>NC_141558.1:23718068-33718068 GCF_036417535.1 Chlamydotis macqueenii
TCTGTCCCCCTGCAGCTCATGGAGGCCCACAGCGGAGCAGAGATCCACCTGCAGCCCATGGAGGACCCCACGCTGGTGCAGGTGGATGCCTGAAGTAGGCTGCGGCCCGTGCTAGGGCAGCCTGTTCCAGAGGGACTACACTTCATGAAAAATGACCCATGCTGGAGCAGTTCATGAAGGACTGTAGCCCGTGGGAGGGATCCCACACTGGAGCAGAGGAGGAATGTGAGGAGTTCCTCCCCCGAGGAGGAAGGAGTGGTGGAAAACAACATGTGATGAACTGACCATAACCCACATTCCATATTCCCCCTTCTGCCACTCAGAGGAGGTGAAGGAAGTAGATCTAATTTGAAATGAAGTTAAGCCTGAGAAGAGGGAGGGGTGGAGGGAAGTTGTTTTTATTCTCTCTCATTATCCAGCTTTGATTTTATAAATAATAAATTGAAATACTTTTTCTCAAGTTTAGTCTGTTTTGCCTGTAATGGTAACTTGAATGATCTCTCTGTGTCCTTATCTCAAATCTCCAGCCTTTTTGTTACATGATCTCTCCCCTATTCCCTCAGAGGATGAGGGGAGTAAGTGAGAGGCTGTATAGCCTTGTCCCAAGTAGGGCTAAACTATGACAATCTCACAAACTAATTCAAGCAAAGGAAGACAAGCACTGAAAACTCATAATTTTTTAGGTGTTAGAAAGGTCATTACTTTGCTTTTTAGGGAAAGAAGGGAAAGAACTCTGTACTGCTGCAGCCTCAGCTATATAGAAATATATGCTATTGTTTCTTAGGTTATGTCATAGCAGAAAAACAAGCATAGGACAAACCTGAAAAAAAAAAAAATCTGCATCTTCTCTAAATGTGATTGTTCCTAGCATGTTTCAACACACCTGATCCTAATTTTCTGAAAAACAGGATATTCATTCAGTCTGATACTACAGATAGCCTTTGCCTATTGTATGAAATGCAAGGAAACGTGGTCACCTAGGAAAAAGAAATTAGGGCACAGATGACATATGGAGCTAAAAAAAAAGTTTTGGAGAAAGTGGCATTGCAAATACCATTAAATCTGAATCAAGAGGTACAAACCTTATATGTTGCTTGCTCAAACCAGAATGAAATAGTGCAAGCAAAAACTTTTTTTTCCCCTCTAGCCTTCCTTCTAGCTTTTGCCTATAGTGTTGGTAACATAGACTTCCTAAGCTGTATCACAGAAACATTCAATTTTCTATAGTAATTATCCTCCATCTTTTAGCAAATGCTTCATACTGCTGTGAAACAAAATTGAAATCAGCCCAGTGGAAAAGTGAACAGGGAAGAAGGTCAATCTGGAATAGAGGGTGATAAATAAAATTATTGACTTTGCAGACCAGATTACTGTGTCCAGTGTGAGAGTGGATATTATTCTCTAGGGTATTTAAAAGGCTAGCAAACAGGTGTTCATTGGAAATATGATCACATGCTTCAAAAAATGACTGAAAAATCTCAAAATGACAGATCTTACTAAATACCACTAACTTATTAACCAGTATTTGTATGCATACATACCTGTATTAAATAAAATGCTTAGGATATATTTTAAGATATATTAAAAAAACTGGATATTCAAATAGAACCATGATTCGCCTGAGACAAATAAAGTGACTTTACCTGACTCATTTTCTGCTGCCGTAGAGAACACTTCTCATTTGTTAAAAACTATTTCTTCCAATTACTAGAAAATAAGTGTACTCCAAATAAATGATTGAAATGAGGCATATCATTGTGCTCACCTGGAGACTTACTGGTCAACAGCAATACATCTGTCTGTGTATATGTACCCATACAGGTAATAGAACTGAGGTTTTGAATCACTATCAATTATTTAAAGGCAGAAAAAAAATAACAAAACCCTTTAGGCATATGAAAATCAAATAGAATGACACAGAAAGGTGTCATTCATATGCAATGGATGATAACTCAAATGCTGAAAGTTGTTTTCTAATTCTAGAAACTTATATTATCCCACTTTTCCAATTATTTATGCATGATAAATTTAAATGCAAGTGATGCTTTTGATTTGTAAAAACTGCAGGTACTGATATCTTGATCTATATCCAAAGTAGAGTGTGCAGCCATGGTGATATCTTTCTACAACCATAAAAGTAAGAAGGGTTAAAAACACTGTCCAGAGTGAGTTTGAACAGTCCCAACAAATTCCTTACAACTTTGGAAATATTCTTAAGTGAGACAGTTCTTTCAATTAATTTGCTGTATCAAACCATGACTGTACTCGAATGTTAAAAATATATGAATTGGTTTTAAAATTAATCTTGGTAATATTATTTAAAACTATACAAAACTACTTATACACTTCAATTTAGTAAAGCTGAAAAACGACTACACAATAAACCATAGTGTTCAATGATTGTCTCATTAAGCTTATTGGATGCTATACATCTAGTGAACTGCCCAGAAGCTCCTTTGGGACTGCATTTGTTGCCTGTACAGTCAATGAACCTGTAAGCACTGTTCCAGGAGTCAGCAGACTGCATTCTCTAAGACAGATGGATCAACTTAATGTACTAAGCTGCCTCGCAGCATGCTAACAGGCTTAGGCATGCTGTCTCATTCTTGCATTTAAACTGTAGTGTGCAGACACGCACATAATACCTCCTCGAATCCAGTTGTGTTGGGAACAGACCTGCAAGTCTTACATCTGCCAGCCACCCTTCAATACTGAAACTGCCTCATGGTCCCTGCCATACTAACTTTCCCTCCAAGCTCTCCAAGAAGATAACACTTCTTAGCAGCCTGAACAAAAACTCTTGAAACATCAACGGGAAGTACTGAGCAATACTAACAGAATTAAGCAAATTCCCCAAAACCTTGAGCTGAGCTACAGATATTCATGAGGTAACCTTGAAAGTGTCTTCGGCACTTTTATCCCCTCTTTATAGTATTGCACTGAGGAATTCTGTGTGATGCAGAATCCAAGCTAACTTCAAACTAACTCTGAAGCTGTAGGTGGTAAAAACATCTTGAAGCATAGCTATATTATTTCAGCAATGTTATGCTACATATACATATCCAGAACTGAGACTTTCATAAGTAGCTCAACATATCGTCTTTATTTTTCTTTTCCTTTATGTCTTGAGAAAGCCAAAATGAAGAGTACTTCTAGAGATAAAGAGTTTAGGTGAATGTAACAGATTCTCATAACAGCTCTCACGCTGTACTCATTTGCTAAGTCAGTAACTGTCAGTATTGCACAAATCTCAAAATACATTTTTCTATTGTTTTTGTTAGAAAATGATCATTATTTTATATTGTAACTGTAATTGGATGGGGCAAAAATTAAGTATTAAAGAAATCTTAAGTATACGTTTAAGTATAAAAGTATAAAATCTTTCATTTTATTTTTAACATCTGTTTCAGGTAACTGGGTATTTCCTCACCATAACCACAAGACTTATTTTCTGTGTCACTATAAAGCTGAATATAAATCAGAAATTGTTGGAATGTTGATATTGTGTAACAAATCTAGTGATTTTATTTTTACTGACTTATCGAATTCCAAAATGCAGCTAGCAATTCTAGGTGGATTTCCAGTGCCCATTTCAAATACTAATCAGTAGCATGTTTTCACTTCCATCTCAGGGAAATCTGGCTTGTAACAGAGATCAATTATCTGCCTCCTCTGGTCCATAGCGATCTAGCAACTTAGATCCAACTCAATACAAAATAAAGATGTATATCTCCTTTTACACAAAACTGAAGATAATAGTCACGGTGTTCAGCAAACAAGTTATGTGGTCTTGTCCCTATTCGTTTTAGTCAAGCAAAACACTGGTTAGATTTAATAGATATTTCTATCAGATAATTAAATTAAGTAGCTACAACCTGGCCAGCTGCTCACAAACAGAGAAAAGCTGTTTGGGCATATGGATATAGATGACAGCCTGGGCTGCAAGAACTGCAAGATGATGAAGCTGGGCGACCTACAGAAGGCTGGAACCAAGGTGAGCAGAGTTTGGCATATTCATGAAGATGGTACATAGACTCTCCTAAGGACCAGCAATGAAGAGGAAGGATACTGGTGAACTTTTTAGAGAGATCTGAGAGCTTTGGAACAAGTTATCCCATTGTGAGGAAAGACTGGGAATTTGGCCAGAAAGCCTGCAGTGCTAGACCAGGAGCTTTTCAAAATATTTAAACACAAAAAGGGGATATTCCACAAGTGAAGGCAAGGATAGGAAATAAATCAGGGGTATGACAGCATTGCTCAGCTACTGAGAAACAAAAATCAGGACAATCTAAGTCCATCTGGAGCAAAAACTAGCAAGTGACATTGGGAAAAAGGAGTCTACAGATATGCTAATTACAAAGGGCAGTTAAAGATATATGTCAGTATGTTGATACACTGGAGGCGGGGGGAGCCTGGGGTGGGGGAAAGTGTGGACAAGCTACGGACAAATTATGCAGAAGATATTTAAGTATTAAATGCCTTTTTTTGCCTTGCCTTCACAGTCCTCACTATGTACTTCTACAGTCTGAGGAGGATATGAACACTCAGCAGTAAGGGAGCAATAAATCACAGACTACTGAGAGAGGCTGAACATTTTCAAGTCCACAGGGCCAGCCAGGATTCATGGGAGACAACTGCCATTATGAAGCCAGTCTACCATTAGGAGTCCCTGATGGCTGGAAAAAGGTTAAGACAATATCCATATTTAAAGAAATACTTTAAGATCTAAGAAGAATTCAAAATAATATACAATGTGAGACTGGCACCAGTGTCTTCCCCCAAACGCAGACACATTTACCTTGGTAAACAAAGTGGAACCCCCTGGCTGATGCCCCGCTGTTAGCACTGAATCGCAGAAGAATTTGATTAGATGTAGCCAAAGGCAATGTCTCTCCTATAAATGAAAAGATAAAATAAATTAGATACTCAAAACAGAAAAAACAGTTACAGCTCTTTAGTACGTAATCAAATATATTGTTAGAATACATAGTTTCTGTTTTCCTCTATAGTTAAAGAAAACATAACAGTACATAAAATTAAATTTGCTGATGCAGGTTTGAAAATTTGTCAGAATAAAAAGACTTCATGATTCAGCAACATATACTTTCTGACATTTACTGCAGCTGTTGGAACTAGAGCTCCAGTAAATTACTTGTTTGGGGAACCCTAATGCCATCGGGGCCCAAAATCATTTTAGTTAACTTTTTCTGTGTGACTGAGAGCTTTACTTTGCCTTGCAAAACACATTAAACAATTCAAAGTATTTGAAAAATGCCACAGGGGATCTTCATGTGATGTTTACCATTTCAAAACTAAAACTGAAATGAGAGAGAACAGATCCTTGACTCGTTTTATGTAATTGCTTTAATAAAATATATGGTCACACATGAACTAGATGACATTATTAATATTCTAATAGTATTTCAAATTTTATTTATTGACTTGAGGATTAATAAAGATGTTTAATATATTTTATCTCCTTTCCCAAGATATCTATCTGCAATCATGATAAATGTTCAGTAATTAATCACTACAGACGAAACTACCATGCTTTTACACTATAAGGATGCCACTCCATATGACAACTGTTTTTATTCTCATTGGATTATATATACTCATATTTTAGAAAATTCTACTGACGTGAATGACAATGCACTAATTTAAAATCTCTTTAATAACTCTGTAAATAGGATTTATAATTCTTTCACTTAGATTAGTTTTATATTACTGTAGCTAGCAATTCCACATAACATAATCCTATCCTAAACCAATGTAAATCAGCTATGTCACAAGTAAAAATCACAAGTTTAAATTCCCTTAAATAATTTTCAAATGTCTACTGTGAAAGCAGATGCTGGTTTCAATTTTTATGTTTCATGCAGTAAAACTGGGTGCTTAGATGAGTTGTCTCTTAAATTAAAACACTAAAAAGCAAGTATTTTGTTTTGTTCCTGAACTCTCATCAGTAATTAAAAAAAATTTTGAAAAACTTTGTGAACTCTTATTATGACACAAATAGGTAGGACTCACCAGAGGAAAATGATGAGCTGAATTTTTCAAATAATAAAATGTTTTCTATAAATCAAATTGATATGTTACATTCTTTTAATAGCAAGTATTTCTCCAGTTATGCAAAGTGCAAATTAAGAAGCCATGAAAAGCCCTGGATTGCAAAAATCTTAAACTCACATATAAATTATCCTAAATACTAGGAGTGTGTGACAAAACACATTTATAGCTGCAGAAATATATTTACATATTATCCACTTGAGATGAAAATAGTCATTACATATACACACACTGGAAATTCTGGCCATGCTGAAATCCATATAAGTTTGAATATGATTTCACAGGGTCAACATTTTGCTATAGTTACCTGAATGCAACATCTGGCCTGCTTTTAGTCTAAGTGCATGTTTGCATACAGATAATTACATTTTGTGAATACAAGTAATTTGTGTTTAAATTAGACATTCAGAAAATGTAGATATGTATTTCACAGAGTTTAGGGGTAGAAAAGATAATTATACCATTGAATCTGCCCTCTTACATAAAGATCTAAGAATTTCATTCAATTATTTCTGCACTCATCCCAGTGATCAGTTCTTGTCTAAACCATACGTTCCAGAAGAACTTCTTGATTCAAAGACTTAAAAGGGTCTTCCATTTCCTTTAGCATCCTGTTCCAATGAGTTTATTTTTATATTTCCAAATTAAATTCATAGCATTCTCCTGATTTATTTTTTCCATACTGAGCTCTGTAAGAAATGTATACTTTTCTTTATTATTTACCTGAGTGTGATCCAGACAGTGAACTAAGAAGTCTAGCCTGAGAGTTTTCTCCATCAAATAATTCTGCCACATCATTCAAAGCTGTCTGAAAATAGGCAAACTGTCCAAACACAACTACGTTAAAAAAAAAGAGAGAAAAAAAATAAAAAGAGAGAAGATAAAACAATAACCTAGTATTTAAAAATAAATTCGATGAGATATTTTTGCTTGTTTTGATTACCAGTGGATTCCTGCATGAATCCTTTCCAAGTTAATTTATTGTCTACCAGGATAAAACAGCTGCATTCAATATAAGTAATAAGAATATGATTTGCTTTTCATTATTTCTTTTTTTTTTAAATTAAAGAAAAATAAAAATTAAATCACTCTTTCCCTAAAAGTCTGCTCTCCAGTCAAACAAGTCTTGTTCCTTATTGCATAAGTACCTATGAGAATAAGAAAATGGAATATCTAAAAGAAAGCTTTTACCAAAATTTCATTACCAACCTTAGCAACGATTAAGGAGCATCTGTTGTCACACATGATTAGTTGCTTATCCAGCTTTAATCTGAGAAAGCTGTTTTAAACTTATTGATTTAACTATTTTTGTAATTTTGCATTAGTACTTAATCAGAAAGATATAAAAACTGATGAAATATTTAAAATATCAATGCGTTACTGGTTTTGACATATTGTTACACTTAATTTGCATTTCAGCTGTAAGTAATTTGAAGTGTATTAATAAATTATTTAATATAGAACACGTCTCACTAGTCAATATCAAATGGTTCACTGAATTCAAATATCAACAGCAACAGAAACATGAACTAATAAACAGGTAAAATCAAGTCAATAAAAATATTACTTCACCACTCTAGCCACTCATATTTTATTGACAAGGGAGGAATCTGTTTTAAAATTATACCTATTCCAGATTCTGTATACAAACCATGGGTCTTCAGAGCAGCACAATTTCTGTTGTATTTTCCAACTTCCTGTAAAGTTCTTATTTTTTTAAACTTTTTTAAAAAACAAATTCCATAGTCCAACCTCCTTATTTTTAAAAGTAGGGCTAACTTGGAAGTTATATTAGGTTGCTCAGGTCTTTTTCTGAGCAAATTTTGAAAATTAGCAAAAATTCTTCGAGTTACCTGTACTTAATCCCTGTCATGATGAAAACATTCTCCTTATGTCCAGTTAGAATTGTGCTACAACTTGTGAATACTGCCACTTGTTCTCCTACTGCATACTTCTGGAAGGATGGGTCCTCCTTCACTTAGCTTCTCCAGGCTCTTCAGTCTCCTAATCATCTTGCTGGCTCTCTGTGGGGCTTGTTCTATTTTAGCAATTTGTGCCTCATAATTTGGAAGCACAAAACTATAGGAATAGTTTTCTGATGCTACTTCATTAAGGCTATGAAGAAGGAAAAAGTACCTTCTCTCAACTTGCAGGCTACATGCTTGCTAATGCAGCCCAGTGTGCAATTAGTCTTCATCGATACAAGGGTATCCTTTGTGCAAACTATTATCAACTAGAAGTAAAGTTATTGCAATGTTCTTCAACACTCAAACTTATTAGAACTGATAAAAATATATATTTTTTAAAAAAATTTCTATCACAAATTAAAAAGGATTGGTTTTAAGTTATGTCTATGGCCAGTACATTCAAGTAATTTTTCTGTCAGGTCCTCTTAAAGTTAAGACCGTCATAAGGATCCAGTATAGAGAAATAATTTTGTCGGTACTTGCCAAACATTGTAAATGGTAGCTACAGATTCTACTTGTGTCAGTTTCTAACAAATAAGAAAAAAAAATACTTATTTGGGCTTAAAAAGAAACTCTGGAAACACTTATCTTCATAAATCTATAGTTTTGTCCTGATTCTGGCTATAATTGAGTTACTTTTCACCTGAGATGGAAGGGGAACTGGAGCTGGTGGCCCCTGTGGCTGGGGGACACAGCTGGGAGAGTTTACTAATTAGCCAACAGCTGGGATAAGTTTTCCCAAATTAGCCATAGGGCTATTACACACCATGCGACATCATGCTCAGTGTATAAGTGAGAAGGGTGCTGAGGGAGGAAGGGAGACATCAGGATCTACTGTTAGCTTTTTGTACTGTAAATTAAATGCTTAAGTATATTCTGTTATTGGGCTTTTTGTTTGTTTTCTATCTCTGTTTTTTTTTTTTTTTTCTGTTGTTCTCTTAAACTT
Organism: Chlamydotis macqueenii; assembly: GCF_036417535.1. NCBI lineage: Eukaryota > Metazoa > Chordata > Aves > Otidiformes > Otididae > Chlamydotis > Chlamydotis macqueenii. The sequence goes on from NC_141558.1 coordinate 23,727,051, forward strand.
TTTTTTTTAAATTTTAACCCACAAATTTTGTGTTCTTTTCTTTACCAATTTTCCTCCTGTTCCGACTGGAGGGTGGGGGCAGTGAGTGAGAGACTGCATAGCTTGGTCCTGAGTGGGGATAAATTATGAGAATGGCTGGTGAAAAGGTTGCATAATTTTTAAATAGCATATGGTAAAATATGAAATTTTGAGCATTACTTATTAAAATCTTCTAAATTGTGATAATAGCTAATAATTCAATATATTAATTAAACCTCAAAAATGTAAACACAATGTAATTAATTTAAAGAACTTCAGAACTTCTGATATGGGCCTAGACACATTTTGCATGTTCTCAATCTGAAATTCTAGTGAAAAATATTGTATAATAAAGCTTCTAATTGGGTAAATATGTCTCTCTCTCTAAAGCTCCAATAGCATTTCACTATAGCCAATGTCTTGGTGATTTAATTACTATGAATGATTTGACAGATTCTTTCTGTAAGTTGCAACCACTTTCTTGTTCTACTGGTTATTTTCTTGTGTTTTGTACAATTTGAGCAGGAAAAAGAAGAATTATATCCTATGAAATCTAAATTTCTCATGTAGAAATATTAAAACTATAATAAAGAATACAGAGTATTTTTAAGCTTTCCTGTAACACAAATCTCAAGGATTTGTGTTACTCACACGCCTAAAACATTGTTGAATAAATTTTAGATTATATATATTGTGGTTTTTAAAAATAGGACAATAACTAACACAAATATTTTATTTGATAATTATTTAACCATAGTTGTTGCAAATATCTACTGTGCAACTGTATTTCTTTTTTTACTGAAGAAATGCTTCTGAAATGTAAAAGCAAACTTTCTAAAACATGATGAAGGAATTATTTTCTTACTACGAAGCTGAACAAAAATTGTGAACAAACACATTCAGCTTGTATCTAATAATAATAATAATAACAATAAAGACTAATATTCAGAAGTTCGGTACTGGAATAAAATTATGAATCATTATTAGAAGGTGTAAAACTTTTTCCAAGCTTTCAACCTGTAAATCTCTAACTGCTTCTGTCAGCAGCTTTCCAAATTCCTCTGTGAAAAAAAATTCTGAGTCTTTATAGGTTTTGTTGCACACAGAAAGTATCAAGCACACTAAATGGCTGTGTATTCAATTTTTTGGCAAGTAAGTATGAAAATGGATCTTATCATAGAATCATAGAATGATCTGGGTTGGAAGGGATCTTTAAAGTTCATCTAGCTCCAACCTGCCTGCCATTGGCAAGGACATCTTCCACTAGACCAGGTTGCTCACTGCTATTTGTCAGAACTTGGATTAGAGAAACCTGCTTTGCAGAGAACCATACTCTACATACAATTGCATAAGTTTTAGAGATTTTATCCAAGTATTTTGACACATTGAAATCATAGTTTTGTGATTTTTCACAAACATTTCTGGTACTTTTATGTAAAATTGCTTTCTTTCCCCCCACTGTATTTGTTAAATGTAATCTTCCTCATCTTGCCCTTCTTAAAACATGAAAAACAAAAAGTTAAAATATAAGAGAATACTTGATGGTTGTTTTTTTTTGACAACTGATTTTACTTTGCAGGAAGCTTGAATGAATGATTATCCTATGATGACGAATGAGGTAATCAATTAAAATATTCGGGATATGCTTGGATATCAGACATAGATGGCTTGGCTGAGGTCTACTGATTACTCTAGGGAGAAGTAAAAGGTTAAAACCCTAGAATCAACTTCCATGTCAAGAATACATTTATTTTTGATACGCAATTTGCAATATCTTGAAAATCTAAGGTCGCTATTACACATATGAACATGTGAACAGTAGAACAATTATTCATGATTGATAAATCAGTAGAATAAATTCTTACCAAATTCTTTAGGTACAGTAATTGAATAATGGCAAGTCTGTCCAGCAGTGTAATTATGAGGATAACTTGGTGATAAAACCACTCCCTCTGATCCAATATACTGCCCTCCACATGGTGCTGGGAACAAAACAGAAAGAAATATATTATATTAAATACAGTTGCCTGTATTAGTTCAGTCTGAAAATGAAAACCTAAAAATTATAAAGTGACAGTTTAGTGCTTTTGCTTTTGTTTGATTTTCCTATAATTACATATCTAATGATTCTTTCTCAGGATATAATTTTTATTAAAATTTCTTAAAAATTATAATAGATGAGAGTTTTACTTGACTATAAGTATTCATATAGGACTGGAAATACAAATTATTTAGTTGAAAGAAACTGTAAACATTGAATTTAGGTGGGGTTTTTTTTATTTTAATATATGTCTAGATCCATCTATGTACCTATGTTAAAAAAGCTCAGAAAAAAAAAATGATACCACATAAACAAATGACACAGCAGTTATCTTGGGTCTCAGAGGAATACCCGCCATCCAGAGGGACGCTGACAGGCTGGAGAGGTGGGCCCGTGCCAACCTCATGAAGTTCAACCAGGCCAAGTGCAAGGTCCTGCACCTGGGTCATGGCAATCCCAGGCACAAATACAGGCTGGGTGGGGAATGGATGGAGAGCAGCCCTGAGGAGAAGGACTTGGGAGTGCTGGTGGATGAGAAACTTAACATGAGCAGGCAATGCTCCCTTGCGGCCCAGGCGGCCAACCACATCCTGGGCTGCATCAAGAGAAGCGTGGCCAGCAGGTCCCCCTCTACTCTGCCCTGGTGAGAGCCCACCTGCAGTACTGTGTCCATTTCTGGAGCCCCCAACACAAGAAGGACATGGACTAGTTGGAGAAGGTCCAGAGGAGGGCCACGAAGATGATAAAAGGGCTGGAGCACCTCTCTTATGAGGACAGGCTGAGAGAGTTGGGGCTGTTCAGCCTGCAGAAGAGGAGGCTCCGGGGAGACCTGATAGCGGTCTTCCAGTACCTCAAGGGGGCCTACAAGAAAGATGGGGAAAGGCTGTGTCGTAGTTCAGCCCCGATCGGGACCAGACTATGCAGTCTCTCTCTCGCTCCCACCACCCTCCGAGAGAATAGGGGGAGATGATATAAGAAAACTGGCTCAAGTTTTGAGATAAGGACGGGGAGAAATTCTTAAAGTTACCGTCATGGGCAAAACAGACTCGACTTGGGGAAAACTATTCATTTATTTCTAAAACTAGCAGGAGAATGAGACAGGGAACAAGATAACGTCCCCCCACCCCTCCCTCTTCCCGGGCTTAACTTTATCTCTACTACCTTCCCCTCCCCGAGCTACACAGGGGCAAAGAGGGAATGGGGGTCGCGGTCAGTTCATCACGCGTTGTTTTATGCCGCTATATCATCGTCGGGGGAAGAACTCCTCGCATTCCTCCTCTGCTCCAGTGTGGGGTCCCTCCCACGGGCCACAGTCCTTCGTGAAACTGCTCCAGCGTGGGTCATCTCTTCCACGGGGTGCAGTCCCTCTAGAACAGCTGTCCCAGCGGGCCCTCCACGGGCCACAGCCTCCTTCAGGCCTCCACCTGCTCCAGCGTGGGGTCCTCCATGGGCTGCAGGTGGATCTCTGCCCCTCCGTGGGCCTCCATGGGCTGCAGGGAGACAACCCGCTCCACCATGGTCTTCACCACGAGTTGCAGAGGAATCTTGGCCAGGAGCCGCGTTACTCCTCCCCTTCCTTCTTCACTGACCTTGGCGTCTGCAGCCATTCCTCACAACAGGCTGGCAGACGCCTCTCAGGATCCTTTTTACATCTTACTCACTTCTCATCTCCTCTCCACTTCTTGCAGCCAGTCTGGGCCAAGTTGGGCCCAGTCGGCTGCCCAGCGGGAGGCCAGAGGGTGAAGCCTGCAAGGCCCACAAGGCTTGTGCCTCCCCCTGTCTGCCCCCCGCTCAGCTGCTTCACATCTTCTCTCCTTTTTTTTTTTCTGTTTTCCCCTTCTTAAATACGTTATCGCAGAGGCGTTATCATGGGACATTCTCCTACCAATTGGCTTGGCCTTGGCCAGCAGGGGGTCCGCCCTAGGCCCGGCCGAGTCCATTAAACAAAGGGGAGCAACTTCTAGCAGTTTCCTACAGAAGCTACCACCTTAGGCCCCCCCTCACTAACAAAACAAGAACAGGCTGTTTAGTAGGGCCTGTTGCAATAGGACGAGAGGTAATGGTTTTAAAATAGAGGGGGGTAGATTTAGATTAGAAATTAGGAAAAAAATTTTTTACGATGCGAGTTATAGAACACTGGAACAGGTTGCCCAGAAAGGTGGTGGATGCCCCATCCCTGGAAACGTTCAAGGCCAGGCTGGATGAGGCTCTGAGCAACCTGACCTAGTCAGGGATGTCCCTGCTCCGTGCAGGGGGGTTGGACTAGATGACCTTTGAAGGTCCCTTCCAACCCTAACCATTCTGATTCTATGATTCTATATGCTAATAGTACCCTGCACAGAATGCCATGGATTCTGCTTTGTGAATGTATGCCTGAACTGCCTTGCTTTTCATAACTTCCTAGATGATTATTAAAAGACCATATATATTATATTTTAAAAAAAAATCTTTGGATTTATATGTATATAAAACAGAACAGAAAAAGTAAGAGAAACTCTACAGAAGTTAGAAGGGATATTTAAGGAAAGTGGAGCCCCAGGCTTCAAGACTAGTCAGGAATTATGTAAGTAGCAGTTCTGTCTGTATCATGAGGAAAAAAAAAATAACAATGTATGCATGTTATGTTCCTTCCATGTATGGGCAATAACACTTCTAAAAATGATAGTTTTTACAAGGATAAAAGATTGTGGCACACTTATTTTACCCAAGAAATCAATAATGGAGTTATTTTAAAAATAAATACATTAAATTATATATAAAAAAACAACCTAGAATAGTCATATTAGTTTTGTTTTTAAGCAAGGAAAAGATCAGTGCATGACCTAAACAATTACTTTCTACTATAAGGAATAAAGTAAACCAATCTTACTCCACTCTGGGAATTTTACACATAGCAGATTACATTTTAACAACTGCCTATAAAGTAGCTGTGAGGAGAAGGACGTGGGGTCCAGGTGGAAAACGAGCTCATTGGTCTGGGGCTCTCAAAGGACCTTTTACCAGCTCCTGGCTCTGCTGACCCAGCTCATGTGCTGCAGGACTGTGTCTACTGAGTGAGGGCACAGCCTGTGCTTTGGTCATCCTTGGCTCCTGACTCATCTGCCCTTGTGGAGCAGACTGGCTCTTTCTGCTCCCTGACAGCAGCTGGGCTTAAAATCACATTTGAAATATCTCTGTAAGTTTAACTTTATTGTACAGGCAGCAATTGATACTACAAATTGTATCTTCTCTTAGCTGCTTATATGAATTATTCAAAAATGCAATGTAATGATGGAAGATGCAAAGTTTAATCTATAAGTAGGCTGAATAGGATTACATCGCTGAGGTGAAACTCAAATATCCCAAGAAATCAATTCATACTCTGAATTTAAAATCTTTATATTTCTCTCTCTTCTTGCTTTGAGGATACCAGAAACTAAGCCACGAAGTCTGTCTTCTAATTACTAGATGAAATTCTGAAGTCATTAACATTTCACTGGAATGAAATTATATAATTATGCTTAATTTAAAACAAAATCCAAAGTTATGGCGTTGTAAAAATGAGTCCATTTAACATGTGTTTTCCTATTTTTAGATATGTTTATGATAATATCTTTGATAAAATCTATGATAAAGTCTTTGTAGCATATCCACTCTGCAAGGAAAGCCTATGAGTGCTTAAGCTAAAAAGGATACAAGAAAATTTCTCTTGTAGGTTAAAGCTGCAAAATTTATCAGTGCAAGTAATGTCATTTTAGTGAGCAAAAGCTACAGAGGATCTATTTTAATAACTTCATTAAGGATTGTGAAATTAATAATGAAAACAGTATGTCTGAGACTTTCCATTCGTGTTTCAGTGTGGCAGTTGCCCATTGTTACCTAGATAAATACGAAACTTGTTTTCATCATGTCTGATTGCAGAATGCTACCTTAAAAAAAACCAAAAACCACACCACAAAGAAATCAAATTGAATTAATTCACTTAACTAGGGTAATTGAACAAAGTGCATAATTTTCAGAGATTCTTAAGATTTACTGTACAGCACTCATTTTAGGTACTTCTCCATTTTTCATGCTTCAAAATTTGTAATGTTTTTCATACAATATTTTAAAGAAGTTTTAAAAGGAGCAATTAATTAACTGAATAAATAAACTCAGAACGTTGTGCTAATACTGCATTGTAAGCATTTTTGTTTGGTATTTTCAGTTTTGATTGGGTTAAGCTGTATATTACAAAAGGGCTTTATGAGACAACAAAGATGATCCTGAGTATATTTTCATTCTGGACTCCTATATGACTCTTAACATTAAATTATGCATTATATGTTTTATACAATGGATCTCTATTTCTTATCTATTTTTAAACTTAAATTCTTCTGTTTACACTTTCCACTTACTTCATTATTCTTTCACTTTAAATTATCAGTGTCTCAATTTTACTCAAAATTGCCCTGTGACAAACACTTCCTTTGGATACTTGGCACAGCCATCATTACAGTACTATGGCAAAATAAGACTTACAGGGATACAAAGAGCTCACTAATCTGTGGTTCCATTATAACCTGCAATTTGAGATTTTTGTCCTTCTTGTAAATCAATTCTATTTTATTCAAGAGTTATTTAAGACTCCACAAAGGAGTATAAATAGATAAATATTTATTTATCTATTATGTTTTATTCCATACTAGAGACACAAGTGTAGCAATTGTGTAAATTATATTTAAAAACCTTCCACACCTTAACTGAAGTCATAAGAGTATGTATTTTAAAATGGCACACGCAGGAAGCTATAGTAGTACTTTCACAGGCATGCATTCCAGCTTAGTTTTACTCAGATTTAAGTGTCAAGATACTCAGTCTTTCAGTTAGTAATTTCTGCTTCTTTAGACTCTCAGTGTTATTTAGAATAGATATCACAAGCATCTCAATACTGCAAGAATTGTCACCTTGGAATAAGAACTACAAATACTGAGGAAGAAAATTAAAATGACATCTCAGAAATGGCTAATTTATACTCTATCCCTTGTTTCAGCTTTTGTTTTGTATAAATATAGAACAATTTTAACAAATAAAAAGGAGATGACATATATTAGTTATTGTTTGGTGGTCAAAAAGCTGAACATGAGTCAGCAATTGTGCCCTTGCAGCAAAGGTGGCCATCAGCCTCTTGAGCTAAAGAAGATCATTCGCCAAAACATCAAGGGAGGTGATCCTTCCTCTCAACTCAGCATTGGTAAGGATGTATCTGAAGTGCAACACATGGATTTGGTGGAGTAAGTCCAGTGAAGAGCCACAAAGGTGATTAATAGACTGGCATATCTTTCATATGAGCTGATGCTAAGAGAGCTGAGACTGTTTAGTCTAGGAAACAGGCTCAGGGGGATCTTATCAATGTGTATAAATACTTGATGGGAGGAAATTAAGAAGGAGGAGCCAGACTCTTCTCAGTGTCAAATCACAGAACAAAAGTTAAAACACATGATGTTCCATCCAAATACAAGAAAACACTTTTCTACTGTCAGGGTAGTCAAATTAAAGTGTGTGTGTCTCGGTATGTGTATGTACAGGCATATATTTGCACTACTGAGACCCCACCTTGAATACTGAGTTCAGTTTTGGGCTTCTCACTACAAGAAAGACATTGAGTTGCTGGAGCGTGTCCAGAGAAGAGCAATAAAGCTGATGAAGAGTCTGGCGAAAAGTCTTATGAGGAGTGGCTGAGGGAACTGGGATTGTTTAGTTGGGAGAAAAAGAGGCTGACGGGAGACCTTACTGCTCTCTACAACTACCTGAAGGGGGTGTTGGTCTCTTCTTCCAAGCACCAAGCGACAGAACAAGAAGAAATGGTCTTTAGTGCAACAGGGAAGATTTAGATTGGATATGAGGAAAAATTTATTCACTGAAAGGGTTGACAGGCATTGGAACAGGCTGCCCAGGGATGTAGTGGAGTCACCATCCCAGGAGGTTTTTAAAAGATGTGTAGATGTGGAGCTTAGGGACATGGTTGTTACATCATTTTAGAATGCAGTTCTAAGTCACTATTGCTAGGAAGGTAATACCTGAAAAGTATACATCTTAAGAATATGTGGGAGCACAGATAAGTCCCTATTACTAAAAATCAGTCATATAGGTAAGCTCCACTTTGTTGAAAGGACTGCCTCTACTTGCAGTCTAGTAAACAATAAACAGGCAATAGACAATACAAATAGAATAAAAAGAAACAATGGATAGGCTAGTAATACTTCATAATTATTATTTAGTCTATTTTATATGGATTCTCATACAGATCACAAAGCCTTCCACTAAAATTGATCTAAACAGGAAACCACGGAAACTTATGTATTACATTGTAATCATTATTATGAACATAACAATCCGTGTTCATTCCAGAATGTAAAGATATTTTTAAACAGTTAAAACAATGCATCAGTGAGTAAGCTATAGTTCAAAACTCATATCATCACAATTTTTATTTTTTAAATTCAGTTTTCTTTAATATAAGCTATATGCACAGAAATAGTATAAAAAAGCCTCAGGGGACTGAGAAATTCTGAATTCACTAGGGGAAAAAGAGATTGTAAGAAAACTGTATATACCATTACAAGATGGCAATGCTCTGTTCCATGCTGGCTTTCCATCTGCACCAATTACACACGTTATAGTTGAAGGATCCATAATCTTATATCCAGAATCACACTGGTAAGTAATAGTTGAACCAAGCTTAAAGTCTGTTCCAATTCTTGTCCCATTCATGATGTTTCCAGGATCAAAACAAGCTTCCCGTGGCTTTTCTGTTAAAATGAATTAAAGTAAATATATATACACTTTCAATTAAAAAAATATTGAACCATTATCAGTGTTTTTTTCCAGTCAGTTTACATTTTTCAACAGCTTATTAAAATATTTTTTGTTGTTTCTGTATGCTTACTACAAGATCATGGAGGTTTTCATTAGATTGGGTATCTGTCCAAGGAAATTATAGTAAGAGGATCTAATCAACAGCATTTTCTTCCTACCTTTTGTTAGTAAAACCCTCCAAAAGCTGAATTACTTCAATTTAGTTATTGTTTAGAAGTTTACTAGTGTAGAAGAAAAACTACCATTTCTAGAATTCACCACTTCACACTAATACATTTTTAAACCAAGTATCATGCTCTGTACTCAATAACTTCTGATTAGAAAGCTGCCATACTATGGTATAATTTAAACATTAAAAATGTGTTGTTCCTTTACGCTTCGTATTTAAGAAGATCTAACAATAACTGGAACTTGAAGGCTAACAAAGTAAGCACAACAGTTGTTTTCCAGCACCAGCTAATAGGTACAAAATCTTTAAGTCAATGTCAGTATAGACATTGATGTTAAGACTAGGGTTTCATTCATCATCTTTGTCAAGATAAAATGCAAAGAAAAGGGATGGGAGAAATAATTTACATTAGAAATTACTTTGCTTCAAGAATATGATTGAGATTATATTCAAATAGGAAGGATTTAGGCATAGAACATTATTTATAACTAAATAAATTAAACCAAAATATTAGTATTACTATACTGTTGATAACTATGCAGTATTTTTTCCTACAAAAAGCTTAAACACAAGTAAATATCTTTATAATCTATGAAAATATTGTGTGATATTACTTCTAGAAATAGTATTTTGCTAAATATGTGAACTCTTTAGGAGGGAAGGATGCACCTAATATAAACAAAGTTTATTATAGGAGGCAAAGATTTTTATTAAAAAATTCTATAGTCAAATTCATAGCCAAAGTTTACATCATGCTTCCTTCCCTTACTAAATGTTAATAAAGTATGCATTTTAATTAAATACTCAAGGAATTTTATCAGAAAGCAGAACTAGATATCTATAATCAGAATGTAAAGTAATAAATTTTATATAGAATATTAAATAATGTACTTAATAAAATGTTTAATTATTAAGCACAAACTGCCCATTGAATATAAGAACTTTAAAAAAATATACTGTTCTGTTCTTATATGTTTTTATTTTCTTATTATTTCATTTAAGTTCCAGTTGCATAGAGGCACACATATCAGACTATGCTGAAAATAAAAAATATACACACATCGAAAATATGTATGCACATTTTCGATGGGCATCTTTATCCCTTTATCTCCTTCTACTCAACTTGTCATTTTCTTTCCTTGCAGGCCAACAAGACTTCCTGGAACAAAATATATTCCCATTTTATTTATATATTTCAAGTTTAGATAGGAACAAACAGAGTTTGATTTAATCTATGGCAATATGATAATTACTTTGGAAAGAAAAGCCTTACCAACATAGAGAATAATGGACAAAAGACGAAAACTAAATTTAAAGATTATTTAATAGTTCTTTTTAACCTCTCTGTCTTTTATTGGTATGTTATTTCCATGTATCTTTAGATATTTTTATTCCTTCATTTCTCACATGTACATTAATGTGGTTTGCTTCCACTGTCAAGAAAAAGAAGCTGAAGCAGCACCTCTGATGATGAAAAACAGCTTGATAAATACCAGCTGAGATAACAATCAAGCCAGAGACAGCATCTGCAACAACAAAAAAGAAACTAGCATTTGAAGTGTGTGCGTGCGTGTGTGTGTGTGTGTGTGTGTGTGTGTGTGTGTGCGTGCGTGTGTCTTCAATAAGCAGTCAGCTTAATCCACTCTCTGGCTAGTAATAGGTACCCCTCCCAAAAATGCAAATACTGTCCTGCAGTAGTTATTAAAAAATCTATATGTAGAATCAACAACAAAGTGGAAAGGAAAATGTATTGCTAGGTATCAGCAAGGAAGAAGCAGCAGTCAGGCACTCTGAGTGGGTAAGACAATTCCATCATTCCACAACTCTTTTCCAAATGCTACTTTTGATGTGCATCTTCTATCTCTGCTCTTTTTTTTTTTTTCCTGGAAGATGAAAATGTGTATACGTAATGTGAAAGAGACTTCATGAAACAAGCCTTCTGTGTTCCTCTGCACATTTACAAAAAATAGTTTTAAAAACTTACAGGCAAAGAGGTATTTGGCAGTTCAGTATTAGTACATCTAGAAGTAAACACATTTGAGTCTCAATAAATACTAAATAACATTTATTTCCCTTTGTGTTTCCACAGATTATGGTGAGATCAGTACCTTTATAGTCAATGGCAAATCCTGACATTCCAACAGAAGCATCACTGCGAAAAGCCAGAAACAGACTGTTACCACTGCTCTCTATTCTTTCAGGAGCCTGTGAGCCTTGAAAACTGCCAATTAGAGGACTGTTGGAATCTTCCCCTTCATAAATATGTAGAAAATCATAACTGGGTTCCATATTGAAACTGAAAATAAAGGAAAAAGATAATTAAGTCTTAATTTCTTTTTCATGAGTTAAACACTACTGTGATTGTAGGTACCGATCTTCTGCCTAACACTTTTTCTTTTCCAAATAAAAGTCTTTTTAAATATGATTCCCAGTGAAAATTTACTAACTTTCAATGGACTTCTCTTTACTATTAATTTGAGCATGTTCATCTTTCCAAAAGATCTACAAACAGGGCATCAATCATGCAGGCTTTGTCTACAGTCAATGAAAAAGAAGCATATCCTCCCACCTATCTTAAACATCTTTCTCAAGATGGAATGAATTACCTGCTGCAAAAAGGCTGCCTCTTACCAGCAACCACAGGAATGATTCAGACAACTAGCTTAAATTAAAAGTCCAGTTGACTAAATTGGATGATATTAAATCTGCCCATTACAAACACAAATTCACCATTTTAGAAACAAGATGCTTTCATAGGGAAAGACCACTATCCTGGAACTTGCCTTTGTTCATATCCAAATTATGTCAGAGAATTATGATAAATTAAAGTGAATTATCATTATTCTTCTCAATAAACCATCTATGCTATGTCATATTTGATGACATTTATATATTTATACAAAGCAATTATGAAGATAATATGAATTGAATGCCTTGCAGAAGAATTAGAGATGAGTTCTGAGAAAACATAAAGATAAAATCAGGCCTTTTATATGAGAAATTTATACAGAGATAGATAAAAGGATATACTATGAACACTGAAGAAAATAAAAGTAAAATTACATCAAAAAAAAACCAGTGACGACTCAGTCAAGTGAGTGGATTTTTTTTCTTTACAATTACCTTTGTAAAACAAAATAAACAAATATTTGGCTTTTTTTGAAGTGTGGTGGTCAACTGTTTTTCTTTCTATTACATCAATTAGCACTGTTAGACACAAACTTTTTCAAATCATGTAAGACAAAAAGGAAAAATATATTTAGCTAACAAGTCAGAAGAAAATATTTTCCTAAGTAATGTCAAATGGAAATGTCTTCATATAATGAATAATATTTTATGCCCTATTTTAAAGAGGTAAGAGAAGCCAGAAAAATGTTTTGAAACTTTTGCTAAGACAGAGAATTTTCAGTTGAGAGTTAGAAGAGCTGAAACAAATATCATTCTAAAGACCAAAACCAAGGAAAAGCAAATTGTACAGGGCAATGGTTTTCAATCTCTCTTGAGAGAGATTTGACAAATATATTGTATCCCTCTATTCTCAGCCCACATTCTCATCCTATGCAGACACTGCTGTCTTCTCAAAGCCAATTCCTTGAGAATAGTACATGCCTTAGTTGTAGCATACTGCCGAAGGATGAAAAAAAAATAGATAAAAGGAACAGGAAATAGTATGTTAAGACAGGAGATTTTGCAGATGTCAAAGAAACATTACCCTTCTTGATCATCTACAGAAGGTCTTGGGAATCTGGGGAGGTCCCTGCTAACTGGAAACTATTGCAATTTACAAGAAGGATGTGAGGGAAGACCCAGGGAGCTACAGACCTGTTAGTCTAACCTCAGGTCCTAGAAAAATTATACTGGGTATTATTGAAAGGCATTTCAAGTCAATGCAATTATCATGCACAATGAACATGGGTTCACAAAGGGAAAGTCTTGTTTAATTTGATCTCCTTCTACAATATGGTCACCCACCTAGTGGATGAAGGGAAGGCAGTGGATGTAATTTTTCTGGATTTTGTAAGGCTTTTGATACTGTCCCTCACAAGCTGTCCAGCTGTGGGATGAGGGAGTTCGCAGTGCACTGGCTGAAGAACTCATTGAAGGGCAGGGCTCAAAGTGTTGTAGTGAACGGGGCTACGCCTGACTGCTGACTGGTCACCAGTGGTGTTCCTCAGGGATCAATTCTACAGCCATTTCCATTGAACACATTTATCAACAATCTGGATGCAGGAGTTGAAGCCCCTACTAGCAAGTTTGCTGATTATACGAATCTGGGAGATGCTACTGAAGAAGAAGATGCTACTTCTCTTGAAGAATAAGATGCCTTGTAGAGGAATCTAGATAGATTGCAGCATAGGGCAATGATCAATGGGATGAAATTTAACAAATCCTGCACCTGGGTTGTGTCATCCCAGGCACAAACACAGGCTGGGCGGAGAATGGATGGAGAGCAGCCCTGAGGAGAAGGACTTGGGAGTGCTGGTGGATGAGAAGCTCAACATGAGCCGGCAACGTGTGCTTGCAGCCCAAGAAACCAACTGCATCCAGGGATGCATCAAGAGGAGCATGGCCAGCAAGTGTAGGGAGGTGATTCTCCCCTCTACTCTGCTGTGGTGAGACCCCACCTGGAGTACTGTGTCCAGTTATGGAGCCCCCAGCATAAGAAGCACATGGACCTATTGGAATGAGTCCAGAGGAGGGCCACAAAAACGATCAGAGGGTTTGAGCACGTCTCCTGTGAGGACAGGCTGAGAGAGTTGGGGCTGTTCAGCCTGGAGAAGAGGAGGCTCCGGGGAGACCTTACAGAGGTCTTCCAGTATCTCAAGGGGGCCTACAAGAAAGATGGGGAGAGGCTGTTTAGTAGGACCTGTTGTGACAGGACTAGGGGTAATGGTTTTAAACTGTAAGAGAGTAGATTTAGATTAGATATAAGGAAGAACTTCTTTACTGTGAGGGTGATGAGGCACTGGAACAGGTTGCCTAGAGAAGTTCTGGATGCCCCATCCCTGGAAGCGTTCAAGGCCAGGCTGGATCGGGCTTTGAGCAACCTGGTCTAGTGGACAGTCTCCCTACCCATGGCAGGGGGGTTGGAATTAGATGATCTTTAATGTCCCTTTCAACTCAAACCATTCTATGATTCTATTATTATATAAAAAAACCTTGGAGTTAGAACCAGGCTTCTGATTGCATAGATAGAGTTACTTCAGTACTGAAATTTCATATAAATCAGAGGGGGTTTGAGATAGTGCATTAAGTTATTTGTGTTCTAACATTAAATACATTTATAAACTATCTCAATGTGCTTCTCTATTACAAAGTTACCAGCATATATTTGTACATTTTTTATTAAGTTTGAATCCATATTACTCTTATGATCCACTTATACAAAAAATACAGTTTTGTTTTTTTTTTTTTAAAGTAGTTGAAGTTTTCCATTTTGGCTGTTTGATACCCATACGTATACAAGTAACAGTGTTGGTTTTCCCCTCCTTCTTAATTTGTACTCCAATTCCTTTTATTTTTGCAGTTTTGTAAAAATATTTATAAAATTAACAACCCCACAATCTACACTTTAAAAGGCCCTATATCACCATCAGTCAGAAGATGGATGAATTTCCACGAATATTCTTCAATATCAAATAGTTTTCTAAAAGGTAGCGCCAAAAGCCTAGGAAGCTCTGGCATAACCTTTTCTTTCAGATTTCTAAAGACGACTTCTGTCTGGAGAATTTAAGAACTTCTAGCAAATAATACGAAATTTAGGAAGGATTTAGCCAGTCCAGTGTATATTACTGGACTGCAATTAATTGTAAAATGTACTGGAAGTATAGCATAAATTGCAAATTCCATTATATTGCTCACACTTCTATTCCTTAAAATAAAATTCACAATTAAACCTGAACACTGAGTAACTATAAATTTCTTTAATCTTACTTGAAATAGAGCATTTGAGCTGATTATTTAGGCAGTCCACAGAAATATGCTGCTTATCACATCTACCGTGACATTTTCAAGAGTGTAATTAGTGGAGAACTATTCTCATCCCTCAATGCTATTTCATCAAATATCTGACAAACAGAATTATTATATTCTTGATTACATAATTTCAAGTACCTTAGGCTTTGATTCTTTAATTTATTGTGTATCAGTATTTTATTAGGAAACATATTGGAATCAGTCAACAAAAGAAACTGAGTTTTTTGTTTCATTGTTTTGATTTTGGTTTTCTTTTTTTTTTAAAAAAAAAAAGAGTGCAAATATTACACAACAAAATTCTGAACATGCCATCATCTCTTCCTAAAAGAATCAGAACTGGTTACCATCCCACTGAAGTCAACAACAGTGTTACCATTCTTAGCTTAAAAATCACACTGAGGCCAGAGAATCAAAATAAGAAAAAAAAAACCAAACCAACATTTCCAACCATAGATATAGCAAGTTAATATGATTATATAGGCCTGACTAAAATAGAAATGATAAATTGAACACATGAATATGACTATATCCCTGTACTTTAATTTGTGTTAAAAATATGTGCAACAAATACAGGTTGATGATGGAACACTGAGTAACAAAACTTTTTTAAAATTATAAGACATCATCATCTTTTGACTGAGTAGACCAGTTTTTTTTTTCCTGATCTATGCACTCCAAGCAAAGTGTATTTAGCCTGTGTTTGTAAAAATCTTTAAGAACTCAGTTACAGATAGAGTTTCCATTACAGTTCAAGTCTCTGCTACAATGTAAATCAATCATTTCACAAAAAGTTTTGTTGCTCAGGAATATATTCAATATCAAAAGTGCCATATAACTATATTATATTCTTTTACGTTATTTGGAAGCAATGACACAGCACATATTAGATGCATGCTCCAGAAAATAAAATGAGAAGCTTTAAAAAGTTATAAATTATCCCATTTTTAGATGTGATATTTAAAATCCTTAGGCATTCATCTAGAAATGGTACCTTTTGAATATCAAGGCAATGACAAAGTCAGGGTTTACTTTTATTCTCCAGTCACATTCTTTCCCAGGAGGATAAGGCTGTGGATAGTTAGGTGATAAAATAACTCCTGCTGGGCCTGTCAGGTTTCCTCCACATGCAGCTGTCACAATGTAAAAAGAAATAGGAATATGGTCACATGTTAAATTCACAAGCACATATTAGCTGTTAAATAGGAGCAAATTGACTTCTACATTTACCGAACATAATAATAACATAATAAGCTCCTAGAGCTTTCCCACTTCTACCTAGCAAACATTTTTGTATTTTCCTTAAAAAAAAAAGTGAGCTCTGCTCCTATTCAAAAGAATCACAAGAAAAGCTCTTTCTACAGGAAAAAAAAAACACATGATGTTAAACAGGAAGTCCCGTATATTCTTGCTGTTACTTTGTCCCATCTCTATTGAGCTGAAGTATTTCTTACGTGCTGGAAGTACTTTAAGAACTGTGAAAGCTCAAAGGCAGGATTCAGGATGTAGTTTCTTTTGAATGTAGATGTGACACAAAACAGTTTGATTCACTTAGTAAAGATATTACCCAAATCAAAATCAAATATATTCATTTAGTTACCATAAGTTGAATTTTACTTTTAAACAGATAATCCAACTTCCAAAGACGATAATCACATAGTCTAACTAAAAAGTACAGCACGGGCTGCATCTACATTACTAAGTCACACATGCTGATAGGAACATATTTGTGGTGCAAAATAGTTGGTACTAAGGATTTGAAATCTGCATTAAATATTTTTAAAAGGATTTTTTTAAGGTCATTTCTCATCTTGTTCAATGGACTGAATGCTCACTAGTGTCTGGAGTACATCAGAGGCACTCATAGAACACATTTTGCAGTTTAGTTTCATTCAAAAACATCAAGAAATTTGAAAATCGTGAATTAAAGTGTGAGCAAGAAAATTTACATGGAAACCATGCTCCTAATGCAATTGAAAACATCAATGAAGACATTCCCATCGTGGTATTTATGAAAATGACCTAAACTTTTTTTTACCCCTAACCACTATTTATTTGTTTGTTTATTTATTTAAACATTTAATATATTTATGTAACCGGGTTTTTTTTTTGTGCCTGTAGTTTCAGTATTTTGTTATTATTCTTGATCCAGAATGTGATTTTTTTTTTTAATTTCTTTTTGGTTTTATTCACAAATAACAGTTACAGGAATGTTTCATGTGTTCCTTATATGTGCTGATGATTCAGCTTGAGACAAAAATGATCAAGGTTATAAAGTACAAATAAAGCAAAAAAAATTAAACAATCAGGAATGGAAGTCATACAATGTTCAGAGTACTGAGTGGCACAGTTATTAAATGTAAATAATTTTTTATTTATAAGTCATCATACCTAAATAAGGGGTTTATGGTACCATTTAAAATAACATACAATGGCTTTACAGAACTCTTAAAGTTTCTACTATTGTCATGTTTACAGTAAAGATTACTTTAGTCTGCTATTACCTTGAAAGTCACTTTGAGTATATGGAAGAATAACAATATGTATGTACTTTTTCCAAAAGGTATTATCTCTTTCTTTCTGTCTTTATTTCCTTCTTTTTTTTGTGTTTTTTTTTTTTTTTTTTACTGGATTGCAAAGAAATACGTACTAATTATAATTGGTATTTATAGAAAGACTATGAATCTTCTAGACCTTTATGCACCAGATATCTGTTTGATTTTTTATTTGTATTTGAATATTTTTAATTTGTTAATAATCCCAGTATGTTTAGTAAACATTTTCATACTGCTATTTATACACTGCACACAAGGTATCCAAAAGACAATGTTCAAATTTATGCTGCTCCAATTCTACTAGATGACAGGGAGTTAGAGACACTATCCTGCATTATCCTGAATCCTTCCCAGTATTTTTGAGATATCTGTAAACATTTTAGAGGAACAGTGGGACTGCAATTGTTTGGGGATTTGCTCTTTTGGAAAGCACATCTCCAAAATGGCTTGTAGAAAGAAAACACATTATGCTTACTCCGGTGCTATTAAACTGTATTGTATCTGTTTTTTATGATCATTAAAATAAGTCTTTGTTTAACTATAAATCAATTGGTAACAAAATCATAAAGATTAAAAAAATTACTATACCTAGCAGATAATTTTTTATATATGTTGACTAATTCTAATCATAGACTAGCTATACGGATATCCTTAAAATACATTTCAACAAGACTTCTAAGCATGTAATTATTGCCTACTGACCAGGACCTCAGAGGAACCTTTATGCTATACAGGACTATGGAACCAAGAATCAAAACTTGTTTCAAAGAAAGACTACCTCCTACTCTCTACTGGTGTTACGGAAATATAGCCTATTGCTTTCAACAGCATTGTCACTTGGATCCCCTTCTCTGCATCTACCTTTCCCAACAAGCATCCTGCCTCAGAAAAAAATACTTTTAGCTTCCTACAGATTGCACAGGATGAGTGTTTAATCCATACAAGAATTCAGAAAATTTTCAGAATAAATAATGGACTGCAGTTTATGTCACTAAATTATTACACAGAAGACCATTCTACCAAGATCATTTCAACGAGAAAACTGGTTTATATCCAAATCATCTCTTCTATTTAATTATTTCTATTAGACTTTTTCAATTTTAAACTGGTGTGAAGTTTAAAGAATAGAATAGAGTAAGAAAATGTCATCCAAAAATAGTGTTAATCTTGAGAATGAGGCTATCAGTAACCGTATGAAATAACTGGGTTCTGCAAAGAGCATCACTCCAGCATGAGTATCATACCCGTATTAGTTGAACAAGAAATCTGATCTGTATTAATCTTAAACATTAACATTTTATTTTATTACCTATGCATGTAGGAGGATCAGGTTGCCAGAAGAATCGGTTATTCAGTTGCACACATGTAATTTTTGCCTGTCCTTGAAGTTGATAGCCAGGGTCACATTGAAAGGTGGTAGTGTCTCCAGGCTCTCTGCTGTCTCCATATCTAGAGCCATTCTGTGGTGTCCCGGGATCGTTACAGGTTGATGCAATAGAAGCTGTAAGGGAATGATGAAAAGAAAACTTTAAGGTGTAGATACTAAATATCCATCATTAAAAGCTCAATATTTTTACATGAGCACCCCAACAAGAGGCAATGTTATTTACTCATCAGTTAATACAGGAAGGCATTTTGTTTCTCTGCTTTCATGAGAATCTGCCCACTGACATATATCATTTTCAAGTTGACTTCCTGCCAGTTTCCTTAGTATAAAATATAGCCTGACAGGAAACAAAAACAAACATAAGCTTTTCTTTTTGTTTTTTTTTTTCCCTCTCCTTTTTTTTTTTTTTTTTTTTTAATCCAGTTAATGCATCAAAAGAACTAGTAACTCCTTTTCTCACTTTAATGTTCTGGTTATCAAAACAAATTTCTTCATACACTTCAATGCCTTCTGCGCAATAGGGTGAATATCATAATATAAATAACATTGGTTTATAGTCTTAAATTGCAGCATGTAAATGCAATGTTCACCCAGCTGGCTGAATCAAATAGCAATTTTATGTAGCCCTGAAGTTCCAGTTTCAGGGGCAAGCAATGACTTTCTTAGAGCACGCTCAGTCTGAATCTAAGCAAAATATCTCACTTATGTTCAGTTTCCTGAGTTTGGATATGGATTTTGCTTTGTAAAAAAAATGGCTATATAAATAAATTCTAGAAATAATTAATAAATTAAATAAAATAATGTTAAACTGAGCCGAACAATCAGTATTGTACGACTAAAAGCAAGTAATCATCCAGAAAGTGGGTACACAAATCTACATCCACTATGGTTTTGTGGAAGATGACAGCTCTCTTCTACTGGCTTCCGGTATTCAACATCTTGAGTTACATTAAACATTGCGGTCTTCCCAAGGAAAGAAGGTCCCATCTAGAGACTATTGTCTCTATGTCCCTGAATTGCACTGTTTCCTATCATTCCAGGCTGCTCCACTCAGATAAGTATTTTTCAAAGAACTTGCCACAATTGTAAGCAAAAGCCAAAATAAGAAGTAAAAAACTCAGTATCATAATCACCATTAATGATATTGATGTGTAACTACAAGTCTCTGTACCACTTTCATAATCTTCATTCAACCAAGTTTAAACTTCTTGAATCCAGATGAAAGGCTTTTTAGAAAAATCTGATACACTGCATCCTTCTGTTCACCTCTGGTACTGCAAGTCATAATCCTTGAAAAATGTGACTACATATAGGAGGAAACTATGTATACTTTCTTGCCTCCTCACACATCAGACAACTGATTCATTCTCAAACTGATTCATAACCATCTCAACTCTACATCTGATGTCTTTTCAAGGTGTAATTTTGCTCTAAAGTCTGTAAGACATGATCAGGTCAATGAGGAGCATTCAAATAAAAACTGATGTAATTTATTAAAAGCATATATGCCATTTTAGAAACCCTTTTTTTACCTCTTTGTTGGCTGATGAGCTAATGTTACTGTTACTTATCATATTTGACTGCACTGTTCTCCAACACTCTCTGGGAAAGCAGTGACTAAGTTTTTCTGTATATTGAGCAGTATGTAGCATTCCAGCTACTTGAGTTTTAGGATAATGTTACAAATTACAGGCCAAAAAAGACTAAGAACATAAAATACTAATTCTTTACGCCTGATAATAATTTTCTCTTGTTTTAAATACAGGGGCCCAGTATCTTCCATACCTCCTACAAGTGATGTGTGTTAGCAACAACAGTCGATCCTCCCAACTCTATTTCCAGGGAAGAGTTGGGATTTTTTTTTCATTTTTTTTTCTGTTTCAATCGCAGGCAATATTAATATTTCAGTAAAATTATTTTGTTAGCTCATTTCAAATGGTACAACCAAAGGCTTTCATAACAGAAAAGATCTATAACACTACCATCACTATGCAACCTTTGTGACTATCATCTACGGGTAATCAATTTTCTGTAGTAATAACTGTATCTCCTGCTTCTGTCCACACCAAAAGACTATACCACTATAAGAAACAGCAACAGAAAATAAACATTTGCAAAACTGAAACAGTTACCAAGCTGCACAACCGGAAAACTCTTTTTTTTTCTTCTGTGTTATAAATTTTCAGGAGACAGAAAGGTTGAAAAAAAGAATGAGCAAAATGAGAAACAAACATCTTAGATCAGTAAAATGTTTTTCTGCATGTTTTAGCAAACAGATGGTCATTCAGAAAAATCATAGAAACTGTAAAACAACTCTATATAAGAATTAATGGATTATTATATTTATCACACTACAGACACAGGAGCTTTGTTATTATTTCATTATTCAAATTTGTTTGACCTTGTTTCCATTACGAAATAGTATGTTTCTTATCTTAGGATGGTTCATATATGTAAATGAAGTAAAAGACATGACAAGTTTTTTGACAGTGGTGGACTTTCTTCCACCAAAATTTATCAGCCTCAATCCAATAATTAATGTCTGTCACTGCTAATGAGTACTACACAAGCACTTCCTAGGCGCCACTCTTGACAATTTACCTGACATCCCATATTACTGCAGGCCTTCTTGGGCTTAGAGACCATGAAATTACAGAGATCTCAGTTCTTGGTGAAGTAAGGAGGGGAGTCAGCAAAACCACTACCACGGACTTCCAGAAGGCAAACTTTGGCCTGTTCAGGACACTGGTTGAGAGTCCCTTGGGAGACAGTCCTGAAGGGCAAAGGGGTCTAGGAAGGCTGAATATTGCTCAAGAAGGAAGTCTTAAAGGTGTAGCAGCAGGCTGTCACCATGTGCCATAAGACAAAAAAGCAAGGAAGATGACCGGCCTGACTCAATAGGGAGCTTTTGCTAGGACTCAGGAAAAAAAAGGAGAGTTTACCACTTTTGGAAGAAGGGGCAGGTAGCTCAAGAAGAGTACAGGGATCTCATTAGGTCATGCAGAGAGAAAATTAGAAAGGAAAAAGCCCAGCTAGAACTCAGTCTGGCCACTGTTATAAGAGACAACAAAAAATGTTTTTACGAATACATCAAGAACAAAAAGAGAGCCAAGGACAACCTCCCTCCTTTATTGGATGTGGCAGAGGAACATCGCCACCAAGGATAAGGAAAAGGCTGGGGTACTTAATTCCTTTTTTGCCTCAGTCTTTAATAGCCAGACCAGTTACCTCCAGGTTATTCAGCCCCCTAAGCTGGAAGACAGGGATGGAGAGCAGAATAAACCCCACCATATTCCAGAAGGAAGCAGTTATAGGCCTCCACAAGTCTATGAGGCTGGACTGGATTCATCCGAGGGTACGAGGGAGCTGGCAGAGGAGCTTGCCAAGACACTCTCCATCATTTATCAGCAGTTCTGGTTAACAGGGGAGGTCCCAGGTGACTGGAGGCTTGCCAATGTGATGCCCATCCACAAGAAGGGCTGAAAGAAGGATCCAGGGAACTATAGGCCTTTCAGCCTGACCTCAGTATCAGGGAGGATTATGGAGCAGTTAATCTTGAGTGCACCCACCTGGCATGTGCAGGACAACCAGGGGATCAGGCCCAGCCAGCATGGGTTCATGAAAGGCAGGTCCTGCTTGGCCAACCTGATCTCCTGCTATTACCAGGTGACCCACCTAGTGGATGAGGGAAAGGCTGTGGATGTTATCTACCTGGACTTCAGCAAAGCCTTTGACACTATCTCCCACAGCATTCTCCTAGAGAAGCTGGAGCCTCATGGCTTAGACAGGTGTACCCTGCACTGGGTTAAAAACTACCTGGATGGCTGAGCCCAGAGAGTTGTGGTGACTGGAGTTAAATCCAGCTGCTGGCTGGTCACACAAGCCATGTTCCCCAGGGCTCAGTTCTGGGGCCAATTCTATTTAATATCTTTATCAGTGATCTGGATGAGGAGCTTGAGTGCTCCCTCAGGAAGTTTGCAGAAGACACCAAACTGGGTAGGAGTGTCAATCTGCTCGAGGGTAGGAAGGCTCTGCAGAGGGATCTGGACAGGATGGATCGATGGGCCAAGGTGAACTGTATGAGATTTAACAAGGCCAAGTACCCTTGGGCCACAACAATCCCTTGAAACACTAAAGGCTTGGGGAAGAGCGGCTGGAAATCTACCCAGTGGAAAAGTACCTGGGGGTACTGGTTGACAGGTGGCTGAACATAAGCCAGCAATTTGCCCAGGTGGCCAAGGCCCATAGCATCCTGGCTTGCATCAGGGATAAAGTGGCCAGCAGGAGTAGGGAAGTGATTGTGCCCCTGTACTCGAGGGGCGGGGTGAGGCCACACCTCAAATACTGCGTGCAGTTTTGGGCCCCTCACTACAAGAAGGACATTGAGTTGCTGGAGCATGTCCAGAGAAGGGCAACAAAGCTGGTAAAGGGTCTGGAGCACAAGTCTTATGAGGAGCAGCTGAGGGAACTGGGATTGTTTAGTCTAGAGAAGAGAAGGCTGAGGGGAGACCTCATTGCTCTCTACAACTACCTGAAAGGAGGTTGTAGGGAGGTGGGTGTTGGCATCTTCTCCCAAATAACTTGTGATAGGACAAGATGAAGCAGCCTCAAGTTGCATCAGAGGAGGTTCAGATTGGATATTAGGAAACATTTATTCAGTGAACGAGTGGTCAGGCACTGGAACAGGCTACTCAAGGAAGTGGTGGAGTCACCATTCCTGGATGTATTCAAAGAACGTGTAGACGTGGCACTCCAGGACATGGTTTAGTGGACATGGTGGAGTTAGGTTGACAGTTGGACTTGATGATCTTAGAGGTCTTTTCCAACCTTAATGATTCTATGATTTTATGACCTAAGTTATTCCTTATTTGACAGACAATAACAGCTCTAAAAAAGGGATCACTATCATGCACATCTGTTAAATAATCATATTTCTTGGGGCCACAAAGATGATAAAAGGGCTGGAGCACCTCTCTTATGAGGACAGGCTGAGAGAGTTGGGGCTGTTCAGCCTGCAGAAGAGGAGGCTCTGGGGAGACCTGATAGCG
The DNA here is from genome assembly GCF_036417535.1 of Chlamydotis macqueenii. NCBI lineage: Eukaryota > Metazoa > Chordata > Aves > Otidiformes > Otididae > Chlamydotis > Chlamydotis macqueenii. The sequence goes on from NC_141558.1 coordinate 23,751,079, forward strand.
GTCTTCCAGTACCTCAAGGGGGCCTACAAGATGGGGAAAGGCTGTTTAGTAGGGCCTGTTGCAATAGGACGGGGGGTAATGGTTTTAAAACAGAGGGAGGTAGATTTAGATTGAATATTAGGAAAAAAAATTTTATGATGCGAGTTATAGAACACTGGAACAGGTTGCCCAGAGAGGTGGTGGATGCCCCATCCCTGGAAACGTTCAAGGCCAGGCTGGATGGGGCTCTGAGCAGCCTGATCTAGTTGGGGATGTCCCTGCTCCTTGCAGGGGGGTTGGACTAGATGACCTTTGAAGGTCCCTTCCAACCCTAACCATTCTATGATTCTATGATTCTTTCAAGTATATGAGCGTAAGCCCTTTTCTGTCATTAATTAGTGTCTTTTTTTCTTAACAAATCTCTAAATATCTTCATTTTGTCCTTAAAAGGTTATGCAATATAATATCTCAGCAACAACATTTTTCCCATGTTGACTGTCAAGCATGCACCAATTTCGAAGGACTGATGCCTTTTAACATTAATTTCACTCTTAATCTCAATTTCTTATACACAAAGTTCTAAATTTCAAAAACAACCACAAATGTTTAATAAGCACCAAAATGTTCTTTACACTTTTCTTCTTACAGTCTCAGAAGCTTTTTTATGTATTTGAAACTAACAACCTTTTTATCATGCCATATACGCTTCATCCTAATTAAACAAAACATCAGACATTTAAGCACTGATATGTCACCTAGAAAAGTGGACGTTTAGACAGATTGTCAACTTTTAACTTGTCTCCTTTCTGAACTGTTGTACTTCTCAAGATTCCCAAGAGGTTCTGTAACTCCATGAAAATTACAAGCTGACTGTTGCTTCACTTGGTATTGTGCAAATATCTAAAGGGTATAGAGGTTATAGACATTGATAAGTAATCCAGACACTAAAAATCACCAGTTCTTCTGTTATCACTCTTCTTTTATAATAGGTTTTTTTCTTCTCAACCTCTACACTAATATAGAGACATACAATTAGTATCTAACTTATGAGACAGGCCATGTTCATGCTGTGATGTAAAATTGCCATATGCAATTTTGAAAAAAAAGGTGATTAATTCAGGAATCTGAACGTGAACACAATTAAAACATATATGCTGTAAAGCAGAGAAAGCATTAACTACATTCCAGACTTAAAGGTGTTAAATCAAACCAAATTTCATAGTCAGACTTAAGAAATGACTGAAAAAAAATAGGTGCCTAAATTGGAGTAGACAGGAGAGGGGATTTGAATTCCATTAAGCTGGAAAAGAACTAAATTGCTGCTTCTCAGTTCTTGCACGTGTTCTACGCAGTAAGCTACATGATACTCAGTGGGTTCTAGAGTAACAGTCTGTATAGATTTCCTATCTTTTACTGTCTTATCTGCTTAGACTGAAACAGGTTTCTGTGTACACAAAAGATGGGACTAGAAGTAGATGTCAGAAGAATGCGCAGCTGGGGAAACCACAGATTGCCAGAGAGTTTTCAGACCTCCATATTTTGACAGCCACTATGTTAAGTCTCTCTGTTTTAATTTAAGAATCTTTCAGAATCCCATTTTAGATCTTATTTTGGATTTGGCCTTCAAATTACATTTTCAAAGCTGATTTAAAACTTCACTGAAAATCAATAGGAGATTGTTTTTGAGAATATGACACACTGTACATTTGTGTGTCTGTACCCTTGTGAGCAATATGTTAGATTTATGCCTAATTTATCTTTCATCTGAAGGACATTTTTTTTAATAAGTTTATTTAGCCTGTAACCTATTGTAGCTCAAGAAAAAAAGCATCACCTTCATTAATACTATTTTTACTATGTCTATGGTAAACAATCATGTAAGCCATTTGTTGTAATGTTGTGCTGCAGACACTTTTTTCTACTCGACATGGTTATAAAAGTAATGAAGACCTCTCAGGAGCTAGGCTTGTAAATGGCAGGCAAGGCACAAGCTTCCTCTGTTTAGTGCATTATGCTTGCACAATAGGTTTGAAACGGATTTTAGCATATCAAAGCGGAGACATTGTACATAGGATTTGCAGTGATTTCAGACTAATAAACATTTCCAAATGTGAAAGAATAGTGTTTTCTCTCTAAAAAGTGTCTCACGTAATATATATATAAATGTACAGACTAAGAACTGTGCAAATTAGCATCAACCACATATTTAAATATCTTACATTGTTCAAGAATGTAAAGAAAAAAGAAACTCAAATGCTAATACAGCCTCTTTCATTAAATCTGAAGTACTAAGGCTCACAAGTTTACAGATAACTGAAGTAACCTGCAAGCTTCAGTTTTGCTTAATTCCACAAGAACTAAATGAAGAACTGCTACCACCTATGACGCTGAGGATGCCTTCAACATAGTTGAAATTGTGTTATTGTGAGCATGCAATGCAACATTTATTACATCACAGACTTTAAAAGGGAATGATGTATTCTTGTGTTTTATGTCTTTTTATTTATTTTAACAAGGGATATCTTAATGGATTTCATTTTCTTTGAATTCAAAATTTAGTTAGCAAGGCAGATATGTGATTACGCACACGTAAATTTATTTTAAAATATATTTGTGCTAACCCACTTTTCAGGATAACTTAACTGTGAATCAAACTGGAACAACTGCAGGATGAATACTGTCATGAACACTCTGTCATGAAAATGCTTGTACTATGTAAATTTAGTAGCTCAGGCCAATAGGCCAGTGATTAAAAGCGATCTCAGAAAAACAAAATTACAAGACAACAGTACTCTAACAGTTCAAGATAGGTGACGCAGTTACTTTAAGAATTGCTGCAGACAAATCATCAAGTGGAATTACAAAACTGGACAGAAGCAGGCACCATTGCCTAAACAGATTTATCAGATTAAACCCAGTGTCATTAGGAACTACCAAACACAAAATTGCTGATGATTAAGCTCTTGAGGAAGTAAGATATCAACAGATGTGTCAGCATCAGACACAATAATTTCCAAAGAACTGTTCTAATTAACCGGTCGGTATAAGTTGTTTATTTTTATTATCATAACTGATGACTTGTGTTGCTAAGGTAAAGATTTAGTCAGGGATCTTTACTCTTCATTGCTTATATCCGCATTTACTTCAAGAGTAGATTTTAAAACTATCAGGAGAGAAAGCAAACAACAGAAAAAAAAACCCCAAAATTGGACTAAACCAATTATATAAATGCCTTCATTTTGTATCTTTGCTTTTAATGGAGTGTCTGAAGTTCTTCTACTAAGATATAAATACTATAAATAAATTGAGAAAAAATCTTTACTACTTTATTAACTTTTTGCCAATTTTTCTGTGTTGGCAAAAATAGGTAACCTTTCTGTTGACATGAAAGCAGACGTAGGTATATTATTAAAGTATATGCTTACAGAATACTATGACTAAGAGAAATAAACAATGCCATAGAACCAGAGATAGACACAGGAAATTATCACAGATGGGCCTGACTCCAGAAAAGCCAGACATTTAAAAAAAAAATTGTTTTTTTCCTTTATAAGAGTGTGAATAAACCTTTGATTTACTATAGCCTTGACAAACAAAATCTATTAAACCAGCTGAGGAACTATGAATGTATCACTTAGTTTAAGAAAAAGATACTGTTCTTGAAGTAAATTCCAACAGCCGAGAATTTACTTCAAGAAAAAAGGCTAGACTGTAAGGGTAGAACTATTAGATATTCTGAAAATAAGGCTAATTGAGTCTGTAAGAATGATATTATGACTAGCAACTGCCAGTGCTGTTCCTATCATCTGCCCCTTGTATTGGTTTCATTAAATATCAAGTAAATAAATCAGATATAAACAATCTTTCAATAAAATAAGCTTCAGGTCAATAAAAACAATGCACTATCCACTACCATGGGATTCAAATGCTTTTAGAAGTCTAGAGTAGCTGAAGATTAAACATTCAGGGCAAGATCGATCTGCTTCAACATAGGTGGCTAGTCTCATTCGAGATGCCTTACAATATTCAAGGTATCTGCACAGAACTGGAAGACATGACCAAAGACTTAGGAGTGTGTGACCTTCTGGAATGGCAGATGAGCCTAGCCAGGATACCTTACAGCATCTCAAAGGGAACTAGACACCTGTGAAAAGAAAAGTAGGATTAATCTTATCTACCCTTAGATGTTCAGAAGTTTGAGATTTAGTGTATGTTCATATATCTAGACCTATAGCTGATAAAAAGGCAACTTCAGAGGGAAAATTATCCCTTATACATATAGGACAGAATTAAGCTAGGTTAGAAAACTTCCTTTTATGGTTAACTTAGGAAGGTTTTTTTTTGCTGCCAGTTACTTTGTTTGTTTGGAATAAAGAAGCCAAATACAAAATTTTCCTATACCCTTCTTGTGTTCACTTTTCATATCGTGAACAGAAAGAGTTGGTTGACATCCCTAGCTTGTAATACGTAGTTTAAATGTATTACGTAGTTTAAATGTATTTAACCCCCAGAGTAAAGGTACAGTGAACTCCATTTTTTGTCCTTTTATGCATGATTAAGTGGTAATTAAGTTTTAATGAAAAGCATTAGACTGATTACAATTAACATAATCACTCTTGTCAGTTCGTGTCCTCACGCTCTACATGCTGAGCTGAGTGGGCATGAAAAGGCACTTGTAATAGTGTTGAAACATTTCGTAAGCTTCAGCCACTTATATTTTTACGTTAAAAATGCCTCTAATGACATTTACAATCAATAGTAAGTAATTTATAGGGGATATTTTCTGATCTACCTCATAATGTCTTTTCACAGCACCTCTTCTTTAGGCAGATGCAGTAAGGACATTCTGGAGTGCCAAGTACAGAAAGTAAAGAGCACATTCACAGCACAGTGAAACAAATTCTCCAGCTGAAGGTTAGCACTTTAATGCTTTGTCTTTAAGCTGTTCATTTGACCTGATACTCTCAGATGTACATCCTTTGTATGATCCCATAAGTGGATATTCATTGACATAGACACAACACAATTGCATAACAACACAGAAGCTGAGTGTGTAAGAGGTCCAGATTATTGAAGATTTCTCAGTCCTGTGCAATTCTGATACGAAGTTCACTTCTTGGATTGCAATTAATATTTAAGTAAAATACTCTAATAAACGCAACACTTGAAAACCCCTCAAGGGACAAAAAGACAAAACTTGAGCAGTTTTCTCCATAGAACTTGTAATAAAACATCTACATCTTCTGCAATTACCATAAAAAAAGTTTAAGCAACTCAAGACTTATTTCTTGAGTTATAAACTACTAAAATGGTGACATATCAATATTCTGCGCAGCTTTGCTACAAGCTCACCTACAATTTGAACACATGATAAGTACTAAAGCATGCAAAGATACTGACTTAGTGACAGATTAATTAGTTTAAATCCTTTACAGATCAAGGCCACAGTGGTCTGCCCATTGCCTCAAGCAGACTAAAACTCAGCTCTGATTTTTGGATGAAATAATTTAACATTTACTTTAAGATACTCCTTAAATAATATTTTTACTCATTACAATTAAAAAAATAATAAAACATTCCACTTGTCAAGCAGGGTGAATTTTTAATATCCTTTTCCCTTTACTTCAGCTGAGGCATTCAGTTCTTCACCACTAATTCCAATTAATTCCAGTAACACATACTCTGCAATTGATAGCACGATCACTGAATGCACCCAGCAGATATTATACTAAGATGACAAAAACCAGTTCTTCACTCCTAAAGCGATACATTTTCTCCTACTTACTATAAGTATCACTGAAGGTCAAAGAATGTGATGACAAGTTTAACTGCTTAAGTATTTTCCTCCTTTCAAAATCTGTGCATAAAGTGACAAATATTTTTATATAATATGACATAAAATGTGTTTGCTAATCCTAACAGAGTAAAAAACCCCTTAATTTCCACAAATGTAAAATCTAACTTTCTTCAAACAACTTGAAAAGTGTGATATTAAACAGCACATTAGTCAGAAATTTTCAAAGCATTTATTCTACTCTTTGTCTTTAATTAATTTTGCATATTTTTAACTAGGTATCTTAGGGATGATGAAAGAGCCTATGGTTGGAGGGTATAATATCCAGAAAAAATAAAGTAAAATTAAGTAAGCAGGAAAATGTTAAAGGCAATGTTTAGAGACAAGGAAACCCTCAAAGTATATTTCTTCATGCACATAATAATGACTGAAAGCTTATTACTGCCCTCTACTTTGTAATGACAACACCAACAAATAAGATTTTAAACAATACTCCTACTCTCATACATTTTATTAATTAATAGTTTTCCTATGTTCCTGAGCAGAAATACACTTACGTACGTTATCTCTAAATATGTAAGGATGCAACACCTGAGTCAAAGACAATTAATATAGTCTCCCTGCAGTCCTACCCTCAGTCTTTAACACTTCAGTTATAATACCATAGAAAAACTGCATACTTAGTTTTACCATTGTCGTAGTTCAGCCAGAACAACCATATTGACCACTTGTACAATATAATATATTACTAGGTAGCACTGGTGGGAACATTTAAAACGATCAGTGCAGAAGAAAACTTATTAGGTAACACTGGTGGGAACATTTAAAACGATCAGTGCAGAAGAAAACTTATGTATGTGCAAACCCATTTTTACTTTATTAAGTAATGCTAATTAGATAATGCTTGGCATGTGGTTGCTGTACAAAACAAGGAATAAGAAAACTTAAACATTCAAAGCAAATAAAAAAATTCTTCCTAGTTGCAGATATTTGCATAAATACATAAAATAATTAAAATAACATAATATCTTTTTTAAAAACTGAGGAAGTTGTAAGATAATAAATTGTTTATATATATATAAGAATAATGTATACAAATAGTGCATATAATGATTGTATTTGAGATTTAAAAATATTTACATACTTGAAAATTGAATGGAGAAGCCTGATTTGCTGATGAAGAAATCACTGTCAAATTGTAATGTTAAGGAGTTGAAAGTGCTGTGAATATCCTCTGGAAGGGCTGAGCCACTCCATTCTTTCAGAAGTATGCTGCTCTCAATAGGCCCATCCCATACCTTCAAGATGTCATGAGCAACCTCAGTGTCAAAAACAATAAAATGCAGACTGCAAAGACAAAGTAAAAGCACTGTACATTACTCTAACACAACTACATGAAATTCCAAGCAATCATTCTCAAATCATACATAGTTTTGAGATTCTGTTTAGGACTGGTGGTGCTGCAGTTATCCATTTTTACTGTTGGATGAGTTGATCTTGTAAAGGAGATGCTATTCTGTTCTATAAATGTCTGAATTACAAACATTATAGGACATACAGTACTTGTTCTATGAATTAGCTTACTTTTATTATAGATATTTTAAGGGATAAGAACTATGATTTCATCACAGATTTCCTGTATATGTGCTTTGACTTCAAGTTCTGACTGTTCACATTTTTAACACTGAAGAAATCTAATAGGTAAATATGAAAACTTTTGTTTCAAGTAGCTATGTGTTGATATTTCTTCATTACTTTTGTCATTAATTGGAAATCATCAATTTGAAAATTGCAATTTAAATGTAAATGATGCATTGAAATCACCTATGATGGAGTGTATTCATTATTTGGCTTAGTGAAACAGGGTTACTAAAAATAAAAAAGGAAAAAAAACCCTCCCACTGAATAACTTGCCATTTGCTTATATTCTTTTGCTTGTCCAAATGAAAATTATTACTTTTTAAAATTAAGTGATCAGCTAAAACTGTTGTCCACACAAACTGAATAATGAAACAACTTGCTATTTCCTAACTTTTTTTTCAAAACAAATGAATAGCTATTATTCTAAAGTAACACATTTACTGGAAATCTCTGTTGCATATCAAACATATTAGTATCAATGAATTATGTTAAAATTACAGAAGATAAAATTACCTATCTTAATTGATTTTACTTGGTTAGAAGTTAAATGTTTTTGTTACATTCCTGCTTTTGGTGCAACTTCCTGTTAGGAGCGAGCAAACTAGCTTGAATATTGAACAGAACTTGCCATTTCAAAGTTTTTGAATCTGTTTGTTATTACAGCAAAACTGAGCTGAAAAAGTCTTTAAATACTGGTTTTCCTTCCATTTGAGTGATTTAGGTATACATCAAGAGCAAAGTATGATAGTCTTTCCTATCAGTATGTCAAAATGATGAGGAAAAACTGTTTAGAAATTCCTGTTTTATTACTAATTTCTTTCTGCCCGAGTTCTTGAATTCTTTGTCTTTCCATAAATCACTATAGACATAAAAGCTGTAGATTCCATCATTCAGTTCTTGTATGTACCTTTATTTCCTGCATTAGTCACCAGTTGCGTTTCCCTCGTTTTCTGCATTCTTCTGATTTCTTCCCTTTTCTGTTATGCTGCCTACTCTACGTGCAGAAATTTTCCAGTCCTTATCTATTAAGCATTTTCTCAGTCCCGTACACACTTCTTATTAAAATCTCATCCTTTTTATCAAATTTTATTATTCTCAATATCTTCTGAGATGTTGCAGGCCTTATTATTCAAACGATTATGTGGAAAGAGTCTGATACATGATTCAAAATGGTATATATGTTAATATTGATATGATGGAAGAGAGCAGGAACAGACAATAAAAACCCTTCAGAGCTGTAAATAAAGCTTTATATCACTAGTTTTCTCTACTTCTGCTGTTAATTGTCAAGTCCTCATCAGATCAAAATATTCATGACAAAAAGACAGTTCCTAATGGATACCCAACAAGGTCCAAGATGCCTAACGTCTGAATGCTTCTGGCAGAGTGTCAAGAACTTTACAGCTGCTTGAGGTAATGTATTTAAGAAATAGTGTTGAATAATTATATTTTATTTTAAACAAATTATTATTTTGAATGTGACAGTAAGGTATAAAAGAATTGCATTACAATGACTCAAGGGAAGAATTCTGAAACCACAATTGACAGCTTGGCACTTCAGCTTGTTTACAGCTAGAAAAAGGCATAGCAGTGTACCACTCTACCACAATGAAGATTTATAGGCCATATTATCTAATGGAATTCACAGTTTTGAATTAGATACGTAGGTCTCCCCTACACAATGTAGATACCCAGGTTCCCTACAGGAATGGCACTCATAAATGACAGCATAACAAGCATCAACTTTATTAATGTAAGGAGGAGTTAATAAACAAAAAATTGTGTAGAAGAATGTGAGAATATAAGGCATAGGCTATAATTTATAAAATACTGAAGTCAACAACAAATATTGAAATTAAGCATATACCTTATTGTCTTTCCTGGATCTGCTTCAATAATCCAAGTGCAATGAAGATTGTTGTCATATGGTGCTGGATAACCAGGGGACAAAATACGCCCCGATATAGCAGCATGAATTCGACCGCCACACTCAGCTACAAAATAAGTAAGGATAACATTTATTTTTAACCACATAACGTTTTGCAATTGCATTTTCTGTCCATTCCACATCTGTCTTCTAAAAAGGTAACAGAATGACCTAACATCTCTGAAGTAGTACACATACATACAAGCCAGGACATACACATGGAATTTTTTTCTTCACTATGAGAGTGGTGAGGAACTGGGACAGATTTCCCAGAGAAGTTGTGGATTCCCCCTCCCTGGAAGTGTTCAAGGCCAGGCTGGATGGGACTCTGAGCAACCTTATCTAGGGGATGGAGTCCCTGCCCATGGCAGGGGGGGTTGGAACTAGGTGAACTTTAAGGTCTCTTTCAACTCAAACCATTCTATGATTCTATGAGTTAAGAATGCACATATAATGAACTCATTCCTACCTTGTTATAAAGCAATAAGCCACACTTCTGTGATTATACTATTTTACCAACAAGAGTAGTTCAATATGAACGGAGACTACAAAAGCACAATTTTCGCATCAGCAAGAGACCAAAAATACTTAAGAAATATCCCATCTAACATGTTTGACTTTTCTAAGTAACACTGAATGTTCAAATTCAGTGTTGAGTTTTGTAACTAAAACTGGTTTCTCTATTGTTCTAATATCACAATGCCTTTAGTTTAATGCTTTCAAGTTACTTTTATATAACTTCAAGTTTAATTACATCAAAAAGCAGTTAGGTATTGCCTAGTAATTTCCTTTAGTATTAAAAAATTTAAATGCCATATGTCCACAAAATGAGAGAGTAAATCAGAAAGCTATGATGCATGTAGTGTCTGGTTTGAAATATTTTTATTATCAATGCTATCTCAACTTTGTGGAGACACCAGTTGCAGTGTTAAGCATCCAGAGCCAAATCATTCTTATGTTGCTTTTTTAGAGCATTGTGGTGTTGTCTGGCCAGTATAAAGAAGCATCCTGATGAAACTGGAACTGTGTAACAGTCAGGTGCCACTGAACTAAATAGGATCAATAATTCTTCAGTTAGGTGAGATACCTGAATTCCTACTTAATTTACAGTGTTTCCTTTCACATAGTGGTATTAAAAAATGCTACCATGGGGAACTCTTCAACAACAGCTGCACAGCAAGCACAGTCACATAGATGACGAAAGAACCATGGCAGTTGAACTAAATAATCTAACAGCAACACTCCTAACAAATAGTAAGTCTTATGCATGCCATCAAGTCACTGCTGACAACAAAGTTGTTACCAGGAAGGAATGTAACTCTAGAGGAAAAAAGATGACTGATTTACCTATCCTGCTGGATACTACTACATAGTATTCATAGAACCACAGCAGAAATCTGCTTTGAAATATGTCTGTGTATGGGCTTGAAATTTTTTGTGAATGTGACTGAAATTATTGTAAATATAATGATGAATGTAAATGTCACTGGAGAGAACAGCAAATATCAAATGCTGATCTAAAACACAACAAGTGAAAAAGAATAGATCTCCACAAACAGGAGGATATTGAGAAAATGTGTCTAAGGAAGAAAGTGGTGTCTGGAAGTTCGTGACAACTTAAGAAAAAGGAAGAAAAGGAAGCCAGTCAAATCAGAGTAGGAAGAGATAAAACTGATGGCATAAGATAAAACTGAAGAAAGAAAATATTATATAAAAAACACTAGAGGGAAAAACAAAAGAGAGCGTTAAATGATCTGCAGATACTTAACTGAGTTTTTAGGGATCATCATAAGTTTTCCTGTGCACAGAACAGTAGAAAAAGCATAATAACTTACTAAAGATAACAGACTGTTTGTGAAAGGATGTTTAGAAAGATTCACCTTTAGAAGATTTTCAGAGAGAACGGTGAACATTTGACTTCTTTGGGAGCTAATTAATGTTTCAGAAGAGTTTTAAATTGAGAAACAGGAAGAGGGAGTTTATACAAAACTGATGCAATCCCCAAATTTTATTCTAAAGATAGGAATAAGAACAATAAATAAAAAGATGTAATGAAATAAAAGTACATAGAAAGATAGCTTTGTGGTTCAGCAGCCGGAAAGGAAAAACAAAATCTGTCTCAGGATACTAAATGAAAATTGACTATTTTGATATCTGGACATAATTCCGCTTAGAGATGAAGTGAGATCTGCAAGAAAAAAAAAGACATTTTGGTACAAGTTATTTGAAAAGCTTAGCAACAAAATACAGAAACCAAATATAGTAATGCAAGGTACAAAATCAAAGTATAAAGAAAAAAAAAGATAGAGTAGCAATCATAAGCAGAATACAGAAGCCTAAAAGTATACTGATATCAGGAAAACTAGAAATACAGGTAGAGATATAGGAGTGGAGGGAGCATTACATAGCAGTGATGCGTTAAACTAAAGTCAGCACAAAAAAACACACATATTGGTCAAAAAATATTTTGCAGAAGGGTTATGAAAGATGTTCTGCAGAGGCAAAGACTGGAATTTTCTTTAGATTCACTTGATCTTGGGTTCTTTATCTTCCTCCAGGTCAGACAGGAATATACATTATTTTTATTTTTTTAATACTATATGGTTGACATTTTAACATCGAACATACAGATCAGAGGACAAATCATCATACTAAGAAAAGGAAATAGGTAGATAGATACATTTATCACCAAATAGACTTGAAACCAACAAGTAGTTTAGAATTTATATGAATACTTACTTGGTAATGAACACAGGCACAAGAAAATATTATAGAAAATGACCTTAGCCTAATGACTTCATTTTAATTGAATGGGGAGATAGGTAGAGGTAGGACTAATTATGGCTCTCCTCTAAAAAAGGGCAAACTTGGAGGAAAAGGAAGCTAGCCAATTAAACTGAAGAGCATGAGGGCTTGAATGTATAAAGAGCCTGGAAAAGTCTTTAAATCAAAATGGAAGGAGTTGTTTTGACCTGTCATATAGATAAGAGAAAACTTACAAATACAATTCTAGAATCAAGGGGGAAAAAAAATAATACCTCTACTAAAACAGCAGAAATGCTGTTCACTGATGTTTTTCTGGCACTTACCCTCTGGGTAAGCTGAATTTTTGAAAGGAAGGGAGTTTGCTCCTTTGTAGATGGCAAGTCTGTGAATGTATTCAGCAGGAAGGAGCTCCTGGAATGGAGAATGTAGCACCCAATATGGGAGGGAAGCAACAATCAAGGATCCTGCAGGTCAGGTGAGTGCTGAAAGTAGTTGGTTGCCTGACTGCAGCTAGCAGCAGAGGCAAAAACTAAGCATCAGAAGACACACAGAAAGACTTTCCCAAGGCCTCATGGGAACTCCCTGTGAAACTTGACCTCAGGAAGTCACTGGTAATTGCTGGACTGGAAAGCAAAACTGGAGGAGAGGAACTGCCTAGCAAAGGTACAATGAGCAATATCTATACTCAGATTCAGTTATTTTATGCATTTCACCCAGTACTTCTCTACTTAATATTTATGTTGGTTGTAATAAAACACAGTTTTAGACATTAAAGACATGATATTTAAAGAAAAGGTCTACCTCTAGGCTGTGACAGATGGGGTATCCTAGCATCACAACAATGACAAGAGCACATGGATAAAACAATCTTCCAATGTGGGAAGAAAATTAGAAATTACCTTCATAGGAATGAGATGCTGAGACAATTTATGATGAAACCAGACAAGATTAAAAAAAAAAAAAAAAATCTCTCTTTGCTTTATGATGGGTCTTGGTCTAGCTTGTGAAGTGTTTACATAATATCACTGCCTGTGATAGCATATCAGGCTTGTTGACCCAGTGTATCATCAGAACCAACACGGTAGCCTTTCGTAAAAGGCTACCTTATACAAAGAAGTGTTTTCCAGCAGTTTTGTAGCCCTTAATGGCCAGCCATCTATTTCAGAAAAGTTATACTTGAATGTCTACATTAAATCTTTACTTGAAATTTAAAATATGTTTACACTACCATCATATCATAAAGCATAAAGTATAGAAAGACAGAATATTTGTTTTTTTTTCTTGAAACATTAGATTGAAATTGTTCATTGTTACAATCCTTATTACCTAAGCAAGTAGGCAAAGGTTTGTCCCAAACTCTTCGATCTCCGCTTAAGCAGGTCATAATACTACTGCCATGCATTGTATAGCCAGGATTACAGCTGTATAAAATGACAGTGTCTATAAAATGTCCTTCATCTCGGATCTTGTAGCCATAATTTGGTATGCCAGGGTCTTCACATTTCACTAGGTCAAAACCTGCAACAAGAAATGGGAAGAGGAAAGAAGAAAAATACACAGAGATATAAAATATCAAACAAAATACAATGCCAATGAATCTGATCTTGGTGCAAATTATATTCTGATTATTCAATTCGATTAGATGTATCCATAGTGACCAAAGATAAATTATATATAATTTGGGTACATCAGAAACTGAAACACCAAGAAGCAGTTATTCTTTGATATTTATTATGGCATTAGTTTATTAAAGAAAGCATAGAATCATAGAATGGTTAGAGTTGAAGGGACCTTCAAAGGTCATCTAGTCCAACCCCCCTGCAAGAAGCAGGGACATCTCCGAATAGATCAGGTTCCTCAGAGCCCCATCCAGCCTGGCCTTGAATGTTTCCAGGGATGGGGCGTCCACCACCTCTCTGGGCAACCTGTTCCAGTGTTCTACAACTTGCATTGTAAAAAATGTTTTCCTAATATTCAATCTAAATGTACCTGCCTCTATTTTAAAACCATTACCCCTCGTCCTATAGCAACAGGCCCTACTGAACAGCCTCTCCCCATCTTTCTTAGAATCATAGAATCATAGAATGGTTAGGGTTGGAAGGGACCTTCAAAGGTCATCTAGTCCAACCCACCTGCAAGGAGCAGGGACATCCCTGACTAGATCAGGTTGCTCAGAGCCTCATCCAGCCTGGCCTTGAACGTTTCCAGGGATGGGCCATCCACCACCTCTCTGGGCAACCTGTTCCAGTGTTCTATAACCCGCATCGTAAAAAATTTTTTCCTAATTTCTAATCTAAATCTAACCCCCTCTATGTTAAAACCATTACCTCTCGTCCTATCGCAACAGGCCCTACTAAACAGCCTTTCCCCGTCTTTCTTGTAGGCCCCCTTGAGGTACTGGAAGACCGCTGTCAGGTCTCCCCGGAGCCTCCTCTTCTGCAGGCTGAACAGCCCCGACTCTCTCAGCTTGTCCTCATAAGAGAGGTGCTCCAGCCCTTTTATCATCTTCGTGGCCCTCCTCTGGACCTTCTCCAACTGGTCCATGTCCTTCTTGTGCTGGGGGCTCCAGAAATGGACACAGTACTCCAGGTGGACTCTCACCAGAGTGGAGTAGAGGGGGAGAATCACCTCCCTCGACCTGCTGGCCACGCTTCTCCTGATGCAGCCCAGGATGCGGTTGGCCTTCTGGGCCACAAGGGCGCATTGCCTGCTCGCGTTAAGCTTCTCATCCACCAGCACTCCCAAGTCCTTCTCCTCAGGGCTGTTCTCAATCCATTTGCCGCCCAGCCTGTATTTGTGCCTGGGATTGCCACGACCCAGGTTCAGGACCTTGCACCTGGCCTGGTTGAACTTCATGAGGTTGGCACGGGCCCACCTCTCCAGCCTGTCAAGGTCCCTCTGGATGGCATCCCTCCTTTCCAGCGTGTCGACAGCACCACACAACTTGGTGTCGTCGGCGAACGTGCTGAGGGTGCACTCTATCCCACTGTCCATGTCGCCGACAAAGATGTTGAACAGGGCCGGGCCCAGCACGGACCCCTGAGGAACACCACTCGTTGTTGGTCTCCACCTGGACATCGAGCCATTGACCACCACTCTCTGAGTGCGGCCATCCAGCCAACTCCTTATCCACCAAGTGGTCTGTCCATCAAACCCACGTCTCTCTAGTTTAGAGAGAAGGATGTCGTGCGGGACAGTGTCAAAAGCTTTGCACAAGTCCAGGGAGATGATGTCTGTTGCTCGTCCCTTCTCCACCGATGCCGTCACCCCGTCATAGAAGGCCACCAAATTGGTCAGGCACGATCTGCCCTTGGTGAAGCCATGTTGGCTGTCACCAACCACCTCCTTGCTCTCCATGTGCCTTAGCATGGTTTCCAGGAGAATCTGCTCCATGACCTTGCCAGGCACAGAGGGGAGGCTGACTGGCCTGTAGTTACCTGGGTCCTCCTTGTTCCCCTTTTTAAAAATGAGGGTTATGTTCCCTCTCTTCCAGTCATTGGGGACCTCACCAGACCGCCACGACTTCTCAAATACCATGGCCAGTGGCTTGGCAACTTCATCCGCCAGTTCCCTCAGGACCCGCGGATGGATCTCATCAGGACCCATGGACTTGTGCACCTTCAGGTTCCTCAGATGATCCCGAACCTGCTCTTTGAGTACAATGGGCAGTTCTTCATCCTCACAGTCCCTGCTTGCACCTTCTACAGCTTGGGCGGTGGGACAGGAACTCTTGTCGGTGAAGACTGAGGCAAAAAAGTCATTGAGAACCTCAGCCTTCTCCATGTCCTGGGTAACCAGGACACCAGTTCCCTTCTGGAGGGGGCCTACATTTTCCCTGGACTTTCTTTTGTCCCCTACGTACCTATAAAAGCTCTTCCTGTTACATTTTATATCCCTGGCCAGATTCAGTTCTGCCAGGGCTTTGGCCTTCCTCACCTGATCCCTGGCCACTCACACAGCCTCTTTGTAGTCCTCCCAGGCTACCTGTCCCCGCTTCCACCCTCCATAGGCTTCCTTTTTCACTTTCAGTTGGTCCAAGAGCTCCTTGCTCATCCACGCCGGCCTCCTGGCCTTTTTGCCCGACTTGTTTTTCATTGGGATGCACCTCTGCTGAGCTTGGAGGAGGTGCTCCTTGAATATGGACCAACTTTCCTGGGCCCCTCTTCCCTCCAGGGCCGCCTCCCATGGCACCTGGCCTATCAGGTCCCTGAAGAGGCCCAAGTCGGCCTTCCTGAAGTCTAGGGCAGAGAGCTTGCCATGTAGTTTCCTTGCTGCCCCGTGGATCTTGAACTCCACCATGTCATGGTCGCTGCAGCCAAGGCTGTCCTTTAGTTTCACATCCCCCACCAGCCCCTCCCTGTTGGTGAGCACAACGTTGAACATGGCACCCCTCCTTGTCGGCTCCTCTATCGCCTGCAGGAGGAAGTTGTCATCCACGCATTCCAGGAACCTCCTGGACTGCCTGTGCCCTGCCATGTTGTCTCTCCAACAGATGTCAGGGTGGTTGAAGTCCCCCATGAGGACCAGGGCCTGTGACCATGAGGCTGCTCCTATCTGCCTATAGAGCACCTCGTCTGCTCTGTCCTCCTGGCCAGGCGGCCTGTAACAGACCCCCACCGTAACGTCCCCTGTCCGTCCCCATCCTCTAATCATAGAATCATAGAATCATAGAATGGTTAGGGTTGGAAGGGACCTTCAAAGGTCATCTAGTCCAACCCCCCTGCAAGGAGCAGGGACATCCCTGACTAGGTCAGGTTGCTCAGAGCCTCATCCAGCCTGGCCTTGAACGTTTCCAGGGATGGGTCCTCCACCATCTTTCTGGGCAACCTGTTCCAGTGTTCTATAACTCGCATCGTAAAAAATTTTTTCCTAATTTCTAATCTAAATCTACCCCCCTCTATGTTAAAACCATTACCTCTCGTCCTATCGCAACAGGCCCTACTAAACAGCCTTTCCCCATCTTTCTTGTAGGCCCCCTTGAGGTACTGGAAGACCTCTGTAAGGTCTCCCCGGAGCCTCTTCTTCTCCAGGCTGAACAGCCCCAACTCTCTCAGCCTGTCCTCACAGGAAAGGTGCTCCAGCCCTTTTATCATCTTCGTGGCCCTCCTCTGGACCTTCTCCAACTGGTCCATGTCCTTCTTGTGTTGGGGGCTCCAGAAATGGACACAGTACTCCAGGTGGGCTCTCACCAGGGCAGAGTAGAGGGGGAGAATCATCTCCCTCGACCTGCTGGCCACGCTCCTCTTGATGCAGCCCAGGATGCAGTTGGCCGCCTGGGCCGCAGGAGTGCATTGCTGGCTCATGTTGAGCTTCTCGACATAAAGCATATTATCTACACTATCCTAAAAGATATTAGTAAGGAATTTATTAATTCGTACTGCTTCTTTTTTATTCAGAGGAAAGGAAGTATCAACCCCTTAGTTGGCCTCATATGGGAGCTTTAGCTCCTCATCTGATCTCCGTAACAAAGCCAACAGACCATAGTGGTAATTCAGGAAAAAAATTCAAGGGTTGTTTCATCCATCCTAGTGTCAAGATAGCATGGCTTCAGTTTCTTCTCTGCTGAAATGAAGAAATATTCCTACACTCATTTTCAGTTGGCATTCCCCTTTTTGGCCTATTAACATGCTGAGTTGGATAAACAGCTTCCTCTGTGCTCCTTGAAATTAGTAGTTCTACTTTGAGCAGATGCTTTTTTTTCCATATTTTACCCTTTCCTTTGCATTTTCTTCATATTGCATTGCTAAAATATAAAGATGCATTGTAAATCTTCCCTTTTGCCTTGAGGTCCAGTTCTTGGACCAATATAAAGAGTGGTTCCAAATTCATCTTTCTCAACTTCAGATTATTCTTCTTGGTGGATTAAGTCATTCTGAATCAGACTGCTGGCCTTTCCTTCTGTTTGCTGTTTTCAGCTTATTCTCTACATGAAGTTGCCCAGAGAAGTTGTGGATGCCCCCTCCCTGGAAGTGTTCAAGGTCAGGTTGGATGAGGCTTTGAGCAACCTGATCTACTGTAAGGTATCCCTGCCCATGGCAAGGGGATTGGAACTAGATGATCTTTAAGGGCCCTCGCAATCCAAACCATTTTGTGATTCTATGAGGTCCTTCACCAATTAGGAGAGAATCAGATATCTTTATGGTAAAAAAAAAAAAAAAAAAAAAAGTAGCCATAGAAAACTTTTCATTATTTTACAAATACACAAACTAGAATTGGTTTCATATTTTTCTCATTGCTTTTCTCCTTGTGCTGAGAAGATCAACCTCAGCTAAAAAAATGGCAAGGAGTCTAATAGTTTTCTTTTCCTCCTGTATAGTTGCTAAAGTTCTCTAACAACTGAGTCCTCAAAATGCCTTTGTTTTCTTTGCTCATGAATTGGGCACAAAGGTTGGTGCAAAACCAAGTTTAGTGTGTTTATCTTTTTACAATATGTTTGCACAGTATACATGGCAGATACACTAATCCATTTTTTTCCTCACCTGCAGTAATATCCAGGAGGACTCCTGAAACCTCACTAACATTAAGACTTAAAAGACATCCTGCCATAAGCTTTAGAAGTCTGACAGAAGCTTATTAGCCTGAACTTTCTTGATTCTGGCTTTGAAATAGGACTGAACAGCACAAAAGAGCTTTCTGTTTTTCCTTAGCCTATTAGTAGTTCACATCACTATTGTAAGTCACTTATACCGTCAGTATTCACTAAAAAAGGTTTCCCCCCCCCCCTTTGCTTTGGAGACTGCTACAAGTTCTCCAAAGTGAGCAATAGTACTATAAAAGTCTACCTCTCTTGAAAATAAGCTTTTTTTCCTTGATTACATTTGCAGACTCTGTGGCAGAAGTCCATGAGACCCCACAGATCACAGGTTGAAATTCACTTTACTACTACATTAGAATACTATAACTGAATTAAATATAATGTGATATAAAGATATGAAATTAATTATTAAATTAAATTATCTTGATATCACTTATTAACATAAAAACTTACTGCAGCTCCTACAGAAAAACTTTTTTCTAAACCAAATTTTTCTGGCAACTGAATTTAATTCAAAACGTAGAATGAGATTTGGTATATAGGAAGTGTCACATTAAAAAAAAAAAAAATTGTTGGGTTTTGTTTATTTTAAGCCTAGAATATCCAATCTGTAAAATGATTTACTAGCCTTTGACATTATTTTGACTAACATGGTTTTGAAATTACTTCTGTTATATTGCTAAGCATGTAGTATGTATATATCTTAGAATCCACATGTTAAAATACATAGTTTTTAATTACAGAAGTTTGTGTAGGTGTGTTTCTGTTTATAAAGAAATAAAATACTAATAAGAAAGTGTCCTGGTTTCAGCTGGGATGCAGCTAATTTTCTTCTCAGTAGCCGCTGTATTTTGGATTTAGTATGGGATTTGGTACATGAAGAAACTTTATAATACACTGTTGGTTTTTGTTGCTAAATAAGCTAAGGACTTTTTCCAGTTTCCCAGATTTCACTAATGTGCAGATGCAGGAGGCTGGAAGAGTGTCATAGTTTGGCCCTGCTCAGGACCAAGCTACACAGTCTCTCACTACCTCTCCCCACCCAGTTCTTCTTGAGCCATCATTCTCCAAATGTGGAAAAACTTTTTCACCTGTTTGTAGCACTATCACAAGCTTGCCTGCTTCTTCAAGAGCCTTATACTCTACAAATACTCTATATAACCACTTGCTGTCTTGGGTATCACAATTCAGTTACCTATTTCACACCTAATACAGAAAAAAAAAATCTAAATGGAAGCAAAATTATAAAATCTAAATTTAAATATTGTTGAGACACTAAACCCTTCAATATTTGCTGTTTTGTTTAGATTTTTTTAGATATTTCTACCAAAAGATCACCTTGCAAAATTAATGTTAAGTTTATTTTTTTCTAATTGTTACTAATTCAGGAACAGTTCAGTGATAGTCTCAATTTTTAGGGTTGTTTTCACAATATTATGCCTAGGAAAAAACATTAGGTACAAACATCCTGTATGACAAAATACAAAGTATTATTGCTTTTTGTATCTGAAAAATAGAATATTCCCTGCAAGGACATCCAACAAACTAATTGTTGGCTTTTATACCAAATTTTTTAAATGTCACTTTGAATAGTCTAGGAAAAATATAAGAATGACAGTACATAATTTGTGGCCACATGTTGACTACACTTTTCTACTAGCAAGACTATCTGTTTCTCAGTAGGTCTGTTAAAAATTGGGATATTTCACATGCAAGTAGGTGCTGCTAATTGTGTGTAAACAGAGCAGGATCTAATCCTGTGTGCTTCCAGGCAAGCTGCCTTTCCAGTTCTTCTTCAGTCATTTCTTCTTCTTCCCATCATACACAAAAACCAGAACTTTCCATTACCTTTTTCCCTGATGCTCTTGTACATCTGGTGTAATCTGTCATAAAAGACTATATTGTTGTGAAATCTCATTGTTGAAATGTTGCAACAGAACTTCAGTGTTAAGTAGATGCTGTGAACTTTCACAAGGAGGAAATATGGGCATGAGCTCTATACACAGCACCTAGGTTTACCTGACATTGAAACGAGTCAGCAGTCAGAAAAATTCTGCCAATGTTCTTACTTCTGCAAAAGATTATTGTACTGGCAAACTGCTGCCAATTATCTTATTCTCCAATTTCATTACAGGATTATCAGAACAATGAATGGATAAAAGCCAGTTAAATTAAAACCAAAACAGCCAGAATACATCTTGATGATTGGCTATCACCTCCTGACACTATTTATCCAACATGATTTGTTCTGTCATATTTGATATAAATAATCAGGAATGTAGAAATACCAGTTGCCAGGGTAAAAATTACTGACATGTCTGTAATGTATGTAGACTATTAATTACTACTTCTTTCAACTCAGTTTAATTAGGATGGGTACTGTGGTTCTATCCACATTAGTAAGTAGTGCAGTATAGCAGAGGAAAATCTAGGCAGTCAAACAATGAAGGTGAGGACACGATATCCAAGCTTTCTGCACTGAAGTGTTTTTACTTTGGATTAGCTTTTGTGTCCATTGGTGGGTGGAGTGTGCTAAGTGCATCCCTGAAAAACACATTTCAGTTCAGCCTCAAGTTTGTACCCTCCTTGTCTTCAATATGAAGGTTGAAGAATTGAGTGTTTATTTTGTGTCCCCAAAGGAAATTCTCAGGGATTCTGTACAGTACAGTGGACTTCTAACAGAAGCTGATGAAGTTCTGAGATACTTACAAATGTTTTTTTCATCTATTTTGAAAAGAAGATTACAGTTTACTTACCATGTATATATATTTATGTGCATTTACATTGTGTGTAAATCTTCAGTGGCTATATGCAAAATAAGTAATCTAAAGTAAGTAATTTCCTCCTACTATTTCTGGAAGAAGGCCAGACACACAAAAAAGTAAGCACCTAAAAGGTATATATTGCCAGCCTTTAGGTATTTACTCTCTACTTGGAAGCTCTAACCTTAAGTTCAATACTAGGACTTCTATGAAGAGTATGAGAGAAAAAAAAAAAAAGTTATGAGTTCTTGGTCTAGAAAGTGGACAAAAGCAACAAAGGCACTCTGAATTATGAGCTATGGTACTTATCCAAATTTCACTTCCTACACAAAGGAATGCTGAGGCAAGTTACATTATGTCTGTCTTAGTAGAACATATAAGCATGCTCTTATTAGGGACCAGAATATAGGTCCCCTATGAGCACTCAAGAAATTAGGCTGCAGGGCTTTATTCCTTCCTTTTTTTCTTTCTGGCTTCGAAGACCCTGTTCGTGCTTTGGCACAAAATATACTATGGCAATTAAAACTTTACCCATGGAGGCTGAAGAGAACAGTTTTAAAACATTTTTAAAAATTTAACTTAGAGTAAAAGAAATGTAACATCACAGCCCTTAATACTGTGATCCTGTAGTGCAAATTTGTTCAACAGTTTTTGATAGGTTCACTTGATTTACAAGCTTTAGGTTGGATTAATTATTGTTTGTCAAAGCAATTCTGACTTTATGCCAAATCATATATAAAACTGGCATAAAAGCACAAAATGCACATAAGTTTCCTTCTGTATGCTCTCATTAATTCAGTTGAAAATTCAATCATGTGTTCGTGCCAGATTCAGATCAGATTTTCACTGCTGGGTGTTCTGATGCTGCACAGATTCATTTTAAATGGTCATAGAACCTTGGCCTCAGAAATGATCCTATAACACTCTAAACCACCAAGTAAGGCAGAACTGTAGCCACCAAGCTGAAAAAAAAAAAATAAAATTGAGGTAATTTCTTCTCATAAATTCAAAAAAAAGCATGAACCTGTGTTGTAACTTCTGTGTATTCTGGCAGTTTGTAGTATGAACTTTAAATAGAAAGCCAGACAAAACTAAAGACATTTTAAAAGAAATACCAGCTGAGGTATTTGCAAAACTTTAGATGTCCAGTCTAAAGAATAGGTCCTGAAAACATAATATATAGCATATAGTTATAGGTCAACTCTATCAATGATCTCACTTAGATAAGTAAATTTATACTAATATAATTTCTTATTAATATCACTGCTTGTTACAGATGGGGAAATACTATTAAAACAGCAATACCACTAACTCCCATAAAAACTTCACAAGACAAGCCATGAGGGGTTAATTATTCTGAATGTAAAAAAAAAATTTTTGCAGCTGATATATTGAGCAGTAAAGGATTAAAAGCCATCCCATAAGACTCCAAATAGTGTTTAATAATCTTTAATAATTATATTACCTACTATACTGTAAGTATTGATTGGATGGGCCCTGCTTAGTGAAAAGGTAATACTGTCCTTTTGTATCTACCTGCCATGGAAGACGGAGTGCATAAATTATGTATAATCTGTCTTCAGCTTCTGAAAGTGATGTGGTAAAATATTTTGGGATGACTCAAAAAAAATAAGGGCAAAAGTATATATTAATACTATTTCAGTACATACATGGAAATATTAACAGATGTTTTAATATTAAAATGTAAGGTAATGTGAAAACATTGGAAACATCAAAAACTCTGTTACTGTTATCTAAATCTCAAGTAATTAAAGCTCATAAACATAATCTATATGTTTTACACAGAATCATTTTTAAACAACCAAAGAGTAATTAAAAGTATAAAATGGTTCTTGAGTTAATGTTCAGATTCTATAATGGATTTCTAAATGCATGTAAATGTCAACAAATACTCATTCTGCAGTTGTTGCATCTTAAACTTCCATAACACAACCTAGTTAATTAAATCAATGCAATTCAAAATGAGAGTTCCTCGTATTTTCATTCTGTCTTGCAACCATTTATGTGCTATTGAAACCTACAGTTGTAGAGAAAAAAAAGTCAATATTATGTACTGGAAAACATTCTAATTAAAAAAACCTGTACCTAATTAGAATTATATCAATGTCTATAAAAATAAAAGCTTTTGGATAATGTGGCTATAGTGAGGTATCAGAAACTTACATGAACTTTCAAAGAGCCTAGAATGACAAATAAGCATGGGCTGTATGCACTGGGACAAAATTAGCTTCAGATCTCTTTCTCTTGGATCTGTAAAGTTTTTGTAAGAACTGCTAAAATATTTTTATGTCTTGGTGACTGAATGTTTTACATTCTAACATAGATCATCTAAAAGAGACCAAGGAGCCACGTTTTTCAAATAAACTGATATATTTCTACATGCTTGTACAGCAGAATGAGTTCACAATAAGTAATGATACTTGCTGCTTTGTATCCTTTGGAAATTGAGAGATGTGCACTTTCAACTTCTCAAAAGATTTGCAATCTATTGGCAATTCATATTTGACTATACTAATGAGACAGTCATTGAATGGATAATACTTTCTAATAGGATTTTCAGCATTTTTTCTTGACATAAGAAACATGTAAGAAAATTTATGTAAACATGTAAAATAGTAATGTTGTCAGTAACAGGTCTTGTGGGCATAAAATGAAAAAGAAAATAACTCTTTTTTCTGTAATTTTCTTCTGTAATATGTATACTACCAAGAAGTTTTAAGGGCTTTCCCCACTAATTTCAAACCAGATTCTTTGTGTCCATATGCCCTATTAAAAATTTCTGTTATCCTCTTTTCAACTATAACATCCACACATACAAGAGAAAAAAAATATACATTTAAGAAGCAAGTTAAATACATGTAAACAGGTATTAGAATATAGGTTTTGTATGTTATTATTTTATTGAAATAAAATACTTTAATAAATAACAATACTTGCAAGTGATAAGTATGCAAATACATGTGCCTGCATCAAGATTATTATCGTGCACACATATAAAGCACACAAGTAAGCTTTGCAATCAGCAAGCAAATGAATAATTAACTATAGTTTGTACTCAGTATAACAGAAGCAAGGACTAAATGTGAGATTTCAGGTGAGTTTAAGAACTCTAACTTCAACTGTCTATAAAGAGATATCTTCAGGAAGGCTCCATGTCTAATTCCCCTTTATAACCAGTGGGGAAATGACTGATACAGTCAGTATTTAAAAATATTCTGCAGGTTACTTGTAAGAAGACCACTGGTCTGACCTATTGGTTGGGGAAGAAAAGGAAAAGAAATAACACAAACACATACTTTTTTTTTTTTTTTTTGCGCGTTATTTAGCACAAGGTGCTTTGACTTAACACCTGCCAAATGATTCAGTGATTAGAAGCACATTAATTTCCTCCCAGTCTTTTCTGGAATACTCACTCTTGGAGTAATTAAGTCACTGTGAACATAAAGTGCAGAAGAAAACATGGAAAAACATTTGTACAGGCTTATAAAAATTAGTATAGCACAGACAGATGGACAGACTGAAAGGTAAAGACCCCCATCATCTGCAGCAGAGCTCATTCTTTCACATGCTGACAGGGCAACAATAAGCACACACACTTGTTATTGTGGCTAGTGGTACTGATGCCCAAGACTTCTGAAAATCAACTACTAAATACACTGTCTTGAACAACTTAGATAATAAGAAACACATAAATCTTGTCTAACTTTCATCATTTTCTCTTAAACAACTGTCCCCACCTAGGAAGCTTATGGAAGTGGAAGGAACAGAAATAAATAGGTTTATAGCATTCATCTTCTTTAACTATCTTTCTTCCAAATAGTCTACTCTCTACGTGTATCCCTAATTCTGCTCATGTATGATGTACATATAATTTCAGCAGGGTGATTTTACTATTATGCACAAACTTTCAGAAGTTCCCGATGACTGGAAGAGAGGGTACATAACCCTCATTTTTAAAAAGGGGAACAAGGAAGACCCAGGCAACTACACACCAGTCAGCCTCACGTCTGTGCCTGGCAAGGTCATGGAGCAGATTCTCCTGGAAACCATGCTAAGGCACATGGAGAGTAAGGAGGTGGTTGGTGACAGCCAACATGGCTTCACCAAGGGCAGATTGTGCCTGACCAATCTGGTGGCCTTCTATGACGGGGTGACAGCATTGGTGAAAAAGGGATGAGCAACGGATATCATCTACCTGGACTTGTGCAAGGCATTTGACACTGTCCTGCATGACATCCTTCTCTCTATACTGGAGAGCCATGGGTTTGATGGACGGACCACTCGGTGGATAAGGAGTTGGCTGGACGGCCGCACTCAGAGAGTGGTGGTTAACAGCTCCATGTCCAAGTGGAGACCGGTGATGAGTGGCGTTCCTCAGGGGTCCGTGTTGGGCCCAGTCCTGTTGGGCCCAGTCCTGTTCCATTATATGAGGAAAAAGAATTTCCTCATATTATGAACATCTTTGTCAGTGACATAGACAGTGGGACAGAGTGCACCCTCAGCAAGTTCACTGATGACACCAGGCTGTGTGGTGCCGTCGACACGCTGGAAGGCAGGGATGCCATCCAGAGGGACCTTGACAGGCTGGAGAGGTGGGCCCGTGCCAACCTTATGAAGTTCAACCAGGCCAAGTGCAAGGTACTGCACCTGGGTCATGGCAATACCAGGCACAAATACAGGCTGGGCAGAGAATGGATTGAGAGCAGCCCTGAGGAGAAGGACTTGGGAGTGCTGGTGGACAAGAAGCTCAATATGAGCCGGCAATGTGCTCTTGCGGCCCAGGCGGCCAACTGCATCCTGGGCTGCATCAAGAGGAGTGTGGCCAGCAGGTCGAGGGAGGTGATTCTGTCCCTCTACTCCACTCTGCCCTGGTGAGACCCCACCTGGAGTACTGTATCCATTTCTGGAGCCCCCAACATAAGAAGGACATGGACCAGTTGGAGAAGGTCCAGAGGAGGGCCACGAAGATGATAAGAGGCTGGAGCACCTTTCCTATGAGGACAGGCTGAGAGAGTTGGGGCTGTTCAGCCTGGAGAAGAGGAGGCTCCAGGGAGACCTTACAGCAGTCTTCCAGTACCTCAAGGGGGCCTACAAGAAAGATGGGGAGAGGCTGTTCAGTAGGGCCTGTTGCAACAGGACGAGGGGTAATGGTTTTGAAATAGAGGGAGGTAGATTTAGATTGGATATTAGGAAAAAAAAAAATTACAATGAGGGTTGTAGAGCATTGGAACATTGGCCAGACAGGTCGTGGATGCCCCATCCCTGGAAACATTCAAGGCCAGGTTGGATGAGGCTCTGAGCAACTCGATCTAGTCAGGGATGTCCCTGCTTCTTGCAGGGGTGTTGGACTAGATGACCTTTGAAGGTCCCTTCCAACCCTAATCATTCTATGATTCTATGATTCTATGAATTCCATTCTTGAATAACTTATAGTTTTAAATAGGTAGAAATATAGTTCTGATGACTGAAAGATCTGTTCACTATTTATTGCTAATCCCTAGTTATAAAAAAAATGACTAGATTCTAAGGCAACAAGCTTAATCTGTTTAAATGTAAAGAATTTCATCATATAATGAGGAAAGGGGAGAAAACAGTCACATTCCTGCATCTGAACTGTTAAATCCTTACAAATTAATTATGGAATTTTTTTCCTGAAAATTAATGTTTTCATAAACTGTATTTAATTTCAAAAATTAAAAAATGGTTATTCAACATGATTTATTTTAGAAGAGATCATTTCAACCCTACTCATCACTGATCTCCACTTGGAATTCAAGCCCTGGACCAGAACTCTGTGAGTGCGGCCATCCAGCCAATTCCTTATCCAGCAAGTGGTCCCTCTGTCAAATCCATATCTCTGCAGTGCTTTGCACGAGTCCAGGTAGATGACATCAGTTGCTCTTCCCTTATCCACCAATCTGTAATCCCATCATAGAAGGCCATGTCAGGCATGATTTATCCTTAGTGAAGCCATGTTGGCTGTCATCAATCACCTCCTTATTTTCCATGTGCCTTAGCATGGTTTCCAGGAGGATCTGCTCCATGATCGTGCCAGACACAGAGGTGAGACTAACTGGCCTGTAGTTCCCCAGGTCTTCCTTGTTCCCCTATTTAAAAATTAGGGCTATGTTTCCCCTTTTTCTAGTCAGTGGGAATCTCAATGGACTGCTACAGCGTCTCAAATATGGATGGATAATGGCTTAGCAACTTAATGTGCCAGTTGCTTCAGGACCCCTGGATGCATCTCACCAAGTCCCATAGACTTGTGCACCTTCAGGTTCCTTAGATGGTCTGTGTTTTGGATAACACAGTTTAGTAATGATGGACTAATCAGCCTTTACTCCTATCACAGCATGCCATTACTGTTCTATTTGTGGTGATTTCTCCTCTTCCAAATTTAATTCTTGCAACCTCCTTCTTACCAATGCAGTCTCAGTACTCCACTCCATATGCTTCCTATGTTTCTTGGAGAGCTTGTCTTGCTCTCCTCCTATCTTACATGTGTGTCCTAGTCTTTTTTTTTTTTCTCAAATATTATCCTTTCCAATATCCCATGATGCTCTTCTTGCCTGCTGCACTTCTGCTCAAGTCTTGTTGGTTTGGCACTGCAGCTTCCCTTATTCCAAAGAATTCCTTCCTTCTCTCTTCTTCCCTCCTCTTCAAGGCTGGCTTTTATTTCTTTGGTATTGCAATCAAATAGTACTATCCTCACTTTCTCAGGCTATTCATGAGATGGAGGGCACTGAGAACACAGGACAGTTGGTGGGTTGGCCCTAGCTAGCAGGTAAACCCCCACATAGTCACTGTCTCTCCCTTACCGTGGGGTGGGGGAGACAATCAGAAAGACAAAAACAAGAAAATGGATGGGTTATGATGAAGACAATTTAGTAAGTGAAGGAAAAGAAAAAGGAAAAAACCCACAAAACAAACAAGTGATGCAAAAACAATCACATCACTAGCAAACTGATACCCAGTCAGTCCCCAAGCAATGGCTACTTCAGAAAAACTTCCCCAAAGTTTTATTGTTAAGCATGGTGTCACACAGTATGGAATTGTTCAGTTCAGGTCAGCTGTCCTAGCTGTGTCACCTCTTGTCCACTCTGAGTCTACCTGCTAGAGTGGCAGAGTTAGTTACAGAGAAGGCCTTGACACTGTGCAAGCACTGATCAGCATTAGCTGAAGAAAATTAACTCTATCCCAGCCAAACTCAGTATAGATGTACAAACTCTTCACCTCTATCCTAATCCAGGACTGCTGAGAGTGCTCATTAAAGAAAAAAATATTTTGGAGTGCTCATTCAGAGCGCAGGACTTGCTCACATTAAATCTAGCTGTCTGAAGATTTGTACCTTCACAAATTTGTGAAGACTTTCCTGAGATGGGCAAAATGCCAAACTCTGGCACAAACAGCATGCCAGCATTTCCATCTCCAAAGCATGTAATAACATAACTTTTCAAATAAAAGGTTAATACAATATTTATATTCACCAAATAACATGGTTTTCATTGTTTCTGTGCTAGGGGGAATAAATAGATATATTTGGCACTTTCTCTGTTTACAAAAGTTAAATTCAGCAGTTTTGTAGGTGATTTAAAGTCTTTTAATGACAAGTGGAAATCAACCTTAATTATCCAGAGTATTATAAGATGAACATACTTTAAGTTCATACAAAGTTTGGGGGATTTGGGGGATTTTTTTAGTTTTTTATTATGCTTTAGTTTGGGTTTTTTTTTTAGTTAGAAGCTTTCTGTATTAATCTATAGCTTTTTGTGTTTTTTTCCAATGGTCATAAAAAGTAGCCAGAAGTTGCCAAAAAGTTTCAAAACTTTAAGATCTTGCTCTAAAAATACAGATTACACTATACTAAATTCTATCTAAATTATCTTAATATCTTCTGATTGCGAAAGAGATCTTCAGGTTTTCTGCTCATTTACTAATAAGGTATGTTTTTTTTTTTTTTTCTTTAATGTTGGGGCACTGGGAAATTTGGTTCCATGAAAAAACATGATATGCAAGCAAGCCAGTATATGACACGTAAACAGAGAACACGTAACCATTGGGTCCTTTTTGTTTTAAACATCAATTCCTTAAATCCTAATTTTATCAAAATTATTTTTAGACTGTACGATTTGATACATTACTTATTCTGTGAGGTAGACTCATGCAGAGGAAGTATTTAATGAAATAGGTTAAGAAACTGAAGTTCAGTTTCATTCTGAACAGAAGAAACAAAATAGAATAGTTTTTTCTATGCATGTAATAACAGCTTGCATTAATTTGGGGTTAGGCACATAATTATATTGCTCCTAAAATGACCTATGAATATACATCTACAGGTTAAGACATACTAATTTATTTACTTTTGCCTTTAGTTTATTTTAATTTAATTTTGTCTTACATTTTTACTACAGTATGTTAAGATTCTCTTTGGAGCAGATCTTATACACCAATTAGTTACTGAAAGGAAACTGCAAGAGCTTCTTTTCATTACTGGATTGTTCTGCTCCACTGACACTATACAGCCTGAGGCAAAGCCAGTGTATTTCTGAATCTGAGTCTGTCTGTGTGCTAGGATAAGTGACTGAGTTTGCAGTTTCAGAACATTGTTTTCACTGACATTCTTTTAACATTTTCAATGACTGTATAATAGGAAATGAACTAAATTAAATTTCAGTTCAAGATTCTCTTAAACTAATTTCCAGGTTTAAACCATTTATATAAATTTAGATAATGCTAATTCAAACTCACCTTCCATTCTTGAAAGATGGAGGGGTAGAGAAGGTTTATAACACAGAAATTAAACCAAAAATTAGAACTAAGTCTTTCACAAAAACAGAATAATATGAATGCTAAACCAATGTATAATGTCTGAGAAATTTATTTTATTAAATTGAACAGTATGAGACCAATGAAAATAATATTGTAAAACTGCTAACTGTGCATGCTAAATATAGAGGATGATAAATGCAAATAGAAATACTAAACCTACATTTAAAAATATAAATCTATCAATGCACGATCCTAAATCTGTTTTCTTTTAGGAACACTAGATAGAATTTTATGCAAGTTCTACGGAGTTTAGCACAGCTCATGGGCTTGAATCTTGCCCATTCTTCTGGCAGAAATGATAGCCACCCTTAATTCTGCTTTCAGTGAAAGCAAATGTCATGAATTCAAAATTGACAGAGGTTAAAATCTGAGTCTACATAACATTCACTCTCAAAAAGACAAATCCTTAGTGAGAATTTTTCCAGCCCTCATTTCCATCTTGGCACAGATGTGCAGGAAAATATCTCATTTCACATCATAGGGAAATGGAGGACACAAATAAAAGACAAATGTTGAGGAGCTAACACAGAACTTCATTTTTAATCTACAGCAGCAAATCAGGAACAAGTAAATGAAAGGCCTCTGCAAAATTAAAATCTAGCTACACAAATATCTGAATGGTTTTCAGACCTTATAAAGTCTGTAACTAGATTTGCACGATTTTGAAGCACACAGGAGCTTATTGTGAGGCAGAAGGTACCACTGAGTGGCCCAGTGAATCAAGGCACATTCCTACAGATAATGTCTGTCAGTATTCCTGGAGCAGATAGACCCTTCCACTGACTCATTACGATAGACTCTAAGGCTTATTCTGCAGCTAAGTGAAGTTTTGCTTCTATTATATCCTGCATAAGACTGAGGAACCATGAAATTGCCGTAGAGAACTAGATAACCTGCCCCTAAAAAAAGCAGATGTTTGGATAGGGACAGAGAGCAACTTCACACTATCTCAGATAGGCAACTTCCAGTGCAAGGGATCTGCCAAAAGCCCTCAGGTCTGAGGAGCATCCAAATAGCAGTCCCACATAGTAGTAAAGTTCCTTACACATCACGACCCTGGGATAATTTCTGAGGACATGAGTGAATAATATCAGGAACAGAGACACTCATCGTCAGGCATCATGAAAATAAATTAGTATTGAGAGTTCTAGTCAGCACTGTGAGGGAAAGTGTCAACTGTGTGGGGACATTTACTGTGAAAACAAGGATGGATAAGTATTGGAACAGGAAGCGCAGACACTGCCTTCTTTGTGGCAGCCTTTGTTTTAAGTGTTTAGGTTGTTTTAAGTGTTTTACCTTCTTTCTATTAATTTTGGACCTGTGCATAAAATGGCAATGTCTTTAAAAGATAACCAACAACATAGCTACTGGTAAACAGAAATTGTGAAAGTATTTTTTTTTCATTGGCATCTAGGTGCACCAAATAAGACACAAGTAAAATTACCGTACAGGTTATCTTCACAGGAGTTAAGAGTGATCACTGTAGAGGTACAGTATAGTTCTGAGTACTCTGTGACCTGTACAACTCCATACAGATCACAGACTAGTCATCATTACGCAGTACTCTGACCATCACAAAATCCTTATATATGACGTCTGTGATAAAGCGTGGAGGAACTGTTTTTGTTTTTCCAACAGCTAAGAAAACTGAGACTATGTTCAAGGAATGGGGATGAAACAGTAGCAAGGAAGCACTTGTGACACATGTACTTTGTTCAGTTCTCCACAGGATGAGTGAAAACAGCCACCATTAAAATTCCTCGTGCCGGACTGTGATAGGGGAGTGGTTAGACACTGCAGGGAGACTGCCTGTTTGTTATTCAGAGGCTGTACTGCATTGCTCCTTATCTAAAGTTGCAGTGCATTACTTTTACCAGACAGCTGTGTTTTGCTTTTACTGCCTGTCACTTTGTGGCATAACTTAGATTTAATTTTAACTTGAATGTCAATTTAACATTAAATACTACTGACATGATAGCACAAAGCAGTGTCATCTTTATACATGAATGGCAAAATCTTCTAACTGAGCAGTGAACAGGAAATGTTGATCCAGCTGTGGTGATGCCTGTGGCTACATCTTCTCTTCCCCACAAAAACTAGAGGTGTCTCAGGGAGAAAAGTTATAACTGGACAGCAAAAACCAAGAAGAACTGACATTTTCTCAACTGGAAAACGTAACTGTCACATGAGTCAGTTGTGGCTACAACACGTATAAACTTACATTTTTACATCTAGATATCTATCAATGTCCTCTACTCTTAGGGAATTAAAGCTATCTTAAAAGTCCTTTTTTGTTCCTTGAATTTTACAAACACTTCCCATGATGGTTAAAAATAAAAATATACTGAGGAGGGGAGCAAAGGAAAACTTGTATATTTTTGCAAGCTCTGTCTCAGAGGAGTAAGAAATAACATAAAGGAAAATTTGTACAATTTTGGCTTCATTCTTAAAATGAAAATAATTCAGTAACTTCTCATATTGGAAGACTCTTTATGCCATTGGTATGTAAAAGACATATAAGATGAAATAATCTGTTGAAAGATGAGATGATCCTCAGGTAAAAAATTTAGTCCCATCAAGCTTATGTTTTCATTTCCTCAGCACTGAAATATGGATGTTCACAGTCATTCCTTCTGACACCAATGCAGGGGTATTATAAGTGCAAATAGACACTTTCCCTCATTTATCCTAACACATTTTCACCCTAGTTTTAAGGAAGTTGGCTTTATATCAACTTTTTTTACATGAAGTAGAGAAATTTTCTTCTTTGTTCATTTGGGTTTTTTTTCTCCTCTGGTAGACTCAGATTCAGCTACTGCTCAAATTACAGTTTCATTAATTCTCTTTCATATATACTTACCCCACCAAACCCAGGCTAAAATATTAACAAAATGTTATTGTCTCAATTTTTCTGAAGCAGTTTCCTTAAGCAAAATCAATAATAAAATTTCAGTCCTCAGCCAAACTATTTCTTAGTTTCTCAAAACAGTTAAGTTGAGAAAGAGTACAGATTTTTTTCATGACTGTCCAGTAAAAAGCTTTGTATCCATTGTGCTAAATCGATTTCCTCAAAATCATCTTGTAGTTACAGATCAAAGAATAAAATTAATATAATTTCCAGCTTCCATTCAGTATTTTTCTTATCCTGAAACAATTTCCTGTATAGCAGATCTCATTAAAACTGGAATCCTTTCTAGATTTCCTTTTAATATTTGCTTATATTCTGATTTCTACAATATATACAAACCATTCAGATTCTGAGTTTATAGAATTCTGTTTTATTATGTCACTAATGAGATTCTGAAAACAGAAACAAAAATTTATTTATCCACATTTCTGTTTTCATAGATCATTACCTTTTTCTTCTGTCATATTTGTAAATTTAACATCAGCCACAGAATTCATAATGTTAAAAAAAGATAGATAGTTGCACAGAACTGAAATAGTAACCTTTTAAATTAGTCTTTTTAATAACTCATTGAAATGGTTCTAAAATTCAAGCTTCAAAGCTGCACTAGTCTTAATTTCAGTAGCCTTAATGAGAAGAGAAGTACTACAAAGACCAACAATTAAGGGCAGTTGATGTATCCATTGTGGGCAGCAAGAGCTCAGCAACCAGATAGGAAATAACCAGAACTGATTTACCACTAGTTTTATTACACCATCACTTCACCTAGCTCTTTCTAACAGTCTTGTTATTTTCATTATTCAATTTCACTCAGTTCAGCATATATATTTTTCATTTCCTTCAGTGAGACCACATTTTAACACTCTTTTAACTTATTTCTTTGTTTCATCAATTTTAAAGTATCTGTCATTATATTTCAATCTGAAAAGTGAATAAATAAACTGCAGAGTAATCTTTCAGGAAAATTAATTCCAGCTGTAAACTACAGCTTGATTAATCCAAAGAGATAATTGTCATTTGTGTTTGATATATTTACCAAATGCAAAATGGACACATTTATTTAGTAACTGCACTGGAACTGCACAAAAACTCCAGTCTCATAAAATAATTAGTATACATTTCTGGTATATCTAATCTTTAAAATGTTTCTAGGATTGGACTCCTTCAGAAAAAGAATGGGAGTCAGGGCTGCAGTCAATTTTCAAAGTATTCCAAAAGAATGGAACTTCTGCTTAAAATAATTTATAATGGGTGAAAAGTCCCACGATGAAGTGTTTGGACATAAGATTGAATATATTTTCTTGTTACAGTTGATGGAAATCACCTGGGTAGATGGTCACTATCTCAAAATATATTGCCTTGAATTTGGCTTCCTGAATATACATGTAAAAAGTAAGGAATTAGACAGTTTTTACAAATGAGGACTGTCTCATGTGAGAGTAGGTAGGAGGAAAAGCCATTACAGAAAAACATTTTACCATGAACTGCTGTGAATTGATCACATAAGATACATTCAATGAGATATTTGGCAACAAAAAAAAAAAAGAAAAATGTTATGAACACATAGGAAGTGAGTTTTGTCTCTGTACACAGTATTGTTAAGATTACTTTTGGAGATGGTGTCAAATTCTGTCTACATACTTCAAAAAATGTGAAAATATTTGTAATCATCAAAACCAGATTCAAAACTGGTCAAACAGCCTGGGGAAAAAAAAAAAAAAAACCACCTTAAAACTTGAATTATCATATGTTACCTTACATAGAAAAATCTGGTACTACAGAACAAATCTTATTAGAATTGTGAACTGAAGTGCAACCAAATCAAGCTGTTGGATGCAGAAATTAAGCAAAATTCCATCTTTAAAGAAAATGCTACTTCTAAATGGTAGCTGGAACAGATCACTGTAACAGGATTTGGAAGGAACTGATTAAAGTCCCTTGAAACCAGAGCCTGTAAAATAAGATTACTTTTAAAATAAATGTTTTGTTCCTTTTTTCAAAGCAAAAATTGTACAGTCTCTATAGGCAAATCAGAGTAGATATGTCTAGTGGTTCTATCTAGATTCTATAAGAATAGATACTGTCAATTATTTTGGGTTTTTTTAATCACTTTCATACATTTCATCTAGCCAGAGAAACCTTCCTTTCCTTAATGGTTACATAAGAAAAAAAAAGCTAAAGGTAGGATGATAAGATTTCAGATTTACCAAGCACAGCAGAAAGACAGAAGGGAAAGTGAATGATTTCTGCTTATTCCACAGCTGGCTCTAATCCAAAAGGAAGCTAGCAGATGTACTAGAAAGAGCTATGATTCCATTTCTGTGCCACAGTTTGATGTGGTGCTCTGCTCTGCAGGATTCAACAGAAGCTCATGAAAGCTGATGTAAAAGGCAATAAATTGAAGGCAAAGGGTACTTGGAGATTCCTTGAAAGCCAGATGAGACATCTGTTTATGTGTGTTGGAAACAAACTAGTTATCCCCAATGTCATCCCACCCAAAAGACTCATTGTTTTGCCAGCTAAATTGCTTAAATTAATTACATGGAAACTGTGGGACAAGTGCACTGTTCATCAAAACTTGATCACTCAGGTCTCCTTCCATCATACTCCACCCTGACCCTGACAAGCAGTCAGGACATGTTAAGAGTGTGCACCCAGGCACACTGTATTATTTTTATTCTCATTTGTACTCTTATTTTTTTTTTTAAATTTGACTGCAGGGATTGAATGTTCCATTTTTGCTACAGTATAACATTAATATATTCAACCCACATATGTCACAATTCACTCTTTTTCAAACCCAACTGCTAAGTCTTCAAAATAATAATGCTTTCTACATTTAAAAGGTTACAATTTTGCTTTTAGTTATGTTCTTAAATTACTGACACCTATCCAGCCATGTAGACAATTAAAATCCAGTCTGCTAACCACGGTACCTTCTAGGAAACGATCTTCACCAGTCCATGAGAAATCACTGCAGCTGAGAAATACACATTTCCTCACAAAACAGGCAATCAGACCATATTTATGAGCTACTTACTTGTGTAAGTGAGCTGAAATCCTTGGTCAGTATCAGATCCGTTGGTATTAAACTCTATCCACAAATGGTTAGAAGTGCTATTGAGGATAACTCCCATCATGTCATTTTTGGTGAAGGCTCCCAGAGAGCGTGAAGAGCTGTCTTTTCCATCATACACCTTGTAGAAACAAAATAATAGTATGAAACTGGACATCAAATCTAAGTATTTCAAAAATTTTAGTTTATGTTACAATAAACTAATGTTTAATGTTAGTTACAATACTTCCGAAGTTAGCTATGCATTGACAATAGTTTCTCCAAAAAGTTAATGTTTCCATCTTGTGAGATACATACCACTTGGTTATGCAGTTCAGTGAAATATGAAATATTCTATCACCCTTAAGCTGCTTTATAATATTTTTTCCTTTTTTTTTCTTTTGTGAGCTGATCTTGAATTAAGTTAATATTTATACATGACTCTTATCTTCTGAGTTTTCATAAGATCAGATTGTTTTTCATGTTTATTCACAAAGGCTAACAAAAGTATAATTTCTGAAATCACTGCTAAAGGAAGGCTGTAACAGGTAAACTCCATTCTACTCTGTTCTGTCCTGTCTGGAGATATTGACAGCAGAATTGAGGTATTAAAGTCAATCCGTTACCTTTTATTTCAGACTCTGAGACTGGAGTATTTTTTGGTTTAGTATAGGTTTTAACAAAGAAAGATAGGTCTTCAAAAAGATATGTGAGTCTATATCCAAACTAAGTGTAGAGATGTTCTTATTTACCATGTAACTTTATTGAAAACTTTCAGTGGGGGACAAAATAAACAAAACTACCCTCTGTGATCTTTCAAATCCTAGAATGAATAAGAATGTACTTTTGATTGTTCACCAATACAGGACAAGTATAAAGAGTTAGTATTGGTTAGGGAGTGAAAATTTTTTTGCTTGTTGCAACATACTGAAAGCCATAAATTGTCAAAATAGTCTTCTGTGGAGGGTTGGGTTTTTTTTGTGTCAAGATGAATTTTTAAAATCTATTTTCTTCTTTAAAATAAATAAATCACCTGTACTTTCTCATAGAAAAATAGGCAAATATGGAGTGTGTTTCATACTTCCAAAACATATACCATACATCATGTAGATACTTACATAAAAGGAAGTAATGAATCTGAACAGCTGGTTTCTAATATGAAGTAAAAGATAATTTGCCCTAATCTCCTATGTCCTAGAATGACTGTAGATAACTAGTGCAAAAGCTACAATAACAGTAAATATCTTAAGCTCTGGATCTTCATCTCTCCATTCTCAGACACTGTGTATAGTGAGGATTTATACTAATTCCAGACAGAAGCAGGCAGTGACCCATTTAACAAACTAAATTACTACACGTAGGTCACAGAATCATAGAATCATAGAATGGTTAGAGTTGGAAAGGACCTTCAAAGGTCATCTAGTCCAACGCACCTGCAAGAAGCATGGACATCCCCAACTAGATCAGGTTGCTCAGAGCCCCATCCAGCCTGGCCTTGAACGTTTCCAGGGATGGGGCATCCACCACCTGTCTGGACAACCTGTTCCAGTGTCCTACAACTTGCATTGTAAAAAAATTTTTTCCTAATATCAAATCTAAATCTACCTCCCTCTATTTTAAACCATTACCCCTAGTCCTGTTGCAACAGGCCCTACTGAACAGCCTCTCCCCATCTTTCTTGTAGGCCCCCTTGAGGTACTGGAAGACCACTATCAGGTCTCCCTGGAGCCTCCTCTTCTCCAGGCTGAACAGCCCCAACTCTCTCAGCCTGTCCTCATAGGAAAGGTGCTCCAGCCCTCTTATCATCTTCGTGGCCCTCCTCTGGACCTTCT
Organism: Chlamydotis macqueenii; assembly: GCF_036417535.1. Classification (NCBI taxonomy): domain Eukaryota; kingdom Metazoa; phylum Chordata; class Aves; order Otidiformes; family Otididae; genus Chlamydotis; species Chlamydotis macqueenii. The sequence continues at coordinate 23,789,128 of NC_141558.1, forward strand.
CCAACTGGTCCATGTCCTTCTTATGTTGGGGGCTCCAGAAATGGACACGGTACTCCAGGTGGGGTCTCACCAGGGCAGAGTGGAGTAGAGGGACAGAATCACCTCCCTCGACCTGCTGGCCACGCTCCTCTTGATGCAGCCCAGGATGCAGTTGGCCACCTGGGCTGCAATAGCACATTGCCGGCTCATATTGAGCTTCTCGTCCACCAGCACTCCCAAGTCCTTCTCCTCAGGGCTGCTCTCCATCCATTCTCCGCCCAGCCTGTATTTGTGCCTGGGATTGCCATGACCCAGGTGCAGTACCTTGCACTTGGCCTGGTTGAACTTCATAAGGTTGGCACGGGCCCACTTCTCAAGTCTGTCAAGGTCCCTCTGGATGGCATCCCTGCCTTCCAGCGTGTCGACGGCACCACACAGCTTGGTGTCATCAGCGAACGTGCTGAGGGTGCACTCTGTCCCACTGTCTATGTCACTGACAAAGATGTTCATAATATGAGGAAATTCTTTTTCCTCATATAATGGAACAGGACTGGGCCCAACAGGACTGGGCCCAACACGGACCCCTGAGGAACGCCACTCATCACCGGTCTCCACTTGGACATGGAGCTGTTAACCACCACTCTCTGAGTGCGGCCGTCCAGCCAACTCCTTATCCACCGAGTGGTCCGTCCATCAAACCCATGGCTCTCCAGTATAGAGAGAAGGATGTCATGCAGGACAGTGTCAAATGCCTTGCACAAGTCCAGGTAGATGATATCCGTTGCTCATCCCTTTTTCACCAATGCTGTCACCCCGTCATAGAAGGCCACCAGATTGGTCAGGCGCAATCTGCCCTTGGTGAAGCCATGTTGGCTGTCACCAACCACCTCCTTACTCTCCATGTGCCTTAGCATGGTTTCCAGGAGAATCTGCTCCATGACCTTGCCAGGCACAGACGTGAGGCTGACTGGCCTCAGACACTTCTTCCTATTTGAATGTCCACTTAGATCTACTAATAAAATTTAGAAATGCATCTTCTGAGAGGACAGACCATGACAACTACATGTATGGATGACAACCAACAGTTTAAAGCAGAACTATTTTCTCAGTGGAGAAAATACCAGCATACCATCAGTATAGGTGAATGTCTTGAAAGTGTCTCATTCGGCTCAAATGCCAATATTAACAAAAGAAAGTAATAAAAAAATTCATAAATATTTTTAAGATAAAAGCATAAATTTAGTTTAATAAACATACAGAGATAGAAATAATGACCTTCTCTAAAAGAAGCTTTTGATAAATAATATGTGAGCCATTAGTAGAACACTACCAGTTGTCCTTTTTACTAAGGGAAAGATTGTCTTATATCAGGGCACATAGATGGGCTGTGAGAAGACATAATCAATTGTATTTAAGATTTGTGGAAGCAGTAACCCATACTTAATGTCTGTCTCTTGGCAGAAATATGACTGTAAGCTATGCTAGGAGTATCTGAAAGAATGCCTGCAAGCTTCTACCATAGTCCTGGGTCAGAAGTACCATTGACTTTCATTGACTGATTACACATTATTTATCCGAGCTGGACATCTATTGTATAAAATAAATATGCATTTGTTCACCATAAGACTTATTTTTAATAACATTCTGATCTACATATTATGCAAAAAGCACAGATGTATTTAATTTGATTTGAGAGATACTACTTTGAATGGAATTATCCGCTTTTAATCATCATTAATAAAAAATGCTGTGTTAAAGTAAAAGTGATTTTTATTAATCTTTAAAAGAAAAAAAATAACAGTTAATTACTACAATTGTCCCTTAGACATCCTGTTCCTACAGTGTTCTACTTCACTGTTACACATGCTCTTCTTACTTGAGGATCAACAAGTTAAATAATATAATATAAATTATATAATAAAATTTCTCTCTTGAGAGATAAATAACAACTCTCAAGATGAATCCAGACACAAATGAAACCATTGTTTTATGAAATTAAAATGAGGTAAGAGGGATCATGTGAAAGCATCTGTAAAAAAAAGCCATGACAATTTTTAACTAGTGACACTTGTCCATCTGTTTTTAACTTTACAGACGTAACTAGGTACATGTCTACTTTAGTAATTGAAACTATGTTAGTGAACAAATATAAGCATTGAATCTCCATTGTCTATACTGTTAACTTGTTTGAACCATCTCTGGGAAAGAAAGAGCATTTACCCTAACAATTCTTGGTCGTGGTTTGGTAATAACTGTGGGCCAAAGACCATTCCCAATAGACAGTTTGTGTGCAACCACTGTGTTCTGTCATATGTGACTGTCTCCAGAGCCACAGAATACATTTAATACACTAGTTGAGCTATTGTAACTATTAACTCATATATAGTGCATATGTTTAACTCATTTAGGAGAATACATTTAAAATATAATTCACATTCTACAATTACTAAATACTATTTTCTCTGTCATTAAGAAATAAGGAAGGTCTATTTGGCCAAATACATAAAAGCCATGAAATTACATTCTGGTTTAACTTACCTCTAACAAATTCATAGTGATTGTATTATAAAGGTTTCACCATAAGTAGTCACATTAACAAACTATGAAATTTCAAGTGGCAGTTAAAGGGAGATCAGAAAACTGAAGTTTTTGTGAGTGACAAAGAATAAGCTTTAAAATAAACAGGTACTCAGTTTTCCCATATGCCTCAAAATGGTGATTCTGTTTCTTTTTCTTTGCTTGAGTTCAGATTTCTTTTCTGTTTATTCAAGTTTAAACTTTGCCACAGCTATGGAAAGCTTTGCTTATGACTTACAGTCATTAACCTGCACATATTCTCCTTGAAAACATTAGTTTTCACCCTTCCTCATGCACATGGTCTTACTAATGTCAGGAATACCCTTAGAAATTATTTGTCATTTCCTATGCATCATAGCCTCAATATCCAACCTCAATATTCCCATTTGTGCCAACAGTAAACTTAGTCGAATATATACAGCTGAAGGTGGTTTATATTTTCAAAGCAAGTAAACAGGGCCAGCGTGGGAGTTCAGTCACCACAACTATATTGGATACACAGTATTTATTGGCAGAACATCCTTGGTGTACATTTAAAGCAGACCTACTAACACCCTCACAAATCTTTCCTAAGAAAGCTTTAGTCCAGGAACTGCATAGGCCAGGGATGGTTTCTGAGAGACAGTTTGAGTGAGCCATCTTTTTTCGTAAGATTAGAGTGTTTAACATTATGGATGTAGTCAGCCTGCAAACCTGGCCTCGAGGGCAGTGGGAAATGATTGCAGCACTGTTTGGAGCACTACAACAAATATCGCCAAAGCACTGAGATACGCCCGATCTCACCTAAACAGTTGTGAGGAATTAAAAGGGAAGTGCGTGCTCTACTGCTGAGATTAAAATATGCAGGCAAGAGAAGAGGACAGTGCTACGATTAGGGAGAGGAGAAATACTCTATTAATGGTGCTAATGTAGCTGCACCTGCTGTGGGAATGTGAAAACACTCACCTGAAGGAGAAGGAAATGCTGGTTAGATTTTCTTAAACTCCAGATTTTCATTTTGAGAGTAAAAAGAAATTACTTACAACTAAAATTTGCAATTTTCCTTAATTGCAGAGATCTTTAAAATCATCCCAAAGGGAAACGCAGTTAAAATTCTGCCTTGGTGGTTTGAGAGATAATTCCTGTATAGCTTCCTGAAACTGTTATACATCTTCCTACCTATATTCCCACATATTTGCATTAAATACTCATGTAATTCTTAATGACCCTCCCTCAAACAAATAGTGGTATTACATACTTCATAAGACACCCGTGGTGGATTGACCTTGGCATTATCAGGATTGTTTCTTACACCTCTTTTCCTCACTTCTCTTTCTCAAATACTAATGGCCAGCATTTTTTGCTCTTTCTTAAACAAAATTTCCCAGAGGCACCACCACCTCGGCGGCCAGGCTCAGCCATGCCCTGTGCTGGGTTGGTTGGAGCCAGCTGGAACCAGCTGTGTCTGGTATGGAGCCACCCGGCCTCTCCTAACAGAGGCCACCCTGCAGCCCCCACTGCCAGCACCTGGGCAGCTGCACCCAGTGCATATTTTCTTTAAAAATGGAGTAAGATAGTCAGTTAGGGAAATGTCCTATGTTTCAGCTCACGGCTTATATTCTTAAGCCTTAGTGCATCCCTCGCAAGCTGCCTGCAAGGCAGTCTTGGGCTTTCTTCAGTGCAAACACAAGATAGAAGTCTGTTGTTTCTAACGTATTTTGCTCATATTTAGGATACAGATAGGAAAGAAAACAAACTTCATAAGTCCACAGTCCTGACAAAGCTGTGGGAAAGGTAAGCCTTTGGAGAGTGTCTTAATTTCCCAATTGCTCAAACTGTAAATCTAGTCATAGCACATGAAAATTTATCTCTGTCTCACATGCTCAGATCTCCTTGCCATGCAAATCAGGAAAGAAAAGATAAGAGGGAGAAGAGAATAGGTGGTATATATTTGCCTAAACTAGGGCATAAACAAAACATGGAATTACAATTAAAGCAAATTTCTGAACCATTATAGGCAAATAAAATAAAATAAAATAAAATAATACTTCTTGCTGAAAAATTAGGTGCTGTAGTCCATAAGGTAATCCTCTTTTTCCTAACCGGTATTAAAAAAGTTAATTTATTTGAAAAAAAATGGAAAAATAAAATGGAAAAGGAATGCAGTAATGACCTCTGATAAATTATTGAAGAAGACAAATGTATGACCCTTTATGAAGGAGAAGACATCACTCCACATGTGTGCAAACAAAATAGACAATTGTTCATGCAATGTGAATACTGAGCATGGTGGAAAGTGAAATTATTTTCTTTTTACCTTAACAATATCTCCCTCACGCAGCTGAAAGCTCCTGGCTCTAAGATGGATCCCTTTGCCAGCCTCTGTTTCAATTTTATAGATACATTCATGGTTGTTGTCATAATTAGATGGAAAATTTGGAGACAGCAATGTTCCTTCATTTCCAGAGACAGTTGCTCCACATTCAGCTGAATAAAACAGACACATTTAAAAACAGAAGTGAATTATCCATTTCAAGAAAATATGGGTTATCTGTAGTAATATTTAGACTCTATGAAAACTCTAGGAAAGTATGTTTCTATCAGATTTAATCTGTAGGACAAAGTCCTAGAAACTCCACCCAAGTTGTTATCTCGTGCATTTCACTGGATACATTTTTTATGTGCACTAGAGTGCGTTTATCTAATTCCCTTTGCCTCCAATTTATTCATTGCTCCTCCTATCAGACTAACCTATAAAGAAGGTTAGTGAAACTCAAAAAAAAAATTGATGTTTTGTTGAAAAATAGTTATTGTGGTAACATTTCAAATAAATGTAACATCAATTCCACTTACTTCCCTGTTCAGTATTGCAAATACTAGTAGAAAAAGCAGAAAATATGCTGCTGAGATGAAAGAATCTGGGTATAAATCAACAGTACTCAAACATATTTTTCTCCACCATGAATAAAAACAAAAAAAAACCTAAAAAACAAACCAACATTTATTGATGTCAGGGCCAAGCAGATAGCTCCCTTCTTTTCCAAGTAAAGAGTAGGTGAGTCTTTTTCACAGACATCTAGAATAAGGACTTCTGACACTTTGAGGAGTAGACATTTTTGTCATTGTTCCCCAGTAAAGAAAATAACAAAGTGTGGGAAGAGTGGTATGTTCCAGCCCATGGGCTCAGTTTGAGTTCTGAATAAAGACTAATAAAATTATTCCAAATGTGCGATATAAATTTCAGCACATAAATGAAAACATTCAAAGCAACAGAAAGTAATACTGATATGCTGTTCAAACAAATATTCAAAATGCTTAAAAATGGCCTAAAAACACTTTCTAAAATCCAACAGTGACAGTAACATGATAATATTAACGTACAATTTTTTTTAAGGTGCATGAGATTGATATTTCTATCTTATTGTTCAGTCTAAAGATAAAATACACTGTTAAATACAGATTTTGACCTAAACACCATTCAGACCTCATTCAGAGTTTGCTAAGAACCTGTTGTAATACTTAAAATAATAATTAAAAAATGTATAATTGTAAATCAACAGATTTTATTGAAGAAGTAATAAGTTTTTAAAAATCTGTATTTTTTTCTGTAAATTTTAGATAGACTTTTAAGATTCATAGGATATTAAAATATTAATTTTTGGAAGTGTGTCTTCCTTTGTTGGGGAGTGTGGGATGCACCAGGTATTTCTAACATGTTTAAAGTCACTTTACTTTGTCTAAGTGGTTAAAAAACTATAGCAGACTGACAAATGTACTAAATTTCAATTTTGATACTTCTTTGGTAAAGGATCTGTCAAATACATGATATATCTTACATATGGTCACATACATAAATATATACATTTGTGTGCACATGTTCATATGTCACTATTTTTGCCTTTAACTTTTAGGAAGAAGGTAGAACTAAATAAGTTTATAAAATGTAATTCAAAGCAATGTCAATATTAATGCCAGACATGTTTAGACCCATACTACTCAATGTCTTCTTGTGTTCACAACACCAGTACACTACATAAGCCTTCTGCAAACAAATGTTTGCCCGAGTAAAGATACACGCAGAAATGTCTATGCTCCCTTAGGCTGCATTGGTATTTTATTATCTACATCCTTCAAAGAGCTGGAAAATACGTAAGTAAAATACTGAAGAGAAGAAAATAAGAAAAAGTTATAGAAACAAAGATTTTTTTTTCTTATATAATGTTCAGAGAGTATTCTACATTTTGTTTTCAGTGATTGACTGTAAACCACTGAGACATATAGACATATAGAATAATAGAAGAAGTGTATAGTGAGCTTTCCCTAATCTAGAACTGGCAAAATTTCCTGCTCTGATAAGTCTATGTTCCAAAGTTGAAAATCATGGCCATTTAATTCCGTGAATAAAAGTAATGCCATATAAGATCAGGGATAATGAGGGTTACGTCTGAAGTTAATATAATATTACCACCCTCCTAAAGTATACTACATTCTGCAAGAAGCAAAGATGCTTTCTGCTATTAGTTATTTACTAAAATTCTTCAAACTCAACTTGGCATTCATACACTTCCAACCCATGCTATAGAACCATATTCTGTTTTCAGTGCATACTACCCCTTCTCAAATACCTTGCAAATATTTGACAGCTAGTTTCATCAGGCCCTATCATTTCCTTCTTTATCATGACAAAGGGTCACATCCTCTGACCAGTCAAGTTTCCTAGCTCATCTCATGTCAGTCAGTAAATCACTCACACAGGCCCCAGAAAGATGTTTCCAAAGGAAAGTGAGCCCTTCTTTGTCAACTTTCCTCCCTCAATAGGAAAATTATACAAAATATGTCACAGTTCAGGTCAAGGTTTTTTTGCCACTTTTTGCTAATGTTAGGATACAAAGTTAAAGCCATGTTTAATTTGCTCCCCTAATTTCTTGTCCTGGAGATTTAGCTGACTTTTTTTTCAGAGAAACGTTGGCCCCATCCATGGAAAGATTCCTCTCCCTCCAGACCATCACAGATTTTGGAGATGTGGTGTCCTGACACCTGAAATCCCTTTCATTTGTGGTCAATGCCCAGATATACAAAGGACCTTAGAACCTAAGGACTTCAATTGAGTATTTTTTCTGACTGTTCCTGCACACTACAATCCAAAGCTGCATGAGCTCTCTACAGAGAACACAGGAGTAGAAACACAGAAGAGCAGCCATGAACAGCAATACTGAGTCTAGTCTTGTCAGCAGGAAAAGCTTATGCAAAGACATCTCTCCCCTTCAAAGCCCTAATATTTTACTCAGTAGTATAGGAAATGTGATTTTTTTTTTCTTTAAAAATATCTACAGTAGCTGATACCGCTACTGGTTTGTTTTTTTTTTTTTTTTTAATACAGTAATTAGCACATGCAGCCAGAAAGTGTAACACCTAAATTCAATTCACTTTGCCTCTTGGGATTTAAACATCCATGACCTATGCCTTGTGCTTCACATACAGAGATTAGAAAATCAGTTAGTCACAAAGTGAGCAAATGTTGGCTAACCTATTTAGCATAATGGGTAAAGTATTAAAAAGGGGAGGAGGAACATTTCTTTAAGGAAATTCATACATTAAACAGTTGGGAAATAAAATTCTGAAATAACCTGTGAATCAGCATTCATTTTTACCATGTGGCTACCAAACTACTCGATTGGAAAAATATTTTCATGTTCACCTCCATTTTCATCGCTCCTTATTATTCTTTAATTCTTTATGTAAAATGAAACAGCCTTTAGCCACATTGGCAAGATCATTCTGCTAGGAGGCATCAGATATAATTTAAATTATTTTACAGAAACAAAGGAAATAAAGCCACCCCTCTTACATTCTTAAAGAAAAATCAAGCCATGAATTTTTGTATAAGGAAGTGATATAGCTCATTCATCTATGGTAACTGAAAAAAAAAAAAAAGACCTACCAATCACCCTTGAAAGATGTCATGCAGCATTCCTTATCTAGCACATGTGCTCTATGAGGAACTACTCATTTTAGTACCTTAAGTTAATCAGACAAATCTTATCATATATCCTGAAAGAGCTTTTTAGTTCTTGGGTACAGAGGACTGTCTTTTACTCTTTCATGCCACTACTTTACTTCAATGCCTTCCAGATTTCTTCTGAGTTCCAGAGATTTGCCCTCATCCTGGGAGAATGATCTACCTCCCCATCCCAGATAGATGAAAGAGAAAAGATTTATCATGCTCCCTGCATGAAAGAAAATCTCATATCTGCTTGTATTTTCATTTATTAAATATAATTCACTGAATATTAACCATATGCAGCCTTCCTCCCATAAAAAGCAACTATATCACTATTAGTATCTACAATTCTTCAAATTATGCAAACATTGACAGGTACAGAATTTGGTAGGAGAAATAATCTTTACGAATCTTAAAGTAATTACTCTTGATATTCTGTCTCCATACTTTGTTCCACAACCTCGTCTTGGAAAAATCAGTGTGAATTTAAGTGAGCAGGTATACTATGACATACCCACGGAATACGCTCTATGTAAATAGTGTTTTCAGGACTGATCCTACAGCTGTAGCCTTTAAAGAAAAGGAATATATTTCATAATACTCTTTGTCATGTTATGTGACGTGCTTAAACAAGTATGATAGTATTAATGTAGGTACAATTTAAGAACTTAAAATCTGAATATGATATAATATATAAAAATTGTTATTAAAAGGTGTAGCACTGAAATATATATATTATGATGTAATTTAGATCCCGACTTTATTTTGCTTTCATACCTTTCTTTTGTTTCTGTAGTAATTTATTTGATTTTTCAAGATGCAAAATAAATTCAAAGCTTTCAGTTTTTTTACTATCAATATGATCAGTGGCACCTATGCCACTTTATCATCATATTTTCCTCAATTTACTCTGGTATTTTAAATATATTCTGTGGCAAAAACCAAAATATAGGTAATCCAAGAGCTTTTCTTTCAATAGGGAATATACACAAAAGTCTATTTTAAGCAAAAACAAACAAACAAAACTAGTAGGGAATTTTATTTAAAAAAAAAAAAGTCTGATAATTCATTAGATGTCATAAGAAATGACAAAAAGCTTCCATTTGTAAGGATAGGAGAGACTTCTCTTTCCTCTAGGAAGGACATAGAGGGATTGTTGCAACTTGTATACAATTGGTTTGAGTCTGAGGGAGAAAGAAAGAAAGGCACATTCTTGCAGAAGTAACATGAAATAGCGCCTATTGTGCTCTGAGAACATGTATGAAATTAAGAGGTTGTTTTCATATAAAAAGGGTCTGATTAATATGAATTGGACTATAAATAAAAAGTGATGACAATTTAAATATGAAACTTTATTGAGACTGTAAAAGAATTAGATTTTAAGCACTGGAATAGCCCTAAACACTCACATGTTAAAAACATTCTAGCTAACCTAGTTCCCTAATTTGAAGGAGAGCTACAGAAGAACCATTCAGACAAGAAAAAACCACCAAATATGTATTTTTATATTCATTATAAAACTTTAGATTTTAAGCATCACTAACTTAAGAACAGAGAATACCTTTCTGATGTCCTCAGAGCTTAGCTGTGCATCCTTAGCTGAGGATGAGGAGCAAGGGATAATGACCTTCTTTAAGAATATACCTTTATGTATGCAGTAAAACTGTATTGTAACTAAGTTGTAATGCATACTTATTAAATGTGGCTACTTTAAGTAAATGCTTATAGTGCTACAGATGTTTGTGCTTTTGTTTCTAAATGAAGAATACATTCTCTAAAATCTCAGCTCCTAAACTCTTTCTATATAGTTTGGCTGTTAGTGCTTTAAAAAGTTACTATCATCACATCTAAATGGCTTATTGCTTAGCTTAAGCTAGCATGTACAAAATTAAATTTGTTCTGTAAATGGCAGCTACTTACACGGTTCCAATTCAGATTCTTCACTTCTCAAATGTGCCAAACCATGTAAGTCTGCCAAACCACAGCATCTAAAAGACCCTTAAACTGATATTCTTTTAAAAGAAAGAATTCAATGTGATACTGGCTCTGCATTTCAAAAGGTGGAAAGCAGATAAAAGCATATTAATCTAATTCTCTGTTACAACTTTTGAATATTGCGTGCTTTTAAATAAAACAAATTTTATTTATTTATTACCAAATCAAAAGTGTCCACCTTAGAATTCAGAAGGTATATTCTTATTGGGTGTGTGCCACCTATGTCTACACATAAAAGGTTTTAGAGGAGGAAAGATATGATTTATTTTCACTGTAGTTTCTGAGTTGTCTGTTACAACCTTGCTAAGGACTGCCTCAGGCTGGAAAATGCTACCTTATTGAATTGTTTTTTTATTCCCTTGCAGTAAGAGCAATCTGTCTGGAACAGATACTTGACCCCATTCTTTGTTCTTTTGCTTAATAAAGTCACTTAAATTCTATTTACATAAGTAACTTTTTTTCCTTCTTCTTTCATTGTCTCACTTATAATTGGATAAAAGGAAACTGCAAAGGGTAGAGCTTTTGAAGATCATCAAACATTTTCTGAATATGAAAATGAACTCTACAAAACAAACAAAATTCAGGGATTCTTGAAATGCTTTGAAATACAGTTCATGTAAAATGTAACAATAACTTTGTTTAATGGGAAAGTTTGCTTTATTATTTTTCTTCCATACATCTTGCTAAAAGGTTTGACAGAATTCTAAGCAGATCTCCAACGTAGAGATCAAATAAAAGTAGTACATCGTTAGTTTAAAGGCTTCTCTGCCACAAAGCTCTCTACTGAGTGCAGAATATCTTTGCTCTATTTACAAAACTGTGCAGCAGTTCATAAAATATGACAAGAAACTGAACTTAGACAGTTGGTAATTCTTTGTGTTCTATTTGACAATATTGTTACCCAGTAGGATGGTCATGTAACAGTAAAACAAGAGCAAAGGGGATAATGGATAAAGTTGATCCAAGCAGGATACGCTCTCTCATCACATAATAGCAAAAAGTTAGGGTTTCTCCACAGTCATTGATTGAGGGGTCTCTGAAGCTGAGCATGTGACTTCTGCAGGGCAGACACAATACATGACTGGACTCAAGCACAGCTTCATCTACAAAGTCGAAAGCAGTGCAAGGAGATGAAGGTTCCTGTTAACTGGAATGCTGCATCCAGCTGAGGTGCACATGGAGTTTCCTCAGCACCTCTGTTGCACAGTGCCTTAATCTTCATCTCCAATTCTGAAGACAGTTCTTCAGTTGTGAGCCTGTGTAACACACATCTACACGCTGCCAGGCTGCTGTGGCAGTGCTTTCATGCTGGTACCACAAGTGCTCTTGTTATCACCTGGCCCTGTTGAATTCAGAACCACTGTTATGCTGGGGTTCTCCTAAAAAGTGACTGCCATTGATTTTTAAATCATACTGTTCTTACCACACTTTTCACTCTTTTGCCTTGTAGCTTTTAGCCTGTAACTCTAAGATCGCATTACTCCAAACCTGGTGGCTTTTAGCCTGTAACTTCACATTGGAATACAGCCTAGTAGATAACGAGTAGAGGACAGTTATTTTAATACACAATAAATATTATGCAATTATATACATGGACAAAGCTTAACTATTTAGTCTGTAGCACCCACACATGCTCCTATCAGTGATAACTGTGTCAGTGAGAAGCTTGAGCAGGTGTGCCTGAAAAATACAACTGTACTAGGCAGAAAGCTTTTTTGTCATTACATCATTATTGCCGCTACCTTTACTGGAGAGATATTTAACTGAGGAGTCTCTCCTTCCTCTTCCCAGCTGGTGCCTGAGGAGTGGCTTTTCCTTTTTATTGTCTCTCAGTCCTTTCTTTTTTCAAAATAGATTTCTAGTCAAGCTATGGACCGCACTAATAAGGCATGTGCATGTAAGCCTCTCTCAACGTTCTTTAAGCCACACCTGATGACAGTGAGGTTAGAACACATAACTGAAAACCCTACTGAAATTCCTTGCTGAAAACAAACTTCTTATCCTGTATTTTTTTTTTGTACCATTCCATTGCAAAGAATAATGGAATAGGAAAGGAAGGGCTAAACAGCCTTTTCTGAAGTTTGCTTAATTAGTTTTCAATCCATATGCCACTGACATCAGATACTGCTCAGGTTCTCACAACGAATCCTATGATGTTAATTGGTCTCAGGGGATTTTCAGCAGAATCTAGGGTGAGGGCATTTTTTTTTTAATTTAGTATAATTTTTTTTTAAGATTTTTATCTTGCCTCTCTAGTATAATCTGATAATGAGCTACAAAGATAACATCCCTACTTTATTTATCTTATCAATAAAAAATATTCAGCATACACAACCTTAAGATGTATAAAGAAGACAAAACTGTGACCTGAGGCAGTCATTATTCCTTTTGACTATAGGTGATAGAAATTTCTTATCCAGGTCTCACATTAAGGTGATTAAGGTGTCATGCAAATCATTCTTTCTTTTCATTTTGAAAATAGAGTCAGAGTGCCCACTATGCACCAGCTGAAATTTGTTAGTGTTTCCTGAATATTAAATTTTCAGTTTTCAAAGACAACTAAAACTATATGTTAAAGATTCATGTACAGTAAGACTCAAACACTAACTCAGATAAATCTTCCATTTTCTGTGAAACTGATAGAAAAATGAGGGGTTAAAAAAAAATTAAAACCACCTTTCAATTGTATTTCTAAAAATTGTATTTCTAAAATGTAAGATAAAGAAATAGAAATTATAAAAAATAAAGAACTTTATGAAATATATTATATGAAATAGAAAACAACCTAAAGACTTAACAATTTTAATGTGACAGCATTTAAATATAGAGTTCCCAAATACAGTAGATCCTGGCTACATGCACATCTTTATTACTGTCCTAAGATTCAGAGATTCAGCTACTGATGTCATATAAGATTTCTTGCTCATCAGCAGCTCTTAAATGAGAGTTCTTTCTGCCTAAACACCAGCTAAAAATGAATAGCAATTTTCAGATTAGTTTGACTTCTCAAAGGTGAACTAAAATTAAAATTTTATGCTACAGAGAATTTAAAGAAAACAATGAATGCCAGGTCTCAAGGGTCTCACAGAAATCTCCAGTGCTATTCGGGCTAACAAGGTTTCCACTTATGTTTCAGTCTCAATGGAGATTAACTCAATGCTACAACATGACAACTTATATTAATTATAATTGATGATTTTGCAATGAATACTAACTAAACTATTAAAAAACCCAACTTATTCAAGAGTGTTAGCAACTTATTGTTGCACTTTATCATTAATTATTCATGTAGTATTTACTATAACAACTGAACATGAAAAATTAGTATAATATTAATGTGAATATTAGTGAATAATAACTTGGTGAAGATTTTACTCAAATAATGTATTAATGCACAATTAAAAATCAAGTGCCATGTAAAATTTAATAAAGGAGCAATATCACTTAAATATGAAATGAAAACATTAAGTAGCTGTTTATTTTCAGCTTTATTCTTTAAGTTTTTCACAGCTTGTTTTAGGAACACTCCATGGAGTTGAAATGGGTAATGGGAGCCAGGGAAGTAATGTGGGTTAAAACCCAAAGTAAAACAAAAAATATCACCAAATAGCACTCAAAGCCATGTATATTGTATTAATGTGTAATGCTTGAACTCTATGCAATGCTTACCATGAAAGGCTAGTTTGAACAGAATATAGTGTACACTATATAGTGTACAAATAATATTTTCATTATACATCCTCAGTAAAATTTATCATAGTTTCTTAAGGAGACAGTAAGCATGGAAAACCCAGGCAAGTAGACAGAAGCAGAATGTAAATCAGGTAATAGAATGGACAGTAAGTTAAGACAATCTCGGAAAGGAGAGTTGCAGAGCTAATTCTAACTTTCCTTCTCATTATCATGTGACGTCTGAATGTCTAAATGCTGTAAGAGGTGATCAAAGTGTTTAGTTACATGTTTTTGTGAACAGGGGAAAATAGCCATCTCTAGTAATAAGGGTAGCTCTTCAGCTGAGTAGAAAGGTTAGGTAAAGGCCATTCACATTAGCTAAGATATTAAGGAGTTAAAAGAAAATGATTAGCAAATAGAACCATTTTTTTTTCTTATAATCTTACTACTGCTTCAATTTTGTAATTAATATTACAGGTAGGATATGACAGAATAAACTAAATTTATTATTTTTTTTCCTAAACCTGTCTTATAGCAAAGCTATATCTTCTGTGATCTAATAAACATCCATTTACTGTATTGTACCCCTCAGAGATTAACAAGTCTAGCAGGATGAACTAGCAATTTCTGAAACATCTTGTGAAAAGAGGAGGTACCCACACTTGGGCACTGTATCTTGCAATTCATTGTAAAGGTCTCTCCACTCAGGTTTCAACCCACTGCCTTCAATAATCAGTGAACAGAACATCTTTGGCAAGTAGGAAGGAAAGAAAGTGGCAAGTAGGAAGGAAAGAAAGAAATGTCTCCTCTGTTTCAGAATTTCATCAGTATATCATAGTGCACCATAAAAGAATACCAAAACTAAAAGGCTCATTCCTTGCCTGTTAGAGGATCACTGCAAATGATAAAGTCACATTTCAAAAAGTATTTAGGAGATTATTTAGATGAACATCAGATACATGCATTCAAAGCTGCAATCTAAACTCCCTCCTCTCCTTCAGCCTCTACTTATCAGTCACCTATCTCTAGCAGAATCATAGAATGATAGAATGGTTAGGGTTGGAAGGGACCTTCAAACGTCATCTAGTCCAACCCCCCTGCAAGGAGCAGGGACATCCCTGACTAGGTCAGGTTGCTCAGAGCCTCATCCAGCCTGGCCTTGAACGCTTCCAGAGATGGGGCCTCCACCACCTTTCTGGGCAACCTGTTCCAGTTGCAAAGTAGCAGAGTATTACTCTCTATCAGTTCCTCTCAATCTCACATTCCTCTCAGTTACAGTAAATTTTGAGGGGTCAAAGAGGAAATTTTGAATGTATATTTAGACAACATATCAAAGAACAGTTACATAACAATAGCCAGGCAGGTTTTTTTTTTTCCTTCAAAAGATTTCCTATGTCCTTTATCCTGTTGATAACTGCAGAAAAGCCTTACTGTAGAATACTTGCTGGAGTGAGTCATTAGTTAAGTAAAGACTGCAGCATAGCTCTTCCAAATGCAATTACTGTGTATAGAAAGATGGGAAACAGTTAGTACTCTTATGTGAAAAGAGACTGAAGTGTCTCATCTGCAGACATCAACTACTAGCACATTTGACAGGGAAGCTATCATGGGTATTTGAGTGCTTTTGAGGAAGCTGTTACAGGAAATGAAATTTCTTTATGGATGACCCCACTACCTTTCTTCAATCTGGAGGAAAGAATGCTTTGGGGAGACCTTATAATGGTCTTCCAGCCCTCTTCTAAAGGGGGCTTATAAGAAAGATGGGGAGAAACTCATTAGCAGGGCCTGTTGTGATAGGACAAGGGCTAATGGTTTTAAAATAGAAGGAAGCAGATTCAGACTTGATAAAAGGAAGAAATTTTTTACAATGAGGGTGGAACACTGGAACAGGTTACCCAGAGATGCCCCATCCCTAGAACCATTCAACGCCAAGTTGGACGGGGCTCTGAGCAACCTGATCTAGTGGAAGATGTCCCTGCTTTTTGCAGGGGGGGGGTGCAATAGATGACCTTTGAAGGTCTCTTCCAACACAAACCATTCTATGATTCTATGAAATTCTCTGTGAGGAGATTGGCAGTCCCAGTGTTTCAACAGTTGTTATAAAGAGGTAGAGTGAAGGGATCTTCCTGAAAAGCAACATCATGTCAATGTAAACAGAGAATTCATCTCAGATAGCTGAGGTACGAGGAGTTGCTTACACAAGAGAAGCACAGCTTTAAGACAAAAAAAAAAAAAAAAAAAAAAAAGGTTTCATGTTCCCAGATGGGGGAAATTGACACAACCTTGGGTAATGATGATGTCTGGTCTTTAAACAGCGCAAAGAGAGTCAGTCCTAAGGTCCTGAATCTTCTCCAAACTTTTTAATTGTTAACAGTAAATATGTTTTCATCAAACAGTAGCAAGTAGATGGCTGTAAGCACAAACTAGTTCTAGGTAGAAGTGAGAGATCCAACTGGAGGGCACATTCAGAAATGGGGTGATGACACAGGGAAGGGAAACTCCAGGTAGAGTCTTCAAAGCTCTGTGATGACCTGGAATAATACCGCGTAACCACTTGAGGTGTGTGGCTGAGATAAACATTAAAATAATTCTAATGGGACACTGGGAAATAAGATTTACAAGGACACTTGTTTATAGGCCTGGTGGTGACTTTTTGCTGTGAAAAAGCAAAAGAAGAAGGGATGCTGCCATATTCTGACAGCCAGTCAACATCCAGGCACTCAGATAAAGACCTTGAAGTTCAGAGGAAGACCATCTACCTGCACAGCATGGAGAGAAAGCCAGCGAAATTAATGATATTGCAGTCTCTATGGGACTCAAAAGTTTTAGATTAAACCTACCAGGGTCATAATGTTAGGCTAACCACATCTCCCAAGCTCTGCTTTTGCCTTACCTGGAAAATAACTCTTCAAAGGAGAAGAAATGGTGAAAAGGCACAAATGGTTCTCTGACCAGGAGAATTTCAGGACATGTTTTTTCAGAGATGAACTCTGGAGGGAGGACTTGAAATTATTTACTTGGATGGGGAAGGGTGAAAGGCAATACCTTTGAAAACCATTGCTTTTTTTTAACAGCAGTTGAAACTGAGTATTATTTCTGTGATATGAATCAGGATGTGCTTGTGTTAATGTTTATTTTATAAATTAAATGCAATTAAGTTTGAAGGGCTTTCATCCTGAATCTGATTAAAAGAGAAATGAAAGTATATATTACCATATGCCTTAGAAGGACAAACAAATCTTTCAAATCTTTCTTGATACATAAAGGTTGATGTCTATATATCATGTAGATGAGTTTGGTCAGTGCAGAAATGAAAATGAGGAAGAAATAATCAAGAGACTATTGAATCGAGTAATGTACTTATGTGCCACTGAGTTGAGACTAGATTTAATTTCTGAATGCACACTCTAAAGCCAGCAGATTTCAGAACAAGTAGTTTCTTTTCACTTGTTTGAGAAAGAAGTAGTCTTTGTGTGAACTCCTTTTCAAGGTAAGAGGCTATCATCACCCCTAATGTCTTAGGTGCCATGGCAACAAGAAATGGGAGCTCTGTAAACATTCTTAACACTAAGAAAAAATCACATGAAAGCTGCTTGAACTGTAAGGCACTGAATGTCTTTCCCACTCAGTTTCACTCAGCTGCTTAGCAGAGTTTCTTTCCTTATATTTGTCTTAGTTGCATCAATGTCGTGGTTTTGTTAGTGAGGGGGGCCTAAGGTCCTGGTCGGGCCTCAACTACGACAATCATAGATATCCTTAGTCTACTACATTCTCAGAGACTGAATTTTCTTCATAGATTGAGTTAAAAGAGTTAGTTAGAAATATTGTTTTTGATAAGCTTTAGATATATTGGTTTAGATAAGTGCCAGTTTTCTATGCATAATATATAAAAGGCTTCCTTGATCATTTAGAAAGTTTTGTGGTTTTAGTGTCAGATGCCTTTCAGCTATAAAATCCTTAGCTATCTTGAGCTATAAAGTCTTGAGCTTTAATTTATAAATTTATTCAAAGCTGAACATAAGAAAAAAAAGGAAATGTTGAGCTCTCAGTACCTAAATTTCCTTTCTAAATGAATTACAGACTTATCATGTAAACATATGATTGGATATGTATTTCTGAATTATATTTGGGAGAGAATACAGGCATATCTGTATGTGGGACAGTAAGTGGTTACATTAGTCCTATAAATTAATGGTTAATTCAATGGCTGATACTACATTGAACTAATTATTGATACTTTGGTAATCTGTGCAACTTTGCAATATGTCATACACATTATGGGGGTAATTAAGTGAGCATTTTCAAGATATTAAGTATGAATATGTACATGAATTAATGTACATTATGTAGGAAAGGCTTTCTAAAAGATAAAAATATTTTTAAAAAAACAAAACATACATAACAACTATATAAAAAGTCTCTTTTCTTCAGTGCAAAGTAACAGTATTCCTGCAGATCAATAAAATTTTATGATATCTGAACTAAACTAAATATGTGTTTGAATGGAACACAGAGAAGCCCACCAGAAAGAGAGAAACATTTAAAAAAAAAAAACAAAAAAACCCAAACAAACAAACAAACAAAACCAAAAAAACCAGCTCACCCTAAAAAAGCCATTACATGCAAATATCCCAAATTTCCCAAGACCTATATTTTATTGAAGATTCCATAGATCAAAAAGATACTATTTTTTAACAGGAAATAATTATTATAGATTTTCTTGCTATTTGGTATAGTATAGGCATGTATTTTGATTCCTCTTCTAAGAAAGTTAAATTTATATCCGTTAACAAGTACAGAAATGAAATGCAAGTAAGCAAACAATTTCATATTGAATTTACATACTGAAAATTATAAGTTTTTGAGCCTTTTGTGTGGTTGAGCGTTGTTATTCATATGAATGTTGGCTGCACATAACTGAGAAATAAATGTTCCATGAGCAATAACAGTTCAAATTTTATTCACATGAATAAAATTAGGCAATAAATAGAGCACATATTCAAACATGAAAATGAATAATATAAACCAAAAACTTCCATTTTATGAAGTAAGGTTTACAAGATGGTAATTTTATATAAAATCAGCAACACAAACTATACAGGTTATAATTCTAGCACAATTCTTAGTGTATATGGAAGTTCATAATAATTATTAAATTTTTCAAAGAATAGAAACTTAACTATATTGATTTAATTTTCTCTTATTCCAACAAATATCTGTAACCTTGTATATAAAAATTCTAACTAATTAATCTGAGAACAGACACAGATAACTTTCTAAATAATAATACTTAAAAGGTAGCAAAGAATATATAGGAAAAAAAAAGAAAGCTTACATGAAATGAACACATACCAGCTTTTGTTTCCTCACATTATTAAAGTATGTCTAAAGATTGGCAGATTATACGGTTAGTGCATGTTGTCAACTTTAAATTAATTCTTCATGATTTAGAGATGTCAGTAAAGACTGTTTTCTTCTTTTTCCAGAGTTGTCACGACTGTTAGCATACATATTCACCAATACTATACTAAATACATTTAAGTACATGTATGCTCCTTCCTAATGCAACTTACTGATTATTTGGCGTTTTCAGAATTTAACTAGAGGAGTAGCAACAGGCATTTCTTACTCCAGCAACCAACTGGCTCATATAAAAGTGGACTGCTGAGATCCCTCTTACATACCACCTACCACAAGGAAAGGTTTTTGTCTTCTGCTATTTGCAAAGCTTGGTTATGAAACAGGTCTAGAATTTATCTGAACTTTTAGTCAACAACAAATTAAAAGTGGTTGTAATTTTGTCCCCACTTTGGGTAAACTGCAGCATGATACTACAAAGGCAAGTTCTGGTTATTTGGTACAAAGATCCTCCTTGAGAGGACCTCAAGGTCCAAAGAATTCACTAAATGCTTTTCTCAGAAAATACAATTGATTTCAAGATTGAAATTGTATACTTTCAACCTCTAATTAATGAATCTTTGTCTAGAAAGCCCACCTAAACACACCATCTTTCTATGTATTCCGTAGGCAGTATGAATTAACTTTTCAGAGATTAGATTAGCTCAGAAATGGAAAAATAACAGCACACAGGTGTGTAGCAATGGGAATTCAAAGTAGGTCCTGCAAAACATAAATGCAGGCAACAAAAGGTGGTATGTGCTAGATTACAGAAGTATTATAGCTCTGGAACTGACCTGCTGGCAAAAGGCTTTATACATGCACTAGCAAGGTATATGATAAAGGATCAATAAATATGTTGAGGGGAGACAATAGGAGCTAGCAGGCCAACTGGGACACTTTTGTTAATGACTGATTATGCATAAACAAATAAACAAATAAATACATAAATGGAAGTAATCCCTCTATTTAGGCATCTAAATGATGCCTGGAGACTGATTCATCTCACTGCAAAATAGATACCTAAATGTACGCAGCGACACTGTAATCAAATTTAGATGTCTGAATCTAAATCTGAATCTGAATCTGAATCTCATCCACTATAAAACACCTGCAGACTGAGAACCCCTGCTCACAGTCCATAGTACTGAAATTTCTAGTACATGATAGCTGGTGATGGACACATAGCTCTCCTCTGGGGAGTTAGATAGTGAATCTGTAACCTCTCACTTCAATACCACTTTGTGTCTTCCACATTATTTTTTGAGTTTTTGTGGGTTTTTTTTTTAAGTATTTTTTTCCTTTCTACATTTTCTTTATGTTTTTTTTAAGATGTTAGATACAGAATCATATTTTTAAGCCCTCTCATTGCACTTTGCTATGACTTCATAGAAATTAATTACATTCATAGATATTTTTATTAGGTAGACACACTTTTCTTCCTTTTCCTACCTTTCTTCTGTCAGTCCTCAAAATATATCAGTGATTTACTTAGAAAATTCTTTATATAAATATGATTTTTATTCTTTCCATTATGTTTCTTATAAATTATATATGTTGACTGTATTAGATTCAGCTACTGAAGAAAATTTTTAAATGAGCAACAGTTAAGCAACATGCAGTAGCAAGAGTTTTTATTTTCCTTTTTAACTACACATGGATATAACTTAACAATACCTTGATAAAGCTAATGGACAACATATTATTTGTTAATAACTGTAATATTGTGCAATTAACGGTCATCTTTTCTTCAGCAACAGAGAAATAAGGAGCTATTTTTCCATTCACACATATAGACAGCTACAGAATAAATGAACACTTAAAAATTAGCGAAAATAAAATGCTAGGTTCAAAGTGAATATGTGAATATTATTCTGGGGAAATTTGTGCACTTTAAATAAATAAGAACTGAAGGACCTAAGTCTCTGCTCCCTGAAGAAGGGAAGGCTTGGGGAAGGTGCTTATTGCAGTATTTCAGTATTGAAAGGGTGGCTACAAAGAGGATGGAGACTCTCTCTTCACAAGGAGCCACATGGAGGAGAGAAGGGGTAACAGGTAAAAGTTGCTCTCAATATAAAAAATAAATTTCTAACACTGAGAACAAACAGTCACTGGAACAACCTTCCCAGGCATGTCGTAGAGTCTTCAAAACTGTAGTTTTCAAGGTGCAATTGGACAGGGTTCTAGACAATCTCCTCTAGGCTCCCTTTCCCACTAAAGGCTGGACTAGTTGATCTTTCAAGGTCCCTTCCAACCTGGGCTGTTCTGTGATTCTATGATATAGGATGCTGCATACTTGGTTAGCCAACATTCATAGAAAAACAGTGCTAAGAAGCCAGTGATACTTCAAAGATGAATCAAGCTGAAAATAGCCTAAGACTTAAATCTAGAATTTCCAAATGAATGGCAAACTCCATATGATTTTGCTTTCTCTCTCATCTATTACTTTCTTTTGTAATGGGTTAAATCAGCTCAGGTTTTACAATAAAATTAGAATAATTTACTTTTTTTTTCCATAAAAACTATATAAGTGTATCCTACATGTATATACAATATATAGGTGATATTATTTTGTTCAGATATAGAGAAACGTCCCTTTACAACAAACAAACAAAAAAAAACCAAAGCTGAGTTTCTCTCTTAATGAAATAAAATAATATTTAAAACAAGAACTCTCTTAAGGGAATCCATTTAGAGGTGTGTGGAACTATTTGTCATTTCAGAAACATCATGTCAATAGTAGCTGATCAGATTTGTTTGACATGGTAGTGATAAAACTATCTCACAAATCAAATAAAGCAACTACAAATTTTATAAAATCCAGTCCCAGAGGTTTTTGTGGAAAAGAACTGTTCAATGATTGTTAACAACAGCACATTGATTTTAAAAGTTATGGTTTAAAATGTGATAATACAGTTCAGTTTATAAACTGAAAAAAACAAAACAAAACAAAACCCAAAATAGTTTAGAGTTACAAAAATAAAAACACAATATGAAAAAAGACCCTTAAAACCAGTCAAGAGACTCTAGAAAAGACGGTTTTCAACTAAAAGCTGTAAACATTGTTTCCTTACCCTGAAAGATAAAGTATGAAATTTATATCTTAATTATGGCAAACATACAGTTCTATAACTAGTTTTATCTTACAAGTCACTTGATCTTATTTTCTATCACAATTCTAACTATTACTCTTTCTTATTTTTGTTCTCTAAGACACATGCATTACTTATATATTACTTATATATTGCACTGACTTTAAAGTTTGCAGAGCTTGGGGATCAGTCCTTTCAACCCAAGTGCTTTGTTCTGTGCCCAGTATTCTGACCCATGCCATGTGTCATTAACGATTTGATGAATGAAATGAAAGCATGTGACCACCTACCCACACACCTTGGCAGAGGTGCACTCCATACACGCCGACCACCTCCCAGGCAGGTAAGTTTATTCGCACCTTCCAGGCGATATCCAGGGAAACAAGAAAAGATCAAGGAATCTCCAACACCAAAATGAAAACCGATTCGCCTACTGAAGGCAGGAACACCAGGATCATCACATGGCTCCAGATCATATTCTGCAGATAATATAACATAATATATAAATACATGGGACAAGTTGTCCACATCGGAAGAAAAACCAGCTTGCCAAATCAGTTGCATTGTGTCAGTATGGAACACTTGAAAAAGACGTATTTCAGAGTTACATTCTCTACTAAAATGCAGTACTGTTTCTATGTGTCTGTTATGGCTATATATACAGCAATTATGTATCTACTGTGCCCCACCCACACTACATTTATTTTCTTAATTTCAAGGGCTGTAATCAGCTTGTACTCTAAGCGGTTTACTATAATTTTGTTTAATTACATCCTTTGTACATAATTCTTGGTTCATTTCATCTGAACTCCCAAACAGCTTTAGAAGTGAGACTTACAGTTAAAAAAAAAAATTATGTAACGAAGAAAATCTAACAAAAAGTCAAACAAAGGATAACAAACAAATGTGTGACATGACCACGTTTTCAAAAAGTGTGTTTGAGTTTCATAAGTAAAGCTATACTCTTAATCAGGCAATCTCTATTTGCATGCCTTTTAGAAATCCATTTAGAAATCCATTTTCTATTCCAAAATGAGTCTTCAATTTAGATTCGTCTGTGACTCTGAGTTAGCACACTATTGCTTTTTTACAGTTTCTGTACTTCCTTTAGTAAAACAGTACCAGATACTTTCTTTCTGCTGAAGCAGTACCTTCTATCTTTGTAATTTTTTTCCCCTTAATTTCCTTCCAAACTTTTTTTTTCCACAATTTTGATGGTTCTTTTCCTTAAAAAACTCACATCAACATCCTTCTCAATCTGTTAGACACCTTTATAAACCTTAGCCAGTTTTCTACAATAGATGCTATGCAATTGCTATTGACTTGTTTTACTGGTGCTTCATAATGTTTCTGCTATCTACAAGTAAAAATATTATCTGAAAACAGTTTCTGGATATTTAGCAGAATGTAATTTCTTACCTGAAAATGTTATGTTGAAGCCTTCATAAGAAATTGAAAAATCAGATATAAATCGAAGCTGTGCAGTAAAATTTCCAAAGAGGCCAGCTTTTATTGTAGAGGGTAAGACTGAGCCAGTTAACCTGGCTACTGGTTCTGTGAAGCTGCCATCTTCAGCGATGAGCAAATAATCATGAGAGCTCTCAAGGTGAAAGGTATGAAAAACCAGCTGTACACCTTTAAAAACATTAAGGAGGAAAAGAAAAGTATTTAATAGGAAGTTATTTGTATCCTTTATACATAAGTGACACAGAAAGTAAATCTTACTTTCTTACTTAAATGGAAGGATTTTTAGAAAAAGTGGAATCTAATATGGAATCAAAACCTGAAATTCAGAGAATAGAACTTGCAGAATGGCTCTATCAATCAATACGTGCACTGCGGATGTTTTTTTATCTTACTGTAAATCAATAGCTCCCATAAGAGAATTCATGGATTTCAGTGTTATTTGCATACAGCACTCTGAAAATATAAATTTGTATTATATAGATTGTATTCAAGTTCCTGTATTTCTCTTTTATTTACAATCTCTACCACGATCTCATTATTAAACTAGGAGATACATATTTCCTCTAGCACAATTCTGTTTTTTACTCTAAACTTCAAGGAAGTGTCCATTCACAAGGATAAAGCAGACTGTTTTATATAGAGTCTTCCATATATAAAGATTCTTATTTTCTGGGACCAGTCTTTTACTCAAGTCATGACTGTTTTTTCTGTTGCCAACTTCCAGTCCAGCAATGTGTTAAATTTTTAATTACAATTACAATATTCAAATACAATTATTTATTATGGGGAACAACATTCTTATTAGAAAGTCTTCTCATATATTTTACATTTAAAATGTCATATGAGTTTTAAATAAAAATCCAGTCAGTAAGAAGATTTTAAACAGTAGAAACTTCCAATATACTTCTCAGACTATCACACATAAGAAAGACTTTTCTTGTCATAGAAAGGAGATTGAGGAATATTTTTATTACATTTTGATTCAGTGTTATGTAACACATCATTAGGACTTCCTAGGCTTTTTTTTCCTTAGTTCTTTTACACATTTCCCTAACGGGTAAGTCGCCAATTTTAACTGTGCATACAATGTTACTCTACCATATATACAATGTAACATTATATAATTTTTGAGACTAATGACTTCAGTCTGAAATCTAAGTTTACTAATACAAAGATCAAATCTGCTTCTTCACATTTAATAATGCAAAGTAAACACAAACTTAGAAACACCATATTTGAAGATACTTCTTTTAGGAAGTTAGCTTCGTCCTCAAAAGAATGACAAAAAACACTGATCTAACTCAATTCATAACAAGCATTTTATTATGTTTGGTGTTTGAATTTTTTAAACATAGACATAACATACACATATGCAATTCATATTACATTCTTACCTTTGCCATGTGACACTTCAATAGTCCAAGTGCAGTTTAAAGAGTTTGGATAAAAATCAGGAAAACCTGGAGAAAGAACTGTCCCACTCTTCCCTTGAATATATCCACCACATAAAGCTTGACAAGAGGAAAAAAAAAAAGGGGGTGATAGGGGGGAAAACAACAGAAGTCATACAGAAGTCCTAGGTTTTATATTTTTTAAAATCTAGTTAACTTTTTAAACTACTATTAAAGTTAAAAATTGGATCAAGTATTAAAACAAGAAGTTAATTTATTTAAAGCCATGGAATTCACATTTTACAACAAATTGTCTATTCTTAAATTAGCCCTTGACAGGGAGTTCTTTTTTCATCTAAAGCCTCTCCTGTTAGCTAGCAGAATACAAAAATATACAAAATTTTGTTCTAGAATACTGCAAGAATTAATTCCTATGGTAGTAGTATTTAAGAATTAAGACTAAACTTTTTTTTTCGTGAACCAACAAAAAAGTTAAATACCTTACAGATACTTTTCTTGCACTATATGTTTAGAATGGTATATATTTAATTCTATTTTTTATCAAATGAAAATATTTAAGAAACAAAATATATTTATTTTTAATAATATAAAGTGTTGTCTGTATTTGATTTCTTCTGTGATGTTCAGGAAAAAGAAATGTATTCACCTCTCTTTCAAAGATTTAGATTGTCGCATTGTAAGTAATTTATTTGGAACTGAGTTTTTTGAAAGACAAAAAAATATGCAGGAATACATTTTATGCATACTAGTATTTGCTAAACTAGGCTGCTCAAATTTGCATGGCAAATTAATTAAAGTTTAAGATTTGCATGCTGAGTTACTCACTGATCTTATAAATACAGAATGGCTGTGCTTTTCACTCATCTGTTGCTGTCCAGCTTTTTATGTTTGGGTTTTGTTTTGTTTTTTTTTTTAATTTTAATAAACTAAATGTTTAACAATAAAACAACAAAGCATTAAGATATTTTTAGTCTTCTTCCTCACATGGAGGGATATACTTTACCGTAAACTAGATGTCAAATATACATGACAAAATAAACATGCAGTAATTGTATGTAAATATATATATAAAAATAATTATATACATACAAATCTGCTGGCATTATAGCTAAAGTTCTTTTTTTTTTCAATTCTTATGAGACTAATGTGTTTGCTGACATTTTATTTTTTTTATTTATTTATTGTATATTTTTATAAATAAGTAGAAGGAAAGGAAATGTTTCTAGTCTGCTTTTGCCTGCATATATGTATTTCTGCACATAAGCATGAATGAGAATATGCATGGCTAAAACCACAGTAAATATATAGTTGATAACATTCTTTAATAGAAAATAACATGATTACAGATATCAGGTTCCTAATTCCAGAAATGAACAGTAGTATACATTAATCCAAAGTCCCTCTTATTCTGTAAATATCACAAAAGGAAGAAAAATATTTGACTGTACAATACTCTTTAAAGCAGATATTAAATAATTTATACATAATTTACATTATTATAAGTTTAAAATTTAAAATATGTAAACTATCTGGTTTTATGTAACTCTCCCTAAAAAAATATTTTCATGCTTCACCTTGAGAGAATAGTATTTTGAGAATGATACATTACTTAAAGGGAACTTCAGCCACTGTGTCTCCAAACACAGTTCTTTTTCTTCTTCGCTAGCGTGAAACAAAGCAACATGCTTTTTTCCCTTAGGGATTTAATTTGCTGATTTAATTTCTGAATTTACAATTTCGAGAATATCAGTACTCTCCAGGTGACTGCAAAATGCTCATTTCAACCTCAGTTAAATCTGTCACATTCCAAAAAATTGGGTCCCAATATTTTGAGCCTCAAAAGGCAAGTACACTAACACAATGATTACCTAAAAGAGTGTGAGTTTTATTTTGTCTTTTTAGACTACTTAATTCAATGTAGTTGAATATGTGAGGAAAAAAAAGGAGAAACTGAATGTAACCCTTCACTAGAGGCACTACTCCAGAAAGGCTTGAAATTTTCTATTATACACTTTTGCTGAAAGTGGGTGATGGATCTGGGAATAAGGACTCTCTTTCAATGAGTGAAAATTAATTAGATATTTCTGTAGTCCAATATTCATATGCAAACAAAGGAGTTGAATATTGGTGTCTTAGCTCAAAAAATTCACAATTTTTAGTACAAAATAAATTGAAAAAGAAAAAAGCTAAGTTTCTTATAAAATTGTCTTCAAACCATTGCATCAAAATAAACAAGCAAAAGAAACACATAAAACCAATGGAATAATACAAAAAAATACTCATTTACTCATTTTAAAATTATAGGTTATAGGAAGATTTGTGACACTTCAAATTTCATCAACTGTGCCAAGAACATACAGTCTAAAATTTGATTACAAAATGTAATTGAAAACAATAATTTGCTTCTGTCCTTCCAAAGGATGAACAAATTGTAATCCTTATGAGGTGAGTGAGTTTGAATGCCAGATTAATTTGCTTTGTAATGATTAAGGGCTTTTAACTATATAATAATCTTTTGGTAGGTTATATGTTTTGTGCATGGGGACAGAATGCCGTAGTGAGAATTAGAAGCCTGAGTGACAGTAAGTACTCAGATTTAACAAAACAGTCTAAAATGGAGTTAGACACTAAAATACATTGCTGAATCTAACTCTAAGTTTTGCCTTTGACGTTCCACTGTAATCAATAAAAACCTTGGACCTGAAAAGGGAGTCAGAAATTTACCAACGTAAGTAATCCACTAAAACAAGAGCCTTTGTTGGTAAGAGTTTGAGTCTTCTTCCTTCACACATTGATCTTTCATTGCTACCTTGGAACAGTTATATCTTAACAAGAAAGAAGCCTGATCAAGACAAGCATGCTTTTAAAGGTAATAATTTGACAACCAACAGGGATAAAATAGGAAGTTTTAGCAGGAAGTTTAATGAAATAAGCTTATTGAGAATTTTCAGATATGATGGCTTCTATCTCTGTTGAAATACTTAGCTACATTTGGATTTTATTTTCTCTGGTTTCTATCAGAGAGATTTTGTAGCAACTACACAAGCATTCCATGAAAAAAAAAAAAGAGTTGATTCTGCAGTTTATAGAAAAAGAATTTAGAAAAAAATCCAATGATAAAAAAAAGCACAGAAATATTTGCTAGTATAGTTCAGCATTAAAAAAAATGTTTCATGAAAGCTTTAGGTAGTTCATATTACACACCCTCAAAAACAATTAATGAACAAAGCAAAATTTCAGAACAAAAATATGTCAAGAAAATTAGTTACATTGCCTGATCATGATCTATTTTGGTATTGAGTATCCTAAATTTTGAGCAATCATTTTGGTATTCAGTATTCTAAGTTTAAAACACAAGTTGAGTTTATTAACTTTGCTTCAAAAATATTAGTCATATGGCATCATTTTCATGCACAGTTGAACGTGGCATCCTCTGAGAATTCTGATTTTTCTTTTGGTGAATATGTATCTGTAAATTTTGCTATACATTACAGTACTTGACCAAAAGTTGAAATAAAGATGTAAAGTACAGCATTCATTAATGCAAAATAATTTTTTTAAAAAGTATGGATCTTGGTATACTTGAAGGGAGGTAGTAGCAATGATAAACTTAATTAGTTCTCAAAAACAGGAGATTAAATTTCTTGAGCTTTTAAGATGCCATCTGAAGAACTTGAAACTTACCATCACAGCTGGGTAATGCATGATTCCACTGATGGTTTCTGTCACATATGAGTGGTTCTTCATCACTCAGTGTATATCCTGGATCACAGCTAAAAGTTACTGTAGAGCGGATATTGAAGTTGTTACCATGGCGATGGCCATTCACGGGAATCCCTGGGTCGAGGCAGGAATCTGATTCCAGAGTAACACCTGAAAAACACAGATTTATTTTTTTAATTTCCCTTTTTTTTTCAGATAGGAAACAGAAAAAATCTCAAACAAAACACAAAATGAGTAAGACAGGAGGAAGAAAGAGCCCCCAAAAGATACTTGTTAGCATTTCCTGAGAACTGCTGTGGAATATAAAGCACTTTCTCTAGCTGTTATCATTGACTCAGAGTAGTTTTTCAATTTTCAGTCTCATAGAACAAAGAAGCCCAAACGAAGTAGGAAAAGATTGTAACTTTAACATTTGAAACTATAGGAAGTTACTAAAGTTCAAAGTATGAAGACAAAATTTGGGACAATTCACCTTTCCTCTGTCATAGTAATGATTATTTGACAGCAAAAAGCAATGTCAAAAAACTGCAACTGATGAACTCAGAAACTACTTATTAATTCCTACAAATACTATCACCACATCAAAAACAGAAAGACAGTGAACATAGATATAATTGACTAACTTTTATCTGACAGAAGGAGTCTTTAGTAATTATGTCATAGGAGAGATTGAACAGTGTTTGGTAAATAAACCTGGAGCTATACATTGAACAAGGGAAAAAAAAAAAACAAAATTATCAAATGGAGGCTTATAAACCAAGCATTATCCATTATGCTTATAGTGATAGCAAACAACTGTGAAATTTAATCATGTATAATGGATACACACAAGGGAAACAAAAACTTCTGTCGGGATGAAAGAAACTTATTTTATTTTCTGTTACTATGTGCGGTGGGTTGACCTTGGCTGGCTGCCACTCCCCTACCCAGCTCCTCTCTCACTCTCCCTCCTCAACAGTATAGAGAGAGAAAATAAGATAGAGAATAAGTTGAAAAAGCTTATGGGCTCAGATAAAGACAGGGAAGATTAGTTACCAATTACCATTACGCTCAAAAGAAACTGAGGAAAATTAATTTTATTTATTGCCAATTAAAAATAGAGTAGGATGGTGAGAAAGACAAAAGCTAAACCACCCCCCAACACACATCCCCTTCTTCCCAGGCTCAACTTCACTCTTCATTCCCAACTCCTCTATCTCCCCTGCTTTCCCCAAGCGGTGTGGCGGAGATGGGAAATGGAGGTTGTGGTCAGTTTATAACAACTCCTCTCTGCTGCTCCTTTCTCCTCACACTTTTCCCCTGCCTTTTGCAACCCACAGGTGGCACTCCTTCAGGATAAACGTTCTCCTGCGTGGGCCTGCACAGGCTGCAACTTCATTCAGGGAATGTCCATCTGCTCTGACAGGGCCTGCCATGGGTTGTAGTGTGGATATTTGTTCCACTATGGTCTCCTCCATGGGCTGCAGGGAAATATCTGACTGGAGCTCCTCCTTCTTCTCTGGCCTCGGCATTTGTATGACTGTTTCTCACATTTTCTCACTCCTCACTCACATATGTAGCATGTATGTATGTAGGACCTGTTGGAGAAGGTCCAGAGCAGGGCCATGAAGATGATCAGAGGTCTGGAGGACCTTTCCTATGAGGACAGGCTGAGAAAGTTGGGGCTGTTCAGCCTGGAGAAGAGAAGGCTCCAGGGAGCCCTTATAGCGGTTTTCCAGTACCTCAAGGGGGCCTACCAGGAAAGACAGGGAGAAACTCTTCAGCAGGACCTGCTGCAATAGGATGAGGGGTAATGGTTTCAAAATAGAGGGAGATAGATTTAGATTAGCTATTAGGAAAAAAAAATTTACAGAGGGTGGTGGAACACTGGAACAGGTTGCCCGGAGAGGTGGTAGATGCCTCATCCCTGGAAACATTCAAGGCCAGGTTGGATGAGGTTCTGAGCAACCTGATCTATTTGAAGATGTCCCTGCTCCTTGCAGGGGGGTTGGACTAGATCAATCCATTGTTGTTAGCTATATTAGATGCTTCATTGATTATTAAAATGCATATTTTGCAAACATTTAGAATTATAAGTGATTTTTAGAAACTAGTTTAATCATTAGATCCCACTAGATCTCTAAAAAGAAAATTGATTTGTTACTGTAATGCATGAAGCATACAACAGCTATATAGTCTTATATATTACATACTCATGTATATTATACACCTCTACTTTGCCCTTCCATAGATCAAATAATTAAAATAATTTTTAAAATGGAATATTTAAGTGCAAGATTGCTAAGAGGTTGTCTAAAGAATGCTCATTGCACAAAATGGATGAAGAAAATAAGTCTGGTGAGAAAAACAGAAGGTAAAACATGGCTATGTGCCATAAGCAGTATGTTACCTATATGTGGTAGCTATGGAGCAGTTGCTGTGTTAGTCAATGAATCTCAAAAATATTTTGAACTATGAAAATGTTTAACCTGGAAGCTAGAGTGCTATTCTTTGCCATCAGTATAGAATCATCCAGAACATCAATAAGGTACATAACAAAAGTGATTTTCCGGACAATGAGAGATGACTATCACCTAATAAAAGAGCTGTTCATATAGCTAGGCTTATTCTAACAATTAAGGGAGAATAATATAAATTATCTTTGCTCTGAAAAATATTTTTTTTTTTTTAGAAAAGAAATAGAATAGGTCCTTGCTTGTCAGAACGTGATTCCAAGGATTAGAAACAGAGGCCATACAATTAAATTAGGAGAGGGTCTATTCTCTGGCACCAATTTCAAAGCGCAACTCAGCTAACATTCATACAGAGAAAATCTTACCCACCTTGTTGCCTTTGGGAACAGTCTCTGGCTGAAGTTATTCCTAGAAGTATTTCCAGGTACTGTATGGGAAGAAGCTAACTGGCATGGGTCAAAATCGTACAAGGGATTGTGTTTAAGCTGTATGAATGACTGCAAGACTGGACTGAAGACTCCAGAATTTCTAACTTACTGGATCAGATATTATTTAAGTGGCCAGAAATGCTACCCTGTGATTTTACAAGGGTAAATTAGCCACAAAGAACAGCAAACCTTCTTACACACATAGTGTTGGTGTTCTTCCAGTAGTCCTTAGAAGTATAGCAGTGAGTGACTCCATTTGAATTGTTTGCTATCACAATACTGACACTAAAACAGAATATTATTGCATCAATAAAAACTATGATACCATCAGCAGATTAAAAAAAAAAGTTAGAGAAACATATTAGTGATGTTATAAAGGAAGTGAGGAAGCTGAGGTGCTTTAAAATGGGAAGAGAGAAGCAGTAAAGTGAAGGTAGTGGAAGGTGGAGGTAGAAAATAAAAAGGAAGAGCGAGGTCATGCTATTATTAAAAGAGCTTTTATTCATTCCTCCTACATATAAAAGTTGAAAAAATCTTTCTCTGAACAATATCTGGCGTGTATTTCCAAGTGACAGAGCAGAGCACAGTCAAATTTAGGAGAGCATTTGGATGCACATTATTTTTGTTAATGAGCTACAAAAGTCATTTAGAATGGCACCTCTGTCCTGCTCATTGCTGACAGGGAGCACAGACATTTTAGCAGAGTTCTAGACTGAATTCTAGGACTAACTGCAATTCTTAGCTACTACACACTTGAGAATGTTATCATGCCTTCTCTCCTGCCTGCCAGCTTGTCCCTTTCTAGACTAAACAAGTACAGATCTCTCAATGACTCTGTATATGTAATGTTTTCCATGTTAACAACCTCCTACTTTTTTAAAATAAAGTCCCAAATTGGACATAATATTCTCTCCAGTCATCAAATGAGGTGAAATAATTTTCCAAATCTGATATAAAATAGTCTTGTAAATAAAAATGGTCTTTTTTTTTATTCTTTTATCTTTTTTGATGATGATTAACTACAACAGGTGGAATATTTGACTTTTTGCATTACTACTACATTTTTCTCTTTATTATTTATGTTCTGTGTAAAAAACATATCCTTTCCTATTGTCATTTCTCCTTCCCCATTTATGCTTACCATATTTCTTTATAGAATTCAAGTTTTTTTCTTATTTCAGACCATCTCTTCAGTTCATATAGCTTGTTTTAAAAACTAATCCTCTCCAGCCTAATGCTTGCTATAACTGTAAGTTGGAATCATCCTCAGACTTTGTAAGTGTTCTTCTTATAGTATCATCAAAATATCAGATAGTTTTGGATCTAGGCTAGATCACAGTAGGATCCCTACAAATTTGAGTTAGGCAGTGAGCTAATAATTGCTGGCTGCTCTGTGTAAAAGCTTTCAAAATTGTTCACAGCATCACAGAATCACATAACAGTTCAGGTTGGCAGGAGCCTCTGGAGGTCATCTGGTCCAACTCCCCTGCTCAAGCAGAGTCACCTGTTGCTGGCTGCACAGGACCATGGTTGGATGCATTTTTAGTATCTACACGGATGGAGATCTCACAGCCTCTCTGGACAACTTTTTTTCCAGTGCTCCCTGAAGTGCTTGTTGCACATGTAATAATTTCATTTAGATTGAATTTCTGTATTTTCTCCAGAAGACTTCTAAAAGCCTTATAAATGTCTACATAGAGCTGTTTCCTTCCCTTTCCATTCCCAAATCTAAAAATCAGTTAACCTGTCAAGAAAGAAATTAGGTTAGTTTGACATAATCTGTTCTTATCAAATACAAATGATATGTTGCTTATCACCTTGTTTATCAGCTTGAAACAATTATCTTTAAAAAATGAAGACAAAACTAATGTCCTTGATCCCTCTGGTCCTCATTTTATTTTTTTTTCCCCTCCCTCCTTTCTTTGAAAGGTGTGTGCCTTTCTGAAATTGTTTGAAACTTCCTTACATTTTTGATTTTTCAGACATAATTTTCAGTGGAGTGGAAACTGCTTCTGGTTTGCTTTTAAGTATAGCACAAGGAATTTCAACAGTCTCTGATGAATAAAATATATTTAATTATCTCAATATTGTACAGTCCTCTCTTTCCATATGCTGTATTCTTACTTTGTAAATGTTCACTTAATTGTTTTAAGTATATAGTCAAAATTAAGCTTTACTGCAAATGTTGCAAAACAGGCACAGAATCTTTAGTCTTCCCTGTGACAGCAGAAGTTTATTCAAATTTTTATTAAGCAATGATTTTTTTTCCTCTTATTTTGAATATATTTATAGATATTTTTGTTACTGTCTTTTCATCTCTTGTTCCTGGAACTAAATACATACCTTGGATTTTTTTTTATTTTATCCTAAGATATCCGTGCTATTCTTTAATGGACATCCATAGCAATGTTTGAATATATCTAAAATTTACATTATTAACTTTTCAGTTATACATTATTCTTCTTATTAGTCAGAGTAAAATTGACTGCTGAAACAAAAAGTTTTTCCACACTATTCCAAAAACTTTTTCTATTGACTGTGTCCTGCCACTGAAAATTTTACAAATGGTTTCTTCATATCCAGACTATCTACAAGGATTATTTTTTCTTCAAATGAAAACATGTAAGGAAATATTTTGTTTTTATATTATCACAGCTAAAACTGATTATGGATTGTCTGAATGATCTCAACACTTTGCATATTTATGGATCTAAGAAATTATTTTCCAAACCCAAACCTAAATACTTATTTTTGTAAACTGTGAATAAAGTCACCTTCATCTTTTTCATTACTGAAAACTTTTCATTTAAGGAAAATCACAACCCTAATATTGGCAAGACTTTTTCAATAACCTAAAAGGAAAATTTTTACAACAACGGGTGATCTTTGACTTTAAACAATTTCCTCTGACTATGTAAGAGAATTGTAATGTTTATCAAATACATACTGATGTACATGGTAATATAAGATTATTACTGTTTCAATGCATAACTAAAATATGATCTCTGTTCTGCTTTGCAGATAAATTTTAATATAGAAGGGAATATTAATCCATAAATAAACCCAGACATTTAAATAAAGTATCTGGATTTAAGAAATAATTGCTCAATTTTCTTTGAAAATGATAATGTTTTCTTGTTTAAGGAAAGATAAATTTCAAAAATATCTCAATAAAAGGTGGCTTTACATTAATGGAATCTGTGGATAAAAGTATTTGTATCAGATTTATTTAAAGAAAGAGATTAAGATTGCACAATCGACTTGACAGAAGGAGGAGTTGCAAAAAAAACCCACCCAAAACAGATAACTAGGGAAGTTGAGAGATCAGGAAGATGTAAGTGAGGCATGAAGCATGATGGTCAAAAGAATATATATGAATTATTCTTCATGAAACTAAATATTTTATCAGTAGTTTTACTTAAAGAATATTACAGGCACTTTATTATTTTTTTTCCTTAGATAAGTAAGAGTTAACCTACACTATCTTGCATTAGTTATGTTTAAACTGTAATAAAAAAAAAGCTGAATTATAGACATTTAAGGTGGGAAATTAACAAATTACCTTCACGTCTGAAGTACCTTTAATGGGTCACATTTTTAGTAAAGCTGTATTATTTTAGGTTTGATAAAAGCTGGCATATTTTAGCTTAATAGAGTATTACTATGTCTCAGCAGCAACTCAGTATAACTTATGCTGAGCTTTTAATTTTAGTAAGATTAAGATCCTTCTGCTTCACAGTTCAGTGATTTAATTTATAGTCAAAGTTATTACTATAATTGGAAGATTTTTAGGACACTTCCAAATAAGACAGTTATTTGAATTTCCAAATAAAATATTCAGAATCTTTCCTTAAAAATTCTGATTGACTCCCTTTTCTTCTACAAGTGTAAGAAATTTGAAATAAATATAAGTTCTGTTGTGATATCTCTAACATTAGCTACTTCTATAGATAAGCCTGCATGGGCAATCAAAATATATTTTTTTTCTTCCCTGTTCCTGACAGACTACTCAGCACCTCCACTGGGTCTTTTCACCTGGTTTTGTTCTTTTAAAACACTGACTTCATCTGCTTAGTACTTCCATGTTACTGGTTATTTTAAGTACCTTCCCTCTGGCGTGTGCACATTTGTCCACAAAGAGGTAAGAATCGAGGAAGGATGTATATCTGATATCCACTACAAAAATGCTTCAGGAGCTCCCAGTGCTGACTAGCATGAGAAGAGAGACTCTGTCACAAATTGCAGTTGCATTATATGAACACGTACAACATAATGCAACATAGGGACAACTTTTGTTCTGTGAGAAACCTAGTGTAAGAAGAAAAAAATGTGAACAGTAAAACTTACTTAAGGAGCGTTTTGGAGCAAATGCACTGACATAAGTATGAAGTGTTTAACAAGCTTTCTCTGTACAACTTATGCTGTGAATGTGGACATAGCCATTCCAGTTGGTGACAGGTAAAAGTCTCTCTTTGTATTGATTTTTTTTTTTTTTCTATAGTGTGGACATTGGGGGCAAAATTCAATTTCAGTTCAAGATGCTTCCATTGTTGTATCTATAGGCTTGTTTGGTCTTTCAGCTCCTTTCACAATCAAAAGAGATCTGATCAATCCAGTCAGGGCAAACTAGGGAACAACTTATTCAGCAAAGTTATAGCATGCTCAGTATATAAACCGTAGGGAGTTAGCCAGGGAGTGCTATGGCTCAGGGACTGGTCAGTGGGTGGTGAGCAATTGTACTCTGTATCACTTGATTTGTATATTATTTCATCATAATTATTATTACTATTCCCTTCCTTTTCTGTTCTATTAAAATGTCTTCATCTCAACCAACGAGTTTTACTTTTTTTCCTATTCTCTCCCCTATACCACTGAGAGGGGGTAAGTGAACAGCTGTGTTGTGTTTAGCAGTCTGCCCAGTTAAATCACAACAGAAGTACACTAATCAAATCTAATTCTGACATTTTGTCAGGCTACCTAGAGAAATAACACTGAAAAACTAGTGTCATGTGTATGAAATACTAAATTCGTCAACAAAGATAAAAAGTGAATATGCAAATACTGTTCTAAATAATTTAATAATTAGACCTTGCTCTTTAAGAATATGTAGGGCAGATATTTTATTACTAACTGTTTTGATTTTTAACAAAACAGAAGAGGGCTTAAAATAAAACACAAAATTATATATATCTAAGGTCTGTCTTACAATATGTAGCAGCAATGTTTAAATCCAATACAATCAGGGATAATCAGCATTTGCAGGTAACTCATGCAGAAATCTGCCTATTGTTCCTCGTCTTTACATGATTTAGCAGCCTTGCAGTTTATCATGCTATTACCTATTCCGCCATTACCACCATATCTGAGCCAAAGCTAAAAGAAGCTATGCAGAATTTCCAAGTTTTGATATAGCTATGAAATATAAGTTTTCTTATTAATTCCAGATTCAATATGACAACAAATTTGCTGCAATCAGATTAGTTTCCAGATAAGAACAATTGATAAAAACAATTTTATTTTTAGTACAACCTCTCTAAACACATAAGCTCTCTTTATTCAGTACTTAAGTGAATGGCTGTACTGTCACACAAAAATCAGTGTGACTTCAGATCGTTTGATATATGTAATTTTATATATCTAATTTAAAAGAAAATGCTATTATAACGATTCTGTAGTTCACAGGGAGATATTATTAGGCATTTATTTGCATTTTTTTGGATCATCATGGATAAGGCCCAATTCTACTCAGTACTGCAAAAGTGTATTAAAACTAGAGAAGAGGAAAATAGAGACAGAGAAAGAGAAAGCGAGAGAGAAGGGGAGGGGTCAAACAAACCAAAAAAGGACAAAATATTTTTATTTTATATAAAAATATATTTATATTTTATAAATTTATCTCATAAGAGCAAGTTTCTAAAATTACTTTCCATTTGGTTAAATAGCTAGGTCCATAAGTATTCTGAATAACATACAAGAACTCATGAAGAAAAAAAATTCAAATTAATTAGCAGTTTTAGAAGTATCTGTCAGTACAGCATAGAGTAAACATGATTTGTTCTTATACAAATATAATTACTGAAGTTTATTTGTTCACATTCATTTGCTCTTTTTCAAATTGAAAGTTATTTTCAGAACTAAATAAAAACTATCAGAGAAATATCAGACTTACTCTCATAGTGAATTAGGAAACCAATGCTGGAACGACTGTTGTCTGTACTGAACAGCAGATACATGTAATTTCCAGTACTGATAAGGAACTGGGGTGCCTGTGTTCCATGGTATTCTCCTATTAATGGTGATGAGTTAGCTGGCCCATCTCTGACTTCCAAAGTATCATAATTAACTTCAGTCTGAAATCTGAAAAGGAATGTGCAAGTCAGCTGGTAGGTAGAGGAATGGTGTTATCTTCTTTAACTGTTAGAAATGCAACCCACGCATAACTGATCAAAATATCATATATATGAAAATTTGCATACCTACAGATCCATTGATGTATTACTGAGGACAAAAACTAAAGAAGGTTTTACACATCCTTTTCCTTGTTTTATTGTGTCTGGTATCATATAAAATTAATAAAGGATGTAATATATTTCAGATCAATCATATGACTGGGCTTCAGAAAGACCTTTAATGGGGAATATGAGTATAAAAATGCTAATTGTCTCAAATAAAACTACATTATGAAGATCCAAGAAATTTATTGCCCTCAGGCTATATAGTAGTTGGACATCCTAGGAATGTTTCCAATAATATTTCATTATTTCATCACAATAATTTAATTATTTAATATTCGCTGTTTGGCAAAGGCTGTTTACATATTCAACTATATTTTTTTCTTCAAAAATTTTTTTCTAACATAGTTTTCTACTTTATTTAAAATAATTATTTTTGTCCTACAAAGTAAAGCAGTACAAAAATACTAAACTTAAATCAAGACCTAATTTTGAAATTTTTTACAGTTATAATAAGCAGAATTTCTTAGTTTATCTCAATCTGTCAAAAACAGATACTATAGACAAGAATGGAAAAAGAGAAGGACACTAGCAAGACAGTTGATTTGCAAGAACAAATAACTTGCAAATCAACAGCAGAGCCAATGTTGCTAAATTGCTAAGCAACATCACATTTTTCCAGTTTGTAAGGGATATCTACGTGTGCAGTCATCCACTACTAGTTCTTCTTAAATCAGCTCAAATCTGCTCTTTCTGTAGATGAAACTTTGACTGGCGTTTTTCACATCAGATGCTTTTCAAGACGGTTTGTGGTTTTAGCAGATACTCTTGCAAACTACAGCATCTAAACCCTGCACACATCAATTTTTCTGTCAACAAAGTTTGTGCTATTACACAGATATCTATACTAGTCTAAATATATTTGCCTGCAAACCCAATATTCTTATTTTCATAAGATGTTAATCTTTCAGAAATG
Organism: Chlamydotis macqueenii; assembly: GCF_036417535.1. Classification (NCBI taxonomy): domain Eukaryota; kingdom Metazoa; phylum Chordata; class Aves; order Otidiformes; family Otididae; genus Chlamydotis; species Chlamydotis macqueenii. The sequence goes on from NC_141558.1 coordinate 23,828,731, forward strand.
CATATGTTCTGAGATTTTATTGTCTTTTCCCATAGGGCTTATTAGCTCAACTTCTGAGAGCAACGAACTGTGTCCCTGTGCAATACAAAACTTTTTCAAACTGAATGCCCTAAAGCTATCTTGCCAATATGGGACACATGTTTAGCAGGTCAGGAGATATGAAATTGCATTCTTGTCATTAAAAAAAAAAAAAAGAAAATTATTAAACATTGAGAAAGGGGAAAATATATGGAACATTCCTTCACAGTGTAAACTTGTTACATAATAATGACAGAATGAACAAGTTACCCAGCTGGGGCATTGTATTTTACAAACCAATTAGCACTGGTCATTTAAAATAATCTTCAGGGACAGATTAGTATTAATAACAGCAAGTATTTAGTAGTCTATAATTCTTCTCTCATGATTCCCTGAAAACAAAAGCACATTCAGAGATTGGAAAGTATTCGTTTTTTTAACTGTCAGAGCTTTATATCATTCCTTCCTCTTCACACAGAAAACTCTCTAGATTTATGGTGCTTTCATTCAAGCTACCTACTCTATTTTGATATGTTGACTAAAATCTAGGTGAATGCTTACACTGCTACCTATCTGCTCCAACAGTGGAATACAGGGCTTGCAGGCTTGCTAATACATTAAGCATTTTCAGGAACAGTTTCTGGTAGCAAAGCCAGCTAGCATGGAACAACCTACAGCCATACTATTAAATACATCCTCTAACCTCTCAAACAGGGAAATATTATTCACATTCCCTATTATGAATAGTTGCTTGTCCACACAAACTCCTGGCCATGCTTGATAATTATTTGGGAAAATACTAGTTGGTAAGCGCAAGATGTTAGAGAATATTTCAAAAATTTAACTGCACAAACACATGAATTCTTGAGTCTGGGGAGCTTCTTTGGTTCTGTTTAATACAGTCACAGAGTGCATCACTAAAGTACTTGACAGTTTTCCAGTACCTTTCCATAATTTCAGAGATTATAGATTGATTTACCTTGCAGTGGAAAGAGGAAAACCGACAGATACTGCTAGGCTGGTTTAAATACTTTATTCATACACATAACAAATGGACTCAAGATCAATAATTCAATAGTTCAATTATTTTGACAGTTATGTTTGTGAGGGAAACTAATTAGGAATAAAGTGCTCTCAGTCAGCAATTTCAGCTTTATTAGCAGGGCGGTATAACAACAGTGAGTTGCAAACTCTTACTGAAGACAGAAAACAACTCCTACAGGAATTGCTACCCATTATAATGATCCTTATTCACAGTAGGTTCTTGCTCATCTCAAAGTTACACATTTTTTTTCTAGTTCACTTGCCTATTTTTGAGGGTTTGGGGTAGGGGGGGTAAGTTGGCTTTTTTTTTTTTCAGTCTTTGCACTATCACTGAAATGGTAAATCAAGATGATTTATTATTGGAAGTTCTGTGTCCTCACTGAAATTACTTAATTAAGAGTTACTTTTTGGTTTTTTTTTTTTTTTTTATTTTAATGTTTATTAGTATACTTATTAGTATACTTATGTTAGTAGAAGGTAGGACATTCTCTAAATTTTCACAGAGAATTTTAAAAATACTTCAATAACACTATGTTATACTATTCTTCCTACATAGGTAGGTAGGTTTCAAATAAGGAGTCTTGTTTTATATACTAATCAATGAGTTTTTATCAATATTCAAAGTACCAAAATCTTCCAGTCAGCAGTTTTCCTTCTAGCCCCTTTCCTTATGGCTCAAATAAATTAGATTTTACTTTTTTTTTTTTTTTACACCTCTGGGCATTAGTCATGATCTGAAATGCAAAATGTTTCAATGTAAAATGTTCATAGAGTTACTCAGTCATTTCCTGCTATTTCTGGAAAGTTTCTAAGTACTCTGGTAAGGCACATTTGTCTAGCAACATTAAAGCTTCATTAGCTCAAGAGTAAGATAATTTACATTATGAATATCACATTTGTGGAAAGTTTCATTCTGACAGCTGTATCTGTGATGGCAAGTCATATAGCAAAGTATAAAAGGGTTCTATCTTCCCCTAAAGAGACAAAATATTCAACAAAATATTGTATTTGTCAATTAATTGAAAAAATAAATTAATTTATCTCTTTTTTTTAATTTATGTGCTAGGTTATATCAGACAGCAGAGTTAGTTTCTTGTAAGTAAGAAAAAGGTTTTCCATCTAATTTTTAATCTGGGTAGCAAAGCCTTCATGTTAACAAACGAAAATGACTTTCTTGCAAAAAGGACATTATTATACTATCATTAACTTCCCAAAGTATAACACTTCTAATGAAATTTATAATGTGATGTAGTAAAGCTATGCAATTTTCTAAACCTGCCAGGAAAGCTCCATAAACCTTCAAAGAAAGGAAATGTTTCTTCTCTGTCTACTAAAACCAGTGTGCTTAAAGGTAATACTGTTGGGAAACAAACAAATCAATGAGAATGATACATGCAGAAACTCACTAAGTAATTTTAAAAAAAAAAACACCTTTAAGTTCAGCAATATCCTGAGTTGCAAACTGGAGAACGGCTCAGAGGAAATATCAGATACACTTATCTGGTCCTCACACTCTTCCCTAGGATTCAGCATTTGTGTCCCTGTGAGGAACACAGTACTAAGCAAGATGGATGTTTGATTTGACCCAGTAACAATCATTTTTATATTCTTCTGCCCTTCTCTCCATTAATTGTCATCCCTTTTCATTTCTGCTCTTAGAAATAGAAGTCTGAATGACACTGAAATTTTTTTCTCATCACTATCGACTCCACACAAAGGTGAAACTAGACACAGATTATTGTTTTTTCCTTGGGTAAGAGTGGAATACAGGAAGACTAGTACAATAGAAGCCACTGCAGCCTAGCTCCAGGTGCTGTTTTTTTTTTACTGTCCTTTATATATTTTGCAAATGGAGTATTTAGTATGATATTAGTCTCTGGATCAAACACCTGAACAAATGGATTTTTTAAACTTGTTTTACAAAGATGCTTGAAAGGTGATTTTTTTTTTTAATTTTGTTTTCTTTTTTTAAAGCACTTTCTTTCTTTGAAAAAAAAATCATAATTTTGTTAGATACTTGTATAGGTAGACAAAAGTACTAATTGATGTCACAATAATTACAAAAGGATTAAACACGCTGCAGCTCACATTCCTTGTGCCTAAATGCAATTTCACTACCTCCTGACTCCATATAAGAGGTAAATTAGTCTGGGAATTATTTTCCTTGGCAAATAGATTATTATTCCAGAAGAAATCTGCACACTACACAGGGACATCATCCCAGTGCATTACAATAGCTCTAATTTAAGCCCACAATGAGATAACATCTTTGCAAATTAATTGGGATGATAATTTCAGTTACATAATATTTTAAAATGAAAATTAAGAGTCTGCCTTTAACAATATTCTGATGTCTAGTCACCTTTTCCTTTCTTGTTTTGATCTCTGTGTCAGTACTCATGGTGAAACCTGCAGTATCCAAATACACAAAATCCTGATATCCACTGTGTTATCATGTAGTATATTAATATACACTGAAGTAGAAACATAGAGTATCTCAAGTTGGAAAGGACCCATAAGGATCATTAAGTCCAACTCCCTGCTCCTTGCAGAACTACCTAAAACTATACTATATGTCTAAGAGCACCGTACAGAGGCTCCTTGAACTCTGACAGGCCTAGTGCCATAATCACTTCCCTGGGGAGCCTGTTCCAGTGCTACCCTCTCAGTGAAAAAACTTCTCCTAATGCCCAATCTAAACTTCCCCTGATGCAGCTTCATTTAGTTTCCTCATCTCCTGTCACTGGTAACCAGAGAGAGATCAGCACCTCCTCCTCCTCCACTGCCCCCATTGAGGAAGTTATAGACTGTGACAAGGTCACCCTTCAGCCTTCTCTTCTCCAAGATTAACAAATCAAGTTACCTCAGCCACTTCTCCTAAGCCTTGCCCTCAAGACCTTTCGCCATCTTAGTTACCCTCCTCTGGACACACTCTAATAGTTTGATGTCCTAATATTAAGATGCTCAAAAGTGCTCAAAAGTACTCGAGGTGGAGCCATGCCAGTGCAGTACAGAATGGGACAATCACTTCCCTCAACCAGCTAGCTACACTGTGCTTGATGCACCCCAGAGCACAGTTGGCCCTTTTGGCCACCAGGGCACACTGTTGTCTCATATTCAGCTTGCCATCAACTAAAAAACTGGGGCTGGTCTCCAACCTCTCATGCCCCAATTCGTACATAAGCAGGATTACTCCATCCCTGGTAGGGAATCCTGTATTTGCTTTTGTTAATTTTCATATGTTTGGTGATTGCATAGCTCTCTAGTCTAACTAGATCTGTCCATAAGGCCTCTCTACCCTCGAGGGAGTCCACAGCTCCCCCTAGTTTAGTATCATCAGCAAACTTACTAAAGGTACATTTGATTCCTGCATCTAGATCATTTATAAAAACATTAAAGAGCACTGGCCCTAAAATTGAGCTCTAGGGAACTCCGCTGGTGTCTGCCTGCCAGCCTGATGTAACCCCATGTACTACAACTCTTTAAGCCCGACCCACCAGCTAACTGGTCACCCAACATATTATGGACTTGTCTAGCTATGTAATGTATGTTGGATCAGAAAAAAATACTAACATTAAAAAAAAATCAACTGTATCCAACACACAATACTCAGAAGTCTTTTTCAAAAAACTTTTTTTTTTTTCCCTAGGAAAATTATGTTCTCTTATAGTAAGACTTGATCACCATCAAAGACAATATATAGTCATATCTGAATATAAAAGCAGTCAAAAGTCCAAAGGTGATCCTTATTTGTGTGCTAGGAGGTCGACATTTAATGCAAATTATTTAAAACATAAATAAAGACAATGTAAATACAATTTTAAGCCTTAATTTTCTGTTTGAGGAATAGTATTGTGAGTATTACATTGCAATTTATTTTTCTGGTTTGAGTTCTTAAAGAATATTTTTCTTCTTCAATGTTGAAACAAATATTTCTGCTTGCACATTACTTGCTGTTTGACTTTATGATTCTCACCTGTCAAAAGTGATCTTAATGGAATGTCCTGGTTTTGCTTCAATCACCCACTCACAGTTAAGTGAGTCCTTATAATATCCTGGCCATCCTGGTGGTAAGATAACACCACTCGATGCTGTCAAATGTCCACCACATGGTGCTGAAAGAAAAAAACACATATATACTTATATCATACACAATATTTCTAATACAACATTATATATTAATATACAGACTTAAACAAATTGAATTAAAAAGCATAGAAAATAAGTTTAATACACAAAACAACTAAATGTTCTATGTTATGTTATGAGCACGTTTGTTTTTTTTATCTTTTCATAGCTTATTATTCTATACATATCTTAATACACAGAGAATGCCACTTGATTCTGCCCGCCTTCCTTCTGTTAAAGCAAATTATCTCATTAAAAAATAATGTATCATCATTTTTTATACCTAGTATGATTCCACATTTAAGGGGAAATATCTGGCAAATTGTTCCAATTAATTTATAGTTCATTATTTTCATTGTACTGTGCCATCTAATACTTTTTTTTTAGTAATTTTCAGCTCACTACTGATGTAAATATTCCATTGAGCCATAGAATGGTTGAAATTGTCTGGAAATTATCTAGTCCATCCTCTGCTCATTACAGCAGACTGTACAGGACCATGTCCAGTCAGGATCATTCTCTCCCTCCAAAGTTAAATACTACACAGCCTCTTGGGGCAATTCGTTCAAGTGTTTGATCATTCTCACAGTGAAAGTTTTCTCTTATTTTTAAACAGAATTTCTTGTATTTTAGTTTGTGTCCATTGCCTCTTGTCCTGTCACCGATCACCACGGAGAAGAGTCTGGCTCCATCTTCTTTACAATGTCCCATCAGGTATTGATGGGACACAATTGTTAAGATCCTTTACACATTGATAAGATCTGTTCTGAGCACTGAGGCTTTCTTCTCCAGTCTAGACAACCCCAGTTCTCTCATCCTCTTCTTGTATGACAGATGCTCCAAGTCCTTAAATCGTCTTTGTGACCCTTTACTCGACTCACTACAATATGTCCACATCTCTCTTGTACTGGAGATCCTAGGACTACACACAGCACTCCTGACATAGCCTCTCCAATGTTGAATAGAGGGAAAGGACCTGTCATTTTGTCTGGCCTGTCAAGGTCCCTCTGAACAGCAGCACAAGCATATGATGTATCAGCCACTCCTCCCAGTTTTACATCATCTGCAGACTTGCTCAGAGTGCACTTTGTCCCAGCATTCACATCATTACTGAAGATTTTAAACAGTTTTGAACTCAGTATTGATCCCTGGGGTACACCACTATGGAGTAGCCTCCAGTTGGATTTTGTGCCACTGACCACAACCCTATAAGTCCAACAGTTCAGTCAACTTTCAATCCACCTCACTGTTCATATCTCTAGCCCATACTTCCTCAGTTTGTCTATGAGAATCTTACATGATACAGTGTTAAATATCTTCCTAAAACCGAGATAAAAAAAAATATCCATTACTCTCCCCTAATTGATCAGGCTAGTTATCTCATTGCAGAAGGCTATCAGCTTGGTCAGGCATGATTTCCCCTTCATAAATCCATGCGGACTGCTCCTAGTCACCATCTTGTTCTCACTTGTTCAGAAATGGTTTCCAGGAATATTTCTGCACCACCCTTCCCAGTGATTGAGGTGAGACCTGTAATTCCTCAGATCCTCCTTCTTTCCTTTCTTGAATTTGCTTTCTCCTAGTCCTCAGGACCCTCCTTGGGTTAAATAACCTTTTCAAGATGACTGACAGTGGCCTTGCAATGTCATTGGCTGGCTTCCTCAGCACTCTGGGGTGCATCCCGTCAGGCTCATTCTTGTATGTCAAATTTGTTTAAATGTTCTCTAACTAAATCCTCCTCCATAAAAGGGAAAAAAAGTGTTGCAGCAGGGCTATGAAAGTAATAGGGGTAGACAGGGAGAATTTTTCAGAGCAGGATCAGAGGACTTTGGTGCAGGATTAAACAACAGCAGAAATTAATAAACAAATGTTGGGAAACATGAGTCCCCTAAAAAATTAAGCTGTCATACCACAGGGCTTCGGGATGTTATATTTTTCCAAAGCTTGTGAAGCATCCTAAACCAGGAAGGCTTTCAAGGTCAGGTAAATTTATCTTAGTATCATCTGTATTACTCTAAAGTACTTAGTGTCATCATTATCAGCAAATTCCATATTGCAGTGCAGGAAATCTTGTCACTTTTCTTCTGTTTCTCTAAGTAGTGACAAGTAACTCTATTATGCCATATGGAAATGAACAGTAACATGAATTTGTGAATGGTAAATTAATATTCCTGGGTTTGATTTAATGTTTTTAACAGAAAAATTGAATTCAGAGAGGTTATTTGATTTAATTAATAACTTGCACTTGTCTCTGGGAAGTTTTTCCAGTTTTAAAGAAGTGGGGAAAAAAAAGCAACCCAGAAAACATGAAACATACACATCAAATTGTCTCTGGGGCAAAAGGATTGATCAGGAAAATGGCATTTATATTACATGTGTATATTTAATTAAGAATGAAATATATTCTGTGGTAGTTTTTTGAAATTAAATTTTGTCATATTAAAAACAAGAACAACCAGAAGACCGTTGATCCTCACCCGATTATAACACTTCACTTACTTCACATATTTCAAGTGTTGCTTACAGAGATTGTTAAGTATACAAAGATACAGAGCAGAACAACAACAAAAAAAAAAAACATCAGTTGCTCAGAAATCTCAGACAACTAGAAGCAGACTAAATTATTTCTAAACTGACTAGAAAGGATGCTTGGTCCATACTGTAATCCAAACTCAGAAGCTCCTTCAATTATCAACTAGAAAGAGCATCCACATCAGAAAGGAGCATATCCTCAATGCAACTCAAAATAATTATACTTCCTTCTATACCAAAACAAATAATAGGCAAAATCTAAATAAGGAGTCTAATAGTTTAATCCTTTCCTCATTAAAAACTAAGTAAAAATTGTGCAAGATTCAAAGAAAGAGTAACTGAGTGATACTTATGTATCTTTTTCTCAAAGTGCTCACCTTGGGTCCTTTATCTATGTGTTTGTTGAAATAAAATTACACAAAGATTACATTGAATACTTTATAAATTCTGTATAGAGTTTCAAAATGAGAAAATATCTTTTAAGAAGCTCGCCCTACTCTCTGCTTTGGAGTGGGCTGTTTTTTCTTTAGGCAAAAAAAAAAAAACAACCTGCTCCACTGCTGCTTAACTCATTACATGGCTTAATCAGGATAAGAAATCTTGCTAGTATAACATCTGGATTCACATACACTACTTCTACTGTGCTGATACATGTTTTTTTCCCAGTATTTCTAAATGTTCTTAGAAATACTGTCTTATGAAAACTGAGTTGTGAAATTGTCCAAATAAGAAAAACCATAAAAGTTATATGATCCAGATCCTTAAGTTACTGCAATGACACTGAAATTACTGGAGGAGAAGGTTTATATTAGTTTTTTTCCAAAGTATCACTTAATTGAGTGTCTGACTATATATCTATTGTTTACTAAAAGTTATGCAAGTTTTTCAACATTACTTTTAACAAACACACTCTAGTTGTTTTTTAAATACATTCATATATCTTCCTTTAGGACTCATCATTGTTAAGCATTAAGGAATCAGCCTACTTTTTCTTTTTTTTTTTTTCCTCACTGTATTTCATACTAAAGAGAGATTTAATCAAAAGTATACCTTATCTTTGTTTACTCACTGTTCTGATTTTATTTAGTGAGGGGGGACTATGGTGGCAGCTTCGGTAAGAAGCTACTAGAAGTTGTTTTCTCTTTGTTCGGTGGACTCGGCCAGGCCTAGGGCGGACCCACTGCTGGCCAGGGTCGAGACAATTGGTAGCAGAATGTTCCCTGATAACACCTCTATGGTAACGTATTTAAGAAGAGGAAATACAGAAAAAAAAAAAGAAGAGAAGATGTAAAGAAGCTGAAGCGGGGGCAGAGTTGGGGAAGCGTGAGCCTTGTGGGCTTTGCAGCCCTCACTGTCTGTTCTCCCACTGGGTGGCCGTCTGGGCCTGACTCAGACCAGCCTGGCTGCGAGAGGAGAGGAGATGAGATGTGAAGAGATCTGCCCGAGTCTGATTGTGAGGAATTTCTTGTGAGAAGAACGGCTGCAGACGCCAAGGTCAGTGAAGAAGGAGGGGGAGGAGTAATGCTGCTCCTGGCCAAGATTCCCTTGCAGCCCATGGTGAAGACCATGGTGAAGCAGGCTGTCTCCCTGCAGCCCATGGAGGCCCATGGAGGAGCACAGATCCACCTGCAGCCCGTGGATGACCCCACACTGGGGCAGATGCATGCAGAAGGAGGCAGAAGGAGGCTGTGGCCCATGGAGGGCCTGCGCTGGGGCAGCCATTCTGGAGGGACTGCACCCCATGGAAGAAATTACGCACACCGGAGCAGTTCACGAAGGACTGCAGCCCATGGGAGGGACTCCACACTGCAGTCATGTAAAAGTGACAAGTTATGAACTGCCCATAACCCCCATTCCTTCTTCCCCCCTGTACTGCTTGGTGGGGGGAAGGAGGTAGAGATAATGTTAAGCCTGGGAAGAGGAAGAGGTGGGGGGAGGTTATCTTGTTCTTTTTCTCATTATCCTGCTTTGGTTTTAATAATAAGCGAATAGTTTTCCCCAAATTGAGTCTGTTTTGCCCATAATGGTAACTTTAAGGATCTCTCCCTGTCATTATCTCAAACATAGAGCGTTTTTTTCTTATATTATCACTCCCTATTCCCTTGGAGGGTGGGGGGAGTGAGAGAGAGACTGCATAGTCTGGTCCTGAGTGGGCCTAAACTATGACTGTCACTTAGGCAAGACCAAGTGAACAATTTTGGAATTCTGGGGGTATATAATGAATATTAAACATAGCTTTGCTTTTCACTATATTTCTCAGGAAAAAAAATGTACTCCAGGTTAACATGTTGCATATAGAAATTCAAGTACACTTTTATTTTGAGAAAATTAAAGATACAAATTTTAAAAAAATACTTTTGAATAGAAACTTTACTTCACTTTTCTATGTGGTAGATAATTATGTTCTTCAGTATGCTGCAGCCGAAACTGTTGCAACAGCTATAACTCACAACCAAGTCATGATAGTGACAATGAGAATTTGGAAAGAATAGCAATTAGATTTTTATAATGCCAATTTATTCCAAGAATATAAAAACAAGCTATCTTGTTTCTATTATTGCTGTCTCAGTTGACTGGAAGAGTGTTAAAATAAGACAAATTAATAACTTCAGATAAAGCAGTCTTATTTATGTGTGAAATGTGAAAAGTAAACTAAATTTAAATAGTTTCATTTTTCAAACCATAGGTGCAAAGTAAAGATTCTGCCCTTACCTTCACAACGTGGGACAGTAGAGCTCCATACTACATTTCCATCTTGCATAATACATGTTATGGATTCAGAGCCTTGCGTCTTCACAAAGCCATCATCACAGTGAAAGGAAACAGAACTTCCCAGAAGGAATCTGTCTCCAAAACGCCTCCCATTTATAGGAATGCCTGGATCGTGGCACTCATTCTGACCAAAGGCTGATAAAAAAATAGTAATAGTAATAATAGTAGTAGTAGTAGTAGTAGTAATAATAATAACAACAACAACAACAACAACAACCACCACCCCCCCCCCTTAAAATCTGTCTCTTTTTTTTTTTTTGAGGAGGGAAAAGAACTTTGATAAGCAACAAGATTACAATATAATTGAAAGTATAGAAAACTCCTCAATGAAAAGTCAGCTTTAAATCCAATGACATTCACATAAATGCAATATAGTTCAAATTCTGAAGCTTTTTCATTACGTGTGACTTAGATACACAAGAACACTTTGCTTAAATTTCCCTCTGGACAAAATTCAGCTGTTTGCCTCTAACATAGTGAGAAGTGGGTTTTCACATTGCAGCTAATCTGGCAAAAACACAGGCTACTGCTAAGAACTATGGCCACCAGCTAGGCCACACAGAGCAATATCCCAGGGGTTATGTTTCATTAATAAATCAATAAACTGCTTTGATTCTGATTTGATTTAAACCACGAGTGGAACATTTTTTCCCTGCAATACATAAGAGGCCCAGAAGCACTAGCACTTTGACTGAACTTAAACCAAGCATTTCCAATGGATATGAAGGATTAATAAACGAGAGAGACTCTTATATGTCATCTCAGTTTCCCACTATGGAGACAGATGTGCTCCCAGATAACATAAGATGTGCATCAAACTCAGCAGGAACACCTATTCTAATAAGAAAAGTGTGATGGAAAGCTCTTTTGCATAATACCTAGGTGATCAGGAGTTTCAGGGAGTTTGATCCATGAGTATTATATTCCTGACTGCATAATTCTCCAGCTGCAAAAAGAAATAGTAAAGATCCTCCTTATTGCAGTCTGCCTTTACTTTGGTTGAATAGCACATGGAACAAGGGATCTGAATAACCTCAGAGAGAAGCAGATTTAGAATTCAGCCCTCACATTTTCTGGTAAATCTTTTAATCTCTACAGTCAAGGTGAGGATATTCCTTTTCTCTTCCTGATACTTTTCGAAGGACAGTAATTATCCTTTTCTCTGAAAGCAAAGGAACAATTCACACATTTAAGACTTAAAAAGGGTTGCAATCCATGAATTCCAGTTTTGTGGGTCATCTTTGCAAGGAAACACCCTGAACAAATACTGTTAATGGATTAGCTTAATTGACACAAGGTAGGAACAGCACAAGATATGACAAAGTTTAATTTCTTGTCAATTAACTTCTTCTGCAACCTTAGAAGATAATTTATTCAACTAAGAAGATAATCTCCATATAAGTAATGTCTTTGAATGACTAATAAAATGTCTAGGAGAGTCAGTAGTCTATGGCAAATGTAATAATGTTTTCTACATGACAATTATATTGCTAGAGTTTTCAGTTGAGAATACTATTGAGTAATATCCTTTCATATAAACAAAACAACAGATGGCTATCTGTAGCCAGATATTTTTTAGTCTGGTTTCTGAAACGGGAAAGATTTATGCTTCAGAGGCTCTCTATATATACATGACTGCCAGGTCAACATTTAACAACTTCTGAACTTGTTGACCAGTTGCAACTAAATTTTGGACATTTGAGAATTGCATTCTTCAAGATATGACATTCTTAAAATTCTTAAAGAAACTGTAGCCAGAGAGAAGAATGATTAGTGCACTCCCATAGGAAAGATTTCTGCATGAGATCAGCTATGTTCTTAAAAACTAGAAAAAAACCACAGAGGGTAACTATTAAGCATATCCCAGAAAAAGAGATCTATATTCTTAAGTGTGTATATTCTTAGATACCACACCATCTGATTGGAAGACAAAATGCAAAAGCAAAGCAGATTCCCTGAGCTATTTATTTGTGATTATATTTGAGTTGCTTTTCTTACTTCTATGCTTCATATTTGGAATCTAAGCTTAACACCTTTATTCCTGCTGGTTCCATTGAGAGGTGTATTAAATCAGTTGCACTAGATGCTTTGATCTGATAGATCTGGGCTTTAGTTACATGCTCTGCATTTATGCAGTGTCAACCAAAAAGGCCCTTAAATTATGAAGATAATTCCTCAGCACTATCACAATTGAAATAAATGAAATAAATGAAATAAAGATTTAGTTAAGCTAATGAATATCAGGAAGACAGCTGAAAGCAATGCAATTATATCAGCATTACTTCTGTATTATAAATAAAAACATCATATTTTTCATTGTTATGAAGAAAGATAGCTTGATTTTAAGACTAGACATAAAGTAAAAGCAGAGGTTCTTACTTGTGTAAGTGATATTAAATCCTCTTCCAGTGGTAGAGTGATCCGACTGAAATTCAAGTCTCACTATGTGCCCACTGCTAGCCAACTGAGAAGGGACCTCATTGCCAGAAAAAGTGCCAAGAGGTGGTAAATCTGAAATCCCATCATCTTTCACTGTAAGGTAGTCAAATTGAGGCTCTACATCGAAGTCATTGAAAATGAGATGAATTCTGCTTCCTGGCTCCGAGATAATTAACCAAACACAGTTCATGTTGTTCCCATACTCTTCAGGATAATTTGGAGAAAGAATAATTCCAGAAGGCGTGGTAAAATTGAAGAAACATGAGACTAAAGAAAACAACAATAAATTCTCAAAATGCTATCCATAAACATTATAAATGCTTGTCTTTATATTTTTATTCTCATGAAAAAGGATGCTTTTAAAGCGTGGATGTCAAAACTAATACACATGCAACTAGGAAATGTTTAAGACTGTGAGAACATTTCTCGAATATAACCTGTCAGCCTTGCATGTTTTTATTTCCCCAAGTGAGGCTAAGTGACTGCATCAGGGCCTGCAAAAGATTATTAGAAGCATGTAGAGAATGCCAGAGAAAGCAAAAGTAATTCCTGATGTGTCATAATTTGAAAAAAAATGGCAGGTTTGTTCTGAAATGAAAATGCAACCTCCAAATTTAAATGTGATTTTTTTTTCTAAAAGTGATATGCATAAAAAATTATTTAACAATACAAAAAGTCAAGCAAAAGGGCCAATTTTGCCTGTAGTACACAAAGTTCATGCTGATGCAAATAATAGTAAAAATTTAGATGTGCTTTGATCAAGGACTCATTAGAGTATATAGTAGAAACTTATTTTACTCCTAGTTTGCCTTTGTTAGAACAGGGCAATTAAACAAAAAAAAAAAGATTCATAGCTCTGCTTTTTCTCTCCTTTGGGATAATTTTCATCAAGACAATGCCTAATTGATTTCAGAGTCATGAGCTTGTGGCTGGTACTTTCGTGAGAAGTACAGTACATTCAGAAAGAGGAAGGCTCACGGCATATTAACACAAAGGATAATCATTAATTTGGTCTTCATATTTCAAACTGAACTCAATGTTTGTAAATAGATGTTTTATGTTTAGGTTTGATTATCTTTCATAGGCCATTTGGACATCAAACAGGGGACCATATTAAAATATTTCATGCTATTGCCAACAGAAACTAATATATCAACCCAATGCAATAGAGGGCCATGAAGAAACACAACTTCTGTCTTCAAATGGAATTGTAGCCGCACTGTCTCTATGCCCAGGCCTTATATGCTTAGACACATTTCAGTACTGCATGGGCATGTAGAGACTTCTTCCAGTTCAGAACACGATTACTCAGCTTGGTAAGTCCTGTACCAACACAGCTGCAAAATACATATATGTCCAAGTACTGTTGGACACCTTACTAAGATTGTTTTGTAAATCCAGTACTGAATTATAAGACTCTTTATAGGAAAAGGTAATGTGGTCTGAAGAACTGAAGTTCCTAATATAACTATGTCCTATAAAGATTTACTCTATTTTACCGTAAAATAAGAAGAAAAAATAAAATTAACCCCCCTCCCCCATTTAAATCCATCTACAAGCTTACCTACAAACATATTTTATATTTTAAAATAAAATTCACAACCAATGAACTAGTCTTACCTACTTTTTTTCAATGTTGTATATCCTTATATTCCTTATATTCATTTTCATGCTTTATTAATATACCAGAAAAAAAATCCCCCAGATTTTCTTACACAGATCTTCAGACTGCTTTGCAGTGCCAGAATCAATGTGTATGTGCCACAGAGTCCTTCTGGACACTTATATGTTATTAGAAATTGCTCATCTAGAATCTAATTCAACACACCTATACATTAAGAGTGTTAAATGGTTCAATAAAATATAAAATGAGGGGAAATAACATTCTAAAGCAGTCCTACGTGATGCTCCCCATAAATGAGCTACTATTGAGCCAACTGAAAAAACTATGTGACTGAACAAGTCTTCAAGGTCTTTTGAAATGTTTTCCTGCTGGCTAGTCACAAATGCTAAGAAAAGAAAGAGACTCAGGTCAGAAAAATAATAACGAAAAAAAATTCTTACAAACACAGCTGGGTTTGTTGCCAGACCACTGGTTGTTTTGTTGACATGTAATCGTTCTCTCTCCCACCAGTTCAAAAGCTGCTTGACATTCAAAGGTAAGTGTGTCTCCATGCAGAAAACTACTGCCAGTCCTTTTTCCATATGATGGAATTCCAGGGTCTCCACAACCTCCTTTCTCAATTTCTGAATATAAAAAAATACAAACACAATAATAAGGAAAATATATTTGCAAGCAATTTATGTCAGTATCAGTATCAAAAGTGCATTCAAAATATTTGGTGTTATGCCTTAAACCAATATTTACAGCTGAAAATAAGCTAGAGGTAAATATTGTAAAACTACTACTTGGGCTAATAGCTTCCATACCTGCATTGCTGAATATAACAAAATACTCATGTTTAGCTGCATGGCTGCACTGAATTACAGCATATTTGAAGATAAAATTAGAAAGCCACAGAGTCTCCATTCTAACCATGGAGATATAGTACGTATAGTTCCTATTTCTGGTAATTAAGTACTAGTAATAAATCTATCTGAACTCTCATATCTGCAATTCCATTTATAATGCTATTAGCAATAAAATGTAAAAATAATGAAATTTATGAATAACAAGAATATTAGGAAAGGAAATGTAAAAATTAATTGCCTGTGATAGAAATTATGATGTTAGAAATTACTATAGACTTGGCTGTCCATCAAAAATGAAGGCTCCATTCCTTTGTCATTAACTTTAAAGCAGGTTTTGTATTAATTTACATTCGAGCAGCAAAAATAAAAGCAAAGCACTTCTGGTTCTGTAAACTGTGTTGCTACATCTGTAGTAAAATGATGTAAATCTCATTTGACTTAAATTACTGATAAATTTTTTGTTATTTAAACATTTCCCTGTTCAATTGAAGCTATAAAGTCTGAAAGGTTCAGGAAAACAAACAAAAAAAAAACCAACTCTCTGAATAGTATTAAATATTACTGAATAGTATTAAATAATCCAACACCATTAAAATGTCTGCTATCAAATATTGTTAAATCTACTAATCAAATCTACTATCAAATATTGTTAAATCTACTAATGTTATATCTTGGGAGAAATGTGTATCTTGACATGATAACTCCAACAGAAATTTTAAGATGAAGCATGGCGTTATTATGATATGTGAAGTAAATTACTATGTTTAAACCCTTAAGCAGTTTTGAACAGACTGTTGACAAGTATTTTCAGGGGGCTACGGTGGCAGCTTCTTTAAGAAGCTTCTAGAAGTAGTTTCCCCTTTGTCCAGTGGACTCGGCTGGGTCTAGGGTGGACCCACTGCTGGCTAAGGCCGAGATAATTGGTAGCAGAATGTTCCCTGATAATACCTCTTCCATAATGTATTTCAGAAAGGGAAAAAAAACCAGAAAAAAATAAGAAGAGAAGATGTTAAGAAGCTGAAGCAGGGGCAGAGAGGGAGAGGCACAAGCCTTGTGGCCCTTGCGGCCCTCACTGTCTGGCCTCCCGCCAGGCGGCCATCTAGGCCTGACTCGGCCTGGCCCAGCTGCAAGAAGTGGAGAGGAGATAGGAAGAGAACCTGAGAGGCATCTGCCTGAGCCAATTGTGAAGAATTTCTTGTGAGAGGAACAGCTGCAGATGCCAAGGTCAGTGAAGAAGGAGGGGGAGGAGTAATGCTGCTCCTGGCCAAGATTCCCCTGCAGCCTGTGGTGACGACCATGGTGGAGCAGGTTGTCCCCCTGCAGCCCATGGAGGTCCAAGGAGGAGCAAAGATCCACCTGCAGCCCGTGGATGACCCCACACTGGGGCAGGTGGATGCCTGAAGGAGGTGTGCCCCATGGAGCGCCTGCTGTGGCAGCCATTCTGGAGGGACTGCACCCCGTGGAAGAAATGACCCACACCAGAGCAGTTTCACGAAGGACTGCAGCCCGTGGGAGGGACTCCACACTGCAGTCATGTAAAAGTGACAAGTGATGAACTGACCATAACCCCCATTCCCTCTTCCCTCCTGTGCTGCTTGGTGGTGGGGGAAGGTAGTAGAGATAATGTTAAGCCTGGGAAGAGGGAGGGGTGGGGGAAGTTATCTTGTTCTTTTTCTCATTATCCTGCTTTGGTTTTAATAATAAGCGAATAGTTTTCTTTAAAGATATCTCCCTGTCCTTATCTCAAACCTCAAGCCTTTTTTCTTACGTTATCTCTCCCTATTCCCTTGGAGGGTGGGGGGAGTGAGATAGACTGCATAGTTTGGTCCTGAGTGGCGCTAAACCACAATAGTATGTTACATGTTTCACAAAAGAATAGGTTAATTATCAGGATAAAAAGAGGTATAAATTTTTTTCTTGGTGATCTTAAAATCAAACGTCCAGAGTCAGTCATTTTATGTAACTAATTTGTCTTACCAGAAAGCTAGAATGTATCAAATGAATGAAAACATCTTCCAAAAAGTCTAGTACACAAATATCATAAAAGACCAGCAAAGCAATATCATAAATAATATTTATAAGTAAGGGTTCAAAATTGTATGTACTTACAATGCTTTAATGTATTTTCACCTGCCTGCTCCTACTGAGACATTGATTCCTACTGCTACAGTAGACCACTGGATACCTGTGTGTTCACAGCTATCAACAGCTCCACATCCTACATGAAAATGTGGGGAGCTACAGAAAATCAGAACTCACATTTTAATCACATTTTAAAAGTTCCTCTCCTCCACTGATAGTTGAGTTGTATCTAATCCAGCACATGAGAATGATCATAAACAAAAACCTATATGTCTCAAACATCAGGGCAATACTAACTCAAGCAGAAATTACAGGAGGCAAACTGTCTGCAGGGTTTTGCAAAGGCATTGCTGAAGATTTGTCCTTTAAAAAAAAAGCAACAAGTGTTTATTTCCATGACCTACAGAGGAAGTATCAAAATATCTTTAATTAATGAATTTACTGAAATAGAAGATCAGCCAGGATGCTTTCTAACTCTCAAGAGATACACCCAGCCCTAGGAGAGAGTTATGGATCAGTGAATCAACATTTTTATTAGGAATTACTGTGAATTAAGCTTTCTGGCAAGTTGAAAATTGCTTTTTTATACAAAACTAGTACAGTATCTTTAGTCAGAACTGAGGTCTTACTAAGGAAGGCAAGAACATGCAATAAACTTTAAAGACTAAGCAAATACTTTGTGCTTCTTAATATATCCCCTTTCATCCAAGAATGCCCAGTTTTATTTGGGCTGGTGGTATAATTCACATTTTAAAATATGGTTTTGCAAGCACAACAAGCAGTTAAAAATATAAAAACTAATTTCAGGTCAAACATTTTAAAACACATTTCTGTTCTTTGGAAAAATAAAGGTTTAATGAAATAAGCCATAAAAATATTTTATTGATGAATTCTAGGTTTTCTCTTAAAATACATTAGAAGAAACTTTTAAATCAAATTATTTTACATTGGAATGCCAAATAACTTGAAGTATCGAAATGTATTAACTTTATTTTTATCTCAACTCTCAGGGTTTGTGCTTGTTTGTTCAACATAAATACAATACAGTAAATGTCACAAATTTATAAAACACTTTTGAGAATGTCTTATTAGCGCTTTCACAATAAAAAGCTTGAAAAAATTTAATCTAGCTCTAGAAATCTACATCTTCACAAACCTTGAACTGAAGACTATCTATCCATAACAGAAAATGTACTCTAGTCAAAACCAAGCTATTCAGGTTGAAAGAAAGTACTCATTTAATTTCAATAGATAGCATTCACTTGTATCTTCAAGTTTGACATAAATTTCCCGGTATGAAGATTTACTATAATATGCTTATCATATCATTCTTATTCATATTACTTTACAGGTGTTACTATCAATAACACAATTTTAGGTCAATTAATATTCTACCAATTAATTTTACAATGAGACAAAGATCTGTTGTTTTCTCACTGTAAAATCAAAAAGTTGCACTTTACCAACTTTCCATGCACTATTTCAGTTCAAAACCTGTCTTTGCTTTTATATTACATTTAATTAATGTATACATTAGACAATTTCCTTCCAAAACAGTTGAAAAATAACAGCCCCCCAAAAAGCTGTGTTTTATCTGACTGGATTTCTCATACATAGACTGATTATAGGTCTGTAATGGTTAAGAAGACAAAACTTCCCTTACCAATGAAAAGATATACAGTGCTTTTAGTAGCAGTTTCAGTTATAATGTCCAAATTTTTAATTTTTTTTATTAAAGCATTGTAAAATACAAATTTATATAAAAATTCTACCAGCAGCAGAACACAATATTAAATATTAACTTTTTTAACATTCAGGAAATCATGAGGAAATGACAGAATAAAGCAGATTAAGTCAGATGCAAGACTCTCTGTACATTTGTCTTTAATAAAGAGCTAGCTTTCCATCATATATATTAATGACAGAGCAAATATTAGGGAAGACAGAGAAGGCCAAATACAGAATTTTGTATTTATACATGAAGAATACTATTTGTTTATATCTAGATTTAGAGTAGTACAGGCATGTAACGATTCCCAACATTCAACTGTCCTCTAGGATTTAACACAGCTTTTTATTTCATTGTCTCTTCTGGTACCTGTCAGACTTCTACTGATTTGATAAGAGAAAAAAAAAAATCTGTCTAAATTCAGTTGAGGTGCACTGTGCTTATTACTTCAATACATGCATCAACTATTCTACTTCATAAATTGCAAAGAGGCTATATATCTGTTTGATAAAAACAGAACATTCTTCTGACCAAGTCAGTTGGAGATATATTGAGCTCCTAGAGAAATTCTATGGGAAAGAAAAGGTTCTTAAAATGACAAACATGAAAATAAAAGCTATACTAACCTATTTAAGGTGTGACAATAAAACCCCTATTCCTTTAGGATTACTCTGTGTACTCATTCTATGTTAGGCTGCTTGTGAATCCTTAGAGCTCTGTGAACTTCATGAAGTTGCAAATAAACTCTAAAGCTTAAATTTAAATATCAGCTTCCTCTGGTTACAAAAAAAATATTAACATTGATCTTATTCAATTGTTTCTGGTTTTCATGTACTCTCTTTCAGTAGCCAGGGGAAAGGGACTTTTCATCTTGCCCGTAAACTAGAAATATTTACTCAGTTTCAGGGAATATTCTCTCTTTAATGTTGAAAGAATTACAAGATTAGATTTCCAATGAGTAGATCATATCCCTCTGAATTTAATCAAAGACCTTTCTGTTGCTGTATTTTCTTTCAAAGTAAGAAATATGGCAATTCTAAAATGATATTAAGCATCTAAATAAGTATTATGACTACTATTTTAAAGGTGTCACATTGCAGTTCAAGTGTTTTTGATTAAAAAGCTTTGCATTACTTTGACCTAGGCATCTGAAATATGTAATACAATACTTCATAGTCTATAACATTAAGCAGTGTTGAATTTATTAGTCATGGTAGTAATTTACCTTTTTTGCCCTTGTTACTGTATTACAAATACACAGTTAAAATTAAATTCTTCATGTCGCTCTGTTTTCATTCACACTATCTAATATTCTAGCTTAGATGATTAGTGAATCACCATCAAATCACTAAATCTGTAGCTAGATACAACTTTTACCAGTGGAGTATTAATATTATCTTCACACTTTGATAATTCAGATGTATAAATACAATTTAAATTGAATAAGTGTTTTAAACACATGTTGGTTACCCAACAATCCATTGTTTCAAATAAGAGATACACAAATAAACTTCAGCAGCTCCAGGTCTATCAGAAAGGTGAAGTTAATACCTCCAAAATCTAAAATAATGAATTTGACAACATCTCATAATTATAATCTTAGCTATTGTCAAGATAAGTTAAGGGAAGCTGAGAGTTGACAGAGGTATACATTTACCAAAAAAAAAAAAAAGACCAAAAAAGCGATAGTTTGGAAGTTTATTTCCATGTCAGATAAGATCTTTTCGGTTTAATATTTAAACACTTATATGACAGGCCACAGAAACTAATATTTTAAATACAAGAAAATTGATCATTTAGTTTATTTCTTCTTATTCCTCATACCTCCCTGTCTTAACAGTCATCATACCTGACATAGTGAAATTTGACACTTACATAACACTTTCTTAAATTTAGAAAAAAATCTGTGATATGGAACAAACTGTGATATGACAAATGCTGTGTTTTAATTATTCTAACTATGATACTATTTATTGTATACTACAAAGATTAAGTTGATCTTCCCACTGATCTCAATAATAAAACTTGTTTGAACCAGTAGCACATTATGACCCTGTATCTTCCATCTCACTATTAGAATTCACTTTTCAGTTCTAGACAATGTCATTAAAATCCAGCTTAATTAAAGGGAAGTGAGATATATAAAGACAAAATCAGCAACTGTAATGTGACATAAAGCAAGTATCTCTGCTAAGTCCCTCAGTTTTGTTAGGGAGACGAGTTATAAATGGACAAATTACTAATGGGCTAAACAGACATTATTCATATCTACATACTTGTTCTTCCCTATCTTCAGGCTATTGTGGCTTCAGTGCCACTATTTAATTACATAGTAAAAATTCAAAACCGGAAGTACTTCTTCAATGGCAGGAACAGACAGCTTGGCTCCCTAGGCCTTGAGCATAGGAAATGCAGAAAGAATCAGCAATGATTTCACACCCCTGAACAGGTTTATAGATTACAGTTGTAAAAGATTTGCACAAGAAACTTAAGATGGAGGAGAGAATTCAACTGAGTATCCCAAAATAATACTGTATTCTTCTGAAGTATGATTTTTCTTGCTTCACTGGGAACCATAGTGGTCTATAAAAATTAAGCAGCTGCAAAATTACACATGAACCTTCAGTACTATAAGGCAAATAGTTTCAGTTTAGGATAAAGAACCAGACATTATTGAAGGTTCCTTCTTTTCCATAGAGAATACTGTTTTAAAAATAGATAAAGAGCTGGTAGTACAAATACTTAAAAAAAGACAAAATGCTACTGTTTACATAAGTAGACAGTTCAGCTTTCTTTGAAATGTATGTGTAATGCTGGTTTCTGATCTAAATAAAATGGTGAAAAATTATGGGAATTTAAAAACACAAATGGAGAAACCCTTATACAAAGAGAAGGGATAGAGAGACATGCTCAGGATTGCAGAAGAGGACATAAGTAAAAGAAAGATATTATACATATGATTCCAGCAAAGAAACATGGGAACAATTACTGAAAGTGAAAATGATAAATCAAAACTAATAGAGAATAACATTTCAGATAACACATAATTGGATAGCACATAATTGTAAAAGTGTCTATTAAAGCTAAAATAATGTTGACCTAAAGCTAAAAACTGGGTGGCCTTACCTGATAATTTTCTAGATTATCACAATTTTATCATTATTCCAGTAAATTTCTGCAAAGATAGTTTACAGTACAATTTATTATCAGTCTCGAACTATAAAGACAGAGGGCCTCCTTCACAGGTCATATAGTTCTCAGCAGCATTCTAAAAGATTCTCACAAATTCTCTGAAATGTTTTGTCCTTGCTGTTATCAAAAAGGCCACAGATCATACCCAGCAGATTAATTTTTGTTGTTTCTACCTTATTGCGTTCTGTATCATATTAAAAAACAAACGTGACCTTAAGATCAGATAGATGGAAAACCAATAGAAATTTTTTTATAAGTCTATTTAAGCTGAGAAATCACTATCATAGCATATGGATAACTTGTTGGTAATAATAACATATCATATCATATCGTATAAAAATCCTTGAGAATAATAAACCAATTTGAGAAGAAAAATAAAATCAAGCCTTTTTGACAAATATGGTTTTTACATTTGATATTTACCATGTACTTAAATATTCCACTATAGAATCCAGAAAAATAAAATGTTAGTCTGTTTACAATCAATTTTACATGTCTGAGGGTAGATGCAGACCAAATCTGAACAAAGATGAGGAAGAAGCTTTCTTTTACTTGTTGCAGAAAAAATTATGATATCAACTAAGTGACTGATGAAACAGCAGGTGAAATTCATCAATAATTGTAGAAAAATAAATCTGTAAAAATATTATGAGTTTGCAGGCACAGTGATAGGCTCTGAATTGACAGATACCACTCAGGAACAAGAACTCTGGCATACAAAAGACAATTTTATGAAATTGTAAGTTACTGAAAATGTTAGGAATTGCCAGGAAAGGAACAGTAAATAAAACAGGAAGTAGTATTCTGACATTACACAAAAACATATTTCATTTGCAGATTTAATATTATTTGTAGTTCTAGCCCTCCATATAAACATTGATACAACAGAACTAAAGAAGGAAAATAAAAGACCAAAGTGACAATTTCCGAGGACTAATAAAATAGACCGGAAATATCTTTTTTTTGGGAGGCAAAATATATGAGTTTAAAAAGCGATTGCACAAAGACATTGAAGACAATCTTACTGAGAGACAAAGAGAAAGTACTTGAGTCATGCATAACTGGAAAAAGGGAAAGTACTCTGGAATTATCTCTGTCTCCTGATTTATCACTTTATACTTAACCATTTTTTCCTTAAAGATTCATTATTGTCTAGTATCAACATGCTATGGGCTTTCAGTCTCACTGTAGATTTTTATTCTAATGTTTTGTGATAAGGAGCATCATATTGTTCAGATTGCAGAGTTCCTGTTTCTTTTCTGACAGAAAGAGTAGAGCCTATCAAGCCTGAGCAGTTGCTTGGACAAAAGGTAGCCCAGATATGTCTTAGGGAATGCAAGTTAGCATGTTACAGTGGCAAACAGGAAGTAAAGTGAAAAGCAAGTGTAGCTGCCTCAGAAATTATCAGAATAACATAAGGATGAATCTTATGAAAAGGTAAAGCATGGAATGAGGCAAAAGACAATAAAAGCACTGTAGAAAAACATTAAATGTAAGCAAAAGAAAAATAGCTAGCAGGAAGGGAGAATGAAGAACACCTTCTTCACTTTTCCGGGGGGGGGGTGGGGGGGGAAGGTAGATAACAGAAGTTTAACTAAAATTAAGCAAAAGGCAGGACAGGAAGAGAGCAGGTTAAGGGCTATTTAGAAAATGCAGACATATTCAAGGGAACAGGGCCTAATTAAGTTCACATTAAAGTATTTAAACTGAAGCAGTCTATGAACTATTAGCAATTATCTTCAAGAACTTATGGAGAACAAAGGAGGTCCCAGATGACTGGACAAGGTCATATGTAATAATTGTCTCAAAAATTGGAGAAAAGAGGACCAAAGGAACTATAAAAATGCATATATATATAAAATCTGTCCCCTCAAACTGGGAAAGTGATAGGCTTTATCTTCTTTTGCAACAGAATATCCTTGAACATTTTTACCTAAAATTATCTTAAGTCTTGCCAAAAAAAGACATGGTAGTTGTCTAGAAAGGAACCAATGAGCTACCAATATTTTAAACATGCAATTAAATTGAACTGTGTAATTATAGGAGTGTAATGCCAACACTGATCCTAAGGAAAGTAATGGAACAGCCAACATAGGAGTTTATTTCTAAAGGTTTAAAAGATTAAAATGTAATTAACAATAGATAATATATATTTTTAGGAAAATTGGTCATGTCATACAAACAGTATGATTTTTACATTATAAACTTGGTTGACACAATATAATTGGACTTCTTTCAACCATTTGAATTAGCAACATGTGACATCCTAATTAAGAATTTGCATTAAAGAAAATCAATTTAGCACATATTAAATGGATTAAAATTAGATAATTATATTATCTCAAAGCATAAATGTGAATAGAGAATTATCATTAGGCAAAAGAACTGCTTCAACTAGTTTAGTATATACATTTTTTTTAGCCCAATTCTAACAATTTGTATACAAATGATATTACAAAAATAGTTAATCAATAGCAGCCACAGTATTTTCAAGATGCTGTAGCCCTGTGACATATATTGCAGGTGTGCATGTCTTCTTGTGCATATGTATCCGCATAAATACTGCTTTTTCTCATAGTCTTCAAAGGAAAAAGCAAACATCAAAATTTCAAGCCTATGGCAGCTGATAATTCTGTGAAATAAAATTAATTTTAGATAGAAGGATCTTATTTTCCCTCAGTAGCCACTTCCGTATCTTACAATGAGTGTTTCTCCTCTTTAAAGACCAGGACTAATTAGTCCAGTTTCACCAAATAAAACTGAAGATTAAAAGGGATGTCATACATGGGATATATTGGAGCTTCAAGATCGAGATGCTCTCAATATAGGTTTTAGAAGCAGTCACTATTCAAATGAAAAATGTTAGATTTGGAATATATCAATGGATACAGAGAAAGAGGGAGAAAGATATCTTGGTAGTATTTCAAATAAGAAAGGTGATTAAACTGAAATTGAATGTATATTACTGCAGTATGGACTTCGAAATTACTTAATTTTAGAAACATAGAATCATAAAATCATAGAATAATAAAATAGTTTGTGTTGGAAGGAGCCTTTAGAGGTCATCTAGTCCAATCTTCCTGCAAAACACAAGGACATCTCCAACTAGATCAGATTGCTCAGACCCCTCTCCAGGCAACTTGTTCCAGTGCTCCACCACCCTCAGTGTAAAAAAATTTTTTCTTGTATCATTTGAATCTGCCTCGTTCTATATTAAAACCATTACTTTTTGTCCTTTCACAACAGGCCCTGCTAAATGGTTTCTCCCCATCTTTCCTGCAGGACCCCTTGAGGTACTGGAAGACCGCTATCAGGTCTCCCCAGAGCCTCCTCTTCTCCAGGCTGAACAGCCCCAACTCTCTCAGCCTGTCCTCATAGGAAAGGTGCTCCAGCCCTCTTGTCATCTTCGTGGCCCTCCTCTGGACCTTCTCCAACTGGTCCATGTCCTTCTTATGTTGGGGGCTCCAGAAATGAACACAGTACTGCAGGTGGGGTCTCACCAGGGCAGAGTAGAGGGGAAGAATCACCTCCCTCGACCTGCTGGCCACGCTTTTCTTGATGCAGCCCAGGATGCGGTTGGCCGCCTGGGCTGCAAGAGCACATTGCCAGCTCATGTTGAGCTTCTCATCCACCAGCACTCCAAGTGCTTCTCCTCAGGGCTGCTCTCCATCCATTCTCTGCCCAGCCTATATTTGTGCCTGGGATTGCCACGACCCAGGTGCAGGACCTTGCACTTGGCCTGGTTGAACTTCATGAGGTTGGTATGGGCCCACATCTCCAGCCTGTCAAGGTCCCTCTGGATGGCATCCCTCCCTTCCAGCGTGTCGACGGCACCACACAGCTTGGTGTCGTCAGGGAACTTGCTGAGGGTGCACTCTATCCCATTGTCCATGTCGCCGACAAAGATGATGAACAGGGCCGGGCCCAGCACGGACCCCTGAGGGACGCCACTCGTGACCGGTCTCCACATGGACATTGAGCCGTTGACCACCACTCTCTGAGTGCGGCCATCCAGCCAACTCCTTATCCACCGAGTGGTCCGTCCATCAAAGCTATGTCTCTCCAGTTTAGAGAGAAGTATGTGCGCGACAGTGTCAAATGCCTTGCACAATTCCAGGTAGATGGTATCTGTTGCTCGTCCCTTGTCCACTGATGCTGTCACCCCGTCATAGAAGGTCACCAAATATACTTCATTTATTTTATGTGTTAAAACTGGTATTGCTAGAATAGCTGCAAAGCATTCATTGCTTTATTGTGTCTTTAAACTGTAATGATTTTGTTTTAAAGTAAATAGTATTCTGCTTTCTAAAAGTTCTTTAAGCACTAAGTCACTCTTTGGACACTGAAAGGAAAAATAAAGATCCTTTGAAAACACTATACTAATATCAAGCCTACAAGTGAATTGTAAGGGAACTGCTCTTTTAAAATCTTTCCATGAAAGGTACATAATTTCCTACTCAAGAAAGCATTGACCATGGCTATGCTGTCCTGTAAAATTCAGAGGAGAGGGGAAGGTACAAAGAAGTAGAAGAGTGGTATCTAATTATCCCCCAAAATATTAAAAGTGCCATAAAATGCATTATTTTAAAGCTTCAATATTGTATTGCAGACCAAATCTGTGAACAATGAAAGTAATTTGTACTGCTCTCCAAATTTCATTCCTTTCTGAAAATATACTATGTTATTTACTGCATTAATATGTTTTTCACCTACAGTCAGCATGTATGTTGTGACTTCATCTGCACAAATACTCCATTTAATGTAGATCATTACTCTTTGCACTTAGAGATCCTCACTGCACAATGTTCTATGAGCTATGTTCAGAACACTAAGACTGCAGATTTTAGAACATCCGTTTTTCTAGTAAATGTCATTAATTCTTTGTAATTAAAATAAAATCAAGTAATACTGTACACTCAGAAGTGTTTAGATGCAAAACAGAGCACGTAAGCACACACAATACTAAATTAGACATCACTATAGCTTTTTTTTAACTTAATTCAGTAATTCACATATTTCATAAAGTATCTGAGTGGACTACCATTTTTAATTTATTTTTTAATATATAAATAAATTAAATAAAATTTTAAAAATAAATTAAACAAATAAAAATAAATTAAAACAATTAAATAAACAAATAAATTTAGAAAGCCTAAAAATTGTTCTTGAAAATGTTTTGGATTATGAAGTATTGTTTTTCTCAAATTTCATAGTTATGTAAAGATAAATAATTATTTCATCCTGAATAATAATAACCCACGTGAATTTAAATTGCTAACAAAACAGAAGAGCAATGTGAAAAAGCTGCTTTGGAGGATATGCTGACTTTATAACAGGTGGAGGTGTTTGCATGTCAAATCAATTTCAGTCAAAGTGTGAAATTAATGTCTGTTTATGAGCTGAATGGATAAATCACACAGCTGGTAGAAGGACATAGAAAGAATAAAGTACAGAAGAACTTTGAAGCAACTCTTCAGTGAAATAAATCAATTATTTACAGAGGATCTTACTAATAGATATCTGTGCATCTTAATGAAAATCTTCAGTTGTTGCTTAATATTTGCCATAGATCTTACTTCAGTAACAACTGCCAGTACGAATTGTGTTTTTAACAGTATTTGGGACTCAAATTTAATTTTCCATTTGAAATCATGTGACAGTAGGAATTATTTATATTTGGCACTTGGTAATCAGTAAAGTGACATTTAAGAAATTCGACAAAGGCTATAATGAAGGCACAAATTATGCAGAAACTGTTTAATGACCCAAACCTGACTACATTTTTTATATTTTCATGGTGAAACTATTAAAAAAAAAAAAAAAGGCACATCAATAGCCTCACCAAAATCCTAAAAGCTCCAGTTAGAATCATAGTATGGAATCATAGAACAGTTTGGGTTGCAAGGGACCTTTAAAGGTCATCTAGTCCAACCCCCCTGCAAGGAGCAGGGACATCCCCAGCTAGATCAGGTTGCTCAGAGTCTCATCCAACCTGGCCTTGAACATTTCCAGGGATGGGGCATCCACCACCTTTCTGGGTAACCTGTTCCAGTGTCAAAAATTTCTTCCTTATACCCAGTCTGAATCTACCTCCTTCTATTTTAAAACCATTACCCCTCATCCTATTGCAACAGGCCCTGTTGAAGAGTTTCTCCCCATCTTTCCTGTAGGCCCCCTTTGAGGTACTGAAAGGCTGCTGTAAGGTCTCCCTGGGCCTCCTCTTCTCCAGGCTGAACAGCCCTAACTCTCTCAGCCTGTCCTCATAGAAGAGGTGCTCCAGCCCTTTTATCATCTTCGTGGCCCTCCTCTGGACCCTCTCCAACAGGTCCATGTCCTTCTTATGCTGGGGAGTCCAGTGCTGGACGCAGTACTCCAGGTGAGGTGTCATGAGAGTGGAGTAGAGGGGAAAAAATCACCTCCTTTGACATGCTGGCCATGCCTCTGATGCAGCCTAGGATGCAGTTGGCTTTCTGGGCTGCAAGCGCGCATTGCCTGCTCATGTTAAGCTTTTCATCCATGAGCAGTCCCAATTCCTTCTCCTCAGGGCTGCTCTCAATCCATTCTCCACCTAACCTGTATTTGTGCCTGGGATTGCCACGAGCCAGGTGCAGGACCTTGCACTTGGCCTGGTTGAACTTCATAAGGTTTGCATGTGCCCATCTCTCCAGCCTGTCAAGGTCCCTCTGGATGGCATCCCTTCCCTCCAGCGTGTCAACCGCATCACACAGCTTAGTGTCATTGACAAACTTGCTGAGGGTGCACTCTATCCCACTGTCCATGTCACTGACAGAGATCTTAAACAGGGCTGGGCTCAACATGGACCCCTGAGGAATGCCACTTGTCACTGGTCTCCACCTGGACAGTGAGTCGTTGACCATCACTCTGGAGTGCGGCCATCCAAGCAATTCCTTATCCACCGAGTGGTCTATCCTTCAAATCCATATCTCTCCAGTTTAGAGAGAAGGATGTTGTGCTGGACAGTGTCAAATGCCTTTCACAAATCTAGATAGATGACATCAGTTTATCGTCCCTTGTCCACCAATGCTGTCACCCCTTAATAAAAGGCCACCAAATTGGTCAGGCACGATTTGTCCTTAGTGAAGCTCTATTGGCTGTCACCAATCAATCATGTTGGTATTAATATTGTTTTCATCCTTAGGATTACACTTTATGTACACTACCTCTATTTATTGTATCTGTCATGTTGTTCTTTATATAAACAGTAATAAAAAAAAAAAAAAAAGAAAAAGAATCAGTCAGGTCTTAGAGTCATTGCATGGCGGGGCTAGAATTTAAGTTACAGTTCAAAAAAATTTTTTCAGTAAATAGTTTACTTGTTTAAAACAACTATACTATGGTCAACCAAAATCAATTTAATCGGAGTGCTCAGAAGATATCAGGCCATGTTCTATTGCATATTTAAAACTTATTCAGACTGAAGCAACTTCAACAAGGGAGACTGGCAACAGCATTCAACAAGATTACCATTCAGCATGGGTATGTTATTCTTCCAAAAGGTGACATACAATAATTTCAGATACGCCTTTTGCATGCAGAAGAAGAAGACTTTTGTAAAGTTACTAAATACTCAGGTAAAAGAAAATAATATGTCTGAGATACAACTAGAACTTACACTCCAGTCTTTTAATTCCTTTATTTTCTAAACATGTCTATAACTGAAATTCTGAAAACTGTCTTAATGACAGCCTATATTTATTATTTTTACTCTTAATAAATTTCCTTCCATTTTTTTGTTTCTGTAAGAAAACTTGAAAATTTTATCTTTAACAGACCCCTCTACACAAGTAGCTACATATACAAGTATTCACTGAGAAACTGTTCCTCCCTTAATCCGCTAGGCTAATTGTAAACAGGATTAAATTTACTATTCACATACAAGATCTGTGATGCATATCGGTTCACTTAAAGGCATCAATTCATGCCATTTTTAGGTGGTCATACTAATGTAGGATAAGTGCAATGCATCATCAAAATGCTTCTCTATTATATAACAAGTGATGGAAAGCTCAGCTAAGCTAGAGTAAACATTTTATATAAATTGCAGTCTATGACACTTGTAGATAATAATATAAAAATGTATTTTACTGTAATAGATTCAAGGTCAAGATTCAGTCCGCCAATTGTAAAATACTGAGAAAGAGGGTGAGGAATCATGTTCTAATACTGAGCAAAACTCAGATTTTTTAATAAAAGAGATCCAAATAATAATGTCCTTTACTTTATCTCTATAGACTATGTATAAGCCATCAAAGCCTGCAGTTTGTTTTCTTTTTAGCTCACTGCAATCACAAAGACAGGGTCCCTGAGGACACATGTCAAAATTCATTAACTTTCTTGTCATTAAAATGAGATTCTATTTTTCAACAGGTTCTTTGACTGTTAAACAAAGGGGAAGAAGAATCATTGAGGTATCTTGTGACAGGAGAGAGGTTTAAGATTTTACACTTGGCCTAAAGCAGGAGATATGTTGAGAGTGCAGATAAAAGGTTGGTCAACAGTAAAAGAAGATAAGAAAATTCTAATAAAACTAATGAGAGCACTGAGGTAAAACAGAGGAAAAAGTTATAATTCAACTTCATATTAAGATCTTTACTACACTTTTGAGATTGTAAACATTTCACATTTTACAATTCTGGAATTAATTTTAAAAATTGCAAAAACACGGAATGACTCACAATTGGTTGCAAAACAAGACTGAAAGCCAGAATCAAGCTGTTAAATGATAACTATATGCTTCATAAGAGAGATGCCACTACTACTGCAAAATTCATAGTGTATATTTCAGGTGTTTTCACAAAGTCCCCAAAAGTAAGAGGTTGAACTCCATAAATGAAATAAGATCTCTTCAATAAGTTAGATAAATACAGAAATGAAAACAGACATCTTTAGATCAGAAATACCAGAAGACAAATGGTAGCAGAAAAATAACTCAGCAGAGTGATAGATTTATTTTTTTTAAGTTTTTCATAGAGGTACAATGAGATAAAGTTCATAATTTTGGATTGAGGAAAAAATGCAGTGTCAGATACACAAGTTGTGCCAATACTCTCTTTCCACTATATACTCACTATTTCCACTTTACGTAATTCACAAATGGATTCCATAAAGAAAATACATTATCTTAATAAACATGGTCCCTAGAAATTACATAAGTAGAAAAGACGAAACTGTGAAAGAAGACACAAAAAAGAGTGGGATTAACTTAAATAAACACTATCTCATTGCCCTCAGGCAACACGATATACTTGAGCTGTGTAACTGTATAGGCTGAATGTGTTGCACACTGGCTTGAGATACCTTAATGTATTAGCCATAGTAACTCTATGGGCCTGCATCTGCTTTTTCAGTCACAGCTCTGTAACATCTCACTTAAGCCATTGTGACAGTGTTTCAAGAGCCTCTGTGAAGGTACTTTTTCCTTGTGCTCATATTGCTATTCTCATGGCCGTGGACCTGCAAATCCCAGTACTGTTGCTATGGAGGATTCTCATGGGAACCAGTTGCCACCATCATGACAATCATCCTACTTTCTCCCTCTCTCCTTGTTTTGTAGATTTCAGTTCACATTAAAGAAAACCAAAACTTAAAAAAGTAAATAATATTAATTTAAATACTCAATAAATATTGTCCAATAATATATTGTCCTGGTTTCAGCTGGGATGGAGGTAATTTTCTTCCCAGTAGCTGCTGTGTTTTGGATTTAGTATGGCATTTGGTATGTGAAGAGCATTAATAATAGACTGGTGTTATTACTTGTCGCTAAAGAGGCTAAGGATTTTTCTCAGCTTCCCAGGTTTTGCTAACATGCAGATGCAAGAAGCTGGGAGGACTAAAACCAGTATAGTTGATCCAAACTGGTCAAATGAGGTATTCCATGCCATAAATGCTGTGGTCAGTGTATAACTGGGGATTGGCTGGTGAGCTAGCTTGCTTTTTCTCTCACTGTACAGGATTGTTCCAGGATCGTTTTCAGCTTTTCATTCCATGATTGCTGCTTAGGACAGTCTGTATTGGTCATGGAGTGGTGAGAAATCGTGCATTGTTCGTTTTATATATTTTATTATTCATATTATTATTATTATAATTATCTATATCTATCTATCTATCTCTCACTATCTTCTCCTTTTCTATGCTAGTAAACTGTCTTTATCTCAACCCACAAGTTTTCTTTTCTTCCTGATTCTCTCCCCCATCCCCTGGGGAAGGAGAGGGTGAGCAAGTGGCTGTGTGGTACTAGATTGCTGATTGAGGTTAAACCACAACATATATGCACACAGAAACTTAACAACCTATGAATGTACAACACTTGACCTAATTAGCGTACTCCAATCAGTACCATGAGTGGGAATAACCAACTGTGTGTTTGAGTGAGTCCCAAAGAAAAGCATATAGTACCATAGAAAAACAGTGGTGAAAATATAATCCTAATCACCATCATCACCACCATCTGCTTCAATGGAAAGACCACCTGTAGGATGACACTGGTGTGGAGAACCAACATTGAGTTTACTGCCTGACCACTGGGGAGCATTTTTCCTTCTTGCTCCTTTCATCATTAGAGTTCATAATATGCCATCAGCCACAGACATCACTTATAAAAACCTGTACAGGCAAGCCTTTCTTAATGTTCTTAGTGTAATAAATGTACAGTTTACTAAACCTGAAGCTAACATTTACATACATTTTCACTCTTTATGTTGCCTATTTTGTTGTTGAAACAGTAAGGTAACTACAGGTGAAATTAAATATTTAGATAGAGTGCTTCAATTTATGGAAAATGTTGAGGGAGAATGCCCACCCTTCTAATGAAGTTACTTGCAGTTACTGAACAATGAATAGTCTCTCAATGTTTTGCAGAATCTTTTGTACAAAAGTAATTTTGATTAAATTACTATCAAATCTTTTTCATCATATATGCCTGTAAGAAACTATTGAAAATAGTATTAATTGGTTTTGTCCTTATCCTTATGGTGAACAAATTGACATGGAAATTAACCACAAGTGATACCATATGTTAATAAGCAAGAGCTCTTTCTAGCTTAAGGTCTATGCAAGATATTATAATGGAGAATTTCCATACATGCATACAAACTAACAGATAGCAGGTATTTTTTACTAGAATGAATCGACTTGAAAAAGTATCAAACTGAAGCTCACAGTCAAGAAAAATTCAAGATGCTTATGTTGCCAAGGTTCTCATCTCTTTGAGACACAAGCAACACAAATGACACTTGGCGGGTTAAATATCCACAATCTTATACACCTTATTTATTTCCACAATCATATACAATATATCTGTTTTGTTGTTTTTGTTACATACTAATTTTGACTTAGGGCTGTTAAGATTCTTGGTGAGACATGAAAATAAGTTCTGTAATTATCCCACAAAAGTCTGAGAAAACTAACCATAATTTTCAAATAATATCCAGTATAAAGAATTATACAGGTCAGCAGAATGTAACATTCAAAATTTTTCAAATACAATAGAAATTTGTAGTTTTTATTGACCTTCAAGCAAAAAGCATTAGAAGAATAACTTTCATTGTCAGAATCTTTTTAGTTATTTTGTGGGTATTTGCAAATCCGTATCTCCATTAATTAACAGTAGAGACGATATCAAAACTCTAAATTTGTTAAAGGACTTTCTATTTGAAATAAATTTGTTAAGATATAATGAAGTTACAACATGAGTTTAAAACAGTTTATTTAGTTTGTACCTTGATAAACAGCTTTGAATCCTGGTGAGCCAATGCTGTCATCAGATTGTAAATGAAGCCACATCTGGTTGCTCATGCTCACAATAAGATCAGGAACAGTAGATCCAGTGAGTCTGTATGTAGGATAAATTGCAAAGTCATTTTCAGAGTCATAAATTACTACCACTACTAATACTAACAGTAATAAAAACCACAGCCTTATAAATTATGAATATAATATTTAGGCCTATTTGCAATATATTGCCCCAGTGTTCTGATAATCTGGTTTTTTTTTGATAAAATTAACTATATGCGGATTAAAACAATGTGAAGTCTTAGAAAAAATAGATTTTGAATGACTGCATTCACATCAGCAATGATTAAACACTTTTAATAAAGCTGCAGATGCCAAGGTCAGTGAAGAAGGAGGGGAAGTATAAATTTGCTCCCAGCAGAGATTCCCCTGCAGGCCGTAGTGAAGACCATGGTGAAGCACGCTGTCCCCCTGCAGCCCATGGAGGACCCCACGTCAGGGCAGGCAGATGCCTGAAGGAGGCTGTGGCCTGTGGAGAGCCCACACTGGGGCAAACAGTTCCTGAAGGACTGTACCTCATGGAAAAGGACCCCACACTGAAGCAGCACGGAGTTCATGAAGGACTGTAGCCCGTGGGATAGACCCCATGCTGGAGCAGGGGAGGAACGTGAGGAGTTCTTCCTCCAAGGAGGAAGGAGTGGCAGAAACAATGTGTGATGTACTGACTGCAACCCCCTGTTTCCCTGTTCCTACTGTGCCACTCAGGGGTTGAAGGAGGTAGAGATAATTTGAAATGAAGTTACACCCAGAAAGAGGGAAGGGGTGAGGGAAATTTGTTTTTTGTTCTCTCTTTCATTATCCTGTTTTGGTTTTATTAAATTAATAATTGAATAATAAATTGAAATATTTTTTCCCAAGTCAAGTCTATTTCGGCTATAACGGTAACTTCAATGATTTCTCCCTGTCCTTATCTCAAACCTCAAGCTTTTTATTGCTATATCATCTCTCTATCATTCCCTTGGATGGTGTAGAGAGTGAGTGAGAGACTGTGTACTTTGGTCCTGAGTGGGGCAAAACTACGACACCACCATAAACCCTTAGATCTTCTCAGTAATATCCTTTGTACATCTATAATTCTGGCATCTTAATGCAAAAAGATATGTCAAAAAATTATTAATCAAAAAAAGATTACTTGACTGTAGATTACTTCTTAATGGTGAAAAATGCCTACCACATAATCAGGTTCCAACACTGTATCTGAACAACTGTTCAGATCTTAGTGATAGCTATACAGTCTTTCAAAAGGTAGTGGTATATGTTGTACATAAATAGTGGCTGCATAATATCTAAGCTGATACCTGATATGAAAACAAAAAACCTCAGAAGAAGAGGACATCTGCCTTGAACTCCATGTAGAGCTCCATGTATCAGAAGCTTTGGGAGTAGAAGCTACTGGTACTGCAGTAACTATACTAGATGTAAGGAAATAGTAATGACTGTCTCTTTCATTTACACAGACTGTTTCGCTCAAATGTGTCATATACTGAATTCTCTGTCTGTCTTCAAACTCTCAGCCTTGACTATGATAAACAAATTTATGTGAGATAAATAAAAAGGATACCGTGCCAAACTCAGACAAGGTATCCCAGAAGGAGAATTTCTCAAGAAAGAAGCTACAAAGAAAACAGAAACCAGTATTTGAATTCTTCCACAAATGAATTATTTAAATGCAATCAACTAGATGTTAACAGTACTGCAACTTAAATGCAAAAATATAAGAAAAGGAGAGGCTGAGCAGAAACAAGGTGAGAACTGAGGAACCATGAGGCAAGCTATAGGAATCCTCTCTGTCTTGCATCGAAAAATATCATCCATCAAGGTTATAAACAAGTAGATGTACATCCCATATCTAACATTTTTTGTTTGTTACTCTGATATGTTTAAAATAAAAAACTTTAAATAATAAAATAAAACTTTAAAAAAAGTTTCCCATCTGAGTGAAATTGAATCTAAGTACTACTGTTGTAATGGCTGAGTGTGCTCTTTTATGGTCAAGAAGGTTCTTGGTTAAGACCTGGTAGTAAGTAGTTGACAGCATTATGATATAAAGGTGCAGAAAAGTAGGTGGAAAAAATTAAACCTATTATAGCTCAGCATAAGCAAACACACAAGTAGAGCTTAGCTTGGATAAGTAAGGAAGTTGATGAGACAGCATTATGTAGTGAAATTGTTCAGTTTGACCTGTGTTAACAGTAAGAATGAAAATAAAGCAGCTGGTTAGTCTGCAAATTTGAGTTACTTGTCATACTAATTAGGAACTGTACAGGTGGAAAAATAAAGATGCTAGGTTATAGCCAGAATAATTAATATATTATTGCTTATAAAATAATGATAATTGTTGCTAAAGTTGTGATATTAATTTAAATAAATAACATAGGTAGTCTATAAGAGGAAGATACCTCACTAGATAGTGAGTTACATAAACAGAAGTAGTTTAGGAGATGGCTGCAGAAATAGATATGCAGAGAAATAAAAGTGGAGAGTATATGTACATTTTGGGGATCACCTTCTGAAACCATAGTAATAAACATTACTTTCTACCTGTCTTTCCAATTAAAACACAACCAAAATACCAAGTCATAACTGTTAAGCCATGCTCTGTCCTATGCACTTTGCTATAAACAAAAGTTTGAGAGTTTTTAGTAATGAAGAAAAAAATCACTAGTGTTTCTTGACAATAGTGAAGAACTATTGGAAGACAACTGGAAATCTGTGGTTTTCCTACAAGAATTTCTTAATGACTATTCATATATGTAACCCTATTGCCTAATCAAGTAACAAGTGTTTAAATGGCTCTGTTTATACACAGTAACCTGATTTAATATACGAGACCTACATTGATAATTTCTAAACCTAAATAAGATGAAGTCTTTATTCAAAGTCTTTATGAGTAGTATGGGATACTTTTACTGTATATAAATGTCCATGTAACATGCAAATGAAATTAAATTTAAATTTAAATAAAAAGGCAAATAAAAAAACACAACAAAACTGAAAAAGGTGTAATCGCATCAGATAGCCAGAAATTTTTCATCATAAAAATAATCTAATAGATATGTTTAGGGTTTTTTTAAACTTGTTTCCTAGTGAAGTGATAACTATATGTTCGCACTACCCATACATCTGACTCTTAGTTGTCTAATAGAACTTGAATTGACCAATTAATATTAACCAAATTTGTCAGAGGAAGGAGATAATGAAGATATCTAAATTGACACAGGCTTAATGAAAATGTTGACCTTGATAACAGAGATACGCAAGTTAAGAAAGTTATCCTTCAGCTTAATGTCACCTGCCTTCAAAATGCCAATAGTCTTTCCATAGATGGTAGATATGAACCAGCCAAATTACATTATATTGCTTACTTGGGTTCATGTCTAGGGGATATAGGAAGAGAGCCAAGACTGCTGGAAGGGAAAGGGAAAGGGAAAGGGAAAGGGAAAGGGAAAGGGAAAGGGAAAGGGAAAGGGAAAGGGAAAGGGAAAGGGAAAGGGAAAGGGAAAGGGAAAGGGAAAGGGAAAGGGAAAGGGAAAGGGAAAGGGAAAGGGAAAGGGAAAGGGAAAGGGAGAAAACAAAACCCAAGAAGCCACAGAAGTAGAAATCAACAAATAGCAGAATAAGGTTTTTTGTTGTTGTTGTTGTTTGGTTTGTTTTTTTGGTTTTGTTTTGTTTAAATTAGGGTTCTCTGAGAATATCCCTGTATACAGAACTACATCCTTCAACTAGGAGGATGGTAGATAAGGTAGACAGGATGTTTAAGGAATGGAGGTGTGTCTGACAACACATGATGGTGTTGACTCAGAGTTTGTTCCAGTCTGTAATCATCTTAAAATCAGAACGTTTGCAAGTTCAGGAACTTGGAGACCAGCCATTCAGACAGATTGGCTGATGCTAAACTCATTTCATATAGAGATGCACAATCCTAGGTTATCTCTAGATGAAAGAAGTTAAAAATGTTGAGACAATTGATGCAGCTTTTGAAGTAATAGAGTATATTGTTTGTTGTACCTTCTCAGTGCTATTTCACGTGAACTTAATTTATTTTCCCACTTTCTTCCAAAAAATAAATTTGAGCTGGATAGTCTATACTTTTTTTTTCTTCCTTTTTAAATACTAGTATCCCTTCTTAGTCCCCTTTAGCCGCAATATTACAGCTTTAAGGCTACACAGATAACTGCTAATGGTTGAAAGTTTGGACGCTATAGAAAGCTCGTGCTAGGACCAATCATTTATATATTGTCATCCTTGTCAACTCCCTAGACTTTCTTCCCATCAAGTATTTAAAAGTTCTCTGTTTACTGACCTGCCATTAGCCAGTTTCCAATCTCCATTCAATGGATGGCTTATAAACATCCTGGCATAACTGAGCTTGTCCTAGTTTGAGTACTAAGTTTACAATAAACCACTCAGAAGTAGTTACTGCCTTGAGGGCTCTAGCAGCTGAGAGCTAGAAAATTTTGCATGGCACTGAGGCTTGTGTGTTCACACATGACAATTTCATATGGAGGGAAAGTTTCAAATCACTTAGAAATTACGTTTGGATTTAGAAAAGTATTTATTGCATATTTAGTTCAAACTAAATTGTAAAAACTATGAAGCTTTAGAATAAAATGCATTAATTACGACAGTGATATTTTGTAGAATTTCTGAAAAAAATGCTGGCATTTAAGCTGCCAACAGAAACTCACTCAGCATAAGAAAAGCTATATTATTTTTAAGAGATCCTGAGAAATTCTAAATTAAATCTAGCTAGAAAAGTCTTTGCTATAAGCTACTTCATTCCCCTGAGAGGAATAAAAAAATACAATGTGTTGCTCAAACCTCATTAAATATAATAGAAGTTATTGAAACCAACTATTAGAAAATTTTGATAAGAAAATAACTTTGACATTAGGTTATGAGCTTTCTCATAGTAATGTAGTCTACAAGTGCACCTAGTGTTTTATGCGGAAACTTACTTCACATCCATAGAACACTTTTCTCAAATACAAGTGAAAGGGAGCACATCAGTGATGCACTTTAAATGTAATGTATTTCATAATGCATGATAAAATCTAGTGTTTAATGACTTCAAAAAAAGTGTCATACTAGAAATCCAGATTCATTACTAATTATTGTGGCACTGTTGTTTCATACTTGGGCCTTCCTGTATTTCTACTGTGTTTAAGTTATTAATCATTTACTGACTCAAATGATTTTCAGGGTAATGCTAATGTGCAAAGTATTGCAGCCCAAAAGGCAGATAAATTTAATTGCATAGACCTGGTTTTCATCAACAATGAAAAGTCTCCTTTTTCAAGTCTTCTCTTGTTAGCTTAAAGCCTAAGCTCCTAAAACAGGATTTTTTTCCCTTATTTTCTTTTTCAAGTATTCAGAATATTGAATTAAATATACTCAACAGCTAGTTGCCATTGCAACGCAAGAAACACATGCATCAGGCAAATAATCCAATAATTTTCCAGTCTTAACTTTTAAAACAAATGAAACTAAAGGTTTTCTATGTACTTTGATATCATAGGCCATTAATAAATATTATAGATTAATAAACAAATACATATAATGAAGTTATTGTCCTCAGACTTGTCCCTCCAAAAAATTCTAATTAAGTTAAAATAAATTATTTGAGTGTTAAGTACACTAATTTGTTAGAATTATGTAAAAGTAACATTTCAATAATTTATATGGATTAAAAGAACCTCAAAATATAAAATTACTATGGATTCTTTTTATCAAGTACAATACGGTTTTTATCCACTAGATTTCTATGCAATGTCAAGTAATGCTATTAAATAAATGCTGCTAGTTTATCTTATTTAGTCATTGCTGATTTATTAACCTTGTAATTTTGTTTTGTATTCTTTGATCCATATTCATATGCTAACTTAACTCTCTAAAAGCTAGAACTAAAATATCTTGTGACCACAAGCTCCCATTATGAAGGAAAGAAAATGAGCATATGTAATCAAAATGGTTAAGGTAGATGAGATTTATCAATCTGTACAGGATTCTATGCTTTCCATTAGACCAGATAGTATTAAAGACCTATATCTTAAGATTAGCTATCTAGCTTGGAATTTTCCTTCAAATTTATGTAAGGTCCTACACTTTCTACATATTACATTACATTACATTACATCATATTATATTATATTAATCCATGAAGCATATTTAACTTGACTGAACAGTGGTCTATGTTTGTTATTGAAAATTTTGATCAAAAATTCATTTTTAAGTATAAAAATTGTGAAATCAAGAGATTACTTATCTTACACACATTTTATTTTCTGTTTGCTGAAATCCAAGCCTTCTTTTTACTCCTTTAATTGCTTGTGAATACAATCAGAGTTATACAGATAGATAATATTTGTTTTTAAAAAGAATTTCTGCTTTCAAATAAATCTAATCTCAATTCTCTGAAGTTTTTAGTCTCTGACATTAAAGCCTATAATGATGGTCCTAAAGATCTGGAGTGAATTTTGTAATGAATGATCTTCTTTGACAGTACTTCAATTTTATGCTTACTTCATGTAAACAAATTACATACTTTAAAATTACAAAGTTAAATAGATATCTCATGACCCAGAAGAAACAACATATGACAACAAATTTCCAAAGAAAATTTTTGAAGTCCTGTACTTACACATACAACACTGTTCTGGTATCACCGACTTTCCCAGCATCTCCAACAGTAAGAGTATCATAGCCTCTTTCCAGTTCAAACTCTTCAAAGGCTAGCTTTATGACCTATTAAAATTAAATAAGTCAATTATTTAAAATATACTCACAGGTTATCTGATGTGTTCTAGTCTTAAAAGAAATTATTTGGCTACCATAAGTCAAAACATGAAGCACTCATTCATTATTTTAATTAGTCCTATTAGATTTGAGAAAAATATATAGAAGAATAGAAGTGGAGAAACATCTATATTTTCTAACACCAAGAAGGAAGTCCTTGCTGTAGTGTTTTAGAGGTATTATATACTAAA
The DNA here is from genome assembly GCF_036417535.1 of Chlamydotis macqueenii. Taxonomy (NCBI): domain Eukaryota; kingdom Metazoa; phylum Chordata; class Aves; order Otidiformes; family Otididae; genus Chlamydotis; species Chlamydotis macqueenii. Next base: position 23,869,936 of record NC_141558.1, read on the forward strand.
GATGTCAGTCATCTCTAGCTGGTGATAATTGTTCTTATTATTGCTAAGTTATAAAGAGCTGCAAAACCTTTTTTTTCACTATAAAAGTTGTATAAAAATTACAGAATGTAACACTGGAAGTATATGAAATTAAAAACTTATTGTCTGTTGAATTAACCAATAACAACATGGCAGGTATGAACTGTCAATTCATAAAAAGGTGGAGGAGGCTAGCACAGAAATATGAAAGCAGAAATTTCCTTCTGTAAATTACTAACACTAAACTGTGATTTCAAAGGCTAACCATAAATTGCCCAGAAGATAAAAAATGTATCCCTCAGAATTGTTTGAAAAAGTATAATTTACTGAAACTATGATTTTATAAGATAAATAAATTGTGAAAATGGATTTATTTTTTTACAGAACACTTCTAAGACAGGCACTTTTTAGAGTTCTGTATTGGCGAGAAGTAGTTGCAGGCTACATGTATACATAGGCAGATATCTTGTATTTTGATAGCAAGGTTTCTGAGACAACTTGATATAAAAATGCAGTGAGTCACAGTGATTTTCCACAAAATTTTATCATTTTATCTTTGTACTAAATTTTGCAGATAACCCTGGGCAGACTTTCACACAATGTGAGCCATTGCATAAAAATGGAATTAACTTTTCTTCTGTTTTGTGGCTAAAAATATTTGAGTCAGATTTGGGCTTTTTGCATTGGCTGTATTATGATGCTATTTTGGCAGCAACATGTGAAAAACAATGGTTTCCATTCACTTAAGTTTATTTCTATGTTATCTTCAAGGTAGAATCAATTTTCTCCAAATTTTGGCCCTGTAAAAAGGCAGCATCCAACCTAAGATAGTTGTTAAACTTTCCCAATATTAAAAAAGAAAGCCAGCACATCTCATTTCTTTATGTTGGAATGGGAAGGGTCTAGTTCTATAGACCTCAGAGAGGAACTTACACTACTAGAGTAGATGAGGCTTACATTGAACTGTGTTGCTTCAGTTTCTAACCCAAAGAAACGCCTGTTGTTACTAAAATATCCATTAATCTAAGATAACATATTGCATCTTGCTATAGATTTATATCTTGTTTTTCATACCTTCCTTGGCCATTTCTGCTATTTGTATGTTTACATTTTTAGGAGTGTGCTAAAATTAACTCCAGGATTAGGACCCCTTGCATGTTTTCAAATTGAGTTAATATTTACAGGAGTGTCATTAAAAGGTAAAAAGGAAAGATGTTTAAAGAAAAGCTGATGATCCTAGGATATCCATAGCTGTGAAAAACATTATTAATCCTAATATTGGTATAATTCATCTGAGAATAGGTCAGAGATCTTGTATTGTGATCTAATACATGTCCTTTACAGAATATTTTGCAAACCTGCCAGATTTTGAGATAAAGTGTACTGCATTATCTACATTATGTTTCTATAAACACAAGAATTTCAAGAAATATTCTGTAGATAAAATAATACACATTTCCATCTGCTCCTGATGTACCTTCTGGTACTCCCTAGATTATAACAGTGGTTAACATGTAAAATTTCATTGCTAAATCAACATTAATAAATCCAAAGAAAAGCAAGACAAATATGTAGAAGTATCATAAAGGCACAGTTGTTTCTGGCAATAAAAATAACTACATATATAAAACTTTTACTTTTAATGTAACTTATTTTGTGTAAAGGAGGAAATCTGATAGAATATTCCATGAGAAAATATGGTAATGTATTATTTAAATGTGCTCCATTTGGTTAGACTCACAAACTCTTTTACATTACAGTTTAAAAACAAATGTGAATGTTCACCTCTTTAATAACAAAATAAGTTACAAAAAAGTAATTGGATATAAACCATAAATGAAGGATTTAAAGACCTGTTTAAGCATGTAGGAAATATCACAATAAAAGTTTCTTTATGGGAAATACATTGTGTGTGAAGAAATATTAAACACTATTAAAAAAAAATCTTTTTATCTTCACTTCCATGCTAATTGTTATTCTATGCTAACACATAAAATGTGTTGGAAAGATATTCAAATGGTTGAGAGTTAAGAGATCTGAATTAAATTTCTTTAATTTGATTCATAAAACCTATATTTTACCACAGAAACATTAAGCATCCACAGAATCACAGAATTATCAAGATTGGAAAAGACCTAAAAGATCATCCAGTCCAACCATCACCAATACTTCTCAGCTAAATCATATCCCTCAACACAACATCCAAACGTTTCTTGAACACCCCCAGTCTAATCATGGCTCTTTCTACAGTCAGTGGACAGAAAATGACATGCAGAACAGAAGTCACATTATCTGTCTGAAGGTGGACAAACTTGCCATTTAGAGCTACCCTTTCCATTGACTACATGACGAGTTTGGATGACTACGGAACACTAACACTTACATAGATATATTAAGATAAAATGAGTTCCTCTGTAGATAAAGCTCTGAATCATCAGAAGGATTTTTAAGATTTTTAGATGGAGGGAGGGTTGTTTGTTGATTTATTTTTGAGAAAGAAGATAAGACAATTTTCTATGGATACAAGTATGAATACAATGTGGGAAAAACTTCAAAGGACTAATAACAGCAAGAACAATATATCCATATGTGGTTAAATAATATTGATTTATATACTGAGTGGGGAAAAGAAGCTCCAAGATGCTTCTCCAGATTCAATGTTGTTTTGCAATTTAAAAAAATCCAGTAATAATAATCTGATCACCATCATTAAATATGTTTACTCTGACCTGATTAAAATAAAGAAAATAATTAATTTTCATTAAGAAAAATTTGAAATACAAAAATTACTTCCAAACCTATTATATTTGTTTCTGGAAGATCAATTATACTTCTTACAGAAGAATGATCCTGTTTGCTTTCTGAAACGTAGGAGACAAAATTCCCTTATAAGCAATTCAGAATGATTACTTATGATTAGATAAATAGACTGTGAAAACAAAAAAAAAAAGCTTAAAAATATGAGAAACCTAAGGAGGTATTATAAATATAGAGGAATTTCTCATAGAAATATGACCACAATACTGAGACCATGTCAAAGGTAAGTATGAAGAAGATGTATGTATGGGAACATTTTCTGAAATATGAAGGAGTTTTTTAAACACAACACTAAAGACATTTTCTGCAAGGATTCTTTAAGAAAATAACAGCATTTCTCTCTCTCTTCTCAGAACCATACAAATACAGAACATTTTAAAACAATAGGAACAAATGAGAATTTATTATAAATGTACCTCTTAGGCACCTCTTTTTGCAAGAATGTAAATTTGTAACTGCGTTTCAGTCACCAATGAAAATAATAAAAGAAACCTGAATTAAAAAAAATATATCAGAGAAAATGTTTTTTATTAAATAATATTTTAGGAACTTTCCAACATTTCAGGTGTTCACAGGAGACAGGTGGCAAACACAATTAGTGGAACCTGTAGAGCTATACTGGTTGCTAGCCACTAAATATTTGCTATATTTACTTCCCCACATGCCAGTAACTAAAATGGAAGCCTAAGGACATAACATACCTGTAGACAAGAAAGTGGTGTCTTAATTAGAACCTGAATCCCCTAGAACCATCATCCTTGTTAACATAGTCCAATAAATAGTGTGAAACTGGTGACTGTCTGTAATAGTTTTGGCTAATTTTCTTTGTAGCAGCTTGTATGATGCTCTGCTTTGGATTTGTGAAGAAAACAGTGTTGACAACACACTGATGTTTTAGTTACTGCTGAATGGTGCTTGCACAGTGTCAAGACCTTCTCTGTTCCTCACACTGCCCCACCAGTGAATCAGCTGGGAGGGGAGACAGCCAGGATAGCTGACACCAACTGGCCAAAGAGATATCCCATACCATATGATGCTGTGCTCAGCAATAAAAGCTTGGGGAATAAAGAGAGGGTGTTTGAAGTTATAGTGTTTGTCTTCCCCAATAACTATTATGTGTGATGGAGCCTTGCTTTCCTGAATACCTGCCTGCTGATGGAAAGCAGTGAATGAATTCCTTATTTTGCTTTACTCGCATGTGCAATTTTTGCTTTACCTATTAAACTCTCTTTATTTCAACCCACAAGTTTTCTCATTATTATCCTTCCAAGTCCTTGTCCCACTGGAGGGGAATGAGCAAGTGGCTGTGTGGGGCTGAGCTGAGTACCAAGTTAACCCACAACACTGCCTTACAAATGGCCAAGCTTGTTCTTGCACTATATGTTGCCTACAATTCCCCCTATAGGCCTTTCCACTTGTAAACACATTAAGATAAAGTCCAAAAAGAGATGAAGGTTTTTTGTTTGGTCAGTTGGGATTTTTTTTTCTTTTTCTTTTAATTACTGACTCTGGAATGTGAGAGGATTTATTTATTTTTTTTTAAGGAATAGGAACATTTGAGTTTTGAAAGGATTTTACTTAGAAGATACCAGCATGCTTTACAAAGGAGAGCAGTCCTTAATACGACAATTTTAGACTGAAATACAGAGCCATAAAATAATCTGGATCTGTAGGATTCAGATTCCTAATTAATGTCTCTGATCATTAGCTGACTCTGTTTTTCTTGAAATGATATGAAACTGAAAGGTGCCACGTACAACTACATTTGTTCCTGGTGGCATTTTTTTTTTGTTTGTTTGTCTATTTTTACAAGAAGTTTTCTCAATTTTGGGCTTTTATGCAATACAAGAGGAGGATTATAACATTAATTATTACTTAAATATATATTTGGAAAAAAAAAAGGTGGGTTTTTTTTTACATTAAGTAGACACACAATATTTTATGTTTCTCCTAAAAAGCATTTTAAATATTCAGCTACAAGAGTCAATAACTATGTAATTATTACCTTAAAAGATAAGACGGATCCAAAATCATAGAAAATTAGCAGACTAGTTGTGATTATGACTTCAAAGAAGTACTGAAGCATTATTATCAATGTAAGAAAGCAAGAAGAGAAAGAGTGAAAATTATGACCTTCAAAACAGATTATCAGGTTGAAAAAAAGTATATTTATTCTTACATATAACAGGCTTGTTCATTTTCACAGTTCTGCCTAAATTTCCCTAATTGGTCAGACCAACCCAAGCTATGCCAGTGTCTGATGGAGAATGTCTAACATATATACATCCACTGTAAATGGATAGGAAAAAAATAAGAACATTAGTTATACCTGAAGGCATAAATGCTTGTGCCCATATATAAATAATGGGTATATATAATATCACTCATATCAAATTTCACATCCAGATAATGAAATTTTATTTAGCAAGAGCTTCCAAAGTTAGATATAAATCGTATTCCAATTGTAGATCATCTGCTGGTTTCCAGACAGTAAAGATGAGTCAGCATAATTTTAACCCATTAGAGGTAATAAATGTTGTGTCTATGCACATTTTCATCCTACCAAGGAATTTGCTTGAGATTCATTGAAGATATTTAATCTCAGATATAAAAAAAATACATACAGAATCATGGAATCATAGAATGACCTTTAAAGGTCATCTAGTCCAACCCTCCTGCAAGGAGCAGGGACATCCCCGACTAGATCAGGTTGCTCAAAGCCCCATCCAGCCTGGTTTTGAATGTTTCCAGGGATGGGTCATCAACCACCTCTCTGGGCAACCTGTTCCAGTGTTCTAACACCCTCAGTGTGAAAAATTTTTTTCCTACTAGCTAATCTGAATCTACCTCCCTCTATTATAAAACCATTACCCCTCGTTTTATTGCAGCAGGCCCTACTGAAGAGTTTTTCCCCATCTTTCCTGTAGGCCCCCTTGAGGTACTGGAAGACTGCTATAAGGTCTCCCCAGAGCCTCCTCTTCTCCAGGCTGAACAGCCCCAATTCTCTCAGCCTGTCTTCATATGCAAAAATGTTATCAATTTAGAAAACACAAATTGTTTTAAATATTTTTTCCTCTTAAATCAGTGAAATGATAGAATAGCTGATACTCTCGAGATTGAATTCTGTGAAGTGAAAGACAGCAAAACATTAATTTTTCTAATATTCCTTTATGAAACAAGTTATTTCTTTTGTCTTAAAGACATTAAAATTAAAACATTAATCACAGCAGTATTATTCATATTTTGACACAGGTACAGCTGTAATTAATAAGATACAGAATTAAACAGACCAACAGACAAAACAAAGTTTAGGCCAAAAAGAAAAGTCTATCCTGTGAAATTTTAATTCCTTTTGTTTTTGTTGAGTGACAGTAAATTTACCGAAAACACTTGTATTATTCTATTTCTTATTTTGAAGAAACGCTGAAGGCTTTTTGTACTACCTTTATCCAATAATTTCAGTTACTTAAAAAGCAATTATAAAAAGAAATGTGCTTATTTTTCAATATTGGCATTATGATTTATATTTCTCATTCTCAGGACCTTATTTTACTTTTAGCACCCATTAATGACTTGAAAATAAACCTAATAGCCACATCTGGTGGAAATTAAATAAAGATAAAAAGCAAATAACAGTAATAATAAATCAAATAATAGCAATAATATAAAATAAAGGTTGATGATGCTGTTTTAAGAAAGAAAGAAAAAATAAGAGTACAATCACAAGAATTTAAAAAAATAATAATTTTCATATCCAACAGTTTGTTTTATAATTAGTATTACCAGCTGCCTGCTCCATGCCCCAAACATTTCTAACTAAGTAAGCACAGACTCTCTTTCTTCCCATTGCTTTTCACTACTTGGATTGCCTACAATAACATAGCTTTTCTGCATTCCTTACATTGAATGTACTTGCCATATAAAACATAATAATTCCTCAACAAGTTGATTAAGGCTGGTTCATATGAGATCTTTAAAAGAAAATAATAGCAATAATCTTAAGAAAATAAGTTAATTTTGTTTATGTAGTAAAGTTTAAGAAGTCATTTGACACAGATCTTAGACTAGTCCTACAAGGAAGAACTTCCTGATAATGTGTAAGAATGGAATAGTAAGAATGGACATAGAGTGGCTGGAATCTAAAATTAGAAAAAAATACAGAATTAACTGCAAAAATGAGAATAATAAAATACTTGTTACTATGAAGTGCCATTTTAACTGATTTTGTAAAATAGTTCTATGACTAATCATGTCTTTAAGTAATTTAAATACATCTACGATAAGATAGCACATTACGATAAGGTAAGCACATTATTAAACATAGTTTTGTTTCTTGTGTAGAGGGACACACAAAAAAGCCCAAAACATAACGATAATTTCAGAGTTAACAGAGCTGCTACAAAATGTCAGTCAGTCAGATAAGAAGCTTGCTGGCAAGTTAGATTTTAATCTTCAGCAATAGTGTCTACACATGATGTCAAGTTTCAGTTTATCATCTTAACCATTAAGAAATTTTCCTTTTTCTCTTTTTGGCTTGTTTTATAAATATGCAAATATATTGCCATTTCTAAATACACAGAAGAGTATAAAGCATTAAAAGTTATTTTTTAAGTCAAATACCAAGCACAATGAAAATTTCGCAAATTTCCATGAGCCATATTTTTAATGAATTATCAAGCACTTTTTCTAAAATAATGAGCAGCATCCAATTGTGGAAAAGACACAGTAATGATAAAAATTAAATAAATACTTTTAGATTTGCTCTTCAGAACAAGGTCTGGAAATACTGTTCTTCGAATTTCAGAAAAAAAAAAAAGATCACAGTTAACATTTATTAAAAACAAGTTACGTATAAACTAAGAATACATGAACCGTCAGATAAGAGCTACAATTTAAACAAGGACTGAGAATGTTACTTGTTGAATGAGACACTTAAAGCACATTAATTTTTTTTTGCCTCAAAAATTCATCGGGAGAAACATACTTAGTTTACCCTGTTTGACTTACTTCCCTGTTGTTTTACTTCCTACAGTCTTCAAAGAATAGAATAGGTTAATTTTACGAATGAACCCAAAGTGGTTACATATCAAAGGTGCATGTCCATTTATACAAACAAAAAGCAAACTCTAGACAGACCTCTAGGCAGGAATCTGTAGAGTTAGATCTCAGCTCTGCTATGATTGTGTAGTACTTCAGGGAATTCATTTCAGGTCCTTGAAAATTACTTATTTAATGGCATAATTGATCAAAAGTTTTCTGACATTTTATTTCTTCTTAATTAAACCTCATGTTAAACATGAACAAAATATGACAAACATTCAAACTTAGGGAAAGGTAAATATTAAAAAACTATTAATAATTCTATATGTCCCAACTCAAACATCATTGTGCTAGATAAAGTGAGAGAATTCATATGCCTTTGTAATGATGTATTGGCCAGTGGAATATCCAGGAGATATCAGTAAAAAAATAACAAAGCAGTGTTTCTGTTCATGACTTTAAACAATATGGGAAATCTATATCTTTATAATCAAACTATGTAGTTCTAACTCAAATGTTATTTTTGGCTGAACATATTGAGTAAAGCCTCTATTTCATACATTGCATATCTATGGAGCTAATTTTAAAGATAGTTTCCTTCAGTACTCACAATCTGTTAACAGTAGCAGAAAAGTCCATAAGCACCTATTTTCTCTGAGAAGTAGGGGACTTCAGCTTGTCAGTTTCTTGTCATTATGGCAAAATAGTTCCAAAGGTATAAACTATTTCATTTAAGAAGGATGACAAATCTTGGCATTACACTATATTGTGCAACGAGGCAATTCCCGTTAATACTGTAAAGCCTCCAGAGGCAAAGGAAGATGCCTAAATATAGAAGTAAATGCCTCAGAAAAATAGAACATATTAGTGGAATTAATTTGCTAGAAATGTATATAATCTCAGAGTTCAACTACTATTTAATGCTATTCAGAGAAAACGGAAAAATCTGAGCCATACTGAGTGAAGATTAAAACTCTGATAAGGCAAGGATACTACTGTGCTAATGGAAGATCATATTAACAGCAATGAACTTTTAGAGGAAGGTAAACAGTAGGTCAGTAGATAATGTATGTTTTCTTGGGCTAAATTCATAGAATCGTAGAATTGTTTAGGCTGGAAAAGACCTTTAAGATCATAAAGTCCAACAGTAAACCTAACACTGCCAAGCCCACCACTAAACCATGTCCCTAAGCTCCACATCTACACATCTTTTAACTATCTCCAGGAATGGTGACTCCACCACCACCCTCGACAGGCTGTTCCAATGCTTGAAAACCCTTTTGGTGAAGAAATTTTTCCTGATATGCAATCTAAATCTCCCCTGGTGCAACTTAAGGCCATTTCCTCTTGTCCTGTAGCTTGTTACTTGGGAGAAGAGACCAACACCCACCTCTCTACAACCTCCTTTCAGACAGTGGTAGAGAGCAATAAGGCCTCCTTTTCTCCAGGATAAACAACCCCAGCTCCCCCAGCCACTCCTCATGAGACTTGTTCTCTAGACCCTTCACCAGCTTTGTTGCTCTTCTTTGGACATGCTCCAGCACTTCAATGTCTTTCTTGTAATGAGGTGCCCAAAACTGAGCACAGTATTCAAGGTGTGGCCTCACCAGTGCAGAGTACAGAGGCATGATCACTTCCCTACTCCTGCTGACCACAGTATTTCTGACACAAGCCAGGATGCTATCTGCCCTCTTGGCCACCTGAGCACACTGCTGGCTCATATTCAGCTGGGTGTCGACCAACACCCCAAGTCTTTTTCTGCCAGGCAGTTTTCCAGCCTCTCTTCCTCAAGCCTGTAGCGTTGCATGAGGTTGGTGTGACTCAGGTGTAGGACTCAGCACTTAGCCTTGTTGAATACAATTGACCTTAGCCGACTGATCCAGACTGTCAGATTCATCTGTAGTGTCTTTCTACCCTCAAGTAGTTCAACACTTCTGCTCAACTTGGTGACTTCTGTAAACTTACTGAGGGTGCACTTGATCCCTTTGTTCAGATCATTAGTAAAGATATTAAACAGAACTGGCCCCAATACTGAGCCATGGGGAACACTATTTTTGACTGGCTGCGAAGTGGATTTAACTCCATTCACAAGTCTTCGGGCCCAGCCATCCAGCCAGTTTTTTACCCAGTGAAGAGTACGTCCATCCAAGCCATGAGCAGCCAGTTTCTCCAGAGAATCACAGAATTATATCATCATAAAATGGTTTGGGTTGGAAAGGACATTTAAAAGTCATCCAGTCCAACTCCCCTGTAGTAAGCAGGGACACCTTCAATTATATCAAGTTGCTCAGAGCCCTGTCCAGCATGACCTTGAACATCTACAGAGACAGGGCATCCACCACCTCTCTGGCCAACCTGTTCCAGTACTTCACCACCCCCATCGTAAAAAAAAAAAAAAAAAAAAAAAAAAAAAATTAATTATGTCTAATCTAAATCTACTCTCTTTTAGTTTAAAATCATTACTCCTTGTCCTATCACTGCAGGCCCTGCTAAAAAGTTTATCCTCATCTTTCTTATAGGCCCCCTTTAGATACTGAAAGGCCACAATAAGGTCTCCCCGGAGCCTCCTCTTTTCCAGGCTGAACAGCCCCAACTCTCTCAGTCTGTCCTCATAGGGGAGGTGCTCCAGCCCTCTGATCATCTTCGTCCCCCTCCTCTGGACCAGCTCCAACTGGTCCATGTCCTTCTTATGTTGGGGGCTTCAGAGCTGGACACAGTACTCCACGTGGGGTCTCATGAGAGTGGAATAGAGGGGGAGAATCACCTCCCTTGAACTGCTGGCCACATTTCTGTTGAGGCAGCCCAGGATGCAGTTGGCTTTCTGGGCTGTGAGTGCACAATGACAGTTCACGTTCAGCTTTTCATCCACCAGTACCCCCAAGTCTTTTTCAGCAGGGCTGCACTCAATGCCTTCATCCCCCAGCCTGTATTTATATGGATGGTTGCCCCAACCCACGTGCAGGACCTTGCACTTGGTCTTAGTGAATCTCATGAAGTTTGCATTGGCCCACTCCTCGAGATTGTCCAGGTCCCTCTGGTGTGTTGACTGCACCACTGATCTTGGTGTCATCTGCAGACTTGCCAAGGGTGCACTCAATTCCATTGTCTGTGTCACTGATGAAGATGTTAAACAGTACTGATACCAGTACAGACCCTTGAGGGACACCACTTGTCACTGATCTCCATCTGAACATTGAGCCGTTGACCACTACCCTCTGGATGTGACCATCCAACTAATTCCTCATTCACTGAACAGTCCACCAATTGAATTCATACGTCTCCAATTTAAAGAGAAGGATGTTGTGGGGAACCGTATAGACGTCCAGGTAGATGACATCCTTAGCTCTTCCCTTGTCCACTAATGTAGTCATTCCATCATAGCAGACCATTAGGTTGGTCAGGCAGGACTTGCCCTTGGTGAAACCATGCTGGCTGTCTTGAACCATGTGTCTGTCCTCCATGTGCCTCAGCACACCTTCTTAGAAGATGTATTCCATGATCTGCTCAGGTATAGAGGTGAGGCTGACAGGTTGGCAGCTCCCAGGGTCCTTCTTTTTTACCCTTTTTAAAAATGAGTGCAATGTTTCCCTTTCTCCAGTCAGCAAGGTCTTGACCTGGCTGCCATGACTTTTCAAGTATCATGGAGAGTGTCTTGGCAACTACACGAGTAAATTCCTTCAGGACTTCTCAGAAGGCTGTGGAAAATGCTGTCAAAGGCTTTACTAAAGTCTAGGTAAGCAAAATCCACAGCCTTTCTCTTATCCACTACATGGGTCACTTTGTCATAGAAGGACATTGGGCTAGTCAAACAGGATCTGCCTTTCATAAACCTGTACTGTCTAGGTCTGATTACCTGGTTGTCCTGTACGTGTCACGTGATGGCACTCAAGATGTTCTGCTCCATAACCTTCCCTAGCATGGAGGTCAGCCTGACAGGCCTGTAGTTCCTAAGATCCTCCTTCCAGCCTTTCTTGTTCATGAGTGTCATATTTGCTAACGTCCAGTCAACTGAGACCTCCCCGGTTAGCCAGGTCTACTGGTAAATGAAGGAGAGTGGCTTGATAAGCACTTCCACCAGGTCCCTCTGTACCCTTGGGTGGATCTAATCCAGCTCCATAGACATTCATGTCTAAGTGGCATAGCAGGTCACTAATCACTTCCCCTTGGATTATGGGGGCTTCATTATTCTTCCTGTCCCTATCTTCCAGTCTAGGGGGCTACATACCCCAAAAACAAGTGATCTTTCTATTAAAGACTGATGCAAAGAAGGTATTAAATACCTCAGCTTTTTTTCTCAGCCTTTGTCACTATGTTTCTCTTTGTATTCAGTAAAGGATGGTGTTTTAGTTTAACCTAACTCGGCAGCTAAGTACCACAGAGCTGCTTGCCCATCCTCCTCCTCCCATGTAGTATGGCAGAGAGAACCAGAAGTAAAGAAAGCTTGTGAGTTGAGATAAAGATATATTACTAGGATAGCAAACAAAAATGTAGTAATAATATATATATATAAAGAATGATAATAATAATTTTGAAATATAGGGATAATAAAATATACAAAACAAACTATGCACAATTTCTGACCGCCTGACGGTTCGATGACCAATACAGCCCATCCCGAGCAGGTATCTGGGAACAATCTCGAGAGAGAGTGAGAGAGAGTGCGAAAGCTACCCACTGGCCAACTCCCACTTACATACCAAGCATGACATCTACCATATTGAATATCTCCTTCAGCCAGTTTGGGTTAACTGTACTGGTTAGAGCCCTCACAGCTTCTCACACCTTCACATTAGCAAAACCTGGGAAGTCGGACAAATTCCTTGAACTCTTAGCAACAACTAATAACATCAATGCATTATCAACATTCTTCGTGTTCCTCATTGCAGCACTCCAGTTGTGTAAATCATCTCACCATGTTTCCATGATGGCAACCGTATCATAGTTTCCCTGCTGCGCAATGGCTTCCAGTGCCTCCCGTTTGTTGCTCATGCTGCATGCATTGGTGCAGAGTCACTTCAGTTGGGCTATTGATCCCACCACCTTTTATGGCAGAGAAGCCCTGTGTCTGTTCTCCATGGTTTCTAACACATAATCCTTATGTTTTTGCTGACGCGTGGATCTCCATCCATCCCCTACCTCTACTAAGACAGCAGATCGAAGGACCTCACTAGCACACTGTCCCTCAAACACTGGTATGCCACCCCCAGGCTTATCTCTAGTGAGCCGGGTTTTGTCCCTTTCCCCTTTAAATCTAGTTTAAAGCTCTTTCAATGAGCCCTGCTAACTGATGCACAAAGATTATTTTCCCCCTTTGAGACAAATATACACCATCTGTCACCAGCAGGACTGGTGTTGTGTAGACTAATCCATAACCAAAAACCCCAAAATTCTGCCAGTGACACCAGGCTTGGAGTCAAGTATTATTTTCATCCTGTGCCATTCTGTGCCATGAAATTTTCTATGTTAAGATAAAGTGGTAAATATGATTGACTTTAAGGATTACAGGCTTGATTCTTATATCATCTACCTTGATTTTACATCTTTCATCTATGAACACTTGAGTAGAGCTATTCTTGACCTATATTGGTAAAATTATACCAGAATCACTGAAGATAATCTCTAGTCACTAGTCGCAAAACCATATGTCAATCTGCTCAAATATGCAGGTAATAGTGTCCTAAGACATAAGCTATTATTTGAATCTGATTTAAATTATATATGAGTAAACAGAACAGTTTCTGTCAGTTCGCTTACGCATAATTTGTAATGAATATACAATGAGGACATTCTGTAAAAACTCCATTAAAATGTAAAAAGAATATTAGAAAAGGGTAGCAGCAGTTTTCCCGCCGCAGTACTATGTGACTTACTTTTAAATCATAGTGTATAACATATAAATAATACACTCCAGGAAAAGTATTTTAATTTCCCTTAATAGCAAAATGCACTCTCAATAAAAGAACAGAAGAAAAAAGGAAGAATTTCTTTACAGATAAAACTCAAAGACTTTTACATCAGTTTTAAATAAGCTAGCTTGCTTCTAGAGATGTGTGTTTAATGACTTTCTTGTTGAAATTTGCTTCTATGCTCATCTAGAAAGACGAAAATATTGACTAGAAACTGTAAAACAGTGTAAAACATCCTTCACACAATCTGGGCCAGTGACAAGTATAGTAGATGTTAATATATGATCACTATGCAAATTTGACTTACATGCCAATGAAATGTGCAAAAAAAGTATGTGGAGTTACAGGTTTACTTTTGCCTTTTAAAACTTATAGAATCATAGAATCATTACAGTTGGAAAAGACCTTTAAGATCATGAAGTCGAACTGTCAACCCAACACCACCATGCCTACTAAACCATGTCCCGAAGTGCCATGTCTACACGCTTTTTGAACACCTCCAGGGATGGTGACTTCACCGCTTCCTTGAGCAGCCTGTTCCACTTGCTGATCACTCTTTCAGTAAAGAAATTTTTCCTCATATCCAATCTAAATCTCCCCTGATGCAATTTAAGGCCATTTCCTCTCATCCTATCATTACTTACTTGAAAGAAGAGACCAACATCCACCTCCCTAAAACTTCCTTTCAGGTAGTTGTAGAGAGCGATGAAGTCTCCCCTCAGCCTCCTGTTCTCCAGACTAATCAATCCCAGTTCTCTCAGCCACTCCTCATAAGACTTGTTCTCCAGACCCTTCACCAGCTTTGTTGCTTTCTCTGGACACGGTCCAGCAACTCAATGTCTTTCTTGTAGTGAGCAGCTGTTCTGGTTTTGTTAGTGAGGGGGGGCCTAAGGTGGTAGCTTCTGTAGGAAACTGCTAGAACTCGCTCCCCTTTGTTTAGTGGACTCGGCCGGGCCTAGGGCGGACCTGCTGCTGGCCAAGGCCGAGCCAATTGGTAGCAGAATGTCCCGTGATAACGCCTCTGCGATAACGTATTTAAGTAGGGGAAAAAAGGAAAAAGACAGGGAGAACAGCTGTTCTAGAGGGACTGCACCCTGTGGAAGAGATGACCCACGCCGGAGCAGTTTCACGAAGGACTTCACTGACCTTGAGCCGTTTTTCTTATATCATCTCCCCCTGTCTTTTTCCTGTTTTCCCCTACTTAAATACGTTATCGCAGAGGTGAGGGGTGGAAACAGAGGAGAGATGTGAAGCAGCTGAGCTGGGGGCAGAGAGGGGGCGGCGCGAGCCTCATGGGCTTTGCAGGCCTCACCCTCTGGCCTCCTGCCGGGCAGCTGACTGGGCCCAACTCGGCCCAGACTGGCTGCAAGAAGTGGAGAAGAGATGAGAAGTGAATAAGATGTAAAAAGGATCCTGAGAGGCGTCTGCCAGCCTGTTGTGAGGAACGGCTGCAGACGCCAAGGTCAGTGAAGAAGGAGGGGGAGGAGTAACATGGCTCCTGGCCAAGATTCCTCTGCAACTCGTGGTGAAGACCATGGTGGAGCGGGTTGTCCCCCTGCAGCCCATGGAGGACCACGGAGGGGCAGAGATCCACCTGCAGCCTGTGGAGGACCCCACAGTGGAGCAGGTGGAGGCCTGAAGGAGGGTGTGGCCCGTGGAGGGCCCGCTGGGACAGCTGTTCTAGAGGGACTGCACCCTGTGGAAGAGATGACCCACGCCGGAGCAGTTTCACGAAGGACTGTGGCCCGTGGGAGGGACCCCATGCTGGAGCAGAGGAGGAATGCAAGGAGTTCTTCCCCCCACGATGACACAGTGGTGTAAAACAACGCGTGATGAACTGACCACGACCCCCATTCCCTTCCCCCCCCGACCCTCGTGCCGCGCGGGAGGGGAGGTAGTATAGATAATGTTAAGCCCGGGAAGAGGGAGGGGTGGGGGGAGGTTATCTTGTTCCCTGTCTCATTCTCCTGCTAATTTTAGAAATAAATAAATAGTTTTCCCCAAGTCGAGTCTGTTTTGCCCGTGACGGTAACTTTAAGGATTTCTCCCCGTCCTTATCTCAAACCTTGAGCCGTTTTTCTTATATCATCTCCCCCTGTCTTTTTCCTGTTTTCCCCTACTTAAATACGTTATCACAGAGGCGTTATCACGGGACATTCTGCTACCAATTGGCTCGGCCTTGGCCAGCAGTGGGTCCGCCCTAGGCCCGGCCGAGTCCACTAAACAAAGGGGAGCGAGTTCTAGCAGTTTCCTACAGAAGCTACCACCTTAGGCCCCCCCTCACTAACAAAACCAGAAGAGCAGCCTAAAACTGAACACAGTACTCAAAGTGCGGTTCCATTCCACTGTTGTCTTGTTCTGGGCATAAGTTCAGTGCAGCATGGTCCCTTTCTCTGAGGGCAACAAAGTGACCAATATAGATCGTGTGACTGAAAGTGTGAATTTTATTCACACCTATTCTATTTCCAGTGGAGCAATGTAGAACAAAACACTAACTGCAGGTCTATAATCAAGATTTTTCCATTCATTTTGGTAGATAATGAGATATGTAGTTTTTCTTTCACAGCCACAGATGACCAGGAAACTGAGCACAAGGCAGTTTTTACATTTCAGCAGTTCTGCTCTGCAAAACATCTACAAGCTCCCTTAACAGCTATGTCCTACATGCTGAATAGGAAAGATGAAAAGGTAAGACATTAATATGAAAACTTTTTCAAAGGTAAAAGTTTGTACATACAGCAATTTCTATCCTTTATTAAAAAAAAAAATGAAAAATGAGCCAGATAAAAGCAATTATTTTCAAAGTTGGACAGTCTTAAAAGCAAACTAAAAGTATGTCAAGTTTAACTCTGAATAATAAAATACAACATGTGTCTGATTTCTACCAAGCACTGGGTCTTGGTAAATGTGTAGCCTTTGCATCTTTTTAAAATCTGAACAAATAAAGAAACTATAAATATGTGTATTGCATTAGTAAAAGCAAATAATTATTTACTTACTTAGCTATCCTCACTAAAAATACACTAGTACAAAAATAAAAAGCAGAAATAGAGGAGAAGATTGTTAATGTTAAGTTATTTTTGTTTTGGTTCCACTACTACTAGTATTTCTGTTTTGTTTCCTCTACAGATTAAACTGAAAGTTAGCTTCTGTCTAAAGGAAGGACTTAATATCTGTCAGTAACATGCCCAAGATCATCTTACTGTGCAGCTCTCTTTAGCCTGTTGTTAAGAAACATAAGCTGTCAGGAAGACTAGGTGAAATGAAAAAAACGGGCTTGAGGGCAGCTCAAATTTCAACATCTGCTTCTGTATCACAGGAAATGCTATTTTTAGATTTAATAATTTTTTCAAGGAACATTTAAAAATGAAGATGTGGCATAATAAAATAGATTTATTCTGCTTATATTCCTGCTCATTAATTGCTTTTTAAAAGAAAAACACAGTTACTTATGAATTATAAATCTAGATAGCAATACTAAAAAATAAATACATCTGAGACTACCCTAATGCTATTAATTCCAAAAGTGGATCTCTAATGTAATTTCCAAACTATTTTATTCTGTCTTTATCACCATCAGTGTCTATTTGGTAGACATTTTTATTGGCTAAATAAAAAAACGCTTGAATTACATCTATGGATATACTGAGACTCCATAAAAAAGGTTATAGCTAGGTTTAGAGAGTTAGATTTATTCTAATGATTTCAATAAAAGCTTTATTAGCATATTAATTCTTTAGAGATTTTGCATATTACTTTGTATGAAAAATATATTTGAATCTGGTGACGATCTGGCAGCTGCACAAAAGACTAGTTTTGTCATCTTGATATTAATGTTCAGGGGTTTTTATTTAAGCTAAACATTTTTTTTCCTAAGGAAGATGCATCACATATATGACAGAGATAAAAAGTGTGAAAATATAGCATAAAACATTTCTTGTTTTTCCAATATATTCCATATGATCTATAAGACAGTAGTGCAAGCATATGTCAATTTTTACTACTACAAACTGTGCATTGTTATAAAATACTATTCAGAAGTGCTATCAAAATACTTATAGTAGAAATCTTTTTTTTTGTCTCAATGTTTCTATTCAAGATAGCACTTGTCCATTTTTATTAAAAACATTTTTCATTCTGTGATTGCAAAGATAATCTAAAAGTGTGAATGAGGGGCAAATACGAATATACAGAAAGTCTCAGAAAATGGCTTGTAGTGATTAATTCTGCCCATTACATCTCATCAGGGACCTTTGGATTGTGATATTAGGATTTTCCCACAGCACCAAAAATGCTGTACTTTTCTTAGAGAAATCAATGTTCTGAATGTCAATAATATCCATTATCTTTTTTCTGTCTCCCTGTCTCATTGTGTCTGCTTTAGACCATACCATTCTATAGCTGTCAACAGAAGGTAAATTCAATGAATTACAAGGCATATATAGACTGATCAGTTTTCTGCCTTGTGTGGAGGCACGAGGATTCAGCAGGAAGCAGGAATTTAAGATTTCCTCAGGCCTCTAGAATTTAGAAGATGAATTTGTGAAACTAACTACAGGTTCTCTGAATTCTAATGCACACAGAGCAGTGGAAAGAAAAAAAAAAAGATCCGTTTCATTCTGACAGTTTTTAGCCGCTAACACCATCAGAGGTCTCTAAAAACACAGTAATAATAACAA
Source organism: Chlamydotis macqueenii (assembly GCF_036417535.1). Lineage (NCBI taxonomy): Eukaryota > Metazoa > Chordata > Aves > Otidiformes > Otididae > Chlamydotis > Chlamydotis macqueenii. Next base: position 23,888,396 of record NC_141558.1, read on the forward strand.
CAATACTGTAAGGGTCAAAAAATATTACCCAAGTCTTTAATCCCCATATGATGAAACTGTCCAGCAGTGAACTGAAAATAAAAGTTGAAGACAATAACTAAATATTTAAATCGTATCTCTAAATATTACTCATGTCTATTAAAGCTATCATATAATTTTGAAAAGAATCTGACATTATTATTCTTTGGGTTTTGGAAGACGAAGTCATTTAAATATTACTGTAATGGCTTTCTAGAAAAAAAAAATATTTATGTAGTATCTTAAAGATATTACTGATTTTCAAACACTCATTTCTTAACTGTTTGAACAAAAAGACCAAAGTCCAAATTTTAATGGCAAATCCAGCTGAGTGAGATATTTACAGGTAAGTATTAATATTCCTGCATAATGCCATATTTTTATTGCAAAGCAAAGCATTTTTTAAAATTTGTATAAAATACTTTTTTTGGCCCTTCTTCTGTAAAATTCTATTATAATCGAACATGTTTAGGAATCGTAATTATAATTGTACAGGGCTTAAATGAAAAGTTGTAAGTTCTTTAAAATTGTCTATAATCACACTGCTATGTTTCAACTGCCACAAAAATAAGCTTGATAATTCTTATGTCTGTAGGAAAGGAAATGATTGTGTACTACCTAAGAAATTTCTGAAATACATATGTGAACATATAAAATATTCCCAATGTTGAAATCACTTTGCTAATCAGAGAATAATCTAGGATGTAAGTGACCTCTAGAAGCCATCTAGTCCAACTGCTGACTCACAGTAGGTACAACTGGATTATAAAAGTTTATAATACTTCAAGTGTCTATACTACATTACCATAAAGATAGTGCTGTAATAAAGACACCACCTTTTTCATTATTTTACCACATTATTGGAAATCCAGTTCAGGAACTGTATTTTGATTGGCCTAATTAATAGAACATGAATTGAAAATAATTATGTTGAAAACATAATCTCATACCAACAGAGGTGCAATATAAAATGTTTCAATGTTTAAGAGGTCATTGAACTTTATAAAATAATTTCTCAGTGAATATCTTTGAAACAGCAATCAAGAGATACACTTAGCATATCCATAGGAATCATAGAGTGACCAAAGGAAATAAGTAAGCAAGCAAAAATGGCCAAATAAGCGTTTTTCTCAATTGTTTCAATATCGTTCAAACGCAGAAACTAGACACTCTCAAAAAATCTGCAATAGGATTCTTCTACCTCATTTTTATAGGAAAAAAAATATTTAAAGTAAACTGAATCTTGTTGCAGAAATAAATATTAAGGATGGAATTCACTATAAATCTAAAGAGTTGGCTAGTGTCACTTGAAAGTATAAGGTAAAATTCACACACTGCCTGGAGATACAGAATCTGTGAGAGGCCCACAATTTTCTCAAGCAGCAGCTGGCAGCCAGGAAGTATTATTAAAGGCATCTCAAATGGTATTAGAAGCCTATGGTGAAGTAGCTGAAATGAGCTCTAAAACACCTGAATATAGATGCTTACCCATTTGTGTCTAAAGGTGCTTTAGGTATCTAACCTCCCACTGAAGTAAATATAGCTAAAAGTTATTCATCTGAATGGCAGCTAGGTGCCTGCTTCAGGCTAAGCAGAGTTACTGTGTAGGTTGACCTGGATATAACTGAAGCTTAGGCTCTGATGGCTCAGTGAGGTGTCCACAATTAAATGACTAGTGCTAACTGAGATGCTTGAATATATCAGAGACATATTCTGGCAGATAGAATAGAATCTATGGGAACCTATGCCTTTCTGGATCTCCACCTGGAGCAAAAGCACAAGAACTTAACTACAAATTTCTCTGGTGGGCAACTGAGTCTTGAGACTGCCTCCAGACATCTAACTATATATGTTTAATCTTGAAATTAATCATATCAGGATAGTCCATTTCTGTAAGTGATAACCAGCTGAATGCATTGGTAAACTACATATTGGATCTCAAGTGCAAAAACACACCATCAGTCTCGTACTTTCATTTGGTCTTAATGGAACTAAACAGTGCAGAATGAACAAGTGGACTCAGCAATGACTTTCTGCAGAGTGCAGCAGTAGAGTGTTTTGTGGAGTAACTGAACATTTTCCTTGGAAACATCAGAATCACATTGCTCACTTCAAGTGGAAGTAGTTATTCATTTATTTACTAGATTGTTTGAATTATTATTTAAATGACCATTATAAAAGATAGATGATCTAGAACAAAAATTGAATCTATTGTTTGATGAAAAAAAATTAATAATACATGTTTTCATTTTAGATAAGGTAAGAGCAAAAAGGCTACTGATTTTAAAGAGTTAATAACTAGCTAATATAGAAAAAAAAATCATTTATAAGCATTTAGAGTTATATACATAGAATTGCACCTATATAATAGGATGCATGCAATACCTTCTTCTGAGAGATACTGTGAGGAAAATATAATGTACCAGTAAGTCTATTTAAAATCAGGGAGGGGAAAAAACACCTGATTACAGAGAAAGACAATGCAGATATCAAAATATTTGAAAATACCTAAGATACAATAAAAAATAATTCAGGATGCTGTTAACTTGACATTCTGATAATACAGAACAGTACTACAAATGATGTTAACTGTGTGAAATACTGAATTAAAACATGGCACATATACTCTGCCTATGTGCATGCTCTGCATGAGTGCGTTCTTTGTCTTGGAAAAACCAAACAAACCAACTGGCAAAAAACTAGTGGGTAGCAAGAATATGTTCATTATAAGCAATGTCCTGAGTAAGGCAGCTTCTCAAACTACTTTTCTGTGTGGGGTTTGTACCTGAATTTCATGAAGTAATACAAAATCTTAAAAGGACATTTCTGAGCATTCATTTGTTTAACCATGGACCTGATTTGATCCTGCATTTATAGTGTCTGCAAATATCAGTCTTCTCTATACATTATGAGAGTTGTACCAGAAGATTAAAAGTACATTCACATCAAGGCTTTGATCAAGGGTGCACTTCTGAAACAATCTCCAGTCATCTTCTCTTCCTGTGCTTTGGTTTGCACCACAAAGCAATCTCAGAGCACATAAATTGAGTACTTTTTTTGGATGAAACTAAGCTGGAAGCTGTTCTCCAGCCAGTAATAGGCATTCAGCCTAAAGAAGGAGATTACAACTAGTCCACAGTAAAAACCCTGAAATATATACATAGTATGGACCTCAGGCCCTTAGTACCAACTGTTCTGCACTATAAAGCTGCTTGTGGTGCACTGCATTACTAATGCTAATGTAAACGTAGCCTAATTTATTCTCTTAGGACAACTGGAGGCACTACTTGTATCTTGACCTAACTCTCTCTCATTTTTCTACCCTCTGTGATTCTCCTCATGCTCTGCAGATGCAAGTTTTTGGAAGACCTCCATGTGAACTCAAGAAAGTTGTTAAGCAGAAAATATGTTTTATTAATTCATAAATTTTCCTTCTAGAAACTTCTGAATTTTGACTGAAGAAACAAATTAGACTTTTTCTCTTCTTGACTTGTACTTTGTTGCTAGGTACTTATGCTAATAATTAAATATGGAGAATGGTGCTTAGAAGAATGACTTCCATAGAGAGACTAAAATCTGCATGAAAGAAACTCTCAATTCACAGAGTCTGTGAACTCCATGACAACAGAGGTCCTGTGCCTTGCAAAATAGAATAGTCACAAAGGAAGAATAAGAATCTTGATGAAGTTCAGAGAAAATGTGAATTTCTTACTTGCATGGCTTCAAACTTCATACTTCCTACATGATCTGTAAATTTTATCTGCCCAATTCAACAGTAAATTTCAGATAAGAACTGATTAGCAATGAATGAATTCCTAAGATGTTTTCCTCCTTAGGCAGAAGTTAGAGTTTCCACTGTAATGAGCTGGTCTCCATTTTAATCTTTCATACCAACTACAGCCACCTACATCTCATTCCTGTGCGAAGCCTCAGTTTATGCCTCACTTCAATTCTGAATGCTTTAGCATGGTGCACAGGTGATATTTTTGCTTAGGCATATTTCAGAAAGATTAGTAAGTAAACTATGTAAATTATTCTTCCAATGATAACTTATTTAAATGACTAAACTCTTCACTAGTTAAAAATATTTCTGTTTGTCATAATGATGAAAGTTACCACCTACGGGCAAGAAATGGAAAACCATACTGGGAAATCTCATCCTACTTACCTGGCACCTGGAAAGGAAAGGCGTTACCATCCTAACAGGTGATTCCTTTTTTGAAAGGCATGAAAAACTCAAAAGGCATGATGATCCCCTCATGATTTTACTGTTTAAATAGTAAACTACCTGCAAAGTTTTAGGCTCCATTTTCCCTTTTCTCAGCAAGACAATCAGAAGAAATGAAATGCCTTTCTATGTCCAGGAAAAGAAACTTCTTCACCACCCCCCTCCCACCGCCCCAAGGTGGGAGCTTGTCCTGTGGTTCTCTCTCTGGGCATGTGCATCAGCTGAATTACTATATAGCCCGTAACTCACATCTTTTTCCTTTAACCTAATGCAGGAGTTACTAGCTCTGCGATATGAAAAGTGAAAAGAGAAGACCTTTGAAAGCAGAAATGTGTAAACAGCTTCATGTATATACATTAACCCCTTAAAAAACTTAAAACAGGTAATAAAGAAGAGGATGCCCCCCATTGTTAGCCTCTAAAGACCAAATCTGTATATTGTTTTGTGATTTCAACATTGATTAAAGTCTGTGAACATGGACACTGAGAAAGATTTTAAAACAAGTTGGGAAATACATGAGTTTTAAGTTACATGGAACAATTACATTTTAAAAAAAAAAACATTCAAAAAGATTTTTTAAAAATAGACCGTATTTCTTCTCTAAACCAGTAGAGTCCATTAAATGGAAGGTGAAAGAAAATAGATTCCAGTTACTAAAGAAGAGGTGATCCAGTGTATGATACAGAAAAAGTTAAGATTTAATCTTGGAATTGTTTTGTTTGATCAAAGTCAGATTTTCTTGAGATGATACTTGGATCAGATAAGAAGTTTCACATAGCATTTTGGATATCTCCATTACATATAGCTTTTCATTATAAGAAAATTGCAGTAAATTGAAATAAATGTTTTAATGCACAAAGGTTATTATATTGATGTGCTTAAATGTTTCAATAACTAGGAGAACTTGCAAAATTATATTTACGTATATAATCTTTAAACACTATATGATACACTCAAGTGGAAACAGTACATTCTCCTTGATGTATGTGCAACATTGGGAAAACAAAATTTCCTGAAAAGTATTAGAATATATTTTTAAACACAAATTTGTTTTTCCACAAAAATTTACAGAAATTCAGCAGTAGGGCAAATAACACTAGCATTTCATTTAACCAAATGTCATTAAAACAACCACCAGTTTCTCTTCATATCATAATAAACAGGTATAAAATAAGAATTGTACTTACCACAGAATTACACTGAGATTTACTAATGATAACTGCTAAATTTATTTTTTTTAATTTTGTTCTTACATTATTTCTAAGAGTCTGTCCAATCATATCGTGTTTTTTCCATAAATATAGACTAAAATTATTCCTGATATGCATGAAGGCACAATTAACTGAAAATGTATCTGGTCACATTAATCCAAACATTTTTTATTCTAGTTTACTTATTTCTTCCAAAGACAAAGTTTGGAGTAACAAAAAAAAAAGTATGTATATATTTGTGTATATATGCATCTAGTACACAGAAAAAAAGAGGACCACAATGCTTTGTGGCAATGTGGCAAGTTTATTCTGCCTCAGGTCACTTCTAATGTATGAAATCCACTCAGTGTCATCACATTTTAAAAACTTGGAAGGGGAGCTTCTGCTGCCTAGTTATAAAAACATCTGCTTTCTCCGAGAAATAGGAAAACAAAATAGTAAGGCCTATAATCAAAAAAGCTAGAGCGGAACTAACTAATCAGTTTAAGGCATAAAGCTCTCTTCAGAAAAAAAAATATATATATGCAGTACACGTTTAACTGGCAAAAAAAGCCAACATCTGGGCAAGGAATAGGAAGCAAACCTGCAGCGACATTATTTCTTTCGCTTCTTTTTGCATTTATGATATGAATGTACTCCCCTCTGGCTTTGTGAAACTGTTCTTCCTGTGACTTTGTGATTACACACTATTTCACAGACTCTGGTTTATACTGCTTAAACCCATCACAAAGGCAATGTGACAGTGCAGAAAACTGCAAGGTTCCCTGCCCTCCAGCCAGCACTTTTCACTAGCCTGTTTACAGCAGAAATCTGTATCATGTTGCAACCTCCTCACTTGTAGCCTTTCCAGTGAGCCTGGAACAGTGATAATAATTAGCTATTAAACAAATTAAGAGTAAAAGTTTGAGATGATTGCTACACGAAAAAGGGCTGGCCAACCTGACAAGCTCTGTCTAAACCATTCTTTCACTGGATGCAGATATTTGACAGGTAACCAAACTCAGCATTTCACTGCATATTCTATTCCATAAGAACACTGGAAAATGGAAGGAATGAGAAAAAATTATTTAAACAAGTTACTTCCTACCAAAAACACTGAACATTTAGGCAAAGTCAAATTCTGCACAGAGGCAAAGAAATAACTAAAGATGTGATAAGCAAGAACTTGATGTTATTTTCTAGTACAACAGATGAGTATGAAGAATGTGTAGATCTGATACTTAAAACCTGTTCTCACTTTTGCAATTCTCTGGGTGATATTTTTAGAAGAAAAATGTGCCATGTTTTAAAAGGATAGTTAAACCTTTGCCCTGCATACTGTTGCAAGATTTAATTAATGAGAAAGTTAGGCTTTTTAAAAAATTGCTCACTTATAGACATGTGACAAACTGACTGATATAGACCCTAAGGTTCATGATAGTCCTTGAGAGGTCTTAGAGATTTCCTGCTGAACTGAAAGCTATGTTTAAAAAGTTGTGTAAAGAGTCTGTTAACTGTACTGTGGATCTAGTCAGACCATCAATGTTCACATGCTAAGGCAGGCCAAATTGGGCTGAGGATAAGAAGAGTCATGATCTTGGTTCTGGCTGCTTGTGGTGGTGCTTCTTACCTATTTTTATAAATAAATAAATGAATGTAATTCACTAACTACTGAACCATTGTTCTTTTTCTCTAACATACTCCAAATCTACTCATATCTTTCTTGGATCAAGTATCTGACAAATCAGCATGCTAATCTGTGTTAGTCTCTTTTACAATATACAGTAGGTGTATTAATACCTGCATCGATTCTTGCCGAGATCACATTTTAAGATTTATTTTTTTTGTCTCTATTTACTTAAAAGTAGCATTAAATTTGTGTGGCATTTCATATTTTCTAAACAGCTCCAACTAAATTATTTAATTTACATTTCCAGAATTTTAAAACATTAGTTTATTAGAAATTAGTAACCCTTCATATTGACAACAGATATATACAAATATTTACATGTATGAGAAGTTCACTGTCCACCTGTCACAGTCCTGTTGATCATCCCAGTTTTTCTTTACTTAATGAAAGCCAGGAGGAAAATTTGATCTTAAATGGGCTACAGTACACTTGGAGGTGTTCGCTTTGAAGACAGAAAGATCTGAAAGAAGTAAAACTGATACAGGCAGTGCATTTAAAGGCTTTAAATTATGGAGGAGTTAATACAAGCCACACAGCACATCCTTGGAGCTTGCTTTTCCCATGCTGAATCTCAGCTATCAAACAACGCCCAGTGCCATTTTTGCCACATGACATTTTCAAAACCTTTTTATTCTATAATATGCTGCAAAGCCTATCATATTTCCCATACTAAGTAAAAATTCCAATAAGTAGAATTACTTCTATCCTTCCCCTTTAATATCATCTTCCTGAAGTGTGAGATTTGTACATTTTAGCCTACATGTGGTGATTTGGTCCTCCATTTACTACTCTCCCCAATACCTTTTTACTTATAATATGAAGCTCCTATTTAGTAAAATACCAAAACGAGTTAATTAAATGAAGTGCTAACACTAATTTATTATGTAAATACCTGGGGGCTTCTATTTACCATGATGATAAACACCAAATCTGTAGTATTGCTAAAGAAAACTGAAAGGAATTGTAATCATTTTCAGAAAATACTAACATATTTCAAAAATAATCTAATTATTTTTCCCATATATATATACATACTTCACTATACAGTCTGTGAATTTCTTCAAATTTCCTATTATTTGCCTATAGGTTATCAGCATTTTCCCAGTAGAAAAGGTACCGAAGAAAAGATTTTAAAAAGAAGATAAACAAAGAGCATCATGCACAAATAAACTTTGACTATCTATGCTTCACGCAAAGCAAATTAACATGCTCTGTGAGGTAACCCAGAACTGTAAGTGCATTAATTTTTCTGTAGCACTTGTCTCCTTGTACAATATGGGTTTATGTCATCCTCATTATCAACCCCATCAGGCTGCACAGGGTCTGAATAAAGATAATTCATACAGAATACCTGATAAGCTAAGAAAATAATAAACAAGGAAAAAAAAAAAGATAAAAGAGTATGCAAACAAAGACAACACCCAAGGACATTGTCAGGAATGCTATATTATCAATAGTTGCAGATGCTTTCAACCTCAAGGGAAAAATATCTACACATAAACCTTGATATCTTAGATTTATACATTTGACAATGTAATACTGAATAACCTGATAGTTCTTATCAAGGGGATTGGGAATTAACTTGTAGAAAAAACAAGATAAGAAAAGAATGTAGAGATTTAGTTGTAGGAATTATTTGTCTGTTTGTTTCTTTTTTTTTTTTAACACAGTAGCAAAATATTCTCATCTAATGCGTCTTCTAATGCGTTATGATTTTTTCCTGTTAGAAAATATCCTCAATTAAATGAGAATAGTAATGAGTTTACGTTGCTATATTTATATACTTTGGGATTGTGCAGGTGAAACACTCAGTTGTTTATTTATTTTACATGTGTCTGTGTAAGAGTACATGTGTATGTATGTGCAGGAGTAACAACAGATATGTTGATTTGTCTTCTATAATGTGTGGATACCAAGTACTTGAGAAAATATCTTATATTTAGGTATATTTACTGGATATTCACCTAAGGATATGGTAAAGTTGTCTGAAGTCCTTTCCCTATGAAGGAATTAAACTTATAAATAGTTGTAATTACATTAAGAAACCATTAATAAAAACTTACTGTTTTCTTCTGGTTTTAAAAAAAACCTTAAAATTTCAGTTGACCACTCATTTACTGCTTTTTGAACTCCATTTAAACCATAAAAACAGTTAGGATTCTATATTTGAATTTTGTATCTAAATGTTTTCCTTTCTGAAAATACATAAAATGAAAAAGAAGAAAAGATTGAAGCTAACAGAGAACATAAATATATTGATGGATATCAAAACAGCAAAGAAGAAGAAACAGAGGCAGATGAAGATGAAAGGACAAAAAATAGTGGAGCAAGGAAACAATGGAGGAATTATAAGTGCACTTGCAGGAGATAAGTTCCTCAAAGAAAAAAGCTGGAGGAAAAATTCAACTTTTAGCAACAAGAGATGGCAGTGGCTGGATAATGATAAATGCCAATGATGAAAGTGTAGTCACTGTAGTTGTTTTTGTGGTTTTGTTTGGTTTTTTACCTTTAAAGACTACCTCTGGCAATTGTAAAACAAAAAGTCATGCCTACATGCTATAAATTTCTGGGGATTTTTGTGGGTTTTTTTTTTTTTTTTGAGTAGGGAATTGTTTTAGCTATACAACAAAAAAAAATTCAAAGATGAATAGCCTGGTCTTACTTTGCAAGATACAGGCTAAAATAATGAAGGATTTGATAGCCATTCAGACTGGAAAAGTGTATCTATAAGAAAGGCAAATATGGATCATTTTAATTGCACTATGTATAAAAGAAAATAGTGACTATAACGGGTTGGAAAATTCTTACCTATGTAGATATAGTACAAACATATCACAGTGAAAATATTACATATTGCCCTCTTTTGAAAAGGAGAACTATTTTTTCTTTGTCCTTGACCTCGGGTTAGAACATGAGGAAACAGAAGCATCAGAACTTTTAAAATGTCATACTTCGGTATTTAACAAAATTGTCTCGATAACTTTGAAGGTTTTGAGGGTTTTTTTTGTTTTTTAATAATTTTTAATAATTTTTTTAATAATTTCCATTAAGCCATGTATACAAACTCCCTTTGTTTGGAGGCTGAACATTTTGTTTTTCTTAAGTGTTGCATTACTAGATAATATATTCCATCCGTCCTTCTGAAATATGGATTTATTGTAAAATCAAAGACAATACCACAGCAAATTTACTGCTAAGTCGTTTTCTTCAGTTTTTCAATTCCTTCATCTGCATGCTTCCATAGTTTCTTTCTAAAAGTCCCCTTTTTTTCCCCCTAAATTGCCATTTCCAACTCAGTATTTCAGACTTAGATCCATCAGAGGATCATAAAATTCATATCCTACAGCTAGATCTCAGTAGACTAAACCTAGCTGATATCCTAAAAGTAAATCTGAGATACTGAGCACAAATAAGGCTCAGTAGTTAGTCTCCCTCATTCAAAAACAGCATGGAAGGAGGAAGGTCAGAGGGAAAGCAAGCAAGAAGGAATATAACTGCCAGCTTGTATTTGCAGCAACTGTCATAAGAGGGAAAAACTTAACAAGTTGAGTGTCTTTCTGTGTTTAATGTTAGAAATCACCAGAGAAAAATAAATTAAGTAAAAACCACCAGAAACAATGCCAGAAGCACTAAGAGTGCTCATTCAGTTATATTCCTGATTATATTCCTATATATTCAATTATATTTCCTGATTTTTTTTTTTTTTGAGAAAGCTAATACTTTTCTGTGCTACAGGAAATTTGTGCTTGGATCCTTTCATCCTGAGACAAGCACTGATCCCATCACTACCTCCAATAGTCTTTAAAGACACAAGAGTCAAAACTTCTTGCAATGAATATGCAAATGAGAAATTTAAAATCAATACACAAAGTGGGTTTGATTTGGGTATATCAGTTTCACACTTGGAAATAGATGTATTAATGTAAGAGGGATTTTTTGTATACTTTCCTTTACCTAAGTCTGGTATACCCCTATGGGAAAGTTAAGCTTTTTCATTCAACATATGACTGTCATGGGACCCTTCCCATTCAATCTGTGAGGTATGTGCTTCATCTAAAATAGCATACTTTATTCCATAAAGCTAAACATTGCATGCTGAAATTTAAAATGTCTAAATCCTTTTTGATTCTGATTCAGTGAGAGTGAACAAAGCTCGAACAGTGATTTAGCTGATCAGCCTCTAGTGGACTCCTTCAGGATGAGATGAAGCTCTGGTTCGACTCTACTGTGGCTGGAAAGGTCATGGAGCAGATTCTCCTGGAAACCATGCTAAGGCACATGGACAGCAAGAAGGTGGTTGGTGACAGCCAACATGGATTCACTAAGGGCAGATAGTGCCTGATTAATTTGATGGCCTTCTCTGACAGGGTTAAAGCATCAGTGGACAAGGGAAGAGCAATTGATGTCACCTACCTGGACTTGTGCAAGGCATATGACACTGTCCCGCACGACATCCTTCTCTCTAAACTGGAGAGACATGGATTTGGTGGATGGACCATGTGGTGGATAGGGAATTGGCTGGATGGCCACACTCACAGCGGTCAATGGATCAATGTCCTGGTGGAGACTGGTGACAAGTGGTGTTCCTCAGGTGTCAGTATTGTGCCCAGCCCTGTTTATCATCTTTGTTGGCGACATGGACAGTGGGATAGAGTGCACCCTCAGCAAGTTCGCCGATGACACCAGGATGTGCGGTGTCATCGACATGCTGGAGGGGAGGGATGCCATCCAGAGGGACCTTGACAGGCTGGAGAGGTGGGCCCATGCCAACTTCATGAAGTTCAACCAGGCCAAGTGCAAGGTCCTGCACCTGGGTCATGGCAATCCCAGGCACAAATATAGGCTGGGCGGGGAATGGATTGCAAGCAGCCCTGAAGAGAGGGACTTGGGAGTGCTGGTGGACAAGAAGCTCAACATGAGCAGGCAATGCGCCCTTGCAGCCCAGGCGGCCAACTGCATCCAGGGATGCATCAAGAGAAGTGTGGCCAGCAGGTCGAGGGAGGTGATTCTTCCCCTCTACTCCACTCTGCCCTGGTGAGACCTCACCTGGAGTACTGTGTCCAGTTCTGGAGCCCCCAACATAAGAAGGACATGGACCAGTTGGAGAAGGTCCACGGGAATGCCACAAAGATGATCAGAGGGCTGGAGCACCTTTCCTATGAGGACAGGCTGAGAGAGTTGGGGCTGTTCAGCCTGGAGAAGAGGAGGCTCTGGGGAGACCTTATAGGAGTCTTCCAGTACCTCAAGGGGGCCTACAGGAAAGATGGGGAAAAACTCTTCAGTAGGGCCTGCTGCAATAAAACGAGGGGTAATGGTTTTATAATAGAGGGAGGTAGATTCAGATTAGCTAGTAGGAAAAAAATTTTTCACACTGAGGGTTGTAGAACACTGGAACAGGTTGCCCAGAGAGGTGGTGGATGCCCCATCCCTGGAAATGTTCAAGGCCAGGTTGGATGAGGCTCTGAGCAACCTGATCTAGTTGGAGATGTCCCTGCTCCTTGCAGGGGGGTTGGACTAGATGACCTTTAAAAATCCCTTCCAACCCTAACTATACCATGATTCTATGATCTTCATCAAGTGTAACTGGAGTTTAGACATATAGTAACCATATTTGTAAATCAAACTTCATCCTAAATGTCTGCAATGCCGGAACTGATTCTTCTGTTCCAGCCCTCCTTGTGTTACAGTATCATCCAATAAAGCTGCAGAAAACTTATTAAGAAAATAATATATAGAAGCTATCCTACTACATCTCACTCACATGATGTTTTGAAAGAAGAAATATCAGTATTATTGACAAAAATCAGAAAGTTCTAGTAAGTATACATAAAACAGAGAAATAACAAAGAGATAATTTTTAAAAAGTAAACCGCACTTGCTTTTGTGCAATATATTTTTTTTCTAATGTCATTTGTATGTATACAGAATTCTGTGTTGCAATTTATGTTGTAAATTGAGGATTAACATATACTGTAGTGAGTTATATATAACATGATTTTTCCATTAGGTTTGTAAGTACATTTTGGACATTATTTTAAAATATATAGACTCTTTTGTTTGTTTTTGAAAGGTATTTAAAACTGTATCAAGGCTAACCTGGAAGTCTTGTACAAGATTTTAGGACACTGGAAGTTTAAAATCTCATACTTATGCTGCAGTAATAACTTTGTCATATAATTGCTTTAATTATACTTCGTGTTCTAAATTATACTTCTTGATCATGGGGGAAAAAAAAAATTTAAAAATCCATGAGCTTATTTCAAAGTAACAGGGAACTTAACCAGTATTTGTTTCATAACTAAGACCTTAATAATTTTAATTCTAAATTGTGTATTAATGATGCTATATCCCCCTCAAATTAAAGACACAGCAAATGAAAAATAAAGTAGTTTAAATTTAAATTTAAATATTAACATTTACATATGGAAAAAAAAATTCATTTTTAACACTATGTGAAGGACAAAAGAGCATACAAAACTATGCTTTCATTTTCAACAGACCATGGGTAATCATCTTTTCAGGGAGTTCTTAGTGTATCTATATGATCTGGATGGTACAGGATGGACAAATGAGTCAGTTATAAATTCACAGCGACCTTTTCCTCCACTCTATTACATCTATCCTGAGACTTATGAAATAGTAAGAATTGAGTAAATCACTAGCACGAGCCTTACATCGCTAAGAATATAGAAAAAAAAATAGTGAAAACAGTTCTTAAATCTACATATTTTTGGTGATCAGGATCTCTGCAATTCAAAACCCTGTGGTACAGTAAGAGAGGATAAGTTCTACAGATAAAATCAATACAGTGGCAGTGCTCTGGTAATCTCTGTAGGGATGCGATATATGGTGCTCAGCAAGAGCTTTCTTCCTCAGACAGAGTATAGCGTTAGACTGCAGGTGCTGTAGATGTCAGTTTGTCAGGTATGCGGACAAACATCCTATTACCTGTGGTCTGAGCAACCACTCAGAGGGAGAGGAGCCCTGCCTGTAAGGAAGCTTTGAAGAAAAAGGCTATTTATGGATACACTTTTTAAAAAAAAATATCTAAATAAACTATGTAATACAATAATGACATCTAACTGGAGCAAACTTGCCTATTGAAAGGTTCTGAATCCACTGCAAATTATTATAAATGCACAAGCTACTAGATGGAAGTAAGAATCTGATGAAAACAGGGATGTCACTAACAGATCAGGTCTGAGCTACCATAAACTTTGACTCAATCCATGAATCAGCAAGATAATCTTATGTTTTAGAAAAGCATATTATGATATGCTACTTAGTAAGACTTAAAGCATATTGCAAGAATGAATTATCTTAAAAGAAATTATCTCAAATTCAACCTTAACAGTATCTGAACTCCCTAGCTGTGAAGTGGGGAAAATTTTCCTGAGTAAGAATGTTCTCCTGAAGTTCCACAGCTATGTGCTTTGAAAGGCAATAAATCAGAAATACCTCTTTATGACAACATATTACAGTATAGTCCAACTTTATACAAAAACCTGAAGGCTCAGCCTTATAGAACTGTATGTGAAGTTTCCCACCCTTCCTCTAATTAATTCAAATGTCTTCAATTATGGCAACAGCAGTGAATTTTTTTTTTTTTTTTTTTTTTGTGAAGAAGAAGACAGTTGTTAGGCCAAAACACATACTTAATATAAAGGCTTTGAACTGTGGAGAAAATACATTCTTCAGGGAAAAAAACAAACAAACAAACCTGTAATTAGGACACACTCTTTATTTACCAGGTCATTAAACTTAGAGTTACCACAGCCCATGGCACATCTACTATACCAAAATCCACTGTCAGTCAGGAAAATATTGTGTAAAACCAGGTATCATTGCTGGAACAACACCAAATCTTGCCCTCCTGTAGACACTGGACTTAAAAACTAAAGCTCTTGCATCTAGCAACGTTAGCATAAAATAGTGAAAGCAGTAGGAAATCCAAGGCATTACATCTTATGAAAAAAAACCACAGTCTAGAGAATGAATTGAAACAGCAAGGGGTAGAAGAATGCTTAGAACATACTGAAACGATTATACCAACATCCAGAAAGAGACAAAGACAACACATCAGTAAGATCTCAGAAGAACAATCCAAAGTAACCAATTCTAAAAAGTTGAGAAACTACATAATAGAACAACTAAAACAATGTAGAGTTAACAAGAATTACAGTATGTAGTTGACAGAAACTCAGAAGAGCACCATAAGGTTGTATTTGCAAGTACTAAAAGTCTAATAAATGACTACTCAGTAGGATGCTGATCAACAGTGGGACCCAAGAGGAAACAAATAAATGTTAAGAAAATCAACCCTTCAAAATAAGCAGAACATTAACAGAAACACCTTTGAACAGGAAAAGAACCAAGCTTAACTTAGATTTTTTTTTTTGTGTTGCTCAGAAAAAGGCAAATAAATGCTAGAAAAACATTTAACTAACAATGATCTTTATATGGTTGGTTAAAAACTGGAACTATGCTACTGTGCCCATAGGAAGTTAAAATTTCTTTTCATTTTGAATTTGCATTAAAAGTCTCCAGCACACCAGCAGCAAAATGCAAAATTTTAGAAAAATTTGTGTCTTTTTTCTTTTTAAAATATTCCAGCACATTATGCTCCATGTTATGTTTAGAGAAAATATAGTCTTATCTTGTAAAATGCTATGTGTAAACTAATACAGTGAAAGGACACAAATTCACTGTGAGAGTAAGTCAAAACTAATTTAAAATGCACAGTAACAACATGTCATGAACTGTCTGCCATCTTGGAAAAGAAAATCGAACACAGACCCTAAGCATTCTGACATTTTCAAATCTGAAGGACAAAAGAGTAGGCTTCTCAATCTAATCTTAAAATCAGACCTTCAACACATAGTTCAATTTTTGAGACTTCTGTCATTCATAACTCCAACAAAAGTCAGGGATGAAAATCTGCACAACTTTCAGCACATCTTAAAATCAATTCATTATTTTGGAAACTTTGAAATTATTTTTGTAATTGATTTTTTAAAGTTCACAGATTTTAAAATGCTAGCAAGATATTTTTCTTTAGAATGAAGTAGGAAAAAAGTTCAATTTCAGTCAGATAGTCTGTAAAGTAAAAGCCTTTTCCTTCATAACTTTTATTACCCAGAAAAGATATGTGTTAACTCTAGATTCAGTTATTTGGGGATAAAAGTCCCAATAGCAGATTTGTATTGATATGTACTGATAAAGATAACATAAAGGTTAGGTGAAAGCAACTTGAAGATACAGTAAGTCTCAAATGTGTTTGATTTTAAGATTTCACAGTCACAATTGTCATGGTCCTAGAGCAAATACTCATCTTTCCAACATACATGAAGTCAATAAAATGATCTTCCTTGTTGCACTGCTAGACAAATCCAAGATTAATAAAAAGATAAATCATTCTCTATTGCCAACCCTGTCTGGAACAGAAAGACCTAAAGCTCCATGTCTATTTCTTACACTACAATTATCAATATGTCTATTAGCATATCTCTTTACCTTCCACCCAGCTGGATGTAACAGTGTGGATTTTTTTTCTCAGTGAAAGCACCAAGTCTTGTACTCATACTTCTTTATTTTGAACATAACAAAGTAATTGATCTATCTTGGTGTGCAATTCCTTCAGTGTATTCTTGTGACTGATGGACTATCAAACCTGCCCACAGATTACTACTTAAGAGTGCCTTTTCAAGTCCAGTGAAAAGAGTAATAAGTTAATCCACATCGATCTCATTAAGCGCTACCCCTACCCTACTAAAATCCTAAATCCATTGAGAAAGATATATTGTATAGAATGAACAGAAGTTGCGTCTCATTGTAGGAGACTGAGGTTCAATATTTTTCAAAAATAAGTCTGAACCTCCATAGAAAACATACACTATACAGTTTAATAAACAGAACTGCACAGTCAGTAGCAATTTTTATATATTACATATTCATTTTATTATGAAAAACAATGCTTAATTAAAATTCCTGAAAAGTCAAGGGAAGAAAAATAAAAATGAAAATGTAATGGAACAGTTTTGAAAAAGGAAATTATTAAGATGCCAAGACTCTCTTCTATTAGTAGTAATTTCACATCTTTTCTTTTGATGCACACTTATACTTTCTCTTATAAAACTATTACTGAATTTTGCAGCATCAGACTACTTATTACTGAATATTAATTTGAGTATATGCATTTGCCAGACATTTTTCATATTTTAAATCCTTGTCCATGTTTAAAAATGCAAAATGATTGAATACTTTATATCAAACTTCATGACTTTAAAGTCAAAGGTCATTCGGTGACAAACGGTCACTACTAATTGCTATGCTAAATAAAACATAACAGTTCAGTTAGAAATTGAAAAAGCCCTTCCTCTTCAGAGAGAAGTTCTGCTACACCAAAACGTTCCACAAGGTGATAGTTTTGTACTTTGCCTGTTTTTCCTGCATATATACCTTTATTGAGGCACTGTATCTACTTTAAGAAAAAGTAAACTCAATTGATTTTGCAAAGAAACAGTGTTTACATCTCAACAATATGCTATGAAAGCATGCAGCAAAATGATCTTTTCTGCAGCTAAATTTTTGTGTTAATTTATGGTGAGATAAAGTTAGAATTTTTTTTTTCTTAACTGTATTAAAGAAGTCAAGAATAGTCTTCCAAAAAATCACATAAGAAATACATGTTTTGTAATTATGGAAGTACATATAGATTGTACATTCTTCAATTGATTGTAACTCATTAATCCAGTATTTCATTACAGAAAAGTAAAATATAAGTGAAAGATTTTTTTTTTTACTTAATTCTTTTCCTACAGGTAGGGGGTCTCTGTCCTTTATTGAGGAAATAAATTGATTTTACAGAAACATAAACAAAAATGCATTTCAGTACACGTCGGTGTAGTAAGAATACTTAATTATGACTACCAATTTATGCATAATTATTCATAGTTATGTATGTAGAATCATTATTGGAAAATAGTGGATGGAAAAGAGAAATGAAGTAGGTAGTAAAATACCTAAAAAGACCAGATGAAGTACTAAGATGCATGTCTGGTTTTTATGCTAAGATTCAACAATGAGGAAGTGTCAAGATACAACTTGAAAAATCACCTCATTTGGCAGTGTGTGATTTTGAATATGATTTTATATTTTTCATCTGAAAATTTATTTATATCTTGAAAATTTAACTAAGACCTATTACTCTGAGTGGACACTTTCACAGATAATAATAATATTCTTTTTTTCTAGTGTTTTTCTTAACATCTCTACTCCGGTCATTTTTGTGTTTAAATACATAAAAATGGATTATGTATTTTGAACATACACACTTGCGTGTTTTCATGCATTCATGTAAATATGTATGAAATAATTTTAACACAGATCCAATATTCTATGATTTAAACAGAGACAAAGAGATAAAGCGTACCTTTTCTGGATCAGCTGTTGTTATGACCCACACACAGTGTGCATTGTCTTCATATTGAACTGGATAATTTGGTGATGTAATAATCCCACTTGGTCCACGTAAGTTAGACCCACATGTTCTAGCTAAAATGACAAAAAATGACAAAAATTTATCAGTTGCTCTGTTTAAAATAAGCATTATAAAATTGCCATAGCAGTAATAACAACTTGCCATGAAAATATTATTATGCTGATACATTCTATCATAGAATCATAGAATCATAGAATGGTTAGGGTTGGAAGGGACCTTCAAAGGTCATCTAGTCCAACCCCCCTGCAAGGAGCAGGGACATCCCTGACTAGATCAGGTTGCTCAGAGCCTCATCCAACCTGGCCTTGAACATTTCCAGGGATGGGGCATCCACCACATCTCTGGGCAACCTGTTCCAGTGTTCTAACACCCTCATTGTAAATCTACCTCCCTCTATTTTAAAACCATTAGCCCTTATCCTATCACAACAGGCCCTACTGAACAGCCTCTCCCCATCTTTCTTGTAGGCCCCCTTGAGGTACTGGAAGACCACTATAAGGTCTCCCCGGAGCCTCCTCTTCTCCAGGCTGAACAGCCCCAGCTCTCTCAGCCTGTCCTCATAGGAAAGGTGCTCCAGCCCTCTGATCATCTTTGTGGCCCTCCTCTGGACCTTCTCCAACTGGTCCCTGTCCTTCTTATGTTGGGGGCTCCAGAAATGGACACAGTACTCCAGGTGGGCTCTCACCAGGGCAGAGCGGAGTAGAGAGGGGAGAATCACCTCCCTCAACCTGCTGGCCACACTTCTCTTGATGCACCCCAGGATGCAGTTGGCCACCTGGGCTGCAAGGGCACATTGCCTGCTCATGTTGAGCTTCTCATCCACCAGCACTCCCAAGTCCTTTTCCTCAGGGCTGCTCTAAATCCATTCTCCGCCCAGCCTGTATTTGTGCCTGGGATTGCCACGAGCCAGGTGCAGGACCTTGCACTTGGCCTGGTTGAACTTCATGAGGTTGGCATGGGCCCACCTCTCCAGCCTGTCAAGATCCCTCTGGATGGAAGCATGTTTTAGGAAAGTAACTTGTTTTTCCAACTGAGGTTTTAATGGAAGAAGAGAACTAATTTATCCTATTTTGTTAGAAGTTTACCAGAGGGAGTAAAGCATAATAGAGATATTTACAGCTAATAAATTGGAAGGAACAGCAAACACTAGTAATAACACACAGATAATTCAGCAGCAAATAGCCCCTTTCTGCTGAGCATTACTTTTACCACGCATAGATCACTTCAGCTCATTTCTGCAATGTATTAGCAAACAAGAATAAGTTTAGGAGATAAAAAAAAAGTCTACATCAAACAAGAGTGAACAGTGTGTTGTTCCAAATCTGGCTTCTTTCACCCAGTGCACTACACCAATCTTACACACAGAGCAGAAGTATTTATTTATTTTATTTCTGCACAGATATAGGTGCTAGGTAGTAAATCCACAAAGCCAGCACACCTGGTTATAACAGCTTTACATATTTACACAATTCAGAATGACAGTTCTGCCTTTTGGCCACACCTACTTAACTACAATTGGTTAGCTATTTTCTTACTTTAGTTTAAAGATACAATACCTTTTGAATTTACTATGCACGCTCGGTGAGTAGGGGTCTTTATCTGAGGAGGGGACAATTTTAGCACTAGAGATGTGGTTTTCATATTATAATGAGAAAGTTCACTTTGAGGACACTAGTGAAATTTTGTCGATCATTTATAACTTTTATCAATGTTATGCACCTGCAGGGATATACATCCCTTTAGTTTAATAAATGTTTTCATGCTGTGGATCCTTCCTTATCTGTTTGGGCTTCTTCAGCAGGTTTGCTCTCCTCCAGCCTATCTTGGAGTTTCTTTATTCTGGCAGATTTATGGCATTATCCTGCTCTTTCAGGGCCATGTCTGACATGTTACTCCTTGCTTATCTTGGTTCTCCCTTTCCCATGCAGATCCTTGCTTACTTCCTTGTTCCTTTGACAATCATCCAGCTTTCAACAACTTCTGGAGCAAGATGTTTCATTTTTAATCAGTCTGTCAGTTTCTCTTCAAGGGTATAATCGTTAGCAGGGTATGCATTGTTTATAGAAAGTAACTTGGCTTGCTCAAGCAAGATTCTGTTAGACAAAATATTCATTGTCCTTACCTAATGGAAAATTTTATAAAAACTCATTCATGTAAATTTCATAAAAATTTCATTTATGGATATCAAGCAGAGCTGTTTTCGATTGTCTAGTCTTTATGTGGATATGCCTATGTAATTTTACCCACGTTACATACAGTTTGTAATAATTTATCCAAGATCTGCCTTTGTAGACTTTTTTATTAGGTCTGACTAGAATGGTGTTAACTTCCTTCATAGCAGCATGTGTGGTGCTATAGTTTAGATTTGTAACTAGGATAGTGCTGATAACACACCAGTGTTTTGGCCATTACTGAGCAGTGCTTGCACAACATCAAGGCCTTCTCTGTTTCTCACACTGCCCTGACAACAAATAGGTTGGGGGTGGTCAAGAAGTTGGGAGGGGACTCAGCTGGGACAGCTGATGTCAGCTGACCAAAGGGATATCTCATACCATATGACAATATGGTCAGCGGTAAAAACTCAAGGAAAGGAGGAGGAAGTGGGCAGGTACATGGTTATAGGTTTGTCTTCCCAGGTAACCATCATTTGTGCTGAGGCTCTGCTTTCCAGGAAATGGCGAGCACCTGCTCACTAATTGGAAGTAGTGAATAAAGCCTTTATTTTGCTTTGGTTGCATGCAGAGCTTTGCTTCATTTATTAAACTTTTTTTATGTCCACTCACAAGTTTTCAGCTTTTGCTCTGCCATTTCTTTCTCTCATCCTGCTGGGGGTGAGTGATAGAGTGGCTAGGTAGGTGTTTAGCTGTTGGATAGGGTCAACCCACCACACCAGTTTACACTGTTTAATGAAGAAAGCATAATTTACAAGTATATCACATATGTAATCATGCAAATTGAAAAATCTATACTGGCGAGAGCAGAAAAATATTTTTCTTTTGCTATTATGAAATAACCAGGTAATGAAATCCTTTCTTCTAAGTATATAAGTTACACGTAAGTGAGATTATGCCTCAGCTCATTCTTGAAAAAGCAGAAATTTAGCTCCAGGTGTTGCAAATCCTTCCCTCCACAGTCCCTCTGTCATTTGCTGCCCTGATTCGTGGCATTCAGCATAAGATTTTGTGAGTGTAAGAAGTATTTCTTTGATCTACCTCAAAATGATAAATAAAGTATATAAAACAATTTTTTGTGTGTGTGGTTTTTTTTTTTTTTAATAATGGTGGTGCTTTTTCTTGTTTTTCAGTGCTATCCTGGCTAGGTTGTCTGGTTCTAGGAGGACATAAGGCAAGTATGTTTCTAGGGTTAAGACTTTCATCAATACGTACAATCTAAATGCTCAACCTACATTAATTTTTCTACTGAGAAAAAGGAAAAATTCTGTACAAAGATGTATACTCTTTATTTTTCCTATACACCTCAGTTCTGAAGTACATTTACAGCATTTACATCCTTTTTTGTGTTTTTATTACATGCAGTAGATTGCAATAGAAAAACATGTAAACAAACAAAAAGCCACCTCACTCCCTTCTCCTTAAAGGCAGGAGAAGGAACTTATTCATTGGTTCAGACCATAATGAGAAAATATTTAGAAAATAAGTCAGAAATTTAGATAATTTGTAAGGTTGAGCATAATAGATAAAAGAGAAGGCAATTTATGGAAAAATTAGGACCATGTGATTATCTGGGACTGATAGGAACACAATATGATTGTGAGAGCCTCCTATTTTACAATGAGGGTGGTGAAACACTGAAACTGGTTGCCCAGAGATGTTGTAGTTGCCCCACCCCTGGAAACATTCAAGGCCAGGTTGGATGAGGCTCTGAACAACCTGATCTAGTTGGAAATGTCCCTGCTCCTTCCATGGGGGTTGGACTAGATGACCTTAAAAGGTCCCTTCCAACCCTAACCATTCTATGATTCTATGATTCTATTTAGGCCTTGAATTAGAAAAAAATAACCTAAACTTAACTTACTATTCCTACTTAAAATATGTTTAACACGACAAAAAGAAGATTAAGTGAAATGTAAACTTACAAAAGGAAATTATCTCCCTAAATTTATACTCTTTCTGCATCTTTGCTCATGTGCTTCAAGCTGTCTTTGGATATATATATAATAATATACACACACGCATATATTATATATGCATTTTTTATATATGTGATTTTTTTGTTTTGTTTTGAGCATAATTTCATTGCATTTCGAAACAGAAATTATAAATTACCCTTCCAAACTTCAGGAAAAATGACAAAGAATAGCACCTACCTCTGCAAATTGGCCTGTGGTCACTCCAGGCAGCCAGTGTATCTGTCACTTTCTGACAAGTGATGCTTTTAGAACCTTGTAGCACATAATTGTCTTCACAGGAAAACTGTACATTTGCACCCACCCTAGGAGAAAAAATGAAGGAAGAAGTGAAGAATCAAAATATATTTTAAATATTCACCTCCCCCTCCTAAATAAATGTAAATGTCACCAAATGACAATATTTCTAGGTCCAAACATGGAAATTAAGGAGGGAAATTCTACTCCATCGTTACTGTATTCATAAAAACCAACTTACACTATATGGAACAGATCTCCTATCTATTTTGTTCACCTTTAAAAGAAAGAAGGCCAGGAATACAAAACAATTTTGATACTAAATTTCATCCTTTAAACTATGGCTTCAATGAATGCATAGAGAGAAGTATTTCTTAAGAAAATATATTATCACCATTCAACAGCAAAAAAAAATTACTTCATGAATAATTTCAACCTCTCCATACTCTCTTAACTGAGAGAATAAGCAGTTAGATATGGTAAATTATCAACAAGTATAACCAGGAAATACTAATTTCAGTAAACTATAATAATTCATTAAATATTTCTGATCTTGTTGAAATTTCCTGTTAAAATATGCCAAATGATAAATTTTATTAGCACTAGAATATGACTGTTACATGCATAACTTTGAAATGTATCTCTGTGGAATGATTTATAACTTTATTATTTTCTTTTAAGTTTTTTTTTCTCTGAACAATGCCGAACAACATCTATGTAGAAATAAAAAACTGTACAAAGTTACTGTGTATCTCAAAGAGAGCTTTTCTAAACAGTATTTATATTTTTGCTTCCATTTATTATTTGTTAAATTTTTTGTTCCTTGTCATAATCAACCAGTTTTGTTGTTAGCTTTCTTGCACTTTTAAATACATATCTGATAATCCCATGTTGTGAACTAAGTGATCTTCATAAAGCAAATTTCTCAGTTTGGTCTCTCTAAGCCATTGAGACCTAAACACTGCTAGGTGTCAGACAGAAATGTCAGTGGTTAAAATTGTGCTGTGGAGAATAGATAATAATCTCATTCATTAATATGCAGCTCATTCCTACCCTTCAAGAACAAGTATTCTATTAGTTTCTCAGAGGATTTCACAAAGACAGACTATATCCCTGGAAACGTTCAAGGCCAGGCTGGGTGAGGCTCTGAGCAACCTGTTCTAGTCGGGGATGTCCCTGCTCCTTGCAGGGGGGTTGGACTAGATGAACTTTGAAGGTCCCTTCCAACTCTAACCATTCTATGATTCTATGATTCTATATTATTTATCATTACTATAATGTACATCTATAGCTCCTTCACTAACCTTTAATAGGGTCCTTTTTCTTTTTTTTTTTTTAATTTTAAAATTTTGATGTGATGCTCCAAATCTAGGAAAGCTTTAAAATCTGCTTTTCTTAACATTTGGTTCTTGAGATGTTAAATGTGAAAAAAATCAGAAGGGTAGGGAAAATATTCGCCCTTTCTTTCAGCAGGTAATGAGAAATGCATGAAATCCTTGAAAAGTAATGTAATTTTCTAAAGTGATATTTATTTTTTTATTTGTCATATTCTCCTTTCCTTCAGAACATTCTTAAACCTCTCATAAAAATAAACCAAGCATGATTCCAAATGCATACCTCAAATTAATAAAAAGTTGGTTTCTCTTACTGGTAAAGAAAATATTACGATGCTCTAAACACCTATTTTAAAATGCATTTTCTCATATTTTCTAAAATTACGAGCTCTGAAAACTTGTTCTGTGGAAGTAGGAAAAAAAACAACCAAACCTAGTTGTGATAAATGTAAATTGATAATTGAAGTGTTTAAAAATTATGTTGGATAAAGACTTTCCTGACAGTATAATGATGTGTGAACCAACATGGAAGCTTCAGCATTTCCCTGAAGTTTGCTACTATTGAGACATGTAAAAACTGTGCACACACAAAAAAAATAAGAGTAAAATGAAATGTATAATTATTGGATGTCTGCAATTGCAATGTATAATTTAACACACCGGATTATTCCCCCAAGAAAGAAAGAAAGAAGGAGAAACAAACAAACAAAAGGAATACAAATATTCTGACCTCCAATGCAGTAAGTGAAGGCTTTTATGTTTAGACTGGGTTTTCATCATTAGAGAAATATATTTTAAAATATTATGAATGGATACATAAATTTGACATGCTAATATAATCTACACACTTATGATTATTCATTTTTTCATTTTTATTCTATATAGTATATTGTATTTTTCCTAAAGTTCTGTTCATAGCTTGTATCTAAGGACTAATAATGTGAACTTCATGTATTTTACATGGTGAATATTATAATCTGAAATGTTTGATCACGAACTAAGTGACACAAAATAAATCTGCTAACTACAACATATTAAAAACAAACAAAAATATAGCAAAACCGTCAAATTAAAGAGCAAAATAGGAATATGGAGCACTCAAAATCTCCTTAGTGTTAGAATTCAAGGTGGAGAGAAACCTGAATGCCAGCTATAAGCATTGAGAAGTGCAATCTTTTGAAATTAATTTCAAGAATTCTAATTAAATTTGAGGTAGGCTACAGAATAGCAGTTACAGGTTTTACCAAAATGACTGAGATAGTTCCGGACACCGTTTACTTGTGGCTGTGCTATATACTAAGTCTGCTTTAATATCAGTTAAGATCTACTGTTTTCGAAGCACCTGAGAAATCAGGTTTATGGCATGAGTCTGACAACTGATACTTTCAATAAAATAATTTTAATGTAATTTTAACTCTGTTGAGGCTTACAAAAAAAAGGGAAAAGGTATTGAAAGGTTCTAAACGCTGTTAAATGGAGGTACAGATTGTCACACTAATATATGTGAAGGAATTTAAAAGTTTGTGTAAGTAACTGGTTAATAATGAAATGTGTGTGTGTGTTTTTATATATCGTTGTTATATATCACATACATTGCAGATATCTGAATGAGGCTATATCTACTGTTTTGGGATCTCACATAAAAATAAAATGTGATATTGACCTTCAAAATTGTATTGATTATATTCTCATTCATCTAGCAAAGTCTGAGTTGCTATTTGTCCCTCAAAATGAATCCAAATATCCACTGGATTTTTTTTTTAAATAACTGAAAATCACCTCCCCTGCTTCCTGAACTGAACACAGTAATAGCACAGCAGGAGGACAGAATCAAAAGGTTAAGATTTCAATACCTTTTTGTTTGCTTTATGATATTAGAATGAATGCCATTATTATGCTGAAAATGATGAAACCCTTTTCAAATAACTTGTCAGCACTGAATCAGTTTGGTCTCAGGCTGTCTTGAAAATAAAGCCTTTGCCATTCCATCAGTCCCACTCACAACATATTTTTCAGTAGACTGGAAAAGATTTTGAATAATGTGCATTTTCACATGTTTTAGTTGAAATTAATATCCACAGTTGTCATTCTCCTGACAAGAACAATAGCTCCTTCTGGTGTCTATACTTGCATCTTAGAAAAGAAAAAAAACATTGCCTTTCTTTTACTCTCTACAGTATTTTCATGACATTGGACAAACGCAAGGAACAGCAAATATCATTTTCTCTTTCTTATGGAAGAGCGTGATTTGCCATTTCAGAGAAAGCAGAACTAAATTCCAGCCAGATTCTCTCTTTAAATGTCAAACTAGATATAGATTGCTAAACTTTAAGATAGCTAAGATATGTTTTAAATAGATAGGAAAAAAAAGACGTTTACAGTACATGAAGATCAGTTGCTGTTGCATAATCAGTTTTCAGACAGCAAGTAAGGTTTAGGAGGAAAATAAAATTTTATTGTTTCTCTCAAATAATATTCAGAAATGGAGATGCAAAACATGCATACAAATTATAAGTTATCAAAGTATACTGATGTGTTTTATTAAGCATATTTATATGATGTTGCTTATGCTATTTTTTTGACACCTTATGCATTCCTTTATCCCTATGAACAGTAAAACACATTAGGTGAAATGAAAATATTATCAGAAGTTGAATGGGGTAAAGGAAGCAGGGGAATAGCCTTACTCTGTCAATTGAATAAGCAATGCTTGTAAGTGACCTCCAGACATTTAAGATACCTTTAATCTACATTCATTCATAAGAGACTGTGTTCAAAATACAATTATATATGTTTCGCAAGGATCTTTGACATTAGAGTCCCTCAGATATTTTAAGATATACTTTGAGATTTAAGG
Source organism: Chlamydotis macqueenii (assembly GCF_036417535.1). Lineage (NCBI taxonomy): Eukaryota > Metazoa > Chordata > Aves > Otidiformes > Otididae > Chlamydotis > Chlamydotis macqueenii. The sequence continues at coordinate 23,915,597 of NC_141558.1, forward strand.
TTCTTTTGGGATTTCCCTTGTCTTGATACCTTCACGTACTGCTGGGATTCTTATTGTTGGGCTGTCCTATCTTGGAGCTCCCACAGCTGGATCTTTGAACCTGTTTCACCAAAATTATTTTAGATTCTTTTCTCTTTCCCATTACAGACTAAGGGGAAAAAAAGCAATAAAAAAGTAATTATCTCTCTTACCCTATTGTAGCTTACCAGTGCTCTTAGACTTGGCACTCAAAGTGCATGTGCTGTTGTTTCTTAACAAATGTTCATATGCCACTGACTTGGACCTGAGTCTGCTTGGCTCACAGCGTATAATGAACACATAAAATCTATACAAGATTCATAGTCACAGAATAAATTACATTGGAAAAGGACATCACCTAATCCAATGCCCCACTCCATGCAAGTCCAATTGGAACAGAGGGCTCAGGGCCTTGTTCAGGTGAGCTGTGAATGCCTCCCTGGATGGAAATTCCACAAACTCTCTGGGAAACTTGCTCCAGTGTTTGACCATCTTCATAGTGAAAAGCATTTTTTTTTTTAAATGCTAATTCTCATTGTAATTTACCATGTCCCAACTTACATCCATTGCCTCTAGTCCTGTCACTGTCCACCTCTGAGAACGGTCTGGCTTTCTCTTCTCTACATTCTCTAGTTTAGTAGCTATAGACAGCTACAAGGTGCTTCAGATTCTTTTAAAGCTGAGCGAACTCAGAACTCTCAGCCTCTTCTTATATGTCACGAGCTCAGGCTCCCTCACCATCACAATCTGCTGAACTTACACTGGTATCTATAGTTAATGGAGTAAGAAAGGCCCCTTCAGGTGTGAATTCATGCTATCTTCCACTCAACATTTAGGCTATGGGGTTAATTCTTTCCAGAGATGCTTTTCTCTCTCCACTGAGAGTGATCCTAAATGCTGCCCTTAATTCTTCGAACTAAGTATTAGATTTGGAGGAATTCAGAAGAGGTATACTCTGCACCCTTTATGGCTATAAGGAGAGACTCAGGTGGAGGAGGGAAACTGATGCATACCTGCACAAATAGTAAAGTAAAATAATCTCAGAAATAACAGTTGAAGTATATAGGTATCCCTCAGATGAATACACACAGGCACTTTAACACAACTTGAGAATGACTTGTATTTTAGTATCCCATTTCTACATAGTCTTCTGCCAACTGATGTTTCTCTCCTCAATACATCAAGCATTAATAAAGATCTAGATAAAAACTACATTTATTTTCCTAAAGCAGCAGACCTTCTAGCCTATTTATTGAAAAGCTTATTTCACTTTGTTATTTTTTAAAACATATTTAACTGCTGACCAGTTGTTAATGAAATCATGACTTTGCATACAACTAATGGTCTTAATGTTGGAGTTATGAGATTTCAAACTCCTTTGAGGGTAAACAGAGAAAAACCCAAAAATAACTCAGAAATATAATAGGTTTAAAAATTATTTTTCCTACCATTTACACCCTAGCTTGGAAGAGCCTTGATTCAGGAGCCAGGTTTGATTAACTTGCCTCCTCTGGAGTTGCAGAGAACTTATACAGTGGGAAAACAGACAGTTCTCTCTGGTTCTTCTTTTGTGCTGTGCAGAAAATTCTGCCTTTCCTACACATGCAAGTTTAGTAAGTTCTAAAATTCCTATTTAAAATGCATTGATTTAAAAAAGAAACAAGCAACAACAATTCAAGATATGCAATGGACTGGAGCTATTTTGACAAAGACTTGACACATTTAAACTAGGGAAATAATATGTATCTGTAGTTGCACACTCTGTATACATGTAACAGGAAATACCTTATTTTTGGTCATATAAAAAAACCTAAATGCCTACCTGAAGTCAGAGCCCACCCTTTTCCCATTTTCTGGAGTTCCAGGATCAGGACATGTATCAGATGCAATTGCATCCCCACCCTGGGTCACTGCAAAGTAAAGGAAAAAAAAAAAAAATTAGACATGCGACTATAAAGATTATAATCTTCACTTTTTCCATACATGAACTTCCATAGCCTGAATTTAATCATATGCATATTCATATTTTTTCTTGAAACATTATAAATCATGACCAAAAAGAAGCCCCATATAATTGATTTCTCTGGTGTATTGTGGGGTTTTTTTTTTTTTGTTATGATAAAAAAACCCCATGTTTTTCTTCTGTTGGAAAATAAATTATTGATTTCCCATGGACAGGCATCTTTTTATGGATATTCTAGGATCCACGGCTTTTCTCAGACAGAGAAAACAACATTTTGTGAAGTCACTTTCTGAAATATAAACAAGACACCATTGTAAGCTTAAGATAGAATGAGAAAATAAAATCTCATTTAAGCTTCTGTCCATAATAAGACTTTAAATAGATAAAAGCCAAGAACTCAACTGTAATACAGAAATATTTTTATGAAGATACAAAATTACTCTTAAAAATGTAGAGAAAACTCCACTGAGCAATGCATTTGTAACAAGCTGAATATGTGCTCATGCAAATGAGGCTCAAAATCTCTATTTTGTACTTTATGGTAGGACTAGAAAGAGAAGGTATCCCATACTGTTCCATTCTTTTCATCTTCTGTTCTTTCTCCCTCCAGACTGTCAGATACTTGCATAACACTAGATTTATAAATATATAAAATTATAGTCCTTTCAAAACTCAGAACAATTTAAACACTCAATTTTTTTTTCTTATTTGTAAAAAGGTATTCAAGGTATACATGGAATTCAAAACAATTAATCATAAAGAAAAGACATAAACTAACAAAGCACAATGCTGTGAATATTCAGAAAATCTGAATATGTGTGTGCTTTCTGTACTGCACATATGCACATGTCTATCCATGCATAGTTACACTCCTCCTGTCTTTCTGTTTCCCTCACTGAAGAATCGAGGTAGCAGAAATTTGTAGATCAAATTTTTCACCATAAAGGATATTTGAGAAACCCTTAAGGACAGGGCAGAACATTCTTCCTGAATAAAAAAGTTAGTTGGAATATTTTATCTGCACAAAATAAATTACACAAGCCTGAGTGGATTACAGATGACAGCATTACAGCTAAAATGTGATGAGAGATTAGATGTAAAAAGTGACTGGTTTTCTCACACAGTGATATGCTTTCAAATTGAACACAGTGGCAAAAAGAGTTGTGACAAGCAGGATACATAAAATCAGATGGTAAGAGTTATAAATCTTTTTGTCTGTTTTGGCAGCATCAAGGACAATTAATTTATATAGAAATACAAAGTTTTACTAGAGAAAATTCAAAGAAAAAAACCTACATTACAGCACTACAAAAATATAACGAAGACAAAGCACTTGTAAGTATCAAAATGCTTAACCCGAGCATATGTTATTCTTAAAGTAGAGAAACTGCAACAATAACAGTATATTTCAGTATTTATCTACATTTTTTTCTATTTTAGCATTTTAAAGGATGCTTTAAAAATATAGGAAACAAAAAGAATCATCTCTTTCCTCATATCTTTTTAATACTATTTATTGTATTATATACTATTTGTCCCAGAAATCTTTCTTTAAACTAGGTAAAAAATTATCATGATAATCTCAGAAATGTTTTGGGAACACAATTAAAAATATGTTTTATTTTAAAATAATTTCCTGGTTAAAAAACAAAACAAAACAAAACAAAACAAAAACCCAAGCATGACTAAAAATCCAGTTCAGCCAGACAAAAGTATAGCATCTGGAATTCAACATCTTGAAAACATTCCAGACCAAGAGCTCAGTCCTGCTAATTTCACTACTATTACTTAGATTGATAAAGATTTTTGTGTGTGTGAATAAAGGCTTTCAGAAGTCTATGTTAGCTAGTAAATATGCATTTTATTCTGATGATTTATTCTTACAGTTTCTTGGGTAGTGTCAGCATTGAAACGCTGTTATAGTCAAAAACTGATCTTACTAGAAAAGCAGCCTGCTTGTACACTAATGTTCCTTGAAATAAATAATCTGCCTATTATCATTTCTTCTTTTTTTTTCAGAAAAAAAAAATCAAATATTTAACTTTTTTAGCACAGAAGTGTAGCTACGTTAGTGAAGGTGAGGTTCAATTTTGACTACTGAATCACCAAAACACGAGAATGAGCGATATGACTTGACGTATCACGTTTACTAATCTTGAACCTTATGGTAACAGGTAGAGAACACTGCATTTGCTATCATGTTTTAAGTACAAATACATTGCAGTGAAGCTACCTCCTTTTACAGACATACATACAAAATGTGTAAGTAAGTATTTTGGGAGGCAAGTAAATGTTGACAGAGACCTTACTCATAGCAAACAGTGAAGTGATCTCCTCGGATGGATGATGACCTTCTCAGCCACTACCTTTCTCTGTCAACATGCTCTCACACCAATATCAGGGAAAGCTGAATTGGGCAATTGTTTACCCAGAGAAATACTGTCTCTTGAACCAGAGCAGGTATCATATATCTGGAACTCGGCACATGCTCCTGGATGTCTACAGGCCTTGTTAAACACAGCACAGGTTTTAGCTTCTACTTTCTCCAATGAAGTGTCAAGTGTTTTTTAACAGATTGTGGTTGCATGACATGCTGTCATAACACAATAAATACAATTCCCTGTAAAAGAAGCCTGTCTGATTTTGTCTTTCTAGATGGGAAAAAAAAAAAAAATTCTCAGATTAGTGAAACTATTTATTTCCTTTAGTGGTTCAAGGATACCAGGGACTTTAGTCCATTTATGAATATATGTATATACTTTTTAAAAATATTTTTTTTAGCTCCAACATTTGTTATCATTCAGACTGAAAATAGATTAAAAGATGCCCAAGTGAATCCCTGTCAGACCTTTATCTTCCACTGTTTCAATACTGTCAGATTTCCCCTTTATCAATCGCTATGAAGTATTACCTACTGCTACTGAGATCCATAACATGTGGGAAGAGAAAGTATCATTTTTATTTGAGTGTCTCACTTCCAGAATATGTTTAAACCTTGCAGTCTCTTTCTGAAAGCATCTCTTAGACATATCATCTTCTGTTCATCCAGTCACATGCCCAATCTTTCACTATTTTATCTTTAAAGAAAAATACTTTTTTATGCCCTTAAATGATCCATGTCTTACCAATTTGTACTCCTTCAAAATTATACTGTATAAAATTTAAATTTACCTAGGATATAATAAAGTGTTCCATGCTTTTTGTATCTTTCTTCTGATTTTTCCTTCTTTATCATATCGAACTTAAATTGCTTATCTTTACTTTCAAAGGTCATTCATACACCATCTATATTTTAACTATCATCTCAGTTTTCATTTAAGAATTTTAAAATTTTAAAACAATGAACATATTAAGGAAAATGGAAGGTATTTTTCCTATATAAAGCTTGCAAAACTTAGAAATAAATACAAATTATGCAGAAACTTTCACACAACTCTGCACTAATTAGTAGCATTTATGTTAGAGCACTAACAATGTTACTCTGTATTGTGAATACAAACTAAACATTTATAAACCTCTATTTATAACAAATATATTTAGGACCAGCCTAAATAATCCTAGCCTCTCTCAGTATGTTCTTAGTACATTCCCAGTATACCCTCTCTGTTTTAAAAAGAAGTTTAAGAGAATGTAATCCTGGGAAATATCAAAGTAAGATATTGCTTTACGTAGATAAATCTTCACATTGTATCACAGTCACACACAGTTCTTCAGGGAACCATCAGCTAGAGAAAATCATAAAATCATAGAATCATAGAATGGTTAGGGTTGGAAGGGACCTTCAAAGGTCATCTAGTCCAACCCCCCTGCAAGGAGAAGGGACATCCCTGACTAGATCAGGTTGCTCAGAGCCTCATCCAACCTGGCCTTGAACATTTCCAGGGATGGGGCCTCCACCACCTCTCTGGACAACCTGTTCCAGTGTTCTATAACTCGCATCGTAAAAAATTTTTTCCTAATATCCAATCTAAATCTACCCCCCTCTATTTTAAAAACATTACCCCTAGTCCTATTGCAACAGGCCCTACTAAACAGCCTTGCCCCATCTTTCTTGTAGGCCCCCTTGAGGTTCTGGAAGACTGCTATCAGGTCTCCCCGGAGCCTCCTCTTCTGCAGGCTGAACAGCCCCAACTCTCTCAGCCTGTCCTCATAAGAGAGGTGCTCCAGCCCTTTTATCATCTTCGTGGCCCTCCTCTGGACCTTCTCCAACTGGTCCATGTCCTTCTTGTGTTGGGGGCTCCAGAAATGGACACAGTACTCCAGGTGGGGTCACACCAGGGCAGAGTAGAGGGGCAGAATCACCTCCCTCAACCTGATGGCCACGCTTCTCTTGATGCAGCCCAGGATGCGGTTGGCCTTCTGGGTTGCAAGGGCGCATTGCCGGCTCATGTTAAGCTTCTCATCCACCAGCACTCCCAAGTCCTTCTCCTCAGGGCTGCTCTCAATCCACTCTCCGCCCAGCCTGTATTTGTGCCTGGGATTGCCATGACCCAGGTGCAGGAACCTTGCACTTGGCCTGGTTGAACTTCATGAGGTTGGCACGGGCCCACCTCTCCAGCCTGTCAAGGTCCCTCTGGATGGCATCCCTCCCTTCCAGCGTGTTGATGGCACCACACACCTTGGTGTCATCATCAAACTTGCTGAGGGTGCACTCTATCCCACTGTCCGTGTGCCAGGCCCAGCACAGACCCCTGAGGGACACCACTCGTGACCAGTCTCCACATGGACATTAAGCCGTTGACCACCACTCTCTGAGTGCGGCCATCCAGCCAACTCCTTATCCACCGAGTGGTCCGTCCATCAAACCCATGTCTCTCCAGTTTAGAGAGAAGGATGTCATGCGGGACAGTGTCAAAAGCTTTGCACAAGTCCAGGTAGATGATGTCAGTTGCTCGTCCCTTGTCCACCGATGCCGTCACCCCGTCATAGAAGGCCACCAAATTGGTCAGGCACAATCCGCCCTGTGTGTGTTCCATGAGACTAACATCATAAAAAGTATCTGAAGTCACAGGATAGGGAGAACCATGAGAAAAGATTCTAGTCAGGTTGTTGGGTTTGTTTTTTTTTTTAAATATTAGTTACTGTAGAGTCTAACAGAACTATGCCTTTCTCCTTTTTTAACAGAGTGTTGGAGAACATCAAAGATGCTTCAACCAACAGACATGTCTTTAGTATAGAGACAGAGCATTCTCAGTGGATGCAATTTAACTCTGGAACGTCTCAACATGCCATGCTATTATATACTGCAAAACTTATGTATTCTCAGGCCTTTCTGCAGAAACACTTGAAGAAAAGCTGTGAGTTCATTAACATGATGGACAACTTTTCAGTCTCTACGGTTAAGACAGGTGACTTAAATTTCTATTTGATAAAAATATATATTCTTTCTCTACTGACAGAATGAATGAACATGATTTCTTCCATTTTCTCAGTTAGGATTATGCAGCCTAGAGTCTCCATAGCTTTGGAAGTCATCTTTATTGTTAAACTTGGTATATAACTTAGTAAGAACAGAATTCCTTTAAGATTTCACATGTTCTGATTCTAACACAATAGTACAGCAGAAAGACTGGCAGCAATTGTAAACAGAAATCAGAATTTTTAAAGTTGTAATCATAATAATAAACAATTAGTAGATACATTAACATCCTAATTTAGCTCAGCATTTGGGAAGTGTTTAGCTTTAATCAAGGAACAATATTAGGCAGGAAGAAGGGACAGCACAATATACGTTTTATGCAGCAAGAAAAGTAATGTGAGATCTCCCTTGTTATAATATTGATTCTACACCAGGCAAGCTGCCCTGCTTTAGATGCATTTGGAATCTGAATACACATTAATGATCTACTAATGTTCATGTAAAGCTGTAATGAAATGCTTTGAAAGGCTGGACTTTGAAGCAAAAAATTATTATGTATAGATGCATTATACTGCATTTCTTTCTTCAGGAGCCATTAGGTTAGTAGCAAATATTTGATGTTCATACAAGCTGTCACATCTACAATTTTATACTTAACAAGTTTTGGCAGGCTGTTTGGCCATTTACTCATTCTCCTAGTGATATTGCCAACCTATAGAAAGGTTCTGGATTTAAAAAAAAACACAAAACAAAAAAAAAAAAAAACCACAAACAAACCAAAACCATAAACCCAGGAACAATCATTCCTTCAATTACTTGTTTTGAATATTTTTTAAATTAAACCAAAAATTGCAAGAATCACCTACAAGGCGGCCTTGTCAAATTCTGCATGGAGGCTAGAGAAAAGGCCCTAAAATTCACTATGGAAAGATACAATAAGAAACGGCAGTTTTTCTAGAGCAGACTGACAAGTTTGTAAACTGAACAAGACTTTACAATGAATTAATACTTTATCTCTCTATTATGATGAAAATAAAAGCTGACATATGTAAATGTCAGCCTCTTTCTAGCCAAGTCACATATAAGTGCAATGACACTATCAATAAGACAAGATATTAGATGCACTAATTAATAATGTATTAGAGCCACATTTTGATTATTCATTTAGCTCCTTAGATTTCCAGTTATTTACTTTTTAATTTTTGAAAAGGTTGATTCATAAAAAAAAAAAAAATCTAGCTGTTTTAGACATAATTTTGGTAATGAAAAAAATATGCTTCAAAAGTAAATCCAAAATATTTCAATTATTTTTATCAAGTGTACTAGAAATTATTTGTTTCACATAGCGATGAATAATGTGGTCTCTGGAAAAGAAAAAATATATATATGCTTAATGTCTTGATATGACAAAATATAGAGAAAAGGTATAAAAGACTATAATGCTATAACAGGACTGAATGCACAGGGGTTGGTTTAATTTAGAAAGTTGAAATTAATGAATAAAAAGAAAGATTTTAGAGCACAAAAGCTTCAATCCAAAAATACATTGACAGGCAGAATTAATTGAATGAGATTTTCTACAATAAGTTTTGCTGCATTTGCTCTAAAATGTCAGTTACCCTTATCCTGAGCATAATTTCAAGCTTTCAAACTTTTTTACTTATCCAGAGCAAAATAAAACTGTGAATTTGAGAGTAATTGTAATGGTCAGACTGCATATACAGCAGAAGGTCTTTTTTGTTTGCAAAGGTATTTATTAGGAGACCTGTCATGTGTTGCACTTCTTAGCAGCACATAAGATTTAGCCATTTCAAGATAGTCTCTTACTGTAAATAACAGGGTAGCAAGTTAGGATCATGATTAAACTTGCTTATAAACAATGTCATCAAATCATCTGCATTAGATTTTATTTTTAAAACTATGATGGAGTCAGAAAAGGACAAACAAGTTTGTTTTACAGGAAAATGCAAACTGCAGGGACATGGATCTGATGGATGGACCACTCGGTGCATAAGGAATTGGCTGGATGGTCAAATTCAAAGAATTGAGGTCAACAGCTCGATGTCCAGCTGGAGACCAGTGACGAGTGGTGTTCCTCAGGGACTGCTATCGGGCTTGGCCCTGTTTAACATCTTTGTCAGTGACATGGACAGTGCGATTGTGTGCACCCTCAGCAAGTTCGCCGACGACGCCAAGCTCTGTGGTGCCATCGACACGCTGGAAGGGAGGGATGCCATCCAGAGGGACCTTGACAGGCTGGAGAGGTGGGCCCGCGTGAACCTCATGAAGTTCAACAAGGTTAAGTGCAAGGTCCTGTACATGGGTTGTGGCAATCCCAAGCACAGATACGGGCTGGGTGGTGAAAGAATTGAGAGCAGCCCTGAGGAGAGGGACATGAGGGTGTTGATTGGTGAAACACTCAACATGAGCCAGCAATGTGTGCTTACAGCACAGAAAGCCAACTGTATCCTAGGCTGCATTAAAAGAAGTGTGTTCAGTAGGTTTAAGGAGGTGATTCTCCTCCTCTACTATGCTCTCGTGAGACTCTACCTGGAGAACTGCATCCAGCTCTGGAGCCCCCAATGTAAGAAGAAGAAGGGTATGTGGAAGTATATGCTTAGTAACAGACAATGACTTATAATTAAATAATGTCAAAGATGTGACAGAAAATACAGACTTCAGTAAAAATAATAGCTGCAACCAGTGACAAAAAAAAATGTATTTCAACTAGACAATGATATTTAAAGAGTGCTATATAATATTTTCCACACAATTTCATCCAGGCTTTTAAAAGACAGAAAAACTACTTTTAGCAAAATGATTTGATGGTCCATACACTTCATCATAGGCTTTAAGTAACTCCTTCAGTAGAAATAGAATAATATAGATCTGTTACAGACAACAGAAATAAACCTGCAAGAAACTTATTCTAATTCAGAAGTGATAGATTACTGAAACCCAGAAAGTTGGAGAGAGATCAAAGAGAAGGAAGGACAGGCAATGAAAGTTTTGAAGTTCAACAATGTAACTACTTTCAAGAAGCTAGTTCAAACTCCTTTTTCCTTAATTCACCTATGAATTTAGTATGATGTTTACATACTGTTGAACATGAAAATACAGTCATGTTGACACCAGATTACACAAGCACATAAGGCCATTCCAGGCAGTTATACAAGGAGAAACTGTTATCCAAAACCTGCTCAAGTGAATCTGGGCCCGGAACACTCCTACAGATGGCATTGTGTTTGTTCAAAATTAGTAACAAATCTTCCAAAGTATTGTTCTATTAATTCAGCAAGCCATAGATAGCTGCCAGATTTCATTTAAAACTGAGTTATCCAATGTTTCTCACTATAAGGGTATTCTAGCTTTGAAAAATTGTAAGAAACATTCAACCACGCCTCTTGCTTTAAAAAGTGAGATTAAAAAAATATTCATTTCTGCAACAGAAACTATAAAAAAACATATCATTTTCACATGCTAAAGATAATTCTTTTAGGATTATATTTTTTTTTATAAGCCCTAGCACCTTCACACATTGAGAAATCATCATTCCACTGTATTGCAACTGTCAACACTTAGTTAAAATACCGTATCTCTGCAGTTTACCAATATATTTATGGCACTCCTTTCTCCAGGAGCTGGGGATTTCTAGCAGTAGTCTTATACCTTCTATAATCAGAATAGCTGCTATGCCCTATTTATCCTCGTTATTCCTTAGTGACCACAAGGCCTGAGAATAGATTGCCTTTACACAAACAGTCGATTCTGAGAGTGAATCAGCAGTTAAAAAAAAAAAGGAAAATAAAAGGTTTTTCTCCCTTCGTTTTGTTCTGTTTGGGTTTCCCAAGGGAATTTGAACAATTCTCCTTTGCATCCACCTCTATTTCCAGCAGCTCAATATAAGTTTTATTCCAGCTTAATGAAGCAATTTAAAGCTCAGTAGATGCACAACTTTCAGTCAGTCTAGGAGCTTATTAGTCCAGCTTTTCTTGAAGTTGTGAAGACCTTGCTCACTCATATTAAAATTTGTTTTTATATTTACTTCTAGATTGATACAACAATTTAAATAAATATATTTTCTCATAACTAAGAAATTTCACATCTTAGAACTGTGAGGAGAAATTGTCAAATATTTACCTTTTTAGTGTAATTAAAGATTTGGATTTTAGCCATTAAAATACTACTTAAAGGGTAGAGGTGAAAGGATCAATACTACTTTTATCAGTAAGTTATAATTTAAATATATTTTCCCTATGAAATATATTAAGAACTGGAATTTATTCTATTTCCCCCATTTCTGTGGGGGAATTTCTACATGTCACACAAAAGCTACAAGTCAGAATTAGATGCATTCACTTTATATGCTTTTCAGGGGGCTGGTTTAGGTCTTCCACAATGCATAGGAATCATGTAAGGCTCCTGAGATACTGTTTGACTCATTAAAGATAAAGCTGTATCATGAAATATGGAAATTCGTTTTATAATTGCAACCACCAGATTTTCACAGGTGTTGAATCCATCAGACCCCAGGAACAGATGACGGAGCTTGCAAAATCCAGGCCGAACATACTAAAAGCATATACCTAATTTCCTTCAACTGATGGTCCACACACAGTAAGCTACTATTGCCAACAAGTGCTGTTAAGTGAGAGAAAACCCCAATAGGTCTAAAAAGCTGAAATTTTCCAGTGAGTGAAGTTTCCTCACCAATGATTCAATACAGTTCCACCAGAAGGAATATGTAAGTTTATATTATGCTTGTTTTTAGTTAAAGAATTGACACCATAAACTGTAGTAAGAGTGCCTTAAGATTGCAAAATCTATCACTCATTAAGACTTGCCTGAACTGAATCTATCCATGCCTGAAAATGTACAAATCTATTTTTGTCTTTTCATTTTAATTTATGATTTATGGAAGATACCAATTTAAAAATATTGTTCCTTCATTAATCCTGATACTTAAATAATGATCTATATCATGTATTTATATTGCTCAAAGTCATGAGGCGAAGACAGAGAAGAAGCTATCTGACATCACTGCATAATAACTACATTGTGATGTCTTTGTGGCTTACTTGCAGTAAAATTATTTAGTGCTCAACTACAGTCAAGAAAACTATTAAGTCCTTATAACATTAAGGACATTAAAATAAAAATATTGTAAGCTCCTTAGCCATTAGTTTTCACATTGTACTTTGGATTCCAGTTTTATTTCATGACTGACTGCAGCTAATGACATTTTTGCACCAATTGCAAAGAACAAACTTTGACTGCAAAATATTTCCTTCTAATCACGAGAAAGTATTTTGCTTTCTTAGCATTATATAATACTCATACACAAGGAAATGGAAAAACATGACCTCAGTGAAGTCAACAGATAAAATATCAGTAATGATAGGGGGTACAGGATTTTATCTGACAGGCCACTGATTAAAAAAAATCTTTAAAAAATAAATACATTACCATTTATTTTTCACACCATATGACAGGAAGGGAAAGCAAAAATTTGACATGAAAATGAAATTACTATTATACATTTGTCCTTTGCACATCACAAAATAAGCTATGTATAAGGCTTAAACACATAGCTCAGAGTAAACAGAGTTGTTGCTTTTTCCAGCACCACTTCATTCAGAAATGTAGGAGATACAGTAATTTACTTTGATATGACAGAGCTGATGAAGAGTCAGCAGTAAAGAGCAATTTTATGGGTTATCCAGAAGCACTTTTTTCAAAAGAAATAAACCTAGCATGTTGTTTTGTCTCAGTGGCTTAGAAGTTTGGAAAATTCAATTTTTCACCAGCATCAGGTTATAAACTCACCCTACAATGCTATTTACTTGTAAATATACTGCCACTTTATAACATGTTTTATTGATTCACAAGGCACTCTTTTTCTTTCACTTTAAAAAATAGCTATCTAGCATCTAACTGAGCACTGCCATTTGTGCAATAATCCTGAAGGTGACTATAAATTTTAATGTTTTATATCGATAAATGTTAAAATGACTGTGTTTAAATAAAATTCTCATTTACTTAATTAATTATTTAATAAACATTTGGCAACCAATGCATTACCTGCTTTCTTAGTCTAGAAACTGATACTAAATTTTTGGTTGGCTTTTCAGAGTAAAATGTTTAGCATTGTGTAACAAATCTGAAGAGGTAACAAAACAACCATGGGCATATTGTATTGACAATCTCACGTTTCAATATAAGCTTCAGGATTTTGCATTGAATTTATATATATTAGTTCACTGTCCAAGGTTTGCAGAATTTAATCAAATAGGCTCTGACTTTGACAAAGAACTTATAATTAGAAAATAACTGCTAACTATGAGATAGTCTACCAAGGTGGACCTCTTTATATAGAAAATAAGATAAACTGATGCATAAAAATTCAGTTCTCTGCCCTTCCTCTGACATTTTTTGTGACTTTGAGTAAGACACTTAAGACCACATCTTAAGTGAAACCTAGATAGAACATGGAAGCTTGTGACCAGAACTATTCATGAAGTATCCTGTTAAGCTGCTCTCTAAAGCTGGAGCCATTTAAATTGTGAGAGGTCTTCACTTTCTGCCTACTTTCATCCAACTTAATAGCTGCAGTTTTGTACTTTCCAAGAAATGACACCTAACAGTCTTCTTGAGAGGACTAAGCATTGTTCTATCTTTTTATCACAGTTAAATCAGATGAGCTCAGAATACCTCTATCTTACTACCAATAAAATTGAATTTATCATAATCTAAGAAACATACCAGCTGATGATTTTCTTCAGAAATGCAGCTTAGAAATTAGAACATTCTCAAAAACAAAACAAAACAATTCAAATACTTTGTCTAGCTTAGATAATTCATGTTAATGTCTTTAGTTTCCTGCATAATACCCAGGTCATAAAACTACTGGTACATCAGTGTGGATAGTTTTCTCCCCTTCCCTCTTGTTGAAATTAAAACATTTGGGAGCAGAGGGGGAAGTTGTTTGGGTCAGAGAAAAAAACAATTCATAAGAATGGGTATGGTTGTGTAACATGACAAAGACACTCAGTGCAAGAAATGAATTTCAGAACTTCACTAAATGATCTTATGAGTAATTTTAGGGGAGGAGCATTGTTACCTCAAATCAGTTCTGGAATGAAAAGTGTATTTGTCATCCTGGAAAGAAAAAATTAAAGATATTGTCTCCAAATGGATCAAACTGCCTCTTCTACATGGAACAGAAGATTCAATTACTATTTTCATAATTTCTGAAGAGCTGAACATGTCATACTGTTACACAAAGTAAAAATATGGAGCACAGTTGGAGTGAGACTAGTCACTCAGGCTGCTAACTATTCTGAATATCTTATTTGTCTATGATGTTGAATACACTGCCAAATGTTAAATCAAATGAAGAGCAAGACCAAAAAGCAAGGTACTGGGCCAGGAATAAGAAACTAGCAGAGATTGAGCATGTCTGTAAATGACTGGGATTTTCAGGAAAGAGGATAAACCCATGCATCAAGGTCAGCATAAGGAGTTTTCATAGGCAAGAGTGGCAAAGACTGCAGCTTGTTGAAGGTTTTTATATTGTGCTTAATAGGTGACTCAACTGAACTAAATTGAATGACAGAGCAAGAGTAAACACAACATTGCAAGTTCAGAATCTTGTTCAGAGTTGGATAAAATTTCTATGGCCACTGACCTCACCTGTTCTTTTAAATTCACTCTAACTCACCACTCACAGTTGATTATTTTGAATTTTTGTATTATTGTTGTTTTATTCTCTTTAGAGAATCTGTTGGCTCACTGGAGGATTGTCCTGGTTCTGGCTAGAATAGAATTAATTTTCACTTGCACTGGGAGAGGAGTTGGAGCTGATGGCACCTGTGGCTGGAGGACACACCTAGGATAGTTTACTAATTAACCAACAGCTGGGATAGTTTACCTAAATTAGCCAAAGGGCTATTCCATAGAATCATAGAATCATAGAATGGTTAGGATTGGAAGGGACCTTCAAAGGTCATCTAGTCCAATCTCTCTGCAAGGAGCAGGGACATCTCTGACTAGATCAGGTTGCTCAGAGTCTCATCCAGCCTGGCCTTGAATGTTTCCAGGGATGGAGCATCCACCACCTTTCTGGGCAACCCCTTCCAGTGCTCTACAACCCTCATTGTAAAAAAAAATTTTCCTAATATCTAATCTAAATCTACCTCCCTCTACTTTAAAACCATTACTCCTTGTCCTGTCACAACAGGCCCTACAGAATAGTCTCTCCCCATCTTTCTTGTAGGCCCCGTTGCGGTACTGGAAGACTGCTATAAGGTCTCCCCAGAGCCTCCTCTTTTCCAGGCTGAACCATGTGATATCATGCTCAATATACAAAGTGAAAATGTTGGGGGTGGTGTGTGTGGGAAATCAGTGATGTTTTAGTTGCTGAGTGGGGCTAAATCATAACAAGGACCTAGAAGAACCTATAAGGATTATATTTATATATTTTTAATTACAAAATAGTGCATACTAGCTGCAATTTGCTTTGCTGTTCATCCAAGAGAAAGTGAACAAAACTATGGTTTACAGATGGTCAAATAGCTTTTCTCCTCATCAGTGAGGTGGGTGTTTTTAATTCTTTTCCCCTATTTGTTTAAGTATTTCTGGATGCTGATAGACAATGTTTTTTCCAGTTCTTACAAATATGCTATATTTCTAACAGCTACAGTGAACAAGCTTAGAAGGGAAAACTGCCAATGACCTAGATTATAGAAAGAATAAAGGAGTAGGAGTTGCTTTTCTTTTTGGGAACCTGCTGAGGGAAACAATATTCTAACATCGAAAGAAAAAAAATAAGAGTAGTTCTCTACGTTGGTATATAGCAAGTTTAGTGGTTATGATCACGGTGACATACAGGTAATGTGAGGGTAACAGTAGAACTGAATTTTAGTCTATATCTGAAACAGTATGATCATTAACTCTTCAGTCTTTTTCCTGATTATGTTTATGGATGAAATTGACTGAAGCAGATACAAGATCTGTCATTTGCTCTACTGACCTCAAAATAATAATCATATTATAATAATAAACATTTATTAATAGATTCAGTTTCTTACTGACCCCTTCTATCTCCCAGTTCAAGTGGAAAAGAGACGAGACCTTCCAAAGACATAAAATAAATAGAACAAACCTGTTAATTTTAAACATCTCATTTCTATCCTTAATACTTCAGCTAAATAGATTTAGTGGCATTTTTTCAATAAAAACCACATTTTATTCAGGTATAAAATAACTAATTTCATGTATATGAATAAATTAAGTTTCTAGGGCTAAATCTACACTACATGGTAGTGCTTATGATTGAAGTGCAGTGCTGATAGTCGAAGAACTGTATTTAGCTGGCTAGAATAAATATCAAATGTCTAGTACAATGATTGTAAGGGATGTACAATATTCCCAAGAAACAAAGCAAGTATATTCCAACTAAACATTGCATTATTGCAGTTAAAGTTCTGTAAGTTAAATCTATAAGCAATCTGTCTATGGATATACCAGACGCTGGATAAGAACTACAGTTCCCAAGAACTCCCAATTTAATATTTTTTACATAACTGTAGTAGGTGGTTCCTCCAGCGGTCATTTTATCTTCTAAATCAACAAAGGGCTTCATGTTTACAGCAGCATTTACAAGACCAAAGCCAAAAGTGGCTCATGGCCATTTACTTCTATGAGCACCTAAAAGTCAGGTAGCACTTCTTTTTCTTTTTTTTTTTTTTTTTTTCCTTTGTGCAAAGTATATCTGTTCAGGAGAGGGGCTATTCCTTCTGCTGAGCTGCCCACATCTATTCAGAGAGAGTTCTGATCTCCACTTGCTTTTGAGTGTTCCATTCCAAGAGGGGCTTCAGAATTGTGAATTTGTAGTACAATGAATAATTTTCTGACAACTTAGTATAAAATGCCTAACTCAAGACATAAGATTTATGCCACAGGCTCCTCCTACTCAGAAAAAATGATTGTGACATTGTGTGTAAGCATCAGGAAATATATGGAAGTTTGTGTAAGAAGGACCACACATGAAACCTCAGAACAATTTTTTCTCTTCAACATAGGTTTTTCACACTTTTTTGATACTTGGTTGAAAAAAAAAAAAGAAAGTAACTGTTTGTATTCCTCACTTGAAAGTTTTAAGTAGCTTTTAAGATGACCTAAATTAACATTTAAATACCATGAATCTGCAGAGTTGATATTACATGACACTATTTTGAAAGATAGAAATCTGCCTTTCACACAGAAGTGCAAGAACTAGAATAAAACAGTACATAATTTGTTTTGATTTTATTACACAGAGTACCTCAGAGCATACTTGAAATAAAACTAGAATGTCTTGTGACCTAAACTGTCTATCTACAACTGCTGCAATTAGGGACAGTATACGAAAAGAGAAAATCACCCTATCACAGATAAGTGAACAACCTCAGAGCAGAATATTTTTCCAAAAAAAAAAATACATGCTCCAACATTTTTGCTAATTCTGCAAAGGCTCAGTTTCAAGTTACAGAAAAATTAAGTAAAAACCATCAAAATAAATGTTTTTCTTTTGTACACAATGATGTGCAGGTGTATACAATATCTCAGACTCTGGATATCTTTAAAATACGCACCACAAGCATTTAAAACATTCCTTCAGCTTGGCTCTTTTCTCCCCTTCATTGAGGTTAGCAGGGTGGATGTCAGCTGCAATATGTTGCCTCCTACTCTTTTCACTATGACAATAACAATAACTAAAAATCCTAAATAATTTATCACAATTTCCTATGGCATACATGTGTCAGATAAGCACTTCTCTCTTGAAGATGTATCCTCAATCATTCTGGTGGGTCTTTTTATTCAGGTGAAATGCCAAACTGATAATTCATAATTCCTTTCTCTCTTTCTTACACAGGGTCATCAATTTCTTCATGTCAACCTGCTAATTCTTGAGAGAAAGGTGCAAAGAAGTTATATTGGCTCTTCAAATACATTCTGGTCTTCACAGTGTGAGTAAACCAAGGCAAACTTTGAACAAGCAATATTTTTGGCCCTGATTCAAAAAAAAGAAGAAAAGCAATTACTTCCTTTTTTAGGTTTTGGACATTAATCAGCTTTTAAAAATCACCTTGCTTTCCTTACAGCTGCTTACAGAGCTGAAAGACTCTATCACTACATAAATCTGAGATTTTACTGATTAACATGTTTTGCAAATGAATTCAAGGATATACCTATTTGCACTCATGAGTGAAGATATGTTGTCCAGATTATCCGCTCTGTTGGGTGGTTGTTGTTTTTTTTTTAATCACAGGTAGAATATATTTGTTTATGGATCAATTAATATAGTTTGTCTTTACATGTAATATGATGGTATTAGTAATTCAACAAGGATTTTGGTTAACTTTTGATAAATTTTGAATGGTCCTTCATGAGAATCTAACTGTGTTAGTCAGATTCTGACGGAAGAATGTCCCTTGTCTTTTTAAATCACTCCAAGATACATTTTATTAATGTCCCATTTTGAGCTAATATCAGAGCAGTTCAGCTTTACATCTGTGTAAAATTGAGCTCATGGTAATTAATTCACAGAAATGATCAAATACCATGCATGAGCCTTTTGAAGCTAGCTCAGCACAAAAATGTACTCAAAAGTCATTATGGTTTTCCCTAGATAACTTGAAACATATATTCTGTAATCTTGTTGCCACTCCCAGAGTTGCCTTTCTCTTTTCCCAGCAATAGGTTGTTGGGCTGTTTTTTTTTTTTTAATTTTTTCTTTCTGCAGAAAAACAAAAGTTTGTTTTTTGTTTATCCCATGAGCTCTGATGCCTACAGCCCCTGGTGCGATGGGTGAACAGCAGAGGAGCAGCTGCAGAAATGGAACAGCAGCAGTTCACATCACTTCCAGCCTGCACTTGGATAATATTCAGAGGTTTACAAGGGAAGGAAGTATCCTCAACCTCTTGGTTTTTTTGCAGCAAAATGACTAGGTCCTGCATTTTACCTCAAAATGCACACGATCACACACAGTTCTCTATTCAACACAAAATGCAAAATCTTATAATGGTTGTGTTTGTTCTCCTAAGCCTATACCAGTCAAAGGAAAAACTCTCCTTCTCAGCACACAATGAAAAAATACAGGTTGCCTTGCTGAACAAGTTATGAGTAGAATTTTAAAAGAAATCAAAACTTGCAGGCAACAGTGGTGAATAGTCTACTTACAGCAGTATTTTCCCCTGGTCTTAAGGAAAGTTCTGCTGCTCTCACTGTGCTACTGTGGTTATCAGACAGCAAGTATGTTGTTTTAAAGAAATCCAGATTATTTTTTTTTCATGAGCTACACTCAAGTCTCTTATTTCCAAATAAAAATATTTTACATCTGCTGTCATGATTTTAGCAGTACTTCATTGTGAAAATGGTAACTTCTTACAATCGGAAAAAAATGTAAAGATAGAGCAAACAGACATATTCTTTAAGCACACAAAAGAAATGAAAAAAGATATTTGTGAAAACCAAGTATGCTAATTTCAGAAATTTTTGGTCACCAAAATTTATTTCTCACATTGAGTCATATGACTCAATGGAAAAAACACAAATATTAAATATTTCAGGTATCAAATACCTGTAAAATACAACAGAACAAAATAAACCTTTATAACAAGGTAAGTGTCCAACAGAAAAAAAAATTGTGATTTCCTATTCAATTTTCTTATTGAACTAGATTCCATAAATCTAGAACGAGCATTTAAAATAAAAATTATATATCCCTATAGTAAACAAAATTAATCACACTTTTGGTAAAGTAGTAAAAGACAGAAAATATTGAAAATAGAATCATAAGAAGGGTTGGAAGGGACCTTTAAAGGTCATCCAGTCCAACTCCCCTGCAAGGAGCACGGACATCTTCAACTAGATCAGGTTGCTCAGAACGCCATCCAACCTGGCCTTGAATGTTTCCAGGGATGGGGCATCCACCACCTCTCTGGGCAACCTGCTCTACCACTCTCAGTGGAAATTTTTTTTCCTAATATCTAATCTAAATCTACCTCCCTCTATTTTGAAACCATTAAGCCTTGTCCTGTCATAACAGGACCTACTGAATAGTTTCTCCCTGTCTGCCCCTCACTGCAAGAAAGACATTGAGGCCCTGGAACGCGTTCAGAGGAGGGCTACGAAGCTGGTGAGGGGTCTGGAGCACAGGCCTTATGAGGAGCGGCTGAGGGAGCTGGGATTGTTCAGTCTGGAGAAGAGGAGGCTCAGGGGAGACCTTATAGCTCTCTATAACTTCCTGAAGGGAGGTTGTAGTGAGCTAGGGGTCGGCTTTTTCTCTCGTGTAGACAGTGATAGAACTAGAGGCAATGGTTTCAAGCTGCGCCAGGGGAGATTCAGGCTGGACATTAGGAAATATTACTTCTCGGAAAGGGTCGTCAGGCACTGGAATGCACTGCCCAGGGAGGTGGTGGAGTCACCGACCATGGGG
This sequence comes from Chlamydotis macqueenii, assembly GCF_036417535.1. NCBI lineage: Eukaryota > Metazoa > Chordata > Aves > Otidiformes > Otididae > Chlamydotis > Chlamydotis macqueenii. Next base: position 23,936,417 of record NC_141558.1, read on the forward strand.
GTGTTCAAGAAACGTTTGGATGTTGTGTTGAGAGATATGATTTAGCTGAGAAGTATTGGTGATGGTTGGACTGGATGATCTTTTAGGTCTTTTCCAATCTTTATAATAATTTTGTGAATTCTGTAATTCTGTGAATTCCTGTAGGCCCCCTTTAGTTACTGGAAGACCACTATAAGGTCTCCCCGGAGCTTTCTCTTCACCAGGCTGAACAGTCCCAGTTCTCTCAGCCTGTCCTCATAGGAGAGGTGCTCCAGCCCTCTTATCATCTTTGTCACTCTCCTCTGGACTTACTTTAAATAGTCTATGTACTTTTTATGTTGGGCGCTCCACAGCTGGATGCAGTACTCCACATGATATCTCATAAGAGCAGAAGAAAATTCTGACATAATTGTTTCTATACCTTTCCCTTTTTATTTGACCAAAAAGAAAAAATATCTCTGCGTCATGTCTGAAAACTAAGTTAACCTGAGTCAGAATGTATTAATGACTAATAGTCTGTTTGTTATTTGTTTGCATGTCTTTATATTCAAGAATATTCAATTTGCATTATCTTATAATCCACTTTTATATTCCATAAATATAGATTTTTCTGCTGCTCCTCCTGATTTTATATAGAGAGACATGCATTTGTCAGTCTTTTCCTTCTACTTCTTTGGTAAATTTTTATGTATTATGCATGCCAAAGAAAAAAGGGAAAAGAATAAAACGCTTGTCCTGCCTCAAGGGGTGGTATGGTAAGCTAGAAGCAAGAAGAAGATGTATCTGATTCAATCAATGCTTTTAGCATATCTGAACAAGATTTTATCCCTATTAATAATTATAGCTTCAAGCTTCTTATCTAAATTGGCAAGATATTATTAATGAAGTTCAAAATACTGCATGGAAGAAGAATTGTTAAAAAACCCAAACGAACAACAAGCTAACATTTTTTAATATTCATTTTTACTCTGCCATCCTGACTCCTACAGTAACTATGTCCCAAAAACATCTATAGCTAGATGGCCAATTTATAAAGCCAGGAGCTTACTATACAGTAGCTACATTCTAAAAGTCACCTTCAAAATTTAGGAAGCCGATAAACAGTATTTGCTTTCTATTTAATAAATCAGTAGAAAAGTCAAAAAGTGTTTGTTTATTTCAAATGATGGCTTCGCAGAAAAGAGAACAGTGTATTTCTGTTTTCTTGTTGATGATCTATGTAAGAAAAATAACTAATTTGAGCAATGACTCATACTTATACAGAACAGAAATTAAGGCTTTGTGTGTAATATTAACCACGGCATTGCATAGATTTTGAGTTTGGAATTTCACAGCTCTAAAAGTATTGAAGCACTTTATATATATATATAGGTACTAAATGGGATATCAAACCACTTGTATTTCGTATTTTTAACCTTTCTAAGAAGAAAGTAGAAATATTTAAGTTTTTTTTGTCTAATATATATGAGGCAGGCCCAACTGTTGCTTTTTCTGAGTGTTTCAATTAGATTGTGTACAGGTAGTAAGATGTGAAAGAGACATTTTTAGCATTAAATGTGCACATGGTTCAATATCACCCATGGCTTTAACTGAGTTATACTTAATGGTAGTAATAGGAGATATGGTTTCCGCCTAGGAATATTGAAGCCTGGAGGCACTGAGGCATCCCCACCAAGCTGAAGAGCTATTGGCCAAGCAAATCATGGATACAGTGAATTGAAAGTGAAGAGCTAACTAAAGCGGTCAGCAAATATATATATGTATATATCAATGGACATGCTCAAGGATTTAGATGTCCTCTTGCATTAAATTAAGGCCTTCGTTGCACCGAAATTTCTGTAGTTGACATGGGTCCAAGAAACACACCTTGCATGCAAAATCAACAATTTATTATTAGTATATATGAAATATTAACATTCTAATTTTAGCACTGATTGAAAAAAAAAAACAAAAAAACAACCAAGAAAACAAACGAAACCAGAATATTACAGGAAAAGTTTACATAACAACGCAATTAAAATTGCAATATGCATTTCCCAGTGTCTACTCTTTCTCCCTTGTGTTTCCACTGCCTATTATTATTATCATTTAGTTTCAGAATATTAAAAATACTATAACAATCATACAACATACAAACAAATTAAAGAAAAACAATTTAGGCAACAGAATCATAGAATGCTTAGGGTTGGAAGGGACCTTCAAAGGTCATCTAGTCCAACCCCCCTGCAAGGAGCAGGGACATCCCTGACTAGATCAGGTTGCTCAAAGCCTCATCCAGCCTGGCCTTGAACGTTTCCAGGGATGGGGCTTCCACAACCTTTCTGGCCAACTGTTCCAGTGTTCTACGACTTGCATTGTAAAAAAATTTTTCCTAATATATAACCTAAATCTACACCCCTCTATTTTAAAACCATTACTCCTTGTCCTATCGCTACAGGCCCTACTGAACAGCCTATCCCCATCTTTCTTGTAGGCCCCCTTGAGGTACTGGAAGAACCCTATAAGGTCTCCCCAGAGCCTCCTCTTCTCCAGGCTGAACAGCCCCAACTCTCTCAGCCTGTCCTCATAAGAGAGGTGCTCCAGCCCTTTTATCATCTTCGTGGCCCTCCTCTGGACCTTCTCCAACTGGTCCATGTCCTTCTTATGTTGGGGGCTCCAGAACTGGACACAGTACTCCAGGTGGGGTCACACCAGGGCAGAGTAGAGGGGCAGAATCACCTCCCTCAACCTGATGGCCACGCTCCTCTTCATGCAACCCAGGATGCGGTTGGCCTTCTGGGTTGCAAGGGCGCATTGCCGGCTCATGTTAAGCTTCTCATCCACCAGCACTCCCAAGTGCTTCTCCTCAGGGCTGCTCTCGATCCAGTCTCCACCCAGCCTGTATTTGTGCTTGGGATTGCCACGAGCCAGGTGCAGAACGTTGCACTTGGCCTGGTTGAACTTCATGAGGTTGGCACGGGCCCACCTCTCCAGCCTGTCAAGGTCCCTCTGGATGGCATCCCTCCCTTCCAGCGTGTTGATGGCACCACACAGCTTGGTGTCATCGGCGAACTTGCTGAGGGTGCACTCTATCCCACTGTCCATGTTGCCGACAAAGATGTTGAACAGGGCCGGGCCCAACATGGACCCCTGAGGGACGCCACTCATGACCAGTCTGCACATGGAAATCGAGCCATTAACCACCACTCTCTGAGTGCGGCCATCCAGCCAAATCCTTATCCACCGAGTGGTCCATCCATCAAACCCATGCCTCTCCAGTTTAGAGAGAAGGATGTCGTGTGGAACAGTGTCAAAAGCTTTGCACAAGTCCAGGTAGATGATATCCGTTGCTCATCCCTTGTCCACCGATGCTGTCACCCCATCATAGAAGGCCACCAAATTGGTCAGGCAGGATCTGCCCTTGGTGAAGCCATGTTGGCTGTCACCAACCACCTCCTTGCTCTCCATGTGCCTTAGCATGGTTTCCAGGAGAATCTGCTCCATGACCTTGCCAGGCATAGAGGTGAGGCTGACCACCCTGTATTTGCCGCGGTCCTTCTTGTTCCCCTTTTTAAAAATAGGGGTTATATTCCCTATCTTCCAGTCATCAGGGACCTCACCAGACCGCCACGACTTCTCAAATACAATGGGCAGCAGCTTGGCAACTTCATCCACCAGTTCCCTCAGGACCCGCAGATGGATCTCATCAGGTCCCATGGACTTATGCACCTTTAAGTTCCTCAGATGTTCCCGAACCTGCTCTTCCAGTACAGTGGGCGGTTCTTTATCCTTGCAGTCCCTGCTTGCACCTTCTACAGCTTGCGTGGCGGGACAAGAGCTCTTATCGGTGAAGACCGAGGAAAAAAAGTAATTGAGTACCTCAGCCTTCTCCATGTCCCAGGTAACCAGGACACCAGTTCCCTTCCGGAGGGGGCCTACATTCTCCTTGGACTTTCTTTTGTCCCCTACATACCTGTAGAAGCTCTTGTTGTTGCATTTTATATCCCTGGCCAGATTCAGTTCTGTCAGGGCTTCGGCCTTCCTCACCTGATCCCTGGCCACTCGCGCAGCCTCTTTGTAGTCCTCCCAGGCTACCTGTCTCCGTTTCCACCCTTGATAGGCTTCCTTCTTTACTTTCAGTTGGTCCAGGAGCTCCTTGCTCATCCACGCTGGCCTCCTGGCCTTTTTGCCCGACTTGTTTTTCATTGGGATGCACCTCTGCTGAGCTTGGAGGAGGTGCTCCTTGAATATGGACCAACTTTCCTGGGCCCCTCTTCCCTCCAGGGCTGCCTCCCATGGCACTTGGCCCATCAGGTCCCTGAAGAGGCCGAAGTCTGCCCTCTTGAAGTCTAGGGCAGAGAGCTTGCCATGTAGTTTCCTTACTGCCCCGTGGATCTTGAACTCCACCGTGTTGTGGTCACTGCAGCCAAGGCTGTCCTTTAGTTTCACATCCCCCACCAGCCCCTCCCTGTTGGTGAGCACAAGGTCGAGCATGGCACCCCTCCTTGTCAGCTCCTCTATTGCCTGCAGGAGGAAGTTGTCGTCCACGCATTCCAGGAACCCCCTGGACTGCCTGTGCCCTGCCATGTTGTCTCTCCAACAGATGTCAGGGTGGTTGAAGTCCCCCATGAGGACCAGGGCCTGTGACTGTGAGGCTGCTCCTATCTGCCTATAGAGCGCTTCGTCTGCTGTCTTCCTGGCCAGGCGGCCTGTAACAGATCCCCACCATAATGTCCCCTGTCCATCCCTGTCCTCTAATCTTGACCCATAAGCTCTCTGTCAGCTCCTCCTCCATCCCCAGGAAGAGCTCCACGCACTCCAGCCGGTTGCTGACGTAGAGAGCGACACCCCCTCCTCGTCTCCCCTTCCTGTCTTTTCTAAAAAGCCTATACCCCTCCATGTTGATGCTCCAGTCGTATGTGTCATCCCACCACGTCTCCATGATGCCAACAAGGTCATAGCCCTGCTCGTGTGCACGCATCTCCAGCTCTTCCTGTTTATTCCCCATGCTGCGTGCATTGGTATAGAGACACTTCAGCTGGGCCCCCGACAAAGCCGACCTGCTGGCTGGAGCGACAGGGGTGCTATTGGACTGCAGTTTAAGTTCATTTGCACTTACCTGCAATCCTTCCTCAGCTTCTGGACCCTCGGTGCTGGCACTGGCGCCATGCTGACAGCAGTGGGCTGAACTGTGCTCCCCCTCCCCCAGAAATACTAGTTTAAAGCCCTCCGGACGAGCCTGGCAAGTCTTTGTCCAAAGACACTCTTCCCCTTCTCGGTTAGGTGCACACCGTCCACCCCTAGCAGCCCGGGTTTCTTAAAGCACGCCCCGTGATCTAGATACCCAAAACCCTGGCTGCAGCACCACTCCCTGAGCCAAGAGTTAACCTGCCAGATACGTCTGGCCCTTTCAGGTCCCTGCCCTTCGACTGGGAGGATTGACGAGAAGACCACCTGCGCCCCTGAGCCTTTGACTGTTGAACCCAGAGCCCTGAAATCCCTTTTGATGTTTCTCAGGCTGCTGCCAGCTGTGTCACTGGCCCCCACATGAAACACCAGCAGCGGATAATAGTCTGTGGGCCATATGAGGCTAGGTAGTCTCTCGGTGACATCCCTGATACGAGCCCCCGGGAGACAGCATACCTCCCAAGAGAGCGCATCGGGGAGGCAGATGGATGCCTCCATACCTGTCAGGAGGGAGTCACCCACTACTACCACTCGTCTCTTTTTCTTGGTAGCGCTAGTTATTACGCGAGCCAGTCGGGCTACCTCGCATGGCTCTCATGCCTCCCCCGAGGTGCTGGGTCTTACTTCTTCAGTCTGCAGAGCAGCAAAGCAGTTCCGCAGGGGCACCTCAGGGTTCTGGGGAAGCTGCTTCTTCTTCCTCCTCCTGCACCTTGCCCTTGCAGCTTTCCATTCAGTGGCACCTTCTGCCTGCTTGCTAATGTCGTGTGTCAGTGCGGTGGGGGGGGGGTTGATTGGTTCACTGGGTGCTGCAGTTCCGGTGCAGACTGTGCTTGGAACCAAGTGTCCAGCTCCCTCTCCGCCTCCCTGATGTCCCGCAGCCTCCTGACTGCCTCCTGCAGCTCAGCCACCTGCCACAGGAGCTCCTCCACCTGGGCACACCTTCTGCAGCCAGGGCTGCCGCCTGCCCCTGCCCCCGGAGTAGGGTCCAGGCACTGCCTGCAGCCCGAGGTCTGCACCGCAGCTTCCCCCCTTGGCTGCTCCATCTGCACGGAGGTATCGACCGCACAGGGGCTGCTAGTGCAGGCCTCACAGCCAGAGCTGCAGCCTTTGTTCTCAGGCGGGTGTTGGCCATGTTGCCCTGAGAGTAGTAAAACACCAAGTGCCCCGGGGCAGCGCCCTCGCTGACACGCCCTTCCAGCGTAAACTGCCGCAGGCAACAGACCACTGCTGTTGCAGCTGAAAAAGCTAAAACTAAGAAGGTCAAGACAAGTCCAGACTAAGCAAATCTGTCAACTTTGTTCTTTAAGACTTTGTACAAAACCAGCAATGTGATAAATACTATGAATTGTAACTAATTTTGGTAACTCATAAAAGATTGAATATAAATGTGACAATCCTTTTTATTCAGCTTTTCTCTTTTGCATTTTTTTTCCTTGACGAAGAATTACTATTAATGTGATGTGCATCTACTATTCCCTACATTTGAGATTTTAATTCTCATCCTTTATGATAAAAGTAAAAGAACACATATTTAGGATTACTGTCATGTAGAGGTACATAATGGAAATGTCTCTGGACAGAATAATACAAAAAATACTATGTAATATCTAATTTGGAAAGTCATTAAGGATGCTTTCAAAAGTTAGACTTTTTTTTTTTAATCTAGTTGCTTATGGCATGTCTACAGCTTCCAATGCTGTATTTTGTAGTTATCCAAAGCAGTTCCAAAGGCACCTTACCTATCACTGTGCATGGCACAGAAAATAATCCTCAAATAATAATTCAAATCCTGAAATAATAATTAATAGTTAAATAATTAAATAGTTAAATAATTCAAATCCATACTGTTCACACAGTATGGCTGTGTGAACATGGTCTTGGGTCAAGACTAATTTGAGCAAGGATATTCAGCTCAAGCTTATTACCCAGGACAGTGATTAACTTGGCTCCAGTTTCAGAGTTACCTGGGTGAGTTCAGATTTCACCTTTAGATATTTCTGAGCTTTCTCTGTGGAGAGGAGCTTTCTTGCAGATGATCCAAAGTTTCTAAAATTTGTAAATTCACAGAGTCGAGTAATATATACCAAAACTCCAGTCATTGCTCTCTGTGATACACTATGACCTAATGACTTTTTACACCTCTCCGGAAAAAAATATTTAGCATGGATTTTTTATTTAGTCAACCAGTGAATAAATGGCAAGTGGGATATAAGAACAGTGTGCTGATGGATTAGCTATCTTTAGTTGATACTTTAAGCTATGTTTGCTTTTCTTCTTTCTACAAAGAGGCTGTGCAAGTGGCCAGGGAACGGGTGAGGAAGGCTAAAGCCCTGATGGAATTGAATCTGGCCAGGGATACGAAAAGCAACAAGAAAAGCTTTATAGGTATGTAGGGGACAAAAGAAAGTCCAAGGAGAATGCAGGCCCCCTCCGGAAGGAAACCGGTGTCCTGGTTACCTGGGACATGGAGAAGGCTGAGGTACTCAATGACATTTTTGCCTCAGTTTTCACCGATAAGGGCTCTTGTCTCACCAACCAGGCTGTGGAAGGCACAAGCAGGGACTGTGAGGATGAAGAACCGCCCACTGTACTGGAAGAGCAGGTTCGGGAACATCTGAGGAACTTGAAGGTGCATAAGCCCATGGGACCTGATGAGATCCATCTGCGGGTCCTGAGGGAACTGGTGGATGAAGTTGCCAAGCTGCTGCCCATTGTATTTGAGAAGTCGTGGCGGTCTGGTGAGGTCCCTGATGACTGGAAGATAGGGAATATAACCCCTATTTTTAAAAAGGGGAACAAGAAGGACCGCGGCAAATACAGGGTGGTCAGCCTCACCTCTATGCCTGGCAAGGTCATGGAGCAGATTCTCCTGGAAACCATGCTAAGGCACATGGAGAGCAAGGAGGTGGTTGGTGACAGCCAACATGGCTTCACCAAGGGCAGATCCTGCCTGACCAATTTGGTGGCCTTCTATGATGGGGTGACAGCATCGGTGGACAAGGGATGAGCAACGGATATCATCTACCTGGACTTCTGCAAAGCTTTTGACACTGTTCCACACGACATCCTTCTCTCTAAACTAGAGAGACATGGGTTTGATGGACGGACCACTTGGTGGATAAGGATTTGGCTGGATGGCCGCACTCAGAGAGTGGTGATCAACGGCTCGATGTCCAAGTGGAGACTGGTCACAAGTGGCGTTCCTTAGGGGTCCGTGTTGGGCCCGGCCCTGTTCAACATCTTTGTTGGCAACATGGACAGTGGGATAGAGTGCACCCTCAGCAAGTTCGCCGATGACACCAAGCTGTGTGGTGCCATCAACACGCTGGAAGGGAGGGATGCCATCCAGAGGGACCTTGACAGGCTGGAGAGGTGGGCCCGTGCCAACCTCATGAAGTTCAACCAGGCCAAGTGCAACGTTCTGCACCTGGGTCATGGCAATCCCAAGCACAAATACAGGCTGGGTGGAGACTGGATCGAGAGCAGCCCTGAGAAGGACTTGAGAGTGCTGGTGGATAAGAAGCTCAACATGAGCAGGCAATGCGCCCTTGCGGCCCAGAAGGCCAACCGCATCCTGTGCTGCATCAAGAGGAGCGTGGCCATCAGGTTGAGGGAGGTGATTCTCCCCTGCTACTCTGCCTTGGTTGAGAGCCCACCTGGAGTACTGTGTCCAGTTCTGGAGCCCCCAACATAAGAAGGACATGGACTAGTTGGAGAAGGTCCAGAGGAGGGCCACGAAGATGATAAAAGGGCTGGAGCACGTTTCCTATGAGGACAGGCTGAGAGAGTTGGGGCTGTTCAGTCTGGAAAAGAGGAGGCTCCGGGAGACCTTATAGCAGTCTTCCAGTACCTCAAGGGGGCCTACAAGAAAGATGGGGAGAGGCTGTTTAGTAGGGCCTGTTGTGATAGGACGAGGGGTAATGGTTTTAAAATAGAGGGAGGTAGATTTAGATTGGATATTAGGAAAAATTTTTTTACAATGCAAGTCGTAGAATACTGGAACAGTTTGCCCAGAAAGGTGGTGGAGGCCCCATCCTTGGAAATGTTCAAGGCCAGGCTGGATGAGGCTCTGAGCAACCTAATCTAGTCGAGGATGTCCCTGCTCCTTGCAGGGGGGTTGGACTAGATGACCTTTGATGGTCCTTTCCAACCCTAACCATTCTATGATTCTGTTTTTTTTTTTCCTGTTGTTAGTTGTTGTTCTGGATTGATAATAGACCCTTAGTTATACATAGACTTGACTAAGCACTTTTTGAATTAAAATACCAATGACATTAATAATACATTGAATATATCCAATTTTACTCTAATTCAGTTAACCCTGCATGACTGTTTGACATATTTACCTTTACAGTACTTAAAACATATCTATTCTTCATCTTAAACTACAAATAAAATAAGCTGAAATAAAGTCTCTATGAATGCATGTTTGTCCTGGTTTTGGCAGGGATGGAGTTAACTTTTCCTCTCAGTAGCTGGTGTGTTTTGGATTTCCTGTCTGAAGAATGTTGATAAACACCCTGATGATACAAGTTGTTGTGAATGAGACCAAGGACACCGTCCTGCTTTCCAAGTCTCGCTAATTTGCAGATGCAGGAAGCTGGGAGAAAGACAGACAGAATTGACCCAAACTGGCCAAAGAGAGTATTCCATGCCATAAATGTCATGCTCATGGGGGCAGGCGAGAGTGGGTATCTGCCTTCCTGGCATCCATCTTTCCTGCTCATTTTGCTGGCATCGTTCCCTCTACCTTGCTGGCTCCCTTTTGCTCCTTTGCTTGCTGCTCGGTTTTGTTTCCGTGATCGCTGCTTGGGACGGGCTGTATCGGTCTTTGGGACATCGGGTGGTGAGAAAACACATATTGTTCACTTTGTATATTTTTAATATCTTTATATTCTGTTATTATTGTAGTTTTCCCTTTTTATTTTAGTAAATTATCTTTATCTCAACCCACGAGTTCTCCTTCCTTCCCAGTTCTCTCCCCCATCCCCCTGGGGAGGGGGACGGTGAGCGAGAAACTGTGTGGTGATTCGGGCTAAACCATCACACTGTTTTATGGTAATGGACAATGTACTTAAAGGGGGTAATTTGAATTTTGGCTGAATTTGAGTTAAATTAGGGGTCATTTCTAGAATATTGCTTTAAATATGTTACTATAATTTATATAACTAGAACAATCAACTGTTAAAGCAAAACAATTTGCTGTAGGCACAATGTTAAGAAATCTAAGCTGACCGCTATTTAAAAGCAGAAATTAGCACTATTTAGCAGAATGGCATTATCTGTTCCATTGTTTTTGAGAAACTGAACAGAAAAATACCTGTGCTATTATCTTATTCTATGTCAATAACCTAGGCAAAAGGAAAGGAGGAAGCAAAGACATTCTGTTGCGTGTTAGAATCAATCATAGAATCATTTAGGTTAGAAAAGACCTCTAAGATTAATGAGTCCAACTGTTAACCTAACACTGCCAAGTCCACGACTAAACCATGTTCCACCACATCTACATATATTTTAAATATCTCTAGAGATAGTGAATTTATCACCTTTCTGGGCAGCCTGTTCCAATGTCTGACAACCCTTTCGATTAAGAAATTTTTCCTAATATCCAGCCTAAACCTTTTCTGGTGCAACTTGAAGCCTCTCATTCTATCACTTGTTGGGAAAAGAGACCAACACCCACTGTCATCTCATTAAGGAACATAACAGCCAAATAGTTTACATACTGGCAGTCTATTTGTTAATAAAGCAGAAAGTGGCAAAACCATGCCTCTGACTCCCAGCTTCGAACTAGTAAATAAAACTGACATCATTAGGTGGGATAATATGCTATCCCAGTCCTTAATTCAAATATGAAAGTGCCTCTGTTTTTGGATGCACTTTTCAAGAAGGCTTAAAACTGGGCATGAAAGACAGCAGTAAATTATTCTAATAGCTCATAATTTGAGAATACTTTTCCTCTGCTATTACGACCTTACTGCTTCGGATTAGAAAGCATTGCTGCTGTTTCTTGCAGGCTCACATCGTTATCTTCAGTTGGAAGTATCACTGATCATGAAAAGGAAGAACATTGTGACCTTCAATGTCATACAATGATCCTCAGTTTCAGAATTGTCTCTTTTTTTAATTCAGCACCTCCAGAACACATCTTTCAGAAAAGCAATATTACTAAGTTAGTACAAAGGTAGGAGAGATTTTATTATCCACACTGTTCTCATTTTATTTTGGCTTCTCTTCATTAATTGCAAATATACAACAGAAACAGTTCTGCTCCATAGAAATGCACTGAATCTCGCACTGAGCACTGTGATTTGATGTCATCTTGAAATTATAGCACTGTTACACATTTTTCTGTAATAAAATGTGGTACTCAAAGGCAAAGGAGAAATACTATTGATTAACACCAGATGCAGGATCAAAAAAAAATAGAAATACAATGCAGGAGGATAAAAAATATGGAAGATCTCTTTGTATTAATGGTAGATTATTTACCCTGTTAAAGATATCCCTACACATACTGTCTATTCATGATAGAAGGAGGTGAAGTTATTTTCACCAAGGAACATATCTCTTTCAACACCACCCTCACTTTACATAGATCAAAACTTCTCATGGTTCTGGAAGGAACTGTATTCAATGACTGAATGTAGTTAATAAAGTATCAAAGTATAGAGATCTTCCCACAACTTGCCGTTCAGTAAAATAACTTGACTGTGCTAGATTTCCAGCATCATTTTTCAATGACACTGCATCCTAAAATCTAATGTACAGGTGCTAAAATTAATGCAAAGAACAAAAGCTATATAACAACATATGTATGAATTTAGACTGATTTGAACAAATAAAAATATTTTATAATTTTATAACATACATATTTTATAAAATATACAATATATATACTGCAATATATTTATATATCATTATAAAGAACACATAACTGATAATTGCCTGTTATATGTGTATCTATAGAGCACAGCAAAATAGAATGTTCTCTTCAGAGCTCTGTATGTTTAAAATCTTTCTATCAGGTATCAGTGTCCTTTACTACACTATACCCATTCTCGCATATTTCTGATTTCTAAACATATCTCTTAGGCCTAAAATTTGACAGGAATTAAAGAAGGTACATTACCCAGAGGAGAAAAAAAAATTGCATTAAAACTCACTGTCTCCTTTATTTGATACTTTGCAGCGTTAAAGCTAATTAAATTTAACATTCTTGTTAAAGAATATAATTTTCATTTTTTTATAAACACCTAGAGAAACCTCTAAATTAATCTACTGGTGAAAAAAAGAGAATAAAAGTAAATTTCTTTGCCATTGTTGGACAAATAATACTTTGCAGCTATATAAGCTTTTAGTAAATTAAGATAAATTGTTTTTTCATTACTTTTTGATAACTGTGTCCAATTACTCTTCATTCCTTAATCAAACAGAAGGCATACAAAAATTAGGAGACTCCATTGGGCATGTACAAGTATCATTCTTTGAAATTCATAAAATGCTGTTTTAAACCCTGACATTTTATGTAGCACACTCTTTTTGTTCTACTTTTCTAATATATACCAAAGAGGATTTTTCCTTAACTTTCTCATATTTTGAATTTCTCAGTGTTATTAAGCAACGGTTTCCCAAGGGATGTGAGAAGATACTTAGAAGAAAACAAACAAACTAAAAAAAACCAAACCAAACAAAAAAGCAACCCTACATGTCTTTGTGCATGCAAAAAAAAGCAAAAGTGAAAAAGGCAGATACACAAAATGAACAGCTGAAGTATAGCTGTGTGCTATTACAAGTTCATTTATGCTAAGCCAAGCATAATGTCTGGCCATTCACAAAATTTCACAAAGTTAAGGCAGGTGAGGTAACACTCCATGTCACCTAGATAACCATCGCCCTTCTAGGAGTTTGGCTGGCTAAGTTAGAATTGAGCTGGCTGAGTTCAAGGCTAGGTCCTCTGATGGGAAGAGCAGTTGTGAAAAAGGTAGAAGTGAGGGTCTGCCCCTCCTTCTTTGGGAAGTGCTACTAAGCTGTGCCTATACCACTGACCTGCTCCGCGCTGCATTGTAGCTGTGCTAGGTCTGCCTGTGCTCTGTTTTGGACCTCTCCAGTGCTGATGCTGGCTTGGTTTCCTTGGCTTGGCCTCAAATCTGCCTCTGCATTGTGCCCTTGCCAGGGAATGACTGGATTGTGTCTGATCCCAACCACTGGCCCTGGCCCTGATCCCAACACAGACACATCCCTACTCCTTGTTGGTGCAGTCATTGCTTATGCCTGTTTTATTATTCCACCCTGCTCCTATCACACTTCCCTTGCAGAGCAGCACTGTTTGGGAATAGGCAAAAATGAAATACTGAAAGGCTAAAAAAGACATAACAGGAGAAATATAAAACTTTCAAAAATAATAAGCCATATTTTTAATTCCACCTTTCCACCTACTTCCTCAGGGGACTAAGGAATTGTTTAGGGCAGATGCACAGGACTATAACAAAATTAAACTGTATCATCCATACATCCAATGAAAAGAATTCAGAGATAAAAGAGATCATAGGAATAGGTGAAACATGTCTTCTGGTATGTCACTATTAAGAGGCTAAAAGAGTGAGGCCAGTCAGTGTGAAACAAGACAGTATCTTGTATTATTTAACCATAGCCAGGTAGCTCTGGCACAAGTAGGTCAGGATGCCTACTCAACTTGAGTGACCATCAACTTTATGAGTATCCTAGGATTTGAAAGACACTTTCTTGAATCAAATATGAACACTGCTGAATATAAGGCATATCAATAACCCATAGTAGGGTCACATCAGACAAAAGGGACAAAAAAAGAAAAAAAAACCAAACAAAATAACATATCAAGAAACATACGAACTGCAAGCCATACAGATTTTTTTTTTAAGTTATATTTTGTCTTCTACATGAATGATTTGAAGAAAAACAAGATATTCACCTACAATTATTATTATAATTTTTTTTAATAATAACAAAACTTTAATAAGACTGCTACTTCAAAGATGGTAGATTGCCTTCACAGGTCAAAACCAGAAGCAAGAGAGAATAAGAGAAAGCTAAAGGCAGTGACTTCTGAGTGTATCTTGAAAGAGATGGTTTAAGAATCTATTAATCAATCTACTAGATGACTTCTAAGTACAAAAATATCTGAAAGCTAAATAGAGGATAAGCATTCAAAATACAGGAAGAGAAGCCATTGCATCTCAAACATTTAAGAGTACTTCCTGAATTAGTATTTTTAATAGCTATAATAAGATGAATAACTATCATTCCAGCTAATAGAGTTCATATACTTCAACTTACAACAAAAGCTTTCCCCTGTCCATCTTAGATTACGCTGGACAAGAAAAATAATATGAGATATTACTGAGGAAAAGAGATCTCTGATACGGTATATTGAGGAATTATTCCACATCCACTACAGAGACACAAAAACGAAGCCTGAAACACCATTCCCAAAATCATGCACACACAGAACAGGGGAGTAAGATGCAAAATAGAATCTTGCCTGAGCCTGATAACAGGAGAAGATAAAGGAAAATAAACAAACAAACAAAAAAAACAAAAAAAAATCAGTAAATATTGTCCCAAGAAAGAAATTAAATCCTACAGCAAAACCCACCAGATCTTAGTAATGGTATTTTTAACCTCTTCCCTGTGAGGCTTTGCATGAGATGAGACCAAGACAAAAATGTTTGTAAGCCACTAAAAAATGTAAATAATTTCAAACTTCAACAGAAAAACATCCCTCTCTTTCATAGAATCATAGAATCATTAGAGTTGGAAAGGACCTTTAAAAGATCATCAGGTCCAACCCTCCTGCAAGGAGCAGGGACATCTTCCACTATTGCTCAGAGCCTCATCCAACCTGGCCTTGAATGTTTCCAGGGATGGGGCACCTACCACCTCTCTGGGCAACATGTTCCAGTGTTCTAACACCATCATTGTAAAAAAAAATTTCCTAATATCTGTTCCGGTTTTGTTTAGTGAGGGGGGGGCCTAAGGTGGTAGCTTCTCTAGGAAACTGCTAGAAGTCGC
This sequence comes from Chlamydotis macqueenii, assembly GCF_036417535.1. NCBI lineage: Eukaryota > Metazoa > Chordata > Aves > Otidiformes > Otididae > Chlamydotis > Chlamydotis macqueenii. The sequence goes on from NC_141558.1 coordinate 23,951,612, forward strand.
TCCCCTTTGTTCAGTGGACTCAGCCAGGCCTAGGGCGGACCCACTGCTGGCCAAGGCTGAGCCAATTGGTAGCAGAATTTTCCCTGATAACGCCTCTGCGATAATGTGTTTAAGAAGGGGAAAACAGAAGAAAAAAAAAAAAAAGGAGAGAAGATGTGAAGCAGCTGAGCAGGGGCAGAGAGGAGGAGGCGTGAGCCTTGTGGGCCTTGCAGGCCTCACCCTCTGGCCTCCCGCCGGGCAGCTGACTTGCCCCAACTCGGCCCAGCCTGGCTGCAAGAAGTGGGGAGGAGATGAGATGTGAATAAGATGTAAAAAGATCCTCAGAGGTGTCTGCCAGCCTGTTGTGAAGAACTTTTCTTGTGAGAGGAACAGCTGCAGACGCCAAGGTCAGTGAAGAAGGAGGGGGAGGAGTAATGCGGCTCCTGGCCAAGATTCCCCTGCAGCCTGTGGTGATGACCATGGTGGAGCAGGTTGTCCCGCTGCAGCCCATGGAGGTCCACGGAGGAGCAGAGATCCACCTGCAGCCTGTGGAGGACCCCAAGACAGGGCAGGCAGATGCCTGAAGGAGGCTGTGGCCCATGGAGGCCCCGCTGGGACAGCTGTTCTGGAGGGACTGCACCCTGTGGAAGAGATGACCCATGCTGGAGCAGTTTCACAAAGGACTGTAGCCCATGAGAGGGACCCCACAGCAGAGCAGGGGAGGAATGTGAGGAGTTCTTCCCCTGACGATGAAGCAGTGGCGTAAAACAACGCGTGATGAACTGACCGCAACCCACATTCCCTATTTCTCCCTGTGCCTCTTGGGGTGGGAAGGTAGTAGAGATAATGTTAAGCCCGGGAAAAGAAGGGGTGGGGGGAGGTCATCTTGTTTTCTATCTCATTCTCCTGCTAGTTTTAGAAATAAATGAATAGTTTTCCCCAAGTCAAGTCTGTTTTGCCCTTAATGGTAAATGTAAGGATTTATCCCTGTCCTTATCTCAAACCTTGAGCCGTTTTTCTTATACCATCTCCCTCTGTTCTCTCAGAGGGTGAGGGAAGTGAGAGAGAAACTGCATAGTCTGGTCCCAATTGGGGCTGAACTATGACATATCTAATCTGAATCTACCTCCCTCTATTTTAAAACTATTACCCCTCATCCTATTGCTACAGGCCCTGCTGAACAGTCTTTCCCCATCTTTCCTGTAGGCCCCCTCGAGGTACTGGAAGACTGCTATAAGGTCTCCCCAGAGCCTCCTCTTCTCCAGGCTGAACAGCCCCAACTCTCTCAGCCTGTCCTCATAAGAGAGGTGCTCCAGCCCTTTTATCATCTTCGTGGCCCTCCTCTGGACTTGCTCTAACAAGTCTATGTCCTTCTTATGTTTGGAGTGCCACAGTTGGACACAGTGCTCCAGGTGGGGTCTCAAGAGAGGGGAATAGAGGGGCAGAATCACCTCCCTCAACCTGCAGGCCACGCTCCTCTTGATGCAGCCCAGGATGCGGTTGGCCTTCTGGACTGCAAGCACACATTTCCAGCTCATGTTGAACTTCTCATTTAGCAGCACACCCAAGTCCTTCTCCTCAGGTGTGCTCTCAGTCCATTCTCCGCCCATCCTGTATTTGTGCCTGGGATCAAAACACTTCATTTGAAGTAATCCATGTGATGAAATTAAATGTGTCATATTCTTGCAGCTCTAGTCGAGTGCCTTTATAATGTTACAGCCAAGAAAAAATACAAAGTAAGTCATAATTGACCTCTGGATCCATTTCATTTTATGCTTGTTCAGAGAGTGTAGAAAAAAAATATGTTAAGTTTCAGTTATCTTTGTCAAGAAATGTACTCTTATCACATATGCAAGATTTAAAACCAGTTGCTGTTTCTTAGGCAATGAAAGACATTTATGCTGTATGTAGTTGTTTGTTACAGAGCTTAATCTTCACCCTGAAAGGCAGTGTTATGACCTGGAGGGCACACGAGAGTTGATTACATGGATTTTATGAGTCATCTCTGATCAGCACAAAGTGTTACCTTGTGTTTTCCACCAATATTTGTCACTAGATTTTAGCACACAGAGCAAGATAACAGGGTTATACCAAGAGGATGCTGAAAAACTTATTGTGTAACCATTGTAAATTCATGTATGTATATTGTGCTCCCTGCAAGAACTGTTTAACAGGATGAAGATGAATTTTGACAAAGGAAATTTGAAGTTGAGTACCGTGAAGAAAATTTGAACTAACTTTGATTCTTCTAGATTTAGATTTAGGGTTTGTTTTGATGCACATATATGGTAAAATATGCAATTAGTTTAAAAATATGAAAATGAATTAGTTATAAGTACAGAAATAAATGCTATGTCTCATTGTCGTAGTTCAGCCCCGATCGGGACCAGACTACGCAGTCTCTCTCTCACTCCCCCCACCCTCCGAGAGAATAGGGGGAGATGATATAAGAAAAACGGTTCAAGGTTTGAGATAAGGATGGGGAGAAATCCTTAAAGTTACCGTCACGGGCAAAACAGACTTGACTTGGGGAAAACTATTCCTATTTATTTCTAAAATAAGCAGGAGAATGAGACAGGGAACAAGATAACCTCCCCCCACCCCTCCCTCTTCCCAGGCTTAACATTATCTCTACTACCTTCCCCTCCCGAGCGGCATGGGGCGGGGGAAAGGGAATGGGGGTCGCGGTGAGTTCATCACGCGTTGTTTTACGCTGCTACTTCATTGTCGGGGGAAGAACTCCTCGCATTCCTCCTCTGCTCCAGCGTGGGGTCCCTCCCACGGGCCACAGTCCTTCGTGAAACTGCTCTGGCGTGGGTCATCTCTTCCACAGGGTGCAGTCCCTCTAGAACAGCTGTCCCAGCGGGCCCTCCACAGGCCACAGCCTCCTTCAGGCCTCCACCTGCTCCAGCGTGGGGTCCTCCATGGGCTGCAGGTGGATCTCTGCCCCTCTGTGGACCTCCATGGGCTGCAGCGGGACAACACGCTCCACTATGGTCTTCACCACGAGTTGCAGGGGAATCTTGGCCAGGAGCCGTATTACTCCTCACCCTCCTTCTTCACTGACCTTGGCATCTGCAGCCGCTCCTCACAACAGGCTGGCAGACGCCTCTCAGGATCCTTTTTACATCTTATTCACTTCTCATCTCCTCTCCACTTCTTCCAGCCAGGCTGGGCCGAGTTGGGCCCAGGCGGCTGCCTGGCAGGAGGCCAGAGGGTGAGGCCTGCAAGGCCCATGAGGTTCACGCCTCCCCCTTCTCTGCCCCCGGCTCAGCTGCTTCACATCTTCTCTTTTTTTTTTTCCTGTTTTCCCCTTCTTAAATACGTTATCACAGAGGCGTTATCATGGGACATTCTTCTACCAATTGGCTCGGCCTTGGCCAGCAGTGGGTCCGCCCTAGGCCCGGCCGAGTCCACTGAACAAAGGGGAGAAACTTCTAGCAGTTTCCTAGAGAAGCTACCACCTTAGGCCCCCTCTCACTAACAAAACCAGAACACTCATGAATAGCTGGATTTGTATTATACCAGAGACATTTGCAAGTTAAACTGACCTTAATATCTCTGTAGGTTTTTTTCAAATAAAAAAAAAATTCTCAGAATTTTGCTGCCTAGAGTTTATTATAAGGTGCTTATAATTTGCCTTATTACTGGATAAAGCATGTTTGCAAACTCTTTTGCTGAGATATGTACCATGATACCACTGCTCCAAGTCAGCTGGATGTGAGTTTTGACCCAAAAACTTTAGAGCTTTGTTAGCACAGTGCTACATTCACAATTCAACTCCACATTTCTGAATCAAAACTAGCCCTCCAGCCAACTTGGAGGGCAAACATAAACAGACTCTACACAGGTACATCCTGAAGTAGACTTCAGAAGTTCAGTTCTGGAGTCAAATTCAGGCATTGCTTCAGTGCAATTCAAACAGGTAGCACTTCCCAGGTTTTAAAGATGCTAACAGCTTCCTGAGGCTCTGAGAAGTCTGTTTACAAATAATTCAGTGATGGTACAATCCATCTTACTATTTGCTTACAACATTTACAAAATTTTGCCTAAGGCTGAATCTTGACCAATCATCAAGATTTCAGGAACAATATTCAAGCAAGAATGACCCTTTATCCAGCATCTATAAATAATCAGGAGTTCTGCACTTGCAGTCCCACAGTTCTGAATTTTGTGAAAGAGATTGCTGAAATAAAAGATGACAGGCATTGTGGGTATTTTTAGTACAAAAATTATTCATGTTTTAATTCAAAGCTGAACCATTATTTTCTGGGATAACCATTTAATTGAACTGTTCTGTTTTCTCAATTTTATGAACTGAACCATAAAAATTTTATGATGAACTTTTGATATAGATAAAGTTAACCTAGAAACAGTTGAATAGGCTTGGTTGCCATTCATAATATGTAGCAGAAGACAGTATTGCTCAGTGCTTGTATGGAGAGAGTACTTTTCCAGCTGAAAAAAAAATACTCATTTTCTTCATCTGACTTGATCAGATACCTGTACCTACCTTCATTATGTGATTGACATAGCTAGTAGGCTAGTAAAAATTCTGAAATGGGGTTACAGAATTACAGAATTACAGAATTATTATCAAGATTGGAAAAGACCTAAAAGATCATCCAGTCCAACCATCACCAATACTTCTCAGCTAAATCATATCCCTCAACACAACATCCAAACATTTCTTGAACACCCCCATGGTTGGTGACTCCACCACCTCCCTGGGCAGTGCATTCCAGTGCCTGACTACCCTTTCCGAGAAGTAATATTTCCTAATGTTCAGCCTGAATCTCCCCTGGCGCAGCTTGAAACCATTGCCTCTAGTTCTATCACTGTCTACACGAGAGAAAAGGCCGATCCCTAGCTCACTACAACCTCCCTTCAGGAAGTTATAGAGAGCTATAAGGTCTCCCCTGAGCCTCCTCTTCTCCAGACTGAACAATCCCAGCTCCCTCAGCCGCTCCTCATAAGGCCTGTGCTCCAGACCCCTCACCAGCTTCGTAGCCCTCCTCTGAACGCGTTCCAGGGCCTCAATGTCTTTCTTGCAGTGAGGGGCCCAAAACTGAACACAGTACTCAAGGTGCGGCCTCACCAGTGCCGAGTACAGGGGCACAATTACCTCCCTGTTCCTGCTAGTAACACTGTTTTTGATGCAAGCCAGGATGCCGTTGGCCTTCTTGGCCAAAACCTCTTCAATTCTTTACCACTAGGTCCACTAGGTCAGAAAATTAGAGCTGAATAGTTCTAGCCTGCTGGTTAGGGCACTGTCTCAGAACGAAGGGCACCAAAGCCTTTTATCTGGCTCCAAAATGTTCTTAAATAAATACCTTTATTGAGACTGGAAAAGTTTATGCAAGAAAAACTAAAGTATTACTCCGTAATACCCTACATTCTAGAGGACATTTCAAGCAAAGATGGGAAATTTCAGTTTTATGAAAAGTAATAAAGTCAAACTGTAGTACACATTACCATGACCATTTGGAGTCTACAACCCAAAGATAGTATCACAGAGGCCTTAGCAAGCCTGATGAGCCGCAAGGTTAAGTTGTCATTATGCAAACTAATCTTTCTAACTTAAACATCCTTAATAGGAGACATTTGAAGTAATCTTTGCTCATTTAAATTCTGTGAAATGAATCTAATATCAGGCATGTTTACTTCTCTTCTTTATAACATTTTTTACTCCTTATATATTTAAAACAAGGATCCATCATGCAACTGTAATTAAATAGTAATAAAGTATTAGTTTAGTAGTAAAACTGTAATAAAAACCCTTTGGTTTCCTCTGTTGAATAGATCTTTGGTGTAGAAATTGGTGTTGTGCATATAACATGACAAATGTTGCCAACCTTTTACTGTTCCGAGAGAAGGACAAACAGAGACTTTGCTAAGGAACTGTCAAAAAATAAGTATGTGAACCACGATACTGGCTTTTAGTCTTAACCTCTCTATTAATATTTTTCTTCTCTTTATCATCTTTCCCAGCAGAAGCGTTTTACCTTGTTAAGAATACAGACATATACATGTAAAACACTTATTTCTGTCAATTTTCTGTAAATTATAATTTCTACCTGTTTTCTTTCTCTGATGCAAACATGCTGTGAAACTTCGACACAACTGCCACTATATTGAATGACTGAGCCTGCTCTTCTCTGTTTTGTGACACCAAGGGTATAAACTGTGAGAAGTAAGGGGCACATATTTTGTACTGGTGTTGCATATATATTGCTTCACGAGGTCTCAAAAGCACTGTTTCTTTTGGATGCAAAGTTGTTACTTTTCCTCAGCTAAGCAGTCACAGGTAATGGTGTGTAGATCTTTGTCTACGGGGAACTCTAAATAGCTATACAACCATTCAAGTCTTTATAGTTAAACTTTTATGACAGTTCGTTTTTTTTTTCCAGTTAAAACATCGTGAAATGGAATCTAACAAGGTTGTTTGTCCCTTTTTTTAAAGACTACAACTTAAAACCTTTTAATAATGAATTTCTAAATATATATATAAATGTGTTTTGTTTATAAATATTTTAAAAATATCATTCAAAGAGCTAATTACAGTGTTACAGATAGCGCTACTCAACACTCTACAGCCTAAGCCCCTCTTTCTTGTGCTTTGTAACTTTCACAAATGAATTTATGTATTTCTGTTGTGGCTTAGCCCCACTTGGGACCAAACTATGCAGTCTCTCTCTAACTCTCCCCAATCTTCAAGGGAATAGGGAGAGACATAAGAAAAAGGCTTGAGGTTTGAGATAAGGACAGGGAGATATCATTGAAGTTACCATTACGGTCAAAACAAACTCGACTTGGGGAAAATATTTGTTTATTATTAAAACCAAAGCAGGATAATGAGAAAGAGAACAAGACAACTTCGCCCCCATCCCTCCTTCTTCCCAGGCTTAACATTATCTCTACATCCTTCCCCTGCTCCCGAGTGGCACAGGGGGACCCTGCTCCATTGTGGGGTCCCTCCTACGGGCTACAGTCCTTCATGAACTGCCCTGTTTCTTTTCCTGTGTCCATGTATAGGCATTCATATTAGTCCACGCACTAAATCTATACATACTGTCATTTGTACAGCTTGTAAATATTAACAACTATAGTCATCCTCAAGTTCTGTATATATTACTGTTTATAGAGACTTTACACTATCAGCTTTAAGGCTAGTTCTCCTACTCTGCTAATTCAGAGGAACATGCTACCCGCAGCAGCATTTTTTTGCAAGGGAGAGTAGAAGGCAGCTGGGGCTCAGGAGGCATCCATGAATTCTAGCTGAGCTTTTATCAATTACAGAGTTTTCAGCAAGAGTGAATGTGCCAATAGCCTCTCTTGTACAGACAGGAGAAACATGATTTATCTGATTGTTGACAGAGTGCAAGATAATGATGTGCACCTGGTTAACGTACAGTTTAAATTGCATAATAAGACACAACTACCTTAATGAACATTTCTTTCTATCTATATAAGAAATGAAATAGAAAAATGGAAGAGAAAAAAAAAACAAATTGTAACTCTATTGTCCCCTTAAACACAAGTTTATCTACAGGACTACTAACAGACTTCGTGAACACATTACCAACAGTATAAAAAAATTAGGATTAGGGTCTGATTTTTACCAAAACCATTCTTTTAATGCAATGTAGCCAGTTCCAGGTGGAGACCGGTGACAAGTGGCATTGCTTAGAGGTTGGTATTGGACCTGGCTCTCTTTAACATCTGTGTGGTGCAGTTGACATGCTGGAGGGAAGAGATGCCATGCAGAGGGACCTTGACAGGCTTGAGAGGTGGGCCCACGTGAACGTCATGACATTCAACCAGGCCAAGGGCACATAGGTTATGGTAATCTCAAGCACAGATACAGGCTAGGGGGGAGAATGGATTGCGAGCAGCCCTGAGGAGAAGAACATGAGGATGTTTATTGACGAGAAGCTCAGCATGAGCCACCAATGTGCACTTGCAGGCCAGAAAACCAACCATATCCTGGGCTGCATCAAAAAGAAGCATGGTCAGCAGGTCGAGAGAGGTGATTCTCCCCCTCTGCTCTCATGAGAGCCCACCCAGAGTACTGCGTCCCGGAGAGGTCTGGAGGGCCCCGACATATGAAGGACATGGATCTGTTGGAGTGAGTCCAGAGGAAGGCCACAAAGATGATTAGAGGGCTGGAGCACCTCTCCTATGAGGACAGGCTGAGAGAGCTGGGATTGTTCAGCTTGGCTAAGAGAATTCTCTGGGGAGATCTTATAGCAAGCTTTCAGTACCTAAAGGGGGCCTATGAGAAACCTGGAGAGGGACTTTCTACAAGGAGATGTAGTCATAGGACAAAGAGTAATGGCTTTAAAGTGGAAGAGGGTAGATTTTGATTAGACATAAAGAAGAAATTATTTACTATGAGAGGTTATGAGGCACTGTAATGAGGCAGAGTTATGGGGGGTTGGAACAGGTTGCCCACAGTAGTTCTGGATGCCCCACCCCTGAAAATGTTCAAGGCCAAGTTGGATGGGGCTTTGAGTGACCTAGTCTAGTGGAAGGTGTCCCTGATCATGGCAAGGGGATTTGGAAGTAGATGATCTTTAAGGTTCTTTCTATGATTCTATGATTCTATGATTCTATGATTCTATGATTCTATGATAAATGGAGAGAAATATGACATGACAAAGGGACTATAGTATGGAAGAAGCAAAGAAATTCAGAAGACACTAATTTGGTAAAGGAATCAGGTTACAGCTGTGGGTTGACCCCTGCCAGCAACTAATCACCCACCAGCCCCTCACTCACTTCACCCCCTCCCCAGCGGGACAGGGGAGAGTATTGGAAGAGCAAAAATCAGTTAAAAACTTGTGGGTTGAGAAAAAGGCAGGTGAAAGAGGAGAAAAAAAAAGAGGAAAAACACCTCCCCAAATGATGCAAAGGCACCACTTGCTAACTCCCAAGTATCTGCCATCACTCGCTACCATCCCCTCCAGCAGACCAATGCCCAGCCAGTCTCCTAGCAATGGCTAGGACAAATATCCCTTCAGTCAATTTGGGTCAGCTGTCCCAGCTGTATCTCCTCCCAGACTCTTGCCCACCCCCAGCCTACTCACTGTGGAGTCAGAATGAGAAACAGAAAAAGCCTGGACACTGTGAGCACTGCTCAGTCATAATCACAACTCCAGTGTGTTAGCAACATTCTTTTCATCACAAATCTGAAACACAGCACCATATGGGTTGCTCTGAACAAAATTAAGATGTAATAAGATAAGAAGCAATGGGAGAATAAAAACTGAAACACTGAAAAACAGAAAAAAAAAAATCTTTTATCGTAAACCTGACTGAAATTCAGGGCATATTATATTTTTATAACAACAGTGATGTGAGTTACAAGCTCTGCCTCTCCAAAAAGGTCTCATTCTCTGTCATGAGAAAGCCACTCTTTATACATCAGCACTTCTGCTTCAGGACTAGACCATAAATGACTATGATTAATTTAACTGAAAACCAACAAAGAAAAGAATACAAAAAATGTATTTTGAGTGCTTAAGTGCTTTTGAACTTTCATACACTAAAATGTGAATTCAATTTTTAATCTATTCCATAGATACAGTAGAGTAATATCCAAGCAGATGGTGTTGCTCCATGCTATATTTTTAATCTTAACATAAGTGCTTGTTGTTTATGACAAAGGAGTTTATTTTAGCCTCTGCTATTCTGTACTGCAGATGCATTTTCAGACTTCTGAAAACAAGGCCTGGTAGAATTTAGAAAGAAATATGACTTCTCAGTATGAAAAACATTTCCCACGTGACTCCAAAAATATGAAGGAAAGGCTGATATGGCAATAAAGCAGCATCCTGAATAAAATAATATATGCTACATGAAATGTTTGCTTTAAAAAATCATACTCTCTTGCTCTTGTTAATTTGAAAATTCACTGGCTTTGTAGCTCCTCTAGCAGAGACATTGAGCATCAGAGTTCAGTTCAAAAGCATTAAACTATGGAAGATATGCATACATTTTTCACAGTCTCTTTTGCTTATGCAGGAGAAATTCTTTCATGTTGGGAGCCTGAAGCAGAAAATATTGTGACAGTGAGGTAACAGAAATCAAATAAATGGTTGCATTAGCAGAATAATATGGACTTTGAGATATAATTATTTCCCATAAAATTAAAACTTTTTAGAATTAAACATTTTTAATTGTCATGATGCATATTAAAACTTACGTTACTTCGATATATGACAAAGTGATCATGTCACTCTTACCCGAGTTCAGATGGCTTGTATGATAGAAGCATACACACAAGCCAGAGCACCACAGTTACAGTCTCTTCTTTTTCAAGTATTCTGACATAGAACAGAACATTTAGCCAGGTGTTTTGTGATTTCTCCAGACTTTTCTTTCTGTTCATATTTCTTAAATTATGTAGTTGATTAACTATTTTTTTTGTTGTTGTTTTTTAAAGAGCAACCTGTTCTATCAATTTCAGTGGAAGCACACATTATGGTGAATAATCCTCTCCCCCTAAATCAGCAACTAGTCCTTTCCTTCCAAATGTAATCAAATGTATTTTTTTTTCCATTTTAGTTCATTCTTGGGTTTTTTGGACCCATTACAAAAATAAGTCAGGCTGCTCAATGAACATTATTGAGGAATTAGATATGTTGTTCAAGTGTTGTGCAAATTTTTTACTTCCTTTTTTTTCCAAGTGAAGGAGTAGTGGACTCAAACTGGTCTGAAGCTGATTAATTAGCTGTAACTTAAAATAACCTCTCCTGTTCCAAACATATCTGACACTGGCACTTCGCAGCTCTGCTCAGAAGAGCTGCAGCAATAGATATGTTCCAGTGTGACAGGCTAAAAACTGACAGTGAGATGCTATGCAAACACAGTCAAAATTATTCTCCAGAGTGTTTCACAACATGAAGAACAAATTCTGAAGCAGGAAAATAGTCCAAGATCTTCTATCAAACTCTGAAGATATTTTCCCACAACCTGGATTTAGAAAAGCAGGATCTGAATACAAACTCAACATGCATGGACTATGCAGCTAGTGTCCAACTTTGAAAACTGCTGTATTAGCCTCTGTGGAAAGTGGAAATCTCCTTGAAGGAGGTGGGAAGTCTCTGACTCTTCCAAAGGACTTGACAGTGAAGGTATAAACATTCTGCAGCACATCTTCACTGCATAGACCAGTGATATACTTCTTTCTTTAATTAAAATTGTTTAAATGCTTTTTATGTTCCAGAACACTGAATTCACCCACCCACAAAATCTGAATGCCTTCATAATTTACATACATTATTTGAATCTAGAGAGACTTCATTTTGCCAACCTATTTACTGCCCAGATCTATATTTTTTAACAGAGCTGTGCACAGGAATTAAGTCAATGAAGCTATATAAAAGTATTAAGGCTTATATTTAAATTTCACAGGAATAGTTAATTTATACAGAATTGTAATTGCTGAAAGCAGATTGCTTATTCTTAAGTCTTTGACTTTGAAAATAACAGAATTCAATGTCAATTCAGCCTACAGTATGAACATTCACTTTAGATAATCAGTAATGTTCTGTAATTGTATATGAAAATTATTTAATGGCAATTTCAGCTTCCTAGCTGCATAACAATTCATTTTAACCATCCATAATTCAATCAGATTACATCTTGTTTTACATATTTTAATAGATGCTTTCTTCTGGTTATTTTACAAATTATATATGCAAATGATGTATTAAATAATTGATGAAGCACCTTGTTTTCCTTGTAGCTACAAGTGATGCTTTTCTTCACAAATATATTTAGGCAGTAGTCCTCTTCACAGCAAGATTTTTGCATAGTATTTTAAAAGATATTTAAACTCCTGCCATGATGAAGGCTTATTTAGAAACACCAAGTATAATTTACTAACCTGATTTACAAAGCAATTTATATAATCTAGTAAAACAGCACTGTAGAATTTCATTGCATAAGGATACTCATCTTCTCTGAGGTCTAAATTCAAAATTCACTTGGGCAACTCTGTATTATTACATGCTATGATAGAATAAAGTATATCAGAGTAATTATCCCTCTTGTTTTATTAAAGCTTTATTAAACTGTTAGAGGCTAATACTACGGTTATTGTTGCCCTACTGCCTAATTTCTTCCTATAATACTCAGTAAAACGGGAAATAGAGTCATTAATTTATTATTAGACATAGAGTAAATAGTGTAATGGAACACTGTGTTATGTATTTATCTGCACTTATGTGTGTGTATATATATTGAGGTGTATATATACATACACTTTTAATAGTAAAGATTCCAGGATCCATCCCTTAACCTATTGTATAAAAGTGCCAGTATTTTAAGTATTACTTCCCTCTTTTTTCTTTATTTTTAACTGAACTTTTAACATATGCTCAAGATTTCTGTAAAAAGGCTTTTTGAAATAAAATGGAATATTTGCAGACATGCATTTTAGTTATTTAAGTCTTGTTCTTAACCTTGTAATTAATAAATTAGTAAGTTATAAACGATCCTTTCTCTCATTTGTAGAGATGACAATACAAATGTAAACTTGAAAAATGCTTTCCTTTTCAAGCTGTGGGATTTGAAACAATGAAAAATAGCTTTCATGATTGAAAAGACTGGAGAGCTTGTGATACTGTGTAGGCATTTAGGGAGTTTCTGATTGGGCACTTACAAATGACAATCCTTTCAGTGCCTATAAATTAATGTAACACAGTACAACACACAAGCACAGAATAACTTCCGTTGAGAATACGGAGATCTTCAGAGATAATTCCTAGAGAAACTAATAGGAAAAGGTGCCTCCATGCTGATTGTAGCCCACTATGGTCTTCTGATTTAGTTTCCTCTGAGGAATCTCACCCTTAAATGTAGGTTTTTCAAATTATTTTCTTGGTGAAGAAGTTTTAGTCAAAGGTCTCTGTTTTCCTTATGAGAGAAGTGGAATATCTGCCAGCAGACAAACAGAAGTAGAAGTTTCTAAAAGACAGTGGTATTTGTAAAAGGAAATTCTGAGACCTGCAATTAGAAATTTCTCTTTTTAAAGGACACAGAGCTGATAATACTATCAGACGCAACGCTGGTGTATTTCCCTCATAAAAAATTAGTAAAGTAGGTAGTAAAGTGGGTCTCTTGATGTGCTGTCCTTGTTTTCTTGTTCCTTTGTTGTTTTTTTTTCACAAGGAACAGCAAACTGATCACTTGCATGTAAGAACAGGGCAAGCAACCCCCCAAAGTCTTGTTCAAAAAACTTACAAACACTTCTGTGTGCCCAAGAATAAAAGCAAGCCTGAAAGCTGCCAACATTTTGATATTTGCTTTACTTGTTTTAGCTGACAGTGAGACCTATCAGGGAGATAGATTTATGTTACATTTATTTCTCCAGTGCTTTTAAATTGGTGCTTGCTTGAATGGGCACAGGCCTGATGAATTTCAGCAGACAAAATCTACTTGCCAGCAAGATTTTTTTTTTTTTTAATTTCTAAGGTCACTGTATTTTATCTTAGTGTTCAAAATTAGTTAATATCTTTTTTAAAAAAATATAATTTCATGTGATATTTAAAATATGAACAGCAAAAACCAGACTGCATATTGAGAGCTCTTAAGCATGCAAGATCCAAAGCATAGGACCTTTTTGATACACAACTGCCTATAATTACTTGGGTGGTTTATTTAGCATCATGTTTATTGGTGATCAATTCCATCACCAATGCAAAATTTCTTAATTAAGGATTAAGCAACAGATGCTACATTTGATTAGTTTAAACTTACGTAAGATTAGAGTATAACTTCAGAGAGTAAGATAACTTTGGAGTTATTTCATTTGTTTGTTTTAAATTTGAGACTGAAAACTGTCAGAACAATGGATATTTAACAGTACCTCTTGATTATGATTTGACTTCAACATAGCATGTGATAGCCTGTGAAAATTCAGATTCAATAAGAAATAATAAGTTTTTACCTGTGAAGATTCGATACAAGTACAAAACACATGTTTAGAATTTTTAGAGGAAATTTTTCTATTACATGTACATTTTTAAAATAATAATAATATGGTCTTGTTAAACAGTTTTTCATTCTCCTAAAATGATTTGGGAAAAATATCCTAAAAACTAATCAAACAATAAAATAATTTTTGGGAAACAATTAAGAAAATAGTTTAAATATTAAAGGTAGTAGTATGAAATTGATATTGATATCATGACAAGCTATAAATTTCATTACAAAAAGGTAGTAATTAGCAATGGTTTTATCTTTTACAACTATAAATTGAGATGGCCTTCAGCTGTTGTTGTATCAGTTTGTTAAGTGGATTGCACATTGGTTTGCAATTAATTTCTAAGTATTGATCTTTTCAGAATATAAAAATTCTTAAATAAATTGTTCTTTACTAAGAAATATGAACAAAATTGTGCTATTAAGTGCAGCTATTTAGTTTATATTGCTCTTCTTAGGGAAATACTCTTTCATTAACTGAAGAGTAAAACTTTTACTAGCCATCATTTTACTTTTGTCAATGTAAATTCATCAGTAGCCAAATATCAAGAACATGAAATTACCAACTTATTTAAAAAAACAAATAATATATTGGTAAGCAACAAATTTTTATCCTAAAATTTTGTCATTAATATATTTTTAACTTTACATTACGAGGTACTAAGCTGTTTTTGTCAGAGTTACCCAATAACAAAATAAATAACAAAATAACTGCTGTCATTCTTTCTTTCTTACACAGAATTCACAATGAAATCTTGTTTTGGCATTAATCACTATAATTTAAACAGCATGTGCCATTAATTCACCTTAACGTGCTGCAACCAATCAATACTTAGTCTGTAAACTCATTTGTTCTTTGGCTCTACATGGCAAAAATTTTTGTCTTAAAATAGCTCTTTTTATCATCTTCAAGGTGAAGAACTGTTTGGATAAACTCTGTAGCTAAGCTTTCAGAGGATGTATTAACCTTACTCTCACTAAAATCATGCTCTTCAAACCATTTAACATGTGTTTTTCTGATTTTCTGAAATATATTTTCAAATAATATAACAGAAGCCTGAAATTGCTTTAGTGAAGATTTTTTAAAGAGGTTTTTACTCAATGAATACCTATAGATCCCCCACTTTGTAAAACATGGCAGTTTACACACTAAACACTTTGCAAAGGTTAAGTCACTCAATATTTAGTAATTACTATGAAGTGTTAATATGGTGCAATATGACTGACATATTTTTAAAGAATCACTCAGACTTCGTCTGTTAATCTTTGTTGCTATTCCAGAATGTGGATGTTCCCTGCAATTTGCTGTGTCATGTGGCTCGAGCCACTATCCGCACTGCATTTTGACAAGAGCAACCTCTGGAAATCAACTCTCCAAGACACTGCATTCTCGTTGCTGCCTTCTCTTCCTAGTGTTATTGTACTGGAAGATTTGCATGCACCACACAAACCTTATAAGCATCTCCATTTTTCACCTTTTATGATGATGCTCACCTCACTGAACTTCCACTGAGATGACTTGGAAGTGGAAGGCTGCCCTGTGAGTATAGCACTAGGACTAAGGGCATTAGGGTCTGCTAGGGCTGTCTGCTCTCCTAACCCTGCTCTCGGCTACTGCAGGCCTCACAGGGGCCAAAGATTCACAGAGATGCAGAGTAGCTGCAGTTATGGCCCTGCCTTCCCAATATTCTGTAAATTGGTGTTCTGAAGAGATCAAGACCTGTATTCACTCATTATCCCTTGTATGTGGAATGACAAGCAGTAACTGCCTGGTGTGTATCAGAGACTAGACTTGAAAAAATAAACTACAAGTGTCTCCAACTTGCCTAGAAAATGAGACTTCTATAAGGACTGTGGCTGCCTAATGATGTCCTCATAGGCCACTTCATTAAGGCTCTCCTTCTCTTGTATGTAGAGGATGCTCCCTGCACAATCTCTCCACTGCAGAGGTAATGCACAGATGTTTAGAGGTAATGATCACCCTCTGATAGAGTTGCTGGGCAGGAATATTGCCTTGAATAAAAATTATATTTTTATCTGATCAGTTACAATGCAAACTATAGTCACAGTAGTTTTAGAAAAAGGCCACAACCATTAACCACACAGAGACTGCTGGCTTATTCCATGTTAGAATGAGAGTGAGTGATGATAGCAAGATGGATTAAGTATCTTTCTTTGGGAATATACCATACATATCAGAATGACTAAGTAAGGGAGTAAAACTGAGTAGACTGAGCCTACAACTAAACAGATGGACACCAAACCAGATGTAATTGGATTTGCTTCCCCTAAGAAGATTTGTAAACTAAAACTCTCTTTTTGCTCCTCTGAGAGATCAGCTGCAGATGACCAAGGGGAAATATGCTTAGCATTGGATTTGGCCAGGGTTTGCAGCAGCTCAAGTACTAATGAGGACCAACTGTGAAAAAGTAACCATCGGAACTGCCTGTCCATTTATTTTCTCCCAGTTTGCTGCTCCAAAACTTTGCCAAGTGCACTATTTAAGCCCTCTGTAGGGTAGCTCACACTTTGGATGAACCAGGACCATATTTTAGTTCAATTATCTTTCACATTCTTTTCCTATTTCCTTGCATAAATTAATTATTATTCAGCTGCATCTGGCCCACTGGTAAAGGGTGCTAGCTGGTAGAAGTATTCTGGCAATGAGCTAATTTGATCTGTTTACTTCAGGTGTACTCAAGCAGGGGGAAAAAATAAAAAGCAAAAACCTCTTCTTTCCTTGGGGAGGTACACAATATATATATTTTTTTTTTCCCATAGTAAATCTACCAAGGTACCTATATCCCAAAGCCATGTTTTCCTACCAGACTCTATACAGAATGGCACAGCAGGTTAAAGAAAGCATCTAAGAATCTAGGTTGGTCCAGGAGGAGAGGAGTGAGATATGACTGCACACAGCTGAAATACTGTTCTGCATTCCACAAGGAATTACCAGTACATTGGTAACGTTTTCTGCCTCAACCCTAACAGATATGTGCTGCTGATAAATGCTTTCTGCAGCTGCTCTCAGGTTGTGCTTGGGAGGAAGAGCTGTGGGAAATCTGCAGATCTTGGGGTTCACAGGGCATGCTCTCCCAGCATGCACGTTCCATCCACCCCTCTGTCCTGCTTTAGTGTAGTGGGGGCGGCTACAGTGGCAGCTTCTGCAAGCAGCTGCTGCACGTTTCCCCTTTGTTCAGTGGACTCGTAAGGGTGTAGGGAGGATTGGTTGCTGGCCAGGGCCAAGCTAATGTGCAACAGTGATAACGGCACTGTGCTAATGTGTTTAAGAAGGGGAAAATAATTTTTTAAAAAAGAAAGGGAGTGAAGAAGCTGAAGTGGGGGCAGAGAGGGGGAGGTGCGAGCCTTGTGGGCCTTGCAGCCCTCACCCTCTGGCCTCCCACCAGGCGGCCGTCTGGACCCAACTCGGCCTGGTCCAGCTGCAAGACGTGGAGAGGAGATGTGAAGAGAACATGAGAGGTGTCTGACTGAGCTGATTGTGAAGAATTTCTTGTGAGAGGAACGGCTGCAGACGCCAAGGTTAGTGAAGAAGGAGGGGGAGGAGTAATGCTGCTCCATGCAGAGATTCCCCTGCAGCCCATGGTGCAGCCCATGGTGAGGCAGGCTGTCCCCTGCAGCCCATGGAGGCCCACAGAGGAGCAGAGATCCACCATGGAGGACCCCATGTCAGGGCAGGTGGATGCCTGAAGGAGATTGTGGCCTGTGGAGGGCCCATGCTGGGACAACCAGTTCCTGAGGGACTGTACCCCATGGAAAAGGACCCCATGCTCGAGCAGACAGTGAAGGACTGAGGCCCACAGGAGGGACCCCACTTGAGAATGGGGGAGGAATGTAAGGAGTTCTTCACTGGAGGAGGAAGGAGCAGTGGAAAACAACATGTGATGAACTGGCTGCATCCCCTATTCCCTATTCCCCCCCTGGGCCACTTAGGGGAGGGAAGGAGGTAGAGATAATTTGAAATGAAATTAAGCCTGGCAAGAGGGCGGGGTGGGGAGAAGGTTTTTTTTTGTTCTCTTTCTCATTATTCTGCTTTGGATTTATTAATAATAATAAATAAATAATTTTCCCAAAGTCAAGTCTGTTTTGCCCATAATGGTAACTTCAATGATATCTCCCTGTCCTTGTCTCAAAGCTCGAGCTTTTTGTTATAATATCTCTCCCTAATTCCTTCAGAGGGTGGGGAGAGCGAGCGAGAGACTGTGTAGCTTGGTCCTGAGTGGGCCTAAACTGCGACACCAACTTCATAAACCAAAATGGAAAAGTAAGCTTTCTGTTTTATATGGAGAGAATATTAAAAAGATCTATCATACAAAAACGGGGAGAGGTGCAAGTCTTTAATTTACTTTTTTAGATATTTGCTAATTGACATCAAATGGTAATAGCCATTTTTATAAGCCCTCTGATGTTGAATTCTCAATTACTTTTTCCATCTACATAATTACTAGCAAGAAAAATGGTTAAATACCAAAGAGTTACATCAGAAAGAACAGCAAAATGCATTTGAATCCACCTGTTTGTATTTTAATCTTACCATTTTTATAAGCTTCATGTAAGTGAAACTGATGGTAATAATGCACTTCTTAGATTTATGTTGAAAAGTCAAATATGATAATAAAGCTTCATAAGTCAAAAAACAAAGGAAAAAAAAGAGAAAAGACATTTCATTTGAAGTAAACAGCAGACTGCCTTATAATAATTTCTTCCATAGCCTGTCTTACTTCCATTTTCTGTAATTAAATGTGTTATCTGACAGCATATGCTCTGAGAGTGTAGGCAGAGATCACACAGCTCCCAGAAGTAACTTATAAATAATGAAATAATCACCCATTCAGGTACAAACACCAAAGAGATGGATCAACTTTTTCTGCTACACTTTGCATAAAAAGTTCCTTTTGAGTGGCACACCATCAATGTGCAGTATTTAAAGCAGAAAATTATCATGCCTCTTTTGTTCCAGTGAGTGTACCAAAACATTCACTTTATATTAGACAATGCGCTGCAGAAACACAGAGATCAAATCATATCCCCTAGACATTAGCCTTCAAGACACTCATTCTCTCTGTACTTGCAGAATAGCACACAATGAGGCAAACATCGCACTGGTTTCACTCCATTGAGTTCAGTGTTATTACAAGAAGAATTAAGTTATTCAGATACATCTTACTCCTTATACAAGAACTTTTAATGAATTGTGGGTGAACACTGGCTTACCCTGTGGCTTTTTTGGGCCTAAGGGACACTCTGCTTTCCAAAATATAAAATTATCTTCTTATTTTTCTTGTTTCAGGACTGGCCTGATTAATGGAGAAAGAGCTCTCAGGATACTATTCAAATTGCCAGTTGTTCAGGGAAAGCAATACTCAAAAAAACAAAAACAAAAACCACAATAGCCTCATAGTCGCATAGATAGCAACTCAATTTTACCTTTACACTATATATAGGGAAAAAGGTGTAGATGGACTAAACAGATGTCATTCCAGAGTGCACTAAGCATGCAGTGAAGGGAAGGTGATGTTGTGATCTCCATCTTCTTTAGATGCTGCAAATGACAGCAGTTCTTAAACCCTGCTGTGTGATATCACAGAACTGGAAAAAGGCAGTCACCAGGACATAGTAGGGCAAGGAAGAGGAAGAATTAGAGCTGTGATATTAACTGATGGGAAGAAAAAAAGATTGGGAAGTATAAACTTAGATCCAGAAAATGGTAAGATACCTTCACTGCCCCCAGTACTGAATTGATAAAGTCTATATGGCACTGTTCTGCCTGGATTTGTTAACTTGCCTTGCACCTCTGAATTCTAAATATCTTGATATATAAAAATATTTTGATATACAAAATGAGTGGTTTTTTTCTACATACCCATATTTTTCAGACATTACAACACTTTATTCTGCCTTCTATAATGTTACGAGCAGAGTTCTAATTCAGTGACAACTTGAAAGCATAATAACCATTTTATAACTACAGCTACCCAACACCTTTCTCTTTGATTTGTATATTTAACAGGACTCCAAAAGATATATGCAATCACTAGACAATGTTATAAACAACTTACAGATAGAATTCTTGTGGTTACTGTCTTTGCTAGGCATCATCTTGACTCCTCTTGATTTCAGTTCAATTGCTTTTTTTACTGAGGAAACAAAAGAAAAAAAGGAACATAACTCATTATTAAACTTTAGAAAGGATGTATACCAGCCAAATCATACACTACAGTAATACAAAGCTACACAGGAATCCTACAAGCATATCAAAATAACTTCAGTTTCTGTGATAATCCAAACATATTTTTACAAAAATACAACCATTTATCATGTTTCAGAAGATGTTCTTTTTAAACGGACATTGTCATGATTTGCAATATTTTGAATTAAAGTTTCCTTAGAATAAAAAAAAAAGAAAAACCTGTCCTGATTACTTGTATGAGTTTCCTATGTTTGCCACTGCATATGGCAAAATCTTAAACATTTAAAAAACGTATTTGTTACATAAAATGTACAGTACATTATCTACACATATCTGAGGACCACAAGCTTTAAATGTGATACTCACATCTGCTTTTATTTGATTCACCGTTCAGTAGTAGATATGTTTTTAGTTCAGTTTCCTAAGGAGATTAAGGCTATATGATCACAGTATGTTACAGGCTTTGGTTCACCTATCCCCTTTTGAATCTACAGGGCAATTTCAACTGATTTAGAAAGAGAGTAAGAGCTCTCAAAGGGACCAAGTTTTCCGAGAAAGAACAGATGCATCAGAGGTTTAATATCTGTTTCCTCTGTTGAGCCAGCTGAACGGCGGATAAACTCCCAGCCTATCCCTACAAAGTAGTTAGGGTACCATAGGAGGGATCAGGAGCAAAGGAGGAAGAGACACGAGAAGAAACTAGTGCAGTTATACATTAAGGAACACATGCGGTAGAATTTTATCCCAAGTGGTATTGGGATTAGGAGAGAGGCGAGGGGCTCAGCTGAGGTGCGTCTACACTAATGCATGCAGCATGGGGAACAAGCAAGAAGAGTTGGAAGCCATAGTGCGGCAGGCAAACTATGACCTAGTTGCCGTAACAGAAACGTGGTGGGATTGCTCCCATGACTGGAGCACTGCAGTGGATGGCTACAAACTCTTCAGGAGGGACAGGCAAGGAAGGAGGGGTGGTGGTGTGGCTCTCTACGTTAGGGAATCCTTTTCTGCTACTGAGATTGTGACTGGGGATGATAACATTGAATCCCTATGGGTAAAGATCAGAGGAAGGGCTGACAAGGCAGACATCCTGGTGGGCGTCTGTTATAGACCGCCAAACCAGGATGAAGAGACAGATGAGGTATTCTACAAGCAGCTGGCACGAGCTGCACAGTCGTCAGCCCTTGTCCTCATGGGGGACTTCAACTTCCCTGACATATGCTGGGAGTACAGCACAGCACAGAAGAAGCAGTCTAGGAGGTTTTTGGAGTGCATAGAGGATGCCTTCCTAATGCAGTTGGTCAGAGAGCCCATGAGAGGAACTGCCCCGCTAGACCTGCTGTTCGCAAACAGGGAAGGTCTGGTGGGAGATGTGGAGGTTGGGGGCTGCCTTGGACAGAGTGACCATGAAATGATAAATTTCTCGATTCATGGTGGAGCTTGGAGGGGGAATAGTAAAACTGCTATCTTGGACTTCCGGAGGGCGGACTTTGAATTGTTCA
Source organism: Chlamydotis macqueenii (assembly GCF_036417535.1). Classification (NCBI taxonomy): domain Eukaryota; kingdom Metazoa; phylum Chordata; class Aves; order Otidiformes; family Otididae; genus Chlamydotis; species Chlamydotis macqueenii. The sequence continues at coordinate 23,973,290 of NC_141558.1, forward strand.
AGAGACTAGTAGGGGGAGTCCCCTGGCATTCAGTCTTAGCGAACAAAGGGGTCCAAGAGAGCTGGTTGCTCTTCAAGAAGGGAGTCTTAAGGGCGCAGGAGCAGGCGGTCCCCCTGAGCCGCAAAATGAGCCAGCGGGGAAGAAGACCGGCGTGGATGAATAGGGAGCTATTCTTGAGGCTCCGGGAGAAAAAGAGAATCTACCGCCTGTGGAAGGAGGGACGGGCAACTGAGAATGAATACAAGGAAGTCGTTAGGATGTGTAGAGGTGAAATCAGAAAGGCAAAAGCCCAGCTTGAATTTAACCTGGCCACTGGGGTGAAAAGGAATAAGAAACTTTTTTATCAATACATTAACAGTAAGAGGAGGACAAAGGAGAATATCCACTCTTTGCTGGATGAGGCTGGGAATGTGACCACTGAGGATAAGGAAAAGGCGGAGGTTCTGAATGCCTTCTTTACGTCTGTCTTTAAAGGTCAGCCCAGTTATCCTCAGGGTACTCCTCTCTCTGACCTGGTAGTCTCAGCTGGGGAGCACGCTAACCCCCCTGTGATTCTGGAAGAAACGGTCAGAGACTTACTACTCCAACTGGACTGCCACAAGTCCATGGGGCCGGATGAGATCCACCCAAGAGTGCTGAGGGAACTGGCGGAGGTGATAGCCGAACCGCTTTCCATCATCTATCAGCGCTCCTTGTTGACTGGTGAGGTCCTGGAAGACTCGAGGATTGCCAACGTGACTCCCATTTACAAGAAAGGTTGTAAGGAGGATCCGGGGAACTACAGGCCTGTTAGCCTGACCTCGGTTACAGGGAAGGTTATGGAACAGATAGTCTTGAGGGAGATCATGCGGCATGTGCAGGATGGCCGGGGGATCAGGCCTAGCCAGCATGCGTTCATGAAGGGCAGGTCCTGTTTGACCAACCTGATCTCCTTTTATGATCAAGTGACCCATCTGCTGGATGAGGGAAAGGCTGTTGATGTGGTCTACCTAGACTTCAGCAAAGCCTTTGACACTGTCTCCCATGGTATTCTCCTGCAGAAGCTGGCAGCCCATGGCTTGGATGGGTACACTTTTGGCTGGGTAAGGAGCTGGCTGGAGGGCCGGGCTCAGAGAGTGGTGGTGAATGGAGTTAAATCCAGCTGGGTACCGGTCCCAAGTGGTGTTCCCCAGGGGTCGGTGCTGGGGCCTGTCCTCTTCAATGTCTTTATTGATGATCTGGATGAGGGCATTGAGTGCACCCTCAGTAAGTTCGCAGATGACACCAAATTGGCTGGGAGTGTGGATCTATCTGCCTGGGGGTAGCGAGGCCCTCCAGAGGGATCTGGACAGACTGGAGAGCTGGGCTGAAGCCAATGGGATGAGGTTCAACAAGACCAAATGCCGAGTCCTGCACTTCGGCCACAACAACCCCAGGCAGCGCTATAGGCTTGGGGCGGAGTGGCTGGAGGACTGTGTGGAGGAAACGGACCTGGGGGTACTGATTGATGCTGGGCTGAGCATGAGCCGACAGTGTGCCCGGGTGGCCAAGAAGGCCAACGGCATCCTGGCTTGCATCAAAAACAGTGTTACTAGCAGGAACAGGGAGGTAATTGTGCCCCTGTACTCGGCACTGGTGAGGCCGCACCTTGAGTACTGTGTTCAGTTTTGGGCCCCTCACTGCAAGAAAGACATTGAGGCCCTGGAACGCGTTCAGAGGAGGGCTACGAAGCTGGTGAGGGGTCTGGAGCACAGGCCTTATGAGGAGCGGCTGAGGGAGCTGGGATTGTTCAGTCTGGAGAAGAGGAGGCTCAGGGGAGACCTTATAGCTCTCTATAACTTCCTGAAGGGAGGCTGTAGTGAGCTAGGGGTTGGCCTTTTCTCTCGTGTAGACAGTGATAGAACTAGAGGCAATGGTTTCAAGCTGCGCCAGGGGAGATTCAGGCTGGACATTAGGAAATATTACTTCTCGGAAAGGGTAGTCAGGCACTGGAATGCACTGCCCAGGGAGGTGGTGGAGTCACCGACCATGGGAGTGTTCAAGAAACGTTTGGATGTTGTGTTGAGGGATATGATTTAGCTGAGAAGTATTGGTGATGGTTGGACTGGATGATCTTTTAGGTCTTTTCCAATCTTGGTAATAATTCTGTAATCCTGTAATTCTTTAATTGTAATGGTAAGAGAAAAGGGTAAAAATATAGGACACATTCACAGAAAATTAATTGGTTCTGTAGCCTGGGAATAATTTGATCAAATGAAAATAAAATCAGGTGTAGAAAATAATTGTGAAACAAGCCTGGACAATTGAAAACTAGAGTGTAAAAAAAAAATAGCAATAGTAAAATAGCTAGTGACTGACTTTGTGTATCAGAATGCTAACAACATCATGATGCATGTCAGTAATAAAAAAAAATACTAAAAACAGTAATCCTTTCCTGATTCATATTAAATACTTTTTTTTTTTTACTAGAGATTGCAGTGGTTAATAATCTTAAAATGCAGCCATTTATCCTAGATACAAGCAAAAAAAAATAAACTCAGATTTTTTTTTAGATGGCAGTAATTTGTATGTCATACTATATAAGTATATAAATAAACACCACAGATTATCAGTTATACTTTTTGTCAATGTATGGGATATATTTGATGATTACTACAGTATATATTGATATGAATGCAAATATTTCTAAGTGAAGTGGGAGGAACAGCAAGTTAACATGTCTTTAAATATCACATTAAAAAACATTATTTCATTGTATTTGTTTCTATATTCTGCTGCTTTTTCAACCTCAGAGTGAAGCAGGCTTTTCTTAAGTGCTGAAACTGGGAAAGTACTTTTTGTGCTACGTACATTGCAAGTGCAGACCTGTCTAAACCTGGAAAATAGGTGTTCAAATGATGAAAGATGATTGAAACACAATTGTAGCTGCATGGGATGAAATGGATTTGATAGCAGGGTGGTGTTTGATTGTCTTCTAAGACAGGAACACATTATATAGCGACATCAATGCAGACAATGAGGTTAATATCTCCAAGGACTTCTGAAAGGGTAAACCTTATAGATATAGTTTTCTTAGGATTACTTTCTAAGACGTAGGTAGTAAAATTTCCATCAAGTGCCACCTTATGTTTTGATTTTTTACATTGCATAACCAATCTGCAAAAATTATTCCATATTTAATGGGAAATGAACAGCAAAATTATTGTAATGAATATTTGGGATATTGTCTGTAGTGGTACTCCCTCTGCCAGCATGATTTTCACAATTTATTAATACCTGTGTCATGTAAAACATGCAAGCAGTTCCTAGAGTATTCAAAACCCACATTGCTTACAGTCATGAATGAGTGGTAAAACCATTCCATTATTATACGGTGAACAGAGAAAAAAAAATATATTCTCCTCCTTTGTCCTTATTTTAGAGTGAAAGTGGCAATCATCACTCAAATTCCTTGTGGGAGTTCACTCTTAAAAATATTTGTTAGACATACTTGAAGCATGCTTCTTGGGACTGGAAAAAATGATACCCATCAGCTTCAGTTTGAAGTACAGTGGACATAAATTGACACAAGAGAGGTTCTGACTTGATATATTTAAAACTTTTTCACTATCAGGATAGTCAAGCATTGAAACAAGTCCTGCAGTTTCCATCCTTGGAGATTTTTAACATGTCAAGAAAAAAGGCATTCTGTATCTCTCTGAAAGAACATTAGATAGGGGATTTGCAATACTTAAGATCAGTCATCTAAAATGTACATTTTATGAAGAGAAATAGATAACTCAAGGGGGCAATTCATCTCCTTCTAGGATAGGCACAATGAATCTTCCTCTGGAGGTGCCTTTTCCTCGCCATAAAATATAACAGAAACATACGCCACTTGCTCAAGATAGATCCCTATGTTTTAGGCAGTAACATTAAACAACATGAACTTTTATGTCTGGAGATCTTTAACGGACAAATGTAGGTATCTGTGAGACACAGGGATTCATGAGGTTAAATGAGATAATTTAAGACTACCAAACTTCTGCCTTATTATACCTGTGTGCATAATTTTTTGCATTCCACCTGCACAGTATTTTCTTCTGTTTCTTTTTTTAAAATAATTAAGTGAGTATACTCTTTAAAATACAAGCTGTTCAGTGTATGAAAAAGAAATAGAGACCACTGAACACTGTGGTTTGAGTCAACCAGTTCAATCTCTTCTGTAACATAAAAATAAATATTATAAATTGCACTTTTTGTAACCATTTAAATCCCATTTGAATATCATTTCTGAGATGCTACTTTTGTAATTCCTGATTGCTCATTTACAAGGATTTCTGGATTTCAGAGATGATTTTCCATTTAAGAGCATAAAAAGAGGAATGGATTACATTAATAATGTCAGATATGAACAGCACTTTCCACCTTTTAAGTCATTACTTTTTAAAATTTGCATAGCTTTCTGCTGTGTTCAATTAAACATTCAGTTAAGGTAATGAATTAACTCACTTCATCTTTTCTGTTAATCATAACTTTAAGACTCTTTTGGAGATGAGATACCCATTCAGGGAGGAGGGCACAGCTGAGAACTGGACATTCAAGACAATCTTATCAGCTTACTGGAAAGCACTGGTTGTATTACTTAACTTTCTGCTATAGCTAAATTAAACTGAGCTATGAAAAGATTATATGTCTGGCATTATCTGAATGGATCATGAAAGTTAAAGTGAATTTTTTAAGTTGTAAATCTCCATTAAAACCTATTCTGATTTTTCTGGAGTTTTTAGTTTCCAATGTATTTGAACCTGTGTCAAGAAAATACATTTTCCCCCAAGTATAATTACCTTGCAGAAATGATTATAACAATTTAGCAAAAATATATTTTTAAGAAAAGATCAGAATCACAGGATGATTGAGGTTGTAAGGGACCTCTTGTCCAACCCCCTTGCAGAGTCACCTAGAGCTGTTTGCCCAGGATGAACCAATGAGTAAAATTTCCACACTTGGTAGCGATCAAGAGGGTAACAATATAAAAGTAGCAACGAGACATTAGAAGGACAGTCCCTATGTCTTTTGAGGATATTTGAAAACTATTACCTTTAGTCAGAGAAATTTCTCTGTGTGTGTATATAAATATACAAATGTAAAAGTAGTGTAGACATATTGCATTCAGATTTGTTGTTTGTGAAAATGTTTGTGAAAAAAATAGTATGCAAAATTTTAAAAATCATATTAGATTACTTTAAAATAATAATAATCTATATCTATATTTGAGTAAAGGTGGTTTGATACATTCAAGACCTGCTGCCATTCTGCCACTGAAAAGGTCGTCCTAGAAAGCTAATTCTCCTATGCATTTTCCTTGCTCATGGCATTTGAAGTATAAAATATAACTGGCAAATTGTGTTCACTTAAGAGAAAAGATTAAAATAAACAGAGTATTACATATTTGAAACATTTGTACATGTTTGGGTAAGCAAGATCTAATGATGAGAAAATTCAGTAAAAAAAAAAAATTAAGCAAAATGTTCATAAATAACTGAGCTCAGAGTAATTTCAGTAAGAAGTTTTATATATAGACTGCAGCCTGGAGAACTTCAAAAAGACCTTTCATGACCCATTGACTAGCTAATGAAAAGACAAGGGCCAACAAATGAAGTTAACAGGAGTAAGGCTTCAGACTAACAAAAGGAAGTGTTTTTTTTTTTTTTCATACAAGAAGTAGTGGACAGGCAAAAATCTTTGCCAAAAGAGACTAGCAAATGTGGATGCAAAAAACTGCAAATTGGCTTCAGGCCATGGCTGGAGACAGGTATGGGGTTAGATCATAGAATCTCTTAGGTTAGAAAAGACCTTTAAGATCACCGAGTCCAACTGTTAACATAGCACTGCCAAGTCTACCACTAAACTATGTCCCTAAGTATCACATCTATACATCTTTTAAATACCTCCGGGGGCGGTGACTCCGCTGCCTCCCTGGGCAGCGTGTTCCAATGCTTCACAACTCTTTCAGTGAATAATTTTTTCCTAATATCCAATGTAAATCTTCCCTGGTATGACTGGAGGCCATTTCCTCTTGTCCTATCACTTATTAATTGGGAGAAGAGACCAACACCCTCCTCAGCACAACCTCCTTTCAGGCAGTTATAGAGAGTGACAAGGTCTCCCCTCAGTGTCCTTTTCTCCAGGCTAAACAACCCCAGTTCCCTCAGCTGCTCCTCATAAGATTTGTGCTCTAGACCCTTTATGATATATATCCCTTTGAAAGACAGATCTCTTTATCGTTAAGGCAACTTTATGACAACTATCCCTACGAAAGATAGATCCCTTTGTGAATGTTCATAACTATTGTTAGGCCTCTCTATCTGTGTGGGTTGAAGAAAGAGGACAAAATGCATTCAGCAGGTAGATCTCATCTCTTTTTTAAAAAGGAATGACTCTTCTTTCTCTTCACATTACTTTAGCAGACTGTGACCTGTACTATGATACCTTTAGACACTGCTATAATCATACTAAATATGCCTCTATTGTACATGGAAGATGGCCTTCTTTTGAAAACTCATCCTGTTCTTGTAGACAAGATAGCTGTTTGTGGCTTTGATGAGTATTATTTCTCTGGGCAGAAGTTTCAAGACTTCATATAGAAGATGACTAAATTGTCCTCAGTCTTGAAACTGGAGAACCTGGAGGCTGAAACTTCATGCTGCCTTCACACACAGCACGTGCTCACCACAGTAGTACTAACCTCTCAGCACAGCTTCGTGCTTCTGCAAGCAATCAGCCTGGATAGTTAGAAAATACCCAGTTCCATGTAGACTGGGTATTTCTGTTCCAATCTTTAGATCTTCCTTGAAACATTAGGGTTATATGGCGCTTGTTTTATATTCAAATCAAATTCACATAAATATTAGACTTCATATTAGCTTTGTTAGATTAGTTAATTAGAACATGAGTACTGTAAGATTTTGTTGATCATTCAGCAAGATTATAGTTTTGATTTAATTTTTTTGAGATTTTTTTTTTAAACAAAATACTATTCAGCATATTGTAAGCACTATAATGTTTTCTTAGCTCAAAGAATACTCATTGAATATTTGATCTTTAAAAAATAATAAATTGCAAAATGTTGCCTTAATGAAATTTTCTTTTTTCCTTTTTTAGTCAGGTAAATAATTGTAGATCAGAAATACTGCAAAAAGAGGATAATTTTTTTTTTTTTAACATACTGTTTCAGTGAGTCTTTTACTACAATTAGGGAGAAGATTTAGAGATGCATTGCTCATGTTCAAAATTAACTGTAATATCTTATGACTTTAAAAATCTGTTAATCAGCATATTTTCATTAAGGTTGAATCATAACTGAAATATGCACGGTCATCTTTTTCTTCTTATCTCAGAGAACTGGAAATATAAGAACATTTGTAAAAGTCATATATTTCTAGTGTGAATTTTTACAAATAATGGACCTCAAGTGCATCTTAAAAATGTAAAAAAAGTCCTCTTGAATTTCTTATTTTGAAAGTGAAAATAGTTATTGGTACTATCATCTTTATTTTTAGAGCCATCAGGCACTTCAGTATACTATGCTTTCTGTAAATTCCTGCTTTTCTATAATTCAAAAGTCCTTCATTGTCTATCCAGTGTGGGGTCCTTTTCCACGGGGTGCAGTTCCTCAGGAACAGGCTGCCCCAGTGTGGGCCCTCCACGGGCCACAGTCTCCTTCAGGCATCTGCCTGCCTCAGCGTGGAGTCCTCCATGGGCTGCAGGTAGATTTCTGCTCCTCTATGGGTCTCCACGGGCTGCAGGTGAATCTTGCCAGAAGCAACTTTACTCTTCCCCCTCCTTCTTTACTGACCTTGGCATCTGCAGCCATTCCTCACAACAGAAATTCTTCAGAATCACCAGGCAGATGTCCCTCATGTTCTCTTCACATCTCTCCACTTCTTGCAGCCGGGCCGGGCCGAGCTGGGCCCAGTCAGCTGCCCAGCAGGAGGCCAGAGGGTGAGGGCCGCAAGGCCCACAAGGCTTGCACCTCCGCCTTTCTGCCCTTGTTTCTGCTTCTTCGCATAATCTTTTTTTTCCCTTCTTTCCACCCACGCCCCCCCCGCCGCCTTCCTAAATACATTACTGCAAAGGTGTTATGAGGGAACATTATTCCACCAATTGGCTCAGCCCTGATCAGCAGCAGGTCCACCCTAGGCCTTGCTGAGTTCACTGGATAGAGGGGAAACTTCTAGCAGCTTCTTACAGAAGCTGCCACCATATCCCCCCCTCACTAAACAAAACCAACACAGGCATGTGGATAGGACAATGGGCAATTTCTTTAAGCTGAAAGAGTGTAGATTTACATTAAATATAAATAAGAAATTCTTCACTGTGAGGGTGGTGAGGCACTGGAACAGGTTTCCAAAGGAAGCTGTGGATGCCCCATCCCTGGAAGAGTTCAAGGCCAGGTTGGACGGGGTTTTAAGTGACCTGGTCTAGTGGAAGGTGTCCCTGCTTCTTGCAGGAGGGTTGGAATAGATGACCTTTAAGATCCCTTCCAACTCAAACCAATCTACGATTCTGATTCACAAAATAATTGCTCTACTCCTGTTACTATTGTTTACAATAGCATATGAGCAGCTCATTACAGCAGGGATAGTTTCCTAGAATTCATAAAACAGTGAATGTTTTGAAATTATTTTTCTTTTCCACAGTTTTGTTTCCCAATATGGTTCTTTGAAAACTGCCCTTCCAACCTCAGGTATCCTCCAAATTGCTCAAGAAAATGAAATCTGAAGGTTTGCTTTTTCATGGTAGTTTTAAACAGTGTTTTTAAGAATTACATATGACTAAATAAAAGCATGAAGCTGTTAGTCTTTCAAATATTCTGTGCACATTTACAGTTTTCAAATACTTATATTTCATAGGTGCAAATAACTGTACAAAGTACAAAGTAATAGAGAATTGTGCTTTGTGTATGTAAGCAGTTCTGGAAGCAGTACCCAAACATTTATGACTATTAACCAAAATAGCTATAATTACTTTTTTTTTTACAGAATCAATATCTTTTGAAAAGTAAACTCTGTAATTTTGACCTCTGATGACTCTTTAATTTTAATTCTTCATGAGTCCATTCAATTACATGGTTTAAGCATTGCTCAACATTTTGCAGCAAATATGGTTCATCTGTGTTTTTTGTTTGATTTGAAGAAGAGAAGACAAGACAGCCTTTTTTTTTTCTTTTTTAATAAACCCTGCATGTACCTGGACAACTGTGACAACCTGTCTGAAATTTACACAAAGCACTGTCAGAATTCTCAAGAAAATTAAACGTATTTTCAATTTTTCTCTCACACTGGAAGGTGATTTTGAGTCAACCACTGATTAGAAACATGAGGAACTTGCAAGCTAACAATTTCTATATATATATATGTACATATATACCAGTTCTTCAAGTGTAATTTCAAAGGAAGAAAACAAATTTTCTGTGAAATCTATTAATATACTATGAAATATTTCCTTGTGTGGGTTATTAAGTTCTTGCATTCTACAGAGCAATTAATTCTCATTTGAAGCTATAGTTGAAAATACACTGAGAGAGGCCCTACAGAGTACTGGCAGCTCTGTTTCCTCTAACATGTAAGAGAGCATTTCAGTTTTCTCTGAGAATGTTGCCTGCCTATAAGTGAAAACTTTCTAGTATATTTGCCTTTCCTTCCGTCATTGTTCCGGCTTGTGCTAACTCAAAGAAAATACTAAATAAATATGAAAAGAAACACCTAAAACTAAAAAAAAAAAATTAAAGACAATTACAATAAACAGTTACATGTACTTTCTACACTTCCATAAAATATCACTCTAATGTATAACTAAGTGGAAAAAAATACAACCTGAAATTATCCAAATAAATTTATCTAAAAGAGGTAAAACTGATTTAGATTGTTGACTTCCTTGAAGAATTTACTTTCCTTCTCTGATAGTAATTAATGAATAATTACACAGACAATATGAAAGTAGGAGGTGGCCATCTTTCAGACCCAGTTTCTCCCACTGTGAAGCTTTTTCTTTCTTTTAATTAGCTTTTGTTTTGTTTTGTTTTAAGTTGGCTTCTTCCTATCTGATACACAAGGTTTTTGAGAGAATTTGTAATTTGTGGTTGGGTATTAATTTCAAATTATCTGTGTTACAATATGTGAATTCTGCATCTATTTGTCATATGTTTTCAGGGTGGCTATGAATTTCAAGTAAAAAGTATATTTTTTAGTTTTACATGAGTAATAATGAATGAGTCAAAAGCTGTACAAATGCAAGGTAGCAGGTACCAAGAATTTGCAGTCTTATTCTCTGGTTGTGTAATTTTGCTTAGGGGAGACAGGATACAAATTAGTCAGAAGAAAAATATGGAAAAGTGAACTGAAAATGAAAATGGTATGAAGCACAACTAATTGTCCATTTGTAGGGCATAACTGAGAAATAATTTAATCTAGAGAGGGTTTTAAGGAGTTACGATACACTTTAAACATAAAAAGGGAACTGCAAAGAGGAAAGATACATTCTGCAGTTCCATTAGGGTTAGAATAAGAACTTACAGTCTTTATGTATAGCAAGGGAGACTTTGGTTACACAAGAAAAAGGTTTTTTAACAGCAAGAGTGATGAAGCCTTGGAACAAATTACCCAGAGAAGCCATGGAATCTTAGCCGTTAAAAGTTTTAAAGAACATGTTAAATTAAGGTCTAAAAACAACAGTCAAATATAGTTGGCTCCTCTTTGATAGAGGGTTTACTTATCAAGATACTTTTTAAACCTATTTTCTATTATTTCATAAGGGTAACCCACAACCAGAAGTCATTTGGCTGAGAAAAAATAAGGCCTAAGACCTTGGTGGTGTTTTCTAGGATTTTTAGTATATGAAATTAATTTATTACACCTACATTTAACTGCATGTGTGCATCAGGTAAATGGTGTGCAGTACATAAGTCATATCAAAGCCAGATAAGATACTAGAAGCACAGCTCAGTTAACACAGTTTTATACTTGATGTAATTTACCCTTTTATAGATCTAATACAGTTATTCCTTGAGAACACCTGTATGTGATTCCATAACAAGAAAGCTAACACTTGCCATTTACTCCTTGCACATTCTTTGCAACAGTCCTCATATACGTCTTGCATGACATTTTTTTCCCAGTTACCCAAATACATGAGTATATTAGCAGTTTTTCTTCCAGCATGAAATAACCTGCAAGGCCTCGAATACTGGCCACCACTCAAAGCTAAAATATTCTGACATCATCTGCTGGTACTTCCTCAAGCTGCTTCTGCTGCTGCTCTGCTGAGTTCAGCTCTTGGCTGTCTTTCACTGCAGATTTTTCCCAAGTGCAGATATTTGAAGGTGAAGAGGAACAGCATATTGCCCAGTACCTGGTGATCATAAGCACTTTCCTGTGCAGCCTTAAGCCCAGCATCACTATAAGGAAAGTGTTTGAACAGTTCTCTGGTTTTGCTACAGTACAAGAAAAAATGTAGTATTTTCAGTATTTTGTATGTTGAGAGAGAGTGGAAGAGACATCTGTTACAAAGCTTGACACTTAGCTTTACGTATTTTGCAGAGTTCAGTGAGAAACAGTGAAGTATTAGCAATAATATTCATAGGATTATTCTTTAAGGGAATTAGCAAATTTATCTCAGTACAGTGCAGAATTCATCAATTTCTATTTTCTTTAGTTTCATTGCTCTGATTTTCTTGAAACTGAGTACTCCTGTTTTGAAACAAAGTATTTTCTTAATTCAGATTGCAGAGTTCAATCAAGTGCCTTGTTTACTTTGCCATACTGCCTGAGTCTTTCTGCGTCCTCCTCCAAAGGCACAATTACAGAAGTACTACAATTTTTTTTGGCCCTGGAAGAAATTATCTACAATTACACGTTTGGCAGCATCAGTATTCTCTCTGGATTCTACTTATAGATCAAACATTCCTTTCTTATCACTCAAAGTTATAAAGGACAAGTAAATAGATCATTAGCTATCTCCAGGTTTTCTTCTGCTTCACTACAGCCTGTGGTACCCTGAATTCTTTCTGAAAGTTTAGTATTTATGAGAATAAGAAAAAAACAACCTTTCTCAATCTTACAATTTACCTTAGTTTATGAAGGAAATTCTATAATAAACTCTTTGATAAAACAAGGCCCCAGACTAAATAACCTAGAAGGGTTCTTGCAAACTTTGCTTCTCAGCTATCCACTTCTTGACTTTCACAGAGGCGTCACAATTTTCCATAGGATCTCTAGTTTAAACCAACTCGCTGGAATAATCCAACCCTCTGCTGTTTCTGTATTCCCTGCCTGAAGAGTATACTGTCTAATACGCTATTCCCAGTGTTTCTCTCACTAACAAATTTCAAAATATTCCATACTAATCAGTATTATAATTCCAGAGAGCTTCACAGCAGGCATAGATTTTTCTACTATATGGCTACCTGTAAAAGCTGTAGGTTCATGATCAGTTGACTTCCTTGTTCCATCAATCTAGCAAAGTACTGCCTGTCATTATCAGTCATTCCACCTGCTCCCTGTGCTGGAAATCTCTGCATGCAGTTCTAGTGAACAAATGTTACATCCCCAAGACAAATTGGTGTCACAACAGATTTTTACACAAATCTTTCTCGTTCTATGTGTGTAAGCTGACACAGGAGCCGCAAGTTTAAAAAGAAGCACAGCTATTTGTTTTCCATTAACTTTCTTCATGTCCTTAGCTCCTCTGTACTATCAATATATGATACATCATAATAAAACAAGTTCAGCAGGCATCATGTCTTCAACGCCTCCAGATGCCCTCCACAGTTCTGGAAAACGGTATCAACACTGTTGGCACAATGAACATATACTATCACAGAACATACTGAGTATTAGTAGTATGTACGGATTGTCTCTAAAAAATAAATAATGACATCCACTCAGTTCCTTGTTTGAATGCCACTGCAACTATAGTCTTTCAACTCCAGTGTCAGAAGCTGATTTATGGTTCTTCTCCATTAACATCTCCATAGTGCCACTCAGTGGCAAAATGTTCATCATAAAATCCTATTCTGAATTCAGTATTCGACCATATTTTCAGATTTTATACAGAAAAGTCGTCTGTAGTTTGGAGTGAAAATATCTCTAAAACACAACTGTTAACACTGGTCATTTGACTGTTATCCCTCACACAGTTGAACTTTAATGGACTCTTCTCTTGTGTGGTAGATAATAAAGAAACTGCAAGTGTGGTAATACTGACAGCTCACTATTTGATGTCTCTAATTTCTTCCCATGCAAAAACTGATCATGTGAATGCTTTCAGTCTGTGCCAAACATAAAATAATTAGTCTAATTGATTTTGTGATTGCATGTAGGTTATGCATGTTTCCTTGAAACCCACATATCTCTATCACTCCATATATTTGCATATGTCCACCACTCATGCATATGCTCTTATTTTAAATTCTTTGGTCTGCATTCTGCTGTTCCCTCTGTATTGCTACTAGCTGTTTTAGTGATTAGTGAAACCTACAGTTTCTTCAACATTTTCCAAATGCATATTTTTGCATTGGAAAATATCAAGTTCATTGAAGATGCATCAGTTTCATTGTATCAGAATAGCATAGAAAACAACTGTCTTTGAAGCTGAGTAGTGTTGGGACAGCAGTGTCTTCAAACAAGGACTGTAGAAGACTGGGAATTCATAGAATTATAGAATGGTTAGAGTTGGAAGGGACCTTCAAAGGTCATCTAGTACAACCCCCCTGCAAGGAGCAGGGACATCCCCAACTAGATCAGGTTGCTCAGAGCCTCATCCAGCCTGGCCCTGAACATTTCCAGGGATGGGGCATCCACGAATTGAGTGAGTGTAACATGATTCTTGACAGAGCAGCTACCAAGTCTGGGGGAGTATTCCTTGGTCAGAGGGAATGTTCCTTGCTTTGGAAGTATTTCAACACGTAGTTTAAATTTCATCCTTAATTTGCAAATAATTTGGGGGGAAACAGTGACATATATTAAAATGTGCACCAAGATGATACACTTCTTTTCAACCACTAATACAGTATTTTGAATAGTTCTACTGAGAACAACCCCATGCCAAACAAGAGTCAAAGAATGAAGAGCTGTTACTAGATAGGCATCTGCGTAGTGCTGACATCATGAAGAAGCTAGGCCTGAGCCTTCTTAGCAACACAGAAACTTTACTAGACACTCAAGAAAAAAAGTATTACCAGTAGCAACCTGATTGGAACTAAGTATAGGATTCCAAATTTAATGAGCTCTTTCTTGCTTCTTCTGAAAATGCCCCCAAATCAAGGGTTCATAATAATATGTTCTTATATGGTGGTTTAGTAGCAAGACTTTTAAACAGAATGGCCTTGTGTTAAGAAAAATCTGTACATAATCTGAGTCTTTGTCAAATGTTTCACTTTGTTGGCACTGAGAAATTTTACCTAAACTTGAGACTGAGAGTCTTGAGGACAGAGCTTCTGTACTCCAGTTCTTCTGTACTCTTGGTAAGTGTAGTTCTTTTAGGTACATATATTTTCTTTTTGTCACTCTAAGTCAACTTTCAGGCTCTGCTTTAAATTTTGAGACAAAGAAATATTTTCTGACACCAAAAGACACAAGACGGCCAATCTCTCTTAGGCATGTGTATTGCGTTTATGAGATGGCAGTTTTAAGAATAAATCCAAAGATTAATGTCTAATGTCAAACACTGAAAAAGAAACAGCTTCAAGGCTCTAAAAATGGGAGGTACAGAGCTAGTTTTATCTTAAAGATGTGTTGAACTCAATATATATGACAAATTACTTTGATTATTAATTTTAAAGAGATATTACAGGAGCAGTTATTTTAAGCAGCTAGCTCTTAGAGGATGTACATGTCACATTCACAAGGAAACAGTCTGAATGTTTTCTCCCGCTCTTTCCTTATCACATGGTATAGAATAATGTTAATCTAATAAAGGATATATTATAATTTTAGTATAGAAACAAAAGTATACATGCAAAAAAAAAAAAAATCACAGCTTTTTTTCAGAGAGGCTAAATATATATAAAATACAGTGGGGAAGGTAAGAGGTCAAATATTGATTTAATTACTATCGTTTTTATTGGATTAAAATTCTCCTTTTTGATCAAAAAACCCCTAAATTTAGAACTGAGAAAATACAGGCCAGTGATAAATGTTTTTGAGTATTTTATATTCTTAGATGTCAATGTAAGATACATTAAGTTACTCAAGTTTTGAGACAGACTGAAAATCAGACTAGAAAAGGATGGTTTAAGTTAATTTCCATAAAGGGATTTATTCACAATCAACAGTCACATATGATGCTTAGGCCAAATGAATCTTACTTTTAATAGAAGAAAGAGTTATTCTTTCCTACTTTATAAAAAAACATTCTCTGAGAACTTCTCATTGTAGACTTGTACAGATTTTAACACATAGCTAAATAAGTGTCCTTGAAATGTAAATCAATTATACTAAACAAATGTTCTGGGAAAATAGTTTAATAGACTCTTAGTCAAAACTAAACAAGTCAAAATAAAGACTGTCAAAGCAAATGACTTTCCAATACCACAATGACTGTATTTATAGGATGAGGGGAAATCTGCAATTACAGTTTCAAAGTGAGGAAAAAATACACAATGTGAAAGAAGAAAAAACAAGGGAAGAAAAAAGATAAATGAACAAGTGTTCTACACACAGCAGCCATAACAGGAGTGCTAATACAGTTAAGTAAACTTATTTATGCCCCTAAGGTATGTCGTATAGTTTAACACTAACTAATTAAAGGTACTCAATGACTTTTTGAGGTATTCAATGACTTTTTTGCCTTGGTCTTCACCACAAAGGCTCTAGCCATATCACCCAAGTTGCAGAAGCTGAAGACAAGAACTAGGAGAATGAAGAACTGCCCACTGTAGCAGAAGAGCAGGATCAGGACCATCTAAGGAAACTGAAGGTGCACAAGTAGATAGAACCTGATGAGATGCATCTGCAGGTCCTGAGGGAACTGATGTATGAAGTTGCCAAGCTGCTGTCCATCAGTATTTGAGAAGTTGTGGCAGGCTGATGAGATTCTCAGTGACTGGAAAATGGGAAACAAAAGTCCTATTTTTAAAGACGGAAAAGGGAAAAAAGGAAGACCTGGGGAACTACAGGCCAGCTAGTCTCATCTCTGTGCCTGGCAAGATCATGGAGCAGACTCTCCTGGAAACTATGCTAAGGTACATGGAAAACAAGGAGGTGACTGGTGACAACAAACATGACTTCACTAAGGGCAAATTGTGCCTGACAAATATGGTGGCCTTCCATAATGGGCTTACAACATTGGTGTATATGGGAAGACCAACTGACATCATCTACCTGGATTTGTGCAAAGCATTTGGCACTGTCCCGCATGACATCCTGGACTCCAAACTGGAGAGGCAAGGATTTGACAGATGGACCACTTGGTGGATAAGGAATTGGCTGGATGGCCGCACTCAAAGAGTGACAGTCAGTGGCTCAATGTTGAAGTGGAGCGGTGACAAATGGCATCCCTCAGGGGTCAGCATTGGGACTGGCCCTCTTTAACATCTTTGTCAGTGACATGGACAGTGGGAAAGACTGCACCCTCAGCAAGTTTGTCAATGACACCAAGCTGTGTGGTGCAGTTAACATGCTAGAGGGAAGGGATGCCATGCAGAGAGACCTTGACAGGCTGGAGAGGTGCCATCATGAAGTTCAACAAGGCCAAGTGCAAGGTCCTACACCTGGGTCAGGGCAATCCCAGGCACAAATACAGGCTGGGCGGGGAATGGATTGAGAGCAGCCCTGAGGAGAAGTATTTGAGGGTGCTGGTGGACGAGAAGCTCAACATGAGCTGGCAATGTGTGCTTGCAGCTCAGAAAGCCAACTCTATCCAGGGCTACATCAAAAGAAGTGTGGCTAGCAGGTCAAAGGAGGTGATTCTTCCCCTCTATTCCACTCTCTTGAGACTCTACCCAGAGTACTGCATCCAGCTCTGGAGCCACCAACGTAAGAAGGACATGGATCTGTTGGAGCAAGCCCAGAGGAGGACATGACTGAGACAGTTATAGTTGTCAGCCTGGAGAAGAGAAGGCTCCAGGGAGACCCTATAGCAGTCTTCCAGTACCTAAAGGGGCCTTATAAGAAAGATGGGGAGAAACTTCTTAGCAGGGTCTGTTGTAATAGGCCAAGGGGTAATGGTTTTAAATTAAAAAGGGGTAGATTTAGACTAGATATAAGGAAGACATTTTTGACAATGAGGGTAGTGAAACACTGGAACAGGTTGCCCAGAGAGGTGGTAGATGCCCCATCCCAGGAAACATTCAAGGCCAGGTTGGATGAGGCTCTGAGGAACCTGATCTAGGCAGACATGTCCCTGCTTCTTGCAGGGAGGTTGGACTAGATGACCTTGAAAAATCTCTTCCAACTATTCTGTGATTCTATGATTCTAGCTTCCTCAGCATTTGTGATTTTTTTTTTAATAGTAATAAGAAAAAAATAAACACATGTGAAAAAGAATTAAATGTAGTTTTAGCTGTAGATCCAGTACTCATTGGTCCAATACTTTAAGATATCTAAAATCACATAAGTAGTCACTGGAATTCTCAGATAGCATCAACTCACAATAAAAATGCAGTAACTGGTGAAAATTACTTCCAAAGAGAATTTTAAAGAGCTCAATCTCCCTAGTTTATCTCGAAGACTGAGAGGTGACTTGGTGCTTCAAAAAGGGAAATCATAAGGTGTTACAAAAGGCTTTTTACTCTGTTGAGGAAAAACATAACATCATTACTGTACACAGAGCCACAAAATCAGACTAGTACAATTGACAGGACTACCTATTTAACAGTCATTGTGTTAACCACAGAAAAGAATGATCAAGAGAGATGGTGGATTATCTACCTTTTGATGTTTTCATATCAGGACTGGATTATTATTTGGATAATAAAATTTAACACAATAAAAATTATTGTCTCAGTACTATTTAATGGGAAATCATATTTGGCATCACTTAAAAGCTAGAAAACAACAGTTTTTCTTGTGGATTTTTTATTTTATCAATTGCTTTTACTAATATTCTTTTCTAAATTGACTCTAAGTGACAATTATAATTGAAATCCCTAACTAAAAGTACCACACATCAAGGAAATACTATGAATTCTTTAAACTTATTTCAAACACCATTTCTAAGCTTTTAAAGGATTTGTAGGAAGGATAGACACACACTTATATGTAGACACTGAATTACAAAAATTCATTGAAAGGAACTACTTTATCTAGTTATATTATTTAACTCATGCTTTTCCATTAGTACACACTTATTTCAGTAGCCTCTATTATATTCTTTGTTTGACTTCAGGATGATGTTTATTAAATCCTGAATTATTTAAGGTAGTCAAACACAGCAGATGATAGATAACTTCTGGTACATAATGATCAAAATATCTAATACCTCCTTGAACCTGATAACTTTCCAAAAATAGCATATTTAATTTGAAACATTCTACAACAGCTATCTGATTCTTACTGTAAAAGTGGAACACATTCACTAATCAGGCTTCACTTTAGAAACATTCTTATTTTGTTAACTTTCTAGGAATTTTGAAATAACTATTTAACTTAAGTAGATTAGTTATAGGAAAAAGTATTGTGATTTTTTTTCTCTTAAAATGAAAACCAACGATATTAAAACCACCTTCTTTCGTTGTTCTGGAAATAAGCGGAAGCTAAACAAGCACAGTATATATACATGCTATAAATATGCAAGAGCAGAGGATTCATTATCACACCTTTTAAGTCATTTTGTGTATATTGATAAACTCTGTTGCTGGGAAGTGCTAGGTTTTCATCTCATAGTGAAACTGTTAATGTAACTTCAACTCTGGGGAATTTATGCATTTACAAAGCACTGGCATAAAAGAAATCATATACTCTTCAACTCCCACCAAATATACGCAAAGAGTCTTTGTATATCAGCATAGGTGAGGGCAGAGGGATGGAAAAAAAAAAAAAAAAAAGAAGTTTACAACTGAGTGAATGTAACATCTTTTCTCCTACGGCAATGCCATCACAGAACAAGGCAGAACAAGAACCGAGTCCAATTATATCCCCCGGGAGTGTTGATCTCTGAAAAACCAACATTGCTGGTATAGCAGACATGAAGTAGGCAAGGCAAAGCATGTAACTACACTGTCATTTGTTCTGGTGGTTTTCAAAGACATTTAAACCAGGTCTCCTTCTGTCTAGAAAATCTGAAAGTATAAAAAAAATTCCACAGGTTCCCTGGGAAAATAAGGCATAATGATTTTTTTTTAAAAATCAACATCAAAAGATCAAAAATCAAAACAAAGTAACAAGAGGGAAAAAAAAAAAAAAAGAAAAGCGCCCCAAATCCTTCACTCTACACCTATTCATTTTTAAATTTTCCTTAACGTTCTACTGTGGATGACAGAAGATGAGACAATAAATATGATTGAAGGGGAAATCCAAATACCCACCGGTTAGGCATACCTTTTATACTACATTGTTTTATTTATACACTCAGTTTGCCAAGTATTTTAAAACTATACTTAATTAATGTGTTCAAGTGTTTAATTCTAATATACTGCTTTATTTTTTATGTTAGTGAGTTGGTTTTCTTGACCATGTTAAAATCGAAGTACTAAATATTGCAAAAATGCAAGTTGAGAGATCTAAATTTGAAAAATTTGCTGAAGAAATAAATTAACTATGCATAGTTTTAAAACTAATTAGTAGTTTAAATATTTTAATGAAATAAATTATAATAATTCTGCTTGCCTGTTCAAAGAGCAAACAAAATTAAATTGGCTGTTAGCTGTATTGATTTTGGTTGATTAGAAAAGGCTAAGTTACAGCAATAACACAGCCATGATAACATAGTAATAAATATGATGTAAATTTGGTATGAGTTTAAAATAATAATTAAAGTATCTGTATGCTAACTGCAGAAAAAGTCTGATAATCTGAACTCTTACTAGGAAAAGTAAAAAAACATTTCTTATCCTGTTGTTGCTTAAAGAGGTGCATTATGCTGGCTCTCACATTGACTTGCTTTTGAAAAGCCAGACATGTTAGGTCAGGCAATAAAAAGCTCACCTGTGCACACATGAAGATTCACAGGGAGAAGATGGTTGATGGGAGAAACAAATATCACCTTGCCTCAGCTCCTCCCAGGACCATCACAGAGGCCATCAGCCCATTGCAAGCCCATCTCCACAAGCACAGAAGAAACTCAGAATCCTGGGCAAGCAGAGAAACGCCAGTACCCAATGAAGAGACACAATCTCTATCCTGGCCATCCCAGAGCTGTCCTAGGTGATCTGCAGCCCTAGGGGCTGGAGGACACCCTGCACCAGGAGCTCTCCAGTCATCTCACAGACTGAGGGGAGTTCCTGCCAAGGGGTACAGGGCTCATTGTGTGGTACAGCAAAAGAACATTTTGGGATTGCACAAGGCTGATTATGGAGTATTTAAGGGAGGAATCAATGTGAAAGGAAGAGATGGATTGAGGTGGTTTGGGGAGGAACAGATATGCGAAAATACAGGAATATAGGAAAGGATGGGGCTAGTTGCATTTAAACTGGGGCTGGTCATTATGCTTGTGTGACCATGCCCTGTGCCTGACTAGTGCAGTCTGTCCTATCTCCTGAACAAACTCAATTTCTAATGCTTTTCCTGGGTGATGGACTCTATGCATGTGTATGTGTGGGGGTCTGACTGCAGCAACTGGAGTCAGACCATGGGCTAGAGGGCTATCTGACCATGACGCAGCCACTCAAGTGACAGCAGGTGTGCAAGTGAGTGTGTGAGGGCTTCCAAAGATCCAGCCAGATGAGCTGATGAGTAGGTGAAGTAGCCCAGGAGCTATGGGGGTGGTGGAGCATGTGGGTCTCAGAGGGTGAAGCACTTGGAGAAGGTGGCTACTGCAGCAGCTAGAAGGTCCCACCTGGGAAGACCATGAGTCCTGGCGGTTGACTGAGACCCATTTGTGTGTGGGTGTCAGTGTGTGCTCACATGTAGATCTGAGTACAAGTGACTGTAGTGGGGCTGCAGCCTAGAGGGCTCATATGGCCAGGTGCCAGCAGCTGTGAAGACCAGGATCCAGGGGCAGCTACTGGGAAAACTGAGTGTCTCAGCCCAGTTTCTGGGGGGATCCACATTGTCCATGCATTTATTTCCCACTAACAGATGTCCATACCAGAGAGAACAGCCAGAGTACCTGAGAATGATCGCATAGAAATGAGGGCCTCTCCACTCAAAGAGGTGGTGGGATCAATAGCCCAACTGAAGTGCATCTGCACCAATGCACACAGCATGGGCGACAAACAGGAAGAGCTGGAAGCCATTGTGCATCAGGGAAACTATGATACAGTTGTCATCACAGAAACATGGTGAGATGACTCACAAAACTGGAGTGCTGCAATGGATGGCTATAAACTCTTCATAAGGCATAGGAAAAGAGGGATAGCGAGTGGGGTAGCCCTGTATGTTACAGAGTGTTTTGACTGTCTAGAGATTGATGATGGTGATGATAGGGCTGAATGTTTATGGGTAAGAATCAGGGGGAAGGCCAACAAGGCAGATATCATGGTGACAGTCTGTCATAGACCACCCAACTAGGATGAAGAGGCAGGCAAAATATTCTATAAGCAGCTGAGAGAAGTCTCACAATTGCTAGCCCTTTTTCTCATGAAGGACTTCAGAAAAAAAAACCTGTATGCTATAAGAACTCTAGAATACAGTAACTTACTATCTGGCAAGGTATAATAGGCTGTTTTCATTTAATATCTAAGGTCTGAAATAAAAATTACTGACTTTCATATCTCCCCAAAACAATGGGGATTATTATTCTTGTCTGGCATATTTATATAGCTTTATCATACACACACCTACACATACACAAAATCACTTCATGAATGAATTAAGCAAACAATCACAAAAAGACAGCACAAATGGATTTTAAGGGACTGTTCTTTCTTTCTAGAAAGAAAGTAGTCTAAGTAATGTAGGAAAGTGGAGTCCTGAATGCCCTGAGGATGTTGTCCAAGATCTAGGAACCCTGGGAAAACAGAAGAATCAAAAAGATTCTTAGGTTTTAGTCAGACTTGTAATGGGTACTCATCTATTAATAAAGTTTTTAATGGTTACTTCAGAAAGTCTGTTTACTTCACCTGTCTCAAAGACAGGATAGTTCAACTACGTATCAATCCCAACTATATGTGAGCATTCTGGAATAGTCTGTTTAAAGTATGGGGAATAGTTGCCCATAAGGAAAATGTTTCAGAGGTTGCAGAGTCATATAGCCTATACCACAGGATTTACCAGGATGAGAAATATAAGAATTGTGCCTGGATACAATGACATATTAGAGGCATCCTATTACTGCCAGGTTTTCCACAAGCAAACAATGCCATGTATTTCATAGGATTTTTAGCTTTTTTTTTTTTTTTTAATATAAGGTCAAATAATTATTTAACATGAGAAAAGCACCTAAGATGGAAATGTCTGTCAAAGTTGTTGAATTTTAGCAGAAACAAGCTTCTGAAAACAAAATCATATGGGAGAGGCTGAGACAGCTGGGATGTTTTAGCCTGGAGAAGACAAGGCTTGAGGGGGATAGGGATCTTATTGGTGTGTATTAAAACCTGATGAGATGAGAGGCTGTAAAGAAGATGGAGCCAGATTGTTTATGGTGACAGGAAGCAATAAGCACAAATTGAAACACAGGAAATTCCACTTAAAAACAAATGAAAGATTTTTTACTGTGAGGGTAGACACTGGCACAGGTTGCCTAGAGAGGTCATGGAGTCTCCAACCTTGGTGGTATTCAAAACCCATCTGGACATAATCCTGGGCAGCCTGCTCTACGTGACCCTTCTTTGAGGAGAGTACTGGACTAGATGAGCTCCAGAGGTCCCTACCAACCTCTGCTATTCTGTGATTTGTAGTACTAGTAGGCTTCTCTAGCTATCAATATCATTATTACTTCTGTTTAAAATAAAACACCAAATTATTGCTTAGTTCTCAAATACACATGTAAAAGAAAGAATCACTAAATCTGTGTAATAAAAAGGAATTAATGAAGCTGTTAGATTGACTAGATTTTCATATCACCCTGAATTTTCATCCTATATGTGTTGAAGGCCTGTCTCCTAGGTTTTAACACATTTTATAATGTTTATAACACTAACATACAAATTTATGTAATTGCTATTGACCCCGATAAGCTATATAGCTGTGGCTCATGTAATTCAGATATGTTTGCATTTAATATAGTAAATCATATAAACCTGCATGTTAAAAGGATTATTTAAATTAAGAAAGAAAATTTTCATAATTATAAGAATTTTAATTGTAGTAATATACTTCCACTTGTCATTCATGAGCAGTGTTCTGTATCAGTGAAGCTTACACTTAAACTCAATAACTGATGTATTATGCAGAGCAACAGATATACATCTGAAATAATTATCTCCCCAGATATTTCCCTAAAGCTTTAATTCCATGGTGAGTATTTGGCCAGAGAGAAGATATACGGAAAAAGAACAAAAAAGTAGTTTTCTGTGTTGGTTACTCTATCCTAAAGTTTCCTTTGTTATTCTGTGATTCTTAGTTTTCTGGTGCATCGGCAAGATGAGCCACATAGAGATCTCTGGTTAATAGGCTTAAGACACAGAGTTAATAAGAGCAGTGCATTTAAATTCATAGTCACCAATATGCACCAAAATGCATATTATATATGCATTCTCAGTAAACTTTGTAAAAATAAGTTATAAGTGCAAGGGATCACGGAATACAGAATTTCACAGAATTATTATCAAGATTGGAAAAGACCTAAAAGATCATCCAGTCCAACCATCACCAATACTTCTCAGCTAAATCATATCCCTCAACACAACATCCAAACATTTCTTGAACACCCCCATGGTCGGTGACTCCACCACCTCCCTGGGCAGTGCATTCCAGTGCCTGACTACCCTTTCCGAGAAGTAATATTTCCTAATGTCCAGCCTGAATCTCCCCTGGCGCAGCTTGAAACCATTGCCTCTAGTTCTATCACTGTCTACACGAGAGAAAAGGCCGACCCCTAGCTCACTACAACCTCCCTTCAGGAAGTTATAGAGAGCTATAAGGTCTCCCCTGAGCCTCCTCTTCTCCAGACTGAATAATCCCAGCTCCCTCAGCCGCTCCTCATAAGGCCTGTGCTCCAGACCCCTCACCAGCTTCGTAGCCCTCCTCTGAACGCATTCCAGGGCCTCAATGTCTTTCTTGTCTCGTGTTGACTTGCCAAAATAAAATGGAATTTCAAAGATTCCCTTTTTTAATAAAATTGTCAAAATATTTTTGAACTATGTACATAAATGCCTTTATATGCATTACATGTGCGTGTCATAGTCACCATAAGCATATAGTTGTTGAAGTATATTTGTCATTTCTAAAGTGATACGGGCCCTACAGTTTCACCAAAGAAGGAAGGTCTAAAAGTCATAAATTACTTTATAATGTGTAGGGTAAAATTGTTGAAACAACTAATGGAAGGACAGAAGTTAAAAGTACAGATACACTTAGAAGCTATTCTCTTTTCAATATAACTAGTGTTAGAGATTTTGAGCAATGAAGGAAGACAACGTTTAGATAGCAGTATGCCTTTGTGTGGAATTGACTTTCTGCAAGTGGCATTCCAGGCATGTTTTTAAAACAAAGATCAGACCTAATACAAAGCAATTTATTACAGAAAAAGTGAGCAAGTAAGTATATTCAAATTACAATGTAAAGCAAGATACTTTTTCCAAAAGTAAATTCCCCAGAGATGCCTGATCACGCAAGGATAACAGCTACTCAGTGTAAGAGCAGTTGTCGTATGAGTCAGTTCTTTGCTATGTCTCTGATATTTAAAAACAAATTTCTATCACCACCACTTCAGGAAGGCTTAAAGGTAGAGGACTTTTTTTCCTTCACTTTTATACATTTCCTACCTTGGAACTGAGCATTGAATCCCTTTCGTCGGTGGTTGCTGTCCGATGTAAAATGGAGTCGTAACCAGTTCTTACTGCTGATAACAGGAGAAGGTAGATTCATACCAGTCAACCTGGAAGAAGAAAAAATAATCTAATGTAAATGATTAAAAAAAAATCATATGTATAGTACTTAGAAGAAAAAAAAAAACCCATACAACAAAATAATCAAAATATATTATTGTACTGTTTACAATGTATTTGACAGCAGTAGTTCACTGTCATCTAATCTCAATTTATTATTAGTTTAGTGACTATTATGCTGAGAGAAGTGTTTTCTTTGCCATTACAGCTACCCATTTTATGGTCAAAACTTGTATCTCAAACTACTCTTTTGTGAATTAAAGAAGAAAAGCAATTTTGTGTGCATAGTATATGCATGTGTGTTTATGCATGAGTGTGTCAAATCATTCTGCAAAAAAATAAGCAAATTCCATTATGACAAAATTTCATCATCTGACTCCCTGCTGTGTCAATTAATTCACAGGAAACAAAATCTCAGATGTGAAGAAAGGATAAATAAGAGTTATGGGCACTACTTCATTTTAAGCTTAGGTGGTAAATTATTGGCACATAACTATCTTGCTAGAACTGTATTTGTGTGTATCAACTTTCTAAAAAATTGAAGCTTAAACATAATCAAATACAGGCTAACTAACTAGCTTGTATTAACTATGGATACTATGAAGAAAAATTGCACACAAAGAACTTGTCCAGTATAGGCAACAAGCCCTTGGACCACATTGGGTCACACCATAGTCTATCATTGCACCGCAGAGTACCTGATATGCTGTAAATTCATGTCTTAGTTTACCAAGTGGCTTTTTTTTTTTACAAGAATTTAAGCTGGAAATGTAGTTTCTCAATTTCAAAAATATTGATTATTTGAAACAAAACACAAACAGAACAGCATCAGAAATTCTCAGCTAAGAAAAAACTTCTGTGAGGTTATGTTTGCCAATATTAGAGTAGACATAGGATTATCAGAGCTTAAAAAAACTCCAAGAAACTGAAATAAGATTTTATTTCTCTGAAATGAATCAATGTAGTGATATAGATGCCTTTTTCACTGCAATATAGAATTTCAGAGTTTTATTAAATATCCTAGATTACTAAGAAACCCATCATTTTAAGGACTACTGATGCTGGAGTAGCCTATTTAGAGTCACGGCTGAATCTCTTTTCTTTCTGTAATGGAATAAGACTAATATACTTACTGAAATACAGAAATTCTTAATAAAACTTTCTTTTTTTTTCTTCATTAGGATGTATAATCTACATTAGAGACATTTCTGTTCTCATTTACAATCTCATTTTCTTACTTAAAATTATTTTAACAGCTTTTCTTGGAAAAAAGGGATAGATTGTTTAAAAGTGGATTTACAAATTTAAAAATGTTGGAACTGGCATTTAATAGTTCTTACAGGTGTTGATCAAAACATTCAGCCCTGTACACGTTTCTACATTTCAGTCAAATGAACTTTTATACTTTACATATTCTCCCATACACTTCTTAGGTCATTTTAGAGCATACTATATTTTAAAAACTCCTTATTTCAGACACTCTAAATATTTCTGTGAACTAGTATTTGCTATTTCAAGGCTACTTAGAATTTGGGTGTACCTATAGAAACTACCTTGATATAATTAAAAGGAAAAGAAAAAATAAAATCATATGAAGAATTCTAAAAATATTTAATCTGCTCATACCTCTTAGCTACTGCCACAATATACGCTAAATCTAAAAGGTTTTACGATATATAGAGTGCAGTTCATATCACTGAACTGATAACTTGTATGTCCAAATACACAAACTTATCTCCTAGAAATAGTGCTTAGACAATTAGTTTTCTGTTTTAAATGAAATATACGTGCAGTAACATTCTGGCATATCCAGAGCTCTGAATTTCAAAGTTAGCAAAACTCCTGGCTGAAATACTAAATTGTTATATGCACTAAATTGTACATGAATAAAAGAGTAAAAAAACATCATTAGAAAAGCATATCAGAAGCAGATCTTTCATTATCTATATTTCTCATAAACAGCTATTTCCCAGATACACGCTATACATAAATATTTTCAGATCCATGTGAACTCTACAAGGTACAGCTAAATAATCTCAAATCTTCCCATTGTCCTAAGAAAGTTAATGATAATATAGAATCATAGAACAGTTTGGATTGGAAAGGACCTTGAAAGGTCATCTAGTCCAACCCACTGCAAGGAGCAGGGACAGCTTCAACTGTATCAGGTTGCTCAGAGCCTTGTCCAATCTGGCCTTGAATGTTTCCAGGGATGGGGCATCTACCACCTCTCTGGGCAACCTGTTCCAGTGTTCCAATACCCTCAATGTAATTTTTTTTTTCCTTCTATCAAGTCTGAATCTACCTCCCACTGTTTTAAACCCATTACCTCTTGCCTTATCACAACAGGCCATGTGAAAATGTTCCTCCTCACCTTTCCTATAAGCCCCCTTTAGGTGCTGGAAGACCACTAGAAGGTCTCCCTGGAGTCTTGATCATGATGCTCAGAGAGTATTTTAAGCAACCTATTTTATAAGAGTTTTAATCTAGCTACTGCATACTAGACAGGAATATGTTCTTTACTAACAATGCTAGTTTTGGTCTTTTAATTGAAGAAAATTAAAAAGTGAAATATGACTTGACTAATTTAGTTGTAAGGCTGGTTTGGGAAGCAATATTATAACCTATGTATGACTTTTTTTTCTGTAAAGTGTTCAGAACTTCTTCATTGTAGCACACAAAATCAGAAATGGCAACAAATTCTGAATGGGAAGTTAGACTGCAATCCTGTGGGTCACAGGTGTACATCAAAGGGGGCACCCCTAGATGAAGCACTGCACTCTGTAACATTCATCATGTGCAGGTGGGGCTTCACATGGACATCAGAGTTTCTAGTAATGTCAGATCTAAAAGTGGATAGAGTGTAAAGTTGTTCTTTACATGTTAACTAACTATTTAACTGGAATTTCTGAAGGACAGGGAACCCAAGCATCGTTAGTGCTGAAAGTGCCGATTGCCACCTGAATTGGTACAGCAGATAGATTTGTAACTTGCACAAAGGTTGAAGGTAGCATGAAAAACTGATTTGTTTCCTTCTTACTTACTTCTAGGTCTTATTTATCAGAGAGTAGGACTCAGATATAACATTTCCATCACATAGCAAAAGCTTTAATAATATTGTAGGTATGCTCCTCGGAGAAAAGTAAAAACCCATATGGTCAAGCAAAGTTCATTTCCAGTCCCACAAAGCTGAATATTATATTTAATGCAAAATATAAAAAATGTAGAGGACAGGTCCCTAAAACACATGGTCACTCATTTTGGCAGTATACAAAATGCAACTCCATGGCCAGGGAAAGGGCTTTTAAGTAATCTATTTGTGTTCACGAATAGAAAGGCTGGACACCACTGCTCAATCAATAAAAGACAGAATCATCCGTCTCAGTCCCACAAGGAACAAAACAGTGCTTCTTCTGAAGCTGGAGAAAGAGGAGAGACATATTGTTTGAGCTTTACCAGTTGAGAGGTATGTCACACACCACAATTTATGGCTAAATGCCTATATGCTCTCTGTGTGCTGGCATTAGTGCAGTCTGTTTCCTCTGACTCAGTGCAGCCTTTACTGTTATGGGCTAACTTTTGATATTGAGTACCGATGGAAAATATGAACAGTGGCACTTCACACCAATTCCTGCTTGAGAGTCTACACTGTTAAAGGTTACAACAACAACAAATCATAGAATCACAAAATGGTTTGTGTTGGAAGGGACCTTTGAAGATCATCTAGTCCACTCCCCCTGCCATGGCCAGGGACACCTTCCACTAGATCAGGTTGCTCAAAGCCTCATCCAACCCGACCTTGAACACTTCCAATGGCAGAACATCCACAACTTCTCTGGGCAACCTCTTCCAGTGCCTCAACACCCACATCATGAAACTCTTCTGCCCATGGCTAACTAATGCTCCCTCAGCCTTTCCTGGGCATAGTGCAGGCACTAGTATAAACTACAGGGTCCCAACAGGCATTGTGAATGTGAGCACCTCTTCTGAGGTGTTCAGAAAACACTAATAGGCATGACTTAATCATGTCATTAGGTTTTTCTGAAAGCAATGGTGCAACTAAAGTAAAGTTGTCTACTTCTAGTGGATACAGTATTCATTCGCGTTGCACATAAATAATTTCAGGGTAATTTTAGCTCAGATTAGGTATTAACTCTAAAATCAGATTAAGACTTAGAACACAGTTATATTGGACAAATTATTCAGATAAGGTAATGAACCACATTTCTTAATATCAAAGTTATCTTCAGAAGATTTAATGCTTTGATATTCATTGAGGATTTCTCCAATGTTGTCTAAAAAGAATATTGAAAGTCTTTCTCACTTCTTTTTTAACCAAAGATGTTTATTGTTTGAGGAGTAATACAAAAGAAATAAAATTATTCAGTTATGTTTGAGTTCTGCCTCTGCTCTGAAAAGGGTAATGCTTTTGTGAAACTGATTTTAAGGCCTAACATATGATAGCTAGAAGAAGTGATATCTAGTCTAAATAACATTAATCAAATTTTTCATTTACGCACACATATATGTGTATATGTAATGTTATTTGGGCATTTTCTGGAAATACTTGGTCTGATTTGCAGAAGTGTTGAGCTTTCATTTCCACTACTGATGTCAGCCAGGCCCTTAGCTTCTAATATCACAGAGTTAAAATTGGTTGTCGCTTGGACAAGTGACAAGTTTGAATGCTTTGTGCTAAGCAGTATGTGAGGCCATGCACTGAATGGGGATTAAAGGAAACATAAAGTAATTGTTTATCCACTAACTATCAATCATTCAGTGACCTGTTAAAGAGCAATCCCATGGGAAAAAAACCAACCAAACAGAACACTTTTTTTTTTTTTTTCAAATAACATCATATAACAATGCATTTACCTGAGGGCTCAGGATGAAGATTGCATGGGGAACCTCAAATCTCTCATTTCTGCATACTAGATGTTGTGCTGTGCTCTACGGAACAAATCAGTCTTCTAGAGAATTCCTGTGTGTGCTGCCTGTTATAGCACCATAAAGAACTAAAGGGCCAAGTTTTGAGAGCTTTATAGTAGTTTTATGTTAGTATCGTACTACACCTCTGCAGATAAACATTCCTTCTCACAAGAAATAAAGACAAATAATCAAACCATCTCAGCTACTCTCTTTCTAGATCTAAAGGCAGCTGAGCTGCAGCAGAGATAGCAGAGAAGGCTCTCTTCTTGTTGGTTATTATGAGGAGTAGATAAACTTTTTAATGTCTTACTACTTTAGGTGATGTTTTAATTTTTATTCTTATTCCTTAATTTCCACACACAGATACCAATCTACTATTTACACAAGTCATAAAACATTCTGGTTTTGTTTAATCTTAAAGGAGTAATGTTTTCCTTATGTGTAGTATGTCAGATATAGAAGCATAGCGCCTTTTGAAGTCTCTATTGCATTATCAAGAGATTGTGATAGGTTTTATTAAAATTATTACTAACAAACAGGTGTGTCACAAATATTTTTTTTCTCTAGCTAAAATTTTCTTATATTTATGAAATTTTTTCTGACTCAAATTCAGGTATAGCAACAGTTCATATTTTATTAAGTGAATTATCTAAAAAGGAAGAAAAAAATTGGTTTTGATTGCAAATTTGCTAGGAAAATAAAGAAGTTAATGTTTTTGGCTGAACAAATAAACCAAAACTTGTTTCCTTTATAGGGTTCCTGACATTGTTTTATACTGTAACCAAAAGATGATCTATATTTATAATAGAAAACTATTGATACTTCATTTTTGTGAAATTGAAAATGCAGGAAATAATTAAAATATAGCAAATCTGTGGGGTCTGGAGCATTTTTTTCCAACTCATTTACCCTTATCCTTCTAAGTTAGCTATTTTCCCCATTTTGTGTTCAGTCAAACATCTATATACAGTTGAATTATCATTATTTTTTTTTCCAAAATACAGTAACATAATAAATAAAATTAATTTAATCAAGTGTAAACAAAATAAAATGATATTTGAAAATACAGGCTGTGTAAAGACTAGTTCAGACTAAAAAAATACACAGAAACCTTCCAACAAGACTCATTATGCATCAATTTTTAATACTTCCGCTGTATCTATATTAATCTAACCACAAAAGTATTTGTCTTTTTAATGTTTATTTGGTTTTGCCTTTTTTTTTTTTTGATTTGGAAATATTGTAAAAGATTTACTGAGTTTCAAAGAGATCTCTGGGTTAGGAGCTGAAGAGAGAAAGCAGTGCACTCTAATTTTCAATTTGGAACTAACTTCCATTATAAATCCTCCTAGCTAAAATATTTCTATGATCATCCATGCAGATATATTTCAAAATGAGAAATTCCAAGTAGGATCTCTTGCTGCTCGACAAAATAACAGGAAGCAGTTTACAAAGGGGTGAAGTATGATGGCTGCTGCAAATAGATGAAGATAATATGTGTGCATATATATACATTCCCTGTATATTTATTATATATCATCTATATATATGTATAGAAATGTCTATATTTAATACAGAAATATTTACAAATAAATATGTTAAAGGTGTGTTACCTCAAAGTGGTTGTAACACAAGGGTAGCTGAGACTAGCTGATATCAACCAAGAGCAAGTAATGAGCTGCATTTGTCTCATGTTTGTAAATGCATAGCTTTATAAGCTGTGTTAGAGGGCACATGTGACACTGAAACACGAATACTGTGGCTGCAGTTTCACACAGTGACAAGATGTTCTAACAAGTGACTACTGCCTAAAAGAAGTGTGACGTTCTCTTCTGTTCTTCTGCATTGACTACTTGTTCCTCAATTCTTTGGCTCAGTATTGCCTCTCCTCATGTCTTCCAACTTTGATTCCTGCTGGAATTTCTGTGATTTCATTTAATTCATTAAAATGGCAGATTTTTTTTTTTTCTGGTCCAACTGGGACCTCTGTATGCTATTTTAGTGAATTAAACTGCTCACAGAAAAGAAAGACAAGAGTGAGACCTGGGATGAATTTAGTGCCAGGAACACAGGAAAGTAAAGTCAATTGGAGACTCGCTGCATGTTGTGGAGTTGGAGTTGCAGGTCACCACCAGCAGAAGGAAGAATTTATAGCTAAATATAAGTTAGGGGACAACTTACAAAATACAAGGGTAAAAACCTAGTCTAACGCCAACACTATTACATTAACAATGAAGTGAAACAAGATGTATTTTGCTTGATAAGAGAGTTCTTATCTCCTAGATAAGAACTAAATATAATAGCTTCACAGAAAAAGTTTGTCTCTTCTTAATGTGGAATTTGAAATAAATTTGCCATCCAGAGGGACCTTGACGGGCTGGAGGGTTGGGCCCATGCCAACCTCATGAAGTTCAGCCAGACCAAGTGCAAGGTCCTGCATATGGGTCGTGGCAATCCCAGGCACAAATACAGGCTGGGCGGAGAATGGATCGAGAGCAGCCCTGAGGAGAGGGACTTGGGAGTGCTGGTAGATGAGAAGCTCAACATGAGCCGGCAGTCCAGAAGGCCAACAGCATCCTGGGCTGCATCAAAAGAAGTGTGGCCAGCAGGTGGAGGGAGGCGATTCTTCCCCTCTCCTTTTTAGAAAGCAAATATAGACCAGTAAGGAAATAAGCCCAAGAACAAATGCTTAATGAGAGATTGTCAATTTCAATGATTCAGATCCTTTTAATTGAGAAGTCTAAGAATGCTACATTTTTATTTGCTCAGTTTTCCTACATATTGAGAGTAGACAGTTTAAACGTTAATAGATGTGAGCATGTTGTTCCTCTTCAACATACAATAAACAAACATTAAATAAAAGACTATGTTTCACAATTGTGTTACATGCAGCCACAGTGAAATTATTACATTAATTAGGCTAATTATTAACTTGATTGTATAATAAACAAACATCGCCCGGTAAACATTTTGGATATATTATTCATATGGAATGATTAAAAAGAGAAAAGTAAGAAGACTACTTTGCCTGTGATGATGAATTTTGAAAATTTGATTAGGTTATTATAGAAAATTTTCAAAGTCTGGTAAAATGTTACTCATGAAGTTCAACAAGGCCAAGTGCAAGGTCCTGCACATGGGTCAGGGCAATCCCAAGCACAAATACAGGCTGGACAGAGAATGTGTGCTTGCAGCCCAGAAAGTCAACTGCATCCTGAGCTGCACCAAAAGAAGCATGACAGCAGATCAAGGGAGATGGCTCTCCCGCTCTACACCACTCTCGTAAGACCCCCACCTGAAGTACTGAGTCAAGCTTTGAGGCCCCCAACATAAGACAGACATGGACTTGTGGGAGTGAGTCCAGAGGAGGGTCACAAAAATGATCAGAGAGCTGGAGCACCTCTCCTATGAGGACAGGCTGAGAGAGTTGGGGCTGCTCAGTCTGGAGAAGACAAGGCACTAGGGAGACCCTGTAGCAGTCTTCCAGCACCTAAAGGGGGTTCATAGGAAAGATGGGGAGAAATTCTTCAGCAGGGCATGTTGTGATAGGATGAGAGTTCATGGTTTTAAAGTAAAGAGAAGTAGATTCAGACTTGATATAAGGAAAAAAATAATTCCAATGAGAGTGGTGGAACACTGGAACAGGTTGCCCAGACAAGTGGTAGATGCCTCATCCTTGGAAACATTCAAGGCCAGGTTGGACAGGGCACTGAGCAACCTGATCTAGTTGAAGCTGTCCCTGCTCCTTGCAGTGGGTTGGACTAGATGACCTTTCAAGGTCCCTTCCAACCCAAATCATTCTATGATTCTATTCCTTCATTCCTTTCTCATGGAATTATTAACTGTTAAATTGAAACATGCTGATGATTGATCTATTTAAAACTAAATTATTATAATTTAATGAAAAATTATTTAATTTTTTTTTCATTAAACAAATTTTTAAGTGACAAGGCCATAGTCAGATAGCTTAAATGGAAAATTAAGCAGAAATTTGTTTTATTTTTAAAAAAACCGACATCAATTATACTCTTCCAAGGTACAGCTTTAGTTTCTTATGTTGTCTAAGCAGTTTACATGCATGCTTAGAAGTGCTTTGACGTGGTGAAATGAGGAGAAAGAGATGGGCTGCTTCTTATTTGATTTCAGCTGTTGGCAGTGCAGTGGTCTCCATCTGGGCTAGGCTCCCTGTACAGTCAATGGAGAAGAAAAAGTATTTTGGGAGTGCACATAATCTGAGGTATTTTAGATTTCCACGACAGTTGAGATGAATCTCACCTTAGAAATATGTGAGCTAGTGTGACCATATCAGTAAATATCAACAGCTGAGCATCATTCAAGGCATATAAACACTATTATAATTGAGCTTATGGGACATGACATAAGTCAGAACTTTATGTTCCAAAGACAACCCTCTTCGCACTTTCTAATTATTTTAATTTTGTGCACAAAGGTCTCCAGTCTGTTTTGTGTATTTGATTGTACCTCACACTGGATAATACACTTGCACATACTTTGTGTTTGGCTGGAGGTTAAAGCCAAAGGCAAGATTTTTAGTTTATTTTAACTAGGTTTTGGGAAAAAAAAGCTTTATTAAGAACATCTTGGTTTACTGATTCAGCAGTGTTAGGAAATGTTTGTCTTAATTATCACTCTGATATCTGACAAACATCATAGGGACAAAATTCCATGACATTCTGGATAGAATATTCTTCCTCTAGAAGACTATTACTGCTCTCAAGCTGATGAATAAAAGAACAATGTCCTGGTTTCAGCAGGGATGGAGCTAATTTCCTTCTCAGTAGCCGGTGTGTTTTGGATTTTGTGTGTGAAGAATGTTGATAAAAACATTCTGACAATACAAGTTGTTGTTAATGAGACCAAGGACACTGTCTGGCTTTCTAAGTCTCGTTAACGTGCAGATGCGGGAAGCTGGGCAAAAGACAGACAGAATAATTGATCCAAACTGGCCAAAGAGAGTATTCCATGCCATAAACATCATGCTCAGTATATAAGTGGGGGTTGCCCATGGGAGGGGGTATTCCTTTTATTTTCGGACATTCTTGTCGGGTATCCGTTCGGGCACCCTTGGCATCCTTTTCTTCTCTCTTGCTTGCTGGCATCATTCCCTCTACCTTGCTAGCTTGCTCTCCCCACTTTGCTTACTGCTTGGTGTTGTTCCTGTGATTGCTGCTCAGGACGGGCTGCGTCGGTCATTCGGACATCAGGTGGTGAGAAATTGTACATTGTTCATTTTGTATATATTAATATCCTTATATCCTGTTAGCTTTGTAGTTTTTAGTATTTTCAGTAAACTGTTTTTATCTCAACCCACGAGTTTTCCTTTCTTCCCAATTTCCCTGTCCCACTGGGTAGGGGGAGGGTGAATAAGAAACTGTGTGGTGATCCGGGCTAAACCACCACAAACAATAATTCCTTATATGTCTAGGTTTTTTCCAATATATGGCTTTCATTGTCCAGCAAATGTGGAACATTAAGTTCTAGGACACAGCAATAAATTAGATTTTATTGTTCAATACAGTGATATTCAACCCAGGCCCTGAATATTGCAAGCCGCTCTTCCATAGCTTTCAACGAGTTCTATCCAGAGCCAGTGAATACAAGTGTAGGGTCCTAAAATTAATAAGACAGCTGTCCTGAAGGGAAATGAAAGTTTAAAACAAGCTTACAGCTGAACACATATAAAACTAAATTGTGGGCTTTTCTGTTGCTACAAATATATAGTAATTGAGCACTTAAGAGATAAAATTCCGCTTTGAAAGTTCTTCCCTATTTGAGTGTAATTATTAATAGCTGCAATGATAAAATATAGATCTTACAGCATACAGGGTATTCTGTTCAGGGAGCACTGCAGCTATAGTGTTTTTACTGCCATTATCCAGATGGGTATTTTTGTTAACATTTTGAAAACTAGATTTTTTGCTATGTACATATTAATCTCTTAACAAATTATCCAGTGTAATATACAGGAGAAATTTTAGTTTCTTTAATAAAATTTAGAAATTGCTCATCTAAAAAGTAGTTCCCAATTTTTTTTTTCTTTAAATTTCAGTTATTATGTATTCTTAGTATAGGATTAAGATCTAACAAGATATGTTCCAAAAAGCAGATGTATAAATCAATGTTCAGTAACCATCAATCTTCTTATGAAATGTTTATTATGTGCCAGTGCAATTGGCACTTTTCATGCACATGCTATTCTCCTAGAATTGTATTTTTTTTTGAGTCACAGCTAATGAAAATATAAACATGCAGACACACTCTTCTGTATTTTCAGATGTAATTCTTCTGAAAAACTCATATAAATGAATAAAAATAATATCTATTGCAGATAGAACGGGAATTTTTAAGTACATCATTTAGGTACCTACTATACTTTTGTGCTGAAGAAGTCTATTCTCCAGTACTCTATAATGTCTTTTTATTTGCAGTTGTTACTGTACCATTTTCAAAATCAGCTAAAATTAATATACAAATATAATTAATTGAAAAATATTTTTCCACTCATTGTAACTAATTTAATTTAATTACTTTATGAACTATTCTCCATTATGTATTTTATATTGGATGGGTTGTTGAATGAAAGATTTCAGATATCCAATGGAAAACAGAAAAAAAAACTAGTTGAAAAAAGTAATTGGAAGGAATACCTTGTTATTTAATTTTTTTCTTAGATTTTCATTTGTGGAACCGACATTGTTTCTTCTGACTGAGAAAAAACCCACGTTTTTCTGTATTTAAAAGTTTAGTCCATATATGAGGATGTTTAGCAACAGTCTCTAAAGGAAGAAAGTAAGAATATTTTTAAGTGCTCTTCTAGACTGTGCCTTTCTGTAGTGGCTGTGGGGAATGAGTTTGAGATCAATCTGACTTGTTTGATAATAAAAAAAAAGAAAATTCTCATTATTATTTCTCTATATTCTATTATGATCCTCTATTATAGATCTCTCAAACCATAAATCAATGAAATCCTGTTACCTTACAATAGAGTCAGACAATATCTAGTAAAAGAACTTAACTCATTGATTCCCAGCTATAGAGTGGGGGGACAGAAGGTGCAAACAGACAGAATTTCAGGTCTTCCAAAGATACAACTGTACACAGTCTAACCTATTTTCTGAGAGAAAAAAAAAAAAAGTACATGTCCTCCTAAAAACTACAACTTACAGTGGAAAAAAACTTCATGAGTCTTTGTCCTTTCAGAATCCAGTGTGCTTTACTGAGAACTGGTATGTAAAAGACAATGGAGCAAGCAGTAGCAACTAACTTTATGAATAACCACCTAGAGCTTATAAAAAGGGCAGCTGAAATCCTCCTCAACCTACAGTTCTTGAACAATTTCCAAAGGCTACAGGATGTCTTGCTCACCAGGGTATGGATGCCATGGGAGTGAAAATAAAAATAGGGTACTACACAACCAAAGCTGCAAGAATCACAGCCCATACAGGGAGCAAATAAGAGAGATCATCCAATTGTATCCAAAACATATTAAGTTAGTAAGGTAGAAAGAATTTCTCTTGCTTCTTATGTTGC
This sequence comes from Chlamydotis macqueenii, assembly GCF_036417535.1. Classification (NCBI taxonomy): domain Eukaryota; kingdom Metazoa; phylum Chordata; class Aves; order Otidiformes; family Otididae; genus Chlamydotis; species Chlamydotis macqueenii. The sequence goes on from NC_141558.1 coordinate 24,010,875, forward strand.
TTATACATCTGTCTTAGAATATTAGATAACAACCAGAAACAAATATATCAGCAAATAGAATTTCTGTTTCCTTTCTGTTAGCTCGCTAACCCCAATACTTGCAGTAACTTTTTGTGAGGGCTACAGCCACATACCTCTTTCCACACCATTTCACGCCAGCTTCTTAGTATGTTCTCCCACAGAATCATACTGTCATAACATTTAAGGAATTACTAGTCATTTTCTCTTCATTGTAGCAAGGAAGATGTCTCAGGAGCTTAAATCCTGTTACCCTTTTGGATATAGTCACTGTTAAGTATATAAATTTCCTATAAACCATGTATTGATACTAGACATCTATAATCTTCTGCATCATAAGAACTTCAGTCTAGAATAATTCCCTTACCTAGGTCCTTACCTATTTTGGGGAAGATTGTATACACATACATGTATGTATTTATAAAATTCTATCATCTTGACTCATTTTGACAGCACAGGGAGAAATCCTTTCCAGTCCAAAAGAAGGCAGCAACTTGCTTAGTGCTTATAGAAATGATAAAGCCATAAAACCCCAGCTGTGCTCAGTGATCTTCTGACATCTCTACCCTGAATCAGGTCTGTCAGGTTTATGCTACAGATATGTGCACGCACATACACTTTTCTACATGAAAAGTAGATGTATTATAATTAAAAATTACTTTATAACTCTTCCCCAGAAGTAACACAATCCCAGGACTAACGAATCATAGTACAAGAGCCTAGCTGACAGCTGTGAACGAGCACCAAGCTCAATAGGATTGGTCTGCAGCACAGAACAGGATTAGTCTCAGCCATACCATCACTCAATAATGTATGAAATATATATTTTTTTAAATTACGTTATCCCGTATTTTTTTATTGCATACTGCATGCTGCCAAGACCTACTGATTGTATGGGGACTGTATACTCCACATATGACTTCTGCATCTGTGTTTCTGCATATGTGTATTTTCACACCCCTCTCCTATTTGCATTCAGCAGCCCCTATCATAAAAAGTGCAGTTCACTCTTTCCAGTCAGCAGTGTCTTTGAATCTAGGTTGATACATATATCCCACAGCATGAATCATTTTTTTACCAAAATAATATAACTGCTTATAACAGCATTAAAAGGAGTTCATTCATATTATCTAATATTAAGAAATGTAACCATATTACCACCTCTCTTGGATTTAGCAATGCCTTGAAGACAGCCACCTTTCATGTCAAATTGCTCTCAGGACTATCCAGAAGACCTCTCAGCACCTAACAAGGACTTAGACAAAAACTCTGGAAGGTACTGTAACTGACTACCAACTGATTCAGAACTGATTGAGAGCTTCACATGACTAAAAACAAAAAAAGATAAATCTCAAGTGAAATCAATATTCAATTCCTCAGTTTTCACTGACACGTAAAATGCATTATACATCATACTGTAACGTTATATAACATCTGTCATATTTTTTTCACATTAAATAGAAGTAATTCTGAAATTTCCACAATTTTGTCTTCATTCTTGAGGAAGTAAAATTCAATGAGAATGAGAAAGCCTGAGCTAGTCTGATGAGTAAAAGCAACACTCATATTGCCACAGTCAAGCTATTTTTTATTCTGATTTATCAGTTCTTTATAATGATGTATATCACCTCTGAAAGTGTTTCCATGTAGTACATGTATAACTCACTGCTAAGAGATGCAATGGAAGAAAAAAGACAAATATTTACAAAGAACTAGTGAAGGATAGTCCATCAGTAGTTTTTAACTGTGATAGCTGGATGAACCATTCAGTTCAGGAATGATGGCTGTTGAAGGCTATGAGTATAAAGAAGGGGAAAACTTGTCTTTATATTTCCTGTTGTTTGGATCAATTTAATAAACATCTGCTAGTGGCCATTCTAAGAAACACACTAGTTAAAACTGTGCTTTGACCCAATGTATCTCTCTAGCCAGCAAATAACTTTGAGTTTATCATATAACATTGTCTCTTTCACTTTCTATGAGCTGAGATTTAATTAAATCTAAATTCAAATCTTGCTTTTCAGTTCATTTGAAAAGAAATAAAAACCAAAAAACAAACTGACACCAAAACAAAACCCCCAAACACTATACACTGAAACTGAATTTAATTGGCATATCTGTTCAATATTTTCCTATTTTAACACTTCTATTATCTCATAATCATGTACTTTAACTCTTTTCTCACTCACGTATATAACTCCCTCCTAACAGAAATATTAACTTACTTTTAGACCTTGAAAACTATATTAATATTAGACCATTATGATTATACTTGAGGAAAACTAGGACTTCATTAAAATAAGACATTATGTATCAATTGAGCCCTCCTTGATAGAGCTACTACAAATAATAGGATATTTCCAGGAGCATTTCTGTGTTTAATATGGTAATGTTAAGAAACAGCCCAGTCTTATCTGACTGAAGACTAGGCAACTTCAGATGAGTTTATGAGTTTTTATGGACTGTTTAGAAAAAAACAACTAGGAATGATTCTGAAAATCTGTGAGCTATACTGAATTCCCAATGAAGTCTATAAGAAGTCCACATGCAGTGAGCTTGCAGCATTAGCTCCATCATTAGCAGTTTGTTCATATTTATAAAAAGGACTATTAAATGTTTTTCTTTGAGAACACTGACAATAGATTATTTTTGTCCATTATATTTTAATGTTCTGTCTGTTCACTGTGTAACACACTGTGGTTGCCAAGAACAAGTTGAACAAGCAAACAGGATTTTCAGGTGGTAACTTTAAAAAACAAACAAACAAACAAGAAAACCAACCCACCATCTACTATGCAGGTATAGCCCTAAATACGTGTCAAAATTGTGTCCTCAGTATTTCTAAAAAGTAGGTTTTCCCTTAGGATGGAAGCTTTGTGCAGCTCTATCACTTTTTTCCTAAGAATGTTAAGCACCGAGTTAGATAAATACAACAATATTTACTCATTTCAGTGATGGTATGTGTTTCATTGATACTCTCAAGTGATAAAATTACCCTTGCTGGGTTTTGTTGATATTTGGATTAACCTTCAAGTTTAAAGCTTTTCCTGCCAATTCTAAAATGTGTCTTGATATAGACCTAAGGCAAATGTTTACATCCTTAGTATATCTTGCCAAGTAAATTGACATCTATATTTGTAACACGTTTTCCTTACATTGACCATATTATTTTGTACTTCTGGTTGTATTATTAAGTAAAAGCCTCTGACTTCTTGTTTAGGCTATTTTTAAGTGAAAAAAAACCCACTTTATTTCCACCTGAACCAAAAAGTTTTCCACCAATAATAAAGGTAGTGGGGAACAATGCAACTTTCTAGTAATATATTCCTAACTGTTTTGTTTTGTTTTCCCCTGTTTGTCCGTACACAGCAGTTTAAAATACTACTTATAAGGTGTCGTAGTTCAGCCCCGATCGGGACCAAACTACACAGTCTCTCTCTCACTCCCCCCACCCTCCAAGAGAACAGAGGGAGATAATATAAGAAAAACGGCTCAAGGTTTGAGATAAGGATGGGGATGAATCCTTAAAGTTACCATCACGGGCAAAACAGACTCGACTTGGGGAAAACTATTCATTTATTTCTAAAACTAGCAGGAGAATGAGACAGGGAACAAGATAACCTCCCCCACCCCTCCCTCTTCCCGGGCTTAACATTATCTCTACTACCTTCCCCTCCCTGAGCAGCACAGGGGGGAAGAGGAAACGGCGGTTGCGGCCAGTTCATCATGCATTGTTTCATGCCACTACTTCATAGTCAGGGGAAGAACTCCTCACATACCTCCCCTGCTCCTTCGTGGGGTCCCTCCCACGAGCCAAAGCCCTTTGTGAAACTGCTCCAGCGTGGGTCATCTCTTCCACAGGGTGCAGTCCCTCCAGAACAGCTGTCCCAGTGGGCCCTCCATGGGGGGGGGCCTCCACCTACCCCAGCGTGGGGTCCTCCACGGGCTGCAGGGGAACAACCCGATCCACCATGGTTATCACCACAGGCTGCAGGGGAATCTTGGCCAGGAGCCAAATTACTCCTTCCCCCTCCTTCTTCACTGACCTTGGCGTCTGCAGCCATTCCTCACAACAGGCTGGTAGATGTCTCTCAGGATCCTTTTTCCATCTTATTCACTTCTCATCTCCTCTCCACTTCTTGCAGCTGGGCAGAGTTGGGGCCAGTCAGATGCCCGGCGGGAGGCCAGAGGGTGAGGCCTGCAAGGCCCACAAGGCTCACACCTCCCCCTCTCTGCCCCTGCTCAGCTGCTTCACATCTTCTCTCTTTTTTTTTTTCTGTTTTCCCCTTCTTAAATATGTTATCGCAGAGGCATTATCATGAAACATTCTGCTACCAATTGGCTCGGCCTTGGCCAGGAGTTGGTCCGCCCTGGGCCCGGCCGAGTCCACTGAACAAAGGGGAGCGACTTCTAGCAGTTTCCTACAGAAGCTACCACCTTAGGCCCCCCCTCACTAAACAAAACCAGAACATAAGCAAACACATACTTGGTGTTCCCCTACAAGTACTGTTTGGTGATTACCAGAAAATAACTTTAAATGAGAAGTGTCATGCAACCACTATACCTAATAGGAACTGACATTTAGGTACTTCAGCTTCACAAAACTTGTTTCTGTTCTCTGAAATTATAATGTAAGTAAATAGAATTTATGGGCTGTACTAGCAGTATAACGTGACAAAGGGTACCTATGACAGTTTCACGTAAAATTCAGAGAAAATTTCAGCCCAACAATGAAGAACTGAAATAAGAACGAAAACTTCCCCAAAGTGATTTAAAACTTTTTAATTTTATTTTATGAAGCTGCTATATTTTACTTTAACATATTGTTATTATGTAAAGAAAGCAACAACATGTTTTGCATATGGTCTGGATTTACTATTTAATAACTTGAAAGCTTGTTAAGCAAGAATAATATCTGTTGGTTCAGTGGGAAAAATCTCTCCCAAATGTCACAGAAGACAAAACAAACCATAGGGCCAGTATTCGATCAAATAACACATACTAGTACAGAAACCAAAAAGCACCCCAAAACCAAACTTAGTTGTACACAACCTGTTAATACATGGCCTCATAGAGTATCAGGCAACAGATGCATTCTGTTTTTGTAGATATGCCCTTTCTAAGTTTTATGTCTGTTGTATTTGGAAATGAAAAAAAAAAAAAACGTGGCCACAGAAAAATGAAAAATCCAGAGAAAATTGGAAAAATAATAAAGCTTCATAGGAGACATTTTCCAAAAAGATGCCATGGACATTCTGATTCTAGAAATTACTAAAGTAGTATTAATTTTAGGTGGCTTACTACTAATGCCACTATAAAAGTATTTGTGATGTTGGTTCTCTTGAGTGAATAGCGGGATGGGGAAAGAGAAAGCTTCTTCCACCAAAGTCATGTCAGAGTGCAACTACATAGTAGTAGTATATAATAATGCATATTCTGGAAACCAGAATAATGTCTATTTATTTTGAAATTTTGGCACAGAATTTACTGAATTTCCTTATTGCTAAATTATGTAACTATCATGAAGTAGATCCTTTTCTCAGTAATGCTATATAGCAACACTATTTCTGCCCGGAGGTAAGTTGCTTCTGTGTTCTTTTTCAATAGTAAATGTCTCTTTTTAAAATTTAACTGAATGTATTCCTGTTCATTTAGACAATCAGTCTTGATCTGTGCTAAGTAAGCATGGAGTTTGATAAGCAATATTGACTGAATTAAGCCTGCTCCCAAGCACTTGCCATGGATATTTTAAGGTTTTCAATGAAAGTAGCAAAGTTCTGCTTATGTCTTTCTAACAGCCAGATGTCTTCCGGCAAGAAAGAAACTATTAGCGACAATGAAAACTGACATAGGTATTTTTACTGTGGCAAAGAGGCAAAACCTTTAAGCCATCATACTGAATAGCTTAGCTAGATAGCAAGCCTGCTATTTTTAATTGCTGACGTGATGAGTAATTTACTGTTCTATCAATTTTTTTTTTTTTTATTTTGAAGCTCTTCATCCTGCTTTTTGAGGTTTATTGCCTACACTGGACATATTACACTCAGCCAACTTACTTTACTGTATTACAAGGAAACCCAACTAGGTCTAAGAGAAAATACAGAATTCTAAAAATTATATTTATATTGTAGAGGTCTGACATATATTATTAAAAACAAATTTCATAGTACATAGATGATGTTTAGCATAATATATGCAGGAGGTTTTTTTCTTTGTTTATTGCAGGCACATAGGACTACTACTTCTTGACTCAAGATAAATGATTTCAGATATATTTTTGGAAGAATCGAGATACAAAAGATCTTTTGTGTAGAGTTATCGTTCACTCTGAACCAGGCTGCATTCACTGCATTCTCAAGGACTTTAAGTTTGTGTGTTGTTCAGTCAATTCCAATCTGAAGTTTAACTCTGTAAAAGCATTGCTACTGTGTCCCATAAAAAGAACATTTTTTTCCAAGGACTCTTTAGTTTCCTAACTCCTATCAAATTCAATACTTTTTGATTAAGTAACACCTACAGACTGTTTTAAAAGCCCTAGCAGTAAGCAAAAGTAGAATATTGCACATGTTGCTGCCATTGCTTCCCTTATCACTGGTGAAATTTTAACATAGATATTCAATTGCCCCTCACTGTCTGTTCTTCTTCTTCACCAAACACTCATTTTCATCAGAATAGTTTTATATATTGCCTTACTTCTTCACAGCAGGAAAAAAAAAAAATCCATGAATTATTTATCCTTCTCTACTGCCTGCCACCCTGAACATTTCATTATAATTCCTAGCAATTAAACCAGGTTCAAATTCTAGATTAACCAACAATAGCAGCCTCAAATTATTTGCAGCTTTGCAAATAGAGCGCTAAGTTTACAGAAAGCTTCAATAGGCAGGTCAGTAAAGGAGACAAGGGAATAGTGGGACAGTCCATTAAAGTTAATTAGCTTGTTAAAGTAATTACTTTACATATTGGGTATAATACTATCATGAACTTTTCTGATTTACTTTTCATTTATGCCTTCCCTTGGAAATTTTTCCTTCACCTGTGAAAAGCTACACCACTCACTATCATGAAGGGAAGAAAGAACAACCCTTAACTGTTTTCAAAGACAAAATGTGATATTTTTTTTCTTAAAGGCTGAAGTTAGTTTTGACACATACCACTGCCGTGTGGTACATTAAGCTGTGGTTCAGCTCAGGCCGAGAGAAACCTGCCTGTCCAATGATAAAGATTTCACTACAAATAAAAACATTCCAATTTCTGTTTTCTGTGGAGTAAAGATGGCATTGCTACAGCAGTAGAAATTATAATCAAACTGGACGTGGTATATTTTGTGGTGTGTAGTATCTATTACAGATTGAAAGCAATAGTTGAGAAGTAATGGTAATTAAAGGAGAGTTCCAACACACTTAAGATGGCTTTTAAGAAGCCTAAAGGATGATTAGGAAGGCATGAAAAAAAAACCAACTAACAAATAAAAAAAAACTTCACAAACACACTCAGCTTTCTGAAAACATAGAGAAAAAGTGGGAAAGGGGAAGGGAAAAAAAATCTTTATGCAGTTCTTGCAATTCTTTCTGCTTTGCATGAAGGAATGCAACTTGATGTGGCTAGGGACATAACTAGGGTTTCTGATTGATCTTATGAGCCATGCCGGGGGGATTTTTAAATTGAAGTGGGAAGAATAGGTTGGAGGGTAGAGAACAGACTGAAATCTGAAAAAAACCCACAAAGATATATTGTCAAAACCTTAGAGTAGCAGATGCAATGACAAAAGCTACACAAGTGATGAAAGAAGACAACAAATAAAAACTCAAAATTCTCTGAGTATATGAACATTGATGGCCAGGAGCTGACAAAAAAAAAAAAAAGCAGCTTAAAAGAAAATGTACATAAAATATTCAGGAACAAAAGATAGTTACCACTCGGAGATGGTAGCATTAATTATGACTTCTGAAACAAAAAAGATTATTTTTCATTGAGAGCCAGTTGCTTTAAGATAGGCTTTAACAACTGTGAATGGCAATTACATATATATATATATATCTCAATAGACAACTATGACAATGAAATTAAATATCAATTCTAAAACTATAGAAAGCTGCAGACCACAAGGCTAAAATACTGGAGATCTGTGCTGAAAACATGTTTAAAAACACAGCTATTTTCTATTGACAGAATATATTTTTAACAAATACAGAACCACAAAAGGCCTTCAGAACAGTACAAAAATAGCAAAGATTGATGACATATGCATTAGCAACAATTTTTAGCTTATACTTATTTCATATTTGAGGATACCTTTGCAATACCATCCTAACTTAAAGGAACAAATAACTAGAATTTGACTCTGAGGATTACTTATTGAAAAGATTTTCGCTGTAAGAATAGTTATCTTGAAGGAAATCTGAATGGCAATATCTGTTCACCATAGATTTTCATGAAAGAATTTGTCAGGTTTTATCAAGATTTAGTGCAGGATATTTCAAAATACTATGAGATTACAAGAAAAAAAAATCACTGAAACCTGGCAGGTCAAAATAAAAGCAGTTAGCTTTCAATCATTCAATGTAAACATTGCTGTCAAACATAGACACATTATCTTAGCACTTTTTGTCTTTTCTGTATCATGGGTGTTTCTTTAGACAGATAGATACAACACCAAGTCTTCTAACAAAATAACAACAACAAAACAGAAGACTTACTAGCTTGAAAAAAAAAAAATTTCATGAAAAAAAAATCCTCACAATTCTAATAAGACCTTGAGAAATTCTCAGTAGGCAAAATAATGCAAGGACAAACAGCTTTTTGTATCTTGACGATAAGCAAGACTTAAGGGAGCTACCATAAGTACAGAAGACATCAGCTGCTGCATTCAACTGCCTAAGCAAGATTTGATTATTAAGAACAATACACGATTTTTAAAAAACTATGGCTTCAACTATAACAATTATAGTCTAAACATGTGTAGGTGAAAACTGGAAATCTAATGAAAGTCAGGACAGTTTGACAGCAAAAACTTCCTCAAAATACTAGGTTGAAAAAACTGAATTTGTAAACAGATTTATTTATTCAGAGAAATCTACAGCTCCTAATTGGTGAAGTTTTTTTAGAAAAGAAGGTGGAAATATCTAGAGCATGAGTTAACAATTACTCTTAATCCTCTAGTCACTATATATGCCAGCACATTGCAAGAACAAGCAGACAACTGAGAGGAAGCACCTTGTCAAACATTGGTTGTACCTGTTCTGGGTGGACTATTGGTATTCAACAAGTGTTCAGTGTGTCCTAAATGACATCTAATGGTAGAAGAATGATTTATTCTTTCCCTTAGTTAAATTTTCAGTTCACCAAAATGAAGTGCTAAAGTACTGCTGAAACACTTGATATTCCATTTTTGTACTCATTTTTCTTCACAATAAAGTTTCAAGTTTCTGCTAAAGGTGATGACAGAATCTTAACTTCAATGAAGATACTAGTACAGAATACTGTACCAGTCAACTTAAATCCCAGTTAATACCTGACACTGCTCTATCAATGTGCTGTTGTGCTACAAGAACAGTTATTTCCCATACCACTGAACATTTACTTCCCTACTATTATATGGCTGTCTCATATTCTTTTTTCTGTTTGATCAGCTTTTTATTTTTCTGAATAAATTAGCTATAGATCAATTAAACATAATGGAAGTTAGCACTTTGTCTAACTCACTGTATTGCTAAAACTCACAAGTCATGCTAAAACTCAATTTTAGCACTACTTGAGTCAGATTATTACACGTATTTCTTTCGGGAAACAGTTCTATTTCAATTTTGAGTAAGATCAAGCAGTTCAGAGTTTATGCTACAGTAGAATGTAGTAGAATAAATTATAGTAGAATATAATTTCAGTGGTTCATTAGATTAAAGCTTATGAAAGATTACAATGCTACAAGAGCCTTACGAAGTTTAATTAACTTATTCAAGTACATTTTACAAAACACTGCTAACACACCAGTATGGTGTGTAAAGTATGGATCTTTTATCTTTCATGATTGTAAATTACATCTCAAAGCTGATACCAGGCTACTTGTGTCTTAACTCAATTTCTGTAGCAATATTAAATTGTAGTGCTAATAAACAGTCACAAAATACTGTTATCAAGTTCACAAATCCTAAAATGTCTTTAATAATTCTCTGAGATTGAACTTACACTGGACCATTTCCCAGGTGCTAAGGATAATGATAAAGCACCTTACCTATTACCAACCAACCATTTCAGATTACAAGAGGAAGAATGCAGAATGGTGATGTGTGTGCATGGTGCTTTTCACATAAAACAGATTTAATTCTTTTTGGTGATGTCCTTATAGACAGATCAATCTAAAATAAAGTAGTTCAATCAATTGGACTTTGTGTTTTGCTGTGGAACAATTTCCTCAATAAATGGAGTTTGAATTGGATATTTTCAGACTCTGCAAGAGGCTCTAGCAACTTTTAAATCATAATGAAGATTATAAAATGAGTTGCACTACAGATAATCTAGAAAACTGGAATATCATCACCTGGAAAAAAAAGAGGACTGAGATTTTTCAAAATGCTTACGGTTACTTTCGAAAGAGCAGTGCTTACTAATTAGCTTTTTTTAGAATAGCTGAAAGTTCCATTAAATAACTTCTACAAATAGTGTGATATAATATTTCAAAATTTCCACATCTAGTTAAAATAATAATATCCTGAAAAAAATTAAATATTTTCAATATTCTCATGGCTTCTGTTGTGGTTTTGTTTAGGGGTGGGGGGGGGGCTAAGGTGGTAGCTTCTGCAGGAAACTGCTAGAAGTCGCTCCCCTTTGTTCAGGGGACTCAGTCAGGCCTAGGGCGGACCTGCTGCTGGCCAAGATCAAGCCAATTGGTAGCAGAATGTTCCGTGATAATGCCTCTGCGATAATGTATTTAAGAAGGGGAAAACAGAAAAAAAAAAAAAGAGAAGATGTGAGGAAGCTGAGCCGGGGCAGAGGTGCAGAGGGGAAGGCGCAGGCCTCATGGGCCTTGCAGGCCTCACCCTCTGACCTCCCGCCAGGCGGCCAACTGGGCCCGACATGGCCCGGCCTAGCTGCAAGAAGTGGAGAGGAGATGAGATGGATGATGTGAAGAGATTCTGAGATGCGTCTGCCAGCCTGTTGTGAGGAACTTTTCTTGTGAGAGGAACAGCTGCAGACACCAAAGTCAGTTCAGAAGGAGGGGGAGGAGTAATGCGGCTCCTGGCCAAGATTCCCCTGCAGCCTGTGGTGAAGACCATGGTGGAGCAGGTTGTCCCCAGAGGAGCAGAGATCCAACTGCAGCCCGTATCGGGGGAGGTGGATGCCTGAAGGCAGCTGTGGCCTGTGGAGTGTCGGCTGGGGCAGCTGTTCTGGAGAGACTGCACTCTGTGGAATAGATGACCCACACCAGAGCAGTTTCACGAAGGACTGTGGTGTATGAGTGGGACCCCACAATGAAGCAGGGGAGGAATGTGAGGAGTTCTTCCTGCGACGATGACGCAGCAGCATAAAACAATGCATGATGAACTGACCGCAACCCCCATTCCCTCTTCCCTCATGTGCCACTCGGGGTGGGGGGAAGGTAGTAGAGACAATGTTAAGCTCGGGAAGAGGGAGGGGTGGAGGGAGGTTTTCTCATTCTCTGTCTCATTCTCCTGCTAGTTTTAGAAATAAATGAGTATTTTTCCCCAAGTCGAGTCTGTTTTGCCCGTGATGGTAACTTTAAGGATTTCTCCCCATCCTTATCTCAAACCTCGAGCCATTTTTCCTTATATCATCTCCCTCTGTTCTCTTGGAGGGTGGGGGGAGTGAGAGAGAGACTGCGTAGTCTGGTCCCAATCAGGGCTGAACTACAACAGCTTCTTAGGAAAATTTAATAGAATGATTTCACTTGGGTTTCATATTTTGGTATGTTTATTGTAAAGGAAAACCTTCAGTAATATGAATCTGATTATTCAAGCAAGTATAGATCATCATAACAATGACCTTATGCTGTTTTCAGGATCAGCTACCTTCCACTGCTCTTAAAATTATCTGAAAATATGACCAACTATCACAATGTAAATCTCCTGAATGAACTTTTAAAACCACATAGTTTGAGATATAATTATTATTTTTCCTTTATTTAAAAGAAAATATATATTTTAAATGCAATGTTTGTGTTTACATAAAAATCTCTTGCTGCAGAAGTGTTCCTGAATAAACAGCACACATTCCAGGACAGACAACACTCTGGAATTGCTCATATAAGCAGATTCAGAAAGCTTCCATGCCTTTACAACTATGAAAGCTAATCTTGGTTTTGGTTTTTTTGATTCAAATTTAGTGGAAAATTAACTGTAGATCTTAGTTCTTGTGCTAAATTTAATTTAGGATTTTAACTATGATCACCTGCTAGATTGCAATTCCAGACTCCATCAGAAATTTCAACTGACCTACATATCCTTTTTTCTTAAAAAAAAAAATGCTGTAACACGATAGCTAACATTTTATTATTTTGTATATGTTTTGTATCTATAAAATAATTTCAGAGCTGCTAAATTATAATGTACTAAAAGGTGAATTCCTTTCAAAATTATTTAACTAAATGACTAGGTTAGTACAATGAAAATCTATGTAGACCCTGTATAGAAAGGAATACAATAATGTTATATTTGTTATTTATTTTATCAGGTTATAATAAAAATTATTCTACATATACAGAAATAAAATTTAAGGTACAACATTGTATTTATGGAACTTGAAATTACACTATGTTAATAAAATGGTTAAATCATTATGGTAATAGAAGTTATGCCTAAAATATTTTTTTCCATTTGTATTAAAAATGGAGCATTATAGTATGCTATGTTTCTCCTGGAAATTATACTACAAATAATGTATTTTACTATAATTGCAAATGTATTTCCCCTACCATTACTTTGTATTAAACATCTAACCCTGGAGAAATACCTTGTCACCCATACATGAAAAATTCTGGGGAATAACTCCCTTTACAGCAAGATTGTCTCATTGGAAGGAAACACACACTAGCATTCATAAAAATGAAGGAAAACACATACACACACTTTCAATGTTGCAACTCAGATTTGGGATAGGCATCTAGATTCTTCTCATGTGTAATAGACAGCTAAACAAAAAAAAATATTATTCTTGTTTCACTCATGCTAATAGAGATCAGTTGAATATATTCACATATATTTTAACTTTACAAGATAACTCTCACTCAATTTGTTGCATCCATTTTTGTAATAACGATTCAAATATTAAAAGCGTAAGATTTAGTAAAATATTTAGCACTTCCCTAGTGCTTAATGAACTATATTAACCTCCAGTGTGTCAACTACACCACACAGCTTGATGTTATCAGCAAACTTGCTGAGGGTGCACTCTATCCCACTGTCCATGTCGCTGACAAAGACGTTAAACAGCATCAGTCCCAGTACTGACCCCTGAGGAACGCCATTCGTCATTGATCTCCTCTTGTACATGGAGTCATTGACCACAAATCTTTGAGAGTGACCATCCAGCCAATTCCTTATCCACACAGTGGTTTATCCCTCAAATCCATGTCTCTAAAATTTAGAGAAAGGATGTTGTGTGGGACAGGGTGAAATCTTAATTCACCTCTTGCTCTGAAAGAGAGTGACTTTCAACACGTCTTTTGACATATCTAACAATTAATTTTTCAGGATATGCTTAAAGGAAGTGAACTGCATTCCTACTGGCTGACTGATCAGCTAAATGTATTTCTAGGCTCAATTTAGTGTATTGCTTAGCATTTTATTGACCTAATGAGAGTTTAGACACCTTCTATATGTAGACATTAATATACAGACATTTGAGGTCAGGTGCTTTTATCTCTTGCCAAATCTCTAAGGAACTTGCACAGCTAACCTGTAGACTAATCAACTATTACCTTTGTACCCTAAGAAGGAACAGGAAGATTTGGCATTTCTATTTTAAAATAATTAGAAGGAGCTTAAACATATTTATAGATCCATATACTCAGAGAGAATAGGTATAGTTATGCATAGCTACTAATTTATTTCAGTTTTTAATATGTCAAAGTAATTATATTTAAACTTCCAAATTTAATAAAGGGGAACTTATTCCAATTTCTTTATTAAAGAAGTCATGCAAGAATTGAAGAGATTTCTGTGACAACACCTACAAAAATCCATCACTCTTTAATGTAAAAATGGACACGCTTCTGGTCAGATGTTATGACCAATGCTTTCCTTTTTTTTTTTTTTTTTGACATTCAACAGAACTAGAAGCAATCTCTAATTTTTCAAGTCATCATAAAGAAAAAATAAGATATATTAATTTGTACGAATCAGGCAGCTCTTACAAGTTCTCAAATAAGATATGCATACCTATTCCCTTGTGATTCGAAAGTGTTCTGAAATCATCAGAAACTCAAGCTGTATTCTTAAATTGCCTTTCCTATAGAACTTATAGCTGGCCTTAAAAGAAAATAATTTTCTTATAACAGTCATTGTAGCCCACAGTAACAAAATGCTCAGCAGTTTATCACTGTTTCAATTTTTATAAACACCTCACTCCAAACTCATTTGAATTGAATATTTAAATATTTGTGATTGTGTATTTGAAATGAAAAATCCTATAAACATAGTAATAATAATACATGTGTTCCTCACCTGATCCTGCTTTCCTTAATAGAAAGAGAGACCAGATGGGGTCCTTTATTTTCTTCTGACTGAAAATGAAACTTATTTCAAAGCTTTTTTAGCAAAGTTTTTTGGTTAAAACATGAGATTTCCTCTTCACTTGTTCATCAGTTTCAGTTTGCCTTTAGTTCTTCTGTAGTGCACTATCTAGTTTTTCTTTCTAGGGTTAGCTATTTTATTAAAAAAAAATAATAAAGCAATACCAGTACCAGGAAATTTAATACACTAATTATTGTTTGTATCAATGGATAATCCTTGGTTTCAAATGCTATCTCAGAATATTAGGGGCAGAAGTGGGGCAGGTGACAACATGTAATTTTCAGCTCCAACTATAATTATTTCTGTATGAGAAATTTGTATTTAGCAGGATAGGAGAGGAAGACAATTTGATTCCCTTATCTAATGCCTTACTTCCAATACCATCACACAGACTGTTCTACCACTGCCCAATTCAAATGCAGGTAGTAGTTAAATGGACAATTGTGGGTTTTCATACAGTCATGATCCAAACCTCCTTCTGTTCTGATCGAAGTTACAGAGACCATTTTCCTGTGGAAGATAATCGCAGAGGAAAAACAGAGCTCTGTGTTTGCACCCCAGGAAGAATAACATCTCTCATAAATCATATCTGAAATGCCAGATACATGAAAGGTGCTAGGCATACGTAACTGAGAACATGTGTAAACTTTGACATCCAGTTGTGATGTGATCCTGAATACCCTCTTCTGGAACTGTCAGTATGCAATACTTTAAAGTTCCATAGATTTCTGGGTCAAGAAATATGGACTTTCATAAAACCTCTTTGAAGAAGCTTTATCTAGTGTATCTTTTGAAAAGCTATCTACAATAGTTTAAAATGTTGAAGTTCCTCATTCTTTCCACCCCCAGAAAAAAAAAAAAAAGCAAGCAACCAAACAACAACAACAACAAACAAATCCCCACTGCTTTCTTTCTTTCTTTCTGTTTGTCCATCCCTGGAAACATTCAAGGCCAAGTTGGATGAGGCTCTGAGCAACTTCATCTAGTTGGAGATGTCCCTGCTCCTTGCAGGGGGTTGGTTGGACTAGATGACCTTTAAAGGTCCCTTCCAACCCAAACCATTTCTGATTCTATGATTCTTAAAAATATGGTTAGGAGACAAATCCTTTCTATGTTAGACCAGAGTACAGAAAACTCAGTTCATTCATGCAGTCCACTGGTTCAGTGTCTTAATTTCTGTGCTTTAGGCACTTCTAAAACAGGAAGAAACCTCTGCAATCTTCTTGTGCCCCACTTCAGAAAACAGTTGTCTTCCCTCCACTGAGAAGTAAGGAAAAAGAAATAAAAGAAGATAGAAAATTTCTATTGCCTACAGTGGAAGATAAGTTCCACTCTTGACTCCATTACTTTTAATATATATATTTTTTTTTTACAAAAAGTAGTTGTTTAAGTAAGTGCAGCAGAAGTCTTAAAAGTAGATCTCTCTTTATCACTGGAAATAGTCCTGAGTTCACAATGGCAATCTTTACATTACTTCATAAAAGACCTGATAAATAAATTGGTTCTAGTGATAAATTTGAAATTAATTTATCATTTCAGAATATTGTTATTACTTTAAAAGAATACTTATCATAGGTCTGCTGAAGGACAGATTGTTTGATATATGTTGTACAAGAGTTGCTTTCACTGTGTAGTGGGAGTCCGCTCTAAATAAAAGTACTTCCTAGTAATTAGAAAATTTCATGCTTTTTGCAGAGTGGTTTGGATCATTGAAGTTTTAAAAAAGCTATGGAAAAAATCTTCCTGTTATGTGAATCTTTATTGTTTGGAAGCATGAAAAGTAGACAGAGTTTGTAGCTACATGGACCTTAAGAAATAAATATTGTACAAGATTTGTTATTATTCCTGGGGAAAAAAAAATAAATTTAAAAAAAGACATTTCTGAGGTCTTTAAACTAAAAGAACTGATTTTTCAGTTAGAAAATTGTAAGAAATTCCCTTTAAAGTAATTTTTTTTCCATGAAAGTTTTGAGGAAGAATTTGTTGGTGTGATTCTTTCCCTTCACTTTTTTTTTTTTAAATAAAGCACAGTAATTGTATTTTTACCCTCAAATATTAAAACTGAGTTTTTTATCTCCCTACTTTATAATATAGTCTGTAAGTATTCTCACTGACTTTGGTGACAGTTCTCAATGTGTAAAATCAATCTAAAAGGGTACTGCTACAGTAACAGCAAATATTTGAAGAAAGAAAACCCTTGAAAGAAAGAAAACTGCAACTTCAAGCATCCCAAAAAACTTACTGCTATACTGTGGAAATATTCACACGAGAGAGTAAAATCAAAGAACCTACAACCAAATGGATAGGCACCTACCAGCCAACATGTATACATAGTGATACAGATGAGAAAGTACTGCAGAGAGGGAGATAAAAGCTGCTTATTATCTCACTAGGCTCTATAAAATTGTACACCTGATCATTATTGCCTATTCCAATTAGTCATGAGTCCATCAACAGTAGCTGTAGAATTAACTTTCCTTCCTTTGAGGTGGAAAAGATTTTTGCAGCATTTTTTTCAATCAGTTCCCAAATTAGCCAATGAAGAGCAGTTTAATGGCATGCCAGGTCTATTGTACCCATGATAATGTGTTTTGTCCTTTTTGATAACTTCAGGTATCTATCATTAGAAAGGAAAGAGACAGTGCAATTTCTCAGGTGGAAATACAAAATTAGCTCCTGGATTACTTAACAGGTTATTTCAACTGTGCTAAGAAAACAGGGTTTTAATTCATTTTAGACTATGGTTACATGCAAAAAGGTTTCTGTACAGAATACATATCAAAACTATCAATGGAAGATATGCATTTAGAACCAAGACTACAGTGTGGGTTATTTATTCTCATATGTGTGGCATGAATGCAGATGTTTATTCCATAACTATATTATCAAACTGTTTGATAAAAGGTTGTGAAGAATTTATTGTGGTGAAATTGCACCTTTGATCAAGCAATCACAAAGTGAGCAGAGGCTGCTAATGTGTTCTGACACCACTTTGAAATAATAAATGTTTCTGACTATGTACTGATACCTCATTTCTTTAATTAAGACTATGATGAAGAGCCTTGAATGTTTGTAATGCACAAGAATAAAGGCCATCTGAATGCAATTTTTGTGTGAAGTATTCAAAGTAACTGCATTTCTTGAGTATTTTTCCAAAGTCATTAAGTTTTACCAAAGATGTAACTATTTGAGAGGATTCATGGCTAAAATACACCCGCTATATTGTCGTAGTTCAGCCCAGATTGGGACCAGACTACGCAGTCTCTCTCTCACTCCCCCCACCCTCCGAGAGAACAGGGAGAGATATTATAAGGAAAAAGGGCTCGAGGTTTGAGATAAGGACAGGGAGAAATCCTTAAAGTTACCATCACGGGCAAAACAGACTCGACTTGGGAAAAACTATTCATTTATTGCTACAAATAGCAGGGTAATGAGACAGAGAACAAGACAACCTCCCTCCACCCGCCCCCTTCCCGGGCTTAACATTATCTCTACCACCTTCCCTCCCGAGCGGCACAGGGAGGAAGAGGGAATGGGGATTGCAGTCAGTTCATCACACGTTGTTTTACGCTGCTGCTTCATGGTCGGGGGAAGAACTCCTCACATTCCTCCCCTGCTCTGTTGTGGGGTCCCACCCATATGCCACAGTCCTTCGTGAAACTGCTCCGGCGTGGGTCATCTCTTCCATGGGGTGCAGTCTCTCCAGAACGGCTGTCCCAGCGGGCCCTCCACGGGCCACAGCCTCCTTCAGGCATCCACCTCCCCCGGTGTGGGAACTCACTGATCATTGTAAAGACTAGATGACAAGAATCATTGTAAAGACTAGATGACAATTAATTTTGTAACTTTATTTTATGAGAACATCAGTTACCAGAAACATAGAATCATAGAATAGTTAGAGTTGGAAGATGACCTTTAAGGGTCATCTAGTTCAACCCCCCTGCAAGGACCAGGGGCATAGAATCATAGAATGGTTAGGGTTGGAATGGACCTTCAAAGGTCATCTAGTCCAACCCCTCTGCAAGGAGCAAGGACGTCCCCCAGTGGATCAGGTTGCTCAGAGCCTCATCCAGCCTGGCCTTGAATGTTTCCAGGGATGGAGCATCCACCACCTCTCTGGGCAACCCCTTCCAGTGCTCTACAACCCTCATTGTAAATTTTTTTTCCTAATATCTAATCTAAATCTACCTCCCTCTATTTTGAAACCGTTACCCCTTCTCCTGACACAACAGGCCCTACAGTCTCTCCCCATCTTTCTTGTAGGGCCCCTTGAGGTACTGGAAGACTGCTACAAGGTCTCCCCAGAGCCTCCTCTTCTCCAGGTTGAACAGCCCCAACTCTCTCAGCCTGTCCTCATAGGAGAGGTGCTCCAGCCCTCTTACCTTCATGGCTCAGGTTGCTTGGAGCCCTGTCCAACCTAGCCTTGAATATTTCCAGGGATGGGGCATCAACCACCTCTCTAGGCAACCTGTTCCAGTGTTCCACCACCCTGATTGTAAAATATTTCTTCCTTACATCTAATCTAAATCCACCTCCTTCTAGTTTAAAACCACTACCCCTTGCCCTATCACAACAGGATCTGCTGAAGAGTTTATCCCTGTCTTTCTTAAAGCCCCCTTTAGGTGGGGGCTTATACTCTGAGTGCAGCCACCCAGCCAGTTCCTTATCCACCAGGTGGTCCATCTGTCAAATCCGTGTTTCTCCAGTTTAAAGATCATGATGTAATGCAGAACAGTGTCAAATGCTTTGCACAAGTCCAGGTAGATGACGTCAGTTGGTCATCCCTTATCTACCAGTGCTGTAACCCCGTCATAGAAGGCCACCAAATTGGTCACATATAATTAGCCCTTAGTGAAGCTACATCAGTTGTCACCAATTGCCTCCATATTTTCCATGTGCCTTAGTATAGTTTCCAGGAGGATCTGCTCCATGATCTTGGCAGACACAGAGATGAGACTGACACCTATATTAACTTTATTACTGTAACATATGTAAATAAGGAAGCAGATTTAGCAAGCAGAAGAAATATGCTAAAAAAATAACAGTTATAAAACTGTTAAGAAAGAATCAAGGAAAGACAACTGTTAGTAAACTGAAAGATATGCTCTAATCTTATTTTACTAGTAAGCTGAATTGAGATTGCTTAAATTTGATTTAGGGTAAGGACTTGTAGTTCTAACTTTGTGTCAGAGTAAATTGTTATTTTTTTTGTATATTGTTCTCGATACTGATTTATGATCAATCATAAGTCCTCTTACTAAGGCAAAATACTAATATTTGCCTAAGATCAAACATGACCAATACATAATGAGGTATGAGTACTGCATCAACTTTCTTTATAAATTAAAAGGACAATAAGACTATCCAACTTCACTGAGATCATATCTGGATCACCAAAAAGATTAAAAGCCCCAAAGATTTAGCCATATAAATAAATGATACGGACATTCTGGAAAATTACGACTTTGGGAGAGACAATACAGAAAGGATCATGTCCCATGAAATTAACTATTTCCACAGAATTTGAGAGAATAGGATTTTTACCTAGTCATTTTTCAGAATATTGAAATAAAGCATAATTCATTTCCATTATTCAGTTTTTAAAATCATCATTATTTTTCTTACCTAGTTTCTGTGTATTATAATAATCTGTTTTGCTCTCATTTCTACTTATTGCCCTATTTTCATGCCATCAAGGTGATAATACTACATTAAAACAGAAAGTTCCATTTGTAAATAGAGTCTACAATTTTACAGGCATGACAGGCAAGATATCCTTAATGTAAAAAAAATCACAGGATGTAATCTTACCTAAAATATTCCTTCTAAACAAGTTGGTGCAAAATAGGGAAAGGAAAGCTGCAGAATACTTCCCCATAATTTACTTTGTGCTAGTATCAGTTCCATTTGCAGAGAACACACCAGGAATATGTGACCTGATATGCTTGATATAAAATCAAGGCCAAATACTTATGAAGTTCATGGAAGTAAAAAGGCACAGTTGAAAAACACCTAGCTTGAAATTACATTTTCTTCATGCATAAGAAGTACAAGAAATCTTGGTAGTCTTTATTTCCATATTCTGTGTTCTCTCACATTTTTTTTTGTCTGTATATTGCTTTGTCCATTTTGTCTCTCGGGATGTTGTGAGCAATACAGTTAGGGATCTCTTTGTGTTATATGTATGTACAAGTCATTAGGTGGTGGACACCCAGCCTATAATTTAAGCATCAGCATGCTGTTGCAATACAATTATTAGAGAAGAGAACTACATAATACATTGCTTAACAGCAATATATTTTAATAATATACTTTAATACACAAAATAAATTTAAAAATAATAAAATAATATTTATACTGCAGGATCTGCAGTACTTCGCATGTTCAAGCCTCTATAGTAAACAGTGGTGTGGTGTTTTTTCTTTAAATGGAAGAAAAAGTAGAAATAAGAAGACAGATTCGGAACTCTATCTGTTTACACTGTAACAACATTTTAATGCATGCTTGTGTATATGTATGGCACATGATGTTGAATAAATCCTTTTCAGAAAGTTCTCTTCTAAGAAATTTTACCATTTACTGCTCTGCATGGGGCTTGTATTATTTAGCAAAATTTAAAGAAAAAAAAATCAACGTTTTACTCAGAACATAACAGTATTTGTGAATTTTAATAACCTTAAGATTCTGAAGTGTCTCTATATCAACTACTTAGATGCCATCCAATGCTATAATAGGAGTGTACAGGGCCCACGGACAGTCTGATAGAAGTATCTTCTGTAGGTGGCCTGTGGTAATGAGAGTGCCAAGTAAGGGAAAATAACTATTAATGGAATTTAAAAAAAAAAGTCCTTTTTAGATATTCTACTACTAATATTCCTGTACAGAGACCTTTTATTACTGTGTTCCATAGAAATTTTGGGGGAGGGGAAGGCTTGGAATTAAAATGAAAACCTGATGAAAGTATCAAAACCTCTCTTTCGACTCTGCAGTCAGACAAAAGATTTATGAAGCTATTAACAAGAGACTACATTCTAAATAGCAGCCTAACTTTGCATTAAATTGCTTTCACTTTTGTCTTTGCAAGACCCATACAAAAATGTTAAGAGTTAAACTAGAGTCTTTGGAGACTGATCTCATACAAAAGGTCCTACATTTTTAACCACATACTATACTTCATGAAGCAATAAATCAAGAAGTCTTTGTAAAACACAAACATCTCTTTGAAGCAAAAGAACTTAGGGAGAACTGAGGATAACACTGTGAAAATATAAAGATAATTTTCACCTTCTGCAGGTCATAGTATCTAGATTACAAATCTACTGAGTCATTAGTTCTTTATGTTGACTCTTGATTCAAAGTTTTCTTTATCCTTTCTTTGAACATACAGATTCGTACACAGAAGTTAGATGAGGTCAGAGAAGAACATTGTTCCTGTGATATGTGGCAGCTAGTTAGTGGGAACGATTTTAGGGGATAAATTTTAGCCTTTGAAACACAGCATGTTGCATGAAAATTAAAGCAAATTCTGCTTCATTCTGATTAAATTAAATCATCATCACAAATAAATAGATGAGAATAAAAGGAAATAATTTACTCTCTAAAAATTCCATTTATTTCTCTGTTACACTTGCTTGATAAGACTACTGTGCAGCATATCAAAATGAAACATGGAATCTTATTGATATTCTCTGGTATTTGATCTCAGTAGGGTATCTCTATTTTCTCAGAAATAAAATCCACTTCTTATATATGAGATACAAATACTTGCATACTGTAGGGCCCACTCTCACAGTCAAATGACAGATATTGCATCTTTAAATCACATTTTTGTAGCTGCAAAATTGATAGAAACAGGAAAAGCTGATACATTTACACAGGTGGACATGAAATAGGATGATCTCACTATAAAAATAGCCTGATCCTCGAGTATTAGGCAGCTTCCAGCATCTTTGCCCAAGCAGCTACACGGATGATGGTTACTTTCCCAAAAGTAGTCAAGTCGGGCAAGTCATACATCTGAATAAAAACAAGTTACTGCTACCTAGACCATGTATTTTTATCGGGTTTTTTTAAATTACGATTTTATATTATTCAGAAAATATCTCTCATGGCTGTCTTTCAAGGGTTGGGGGATTTTTTGCGTATGTTCTAATAATGATTAAGATACTGTTCCCTCCCTTGATATGCATGCTTCTATAAACTACTAAAGTTGAAAGGCCTTTCCTGAGGCTACGTATGAGAAAAGTTTAACATTTTCACCACTGAAGTCTATTTTGAAAGCTTTTTGATACCAATCTTTCAAATCTTTTAAATCAATCTTTTAAAGTTCTAGAAGAACAGCTGGTTATATTCTGTATAAAATAGGCACTGAGAATCAGCCATAGAAATTTGACTGAACTGGCAAATTTCAACAGGTTAGTTATTTTTATTTCAGAACAGAAGGAAAAGATGAGCAGTAGAGGATTTCTTATAGAGCTCCTATGAATAGGATTTTTTTTTTCTTTAGAATTACTGAAAGCTCTTCCTCCTGACCTGAAATAATAGTTACTATTATTCCTCATGGCTCACTGTAGGGAATGGTATGGATCAGGAAGAGTGGTCAGTGTACTTCACTGAGTCCCTTTTTCTACAGGACATATCTAACTCCTTACTTTCTAGTATTTGCTTTTCTCAGAGCTGTTTAATAGAATTTGTAATTTACTACATTAACAACATAGAAAAATGCTCAAGTGTTTTTGACAATTACATCAATTTTACTCTTGAACAAGAACAGCTTTTGTGATTATAAATAATCATTCTAATTCTTTTAATTGCATCAACAACTAATGAGTCTTTTCCGGCATGTCTTCAACACAGCCTATACAAAAGAATTGACATCCATAGCTGAAACAATACTGGCTTTCAGGACATACATTTTTGAGACCATTTGTATGACTTCAAAAATATCTCTTTCAAACAAGTGACATAAGTAATATAACCATAGCTAATGGAGTTCCAAAAGTTTTGATAATGAAACCAACACTATTCTGTGGAGTTGGGGGGGGTGGGGGGGAGCATGGAGAAAAGTACCAGAGAGGAGGCCTGACTCTTCCAGATATAGAGTAATTCCTCAATTCTTTAAAATTTAAATATTCTCCATGACTTGTAAAAACGTGTTCTGAATATGTTGTTTTCAGAAAACTTAGTGGTCATGTGTCTGTCACTTACATCACTTTTTTTTTTTTCTTCAATAATAATCTAATACACAAGTAAGATGTAAACTAGCACTTTTCTTTGACATGTCATTTTTTTTTCTCCTAATGACTTACAAATAATTAATTCTTATTCTTTTCTCCTGCTTCATGGACACTCTCTTCTGTCACAGTATTCTGGAAGAAATGGTTTGTCTTTTGCTTCAATTCACAATACTAAGAAGTGTCTGTCTATCAGTTGCTGTGAGAAAAGTTAAATGCCAGTATCAGAACATGAATGAAAATCTGTTAGGCTTTTGTCATCTCCTAAACAACAAGTCTCTAAACCTAACAGACATCAGTTCTTTGGACAAGTTAAGCTAAAGCAGCAGAAAGTAATCTTGTTACTATAACTGTATTTATGAAAGAACTTCTCTATCAAACAAATGTTGATGATAGACCTCAGGTCAAGGTTTCCCTAAACAGCACATCTGGCAGATGTTCAGTCTTAAAATATCAGACATACAGCTCATGTGTCTTGAATGATCTGAATGTTTTGTGATCTCAGGGGAGAAAGATGGGAAGAGTATCTGTAATAAACAATAGTTTGAGTTTGTTGTTTTTTTTTTCATGGTTTATCAAGTATTCAACAAAATTACCTGCCTGTAAGCCAACTTATTCTCTTTGAATCTCTAAGGAATTCTCACCAGCCTTAAGGGGTTAAGGTAGCTTTAAGTCTAATAAGACACATCACTTTCAGAATTTTCTGAAATCAGTCAATAATCACCTGGGGTAAGTTGTAATTTTATATTGAAATGAAATTAAAATGTGGTGCATAATCATTTGCACTTGCTTACTTGGGATATTCAATACTTTATGTAGAAGTCAAATCTGATTTTGATGATGGGGAAAATCTAATTACTGTTTTCAGATTCCTCGTGGTAGTTATAGACAAGATAGAGTCAGATGCTTACAGGTGTGCACTGAAGAGACTAGTTGCACCACAAGGTAAATTCCAACCATGAAGAAAAATACCACCATGAGAGTGGTTAAACATTGAAACTAGTTGCTATGGAATTTCCACCCCTCGAGATATTAAAAATCAACAAAAAAGATTGAGCAACCTGACATAGCTTCAGAGTCAGCCCTGCTTTGAGCAGGAGGTTTGATCAAGTGACTTTCAGAGAGCTCTTCCTAAGTTTCTCTCAGTCTATCATTCTGTAGCAATTATCACACTACAACAAATATTGGTTATAAAAGAAGCAATTATAATATACCACTGTCTTCTTTTAATTATGTTCCTCTTAATTAAATTCCAGTCCTGAAAATCACAGAGCACTGACCTTAACAGGCCATCTATCCTATTTCCTTACTCCATGACAAGAATGTTATTTGTGCCATATTTGTGATAATTTTGAGTCTAATTTTAAAGAAAATGACAGAGACTGTACAACCATTTAGAGAAATGTGTCTGTTTGCTTCACTGTGCATACTATTAGAAAGTGTATCTAATGCTTAACCTTAATCTCCTTTGCTTTAATTTAACCCTATTATGTATCTGTCTACCCATCCTGGACATTATAAATAAGAAATTATGATAATTAGAAACCCATTCTTTTCAGGAGCCTTTCTTATGAAGTTACTAAAAAATCATTTTGCCTTTCCTTTAATTTTAAGTCATGCTTTTCCCAAATCTGCTTATATTCTTTGCTTCATTCTCATGGATGCCCTAAAATGAGGTAATATAAATGTTGCTTTCACCAGTAGCTAGTACAACAGATATATTTTACAGCCTATATTTCTGTTTATAAAAAATAACATAATTTGTATATCTTCTGGCAAAGTATAAAGTTTTTGAGTCCTGCCCATATGGATATATCACCATGTGCATATGCCTTGTGTAAAAATGCTATACATCCAATTTTTTGTCATTGTTTATTGCAACTCAGTATCATGCATGTATTTCATAAATTTCTATACTATACCAACATGGAAGTCAACAATACACATACTGAACGGTATCACAGTTACAACAGACTGTATAGTACTTCCAAGGAAACTTCATTTTTGATAGGGAAAAAAAATCATACTCAATAATAATTCATTCAGTTATTAAAATCTATAATTTTAAAATGTCATGTGAAACATTATAAAAAACCTTAATTAAAACATGATATATCTCCTGCTTTTCCATTGCCTCCAAGGCCTGCAAAAAGCTTCCCTTTTTTGACTTTTTTAAAAAGTAAGTTTCCCTTTTCCAAGTTTCAGGTGCCATTATCTGTCTTCTATGATCTCTCAGAATAACTAATGACAGTCTAAACTTTTCTCTGTAATTTCAGATAGAAGGAACAATGAGTTTGTAAGTAGCAAAAGGCATCATAAGTTTCAGAGAGTATTTCTTCTTTATATACATGTTAACTTTATGCAAATAATTTAATATGAAATTCTGTGTATGTCTTTATTATCTATAACAACAATTTCTATATCTTCCAATTTAAAACATAGGGTTAAATAAACTCAAACCAATGACACGCACATTGGTGAAAAAAGGTGATTCTACTGAATAGAAAAATGTATTTTCTAGGTAATTTTAGAAAAAGTGTCTTTAAGTTTTTAATCAAAGTTCTGTATTTCCCAACTTAAGGTATTTCTTTGCATACTTCTTATAGATATTCAAAAAGCTTTGCCTTTATAAAGTAATAAAGGCTCTGGGGAACCTGAGTAACTGGACCAGTGCAAGCTCACCACATCAAATCAGCTGCCTTTAAGTCCATCAAGGAGAGTGATTCCACCATTGGCCCTGGTGTGAAACCTGCCAACATGGGGCTTGCAAACACAGAGAAGAAATTCTCTTTCCTGCAAAACCATGAAAACCAAGGGCTTATTTCCTGTGAGGGTAGTGGACTTACTATGAGAGGCCTGAGAATGACCATTCTGTGACTGTTTTAAAAGGATTGTGGCTATGTATCAGATTTTTTGTGGGATGTTTAGAGGAAGGACCAAAAGAAAAAAGATGGATCAGGGTGGACTGGGGAGGAAGCAGCATGGGGAAAAAAAGATGCAAAAGTTCCCTTCCAGGGAACCGTTTAACATGGATTATTGATTTGGTATCTAGATTTACAGACAGGAATACTAAGCAATGGATTTTAATGTCAGTCTGGAAATCACTTTAGAACATGTATGAGACATCTGAAAGCAGCTAAGCTTTTCATTTGAAGTAATAAGAAAAAAAAATAGATTTAGAAGAGTTTTAGTTGAACACTATGAACTTGACTCTAATTTGCATGATGAAAAACTAGATTAATAGCAGCAAATTCAAGAAATTTTACTCTAAAAGCAGAGTCCAATCTTACAGTTCCAACTCACAATCAACTGAGAATTACCATATTATTTTAACTCCATTAATATTCGAACCTATATTTCTTGTACCTTGGACCTCCCTTGGATATTAAACACAGAGAAAATGTTAAAAATTACACTATGTCAAGAATATGGCGACATGCATACTGTTATTATTATGTAATTAATGAAACAACATTATGAGCCATATGAAAGCTTTCAGGGGTGGGAGAGATAAAAAGAAAATAAAAAGAAGAAAGAAAGTTTTTGTAAACAAATATGAACTTGGGAT
This sequence comes from Chlamydotis macqueenii, assembly GCF_036417535.1. Taxonomy (NCBI): domain Eukaryota; kingdom Metazoa; phylum Chordata; class Aves; order Otidiformes; family Otididae; genus Chlamydotis; species Chlamydotis macqueenii. The sequence continues at coordinate 24,038,441 of NC_141558.1, forward strand.
ATTATTATCTTTTTTTAAACATGAAAGTATTGGGATTTTGTTGTGGTTATTTTATCAGATGTTGGCTTAGATTTTTCTGCAATAACTTAACTTAGCATTCACTTATTTTAACTGAACATTAACTTATTTTAACTTAACTGTAGTCCAAATAAAATTATTACAATGTTTTAAGTAACGTCATCATCCAAAGAAAGCATCAGCATGTGCTTCACTTTGGTTTCCACAGTGCTAACCACTTTGTGGTCTGGAAACCCTTCCTGAATCACTGATGAATGCAGTGAAAATTGTGCAGTTGAATCCAAGGACTTCAGTAAATTTAAATCACTGCTTTTTTGTTTTCTCTTAAAACTTACTCATTTTCTACAAATATTTAACACTTCAGACAAAAGATAGATGGCTTAGATACTCTATTTTGCAATAAGTAGGTTCAGATTCCCAAATAAGCTATGAAAGACAGGACATAACTTTTGTGTTCTTTTGAATTCACATGCTTGGAAGCCTTATGCTGTAATTTCAAATTAATCCATCTACTTAAATCAAGCACTGAATATCAGTGTTTTGTGTCACGGTTAAAACAATTTTTTTCTCAATATGTTAGAGAAATAAAAATTAGCATGTTTCATTATACAGCCAAGTTCTGGAAATGCTAATATGCAAGACTATATTTAGGCTGTATTTAGAAAAAAAATAGTGGAATCTTATTAGATGTTCTACTTAATATTTAGTGTAGTTGCTGTACCTATTTTTTTTTATTACGTGTATGAGCACATTGCTGACAGATTTGTGTACTCATGTTATGAATATGTAATTTTTCCCTGTTTGATGCCACCCATTTACATGGTAAAAATCAACTCACTTATTTATTGTTTTGTTCTCCTGACCTGATCTTGGGAATGAGTCAGAAATTCTGGGCAAATCTTAATGCCAGAGTAATGCAGTCTTTTTGGAGATTTATTGGATCAGACACAGTGATGTTGGAACACAGCTATGCTTTTTAAAGATCATCTTGGATGTGAAAAAAGTGCAGCTTTTATCATGTATCAGGCCAAGCTAAAAAGCAGATCCACACCAGAAGCCCCTGTATTACACTGTATGAAATAGTGCAGGGTTAATGCTGAGCTTGATGTGATTCAGGGTATAGCAGGGTTTAAATTGCTCAGACTAATTTTTTTTTGGTAACTTACTACAACTTGCGTAATTTTCATATGAGTATATACAAACTACTTCTGTTAACCTTGCTCAGATGGAGCATTGAATAATTGGATCATCAGATGCCCAGGACTGGAAAAAAAAAAAAGCAGCTACACAACTTACAAGAGAGCACACAGAGCTCATGATTACATACAGATGGGATGCTTGTCATGGTCTTTCTCATTTCATATGCATAATAGGATCAGCCTTATTTTATGTTTGCTTAGAACATTTATTTATAGCAAATTACAGCTTTTGCAGAAATTGTTAGTGTTGTTCTCTGTGTTATTTTCTGTAAATTGTTAAGTTGTGTGTAATCTCATCATACTCATGTTACTTGGGGTTTCGTGGCTTTTCCTAGAACAGTCTTGCGTAATACAGAAAACAGGATACTGCACTGAATGGGCCATGCGATGGATTCAGTTATTCACTATTTAATCTCCTTTTGTTAAGAAAAAAATGATCCTTTGCATTTTCATTCAGCTCAAGAACTCTCATTTCTAACATTTATTTTGCAAATACATCAATGGAAGACAACATTTAATTTTGGTCTACCCTGGGTATCATGTTGGATATTTAAATTGTGTTCCTTCAAAAAAGGTCACAATTTTTTATCTTTCCTTTTTGTTTCCAGATGAACGCAAACAGAAGAGATGAGGGTGTTGCCATATTTCTTTGTGTGACTTGTGAATAGAAGAGTGACAAAGGATTCTCTCATGCATTAATGTGAAGCTAGATCAATTAGACCCCTACACATACTATATTCCTGACAGAAATGTCTCATTCACCAACAAGAAATGTTCCAATTGAAATATCTGGAGTTCAGGATGGGATGCCTAATTTACTCTGACAGAGGCGTTGATTTATCTGAAAACTAATTCTATCAAACCTGCAGAATTCTCTCCTTAATTACATTTTAGCAAACAAGCACAGGAAGATCCCATGAATACTAAGAGCTTTTAAGATATTCAGCAGAGAAATTCTGAAAAGGGAAATAATAAATTATTTTCCAAAAATATAGGGAGGTGAAGTTATCCAGAGTAAAAAATAAAAAAAAAGGAAAACAAGTACCTTCTTTTTGTTTAAATTGGTTGAGAGTGAAGTAAAAAGACAACCCAGCCACACAATATTTAAATATAGTTTCAATAGGACTCTTCACAGGCTAAAATTAAACTTGACCACATAAACTGAGAGTTGTAATAGTGAATCTTAAGTGGCTACTTCTTTTATGTAAAAGCTTGTTTTTCACACAATAATAATAACAATAGATTCAAAGATTGTGTGTATATGATTAATAAATTATAGTAGTAAATACATCTGTCAAAGGTTTTCTACATGGGTATGTGCAACAAACTGAAAATCAGCTAGACTGTTACAGTTAACTATTTCAAACTTTACTTATTTATTGCTCCTTTATAAGCTATTTTAAGTGTTCCGTTGAACAAATGATCCATAATTGAGCTCTGAAATCCATGGGAGATTTTTTTGAATTATGAAACCAAGATTTGTGCTGAAAAATACCAGTACTATCTTTTCCTGCATTTTTAAGGAAACTTTTTATAAAATCTTTTTTCCCAGTAGACTAAAGATGACATGTATTTCACCATATTAAAGAACACGCACTGAGCATAGGCTCAAAAAGCTGACAGGAACTATGTTAGGAGTTTAAGAGTCATAGAGACATTTAAACAAATTTATAGGAAATACACAAAAATATAATTAATTCTATATTTAGGAAATGAAAATTGTCTGCTGATCTGACAGTTCTCAGCCATATATTTTACATTAGGACTCAAAATTTGTAGTAGCAGTAGAGTCTGAATGGTTCAAACAGGGATAAAAATCAAATGTGCATTTTCCATCAAGTTTACAGTTTAAAGAGCTGCAAAAACCATGAATGTTTTTATAAGCAAGCCTGTCGTTCTTGGTTGAGTGTCATGAAGACACAATCATAACATGTATTTGTTTTCACCATGATATTTCTGTACAATGTTTGTCATTATCAATCTCATACAATACACTTTTTCTGTTCTACCAAAGTGAATCAAAGCAATATAATATTAAGTCAACTTATGCTATCAGATTTCTAATCAGCAAAGGTTCTTAATGTATTTTCTGTATAAGAATGTCTTCTTAATAGTTTGGAAAGTTCTGCATTATTAAGCAATTTAGTTTAATAACTATTTGATTAGTACATATAAAATACTTGGCTTGAAAACTCAAACCCAACCCATTAAACTATTCCTTTACTAGCACATAAGCACACTTGTTTCTTTTAAGAAATTATCTCAAGTCGTAATATCTCCATGACACTAGATTTCCCTAAGGTACTGTCATCTTTTTGAAAGCTTTCTGCTAGATCAAAGTACAAGATAAAACAGAAATTACATGAATGAAATGAATTATTCATATGGAACTTATCTTTCTAGAAAAATCTTCACAAATAAAATCTCTTTTTGAAAGGCTAGTAAAAACAATTTATTGATTTTTTTTTTTTGGTGAAATTTGTCAAGGCTAATTTTTGACCATATTCAGCCTTCTCTTTCAGCTTACGATAATGGTATAAAAATATGGTCAAATAAAACTTTTTGTGCATAATATACGCTTAGAAGACCTTTAAAGTTGGTACAAGTAATTATATTTGATATCTATAGTGTGTAGATAATTGCAAAAATAACTTTCCTGTATAGGCTTGATGAAATCAAACACAACGTGGCCAGAACTCTTTACAGTAAACTTCCACATTTTTTACTTCATTGTGCAGGCCAGGTGCTTATTTTTATCCACAATGTTTTTTAACATTGCATAACAAATTGTGATACTTTTCAAACACGCCTTGTGATACCTTTCATGACAGTAAATGGGAAAATCTGAAATTTTAATTTCACTGAATATGTCTGTTAACGGATTGATATGGCAATACACAGGAAAATACCAGTAATTTCACATTTTAACTGTACACTGACTTTACTTGAGTTTATACTCAAACAATGGTGATACCATATGATACCAAAAACTTATTTGTTTTTATGAAAAAATAAAATAAATGGTCTAAATTTACCATCTGGAAAATAGTCTATTGTTGTTCTGGTTTTGTTTAGTAAGGGGAGGGGCCTAAGGTGGTAGCTTCTGTAGGAAACTGCTAGAAGTCGCTCCCCTTTGTTCAGTCGACTCGGATGGGCGTAGGGTGGACCCGCTGCTGGCCAAGACCGAGCCAATTGGTAGCAGAATGTTCTGTGATAACGCCTCTGCGATAACATATTTACAAAGGGGGAAACGGGGAAAAAAAAAAAAGAAGGAGAAGATGTGAAGCAGCTGAGCAGGGCCAGAGAGGGGGAGGCGCAGGCCTTGTGGGCCTTGCAGGCCTCACCCTCTGGCCTCCCGCTGGGCAGCCGACTGGGCCCAATTCTGCCCAGCCTGGCTGCAAGAAGTGGAGAGGAGATGAGAAGTGAATAAGATGGAAAAAGGATCCTGAGAGGCATCTGCCAGCCTGTTGTGAGGAACGGCTGCAGATGCCAAGGTCAGTGAAGAAGGAGGGGGAGGAGTAATGCAACTCCTGGCCAAGATTCCCCTGCATCCTGTGGTGATGACCATGGTGGAGCAGGTTGTCCCCCTGCAGCCCATGGAGGTCCACGGAGGGGCAGAGATTCACCTGCAGCCTGTGGAGGACCCCACCCTGGAGCAGGTGGAGGCCTGAAGGAGGCTGTGGCCCGTGGAGGGCCCGCTGGGACAGCTGTTCTGAAGGGACTGCACCCCATGGAAGAGATGACCCACGCCGGAGCAGTTTCACGAAGGACTGTGGCCCGTGGGAGGGACCCCATGAAGGAGCAGGGGAGGAATGCAAGGAGTTCTTCCCCTGACTATGAAGCAGCGGCATGAAACAACGCGTGATGAACTGACCATGACCCCCATTCCCTCTTCCCCCCCGTGCCGCTCGGGAGGGAAAGGTAGTAGAGATAATGTTAAGCCCGGGAAGAGGGAGTGGTGGGGGGAGGTTATCTTGTTCTCTGCCTCATTCTCCTGCTAGTTTTAGAAATAAATGAATAGTTTTCCCCAAGTCGAGTCTGTTTTGCCCATGACGGTAACTTTAAGGATTTCTCCCCATCCTTATTTCAAACCTTGAGCCGTTTTTCCTTATATTATCTCTCCCTGTTCTCTTGGAGGGTGAGTGGAGTGAGAGAGAGACTGCATAGTCTGATCCCGATCGGGGCTAAACTACAATAATTGTATAACTTCACACAAGTCGTTTGAAAGAAGTTAATGTGTTTTACTTGGATATATAAATTTGTTATAATTCTTGCACATGCAGAATTGTAGTTACAAATGTTGTATTCTAAATTATTTCCAGTTTTATCTTTTTTTCCATCTATTTATTATTGCGTCCATCTATTTACTAATACATATCATCCCTGCTTCCAAAAAACACTATGAAAAGAAACTGTAGTTTGTGCTTAAAACTGAGAAAACAGTCTCATTTTCACTTTTTATCCTGCCAGTATTTGGGAATAAAATTGGAAAAAAAAAGATGAAAGGAAGTAATTTATTCAAGCTAAAGGCAGATATCTAATTGAAATGTATAACTTAGATGTATTATTTTCTGGGTCCACACCTAGTGAATGGAGAGATTTATCTGTAGTCATTCGGAAGGCTATATGAGTATCTAGTATCTATTCTCTGGAGGATCCTCATCCTCCATGACAATAAAGGAAGGCTAGGATTAATTATCCCCAAGTCAGATGCCAGGAATTGCCTCCTTTTGTGCCTGCTTAGTCTCAAGCTATAATAAAATCTATTTCTACTATTTTGATATAGCACACATTAATAAATCTGGATTGACAAAGGTTCGGTGAGTGCGTGTGTGTACATATGTGTTTACAGCAATCAAAAGAGGTAAGAATTACATATGTAATTCTATACACAGCTCTCCCAGTCTTTCCTCATAGGAGACATACTCCAGTCCCTTAAATATCTTTGTATCCCTTCATTGGACTCTCTCCACTATGTCCATGTCTCCCTTGTACTGAGAAGCCTAGTGCTGGACACAGCACGCCAGGTCTGGCCCCACCATTGCTTGGTAGAGGGGAAGGATCAGCTCTCTTTACCTGCTGGCAGTACTTTCCCCAATGCAGCCTATTAGTTCCTTCACAACCAGCAAACTTAAAATTACCTCATTATTATACCTAATGTTCCATGAATAAACAATAAAGCATCAACATTTATTAATTTCATATACAAACTCTTTGGAGTTTGACAGTATTGGCGAGAGAACTAAAAACTACATCAAATTTCACAAATTATTTTCAGTAGTTTTAAATATTATCTACATTCTCCAATACAGAAAAGTGAAAGCTCAAAAAACTCTCAAACTGAATACAGTGGAAATATCATTATAATTCTCAAAGTAATAAAGTTTAGTGTGTATAGTATTTTGAACAGCATAAATGGAATGTAATGACTTAATTACATTCAATAATAGTTTATTTAAACTGTTTAAAGTCTCTTTCCTTTGGCTTTCTCACTTCCTTGTTTTCAAATTCTTAAAATATTTGAAGATGTTCACTTTTACATTCCGTAGATGTGCATACCGCAATGATAATACAACCTTTAAAGAGAAACCTAGCTCTTTGCTGTGAATCTTGAATATTTACTGAATAGCTTATTTCGTATGCAACAATTACTTTGATTTTCACAGAAACCCAGGAAAATATTACAGACTAAACTGTTCATTATCTAAAAAGAAATGCAAAACAGACCAGGATCTTAAATCATTAGATTCTGAGAACTGACAACTACTGCAAGTACAGTTTTCACAATTCTGATTATTCAAAGCTCTGTATTTGTCACTGGACTTGTCCTATTTTAAATTTCAACCTGCCCTCAAACATAGACTGCTTTGCAGCTGTAAGCTTTTCCTCTGGAATGAAGTGGCTTACCCTGTGCAGTACTCCATGACATATTCAAACTGTTCCATAAAAATGAATACAAAAAGAAATGCAAAGGCATTCACTGCTTGAAGCTTGGAAGTAGAGTAAGTAAAAACCCTGAAAAGTTGAAACAGTTCTGACTGTAATAGTAAGCAGTGGCACCAACTTACTGGATGCTTACTACAAAACAAAACAAAACAAAACAAAACAAAAACAAAATACCACCACTTTTTATAATTTACTCACATGAGTATAACACCAGTGCACCAAATTAATCCCAAGGAGAGCAAGCCAGATTGACAGTGTTCAGTATCTTAACTGAATTGTAATTTTTGGTTGAAGCCACTGAGCATTCTATTTTGTCAACATGTCTTCATTATTTTTATTCATAAATTCACATACACATTTTACAGGCTCAGAAATATCCTTTCCTCACAGTTCACCCCATAATGAAGAAGCAGTTTGGCTTGCCTTTTGTCAAGCAAAGAGATCATAGCTAACTAAATCACTGACAAAATTTACCCTATATACCACACAAGGACACTAAGGATTGATTTTAATTTCAGATTAAGAAATCTGAATTTCTGCAATTTAATGTAGGTAAGCCAGCTTCTAAACTTCCTTTTTAATAAATGATGATTTAGTCAAAACAGCCTAGAAAGAAATTCAACTCAGTTTGAAGGAGGCATCTTATGTGGGATTCAGCTTATTAACCGTAGGCATGTATCACCATCTGAGACACCATGGGGAGTCAAGGACATCTACAAAGAGCTGATATGTAAACTCCATCATTGGAGAGCTCAAGCAAATTATGACAATGGAGACAGCATCCTGAGATAGTAGGTTATCTGATTTAGTTTATGTGCAGTCATTTAACAGCTTATTCCTAATTGCATCTGCAACTATTTTCATTGAGGATAATGGCTCACAAAGGGTCACCAGCTGATGAATCACTAGCAAATGTCCATTTTGCACAACTGCTGGAGATTATTAGTAGCCTTCAGTAAGAATTCCTGAGCATATAAAAGCCTGGAAACAGCTGACAAATATCTACACTTTACCCTGCTCCTGGGTTTGTTGGTGCTGTTGCTTCACCTCCAGTACTCAGACTTCAGTCTGTTCCTGATAGCATTTCATTGCATGAATATGTAGATTTTCTCATGTTCATCTTTGCCCTGTTCTCTGCTCTTTATCTTCTGCCTATACCCTCTACATTCCCTAGCTTCTGCTTGTCCTTTACATCCTAGTCAAAGACCTAACACTTTGGGACTAACTGCACTGTGACACATATTGTGCTTCTTTACGGCTTATGCAGTCACTGGAAGATGGAAATAATAACAGGTAACTCCAGTGTTAATCCTGACTCACCATCTGAAAGCGGATATTCTAGCCTAGAGATGCAACATGGTCAACCAGATAGACTGAGCCAGAACCAGCCACTCCAGTCATGAGCTGGAGAAATTAATATTTTTTGCTATCCTTTATACTTGTATAATAGCTACTTTTCACTGGCTTTTTGGTTACTTCAACTGTCTACATACTTTGATGTGTAAGATTCCTTTAAGAACAACAAAAAAATAAATAAAATGGCTCTAGTCTGCATGAAATAAATTGAACATACATAAAATATCCAGCAGTTATTCTGCCTCTCAGTTCTTTGGTTATTAAAGTTGTTCTAAAAATTTTATATAAACTTTTTCCACATTGAATTGTGATACAAAACAAAGTCCTTCTGGGAAGCACTTTATCTGCAAAGTGACATTTTCCATAATAACATTGATTGTTTCATTTTCTTTTTCACTTTTACTTGAAAGAACTTTCTCCTCCATACTTTTTCTGGACACATAACTGGGACAAATTCTTACGAATTACAGTCCATCAGCAGCAAATAATCTTAAGAAGCTGACATAGGGTAAGAGCTCACTCATCAGCTGTCCTACATGGAGTCTGCTGTCACTCTCCTATCAATTCCAGAAACTTGTAAGATATTAGATTAAAAATAAATGCACTTTGCCTCTACTTTGATACCACTCACAGTAAATACCAGGCCTTTTTTGAAACCCCTGTTTTTCCTCAAGCTTGTGGTCTACTGTCATCATAAATGTATTACTACACAACCCAAGTCCATTTTTATTAGTTTCAAGTGAAGTCAAATACATGCCAATTAAAATACATAGAAGAAGGAGATTAAGATGCTTGAGATGTTTTCAAATGTTTCTTAGACCACATTTTGAGGTTGCTATGGTGAATGTTCATCTGTAATGCAAAGGAAATAGGATTCAGCATTCCTCTCTGCATGAGAAATAATACTCTTATAAATTGGAAGTAACAATACTTGCTGTACAACACAAATAAAACTACTTTGTTTTCAGAAATTTGAGGTATATTTTTCTTTCTGATACTTGTTCTTGATATTTCTGATACTGATCCTTGATAAATTCAATCTAATCAGGCAGCTGTAACAAACAAACAAAAAAAGCTATTTTATATTTAAATATTTAACTTTTTGACAATAAGTGAAATTTTCATAATCTTGTTAAATTACTGTTTTCCAGAATGCATGTTCTAGATGAATAACATTGAATCAAAATTTCAAATTGAATTAATTTTCTTTATTTGTTCTCAACTAATATAGTACCTAAAAAATACCACTGTTTAATTTTAAAATATTTGCACTTTGCATTTTTTTAACTGTATTTATGATCTACCCTTCTTTTAATACCCATATCTCTAGTGTTCTATTAAAACCAAAGTGATTAATGACTGATATGTTTAAGAGTTCCTGTAGTCATTTGAAGCAAGATTATTATACCCAACTCAATGTGGTCATCAATGAACACTAGGAAATAATGAGTTCTCATGGATGAACCAAAAGTCAGTAAAATGGAAAATAGAAAGCAAATAATTCAAATTAGTGTGATGTAGAAGGTGTTTTTATTCCTGTTTGTGAAAGTGCTTTGAGTTAAAAAACTATGAGGGTGTTTTTTTTAATAACTATTTTGATTTCAGAAGCTGACATCTTAATTTCTCCCCCATTTTGTACACAAAACCAATTTAATTTTTTTTTTAAATATTAGAATGGAAAAGTTTTGTATTATTTTTAAAATAGAAGAGAGACTATTCTTACTTATTTTTAGCACCTAACTTAACCAGTCTCCTCTAGACTGTGACTCAGAACCTAGGACTCTCGCTATATTGACAATACAGGAAGCATAAAAAAAAAAAAGTGACCTCTAAATTTATGCACTTAAATTAGGTTCTTAAACTTAGATCCTAATTATTAATATTTCTCTGAATTATGAACAGTTTCAATTTACTCAGAATATATTTACCATTTATGGATAGCATTCTGCTCACTTTTCGTGATATTTCTGTTAACCTCATTCAGACTGTTCCATGATTAGTAACAGGAAAAATAACTGTGAGTAAAATCTGTCAGTGAATATATCCTTCAGTATCTAAGCAGTGATAACAAAAATCAGTAAACACATGTGTAACAAAGAAACTGCTTCTTTGTCTGATGCACACCCCTATTTATACAAATGTTGAAATAGTTATACATTTGTGTTTGAAGAAGTTTATGAGATAATTTCTTTTCAGATAGCATTATAGTTATTACAGGTATCAGCTTACAGAAAGAATTAAACTTGTCATATTTTAGGATCCTATATTTTGAAGTTATATTCCTTGAATAACATGGACTTAACTTCTCTGGATATTGAAAAAGAAAGAAAAACATAGCTTAAATTAAAATGTAATTTAAAAAATAACTAAATTAAAAGACAGTTCCACAATAATTCACTGTTTCTGTTGCATATCCAGCTGTTTACTTACTGCAGAAAAAGTATACAAAGGATGCACTTTTAGATGCTTTTATTATTCTATGGTTCTGTTCAACTCAGATTTCCCTTTTCACAGCACAGGGATTTTTTTTTTATGCTACACATTGGCTGATACAGAATAGCCTGAAGTAGTAACTCTCTGTTGCAAATATATACATTGTCACTCCAAATTATCTTTATGCATTTTTCACAAGCCTGCTGAAATACAATTTGTCTTCACGTCAGCTGGACATTACTTCCCCTAAGCTCTGCATCAGTCTTTCTTCTATCATTTTGTTATTTTTTAAACATAAGCCATAAGACTAATAGCCATAACAAAATTTGTATGGACAAGTGGTACCACTCTCTCCATGCTATCAGGAAAAAGAGGCTCGTTACAAAAAGAGCATTATGGCCAGTATTTCAGAGAGTGGCCATATATGTTTTCTTTGTTATCATGCCCCTGTACCCAGTCTAACAATATTTTTATGAATTATTGTAATCATGAAGGTGCACAGACAAGTTATGTGTGGCCTGACAAAGTCGACTGATGCACAGGCATATCCTTCTGCAGCAAAATCCAAAGAGAAAATCTGTGAGAGTATTTGGAGAGAAACTTTCCAATCGCCTCTCTCTAAACATTCCTTCGGAGTCTCTGTTGGGAAAACTACAAGACCTAGAGATGAAAATAGGCTTTCAGATCTTAGGGGTCATTGGAGATATAAACCAATCATTTATGGTTCTGACAAAGGGACACAGTGCTATTGGACAAAATGCTGTACATTAACACTTATAACTTAGGAGCTGCCCTGGTTTAGGAGAAGAAAGAAAAGAAGAGCCTAGTGATTCAGCACCAGTGTAGTTCATGCCTTGATAATACAAATTATAGGGGTATTTTTTTTCTGTAACTCCTGCTTTTAATGATTCACTTTCTTTGCCACTTCTCCCCTCCCTCCCCACTCCTCTATCTTTTTCTCAGTTCACGCTTTTATGGACTTCCATTATTATGTCAATTCTCTGGTATCTAATTTCCAGACTAAACAGTTTTTTCTCTCCAAACTTATTCATTCCTTATATGAAAGCATTTAATTTCTTTGATCCTCAAATTACCTGAATAAAAATACCTTAAGTTGATTTTCCAGTATTCTTTGGAGTCAATGGAAGCAATTTCCCTTGATCTTGTGGTGAAGAGCTCTACATATTAGATACTTCAGGGTTTTTTGGTGGGGGGGGGAAATCTATTTTTCTTTTGAAAAATAAGGTACCACTACATGAAGTTTGGGTTTTTTTTTAGTAAAGATTTGAATTAAATGTTGCTTACTTATTAGCATAAATGCAAAAAAAATTGTTCAAAACTAGTTTTATATTATGTCACAGTTAAAATGAATTATCTTAACCATGGTTTAAAGACAAATGTTTCCAAACAAGAGTACCAATTTATTTGTTTGTATTATAAAGATAATATATGTCTAGAACAGAGACTCATACAATATATAACTATTTAAGGAAGTGAATTTTAAAAAGAGACACAATACAGATGAAATGAACTGCATTTATATATTGATGTAGACACGTAAAAGTAATTAGTTAGAAATAGATAAAAAGATTGCATATCTATTTAATCCTAACATGGGAACATGGTAACATTTATATTATTTTATATTGCTTCTAACACTGAACTAAGCTTTTAAAATCAAACAGAAAATTAAAAGACACTGTATAGATAAAGGATTCTATTGGATGTCTTTCAAAGACATTATGCTAATTTTCCCAAGAAGAAAGACGGAGAAGAATGTGCCAGACTGAAAACATTCGTTCAAATAAATTATTGTCCTGACACATAGAACTTCAAGCAAAATTGCACATTCATGACTAAAGAAGGACAGTTAAGAAGTAATGATACTCACATAAGATCTAGAAAGCCCTAGGTGAACTTTCCCTTCTGAAAGATTGCATTAGTAGGACAGCTACATAAATTTGAAGCTTGATTAAAAAACAAGAAACTGGTATAAGGTACCCAAAGTTAAAATTTTTGTAAACTAATGCTGTTCATAGAAGTGCTAAAATGGTTTTTATTCTATTTCTTTAATTAATTAATTAATTTCACTTTAGTGCTCATCTGATATTCTGGTTCTGCATGTGCCCTCAGTGTTGAAAAACAATTAACAATTTGACATTCAGATCATTCAGAATGAAATGACAATCCAAGAGCCAGTTGTTCTATCATTTAGGTCTTACTTCCACAGGAACTACAGTTAGAGCCACAGCTTTCCTTCAAAACACTTAAAAATGAAGACATGGCTGCTTTTATGCAACAACACTAGATGCTGCAACTCTGAAAAAAATTCACTTTTGTGCCTGAGGGAAACCTGCATTTGCAATCTCTTCCAGAATATTTTAACTGTTTTGATGTAAGGACACTTTCAACATTTCCTGCTGAATTTTTACAAATTTGTGCAGAATAATTTAAGTTTATTTGGTTAAAAATGGATATAGAACAAGACTATAACCTAATATAGCCAGAAATAGCATTTGTTTTTGAGTCCTCGCTCCAAGTCTGTTTAGAAATTTTGTAAGAGATAGTCATTGAATGAAATGCATAAGCAATTTTAAACCCCTGAATAGATCTAAATCAAAACATAACTTTTAGGTTTGAGACAAGGAACAGTATGAAGTTGGCCTACTGAGTAGGTAAAATAAGGACTTCTACAAATAAGTCTTCTCAGATGTTTTTTCTGAAAATCCTACTTGGTCAATATGATTAGTGGTATGAACGGAAGAAAAAGACACAAGAAAATTCTTTTGTGAACAGTGGCCATTGGAAAGCCCAGTATAAATGCAGTAAGCTATTTAAAATAAGTAATAATATATATTTAAAAAAAAACAAAACATAGTTATAGTTAACTAAATTTATTAAGTATTTTGACAACCTAGATCAATTTTAAGAACACTTCTATCTTACAATTGTTTTTGCAAAGTTGGGATTTACTACAGAAATAAAGGTGAATATTGCAATCTGGATCTGATCAATGTAATGAGTGTGCTAAGGGGCTGTCCTAGTCAAGATGCTTTTTCCTATATTCTCAACAATATCCAAAGATGAAGAAAAATCAGATATCACTTAAATACATCTCATGTTGGATGTGTCTAACTTTATAATGTAAAACCAGAAGAGATACTATTTGAAATTCTAGAGATAACCTTAATCTACTTGTAATTATTCTCTTTCGGATCTGTAAAATTGTAATTAATGTTCCAAGTCTTAGAAAGATATCTTACTGTAAAGTAATTTTGTTCCTAAAAGAAGGGCCAAAGATCATTTACTCTGTATCTTTGTACATATTAAGAAATATCCAGTCTCTGCTACAGGCAGCCTACCTATCCTGTACTTAAAGCTTTCCCAACACGTCTGTCTCTGAGTGTAATTTCACCAGTAACTAAAAATTTTTTTATAAAACAAATATTTAAAAATAATAAAAAGGTAATAGCAAAATAATGCATATAATAGTACCAAAGCCAAAGTGGGTATTAGTAAATTGTCATTAAATTGTTCTGTGTAACGAGCACTTGAATAATAATGACACTATTAATTCTTTTTCTCTACCTGTAACATTTAAGCATGCTAGAAATGTTTGAACTACAAGATGCTTCAGTTTTCACTGATCATAGGCATCTTAAAGTTAGACTGTCTGCCAGAATTAGTTATCTCGGCTTCCTCTGTGTGAAAGGAGAGAGGAGGTATCTGCCCCGGTATCCCCACACAACTCTTAGGAGAACCTAGTGTTCTTTGCTTACTTTGAGATTTAGGTAACTACATGTAGTTTTCTGCATGCAACTGGTCTAATGAAGAGGTGCTTAAGATTTCACTTACATTTAGAAAAGATCTAGGGCTCATTTCAGTTTCCTACATATCCTTAAATATGTAGGGTAGGGACATTTAGATATTCCAGGCTATCCAAAACATCCACATGGGTTCTGCAGAGCTGACAAAGGAACCATAGGAGCCCTCTGACCTTGTGGAGAAGCAGCCTACTTGCAGCTATTTGCCAGCAAATAAATCAACCAGTTAGTGTCATTTTCAGTAGTTTGAGGTATCCCTGAGTGCCTATAGTAGCTACTCCAGGAAGCTAGGGAGTCTTCCATAACCCTAAGCAACATACATAAATAGCAAAATGCCAGTAGATGGCATTATATCCCAAGATCTCATATAGCACTTTGCATTAATAAATATCAAAGTCAAGCACTTGGTGAACCACTTAGTTACTGAAAGTCCCATCTGCATGGAATTTTAGTTGCTAAAATTCAGGAGAGTGATTCAATAATCTTTAGGCTGAGATACTCTCTGTGTTGATGGTTTAAGAAAAAAAATTCAGTTCAAGTTACAGTACTGGACATGCTGTGTATTATTTCCATCTCACTGAATGTTCAGGCACCTATTTCAATGTTCAGCCTGTCCTGAATTCAAGAAAATTATATCCAGCACAGAGACTTCTTTGATCAACCTTCTCAGACCACGCTGAACCCACTTGGATATGAATATAAATACCTTTGGCTATGCATTTCAGTTTCCCAGAGGTGACTAGTTAGAGGCATGAAAAGCAACTGAATTATGTAAAAGGCAAAAGTTTAGGCTTCAGCTTTTCCTGTTCCTTTCCTATTCACTGACTTTGATACCTGGAGTATAGCGTCAGTCTGAGATTCAGTCTAAAGTCAGAATTTCCTGACTCCAGAATTTGGAGTCAGCCTTGTGAATCTCACTTGAGAAGCTGAGTGTTTAAACACAGATGTTCATAATAATTAGTATCACCTAAGCTGTTTTGCTGAATGCCTGTCCAGTGTTTATGCTAATAGATATAATTAACTCCAAGAGTTAGTTAACAGTTCCGAGCTTGGCAGTATTGATACATTTGCCTCTACTATAAACAGTTGCTCACAGGGTATGACCTTGTCTTTAAAGATCTATACTTGAAGCTGTAAACTCCAGTCCCAATGGATGTTCTACCCTTTCCTGAAATAAGTAAAAACAGAATTATGAGCTAAAAATATTGCTGCAGAAGGTAGCTGACATGAGAAAGCATGAGGACAATGAACACTGAGAGAAGAAAGGCTCCATTCAATAATAGACTTTAAGACCAAAATTTAAAACCCAGAAATAAACCCAATTGGCACATGACACAGATTGTGAACAGTTCAATCCTGCCAGGGCTGCTCAGGCTGCTGGCTTCATGTAGCCTTCACTCACTGACTGCGGTGGATGCAGCATTACAATCCATAAGGCGGCCGAGACTGCTTGATCCCCCAGCTACCTCTGCATTGGGGATTAATGCCTGGAGAGAGGCAGCCACATAAAGGTGGACCATATCTCCCACTCTGGGAATTACTGCTTGCTGTTGTAGAAGTCTTCTCCCCACTGCCTCTTCTCCAACCCACCCAGTTACCTGCCTTACTTTTTGAAGTAGTTCCTTTTCCCTTGGTGAAGCCACAGAAAGTGACATACTTTTACAGGTCTTGCTAAATGATATGAATGTTCATGTCAAAAAAAGAGCTACTTTTTATTATGAGAAGAGCTATGCAAACTGAAACATTTAAGGAAGTAGTATCAGTTGCTGGGACTGTTGGTAGAAACACTACAAGTAGTAAAGAAAACATAGAGGAATCTCTGTTGTTCATAGATAACACAGAGAAGACAAAAGCAAGAATTAAAGACCTGCCCATGGAAGATCTACCAAATGAAAATATGATTTACCATAAAAGTTAATGAAAAACAAATGTTCATTAATTCGGAGCTGGAAAAACACTTTAAGTTGTATCTTCTGTTAGTGTGGTACAGGCAAACATATTGCTATTTTCACCATTTATTTTGACAAGTGGGAGAAATATTCACAAGTGATTTGCTGCATAAAATGTATTTGTAATAAAAATATGGGGAAAAGCACAGAAAGCGAGAGTAAAAAAAAAAAAAAACCACCAAAAACAACAAAAAAAAAAAACAAAAAAGAAAAGGAGCAGTTAGCAAGGATATGTCCTTGCAGATAAAAATTTCACTTGTTTTAACTTAAGATACATATTTAAAAATAGATTAGAAATATAGCATTTTTAAAATCACTGGTCTACCTCTACTTCCATTATAACAAATATAAATAAATACCATTGACTTCAATATCTTGCTCTTATTACCTTACAATTAGTTGTTTTACCTTCTTCTGTAATATAAATATGTAGCTTCTATATTATGCATGTGTATAAAGCTATATATAAACTCAAAATGAGATACCCTTTGTGGAAAGAGAGCAAGAATAGAGATATATGATAGGCATTACTGTCATTCCTTAATGGACTAGCTGATACTTAGAATTTATAAAAGTAAATATATGGGATATAAGAATTTGTATAGAGTATTATACAACACAGAAAAGAAGCCTCTAAGCCAAAAATGAGTGTCAAGAACGAGGAAAATTTGTTTAATAGTGTTGAAATATATGAAGACCAAACATTAGTTGAAGTCATAAGCTATACATTTTCCACTGCTTCCATGATGATATACAGTCATCATTACACAATGTAAACACATTTTTATTGAAATCAAACTGAACAGCAATACCTACTGCACTTCTGCTAACAAAGATTTGTTCTTTACTTCTAAGAGACCTGAAATTAGAGAAAACTTTTTCAAATACCACATAATTTCATTTATTTATTTATTTAAAATAAGATGATTGTGCTAATTAAAAATATTCTGTAGTTTGGTAAGACAGAGTTCTCAACAACTTCCTTTAATACAAAAATTAGCTTTCATAGTTTAGCCCTGCTCAGGACCAAACTACATAGTCTCGGCTCACTCCCCCCGCCCCCACCTCCAGTGGGACAAGGAGGAGAATTGGTAATGAACCGGAGGCAAAACTTATAAGTGGAGATAAAAAATGTTTAAGAGAACAACAGGGAAAAAAAAAAACAGAGATGGAAAACAAACAAACAAAAACCCCAATAACAAGAAATACTTAAGAACATAATTTACAGTACAAGAGCTCACAGTGGATCCTGAAACCCAGATTCCTCCTAAGTAACAAACACCTACCCCTTACCACCATCCTCACTTATACACTGAGCATGATGTCACGTGGTATGGAATAGCCCTTTGGCTAATTTGGGTAAAATATCTCAGTTGTTGGCTAATTAGTGAACTATCCCAGCTGTGGTCCCCAGCCACAGCTGCCACCAGCTCCAGTTCCTCTCCTAGCTTACAGAAAGTTAACTTTACACTAGCCAGAACCAAGACATTAGTTTAATTGTTCCTGTGCTGCTTTTGTTAGGTGAAGCCATAACCCAAGTAAAAATGGCTTTAAACCACACCTTGCCATTTCTAGAGCAAAGTGATGCATGAAAATGACAGAAGTCCAGGTATTCATTATGGATGTGTACTTCCCCAGGCCTACACAGGCGCACATCTATCCAGATATATAATACTCTACTAATAAAAACATTCATCTAATTTAACTTTTTGTAAAACACTTCAGTTGTTCCATCACATCTATTTCATTGCCTTTGGGAGCTAACACCCTTTTACTTAAAAGACGTGTGCACTCTGTAGTCTTGTCTCTGTTATTGTAAGACGAGTGACTTATTAGGCACTGACCGCTAAGCAAGCCATATTGAGTAGGAAAGTAACTCATAAATGTAAGGAATAAAAAAAAGACTAAAGTTGTGTTATCTGAAGTAAGGCAGAATCCATCAATGGGAAATAAAACAACTTTATGATGTCTTGGTCAGATATTCATACTCCATCTTTCCTTGTCCCTGGTTCCCCAGGTCTACTTCTGCCCTTTTTGTCACCGCTTACCCAATCCGTTCCCTCCTGTTGCGATTTAACCCAGCAGGCAGCTAAACATCACATAGTCTTTCACTCACCACTCCCCTGCCCCACTGTGAGATGGGGAGAGAATCAGAAAAAAAAAGGTAAAACTGCTGCATTGGGATAAAGACAATTTAATAGGACAGAAAAGAAAGGGAGCAGGGAATAGAAGAATATACAAAACAAATTATGCACAACACAATTGCTTAACCACCTGCTGACAAATGCCCAGCCAGTCCACAAGCAGATGCTGCCTTGCCCCAGCCAACTTCCCCCAGTTTTATTGTTCAGTATGATGTCATATGGTATGGAATATCCCTTTGGCCAATTTGGGTCAGTTGTACCAGCTGTTTCCTCTCCCAGCTTCCTGCACACTTCCAGACTCCTTGCTGGCATGGCAGTATAAGAAGTTGAAAAGTCCTTGACTTAATGTAAGCACTGCTCAGCAACGGCTAAAATATCAGTGTGTTATCAACAGTCTCATCCTAAATCCAAAATGCAGCACTATGCCAGCTACTATGAAGAAAATTAACTCTATCCCAGGTGAAATCAGGATGTCTCCTCTGTCTTAACTGCTCCCACAGCCTTTGCATTACTTTCCTTCCCATTCTTAATTTACTTAGTTGCATTTTTGCTTACTAATCTCTGGGTTTATATCAGTAAACATTAGTAATTTACCAATCTGTCCTGCCTCATTCTCTTTCACGTGTTTGACAATGGGGGAGGAGGTTGCAATGGCAGAGCAGCTGCTTTCAGAGACCGGTCACACATGACACAAAGCTGACTTGAGCCTCTCACCATCCGCTCATTAGCTTTAAACTTTTCATATGCTATTCAGTGAATATTTATAAGTGATTAATACATACACTTGAGTAATTCCTAGGCAATTCACAAAAAGGGGAAAAATGTTGCTTTCAGTATTAAAATCCAGTTCCGTGTACAACAAGGGAAGTAAAGGTTTTGAAACATTAGGAAAGTATCAAATGGAATACTTTAAAATTATTTTAAACAGACAAAATCTTCTTATGGTCGAACAGTATGTTATGAAGGCTACAAACACTGACAAAAATAGTAACTTCCAATGAAAGCAGATCACACTGAAATATGACTTAGTTAGAACATATTTTCTAATTAAAATATTTCTGTAAAACTGTTATCACATCTTATGACATACAAAATTTGCAAATATGAAGGTACATAAAAGCATCTGCCACAAAATTACATCCCACGTTTTTTAAAATATAAACTGATTTAACAGTGTTCAAGTCAGTCAGCTGTGTTTTCTATTCTTCTGATATGCATCTGACAAACTCTTAAAATATATCAGAGACTGTATTAGTGGTCATGCTGAAGATGACTGTAGAGAATGGAATCACTGGGTCACACACATGGATCACCTGTGACTCATTGCACCCATGAGACTGGGCACCAGGAAGAAGCCAAGCGAAGACAAGGCACACGAGTGGCATCGCACAGCGAGGTGCACTTTGCAAGGGCATTTCAATTTGTGTGCACATCCACACTGACATACTCTATAAAGCTCATAAGGGACTTACGCCACAGAGTGTAAATAGTTGTAAGACATAATTTGTTCTCAGCAGCAGACTTCACTGGGAATTGAAAGTGCTCAGCATCTTGCAGGTCTGGATACTGAGGCTGCTTTTGTTAGAACACATGTAACATCACAAGGAGGAGTGACAAACAGTGCACAGTGTTTTACACAAATCTAATGATTTTTGTTATTCTGAGAATGCCCTTAAATAGATCATATAATGTATACACAGATTATATGGATGTCAAAAGTTAGAGCATTTCATTACTCTCAGACATTAGTAGATCAATTTGCTTGCATGTTTCCTGACAAAAGAATACAGAATTATGTTAGCTAGAATCTATTATTGTAGAATGATATCATGGAACTAATGGAAGTGAAGCTGTGACACTTCCTAGAGCTAGCCAAAGGCATGCCATATGGAATAATAAGACAATGCAACAAAGACTGTAATGCAGGGAAAAAAAAAAAGAAAAAAGAAAAAAGAAAAAAAAATAATGAACAAAGTCTATCTAAGCTAGAAAAATGATACATTGTTTTGTTGTATCTGGAAGTTAATTTAATCTTTATAAAGGGAAAGGAAATCACAGATAGATCCTAAAATATTCAGAAATGTGTGGATTAATTCTCAGGACACTGTGTGTTTACACATTTATCTTCAAACTGGTGACAAGCGTTGAGATATTTCTGAGAACTTCTGGGGCAAGACTTTTTTTGGACTGTC
Source organism: Chlamydotis macqueenii (assembly GCF_036417535.1). Classification (NCBI taxonomy): domain Eukaryota; kingdom Metazoa; phylum Chordata; class Aves; order Otidiformes; family Otididae; genus Chlamydotis; species Chlamydotis macqueenii. The sequence goes on from NC_141558.1 coordinate 24,059,502, forward strand.
AGCATAAATTATGACTGCAATTTTCTTTTATAATTAGTATTTTAAACCAGGAATTCTTCAAAATCGGGCCTGTTGGCAGCAATGGGAACAGGGAAGGCTGCCACTTGCCGATGGAGAAGCGGGGAGCAAGGGGAGCACAGAGTGGCACATCCCCCTCCTGTGTCACTGTGGCAGCCCCTGCGCTCGCCTCCCTGGCACGAGCTCCTCAGCCACCTTGGTCAGTGACCACGGGCAGCCAGTCCCCTTCCAGCAGGTAGGAAACATTTCTGCATAGCTCTCCTACAAACATAACCGCGCCACACAAACAGAAACTGGGGCCCAACAGTGGTATGTTAGTATAAGGTGTTCCTGATTAATGCTGCTCATTAAAAAGTAAACAGAAAGCCTGTTAAAGGCTGTTCCCTAGCACAGGGAATCTTGTTTCTGCACATCACATGGCAGTTCTTATAGGAAAAGGTGGTAAAATGTGCGACATTTCATTTAATTGTGTACAGCACATGCAATCTTTATTTCTCATCTCACACAATCTTGATGTCCTAAACATGGTTTAACAGAAACTAGTAGAATAAACTTGCAGGATACATAAACTTATCTAATATAAAATTAATCACAGTGATGTTTTGTTACACTGCATGTAATTTAAATTTTATCTTGATGACACTACATAGCAAGGAAAAAGTAAGGAAAAGTAAAAAAAAAAGGAAAAGTAAATGCACTGTCAAAATCTTGGTATGTAAAAGACATGCATTTGAAGCTATGTATGTGATAAAGATACACCAATTGAAACTTCTTACAAAAACAAATATGTTTCTATGTATGGTAATTTCAGTCACCTACCGATTGGAAATTGCACTAGTGAATCTTTTTCTGGCTTCACTGGTATTTACTGTTTTGTATTGAAGAAAGAAGGTATACAGCTGCTCAGAGCAATTATGCAAACAAGAAAGAATGTTCTCATCTGTGCACTTTAGACCCCTCTTACCAAGAATTAGCATATATAATAACATTAATTAGGAAATGTCAGAATGTTTTAATGCTAACAAAGATGAAATCATATAACAGAATTACACTGCTCTGTAAATACTTTTACTCAAGCATTTTCGTTTGTATGTCATTTTTCTGGTGAAATTGGTAGAAGGGCAAACATCTGATCAGTATTTTCTGTTAGCTTATCTGTCAGGACTGCACAGCCATGGATATCTGACAAATTAATAGTTATGCATACAGACAAAAAGCTAGCAAAAGAAATGACTTAAAGGTAGATCCTTTTCAGGCACTTCTATTCCAATTTAAAGCTTACAGACTTTTCTATTTCAATTTAAACTACCATCTTTTCAATTTAATAAGAAAAAGATGCAGCAAAAAACTTTCAGCTTTATTTCATATCTAATACATAAATGTCCTAATGGATAAACTCAATTCATGAAGACTAATAAACACCTATTAAATTTTTAACATATTTTTTCATGTATATATATATTTATGTAAGTATATAATGTGCACGTAATGCTGCAGCATATACTGTTACAGCATGTAACATGTGCATTTAATGCTACAGCAAGTGATAGCAACCTACCCATTTGTTTAACTATTATAGTATGTTAGCCATTTCTAACTCCTTGAAATGAAAATGCAGCATCTGGTTTATATATTAGTTTCCATCTCTCATTATCCTATCTTGAAAAATTATATCAAAGCCACAGAACAAAATGTCATTATTTGTTTCTTATATGAAAAGTTGTTTACATAGATGAATATGTAGGAATTGGAGAACATGTATAATAAGAAATTAGAAGATCAAACTGTCTATTTACAGTATAAGCAGTATTTCTTTATGGAGAAGAGAACTAATCACTGAAGCTCTTGATCATATTTATATATGTATATGTATTTATAGAGTGAGAAAGGAGATTTCAGTGGGTTTGGTCCAGAAGCTCACAACCAGCAAACATAGTGGTAATATTGTCTGACTGTGATACACTGAGGCTATAAATCAAGAGTACAGAAAGATATTATTTATTATGACATAGAAAATCTACATTTGGAAGAAGCAGAACTTTTTGTTTTTAATTCAAAACCACATAATTTGGTATTACATAGAAGTTAAGAGCAACTGGCCTGAGTTTAACTATGTTGTATCAATTGGTTCAACAATTTGAGGAAAAGTGTGTCTGATAGATATGAAACAGAAGAGGGAGCTAAGAAGGAGTGAGGAGATTGATCCTTAAATTCTACAGGACAGAAGGACAGATAAACACTAGCTCTTAAAATTTGAGGTGTAAGATCCCATTGGAAATATATCCAAAATATTATTATTGGTTACGTGAATACTTAAGCTTATTCTAAATTTTTATGCACTAGCTCAATTTAATACTGCTTATATAGTTGTTAAGCCTTATAGAGGAAAGTCAAATTTATACTTACAGGCTCACTAAAGATATACATTTAAAGATTAAATACACACACTATGTTTCATTATATAAACTTTAAATTTGGGTAAGTGATGTACAAATTCACTAATTGTCCCACATGGCCATTCAGCTGTCTGCTTATTGTATCATTCTGATCTGTCACTTTACTGCAGAATTCAGAATGCTTTTGGCATTTGTAATTAAAACGAAAATACATAACACAAGTATAATTTGCCTGTGGAAATCTAGGGGGCAGAAATAAAAATAAATTGCTTCTCTATATGGACTGCAAGAAAAGACTTACCCCAGTATATGATAATCTGTGAAATTACTTAGTTAAAATTAGAATTTTTATTCCTTTCCACATTTTAAATTATTTTATCATTTAGATTATTAAATTTATAAATGTACATTAATTGACTAATTTACAATTTTATTTTAAGAATCCATCTGCTTTGTATGCCAAAAGCATAATGAAAATGTCAATTTGAATTAGTTTTGTTATAGTAAATACTGAACTTAACAGTATATTCTGTGCTTTCAGAAGGAAACAGTGCAAAGACAATTTTCTAAGCAGCATTTATAATGTTTATATACTAATTCTTCTGCTATATTTTTTTTCTCACAAGTTGTTGTTGTTTTTTTGGGGGGTTTGTATTTTTTCCTAATATTTTGCAAACTTTTTGTGTCTTCTAAAATGCAATGTAACTTTGTTATCACTTTGGTTTATGCATATGATTAGCTCCAGAACAGTTTTAAAGGTTTTGGTTTGTTTGTTTTTTTTTTTTCCTAGCAAGTGGGTACAAATATAGATATGTAAAGTGGAGTGTGAAAAATTCAGAAATATATAAAATAAGATTTTACAGGATTTGCCTTTCATCTAGATTTTCCAGCTGAACCAGTTTGGATTGATTTGGTTACATGAAAAGATCCAAAATAAATGAAAAGCAAGTTAATATAATCCAACAGTTAATACTACAGTGTCATAGTTGAAAAATAAGTTTGTGACCATTCCAGACTACAAAATGCCATTCCTCTACTGTTTGCTAGCTCCATTACCAGAGTAAAAACTTGGTTTTGTTTTTGAAAGCATTATACATTGACATATTGAAAACAAGTCTCTCCTAGTCATTCAAAGATATCAATATAATCCCTTTCAGTACACAAACATAACCAACTTACTCGGCTGAGAAAAGTCCTGCTCCTATTTCTCAGTCTTTTAGAATTTGCTTATGTTTAATCAGGAACACACTCCTTAAAACTGACTTGTGTAAAAACTTTACACTTGAGCACACAGATCTTACAGTAATGAACAATTTCACTCACCCAAACAAATTATGTATTGATATGGCTTCCCCCTTATTATTTCAGTTTTAGCACTTCTGAAAAAAAAAAGTGTTTTTCTATGGTAACTTGCACTTTTGGGAAAGGAGTGGATGTGAATACAGATAGTATTTTAATTAGTTTACTTTGAATTGTAATATAGCTGCCTTAATTGATTTCAAATAACATGGAAAAAACTCAGGACCAAGAGAAACAGAATCCTCATTTAATGCTTATTTAATAAGAATCATTGATTTAAAGTTCCAATGTGGCTGTTTTCATGGAGTCTCTTATACCCATTCCTAAAGAATAGTTTCATTTCAAAACAAATCTAGTTACAGCAATGAAAACTTCTTAGTGAAAATGTTCTTAAACAGGTTTCAACTTTGCTGCAGGGCTTACATTTCAGATTCTAAGTTAAGTAACAAGATCTGATCTTTCTCTTTAAGCAGAGATCTACTTTTTAACAAGTGTTCTTTTATTTGTGCCTTGCAGGGGGGCAAAATTTGATTTAATCTCCCTCTGATGAAAGCATGACCCACAGTGATGGATTAAAACTATATCTTTGGCTTCTAAATTAATCCAAAGTTTTTGTTACTTGAACTGTGTTTTCTGTGGAGAACATAACAATCCCTCTAATAGCTAGACAATAGTCTGTAAATGTTGCAAACATGGAGGCAAAAATAAGAGTCCTTTCACATCCTCTGGGACTCAAAACTGCAGAACTATTGTGAATTTTCTCTAAGTTTAAATATTCTCCCATGTTACAGCTATTCACATATTTCTTATATATACAGCCATTAAACACACTTGCTGAATGCACTGCATTCCAAATGGGATAACCTTCAAGTGTGAACTAATGTACTACCAGAGAAATCATATAGAATATCTTTTAAAATAGTATAAATCTATGTTATCAGATGTGCTGCTATGGACACAAAAAATAACCACATATCTCCCATTTCAGAGATGTTTCTCTAAGCGTCATCTTCCAACTCTAAAAATTATCAGGTTGTATAATTTTTTGACCTTTCAGTCCATGGCTAGGTGTTTGTGCTCAGTCTTCCAAGAAAACTTAGGTCAATATAGTGGAAAACAATACTTAGTGACATTTTTTTTATCATTATTTTAGTATAGTTATCAGAAGTTTGAGTTTGAGCTTTTGTGTGTCATTCCATTGAACTTAAGACCAGCATCTCTCTCACCTTCTTCATTGCATCAAATATGGGGGTGGAAAAGGATCAATGTGTCTAATAGAGCTTGAAATTAATTTGATTTTTTGTTTACTTCCATGTTTTTTGTACTAAAATTCATGACATACACTAAAAAAATAAAGACAACAACTTCTTATTATGGGGATAGAATTTGTTAGGTATCACAGAATCAGCTCAAGGAGATGAGGATGAAGTTGATAAAATACATGACAGGTTACAGGTTCATTTTATTTACCCCTTTCCAAACTCTTGTTTTCTTCTCCAGAGTTATAGTGGCAGGCAGGAATGAGAGAGGAAAAAAGGTACATGACAAACACTACAAGTGAAACATTTATTCTTAGATTGCAGTACAAATATTGTATATGCTGTGTTCTACTAAACAGCTTGCTGAGTAATCAAAGTAGGGCAGAAGGCTACATATTTATTGTGTATGAATACAGAGTCACAGTGTAAACTTTCAAAGGGACACTGGGGGTGCTCAGGTTGGCCAATGGTGGGAATCCCAAATGATACAGGCAGGCTCCACAGAGCTACGGCAGTTTTAGGAAAAGTAGCATGCCTGCCTGTCACAGGATGAAGACTGAAGACCCATGGGCAAACTTGAAAGGTGATGGACAAGAAAGATTTTCTTTTTCAAGAAAGAATTTTCAAGAATTTTTTTCAATCCAAGAAACAACTGAAGAATGCTGGACTTAAAAGAGGTACTATAAGGAAGGATGTCTTACTAGGAACAAAGGGAGTGGTTTTGTTCTCAAGACTTAATTTTCCTTACACAGAAGTTCCAGGTTTTCCTTGTTTACAGTTTGATCTTATGCTATTTTACTACTTTGTATTACAAAGAAATTAAAGTTTCAGAGACATTTAGCCTTCAGTATGATTTAATATGCTAATTTGGAATGAAAGCTAACTTCAAGATTCTTTGTGATATGGAATCTTTTCATTAGTAGTTCACAGTTATCTAGGATCCTATGCTTTAGCTCAGTAGCAATTCAATACTATTTCAGTCATTGAGTGCTACAGTATTTAGAGAGTGTTCAACCATATTTCCTCTGCTACATGAACTGAAAAATATCTGATACTTCCTCTATTATACCTTCAGAATAATTCCCAAATCATGAACCAGGAAAACAATCATAGGTACAAATGAATAAACCTCAGTAGGAAATTGGGTTTGTTACAATAGGTTTTGAATGTTTACAATTAATTTACACTTATAAGCAAATACATTAATTTATACATGTATAGTATTGTAAATATATTTATACACAAACTTAGAATTTTCTCTGTTGGTACATGCATTGTGTATTTAACATGATAATGACAGTCATTTGCGGCACTGGGAGAAAAAAAATAATAAATCACTGCACGTTATTCAAGCATTCCTATTTCTTACATACAGAACACTTACTGTATAGAATTACTTGCCAGATTAAAATCTCAGCATTGCATATGCAGAGCATGGAAAATAATAAACTTTTAAGTAACTTTTCAGCAAATTCCTATGACCATAAAGGATAAGTATATAAGATCTTATCTCATAACACTGTCTGTCTTCTACAGGCCTGAGAGAAACGTGATAACTATCATAGCTACTGGTTTCAGCTAGAATACCATTCAAAAAAAGGTGAAAAAAAATGTACTCTACTCAGTACATGAATTCTAATTCTAAGACTACATTGTAAAAACACACTCTCCTCCTGAAGTGTTCTGCAACATTCAAATTAAAAGATTCTAAAAGTGGTCAACAGCCATTTTCTTACATTTTAAAAATATGGTACTATTCTTGAAACTGATTTAACATTTTGCACACTAACTTTTCTTTAACACAAATAACTAAAATGATCCATTCACTGTTTTGCATTCAAACTTAATGCAAACTCATGTATTCAAAATGTATGCATTTTAACTTTTAAAAGCTGAATATTTTGTTAATATACCTTTTCCAATCATAAGTTTTATGTTTCTAACCAACTTAGATGAAGGAACTTTCCATCAATCTCAACTCCCTTAGGATTTCATTAAAATTCTGTGGTGGGAACTGCCAAGACAACTGCTGATAAGAATCAGTTTTAAAATGAGGTTTTTAAATATTAATTTTTATGCATCAGAAATTAAATTAGTACCAGGAAATTACTCTTTTTTTTTTTAGATATGTTTTCAGAAGAACTTTTCTTTTTTATAAAGCAAAATTGTCCATTAAAATAAATATAATGGAAATAGGTTGTTTTCTATCAAAAAGTGAAACTTTTATTAATTTTAATTGGAAATGTTAATATTTTCAGTTGACTAAGCCTAAAACTTGGGACACATATAAAAATCTAGTTAACTGTCTTTTAAAATGTAATTTCCTAACATTTGTATTCTTCAAAGAACAAGTCATTGTTTTAAGGAAAACAGTGTTTCAGCTTTCAACTCTCCTTCAATAGACACAACAAATGGTGATCATGAAACTCTCTATATACCTCAGGTAAATATCTAATATCATCATTAAAAATCAGAGAAAATACTACCTATTTTTAGGTTTGTTTCTCTGAAGTTATTATTTCAAATGAAGAATCAAAGTAGACCATCAAATTATTTTATCATTTCCCTTTCACATGCATTAGTGTCTTACTTAAGAATTAGTTAATTAAATAAATAAAAACAGGCAAAAAAAAAAAAAAAAGGCATATCTTCCACACAACTACCTAGCTTTTCAAAACACATGGGTTGTCATTTGGCAGCAATGTTTTGAAGAGCAACATTGTAGTCCCAAGGACATAAATGTAACTGATAAGCTCACATATGTTTAAGTAAGGGAAATTAAATAGCAACTAGGTAATTAAATTTGTACTGGGCAAAGATAATAGTTGGCTTTTTGAATATTAATTTTTACTTAGCTGCTACGATACTGTGTGACTAGTATTCCCAGATAATTTCCTCTTTCAAGTAGGAATTATAATCACTTTTCAAAAATCACACCTTTTTTAATTCAAGTAAGAGAATCAAGGAACATCTTCCTGTTCGTATATTTTGTTACAAAAAATGTAAGCTGAATTAAACAGTTGACAAAGGGTGACCAACCACACAAACCATTTAAGTACACATAGAAAACGACTAGACACAGGTATACTTTGCAGGAAGCAGGGAGGGAGATATCTTTCCTGTTTTCTGTGGAGCAAGCAAGTTCCTATCCTAGAGTACATTATCATACAATGTTAAGATTAATAGATTTAGCAGAAAGAGGGTCATTAAAAAGATCTAGGCATACATAAGTTGAAGATGGTGGATCTACGGTACTCTTGGACACTGATGAGTGTATGCTACAGTTGACATAACGGTTGACCTGCATGCTAGAACTCTACATTCATCACTGAAAAAAAAAATTAATCTCTGTTGTATTTCTATATCCTCTACTCATCATGACGATGAATGGCCAAGAGTGTACTTAAATGGTTTGTGTGGTTGGTCACCCTTTGTCAACTATTTAATTCAGCTTACATTTTTTGTAACAAAATATACAAACAGGAGGATGTTCCTTGATTCTCTTACTTGAAATGGGGCTAGATGGAGACCTACACACCTTGGCATCTCCTATATTTAATTTTGTCATTACTGATTGCTGTAGTTCAACCCCGATTGGAACCAGACTACGCAGTCTCTCTTTCACTCGCCCCACCCTCAGGTAGGACAGAAGGAAAATGATATAAGGAAAATGGCTCGAGGTTTAAGATACGGACAGGGAGAAAATCCTTAAAGTTACCGTTATGGGCAAAACAGACTCGACTTGGGGAAAACTATTCATTTCTCTAAAACTAGCAGAAGAATGAGACAGGGAACAAGATAACCTCCCCCCACCCCTACCTCTTCCTGGGCTTAACATTATCTCTACTACCTTCCCCTCCCGAGCAGCAGAGGGGGGAAGAGGAAATGGAGGTCGCGGTCAGTTCATCACGCATTGTTTAACGCCACTGAGTCATTGTCGGGGGAAGAACTCCTCACATTCCTCCTCTGCTCCAGCGTGGGGTACCTCCCACAGGCCACAGTCCTTTGTGAAACTGCTCTGGCATGGGTCATCTCTTCCATGGGGTGCAATCCCTCTAGAACAGCTGTCCCAGTGGGCCCTCCACAGGCCACAGCCTCCTTCAGGCCTCCACCTGCTCCAGGGTGGGGTCCTCCACAGGCTGCAGGTGGATCTCTGCCCCTCCGTGGACCTCCATGGGCTGCAGGGGGACAACCCGCTCCACCATGGTCATCACCACAGGATGCAGGGGAATCTTGGCCAGGAGCCAAATTACTCCTCCTCCTTCTTCTTCTTCACTGACCTTGGCATCTGCAGCCATTCCTCACAATACGCTGGCAGATGCCTCTCAGGATCCTTTTTACATCTTATTCACTTCTCATCTCCTCTCCACTTCTTGTAGCCAGGCTGGGCTGAGTTGGGCCCAGTCAGCTGCCCAGCGGGAGGCCAGAGGGTGAGGCCTGCAAGGCCCACAAGGCTCACGCCTCCCCCTCTCTGCCTCCAGCTCAGCTGCTTCACATCTTCTCCTTTTTCCTGTTTTCTCCTTCTTAAACACATTATCACAGAGGCGTTATCAGGGAACATTCTGCTACCAATCGGCTCGGCCTTGGCCAGCAGCGGGTCTGCCCTAGGCCCAGCTGAGTCAACTGAACAAAGGGGAGCAACTTCTAGCAGTTTCCTACAGAAGCTACCACCTTAGGCCCCCCCCCTCATTAAACAAAACCAGAACACTGATTTACACCAAATTCCAAGAAAACCCCAAACCCATAATCCTATTGAAAATGTGTTTTCTTCTAATGTTGCTAATGTTACTATCTTCCTGTCCCTTCAAAGCTAGCACCTCTCCTTTCCAAACTTGATTATTTCAATATTTTCCAATATGCATATAGCAGCTCAGACCTGTTGAGTCTAACATTTCCTGTGGTCACCTACTAGCTAGATCTGTTTCCAGGGCCTGTGTTGTGGGTCAGCATATACAACTCTTAGTAATGTGTGGCATATTGGATTCCACCCTTCATTCTTCAGGTGTAGTCCAGCTTGTAAAGGAGTATCTCACAATGTCAAATGCACTTTCAATTTTATTTCCTTAAGATTTCTTCACAAAGAGAGAATAACAATTTATTTTCACATAACCAAGGTTTTTTATTCTACTGACTTTAATATGGGTGCTTTTTGTTTATTTTAATTGGCATTCACAAACAAAAACTTGTTTGTTTTTTTTTTTCAATTCCCTTACTTAAAATGAACAATGAAACTGTTACAACTGTTAAATACAGTTATGGTTTTAAATAATTTCCAGCCATAAATTTCTTATTCAAATAGCCCTCCAATACTAACTATCTATTACCTTCATAGTACAAAAAAAACCCCAATGTGGGATTACTTATCTGATAAGGAATAGGGTAAACTGCAAATAAAAATCTTAGGGGCTTTACAAATTTTACTTTTTATATTTTTTTTTCCAATCTTAAGCTTAATTAATGTTAAATGGTCTGTTTTAATCTTCAGACTATGGAATTCACTATGTCCCTTTATGAAGCACTGACTCATGCAAAGGCATTTTTGATCCAAAAGTAATTCTGTTGTCTCCAACAGAATTAGTAGTTGAGGCTCCACCTCAACTGCTGAATTAAACAGTGAGAATATTAAATGGTAAGTTAAGGTATGGACCTAAAACACAGCATGGGCCTGAGACACTGACATCCAATTTTCTGTACCATTTCACAACCAGGGCAGCTACTGCTCTCCTTCAAGCTCAGAGTAACTCTTCCAAAGTCACCTAGGTGATTTCTGGATACCATACAGGTCTTCATCAAATCTATGTCAATTAATTAGTATACTCTGAATTTAAAATATATTCCCTTCACCTTCTCAAATAGGCAGTTTATGCAATGAAAATTTATTATCTGGGAATAAACAAAGTAATGAAAAAAAGAAAAAATACTCAATTCATTGTAATATCTCCATCTCAGCCCTCTTTTTATTCATACAAATACACTAGAAAATGAACATTAAGGAAAAGTAAGGAATAAGAAAAAATAAGAAAAAGAGACAAACAAGAACACTGAGTATTTTTCTTACTAGTCTACAAAAAAAAAAACAACAAACAAAAATATCCTTTTTTCAAAAACATTGACTAAAAAGCTTTCAAATACTTTTAGAAGCACCTAGAAACTATATCAGGAAATCCCATTGCTCTCAGGAGAACAAAATATAGGAAGACTAAGTTAAGAGATGCAGAGGGTATCTGCAGGCCCTTAACTTACTCTTTGTCATCAAAAGGAAGAGTCAAAATGAATGGAAATGGAAACTTAAAAAAAAACAAGGAAGAATGTAGGATTTCCTGAAAACTAAGTATTTCAATGTGAGTTACCTCTGTATCCAGTTAGTTAATTGAATATTATTATATTATTATCAAGATTTTTAAAAATTGCTTTTGCTTTCCTGTTCTGATTTGTGTAATTCCTGTGACAAGTAATAATAAGACATACCATGACACGCACTTCAGTCGAATGCTTTCCACTATAGCAGTTTGCCATACACAAAATATATAGTGTGAAAAAAAAATACAAACTCCTAATTTGGCCTTTCAGTGGTTCTACTAAAAAAAATTTTTAGTAGAAAAATTTTTCTACTAAAAAAAATCTGCTGAACATATTTTATATGGATAAATTTAAAAAATTAAATAAAACTGAAGCAGTTAAATTGGCACAGCACAGTATAATTTACAGATAGATTTTATCATCCCTGGCTAGGGTGGGGGTTTTTTTTGTGAAAAAGACAAAACACAAAGATTCCACAGAAATGAGCTATTACATCCATAGCAGCTGATAACACATTTATACTTCCTGATATTAAAAAAAAAGCTGGATAAGAAGTTGTGCAAAACTGTCTAGTTTCTTTCAGCTCAGCTGAAATTGTCAATTTTAGCCTATAATGAGCTTGTAGTGGGATTTAAAATGTTATATATGCTTAAAATACTTAAAATCAACACAATTTTCATTTGCAGTTCTCTGGATAAAAAAAAATCAATATGTCAAAGTGATTCTTAAATACATGAAAAATAAATAAGAGAAACAAGCTTTTGTTAGGTCTACAACCTTTTAAAAACTTTGTGCAGAAAACCTTGTGATTCCATTATCTTTTAAAAATTACAGTTTTTACTAAGCATTTACACAAATATCTCAAAGGTACAGAAGAAAAAAGAGCAGAAGTAACCAGTCCTTTCATGTAACATACTTGCATCCATGAAATGTTTCATTTAATTGCAATTTCTTTGGGAAGCAAGATTTTAAAATATCCTGCATAAATCTAAAAGGTGTATTAGTTTCCTCATATTTCAAAACACTTGATTAGATTTTATTAGGAGTTCTTCACCTGATTACTGTTGCTGAGAAGAATGAAACAAAGCATACAAGATGCAAAGAAAAAAATCTATTCTCTTATTTATTCAGTAAGGAGTAAATAACACTCTAATGCATCAGTGCTTTCTTATGTTGTGATTTAATTTTATTGTAAATATACGCAATTGTTCTGGTTTTCTTTAGTGAGGAGAGGGCTACGGTGGCAGCTTCTGCAAGAAGCTGATAGAAGTTGTTTCCCCTTTGTCCAGTGGACTTGGATGGGCCCAGGGTGGGCCCGCTCCTGGCCAGGGCCGAGCCCATTGGTAGCAGAATACTCCCTGATCACACTTCTGTGATAATGTATTTAAGAAAGGGAAAAACAAGAGGAGAAGATGCGAAGAAGCTGGAGAGAGGGCAGAGAGGGGGAAGCGTGAGCCTTGTGGGCCTTGTGGTCCTTGCTTTCTGCCTGCCCGCCAGGTGGCCATCTGGGCCTGACTCAGCCCAGCCCATCTGCAAGAAAGCGGAGAGGAGATGTGAAGAGAACATGAGAGGCATCTGCCTGCCTGTTGTGAAGAATTTTTCTTGTGAGGAATGGCTGCAGATGCCAAGGTCAGTGAAGAAGGAGGGGGAGGAGTAATGTGGCTCCTGGCCAAGATTCCCCTGCAGCCTGTGGTGAAGACCACGGTGAAGCAGGCTGTCCCCCTGCAGCCCATGGAGGTCCATAGAGGAGCAGAGATCCACCTGCAGCCCATGGAGGACCCCACACTGGGGCAGGTGGAGGCCTGAAGGAGGCTGTGGCCTGTGGAGGACCAGTACTGGGGCAGCTGTTCTGAAGGGACTGCACCCTGTGGAAAAAATGGCCCACATGGGAGCAGTTTCACAAAGGACTGTGGCCCATGGGAGGGACCCCACACTGGAGCAGGGGAGGAATGTGAGGCATTCTTCCCCTGAGAAGGAAGGAGAGGCGTAAAGTGACAAGTGATGAACTGACCATAACCACCATTTCCCATTGTGCCACTCAGGAAGCAGGGAGGAGGTAGAGACAATGTTAAGCAAGGGAAGAGGTAGGGGTGGGGGGAAGTTATCTTGTTCTCTTTCTCATTATCTTGCTTTGATTTTAATAATAAATAGTTTTCCCCAAGTCGAGTCTGTTTTGCCCGTAATGGTAACTTCAATGATCTCTCCCTGTCCTTATCTCAAACCTCAAGCCTTTTTCTTATGTCTCTCCCTATTCCCTTGGAGGGTGGAGTGAGTGAGAGAGAGACTGCGTAGTATGGTCCCAAGCAGGGCTGAACTATGACAGCAATAAAACTAGCGATTTTCCAAAATGAACATACTTAAAAGATATTAAAAAAAAAAAATCATAACTATGATTTTGCCAATCGGTCTACAGATTTGGGTAATTTTATGACAGATTCTTTATTTCCACTAAAAAAAAAAATCTACCTTCTTTAAAGCTTCCTTGTTCTTTCAGTATTTCTTTTTTTTAATCGAGGTTCAAATTCACTAGGTGAATAATGATAAGGCAGAAATAAGGGGCTGATCTCATTTTGGCAGTCAGTGAAAGTTCTGGGTTAAGTCAATATAAAGAGAATAATATTTTAAAGAATCAGTTGAGTCATAAAATTTGTGAGATGTGTGATTTAGCTCCTGGTTGAAAAGGACCAGAAGGAAAAAAAAAAAACAAAAGAGCCTCTAGGACATAGGAAAGTCTAATTCCAGTTAACTTCCTAAAAATTCACGTACCTATGCAAGTCTGCTAAAAGCAGATGCTTTTCTGAAGTTTTTTTTTTTTTGTTTACATTGTTATTGGTAGCATTTTAAATAAAATACCTTTTCATTAATGAAAAATAAATAAAAAAAAAAACAAATGAGCAAGATTCACGTTGAAATTGGCTGTCTAAAGAAGATGTGTGGTCTTCAGGGTATTTTCACCTGGATCCTCAAAAATCCTGTCTGATGCCATAGTCAACCCTACATTGTGCAGGAGGTTGGACTGGAGACCTCTTGAAGTTTCTTCCTGAGTGAACTATTCGATGAGATGATTTTTCACTTCTTCAATATCTAAAATGTTTACTACTTAATTATGAACCATTACTTGGGGTTTTTTTCTGCTTTAAATAGGTAAAAATTACTCAATTGGGTTTCAGAACTCTTTTAATAAATTCAGTTCAGGAAAAACACTGTTAGATGTGATATAAAAATTTCAAAACATATTTTTTTAGAAAATGCACTTTCTGCAATTAGATTACAGGCAACATACAACCTTAGTTTAAACTACAAATACTCTATCAATAAAATTGATGTAATTGAAATGGAATTTGAAAGTTTCTGAAGAGAAGAAAACTGTTTTATTTTCATATAATTGAAATGTATTATGGAGGAATGGCTGGGAAATTAGAATTTGTCTACTATTCCAAAACCAGAAAAAAACTACTGTTCTTGACATTTCTTTCTCACAAAATGAACTGTTGATCACTTCTGTTTCATAAGATTGCTATTTTTTATACCCAGATCCCAAGAGTTTTGGACAATTACTCCACATTTTATTAGTTTTATTATTTTTATATTTCACACTGTTTTGTGTCTTCAGTAGAAGCCTATAGTGATACATTTCGACACCTGAAATATTAGAAAAAACTTAATAATGAATGGAGCTTTTTTTCCTTTTTTTTAAGTCATGTGTCTTATTTGTGTTTTAGAACAGTACTTCATTATCACAGTTTTTCAATTAGTATTACATAGATATTGTTTCTAACAAGCAAAATAATATGTTCATTCTGCAATTAACAGTGTGGTACCATGGTAAGTCAGTAGTAGTAACATATACTAATGGTATAAAATATATAGTATTATCATAGACAATTTCTTGAAGAAACTCAGTTTTGAAGAAAAATGTTTTTACTGTGTAATTTCCAGTAATTTTTTTTTCCAACAAAATCTATCTCTGATAAAATTCTCAGCCACAATTTATCTCTGATCTGTCTGTGACCAGTGCAAGAGGGCATACTTGGGTCCTGACTTGGGAAAAGTTGAAATGAAAAGGAAAAGAAGATGCTACTAAAGGACTTCCTGACTCTAGTAACCTCTGTGGCAGAAGCATGTACACATGTGCAGATGCACCCTCTGCAACTGTAAAGGCTAGATCGCCCTGATTTAACTCTGCAAGCAAACCTCATGAAGTTCAACAAGGCCAAGTGCAAATTCCTGCATGTGGGTCGGGGCAACCCTGAGCACAAATACAGGCTGGGCAGAGAATGGATCGAAAGCAGCCCTGAGGAGAAGGACTTGGGAGTGCTGGTGGATGAGAAGCTCAACATGAGCAGGCAATGTGCACTTACAGCCCAGAAAGCCAACCGCATCCTGGGCTGCATCAAAAGAAGCGTGGCCAGCAGGCCAAGGGAGGTGATTGTCCCTCTCTACTCTGCTCTCATGAGACCCCACCTGGAGTACTGTGTCCAGTTCTGGAGCTCCCAACATAAGAAGGACATGGACCAGTTGGAGAAGGTCCAGAGGAGGGCCACAAAGATGATTACAGGGCTGGAGCATCTCTCCTGTGAGGACAGGCTGAGAGAGTTGCGGCTGTTCAGCCTGGAGAAGAGGAGGCTCCAGGGAGCCTTCCAGAACCTCAAGGGGGCCTACAAGAAAGATGGGGAGAAACTCTTCAGCAGGGCCTGTTGTGATAGCATGAGGGGTAATGGTTTTAAAGTAGAAGGAGATAGATTCAGATTAGATATAAGGAAAAAATTTTTTACAATGAGAGTGCTGAAACACTGGAACAGGTTGCCCAGAGAGGTGGTGGATGCCCCATCCCTGGAAACATTCAAGGCCAGGCTGGATGAGGCTCTGAGCAACCTGATCTGGTTGGAGATGTCCCTGCTCCTTGTATGCGGGTTGCACTAGATGACCTTTGAAGGTCCCTTCCAACTCAAACTATTCTATGATTCTGTAAGTGTAAGAAATGGGTATAGACAGGGTAGATATTCTAGAGGTATACTAAGGAAAAAATACACAAAATTTTATACAAATCTTAGAGTGGGCCATACAAGCAACTATGCAAAAAGTAAGCACTAACCTCATTAAATTCTACTCACACCAAACAGAGAAAGATAATCTGAAAAGTCATTCTCAAAATTAGCATTTTGTTTAGCCCTGAACAAAAAAAAATCCTCAGCAATGTTAATTTAAATACAAGTTAGGCAACAAGACAAAATGCCAAAACCATGTGCAAACAGTAAGAAAAAAAAAAAAAACTGAAAAAACTCCACAAACAATGTGCATTTAACACCCACAATTTCATCTTAATATATGTAGGAAGATGGGGCTTCAGATCACCTAATAAAGGAAACTATTCACTTTTCAAGTACTTTGTAAAAATTCTGGTAGACATTACATAGGAAGGTACTTGGGACAGAACAAAATCATACTGGATCTAAATCTGCTTAAGTGAATATTTAGTCTGTTCTTGTAGCTTGTATAACTGAAATGTTAGATTTACAGAAACTGAAGGAGAACATATAACTGCTATTTCCTGCTGAAAATAGTATGGTGAATGAATTAGCCCAAGGTTTAACTGATTTTATTCTCCCCAGGGTAGATGAAGCTGTGTTGACACATTAAGGGAAAGCTTGCAGGTACTTCATGTGTCTTCTCTGGTCTGCTAAGTCTCTGATATAAAATTCATAATGACCAAAATGTTGAAACAAATATCCTTTTGATTAGCTATTTATTTTCCTGAATTGATGCATCCTCACTAACCATGTAATCATTGATTAAATTGAATAAAAGCTACCAAGTGAAGACATTATTTAGCTATAAATATCTTAAAAGAGGTATATTAAAACAACAACAAAAAAGTAAATACTGGCTAATTCTTGAAATGTGTTAAGGATAGTATCTTAGTTTCTAATTTAAATTAATTGTCTATGTAATTATAAACTACCTAAAAGCTGTGTCCGTATATTCTATTAGAAGTGTAGTTAGAATGGGCAAGAAAAGCAAGGAAGTTTATTTCTCTACTGGTTTTACACTATGTTACTACCTATTGTCCTTAAATCCTTTTTTGATTTCTCTATATACAGGTGGTGGTCAGCTTCAGGACTCATTTTATATTTATTATATGTATATGTAATATGTATTTGTATAATTCAACTCGTAAGTAATGTGTCTGGATGTCTATTTATTCTTTTCTGATATAATGAACAAAAAAATAAATTTAGATAGTTCAGATAAGAGCAAGAAGAGGATTTAAAGTTGAAGTCTTAAAATGCTATTTCCAACTGCAGCATGGAGCACATGCTAGTAAAAACTGTGGAAGGACTAACACAAAGCCAGGAGGAGAGGATTAATCTCTCGATGTCAGAAATAATATCTGCAGCGGTGCAGAGAGGGTTGTCTGGGCAAGGTACATTCAGCTTCTAGTTTGCTGATTCAACCCTTTTATTCTATCTTCCCACCTTTTAATGTCTTTTTTTTTTTAACATAATGAACTTGTGTAACAAAATCTGTAACTTCTGTAAAGCAATAGCAATACACACAGACATATATATATATATATATATATATATATATATGTGAGAGGCTTATATTAAAAAATGTTGCAGAAGCCTGATGGAAGGCTGTTTATTTTAAAGTGTTCACACAAAACCTTGAGAAGCCATTAGCTTTAGACAGGTATTTGAGTTATAGAACCAATCTGACCTTTTCAGGGATTTGCCAGTATTTATTGGCACTCCAAGTGACATTTATACTGTTAAATGAAAAGCTAAATGCCTGAAGCTGCCAATGGAGTAGTTACGAGGACAACACCTGATCACAGAATACTATAAATTACTTAGCCGTAGCTAAACTGCAGAATTCAAGATCTCCTGATGATCACACTAAAAACTTGTTCAGTCTCCACAGTCAGTTCATAGAAACTCTTCACTGGAAACATTTTTTATGCAACTAATTATAAAACAAATTTGTTCAGTATTATTTAACCTGCAATGATTCTTCTGTAAAACCTTAATGAGAAAATCACAAATGCAACAAATACCAGCCATTAGTCTACAAGTCAATAATCTCAAATTTACAAGATGTTTAAATTTTATAATCTTAATAATTGTATTCTTACTTATAAATTGTATTTATTTACATTTTTACATTATATTAATTAAGTACAATTAATATAATGGATACACTTATTTTATGTAAAATGTTAAGTTTTGTAAATTAATAATCTTTAATACTAAATTTATAATCTAAGTCAACAGTTTTTAAGGCCATAATGTTCAAGTCCACAAGAGTCCTGACTGCACATTTTATGTACATATATGTTAGTGCATGATCAATTTCAGCATCCCCATGGCTTGGTATCAGCTGGCAGAAGACTGATTCAGACTGCCGCACTCCAGTAAATAACAAAGGGAACTCCAAATTTCCCTTATTCCACAGAGCTATGATATTTTAAAAATAACTTCAACTGAAATTTTATTAGCTCAGTATCACTACCTTGAAAATGGAAACAATTACTGAACTAATCTTAATAAAATACAAGGGAAACTAAGTTATGATTTACATTCTGAAATGCTGTCGTAGTTCAGCCCTGGTTGGGACCAGACTACACAGTCTCTCTCTCATTCCCCCCACCCTCCGAGGGAATGAGAGAGAGATAATATAACAAAAAGGCTTGAGGTCTGAGATAAGGAAAGGGAGAGATGATTGAAGTTACCATTACAGTCAAAACAGACTTGACTTGGGGAAAAATATTTATTTAATATTATTAATAAAATCAAAGTGAGATAATGAGGAAGAGAACAAAAACATCTTCCTCTCACTCCTCCCTCTTCCCAGGATTAATTTAATTTCAATTCTCTCTACCTCTTTCCCCTGCCCCAAGCGGCACAACGGGAATAGAGAATGGAGGTTATCATCGTTTATCACATGTCACTTTACACCACTCCTTCCTCCTCAGGGTAAAATTCCTCACATTCCTCCCCTGCTGCAGCACGGGTCATTTTTCCATGGTGTGCATCCCCTCAGGAACTGGCTGTCCCAGCGCAGGCCCTCCACAGGCCACAACCTCCTTCAGGCATCTACCTGCTCCAGCGTGGGGTCCTCCATGGGCTGCAAGTGGATCTCTGCTCCTCTGTGGACCTCCATGGGCTGCAGGGGGACAGCCTGCTTCACCATGGTCTTCACCACAGGCTGCAGGGGAATCTTGGCCAGGAGCCACATTACTCCTCCCCCTCCTTCTTCACTGACCTTGGCATCTGCAGCCATTCCTCTCACGAAAAAATTCTTCACAATCAGGCTCAGGCAGACATCTCTACTTCTTGCAGACAGTCTGGACCTAGACAACCGCCTGGCAGGAGGCCAGAGGGTGAGGGCCACAAGGCATACAAGGCTCACACTTATCCCTCTCTGCCCCCCACTTCTGCTTCTTCACTTCTTCCGTAAATACATTATCACAGAGGTGTTATCACGGAACATTCTGCCACCAATTGGCTCAGCCCTGGCCAGTGGCAGGTCCACCCTAGATCTGGCTGAGTCCACTGGACAAAGGGGAAAAACCTTCCAGCAGCTTCTTGCAGAAGCTGCCACCATAGCTCCCCTCAACTAAACAGAACCAACACAAAAGTGCACGACTTGCACATGCTAGGAATGAAAACCTCTTTAAAATTTTTACAACAGCAATACAGATAATTTCAGTGTCTCCTTTAGTTTGTTCATCAACATTCTTAAACTGAAGCCAGACCAGTGACATCAATTCCTCTCACATTTGCTTCACAGGCTACCCAGGGAAGTGGTTGAGTCACCATCTCTGGAGGTATTTAAAAGATGTGGAGCTGTGGAGCTTAGGGACATGTTTTAGTCGTGGACTTGGCCATGTTAGGCTTATATTTGGACTGGATGATCTTCAGGGTCTTTTCCAACCTAAATGATTCTATGGTTCTATGATTTCACATCATTACACATTAAGAAGCTTTTTTTTTTTTTCCCAAAGGATGTATTTTTATTTAACTATAGTTAAAAAAAAAATATGAAGTGACTGCATTTGTTGTAGGACTAGCATTTGGGTTTTGAAAATTATAATCAAGCAGAGGAAATATAATCCACATTAACAACTTTTTCATTATTCATATACACACAATGATTAGCTAACACTTTATTTCCTAGATCATGTATTTTTTTTATTACTGCAAATAATTCACTGCCGTGAGAATCAGATATGTTTCTCCCCTCAAAGCATGAAAGAAAACATTTTTTTTTCAAGTTATTGTAGAATAACAGTAAGCTAAAGCAGTTTTGCAACAGCTAAAATATATTCTTAATCAATTATATTTCTCACTTTCATTTTCTGTGTTTATCCATTTCCTCAAGGTCTCCAAATGGCAATTCCACACTAATGGAAGTATACCCATCCTTGTATTATTTCCAGGAAGAACAAGACTTCCCAAGTGAATATGTGCTCCATGCAATATCAAACTCATACCTGTTTAGATTCAGAAAGTTCACAGGTCAGAATGGTAAAATTTTATAATTAGACAAAAGAAGAAGTTTAGCCAGGCACTGGCAATCAGACCCAGCAAAAATGATGTTCCAGAAAGTTCATCCATTTCTTACGAATTTAACAACTAGTCTAATAAAAAATATTATCTCTGCCTAAAAGTAAAATAAAACAAAATGTGGTGAGCCGATGCTATGGTTTCAGCAATAGAAGCTATCCTGTCTAAATTACTGGATAAGCCCTTAATAAATTAATTCATTTCAACCAGAAAAAAAGGTAGTCTTCCATCCATAACATCTGGGGTTTTTTCTAATTTTCCCAAATGTTATCATGTTAAGAGGAAATACAGTACTTGCCATGCTAGAATTGTAAAGAAGAAAAGAAATATTTTTGTTTTTCATTCATCCCAGAAAATTAAAAAGAAATACAGCTTACAGGCAGTAAGAATGAAAAATTAATAATTATCCACATATTTGCTAACAGCTAACTGGTCTCATCAAGGAATAAGCTGGAAAATAAAGAAGAGACAAAATTCATTATCAGAGTGATAATGAAAAATATGCTCATAAAGGTAATCTTGTGCATTAATGACAGGTTAAACCTTTTTCACAATATAGAGTTTTCACATAACCGAGTTAGCTCAGTCTTTTTTGATCCTTAAAAAAGGCACATCTATTCACTAATGAATAATGTTCTGTCCAGCAATGCTGATGTTGTTTTGCTTTGCTTTTCCCATATCAATTACATGCAGTTCAAGAAAGATGTAACGCCCACATAATATTTGCCCTGCTGATTAAATAATAACCTGTGATTAACAAATTGCTCAGATTTCTAGATAAATCAGAAGGAAATCACAGGCAAAGCTGTTTACACTTGCTTTCTCTGTAGGGATCCTAAACAAAAACACCTGCAACAAGAACAACAGATTTTATTGACCCAGTCTGACACAACAAAGTGTAATGTCAACTCTAACAATTTCCCAACTGCACTGTATTAAAAAATTAACAGAAAAGTAAAACAGAGGCAAAAGCATTTTATTGAAAAAAAAAAGTACAAAAATAAAGCATGTTAAAGAATCAAAATGAGATTTCTTCCCATCAACTCTATCTAGCAAGGTAAGGAAGGTATTTAATACCTCTATATCCTCTGTCACTAGGTTCCCTGTCTCACACGTCAGTAGGCTCACATTTTTCCTTAGTTCTCCTTTCATCATACCTGTAGAAGCCTTTCTTTTTGCTTTTTATTATCCCTCTGCAGACTCAACTCCAGGTGGGATTTGGCTTTCCTAAGTCCACTCCTGCATGCTCAGATAGCATCTCTACAGTCCTCCTGGGTCACCTCATCCTTTTTCCACCTCTCATATTCTTTCTTTTTCTGTTTATGAGCTTTGTCAAGAGCTCCTTGTTCATCCATGCAGGTCTGCTGCCACCTTTGTTTGACCTCCTGCTTATCAAGGTAGACCATTGTTGAGCCTGCAGGAGGCGTTTCTGGGAAATCAACCAGCTCTCCTGGAGCCTTTTCTCTCCAGGACATTCGCTTAAGCAGAGCAAGCCAACGTCTGCTCTTTCCAAGTTCAGGTTTGGGATCCTGCTTTTTGTTGTACTCTCTCCTCTCAGTTTTCTGAACTCCACCATCTTTTCTTTGCTGCAACTGAGACAGCCCCTGACCTTCACAACCCTGAGCAGCTCTTTGTAAAACATGAGGTTTAGCAGAGCATCGCCCTTCACTGGCCCGTCAGGCATTTGTATTAGGAAATTATCATCACTACACTGCAGAAACTGGGATTGCTTGATCTCTGTTATTGTTACCTTGCTCTTCCAGCAAATATCAGGATGATTAAAGTCACTCAGGATGACCAGGGCCAGAAAATACACAACTTTTTTCAAGTTATCTGAAGAAGGCCTCATCTACTTCTTCCTAATGAGGCAGTCTGTAGCAGACATGCACAAGAGTGTTGTCCATACTATTCACCCATTCACCCACTAATCCTGACCCATAAGCTCTCATGTGGCCCATTTTCCATCCCCAGCTGCTTTCTCACATTAAAGGCAACTTCCACTCATCACATTCCCGGGTTTTCCTTCCTAGCGGGTCTCCATCCATTCATTGTAGTACTCCAGTCATGGAATCAATACTGGATTTTTTTCACTAAAAGTTATGCCCTCATTTAGATAAAATTAATTTAGGAAATAGTTTCAGCTATGTAAGTGCTCAAGCTGTATCATCACAGTATTCTTGCAACTATTTAAGCAATTAATTATGAAATTGTAATGAGGGGCAAGGGAAGGCAGTAACATCTGGATTCAGACCACTAACTACCTCTGTGGTGTGCTCTTTTTTTATTCTAAACAATGCACAAAAACTGAATTAATTGAATGGAGAAAATGTAATTTGTCTTAGTATCACTACTTTTAAGCAACATACATAAAAACTGGTTTCACCTTTTTTAAATTTAATTATGTCAAATTGTATGACTTTGGGTCATGAAAGGTAGATCTATGGAATTCACAGCCCGGAACATAAACAATGCTGGATACAAAACATCACCATGTGTTTAAGTGGAGCCTTCACAAGTACTTCTGAAAATGATAAATTGAGGATTATTAAATACTTGTATAGTAAATATAAACCATATTAAGCTGCATATTAAGCCAAAATTCTTCAGCTAAAACCAGATGGAGCTGGAAACTATAGGTGGCAGGTTTCACACATTTTTGCATTTTCCTGCCCTTTCACAGACATCCATTCATACCTCATGAGATAAACAAGACTCTTACTCTGAACCAGTATAAAGAATTTTTATGTTCTTATGGTTTTTCAGAGCTGAAAGTTGCAGAATTGGAGAGGTTTCTTCATATCTCATTTATGCCTTTTACAAGTAAGGAATGCTCAAAGGCTTCTGAAATTGAATCGGTGTCCTCTGAGATTTCTCAAAGAGTAAAAAGAGGCAGCAAGGCAGCACATTGTCCATTACTGAATTAATTTCTTCTCAAAAATGCCAAGAATTCCCCCCACTCCAAACACCATGGGTCCTAAATGAGAATTTTTCCTTCCTTTATTTATGGATAACCCAAGTTGGAGCCTATTCAGTCCACAAGTGTATTGAAAAATATTTTCTGGCATTCTAAACATACCACTTTTCAGTGCAACTTTAAAATATAATTTATAAGACATTAAAAAAATGTGTTAAATCTCAGGAATAAGCAAGAACAGGAATAGTAAGAAATGCGAAAAGTCAGGTACAACAGGACTTTTTCATATTTTTGAAAGCAATATCATATGATTTGAAAAACAAAACCTAAATAAAAAGAACAGACAGCTCACATAACCACTGGCTTTTATATTCCAGAAAAAAAAAATCTTGTGCTTTTGTTTAATCATTGACAATACTTGTGATGTGGATAAACAGCTTCACAGGTTGAAAAACACATACACTTTTATATTGCCTAAGAATGAAAGATGAGGACTTGAACTCTACGACCTTATTTATACCGTAAGCACAGTGCACGGATACTTAACGGAATTTCCATATGGGATGTATCAGTGAAATGATGACATTTGTCTATGCTATATTTTGATTACAATTTTTTCACACAGTTATCTTATCAAATAAACTTATGTTACGTAGAACTGCTGCTAACCTTACTCAAAACCAAAGCAAAGCTTTGATAAAGGCACTTTTAAAATTACTACATCAGAATACTACATCAATAGCTACATCAGAAGGAAGTATTTCAGTTGCTGTCTAAGTTCATCAGGGTGGCCAAAAGTGTGTATCCCTGGAGAAGATGGATAGAATAGCTTAAGAAATGACACCGTAGGAATCAGGAGAGGAAGTGGCGATACCTTAATTACAGTTAAAAAATACAATGGCTTTCTGACATGTAGTGAGATAATGGGCAACATAGCTGAAGTACATATTTAGCCCAACAAAGGTTTCAGAGTAGTTTTTTTTCCTGCCAGTGCATAAACACCTTGCTGGAGAACTATGAGTTTTTTACATAAACACACTCATTCACTATGGAATAGGTTAGATTTGATTGTAAATATGAAAAAAATCTAAGTCTTACAAAGACCTGGTCTTATCTGTATCTTACTCTGTTTTTACAGGTACAAGAAATAGTCATTGATTTTCTGTATATCTATTGAGTACGTTAATGAAAAAAATTCTTACTCTAATTTTCAAGGACCTGTTCAGCCTTTCAATTTCCTGTATTTCAATTTTTATCTCCTCCAAACTCTTTCAAACCTTCTTGTAAATAAACACATGGATTCCCTTCCACCTGAAAATTCTGTTTTCCTGTATTAATCTCTACCCATGAAAAAACTGTCCACTTCTTGTGCGGCAAACCTACCAAAATGTTCCTTGAGAATGCGTAACTCTTAATAAAATCATTATTGAGACTATTTTGTTATTTTAAAAGGTTACAGCATTCCAGACTGAATATAATATAGTTGGAAAAGACGAAAATAGAAGCAATTATGTTGTGTTACCTACTAGCCCAGTTCAGAAAAGGAGCCCGTTTCCTTTGATAAGACATTCAAATTAATGTTTAAGTTTAATGAATGTTCAGAACAAAGATTAAGATCAAATATTTTCAGCAAAGCATTAATACTGACATTGGTACTTCAAGCACATGACTAGAGCACTTCTGGGCTTAAAACTGCTTCATGAAATGTTTTCAATTTCAGAAGTCATAATGGCAAGACAGGATCTTACATCACAGGGTGAGAATCTGTCTACACCTACATATGAATTTGACAACTGTGCAGAAGAGCATGCGAGAAATAAGTTTGCTTTGGGGAGGAAAGCTTTTCTTTAAAACCTAAGACATTCTGCAGAGCATTAAACTATAAACTTTAAAACCTTTCCGGTTGATTAAATTAAAAAGTCACTAGATTGATCTTTAATTAAAAAAAAATAATAATTTTAGAGAAGTTGAAAATGAAAATGTCAACAGAAATGTACCTACAGCAGAACATAAAGACTACTGTGATTTTTGTTTTATCCTTATCAGAAAGTGAAGCTTCAGACAGATTCCAACAATATCCATCACAAAGAGGTTTCAATGGAAGATTAAATGAAATTGTACCTAAAGCATCTCATCCCTTCTCTCCTTTTTTGGTGCATTTTCAGTAACAACCATTTGAAAATATTAGGATGGCAGGTAAACGACTAATGAAGCTCTGGCCTAAAGTTGAACAGGGCATGAGAAACTACGGGACATTATATAAAAAAACTGGTGGATGTGACAGACAACAATGTGAGAAACTGACCAAAGTTAAAGTTCAGATTGAGAAGGATGGCTGGATTTTAAAGGAATTTAAGGGGATGTTATGGGTGAAGCAGCTAGACCTCACAAACACCTCAGGGGAGAACTGAAGATCTTTTCGAAAGTGCAGTCTTCCAAGGCCAGCCGTATGTAGGCAACCATATCAGGAGTACCACGTAAAGCCAAGACTACCTCTGTAATAGTATCAAAACATCACATGTGAGCATAGATATAGCAAAATTGGGACCAGTGGGGAAAGTAATTATCAGATTATTTACTCGAGAGGAGACTGGAATGGAGAAAGGGAGATATAAAGAAAGGAAAAAGTTGAGTTAAGGAATGGGGGGTGGGGAGGGTAAATGCCCAGAAGCCTTGTGCTTGATCAGTGCCACCAGAATCTGATACATTGAGTAATTTGTGAAACTGTTTCATTTGAGGTATTTTTGTGAGAAGTAAGGACACTTAGGGTGTGATTCATCTGACCAAACATAGACAGCTGAAATATAGTAAAGGTCTACATCTGAGATAGTCATTTTAGGTTTCCTTTATAGGTGATAAACTAAAAATGCCTAGTTATGATTCATCTTGCCTAATACAGACATCAAAATACATTAGATGAATCATAAACTAAAAAATCCTATTCTCCATCAACTGTAAAATTATTTTAGGAGCTCACATACTTGACACTACACTTACGCTGTATGCATTCTCAGTTATTGGGACAGAGATATATAAAAATATACATTAAGTAGTTCCTTTTATCCATTAAGAAATAATTTCACTGAAAATAAGGCAGTTGACGTGCAAGAATTGCACCCAGTCAAAACTTCAAACTAAACTGAGACACTTTTTGTGTGTCTAGTATTATGTGTTAGGAAGTCATTGTTAGATGCCAGTGCCATCAGACTGGAATGGGCACCAACACAGTGAGAACAGGATACTTGATCTGTCCGTCCAGGGACACTCTAATTAGCCAGCATTAGAAAACATGCTGTCTCCTCCCTTTCTCTCCACCTTCACTCCTCCTGACCACAGAAGTTCATTTGACTTGTGTGGCACGCACAGAACAATGGGTTTTCTGCCTGTGTTGATCTGTGTTGTCAGCTGTGTGCACACACCCTACATATGTGTGACTGTGTGATGAACAGAACCAAACACTGTACCTTTCTGCTGGCTGAACCTGGGAGCTGCAGACGTCTTGCACTTATCTAGCTACCAAATCTGGCCAACTCTATCATTAATAATGGCTAAAATTCATTTATAACTGTAGTTGCACACATGCTAAAATCTAGCAAAATGTTTTTGAACAATAGAACCATAGCAGGGTTCAAAAAGTCTCTCTTACACCACCATTTTTTTACATTTATTTTAAATAATTTGATTGTCAGTGTTCCAATTCTGAACTGCAGGCTGGTTCATCTGGGCTTGAAATTTTGTACATGCTACTCAGAGATTTAGTTCATTATGGCTAAAGGAGAATCCTTCAACTGAAGAAATAAGACTGAAAAACTGCCAATGAAATTCCTTATGTGTAACTGCAATAAAAAGAGTTATTCTAGTTAATTAAAAAAAAAAAGTAGGATTAAACATGAAAAGCTCGTAGCTTTTTTTGGAATTGTATGAGGACTTTTAGAAAAATTAACCACTCAGGTACTAAATATAATTTTATCTTATATTCTTGCATAACAAATATTTCTAAAGCAGACTTTTCAAAACTGTTTTTAACTATTCTGAAGAACAGCTATGTGAAGCAAAACTCAAGTCCCGATTAATTTTAAGTATTCTCTCTGCTAAGTATAGCTATGTTCTCTTGCAGTCTAACGACCGGCAGGAGACCAGCTGACCAAGGCTAACTGGTGACTCCCTGAAGCAGGGAACTGTTTTGCTCAGAAACGTTTGAACAATGGCAAGAGGCAAAGCTTGATAAGGTAGCAGGGGAGTGGACAACCCCAGAGCCTTTCCCAAAATCTGTCTCAAAGACTCAGAGCTGAATGGGTGCCATGACACTGCAACGGGATGTGGCTGGGGGATTGAACCTTGTGGAGATAAAGTGGCCTTGCCTTAGCCCATTACTACATTTCTCCCATTTCTAAAGATACTGTGTGAACTTTGAACTGAGTGAACTTTGGCTGAGTGAACTTTGCCTTATTAATGTCTCATTAACACCAAAATGCATATTCCAAGAGACATCCCTGAGTATGTAAATAAAGGTTTGTGAGATCATGCTAAGTTGCATCATCTGTAACCCTGCCTAGATCACGCTAAGCATCACCTATGGTAAGAGGGACAAATTACCTTGATGAAAGTGTTGGCTCCTAATAAAGAGTGGGATTTTCTGGACAACTGCTCCTACAGACCAGAGACCTCTGTTGGCTGGTGCAACAGTGGAACTTGGATCAGCAATATATATACATATATATATATATATCCTCTTTTTTCTTACTCTTTTATCATATTTTCCAGTAAGTAATGCAAGGCATAAAACCCTCGCATACATGGTAAACAATAAGTATTTCTGCTACTCAATTATTTACCAATGAGTCTAACTATTGAATAAAAGTCTCTGTTTACCTATGGACTGGTACTGTATATATCTTATTCCAACCAGGGGAATTGGCAAATCTGAGTTTCCTCTCCCTCTTCTCAGCACTGTGTGCTGTGACCAAGTAAATGCTAAAGAGGTTTTCCTCATCATTCTTATAAGCCCCCTTTTAGGTACTGGAAGACTGCTATAAAGTCTCCTTGGAGCCTTCTCTTCTCCAGCCTGAACAGCCCCAACTCTCTTATAATAAAAGTGGAGAGAAACTCTTTAGCAGGTCCTGTTGTGATAGGGCAAGAAGGTAATGGTTTTAAAACAGAGGGAGGTAGGTTCAGACTGGATATAAGGAAAAAAAAACTTCACAATGAGGGTGGTGGAACACTGGAACAGGTTGCCCAGAGAGGTGGTAGGATGCTCCATCCCTGGAAACATTCAAGGCCAGGCTAGATGAGGCTCTGAGCAACCTGATCTAGTTGGACTAGATGACCTTTGAAGGTCCTTTCCAACCTAAATGATTCTAAATCAGACATGACATAGTTGCAGGTAAGAAGTTTGAACATGACAGGACCTCAGTATACAAAACATTGTAGGGATTGACTCATAAATTAATGGAAATCCCAGTCATTTGATAACTTCTTGTAGAAATGCAAGCTGGAGGACAAAGTGATTACTTCATAGGAGTTACAGAAGTCACCACTGGAACCACTATTATAGTGAAGAAAAAGTGGATTTTACTTTGGGGATTACTGAAGTAGATCCTCCTCAGAACTTTATACATCTCAGCAGTCTTTTCCTGAGTCTTGTTTTACTCTTGTACTAAGCACAGAAAGCAGTTATGCTAGGACAGAACCCAACACACGCTGAAACAAAGCATTTTGCACTGTGTGGTTGCCCTAAATAGTGATTTTCCAAAGTCACAGAGATGGACCTATGGCAACTCAGGCTAAGCACAAAAATCAACACACAGGAGAAAGTTCCAGTCTTCTATAAGCTAATGACTGTTGTTTGTTCATTCAGGTTTGGTTTTTTTTTTTTCAATTTTTCAATGCATATCACCTCAACAATTTTCTTAGTATTATATTGATAACGAACAACCTATACAGCTCTGGTTCCATAAGATACTGCTCTCTCCATTGTGCTATACTCTACTTGCTTATATACATGAATGCCTATACACACACATCATTTGCATACTTAGAGTTTATATTCTGGTTAGGCACAGGACTGGCTTAAACTGAAAAGCTAAATCTAATTAGAAAACAGAAATTAAGTATTCTTCCTCCTAACTCCCTTGACAAGTTTGATTCAATACTATTCTAAGAACACGCCACACCAGGGATGGGGTTGCCACTACTTATCATTTCTATTCATTGCATGTTGTTTAAACCTACATTTAGCAAAAGATTGCAATAAACACTAGCAGCTGCAACACTACAGTGTCTAATGGAAACTGAGCTAAGGACTAAGGACATGTAAAGGGCTTAAGAGTGTGCTGGGAAGAACACAGATCTGTATTCTCATAATTAGAGTATCCAGGTTTAGGTTTTAGCTTTTATCTCAAGGATTTTTTTTTATTTGTCCACTGAAGGCATAATATATAATTAATCAGTCCTATGAACGGGGATTGGAAACCTCAGTTTCTGAGTCCTCCTGTGAACATTATAATTTTAAAATATAAACCAAAGTTGTGTTTCTTCTTTCTTGCATCCTTTATTGACTGTTGAAATTGGAACATTGTGCAGTGGCAAAGCTTCAGCAGAAGCAGAATGCGTGTCCACTTTGAATGGCCACAGAGAAGCCATAAAATCTAGTTCCTGGAAGATAAGAAGCTTAAGTTTTTATATCTTTAAGTAGATGAAGAAACAGAATCTGGATTTCCCATTGAAGTGGGTTACACTCCAGCAGGCAGCTAAGCTTGGTACAGCTGCTTGCTCACTTACCCCACCCATAGTGGGATGAGGGAAGAGGAAAGAAAGAGTAAAAGCAAGAAAACTTGGGGGTCAAGATAAACAATGTTTAATAAGTGAAGGAACAATGGAAAAAGAGAGAAAGAAAACTAACCAAGTGATGCAAAGGCAATCACTCACCACCTCCAACAGGCAAACCGATGACCAGCCAGTCCCTGAGCAAAAGATGGCTAATCTCCCTAAACACCATTCTGCTTTATTTTATTGCTGAGCATGATGTTATACGGTACTAAATAGCTCTGTGATTAGTTCAGGTCATCTGCCTGGTTGTGTTCCCTCCCAGCTTCTTGAGCACACCCCAGTATGTTCACTGAAGGACAGAGTGAGAAACAGGGATGGCCTTCACGCTGTGCACACTGTACAGCAAGAGCTAAAATACCTATGTTATCAACGCTGTTTTAGCTGCAAATCTAAAACACGGTACTATATGATGAAAATTAACTCCATCCCAGCCAGACTCAGTACACTAATTTACAGAGTAAAAGCTCAGAAAGTAGGTAGCATGTAGTATGGAGAAAACAAAACTAGCTTCACCCTTCGCAGGAAGAGAATAAGCCTATAACAAGGCTTATAACGTGTCCAACATCACCAGCGGATTCTGAGCTAAAAGAGCTTAGAGAGTGTCAAGAGACAAAACCCACAACCTTGCAGGTCACTATATTTCAGAAACCCTCATTGCTTTTGGATAGATTTTTCACTTGGTTAGCACTCTTGTATGCAAGAGAACTAACAAAAATCTGTGAAAATCAGGAAATGAAATGACAAATTTTTCAGCTGACTTTATGTATAAACGACTAACAGAGTATCAGTAACTGTAAGTGGGAAAATTGTGAAACCTCTTTCTGAACTTTTTCCATGTTTTACTGCAGCCTTTGCAAGAGTTCTCTTTGGAAAAATAATAACAACTGGAGTAAAGAAAAAAAAGATCAAATCAAATCTTAAAAGCTGTTGTGTTGGGTTTTGGTGGTTAGGGGGTTACAGGAGTGGCTTCTGTGAGAAGCTGCTAGAAGTTTTCCCTTTGTTCAGTGGGGCCAGCAGGCTCCAGGGCAGACCTGCCACTGTCTGACTGAGCCAGTCAGTGAAGGTGATAACATCTCTGTAATAAGGTGTTTCAGAGGGGGAAAACAAATCAGCAGTGCAGGGAGAGAGGGGGGAGGTGCAGGCCTCACCCTCTGGCCTCCCACTGGGTGGCTGTCTGGGCCAGCGCTGGTGGTGGGGAGAGAGGATCAACAAGATGTGAGAGAAATAACTCTGCAGGCACCAAGGTCAGTGAAGAAGGAGGGGGAGGAATAATGCTGCTCCTGGCAGATTCCCCTGCAGCCCATGGTGAAGACCGTGGTGAGGCAGGCTGTCCCCTGCAGTTCATGGAGGCCCACAGAGGAGCAGAGATCCACCTGCAGCCCATGGAGGACCCCATATTGGGGCAGGCGGATGCCTGAAGGAGACTGTGGCCCTGTGGGAGGGCCGCACTGGAGCAGACTCCTGGTAGAGCCTGTGGCCCCATGGAGAGAGGATCCCAGGCTGGAGCAGGTTTGCTGGCAGGACTTGTAACCCTGTGGGGGACCCATGCTGGAGCACTCTGTCCTGAAGGAGTGCACCCCATGGAAGGGACTCACGCTGGAGCAGTTAATGAAGAAGTGCAGCCTGTGGGAAGGACTCACGTTGGAGAAGTTTGTGCAGGACGGTCTCTTGTGGGAGGGCCCCCATACTGGAGCACAAGAAGCGTGTAAGAAGTCCTCCTGCTGAGGAGGAAAGAGGAGTAGAGACAACGTGTGACGAACTGACCCCAACACCCATTCCCCATCCCCCTGCACTGCTGGCAGGTGAGGAAGGAGAGAATTTGAGACTAATGTTAAGCCTGGGAAAAAGAGAAGGGTGGAGGGAAGGTGTTCTTGAGATCTGTTCTTATCTCTCAGTATTCTGCTCTGGTTTCATTGTTAATAAATTGAATTAGTTTTCCCCAAGTTGAATCTGTTTTGCCCATGATGGTAATTGCTGAATGATCTCTTCCTGTGCTTATCTCAATCCACAAGCTTTTTGTTGTATTTTCTCTCCCTCTTCAGGGAGCATGAGCAAACAGCTGTGTACTCTTTGGCTCCCAATTGGGGCTAAACCATGACAGTTATGTAGCTGTAAATTTATGTATTATCATTTGTGGGGAGAGAGAATGTTTAGTAGGTACTGAAGCAGACTACACCACCATTTCTTCAGACAAAAAATGTTAATGATATCTGAACTGAGAAGATACAGTTTTTAGTTCTAGGATTAGTGGAGACTTAAGTCCCTCTTTGGAATGCTCCTATGAACCTCGAAGAGAGAAGTGAAATATTGGCTTAGCAGAAGTGAACTACAAAATTTTTTCCAATTGCCCCACAAACAAATAATTTTTAAGTGATATTGTATTATTGTTAGAAGGAAACACTTTCTCATCTACTTGAAATTACAGTTGGCAGGTATTGCCTTCAGAAAATTTAGTTTTAGGAAAGGCTGAATAAACACAGCACATACAAACGTCCATACAAGTGCAACTTCATTACCAGCTACACCAGATATTAGCTTTAGGGTTAGTGATAGTCTGAAGAATTGACAGCAATATCTTAACTAAAATTGAAAAGATATCCTTTAAAGTATTTAAATATTTTGCTATATTTGCATGTCCTCAAGTCACAGGAATGTTCACTAATACAAGCCTCCATTTAGAGACCTTTTTCGTAACTCCATTCTACGTGGACTTGTGCAAAGCGTTTGACACTGTCCCACATGACACCCTTGTCTCTAAACTAGAGAGACATGGATTTGACAGATGAACCACACAGTGGATAAGGAATTGGCTGGATGGCTGCACTCAAAGAATTGTGGTCAACGGCTCAATGTCCAACTGGAGCAGTGACGAGTGACATTCCTCAGGGGTTGATATTGGGACCAGCCCTGTTCAGCATCTTTGTCAGTGACATGGACAGTGGGACAGAGTGCACCCTCAGCAAGTTTGCCAACGATACCAAGCTGTGTGGTGCGGTCAACATGCTGGAGGGAAGGGATGCTAGAGGGACCTTGACAGGCTGGAGAGGTGGGCCCTTGTGAACCTCATGAAGTTCAACAAGTCCAAGTGCAAGGTACTGCACATGGGTTGGGGCAATCCCAGGCACAAATACAGGCTGGGTGGAAAATGGTTTGAGAGCAGCCCTGCGGAGAAGGACTTCGGAGTGATGGTGGACAAGAAGCTCAACAGAAGCTGACAATGTGCTCTTGCAGTCCAGAAAGCCAACCGCATCTGGGGCTGCATTGAAAGAAGCATGGCCAGCAGGTCGAGGGAGGGGGTTCTCCCATTCTGCTCCACTCTCATGAGACCCCACCTGGAGTACTGCGTCCAGCTCTGGAGCCCCCAGAAGAAGGACATTGATCTGTTGGAGCCACTGTTCTGGTTTAATATCTGTAACAGCTTCTTAATTTACTTGGTATTTTTATTAGAAACGCATCCTTTAAATTTGAGCTTAAGTACATTTGTACTTGAGTATACTTAAGTATACTTAAGTATATTTGAGCTTTATATTTGAGCTTAATCCTAGTCTAAAACATCATTAATTTATAATTAGGATTGATCAGCTGAATTTTCTATCAGGTCTACAGAATACAAATCTAAAATCATCAGTCACTCCTAAAATTTAATTTGGTCAGCATGCTGTCCGTTTACAGTATATTGCCCTCCAGAATACAAATAGATATTTGTATCTTCTTCCCAAAATCTCAATCAAATGCATACTTTAATTCTGATCTCACAATGGTAATCCTACTGTGAAACATTAGTGCTATACAATTCTATAATATTATTGTCATTGGTTTGGAGGGAGGTGCACTGCAGTTAGCAAATGGAATGACTGATATTAAAAAGTGAAAGTTTCTATCTACCTGATGTGCTTCCTAAGGTGTAAGGGTAAAGTTCTCAAATAAGAAACTTCACTATGTTCACTGAAACAAAGCTCGTACTGACAAACCTTGTGCTATCACTGAGGATGACAGGCAGGCACTGAAAGGCAGAGATACGCAAAGGCAGTAAAGGTGAGGACCTAAGAAAGGCTGGAGGTGGAGAAGTTAGAAGGCAGGACGACTTACCTGTCAAGAATGAATACATTTCATAATCTCTAGCAAAGCATTGAAAGGAAGGTCTTACTAAAAAATAAGCAGTCACACTGATTACTGTGACGTTATTCGTATGCGACAAATTGTCAGTAAGATTTTTTTTTATCAAGCTTTAAAAATCACATTTCTATGAATTACAACTCTGACATTTTAAACAAGAATTTCATCAGAACTTTTGGTTTGATTAGGCAAAAGCTGTCATTTTCCTTGTAATACTGAATTCTCTTTGACCTTCCTGAAATCAACTCTTGACATGCAGTGGTAAATCAAAGTGTATTAAAGGTCAGTATGGACCAGAGAGTCAGTATTCTGGCTGTAATCAGTATCTTGTTAGTGAAAGATCATGAACTATTATTTTAGAGGTTACTTTTGGGAAGATTACCTATCTACTTTTCCAAAGGAAAATTCACCGTAATAAAGTAGACTCATATATACTGAGTTTATCAAAGCTTTTCATCAACAACCAAAAATACACAAGGAAGGCTCAGACACTCCTTATACTGCAGCCCATGTATTGAAGAAGACAGAGATTGAACAACTTGCTGAAGGCTGCACAGGAAGCTTGTGATAACTGAACCCAGACTTGGCTGTAATGCTTTTTTCTACATTGTGAATCCACTAATTCTTTGAGAGACAGAATGACTTCTTTGGAGACCCAGCCTACCTTCTGCCTCTCCAGACTGCCAGATCTGACCAGCTGCAGAAATCAGTACACCTCCTGGGAGACAAAGTGCTTCAGGGATTTGTACTTCCTCCAACTCAGTGAGAGTTGGAATTAATGTGAATTAATGTGAAATAAGGATGCAATCTGTTGGTCAGTGTGTGCAAATAACTCTCACAAGCAAAGGTACACATTTTCCAAACTTAAAGAAAGACTTGATAACTTTTGTTACATTACTCCCTGCCATATATGCCTGACGATATCAAAAGCATAGTACTCATATGTTTATATTAACAGAAATATATATGTATGATATAATTTTTTTAACAGAAGAAATTAAATTTACAATTTTATAAACTGATATTTAAAGCATTTTAAACAGTCACATCTACAGTCTTTATTACTAAACATTTAAATTCTGGATATATTTCAGGTTTACATGTGCAAAGATAGAAAAAAAAATCAATCTCTTATTTTACAATCCATACTCCAGATAGATGGCCCTTTTGTTAACATTAAATAGCTTCCAGTATTTAGTACTATAATAGTTCTGGTGCACAATCATGAGTGAATTCTATTTCAAAGTATGTTTGATGAGTTATAAACATATGTGAAGGAAGATGTAATGGTTGGATATTGGAGAATTTTGACTCTTTGTACTTAAACAGCAAACATGTTGTAAAGTAGATCCATTCTTTATGAAATCAGGAATCTAAAAGTACAGAGAAGACAGTATGAATGGCTGTGTATCAGGCTGCTTTCCATGAGCAGATGGACATGAAGAAGTACATGCTTAGCTAACAAATATTATTTACATTGAAAGAGAAAAAAAAAAGATTTAAAAGTAAAACTAAACAGAAGGAGCCTTCAGCATGAAAATATGACAACTAAAGGAAAAAGTAAGCCTTTCAAGTTGATAGAGAAGCAAAATATAGTGGTAGGCTTACAAAACGTGTTCTGGCTCACTTGCGCATCAGCTTCTGATCAGAGGCTGAAGGGAGCTGAAGCACTGGAAAGGACAATTTTTAATCAATATTGAAAATCATCAGAGGCAGTTCTACTTGCCTCACAAGAAATATAGCCATATCTGAAATAAATGAAGTGCCCAAGGCAGACTTCGTATAGGAAAGCAGTCCAACTGTAACCTCTCTGTCACCTCACTATGACATGCCACAGTTACTATGGTTCAGAAACAACCCTCTGGAAAAACCACATGCTCTCTGTTGCACACACATGACCTAGAATATTAGAAAATTGGTGAGTAGATATGAAGTGGACAAGCAAAGACCAAACAGAGAAAAAGAACAATGAAAATACAGAGCTAACAGGTATCAAAGGAAAAAAAAAAAACTTTTTTCATCACAAATCAAACTACATTGTTGTTCTAGACCAACAGTAAGAGTGTTATGATTTAAGCAGTTGGCTACCACCACAGGATCACCCTGGAGAAAGCCATGAAGGATTTCAGCTTCTCTGGAACCCTTGTAGCTTCAATCTGTGACTATATTTGTCTGTGTAATTTCATAAAAAAAAAAAAATCAGTCATCCTTATATAACATTGTAGCTGTATGGAAATATGCTTTAATAATTTTATCACTCTTCTGCAAGATGCAGTTTCTGAGATGGGCTGTTTAGTTGTATGGGATGAGGAAAGGTTGCATCTATCTTGTTTCAGTTCCATAGTGCCTGTCATCAGGAGGAAAAGTAAAACTTCCATTTAAAAGAAGTCTCCCATAGTGCCACCAGCATCTAAAAAGCAGCTCTAATTATATGTCTGAATCTTTCAGGTCCTGCTAAGTACCTACATATTTCTTATTTAATTTCCCACAAAATAAATTTTTTTCAAGTTTGAGTTGTCAGATGTAATCACTTACAGACAGGATTCAGGCTGCAGTTCTCAAGTACTAAACGACTCATACAAACACGTCCAGTTTCATTTGGCATTTGATATTCAGTTCCCTCTAAAAATAATGACTGACATCACAGTTTACACAAAATTAATGTCACACATATTGTTTTTCTACGACTGTCATCTAAAATCTACAGATATCTTTTGTCATGCCTCTTCCTAAAGCAGAGCAAGCCTTTTCCTTCTCTCCTTTCCTTCCTTCTCCTGTCTCCCAGCCTGTTAAATCTGTTGGCTCTTAACATTGTTCACTAAAGTCCCTGAGCTGCATGATAGGAAAATGTTGAATCTCGGTGATACTTTTCAATTCTGTTTTGGTATGTCCTTACTTGGCTGTTTGTCGTAGTTCAGCCCCGATCAGGACCAGACTACGCAGTCTCTCTCTCACTCCCCCCACCCTCCAAGAGAATAGGGGGAGATGATATAAGAAAAACGGCTCAAGGTTTGAGATAAGGACAGGGAGAAATCCTTAAAGTTACCGTCACGGGCAAAACAGACTCGACTTGGGGAAAACTATTCATTTATTTCTAAAATTAGCAGGAGAATGAGACAGGGAACAAGATAACCTCCCCCCACCCCTCCCTCTTCCCGGGCTTAACATTATCTCTACTGCCTTCCCCTCCCGAGCGGCACGGGGGGGGAAAAGGGAATGGGGGTCGCGGTCAGTTCATCACGCGTTGTTTTTACGCCGCTGTATCATTGTCGGGGGAAGAACTCCTCGCATTCCTCCTCTGCTCCAGCGTGGGGTCCCTCCCACGGGCCACAGTCCTTAGTGAAACTGCTCCGGCGTGGGTCATCTCTTCCACGGGGTGCAGTCCCTCTAGAACAGCTGTCCCAGCGGGCCCTCCACGGGCCACAGCCTCCTTCAGGCCTCCACCTGCTCCAGCGTGGGGTCCTCCACGGGCTGCAGGTGGATCTCTGCCCCTCCGTGGACCTCCATGGGCTGCAGGGGGACAACCCGCTCCACCATGGTCTTCACCACGAGTTGCAGAGGAATCTTGGCCAGAAGCCGCATTACTCCTCCCCCTCCTTCTTCACTGACCTTGGCGTCTGCAGCCGTTCCTCACAACAGGCTGGCAGACGCCTCTCAGGATCCTTTTTACATCTTATTCACTTCTCATCTCCTCTCCACTTCTTGCAGCCGGGCCGGGCCGAGTTGGGCCCAGTCGGCTGCCCGGCGGGAGGCCAGAGTGTGAGGCCTGCAAGGCCCATGAGGCTCGTGCCTCCCCCTCTCTGCCCCCCGCTCAGCTGCGTCACATCTTCTCCTCCTCTTTTTCCTGTTTTCCCCTACTTAAATACGTTATCGCAGAGGCGTTATCACGGGACATTCTGCTACCAATTGGCTCGGCCTTGGCCAGCAGCGGGTCCGCCCTAGGCCCGGCCGAGTCCACTGAACAAAGGGGAGCGACTTCTAGCAGTTTCCTAGAGAAGCTACCACCTTAGGCCCCCCCCCTCACTAACAAAACCAGAACATTCCACCCCTCGCCTCTGCGAATTACGTATTTAAGTATTATAAGTAAAATACACACACATCAACAGAAGAAAATAGAATTCCCTGCACCAAAATCAAAATAATATCCTCACACCACCAACAGTGGGTAGACAATTAACAAACAATTCACCACTTATCCCTTCACCACAATCAGAACATAAATTCCCCATAATAATTTTGCTCTTTTGTCAAGTTCAATCCCTGTTTTGCCCGTTACTGCTCCCAATTAAACTCAATCCTTATCTCAAATTCCTCGAGCCCCACGTTGGGCGCCAAAATAACTGTTGTAGTTCAGCCCCGATCAGGACCAGACTACGCAGTCTCTCTCTCACTCCCCCCACCCTCCGAGAGAATAGGGGGAGATGATATAAGAAAAACGGCTCAAGGTTTGAGATAAGGTCAGGGAGAAATCCTTAAAGTTACCATCACGGGCAAAACAGACTCGACTTGGGGAAAACTATTCATTTATTTCTAAAATTAGCAGGAGAATGAGACAGGGAACAAGATAACCTCCCCCCACCCCTCCCTCTTCCCGGGCTTAACATTATCTCTACTACCTTCCCCTCCCGAGCGGCACGGGGGGGGAAAAGGGAATGGGGGTCGCGGTCAGTTCATCACGCGTTGTTTTTACGCCGCTGTATCATTGTCGGGGGAAGAACTCCTCGCATTCCTCCTCTGCTCCAGCGTGGGGTCCCTCCCACGGGCCACAGTCCTTAGTGAAACTGCTCCGGCGTGGGTCATCTCTTCCACGGGGTGCAGTCCCTCTAGAACAGCTGTCCCAGCGGGCCCTCCACGGGCCACAGCCTCCTTCAGGCCTCCACCTGCTCCAGCGTGGGGTCCTCCACGGGCTGCAGGTGGATCTCTGCCCCTCCGTGGACCTCCATGGGCTGCAGGGGGACAACCCGCTCCACCATGGTCTTCACCATGAGTTGCAGAGGAATCTTGGCCAGAAGCCGTATTACTCCTCCCCCTCCTTCTTCACTGACCTTGGCGTCTGCAGCCGTTCCTCACAACAGGCTGGCAGACGCCTCTCAGGATCCTTTTTACATCTTATTCACTTCTCATCTCCTCTCCACTTCTTGCAGCCAGGCCGGGCCGAGTTGGGCCCAGTCAGCTGCCCGGCGGGAGGCCAGAGGGTGAGGCC
This sequence comes from Chlamydotis macqueenii, assembly GCF_036417535.1. Lineage (NCBI taxonomy): Eukaryota > Metazoa > Chordata > Aves > Otidiformes > Otididae > Chlamydotis > Chlamydotis macqueenii. The sequence continues at coordinate 24,099,404 of NC_141558.1, forward strand.
TGCAAGGCCCATGAGGCTCGTGCCTCCCCCTCTCTGCCCCCCGCTCAGCTGCGTCACATCTTCTCCTCCTCTTTTTCCTGTTTTCACCTACTTAAATACGTTATCGCAGAGGCGTTATCACGGGACATTCTGCTACCAATTGGCTCGGCCTTGGCCAGCAGCGGGTCCGCCCTAGGCCCGGCCGAGTCCACTGAACAAAGGGGAGCGACTTCTAGCAGTTTCCTAGAGAAGCTACCACCTTAGGCCCCCCCCCTCACTAACAAAACCAGAACACTGTTCTTGCCTTATTCTGTACAACAGTTTCTATTGACTGAGAACAAAACAGGTATACAAAAAACCCCTAACCGATTCTAAGCTAATAATTATAAATATAACCAAACAATTTACAAATGTAAGCCAATATAATAACTCTCAATTAAGCAGAGTTTTTCACAGATTTATTGCACAGTTCATTAGTAGCAATATCAGTATGTCAGTGCCAATCAAAAGGCAAAGCTGCATTGGAAACTGTTATCATTAAGATTCTGGCAAAGAAAGCAGTAAAAACCACAGAGAAATATAAGACAACTAATCCTTTAAGCATTTCTCTCAAATGTCTTATATATATGCTTCATACTGTATTTGATGTCAGTCAAATATTTGGTCACATATCTATACAACTACTCTGATCAGTAGTGATGGAAAGAATATCACAAAAGATGGTGAAAAAGGAAGGGAACCATGAGATGATGCTATCACAGATGTTTAGTCTCTCAACAGTTTAAATGTGTCACATTCTGAGAGTAGTCCATGTGTATCACCAAGAGTGGACATCTGTTTCATGAAATCCACAAATGTTTCCTCACTACAAATGAAAGATAAAATAATAGAGATAGTGAAAAGTATACAATATAAGCAAATGACTGATAGATATTGGAAGACAAAATATTCCCCAAATACACAACATAGAAGAAGCGCAGTTCAAAGCAAACAGGAAAGATTTGCACAAATACCAAAACACCAAATCACACACATGATATGGTAAAGAAACAGTATAATTGATTAGTAAGTAACCTCTTTACTAAAAAGAAAGAGTTTATGTGAATACAAATGCACATCTTGATATAGATTTCAGGAAGATGTATGTTAATGATAACATGATGTTAACACTAGCTGTACATGCAATGTATGTATTCTGATTTATGTTTGCTCTCATTAAATATATGAAAGGGGTATTGATTTAGTTGTTTTTTCTATAGCTTCCCAAATATGGAGAGTGAGAAAGAATAGCATATATGAAGGAAAAAAAAATAAAGATCTTTTGAATTGCCTCTATATTCATTTTCCTACTGTTGCTAACTGAATGCTTCCGGTATGTTCAATGCCTCTGTATCTAGATATGTAAAATCCACATATCTAGCATGAAACTTTTCTCTGCAGATATTTGTTCATCACTATCCCTAGCTCCTGATATTTTAATCACTCTTCTTCTCTATACAAATTTGTCCATACATTTTCATATACAGTTATAGCTGTAAACTTTGGCATCATTAGATAAGACTTGGCTTTCAAGCTTTTATATTTTATTCCTTTAAGGTCTTAACTTCTCAAATCTTTGATGTGTCTTCTTATTCCCTAGAAGACAGAGGAGAACTACCCCCACCAGAATTCTAATTTTATTCTGGCAGAAATTTCATAAATGACCACAAACCTCTGTCCATGGCAGAATTGACAAAACAGTAGTAAGATTTGTATAAGCTGTGGCTTGTTCTATACTGGAGTCATCCAAACATAGGACGGTGGTTTTTTTTTGTATTATTAAGACTGTCTGCAATTAAATTTTATAGGAATTATTCCAAATATATTATTGTTCTGGTTTTAATATGGAGAAAGACAAATTATTTTAATATACTGCTATACTTAGTAGGTAAACAGCTCAATATTGCTAATTAAGCTATTTGTCGGATGCTCTGTTTCAGTTTTATTATATACATGGGCATTTTAGGTTTTTTTTTTCCCTAACCATGAGGAATATAAAAACAAATCAGGTAATGTTCTGTTAGTACACTATTTACCTCCAGAGTACACTTCTATGAATACAGTTAGCTAAGTACAGGGTGTGAAAGGATATCTTAAAATTCTAATTTAGTCTAAATGTCTTCACACATGTAGCTTTTGTTTGAGCATGCCACTGGAGCAGAGTGTGATTCCAAGTATATTAAATACATAGAAAATACTTTTAATAATTTAGATTATCAGACAGACATGGGGAAATAATCTACTCTAATTTATTTTAAGGATTTTATTAATAATGGTAGCTGAGGTTTTTATTTAAAAACAGAATAAAGGTCCTAGAAAAAAAAATACAATTTTCAATAGCAATGTTGAGTGTTAGTCAATGTTTCCTGTAGGCATGCAAACACATTTTATCATGTAAAAATCTATCAGAAATTTAGCTGGTTTTTCTTATCTATTAACATCTGCATAATTATCCAAGTTAAAGCCAATCCCAAACACATTTGTAAAGTAGCAAAATAGGCTTATTTGCTTTCTTTTTTTTTCCCCTCAGAAAAACTGTAGTGATTCAAGTGAAGCTTTATCAGGATAAATGTAGCCAAAGATAGCCGTAACTGCCAACTTCTATTAGTTTTAATGAGCTGGCAAGGCTGATTTCTTGCTCATCAAACAGAATACTTACTTCTAATGGTCTATATTATACTCAATTAAATCAGAAATAAGCTCAAAAGCAGCTGATTAACATGTTTTTAACATGTTTAGGGTCAGTTTTCATGCTTTGTCATTTGCTTTTCTCTTATATTTCACATATTCTTCTATTACATTTATTTTTTTTAGTTTCTTTCCAAATTATCTATAAATTTAAATATTACTTCACAAGAACTTTAGGAAATATAGCAGGTTTTTTTTTTTAATGACACAAGATATGTTGCCTATGTAGGTACATTATAAAATAGAAGGAAAGTAGATCAAAACAATAAGAAAGGCATTCATTTCATATTGCTGTGTCACACTTGCTGTAGACTACCCTGAACACAGGTATGTATCGTAATTCATGTATACAAGATGGAAAGTTAAAATTTCTGAACCTGCACGCCAAAATTCATACACAAAGGTCCAACATTTAGATCTGTATCTATAGAGAAGTCCCATTGATTTCCACAACAGCTCTGCATCACTCGGTGCACGATGACAGCATGCTGTATGAATATTTTGCACATGTTGGTGCCTGTTTCTGAGCAAGTAAGTCTGTAACATATTCAAAGTAGTATTTTGAATATACAAAAAGAAAACCCTATATAAAATTCTGCAAATTTCCGCTAATGTAAATAGAACATCTTTGTCTATAGAAAATGTGTAACAAAAATATTTCAACTAATTAAAAGCAGCAATAAATTAAATAATTGTTTTCACTGCAAAGTTGTCATTCCATAGGACAGATGCCTACAAGAAATAATATTATACAATAAAAAGTACATTATAAAGAATGCAAACAATGTTTACAGTGAGTGTAAGCTGTAGATTTTTTATATTAAGGTTACGAATTGTTTAGGAGCTCCCTTAGCTCTAAGGGAAAAAATGCTATTTCCAATGAACTAAAAAATTTAAGGTTAGCTCTTATGTTATCTATGTGTTAATAACACTTATTTGACCTTTTTGTCCTCTGAATGATTAAAGAATGCGAAGTATTTTATCCTGAAGGTATATGATCATATATAAATATTATTTTATTATAGGCAGGAAAAAGTATAAAAGGTGGCGATTCTGTTCATGCAGCACCTATTCATTTTTCTTTCCCAGTAGCCATTTTTGCTAAGCAATACATAAAAACCCAAGAATATTAATTTGTGTATCACAGATTGACATAGTACAGAATCTATCTGTCTATCTATATCTGACAATATTTTTCTATTGATATCAACGTCAGCTTGTTTATAGTCACAGAACACTAATACCCCTAGGAAAATGTAGTGGTTGGTAGTGTATGATAATAGAAATAGTATGTTTTTGTGCATCCCCAAACTATCATAACTTAAGAAAAACAGTTCCATGGGAAAAATCTGCAAAAATTGTCTATTTAATCAAATTGGTCTGAAATACTCTTTCTTCCTAAAAATCTAGGTATTATAGCTAGATTCAACACTTGTCAATAGTAAAAAGCTTCATACAGTCGATGAATTTATTCTACCACCTGCCCTTCTAGTCAGGTGCCAAAATGCCAAACTTGGCTTACAGACCCCTTGGAATTTACGACAGCCCTAAGGATGGCAACAAGCCCTGATGTAAAATGAATTCCTGAGAGCTGATATTACTGATCTCTGTCAAGGGTATCTCTTCAGCTATGCCTTGTTCTTTTCTTCCTTTTTGCACTCTAGCATGTCCCATATGTTGAAGAATGGAAGTGTCTGATCTTACACGGCCAGCTCAACACTGGGTGAATGTGTCCGATTGGTGAGGACATTCTTAGCTACAGCTAACAGGCTGCATTAAGGACTTAGTTTTTTACTTATTTCTGTATTTATTCCTGCATTCCATTGACCTAAGCCATATAGGGAAGCAGTAAGAAGCAGAGAAGCAGATGTTTCTACCTTCCTTTGAAAGACAGAAGGCAAGCAGGAATACCAGAGTTCAAAATAAATTTGTTTAACATTCTAGTACCATTGCCACTACTCTAGCTTTCCCTATACTTCATTTAATATGTGAAACATTCACAGACTGTAGATTATTAATGGCCACCATTATCAGCAAAAATAAAATCACTGTAAGCTATTAACAAAAAGCAATATAACATCTGCAGTCTTCATGTAAATCTCTCTACTTAGGTAGGAGGCAATTTACATGGTCAGCTGCTGTCAGTCAATGTGAGAGATTGATTGCTTCACCCATTTAAGACTTTTTCTTCCTATTGCCGTATTCTAACCCCAAATGATATACAATTCCATTCTTTTTATACATGCTCTATTGTGGCTTTTTGGTGCATTTTTCCACTGATGCATGTTCTATTTGTTCAAACTAATTTTCACAGCTGATCTTGATTTATGTCCTTACCAAGCACTTGAATTTTATTAATTTGTTTTTAATCATCTTTCACATCTTTATTAACCCCTCCTGTTATTTATCTATTAAAATCTACCTTTTTTTCTAACTCAGCTTCAATGATTTGAACATGAATTAGTTTTCAGGATGTTTAACCACCTAATTAAGGCACCAGTTTAACTATAATGAAATATCCTTTGAAAGCATTACTTGTGTGAGGATTGATATGAAAATTATCGATAAAGTACTGGGTAACTTTGTTTCTGAAATTCAGAAACTTGTAAAGGCTTCAATTCACATTTAGTTTAATTAAATATTACCACTTAATTTTAAATGTTATTTGTTTGTCTATATTCCATAAATATTGGCACCACCACAGAAAGTGGTTGTGCCTGAGAGGTTCCATTACTTCGTATCAGCAATAAGATGAGTGATTCACCTAGGTAAGTACTCTTGTCTGTCAGTTGTAAAAAATAGATGTCATACAGGCAGCAATTTGAGGGTCAGGGACTTCCTAATACCAAGGTAACTTCTTTGTATTTAATGAAAGACTACACTGTATACAAAAATAATAGTAGTCTAATTCTTTTCATTTCTCCTCTCCTTTGATCATCGCAACAAGTACTGTTATAACAGCAGCGCTGGTCTCTCTCTGCCTGCATTTGCAACTGATAAATCATTTGTCATGCAATGAATTTTTGCAATGCACTTTACAGGCCAAAAAATGCAAAATGTTCACCAGAAATGAAAAAAAAAAAAAAAAAAAGTCATATAGTTGACAACCTTGAAGTTGTTATGAGACAACATCCAAAACATTAAAGCACTGAAGTTTCAGCAAATCAGACCTCAATACAAACAGAGAGTGTATAGTGGCTTTCGTTTGAAATAGACTGTTTGTTCTTCCAAGATATAACTTTCTTTAAGATTTTTTTCTTTTATTATGTGAAATAACAAGGATTGTTTTGTTTTTAACTGATTACTAAGAAAACAATTGGGGAAAAAGCTTGGGAAAATGGCAAAAAATGAACCAACCAACTCAGAAATATCTCAATTTGAAAATTAAATCCATTCCTATTCCTACCACATAAAAAGTTTGAACAGACCTGTATATTTTTAGAAAGATTCACACACCCATAGTCTCCTGTGAGATACAGAACATGATATAAGAGTGCAGGAAAACAATCTGCTCTGACTGTATCATGATGAGCCATGTAACATCTCTATAAAAAGACTTAGAAAAGACCAATTAAGCATATTTCATGTGTTACGGAGAAGCAAGTGAGTCCAGTCAGTCAAGATACCATTCCAATACACAGTTTATAAAATGATAATCCTATAATAATGAACTTCAAACATAACTAAGTCCAAGTAAACAAAGTACATCTAACATGATGTTAACATGTTGTTTAGTCTGAAGAAAAGGAGGCTGAGGGGAGATCTTATTGCTCTCTGCAAAAACATGATAGGAAGTTGTAGCAAGGTGAGTGTTGGTCTCTACTCCCAAGTAACAAGTGATAGGACAAGAGGAAACGACCTCAGCTTGCATCAGGGAAGGTTTAGGTTGGATATTAGGAAACATTTCTTCACAGAAAGGGCTGTCAAGCATTGGAACAGGCTGCCCAGGGAGGCAGTGGAGTTACCATCCCTGAAGATATTTAAAAGATGTGTAGATGTGGAGCTTAAGGACATGGTTTAGTAGTACACTTGGCAGTGCTAGGTTAACAGTTCAACTGGATGATCTTCGGGGTCTTTTCCAACTTAAACGATTCTATGATGGGTGACTATGCCAGACAGAATATAGAATAAAAGAAAAATGGATTTGTTAGCGTAAATATAATTTATGCAGTATCCACAAACTATACAAAAAACCTACCAGAAGACTCCAAAGGCACATAGCATGCATTTCACTAAAATCAAATAAAATTATAACATAATTTTAATAATTACACAAGGCATATTTAGTTTAGAAGTTCAAGTTTGATAGATAATATTTATTCCAATATGAAGATTTAGTATATTTATAATGCCCAATAAGTACCCAAATGTTATAGCAGGATACACCGAGAAAGGTTTTCTGTCCTAAGAATCACACAGGGTATTTATGCATAAATTTGTGTGGTAATGAGATACAATTTGCTTTTGTGCCCAGGAGACTTAGTCCTTAAATTGAAGGAATTTTTAGGTTTTTTTTCCTTTTTTTTTTTTTTTTAAACTCACAAGGTTTTGTTTGTATGCTCTCTGAACTGTTCCTAAAATAAGTAGCTTATAGACTGAAATAAAATAACTTTTTGTGGAGAAAAGAGATTTTAGTTAGTTTTATATGCCACTAAGTTTGCAGGAGAGAGGGAGAAGGTTTCCAGAGTTGGACTATTTAAGTTTTTAGAAGGTAGATATCTTCTTTTATATTAAAATGTATCAATAAAAATTAATACTGAAGTCATTCATTTGGGAAATTAACCTATGCTATATATGCATCACTGTGTGCTGAAGATTCCTGTGGGTGTGATTGTTTTTTTTTCTTTTTGCTCTGTGTAATCCTTTACACCATTGTCAGGTGTGAAGGTATAAAAAGTTAGTCAGCACACTTACAGGACTTACAAAGAGTATCTGTGGATTGCAAGGACGTCTAGAAAGATGCAGACTATTGAACTGCCTCATCCATGAATCTCTCCCTAGCTACTTGTATAGATTATAACTGAAGTTCCTATCATATTGCTTAGCAATAGGAAAGAACTTATTAGATTATCATGTTGTCATCCTTTCAGCCTAGCCAACTGACACACATGTATCACTGAATATATAAAAATTATATCTAAAAAAGATGGCCAAAAAGAAGATGAGAGACATTGCAACAATTAAAGTCAAGATTCTATGTGGAGAGCTCTCTTTCACAATCTCAACTACAGATTTGGTAACAATGGGAAAAACCATACTTCAAAACGAAGATGAAGAAACTGAGCCATGGCATCCATGGTTGGGCAGAATAAGAAGTAAACTGTGTAAGTTATATAAGTTGAAAACTAAGTTAAATAATTAGATTTGTTATAGAGTAAATGATGCAATTGTTAGAGGATACCTATTGTTAGGCTGTAGGAAATGTGCTAAAACTTTCATTAAACTGTGAATAGTATTAAAATAAAAGCAGTGTTTAATGATGCTTTGCTATACCTTTTATATAGAAACTGTCATCTGCAAATTACAGTCACTTGGATTTTGTGAGTGAAGACACAAAGGAAAGTCTTTCTATAATCTGACCAAAAAAACATACAAAATAGACAGTGAAGTGCAGATAAAATGCTAGTTATAAGTCCTATTTCTCATTACTCACTCCCAGTTTTCTGCCATTGCTATTTCAAGGGAGAAATTGAGTAGAGTCAGGAGTGATCAAGCCAACAGAGGATCACCATTACTCCTGTTTTTGCACAAATAAAATATAAAAGTAGATAGAGAAAACAGGAAAGGAGAATTAAAATACTTGGGTTAAAAATACAATTTTTTATAGCTATCCAGAGGCCTTAAGGAAACAGTACTATTCTGGTACTGCACACCCTCTGCTAAAGGAACTGCAACCCAGCTTGACTGAATTTGTGTTGTTGAAAGTTCTCCAATTCCAGTGATTGCTGAAGAACCTTTGAAATATTACTCCTTGCTCTAATATCCATTATGTCACCAGTAAAGACAAATAACACCATTTAGGAACTTTTTTTTTACTTGAAACAGATGCCAAAGACATTGACATTTCCTGTTGGTATTTCTCACTACCAACTAATCTTGAGCCTGGCAACAGGATCTTGATATGTAGGATCTTAACGCTAAACTTGCTGAAAGTGACAGATGTTAACCTTATTAAATCAACTTGTTCACATAGTTACAGTTCTGCTCATTGCAGCTTCATTATTAGTCTGTTTAGTTTGAGTCTAGATACAATATCAACTTTTACTGAAAAATTAGGCTGGCATTTTGTAAATTAAGTAAGTGACCGACAGACTGAGCAATGAAGTTACAATATGTAGCTGGTTTTACTCTGACATTTCTGAAATGTTCTCAAAATAGAAAAGATGCAATAAATTGGAAATAATAAATTGATGCTGTTGCACTACTCCATTGCTGGTGTTCCAATACGTAAGCTAGTTTTATAGCTCATGATAATTTCTAAGGTACATTTTTAAATTTATTTTTTCCTTGAAGAACATAACAAAGGATCAACACCACCTTGTACGTTAACAGTGTGGTGTTTAATATTCATACTAGTTAATAGTTTGAGTATCTATTTTCTTCTGAAAACATTGGTTTACTTAGTTTCACTTAGTTTTGAAAAATTTACTCAAACTTAATCAGGATCCTAGGTCCTGAAAAATAAAACACAACAGACTACGCAGGAGGAGTTTATGTAAAATTGTAATGAGCTAATTATTGAAGTCAGACATAGCTATAAAATTTACAGAGGAAACTGTAAATTATTTTTCTGGTCAGAATAATCTATCTGACTAAATTAAAAAGTATTTTCCCCTAACATTAATTTCCACAAATGTAAGACTAGAAATTTTGTATGTGTGTTCAATAGTACCATATCTGTTGAGGACCATCTCATCTGTAGAGTAGTGAGATGAAACAGCTTAAGAATAAGTCATGAGATGCTGAATGGTGCCATATATGTTTAGGAAGCTGGAAGTTTGGAGTTGCCTTGAAAGATCAGTATTAGAAGTAAGTTCTTCATTGATACACATTTAGCATCTGCAGTTCTACAGAACAGCCTAAATTAGAACGATTATCTATAGAGAGGAGGAGGAAGGAATTGTACTTTACAAAACTTGATCCATACGTTATAGGACTCTACTTTTGAAATCAGTGGTGTAGCAAAACATTATTAACAAAGTATGACTAGACTAGTAGAATATAACATCTACTATAGATTAAATAAATTATTTTAGTTTCTCATTTGCCCATCATTGTCATTAACACTGAGATAATGTTAAACTTGAAAATAAAATTGACGTAAGAAAGTGTCGTAAGAATGTAAATACTCTTGAAAAGCAAGAGAATGGAAAAGGACCATGTGTACCAACATCCCATTTGGGACAGAATGAACCAGGGTTGGCTGGAAACAAGAAAGGCTAATGGATGAGAACCACAGGAGAAGTATAAAAGTGAAAATACGGTAATTCTAATTTGCTCATATGTTGCACTAAATGTGTTAATTAAACACTATCTAGGTTACTTTCAAGCATACTAATATTTTTAGGAGTTCCAGTTTTGAAAACACTTTGAAACCAAATAATATGCCATATATCAATGTTTTTAATGATATAGTGCAATGAAAATAATTCCCATCCTAATTAGATCTAAAACAAGGCAATTAGTTCTGATGCAAGACAGAATTTACAGAGTATTTGATGAACTGACAGAAACCTCATACTAGAAGCCTTTTCATAAAATTATTCTCTGCATCCTGAAAATTCTTTTTGAAAATATATGATTGTGTTCCTTTAATTAATAAGCGTGAAGTTTTAATGTATGTTATTAATTAAGGATTTGTTTCAGCAGACATCCTCCTGCTTCTGCAATTCTAATACAATAAGAAATATTATATAGTTAAGGAAACAAAACACAGAAACAAACCTTTTGTATAGTTCTGAAGTACATTGTCCTGGTTTCAGCTGGGATGGAGCTAATTTTCTTCTCGGTAGCTGCTGTGCTTTGGATTTATTATGGGATTTGATATGTGAAGAATGTTAATTATGTTAACTGATGTTATGAGTTGTTGCTAAAGAGACCAAGGACACTTTCCAGCTTCCCAGGTTTTGCTAATATGCAGGTGCAGGAAGCTGGGAGGTGTATAGCCAGTACAGTTGGTTCAAACTGGCCAAAGAGAGTATTCCATGCCATAAACGTCATGCTCAATATATAAGTGGGGTGGGCCGTGGAGCAGCCTCATTTTTCTCTTGCTGTTTGGAATTGTTCCAGGATTATTTTCAGGGTTGTTTTCGTTTTGTGATTGCTGCTCGGGATGGGCTGTATCAGTCGCATTGGGTTCTCAAGTGGTGAGAAATTGTGCATTATTAATTTTATATGTTTTATTATGCCTATTGTTATTACTATTATATTTATTATAATTATTTACATATATATATAAAATTATCTTTTCTTCTGCTATCCTAGTAAACCATCTTTATCTCAACCCATGAGTTTTCTTTTCTTCCTAATTCTCTCCCTCGTCCTGTGGGGAGAGGGGAGGGTGAGTGAACAGCTGTGTGGTACTCAATGGCTGCCTGAGGTTAAAGCATGACACACATATACATACATTTTTCTTACTTCTCTCCAGAAACACAAGTGTCTAAATATCAGGCTGGTGAAATTCAGAAAAGAAATGTAAGACTGAAGATTTCTAACACCTCCTTAGTTAATTCAATGAATTAAAACCTATAGATGAAAACAATTAAGATAGTGGCCCCTCTGAAACAAAGAGGTACACATTTTAGTGCTTGGTTTCACATAACTCCCAAAAGGAGAAACCAGTCCTAAAAGCTACAAAGATTTATGTTAAAATATCCATCTCAATTGTCTCCAAGTCATTCAAAAATCTACTTGTGTAGTAACAACCTATGCTCTAGTAAGCTTTATACAGGTGATATGTTCTAAAAGCCTTTGCACTGAAATTTTGAACACAGGGAAAACAAAACATTGTGATCCCTTTGAAACTAATAATCAGGCAAACGTACAGGTGCTACTTGTGTTTTCTTTCCTGTTTCTTTTCCTAGTATTTTCTACACTGTCAATTATCGTACAACACTTAGTTTTAGTTCAGACTTCACTGCTTACTTGTATATTTAAAGTTCAGGCTGTGTCAATGTGTCATGTCAGCTCACAGATTATTTCTATTTTCCTTATTCTTGCATTCTCCAGTCTTATTTGAGAAAAGTTTTACTCCAGTCTTAGGAATATTACTCTTATGTATTTTTTTTCAGATTATGGACCCTAAAAAATTAAGTTAAATATTTTTTTAAATATCTACTTTTTTTTTTGCATTTTCTTGTTTTACTAATGTAATTAAAAATATATGGACATAATGACAAATACAAAATTAACAGCAACACTTTCGCATTCATTAGAGCAGTACTGTTTGTATTTTTAATTAGAGGATAAAGAATTTGTCATCAATATGTCTTCATTTGTCTTTATAAGAAAATCACACATCAATTCACTGGTAACTACTGTACTTGAGCCTCTGCCACTTACTTTCAAGTGCTGCCAAATTAGTGTTCCCTTTCTGCCTACTTAGTTTTCTTTCAATGAAAATATTTTTTTTTTAATGGGACAAGCATAATAATAAATATAGACAAGGAAAATAATGCCAATTTTGATGAGTGCATATTTTAGCAATACACAAAAATAGACATAAAATTACCTGCATCTAAGATAAAAATAAAATTAAAAATGAACAATATATATCATCCTTTAGTTGTGTAAAATGTCCTTCTATCTTAACACAAGGAAATTAGAAATTAACTTCTGTCCTTTAGCAGAGAAAAAGAAAGGAAAATAAAATAATTCCAAACAAGTAGCTGGATTTAGCAAGCATTAGAATACAGACAGAAGTTAAGCTTTTCTAAAAAAATCAGTATTCTTAAGCTATTTATTTGTAAATATTTATGTTGATCATCTCTTCATTTCAAAGTAAGGCAAATTCAGAAGGGTTGCCTCCATTCTTCCAGGTGATTTTCTTCACTTATAATAAATAATTCACTGACATATTTTAGTCAAGTTGTATTTCTCTGAAGATATTTTGATTTTTTAAACATTTTATGTTCATTATTTCACTAAGTAATTCTAAAATTCTGTTTCTAGAAATAATGAACAATGAAAATGTCTTAATTTCTATATTTTTTTCTTTTTGTTATTTGTTTTTTTTTTATTTTGTTATTGTGTTCAGTTTTCCAACCTGTCTTACCTAAGAAAGAACTTTTGCAGCCAACACTTTTATAGGCAATACTAAGTACACACACACACACAATTTAAACAAAGTCACTGACCTCCAATGGATATTGGAGAGGCCCAGTACAGCATAAGGTTGTTTATGAATCTACATTCTATGATTACACTCTGACTTAAGAAAAAAACCCAAACAAACAACAAAAACCAAACTCAAAAAAACCCAAACAAGTAAGAAAAACAACCCAGAGAACTCTGTTAGCTAACTTCGGTATAATATTAAAAAAATATTAAAATATTTCAAATTTCAATTACAGTAGGGAAACTGAAAATAGGCTGTTCTGAATATATTCAGAAATTTAAGATACTTTTTTATATAAATTTATTTCATGAAAAATCTATCTGTATGTACACTCAGTAGAAAAGTTGAGTGAAAGGCCAATAATTCTCTTTAAATACTATGAGCCAAAGTTAAATACTTACTTAAGAAAAGTGGTTGTGCCTATACATAAAATACGTTAGGGAGAGAATTTTTATAAATCATAAGTACACAGAGAGTTCCTTAAACCTAATGAGAAATCAAATTAATTGCTTAATTTAATAAATATTATTATGTGGATCATAGTTCTTATGTGTTTTTCTAATATTTATTAAAACCAACAAACAAAACAGTCTGAAGACTTCTATTTTCAATTCAACTTTCTAACCTTGAGATAATTAAAATGCTAAATTCTCCTTTCTAATTTTCATGGTAGATCTCCAGCTTTTCTATTTTCTCTACAAGTTTTTCTTAGCAAAGTTCTGTACACAAACTCTGAAAGGATTAAATTAGCCTTAAGTGAAAAAATAAGATTGTAATTATCCACTTGCTAGCAGGCAACAGGATTTACCTAATACTATTTCTGTGAGCTGGGACATCTGATTAACTGTTAGAGTGAGTAAAATAATAAAGAAATAACTATGAGTAAAAGAATTATCAAGTAAATGTTTATCATCTTCCAATCACTTCACATGCCACAATATAAAGAAGCATAAAGTAAGAAAAGAGGCAGACAAGCCTAGAAAATAAATATACTGCTTAATTATATTTAAGGCACTGTATCTAACTGACTTCCCTCTTCAATCCACCTTTAGTTGGGCTGAAAAGAGTTTATGGAATCAGGCTGGTAGATCACTTTGAGAGTGAACTACGACAAGAGTAAAGCTGTCACAGAGAGCTGTAGTTGGTTCCTGCTCCTTCTCACTTCCTCACAGTCCAGCTGCCTCCTTCATGATATAGATCAAGAGGACACATAAGTAACCTGGCAATTTTCAAATACGTTTTAAAAAGAGAAGAAAATAGTAGCTTTCCTAAACAGAGTCCTTTGGTGCCTGCTCAGATTGGCAATAAAGAGTAATAGATGGTTTTGATGGTGTATAAATTCAGAAAAAAATGTGGTCCATTGGGAAGTAGCCATGAACATCAGTCAATTTTTTTTTTGACATTGTGAAGGGCTTTTCATGCTGCAAATGTTGGCTCAGACTCCAATTTCTAATGACGAGCAGAAAGCAGAAGCCTGCAGTGTAAATAGATGTGCTCTAGTGAAATGGAGCACCGTCACAGACTTGAATGTGAAAAGTTATTTGCACAGTGAAACCTCTCTGCACAGCTACAGGACTTATCAAACTTTTTTATCTTTATTTTTAAACAGTGCTGAAATTAGCCATGTGTCGTAGTTCGGCCCTGATCAGGACCAGACTACGCAGTCTGTCTCTCGCTCTCCCCACCCTCCGAGAGAATAGGAGGAGATGATATAAGAAAAAACAGCTCAAGGTTTGAGATAAGGACAGGGAGAAATCCTTAAAGTTACCGTCACGGGCAAAACAGACTCGACTTGGGGAAAACTATTCATTTATTTCTAAAATTAGCAGGAGAATAAGACAGGGAACAAGATAACCTCCCCCCACCCCTCCCTCTTCCCGGGCTTAACATTATCTCTACTACCTTCCCCTCCCGAGCGGCACGGGGGGGGAAAAGGGAATGGGGGTCGCGGTCAGTTCATCACGCGTTGTTTTACGCCGCTGTATCATCGTCAGGGGAAGAACTCCTCGCATTCCTCCTCTGCTCCAGCGTGGGGTCCCTCCCACGGGCCACAGTCTTTCGTGAAACTGCTCCGGCGTGGGTCATCTCTTCCACGGGGTGCAGTCCCTCTAGAACAGCTGTCCCAGCGGGCCCTCCACGGGCCACAGCCTCCTTCAGGCCTCCACCTGCTCTGGCGTGGGGTCCTCCACGGGCTGCAGGTGGATCTCTGCCCCTCCGTGGACCTCCATGGGCTGCAGGGGGACAACCCGCTCCACCATGGTCTTCACCACGAGTTGCAGAGGAATCTTGGCCAGGAGCCAAATTACTCCTCCCCCTCCTTCTTCACTGACCTTGGCGTCTGCAGCCGTTCCTCACAACAGGCTGGCAGACGCCTCTCAGGATCCTTTTTACATCTTATTCACTTCTCATCTCCTCTCCACTTCTTGCAGCCGGGCCGGGCCGAGTTGGGCCCAGTCGGCTGCCCGGCGGGAGGCCAGAGGGTGAGGCCTGCAAGGCCCATGAGGCTCGCGCCTCCCCCTCTCTGCCCCCCGCTCAGCTGCGTCACATCTTCTCCTCCTCTTTTTCCTGTTTTCCCCTACTTAAATACGTTATCGCAGAGGCGTTATCACGGGACATTCTGCTACCAATTGGCTCGGCCTTGGCCAGCAGCGGGTCCGCCCTAGGCCCGGCCGAGTCCACTGAACAAAGGGGAGCGACTTCTAGCAGTTTCCTAGAGAAGCTGCCACCTTAGGCCCCCCCTCACTAACAAAACCAGAACACCATGACATGTAATCATCACACAAATTGTAAAAGGGGTATAGCAGACCATTTCAAAGATTCCCAAACCTGGTCTGCCCAGCAATATAAAAGATGACCTAACACAAAATAAGAATGTTTTCCCTGCATTTCCATAACTGCATCAAAAGCTACAAACTCTGCTCATTGAAATGAAACTATGGAATGTGACCCACTCCTTGTTGTTGAATATAAGCATCTGCTTTTGTCTTAAATTTCTAGTCGGTGACATGCATACATAGTATACATAGGTATAGGTTTGGTTTCAGTGTTCATGATTCTCTCAAACATAGGCTTAGAGATCTTTCAAACTAGTTACTCCAAAATTACTTATTCTCTTGCCTAATTTCTATTAAGAGTTACTAATAAACCATTACACCTTTGATATAATTGTATCTCTGCTTAAGTTGATCTAAAACTGTCAGTTAAAAATTAAATTTTAAGTTTTTAAAGAGTTTATTTACTAAGGCTTTAAAGCTGCCATATAACCCTGCAGAGTATTTAGTTTTCAGCAGAAAAATATTATGTTTAAATTAAAACCATGTAATTTGTTCCAGAATTTTGTACTAGCTTGCCAAAAGAAAACGCTGTTTATACATGCCAGAAGAATATTAGGATTTCTAAAGAAAGGTTATGACAGTCATTAATTCTTTGGAGATAGTATTCAATAATGATAGTAAACACTGAGTTTCTGAACCAAAATTTAAATCTCAATGGAACACTCAAGGACAAAACGGGTACACAAAGACAGACTTGTCTCCAAATCAAGATCCTCTAGAATGAAAGCAATACCCTAGGACAAACAAAACACCCTAGAAATGAATCCTAGCATAGAATTTGTGTAAATTCCTCAAAGTTTACTAAGTTTATGAAATAGAGACAGTTTTGCATGTACAGTCAAGTCTGTGTAAACATTTTCTTCATTTTTCACTCTATGTTTCTAAAATGCAGATTTTTTTTTAAGACTATCTGTGCAGTAGCAAAATTAAATACTTTTATAGTTCTACCTTCATATTCTTCTAACATTAAAAATAATTTGAGGGAGGCTGATAAGCCACAGACAGTCCATCCCTGTGGCAACCCTTATGCATTCATACGCATCCCTGTGATAACTGTGTTTCTCCACTGAACTGCTCCACTGAGTTCTTGAACCTGAAGTTTGTAACATTGTTTCTATTATTAATTACATTACAGGCAAACTTTAAGGACAACCAGGATGTCTGCGAGGGCTTAGAAAATTTGTTTTGTTGGATTTGCCTCTGGTTTCTGTGTGATCTTCTCTATTTCCTTTTTTTTTTTTTTTCTATATATTTCCCTTTATTCTTTGTAAAATAGGGATGCTTTACAATAGTTTTATGAAGATTTACTTGGGAATCAGGTACCATAACAGTGTAGATGATAACTTACCTATAGGAACAAACACCAAAAAGCTTATAAAGAAGAGATGGGATGGAGACCACTATAATATACTTTTAGCAAGTATATTTCCAGAGAAAAAGAATATACTGAAAAATAGAAATACTGGTGGCATTTGCAGTTAAAAGGAATATTAAACCAAAATCAATTGGTAGAAAATGAAAATGCTATTTATTGTTTTAATTGGAAGAACATTTAGAAACATAGTATAAGTTATATTGGAACAAAGTTCTGGAAATCATTTAGTGTAACCCCAACTGAAAGCAAATCAAATTGTGTGGTGATGCTGTAAAGCTTGTTCAGGAAAGTTCTTAATATCTTCAAGGATGGAAATTCCTCAGCCTTTCTGGGCAACCTGTTCCCATGAGAAATTATTTTCCTTATATCTAGCTGGAATTTCCTTTTTTTTTTGTTTCATCACTATGTACCTCCACAAAGAGTCTAGGTGTGTCTTGCCTCCATCTACTACCTCCATATTAGGTTGAAGACAGCAATAAGTTTCTCAGATCCTCAAACCTTCTCTTCCAGCTTGAACAAACCAAATTCTCTCACCATCTCCTCATATACCGTGTGCTCCAGATCCCTAATAATCTTGATGTTGCTCCATTGGAGGAACTCATAAGACAGGTTGGGGAAATGTCAGGGAAAATTTTGACAATCAGAGGAACTGATAAAAAGTGAATGCCCTTGTCTAATGTGACACTCTTAAATTCCCTGTTCAGTTATTACACAGATACAAAAATATTGGTAACATTTATTTCTGTGAGCTTATTGTGGCTTTGAATATAGGAAGGTCAAAAACAGAGTAGAGACAAAAAAGGAGGACATTTGGGAGTTCATTCCATTAGTGAAACCATTAAGACTCAAATTTGCCTTTTCTTCCCATTTGATTTTTTGTAAAACTGTTCTTATTTCTGATTTCCTTCAGAGTGCCATGTGCATTATAGTTTTCACTTCTGAAGTAGAAAAAAAAAATATATACTGCAGGTACGGAACAAAACCAGTATGATTTTACTATAATCAACATGGATTTAAAATATCATAAATATAAACTATACTAATGAAAGAGATTGCAGAAAACAAGCTTACTCAAAAAAAAAAACCCTATAATCTACTGTAAATACATTGAGTGTTAACTTCTCAAGCTGGCATGTTAGCCATGTTAAAACCACAATGGATGTTTAGACAGTATACAGGAGTGATCTTGTGGTAGTACCCGAGAAAGCACTTGGGAGGAAAATGAGTCCTCATAAAGTAACTGTCAAAAAGTCATATCGGTGTTATAAATACACATTCACATTTGGCAAAGTCACACTCCTTGAGTTTACTTCTGTAGTTTCTGAATGGGGTTGATTGCCTACTGCTTGCTGGAAGCTTCTGCCAAAAAAAAAGAGTAAAGGGTGTCTTCTCTGAGCACCAAAAGCTTCTGGTTTAGTTTTCAGGGACAGGGAAAACATAATCAGTTACTATGTGTAGCTATACATTTTAACCTCACAGTAGTGTTCACTCTATATGATATTTATATAAATGCCTAAGTATTTAAAAATTCCATGTAAATCACGTAGGATGACACACAGACTCATTTAGGTGTACATAAAAGTTCTTTGCCAAAATTGAACCATTTGTATTTCCATTCACAGTGCACTTGCACTGAGTATGGAGAATCATGCAAATAAGCTTTTAATATTTCTGAAAGAAAATTATAAAGTTTTGCAACTTGCTAGCTGCATTTTCTTATGTCTTCAAATTGCCCAGTTTCATATAAACACACAAACTGATGGTTGTAGTAATTAAGGTTCAAATAACTAATTTAGGCCATAGTACATATTTTAAATGAGCTATTAAGGATAGATGCAAAAGTGCCTCAACCTATAGAAGAATCCAGTAAATAGCACTGGAAGAGGCAAGTGGATGCACAATTTTTAATTTGAGATTAAAATAAAGCCATTGACTTGCATGCCCTTTCTGTGATTAAAGACATGTGTCAGTGAAAGTGCATTTAGTGAAGTCTGATTCTGTAACAATCTTCAAATATCTTCCCAGACAGATAAACCAATTAAGCATTACTGAGTATTTGTTCAAAATATTGTCTCACTAGGCATTTTATTTGTAAAGACCTAGAAAGTTATGTCAAGTTTCCCTGGATTAGCTTCTACAGCATGCATATTAGCTTACAGAGTTGACAGTTACAGAGTGATGCAGTGCTAAAATTCATCTGCACAGATGGAGATAAATTATTTATCATTTTATTTATGAATAATACACTTTAAAATCATATAGACAGACAGTCAGGTGGGTGTATAGGTGCAGCTCTTTGTTATTAGAAGTGTCTTTGTGTTTTTAATAGCAAAGCTTCAAAGACAAATACTCCAGTGTCTATGTTTATAGCTACTGTTAGTTAAAAGACAAAATCATGCCAAGACGACTTCACTTTGTATCATTATTTCACAAAAACAAAACAAAATATGCAGAAACTTATGTTTTATTTCATCATAGAATAAAAGTACAAAGTTTACTTTGAGAAGCAGCTTTGCATTTTTATTTCAGACCTGAATTTTTATTTGATTTTAAATATGTTTTTCCCTTTTTTTTGGAAAAGAAAGCAGTGAGATTTAACAAACATTCATTCACACTGGAGGACTTGAAGTGCTGAAAAAACACACAGAAGAATACACGATTCATATAAATTATTTTCATCAATATCACACTATGAGGTACTTGACTGAATAATTTTTGCCAATACCACAGAGGAAAAAAAGAATCGTACAAAGTAAATTGTACATGAAAGCACAAGAAGAGCCTAACAGAATTTGCTTCTTTGATCAATTTAGTAAGAAGATTTGTAAGAAATTGTACATTCTTAATAACAAGCACAACCTAACATATTATTAGCTTGCACTTGCTTATTGTGGTTATAAATTGCTATATAACTATTGCAATTTATGCACTATAATCAAGATATACAAGTTAGTGAACTGAAGTACCAGAAATGCTATCATTAAACACTTGGTTCTTTATCAACTTTGAAAAGTCCTAGTTTTTATTTCTTTAAGCATTATTTGGCAGTTACGTACAGGAGTTTTAAACATACATCCAATTTCAATTTTGACGTCTCTTGTTTTACCAGTTGGTAAAAGGGCAAGTCACTGGAGTAGACTGATGTAATTTTGACTGTGACTTGCTGCCCCATAGACCAGTCCCCCAAAGTGGCTTGACCCTGCACCGGTTACTAATGGAAACACCCTGATCCTATAGCAGACACCATAAAACTTCCAGGCAAAACTCACTCCCTTCAATCCCTTTTGCTTTATGCGCACAAGTTTTTGTATCTCACTCCCTGACTAGAAATACACAAGAATTCTTTCTTAGCAATACCTCCAAGTTACTAGCTATCATAATGCACTGGTAGCTGTAGGCGTTTTTTGTTGTTGTTGTTGTTGTGTTTTGTTTTGTTTTTCTTTTAAATTTTCCTTTGTTTTTAACTGGCTATTAATGAAATCAGATTTTTCATACAAAACTTAGACAATATTTAAGAACAAATATGATGTTTAAATACTATTTATAAGAACAAGATCAGATTCTTATTATAAGAAGTGTGTAATTTCAGTGGTGTAGCTTGATAATAGTATTTATTTCCTTAATGTCAGTTACAAATTAGTGTTTACTGGCCTCATAGAATGTGTAGTTATAGCCATTTTAGTAATACTTGTATCGATAATGGACACTGACTTTTTTTGGTTTTAGATCTTACTTCCCAGACTTCCTATCTCCTGTTCCTCCACTAACCTGGAGAGTAAAGTAGTCTGTAAGAACTGGAATAGCTTTACTTACTTTTCAGCAGTATGAAATACAGGCGTGGATTAAGATCTACATGCTCAAAAGCACTTGTATTAGGATCTCATTCTTTTTCATTGAACATATCTTTGAAAAATCTAGCAAACTTCTCTTTAAATAAGTGTGCCTGAGAAATGGTATATTTTAAATGAAGAAAACAAGACACTCAGGTCAACCAAAAGTACACAAACATATATGAAAATTTTAAATATTATTTAAATAATAAAGAAAAAAAAAAGATCCATTTAATGTGTGACTGAGCAGAAAAAAAATTTCTCTAACAGTACTTTTATTGTATTTTCCTATATGATGTATTGCAGAATATTCCTTTATGTGCTTCAGCATCTTCCTGTGGTAATACAGTCAGCACAGTAGTAGCTAAATAAAAGTATGTGAATACTAAGGCAGAAAATCTGAATCCTCTATTCACAAAAAAAAAACCCCTAAGTTATACAAAGATTCACATAGTCCTAGAACTTTTGTGATAATAATGATGTTTTTCAAACAAAAACCTACTTGGATTATTAATGATACAATAGGAAATGATACACATGTATTATCATAGAAACATAGAATGGTTAGGGTTGAAAGGGACCTTCAAAGGTCATCTAGTCCAACACCCCTGCAAGGAGCAGGGACATCTTTGAGTAGATCACAGCCTCATCCAACCTGGCCTTGAATATTTCCAGGGATTCTCCCTGAAGTCTTTCTACCTTCTAAACACATGTGAAAATGCACATACATTTAAAATGAAAAGTAAAATAAGGAACTGATATAAAAATTATCTGTAATGTTATCCAGTTCTCTGCACTGTCTTTTAGGAAATTACATGTTTTTTTCTGTCTATTTTGGTTTGGTTCTGTGATCACAAAGTACCCATGAACTCTACAGATCTATTTGCATGTATAATGGGGATTCTTGGAAAATTGTAGTAAATCACAATTTTGTCATGAGGACAATTATTGGATAACAGCTTGCATACTGGTTAGTGGTCTGTTTCAAAAAGTAGAAATATTTTTCTGTATAATCTCAGATTCCAGCAAACACTATTCCCAGTCCTGTTAGTTCTGCTACTATTAATGTGATGACCAATCAGCCAAATTTCTTTTACACTTCTCTCAGAGAATGCTATTAACAAAAATGAGTGGATCCTACCCGTGCACTTCCCAAAATGTAACACACTTCATACGACGCCTGAACTGCATTTACAGGAACTTGTCAGTGAAAGTAAAAGACTACAGAAGAACATAATGAAGTCATGCAGATAACTGATGAGGAAAGAAAACTCCAGTCAACAAAGGGAGATTTTTTTTCCTTTTTCTTATTCAGTGTAATTACTCTGCAATCAAGATTCTCATGAGACTCACAAGACACCCTCTAAAACTGAATCTAGAATCTAAAATTAATATTTCAGATTGAACACTAAACATTGTAGATTCAGAAGAGAGATTAGTTTTATGGCAATTCTCCTTCTAGTTAATCCCTTAATGTTGCATAAAATTCTCATTGTCTCATAAGAATTTATATACTTCCTATGTCTTTCCTTTTTAACACCTATGAAGGCTCAACGGATACCTTACACGCTTTTTGTCTTGCATAATTTAAATGGTTAAAGTTTGCAAGTTAAAAAAAAATCCTGGAACAGCCGTTCTGTATTTAGCTTTCATATGTGCTTCTTCTACATCATTCAAGAAGAATGGATTAGGTACCCAAAAGTTTGATTATTTTATCTAATACTAGCAGTTAGCCTAATAAAAGGTATTACTTCCCTCTGAGAATCTTATTTATTTATCCACAAAAAGCCACTAATGTTAATGCTTCATAAATTAGAAAAGGAACAGGAAGATCAGAAGAACATCTAGAAACACTATTTCAGTCATAAGTACAAAAAAAAAAAAAAAACCAACCTAAATACCTACAACAACAATTGGTAGTGGTAGCAGCTGAGAAGCCTGTCCCATGCAAAGTGGTAAGGAAATACTTTCTTTCTCAGCTTGGTGCAAATATGCTGTCACTGATACAGAACTCTGGACAAATGTCACAGCCTATTCCTGTGCACACTTCCCTAATTCATATGCTGCATTCCATCCTGTAAACTTTTTTTTTTCTTCTTGCGTTATCTGTTTGTTACAACAAACATACATTTTTTTTTGTCTCAGTTTAACAGACATAGGTGTTTCAGTCATGTAGATATATTACCTCCACTGTATATATTTTTAAAAGTGCCACAGAGATCACATTTCATGTTGTAGAATATAACTGCAGATGCTGCAGAAATAATTTGTAAGGTGCTATAAAGTAGTCTGGCCCCTAGTCATTGCCAGCCTTAGCTACACCCAACTGCTTATATGCAATCATCAAATTACATGCATGCAGCTGACTATCAATACAGCTCAGAAATCAATCTGTTATTGGTGAAAAGAAGAGGATAAAATATGACTCTGTTTTTATGAGACTGTAAAGCCTTGGTTTGGTCAGATTATTCTCCAATTACCAATATTTGTAATGGCTCAAAAAGAATTAAATCTGTATTTTAGCTCAGCTGTGGTCTTTTTTTTTTCTTAGCATTTCAGTAAAAATCTGTCAGTAATTAAGTTTGAACATAGAAAAACATGCATTTTCAATTCCTTTGGCTACTCAGTCTATTGACAGATCACTTTTAAATGTAGTAGCAGTTTGAAAAGTAGAGGAAATAAAATACTACAGTTTGATAAAACCACTGAATCAAGCTAATGTACAAGTTCAAAAATACAGATGCCTATAAAAATAGATAAAACTAGATTAATGAAATGTATTTATAAATTCAAGTATGTCAGTAGTTCTATATAAACTATTCCAGCAGTAGTATGACCAGCTAATTAGCTTGAATTGACATATATGTACATCTGTGAAGAATGATGAAGAACTTGATCTACATAGGTTCCAGACAAACATCTTTACTACTCATCTATGACATTTTCTAAAACATAAAGATGTATTCTGCCAAACACTCTCTGTATAACCAAATTTAAAAAAAAGACTATAATTCAGAAAAAAAAAAAAAACCCTGTATGACTAGGCTATATACGTATTTTAAAATATTTCATATGTAAGAACCAATCTGCAATCCCTTTATAGTAGTATTTACTTTAAAGCCCAGAAGATATTCCATTCCATTCCAGGAATTGCTTTCATTTCAAGAATTCAAAGAAAATAGGATAAAAATAACTTAAAATTTGTTTTAGAAATGTTTGTATGTTTTACTAATTTAATATATCTTGTATTTCAAAATTAGAGATTATGTGCTTTGTTTGGTGTTAACATTACCAAATGTAGTGTTTTTAACCATTTTCTCCCTAAGGAAAGATGACTAAAATGTTGTAAATAGCACTGCTTTCCTTAGAAGTTAAATTATTATCTTCAAAAACTGGTGGTGATTCAAAGAATTTAGAAACATACAAAGATTATTAACAATCACTTTGTATTTGATATTCCCTTGCTGGTAATCTATAAATAGGAGTCTTACATAAGTACTCAGTTGAAGCATGCTGCTATCATAGTGTGAACTACTACATAAAAATATGTTATATTGTGAAAAAAACAAGATAAGATTGTGACAGTTGAGTATCTTTCCTGTAAATTGCATTTACCAGCAAAACAAAACAAAACAAAAAAATACTGATGCTAAAAGAATGTTGATCTCTTTATGATTATAGGAACTGAACAATTTTAAATACCTTCATTTTAAAGTCCTCGGATTCATGATTGAAGCTTATTAGTCAGAGGGCTCATTTGATGATTATTTCAAGGTGTAAAGTAAATCAGTAATCTGCTCTAAAAAAACGAGTATCGAAATTAAATGTGTCTGCAATTGAAGTGTTATAAATGATAGAACACAGTTTTACAGAATTCCATTATGTAACGTATAACATTTGCACACAAAACTACTGAAGTTCCATGTTTTAGCTGATAAAAAGAATGTTGAGGCAGAAGCATATTTTAATTAAATGTATTTTTTTTTTAAAAAAAAAAACAAGTTGGTAAGATCGTCAAAGTATTCTTTGTAAATAAAGTCATCAACAGTTAAAGTAAAATAAGCACAGCAAGCACTATTTTACTGTAGTGGAATTAAAGCCAATTATTAGATACAGTGATTATAAACTGAATGGGGATCTCTGTTATATGAAAAAAGTCATTTGAAGAGTACTGCTAAGTACTTTCAAGAAAATAAGTACTGGTTTGTATCAGTGAATGAGAACATTTAGTTCTGAATAAAAGTTGAAATGCGGTTTTTCAAGCATAGTAGCTTCATGGTGGTAATTCTGTTAAGTGTGACTAGATAATTAAGAAAATAATAATGAGGAATAGTATAAACAAACAAATAAATAAATAAATATGGTGCAATTAAATTAATTTACCAAGAATTATCTTCAGCTCCAGAGAGGAAAGAAATATTTAGTTTCTCTCTAGGTTTATTGGAAACACCTCTAAGATAAGTTAAGATACTAGCATTTTTGTGTTGGCTCTAAAAACAATGTATGTTCTTCTGTATTAATTGAAAATTTAGATACATCATTAAAAAAAAAACAACCTTAAAACTTTAAATTTCTACTATTTTTTTTTTAAATAATGGAATAAAAAGCTCCCACATTCTTTTATTTTGATATGTTTTACATACTGACTACATTTCTGACTCTCTGCCTATGTTTTTACTGTTCAACTTGAAATTTATGTTCTCCTCACCTCCACAAGCACTCTCAAGAGCTTCTACACCATGCAGCTGCTGGGTGGGACAGATGTACTCTATTTCTAGTAACATGCTGAGAATAAAAATGATTATTTTTCAATTAATTTTTCATACCCTGATTTTCAAAATTTACTTTTTCCATACATTCTGAAGTTTTTTGATCTTGTATAGCTTGTCCAATAAGTCAGACTTAGATCTCCTACAAACATCACTGAAACATAGCCCTCCAACTGGTAAAATTGTTTGTTGAATTCTTTACATGAAGCTACATCAGATTTGAGTTTCTTTACTTTAAATAAAAGAAAACAGAGGCATTGCTACTGTATTGCTAAAAATAATTAGTAGTCACACTGTATTTTCAAAGTTTATTCTTCTTACAACATAAGCTAGGTAAATCCATGTTGACCATGTATATTAAATACAAAAGAACACAGCTTTCACAATGTTAGGCACCAAAAAGCCATTAAAAACTTAAAAAGAATTTCCCAGCTGCAGATAACAAAATCCAGTATACGTACAACACACAGTACTGTATATTTCACGACTGTTTTTGTCAGATTAAGTGTTCTTAAACTAAGTTGTATACAAATACAAATACCAATATGTTCAGCATAAAGGAGTACGCATGGCGTTTGCAGATGGCAACACCTATATACATAGATCTGGATATGGAATCTAAATGCTTTGAATATGACTATCTCTGTGCAGCAAATTACCTTGGTGAAGAAACAACCCTCTCCTATGCACAAGGCTGTTAATCACTTGTTGTAGGCAAGGAATTACTCTGTTATTTCTGCACTTCCACAACTGATTGTTTACAAAGCAAAATGTCCTTCTTTGGACCCAGCAAGTGTTGACAGAAATTAATGTTGCCATCTATATTCAAGCCACATATAGAAGGCCAGTCAGTTTTGGTTGTTCAAGGTATTGGTCTAGGGCTGAGGTCATCAGCAGCTTATCCCAGCAATTTAATACAGAAAGCTATAAAATGTCAAAACAAAAGTCCCCTGTGGGAACTGCTGGGGGAATACTCTGACAGTCTCCTAGTTCCCAAATTAGACAAATTTCTATCAGATCACTAATGCTTCAGGGAACAGTCACTGAGGACAAACTGCCTTTGTTTAACACTGAGGCCAGGAAATTCCATGCCGTCGTGTACTTTTCTACCTCTCTGTTTGTTTCAAATTCCTACTTTGGAAAAGGTTCTTGAGCTTTCTGTGCAGATTCTGTAAGGCTCTGCTCTTGATCTATTTTCCTTCATTTTTTAGTCCTCCCAGGCCATTTAAGTGCCCCGGAGGACAGCTGGGCTTGCTTTACACTGGCAAATGGTAAGGTGCATGGAAAAAAACTAGCAGAATAAAAACATAGAAAGGGAAAGAATAGGCATTTGCTCTTGATTCTCGTGAGGGTGCCTTTCAAAAACAGTGGTCTACAAACGTGTATCCCAAGGTAGAGGGTTCCTTTGCTTCAGTGGACTGGAAGCCTACCTGTCTGGAAAGGGACAAGTTTTCACAGCACTCATTGGGTACAGCTCCTCTACTGTTTTCATTAGAATTCCTGAGAAAGTCTTGTTGCAAAAGATGTGGCACTCAGTGCTCTGGGTTGGCAGGAGGGAAGATTAGCCAGTTATAATGTGATTAAATCATTAAAACCCACAAAATTGTATCTATGCTGCTTCTCTATATTACATCAACTGGTTTCCATCGAAAAAAATTCTTGAGCTACCTCCCAGGACATGTGTACACCACAAAACAAACCAACCCAAACACTACACCAAGTGACATGGGGACCAATGGGTAACCTGCTTAACATGAGCTTATGTTGCATTTGTAAGGAAATAACAAGCAAATGTCTGCTATTGTAATGCTTCTTCCTATTTCAAAATTTTAGTTTGTCACCAAGAAGATAATGCAATTTGCAGAGTATTTAGAAAAAAGCAAAACAAAACAAAACAGAAATATTTTTTTTAAAACTATATGTTGTAAAAAAAAAAATCAAAAATTTCTATCAGCTTATATTACCAAAAAAAAGTAGTTGTGGTTTTATTTGGTAATAGTTTCTAAGCACTCACTGGGAATTGGAGTCTGATAACAGCTGACACGACAGCACTTTACGGATGGTATCTGAAGCTACCCATATGCAAGCTTGGAAATAAGGTGTTTGATTTTAACAATAAGGATAATTAACTATTGGAACAGATTGCAAAAGACTCTGAAGGACTAGAGAATGCTAAATCAGGGATAGATGTAACTTTTTTTTTTCTGAGAAATATGCTTTCCTTTGGATGGAGAATTTTATGGTTTATTTTACACAGCTCAGAGTTTTAGAACTTTAAATAAGAATTGTTTCTAATTATGAATTTTATATCTGTTGCTTGAATTCATCAGATCATGATATCTTAACAAAAGTGTACATCAGTTCTGCATCAGACACACACAAAAAATATAGGTAGCTTGGTTTCTTAATAAAATCAGTCATAATTCCAGAATAATGACAGGAGAAAACTTGTCCATAATTATATCAATGGATGTTATGCTTCATATACCAGGTTCTTATTAAGAAAAGCTGAAGATAAAAAGTGCAAATCAACTACATAAAGACTTCTAAGTAACGGAAAAACGCTCCTGTTCTATATAATTTACTTTGAACAATCAGGAAGCCGTAATTATGACTTTTGAGAACTAAAAGTTTCTGAAATAATCTCCAGATATAATAAGGATATATTTTTTTTTTTGTCGTAAACATAGTGATTAGTGTATAAAATTTGACAATGACTTGAGATTGTCCCAGTATAGAACCATCTAAAATGTGGATAAATCCCAAATATAAATAAAACTTATTAATTCAGCTTTCAAGTCTATGTAGATTTGTAGAGTTTACTGCTACTTAGTGTACACAGAAAAATTAACATTTTTAAGAGCTTCATCTACCCAATGGAATTGCAGTGGATTGCTTTCAGACACAGCAGCTGAAGCAAACATACTACCCATGTGTTCTATTTTCATACTGCTACTCAGGGGGCAGTGTGCTGATTCTAAATATTTATTGTGAAAACCTGTACATCAGTTTCTAAGAAACGAAGATTTCTCTTGATAGTTGCCCTCTGCAGAATAGTTGAAATGCTCAGCTTTAGAAACTCTCCTAGTAAATAGTGCCAAATTCTGAAATCCCACCCCTTCAGTGCTAAATACAAGATTTGCTACTTCAAAGTTTCTTCCAAAACAATGAAGGTAGAAAAAGATCTGGTAGAATGAAATCGTCTCATACAATCTGTCTTTAGATCTAGGTCCTGTATCCTAAAACTAGAAATCCTGTTGTTATCCTCAGGTTGTGCAAAATAATTTACATATGATTACAGCACAAATCAAACACATAGATCTAATCGCGATTTGCAGAAATGAGGA
The DNA here is from genome assembly GCF_036417535.1 of Chlamydotis macqueenii. Lineage (NCBI taxonomy): Eukaryota > Metazoa > Chordata > Aves > Otidiformes > Otididae > Chlamydotis > Chlamydotis macqueenii. The sequence goes on from NC_141558.1 coordinate 24,128,601, forward strand.
GACAGAGAATTCAATGTCAACTTTGAAACTTGCTGAAACACTTCATAAAGTCATACATTCTTTCAACTGTGGTAGCAGATTCTGGTTCTTTGTCTTAATCAGATATTCCTTTGTTAGTTTAGCTAGGTATGATCCAGTATTTTCTCCATGTGGATGTATTTATATGCTCTAAACCTTTACCTCTGAAACTGTTTTCTGATGAGAAAACATCTATTCTTGAGTCATCTTTTAATTACCTATCCAGTTTTCAAATACCCTTTTAAGCCTGTGAGCCATCTGGCTCCAGTGTGATGCTGTTTTATGTACACCTCTTTAGTACGCTTAGCAAAGATCTGTTCATCGCAATACTGTCCTGAGAATCATGTCATAAGGATTCACATTAACTGCTCACGTCTCCTCCTCCTCTGATGCCACTTCTGAGGTGATGAAGACAAGCATTTTTCATACCAGTTGAATTCTTGGCCTCAGTTTTCAATTTGTCAGTCTACCATTAAGCTAATTAATGTTATGAACACATAACTGGATTGAAATAAAATTAACTGCATAATAATGTTGGAATCCATAAAGCCCTTATTTGGAAGTCAGTCTCTCCTATCCAATTCATACATGGGCTGCACATGATCTACAGAAGTTGTCCTTTACTATTCCTTCCTTTTTCATTCGAGTGTATTTTTATAAGACCTTCTTTAAGTATCCATCATGGCTGAAAAAAAGGGCAATAAATAAGAATATTGGGAATGACATCACAGTAGTAGGTAGCACTTGTCCTAACATCTTTGAGAAGATAATATCAAAAGGATATTTTAGCAGCCTTTAAATAGTTTTAAGATATAAGCTGGCCATAAATGTTAAACTACAGTTCCAGCCTCAGATATAGAAAATGCTAATGATGATTTTTAATGTTTTCATCTTTTTTTTTTCTAAAAATATATTGAAATTTTTAGAAGCTTCCATAGAAAAAATAAACATATAACTGACAGTAGTTAATTATTTACCAAACTGGAACGCTGTACTTTGCTTTATCAAAAATTACCATATTTTTAAGCTAGAGAAAACAAGAGTTACCCTCCCCCCCTTCCCAAGTGAAGATCACTAAATAGGGATGCTTATGGTCTTAAAAGGTATAACCAAGCACTTTTTTTTCAGTCTGTGAGACTAAGATGCAGCCCTCAGTCTCCTGTAGAGATTGCTAATGTTTCATGATTCACAGGAGGAAGACTCTTCAACAATTCCTATGATACAACTACTAGAAGAATATTCAAGTTTCAAAGTGGCATTTTTTAAAATGAAAATGATTAAAAATATTTAATTCCTTTAAAAAAATAATTAATCTAGTCAAACAAGACTGAAACTAATTAAGAGGGGTGCATAAATAATGACTGAAAAAAAAAAAAGTAAAATATTTCCTCTCTCTGTAAATGTGCTCCCTTCCAATACTACTGAAACTCAAATAATCTTTCTGTTTATGTTTCCACAATGTTGGACGACATACTGTTATACTAGTACTACTACTATTTTTTTTTTTTTTACAGCATAAGAAAGATAAATATAAAGCTTTAAAATATTTCTTTTCATGTTCTTTGGCATTGATATTTTAAACTTTTTTTTTTCCTAATAAGGACTAAAGCCTGGATATTAGAAACAGCACCAAAAAAAAATGTTAAATACAACACACAGCCTCAACAGGAAAAAAAAAAAAAAAAAAAAAAAGAAATAAGTCTTCAGTACCTCGTATTCTGTTTACTCAGTTGAAGGTCCCATGGGCTATAGTTGCATTTGAAAGAAGTGCTAAAGGAGCTGAGCTCAGCTATAAGAGAAATGAGGACCACAATATCAGCAAAAACTTGCACAAATTTTATCTGAAGATACCTGGTACGATGACATAGCAACCCTATGAATAAAGCACATATAAGACCCAGGTTTTAAAGTGGTACTCCATTTGTTTTAATGAGACATTCCTTTCTTTTCCTTTAATATCCTGTATAATGCACAAAACTTCTGATTTTAACATATGTAGCAGCAGTCCTACTGACTAGAGTCTATTTAAATGCATAACAGTAATTCAGTCTCAGATTACAGGGAGAAATAAGAGCAGTTGATGGCATAATTAAAAAGCTTTGTAAATTTTTACATGCAAGTGGGTGAAACTAAAGCTGGCATTCTTTATTCCTGAGTGCACAACTTTGTAATATTAATGATATTTTTATGTACACAGAAATATGACAAATTACACTCCAGTAAATCTACATATACGCTCTGCTAGATCATACCCTACTTCTGTCTCAGTGTGTATTGTAAACTACACTGCCCTTAAGTTAGCTAAAAAAGACAACTGTATATTATTGTGACAATGTAACTAAACACATAGTTTATAAAACTCATTTGAAGTTACTTAAATTCATTTACATGCTACTTCCTATGGTTTTTAGGGGAATTTGGTCCTGCTGTTCTAATTTCAAAATAGGGGTGCAAAACTACATTCTAAGAAAAGTGTGGATTTTGCTTTGATACAGAATATCTGAATTTGAGCTCTTCTTTCAATAACTTATCTATAATTTCAAAGCTCTGAATAAAAAATAAAACCATATGTAGATGATCACATATGTCTACATGGGATTGTGTAGAAATTTAAAATTACAGAATTCCATTATATTAGTGATATCTTCACATATTTTACTGTATTGTTTCTAATAAATAGATTTTAACACTTGGGTCACACCATTCTAAAGAAATACCAGCTGTTCTAATGTAAGTTCTTGCTTTCTGGCCTGAAAACTTGCATCTCTTTTCTGCCTCTTCTATCTGCTTCTATAAAAGTGGGACACAATCATTTGCCAATCTTATTAACATACTGAATATTTTTTTCAGTTAATATACTCATTAGCTACGAAGTACGCAATGTATAAAAAAATAATCATTAGTACTTCAGTTTTTAATTTTATTTTAGATGGTTTACAGTTGAAATTCATACTCTTCCCTGTGGTGTTGCTGGAAGTGTGGCTAAACTTTGCCAATCTTTGTGTTATGTTTTTATCCACAGCAAATTGCCTTCCCTGCTGGTTGTCCTCTCCCTTGCCTACTTGGGTAATGGGAAAAACAGAAACAGTATCTCAGTCACTGCTACAAATCATATCTAAACTTTCTGTGCTGTAACTATTGCTTTAAAACATCAGAGATACAAAACAGCACAGTATCTTCTAAGTGCAGACATCTGCAGAAAACCCATTAAGTCAAATCACTAGCCTACTGTGCAGACATTAAAAGGAAAAAAGTAGCCATCAATAAACATGTTATTTTAATTCAATTTAACATTATTTTAGAGACAAATAAAAATTTATGCATTCTGTGTGCTAACTAAACAGAGATACCAGGGGCCAAGGTATTTATTAACTGTAAGAACATATCATTGACAGGTTTACTCTGAGCTGATGTAGATCATAGCACTGGTCTTAGCAGAACCACCAAGGGACAAACTCATGGTTAGTTGGCCGAAAAAGATTGCAGTGGAAATTCAGGAAGAGTTTTCTGGAGGAGTATGTCCACTTCCGTATATCTTGTTGAAAGACAAAAACCCTACTTACAAATATTTTAGTTATGTACCATATTTTAGTATACTGTTTTCAGTACATCCAGGAAAAAAAAAAATGAAACAGACTTATATTCACACTTGATTCTTATATCCTAAAATTCAATCCTTTTAAAAAAATAATGATAAATTGCTGAGATCATTTTAAGTTGCTGGAAAGCAAGCATGCATTCAGCTATGCTAATTCCTACCAAACAGTTCTTCATATACTTGGGTACTTGAAAACAGTTGTTTAAAAAAATCAAGACGTGTTAAAAAATCCTACTGTATTGTCCTGGTTTTGGACAGGTTGCCTTTAAGAAAATGGCAACAGCTAGTACTATAAATCTAATATATTTTACATTTAACCCCGAAAACTATAGTACATTAGAAAAGACCCGTTTGGTAAATTATCATTCTTCGTCCTCACTGATCCAAGGAAAAGAGGTCACCACTCACGCCAATGTAGCTTTGATACACCATGATTTGTTTTCTTTCCAATACTATTTCTAAACTAGGTACCAGTGACAAAAAACTAGAACTTGGCTTAAGCTCCAGGCAATAATTATCTTTCTGTTTTACAGACTAATGTAATATTGCCAATACTGATGTCTGTAAATAGTGATTTGCCCAGATTAACTGAGTCGTGATACTACTTCAATTTTTTAATACATCTTTGTATTTATATGCACACACACATGTTCTTAGCAAGATTTTTCCTTCTCACAAGGTAACAGAGACCTCCACAGATATATACATTAGTCAACTCCACTTTGATTTCCAGATTTTTTTGTGTGTGTGTGTGTTTGTGTGTGGAAAAATCAGAGAGTAGACGCATTTTTTTTCAGAACTACTGTGATTATTGCACACAAATCTAGAATCACTGTAGGGCTACAGGGCAAGGGGCAGGGGAATTTTAATCTGAAGTTTCAAAAGTCAAAATAACTATAGGTTTTATCTTACTAGGAAGCTACACTTGAAGTTGACTGCAATGGATAGGTATTGTGTAAAAGCAAGAAACGTAGTGATTCATAAATGTCTCTAAGAAAAGCTTTTAATATTACCTGAATATACTGGTATGAGCTGTTTCATGATTAGAATATATTTTCCTCTATCTAATGTTGAGGATTTTGTGAGAAAAAAAGGCTAATGATACAGATATTCTAGAAGAATGCAACAGATCTAGTACAAGGAAATTTTAGGAGCGCACTGAATCCCCAGTGTTAGACAATCTGTTTAGAAAGACAGTATTGGTAGTGGTATTTTAAGCAACCTAAGCTCTCTGTTAATGTATTTAAACATTGTTCACATCCTTAATTTTTAAAATCTAGTCCTCTTAATGTTATTTTAAATGTGGTGGAAAATTATACTGTAGGTCACAGTGCTTCCTTAAGTGAGTTCTTTCACTCTTCTGTTCCTGTCAGTTTGTGATGTGGTATGAATTAAGCCTTTATATCTCTTCAGCGCAGTAGGCTGTAAATTAATAGGTGCAAAGAAAGCAACAGTGTTCTGTGAATTAAGCATCAATTTACTGCTGCTACACTTCTCACTTCATACACCGTTCACATGCTGGTGTTAACAGTTAAGCAGTCTCTGGGTTTTTATAGCTAACACAGGAGAGATTATATTAGTTCAGTCACTACTAGTAGCATCCTATTTATTCTAGTGCCAAAATCCTTACAAAAGCTTCCACATACTTTCATGCATACAGTTACTAATATATATATTAGCATGAAGCAAAAGATAAGTGACACATTTCACATATGCTTTCTTTAAATACAAGCCTCAGAAATTTTTCAAGATTTCTATGTGAGATATTACCATAAATGACACATTTGTGTGATGCAGTTCACATGCTGGAGGAAAGAGAGGCCATCCAGAGGGACCTTGTCAGGCTACACGCTGGAAGGGAGGGATGCCATCCAGAGGGACCTTGACAGGCTGGAGAGGTGGGCCCATACCAACCTCATTAAGTGCAACCAGGCCAAGTGCAAGGTCCTGCACCTGGGTCATGGCAATCCCAGGCACAAATACAGGCTGGGCGGAAAATGGATCAAGAGCAGCCCTGAGGAGAGGGACTTGAGAGTGATGGTGGATGAGAAGCTTAACATAAGCCGGCAATGCGCCCTTGCGGCCCAGAAGGCCAACCACATCCTGGGCTGCATCAAGAGGAGCATGGCCAGCAGGTCGAGGGAGGTGATTCTCCCCCTCTACTCTGCCCTGGTGAGACCCCACCTGGAGTACTGTGTCCAGTTCTGGAGCCCCCAACATCAGAAGGACATGGACCAGTTGGGGAAGGTTCAGAGGAGGGCCACAAAGATGATAAAAGAGCTGGAGCACCTCTCTTATAAGCACAGGCTGAGAGAGTTGGGGCTGTTCAGCCTGCAGAAGAGGAGGCTCTGGGGAGACCTTATAGAGGTCTTCCAGTCTTCCAGTACCTCAAGGGGGCCTACAAGAAAGATGGGGAGAGACTCTTCAGTAGGGCCTGTTGTGATAGGACAAGGGGTAATGGTTTTAAAATAGAGGGAGGTAGATTTAGACAGGATATTAGGAAAAAAATTTTTATGCTGAGAGTTGTAGAACACTAGAACAGGTTGCCCAGAGAGGTGGTTGATGCCCAATCCCTGGAAACGTTCAAGGCCAGGTTGGATGAGGCTCTGAGCAACCTGATCTAGTCGGGCATGTTCCTGCTCCTTGCAGGGGGGTTGGACTAGATGTCCTTTGAAGGTCCCTTCCAACCCTAACCATTCTATGATTCTACACAGGCAGGTCAATATAAACCTCGTGAAGTTCTACAACAGCTAAAACGGCTTCACTAAGGACAAATGGTGCCTGACCAATTTGATGGTCTTCTGTGACAGGCTTAAAGCATCAGTGGACAAAGGACGAGCAACTGACATCATCTGTCTGGATTTGTGCAAAGCATTTGACACTGTCCCACATGACATTCTTCTCTAAACTGGAGTGACATGGATTTAATGTATGGAACAGTCAGTGGATAAGGAATTGGCTGGATGGCCACACTTGGAGAATGGTGGTCAATGGCTCAATGTCCAGGTGGAGACCAGTGACGAGTAGTGTGCCTCAGGGGTTGGTATTGGGACCAGCCTTGTTTAACATCTTTATTGGCAACATGGACAGTGGGATAGACTGCACCCTCAGTGAGTTAGTCAATGACACCAAGCTGTGTGGTGAGGTCAACATGCTGGAGGGAAGAGATGCCATATAGAGGGACCTTGATAAGCTGAAGAGGTGGGTCCATGAGACCTCATGAAGTTCGACAAGACCAAGCGCAAGGTCCTGTGCATGGCTCTGGGCAATCTCAAGCACAAATACAGGATGGGCAGAGAATGGATTGAGAACTGCCCTGAAGAGTAGGACTTGGGTGTGCTGGTGGATGAGAAGTTCAACATTAGCCAACAATGTGCTCTTGCAGCCCAGAAAGTCAATCGTATCCTAGGCTGCCTCAAAAGAATCATGGCCAGTGGGTCGAGGGAGGTGATTCTTCCCCTCTATTCCACTCTTGTGAGACACCACCTGGAGTACTGCGTCCAGTTCTGGAGCCCCCAGCATAAGAAGGAAATGGACCAGTTGGAGACCGTTCAGAGGAGGGCCACGAAGATGATCAGAGGACTGGAGAAGAGGAGGCTCCAGGGAGACCTTATAGCAGTCTTCCAGTACCTAAGTGGGCTTATAAGAAAGATAGTGAGAAACATTTTACCAGAGCCTGTTGCAATATGACAAGAAGTAATGTTTCTGAATTAGAAAGGGGTAGATTTACATAAGAAAGAAATTTTTTAGAATGAGGGTAGTGGAACACTGGAACAGGTTACCTAGAGAAGTGGTAGGTGCCTCATCCCTGGATACATTCAAGGTCAGGTTGGATGGGGCTCTGAGCAACCTGATCTAGTTGAAGGTGTTCCTGCTCCTTGATTCTATGGCTCTATATTTATTAACTGAGCTTTAAATAGATTTGCCTTTCCGTCAGGACTCCACAAACTTTTTTTTTTTTTTAATCAGAGTAGAATCGTAGAATCATTACAGTTGGATAAGAGCTCCAAGATCATCAAGTCCAACTGTCAACCCAACACCACGATGCCTACTAAACCATGTGCTGGAGTGCCACATCTACACGTTTTTTGAACACCTCTAGGGATAGTGACTCCACTACTTCCTTGGCCAGCCTGTTCAAATGCTTGACCACTCTTTCAGTAAAGAACTTGGGAAAAGAGACCAACATCCACCTCATTACAACCTCCTTTCAGGTAGTTGTAGAGAGCAATGAGGTCTCCCCTCAGCCCCCTCTTCTCCAGACTATATAATCACGGTGCCCTCAGGCGCTCGTGATAAGACAGCTCCAGACCACTCACCAGCTTCGTTGCCCTTCTTTGGACGCACTCCAGCATGTCAACATCCTTCTTGCAGTGAGGGGCCCAAAACTGCACACAGTATTCAAAGTATGACCTCACCAGTGTCAAGTACAGGGACACAATCAATTCTCTACTCCTGCTGGCTACACTATTCCTGAAACAAGCCAGAATGCTGTTGGCCTTCTTGGTCACCTGGGCACACCACTCATGACTGTCCACTAGCACCCCCAGGTCCCTTTCCACTGGGCAGCTTTCCAGCCACACTTCCATATAGTGTTGCATGGGATTGTTGTGACCCAAAGGCAGCACCCGGCACTTGGCCTTCTTGAACCTCATACAACTGACCTCAGCCCATCGATCCAGCCTGTCCAGGTCCCTCCACAGAGGCTTCCTACCCTCGAGTAGATTGACACTCTCACCCAGTTTGGAGTCATCTCCAAAGTTACTGAGGGAACACTCAATCCTCTCGTCCAGATCACTGATAAAGATATTAAAGAAAATTGGCCCCAGCACTGACCCCTGGGGAACACCACTTGTGACCAGCCACCAACTGGATTTAACTCAATTTACCACAACTCTCTGGACTCGGCCATCCAGCCAGTTTTTTACCCATTTAAAAGTACACTTGTCTAAGCCATGAGCTGTCAGCTTCTCTAGGAGAATGTTGTGGGAGACAGTATCAAAGGCTTTAGTAAAGTCCAGGTAGATAACATCCACAGCCTTTATCCACAGGATTTCCATCGTCTCCATTTCAGAACATAAGATTTACATATAATCCAAAGGAAAGCTATGGTCTAAAAGGAAGAATGGGAAACTGGTTTGCTACATTTCTACCTGAAGCTCTCAGAAGAATTATATACATATTTCAGCACTTGCCATCATTACATGCCTACTATCTGGGTAAAGATCACAGGATACTGATACAGCTATTGTGTATTTACCAGGAAAGTAGAGAGAAGGCCAGGCTTCACCACTGTCCTACACAGCAAAGATAAATGTACGAAAACTGTCTAGTTTTGAGGGAAAAGGAAAGGAGAGTGGATATACTGGCTGGATCAAATTGACTCCATTAGTTACATTCTTATTCCTGTGGGCTTAGGATGTTTTTATTCACCCTGTGCCAGTAGGAGGGCTGACTCGAGTACACTTCCCAGGCTCATTTGAGATATCATTCTGCAAAGGCTTTTCTGACCTAGAGCATCAAATTCCACCATTGCTACTCTCAAGTTCAAATTTTCCAGCCCTTCCTACCCAGCCTGAAGCTGTTTCCAAACCTTCCAACTCTTTAAAATCTGTCATACTATCCCCCAACCTACCCAAACAAAATTCTTCTCATGTTAGATTAATTCCTGTCTCCCGGCTGCGCAACTCAAAGCCCTTATTCCCTCCATCATCCCCTTTCTTTCAGTGCAATACTGTCAACTCAGAGATCACATACAATTTCACATGTTACATTGCAGCTTATTTTTGAAACCACTCCTTGTACTCTGTCTTTTTCTTCATTATGGTCATTTTAGCAATGAGAATCTGATAGTGCCTCATTGTTACCAGCAGACCTCATCTGCTTATATAGTATACACTATATATATGTGTATGTTATATATATGTGTTTAATATACATTTAAATAATAAAACAAACAAAAATTCACAGACCTTCTCCTGTATAAAAAAAATGTTAAAAAAAAAAGGAAAAACTATGCTGAAAGGAAAAGGAAGACAATAAAATAAACGTAACTGTGTCTTAAACAACAATTTCATTGCAGTTTTGCATTCATATCAATAGTAGCCAGGTTTCATATTCCCTCCCATGGAAATATTAGAGGGAGAGACCTCTCCAATCTGTCTTTATTTCTTTCTGTGGACTCCAAAGTTACTGAGCAGTGTTCATTGTATTTTCCCAAGTCTGCTAACAATTTACTAACAACTGTGAATAATTCATTTTTCAAGCAGGCATTTGAATGCCTGCTGAAAATCCATTTTGGAGCATGATGATTTTGATAAATATAGCAAAGTACAAGATACATCACTGATGAGATCATTTTATTAATCCTTATTATGGGAAAACTGTAGGAGTGAAGGAGCTGTTTATCTGCATATGTTTGGGTGTATATATATATATATATATATATATATAACTACTATGCCAAAGAACTGGATACAGATACTGAATTAAAACATGCTATTTCCCACTCAGGGAATTTTAAAAGACTCTGGAAAGCAATACTTTAAGAACTAGAGTATACCAGCTGCCTGTATCAAATATTTAATATACATAGCTGGCATCCTACGCAAAACACTGTGCCTATTTTCTTTCTAAATACCCTAATCTGAGTGGGATAATCCTTTCTGAAAGTATGCTTAACAGCTCTGAGACCAGGGAGACATTCACTCCAAGATTGCAGAACTCCACAGGCACTAAGTTCAGCACATTCTTTGCAAACTTTTTATACGCCGTTTTGACTGTAACTATACTTTTTTTTTTTTTTTTTTAAGGAATGGGCGTTATGGTTTTCAACCTTAAGGGTTGTCCCTTGAAGGGACATGAAGATCAACTACAACGTGTCAATGCTTGTTTGGAATAAGTTTTACCACATTTTAAGCTTAAACCATTGAACATGGCAGCAAATGCTGAGAGAGGATGCAGAAACAGGACATGTTGGTAGGAAGGAAAGGGAAGGGAGCAATGGGAGTATAGGTCTTGCCAACAGAAAATTAACTAGGAGAAACCAGGAGAAACAAGCAAGAGCAGCAAAAGCAGCAACTGACAGGACTCAGAAGTCAGGGAAAAAGATATATTCCACTGAATCTTTTAAAAAGACATGGCATTTGCCATGTTACTTATTTTAGGGATTCTTCTATCATTTATTCAGTTTGCAATATGTGAATGCATACTGACGTGTGCTGTAGTAAAATTCTGAACAAATGGGACATGGAAGAAATCAGTTAGCAAAAACATGTTTAATGAACAGAACTTTCATTCTAATTGGGTAAATAAACATATTCTTAATTGACAATATCTAATATCCTGTCATGGTCACTGTATTTTTCAGTCTTACAAATATCTTAATACAGACAAATATTCTTGTTCACCTTAAAAGCATCTTTGTCTTTCCAATCTATCTTGGGCATTCGGAAGTGTATAATGTTCTACGGTAAGTAAATTTTAAAAGTTTTTTTTGTTGCTATATATATTTGATAGAATGGGTTCAACTGCTGAACAGCATTAATGTTGATGTTCAAATGTGATAGACTACAGGATTTAAAAAAAAATAACTGGAAACTTTGCAACAGGAAAGTCAACAGAAAGAATTTTAGAGTAACTATGCAACTTCTTTGCCTGAAAAAAAAAAAAAAAAAAAAAAGAAACCCCCCCAAAAAACCCCCAAACCAAAAACCATGGTTCACAGCACGTCAGATGGACAGGTTATCAAATACAGAAGCTTATACTTATTGGACTCAGTTTCCTAACCAAAACAGGTAAAAAAGGAAATCTGCTTAAAAGCTAAAGAAATGTAAGAGCTTCCAAAAACTAATAGACAGCAAGAGAACCCTTTACCAGCATCTCCAATACAAACATACAGTATTGCAGAGTTTCACTGGTGACAAAAAAAAAAAGAAGGGATGATTGTCAGAAGGCTTCTAAAGAGTCTAAAGTAAATAACTAATAGAAAATAAACTAGTAAAAGCCAATAGTGTTCTCAAATGAAAAAGCTGGAATCTGTCTTCGTCTTGTTGCATAGCCACAACACATCCTTTCTCATCTGATGGAGAAGGAAAATAAAATAGAACCTTATATTGCTAAGTGTATGTCACAAGCCCTTTCCTGGTGTATAACAACAACTTTATGGAAGGTGCATCCACAAGCAATATATCTTTTCACAGTAAACCAATAGATGGTGCTCTTTAGCTGTATAATTATGTTGTTCTGAGCTAAATATTCAGCTCATCTGTGTGGATCTACTGCCATAGGTGTCTGTTAAAAAGGTGATTTAGACCACTCCATTATCTCATGCATTACTCTCCTATAGACCTTTCACAATTATGGTGGTAAGATTAATACAGGTCTCTATAAACAGGACAGGAAACATGTAGATCAAAATATTACTGTTTCTAATTATATCTAAGTGCTTGGACTGGCGTACTTATCTAAGAAACACAAATTAACTGTTATAAGATTTTTTCATTAACACAGAAATAAGAAGTGAGCTTCAGATTACTCCAGGTACTTATGTCAAATTGTATGCCAAGATTATAGTAATTCACTATTGACACTTCCAAATCACACTCACATCCACATGCATTTTAATGGCCTTCCACTAGGATATTGAGGTGATTTATAAGGAAGTCAGAATAATCTTAAGGGTATTTTTAAATAGTACTAGGAAATTAATTTAGACTAAAAAGTATGAAGTGTAGTTCATTCTCTTGGCAAATACTGACAAAAAAAAAATGAAGGATAATAATTTTAGGGTTCAATTGAAGCATAGTCAGAAAATATTAATATTTTAGGGCAAAAGAGGCAAAAAGAAATTGTAGAACAAAATATGCTCAATATTAATATTCCATGTGAAAAATGACTGTAGAATTATTCTTACTATCATGACTACCTTTAATGCATACAGTAATAATCTAAGATTTTTTTTTGTAAAATAATTTTTTAATCTTGCAAAAATTATGGCAAAGCCACATTTACAGGAAAAAGCCTGAGTCAAGCCTATCTATACCCATGGCAATTGCCCAGCGTTATCTAACCTGCAAATAATAAAATATTCAGTCCAAATTAAAAAAGAAAAACAAAAATCACCCAAAACACCTCAGTCTTAAGGAGTTGTCTTGGGAAACACTCATTAAGAGATTTTCAAAAGGATGCTTTCCCTAAGTGATTTTACTTCAAAACCATGGGCTTTTATGATACTTCTTAATGCTCGCTCTAGATCCAATCTTGATTTAATTTTAAGTACTATATAACTTAAGCTGAAGTCTAAAGGCACATGTTTGGAAGTATTTAAAAAGTTATATTTAATGTTCAGAAATTATGCAAAAAACTTTTTTAAAGCTCTACTAATTAACAACAGAGGAGCTCTTCAAACTCAACAGATCCAGCCATTTGGTGAAGACATAGCAAAGAGGCAGTCTTTCTATTATGGTCCCAGAAGTACCGTTCGTGGCATTGTGAGCAAGAGCTTACCACTCAAGATAAACATGCTTTACATATAAAACTACTTTATGAAATAGCAAATCAAGCAAGTGATTCAAATTAAAACAAAAGGTTTCTTTCATCTACAGCCTTACTAACAATTATTTTACTTCCTCCACAGATTAAAAGGCCTATTCTACCTGCTTTGCATTCATTTTGCAAACACTGATCTTCACCTTTTTAAATCTGTTGACAGTTATATTGATTCAAAGTAGGATTAAAAATGTGGTCATCTATATGTGCCCATCCATTCAAGACACAGAGCTATATAACTGCTCTTTAACTAGGAAAAAACGCCCCAAACTTGAATAGCCTTAGACACTCTAATTGTATCATAAAATAAATAGCAAGGTAATGTCATTTGAATCTTTTATAAACTAATTCCATTAGGATGGACTGTATGAATGATTTTCAAATAATATTTTAAGAATAAGGAAAACAAATATCTTCTTCCTTTTCAATACACTGTAAACCAATCAGCTGTATAACATGTAAATTAAATCAACATCTTAAAGAATGTTTAGAAAAGTAAGGCATATAATATCAGTAATATAATTACTATAATATCTCTTTATCATACTTTATAAATCTATCAGGTTATTCTTCCTCAGCATTTAGATTTTACTTGTTCTACCATTTCCATTGCTTTACTTAGAAAAAGTCCATCCAGGTTTTTATGATAATCATGCTGGAACTGGTGCTAACTTTGTTGATATGAGAGGGTAATCCAGACCAATTGCACCATATACTAAAACCACTAAAGAGTCATCAGTCTTAAATTATTTTGTTTATTCTCACTCTTTCTACCTTTTGCAGTGCTCGTATATCTGTCTTTCTATGTTCTTCACTAGGATAATATTTGGCTTATTTAAAGCAAATATTCCTTTAAGTGAAAAATCAGTCATAATTACCAGACTGTTCTAATGTAATACATCTTCTAACACAGAATTACTGTATAAACCTGTTGACATGGTACCAGATAAAATAAAAGGGAGCAATTAAAAAAAAAAAGTCACATTTTAAGATGATACACCTCTAGATCATTAGTTTTAAGTATAGAACAACTTCATATTTAAACACACAGCCGATTTTTGCAGATGACAGCATGCACTACATTTAGCATGGCTCTAATGTCGCTATGGTAACTGCTCTGGCATAGATATAGCTGAATGTGTAGCTTCACTCCAAATTATCCATTAATTCTTTAAACATTTCTTATAAAACTTCCTATAGGTTCTCCAAACTTTTCTTAGTGATCCTGTACTGGTCCTGTACTGGTATCAGTGATATCAGTACTGTTTAGCATTGTCATCAATGACATGGACAGTGGGATTGAGTGCACTCTCAGCAAGTTTGCTGACAACACCAAGCTGAGTGGTGCAGTTGATATGCCTGAGGGCCTGAATGCCATCCAGAGGGACCTGGACAAGCTCAAGAAGTGAGTCCATGTGAACCTCATGAGGTTCAACAAGGTTAAGTGCAAGGTCCTGCATATGGATCGGGGCAATGCCCAATATCAATACAGGATGGGGGATGAAGGGATTAAGAGCAGCCCTATGGAGAAGGACTTGGGTGTGTTGGTGGACGAGAAGCTCAACATGAGCAGGCAATGTACTCTTGCAGCCCAGAAAGCCAACCGCATCCTGGGCTGCATCAAAAGGAGTGCGGCCAGCAGGATGAGGGAGGTGATTCTTCACCTCTCTTCTGCCCTTGTGAAACCCTGCCTGGAGTACTGCATCCAGATCTGGAGCCATCAGCACAGGAAAGATGTGGACCTGTTGGAGCGAGTCCAGAGGAGTGCCACAAAAATTATCAGAGAGATAGAGCATCTCTCCTATGTGGACAGGCTGAGAGAATCTGTGTTGTTCAGCCTAGAGAAGTGAAGGCTCCAGGGTGACCTTATTGAGGCTTTTCAATACTTAGAAGGGGTTTATAAGAAAGATGAGGAGAAACTTTCTAGCAGAGTCTGTCACAACAGGCCAAGGGCTAATGGTTATAAACTAAAAGAGGGTAGGATTTACAGTAGATATAAGGAAGAAATTTTTTACACAGAGGGTGCTACAACACTGGAACAGGTTGCCCAGAGAGGTGGTAGACACCCCGTCCCTGGAAATGTTCAAGGCCAGGTTGGATGGGGCTCTAAGCAACCTGATCTACTTGGAGATGTCCCTGCTCCTTGTAGGGGAAGTTGGACTACATGACCTTTAAAGGTCCCTTTGAACTCAAACTATTCTATATTTCTATGATCCTAAGAACACATAATAAATCTTTATCAGAGTTTAGCATTATAAAAAAAATGTATCTCCAACTCTAAAAAAAAATATCAGGGAAAATGAGGAAACTATTTAGAATTAATTCTAGGAGAAATAAGATTCTGATTTCCAATGTGATATTACATGAGATCAATGCAGAATATATTTCCATTGCTTTCTACTCATATTCTTCTACATCATCTATTACCAGAAAACTTATTGGGAACAGATATGCATATGTCATGGTCTGTAAAAGTAAAGTTATTCCTATATTTACATGTTCAAATTCAGTAACAGATTAATTTATTGCAATGTTTCTAGGTGTCTACTAGAGCCTCATACAGATACAACAAGACTCCATTAGCTCTTCCCCTTCAAGATTTCCACTTCTGGTCCTTAGAACCTCTACTAAGAAAACATTGGCATCAATGACTGTTGTCATTGTGCATGTCTGTGCACAAAAGAGAGGCAAACAGGGTACACATATATTGTATTTCAGTCAGATATGAGCACTTAATTTGATACAGAGCTGCTTCATTGACTGCTGTTACACAACTTTTGGTCGTGTGGAAATGTCAGAGTAATCTTGAGATATAGATCCAGAAGTATCTTCAAAACAAAGTTTTTACATATTTGCCAAGCATAGTTGCCATGTATTTTTATTTGATACAGTTTTTCAACAGATCAGATGATACCTAGAGCTTCACAATTATTAATATATTTTACTGCCTAGCCTGTCATGACATTGAAATAATAGTGAGATTGCTTCAGATCTCCAGAAAAGCATTCTCAAGATAATAACTATCAGACATCTGTGAACAGCAGATCTGTATTTTTTTTCTAGGCTACATTTTTATAGCAATGGCACGTATGTCAAGCAGAAGACATTCTCAGAGTTGAAAAAAAAAATCTGTATATGTAGCATTCAGAGAAATCATCATACAAACTGTTCTGCAATTTAATCCATTCCCATGGACAGAACTATCATCTCTTCCTTAATACAGAAAATGTAGATGTAGTACTAAGCCCTGATAGTGCTAAGCAAACAGTTATAACATCACCCAATGTAAGATAATAATACTTGCATATATGAATACATGTAGTAAGACTGAATTATAGCCTGTTTAAAATGAGATGGCATCTATTTGCTGTCTATATATTCATGTTTTATTGTGAGGCTGAATTTTGTTCATTACTTTCATTGTTGGAGCACAATATCATGATAAGCCATTCAAGATAAAATATTAGAAAATGTTCTCATGCCCAGTTAAAATATGTAACATCAATAAATGCTCACTGCTAAGATACTTTAAAAATATAGCTCTCAAAGATGGAGGAAAATAAGAGGAAGGATGAAGATTTGCAAGGAAGTAAAAACAAACTCCTTTTTTTTTTTTTTTTTTTTTTTTAAAAATTCTGGAGGGTGAAAGTGACCAAAGGAAAAAGTGTAACAAAGTCATCATTTCTAACAGGTAGAAAATATTTTAAATATATTTTACTATATATTCAAAATACTAAAAAAAAAAAAAAAGCAAAACTGAAACTGAGAACTTTACAAGATCTCTAACTTACCATATTGATGGTGCTTCTGTCCCACTGATCTCTAGGAAGTCATATCCTTCCTCTAACTGGAAGTCAGTAAAAACCAAAGCAATGGTATCTCCTGGTTCAGCCAATATGGTCCAGGTGCAATCAGCATTATTTTCATACTCAGAAGGGAAGTGAGGACTTGAAATAGTTGCACTTGTCCCACGTAGTGTCCCTCCACAAGCTCCTTCAGCTGATGAACAGAATATCAATTACTAAGTGGAGCTGCACTTTAAACAAGTGAAACATCACTCTTGTTTGTGCCATATCAAACCCAGTTCTTCCTTTCCATACATAGAATACCCACAAATAAATGTGCACAGAGAAACAATACACTCTCCAATTGAATGGAATAGAACACTTTCTGGACATTAAGCTGCAGAGATTTTAGGTTTGGCTTTTTTCTTTTTACTTTTTTCCTTGTTGATGACAATTTAGTGCCAGGTTAAAAATAAAAAAATAAAAAAAATAAAAAGCTTAGCACAGACACAGTATGAGCTGATTTGAAGAACTGGTATTTTGGCTCTGTGAAAATGTTCACAGAAATCTAAGAAATAACTGGCCAGGGAATCACAGAAATACAGTTAGTTGCTCTGTGATACAAACTAAAAAATATTGAACACTTATTTTCTGAAGATATCTCTCATTTCTAATAACTAAAAAAAAACCCCACAAAAAAAAATCTTAGAGATTTAAATGCTTTCCTAAACTAGAAAGCATTAATAAAATTATACTAACCATTTTCAATCTTTTTGTTCTGAATCAGAATATTTACAGATGGTAAATAAATTCAGAAGGTTTTGTTGCCAGATGGACCTTCCAAGGTTCACTCATAACATTTTTTAAAGGTTATTAACAAAATTTCTAAAAATACAGAGCATTGGAGTTAGCTGCTCAGTCTGGAATGTTGTTCAATATATCACCAAAAGATGTAGAAGACTTCTTGTACACTTCTTTGCCTCATAAGATTTCATTGAAAGTTTTAAAGATATACCATTATTATTAGTATTGCATATTAATACATATAATTTAAAAAAAAAAAAACCAATAAAACGTGTTGTGGTTTTGTTTAGTGAGGGGGAAGCCTAAGGTGGTAGGCCTAAGGCATGTCATCCATACAATTCATTGGCATAAAAATTACTCAAGTGACTTTTGGTGTGTTATACTCATCAAGTGTATTTTGGTGACTATGGAAGCTAGAGCAATAGTAATTAAAAGTATTTCTGCATAGGTGAATGATCAGAAGAGAAGCATTTATTTTTCACCTGTTTTCTCATCTTTACTTACTGCTATTACCATTAGGTATTATTTGCATACTATAAGTGCATATGTGGATTTAAAAACAAATAGCTTAGCACAGTGCATGACACAAGGAACTTAACAGTCTAACTAGGATAATAACTGAATAGCAAATTAAGAAGAAAGAGAGGGGTAGAAGTAGAACTGCTTTTCTCAATCACAGATGAAAGCCTGTCAGTGAAAGTGAGCTTTAAAAGAAGATTTGAAGGAAAAAAGATTCATTTGAATCAAAGGAGGACGAATACTGTGGCTGGACATTAAAAAAAGGGGAGTACTAAAAGAGGATAAATAGCTAATAAGGGACGGAAATACAAGGAAAAATTGGGAGAAAGACAGAAACAGAATAATTACTTTAACATTTAAGTATTATATGGACCATTAATTTGACCAAAAAGAGGAGAGAAAGTTGCTGAAGAGATTCAATTTACTCTTCTATATGCAAAGTAAACTTTGACATTAAGAAATGTAACATAACATTGGCTACCAAAGCCTTATTGAGTTTCATGATTTCTTGGCACACAAATTTCTCAGAGAGAGCAGGTCCTTTTTATAAATTTGTTATCTTACTTTCTAGATCCTGATATTTATGTGATGTTCGTTTTTAAATGAAGAAGATTTAGGGGTAGACTAGATCTAGACTCCTAAAAGATTTCTTTTTGTTGGTGAAATCAGGCCATTTCTGTGATTTGTCTCTCAATTCCTAGCTTTTTACACAGTGCACATTGAAAGGGCCATTGTGGCTCTGAGGGATGAAAAGGGAAAGGAAGTGAAAATTAAAGAACTCATGGATAAAGCCAAGGATCAGAGTAAAAATTGCTGGTGCATAATACATGCAAAGATTACAATAATTTTAAAATACTGTAAATCTATAATAAATCAGAAAGAAGAATCAAGGTTTGTTATCCAATAATATCTAGAATGACCCTTTTTTTCTTTTTTTTTTTTTAAGCACTTCACTTCAGATTACTATCTAACCCAGCAAAGAAAAACAAATTAACTTGATACATTCTCTTACAATACTTCAGTACAGAAACAAACACTACATTATTGTTTTCCACAGTGGTCATCATGAGTATTAGTTTGAATGAGCTATCAAAAACTAAAATCTGATTATTTCCACCCTCTGGGTTTTTTTCATGCTTTGTACTTGTTCATTTTTGGCATAACGGTACGGGATTTTTGTATTTTTTTTTAAATAATCAAAATGTAAGAGTATGAGTTTCAGTTAATAGTGCATACAGTTTGTACCTCTATTGTTGAAAGCCAGCAAGCAGACTTTTCCCATCCAGGGTAACTAGCAAGATGTGCAAAATCCTGTCAGCCATAACTCTTTGGTACTAGCCACTTGCTGTTAAACTTTATTATGACAACATTCTCAATGACACCACCTCCCACTGTGTTTGTACTGACATTAAGTAACATGCTAGTGGTAATTACAAAGCTACTCAGTGTTTCTGCTGCAGAGCCTTTGAAAAAGCTTTGAGCACTAAAGCTCTGAATTTTACAGCTGACAAGGAAGGCTTATGTAGTAGATTATTTCTGGCAATCACATGCAAAAATCTAAATTTATACGCTCTGCATTACCAATGAAAGCTAAAGGAACTCAGGCTACTACAGATATCTGCCCAGAGGGATGCATAGCTTTTTAATCTATTCATAATACCATTTCTAAGAGGTCTGCCAGAAACCAAGTTAGCTCAGAAATGGAAAGGGAACATTAGTCAGGTAAGATCACAGGAACTAACTTGGACCAGACAGTCAGTATTTTCTCTCTGACAGATGTGGATGTGTTAGGGAAAAACCTCAGCAAAAGCAGCTGCACAGAATGATCTTTCCTCTGACATATTTCCCCTGTTCCAGGACCCTGTGGTTTAGCGACTTCCTTCATCATAAGTGGCACCCAGGCTATGGCAACAAGACTATTAAATGTTAAAATGTAATAAATTGTCTAAGGCAGGCAAGATATGGCCACACTGCTCAGGGGATAGGAAACAAACTGTCTACCCATACGCTGTTTCACCAGTTGGCCCCAGAGCTAGCTGGCCTCCTTGGACTGACCATCCGTCTTGGCCATGGCCTTCTCTATGTTATGCTTTTGAAAAAGCGAGAACAGTGCTCAGGAATCTTAATGCATAACTGTGCTTAGAGTAATTTGATAGCAGATAGTGCCTCAGGCTTCATTAATTCAAACTCTAAGTGATTAACAAATTGCATTTTAAAATGTGCAAGTAATTAATTGCAAACACTCATGGTTATTTTCAAGTTGTAAGCAACTGCAAAAAGTGCTGTTTGTATCAGCATAAATGACTACCTGAAGTATAAAGCTACAAACATTTGGATCTCTCAGCGGTCAGGAATTAAGTGCTCTGAATTTAGAGAATACGCATCATATATAAGGTACAAATGCAAACACATATGGCTGGCACTACTTGACAAAAATCATATATACTGTATAGATGTGTAGCTTAAATAAGAGAGATAAACATATCCATCAAGTTAATATATGTAAAAATCAAAAGAATCACTGAGGAACTGCGGCAGTCAATGAAAAACCTTACATTTTTATTCAAACTAGAAAGAGTCATTTCACCAAAAATAACAATCTGACAATTTTGGTAAGCTGTGTTTTGCATAAATGAGATCTCGCTACAAGTGAGGTGCATGCTGTGCTAAGGAGATATCCAAGGATGGGGTAAGAAGAGAAACAGTATCTTAAAAACCTTCCTTATGTTAATTGGTTTAGGTATCTTTCAAACCTTCAGTCTTTTTTACTGGACTTCCCTCTCCTTCCCACACAAATTCCTTCTAGAATGCAACATTCTGCATTCTATATGCCTTTTTAATATAAAAACTAGTAAAATATTTATGCAAGTGAAAAGTGTTTATTGCATAATAACCAAAAAAAAAAAACCAAACCCATCTAAACTTTCAAAATTAACTTAGAATTTGAATATAAATTGTCAGAATTGTCTATCCTGCTTTAGTTTAAACTGAAAGGTCTTAATTTGAAAGATCATTTTACTACGTTACTATTATAACATAACTGATAAAAACATAGCTGTGACTTAAATTACAAAATTAATAGCAAAAAAGTTTTTTCTTGTTATGTCATTCTAGTAATTTCCTTATCTTTTTGTCACTAGCAACAGAATAGATGCAATTAAAAACATGAGAGATATTTTACAAATCATTGTCAAATGACATATTGTCATTTTGAGTCACATTTTCTAAGTCTTACCAATTAAAGAAAATTGCAGTTTTATAGGGTACCAAATGAACCATGAGCATACATTATTTAGCATTCCGTATTAAAAATATCCCTGGAACAGTTATTCATTTATTGAGGCTGGAAAGCAGCCCCACAGAGATAAATATGGGAGTCTGGGTTCATGGCAAGTTGAGTATGAGTCAACAGTGTGCCCTGGAACCCTAAAGGGCCAACCATGTTCTAGGGTTCATCAATCAGAGCATAGCTAGCTGGTTGAGGGAGGTAGTTGTCCTGCTCAAAACTGCACTGGTGTGGCCCCACCTCAAGTACTGTGTGCAGTTTTGGGAGCCTCAATGTAAGAAGGACATCAGACTATTAGAGTGTGTCCAGAGGAGGGTGACCAAGATGGTGAAAGGTCTTGAGGGCAAGACTTAGGAGAAGCAGCTAAGATCACTTGGCTTGTTCCGCTTGGAGAAGAGAATGCTGAGGGGTGACCTCACCACAGTCTACAATTTCCTTAAGGGGGGCAGCACAGGGGGAGGTGCTGATCTCCTCTCTCTGGTGACCAGCAACAAGACGTAAGGAAAGAACAGAATGACGCTGCATCAGAGGAAGTTCAGATCAGACATTAGGAAAAGTTTATTCACTGAGAGGGCGGTCAGTCACTGGAACAGACTCCCCAAGGAAGTGGTCATGGCACCAAGTCTGTCAGAGTTCAAGGAGTGTCTGGATAATACTCTTAGTTACATGGTTTAGGTTTAGGTAGTCCTGAGAGAAGTAGGGGGTTCGACTCAATGGTCATTACGGGTCCCTTCCACCTTGTGATATTCTATGGTCCTAGGATTTATTGAATTCTTTATTAAATGGACTTTTCCTGTAGTTCACTTGTGAAAAAGTAGGTAATTTTACCTCATTTAATAAAATTCTTCAGAACAGAAAACACGTCTATTAAATAATCATGAATGATTACTTTCAGAGATATATGCTTTGGTTATTTTGGAAGTGGTTAATATAAGGAGTTAGTTAAATGACTTTTTGAAGTAAGACTTAAAAATTATAATTTTAAAATGTCTCACTGACAAAAACCTAGAAACAAGCCATAGTATATCAATGCCAAGTTTAAAAATAAATTTCACTATGTCAATGCCAACTGTCAAGCTGCTAAACTGCCAGTTTCATAAAGACCAAAAACATCACGAAGTGTTACAATGGTGTAGCATTATACATTCATCAGACAACTCATTGATCTAATCTAGTTCCAACTGGCAGCCAGCTCTTTAACCATCAAAATATTCACCTCTACTTGCTAATCTTCTTTAATATTTCAGTTATTTATAGTCTTTCTTTTGAACAGGTAAAAGCCAACACCTGTGATTCTTCTCTGTGTTAAAAAAAAAAAAATCAAACAAAACAAAACAAAAACAAAAACCAAACTTGTCAGAAGGTTGGGTCTTTTTTCCTGTCACCTCCGGAATCCAGATGTACTGCATCTTACATAAGTGCTCTAATCAATTTGCCTCCCCTTTCTCAATTTCTTCTCTTGCTGTTGATCAACTTCACATAAATTAAATACTCATCAGACCATGCATTTAAGATGAATTTTCTTTCTCTCCCCGGGGTACTCAAAGGACACTTCAAAATAATTTGGATTGCTCTCTAAGTAGATTTATTTTGTTAAAATTTCAGAAATTATTGTAGTTTAGGAAAATAGTGCATATTTTACTTATCTAAAAAATTCAGATTTCTCACTTCAAATTAATAGTATGTACAAAATAGAAACATAGAAATTGTTGCAATTTGTTTAGGCACCTGTGGGCACCCATTGTAGTAGTACTTTGAACATTTTAGCTTTGACATTTCAGTGAGCACGATCTAAGTAGACCCCAGTGGGGTTGCCCCATAGTTACTGGCCCTGACAATACAGGATACAGTGGAGTCGTCTTTTACTTTCTGGGGCTTGAGATTGGTCTGTTTTTCCTTTGTAAACATTGTGCTCAATTTAGTAGCATTTTACAATTCTTATTTATTCTATCATATCAGGTTTCTTTTTTATGTTACAAAGACTTATTCTTCCTCCATCCACTCTGGAGAGGAAATCTGATCAATTAGTCACTGAAGTTAGAAATTCCAAAATAGTGATGGGCAAATTATTTACTAACAAAAAAGTTTTGTTATTAACTAATAGTATGTACTTGAGCAAACTTAAAATCAAAACCCAATGTCTGCCACCTTTTTCATGAAAAAAAAATTGGCCTTAAGGGGGGATAGCTAGATTAAGAAGTTCCAAAATTAATCAACAGTCTGTAGTCTCATACAGAAATAAAAGATCAGTATTCTGGATATCTTGTAAAGATTCTCTTCTTTTTCAATTAAGAATCCTAAGCTATTTTCCAGTGAAATAATAATCCTTCACTTGAGAACATATTTTTATTTTAATGCTGATAATGGTCCCTTAAAAAAAACCAGCCTATGACAAATTAATAGTAAAGCCCTAATTTTGAAGCAAAAAGAGAAAGTGCTGAATCCTTTGAGGGTAAATTAATGACTGTTGCAGATTTCACATATATATATATATATATTTAATAACTAGGAAAGTTAATCCAGTCATTCCCAGGA
This sequence comes from Chlamydotis macqueenii, assembly GCF_036417535.1. NCBI lineage: Eukaryota > Metazoa > Chordata > Aves > Otidiformes > Otididae > Chlamydotis > Chlamydotis macqueenii. Next base: position 24,152,695 of record NC_141558.1, read on the forward strand.
GTCTACGTGCAGTTATGAAATTGTTAATATTTTTATGTCTGCCTTGAGGTTTTTCATTTTTAGTAAAACATTGTATCTCCCTCTGATATTAATTTTTCTCATGTTCCTAATGGTCAGACTAAAGTCCTCTTTTTCATTCTTTGACTTTACTGTCTTATTCTGAGTACCTTCATCATGTTTTCATCTCATCTGTCACTTCTTATTCCTATATTCCAGGCACCTTATTGCACAGCTTCAGCTTTGACCTGGCATCTTTTAATTTTTTTTTTATCTGGTCCCTGCGTACCTGATACATATTAGAACAAGAATATTCTAACAAATATATGTAGATGTAAATATATATATACTTCTACACACATATATAAGAAGGAATATTTATAGCTGGGTTCATATCTCCCATTGGATGTGATCTAGTCAGTCCTGCACTACTGTCTAAGAAATGACAGAGTATATCCTATCTGCTCTTCCTGAAACACTTCTGACTTCTTATTTGACCAGTCACAATGAGTTTCATTCAAATTTCATCCCAATGTAAACATTGCACCAATTCAGATTATTCTAAAAGTGAACAGAATTGTCAGGAATCTGCCATGTCACTCTAAAAATTAGATTTGGGAAAATGGTCTCACTTTATCATGTAATGAAACAGTAAAAAACAGAATTGCCAGGAAATTTTCTTTTTCTTTCCCTTTATTTTTTCTACTTTAAAAAAAAAAACAACACATGGATAAATGATAGGATCAGGACATCTTTTTCTCCTCCTTAAAATTATAAAATCATATTTGTCTGAACCTCAGAGGCTGAGAAGAAATTGCATCAGAGAATTATTTGCTACCTCTGAAAGTACATGTAACAGTAAAACCATCAATTTCTCTTTGCTAGATGTTTTAAATTACCAGCTCTGAATCTCTGTTTAGTTTATCTTGCTTTACAGTAAATCATAAACTCCCTTTGTCTATTCTAAAAATGCCTTCCTGATTATATATTCTTCACCAAAGTATTTCTCCAACAATATATCTTAAATTTAGAACCTCATTCATTAGTACTTGATTATTTTGGACCTTTCTGACATATGATCTCTTTCACTAGTTTGTTTTCTTTATTTATTCTTTATTTTCTCTACAATAACTGGGTGTCTTTTTAATGATAACATATTACACTTTCTTCCCTTCACAGCTATTTTCATTGTGAGAAAACACTTACCATTGTAATATCACTAATGCAATTTGTATTCCTAATGTTAGCTTCATAAAAATCTAGACTCATGCAACTATAATCAACTAGGGATTCTCAAAATTACTGAGAATTGAGAACCTAATTATACAAAGTTCATTTAGAAGTAGTCACATATCATAAATCAGCTATTAGTGGAGTTACTGCAGAGAATGAAATTAACTTTCAAAATGTTTCAGACTTGTACTGCACAGTATTTCAATCTCAAGATAAAGGTGGCAAATGTTTTAGGTGACATCACAATGGTAGCCAAGATTGAGACAAAGATCTCCAACTCTTGGGACAAAAAACCCAGAAGAACATAATTTAGGCTTTTGATTCTCCATGTCGATTTTTGTAAGCCACCTATATATTTTTTTTTGTAGAAACTCATGGTAAACTTCTCTGTTAGCTTCTATTAGCAGAGAAGTCCATGGCTGCTTTTACATACTATACAGAAAAATAGGACTAAGTTTTAACAGAATTTGCCTTTCAGCTTTCCGTTGGAGGCTGTTTTCTATTTTAGGGAGATCGTTTTCTATCCTTCAGTTTGGAAGTTGCCACATTTTCACACATTAAAAAAACCATAGTTTATTAAAAGAAAACAGAAAAAAAAGAGAAATCAAATTTCTTGACAGTCAAATTATGTAAATTTTCTAAAAATGCCATTGACTGCACCTTTGATTTGTGCTCAGAGCTCATTCTAAGCCACCAATGCATCTGCAGTGCAGTTCAGCTCCATCACCCTTCGCGTGGCTATAGTTTAAAGAGCGAACCTTTGAAATTGAGTAGCAGCCAGAGAAACAAAACTGCAGATACAAGTCAATGCTCTCTATGTCTTCCTGGAGGCTTACTAATTCACTAGGAATTTTTCTAGCAGAAATGGCATTTGTACAGTTAGACAATGTATAAATTACTAGACACCAGCTTCTTAATACTTCTGAAAATATTAAGCAATAAAATTGCAGAAAATAGTAATTTGCCAGCATCAAAACTAGGGAAACATACCACAGAGAACAAGGTTATGATGATTTTTTAGTATTTAAACTGGGTAGCTTTATTTAACTGTGCTGTATTATCTTGCATGGATGCCATGAAATTAGTTTATGATGACAAGGAAGAAGAATATAATCTGGAAACAAAACTGTAACAAAAGGTGCTTTCATGGAAAAGACCAAGGTTCTTAGAGAAACAACAGGGAAAAATTTCTTGCTTGAAGACACAGTGAATGTAAAGGGCTACCCCCACGGCATATGTTCCAGACTGATAAAATGAAATAAAATAAGGAATGTCTAAAGTCCATCATCAAATCCACATTCCAAATGAGCTCTACAAATCCACTAAGGCAATGAATCAGCTCACAGAAATCATTAACTGTTAAATAACTTTTCTGTTACTTAATCTGTTACTTAAATTTTACTGTCATTTAATCTGCTCTTTAAATGTTGTCTTATTATTAAATTTTAAAGACCTTTCATGTCTTCATTTTTACCTCTGCAAAAAGGAACTGGAAAATCCCATGATGCACCATTTCCAGGACTCACAATACATGTCAGCATGGCATGACCTTCTAGGATGTAACCAGAGATACAACTATAACGAATTTTATCTCCAATGTTGAATCTTGTTCCATGAAGTACTCCTTTAGGTATTTCTCCTGGGTTGCCACATGTATGACTAGGTAACACTGTCAAAACAAAGAAGGAAAAATGTTACAGTTAAAATGTGCAGAACAAAGTAATAAATGCTTGTCAAATAATTGTAATTAAATGATTTGTTTTATTATTGTTTTTAAAAATAGTATTCCTTATACAAATGAGGCAAAATTAGACTATGGAATGTCCTTTCTTGAAAGATTACAATTTATAACAGATATCACTTTCAAAGCTAATTTCAAACTCAGTTCTTGCTTTAACAGTCCTTCACTGAAGTTCTTTACAGATCTATTTTCAAACAAAATATCCTATAAATCTTGACATTTGTCCCAAAACTCAAAATGAAGTAAAAGAAGTTTTTATTTATTTATTTTCTGTAAATATAACAAAAATATTAGTACAACATCATTATGGATCCAAGCAGTAGAAGGTACTTTAGGTTCCGTTTTCATTTTATTTGATGGAACAGCAATTTAGAAGAAACCAATAATTAACTGGTCTCTGACAGTAAATAAAAGTCTAAAGTATATTTTAAAAGTTTGATTTGGTGTTTATTTTCAAATTACTCCAGATTCTGGAAAATAAATTAAGTCAATCTTTGTTAATAGAAACAGAATATATGAAGGAAACAATGACTAAGCAGTGACATCGGGCTGATATGAACGAACATATTTAATTTCTTTTTTTATTGCAGAAAGTTTCTACCACTTGTAAGCATTAGTTATTTAGAAAAGACTGTCTTCAGTTATCAGTTTAAAGATGATACTCCTCCACCTAGGAAAACCAAAAGTGTATGTTGAGGAGAAGGAAAATTGAATTGTTTTTGTTCTCTATCTCATTTGAAAGTTATTAATGGCATGCTATTCCTTTCATTGAAGTAGTACAAATTAAAATTGTTTAATTTCCTTTAGAGCAGAAAAAAATAAGTGCAGAAAGCTGAAATATATCACGAATAGAGCACAAAAGATAAATGTGTTCATCAAAGAAAAAGTGCTCTGAAAAGCTCATATGTAATTCAGGTATTGTTTCAGAAACCTCATGTTTCATGGACAAATTCTTTCACTCCATACTTCTCTCTTTCCTTACTCACCTGCAGAATAAATACAACCATACTAACCTCACTAACCTGCATGTTGAGAGAATTAATTACTCAATACATGCACATCCTCAGAGTGTTGTAAAGCATTACGTCAATATATCAACTCTAATTAAGCCCCATTATACCACGTAAGTTCAACTATTCAATGCACACCCTTAATTTATTACTCAGTCACTCTGGCATTTAAATGATCATAATTACACTTAAGTTACAAATTACATAGGAAAACCTCAAAAAGGCCAAAAAACAGAGCTAAAAACAATTAAAAGAGAGAACACTTTCACTTACAACATCCTTTTATGAGAAAAATCCCCAAATCTTCTGTAAATATTAACAAGGTAACAAAAGCCACATAACACACTCATGAACAATGAGTCAGATGAATGTTCTACCAGTGCTGCAGATCAGAGATCTAAGATTCCTCTGCATTACAGGAACTACTTAAAGTTGCTGATCAAGTAGCTACCAAAGCTAGAAACAAACAATACAAGAGTAGCACTTTTTATGTGCTGTTTCAGCAACCTTAATAGAATAGGATATTTATTTGGATGTGCTCATTCACATTGGAAAGAGAGTCCGTGCTGGGTTCACACATGTGAGAATGAATATATGTAAAATAAAGCAAGTGATTTAAAGACATTGGAATAATTGGAATAAAATAAAGATACTAATTTACATTCAAAAAAGTTGTCAACAGTGATCCAGTACATGCTACAGCATATATTGCTATATGTTATTATATGTTTTATAACATTATTAAAAATGCTACCTCGCGCGTCAAATTTTCTGCTTGTTGCAGCTTTAGTCATGGTAGGTCAATATAGATAATTTTGCAAGACAAGTCAAACAAATTTCTTACTTGCTTTGACACAGGAGAATATGTATAATTGAAACAAGAATCTTTGTGCTATTTTCAAATCAAAACGTTTTTACAAAACACTGCAATATGAAGTACTTTCATCATAAGATCTGATGTATGCAGCAATATTTATACAATCCAAAATTCTGCATTTATTTTTATGAGTGGGGGTGCTATTCAGAAAAAAAATGCATTATTCTAAGATAGCGTGATTTCTAATAAACTGTATTCCCAAGGAAAACACATCACAGCAATTCTTCATCTGCCATATACATGACAACTGGCACTGGCTAACTGTTGAAGTTTTACTGCAGTAAATCAGTTTTCTCTCTGTGTAAAGAAGGTCTCCTACAATACAATGCTTTCCTGCTTTTTCTTACCACTACATCTGTCAAGAACCTTGGAAAAAAAGGGACTTGGCATCCTGACGCTGGCATGCATTTTATCACAACCTCCTAAAAACCAGTAAAACATAAGTGATCTGAGAATTACAGCCATGTTTAATAATACATATAATAGTTCACAGGATTTCACCAGTTGTCAAGATCAAGCATTCAACTACATTATTTATGTGTTTTTCTAAAACTTTGATTGAAATATATTGAGGTAGCTGCACAATTTCATCTGCACAGATTTTACTGCTTCTAGTCTGGACCTAAGAATAATTAACCTTTGAAGGTTCCTAAGAGTAACCAAAATAGTTTAATCTTTGGATTATGAGAGTTCTATCTGACCAAAGCTATCATATGCAAATATTATATAGGTCCATCAAGCTTTAACTCGATTGCCAAGTTTTCAGCAAGAGACTCACATTTTTCTGAGGTTTACTGCCGATACGATTGAGAATCTGCACTCGCTTCCTGAAGGAAGCTCGTAGAACCACCAGTGTCATATCATCTTTCGTTTGCTTGATTCATGAAATAATTTTATGTTCACTGTGTATTGAGAACAATTATAAGCTATACTACACAGAAACACTGAAGGTAATGAATTTTTTATATTGACCTAACATTAGAGTAATGGCATGCTTTATCTCATTTTTCTTCGCTCAAGTTCTTCCAAGGTTTGAAAAAAATATTGCAGTGTTTGGAAAGGAACATGTTTAGTCTTAGTGTTTCAAAAGCAAAAATATGTACAATGGGATAGTGAAGCAGATCCATCTCCTAAGAGTCTACCTCCACCATTACAACAGATATAACCTGTGTGGACTTCACCTCCTAGCACAGATCAATCTGGAGCATTGTGTGGTAAGATTTATTAATGAAATTAAAGCTAAAAGATAGGCCTTCCTCATACATTACCTATCTCTTCCTAAATAGTAGAACTAGTTGACAAATGCACATGATCAAAATCCATAATGCAATTTATTAATTAGATAAAATATCAAAGCTTTTAACTCACTATTTACATGAACTGTGTGCATTATATATATTTATTTTTTTAAGAAAATTATTAAAAATATCATAATCTATATGCTAGAACATAGCACTAATAGTCGTTATCAGACAGTGGCAAAAGGCTACACCACAGTAGGACTGTAAAAGTAGTAGAGCTGTGGCACCATTTTTGACGATATATGAATAATCAATTAAAAGCTGTTAAACGAATCCATTCCCAGATGACCTATATCAGATAATTTATTTACACAGCCTTTTCAATACCCTTTCTGAAGCTAAACTCCATACCTGTTTGCAACATGGACCATGTCAAAGCATATTCACACCATGTTAAACATCGTAATCTTTTGCTTTCACTTATATTTTCCTTCCTTTTGTTAGATATACCAGATTTCATCATCTAACACTTTCTGATTTATTGTAACAGAGAAATCACCTAAAATTAGACAACAGTGGTTGATAATGAAAAAACAAAATATAAATAGTAGTTGTTACTGACTTGAATAGTCTTTTGAATGAACATTTTATTCCACCTAAGTTTCCTTACTTTAGTCATCACACTAGAATGTAAGAGTCAATAAATACGCAATAAGCAATGCCTATATCATAGAATCATAGAATGGTTAGAGTTGGAAAAGACCTTCAAAGGTCATCTAGTCCAACGCCCATGCAAGGAGAAGGAACATCCCAAGTAGATCAAGCTCCTCAGAGCCTCATCCAGCCTGGCCTTGAATGTTTCCAGGGATGGGTCTTCCACCACCTCTCTGGGCAACCTGTTCCACTGTTCTACAATATGCATTGTAAAAATTTTTTTCCTAATATCCAATCTAAATCTACCTCCCTCTATTTTAAAAACATTACCCCTTGTCCTATCGCAACGGGCCCTACTGAACAACCTCTCCCCATCTTTCTTGTAGGCCCCCTTGAGGTACTGGAAGACCGCTATCAGGTCTCCCCGGAGCCTCCTCTTCTCCAGGCTGAACAGCCCCAACTCTCTCAGCCTGTCCTCATAAGAGAGGTGCTCCAGCCCTCTGATCATCCTCATGGCCCTCCTCCTCTGGACCTTCTCCAACTGGTCCATGTCCTTCTTGTGCTGGGGGCTCCAGAACTGGACAAAGTACTCCAGGTGGGGTCTCACCAGGGCAGAGTAGAGGGGGAGAATCACCTCCCTCGACCTGCTGGCCACGCTCCTCTTGATGCAGCCCAGGATGCAGTTGGCCTTCTGGGCTGCAAGGGCACATTGCCTGCTCATGTTAAGCTTCTCATCCACCAGCACTCCCAAGTCCTTCTCCTCAGGGCTACTCTCAATCCATTCCCCACCCAGCTTTTATTTGTGCCTGGGATTGCCATGACCCAGGTGCAGGACCTTGCACTTGGCCTGGTTGAACTTCATGAAAGGCCCACCTCTCCAGCCTGTCAAGGTCCCTCTGGATGGCATCCCTCCCTTCCAGCATGTCAACGGCACCACACACCTTGGTGTCGTCGGCAAATTTGCTGAGGGTGCTCTCTATCCCACTGTCCATGTCGCGAACAAAGATGTCGAACAGGGCCGGGCCCAACACGGACACCTGAAGAATGCCACTTGTGACCGGTCTCCACTTGGACATCGAGCCGTTGACCACCATTCTCTGAGTACGGCCATCCAGCCAACTCCTTATCCACCGAGTGGTCTGTCCATCAAAACCATGTCTCTCTAGTTTAGAGAGAAGGATGTCGTGCGGGACAGTGTCAAAAGCTTTGCACAAGTCCACGTAGATGATATCCGTTGCTCATCCCTTGTCCACCGATGCTGTCACCCCATCATAGAAGGCCACCAAATTGGTCAGGCACGATCTGCCCTTGGTGAAGCCATGTTGGCTGTCACCAGCCACCTCCTTGCTCTCCATGTGCCTTAGCATAGTTTCCGGGAGAATCTGCTCCATGACCTTGCCAGGCACAGAGGTGAGGCTGACCGGCCTGTAGTTGCCTGGGTCTTCCTTATTCCCCTTTTTTAAAATTGGGGTTATGTTCCCTCTCTTCCAGTCATCAGGGACCTCACCAGACCACCACGACTTCTCAAATACGATAGCCAGTGGCTTGGCAACTTCATCTGCCAGTTCCCTCAGGACCCGCGGATGGATCTCATCAGGACCCATGGACTTGTGCACCTTCAGGTTCCTCAGATGATCCCGAACCTGCTCTTCGAGAACAGTGGGTGGTTCTTCATCCTCACAGTCCCTGCTTGTGCCTTCTACAGCTTGGGTGGTGGGACAAGAGCTCTTATCGGTGAAGACTGAGGCAAAAAAAGTAATTGAGAACCTCAGCCTCCTCCATGTCCTGGGTAACCAGGACACCAGTTCCCTTCCGGAGGGGGCCTACATTCTCCTTGGACTTTCTTTTGTCCCCTACATACCTATAGAAGCTCTTCTTGTTACATTTTATATCCCTGGCCAGATTCAGTCCTGTCAGTGCTTTGGCCTTCCTCACGTGATCTCTGGCCACTCGTGCAGCCTCTTTGTAGTCCTCCCAGGCTACCTGTCCCCACTTCCACCCTCTATAGGCTTCCTTTTTCACTTTCAGTTGGTCCAGGAGCTCCTTGCCCATCCACGCCGGCCTCCTGGCCTTTTTGCCTGACTTGTTTTTCATTGGGATGCACCTCTGCTGAGCTTGGAGGAGGTGCTCCTTGAATATGGACCAACTTTCCTGGGCCCCTCTTCCCTCCAGGGCCGCCTCCCATGGCACTGAAAGGCCGAAGTCTGCCCTCTTGAAGTCTAGGGCAGAGAGCTTGCCATGTAGTTTCCTTGCTGCCCCGTGGATCTTGAACTGCACCCTGTCGTGGTCGCTGCAGCCAAGGCTGTCCTTTAGTTTCACATCCCCCACCAGTCCCTCCTGTTGGTGAGCACAAGGTCGAGCATGGCACCCCTCCTTGTCAGCTCCTCTGTCGCCTGCAGGAGGCAGTTGTCGTCCACGCATTCCAGGAACCTCCTGGACTGCTTGTGCCCTGCCATGTTGTCTCTCCAATAGATGTCAGGGTGGTTGAAGTCCCCCATGAGGACCAGGGCCATGTTTTTCCCATGTTTATTTCAAATCCATCATGATAACTACCAGCAATGTAATGCCCTGTTTCGGTAAGATGCTTTTTTTTTTTTGTACTACAGTTTAAAATGTTAAGTTAAAAAAGATACTTTCTAATAAATTCTGGAGGTTTTTAGGTCCCTCGCAACCCAACTCCTATTAATTTTTTACACTAATAAGGCATCCAGTATTAAATAAATTATAAAATAATTAAAATTAACTTCCCAATCTTTGCTGAAAATACTATTGAGAGGTTCAATCTGAGAATGACTTCAGGATCATAAACAAGATTGCAAATATTGTCTAGAGGCCTTAATAGCAAAAAGCTCATACTGCTTATGTCAGTTAAAGATAACAGTTTCATCCTTCTGTGAATCGGCTTTTATAGGCCAGTGACAGACATGGTAGTTGGAACTTGACAGCAAAAATCTAGAAAACAACTAAATTCAAGTTTAGAAAAATAGGAAGGAGAAAGATAAAAGGAAGGAACAAGGTGGATGTTTTTCCTTCACTTATTTCAGTAGTTATAATACATGCTAATTTTTCTTCTTCCTTTTCTTCCTGAAACAACTGGAAAAGTTTTACAGGTTGCACCTAAGCTCAACCAAATGCAAACTTGCCTACTTTTTGCTGTTCCATAGTCCCTCTAATAGAGTCCCCTATGTCTTTCCTTCTTATTGGTGGCCACAGGCAAAACCACACACAAAAGCAAAAGTATAACTTAGGAGGAAGTAAGAGAGCCGTTTGAAAATGGTTGACAGCTTTGGAATTACAACACTGGGAGGAATTTTAGAAGCTCTGTGGAGAAAATCAGGCTTACAGAAAATTTCAGAGCATATGTCAAGATATTTTATCTGCCCTATTTAGTGGGCCATGTTTAATATCTTTGTTGGCAACACGGACAGTGGGATAGAGTGTATCAAGCTGTGTGGCGCCGTTGACACACTGGAGGGAAGGGATGCCACCCAGAAGGAGCTTGACAGCGTTGAGAGGTGGGCCCATGAAGTTCACAAGGTCAAGTGCAAGGTCCTGCACATGGGTCAGGGCAATTCCAAGCACAAACAGAGGCTGGGAAGAGAAAGGACTGAGAGCAGCCCTGAGGAGAAGGACTTGGGAGTGCTGGTGGATGAGAAGCTCAACATGAGCTGACAATGAGCGCTTGAAGTCCAGAAAGCCAACCACAGAAAGCCCAACCTGGGCTGCATCAAAAGAAGCGTGGCCAGCAGGTTGAGGGAGGCGATTCTCTCCCTCTACTCCACTCTGGTGAGACCCCACCTGGAGTACTGCATCCAGTTCTGGACCCTCCAACACAAGAAGGACATGGACCAGTTGGAGAAGGTCCAGAGGAGGGCCACAAAAATGATCAGAGGGCTGGAGCACCTTTCCTATGAGGACAGGCTGAGACAGTTGGGGCTGTTCAGCCTGGAGTAGAGAAAGCTCTGGGGAGACCTTATAGCAGCCTTCCAGTACCTCAAGTGGGCTTACAAAAAAAGATAGGGAGAGACTGTTTAGTAGGGCCTGTTGTGGCAGGACAAGGAGTAATGATTTTGTAATAGAAGGAAATAGATTCATACTTGATATAAGGGAAAAAAAAAATTACAGTGAGGGTGATGGAATGCTGAAACAAGTTGCCTGGAGATGTGGTAGATGTCTCAGTCCCTGGAAACATTCAAGGCCAGGTTGGACGGGGCTCTGAGCAACCTGATCTAGTTGGAAATGTCCCTGCTCCTTGCAGGGGGTTTGGATTAGATGACCTTTAAAGGTCCCTCCAAACCCAAACTATTCTATGATTCTATGTTTAATAAGTGTGATGCAGAGCCCATGATATGCTGTCCACATTGCTATCGTAAGTGCTTTACTGTATGGTTTAATGTATAAATATAAGATATACATACAAATGTATTCCCAGAGTCATAGAAGAAAATTTTTGAGGGTAATGACTATACTTGCTATGAAAACAGAACAAAATATGCTATAAAATAAAAGGAAAGTGCCAGGTTTTCTTACAGGAATGGCACTGAAACTAAAGTCTCTGCTCCAACTCAGAAAAGTAGCTTCATTTGAAATGGAACTTGGTAAAAAATAGTTCAATAGCCTTTCAATTTACCAAACTAGAAGTGCTGTATTGAACAAAAGATGGACTTAGAAAGATATTCATGTATATATACATGTGTAAAAGTATTTTAATAAATTAGTTCTGAAAATACTATAATGCTTTTTCTAAGATGTAAGTAAATATGCTTTGAAAAACTAATTCTAAAGAATTCTGTAGAACTGTACTTGCCATATCTACCTAAAAAAAGACTACAAAATCAATATTGATTTTTTAAAAAGTTTCTAATGTCTTACATTAAACTCAATTACAATATATTTTGACCTTTCTTTTTTAAATAATTCCAGATATTGAATCAATTTAAAAGCATGTAATATTTCACTGTCAATTTATTAAACAACTTTGTCCTTTCCATTTCCAGGAGCTATATACAAGGAATTAATTGACCTACCAGCACTGATTTCCACATTAGTATGGAACATTGTAGATACAGGTAGGTCATTTGTTAGAGGACAGTACCATGACAAAAACTGCAAAGCCCTAATCTTTGCAAAATTCTTCTTTATGCTCAAAATCAACATAGCCTACAAACTTGCTTTCATGAATGACACTTTTTGGAAATCAAAAGAGAAGAAGCTATAGCACATTGCCTAGACCATGTTTATTTCAGTTTTGAGTACCTCCAAAGATGAAGACTCCACAGGCTCTCTAGGCAATCTTTTGCAGTGTTTGATCAACTTCAAAGAAGACAAATAACTTTTAAAAACAAATTTTAAAAGCTTTTGTTAAGTTTAAACAGAATTTTCTGTATTTCACTTTGTGTCCATTGCCTCTTGTCCTGCCAACGGCCACCACTGGACTCCCCTGAGCCTTTTCTTCTCCAGGCTGAACAATCCCAGATCTCTCTTTCCTCAGGTCAGATGCGCCAAGCCTGCTGGGCTCGCTTCAGCTTCATGTCCATGTCTTGGTTTTCTTTGCCACAGGAGTATATTGCTGACCCAAGGTCAAAAATTTGCCCACTGAAATCCCTAGGTTGTTCTCTGCAGAGCTGCCCTCTAGCTGGTCAGCCCCTACCCATTACCAGTGTCTGGGGTTATTCATTCCATTTGCAAGACTTTGGATTTCTCTTTGCTGAGTTGTATGAGACTTCTGTTTGCCTAGTTCTCCATCCTGCCAAGACGCGTTTGTGTGACAGCCCAACTATCTGGTATATCATAGAATCATAGAATGCTTAGGGTTGGAAGGGACATTCAAAGGTCATCTAGTACAACCCCCCTGCAAGGAGCAGGGACATGCCCGACTAGATCAGGTTGCTCAGAGCCTCATCCAGCCTGGCCTTGAACGTTTCCAGAGATGAGGCCTCCACCACCTTTCTGGGCAACCTGTTGCACTGTTCTATAACTCGCATTGTAAAAAAATTTTTCCTAATTTCTAATCTAACTCTACCCCCCTCTATTTTAAAACCATTACCCCTCGTCCTATCACAACAGGCCCTACTAAACAGCCTTTCCCTATCTTTCTTGTAGGCCCCCTTGAGGTACTGGAAGACCGCTATAAGGTCTCCCCAGAGCCTCGTCTTCTCCAGGCTGAACAGCCCCAACTCTCTCAGCCTGTCTTCATAAGAGAGGTGCTCCAGCCCTTTTATCATCTTCGTGGCCCTCCTCCTCTGGACCTTCTCCAACTGGTCCATGTCCTTCTTGTGTTGGGGGCTCCAGAACTGGACACAGTACTGCAGGTGGGGTCTCAGCAGGGCAGAGTAGAGGGGGAGAATCACCTCCCTCGACCTGCTGGCCACGCTCCTCTTGATGCAGCCCAGGATGCGGTTGGCCTTCTGGGCCGCAAGGGCGCATTGCCTGCTCATGTTAAGCTTCTCATCCACCAGCACTCCCAAGTCCTTCTCCTCAGGGCTGCTCTCGATCCATTCCCCGCCCAGCCTGTATTTGTGCCTGGGATTGCCGTGACCCAGGTGCAGGACCTTGCACTTGGCCTGGTTGAACTTCATGAGGTTGGCACGGGCCCACCTCTCCAGCCTGTCAAGGTCCCTCTGGATGGCATCCCTCCCTTCCAGCATGTCGACGGCACCACACAACTTGGTGTCGTCGGCGAACTTGCACTCTATCCCACTGTCCATGTCGCTGACAAAGATGATGAACAGGGCCGGGCCCAGCACAGACCCCTGAGGGACGCCACTCGTGACCAGTCTCCACATGGACATTGAGCTGTTGACCACCACTCTCTGAGTGCGGCCATCCAGCCAACTCCTTATCCACCGAGTGGTCTGTCCATCAAAACCATGTCTCTCCAGTTTAGAGAGAAGGATGTCGTGCGGGACAGTGTCAAAAGCTTTGCACAAGTCCACGTAGATGATATCCGTTGCTCATCCCTTTGTCCACTGATGCCGTCACCCGGTCATAGAAGGCCACCAAATTGGTCAGGCAGGATCTGCCCTTGGTGAAGCCATGTTGGCTGTCACCAGCCACCTCCTTGCTCTCCATGTGCCTTAGCATGGTTTCCAGGAGAATCTGCTCCATGACCTTGCCAGGCACAGAGGTGAGGCTGACCGGCCTGTAGTTGCCTGGGTCTTCCTTATTCCCCTTTTTAAAAATTGGGGTTATGTTCCCTCTCTTCCAGTCATCAGGGACCTCACCAGACCGCCACGACTTCTGAAATATGATGGCCAGTGGCTTGGCAACTTCATCCGCCAGTTCCCTCAGGACCCGCGGATGGATCTCATCAGGACCCATGGACTTGTGCACCTTCAGGTTCCTCAGATGATCCCGAACCTGCTCTTCGAGTACAATGGGCAGTTCTTCATTCTCGCAGTCCCTGCTTGCACCTTCTACAGCTTGGGCGGTGGGACAGGAACTCTTGTCGGTGAAGACTGAGGCAAAAAAGTCATTGAGAACCTCAGCCTTCTCCATGTCCTGGGTAACCAGGACACCAGTTCCCTTCTGGAGGGGGCCTACATTTACCCTGGACTTTCTTTTGTCCCCTACGTACCTATAAAAGCTCTTCTTGTTACATTTTATATCCCTGGCCAGATTCAGTTCTGCCAGGGCTTTGGCCTTCCTTACCTTATCCCTGGCCACTCGCGCAGCCTCTTTGTAGTCCTCCCAGGCTACCTGTCCCCACTTCCACCCTCTATAGGCTTCCTTTTTCACTTTCAGTTAGTCCAGGAGCTCCTTGCTCATCCACGCCGGCCTCCTGACCTCTTTGCCCGACTTCTTTTTCAGCCATTCCTCTGAGTTTTGTATCACCTGAAAACTTTCTGAGCGTGTACTCTGTTGTCCAGGACATTAATGAAGACATTATACAGTACTAGCCCAGTAACAACCCCTTCAGTACTTCAGCAACTATGAGCCTCCAGCAAAAAGTATCTTTTCTAGATTTTAACTTGCATTTCAACAGTAGGCTGGAAAAGCCAACATGAAGTCACTAAGGGTGAATCATGCCTAACCAATCTGATTGGCTTTTGCAAAGAGATGACTGGCTTAGAGGACTAGGGGAGAGCAGTGAATGTTGTTTACCATGACTTCAGCAAAGCCTTTGACAAAGGTCTCCATAGTAGGCTTGCAACAGATCCAGCAGAGCATGAAATGGATAACTGAACTGTAAGGAGGGGGAAAACTAACTGGACTGCAAGGTTCAGAGTGAAAAGCTCAACTGGTAGGTAGTTGATTCCTAAAGGGTTGATAATAGAGCTGATATTCTTTAATACCTTTTATTGCAATGGGAGATGGAATTAACACTCCCTGAGTTAAGGATGATACCAAATTGGGGAGCACTCCATACACTGAAGGGCAGGACTGCTATTCTCCAGGCTGTTGATATCCCTTTGAAATATCATTACACAAATATGAAATTCAACAAAGGTAAATGCAAACTTTTGACCCCAGGACAGTGTAACACCATGCAACTGCACAGTCTGGTATGAGCTATCTGGGAAGCTGTTTGGTGGAAAGGGAACTGGCAGCAATGCGTTCTGGCAGCAAAGACACACAACTGCACCCCAAGTTGTAGAAAAGAGCAGCCAGCAGAGCAAGGGAAATTATTCTTGCCCTCTATATTGCGCTTGTGCATCTGCACCTGGAGAGCTGTGCCCCATCTAGGGCCCTGGGCAACCTAATTGAGCTTGGCCCTTCTTTGGTGGATATGAGTGGATATTAATTGAATGAACACCAGAGACCCTTCCCAATTTAAATCAGTCCATGTTTCTATCTTCAGGAAGTTTACTGACAAACAAGCCCCTTTAGAAAGACTAGCAGCTAGTGCTAGTTAGTTTCTCCAAAAGGGCTCTTGTCCCACCACCCTAGCTGTGGAAGGCACAAGCAGGGACTGCAGGGATGAAGAACCACCCACTGTACTCAAAGAGCAGGTTCGGGAACATCCGAGGAACCTGAAGGTGCACAAGTCCATGGGACCTGATGAGATCCATCCGTGGGTCCTGAGGGAACTGGCAGATGAAGTTGCCAAGCCACTGGCTATCGTATTTGAGAAGTCCTGGCAGTCTGGTGAGGTCCCCGATGACTGGAAGAGAGGGAACATAACCCCAATTTTTAAAAAGGGGAATAAGGAAGACCCAGGCAACTACAGGCCGGTCAGCCTCACCTCTGTGCCTGGCAAGGTCATGGAGCAGATTCTCCTGGAAACCATGCTAAGGCACATGGAGAGCAAGGAGGTGGCTGGTGACAGCCAACATGGCTTCACCAAGGGCAGATCGTGCCTGACCAATTTGGTGGCCTTCTATGATGGGGTGACAGCATCGGTGGACAAGGGATGAGCAACGGATATCATCTACGTGGACTTGTGCAAAGCTTTTGACACTGTTCCACATGACATCCTTCTCTCTAAACTAGAGAGACATGGGTTTGATGGACAGACCACTCGGTGGATAAGGAGTTGGCTGGATGGCCGCACTCAGAGAGTGGTGGTCAACGGCTCGATGTCCAAGTGGAGACCGGTCACGAGTGGCGTCCCTCAGGGGTCCGTGCTGGGCCCGGCCCTGTTCAACATCTTTGTTGGCGACATGGACAGTGGGATAGAGTGCACCCTCAGCAAGTTCATCGACGACACCAAGTTGTGTGGTGCCGTCGACATGCTGGAAGGGAGGGATGCCATCCAGAGGGACCTTGACAGGCTGGAGAGGTGGGCCTGTGCCAACCTCATGAAGTTCAACCAGGCCAAGTGCAAGGTCCTGCACCTGGGTCACGGCAATCCCAGGCACAAATACAGGCTGGGCAGAGAATGGATCGAGAGCAGCCCTGAGGAGAAGGACTTGGGAGTGCTGGTGGATGAAAAGCTCAACATGAGCAGGTAATGCACCCTTGTGGCCCCGAAGGCCAACCGCATCCTGGGCTGCATCAAGAGGAGCGTGGCCAGCAGGTCGAGGGAGGTGATTCTCCCCCTCTACTCTGCCCTGCTGAGACCCCACCTGCAGTACTGTGTCCAGTTCTGGAGCCCCCAACATAAGAAGGACATGGACCAGTTGGAGAAGGTCCAGAGGAGGGCCACAAAGATGATAAAAGGGCTGGAGCACCTTTCCTATGAGGACAGGGTGAGAGAGTTGGGGCTTTTCAGCCTGGAGAAGAGGCGGCTCCGGGGAGACCTTATAGTGGCCTTCCAGTACCTCAAGGGGGCCTACAAGAAAGATGGGGAGAGACTGTTTAGCAGGGCCTGTTGTAATAGGACAAGGGGTAATGGTTTTAAAATAGAGGGAGGTAGATTTAGATTAGATATTAGGAAAAAAATTTTTACACTGAGAGTTATAGAACACTGGAACAGGTTGGCCAGAGAGGTGGTAGAGGCCCCATCCCTGGAAACATTCAAGGCCAGGCTGGATGAGGCTCTGAGCAACCTGATCTAGTCGGGCATGTCCCTGCTCCTTGCAGGGGGGTTGTACTAGATGACCTTTGAATGTCCCTTCCAACTCTAACCATTCTATGATTCTATGAAAACCTCTTCCAGCAGCTGATGTATCAAAATACAAATCTCACACAAGACATTGATCTTGGAGGGGGGAAAAGAAAAATGTATAGAATTTTCACCTTTATTCCCCTCAAAATGAAATGAGGACATTTTTTCCAACCCCAGAGTTACAAAAAATCATCATCAGAATCTACTACTAGAAGTGTAATAACAAACTTTGTCATTGGCACATGTATATATACATATATACTCGCACAGACACACAAGTAACCTTGAAAGCTTTAGTCTGCAAGTTACCTAACATTGAATATTTACATCCTTCTTAAAAACTATTTCATTAAAAGCTAATGGACTTTATTTGGTTTAGTCTAGGGGAAGGAAGAGTTCACTTACAGAAACCAAAATACACAAAGTGCAGGTTTGTTGAATATCTGATAATTAAGCCATATTTACACTTCAAGGTGCAGCATTCAACAGTCTACACAGCACAGAAACGTACATAATGAAGCCTTAAACACGGCCCACTATTTATGTTCTGGCAACTTCATTGTTCAGACTGTCTCTGCTGGGCTTGCTTGAGATAAATTTTTTTTTTTTTTTTGCTTAAAAAACCCAACAAAACTACACCCTTATTGGCTTGCAGAAATAAAGCTGTTATCTTCATTATTTTTAACTGAACAAGTAAAAACCTGTATTTTCACAGAATCCAAGGATAAGAGGAAATCTGTCCCCTGTTACATGCAAGTTTCTGTATTTGTGCTCTCATAAATCATCACAATATTTTCCAGATAAAATACTTGGATCATATTGCTTTTGAAAGCTACAGCTTTCTTGTTTTACAAGCATTTACCCAACTGTGTCTGTCCATCTCTAAGGATGTGCAAATTTGTATTAGATTGCACAGCTACGAAAATCATTTGGGATTATACCATAACTTTAAAACTCCAATATATCTTTTATATTGAGACTGATATTTTAATTTTCTTGTGCAGGTAATAATGAAAGATTGATGGATTTTATTTTTAGTGTGTTTACTTTTGTTATAAAGTATGTACTAAATGTCTTGCTGTTGGTTATAAGACCATAAATGTCAATATTGTACAAAGAATGCCAGAAAACTCTCAAGTGCAAAGGCAATCTGAAGTTAAAGCTAAAACTTTCTCTTTTCTCATACTTATTTTGTCTCAGATGTATTACGTACTTTCCTAGATGAGCTGAGATCGGTAAGGAATATTTCTAGATTTTAGTTCTCTTCTTGAAACAGGAGAAGGATGAGTGGAGCATGACAGTCCAGGTCAAGCCTATAAAAAGCATTTGAGGCTTTGCAAAATTTATAAATGGAAAGTTTGCCAGCTACCAGAGATCAAAAGTCATTAGTCATATCCTTAAAAATATCAAAATAATACTTTTCCTTCTCCTTTAAGAAGTTCAGTATGTTCTATAGTCTGTCTTCCCATCTGTCAGTACAATCATCACAAGTGTGTACAATGTCTGCCCTTCTCATTCTAAGATCATGATGACCTTTAGGCAATGGATGAACTCCTTTTTTCTCAACTATCTTTCCACAGTGTTATCTCCAAATTGTCAACAAAAAATATTAATCAGAAGACTACCTCAAGCTCATATACTTACATATGTTAACAAATAAAAACAAGCAAATACCTTTTTTAACCAGACCACTTTTGAGGATACCATTAGAAAAAAAAAAAAAAAAAAAAAAAAGACCTACACTCAACTCAAAAATCAAATCCATTCTGTGCTTGAAAGCCCATAGGATACAAAGGTAAAAATGACAATATCTCTATGTGTTAAACAAGGTACTTATCAACAGAACGATAAGTACAAGAAACTGACAAGACCTTATCTGCAGGCCTGCATACAAATCTGATTAATCATGTTCAAATAAGAGTAATTCAATCTGAAGCAAATGCAGGGCAGGGCAACTAAAGTGATCAAGAGACTGAAGAGCTTTTAAAAGGATATTAGAAGATTTTTACAGTTTTAATCCGAGAAATTAACATTAAAATGAAGTCACTGTGAAGACACTGAAAGGAAAACATCAGATCATAAGAAATATTATAGAGGCTGAAGGCAGGGTCGGGACAAAAATGAAAGCATGTGAACGAATCACTATTACAAACAAGTTGAAAGCAAGTAGCATTCTAAGCAAAATGTGAAACTATAGGGCATTTCCCATATAGTCATATGGAGAGAGGAGATTGAGAGGAGTACGATTAGTCTGAAGCTGACTTTTAGTTTACAAAACAATTTTAAATATAAACGACTCCCTGTATCTTGAGTCTGATCAAGGAATGCAGAAGCTTCATCTGGCTAACACAACTAGAGACAAAAGGTCTAAGAGACCCATTTGCACATCTCCTATCCTGCCAGCCTGCCAACACAGACATTTGGGTCTGACATTTGTTTTAATCAAGACACTTAAAATGGATTTTGATAGAGAATTAGAAAGTTAATTTACTTCTGGTTTTATGTGGAGAAGCACACTTATTTCAAGAAGGAAGACAGGAATGAACCAAGATAATACTATCTTGATATATTTATATGAATAAACAAAATATATTGCACAATCAAGATTCTTATATTCTTGTTACTATTAACAAAGCAGTGGAGCATGAAAAGATTTACATCTTTTACCCAAGTATACATAAATGTGATACACCTAGCAAACTGAAGTTTATTTTTTTCCCAATACTTGGTTTTTTTTTTTTTTGGAAACCCCTTGAAACAAGAGTCTGTCTGATCCATATTGAGAATTATTTTACTAATACGAGAGAACAAGATTACACGTAATGAAAGCAATACAACAAAATACGTTTACAACTGTACAGATAAATTATGAATAAAAACTGCTGGAGACAGATTTCACAGATATCCTCTCTATTGCTCCCAACATTCTCTGCAATTAATGTTGTACTAAATCGAACTGGATTTTGGACTATTAAGACCTATCATACTAGGTAAGAGAAATAATTTTAACAATAAGGCACAAGCTTACTCTAAGTTATATAGTTGCAATCATATTGTATAAAAACAGTCAAAATTATGTTTATTAAATATAATCAAAATGCTCTGTGTTTCTTCAAAAAACATTCAAGAAGAAAGATTCTTTAGCTCTGACCAGATACAGCTTAAAGCAAAGTACCCAGTGTCCTGTATTATTTGATAAATACCAACTGTGGAACACCTTGTAAGTATCACTTTGCTGTTCTCAAGGCTAAGTACTTACAGGTCAGGGAAAACCTTATGAGGCTGAAAGAGAGCCAAGAAAACAAGTAATGGCAGTTTAAATTTGTTAAAAAAAAAAAAACCAAACAAAAAAAACCAGCTTCCGTAATAGATACACTATTGTTGATTTAGTAGAGGCTCATCTTCAGCTATCACCAGCTTGCAATCATAACTGCAGTTCCTTATTACTAAATAAGGCAATATTCCTTAAAAAAAAACACACTTGTTCCCTTTTCCTTCTTTCTTTCTTATACCCTGATCTACTGTTTTTCAAGATTATAGAAAAGCCCCAACAAATTGCCCAAGCACGAGGAGTGCTACCTGCTCTGATTCAGGCATTCCTCCACTTCTGCCACTACAATGGCTCTTAAAAAAGCTGGACTGGGGGGTCTTGCAAGCTCTCCACAACTCTTCTCTTGCCCTTAGCACTTTGATAAATGGCACTCCATTGCTACCAGAGACTTCAAACTTTATCTTCCTTACAACCATGAGACAAATTTGTAACAGGAATACAGTATGACATACAAGCCTCTTGTCTACACATGTAATTGAAAATAAAAGGAACTAGTGCTTGTACTTAGGTCCTGAAGACCAGTGGCACTGCAAAAGTCATAGCAACGTAACTAAATTTTTCTTCTCACCTCTTATAGATACCATGTTTGGAAAAAGCTCTGTCCTGTCATGTTCCCTGATCAGTGCTAAGAACTGTCTTGGACACAGGTTAAAATCATGCCAGGAGCACATATGGTTAAAATTCATGGATGATAGCATTGTGATTCTCAAGCTCCTGCACTCCTTGTCCTTCCAGTTTCCCACAGGAACAGTGAGGGTGTTTTCCCCTATCGTAATCCAATTATTATTATTATTTTTTTTTGTTAGAAATCCTTGTGGTAACAGAAATGCAGCAGTGCCTTTTTCAACTTGTCCCTGTTTGTCCATACAAATGGCATCAGAAAGTTGTTTGAGATATGAAGGCTTTTGTCTGGTTAGAATTTGCAGGCTCGTACAACAAGGGTGTGAAATAACTTAGTCCTTGCTTCAACAATATGGAAAACCAGCAGTATAAGGGCAGGAGGAGAATTTATCATCTCAAAAGCTTTAGCTATAGGAGAATTACATACAGCTTGCTACCTGACAAGTCCTCAGGTAATATACATTTCAATGTACAGCGTTTCATGGACCTAAATGAAAGAAATAGAAGTATTTTGCATTCCACAGCTATAGTCTGTGAAAATTAAGATAGCTTTGATGAAAATATCAATTTTAATGTGAGTTTACTGAGGTGAGAGTTCATGACTTTCACAAGCTGTCATGACTCAGAAGACTTCATAGGGAAGAAAAAAAAATTACCAAATTAACTCTTTTCATATGTCAGTGTTTCATAACATGCAGTATAGATTTTCTATTTAACCAGCCAAGGTGAGGCAGACAGAGTGCTTTTTAAAAGAGCAAATTCCGTCACAAAACCCTTGTTTACAACACAAAAATATGAATTTCTGTTGCTTATTTTCAGCACTCTCTTGTGCTGTCCTCTTGTTTTCTTACCGTGGTTTACATGACCAGTCCATGAATAAGTGCAGAGAACTGATCTGGCTTTGAAAGGAAAAAAAAAAAAAAAAAAAAAAAATCCCTGAAACTCACATGTGAATGCATGTTTGGCAGGATATTTTAGCTGGAGTGGTTAACATCCCAGCTTGAGGGGAAAAAATATATAATGACTGTGCAGCTGAGATGCTGGCTAGCTGCAGTGTGGGAATTAGAATGAAAAGTAGCAAGAAGATTAAAAGTTCAGATACCAAAATGAAACACATCATAAAACCATGACCTGAAGTTTCTTAATGACACTTGTTTTCTATAAGGTAAGTTCTTTGTGTGGTAGTTCGAACAAATACTGATAAAAAGATTCTGTCGCAAGTGGGAGGAGGAAGAGAAACAAGTACGGAAAGAAAAGCAAAACCCAACATATGCAATTTGACATAATGTTTTTTATGGCATCCTAATTAATCAGAAAATGAGAATTTTAGAGGCTAAATAAACACAGCCTTAATTTTTTTTTCCCCCTAAATTCTTTTTCTCACTAAAATGCAGTGGCACCTTCAGAACTTCTGGAGCCTCTGTAGGTACCTATTTTAGCATGTATTTTTAGCTAACAAAACGTGATATTTCTAGTAAAAGGATCTGTGGGCCATCATGCAAACCCATCCTTACTTGTTGCTTCAGTTGGATTTTTTTTCATTAGTCAGTTTTGACATGACAAACCTGAAAAGCTCCTTCAAAAGCCCTTAAGCTTGAATCATTTCAAGATGATGTACCTGTATGTTCATCATATGTGAGCACTCTGCTAAAAATCCTGCTGCAGTGATGGAATAAGGAAGTAGGGCTCTAGAGAAAAAAGTGACTTAAATTCACTGCAAATCTAAATTAAGCCAGTGTCATGCTTGATAGAAATGCTTTGTTTTGCTTCCATTTTATATTAAAAGAAAATTAGTTACAAAGTTGCATGATATCCTTTTAATCAAATTTACAATTCAGAAAAATGAAAAATATTAAACCTCAAATATCAGAGCTTTTGAAAATAAAAGTTCCGATGATGACTCTGAAGGAGCAAGATTGTTACTTATACAAAGCTATTATCTTACAGATGCCATAGAAGCAAAGTAAATGTGTGTATGCTTACATGAGAGCAAACAGTTATTTGAAAAGACAAGTGAGAACCTTTTATTACATTACCTTTGAGGCAGCACAGAAATGACCCAGAGAAGTACTTTCAAACCTAAGTTAGGGTGCGTCTCCATCATTCAATGGAGCATGGTGTGAAGAGTTTCAAACTCATTTGTACTTTCACAAAATACAGTGAAGTATGGAGAGAATAGCTGAAGTCCTGAAAGCACCACAGTCATCTAAGGATAGTGCTTCACCTAAGAAAATAAGCCAGCTTTGCCTTTTCTGTAACTACATACCCATTCCCAGTGCTTTAAAGTGACTGACAGTAGCTAGCCCATCCACTTCAGCACCCTACTGCACACAGCAGTGTAAACCTGGCTGTGATCTCCAGTTTCCAGGCAAGCTAACTGCTACTCTATTTAAAATGTAGCCATAGATCTAAACATAGACAGTAGCTACATTAAATTTCATGCTTTAAAAAAAAGCTCAAATAATAAGTAAAAACCAAAACTAGAGGCATACAGTTCCAATCTTCTTATGACCTGTGTTTCTTCCCAGGAGAACAGTGAAATTGATTAGGTGGAACTTAGTAAGCCTTATTTACTAAGTAATAAAGTTGTAAGGAACTGGAAACCAACAGCAAGTGAGAGTGTACAGATTTCTCAAGATGTTTCCTCTGAAACATTTGGTGTAAAATTCCCTTGAAATTTGTAAAGCACTTTGGTCCTCAGGCTTGAATTTGATTTGCGTTAGATCTCAGGGATTCCTAATAAGTGAAGATTTCCTATCCTGTATCTATAAATCACAAGTTTCCTTTTTTTTAAAAAAAAAAAAAAATTACTCTCAAATTCATTTTGCACAGCTGGCATTTCAGAGTCCACCCAAACAACATCCTCCACCCCAGTGAATTCTGTATTAGCCCAATTTATAGTTCATATGTTCAGTAATAGTCTGAACAAAACTTACTCTGCAGAAGACTACCTCTCAGGACCATTTGGATCTGGAGATGACACTAGATTCTCATCTAGCTCATCTTACAAGTTTGTGGCTATAACTGACACTTGCAGACAGACACTCTTAAATAATTTCCGTATGTTCTCCATTTCTGTAATTCTTTTGAGACTCTAACACCACCAATGTGGTAAAAAATACAAAAAAAAAAAGAAAAACAAAACCAAAAACAAACCAAAGAAGAAACCACTAGTTTGTGATGTTTTTATGTAATATGACATTCTGTCCACTTTGGTTGCTGTTGTCTGTTTTAACCCTAAGCTCAAAACACCATATGGAACACCAGAAGGTATTTTCTTCCTCCTCGGTTTTATCACAATCTTGACAGCCAAATTAGTATTGTGGCTATTTGAACAATGAAGCCATCTGTGAGGCTGATGCCATATCAAAGGAAAAGTTCACTTTACTACAATACTTGTTCAGTGTGCAGCTAAAGGAGACTGTCTGCTATTATTTGTCTAAAAGATTATTTACTGGAAGCAATGGAAGAGAGTTTAATACTGAAATTGTCCCAGAATTCATTAATTGTGTGTTTGTTTCTGTACTACAAGTCTGCAAGGGGGTAAAGGGTAATCTCCAAATCTGAAAAAAAAAAAGTATCTTCTACTCAAAACCCCAGAAGACTGTTTAATTGGACAAAGTACTGCACTTCTAGAGACTTAACGTACATGTAAGTCATTAGATTAGGATAAGGAAACATGCTGACTACACTATACACTGAAATGAAATGAAACTGAGATCAGCTGGCATATTGTTATTACACTTTGGGCCTGCAAAACTGGTTTGCTGCATCCAGATTGCCTGCTCAGAAAGGTCACCAGGCTGCACCAACTTCTGAGTCAAGAATCATTCACCAAGAGTCATTCAGGAAAGTGCTACTTGGCCCAAAAAAAAAAAAACAACCCTCATGCTGTGATCCATCTAACAATAGCATAGACAATTTTTAGTGCCCCTGCACACATTCTGACAGAGGTTAATATCCTGGTATAGATTACAACACCTGGACAGTATTGATTGCTCACTCATCCCAGGCAATGAAGAGAAAGAGCATCAGCAGCTACTGTGGTAAATGGACACTAAACTTTCTGATGGCTATGTGATTACTGTCCTATCCCTTTGCTGTCCCTCAGAGAGCACTTCACACCTGTTTTGCTTTTAAATAATTCTATAATACACTCCACAGTAAATAGGAAGAAGCACTAACAAGATCAGCTTTCTCTTTACAATCATTATTGTGAAAACGCGAAAAATCATAAAGGTATCTCTGCTGCCACCTCTGATGGAATGGAACAAATTTCTTACATAGAGCCAAGGAGATTTTTGGGTTTGTTTTCAACATATAGTTATCCCCATCTCCTTGGATATAAAAAAGACAATTAAATATCAGTTAAAAGTACAACCCCACAGGATATGAAAGAATGAAGTAAGGATAAAATCTGCACTGTAATGATACCAAGCATAACTACACAAATTAAAAAGACTTAAATAGATCAGATAGGCTTTTTTCCCCTCAAGGCTTTCAGACAACTCTGTTGCCTGGAGATTTTAGCCTGTTGAACAGCTACCTATAACCTTATATGGGTTTCTGAAGTCTGAAAGACACCAGTTCTCACTGCACTGTCCCTCTAAGGTGCAGCCTGGCACATCAATTTGTTTCACATAAACCCTGGGAGAGAAAACAATTTTATGTATCTGTCTGTTAATACTAACCTATCAAATTTTCTCCCCCCAAAAAAGTAGTTCTATAATCTGCCAGCTGTTAAATGACAGAAGTGAAAGCCTTATGTTCATTCAGTAATGACAGCAGCTCTTTTTCACTAAACTAGTTTTCCATTTATAAAGAGCTTGTCAAGGTGAGGGGCAACATCTCAAGAGAGAAACATGTTCTACCTTCATCATTCACCCACATTTTGAATGTGGTGCCAAGGCTAGCTGTGAAATACCACCCAACAACATAAGAAGTCTTTATGAAACCCACAAAATACTTCAAATTATTAAGTGCCACTTCAGTATTTCCAATATACGACATTTTTGGGTTATTAGAGAGCTTCATGAGTTCTGACAGCTGAAAAATTAAGTTTAGAGTTTGTTGTAGCTTATTTTAGATGCTGAATGCTGAAGCAATAAAGGTGTACTAATAACGCTGTAAAAATTATTACACATTGAATCTCTCCACAAAATATTTTTACTAAAAGCTAAAAAAAAATAGTTTATTAAATGAATTTTGCAAAACCTATTCCTATAAAACATAGGAAGTGTGGTAGACAGTTCAAAAAATTGTATCTGACGTAAGTAGATAACAGCACAGATATTTTCCTTGGTCTTATATGACACAGTAAATTCCAGAATTTCCATCTCAGATGTGCAATGATCTTATTTGCAAAATTAAAAAGCATGGAACAGCTTATTAGAAAATAAGTATTTTGAATCTTTGCATCTCCCAATTATTAAACATTTTCTCAAGACAGTGAGGTGTAGCCTCTACATCTAATAGGATGAGATTTAGAATTCTCATGGGTTTGTCTTATTTGAAGCAAGTCAGTCACAATCCAGTGGCATACTTCTACTCATGCTTATTTTTAATCCTAAGTGTTTAGTCAAAGAATTCAGACAAATTCAAATTATATACAAACTAGAT
The DNA here is from genome assembly GCF_036417535.1 of Chlamydotis macqueenii. Lineage (NCBI taxonomy): Eukaryota > Metazoa > Chordata > Aves > Otidiformes > Otididae > Chlamydotis > Chlamydotis macqueenii. Next base: position 24,179,508 of record NC_141558.1, read on the forward strand.
GTCTAATTCCAGCAAATAAAAAATGTAAGGGAATCATATTGTTATTAAAAAAAAAAAATGTTAGAAATCAAGGGGACATTTTTCTTCCAGGGTTTTTTTTTTTTTTCCTCTCAAAACTCTGCTATCTCTGACAGTCTTTAATAACACTGTACACCAAATGTCTCCTTATGAGAGATACAGACTCCTCTTGGGCAAAGTACTTCTGACACACTGAGTTGCAAATAAAATATAACTAGATAGAGAAGCTAGTAATAAAAGTTGCACTGGAATCAATGTACTTCAGGGTAGAGTTGTGCAAAGTATTTTCTTGCAACCGATGCCCACACACCCCCAAATAAAGGTGATTTTACACTACTGAGATGTAAAGTTTCTGTTGTAAGGGAGTTTGGGCATTTACAACAATGAATTTTATTCAAAACCTCTTCAGAGTGGTTAAATTAATTTATGGGAACAGACTGCAACCCTTGCTATCAGTAAGCTGCTCAACAAGTGACATGTTCACATTTCAGTGTAGGGGCTCCAAAAGGATTCCCTCTCCTGGGGTTCTAGCTGTTGGGGCTCTGGGGTAAACTGAAAGACAGTGCAGTCAAGGGCTGTCCCCTTCCCTTGGAGACCACCAGAGCACTCCCACACAGTGCTGTGGGCTGACGATGTCCCAGCCCAACCCTGGACCCAGGCAATCCCAGCTCTGGGCCTGATCCTAGCTACCATCTCCAGGCCTACCCTGCTCCCATGGACCCTCACCAGCAAGGCCCCTGCACTTGCCAGCTCTGCAGCACAGACTGCTCTTGATGATTCTTCATACCCACAGTAAAAGTTGAGAATGCTCATTCTATTTCAAGATAACGTACGTTGCTTCTTACAGTCAGGGGGGTGGTTTACATGCAACACCAGAATAACGTCATCAGTTCAATCTAACTTTCACACCTGGAAAACTCTGAAGATAGAAGTTATGAGATACAAATCCAAATAAACTCTTTGGTTTACAGAGCTTAAAGGATTGCTGCATGCAGCTCACATGCATCTGGATTATGGGTGTTCTTGTGGGGAAGGAAAAAAAAAAAAAGACCCAAAAAACTTTTAAAAATCCACACTTCTAGTCATTGTTTGTAGCTTCCAACATTTTTTTTATGTCATCTGTTAGATCATAACAGAAATTATTCAGTATTTTTCCACATACCAAAATGAAAATTAAGGAGGTAAGCCATACAAGAACAATAGTATCTTTCATTTGATCAGCTGGTACAAATGGAAAGATTTGCTCAGCAAGATCCTGACCTGCAAAAGGGCTTCACATCCAAAAGTTATGCATCTACTCAATTCTGACTTAGTTTAAATAGAAAAAGTCATTTCTGTCCACAGATTTTGACTAGCTTATATTTGTAAACCACCACACATACAACAATGTTGCTGCCATAATGCATTTGGTATTGACATGAGTAGGCAACATGCATGGGTGTATTTACATACTTCTTTCCCATAAATACGCACATTCTTTTGGGAGCATGACACTCAACAGATAATCAAGTCAATACGTGAAGCAGAATAAGAAAAAATATTCATAAAACAATGGTGAAAATTTTGACAAAACTATAAAAGGAAATCTGGAATGAGATGTTATTAGACCATTTCAGAAAAGCATATACACCTTGTGTCAATCAGAAACTACATATCAATCAGAATAGCATCAAGTGGGGTAATGGCTGTTTATTAAACTGTAGAAACAGTGAAAAAGTGCATTATTGTTAAATGAAATGGTTAGCATGTAAGTACTACTTTGATCCAAAGTTTTCTTAACATCAAGAATAATTGGCTTATTTCCCCCCACCACCTCTAATTCCACTAGACTTTCAACATGCCTTTGAGTATTTGTTTGCCAGTTTACTAACAGCTGCAGAGGATATGGGCAAACAGAAGTTTTGACTTATTTGCTGCAGGGAATAACACGTAATGGAAACAATTTCTACTATTTCATGGGCTAAGATTCATTTTGTAAAAATAAAATCTTTTTGCAGTTGTCAAACAGAAGGACTGCTTCTCCCAAGCACAGCAGTGAACGAATAATAAACAATGCAATAGCCACCCTGAGTAGCTGTAACATAGAACTCAGATGGCTTTTACAGATGTGAATCAGGATCTCTTTCTCTTTTAAACCTAAATAACCAATGGGCAGATTCATTGTGTCCAGGTCCCATTTCAAGCTGGGTATATATATACACTATGATGATGAAAAAAAAAAAAATCTTTCGGTTCTTCCTGTTGAATATAAGCTGTGTAGGATCTTCTTGGGCTGACTTTTCTCAAAATAGAAACTTGGCAGATCACATTTACTCTTTATGAAATGTAAAATCATTAACTGAGCTCTTCCTGTGTTTTACATGGTATTAAGTAATGAAGGAAACTCAGTATGAGTGCTAGGATTTCTTCCAGCACTACACAAAGTAACCTTACCATCTTAAAATATACTACAAAGTTTAAAAGCATTTGATGGCTTAGACATTCACAAGAACTCAGTGTTGTAGATCACAGGAGGAAAGCTCATTTACCCATCAGTTTTACAGCTCCAAGCAAGGCAGCACTGCATAAAAAATACTTTGTCATTCCCTTGCCCTTCATACCAGGCTGACTCCCCTGCTGTTGGGGGACAAAGACATATGAGCTTTCTCGGTGTACAAGGCCATAGACAGTTTTAGATGGATGGAAGATGTGGACAGTTTCCTGTGTTACATACTGAACACTGCTTACAGGTTTTAATTGCAGAATGCCACTTCAGTAATTGCAACCGGTCTGTGATATACCTGCTTAGCTAAGGGTGTGCCAGTGATTTTTTTTTTGTGTATTTGCTTTTTAAGTCAGACAATTCATTTATTCCAAGACCTCTTACCTTTTCATTTAAGTAAACAGGCAATCATAGAGACAAAAAAAAATAAAAGTAAAGCAAAAAAGCTTCAAACACTTATGACAGTCCATGTAAGGATAATTATTTAATTTGAGTACAAATATAAAGGTTTTTCTGGAAAGCCATTTTTACAGATTAGTGCTGAAATTCAATAACTCTAAAGTATGTTGTCATACACAACATTTAATTAGAATTAGGGTAGCATATGCCAAAGTGTCAAAGTCACAAGAGGTCTCACTCACAGCCAGCTGTTCACAAAGCCTTGGGTATTACCAGCTGCTCAACCTTCCAGCTAGGGTGCTGGGAGTTACAGCATTTTTCATAGCATTAGTTTTTCTCCCCCATTTGTCTGCCTGGTCTAGGTAAAATACCATGAAGTCAGTAAACCACCAGCATATAGTTGTAGGGGTACAGAAAGAGCAGTAAGTGGGAAAAGTATTACCCTTTCCAGTTATAGCCAGTCATAAGATCAGTTCTGCTAACAACTGTGAATCCCACTTACCTCCTAGTTTCATGGCTCCAAGCAACGCTACACTGTTTACAATATATTTCAGATTTCCCCTGGTTTTTCATTTGCCTTTCCCTTACTTTTGTCTTCACTTTGGCTAATTGTCTAAATTCTGCAGCACAAAGATGACAACTTCTTACTCCCATTCATCACACCACAAGAACGAAGTATTGTGACACTCCTTGTGCATAAAGTGCGTTCAGGTTGAAAACAGTAATATCATGTCTAAATGGGTTGCTCACATTAATCAACAAGAGGGAAAAAAACCTGAAGGATACCACAACAGCAGCAGCAACAGATGATCTAACATTACTCTGCTATGTACTTGAGGCCAATATGGAAGAAAGAAAGGGGGCTAAGTGCAAAATTATATGCATCATGGCCAACTTTAAGACAATATAATGAGCTTGAAAACTAGATTCTAGCATTCAGTGAGTAGTGGCTGACTGTAAACATCACTGATTACTTTAGTATAGTCTTGTACCTACAAACTAGCATTGCAGGTCCATATAATTACTCATGCATATACATATTCACTGATGAAATTTTCAGCGGAGTATAGAAAGCATAATGATGCTCTGTCAGGGTTTAGCCCCACTCAGCAGCTAAAATATCACACAATTCCTCACTCACTTCCCCTCCTCACCACCCGCACACTGGAATGGGAAGGAGAATCAGGAAAGAAAAGAAATCAAACTCATGAATTGATATAAAAACATTTTAAGACAACAACAGAGGAAGAGAAAACAGAGATGGAAAACAAAGCCAATAACAAAACATACTTAAGCATATACTTTACAGCACAAGAGCTCACAGTAGATCCTGGTGCCCAGCTTCCTCCCAAACAACAAAATTTGTCCTGCAGCACCATCTCCATTTTATAAACTGAGTATGATGTCACATGGTGTGGAACAGCCCTTTGGCTAATTTAGGTAAACCATCCCAGCGGTTGGCTGATTAGTGAACTATCCCATCTGAGTCCCCCAGCCACAGGTGCCACCAGCTCCAGTTCCTCTCCCAGCTCAGGTGAAAATTAACTCTATCCTAGACAGAACCAGGACACACTCCTCTGAGTTAGTTTGCAATCTGGAGTCCAGAGTTGTAAAAGGAGGAATGGGGGGACACATTGGATAGGATATGGCAGACACCACACAAAAAAAAAACCCAAATCAAAACACTTTTCCTCATTTACAATACCTTAGTTCTAAGAATTTCTAGGTCTTTGGAGAACTTGTAATCTAGTAAAGAGGTGGGTTTTTTTTTTTGTTTTTGTTTTTGTTTTTTTTTTCAGGAAAATATAAGTTCAATTTACATACCCCTTATAGGATTTAAAAACTCTTCCAAAAATAGAAAAAAAAAAAATTATTGATAGGATCACGATAGGAAATTAGGAGACCTGTATAGATTTTAGATCAAACATAGCAAGTGACCTTAAAATTTCCTGTAATAAAGTACCAAGTGTCACGTAGTTACCCTATTTCATAGAATCATAGAATGGTTTGGGTTGGAAGGGACCCTCAAGGGTCATCTAGTCCAACCCCACTGCAAGAAGCAGGGACATCCCTGACTAGATCAGGTTGCTCAGAGCCTCATCCAACCTGGCCTTAAAGGTTTCCAGGGATGGGGCATCAACCACCTCTATGGGCATCCTGTTCCAGTGTTCTATCACCCTCAGTGTAAAAAAAAATGTTCCTAATATCTAATCTAAATCTACCTCCCTCTATTTTAAAACCATTACTCCTAGTCCTGTCACAACAGGCCCAACAGTCTCTCCCCATCTTTCTTGTAGGCCCCCTTGAGATACTGGAAGACCTCTGTAAGGTCTCCCCGGAGCCTCCTCTTCTCCAGGCTGAACAGCCCCAACTCTCTCAGCCTGTCCTCACAGGAGAGGTGCTCCAGCCCTCTTATCATCTTCATGGCCCTCCTCTGGACCCTCTCCAACTATTTGAACCCAACAACTTGTATAGTAAAATATTACTCCCAGAAATCGAGAGATATCTTATGAGAGGCATAAAGCACTGCAATTTTACCCTAGTGATTAATCATCCTTTTAGTTAAAATGTATATCTAATTTTGCATTTTCACTTATATTTTCCAGCTACTGTTTCTTGTTATGGTTCTGCTAGTGTAAAAAAGTCAATTTTTCTCGTCTGTGAAGGTACATGTACTTTGTAATCACATCTTTCTGTCAGCTGTGTCTACAGTTGATGGGAAGGGATTGACAAATGATTTTCCCCAAGCTCAATTCAGCAATAAAATACTATTTCTCACTTTCAATTTTTGGTGTCATTTTCTTTCCTCCTTCCCATTCCCAGGTTTCATCTTCTTCAAAAATGAAAAAAGAGCAAGGGGAAGCTTCAGCGTTTTTTCTTTCATTGTGAATTCAAATTCTGTGCATCAAAATCATGCTCAAATTATTTACTTAAGAAAGATAGGCTTTAGCTCAGGTAGATGTAAGCATCAAAGGTGGAGGAAGATTGGAAGAAAATTGATGGATAAATCTTATAATTGCAAATTCATCCTCAAGTAAAAATGCATCTCTTTTTACTTGAGAATTTTTAAGATTTTGTATTTTTGTCTGTATGAATTAGAAGTCACACAACTTTAACTGCCATTCAGAACAACATCCCCTGCAGTTCATGGCAAATATACATTGCAGCTGCTGAATTTACAGAAAAAAAAAATCTTACACTGCTTTAAAACGGGGCTGGTCATTGGTTTTTCTGGAATGCATACAGGAGCATAATACAGCTTGCAATATCATATTGCTAACAAAGGATTGAAACAACCAACTACAGATGGAATATGCAATTGTCCAGAAAGCTAGTACCAATAAGCATAAATAAAGTGTTAGTTCATTGTTATGATCAAGGAAAGATGCCGAAGATGTTTAAAGTCAGAAAAAAAAAGTCATTTAGGGATTCTGACACATCACACTGGAATCATTTTAGAGACAGATATTGAACGAAGACCGATAGACATGATTTGTGCCTATTTTCTATTTTCACAAAAAGTCTAGATACATGAAGTTCAGCAGTAATCATTCTGTATTCCCCCTAAGCACATCAGGAATAAGTGCAAGGCATTTGGTTCCACTATTCTCAACCCTAAATACACCAAAACACTCTGAGAATATACATCTGAAAATAATTCAGCTCCTTTTCTCCATGCTTCTGGGGATTTGGAAAGGAGGTAATTTATCCGTCTCAGCAAGGACAAGAATCCTCCATGCTGCTGATAATACAACTACTTGGTGTTTTACATCGAGTAGTTTTACATTGTTTTATTTACAAAGCATTTTAAATGCTATTAATATTACTATTATTATTAAAGACAAACAATGAAACAATCTTCAGAATATTTTTTTAGAATGCATCACTGAACTCATTAAAATTGACAGGAAGGAAAACATATACCTCTATGTTAGAGATACATAATTTACTCGGATATCAGAATAAGCTTGCATTGTACATTTCTTTAATATAAGTACTATATATTGCAAATAAATATACTATGTAAATTATTGTATATGTTATAGTATCATTCTATAATATATATATTCTATATTGTATATAGTATATAGTATCATTTTATGTGTTATAGTATCATCAGGCTTGACAGGTGGGTCCATGCAAACCCCATGAAGTTCAACAAGGTCAAGTGCAAGGTCCTGAAAATGAGTGGGGGCAATCCCAGGCACAAATATAGGCTGGGCGGAGAATGGATTGACAGCAGCCCTGAGGAGAAGGACTTGGCGATTTTGGTGGATGAGAAGCTCAACATGAGCCAGCAATGTGCACTTGCAGTCCAGAAGCCCAACCGCATCCTGGGCTGCATCAAAAGAAGCACAGCCAGCAGGTCGAGCGAAGTGATTCTGCCCCTCTGCTTTGCTCTCATGAGACCCCACCTGGAGTATTGCGTCCAGGTCTGGAGCCCCCAGCATAAGGACATGGATCTGTTGGAGTGAGTCCAGAGGAGGGCCACAAAAATGATCAGAGGGGCTGGAAGCATCTTTCCTGTGAGGACAGGCTGAGAGAGCTGGGGCTGTTCAGTATGGAGAAGAGAAGGCTCCAGGGAGACCTTATAGCAGCCATCAAGTATCTAAAGGGGGCTTATAGGAAAGACAGGGAGAAACTGTTTAGCAGGGCCTGTTGTAATAGGACAAAGAGGAATAGTTTTAAACTAGAAGAAGGTAGATTTAGACTGGACATAAGGAAGAACTTTTTTCCAATGAGGGTGGTGAAACACTGGAACAGGTTGCCCAGGGAGGACGTGGTAGATGCCCCATCCCTGGAAACACTCAAGGCCAGGTTGGATGAGGCTCTGAGCAACCTGATCTAGTGGGGGATGTCCCTGCTCCTTGCAGGGGCGTTGTACTAGATGACCTTTAAAAGTGCCTTCCAACTCAAACTATTCTATCATTCTATGATTTTCATACACCATTAGAAAACTATTTTCCTTTATTACGTTGTACCAAGATCAGACAGAATGAGAGCAAAGACCAACAGAAATCCTTAACACTTTACCAGAGACAGTTGGGAGCAAGAAATACTTCCCAGCAAGGACTCCCTCGCCTACACTTATAATTTTACATTTAAGTTTGAAATTACTGGATGCTTTTTCAAAGACTTTACAACATGTTTTCTTAAATATATTGCTGTTCATATGTAATACTCAAGAGTGAAATCTTAGTACAAAGGCAAATATCCCACTGACTTCTATGTGGGGAAGGACTGAATTCAGGGTTTCTCACGCTGCAGTAGCATATCTTGACAGTTCTACTTTCTACAGAGAAGTTCCCTTTGCATACTAACAGAGTATCCAATTAAGCTATGAAAACCAAAAAGTTTCAGTGTAGTTCTTGTAATCTAAAGAGATCATTAAAGAACTTCTGAGGCATGCAGAGATATAAATTAGCAAAAGAAAAGGATGTTAACAAGGCCAACATCATACAGATAAAGCACAAGCCACATATCTAGCAAGGATTTGATCTAATTCCTCAGCAGATTATAATTATGGTAAAAAAAGGCTATAAGCATTACCGATTTTAAAAGCTGATGAAATACTGTAAGCTTTAAAGTAAAATAAGAACCTACTGTAGTAAGAAAAATAAGTTATTAAGGAGCAACCCCACACACATACTTTCATTTCAAAATAATTTCAAAATACCTCAACTAAATACATAATTAGGACAAAAATAACAGTTTGTGCAGTATTTTTTACTCAAGCCATGATACCATTGAATTGAATGGGAACTTTAGGCGCATACTGGTTTTGGCTGCGACACACTTAAATTTTTCAGGGCAGCTCCCACGGTACTGTTGATAAGAGGGATGTTTTAGCTACTACTGAGCAGTGCTTGCAGAGCATCAAGGCCTTCTCTGTTCCTCATACCACCCCACCAGCAAGTAGGCTGGGGGGCCATAAGGAGTTGGGAGGGGAGACAGCTGGGACAGCTGACTCCAACTGACCAAAGGGATATTCTGTGCTCTACAACATTGTGCTCAGCAGTAAAAGCTAGAGGAAGGTGAAGAAACACAAACACAACTTGGTATTTGTCTTCCCCAGTAACCGTTATGCATGAATGCAGAAATTCCGTTTTCTGGAATGCTTGAACATCTGCCTGCCGACAGGAAGTAGTAAATTAATTCCTTACTCTGCATGTGTGCACAGCTTTTGCTTTACCTATTAAGCTGTCTTTATCTTAACCCTCAATTTTTCTCACTTTTCCCCTTCTGATTCTTTACCCCATGCCATTGCAGGGAGTGAGTGAGTGGCTGCATAGGGCTCAGCTGCTGACTGGGGCTAACACACAAGAAGGTGTCATGTACGAAGTTTGCTCTGACTACTTACTCTCTTAACCAGAAAAATGGAGCTGGCCCAAGCCTAGATACCTTTTGTGGATATTTTTTACCAATAAAATACCCCAAGACAGAAAAAAAACGAAGTAGATTTCTTGTCATGCCATTTCTAATCAGCACATGGTATTGCCTTGCTTTCGATTCCTCTGAGCATCACCTCAAACATTGCTAACTTGATTGCATTGCAGTTAACCCAGAAACAAAGAGATACTAAAGGATATCTCTCACAAAGGAAGAATTAACAAAACTGAAGCTAGGCCCAGAGTAATTACACAGAAGGAGCAGGCTATGTTCAAAACTACAGAGAAGTCTCTGTGGAATCACATACACATTTGAAAAGGGCAATCATATTCTACAAGGTGTCTAGCTACGTTACTTCCTTCAGGGATTACTAGAGGCCTAGTTGCAACAACAGTCATAGGTACAATTAAACAATTTTTAATAAATAACTAAGAGCCTTTAACAGTTAAAGCCTTACACAGGATTTTAGAAAAGTCTTTCATACCCACAGATGCATCTTTTTCCCCCAACACTAGCAGTAGGAAATGCATAAAGAATGAATGACCACTGCTTGGGCTTGCTTTCATTAAATATTTCATTTTAGTGACCTGCTTTTATTTATATTAAAATCTACCACATAGCAATTTCCATTAGATCATCATATATTTATACAGGGAAGTCTTCAATATTCTAGTTTAATAATATATTCATATGTAAATTCTATAAGCATGCAAGCTGTGTAAAACTTACTATTGAGCCATGAAATCAAGTACCAAAATGAAAAGAACAACCTATGCTAATGATAAAAAAAACGGGTTTTGTTTACCACTGTAGTCTTTTAAGTTCACAGTATAACTCTGTTATGTATACATGAATTGTACTTGAAACTAAAAAATAACTTTATCTTACAAGCATCAGCTTGCAGCTACAGCTCCCTTTTATTGTCTGCAACTGAACCTGCAGTTTTTAACATTCTCAAAACAAGAAAAAGACAAGTTTGGCTTCTTATTTCTATTGTTTGCACTGAACCTTGTCAAAAACAGAAGTGGCGCTGTAGAAACAGACTGGAAGCTCTCCTGCAAAAACTTTTATTGTCACGAGCCTTTAACAAAAGCAGGACTACTCTGCATGGGAATACTGCGTGTTCGATGAAGCAGTCTTACATCAGACACAGGTGTTATTACTACTCTACTTTGCCATGAGAAAGAACTTGCTTGGCTTTAGCCCTGTACATTCCCAGCTGTTTTGGAACAGGATTAAGGCAGTACTGCAAAACATCAGGAAAAAAAAACCTTTAACCTTGACAGATGCCTTATTTTGGAAAGACAAAATTAACTACTTACCTCAATAATTGATTTTAAAGTCCTATTAAAGCTATTAAAGTCATATTTTCATATGCCCTATCTGAGCAGCATGGCATCTTCCTCCTCCTATCTCACATAATGCAGAAACCAGGCATTCATATACTTATGCCCTTGGAGAAGTTGATAAGAACGCTGTGACAATGTCATAGTACCACTGGGCTCCAAAGAAAATGTATATTTTATTTTATTTTTTAATAAAACACTTGCCTATGACTCTTAGAAGAAGAAATTCTAAAACTACAGAGTTTCACTTATCCAGAGAAAGTCTTCCAGGAAGTTAAATCTCCTAATTTCAAGCCCCTCATGAGTTGGAGTGAATTCAGTTTTACTGCCTTACTTATTCATTCAGCCTTCATCGGGATAAAGATAATTGCAGCTCTTCTTTCCAAATCACTGTCACATGGCAGAAACCAACGCAGCAGTAATATAGGAAGAAAACAGAGAGCACCAGAAGCATGACTCTAAAGCCTATCTCCTTGTGCAGGCTTCCCTTTGCTTTTTGTTTGGTTTTAAACATATTTTTAGAGGCAGTACCTCTGCTTCTGACACAGCAGAAATCAGTAACAGCTAATAGAGCAAACAATCTGAAGAGCTTCAGATACATGTACCAATGAGTGAATTGCACTAAATATTATTTTCATTAAGGTAGCAGAAAAACATAGGTGAAGTCACTTCCATTCAAAATAAAAAGGGCAAGTCTTGTTCATATTTTAGAAAGTTTTTCTTCATTAGGGAGATGATCCTGCATCCAAACTGAACCCAGGTGTCTGAATCCCATTTAAAAGCAGTTACATACATGCTTTATCTTCTCAGGCTATTTTCTCAGCTTTCTGAGGGCTATTTTAGCTAGTTATCTCAGCAGCACATGACTTAAATCTCATGGTGAGGTGTTAATCTTTTCTCTTACTGTGTCTGAAATTTAGGATCCCAAAATCTTTCACAACACAATCCAAAACTAATTTGTTCACACAACTCCTTCAAAGGATCTAGCCCTAACTATATTCTGGCTCAAAAGCAAGCCCATCTCAGCTAAATGTTTTTGGAGCAGCTTCACAACATTTCCACAGATAAATGTTGCCCCTTCATCTCAGGGCACCTTCTCTTGGCACTGTTTATTGGATTTGCATGGTAAGGTTTTGGTAGTGGGGGGGTCTACAGAGGTTGCCTCTGTGAGAAGCTACTAGAAGTTTCCCTTGTGTCCCATAGAGACAATGCCACCTGGCTCCAAGATGGACCCTCCACTTGCCAAGGCCGAGCCCATCAGCAACGGGCTAGTACTTCTATGATAACATAGTTTAAACAGGAAAAAGTTACTGTGCAACAGCAATTGCCAGAGAGAGGAGTGAAAACATGTGAGAGAAACAACTCTGCAGATACCAAGGTCAGTGATGCAGGAGGGGGAAGAGATGCTCCAGACACCAGAGCAGAGATTCCCCTGCAGCCCATGGTGAAGAGCATGGTGAAGCAGGGTGTCCTCCTGCAGCCCATGGAGGCCCACGGAGGAGCAGAGATCCACCTGCAACCCATAGAGGAACATCCGTTAGGGCAGGTGGATGCCTGATGGAGGCTGTGGCCCTGTGGGAAGGCTGCACTGGAGCAGACTCCTGGCAGAGCCTGTGGCCCCATGGAGAGAGGGGCCCAGGCTGGAGCACATTTGCTGGCAGGACATGCCAGTGGGGGAACAACACTGGAGCAATTTTGAAGAACTGTAGCCCATGAGAAGGACTCACGTTAGAGAAATTCGTGGAGGGCAGTCTCCTGTGGGAGAGACCCACACACTGGAGCAGGGAAGAGTATGAGAAGTCCTCCCGCTGAGGAGGAAGGAGCAGCAGAGGTAGCGTGCTGAAATGACTGCAACCTTTATTCCCCTTTCCCTTGTGCTGCTGGTGGGGGAGGAGGTAGAGAATTTGGGAGTGAAGTTGAGCCCAGGAAGAAGGGAGGGCTGGGGGGAAGGTGTTTTAAGATTTGGTTTTAATTCTTATTATCCAACTCTAATTTGATTGTTAATAAATTAAATCCATTTTCCCCAAGTCAAGTCTGTTTTGCCCATGATAGTGTCTTTGTTTCAACTGGGGTGGAGCTAATTTTCATCTAAGTAGCTGCTGTGTTCTGGTTTTAGTATGGGATTTGATATGTGAAAGATGTTGATAATACACTGATGTTTTTAGTTATTGCTAAGAGATCAAGGCTTTCTTCCAGCTTCTCAGGTTTTTCTAATGTGCAAATGCAAGAAGCAAGGAGATGGAAGAGGTATAGCCAGAACAGTTCGCCTAAACTAGGCAAAGTATCCCACACCATAGATGTCATGCTCAGTATATAAGTGGGGGTTGGCTGGCAGGCAGCTCTCTCACTGTCTCTCAGGAAATTGTGGTTCTGAGATCGCTGCTTGGGAAATCACTGTTCCAAGATCGCTGCTCAGGATTGTTCTGAGATTGCTCTTGGTTCCATTCCATGATAGCTGCTCGAGACAGGTTGTGTTGGTCATCAGGTCACCAGGCGGTGAGAAATTGTGCATCATTCATATTGTATATTCTATTATAGTTATACTTTATTATTATTATATATATAATTGTTATTATATTTTCCTTTGATGTCCTAGTAAACTGCCTTTATCCCAACCCAGGCGTTTTCCTTTCTTTCTGATTCTCTCCCCCCTCCCACCTGGCAGAGGGAGGGTGAGTGAGTGGTTGTGTGGCTAGGATTAAATCACAGCAGACAGTAATTGCTGAATGATTTCTCCCTGTCCTTATTTTGACCCATGACCCTTTTGTTACATTTTCTCTCCCCTGTCCAGCTGAGGAGAGGAGTGAGTGATAAAGCAGCTTCCGTGGGCACCCGGCATCCAGCCAGGGTCAACCCCACCACATACTGCTACTGGATCCCACATAGTCCCAAATGGCACTGGACTGCTCACCACCACACAGCTCACTTCAGATTACAAATGACTCAAACTCTTTCAAGAGTCAGTACTGTTTTCCTACATGTTCCTCATCAGAAATTTCCTTACTTAGGAATTTACTCTGTTTTGTTTGGGGTAAGGGTTCCCCTCTCTCATTTTTTTTTTTTTAAATGGAAACTAATTTAGTTAAGATATTGATATAGATACAATTTTTGAGAATTCAGAAGTTCAACTAATTTTACAGATATATACTCAGATCTTGTCTCATGTGTATGAGCCTCTCCTGAGTCTCTTTTGAAGCCAGTTTGATCTTCAATTTTGTTCCTGTAGCCTGTTCTTCGCTGCCAGGAGAATGGATCTCTACAAATCCAATTACAGAGCCAGCATATTTGTTTATGGTGAGAGGTCCAAATTAGCACATAGCTTCTTCTTTAAAACTTCTACATCAATAGCATTGGACATGGATAAAATTAAACTGTTTCAGTCGCTTAGTGAAGCACCAGTATATTTTATTATTGTAGTTTATAATTTTGAGATCAAAAGCTTCTTCTCTTCACCTAATATTCACAAACTTGTAATTGTGTGTTACAGAGGGAATAGCAGCAGCAAAGACATGTTTTCTTTATTTCCTTCTGTTGTGGTTTTGTTTAGTGAGGGGGGCCCTAAGGTGGTAGCTTCTGTAGGAAACTGCTAGAAGTCGCTCCCCTTTGTTCAGCGGACTCGGCCAGACCTAGGGTGGACCCGCTGCTGGCCAAGGCCGAGCCGATTGGTAGAAGAATGTTCCATGATAATGCCTCTGCAATACCGTATTTAAGAAGGGGAAAACAAAAAAAAAAAAAAAAAAAAAAGAGAAGATGTGAAGAAGCTGAGCGGGGGCAGAGGCGCAGAGGGGGAGCTGCAGGCCTCATGGGCCTTCCAGGCCTCACCCTCTGACCTCTCGCCAGATGGCCGACTGGGCCCGACTTGGCCCGGCCTGGCTGCAAGAAGTGGAGAGGAGATGAGATGGATGATGTGAAAAGATTCTGAGGTGCCTGCCAGCCTGTTGTGAAGAACTTTTCTTGTGAGAGGAACGGCTGCAGATGCCAAGGTCAGTGAAGAAGGGGGAGGAGTAATGCGGCTCCTGGCCAGAATTCCCCTGCAGCCTGTGATGATGACCATGGTTGAGCAGCCTGTCCCCCTGTAGCCCATGGAGGCCCATGGAGGAGCAGAGATCCACCTGCAACCCGTGGAGGACCCCGTGCTGGAGCAGGCAGATGCCTGAAGGAGGCTGTGGCCCGTGGAGGGCCCACTGGGGCAGCTGTTCTGGAGGGACTGCACCCCATGGAAGAGATGATCCACGCTGGAGCAGTTTCACGAAGGACTGTGGTGTACGGGTGGGACCACACAACAGAGCAGGGGAGGAATGTGAGGAGTTCTTCCCCCAACCATGAAGCAGCAGTGTGAAACAACGTATAATGAACTGACTGCAATCCCCATTCCCTCTTCCCCCCTGTGCCGCTTGGGGTGGGGAAGGTAGTAGAGATAATGTTAAGCTTGGGAAGAGGGAGGGGTGGATGGAGGTTATCTTGTTCTCTGTCTCATTATCCTGCTGTTTGTAGTAATAAATGAATAGTTTTCCCCAAGTCGAGTCTGTTTTGCCCGTAATGGTAACTTTAAGGATTTCTCCCTGTCCTTATCTCAAACCTCGAGCCATTTTTTCTTACATTATCTCCCCCTATTCTCTCGGAGTGTGGGGGGAGTGAGAGAGAAACTGCATAGTCTGGTCCCGATCAGGCCTGAACTACGACAGCTTCCTCAAAACGAAGCCCATACCAGAGCATTATACTTTCTCCTGTACCCACTGTTGAGGTTTGACACTGGTAATTTAACGTGCTAACCCTGCCGACACTGGCTCAGATTGTTTCTGTCACAACATGTTTAAAGAGCTCTGTGGTCAATCTTGCACTGATATGAGAACTGTCAGTCATGCAGTGGCATTCTTTGCTGAACAGATGACTGACACTGAGAAGTTCAACTGCTGAAAGTGTCAGCTCTTCAGGAGGCTATGATGCAATCTTGTCTGGCATAGAGATTATTTTAATGTTTACATCTTCAACATTCAGCTCTACTTTTTCTTTTATTACAGAGTAACACTAAAGTAATTAAGTGTTTGGATCATTAAAAAAAAAAAAACAACCAACCAAACAAAAAACCTAAGCTTGTTAAAGCTTACAGTATCTCTGAGTGCTCTTAAGAACAGAAGATTAACTATTTAAAATTCAGTGTAGTTTAATTTCATGATTGTTACAAACAATGAAGGTTTTTAATCACTCCAAAAAAAAAGAAATCTATTCCCTGGTTCCAGATTGGACTCTACAGTTTTCATCAAAGTAGTAAATAGAAATACTTTCTAACCTTCCCATTTTCAGATAGCTGTTTTAACCAGAATGACTCTGAACATTTGTCCCTCCAGTAGCTGCTTTTCAGGACAAACACCATACTTCCCAGCAGCTGGAGGTTAAAGATCCCCACTTACCCAGCTGCTGGCACCATAGGCCAGGGGTACCTACACCCCTAGTCTGACTCCAGTAGCTGGCACCCAGTCCGCTCACCCCAGTCCTCCCATAGCTGGCCCTCACACACACAGGATGGAGAGTGAGATCATGCATAGAACATTAAAAGAGTCTACAAATAAGGCAGGACAGCGTGTGGTGATTAGGCACAGGGCTCAGCCAGAGAAGCGCACTGACCAGCCCTATTTTACACAAGATCACCTCTTTTACACTCCTCTCTGCTTGCCCCAGCTTTGTTCCTCCCCAGTTCCCTTTCCCTAAACATTCCTTTCTAAACTCTGCATAGTTGCTCAGGCCACTCCTGAATATCCCAAATCCTCATGTTCCTTGTTTCCCTCTTCTTTTCTATCACAAAGTCCAGGTGGCCCTCTCCAAAGCTCTGTCTGTATTTTTTTGATGGCCCACCAATTAGTAGCTCAAGACTTCTGGTCTTTAGTATTATCTCCCTCGTCTCCTTGGATGGGGTCTCTGTGTTCCCGTTTAGTGCTTCCCAAATTAGCACCAAAAAGATCCTTGAACATGTAAGCTCAGGGAGGCACACACTCCCATCTTCCACATACCCTTACAAATAGGACGTAAGTCTTAGTATGTGTATATCAATGTAATACCTAGAGCATGATTTCCTTTTGTGAAGCTCTGAAAACCTGTTGACTCATAAGTTGTTACAAAGAGTGACACCCATTTCTTAGAAATTGTAAGTTACGCTTCTAATGGCTGGTTACCCAAGATCTGCCCTTCAGATTTTTTAGCTCCTTCATATAGTTTAGACATTTTCATTCTTCATTCTTTCATAGCTTTATTACAGTCCTAATTGTAAAGCATGGGAGAATATTAAATTAAGAATTAGCTAAGTGCTTTCCAATATTACTAGGGCTATATATAAAAGTAACTTAAGCATGCCAGAGCTTATTTTTTATGGCCCTTAAGCTAAGTAGCACAATACAAAAAAAAGATGATAACCTCCAAACTGCCTCTGAAGTGCTCTTTCGAACTGCTCCAGGAATTATTTAACAGGAGCCAGAAATCACATGAGGCACCATCGTATCATTCTAACTATACAGACAATCAAGACTCACTACAGAGGTCTCTGCACCGTTTAATGCCCTGGTACTGAGATAAGACCTAGGTGTCCATCTTTGGCCAGTAACTGTCTTCTACAAACACAGGCTCTGAACAGTCATCTTGCTATAAATACTTTATCCATACTTATCCTGATGCACATACTTGAATTGTAAAAAAAAAAAAGTCAATATTTATATATAAATAATTTAACTAGCATATAAGTTAATTTACTTTTTGCAGTTTGTTTTATTATTATGCTTAATCACACAAAGATGGGAAAAAGATATAGTAAACTTTGCTAATAATAATTTGTTTATTCCATAAGTATGGAATGGAGTACCTCTAACATTTGTATAGCTGCAGAATTACTTTATTTTACAGAAGAGGCATAGTTTTGCTAAGATGAAGTTCAAGGGAGCTTAATCATTCCTGAACTTTCCCCCACCCTTCCCCACCCTTGGGGTACGTCATCTTCTTCCGTAAGATGTAATGATATTAGTACACCTGCTGTATTTAAATCAAAAATATCTTCACTCAGGGCAAAATAACATTAAACTTGGGCAGAGGACAGAATTGCAGTGCATAATGTCCCTTTATAAACAGCATTTCCAGGAATCACCAATTTTTCTTGTCTGAAGCCAGTTATTGAAATATCTCTCTATTGCTTCCATCAGCTACGCAAAGCTCTTCAGCTGTAATGGAGACTTTGATAAATCATACACTTAAAAAATGCACAAACTGCAGTAAGAGAAGTAAGTATTATTGCAATAATATACTATTTTCAAAAGGTCTCTGCCAGTACCTACTGCATATATCACAATCTATTACAGCACAGTAACTTTACTGACACTTTTAATCCTTTTGTGCTGTCAAGGCCTAAAAGCCTGACCAGAATCAGCCCATGGTGTTAATACACCACTGATCCTAATTCTTCCCTCTTACAAAGCCACCAGTTCACCTTCCATAAAGAAAAGCAGGTAAGTGCTCAGGCCTGTCTTCATCATCTGTTTCAAGGTCATTCCTTCTGTAGATTCAAAAATTTTTTTCACCTACTGGCTCAGCTGTGCCTGAGGAGGAACAGGGGCATGGGTGGAGTGAAGGGAAGGGTTCACAGTTTTGGATCAGCTATTTTTGATCACGCACATCTGCAATCTATATTCTGATGTATGGCAAAACTCTGTGATGTTGTTATTCCTCTTCCTTTTAAAAGTAATGCCTTTTTTAAAAAAACATAGTAACATCTGTGCTTTTCTGCAAAGTTAAGTCATCATTCCCTGGTAAACAATCTGTGGCAGAAAATGTATGTTTCATTTGTTTTCCCATGGTTTCAGAAGTCTATGGCTACTCAGCAGACTGCTGGTATGCTACCTTTCTGCACCCTGTGCTCTAGGATAAAAAAAGAGAAACTGCTGAAGTGTTCTCAGGAAAATACCAGGCTTAACTGAAAGCAGCTTCTAGGGAGTAGACAAAGATTGGGAGGCAACAAGCAGAAATTATGGGCGTGACAAGTGGGAACTGTGAAATTCTTGAGAAGAGAAGGAAACAGAGTGGAAGACAGAAGTTTGATTTCACACCTTTTATTTCCGCTTCACCTCACAGATCTGGTTATTACATCCTAATTTGCTTTTAACAAATAGAACTTCAGAGCTAAGAAGATAAATATAATTTTTTTAGTCACTGCTCTTAAGGAAAACTGAGGTGTTCCTATCTCCAGATTGTCCAGCATACAAATATCTAGCGTGATGTCTCATCATACGTTTATCCACTATAAATAATAATCTAAAGGTAAAACTTCAAATGAACAATGTTGACATTATAAAGTTGCAAGCATATGCAGGCTGTAAGAGACTGTATCTGAGTTTCTTGGGTTTACATCTTAAAGATCCTATTAAGGGTCTTTGCAGCATCTTAACTAGGACATTGATTTTCCATTGCATTTCCATTACAATCACACACAGTAGGAAACTCTAGCAATTGCTTCTGCACTTTTTGTGTGTTTCACTGGCTCAGGCACTAACATACAGGCTAACTTGTTAACATGCCCCCTGCTAGAGCTTTGGCCCTAGTCCTGCCCCAGGCACTGAAGCTACCTCTATACTAGACAGGAGTATGGAGGGTAACCTGGCCCCGAAGCCAGCTCTCTGCAGGACGTACATAGCATGACCACAAATTTCCCTTGGCTCCAGGGCCATGGGATTTTCCAGACTGTGCTTTGGCATTGCCTGGGAGAGTGCTGTGACAAAACTGTGGCAGGGACTAGTGTAGTAATTTAATAGCCTAGGTGACCAAGCTCCATTGCCTTGGCAATATCACCTTTTAATTTGCTAGTATAGATGCTGTCTTCTTGGACATAGCTCAGTGGATGGTGAACGATTCTCCCCAGTCAGTAGCCTGTGCATGAATCCTCCCTGCTAGGGAAGGATTACACTTTAGCTGTACATCATGTGAGCTACATTTAGTAGCACATACAATGAACAAATATTGAAAGCTTATTTGGAGTAGTAATCCATCATTTGTGTCCGACGTGACAATGCAATCATGCGGTAAATGCATGCTGTGTCGGATGCTACTGATTAAACAGAGATGACTGCTGCTGAGTCATGAGATAATGTTCCTCTCTATCCCATCTGCTATTAATAACAGATGCAAATGCCTAAGAATAAAAGTAGTGAAGAATTGCAGTAAATACAAACAAGAATAGATGGGTAAGCACATAAAAGCAAAGTGTCAGCATCAAACTCGGCAGGAAAAGAAGATAAAATTAAAAAAAAATTGATAAAATTGTAATGTGAAATGAGCCAGATTATCAGAAAAAAATCCCACATTAATAACCTGTGGTAGAAGTTTACACTGTGTACTCCTTTTCATCACTTTTCCCTGTAGCTGCTGAACTGATGTTTATGGTTCAGATTTCATTAAAATACTGGCATGACAGAATGCTGTTTTAAAATCAGACTTGTTCGCTTGCTCAAATATGATTCAAATACCCACATCTGCCTAACAACAAAAATCAACAGTGTCAAGATTCTTTTAAAAATTCACCAGGTTCTTGTGAATCCAACTTGCACAAAGATTCCTAAAACAGAGTTTGTAAGGCTCTGAAACTGCGCATAGAAAAAAAAAAAACTATGCCCAAGTTTGGCAGCAGTTTCTAAAATACAGCCTACAGCTGGGGAGGGGAAAGTGACCTTTAGCTACATTTTCTCTTCTTCGCCCTTTAAGTGTCTTTTTTTAAGGTGATGTGAAAAAAAGCTACTAGATTGCTGCATTCCTAAATCTTTGTACAGCTGATTCTCACAGCAGAGATCTACACAAAGAGAACAAGGTATCCCTTAGATCATACTTCTTGCTGTAAATATACTGAATTACTCATCGAGTTGAATACTAGGAGTGGCATCCTTTTCTCAACAACTCCATTTAGTTTTGTATTTGGGAACAGTATAAGACAGACAAGACAGCATCCAAGAAATACCTGAGAAAACTTGGTTTTTTTGCCAAATTCCAATTTAATTACAGAGTGTACAAAAGAGAAAGCGAGAACAAACCTATTTGATGTTGATTGGGGATGCTACCATACTGCAGTATTTGGTTGCTGCTTGTCATGATTGGTTTAGAGATGTATATTTCTGAGGCCAAACCAAAATCCTTAATTTTAATTTTTTTTTTTTTTTCTGGACAAGGCTATTATTTCTGAGATTGTGGTGGTCACAGAAGGAATTTACATTAGTCTGTAGCCAGATATCTTTTTCCATGTTTACCTGTACTACAAAAGAACCACGTCTCTAGTTTTAACTTGCCACAGGTACCACTAAACCTTTTTCACTGATATGCTAACAAAGCTGGTTACTGAGTTTGTCATAATTCTGAGAAAAAAAAAAAAAAGAAGAAAACCAAAAATCAAAGCATCAGATTCAGATAATGTATTTAAGCTGTGTAAACTTAAATAGGGTTTTTTGTTGTTTTATTTTTCAGGACTTAATTGAAATCTGAAATGAAGTGCCTGTATCTCATCCTTCAGTGAGGGGCAAAAAGGGCAGCAACACCAATAGCTATTAGCCGTAGTTTTGAATTTTTCTGAGCCAATGTGGAAGAGGTGGATACTTGCCTGTGGTGCCAGATGTTGAAACAGGCATGTAAATAAATTATTGGGTTATAAAATAACAACAAAAAGCAGACAATGCTTAAATTCATGAAACTGAATGGTAAGATGTTAATATATTTGGCTTTTTAAATATAAAAACCATAATCAAATGCTGTTTTTAACAGAAGACTCCACTCTTTTGTAACAGCAGTTATCACTGCTGGTCAAGATAAAAACAAGCAGAAATATTTAAAAAATCTTAGCCACTATGTGATAGCACTACAGGTGAATGTTTTTGAAACTGAGGGTATTGTAGTCCATCTGTACAGAATTGTCTCTTTAATGGAAACAGTCTCCAAATTACAAGACATTGTGACGGAAGAAATTGCATCACCTTTGAAAATTGCACAGTTTATATATAATTTAGGACCCATTAGACAGAAAAATGTAGTTTTCAGTTTGAGGAATTTTCATTTGAGAAATCTTGTTGCATAATAGCAGCACATATAGTAGTAGTGACCTAGCAAATAAATAAAATGTTCCCAGTTTATGACAGCAACTTTATGCTGGAATTTAATTCCTACGTGAAACACTTGATAAAATCAAATTGTCATATCTCAGACATACCACAGAAATGATTTGTGATAATGATTCAATTTCAGTTCACCACTAAGAACTGAAACTGCTCAGTGGAAATAAATTAAATCCCATAGCATTACATTATGGACTGTTTGTTTGAGTCAAGAACCTCCTAAAAGCCTCTCAAGGAACATTTCAGACACCCTTTTTCTTCCCATAGGAGTGTGTAAAGTCCAGCATTCTCCATTATCATGGTCACATAATCTGTGACACCAAAGAAACCACATCAACATGTATATCAACATGTACATGAGCAGAAAAAAAGAATCAGAAGGGTCTTCAGGAAAGGCCCTAAGTCTCTGCAATTGTGAATAACAGTGCAATGGCCATTTAGTCTGGAATAGTGCACACAGCACTTCCTGTGATCAAGTTGAAGTCTCTAGTATCAAACATCAGTAGTAACAAAAAAAGTAGTTGGCCATAGGGTGAGAGAAGAAAAGTTCAGGTATGTCCCTTTGCAGGCTAATGTCCTAAAGGCATACGTTTAGCTAATATTTCTTCATGATGGCAAGAAGGAGATCATATGCTCCAGGAAAAGGCAAACAATTTCAGTATTCTTAGTTTCTGTTTGTCCCATACACTGTTAGCTCTCCTTTCTTGAGCACAGAAACAGTGAGCTGTGCACTTGGAAGGCTTTGCAACAACGCTAGAAGCACAACACATCTAATTTTCATCTGTCAGTAGTCTCCAGGGCTTCAACTAGAGAAAATAAGACAAAAACCAAACTAACCAACCAACCGAATCACTCAGAAAAAGATTAAGCCACTGAAGATAAATGTTCTGGTGTCAGCAGGTGAGGAGCAAAAGCCCTGAAGCATGGGGATTAATTAAAACATGGTACCAAAATCCAGAATCAACAAATTTTAGTCCTCTTTTTGAAAATGTTTCTCAAGCACCCATGTATCACCAATGTCAAGTTATTAACATTGGTCTTATCCTTATCTTGTTACGCAATCATACAAACTGGACTTGCAACCAGTTATCCACATCAGATAATAACTATACCCTTAACTGCACATCCTCTTGTAGGATAACACATGTGCCTCATAAAACATGCTCTCTCCTCTATCCATAACCAGGTATTATCTTGGCTTGTGCAATTTTTCTTTTGGGTCTTCCAGTTTGTCATACTAATGGCTCCTTCCAGTAATATATCTGTGCATATTACTGTGTCTTTCCCTTTCTTTTCTACTCTTCATCACCAAGTATTTATTCCTTGTCAAACTAATTGTTCTGGTTTTATTTAGTGACAGGGAGCTACGGAAGTAGCTTCTGTAAGAAGCTGCTAGAAGTTGTTCTCCTTTGTTCAGTGGACTCACCCGGGCCTAGGGCAGGCCCGCTGCTGGCCAAGGCCGAGCCGATTGGTAGCAGTATGTTCTGTGATAACACCTCTGCGATAACGTATTTAAGAAGGGGAAAACAGAAATAAAAAAAGAGAAGAGATGATGTGAAGATGCTGAGTTGGGGCAGAGAGGGGGAGGTGCAAGAGTGGGCCTTGTGGCCCTCACCCTCTGGCCTCCTGCTGGATGGCCGACTGGGCCCGACTCAGCCCAGCCCGGCTGCAAGAAGTGGAGAGGAGATGTGAAGAGAACCTGAGAGGCTTCTGCCTGCCTTTTATGAAGAATTTCCTGTGAGAGGAACAGCTGCAGACACCAAGGTCACTTCAGAAGGAGGGGGAGGAGTAATGCAGCTCCTGGCCAAGATTCCCCTGCAGCCTGTGGTGATGACCATGGTGAAGCAGGCTGTCCCCCCTGCAGCCCATGGAGGTCCAGGGAGGGGCAGAGATTCACCTGCAGCCCGTGGAGGAACCCACACTGGGGAGGTGGATGCCTGAAGGAGGCTGTGGCCCATGGAGGGCCCACTGGAGCAGCCGTTCTGGAGGGACTGCTCTCCATGGAAGAGATGACCCATGCCAGAACATTTTGAAGAGTGACTGTGACGCGTGGGTGGGACTCCACGATGAGGCAAGGGAAGAATGTGAGTTCTTCCCTCGATGACAAAGCAGCGGTGTAAAACAATGTGTGATGAACTGACTGTAACCTTCATTCCCTGTTCCCCCCTGTGCCGCTTGGCGGGGATGGAAGTAGAGATAATGTTAAGCCTGGGAAGAGGGAGAGGTGGGGGGAGGTTGTCTTGTTCCCTGTCTCATTATCTTGCTTTGATTTTAGTAATAAATGGTTTTCCCCAAGTTGAGTCTGTTTTGCCCGTAATGGTAACTTTAAGCATTTCTCCCTGTCCTTATCTCAAACCTCGAGCCTTTTTGTCTTATATTATCTCTCCCTATTCTCTCGGAGGGTGGGGGGAGTGAGAGAGAGACTGCGTAGTCTGGTCCCAACCAGGGCTAAACTAAGAGACTAATGCAGGTTGTTTTATCCTCAAAATACATTCACAGCACACCACAGTTAAAATTATCCAGTTAATAAATGTGGTCTGTACAATGTATAGTCTCATTGAATACTGTACAGTTTCCTTAGGAGAATAAATATTTTTTCCTATGGCACTGGGGGGAATTCTGGAGTATTTCAAACATTAGTGTCAAGGATAGCAGTCAACAGCAGTGGTAGCAGCTGCTCTCAAAAGAGAAACTCAGTTTTCCTTTTGAGAAAATAAGTTCCTTCAGAGTTTCCCTTCAGAATTAATGGGAAGACAAAGTATTTCTGAACCAAGTATTACCAAACACCCCTCTGTCCTGTATCAGAAGCTAAGTTATTTATCTGTTGGATATTGCTAAGGGCTCTGGTATATCTTAAATCAAGTATGTCCAGGATTTAGGATTCTTCCCTGGCTCAGGATTTATAGATTAGAACCCTTCCTCTCACAGTCTTCAAAAAGCTGGCAGAGATCCTAATTGTTAAACCTACAGATTAGGAGACTGAACACAGAGACATTATTTATGCACCAAGGTGGTTTTTTATGTATCCAAGTGTGAGAAGCTGTACATAGCAGGCTTTCAAAATTCCCCAAGGGGCCTTCAGAAAATCTGCCTGATAATTTTTCTATATATTTAACCAGAGAGAAACCTTTACAAATTCCATCCGAGGTCACAAAAGAACTTGAAAAAAAAAATATCTCTACCTGCCACACATCAGATTAGTTAATCTTAGCAATAAAGAAATATTCTGCTTTCCTTTGGTGCTTTTTACTTCCAGTTTAAGATCTTTGGAACAGATAGATACAGACAGGGAGAGAGTATATATTCAGGTCATGCTATAGACCTTATATAATGGAGTCCTAGTATACAACAATAAAAATAAATGCTAAAATTGATGCTGATTCAAGGGGTATTGTGAGGCATGGAAGACATTTCTACTGTTCTCAAAGTTTCTTTGCCTCTTCTAGACTCACTAAGTAGTGGGTTCTCTTTCTTTAACAAACTGTTTTCTGTAAGTCCCTCCCTATACACTATGATCCTGCCACCACAACGTATTTAAAAGTGACTATAAACTGGAAAAGATTTTCTATTGCATGTGTTTCTACCTACAAGAAAATAAATGAAAGTAGAAGCAATGTACTGTAATGTCAGTATTATATCGTTTTAATAAACGATGCACTTGGAACAGCATAAATCTTTCTCACCTGAATGACTCTCATGGCAACCCATTACAATACTCACTGATTGTAACAACTAATAGCAGTCTTCATAAGCAGATATTTTTACAATGGACTAGTATTATTTTGTACTTTCTAGCTGCAGAATAATTATCAAATGGTCTAAGGTCTTACTGGAAACAATGTATCTTATATCAGTGGTCCCTTCTGGTCAGTTGAGTTGTGAATCATGAACCATTTGAGTGGGGTTTGTCCTGAGAATAGATGGAAAACAAGAACCCTGAGAGGCAAAACACCATACCTGTCTATAAAATGTTATTAGTAACTCACTCTCTAGAAGAGGCTGCCTGTACACTATGCCACACAATGCATGGCGTTAGTGTTTCCTCATAGCAAAACCTCATCTAACCTTGGTGTTACAGCAGCAGAGGTCAGAGGTCCACAGCTGTTCTCTGACAATAAGCTTAACTCATCTTAAAAGCTTTCTCCAGCCAGTTTATTAACTCTGACATGAGATTAAAGTGAGGTTCAGGGAGTCATGGAGGCTATCTTTTGATGAAACATTCCTAATAACTCTCTGATGTCATCATCCACTAATGCACTGAGATGGAGAGAGCATCAGAATTTTATTTCCAAAGCTCTGTAATTTAAAATGTTTGTTCATCTATTTGGCTTCTGCAACAATATTGTTTTCATGTTGCTGGCTATAGTTATGTTATAAATATGAAGTGAGGCATATGACTAGAAAAATGAGTAAAAAATTACTTCATTTATAGAGTGTTGCTTTATATAATTAGATATAGAAAACACATGTAATAATTATGAATTTATTTCATGCCCAAAGGTGATGTATAAGCAGTATTTTGATACATGCCAGGGGTATGAAAATGCCTCTCCTACCTAGTTGTGCAAGGAAATAACGCAGTAATAAGCATCTTCTTGCTGACCTAATGTGATTGCCCTAAAGCAAGTTGGAAAGTAGCACGTGTGGTCCTATTTCCCTTCCCGTATAGATCAGTGAGATGCAAGAGTGGGCACATCCTGGATGATTAGTTTATTTCTCTGTGTGACTGAGCTGTGTGAACTGGTATGTTTTGTAGAAGGCATTAGATATGCTCTGCTGGTATAGATCAGCAATAAATGTTTCTCCCTTGAACTAAGAAGGCAACCAGAGATATTTGTGGGGAACAGGAGGCATAAACATCATACGTAGCCAAAACAGGACTTGCTGTTCTAAGAGGTGGTCAGCACAGAGAAGTCAACTGGATATAAATTTACATGATTTTTGTAATTAGAGACTTAATTATCACATGAGCACTTAACATGCACTACGACCATATGCACTAAATCACTTACAAACCCAAAAAAAAGTGATCACTGAATTGACACCCAAATGTATACCCTAAAGATGAGCTTCTAGTCACAATTAGATGTGGTAGCTTAGCCTGCCTTTCCCAGCCATTACCATTTCCAATATCAGGATTTGATTTTTGCTTCCCAATCCCTTTTCAGTAATTTTAAGTATTGCCAGGGGGACTGTACCGATCATCACCTGGGAACAAGAGCCCGTTCATATATGGAGCTATAACTCAAAGAAGCATAAAAATGTCAGCTGGTGGAGAGCCCACAATCAAAAGGAAATTAAATAAAATTGTTAGCACATTGCAGCTATCTGGAACAGTGAAGTAAGACGGCTATCTCTGACTTAAATCAGGAACAATCACTTTGGCCTCAGAGCATTAGTAAAATGTATCCTTGTTTGATCTTTTGATAAAATGGTAACTGAAAAGTAACCTGTACTGGATTGTTTCCTTATGTCTAAGCCTTCCCTTTAAGTATCTTTTCCAGACCTGAAACCTCACCACTGAACTATCAAACACTGAGCACTTGCTTCCCTTCGATAGATCCAGAAGATAATGCCAGGTTATACACCTGCATCTTTAATGAATACATCAGTAGATGGGAGCGCAAAGGAAGGCAACAATGGGGATTAGTCAACTAATTTCAGCCTTCGCAACAGCTGTCTGGAAGTCTCAGCTCCAGCACCCAACTGCTAACAAGGCAGCTCCTGCAAAAATGGATCATCTGTGGGCATTACACTTACACTGATTACTGTTACTCTTCTCCGTGATGTATTGCAAAGCACTTGCATTAATTTTGTTGGCTTGATAAAAGGATGTATCAGCACACTAAATAGCTATACATTCTCCAAAGTAATTTTCACTTCTCATGCTTTCATTTTACCTTCCTAATATTATGAAGGTATTGCTGCAACTTGTCAATTTTATTCTCAATTTGTTTTATACTTAATTTTCCAATAAGCTTGGAGATAAGTTCCTTATTCATATTTGGGGGTAATGAGGGTAGTTAGACTGGCCACACATCTCAGTTGTGCCAAGCAGAAACAGACTTCCTTGTTACAAACCACAGAAGTTTTTTGTCAGGAAATTGAGTGAAATAATTAAGGAGACAGAATAGCCACAGCACTTCAACCAGCTTCTACACGCTTGTTTAAAGAACTCGATAGTCATCTACAATTTATTTTTACATTTCTATTGTAACTGTATATATTTCAACAACAAAAGTATTTCCTACTTTAATGATTAAAAAAAAATCTATAAACCTTTGAAAATACAATCCCATCTTATAATTTCTGTTTATTTGACTCAGTGTGCCCTGTGGCTTAATTTTGAACTAGCTCATACTTCACTGTAGTTTCTTTTACTCTCTGAAATTCCCTGTTTTCATCTGCTTAACTATTCTTGAGAGCAGTCTTACAGTAGCTTATTGGTCCTTTGAAAGAAATGAAAAAATAATGCTGATAAATTTCAGGAATAATGTTAAAATGACAGTACTTTATATATAGATATGTCTTATGCATATATGAAGATAGAGAAAGGCAGAGTGCTGCTGAACTCTGAAAGGTAACAGAAATAGCTGTGGGAATTAATTATGTAATGAAGAAAGAGTTTTCTAAAAGTTTTGCATTAAAAAAATAAAATAAGCCAATCATCAGAAGCAATTATAGCAATTAATGTAAGAGTCTTTTCCTGCTGGTCACTGAAATTATGGACACAAACCAATGTTTTTACCTCCTCCATCAAGTCTTTTAAAACTCTCACTGTGAAAGCAGTAAGATTTTTCATTTACTAAGTCATATATCTGAAAAATGACAATATTCTGAGGTTTCTGAAAAGCATATCGATCACTTAACTCTTGTCCCATAGCTCACGACCTTTCCAGAAGTAAGTAGCTACTTCTTGAGCCTATGCAGTAATTTTGGGATATTAGCTGTAACTTCAACCTGTAGGTTACATTTCCAAGCCACATTGGTTGCTCAAAATATTTAGGAACACACTGTTTAATTCTGTACTCTTCTTCACAGTTTTGGTTTCACAAGTCTGCAAGAAGTTCTCAGCACCTGCTGATTAAGACAGTTGAGTCTACAATTTCAGACAACATAAAAGACCACTGCCTCACGGTTCTAGTCATTCTCATGAGATGCTATTAGCACTAAGGTCCTTTCTACATATTGTCCTGAACCACCAACCTATTTAATATTCTAGTTTAGACAAAATGCTATGTTAAAAATATAAAGGAAAGTTCTTCTGTCATATTAACTATTCAAAACAAAAATTTCTTCCATTTCTAAAGCACAATGTGTATGAAATTATATGTATATATAACATATAAAAAAATGAAAATGTTCTTTTAATTATTGCCTCCCCACTTATTTGCATTAAGCTTCACTTCTTGATTTGCCTAAAGTGGTTGGTGGGGTTTAAGAAGCCAGCTGACATCTCAAGTCTAAATGGAATAGAGCTAAAGCTAACTATTCCTTCATCTACTTTGTTAAAAGTGCAATGGTTTTATTTTGTTATTTTTAAAGCAGGCTACACAGACTTGAACCAAGTATCAAGGATCACTCCCTAAAGACTGAGTAAGTGGTGGGAATTAAAGACATACTGTTATCCTCAAAGTTTCTTACTGAATAGCTATAGCTAATGCCACTTCATTTTTGGATCAAGCTTCAAATATTTAAGTGCTTATATTGCTCTGGCAGCTAGGAGCAACTTGTCATTTTGGCAACAATAGAAGTCCTGCCATTACCTTCAAAAGTGGCAGAAGATCAAGGGGTTTTTTTATTATAAACAGACAAGACACTGAGTTTGAAATTGTAACAGTTTAGAAAGCAAAACACCTTACCCTGGCACTAATAAACTGCTTCTATGTTCTATGAGATTGTTCTTTGGAATTTGCTATGCTTGGTATGTTCCTCCATTTACTTTGTTAATCCAAAGTTTTAGAGTTTTTCTTGCTCCTTTTTATAAGTAATAGATTGGCATCAAAACAAATTTCATTTAAAAATTTGACTGGGTCTGAAAAAAAATGATATATAAATGTCTGCTTAAGTTGGTTTGACCTGTGTTTTCCTTAGGATAATTGTCTTTTCCTCTTTATTTCCCTTTATTTCCCCTGCAAAGAAATGTTTCCACTTAGAGTTCTTATGACTTTTCCCTCAACATTAAAAACTTAATCTCATATTAACTACAACTTTATAATAATAAAATATCCTCTTGATTTTTATCAGTTGTTCTCACATATATAGCACTTCAGAGATTCTTAAAATACCTATAAATATCCCCTTACTTTTCCTCAGATCCCATTAGTTTTGCTAGGTTGCACCTCTGGCTTGCTATATCTATGTTTTGGGTCTGATTGAGAGATCACAAAACCTGATACATTAAATCTCATATATATGTTGTTTATATTCCATCTTAAAAAAAAAAAAAAAGAGTGCTGAATTAACTGTGTTCATACATAACAACAAATTCCCTCTAATAGTACCAAAGAGCCTCTATTACCAAGAGAAAACAATTTTAATAATCTGTAAGAAATCAAGAATAAAGATACTATTAAACATCAATGCTGAGAGAAGGTAACAGGTGGGGTTTTTGTGGTTTGTTTGTTTGTTTGTTTTGGTTTTTTAGGGTTTTTTTTTTTTTGTGCTCTGATCTGTATTAGACTTGAATTCACGTGCAAGTACATTCCAAATCTTCCTAATGTGGCCTTTGGTCTCCCTAAACAAGATTTATACTGCATTCTGCTGTACATTTACCTTGGAAAAGCAGACAGCAGATCTTCATGATTGTGCTTTTTTTACTTTTGTGCTACTTTTTGCACTATGCCAAGACAAGATTTTGTGCAGCTGCACTACAGTCAAGGGAGGATATCTGATTTAATTTTTAGCTGGAAAAATACTGTTCATTTTTGGCTGAATATTTCATTTCAGCCAGCCTGGTTCATTTCTTTCATTCAATTCAGTTTCTTTTGACTAATTGACTTTAATTCATTTCTTCAGTTGATTAATACATGTAGTGAGAAAAAAAAAAAGAGTGATATACTGCAAAAGAAAATCTGAATAATTTTCCTACTTTTTCCACTGTCTCTCTGAGTAAAGTGGCTTCTTTTACATCTCAGTGGGTTCATATTGACCCTGATACATAAGTGGGAGTAAATAATAATAATTTTAGATATAAACTTTTTCATAAGTAAGTTTCCTATTTGTCAAAACTTGAGAAATTATCTAGTCATCTTGTGCTCCTAGATCATATATTTTACCCATACTTTATGGAACATGTCAATTAACCAGCCCATTAGAAGCACTGCTTACAAAAGCATCATGAACATACAGTTCAAAAAACTAAAGCAAAAACCTGTAATATTCATAGAGTGATTTTAGGAACAGAAATTCCAGATCCTGCTATTAGGAAAGCAGAGTTTTAATGTATATTTTACAAGTTAAGATTATGGGACAAATAGAACACTGGAACAGGTTGCCCAGAGAGGTGGTGGATGCCCCATCTCTGGAAACGTTCAAGGCCAAGCTGGATGAGGCTCTGAGCAACCTGATTTAGTCGGGGATGTCCCTGCTCCTTGCAGGGGGGTTGGACTAGATGACCTTTGATGGTCCCTTCCAACCCTAACCATTCTATGATTCTATGATTCTATAACTCTTAATGAGTATTCTCATTCCACTTAAATCTGTAGCTGCCTATTGACATAGTAACTCAAAAGGGTCTTGTAAACTTCAGCATGTAGGTAAGCACCTAAATACTGCAATACTGAATGCTAATAACCCACACAAAGAGAAACAGGAGAATTTTCAAGAATTTAATAAAGCATATGAATTACACTGAAATGAATGTTTCTGTCCAATTAAATTCACTGAAATAAACACTGGATTTTGCTTGTCTACAGCTGTTCTATTTTCTGTTGCTTTACAGTCTGCTTTTGGCTCAGCTTAAAATTACACAGGTGACTGTAGTATGCTTAGTAAATCATAAATGTTATCAGAACACCTCATTGGCTTCCTTTTTGTATAAGAATGACACCACTGCCTCACTGGTTTATACTGAGATTAAAATGCTTTCTGTCCAAATTTGCCATTGTTCAGTTACAATTTTATGCTCCTAGACTCTGATCCTCTAAAGGTTTTAGCCTGGAAAATTGTAGGTCAGTTATGAAAGGAATAAACTAGTGTGTTCACATAATATAAACTAAGTAATTTGTACTTTTCCCAAGTTTAGATCAAATATGGAATAAATTTAATAAGTTTGAAGATGATTGTAAATGAATGTAAATGAATGAACTCAAATTATTTTTGTGGCGGTTTTTTTTTCCCCAAATTCATTACTGTGCTAATGTAATTATACATCTGCAAAGTATAAAATAATTATATTCCTGAAAAGGTGAGGAGGAAGAATTATGCTCTATATTGAGATATAAATAAACAGAGTTCTGCCTTGGATCAGAGGACAGACGAACATGGGAGACATTGTGGCAGGTATCTGCTATAAACCACCTGATCAAGAGGAGGCAGATAAAGCCTTCTTTCGACAGCAGAAAGAAACCTCATGATCACAAGTGGTACTCATTGATAACTTCAACCACCATGATATCTGCTGAGAAGGGAATAAGCTTAGGTGCGAACAACCCAGGAGGCTTCTCCACTGTGCCGATGACCATTTCTTGATGGAGGTGATTGACAAACTGACTAGGGAGATGCTCTGCTGGACCTGCTAATCAAAAAACAGAAGAACTGGTAAAGCATGTGAAAGCCAAGGGCAGCCTGAGCTGCAGTGACTATGAAGCTATGAAGTTTAAAGTCTTGAGAAAAATAAGCAAGAAAAATAGTAGAATTATAAAAGAATTACAATCCTGTATTTTGGGAGAATGGATTTTGAGTTGTCCAGGGATCTATTAGGCAGGATCCCACTGCAGACTACCTTGCAAGGTAAAGAGGCCCAGCAAAGCTGCTTGATCTTCAAGGACACTTCCTCTGTACAGAATACCATCCATTCCTACATGCAGAAAGCAGAGCAAGCATAACAGAAGGCCAGCAAGGATAAACACGGACCTTGTGACTGAGTTTAAATGACAAAAAAGAAATACCTGGAAGGTGGAGGCAGGGATAAACTACTCATGACAGATACAGAAATGTTGCCGTGCATGCAGGGATGGAGTTAAAGTCATAGCACAGCTGGAACTGGAAAAAGTCAGGGAGGTGAAATGCAGGAAAAGGGACTTCTATACTTCTATATATACTCAGGCAGCAAAAGGCAGACTAAAGAATACGTGGCACAATGTTCAGTAGGACAAGGGATCTAATGATAAAGGACATAGATGTGTCTTTCATTTAATGATGAAAGACCAAAGTACTCAAAGGCCTTTTTGCCTTAGTTTTCACTGGAAAGGTCTGCCCTCTGCCCTTCCAGTTCCCCAAGCCTAATAGAGGTCCGTGGGAGCGAAGCATTATCTAGAGGAAGACAGAGTTATGGAGGGCATAGTATCTGATGGGATGCACCCCAGTGTGCTAAGGGAGCTATTCAATGTCACTGCAAGGCCACCTCTATCAACTTTGAAACATCATAGTGACAGAAGGAGGTTCTTAATGACTGCAAATAAGCAAAAATTTCTCACTGCTTCAAGAAGGGCAAGAAATATGGAGAGAAATGCTAGCCAGTCAGTCTCACCTCGGTACATGGGAAGATTATGGAGCAAATACTTTTCAAAGCCATCTCTACTTTGAGTGGAGACTGAGCTATATGCTCTCCAGAGATCTCTTCCTACCTACATTATCCTACTGGTGTGATTTGTGCCTGAAACCAGCATTGTAAGCTTGTGCTCACAGGTGGAAAGAGGAACTGTCAGTGGTTCCTGGATTCCAAATTAGAGATCAGATATATCCACACCATTTAGTAGCCATAAGAAACTGTAGTATCATAGGTGAAGTAACAGAAATGTGAGATAAAAAGCCTGTATTTGTGTTGTTTGAACAAGGATGGTTCTACTTTCATGTTGTACATTCCTATTGTTACTAACGTAAATTCCTCTTGGTATATATATATGTGACTAGATTTAATCATACAAAAAAAAAAATTACTAGAATACACCTTCCTTATTTGTTCTCCAAATGAAATTGCTCCAAAGACTTGAAATTCCAAATGAACCAAAGCAACAACAAATTAGAAATGTTAACCTGGCATGATAGGCAATAAAATAAGCCCTTCAAGCAAATGTGTCTCTAAACTACAAGTTCAGGTTCTACATGAAATAAAAAGGAGCCATTATATGACAGTGATCTTCACTATCAGAGTGCTAACAAATAAAACACTACAAATAGGTTATCTCCCATAAGTCACTCTGAAGGAGCTTCATCAACTATAGAAAGCTAAACAAGCACACATATTTTAACCAGTCTCCTTTGAACTTCGAATTAACTAAAAAAAATAAACTCTTCATTTCATAGATCACACTGGGTCAGCAGCACTCAAACGTTTGCTCTGTCTGCGAATGAATACACTAAGAGATCAGTCAACTGAATTTAACTGCATGTATTACATGAAAGTCAGTTCCCAGAAAAAAATTCACTTAAGAGAATTGTCTATTTATGTGCATCCAGTTAAGTTCATTCTGTTATAACAGTGTCCAAAGACTGTTTATCTGCATGTTACTGATTAGTTATATTTTTTTCAGGCAAACTGCAATATATACTGTAAACACACAAAAACCTTTAGATATTAACATGTCCTTAATATTCCAGTCAAATAGGAACAATCAATCCCAGTTTCACGAGATGTTTTGATATTCCATAACATCCACCTTCTAAATATAAAACATGTATTTTAATGCCTGAAGTTGAGCAAATTAGATTGCTACTGTGTTTTATGAGAAGAGACTGTCTTGTATAGCATTAGAGTTTCCAGCCTTACAGAGTATTACAGTGAAAACTGGACAAAATTTTCCTGGAAGTGATTAGTAACCCTTAATTTAGAATGTCAATGGAGGAAGCAGTTAAATTACTTTTCAGATTAACAACTAAAACAAGAGTCACTTCAAGCTGCAGGCTATACTCCAGGCCAGGCAGGTACCTGAAAGGTACTAAGAAAATTTCTAAGAAAAGGTTTGAGTGCAAATACACTTGGCCATGTGAGCAAAGACAAGACAAAATAACCTTTATTTGTAAAAGAACGTAGGGAAATGTTCTTCAGAGAAAAATATTATTCATCTCTTCCATTTCTCCTTCCAGTAGCAAAAGCTTGCCAATCCCCTTAATACTGGTGTTTCTTTAAATCACGTATTTGAATATATTGTGGAACATTCTCACTAGTTTTCTTGAGCTGCAATTACTGAATAACATGCAAAGCACTGAAATCCATTTAGGATATAATTTGTTTACACTGAAAAGTGATTGTCTACCGTGTGATCCTATTTTGTGGCTCTGTCATTTCATCTTCATCTATTCTCAAGGAAATTGGTTATTCTCATGCTATAATCGTAGCTTCTGCCTGAGATCAGAGCTAACATTCTGCTGAAGCATGTTTCCATTGAAGGCTTCTAATTTCATTCTCTTACACTGCCTTATAACTTTTTGTCTTTGAATTTCTCTCAGTTAACCAACTCCCTCTCTTGCATCTGTCAACAGCACAAGATTAGGACTAGACCCTTTCTTGCTCTTTGTTCTCTTTGCAAAAAAGACATTTATCGGGTGATTCACAGAAGTGCTGGAAGCAGCAGGAAACCCTATCACCCTGCTTCAACATCCCCCTCACGTCTGCTGCAGCACAGCAGCGTCACTGAGCCGACACACACGCAAGAGAATAGCACAAGAATCCTCACAAGGCTCCAGCAGTTCCCTTCATAAAATCCTCTAATTTTTTTCCCCATGAGAAAAGGCTTACAATGAACTTTTGGAAAAGAAGAAAATGCTTTACTGCACCATATATGACAGTGAAATGAATCACTCAGCCTACCAGTTCAAGCACTTCAATTCTTCTGGGATGCCCTCCATGGTTTTCCATATATGAATTTTACATTCCTCCCTATCACAAAACTCCTGGAGCTGGTGACAGAGTAATCATGTATTAGCATATTAGCAAGTCTCACAGATCTCAGGAATTGATGTTCAGTGTACTACCAAATTTAAACAAACAAACAAACAAAAAAGGAAACAAATGAGTTCATGAAAGACAAATTTTAGGATTATTTTCATCAAGAAATCAATGCCTGATCAGTTCTGAAAATTATTTCCTGGCATATTACTTTTCTAGGTATTAGCTCAGACTACTGCTGTATCTTACAAACCAAGTGGATTTTGTGAATTTGCCACAAAATGCCTTAGCTATGATATATCAATCATTTTTGCTAAAATGAATGAAAATTTCTCTTATATGTCACTATTATTGAACCCTGGAAAAGTGAAATGGGAAAGAAACAAAGGAAATTTAGGATTTCAGCTACTGAAATCAAAACAGCAAGAACACTATATATCCTTATGTGGTTATATAGCCATTTATAGTTGTCGTGACAGCCCTTGATTCTTTTATTATTGTTACCACTGCTGTCCACAGAAAGGTAAATGGGATGTGGGAATTTAAGTGTCAAAACCACTTTTGAAAATGGTATTTAATCACCTGCAAAAAAAGCAACAGAAATAAAATTAAACTTGATGTCTAGCAGAGGAGCACAGGGAATCAAGGTAGCTAACTTGTTGATTTTTACCCTGAAAACTTTCCATGTAGATGCTGCTTAACACACAGCATCTAACCCTGCAGGAGGCTGAGCAGCTCAAGCCTTGATAGGGTTGCACAACTCAGTTGTGCCTCCATAAACTATTCTATATTCAACCACTGAGGAGCCTGAACCAAATGAGAGCAGAGCAGTTGCTGTTGTGCTCCCTCTTTTTGATATTCAGAAGCTAATGATGTGTGCACTCCACAGTATAGGGAAAACACAACTTTATTCTATCCTCTACATGACAGAATTCAAATAATTTCCATAGTACTCAACACTGGCTTCATAACTGAGTTGTTGGCAGTTTTTGCTTCTTCTATTGAAGATGTATCACTGAGCAGGAAAAATTACGATATTAATTCATATCCATTGTGTTTTGTTCAGGTTTCCATACAACGCCCATTGATTTATGTTAGAAAGATAAAGCCAGTGGCAATTACAAACTTTCTATCCTTATAAGCAGTACAGCAGTTGCTGTGTTTACATGCAGTTCATGCCCGAATAAGAATTGTTAAAGAAGAGCTTGCTAAATTAGTCCAGGGAATCACAGAGCAATTTCATCTAATTGCCATTTGTCACAACTTTATTACAGTCACTGAATATTTTTAATTATATCAAGAAAGGGAAGATGTCAAGCCACAATTTAATAATATGTCAGAGATTCCATAAAAAGAATCAGTAATTCCATGATTTATCATATCAAACTACGCTCACAGTAGCAAATATTGCTTGCTGTTGAAAATTATTGTAAGTTAAAAAAAAGTGTTTGTTGCCTCTTGTGTATTACTTTATTATTTATTATTGTTTAAATATATCAAATTTGATCTGCTTGTTTCCTTTCTCTATGTTCAGCTGTACAAAGAACACAGACAGCTAGCTTGACTAAATATTGAATTTTTAGACAGCTGAAATAAAGTGAGATGAATTATATGAAAGTGGAGCATCATCAACACCTTTTTTTCACCTGCATTTTAAAAGAAAGCTGCTGTAAGTGAAATGTCTGTATTTCTAATCCCAATGGATCAGACTGGGACCCTGAGGGATTTAGGCAGAAGAGTGCCTTTCCTGGATTATTATCAAGTTAATGGGAATGACAGGCATTGGGTACAAAAAAGATAATACAATATATAAAACTCATGCATCGCAGCATCCACTGTTGACATCAGTCTCATCTCTTAGCCAGTTTTTCTGACCTACATGTTTTTTACTGAATCATAAGTTTTTCAGAGGAACTGGCTTGCAGATGAATAAATCATATACAGCAGTGCATTAAGGTACTGCATGCGTATTTTTTATTATTTTTAACACCACATGGTAGTGAACTGACACTATATCCTAGTAAAATTATCTGAAAATATACTAGAAGGTATTTCAGTGTTCATTCACTGCAAGGTTATTTGACACTGTAGCTGGTAGAAAATGTAAATTTGGAACTAGTCAGGCCTGAGATCCTCTAGATATAGGAGTAGATCTGTAGTTCAGTCTTTAGAAATCACAACCCAAGTTACACAGAAATGTCAGTCACCTTTTCCTCACACGCTGCCAGTTTAATAATTTGTATATTCTGCTGTATGCAGTAAAAGATTCTGATCTGTCTGTCTAGAAGTGTGAATTTTAGTTTCAAGTTGATGAAATTGCCTTCAAAATGCAAATGCTTCACTCAAAAATTATTTATAAATCACCTCCCAGCCAGTAATGATTGTAATGAAGTAGTAATTAAACAGAGATACGGCTCTGTAGAGATCATCGTACTGCTCTGTTGAGACATTGGAGGTTAGAAATAAAGTTTACATAAAACATCATTGTTATCTGTCTTCTAATAATTGTATTAAATACTGAAGTTTATATTTAAATTCTTCAGTTTCTCTGCTGTGGAGTAGCTTGATAATTCAAGGGAATCTCATACACGTTTCCCCGCCCCCCGCCCCCAGAATATTGTCAGTACATCCACTGGCAGAGACAGTGGACATCAAGATACAATGAGCCCCACCTGAGACAGGGATCCACTCTGCTTCAGTTTGTTTGATCATGAAGTGGCAAGATACTTAATCACACCCTAATCTAGAAGTGAGCCCAGCCTCACTGGTGTTGGGCCTCGCTATTCTGTTTACATCGCTTCGCTTTGTCATTGCCCAGGCATGGCAGCCCCGGGAAAGATCTGGCTTGGTGGTGCTGCTGACCACCGACTGGACCACACAACCTGGCACACGTGCTGTGACATCCCTTTGCACTATGGGTTTCTTCAGCTTGGAAAATAAGCTGAGCTGCGGTAGAGCAACACTTTCTCCATCAAGTCACATAGCTTTACATGTGAAATCAAGTTTCACTAAATTTGCAGCTTATCTGCCATTTTGCCTTCCTTCCTCTGCACCTCTCCAACATGCAGGAAAATAAGTGCAAGCATTTCATTCCGCATGTAGCATTTAGTTAGAGGCAGAGGAACACTTTAAGTGTAGTTACTGAATTACACAAGACACTGAAGTTGTACTTTTAATCTCAATTGCACTTTTCAAATATTGATTGTTCTAAATACTGGCCTTGATGTTTATTGACTACCACATGCCCATCACTGATAACTTAGTAAAATGGTTCTCTGGCACATAGTTGTTTAGGGTTTCTTTCAGCTTTCTAAAATATTTTATATCAGGGTGGGGGAGAATATAATATATTGCTATGTAACTTCATGGAAAGCAGTATGAATGATAAACAGACAATTTCCCTAATATATTCTGCCTTGGTTTCCCTTTTTAAAGACATGGGTTTGTCATTCGTTATGATGTGTTTTACTAAAAGGTTGACTCATTTTAACAACATTTGATTTTTTTATAAGAGTACACAAAAGAATAATGGAGAGAATACAGACAGGAGAGACAACAAAATTAACCTCATCAAAACAAGATGCAGGTCACTGTCTTTACTGAAGTACTGTAGGATGAAAAATAGTAATCATAATTCCTATTTAAAATGTTAATGTTTTACTTGAGTCCACCATTTTGCAGTTCATCAAGTACTCAAATTAAGCTACGTCCGGTACCAGAAAACTTTTTAAAGAAATCCAAAGTTAAAAGGCCTTAACAAGCAACACACTCAAAAACTGAAATAAAATCAAGATCTATTAGAAACATACATTACTACAGAAATGATTACAAATATATCCTATGCAGACTCAGAAAGAGAGTTGGCCTCTTCCTGCATGCCCATAAAAAAGTGAATTATGCTCCTTCCTCCATCCAAAATTGTGTCACAGTCTCTTCTGTCTCGTGTTGAATATCTGCATTCCTGTCCTGCCTTTCCATTTTGCTTCCTTCTCCCATACTGTCTCATACTCCTTCATCAGCCTTGGGGGCTGAATGTCTTTCACCTTTCCTTCCCTTTTCTCTTATCCCTAATGGTAGTTTCTTCCCTTTATATTTTTTCCACTTTCACTTTTCACATTCCCTTCAGTTTCACTTTCCCCTCTTATCAGACTGTATATGAACTTTGCCGCAAGCACAGTTGTATGAAACGATTTTAATGCTGCCAGCAGCTGGGAGAGTATTGCTTTAATGATCCTTCATGCGAACCAGATTAAAAGCCTCGAGCACAAGTGACCGGTAGTGCAGAACAAACCTTCTGTTACTGCCATCATACTCCACACCTTAGCTTTTCCGTACCGTAGAGCCTACATATAACAGTACATACAGTCATTGCATATCAACAGAGATAAATTGAATCACTTTATTTACACTACCTTTAAAGGTGTGTATGTCATCCTTGAGTATACTAAAACAATTTTTTTTTAAGAAGTTTGGTTTCATGGAGCTCAATCAAGAGCTTCTTATCCTCTTTCGGAGTAAAATAGATTTTCCCAGTCTTCTGCTTCTGAGGACACATTCGTGCTTGCACAATTCCCCACAGGTACATCTACCAATATTGTATTTTCCCACAAACGAGCACAACTGGAAGTGACCGTGCCATATCATTAATTTGTAAATCAGAACATTAAACTTTTCTCAGCTGATACATCAAAGGATTTACAGAGCAGAGAACAATATAACTCCAGCTGCAAGCATTCCCCTAAGGACTGAAACACCATGTGTTAGCAGATACTAGATATTTAAACAAATGTAAAAAAAGGATAATGGTACATAAAATCATAATAACTCAAGATAAGCACCAAATTAACACAAGTCTTTTATAAATTAGCTGTCTTTATAACAGCACTCCATTTACTAACAGCTCAGAATCTATACCCTGTTTCTGATGCCAAACAATAGTTTTACGTTCCCGGGAGGCTG
The DNA here is from genome assembly GCF_036417535.1 of Chlamydotis macqueenii. Lineage (NCBI taxonomy): Eukaryota > Metazoa > Chordata > Aves > Otidiformes > Otididae > Chlamydotis > Chlamydotis macqueenii. The sequence continues at coordinate 24,220,275 of NC_141558.1, forward strand.
CTAACTCTATCTGCTTGGTTCAATAGGACACCTTGGCAGCTCTCCTCTGCTGGGGTTATGACAGTTTTCTTCAGGCACACAGCAGAAGCCTAAGCAAGAGAACCATTTTCTACAGGTAAATATTGCTGTGTATATACATGCAGTTTCAGTTGCCTTTTACTTACAGGATTCCTGTAATTTGCTAGGTTTGTAAGGAAAGCTGCTACAAAAGAAAAGCTAAATTTAGCAATCTTTTCAGACAGTTAGACAGTCAGATTTATAAGGTAGAAAATAATTTTCTTCACATGATTTTTGTAATAGTGCTGTAGCTAATTCAAAATGAGAGGTGTGGTGGATTTTGATCCAAGCTCCCTTATACTTAATTGAGTGGCAAGGCCGAGGCTAAAAATACTCCGAGTGGTCAACCATGCCACAGTGTAAGATTACATTAAATATGCCAATCATTGTGTTCAGGCAGAAGGGCATAAAGAGCAGCAGAACTTAAGTTTTATTAATGCTAAATTGACCATCCATCGGAATAACAACACTCCACAAGCTGCTTGAAATAATAATGCATTTCCAAATATGAACTTATAAAAATGATTAGGAGGTGATGAAATACAAAGTAATGCCCAAAGTTAATTAATTATCAGTAAGCTACACTGAAAAAAAAAATGTTTATAAACTAATTAGACATCCTACTCCAAAATATTGCTTTCTTAATAAATTTCATACATACAAACACGTATAAATAAAATGGAAACATTTTTTAAAGGTTCTTTATTCAATTTTTAAAATAACTTGGAAAGTCTCTCAAATAGTAAGTGGAAACAGCAGAGAAATAAGTCATTTGAACACAATCACTATTTTAAAATGTACAACAGTTCTGACTGGCATTGCAGTATGAATTGTGGTATGGCATGTATCGTGGTTTTGTTTAGTGAGGGGTGGCCTAAGGTGGTAGCTTCTGTAGGAAACTGCTAGAAGTCGCTCCCCTTTGTTCAGTGGACTCGGCCGGGCCTAGGGCAGACCCACTGCTGGCCAAGGCCGAGCCGACTGGTAGCAAAATGTTCCGTGATAACGCCTCTGCGATAACGTATTTAAGAAGGGGAAAACAGAAAAAAAAGAGAGAGGAGAGAAGATGTGAAGAAGCTGATTGGGGGCAGAGGCGCAGAGGGGGAGGCGCAGGCCTCATGGGCCTTGCAGGCCTCACCCTCTGGCCTCTCGCCAGGCAGCCGACTGGGCCCGACTCAGTCCAGCCCGGCTGCAAGAAGTGGAGAGGAGATGAGAAGTGAATAAGATGTAAAAAAGATCCTGAGAGACATCTACCAGCCTGTTGTGAGGAACGGCTGCAGACGCCAAGGTCAGTGAAGAAGGAGGGGGAGGAGTAATGCAGCTCTTGGCCAAGATTCCCCTGCAGCCTGTGATGACGACCATGGTGGAGCAGGTTGTCCCCCTGCAGCCCATGGAGGTCCACAGAGGAGCAGAGATCCTCTTGGAGCCTGTGAAGGACCCCGCACCGGGGGAGGTGGATGCCTGAAGGCAGCTGTGGCCCGTGGAGGGCCCGCTGGGACAGATGTTCTAGAGGGACTGCACCTGTGGAAGAGATGACCCACGCCGGAGCAGTTCCACGAAGGACTGTGGCGTAGGGGTGGGACCCCACGATGGAGCAGGGGAGGAATGTGAGGAGTTCTTCCCCCAGCCATGAAGCAGCGGCGTAAAACAACATGTGATGAACTGACCACAACCCCCATTCCCTCTTCCCCCCTGTGCTGCTCGGGAGGGGAAGGTAGTAGAGATAATGTTAATCTCGGGAAGAGGGAGGGGTGGGGGGAGGTTATCTTGTTCCCTGTCTCATTATCCTGCTGTTTGTAGTAATAAATGAATAGTTTTCCCCAAGTCGAGTCTGTTTTGCCCGTGATGGTAACTTTAAGGATTTCTCCCTGTCCTTATCTCAAACCTCGAGCTGTTTTTCCTTATATTTTCTCTCCCTGTTCTCTCGGAGGGTGGGGGGAGTGAGAGAGAGACTGCGTAGTCTGGTCCGATCGGGGCTGAACTACGACAGCATGTCAACTTTTGGAAACAGGAGAGGTAATAACAGGCTTCACAACTGAGTTTAAATGGGTAGTCACATACTAGGGCCATAGCAATGCTTTGGATCAGAGCTTTATGAAAACAAGTATTTACAAAAGCTATTTTAAATTTGTATATTCTTAACAGAGAAATACACATTAATGCAGGTAAACTTTCTAACAACATGTTATAGAGTATTAAAATGTCCCATTCAGTAATTTCATTTATTAGCATACTGCTAATACTTATAGTTGACATATTGAACATACATGCTGCTGTATTGCTAAAAATAACAGTATATTTTATTAAGGAACTTGAGAAAGCTTTTTTTTTTTTTTTGGTAACTAAACTTTCCCTCCACCTCCCCTATTAGTGTAGCGAAGGTCTATTAATTCCACCTTTTCTCAGGAGTGCAGAGTGTAGGCAGCAGGTTGGTGTTTTGTTTGCCTGGGTAAACTGGGCAGCCTGGGGAAAGTAAAAACACCGTGTCCCTCTGACAAGTCCCTTGGCTTATAGTGCAGCCTGATCATGCTTTTGCACGTTACCTGGGTTACCTAACTGAGTTGATATTATCCTATATACTTCTTATAAGGAATAAGTATTTCTTAAATAACATCATGCAATACTCCAGAGAATTGTTTTAGGCTGAGTATGAGAGATTTTTCCAAAGCAAACCTCATGAATGTGTAATTTTGGTTGGAGACATATTTTTTCATACAAGCTGGACCAGAAAGCCAAGCTTTGAAGAGAAAATAAGTCAGATTTCTGTTCTCTCCATAGAAGAAATAAGAAGAAACATTGCCAAAATATATAAGCTTTTTATTCTTGCTCTTTAAGCTGCTTACTTTCTGTTAAAGTGCCGAGTTTTATTAATACAAAATTATTTGAGATGGTCTGACCAGTATCCTACTTATCCAATGAAGCACTTAACAGAAATATGTATTCAGCATGCTAATTGCCCTATTATCAATATCTACTCAGAAATCTGCAATTTAAATTGCTAAAAGCATCTATATCTACATATATAAATAAAAAAAAATGTGGTGTTCTGTATGCTTCAAGACACTTTATTCTGTTCTTGTCTGTGATATTAAAAAACTGATTTCAGTATACAAAGAGAGAGACTATTGCTACATCCGTGACCCTTGACCACAGACCAACTTTAGCATATACGTAGTTGCCCCAGGCAAGAAAATCCAGATACAAAATTATTTAATACCTGTGGGCTGCAAGACTAAACTAATTTTAGTTTTCCTAGAGCAGTAAAATCTTAAGAGTTCCTATTTTATGACTCTCATCTTCCTATCCAAAACTATAAATTTAAAATAAACTATTTGCTTTGCATTAAAAAATACATTAATCAGCATTAGAAGCTTGGTTTTGACTATTAATCAGGCTGATATATGAATGTCAGTGTACTGGTTTCGGCTGGACTAGATTTAATTTTTTCAGAGCAGCTCACATGGTGCTGTGTTTTGGATTTGTGATGAAAACAATGTTGATAGTACAGGGATGTTTTAGCTACTGCTGAGCAGTGCACGCACAGCATCAAGGCCTTTTCTGCTTCTCAGGCTCCTCCACGAGCAAGTAGACTGGGGGTCTACAAGGAGTTAAGAGGGGACACAGCTGGGACAGCTGACCCCAACTGACCAAAAGGATATCCCCTACTATATGATGTGCTCGGCAATAAAAGCTGGGGCAGGGAGAAAGGAAGAAGAAGGGGGGATGTTTGGAATTATGGCATTTGTTTTCTCAAGTAATGGTTACAGGACATGAAGCCCTGCCTTCCTAGAGATGACTGAACAACAGCGTGCTGACGGGAAGCAGGGAATGAATTCCTTATTTCACTTTGCTTGTGTGTGCAGCTTTTGCTTTACCTACTAAACTGTCCTTATGTCAACTGTTGTCTCACTTTTACCTTCCTGATTCTCTTCCCCATCTTGCTGGGACTGAGTAAGCGAGCAGCTGGGTGGGACACAGCTGCCGGCCAGGGCTAACCCACTGTATGTAGTCAGTATAACACTTCTGCTGCTCACAACTTTCTCTGACATCTTTCTTTTTAATTACAACTTATGACATCACATTTCTTAAAATAGTAAGAGGATCTTTTAAAGTATTTTTTTTAAAATTCAAGTAACAAATTAAAACAAATCATCCCAGAAACTTTGTTTATCCCCATTTTAATATAAATTGAACACATTCCTGTAAGACTGTTCTGTTTACCTCTTTTATATTGCAGAAGCAAATGCTTGACAGAAACTTTGGTGAAACCTTGATAATTTCTAGTTGAAAGGAAGTTCAGCTGATCATTCTTTCATCCTACAGCAGCAATTTTTTCCTATATATGATCTGGAAAAACCTGCCTTTTATGTTTTCCAATACAGTGCTAAAATGTACAGTTCTGGAGAGCATACAGAAGACTTTGGTATTCATGTTTTTACCAAATGTAAGAGAGGTAAAAATGCTGAGAAGTCTTCTCATACCTGTGAGCCTGCAGAGCCATGAAATAAACTCTGTTTATGCCTAAAAATTTGTAGTGGTCAGAGACAGTGGGATGTGAGTTCCAGATCAGAAAACAAAGTCCTAAGCTACAGGTCCTCATTTCAGTTGCATGTTTGGATCATCATTCAATCACTGATCAACCTGAACACTTTCAGAGCTGTGATAAGCCATGAAACATATGGCAAAGTATCACAACATAAGGGTCTTATACTACTTTCTTTAATATCTTTGGTGTATTTCCAGCCTAGGGTTGAGATTGTGTCCTTGAATTTGTATTGGAACTGAATGGAAAGAACTAATTGTATCAGATTAGGGATATCTCTTACAATCACACACATTGCCAATGCAGCTTCCAGGAAATATTAGGAAGTCCCTAATCTAGCAACTCTGCCTTCATTGGCGGGGTTGTGATAAACCCTGCACGCCAAGAAAACTATCTTTGACTTAATCTGATTTTCTAAGTCTCTCTTCTACTGAATGGATCTCTGTTTTAAGTTTTGATAATCATAGTTCCCAATGTTGCTCTTCTTCTTTATAATGTGTTAAGTTAGTTGACTGTGTAAATTGCTATTTGTCACATTCTTACAATAAAGAAAAAAAAAGTGATAAAATGAGTATAATAACCAAATGAAGTGTAGTTTGTGCACTAATGTTTGATGACCTTATTTATTTATGTATTCTATATATCGTGCCATGTGATTTTTATTTTAGGTGAAGCAATATCTACTGTTTTTCCATATCACATACCTTTTTCAATCTATTTTTATCATCTATTTTTCCTTTGAAATAAAAACTCTAGAAGATACCTACCCAAAGCTCTAAGCATCCTAACACATTATTAATAACAATACTATGGAAGCTCAGCAGCATACAAACAATCTAATCTAGAAAATAAGTTTTCCTAGTTGTTGGGTTATTTTGTATTGTAAGGGCTTGTCTAGACACTTCTGTTATGTCTGCTATGCTGATATAACTTAAGCAACAAGACCTGCCTTCCTGTAAGCTTAGGAGTAAACCAGTAGTGGGAACACTGAAATAAATTCTGCTTGAGAACAAAGGTGACTGCATTCTTACTGCAGCTCTTATTGGTAGAAGTATGTGGGCAACATTTTTCAAGCCAATTTTTCAAAATCAGCCAACTCTCCCAACTCACTTCCTCAGTTGACATAAGATCAGCTGTGCTGGATCAGATCAATGGTCTGCTGCTTCAGTATTCTGGATCAGACAGTGGCCAATAATGGACATCTAAGGAGAAGTGTAGGAATGGGGCAAGCATTCTGTGATAAAGCTTCCTTCATACTCCTTTAGCTTCCAGCAATTGCAGCTCAGACTTCTTAAGTAATGGGTAGTTTCCATGTATTTAGCAGCTCTCGGGGACTTTTTGCAATGAGTTTGTTGGGAATGTTAAAGCTGCTTTCAGTACAAATAGAGTTCCATGGAGAAAACTTTTTTTTTTAATATAGATAAATCCTTGACTAGATATTAAAAAATAAAATAGATATTAAAAATTAGATATTAAAAAAAGGTAAAACAACAGTGAGAAGAGGACTTCTGGTAATTTTAAAATATTCTGAGTATGGACTGTAAATTGCCTCTGGTCACCATGTGTGGTGGTTTAGCAATGCAATAGTCTATCAGTGTGGAACTAATGACCATGGTCCTCTTCTTAAAGGTAGTCTGTACTGGGAGGTTTGTGCAGGGTAAGAGTTCTTATATGAATTACAATTTGCTAGCAATTGTATGCTAACTCCCTCTCTGATTACTCCTAGTAAGACAACAGCACACCTGAAACCTGTATTAACAAAGCTGGAGAAGCAGGCATCTTCAAAGACTGACTGAGAGTTGGTGGATCAGACAGTGTGCAAAGGCAAGGGTTCTGAAATGCTTTCTACCTCTCTCCAAGACATGGAACCAGCTAAGCCTCTTGGTTTCAGAGCTATGTGAGTCTGGCAACTAAACTAGGTACCATAGGTATCTAATTAATGTGTTTAAAAGGCTCTGGGCAAAGTTGTTTTCTTATCTTTAAAAATCTAAAAACGAAGTAAATTGTCCCATATTTACTGTATAGTAACAGCATCATTAAAAACAGCCAGTATGAGGTATGTTCACAAACTACCTGGAACTAACATTCCCAAACAAGTCCTTAGTAAATCCTTATCTATACAATTAAAAGCTGCCATTTCATTTACCAGAAATGAGACTGAATTATTCTCTCATTTATAAAAGAACTGAAGAAAACTATTGAGATGGTGAACTGCTGCTAGCACTATGGATTTTCTCCTGGCCAAGTACTGTCACTCCAGAGATACCACTTGAGCACCATTCATAGAACACCCAGTTAGGAACCTTTTTTTTTATTGTAAAAATCTTTTAAGTGAAAATAATCTGAAAAAGTACTGTAAGAATGGATCCTTTTAATCATGAACATTAAAGGCAAAAAAGCAAATTCACCTATACTGGAAGTTTAAATCAGAGTTTTGTTAAGACTCCAAGGAGAGGTGACAAGTGGAAGAAAACAAAAAAAAAAAAAAAAAAGAAAATACAGTGTCCAAATCATTTATTAGAGCTAGCCCAAGTAATTAAAGAAAGGAACAAAAATGCTTATAAGAGAAATAAATAACTGAGTCTTAGAATCATAGAATAGTTGGGTTGGAAGGGACCTCATTTAAAGGTCATGTAGTCCTACCCCCCTGCAAGGAGCAGGGACATCTTTGAATACAAACAAAGTCTTCTTTTAGATGTTTTTCTTTTGTTGCATACTGAAATAATATCATAGCAGACTGAAAGTCCATTAAACCTGTCTCCCCATAACTTCTCCCTCTTCCTCATTAACCGTATTTAAGCTAAGCTGTAAAATTGAATGAGTGTAGATTTATCTTCAGTTATGGAAATTACTTGTGTTCATTGACTAAGCATTTTATATTTTATTTCATAGTTAAAAAAAAAAATCATACATATATTTTAATTAAAAGTATACTTCTGATCCTATGCCCTAAAATCCTTCAGATTTTATATATTCATGTAATTCATGCATCACTAAGAAGTTATCATGGTCTGTCAAGGTCTGTTTAAAACGAATTTTTTTTCCACATTGAAGCCATTATTCTTTTAGAATTGCTGTGGACCTTCATCTCACTGCATTTACTATGTATGCAGAGCATCTCCCCATCTTAAACTGAAATAAATTGATTGCAAGTGTTTCTGGATATTTCCCAACAACTAACAAGGTTCTTAAACACAAATTATCACATCCACATTTCATAAGGCATTGGCCTATGTTATAGTATGTTATACATATGCATTTCTTTAATTTTAAAAACTCTTTGTTGCAGTACAAAATAAGTACTATAAAGCCATAACACCTGTAACTAGCTTCCAGAAATTACTGTATATAGAGATGACTTCAAAGGAGAAGTGACATGCATATATTGTTATAGTAACTGGTTTGAGTTTTTTTAAGCACAATAATTTCTTAATATAATTGCATGGAGCTGTTAGCTCCTATAATACATTCTCTCTTTTCACACAAACACATAACATTTTGATTTTAAATTAATAGGAAAGATATTTATCTTTACAGGAGCGTGAAGTCAAGTCTTTTCTTTTAGAAAATAAATATGAGCGAGCATACACATAATTAAGGCATTCACAGTCTTTTATCAATATATCGACTTGGACAAACTCTCTCAAGCTGAGTAATTTAGTTTTGATACCGATTTAATATTTTGGACACTGTTGAGATTCCAATAAGGATGTTAATTAGTGCCAATTGTGAAGCTGGTATCTGCGCTACAGCCATCTGTCTTACAGAGACTGAATCATTTAATTATTATAAGGTGTAATTATAAATGTCTCCAATAATTTAAGATCAACCATTCGTTATTTAAAAAACAATGTTGCAGTCAGATACTAAAGAGGGTTTTTTTTTCCAGATAATATGGTTGAAATCAACATACTAGTAGCAAAGTAGAGCCATTACACTAACAACCTCATAGTAAAAGTCAGAGATGAGTGAAACGAAATTCGTCTAAGAGTAACCATAAAAATGCAAATTTGTGGAAAAAACAAACTCAGAATATTTTTTGTTTATCATTTTAAAATTTCCTGAGAGAATTCTGAAACTTAATTTTCTTATATGGATTTTATGTGCAATTATTTTGATTGTTTATGCTCTTTTTATGTAGTAGTGGAACAGTATGTAATTAGAACATATTAACAACATGCCATGATAATAAAACTGAACCATACCTGAAAAAAAAAAAAAAAAAAAAAAATCCAACATACTTTAGATGCATAACTCAGTCCTGGCCCTGGATATGTAGCATAAAATTCATTTATTTTTACTTGGTTTTGTCTTTGACCCTCAGTCTTTCCCTATTATCTCTCCCTTTGCACTGGCTGGCTCTGCTGCGATGGAATGAAACCTCCCCCTGTAGCCCACCGCAGTAGTGGACTCCCCACATTGGCTTGGATCCTTCCAGAAAGGTAAGTTGTATCAGGCATATACTGCACATTCTTTAAATGGGTAATTTTTACACTATGAACATCAATGTCTGGAATTTTTATCCTATACTAATGTAAATTTAAAGGAAACAAGATAATATGCTCCCAATGTTTTACTTTTCTTTTTACATGATATAGTCAATGTCAATGAGTAATGGACACATACTATGTTTTACTGCATGAAGCAGTGCTTCAGACATGTGATGAACAATTACTGAAGATTTTTCCATGTATTAATCTGTGATTTCCATATTAAGCAATTAGGAGACCATCGCATGACTTGGAAATACTAGAGACTGAAGGATAAAGTAGTATCCTCTCCTCTTTTATCCGAAGATAGGTGGCACCAAAGAGAGTAAAAATCAATTGAAAAGTAACATGTATTACAAAAAGAGCTTTGTTAAAGTAATTAAAAAAAAAATGTGGCTGGGTTTTAGGAAATCCAAAGCCAAACAGAGATGGTGCTACAGGACACTCTATAAAGCAATAAAAATTCCCTTAAAATAAAAAACAGAGTTTCAAATTTTAAATAATGAATTATTTCATAGAGCAAACATAATAATTAGTCTATTTCTATGTAAATCAATTCATAATTATTAGTACCTCTTCAATCCTGAGTACAATTTTGCAGAAACCATTTTTTTTCCAAAACATTCCAGAGGTGAAAAAACTTATTAATAACTATCTCTCTTAACCTCTTTTGTTAAATTAATCACATGAAATTAAAATCTCTAATGAAATATCAAATTCCAAAACAAAAACTCTGATAAGGGAAGAAAGCAGTTTAGACACTGAATTAAATGTACTCAGACTAAGCACAGACCACTAAAATCTCCTTTTCTCCGGGGTCAGAAAATTGCTCGTATAGTCATGACCCTTCTAATACAACATATTGGTAAGGTTACTTGGATAATTTTTTGACAACTACTATTTTTGCGCTGTTCTAATCATTGAAGAATGCCCTGACCTGTAACATTACTTCCTGGACTTCATGCTTATGTTATCCTATTGAAAGCAATGGGGTATTTTATAATGTAAAAAATTAACCCCCATGTCACCTTATAAATTTTCTTATTTGCATAGCACAAATTTGCTTTAGCCTGAAGCATATACAGGGTTTTATAGCTCACTGCATCTCACAGTTGTCAGCAATACTTCAGATTTTCTAGAATATTACAATATAATATATATTAAACGTATTTTTATTTTACTTCATTGGTTAGCATCTGTATACGTTGCCTTATATAGCTCCTAGTCCCATAGACCAAGTTAATACTTCTGTGCAAAGTTTTTCCTATTTGATGGAAATAGAGGATGGTATACATCCAATTAAAGGGACAAGACGTGGAGAGGAAGAAGAAATAAGAGGTATCTGAGGTAGTTCTAAACAAGCTGGCTCACGCACACCAAAAGCAAAATAGCAATACAGCACAATGGAGCTAATCAACCCTGGCCTGCTTGCGGTAGCAGGGCTGCTTGATTCAGAAGTTAGAGCAAGCTCAGAAACTGCTCTGTATTATTACACAGCTCATAGTAAGAAGGAAAAAAAAAGTTCCCAGTTTCTGAGCAGTGGGGGCTTTATGTAAGTATCATAGATTATGATACAAGAACTGAAAATCTAGTAGACGAAAGATATAAATATTCTGTTTCAAAATAATCTTTATAAGATGGTGATAAATGTGGATTTCAGGAAATGCTGCTTGTAAAGTACTGGCACAAAAATATTCTACAGATCTGAAGCAGAATATTAAATGCAGGTTTACTCATACCAGAAATGGAATGGAAGTTAATTATGTATTTGCCAGTAGCAAAGCTCCTATTCAGGAGGTCTGAATTTTTACACAGATTCCTTCCAGTGATGGTCTGCTCCTTTTTCACATGAAGGAATAGGTGTTCAGACCTCTGATTCATCAGATTTAATAATGTTTGGCACACACACTACATCAATGCTTCATCGGTTAGTTTTTATTATAAAGAAAAAAAAAACACCTCTTTTTTTTTCTAAGTAATTTTATCTTAAATAATTCTGACTCCAAGTGTCATATGGAGGCAAGGCAAAATTTGCTTATTTGGTAATCTCTTTGTGCTTTAACTATTTGCTATACACTGTAGTTATTGACAATTGAAAAAAAACACACTTCAATTTTAAAACAATATTCTAGCAATTAAGACTATGTAAGCTTAAAGACCCAGAGAACACACTTTAATTCCCTTATTTACTCATTAAAAGAAATTGAGATCTCAGTATTGTGCTTATTACGTCTCTTTCAATTAGTTGGGGAATTACATTATCAAAATAATTGCATTAGATAATTTCCAGGTATTAAAAAAAAAACACAGAAATTTCATACAACACACCATCTATTTGAATAATTCCTTTGATTACATCTAATTTATTTTACAAATATATTCCTATTTTCTATGTGACTTCGACTTCTCTACTCTGAATACATTTGAAAATGAGAGTTAGAAAAAGTCAACCTCCAGAATTTTCCAGTTCCCTCTAGGAAACAAGTTGGCTGAGGTTACTGGCTCTGCTGTGAGTAAAACATTAATTGCCACATAATCTGTAGAATATCTGCTCTCTGCTTCATCAGAGAAGACTAAAGTAGCCTATATAAGCTAAACACCCATCTCACCTCTGATGGTAACAAAAATGATGACAGAAAATGAGGCGTATGCCAAAGCCATGGATAATGAGTCTACATGTGGAACATCCAGCGTTTTGCAGAGAATTACACTATTTCTATTAACAGGAATTGAAAGTTTGGTTGATAGTTTTTAAAATTGGGTTATGTGTCTGTAGGTGGTCTGGCAAACTACTAGTGAAGATGTTATACATATTAAGTAGAGAAAAAAAATATATAGGATCCAACTATGATGATGCTTAGGTATTTTTCTAGTACATTCAGGGATCAGCTTTAATATCTAACATAAGGTAGAGTTTATCACAATCATGTCACCCTTTAACGAAGAGAAAAGCTGGTTTGTCACAGCTGCCCGAGTGTACACAACTCTGAGTTGCATCTTTGATACACCTAGATCATTGTCCCTGGCCAAAATATTCATATTGGATGTCTATTCTGATAGCTCAGGACAAATTATAGTTAATAAATTAAAACACTGAGAATCTGCTAACAACTGTCAACTGTTGATTTTCTCAAGTACGAGCATTTTGGTTTGATGAAGTCTTTATTCTGTTTTTCAGGGAAGTAATTTTCATTGTGTCCACTTCCTAAAGAGTGAAAGAAGTGATCTGATGATTCAAATCAAGAACATTTGTCAAGGTTCGTATAGCAGAATACAAATGCCAGTGGGGAAAGAACAGTATGTGTCTCATTTTATTATCTAGTAGAGAAATCTATTAGACCCAAGTTCAGTTGCTGCTTTTGTAGGTATATTCCTCTATGATTTCATTACGAGGGGAACCAATTACACTGAAAATCATTTTCAGTGCCATTATTTCTAATCAGTTATAACAAGACAGAGTACATATTAAACCTGAATAGGCTGATGTAGAAAAAATATTACTATTCCCTGTGCAATTTATTATTCATGCTTGAACAGGCACGCATGCTGGACTACTCTGCTTCAGGCTATTCTATTTTCTTCATCATTCTGTATTCACCTTATAGTATTCAACATAAATAAAGGAGCACCTTTAAACTAAAAATAAGTTACTTGAGTATTACTTTCTACTCACAGTGAGTAATAAAATAATTGAAAGTGGAAAATACACATTTTAAAAGTCTCAGTTTCATGCATAATTTTTCTGGAAAGCTTTTTCTGAGTATTAATGGTTTAATTTGTCAGTCTGAAAATGTGGGCAATTGATAGTTAATGTATGAATACACGAAAGAGAATTCAATTCTGCATTTTGGCAATGCCTCTATGCATTTCTAAAACAATTTACTGTCTGTACTACAAGATACAGTCTCCAGATCTGAGAGAATACTGAATTAATCTTTCTTACTGTAGTTAATGATTGAACAATGCCTGTGACAAAGACAAGTACCTTCACTGGGAGAGTAACTTGAAAAACTATAATGGAGGAAGAAGGAATAGAGAATGAAACATTTTGGAAACCTAAACCAAAACAAAAGTCTGGTAATAAAACCTGTGGAAGTATCCACGTAAAGACTGTGGGAAAACTCACAGAGCAGGAGAGAGATTGTAGAGAAGCAAAGCTGTCCTTTTCAAAGCAGAGAACCAGGCAAATTCTAGGACAACAGAACTGGTCAGAGAAAATAAATATTTTCTCCAGAGAAAATTATCTGAATTTATCCTTAAAATCTTTCAAAGTGTGAGAGGGAGCAGTTTGTTACAAAACAGTTAGGAAAAAAAAAAAAATAAAATGGGAAGATGTGACTGTAAAATCATAATTGTACGTACATGTACAAATTATGTACATACATGTACGATTATACAAACTTAATTTAACTAACTCTAAATATTGTTATTGCATTTCAAGATGATGTCTTTATACTATACATAAACTGAAGATGTCATATTAATGAAGAACGGTATTGGGAAGATACAACCAAATCTCAGTTACAGATTTATGAGTATCCTTGTGTTTATTTATGATTGCTAAATGACTCTGAGACTGATGCTGTGATAAGCTATCTGTTCTGTTCTAATTGTCTTTGGAAATTGTGTTTCTTTATGCTATGTAATCAAATATATATGAATCTAAATTATAATAGTAGCTCTAGAATTGCAAAGTATAATTTAATTTTAAAAGTTATTTTCTTCTATGGGGAAACATTGTCTGCATTTATCTAGACCAACTCTGCATTTGAAGAAATTTGCAATGAATATCACTTTTAAATAGATAACATGCTGGTAGCATGGATTAGCAGTAGTGTACATTCAGCATTCACAAATCTTCCTAAATGTAATGTCATTTATTGAGTATCTGCTATTTAAAAGCTGGATTGATGCTGACAGCATCAATTATGTATAATTTTTACAGACTTATGTATTATTGAAGAGAGCATTCTTTTTACTCATACGTGCATTTACATTAAAAAGCTGAAATTCTTGTAAATAAAAATATGAAAAATGCTTATGCTGATGACACATCCAACAAAGAAAAAATGCATAAACACGTGTTTAAAAGTGATCTCAAAATAAAGAAACAGCATAAAATAACATCCAATTAAATGTGTTACCCAAAATTAGGACATTTCTAGGTGTGGCAATTGGAGTCAGCAAAGCATTACTCTTATTTAAGTACCCCTGAAAGAGTCATTCCATTTCAAACTCAGACTACAAAAAAAAGTTGTCTCAGCAGTTGATGAGTCATTTGGTAGCTAATAAGGGCTAGTTCCCAAACCACATAATTAGCATCACAGAGCTCAGTCTATCATTTTTTCAGGCTGCAGTTGCAGATCAAATTAAAAAACTTCCTGTTTTTGTTAAGACCTGGAAACCATTTTTTCTAGGATGAAGTAGTATCCAGATAGTCTGAAACAACCCAAAGAAAATGTGTTCGTTAATAAAACATGCAGAGAAAAAATTACTTGTGATATCCAGCTTAATAAAATGATGAAATGTAAACCACATATATGCAGGACGTTTTGTTTGTTTGTTTATTTACTAATAAAAATCACACTGTATCTTATTATCTTAATATTTTATGTACTTCATTATGAGTATTGTTCTACTGCAAATAGTAAAATATCATCCTCTGTTTTCATTTTTGATTGAATACTGGCACAAAGTTGTTACCATGAATGCATCCATTGTTGTTCAACACTATTTAAGAAAATAATAGGACGAGAGGTAATGGTTTTAAAATAGAGGGGGGTAGATTTTGATTAGAAATTAGGAAAAAAATTTTTTTCCTTGCAGGGGGGTTGGACTAGATGACCTTTGAAGGTCCCTTCCAACCCTATCCATTCTATGATTCTATGCTTCTATGAAAATTACATTTGGGGTTCAAAGATCTTAATCTGCTATCTAAACCATGACAATAACATCACCAAATGTTTAAAATCACTAATATGGAATGGGGGAGGGGAACAGCTAAATAACAGCTAAATAAAAATAACAGCTAAATAAAAATACAATGAGATAACTCAAGCTCTCTTTTATTGATACAACTTAGCTATTTTTTTCCTATAAAGAGGGTTATTTCTTTTTAATAAGTTCCCTGTCTGCATATCCTTTAGACTAGGTTGAAATCGTACTAGGGTTGAGGAAGAAAATAACTGAACAGTGTAACAGGGTGAATTACTGGTAAAACTGCATCTATCATCTGATTCAGTGGTTTTTTGAAACAAAAAACACACCAAAAGGGAAAAGTACAAATGGCAAAGACTGAAAATTCCTCTAGTTTTAACTACTGCACCATTTGTGATGAAAAAAAGTACAGATGGCCCACAATTGTATGAACCACTTATTCACCATGTTTTGCAAAAGGAAAAGCTAGTAGACTGATTAAAAGAAAGAAGATGTGACCAGTCAGTGAGCACCTAGGATGGCAGGAGGCCCTAAAGGGGTGGAAGAGTGCAGGGAAGAGCTGGGGAAGCTGCAAGGGAGCTGAGCTTTGCTCAGTGCTGAGAGCACTCAGGAGATTTTGATGTGGATGAATGGCTAGGAATCACCTGGGTGAATCCACGGAATGGATGAACTTGTTGTGTAAATGCTTCTCTCTGACTTAACCAAAAGAGTGTGAATGTCTGGCCGAGCTAGGCAGATGGGCATGGTGGACACAAACACCAAGATCTAGGGTGAGACTTCTGCCCATAGAGGTGGTTAAACCCAGCCACAATACCCTTCGACTGCACCAAAAAGTGCTAAAGGCAAACACTCTCCAGATGATGTGCTTGGGGAACCCAGTTGTGTTTAGTGGAAATGTTTAGCCAAGGCACTAATGAGGCTGCCACTGCATGGGCTACCCACTGCCATGCTGGGAGAGCTGGTGGCCAGGACCAGGCTCAGGCAGCAGGACGCTCAGCCCCTGCATCCCATGAGCAGTAGTGGGGATGAGACATAGCGTACAACGCCATCAAAACCTGCAGGGAAGCAGCTTGGCCCCCACTGTTATTTCAATAAGCTGTGAGGTAAGGATGGCCTGTGAGAAAAGCTCTGCCAAAACAAACTGTAGACTGATGTAGTTTTGCTCAAACAATGGTACAGCACATGTCAAACGAGCAACACTTTGATAATCTGTTAAGGAAACTTGGCAAGTAGATTGTCATGTGGCAGTTCCTCAAAGTGAGGACCACAAGCCTGGAAATACTGGGCAAGAGGAGTGTGTATCCCAAACAAGCTGCATTGCTGGTTTAAATCAATGGTTTGCTACTTGTCCTGAGAAATCCAATTTTATAGCAGATCACACTTAGAACAAAGAAGTGCAAATGGTGTGCTTCAACATACAAAGGACTTTCCAATCTGAAATTAACAGGTCAGTAGAATTGTGAAATGGACTACTAAAATAACAGCTATAAAAGAGTGAATCTGTTAACACCTCCAATATGGCATTCCACTTGTGGGAAGTTGTAAATTCACTAAAACAACAAACCCCACTCTAAGTCATTCAACTGGTGATTAATCTGGGTGATCTTTTCCTAAAGGAAAAAGAGTATGGGATACTGTAGACAATGAAGGGAGTAATTTAACAAAAACTGAGGCATAGATTATGTCCAACACCTGGTCGTCTTCCCCTGAAGGAAAATGTGATTTCATGTGATCATCATGGGAACATTGATGGTTGGAATACATACCTGAAACCTGTCTCTAGCAGTTTCCTTACTTACATTAGGATTTAAGTGTGTTGCTACATCACTCTGCTAAACCAAAATTCCATGTAATGTCCAGTATCTTTGAATAAGTAGCTTTGGTATTAAACATTAAAGCTTCTATGGGTGGAATATCTAAAAGAGTCAGGGCAAAAATTACAGGACTCTGATATAAGGTAGGAAAAAAATAAAGGTTACTTAATGATTGCTACAGAATTATACTCTCAGTTTCTAGATAAAGAAAAACTGAAGAGGGTGATGAAGAATACCTTTGTGACCTGTTCTAGATAACCTTTCAAGATTATGATTATGAAGTGAAACCAATGTCACGGTAGATTCCAAGGTTTTAGAAGACAATGTAGATAGAAGACAAGATGATAAATCCTTCTTCAAGTTTGTTTTACCTGGTATCAGTGCCAAATTATGATGTTTCACTGGGTATTTTATTATTATTTAAAACGGAGTGATGGTGAAATGGTCTTCCTCTCATTATTCATACACCACAGGAGACCAGAACTCATCTTGCTTACCAGACAAGAGCTCTGTGTGGGTTTTACATTCTGACAGACTGTTTCAGTCTTTCCTTTCTAATTAGTCTTTCCTAGCTCTTCAAGAAAATTTTGTATAATATGCCAAATTTAACTTTTATTATTTGGAACAATTTGTTCAAAAGACAGCATGTTGGAAAAATAATAAATATGTGCTCAACCATATTACAAGTGAGGGATAATAACTGTCTCGGAAACACAAAAAAGTAGATACATTTTAAGTATACTCACAGACTGACTGTCTTTATGGTGTTTTATGTATATTTGACTAGACTCAATTACATTTATCAATAAACATGGAAACAAACTTACTTTTAATTTATCTCTTTACTATTAGAAATTTCATCAGTGGCAACTACCTTTCTGCTTCAGGATGAAAATGTAGGGACATTTCATTCATCTTACTGATTAGCACTACTAATGAAGATGCTGCCCTGTCTATAAAGTTGCCTATTTATAAGAAAAAGAAAGGATCTTTGTGAACCACTTTACAGAACATCCCTAAAAAAACTCTGTGTTTGTTTTTCTTTAAGGAATATCAATACAGATTTTAGCAGGAGAGTGGATGCATCTGGTCAGTGTCACAAACCTGCACTGAAGATGTAAATTAATGGTGTGGGGAGCTGGGCTCCATACCAACAGGAGCCCGGCTGGAAATCCGAAATTCAGAGTTCTCTTAAAAGATTCAAAGTAGAGGTTTTATCATCCCTCTCATATAACCTTCTGAGATTCCTTCCTTTATCACATGATCTTCTACATAAAAGATTTATTGAACTGTAGGAAAATGGAAGAGTGCAGAAGGCTACAGTAGCTATCAAGTTACTTTAGCAGTGCTGGTGAGAAGCAAGTGCTTACCTTATTTAAACAGTGACAGTAAGGAATTAATAATTTGTAAAGATTGTAAGGTTGAGAAATATCAACTATGTGAAAGACTAGAACAATTGCAGAATCTCCTGTTGATGTTTCTTTCCTACCATTTGTTAAAATAATTTTGAAAATTCAAGGAGTTTACAGGACAATATAGGTTCTCAAACAATTTTTCAAATCCTTTTACGTGAACTCATTAAAAAATCAAGTTTAGTTTTGTGTAATTCACTCACTCTTTAATGGAAAAATTTGAATGGATTTCCACAAACCATGGAAAATCAGAGAATAAAATCAATACCATAGTGGCAAGTCCACAGTCACATGTGAGACTAAGAACATAACAGAGAGAGTCCTAAAAAAGTACCATACTGTTACCCATCCTGTCATCCATCTCCAAATCAAATCACATCAAATCAAATCACACTAAATGTGTACCCATAAGTGGCATTAGGATAGCACATGGTTATTTTTTACATTAAAATGGGTGTTATAGCTCTTGCAGAATGATCTTTACAATCTCAAAATGTTTAGGTGTTTTTAAGAAGGTGGACCCTGAAAGCTTCTAAAAATAGTGAAATACAGAAACTATATGTTAGCAAAACAAATAAGAGAGGTCATAGTGTATGGTCTCTTCATTATCAATATGCATATAATTAAAGACAAGGAGCTAGGAATTTCCTACAGAAATTACATTGGCCTTTAAGGAAACTATATGTTGAAACATGTAATTATTTTTTTAAATTATTCTTCTTAGGACCATAAATCTTATTTCCACTCCAAATTTGCCTCAGCAATTCTCAAACTATTCAGTGATATCAAAATTTTTGAATAGTCAAGTATTTCAGGTCAGTTTTTAACTCTTTAGGGAGCAGAACAAAATAAGCTAGAATAAACTGCTCTTAAACTGACAGTAGAGTTCTCAATATTCACACACGCTAAAAATTGTTGTCAAATCAATTTCAATATACATTTGTTATAAGGTTGTGTCTATTTTATAGTCAGTGCACTCATTGGAAAAGTTTACTATTTTGTCTCAGAGAAATGTGTAGTGTTCAGTGTTTTATGACTTTTTTCCCATTCTGTAGCAAATTAAGCATTTATTTGAAGTAGTAGACCTATGAACATAAAAGACAAACAGGAAGGTATATTTAAAATATTACATTAAGCTTAATGACAAAGAAAATATACTCAACTAAAATGTACATTATATTCTGTTTATTTATAATAGTGTAGTATATTTTTGTCTTTTTATGTATCATGTCATTAACCATAACCTACAGCCAGGGCTTTGGGTATCTAGATCACGGGGCGTGCTTTGAGAAGCCCGGGCTGCTAGGGGCAGATGGCGTCCACCTAACCAAGAGGGGGAAGAGTGTGCTTGGACAAAGACTTGCCAGGCTCGTCCGGAGGGCTTTAAACTAGTGTTGCTGGGGGAGGGGGAGCACAGTTCAGCCCACTGCTGTCAGCATGGCGCCAGTGCTAGCACCGAGGGCCCAGAAGCTGAGGAGGGATCACAGATAAGTGCAAATAAACCTAAACTGCGGTCCAATAGCACCCCTGTAGCTCCAGCCAGCAAGTCGGCTTTGTCGGGGGCCCAGCTGAAGTGCCTCTATACCAATGCACGCAGCATGGGGAATAAACAGGAAGAGCTGGAGATGCTTGCACACGAGCAGGGCTACGACCTCATTGGCATCACGGAGACGTGGTGGTATGACACATACGACTGGAGCGTCAACATGGAGGGGTATAGGCTTTTTAGAAAAGACAGGAAGGGGAGACGAGGAGGGGGTGCCGCTCTCTACGTCAGCAACCGGCTTGAGTGTGTGGAGCTCCGCCTGGGGATGGACGAGGAGCTGACAGAGAGCTTATGGGTCAAGATTAGAGGATGGGGACGGACAGGGGATGTTACGGTAGGGGTCTGTTACAGGCCGCCTGGCCAGGAGGACAGAGCAGACGAAGTGCTCTATAGGCAGATAGGAGCAGCCTCATGGTCACAGGCCCTGGTCCTCATGGGGGACTTCAACCACCCTGACATCTGTTGGAGAGACAACACGGCAGGGCACAGGCAGTCCAGGAGGTTCCTGGAATGCGTGGACGACAACTGCCTCCTGCAGGCGATAGAGGAGCCGACAAGGAGGGGTGCCATGCTCGACCTTGTGCTCACCAACAGGGAGGGGCTGGTGGGGGATGTGAAACTAAAGGACAGCCTTGGCTGCAGCGACCATGACATGGTGGAGTTCAAGATCCACGGGGCAGCAAGGAAAATACACGGCAAGCTCTCTGCCCTAGACTTCAGGAAGGCGGACTTCGGCCTCTTCAGGGACCTGATGGGCCAAGTGCCATGGGAGGCGGCCCTGGAGGGAAGAGGGGCCCAGGAAAGTTGGTCCATATTCAAGGAGCACCTCCTCCAAGCTCAGCAGAGGTGCATCCCGATGAAAAACAAGTCGGGCAAAAAGGCCAGGAGGCCTGCGTGGATGAGCAAGGAGCTCCTGGACCAACTGAAAGTGAAAAAGGAAGCCTATAGAGGGTGGAAGTGGGGACAGGTAGCCTGGGAGGACTACAAAGAGGCTGCGCAAGTGGCCAGAGATCACGTGAGGAAGGCCAAAGCACTGACAGGACTGAATCTGGCCAGGGATATAAAATGTAACAGGAAGAGCTTTTATAGGTACGTAGGGGACAAAAGAAAGTCCAGGGTAAATGTAGGCCCCCTCCAGAAGGGAACTGGTGTCCTGGTTACCCAGGACATGGAGAAGGCTGAGGTTCTCAATGACTTTTTTGCCTCAGTCTTCACCGACAAAAGTTCCTGTCCCACCACCCAAGCTGTAGAAGGTGCAAGCAGGGACTGTGAGAATGAAGAATTGCCCATTGTACTCGAAGAGCAGGTTCGGGATCATCTAAGGAACCTGAAGGTGCAAAAGTCCATGGGTCCTGATGAGATCCATCCGCGGGTCCTGAGGGAACTGGCGGATGAAGTTGCCAAGCCACTGGCTATCGTATTTGAGAAGTCGTGGCGGTCTGGTGAGGTCCCCAATGACTGGAAGAGAGGGAACATAACCCCAATTTTTAAAAAGGGAAATAAGGAAGACCCAGGTAACTACAGGCTGGTCAGCCTCACCTCTGTGCCTGGTAAGGTCATGGAGCAGATTCTCCTGGAAACCATGCTAAGGCACATGGAGAGCAAGGAGGTGGTTGGTGACAGCCAGCATGGCTTCACCAAGGGCAGATCGTGCCTGACCAATTTGGTGGCCTTCTATGACGGGGTGACGGCATCGGTGGACAAGGGACGAGCAACTGACATCATCTACCTGGACTTGTGCAAAGCTTTTGACACTGTCCCACACGACATCCTTCTCTCTAAACTAGAGAGACATGGGTTTGATGGATGGACCACTCGGTGGATAAGGAGTTGGCTGGATGGCCGCACTCAGAGAGTGGTGGTCAACGGCTCAATGTCCATGTGGAGACCGGTCACGAGTGGCGTCCCTCAGGGGTCCGTGCTGGGCCCGGCCCTGTTCATCATCTTTGTCGGCAACATGGACAGTGGGATAGAGTGCACCCTCAGCAAGTTCGCTGACGACACCAAGTTGTGTGGTGCCGTTGACATGCTGGAAGGGAGGGATGCCATACAGAGGGACCTCGACAGGCTGGAGAGGTGGGCCCGTGCCAACCTCATGAAGTTCAACCAGGCCAAGTGCAAGGTCCTGCACCTGGGTCATGGCAATCCCAGGCACAAATACAGGCTGGGCAGGGAATGGATTGAGAGCAGCCCTGAAGAGAAGGACTTGGGAGTGCTGGTGGATGAGAAGCTTAACATGAGCAGGCAATGCGCCCTTGCAGCCCAGAAGGCCAACCGCATCCTGGGCTGCATCAAGAGAAGCGTGGCCAGCAGGTCGAGGGAGGTGATTCTCCCCCTCTACTCTGCCCTGGTGAGACCCCACCTGGAGTACTGTGTCCAGTTCTGGAGCCCCCAGCACAAGAAGGACATGGACCAGTTGGAGAAGGTCCAGAGGAGGGCCACGAAGATGATAAAAGGGCTGGAGCACCTCTCTTATGAGGACAGGCTGAGAGAGTTGGGGCTGTTCAGCCTGGAGAAGAGGAGGCTCCGGGGAGACCTGATAGCGGTCTTCCAGTACCTCAAGGGGGCCTACAAGAAAGATGGGGAAAGGCTGTTCAGTAGGGCCTGTTGTGATAGGACGAGGGGTAATGGTTTTAAAATAGAGGGGGGTAGATTTAGATTAGAAATTAGGAAAAAATTTTTTACGATGCAAGTTGTAGAACACTGGAACAGGTTGGCCAGAGAGGTGGTAGATGCCCCATCCCTGGAAACGTTCAAGGCCAGGCTGGATGAGGCTCTGAGCAACCTGATCTAGTCAAGGATGTCCCTGCTCCTTGCAGGGGGGTTGGACTAGATAACCTTTGAAGGTCCCTTCCAACCCTAATCATTCTATGATTCTATGATTCTATAAAAGGCAATTTGATTTTTAAACAGGTAATTACATCTAGTTTCTCAAAGAAAAATTTCTTCATGTACATAACCATATTATACTGTTTATATTTATGCCTCTAAAAGTATAAAAAAAGTAATCTCTTTTCAATTACTTGTATTCTTTCTCCTCTTTATTACAGTTATTATCATACATTGCAATTTTAAATATAAACATACATATGCATACATGCCTTGGAGGTAATTAAGCAATATTATTGACATTCTAGAGATCATACAGTGAAGCATAGAGATTCTTAAATCAACATGCTCAAAAAGTATTCAGATACCTAACACAGAAATAAGAGTTTAGCATTTCAATTTCTTTTACAACCTATATCAAAGTTCCATATACTTCACAACTAGTAAAAAATCATCATTCAAATGGCCATATTTTCAGGAGTAAATGCTAGAATTGTTTTTTCAATTTTTTCAGGAGTCAGATTTGCCTTTTATTAAAATTGGAGCAGTGTTCTAACCATGGAAATTAATTAATGCAGCTATAAAGATACTAAAAGCTTTAACACGTTCCAGCAAACCTTTCCTCTCCTATTTTATGTTTTATAGTTTCTCTTCCACATCTAGCTTTGCCAGTAATCTAGCACTACTGGACTAAAACAATCACTAAGCATTAAAGACATAAAAAGTCTTTCATAGGCCTAATTCAACAGGATGTAGGAATGGATTTGCAAGAAAAAATATATTCTAGGTAAGCATTTGAGAAGATGTAACTGTACATGCCTTCTCCAGAGCACACCATACACATCTAAAGGTGCCTCTCTCCTGAGTGACTGCAACTTTTCATGTACTCCTCTGCCTTCTAGTCCCAGTTAGATTTCACAAGTTCAATGTCCTGAAAGTTAAATCCCCAGAGGGGCTTCTCACAGTACAACTAACATGTAAAGACAAGCTTGAATTCACCACAGGGCACAGCAGCAACATGTCCGGAAGGAAAAGGAAAGATGGCACAATGCAGTCAAGTAACTGTAGGAATCACTCTGGGGATGTAATCATAGCCGTGCCTACATACATAAATCTATATAGAGATACATATACATATCTCATTCAGAATTTTAGCTGTACATACTTTTTCATGTTTTCTACTGATTGGTATAACTATCTCTAATTCAAGCACTAAATACTCTGAATTTTATTTCTATAATACACTGAATCTTGTTCACTATATATGGAATTAAGGTCCAAACATATGTTTACACTTAAGAGTTTTATACTTAATGTTTAATATCACAGTATCGAAGTTTCTTACTAAAGCAGATAAAAGGCCTAATGAGGTCAGAAATCTTTTTGCTTACAGGAAGCTCTGATGTAGACTGGGAGTGTGTTTTCAGCCCCTCACAATCAACAGTCACACGCTGCTATTTGCAGTCATTTACACTGTATTACAAGTTCTCTCCCAGACATCCTTCATTTCCCATTTCACATTTATCTTCTTCCAAATATTCTACCTGCCTTCCTGGTTAGTAAAGCAGAATTTTTCCTCCCATCTATGTTCTGCTGTTTTTTATTAGACCGAGGAGTAATTCAGACTTTTGAAAGGGAAAGTTTCTGCTCACTATGATAACAAATATACAGGCTTTCTTTAAACATTGTTATTGAGACATATTGTAGGTAGATTTTACCATTATATTAAGCCATAAGTTAATTTTGAAATGTGTTCTACACTATTAAATAAATTACCTTTTCAGAAGATATTAAAATACTGTCAAAAAAACTTCCAAGCTAGCTTTCTCCATGCAGTTTCAATATTCTTGACTTTCCTAATAATCTCCTTTTCCTTGCCTCTCAAGTTATATGTTGTCTTAAAATAAGTCTAGCTGACTGGTGGTAACTATGTTTGAAATACACTTGAAACTGAGAGGCCATTTTAACAAGCTGTTTTTCAATATGCATAACATGCATAACATGCATTGAGGAAATTAAAAAAGAGGTGAGCAACACATGAGAGGTGAAGTAAGTAGTTAGTACATTAATTATGTGAGGATAAAAATTTTGTGTGATTGAAGCCAAGGCCTGAAGTATATCCTACCCTAGAGTTGCTTTCCCAGTTGTTTTTTTTTTTTATGAGGGATTAGTTTAACTCCTTGTAACTCAAATTCATGTAACCCGAGAGAGGTTTCTGCCTCAGATATACCATATTTGCTAATATCCTCATATATTGGTTCAAGAACAGACATCACAAGAAACTTCGTCTGGCTATAAATATGCTCCTAATATTTAAAGGTGTGCTCTACTGAATGTCGAGTATAACATTTTCACTCTCCCTAAAGAAATAGTGAAAGTGCTGGGAAGTGAAAGCCTCTGTGTTTGAGTAGAGATGACACTGAGGAAGCCTTTACCACTTGTTCTCGTAACATCAGCTCCTCACAGCTGGGCCTGCTCCTGAAAGAAGTGTATGTCCTCTAATACCTCTTCTGTGAATTCCTCTTTCTGATGCACCATTTCTTTTTTCAGCTCCCCTACACTCATTTACCAGAAAAACTTATTTATTCTAATTGAATAATATCAATATTTTCATCTGAAGGCATGGTAGGAAAGTTTCACCTTCACAGCAGGTCTCATTTCAAAAAGCAGAACAGTTTTTCAGTCTGCAATAATACTAGCATAGTTTGTGGACTATGAGAGATATTTAGATTATTGTACTGTTCTAAAATCCACTAGTAATTTCAGTCCTCTAAACAACATCATAGTGTGAGAAAAGTACACAGCAAAGTAAAGCTTCAGTAGCTGCTTCAAAAACAGATATTGCCATCGCAGAAGAGTGTTAGGTATTATTA
This sequence comes from Chlamydotis macqueenii, assembly GCF_036417535.1. Classification (NCBI taxonomy): domain Eukaryota; kingdom Metazoa; phylum Chordata; class Aves; order Otidiformes; family Otididae; genus Chlamydotis; species Chlamydotis macqueenii. The sequence continues at coordinate 24,245,773 of NC_141558.1, forward strand.
GAGTTTACAAATTTTGTAGACACACAGCTGTGAATCAGAATGAGAGAGCTTACTTATATTAAAGGATGCTACCAATGTGTTTTGGCCATGAAAAGCAGCTTCCTTAAAGAAGGTAAATCAAATACAGCAACTTAGGGGGATGCAGCATATATATTTCTCTGTATGAATACAGAGAAATAGAGAATTCTCTAGAGATAGAAGGCTCATCATGGACCTTAGCAACAGAAAAGATAAACCTACTTTGTACTCTAGTAGGTTTATATTTTATTTATCAGTTATGGGAATGTCTCCCATCAGTAGTGCTGGAGCCACAGATAACATGTCACTATTGCCCCAGGGCTGCAGAAACTAGTGTTTGCACAGCCCAAAAAGAAGAAAGAGGCCAATAAAAGATTACCGCATAACCTCTATCCATTAAATACATTGCTTTTTCCTTCAGTAGTTCATATCTTGTTCTGACACAATGTCTAGCATTCACTAGCCTGGGTTGCTGTTAGAGACGCAGTCTCCAAATCACACAATTGTAATACAGTCCTGAAAACACTAAAATGAAAGTGTAAATAATTGGATGAAGGAGACAACTCATTAAGTTATTATTAAAACAAGTGCATGTAAAAGGAAGAGTTCTGAAGATTTCTTTTTAATTACTAGATGAGTTATCCTGTGATTTCCATGTGCTATACCATCCCCTGTAATTTCACCCCATTCCATACCATCTTTCATAATTTTGAGTAGATTTACTTTAGATTGGATAATGAGTATCTGACAGACAAAGAAGGATGACAAACACCTCCCCGGCCATAATCCATGCTTCATTTAACCAGGCTTTCGGTAGGACTCTACAGGGAAGGTACATTCTCCGTCACTGATGCAAAACAGTAAAATGCATCCAGCTGAAGAAAGTAGGCAGAGGAGAAGCTGCAGCCCACCCCACCAGTGTCACTCTTACAGTCAGTAAGGCTCTGTTAAGCCAGGACTGGACCCTAAACAGGTCACCCAAAGACTGATTAATTAATTGCTGTACTACCTCAAAAATACCCTCCCTTAAGATGAACCAAAAGGCATCATGCAATGTTTCTAATCTTTCTGAATACATTATAAAAGACATGGATCTTTTTCCTGTAACTTTCTTTTCCTGTAACTTTTCTTTTTCAAAAAAAACCCCTTTGTTTTGTATATCATACATAGGATGAATAACATTGCCTAATGTGAGGCTTGTTGACTTTGTAACCGGTTTGAGGGTTTTGTTGTTTGTTTTTTTTTTTCTTTTTTTTTTTGTGTCTCTGTGTATATATAAACAAGTAGCACGTTTCTGTACAATGAAAAAGAAAGGAAAAGTTTGTTAGAGCATGACAACTTTCCATGTGGTTATGAAGAAGAGATTGTAGATTTACTTAAATAGTTTAAGACAAGGAAATTGTTTTTAAAAGGAGGGAGACTAGCCATGACAACAACTAGAAGGGGCTGCACCATGAGAAAGTGAATGAGAGAAGACAACTTTAAGAACCTTGAAAATTTATATAATAGGGAAGGAACTGCAAGTATCATGGTAAATTTGGAAGAAGATTGGGGAAAGTAAGAGAGTTTAGCTGAGACTTGTTATTGAGCATGGCAGCTGAAATTTTTGGAAACGCTTGAAAAGACCAAGGAAATTTACCAGAAAAAAGTTAAATATTAAGGAGGCAGCAGAGCAGGGAAGAAACAAGGTGGGAAGGCTATCAGAAACTAAGAAACTTTGGGCAAGAGGCAAAATAATCAAGTTTACAGGAAATGGAAAGTTGACTGTTAGTTTGTGGGAATACATTTTCTTCCAAAACATGGAAAGGAACCCAAAAGTCCTGATTCACACCACTCCTCTCTAGGTATCTGTGAAACTTCTTTTTTTTTAAAAAAAACCAAACTATTGATGAGAAAGGCTAATGCCAATCTTTTTTTTTTTTTTTTTCAAATGATGGAACTTCATTCTTCTCTTTAATTTTTGAGAAAGTAATGGATTTCAAAATGAAGTTTTTAAAGTTTAGGATGCTCAGTGAATCCTGAGCACCCTAAATTTTTCATTTGAGGAATCAAATATAGGAAGCTTATATCACAAGTGACTGATAGAGCATTACCTACAATTTTATTTTTTTTAATTTCTTCTAGTATTCCTCTACCTAAACTGAAAGTTGTATGAGACAATATTGAAGCAGAAGAGCTACAATCATATTGCAAATAAAGTAAGTGAAGAAATACATGATGTTCCTAAAAGAATGGATATGCCTCAAACATTTTTTAGTTACGGACTCTGGATAAAATATTTCCATAAATGAGAATAGCTGTGTTTTAAAAACTGGTCTAAACCAGTCAGAAACCCTGCTAATAAGAACTCCAGCATCACTGATGAGGCTATTAACCAACTGCCTCAGTATACTACAATTCCAACAAACATATTCTCAGAAAAACTGAAACGGAAACTGAAACTGAAAAATGCTCTTGACTGAGCTCTGACCTTTATGTAACAGTGATCTATTTACATGGTGGTAAAGATTATTTAAATCAGCATAGCATAAAGCACTTTTAGTTAAATTAGCAGTAATCTCACAAAACTGAAAGCCTGATTCTTTAGGGATAAAGTACAAATGCTCCAGTTCTGATGATCACTCTCTCAGATACTATACGAATTACTGCAAGAATCAAGTTCAACAGGTTTGTTTGTTTTTTTTTTATAACTGATAAAATTTTGCTCAGCTAACAGAAATGCTTTGGAGAAGAGCACAGAACAATGGATATTATCAGTGCTATGCAACAAAAACTATAGAAATGTAGACAAAAAAAACCCTGGAACACAACTTTGCCTTTACTGATATAATAAAGGTATTTAATACCACCAGCAGTGAAGGCTCATGTACAACACCAAGATTGGTTGTTTTTTTTTTTAACAAAGCTGATAATAGCATTAGCTTATTTCATAAAAAGATAATGTGAAGAGACATAAATAAAATAAATATCACTAATGCATTTTTTAATCTCAGTGCAAGGAAGCCCCTAGCCCCTCATATCCATGCTACCTTGTTTGCTCCCAGTGTGCTCACTGGTGCCTGGGTGTTCTTGGAGGAAATTCAGTTTGGGGTTACATCATTCACTTCCTCTGATAACTGACTCTCTCTCTGTTTCAACGGCCATAAGAAAAATCTATCTTTCCTCTCAGAATATGTGCCCCTAACAAGCAGGCTGTGAAGAGCTTTGGTGAAACACCTTCCTAGTTTGTAAGGTAATGTAACTGACAAAAAAAAAAAAAAGCAATAAAAAGGTTTTTTTTCCCCCCATTTTCTGGTGTGTCCTCTCATCTCCTTCAGCTTTGTCAAATATCTTTGAACAACGGTAATACACATTGCATTTACTATTCTGCAGTGTTTATGTAAGATATGTAAGAAAAAATGTAGTTCTGGCAGTCTATGCAGAAAATCATTCCAGTGTGGCAAAGATGCATTCACACAACCAATAAAGCAATATGTCAAATTCATTCCAAATACAATTTGGAAGTCAGTGTTTTAAACTCTTTAAGCTCAGTATATTGAATTAGTAATTTTTTCATTTTAATCTTTAAAATTACATATATTGTAATCTATTATAGTAATATGTTCAGAAGTGCTGAGTTGAGGCTATCAGAAAGCTGACTCCCACTCTGTAATTAATTGCAAATTTCTTGAAAAATTAGGGATGTCTCTCATTTTTCTCCTGTAGCTTTTACTAGACGATAGTGTGAAAGCAAGGAAAGGATACTCTTGAAAAGATTTTGGAAGTGGAAAACAAATTGTAATGTTCTGTTGTTAGCTCACAATGAATGGAGAGATTTCTGGAAGCATGATTTTGCTTTCAACTGCAACGCAATATTCTATAGAGGTTGATTCATTTTTCTCTCAGAAAGCAGTAGGAAGATTATAAGAAGAAAACAATTCTGGTTTTCAGATTCTCCAGTACGAGGAATGTGGGAGGAAGTTCAGCAGAAGAAGTAGTGTTAGAAGTTGGCACACATAGCTTAAGCAGTTTAGCATACATAACATTGCCTCTGCAAAGGTACAGGAAGTGCTGCCAACTTCTACAGTGATATTATATGAGATAACTGAGATTACTGATATCCTTCATGAAAGGGTAAAAGCTAGATTAAAATGTTTGTGTAAGAATGATAACTACATTTAAAAGGTTCTCGAAATGCTTTTTAAAAAGTCTCAGAAAGCAGACAGTAAACCAGACAAGGTATTTAAGATTCCTTATAATAGGTATATGAGTAAATATAGCTTTAAATATTATGATTATGTTAATAAAAGTGTAAATCACTTTCAAATATGTCATGCATTGAGTGGGACAGACAGGTACCTTTAATAAATGGTAATGTGAAAGTCAGTATTTTTATATATAACTCATGTTGCTTGCTGACCAGAGTTTTTAGGTTTAATACTCAACATATACAAAAATGCTTCAGCTACAATTATACAATTTATCTCAGAGGCATAAAATATTGGATAAAAGTGGTGAAAACCCATTGATTCTTAAATAGTCTCTGTAATTAACTAAAGATTGTTTATCTTTGTTTTATAGAACTGAGGCAGAGAGGAAAAATTATTTGTCCAGGATTCCACAATAATCAATAACAGTTAATTCAAAAATATCTATTACTGTTCCTTGCTTACAATTCTAAAATAAATGTTCTGGTTTTGTTTAGTGAGGGGGGGGCCTAAGGTGGTAGCTTCTGTAGGAAACTGCTAGAAGTCGCTCCCCTTTGTTCCGTGGACTCGACTGGGCCTAGGGTGGACCCGCTGCTGGCCAAGGACCCTGGTGGACCCTGGCTGCAAGAAGTGGAGAGGAGAGGAGATGTGAATGAGATGTAAAAGATCCTGAGAGGTGTCTGCCAGCCTGTTGTGAAGAATTTTTCTTGTGAGGAACAGCTGCAGACGCCAAGATCAGTGAAGAAGGAGGAGCAGGAGTAATGCAGCTCCTGGCCAAGATTCCCCTGCAGCCTGTGGTGAAGACCATGGTGGAGCAGATTGTCCCCCTGCAGCCCATGGAGGTCCACAGAGGAGCAGAGATCCACCTGCAGCCCGTGGAGGATTCCACATCGGGGGAGGTGGATGCCTGAAGGAGGCTGTGGCCCGTGGAGGGCCTACTGGGACAGCCGTTCTGGAGAGACTGCACTCTATGGAAGAGATGACCCATGCCGGAGCAGTTTCATGAAGGACTGTGGCGTAGGGGTGGGACCCCATGAGGGAGCAGGGGAGGCATGTGAGGAGTTCTTCCCCCGACCATGAAGCAGCAGCGTAAAACAACGCGTGATGAACTGACCATGACCCCCATTCCCTCTTCCCCCCCTGTGCCGCTTGGGGTGGGAAGGTAGTATAGATAATGTTAAGCCCGGGAAGAGGGAGGGGTTGGGGGAGGTTATTCCCTGTCTCATTCTCCTGCTAGTTTTAGAAATAAATGAATAATTTTCCCCAAGTCAAGTCTGTTTTGCCCGTAATGATAACTTTAAGGATTTCTCCCTGTCCTTATCTCAAACCTCGAGCCGTTTTTCCTTATATCATCTCCCCCTATTCTCTCGGAGTGTGGGGGGAGTGAGAGAGAGACTGCGTAGTCTGGTCCCGATCGGGGCTGAACTACAACACTGTACTACCAGTATAAATATTATCAGTACCAACCAAAGCAATGAAAAATACTGCTGATATACTAGAACTGAATCTGACAATGTCTTTATATGCTTATTTCTTCACAGAACATAGTAAACCAACTTTGATTAAACATTTACTCCTGGTGGTATCATCACATGCCAATGCAGCAGAAAAAGTGAAATCTAGGGGGATATGTTTAAGTAAATTTAAAAATAGTTTAATTTAACACCAAAGCCATAAAAGCTTTAGCCACGAAATGTTAAAACTCAAAACTGCCCTCATTCAACCATGTGCCCTAATCAATGAGCTTCCTTTCTTCTTTTGAACAGATTAAACTCAAATTCTTCAATACACAAGTACAGAGTTTTGACAAGGTATACGGAAAAGTAGTCTTGCATGCAATATCCTATAGCTTGGTGATTAATAGCTGACAAATTATGTATTAATTATTTCCTGTTCATTAACAATTTTCTTGAATGTCAGGCCCCACAGAAAAGAGAACGGAATTTCACATATAGCAAAATACATATTTCCCTAGACAAAGGCTTGATCCTCCAGAGTTCTGTCACAGGTGCCGTTAATCATTTTGGAATCTGGTTAAATTAAGATGAAATAATTTCCAAGAAACATTTAATGACATGAGTTTTTGTAAAATGTCTGGAAACAGTCTCACAATAGCGAAGTAGTGACTGACATCCCAGTGATGATGAAGGCAAAGTTACTGTGAAGGCCATTCTAATAATCTAAATAAACTAGTTCTTTTTTTTTTTTTTTTTTTTTTTTTTTTTTTCCCCACAGTGTATGTCCTTTAGGAAATTTTATTAAAAGGTGAAGTTGACAGATGGCCCTGCCTCACTTCTCCAAGTAATGAATGCTGTTTTATTGATCTTCTTATGACCAATAATTCAGGCTTGGCTGTGTCTAACACAGGAAACAAATGGGTATACTCTACCGACATTCTTCACTTTACAATTTCTGAACTTCTAAAAGTGTAATTTCAGAAAAGATGCCCTTAGGTTGCTTTATTAAAACTTGTTGTCTGCAAATGGAATTTACTAATAATTTGCTTCTCTCACAGTCCTTTAGGAAATCCCTGAAATGAGAAATAGTTGATAAAGCAGAAAAAGAAAGATCGTGAGGCACAGAAAATATCACTTTATCATATGTTCCTAGAGATATAAAAGAGAAAGACAAAAAAAAAGTCTTTATAATCCTCAGATTTGCCAAAGGAAAATGTTGAAGAGAACTCTCCTAGAATAAAGATGCAAGAAAGCTCCTTAGTCCCTTTGCTTGATATGTAACAACTCTGATTACAGAAACATAGAGAAAGAGACTCTAGATCCATCAAGCCATAACTCATTGCACAACAGCAAAGCAATTTATTTTCCTGAAATTGCCTGTAAATAATCTACTAATATTAATGAACATTAAATATCATTACTGAGGCTTAAAATAATCTTTAAAAATAACTTTTGTCACAAGACAAGCCCAATTCAAAAATAAATAATTTCTATATATATGAAAACAAAATAATCTAAAGGTAACTTCACTCAGAAATCGGCTGGAGCACAGAAAAGAGGAATAATGTTATTCCTATAAAACTTCTACATAATTAACAAATTCATAATTTTCAACACTTAAGAATTTTTCTTAAAGTATAGCATCTCATTAGACCAGAATATGTCAAGTAATGCTTGCTTGAGAAAAGAGATGTAATTTTATAGCTGCAAGTATGTTCTGAAAATGCTCTGAGCAGATCCTCCTTGATGTCTATATTCTCCATACACTCACTGGGACAGGACCTGGATACTGCTCTGTGGGAGCTCTGCCTGCGAGACCTGATCTGTCAGCGAAATGGGAAATGACAGAGGCAAACACACTGCCCCTTTAGCAGGTAATGCTGATACTTTTGATGACCAGTGACATGTCACAGTACTTCTCGGTCAAGTGAGCAGATCCATCCAGGCACTGCAAAAAAACCAACTAGACAGCTAGGTAACTCTGCTGTTCTCTGAACCCTTGCACTGTGACTGGCAGCAACACCATTCAGGAGAAACAGTCAGCTTACAGGTACAACTTGCTTAAAGTATAACCACTTCTTACACTTACCTAAGAAGATTTCATAGCAAACAAGCTGTTTCAGAATTGCAATCCACAGCGCTATTTTCCTCATATCCTAATATATCGTGCAGCTTACTGTGATAATTTTGTGTGTTCCCAAAGCATGACCAGTTTAAAAGTGGAATTAACAGTGCTGATAATTCAGCAAAACCATACGTGGGAAAAAGAAAAACAACATTAAAAGTGTTTCCTCCACTTCTTAATTCATGATCGATATAAATTTTAAGATTTCATTTACCAAAGCACTGTAAAAGTGAATTACCATTGATATTAGTCATAAATTGCTTTCCACAATAATGACATACTATAGCCTACATGATAAAGAAAAAGCATTCATGACAAGACAAAAGTCATCTAGGAACTGAAGCAAACTGTTTCATAGAAAACTGCAATATCACACACACAAAACATTCTCAGCTATGTAATTAACTATATAATTGAAAGTCTCAGTCAAGAAACAAATTCTTTTTGCTAAGTCTGTGCAAAAGAGAAATGAGTCCACATGAATCACTAAAATACAGTATGATATAGTACTGCATGGTTCTAGTTGATACTCACCATAAATCAATAGTAGTAATGTTATTCATATACATTCAGGGCAGTTGAATCCAATGAATACAATGTTTCAGTGTAGGATGCACAAGATATTTTATGCAAGTATTCTAAATGAAACAGATCTGTTTCTTTTTTGTTCTGTCGAATCCCAGGTAAGATAGATAACTACGATCAATAAAGTAAGATTAACTCTATTCAATACTGAGAAATTTTCAATACCACTGTCTGAAAGACTAATATCTGGAGATTATTCCAGCAGTATGACAAAACCAAACTACCAGATGCCAAGCTCTAAATAAGGACAGCAGTGTGCTTTCTGCATTACTGCTTCTGTTATTATTGATTCCTGTGAATGACAAACTGCCACAGATTCATTTAGTTTCATTACATATGTGAACTTACAAAGCATTTACTAACATGCATATCTGTGTGAATTGCTGAGTAACTTTTCAGTCATTCACAATTTTGTACTCTGTACTGTTCAGAAAGTCTGTCCATTTCCTACCCATTTTCAGAGGCAATTCCTCATATTTTCCATATGCAATATACAAGCTATCTACCAACTGTACAAAGCAAACACTAAACATATTTGCATATTTTTCTATGATCAGATCAGTTCAGACCAGATTTTCTTAAAGGTAGCAGATCAGTTTTTCTTAATAAAAAAATTACTTTGTCAATTCCCATAGTCTATCTTAAGAGAAGGTTATTCACTTAAAAAACATAAAACTAGGAAAATATATCCTTAGTCTTTATGACATTACTTCCTTTTTAAACTGAATTGAAAATAAACTCCAAAAGTGTGTGTAAAAAAAGTAAAAGATAAAATTGGTATTAGTCCCTTTGTCATTAAAATTCCTATCCAGTTTACATGCTCCTAAGCGATTTTCACTTGAAATAATACTTCAGTTCACATCAGTGCCTTCGATTTCTGGCACTTAAATCTACCTATGTACCACAGATACAGAAAGTAGATGATTTTGCTTCATTTCATCTACATTTTTACTTTCTCCAGGAAAAAAAAAAAAAGGACAATAGATGCACTTATTTTCTTTATATTAGTGTCTAAATAGTTATATAGATGCTACCTGTCTTTTGAAAGCTGATTGCCTGGAGTGCACTGTATTAATGCTTACTAGAACAATCTTCAGTCAATAAGTATTTTATTAGAATTGAGCAAAGAGTGTATCAACTATTTTAGGAAAACCCTCTGGGGCACCAAAAGGATATCGAAATACTTTACAAAAAGCTATTTTGCAGAACCCCCGTCCACAGGATGTGTTTCATATGGCATCCTATGTAATCTGGATAAAAGTTAAGAAAGCTTGATTCAAAATAAATAAATATGAACATTTTAAAACTTATTCTACATTTACTGACAAATATTCCAAAGAAATTTTAAAAGTATTCTGCACATAAATATGTATTTTAGGAAAATATATATATTTGCATCATTTACTATTTGACAGTGGTTTACTGTGTAAGGCACTTAAGCAACAAGGAACTATATATCTTACTAATGAGTAATGGTTATACTTGCATACTCAATACATGAAGAAGCCCCTTCTGCAGATTTTATCTACATGAACATATTTTAGTTGGGCAAATAAGTCCCATTAAAGGAAGTCCAGATAAATAATGTTCAATATTATTAGAATATCAAGACAAGGTTTAGAGGGAACGTGGCAATTTTACTCAAGTATTAAATAAGCATCCTATCACCTTAGAAGTACAAATAATAATTTACAAAAGGGAGAAGATGTGGAGAAGCTGGAATGGGGGCAGAGAAAGATTACTATCTGGAGATTATTCAGATAATCACTCTCTGGCCTCCCACCGGCTGGCCGTCTGGGCCTGACTGGGCCTGGCCCAGCTGCAAGAAGTGGAGAGGAGATGAGATGTGAAGAGAACCTGAGAGGCATCTGCCTGGGCCTGATTGTGAAGAATTTATTGTGAGAGGAATGGCTGCAGATGCCAAGGTCAGTGAAGAAGGTGGGGGAAGGATTAAAGTTGCTCCAGGCAGAGATTCCCCTGCAGCCCATGGAGGCCCACAGAGGAGCAGAGATCCACCTGCAGCCTGTGGAGGACTCCACGCTGGGGCAGGTGGATGCCCAAAGGAGGCTGTGGCCCATGGAGGGCCTGTGCTGGGGCAGCTGGTTCCTGAGGGACTGCACCCTGTGGAAAAACGACCCACACTGGAGCATTCATGAAGGACTGTAGCCTGTGGGAGGGACCCCACGGTGGGGCAGGGGAGGAGTGTGAGGAGTTTTTCCCCTGAGGACAAAGGAGTGGCATAAAGCAACATGTGATGAACTGACCGTAATCCCCTTCCATATTCTGCGCTGTGCCACTCGGGGAGGGAAGGAGGTAGAGATAATTTGAAATGAAGTTAAGCCCAGGAAGAGGGAGGAGAGGGGGGGGAGTTGTTTTTGTTCTCTTCCTCATTATCCTGCTTTGTGGTTTTAATAATAAACATACAGTTTTCCCCAAGTTGGGTCTGTTTTGCCTGTAACAGTAACTTGAATGATTTCTCCCTGTCCTTTCTCAAACCTCAAGCTTTTTTGTTATATTATCTCTCCCCCCATTCCCTCCGAGGGTGAGGGGAGTGAGTGTGACTGCATAGCTTGGTCCCAAGCAGGGCTAAACTATGACACCATCATATTTGAGTAGTTTTAGACAACGGAAAATATTTTTAAATATTTCAGAGTATGAAGCTTAACAAAATTCTTTCTTACTGTGCTCCAGCATATTGAATCTGCAGGCAGGCAGATGGAAGGATTTAGTTTTACAAATACTATTCTTTTTTTTTTTTTCTGATTGCACTGCTATCAATTTATATTTTTAAAGTTTTTTAAAATTATTAGTTACCAAAATTATTGATCTATAGTGGCATGACTTCTGGCAGAGGGGCCATGTTGCTAATTTTTAGTGAGGTCTCAGCGCTCAAAAAAAGGTAGGAAGTATGCATGTATAACGAGCCTTCATTTTTGTAAAGCATGGATCTTAATGCATGTAGTCTTACTATTTCTCCTTCAGTTTAAAAAAAGCTTGAAATTATCCCTTTGAAGCAAACAAAACATAAGCATAGATTTAAGTGTTTTGCTGATTCAGCAGCTGTTCAACTGTTTAACAGTTTTCTCGGTTATAATCCTGATAATGATGTCTTCTTGCAAAGTTAAAATAATTATGGTATTTACTGATGAATAGTATGTAGAATAGTTGTCATGCTGTATTATACATCTGTAGTAATAAGAAGAATCACTGTACTGTGAAACTATCCTCCCCTTTCTGTTTTCCTAACAAAACTAACACCAAAATTTTTTCAGTCACTGCGAAGTGGTTTCACATTGAAGGCTGAGGACTACTCTTTTTCTCCCAGCATAAAGGAGGATATGATAGTGTATATGCTTGACTTCAGAGAGGGTGAGGGGAAGCAGACAAGCCAAGGGAAACAGTTTTTTATGTACATCTCCATCCAGATGCAGGCTGTTGATGGGCAGTTATGAGGGGAAAGTATGACTCTTTGCTTACTCAAATTCTGCTTCAACCTCTAGCTCCGTCCAGCTCCTGCTCCAGAAGAACATTAAATTTCCCAAAGACTAGATAAAGAAAATTAAGCATCTACTTTTAATTTCCTGTCATTTCATATCTTATATTTGTCTATATAAACAATCCATTAAATAAATATTTAAAGAGAATAATGATACTAGGAAACAATGCATGTGTCTGCTGTGGTCAGTATAGTAACTATTGCATATATTAAACAGTAGAATGATATTTGAATGAGTTGACAGAACTTATTTAAACTTTTCCCGGAGAAAGAACCTTTACTTCCAGGACGGGTGTTTCAGGAAAGCACGTGTTGTGGACACTGCAAAGTTACTAAAAAGGAGAAATGATGAGCTTTTCTGGGCTGTAGAAATACACATTTTGTTATAAACCATTTACAGAGGTCTATTACAATGGCTAGGTGGCATTTTAGGTTACTACAAATATTCTGATGAAATATTTCTGAGATAGAAATCACATTTAAAATCTGTGGTTCAATCCACTCATACACAAGCTCTCATAGCAATATGAACAGACAGATGCGGAGGCTTTTTCATGAAGACAACTTCTGTGTAGTTTACAATTTTCTTAAAAGTAGCACAGTTTGACTACCAAATGTGATTGAACATACTTGTAATATTTCTAATGTAAGAGCTGTCTAGTGCTATGTTTAACATAATTTTATTAAATACTTTCTATATTCAGGAGTAGCATTGAGAAGTACTGCAAACTGACATTCTCAACTTTTCACTGTTTCACTTAATGGTACTTAATATAATTTTGATGTTATTCAAGGAGGATGAGTGTTGCCCTTGAGTAAAATTCAAATCTAGATTACAATCCATTAAGTTTACAGTAGCAGAAAAAAGTAAATATGAAGTAATGAATTTTATTATATGTTCTGTTTGTTTGAAAATGAAAAGAAAACAGATTAACAGATTATCGAGTTAGCTAAACATCAAGATATTTTTCAGGGCTTTTTTTTTTCCTGAAGGTAGCTGATATTTCATCTGCTAGTTTTACTTTCAACTTGCTGGAGATTTAAGGCATAATAGTAAAATACAGGGCCCAATATCACAAAGCTTATTTAATATTCAAGCTCCACATTGTCAAAAAAGTGTCCAAAATAAGATAACAAATTGAGAATTGTTATTTATTTCAGTTGATGTGTTTTTCATTACCTTATTTTTAAGCAACAAAGCTTTTTTTTTTTTTTTCCCCCCAGCATATATGAGGAATGGCATCTTTCTGTTTTAAAAAATGAGAACTAGTAAGATTCTAACATATCAATTTGATTCATAGAGTGAAAGCTTTAAGAAAAATACCAGATATCATTCAACCTACAACACAGCCATATCTGGAGAACTGTATCTGTAATAGGATTCAAAAGATATTCTAATCACAGAGGAAATAATCACCCACTGGGATTCAACTCTTACCATCAGAAAGAATGCTTTTACAAGAATAGGTTGTACTGAGCCAATTATATCATACAGCATACTTGGCTCAGTTTCACATAGATTTTCAGATTAAAATAAGGACTAGTTGTACTGTCTTGATATATGCAGTCATTTGGTTCTTCAAGGTATGTGCCACAGATTATCGCATAGGACTTCCAATTTGCTGGAGATGCTGCCTTATAGCAAATGACCATAAAAGTAAGAAACAGAAGTCAGTAATACTTTTATCTCAGTATGAAACATGAAAGGTCATGAAATATAAATTGTCACAGATGCAAACCAGGAGAATCTCTCTGAACTTGATTTCCAAAAGAAGAGATGTCCTATCCTGCTTTCTAAATTGATGACGATGAAAAGACAAAATCTGTTTAAAATTCATGTCCTGCACAGTCAGTCAAGTCGTAAGTAATACTGTCTTTTTTTTTTTTTTTTTTAGGCACAAAAGGAATTTTAAGGGCATCACTGAACTATGAATTTCATTTTTTCCTTGTCTTACATATCCCAACAAGCTCCACAATTGAACTATTCAGTACAAAACATATACATATATATGAACATTCATCTTTCTTATGTGTTACAAATCTGAATCTCTGAGAAACTGAATAAATGGATCCTTTTTCAGCATCTCATTTTTCTTTCTAGCTTGGCTTGTATAACATGCTGAATGTTCACTAACTTGTATTACAGCTCATATTTATTAGGCAGTATGATTAATACTTTTAAAAATATTAGTATATACAAAAAGAGTTTGAAACATTTGGAATTTTTTTTTTTTTTTAAGGATCACATGTATTTCTCTGTAACTGTAACAAGGGAAGACATGTCTGTTGAGTGAAATAGTTCTACCAAAATAGAAGTTGGGTGGTGTTTGGCAGATAGAGTTACAAACTGAACTAATAAAGAAGCCTGAACAACAGCCATTCTCTTCCCTTTTCTTAGGTTTCTTCCATCTAACATGCATAACTTCCATCAGTTAACAAGCCTCTGTGCAGAACAGGTCGCTCTGCAGTACACTTGGAACTGGATCCATTTCACCAGTATTTCAAAGAGGTAATTATTCTAGCAATGAAGCACATCACATGGCTTTTAAAATTTCATAATTGCATTTGTTTTTTTCATTTCTCCCTATGTCTGTGAAGGCAAAAATGCATGCCACTTCTCAAGTTCATTCTAAAGGCACCATCATTTGAAACACAACCCTTGAGTAGGTACAATTACAATCTATCCCTTTCATACAACTCACACACCTTTTGTACTACTTCTTGGTCATTTTATCTTGAGCACTTTTATACTTGTAAATTCATAGAATACATTAATATAAATACATAAAAGTCTATGTCATGCACACTTACAGTTAATAACAAATAGAAAGATATCAAATTCCAAATATAATGTTCTGTCAGATTTGTTTAGCCTTTACTTAAGAGTTGCATTCCATTCTGTGATTACAAGGAGAATGTATCACTGTATCAATGACATTGGAAACAGAAGAAAAGTATTAAGTATAATGAAGAGTTTACTAAAGAAAAATTAAGAAAAATCTTGATAAACTAATTTAAGATCATAGTTTTTAGAAGATATTGTGATGAAACTAGTATTTTAACTAGAGCACTAATTCTGATTATAGTTAAAAGACTAACTTCACAGAAATTAGAATTAAATCTGGTTTGAATGGAAGACAATCAACCCACCAGATTTGGTTTTCTGTTCATTTGTTGCTACCGAAGTACAGCACTTTAACCCAATAAGGATTTAAATAGAATATAACATTTTAAAAAGCAAGGCAATAGATATTTAAAGGGAGAACCTCTAGAAATTTATAAGTGTTTAATAAAGTGGTATAAGTAGTTAATTATGCTACAGTAATATCAATTAATTGAAAGCTTCACCAGCTAAAGTACTGCTGCAGTATCAATGCATTGGTTTATTTTGTACTCCTTAAGAAAAGACAGTGGGAATAGGATGAGCTTAGGAAAGAAAAAATCAGCAACCTAAAATTTTTATTAAATGTTTGAAGAGTTAGTTTATTGTAACTCCTTTACATCAGCTAAGTCTTTCCTTACATATTGCACGTCTGTCTATGCAACGGGGAGCCAAGGGGAGAGGAGTGCTGCTGCAGCACACTCCCTCCAGTGCTCCTGGGAAAAGAACTATTTGCAGACCTGAGAAAACAGTTTCATCATTATTATAGGCTTTTTCAGAGATTTATTGCAGACTAGCCTATCCTAGTTTAGTGGACCAACTACTTATAAACAGTTGAAGAGCAGTTTAACCTGGTTAGCATCTTGAAAATTGTTTGCATGCTTTATGACTGCTCCAAAAGGCAAAGGAAAGCTCTGTATGCGTGGGCAATAGGGAGAATCACATCAGAAGTGCACTCCTGATCCAAACTAATATTTTCACGTGCATATTAAGTACCTTTTTCAAAATAAAGTGGTATTTAATCTTAATACAGCATAAAAAAGAATAAAAAGTAAACAGACTAATGTATTTTTAAAGTATCTGATTTCTTTTTCTACCATGGGCCTCTCAAGCCCAACAAAACTGGCTAGTGGGCCTCACTGAAGAGAGGTATGAGATTTTAAATACATTTCAGATTTATGTGCTTTACCTTTATTGGTTATTTCATAGGAGCTAACAGAAGTCTTTCTACTATCTGCATTCTACACAACTCTTCACAAGTCCTCTTGAAACTATGTGCTTTGTGATCAACTGCAATTAGACACATCATGAAATCAATAAATCTGCAATACTTTTCAAAGTATACAAGCATCCTTGCAAGTATGTTTTAGATCCTTTAGTTATGGGGAGATAATCCAAATATCCACTTAATATTTTATTTAAGTATTTCAGATCTTTTAAATTCAGATAATGGAAGCATAAGACCAGTTCAAAAATATTCTACTCGTCATACTATTTTAGAGGAATCTACCTATATTTTCACCTTCTACAGGAAAGGAAAATAACTTAAATCTTATTCTAAGAATGACAAATTCATGAGTAGAACGTTGTCTGTTCTTCATCTATATGATACCATTTTTCACACACTTGCCCTATGACTGGGTAGAAACAGAATTACTTAAAGAAGAATGAAAATTCTCATGAAGAAATCAAAAGATTGGTATTTCTTGTTATTCACCTTTGAAAAGATACATGATAATTTTGTACTTAAAAATAAAAGCATACAGGGCAAAATATGTCCATTAAAGTTTCATGCAGTGATTTTCCTACACTAGCAAGTGCTCGGGGATGAAATGTCATACTGATTCCATCAAGTGATTTACTCTGTGGCACAGTGAACTACTTGGGCATTGAGATGCTAAGTAGGACCCATATGGTATACAGGCCACGTACTGATTCTCTCATATAAATTAATTTAATCTTTGTGAAGGAGTGGATGAAGTCTGCAATTTGGCTGCTTGAAAGCAAAACACTTCCACACTACCTCATGCAGGCTTACTAGAGAGTACCCTGACAACTCAGACGACCCAGTTTCCTCTGTCAAATTTTATGTCCTGGACCACTGACATATTGTCTTTAGACATTTTGGAGTGGACAGGTCATGTCTATGGGGAACTTCAGCTTGAATGCTCCACAGCATAACCCCTATCCCATACTGCTTAACATCCCAAAAAACACAAGCCTCTATAAAACCATCCTTTAGCTCATCTGCACATCATACCACTGTCAAATGGGCAAGTAATCAGTCCTGCTTTCTTTCCATGGACTTCTATCCCTAGATTTCTTTAATGAAAAGGACGAGAAAACCCTTCCTGTCTCCCAGGCCGGCCCACCTGGCAGGATAAACCAGAAACTCCTCCACAATCCTCTGTAGATCACAGGTCAGGCACCCAGCTGTGCTGTTTCTTGAGATCTGGCCTGGGTGTTGCTAGCAAAATTTTCCAAGCTTACCAGAGCTCTGCTAATCAAAGAGGTATCTACGGAAGTGAAGAAAGGAAACATACACACTCTCACTAGTGAGATACACAATACCCAGTAGAGTTGTCCAGATCTGACCTCACGAGACACCTGGAATCTAAGGTCAGATCTGTGTGTCTGGATGAGTTGGACGTATTCATTCTTTATCTCAATGTAACTCCTTAGGAAAAAGCTCTTATCACAGTGCCATACAGCTACTGTGTATAGCAAAGGCGTAAGAGCCCTATGGCCTTTGTGAGTGAGCAATGGCTTCTCAGTAGACCACAACCTGGACTGCAGATGAAAGGGTCCAAACAAGAATGAACAAGAGGAGACAGAGGGTGAGAGCTGTGGAGGGCTTGCTGTTGCAAGGGACATCTTACTGCTGTCGCTTCCCTGGCATGTCTTAATCATTTACTCTAACTTATTAATCATCGCTTTTCCTACTGTGGAGAATTCTTGAAATCTTTTTAGAAGCTGTAATTATATTACTTTTGAAGAGTTACCTATATCCTTTGCAGAGAAAATGTTGCATTTATAGGGACATTTCTACAGTATTTGATATTTTTAGAACAGAAAATAAACAGCTTAACTGATTAGGTGTTAAGAGTTCCCAAGTACACTTTATTTGAAGTGACTAGGCCAGATCCTGCTCTCACCTCTGTTTTCACTCATCCAGATTTGTACCAAGCTTGTTAAAGAAATTGCTTCACCAATTTAATAGAAAAAAAACTGAACTTGTAGTTTACTACAGGTACAAAATTCAGATACAGGCGTATAATTCAGGTGATAAAATTCTTACAAACTCAAGCAGTACTGTCACTTTCTAGCTAAGAAACACATGGGAAATGTATTGTTTCAATAACAGACCTGTCCTACAGTAGTCCTGTCTGTATCACAAAAACTATGAAAACTGTTACCAAGTTCAAGCCTATTGATGTTATTATGATGGTTTAGATCAGCGTGAAAGCAATCAGAATCCAGTTATATCACTATAAAGTAAAAAATGACAGTGAAATTCGAAGGACCTTAATAGCTTATGTGATTCAAGTATTTAAAATATATTGAATTAACCTCCAGAGTGTAAGTCGAGTCCATGTGTCAATACGCCACAGTCACTGGCATTCTGTCTGGCTGGGTGGTTTTTGGTTGGTTGGTTTGTTGTGGGTTTTGTTTGTTTTGCTCATGTTTTGTTTTATTTATGTTGTGTTAGGATCATATCTTTTCTGAAGTCTCGAAGCTCACTTTAGTAATATAGATTAATTAATGAAAGAAAAAAAAACTTTAAAGCTATGTATGGTAAAGCAGGATAACTACTTTACTAAAAATGAAACTTTAACTTCAAATAAATTCATAGTTAATTATTATAAATGAACCTTGAGATAGTGCAATGTTAGTCTTGCAGTAAACAGACACATTAAAAACATTCTCTATTTCATTAACTTAGCACACCAATCCAATAACACCTATTTATGTTGTTATTCGATATGTTGAAATATTTATGAACATTATTTAGAAAGTTAGATCATTAATAAGTCAATATTGTGTCTTAATTTGTGTATTTACCATTCAGCATACTGCTAACAAAAAAAAAATGACAGACAGAAATAATAAGACGCATTTTGTGAGGACTGTCTCAAAATAGACCTGTTGATATTTTGAGCCAAAGATGCCACAAAAGAAAGTAAATAGCTGATAATGAAAAGTCACAATAAGTGAGGAGAAAGCGTTCAGAACACAGGAAGAAGGAAATTATATGTCTTTCTCCTTCCCTCCTGCACAATATTCCTGTTGTAAATTATTTGGAACATTTTGTCTTCTGCTGATTAATAAATCTGCCTTGAGGAAATGAATATAGACTTTAATCTGAACTGTGTGTTTTATGTGGACTTCTCTGGGAAGTAAATATGGTTAATGGAGGAAAAATATTCTTAAGAAAAATCAGATGGAATGCACTGGAAAATATCACCCTTTACCTTAAATGGTTTTAGTGATGAAGTGGCAACAATATATGGAACTTTTAAAAGTCTAAACTCAGTCCTAAGTCCGAATGATAATCTGATTTTTTTTTTCAGTATCTATTTACATTTATTTCCAGCACTTTTTCCTGAATTTGCTAACAATTTTAAATATTATGACAATTTTGCACCTGTCCATCATAAAGTTGGACCAAGACTATATTCTTCAGAGATCACTGAAGAGTCAATAGATATTAAGAACTGTAAGATTTTCTGACCTTGATTAGATTTATTTCAGAAACTCCCTTTAAATCCTTTTAAAAGAGTCTGCTTTAATGTGAAAAAAAAGTTGAGGTGAAAGGTTCTTTATCACATTTCCAGTGCCTGGATCCATCCAGCCCTTCCACTAGTACTTCTTTTCTACCTTTTCTCAGTGAATTTAGTGCTCATTAAAGTACAAGACTAACAGCACTGACTGAGCTAAACAGAGTATCCAGGCTGTGCAAGTTTCTTACTCCAACTCTACTGATTCACTCTTTTCTATTGACCTACAAACTACCTTGTTATTCTAGTCTTTGGCCTCTTTTGTGCAGAGACTGTCAATCATATAACATTTGCTGGTTTTTTTATAAGTTGTGAAAAAAATCAAGTTGAAGGTGAGACTGCTTAACTAATTTTTGCTGCTAGGTCTCCTATGCAGACAGAGAATTTTTTTTTTTTAATTGGCTCCACATTCTTAGGAAATGACAAAAAAAATTCCTCTGAATTTTTCATTCAAATTGTAGATTTCTTCTATACAGCAATTCCCCCCCCCAAAAAAAAAAAAAATTTTTTAAAAGTATTCTTCAAAGTAAATACCTTTTCCTTTTATGGTATTTCCTTCTTCTTCCAGGGCTCTCTAGGCACCTAAATTGCTCAATAGCAATTACAACAGCTATGCTTAATTCTCTAAGCTTTCAGTCAGTAGGATGCTGATAGCATGTTTGTGTATATTTACATAATATGCACACTGCACAAAATGTTCCTTTTTTAAATATGTATCAGCAGGAATGGATTTACTTAAGATAAGGAAGGATAAATGCTATAAAAAATAAATCTAAAAATAAAATCTGCTATCCATCTTCCTCTGCCCATCCAGCTAAGTACTGAGTGATACAGTTCTATTCTTGAAGCCACCCCGCTCAAAACTCCCATGACAAGGGCTAAGTTTTAATCTCTCATGAGCTGTCTGCAGTGCTGGTAATCAGAGTTTCCAGCTCAGAGCACAGTTTACACCCATCTTTTTCTCTTCTACCCACCAAGCCAGATTCAGGAAACTATGTGCCTCTCCTTGTCTGCAACCCAACCAAGAAAGCATGTGCCCCAAGGCATAAGAAAGTTTATCTGGGTCTCTTATCACTTGAAATCTGGTGGGCTCTTCCACTCATATCAGGATCATATCCATCAGTACATACTTACAGGCACAACTGCTCTTTGGAAGACAGCTGAGTTGTAGTGCTTCCAAGGATGTTCAGCCAGCCCCAGATTTCAGAATTCAGATGACAAGAATGAAAACAAATGAAACAATGAAGCTCTTTGGATAATGCTTGTCAGGTTAGCTCAAAAAAAAAAAAAATTGCATCTAATGCTATGCTAGCAAATCAATGTCTACACCAACACCATTCATAAAATTCTTCCTTGCATATACTTAACCATAACTGCGAAGTATGGGCTGAATAAACAGTGAGGTGGACTGAAAAGTGGCTCAACGGCCAGGCCCAGAGTGTGGCGATCAGCCATGCAAACTCTACCTGGAAGCCAGTGACTGGCAGTGTACCTGTGGGGTCAATACTGAATCCAGTCCTTTATAATATCTTCATTAAGGGTCTGGATGATGGGGCAGATTCTACCCTCAGCAAGTTTGCAGATGACACCAAACTGCGAGGAGTGGCTGATACGCCCAAGGGTCATACTGCCATCAAGAGGGACCTCAACATACTGGAGAAATGGGCTGACAGGAACCTCATGCAGCTCCACAAGAAGTGCAAAGTTCTGCCCCTGGGCAGGAACAACCACATGCACCAGTACATGCTGGAGGCCACTCATCTGGGAAGCAGCTTGGCAGAAAAGGACTTGGGGGTCCTAGTGGACAGCAGGTTGAATATGAGCCAGCAACATGCCCTTGCGGAAAACAAGGTGAATGGTAGCTGGGCTGCATCAGGAGGAGTGTTGCTAATAGGTTGAGGGAGGTGATTCTTCCCCTTCATTCAGCCCTGGGGAGGCCACCTGGAGTGCTAGCTCCAGTTCTAGGATCTCCCATGAAAGAGAGACGTGGACGTACTATAGAAAGTCCAGCAAAAAGCCACTAAGATGATTAAGAGACTGGAGAATCTCTCATATGATAAAAGGCTGAGAGAGCTGGACTGTTCAGTTTGTAGTAAAGAAGGCTCAAGGGGATGCTATCAATGTATATAACTATCTGAAGGGAGGGTGCAAAGAGGGCATAGACAAGCTCTTTTTAGTGCTGCCCAGTAACAGCACCAGAGGTTATAGGCACAAACTGAAGCACGTGAGGTGCCATCTGAACATCAGAAACCACTTTTTACTATAGGGGTGACTAAGCAATGGCATAGGTTGCCCAGAGAGGTTGTGGAACCTCCCTCCTTAGAGATATTCAGAATCCCTCTAGACATGGTCCTGGGCAACTCACTCTAGGTGGTTCTGCTTGAGCTGGGAGGTTGGACCAGATGACCTCCAGAGGTTTTTTCTAACTTCAACCACTCTGTAAACTAATGTCTAGTAAAGGTATACTGTACCAAAAAAAATGTTATTTTCTAAATTTATGTAGTTTGTGAGTGAAAATGGTGAAGAAAAGAAAATGAAAAGAAAACCAGGAAGCTAGTCTGTATTATTTTTTTCCTGCTTTCAACTACGCTTTTCAATAAAGTGCGTAGTTTGCAACAGCAGAGCAACAATTCCGGTTCCACTTATCAAATTAATTTATAATGTGTTTCTGCTAGAAGATGCAGTATCTAGCCATCCTATAGAGCTGCACCTTGAAGAGTCAAAAACACTTTTTTTCTGTGCTAGAGAGAGCTTCATAAGGCTTGGTGAGAACTGTGCTGACATTATTTAATTCTGGAACACCATTCTGAAATCTAAAGTTTGCACCTGCATAAGGAGGTTCCAAAGTTTCCTCAAGCAGAAAGATTTTAGAATTTTCAGCCATCTCTTGCCCATCAACTATCAGCCACTCTATGCCCTAAAAAAATGTTTCAGTACAACAGCAGTAGACTCATTATCAGTGACTCCATAGTGCAGGAAGGAGGCTGTAGGAAGAGTACTTGTGTAGGCATATCTTCCACATGATTCACGCTGCAGCATTTGGGTTTTTTTTTTTTGCTCTGCAGTCTGGCTTAAAGAAGAAAGAAGGTAGATGGAAAAGACAGAGATTTAAAAAGAAAATACTCTGTGTTATTATACAATGAATGTATTAAGAATGATGAATAGGATGCGTGACCAGCAGCAGATATATCGGAAAGGTATAAAACCAGAGAAAATAAGTAATAACACTTCCTCAGTATGTAACACATTCTCAATCCCAATAACTTGTATTTCAGAAGCTTCCTGAACTGAAGATTCTAATTGATCTCTGTTCCATTAATTTTAACTGTCTTCCGTTGAGCTTATGTAAATTTTTAGCATCCATTAACTTAACTTAGATTAACTATGCATTGTATGTAGAACAATATTTTTGTGTGTCATGAACCTCCCTCTCACTTGTGACTCTGGTCTGATATTCCCTAAGTATTTCTAATAAAGCAGATTATTTTACTAGATCAGACGTTCACTATATATCTTTTTGTTGCTAGTTACAATTTATGGATATTCCTCTGATATTCCCTTTTTTTGTTGACTTATGTTTCTGACCGAAGCATGTTAGTCTACCTAGCTGGGTTTTTTTTGGCTTAAAGTCAGCTTCATACTTTTGACAGACCTTCTTTCCCACAATTTTAGTACACATTTTTGAGATGCATATATTGACTCTATGTGTGCCAAGCAAATGAGGTTGGAAAAACTCCAAAATACCCAGAAGTCAGGCAATATTAGTTTCTAGAATTGCTCAGCAGCTACTTAAAAAACTATCAGAAATTTGTAATTTAAATAATGTTGGAGGAATTAAAAACATGTACTTCAAATGTCAGTCTGAGTCATTTCTTCATGTAGATTTGCAGATAATTCCAACTGTGAAAGACCTGATTGGGCCTCATGTCTGCTGCTGAAATAGAAACTAATGATGATAATGCAGTAGTTCATAACAATCATTTGAATCACATGGAAATAAGTGTTTTGGGTAAAGAATCGTTAAACAAAGGAGATACTCAAGGCAACCTTTAGAAACTAAGGAGTATTATTATTCTTTTTCTACTAGTTTGTCAATCAGCTTCAGAAGGTCAGAAAAAAATCCATACTATAGCTGCCAATAATGAAAGTGAGTCAACAAAACTGTACAGTGGCATCTGGTATGTGAGTTGGAGATTCATGCTCTTGAGTTAGTGTTGCAAGCCTGCCAGTATCTCACTTCCCTTATGTTTATACTGTGCTTGTATCCCTGCTGCTTTATAACTCATTAGTTCAAAATTGTAGTGGTTTGAACTTACTTGAGCTCATTGCCAGGACTTTTGAGGTTTGGCCATCACTATCTTAAATTACAAGTGAAGTGAGTTCTTTGTGGAAACATGGTCACATCATATTGCTGTCTCATAGTACAGAAAGATTTGTAACAGTTCTTCTGTTAGACAGTTCTTCTTTTAAAAGGGCTACAATTGGAACACAAACAAATATATTCCCAGTCAAGCATGAGGTATGTTGGCAGAGCTATTTAAGAAATGCTTGCATGATTGGAGGATGCAAATAAAGCTACTTCAGCCATTACTAATGATGGAAATACTTCAAGAAAGTGTTAGGTACAGATTAAAATGTGTTTAAAGCTAATAAAATTTGGCTCATGTGGTTTATTTATATTCGTATCTAAATCACATTAAAGCTCTGTGAATTACCTGAAAATTAAGAAGTTCCTTTCGGTCTTCTTAAATGTTTTTAAAATATCATGAGATAACACAATGAGCTCAATGTCTCTCCTGTCTCCCCCATTGACTTGCCTCCAAACAAAATCAAGTAACATCTGCCAAACGCCAGCCTGTTCTGCTTGCTAATGAGTTTAAAAATTCAGAGTATGACCGTTGCTCAGCAACTGATAAAGAAAACCAGTCACATAGTGCTATCGTTAATATACAAGAGACCTTTACCCCTCATTTTCTAAAATCCTGTGAAAAACAGATTATTGGAAACACTGTTTTTTCAAGGGAATTTACTTGCTGCTTTTTTAGCATTGTGCTGTAATTTGTTTTAATGCTCATGAGCACCAGTATTCACATGACTGAATGGGTGCTTAAGTTTTTCAATCGCCTATCTTTTAGTTCATGTATTTGCATGGTGGTGGAATTCTATTCAACTCAGTTGTTTGCTGACCATTTCAATAGATAACATGAGCCAAAAGCTGAAAACACTTTAAGCCTCAAGAACATGACAGTGAATTTGGCTGACAAGCTGTTAAGCTAAAACTAAATTGAAAACTATAATCAGAAGTGGAAGAGGGGGATCAGAGGACTTAGAAATCGTGGTTTGTGCAGTAGAGATGCAATCAATCTCAGAGAGGAAAAGACAGGAGGGTAACAGTCACCCTGTCAAGACTGTTTCTTCATCTCAGCTGGTCTGCTGGAAAAATCTGAAATTGACCATTAATCAATCTGTCAATCAATCAGGCAGTAATCATCAGTGACAGGAGGTTATAATGGGAAAATTTTAAACAAAGAGGCACAATAGCATGTTATTTCACCTGACGCATGTAAGAAAGACTGCAGTTATGGAAATGCTCTGTGCCAGAAGAGACTAACATGCTGAAGTTGCATAATTAACTATATTGCTATTTCTCCAATTGTGTTTATGCAGGAGTTAAAATACATTGCTATTGCTAACATCACTAAGTGTCAGTGTTTTTACCTTACGGTACTTAGACACAGTAGTAATGCAGATGCAGAACAAGGCTAGGAATTCCAGGGTTGTATTTAATTTCTGAAAGAGACAATGTTTAAAAAAGAGAAAGCTCATCAAAAAGAAGCCAAAAGGGGCAACCTGGAGAATTAAATCTTTCACGACAGCATGTAATTTTCATAAAGAAACCACAATGGAAGCAGAGTGCCAATGCACACCACCTCTTTAGAACAGACTGAAAAGACACAAAAGGACTGAAAAGTCTGGCTAGCTAGCAGGGTAAAGGAGGTTATTAGAAGCAAGAAGGCATTTTTAAAAAGCCGAAGCTGAGTTTAAATGAAGAAAATAACTCTGGCAGATAAGGCAGACCAGAAAAATAAGTTTGAGAAATAGGTAGTAAAAGACATTCAGAGGTAATAAGAAGTCTTTTCAAACAAATCAAGATCAGAAAGCCTGGCAGAGAGCCTGCAGTTCATCTTAATGATCAGGGTATAAAAGGAGCACTTAGAAAGGACGTGCAATTGCACAGGAGCTAGATGACTTATTGGCATCAATGTCCATTTTGAAAAAAAACAGGGAGATTCCCACCCTCAGTATCTTTTTTTTTTTTATTTTTGCACAGGGATTAATCAGAAGATCCATCTAAAATGAAATTGACTGTAGAAGAGATTACAGAACAAGCTGACAAAATTAGCAGCAGAACATCACCAGGATTAAAAATGCTATATGCAGGATTTAATGGTTCTTATAGGTCTCAAGGATGAAATAGCTGAGTAACTGTGTGTGGAAAATGTCAGGCCATTTACCTTAAAAGAAAAGGGTTCTGGGGAAGGTCCAGGGAATCGCAAGCCTGTAAGCCTGACACTGGCACTGGACAAAGGAGCAGAAACTATACTAAATAATAGGTTTAGTGGACATATGCATAAATATTAAGAAGAGTCAAGAAGGCTTTTATAAAGGAAAACCTGACTTTAGAGAAGCATTGGTTTGGTGGGTTCTTTCTGAAGAGGTCAACAAAATCTCAGAAATTAACAACTTTTTTTTTTTCTATACCAGTAATAGTACCCCTATAGCTAAAAGTATTGCAACTTTTTGAGGAAAACAGAGGTTGAGACTAAAGTTATTTGAAATACAAAGGATGGTTCCTCAAGCCTCCAGCAAGATTCATTACTCCCTTTTCCCTGTATGGCTGTAAGAAATCAAAGTTTAATACCATGACTTTGCTATATACAGTAATTCTGGCTTGAGTATTTTTAACAATTTTTAAAGTTTCTCTAAGCACTCCGCAGCTAAAATCCCTGTAACTGTGGCACCAGGTTTTGCATGTGGAATTAAGGCCTATGCAGATTGCAAAGGTGACATAGTGTATGAAGATTTTGTTAAAATCATGTATCATTTGACTGTTGCTTGTTATTAAATGAATCTCAAACTTGAGTAATGAAAATAAAATCTGAAATCTGGAGCAGCATTATATTTTACCTCTCAAATTCACGCATAGTTACCCATATCTTACAAGTAACAGCTCTTAACCCTCAACATATAAAGTTAAATATATTAAATTGGAAAAGATCTCCTGCTAACAAACTCAACACACACAACAACCTAAAGAAATCTTAGGACTACTGCAAAGGATGACTTACAATCCTGTAAAATCAGTTGCCATCATAAATTAGGTTTGATAGGTCACTGGCAAACTTTTAGCAGAAATATTTTTTTCAGAGTGTGATATGGTTTCTTATCTATTGCATGTCTTTAAGAGTTCTTAATTCTTTCATTCTGCATTACACTGGTATTGTGCTTTGTCCTCTGACTGAGATATTGTCCAGAGACACTGTCTAGCACCTATTTTATAGCTCAGCAGCACCCAGCATCTTCCCTTCCACTCTCTTGGTGCACTTAAGGCAGAAGCTGCTACGATGTCCCTAATACACAAACACTAGTGACAAGAGAAGAAAGAAAAAGATTGCATTAATTTTATTAGAAACCTCCACTTAATAGCCAGTGAAACAAAAACCAAATAGAGTTTTCCTACTGAAAAGATAATTACTGGAACTTCGATAGCAGAGAAACATTCAGTCATGTGGAAATACGGTAAATATGACATAATTCAAACTTTTAAATGTTTCTGTAGGCCATTAGTTAATGTAAGAAAATAGATCCCTACAGAGATCAATCCTGCCTATTTCAGACACTTACTTCAAGATGAAAAGAATCACCTTTCAGGAGTTCATGGTGACTAGGTTAGACTTAGATGCCTTAAATTCTTAGCTATCTAAACTAGATTATATGAACTGCACCCTGAGCAAATGTGAGTTTCTGGGTGCTTGTGTCAAACTGGTCACTCTGGTGAGAGTTTAATCAAATTTTAGTCTAAGCAATAACATTCTACCTCTGACCAATTTAATCTGATGTTTCATCTGGGTGTAATATTTTTCATTCACTAACCTAAATTAAGTTATGAAAGGCTACTGGCCACTTTTAAGCTGGTTCCCTGTGTCACCTTGTGAGTGGCTGCATTGAACCTTTATGAAATACCAATATGTATTAGGAAATGAAAAGCAGATAGCATGTCAATATGGCAGACAATAGCTTGCTGAACTTATTCAGGGGAGTTTAAAAAAAAAAAAAAAAAGAAAGGAGCTTTACAAAGGAATCCTTACACTTCAGAAAATTTTCTGTGGAAGATTTCCTGCACGTTTCTTTTAAAACAGTTGCAAAAATATAGGAAAACAAATGGCAGTGAATTCCCCTGGAAGAAGAATTATGCAGTGAATTGGCCTTAGAAAGGTTGTCAAAACTCTAGAAAATTCTGAAAAACATTCTATAAAATCACTCTTCAAAAGCTCATAAGAAATTTACAACCAGAAAGAAATCTACAAAGATACGTGGTATAAATATATGAAAAACTGTCATTTTTCCAGCATTTCAACACAACTTCACAAGCTGGTGATTTTTACAGCTGTACTCTTATATAACTATTTATAAAAATACTGTTTACATGCAGCGCTACATCTGCTACACATTATCTATTTTTAGATGCTTTATCTATTTAGTATAGAGAATTTTACAGTAATTCAAACATTTCCAAGTGTTTGTCTAAAAATTGTGTAAGGATCTTTGAAAACAGTATGGAGATATTGTGGAAAACTTAAAATGACTTCCCAACGGCCAAAGCTTGTAGCGAATACAATGCGCTTTCTCTTCTAGGCCTGACTATCTTTCTCCACTTCTTTTCATGAACACAAACGAGCAATACTTCAAGTGCGACTTTAGGGACAGGGCCCACTCTGTCGGGATTACTGAGGAAGCCAAATGCAATTCTGATTCAGTTCTGTAGCTTTCTGCCAGGTTGGCACAGGGAAAACCATGAAGGCAGCAAAATAACAATACTGCTGTTCCAAATACATGAATAGAAGCTCAGTTCTTTGGATGCAAACCTCGCTTTGAGTGCTGGAGGATCTGAGCAGCATCCAAAGAGGGAACTACAGTAACCTTGTGTCAACAGCACAAGGGCACTACCAAACTGCAGCCTGGAGGGGGACCCCTTTTCTCAATTTGCTCTTGTAACTTTTGCTTGCCCCCCTAAATATTTCCAGTCGGTTTTTTGGCATACTTTGCCTATATAATGTAGCGTTTAGGATCTATTTAAGAAGAAAATGAAATCTCTATATCGTGTAAAGTGAGATTATATCTTAACTGCAATTTGTTTTAATGGAAATGTATATATTCCTCTTCTTTAGTTTTAGCATTGGTTCTTATCTTAGTTCTTATCTTCATCAATCCCTGCTCTTCAAAATGATCTATAAACTGAAAGCTCATGTTAGAACATTTCTTGTTGCTTTTTCATATCTAATATTTTTCTAAGTGATTTGGATTATTCTTTTTAAAGTGACTAGTTAGAAGTCCTTGTGTTTTGAGGGCAGGCGTTAGTTGGTTTTCTTTTGAAATACAAACATGTGAATGTTTTATCACTACATACATACACCTTCACTCTCCTACAGATGTTGTGTGCAGTGCCTGACATCAGAGTCGGGGCTCTCTTCTTTCCCTGTGTCACATATTCAGTAATTGATACAGTAATTAGACTAGCTTGTTTTGGGGAACTGCAAACATCTAGAGGGGAAGGATTTAGGAAACTGAAGTTATTTTAATACCTTTGGATCATTAGAGAGACAATTTTAAAAATCCAAATTATCTGAAAATTAAATTGTTCAAGAAAACCAATAATAAGTGAAGAAATAAGATATCTCAGAGTACAATCTAAATAAGTTAGCTAAGGAATGGTGATAAACGAAGAAAAGTTTCCAGGAGCACAAGTAAATAGAAGTTCTAATCTTTCATGTCAACACAATCCAAAATTTCTTTCAGGAAATGTTCAAAATCTTAAAATTACCATTAGAGTTTGGAGGTAAAAGAGAAGTAATTTGGTTATGGTCACCTGAAACTTTTCTCTGAGCACTCACATTAGCTATACAACATCACAGTTACAATTAGAGAGCTCCTTCTTCATTCCTGGAGTGAATGTAAAGGTTTTTCACATTCAACATCTGATCAGATTTAAAAGATTTGAGACTGCTGTTTTCAAACTGTTACAGAAAAGACTGCATCAAGGATCTCATAAAAGATTCACTGAAATATCCTCCAAAGAGACTGGACAGGAGAAACAAGTCAAAATTACAGTCTTGGAAAGAAAGTGCAGGCACCATCAGTATATGATGACTTGGATAATCTAGAAGTTGTGAAGGCAATCTGAGAACATAGACTGTGCTGATTTTGGCTGGGATAGAGTCAATTTTCTTCATAGTAGCTAGTATGGGGCTATGTTTTGGACTTCTACTGGAAACAGTGTTGATAACACAGGGATGTGTTATTGCTGAGCAATGATTACACAGCATCAAGGCCTTTTCTGCTCCTCACACTACCCCACCAGTGAGTAGGTTGGAGGTGCACAAGAAGTTAGGAGGGGACACAGCTGGGAAAGCTGACCCCTTCTGACCAAAGGCATAGTCCATGCCATATGATGTCATGCTCAGTAATAAAAGCTGGAGGAATAAGAAGGAAGTGAGGGACATTCAAAGTGATATCATTTGTCTTCCCAAGGAACTGTTACACATGGTGGAGCCCTACTGTCCTGGAGATGGCTGAACACCTGCCTGCCAATGGGAAATAGTAAATGAATTCCTTGTTTTGCTTTGCTTGTGTGCACAGCTTTTACTTGACCTATTAAACTGTTTTTGTCTCAACCCACAAGTTTTCTCACTTTGCCTCTTGTGATTCTCTCCCCCATTCCACTGAGGGGGAGTGAGCAAGCAGTTGTGTGGTGCTTAGTTGACAGCTGGGGTTAAACCACGACATAAACCAAACATCACGTGCCCTACGCTCACAATTTCACCTTGCAAAACATTCTTTTTAGTCAAAACCAGAAGCTATAAAGCTGAGAAAGTCCTCTCAGGGCAAATAATAACTCAAAGCATTATTATGACACAGAGTATTATTTCCTTTTTAATTTTCAGCTATCCAACTTTTCTCCCATTACCTAAAACACGTGCCTAGTTTCCAGACACAAGCAGGTAGTACTTACAGCATGGAAAATGTAAGATCATATGGCAACATAAACTCTTAGAAGAATGCTTCTTATTCACAATTGGACTATTAATCCTCTCACAATAAACAACACTAAGGTTAAATAAGTGATGATTTTAACATTTACCTTATCCAACTGATGTGTATTCCAGCAGGGAACACTGAAAACATACTATGTGTATACATAGCTACCTGGTTTTATCTTGGAATTAAAACCCAAATGAAAGATGATTGCTGGCTTCAGAAGACTTCAATAAAAAATTACTCAGAAGTTCACAAATTATTTCCCTTTCCATTCTATGTGAGGAACACATTTTTTTAGCTTATATTGCATGCCTTTCCCGCACACTATTGTCTCTTTTGGCCTTAAATCATAGAATCTTTAAGGTTGGAAAAGACCTCCAAGATCATCAAGTCCAACTGTCAACCTAACACCACCATGCCTACTAAACCGTGTCCTGAAGTGCCACTTCTACACGTTCTTTGAACACCTCCAGGGATGGTGATTCCACCACTTCCCTGGGCAGCCTACTGCAGTGTCTGACCACTCTTTCAGTAAAGAAGTGTTTCCTAATATCCAACCTAAACCTCCCCTGCCACAACTTGAGGCCATTTCTTCTCATTCTATCACTAGTTACTTGGGAGAAGAGACCAACTCCTGCCTCCCTACAACCTCCTTTCAGGTAGTTGTAGAGAGCAATGAGGTCTCCCCTCAGCCTCCTCTTCTCCAGACTAAACAATCACAGTGCCCTCAGCCACTCCTCATAAGAGTTGTGCTCCAGACCCTTCAGCAGCTTCATTGCCCTTCTCTGGACGCGATCCAGCAACAAAATGTCCTTCTTGTACTGATGGCCCAGAACTGAACACAGTATTCAAGGTGTGGCCTCACCAGTGCCAAGTACGGGGGCACAATCACTTCCCTACTCCTGCTGGCCACACTGTTCCTGATGCAATCCAGGATGCTGTTGGACTTCTTGGCCACCTGG
This sequence comes from Chlamydotis macqueenii, assembly GCF_036417535.1. Lineage (NCBI taxonomy): Eukaryota > Metazoa > Chordata > Aves > Otidiformes > Otididae > Chlamydotis > Chlamydotis macqueenii. The sequence continues at coordinate 24,277,578 of NC_141558.1, forward strand.
CACACTGCTGGCTTATGTTCAGCCAGCTGTCTACTGGCACCCCCAGGTCCCTTTCCCCTGGGCAGCTTTCCAGCCGCTCTTCCCCAAGCATGTAGTGTTGCATGGAGTTGTTGTGACCCAAAGGCAGCACCTGGCACTTGGCCTTCTTGAACCTCATACAGCTCACCTCAGCCCATCCATCCAGTCTGTCCAGGTCCCTCTGCAGAGCCTTCCTACCCTGGAGCAGATCAACATTCCCACCCAGTTTGATGTCATCTGCAAACTTACTGAGGGAGCACTCAATCCCCTCATACAGATCATTGATAAAGACGTTAAACAGAACTGGCCCCAGTACTGAGCCCTGGGGAACACTGCTTGTGACCGGCTGCCAACTGGGTTTAATGCCATTCACCACAACTCTCTGGGCTCGGCCATCCAGCCAATTTTTAACCCATCGCAGGGTATGCCTGTCCAAGTCATGAGCCACCAGCTTCTCTAAGAGAATGCTGTGGGAGACCATATAAAAAATCCTTCCCAATGAACATATTTGCTATATGCCATTGTTACCTCCTTGGCTTGTTTTGAGTTACATTCCAGCTGTGAATTCTTAAGTTTCAAATAAATGAAATATGCATTTTTTTAATCCTTATCCTGAACCTCCTGCATTATTGCTGCTCCTTTTTGTTTATACCCACTCACATATCCCATTAATTATTTTACCTGTCATGACTCAGAAAACTATCTCCTCTTCTTTACATATCAGAAACATATTTGTCCTCAAGCCATTTTTCATCTTCCTCATTTTCACACAAATAAAACTGTATTTAGAGAGAGTACTATTCAAGGCTAAGTCACTTCACATTAATGCTCTGACATTTTCCTTAACCACAAGGAGCAGCGAATGATAGACACTATTCATTGATTTATATAAATGCTAATAAGAATCTTTAAGATACTAATGTCTGTGTATTTTTCTAAATAGTATTAAGATATGTTGGTGTCAGTATAAATATTTTAATCATTTTAGTATCAAAAGATGATCATGTAATTCACACCCCTGTGAGAGACTGTGTTGAATGTTTGTCTCAACATTGTCGAAGCCTCAAACCACCACCTAAACAGTGGTACTTCAGTCAAACCATAGGACTGGAGTCTTCCTGTTTTCCTGCAAGATGAGTCCCTTATCTTGCAAGCCAGTCAAGCCACAGAACTGGAAGCTTCCTGTTTTTTTCCTCCTATTTTCCCACAAACCTGAATGCAGAGCTGATTCTGCAAAATTTAGCCTTACCCCTACATATGCACCCAGACCCAGGCCAGAAAAACAGAAAAGCCCAGAGACAGTATTGGGCATGTGTATCACTGCCAGGTGAGGGGTGCGGCCAAGCAAACCTGCTCTTGGAATATGTGAGGTGAATAAGATGAACGGTAAAAGGACAAAAACAACCAACATCGGACGGAACGTTCTCCCACCGAGTGAACTGGACTGTCGGGATGCCGCAGCTCCGTGGTGGTAGCTATTGCAACTGAAACTCTTTTCCCTCTTTCCTTTCTTTCTCTCCTTTCTCTTGCATTTGCAAATTTCTTGTTGGGTTAATAAAGTTTCCTGGCACTTGACTCTGTTTTGAGTCTTAATTCTGTTCCCGAGAATACAAACAAAACCACACTCCGGTGTGTGAGAGGTTGGTCCAGCCACCCCTAGCCTCCCAGACTCGTCTGAGGTCGGCTAGAATGCAAAAGGGCCTTCCTCTCATCCGAAATCAGAGTGTGACAACCCCTCTTACTGTGTACTTGAATTATGAAGAATAATTTTATATTGTGAGTGCTTGCCACTATAGTGGTAGTACATTTTCATGTTTGTTAAGGTGTCTTGAATATTTGTATCAATACTTTATTAATATACTTTAAAGTAAATATTAAATACATCTTATTCATGTTTAATATCAGTTATAGCACACAGCCACCATATTAAAAATATTAATAGATCATCGATATTTACCAGCATACATCTCTTTATATGCATATCACTCTATTAAATTTAACTGAAATCCGTATTTCTGTTGAAATCTCTGCAGTTATTTGACGCTGCACAGATGGCAAAATAGTAGTTTAGCATGCTGACTCTATTGGGGACAGGAGTGGGTGAGTTATGCTGTTCACATTTGACTTTGCTCCTCACCAGTAGTGTTGCGACCCCACACATATATCATAGAAAACTTTGTGCTGTTCACGTTACTGCTATCCTAACACAGAGGTAAGGGCAATCTCATTATCAGATACCCAATGGTTAATTAAGAAATACACAGGTTTCAAATAGCGTCTGAGTCCTTAAAAACTGATTGTAAGACAAATTCATATCCATGCTAGCAGTTATGAATCTCTAAAATGCCATTCCATACATGGATATATTTTCAGATATCTTATTTTTAAAGAGTAGCTATAAATGCCTGGTGCCAATAAAAATAATTAAAAAAACCAAACAAACCCAAAAGAGTTCACAATCATCAAACAATGTGTTACCAACTGCACATTATCAACATTTCTGTGTCACACCTACTATTCTTTTTTTTTTATATATATTCGAAGTATAGCAGAGATGTTCCATTATTCCAGGTTTCTAACACATTTGACACTTAAAGATCAAGGTTAGAAATCTGGGCAAGCCATACAATACTTTACATTTAGATTCTAATTTTTATTTTTCTCTTTATTTTTAATCAGTCCAGGCCTCCTTGGCATTGATTCTTGAATGTGCTTTGCAAAGGCTGCCACAGACAGAATTACTGTAGGAATGGGGAATAAATCTTTTCATTATCTAAAAGAATGAAATTTGAATGGGTAATTGGCAGTATCTTAATTACTATATTGAATATTCAGGCATTTTCACAGCACATATGAACATAAATAATGTATATATGTGCATAAGCTTAGGAGTATATACACACTTGGGCATGTAAAATGCACATAAATGTGCACAAGACAAAGCCTGTGCAAAGATTTTGTCATTTATAATTATATTTAAATGCATTTCCAATGAGATAGCTTTATCACTTCTGATATTAACATTCATCAGAACTAATTGTATTTGTTAGAATGAGTCAAATTTATTTTCTGTTACTAACGATAGTATTTTCAGTTCACATCATTTTAAATTAGGTGGAGCAGATGAGTCAAAACTCCTGGAAAAATGATAATTTTCTTTCAAGTAAGAGTAACCAATTATTTAATCATGTTTTAAACATACCTGTGAATCATCAGCACCAAGAAGTTGATATGTTAAAATTTGCCCATAAGCAAGTAACACAATGTTTTTATTCAAAGTGATCAGAGGAATATGTCAGACCTATTTAAAAGTTCCTATCTTTAGGCTCTTTTTAGAAAAATAGATATGTAATCTTACATGAATACAGGTTTAGCTTTAGTGCTTCTAAATGTCTGCTTAATACTTAATTGAAAGTCTGAATAACATTTTACTTAGAAATAAAGCCATCTTTAAAGCAGGTAAATGTTTTCTTGATTTTTTTTGTCTGCTAAAATTAGTGATATAGCTCTTATTTTCTCATAATTCCTTTTTTTTTTTCCCTCTTTCAAATATGTCTGTAAGGTATCGCTGTCGGCCACTGAACAGCATAAATACAGCATAAAGGATTTAGCATCATGTAATCGGCTCCATGTGTAAACTGCCACTAGATGGCAATGTTTCAGAAAATTACCTTCATAAATGCAGCGGCAGCTATAGAATATACATTATTTAAAGGTTCATTGAGTCCTTCTAAATGGATCTGTCAATCTGTAATGAGACAATTCTTATGCATTTCTTGTAGCCTCTTCAAATTTCCCCTGAAGAAGCAAAAATATTGGAAGACTTGAGGAAAGTGAGCATCTCCACATCTAGATGGGTATGAAAGAAATGAGGGGTCAAACTGCTTGTGGCAGGCAGGGCAAACCCAGGCTGCCCCTGAAAAAGAAGTAAGATGCATCCTCAGGGATTTTGCAGCTGCTGAGTGCTGTACAATTATGAAAATCATTCTCAGCTGTGAAGAACTGATACCCACCCACTGCTGCAGGGGATAATTTTAACTAAATCAGGCTCTAAGTGTCCATATTCTCAGCCCTTTAATTTGCAGAGATGAGGAGAATGTTCTGCAAATCTAACATGTAGATACTGTAGATGAATTTTAAAAGTCTTTTGTAAATTATAAAATCATTATAAAATATTTTACTTACACAGATACTAATTTTAGATATATATTAAAATAAAACATGCATAGTGATTTTTTTCACTGCCATAGTATAAAAATACTTGAAATAGGATGAAACACTCCCAGATGCTTAGATAACTGGAAATATTCTAGGTATGCGCCTAGATTGCTCCTATTCAATTTACAAAGTGTTTTGCAGCTGTTTATACAGCAGGAATTATAATAAAACAAGTAAAAAAAAATGCAAAGCCTATGACAGTTAGGTTTTCCCATTGACACATCTTGTGTCACCATGAAAGTTCACCAGAGTAGAAAGCAAAGAAAGCAAATGTCTCAAGAGCTTATTCTCTAAGGGCAGCACTGACAGCAGAGGACTGAAGTCAACTGTATTGCAAAATAACCCCAACCAACATCATTCATTTATTGTATTTTGTTTCAGTGACTGTGTGTTCTTGTGGCATGTACATCCACCCTAAGTTAGGAAGCTTCTAGAACCATGTGACTGCTGTAAAGAGAAGTCTTAAGCCAACAAGAACTGATGTGACTTTATATGACCACAGATCAGATTCAACTAAGGTATAAATGGCTGGTAAATAAATAAATCATCCTCACCACTGGAGGGTGAGCTTGAGCCAGCCCTTCTTGGAACAGCGGGTCTGCAGGTAGGGACTCTCCCCTTAGGTTGGGACAGTGCCTCAGAAAATTCCTTGAGGTTGAGAGTCTTCCCTTTGTTAGGTGAGTAAATGCATATTTTGGATCATTGGAATTCCTGAGTGTAGCATTAATTCCTGAGTGACATTTTGAACCAGTGGATTGTTAATGATATTGGAGTCTTTAAGCAATTTTTGTTAAAAGTAGAGGTAAGTTTGAATTTGCTATCAGCTTGCCTGACAATAAATAAATAAATCAATCATGAGTTCATCAGCTTGTCTAATGTAATTTTTGTGAACTTCTGTGACAGTTCCACACAGTTCCTTCCAGAGCTCTCATGAGCTCTCACGAAAGGAGATCTCCAAATTTTTAATTAGTGTTAGCCAACATACTAGGTATGTACTTGTAAATGTTTTCAATTACATTTGAGGTAAAGAGGATGAACTTAAATCCATATTATATATACGTATACAAAATATATATAAGGAATGTAGGATACTCTGTGTATTACAGGGGGCTCATTCTTCCTTATTTTGTGTGATTTCAGTATCTTTCAGACTCATTAAGATTCCCTCACTTGTTACTTAGATATAGTTAAAGTGCTTTAAACTCTTCAATAAAACTACCATGGATGTTCCATATGCTATCTCCATTACTAAAAATAATCTCTAAGGAGATTATTAAAGAAAAATAAAATAATTTTGTATTTATTAGGTGCTTCTTCTTAATTGGTGTGGTCAGTCAATGAAAACTATGTTTTTGGGAATCCAAGTTAACCACCTTTCTTAGTGAATAAGAAAGCTACCACTGAATTTAATATTCAGGCAGGGGGGGAAACCAACCTTTGCAGTAGCATTCAGGGGGTTTTTGACACTAGATATCCTCAATATTACCCCTCTTTTTGCAGGTAGTGCTCAGGCAAATCACTTCTGTTCATTCAGAGCAAGGTCAGCAGGCACTCTCGGTACTTTGTATCTCCATTTCTGAAAGTAGAAACTGGCTGTATGATAGCTTCCCTCTCGGAATCACTTGACACATGGAAGGAATCCCAGCTCAACAAAATATACCCTATGATCAGATCTTTGTCTCTCTGTCTGTTTTCGGTCACTCTTAAGAACTATGTCTACCCAACAGCTTTTGAAACAGAAAATGCTTGAGAACCTTCCTCTTTTGTTTGAAAAATAGACTTGCTCAGATGGGTACAGATGTCTTCCAGCCTTATGATATTTGCAGTACAGTCTTTCTGCTCTAACTGTCTGTCCACCTTCACTACACAGATATCCGGGGTGACCACTAGTTCCAAAATCATCACAGGTTATCACCTAGCTTTTTAAAGTGAACAAAACGTTGTAGTTCATTTAAAATTTTGCACTGTGAGCTGCAATAATTCAAGAGGTGACAGATGAATAGTTCAAGTAGTCCTACAGAAGGGACAGGAAAAATTGGTAGTGGTGGCTAGTCTGTTTTCTCAAACTCTCTTGTACTCCTTAGTCAGAATCTTATTACTAGTGTCAGCAAAAAAAAAAGAGCCTTTTTTTACTGACATGTGGGTTATCAAGTTATTCTTTTCTGACTAGTGCTTGTTCGGTCTGAGATCTGAATCAAGTCAGTCTGAGAAAGACCTAAAACCTCAGGTTTTGCCCTAAAAAAAGTACTTAAATAGGAAAATGCTGTAATTACAATGCAGTTCTGCAAAATGGCATGAATGAGAACAGACAGCTCCATTTCATTTTTGCTGTACTTAGCATTACCAATTTACTAAATATAGTCTGAGTGTGTGTCTCTTCCTACTTGGTTTCTATATTGGAGTAAAGGTGGGAAGCAGTGCCCGGTTTCTCAGAGCTGAATGTTTCTGAGCACAGTTTAGATATTTAGTCCAACTGCAGAAGCTGAATAAAAAAGTGTTACCAGAGTAGGCAGTGTCTGAGGACACTGAATTTCTGAATTTCTCTTTCAAGTTGAGGTGCCTACCTAGATCCCAATTTTGGCAGAGTATAGGTAGTCTGAATTTCAATTAATGCATATATATATATTTTTACAGTTATATAACCTTTACAAAAGTATGAAAATAATCGCAGTAGTTTGTCAGATAGTGAAAATAATAATTGCTATTAAAGATCTTCAAACAATTCAACATTTTGAAAGCTGCAGTGTTCTTGACAGAACTAGTAAAATTGTTTACAAACAGAAATGCAATAATTTTTAGGCATTTGAAACTAAATATAAATAATCTCACACTCTGTAATACATAATGATAAAGTAAAATAAACATTTAACTGTAGATAGCACTGAAAGCAGGCTTCATGCTGACAATCACTGCCAGCAATTCAAAGTGCCTAATTTGTATTGTTTTTTTCACCTCTTTATAATTGTTCATAATATCAAATTTTCAAAGGTAACTGAGGTTATTAAAAGTAATTTTCACATTGCTCCTCTATTCTCTGAAATATATCGTAACTAATAGAAAGCTGACTCAAACAACATTCCTTAAAACAAAACATGAGAACAACTTAGCATAAAATTCTCCTTACAAGCTGCAAAATGGAAATTATTCTTAGTAGAAACCTGTGTTTGTTTTGTTTAGTGAGGGCAGGCTACAGTGGCAGCTTCTGCAAGAAGTTTCCAGTGGACTTGGCTGGGTCTAGGGCAGACCCGCTGCTGGCCAGGGCCAAGCCAATTGGTAGCAAAATGTTTCCTGATAACACCTCTGCAATAAGCTATTTAAGAAGGGTAAAAATAAAAAAAAAAAGATTTGAAGAAGCTGGAGCAGGGGCAGAGATGGGGAGGCGCGAAGCTTGTGGGCCTTGCGGCCCTCACCCTCTGGCCTGCCGCCGGGCGGCCATCTGGGCCCGACTCAGCCCAGCCCGGCTGCAAGAAGTGGAGAGGAGATGTGAAGAGAACCTGAAAGGCATCTGCCTGACAACTATGAAGAATTTTTTTGTGAGAGGAATAGCTGCAGATGCCAGAGGAGGATGAGTAATGCTGCTCCTGGCCAAGATTCCCCTGTAGCCTGTGGTGAAAACCATGGTGAAGCAGGCTGACTCCCTGCAGCCCATGGAGGTCCACAGAGGAGCAGAGATCCACCTGGAGCCCTTGGAGGACCTCACACCAGCGTAGGTGGGTGCCTGAAGGAGGCTGCAGCCCATGAAGGGCCCACAATGGGGCAGCCGTTCTGGAGGGACTGCACCCCATGCAAAAAATGACCCACACCGGAGCAGTTCATGAAGGACTGCAGCCCATGGGAGAGACCCCACGATGGAGCAGGGGAAGAATGTGAGGAGTTCTTCCCCTGAGGAGGAAGGAGCAACATAAAGCAACAAGTGATGAACTGACCATAACCCCCATTCACTACTCCCCGTGTGCCGCTTGGGAGGGAAGAAGGTAGAGTTGATGTTAAGCCCAGAAAGAGGGAGGGGTGGGGGTAAGCTATCTTGTTCTCTTCCTCATTATCCTGCTCTTTGGTTTTAATAATAAACAAATAGTTTTCCCCAAGTTGAGTCCATTTTGCCCATAATGGTAACTTCAAGCATCTCTCCCTGTTCTTATCTCAAACCACAAGCCTTTTTCTTACATTATTTCTCTCTGTTCCCTTGGAGGGTGGGGGGAGTGAGAGAGAGACTGTGTAGTTTGGTCCTGAGTGGGGCTAAACTATGACAAAACCAAAAAACCAATTTCAATAAGTCAATTAAGAAAAATTAAGAACTTTTTTAAAAAGTCTCTTATACTTTTGGTCAGAAAAATCTCTGGATACCCTAAAACCGTATTTCTAATGTCTTTTTTTAGGTGATATTACTGGCTTACATTTTACTTTAAGTAATGTTTGTGATACTGGGTGTTTTTTGTATTTCAATTTTAGTAATGTACTGGGTTTTTGTATTTCAATTTCTGTAATGCTTGTGCTGATGGTGTAAAAAATCCATTGCCAAATGAGGTGGCCATGAAAAACAGTTAACTCCTGCGACTGAGAGGTGCTGTTGAAAATGTCATGTCTGATGGGACAGTCAGAGTAAGAAACTGTTATAAAAAGATGTTAGCATGAATGATGTTAAGAATGACGTGTAAGAATGTAATCTTTGCTAGCTAAGAAATATTTACTTTCAATTTGGAAAATACCAAACTGCATACCACAGTGTCATTCTGTTGACCTGCTTATTGCTCTGAACACACACAGACTTTCCCCTGGTTGCTTATTTTGTGTGTTCCAGCATTTTTCCTAGACAAGACAGTAAAATAGTCAAAAGCCATGACACCTACACATATTTAATTATTTTAAATGTAGTAGCAGCTTTTGCTGTGATGTTCCCTAAAAATGCAGTAGGCAATTTTATCCCATCCTTTATTATCACAGCATCTCCATTTTTATGAAGTAGACTACAGTACATTTATCGAAGGATATTCCAAAATGTTATTTGCGACTCTCACATCTCACTTTTAGGAAGAAATGGTTATTTCAACAGAATAACTATGAATACACATGTTGATTATTAATAGTTGTTCAGATTTCACTCTTTTAATCCGACTGTTACCGTGACAATATTTTTACTGTGCCACTGAATAATGGTCTTAGAACTCTTTCAGAGTCAATATCAGTGTCGCTGAGTCAGCCTGTCATTAAGTGATTTTTAGAGGTGCCAACAGAAATGGATTTTCATCTCTAATCCATTCAGCAATTACTAGTTCACCTAAGCTCAAATTTTCCTGCACTGACGACATACGCTTCTCTATGTATCAATAAGGTTTTTTGAAAATAATAATCCAACTATGATGCACACTTTATAGATTAATACAGACTGTAATTTAAACTTTAGCCAGTTGTTTCAGAACTTGTATTTCCTTCAACATGCATTACTACATCTAATAAGTCAACAGCAAGTATAGAATATAAATTCCTGTTCTCAAAAAGTGGGATTTTACATCAGAACTGCATAAAAAGGAAACAAAAAAAAAAAAAACAAAAAATAAGCATGCTAGTCACTATAACCACTAAACACAATCTGATATATTCTGTACAAGTGCATGTGTTGTCAACTCCACAGCCAAAAAACTGTAGTGGGATACTGGGATATTTAAAGGCCTGTGACGAAAATCAGACAGGAAAAATATCTCCTAACATACTTCCTTTTATAATTGGAAAATATCTTAAGAAACAGACAGGAAACAAATTCTGTCACTCATTCATTTAAATAGAAGAGCAGCAGTATGATGCAACAGTCAGCAATATGGTCTGCAATCTTGCTAATTCAACCAGCCACAGCTATTTGTGTTGTCAGTGCTATCATACTGGGAACCAGAGTACAAGGCAATTGCGAAAGCAGTGTAGTAATTGATTAGTGACAATGAACTTGAGCAAAAAAAAAAAGTAAATATGAAGCATTTTTTCTTTGGAATTCTCATACCATTCAGTATGTAATGGGATGTGCTCAAAATGTTGCTCTCTGCATCAAAATAGTAGCAAGTATTAAATCTGTAAGTACATTTTGCTAGTCCTGGCTTTTTGCACTGCCACTCATTCAGGCTGCTAAGGGAAGGATCCGGGGGTGCACACTTTTCCTCCCATCCCACACTGTGACACTGGCCTTGGGACCATTTAACTTTCTAGGAATGAAGCAAAACCAGTAACAGAGACTCAGCGAAGATTCTGCATTGCTCCAAACTGCATTGGGCAGCGGGGATGTTGGAGGGTAAGGTGACAGACTCTCACTGCTAGGATTTTTTTGTTTATTTTGGGCAAGTACAGCAGAAACAATTACTGAGCAGTAAAATAACAGAAAAAAAAAAAACCCAAACAACATTGACTAAAGCTTGAAAGGTCACAATTAAGTGTTTGTTTTCCTTTGAGCTCAGGAGGGATGAAGAGGAAAAAGACAGGTAAGAAAGACAGAACATTCAAAGAATCTGTGATGAGTGCTTTCCTCTTTTTTTTTTTTTTTTTTTTTTGAGCATTCGGGGAAACTGAGAAAGCCTGATTTTAATTTGATTTTCTCCAGATTTAGAAGCCTGATAAATTGTTTGTTTTTAAAGTCGGTTAACTCTCCAGGTGGGATTTCACCAGTCTCTTTCAGCTCTTTCTGAGATTGATTTTTGCTTGCCTGTTTAGGCAAAAAGAAAGAAATTCCACTGATGAAATAAGAAAAAAAAAAAAAAGAAAATTCAAGAAGAAAAGCTGTCACCTCTAATGCAGAAAAATCTGTGTCCTTTTAATTTTTCATAGTATGCATGTGAAGAAACCTGCTTTCACTTCAGAAGATTAAATACTTATTTGGATGTCAGCTTGTTTCCTATTCCTCCAACGCTTCAGATAATGGCTTTAAAAGTGAATCCTTTTATTTATACAAGGCACTTTTCCACATTTTGGGAAGCTGACACACATACTTGTTGAATTATGACTGTTTTTTTTAAAAACAGAAAAAAAAATGCGAGAAGTAGTTTATTCCCTGGAACAGCCAGAAAGGATATTATTCATTTACTATAGATTAATTCAGCCATTAACTGGAGTTTACGACCACTACAGACAAAGCCATCTGCAAGTGCATTCATCATGTTGCAAACACAATGGCTCTAAATGTTCAAAAGATGCAGTTATAAGCAATCAATAGCTCCATACTTTATACTGCTGTGATTAATGCCAGGGTGAGGGAATGTCCTCATGAGCTTCCTTTTTAGGTGTTTGAAAGATGTGACCGAAAGAACCACTGGGGAGGAAAACGCTGAGGACACATTTTAATAAATAGAAATAATCTGACAATTAAGGATGCACAGATGTGCAAGAAAGATAAACATATTTAAATAATGAACAGAAGAGTAAATTCATTGTACTGCTAAAAGGCAGTAAATGCTGCAATATAGTGCTTCCTTTTTGGAATTTCTCATTTGCCACTTTCCAAGTCACTGAATTAAGTCTCCACTGCAGCCAGTTTAGTTCTGCATCTCAGTGTTCAGTAGAACCAGTCAATAATTTTAAAAGACTGATGGTAGGATACATCTGTCCAAATCTGGGTGTTTAGATACCATGCAGACAGTTCCAAGCTACACACCCATGGCTCCTTACATAAGCAATAAGTAGAAACAAGGCTTTTTAAGGAGCTATTCTTACCTTAAAGTAGATGTTTAATTTAGATCAGATGAATGGCTTTCTGGAAGTGGCCCATTTTTTTCTCTACTGACTATAAAAAGAGCGTAGGGTAACATCAGTTATAGCTATCTATACTGCAAATACCTAAAGGTAGGTGGGATGAATTGCATTCTGATGGTATTTTATGTTTTGCTGGCAAATCATCAGTAAGGTATTCACTTATCTAACAAAATTCTCCTTTTCCGATAGGAGGTTAGTGAAAACAATCTTATGCAAATATTGAATTGAAATTGGAATGTTACCTTCCTATATAAACAGATACTAAATACATATATATATTAAAAATATAGACACAATGTACAGTGTATAAGTACAGTGCACCTTTCTACCATTTAGGGTGGAGGAATATCCAAATATTTTACCTTCAAAAGATGAAAAGTGTACACTAAAGAAGAAAACCTTTTATATATATATATATATAGAGAGAGAGATGTCTGAAGCATTCTTTCAAGGTACACCAGCCTTCTGCCTTACATTTTCACTTCAGCTGTCCATTAGCCATCTCTCAATGTTCATCATGCTATGACAAGATCTTTCTGAGGACTGAGCCTATGACACCTTGGGGATTTAATGTGTCTGGCTAACCTTGAGCCCAATTAAATTTCTACAAGAATCTCAGAGGAAAGGACAGAAATAGCTCACCTGGAAACAGACCTATCTTTGTGAAAACAAAGCCTTAAGCAGTAGAGCAGAATGGAAGCATTTTTCTCAATCTATAGAGAAACATACTAATACATTTTCTGAAAGTTTGTATTTGTTTATAAGCATTTCTTACATGTAACAGTGTTGAAGACTTTAATAAAGCAACATTACATACAAAGGCTCAGCAACATTGACATTTAAATAAAATAGAATTAAAAAGTTAATTAATCTGTACAGATTTAGGCATCTATGGTCTAGATTTCCAGATCTGAGATAGTTTATGTCATTCTCCACAAAGACATATAGGTTTACAGGATGCTTCTAGAATAAAAAACTTATTTTGAAAGAGATTCAGTCAATATTAAGACACCTAAACTCAGCTAGCTGTCATCCATAATCCATACGGTGGCTTTCCATAATAGATGGAAAAACTCAATACAGTTATATGAGAGTCTAAAGAGTAATTTAACTGACAAGGCTGTAGACGTCTATTTTAGGGTGAGTTTTGTAATTATTTCCTTTGTCTAGTGTACTGCTGTCTTGGTACAATTCAGAATTGAATTTGACTAAAGTACCTTTCACAACAAAATTGTGTTTGGCCCTGGCTTGCATGTTAGTTAACTGTTCAGCTCATCGAGACAATAAAGCTGCACTTGAGAAACACAACCAAAACAACTGTTGTAAATGCACAGTTAATTAAGAAATTAAACACTGTTTATTTGTAGTAATATTAATTGTAAAATATAATGAAAAAGTTGGTGAATTATCCTAAAGACAGTTTACCTACTGATACAAAATGTGGCGCTTCCTCTGCATAATGTGCTGAATCACTGTCACTTCAGGTTTGCAATAGCCAGATATTGTGTAAAATCCAGCTCTTAACTGTAATTTAAAACAGTGCCACATAATCACCCATTAAAAACCTTGTATAGAAAGAAAATTATCTTTTAAGATGTATTTTAAATTAATGTGATCAGTTGCCCATGTAAGTCTTTTCCTTAAAATGACTATCATATCATACATGAAAAAACAACCACAACTGATCTTTAAATTTACAAATATGAAGAATTACAGTGAAGAGATATTAATCATTAACTTTTTTTACTATAATGCTGAATTTAATTAAGAGTCATCCCTTCTTGACTACACTATCAGGTGTTCTATATGTGTAAATTTTAATAGGTGAAGATAATTATGTTAGCAAGCATTAAAATAGGCTGTTATATAGATGAGACAAGATTCAAATCACTTAACTTTAACCATCTAATACATAGGAATCCAACCAAACATAGTCAATGGCCTCCCTCTAAAAAATGCAGTAGGCCCCTCCAGAGTACCATTTGTCTTATTCTAAAATATGTAGGATCAATTTCCAAATGACCACATAAAGAACCTAGTCCACTAGTTTAAGCTTGACATACAACTTTCAGGTGGCTAAAATACTTTTTTGTGTATTATTTTCTCTGAAGCATCAATGTGATAATTTTAAACGTATACAGTCAATGTCTAGGCTTACTGTTACACTTCGGTAGACTGTGAGAATACAAACAGTCCTCAGTGGAAGCAGAACTCAACAGAAATGTAGTTTTTATAACCTTGTCCTGCTTACAGTTCATAGAACCACGAGATGGTTGAGTTTGGAAGGGACCTCTGGAGGTCCAACACTCCAGCTCAGGCAGGGCCACCTAGAGCCAATTGCCCAGGACTGTGTGCAGACAGCTTTTGAGTAGCTCTAAACATGTATCTCCACAACCTCTCTAGGCAACATACCACCACCAGCTGGCCCTGGTATACCAGCACAGAATCAACACACAGCAGACCCTTGATATAGACAAACTACTGTAAAATATAAATAGATCAACATGTTTTTTCCAAACTAAAAATTATTTCTTCCTTAGCAATACATCTTTCACAAGCATATCTTCAAATTACTTCACAGGTAATCCCCAGAGGATTAAAACAGCAATGGGCCTGTATAGTTGGAGTTTGCTTCTGACTAACAGTGAGTTCTGTAATTAAAAAGGAAAAAAAATATGACTTGTGGTTTTTTTCCTAGGGACTTTCAGATTTCCTATGCACAAAAAAACCCCCATCCTAGTTGTGATGATTGGTAAAGTATTTAACAAATTTGACAATAAATCACAGTGTACATTTTACATTTGTCATCTAATCATGCCATCTATTTTGCTGAAATAGATACAAGCTATCTACATGTGATTATATTTGAAAGAAGAAAACATCATCAAAGCTGAAAAAAGCCCAGTGGTGGCTGCCCACTGAATTTCATACGCACTATGTCATTGCTTTAGTTCTTTTTTTTTTATTTATTTGATTTTCATCTTGCTTTAAGGAGTCTTAATATAAATCCATCTATCAATCAAGAGTACTTGAAATTGGACACATATTCACTGGAAAGTTTAATGCAGCTACCAATGTATCTGAACTGAGATTAAAGGATATGATGAAACGTTATATGACAAAAACTACACACCGCACCTCTACTAGGCATTAGAAATAGCTTTCCAGCTAAAACACAACATAGAAAACATGATCCAATCCAAAGTGAACTGACTGGACATTAGTGCAGTTTCATGGAACTGACTCCAACTCCTTTTCATAGAGATAAAGGAGAGAGAGAAGATGAAGGAAAGGTGTAAATAAAAACTGAATTGACACATAGTGAAGAAAAGGATGAAGAATATAGACAGCACAAAGAAGAGGAAGTCTTAGTTCTGTCATGAAAACTACAGGAAGTTCTCTCTTCTTTCCTTAGCCCACTTATTCACTGTCTTCTTTTGCTTTACAATAATTTGTGATTAAATTTGCTGTTAATTTGGCTGTTATTATACTGTTCACTCTGCCTCTGTCTTTTAGAACAACTATGTCTGTCTGATCTTTTAAAATCTAAGCTCTTTCACTCAAGTTAAAAGGAAAGCTATTCCTGATTCATCCTTCACTACCCCTTTAAATTTTTTAAAAAATATTATCTTAGTGCAAAAAAGGGTCAAATAGTTTCGTGTTTATCAAGCACACATTAAAAATGTCTCCCCTTTCCCTCAAATACTGCAATTTTTTTTTTTGTTATTTCATAGTAAGTTTTGAAATTGTTTAAATGGTTTGATCTATAATCTGATCTATGTCATGGCTGCTCTAAGAAAGCTACCTTGCGATGACTGGAGTGCTACTACAATGCCCTCTGCAAAAACTGAGAAAATTTTCATTGAATCAAACAGTAAGATAATTTGAATGTATAAAGAACCAGAATAGTTTTAAATCTTCTTGATGTAAATGTTTAAACATTTGTAAACTCACTGGGACGAAGTGGGTTTGACATTAGTATTCTTTTGATTATAATAATTGCTTTAATGGCAAAACAAAATGTATTTCATACCTACTTTGATCACATTTCAAGTGTCTTTGTTTTAATTTTTGCTCTGTTGCAATATCTTTTTCATATATTGGATAAATTTGGGAAGCCTCTGGTATTTCAAAACATATGTATTAGTAGTTCTATCAAAGAGGACAGGTAATTTAAGTTTATTTATTCATAACCATTAAACAGTGTTTTCTTCAGTACAAAGAAACATTGCCTAGGGAATCACAGAATAGTTTGGGTTGGAATGGACCTTTAAAGGTCACCTAGTCCAACCCCCCCCTGCAAGGATCAGGGACATCTCCAACCAGATCAGGTTGCTCAGAGTGTCATCCAACCTGGCCTTGAATGTTTCCAGGCATGGGGTGTCCACCACCTCCCTGGGAAACCTGTTCCGGTGTTCCAGCACCATCATCATAAAAACTTCTTTTCTTATGCCCACTCTGAATCTACCTCATTCCATTTTAAAATCATTACCTCTCTATAACAACAGGCTGTGACAAAAAGTTCCTTCCCAGCTTTTTTATAAGCCCCCTTTAGGTACTGGAAGACCCCTACAAGGTCTCCCCAGAACTTTTTCTTCTCCAGGCTGAACAGCCCTAACTCTCTCAGCCTTTTTTCACAGAAGAGGTGCTCCAGCCCTCTTATCATCTTCGTGGCCCTCCTCTGGACTCGCTCCATGTCCTTCTTATGCTGGAGGCTCTACAGCTGGACACAGTACTCAGGGTGGGGTCTCACAAGAGTGGAACAGAATGGGAGAATCACTTCCTTCAAATATTATGCAGTCATAATACAATTATAATAGACTTTTTCTCTGTAACATATTTCATCATTTAAACTAACATCATAAATTCATTAGATCTTATTAAAGATATTTGGAACCCTTTTTTTCTTCTTCACAATATATTCACCTTCATAATTTTTAGTACTTTATTTGTACAGTCATCATTACTACTAATCACTTATGGATAACGGTTTGTAGAATTTTCAACAGGGAGATCCTACGATAGATGTAGACAACAGCTTCTATACCAAACCTAATAATAGAGAGCAAAGAATAAAATTTTCTGATTTTTCCTGACTACAGGGAAAAAAATTGATTCCTTTTGCAATTAGTGGATGGTCTGCAAGACTATAACCTTTTTACCTACCTTTGATTTACAATTATTGCTGTCACAGCTAAAAGAAGATGTTCCACTCATTCTTTTTTTTATCTCATAAGTAGCACAGACATTTGAAATTTCATAGTGCTTGTTTAAGGAGTTAATACATAAGGTCATCAAGAACATCACTACAGTATTATAAGCTCACTTAACCTCTCTAAAAGATAATGAACAAAGGATTCAATAAAGCACAACAGTGTTGGGACTAAATAAGGAGACAAAGTAATTTTAATGGAATATATGAAAATCCTAGATGATATAGAACTAAGTATTAGACCAATCTCACTATAAGTGGAAATAACACTTTGTCTACAGATTTTGAAGTACACTCAACAAGAGGCAGTGTTTAATTTTGTAGCATTTGGAGTATCTTATCCCTTCTAATATCTAATACTTCGTTTACATGCATGCTCCAAATCTTACTAACTTCTTTTTTCTTTTCATGGTAAGGTCAAGATACCAGGGGTCGGGGAATGTGAACTAAAAGTGATGCAGCAGGAGAGAAGACTGGACCAATATGTGATTCAGAACCTGGCATAAAAGAATACAGAAGGGTATGAAATGAGGTAAATACACTCTGCTGCCTGCAGCATGTTAATAAGTGGATATAAATGGCTGGTGTTTAAGCTGTTAAAATGAGAACAGATATAGAAAGCAACAGACACCCAGAAATAAGACATCTGACAATTAAGATGCATATCCTACTTTGAACAGTTAAATGGAACTTCAGAAAGAAAGGTTCTGTAAAATAGGAAGCAGTTGTTCAAAAGCTAAAGGATCTCTGAGGTTCTTCAGTGCCACATGAAGGTACAGGAGCAATCCAGTTTCCGAGAGGATATATGCGAGACTACAGGACACAAAGATGGGACTGACTGATCTATTTGAGATTTCTGAGTTCTTGCATGCAGAAGGATAGTGAAATTGAAATAAGAGATGAGCTAATACTCAGGAGCAATTTAGTGTATTTGGGTCACAGAGAAGGAGATACTATGGCAGCAGAGACCTGATGAATCTTAAATGGGTCAAATACCCACTTATGTATATCTTGA
The DNA here is from genome assembly GCF_036417535.1 of Chlamydotis macqueenii. NCBI lineage: Eukaryota > Metazoa > Chordata > Aves > Otidiformes > Otididae > Chlamydotis > Chlamydotis macqueenii. The sequence continues at coordinate 24,295,766 of NC_141558.1, forward strand.
GTTTGGAAGAAGCAGTAAGTCTAAGGAAAAAAAAAAAATATGTGACTAGACACTGCCATAGTTCTGGGGGAAAAAAAAAAAAAAGTTATTTATTTCAAAGGCACTAGAAGAGGCTGTAACTTGTTATGGTTAATGTAAACACATGCAGTAATGAATGAGATGAGGTCTTTATTTAATGGACAGATTATCCTGTCTAGTGTGGGTAATACATGGAACTCCTGTGGGATAACAGCAGATGCACTGTTGTAGTCAGTTAAGAAGGGACCTGAATTTTACAGTGGTGGAAAGTTTGTGCTACAGACATCAGAGAGTCCTAAATACTTGAAGATCAAAGTTATTGCAACTGTCAATAATGCAATGTTGCATCACCCTATTATCTGCACTGACGGTTATAAATTATTTTCTCCAATCTGACTCATAACTAATATACAGAAATCGGCTAGTGCTGACTACTTCTTACTTTCATAAAGCACTCAGAAAGTTCTTTTTGCTAGCTTACCTGTGTGTGTAATAAATGATATTTAATGTATTCTGTGCATCCAAAACCAAAATTAAATATTTAAAATGTACAACTTCTACATGATGGTTGGGATCAAGGTTCATTGCAAAACTGCAATACTAAGTTGCATATTATATTATCTTTTGTGAGAGAAAGATAACTATTGCATGCTAACATAGCTCCACTATAGCAAAAATGGATATGACTTGAGAATATATTCCTGTGTAAGGACTGAATTATCTCTTTACCGTGTTATATGATTCAGATATATCTTATTCTCCATAGAAATCAGAACTGCATGGGAAACCATCTTCTAGCAATAACATATTTTGAGATTTCAAGTATTTCCATAGTCTGTGTCAACATGACACCAAACTCTTTTGATGTTTTGTAGAAAAATAAGAGGAAAATTTAGAATAGCCCACATCTAGAAGTGAGGACAGAGAATCTAAACTTGCATCTGTCATAGCCCATCTGACTATTCAGAGACAAAACTCTCCTGAGAAACTTCCTTTTGGAGATGTCAAATCTTCCATTATAAAACAGGTGTGTTTTTGACAAGCACTTTTCTAACATAGCCCCCTCTGTTGTATGCAAATACTTCTTACCACCTCAACCAACATTACTGATGTTGGAAAAACTTCCCAGAGTTTAAATGGAGAGTCTAGCTCATTGTGCATTCACTAAACTTGCCTAAGTCTCTTGGCATTGTTTTGAGAAAAAAACATGGGTAGATAGTTCCTCATCATAGTCAACACTTCTTTTCTAATTTTCACAATTAGAAAAGAAAAAAGCACAGTAAGTCAATACTTGCAAGAGATTGCATTACCACCATTTTATGATTGCTTCTCTTTCTCTTTTCTAACCATTCTCGATCCTGAAGACAAGAAAAACTTGGTAAAACAAATCTCTCTATTTTCTTACTGTAGTTGCACATCAGAACTAACTAGAGATATTTAATTTAATGGTCATGAGAAGAGACTAAAACTATAAATAAGATTAAAAAAAAAATTAAAGAATTTGCAGCTAACAATTTAAATTTGTCTTTGTATACTGGTATTGAAATATAATTGCATTTATAACTTAGGTTAGTAAACATTCATAAATGTTAATTTATGATGTGCTATTGAAGGAAAAAAGTTATCTCATTTCATGCCCTTAATTTACTTCAAAATATCACTAGCTGCAAGAACATAACTCATACAATCAAAAATTCTCTTCATCAGAGAAGTAAACTGATAGGAAAGAATGTGTTAATCTTATAGTGAAAATACTTATTTCACACTAGTTTTAACAACTGCTTTTATGTGAAATACCTTAAAATTAAGATATTTGATAAAACAAGGAAGTGCTTGTCTCCTTCTTGGTTTTGTTTAGCATAGCATTTTCATCACTTGGGTTGAAGGCATCTACCAAATGCTAGCATTCTCAATAGTCTAATATTGGACAATTCTGTCCAAATTCATCTATAACCTGCTTCTTCAAGAAAAACACATACCTATAGGTCAGATTTTATACTGTGTACATTTTTTTTCTTAATTTTTATATATAGACAACTACATACACAAAGGTATAGAATGAACTCTAATGACAGTAAAATAGCTTCATGCCTATTGCAAGAGTCTAAGGGCAGGGATTCTATTCTATGTAAAATGAGGTGAGGAGAAAGGCCATGGAAGACTAGGTCTTGGGAATCATTCATTTGTATTTGCATTAATGCATAAATTTTTGTGTATTTGAACTGAAATTGAATTGACTCACTTCTAAAACAAGTTCCACAAATTAGCTTTGGCATTGTACAGATACCTTAGGCCTACATTTTAGTTCACAGTTGATTAAAAGCTCCTGTTTTATTATCTTTTTTTTTTTTCCTTTGGGTGAACATAGTGGTTTTTGTAAACAGGAAATAATAATCCACAAAAAACTTGCTTTGAAAATATTTTTAGTAATGGCTAGAAAGAGGCAATCTTAGAGGTGTTGGTATTTTTAGTCTAGGTATCCTGAAGATAAACAGAAAACAATACCACAAATGTTCAAATGTCTTATAGCCCAGCCCCTGGATTTGTCAGCTGCTACTCATTCCTAATGCATTTTTACAGCAGATGACTGCTTTTCAGTAAGGCAGAAACATGTAGCAATTCAGCAACTGGAGTCCTAACAGTAGGACCATCTAGCACCTAAGTAACCTACTAAATGCACACAGATATTTCAAGCATACAGTTATGGTCTATCTCCCCTGTACCATTAACCACAGAAGCAAGGTACTGCCCGTGGTCCACCTCGTATTCACACATTGAAAACCTCTGACCTATTTTCAGAGATATTTTCAGCCTAAATATGTTAATTTAACTCAGGGCATAGCCAATTCCCCAAGTGAGTCTTTTGCTCAAGCTGCCAACCTGTCCAATTTCCATGGCAAAGGTAGGCTAAAGCCAGGTAAAGAGCTTCTAATCCTGCAATGCCTTTTCAGGAAAATGAACCTGAACCCAAACCAAACCAGGAATGTTCCTATTTATTACAACACTACTCTTCCATTCTTTGCCATGCAGTGGCTGATGCAAAAATAGCACCAGTATGAACAAAAACAGTTGAGCCCACATGGCCATATAGAACCACACATTGTAAACACGGATGTATCAGGACTTTCTGAGAACTAAATCATTTCCTTTTGGTATGTGCTTCCAGGCTACATTTAAATCACAACTTGTAACTTGAAAAACAGTTTGCAAAGTCCTATTTATGACATACAAATTGTATTATTAATTTCAAATTAGTGTACCATTCATTTTTTGAGGAAAACTCTTTTGTGATCTGATTTTCCTACCTTACATTATAATGACCAGCTTTTTGGTCCATGTTGTTACATGAGTTCTATGAGCACCTGTACTTCTTTCATGTTACCCAGATTTTCCTTCCTATTTCTTAAGACAGATAATTTCTAAATAATACTTCAAGGCAGCACAGCTCCCTGTTTGCAGGATGTACTTTGCATAGACAAAAACAGTCACTCTCAACAAGGAGGTCATAATCACTGCTCCTTCTCTTTAGCTGTCCTCTCTCAGGGTTCCAGCTTGCACTGATGATACAATAATAGCTCTTAAATCACTGCTAATGGCAAGCATATTTGTAGCTATTCAAATAAAATTCACAACAGGAAAGTGCAGGTGGTTGTGAAATACAGTTCTAACAATTTCTCTGCCAAATCTCCTAGGCCCTAGGCTAATTTTAACATATGCATGATAGGTTCAAGCATTCTGGAAAAGATAACACATAGAGGGAAATTGCAATAATTCAACACATTTTTTTCCCTGTGTTTTTAACAATAAAGTTGTTAAAAATAGGCAACATGAATACTATACCATTTATTTCAATGATTGGTTTTGCTTTTAACCTGCAAGAAACATCTTATATGAAATGAGAGATCATGAACTCTAACAACAGAATTTTTCATGGAGATAAGATGCAAATAAGTTGGACACACAACAATTAGAAATTATAAAACATACCCTAAACAGACTCTTAATCTCTTTTCTTTCCTGATATAAATGAGTAGCAATTCCACTGGGCTGAATGCAAATACTCCTATTTTAACAAAACATTAAAACCTGTCTTTTGTTCAAAGGCCAAATTCCACACCATAAATGAGTAATCCCTGGCTCATGCAAATAACAACATAAATTACAGCCAAATGAGGATTGGACCTTTACTTCTTTCTTTCTAAATTTATTTCATGGTTTGTCTGTGTATGGCGCATAAGATGTATTTAAAATTGGAGTACTGGAAAGGGAAACTGTCAAATCTGCATTGCTGCCTCAAAATGTGAGAGCAGATACACCCTTCTAGACTGTAATAAAGCAATGCCAAGGAATTTACAAAGGCTTATTACAAAGAAATAAGTCATCCACCAAGTCCATCAGAAATACAAACTGGTGGTAGCAGAAAAGAACTTAAAAGATACGGTGTTCCAAAAGCCATAGTACTTCAGGAACATGACAAATTGCACATCTATTGGAGAAATAATGGGGAATAATGGTATGCTGTAACTTGTCCCTCTGTCTTTTCAAGTTTTCATTCCAAAAGTTATTAGGTTATAATTATTTTAATATGATCCAACTGTTGCTACTCATAATCTGCTGATGAAAAGATAATGAATATCAGAAATTAAAAAATAAATGTGTTTGAGAAGCCTTATTCCCTATTGCTGTTATGTAGCAATTTAAATTTCTTTCTTTGCCTGCACAATTAAACTGCTTGCAACTTGTTACATCTCAGGTTTATTGCATCTCTATGTAGATAAATGCTATCACTTTCATTGTGTTTCATCTGAATAAACTAACAAGAGAGAAGTGACATTTTCAAATTATTTTATTGGATTTATAATATTGCCATTGTAAGCTAACAAAAAATTATTATTTTGCTTTTACTGTGTTGAAATAATAATAAACTACTTAATGATGTTATGTGATAGCAATGTTATATTTACCTTGGGTTTTGGGTACACTCTGGTTGTGTGACTCTATAGGTATGAAAATTATTTTTCCATGACCATTTCCTCTCCCAGTAATTTTTTAAAATCAAACGTCCCATTACTGTATTCTCTGTAGAGAACCTTTTATCATATCACCACACTAATTTTTCATGTTGCTGTGATAACATTTGAGGGTTTTTTTGGCTTCTAGGTCTCATAGCTCTTGAAATCAAAACAAATTATAGCGCTGTTTGATTTTCTTTCTTCCAAATAAAATAAAATAAAATAAAGGTGGTTCTAATGTCCTATCGTAGTTTAATTGTGAACGTGTCACAAAATTTTAAAAGGTGTCCTAAAGTGGTCATGACAACTTGAATTTCCCTTTTTTCCCCATATTTATTAAGTTATCAAGAAAAAGTTGCCAGTATTGTGCCTAACTCAGTTTTAAAATGCATGTAGTTTGTCGCAATGATGAATGAGGTAGGATATGTCTTGTGACTAATGTTCAGCTAGTCCAAAAAGTTTAAAAGAACAAAATTATCCTTACTGTTACTAACCCTCAGAGCAGGTAAACTTCTGAAACCAGCTAAAGTAAGACCAATGTTTTATAAGACCAAATATTTACATTAAATAATTATTTCTGTAAGTAAAATGCAAGTTTTAATTATTTTCAAAGCATCTGAATACACCAACTCACCTTAACAACTCCAACAGTATCAGAAATAGAACTTTCAACACGGCTGCAGTTTACACTGTAGAAAAAATTTCAAATCTTGATATTTATACTTCTGAGCGAACACTGTCACTTTTACCTCAATAATCATATTCTGTCACTCTTCTTTAGCTCAGTATGTAACAAAGTTTAAATTCTATTAAAAAAAATTCAACCTCTGTTATAGCTGAGTAGAGGAGGTACTTATTCCTCTTAGCTGTTTTGTGTATATAGTCTTCAATTAAGCATAGAGTCTGCAAAAGATCATGCTTACGCTTAACATAACATATATAATTGATTTACACCTTAAGATTAACTCTCCTTTAAGTGGTTACATTAAAGAAATTCTCACAATGCTATAGTGGTTATTGGCAATAGCATAAATCTTAATTTCCATATTTTGAGGGATTAGAACCTATTCCACATCTCCCTTTCTTGCTATTTTCTAAGGGAGAACAAGGTAATGAATGCCTTCTGGTTTTTATGATATTGCAGCTGGTTCCCTTCAGCCCTTTGTTTACTGACATGATTATCTAAATGAATAAAGGGGTACTACAGCAGCCTCACAGTAAAGGTTAGCATTTTATAACTGCATATTAAAATAACATGAAAATCAAAAGGTTTTCAGAGGTTTTAAACATAGCCTGCTAAAACTGGATGAATAACAAAGCTTATTCCCTGATCACAATCTTTTTATCACGACTTATTTTACATCCTCTAAGAAAAAAAAATCAATTGAAAGTCACTATTAGGAATGTAAACCAAAATGTTCACAAAACATCACAATATGTTACTTACATTTTTACTTTTTATTGTGGGTTAGCTGCACTGTGGATGGCTTCAATATTTCCTTCAGTTTGTATCAGCCTACCATGGAATCTTCAGATATTTCATTTGATCTAGAAGTATTTTCCAGACTTAGCATGAGAGACGCAGGTTTCCAGAATGTTTTTATGGATTTTGACTATTGAGACTGTGGTTTCTAGCTGTTTTTTCCATGTAATTTGGCTGATTAAATAATAGAACATTTATTTCCTTTTCATTGCTAGCATACACTTAATAATTTTTAAAACCAGATATGCTATACTAACAATACTTATTATAAAAGTACTATGTGTATGTTGTATTTGCATCTTTTTCTGTGTTTTTCTCTTCCAAATAGATAACACCACTAATACGATAATATTTTATTTAAAATAATTAAAATATATATAATTGGAAACCCTAAGCTACTAGATGGGATTTGTCTTTGCACAATCGTATTTGAAAACACTATTTCTTCACTTCCAGAGAATTTCAAATGTTCAAGGAATTGAGCAGCCTATAAAAACAGCTTGATAGAGGCAAGCATGCCAAGGTAATGGCAGACTTAACCAGGCTTTTTAGCATGCCAGAAATTCAAGTAAAGGACAGACTTTTTTAAGAACAACATAGATGAATTCTTAGTTAAGTCATTTGTGTGGAATCCATAAATCCAGTGTTGAGTTTTTATTTTTTTGTTTGAATTCAGCACTCAAAAACCTAGAAGTCATCATAAGGTTATCATACTAAGTCATCACATTGCAAGGTTAAAACCAAAGTATTGGTTCACTACCTTGTCAGAACTAATTTGGTAAGCAAGGTTGGAAGTTGGCTGTATTTAGATGAAAAAAAAAAAAACAATAAAAATTGAAGAGCTGTAAGAAGCAGTGATGTGAATTCAGCACTGACTTTCTCTGAGGTAGGAACTTTACGAACAGTGGCAATAGATCACTATGTTTCCTTTCTGTATAATGTAAAATGGAGGTCTTATACTAAGTGGCAGGGGTTTGCCACAGAAAGGATGATATGTTAAATCCATGGGCCACAGGAATTGCAATTTAGATAATTAAGGTACAGTAAGCAAAGAAATTATTCCCTCTTTTGACTTAAGCTGTTAGCAAACAATTCAGTCAATTGACGTTAACTTAATCAGGAGGAGAAACTGAATCAAGTGTGTACGATGCAAACCTATTCGTTTATTAGAAGTCTCAATATCTGTATCAAAGGACAATTAGAATAAACAATCCACTTTCCAGGCTTAGATACTAAAAAAAAACAAAAGTTGTTTTTTTCTTTGCCATACAGGTTATCTGTCTTTCATTTGCCTTTAATGTAGAAACACTTTGCAAGATTACTGAATAACAGAAAACGCTGACATATTTTACTAAACTACTGTTTTTCTTTAATGGGTGTAAATGAGAACCAAGCTATTACCTACTTGCAAGTCACTTTAAATTGCTTCTTACTGTAAATGAGTAAAGAGACCACTTCTGGAATGTAGGACAAAAGTACAACACTTTTCTGACCTTGGAATATAAACTATAAGGTAAAAGTCTATCTTTAGGTCTCAAAGATTTTATTGGAAGTGCTTTACATTATTATGTCAGTTATTTAAAGTTTCTGATTGCATTTTTATTGTTTGTATTGTCTTGTAGCATATTACTCCATAATCCTGTTTAAATTGCAGTTATTTTTAATATCTCTTAGATTTTACTACGTTCTCTTTTTAAAAAAAATGTTTATTACAGATATTGCTTTATTACAGATAAAACTTGGATGTCACTAATCTGACTTTTCATTACTTGAATACAGTTTGTTTCTTAATTGGAAAATATGTCACCACACATATTTTCCATCTTCTATTAATCTGGAATTACAGAAATATTAATTTAATAATTCATTAAAACACCAGTGTGATTATAATTTTTCCTTAACTACCTCTTACTGGAGAGCAATCTATTTAATAATTTTCATCATATTCATAATACAGCATAAATGTACTGTTATTAAAATTCGGCATTTTGTGAGCTGTAGGATTTCTGCTATGTATTTTAGCTTATTTTTAATAAGGATATGAGACAATATTGCTTCTCTCAAGCTTTTAAATTAAAAAAAAAAATTGTGCCTACCCCACCAGGAGCACATCACTGTTGTTTTGTGCATTTGCTATTAAGTGTTTTGCAAAATCAATGTTAAAATGCACAATAGCTTTTAAGTGTCTGGGTTGAACCATTAGAGTATAGCTTTAAATCCTGGCAAACATTTTTGTAGGGCCTTTATTTTTTTTCTCCATGTGGGAAAAGCCCATTCGAAAAAGAGTACCTCACACTTCCATTTGGCAAGCGAGATAGAGTTGCCATGAGGGAACACTATATACAAACAGCACAGTTTGCACATGGTTTTAGCCCAAGCAATCTGCACAGATCGAGGCTTTTGAGGCTGGTACTAAATTTCACCAGGGATCCCAAACTACAATCAGCCTATAACTTTCAGCAAAGCAAAGCTCATTTAAAAGCTAAATCACTAAGTCACTAAATAAGGGACTCAATTTTTAGAAGGGCTTAAGCACTACAGCTGGTTAAAACACAGAAATGAACTGTTCAAAATTTTGAAATACATTATTTCTCTAAACAAAGCAAAATCTTGACAGTATTTTGGCATCATTGTTTGCTATATAAGATACAGTATAAAATATTACACCCCACCCCGCTGCTATGGGTTGAAGGGTGAAGCCAATTGCTGATAGGGATAACACCTCTGCGATAAGTTATTTAAGAAGGGGAAAAAGAAAAAAAAAGAAAAAATAAAAAATAAAAAGAAGCAGAAGTGCAAGCGGAGGAGGGGGGGGGGGGGGTGGGCTGCAAGCCTTGTGGACCCTGCAGCCCTCACCCTCTGGCTTCCTCCCAGGCAGCTGTCTGGGCCCAGCTCAGTCCAGTCCGGCTGCAAGAAGTGGAGAGGAGATGGGATGTGAAGAGAACCTGAGAGATGTCTGCCTGAGCCTGATCGTGAAGAATTTCTTGTGAGAGGAATGGCTGCAGACGCCAAAGTCAGTGAAGAAGGAGGGCGAGGAGTAATGTAGCTCCTGGCAGAGATTTCCCTGCAGCCTGTGGTGATGACCATGGTGGAGCAGGTTGTCCCCCTGCAGCCCATGGAGGTCCATGGAGGAGCAGAGATCCACCTGCAGCCTGTGGAGGACCTCATGCCAGGGTCCGTGGATGTGCTCAGAAGAGGCTGTGGTCCATGGAGTGCCCATGCTAGGGTAGCCATTTCTGAGGGAATGCACGCTATGGAAAATGACCCACCTTGGAGCAGTTCACAAAGGACTGTAGCCTGTGGGAGGGATCCCACACTGGAGCAGGGGAGGAATGTGAGAAGTTCTTTCCTCGAGGAGGAAGGCATGGCATAAAATGATGTGTGATGAACTAACTGTAACCCCCATTCCCTGTTCCCCCTGTGCCACTCAGGGATTGAAAGAGGTAGGGATAATTTGAAATGAAGTTAAGCCCCGGAAGAGGGAGGTGTGGAAAGAAGTTGGTTTTTTTATCTTCCTCATTATCCTGCTTTGGTTTTATTAAAAATAAATGGAAACACTTTTCCCCAAGTCTGGTCTGTTTTGCCTGTAATGGTAACCTCAGTGATCTCTCCCTGTCCTTATCTCAAATCTTGAGCCTTTTTGATATATTACCTCTCGCCTGTTCCCTCAGAGGGTGGGGAGAGCGAGTGAGAGGCTAGGTAGCTTGGTTCTGAGGAGGGCTAAACTACGACAGTTAACAATATATTTATAATTTGTTATGAAAAATAAAATTATTTTTCATTAACAGCTTTATTTCCAATACATTCTTAAGTCATAAAATTTTCACCATCAATTTCTTATCAAGTTGTTTAGTAATTTCTTTTTGAAAATACAAACAGTTGAAAATCTGTCCCTAGGCTTCAAAGAATGATATAACTTTTTTCTTCATTTCTTTTAAAAACCTAGACTTTTCTAAGAAGCATATTCATTTTCTTGGTCCCTACTACAACTGGAAACAAAAGGCAAAATAGAAATCAGGTTTTTTGCAAAATACATCATTTCTATTTCCCACTTTTAGGACCTATTTGAATTCTGACAGATTATGTCAACTGAGCTTTCTAGAGAATCTGTTAATTGTTTATTACTCTGCTTTTAAGCCCTTCCTAATCCCTCCTCCTCTCAAAGGGAAGGATCTATTTGTATCACAAAGGAGGGGTTTTTTGTTGGTGTGGTTTTTAGAGCTGAGTATGTAGGAATGAACTTAGTACCAGTACAAATGTTCACCAAAAAAAAACCAAAGTCCCTTTATTATTGAAATAAAACCAGCAGCCTATTTACTTTAACAAGTTTCTCTTCTATTTTCCAGTCTGCAGTACTGCAGCACTAAGATTCTTCAAGCTACATTTCCACTGTATTTTAAATGTTATTTTTGTAACAACTGTAGGGAACTGCTCTCATTTACAAAATTGCTCATTGATAAAACTAAGCATAGAATTTTAAATGGCTATAAAGTGCACAGAACATTTGAAACATGTTACTCCTAAAGCCAAAGCTATTATTACGGTCCTTTACCAAAGCATATCTGAAACAAAGAATAAAATTTCCAAACAAAAGAATGAACAGATCAAACTTTCTCAAAGGAGGGTGAGATGTTTACATATAAAGCATAGCAAGGCTGCTGAATGATAGCAATCACTCCAATACTATTTGCCATCCACAAAAATTTGACTAAGCTTAAAATTTCTTTGCCAAAAAATAAGGAAAAAAAACCCTAAATCTTCTAAAAATCTTTTTAGGATTTTTTTTTTTTTTTAATGAGTAAGAATGAATTATTCCACAGTTTGTGTAATAACAGTAATATAAATCAGACTGCAGTGAATGTGTTTTGTATAGTATTGAAATAGTCTTAATTCCTGCTTGCAGAAACCATATTTCTGCTGGACAAGCCTTTTATTTTTATAGTATAAATTCCCAAATGTCTCAAAACCAAACCAACACCTCTCCCCAAATTCCTATTGCCCTATTGTAACCCCTAAAATTTCTTCACACTTCCAAGCTTGAAACTGGAACCATATGTGTAGAAATTTTTTCATTGCTTTCTGTGGGACCCTTCAGGGACACAGAGATAAAACTGAGCAAATCTGATTACCTTCAGGTGAATTTCTATGTAATATCCCCAGTAAACTATTGGATATCACTGGAGATCTCCCTCTACCTATCTACAATATTTCTGTGTTACCTTCAGTGAGGACCATGACTGGCAAGAAAGATCACACCAAGAGTCTCCACTTTGGTTTGATCATCAGATGCAGGTTTTCTGTATGTTACATATTGAGGATGCTACAGGTGAAAATGTATTATTATCTGTGATATCCAATCTTTCTTCCCACTTCAGGTTTTTGTATGCTGGAAGGTCAAAACAACATAATCTATATTGTACCAGATTTTTTTTAGAATGTAAATGAGTTTTTCCATTTTTACTAACTGCAGGGGAACAACCTTCTAATCTTTTGCTTTCCAAGGTCTCTTCTTACTCATTGTTATAATAGATTTTAAGAAGTTCCATTTATGAACTAATATTTACCTACTGTATTTGAGACAGATCATTTACATTTGTACCACAAAAATCAGTGTTTTAATCATGCAAGGAAACCAAACCATACTATTTCAGTGATAAATTGTCGCTCTATACATGCAGATGAACCTTCATTTCTCAAGCTAGTTCAGATAACATTTGTAATTGGGTATCCTCAAGAGCTCAAGGGCATCTCAAATATTTGAAAGGTTGGTATGTTGTTTTTTTTTTTTTCCTGATGTATGTATATTTAATGCCTAGGTGTTGTTTAACATTGCAGAGTGTTTTTTGACTCCAGTATATCCTCTGAACACTGGCATGTTTATTATTAAGATCTATTATCACCTGAGAAATATTTTGGGATTTAAATTATATCTCTACCTGTCAGATACAGAGATGCTCATTCATACCTTTATCTCCCACAGAATAGACTGCCCTAAAATTCTGCTCAGTGATCTGCCAGACAGACAGATTACTGAGTTTCACAACTGTATATCACAAAGAAACACAAGCATACGTCCTTGATGATAGTGTCACTACATAGCTTTCCCATAAAGCAAAGGAAGGAATTTAATGTTTTATGTTGGACTATAAAAGAAAAGCCTGTAGTAACTTGGAACTTCAGTATATCTACTTGTCTTTTCAGTTCTACAAATGTGATTGAGTCTCTCTACCACCAGACCAAACTCACACAATGAATTCATAGTATCTCAGGAAGGAATTATATCCCTTGGAAATCATATTGTGGCTTCAACATTATGAGGTTCAACCCATAGCAAAAACTCTTTTCTATGGCAGCCCTACAATATACCCCAAACACCCCTTGCATCTGTGATGTCTCATGAAGAAAGGGGAGCATAGTGACTACTGGACTGCTTGGAAAAATAATTGTTTCTATTTGCTGTGACTTTTTTACCTGTCATAACTGAAATAGGAAGAATAGTATTAGAAAATTGAAATCAATAAGCCCAGGAAGATGATGTATCTGCAAACTCAGCAGCAGCCTCTTCTGCCACAAAATCTTTTCACTGGAAATAAATTAATAGGATGGCTCACGTTCTGAAATAACTTAAATCCATTTGATAAGACATTACAATAAAAGCAGCTTCAGTGAATGTCTGTGTCTGTATACATCAATAAATAATAACATCCAATCCTATAAGGCTGTAAGCATCTGTAAAACACCAGCCAGATTCAATAAGGAATCTAAGCAGGTAAAATGGGATACAACTGGTGTAAATTAGACATACAGTCCTAAGAAGTGATAAAGAAGTCCCTGCTGAGTTGCATGCTACATGACAGTGGCTTCTAAAATTCCACAGGTGTAAGTCACCTCCTTTATAGTTCCTTAGTCCCATGTACAAACATTTTAGCTTTGACAGGATTCAGAAGCTTATGCCCAAGCCCAACTGAAATACATAAACTAAGTTCTTAATTTCCTGAACCCTTTGAAAAGCTTGACCTAATAAATACTTTCCAACATAGAAAATGTGTGGTAGGACTAAATGAAGAGAATCCAATTTTTTTTTTTATAATAGTAAGATATAATTTTGCAAAACATTCATGTTCTGATTCTATTAGTTAAAGTACTAATATACATAGCAGGATATCAGAATTCAGTTATTTTTTCCGTGTAATGAGTAGGGAGCTTAATCACTTAGCTCACAGTTCCGGGTTCCACATCAAATGGTCAATATATAATAATATGTAAGTTAAAAAAGGAAGAGCTTCAGTGAGAGAATGTGAAAGACATCACTTCTTTTTTTCAGATTGCTGCAACAAAATGGTATCTACGCAACTTTGCAGGAACACCACAGCCTGTGCAATCTCTAAAGCTCACACAATGCTAGATACTTAAAAGATTGGCAGTATAGAAAGTATCACAAGGAACAAGTCGTTTGAGTCAATGAGAATTCATGGTATTGACATGCTGCTTACAATAGTGCAAAATTTGTGAGCAAACATCACCTCCACATCTGTCCATCCCTGTCCTGCCATTCCCAAAACCTTTCTTTTCCACAGTTCCCATAGCAACTTACATCAGTCATACCTCCAGTAATTCTGACCTCACATCAGAGTAACAAATTAAGCTTTCTCATTTGATCCATCCTGGTTGTTTCTACACCTTTGTTTACAGATTTTTGCATTTGTATGCAGCACTGTGCAGCACTTGGATATTATAACTTCCACTATTTTTCACGATTCTTTTGAATCTCTCTGCATGGCAATTACTTGTTTCTTCCCCCGCAAAGGTCTAATTACTGAAATGGTCTATGTTTAGAAGAAATAATAGTTAGTCCTCCACTCTTGTGAATTTCTAGTGCGTTAAGTCAGGTACCTCGGAATGGGATGACAATGTGAGTATCTGGAAGTACTGCTAGCATGCTAAGTGTGCAACTGTTTAGAGCTAGTTAATAGGAAACACTGATGGTACGAGTACCTTCCTTCCTGTCTTTAAGACATCTTATTAGGAACTGCAGGGAAGTACCTCGACTCACTAAGTATTTATAGCCTGAAGCTATTTCTTGAAATTAGAAAGCTATGCTTTTTGAATAATTCTTATGAAATATACTCCATCATGCTGGAAATCTTTTGATAAAAGTGTTTCAACCACAAAAAAAAAAAAAGAGCTAATCCATTATGGATTAGATGAATGATAGCAGAGGTGGTTTAGCAACTTCCCTGAATATTTTCAACAAACCCAGATGCAAGTACTGCAATAGAAGTCCTGTAAAATATTTATAAAAGCAATACAAACTATCAATTTTTGACGTGACATATTGCTTTTAATACTGAGTTAAGAATACTTTGTTAATTTTTCCCTTTTTAATTTTCTCAAATGTTTGATCAGTCAGTGTAAATTAGTCTTGTTTCATTGATACCAATGAATCTTAAGAAATATCCAGTGTATTGCTACTATCTGTATTTTATTTTCTACATATTTATATTGCCAGTAACTGAGATTTTGTTACCTTTAAATTACTTTAACTGGATAATCAAGTGCCTTCTTCCTATACCATATTTAATTTTCACATCTTCCCATTTTGTACTATTTCTTTTCTTCTTCCTCTTTGTGATAAGCATGTGGAATAAAGAAAACACTACACTCTACATGGAACCAAATCAATTCAAGTTTCTCATTCTCCCTTTGGGGATTTTCTGAAGATCTGGGTTTCCTGGCATATCACCCCCAACTCACTGCACAAAGGACTGGTGTGGTACATCACTGAACACATCATGAATCTTATGCTGACAACATGGGCTCACAAATTCTGTCCTGAGGAGGCTTTCAGACTACAGTGGTGTCAGGGGTGATTTGATAAAGGTTCTTGTTTTCTACAAGAGCCATCTGAAGGAGGGACAAAAGTGTGAGAAAATAGAATAAAAAATATGTACAAGTAGATATTTGCTGAGTATATAACACTGTTAGCAGACACCAGAAGTAAATAATTTTGGATGGCAAGACAGTCTGAACCATATATTTGAGGCAAGTAGGGAAATGTAGTGTTCACATGGCCAGTTAAAAAAATTCTGAGAATTCCAGATTACCTTCTAGAAGGCAAATGAGACAAAACAGGAGACACAACATGAAACAACCCTGACTTCCTGGATGTATTAGAAGCGCCACCCAATCCACTAGTCAAGCATCACTTCATACAAAGAGAGGCCTCTGATTCTGGTAGCAATTGACAGAAGCAAACTCCATGTTCTTCAAAAAAAAAAAAAGCCAATTACCATCTGTTTATGCATATTAGACAGGATTCTGCTGTTTTCTCATGGGACTAATAATATCTCTGCAGATTGTGAACAGGTTATTGAACTGTTCTGTAGCACTGAACCAGCTTTGCAGTTTCTATTTCAACAACAAAGCTTATCAGAAGGCTGGAGTACCTCTCCTATGAGGACAGGCTGAGAGAGTTGGGGCTGTTCAGCCTGGAGAAGAGGAGGCTCCGGGGAGACCTTATAGTGGCCTTCCAGTACCTCAAGGGGGCCTACAAGAAAGATGGGGAGAGGCTGTTCAGTAGGGCCTGTTGTGATAGGATGAGGGATAATGGTTTTAAAATAGAGGGAGGTAGATTTAGATTAAATATTAGGAAAAGTTTTTTTACAATGAGGGTTGTAGAACCAGAGAGGTGGTGGATGGCCCATCCCTGGAAACGTTCAAGGCCAGGCTGGATGAGGCTCTGAGCAACCTGATCTAGTGGGGGATGTCCCTGCTCCTTGCAGGAGGGTTGGACTAGATGACCTTTGAAGGTCCCTTCCAACCCAAACTATTCACAATTCTATGATTCTATGATTTTTAACCAAGACCAAAACTGTTGCCAAAAGAACTGAAATATCTGAACTGTAGAAAATGTCTCATGCCAAAAAATCAGATGGCTTTGCAAAATCTTTTTTAAAAGTTGGTAAGATTACACAGAAAATTGAGCTGATATTCATTTATTATTATTATTATTACATTTTATTTTTATTCATTTTGTTCCTGGAGCAGCCAGTACACAGGACATAATCTATTCCTACAGTATACATTACCTAAGAGAACAAGTTACATAGCAGGAGTGAGAGAGCAGGACATAGTCTATGTATAATAGCATTTAGACCATAAATACATACGTCTCACTGCCATATACTGCTTCCAACCTACTGTTATTAATTTGCTATTTTTTTCTTAAATTTCATAAACTAAGTGACTCTTAAGGACAAATGTGAAAAAAATAACGAAGTTTCATTACAATGAATCATATCAAAGGGAAGTGTCTCCAGGCGTAGTGGAAAAACAAGCATGAATGAAGATGATGACTATGTGAATAGCACAAAATACATGCACAAAAACACACAGTCTCCCTTCTACAGTGGTGCATGAAAATGAAATACACTGTGGTATAGATAATGAAAAATTAGTTATACTACTAAAAGTCAAATACTTGGCTTCTTCTAAATTATTCTGTCTCTTACAACAAATGACAGATAAATATTCTGACATATCTATATAGATATGAATAGATATTTTATATTCTATGATCTATATATTATAGAAGATCATTCTATAATCTTCAAAACAGGATTAAAAGCTTAGACGTTACCAAGGGTTATTTAGCATTATTACACTTGTTATGAGAAATTCTCAAGAAATTCTAGCATTGTTTAAAAATTAAAATTAGGAAACTTAAAATGCATATTCTAAAATGCTTGTCATCCATCACAGGTTTTAGTGCAGTACATCTGATGAAGAATTCTAGTTTAGAATAAAGAGCAATGGCAGAAAGGCCAGTCTGTATTTTTGATTATAAAAGGGCTGAGTGCTTGCCAGCAGCAGCTTGCTGTCAGTAAAAATGAATCTGAAACAGATGCCAACCGCATCAACAGCTTGAGCCATATACATTTTTTATTAGACAAAGACATAAATCATGACGGAAGTGCATAAGTGCAGAGCACATCAAAGACTACCACTATTACACCTCAAATTCAAAATATAAAGTTATCTAGTACTGTATTTCCCAACTAGACAATTCTGTTCATATCTAATTCTGTAAAACCAGTGTTAAAGACATGAATTCAAGCAGAACTTGGAAAAAGCTGTTTTATTTTTATATTTCATCTTCACCAATCTTGGATATTGCTTTACAAACACATGAATGCAAAGATCTATTTAGTTACATTGGAGCACAATTTTCTGTTTTCTTTTGTTTTCTATTTGAAGTTTATATCAAAGTAATGCATATATACTACTGGATATATTGCTAAAAATCACTAAGCTCTTTCTCTCCTATCCATCTCCCATGGGGTTCAAAAACCTTTAGCTTTGGCTAATAATGCACAGGAGGAAAAAAAAATCCTTACAACTGCAGAAATGAAATATTGGCTTCTCAAAGTTTTTTGTCTTAAAAACTAGAATAAGACGTGTTTAATCATGTTTCAGTATCTGTCTATATGAATTTTTTTCCTGTGAGTTTTATTTTCCATAGTACTACCTACTTATTGAGATATTCCATTGAGCTAGATACCGAAGTCTGTTTAGAGAGCTCTGAACATGTGCTGTTCCATTTCAAGAGAGAAGTGCTTGAAGACTGGATGAAGCAAGTGCCATTGCCATCTTCAAGAAGGGGAAAGATGAGGACCCAGGTATATACAGCCCAGTCAGCCTTACTTTGATTCCTGGGAAGGAGATAGGCAGCTAATCCTGGAAACCTTTTCCAGGCATATTAAAGACAACAATATCATCAGGAGTTGTCAGCATGGCTTCACCAAAGGGAAGTCATGCTTGACTAACTTGATAAACTGCAATGATGAAGTGATTGGCCTGTAGATGAAAGGAGAGCAGTGGACTTCAGTAAGGCCTTTGAAACTGTCTCACATAAGATCCTCATAGACAAGATGTACAGGCTCGTTGAGCAGACAATGAGGTGGATTGAAAACAGAATGACCAGGCCCAGAGTGTGGTGATCAGCCACGCAAACTCTAGTTGGAGGCCAGTGATTAGTGGTGTACCCGGGGAGTCAATACTGGGTCCAGTCTTCTTTAATATCTTCATTAATGATCTGGATGATGGGACAGATTCTACCCTCAGCAAGTTTGTAGATGACACCAAACTTGGAGGAGCGGCTCACAGGCAAGAGGGTCATACTGCCATTCAGAGCGACCTCGACAGGCTGGAGAAATGGACTGACAGGGACCTCATAAAGCTCCACAAGAAGTGCAAAATTCTGCACCTGGGGAGGAACGACCCCATGATCAATACAAGCTGGGGGACAACAAGCTGGAAAGGAGCTTGGCAGAAAAAGAGTTAGTGGGGGGCGGGGGGGCGGCTAGGAGGTGGACATCAGGTTGAATATGAGCCAGCAATGTGCCCTTGCAGAAACGGTGAACGGTAGGCTAGGCTGCACTGGGCTAAGTGTCGTCAGCAGGTTGAGGGAGGCAATTCTTCCCCTTTATTCAGCCCACAGCTGGATTCCACAGCACAAGAGAGACATGGACATACTGGAGACAGTCCAGCAAAGAGACACTAAAATGACTGAGGGACTGGAGCACTTCACATATGAGAAAAAGCTGAGCAAGCTTAGACTGTTCATCCTGGAGAAGGGAAGGCTTAGGACACCTTAATAATGTATACAAATACCTGAATGGAGGGTGGAAAGAGGATGGAGCGTGGCTGCTCTTTGTGGTGCCCAGTGACCGGGCGGTGCCGTCTAAACATGAGGAAACACTTTTTCACCATGAGGGTGGCTAAGCACTGGCATAGGTTGCTCAGAGAGGTTGTGGAGTCTCCATCTTTGGAGACTCCTGTAGACAAAAATTCCTCTAAACATGGTCTTGAACAACAGGTTCTTGGTGGCTGTGCTTGAACATGGAGGTTCAACAAGATGACCTCCAGAGGTCCCTTCCAACCTCAACCATTTTGTGTGATTCTCTGTGATTCAATAGCATGTTGGAGTTCATGAAATCTAATTTAAATTCAAATAGGTCTGCATTTCTTCATTTCATGTATTTAATTTAGTTCCATGGTTTCATATTCACAAAGATTCCAAAGTACTTAGAAGGGAATGCAAAGGACAGAATGGAATAAAATTCTTGAATCTAAACCAAAAATATGGAAAAAATTCTGTTATGTTTAAACAAGAAAGCTGTTGAAGTTGCATGTATGCAGGTATTTGCATTTTCAAGAACAAGAAAGGATGTTGTTTGTTTTTAATATTCCCTCTACACCTAATCAGTTTTACCACCAAAGTGCTGCCATTTTAGCACGGATGGAATAATTTTATTCACAACTACCCTTTTCTGTAGTCTGCAAAATGAGTTATACTAACATTTGAACAATCTTCACTTCTGTTTTTTTCCCTGAAATTCTAAAGAAATTTTTAAAATATAACTTATATCTGAATTACTTATTACATGCAGTTCATCTTGTCATACTGCATATTTTTTTTCATTCCAAGTCATCTACAAAACATAATTAAAAAAATTATTGTAAGTATCTGCTCAGAGTGACTGAATGAATACTAATTACAGATGTACTTGATTTTTTCAAAGGAAATAGACAGTCTATTTCCTAACTACAATGCAGTACTAGTAGTTAAGCTTAAGTTACATAATTTTGTTTTTCTCTTGAGTTGAAAATCTACTCTTTATAAACATGGACACAGAGTGTTAATTCTGTCCAAGCTTCCAATTCATTGAGTTGTTTGCATATTTATTATATACAGAAGTTTCATCTGACTATGATTGGTTTCTGTCATCCTATATCTTCTCCACAACTTCACCTGTTCATCTAGACTATCTTAGGACCTTCCTATCAAAGAACAAGAAGAATATTAAATCATTGCTCTCATGAGGCTTATTTTACATTGCACAAGAGCATATTTCAAGTTATAGAGAACTGGTCT
Source organism: Chlamydotis macqueenii (assembly GCF_036417535.1). NCBI lineage: Eukaryota > Metazoa > Chordata > Aves > Otidiformes > Otididae > Chlamydotis > Chlamydotis macqueenii. Next base: position 24,316,215 of record NC_141558.1, read on the forward strand.
ATTTCTGCTCTTAGTTATCCCACTATAATAACTTTAACAAATTTAACGGCGTATACTAAAAGGCATAATGAATGAGCTCAGAAGCACTCAATTAAATTCTGATTTGCAGAAAATAACAGTTTATACTGAAGTTGGTAGCAAATGTAGAGCTAGAATTTAGCCCCTTGCTACACTTCGGCTTAGTATAATTTAGCTGCACATGCACTTCTAATTCTAAGTGTGTGAGAAAAGAGTTCAAAATGCTGTCAGCTTCACTTACCCTGAAATCAGAACACTTGTCATCAGGAAGATAATATCACGCCATGGAAGATGGAAGGTAAAAAGTAGATCAGTTCATTTCAACAAGGGAGGGAAAGATTTAAGCTTTCCCTTTAAAAACCACAATGCACAGAAGTGTTTCAAAGTTACTGTCCTGTCAGAACTGGATAAAATAGGTCAGGAGAAAGACAGAAAGAGGGAAAAAAAAAGAAGGTTAATGCTCCTTTTCTTTTCTTTTTTTTTTTTTTCCTTAAACCTACAAAGGATTGGTGTCCCTTTTGTATTTTTTTTTTTTTGATATTGTGGAGTATTGTGCTCAATTTAGCATTAATTAGGCAGTATGTTAGGCTATCAGAAGAAAATACAAATAGAAGGACTAACAGGGAATCTGTGATTCAAAACTGCTATCATATTCAAACTTACAGAGGCCTCAGTGCTACTCTTAAGAATCAGCAGAGATTAAAACTCAGTTCCTAGGTCTTTTTCTCTGTGATTTTTTTGAGAGTCTGAGACTTTGAACAGACAACCATAACCCAGGTATTTAAAACAGAAAGTCTCTCTCCAGTTGGCCCAGATCACATGTGTATGGTAACACAAACACCTTCTCGTTGCAAAGCACCTGTTAGCAGGAGGTCTCACTGAAGCACTAGCCTTCCACGCTAGCTGGGGCCTCTAACAGGAACCAAAAGGGTGACAAAAACTATTCCAAGCACAAAGATACCCACAAAATGGGTTATTTTATTGATTTTTTTGTGCAAGCCATCTGTTCATAACATGAGAAACTATGCTTAATTTGAATTACAGAAATCAGGGCTAAACTAAAATATTTTTGTCCAAAAAGAAATGTAAATAGCATGAGTCAGAAGGGAGTCTTGGGATGCATGGCTGACCTGTCTAGATAACTCTATCAGTAAATACTATATTGTATTTGAGCCTCAGTAACAGCGTTGGAAACTCCAAATTTGTGTGTAAATGTAATAAAATTAGCTATAAAGTTATAATTAAATAGAGTATTAGTGTAGGTGGCCACTGAAAGGGGTTATTATTCAACAGCACTATTTGATTGAGATTGGTTGTAGGTAGAATGTGGTCTGGAAGACAGATATGTCTTTGTGTCAAACTGGCATTAGCTTTCCTCCAATGTCTCTAAGCTTATTTGTTGATCTGAGACATAACATCCCCTAAAAATATTAATAATTTCTATTGAGGAGGAAAGAATCTCTATATTCGTTATTTTGAGGGAAAATAGATTCATATTTAATTGTTCTCCCTGGACTAAACATAAGGCAGACAAAACTGGAACACTGTCTTTGAGGTTATTTAAGTGGTAAAGTAATGCAGTCATGCTGCAAAACCTCGGGCCACAATTTATATTGTTCTATCATAAGTCTATAAATGTTTAAGTAATGTTTATTATGGAGTTTCAAACTAAAATCTAGTAGTTATTTCTCACAGATGTATATCTAACGTCACTTTAAGATACTTTAGCGAGATCCTAAATAACAGACATAACAGCATTATTTCCTACAAAAGAAGCAATTCCTTATTTTTTTAAAACATATTTGTTGAAGGCATGTGAAGTTGTAAAGACAACTGCAAGACAAACAACAGTCAAAGAAAGGAATACAGTTCATGCCTCACTTTTTTATTAGATTTCTAAACTGGATCATTCTTAGCTGCTTTGCCTATGAAAATACAGTATTGATTACATAAACACTTCTGGTCTTGTTGTAGCCTCCCTCTAAATGTATTCGTGTTTCAGAAAGGCAAGCAGAAATCTACCAATTTGCAGCTGCTTTTGGCTGTTAGAAAATTTATATAAAAACATACAAAGGAAAGTTAAGATGATAATAGGACTGACTAAAGAAGTAACGATATAAAGATCATATAAAATGTAAAGATATACTGAGATAAGTCTTTTCATTAACACATTGCACATAAATTGCTGGGTCATCTGCTTTTTTAAAGCTTGGTTTTCAGAAGAAACACTTCTGTTTCTACAACAGGTAACAGACTTTCTTTTGGTAGAAAAATACATAATAGATATTTCTGATACCATTGTAGAGGGAAATGGGATTAAACTTCAGGGAAGAAAGGATTCAGAAAAAAAAATACATTTGACAAGTTTCTCTCTATTATTAAAATAATAATGCAAGATACTGATTAAGATTATTCTGAATCTTTCTCTTAAGACGACACTGGGCAAATGCTTACAATTCCAGGATCAGTTTGGATCATGCCTATTTTAATGCACTGTGTAACATAACTGTGAAGAACAACTGACCGGTCATAGCAGTACAATCATCATTTGAGCACCTGTGACCAAGAAGGGTGTTGTAACAGATAATGTAATAATAAAAATCATATTAGCAATTCTCAGAAGACCACATTAGCCATCCAGAAGGAAAATGGTAATGCTACATAAACCAAAAATAATGCCTAAGGAATGGTACCGTTTCTGTATTAAACAGTTTACCCCAAATTCCAACATTTTGAAACTTACTGTATCTGGTTAGAAAACAAGCATTTTTTCAGTTTTAAATAGGACATGTTTGTGCATATCGAGGAAAAGAACTAACTACTGACATGACCACATCAGAACAAAGTTATGGCCACTGACTGCTTTCAGTTCATTGAAGGCAAAAAAAAAGGAGAAACAATATAAATATGAGTGTACTTTGTTGTTGTTCTTGTGTTTGGCTGTTTGTTTACAGACTGATTTTGAAGAGTAGACAAGTGATAGAAAGGCTGCAACATTGCTAAACTGGCTTTAAACACATTAAATCGTAACAAGCATTAGCCGTGCAATGCCGTAACATGTTCAACTTAGTTTCCTCATATTTTGCATCTACAACTGCGTTACTAAGCTGCAGCAAAGGTTACCAGAAAGTCATAGATTTAAAGAAGAGCAAGATTTTTGCTTGGCGGTGTTTCAGTTTTGGCTGACAGAATTTCTACTTTGTTTTATTTTAGAATTAAAACATTTAAAAAAAAAAAAAAAACAACAACAAACCCTCCAATATTTATCTTCAATTAATTTCTGGTAATGAGATAATTAATTCTGTGCCTGATTTTGAAATCAGATGTGATTCTTATACACCACCTATCACATTTCTAAAAGTACTGGCTACATTTTAAGTGGTAAATATTTAATAAAAATATATCTCCTATTATCTTCCTACTCTTGAAGAGTATGAGTGTGAAATGGTAACACTCTAATGTTTGCACGCCATTGAAAATATTGAGGTTTGTGAAAAGCAGTATGTAGTTTTGTATGCTAGGCAGTCAAAAAAAAAAATACAGTCAAGATGACATATATTATCCCAATGACACAGTAAGACTGCGTGGTTTCATAACATTTCCATGAAATATAGAAATACTGGTGTGACTGATATGGTCGCTCACATATTTAGTTCTAGAATTTGGCCACCACTCTAAATAGACTACAGAAAAAAAATCTATGTCATAATTAACAGGATAGAATTGATAGCACATTTGTTCATGTTCCCAATCCACGAAACTTTATCAGGTTTCATTTTCCTTCCCAGTGCAAAGTTTTCTTTTTATTTGTGTCTGTGTACAGTAAAAATCATACAGACTAGTCTATCTCAGCATATGTTCAAAACTGTACTGAACTGCCCTCCCCAAAAGTTTGAGTCCATGATAGGTCTTGATCTTGATGACTGAAACTCTTTCAGAGCAAAGCAAAAACATGAAGCAATGACTTCCACTTTGTAGGAATTGTCACAACTACAGAACATAGTCCATCACACTCTACCTCCAACCACGGAAGACTGAATTATTTATGCAGAGTGGAGATATTCAGTGCACTAATGTACAAGAGATTCTGTAATGATTTATTTTTCAGAGAGGACTTGGTTTAAGATCTTGGCTATAACTGAACACGGATGAATTTTCAACATCTCATCTGAGTGATCCGATGTTGAGTCTTTTGTCTTCGGTTACAGAAACATTTTCCTCTATTTTTTTTCTTCTCCTCCTCCAGTATCCCAGACAATAAGAATTATTTTGACAAAATTTCCAATGAAATTAGCATATTTATAAGAAAAATTTCTATTTTGACAAAGGCTGCATTCTTTGACTACAGGTTTTAAATCCCCAAATTCCTGACCTCTCCTATCAATTTAAAGAATTGTTTGCAGATAGTTAGAAGAGCAACAGACAAAATATGTCTGAGAGCACACAACAGTGATTAAGTCACAAACCCACTATATCAAAATTGTTGCTACTTTCATTATGGATACACACTGTCACAGTGTGGTGGATATTAAACAAAAATACACAGTTTCTTGAATGTGTTTTTTTTCACGCTAGTCCTTCATATTTTGGCTAAAAAGTAGTCTCTAGCTAGTGGTTCCAAAAACCTAGAGTAACCTTTTTTCAGGCTCTTTCCAGAAATCAAAGATGCCGCTGAACTTTGAGGGACACTGTTTCAGAGAACACAAGCCATGAGGCAAGCTGAGACTGAACTCAGCTGGTGTGTCACAGAGCTAATATGTTTTGTCAGGTCTGTATTACTTCTGCTTTTTGAATGAGTAACTCAAGTCAAATATGCTGCTTTTTCAGCTTCCATTTTCACTGAAAATCCAAGCATTTTCATATGGCACTACAAACAATTCAGTGTTGAAAGGTTTTCCCTTGAGGGAAATACAATCCTCCAAGAAGACTGTCACATGGCTTCTCTGAAAGACATGTTGTATTTGTCTGCAGAGCACTTTGGATGCCAGAATTAAGTAGATAGTTCTACAGAAAAAAAAAGACAGAGAAAATAAAATCCTCTGTCACATTCACTCTAAGACAACAAACACTAAGAGCTGTGGTAAACCAGAACATTTTTCATGACTAGACAAACTATTCAATCTTAATCTTTCCATTGATATTTAAGGCATGGAAAAGCTTCTCATTAAAAAGAAAAAAAAAAAGTCATCATTTTTTATAACTTTTTGCCTCTTACAAAAATTAGTAGGCCAATAATAAATTTATTAAAAATAATTAATACTAATTCCTAGAGGCATATATATAATTTGATTTGTAATCTGTTTATTGAAAGTAGGAGTCTTTCTGAGAACTAAGGAATGAGAGTTAATGGAAAGTCAGTACAGAGCAAAGATCATGACAAGATATAATTTATAAAGACTTGTTAGTAATGGTAAGAGTATTTCACTTGGCTATGATTTCTTTTTTTTTTTTTTTTTGTCCTTTTCTCTTATTTTCCCTGGAACTAGATGCATTGCGGCATTCAGCTGAATGCCCACCTATGCAATTTAAGCAAAAGATTTTAAAAATAATATCTACAAAGACATTAAGGTGAAATTTCTCAGAAGTTAATTATTTAGTTAAGTTTGAATAGAATTTTGAACATGAAATTCATAAAGCCAAATTCATCCCAGCTCAGGTAAAACCAGAGGCTACTTAAAGCAAATGTGGATTATATCAGATGACATAGGAAATTAATTAGTCTTTACAGTTGTATATAGGTAGTCAAGAAGGAAAGCACAATATTTTTACAGTTAAGATTCCAAAAGTAAAATAATGTAGAGGTATTATTATTGCATTAAAACTTTATTTTAGAAAAATATTTTAATATTTAAGAAAAAGGTGAGAAGGCTGTCGTAGTTCAGCCCCAACGGGGACCAGACTACGCAGTCTCTCTCTCACTCCCCCCACTCTCCGAGAGAATAGGAGGAGATTTGACAAACAAAAGAAAACCAGGAAAAAAAAAACAAACCAAACACGCGGGTTGAGATTGAACAAAAAGTAAATTTAACAGTAATGACAGAAGAAAACAAGAGAGTGATGGAACACAAATACAGTACAATAGCTCACAACAGATCTCCACATCCAGTCTCTTCCAAGTAGCAGGGGGCCTCCCTTCAGCACCCTCCTCACTTATATACTGAGCATGATGTCAGATGGGATGGAATAGCCCTTTGGCTAATTTGGGTAAATTAACCCCAGCTGTTAGCTAATTAGTTAACTATTCCAGCCATAGGGGCTACCAGCTTCAGTTCTCCACCCAGCTCAGGTAAATATTAACTCTGTCCTGGCCAGAACCAGGACAAAGGCTACATTGAAATTTTCTGTTTCGGGCAGAATGATACAAAGCATATGAGAAAGAAAGTTTATTTCCTGGGTTTCACAAAATACCATGTTGTACATTTTCAGTAGACCAAAAAGTAGAGCAATAATTGAGCCATTAAAAATCGCAGTAGACTACAAGAAAGACAAAGAGACATCATGATTAGTTGTTATCTTCAGGAGCTATAAACCAGACTACGTTTTCAGATGCATTAGGAGTAACATAGCATTGTAATCTAGATGGTCATTAGTATTTTAAAGGTAGGAATTTCTGTAAGTTTTTAGAAATCCCTTTTTAAAGTGAATGATCTACTTGTTAAATTTCAAGGTGATGAGGACTTCAGCTAAAACAGTAATTAATCTTAAAACTTCACATATAATCCGAGCATTTCAGAAAATGAGTGCAGATTAGTTAATATATTGGTAAAATCTTCACTCGTCTCAGAATTGCTTAAAGAATTGAGATCTCTAAATTTCTAAATACAGTACCAAATTAGAGTAAACCATTTATAGCAAGCTGTTATGAAATCCCTGATGTAATTTGAACAGAGGGTGTATCACTTCCTTTTAAAATATTATTCTGTATTTTCTGCAGCAATAATCATTCTGCCATTACACAGAAACCACATAAATGCAATACATGACAGCAGATCTTTTTGTTTGGAGTTAGAAAAAAGGAAAGGATTTAATAGGAACATCTTGATGATACAAGCCTATCCTTCCCATGTGTTTGCCTTCTCCAGAGGAAAAAAAAAAAAAAAATTACAAAAATCTACCGGAAATTAAAAAAAAAAATCATGTTTTCAAGAGAAAATCTCTAAATGACAGACCATACAGCTTGCAGTTTACTAACAGAAATAAATTGCTATAGGATACAGTAGCATCAGTAGCACCACATGTATGGCTGCACAGAGAGGGGAAGTAGTATCCAAGATTTCTTTGCTACCATGTTCCTTCTCTTGAAGGACAATTCATTGTTCCCCAGACTCTGTGAACTATTATGAAACTGCAAACAAACAAACAAACAAAAAATGAAATTAAAAAAAAAAAAGAGGAAGTCAGTGGCTTGTTTGTTTTTTTTTTTTTTCTTTCCAATAGCAGTCTGTCACATGTCTGTCAGTGTATGCAGTTATGGAAGCATATGTTAAACACCTCAGTTGTGTAGCTTTCTATGGATTTTCAGTAAAGTGCTATTCAATGATAGCCCACTTATTTATACTTTAAAAATATGCAAACATTGGCATTCACCAACATAATGTATTTCATATAATCTAAATACTTCAGAAAAGAAAGGGGCTGGGCAATAGTGATAAAATATTTTATATTTTTTTTCAATACTTCTGAACAGTGGTAGATACCTAGAACCTAACCAAATCAGATTCTCAACTATAATTTCATATAAACAACTGGCACTCTGACATGCACAGACAATAGTATATCATAAGCATTCAGAACATGCTTCTGAGATCAAAATTATTTTTTAAACTGTATCATGTATACACATGTCGTGGTTTTGTTAGTGAGGGGGGGCCTAAGGTGGTAGCTTCTGTAGGAAACTGCTAGAAGTCGCTCCCCTTTCTTCAGTGGACTCGGCCGGGCCTAGGGCGGACCTGCTTCTGGCCAAGGCTGAGCCGATTGGTAGCAGAATGTTCCGTGATAACGCCTCTGCAATAACATATTTAAGAATGGGAAAACAGAAAAAAAAAAGAAGAGAGAGAAAAGAAGATGTGAAGAAGCTGAGCAGGGGCAGAGGCGTAGAGGGGGAGGCGCAGGCCTCATGGGCCTTGCAGGCCTCACCCTCTGGCCTCTCGCCAGGCAGCCGACTGGGCCCGACTCAGTCCAGCCCGGCTGCAAGAAGTGGAGAGGAGATGAGAAGTGAATGAGATGTAAAAAAGATCCTGAGAGACATCTACCAGCCTGTTGTGAGGAACAGCTGCAGACGCCAAGGTCAGTTCAGAAGGAGGGGGAGGAGTAATGCAGCTCCTGGCCAAGATTCCCCTGCAGCCTGTGGTGAAGACCATGGTGGAGCAGGTTGTCCCCCTGCAGCCCATGGAGGTCCACGGGGGAGCAGAGATCCACTTGGAGCCCGTGAAGGACCCCATATCGGGGGAGGTGGATGCCTGAAGGCAGCTGTGGCCCGTGGAGGGCCTGCTGGGACAGCTGTTCTAGAGGGACTGCACCCGTGGAAGAGATGACCCACGCCGGAGCAGTTCCACAAAGGACTGTGGCCCGTGGGAGGGACCCCACAATGGAGCAGGGGAGGAATGTGAGGAGTTCTTCCCCCGACCATGAAGCAGCGGCATAAAACAACATATGATGAACTGACTGCAACCCCCATTCCCTCTTCCCCCCTGTGCCGCTCGGGGGGGGAAGGTAGTAGAGATAATGTTAAGCTTGGGAAGAGGGAGGGGTGGATGGAGGTTATCTTGTTCTCTGTCTCATTATCCTGCTGTTTGTAGTAATAAATGAATAGTTTTCCCCAAGTCGAGTCTGTTTTGCCCGTGACGGTAACTTTAAGGATTTCTCCCTGTCCTTATCTCAAACCTTGAGCTGTTTTTCCTTATATTTTCTCTCCCTATTCTCTCGGAGGGTGGGGGGAGTGAGAGAGAGACTGCGTAGTCTGGTCCGATTGGGGCTGAACTACGACAACACATTTAAATAAAATAACTATTAACACAGAATATGTATTTTCTTCCTAAGATTTTGGATTTTATTTCTCTTTTCTATAGTTGAGAAACAACTTTATGCACACATAACACTTAATGAGTTCAACATTACTATAAAACTATAATCAAACTGGAAAATAATATGGCTAGTATTGCCTTAAAAATTAATTTGAATGAGATGTGCTGAATATGGAATAGATAAGCTTCTATTGAAACAATTAAAGAAGACCAGAGAGTTGCTTTTCCAAGCTTCAGAACTTCCATGCCTGTTTTAAAGATGATCTCGAACAAAGCTGTTTAATTACTTACCAAATACTTTTCATTCTTTAAACTGAAGCTAAAATTAATATTCGCAAAGTTCTTTATCAGGTTTTCCATTGTGCTTGGACCTTGGACCATGATACCACGTACAATAACAATTCTTGTATTACAGAGTCAGGAAGATGTCAAACAAAATCTAATCCAGGCAAAGAGGCCCTTGGTTAGGACTAAAGAATGACTAGAAACCTGTTTAGTCTTTTTTTTTTTTTTTTCATGAAATCAAACACAATAGCCTAGATTGCTGTCTGCAAGCAGGGATGCAAGGACTGGTATGCAAGTCAGTGCTAGCTTTACATGATCTTTGCGCTTATAATACACTAGGCAGTGGTGTGCTCATGTAGTCTTCAAGGGCTATTCTAACTTACGCAGCTGCCATTGTCATCTTGATTCTACAAGAGCAACTAGAGATAACTCACTGTAAACCTGATCATTTATCCAAGTTATACTTTTAAGAATTATAGTGCTTTGTGGTTTTGCTTTCCAGGTGCACACTATTCAGTGATCAGTCACAGAAAGAGTGCCAATACAGGCGCTGAGGGTTAGACAGTACCTTGGCTACTGTACTCCAAACTAGACTAGTTTTAATTACCTATTGAGGATTTAGAAACATGTTATGCTACAACAGATCAGAAAGTCCTCTGAAGGAAGTGAAAAATAGAAAGTTTTATGTATGAACTTGAAAGACAAAATACATAAGAATCAGTCTGATCAGTGTAAGCTGCACTGTACAATATCTTCACATTTATTTTATCTCCTTCATGCATTTTCAATCTCTGTATTAAAAATTCTGAAGTTTAGTATTTTACACCTTCTAATGTCTTGATCGAAAGGGAAACAATACCTAGAAAAAAATAATTTTTCAAGATTATACCATTCAAAAGGAAAACAAGTCTGTGTTTTTCACAAAAGGTGAATTATTAGATAAACCAGTTCAAACTGAAGGAGAAAAGATTACCTTCAGGAATTTTAGTACATAGTGGCCATATTAAAAATGTGACTATTTCAAGAGCAACTTCTCTGTATTTAAATTTTTTTTTGCAATCTTTTCTTAGCAGCACTTGATAAAATATTATGCATTTTTGCTGTGGTTTTTTTTTTCAGATATCTGATATAGCAGATTCTTGTAGTTTAGCCCTACTTGGGACCAAGCTACGCAGACTCTCACTCACTCTCTCTGCCCTCCAAGGGAATAGGGGAGAGATAATATAACAAAAAGGCTTGAGGTTTGAGATAAGGACAGGGAGAGATCATTCAAGCTATGGGCAAAACAGACTCCACTCGGGGAAAACTATTTATTTATTATTTTTAATAAAAACAAAGAGGATAATGAGGAAGAGAAAGAAAACAACTTCCCTCCACCCATCCCTCTTCCCAGGCTTAACATTATTTTCATTCCCTCAGGATCTGGTTGCCTTCCATGGGCCACAGCCTTCTTCAGGTATCTGCCTGCCCTGGCCAGCAGCAAGTCCATCCTAGGCCAAGATGAGTCCACCAGACAAAAGGGAAACTTCTAGCAGCTTCGTGTAGAAGCTGCCACAGTAGCTGCTTCTCCCAACCCCCCACCCCAAACAAAACCAACACACAGATATAGAGAGATAAAACAGAATTTCATCTGAATTGCCACAACCTAGTGTCGTGGTTTTGTTAGTGAGGGGGGGCCTAAGGTGGTAGCTTCTGTAGGAAACTGCTAGAAGTCACTCCCCTTTTGTTCAGTGGACTCGGCCGGGCCTAGGGCGGACCTGCTTCTGGCCAAGGCCGAGCCGATTGGTAGCAGAATGTTCCGTGATAACACCTCTGTGATAACGTATTTAAGGGGAAAACAGAAAAAAAAAAAAGAGAGAAGATGTGAAGAAGCTGAGCGGGGGCAGAGGCGCAGAGGGGGAGGCGCAGGCCTCATGGGCCTTGCAGGCCTCACCCTCTGGCCTCTTGCCAGGCAGCCGACTGGGCCCAACTCGGTCCGGCCCGGCTGCAAGAAGTGGAGAGGGGATGAGAAGTGAATAAGATGTAAAAAAGATCCTGAGAGACATCTACCAGCCTGTTGTGAGGAACAGCTGCAGACGCCAAGGTCAGTTCAGAAGGAGGGGGAGGAGTAATGCGGCTCCTGGCCAAGATTCCCCTGCAGCCTGTGGTGAAGACCATGGTGGAGCAGGTTGTCCCCCTGCAGCCCATGGAGGCCCACGGAGGAGCAGAGATCCACTTGGAGCCCGTGAAGGACCCCGTACCGGGGGAGGTGGATGCCTGAAGGCAGCTGTGGCCCGTGGAGGGCCCGCTGGGACAGATGTTCTGAAGGGACTGCACCCATGGAAGAGATGACCCACGCCGGAGCAGTTCCATGAAGGACCGTGGCGTAGGGGTGGGACCCCACGATGGAGCAGGGGAGGAATGCGAGGAGTTCTTCCCCCAACCATGAAGCAGCGGCGTGAAACAACGTATGATGAACTGACTGCAACCCCCATTCCCTCTTCCCCCCTGTGCCACTTGGGAGGGGAAGGGAGTAGAGATAATGTTAAGCCTGGGAAGAGGGAGGGGCGGATGGAGGTTATCTTGTTCTCTGTCTCATTATCCTGCTGTTTGTAATAATAAATGGTTTTCCCCAAGTCGAGTCTGTTTTGCCCGTGACGGTAACTTTAAGGATTTCTCCCTGTCCTTATCTCAAACCTCGAGCCATTTTTCTTATATTTTCTCTCCCTGTTCTCTCGGAGGGTGGGGGGAGTGAGAGAGAGACTGTGTAGTGTGGTCCTGATCGGGGCTGAACTACGACACCTAGTAATACAATTAACTGAAGTAAATTATGATGGGTTGGTTATACGGAGTTATTGCTAATCTTTGAAAACATAAGTATGTTCTGGACTTCTGAGATGATTACACTATTTCTATATTCTTCAGGTATTGTAGAATAAAAACCCCAAAACTAGATCATTTCAATACTTGTATTTTAGATGCATATTATGAAAGATTTAAAATATAATCATGAGGAAGCACCTTTACTGACATTTTAGATGCTTCAAACTGCAGAAGTGTTTCTAGCAAAATGAAGGAAACATTACTAGATATTTAAAGACTTGCTGTGAGAAGATCTCTCCACTTCATAGGGGAAAGACAAGAAAGAACTAACAAATCTATATTTTAAGGCTGCATGAATCAAGAGTTCTGAATATATCAAAAGTGACAATTTTTCATATGAAGATCAGTGGTTAGTATTCTCTAGGTAGAATTGATTTTCTTTCATATGAAAGGAGAGCTATAAGAAACTGTTCAAAATGTGGGCACAGTGTCAAGAAATGACAATGAAAATGTTACAAATTTTCATAATCTGTAAGAAGAAAAACTAATTTTTTTTTTCTGGTATTTTTCCTCTTACTTGTGCATGGTCACAGAACTAACATTTTAAAATACAAACTCACACATACATGAATTGTGAGGACAAACCTGTTCCTTTTAGGTTTACTTTAATGTTTTACTGTACAGATATGACAACATTAGTTGCAGAATAATGGTCTAACAACATTTCCAGTACAGACTGTTTCTCCGAGGACATAGCCCAGATCTGGTGGATAAGACCTCAACTTTATAGTCCTTATCATGCCACACAGGAGATGCACATGCCTAACGCTTGCTAGTAAGACAGATTTCAGTGTTTTTATCAAGTCTATAAATTCACAACTCTAGATTCCAACAAGCATGACAACCCTTTGTGTAAAAGACTGCTGTTTCAGGGGCTTTTTAAATCTCCTTCTGATCTTGCTTTGTGGTTTCCCCAATTTAAAATTAAAATGGAAAACAAAGTGAAGACACAAAAATTCTGCGTTGTTCCATTTTCCCATCAAAATAGCTAATATTTTTACAGCACCTACTTTCTATGGGAACCTTAAAGTGCTATATAAACTCAAACCAATGCAAAAATCACTTCACCACCATCAAATATAGAGCTATGCATAAAGAAAAATATAGCAATTATTTAAAACCTCATCTTGATACTGTACTTATTTTAAGACAAGAGGAAAATAAGCACCCTGGCTGCCCTGGACATCTAAGTGTGGTTGTCATCTTCACCCTTTTATCCAGCCAGCTCCTGGTACAGCTGCTACTGTTAACTCTGTTCCTGACTTTGAAATCTTGACATTTGTCTTCCTGGCACTGTTAGTTCATCTTTATGCTAGAGAAAGGAGACCTAAACAAGCTCGTCTAAACCTAGACCAATCTAACAGCCTGCTGGTACTAAAAGGGCCACTCCACCTTCGCCAGCTCCTGGCCATGCAGTTAAATAAAAAAAGTAGGTAGGGTGCCCACAGTGCAAATTGCTGTAATTGTAACCTAGAGGGAAACATGGGTTCATTACTCTCCAGAAAATTGTAATAGTCTTCTGACAATCATTTAGTATCTTGACACTTAGGTCTCATCTAGAAGGCTGCATAATGTCTCAGATCTACCATGCCAGAGTATGTGTTCTGCTTAGTAAAGGACATGTTTCCTTCTAGCATCATGTCCTGCATTTTCTACAGTAAGCAATTTGCCATCAAAGGATGCCAGCTTCCTCTGTGAACTCTGAAGAGAGAAAAATGCTAGGTAGAAAGGACAACAACATAAATATTCTGCTTCCACTAAAGACATCCATTTTTTTTTTCTTAGAGATCTTAATTTAAACAAGTCCTTTGAGAAAGTCTGCTGAAAAATGAAAATATTTACCTTCAGGTATCTTGCAGTAACTCTCTATGCTAAAGTGACAGTTCTCTCCTTTCTGGCACCAGTTCAAACTCCCTCTTCTGCTTTTCAACACTGGTCAGAGAAGTGTTTTCTCCGAGTATGCTTCTGTGAAATGCTGTCAGCATTTCCCTGAGAGTGTAGCAGAGAATGAAGAAAGAAGTAGGTCAGATGGTAAAAGACGGAGCCTTAGTAAGGATGCTCTGTTTGCACAGTGCCGGAATCCAGAGCTAGAGAGGAATCTCATGATTGCCAGGAGGTATATCAATACTTATCTATAGGATTAAAGGTGATCACTCTGTCAGGGCACAGTACAACTCTTAAGTACCGTGGGCTGTCTCTGGCTTCTGCTTTCAGCATTTCCTGACTGCAGTTCTATTCCCTTCTCTCTCCCACTCGTAACTCAGCATCCTGGCTTGAGCCCTGCCCCAGTCACCTCTCAGCGCTGTCCCTTGCACTGCTCTCAGAAGCAATCTGAAAATCACCTATCCCCAGAATATGTCTTTATTACTCCTTCTTTACTTCCTGGGAAGAGTGCTCTCATATCTTAAAAATAATTTTGTATAAGGATTGGTGGAACTTTTTGCCTCATGTTAAATGTGATCTAGAAGCTTTCTTTCCATATTGTTCACCATTCATCATCTTCTGATTGTTTGACACTTTCAGTAAAGAAATATAAAAGCAAGGCAGAGAGCAAAATTGTATTGGATTTTACAGTATACTTCAAATATTATGAGAAAGCAAAAAGTGAAGGCAGATGTTAAGGTTATCTCAGTAACATTAACTCAGGTCTATGTATCTTTGCTGTTATTTATTCTTCAGAGAGGACAATCCTATGAGTTTCAAAAGGATTGCAGAATGGAAGTGCTGCTTTTGCCTCCTAAGAGGGCATAACAGCTTAAAAGACCAGCTCTCTTGCAACTTTCTAGTCCTGATACTGACCTGATACACAACATAAGGCATATCATTTCCCTCTTGCTTTGCTTATCTTTGTCATCTGTTTAAAGTTTTGAAGCTTTTTTTCTGAAATACATATTCGTAAAGCATCTCAAACAGTGAAGTCCAAAATTCAGTGGGGACTTCTAGGCATTGACCAGTAATTATACAAGTACATTGCATGCAGTACAGTTTCCTTTATTTTAGAGAGGAGAAAGCTTTGTAGGTAGGAAACAAACAGTAAATTGCCTGTATCATCACTCTAGTATGGCACTGACATTGTTTCACATGGGATTCTCATTGATAAATCAGGAAAAAATTACAGGATCTACAAAATACAAAGAAAAAATGTATTAACTGTGCTTACATGTGCTTACTACCTCAAAGAAGGTAGTTCTGATGGACAGAAGACAGCAACAATTTCAGAAACACAGAAATTTGAATCATAATAATTAGTTCTCTATTGCGAATGTAGACAGAACAGGAAGAATTAGGTTTAAATTATGGTAAGAACAATTAAGATATTAGAAAATCCTTCCATAGAGAAGATACTCAAAAGCTGATAGAGGAGACTGTGAATTTTAAAATTATTAGGTGAACATTTCGTAGCACATACATTTAGCACTCTCTCTTGGATCGTGGGAAGGCCTAAATAACTTCAATTCACTTGCAGCCTTATTTTACATTATTCTGTAAACTATTTGTTATCTTCTGTGATTTTATATAAGAATATCTCAGAAAAGCCATATTCATTATTTTCTAATTATCTGTTGTATTTCAAATTCACATATTCTGGAAACTCATATGCATTTTAGGACACTGAGTAGATAAGCAGATAATGCAATTAAATGTAAGGTTTAATTACTGTCACTTTGTTCACTCCAAAAGAAATTGACTGCTTAGTTAATAGGTAGAATTTAAACCGCTGCAAATAAATAAAGTATTATTGTATTTTTTTTTCTCTTTTTGAGCTGTACAATTCTAGAGCTATAAAAATTTCCAAGGTATTCCTCTCTCAAGTGCTTCCCCTGCATGCTCCAATTACATTTTTAAACAGTGATGAGTATATGGATTTAAGTAAATGGAGTTAACAATTCAAGAAAGTTGTATAGTACTTTTCCACACCCATTTGGAAGGTGCGAAGACTGCAGTTGCTGTTTTGCAGAAACAGTTTTAAATAAAAATTCGTATTTCTAAAGTTGTAGACATCGAACTGCAACTGTTCCTCCACTGTTTAGAAAATAAACTCGCAAAACTTCTGAAATAAAATCAAGCCTGCTTAGTTTCACGTATAAATAAAGATCTGAAATAGCCTTTTTTTTTTTTGACCTAAAAGGTCTATGTGAAACAGGGCTTAGGATGGTAGCTTAACTATTTAACTTATTTCTGTAAACACTATGATGGATCTCTCAATGGTTATCTAATTCATCCAAATTAGATATCTGTCCTTCCCTGCTGACTGTGTATGGAACCAACAGAAACTGCTAGGTGCTCTTATTGATTTAGGGACCAATCTGCCTAATCCTTGCTTGAGACTGATGCCCTCTAGAGAACAGCTGGCTTTCAAAAGTCAAAAAAGTTTCCTGTAGCTGATTATTCTGAGCATTGAGAACTAAGTAGGAAGTTTCACTATCCTAGACTCTGCATTATGACTTTGCTCCAAAGAAGAGAGGATAAGTTACAACAACAAAAAATATTAAAGACAAATGTTTGAACTAAGTTGTAATTTCATAATACGCTTTGTGCAAGGACAGTGACCTGGGTACAACACAGAATCTTTGCAGTTGATGTATTTTGAAGGGTTTTTTTTTCTACTGGAACAGCTCTTCTGTGCATCAAAAATAAAGAGCCTATATATATTACTTCTCAAATACTCATTAATTACATTTTGAAAATCTGTGAGGATGTAGAAAAATAAGTATTTTTTTTTCTAGTATTATATACAGGAAACTGAAGAAGACAAACTAAGCTATGTTTTCCAAAGTAATAGGATTAAGACTCAAAAGTTCTTGGTTTTGGTATTGTGATCAGATTATTCTCTCTTTACTGACAATTTCATAGAATCATAGAATCTTAAGGTTTGAAGAGACTTCCAAGATTAAGAAAGTCCAACCATCAACCTAACACCATCATGCCTACTAAACCATGTCCTGGAGTTCCACATCTACACATTCTTTGAACAACTCCAGGGATAGTGACTTCACCACTTCCTTCATTTGAAGAAAAAAACCACTGATACTATTTAGAATTAGTAATTTTAACATTGCTAATATACAAGTGCTGACATAAGTCTATTTATTCCTTTATATAAATTCATTGGTAGATAGTATCTATGAAACAAATTGAAGTAGAACCTGCTGCAGTCCCACCTGATGTAACGTAGTTTGGTCTGCTTCTTAGAGCTCCTCCATTTTACAGTTATTAATTGCTGTTACAGTCTTTCAAAACATCTGTGTTCCAAGACTTCAAAGTACAGAACACAGGGGGTGTAAAAATACATAGTTAGTTAGAAAAAGATTTAATGAAATTATTAAAAATATTCTGCCATATTTTACTGTCCAAATTACAGGTTACGTTTTTTTTTTTTTTCCCCCCCAAGTCAGTAAGGTTGTTGGCAATTTCAGCATCACTGCTTTGATGGTAAGTAGCAATGAAACCTGTGATGGTTTAGCCTGAATTACCCCACAGTTTCTCGCTCACCCTCCCGCTCCGCAGGGGAATGGGGGAGAGAATTGGGAAGAAAGGAGAACTCATGGGTTGAGATGAAGACAATTTACTAAAATAACAAGGGAAAACTACAATAATAACAGAATATAAGGATATTAAAATATACAAGTGAACAATATATGTTTTCTCACGACCTGATGTCCTAATGACCAATACAGCCCATCCCGAGCAGCGATCACAGAAACAAAACTAAGCAGCAAGAAAAGGAGCAAAAGGGAGCCAGCAAGGTAGAGGGAACAATGCCAGCAAATGAGGGAGAAAGATGGATGCCAGGAAGTCCAATACCCGCCCTGGCCAGCCCCCACTTATATACTGAGCATGAAGTTAATGGCATGGAATACTCTCTTTGTCCACTTCGGGTCAATTATTCTGTCCGTCTTTCTCCCAGCTTCCTGCATCTGCAAATTAGCAAGATTTGGAAAGCAGGACGGTCTCATTCACAACAACTCGTAACAGGGTGTTTATCAACATTCTTCACACATGAAATCCAAAACACACCAGCTACTGAGAAGAAAATTAATTCCATCCCTGCCAAAACCAGGACAAACTATTTTACACACCACGTGAATCACAGACCATTTGTTCATGAGTGCTCAGTTAAGGCCCCTGTTGATCAATCACATTGTAAAGTTCAGAGGTAAAACTGAAGAGTGACAAAGACTTTGTATCTATTCCTTTTACAGCAATGTAAGTGTATGATTAGGTTAAATGTCCAGTAGAAAAGAGGAAAAAATGGTAATGATGCCAAAGATCTTCAGGTAAAGAAAGCCCTGTGGCTGCACTGCCTTGGAAAAATTAATTTTCTAACCACATTTTTTGGCCCAAGGAGAATGTATGTTTTAAGATTATTGTATTTCTTAATTTTTGTACTTTTGGATATCACTTTGCACTGCCAACTCATTCAGATTCTTTACTCTTCTGAACACCTAGTCATAAGATTCTAATTTTCTATTCTTTGACCATGAGATACAATTTTATTCAATTTGAAATTTTTCAGAGACATTGGAAAGCATATCACACAGGCTAACTTTTTAGACACTTAAATTAAGAAGTTAGTCTCCTTAAGCTCCCTCGATCAGCAAAAGAGAGTTAGTTTTCTTTAGAGAGTGATTTTTATCATAATGTGCATTCTACAGAGGATCTCAATGTACGTGCCTCAAATCATCCTCTGGAGGGACAGCTCTCTCTCTTTCCTGACTGTACAGAGTACTTATGCAGCCTAGTTGTCCTGCACATCTAAGTGTGGTTGTCATCTTCACCCTTTTATCCAGCCAGCTCCTTGTACAGCTGCTACTCTTAACTCTATTCCTGACTTTGAAATCTTGACATTTGTTTTCCTGGCATCGCTAGTTCATCTTTATGCTAGAGAAAGAAGGCTTAAACAAGCTAATCTAAACCTACACCAATCTAACAGCCTGCTGATACTAAAAGGGTGAGTCCACCTTTGCTAGCTCCTGGCCATGCCGTTTCTCATTGTGTTGGGCCCAAGACAAGTCACACTTCAGACTTTTGCTAGCTTAGCTTCCCATTGAATTGGCAGACTGAATGGCTCACTGAGAGAGTAAGCATGATTTATGTGTGGAAATGTGCAAGAATATGAGACTCAAAGTTGGGCAAGCAGAACTACTGCCTTGGAGGCAATAAGATGTTAAATAATTTCATCCTGTTTTGTTTACCTGCCTGAGTAAATACAAATGATCAGTGTGTTTAACAATTTTATCATGTTAAATTAATTAATCATTTTTAACAAAAATTATGTGAAAAAGAGAACCTTACATTTAAACTCAAAATAGAAAATATGCTTCCTAAAATCTTGGAATTTTGGAACCTCGTATCCTGTTAGTCCATACAAGAAATATTCTTCAGGAAGTTGCAGAGTAGAATGAGGTCTTTGTACTTGCCTGACTTCTCTGCATTCCTACTTACAGCTCTAAGATCCTGTCTCCTAAGAGTTCCTTCCTCAACCTCCCTTCATCCCCCACAGTCTATAGCATATTCAGTGTCTGGGCCTGGTTCTGTAGCATGTATATGGCTGCTTGACTGGCCAAACAGAAAGATAAAATTGGGCTCTCATTAAATAAGATTGAATAATTAGAGGGGTTTTTTTTCCCCTCCATCACTCACCACTTTTCATGACACATACAAACTCAGTATCTTTTTATATCCATAACGCTGTACAGGGTCTGGCTGAGCTGGAGGTAACCCTTACCATAGTAGCCCACAAGGTGTTATGTTTTGGATTTGTGACCAAACTGGACCAAAACCTTGCTGATGTCTTTGAAACTGTTCAGTAGTTTCAAAGTTACTGATGTAGAGGCCAACACAAAAAGTCTTGTTCCTCAGAAAAAAAAAAAAAAACTACCATAAAAATCTCCGTAGGTAATATGAACAAATTTATACAAATATAATTCCTCTAAACACATGCAAAGAAATAAAACTTCAATTATGTATTTGCTGTTTTAAAGAGACTGAGAGCTAGAAGAATAATAATAAATAAAAATTCTACACCTCTGCCAGTTCCCTTCCTAATGTACCAAGGATTTTATCTGGTACCTTCAGATACAAAGAAGAAAATTCTATTTCTATGTGTTGTTTGCATTTTTGTAGCATCTGAACCTGCACTTGCCAACCATCCTGAGGTAACATTATTTACTATTTTTGTAAGAGACTTTCTTTACTTCAGAAAAGAAAATGATAATGCAGTTTTTCTTTATTATAAAGTTCAAAACAACATCACTGCAATTTTAGAAGTTAAAGCATTTTTTCCTATAAGTAATCAAAATTCTAAGTTCTTGAACTCAACAGTTTATCAAATATGGTTTTCCTTTTTTATTACTGTTTTGGCATTTGTGTTAGAAGTTATACAGTCTCACACTATGTTGACTAGTGAGCTGGAGGTAACCAGCAAATACCTGATAAAACACTTTCATTTTGTTTGCAAATAACCATCTGTATCTTGACGTATTTTTAATGGAATTAACTGGAATGACTCACAGAAGACCAAGAACTCCAGATGTGCCAATGTAAGCATGCAAGTTAATATTAGTCAAGCACACCACTAAGAGAGAAGAAGAGAGGTGAGGCTAGAACATTGGTAGTTCCCAGGATCCTGCCCTTTATAATTTTTAAAAATGAGTGCAATGTTTCCCTTTTTCCAGTCAGCAAGGTCTTCACCTGACTGCCATGACTTTTCAAATATCATGGAGAATGACTTGGCAACTACATCAGCCAATTCCCTCAAGACTCTGGGATGCATTTCATCAGGTCCCATAGACTTGCAGGTTCCTCAGGTGGTCACGAACCTCCAAGTCTTCAAATTCAAGACCTGTAAATGCTATACTGTGCTGTTTTAGCTAAAATAAGCATATCTTTTAACACACATTGCATCATTCATCACTCTCCTTTAATCTCAGGACTAAACTGAGGATGTATGGTTTGTTTTGGAAAAAAATAACCACCAAAGAAATACAAGAAATTTTTGACTGATTCCCAATGTGCAAGCTTTATAGAGTTATTCTGAATGCACAATCATTCAGAAAGAACAGAACTTTAAACAATATTTCAATAATATTCATTTTTATGTCTCTGCTCTTATTATGAATAAAACAGCATAATGACATCTTCCAGAATTAGTTAATTTTAAGTACTTCATATAAAGACCTAAATGTAAATTAAAATATATTTAACCACAAATAATTGATTCATTGCTTCCCCTGACACACTAGCTAATAATATGAAAGGCTCCAAAATACGAAATCAGCTCCACAGAACTTGCAATTTAAAAGGTGTATTCCATCATGCATCTGTTAGAAAAGTTACTCAGCTATAGCAACTGAAGGCATATGCTATCATTTACACAAAACCATCAGTCAAGATGCTATTCTTCCTCTGTTTTTACACACACACCCCTCCTGAAACAAGTCGTGACAAAGCAGTAAGTGAACCAGGATTTTCAGGGACATGTTCCTGCAGGTTTTCCTTAAACCAAGCACTCCCATACCAACAAACAGTAATTTCTGGAGAAAGGCTTTACCACAACAGACACTAGAACCTGGAACTTCTCCAACAAGAGAACTCAGAATTAAGACTGACCACAGAAATGTGTTTATAACTGTGCAGAACCTATCCTGTCTCTCAGGAATGCAGGAGAACAACTCCATGGATTAATGTGTTGCAATGATTTGTGCAGCGTATCCTCTGGATCCATATCTCATTTTCTATCACCTCTGAGGATTAGCCTCTCAAATCTCTCACTCTCTGCTTGCACATCACATCTTTTTAATTCTTTCTTTTGTTCTCCCTTATTCTCGGCCCACCTTGTCCTATATTTGAGAAACTTCTTTGCGGGGTGTGCAGTTACTGTGAGGAGAGGTATAGTTTTGTGGGGGACTCAGGAAATATGCGATGCTCTGTGGAATATATACATATATTCCACTTAAATACATATATATGCATGCATATTTGTAGATACATAATATACAATATGTGTACATTACAAAAAAAATCTGATATCAAATGACCTGCATAATGAGACAGGAGAATATTTGCTAGACAAACTAATGAATTTTAAACAAAATCTAAACAGTTTAAGGAAGTTTTAGGATTGTTTAAAACCACAGACATTTATATACCATGAGAACTATAAGTTGCTTCAGTTCCTTTGGCTTGCTAATCTTCCTTTGCAGTCTCTATTTACCCCCTTTACCATTACAAAAATGGTCTTAATAAGGTAGACTAGAATAGACAAAAAATACCTGCAAACAGTTACTAGAAATGTTAGTGTAAGAGTGCGAAAAGAAAAAAAAAAGTAAAGTGTACTATATAATGTGCATTTCATTAGCAAATCCAATAGCTTTCCTCTCAACAAACTGCACCTACATACCAAATAATCATGTTTCTCAGAAATGAAGAAAAATATTTTTATGTGCTATTACCTCATATTTTGAACTTCTCTTTTCTACTAACATTCTTCCTGTGATTATGCTTTTTGTTCCATTATTTATTTTGATAGCCAGCTGTTGAAAACTGACATACAACCTCAGATGCTCTAATAGACTGCAAAACTTCAAAGCACTACTTGGAAATGGATCCAGACTCAAATCTGTCTACTCGCATTGAAAAAAATACATTGGTATCAATTCTGTATATAAACACTCACACTATATTTCTGTTGGTGACGGAAACCCACTTGTGCTCACTGTACAGAGTTTACAGCTGGGTTTATATGGCTGTTTTTTAAGACAGTAAATAAATGTATATTAATGAAGCATTATGACTGTCAATTTCAGGAAACAACAAACTTTAAGGCATTAAAACTCAAGAGATTCCCATTAAGTCAACATTCAAAATAAAAATATATCACAGACCATCAAGAATATAGAACTACAAAATATAGCAATTCCTTAACTTATTGTGTATGCAAATATCTGTTTCCTAAATGAAACTCACAGTTACTCTGAATCTAAATCAGTGAAAATAATTTTGCAGTCCTGGACTGCTAATGTTTTCAAAATTAGGATGAATATAGAACTGTAGAATAGTTTGGGTTGGAAGGAACCTTTAAAGGTCATCTAGTCCAGCCCCCCGGCAAGGACCAGGGACATCTTCAACCAGACCAGGTTGCTCAGAGCCCCGTCCAACCTGGCCTTGAATGTTTGCAGGGATGGGGCATCTACCACCTCTCTAGGCAATCTGTTCCAGTGTTCTACCACCTTCACTGTCAAAATTTTTTCCTTATATCCAGTCTGAACCTACTTTCCTCTATTTTAAAACCAATATCCCTCATCCTATCACAACATGCCCTGCTAAAGAGTTTCTCCCCATCTTTCTTGTAAGCCCCCTTTAGGTATTGGAAGGCCACTATGAGGTCTTCCCGAAGCCTTCTCTTCTCCAGGCTGAACAGCCCCAATTTTCTCAGCCTTTCTTCATAGAGAAGTGCTCCAGCCCTCTGACCATCTTCATGGCCCTCCTTTGGACTCTCTCCAACAGGTCCATGTCCTTCTTATGTTGGGGGCTGGATGCAGCACTCCAAGTGGGGTCTCACAAGAGTGGAGTGGAGGGGGAGAAACACCACCCTAGACCTGCTGGCCACGCTTCTTTTGATGCAGCCCAGGATATGGTTGGCTTTCTGGGCTGCAAGCACACACTGCTGGCTCATGGTGAGCTTCTTGTCCACCATCACTCCCAAGTCCTTCTCCTCAGGGCTGCTCTCGATCCATTCTCCACCCAGCCTGTATTTGTGCTTGAGATTTCCCCAACCCATATGCAGGACCCATATCTATATTACCGCATTACATGCAAGTGTCACCCAAAAGAAACAAACAAAACAACTTACAAAGAAAAAGTATATTTTAAATGTATTTACTGTATTAGAAAAATATTTTTTTTCAGTAATTTTGATAATTAATTGCAAGGATACAAATAAATATACTTTCAGGAAAACCAAAAATTTTCCATTTTGCTGCAGATCACCATTCTGTAAAAGTTTATCATTTATTGACCACAGAGCAGAGCTATACTTTATGAATGTGTAACAAAAAAGCTATCTGCATGTATTTCACCAATATACACCAGTAATTGGCAGTGTGGCTAAAGTGTGGCCAACTGTCCATTTCTCCAGTTATTTGATACCTTAAAGATACTACGATGTGAAAATGGGGCAGGTAATAAAAGAAAGCAGGGAATACAGAGTAAATAAATATATAATATGACTTATCTTAATGTTTTATATTCTCAGGCAGAGGAAATAGTCCTGTTCTCTTTCCAGGGTAATACAGTCCTCATTCATCCTGAATGGTTGTAGGCACTTAACTGGAATGTCAAAGTCATCGTAGGCCCTTTTTTAATTGGGGGGGAGGGTGGGGGAGGTGGGGAAAGCACCTCAGAACATGATTCGGATGTTAGGATTGAGTGATTCTCTGTATTTTTCCATCAACTATGAAAATAATACACAGCAACTACATTCCTGGCTTTGCTATTTCAGTTTTGTGCCTGTGGGATGAACAGAGTCATATCTATGCTGAACACATAAATAAATGTTAATGTTTTTAGCTTCTGCAGGCCTGCCATAGCACATGCATCTTCTTGATCTTCAAAAGAATAAAATGAAAGTAAGTTAAAACATTCCTCAGGGAAAGTGCAGGGGTTGTAGAAGTGTCAATAAAAATCTAATTTGGTCCACAGAACTTTTATTACAAGTCACCCTTCACTAAATGTCCTGAAAACAAAGGAAAAAAAAAAATCCTGTTTCTCTGCATATAAATAGCAAAGTATGGAACCCCATTTATACTCACAGATGCATACAAGGTTACTCAAAGTGAAGATACACGGGGCTCTATTAACCTGTATCAGTACGTTGTGCTCTCAATTCACAGATGTCTCCTGTGATGTTCAACGATGCTGAACTATCTCAAAGGCACAACAGAGGTCTATATGCAGACAACTGACCCATCTTTTTCAAAACAGCCTGAGAAACGGAAGCAGCATGTTGACAGTAGCATCACTGGCATCTCAGCTATTGTAGTCTGTTAACTCAATGATACTATTTCCAAAATGAGAGCTACCTCACTCTTCTTTGCTGTCTGTCAACTGTCTGGAGAGCCCACAGCACCAATATTTTCCTTTTCTTTTGTTTGTTTAAACTTTTTTTTTTTCAGAAAAATGCCAAAAATTCCTTTACTCTTTCTCAACAATGCTAAATTAGTCCACTGCTTGTATGTTTATGGGTCTTCTATGCACTGAAGTATGTTTTTCATTATTTCGTTAAAACCTTCAGTCTCACCATTACTTGTGATAAAAATTTGAATTTTTTTGTTTACCTAGACAAAAATTCAAACTGGTCAAGTGAAACATTTTTTATCTCATTTATAGCAGCATACCTTACCTTCAATATTGAAACAGCTACAGAGTTTCTGAAATCCTTTGATTTTTTTATGCTGTAGAAGCTATTCAGAATTATTACAAATTCTATAGAAAACAAACATCAAATGACAAGTTTCAATCATAATTGTCCTCATCTAATAAATAAATTCTGATAAACCAGAATATTTTCTTAATATTAGTGTTATCTATTAAAAATCTAATATTATTCTTTATAGTTTCATAAAACTGTTAAAGTTTCACTGAAAGATAAATATCCAAAAGCTGTATCTCATAAAATGATAAAAAACATGTCTCCAAATTGCAGCAAATGACATCACTGCAGTCTGCAGATTGAAAAAATGCAGATGAATGACCAAGGGGAAAAAAAGGAGAATAGAAGAAAATGTGGAGTACTGATTTACAACCCGTTAAGAAACGATAATGAATGCTGGCACAATCCATGAACAGGACATTCTAGACTTATTGTGAAGACTTATATCAGGGTTTCCTGCCAACAAAAACAAGTAATGCAGGTCTCAGCAATCACTAGGCTTCTTCCAATAAAGAGACATAATCAATCAATGATATTATATTTCTGAGGGTTTTGTACCTCTGTTTTAACAAAGTCTATTAACAAAGTCATTCTTTGGTTTTCCATTAAATCAAGATGGGAAAATGCATAGTATAAAAACCTTCTCCATAAAAAAAAATAGAAAAATAGAGAAGAAAAGGCAATTTCTCAGGAAAGAGAGATGGCATACTGGATTACTGGGTTTGGACAACAGTACAGCTTTACCAAAAGTGTTTTTGTCTCTTGTAACACATATTCTGCAGTTAACAAGCCATAATTCAGAAAAACAAACACATCAATTGCTGCTTGGAATAAAACAGTAGCTTTCCTTGTTACATTACCATATGATATGAAATTAAATTCTAGACTGTGGCTTGCAAAAAAAAACCCGATTTCCCCCAAATTACAATTTTTTAACTAAAAGCTACATCCTGAGAACTCCTTATTTTTACTTTATCTGAAGTTTAATATGCCATTTGTGTTCATGCAACATATAATAAAATACATTCAATTCTAATTCATAGTTGTATTACACCAGTCAATGTTGGCATGAATTAAAATAAAAAGTAAATGAGAAGAGGAGCCTGAATCTTCTAACATGTATGATCTCTCTGTTTTCTTTAAAGGCTGTGGAAGAACTATTTATGCTTTTACATTTTAGCTTGATTTCCATAGCAGCACAATATGATTGGTACTTAATCAAAGAGGAAGACCCTTAGGAAGGGTTCACCTCTCTTGGGTGTCTGGTCTACCATCTTGATTTATTGTAGCTTCAACTAGTCTTCACACCAACAGCCTCTAACTATATATGTGCCTGTAATTACTGCTAAAAAGATTTCAGAAGAAAGAAACTTTTATCTGATTATATGCTACGCTGGATAGAAAGATCATAGAGTTCTACATTTCTTCTAGCTGCTGAGAAATACGACACTGTTCTCCCAGCCTTAATTAATGTTTCTGTGCTGAACACATACATTATAGTTTATTGCTATAATGTCTGTGAAAATGGACAGAAATCAAGTGAATCAATATCCATACTTTACAAGAATTTTTAGCTACATATAAATTTAGAAATGTAACAAATGAGTTATTTGATAAGACTTTGCAAAAAGATCAGTCACATATTGCATTGGACTGCCTTCTTGAACCACACCTAACATAATATCAAGTCACAGCTGTTGCTAGTCAGGCTGAGTCAGCAATAGCAAAAATGGGATCTTAAATATAGAAGAAGCACTGCTCAAGTGATTCAGTTGCTAGAGATGATACCTTTAAACATTGATTATTGAAAACTGCAAGACTGCAAATAGAGAACCAAAACGTCAGCAAACTTGATATAAACAGAAACAATAATATTACTGCTGTGAATATATGCAACACATTATAAGTTATACCATATGCTATCCAAAGAAAGCTCAATCAAACATTTCACGAATATTGGGCATTTTGCTAAGATTTGTCATTATACACTAACTAAGTAACAAGTAACTATGCCAGATATTACTTACTGCTTTAAATTGAGATAGAAATTATTCCAATATGTCATGGAGGAAATTATATGTAGTGTTAATGTTCCTAGCCTATCAGAAGAACAAGCTGGTATTGTTAAACACCAGCTAAACTGTCTCTGTGGACAACATCTACTTATTTGCAGTGCTTTAGAGCAGTGATTTTCAAACTACAAGTTATAAAGCACAGAGCTCTGTAACTATTGACTACTTCAAAGATTCCATGAGACATCACAGGGAAAACCGCAGAGAGTAAATAAAGTTTATATATGCTAAAAGGCATATGCAATAACTAAAAAATTTATTTAAGCAACCTTAGGTGTAATAGGATACAGTTAGCTGTTCAATATTTTCTGAAAAAAAAAAAAAAGAAAAGGGGAAAAAGTTATGTTCACAAGTGTAGCCTCTCTTAGACTTAAATTATTTATAAAAAGGCACTCAATTCTTAAAAAAGTTCCACTACCAAAAGTAGCGTTAAGTTTCATGGCTGTTTGACATGTTTATTTCGAACAGTAAACACATTATGCCTCAAATCTAAATAGTCTCAAATTGAGCATCTACACAGTTTGATCCTGTGTTAAAATCACTATGATAGCCAGTATCTCCCAATACGGACTGAAACCAATCCTTGGAAAATCACTACAGAGATTACTACTCTTTATGTGTGATGCAGAGTATAGAGTGAGAACTAGAAGGTGATGGCTGACTGTTAGCCTTTTCTACATCTACACCTATCTTCATAGAATCCTCAACTGGTTTGGGTTGGAAGGGACCTACGACATCTCTGGCAACCTGTTCCAGTGCTTCATCACCCTCATCATAAAAAAATTTCTTCCTTTTCTTCACCAGATTAAGAACAAATGATAATATAAATGGCACTCCCATATGTTACTGTTATCACTATTGCAATTACAGCAGATTATTTTACAGTTTGATAGAGGTGCTATGCATTTGATGTTGAAATAGCTTAACAATTCCAAAGTCTTTGTTTCCCAAAACACTATAAATTGAACTTTCTATTTGTGATACAAACCACTTGATAAATTAAAAAAAAAAAAAAAAAAGAAAAAAGTAAAAACTTATACACTTTACTAAATCCATATATCTCTGGAATCCATAATGATAGCTAGAACTGAAAGATCAAGTTGGAGAAGCTCTTAAGGTTTATGTTACTCACACTAAGACACTAATGACTCAGGTACTGTTATTATATATTGTCTATTTACATGATTCAGCATGGGGGGAAAAAAAAAGGGACTGACATTTGTAAGTTAACTTGATCACAAAATACATGAACTGTCACTATGATATTAATTCTGGTAGATTACTTCATTAAATGGCCAAAACCAAGACTTACATCACAACTCACAGCTGCTGCTGTATTCTCCCTTCCTCTCTACTTTTTGTGTCAGAAACAAAACCACATAGAAAGTATTCAATTATAGATCATAAGTTACTTCCTTCGAATTTGAAACTTTTCTGAGATAAAAGAATCTGGCATAAGAGATCATCAGAATACTCCCCTTAAGTCAATAAAGAAATCAACTGCTTCAATAGGATAATTGTCTTTCAAAGGCAACTCACACCCTGATAATCCAGAAGGAAAATATTAGATAAACTGACTGTGAACTTTTTACAAATTTACAGAGCTATGAAGTTGTAAAATATGGAGCATTTCCATAAGCAACTTGCTCATAGTTCTTCACCTTTTCTTCTTTAGTTCAAAACTAATGACAAAAGCTAAGTCTGATCTAAGTTCTGCTGAATTTAGATGACCTATTTTTGGGTGTCCAACATTACCATGTACTTAGAGAAACAAGTCTTAGTATGAAAAATGCCACAATGGGGAGTTATGTTTTCTGCCAAGTGCTGATTTCTCAATATTGATGCAAGACAGAAGAGCACATTGCTTATATGAAATGATCTCTGCATTAGCCTTCATTCTTTTATCTCGTGAAGATACAGGAATGCTTTGTCTCTAATTTCCTTATCCACATGGAAAGTACTCAGATCACCAATCATATCTCGCTGCATAGCAACCTTCTACAACTTACTGGACTTGAAAAGGATTAGAGGAAAGAAGACAGGCATAACTGCTAGCACCACAACTTTTAAAGCTATTGGAATACTTCTGACAACTGATCAGTGTTTCTTAAAAGAAACAAATTCAGGATATAATCTAATCTCTCACACAGTATTAGTCCTATCTACATTCGAACAACCTCTCCAATCTCTTTAGGCAGAATTAGCTGATTCAAGTTTCAGTGTTACGGAGATTGACAGCAGCTTTAATTTCTGTTCAAAGTGAACTTCACAAATCCAGTGACACAACCCGTATTTTTCTGTCAAAGCTTTAGGAATAAATAAGATTTAATGTCTCTTTCAGATCTGTTAAAGAATAAATTTAATAATTCAGAGTTTTTCCTGAGGTCAAATGCTAATCATGGCAAGCAGAAAGAGAGTTTTGCACTCTCTGAAAAATAAACAAGAAACTCCTCATGAAACAATGGTGACTTTTTTTTTTATTCAAGAAAGTCACCAGCAGGTTATCTGTGTTAATGAGAACACTTACAAGAAAAAATATTTTATCATTCACATTTGAATTATATTTGAACAAAAACGAGTCTTCAGAATTACACAACTGTAAGCATATCCTCTAGATTCAGGATTCCTGAAGAGTAGGAGATACATTACTTCTGTCAAAGAAAAATTGTGTTGTCTTCAACTTCATAGACCATTAATAGGTAAACATGACAAATCTTTTTAGATTATGATCATCCAAGAATCTCATAGCTGAATTATATTCAATGCTTTAGGAACCATAGTGGCAGTGTATAGTTACTTTTCTTTAGCTGGTAGACTGTTCTGTGAATTGAGGTCAGTCCTAGGTGGGAGCCTTGGAAGACTTGCACTCAGTACTGGTTTAGTTAGTTTCATATAAATATTGTTATGATATAGTTAAAGGACTGAGATTAAATTAAAAACATGATAAGTAAACTTTGGGATAAAGAAAAATATCAGTGGCAGTGATCCTGGAAGAATCTCTTGCAAGAGCATTATTTGCACTAGGGCAGAGATAGAATATTTTACATGTGGCATCACAAGACTGTGACAACACGGCCTTTACTCCTCCATGCTTCAAACTCCCTGTAAGATTTCCCTAAAAGATTTGCCTATAAGACTTAAGCATATGGAAAAGTCAACATTTCAGTTGGCTTATTAGTATTATAGAAAATATTCATCACATACTTAATATCAATATTATAACTGCAAGGTTTGCCTTGTAGGTATAATGCTTATGTAAAATGAATTTAATAAGCAAACACACAGTCAAAAATTTTCCCCACCTCCAAATAACAACCACAGATAACCAATAAAACATCTACTAAATTGAAATTTTAAAAGAGTAAGAAAAAACTAAGACAGAAATAAGGCAGTATAAATTTCTACTAAATCACCTGAAGAAAAACTGGTGGGTTGAAGTATGTACACAATATGGCCTAATCCATTAAACAAAAGAACTGTTAAACTGTGACCAGGACCATAATATGTATTGCATTAGTGAAGCTTTGTTGTTTATCATGTTGTTGTCAGAATCCTCTCAGTGTATAAAACAGGCACTTCACTAATCCACATATTTACAACTCACAAAATACTCTATGCATTTGTCAACAAAGATTTAAGAGCAATGTTACAGTGAGATCTCAGGTTGACTTTGTCACATTTGCAAAGTATACCACACTATCATTACAGAATCATAGAATGGTTTGTGTTGGAAGGACCTTTATCTAGACCATCCCCCTGCAAGGAGCAAGGAAGCCTTCAACCAGACCGCGTTGCTCAGAGCCCCATCCAGTCTGACCTTGAATGTTTCCAGGGATGGGGCATCCACTACCTCTCTGGGCAACCGGTTTCAGTGTTACACCACCCTCATTGTAAAAAAAATTCTTCCTTATGTTTAGTCTAAATCTACCCTCTTTTAGTTTAAAACCATTACCCTTTGTCTTATCACAACATGCCCTGCTAAAGAGTTTCACCCCATCTTTCTCATAAGCCCCCTTTGAGTATTGAAAGGCTGCTATAAGGTCTCCCCGGAGCCTTCTCTTCTCCACGCTAAACTGCCTCAACTCTCCCTGCCTGCCTTCATAGGAGAGGTGGCTCCAGCCCTCTGATTAATACTACATAATATCCTAGTAGATAAATTTCTTAAAAGCTAGGGATGATCAGGGTCTACTTAGGAGCCTTTTCCAACATAAGGATTTAAAATGTAGGTATAACCAAGCAGACAACAGATTATTATTTGGAAACTGAACTCTGAAATCCAGACAATGTATGCATTACTGCTGTTCAATGAGATCTCGATTAAATTCATTTTACAGCCACCTTCGAAAAAAATGGCTTAGTTTCATTACTACAAGGTGACTGACACCCTGTGGCAACTGTAATCTTTAGCCATATGTTAAGACACCTAAATATCTTATACAGCACATAAGAAAGATTAGCATGCTAAATATGGGAAAAGGTTAGCATACTATGCAGGAAGCTACCTAAGCCTGGTGGACAGAAATCTTAAGAAGAATTTCTGTTTGAAAAAAAAAAAAAAAAAAGACTGGAATGAATCTTCTCCCTCCCCTACAGACTCACAGCCATGAATCATCTCTATGATTAGGTGGTTACAACAAATAGTCCTTTCTCAGAGAACTGCTTCAAAAAGTGAAAATACAGTCCATACTCAAGCTCAGTAACTCAGTGGCTAAGTTACTCAGCTACATAATGTGGGGGGGGGAAAAAAAACCACCAAACCAAATATCTCCAGATGCCTCTTTTGCCTTATTACATTAAGCATTTGAACTTCCTCGTATTTAAAAGTAATTTATAAGTGTCTCTG
Organism: Chlamydotis macqueenii; assembly: GCF_036417535.1. NCBI lineage: Eukaryota > Metazoa > Chordata > Aves > Otidiformes > Otididae > Chlamydotis > Chlamydotis macqueenii. The sequence continues at coordinate 24,348,750 of NC_141558.1, forward strand.
TTCTGTATTGCAAGAGTATCTAGTCACAGTGAGAACCTCAAAACTAAGTCTTAACACGTGTATCCTAATCCACTTTACCACAGCAGCAGCTATGTGCACCCTTCTCTACGAGTCAATAAACATGCAAGTGTGAAAACCAGAACCCTTTCACAGCAAGAAGAGCTAAGAGCTTGCATAAGGGTCATTTAAATAGCACCTGAAATGTGTATGACCTCTATTCCAACCCCTGATAAAAGATTTTGTAAGGAATAGGTGTGAGACCATCTTCCATTATCCAAGCAAATGCTTTAATCAGTGGGTTTAATGCAGACTTAAACAGCATCTCATTACCCATAACACTTCGTGTTGGTTTCAGTAGGCACATCCTAACAAAACCACCTAGGTTATACAAGAAAGATGAGACAGAGCAACATTCATCCTAAATCCTAGAGCTCAGGTGACAGGAACCTTTGTGTTACCATGACAGTGGTGGCTGCCAGAATTTGCAAAAATATGCAAGCCTACAGAACTTTGTGAGGCAAGGCATAGAGCAGATAATTTAGACACTTAAATTTTGGAACAGGAAGAACAGATTAGGAGTTCAGAGCACCTAGACTGGAGGTATGCTTCCTTGAGGAATCAATAGCTAATTGTACATTTATAGAGATGGCCAAACAGGGCTTTTTTAAAAAGCACTTTTTGCAACACAATTAGAGCTACATAGCTTCTGAACTACAGATAGTTCACATCCAGTGAGCTCTGAGCATAGGCATAATAAACTGTCTTCTGTTTGCAGTCATCCACAGAAACACATCCATAATCTCTCTGTAGAACCCTTACTGACTACTTCAGTTCAAAAAGGCTGTTCAGGGAAGTGTAATTTAATGAGCTTTACTCTATTTTGTGTTCTTTATATATTAACTTAATACTTTTGTTCACTGGAATGAAAACAGTATTTAAAGCACTTCAACGTTCTAGCAGTTCGGAAGTATTTCTCTCTGTGCTGGTTTTATACCATCTGGAAGATCCCACTAGGTTAAGAATAATGGCACAAAATAAGTATGATACACCAGTGTGATAGACCAATGACTTCATACAGTTTACAGAAGTGTTGGTATGATTCATATTTAAATTAGTTTACTAGAAAATAGGGGAAAATGAATGATAAATTAGACTGTGTCAGAGAACAGAGATGCATGCTGATGAAATATCAAAAGAGAACACTTCTGATTATAATTTTCTCCCGAACACGTCAGTATCTAATTTCAACCATTGTCTGTAATATAGTATATAGCAGTAAAATCTCAGTACGACACTATTCACATATTTTAGCAGATCAGCTTAAGGACTGTTATGTGCCTTCAAAAGAAGTTGATATGAGTTATAGATTTCATTACTTTGTGGGTGGAATCACAGACAAGATATGACTTCTTTATGTCAGATTCCATCAGCTAGCATTATCATTTACAGACTTATAACTCTTCAAATGCACTGGATATGCAAATCTCTATGCAATAGTAGTGTATTTCAGCAATTTAATAGCTCAAAAAGGACTTTCTATACAGCATTTCACATACTAAATGTATGCTTGCCTTTCATTTTTCATGTTCAGATTTAATAAAGGAACTCATTAAATCCTTGACAACAAAAACAAGTCATTTCTAACATGATAGGTTCATTCATGAAGAGTACCTCAAGGGGGCCTACAAGAAAGATGAAGAGAGACTGTTCAGTAGGGCCTGTTGTGACAAGACGAGGGGTAATGGTTTTAAAATAGAGGGAGGTAGATTTAGATTGGATATTAGGAAAAAATTTTTTACAATGTGAGTTGTAGAACACTGGAACAAGTTGCCCAGAGAGGTGGTAGATGCCCCATCCTTGGAAACTTTCAAGGCCAGGCTGGATGAGGCTCTGAGCAACCTGATCTAGTCAGGGATGTCCCTACTCCTTGCAGGGGGGTTGGACTAGATAAGCTTTGAAGGTCCCTTCCAACACTAACCATTCTATGATTCTATGAAGATACTCAGTATACTTGTATTTAAATCTTGTAAATTCATATTTTAATTCAATGTTCATGGTATTGTATATGATATGACTGTATCCATATCAGTTTTAAGTGAATTTTACTGGGTTTCTCACAGGTAAAGTTGAAACAATAACTAACATTGGCTTTTACCCCAGACTATCTAGTCAGCTACTTGTGGATGCAGAGCTTTTTCTTACTACAGGCATGTTTATCACTTCAGTACTAAGGCTACTTCTTTAAATATGACATAGGATAGCACTTTTGTTCCATATTCAGTATCAAAGGTGATAGATACTAGTCCACTTACTAAATTGTGTTTTCTGCAAGGAATATATTATTATAAGATTAACAGAGTTAATCAGCACAAACCCAGTATTAGCCTTTTATGTTCAAATAAATTTTATGCATGGAAAAAAAAAAGCAATACATGTATGGGGCTGAATGGCATATTTGAAAGTTAAACTCCATTCAAGAGCATAGTTTAACTATCTATAGCCAAAGACAAGGACAAAAGTTGCAGTACCTAAAGTAGCAAATAACTAGAAAGAATATAATTTATAGCTTTAAAGAAAAAAAACAAACAAAGAAACAAAACCTGATACAAATATCAGGACAAATAACACTGAAAACGATTGGCTATTTTAGCACGTCCTAAAAACACTTCTTGTTACAAGCAACTTTTCCTGGACTACAGATCAGTCAAAATATAAGTAAACATCAGTAAGGAAGTATCCTATATAAACAAATTTATGGATTGGAACCAACAAATGGTGTGACAAATAGTTTTCCAATTTTAAATTTGCTGAAAACTTTTAACCTCGGTAAGTTATAAAGTATTTCTGTAAGCAATATATTTTCTTTTCTTTTTTTTTTTCCTAAACCTCTGATTCCCTAACTTTCAAGTGAAATATTCATTTTGATCAAAGTATACAAAAAAGTATAGTGTTGTATCTTGTAAGAAGTAGTGTAGTGCTGTACCTTTTAAGAAGAAGAATACAAGGGAATAAGTAATATGTTGGGTCATGGAGTAACAGCAGATATACTGTATGATTGTCCTCCAGGTTACAAAAGCCTTCCACTCCTCAATCCTGTACCTCTACCCAAACAGTTAATGGTACTGGAACACACACTGCTTATGTCTTTTCTTACTACAGCTCTGCCAATCCAAATTGCTTTTCATCCCACAGTTTTATTTTTCAAGAATAAGGTATGACTATGCTAAACCGTACACATAGGTACGTTCATGTTGCGTAGGTTGGGTCACCTCATTTTCCAGTCTGAAAAATATATTGTGGTGAACTCTTCATGCTTATGTGCCTGGGTTTCCTTTCACCTTGCTTGGGTGAGATGACACACTCCCACATCTCCCCCAACACGCTGGACAAGGACTGCAGGATGACCTACTTAGTGTACACATTCCAAACACAGATACAACTCCAAAATATGAATGTGATGCAGAATTGATGGAAGAACAGATGATTGAAAGGGATCATTGGGCAATTTTCCATCAGCTACACTGGTCAAAGTAAACTGTGTGGAGTGATACTACCATAACTGCAAAGTTCAGAGGACTGACTGACAAGACAGAGCAACGTGTTACTTTCATGATTGGCACCAAGAATTTCTAAGTGAAAGTACTTGGTAGCAATAAAGAAAATATGTGTATCTGAGACCAGTCTCTAGGTGCCTGTCTGATCTCCACGATTATTTAGAAAGTGCTGAGTAAAAGCCAAGAAATATTGAACTTTTCATCAAATTGTCAAAATGAGTAGGGGGTTTGTATTTCCTACAAATATAACCAACACAACTCTGGAGAGTTTTATTCAAGAGACCTGAAACAAGCTCTTGATTAAACAAGGACCAGAATACCAGGTGGGTCACATCTGCTTAGATATAGATACATGTCTTGAGGAGTTGATATATCCATCTCTATTTTTACAAATGCTCTTTTTTCATGGCTTTTGGGTCTAAATACACATCCTTGAGAACGGAATGTGTGCATCCATCACCTGATCTCTGGTTTGCACAGACAAGTCTTCTAAAGATCAGTCCATTTGGAAGATTAGCGGACCAAGGCTCTGAGGAACACTATGCAGTAATTGTACTCCACAGTCTAAAAGACTATGTATGTAAACAAAGGTTACTTCATTTTTCCCTGTAAGTAATTTAAACGTGTAACTGAAAGCACTCTGTGCTGCAGCAGGAAAAAAGCAAAGATGTTGGTAGGATCCATGTGTGCATACGGGTACAAAGATGCTGTTAATGGCCATATTACTTTCCACATAACTTCACCTGTAGTTTGGAACTGACTGTTGGTAGCAACCATGTTAGTAACAAAATAGCAATAAAGTACTGGAAAATGAGACTTTTTTTTTTTTTTCTCCCACATATGGGAAAGAATCTAGGGAATGTAGATGCTATGGGAGGACAGTAGATACAATTTACAGAAAAAGTTACTAGTTTTTTTTTTGTCTGTTTTCCACTGAGCACTTAATTGATTATATGTCTGCAGTTCACACAAAACAATTAAAGGGAAATGTTTATCAAATTTAGGCTGCACTGAAAAGGTTTTACTTTTGCCCTTCACACAATAGCATTTGATTTACTAATTTGCGCTAATATAAATGACATAATGATTAAAACCTATGTTTTTCTCCTTTGTGACCCAGCTTTAATTACGGCTCATCTGGTTTTCAGTAACACTGCCAGGAAAAATAACATGTTCAGCAAGCTATTTCTAGGCAATGCTTATGTGTGACGTGTCAGCGAGTTTCATCAGCTTGATATAATGATGTATTGCTTTTTTTTTTTCCCCTCTCAAGTATCTAGGTTATTATTCATTATATTAATTAATAACTTATTATCTTCACTGCAGTACTTACAGAGCTACTTAACTCACCTCTCTGCAAGATACTTTGTTGCATTATTGTCTACTTGCCTCTCCAAAGTACATTGTTTAAAATTCACAAAAAAACCTACAGTTCATGTAACCTAAAAATTTTTAGTTTTGGAAAGTACAATCCTAAATCATGAAATAAATAACTAAAATGCTAAGGAAGTACTACATCTTTCTTCTTAAACAACTTTAGGATTGTTGTGATTTTATTTAGTGAGGGGGGCCTAAGGCGGTAGCTTCTGTGGGAAACTGCTAGAAGTCGCTCCCCTTTATTCAGTGGACTCGGTCAGGCCAAGGGCGAACCCGCTGCTGGCCAAGGCCGAGCCAATTGGTAGCAGAATGTTCCGTGATAACGCCTCTGCGATAACATATTTAAGAAGGGGAAAAACAGAAAAAAAAAGAGAGAAGAGAAGATGTGAAGAAGCTGAGCGGGGGCACAGGTGCAGAGGAGGGAGGTGCAGGCCTCATGGGCCTTGCAGGTCTCACCCTCTGGCCTCTCACCAGGCAGCCAACTGGGCCCAACTAGGCCCGGCCTGGCTGCAAGAAGTGGAAAGGAGATGAGATGGATCATGTGAAGAGAATCTGAGAGGCGTCCGCCTGCCTGTTGTGAAGAACTTTTCTTGTGAGAGAAACAGCTGCAGACACCAAGGTCGGTTCAGAAGGAGGGGGAGGAGTAATGCTGCTCCTGGCAGAGATTCCCCTGCAGCCTGTGGTGATGACCATGGTGGAGCAGGTTGTCCCCCTGCAGCCCATGGAGGTCCACGGAGGAGCAGAGATTAATCTGCAGTCCATGGAGGACCCTATATCGGTGGAGGGGGATGCCTGAAGGCAGCTGTGGCCCATGGAGGGCCCGGTGGGGCAGCTGTTCTGGAAGGACTGCACCCCGTGGAAGAGATGACCCATGCCAGAGCGGTTTCATGAAGGACTGTGGCCCGTGGGAGGGACCCCACAACGGAGCAGGGGAGGAATGTGAAGAGTTCTTCCCCTGAGGAGGAAGGAGTGGCAGAAAACAATGCGTGATGAACTGACCGCGACCCCCATTCCCTCTTTCCCCCTGTGCCACTCGGGGGGGAAGGTAGTAGAGACAATGTTAAGCCCAGGAAGAGGGAGGGGTGGGGGGAGCTTGTCTTGTTCTCTATCTCATTATCCTGCTGTTTGTAGTAATAAATGAGTATTTTTCCCCAAGTCGAGTCTGTTTTGCCCATAATGGTAACTTTAAGGATTTTCTCCCTGTCCTTATCTCAAACCTCAAGCCATTTTTATTATATTATCTCTCCCTATTCTCTCAGAGGGTGGGGGGAGTGAGAGAGAGACTGCATAGTCTGGTCCCGATCAGGGCTGAACTACGACAAGGATGTCCATTTAAATTAATCAGATTGCAGCATTTGGTGTCACTCTGCTACAAAGCATTAAGTAGACAGCACACTTAAGCCACCCAGCCTCTCTTCATTTTGAAGATTTTTTGCTGACTGCTAGATTTGGTTGAGTTTTTTTTCTGCCTCATTTTATAGTTTCTCGTTCTGCAAGACTGCTTTATGAATGTATAACACTACCTCTATGGAATAGTATGAACTGCACCCAAGACCCCATGTATTGTATACAAGATGTTGTTTATTATTTAAAGAAAACTAAATGAGCTTTCAGTTTGTCATTTACTCTATCCTCCTAATAAGAATTCCAAAGGCTCAGTTTTCTTTCAAAAAAAAATTTCATAAGTGCCATTTTTGCTCCCATATAGAATTAACTCTATTTTAATACAGAATATTGAGATTTCCTGTAGAAGACTTGTTTTCTGTATGAGTTTTATAAGCAACCTGTGTTGTGACTTCATAGCAGTCAATAAATATCCATTATTTAGGATTCCTGTAAATATCCATTATTTAGGATTCCTGTAAACACTAAAAAATACGTATGATACACAATGAGTTTTCCAGCTTCTAATGTTTGAAAACTTTCTGGAGCTATACTTATACTATGACTACAAAGACATCAAAGCCAGCTCTAAATAAATCAGCTTAGGTTTGAAAGCAATATTACAGTTTAGTTTGATGTGCTCCTTTGATCCCCTCCTCTCCTCAGTACTTTGCCAGTCCTTTCTGAGCAGAGTTTGTCAGGTCAGGCTTAGAATCACTCAAAAACCTCTGTGCCCAAGCAAAGTTTCCAGTCACCACTAGAGTAGAGATTTCTGCACCATATGCTACAGCACTATAGAGATGATCCTATAGTATCTTCTATATCTTCTAGACGCTGGAGATAAATTATAGCTGTGGTAGGTGAACGGAAAGAGTCATATGATAAAAATTTGAATTATTTTTTGATGTGCTATGTATTTTTGTGTCATTCACAGACAATGATAATGTTATGTTAAAGGAGACAATTTACATACGCATAGCCAACACAGAGGTATTTGTGGAAATAATCATATTGTTCACTGAAATACTTTTTTACACATCAAGTTTCTACATACACTTATCAGTATGCTAACTTTGTCCACTGCAGTTCTTCAGTGTCCATTTCCTCAGCTGAAGCCTACCAGGAATTAACCACAAAATACAACTTTTTTTTTTTTTTTCCTGTACTCAGGAAAGCAGAAACCCTACAGAGCGAAAAGACAAAGTAGCTCTACAAATATCATTCATGACCTCAGGGGAAAATAGCCAATCTGTAAGTAACCTACTATGGGCTTATTTCATGCCACCTATTTGTTCACTTTTTTCCCCTCCCCTCCCCTCTGTATTGTCTCCTAGATTGTGAGGACAGTATAAGACCAGCAAATTCTTCTCCTGTGTAATTCCTGTGTAACTGGTGAGCTGAACATTAACCCCTCTGAACAAGAGTGATTCACTGTTAGCTCCACCATTTCCTTCTGTCACACATACAATTTTGCTAAAGATGTTCTGCCCTAACACTTGCTGAAGAACATCAGATAAATGATTCTGATAACTCTAGACGTGAATGCTGTAATTCCTGTATCCCACATTAGGTTAAATCTCTCTGGCATACACCTTCGTGCCAGCACCTGAGCTACTGTCAGAAGAACTGCAGAATTCTGTACAATCAATTGCTATTAGTATTATTCATAACAGTAGTATTTCTAAACAGATAGAAATTAAAGTGTTTTTTTTCCTTTCCATGGCTTGTTCTATGCGTATACATTTAAAATACATTTAAAATATTTATTTTGCTGTTCATTCAATATTGTATTTTATCCTTATGCAAGTTTTTACTTGTAGAAACAAGGATAAGGAAATACATTTTAGGATCTATGTTTTTAGAGTAATAAAACTATTCTTTATAATTGCTATGGTCCAGACAAAGAAACATAGTTTTGCCCCAGCTTGTAAAGTTTTATATCCTTGAAATATATTTTTGTTCTGTACTGGACCAGAAATGAAAAGAACTCACCTTATTTCAAGATGTTTCATATGGCAGGTGATTTCACAGAATAATCCAGTTTCAAGTGTAGGTTTTGAATCAAGGCATTTAATCTGAATACAAAGAACAAATTCCCCTTTTCCTAACACACAAAAGCATGCAAACATTCTGATGTCTGTGACTGGAAAACTAGTAAGTTTTATCAAAAAAATATTCACTAGAGATTCAACTTCAAAAGTCATGGGTTTTAACAGAAAACTAGTCACAAGATATACAGAAAATAATTTTCTTACATATAGCTTTTTGAAAAGGGTGCCGTACTCAGAGAGTGGTGGTCAACGGCTCAGTATCCAAGTGGAGACTGGTGACAAGTGCCATGCCTCAGCGGTCCGTGTTGGGCCTGGCCCTGTTCAACATCTTTGTTGGTGACATGGACAGTGGGATAGAGGGCACCCTCAGCAAGTTTGCTGATGACACCAAGCTGTGTGGTGCCTTCAACACACTGGAGGGAAGGGATGCCATCCAGAGGGACCTTGACAGGCTGGAGAGGTGGGCCCGAGCCAACCTCATGAAGTTCAACCAGGCCAAGTGCAAGGTCCTGCACCTGGGTCATGGCAATCCCAGGCACAAATACAGGCTGGGAGGAGAATGGATTGCAAGCTGCCCTGAGGAGAAGGACTTCAGTGCGCTGGTGCATGAGAAGCTCAACGTGAGCAGGCAATGCGCCCTTGCAGCCCAGAAGGCCAACTCCATCCTGGGCTGCATGAAGAGGAGCAAGGTCAGCAGGTCAAGGGAGGTGATTCTCCCCCTCTACTCTGCCCTGGTGAGACCTCGCCTGGAGTACTACATCCAGTTCTGGAGCCCCCAACACAAGAAGGACATGGAGCAGTTGGAGAGGGTCCAGAGGAGGGCCATGAACACGATCAGAGGGCTGGAGCACCTTTCCTATGAGGGCAGGCTGAGAGAGTTGGGGTTGTTCAGCCTGGAGAAGAGGAGGCTCTGGGGAGACCTTATAGCGGTCTTCCAGTACCTCAAGGGGGCCTACAGGAAAGATGTGGATACCCTGCTCAGTAGGGCCTGTTGTGACAGGATGAGGGATAATGGTTTTAAAATAGAGGGAGGTAGATTTAGGTTGGATATTAGGAAAAAATTTTTTTACAAAGAGGGTTGTAGAACACTGGAACAGGTTGCCCAGAGAGGTGGTAGATGCCCCATCCCTGGAAACATTCAAGGCCAGGTTGGATGAGGCTCTGAGCAACCTGATCTAGTCAGGGATGTCCCTGCTCCTTGCACGGGGGTTGGACTAGGTGACCTTTGAAGGTCCCTTCCAACCCAAACCATTTGATGATTCTATAAATCAACTACTGTTTTAGAACGCCTTTAAATGAAATCATGGCAATTTAGATCTCTCTTACTTCTAACAACAGAAATTGAGAAATAGGTACTTGTTTCTCTATAGATGAGATCTATAAGATTCAGCCCTCGCATGCCCATCCCTATTTTAGATTTTAAACTAGTAATTATTGTGTCTACAACTCCACCTACTAAGTTCAGCAGTTCTATAGACTGTTTTCTGAGTTCATTCAGCATGGTCTGTCCATGTCTACTGTACTCCTCCTCATCCTCTAGGAGGAGATGGCATCAGACATTATCTGCGGCAACAGCAGTGGGAAAGAGTTAATTCCCACATTACCAACACAAAGCTTTTAGGGCCCAATCAAAAGACTATTAGAGCAGCTCCAATTATTCAAAGCTACACATAACAGTTTTCCTACTTGGTTCTGAACACCAGTCTTCTCAATTTACAAAATGTTCTGGTTTTGTTTAGTGGGGGGTGGCCTAAGGTGGTAGCTTCTGTAGGAAACTGCTAGAAGTCGCTCCCCTTTGTTCAGTGGACTCAACCAGGCCTAGGGCAGACCTGCTGCTGGCCAGGGCCAAGCCAATTGGTAGCAGAATATTCCAGGGTAATGCCTCTGTGATAACATATTTAAGAAAGGGAAAACAGGAAAAAAAAAAAAGGGAGAGACTATGTGAAGCAGCTGAGCAGGGGCAGAAAAGGGGAGGCGCGAGCCTTGCGGGCCTTGCAGGCCTCACCCTCTGGCCTCTCGCCGGGTGGCTGACTGGGCCCAACTAGGCCTGGCCTGGCTGCAAGAAATGGAGAGGATATGAGAAGTGAATAAGATGTAAAAAGGATCCTGAGAGGCGTCTGCCAGCCTGTTGTGAGGAACGGCTGCAGGCGCCAAGGTCAGTGAAGGAGGTGGAGGAGTAATGCAGCTCCTGGCCAAGATTCCCCTGCAGCCTGTGGTGATGACCATGGTGGAGCAGGCTGTCCCCCTACAGCCCATGGAGGTCCACGGAGGAGCAGAGATTAATCTGCAGCCCATGGAGGACCCCACATGGGGGGAGGTGGATGCCTGAAGGAGGCTGTGGCCCATGGAGGGCCCACTGGGGCAGTTGTTCTGGAAGGACTGCACTCCGTGGAAGAAATGACCCACGCCAGAGCAGTTTCACAAAGGACTGTGGCCCGTGGGAGGGACCCCACGAAGGAGCAGGGGAGGAATGTGAGAAGTTCTTCCCCTGATGACAAAGTAGCAGCGTGAAACAACGCGTGATGAACTGACCGCGACCCCCATTCCCTTCCCCCCCCACCGTGCCACTCGGGAGGGGAAGGGAGTAGAGATAATGTTAAGCCTGGGAAGGGGGAAGGGTAGTGGGAGGTTATCTTGTTCCCTGTCTCATTCTCCTGCTAGTTTTAGAAATAAATGAATACTTTTCCCCAAGTTGAGTCTGTTTTGCTTATCTCAAACCTGTCCTTATCTCAAACCTCGAGCCATTTTTTCTTATATTATCTTTCCCTAATCTCTTGGAGGGTGAGGGGAGTGAGAAAGAGACTGCGTAGTCTGGTCCCAGTCGGGGCTGAAGTACGACACAGAAGTAGAGGAAGCCTTTGCCTCTAGTTTCCAAAATATCACTAGGATTAATCAGGTATGTTGTTTTGTTTTCTGATTTGTTCAGTTGCAATATGCCTCACAGCTAATCCTTTGGCCAAAGAAGTGTTAAGAGTTATGCATTTTACAAAGTTTTTTTTTCTGTCTCAGAAATCCTGAGTATTCTTACTTTGTCCATAGACAGCTAGCCCTAGGTGATGATATCTTGTCCAAGTGGCACAGACTGAAATAGATTTTGTAACAAATTATTTAAAGCTCTTGGCTTCATTATATTCTTTCCCTTTACATCGTCTGTCCTACATTACACTTTGAGGAAGGATAAGGATCTTGCTCCCTTCTTTTTCAATATTTTCTGAAATTAAAATATCTGAATCATGCTGTCTCTTTACATGGAAGATCTTTCACACTTCAAATTTTTGTTGCACTTTTTATTATTTTTTTTTAATATATATCATGCTTTGAGAGGCATAAACAATCTGCAAGAAGAGTACTCCAGAAAAAAAAGTATTATTATCAAGTTCTTGTACTAGAACTATAACATTTTTAGTATTATTTTTCTACATCTTTCTCATGTATCTTAATACCGCTTTTGTTCTTTTGCTTGTTGATGAATTTTGAGCAGATGATTTGAAAAGGCAATCAGTTGCGACAGATCTTTTCCTTCAAGTTCATTGGTTCTGTGGTAAGTACCTAATCAGTAGTTAAAAACTAAATTTCAAACTCACATTCCCTCCCAGTAGTCTGCAGCAGCTTTCACTTGCCCTGATATTGCCAGTTTTGCTTAGCTTTTAAGATTCCCCACTAAATTTCCCCAAACTCCAGTCACCGTAATGACATTCCTTAGCATAGGTCTTGATATGCACTGCAACAATTAGACTGTGGCCTTGTTATGACCATTTCTCATCACTCTAGCAAGAAAGGGACTGACTGCTGGTTTTTTTCACTCACCAAGTTCTACCACGTAGACATACCAGAAATTATGCTGCACAGATGAAGTTACATTTTTCAGGTGAGTTAATTTCCTGGAGCTGGTCAAATTGTGAACCGAAGAAAACAGTTGAAGTGAAAGTCCAGATTCCTTTCCCACTATTCTCTAATCGTAGTGGCTTAAAAGCCTCATAAAAGTTTATACAAAACCTCAGATTCTATTTTATCTACCTTTAACATGCATGCGTGGGCAATAGCATCTCCCTGCACTCCTGAAAGACAAGTGAATAACAAGGTATGTATTGTCTTGTATTAAAGGTGTTTATTCCTTGAGAAAAACAGAATGATTTAGATTATACATAAACCAGTTTCCTGAAATAAAATCTCTCAAAGGATGTATTCAAAGGATACGGCTGAAATAGCCTTCTTCAAAAACCAAACCAAGCTACACAACTCTAAAGCTATTACTAGGTTACAGTTAATATTCAGAAAATTCTGTCTGTTTTTAATCCCATTTCCAAACCATGTGAGGGTACAAATTGTGGCACAAGTTTTCAGCACTGAAGGTTTTTATTAGGAGATTTTTTTTCTTTAAAGATTTTTTCATTAACTCAGAAAAATATATCTTGCAGAATGTTTTTCCAAGGCACAACCAGCCACAACAATGCAATTTCTGATAGATAACTAATTTGATTTGTGTTGAATAAAAGAGTTGAATAAAGATGAATAAAACAGTTTCCTCATGCAATCTGTTCCAGAGCTGCTTCATCCCTATTGTTAGAAAGCTTTTTCTGAAGACTAATCTGAAACACTAACCTGAAACTGTCTTGATGCAGTTTGAGTCCATTATGGCATCTCTTCTTCACTGTGAGAATATTATACTTAATTATTTTTAGTAACTGACTTAAATATTTGAAGATTACTTTTATGACCCTTTCCCTCGCATTCACTTTCCCTTTCTAGTTTTCTCTATGCTAAAGTTCATCAGGTTTATGCAGTAAGTATTAGAGAACAGAAAGATCTAGAACAGAAACATGTCCTCAGTAGTTTATCAATATACTTACATTTTAACATACAGAGGTTGTGACATAAATCTAACATGCTTGCCTTTTTGTAAGCTACCAGTGTTCCTTGACTATGACAAATTCATCAAAGCAAAAAAGCGCCTCCGGGAAACTTGCTAATAACATGGCACAATGTTATCTCCCCTGAGGAAAAGGAAAAAGGATGGAAGCCTTTTCCTCTAATTTAATTAAAAATGAAAACTTTCATTAAACTAGGATATATCACACAGCATTTTAAGAAAAGTAATCTCTGCTGTGTTCATGCATCACTATTGTGTGTAAGAAAATTAAATACGATAAAATTAAACGATAACAAATGGGTACTTTGTGGAAGCACTGTGCAGTAAGTTTAAGGGTTTTTTCCTAAGGTACAAATAAGCTCATCTGACTGTTTCAAGACTCTAAGGTTTGCTACCTTTGTTTTTCTGCAGGAATGAAAGGCAAAGCAAATACAGAAATCACTACTGTATGAGAGAAGAAAGAATAAAAACTTTCATACTGTACGTAAGTGGCACCTCTTCAGAAAATCTATATTATTTAAGAAAGACAACTACTGGTGTCTTCCACAGTTTATTTAGTCATATTATTTATCTACACAACACCAGCTATATGCACACACTTGGCTAAAGGTAAAGCACTATTTAAACAAACACACAAAAAAACAACCACTAATTTGTATACATGGTAAACTATTAGACTTCGGTCATTACATGAGGTTACTTTTTTTTGTCAAAATAAATATGTGCATTTCACAGAACTATAAGCATTGAGCTGGGAAAGTACATTAAGAAATACTCCAACCAGCCTTCTCTTTCTTCTAGCATATACCCCTATCCGGTAATATGGGATATCTGCATGCAACACACTGACAAAACATTTAGTCACTGTAAGTCCAAGAAAGGCTAGAAGCTGGCCAGTCTGTACAATAAACTGAAGTTTTGCCACAGCACATCATTCCTTTCAGCTACCTACTTACTGCCGCTCCTGTTAACACAAGTTACAAAATCATATGGACATTTCTTATGAAAATGTAATATTCAAATTCCTTTTTCTTTCAATTCAAACACAAAAAGTTTACTTATTAAAATCCATTAAATGTTTAGAAACTAGTTTTTATTTACAGTCTTAGATTTTTATCTTTAAAATATCAATTCCAATATATCTAAAGCTTTGTATTTTAAATTACTCAAACTATGCAGAAGATATGAGCCATTACCCCACATTGTGTATAGAGAAACTGAGGCACCAGAAATAATGTAGCTTCACCAAGGTCATTACTGTAGCACAATCAAAATCCAGTTAACATTTCTTCTCCATTTTGTATAAGATTACACTTCATTTTCAGTTAAAACTAATCTTTCCTCTTGTCTTACAAAGTTTTCTGTCACTCTATACTTATAGATAATATATCCAATGTTCAGAAATACAGCACTAAAAGTGAGGAATGGCAGTAACATAGGATAGGATCTGTATTGCTCAGAATTTCATCAAGAGATTCTTTCCATGTTTATGCAGTCACTAATAAATGTTCTCTTCCTAATTGCATATAAAAAGTTTTAAACATGCAACAGCTCAACACTCCCGGAAAAACAGCTCCTCCCTCCTTCTTCCCTCCCCCATAATAAGACTACTGCCTGTTGTCACTCTCAAATACAACATGAAAATATGTGGAACTCAGTAACAGATACTGCTTCAGTACAATGTCAGTTCAGTTTATGAGCTGCAGAATTACCCTGTAGCTAAAAAGAGGAATTGTAAATTTGCCAGTCATCATCTATATCATATGGTAGCAAAGAATTTGACAAGGCAGTGCTGAAGTTAGTTTAGCAACAACTTAGCATATAAAATGTTTCATACCTGAACATTTTTCAGCATTTATTTTTACTAAGGGAACTTTGTGCATTTCTCCATATTTTTTTTTGCCTTCCCTTCCTCCCCACTTCATCTTTTCCAGTCTTAGGAGGGGTTCACAATTTCCACACTCCAGTTTATACTAATTTAAATTCACACTGCATTCAAGACAGGGAGGGAAAAGTCAGGTTAAACATCACAAGGAAAATCTGGCAGTGTTTCAAAACTCTGCTTATGATTTCTAAGCTAACCTGGATCCTATTTCACATCAGCATCAACAATGAACTTCCATGAGTGAAACTATCCCTTCTGAGACAGTACAGAATACAATCAACCTTCAGCTGGCTGGGACTACAATTTTAAATTGGTTATCATTCTGCTGACACTGCACGCAATGAAACATATCTGAGCTCACTAAGTACTATTTTTCTACTCTAGACTAAAATGCAATAAAAAGTGGTTTTGTTCTCAAAATAATCTGATAAGGAATATACTGTGAGAAAATACATCTCTTGACAAGAAAGCATTATTTTTAGAGTTATTTTTGTTAGTAGTATCACAATTTAAACAAAATATGAAACATAAGCCAGGGATGAAATGTTTGTATAAAACTTTCTCATGAATTAAAAAGCTCTTGCCCACAGACTATTTTATTATATTTTGCTGGAAATGTGATGATCAGATTCTGTTCAACAATATAATAGCAGTTTTCTACTTCAAAAAGCAAAGTTACATACTTTTGTGTCTCCTGTAGCATGGTTAGAAGGCATGAGATATTCCATGGTTAATTCTTTATTGAAAGAATAATTATTTCTTTGGTATTAACATTATTTTCCATAGCAGAAGACTCACAGTAGGACTCTTATAACATTGTCTGTACAGACTGTTTGAATAGAGATCCAAAAAAACACCTAAGCATGTTAACTGGGAACAACACAGACTCTATATAATAAGAAGAGATTGTGTATTATCCCTTTCAAAAAGGTGCACTCTTCCATTCCTCAGTTTGAGCGATGCAGCAGTTCCCAGAATAAAACTCTGGAAATACCCTTTGGCTGATCCCCATCCATTTGCATGTGGCACATCGCCAGATAGTGCATAATAATTTACAGAGCACCTTGTGAGCAGGAACAGCTTAGACTCTCATATGGTTTCAGCACAGACAGACCAGCAATCTAAAACAATGACTTTATAACCTCTTATCTGCTCTAAAAGACATGCATTTATACTGCATCCACATCATAGAACAGTATTTCAAAACTCCTGAAGTCATCTCTCAGCGTCTTCATGTTCATACAGGAAAACTAAAGTTCCAGTTCTTTTCCCTCTCTCTGAAACTGCTTAGATCTCATGGTTACTGACATAGAACAAAGATGCTTTGTCATCTCACTTTCTAGAGGCACCAACAGCTCTCAATTCATTCACACCAACAATGCCAAATGCTCCTCCACTGGTGGCAAATATTCTCTCTGTTAACAGACTAAGGCTTGCTCATCCTGATACCTACTCACACACGTTGCTGATCAATTGCCATGATCTCTACATGTAATCTTTTACTGTAGCTGCTTTTTGAGCAGATGTGACAAAGTTTCAGAGTATTTCTTTCAATAATCACTGTATACACATCCAGATATACCTTCATTAAAATTAATTTCAGTTGCAGATATTTAGTGATGTTAATTAGCTTCCAGCAGAGGTATTTTTGTTAGGACTGATTAGTAGTTTATTTGCTTTGTATGTAGATGTGCCATGTTATATCCCACAGTAGTCTTATCTGATAGAGTTTTCTCTTCCCTCCCCTTGCTCCTTTTTAATTTTACGACACTCCTCACCCACTTTGAAACTAACTGATCAAGTTTTTACAGTATTGCATATAGCATTAGGCTTAAACCACATCGCTGAATTTACATGGAATGTGGAAAGTGTAAATTACAGACTCTTTTGAGAAACCTATGTATTGCTATTACACTTCACCTGAACCTGATGATAATAAAATGCAAGTTAATCTAGAAACAGAAAAGTTCCAAAACATGGACAGTTCTGGATCTGTTGTGGTTTTTAGACTGTTGTATTGTCTTTGCCATTTTGTCAATAATTGCAGATAAATAAATAAATAAATAAATAAGCTGTGAACAGCACTTTTAGTTCAGAATTGGTTATTTAACATCATAGGATTATTTTAGAAGTTTGAGATGAATTGCCAAGCCCACTATAAAAATTTAGTATCATTAAAATATAGTAGTATATGGTCTGGAAACAGTAGATCAACATATTTAGGAAGATTTGAGGTGTCTCTCAATCTGGGGGACTGCTCCAGTAAAGCTTTAGAATACAGTGCCCTGTTACAGCTATTGTAAAGGTTCGATAGCTTCAGATGAAGCTCAGACTTGCTACATCTGATCTCAAACTCAGATACTGGATGAACAAGTCTGCTAGCATATTTCAACTCCCTGTTGTGAAGTGTGGCCTGTATCTTCATTTACAGGTAACATCAGAGGTGCTGCACAGATTAGATCCTTTACTCCACACAGATTTAGTCCATCAAAAATTTTACTGGCATTGCATAAAAAATTTCTGTTCGGATGTTTATTACTAGGATGGAGAAGTAGAATTGGAAACATATACAATGCACAACAGACTGAATGCAAAGAAGTAATATTTTCTTCCGCTAGCATAAGTACTACTCTAGTTCCTACATTCAGACCTCTGTGCTACATCTACACTAGTAACTCAACAAGGCTGAGCAAAGCTAAACATTGACCTCTGTATATTGTCAATACTCTTCGATTGAGACCTCATTCCTAAAACAACTTTGGCCTAGGCTAGGCAATATTCCTAACAACAGTTATGGAAATAACTGCTCGAGTTTTAAGGGATAAGGAAGATTTTGGTCATGAGCATGCAAGTCAAGCTACACCACAAGAATCAAGCTCTGCGACAGAAAATTGTCCCTTGCATGCTCCATTTACTAGTTTAAATGTAACCTTAACGTTCTCATAGCCCTACACAGGAGGAGGATCACAGGAAGAGAGTAAAATATTGTAGTAGTTCACAGAATTGAATTAGCTATATGTTTTCAGCTATAACTAAATATTTTAATTATAAAGTAAATCTAGAATTATAAAATTCTATTTTATGTGAAAAATTATTTTCACATATTTTCAACATTAAAATGTATATAGTAAAACAAGTTTGGAAGAACTAGTTTTGGTTTTTTTGTTTGTTTTTTGTTGTTGTTGGTTTTTTTTTTGTTTGTTTGGTTGATTTTTTTAATGGAATTCATAGAACAAAGGTTAACTTTGATAAGCATTTTACCAGAGTACTGAGAAATAAAAGTTTTGTAAACGTTTGGTCTCGTAAAGTATTGGGTTGAGTGTCCTTTAGTATTCTACTACCTCATTGCTCTGCCCCCTGCCAGTATTACTCCCAAGCTCCTTCTGCTGGTCCTTGGCCACTTTCTCCTATGGTAGCCCTGGCTGTTTGCCTACACATGAAAAAAGCAGGCAACATTTTCTGTGCCTGGCTGGGGAATATGTGTTTGCCAGCTGTCCAGTCAGTACAAAATCTCATGGGGCAGCTGTCTGCTGCCTCTCAGACTGCACTGTCATTAGGGGGGCAGTGTTATTATTTTGGGGTTGTTTCTGTTTTTTTGGAGTAGAAACAAGCTTGAAGATTGACTTCTGAAAGAGCTTACCTCAGGGAGGTAAATGGGAAAAAAAAAAAATACATAAAGAAAAATCAATGAGTGACAGGAACTGTGACTCTCTCCAGAGTCTGAAGCAATGTAAACAAAGCCCCAAACCAACTCATGCCAGATGACAAAAAAAAAAAAAAAAAAAAAAAAAAAAAAAAAGGCCTGTGAATTAAGAGCAGGTTCTCATCAGCTGCAATTATTTTCTCACAACAGCCTACAAAACAAATCATTTTATACATCAAAACCTTCTAGTACGCAAACAGTTTAAACATCTATTGTCAAAAAGATGTGTTAATTATGATAAACAAACCAGTAATATTTTAAGCAAAGCAAGACAAAGTAACATTGAGTGCCAACAGCACTGAAACTGTTTTCAGTACAAGTTGGGTCATGCCACAGATGCTTATTACTTCCACAAAAATACCTTTAACAGGATTTGATGTTCCTGCAGGAGTATATGACATTCAACAGCAAAATTTTATGTAACAGCAAATGAAGTCCATGTATCTTCCACATACTACATAGAAAGGATCTCTTTCATCACACTCCACATTTATCAAGACAAAAAAAAAAAAAAAAAAAAAGAAGAAAGCATTGCTTCTGAATAGCCAAAATGTAACTAATAAAAATAGGAAAAATGGAAGTCTATGTTCCAGATAAACAAAAATCGATTTAAGTATTTTACATAAAGTAATATGTTAATCTTTTCACACTTGACAAAGTAGCTCCAGAGTTACTTTCTATTAGCCACCAAGTAGAGTACAGATACAACAATAATGTTAAAATACATACCTTGAACATATCTATCTTAGCAAAGTTTCGCAGTATATTTAAAAGCATTAACAAATTTTGCTGCTGAGTTGGCATTTTTATACCTCCAAAGAGTACTGAAGTTCAGAGAAGACAGAACCTTGATTTTATCAATTTTTGAGGATAACTATCTTCTGGTAAAGTCATCTGATGCTGAGTGCACTTACTGGCTTGGAAGCTCAACTCCCAAATGACTCAGACTGTACAGTCACACAGATGTGTGATTCCTAGATGACAATACTGTGTACTCTAAGTGATAGAGCTTAAAATAAGGAGATATGACACCAGGTCTACTATTTTACTTGCCGTCACAAATCTGTCCTCTGTCCTTCATTGTATGGGGATGACTTCTGCTGCCAAATGCCTTGTGTTCTACAACAAGGAAATCAGCAATAGAATTTAACATCTTTATTTCATAAGGTATTAGCCAATGCAAGGACTAGCAGTACATGAGATTCAGCTTGACTTGGTACTTGGCCCTGACTCTGGAGCTAGCCCCGAGACAATTGCTCAGCAAATCAAAGTAGTATAGTGAAGCAAATAATTAGGTGTCACAAATTGCTGTGGTAAACCATGTATTTTGTTCACCTTCAATAAGTAACGAAAAGTAACTCAGAATAACTTCCTCTCCTAGACGAAACAGGAAAATGACAAATTATTTTATGTCTCCAGATTATATAACAATGCTTATTTTATTTCCAAAACTTTTGAAATATGAAATTGTTTTTAAGTATAGAGGGTATGTCTTTGGGGCAGAACCATTTTCTCCGAAAGAGGTTAATACCTGAGTGAGCGCTTGAGAGTTAACCCATATGCAGTATTTCAGTTCAGACACTAAGGACTGTATGAAGAGTTCAACAGATTCTATAACAATTTTTCCAAAATAAGTACCAATTTACTTGGGTTGAACACAATGAGGACTTGATCTTCAGATAGAAATATTTTGAAGCAATTGTAGAATGCTTAGAATTTTTTGCAGGTTTTCATGCAATAAGTGAAAAGTTGAAACGTCAATAAGATTTTCCTTTTTTAAATACAGGTTTTTGGGACAGAAAATAAACAGCACTCGAAGTGCTTCAGCTCATCCTAAAATAGATCGCAAATAAAACTAAGATGAACAGGAATGCCTGCTCCTCTCCTTAAACAGAGGGAGTCCAAACTCCACCTGATTAGATCTCTACTAATTTTCATAGAATCATAGAATGGTTAGGGTTGGAAGGGACCTTCAAAGGTCACCTAGTCCAACCCCCCTGCAAGAAGCAGGGACATCCCTGACTAGATCAGGTTGCTCAGAGCCTCATCCAACCTGGCCTTGAATGTTTCCAGGGATGGGGCATCCACCCTGGAATCTCTGGGCAACCTGTTCCAGTGTTCTACAACCCTCATTGTAAAAATTTTTTTCCTAATATCCAATCTAAATCTACCTCCCTCTATTTTAAAACCATTACCCCTTGTCCTATCACAACAGGCCCTACTGAACAGCCTCTCCCCATCTTTCTTGTAGGCCCCCTTGAGGTACTGGAAGACCGCTATCAGGTCTCCCCGGAGCCTCCTCTTCTGCAGCCTGAACAGCCCCAACTCTCTCAGCCTGTCCTCATAAGAGAGGTGCTCCAGCTCTTTTATCATCTTTGTGGCCCTCCTCTGGACCTTCTCCAACTGGTCCATGTCCTTCTTGTGTTGGGGGCTCCAGAACTGGATGTAGTACTCCAGGTGGGGTCTCACCAGGGCAGAGTAGAGGGGGAGGAATCACCCTGGCCACGCTCCTCTTGATGCAGCCCAGGATGCGGTTGGCCTTCTGGGCTGCAAGGGTGCATTGCCTGCTCATGTTCAGCTTCTCATGCACCAGCGCACCGAAGTCCTTCTCCTCAGGGCAGCTTGCAATCCATTCCCCGCCCAGCCTGTATTTGTGCCTGGGATTGCCACAAGCCAGGTGCAGGACCTTGCACTTGGCCTGGTTGAACTTCATGAGGTTGGCACGGGCCCACCTCTCCAGCCTGTCAAGGTCCCTCTGGATGGCACCCCTCCCTTCCAGCATGTCAACAGCACCACACAGCCTGGTGTCATCAGCGAACTTGCTGAGGGTGCACTCTATCCCACTGTCCATGTCGCCGACAAAGGTGTTGAACAGGGCCGGGCACAACATGGACCCCTGAGGGACACCACTCGTGACCAGTCTCCACCTGGATATTGAGCCGTTGACCACCTCTCTGAGCATGGCCATCCAGCCGAATCCTTATCCACCGAGTGATCCATTCATCAAACCATGTCTCTCCAGTTTAGAGATAAGAATTTCATGCAGGACAGTGTCTTTAAGATTCCATATACACATACAGACATCCATAAACAAGCATAATATTTGTCAGGCTTGCACTGAACTGTAATCTAGATGGCTGACATTTGTTGAGATGAATAGCTTTCTTCTTTGATATTAAAATCAGTATTTTGTGTCAATAAGTGATTATTTCATAGAATCATAGAATCATAGAATGGTTAGGGTTGGAAGGGACCTTCAAAGGTCATCTAGTCCAACCCCCCTGCAAGGAGCAGGGACATCCCTGACTAGGTCAGGTTGCTCAGAGCCTCATCCAGCCTGGCCTTGAACGTTTCCAGGGATGGGGCCTCCACCACCTTTCTGGGCAACCTGTTCCACTGTTCTATAACTCGCATCGTAAAAAATTTTTTCCTAATTTCTAATCTAAATCTACCCCCCTCTATTTTAAAACCATTACCTCTCGTCCTATCGCAACAGGCCCTACTAAACAGCCTTTCCCCATCTTTCTTGTAGGCCCCCTTGAGGTACTGGAAGACCGCTATCAGGTCTCCCCGGAGCCTCCTCTTCTCCAGGCTGAACAGCCCCAACTCTCTCAGCCTGTCCTCATACGAGAGGTGCTCCAGCCCTTTTATCATCTTTGTGGCCCTCCTCTGGACCTTCTCCAACAGGTCCATGTCCTTCTTGTGCTGGGGGCTCCAGAAATGGACACAGTACTCCAGGTGGGGTCTCACCAGGGCAGAGTAGAGGGGGAGAACCACCTCCCTCGACCTGCTGGCCACGTTCCTCTTGATGCAGCCCAGGATGCGGTTGGCCTTCTGGGCTGCAAGGGCGCATTGCCTGCTCATGTTAAGCTTCTCATCCACCAGCACTCCCAAGTCCTTCTCCTCAGGGCTGCTCTCAATCCATTCCCCGCCCAGCCTGTATTTGTGCCTGGGATTGCCATGACCCAGGTGCAGGACCTTGCGCTTGGCCTGGTTGAACTTCATGAGGTTGGCACAGGCCCACCTCTCCAGCCTGTCAAGGTCCCTCTGGATGGCATCCCTCCCTTCCAGCGTGTCGACGGCACCACACAGCTTGGTGTCGTTGGCGAACTTTTTCTCAGTATAGAAAAAAATTCGTATGTGAAACAAACAAACAACAGTACAAAAAAGAAGTCCTGAGAGTCACATATTGTGCCAGCTAAGGCACGCATATTCTTACAATATTTCTAGTAACAGAGATGCATAAATTTGGCATAATATGGCATCACTAAGAACTCCAAATACAGTGAAAGATGTATGGAAATTAGCCTAGTAAAAGGCATCATAAATCAGAACTTCAGAGCTGCAAGAGGAACCTTTAAGTCTTACTCATAAGGGAACCCATTCTTAGATGAGATGACATTCAGAAACCCAAGGGAGGCAAATAATTTAGATTTTTGACAGCTAGCAGAGCAGGTAGTGAAGTTGTCATTAAAAAAGATCAATCTCCGTCTGCTCAACTTGTACCACATTATGAACATGCACACAGTTCTCAGACACAAAGGTGCCTCTGCTAAAAAGCAAACCTATGAACTGTATTCTCAATAGAGCTTCATGGGAGTCACAAAACCTTGTAGACATCAAAACTACAAGTAGTAACAAAATGAAATTAAGGAAGAACTACATGCAGTCTTGATCATAAAACAAAGAAGTGAATCAGAGATTTGGAAACCACTAAACTCTACTCAGAGTATGATGACTTGAACACAACTTGCAGTATACACTCCATTTGCCAAGTTTCAGAGCAAACAAACCAAGTTATCCAGTCTTTTCTTTATTAGCTAAATTACTTCATTTTAGGAATGCACTATTGTTAAGAGTTCTTTACATTTTTACTTTCCATCAAACACTTAAAATGTTAAAAATTCACATTCCTGAGAATATAAAGATAAAGAAGCATTTATTTGAGGATTATAAACAACTCAGTTCAGGCTACTTGTGCTTATATATGCACTATTTTGAATATACAGTTACATATGTTGTAAACATTTCAAAGTTTTCTGCAGTTATACCTATCAAAAAAGACAACTTCATACAGTACATAAACTCTGCAGAATCTTCCATCTACCACCTCAGAAGTCCTTAAAGTAGTTACACACATATAAAGGCACCATGTTGCTAAAGTTATAACAAGGTAAAGTACAGAAAATAAAGGAGAGAAAAACTGGAAGATAATACAATAGCGTGAATCTGAATACAACTATAAAAGTAAAATAATGGCAGTCTTTTTCCCCGAAGCCCCGCACCACCATCTGGTGCTGACTTCATGGCCACAAAGGTGTAGCACCTTTCCCAACAGACCAGGGTCATGTCCACTGCTGAAATAACCACACCCAACCTATATGAAAAGTGCTGCTATGGAAGAGACTTACACTATTCTAACACAAACCCGCATAGCCATTTTTTTGCATTTAAAATGGAATGGTGAATGATCCACATCAATTTGCACACAGAGAAGAATCCTGCTGTGGCAAATATTCTCCAAATGATGTAAACGTTTATGGTCCCAAGAAAGATGAGGTGAGTCGTTTAATTAAAGAATCATATGAAAGTAGTAGCAGAGTGAGATCACAGAAACTGCAAAGGACTTTTTAACCATTAGAAACTTATTACACACCTCAGTTTATGATAGCTGTCAGACATTAGTATAGAAATGCTTTAGTTGTACATTTAGATGTACATTTTAATAAATAAATAATTGAATTCTATTAAATCATCACAACATACATTTTGATGTTGATCTTCTAATTTCTTAGCATTGCACTGCCACAAGTAACTGAAAAAATAGCAGAGACATTCCTACAACAGGATAACTAATGTCTGTTAACGCTTAAGTCCTTGTGAGAAAAAAAAAAAAAAAAACCACCACCAAAAAAAACCAACACAACGTTTTACCATGAAATCAAGTCATAGAAGTTACCACCAAATAAAAAAAAAAATCCTAAAGTGTCTTGCTCTTATTTAGTTATGTTCATAAGACATGTTAAAAGTAGCCCATGTGCATTATCTTTAGAGCCAAAAAAAAAAAAAAAAAACCAACCCCAAAAAAACCCATGACATTAAGGAATATTTTTTTGCTTCTTTTTCTGGGACAGTTTGGGGAAAGCATTTTTACTATACTATCTCCCTTTATTCTGCTGCTAACAATATAATCTCATATGATATTTCAAATGTGAGGCTTAGCTAGACTGGAATGAAAAAGTTACAATCCCAATGAGAAAAAAAATTTTGCATTAGCAGGCACAATTTCTACCCACATAAGCGACATTTACTTAAACGTATCCGTATGAATAGCTCATTCAGAAACAAAACAGCTGATTAAGAGTGTAAATTTCAAATAAGCTCAATACAGTACTAATCATTATTCCCCATGAGAACCTTCTACTGACATTAGTGGGAGTAAGATTAAGCTAATACTAGTTTTGAAAATTTAATACTTAATTGATCAACTTAGAAACAACGCAATTTGTCTGAAGTTGTTGCTGCATCTGAAATATAGTGGATAAAGCAAGATGAATGAGTCAGAACAAATAATTTCTGCTAAAAGGTTCTCTTTTTCCTGAAGTCACATTTATGTGGGTTTGCAAATCTTTATTTCAGTGTAGTTTTCATGTTATATCTGAACAACTGAAGCAAGAGGAGTTCAAGTAATAGTGTCACCAATTTGCTCAGAGTTTCTCCCAGAAATAAAGTTTTTCACCTCTCTCTATCCGTACACATTCCAGAGAGAAAAGCTATCAGGTTTAACATACAGAAAGTGGTACAGCAACAAATTTATCTAACCATAAATTAAAATTTTTCACCCCTTGACATTCTAAAGACACTTTCCAACAACAACAACAACAAAAAAAAAAAAAAAAAAAAACCACAACAAAAATCCTACAGCAAGTATACTATGATCTAATTCAAACTCAGATGCAGGAGAAAATATTTCAAACAAACAATAAGGAATAAAATTGTAAGGACAAATAATTTAGAGTGACAGAGTATTATACTAATGGAGTTATTCTTGAGAAGTACATTTTGTAGTTAAGCAAATAAAGCCTGCACAGACTGGCCAAAATTTCTAAGAGTATCTTGTTTGCATTACAGTAAACATTCAAGAGGTTTGCATAAACAGAAATACATGACCTACAGTTATATAAATAATACATGAAGGTCTGAAGAACAATAGAGATATGAGTTTTGATCAAAACTCCAAGTCTTTTTGCAACAAGAACATAGTTCAAAAGATCTGATGTCATTTCTTTATTAACATCACATTAGTGGTGTGTTTCTGTGGCTATGCACTGGCTTTCTACTTTATGTGTCCAAGAGAAGCAACACAGGGCACATATACATTTCCATCTATTTTATGTTATTGTCTAAGTTCCCTAAATATAATAATATATTACTAATTCTGAATTACAAATGTTTCAGTATAAATGTGAAAATCAGACCGATATCATGGTATAAAGTATCAGATGTTATGCTACAGTACTTAAACAGATTTTCAGTTGTCATGTTTCTGCTAGGGGTTGAAACACCCAACTAGTGATCATAAAACAACTGTGCTGAGTTATGCATTTTTACTAATTTAGTTCTGTGCTTATAACCTAAAGGGGCATCACTTACCCATTTAAACACTCATTTGAACCAATGGCCCATGCAATCGCTTACAGAAAGCATCTTTACCTCCCTGTTTGTCTTTTCAATATCTTTGACAGTAGAAATAAGAGAATGAATATTAATTTTAAGATTAAAATAATTTCTTCATTATACATAGACACTACATTTTAAATGTGGTTCAACCTTAAAGATACTGAAAATTAATATAGCAGATTTATAGAATTCTATAAAGTTTTAGTGTTTATACAAAATTTATATAAAATCAGTCTAATTCAGTTTATGTAAAATTTCTAGGTATACAGAAACCTGTCTGTATAGGTAACTATTACTTTTCAGGCCCCTTTAAAGGAAAATGTTCAGATAGGCAAAGATTATAAACACTAACTTTTTTTCTGGGATATGAAGACATCAAGATTAAGTCAATTGAGGTTATCGGAGACAAATAAGCCAAAAATAAAAAATACTCTAGGGAATGAAGGCTCTACATATGGCCATTCACAAAAAAAAAAAAAAAAAAAAAAACCACAAAAAAAACCAAACAAAAAACCACACAACCAAAAAAAACCCACAACAAAAAAAAACAAAACAAGAGGCAGAAGGAAGTAACTGTACAGTTTGAGGGGCAGGAGTTCATAACCATTTAGAAGCAGTATCCACTACATTTTTCCAACCAACATGCAGAAGTTTCAGGTGTACTACTTAGAATTCAGTTGCAAGAAAATAATGTCTCTGCATGTCTTTTTTTTTTTTTTTAATACAGTTCCTTATGGGTCTACAGTTAGATTGAATATCCCCATATACTCTATAAAAGTAAAGTTCTTGTTCTCCTGTGGTACTTTTTAATAAAATAATTCAAAATCCCTGTAAAAGAGTCAAACTAATGGCACTTCTATAGACAGAAAGAAGATGATGACAAATTGAAGTGATTTAAAGGTTAATACAGAAAACAAATCCAGCTTTTAGCCACTGATTGGCGACTCAGCCATTGATTCACAGTTACTCTCTGAAGTTCACTCCCTGGAATGTGAATTCCCTTTCGAAATTTTAACTTGAGAGAGAACTTGATGTGAGTTTTTAAAATAGAAATAAGTAAGATGAGACTACATCAACATGGCGCTGTTGTTTCAGATGCTCATTCCCAGTAGAAATGCCCTGCTTATATACACACATTTTTAAATCTATGAAATTATATGGAAATAGTGAAGAGTTATTGCTTGTCATAAGAATAAGAGAAGATGTTTCAAGGTAAGTCATATATCAGTCTAACTCAACAGTAGTGAATGACCTCACTGTTCTAATCCATGTTCTACACATTACATTAATCTAAATATAATGTGCAGCCACTTGCTTGATTTTTCAGAAAAAAATCCCCCACAAAACAGCATTCAGTCAAGGCAACTGAAGGCTCTGAAAATCAACAAGTTGTCCTCCCATGTCTTCTCTCCAGCAGCAGCAACATCACCAATCACATTTCTTTAGAGCTGTTGAAATTGAGTGTTTTGGCTACAGTCCAGAGTCAAATCCTTAAATTTAATATAAGCCATCTATTAGGCTTCTGTAATGTAACCTCCACAGCTCTTCCACTTTAGATAAAGGTAGTATGGTTGGCAAATTAAAAACACATTCAATAGCCCCTTTTATTTTTTTTTTCACAATAAAAAGGAAAGAAGACTGGAGAGAATTCACCACTGAAGGAGAACCTTCCAAGTGATTCGGTAGTTCATAAAAGGTCAGGTTCAGTAATCTTCTCTTATCAGTAAAGTCTTACATAGCGTGTCTTAAAAGCATGATAGGCCCACAATATTCCAAATTAAAATCAACCATCTGTTATATCTTGTTCTAGGAAATACTTCCTGGTTGACAAAATAGTGATCAGAAGTAACCTGCTTCTGCTCAAATAATTTTTTTTTTTTTAAGAAATGTTTTATGGAAGGCTAATGCAAACTGAACTATCAAAATACGAAATATAGCTCATAATACTTCAGATAGAACAACAGCAAAAGTGAAAAAGGGATTAAAACTTCTAGCAGGACAAAAATTCAAACCACAAACAATGGATTATACAGCTACATGCCGCGTTTAGAACTAAGTGTGCAAGTGTTACGGCAGCAGTCAGCAGATGGTGCTGTTATACACAGTGATAATTTCTGCCCCCCTCACCCCCCCCCCCCCAGTGCACAGGGACAAATACATTATTTTGTTAGTACTTTTTTTGTGGCAGCCCCAAAATTTTTCCTCTCTGATTTGATAAAAGTCCATTCTTATAACAGATTTTTTTTTGAGTTAACCTGGGAGGGAAAAAGGGAAAATCTCCCTTCTTCACAAACTTAACAGAAAACAGGACTTCAGTTTCTAGATTCACATAAGGACTCTTGGCAATGTGCAATGCTGGCTGGGAAAAGTACATAGAAGAATTGAATATGAAATGGAAGCTGTGTGCATACTGCCTGGTTCTTGTTCACCAGAGGGTAAAGGATGCTAGTGAAGAACCTGAGCTCAGCCACAGAGCTGATGCATAAGGTCTACAACATAAAGGGGAGATTATTTTTTTTTCTATACAGTTCTTCATATTTTTCATTCACACTCATGTTGTATTTTCAGTGCATCTATGGAGTAGGACACCTGTTGCAGACATTTTTCCCTGTTTAACCTAAAATTCTGTACTATAATCAGCTAAGACTTCATTGAAACTAGTACCTCATAGCATTTGTCACATGCTAATTAAACTGAGTTATGTTCAGTTTAGACATAGCTGTGATGCCGGTGGGATGAGGACTTGAGTGGTAGAACAGCAGTGACTGCTGATGGTTTTGATGTGATTAATTTTATATTAATATGCTGCAAGTTAGGGTACCATAACTTTTTAGCACATATTTCATCACTTGACACAATATCAAATGCGGTATAGTCATTTTGTCCTTATTATCTGTTCTGTTAAAGTTGTTTAGTTTTCTACTGTGGGTAAGATCTTTTAAAAATAGTAGATATTCTAAAAATATTATAAATAGCCATGCAAATACTTTGCATAAACACACACCAAATAAACTTAACACAACCCTTATTCATGCGTTATTCTAGCTTGCACAGGTAGATATTTTCAGTTCATTTTACTGATTACAGGTTCAGGCTCAAGACCGTTCCTAGCATCTCAACCAAAATTCCTAGTGCACTGGACCTAACAGGTTACAGTGCACCTTCTAAGTGCCACAGTCTCATCACCTTACTTTCCACACCTGTTAGTTTCAGCATTGTTCCATAATCAATTTAACCTTATTATCCAGTATTGTTGATTCTTCACATTTAAAAACATGATAATACAGAGTTTAATGATCCTATCTAGGGCATAAATTTTACCTTTCTTGTACTAGTGTATGGTTTTGGCATTGTACTTTTACTGAACTAAAATTTACCTACCATGGCACAAAAATAGCGAAGTATCAAAACACGAAATAAGACTCTGATTTTGGACTGTTATTCTCACGGCTACCATCAGATTACATCATATTGATTCGCAAATGAAGAATAATATGTTTTATCCCTTGTATCAGTATGGGCTGGTCCATTATCCACTGTTGATTGATCAGAGGAATTTCTTCTGTTCATGAAGATTTAAATAATGTAAACTTTGATCTGAAAGAGTACTCGGACAGCTTATTGAGTTGAATAGCGGCTACAGTATTTCAGCAAAAATTAAAATAAAAACTTGGATATAAATAACTAATTTCTGAATTGCTCATAAAGTTTCATGAACAAAAGCTTGAAATTACTAAGCCTACAAAGAGTATAATGTATCTCTTCTTCCCACTTACACTCCATCTCTCACACAGACCATAGTATACACAATCCAAAATGAAAGTAAAATTGCCTTTAATAGAGAGATTTAGCATTTTTGTTAGTTATAAATTAAATCTAAAAAAAAAAACCAAAATAGGAAATTAGGAGCCGCTGAAGCAACAAAATTACTTTGAAGGGCTGAGTATGATCTAAGCACTGCAAAAAACATTGTGGCTGTATCATTTAAAAGGCAATTATGACATATAATTTTGCAAAATTCCTAACAGCAAAGAAATATATTTTAGCTTTTGTTTCATTCTCAGTTTTCTTTTAAAAGCTACATCTCAAACATGAAAAAACCTGGTACTGACAAGAATGCAATAAGCAAAGCAAAGCATTCTCTTTAAAACTTGCCGTTGTTATAGAATTCAGGTAGAGGATCCCAGTAATGACACTGTTCAATCTGTGAACGGACCCAACTCAAGTCACACCTGACTTCTCACATTCTGGGGTGGTTTTGTCCTCCTTTCAGTTAAAGGTTTATTTTAATAACTAAGCCATCATGCATGCAGATTCCATCATGATTTAAGTCATGAAAGGATGGCACGTGGGTAGGATTTGGGCAGCTGTGCCAAGGTGATCATATGTGCAGCGCTGAAATGTGTTCCTCTAGTACATGGCAACAATAATGCACTAAACCAAACTCCTACAGCAGGGCTGACTTGACAGCATTGAAGAGAACTTCAGTATCCTACACACAACAGCTGTCCAATCACCCATTGCCTATTTTTTTTTCCCTCAAAATGCAGCTCCTCAGTGCTTTATTACAATTGACGTTTAAAAATAAAAATATGCAGAATAACGTTTCAAAAACCAAGGAAGCTATTACTGAAAAAAACCAAAACTTCAGGTTCTCTGTTACAGCCTCACTGTATCAGAAGCTAAAACACCAGACAGGCACAAACCTGCTAACGGCTGGTCAGTTCAGAAGCCTACTCTGCTTACAGGAACACAGGACCGAAATCAACTGCCTCCCTGTTGGCGCCCACAGTTACCTAAGAAAGTTAAAGAGAATATGTGGCCAAATTTTCTTCTGCTGCCCCCAGGGAGCTACGCTTTAAGTTGGCTATATCTTTTAAAGGAATAAGCACATTTTACAGCAGAATGCTCAGTTTTCTCACAAGCTTCTGCTTTCAAAACCAGTTTTTAATCCCAAAACAGAAATGGAAGAGGGAACCTACCCCATTTTGTTTTAAGAAGTCTCACAACTTCTCTCCAGCCTCCAAAATAAGAGATTCCCAAAGAACCAACAAACTCAAATCGGTAGAATAATTAAAGATTATCTAAGAAGATAATATTCTCAAAAAAAACTCTGTTTGAAGTAAGAGGTATTTCCATTGAGATGAAGCATGTTTTTCTACTAAAGGTCCTTTCACTTCAAACACTTACTTTCTGTAAAGCAGGACACACAAATTAAACCTTAGAATGGACATGCATGCTGGGAAGAATGTAGAGATGTTGCCTAGGAGAGTAGGGATAGGATCATGAAAGCTAAGGCACAGCTGGAACTGCATTTGGCAAGGGATGTGAAGAACAAGAGCAGTTTCTACAGGTACATTAGTCAGAGAAGGAAGACAAAAGAAAATGTACTCCTCCTGATAAATGAGACAGGGGATCTAGTGACAACTGACACAGAGAAGGCTGAGGTACTAAATGACTTTTATGCCTCCATTTTCACTGGCAATTTCACTGGCTCTTCCTTCATCTCTCAAGTCCCTGAACTTCAGTGCAGGGATTGGTCAGGGAATTAAGTCCCTCCCATTGTAAGAGAAAATAAAGTTTGAGACCACCTGAGGAACCTGAACATACCAAGTCTATGGGACCTGATGAGATGCATCCCAGAGTCCTGAGGGAATTAGCTGATGTAATTGCCAAGAAACTATGCTGTTTTAAGAGTCATGGCAGTCAGGCAAAGGACCCAGTGACTGGAAAAACTGAAACATCACACCCATTTTTAAAATGAGTAAAAAAGAGGACCCTGGAAACTATCAGCCAGTTAGCCTCACCTCAGGACCTGATAAAATCATGGAACAGATCCTCCTAGAAGACACGTTAAAACATATGGAAGACAGGGATGTGATGAAAGACAGACAACGTGGTTTCATCAAGGGCAAACTGTACCTGACTGATCTAGAGACCTTCTATGATGGAGTGACAGCATCACTGGACATGGAAAGAGCTACAGATGTCATCTACTTTGACTTCTGCAAAGTCCTTAATAGAGTCCCCCACAATATCCTTGCCACTAAATTGGAAAGATATAGGTTTGATGGATGGACTATTTGATGGAGAAGAACTTGGATGGATGACTGCAACCAAAGAGTTGCAGTCAACAGCTCAATGTCCAAATACATATCAGTAACAAGTGGTGTCCTTCAGAGGTCCATATTTGGACCGATACCGCTGAATATCTTTAAGAATATAGACAGGGGGATTTGGTGCATCCTCAGTAAGTTTGCAGATGACACTGAGCTCAGCAGTGAGGTTGATACACTTGAGAGAAGGGATACCATCCAGAGGGATCTTGACAGGCTTGAGAAACATACCCATGTGAACTTCATGAATTTCAGTAAGTCCAAATGCAAGGTCTTACATCCGGGTAGGGGAAATCCTCAGTATTAGCACAGGCTAAGGAATAAATGGATTGAGAGCACTTGGGGACCATGGCGAATGTAAAATTGGACATGAGACAGCAATGTGTGCTTGCAGCCCAGAAAACCAATCATATCTTGGGCTGCATAAAAAGAAGTGTGGCCAGCAGTTCAAGGGAGGCGATTCTCCCTCTCTGTTCTGCTCTCGTGAGACCCCACCTAGAGTACTACATCCAGCTCTGGAGCCCCCAACATAAGGACATGGAGCAGTTGGAGAAGGTCCAGAGGAGGGCCACGAAGATGATCAGAGGGCTGGAGCACCTCTCCTATGAGGACAGGCTGAGAGAGTTGGGGCTGTTCAGCCTGCAGAAGAGGAGGCTCCAGAGAGACTTCACTCGGACCTTTCAAGTTTATTGTAAGAAAGATGGAGGGAGAATTTTTACCAAGGCCTGAAGCATTAGGGCAAGTGATAGGGTTTAAGAGAACTGGGTAGATTTAGATTTGATAAAAGCAGGACATTTTTACAATGAGTGGTGAGATACTGGAACAGATTGCCCAGGGAAGTCGTGGACGTCCCATCCCCAGAAGTGTTCAAGGTCAGGTTAGACCGCGCTTTGAACAATCTGAACTAGTAAAAGATGTCCCTGCTTATTGAAGGGGCTTAGAACTAGATGACATTTAAAGGCATTATTTAATGATTACAACCATTTATGACCGGCTCTGTAGCTGGCTATCACAAATGTAGAGTGCTAGTAAGATAAGATCCACTCTAACTGCCTGGTAGAACACTGATCACCAAAGATTTCACAGTCAAAAGTTCCCTGGATGGTTCTAATGGAAACTTTGACTAAACCAGGCAATACTGGAAAATAAAGCTGTCTCAGGAAAAGTAACTGCTTTGTAACTATGTAGCCCTGTAATCTGGTACTGCCTTTCTCAGTTACAAACCATAAGCTCTGTATTGAGCTTGAGAGGCCTCCAGACTGAGGCTTGCTACACTCTGTCTGAAATTCTCCAAACTTGCCTGCAGTTACATTTTACTTGATTTAGCTGTGATGGCAATTTCTCTGACTAGCTGTCTACGGCGAGTTATAGAACACGGGAACAGGTTGCCCAGAAAGGTGGTGGAGGCCCCATCCCTGGAAACGTTCAAGGCCAGGCTGGATGAGGCTCTGAGCAACCTGATCTAGTTGGGGATGTCCCTGCTCCTTGCAGGGGGTTGGACTAGATGACCTTTGAAGGTCCCTTCCAACCCTAACCATTCTATGATTCTATGATTCTAATTTGTTTTCTTCCCCCCCCCCCCGCCCCCCGATGGTACAACCACAGTTTTATACATATAGCTGTAGCAAGCAGTTATTCTGTGCAGGGTGAAATATTTTACAACTGGCATCATGACATAGTTGAGAAACACAGGCTTGGTTTGACTGTAGAGACTTTGAGAAGTGGAGGTACAGTTTGTTTGCAACAAACATCAACATCAACTATGCTTACCCTTTCCCTGACCCAGAGAAGCAGGGATTTTGTGCATCCAAAACTGCTGTTTTAACATTCTTATGACTTCAGGTTTACAATCTGCTGACACTATACAGATGTGCTTTGCCTTGTTAAACAAATGTAAGAAAAGCATACATCTAGAAGTCAAGGAGATTGCACGACCTCCCATGCCTCTACAGTCCTTTTTGGGTCAATCCAATAAGCCAGCTTCAAAGAACCTTAAGGCAAGATTTCTTTGAAGTATACCATGCAGAAATAATTCAATAAATTTATTAGGAAGTCTTTCAATATATACACAAGATTAAATATTTCAAAGTGTTATAAATTAAAGGAGGCAAATACAAAATACAGAGTTAACAAGTAGTCGAAGCAGTTTTGCAGGCTCATTTATAGCAACATGTATACCTAATGAAGTTAATTATATTACTTGGGTGAATAAAGAGAATTTAGATAGGCAATACACAAAGTAGTCCAATAGTATTGTATTAAAACATAGAATTCTAATGTGCGAAGGTGAAGATTATGTGATAGATTTTAACAAATCTCAAAAGTTTCAGTTAAAATGCAGCGCCCATTATGTGTACTACAGTCAAACTACTCCCTTTCCTCTCAATTAGCAGGTGAGTGACATACCAGCTACTTTATTCATTACTGAACAGGATCAACAGATTAGCCAAAATTTAGACATGCCTCTTCAGATGAGTATATTTTGTTGCAAAGTTCTAGATATCTGCCATATTATCCCAATTTCAGAAGAAAAACATGAAAGGTAATGCAGATGACACTTGGATATACGGAAAGGATATTAATAATAAAATAATTCAAAGTACAATTATTAATGGTTTAAAGTTATACAAGAGAAGATGAAAAGCAAGGTATGTGACTGTATTTATATGCTATCTGTCCATCTAACATAGCAAATTATATGACCTTTAATTAATCAAGATAACAGCTGCTGCCTACAGTAACATAGCTAATCCAAACTTCTAGTTTCTGGCCAACTAATTCACAGGTTTTATTCTGGAAATACTAATTCTACTCCACAACAGTCTACACTCTGCCAGTTAAAAGGAACAAAAATCTGCAGACAATGAAATAGAGATTTTTCCGTTTTGTACTGTTTCTGCAACAAAAGACATAAAAGCCGTAAGCCATCTTTGCCACTGCAAATAGATTTGTAATAAATACAAAGTAGTTATCAACAGTAACTCTTAGCAGGCTGCTAAAAAAGTAGACTTTTTTAAAGGACAGTAATATAGTTTTCATAATAAAAATTAAATCAAGCTTTAAAAGACCCAGCACTATAAAGGCTACCACAAACCAGACATCAGACTTGTATGGTTGAACATGCACTTTTATTATCCGAGACATTAAGTCCAATACAAGTTCCCCTACTTTTGAACCAACCAAAGAAATAAATAAATAACTTCACAAATGAGATCAGAAATCAAGCAAGCCATAGTATCAGACTTTTTCAGATTCATTGAGAGCTGGATAAGTGTCAGTCGCATTTCATCTGTTCATACTGTTTCATTAATGGGGACCATTCTGGGGGTAAGTAAACACTACCGAATATATCCGATTATTAGAAAAGAAAGTAGGATTTAACCCTTCAGTCAGATAAAGGCTGGGGATAAATGCGTCCAAAAAACTTTTCTAAGTAATTTGGCAATGAGCGCAAGACACTGGCAATATTTTAATTTCCACATTGGCAAAGAGACCATGTCCAGAACTGAAAGTTCAGGCAAAATAAAATTATAACAGAATACAGGCTCTGTCTTTAACTACTGGCATCCTAATATTTGGCACCTGTTGCTGTTTAAAGTAAATTTAGAGTGAGGGTGGGGAAGGACACAAGCTGCTTAACCAAAATCTTATCTCCAGCAAATCCATAAAGCTATGAAGAGAAGAAGTTACTCCCCCAAATCCCAGTTGCCTGTAAAATGGAACAAGCAAAAATGTCAGTTCTGTTGAGTCACGTTGCAGAACTTGTTTCAGAAAAGCACTTGGAGAAAAGATGTGTTACAGATTCCTTATGTGGCTGACTTTTAAAAAAATAATCCAACATGATTCCAGAATGATGAGAGTTTTGACCTTGTTTGTTTCTCAAGTAGTTGCTGCATTATGAGAATATATTTTAAATTTGAAAATTCAAGTCCAAGTAGAAGAACTAAAGCATTAGGAAGAAAAGCAAAGCTAGCCTTTTTCTGCACAGTCTACAACATTGATTTGCAAGATTTTTAGATCATGCCGCACATCCATACTGGTTTCAACTGCAATAGAGTTAAATTTTTTTTCATAGTAGCTTGTATGGAGCTAAATTTTGGGTTGGTGATGAAAACAGTGCTGATAACACAGGGATGTTTTTAGCAATTGTTGAATAGTACTCACACAGCACCAAGAAGAAGCAACTCCTTACTATTTTCTTCTAGAAAGCCCACTTTTACTACATCCTTTTCCTGTTGGGTTTGTGATCTCTAACAGAAGCACAAATAAGAGTTTTGTGGAGGGAGGTTACAAGCCCACTAAATTATTACAAGGTATGAAGCATAGACATTGAGTTTGCTACTGGTTCATGCAACAACGATAACGAGCACAGCATTTCTTTTATATATATATATACACACACATACATATATATACATATATATATACACACACACATCTCATCTCCACTTTCTTGTAGCCAGGCCGTGCTGAGTCAGATTCAGACGACTGCCCGGTAGGAGGCCAGAGGGTGAGTCCTGCAAGGCCCATGAGGCTCGCGCCTCCCCCTCTCTGCCCTACATTATCACAGATGCATTATCAGAGAATATTCTGCTATCAATTGGCTTGGCCTTGGCCCTACACCCGGCCAAGTCCACTAGACAAAGGGAAACAACTTCTAGCAGCTTCTTACGGAACCTACCACCATAGCACCCCCTCTTCCCTCCAAATAAAACCAGAACACTTTTTCCTCTAGAAAAGAATTTCCTAGAACTTCTAATTAGGAAGTTGCCCATGTGCAACTTAGGAAATAACTTTCCAGATTTCTGACTCCTAGTCCTTCAAATATTGCCAAAATGCAACATTTGAGTGTTTTACTGGTGAAAGAAATTTCACTACTTTTTTAACCAGTGAAGTTATCCACCATAAATTCCCGTAACTAAGAACGCTGTGGCGTACGCTTGTTTTAAATACAGTTATTTCTTCTGTGTACAATCTCTTCATATATGAAAGACTGGAAAGATAAAACATAAAAGAGTGCAATCATTACCTGCTTCGACCAACTAAATTTTGTTCCCCATAACTATAGCATTTTGAGCAAGTTTTATATCTATTCATACACTTCAGAGCACAAGCAGACTATTTTACCTATAATAAGGAAAATTGAAGTTATTTTATGACATTATAAGTTTTCTGAAAATATTTTTCCTTAGCTGTTATTGTTGAAGTCTTTTGACACAAATTATTTATGTTCTAGATTAGCTATCAGAGGTCCCACAGCACTGTCAGACCTCTTCCGCCCTGAGATTTTGCTGCTACATATTATGTCAGGTTTTGACACGTGAAACATCAGATTTTTAACTGCATTATAATTTCTTTCCTGTATGTCATCACAAATAGTCATTCAGATTGTATTATTAAAAAAAAAAAAAATCTTATTTTTAAGAAAATTTGCTAGAGACTTTTTTTTTTTTTAAGGACTTCAGTTGACAAAAGGAAATCTTTACTCAAATTCATACTCAGAAAACAATTACTACTACTCCAAAGAGGAACAAAGAGAAATTTCAGCCTAAAAAGATCCCATTTCTGTCTATGGTTTCACTATTTAAAGCTTTGGTTTATTTGGTTATGTGTACACACACACACGTCACTTAAAGCTTTACCAAACAGCTCCGTTTGAAAAGAACAGACTACCAAAACAGTAAGTAAGAAGTATTTAACTAAAAATGGAAAAAGAAATATATCAATCTATTAAGAGATATTATGGTCAATTACACTAACAGTCAATGGTAAGATTGCTAGTTAAGATGTATAGCTGTAAGATTACATTTACAAAAATACTTGTATTTACTGTCATATTCATGTTAGTTTGTTTTCTTACCAAAGAAAGGTTAAAAAAAAAAAAAAAAAAGCAGTTTGTGCCTTTAACATATAAAAGGATTAAACTCTAATCAGAGTTTACACTGCTTCTTTCTCAGTCATCAGATTGGAGGAGGGAATAGTTACAGATTTGGGAGCAAACTGACTTCCTCCCCAAAACTCTGCAACAGAACACAGAATGAACTGCATAGCTCAATGTCATCATCAAATATTCATTATAATCTTTTGGACCTCTTCAGAACTGGATATGCTAATCCACTGAGGTTCAGGAGTCATATTTAAAGTCTCAGATCATTGGAACAATCAAAATGAAATATTATCTACTAGATAAAACAGCACTTATGACTAAACCATAGAGATTAACTGGCAACGGTTGAAGATTCAGGAGACTACTCATCTCACACTGCGTAGTAGGGGATCATTATGCATGAGTTACATAAAAGTTGGTATTTTCTTCCCAACTTAGCTTCCTACTCTCAACTTGAAATATTTGCCTCAGATTATTCAATTGGTTTTGAATATACCCATTGCCAAGGAGTAAGTACTCTTCTCACTGTATCATAGTTTCATAGTTTGTTTTAAGAACTATATAGCCATTAACTAATATAGTTAGACTCATAGACAACAAGCAGAAGACACTGAAATGCTGATCCAGTGAAAAGTAGGTGTTTTGTTTGTGTTTTTTTTTTTTTTTTGCTCTTAAAGGAGTGCAGGAAAGGTATTTTGGTACTTGAGGGAAACAAACAAAAACCAAGCAATGTTAGCTTGAGCCCATAGGTCTGTTATCTTGACCAGATCCACATTCACTGGAAAATCTCTGTCTTGGGAAAATTATCTTGGTAAACTCATTGAATCGACTCAATAAATCAGTGTTTTCAAGGTAGTTGGAGAAGCATTTTAATTTTTTTTTTGTTGTTTTAAATAGTTCAAGGTAGTTGGAGAAGCATTTTAATTTTTTTGTTGTTGTTTTAAATAGTTCAAGGTACTGAATTATAAAATAAAAAGAAAAATCACACTAAGTAACCGACTCAAGAAGAACAGTAGCAGCAGGAGAAAAAAAAAATTTCAAAGACTTGACACTGTGGAAGTATATCACTACTTTCTACTGTTGATGCTGAAAGGGATTTCAAAAGAAGCTTCAGGGAAGATGCATAAGGCAGGATGAGGTGACTGCCAGTATAAATGTTAATGTGGGGTGTGAGCAGGAATCTTTGAGAATTCAAAGCACAAAAAGACAAAAGGAAGTATGCCCTGAGGGTAAGTAGGATAAAGAGACTTGCAAGAGCTCTTCCTTTGGCAAAGAAAACTTGCTGCTGTAGAACAGAGGTCAAGGAAACGTACTAGCACACATCAAGTCCAATACATCTAGCTTGTTGTTTAAACACTGTCCACCAATTCTACATTACAAAATGTGGTTAGAAACAAAGACAATAATAAAATAAATAAAGAAATAAATCGAGATAGCTTAAAATGAACCAAGGATTGTTAACCTTTGAAGGCAGTTTAATGTTTACAGACAGACACTAGTATAGCAAAATATAATCTAAAACCCACGCCATTTCATTTCATATTGATGCCTAACAATGTAGTTTGAACTAAGCTTTTCTACTTTTAATAAATTTTCTGCACTTGACAACTGGATTCCCTGAATGGCAGGACACACTAGTTTAGTAAAAGACAGATCATATAGCAGTTTTGTAATGTATTATTCAAATCAAGTATACATGTTTATAACATTTCAGATATTGCTGTCATTTAAAGAGTATTTTTCTGTATTTCCAACCACATGCACGTGTTCTGTATGGGAGGAATACTTCTGACTTTCCAAAGAAAATTACTACAATGATATAGCAATGCTGAATTTTTACACCTTCAAAGTACCTTTAAAAAGTTTATTAATCACGTTCTAGAAAATAGGAATTAAACTGATTTTAACAAGGAATTAAACAAAGTGACATAAGTCACAACTATTTTTTTATTCTCCCCACACACGTCTCACAATGCCTAAACATGTTTGAAATGATGTAAAGAACTGTCAATTAAAAAAAAAAAAAAGCCACATATTAGAGAAAAAGAATCTATCCCTCAGCTCCCTGATTCCATTACTAAAGCTTATTATTACCCAAGAGTGACAATGGTCAATAAATCATTTAGCAGATTAAATAACCTGACAAATTCTATAAATTGAACTTACTGCTTCTGAAATGCATAGTTCTTTTCACTGATATAATAACATTTGGAAATTCCATAGGTAATTTAATCTGATTTTCTGTAAATAAAATTAAGCTTCCATCTGTACCAAAAGTTTAGAGTGCTGATATGACCA
Organism: Chlamydotis macqueenii; assembly: GCF_036417535.1. Classification (NCBI taxonomy): domain Eukaryota; kingdom Metazoa; phylum Chordata; class Aves; order Otidiformes; family Otididae; genus Chlamydotis; species Chlamydotis macqueenii. The sequence continues at coordinate 24,389,554 of NC_141558.1, forward strand.
CTGAGGAAGACGGAAGTATCAGTTAAAAATACTCAAGATTCTCAGAAATTGACCTATATATCTGCTGAAGTAATGACATAGCAGAGAAACCTACATTTCAGCCTAAGAACTTGGGAGCTGCCCAACTACATCCACGTCTTGTTAAAACTAGACAGCTCTCACTGGTTTACTGCAACAAAATCAGATTTAGTTAGGTATTAATATTCACGTGGTACGTGGGTGACAGTAGGCTAAGTCAGATAGGTACAAATAAACTTAAAGGGCTTAGAGCACCAGAATGTGGTTTCACTAGCTTCATTGTTAACCTATTCATATATTGTAAAAACAGAAAGGATCTGATGATGTCATTGCTGCACAAGAAGCAAAGTCATAAATCAAGAATATACTTATTAAAATGCATAGATCAGGATCTCAGCCCAGGAAATGTAACGTAGTGTTCTCTTTCTGCTAAGGACGCTAGTGTGGGTGTAACTTCCGAGGCTGTTCAGTATCTCTTGAAGTGGTTCAACATGCCTTCTTTCCTGGTTCAGCACCCTACCTAGTTAAAAAGCGCACCCTGCATACAGTAATGGTGCCTCCCAACAGCATCCTCTGCTCTGCAAAGGAGAAGCTCAGCACAGCAGAGAATCTAGCCCATAAGTCATCGTCAAAACACTAGCTTTTTCCACACATGATCACATTTAAAATACTGATTTTCAATATCAAGCTAATTTTGAAGACACAGATCAATCAATTTAGGGTTTTTTTAATTACATGAAGATAACATTCTTTATCAGACAAAATGTTCCTATTCAGAAGAATGAGTGGTCTGTCACAAGAATTTAAAAAGAAAAAAAAACAAAAACACCCCACAAAAACAAACCAAAAACACCCCCACAAAACCAACCAAACAAAAAAAACACCACAAAAAAAACCCAAAGAACACCCAAAAAAACCAACACACACACACACTAGTTTTGCCACTTCCTAGAATACAGAAAGTATATATGAATAAGTTTCTTCATTAGTCCTAATATTTTTTTTTCCAGACCTACTTCATCTGCTACTGTGAGACAAGAGGTGCATGCCTTTGCCTCGTGATTCAAAGCTTTATTCTTCCTGCTCCCAGTCCATTAGAATCCCTTAACTTTTTAATGTTGCTTTTCTAGTTCTATGCAAAAACTTCTGCTACAGAATCACTCCCCCAGATACCATTGAAAAAACCCCAGAATATTTTTTAACATACTGTCCTTGTTAGCTGACACACAGTTAAAACTTCTCTCCAATTAAGACGTTTAAAACAGCATTTCTCAAACTGTGCATTAGAGTCTCATAGTGTCCCAAACTTAGATGCACTTCAATCCTCCCTATGCTTCTAACTGAACAGCAATTCACTTAACTCCAGAGAAGAATGAAAGAGCTGGTTAAAACAAAGGACAAATAGATATTTTTAGTAAAAGCAAGTTAGTTTAGGGATGGATAGCTGGCAGAGTGATTATAAAGACTTCTAGTGACTGGTAACATCTGGTCTGTATTCCCCTGTCCCAGAGGAACTGACCACCTGCCTACCTGCAAAATTACATATGGCATAAAAGCCAGAAGCAGTCACTATTTAAAACAAGAAGTTCAAGGAATGGTTACAGGAATTCTTAAATTATGGGGTTTTAGTGACTCAGTTGGCCATTGCAGAAGAATCACCACGAGTCTTCACAAAAAAAACACCTAACGCCTCACTGCTACATATCCTTCCTGAACTATCGGTCCCACTGCCTGTGTGTACAGTGAGACACTGTCACTTGAATGACATTCACCACTTCTTCCAGAATTGGATGTCATATTTTGAAGTCAATTTAAAGCTCATGAACAATGCCAGGTTTACAACATGAAATCTGAAAGGGGGCAGTGTTGTTTAACCAGAGTGGTCTTATCTGTCGATGTTAATTACAGCTCTTCCTGCTGGGGTTTTTACAAGAAAGTAGGCCAGCAGGAAGTGTCATTATATTACAGCCTGTGGCTCTGTGCATGTGTTCCTAAGTTGACAGTCAAGAGGTGTCCTTTAGCATTGTTCACTGTCTTTTTCCATATGAAAAACAAACCGTTCGGTGGCATAAAAGGACAAAATATGCTATCGCATGCATCTGCTAGAACAGAAAGACACAGATATATAGAAAGGAACTTCCTATTGAGGTAATGAAAACAGTTGTCTATGTGTTTGTGGTCTGATTCTCCTTTACAACTTACCTAATAAAACTTATAAAGACTATGAAACTGAAACTTTCCTAGTTGTTCCTCATAGGTCTCATCTCAGTTTAAATTTAAAAAAAAACAAAAAAAACAAAAACAAACAAAAAAAAAAAACAAAAAAACCTGATCAGCATGCTTATCAGGTGGTAAGGCTTCGGAAGACAAAGAAAGGGAGGAATAGCTATGAAGAAAAGACATATCCATCTCAATCAGAAAAAGCTCAAAACAAGAATTTTGAGTTACTGATTACACCTCCTACACCTGTCTTTTCACACTTAGGTAACTCACTCAAGGATATTGACCTGAAAAGATACTTTATAGAACCCCGTAACTTCAAAACATTAATCAAACGTGAAGCAAAGATACGCATCAACATGGAGGAGAGTTAGGTATTGTCAAGAAAGATAAAGTTTCAAGGGACTTCGACTTTTTCTAAAGCAATGACCAACGTATCTTCAAATGCTTGATAAACTTTGATTATGTTTGTCCTAGAACTACTCAAAGTAACTTAGAGATCGCAGGTACTAGCTTTACACACTTGCAAATGCTAGTCCTAGTGAATAGCTACAATCAAACTGTACTACTTTCTAGATTCAAAGTTCCTACGTTAACCCCACTGATAAAAATATTTCTCTTTTGCTTCTGTCACTTAACTGTGTATGCAGCTTTTCCAGAATAAACACTTTCAACAAAGGATTGTATCTATGAAACCATAGAAAAAGTATCTTTGCATTTGAGAAGTAATAAGAAATTGAGCTTTCTGCAATTTCTAGTACTCAGTGCCTTCATTTTCCATGAATAAAAAATAGCAGTAAAAAAAAAAAAACCCAAACAAAAAACCACTACACGCTCAGTCCAAAAGCAATCCTTAAGTTATACTTAAAACACCGTCATTATCCACTATATCTGGTAACTTTCCCAAGAAAATGTCGCAGATCTTAAAAAGTGTTTTGTACAACTCAAGGTATTAAGGAAATTGTATCAGTCCAGTTTTATGAGCTTAATTATTGGTAGACACTAGAAGATGTGAAATGCTTGGCCTTAATTTTTCCCAGAACTGTGCAGTCATCATTATAGTCTAACATCTTCCAGAGAACCGGTATTTTTGTTAGTCATTCTTGTTGTTTTGATTTTCCACAAGGAGAAGATTAGTAATTGATTTTCAAGACCAACTAGTATCCATATCTCCTCTCATTTTTGTAGTTACATCCCTTAAGGTAGGCACTGCCTAAAGAAGTTGTCAAAAGAAATAACTTAGGAAATAATAAGAAAAGCATTTAAATGTAAGCATTTCTGAAGCCAGCTTTTGAAGCTTGACAAATTGCATTTAAAATTTCAACAGAAATTAAAGTATTACATTAAATTAAATTTCAAAATCAAGACTATGGCCATGATGTAGTAACATTTAAGTATGCTATAAAAAAAAATAAACATGCAATATTCACTGATTATTCAAACCTCAAAAAATTAAAATTGAAACATCACATTTCAACATGAAAAACATGTATCAAGTAGAATAAAGGCCTGGTAAGAAAAGAATCCTTACCTTCATAGATAGCTTTGAAGCCTTGAGCGCTGACAGCAAAATCTGTGGTGAAACAGAGGGTGAGGATAGATCCTGTGCTCACAATAGATGATGGAAGTTGAAATCCAGATAACCTGTGCAATAAAAAGGCACAAATTGTTATAACCTTTAAAATAAAGCACACCAGATGTAAAATATGCTCTTCACACCTACTGAACTTCCAATGTATTATGCTCTTTACCCTGATGTAGTCTAAATATTCACTGCAAAATTTCAAACATGTTCTTGAGCTTTTTAACCCTCCTATTTTAACATCTGTGCACTCTCCAACAGAGAACACTGAAAGACAGACTTATTTGTATCTACTGAAGACAAATAGTTTTTTTGATAGGATTCATTTAAAGATGGAGACAGGTAAGTTTAGGACACATAGAAGTACATACTCAGGCCTTGACTCACACATAGATACCTAGCATTATTTGAGATAGACTATTGTGTCTGTCCTCCAGCTGCTGCTTCAGAAAAAAAAAAGCATGGATCTTATGTGTTCCATGTCCTATACATTAACTGACAAGTAAACAAAAAAAATTTCTATTTAATAATTTCTGAAAAATTTTCTTACATTTCTTATTAGTAGTCTTACCTTTACATATAAACCAGAATTTTGGATAAGCTATAATTACATTGCAATACTGATTTTAAGATAATTTCCACAAATAAATGTTTTGATTTATTTTGAAGTCAAAACAGATTGAAAAAAAAAATGTTTACAGCCTTTCCTGAAACATCATTGAAAGACAATTCATTAGACTTGACTGATACTAGTGAAACCCAAAATTATACTGTTCTGGTTTTATTTAGCGAGGAGGAGCTATGGTGGCAGCGTCTGTAAGAAGCTGCTAGAACTTGTTTCCCCTTTGTTCACTGGACTCAGCCAGGCCTAGGGCAGACCCGCTGCTGGCCAGGGCCAAGCCAATTGATGACAGAATGTCACCAATAACATGGTAACAGAATGTCACTGATAACACCTCCGCGATAATGTATTTAAGGGGAAAAAAAGGAAAAAAAAAACCAAAAACAGAGAAGATGTGAAGATGCTGAGCAGGGGCAGAGAGGGGGAGGTGTGAGCCTTGTGGGCCTTGCAGGCCTCACCCTCTGGCCTCCCACCAGGTGGCCGACTGGGCCCAACTCGGCCCAGCCCAGCTGCAAGAAGTGGAGAGGAGATGTGATGTGAAGAGAACTGGAGAGGCATCTGCCTGCCTGTTGTGAAGAATTTCTTGTGAGAGGAATGGCTGCAGATGCCAAGGTCAGTTCAGAAGGAGGGGGAGGAGTAATGTGGCTCCTGGCCAAGATTCCCCTGCAGCCTGTGGTGATGACCATGTTGGAGCAGGCTGTCCTCCCCACAGCCCATGGAGGTCCAGGGAGGGACAGAGATTCACCTGCAGCCTGTGGAGGACCCCATGCTGGGGCAGGCGGATGCCTGAAGGAGGCTGTGATCCGTGGAGGGCCCACTGGAGCAGCCGTTCTGGAGGGACTGCACCCTGTGGAAGAGATGACCCACGCCGGAGCAGTTTCATGAAGTACTGTAGCCCATGAGCAGGACCCCACGACGGAGCAGGGGAGGAATGTGAGAAGTTCTTCCCCCAACAAGGAAGCAGCAGCATAAAACGTGTGATGAACTGACCATAACCCCCATTTCCTCTTCCCCCCATGCCACTCAGGGGCAGGGGAAGGAGGTAGAGATAATGTTAAGCCTGGGAAGAGGGAGGTCATCTTGTTCTCTGTCTCATTATCCTGCTTTGAATTTAGTAATAAATGAATAGTTTTCCCCAAGCAGAGTCTGTTTTGCCCATAATGGTAATTTTAAGGATTTCTCCACGTCCTTATCTCAAACCTTGAGCCATTTTTCCTTATATCATCTCCCCCTATTCTCTTGGAAGGTGGGGGGAGTGAGAAAGAGACTGCATAGTCTGCTGCATAGTCTGGTCCCAATCGGGGCTAAACTACATGTACTGTTAGCTTTCAGCTTACATCATTAGCTAATTTCTGTGTTTTGCAAGAGGGATATGTGATCCATTGGGTATAGGACAACACACCAGAAAGCCACCTTTTGTTCAAATTTAACCCTGAAAGAGCTTATTGAGTTTAGACACTGGAACAGTTCATTTAAAAAAAAAAAAACAAACAAACAAAAAAAACCACACTGAAAATACTTCAATATATTTTTTCATCTGTATGGTTAAAATAATCCATGCCTTAAAAAAAAAATCTTGCCTTTGAAATTTATTGTACAATGATGCTATAGCTCATTAATTGGCATCTGGAACTGCACAAGATAAATAACTGTAAACAACATATTAGTGCAATGGTATCACTGAACTATAAGTTCTTTGCAAAATTAGGCTTGTTTAAGACTACTCTCTAATATAAAAACATATAAGAGGAACTCCATGCTTGAATTACACCAGTCAGGTGGTTCCCCATCTCTTTCTAATTTTGGGCTTTGGAAAACAAATAGACTTGGATGAGTCAGAGATCAAAATGAGAGCTTTAAATACAGATGAAGGCATACAGTCAAGGCAACATAAATCATCAAAAAGCTTTCTGCAATTTCTTCCTTTCTTTTTAAACAACATTGTCTCCCATGTGCTAATTAGCTGTTTGCTCTAACCTCTTCACCTTCTGCGTACTTGCCAACCTATTACTACTATTTCTTTCCACCTCATTTACTCCAATTCCAGAAATTACCAGGTTGATTTTTTTTCTTCAGTCCTCAAACTGCAGAACTACCATGAGGCTCGCCACATCTTATGTTCAGACTTTTGCATGTTCTCTCACCTTCACTAGATGTTTCAGTTTTTAGGGAAGTGTGCCTCTTGTTTTATTTAATAAACTAGAGCAGTTATCACTACTGCCCTATCTGGAGTGTGCTGTATGACAGTACATTATTAATTTAGAGTATATATTTTCTGATCTTTCTTACACGTCTCTTCCTTCTTTGAGAAGAGATTCAAAGAGTTCTGGTTTAAAGGGTTTATGGTTTTTTTTTTTGATAACATTACAATATTTCTCATCTTTAACATTTTTTTTTTCTGAAATGTAGGAAACTAGCATGCACTGTAGGGGAAGGAAGGAAAATCAGGTTGAAACACACAGAAAGATAGAAGCAGCTAGCCTGAACACTTTACACTACATAAGGGACCTAAAAAAAAAGACCAACCCAAAAAAAAAAAAAAAAAAACCAAAACCCACTGAAAAAAAAAAAAAACCAAAACCACCAAAACCCAAAAAACCCCACAACTAAAAACCCCTCAAAAAATACAAAAACCACAAAAAACACACACAAAAGTTCTATCAAGGTGGAACTGCACAGTTTTAGCTGTCTCATTCCTGATCAGTGTTTGCTCCACTTGGCATGGATTTGACTTGTACAAACGAACTCATTTTAGCAGTGATTGGACATCCTGAGCTCTTGTTAGTATTTCTAGACCTTTCTGCTTTGATTGTTATGATATTACTCCTACAATATGGATTCTTTATTTGCTCAATACAAAAAACTATTTCTATAGTATCTCCCTTGAAATACTAGGAGATCATTCTTTAGGCTAAATGTCATTGAAACTCACATTAAAGGAGGATAAATATATCCTTTTATACCTTAAATCAGTGCACTTAAAGGTTTTACAGACATCGGAAAAGGCAAGTATGTGGCAATATTCAAGGAATTAATACATCAACTTGAAATCTATTTTTTCAAGGTCTTTATATTACAGTAATCCTAAAAAAGATTACGGAGAAGTCTTGAATAGAAGAAACATGTATGTCAATCATTCAACAGACTACCTGGGTGCCCCAGCCTTGTTGCCTGAAATATTTCTGAAAGCATCTTTTCATAGTATTCTAATAAATTCAATGAGATCAAATGCCATGAAATTGAGTGCAAACAAAAACTAGACAGCAGATTAAAGTCTAGAGTGTTATTCTTCAGACGTTCCCAAAATTAAAACATTGCTAACCTTCCAAGTAGTTTTCCCCTCCCTTACTAGCATTTTTGCTAGCTAGTTATAGCTCATGAATCATAATGTGTTTTGCACATTCATTTCACCATGCAGGGGAAAAAAAAAAAAAATTCGTATACCTTCACACGTTCCTTTACTTTGGAAATGTAGCTTGGCAAATAATGTGTAGGCCTTTACTGCAACCAGAAAGGGAACTATTTAGACAGATAAGTGTGTGTGCTAAGAAAGCAGAATCATTTCTAGTCCCTCTGCTAATAAAAACTGTCATTTGATAAACTTGCACTACTTGATACTGAGCATATAACAATACTTTAAGCTTAAAATATTGCTACTTCCTTAAGTTTCAGTAGCATTAATCTGCACAAAATGCACACTAAAATACTTTTTAACCACAGATGGAATATATTTGGCTGGCTTGTCTATAAAAGAGAAACAGAACCTGTAATAGAAAACACAGTGGTTCACCAGTAGTGAGTTCAGCTTCTGTCTAAGGAGAAATAACCCCAAAAAACCCCACACAGTTCATTCTCTATTCTCATTTCATAGATCTCAATGTTCAATCATTTCTAGTGATAAGATCTAATTTTTTTTTTTTTTTTCCCCAATAGCTTAGCAATATGTCCAGCTGGCTCTGCTCAGAACATCTCCACCCTCTGTTTTGGGACTTTCTAGTACTAAATAAATAGCATGGCAAGTCCTCTATGGGGCTGATAATATGATTAGGGGTCTGCAGCAAATGATGTACCAGGAGGCTGAAGGAATAGATTTGCTGAGTCCTTAAAAGATGACAACTCAAGGGTCAACCTTACTGCTGTCTTCAGCTACCTATTCAAGCAGCATAGAAAAAGCCAGGTTCTTTTTGGAAGTGCAGAAGGGATTGGAAGCAACAGGCAAGGTAAAACATGAGAAATTCCAGGTTTGGGGCTTGGTTGTTTTTTTTTTTAAATACAACACGATGACAGTGGTGATATATTTGAACTGCTGCCCAAAGAGGATCTGGTATCTCCATCCTTGGAGACAGTACGCTGAACAGTGGGATTTGTCTTCAGACTTGGCTCCTATTTCGGCAGGAGGCAAGATCAAGTAACCATACTCTCTCGTAACCTAAGTTATTCAGTGAATCCATGACCCATAAGAAAGGCACAGGCACAGTCCCTATCAAGAGCAGCTGCTGTAAGAAAAATGAGAACTCTCAGCAGTTTTGGGGATATGTACAACCAGAGCAGCCAAAGAAGTTGTAGGTTCTTTGGATAAGTTTACTAGGGATTGAACTTTTGCTGAATGTAGTTGCAAAATTTTAGCAAGTACCAGCTGTTCCCATAGAAGCTTATAGGTCTTCAAGCATGGTTAAAGCTGAACTGATCTTTGCAGGTGTCCTGAAGACATTCTTGACACAAGGAATAGGTTTGTTCCTCTTCCCTCAAATGTGAGCTATTACATTCTTGTTCCCAGAGTCACTAGTTGGGTTTTTTTTTTTTTTTTTTTTCCTGTAACCATTTTGCACTGACCTCATGGTTGAAATGGTCAAATGAAGCAAAGAAAGCCTTCCAGAACAGCTCTAACTGAAACAGCTGTACAGCATGAAGAATCTCATATTACCATATCACTTCAACAAGACTATGCACTGATTTTGCAATTGCCAAAAACCAATCAGCAGTTGCAAAGGAGAAATAGAAGCATTTTTGCCATTTTATTTGCTACCTTATTTATTCTTACAGCTATCTGCAGTTCAAAGTGACATGTTCAGGTTGCCACGTGATGAAATTTTGTCAAGGTGTAACAAATTTTCAGGAGGAATTTAAAAGCCAGAAAAACCTTATAGGGATGGGGGACCCGGCACCCATAGCAGCTGATTCTTTTTTCAAATCAGGCCCATGCAATCTGTGAAGACATATTATTATAATTAGAATGAGAATCAGATCTGTTAAACACTTTCAGAATTGTGCCTGACATATACACACACATATATATTTTTATATATGAGGTCTGCTCATACATCTGTACAGCTTGTTCCCAGAAACATTCTCAGAGGAAGTAACTAGAATGTATTTGGCTAAGACAAAACATTCTTGCCTGAAATTAGCTGTCAGATGTCTCTTGCATAAGCTACTAGCCAAAAGGATCAGTGTTATTAATAACAAGGTAAAGTATAAGTCTAACTTTAATTGAATTATCCAAAAAGCAATTTTGCGCAAACTATAGATAAATGGCAAAATCAGAGATACTTTTTCTCCCTCAAAATCTGTTTAAGGAAAAAACCTAGCATTTCTCCCATTTTACTGTAAAGTTATATAGGTCATTAATTGCCATAGGAAACACTGAAGAGCTGTCTGCCATCAGTGTGAGATCTTTTCAGGTTTTACATACTATTCTTAAAATTGTCATTTGATGTAGAGGAGATCCACAAGCTCATTCCATATCAAATTCACCACACCACATGAAAATAGAAAGTTACTGGCAGGTGCTGCCTCAAAGATTGTGCTGATCAACTGCAGATCCAAAAGCAAGGCAAGTCAAAGGGTACCCTTATGGAGTAAATCTTGAGGCTACCTACTGTGGTTCTCCAGAAATACCTCACTGCATCACAGAAGTTCAATACTAAGTAAAACACATATAAAAAAAAAAAAAAAAGTAGTATGTCATATGTGGCTTAACTGGAAATCATCCTAGAACTATACTGTCAATAAAAAGCCCACAGATTCCTTCCATGTGTTAGGCATTCAACATTACCATTAGTCAACAATATGTATGCACTATTAGAAACCTTATTCCTGCTTTTATTAATTTCTTTATTAATGCCTTGGTGGTGGGTTGACTTTGGCCAGCTGCTAGCCTCCCACTCAGTCACACTCTCACTGATCCTCTTTGACAGGATAGGGGTGGAAAATAAGATGGAAATGCTCCTGGGTTGAGATAAAGGCAGGGAGATTACTTACCAGTTATCATCATGGGCAAAACAGACTTGACTTGGGGAAAATCAGTTTAATTTATCACCAATTAAAGTATGTTTGGATAGTAAGAAACAAAGACAAATTAAACTGAAACCCTCTCCCCACTCTCCTTCTTCCCAAGTTCAACTTCATTCCCAGCTTCTCTAGCTCTCCCCTCAGGCAGTGCAGGGGAATGGAAAATGAGGGGTGCAGTCAGTCTGTAACAGCTCCTCTATCCTCACACTTTTACCCTCCTCTAGTGTGGGCTCTCCACAGGCTGCGGTTTCTTTGAAAGACATCCACCTGCTCTACCATGGTCTCTTCTACTGGTTGCAGGAGAATCTCTGCTCCAGCGCCTGGAGCACTGCCTCCCTCTCCTTCTTCTCTCATCTTGGTGCTCACAAGGCTGTTTCTCACACTTTTTTCTTCACTTCTTACTTTTGTGCAGGTTTTTTTGCACTTTCTTGCATAAGCTTTCCCAGAGGCCCCACCACCTCAGTTGTGGGGCTCAGGCATGCCTTGCACTGGGTCAGCTGGAGCCACCTGGAACCGGCTGTGTCTGACACTGGGCAGCCCCGGCCTCTCCTCACAGAGGGCACCCTGCAGCCCCCACTGCCAGCACCTGGGCACCTGCAGCAGTACAGCTTTGATGATATGAGCAGAGAATGCTACAAAAGCATCATCTGTTTAAGTGCAGCTCAATTTTAGGCATTAAAACTAATTCGAATAAGTTTAAGCTACCTGAACATATTTGGCCAGAAGAAAAGCTACTGCAGTAACTTACAAGAATGTGATAACTCCAGATATCCCACTTAAAATGGCAGAAATGCTGTGAGAACAAAGACCATTACAAGATACATATCCATAACACAACCTTTTGTGGACCTTTTATTTAACACTCTCATCTTCCTGGTTTTGAATCTGGAAGACTGAATAGGTGCATCTCTAACCAAAGGCAACAGTCACAATGTGCTAATTTTCCAAATGGTTGGTACTAGCCAGCTGAAACTATCTGAGAACAATGCAGTTAAGAACATAGTGGTCTTAGTTGTATAAGAGCACATACAATACTTCAGTCATGTAATTGAAGTCCACTCCATCACATTTTTGCATTGAGTTCAGAATGGGAAGTTGAGAGTAAGTAAATAAAAGTACAGCTGGTCTTCTAAAAATTACATTTTTATATATATATATATAATATTTCTAAACAATAATTACTTAAAATAAAGCTTCTCTCAACATTTTAAAAATGTTTAACAGAATAATCGTAAGGGTTTATTTCAAATTTTCTCTTGCAGCTAAATTTTAGTTCAAACTAAAGACTGGCGATTCAGAACAGTCCAATAAGTATTTATTTGTATAGTTAGAAAAGATGCATCTAAAGGCAGCCTCAAGACTCAAATATTTCCATAGGATTCATTTCTAGCTTATGATTGATTTGGTATTTTCACCCCCTCCCATAAGACTTATTTCAGAGATAGAATTGCATCTCACTTAGTAAAGAGATACTTGTTAAGGTTAACAAGTTGTAACTTTTATAGTGAAATTTCGCACATCAAATGTTATGTAATTATTCTTATGCAAGTTTTTAGTCATGCAAACAGTAGTCACCAACAAGGTATAAACACAAAGAAACAAGTGTAAAGAAAATTTTTGCAGTATCATTCCCCAGATCTTAGAGAATTTTCATCACTGCTGTCCACTGCAATAAGCTGCTGTTCTGGAGCAAAGCTCACTCTTGTAAATACCAGTGATAATAAAAAAAAAAAAAAAAAGCTTAAAAAAAAAAAAAAGAAAAGAAAAGAAAAATCACAAAGAATGCTGGCCACAGCCACTTCTATTAGTCATGCTCTCACAGGTTTATCTGCTTCGTTATACAACCTGCAGGAGCCAGAAAAGCATACTATCAAAACTTATATAGGGATTTCCCCTGTTTTGTTCATCATTATAAGATGCTGTCCCTGGGGGTCAACTCCTGTCTGTACTTGCTATCAGCAATAAGAAAAGCTACCCACAGGTGAAAGCACCAAACGGTGCACAAAGCCAGGAGGGTAGCGTATCCCTTCCAGTAAACCAGACTGTTACCTGCCACGTGTGAAACCACAGCAGCCTTATCTTAATAATTTACATCCATTCTGTTGCCAAGAGCAAGCAAAGGTTTAAAACCTGACTCAGATACCACCTCATACATAAAGGAATGAGGAGCTACTATAAGATAAGCACAAGATCTATAATTTATAAGTGATTCCCTATCACAGGAGATAGGCTATATATATATTTTTAATCCCACTACCCTCAGCCTCAACTTTTTTCTTTAAGTCATAAAAAAAGGGAACACATAGAGAACAAATCATTCAAGGTCAAGTTTTTGATGCAGAGACTTTAATTTGGTGGGTTTTCTCAAGCTTAAAGCAACAGACTGTTGTCTTAAAAAACTGTACAAGAAACACTGCAATGGTCAGAGCCCCAGCTGAGACAGTACACACAGTCCTCCACACAGGATTTACCCCTTACTTCCCTATCTCTGCAGCATTAAAAAAAAAAAAACACACAGCAACACCCCCTCCCATCAATTACTGTTATTCAGCTTTCTTTCCTAAAGAAAATATATATATATATATTTTTTTTTCTTTATATCTTTATATATATATAAAGTGAATTAAAACCCCTTAACTCTCACATTTCTTTCTCCAACAACGCCAAGTCTTCCTCAGTGCTGCTTTCTCCAGGTTCAGACTCCTCCATCCTCATGTTCTCTCAGGACACAGACCCACAACAACACCCCAGCACTGCTCTCCCAATTCCCCTCACTTCCCTCTCTCCCTAGGAAACTTAACTTCAAAGCCCTCCCATCAGATAGCCACAAAATGTCTTCCACCAGCTCTTGCCCCTACACCCCAGGAAACTCCTGCAAACCCCTCAGCTGCATCTTGATTCCTCATTTGATTAATTAACACCAGGTGCTCCTCCATCCTGCTAACTAGAGGCAAGGTGTGTGCATCTCATTAAAGGGGCACTAGTACTAACAGTACACAAAAGGCTCATCTCTTACCTGGGTTCTCTTTCTTCTGCAATTTAAGTTTTATCATCTCAAATTAATAATCTGTTCTGAATAGGCAAAAAAATGCATTTTTAATTTAAGCCTTTCACACAGCTAAGTACATGTACATTTTTTCCATGGTATGGTCATGTAAAAACTTCCTGATATTTCCTGTGACTTTAGCTTAACTAGGAATTAATTGCAGAAATTATAAAATTATTATTTTACTATTAAGGGAAGGATGAAAGCAATCAAAGCAAAAAGAGAGCCTGTTACAAACAGAACTCACCATGTTCAGTCACTAAGCAGAAAGAACCTGCAAGCTTAATGATTTTGACATATTTAGGCTTCAGAAAAAGCAGCTGGTTTCTCTAGCTGCCACGAAATCACCATGGCAGGAAGGTTCACACCTGCCGCAGGAAACAGTGATGCTGCAAGCTGTAGCCTGCAACCGCAGTTACCGGGCATCAGTAAGGGAGCAGGAAAACATGAGATGAGTTGGCCAACGCCAAACCAATATGTGGCCATGAAGGGGACTGAAGCAGAGGCAGGTCCTGGGAAAGCAGTGGAGCTCAGGGCTTCCTAAGGGCTGCAGCTGCTGGCAAAGGCCTGGCAAGTCTGGGCAGCCAGTGGGCTCAGCTGGCTCCAGCACAGTGGGATCGCAGGGCAGATCTGAGAGAGGGCAACTCCCAGAGCACTCGCTGCTGCTGGATGGGCCTAGTGGGGTTCGTTACTCATGCTGAGGAAAAAGGTGCTTGTGTAATGGGAAATCACAGTGCTTCCCCACAGTCCCAGGCTCCCACGTAGCGCAAGCTACAATAAAAACAAGCCACTTTATTTCTGAAATGCGTGACAGTCACTAAGACTAGTGGCTGCTGACTAAATGAACTGATAGGCCATGGCGCTGCTCTATGGCTACGCAGAAGTGCCTTCTCTTCCTGGCAGATTTTATCGTTATAGCATGTGTCTTCTTACAATTTCTACCTATTGTACACAAAATGCAGCCACAGAAATGGTTTCATATGCCTCTGTGCTAAATGACATTGAAAGAAAACATCAGCTAATACTTTAGAAAACTGGACAAAAATAAAGTAGTGCTGTAAAGAGTGCCAAAAATAATGTAGTACCATAAACCATCATTGCCAGGGAAAAAAAGTGTTTTACCTTTAAAAGAAATAAGTTATTTCAGTTCCTATAAAGCTAATGAATCTTTGTGCTTGAGAAAAAACAACTGAAACTTTAAGTAAGGTCATATATTCCAGGTTAACAATTATATGAGCAGACTACACTTCTGCCTTCTAGCACTACACAGATATTTAAACCAAAGGCACCACTCAGGTGTACTGGTATGAACCCAGATGGACCTAGTAGAAGTAACATTACGAAGATGTAAATTAAAATGTGATTGGATTCAATTAATTAATAATTATATTCCAAATAAATCCTATTTTTAGAAAATTATGTAAAAGGGTTTCATAGGCTGAATTATTTTTTCAAGCCTGGTACCTGTATATCTGTTAGCTTACTAATAACAGTATGATGAGTTTAACAATAAAAAATGTAGTAGTAAGGCCATTGTTAGTAAAAGATTACAGGTGAGATTTAACATTTTTAATTACAATAAAAAATCAGGAACAGAGTCAGCAAAACAAAGATCTCTTAGTGATTCTGCCACCTGTACCTTGTCAAACAGTTTAAGACATAATCTTAGAACTTTTGCATTAGTCAGTTTAAGCTTCGTTATGTGAATTTTGTCTCTTAACTCTCACCTATGGATGTCACATCACATTCAATCATTTTTTTGGTAGGTATGTTGCATTGATCCACAATAGTGTATATAATGATCTGTTATTTTAGATAGCTTCAGTTGTGAAGCTAGCTTGCATTTCCTCTGTCAGGAGGCTTTAGAGAGAGATCTATGTCAGGTTGGGAACATTACAGCAATGAACCGTTGATTCAACTTCAGAATAAATTAGGATTAATTTTATTTAAAACTTTGTTTTATTAATCCATTATAAATCATCTATAATGCTGTAGATATTCATGCTCCCATTTGTGAGTTGTTTGGACATGAAAAATGTCCAGAACTCTTAATCTGAAAAAAAAAAACAAACCAAAAAAGCCACCACAAACCAAAACACCCAAACCCTCAAAACCCTATCATAGCAACACAAATGGTATTTTAGGTCTCTACTAAATGGAATTTAGAAAAGAAAAAGTCTGTGAAGAGCACTCTTTTTCTCTTCACAGGTCAGCTGCTAATAACTGAGAAATCATCCACATTTCCACCTCCCTAGGTTTTACAGGTTTACCTTTTATTACAGTATCAGAGCACCTCCACAGAAACCAGTGAAACGAAACCAGTGTAAATGGAAATGGAATGATAACGTGTGGCTTAGAAGCCCTGCAACTCACAAAAATTGCCTGAGGTGGGGAATAAATCAATTTCTGAATGTTTCTTTTAATGTTTTTACAAATTGGATTAGAGTAGTATTGCCAGCTGAAAAAAATCTTACTCTAGCCTTTTTGGTGGTACCACTTTAAGCAAAGGCCTTGAGGCAAAAGAAAACATGCTAGCAAATACTTGAATAGATTAGATTTTAGTACAAATAGCATGTTTGTCCTTTGCAGACATAGGGAGGTGTCTAAAAAAATATGATGCTGTCCAAACATGAGTGTATTTAAAACAGTTTCTATAGTGCTCAATGTTCCTTCCATATGGAAGACTAAAGATTTGTGCCTAGAACTTTATTTTGGGAATGTGTGAAGCTTCAAATGTGGCTGATGGTACACAGTAAAATTCTGAATACTTACATGGCTTTGTGAATTTCCATTATCTGTTTTGCTCAGGCTAGACTGTCTGGCTTTTTTATATTGCTCAATTCAAAATACATACTAACATACTAATGATTGAAGTCATTCCCATTAGTGATCTGGGATCTGACTGTTCTTGATATTTTTTATTTATACACTCTTTTGGATTAGTGGAATAAATTAGGTCAGCTAATTAAAGATATACATGTTTCTGAAGAGTAAAATATTCCATTTTAGTATTTTTGAGTCATTATTTTTCAACTGTTCTTGCTAAATGGCATTTTTTCTACATGTTGCTGAACAGAATTATTTTTTTTTAAGAGAAAGAAAAAGTGATACAAAGTTGAAAAACAACCTAATTTAAAAAAAAAACACCACATTTTTTCTACATCTCTCATTTCATAAGCCAAGCTTTAAAGCTGACTTTTATATGGTTTTGCAATATTTATGCTTAATTTTGTTTACTTAAATCTATGTTCTCAGTAAATAAACGAGGTCCAAAATATTAGAAGTTACATGGCTTATTTTTTTCATGTCTTGGTTTCCCATTTGCAAAATAAGGATAAAATTACCAACTAAAAATATTCTTTTTGAATTCAACTACATTGCAAATTGTAGAGAGATCCAGAGTTAGGGGAATAGGATGTGTGTATTTAAGTACTTCAAATCAAAAGAAAGTTAAAATAATGTGCTCTTGTCTCATTTAAAGCAATCCAGTTTGGCAAATGAAATGTAAGGGATCTCCAGATCATTTAGAATTTGACTGGAAGTGTTTGTTAGAGGTGTTAGGCAAAAAAATTCTGTACTTAAGGAAGTTCCAAAGTAGTTCCAAAACCAAAAGCTTTTGGAGCAATTGAATGAGATCTTTCCTTCACCTTCTATGTCTTTCCAAACTATGTACATTTTCAGCTTAAAGAATCTTCTCAGAGTGTTATTATGTTATACGTATTATAATATGCCCCTAGGACTCTTTTCTCTTGATAAAATAATGTATCCTGTTTCAGAATGGAGGAAAGGATTTCCCTTTGCTATCACCTCATTATGACTTTACTTTTTTTTTTTTTTTTTTCTGAAGTTAATTGTTCTGACAACTCTATTTTAAAGGGGTCAGGCTTTGACAGTTTTAGACTATCTGCACAAAGCTCACTATATTAACTTTCTACTGCTATGTTTTACACCCAAGAGCATTCTTTTTTTTTTTTTCTATGCAAACCTTTGAAGTCTGTCTGTTATTTCTACCCATCACACTTGAAGTTTAGTACAGCATACATCACTTAGTTCTTTAATATCTTCTGGAAAATTGCTACCTGACTTGTTTGTCCTTTATAAGAAAGAAATCTAGTGGGTATTTCAGTGGGTCATAAAGTTATTTTTATCTAAATTTAACTTTTAGAAAAGTCTTTTGCAAATTTTGTTAGTTTTAAATGGCACTTACAAGAAGTGCCTACTGCTACTAATATGAAATAATGGCTAATTCTAGAAATGTTTGAGTATTATCTGAGTACTTTGGGCTAACTCTACAGTGTATTGCATTAAGTATCATATATTCATATTTTTCTTCATTATATCACTTGTCATCTCCTTTGTACATATTTTGCAATGGTGGAGTTCAAGATCCACGGGGCAGCAAGGAAAATACATGGCAAGCTCTCTGCCCTAGACTTCAAGAGGGCAGACTTCGGCCTCTTCAGGGACCTGATGGGCCAAGTGCCATGGGAGGCGGCCCTGGAGGGAAGAGGGGCCCAGGAAAGTTGGTCCATATTCAAGGAGCACCTCCTCCAAGCTCAGCAGAGGTGCATCCCAATGAAAAACAGGTCGGGCAAAAAGGCCAGGGGGCCGGCGTGGATGAGCAAGGAGCTCCTGGACCAACTGAAAGTGAAAAAGGAAGCCTATAGAGGGTGGAAGTGGGGACAGGTAGCCTGGGAGGACTACAAAGAGGCTGCGCGAGTGGCCAGGGATAAGGTAAGGAAGGCCAAAGCCCTGGCAGAACTGAATCTGGCCAGGGATATAAAAAGCAACAAGAAGAGCTTTTATAGGTACATAGGGGACAAAAGAAAGTCCAGGGAAAATGTAGGCCCCCTCCAGAAGGGAACTGGTGTCCTGGTTACCCAGGACATGGAGAAGGCTGAGGTTCTCAATGACTTTTTTGCCTCAGTCTTCACCGACAAGAGTTCCTGTCCCACCACCCAAGCTGTAGAAGGTGCAAGCAGGGACTGTGAGGATGAAGAACCGCCCATTGTACTCAAAGAGCAGGTTCGGGATCATCTGAGGAACCTGAAGGTGCACAAGTCCATGGGTCCTGATGAGATCCATCCGCGGGTCCTGAGGGAACTGGCGGATGAAGTTGCCAAGCCACTGGCTATCGTATTTGAGAAGTCATGGCGGTCTGGTGAGGTCCCCAATGACTGGAAGAGGGGGAACATAACCCCCATTTTTAAAAAGGGGAATAAGGAAGACCCAGGTAACTACAGGCCGGTCAGCCTCACCTCTGTGCCTGGCAAGGTCATGGAGCAGATTCTCCTGGAAACCATGCTAAGGCACATGGAGAGCAAGGAGGTGGTTGGTGACAGCCAACATGGCTTCACCAAGGGCAGATCCTGCCTGACCAATTTGGTGGCCTTCTATGACGGGGTGACGGCATCAGTGGACAAGGGACGAGCAACTGACATCATCTACCTGGACTTGTGCAAAGCTTTTGACACTGTCCCGCACGACATCCTTCTCTCTAAACTAGAGAGACATGGGTTTGATGGACGGACCACTCGGTGGATAAGGAGTTGGCTGGATGGCCGCACTCAGAGAGTGGTGGTCAACGGCTCAATGTCCATGTGGAGACCGGTCACGAGTGGCATCCCGCAGGGGTCCATGCTGGGCCCGGCCCTGTTCAACATCTTTGTCGGCGATATGGACAGTGGGATAGAGTGCACCCTCAGCAAGTTCGCCGATGACACCAAGTTGTGTGGTGCCATCGACACGCTGGAAGGGAGGGATGCCATCCAGAGGGACCTTGACAGGCTGGAGAGGTGGGCCCGTGCCAACCTCATGAAGTTCAACCAGGCCAAGTGCAAGGTCCTGCACCTGGGTCATGGCAATCCCAGGCACAAATACAGGCTGGGCGGAGAATGGATTGAGAGCAGCCCTGAGGAGAAGGACTTGGGAGTGCTGGTGGATGAGAAGCTTAACATGAGCAGGCAATGTGCTCTTGTGGACCAGAAGGCCAACCGCATCCTGGGCTGCATCAAGAGGAGCGTGGCCAGCAGGTCGAGGGAGGTGATTCTCCCCCTCTACTCTGCCCTGGTGAGACCCCACCTGCAGTACTGTGTCCAGTTCTGGAGCCCCCAACACAAGAAGGACATGGACCAGTTGGAGAAGGTCCAGAGTAGGGCCATGAAGATAATAAAAGGGCTGGAGCACCTCTCCTATGAGGACAGGCTGAGAGAGTTGGGGCTGTTCAGCCTGGAGAAGAGGAGGCTCCGGGGAGACCTGATAGCGGTCTTCCGGTACCTCAAGGGGGCCTACAAGAAAGATAGGGAAAGGCTGTTTAGTAGGGCCTGTTGTGATAGGACGAGAGGTAATGGTTTTAAAATAGAGGGGGGTAGATTTAGATTAGAAATTAGGAAAAAATTTTTACGATGCGAGTTATAGAACACTGGAACAGGTTGCCCAGAAAGGTGGTGGAGGCCCCATCTCTGGAAACGTTCAAGGCCAGGCTGGATGAGGCTCTGAGCAACCTGATCTAGTCAGGAATGTCCCTGCTCCTTGCCAGGGAGGTTGGACTAGATGACCTTTGAAGGTCCCTTCCAACCCTAACCATTCTATGATTCTATGATTCTATGATTCTATGAAATGTAAGTTTAGAAATATGTCTTAATTGAGAGGTATTTCATCTTTCTTTCTAAGTATTTTCTGTGCTTATATTTTAAGTCACTTCCATAGAGGTTTGCCCTAGGATGCAAAATTTGATGCTTGAGCTCCTCCTATCAAAAAATCTTGTTCTCTTGTCCTTTAATCCTTACATATATAATATATTATTTCAGGGCTTATGAACATCATTGAGATCATCTATAGTAATATCATCTTTAGGTTGGAACAAATTGTTTCTTATGGATGACTTGCCCTAAAAACTGTATTTAGGTGAGTCATATTTTGCTAGTTTAAAATGTTCTCATTCAAAGTGCTTCTTCCAAAGAAAAGATATATGTGCAGTCTTTTTGCTCATACTTTTAATTTCATTAAACTTTCTCTTAAAATTGTATTTTAATATTTATACATTAGGCCTAAGCAATGGTTGTTGACTAGTTAGTTGAAACAAGGTGAATATTAGGCAAATTCTGCCATTAAATGTGTAAGAACTCTGAAGGAAAGCAATGATGTTCTGCATTATCTGTTACGCTATTGCATCTCACTTTCTCCTGCGGATGGTCTTGTGAGAGCTGCCTGAAACTGCCCTTAGCTACACACGTGCATCCAGATGATGCAGGATCTTGAATATCTGAACACGGGTAATAGTTTTAGTTTTGTTTACCTTTAACATAGTATTTGATACTACCTGCACACTCAGGTGGCCTGCAGGGTTCTGATGTCCATTTCTATAGTCAACCTACAGGCTCCCCGTAAGTACTTAAAAGAAGAGAAGGAGGGGGCAGACATAACATTGTTTGATATGGAGGAAGTCAATACTGAAGAAATTGCTATTGCAGATCTTTTTAGTTTTATGTTTTCCATCTTAACCCACTCAGAACCTGGCTCCTATTGTCAATTTTTCTCATAAATTTGAAGAGTTCTATTTATGTAGAACAGTTGGTAAAGCTCACCTTTTTCTCATGAAAGTGATGACTTGTTCAAATTGTTATGTTAATATGGAATAAGATGGCTTTGGGGAAACAGCTTCCCAATCCCTGATAACCTTTGTGGCCAGGGAAAGTTTTTAAGAACAAACTACTGTGGAAGATTCCATGCCTGTGGAATAGTCATGCCATGGGCTACAGTAGTACTTAGCTATTCCCCTGACAATGTGTTAATATGGGGATTACCTACCTGTCCAAGTAACGGGTAGGGAATGTGTAAGAGAACTACAAAACAACTAAGAAGGGATAAATATTTTTCAGATGGATGACAGAACAAATACAAAATGTAAGAGAACCAGAGACCAAAATAATAATGGGCTTTAGGGGAGCTACCTATGCAACTGAAAAGCAGAAGATGCGAGTGAAGACTGATTGTTCAAAAGAGATGAGGAAGAAAGAAGCTGTGGGAAGGAATGTCATGTTTTACGGGAAAAGAAGGTAGCTTTAGCTATTTAGCCTTAGTTAACATTAAGAGAATTTGGCTGACCTGACTTCCTCTTCTACCAATTCTCAGGAAAGGGTTTATATGGGACATGGCTAGAGGTTATTGAGTGCTAAACTGAATGAAAATAGTCCATTTTCAATGGAATTTATTTTAAATTTCTATTTTAGGTTCCAGATTCTATTAAGCTGCATGTAGCAAATGAAGGAGTAAACCATTCTCCAGCATTCAGCTCCTACATTGAATCAACATGTAAACCAGTCTGTTTCTCTCCGATGACTATCAAAGAAGCTTAGACAGGTTAACTTTCACGACTAAAGTTTGCCTTTTTTAAATAGCCCTTAGAAAAAAAGCTGCCTGAACTGAGACATGAGATGAGGTAGAGAAAGGAAACTGGGAAACCTGTGTAAGATTAATGGCCATTCTCTCTGCAAGTGAATTAGAATGAAAAGGTGAATGCCAACCAAGAAGACGGAACACAAGCCAGCTATGAACTGCTGCTGTTAACAAAACCATCGTAGTTTAGAGAAGTAAGGTTTGCTTAGAGGTCAGTTATCAATGTGAATGCAGAGTCCTAAACAAAAATGAGCCATAAAGTTCAAAATGCAAATTCATAAGAAAAGACAAAGCAAAAGAGGAAAGGACGAGATACTTAGTGAAGTATTACCCTAAAAATCTGAAAAAAAAGAAAAGAAGAAAAATATAAACTGGAAAAATCAAGAAGAATGCAAAGGAAAAGGAAAACTATTTGTTCTCTCTCATCACACTTTTTAAAACTCCTTTCTCTTCTATTTTCTTTAGATTTATGCTGCTTTATGCTTTTTTATACATTTTCTAAAAAAATAAGAAAAAAACCCACAAACTCCTTTGGTGTGAATTTCGGGTTTTTTTTGCTGCCAACCACTTTGTAATTCCCATAATTCCATACTACAATGAAAAGATTTTATTTTGCTTCTCCCGCTCCGTTCTTTTTCTCTTCAGTTTGCTATCACTTATTTAAATACCTGGGGGCAGGGCAGGGAGGAGGGTTGGAGAGTGGCATGTTATTACATTTCCTTACTAGCAGACTCTAGTGCTTTCAATCTGTCATCATTCACTCTCTTTTCCTTTCAAACCTGTATTTGATCATGGTATGAAAGAGGTAGATGGACTAAATAAGCTCAAGAAGCTGTTCCAGCCTTATCTGCTACAGATCTGTAGCTGCAGTTTTATTGTTACCTGCTGGCCAAACACAAAACCTACCTTTTATTGATTTGTTGATGGAACAGTGTTATTCAATACTGCAGAATGAGAGTGCTTTCATCTTTTAATTTCCATATGTCTGGTAGTATTAAAAGCTTTTATGTTATCTGTGTCTAGGATGTATGATTTAATGATGAAACTTCACCTATCAAAATAACCCACTTTTCCTCCCATATCAGTATCTATTCTGTGAGTGGTTTTGGTTTTGTTGATGTTTTACAAAATACCATATTAAAAATAAGAGCAACTAGGGTGAGAATGCGGGTTCTCATGGAACAATTACTTGCTTTAAGATATCTAAAGCAATGTTAATGTGTTCTTTACGGCTACATTTCATTTTTGGCTCCTCCTTCTTGACCCTTTGGTAACAGACAGAGAGACCATGACTCCTTTCTGGATATGTGTACTTAGGAAATGTTTTGCTTTTTTTTTTCTGTTCTGTGAAAATGCCCATATTTTTTAAAAAACTCTTTTTTTTTACTTCTTGACAATAATACGAATTTGTGGGATGTGTTCTTATTCCTATGGCTGGGGGTTTTGAGACTTTGAGGAATAATGAATAAAAACTGGATAGATTTAACTTTTCTACAGCTCAGGAGGTAATTCCTGAAAAAATTACCTATTCTAATACAGGCGGTAGCAGTTGCAATAGTAGTGTCTTTTATATCTTAAGAAAAAAAAATAATCCTGAAGTTGTGGGCTATTTCATTTTCTATGTTTCACTGAACTAAGCTTATAAAATGCTGATAAAATAGTACCTTTTCCACTAAAAGACCCCTCAGTGGAAGACTCCAGAGTAATTCTAATCATATTCTTTATCTAGGAGACAAATTCAGTTATGATTGAGCGGAATAATACATATAATTTCAAAAATCACAGCATCTTATATTTGCACTAACTGTGTGGTGATTGAGAGGGAATTTAAAGACCCACAGCAGATAACACTCTGACAAAATTTGGAAGTCAGCAAATCTAAATTCCCTAATGATTTGACTACATGAAAGAGAAGTGTCAGACAGAAGGGAAACTGCTTGCACTGTGTTCAAATCCAGGATTTTGGACTAGTCTTATCAGAAATTTTTATTTATAGCTGAACAAAATAGCAGGAGTATGATAGTGAAACAAAATTAGGAAAAATATTGACAAACAGGAGGAGTAGAATAGTTTATAAAATCTAGATATAATGAGATAGTATTGAGGGCTGGAATAAAAAAAGAATAGATTGCAAGATAGACATCTCTTCAGATAGCACGCATCATTCTTCTTTCATTGTTTCTGAAGGAAGCTGGCCTGATCTCTTGCCTAATTTTACACAGATAAAATTAGCTGAGAAGAATAATACTTCCAGAGACTAATAAAAATAATTTTGCCAAAAAAGAGGAATATTGACAAATTCAAATGAGCAGCTCCAGCAAAAGGCCATTAAGATGCTTGAGAGTGTAAGGACATGACCCTTATGATAGAAAAGCACTGACCTAAAACACTGTTTTATGACCTAATCAGACAAAAGACAGAGAAATGCTATTCTCTGAAGTGCTCAGGGAAAGGTTGAGACATGGCAGTCTGGAGTTACAAGCAAAACCCCTCATTGAATATTAGAAATAAATCATGGGAAAATATTGGACCAGAATTTGTACTTAGGAAAATAATATGGCTTACTACACAGTATTACACAGTACTATACAGTGCTACTCAATTCAGACTTTAAGCCATGTGTTGTATAGTTAGCTGCTAATGCCACAAGCTGCCAGAAACAGTTTCTTCTGCTTGAATTATAGTGATCATTTTAGGACCATTTCCTCAATTCATCCTTCCTGAACACCTCTGATCATCCTACCATTCTGACAGGTACCAACTCCTCTATTTTAGGCTAATGATATTGGTATTATGGAGTATTTGCATAGTAAACACATGCTTTTTGAGTAAACACTATTCTTGTAACACTGGAAATTTAGCAGAAAAAATAGCAGCTGAAAATGCCGTGCTGACTATCATATCAGTCTGACAAGTTTGGGCAATCTATTAACCTAAGCCACTACAACAAGCCGAAAAATGAAATCTGTCAGCTGCCTTGTCAAGAGAGGTATACATGAAAGCTCATATGCTCATGCTCAGAGGAATAATTGGGTAATTAGATTTTAAAAATACTAATATTGAAATAAAGTACTATTTCCAGTAAAAATATTTTAGGCGTTACTTATAAATATCATGGTTAATATCTGATACATTTCTTAACAACAACATATATACTATTAACATGGAATAATTTGACCTCTCATTTGTACCAAAGATCTTTAAATATGTACTGGTAGTGTCCAACATGTATCACCATAGTTGAAAAAAATCTAGCCCAAATGAAAATAAATTGCTAAATAAATATAAAGCATTAGTATTCAAATCTAGCTTGCAAAAAGCACAAAAAAAACCAAACCGTGAATTCCAAATTAAATAACAATATTAAGTATGGTATGTGGACATTAAATCCCACCATCCAAGCAAAACTTTTCTGGTTTTTTCAGATCAATCTATTTTTCGTTAAACTGGTTTCCCTCCAGTTACCATATACTGAGTTCGAGGTATTGTGTCCAAAACTGGATACCATGCATCAGCTAAGGTCTTTCCAGTGCTAAACAGAAGAGAAAGTTTATTTTAGATTGCTTATAGAAGTCTGTTTTCCTGTTCATACATCCTAGTAAGGAGTTTTGTCTTCTTTTATCCTGTGCAGCAATTTGAGAGTTGTTGATATGAATTGAAATCATAAACCCCAAGAACCCTGTAAGTCTTTTTCCAGAATGTCTACCTTATTCCTTCTGAACTAGTTACTTAGCTATTGTTAGTTTAGGGGTGTTTAATAAATCTTAAAATACAGGTCTTCACAGTTTTTGGAATCACAGAATATTTTGAAAAACCACCTAAGAAAGCAGTAGCACTAGAAGAGCACTTACACTACTTAGTTTAATTTCTTCTGGTACACTGACTTTATTTCGTTTTAATGCATGCACTGAAAAGCCACATCACAAACACTAAAAAAAAAACCAACTTTAAGCATTTTGATAAGTCTGCAGAGACCACCGTGTTGTTTTTATTAGCCTACTTGTTTGCAAGATATAAAAGGTGCAGCAGTAAATATCAACCAGTCAATAGATTCCTTAATTGCTTGTTCTTCAAGAAATTCAAATCACTTATATGGCCTTAATTTGTCAGTGTACTCAGTATCACTACTCATTCTGAGACATCCATTTTACATAATGGTGCAATATTCTCTCTCAATAAATAGAAAATCACAAATATTTCTTTACTGTATTGCTAAAATCCTGCTCTATTTTACAATCAAGATAACTTAACCACTTTATCCCATTAGTCCCTTCATCTGTTCCGAATAACTCCCATGAATGTACTCCAGGAAGTAGAAGGAGAAAAGTGAGTGGTTTTGCAAAGAAACAGTATTGAAGAATTTTTTTTTAATTGTGATGTGAATCGAGAACCCCAGCTTAGACTCAGCACACTCTAGTAGTATGTGAAAGATTCCACATTTCTTCTAACTCTGAAAGTGAAATGTCTGACTAAGGTATATTATCCATATATTCAGTTGTGGGGTCTTACTGTAGGCAGTGGCTTGGAAAGGTTCCTAGTTGTTTACTGTAAAACACACTCTTAATAGTGCTGGTCCTACTGTTGTTGTTTTTTTTTTATTAGAACATGCTTTACCACCAAAACTGAATAGTTTTTGTCTGCCAATAAAGCAACACGCCAAGGTTTATCTAATCTTTCCAAGTTTCT
This sequence comes from Chlamydotis macqueenii, assembly GCF_036417535.1. Lineage (NCBI taxonomy): Eukaryota > Metazoa > Chordata > Aves > Otidiformes > Otididae > Chlamydotis > Chlamydotis macqueenii. The sequence continues at coordinate 24,416,416 of NC_141558.1, forward strand.
AGCATCAATCATTCCTCTATACCTTTACGCATAATTTGCAGGAAGGCTGTAATTTTCACAATTGATAATGATCTCTTCATTTAGTTTGTTTTACAGCTTTGTTAAATGTTAATGCTCTTTCTTTGGCTCTTCTCTTTCTAACCTTTTGATTATTAAGTCCTTTACACTATTTTGTGTAGGTGGCTGAGCCACTGAATTTCAATTCATAATTAATTTCCAGGCAAATTATTATTATTATGATCCTTTTTTTTTCCCCTTGTGATCTTCCTGTGCTATCTTTTAGAATATTGCTGTTTTATTATTTACGTGGACCTACAGTAAAAGCATCTGCTATTGCTTGATAACCAGTACTGATTTCAGTGAGGGGTATATTAAGAACAATTAGACATTAGTACTTTTACAACTGAACTCTAGTATCTTATCTCCACCGAAAATAAACTGTGAGTAAATTTAAACAAATGCATATATAGTTTTCAAATCAAAATGACACAAACTCTTCAGTCAAAGACTATAATAATATGAGATGCCTTGGAATGAAACATTACCGATGTTGACATATCTGTGAGTAGTTATACTGTATAGCTCTTCTATGAAAAATTTGTAACAAATACAAGATAAACCAATAATCTGTGTGGATGGTATACAATCCACAAGCAAAGGTAAAGCTCATCTGTTTAACTTTTCAGAGTGTGAACAGATTTCTCTATAAAGAACTTTTTCCCAGTAACTTTCTAGGTATTTTGTGACTCTGTGTTTCCCTTTTCTCCAATGTACCACCCTTCCCAAGATTTAAAAGCAAATGCAACAGGATTTAGTGAGGAATCTGACTCTGCCCAGCTGTGTTTTATGTTGCTGGCTGTATTAGCAAATTGGGTCAGAGAAATAGTGTGATTTTTCTGTGAGTCTGTAATTGTCTCCACTTACCACGTGCAGGTTTGGATCTCTGAGCATTTTGATGTATGTGAACTAGATATTCACAGTGCTTCAAGGGGGCATCAGGTTAAGAACCAGCCTGTTAGCTACACTACCACTCACTCATCCAGTGTGCACATAACACTTTTTTCCTTTGCGTCATATCTAGTGGAAACTTTTTTTGCCTAGGAGCCAGACTAAATCTAACCTGAAGCATATCCCCCAACTATACAGTACAGAGGTGCAGGACTTTCAGCATCAGCCACTTCTGTCTAGTGATTTGCCCCTATTGCACCTAAGTACTTGCTAATGCAGGAACAGTCTTTTAGTGCTGTAAGTTTACTGAGTCGTTTCTATAGGCACAAGGAAGCAGATTCTCCTAAGGAATTTTTAGGTAAAACATTAAGTCACCTAAACAGCATAAGTTAGCTTGAATTGCATTTGTTACTTCAATGTTTTTTAGAACTAGCTTTTAGTTCCTTCATATATATCTAGAGCATTTTCCAATAGGTTTGTAATAAGAAAATGGTCAACTATTAAGTGGCAATATATTTTTCTTTACAAATGTGATTTTTTCAAAACTATTCTATTTTAGAATACTTAGCTGCTGAGACACATACAGTAGAGACATAGGTACCAATTTCTTAGCTTTGCAGGTCCTGGTTTTGGCTGTCTGATCTATAAGGCAAAATTCAACTGCATTAGGCATCTAAGTTTCTTATGCACTGCACAAGGAAAGTTAAATGTCTCAAATCTGAGGATGACAGAAAACGGAGCAGTAAGTTAACCGTCTGGGAAAGTCTAATGGTACCATAACTTACTGCAGACTGGTATAGCTCTCTGCTAAGGGTTCACAGTCCAAAACCTTCTCATAGACTAGGATCCCTGCAATGTCGTGTGATAAGAATATGTAGATATAAGGCACTTCAAAAGGATATCCTTTCTACTTAAGTAACTAAATTAGATGCCAAAATTTCCTGTAGAGAATAGAATTTTTCTTGTAGAAAAACTGTTTCTCTAGGAGCCTAGTGATGTACTCAATAACTCTATGCACTAATCTTGGTGTGAAACTTGTCTTTCTTTTGCCTTTGGTGTTTTAAATCCAGTTCTTCTATTTCTTGGGTGACAACCCTATCAACAAAGTTCCGAACTAGTCAGAAATATTTTGTTTTGCTTCCAGATAAAACTGTACTGCTGCTCAGAATGGATCTGAAAATGCATGGTTTTGTATGCCAGTAACCACCGGAGCAAGCCAGCTAGCTGAAGGGATTCTGGCTTCCATCCTTTCCTCCAGAAAAATCATATCTACATTATACAGCTACTATTTCATGTAAAATTCATCAGCATTCCCCAACACAGGAACCCAGAAATCCCTACTCCCTGTGAACATTACACAGAATTAGCCAGAAAATTAATGCCCATATTTTCTGCAACAACTCTGAGGCTAGTACCCCATCTGGCAGTGAGTGGCTTACATTCACAGCTTGAAGAGTTCATCCTGTATATCTTTGTATGAAAAGAGATTGGATGCAAAAAAAAAGTTTGGATAAAAATTGCCAGAAATCCTGAGGTAAGGGCTAGAGCCCCAGATTCCCCATTAGCAGAGTTTGTTGCTAATAAGGACTCAGGACAACAACTGAACTGAAAAGTAACTGCAAAAGACTGAAAACCCACAAACAATGCATTCCTTGCTGTGTAGTGATAAAGCTTCAACATGTAAAATGAGGAGAGATGGATGCCTATATATTGTATAGAGAAAAGTAAGCCATTGAAAAACCAAGCAAGCAAGATCCTACAGATATAAATTCAGGTAGAGATGATCACTCTCTGAAGGCTTTCAAAAGCAAATTACTCACTTCCATTGGCTGTAAATAGAATATAGGCTCTCAATTTAGGAAGATGGCATGTCAAAGTACAAAAATATCAGACCACACTGTGAGGGCTAATTTGAACCATAGTTGTATGACAAATTTTCAGGTCAGACAAGATGACTTAAATTTTGCTTGTTGGATTCAGGCAGCAGTTGAGTAGGCCTTTTTGCAACCTTGGCATTTAATGTTCAACTAAATCCTGCCTTTAGGCACCTACAGTCTTTCCTGGCATGGACCTGAGTTCACTACACAATTGTATGTTCTTCAGTCTTATTCAGATAGAAAAGATGCCACAGTCTGCAACAAACCAGTGCTGAAAATCTGCTGCAGCCTATATTCTTTGCCTTTATCAAAGTTACTATGGTATTTTCTTTAGTTTAGTTTGAATTAAAACATTAAGTTCTTAGACACATTCTAAGTTCTGGATATATTGCAAATTTATAGATAAGCCTTCTACATAATTTTTCAAAACTCTGTGCATGTAACAAGGCCCTATGAAATACTTGAAAGGTTCACGAGATGTATGCCTGGCTTTTATGCTTTTTGAAAGGTCTATATTTGATGCATCACAGCAATAATCTAACTAATTCTTCAGGTAAGAAATGGTTAAATTTATTTTACTGTTTAAAGAAGCAAGGAGGAATTTCTATGAAGTCATTGTTATCTTGATCACTGGAAGATGTCTTCTGCTAGGAGAGTCAATAGCCTTCAGTAGTGTCAGAACTGGCTCTTATATGTGACAGTTAATAATTATTTTTAAGCTGTGATTTTGGAGAGGTTTTTTTTTTCCCCTGAAAAGAGAAAAGGCATGAGGGGAGAGGACAGAAAGAGGGAGACATGACTTGAGAGAGAGGAGGGATTTTTTTTTGCTGCCTGTTTGATTCCTCTTTTACCTTTCCATAGAGAAAGTATTTAAATGTTATTTAATGTAATAAAATCTCCTCTCAGAAAAGCAATATTTCACGAGATGGGAATATTTTATTTAAACAAACCACAGTACAGAGTTCTGCTGGAAGACTAACAGTCTATACGTTCAAGAGCTGCCTTTGCCAGGAAAAGATATTTCTGTTTCTTTCAGCCTCTGGACTTTATCAACCCTTTTAATTTCTGTTTAACAACATAAGGCATATATACCATACCACTAATTACATAGCAGCACTTAAGAAATAACTATCTTAGTCTTTAATTTGTGAATTTTACATTTTAATTCTAAAACTTAATAATGTACATATTTTTATTCACCTTTGAAATAATAGTTATACTTGATTTCAATATAAAATGTGACATTATTCTCTTCTACCTTTCTTTTAACTACTGCATTTTTAAAAGTACTAGCATAAAAATAACAAATTTATCAGTGATTAATTTTCTAAATCATATGAAAGACATGATTATTTAACTGAATTTATATATATATTGCTCTTGTAAAGTTCAAATGCAAGAATCTAGAAATTAAACTGTAAGACAAATAAGACAGGCTTTGTAACATTATGGCAACTATGCTATAGAAGTATGCAATATTGGTTGTGCATTATTTTCCACAAGACCTCCAGAATATAAACTTTTGAATGCAACAGTTATCATCCTGATTGCACAAGCTGAAGTTCTTCCTGTCATCCACTGCTAGGTCTGTTGTGACTAGTTAGACTGGCAAAGTGCACTCCCTTTGTGAGATTATGATAGCTAGTAAGCGTAAAGGTGTAAGTTTGTACCTTTTGTCAACAAGCTCTGTATATACAGCAAAACAATTCACAAAAACCAAAGATATGTTAAGCACACTGTAGGATCAAAAAGTAAACATGGCCAATAAGATTAAAATAGTTATCATTAGCTGCTATCACTAAAACATGACAACACCAGATTCAGTGAAAATTAGAAATGCAAAGGTGATGATGAATAAAACACTTCAGGCTTTAAATACTGCCAATTATTTTCTGTCCATGCTTCAGTGAATGAAATTAAAGAGCTCCAGACGCATAACAAGAAAGCCCATTTTACTTTCAATAAGGTTTAATTTTTCTACTGTATATACACCGAGGTTTTTTTAATCACAGCAGAACTAGATTCAGCATGAAACCACACCTTGAAGAAATATTTATTTTAAATAGATTTCAAAACTCTTATGTAACCTCAATTATGTTAAATTTATTCAAATAATGGTGTTAGCAAAGAAGAACATGTTACTGCTATACAGAGTTTCATTACAGTAGGTTTCTTTCTAACTAGCCTTAGAAGAATCTAGGATAAAGAAACTCTTGTTTCAAGTGAAAATATACAGATTTAAATGAGTGTCATTCATTGATTTGACTTCTATTGTTATGCACTTTTTGACTGGTAGCGGGGAAGAGAGAAGGCTCCTTGATTTTAATATATCAGACATAAAGGATGTACTTCAGAGCAGATTACTTCCAAGGGAAAAAAATGGCAGCCAAAAATATGTCAGTGAGCCTGCTTTGTTTAACAAGTAAAAGAAATATGTTACTGATTGACATGACAGCTTCTCCTTTGGGAAAGCCTTATTGCAACATTGGTGATCTTCAGCAAGATGCTACTGAGCAGTGGTGTACCTTTATATGTTTAAGGGCTAAAAAGAAAAAACCTTAGTAGACCTTAGAAGATTTCAAAGAAAATAAAAGTTTTAAGATTTCTTTTTCATGAAATGATTAAATTTTGTTTGGAAAGATACCTTCTTACAAGAAAGAATTACATGTGGAAAATATTGGAAAACATTGGTGTATACAGTACTGGAACAAACTAAATCTCTAAAAGACTAAATATTTTAATAATTATTTCTTTAATATTTTATAGTAACTCTGTATCTACACCACAGCATGATCTAGGGAATTTGTAGACAATGTGTCACTAACACAGAGACAAAGGTTGATGTACCAACTGTTCCACCAGAGGCAGTAGTGGAGCCTCTGGTAGTGCTGTATTCATATTCATGTTGTGGGTCCTGAGTGTATTTTCAGAGGGCTGTGACTGCAGTCTTCTGCAATACAGGATTATCCTTGGGCATTCAACATGGCCTTTCAGGCCCCCTGGCAAGGAAGGCAATTCTAGCACTTGCCCCATCCCTGCGCTATGCACTACTTCCTGTAAGAAAACCTCATTATATATATTGTGCAGGAGGGAATCAGGCTGGAACTTCTGGGTTCACAAACTTTGCTGTCGCTCTTCCAAAATCAGTTTGTACCTTTATATTGTAGCCAATACCACCAGAAAACAACAGTATTTGCTTCTGCAAGGTTGGCCTGTTTCATTGGGCAAATGAGCCCTACTCTTGCCTCCCAAGACTCTCAGCATGCCTGCTCTGTAGCATCTCCATTTTGGGGCTCCACCTAGGGGCCAGACAGCTACTTCATGAAATTTATGTCTCACCTAGAGACATAAATTAGACTATTTTGGGATGGGTTTCTTTGATTTTTTTTTTATATATATGAGATTATATAAGAGTAAACTAAAGCAGAGAACAAAGATAGTTTCTTCAGAGAAGCCAGTCAGGACAAGACTATTGTCTTAAACCCATTTTTTTTTTTCATCTCCAAAAATCCTTAACTTGTCCAGAATTGAAAAAGTTTGTTCTTATCCCTCAAAGTTATAAAGAGAACAGACTTCTGAGCTAGCTTCTATGCTTCACTGCCTCTCAGTCATCTACTAAATGTCCTGAAGGCTTAACAGAGAGGACACTGTCTGGACCATGCTGGAATGCTCTAAAATCACACATCCTTTGGGAAAGCAGACTTAAGCTGTTTGAATCAAAGAGTAAAGCCAGTCAACATGAAGAAAAGCATCTTTATACACAGCTCTCTACAAAAGTTATTTCAATTAATTAACCATGCTACATATAACAACAATATCCAGCCTAAACGAATACTGAGTTCCACTAAGGAGGCAACAACCCACTTTGGTTTTGAAATAAGGGATGGATATTGTTCCTTTGGGCAGTCAAGCAACTGTTTAGAGAAAACAACATACCCCTCCTCACACAAAAGATCCTGGTTCACTAGCTTTATAGTGATTCCTGGAAACAGATTTTATGTGAACATAGACATACATGGAAATCAAGAGATAACAGATATCATATAGGAAATATCAGAGATTTGTGGTAGAATGTGTGAGAGGCAACTGGATGGCATCTTACATTCTCCATCTGGGGGCAGGACTATGAATTTTGAAACAACCCAGCCACTTCTAAATTCAGTTTCTGATGTGTATATGGTATTTGCCAAGAGATATACTAAGGGCAAAGTCACATACGTATTTTGTACTTGTTGACAAGGCACTCTGTCATTAGCTGTTGTTGTCTCAGAGATCTGATATATCCAGTTTCTACATAGATTTGGATCACCTGAAAATCCTGATCTGCTCAGCCTTGTTGGAGAAGGGGACTAGATGTGCCATCTTGGAAAGTCAAATAGCTGAGAGGGTGTGGGTGCTAACTATGCTCATTCACCACCTCGACAGCTATTATTGGCCATATACACAGTTCTCTTATAGTAAGAATCTTTCAAGATTCTATTTCAGTGCAGGGAAAATTCTCTCAGATACCCAGTACATGTGAAGACTTTGGCTACTTATGTGGACAGACAAAGAAATCAGAAATCTTCTCTGACAGTAAATTATCAATGGCATAGAGTTTTTGAAGAACATCATGCATGAAGATGTAAAAAGATTGTTGGCACATAATGCAGAGTCTTTTATCCCTTTATCCTATATGCTGGACTAGGGCAGATGGTTCCTGGATTCATATGGATCTGAGGGTACAAACTGGAAGGTGCTGAGATCTATCACCCTCACCATTTTTTATCTAGCTAAAATATACAATAAAGGCCAGATGGTTTAGCCATCAGAAACCTTATTTTGCTAGGCAGCGTGACAAGACACTAAAGATGCAGACTTGTAACCCTTACAGAATCAACAAGAACTACACAATATATAATATAATAATTTTGTTAGCAAGGGCCAGCTACTGCCTGATGACAAGCGGGGAGGGAAAGGTGACCCCAGAACCAGCAGAGCCTGCACTGCTGGTAAGCAATCCTCCAGGAACTAAACACTGTGAGAAGAGCCTAAGGGCTGGTCCACTGAGTCCCCCAACAGCCCTAGACACAGCGAGCAACGAACCAGGACCAAGCAGTCCCGTTATGAGCAAAAGGAGATGAGGCCAAAGCCAGGATTGGAAACAAGGCTACAGCCTCGGTCCAAAGTCCCTCTATGAGTCAGGGCCACAGGAAGGACTGAAGACAAGCTGCAACTTATGTCCAAAAGGCCATCCAGGAAATGGACTTCTAACAGCACAGTTCCTAGGGCCATCTAGAAGATGGGTCAGAGAAAGGGTTGGAGACAGCACAGTAAAATGTAGCTTGGGCAGGAACTGATAGCTCCAGGCTGAGCTGAAATGGGTCTCCTGGCCCCATGGGCTGTGCTGGGGAAGGCCCAGCAGAGATAGTAAAGGCTGAATGGTGCCTTCAGAGCCCTGACAGACAAACTTGTAATTAGACTTAAATTAAAAAAAAAAAAAGACGTTAAAATGAGATCTCAAATAGGTAAATTGTTCCAACACAACGATTACACTGTTCTAATCCTCCTTTACCCACTGTTTACTGATGCACTGAAAAAAGCCTATTGCAGTATGTTTTTCAAAACAGACATCAAACAGTGGGCTGTAATGATACAGTTGACCCCACTGAATATTTAACTTTGCAGATATACAAGTAGGGAAAATTAGGCTCATGAGAGACCTAGCTAATTAGGAGTTTTGCTATTTGGCATAAGCATCTGAGTTATAGGTATAGACCTTTTACCCAGAAGAAGCTATAATTAACTGGGGAATTGAGCACAGAATATGATAACTTGCTTGGCTGGAACATATAGACAAGTACCAGAACTGATTTAGTATCAAGCATTTTTATAAGTCACTCAGGAGATTAAGTTGTAATAATAATGTAACCATTCTTATATTATTGCTGTAGAATTGAAATAAATATACAGAAGTGATTTGCATAGCCAATAAGAATTTTAAAAAAAAATTCTTTAGCATCAAGGAAGAGATAAATGCTTGGAAAGTGAACACATAAAAAACCCAGTATTTACAAAGTCTGATAAATAGTTTTACTGGAACTTCCTGACTAGAAATAACAAGTTAAACAGTATTTGTCCTGCTGCTCTGAATTATGTGCCTTATGCCCTACCTGGAGACAACTGCTTCAATTGTAACACCAAGAAAACAGAAGCCTGAGCTTCTGTTGAATGATACCTGACATAAGTAAAAAAATAAACCAGCAAATGTAACAAAAGTTTCTTACATCCTCTCTAATATGAATTAATTATGCCCTTACCTATGTTATGTTTTAACATCTTTATGTATTTCTAGACAGGCAGAGCTGTACTTGGCTCAGAAAAAAAAATTTAAAGAAATTATTTATTTTTGCTGCATGAGCTTGTCAATAGCAAACAACAGACAGGAGAAATCGGTAAGCAATTTCTGAAAAGAACACTTGTCCATATCTTCTCCATTGACTTTTTTTCCATTGCTTTTTTCCTCCTTTTTTTTTTTTTTTCACTGAATATTGTGCTGTCACTAATAGAATTAGGAAAATTTTACAAAGCAAAAATGTAACATAAAAATTTTTATCAAGGTGAACAGATATATTTCTTTCCCAAGATCAGTTGCTCTCAATGAGATTTGCTGAAGAGGAATCATTAGAGATCTATGAACATCTTAGCAAAACAATGACATAATAGCATACATGAATATATAATACCTACTTGTCAGGCAGAAATGGAAAGTAGAGCTAACAGATAAGAAAAGTAAAGATATAAGAACAATAAGTTTAAGTTGATTTCCTAAGAAAATGAAGCACATAAAATTGTACTTGTCTATTTGTCTGCCTGGAATACCCCTCTGAGAAGTGTCAGCTAAATCTGATAGCTAAATTTGATAAATAAGTATGTGGGGGATAAGTTATTAAGTTCCTACAAATTTCTTTAAAATCATTTTGCTTGCATACTGTTAATGCTCTTTATATTTCTCTTGTAAAAAACCTCCAGATTTTAGTTCATATCTGCATTAGCAGTAAGCAATGACACTGACACAGCATGGTGGCTGACAGAGCATATTCTGAAGTGAAAGAAAAAGAAAATATCATGTTGTTAAGAGAGATTAGCACAGGATTTGGCTCAAGGTTAAGATAAACATACAAGTTCTGAATGTAGGTTTCTACATTCCCATAAGAGTCAGTGGTGATCATGACAGTGAAGCAGGAGAGGGATTCAGTTCAGCCCCACAGAACACATGACTGGTCAGTGGACTCATCTATGATGCAAATTACATATCCTTACCCAGAGAATAGTATTTTAAAACTTTTAAAAACTTGTAAAACTTGTACTGGAGAACTATGATAATTTTATTGTACCCTTAGAATAAGCCCTACTGTGCAAGAATTTTGTGGCCTGATGATAAAGAAAAAGAGGTGCAAGGGCACAGAGCTTATAATTAGAATTATGCATCATTGGAGAATCCATTTAGTAAAACAATTTAGGTACTTAAAGAGAGTTAACAAGTCCTCCTGAACACACATGGTATCTCACAGCCTCAATAATGAAGTGCAGTAGCATTTGTAACTTTTTTTTAACAAAAATGTTCAGTCACCATCTTGTTTGAATGACTAGAGGCTACAGTCACACTTACTTCAAGCATTTCAGATTTTTAAATCTTAGATTAATTTTTCAGACCAGACACCATAATTAGAATCTCCTTAAGGCCCTTCATTAATGTAAAAGTCACAACATCTTGTTATACAGACTAACTTTCTAATGCAATTGCCCAAAACTATTATAAAAAGTCCTCCAGGAACTGGTTCTGTTTTATCTGTAGTAATGAGTATTCTATATTGTCTACATTTTCATACAGTGGTTATGAAGCTTTACTCTGTGAGTTCTGTTTCCCTTAGGCTCTATTTCAACTTTTATCAGTGCATGTGAATGAGCAAGTTTTCAAGATAAGAGTTTCTGTTAGCCTCAATAGTATGAAAGTTTACAGAAGGCTTCTACTGGCCAAAGAACACTTGCAATTAGCTTATATTTTTTATTTTTTAATTAAGGTAGCAATACTTAATTAGTTCTAAATGTAAAGAAAAAAAGGAGATGTAAGATACTAAGATGAAGAATTGAAAATATGGTTCATGTTCCTTTCTATTCCTGTGAAATTATGCTGTTAATAAAATGTACACTTCACAGATATACTTGTATCTAATATAATGCATACTGGATTAAATATAATCAATATTATTCTTTTGGTCATTAACATGTAAGGAGTATTTCTAAACTCTGACACCACAGTTTCAGTCTCATTTCTTTGGTTATTTTGTAAATAAGTAGTTAAAAAAAAAAAGTTTGAGAGAATCTGTCTTTTAATGAATAAGGCACTGTAGATAAAGTCATCTGGAAAAACGTGTGCAGTATATTTACAGCAATTATAACAAAGGTCAATATGCACCTCTAGACAGAACTGAGCTGTAAGCCAAAACAAATACCTGTACTAAACACTCTAAAGAGTTATTCCTGGATTCCTCCTAGAATAATAATAGTAATAATAATAATTAAAACAATTAAAATCATCTCGCTATAATGTTAAGCTAGCCCCATTGTGCTATGGTGAATTTTCCCAGATAGACAATTCCAAAAGCAGGGCCCCAGATAAAAATCCCCTAAACCCACTAGCTTTAATCCTCACAATTCTGCTGTAAAAAACTAACACAGCTGATCTCAGAAGTGCCATATATTGGCATACATTGTCATACAGGGCAGCTAACGGGAGCAGTTTTTCTCTGGACAGAAAACAACAGAATTTATCAAGCTGGGATTATCACAGTCTTGAGGACTCTCACTTAACATCACTTGCAGTCAGCTATGAAAATGGAACCAGAGTGGTAAGAATATCCTGCACGATAGGCTAGTTAAGGATGATGTAATTCCTCAAGACAAACGGTTAGAGATTGAGTCTTGCAAAGTTTTAGGAGGACTTCATGGACAAATTTCAACTAAGTTTGTTATAATAACAAAAACAGGGACCTCCGTCACCTGAAAGCAAAGCATGAACCTTCATCATAAGCTGTAGATGAAATAAAAGATTTTTATGCTGTTCATCTTGCATGGAAAAGCAGGCAATTTGTCCACTTAGAAAAAATGGACACCTTCTAAATCTCCAGAACTTCTTAATTCATTTATCAAATGCTTCACATCTGGACAAGTATTACTTGTTTTCTAAGATTAGGTAACAGCAAATATTTTTTAAATATATGTTTAAATATATATTCCATATATATAAATATATATTCCATTAATTACTTCACAGATGTGGGAACGATAATGAAATTGTAAAATACAGGCCTTGCAAAAAGAAGTAGCAGAATATAAGCTCTATATGAATGACAGTGCAACACAAAAGTAACTCAGAGCAGCTTTGCATAGAATATGAACAGGGGAAATGGTAAGCTGAAACTTTATGGGATCTTACACACAAGCACGCTCATAAAGAATTAGGAGTTCCACAGCACAATCCTCTGAAGTGTCTTTTAGAGGAAACCAAAGGGTTTTAAAGTAAAGACACATACATATAACTCATGTTTCTACACAGAGAAAAAAATTAAAAAGTTAATTTGAGAATTTAATATGAAGACATTATCCTTAATTATTACCTAAAATATCCCATAGGAGAACATTTATTTAAATATATTTTGCAATTTAAATATAATTAGTGTGATATTAGCAATTCTAACAACAAACACACAAATTGGCAATTCAAAATGCTGGCTTGATTTCATTTTTGTTTAACATAAACATACAACTTAGAAATCTTTCTCTCTGTTTAACAAATTACTATATTATAATAGAGAAGAGTTGTAACACATTAGACAGGCTTGAATCCAAGTAAAAATGGGAAACTGAAGGTGCCAAATACTTCTCCAAAGGTAGTTAACACTTTGCAATGGTCAGTTCTTAAAATTTAACTATAACACTTACTTGCTTAGTAGTGAGTGAAATGACAGATTGTAACTTCTCTCGATGCACCTTTTTGGGAGTGCCTTCACACAGCACAGTCCACCCTTGAGAACAGAGTACCACAACTGCCCCAGTCTGAGCCTGTGTTTCTCGGTCATTTCTCAAAATGGAGCGTCTGTTGTTCCTTATTTCCCTGTTCTATTCTTTCCACAGCCCATGTGTGTCTAACATCTGGACTTGGAGCACGTGGCTTGATGTAGCATCACAAGCTGCTTCATTACCCTGGGAGCACCAGCTAATCCTGGCACCTCTCCATCATTCCTCCCTTCACTTGCCGGTTACTCGTGAGAAGTCTGGACTTGGCGGTCCATCTTTTGCAGGAGATGCAGCACAGGGAGTGGACACTTTGCCAGCAAAGACTAATAGCTTCTCTGTTGTTTCCCAAGGGGGTCATTTGCATTTCTCCTGATAGCACTTAATTCCCAGCCTTTTCTAATTCTCAATTACCCACTTACTTCCAATCCTTTTCAAGGTTTTTGATTTTTTTTTTTAAATTTGTGGAAAATCATTTCATATGCACAAACTGATACACATTATGTTTATGATTTATATCTGTATGCATTCAGGAACTATCATAATATCTTCATTTTGACTTTCACATCGAACTGATTTTCCATAATTCCTGTTGACTCCAACAATAATAAAATGACTCTTTAACTGTCTATTAAAATATGACTGTGGAATCATATAATTATAAAATCAAATAATCTATGCCCCAGTTTAGCATACTTTTTATTACATTTAATTTTTATGGTTTGGTAATTTTCACTTGCTTTTTAAAATGCGGATGAGGGATTTTTCAAACAAATATGATGGACATGGAAGTGTATTGAAATTATACCAACACTTTAAAAAGTAGAGGGTTTTTTTTTAACGTTTGAAAGCCATAGTAAAAATTACTAGGAATTAAACAAACAACTCAGTATAAATTAATTACTCTACTTACATTGTTTTCTTCCCCAACTGCTAATAGATTGTTCATATATATTAAAATAAGCACATGCTTAAACTTTTAAATCACTCTTTGGATTGACCACATATATTAATTATTCACTCTTTGAGTTGTGAATGATGAGTTGTAATTAGCTAAATTTTAATTCTAAATGGAGGGGATGCCATCCAGAGGGACCTTGACAGGCTTGAGAGGTGGGCCCACGCAAACCTCATGAAGTTCAACAAGGCCAAGTGTAAGGTCCTGCACACAGGTCAGAGCGATCTCAAATACAAACATAGGCTAAGTGGAGAATGGATTGCACGTAGCCCTGAGGAGAAGGACTTGGGGATGTTGGTTGATAAGAAGCTTGACATGAGCTGACAATGTGCTTGCAGCCCAGAAAGCCAAAAAAATCCAGATTCCCTTCTTTCCTCCACACTTCTCCTCAGATGTGATTCTTGGATAATGTGGTTTGACATTGTTTTCTCATTACAATTTTAGATGAGAGATCTGTGGATTTTTTTATATGACAAGCCAAACAAATTCCTTTGGTGTTGAACAAGCTCAGGTAATCCATAAATCATTATGAAAATAAGCAATTAGATATGAACTATTAGGCGAAATTCTGTTGATTTACAACTGGTAATATCTTTTTTTTAATTAAGCCTTAATTAAAACACAACCTTAATTAAAAGCATTGTTTCCATCAACAGAGAAATTGCAGCTTTATAGAAATATGAGTAACAGTACTCAGTGGCGTCACTTCAAATGCATGTGCATTTAGCGCACTCTTAGTATTGTCAGAGAAGAGACTGACATAACAGCCAGTGTCAGGGCACCTTTTTCTAATGCCACTGAACAACATGCAGCAACATGATACACAGAGCTGAGTGACACAATGGCTCGTGTCAACGAACCAGATGTAGTACTTTGAGGATGTCAAGGTACATTGAGCTTCTGTGAACTTCAGCATACCTAGAAGCAGAATTAGATCATGGCAGTATGAACTGAAAAGCAGTGGACTGTAACAGCCAGACGAAATCCCGTTTCATGTAATGTAAATAACTATAGCTTACATTAAAATATCTTAACGATGCTAATTATAAATAATGAAGAAACTTGTGTTCTTTCTTATCTCAATTTACTGCATTCCTATACATTGTCATGATCTGAAAAGATAAGGAGATGCTAAGCAGTATGTATGAATATTCAAGACAAAACTATACAGATGAAGAAAAAAAATGGATTGTTGGGTTAATAAATATATCCACTGATATACTATGGCATCATAAAAAAACATTTCACTGGGTAAAAAAAAAAACAAACCTAAAAGTGTGTCTCATTATGAGACAGCTTTGGAAGACTTAAAATTATTTCTTTAAAATAAAATGCTGTTATTTTTTTTTGCTTCACAATGCCTATAGGCATATGCCATCTTTATACGATCATCCTAATTAAGATAATTCAGTAACAGGTAAAACACTAAAATTGTTTTTCTTCTTTATTTGACTGCAAATGTTAAATATACCTTGATCCACAGGGCTAGAAAACTGTCCCATTATATTCAATAGGATTAAACATGTGCTTCTTTAAGCTGGCCACTGTTCTAGCAAAATGGTTGCCTGCCTCTTCCAGTCTCTTCCTGGGAAGCAAAAGGACATATCTGCTAGCTCACTTGCAAATCTTTGTTTGTGAGCGGATACAGTGCTGCAAAAAGTGAATGCTGGTGAAGGGGGCTATATAAATATGACCAGGCATCACTAGATGTCAGTATTGCAAATGGGCCTGTGCACCTGTTTATCCAAAAAAAAAGCAGGGCACGCATCTTCGGGAGCTTCTTCTTTTGAAAAAGTGCTTGCTGGCAGGTGGCTGTCTTCATTTGGATGTGGAAAATGCATTGCGCATTTTGATGGCCACGATATGAGTAAAGTGATAAATGGTTCATGAGAAAGGCAGTATTTCATTCCATGCTTTATTTGTTTTTCACATATTGTGGGTGATATAAAATGTACAAGTCGGACTGCCCGAATTAAAGCCACTCCTATACCGGAATGTTGCTTAGGTCTATGTAATGCTGCCAAACAGGAACACGGTCAGGAAGAAAAATAAAAAGGAAAGTGTATTTATAAGATGCAATATTTTGAAAAGTTTTGAACAATGTCTGACTGAACCGTGCCTTTACGATTTCAGCATGAACTCGAAGTTGCCGTTCCCTTGCAGGGAATAAAAGCTCAGCACTGTGTTCTCCTGAGAGGTCACGGCCCTTCTTTTGGTGAAGAGGCTGAACTCTTAGATAATAAATTCAGTGCTGTATGTTATTTGTGGTTTAATACTTGAGGGTCAGGACGAAGAAGCAGGCCTCTAAGATTCATATCTTGATTTTGCAATCAATCCCTTTTGTGAACTTCAACAAGTCACTTATTGCTGTCTTCCAATTTCCTCATCCTCAGAGAAACCGAATTAAGGGAAGGAGACATGACAGGATGTGAATAAAGAGAGTCTGAAAAGTAATTTTTTCCTTTATTTTGGGGGGAAGGAGTTGGTTTTTGTTGTTCTACTTCTTTCAGAAGGTCATCTTTTTAAAGCAATTGTCATTTAAAATGTACAGCATGAAAAATAATAATTTTAGGGTGTCTCCTGTTAGCATCTGTGAGACATACTAGCTAGGAAACACTCAAATCATTAAAACATGACAATGGTTCTGTAATTCATGTTGCATAATTCAGAAATCAACACAGCAGAGTGTTAATAAACAAAAGATTTGCCCTGAGGAGGAGATGTATAACAGTCAGTAATGTCTGTCATTGCACTGACTTAATTTAGTGAAGAAGAGTTTTCCTCAAAACTGTGTTATTAAAAGTTTTGTATGCTTTCCTAAAACAAAGATATTCTTATTAGTTTGAACAGGGATCAGCCATACTATATGCACTGCTGTACTACATACATCCTGGAGATTATTTTCATCATTTTTAGAGTTAATTTTGATTTTGATAATGGTGCTAATGGAAGACATTCTACAGTAAAAAATTAAGCATACCTATTCACTAAGTAAAAAGACAATACAAGAGACACAAGATAGCTACTGATTCTATTTGTCCTTTTCTCTCTGTTAGAACACGCAATTTCTTCAGGCCAAGATCCAGACTCAGTATCAAGGATAAAAAGCCCTCAGCTTCCCATTGCCAACAACAATGAACCTTCTATGCAAATACAGTACAACATATGCATGATCGCTGAAGAACCAAGTGTCTTCTAAGGCAAGAACAACAATCACTTAACAAAAAAATGTCAGAAAATTGTGAATACTTTCTGATATTATCAACACATAATTAGAAAGCTATTTCAAGAAGCAAATGAACAATGAAATATCTGGACCAAAATAAAATTCAGTGCAGCTGAAAAGAGTTAAATTGTATCTCATGAAAAAGCCTCCCCCACTGTTGCTGCTGGCTTCTGGAAATTCAGCATTTCCACTTACATGTCCAGGGCTAGAGCTAAAATAAGAGGTAATTAGGGGAACATTACATTATTGTTTACATCAAATTAAAGAAGGTTTATGATGCAGAAACTACAGAATAAAGTGATTCTACACATAAAACAACACAATGAATGGAGCTAAATGGAGCACCACTACAGCATCAGCTTCCTATGAGATCTACAGCAGAATAGTATTAACTTGCTGATTCTCTTATCTGGCTTAGGTGGGTGAGTTTGCCTTTCTTAATTCCAGTTGTTTCAAGTAGTAAAAATATATGATGATTCCTTTACTACATTAATGACTGATGTGATGTCAACCTGGACTATACAGGGATCTAAATATCAACGAGGATGTACTGGATTACTTTATAGAGCTTCTCAGATTTGGAGGATACCTAACAGAAGCTGGTTGATTTCTATTCCCATTTTTAATCTTCGATAATTTGGGCAAAATTCAGAACCAGCATATATGAACATATGGTGTTTTAAATTACAGCAGAAGGTCCTGATAGGAGTAGGTGTACCTTAACTGAAGGGATGTGTTCTGTTAGTTTAAAATGTCTTTTATGGAATTTCTAATCAGAAGACATAAGAGATCCCAATTATTTCCCACATGGAAGACACAGAATACTAGCCACCTCTGCCTCCTGCTTTATTATCAAAACTAGACCAGGAAAACCTGACATATTCGTGCACAGCTGGAGCTTCAAATTAAGCAGTAAATCCTCAAGACTACAATCCTTCCTCAACACTGTTTGACCAAAAGCTTTGTGACAGCAGTTTGCTGGAAAACAAAGGCTTCATATATATGAGCAGCAATAAATCAAACCAATATATACACAGATATAGATTTAAGATCTATAGAGGTAATGAAAGAATAAAAGATGTGACTGTCTTTCAAAGAGCCATGAGAAACCTAGACTGACACACCTTCGTAAGGAGAATCACTCGATTTTTCAAACCATTCTGACTATAACCCCGTAACAATTCATCCATTTCACCAGCTCTTGAAATACAAACTGTAAAGCTGCAACGGGCACAGCTGGTTGGGAATACATGAGGTAACATATTACTTAGCTAATTCTGTTCACCAAAGAAATTTAAATATGATATATATTCCCTACCTATTAGAATAAGTGCACTAGTACTGATAAAACATTTTTAAAATAATGCCTAGTATAATTTATTGTTTTGATTTTAAAGATATTCCTTCCCAAAGAACCTCTATTTATTTCATAAGATCTTTTTTTTTTTTTCCTGTGAATAATAAAACTAGCCAAAGTTTCTGCTGCAGAACTACAGGAAGATGTTCCCATTGTAGCTGTCTGTAAAGACGAGCTTTCATGCTCGCTCTGAACCTTAGAATAGTTGGAGTTGTCCCTGTCAGTTCTACAGCCTGTTTGTATATCAAACTCAAATTTATTTTTCAAGGATACCCCACCTACCTAAAACAAAACAAAGTGAAGACTACAACAAAACAACATAAAAAATATAGCTTTTCAGATGTTTTTACCTGCTCAAATAAATAAATATACATTAAATTCACATAAACTAACAAATAAATGCAGATTAAACACCTTGTTCTGGAATGTTTAGTTTAAAACTCTTTCAAATTTTTTACTTCATTTTATAAATTTCAAGGGAAAGAAAAGATCAAAACCACTCAATTCTTGCATTCCGAAGCCTACAAAATACGTGTATACTATCGGGCTAGTCTGCAATAAACAAAAATTACCAGTAGGATCACAACATTACTGGAAAAAAAAAAAAAAGAAAATCCATTAAGTTCAATACAAGAAACAGTTGAGCACTTTTTGACAGTGTGGTCATAGCCTTCCAATCAACGTAATAGCTTTGAGTAAGTCATATTCATTTATAATTGTCTGGTATAAAGCAAAGAATCCTTTCAGCCAGCATCAGAGAGATTATGACAGACTCAAACTTCTGTCCTCAGTTGCTGTGGTAGGTACACCTAACCTAAGCGAGGAAGCTTCTAGAACTGTGTGGCTAGGGAGCTTCCAGAACCATGTGGCTGTTATAAAGTGGAGTCTTCAGCCCATGAGAATTGATGTGACCATATATCACTGCAGATCAGATTTGAACAGAGTATAAATGGAGCCCCTCCCAGAGGGTAAGCCAGAGGACTGAAGCCAGTGAAGTTCCTCATGAATGGCTGCCCCAGCGCAGGCCCTCCATGGGCCACAGCCTCCTTCAGGCATCCGCCTGCCAGAGCGTGGGGTCCTCTACAGGTTGCAGGTGGATCTCTGGTCCTCCGTGGACCTCCATGGGCTGCAGGGGAATCTCTGCCAGGAGCAGCATTGCTCCTCCACCTCCTTCTTCACTGACCTTGGCATCTGCAGCTGTTCCTCTCACAAGGAATTCTTCCCAATCAGCTCAGGCAGACGCCTCTCAGGTTCTCTTCACATCTCCTCTCTTCACTTCTTGTGGCCATGCTGGGCTGAGTCAGGCCCAGCAGGCCACCCGGTGGGAGGCCAGAGCATAAGGGCTGCAAGGCCCACAAGGCTCGCGCTTCCCCCTCTCTGCCTCCGCTTCTGCTTCTCCAGTTCTTCTTCTCTCCTTTTTTTTATTTTTTTTTTTCTCTTTCTTAAATACATTATCACAGAAGTGTTATCAGGGAACATTCTGTCACTTGCCCAGTGGCAGGTCCGCCCTAGACCCAGCTGAGCACACTGGACAAAGGGAAAGCTTCTAGCAGCTCCTTGCAGAAGCTGCCACTGTAGCCCCGCGCCCCCCAAATCAACACACTGCTTAGCATGCTTGTATCAAACAAGTATCTCACAAAGATTTATCTGGATGCCTTTGCAATTGCATTTTCCTTCCTTCAGGTGCTGAACTGACTTAACAGAGAAATCTACAACCAGTTAAACACTTGGATCTACTCTGGAATTTACAATGTGCAATAATCATCCCAACTTTGTATTTTCATTCCAAGATTTTACATGTGATGCCTAGTGATACTTAACCATTAGTGTATTTAGGCATATATGAGTGGACTTAAATTGCTAAAATTAAAATATTTTTGATCAGTTTAGAGTTTCTTCTTTATCACTACAGTAATGGGTTAATTTCCCCCCCAAAAGGAAGACTTTCCTAATTTTTCTTTTTCAAAGTGTATTCAATTTTCAAATCTTCAAATGAACAAAATAAAGTCACTTTTGAGCAGGAAACACTACTTCATGTTTCTATTGGATAGACTCAATCTCTGTTATTAGTTGTGCTTGCATAACATTTTAATTGCCAGAATATGAAACCAAAATACAGTTATTATTAAGCAAGTGTTTGGGCATATCTCAGCTAGAAATGCATTGCCTGATCTTGGTACAGTTTATAAATGGAACTTACATTGACACTCAAGGCAGTTGGACAAACATAAATTCCCTTAAGTTAGATATTTCTGAAAATCATCACCTAAAGACACAGCTAGGAACTTTATTCACAAGCACTGAAACTACCTGAAAATATTATAGTTCTTAAAACGGTGGTAGAAGAGAGGTGCCTCAAGATGGTCTCTTTTATTTCTTTTTTCAGCTGATGAGTAAGTAGTTCTGTTCAGCATTTAGCAAGATGCATTGATGCTATGTAAAAACAAAAGCTATACTGATAAAAATAAAAGAGGATGTTTAAATTAACTCTACTGAATTATTTTGGACTTCTAGCTACATGAGTTGGAAGAGACAATGATAAACATTTTCTTCTTCAGATGCATTTCTGTACAGTACTGAAACTCCTGAGGAAGCTCTAAAAGACTTTGCCATGAAAATGGTGATTCCTGCATATGAAAGGGGACTTCTCAGCACATAACACATGTTGACTGCATGAGCACTGATCAGAAATTTTAATTCATCATTCTCTACTTGATGCAAGTGAGAGGAATTGACTATCAGAAGACAGGAAAGACATTTTGCCAATCCTAGTGCATAAAAAGCAATTGTATCTGAGCCCTCCTGGCTTTGGGAGCCTTTTGTGAACTGAAAACTACAGCAAGATTGGCACTTTCATCATTATTTAATATCAAACCTATAAATGAAAATCGTCTTCCTCATTCACTTCACAGTGGGTTCCATGACAATGATTCAAAATATAATAAAAACTTGTGCAATGCTTTATAGGTCATGTGTTTGACAGAATATAACTCTTGAGGACTTATGTCCTATTTTAAATGCATACAAAATGCACAATGTTTTCAATAGCCTTTGAAACTGTGTTATTCAGATTGTAAACTCTCTGGGAAATCCTTGAAGAATAACACAGCATTTCTTTATTTCCAAAGGCCAAAATGCAAAGCACCAGATTTACTTTGGTAAAATCTCAATATAGTTCAACTGAAGTAATTGAAATCTTTCTTACGTTTGTCAAAAATAAATTTTAAAATACATGTGTTACCTTTTTAAAATTTAATATTAAAAATCTGATATGATTCCCAGCTTGACTAATTCAAAGCACGTTTTGGACTTTGTCAGCTCACATGAAGAAATGTTTTTCAATGAATAATTTTTAAAGTAGTCCCTTCCATTATCTACTCATTTATGTGGGAAAGATCATGAGCAGTAACATTTAGAAATCAGCATCTACACAGTAGTTTTGTTGTAATGTTTAACATGAATAACCACATAATTATTTATAAGATAAAGATTTATACAGCAGTTTGTAACTGCTCATCTCAAAGTTCTATGCAATGGCTTGAAAGGAAACATTAAGTTGTAAGTGGGCAATTTTTTCTTTTTTTTTTTTTTTCTAGTTTAAATATATACTTTTCAACAGGACTTTATGGTCCTTTGGTGCTACTCTAGTCTACTAGGTAAATAGCAGCTATGTACTTACACATACACAGCTGTGTGTGGTTTTAAAATATATATATCCACATATATATAGATATACACACAAGAGATCATAATAAGTGTTTTCCAGCTCATCACTTATCTTGGATGATACATGCTTTATGCCTTTTGCATTCATCTCATTCATATGATAAACATATTAATTTAGTGAGAATTTCTAATCTTGGCCTGTTAAGTTTTTTTAAAATTGTCTGAAAATTGTGTTGGCATTGAGGCAGCAAAATTAACATAAATTCTAAATGAAGCAGGAACATTTGCAAAAGATTTCATCTGATTTCAGATCTTTGTGTTTTATATTAAACACATGGTACTTGACCTGATCAACAGGATGTAAGCAAGAAAATTGTAAAGAATGAATATAACCATAGTACAACTCTGACCCAAAAAGAGACAAAAACAAGTTTGCCTGAAGAGTTCTGACACTCAATGGAACAAACAAAAAAGCTGTGTTAATAGTTAATTTCAGTTTCTATCAGGCATTTTTCTTGTTAATAATCCTTAGCACTCTAATTGCATGGCATTTCGCAAAACTCACAAATTACCTGCTCCAGACTTCTTGGGCGTAACAAAAACAATTATGTATCCATAATTCATGTTTTATTTGTTCTACTTTTTCCTCTGTTATATGTTAACTACCATAAACAAAGCAAGTTCTGGGTTTGCCTGTGCTGGCATGTCAAGTTTCAGCCTAACTGGGAGCCTCAAGTCTAGCAAGACCTTGAATGAAAATTTGACTTAGTGTGTGTATACCAGAGTTGTAGAACCTTCTATAGTACTAAGTCTTTTGTCCTAAAGGAAACAGCTTTACTGTCAACTGGAAGTGATTTTTTTTGTGATGGTCTTCACAGCCAAATCAAACATGATCTGCTGGAGAAGAGGAAAGCCAGATAGCTAACCCCAGGTAATGTGTTGTGTACATGCCAAACTAGGTTGTGCTGATATAGAGGCTAACACTTGGCTGAGCTCTCATTCTACTGATAAATTTAGTTCCATTCTTAAAGCCAACATAGGGCTCTTTAAACTTAGTAATGTCTCTCTCTATGCCTTTATATCACTATTTTAAACCAGTTTAATGACCTTTAATGCACTTATTCATTATTTTAAAACACTTGGGACTGAGGTGTCTGCAATTGCCTAAAGGATAATGAGATATGAGTTGGGTCAGGCAGAGATGGTCTAAGTCCACTACAGTAAGAAGTAAGAAGTAAAGTAAAAAAGTGAGTTTAAAGAGAGTGTGCTTGACACACAGGAAGGAAGCTGCCATTCCTACATTGTAGGACTATCAAAGGCAGAGTAGAAAGAGGGGTGGGGGTTAAGTGAACAAACAGAGCACAGAGGAAAGAAGACAGGGCAGAGCAAAGGCCCTTTAACAGAAATTAGATGCACTGATGAACAGCACCTGACTTTAAAGTTGAGAACGAAGGTTCACATTTCACATATAAGAACAAAGGTGAAATTCTGAAGAGTTTCCAGGGGAAGCAGTGACACAGCAGAAAAAGAAGAGTGGAAGGTTTTATAAAGGGGGAAGGACAGAGGAGGAGAAGGTTACTTACATCATCTCCGGAAATCCTAGGCCAGGATTGTAGCCCTTTCCAATACTTCTGAAATCTTAAGTACTTAGTCCAGGGAAGAGATTTTCAGGATTTAAAGAGAAGGATGTAGTGTCAATTTTTACACATAGGGCTGTATATCCATTTGAGAACCACCCTTGTTCAAGCAATGCAGGAAAGAGATCTTAGCCTACCAATGGAAAGAAGGAATTGTAAACTGTCAAGAAATGGAGTAGATACTGTGAGATATATGGAGGTGCAACAGGCAACAGTGCCACTAACACAGATATCTATCTATTTTTAGATAAACAGATCCTTAACAGTACAATAAACCAAAATCAGTGGTCATGGCAGAACAACTCTAAAAAAGATAATGAATCTTAGTATTTTGTTGATTTTTTTTTTCAGAAAAATTTAAACATTCGTCATAGACGTACATCTAGAGGTCTTCAAAGGCCTGTGCTCAAGAATGAAGACTTTTCTTTGTATGCCAACATGAAGACATTATAACTTGCAAGAAGAATCACCTTGCAGAATTATTCCGATTATTAAAGCTCCTAAAAGGTCCCAGCAAGATATCTGATATATCCATTGCTAAACAGAATGTGTTACCATTAACACAAGCGGTCTCCACGCAGAATGAGGGGGCAACACCACAGAAACTGTAGAAACTGTGATGTTAACACCAACTAATCTTATTTTCAGATAATGCAAAGGTGATATTTATATAATGTTTTGCAATGTTGCTTAAAGTGGAAGTTACACAACCACGATTTCCTGTTCCTGGATGCCTTATGCACCCGCTTGCAGTGTTTTTTGAATGCCAATGTTTGTCCACAAAGTGAACACTTTAGAAGAATTCACTGTGTTCCTGTGGGGCAGATGGGAGCACTGAAAGGATTCTAGTAAGTGGCAAACATTGAAAAATGAGAACTCCTGACATGAGGTGAAAGACACATAACCTGTCTCCTGAAACAACCGTAAAATAGATTGAAACATTAACAATGTCCTTGCCCTCCAATACATGCATGATGAAACTTAAAAGATTTATCCAATGCAGTTAAACAGGCTTATATAAAGGCACATTACTAATAAAAGGAAAGGTATGCATTTCTAGAGGGAGGACATCTCCCTGAGCTAGATACAAAACATGTCACATGAAAAAAGAAAAAAAAAGCTGTTTGCCAATTAGTAACATTCTTATAGTTGTAAATAGAAAAAAGTTCTGATAATCATCGTCTCAGGTGCCCCAGTTGAAATTGTTCCTCTACACATTTGGACTTTTTTTCTCCCTTTCACAGCTTGCGTTTATAACTCCACATCTCCAGTTCTTAATACAGTCATTTATATGCAGTGAAAGGCTGGAAGTGGCTGATAGTCTCTAAACAGAATCTCATTTGGGACTAACAGCTCTGGGTGATGGCATCTAAGGCGGTGGGCCAGAAAGAAAAAAAAAAAAAGGATGGGGGATAAGGGGGGGTTGAACATGACCATTCATCTAAAATAAAAGGCAATCGATTGCCATGCAACTCAATAGAACTGCTGATTTGGAATTCATTCAAATACAGAGCCCTGAACAGAATCCTTGAATAAGTAAACGATTTACTTTTGTTAAAGACAGGAGTTCTCTCATCATCTGACAATAAAAAACAATGCACAGTAAATATTCTGAGCTCAGGTTAATTACAAAAGAAACTTCTCATGAAGTTTTAGAAAGGACTCTAAAAAAAGTATCATTTAATATTGAATTGAAAAGTGTGGTCAGTGTTAGACACACTCAAAAGTTTATGAATAATTCCCTTTATAGATGGTTGACCCCAAAATTTAAGGGCAGATGTGGATACCTGAAAAACAACAACAAAAATATAGCTACAGATACACAGCTTTATTTTTTTTTAATTACATGTATTTAATCGCTGTATGAACCTTTGTTTATATTTTAGCAACTAATGGCACACAAGAAAAAGGGCTTTGCACTCTTTGTAATGAGAATAACCCAACCAAAGCGTATACATGGTTCCAAATAGTATTCATTTGAACATGCAAGGGAGGTTTAAATTGTTTTTTCAAGATAATCAGGTAGAAACAACCTGAAAAGCTTTTTGAAAAAGTCATACAGAAAACAAGAAAATATGATTATATATATTAAAAGAATGAAAGAAAACTAAGTTATGAGACAAAAGCAATATGGATAATGTATTAAAGAAAGGAACCAAGTACATTATTTATCCAAACAATTACAACAAAGACAAGTGCTAAGTCTCTTGTCTAAAAATAAAAAAAAATAAAAAAAAAAAAAAGGAAAGCTGAGATTTTCAGAATGTTATGCTGAAGATACTGGACTCCTAAAGTGAAAAAAAAAAAATTGTTAGAATAATTACATACCGCATGTAATATGTTGCTAATATTCACATAAGATCTTGGGTTTTGAGTTAATTCTTTTTTTTTAATACTACCTCTGTGTTTTTCCAATACAGAAACTTTGTTTCTGAATTGAGAGTTTTAGAAGTAAAATTGAGACCACTTTTTTTTTTTTTATATTTAGAGTAGAGCTCTGGTTCTGGATTATTATTAATAACCCTCTGGAAAAAAACAACTACCAAGTTTGACTATGATTCAATATAAGCTTTTCATCAATAAATATATGTTTAATATAAGAAGAAATACGACAAAATAATGTGCATTCACATTTGAAGGTTTAAGATGCTGGTAAATATAAGCTGGCATTTGTAAAAATTGCCAATCATTATTATAGTAGATGTAACAATGAAATATTATGCCTTATCTGAAATAACCTTTGAATGTTACCAAAGTATGGTAGGATATTTTGAAATCACCTCTCAGTCTGAGAAGTCTCTATCTCATTAATTATAGGAAGAAAACTGAAATATCACTTTTATGATGTCTGTTGCCCACTTTGCATAGATCTTGCTCAGCTAAATATTTGGCTAGACGTCCTGTGGCTAAGGCAAAGGCTCATTTAGTTGGTTGGGTTTTAAAGCTCATTTTTCAGTGGTTCTTGTAAGAAGCAACTGTCTATAAAAGCCAAATAAGAAGAACTTACTTAATTTTTTTTTCCTTTTTTTTTTAAGCTAAAGAAACCATATTGCAAAAGACAATGCTGGAATACAATGTATATTTAGCTATATTTATAGCAGAATGCTGATCTGTATTCCTTTAAAAGTTTGTTACTACCTAAAGGACCTACAAAAGCTGTGTTATAGCTATGGAAATTCAAGTTTCCTCTTGAAAAGTTGAAGCAGGCACGTAAGTTGAACAGATAAAGGAGTATAGCAAAACAAAGTTCCCAGTCTAAATTTTTTTTTCCAACAAACCTTCAATTATTTTCCATAAGAGTGGCCAAGTGAAACAAGACAATGTATGATGTGCTTTGCCTGGCAAGCTACAACTTGGTGAAGTATAAGCACAACACTCGTTCAGTTCCATGATGTCAAGCAATATGCTTGATATATCACTGAAGGAAACTTCTGTTGATGTTGATGAAAATTTAAGCTTGAAATAGGGAACAAAAGAAGCTCTAGTATTTCATATCACTACTGGCCAAGACATTAGGCCTTGTGGCTCCTGAATGCTAATAACATCTTACACTTATTTGCAATCTTAGTTTTGCTCAGCCTCAGCAGACATCTAAATATCCAATGATTTCTTTTCTGGGCCTAGTAAACCAATGTTATCACCACAGGTCTCCAGATTGATCAGGCTTTCTGTGGCCTGCCTAGAGATTTATTTTGCCTTTTGCTTAGCTTAGCACAATTGTGTGGTGTCATGTATTTTGTACCCAATAGATAGTTACAACATATAGTTACTCTACCTCAGTTTATTTATGACTCTTCCAAAAAATATATCAGAGAGGAGTAAGGTCTAAATTTGTCCTTCACATTGGAGAATGCTTTTATCACACATATGAATTTCCTCCTATGACCTCTGTCACACTGATACCTGAATTAATGCCATGTTTAGATAATGATGCCTCATATCTTCTGTTGTCCTCAGAATTCCAGTCATAAATTCAAATCAGCCACATGCTAATTAATTAATTGTTCTTAGTTAAGATTACAAGTGAGGGGAAAAAAAATAAGAATGCTCATAAGAAGAAACAATTTCCCTTTTGGCACAAAACACAGTTTTTTTAAATCTGTATGTATATTTATGATTATCATAATCAAATAATGAAAGTCAAC
Source organism: Chlamydotis macqueenii (assembly GCF_036417535.1). Lineage (NCBI taxonomy): Eukaryota > Metazoa > Chordata > Aves > Otidiformes > Otididae > Chlamydotis > Chlamydotis macqueenii. The sequence continues at coordinate 24,444,286 of NC_141558.1, forward strand.
ACAATAATGTGGTACTTTGATGGAACAAAATAAGAAAATGCTTTTTATCTTACCGATAAAAGGAAACCTAAGTTATTATGCAACTTTTAAATTAATTCAAAATTTACGGAGTTGTTTCTGTCTTTAGTTGTGACAGATTCTCACCCAAAAATATGTAATCTTTTACTGTTTTGGTTATGTGCATTATTTGAAGCAAATCCTGAAGCAGAATCAAATGCATTTGAAAAGCTATCTTTGAATGTACCATTCCTGAAGAGTAAACCTTGGCCAAGTCTTTAAAAACTGAAAAATCCTATGAACTGCAATCTCTAGATAACTTGGTTTGTCTTGGTCCTTAGATAGGCGGGAATTGAACTACATGTGTAGCCTATTTGTGCCATATGTTTTTGACTGTGTGCTTGTATCTAGAAATGAATACACAGGACTAGTCCATTTGTTGTGCTTCACACCTCAAAAATCTGGGCTACCAGTTGATAAAAAAAAAAAATCATTGAATATTTCTAACTTCATTAACCTAAAGAAATCCTACTGAGTAATATGTTTGTCTTTTATTTACAATTTATTTTTGGTTTGTACAGCTGTGTAATCTGATGAACTTTTTTCCCATCATGTGTTAAATGTTAGCGTCTCATTCAACGTTACTTGGCAGCAAACATAAACATCATCATTTTCCACTTTTAAGCACTGGAAAACTGTCACCTGTTGATAGCACAAGTAGGTGAACTGGGGATGAAATGTTGATTCTTTGTGACTTTCAGAAAGAAATAAACACTTCTTCCTCATTTTGTACTTAACCAAAGTCTACAGAAACAGAAATAGACAATTCCACTTACCAAGTAATATATTTCTACATCTAATGCTGACTGAAGTAATTCTAAGTTTCTAAACTGAATTTGCAGCCATAGCACATTGTTATTAATTTTTCCAAAGCTCAGGTTTCAGCTGAAGGGCCCACAAGAGTAAAGAATTAAGATGCCGCCTCTTCTTACATACTGGGGAGAAAGACTGAGAAATTTCCTTAAGCAAAGCACTGAAGTGGTTCATGTATGCTCTCGCTATACTAACCCTCCCTTTTTTTCTAAAAGACCTCTAGTTATTAGTCATCCCTGAAATATTCTCCCCAGAAATGACCTGTTGAACTGTTAGCTCCTTGTAGTGAGATGGAGGAAAAGGGGATGCATTTTCTGAAAGTCTGTTTACATAACTTAGAAAAGCAAAGAAGCAAAAAAAGGTTTTGCCTGCTCTCCAGCTGACCTTGAAGTCCGTAGGGCAAACGACAAAAGTTATGTAACAATTAAAACAGACAAGAGGAAAGGAAGCAAATCCTCTAGAACCCTCAAATATAAAAATTCTATATATGATTAAGCCACCATTGTTTTAAATTTGCCTAGTGCATTTTGTGAATCCAATCTTGGTTTAATTATTGTGGTTAAAAAAAACCCCAGACTTCATTAATTTATAACATGATATAATATAATAAAAAACTAAATAAGAACATACTATTTCCAACACAGCTGTTGGAACATTGAATGGCAATAAAATTAATTCCTCAAATTTTAGCTTTGTCAATTTAGACAAAAGTTCGAGTTTGGTATTAAATTTTAGAAAATAATTCCAATCTTCCAATCACATTTGATTTTTTTTTCTGCATGTAATGATCTCCTATTAAGACAATAATCAGTAATGAAAACTAGACAGTAGGATATTACAGTCTTCATAATTTTGGATCATCTTAAAGTTATTTGAATATTAAGCTGAGACCATTCTACAAAAATGCTAATCTGGCACAGGATACAGTGATCTGAGGAGACTATCACTATATTCTAGCAATTAAGGAGACAGCAGAGCCAGCTCTCATAAGTTCTATCTGACAATACAATTATATTTTTTTCCCAAAGTCTAATATTTTTGTCTTTTTATAATTCCAAAATGCATTGTTCTACACACTAATCCTTCTTGAGCAGGCTGATGCAGATATTAGAAGGCAACTTCCATAGAAGTGGTCTAAGACAATAGAGTTTTCTCTCATAGTAGCCTGTACACATTACTCCATTCCTAAAAAGGGCATTCAGAAAAGCAGCCTTAACAGATCACTGTTAATTTATTAGTAATTTATACCTCATATGAGACTAACTGCATTGGGTGCAGTCTCTTTAAAGTAAGAGTAGGTTGAACTCAGGACTTGCAAAATCAGACAAATAAATTAAAAGATTAAAGAGTGGCTGTTAGCATAAGATAACAAAAGCAGATAGTTGATGGACAGGAAGATACTTATCTGAAAAAAAAAAAAAAAAAGATGTCCTGTGAATTACACAGGACTTTTGAAATACTAAATTTTCAAGGAGAAAAAGGGAACATAAGTAAAGCTAGGTGGCGACATGCTACAGCTCTAAAACGGATTATTTTCCAACTTACAACTTCAGAATGATTTACCTGTCAGGCATCACATCTCCAGTGACATGACCTTACCAGTTAGCCTGAATGCATTAAAATACTCTGCCTGGCCTCTAACACTAATAATGATCACAGGCTATGGCATAAAGAATTCTTCAGAATGCTCTAAAGATCAAGGGTAAAAGAGGAAGAATGACACAAAATGCTTCACATCACAGTCACAGCCCTGAACTTTTTGTCTGAGAAAAAGGTCAGAGGGGGTAAAGAAGATAGATATTCAGGAAATAAAGGTGTTGCTTGTTTTCTTCCAACAATATAAAAGGATTCAATATTTAAAAAAAAAGAAGCATTTCTGGCATAAAGGACACAAACTAAGCACTCCATCTCCTTTCATAATGCTCTTAGAGATGTACAACTTGGTAAGTGCAAAATTGTAATGAATGTGGTCAAAAGCAGAATGAAAAAGTATAATGAGACAAATGTAAGCAAAATTAGGACATTCTGTATTCAATATGTGCTGCATATACTTAGGCACATAAGATCCATGTAGTGCCTATGACATGACTTCTTCCTTCCGACAAAAAGAGAGAGTGGAGAAAAAACCTAAAAACCCACCAACATACATTTCTCTTATAGGAACTGGAATACTGTTGTTAGAAAAAAACCTAGTAATGCATTTTAAAAATTTCCATTATGAAAGCATATTTGAGAGCAATTACAGTAGGCAGCATAATTAGCTTGGTATTTTGTGGATTGATAGATTTGTGCATGTTTTGCCCAAGACTGTCATACTTTCTTAGTACCACATCTGGATAAGATACAGACTGATTCCTTAATTGATCCATCTTTCTGTGTATAGGGGCCCCACAGAGAAAGGAGTCATATGGCATGTCAAAAATCCACCTGTATGAGGTCCTGCTACCCCGTTAGCAGATACACCTGCTGTTGAAAGGCAGAGCGTGCTCTCACTCTGGTCAGACACAGCACTCTACTGTTAATGTCCAAAATATACATGTTCCAGCAAAGTAACTACCACAGTAGGCTAATTGGGTGATCCTCAGCTAGATGCCCTTTAAAGCTAGGCAAAGATTTTCAGCTATATCACTCTCAGGGACAATGTAGATTTAACCCACTTTGGGAATGTCTTGCAATTTTTCTGAACTGTTAATGGAAAAACATTAAAGGAAAGAAACTATAGGAAGTTGAATTGTGTATTTTTATACTTTCCAAATATAAAGTTTTAATTTTAAACTGAATTCCATCAGATGTACTACAAAACAATCTTCCCCTTGAAAAAAGAAGAGGAACTACTTCTCTCACTCCTTCTCTCTTTCATATTCATATGTACCCTCATTCATTAGTAATTCCCATCCCTCAAAACCTCATTGTATTTACTTTCCTCAGAGGATTACTCAGTTTGGGGGTTCTCCATTTTTCAGATGGCAGAACAGGTCCCTCAGGAGCACTTTCAGTAACGTCATCCACAGATCTAGCTGGAAAGTTGGAGGAAGGCAATTGACAAAGTAAGCAGCATCTCAGGTCAGCCAATTGCCTCCTTGTCCAACATCATAGGAGAGAGGGGTAGGTTATTTCAGCCTGAAAAGCCAGCATGTGTCTCGGGTTCACACAGCACTCGGCTTTTGTGTTTTTTGAACCCTAGGAGGAGGCTCAGCAGATCATAGATTGTGCTTCCTTGATCTCATCCCCCCCGTAACAGTGTCAGAAGGAAATTGGTCAGGAGCGTAGGCAGAGCAAGGCTGCTCTCTCTCCTTCTTCCTTCAGCTTTCTCTTTCTCCCGGCACTCAAAAGTAAATGGCATTTCCTACACTCATCTGAATTCTATGATCTTTCCCACAACCTTTCCTTCACAAAGCCCTAGGAAACCCATTTTGTCCCTCTAGGCTTCTTGCCCTTTTAGCATCTCTTTGCAAGACTCCACTTACTATCTCCACTGCTGAGTGTTCTTGTGCTACCCCTGTTTAAGCAAAAGCAAGAAAAATTGGAAACCTACATCTGCAGCAACTACTTGCCAGAGAAAGAAGTATGTACTTTACAGCATCGGTTTGTATTTCACAATCAGAGTAATCAGAATATATAAGAAAGGATAGAGCTCCTGCTGATATGGAATAGCAACTGCTTTCTTTAAAATCAAGCTATAAGAGGTTCCTTTACTTTCAGGGAGCTGGGTGACAGTGCATTCACCTTATTATAATAACCTATTGTGTTGACCTAGATTGAAACCAATCTCTCCCATCTTCTAGAGGAAAATATTAACTCAAGCTCTAAGATCAGGCAAGTGTTAGAAACAAACTATTCATGTTTTTTGTTAAGCATGAGCTTTGTGCAACAACATGCAAATTTATACTGCTAGATAGAATACACGCATGGACAAAAGTAGATTTTTTAGCCTCGTATGAGCTCAGCTGGAAGGCACAGCTCTATTCCTACTCTGAAGATTGTTCATTTTGTGATTACTATTTCGTGTAAAATACAGAAGGGGGAACTGGAAATCATATTTCTCTCACCAAGTGCAAAGTATCCAAACATAGGTTACATAGTTATACTTCTTTCCCTGCCTTATAAATCTTACTTTTTTTTCCAGTGACAAAATTTTAGCAGTGTTTTCCTGGAGTCCTACCGTCCACCATACAGGAGGGCATCAAATCTGTCTTAAAATTCTGGTCTCAGCCTGTGTACTGGAAAAATTAAGTACTGCATCACCAAAATGGAGGACCCTAAATCTTTATCTGGATCTAGCTTCAATAAACTATCCTTAGATCATAAACAAACCCACAGAAAATAGGAAATTGAAGTTTTGAGCTTTAGAAAAACACCAAATCACCAAATATCCTTCATTGTCCACTTGCCAATAAGGGAGAATATACTTTGGAAGCTGAAAAAAAACTGAATTAAAAAGATTTACTTCTTAGAACATGCTTTGTCTTCCAAAATCACATTAAAATCACATTTCAGATATACTGAAATAATGTTAGATACTATACTATCTAAGAATTTGTGAGTTACAGCACAAGGGACATTCTTCAGTGCAATGCTGCTCTTTGGTATATCAGAGCAGTCTGGTCTTCTCCATAGTCTATTCCAATGCTTCCACAGAAGACAATTTCAATCCTGACAGTATGCTCGCTTTCACCACTGCGGTATGGCAGAAAGAAGAAAACTGCAACCTGCAGCTACAGTAATGAAGATCAGGGCAGGCACTAACTAAGCACAAGAGGATATAAACATAAAAATGGTAAGTTACATTGAGACTATGATAGTCTCTGTTCATTTTATTAACTTCAATTACAAGGCAAATTTCAGAATTACCACTTTTGAAAAGAAGATGAAGAGATAAAACACAAACCCTATCCTTTCAAATTAAATGCAACATGGTACATCAGAAAGTTAAACATGAATTGCCAGAAATATAAAATTGTACATAAGCTAACTGGTAGTCTCAAATATAAAATTATTAAAAATAGGATTTTCTTAATAATGTGTACATATAAACATTCACATACCTCTTATTGTAATAGCCTATGTTTCTCTGAAAAATTTTACAGAAGATTAATTTCTAAGAAATAACTGAATAGCTACAGCTCAGGCTCTGAATGTTTTTTGAAAAAAAAAAAACAAAACTCCTTTTTCAAAATGCAGTTCCATATTATCATTCAGGTACTGTGAAGTTTTCCACTTTTGGTATTTCATTTGGATACAGTAATGATTGTTACTTCTGTTCATTGTTTCCTTCATCCTCGTGTAAGAAGACCAGATGAAATATTATGTGTTGAAAAATCGATATGAGATAAAAGCCATAAAGTGTAACTTAAATATATATTTTTAAAGTATGCATAGATGGTTACATTACTTGGATATAAATATGAACTGAAGATGTGAAGATTAGAGCAATTGTTTTACTGTGTTCACACTTAAGTGCTCAGCTGCCAAGCAACCAGGAACCACAAGTAAGTAGTTTGAAGCTTTGATTACCTTGACAAAAGCAGCTTTCAAAATAAAAGGATATATTATAAGGTGAAACTACAAAGCAGCATACCAGAGGCATTTGTTTCAGCAGTCTTGGCAGCAACAAGGATCAGTCCTCAAAAATGGATGGATATCCTATAAACTGAAATCCCTTAAAACCTTTCCACTTTTGAACTGAATACTATCTTCTTTCTTCACTATCTCTTATCAATGCAAAACCCTAGGAAATACTGGAATAACTTAATCAACAAACTACTGGATGAACACTCTGAAGATCAAAAGTTAATGAGAATCAGTCAATTAAAATTGCTATAGGATAGACTAGCCTGCAATTTCCCAAAGTATTCAGATGATCTGGCAATATTTGGTCAATTGCACTTGTGCATATTGAAAGTTCTGGACCAAAATGCAACTAGACACATATTTAGTTATTTCTGTTACGCTTGAAGAAAATTAGATGTTTTAAAATGCTGATGAGGCCCTAGAAGATGAGAGCCTGCTAAAATTAGGAACTCAAAAGACATTCTATGAAGATACTCTAAAGCTTCTTATGTAAAACTTTATTTCTTAGGTACCAGAATACTAAAAATGCAACAAATTACAAACATATCTACTCTGAATCAATGGTTGTACTTTATTATTATTATTATTATTATTATTATTATTATACAAGGAAATATTCAAGTAGAGCTCATTAAAAAGGGGAAATTGTATCATGTAAGAGATTTTATCAACGTATTTTTCCTATTTTGAAATGAATGGATGAAAAAGTGAAAATAGCAAACTTCTCATTGAAAAGTAGAAAATATCAGTCCAAAATGTAAAAAAAAAAAAAAAAAAATCACTTTGATGCTTTCTGATTTAAAGAAAAAAGGATTGAAATATTCCTAGTCTGAATACTTATAACTGTCTTATAAAAAATTTTTATTCTCACATGATTCAATAGTAGATTTCAAAATTCATGCTGCAATATCCCTTGGGTCCCTTGACTTCCCTTATCTTCTATGGGGTTATGAAGTCCAAGAGGGGTAGTGTTGGACAAGGGATGCCAGTGAAATGCAATCTCCACCTTGTAGTGCTACCATTTTATATGAGGGAGTAACTCCAAGATTACGTCATTCCTCTGGGACACAGAGGATCAAGAACCTATTCTGAGTACCTCAGTTACCTCCTAAATAGGTCTTGTTGGCTGGATACTTTTACATTTCTAGCTAGATTCTACTGTAAAGTTCAACATGGATCTCATATTTTCCTAAAAAATATTTGTGGGCAGATTTTTTGGACTGACAAATATGCAAATCTTTACAAAATAAATAATCAAGAAAACTCTAATTTATTTGGTGTGCATGTGCTTTCAACATATACCTGATGGAGGATAATAATACCTCATGGAAAACAATTTACATTACAGTCATACATACCCTTGAATAGTCTTCATTCTTTAGCACTCATTGCAGATTTTATTAGTTGCAGAAAAAAAAAAAAATGAAATCATGCAAGATTCAAATAAAAGATATTCTGAATTACACTATTATATTTTTGCTGAAAACATAACTTGGCACAAGACAAGAAGGCAGAGTATGACATTAATGATATTCATGTGAGTAGAATCAATGCATCATGTTGTCATAAAACTGGCATTTTCATTTCTCACTCCCACAGACATAAAATAGCAGCATCCAATATGCTGTCAAGGCACCACATACCAATGGTAAAACGCATTCAAACTTTCAGATGTGTAAAAAAGATTACTGCTTCAGAGTGTCTTAGGAATGCTCTAAAAGTAGCCAGAAACATTTAAACTATATTAGATAAATTATGCCTCAAGAAAATACACTGATGTGTATTGGTAAACAATACTAAGTAGCAAAGAAATCTGATTTTGCACTTGCTCTCCCTAGGCTAAGCTTGAGATGAAAATGAAGAAAACCAATAAGCCTTGTAGAGCTGTTATGAAACAGTTTACTTATTTTATTCTCTCAACTGCATGCTAAAACGTTGAACTATAAGGTGGAAATCTTCATCTTTAAGAACCACTATACTGAAAAAGTCAGAAACCTAACTAGCAGGTCTCAATAGGTCATAATAATTTTTTATTTGTTAACAAAAGCTGTCCTTCAATTTTTTCACTGGAGCAGAGAAACTGGGTCCAACTAAACATGCAGAAAGGGGAAAAACACAGAAAAATGGCTAGTTCAGTTTTACTTTTTAGCTATTCATTTTGTACACTGGGCAGGCAATCATGATTCATATGCAATGGCATAATGAGCTCTCAAAGAGGAGACAGTAGGCAACAAAATATCTAAAGATGCAAAAAAGTTCTAAATGTCAATCAGCATCAACAATTTTATCTCATATTGATTTTTTGGAAATACGGATGAAAATCCACTTATTAAACTGAGCCATATAGTTTCCCCTTCATCTTTGACCTCAATCAACAAATTCAGAAAATACTAATGAAATTTATGGCATAAAATGTGGCCAACGCCACAGTTTGTGTGATGCTATAATTACATCATCCATAACTATATCCTTCTGCTAGGACAAGTTCAAATTCCTTGTTCTTGGCATTCAGTGACCCAAATTACTCAGCCTTAACCTGTAGCTTTGACCTTGTCTTCTTCTATGTGCTAAGGACATGAGTTCAGCACTGCTTTAATTTCCTTCTACCATTTTATCTTCATGCTCTTTTCCCAGCTGTCTCACATTCATGGAATGTCTTCTAAATCCCTGTTTACAGACCTTATTCTTTCATCTTTCAAATTACTTCTAAAACCTATCACCTAAAAACTTCCATTAAAGGAACAGCCTAATGCACTTGGAAATCAAAAAGCAGACGTCTGACAGCTAATTGCATAAATCTTTATAAAATTATAGTCACATTTCTATCTTTTTTTTTTGTTTATTTTCTCCTGCTTTTGTGTCACATTTGAGTTTAAACTGTAACCTCTTCATGGTGGGGACCTTTCCATTAGCTGCTTCAGCATTATTTTTCTCCACTCAAAAGCAAAATAATTTATGTTTGCCCATGACACTCCAATATTTAGTCATTCCAAAGTAAGACAGAAAATAAGGAGCATGACAAGATAACAGAAGGAGCACCTACTCCAAGCTCAGGAGTGATGCAACCCAATGAAGAGCAAGTCAGGCAAAAAATGCCAGGAGGCCTGTGTGGATGAACAAGGAGCTCCTGGACCAACGGAAAATAAAGAAGGAAGCCTACAGAAGGTGTAAACAAGGACAGGTAGCCTGAAAGGATTACAGAGAGGTTGTCTGAGTGGCCAGGGATCAGGCAAGGCAGGCTAAAGCCCTGACAGAACTGAATCTGGCCAGAGACGTCAAGGGCAACAAGAAAAGCTTCTACACGTACACTGGGGACAAATGGAAGTCCAGGGAGAATGTATGCCCTCTCCAAAATGAAATGGGAGACCTGATTACCTGGGATGTGGAGAAGGCTGAGGTACTCAATTACTTTTTTGCCTCAGTCTTCATAAGGGCTCTAGACACGTCACCCAAGTAGTGGAAGGCAAAAGCAGGGACTGGGAGAATGAAGAACTGCCCACTGTAGCGGAAGAGCAGGTTTGAGAACATCTAAGGAACCTGAAGCTGCACAAGTTGATGGCACTCAGTGAGATGCATGAGCAGGTCCTGAAAGAACTGGCGGATGATGTTGCCAAGCTGCTGTCCATAATGTTTGAGAAGTTGTGGCAGTCTGGTGAGGTTCGCGATGACTGGAAGAGGGGAAACAAAACTCTCATTTTTAAAAAAGGGAACAAGGAAGACCTGAGGAACTACAGGCTGTTGAGTCTCACCTCTGTGCCTGGCAAGGTCATGGAGCAGATCCTCCTGGAAACCATGCTAAGGCACATGGAGAGCAAGGAGGTGGTTGGTGACAACCAACATGGCTTCATGAAGGGCAGATCGTGCCTGACCAATTTTGGTGGCCTTCTATGACAGGGTTACAGCATCGGTGGACAAGGGACGAGGAAACTGATGTCATCTACCTGGATCGTGCAAGGCATTTGACACTGTCCCATACAACATCCTTCTCTCTAAGCTGGAGAGACATGGGTTTGATGGATGGACCACTTGGTGGATAAGGAATTGGGTGGATGGCTGCACTCAGAGAGTGGTGGTCAACGGCTCGATGTCCAAGTGGAGACCGGTGATGAGTGGCGTTCCTCAGGGGTCCATGTTGGGCCCAGCCCTGTTCAACATCTTTGTTGGCAACATGGCAGTGCGATAGAGTGCACCCTCAGCAAATTCACCAATGACACTGAGCTGTCTGGTGCTATCAACATGCTGGAAGGGAGGGATGCCATCCAGAGGGACCTTGACAGGCTGGAGAGGTGGGCCCATGCAAACTTCATGAAGTTCAGCCAGGCCAAGTGCAAAGTCCTGCATGTGGGTCGAGGCAATCCCAAGCACAAACACAGGCTGGGCGGAGAATGGATTGTGAGCAGCCCTGAGGAGAAGGGCTTGGGAGTGCTGGTGGATGAGAAGCTCAACATGAGCCGGCAATGCACCCTTGCGGCCCAGAAAGCCAACCGCATCCTGGGCTGCATCCAAAGAAGTGCGGCCAGCAGGACAAGGGAGGTGATTCTGCCCCTCTACTCTGCTCTGCTCTGGTGAGACCCCACCTGGAGTACTGTATCCAGTTCTGGAGCCCCCAACATAAGGAGGACGTGGACCTGTTGGAGTGAGTACAGAGAAGGGCTACAAAGATGATCAGAGCTGGTCTGAAGCAGTTCTCCTATTAGGACAGGTTGAGCCTGGAGAAGAGAAGACTCTGGGGAGACCTTATATCAGTCTTCCAATACCTAAAGCAGGCCTACAGGAAAGATGGGGAGAAACACTTCGGTAGGGCCTGTTACAATAGGATGAGGGGTGATGGTTTTAAAATAGAGAGAGGTAGATTCAGATTAGACATAAGGAAAAAAATTTTTACAATGAGGGTGGTGAAGCACTTGAACAAGTTGCCTGGAGAGGTAGTGGATGCCCCATCCCTGGAAACGTTCAAGACCAAGTTGGATGGGGCTCTGAGCAACGTCATCTAGTTGAAGATGTCCCTGCTCACTGCAGGCTGGTTCGACTAGATGACCTTTAAATGTCCCTTCCAACACAAACCATTCTATGATGCTATGATTCTATTAATATAATGGGGTGTAACTCTGAATCCCCCAAAACAGTGTTTCTCAATAAAATATACCCTTTCAACTTGCTAAAACCACCAATAATTCACTTCTATGAAAAACTCTAAAAATTAAAACTGAGGCATTTCACAATGAGAATCATGCTATATAACATCACCATCTGAACAAGGTATCTGATGAAAGATTAATGTCTGAGATCCATCTGTATTTGGTATTAAAAAAAAGACACACTTCCCTGGCAACAGTTTGCCCCACCCTGAAATAGATGCCTTAGAGAGGCAAAATTAATCACAGTTCGAAAGATGAATGTGTTTTGAATATTTAATATGTGATTTTCTTTTTTTATTAAAATGGTTTTGGCAAGCCTGTTGAATACTACAGGAATCAAGCAGAAAGTTGTAGCTGTTTCTGGGTTAGAGTCTAAACAGTTTATATCAAACAAACAAACAGAGCTCTGCAGGGCAATATTCATATTCCGGTATGTAATTATATAACTTCTCCTAAATTCTTGCCTTTTCAAAGAAATATGTGATTTTTTAAAAAATAGAAATGGTATGAGATTTTTTCCAACTGTAAAACTGGATTGAAGGGTTAAGATACTTTATGTTTAATCAATCACTTTAAATATTTGAATTTTAAAATAACTTCCATGTTGCATAAAAGCTGAAGAACTGAGTAAAACACTTTCAGTTTAAATTTTAGAAACTGAAGTTCACATGAAGAACACATCACAACATTATTGCATAGATTATATGGACAAAATTACTTATATCAACACATTGAACAAAAAAACCAAAGGACTCCATACTATTGCAGTTAAACTTCAGAATTTCAAAAGTTTGGGTTTTTTTTTAATTTCTAATTTTCCCACATCGATAAGAGTAGTATAAATATTTTTTTTCATTTTGCAATTACAATATAAAATTTCAAAAAAAAATAGGTCTAATTATCTATATGCAACATAATTGTGCAATAAGCTTTTGATTTTTTGTGTGTGCTACAAGGTGCAAAGGATGAATTTGATTTGCTCAGATTTTTAATAACAGATGAAATTATAAGAACTACTGTCTGCAAGAGAAGCAAAGATGGCTTTGGTATTCCTTGAAAGCCTAGCTGGTTATTCTCTGATTTAGGGTAGCTGAAGCATAATTTATAGATATAGAAGTGATACAGTCATTTTTTTTACGCTTTATGTATCTGAATGAGTAAATGAAAATTACAAGCTACACAGTATTTCTTATGTTTTGTGAAAACATGTGGCACATGGATTCCATATGCGATCATTTAAAATGATTTTTTTTTTTCAGAAGTGTTTCCTCTGAAACCAGTGAAAAAACAGGTTCCAATTGCTGTTGTAGACACCATAGTGAAATCGCATTGGTAGTACAGGGAATTAGTTTTTGGCAGGCTTTGTTTCAATGAAGAGGAGATTAAAACAAATCTAGAGTTTTTATGATTTGAAATGGAAGGTCCTCCTGACTGGAATTTATACTAGCAGAAATGCTAGCTGTTCACCAGATCACCAGATCAAGAAGAATATCCCACACCTCCTGCTGGAGGCAACCCTAGGAGATGCCAGAATGAGCATAGAGAGTTGGATGGATGAGAAATTCTTAGATTCCACAAATGAAATTTGTTTGACTAGGAACTTCGAATAATTTTAAAACTTAAAACTCAAGCACAATCAGTATGCTTCTGCTCTAAATACATTGTGGACAAAGAATTATTCTTACTCTTCTAAAAGTTAAAATGTCAAAATAAAGATGTACTAGACTTTTACATAAAGTTACGAAAATATACACTTCAAGCTCCAACTACTGTAAAGTATGCTATTATTACTGTAAATACCATGAAAACTCTGATTGCTTAACTCATGATAAATTCTGCCAGCAAAATTACCCTTCTAAAATTCTTTAATTTTCCATTAATTTCAAAAGTGTAAAAAGCTCAACTGCAACAGGTGTTCTTCACCTTTTAGATTAGTTGTTCCCATTGCTACCATTCACCTTGAAACCTGGTAGTATATTTTAAACACCACGTACTGTGACCTAACTGCCTTCTGCATTTGAACTCTTGTGTGTTCCAGTGGAGTGTTTTCCCTTTCATTTTAATACAATTAAGGTCGTCTGCATTCTAGTTTAAAACACCTAGTTTTTCAAGTCAACATCCTGCTCCAACTGACATTGATTTATTTGCCCTATTTATTTGTTTGCACAGTCTCTGATTTTGGAAGAAAAACCACAAAAAGTATCTGAAATAGCAGCCTGTTGTTCCGTGAGTGAATGCTACTCAGATTTTCCTTCTTGTATTCTTTCCTTCCTTTCTTTTCTTCCCTTTCCTCCTTCTTCCCACTTTCCCTCTTCCTCTCCCGCCTCATCCCTTTGTCCCTCCCTCCCAAAACCTATGGACTCTTTGGCCTTGTAAAGAGAACCACAGTAAACCAGCAGCTCCCAGTTCCCAAGACCATTTAGTGTCAAATTATGAAATTCATAGACTGAATTATAAAACCTGTCTTTACAAGCTCTTGTACTTATCAGGGATGAACTCAGATGATAAACATTATGTTAGTGATGTACCAGTTGGAGTAAGGTATACCCAGTCTCTTTCAAAACTAATTACTCTTTTTATGTTGTTTTCAATTTTATGTATTTCCACAACTAAAGCAGTTTGTCCTGCCTATATGGAGCAAAGAATTACAGAAGGTGGCTTGCCTTCTCCTTCTCTTTTCTCTTCTCCATTATCTTCAGTTCTTTTGAACGTCTGTTTTAAAATTTCTAGGTTTGACAGATGCCTCAACCCCTACAGCAGAATTTTACATTGTTTAGGTAACTGTCTGAAGTCAATGAGAGCAAATCCAAATCATGTTCCATTTTCAAAATGTTTTCTCATCCCTACTATTACTGCTTTCTGCCAGCTTGTATCCTTCAGCACATTGATCACTGTTTTAGCAAAGTGCTATAATTTTGTACATTGTACTCTTGGAAATCATGTTAATCAGCATTTGGCCCAAGAATAACTGAGTCAGATGGGAAGAGGAAAGAAAAGCAATTGAAAATGACATGCTATCTGGCTATTTATATGATCCTTAAAAAAATCAGATGAGTTATATATCACTATTTTTTTCTGAAGTTCACTGGAATTATCAGTCTGATATTACATTGCAGTAAATGACATTATATTGGTAAAAAATATAACGGCGTCCTTAAGGAAAACATTGAACATTCTTACATTTTGTATACAGAACACTAATAATAATGTTAAAATATTTCAGTGCGTTTTAGAGAATCATTCCTGAAATTTTACTGTAAAATTTAATTTTTAATACCCCTTCAGGAAAAGAATCGAAATAACAGTAAAGTGAATCCAAATTAATAAGGGAACCAGAGACAACCAAACAAAAAATACTTTAAGGCTGATGAATGCCTTAAGTTGGACTAGATGATCCTTGTAGGTCCCTTCCAACTGAAAATATTTTATTCTAAAATTAATATGGATAATCTAAAGTCAACAGAAACAGCACACAATAAAACAGAGACAAAGTATTTGCTCTAATATAACTTAAAGAGAACAGAGGCTACCAAAATGTCTTTGTTTTAAATACATTTTTCATATTGCTATAATAAAACCTCCACCATTAAGGTATATATAGTGCTAATCTAATGAATAAGCTGTAGGGTTGGTTTTTTTCAGATAAAAATAATTTAGTTATAGAAGGTAAATGCTTGTTTTTGCAATAGTCATTCTTAACCTGTCTTAACTGTAGGTATTTTTATTTTACTAGAATGCTTCTCCTTGGTGGGAGCTCAGCATGGATTCAGGCAAAAGCTTACTGAACTCAAGTCTCAGGATCTTAACTTGACAGGAGTCCTGCAGCATTGTATGTGTGGAATCCTTCATATCAAGTGCACGTGTGCTGCAGAGGAGTAATTTACATTGTTTGTCCGAGTTGTCGTAAGATGGCATTCTTGCAGCCACATCATACAGACACACATTCATCTTTTCTGTTTGCATAAATTCAGTTTCAGCTATTTTTTTCATCTTCTTTTCATAATGAGAGGTTTGGGCTGAAGAGGAAGTGCCACACTCAGACTACCCATGAGGGCAAATAACTCTTCAATTTCCCAGCAGTAATCAGAAATTTGGTGCGTCTGCATGGATAGTAATGACTATGTGATTGATGCTGAAACTACAAGAGAAGATAGGTGATGTAAAGACCACAAAAATGATAAGATAATTCTTTAATGTCACATAAAAAGACATGCAAAGTTTCCACACAAGCTAGGTTTTGGATCGGACAAAATGACAGTTGGTGAAAACTGCTCTTGTCAGAGTTAAAATAGCAATCAGTTTGAAGGTCATCTTAAAAAGGGTTCAGGAAAGGAAGGTTTCTTTGAAAACAGAGAATGTCACACCAGAAAATGAGAGAGGGAGAAAGAAAATGAATTTCACTAAAGTAAGTCTCTTAAAATGGTGAAATGTTCTGGGAGTGTATCTGTAGATACAATTTCCTTGAATTTAGTACTACTTTCACCACTGCAATAAAGGACACAGTAATCTGTTTCAGCTAAAATGCTTTGGAAAACGGAATTCCTAAATTCAACTATAAGTTGGTGCATAAGTATAAATGGAGATAGAGATAAATATAGATATAAATAGTAAATATAAATTTGTGCATATATGCACATATATTTATGTATATATATATATATGCAGAGTATAAAGTATTTAAAATTTTGTCATAAATATTCTGTAGTATAGCCAGAGATTAGCAACCAAATTTATTTTGTAACATTCTGCAGTATTTCAAATAAATAGAGCATAAAAAAACCATTGGACTAGGAGTTTTTCTTCTCACAGATAGCATCTTTTACTAAATACATTTCATAAAATTTGGGAAATTAAAACTAATTTAATTCTGTGAATTAATTATGCAGAAGTGCTATTTTTTAATATAAAATCTTCTGCCCATTTCTTCTTGCTTTATCGACCAAAATAAGATATCATAGTTCTCATTTTTCTTCACTAAATGACTAAAGAGAGTTCTAAATTTTATTCTGACTAATGCTCTATCAACAGAATTGCTTCTTAAATTATAGTCACTTACATGACAAAACACTCTGAAGTCAAAGTACTTTTCAAGTGTCACCAACAGCATAATTTGAAGTTAATGTGGTTGTCCAGACATAATTCACTGACTAAATTTAACTTACAAGACCTTTAGTAACTGCTATTCATGCGAAGAATCAAATTTGACTCTGATAGCCATGGCTGACATTGCAGGATATTATTTAAAATCATTTCATGTTTTACTTGTTACAGTATCCTTTAGATACATAAACAATTGTGAAACAAGATATATACACTTTTTAAAGAACAGTAATGTTCTAAACATTGAAACGGTACAGAAGAATGCAATTTTGACAAGTATTTATTGACATCTAACATGCAAGTACAGCTCAATGTATTTATGTTGAACACATTATTCTGCATATATGTGTATTAATAGTAAAAATGACAGTTGAAGAAGAGTTATTGGAAATTGGCATTTGTCATATTAATAAGTATACATTTCTTTACAAATGGGCTAACAGGCTACCAAACTGTCAAAAATGCTATTGCATTCTGATTTTAATAAGGACAGATTTAATTCTCATTTTCAGCAATGTTAGAATACATTGCCAAATTACTTTTGTAAAATACATTAGTTTTTCAAGTGATCATCATCATAGTGTCAGTAAAACTTAACCCATTAGGAAATGTTGCAATGACTAATTGCCAGATAGCACTCTGACAGATAAATATTAAGATTTTTTTTCTTTTATTTGAGATTATCTTGTTGCTTTTTTTTCACTTTAACTTAAAGGAGGTAAGGATGTGTTCTTTTTTTTTGCATATTTATTGTGTGTTTGTTGCTTTACAGAATGGAAGAAATCTCCTGCGATTGTTGTGGTTTACCCCTAGTTACTACACAGTTTCTCTCTCTCCCTTCCCAGCAGGATCAGGGAGAGAAATTGGGAAGAAAGGAAAACTCATGGGTTGAGATGAAGACAGTTTACTAGACTAGCAAAGGAAAACTACATTAATAACAGAATATAAGGATACTAAAATACGCAAAATGAACAACGCACAATTTCTCACCACCCAATGTCCCAATGACTGATACATCCCATCCTGAGTAGCAATCACAGAAACGAAACCAAGCAGCAAGCAAAGGAGTAAGGGAGAGAGAGAGGGAGCCATGCCCCTCCCCAGAGCAACTCTCACTTATATACTGAGCATGATGTTTATGGTATGGAATACTCTCTTTGGCCCATTTGGGTCAACTGTTCTGTCTGTATCCCTTCCAGCTTCCTGCACCTGCACATTAGTGAGGCCTGGAAAGCTGGACAGTGTCCTTGGTCTCATTAGTAACAATCCATATCATCAGTGTGTTTATCAACATTCTTCAAATCTGAAATGCAAAACACAACAGCTACTGAGAGGAAAATTAACTCCATCTCTGCTGAAACCAGGACAGGATTTACACTCTTCTTCCATCTATTTTCTATGAAAAATATCAGATTAATATTTCCAGTTGGGAATGGTATCTGACTTGGTGGCTATCTCAATTGAATTTTAACCATTGAATACAAGGCTTTACATCTGTGTAGTTAGGAGAAGTACTTCTAATTTTTTGAAGGAAGAGTTTTATTTTCATCCAGTCTATCTAAAAGCTTTAAGATCAGTCACAGTCCTAAGGGCAGGTATCCACTCCCTCTATAAAATAGTACCTGTAAAATCCCAATACTTACACTTAAGCATATTTCCCATCATTCTGCCCCACAAGCAAGCTCAGAGAGATTCTTTGGCTTCCCTGCATATTTGAAATGAAAAGTCTCTGTTTCTGCTCATTAAGACAGTCATTTAACCTCTGAAAGTTACAGTCAAAAGTGGTTTTGTTTTTAAGCCAAAATGAAGGGATTAGCACATGCTTGGTAGCTATCTCACATTTTCACAGCAAGATAAAAAAGAAGCTTTAAAAATAAAATGAATCAAAGCTAAATTCCAGCCAAAACCGCAGTGAGAAACCCAGAGGAGCTATACAGCTTTTCATTCAGTTAGTATTGATTTTGACAAATGATCAAAACAAGAGTTATTGCAATAAAAAAATAAGGTTTTTCTTGAGCTAAAAAGTAAGAAAAATTAGTAATAAGATAATTTAATAAGTAAGCTCCAAACACATAGTACAGTGATGTGAAACAAGAGTGCACTGCCATTCAAGGCTTATAATAGAAGAAATATCATCTATCTTCTTCCACTTCAGATATCAGTGGAAAAATTTGAAAGAGAGCTGTTAAATAGATTAAGGTGAATTTGGAAGTCTAGTCAGAGTTTCTTTTTCCCCAAGGTATGAGTTCTTTGGTACAAAATAGATAATCCAAAACAAATATTAAATAAATATTTTTAATAATATAAATAAGTGTTATTTATCAAAAATACACTGAACTTCTGATTGCAGGTACTGTTTGCAGTGCCATACACAGGATATAGGAGATATATGAGCGAGAAGTCTGTGATCTTCTAAGTAAACTGCAAGGAAAACAAGCCTGTACACAGTAAGTCTTGATTTTGTAGTGTTATTGCATTATTGAGAATAATATAATGCTTCTCCCACAGTCTACAAACTATTTTATTGTCAGTGCTGACAACTAAATTGTAACTAATGTAAATGGATGCATCTTCTTTTCCTGCATAAATGGCTTAATAATATATTAAAGTATGTTTTTAGATTTCAACATCTATATGTAAACTCAAGGACTTCAGATCAGGGTGGGGAGGTTGCCTACATACTTTCAAGTTTATTTTATCCATACTTTCATTAGGAATGTCTTGAACAAAAACAAAAACATGTACCTTTTACAGGACAAAGCATTTCCAGCCAGGACGGCAGTGTTCAAATGGTGTGGGCACATCACCTTGGATCCAGAACGCTCATTTTCTCATTAGCTATTCCATCTTTGTAAGAAAGGTCCTAAATTCAATAACTCTCACTGGCAGGCCAATTTGTTTTTAACAGCTACACTTTTTGCAAGACACCTTGTACTGCAGTCATGGGGTTTTATTCATTTGAATCATATGGCTAAATATAATTATAGCCGTCAATTACTTTGTACTTTCAAAACCACAGAAAATGTCTTACATTGTATATAAGGCACCATTAGTGGAATTGTTTCCTTCTTAATTGGCAGAGGTTGGAAATGTTCCTCAGGCTTTTTGGATTTCTCCTATGCTTGCCCTTCCCCCTCACTTTTCTTCAGAAGAATAGATGAATTTTGTCCAATGACTTTTATATGTAAATACTTAAAAGAGCTGGGAGTGTCGACCAGAATATGAACTGTAATAATGTGAGGTAAGGCATTTAACCTCTGGAAAACATCATTTACCTATGCAATCTTTGACCTGGTTAACCTTAAATTCTTCACTAATCTGTTGGACAGCTTCAACAGAAAATGTGAAAGACCTTGTCATCAGGACTAACCTACAGCTGCCATGGTTAGGCTATTCTCCTGAAACGCCCCCATCAGTTAAAGGAGGTGAATACAGAACTCCTGCACCCTCACTCCGGGCTATAGAGAAAAGCAGGAATGTATGTGGGGATGGGGGAGAGGGGAGTGGGACTGCCTGGTCATCTCACCTTTTCCTCTACAGCTCAAAGAGATAAATGAGCCCTGACTAATACTTGTAAAGCAAGTGTCAACCTAACCTTCCCTTAATGAAGCAATCCTCCTAAAGCTACTGCCTAATTACCTTAATTCTCTTAACTTAGACAGAATCTCACTCCAGGGGCCTTTAAAATACAACCTCTCCCTTTATTCCTCAAGCCTGTAGGTAACAGATGTATTTAGCATTTATTAAACCCTAGAAATGAGGCGTGAGCTAGTTCCTGAAGCTAGGTGGCACACATTCTGCTTCAGCATACAAGTCTGCTCTCTCATCCTAAATCCCCAGAAGCGGGGGTTATTGGCTGGCTTGGAGCTTACCCTGATTGTCAGTGTTTCCCTGGCTTGCTTCCCAAGCACACTGACAGAAGGCACGTCTCAGTGAATGAATGGGCTGTTACCTTACTTTGATTTGTTTGCACACTCAATAGTAATCTCAGACAGCGTTTAGGTGCATTATCCAATAGCTATCATCTAATAGGACTTTACTTTCAGAGATGTAGCATATTACTGAATTTCTCTCCTTCTCTCTCTTACAGAATGTCTGAATTCCTATTCTATTTCAAGCAGCAAGGAATTATCAGCTGGCTGCGGGTTTTGGGGGGATTTCTTTTGTGGTTTTTTTTTTTGCCAGTTTTTTATGTCTTGAGAGCAGATTTGAGACATTTCTATAAGTTTGCAACATTTGCCATGTTAGCTTGTGTCATCAAGCATGTATAATTTCAATGATTATTAAATGTTTCCAACACATTCTTAGGAAATAACTTGCAGAATATGTTAGACCAAGCTGACCTTCAGATTTCTTTCATATAACCTATGATTCAATAATAATTATTTTATAGCCCACCTATACCTAGTGGTAATTTTATTTACTTGACTTTTTTTTTATATACTTCCTAGAAACTCATCTGGCAGTCATAGTAAAATTGCATTAAAAATTATAAACAGATGATTTTCCCAACTTGCTGGCAATCAAATTCATGTGTCATCAGCTTTCCAGAGGTGGTTAACATAAACCAGAAATGTTCAGCAGCCTTTAATAATCACTGGCTCCACAAACTAGATTAATTATATGAAAACAGGTTTCAGCAACTCATTTCACTTATTTCACATACAATGAAAAGCAGTAAAGTATTTGCAAATTTATTCTGTCTCCAGAGTAAAAGCCTCAACTATTTGCAGTGAATTTGAATTAGATTAGCAAGATTTTAAGGGAGTCAAAATGCTAAATGAAAACATCTTACTGAAAGAAAAATGATCTTGCAATAAAAGGATGATATTTGTTATTTGTTTTTTTTTTTTTTTTTTGGTAAAATTTTACTGTAGAATCACAGACTTCACAGAGCAGTTCATGTACCTCGACTAATTCCTCAGATTTCAGAAAGAATTTTCAAGAATATATTTACAGATTGCATATAAATTCCCTCAACTATTGCAATTTTTAATGATCTATATTAAGACAACTGAACTATGCACTTTAAAAATTAAACATTGCAGCATGACAGTTTTCTATAATTATGGAAAATACTAGATTACATTGTCAAACTCTAAAAAGAGATAGACATTTCTTTAAATTCTGGATTCTAATTTAAGAGTATTTCTTTTAAAGTAGACACCATTTTGTAAGCACATATATAACATCCACCACAGCCATTCCAACTGAAAAAATACATCATACACTAGTAGGCCATTATTTTAAGCCTATGAATTACAGATATGGTATGATAAATCTATAGGAAATGTAAATTGGAACAGCTCTATTGCTGAGTCGAGAAATGGCCTTGTTTCTTAGAGATAAAAAGGATCTTCTCACTTTTTTGGCTAGGTCAGATAACACAGCTGAAATACATTCATCTTTTTTGAGAAATACAATAGAAGTATTTTCATCAAGGTACATCACCTCTATAATGTGGCTATCTAGCCTGCACCATACCAAAATGCATTTTTAAAAGTAATTTCAAAAATAAAAATTTCTATAATCTTCTGATCCAGTGTCCCATATATACAAGTGCCAGATAATCTGAAAAAAAATATGCACATCTAATCTCTCTAAATGACGTGAATATAAAAATGATTTCTAATTAATAATTGTTGGATAAAAGCTGAACTTTCATCAAGAACTATTTTAGGTATGTTTTTCAGATTAGTCACATGTATCAGGTAATGAATCTGTATATAGAACATTGAAATTCATAGAAAGAGAAAATCTAGTAATTGCCTAAAATATAATGGGGAAGGGTCTATAAAACTGCTAAAATATACAATTAAGTATCTTAATTTCTGTGTACTAACACAAACTAAATTATCTAGAGGCAAATAATTCACTGGTTTACACATACTTACAAAAGAAAGTAATGTGGTAGTTCTGCCACAGCGCTTTTTTCTCCCTAAGAACAGGGACAGATATAGTATTGCAACTTCAACATCTTTTGTCCACAAGAAAAATATATCTGAAATTCCTACTTTTAATACCCTTTCCTCCTTTATTCTAGTACTTTATCCATGCTTCACCAATGAATCCAAGGAAGACTGGAAAACACTGTATTAATTGTTGCAGAAACAAAATCAAAGAAAAAATACTGTCCCACAGATAAAGATATTATTTTCATGCATAATTTCAAAGAGCATTCTTAATTTCTTTTTTTTTTAATGCTTTGGCAAGAACCTGTTAAATGGGTGGAAAGAAGGGGCAACTTTACTGTGCCATTCCTCAGCAGAACATTATTAAAAAACATTCAAATGAGAAAAGTAGATGTGGTTGACTCTTAAGAATATTCACTGCGGTGTGCAATTATATTTGAAAGTAAACTGTTATAATGACTTCTGTGCTTCAAGTTTCTCAGACTTCAACATACAGTAAGGAACATATAATAAAAAGGTGTATAGAAATAAGGCAAGAGCTGGCTGAAATAAGAGACATTGCCTGAGGCACTTGGAGATGGAACAACCTCAGTCACATAGTGAAGTAGCCTTTCTGGAAGCATTGCCCGCCCACAGGCACTTCAAGTTTTATGGAGTTGGTCAGTGGAAAAAACATCCACATCTGCCAGGCTGATACCCTTTAGTTTTAAATTTCCCTTTTGATCACTGGTCAGCAGATAATTTTTATATAGATCTTTGGAAGAGAGGGGTATCAGTCTGTGCTTGTATGTCTCACCAAGAACGAAAAGGTCTTGATGCTTCTTCTGTGCCTTGAGCTATGGATGACTTGACATGAGCTCCTTAGTAAACTTCTTCCATTATGGTGCTGGGATAGTTGTTTCACTTGCTAGATAAACAAAGTGTTCTTTACCTTTCCATAGGTAAAGAAAAGGAACTTAAGTGAGAATAAAGCTCAGGCTAAAGTATATGAGTGCTTGTTGCAAAAAAAGTGTTGTTTCAGAAAATAACTAAACACACACTTAGGTATCTTACTCAGAGAGAAATATTTTCTGTAAGTAGGGAAAAAAAGATTTTAATTACAAACAGAACTGAGAATACAAGAACATTTTTTTTATTAAATGACTGTAACATATGAAAAGTGAGTGAAAAATAAGAAACCATATGAGATGTTAACGTAAGAATTAAAAGCTAATTTATAAAAACTTGAAAAATAATTTTTTTTTATTGCCAAAGGGGAAAAGAAAAGAAGGAATATATAAGGATATCAAATCTAACATTTACAAATATTTATGTGAACACATGAAAATATAAAATTTTAAAGACAAACAGATTAAACAGTCCTTTTAAAAAAGATTTAAGCTGTGGAATTAAAACATAAACTCAGATTTTCTTCCCAAGGCCTGCATACAGGCAAGTTTTGAATATACAAGAAGCCATAAGCAGAACAGGGCATGTGTTTGCAGACTTGGGTACTATGCTGTAGTAGATCTGCCTTTCCCCAGCTCCTCAAAGCTTTAGGATTGCATATTGAACTGCGAATTCCCCATCTCTCAAAACCCAAGGAAACACTCTGAGGTCTTAACAAAGGAACCTTGTTCCCCTGCAGAACAGTGGGAAGGACAGGAAGAACATTTAGGATCTTATTTAGGGTTTTCTGAGTTTTGCCTGTGTCTTGGTGCCATGGCAGTGGAATGCACTGAGCTCTGATCAGCTCCTATCATCAGTCTCTCAAGCACTGATGCTTTTCCAGCAGAATGTTATTATGAATGTTCATTACAGTGTTGGTAATCAGCTGGATCACTTGAGGCTGACCATGAATAACCAGTCCTCTGCAGAATATGCAAATACTTCATGGATCACTTGCAACCCATGAAACACATTTTAGGAATCCTTAAATGGAACCTACACTGCTTGAAGGGACTGAAGATAATCTGAGGGGACAATAACATGAAGTAAAAGTACACTTGTGTTCTTCAGAAAAGCATAACTTTTGATTCAACCATTCCAAACCAGTTGATCAGACAGAGTTGCAAGTCAAACATTTCTATGTTTTTCATTTACACTGAAACCCACTTTGGTAATTCAAACTTATGTAATGATTCCAGTATATCAAATAATCATGAGAAAAAAAAAATCCAGAATCTTATTCTAGTTATTTCAGATTAATTTCTTAACTCAAGGCATTAGGTCATGTTTTTGAACCTGAACACCCAGATTAATACTTTAGTGACAGTAAAGCAGAGAGTATATACATGCCCTAGAGCCTTTACCACAAATCAGCCTTGGTTTTCTGATCTTACCAGTATGAACAGCTTGTAAATGTTGTTCCCAAAAGATTTTAGCTGTCTTATGGCTGGATAATGTTCTGCCTGGAAGCCTCCATCTGGAACTGCTGACAGGGTTTCTTGCCAGTACATTTCTTCAAGCTTAAATATCCATTTAACTGTGACTGAGTAGCTGGGATACAGAATGACCACCAAGATGCCTTTAGAGTACTCTTTTCCATTTTTCTTTCTTTGAATAAATAAAATTCTTCCTGATGTTCTCCACAGAGAAATAAAAGAAATAAGTTCTGAGTTTTTAAGTTTAGCTTCTGTTTCTTTACTTTTCTTCAAGGTATCAACCTTTGAAAATGTTAAGGAAGGCATCCATTAAGGACAGACACAGGCTAGAATGGTCTCCTCTCCCATTCTAATTTGATAAAGGGTAGGCATCCTATCACCTCAACGACACCCCCTGCCGATACTTCTCTCCCACAGGCCATTTATGTTAAGTGAAAGTACTGGATAATATAAGTCAATAAATATTGCTTTTCTTTAAACAGTTCACGCATGGAAGCTGGCAAATAAGCCTAGCCATGAATGTCATAAAAGTGACTATTATATAATCAATGATCATTCAGAAGAAAAAGGTAAAATTATTGAAAAAGTAACAAAGTAGAATGTGTCTATTATTCTCTGTATGCTTAGATTAAATAAACAATAAATGAAAGGAGATGAAAGAGGATAGTCACAGCAGGTTGCCATTAGAAAGATGTAACAGTTTAGATAGAGCACTCTGTTGAAAGATCACGGGATAAATAAACAGGAGGGTTGGTTGTTTGGGCTTGTTTATTTGCCCAGTTTTTGAAGAAGAATGCTAGTCTCTGAGTAACAGATGAAAAAGATACCATCAGGCAAAGGATTTAAGTGAAGCAATGGACTAAAGGACAATATTGAATGCTGGCAATCAGCAGAAGAAACAAATAGCCAAGTGAAGTTCAACAGAAAAATACTTAAAACAGCAACTGAGAGCAAGATTCACAGGGTGGGTGGAAAGGACATGATAGTTATGATACTTGGGTAATAATGAGCACAGTACCTAAATTAGGGGGCTAATTTTAAATATCCTTCCACTGGAGAGGGACTTCAAATTTAGTTATGCTTTAATTATAATTAGTAAGATAAAACCTATGCTAGAAAAATGTTGTATTGATTGCAAAATCAAATATGCAAACTGAGGAAGTCTGATTTACACACAGTAGTCTCTTATATGTCTATTACGTGTCTCTATTTCACTAAATGTACCAGGGACCATAGTTAAAAAAAAAAAACAAAAAAACCAAACCATGAAGATTGGTTGAACACTGTCTCAAATTGATTCCCACAAGTATTTGTGTGGGTGTGGGTTTGAGCTTCTGGGAATATGTAGAAATTCAGGCAGATTTATTTTCATAATTTAAATTTTTGTGAGGTTGCTTTTCTCACACATTCTTTCACTACAGTTGCTTTTTCTTTTAAGAATTCTCTTGTGTTTTATTTGTTCCATATGACTTCCTAGCATTTTCTTTTCAAGGAAAAAAAAACATATATGTGTATTTTTGCATATGTATAAACACATATATGAACCCTCACTGTCAGAACTGCAAAATAAATGGATTCTATTTAAGCCAGATGCTGGATTGTTTTATATTAGCAGACCACTGACCATATTACATGTGGACGTACTGAGGAGACAGGAGAAATTGGTAATAAACAGTAGGAAATGGCCACTGGAACTACATATTGACTGAAGAGAAGCAGGAGATGTCTGGAAAATAGGCATTTTGTATATAACAAGTATTCCTTTAATCCTGTTCCAACCACTGAATTGAAAGAATATTGATATGATACAGTTACAATCAGAGAAAATCTAACCAGCCTGTGGAATTTTCTTCTATTACATGTAACATTCTGGTATCCACAGTCTATCCTCCTTAATCCATGGAGTATTTGTATATTTGTAAACTTCTCCCCTATTTTGTTCGGCTTGATTTAGATATTTCTGGTACTGAGGTGCTTAGAACAGGACACAATAATAGATGTGTAGTCTAGCCAGTGAAATGGGGTCTGTCATCTCTGAACAGTGACGTGATGCCCTTTTTGTGCAGGCAGCATTAATTATAAAATATTTTTATGAACATTCTCATTCTATCATACAACCAAGTGGGAAGAAAACTCATCCTGCCATTTTGGCATCTCACCCTGAATATCACTGCAATCAGTACAGTGTAAAAGGAAGAGCATCCAACAAGAACTTGAAACATGGGGATATTTTAATATGTATTTATTAGTAAGCTGTTTATTATGCATGTAAGTGGATACAGATGTCAGTTTCTCTGTGCTACATAAATTTGGGTGATGAATATATTTAATTTTGCTTTTGAAAGCTTTTATTCACAAGATGCCAGATCTTCCCTTTATATGGAAATATTAATTGATATTAGGAAATTATGTAAAGATATCTTTGGTGTGCACAGTTAATATTTCTGCCATTATTAAAGCACCTCATTAAGAGTACAGTAGCAGGTCAAAAAATGTCTGTAAACATGTATTATGTCTGAGACCCAATCCACAACCTATAGAAATCAGTGCAAAGACTACTGTTGCCAACAGAAGACTTAGACTTGTACTTCATTTCATAGAATTTCACAGGTGCATTAGAAGGTAAGTGGTTTTCACCATGTCTACTCAAGTAATGGTACTGTTAAATCTCCATATCCCTAATAATAAACAAGTATTTGCCTTCACCTATCCTTTCTGTGTCTCAAAAAAAAAAAAAAAAAAAAAGAAATTCAATTTGAGAAAACTTTTAATGCATTACTTGCAATGCTGTTCTGAAATACTGTGGCATATTAAAATGCTTCAAGGTAACCAACAAAAGATTTTTACTTCTTATTTCACTACATAAATTCTCTATTCTTATTAAGTTTATTATACAGTTCCTGTCTTATATTTTTTTTTTTTATTTAATGGCAAGGAATCCACTTTTGTTTGTTTGTTTGTTTTTAAATACTGTTTAGATGTCAATTCCAGGCAAATTACTATCTTCACTCTACTTTGGAAGAAAACTGTGTGGAAGATTGCTAATCTATAATTTGTGAAAGCTGACTCAGGAAGCAAGATACGACGCAGTCTAGGTAAAGACGATTGTGAGTCAGTTACCAGAGACTACCTCCACAGCAGTGAGAATAAACATAAGCACCTTTACAGTTAAAAAAAAAATCATTTTGAATCAATGTACCTAAAGAAATCATTCTCTTGTAATGAAGAAGCATGTTTCAAATGAATATATTAAAATTTAGCAATATATTTTCATATGCAAATTCCAATAGAGAAAGATAGACCTAAAAAATATGCAGTTACAGACTTCTGTGGAGCTTTGCCAGTGTATCTCATCTGACTGAGTGTCACCTCTAAAAGGCACTGATTATGTCGTAAATTATTTCAAAACCAAGTAAAACTCCACAATTGCTATATCAGAGCATAAGCTCTGTGAATATAAGTATCTGTTACTTGGTTTCATATAGGTGGTTTTATTATAGCTGGTTATACAGGAAGAATTTTTTTACAGCCTCTTAATAATATATAAACTTTGTTTCTCATTCTCAATTCACTAACATTCTTCAATCATATTGCTGGGTTTTTTTTTCTTTTCTCTTTTAATCTACAATAACAAATGTTTTTGACAGAATCTAAGAAGTATCTTGAGTATATTTCAGTCCCGGTTTCAGCTGAGATGGAGTTAATTTTCTTCCCACAAGCTGCTGTGTTTTGGATTTAGTATGTGAAGAACATTGATAATACACTGATATTACTTGTTACTAAGAGATTAAGGACTTTTTTCAGTTTTCCGGGTTTTGCTAATGTGCAGGTGCAAGAAGCTGGGAGGGTATAGCCAGTAAAGCTGACCCATACTGGCCAAAGGAAGTATTCCATACCACAGATGTCATGCTCAGTATATAAGTGGGAATTGGCTGATAGGCAAATTCCTAGAAATTGCAGTTCTGAAATCACTGCTCATGATCGTTCCAGGATTGCTCTTGGTTCCACTCCACGATTAATGCTTGGGGACTAGCTGGGCATCAGTTGGTAAGCAGTTACATGAGTTTGTTTTTGGGGGAGGGTTTGTTTCTCTTTTTTATTGTTATCATTTTCATGACAATTATTATTGTTATTATTATATTTAAATTTTATTTAAATTGTCAGACTACTCTTATCTTAATCCCCAGGTTTTCTTATTTCTACTCTTCTGAGTCTCTCCAACATCCCACTGGGGAAGGGGGGTGGGGGGGAAGAAGGTGAGCGAGCAGCTGTGTGGTACTTAGTTGCCAGCTGAGGTTAAACTACAACAATTTTATTTAAAATTTAAATACGGAAATAAAGTGGGTGCTGTTGGAAGTTAACAATGCTTAAAAATAAAGTTTCCAAAACTTCCTAAATATGCTCAAATATACGAAACTCTTGTTTTAGACAATCTTTCTTATAACGACATCATACTGGTTCTAGTCTGAACACACATCATTACGACTGAAAATGTATACTGAGCTGGGGGGAGATAATTATCTAAACTGTAAAATCAGAAAATTAATCAATTCTTGTTCAGTCTTACCCTGTTACAAAGTACCTGTCTACAGAGTTGATAAGACCTACTAGAGTACAAACAAAGGTGTTCTTTATCACTTACTTGAATAACGTCTTTTATGGGTTTATAAAAAATGTTATCTAGCTTAGATTAACACAAAGAATGGAACATTTTATTTTAACACTATTATTAGTTGTCTAAAATGTTGTTTACAACATTTGACACCATAAAAAATGCACTATAACAGCAATAAAATTATAACAGTTCTTATACCGTCATTATATGAGTTTAGAATATTTGCATGGTTGGAAGAATGTGTTCTGTGATTTATGACTTTCAACATATGCAATTTCAGTTACAAAATATTGATGGCATTTTATTTTAAATTCTAACTTAATCATGTAAGGATTCTAGATTTGTCCCATGTATTTGATCCTTCCGAATTTGGAAGTAACTGCATCTGAAAAACACCCACACACTTCGGCAGCTTTTTGCATGCAAATTTATGGTCAGAAATATTTCTGATAATTTATCATATGTAGAAATACTCTATTGTGCTTGTAAGCCTTTTGGTTTCGAAAGAGGTCCACTTGTATTGAAACATGGAAGAATCTCACCTGTCTTCTTTATTACATTGTAATAAATGAGAAAGTGCTCAAAAGGCCTCCAGAGAAATCTGTTAAAATATTTTATGCAGTTATATTCAACTTCTTTTTAAGTGTCTAAAGTAGTTATCTTGTAATATGCTAGGTGCAGAAGCCAAGCAGAAGATTCTCTACAGAAAGTCAATAAATATTAAATAAGCAATCTCTATCACTTCTACCAGCACCATCTATGTCGCAGAAACCACTGTCTCACTATTACAGACATTTCATTTTCTTCTCTGGAAAATAGGTCCAAACATCTTGAATAAAACTAGTCAACTTCTGGCAGAAATGGTAGCAAAAGTTAGTATGTCCTGTCTGCTTCCATGGAAAGTAATTAACCTTTCAAATAATTTTCTGCTTACATATTCTCAAACATTATTGCAACACACAAATATACATTTTATTTCATTTATTCTTTCTCATAATTCCTTTGTCCACTTTGTTTCATATTTTACAAATTAAGCTTTTCCAGATAGCATATTATCTCCTTAAAATGAGCTTGATGGTTTAAAAATATTTAACTCTCAGTACAGTAAAGTGCAGATGATTACCATTAAATCTGTTCTATTAATAATTGTTCTATTTATAGATAATTTATTAAAAGCAACTTCTCGGGATATCCAAAGAGTAATTTTCAGTAAAACTTCCCATCTATATAAAATATTATTTCATATTATTTCAGACTTTTTTTCTTAAAATCCCCCAATTGACCCTTAAATTGGACTGAATATGCCTCAGTCTTATGGGATCTTCTCCTCAGTCACAGTCTGACATATCCATAGTGTACGCTACAGCTGTGAGGATTTTTACAGATTTCCTGAGAAGAAAAATTTTGCTTTTTTTTGTGTTTTGTTTTTTTTTCCAAGTATAAGCACATTTGTAAGTTAATATCCATAGAGAGTAGTCTGTACTGCAGGATTTCCAAATAAGCAAAACACTGAATCATATGAGAAGGAAGCAGTCTTTAGCATTAGCTATTATTTATAAATTTATTGTCCTGTATTGTATCAGAGTTGGACATTTACAAATCCAAATCCTACAAATTGCTGTTGAAACTTAAGAAGGGGAAGACAGAAATGTGTTCTGGTACCACAGAAATACTTAAGAATTAAATGCAGATTTGAATTGCTGCTGTCTCTTTTAACATACAGCAACATAAGTTCTACACTGAAAAATGCCGTATTTATTGCCTCTCAAAGACCACAGCCTGAATTACATTTATCCCTGTCTTCAAGCACCTTCAGTTTCCAAGGCTGAAGCTTAGGCTAAGTAGCTCAGCAGTGGACGCAAACATATATCTCCAAAAGGACAAATTGAGCAAGTAATCTTTCTGGATATTTCTGGACTTTTGCTTACATGCTGTGTGCTGCGTAAGATCATTAGTGCAGGGTTAGCCAACATAAGGGGTTTTGTGCCAGGTCAAACCTTGCCTATTAGTTTCTGAGAGTGATCAATAGCAGCTAACTAGAAAATAGTGCAAGAACAGGACAAATTTTAAGTACTATTTCTATGTTTAACTCTCTCAGTCATTTGTTCCTCTGGAACATTTGCAGCTAGAGGTAATGTCTTTATATTTGTCTTGGTTACATTTTTCTTCCATGAATTCATATACAGAGTTTTTGAACCCTGTAAGATTTTGTCATCTCTTATATCCTGTGACTATGAGTTACATAGTTTAAAGATGCACACATTGACAAGCTACATATTTTTGCTGGATTGAACTTGCCACCCCATGTATTTCAGTGATATACAGGTGTGTGTCTACCTTAATGTTTCAACTTGATCAGAAATGTACTTCTGAAGCAAATCCGATCATCTCCACTTACCAGTCTTGGTTTCGACACGGCAGGGAAGTCTCTGTGTGCTGCTAGATTGCTTTTGGGCAAAGCTGAACTGGAAGACAAGCCCTGTGAAGCCACCTAATGTGTTCCACCCACAAAGGCGCATTTCCATCAGCTCACAGGACCAGGCTAGAGCTAGTCTGAAGTACCCCCTCCCAAACAAATGCGTGCAGTAGATGTCTGGAAAGCCAACTATCTCACTCCACAGACCTGGTTCTACTATGCTACATTACTTGCTAATTTAAACATAGCCTACTTTACCTAGGGAATCGTGGAACAGAATTATCTTCCATCCTGTTTTAGGAGATCTTCCTCTATTTTGCAGTTAAATACAGCAATACTGTCATTAGATCAAAGGCTGCTACAATCTGTCTCCCTCTACACCAGTTTTGTTTCCTCCTTCAGAGTTAAAAAGTATTTCATGCTGGGAGAAGCATCTGAAAAGCCCGTGTCTGCACATAGCAGAGGACAACATCAGACATTTACTTTCCCTTTTTCTTTCCTTAGTGAGAAAAAGAGAACAGTATTACTGCTACTTTTGTACTGAAAGTCACAGCTGGATTGGTTTATAACTCAGGTGTCCGACTACACTAGCAGTTGCATGGCAATTACTATTTGGATGATATTCAAGACATTTTGCCATCTATGACAGGCTCTGCTAGAGCTTTATTTTTCTTCTTTTTTTTTCTTTTTTTTAACTTAAGTCTAAATATAAGATAAGGCAAATGCTAAGATTGCAAGACGTCTAACTATAGGGATGCCAGTGATCTCTTAGAAATGAAACTAGCTACTGAATAGTTGAAAAATGAAACTTCCAAATGAATTGGAAAGTTGTACTACATATGTGGACAAGAGCACCTACATTTTCAACTAAAAAGAAATAAAAATGACACAGTCTTCTAAAATACTGCTTGAAGATTTTTAACTCTTTCAACAATAACCAAATAGCCATCTTCCTTTCTTTCAGTATTGACATCTCATGTCACAGAGGGCTAAGGACAGTGATAAACATTTTCATACAGATTGTTTCTTCATTAATGTTATTCTTGTGATTTAGCCTGAGCTGGCAACTAAGTACCATGCGGCTGCTCGCTCACCCTCCCTCCTCCCCAAGGGGACAGGGGGGAGAAAATATAACAAAAAGCTCACGAGTCAAGGTAAGGACAGGGAGAGAGCATTCAGCAGTTAGTGTCATGTGCAAAACAGACTCAAGTCGGGGAAAATGAGCTTAACTCTCTTAACAATCAATTCAGAGTAGCATAAGGACAAATACACCAAATCTTAAGAACACCTCCCCCGACTCCTCCTGTCCTCCCAGGCTTAACTTTACTCCTGAATTCTCTACCTTCTCCACACGAGCAGGTAAGGGAGATGGAGAATGGAGCTTGCAGTCAGTTCCTCAAATGTTGTCTCTGCTGCTCCTTCCTCCTCAGGAAGAGGATTCCTCACACTCTTCCACTGCTCCAGCGTGGGGTCCCTCCCATGGGAGATAGTCCTCCATGAACTTCTCCAACATAGGTTCTTCCCATGGGCTACAGTTCTTCACAAACTGCTCCAGCATGGGTCCTTTCCACAAGGTCACAAATCCTGCCAGCAAACCTGCTCCAGCAGGGGCTTCTCATGGGGCCACAGCCTCCTTCAGGCATCCACCTGCTCCGACGTGGGGTCCTCCACAAGTTGCAGGTGGATCTCTGCTCCACTGTGGACCTCCATGGACTTCCCTGCAGGGGGAAAGCCTGCCTCACCATGCTCTTTACCACAGGCTGCAGGGGAATCTCTGCTCCGACACCTGGAGCACCTCCTTCTCCTCCTTCTTCACTGACCTTGGTGAAGAGTCTGCAGAGTTGTTTCTCTCACATATTCTCACTTCTCTCCCCACAGCTATTTTTCCCCAGCAGTTTTTTCCCTTCTTAAATATGTTATCACAGAGGTGTTACAATCGTTGCTGATTGGCTCAGCCTTGGCAAGCAGCAGGTCCATCTTGGAGCTTGTTGGCATTGGCTCTATTGGACATAAGGGAAGCTTCCAGCAGCTTCTCACAGAAGCCCCCTCTGTAGCCGCTCCCCCACTACCAAAACCTTCCCATGCAAACTCAATGCAGTCGTACAGAAATCTCCTCCTTCACTCAAAACTAAGGAAGATAAAATTGTAAGAATTGTCAGATATATTACAATGGCCTAGATGAAACATCAGCAATGAATCCAACACGAGGTCAATCACTTGACTATTTCCCCAAGAATATATAGAAAAGATACATATTTCATATTTTTTATACTTTTTAGCAAATCACCAGGAGTATAAAGATAAAAGAAAGGAATAAATGCCAAAAGTATATTTTTATGTTCAGCTTCCCATTGCTTGCAGAGGAAAATTAAGCCAGCAGATCATTTAATAGTAAGGTGAAACTAGTCTACTAAATCTAAATACTACTTATAAGTGGGAATCTTTCCTCTAAATTCCCATGGTACTAGTTTCTACCTGTTTTGGCTTGGGTTGGTGTTTTTTTTTTCTAATATAAATATTGCACAAGTCTTTTATAATTCCTTTTTTTTTTTTCTTTCCCCTGGCATCAGATGCAAAGAAGATTACATCAATGTAAAAGATTTTTTTCTTTTACCATATAAATTTAGCCTATTCACTTTTTAACAACTGCTTAACAACACCATATACCTGCAGACTGAGCTCCCTAGTACTACTTTCTTTTTGTTTCTGAGAATGTTATCTATGTCATCTAGACATATGAAGAGTCTAGAAACATTTTGAAGTGCAGTAAGCATGTAATAGCTTGCTGTTATCCAAGTTAAATTTAGTAAGCTGAAATAATGATCTCTTTTTCAAAAAGATTTCAATGATTTGTATGTCTGTATTACTGTTTGTCTACAAGAGGATTAAGACAGTTTTTTATGTAATTCTCATTAATCACTAAGTGCATCAGTCTAAATGGAGATTACTGGTAGGAAATTTAGATTGGTAACTTGCCTATTTCTTGGAACACAGACCTTTTTTTCACGGGTGAAGATTTTTCCTATGTTATCATGCATATTTATAATCAGATTTTCATTTAAAAGAAAAAAAAATCAGTGTCTATATATTTGGAAGAGCATCTAAAAGCTCAAAACAAAAAAAAAAATGTTACATAGTTTTGAAAACTGTTTGTTAGCATCTAGAAAAAACTAACAATTCAGAAGAGCTTTAATATATTAAACCTCTATATAATAACATATTAAGAAAGAGAACTCCCCATGGCCACATTCTGGGAACAGTTGTGTATCACAGCTCTCTGGGTTTCACCCACAATATGCATATAAATAAGG
Source organism: Chlamydotis macqueenii (assembly GCF_036417535.1). Classification (NCBI taxonomy): domain Eukaryota; kingdom Metazoa; phylum Chordata; class Aves; order Otidiformes; family Otididae; genus Chlamydotis; species Chlamydotis macqueenii. The sequence goes on from NC_141558.1 coordinate 24,479,582, forward strand.
GAAATTCTGCAATTTTGTGGCCTATTGCAGGGTAATCTAGCAGATAAGCAAAGATTTTACTCTCATATAAAATGACAAAATGCTTCCTGAAAGCAAATATTACGACAAACTCTTCTGGGATGAAAAAAAAAAGTCTAATCTTCAAAGTGCAAGTCATGCCTCAAGAGACCCAAAGTCACCTCTCTACCTCACCGCATACTTTGAACCTGTTTATTCCTACAGAACAGCCACACATACGAACTTCATCATGGTAAGAATTGGACTAATGCAGCTAAAACACATATAACTAACTGAACTTTCCTGAATTTACGGCATTTGAGGTGACATGAACTGAGAAAAGAAAGATCTCTGATACGAGGAAATGGCTGATGCTTAATCTGTACACATGTAAAAGCAGAAAACGAATTACTAAGTCAACACATACACAATTTTCCCTCATCTCTAATGAGGGAGAGAACGAAAAATGGATGAGAAGAAAGTTAAGTTTGTGATTAATGTTGACAGAGGCTATTACAATATGAGACAAAATGCTAAGAAGAATGAAGAAAATAAAAATTCAGGAGATGGTGGAGGAGGAAAGAGTTAGTGTGAAGCAAGAAATCATGTACTAGCTGAGATGTCAAATTACAATAAAAAAAATTACATCCCACATTTTGAAGTTAGTATCCCAAAATATCTTATATAGAAGAAATGGGAGACGATAAAAATATTGCAGTGACCAGACATTTCTTAAGAATATTTTATTATAAGAACCAAATTTAGAATCTGGACTAGATCTTTATACTTCACGATTGTTCATTTTCCTTACTAAGCTCTTCTGCTGGGAAATCTAAAGCAAATGCAGTATCTCACATTACCTTTTTCTACCTTCCTATTAAGTTTCCTGAGGAATTAAAAAAGGCCAGAAAGATAACCGCCTTTAGATGATACGTATAAATTACACTCTTAATTGGTTTCCTGATATGGCCATAGGATATACTGTTCTGTAATTCTAAGGCTCCACACTACTGTCTATACTGATGATGATTTATTGGCAGTTTTCTAACTCACATTACCAGATACTGTCTTGGAGGATGCAGGATTTTTAAGTCTATTTGATTTCACTATTTCTATTCTTTTGATTATAGTTTTCTTGTATTTAAATTTTACAGATTTTTGTTTCTTTCCTGTCTCCTGACAAAATGACATGAAGTTATAGACTGGAGTACGCGTGGTAACATGACAGCAAGTGAGATGAACTCTTACGTCAGCACAGAGGACAATACCCATTATTTTAATGTTTAGTATTACGTATTTTTGGAAGACATGACTGAATAATTTATTTATTAGTTTTGTGGATAAACTGAGAAATCAGCGTTTTACTTTGAGTAGCTATTTTAATTTATCTGAAAGAAGCATTTTAATAATTTTTTTAATTTGAAAACACTATTTGTTCATCTCAATCCACAATATATTCTGTACTTGATATGAAACAGAAATCACAATTTGAGTACACCAATATCTTTTATAGTCAGGTGGAAACAGGTGGAAACCTGTTTTGATCAGATGCAATATTTTTGCAATTTTAAGTGGTCTTACCCATTTTTGCCAAGAATGACTATACAGAAGGATCAGTCTGGATGAATCCCACCATTTGTAAAACTTTAGAAAATATAGATTACTTTTTTTTTCCCAGTAATCTATAGAGTATGGATTACTCTTTTTTCAGATTATACTGAATTTTTCTGTGTATTACAAGCATAGCTCTATTAGAAAAAAAAAAGTTGTAAATACAAATGTAAATACAAATGTTCTTTAAAATGAGAAATGGGAATATGCAGGTCAGGTTGTTCTTACATCTGTAAAATAAATTGTAAAGAAGAAAAATCAACATAAGTACAATAACAGTTGATTGAGTGATTCAAGCATTCTAAGACAGGAAATGAGAGGAACATAATTTACTGGTTAAAATTAATTAGCTACATCATTTTGTACTTCTCATGCATTCACTAGTCCTTGAAATTGCAAGAAAATATGTTGACAAGAATAATCCTGATATCCTATGTCATATGCACAAGAAATATTTAGGATAAGCATTATCCAAATACGTAAGATTTGTGGGTTACTTTTTGTGCTCTTTTCATTCAGTGGTTTAGATTTTTAGAACTGCAATAGTCTTGGGAAAGTTTAGACATTTCACTGATGTTTTCCTTTTACATCCACCTTTGCAAGAAATACTTTGTTTCAAAGGACAGTCAGCTTTTTATGGACAGGGAGGTTATTTAAATAACTGAGATAAAGAACACAGCTGTTTTGAAATACATATTTCAACAAATACCTATTAATTTTACATTAAAAAGGGAGCAGAGTGTCCAGTTTCTAGACAAAAAAAAAAAAAAAAAAAAACAAACAAACCAAGAAACCAGAAATAGCAGACAAGGATCCAAAAAAAATTCTCAAACATGGTTCCTTCTTTTTGAATTGTGTATTGTTGTAGATGAAATTCCTCTGTGTGAAATCAGTAAGTGTATTGTTAAATGAATTTTTCCATATTCCTTCAAAAATACTGATTTTTAAAAAGCTTTGTTTTCCTTTAATACGAATATATGTAGTAATTCTGTCTAATTATATCAATCAACAAGAAGCCACTTTTAGTAGTCCATAATTTACTCTCTGTTATGTGCTACTGTTTATCTACAAAGTGATATTTCTTTGTGTGTAATTAAGGGACAGCATAAACAAAACTTCAAAATACAGCAGTTTAAAGCTATACCATTAGGTATTCAACATTATATATTGCACTACACAAACAATACACAATTAGAAAGCAGGAGATAAAATGAGTAAACTGAAGTTTTTGATTGTATATGTGGTTCTGATAACAGTTTACAATAATATTACTCTATAAAATGGAAGTAGTAATGCCTAACAAGCTTTGTTAAGGATACTGAGATGCATGTATTTAAAATGTCTTATATGAAAGACTCATAGGGTTTTTAAAGTGTACATCACAGTAACCATGGAGTGTGATAAGTTTAATCATATGTTTGACTATTTTTCCTTGTATTTTCTTTCCTTATATTTTCAATAATCGAAACCAACAGTAGCAACAACAAAGAAAAAGAGGAGTTTTTGTTTTCTCTTAAATGAATAAGTTCTAGTGGTGCTTATTAGATTTGTATAGCTAAATCCACAATAACTCTTTGGTTTTGAAACTGACTTGATGTTTTAATTAAACCTGAATTTAATCCTTGTTTCTAAATTGGACCAAGAAAGTGTTATACATAATTTAATCTCCTATTACTTTATTTCTATTCAAAGCTGTTCTTCATTAACAGCTCAGCTACTAATTTAAACAGCATGGGACAACCCAAAAATATGCATATTGAATCTGTCATTTCAACCAAAATAATTCTCTTTGACCTCAGAATCAGGCCTGAAGTGCTAAAATCATGTCAGAAAATAAGCCAATCCATAAAGTCTATGCATTTTGTTCTTATGTATTTCCAATTGAGCAGTGATTTTATAACTAGGTTAAAAACAGGTTCGGACTGCCTTAAGAAACAGTTTAGGAGATACAGTTATAAATAGCAGTCTCTTCATGCCCCAGTTGAAACATCCAGGTAAAATTAGGGACTGCTTCAGAAGAATTTTCATGCAACAGCTATTAATTTCTTTAATAGAGATATTAATTACTTCTTCGCAATTTCTCAAGATAAGAAGACATTCAAATAATACATGACTAATATATACCAAGGAAAGTATTAAAAGAATGAAACACCCACATATTTAATTCTTCTCAGCTTTTAAAGTGTTTCTTAATACTCTACATGAAAATAATTTTCATTCTTGGGTAAGGGCTTTATTTTTTCTTCAGTCTGTGTGCATTTACTCATGGAAGGCTGATAAATCTTCTGTGTAGAGTAACAGAAAGGGGATTCTTTACTTCAGCCCCTCTAGTACTTGTGATAAAAAAGTATCATTTATGACACTGATAAGTCTATGTATTTTTTTTCCTTTTTTTTTTTTTGAGTGGTTTTATAAGAAGATACTTGCGTTTGAAAACTATGTCAAGTGAGGGAGAGATTTTATGTTTTTCAGAGCACATCATAATTCTAATATCTTATGCCCAAACCATAAATGAGTTCTGAGAGATCCATAGGGATCATGGTGCAGTGGTTGAGGAGCAGTCTGATGTGATGTCTTGCAGAAACAAAGATATCTCACTAAATCTGTATCTCAATGGTCTCTTATGGGTATAATTGCAATTTACACTGCATGTGAAGCAAGATTACACTTGAAATATCAGTCCCTTTAAAAGTAATTATAGAAGTAAAATTGATAAATCAAATAATGTATTTTCTAAAGACAGGATTGAATAACATATTTATGCAGAATTCCAGCTGTCTGAAGAAATATCAGAGCAAAGTGAAAACAGAATATTATCCAAATGTTTGTATGTTTCAAGCTTGGCAAGCATCAGAGAGATGTAATGTAAGCTGGATGTTGCTTGTCCACAGGATTTAATGAGAAAGGACTGATAACTACCATCCACTGACCTTTATTGAAAGTTTTTCTGAGACTAATTCTGAAATCAACTTCAAGAATTGTCATCAAAAGGTAAACAATTTCAACATGAAACATATTGTTCTACCAAAGAGCCAAGGTGAAGAAGGACGAATCATGACTGAATGAGACTTTATATACAAATTACAATATTAGCAAAAGTAAATGATCTATACTTTGGTTATAAAGTCACACTTAGAACAATAGTGTTAAATTTTGGTTGTTGTCATTAGACATACTAACATATCTAAGGTCATTCTCTGAGTTTAAATGTGTAAAATTTAAATACATTTATTTTTGAGTAGTTTTCCATTAAAGAAAGGCTTAGAAAACTGCTCCCTTCTTAATATCCTCTGAAAATATTGGCTGGTTTCAGTTAAATTTGACATAAATGTAGACGATGAGTGCCCTAACTAAGTATATTTTGCCATGAACTCCAGCTGTACAGGCTACTTAAAAGAAGAAATAATGGCAAAAACATTATAAATTCCACTGTTTAGTCAGCACATGTCTTCTTAGGTACAAGAGGGTCCAAATATGAAAGAAAATAGATGGAAGTCTCTCCTGTGTTTCTGGTTGAAGGAGGCACTAATGCTGTACAATGCTCTACAAGGTCCCTAGCTTGGAAAAAAATGGGGCTACTGAGTGCTTAGTAGCCAAGGAATGAGACTAGAGGTCACAAACTGTCCCTGACTGCATGTCTATGAGAAGCCTAGGATAGCCCTAATCTCCAGAATCCTCAGAATCTCACCTTTGCCCTACCAACACAATCATGTAAGAAAAATGTAATTTTAGTTCAGTTGGGTCATGTTTCTCTAATTTAACTTCTAATGACTTCTCTTGCAGGGAGGTTGGACTAGATGACCTTTAAAGGTTCCTTCCAACCCAAATTATTCTATGATTCTATGACCACGCAGGAAGTATTTTCAGAATTCATTTCTCAAGTCACACAACAAAGAGATACACATCTGAAAATTCAATGTACGTGGAATTAATTGTTTTTGTTATTTTTTTTTTACAATTTGCCCAGTATTACTACTAGTTACATAATCACCTCTGCAAGTCCATTTATTTTCCACAGAATTTAGTAAATTAGGCCATTAATAATGCAGAATAATAGTAAAATCTGGCTCTTTTCATGGCTAATAAGAAAGGAAAAAATAACAGTCTTCTTCCAAAAAGTAAGTAAATACCCTATCCATGACAAAGAGCTGAAAAAGACTGTTAAAAGATGTTACTTCAGAGCCACATTTCACATTTGACAGCTGATTTAGTTGATTAAGCTGTGATCAAGAGGTACCACCATTGACTACAAGTGTTCAATAGGGTATTTCAAAGAAAATAAATTATTTCAGTTGGGAGAGATAAATTCAGTGAAAATTTCCATCTTTCTTTCCATCTTGCCTTTAGTTTTAATTTCTTTCTCTAAAAGCTATTAAACTATTTCTTATAATTGTTTTTCACTTTTCAGAAAGATACTTTTAAGGAACAGTTCACACATTTTAAATGCTTTTAAAAGGCCTTTATAAAAATATTTTTTCAAGATACCCCTACGAGTTACTAATCTTCAATACTGAGGATTACCTCTGTTCCTTTCCTTCGTAATAAATGTAATGCTTACTGAAAAAAAAAAAACCTGAAAAAAACTGTAATGCTTAAAAGAAATTAAAGTATATCTCTTTTGTTTCCTAAAAAAATAATGGAAAACCTCCCACAACTTCAGTACAAGTGATATATGGCTCCCTGTTTTGTTTTTAGCCAGCCAGCTCTGCTACACAAGTAAACTAACAAGGCCATTCCCAGTGCTCTCCTGTCATCAAATATAGTGACGCATAAACAAGGAAAGAAACACCAAAAAAAGTTAGTTTTAATGCCCATTGGAAAATTCAGTGGTGGAAAAAGAAATATTGTTTTCAACTCCCAAATCCTGTTAACTATAAACAACCACAAAAATAATAAATAAACTTAAAGCCAGACACATTCCTAAAAATAGTTTTGGTCTTTTTTTTTGTATGTATAAGTAGAAAAAAAATGTGCAATTACAGCACTGAAAAGACTGCAGCTAGTTCACACGCTTATTTTTAGGAGCATGAAACACTGCTAAGTTTTAACATCGCTAAGTTTTAACACTCATAAATGCAAATTTGTTTCTTGACAGAGAACCTGCTGCGTGCACATAATGCTTGCAGGCTTTTTCTGTTCCATAACATATTGGATAATGAAGCATCATAATAAGTTTATAAGTTTTGACAATTATCAGCCTGATGGTGTAAATTAGTGACCTAAGTGAAGCACAGAAAAGAATAATTATCACAAATGACAACTTTCAACATTAAAATGCATCATTTTATTATTCTCAATAAAGCATAATATGAAAATGCTCTTTGCCTCCCAAAGCAGTGGCTTTTGGTTAGGATGTGCTGGTGAATAGAGGGATTTAAGCACTACCTGCAATTTCATTAGGCTGATGTCCAGAAGGAATGTGAAATGTGACAGAGGTCCCATCTACCCTGGTTTCCTTGATTCTACAACTCAGGTGCCTTAGTGGACCTCATACAGGGCTTTCACACCACAAGGTAAACAAACATTAAAAAGAGAACACAGAGTAACAGCAAAACCAAGAACAGATTTAGGCATATGTTAATATGGTTGCCAAGGCAGCTATAGTTCATCCCAGTTATTATTCTGCAGGCTAAAGAATAAAAATATGTATTTTCTTGCTAGATTGAGTCCTTAGTTAAGACTGAGCTTATTAGTATTTATTTACCCAACTTCACTCTTATCCTGTAGTAAAGACAAACTCCCAAGTTAAAGTTTTCTTTTTCCACACATAACTCAAAGCCGTTCACAATGCTGTGGCTTTTTCCATCCGTTCCCTGACAGCATATTCAGAACCACTGCAACATGCAGTTAAAATTCACTTAATGAAATTGCTGCTTACAATATCCATGGTATTCCAGATATCCATCTACCTAATCTGTACCATCAAATGAAACTTTGTAGCTATGGTTTGTTTTTGTGTTTGTTTGTTGTTTTTTTCACATAAGCAGTGGTGTGCTTAGTTCAAGAGTAAAATTAATATGTTCCCTTGTCTAGGAGGCATGAGAACTTGGCATATGCTTTTACAGCTCTGAGGCAAGGTTAATGGAGTCTCTGCAGGAGCCTGAATGTTAATATGATTTTTATGATAATCATTGTATTAATATCCTTATTTTTAACTTGTACATAACAAATTAATTAAACACTGCACAACTGAGTTTCTGTTCTTGTTACTGTGATAAAAGATGGCATAATGACTTTTGTTGTAGGGTCTTCATAATTATTACAACTCCTTATCTATACAGTTATACTTCTTTAGAACATGTACAATGAGACTGTCACTTTTACTTTACGTTCAGATTAACGCACCTTTGCACTCATATTTAAGGATTGTTAAATTACCAAGAGAAAGGGGGAAAAAATAGTGAGAACCTGAACTACCGATCTTTTGTTAGTTTAAACTAGAACAGAACAGCTATGCTTGAAGTATATTCTTTGTTAAAATATTATGTATAAAATCACTGTTTTTCCAATCACTTGTACATAGGATAGTCTTCTTAACAAAGTAAAATAATTTCCATGGACAGCTGCTCAACTGCACACTGTCTTTAAGTAATTTCTTTTTTTTAAATGAAGCTTATTAATTTAAAATTATTATGTCCAATAAAACATGCTAACCTATCCCTAAAGTAAATAATTTAAAGACCTCCATGAATCTTTTTACTTCTGCCACTGTAGACAGCTGTCATTATCACAGAAGTAAATTCATGTTCAAAGAAACGTAAGTGTTCTGATCCAGCTAGGACTGAGCAATAGGAGCAAGAAAATAAATTGTTATTAAAATTATGGCAATTTGAAGTTTCTAAATAAAATTCTCTACAGGCACAATTCAAAATCAAGTAGTCACAAATTAAGCTAGGCTGACCACCTGTTAGCAACAAGCAGCATTCATTGCCACAGACCACAAAAAAAAAGGTTTGGTTGACAATCTACATTTTCTCTAGCTGGATAATTCTCTCTTAGCATGGGATAAGTTTGTGGACTATTCTTTTGATTAAGTCAGATCATGTTTTGGAAATAAGACTTGAATTTCCAAGTCTGATTTTTTTCATAACTTCAAAATATACGCTTAACAGAAGGTGGTCCTGAAAGGTGCTGTTTTATCTCTTTCATCATCTGCAGCGACTCTAAGGGGAGAAATGTATAATGGTACTAAGATTCACATGAGACTTACATGGACTGACACATTCCTTCCACTATTTTCACAAGCTTAGCTAGAAAAATACATTCTTTTATTCTGTAATAAAATTTCTAAGAAGTATCTAATCACCTAAATACAAAATGGGTGCTGTTGGAATTCAGAGAAAATGCAATCTACCTAAAAACACTTAGTTACTTGGTTGTTTGTTACAGGCATTTTCCTTCTGTGTATATCTAGAGCTGCTGAACTCTTGATTCAACATGCAATAACTCAAAACTGGAATTCTGCAACTGGAGAGCTCACTTAATCTTGGAGGCTTAAGCTAAATATGAACATTAGTGCCTGGAAGACCTGCCACTCTAAGCAGATAGCCGCTTTTCTTCTCTTGAAAATTAATCCTGTGGAGTTACAAGAGAAAGCCAAATACTTTAGCTCTGTGTACGAAGTGTTTGTCCCGAATAATTTTGACACTAGATGAGATTACCCAGGTCATGAATGAATTCTGATTACTGTAACAGAACTGTGATATTTCTGCCGGCTATATAGTGAACAGTGTTACTAAATACCATATTCATTACTCATTAACTGATTCTAAAGTGCATTCATCAACTCAGTCTAATATACAAAATGAGTCATAACAATTAGAAATTAAGTGCAATGCAATGAATGCTTTCTCTGAATCAATGCTGTATTGTCTGTGCTGGATTTCCTCTCTTCTTTGCATTCATCATCAAAACAAAAACACTTTTCTATCTCTGTTCATTGATTCTAGATCAGCACTAAAGACTGCAACCATTTGCAAAGCAGTCAGTCCACAGATACAGGCAGCAGAACGAATAACATCCTCTTTAACACAGCTTGCTATTAGTATATCATGGTGCAGGCAGCACCACATGGGCTTCTTAAAACTTGGGCAGTCGCATTATAATCACTGGGAATTCTGGACAGTGATTAATGAAGAATATAATTTCCTTAGAGGATAAAATGAACAATATGACTGAGTATTTATTGAGAAAGCTAACAATTTTCTGAAGTGCTACAGTTGAAGTAGGAAGATGTTTTATAGTGGAGGAGTATTTTACTCCAGCTCAGTAGGTGTTTGAAAGTAAAAATTTTCCCAGGACCTTCTAAAACAGCCTTGCACTTGAGTGCAAAGTGACAGCATTAAGGGGAAAGAAAAAGGAAGCCAAGCCACAAAACCCTCCAGTTTGACATACTAATCTCTTTTTCAGGTCTGGCTCTGGGCACAGACGATGCATCTGCTAACCGATTCGTACATAGCAAAATAGTCCCTTTTGTGCTATCACCCAGAAGCTCATTGTCACTACTGGATATGACAAAATGGAAACCCACTTCTAGTGCTGACATCATCTTTGTGAGAAACCTTCATCCACATGCAGTCAGTGCCTCCCAGTGCACTGGACAAAGTGGAGGCAGCTTGTGGAAAGTAAAGGAGTATCAGACTTTTCTGGTAGGTTTACCAGGAGATGCAAAGCTTTGGCTACATTCAGCACTCATGGATGAAGCATCTTTGCTGGTTCACATGGCAGAAAAGGAAGCTGCTACACAGCTACATCCAAACCCGTACATCAGCTCTCACAGCTCCTACTAAACCTTAAGATAAATGCATAAATCACATAGGTTTTATTTTGGGAAAGATCAAGATTACAAATAGGCAGTGATCTAACATTGCTTCCCACACTGGAAACCTAAACTCATGAGCTGAGAGCTAATTTTAGTGTCATAAATTCTTTAGAGATCTGTATCATTTTTTTTTTCTTTGTGGAAAAAAAGGTACTTGTGAAAAATATGGATTTATGCAGGCTTTTTTTACTTTAGCTGTAAAAGGACTAAAACTGGAACAAAAGCCACAAAATTTAAACTCCTCTTGGAACTAGATAATATAGAAATTAATTATTGTCCTCTTAGATCACCTTTTGGTCCAATAAATAGATACCTATTGAACTATCAGGTAAAGGTGGTCTTCCTTTTGTTCCTTCATTCTGGTAATAAGCAATCAGATCTAATTTTCCAAATTGTTTTATTTTTACCTAAGAATGGAAAATTCAGTTCAAGCCAGAAGCTTCTGCAGGAGAACTGAGAAGTGATGGATGATACACTACATGGAAGCCTTGATAATCACTAATGCTGGCTCATATTTCAGAACCCTTAAGAAAGGAAACTGGTAACATGCTGCTTTTTTTTTTTTTTGCAACACCTGTACACTTAGCTCTCGCTTAAGTGCAAGGATGACTATCATCCCTAAAAAGTCCCCAACAGACATGAAAAACTCTTAAAGGAGCACACAGAATTGAAACCTGGGCTCTTATTCTCCGTCAGAATCCAAAATCACGTCCAGATGTTAAAGCAGTATTTACAACTCATCTCAAAGTGTACGTGAACCCACTGAAAAGCATCTGAAGTCTACATGTGGTAAAAAAATTATATCTCAAGAAAGCAGAAGTCTAAAATTTTCTGTAAAATCCCTTCTCAACAGATATATTCCATGTCCTCATAAAATAGGATAGGATTGATGGTTCAAATCAAAACTTATTCCTTATAAATATCACCAATGATTTTACAGGTTATGGCACTGATATCTTCAGGCTTTTTTTTTTCATTAAGCTAACATGGGAATATTCTACTCCAGGATAGATAATCCTGGATAATTTCCAGGCTGGCTCTTCAGAGTTGTATAGATTAAGCAACAGTACAAAAGGTCATATTTTAAAGAATATTTTTTTTTGTTTTAAAAAGCAATGACCATTTTATGTTCCATAAACTTCCTCTCTCTTTCCACAAGCAATTAAGTTCTCAGTATACCCTTGAGAAAACTGCAGAGGAACAGACAATGCAGGAAAAACAAATATTTTAGATTCAGAGGAACATTGGTGATACTTCAGCACTTCTCTGGATGCCACTCTTTTGTTGCTATCACTTACTATCTCTTACTTTATTGAGTTAGACTTCATACAGTTAAAGTATAAATATGCATCAGAATTTTCAAAGTGATCCTTGCCCATGCCCTTGCCTTTGTATACCTGTGCTACATTGGAACTCTACAGATATATCAAAAAGACTAAATGAAAGCTATGCTATGTATCTATGTCTTCCAAATCTTTAAGGTATTTAAAAAAAAGTTACTTAATGTTTTAAATCCCAAAACTAACTTGAGAAAGTATTTTTCATATTGAAAAAAAAAAAAACAAACCACAGTTATATCTTTCAAGTCACAGAAGATTTTAGAGAACGAATCAGAAATAAAACTCAAACTTTGTGGTTCCTAGTTTCTGTATTTACATGCTCCTCTCCTTTCTGCCATTTTTCCTCTCCTTTCTGCCATTTTTCCTCTCCTTTCAGTCATTCTTGACAGCTAATGAAAGCAGAGAGCTTTCAGGTGTCTTTGAAGATAAAAGATATTCAGCTACAAGTAATTTTCTTCAAATTTGTCTTCCAAAGTCCAGTGAGCCACAAATAGACTATTACATTGATTATACTTCTTCTAGTTCTCCACAGCTGATGTGGGAGAGAAGACTGCCAGATGGCAGTCCTATAAATCTAATGCTAACTATGACTGACCAAAACAAATGCATTTAATATATTTAAACCAAGAATAGTTGCAAAAGTTCAATAGAGAAGCAAATGCAAACCAGACTGAAAAAAACCCCACTGAAAGTGCAATACAGAGGAATGCTGACACACACACGTCTTCTCAGATATTTTTCCACTCTATGATGATATTTCCTGGAAGTTAATGGTGTCATGAAAGACTGAGACACTAAATGGAAGAGTGAGCTTGTAAAAAAATCCTATTTGTCAGGTAAAGAAACTACCATCAGACATGAAAGATACCACTCTGGCATAACTTCAGTGTGGTCATGAAATAAAAAAGGGTATTAAGTGTGTGAAACACTGCAAACCTTACGTCAGTGAGATGTGATAATCTCTTGTATATTGCTAATAAGAAAAAACAAAGCTTAAGGGATCTACCTATTTTAAAGTGGTAGATTTCAGCATTTACTTCAAAGTAGCTTTTGTTTACACTTCAAAGATTTGAAGCAAAACCAAAGGCTGAGGAAAGAAGACGCTTCTTTTACTCTTTTTTCCACACATGAAGAGAGTGAAGAACAAAAGTTTCCATGTCATTTATTAGAAAATGAGAATGTAAAGATGGCAATTCATTCATTTCTGTTCAAAGCACTTCACAGTAATGGATCTGCAACTTCTGAGAGGTCCCTCCGCAAAAAAAAAAAAAAAAAAAAAAAAAAATATTAGGAATCAAGACCTAAAGGTAATGGAAAGAGCCTTGAGTTATATACTATCAGGCACAGCTTAAATATTTCCCCATCTCTCACTATAGCAAGATCTTTCAGTTTCGAGGTAGTCTACTTGTCGTATTTTATTTAACCGCACTATTTACAATTAACATTAACTTTTCAAAAATTTATGAAATTAGGTGATACAAACTTTCTCAGTAAAGAAATTAAATATAAAAATGAAAGATCATTAAAATAACAAGTTAAGACTTTTTATTAAGTGTATGATCTGCATCTCTCAGCAGTGCAAACCAATCATCACTTATGTTTTTGGGCAAGACTAGTGGAATTGTTTGTGGAAGAACAACTGAAACAAACCTGCAAAATAAGTTAATGTACTTCTAGTCTGTATGGAAATTTAAATTATTCAATTAGTCAAAAATTTCTGCAGAAATATAAGTGCAAAAGCATTTTTATTTTCATTTTTCATTAAAACGCAAAAGTTTTATCTAAAGCAAAGAAGCCTATCAGGTAAGGAGATAATTCAATCTTTTCCTTGATTTTTATATTTTTTTCAGTCACAATAAGTAGGGAGTGAAGCTTGTGTAAAAGGGATTTCCTGGGTATGAGAGCTTGTTCCTTTTGCTTCTGGCTACTCCTTCTTACCAGTACTCTTGTTTCCAAGCTCTAATTATTTTCTAAATAACAGAGATTCTACCTATTTTCTAACAGCTCACCATCTCACAAGAGGAAAAAAACAAAACAGAACAAAACAAAAAATAACTCCCTCTTCCCCCCTTAATGAGGTTATTGGTGGGAATTAGATTTCCAACACCAATTTACCCACTTCTTTACCCACTAATTTAATTGGGCAACAGAAGTTTGAAAGTTGAAGTATGATATTTGCCTCAGGTTGTCCTAAAGCAATATCTTGTAAGGTTGTCTTAGAACTATAGTAAATGTGTAGGAAACCTGTTATTTTTCTACAAAGTTCATTTAACAGTCCAAAGAATATATCTTTCAATATTTTCTAATGAGAATTTGTTTGTCAGATAATTTCTGACAATTCTATTCCTTATCCTAATGCCACTTTCTCTGAATTTATGAGAATGTTAAACATGAAAACCAATACTACTGAAGATGGAGGATATGGATTACAATATTATTGAGACAGCTAGAATGCTCCTGATAGGGATGGTCTCATATCTCTAATTTCAACCTGCCACATGACATGTGCTCCTTCCTGGTAACTGACATTCTGCTCCATCCACTATAAATTGGTTTAAGTAATCACTGAGGGGTTTTTGTCAGTGTAGGGAATTACATAGGTTTGTTAGATGCATCACTCTCCAGAGTGGTAAAGCGTTCATGTGGGAAATTAGGGTAGAGGAAGACCAGGACCACTTTTTCCAGTCTTAAGCACAGAGTTACTTAATCTGAACCATACTATGAAACTATGTGCTGAAGACTTACCACAATAAAATTAAGCACACTAGCCATTCTTTACCAATTTCTTACTCTTCCTATAAACCAAATGTTAGCTACTCTATTCTTCAAGTACAGTAAGTTCCTTTGCCTAAAGGCACTCTGTGGTTATGCCTATGAAGGTATTTTGCAGATAGATAAGAGCTATAGTCTGCCCACACTCTGAACCAGCAGGAAGCTTTGTAGTAACACATAGTGCCACGCTAAGCACAACGTAATTGCCCTTGGTGACAAGCCATGTAGAGCAGGTTGGATTGGACTCATCACATGGGGATGTGATACTGCCAGTGCTGAATGTGGTCGGAACTAACGAATACCTTCAATCTCCTGTGAGCAAACCAAGTGTTCTTACCCATCTAGTTAGTACAGACTAGTGAATGCTCTAAATTCACACTGCGATTTACCATATCTTAATTTCTCTGGGTGGATGAGCCCTAATACAATCAATATCTACTTCTTTTGTGTTCTATTTTGGTCAAGGGAGATTGATTGTTTGAATCAGTAAAGTCTGAAATTTGTCCCAAGTAAGAAGACATCAAGTGTAAAGGAGACAAATAAATTCTTACTATGTACTTTGGGCTTTAGTTTAGACTCATGTTACTTAAAAAGCAATTTACATCTAAGAATAAAAGAATTCAATTACAGTAGAAAAAGCAACAAGCAGAGGAATGAAAGCATGATCAAACTAAGGTAAAATGGATGAAGACTGGATAGGGGGATTTGCTTTATTCAGCAAATGCACTTTGTTTTCATGCTAAAATTGGAGACTTTAAATGTATTTTACTTCATTATTTAACTTACACTGATTTCACTAAAAAATTAGGAGATGAGGACATAAGCTATCTTTTTTCTGCCTCATCCAGGAAAATCATTGCAGAAATGCTTGTCATTCCAATTAAAGACAAATGTATTAGTATAGTTATTCAATTCACAAACTCTGTGTATTATTTCTGCCACTCTGTTTGTGTACTTGGTGGTGTTTATTCAATTCAAGTAAGAGGCTAACATCTCCAATTTTTATTGATTTTTGTCTACTAAAAAAAAAGGTAAGTTATGTACTTACAAGAAAATAATTTAAGTATGTTGAGTTGAAAAGAATCGGATGCTAACTTTTAGGAAAAAAAAAAAACAACACCATGAATCAACAGATCAGTTATTTGTCACTGCTGTAGTGTTAGAGGAAAGCAACTTGAATCTCAAAAATCTGAATACTTATGGATCCTGCTTATTGAATTCCTCCAAGAGAACTGAAGACACAGCAACTCCCAGGAGTCCATCTGTTCATTTGGGTTATTTCTTTTGCTATTACGACAGAGCTAAATTACTTCCCTTAGTCCATAGTTTAGAGAAGACTAGTGAATTTGGTTTTGTAACCACTAAATAAGTCTTAAATAATAAAACTTTTGTGGAACTAGTAACTAGTATTTTCTTCTCCATTTTTATGGAGAATTTGAAAGGGTGTCCTAACAGGTGATTAGCAGTAATCAGGTAAATCAAGCAAGGCTAGCAGGTGTGGCTAGGGGTTCATCAGTACTGTGCTGTAGACCTAATTCTGTATTTTCTCTTTATTCCTGCCTTATCCTTTGGACTGCCTTTCCCCTACTCGCAATGAAAGAATGCCAGGAGATAACCTTAATCTGCAAGAAATATAAGGCTCCCTTTTCTCCTTGGTGACACAAAGTCCACGCAGAAAATACCAAATGATGTTTATTTCTCTGAGAAGGTTTTTTTTTTTCTTTTGGCTGTAGATATCTTATTTTATTTGGGGTGGGGGGAGCATTCTGCTTTCTCTTAGGAACTATCCACAAAAAAAAAAAAAATTAAATTAAAGTGTTTCCATTTTAATCACTGTGGATAGCAGAAATCTGAGTGATTAAGCTATGTTATATCTTGAACTTACTCCAGCCTTTACAATAATGCAGTCAAAAAAATAATCCCTGAACCCCCAAGTGTTTATTACATAAGACTGAAAACGTTAGTAGCATTGTACCACATGCTTTGTGTGCAGTTGTTTCCTGCCTGATCCTATGCTCACAGAAGCTGATCTGACAGTTTCTTACCAAGTTTCCCTCAAAATTGTTTCTAACAAATTCACATTGTCTTCAGTTGTATGGGTTGACTTTGCAGTTCTGCTCTGAACTTCGTTCTGAAATTCAAGCCAGCATAAACTTGATGTAATTAACTAAAACAAGGATTTTGCCCTTCTGGGATTACAGAAAACATACAGCCAGTCCAAAGACAGTGGGGCTACACCCAGCATGTCTGAGGGCTCATTCAGTCTCACAGTGTCTCTATTTCTAATCAGCTGTCTTATGTGAGTTGTAAGAAGCACAAATAGTTCGAGTAGTTGTAGTGGAGGAAAAAAAAAGAAACATGAGATCCAAATATTCACCTGTTTTCCTAATGGCCTTAGAAAATCTGAGAGAAGCTTTGGCTGTGTTATGAAGTCTTTCTTCTGGTAGTATTGGGACACTGCTAATGCTAGGAGGTAGCAGGATGGAGTATAATTTCTATGACTCACTGAGGCAATGTAAAGATATTTTCCAGAGACATGCATGTCTCTTCATCACCCTACACACAAGTACAGTTCTTAGCCTGCCCCAATGCCTCTGCTGTGTGTGTTCGTTTGCTGTGAGGTAATATACTTATTGCTTTATATCTACTCTATTTCCTCTGTTCAAAGATCCAAGAGGTGTTACATCAAAAGCGTGTCTTTTATTGGCCATAAACATCACTTTAGTGTTCGTACAGCTGCCTTCATTGGATCTGTCTTTACAATTACAAACAAAAGACTTGATTTAGCACATACTAGCCTGCCTTACTGCCAAGCTGTGGAAGCGCCACATGTGCTGGCAGCTTGCTTCCCTTGGGTTGTGGTCCCAAGGTTTTAAATACCTTTAATGATAAATAAAGTTAAAAAAATGCTCAGAAAATACTGATTTGCAGACTTAGCATTTTGACAGGAGTTTTCTGAAACAAAAAAAAAACAAACCAACAACATAATGTGAACACTCTGGAAACAGGATGTCAGAGCACTTTCACCAAAGGAAAACAACTTCATCTTATAGATATGGAAATCCTGATACAGGAACAGTAAAATTAGTGTATCTTTCTGTAATAATATTTTATACTTCTACAGCTTTTGCTCAAAGGCCTCTGACAATCTTGTAAACATTAAAGCATTTAGCAAGAGAACACCTATTAATGAAAACACTATTTTTCACAAATAATGAAATAGAGATTTAGTGGTATTTTAAAAAGCAGAAAAATATCTTCAGAAGTCTCCTGCTTCTAAGAGCTGACTGTTTGACTGAGGTTTTTACTTCTACTCAATCACACTGAATTATGATAGAACAAATGTGAAATTTCCATTCTTTGAAAAAAACAATGAGTTAAATTGAGTTAAAATGACCCCAACCAAGTATATTTTAGGCAACTTAGATTTGGATTTCTGGTACATGTAGCTTTTTAGGTGCATTCATTAAATAACATAGCATATCCTCTGTTGTGTAATGGAGTTACTCTCTCAACATTTGTTTTTCTCAACTATAGTTTTGTGAACTACTAAAATGCTTGACCCATTAAGTGATTTCAAATATAAAATTTGAGAGAGAATCATAGAAACATAGAACGTATTGGATTGGAAGGAATCTTAAAGATCATTTAGTTCCAACCCCCCTGCCAGGGGCAGGGACACCTTCCACTAGACCAGGTTACTCAAAGCCCCATCCAACCTGGCCTTGAACACTTCCAGGGACGAGGCATCCACAGCTTCCCTGGGCAACTTGTTCCAGTGCCTCACCACTCTCATAATAAAGAATTTCTTCCTTATATCCAGCCTAAATCTACCCTCTTTCAGTCTTTTAAATTACATTCTGAATTGAATAAACTTTATAAACCTTAATACTAATCAATAAAGCATGCACATACAGCCACTGAGGACTATTAAAACAGGGAAAGATGTTTTATTGGATTCATCTTTATAGCCGTCCACTTGAAAAATCAAGCATAAGATCATTATGTAAATTTATTTTGATAATTAAATCCTAAATTGTAAATTCAGGAACTTAAACTCTGTCTCTCATATCAATATTGTACAAGTATACATTATAATTAATTTCACAATGTGATGTCAAATGCCTCTAGTTCTATTAAATAAGGAAAATAAGCAAAATAAGCAATTTTAAAGTCATAAATTGATTGCTGAAATATCATTGTCATGAAACAAGATAGATAATTCTAGCAAAAGCTTTAGCTAAGCATATGCATCTTTCTCTTTAGGCAGAGTCTTCTTGCACATGAGCAACATCGCTGAGCACAGGAAGCTAAAGCTTATGGGCAAGAAGGTGTTAACACATTCCTCTTGCGAAGAAGATACTATTAGCTCTATCTTGTGCTTTTAAGCTTGCAAAGACTTATTCAGACTGGGTGCATAAAAAAAATCCTCTCTCTCCGTCAGTGACAAGACAGAGTATTTGAGCCACAGACAAAAAGAAAATAGTGGAACTGTACTAATAACTAAAGAATGTATAATATTAAAATAACTTTTCCTTTCTGTGCTCTGTATCTTGAAATGCTAAAGTTGACAAGCTTTCCTTTTGGCAAAGTCTTTATGAAAAGAATGAGTGAACCTATGATTAATGGTTACAGCAACAAAAAATAAATGAGGACAAGACTATACTGTGAAAGCAAGCTTGAACAGTTAGTAAAAAGCTGCCAAATATGCTGAATAGCTTTGAAAACTGGCTTTTATAAAACAAATCGCTCTGCTCCTTATTACAATGTTAGAAATTAGTACTTTATTTCAAAATTTAAAATATATAATTCAGTAATTGCACAAATTATTTATTTACTTAAATCCATAGGAGCTGCATCTCCTCTTTGTAGCTTTTTGGCACTGTATATTTTTGGTGATCTGTGATATAATGTAGTCCTATGACAACTATAACATACTGTTCTTCTGCTCCTCTGCACCTTAGGAGTGGGAGAAGTGCAGCATTTGAAAAAGAGGATTTCAGAAGCAGCATTTTAAGGGGAATTCAGAATTTCTGACTGGTTTTCTATTTCCATCATTGAATCCTTCTATTATGATCATGTTTGACATAGAAAAAGTGTTCTTTAAATGCTTTGTATACTTTACACTAGACCTTCTCTAAAATCCACATCAACATATATCTGAATTCATATTATTTAATTAACTGTCCCTTTCATACATATTTTGTGCTTTTCCATTTCCTCCCAAGTGTCGTAACTGGAGTAAACATTAGAAGAAAGATTCTGAAAGCCTAATTTGTGAATAAAATACTTTTTCCTCCTCTAACTCTTGGGAAGACAAATCCTGTGTGTCTACAGAGTTTGTCTGGTTTCTGGTTGTAGAATCCTAGGCTTCTTGGAATTAAAAAAAAGGGTATAGTTGTCTATAATATTCAGTTTCACAGACCTAGTTTCTGTCCACTCAAATGCATTATATTTCATTTTTTCGCCAGGTCCACATCTTCTCAATTGCTGACGCACAATGCTCTTGTTTAAAATACATTGCCTCTTAACAAAAGAATGACAAATCAGTATAAGCGCATGAGGCAAGTTTTTTTGGTTTTTTTTTTTTTTTGGCAAATGTGGGAAGATCATGGGTGGGAAATCTGAAATAAGACCAGAAAAAAAAAAGATAAGTAAAACATAAAAGCAGCCATCTAAGACCCATGTTGAGACAAAAGTAGTTCTTCAGGTAGATGTAGACAAAAGCTTCAGGAAACCTTGGATTTAGAAACAAAAAAGCTAGACATCAACCTATTGTGGATCCTCTGGACAATAGGCAGACAGTGGCACCATCTGTCACACTGCTGTATGGGCCTTTCTGACTTTGGTCACTGCTGTGCAGCCACTAGCACAATCCAAAACTGTAGCTGGGAACACTTCCTTGCAGCCACAGTTTCTATTCTTGTTACAAGATCTTATTTACACCTTTTCTAAAACTGCACTGAATATCCACTATCTTAGTCTTTATTAATAAGATGTTTAACTGATATCAAGTTTAAAATTCAATTTGCTAGACAATTCCATAATTTTGTTTCTATTCACAGATGTCAATGTATGGACTGCTAGGTCACTGCGCACCGAATGCTGCGATTAACTGCCTTCATTATGAGTGAGGAATTCACATGCAAACTTCCCACGGACGAGCCTAGAATTGGCCCTTTTCAATCTGATATTCATAGAATCATAGAATGGATTAGATACTCATTCACTGCTGGATTGTAATTTTTTTATTTTATATGTAAATAACTTGCTTTTCTTTCCTCACTAGACAAAGTTGAGTTATTCATGCTAATGTATTCTTTCATAATTTTTTTTTTTCTGAGTGGCAATCTGTTCCAAACTTGGAACATCTCACAGCAAGCAGAGAAACTAACATCTTTTTCACACAGTATGACATTAGAATATTTGGCTAAAGGCCCTAAAACACTAAAAAGAAACAAACAAACAATCTTATTCCTGATCCTTATGTTTACTTGTTACACTGAATTTGCTCTTTCATGCTTGCAGCACATAACAGAAATTTTGATGGCTTAGTGTTTTATCTTTGTAAGGAAAGGGAGCCTTTTCTCAGTTTCATCCATTTTCGATTCTTTCTGGGAGGGAAAAAAAAAGATGAAGCTATGGCTGGGGGAGAAGAGGTTTTCTTCTCAGATGCCAGGTAGAGCCTCGTGTTCTGTGTGCCGTGCAACATTTATTGCAGGACACCACATTGTAATTTTAAACCTCCAAACAATATATTCTTTTATTGTACAGAGAGATGCTAACTTTATTCAGTGACTGTGTTTGAAATTTCAAGGTTACTTTGCAATTTTTTAAAACTCTTTCAGTACTTTACCTCCTCCAAGAAAAAGCAAAACAAAAAAAAAGGTATTTTTAAAATTAACTCTTTCCTGTTATAATTAGTAAATAAAATGATGTGCAGCACAAAAGGGATCAGTGCAATGTTTGATATATGCACAATAGTTTCATGGTAATACATTTTCAAGTAAAAGTTAGCAATCTAATTAATTTACTATGCTATTTTTTGGCTGATACCAGCCTTTGAAAGACATGACATATAAAACTGAATCTGAAAAATATGGACAAAAGTGTTTATGTCCCAACATTGTTTGGCTAACTTGCATGAAATAATGGTCACTTTAACATTTCCCTTGATATTTTCTAAGTTGGCTGCACATGTTTGTCTCATATATCTAATATCACACATTAATTATCCTCTACTCTAACCAAAACCCTGTGGAATGAATTCCTCAAAGTAATAATGCCTTGGACTTTATTTAAAACATATTTTCATTTAATATCACTATTTTCTCTAGTCAGCACTTCTGTCATAATAATAAGGAGGAATATTTACCTTTTAAAACAATTTTCTGTTTTATAAATTTTAACTGTGATTGCTTTCCATAACACTCCTATAAATCTTCAATTTGCTACATGAAGTTCTGCTAGTAATCAATGGTTTCCACAGTATTCACCCTCCATCATAAGGTAAACAATTTTTCTAATTTATATTCTTGGATAATGTGTAACTATCTTCCGTTTAGTGAAAAAACTAAGGCAGATTTTAAAGAAGTAGTATACAAATTATTGCATTCATTGCCACAGAAGAAATTCTGATTTAATTTTCTGACATATGTCAGTTTAAATGTAAAGAAAAAAAACCCTATTATTTTAATTGGAAATTTTAATCAATTTTATGATGGTTAATTCACAAACTATGAGATAAGAGGATGTCTCTCCTCTTTACCTTAAATCGGCAAATACATGGTCCAGGGGAATCCCTGTGTGGTTCTCTTGGGAATCCCTACCTCATTACTTCATCACCACAGATGAAGCAAGGATCTTGTCTCGCTTTCCTATCTAAGAAAAGTTCTGAGGGAAGCTCTCAAAGTTATAAAACCAAACTGTTACAATATTTAAGCATAGTAAAGAATAGTACAGATCTGAAATACTCAGTATCTCCCTCAGACTGTGCTCCTTAACAAGGTGTGTATTAATAGGCAACCAGATAAAACACTTGTATATCCATCTATTAAGAACTCTCTTTTATCGTAGCCACTAAACATAAGAACAGTGGTGTCACATTAAACCAACCATCCTCTTTTTCTTCTTCATTAAACATGGCACAACATACTAGAGGCAGATGTAATATTTAACAAAGATGCGAGAAGACAAGATTCCTGCCCTGAGAAGCTCATCTAATTTTGACGGCACCAATACTCTACTGGTATGTAAAGAGGTGCAAACACTTCTGGAAAGTGCAAAATGGAATTTTACACAGTTTTCTAATACAGTAAAATAAAATAAAATTAATTTTTGTGTAGGTTAGGAAGGTGATTCACCTAACTGAAGTAATAACAAATGTAATGCAGTAAGCATGAGATGTAGAAGAAGAAGAAGAAAACAGCTGCCTAGGTTATGTTGCCACTTGCTTTCTGTTTCTGTCAGAGATTTTTGAAAAAGAAATTTATCACAAAGGTAAAAAGCAGTAATGAAGCCAACTCTTTATGTGACGCACAGGACATTGAGAAGGCTGAGGTACTCAATGACTTTTGCAGCAGACTTCACTGGCAAGTGTTGTAACCACATTACCCAAGCAATGGAAGGCAAAGGCAGGGACTGGGAGAATAAAGAACTGCCCACTGTAACAGAAGAGCAGGTTTGAGGCCATCTAAGGAACCTGAAGGTGCACAAGATCTGATGAGATGCATCCATATATCCTGAGGGAACTGGCAGCTGAAATTGCTAAGCCACTATCCATCAAATTTGAGAAGTTGTGGCAGTCTAGCAAACTTCTTACTGAGTGGAAAAGGGCAAACATAACCCCTATCTTGGAAAAGGGAACTACAGGCCAGTCAGTCTTACCTCTGCGGCTGTTAAGATCATGGAGCAGATCCTCCAGGAAACTATGCTAAGGCACATGGAAAACAGAGGCGAATCACGGCCTTCTATGACAGGGTTACAGCATTGATGGATAAGGGAAGAGCAACTGATATCATCTACCTGGACTTGTGCAAAGCAATTCACACCGTCCTGCACAGCATCCTTGTCTCTGGAGAGACATGGATTTGGTGGATGGACCACTTGGTGGATAAGAAATTGGCTGAGTGGTTGCACTAAAAGAGTTGCAGTCAATGGCTCAGTGATGAGTGGCACTCCTCAGGGGTCCATACTGGGATCTGTACTGTTTAACATCCTTATTGGCGACAGGAACAATGAGCTTGAGTGCACTCTCAGCAAGTCTGCCAATGAGACCAAGATGTATGGTGCGGTTGATACACTGGAGGGAAGGGATGCCATCCAGAGGCACCTTGATAAGCTTCAGAGGTGGGCCAGTCCAAACTTCATGAAGTTTAACATGGTCAAGTGCAACATCCTGCACATGGGTTGGGGCAATCCCAAGTGCAAATACAAGCTGGGTTGGAAAATGTATTGATAGCAGCCATGAGGAGAAGGACTCGTGTGCGTTAGCTGATGAGAAGCTCAACATGAGCACACAATGCGCACTTGCAGCCCAGAAAGCCAAATATATATAGTATAATCTACTTTAGAGTAGTAATACAGTGGGGTTCCTTAGATTAAAGTCTGACTCAAGTATAATTCTTCTCAACTTAAAGCTGATATGTAACATAAATCAGATAAATTACTCTAAAATTGTCTGTTTCTCTGTATTGACTATAAGGGAAGCTGTAAGTGATTTGGTAAGATGCTCACTAAAGGTAGACTAAATGAATTGTATGTTTCTATGGGAAAAGTGGATCAATACACAGAACAGAAAGGTAAACTCATGAAGGGCCTACTAGTCCAAATGTTTGGTGAGATTTTTGTGATACATGCTTCCCAACTTCCTAAGCTTATTTGGTGACTAAGAAGTATACACAATGCCTTTAGCAGCATTATACTTGACCCTTTAGCCAGCAACAGGAAAATTCTGACTCAGAGAACATTTGCACTTGTTAGAATCATAGAATAGTTTGAGTTGGAAGGAACCTTTAAAGGTCATTTAGTTCAGCTCCCCTGAGGAGCAGGGATATCCCCCCATTAGATCAGGTTGCTCAGAGCCCTGTCCAACTGACCTTCAATGTTTCCAGGGATGGGGCATCTACCATCTCTCCGGGCAACCTGTTCCAGTGTTTCACCGATCTCCTTATATTCTTTCTTATATTTCTTCCTTATATCTAATCTAAATCTACTCCCTTCTAATTTAAAACTCTTAACCCAGATGTTAAACATTAGCTTTTTCTATCACAACAGGCCCTGCTAAGAAGTTTGTCCCCATATTTCTTATAAACTCCCTTTAAGTATTGAGAGGCCACAATAAAGTCTCCCCAGCACCTTCTCTTCTCCAGGCTGAACAATCCCAGCTCTCTTCTCTTCATAGGAGAAGAAATTAATTGTTCACTGAGAAAAATGCAATACATATTGGGTGTAAAGGATTCATAAAGTTAGGAGGTTTTACAGATAATTATGCAATGCAAAAGAATTTCTCCATCTCAAATATACACACACAAAAAGCAGTATTTAAATCAATTTTACCATTACACATCAAGTCTTGCACAGTCTTTCTCAAAAAAAAAAAACAAAGTAAAATCTAACCATAAAGTAGTCAATAGCTTGGTGGCCAGGACACCCACACTGGTTCAAGCCTCCACCTTACCTGAAAAAGGCAGTCTCATCCACATTCCCAGAGAATCGTTAGTCAGTGGAATACAGTACCAAATGGCTGCTTCTTTCTGATGCCATAAACAATTAATTACTCGGATAAAGTAGAACAGCACCAAAAGGAGACAGTGAGACTCAGAAATTACCGTCAAGTCCTTCATATCAATCAGGCAACTCAGGAGATTAAATCTGGATTTCTGTATCTCTAAAGTAAATCCCCTAAGCTACCTGCTGCTGGATATTTTGCTCGAAAGATTTATCAAAGGTAAATAAGTTGCTTTCAATAAATTTACAGAAAAAAAGTTCTTACCTGTCATTGATAATATGTCTACTCTACTACAAATGGGGACTTCTTAACCAGATTTCCCATGCTTACACAGTTTGGACTGAAATTATAAACTCAGCCATATATTCTACAATAGGATAGGACAAAACCAGTCCTGAGCCACCTGATAAGTACAATAGGCATGGTGGACAGACAATTTCTGTACTAAACTACAGTCTTTCAGTGCACTAGGTAAATTAGATATATGTGTACTGGTTAGCATAACTATAATCTTTTTAACACATTGCTTCTGGTATCCTCCACTTTCTCTTCCCTCTCACCATTACTTCTTGGTTCTCACCTCATGCACCCCTCAATGTTCCTGCTATTTTGTTTGTGAGCCCTACGAAAATGAAAGGCTTTCTTTGCCCAAACAGCAAATAACATAGCTCAGTTCCAGGGGCGAGGAAAGGGTGACTGAGAAAGTCTTAACGTCATTTTGTCATTGTGGAAAGTAAGAGATAAAATTCACTTTCAACAAAATAACACAATGGAAGCCACAGGAAGTGCTGAAAGTTTCTTTAAAAATCCATGGAAAAATAAAATAAATTCAGCTCTCACTGTATTAATTTGAGAGAGGTATGATCAGCTGAAAGTTGTGTTGAAAGGTCAGCACAGATATGCACACGTACTTTGAGGACATTTTTGTGGGTAGTATTTAGGAGAGTAT
Source organism: Chlamydotis macqueenii (assembly GCF_036417535.1). NCBI lineage: Eukaryota > Metazoa > Chordata > Aves > Otidiformes > Otididae > Chlamydotis > Chlamydotis macqueenii. Next base: position 24,505,801 of record NC_141558.1, read on the forward strand.
ATTTTGAGTAATGGAAAGTTTAATATCTATAGGTATATTTCAATGAACCCATATTGATAAGTGTTACTCTAGATTAACGGGGTTACCATGCCCCCTGTTTTTCATTATTTTAATTACCAATTTAAACGGTGCTTTGCTATTCTGTAATTCAAAACTCTAAATGTAATCTACTAAAATTAATTGGTTTTTATTAAAAAAAAAAAAGAAATACCTATGAGACTTTTAACTTCAGCATTCAAATATAACTTAAAAATTACAAGTTTTAAGAACAGTTTTTGTGTGCTTTATTAAACTTAACTTCAAAGTACTCACCAATCAGTCCTTTAACATAGTTTTTTTTTGTCTCTAATTAATGAATTATCTCAAGAAATTAAAAATACTACACAGATTTTTAAATAGTGTCTATTAATTTGTATTAAAACTCATCCTGATTCTGTTATTTAAGGCCTTATTATGCATATTTCACTTCAGAAGCCTAGAGAACTAGCCTGTCTCAGAAACTAAGATAAACATGCAGTCTAATATTGGCATCTGTTTTCTTTTCTTTGGCATTTTGCTTTTCTTTCATGACACTTGTCACACTAGATTCTGCAAAGAAAACCACAGTGCATAGGTGCAGGTTGGGGGAAGTGGGAGATGAGCAAAGATTTTTTTTTTTTTTTAAATTACCTTTTTACTGAAAGACAGCAACATATAAATGAGGTCTGCAGATGGAAGAGAACATTGATAAATCAATGAAAAGAGTAGACAGTCAAGAGTAAGAAGCCTAAGGGTACTGTTCCCGCCGAAGTTGGTATTGAGCCTTCTACCAAAATTTGCCTTCACTTCCCCTATGATCAGTGTCGCTGTTATTGTACGCAATTCTAGTCAGTTAGCCACTGACTAGTCAGTTTTCTTAATAAATTCATTGAGTTGAATGGAGATGAGCATTCATAGTTTGCACTCAAATGAAAGTATAGCACAGGAATAACCCTGGACTTCAACAGAAGTGTATTTTAGTCTCCAGTAAGTGTGACAAAGTATCACTGTCAAAACCCAAGGCCCTTAATAATGTCAGTAGATACTCTTGTGGATACAACAGGGTGAAGAAAGTCTCTAAGTAATATCGAGAGCTGCAAGATGATGAGACTGTTTGTCTACAAAATTTGTTTTACAAGTGGAATTGATTGCGTGTGACTGGCTCACAGAGGAGAGCATGCTGAATTTCCACTGCAGCAATTCAGAGCTGAGAGACTGCAGAGTTCCTCTCCAATGCCTAAATGTTTGTGATGCCGTATCAGCCCGATGATCACGACCATCTTGGTCCAACACAGGGTGACCCCAAACAAGACTATGATCATACAGTCAATAATCATAAGACTCAGTTAAGACAGGCAGGTAATTACCAGATGACAGTAAGAGAACATGATTCACAGTTTAACCTAATTACATGCATCAGAAATATGATGAAGCAGTTATGTTTTATAAAGCTTTTTTTTTTTCCTTTAGTCTGCTAACTAGTTAACAGATAAAATATGTTCTTCCTCTCTAAAACAAACAAGCAGTCAAAATTTCTTTATAGCATTCAGGTTACATACTAATTAAAAAGTTACCTATCAGCTATACAGAAACTCTGAAAAATCTCACAATAAGGATGTACAGTAACAAATCTCAAAAGGAGGCAAATTTTGACAACCGGACTTTCATCTCATTGAGGAGTCCAGCTGCAAATTTTCTAAAGGCTATAATTTAATTATTAGCTTGCAATCAGAATATAAGCAAAGGGAACTGACTGATCTCTGACCAAAAGCAGTTTAACAGCCATTGTATACATAGCATTTAGGGATGCTGACCAGCAGGGCTTCTGTACATAATTATGTAAATTCAACATGTACCATCTAAAATAAAAAGGACTATCTTTTTGAACAAGACAGCGGATGCAGAAAGACTGGTATAAAACTGCTTTATGTACACTGTATGTGTAATATATGTTTACATGACATATATAAATGGAAGCAACTGTCCTCACTCTCAAAAATTAATGTACTTAAGAGTAAAAATTCCTTACACAGCCAGCAATCAAGTTAATGTTATCACATGTTTGGTCGTGAAGTTTTCTGAAATTTTTAGTGTCAATTGTATCTCCAAGGTACACTAAAAGACTTTTTAAGGTGCATCTAAGTTTTAAGAGCTATAATTCCCTAAACTGTGTTTATCTGCATTCTTATTGGCTTCTAGTATCCTATTCCTAAGGACATAAGAAATTATGGGAATTTATCATATAAGTGAGTTTCAAAATGTGTATATATTGTTACTATGCCAAATCATGGAGGTTTTAGGAGCTTCAGAAACCATCACAAATGAAGGGAAAGTGGAAAAAAAAAAAAAAAAACAAACAACACAACAAACTCTCTCAAAAAAGCATGAAATCGTGTACTGAGCCAAAATACTGTAGTGAGCAGCATTCAAAAAATCTTAAAAGTATTTGTACTTCTGCGAATTACAGACTCATCAGTCTGACAGAATCGAAGATGATTTCCATAAAATATTGTAGATTATGTGAGTTCCCTGTGCACATCAAGCAGACATCATACCAATAAATACAATTTTCTTACACTTGACCAATACTGAAATAACATTTAAACCTTACTCTGAGATTTCAGGCAAAGCAAAGATGTAAAGTGAGCTCTACAGTCACAATTTGCATTTTTCTGTGATTTTGTAGCATAAATACTAGATAATGAATACTCAAGGTGTTCAGTTTTGTAAAATAATTAATCAAGGAATGTATGGGTGTTTGGCTTAGTATGATCATAAATACGATCCTTTCAAGCTGAATAACTGGTTATTTGTAATATATCCATATGCAATAGCAAATAACAAGGGAGGCAAAAGTGCACCTCTTCTCTGAAATCAAAGACCTACTCTAAAACATTGTCATGTGAAACACTTAGAAGCTATTCATAAAGAACAACCTATCTTTCTCAGTAGGCTACTGTGAGGTATCTTTAAATACTGAGTAATGCTTCTCTACTTTATAAGAAAGATGTTTATATACCAACTTTTTTACTATCCCCTTAAATCAAGTTTGGTTGTATAGCTACAAAATTATAAGATTAGCCAACACATGCTACAGTTTCTAAAACTACAGAAATTAACATTTTATGGAGTCATGTCCCAAATCTCCTTCTGAGTCCCATACGACTAATACTTTTGATGATAAAACACTACAAATGCACCAAATCACAGCTGTCATTGATACAGGTCCAGATTGAAAAGTACCGGTACAGTAAAGTTAGTATACTAACACCTGTATATTCTCTGAAAATGTACTATGGCCTGTTTCAGGGGAAAAAAAAAAAAAAAACCCAAAAAAAAAAACCCCAAAACTGTCTCCACAGAGAACAAGGAGATTGAGCACAGCTAAATTTTCATTATGGTGAGTGTGACATTCATTTTTTAAAGAAAAATGTGCTGATTTAAACAACTACATTACAAAAGCTTTAAGCAACTGACGTAGAATTTTGCAGTACAAATTCATGCATAGCTTTGACTTGTTAAACTAATAGAATTTTTTTTTTTTCCAAAGAATAATAGTTCTTTAAAAGTGAAATGGATTTTCTTAGGTGGGAGTTCAAACAATACTCCATAGTTTTTGGAAAAAAAAAAAAAAAAAGAAGTATTATATACTTTTAGAGTTGACCATCCATTAGTATTAGCCTAAAACATGTAATTAAAATGCCCTATAATTCTTGCTGAAGTTGCTTGTTGTTAGTAAGCAGACTCTTTATTTGACTTCATATTCAATAAATTTTTCATTAAATCTTTTTACTATTTAGACTTGCCAACAGAATTAGCAAGCTTAAGATTTTGAACTGGGAAGCTAAAAATTTTGGGTATAGGATTTTTGCCTATTACCATATATGAGCTTGAACCTGCCAGTGCTGCACACATACATTATCTTTCCTTCCATTGCATGCTTTTTGCTGTTGGCAGAACTACCTGTCAGCATTTCGCTGATCATGTCATAGTTTCCTTTTTTTCCTAAAATAGCTTGTGATATACAATGAATCGAATTCTAGCCCTCTACTATAAATGATTCCTTCTTCCTAATACTTTAATAGGTAAAAAAAAAAAAAAACCAAAACAGAAAAATCTGATTAAACATAAAAAGGAGAATGACAGCAATTGATAAGCACCTCTACTGGCAGGAACTCAGTAAACAGTTTCCATAATCATGCAATAATAGTTTTCCTTTTCTTACAAATCTACAAAATACCAGAATATCCTGCTGAAATTATTCAATAGTCTTGTTTTACAAATTTGAATGCTAGCTCAGTTTCTATTACTTTGTACTGTGTTCTAGCTAGCTAAGCTTCATCTGGAAAAAGGATGGATGTTATACTCATTCCTATACTGTTTTCTTTACAAAATCAGCAGCTCACACACACAAGAATCCTATAGGTTGAAATCAACTTGCAAAAAATGATGAGCAATAAAAAGGTAAAAGAAAAAAAAAAAGACACATGACATTTTCATGGGGAAGGAAAAAGAAATAAAGAACTGTAAACTGCACAGAGCTCTTGCTGCTGCAGTGTCAGCAGTTCTGTAGCAAAGTCAATCAGCCCTCATTGCTTCACTGTTCTCTTGATCCTGGAGACAAGGAAGATAGAAATTGTCTTCTGAAGGAACAAACAAAAAATCAAATTTTAAAACGTGTTGAATACAAATCTTGATTTGCTAAGAAAAAGAGGTTTAATAGTAAACAAGAGCTCAATCTTTCGCTTAAGTGAACATTTTTTATCTCCATGCTTGGATTATGAAGTGCAGAATATATATATGGTTTCATGTCTGTACATTTGCATCTTTCCATCAGTATATATAAATTAATTAGCAACTTTTCTGTGTAACAAAAACCAAAATTGCTTGGAATCAATTTTTAAGAGTTTTTCAGGACTGCCTTAAACATTGAATTGATTATTTGAAGAAAAAAAAAAAAAAGATTATTCCAGAGTATATTGCACAGATCTTCCATAACTAACCCAAGTAAACTGACTGTGTGATACAGAAAAAGTAACTTTACTGATAAACACTGTAACACAGAGATTACAGCATTTACCTGTATTTGACATCATAGAAAAAAATGTGGACTCTCAGGCTATAAAGTGAGATGAAGGCAATTGTACATGCAAGGTTTCAGTTCACCATGTTTGTAATACTTGCAGTTCAAGGCCTTAACCCCACTTACACCCCGTCTCATCTCTTCAGCAACAGAGGTTTTGATACAGGCACCTTTATTTACCCAGACCTGTTACTGGGTTCCCTATACCTCTCTATATCTATAACCCCTATTCAGGAATTCTGCATATAGGAAAAATATACTGTAACAATACTTACACTAAGATTAATGAGCATTTTTCTCTTTTCCGCTGTGAAAGATAAGTATGTAGTAGTACAACCAGCCCTGAATTGACTTCTGAAATCCACAGACTCTTGAAATATCTAGTTTGAATTCACTGGCTTGTGGCAGGTAATGTTATCTATCGACCGTACACAAGCCAACAGGTCAATATTGTCAGTTCACACCTGCCTATACACCAACCCTCCTCAGAGCTGACCTGTGTGTCTACTCTGTAAGTCCTGTTGATACATTTCTCATTTCTGTTTAAAACTATTACCATTTACTATTAAATCTGATACATTCAACAAAGAAAAAAGTCAAAATAAATATTTGCTAGCACCTGAATGACATTGAACTACTGAATACATCTCCTACTTAAGGAAACAATCCACAAAGAATAAACCGAGTAAAAGTTTTGTTATCTCAGTGCACCACACTTGCATCTCTTCTCTGTAAGAGTTTCATCCATATGAATTTTGCATGGTGATGGTTAACTGTGGATAGCAAATGACAACTCCTTTACAATTTAAAATGCAAATCAAAATATATATTTTACATCTTTTCCCAGCTTAATTAGTATTTGTTTATGTTTTGAAATCTTTCCCCATCAGTTGATAATGCAATACTTAAGCTTCACGATAAGTTTTTTCTCAATAATGTCGAACTGAGACATCTGTTTTGGTTATAATAGATGGTGAAATTAATTATCTAACTTTACATTTGTTTATACAATTAAGACTACAGTACCCTACAAAGCATTATCGTAACAGGTAACATTAGGCTTAAAATTCCTCTTTTCCTCTTTTATATATATCATAGAGTCATAGAATACCGGGTTGGAAGGGACCTCAAGGATCATCTGGTCCAACCTTTTTTGGCAAAAGCACAGGCCCAGTACCCTGTCCAGCCGAATCTTAAAAGCGTTCGATGTTGGGGAATCCACCACTTCCCTGGGGAGATTATCCCAACGGCTGATTGTTCTCATTGTGATTTTTCTTTTTTCTCCTGTGTCCAGTTGGAATCTCCCCAGGAGTAATTTGTACCCACTACCTTTGATCATCTTTGTGGCCCTTCTCTGGACCCTCTCCAGACTGTCCACAACTTTTTTGCATAGCGGGGACCAAAACTGAACACAGAATTCCAGGTGTGGCCTGATAAACACCGAGTGCGATAATGCCTTCTTTATCTCTGCTGTTGATGTCCTTGTTGATGCAACCCAGCATGCTGTTGGCTTTCTTTGCTGCAGCAGCACACTGTTCACTTATTGTCCACCAGGACCCCCAGGTCCCTTTCCACAGAGCTACTCCCCAGCTGAGTAGATCCCAGCCTGTGCTGCGCTCCTGGATTATGTTTTTCCAGGTGAAACAAACATATAGATACAAAATTATAAATATTATATTACATATATCTCTCCCAAAATCTGTTTTGTGTTCTATGAACTTTACAGTGCTAAAAATAAAGGAGTTGTAGCAACATTTTTAAAGAAAATCTGGGATTGTAGATCTCAGCAATTATACAGAATAACAGAATGCTAGTTGGGTTTTATCTAGAAAAACAAGAAGATATAAAATAGCACTTTTTAGTGCCTTATCTTCTGATAACATTGCTTTTCCTGCTACTCTTTTATTTTTCGACCTCCACATAACATAGCTTATAGTAACCTGTGAACCCTACCATGTGTAATTTATCCCTTAAATCAGTATATGCTTTAATAACTAACCAAAGAAGTTCATCTACATCAACTACCTGTTGCTCTCTTCTTCATCCACATAAACAGCTTAAAACGATTTTTTCCTTTCCTTTATCATTTAAATAAGTTGTATATATGTTTCTATTTTCTTGGGTTTTATAATCAATATGTAGTGAAGGTATCCCTGTGCTCATTTAGCATACAAAAATGTCCTTCAGACAGCATGGTAAACTAGTTGAACTATTCATTTTTAAACAATTTTGCTTTAGCAGCTGAAAAATACTATACAAAATATAGAACTAATATTACTTATAGTTTGTGAGAGCTATAGTCGCACAGCTGTTTTTAAGGAAAACCTCCAGATTTTGTACGATGGCTAAAGAAATATAATTACCCAAAATCTAGTAGAGTATTTTTATATATGGAAAAAAAGCACACCCTGAAGCAGAAGTTCCAAGATGCTCTCTTGCATCTGCATGCTGTCAGCTAAAAAAAAAAAAACTACTATAATTTGCTAGTATCTGCTGAGTGAATTTTCTTGAAATGTGCAATTGTAAAGGGTACACCTGTGAATGTGCTTTGTGCAACAAAGCGTATGTCACAGGGTATATAACAGATGTCAACAGAAACCTGTCATTCAATTTCTGCTTTTTTAACCACTGCATGCTGCAAAGCCAACAAATGCTTTTTTTTCCTTAGAATATCATTTATGAGGGTAACTAATTAGCAAATGCAAGCAAGGATAAATAAAATAACTTCTTCACTGCTGAAAGTCAGAAGTGAAATCCTGGTTTTACTGAAATCAGTGGCAATTACAATTACTTCAGTGGGATCAAGATCATACTAAGGAATTTCTGTGTTCTACACTTCTATCCATAAAACATCAGTTTGTGCTCTTCCTTGAAACACTTTTCTATTAACAGACTAGTGCAAAACAAGTAGGCATGTTAGCTATTGATAATAAAAGCATTTGACAGAAAAAGAAATATTAAAATTTGTATAAAGGTGATACAAGTACTAAAGGTCATTTAAGTACAGTAAATGAAGCACATACTCTGTCACTCAAGAATCAGTAGCTGTGTACTACCTTCCACAGTTTTCAAAAATTTTTGAACTGAGTCAACAATCAATCAGAACATTGTTCTTGTCAAAAATACATGATGATACCCACTAAAAGGCAGAACAAATTGGTGATGTCCCCACATTTGTTTTAGCAGTATAATATAAATCAGAAGCACGTAAAAGAGTAATCAGACAACAGAACTGACAGCAGTGTTTTACAGTACTCCATAAATCTCATGCCTGAACAGAAAATGACAGAGCAGCACCAAAAGCAATGTTTGCTTTCCAGCTCTGCAGTCCAGATCCAGTAAATGACCAAGGAACCCAAAACAAGATACCAATGAAATTAATGAACCAAAATCTGAAGTTGTGAAAAGCTTCAAGACCAAAAATGTTCCATAAAGCATCTTTGTGACCTCAGTGGTATTTGGACATATAAGACACCCCAGTTTCTGACCTTTAAAGGTCCCTAACTGCTTAATAATAGTATTTACTTAGAGATGGAGAGATTGCACCTCTCACAAACTACTGTACACCTACCACTTCTTCTGTGCCAGATTCGGTGAGAGACCCTGGGACACTGTTAGCACAAGCAGCATATCCATCCTCTGATTCAAATATTGTAGGTACGGTAGAAAAGTAAAGCATGATCTCAGTAAGAGTTCTTTCAAAAAAGGGGGTCAGGTGCCTTCAGGAAAGGGTTCCTGGGACAATTCTCAACTCCATCAGGGGACAGAAAAATAAAAATAAGCTGCTGCAATGTGGGACACTCCTGTGCTCAGGATTTTTACCACAATTGACCTTGAACTGCGCAAATTTAAGTGCAATTAATGCTACTGATACACAAGCTAGGACCATAAAGATCTGAAATTTGGATTAATGTCTTTTGCTGTGAGATCTTGCGGCACTGCCATTCTCTTGGCTGGGGATGAACTAAGGAAATACAATGTAGTTGTAACATATCATCAGAATGTATATTCAGGAGAGAAGAGAGAGGTAAAGAGAGAAAGAGACAGAAAGAAATGAAGAAATTTACAAAGGTACCTTACCTCACTTTTAAATTGCCTTGCTGTGGCTGTCCATCGTAAATTGACAAAATATCAAAATCTTCTTCAAGGGCAAAAGTATGAAATGACAATTGTATCCTGTTACGTTCTCCTGTGATAATGATCCACGTGCAGTTGGCATAATTCGGATAACCATGAGGAAATCCAGGGCTTTCTATGGTACCATTTGGTCCCTGTACTAAGCCTCCACAGTTCTGACCTGAAAAAGAAGAAGAAAGCGAAATATGTATTTTGGTGTTTTCCTCCTCTTCCAGTGTATATTCTTACATGAGTAACTATATATAAATGTAATTTTACAATATTTTTTCTAGATTACAAACACCAAATCAAATTGCATTTATATCATTCTTCCTTCTGGATTCAAAACCCCACTTCTGGATGTTCTGAGACACCTACAATCTTTTTATGCAATTAATCATTATTTGACATTATGTAGTGTTAACAACGTATGACTTATTCATTCAAATGTGAAATTTAAGCATTAGCTTTGATGCCATAAATTCAACACACTGACAGTTTTAATGTCAGAGAGTATGCAGAGCTTTTTGGTGAATGCCATTTATTAAGTTTTTATATAACTACTAAAGTATTAGAGTTTCTGGTGTTCTGGAACACACTTTCAACATGGAGACTAAAATGTTGTTGTGGTTTTGTTTAGTGAGGGGAGGCCTAAGGTGGTAGCTTCTGTAGGAAACTGCTAGAAGTTGCTCCCCTTTGTTCAATGGACTCAGCCGGGCCTAGGGCGGACCCGCTGCTGGCCAAGGCCGAGCCAATAGGTAGCAGAATGTTCCATGATAATGCCTCTGCGATAACGTATTTAAGAAGGGGAAAACAGAGGAGAAAAAAAAAAACTAAAAAAAAAAAAAAGGAAGAAGAGAAGGTGTGAAGAAGCTGAGTGGGGGCAGAGGCACAGAGGGGGAGGCACAGGCCTCATGGGCCTTGCAGGCCTCACCCTCTGGCCTCTCACCAGGTGGCCGACTGGGCCCGAATCAGTCCGGCCTGGCTGCAAGAAGTGGAGAGGAGATGAGAAGTGAACAAGATGTAAAAAAGATCCTGAGAGGCATCTGCCAGCCTGTTGTGAAGAACTTTTCTTGTGAGAGGAACGGAACAGCTGCAGATGCCAAGGTCAGTTCAGAAGGAGGGGGAGGAGTAATGCAGCTCCTGGCCAAGATTCCCCTGCAGCCTGTGGTGATGACCATGGTGGAGCAGGTTGTCCCCCTGCAGCCCATGGAGGTCCACAGAGGGGCAGAGATCCACTTGGAGCCCATGAAGGACCCCGTACCAGGGGAGGTGGATGCCTGAAGGAGGCTGTGGCCCATGGAGGGCCCAGTGGGACAGCTGTTCTGGAGGGACTGCACCCGTGGAAGAGATGACCCACACCAGAGCAGTTCCACGAAAGACTGTGGTGTATGGGTGGGACCCCACAATGGAGCAGGGGAGGAATGCGAGGAGTTCTTCCGCCGACCATGAAGCAGCGGCGTAAAATAACATATGATGAACTGACCGCAACCCCCGTTCCCTCTTCCCCCCTGTGCCGCTCGGGGGGGAAGGGTAGTAGAGATAATGTTAAGCTTGGGAAGAAGGAGGGGTGGGGGGAAGTTATCTTGTTCTCTGTCTCATTATCCTGCTGTTTGTAGTAATAAATGAATGGTTTTCCCCAAGTCGAGTCTGTTTTGCCTGCGATGGTAACTTTAAGGATTTCTCCCTGTCCTTATCTCAAGCCTCGAGCTGTTTATCCTTGTATTATCTCTCCCGATTCTCTTGGAGGGTGGGGGGAGTGAGAGAGAGACTGCATAGTCTGGTCCCAATCTGGGCTGAACTACGACAAATGTAGACACATATTTATTATGCATTCTGTTGCAACCAACATTAAGATTTTTATACTTTGAGAACACAGCAAAATTTCTGTGGTATAACACTTCTAGTTATGACATTTAGGTATTACATTTCGGTATAATACTTAAGTGCCATGTTTATTGCTATCAGAAAGTGTTGGGTTTTTTTTTTAATTATTATTCTTAAAAAAATAAAAGTTTTTACTCAGCAGGCATTTGTGTCTGGTTTGTAGATCCTACAGACCTTGTGAGGGTATGGTAGCTTATTAATGGGAAATCCTCAGCAAGAAACCTTGACTTACAGTGCACACTCTTGCTAATTTCCTACTTGATTTTGTTAATCCCACATACAGCAGTCATACTGGCTCAGAGCTGGAGAGAAGCACTAATGAAATATTTGAACAGACAGAAGTTTAAGGACATTCTGTGCACTGTAATGCTTGGATTATTACATGCATTTTAAGCACTTCAGAACAAGTATAATCCCACCATTTTACTGTTATACCTAAACCAGGATAGTATTTCAGGGTGCAATTTTATTTTTAACTTCCCAGTAGTAGGCCTCTGAGACTGAATCTTTCAGAGCAGTGCTGTCAAATGCTTGTGGGAGGTTTCTAAATCTTAATAAAATAGATTTAATAAAAGTGATTTGCTGCTAAAACTAAAGAACTAATAAGTAATCATTTTCTAATAAATTTCAAATGCAACAAACTCTAACAAAGGGATAAAAAAGCTATGGGGATTCAGGAAGCCTTTAAAGTAAAAATCTTCTCTAGTATATCTACCAATTGATTCACATTATTTAATGAAACATTGGTATTATTAAACATTCCTGAAGAAGGAACCTATTACACCACAAATTCAGCATGAAAGTTTCAGCTATGTACTGAAACCTGTCAGCATTCCTGCAGATGCTTTGCATTGTAGTCCTCTTCCTACAACCACAGGGGAAATGTCATACAAGTGTCACAAGCAATTTAAAATAATTTAATTACTACAGAAATAATGTTCTGAAAACAGAAAAGGAAAATTATAGTGACAGCCCACCACCCTAATACTCTAAGAAGCTAATTCATGTCTCCAACATCCAGAAATTGGTTTGTGTAAATCAAGTACTCCCTGCAAGCCATGCTGCATAGCAGCTTTCCCAGCACTCCAGTGTGAAAGGGTCACTTTGAAAGAGGAGGGCTATCAAGTGCAAATTGGCAATTTGTCTAAAATCTATCAAAGACAAAATCACCTTTTAGGAGTAGAAATTTGTAATGCTAGTCTATAAAGAATGCAATACACTATATGTAATGGCATGTGTAAATGCAATATGTTAACTAAATTTCTGACTTCCAGGGAGAAAAACAAATTACCTCCCCAGTCTCTTAGGGAACTCTATAGCTGGCTTAAAGTGAACCTGAATATTGCTGGGGTAGTAAGTGAGCCCTTCCTCCCCCAAAATGGCCATACCTTAGCAGCTTCCTTACAGAGGCGCTTGCTACCTACTCACAGAAGTTTTTGCAACTGTCAGTGATGGCTCCCCAATTTTATTCCAAAAAGTGTTCTGTACTCCTTACTGTAGATTCAAGTTGTTTATTTTCCAAGATAATAATGTACCATAAACTCTAATGATGAATGAGGTAGCCAATGTTTTACCCCTGTTTAACTTAAGCATTTCTTACCACCCATAGCCTTTTCTTTCTCCAGGTTGCTTTTGCTCTCCTCTGTGTGTGTGTATATATATATATATATATATATATATATATATGTGTGTGTGTGTGTATATATGTATATATATGTCCCTCCAGTTCTGAAACTGTTAATAAACATGCTGCCTATTCACTTTGTACTGAAGAAACTCCCAAAGAGAACCATAAAGGAAAATGATTACTTTGAAATGCTATTTAGGTTTGTTCTTAATTTTATATGCATATATATATAAATGCATACTTATTTACTTAGTGTTAAGTAAAAACCCCAATTAAAATCCTTGAAGAAATTGAATACACAGTTAACTCCTAGCAATCACATCACTGCACACTGAAAACTGCAAAGAGAATCTTGCTTCTGAACTGAGGAATACTCAAAGCGACTTTAAGAGCTGGGCAGGCCCAGAAAACTGACATCTACCTAGATCTGTCCCTGCCCAGTTAAGACATGAAGCACGTTAACAGAACAGTATTTGGAAAAAAAAAAAAAAGGATCAGCTGCTATCTATATCATACCTATTTTGTCAATAGATGTAAGTGTAAAAACCTTCAGAACCATCAAATGTTACACCTCTGCCAAGGAGTAAATTCAGCATCAAATCACTCAAGAGAGATTTGGTAGGAGGCTATACTTGGAGAGCAAGAATGAAGAGATTTATAGAATGATAGGTGGCAGCAAATTAGATAGGAGTTGTCAATGCAATATCCTACAAAAAATGCAGTTTCTGACTGCAGAAACACCATATCAGGACACTGATGTGATTAATTAAGAATATTTTGGTTTTTATGCATGCCTTAATAGCAGAAAGTGTTAACAAAGTAAAGAAACGGAACATACTGACAATAAAACTTCAGAAGAATATCAGCAGAGTTTAAGTAGTTCTGCTGGGCTGAATGTAAGCACAGAAGAGAATGCAGGATGAATACAACTGAATACACCCTAAAAAGGTCTACCCATACAATTCACTTTAGCTCTGGCCCTTCTGTCAAATAAAAAAATTAATGTTGACATTTTTCACAAGACATGCAGTCATTGATTGAGTACAGTATCAGTACACTGAATTATTTTAGTATTAAAGGTGTATTAGACTGGCAAAATTTTAATAGTATGACACCACATCATTGTTTATATGCATATAAACTATGCTGCTAGCATTAATTTTCTGTCATATGTTGTCTGTAAGAAGATATTTCAGGACAGCTGTTGTAACTTTATGAGATAAAAAGTGTAATTTAAGAAAAATTATGCTCTTGCCTTGTAGCTGAAAATTATTTACACTAATTTCAGTCTTATTTTATCTTAGAAAAGTTATTCACATATCCTGTATCAGCCCTATTTGCACCCGCTCAGGCTCAAAGTTTCTCAGTTGTGACCTGTAAGTGAGAGCTCACCAAGAAAACTTAAAACACTGCAATTTTGCCTTAAATGGTGAGGTCAAATGAGTGGTAGGATCACTAAGAATCAGTAGAATTCAAGTACTGCTTTCCCAGAAGATTTTTAATAACTCCACAAAACACAAACTTACAAAATATTTTCTAAAAGTTTATTTTCCTAGGCCTTTATATTTACCATGACTATGTTTATCATTCCCTGCTTACCCCCCATTCTCACCACTACGTTTACCAGTATCTAATAATTAGAACTAGCAAAGTACAGATTCATTGATTTTTTTTTTTTTTTCAAGTTTCAAATGCTTCTGCAAGAAACAAGCAAAAAGATAACCACTTCTCTTCTTGAATTCATAACATATTCTGTGGAAGACTGATATATTTATACATATATACGGATGGGTATGTATATGCATGCATACACATATTTACATAGATCACAATTTTTGCAAGATGTATGTGTTTTGAACAAGCAAGCTATAAAATGTGCCAAAACTAACCATAGTAAAGTCAGTGATGCTAAAGATATTTTGAACAATCATGGTAATGAAAATGAAGTTACACTTATTCTTGTTGTGACTGAGTAGCATCTTCCATTCTGCAGCTACAGAGGAACACAGCAACTAGTAGTGAGGCTGAGATGTCTAGCAAGATCGTACCTCTCTCATTCTTTAAAGATAGATTCTAATATGAGTTACAGTTTTACTAGTAAGTTTAATAAGTAAGTTAGAACAGCTGTGCTCAGCCAGATCAAAGGCTCACTCAGCTCAGTATCTTTTTCCAACAGCAAGGCAAAGGAGGTACCTAGAAAGGACTTAGCCAAAAAACTCCCCTCCCCTTCAAGATCTGCATCTCAGAGATTTTTCAGAAGGAACATGTACCAGTAGCCTCATCTTTCTTTTTAAAAGCCCTTGATAGATTTATTTTCCATGAACTTGTCCAGTCATCCTCTGAGTCTATACTAATTTCTAGCATCTTTAATGTATTGTAGAGGGAATCCTAAAACATGAAAAATCCTTCTTTGTGTTTGTTCAGCAGCTACCATCTGTTGGGTTCATTTGATGCCTTGCTAAGTTTTTGTATGAAAAGCAAACATACAGATTATTCTTAGAGATGCTTTCTATGCCATTTACCATCTTATTGACCTTTGTAATGTCCCAGCTTCTTTTTTTTTTTTTTTTTGCCAAGTTCTAAAGTCCTACTTTGCACAGCTTCTGTTTGCACTAGGGCCATTTTACCACCTTTCTCAGAACCTTTTGCAGCTTTGTTATACCCTTCATGAGATAGGGATACCAGAACTTCTTGTAATATTGAAAATGTATACACATCATTTACACAGTGATATTTTTAATCTCTTTTCTGTTCTGCTACTAATTTGATTTGTTCTTTATTAAAGTAAGCATGTGCTTGACATTTTTATAGGACTATGTATTATAACCAAGATTCCTTTCCTCCTCAGAGTTACAGCAAGGCCAAAGCCTGTCATTTTACATGGAAAATTAGGATTTATTAGAATGATTTTGCCCTCTGTAGATTTCCTACAGTTTATAACTATGTGCATCACATCACATTCATGTACTCTGAATTTCATCAACTACTTCAAAACCTCCTTACTTGGTCACATAAGGGCTTTTTTTGTAATTCCTCACAACTGGTCCTCATCTTCATTAACTCATAACTTCCTATCTTTACAACTTCCTATTATCCCCTTTTGCAGATAATTTATGAGTGTGCTGAACAACACAAATGCCAGCATAGATCTCTCCAGAATGCCATGGTGACTCTCTCCATTGTAAAAACTGTCCATTTTCTTATATCCCTGAGACACAACTTTTAGCCAACCTTTCAGCAATATACAGACTTTCTTATGCTCTACCTAATTTGTTTCCTTTACAGTCTTTACTGGGGAACCTTTTTCAATGTCTTTTGGAAGTCTGATTGCCTTTATCCACATTCAGACTGGCTCATTCAGAAGCTTGAAAAGCATATAATTTTAAAACAAAGCCTTGACTCATCTTCAATGTATCATATTTCACCATGTGCCAATTGACTATTTTCTTTAATATAGTTTCCTAACTGTCGTAGTTCAGCCCCAATCAGGACTAGACTATGCAGTCTCTCTCCCCTCCCCCCGCAGTGGGACAGAAGTGAGAACTGGTAAACAACAACAACAAAAAAAAAAACCCAGCAAAAACATGTGGGTTGAGATGGAACAAAAAGTAAATTTAACAGCAATAACAGAAGAAAACAAAACAGTGATGGAAAACAAAAACAGTATAACAGCTTACAACAAATCTCCACACCTATTTTCTTCCAAGTAGCAGGAGGCCCCCCTCAGCACCCTCCTCACTTATATACTGAGCATGATGTCAAATGGGATGGAACAGCCCTTTGGCTAATTTGGGTAAATTAACCCCAGCTGTTGGCAATTAGTTAACTATCCCAGCTGGGTGCTCCAGCCATAGGGGCCACCAGCTCCAGTTCTCTGGCCAGCTCAGGTGAATATTAACTCTATCCTAGCCAGAACCAGGATATTATCCACCCCTTATTCCATACCATCTACATCATGCCCAGATCCTACACTTTCCGATTAATCATCAACTTTTTCTTTCTTTGATCTACTTGTATACATACACACAGATGTAACTCCCTTAGTCTATGGCCCATCCCTCCAAAAGGTCTGTTGAGTTATCCCGTCCATAACTTTGGGCTCCATCTGTCATAACAGTCTCTCAGCGTAGGACAGACAATGCAGTGTTTCCTCAGGTAGTCTATCTGGTGCAAGTGATTTAGCAAGTTCATAGTCTGCAGACTGAAGATCTGTTGCTAGATGCGAGGAGCAAGAGCCAGTTCTGGTTCCATCACTGCTGCAGTTTTTCCTGTTTTACTAAAGTTCATTCTTTGTTGGTCTAGGTGATTTTACTATAATACTTTTGACACAACATAAGTCTCTCAGGGCGTGGAGCAGGAGGAAGCAAGGAGGGACATATAACAGCTGAATAATGACATACAGTACTATATAGTAACTGACATCAAGCACTTCGAATTATTGGCTGTTTTCATCTAAAATTAGATGTCCTTGAGGTACACATTGGAATTCCCCATTCTCCTGCATTACTGGGGAGCAGTTACTGGGGACACCCCAAATGAGTGACACGACATGCCAGCCTCAGATGGGAGCAGGGCCAGAGTCCATGTGTCTGCAGTGCAGCACCAGGAACCATCGCAGGTGTGTGAGTGAGTGTGATCCATCAAGATGAGCTGGTGAGCAGATGACACAGAGGGGAAGCCAGGCGGGTTTCTCCAAGGATGGTACCATGGAGAGGGTGGCTACTGGGGACCAGGGGAGTTGTGGTCAGCTCTGTGCTTGAGTGGGTGGAGCTCCAGCCTGCTCTGCCAGAGAGGAGAAACAGCATGAAGACACTGGTGTTGCCTGAGTTCATGTGAGTGCTGAGTGTGTGTGTTGGATTTGTGTAGCGGGGGAGCTACAGTGGCAGCTTCTGCAAGAAGCTGCTAGAAGTTTCATCTTTTTCCAATGGACCTGGCTGGCTCCAAGGGCGGACCCACCGCTGCTCAGGGCCAAACCAGCTGGTGACAATGATAACACTTCTCTGGTAATGTATTTAAGAAGGGGAAAATAAAACAGAAGTGCAGGCAGAGAGGGGGAGACATGAGCCTTGTAGCCCTCACCCTCTGGCCTCCCACTGAGCAGCTGTCTGGGTCCAAATCAGACAATTTATTGTTAATAAATTGAACTAGTTTTCCCCAAGTTGAGTCTGTTTTGTCCATAAGGATAACTTCCGTGATCTCTCCCTGTCTTTATCTTAAACCTCGAGCCTTTTGTTATATTATCACTCCCATTCCCTCGGAAGGTGGCAGAGAGTGAGTGAGCAACTGTGTAGCTTTGTCCCGAGCAGGGCTAAACTATGACAGTGTGTCTGCCTCTGTTAATCTGTGTAGCTGGCCATATGTACACATATGTATGTGGTGCATACACATGCTTTGCGTGTGTGTGCCCACTGGGAAAAGCTGCTCAGCCTTGCCACTGCCTGCATCTGGGGCACAGAGATGCAGCAGCCTCACTTCTGTCGGCTGCCAGATTCAACCCTTCCTAACACAATGAATTGCCACTGAAATGTTAAATATTCCTTAGCTTGGCAGCCAAAGATAAAAATAGCAGCAAAATTGCAAAATGTATATTGATTTCCTTTAAATACAGATCCATTCAAACTCTGCAATTTTTGTCTGTGGCTAGTCTAGCACCTTCACTACATCCATCTCACGAGATGAACAGTTGATAAATGCTAGAATGCATTTAATAACCTTAAATTCCAATACAGACATTTGCAAAGTGACTGCAACTTCATCAGTACATAAAACTTTTTAAATTCAGACCTTACTTCCAGCCACAGGATATATATTCATTGATTTTGTTGATGAAACAGAAAAGTTAGTGTACTGAAAGTCTCAGATTATTACTCTGAGAGTCAGATAATAGCTTTGTGTGCAATCTCCTACGTATATTTAAGTCTTTATCCAGCACCCAACTGAAATTAAATTGTCCTGAAGGTTAAAGATTAATATTACTATTCAGCTAGAAGTTCTGAAAAAAATCCTGCCGTAATGATAGCTTTGCTGTGTACCAGAGCAAAACATCTTAATTGATAGTATGTGGAAGTTTTTTCTTCATTTTGATGAAGTTCTCAATGCTGAAATGCACATTATACATCAGCCAGATTACGTTGCCATTACAAATTGAGTAAAAGATTTTTCATGTTCCCTTTCCAATACTAGAATGTCCAAAAAGACCGATAAATCAGTATTCACACAAGTTAATGGGGAAATAAAATGCAGCAATATATGTTTCTCTGCAGGAAAACTTTTTTTTAAAGGGCTTTTAATGTTTTTTTTAAAAAAATCCAGTCTACAACACCATCAATTCAGTGTCACTGAATTGTGATAGTAGAGACAAAAAAAAATAAAAATACCATCATCGCTCTCTCAAGGCCACAGCTTGACAGTCCTTCCTTCTGACAAAGCAGTAAATTCTTAGTTAAAAGCAACTAGTTATAACAAGTTGCTTTACCTCTTTTCCTTCAAAAATAATTATTTTGGCCCAGTAAAGCAAAGTTCTCTGAATTCTATTTGTTCTTCCTTTGCATTTATTCCAATTATTCTTAAGATTCATCAATATGAAAGAAAGAAGATGCATTAAAAAGAGAGGAAAACAATGCAAGTTGCATACCAAATTTGAAATACGTAGGAAGTGGAGTTGAAAAAAGTTCTTTTACAGAGAGTAAGATCCTATATTGTAAAACACTGAGCTAAAGACAGTTTTAGTGCCCTTTAAAACAACACTGTTCGTCATAGATGGAAACTCATTCTGCAGATGGAGATCACTGAGCACAGGGTAGATTGTATTTGTTTACTTTTCTAAAATAAAGTAAAGTAAATTGAGGCTTTATGTAAACATCACTATTACTGTTACAGTTGCTTAGAAACAGCTGGTAGAATGAGAAAGTATGGTATATCTCAGGTAAATAAAAGGAAAGTGCTGATTTCATTGTTTGTGAAATACTGAGACAATAATTCAAATTTTCTTCTGAGCTTCACTGGAATAGAAGCAACTTAACTGTAGGCAGGCTACTCTGAGAAGACAACTTCTTATTTCTCTTCTGTCAGACTCCTGCAACATAACAGGATAACTGTCTGTACCAAATCTGATCACTTTAGTACTGCCACTTCGACTTTCATTTTTTGTTGATGCCACTCTGCCAGACCACTTCACTAACAGCCTTGCTCACATATCTTACAGCAGTTTTTTTTTTCTATTACCATCTTTGTCACTGGATGCCTACATCACGAGGCTGAGAAGTGTAATGCAGGTCAAGCAGTGTGGCTTTATACTATTACTAAAAGAGCATATTGTCAAAAAGCCCAGTTCTGAAAACTGGGAAAAGTCCATTTGTCTCATTGTAACTGCTCCATGAGCATCATTTACATTAGCTTTTCTTCTCTGACAGTTATTACTTTGTACATCACTGCTGTTATCTAGTAGGCTTTCCAGCATTTTTTTTTGTTGTTGTGTGTGACCACAGAATCAGTCCAGAAAAGCTTTCAAATTTTTTTCATATCTGCTATTTTAATTCATACTTTCTTTGCATTTAAACAGAACCTTTTCATTCAGTGTGCATTAACTACTGGTGCAGAGTCAACTCACATCAACTGAGAAGGACAAATACTATCTTCCAGATTAGATTGCTAAGTCATAACTTGAGGAAAGAGAAGGAATGTCAAGAAATTCTTCAATAGTCATTAGAGAAGTTTAATTTTAAAAGATGGAAGACATTTTTAGAATTGAATTTAGAAAGATCAGATGACATTACATTAGATTTTAGTGTTAAAACAATCACCTTTGTTAATATAAATGCATTTTGCAGGAAGAATTTTAGCTTTCACATTAAAAATGATGTTTTATGGATCTGCTACAAGAAATTATGAAACATTCCTCTTGACAGGTATATTATGTTCATACACATCAATGTGTGTCTCGGTTAGATCAGTATTTTATATAACTTAGAATATCGGCACTACTGTTCTATGCAATGCACATAGAAAAATTCTCGTAAGAAAAATTAACAATATAACATAGCAAACAATATTACAGCATTAGGAAAGTTAAATATAATCAAAATATAGGTAGCACGACAACACGTGCTTATGTAAAATACGAATTTCATTGTGCTTTTGATGTTAATAAATTTACACACACAAAAAAACATATGTAATCTATGACAGTCATTAACATCATTAGGGTGGGAATGACGCAACAGACAGATATGCCCTGGAGATTATAAATTCAAAGTACAGCTGCC
This sequence comes from Chlamydotis macqueenii, assembly GCF_036417535.1. Lineage (NCBI taxonomy): Eukaryota > Metazoa > Chordata > Aves > Otidiformes > Otididae > Chlamydotis > Chlamydotis macqueenii. The sequence goes on from NC_141558.1 coordinate 24,526,796, forward strand.
CGAGACATTCATGACTGGAACTGAAATGATGTGTTCTAATAATCTTAACCACAGGAAATTTAGTACCTTATGTTTTGTATCTTACTGATATGTTTGCACAGTATTAAAGTAATTACTGATTCTAATGGGGCAATGGGATGGAATGGAAGCTGATGCAGCTCCTGTGCCCGAGTCATTATGTCAGTCGCTGACATTCATGCACAGCAATATTCAGAACAGAGTAGCTAACTACTATCTTGCAGCATCAATAACAAACACAACCACATGAGTAACTATGGGTCTGATTCAGCATTGTTCCAAATTCTTTGGCCTTACCTACACAAATTCAAATGGGTGCCAAAACGCTTCCAGTATGATTTGGTGTCCACAGTACATACTCAAGTAAATGACGAAAGAATAAGATATTTTTCTGTATCTACATAAGAGCAAGTTTTATTTCTTCCATACTAAATACATTTCAGTTTCATGTTTTCCATTGTGTACATCTCAAGCAATGATTTAGATTTGTAAATAACAGCAAGTAATATAGTGAACTGTGACAAAAATTCAATTAACGTTTGCTTTAAGGTACAGCTGATTAGAATAATACTTTCTAAATAGTGCATATAGTATATCTATTTACTAATTAAACAAACACATTCAGCCTATGCACATGATTCAGATAGGTTACAGAAATAAAAGTTTATACAATGAATCGGATTAAATAAATTAAGAAACATAGATGATAGTGAAAATTGGAAATGTAAAACATGTAAGAGGATGTTTATAATTTTACATACTTAAAGAAATTATTTCTCCTGACACTGCAAAACTCCATGAGATACTGTACTGCTCAGAGCTAGTTTGCCTATACTACATAATTATTTCTTATAGATTTATGTTGGATGCTGTTTTGAAATACCAAACTGAAAAAACATCCAAATATTCAACTATTTATGCAAGGCGGAGCACATGAAATTGCAGAAACTGAACTTATATTCCTTCAGGCCTTTTCATCCAGCCTCTGCCCTCACATACTGCCTGTACATCACAACACACAAGCACTATCTCAGGGATTAGTTCTGAACCAGATTGCTCACAGGGATTTTTAATCCTTGTTTAAGGCATGTTTGAAATAGGTATAAAAGACATATCCTTTCCAAGAATATTACAAGCAATACTCTGTTATGTTCATTTAACATGAAATACTGTACAAAAGAAAAAAAAAAAGCCATCTGCATCACTGACTCATCCTCAGGAGCCTGTGTGAATGACAGGAAATGTGGACCCAGAAGAAGCACAGCAAGTAGATGCTGTTCATGTTGGCACTGCTAAAGCTGGTTGTGCCAGGGTGGGTGAAATGTAGACTGATCTGCCTGTCAGTGCCGGGTTAGTGATGCAGAATTGCCCTCGGACCTGGAGCTGTTCTTCATGTTCATAGTCACTGCTTCCACAAAAGAACATAGAGACAGGTTTCTCTAGGACATTTTTAATTTACCACTCATGGGAGATATCCTTATAGCTCTTCCTCCATAAGTCTTCTAATGCCAATAATTTTCTGGACAAGGAACAAATACAATATTGCCTGTTCTTTCTCTAGGCCTAAAATAAAAGCTTTGATATTTGTGATAATCAAGGGACCTAACTTTAATTAAAATAGCTAAGATATGAGGGTGATGGGTGTGGAAGGGGTTGATCCTGAGATCCTAACCTTTCTGAAAACTAACACAATGCATCTGGCTATTCAAGTGTCCAGGAGTGTGACCATACTCCTGTTGAAGTCAATGACAAAGATTCATAGAATCATAGAATCTTTAAGGTTGGAAAAGACCTCCAAGATCATCAAGTCCAGCCATCAACCTAACACCACCATGCCTACTAAGCCATGTCCCAAAGTGCCACGTCTACACGTTCTTTGAACACCTCCAGGGATGATGACTCCACCACTTCATTGGGCAGCCTGTTCCAGTGCCTGATCACTCTTTCAGTAAAGAAGTGTTTCCTAATATTCAATCTAAATATCTCCTGCCACAACTTGAGGCATTTCCTCTCGTCATATCATTAGTTAATTGGGAGAAGAGACCAACGCCTGCCACCCTACAACCCCCTTTCAGGTAGTCATAGAAAGCAATGGAATCTGCTCACAGCCTTTTCTTCTCCAGACTAAACAATCCCAGTTCCCTCAGCCACTCCTCATAAGTCTTGTGCTCCAGACCCCTCACCAGCCTCATTGCCCTATAGCTTCTATAGACTTCAATGAGAGAAGGATCTACTTTGTACATACGGGCTCAGATTCATTTCACATCTGGCTTTCTTCCAGAACAAGACAAAATCTGAGAGGGAAACAATTGGCATAGCTCAATAGAAGTGAACATGCCTTTGGGAAATGAATGGTCATGAATAAGGGCAGGATAAGACTGTAAAACATTAGCTTTCACTCATGTTATATCAGACTGCATTCTGTCATGCTGTCTTACATCTCATCTGACAGGCACATTTCTGTTACAAAACATAAAAAGACAGAGAAAACAGCAGTGATTTGAAAACAATGTGTTTATTTTAGTTGAGGTGACTAGTCAATTAGCAATTGCGATAAAACAACTTTTAACTAGTTAAAATTATTCTGGTCCATAAGAGTAAAAAATCTTGCCAACACCACAGTTTTTATACAACCAACTATAAATTATTAACTCAATCCACATTTTACTAGTTATTAGACTACAGCTGCATGATTTACTCTTGAAATTCTGAAAGCGCTCACCTTTATTACGCCCTTAGGATATCTGACTCCCAGTTTACCCTATTGTCAAAAAATTTCCTTATTCAGGAAAGAATCATACGTATATGAAAAACACTGGCTCTTGTGGCAGAAAGTGTAAAATCAAATTTTCCACAGTGGCTTGCTGGACAGACAGCCAAATGCTGTTTCATGCTTTAGCTATAACACGGTAACTATAAGATCTTCTTTGTGTTATTGTACGCTATACTTGAAGAAGCTGTATTATGCATGGTATGGTTGTCAGCTGGAGTCATCTAGTCCATACAAACAATGTTCTTAAAATGTCACAGAAAAACCTGAATTATTAGTGTATTATGAAAATAAATGTAAGTTCATGGCATTGTATAGTCTATAATCACAATCTGGTGATGAACAACCACATTTATTATAAATAGAATGATTAAAAATGTAAGCAAATATTGTTTGTGATTCTTGTCATTTGACGTAGCAGGTATTTTTCCATGTTTGCATTTATAAAATGTTGATTTTGTAGGCTATTAAAAAAAAACTAGAGCCAGGAAAGAGGATGCCAAAGGTCACATATAAAAGTATAACCATGCTACAATCATAGCACTTGGACAACACAAGACACTCCCACTCCACACTTCCCAAATCTGCTGTTTGTGCCATTCCTAAAGGAAAATGTCATCAACAAAATAGGATTATTATTAAATATCTTTGATTTATCTCAGCATTACCCTCTTCAAGCCAACTGTCTTTGTGTCACACTTTGCGGATTTTCAGTTTATATAAGCCAGCATGTCTTCACTAGCTACATCACATCATATCAGCTATGACACTAGTTGAATTTCCAACACATATGCTGATTCTATCATCCGCCTTTTTTCCTTTCTTTCTTCAGTTTTCAAATATTATTTAGTTAAGACATTTTATTATTTACTCTTGAATCTGATCTTAATGATACTCTATTAATTACTTTGATATTTCTATGCTTCTAAGTCAAAACACAGTATACATAATTAGTAATAAAAGAAAGTGCAAGGAAAAGGTCTGATTGTTTACTGTACTTGTTAAACCTTTTCCAGATTCTTTGGCTGTTTAGTTGCCATTGAATGCAATAGATACTGAATTTCAGCTGCCATTTCACTTGCTTTGCTTTACAGAAAGGCTATGTGAAGAGCAGCAAAAAGATTTCAGGATACTGAGAAATTCCATATGGACACAGGTACAGTAATGCCATGGCCAAGCAAAACCCAGTTTTGCACACATAGCAATGGACTCTAAGCTACCTATTAGGACTCAGGAGAACTATCGCAGAGTAGCTGGAGTGTTGAAGTATTGTGTTCATAAAACCACAAGTCAAAAAAGTTAACTGAATGCTTAAAATTGTTAAAGTTAGAGGAAACAAACAGGAAGTGTAATTTAGCCCTGCATAGGCTCACAGTTTGAGTTCTGCACAGAAGTTCCAACCCAGAGTCTTATCAGAAAAGGTGGAGATAAGAACTTAAGGGTGACGGAAGGTGTGAAATTGTTTCCATACATGGGGATTAAATAGAATCAAATTTTCTAGCCTGCAAAAGAGACTGCTAAGGGGGAAAGTGGGAGAGGTCCATAGCATCACAAGGGTAATAAAAAATGTTCTTCTGTTCTGTTTTTCTTTCCTCTGCTTTCATTACTCAAAATTCCTTCTGCTAAAAAGTTCAAAAAAAGGAGATATCTTTTTACCTAGTGTATAAGTAAACAGTAGAGCTCATTTCAACAAGAAAGCAATTACACCGTAGCAAAAGACAAATTAGTAAAAGAATTTTTTAAATGATCAGAGCATTTTAAAAGGAAAGATACAACCTCTGGCTTAGAAAGTCTCCCAGGTGCACCTATCTAGAAAGAAGGTGTATCTTGGAAAATATTTATACTCTTCTTACAGTTTTTCTAGGCATCTGCTATTAGCCAGTGACGTAGATAAGATACCAGACTTAGACTTCTGTCAGTCCCACTATGCTCTTCACATTACTTTCTTGGAGATACCACTGAAGAGCGTATACCCCATAGCACTATTAAAGCCTCTAAGGTTATCCAAGTCAGATTTTGAATAACATCAAATGAATAGGCTTTATACTTGAACACTTTTGTTCTCTTCTTCATTGAAAGACACTAACCAGTTGCACATTATTAAGGAGAATATCAACCATTCTTAACCTTTGGATATTATTGCCTTCATGGAAAATATTTACAGAGCTTACATACATTGGTTTCCCTTTCTTTGTGTGACCTTTCTTTGCCCTATTTTTGACAATTAAAAAAAACCCCTATTATTAATAGCCAGGCTGATCAACAGTCATAGTAGCTGATCAATATTGACAGTGACAGTAGAGGTTACTGAATCCCTTGAACTGTATATTTAAAAAAAAAAAAAGAGATTTTCAAACTTTCAACAAAGCATTCATACTATGTGAGCTTTTACAGAGCCAATGTTTGCATAAAATATTTTTATTATTGTCCCAATAGGAAGCAAGTGAAAAGACTACATGCACGTGAATCACTATCATGATGCTATACTCAGTAATACTTTATTGTGAATAAATATTTTCTCTTCAGTAAGAAATAATAGTTTCTTATTGAAATAGTTTGGTTCTTAATTTTCACGGACCTTATTCACTAAATAGCATCTATTAGTTGCAACAGCATGCCTAATTTTTACTGACTCTTCCAAATATGCCATTTTGACACACTTACAAACACTATGAATTGCAGAGTGACCTTGGAAACTTTATTTTGTATTTGGACATTCACATAAGAATGATATAATTCCCTTACTGGACTAGCAGTAAGTTGCAGAAGGCCATAAATAAAGTTTAGTAAAATATCACAGGCCAAGTGCAAGGTCCTACACATGGATCCGGCAATCCCAGGCACAAATATGGGCTGGGCAGAGAATGGACTGACAGCAGCTCTGAGGAGAAGGACTTGGATGTGCTAGTGGACAAGAAGCTCAAAATGAGCTGACAATGTGCACTCGCAGTCCAGAAGGCCAACAGCATCCTGGGCTGCATCAAAAGAAGCATGGCCAGCAGGTCGAGGTAGGTGATTCTGCCCCTCTATTCCACTCTCATAAGACCCCATCTAGAGTATTGTGTCCAGCTCTGGAGCCTCTAACATAAGAAGGAGATGGACCAATTGGAGAGAGTCCAGAGGAGGGCCACAAAGATGATCAGAGGACTGGAGCACCTCTCCTGCGAGGACAGGCTGAGAGAGCTGGGGCTGGTTCAGCCTGGAGAAGAGAAGGCTCCAGGGAGACCTTTTAGTGGCCTTCCAGTACCTCAAGGGCGCCTACAGGAAAGATGGGGAGAAACTCTTTAGCAGGGCCTGTTGCAATAGGAAGATAGGTAATGGTTTTAATGTAGAAAGAGGTAGAATCAGATTAGACTTTAGGAAAATTTTTTTTACAGTGAAGGTGTTGAGGCACTGGAACAGGTTGCCCAGAGAGGTGGTGAATGCCCCATCCCTGGAAACATTCAAGACCAGGTTGGATGAGGCTCTGAGCAACATCAGCTAGTTGAAGATATCCCTGCATGCTGCAGGGCAGTTGGACTAGATGACCTTTAACAGTCCCTTCCAATCCAAACTATTCTATGATTCTACGACTTTTTCTTAAAATCTTTCCCCACAAAGACAAAATGCTAGATGAGTAATAGAGGAAGAACATACCTTTTTCTCAAAAAGGAATTACAGGTCAGCTCTTCAATTTGTCTATTAAGACACAGCAAGTTATGAAATAATTGGATAATAGCCAACTGAACAGTGGGAGAATATGTCTGAAACCTTGAAATACTGAGTTTGCATGGTGGGAATATATTCCTTGAAGCAAAACTTACATGAGACTGCTGGTTTCACATATAACCTTCTTGAACACATTTACCTTTCAAAAAAGGTAGTGACTGAAATTATTGACAAAATCCTTGAACAAAACTGATTTTGATTCAGAAAACACAGATTTTCCTTAAAGAAAACATAGAAGATTTGTGGTCAGAACTGTGAAAACAATGTATGTGCAAAGTAGAGAGAGGAGCTTGCCTCTCACAAATATAAAAATATTTGTGCAGAACAGAAAACAAGAATAAGTGGGCACCTCCAGCAGATGTTTCTTTTCTCAGTAGTAAGAGTTTCCATAACATCTGTGCAATTAAGAAATCTGTCTGAATCAGTGTTTCTAAAATAAGGAGGCAGGTGATGGTGATGTATTCCTGCAGGTCTAGCATATATGTAAGAGCTGATAATATGTGTGTCATTTTTAACTAAATTGTTTAGATTTCAGACTGAAAATAAAGAAATGTTTATAAATGTAATATTTTGAGTTATTTCAGTTTGAGTATTTTTTAGTGTTTCAAGTGAGAAAGTCCTGATTTCCTCTCTGGAATAAAAGTGTGATGTTCTTATTAACCTGCCTGGTGAATTTTTAGAATCATAGAATCATAGAATGGTTAGGATTGGAAGGGACCTTCAAAGGTCATCTAGTCCAACCCCCCTGCAAGGAGCAGGGACATCCCCAACTAGATCAGGTTGCTCAGAGCCTCATCCAGCCTGGCCTTGAACGTTTCCAGGGATGGGGCATCCACCCTGGAATCTCTGGGCAACCTGTTCCAGTGTTCTGTAACTCGCATCGTAAAAAATTTTTTCCTAATTTCTAATCTAAATCTACCCCCCTCTATTTTAAAACCATTACCTCTCGTCCTATCGCAACAGGCCCTACTAAACAGCCTCTCCCCATCTTTCTTGTAGGCCCCCTTGAGATACTGGAAGACCACTATCAGGTCTCCCCGGAGCCTCCTCTTCTCCAGGCTGAACAGCCCCAACTCTCTCAGCCTGTCCTCATAAGAGAGGTGCTTCTACTAGTATAGAGATTTCTTTTTTTTTTCTTTTGGTCCTCTCTGCTTAGTATTAAAACCAGCTGACAATAAAAGCATTTCAAATGAAATACCATACGTACAAATATTTTTATTTGAGTTCATGTAGTATTCATCAAGGATATCTGCAGTGATAACACTTTTTTTATTGCACTTGTTGCTGTTACTCATTACTTTGTTGAATAGCACCATTTCTTATGAGAGTGGCATGACATGTTTTAAGGCTCTTTTCTTCTGATCCCTAAATCAATATTAAAACTTACTATTTCACTTGAATATGCAAATATAATACATACTACTTTGTCTAGTTCTATTTCAGAAAAAAAAATTCAAAACTACAGGAAAATATTATCTTTCTTATATTAAAATGTGTTTGGGAGATAGAGTCACAGTGTGTCTTTGCTATCTGTATGAAAATATAGCTAAAACAGTCTGTTATGACACAATATTTTGCATTTGAATTTTAATTTTATAACAGACATTATCTCCACTGATTCCTTCCTCAGTGAGCATGGTCAAGCTTCATGCTGTTTCTGGGACTGAACAGTGAGTGCGTGTACCTCATCCTCACACATTAATAGTGCATACTCCAGGCCAGACATATGAAGGGCCAGTGACTTCACTGTGCTAGCTGCTTACAGTTGCTTTGGACTGGAGTGGAGTATGGTATCATAAATAGAAAGAGAGTTTTTGCTTTTCCAAAAGTCCCCATAGCATGCATGGGTAATACACACACACATGAATTGGTGAAAACAAAGAAACACTGAACTTTCATGAGTGGGGCGGGCTTTAAAAAGTTGGAGGAAGAACTAGAACCACAGAGGCAAAGGCTGAGGCAAAGAAGGCAAGAGATTTTTTAGAGCTTTTTGGGTTTTGTTTTGAAAAAGCTGAGAAAAATCAGAAATATATATCTTAAGCCCATTAAAAATCCAAAATGTAAAAGAATGCACTAACTTAGATGATGCTTCTTCAGTTACGCCCTCTGACATTATCTTTAGTTACATGATCACATGGTTGTATTTTTTTAAATTCTTTCACATCCAGTCTCCTTCCATTACTTAGCCACTTTTCTTCCTTCCCATTCTCCAGTTCAATGTCCTTACAGTTCTCTCCTCAAAAGCATTTTCTTCTTCAAACAAATGAGCAACTTTAAAGAGTAGCAAATAATTGAAAATAAATTCTAGAATATTTAGTTAGGTCCTTGCAATTTGTAGCTTCAGTTCTTCCAAATTCTAATCCTCACTATGATAGAAAATTCAGACAAGTAAACTTATTAAACATTCAGACTCCTCTAAAGAAAGATTGAAATTTCCACACAAACAAAAATCTCTCTGGAATTTAGCACTGAGTAAATACTATAGAAAAGGATGCAACAATTTCCATTCCTCTTTACCTTTAGGCAACTGTCTCAAAAAGCATATGAGGTTTAGCTGATCAAAGCTTCATAACTAAGTAGACCTCATACTTTTTCAAAATCTTGTAATAGAAGAAAACAATCATGAGGCAATTACTCCAGTCACAGTTAAGCACCAGTTTAAGTTCATAGAATGGTTTAGGTTGGAAGGGGCCTTCAAAGATCATCTAGTCCAGGCTCTCTACCTTGGGGAGGTATATCTTTTCCTAGATCAGGTTGTTTGCTCAAAGCCTCATCCAACTGGACCATAAACATTTCCACTGATGGGGCATCCACCACCTCTCTGGGCAACCTGTTCCAATGTTTCACCACCCTCATCATAAAAAAATGTCTTATGTCTAATCTAAACCTACCTTCTTTCAGTTTAAAACCATTACCGCTTGTTCTGTCTCTACAGGCCCTGGTGAAAAGTCTTTCTCTTTCTTACAAGCCTCCTTTAAGGGGGCTTAAGGCTGCAATAAGGTCTCCCTGGAGCCTCCTCTTCTCCAGGCTGAACAGCCCCAACTCTCTCAGACTGTCTTCATAAGATAGATGCTCCAGCCTTCTGATAATTTTTGTGGCCCTCCTCATTCTAACAGGTCCATGTCTTTTCCGAGGAACCCAGAGCTGGATGCAATACTCCAGGTGGGGTATCACAAGAGCAGAGTGGAGGTGGAGAATCACTTCCCTTGACCTGTTGGCCATGCTTCTTTTGTTGCAGCCCAAGATGTGATTGGCCTTTTGGGCTGCAAGTGCATATTGCCAGCTCATGTCCAATTTTTCATCCACCAGTATCCTCAAGTTCTTCTCTGCAGGGTCTCTTTCATCACCCAGTTGGCAGATCTGGATTTGAGTCTACTTCCTGAATAATTTCTGAATTCTAGCTAATGACTGTCCAACACAGAATGCAGAAGATCTGAGATCCAAGACTAAAATGTAGGCCTTTGCCCTAACTAGCAGGGTTTCAGCTGAAGCATATTGGAAACAAATCAGCAACTATGAAAATGTAAAATGCTTAGAACAAATCAGCAACTATGAAAATGTAAAATGCTTAGAACTTCACTGCTATTATAAAACAAAGTGCCTGTACTTCTGTGGGAGTACACAACTACCTATAAAGTATATTCAGCCCAACATGAATTAATTCTCAATATGAAGTATAGTTGTCTTTCACAGACATGCTTATGTGTTTAATGATGTCTTTTAAAATACAATTTCCATATTTAACTTCACTTTTTTTTGTAGTCACCTAGACAAAAAGCTTCAGAATCAACACCCAAATATATATATTACTAGTTAGCAAATTTTATTCTCTATTTTTTCTTTTTCTGTACTTATCATCCATACTTTAGAGACTAAAATATGTCAGGCTTTTGACATTTATTTGTTTTGGTTTTGTTTTCTAAAGAAAATAGAATATGTGCAAATATGCAACACTGAAAAATATTAAAAGTCGCATTTCAAACATATCATCCCTGTTTTACTTCACAAAATTAAAACTCTTCCATGAGTAATGGGGTTTTTTTTTGTCATTTAATCTGTAAACATTTCTTCATCATCTGCAACATAATCTGAATACAAGGCTTCAAAAATACTTCAATCTGCTTAAAACTGAAAATTCTACAGCTACCAGACCAATTGACCATATCCTACAACACTTCCTTAAAATCTTCCTCAACATATAGACTTGTTCTATATATTCTCCTTTTCCCATTATGGCTTTGTAGAACATTCTTCAAACTTCACTGGAAGAGCAGCGGTCATCTATATATACATCACTCTTTGACATAGACTTGGTTCTTCTTCAGAAGTCAGTAGTACAGTTTTCTAGAAGTCTTAAGAATGTCAGATTATTCTTAAATGTAAAACCAGTGTGGATGGGATTATTCTCACTTAACTTTAGCCACCTAAGGTTAATCATGTAATCTAAACTAGTCATCAAGGTTCCCATTTTAGAGATAGCAGAGTATTTAGTAGTGTGATTAATTCCTTTTTACCTTAGATATAAGCTTCATGAATATATGAATCACCTATAAATGTCATTCTTCATTGTCTATTTAGCAAACTAAGATCGGACTAGATGTCTAACTCTTACATGGCTACCTGATGATATGCTAAATACCACCTCACCTTTCCAACCCAGGAATACATTTAACTATGCATTAAACTTCGAAAAGAGAAGTAATTCCATTACTCTCTCTGGGAAGTCTCATATGCTTAATTTGGGCACAGGATTGATCTATTACTGTTGAAAAATATTTTAGCACTTCTCTGGGCTCAGTGAAATTGATACAGTGAATTAGTTTGATCTAATATACAAACCTTGATTAGAATTTTCTATAATTCCTTTTCTTACCAGAAACTATAAATATTCTAGCAAAAGGAATTAACAGCAAGAGACGAGGTATTATTTTCCTAAGTTATGGAGACAAAAAAGCTTGCTAAGTACATTAAAATTGATAAGGAAATGTTTTGCTTGGAAATCAGTAGTAACAAGATTTAATTTAAAGCTAAATAAATAAATATTTTTAATTCTAACTTTAGAATTTTAAATCACCTTCATCTAAGCAAATATACAAAATATTTTTGAGAACTCCCTCTAGAAAAATGCACATGTAAATAAATATTCTTTCCTGTTGAGAAAGAAGAAAAAGATAATTTGCTTTTATATATCCTGATGGAGAGCCTAATGAACGAGAGCAGGGAGTTCTCCCTTGATGGTAGAAGTTGAAGTATTAATTGTATTTTAAAATACTGGGTTTTGTAGTCTATATTCTTTAAAAGAAGCAGCAGCTTTATCTCTTGGCTTCAGCTATGTGAAGGTATACCACAGCTGCAGATATTATTCTGAGCAATGTAACTTTTTAATATTTTAAGTAGAAGCAGTAGTGGGCTTGCTAAAAAGATATGTATTATATTTTTATATATATATTTATATTTTTATATATATATAATATACACACACACATTTTCAGGACTACATGGAAAGTAAAAACTGCATTTATAAAATGTTTTTTTTATATGTAAAAGAGTTCTATAGACTTTTCATGCAGTAAATTATTCCTATTCTTCTCTTTTTATTTGTAGGAAGACTTTCTAACTGACTGAAAAGACAAATTCTTTATTAAATTTTATTGCCAGTACTATATACTACACTTAGCTACTAAGATCACTCCAATTCTGGCAAGGCGTACTTATTTTGATAGTATGAGAAGTTTATAAATTTCTACAGCTGAGAAAAAAGTATCACCAAAAACCAAACCTCTGAACGCCCAGGAAAAATCAGAAACAACTTGGTCATTTCTTCTGTCCGTATTAATGAAACTAAATAAAACTAAACAGGGACACAAGGATGAGGAAGTGATTAATCACTGTGCATCCTCTACGGCTGCAAAAATTACAAATCAGTCTTTATTTTAAGAAAATGAAATAATGAATTTTGAGTTGTAAGGAGATATAAAAGGCCATTCTTATGTTCACTTTGACTGTATAGCTTCAATTTTATTTTTCTGTATATCAATCACTTTTTGTATAGAGAGATTCTAATCAAGTTATGTAAGTGACAGTTTTTTCCCCAACTGTACCTCAATATTATTAGTTTGAAAATTAGTCCATGCCTGAGAAAAGCTGCGTAAATACATTATTTACAAAAATAGTAATGTGAAAATTCCTTATGAATACTCAAATCTTTAAAGTATTGAGGATTATAGGAAAGATACAGAGTTCTGGTGTCCCATTAGTCATAACAGGGTGCGAGCATGCTGTACTTCTTCCAGATTTAAAGAGCTTTCCAAGCTTTTCTTTTTCCCCTCTCCAGATTCCATAAATATAGATGACACCATCTGACCATTGTAATATGGAGTGCAAAACAGAAGGTAAAGGTAGTATATTACATCTCATTCTTTTCACAGTAGATACAAGCCATGGCTTTGCAGACTACATTGAATTCCACAGAACAGAAGTGTCCAAGTAATGAATACAGTGGCTTCTCAGCCCAAATGTTAACACTAAAATTATCATGCACTAAATTTTTTTGACATCTGAAGCAGCAGTGTGATTTATGTTTCTATGCAGGAAAGTGGATTTGTCTCTAATTGTCTCCTTGCCAGTAGAATGTCATAGTTCATTCCTTTCCCCTTCGGATAATCAAATGCTGAAGATCATCAAGAAAGAATCTAAAAAAGCGATACACCTAGGCATGTGTGTTAGTCATGCTCCAGATGATATGCAGTAATTCACAGTAATTTCATAGGTTTACACAAGACCATTTGAGCAGGAGTATGTATTCCACTCTAAAAGGAGCTTGCACAGTTGGCAATAAAAGAGCTACAGTTCCCTTTCACAGCTGAGGAGATGGAAGTTTTCCAGGTGCTTTCTGCTTGCAACAAGACCCTACACAGAAAGAATTGGCTCCTTTTACAAGTTTCAGGTTCTTCTTTTTCACCATCCTAAATAAAATATATTGTTTCTACAGCAGTAGACTTACTATCAATACTTTGTAAGCTTTGAAGCTGTGACTTGGTAAGAAGAAACTATCAAACAGTTTGTAAAGGGGGAAAAAACCTCAGAAATCTTATCCAAAACTGAACTTCTGGATCTGGAATCAGCAAGGAAGGGAGAATTCAAAGCCCTGAATCAGTCCCAGAACTTCCAAAGCATAGCAGAATTTTGGCAGATCCCTGCATTTAATGTTTCAAGATGATTAGCTGGCATGTTTCTAAAGTTTCTTACATGTATGGAATATTTTTTTCCTTTCTTTCTGAATAAATGTATATTTCTTTCAGCAAATACTTTTCTAGTAATGAAATATGCTGGTTTCAGACTAAAGCACAAAGTCAAATAATCTAGTGTCACTTACGTGTTGAGTCTTAAAATATTTTTTCTTATCTCTGAGCACAGATATGGCAGACGTAGGTAACTAGTCTAATACTATTTCTGGAAGACTCAGGTTTTTTGTGAAGGTTACTACTAACACTACAGACTTTATTATCAGCTCTCGCTTGCTAAGCAGATCTTTTCTCATCAGCAAAAACTATTCAGTGGAATAAGAGATGCAAGATTAAGTGAAGAGTCTATGACCTTTTATCAATATCAAGAGACAGGTCCAAAATTTGATGGAAACAACTTTTCCTCAACCACCCCCCTCACGCTGTTTCTAGAGATCATATTGCTTTGTTGATCCAGGAAAAAGCTAAAAATATTTTTTAAGACAAGAAATTTCCTATTAGGTCACAGAACTAATGAAATTTGACCCATGGTCTCATGATGAAGCAGAGGAGAAGCAGCAGAGGCTGCTACAGTGTGGCTTGCACCAGGACAGTATTAAGCATAATGTGAAGTCTCATTTGCAGTTTAACCTAGTTACAATAATCATTTAGAAAATTGAGAGAAAAAGAGTCATTATCTGTGAAGCAGATAAAAAACTCCTAAGACTATTAACCCCTCTAGAGTCCAGCAGGGAGAGAGGAGAAACAAACAGAGGAAAAATTAGAAAGAGGACACAAAACCAACCTGGGTACTGAGACTCTGGACTTTAGTGTCCAACAGTTACAAATTTCGAGTTCCCACAATTTGAAATGCACTTGGTAAGCTTCCTTCAAAGAAAAGGATTGAGAGATTAAGGATGATTATTTTGTAAAATAGCAACAACCTCACACCAGTAAATGTTTATTTCCGTCTTTATTCTGTTGGTGGTATAAATTCCTTTTGCTCACTATAGTTCTCAAGTTCACATATATCTGTTTCATTCTATGTATGCATAATAGATCACTGGGTCCAAAAACCTCCTCTGGCAACTGAAGTCAGTTTCCATATGAAATGGGAAGAACTACTTTAATCCAAAGCTACTTTTTGAAGTATTTCCAAAAAATATACATAAATAAATCTGTAAGAGGTCGGAAGGGAATGAAGATGTCAGTTTGAAGAGTGGCACAGCAGAATCAGTTGGAATGGTTTCAGGTCATTGGAAAAAAAAAAAAAGAAAAAAAAAGGAAAATAAAAGAAAAAAAAAAAGAGTGAGCTTCCTAAAAACAAGGCAATGCTTTACAAATAAAGACAGTTTTCACCTAGAAAATCTGCCATTACATTTACATGCCAGATGATAGTATGTAAATCCTGTATTGACATGCTGAAGTCTCTCTATTTGATATCAACAAAAAGAAGAAAAGACATAAGCAAATTAAAAGGTGAAAAATTCTTTAAAATACTTTCATATTAAAAAAAAAATTCTGATCGCAGGTATAGAAAATAAAGTTTACCTGAGTTGTCAGAATACAAGCACCACTGAAAATATTTCCGCACCAAAATTCAGCTCAATAAATTGTTGCATTTAATGAGAATATGCATTTGTTTTCATCAGTTCAGCACTATGGATTCTCAAGCATTTCTTGGAGAGGTAGTGCTAGTTTCAGTGCTCCCCATGTATGCTTTTCCACATTAATAATAATTTTGTAAAATTTTAATTTGAATTAATTCCTTGATTCTGAATTAATTCCTTGATTCAGATTAAATAGAACCTAAGAAAGAAATTGTATTTTTAATCCAATCAGTACTTCAAGTCAGCTCCCCGGGTAAATTCACAAATACTTTTAGCAGCACAATGAAGGGTCTGGAAAGGACTTATTGCTCCCACCAAAAGAAACACAGAAATATTCATCCTAAATTATCTTTGAATCAGATATCTATATTTGTGCATGGAAAATCAAAACTATCTATGAAAAAAGAAAAAAATCTCCCAAGCTCTTATACCCATTCACATTATTTCTTTTCATTAATGGCTTCATTGATTGGACAATGTACAGACTTTAGGCATTCAAATCAGTAGTACAATCATATTTTGAGCTCCCTTGTGCTTCCAGCAAAGTTAATGGGAGAAGATAAAACAAGACTTGCCTCCCTAGACTTATTCTATAGTCTCTTTATCACTGTTATGCAATCCTCCCATGTATTAAACTTCAACTCACTGAAACATTGTCCCCAAACTTTTCATATGAAGGCATATTAAAGTTGCTTTATGATCAGAACAAAATAATCTATTCTTACTTTGTTCACAAGATAATAATCTGTTAAATTGAATTAATTTCATAGTTTTAATGTTTCTTTATTTTGTTCTGTCAAAACATAATACTAATTAGCAGCATATTAATCACATTACAGTAGTTCTACTTAGCAGCAATTTAAAGCCATTATTAAATGAAAGCTGGTGTATTTGTTTAACAGAGAAGTGTATAGACTCCATTCAACTGACTGCATGGATGAATAGAAGGGCAGCATGCTGTTGATTATGCTACAAAACAGGACCAAGTTAGCATGGTATTATAGGCTTGAATATAATGCTACTACAGAACCTAAGTTGGCAATATTAACTTCTTACTTTTTAGTTGAAGAAGATCATTCTCCTGCATTTTGTAACTCAAGAAAAGTAGCACAAGAAAAGGATCAGTGTCTACAATAACCTATAATAGTACGCTACATTATGCATAACTCTGTACTCACATCGAGTCTATCCATCAAGTGTTTCCACTGTCTGCCTATACCTAAGTATGCTGTTTGCCATGTATAACTGTTACAGAAGTGTTTTATCTATGTCAGAATAAATACTGATATAGAGTAAGTACTGATACATGCATTTCCAGAATAATATTACTATAATTGAACAAAACTACTCTTAAGTAGCAACTTGCACTTCTTTTCCTGAGGAAAAAGGAAAATATAGAACTAATGAAAATTAAAATTGGCTCACAGTGTTTTATTAATTTTAATAGCATGTTATTAATGGTTATTTGGTAACGCTACTGCCCAAGAAATCAATTCAATTAGCCTGAAAGATCCACTGCAATATATTTTTAAAATAATGCCTTGCATATGCTTATGAGTCTTCTATTGTTAGACCATCTGATACAAAACCATGTTTCTGCACAAACCCATTATACGGAGACAGATACGTAGATATATATGTGTGTGTATATGTAATTTTCATCTGCTTGCCAAGCTTTTTTGTGGCTTTTTTGTTGCACTTAAAATGTTACCAGTACACAAAAAGTGTCATACATTAAAAGCTGAGAATTTGTTAAACCCCATGAAGCACTGTTTCTTCTATTACCAAACCAAAAGGACATACCATAGAACTCACAGGACTGAATTCTGCTCAGAATTCTGCCTGGACAATTTGCATAAACTAATATATCTTTTTGGAAGATATGTCCACAAAATTATTTCCATAAATAATTGACCTGGAAGATGCAGATGCCTGGACAATTTGCATAAATTAATATACCTTTTTGGAAGATATGACCACAAAATTATTTCCATAAATAATTGACCTGGAAGATGCAGAATACATATATTTCTTCCATTAATGACTGGGTGTTAACATGCATTGCAGACATTCATGTGCAAAATTATCAGGCTTTTAACTTCTGAAGACAACCTAGTTGGTATTTTTTTTTTCATGGCATTCCCTTCCCATTAATTTTTGTATCCTTTTAACACTCTTCTTCCAAAACTTTTAATAAGAAATAATTTGAATGTCCTGTTCATGCCCTTCCAACTATGTCCTGTATTACCTCCTGTCCTAACCTTTGGGGAATGGTGGAGTAACCTCATTTTGATCCAGTGGAAGTTGTGTAAAGTGTATTAGATATTCATGGAAAGATTAATATGCCATTCTGAAAACAAATCAACAAAACATACCATGTGGTTCTGATGGATTCTCTGCTATAATTACAGGCTGTTTGAGTTTATCAATGTAAGTAATGAACTAATTATCAAAACCTGATAATTCTATACAAGTTATGTTCAGCAATATCAAGCCTTATCAGTTACACATCGCACAAATAGAATATCCCTTATGTAGTTCTGTTTTTTTTTTCAGGCTGCCAGGACCTATGGAGGGAGAGGGGGGAAGGAAAAAAGCATGCTTGTAAAAGCTAATGTTCACTAGCCTAATTAGTTAGGCTAATTACTTAGGCTAAGTAAGACAGCACTGAAGACAAGGTAATTTGAGTAGTAGTTCAATTGGCAGCTCACGCAAGCCTAGCCATTGTAGCAAATCCAAGTTAGAGTCTTAATTTTCTCACCTTTACTGTTTTCTCAAATTGAAATGGTTAAACTGATTCAGCCAAAGAGTTATATGCATTTATTAAGACTTAATTGAGGAACTCCATTCACATAACTTAAGCCTCGCCACAGTCAGCTCTGTTTTACAGTTGCCACTACCTGGGGCCATTAGTGATCCAAAAGACCCCTCAGGAACACAAAAAAAAAACCAAAACCTCTCCACCCTTTGCTAGAAAGGAAAAAAACCAAACAAACAAACAAAAAAAAAACAAAAACAAAACAAAAAAAAACCCCAGGGGGGTGGAAATGGGGAAGTGAGGAAACTAATAAGGGTCAAACTTGTGACAATGAACCCAGGAAGGGCTATGAAACAAAAAAATATTTGACCTTCCAGATTGTTGTGAGGAGGAGCATTCCAAGGAAAGGATCATTCCCTACTTCCTTCCCTCCCTTATGATTTCCTTAGCAGGCCACCCTCAGAGAGACAACAGAAAAATCAGCTTTTTATATTAGGACTTTGCTTTAAGATGAAAAACTTTTGCTGAACTGTTAACTGTTATGCATCACTACGTCCTAAAAAAAAAAAGGACTGAAGCAACCTAATGTAAAATCTAGGAAACTGAATTTAAGAAATTCAAAAATATGCTTAAATTTTCATCAGAACTCTTCCCCTGACAAAAGGTGCATTAGTGCACATTCTCAGAAGACCAGCCACCTTCACTGAAGACAGCATCTGAACAGCTAAGGTTTTTGGGGATTTACAAACTAAACAACACAGTTGGACCTCATTCATCGACTTTGAACATGCCTCCTACAAATTGATAGCACGGAGCTCAGCACAAAGCACAATGATCACAGTCACTTTGTATCTCAGTGCCGTTGGGTATTTGCATAATAGCCTACTGGTTACGGCACTCAGACTACGTGGGAGGCCCGGGTCCTATTCTTGCCTCAACAGGATTAAAATTCAGATTTTTCATTCCTCAGCCACTATCCTCTAAAATAGCTATTGCAGTTTTTAGTTTTTTTTTTTTAAAAGGACTACTGCTCACCCACCACAGGTCACGGAGCCAGAAATTCAAGCAAGCCACAGAGAACCTGACTCTGCAGCCCCAGGAAAACTGAGTCTCATCTTGGAGCATCACCCTAAGAATGGTGAAGCCTAGGTTTGATTTTTTGGGTTTGGGAATGTTTAAGATTTGCATATTTAGATGGATACTGAATAAACATCAAAATGAATGAAAACATTTAAACAGAAGAACAGGGTTTGGTAGCCAAAGTCTGTCTCACTTTTGATAAATTTTCTGCCACAGGTTTTTAATCTGCAGATGCATAAATTCCTTGGTATCAATGCATCACAATGGTGGTATATCACTACTGTACTATATAGCTAATGTACAATATTTTTTTCTTACAGTGCTGCTCTTCATACAATGGCCTGTCACTTCTGTTATCCTTGACCTAAAGTACTATAACAAACCAGATACAAGAACCCTTCCCCGCCCCCCCCCCCGACAATATAATGCAAATAGATTTAATGGATATGAAAGTCCTGGGGTTTTATTTTTCAATTATTTTTGCTTCCTAAGTTACCTAAGATGAAATTATATATAAAATACATGACCATAAAGACTAAAAATAACAAAAATGGAAAAAAAAATGCTGTAATTAGCAAATGCTGGGGTTTTTTCATTAGCAAGGAAATAATTCTTCAAGGGAGCACTGTGAAGAGAACACATTTGGTGCAGTTTATAAATATATTTAATGAACTCCACCATGGATCTTATGACTAATATGTTAAACATCTTTCAGGTGACTTTGATTTAACTGTATAATTCACTATTATTCATAAGTTACCATAAAGCAATATTCTTGGTGAGTCAGAAATTTCTTATATTAAATTCCAGGGTAAAATATGGGTCTGTAAATATTGAATCACTATTTATATGCAGTTTTTTTCCAGATCTGCAGTTTGTGAATAGTTATCTCATAAAATCTTCAACTTTTTAAGTCATGGATTGACGAGTCTTTTTATAGCATCTTACTTTGTACAAGAGTAGAAACATCACAAGTTCCATAAAATTAGGTGCTTTGCTCATCTTTTGTACCTTATCTGAGTCAAACAGCACTGAAAATGCTGAGTCTCTACAAGAGCATAAATACTGTTTTAATGGGGAAAAAGACAAAAAATTAGTTTTTTATTTCTTGAATCTTGATAGAACCATCGTATTTAAAATGCAGCAAATTATATTATATATTTCTAAATTAAAATGAGATAGAGATTCTGTATCTTACCTTTTCCTCTTTTCTTGTTTTTTGAAAAGTTAATATTTTCAATGTGTTTTTAATTTTAAAGATGGACACTAGCTATGCTCACCTGAAATCAGCAGAGATTTCAGGTCATTCTGTGCTTTATTCCTACCAGACTTATGTTTAAAAACTAACTTCCAGTTGAGTTCATTCAAAAGATCGTGGAGTTTTTTTCCTCTCATATAAGTTTACGTCAGGAATTGTAGCTAATGTGTAAGGAAGTATCGAATCTTCCCAGTAAGCAGAACAAAGCGAGGGAGATTGTTGATTTTTTTGGTAGGACTTTGCCTCACATACAGCAGAAGCTATCAAATTAACAGATGTAATTTATAAATATGATACACAACTGAGAACTGTGTGATGTGAGATAGCCTTCAGGACAAGTTGCACAGCCAGATGTTTGTACTTTTTATGTGATGTGATTCTTAAGTATTCTTCTCCCCATTCCTTAGGATACACATTACACTTCAGTTTCTTGTTGTGAACTCACTTATGCAAGATTGATGAAATAATTATTATTTTTTGAAGTATCAGAACAAAATTGCTATGTTTGTCTCTTTCAGGCTGGAGAAACTTCATCCCATGCTAAAAGGCGTATATCCCAATTAGCCATAAGAAGATGCATTTCCACATAGATTTCAGACAGTGCTACATGGTGTAGAAGTCATGTCAAGCATAAATGTGAATCTAGTTGTCTATGTAGATGGTTTACTGGAATTTGCCTGTATTACCATGGTAGCTACGTGAAGAGTTTCCTTTCCTTTCATTAAAATACAGATATGTAGATTGTTTTTTCTTCTCTGTGATATCTCTTGAAGCAAGTGTACTGAAGTGTCAATCACTAGAATTTACCATAAATCTCAAGCTATCCAAAACTGACAACTATAAAATGTGAACGTATAACAGTTTCAGATAAGAGCTTTGCATTAATTGTAAATAGAGGGTAAAGATTTAATAAATCTTTTCTTAGTTTAAAGAAGGTAACTTATTTTAGCTCTGACTAAGCAGTAAGATTCTATGTAATCTTTCTGTACCTGATAAAGCCCTCTCTCCAGGAAAAGTTTTGATGACATTTCCTGTATAAGCTGTAGGAAATTTCAGGCTGACTTCAGTGGGACTCGGTTTGAGTTCTCGAAGACGAAAGCAGCCTGTTCCAGTTACTGCTGTGTTGCAGAAGACTTTACTGCTTTCAGAATTATGAAACTCCATAAAATACAGAGGTCCACAACAGTGATTTCTGCTTTCTTAAAGATGTGGTTTCTAAAAGCATTCTTCACATTTCTATGGGCCTGCTTTTCACATTTACTCTTTTTGAAGCAAGCAGAGGTTTATTTTGTTTAGAATAACAAGACAATTACACATTTTGTGATGATTTTTTGAATTTAAGATAAAATTTGCAGTATCTCACTGAAGTAGAGCCAGATGGTTATTAATCTTGCTTAAACGTATGTTGAATTATTAACTGGTATAAATGTTTTCACTAATTTTCTAAGCCATTTTACCTTATGTCCTCGAGTTACATAATAATATTCATCATAAGCTGTGTTTTCATGTGTTTATCAGGCTTCTATATAGGAGTATCTAGAAAAAGAAAATTTAAACGTCTTAAAAAAAATCCCATACATAAGGAAGTGTAGGCAAGTGATGAAAAAAATAGAAAGAGCAAATAGGCTCAACAGAAATTCCCTCTGCTTTTACCCTTCCTTCTTTTCCATTATTCAAGATTTCATCTTCCATTTTTCATCAAATTATATCTGCAGGGAGCATCCTGCCATGCAGATGCAGGCCTTCTTATGACCGGGCCCAGGAAATGTGGTTTTGCTTCCCTTGTCAGCCTAGTTACAATTACAGTAAATCTTTCTCAAAAGCAGTAGCCTTCAGGCAGCAAACAGATGTTGCTCAAAGCTGTTCAACACAGAGGAAGGAAGAGAGAAATCAGACATACACATAAGACAGGAATGGGGTGTCTATCTGTGTTCTTGCTATGCTCTTAAAAAAGAGCACATGAAGCCAAAAACTATCAAGAATATGACAAGAAATAACACAAC
This sequence comes from Chlamydotis macqueenii, assembly GCF_036417535.1. Classification (NCBI taxonomy): domain Eukaryota; kingdom Metazoa; phylum Chordata; class Aves; order Otidiformes; family Otididae; genus Chlamydotis; species Chlamydotis macqueenii. Next base: position 24,549,224 of record NC_141558.1, read on the forward strand.
AGTCAACAGCAAACCTATTAAAACTGCCTCAAATAGAGCATATTCCTGGAAGCCAGCCCCAAATGACACTGCGCTGAGTGACACACTGCTCTCTGCTGCTTTTCCCTTGGCTCTGTGAGACCACAGAAGGTAAAGTTTTCTGCAATGTCGGTGCAATGATAATCATCACCCTACAGGTTTCCCCATTAAAATTCAACTGCAATCCAATTGGGAAGCTGTGGAGTCTTAGTTGCTGGCTCTGGAAAACCTCACTTCAGCAGGCTACAGGGAGCCAAGGGGAAAATATCAATGTGACCAACATAATGTTCTAAAAGTACATAAAATTAGATGATTGCAATTAACACCACCTTCTCCCCGCATTAACAAGGTATTCACTTCAAAAGACTTTTGAAAATCTTTTAGAAAGTGAATTGCATACATGAATTAAAAGTGGTTTTAAGTGCTGAGGATCCCAACTGACATCTTCCTTGTCAATCAAATCCAAAGCAGACATTTTCTTTCCAAAAATCAATGTAAACAAAAGTATTAAGGTGCACAAGTCCATGGGACCTGATGAGATCCATCCGCAGGTCCTGAGGGAACTGGCGGATGAAGTTGCCAAGCCACTGGCCATTGTATTTGAGAAGTCGTGGCGGTCTGGTGAGGTTCCCGATGACTGGAAGAAAGGGAACATAACCCCAATTTTTAAAAAGGGGAACAAGGAGGACCCGGGCAACTACAGGCTGGTCAGCCTCACCTCTGTGCCTGGCAAGGTCATGGAGCAGATTCTCCTGGAAACCATGCTAAGGCACATGGAGAGCAAGGAGGTGGTTGGTGACAGCCAACATGGCTTCACCAAGGGCAGATTGTGCCTGATCAGTTTCGTGGCCTTCTATGACGGGTGGCAGCATCGGCGGACAAGGGACGAGCAACGGATATCATCTACCTGGACTTGTGCAAAGCTTTTGACACTGTCCCGCACGACATCCTTCTCTCTAAACTAGAGAGACATGGTTTTTATGGACAGACCACGCGGTGGGTAAGGAGTTGGCTGGATGGCCACACTCAGAGGGGCGGTCAACGGCTCAATGTCCATGTGGAGACTGGTCTTGAGTGGCATCCCTCAGGGGTCCGTGTTGGGCCCGGCCCTGTTCAACATCTTTGTTGGTGACATGGACAGTGGGATAGAGGGCACACTCAGAAAGTTCGCTGATGACACCAAGGCGTGTGGTGCCGTCGATACACTGGAAGGAAGGGATGCCATCCAGAGGGACCTTGACAGGCTGGAGACATGGGCCTGTGCCAGCCTCATGAAGTTCAACCAGGCCAAGTGCAAGGTCCTGCACCTGGCTCATGGCAATCCCAGGCACAAATACAGGCTGGGAGGAGAATGGATCGAGAGCAGCCCTGAGGAGAAGGACTTGGGAGTGCTGGTGGATGAGAAGCTCAACATGAGCTGGCAATGAGCCCTTGCAGCCCAGAAGGCCAACCACATCCTGGGCTGCATCAAGAGGAACGTGGCCAGCAGGTCGAGGGAGGTGATTCTCCCCCTCTACTCTGCCCTGGTGAGACCCCACCTGGAGTACTGCATCCAGTTCTGGAGCCCCCAACATAAGGACATGGACCAGTTGGAGAAGGTCCAGAGGAGGGCCATGAAGATGATCAGAGGGCTGGAGCACCTCTCCTATGAGGACAGGTTGAGAGAGTTGGGGCTGTTCGGCCTGGAAAAGAGGAGGCTCCGGGGAGACCTTATAGTGGTCTTCCAGTACCTAAAGGGGGCCTATGGGAGGGATAAGGAGAAGCTCTTCGGTAGGGCCTGTTGTGATAGGATGAGGGGTAATGATTTTAAAATAGAGGGAGGTAGATTTAGACTAGACACTAGGAAAAATTTTTTTACAATGCAAGTTGTAGAACACTGGAACAGGTTGCCCAGAGAGGTGATGGAAGCCCCATCCATGGAAATGTTCAAGGCCAGGCTGGATGAGGCTCTGAGCAACCTGATCTAGTTGGGGATGTCCCTGCTCCTTGCAGGGGGGTTGGACTAGATGACCTTTGAAGGTCCCTTCCAATCCTAACTATTCTATGATTCTACGATTATATTAAATCATTAAAAATATTATGTGCTAAAAGAAAATTCTTGTCAACTTCAGTTAGCCTAAAGACAGCTGATGAAATAATTTATCCAGACTCTTACTGGAGATATATTTAAGAGGATTTTTCACACAACATATTGTAGTATTATAAAGAAAATATTTCCACAATAAAAGAGTTTAAATATACATTTCCAAACAATAGAAAAAAAAAGATAAGACTAATTTATGATAGATAGAGCTTGCAGTGTGTGCTGAACACAAACTGTCTACATGCAACTCAGTAATATAGACAGTATGTAGACAGAGAAAATAAAGACAGGAAAGCTGTTTCTACTGTCAGTTGTTAGGATATGATTTTAGTTTAAATGAAGCTTTAGTCTGAATTCATACAGAAATTCATGTAGCCTTAAGATTCCATATGGAAAGAACACAAATAACGTTATTAATCTTCTCAAATTTAGTAATATAAACTCCACAGTTTTTTCTACATTTCACAGATTTAAAATAAATTCTGCTGATACAGACTGCAGATACAGAAAGTGATTATTAATAAGTCCTTTTATTACCCAGTAAAGAACTTAAGGAAAGTATGAATTCATTGCTTTATAAGTGCCTCAGTGCCTTGTGAGGCAGTGCCTCACAATTTCAGACTTAGATCTTTTCAATTTCCTAAATCTGGATCAGCAAGTGTAAAAAGAAGCAATTCCATTAATACATATGATCTGCCATCTTTGAATAAATATGCAGTAAGTCTTCATTTCACCTCACTCTATCACATCCAGGACCTATCTCTATCTCATTAATGAAGACAGCTACTTCATAAAAATCAGGAAAATTAACAAAATTCCTGTGGTATATAAATGAAACATTAAGAGATCCTATGCACTTTCAGGGTTGCTAGGAAACTATATTTATATCTGATAAGTTCGACCTAAAAAGAGAATTTGGGGAAGACTTTTTCTAGGGTGAAGCAAATTATTATCATTTAATAAAAAGCTGAGTGTAACAGATTTCAGTTTAGCACATAAGGAAAAAAAAAACCAAAACCAGAAAAACCACCAACGAGCAGTTGCTTTCATAGTTGCAACTTCACTGGCCCCTTAGTTTTTCAGAATTTATAATATATAAGGATTACAGGTTTTCCTTTTCATAAATGTACAGAACAGGATTAGAGTTTTTGTCATTATCTTGCTTTTTATGTTTTCAGAATGCATATACTTTTACTTTTTTCCTCAAGGTTTTTTTTTTTCAGTGAATCACAAGAAAATACAGTTGAATTAACAAAGCTCAAATCACAGGTGCAAGCAATTACATTACTTGTACAAAGGAAATTATCAAGCTGTGTTTCAGCCAAGTTTAGATGCTTTAGTGTTATAACATTTGGATTAATCCTGTCTGGCTTAGACATCCTAAAAGTTACGCATTTGATCAAAAAAAAAAAAATCTTCATGCTTTTTTTATTTAGTAAAATAGAGAGAGATTATACTAGATGAATCGAGACAGCAAACTTTTAGAAAAATAAATACGAAGCCAGGATAAAGGAATTTGTAAAATAAATGGATGTATGAAATAGGGAGGTAAGTGTATCATGATCACTTACTGATTTTATATTTTGTACCTAAAAGAACAAAAGGAAAAAAAAAAAAAGACTGACTTGGGAGAGTTGAACTCTAGGGAAGAGTTAATGGCTTTGGAGTACATGCAAAGGTATGTGTCCCTATGTAAGGAAAGAACACCAATCCTTCATGAGTAGTATACCTAAAATTTGCCAACTTTTCAACCATTTTTACAGCCTATCTTAGAGAGTTCTTCACTCAGAGTGCTCCATTTTCTGAGTTATATCCCTGCCTATCCATCACTCCATGTCTGCACTAGCACAGGGTGGCTGGGTGTCCAGCCCATGTTCCTGCCTCCAGAACAGCAGTGTCCCAACCCCACTCACATGCTCTGCTGTGCCTCATAGTATCCATAGCAGTGAAAGTATCCATGCCATGTATTATTTATCACTAGTTCATGCTTGACCTGTTACAGAAAGAATGCTCCTATGACTACCTCTTTCCATGTCACAACTAGGTTAACTTTTAGAATACAGCTTTGATTTGGATTACAGGCAACAGAAAGTTTCCTTCTAGTTTGACAGGGCTGTCTCAGGCAGAATGAGACTAATGATCAGAAATGGCCAACAGCAACAATCTCAGGAGATTAATATTGAAAGACGAAAGTGCTGACGACACCTCCAACATTTATAAAGAAACTGTGTATGCTACAAATCACAATTCTACCGAATATGCACTGGTTTAAAGAAAACCAACTGTGTCTTCTCTGCTCTTTTGCCTCTCCAATATTTTAACTACTCAGTTGTTATAAACAATTTCTCCCATTAGTCAATGCTACAACATCCTTGAGAAAAACAGCTGTCTTTCAATGTGTACTTTCTAATTCTGTGGCAGTAGTGATTGAGCTTTCAGTAACATCTATGCTATGTGTGACTGTGTAGAAGACTTGTGGGGAAAATCATAGCAAGGGCAGTTTTGGAATTCTTAAATTAAAGATGAATTGTATCCCAGGTAACTATACTTTTAAGATATATAAACATGAGCAGATCCCTACTGTTCTTCAGCAGAGATCTCAGCTGCAGACAGCTGAAAATACAGGCAACACTGACAAAATAGCTAACAAAAGAGAGAGACAACTGGGGAAAAAAAAAAAAAAACCAGAACATACATGGAAATAAGCATAGATGCTCTCAAAATTATTCCCAAAAATATCTTCTTGACTAGCTAGAACAGGAACTGAATACCAGAGACCACAGTCACATAGAACCATCAGTTACACATGGCTAATCTGACAGTGTCAAATTAATGAAAGACACATTCTGCTGATCATTTTAAGCCATTGTGACTCACTTAAAACCAGTTTCACAGCTTAAAATCAGGCATAAGAAAAGGTAGGTTCTAAGATCTTGTCTAGACTGTGCTTTTGCCAAGAAAGGTTGGACCAGATGATCCTTGAGGTCCCTTCCCACCTGGTATAGTATTTCATGATCCTATAAACAGAACTGAAAATACTTCTAAAAAACCCAGCAAAATCCCACCAGAATTAAAGCTGAAAAATGCAGCACAGTTCTAGAAATAATGGCAATAATTATGAGCAAATAGACAGAGACTCCTAAACTTGGTTTAAAGGTACTGCTCTCTAACAACACAACTCCACTGGTAAGCTACTCATAGCTCTGCTGTTATCAGTTCTGCCCAGTAAGACTACGTCTTCATTTACACCTTGAAAGCAGCCTCTCTCCTTCAGTACACAGAAAGCCTCTTCAGGTCTCCTCCATTCTTCCTCCTTCCTTCTGTTCTCCCTCCAACAAATAATTCTGCCTTTTTTACCATGAGTAGATTAATTAACCTTTACTTTTCTATTTGCATTACTCTCTTTCACTACCACTACTCTTCCACTACTCTTTGGCTGCCTATAGCCAAATGCATTTTCTGCTTTGCAGACATCAGCTGAGGCCATAACTCAACATATGCTAGGCAAAGAAGGGCAAGGATAAACAATATGGTGTAAGAAAAATAAGCAAACAAAACCCTTTCTACTATAGTTCCTAATTGTCTGTGCCAATGTCAGCTCACACTTTGCCACTTGATTTCCAAATGGTGGCTTACAGACCCCTCACTAGGATACACCTCTGTGAATGATTGCAGCACTCTAAAGTGGCATGACAATTTTTTAATTGCAAGAGGTTAGAATTTTACGTTAATAAAAATATTTCTCAACAAAATTTTTGCTGATGTAAATTTAATTATTTCCAAATTGGTTCCAAGGAATAAAGCTGAGCTTTTCAGTGACTTGCCTGTGTAAAAGGCCTTAATAAATGGTTTGTTCAAGAAAATGCATGCACCGTCAGGCTTTGTAAGTCTATATCAACTCTTAATCTATGAATTTAATGTAAATTAGCAACTGAGTTTTCAGACTTCTTTTCTTAATTTTCATGTCTTTATCTCAAGAAATCTCACCAAACTACATTGTTGAGGAGTGTATTCCTAAGGTCATTTTAATATTAAACTCTACTTTTTTACAATATTGAAAATATGTGTTCTTTATTCCGCAATGCAGTAATTTAGCTATTTCCTTTCAAGAAAATCTGGAAAAACTATTACTAGAATAACAGATTCCCACTTATCTGGAATAGACAGAAATAATTAAATCAGAAATGATTACATTGATGAATGCTGCTAATAAAAGCCTAGTCCACTGGTCTGAAGGAAGACAAACACATGCAATGCCTCCATTTTCTTTTCCTGCATGGAAACAGCCAGATGACATGTAGTGTATTTTGTAGAACTGTAACCCAAAAGGAGAAAAGCAGTTGATGCAGCAATAGTCCTTCATTCTGTGTGGGAGCACAGGAGGAACCTCCTTTTTGATGAGAATGAAAACATACGAAGATTAATTCTGCATGTTCCACTCATAGGTTAGACATGCAGAAATAAATTACAGATCTCTGCTGCACTGCTTCCTTATATACACTATTTAGGAAATTAACTTCTGTTTTGAAAGACTGTAAATGAGTGAATATTGATAAAAAAAAATAATCTTCTAACATCTTAATTCTACTTTACCTTCTATGCCCTCTTCCAGAAATAGAAGTATCATTTTGTCATGTAAAATCAATCAGCTTGAGGATCAATATGGGATTGTAACCTTGTTTCAGAGAAGAATTGGAATATTAATCATCCATGAAATTCATTACATGAAGACGATGCAATATCATATAGAAATAGCCATGTACTAATTAAAAATGCTTTAATACTGCTTTGAACTCTCATTTGAGAAACTTCAAATTTAAATATAGAAATTAGTAAATTAATAAAGGAAAAAATGTATCTTGTGAAGTATATAACACAATATACTGGTTTTGGCTGGGATATAGTTAATTTTCTTCATAGCAGCTCCTACAGTGCTGTGTTTCGGATTTGTGGCCAAAACAGTGTTGGTAACACAGGGATGTTTTAGCTATTGCTGAGCAATACTTGCACAGCATAGAGGCCTTTTCTGCTTCTCATACTGTCCCACGAAAGAGTACGATGGGGGTGCACAGGAGGGAACACAGTTGGGACAGCTGACCCCAACTGACCAAAGGGATATTTCATACCATATGATGCCATGCTCAGCATATAAAGCTAGGGGAAGAAGAAGGAACGGTTGAGATTCAGAGTGATGGTGTTTGTCTTCCCAACTGTTATACGTGATGGAGCCCTGCTGTGCTAGAGATGGCTGAACACCTGCCTGCCAATGGGAACCTGTGAATTAATTCCTTATTTTGCTTTGCTTGCATGTGCAGCTCTTGATTTAACTATTAAACTGTCTTTATCTCAACCCACAAGTTTTCTCACTTTTACCCTTCCGGTTCTCTCCTTCATCCTGACAGAGGAGAATGAGCAAGCAGCTGGGTGGGGCTGAGCTGCCTAGTGGGGTTAAACTACAACACAAAAAGATTTTATTTGCTTCACATTTTGAGGAAGTACAGCTTTTCTAATTACATCAATCTTCAGAGAGTTTGATACGCTTCTAAGTCTGTCCAATTTAATTTTTCATTCTGCTAAGATTATTATATAACTGACCTTTGTAATTCCCATAAAGTTACAGAGTGCAAGGGACAATAACATAAGAGAAATTCTTCTATCCCAGTATACTAGTAATCTCTAATAATAACCAAAATAGAATCATAGAATGGTTAGGGTTGGAAGGGACTTTTAAAGGTCATCTAGTCCAACCCCCCTGCAAGGAGCAGGGACATCCCCAACTAGATCAGGTTGCTCAGAGCCTCATCCAACATGGCCTTGAATGTTTTCAGGGATGGGGCATCCACCAACTCTCTCTAGGCAACCTGTTCCAGAGTTCCACCACCCTCAGTGTAAAATATTATTTCCTTAAGCCCACTCTGAATCTATCTCCCTCTATTTTAAAACCATTACCTCTTGTCCTATCACAACAGGCCCTGCTAAAGAGTTTCTCCCCATCTTTCCTATAAGCCCCCTTGAGGTACTGGAAGGCCACTATAAGGTCTCCCTGGAGCCTCCTCTTCTCCAGGCTGAACAGCCCCAACTCTCTCAACCTGTCCTCATAGGAGAGGTGCTCCAGCCCTCTAATCATCTAATGATTTAAATGATGAAATATGAAGAAATATGGAATACCTGTTATCAAGTTTTCTTTTCTATTTATGGACGAGAATTCAGTTCAGATATTTTATCAATTTAAGTTAAAGAACTTAAGCTACGTATGGAGCTGTTCCTGACATGTATTACAACATTATATTTATGTCTGTATCTACACTTCAAAGCACTTCCTTAGCAAGTGCACAATAAACCTATAAAAGATTAATTCTCATTGATTTCAGAAATAGCCTTTTAGTCTTACTGCACTATACCTAAATGAGCAAGTATATAAGTTTTTACAAATGTTTTATCATTATTTATTATGTAAATTATGCATGTACTAGTTGTTAAAAAGAGAGGCTCAAATAGACATAATGTAAAAAGATACTTAAAGTTTATATTGAAATTCATGTTTTTCTATTCCGATTTACATATGTTCTCTCTGGACAAAAACGATAAAATTCTGGTAAATTACAGTGAAGAGAGGTAGTAACTCAAGTACCATTGTGTAAATCATTAAATATTAGGGATATCTACTTAGAGCTTCCAAAAAGAAGAAAAAAAAAAAAAGTCTTATTATACCACCTTCTCTTCCAAACCCAAATGCAGGGTGTAAAATCTCTTTAACTTTAGACCTCTAGGAAAGGCTTATGGCTCTTAACTGGCGACATATTAAAAACATGTTGCATCTCAGAGCTGGGTTTTGGTGTGGTTTGCTACACTTTCTTCACAAGAAAGGCTGACATCTTTGCTAGCTTCTTTTAGTTTTACCAATGCAATCAAGATGAAAATCACATAAATTCTTTGTACATTTGTTTATATTACATGTAAACAAGCCATTATAGTAAGGCTGAACAGTTCATACATGTCTAACTAACCAGTGAAATTATAAGTAGAATGGGTGAAAGAGCAACTTTTAAACTGTACTTCAAAAATTCTATAGTGCTGTAGGACAAAGGAGACCGCAAAGATGAAGACAGAAGATAAGAGCTGCGGCTGCATGCTTAAAGAAAACTTTTTTCCTTTTCTTGCCCCTCCCCCATTCTACAACCAGAAGAGACTTCCCAACAGACATGTACATAAATTACTTGCTGAAAATATTTTTGAGAGTCCTCTCTATTTTATGACAAATTTAATAGTTACCAGAAATGTTATGTGAGTGTAGCAGAAACTGCATGGTTTTTTTTTTTTTGTATTTTCAGGTAAACTCAATTCAGCAATCTAGGGCAGATATCTAGTACAAATTTCTAAGAACTCCCTGCTTGATTCTTTCTTTTCAAAAAGCAAGAGCAAGAGATTCTTATGTCTATCTGCCAGTGGTTTGTCCAGTCATCATTTAAATCCTTTTCATTTGGATAATTCAACTTTTTCTGACACTATGCTCTAAGTCAGCACAGTGGATAAGTCCAGGTAAAAGCCCTTTCTCCTTCCCCTTCCACTCAGTTTTTATTCTGTTTTGCCTAATGAGTTTCTCTATGCAATCTCACAAAATAGAAAGAAAAGAAAAAAAAAAAAAAACAGCTTAACAAGTATGGAGGAAAACTCTAACTTTGCCATTCAAAAACTATAATGTAGAACTGCATTTTAAGTGAAAAGACAAAAGAATTAATGGATATAGTAAACAAACTACTGCTGTATTTTTTTTTTCCTTTCGTTATGGCTAATGACATTTCCAGTGCCTAGCAAGACCAAAGTGTGATCTGGTTCAAGGAATGCTATAAATTCCTGAAGTGTCAACCTACTATATGTGGAACTGTCATCTCAATCTCTTGATCCAAATTGTTTGTGGTTACTAAAGTATCAGAATGAGAAAGAGAGCAGAAAAGAAGGGCAGAAATAAATAATACAGTCTGAGGTAGAAATTGATTTTTCTGTGTTTCAAATCAAGCACAAGATGCTTCAAATTATTTACACCATTAGAGAGAATTCAGGTACTAACCAGTGGCCCATAGAACTCTTAAAATTGTTCTTTCTCATTGTTCTGGTTTTGTTTGGGGTGGGGGAGGGGTGGGCAGCTAAGGTGGTAGCTTCTGTAGGAAACTGCTAGAACTCACTCCCCTTTGTTCAGTGGACTCGGCCAGGCCTAGGGTGGACCTGCTTCTGGCCAAGGCCGAGGCAATTGGTAGCAGAATGTCCCATGATAACACCTCTGTGATGACGTATTTAAGAAGGGGAAAACAGGAAAAAAAAAAAAGAGAGAAGATGTGAAGCAGCTGAGTGGGGGCAGAGAGGGGGAGCTGTAAGCCTTGTGGGCCTTGCAGGCCTCACCCTCTGGCCTCCCGCCAGGCAGCCGACTGGGCCCAACTCGGCCTGGCCTGGGTGCAGAAGTGGAAAGGAGATGAGAAGTGAATAAGATATAAAAAGGATCCTGAGAGGCGTCTGCCAGCCTGCTGTGAGGAACGGCTGCAGACTCCAAGGTCAGTGAAGAAGAAGGGGGAGGAGTAATGCGGCTCCTGGCCAAGATTCCTGTGTAGCTCATGGTGAAGACCATGGTGGAGCAGATTGTCCCCCTGCAGCCCATGGAGGTCCACAGAGGGGCAGGGATCCACCTGCAGCCTGTGGAGGACCCCACCCTGGAGCAGGTGGAGGCCTGAAGGAGGCTGTGGCCCATGGAGGGCCCCCTGGGACAGCTGTTCTGGAGGGACTGCACCCTGTGGAAGAGAAGACCCATGCTGAAGCAGTTTCATGAAGGACTGTGGCCCATGGGAGGGACCCCACAATAGAGTAGGGGAGGAATGTGAGGAGTTCTTCCCCCGATGATGACGCAGTGGCATAAAACAACGCGTGATGAACTGACTATGACCCCCATTCCCTCTTCCCCCCTGTGCCACTCGGGGGGGAGAAGGTGGTAGAGACAATGTTAAGCCTGGGAAAAGGGAGGGGTGGGGGGAGGTTATCTTGTTCCCTGTCTCATTCTCCTGCTAGTTTTAGAAATAAATGAATATTTTCCCCAAGTTGAATCTGTTTTGCTCGTGATGGTAACTTTAAGGATTTCTCCCCGTCCTTATCTCAAACCTCAAGCCATTTTCCTTATATCATCTCCCCCTGTTCTCTCAGAGGGTGGGGAGAGCAAGAGAGAGACTGTGTAGTCTGGTCCCAATCAGAGCTGAACTACAACACTCATTTAAAAAAAAAAAAAAATTTGAGCTGTTGATTCATTGTTCTTGTGATGATGCTTTTGTACTTACAAGCATAAAGGTGGTAGTTTGACCAATAAACTAACAATTCTAGCAGATATTAATTTTTTACTGTTCAGAATGCAAAACAAGATAAAACAAAAAGAATGTACAGTTAAGAATTATGTTAAAGATATATGACTAGTAATTCAGAAGAAAACAGACAGGAAATTGAATGTCTTTAGTTTAATATTGTCTATTTTAACTTGTTTTAAAGGTCTCAGTTGAATATGTGTATTTGTGATAAATTAGAATTAAAATAAACAAATGAAATATGTGGAAGAACATAAAATTCAAAAATCAGCAAGCCTGGCAGCTCACAGATGAGAAAGTACTGTATCTATTGATTGAATTAAAGCACAGAATATACATTTAAAAATATACGGTTATTGAAAAAGACCTCTACAGAAAAACAAATAAGGGACTGAATTAATATTTAACAATAGCATTTTCTTTTTTTGGTGTGAAAGAAAAAAAAAAGTGCTGAAAATTTGGGAAAAGAATTAATCAAAAGCACAGCTAGCTTCACCTTTGAAAAGCAGGAAAGGATACAAGAATGTTGTAACCCAGAAAAGGAAATTTAAATATAACAATACTGTGGCATAGCTCTGTGGTCTTAGAATTTGACTGTAAGCTAAGAACACCTGAACTTGAAGTGGAACATAAGCTCCGATCTTCTGTGTTAACCAGAAAGCTACTTCTTCCATGTGTCCAGTTCCTTGACTGTGAGATGCAAATAACTGCACGTGTAGTGATGAAAAGAAATATGCAGTAATAAGTCCCATGATAATTATGGTGTGCAAATATTGGATTATTTTATAATGATTTCTTAAAGAGGAAAATAAATGTTGGAATTGTGTTTAACTGATTGAAGTCCATAATAAATTTTTAAGCTAAATTAATTAATCCAGTTCTAAATCCCTACTTCTTGCATCACAAAATATACTCAAAGTCAACTAGAGAAGATATAAGAAAAGCTTCTGGTAATAACAGAAGGGTTTGGAAAAACAATTTGCACATAAGCAACAGCAGTCCAAGTGAAGCTGTGATGTACTCCTAAAATAAAATTATACTGAAAACCCAGCACATCAGCAAAAGTGAATGGGTTCATATTCTGAATTTCTGTCTAGAATTTCAGCTGAATTTTTTCTCTCTGATAAATGTTAACACATTACATCATATGAAAGTCAGTGCTGAGTATCCATTCAGAAGGACATCTGTTACCAAAAAAAAAAGCTTACCTCTGTTCCACATGTTAAATAGCTCTATTTATCTTGATAATATTTGACAATTTTATCACATATGGAACTTTTTCAGTTTGTACAGATTATTTGTATGTTTTTCCTCCTTTTGACCTTCCTCTTTGCCACAGCCACTCCTGGGATCAGACATAATTTATTATCTTCAGATAGTGCCAGAAATCGCCTTGAGGGACTAAATTTTTTTTATTATTTTCCCTTTTTTTTTTTTTTTTAAAAAAAAAGAGGTTTTCCAAGACTATCAAATTTAACTGCTACAGCAAACACAGAAACTTCTTTCTGAAAGACTGTGGACATTTTGACTAATCTCTCTCTGAACTAGTTTTTGAAAGAACTGGACAACTGTGAATACAGGAAATCTCTCCAAATCTTGCCACCTGCAAGGGAAATGTAGCCCAAGCAAGAGGCTGTCATAGCCTTTTGGCTTTCGAACAATCTTCAAAAATTATCTCTGTTCACTTTCTAGTAGACAATGTCCACATCAAAAGAGTATCATTAGAGCTACTAAACCAAGAATGAAACAATAAATCAGGTTTCTTCATATTTCTTCAGCTCTAATGAGCAGATTGACTCTCCTTTGCGTCTCACACTATAATCTTCCAATGATCTATAGTACATACTAGAGGTTACTAGAATCATAGAATGGTTAGGGTTGGAAGGGACCTTCAAAGGTCATCTAGTCCAACCCCCCTGCAAAGAGCAGGGACATCCCCGACTAGATCAGGTTGTATTTCAGTAAGGAGCTACATGGACAGCAACGGGTAAAATTAAGAAGAATCCCACTGATGCCTCAAACAATAAAAGGTATCATATCCTAGCTATTAAAAAAAAAAAAGATAACCTAGCTGTAATTAAGGTAGAAACAGTTACTGCTGTTCTAACATTTTAGGCTTTAGTCACGCTTCCCATGCAATACAGTAAATTTCAGCTACAACAAATTTTAAGGGGAAATTCTGAAGCAGCCTCCCACATACTTCCATGGAGCCACCTTCCAGTATGTTAGGTTATGGAATGCTAAAAATGGCATAACAAAGAAGTTGTGTTTTCAGTCACATATAATCCACCTCAACTGGGAAAGTTTTTAAAGACTTGGTTTAGCCTTACTACAGCTATTTTGTCAGAAATTGCAGCGTGGCTCCATGATGTTAGTACTCCAACTCATGAAGAGGCTTTCTTTCAGGCATCTTTTTTTATAATATTTAGTATGAAAAGAAAAGCCATCTTCAAAGACATTTGGCAGCATACTTGCTTTTTGCTGGGAACTACTATTATAAACTATATCATGTTATTCTTTACACTTGTCAAAGTTTTCTTGAAGAAATGTTCTGTGGCAATCTAGCAGTATGACTATTCAATACACAGCAGTTCTTTGACCTGCATAAGATGACATAACATGACTCCGTATTTGGGTCTTTTTGCAGAATCAGCCACCTGACAAAGTGGTGTCCTTTATTAGAGTCAGTGACACTATCAGAAAAAGCGCAACCAAATAACATCAAAACATACGAGAAATTAAGTTATGAGGCTTTGAAAAAAAAATTAAAATCTGTAACACTGAGATTCACACAAGAAAATACAATTTGCACAAATGGAAGTGCTTACAGAAGATGGAATTCATCTGTCTGAAACATGGAATGCCATTTAATATAATATCAAGTTTTCATGGCATACTGCACAGTCAGGTAGGTATGGAGAGGCACCACACCATAAATACTACATCTTATTATGGGATCAAATTTATGACACAACCATTGGGCAGTTTCAGAAATAGAAAGTTTTAACTGACAAATATAAGGCAATGAGGGACATGTCAATGCCAGTTTTCCTCAACAAGCTTCTGAACTGGACTGTGCATATACATCTGTCTACATGTACTGTGGAAGTCATGCAACCACAGGGCATGCCATAGAACTGCAACTGTTTCTTAGTCTAGGCCTATGCTTTATACATAATACTACAGAACAGATCTTTTTGTACACGGGACTGAGACATGAAATTCCTTCCAGCCTTACAGAATGTAGACAGCATGAAATGAAATGGCGAGCCAAATCTGTACAAGAGGAGCTCAGGTGAATTGAAAAACATGAGTAATAAAGTCAAACAGTCCTCTCCCTTTCTGAGAAGCATAAGCTCTCTTGAACTTGAAAGGTAGTCTGTTACCTCCACATTAGGCTTTATTCAGTTCTGCATGCTTGACTAAATTCACTGGTTGGCTTCATTAAGAAAAGGAAGATGCCACTCTGCATGAGCAGACAGACTATGTCCTTTTTTCCCCCTGAGCCATGCTGGATATTCTATTCATAAATCAATGAGGAAAACTCATTTATTCCCACTGCATGCAAGTCGAGATAAGACCAGAGAATTTAAATTTTAAATAAACAATGAATAAAGTAGATTCACTTGGTTTCGGAAATGAACTAGTTCCTTCGGTGGTGTTGTAAAAGTCCTGACTGTACGCAGTTTCTTATTGTATCATCTATTAAAAAAGAAGGAACCTGGCAGAAGAATAATGTGAGACAGCCAATTGCTTAAAGCAGTACCATGTCCTTGTCAGGAAAATAGTTATGTTTAAACCCCAACTATTCATTATACATCTAGCATTTTGAGTACTCATTTGTTCTGCACTTTTATTGTATGAACATACAGAACAAGGAGATTAATTATAAGATAGAAAGTTCTATTTTAACAAAAACATTAGGCAAAGTTCCAAATTAGTAAGCAAACCTCCCAAGTCATCAAAAATATACAGTAAAGTTCAAACACTGGCAGATTTAAATAAGGAAATTTTAATTTGAATGTTCTGTTTTTCAGCAGCCTAACAGCTGTGGGGCTGCCAAGAACTGAAAGTACTAAAAATATATTTTATCTATTTATTACTAAAGATATTGTTAAACTGATCAACTAACCTAAAATGCATGCATCCAAAATTCCATTTTCAGTCTCTTGTTACTGCAAACAGCTGGCCACAGTAAGTGTAAACTGTACACACTCTTGCAGCACTGAACATCCTAAAAAACAGTTTCAATCCCCCTCAAATACCCTTTTGCCAAAAACAAACACCCTCCACCCCACCAAATTGCTCTACTCTGAGGAACTGCTATGAATTATCAGTACTGGATTTTTTTTTTCCTGTTGCTCTTCTCAGTTCCTCTGAAAGAAACTCATTTTCTGATTCTCCTAAATGTCTAATAGGCATTTTTTTGGAAAGGAATTTACTTTGTTTACTTGACAGTCTTGAATTTCAGTATTCTAACTGATTATACTGGAAGATATTGCTTAAGCAAATGACACAAGACTACGAAAACCTTCTTCTTTTACTTTAAAATGGCTTTCATTATAACTTCAAAATATGTGCTGAAATAAATTTAGATGAACTTTACATGTAAAATAACAAATCCTCATCTCGTCAAATGGTTTAATCTTATGGAAAATTAATGATAGTTATAACTAGAATTCCTTTTAAATTAATTTTGATACACTTTTACCCAATATATTAATTGAACTAACACGGACACACAAGAAAGGAGTGAGAAAGCAAGGGAAGATTCTTGCCTTTTAGAATCCAGAATTAATTCAAGCTACAACAAATAAAAAGAAAGCTGTGTCCATCATTTCAATTCAAGGTCACCAGTATCTGAATGAAATGAGTTAGGAGGCCATAAGAAATCCTGGGAGAAGGAGAAGCTGGGAGAGAGCTATATGAATCAGTGATGTAGGTTGACACATCAACATTTAGAACAAGAAGTATTGATGCAAATGCCTCATATCACTCATCTTTACTGTGTACAGGCAAACCACATTACACTTAACATCAAATTTTTCATAGGTCTTGTTTATATATATATATGTTGGAGAAGGGGAAAAGGAGGAGAGAAGTGGAGAATGTTGAGTGGACATTCTAAATCTTTGATGAGAAATACTGGATAGGTGTGATGATCACACCTCTGCCAGTACGATTATAAGGAAATAATGGCAACCCACAGGAGCACAGCGCATTGTTCTAGCAATTAGGACATACAGTGATGTCATTACTCTCATACATTGCAAAAGATGCTCATGGCTGCATAAGCACAGCAGCACAATGTGATGCTAGCTTTCCATGGTCAGACAAAAAGGAAACGGAACTTTTGAAGCTAAGACAGTAACTCATATTCACGCCACTTCCAATATTGTTTTAGCTCACAGCAATAATTCATTTCTATGGCAGTCTTGAGGCCACATTTTGGACAAAGTCCCAATCCTACTGAGGTCAAATAGTTTTAAAAGCAAAAAGAGGGCTGAAACATAGAAACAGTTTTATATTTATTTATATATTTTATATCTTTTTTTTTTTTTTACTTGAAATGCTATGAAAGGCAGGAAATAAAGCTATTTGCTACCAGTAACTAATCACTTCCTTTAATATGTTACATGATTGAAGTAATTTATATACAAACTTCTTTTCTCTCTTTCAAGAAATTATGATTCCGGATAGTCTCTAAAACTGATACATTCAGATAAAAATATTCAGTAAGGATTTATTTATATTCTTTTACATCCTGAAGCAATGCTAGACTTCTAAGACTGTTCTGTGCTAAGACAGACACCCGTGGATCCTTTTTAATATTGATAAAAAAGTATGGTTTCTGGTACTGGCAGTTGTCAAAACAGCATCCCTATGGAAATTTCATACTTGTGGCATATCCCTGTTTCATCTGTTTCTGTAGAATAAGTGACAGTATTAGGCTTTGAAACGACTATATAGAACTCTGGGCCCAACAGGAATCACAGCCCACCATCCCCTACTGGTTCTGCCTTTGACTAATCATAACTACATTTACTGAATATATTAAAATCCACAAGATGAACCATAAAATAAAGAAAAAGAGTTTGAATTTTCTTCAGGTTTGTAATACTGAAAAAAAAAGAAAATTCAATGCTAGACAATTACATGCCCTATACAGTATATAGGAACTATGCTGCACATATAAATTCAGTTTCCTGGCTTTATTTTAATAACCCACAGGGACATAACTGTTTCTTATGTTACCTTTAAACACTTATCTCTCTACATCTATCAGAAATAAAAATATTTATCTTGTCTAAATCAAAGTTTCAGACATACATTTCACAAGGTTCTGCTTACAGAATTTTATAAAATGATACTACGGAATCAATATTGTAAGTTTTCAGATAGGTAATGATAAGCCAGGAACCACTTTTAATATATTTTTTATCATTATCTTTGAAACAGATTGTGTCAAAATCAGTCTGCATTAAATCTTGACTGCATCAAAATTAAGGTAACTCAGAAATACCATTAACACAGCCAGACTCAAGATTTCTTAAGTGAAGCTGCAACATAGTGTTCAAACCTTAGTCAGCTAGAGATAAGTGCTACATGCACCTATTTCACTAAATGAGAAGTCAAGACCAAGAGCCTTGAAAAGGTACCAGTCCCAGATTAATAAAGAAATAAAACTATGTGTATTGCTTGTTAATGATTTCCTAAGACTACACATTTCAGTTTTTCTCTGCAAATATAAGAACTACACCATTTGTTATGATGAAAGCTGACAGTGTAAGATAAATGCATCACTCAGAAAAGAGCTGGAAATCAAGGATAATAACCAGGAGTCAGAAGAGGCATATTAAAATTCTGAGAAATTCAAACACAGAATTTGAGAATTTGTTCACAGCTGCACATTTTTAAAAATAATAAATAGGATACAGCTTTCTCTCTCCAGCTGTATTATCTTGCTCCACAGCTTCCTCTCCAATAGAGGATCTACTCAATATATTCTACAGCCCTGTCACACCTGAGGATGTGAAAACAGATACATCAGAACCAGTTTACAGCTACAGGTTTTTGATATAGAAGACCTTTTACCGGTTTATAGGGATCAAGAGAGAAAGAATAAACTTCTTTCTCCTCACAGAACCTGCTCCTCTCTCCAAGGACAGCACAGGCAGGAAATTCAATCATGGCAGCACAACTTCTACCACCAAAAAAAATCCACGTGCAAAATCCAAGCAATACAACTATTTCTTAATATAATAATTAGCAAATTAACTAAATGAATTATCTGCTACTGTACTGAGAAATTGAAATTATTCTCATCTGCTCTAAGAGAACTACTCACTCTTCAGCAACTGCAGCAGCCTATGGTGTGTGATAACACCACCTGAACCCTAATTCACAAGAATCAGTGACAAACCCTCTCCTGAAAGTAAAGAAGGAAGCAGCACCTGTGGCTGGGGGACACAGTTGGGATAGGTTACTAATTAGCCAACAGCCAAGATAGTTTACCCAAATTAGCCAAAGGGCTATTCCATCCCATGTGACATCATGCTCAGTGTATAAAGCGGGGATGGGGCAGAGGGACAGATTTTTGCTACATAGGAGGGAGCTTGGCATCAGGATCCACTGTGAGCTATTGTAATGTAAATTGCATGCTTCTGTTACTGTTTTCATTTTCTATTTCTATTTTCTCTTTCTCTGTTGTTCTCTTAAACTTCTTTTATCCCAACCCATGAGTTCTGCCTTTCTTTCCTGATTGTCCTTCTCATCCCACTCTTGTTGAGGTGGTGAGGGAGGGAGTGAGCGAGCAACGGTATGGTATTTTAGCTGCTGAGTGGTGTTAAACCACCACAACAACTCATTTGTTACATTAGACACAACTGCTACTCAGTTTCAATTAACTACATGTGACAGTTTCTTACATAGGCTGTTCTTTATTCTTTACTCATGCCTGAAAGGCCCACAGGCAGAGACGGTACTGCAAAACTTGAAAATAAAAGATTCTAAGAAAGTCTGTGACTTCTCAGCCTTCTGTGCCAGGCTGTGTTCTCCAAACATTCCTCTTGTTTAATTTCTAGTCATAGAAAGCAATGCAAACTTACAGTATACTCAAGCTATTTATGCACCTTCATATAATTTATAAGCCTTCCACAAGTATATGGAAATCATCACAATTGATCAGACCTCTGTATGAAAACAGAGATTCTCCATCATGGACTCCACAACAACAAAGCTCAGAAAAATATAAAAGCAAGCAAGGAAAATCCATATTTTGTCATGACAACAGCAGAAGTTGCCTTTTTAGATTCTGTATAAAACAAATAAGTGATGAATAAATGTAAGTAATGTGTTCAAGGCCAGATTATTTGTGACTTTGCATGTTTATTAGCTCTCAGAAAATAACGGAGAATGAATGTGTAGTCCAACATACTTTTTCACTCACCTCAGTGCAGAAAAACAGATACATTTGAGGATACCATTTCATTTCTGCTATCACTGTAAAAAACATTTTTAGTCACTCTTAAAAGCAACACTAGCTATTCTGCAGAGTACAGATGAGAAAACTTCCTGACACAGTTTCAAAATAGATACATTCAATCTTTCGCAAGAAGCATGGTAGATTGCTGAAGAGATCCAGGAGAAGAGCTTTTTAAGTATTACTAATAGGTTTCTCCATACGTCGCAGCCTCGCTTTTCTGTGGGTGATATGTTTGAACTGCAGATAAATCGAATCACTGCTACCAAGAGTATACAACTGGACCTGATGTGGGCCAGCATGGATCCAAAAGGGTTTATTAGCAAGGCATTCTCTGTGTATATGTTACCTTAAAAAGCTGGGGCCAGGCTTGGAAGCAGCTCAGCACTTGTTAGTAAGTTTGACAAATATCGGGCAACCCCATGCAGAGGGATTCAGGGTTCTCAGCAGTCAGCAGTTGGAATCAGGAGAGATGGAAAGCGTAATACCCATACACTTGCATAGGCCTCGTCAGAGGCAGTTTGGCTCTACAGGTATCATTTTTTTTATGCCTTAGAAGTGATTCTTCTACGCTGAGTATGGATCTCTAGAGAGATGTTTTTGCATCACAGGCTTCAGAATTCCGAAGTCTATTTATCACCTTGGGATGGATTGAAATGCATGTGCACTTCCAAAGTGCTATCATGACAAGTTAACATACAAGGGTAACTTGGAGTGCGTTGAGAGCAGTATAACCATATTTTGGTAGAACAAACTATGTGAAGCTATTCAGCTGCCTTTATACCATGAACTCCTGTACTTCTGGGAAGGCAGTGGCACCTCAGATGGAACTGATGCCTGAGATGGACCAACTCAGTGGACCAATCTGAAGTTGATCCAAAATAAGGCCCAAAGGACTTAGCTTAACTGTTTCATGACACATGGGAGTCTCAAAGTCATGCTGTTTAAAAGTCAAAAAAATGTGTTAATACCCTTCGGATTTGGGCTTTCCATTAGTCAGACAATCCTAAGCTTACAATGAAGGGCTAAGTGCATGTGCAAGTGCCTGTGAGAAGCTATGTATCCTGAAGAGATCATTCAAAATTGTAGGAAATTATTCAAAACTGTAGGTAAAATTCACTGTCAAAATTGATTCACATGACTCCTCATTAAGGTCCTTACTGAAGTAACTTCTTATTTAAAAGTGTCAATAGACAATACAAGTTTAACTTGCACCTTTGGACTAAAACTGACAACAGTTCCTCTCACAGAATTGAGCTCTAAAAGTTCTTCAGTTGAGGATCATGCCAGCAATGTGGACTTACACATGAATATACAAATATTCAGGTAAGATCCACCCCTCCATAAATTACTAACCTCTGTTGGGTATCTCTGATCCTTTGATCTACAGTTTTTCCCATTCATAACAAAACAAACTTATTTTCAACCTGGTTTCAAAAAAACCCTCAAACCAAATAAATTTATTTGCTAAACATCTATACACTAGATTTGTACCTGCAAAATCAACTGTATGTTATTATGAAATTTGAGATAAAAGGTTTGGAAATGAATACATAGACATTGCCTAAGAGAAAATTTACTACAGGTGTTTGCTTATACTAGCAAAAAATTGTTAGCAATTATGCAAAAAAGTTAGATAGTAATTTAAAATAATAAAGAAGACATAACATTTTCAAAGACACAGATACTGCTTTATTTAATTTTATCAAAATTTGTCCCCTTTTGGGAAAATTAAGAATCATGATTGGACTGTATTTTGTATTGGACAGTTTTCTTATCAGGAACACAGCTTCACAGTGTTGGTAAATAAATCTTATTTGCTTGTTTATTTTGTTTCAACTGGTATACACTGATTACAGAAAGACTGATGTAAATGGATATCTTTGTTACTTTTTACTTTGCAATTTAATGTCTGTTTGCTTGACAGTTAAAATCTCTAAATCTTAAATAGAAACAATAGGATTTTTATATTAAAGAGAATAAGCAAAAACAAAAACAAAACCAACCCTTAATTTGCTTACCTACCACTATATATGGAAAATTCACAGGAAGTCTTGAAAACAATATTCTTATAAGGGCAAAGCTAATAATTCGTCATGGGATTTGTTATATCTTATGCAGTGGTACAAGTAGTTATCTGAGGGAATCAACTCTCCTTCCATTAATTAACAGCAATTTTTTTTTTAAGACAAAAAAAAATTCTTTATTTGTGTCCAAAATTAAATGTACAGTGTAAATTGTAATAGTGTTTCAAATTAATTGGAACTTGCATGAACAGATTTACATGTGTGGTCAAGAGGGAGCAAGAGGTGAAATTGCAATCATCATTTGCACACAACAGTATCAGTTTGATCACTCTGATTTATTATCCATCTTCTGTTTTGTTGGTTGGATTGTTTCTTCATTATATGTCTCGAGAGTGCATACAAACACATGATAAACCAAGATTTATTCAAGGACAATAGCTACCTGATAGCAGACACCTGAAATTTACTTTAATTTTTTTTTAGTTATAGATTTGCTGTTCCATTTATATTCTCCTGCATCAGAACGAATCTCATCTATACT
Organism: Chlamydotis macqueenii; assembly: GCF_036417535.1. NCBI lineage: Eukaryota > Metazoa > Chordata > Aves > Otidiformes > Otididae > Chlamydotis > Chlamydotis macqueenii. The sequence goes on from NC_141558.1 coordinate 24,571,713, forward strand.
ACTATCATTTGAGACAATGCTGTAAGCGCTAGATCGGATACATCAAATAGTCTATCCATCCATGCTCTCCAACACCTGTTAGTCTGGAGATAGAAACAATGTGATAGAAAAACACTAATACAGTTAAAAACAGGAGGTTTTGCTTCTGCATGTAGGCAAAATGAGAAATAGGACAACAAATTTCTGATCATATAAACCCATACCAAACCCAAATGTTCAACATTTGACCAAGCTATGCGCACCTCAGTGCTCTGAAGAACAAAGAAGCTGCAAAACTTGTGAACAACCCAAAAAAAAAAAAAAAAAAAAAGTCATTAGGGTGTCACAGAAAAGGCAGTCCCCTCCACTCCTTCCCCAAATAATTTTATCATATTGATATACTGGAAATTCTTCTCCTGACCTTCAAACTCACAATCACCAAACTCCAAGGTACATGTCAGGTTAAAATTCAGTTGCTATTACAAACTGTTTCTTCTATATTGTTACCTCTACTTTTCTGTCATAATCTACTACTAAAGCAAGGGAATCCTTACATACAGTCATATATCTATGTATCTGTGACTAGAATTACTGTAGTATATGGACATCTCTTAAGCTCATTGACCAAGTAATTCCACTGAAATGAATGGAAATTACACTGTATAGGCATATTAACATATGAACACATGCACCCAAAACTGGATTTCCAGGAGGAGTGGTGGGGATCAGAAACTAGGTAATGTTGATCTTGGTCTTCTGATTGAAGGAATTATCAGAAAATTACCTGAGAACGCAACAGACTGAACCTGATTTTCGTTAGGTCAGCACATAAACCATGGCAAGACAAAGCTAATTATTTGAAAATAATCTGTCATTAATCTTTGCTTACAAAACTGTAGATGAGTTAAAAAATAGAAGGAGTAATAAAGACTGCATACATATTTATTCAGCTTAGAAGCCAAAGACCAACTATTATATAACTTAAAATAAATCTTTTGTATTAGTTTTTAAAGGAAATACATGCGAATAATTGCATCTTTCAGTGCATAAGTCCAGCTTTCTTAACTCAGACTTTGGCATTTGAACAAAGGAGAATGATCTTCAAGATACTGAGTTTCTTTTAATTATGAGCTTAATCTTAGTTCTAGCCAATCACGTTTGAAATGTTTAAACTTAGCAGACAAAACAAGTCTGAAAACTATTCTTTTCTTACCCAACAAAAAGAGTTTTCAAACTCTAGAATCAAAGTTTCAATGATATGGCTTTAGAGTCAATTTAAAAAATAACAGATTTAAAACCTGATATTTTCATTAAATATTTAAACATGTATCATGCCTATTGTCTTCTACAAACACTGTGTTAAACTTACATTTCACTTTGGGGTTCTTTGTTCCCAGATAAAAATATAAATCCATATGTTGTTCAGAAGCCTTCTTGTTATATAATATTAAAAATATATATTCCCATAGCAGACTGTATATAAAATATATATAAGTATATAATTTGTCACTTGAATAGTTGAATAGATACATTAATTTTCTTCTGTGTTCATACATGAATTGCACCCTTTCATTTATATGTTACAGCTATTAACTTTATGACAGTCCCACAATTATTTGGAAACTATAGCTTACACTTAGAAATTTTTAACATAAATTTATAGTTTACCTCAGATCTTTAAAACATAGGTACTTTTTTTTAATATTTTACTGCTTTTACTTTCCTAAAAGCAAGGATCAAAAGACACATTATTTTTGACTAAACACATTGTGCTTTAGGCAGTAAATCAACAGCATTGTAGTATAAAAACACAGACAGGAGTTTTGGATTTCAGTTGTCCTCTGAGACAGGTGGTTTGCCCTATCCAGTTTGTCAGAGTTGATTACAAGACAGGAGCTTTTCCATTTTTAATGCTTGGATGAAGATTTTTCAGATGACAATACCCAAGGTTAATCTCTTAATGGACAGTAGACAAGATTTTGCCTAAAGTGTCACTTAACTTAGAAGAGTCCACCATTAAATATTTAGTCATGTCAATCAAACAACATTTAAATTCTAGTTAAAGGCATCTTTTTCATTCTGCTTTACTTACTTAATTAGTTACAGAAATAGCAAGTGTTCTGAAAAGTACCCAAGGACATTCTGGAAGACAAAATAAAACACAACCCAAATAATACGGGATTTTTCAGATATGGAGTTTTTTATTTACATTATGTAAAGTAAGCTTTCACATCATCCGCATACTTTCAAGTGCTAATTAAAGCTTTATTTAGTTACAGCACATCTCCACTGAGTACTACATCTCAGTAACTAGCACGTCAAATAAGCTTTAAGAGTTCATACGGAGAGCTTACACTTCAAATGTTTCACTATTTCTACAAAATACGTTTACTTAAAGAAGCGTGGCAATTACATTTGTGAACCAAGAAACCTTTTTCAGAGCTCATCCCAACCCTAAAGACCTTCCCTCAGATTTTAGCTACTTCTCTGAAGTTCCCTCCTTGTCCTTCTCTCAGTCTCCTCTGCTACACATCCCTCGTTTCTTCCTTAACTACAATAGCACCTATTGTTAACAAGCCTTGAACTTATTTCTGGGTATTTTTAACCATTTACTGTGGTTTGTTTTTAGGGCCATCCAAAACTGAAACCCCTCTTACAGCTGTACTTGTTAATATTAATTTTTCATTAATTTAAGATGCTAGATATTTTAATTTACTGATTTCAGCAATATTTTTCAAGAACATGTTCTTGAAGATCTCCTATAAAATCACACTTCCTTCCATCTCCTCTATGTTAAAAGAAAATGGCAACAGATAACAAAAGATATTCAACTTTGCTATTTTAGATCCACATTTTTGTCCTTGGGACTCAATTCAGAATATGTATACATCTTATTTGCACTGACTCCAGTATATCCCACATAATTCAGATTTAGGGATAATGTACAAGTGCTACTTATTAATATAGAAAAACCTCATCACTGCCTATTACATATATAAGTCCCTCTAAGTTTTGTCTTAATAAATAAATAAGTTGAAAATAAAGTAAGATAGACTTCTGGATGCTTTGTTTAGGGAAAAGTTACTGTATTTCACCTTAATATACACAGGTCCATTCTCCGTGGTTACTGACTCCCATGTTTGGAGTATTTTAAGGGTGTACTGCATTCTGTACTATGTCAATAGAAATTCTACATGCAAATAAAATATCAGAGACCTTTACAGACTGAAGGATAAAATTTAGTTATGTGGATATAGATATTCTTGCAATGGTATACTCCAAAAGTAGAATGCACTTTCTGTGTACATTCATTTCACAGTTGTTCTGTACTGGAATAAATAAATAAATACATACATACTTACTTACAGAAACAAAAGTGTATGGAGATTATTATCTTGCTTATTTATTTTGCATTTTGCCTCCATCTCTTTTATTTCATTTATTCAGTGTTGAGATCCAAATTCTAACAAGGGATGTAGGTAGGTAGGCAATTTCCACCTTCTAAACTTTCAAGTAACTATTTTTTATCTCAAGTATTATTTGGTGTGAATAAATGGGCAAAAAAAAATCAGATTTAAAAAAAATCATAATTTTTTTTGCCATGGTTCATGACCTGCACAAAGTAAAGAGATGCAGAGAAGGATGGAGTTTACTTAGACATGAAAATTACTCCTAAATTTTAGGTGTTACATAAGAGCTTTTCCTAAATTTATGCTGTCACTCTCTTTCTGGTTCCTTACTTGCACTATTGACTAGTCATAGAATTTAAGCACTTGCTTTAGGTAAAACATTTCACCAGCTAGGTGAATGCTAAAGAAGGATGGACTGAATCTTATACCAGCTTTTACTATAAGTATTTCAGACTCTTCAGTTTCATATAATTTTGCCTTACATTGTCTAAACATATTGTTTATCTCTTCAGAAAATGTAATTCTACTTAGCCCTTCTAATGCAGCTACAATATAGATCAGTTTATAATCTAGACATAAGACATTAAGGCAGCAAAAAAAAGATACATAGACTATGAAAAAAAACATTACATAACACTCATACCTAGCACAGCTTTTTTTTTTTTTTTGCTTTTTTTTTTTTTCCCCCTCAGGCCTCACCTTTGCTTTTTAATAGTGGATGTGCAGCATTTAGTTTCTTTTTCTCCTTTGAATTTTGCTTTTTCAACATTTGCCTGTACTGCCTGAAATACTTAAAGCCTTCTAACTGCTGGCTGGATGAAAAACAGTTCTTCCTTTGTTCATACTATTCTGGAGTCTAAGAGTAGGTTTCCATGACTTCAGCACTTCTCTCATTTCTGTATTCCTGTTATAGCTAGTGATAAAATTTGCACCAATTTCAGACAGATTTCAACCAAAACTGCATAATTTTGAGAATGCCACTCTAGCTGGATGAAGGCATTAATAAGAATTTACATAGTCTCATTAGAGGCGTGGAGATTCTGCTCTGAAATTGGCAGGTTAGGCTGGTTGCTGACTAACAGTCAGATATATCCAAAGATATCCAACAGAATATACAAGGCAGAGAAGTTGGATAATTCTTTCAAAACAAAATTATTTTTAAGTTCAAGTTTTTCTTTGCATTTCTCAAGTGCAAATGTAGTAAAATGTAATGTGGACATAAATTTAAAAAAAAAATTACTTTACAGAGGGAAGGGAAAATTACTGAGACACTTGAAATTACATTTTACTGATTTTTTTTTTTTGAGAATTTGTACTGCAAGAATAATTCCAACGTAGCAGAAATTCACTGGGCTTATGCATAGGAATGCAAGAAATTTACCTAAAATATATAATGATTCAACTTTGATTGTATTACATAGATTATACTATGCAGACCAGAAAAACATACTAGCAGTTTCAAATAAGGTGCAATTGAGAGTTGGAGGTGTTTTGGGCAAACCTGTAAGTATGAAAAAGAAATCTTTAGGGAGCAACAGTGCACACCTTCGGTCAAACAGTAGAGTAATATGAGAGTAGAAATAAAAGTTATAAACCCCAAAGCCTTCAGTAGTTAAAAATAAGCTGATTACTTGTCTTATCTCAAGGTCATCTATCCCTGTCTAGTCTTCGTTAGATTATTACTGACTTTTCAAAAGCCATGATCTTGAATTGTTCTCACTACAACATAATATTGTACATGCATCTGGGGAGGCTTAGATTTCTACTCTGACTGCAGTTATGCTTCACACAGTACTAGTCTTTTAACTTCAGATATCAGGTTCATGGATTGCTTCAGTTTTGAGGGTAACATGTGTAGCACTTTTATCTAAAATGCATGGAAAAAATATTCTGGACTCAGCGGTTCTGTTTGGGTCTAGACAGCTTCACTAGTCCTATGAATTCCCAGGCCAGTACTTGCACAGTTCTCTTTCCTTAAGTAAAGTAATAACTGCTTCAGACTAAGGTGTTTCATGTATGTGACAGGAGACATGCACATGAAACAGCAGTTCACCTGAATCTCACTGACTATTATTCTAGGCACTCAATCAACTTACATGCTGCTTTCAGTATGTTTCAGAAGGGAATGAAAACACTGCTAAATTTAACAGAAGCAGTGCTCATTCTTAGGATAAATAGGTCTGTTTTACAGAGAAAAATAATTTGTTGGAAAGGATTTCCTTTTTCTAATGCTTATGGTTGTTTGGTTTTTGTTTGTTTGTTTGTTTTTTTCTAGATTGTCTACCAAATGGAATATAGATATTTTGCATTTATTTCTCCCATGTACTTCATTTACTGACTAATGTCCAAGTAAGAGTGCATTTTGACTGGTTTGCTCAATTAGAACTCTTATTCAGATACCTGAAAAATATTTGATCTTGAAATATGTCAGTCATGGGGGCCTTCACATAAGGCTAAGCCTGTGGGTTGGTCTTTTCCTACATGGAAAACTGTAGGTGTAGATAAGTCTTTGCACATATTTGTTCCACAAGTATTTGTGAACAGATGGTAAACTGTTGGCATTGGTATAGATCTGGACAGGCATTAATGACAAGGATAATAAAGTGGTTTTCTAAAGAAAAATTTAGCACTTAGCACTGAAAAGGTCCAATGTTCCTGAGCGTGACTAAACAATATGGCAGAAGGACTCTACTTTTCTCTAGAATAAGGCAGTATAGCCTATTTTTACTTTAAAGAGATCTTGCTTTCACCCACCCACACAAAAAAAAAAAAAAGCAACATATATTTCTTCCTTCCTCACCCTGTGAAAGAGGATAAGAGACACCTTCTCATTCTATGAACTAGAGAGTGGATCTGCTTGAATGGCAAGGGAAGTACCTCGCTGAGCTGATCTTAAAAGAGTTGTATTACAGGTGGTCTAATCCTGAAATTCAGTCAGTTTGCTAACACCAAACATTTCATCTGCATTCTTTCCATCATACGGAGGGAGCCACTTTCTGGCAGTTATACTCTATTTTCTATATATTACACAAAGGGCACTATAAGACAACAGTCTCCTTAAGATTGTAAGAAATCACAGAGTTAATTGCCCTATCCATCTAATTTTCATGCTTTGCTTTTGAAATGTCTAGGCTTTGGTACATTATGTCATCATTTTATGCATGAACAGTCATAAGCTGTCAATGCATTCACCCCACACAGATCTTCCAAATGGAAAAACAGTCTTGAAAATTATCAGCATCACAAAACAGTGAAAACTCAGGGCTTCAGCTTTCTTGCTAGAGTTAAAAAATATTTTATATCATAAATTTATCACTAAAATTGTACATACTTGCACAGACCACAGGAGTTCTAAATATCTTTTTGACAAAGGGGACTGAGACTTTAAAAGAAAAGCAAAATTAGAAACAGAAACAAAATAAAATGGAGATATATTGTTTTACAAGTCTTCACAGAACAGCATTTCAATTTCTGTTAAGGCTCTTATTTTCTCTTAAGAAGACTGAAATGAAAACAACTTAGCAAAAAGAAACAAATTATTCATAACAATAGTAGTTGACAGTAGCAGCAAACAACTCAAGCAGTGAAAAGTATAAAGCAAGGAACATGTCATGGCATTTACTGGAGAGTATTATTTTGCCATAACAGAGGACATTTTTTGGTAGAGAGACTGCAAGAGGGTTTAGTTTAATTCTGCAAGCCATCTGTGAATGATTTGCTTGATACTGTTTCTATTAACTTCCTCAACTGGGAATACAAACCACTACTTTCACTAATATTACTTTTAATTTGTCCACTTAATATTACTTAGTCTTCAAAAGAGAAGCTGTTGCTTGTGCGGTCAGTCTTAAGTACAATTTAAAGAAGAAAAGCCCTGCAGAATTCTAAATATTAATAACCAGGAGAAGCTGTGTTGATTTTGCAAAGAGATATGCGCAATATTCTGAGCTTCACACCAACTTCAATTCCTAACAATGGTGGCAGAACCTTCTCAAGATACTTAAACTCTAGTAAATTTTCAAGTTGGCAGGTACAATAAAATAAGCACCATACTCAACCATAGCATGCTTGCATAAGGCTTCTAGGAATATATTATAATCTAGAGAATCCATTATGAGTAAGTGTCTTTGAGCATAAGGTTATATTTAGCTGAATATGAGCAGTTAAAGTGATGTGCATCTGTTTTCAACTTGAACTAGTTCCACTTTACAGAAGTTAATTAACTTTTCTTTTACACTAGACACTAAAAGTCCCATTTCTGTCACCACTGAGCATCAATTCAGCTACACTAGTCATAAGTTGTCAATGCATTATGAAACATAGCAGATTATTTTTTTTTCTCTGCTTGTTCAGACAGAAGGACTTTCCTTTTCAATTTCCATTTGTGGCTTCATGTTGGAAAGATTAGAGTTTAATTTTAATATTTTTGCCAGTCTTGTTCTTCACAAAAGACTCCTACAAATCTGAGCCCAGAGAGATTCACAGGGAACACTAACTCCACGTGGCCAAACAAAGCATCTTTTGATTACCAAGGAATGTTTAATTTTTATAATTAAACAACTTCAGTGTCATCTCAAGCCTCAGCTATTAGCCTTCCATTACTAATTCACATGCTCTAACTGTAGTTAACTTTAAATTTGCTTTCCCCATGCCCCCATTTAGAAATATACAACATTTCAGGAGGCTACTGAATGTCACATTTGTTCTAATCATTCCTGCAGTCAGTCCATTAGTAGCAACTGAAATGCTATTGGGTTCTTTGAAAGTGCTTTTGCCTAGTTAAGAGCAGGAAGTCTGACGGGGCAAAGGCAAGAATAGCAATATGAAAGTCAATTCTACAGACAGCATAGAAATTAGAGAAAATAAAATGAAAAACTTTAGGGAGTTTGCCACAAATAATGTGAAATATATCCCTGGAAAGCAGCACCACATGTACATGATAGTTGGAATACCCTACTATTCTACTGGAAGAAGCACAACTCAGATGTTTCTTATTTTATGAAAGTTTATGAATGAGATATGGAAAAACACGATACTCCCAGATCTGTCTTAGGAAGACAGTAATAGCCTGCTGTGTAATTAGCAAGGTAGATTATTTAATTGCAGACCTATAGACTCAAACCCTCCTTCTTTATATTTCTGAATATCCATACTTATATGTATATGGAATTAATGAAATTAAATACAGACATTTGCCAGCCATCAAAGAGAAAGATATCAAAAACAATGGAGGAATATGCCCACAGACATTACACTGAATCTAAGAGTGATCATCATATTTTTGAAGCTTTTTGATAAATTGTTAGATATACAGGAGGAATGTTTGGCTAAAACTGGGGTGATCAGAAACACGAATCATCCACAGAAAGCAATGAGAAAATCAGTAAAAAATACAAGTATTATTTGAGAGGAGTTCTTTGAGCTACTACAGTGATGGAAAAGTAGAACTAGGAAAATCTCTGCTCCTACTTCTTACTATGTTCAGAAAAGTAAGGCTATGCACGTTTTCAGAAAGTCAATAGGTTTCTGTGACGAAAGACAGCCAAACCAGTAACAAACCACCTCTATCACTAATTTTGACTCCCAAAAGAACAACTAGCTGGCAAGGGTTTCCTACTGGCAAACTATCTGGGTCAACAGCAACAGTCCAATACTAACTTTGTCTCTATAAATGTATCTTGGCTTCAGACAGACAATATAAAAACAAGGAATATCACTCACTGAAACACAAGCACCTTTCAGATCAAAAAAGAAGATTCTGAAACAAAGTCAAAATGCGTCAGTGATAATTCAAATAAGATTTATGAAAGCAGGAATATTAAATCCAATAATTATCCATGACCCAATATTTTGGGAAAGTCAGTGTCAGCTTTACTTTTTTTTTTTTTTTTAAAGTCTTTCTTCCAGTTTGACTGGATTATGCTTTTACTGGAAAGAAGTCATAATGATGTCCACAGCACACAGATCGAGTACTTCTTAAATTACAGACTGTGATAAGAATCAGAATATTTTAAGGAAAGTCTGAAGACTACTGCTACATGGAATCATAGAACTCCATCCCTCTGAAACCAGGACATTCAGGTTGGAAGGGATCTTTAAAGGTCATCTAGTCCAACCTCTGCAGTGAGCAGGGACATCTCCAACTAGATTAGGTTGCACAGAGCCCTGTTCAGCCTGATCTTGAATTTCTCCAAGAATGGGGCATCTACCACCTCTCTGGGCAACCTGTTCCAGTGCTTCACTACCCTCATCATAAAAAAATTTCTTCCTTATGTCTAGTCTAGATCCACCCTCTTTTAGTTTAAAACGATTACCCCTTGTCCTATTGCAACAGGCCTTGCTAAAAAGTTTGTCCCCATCTTTCTCATAGGCCCCCTTTAGGTACTGAAAGGCTACAGTAAGGTCTCCTTGGAGCCTTCTCTTCTCCAGTCTGAGCAGATCCAACTCTCTCAGCCTGTCTTCATAGGAGAGCTGCTCCAGCCCTCTGATCATTTTTGTAGCCCTCGTCTGGACTCACTCCAACAGGTACATGTCTTTCCTGTGCTGAGGGCTCCAGAACTGGACACAGTGCTCCAGGTGGTGTCTCACCAGAGCAGAGTAGAGGGGCAGAATCACCTCCCTCAACCTGCTGGCTATGCTTCTTTTGATGTAGGCTTCTTTTACATGTAGGTGTAGAAAGTACATGTGGATGAAAGAAATCTGTAAACTCTTCTATGAAAACACCATTTAAAAAAAAAAATTGAAAAAAAAACTGGGTTTGTCTCAAATTTTTGCTAGAAATTTAAGTCCTGGGAAAAATGTCCTAAATATCTTTTTGTTTTCCTACTTTGTAAATATTGATTAAATTCCTCATAAAGGTCATTATGATTTATGTTTCCTTTCTACCATAAGAGGAAGTCTGATTTAATTGTATCACCCCTTTTTTGTGATGGAGACTTCATACCACACTCTATATATTTCGTAGGACTTTAACTTGACCTCACAGAGGGAAAGGCAGATATAGTGTAAGTGAACTACAATAGAGCAATATTTGCTAATCTCTCCTTTCCATGGCAGAGAGATCAATAACCTCAGGGGGTAAAAACATAAGAAAACTAAGCATTACATTAAAAACTTTAAATCAGATGCCTAGATTTTCCATAAAAAGAGGAAAGTTTTTAACAGTCCTATTGTCATTTGCATGTATTGTAGCTGACCTCCCTTCCCACCACCCACCATGAAATGAGCTGCAGGTATCCAGTCAGGTATTTTGTAACCCAAAGGCCATTTATAAAGCACATCTTTCTGAAGCACAAGTAGTAACAAATAGACTGACAAATAGTCAGTCTTTTTTAGCTGCTTACTCCAGTGCAACCCTCTAGTGCAACCCAATAGACGTCTCAGCTACTTCTCTCTTTCCCAGAGCGTTAGCGCTGTCCTGCAACTAAGCAATTTTGGTAGCTCTGCTGGTACAACTGCAAAACATGCAGGATCTCCAGTCGTCACTGTGGTGGTTCCAAAGATTCCAGATGATGGTGGAGGTCAGAAACCCCTCTGCATATCCTGCTGGTTCTCAATAGGGGAGAGAAGCTACAAGCACTGCATTGTTACATCTTTCTGTTCAAAATTTGTGTTCAAATGACTGCACTAACAACATGTCACAAACCCAGCGTTAGTCACTCACTGTGAGTAAGGATTGCAAAGCATCCTTCCCTGGACCAATTTCACTTTCTCATCCTATTCTTCCAAGAACAGCTAAACTATTTGCTGCTATGTAAATCTATGCCAAGCACCAGTAAGGTTAATAGATGCACCTCAGATACCATAGAAATAAATGAATGTTTTCAGTGTTTCAGTCTTCATCTATAGGGAATTCAGTTTCTATTGCTTCAATAATGATTTTGTCCCTCCTCAGATTATTTATTGTTTTTATAAAGCTTTGATTCTTCCCAGCATCTCTCATTGCATAAAATTATAGATATGTTTTTGAGAGATCCTGCCAATTTTTTTTTTTTCCCTCAGAAAGTCCCACTGAGAAAGTACATTCTGAGAAAGCAGAAAATTCTTGGAATACAATCTCTTTTTTTTAAAAAAAAGAAAGAAAGAAAGAAAGGACCCCTTAAAATAGTAAAACCTCATCATTCAGCAAGAACAGAGCAGGAAAAACATTTCTTTGTTATTGTGTATGCTTCCCAGGAAAAAAAAAAAAAAAAAATTTTACATCAGTTTTGAGTCTGGCATTATACATCTGAATTGATGCTCAGGATCCAAACTTTTTTTCATTCATGACTACTAAAATGCATTGAGTTTAAAAGATTTATTTGAGACAGGTAAGTGTACAGAAATCAGTTGTTTAATGCCATATCGTAAAATGTCATTTTTGCTGAAACGAACTTTGACCAAAATGGTCAAAATATTTAAAATTTATTATTACAGTATATACATAGCTACTACAGTAAATGTGTCATCATGATCACCAATATTAGCCACTTAAACTATGGCTACTAATAACCATATGCAGAAATTTAAGACTCATAGAAAGGTCTGCACTCTAAGATCAGAAGCTTATGATCCTACTTCTCTTCTATATATGTATATTCTTTCAGCCTGATTAAAAGCTTAATGCATTTAAGACAAACTCAATCTGAGTTTAGCTCAAAATTTTCTTATATTAGACCTGAAAAAAATACTTGTGCTTATTAAATATATCTGGTTTTCCTCTGTTATAATGACCTGAAACTGATTGCCTCTCTCAGCAAGCTTTGCTCACTTAAAATTAAGTTTTCTGTTGGGATACATTTAGTTTTCTTCATAGCAGCTTGCATGGTGCAGTGTTTTGGATCTGTGGCCAAAACAGTGTTGATACCACAGGGATATGTTAGTTATTGCTGAGCAGTGCTTACACAGCATCAAGGCTGCCTCTGTTTCTCATGCTGTCCCTCCAGCAAGTAGCCTGGGGTACACAAGAAATTAGGGGGAGACAGAACCAGGACAGCTGACCCCAACTGACCAAAGGGATATCCAATACCATCACCCATGGTCAGCAATAAAAGCTGAGGGAAGAAGGCAGAAGGAGGGACATTCAGAGTGATGGCACTGGTCTTCCCAAGTAATGTGTGATGGAGCCCTGCTCTCCTGGAGATGACTGAACACCTACCTATTGGTGGGAAGCAGGGAATTAATTCCTTGTTTTGCTTTGCCTGTGCACACAGCTTTTGCTTTACCTATTAAACTGTCTTTATCTCAATCCATGTGATTTTGCACTTTTACATTTTTTATTCTCTCCCCCTGATGCTGGGTGGTGATTAGCTTCCTAATGAGGTTAAGCCATGACATGCAAGTAAGGCTAATGCATACAGATGAGACACGAAAGATGGAATATCTGCACTGAAGACAAAAAGACTACATTTGGGCATGGCTCAGTAATGTCTGCTCCTACCAGCAGGCTTCATTACCTTTTTCTTTTCCACAGTTTTGGAGGGCAGGAACCAAGTTCACTGTAGTTGCTTCTGTCCCCAGTGCAAATAACATAGAAGCTTCAAGGTCTGAGATACAGGAGGCTGCCGTCTAACACCTCTAGTTCCCATGGAAATGGTAGAAAAGAAGCTATGAAGAAACATTACTTGACTTTATCTCCAGATACTACTAAGCCTACAGAAATGTAAAATTACTCAAAAAGTCAGGTATAATTGAGCGTTGAAAAGAAAAAGGAGATTAAATGCTAAAAAACTTGAAGTTGTTCTTTGATAATGACTTATCAATTGATTGTTTCCTTAAGAAGTATAAAAAAAAATAATTTCACAAGACAATTTTGTTAAAATAAAGGGCAACTTCTAAAAAACATCTTTCTTCAGAGGAGCTGCAGACATATGGACTCAAATTGTCTTTTCTTTATGTGAAATGTCAAGCTGAACAGAAACAAAGGAGGAGTTTTCCTGTAAGTACTGTTGCTGACCATGACATATACTTTTCAGAACTACATATTGGGAGTAACAAGTACCTTGGTAGGTTTCTATTTTATTCATCTGTTGTGGTTAAGATGCCATTGTTGATTTTGGTGTTAAAGATGGGCAGAAAGGAATAGAGCAACAGCACGTAGCTTAAGTAACAGTAGGTAAATCACAACTTTGTGATACTAAGTACAGGGTAGCACATTATAAGGCCACTCACACTCATTTGTTCCTTGACAGTTATAAAAATTAGAATAGATTAGACTATCCAGTAAGAATTGAAAAGGCAAAGATACAATATTCATATGAACTCCCATGTCTTTAATGAAGATTCAACTGAGCAATACATTTCTGACAAGCATGCAGTGAATATCCTTGTGATGATGCTTTTTCTTATTTATACATTTATTTTTAATTTCAGAAAGATCTTTTTTTTTCAAAAAAGCTCAAGTTCAATGAACAGTGCTTGCAAGCATTCTTTCAACCACTCTCCACATCAGTGCCTTGTTATCTTTGTAATACAGACAAGAAGCATCCAGTCTGTTGTAAAATATGGACTCATTTTTTTCTAATTATATTATTCTCTTACCTTATTTGCATATGGTAATCACAGCCTGTTTTCTTTTTAAAATGTGATGTCTAGTACATTTTAAAGTGTTTTGAAAAATATAGGATATGCATCCTAAAGAAAATGGGTAATATATATGAAATATGATTAAAATACTGGAAATGGAAACATGGGCATGTACATAGATATACACATAGTACCTAAAACTTTTTGTTTATAAATTCATCATTTACCTGTAAGCTCAACAGGTGAACAGCATTTTTGTTTAGGCACACTTGGTTGAAAGTTTCAACAGCTACCCAGCTCAAAAAGAGAGCTGCAATTTGGCTGCTGCTGCCAAACATGATCACATCTACACCACAACACCTCTTACATTGTTTCCTATGCTTTTTTGATCACATTTGTTAAAGGAGAGAAACTATTTAAAACAAAAACAAAAAATTAAAACAAAAAATGTTAACTTATCCTGGGATAAAGTTGGCTGCCTCCTTAATATGTAAAATATTCTTTGCATTCATTGTATTAAAAGGTGAGGCTGGGCAAGAGCAGCAAGGCTGAGTTTTGCTTGTTAAAGAACTCCTTACTTTCTATTGATTTTGTCAGGACCTTGAGCTCACTCAGGCCTTGCCTGAGCTCCTGCCCATGTATGCCTGTGCCCAGCCCTGCCTCCTGCTTCCTGGGCTTGGGCTCCAGACCTCGAGTGCATGCAGCCTGTCTCCAGCCCAGCCTCCAATTTCCTCTGCGGCTGCTCCTAATGTGATCCCTGCAGGTTACCCTGGACCTGGTTTGCAACTCATCCAGGGCTGTGGATGGTTGCTATCAGCTCTTGGCGCTGCTCACTCAGCTTGTGTGCTGCAGCACTGCGCCTCATCAGTGAGGGCACAGTCTGCACTTTGGTCACCCTCAGCTCCCAGCTCACCCCCCATCATGTCCCTGACAGTTTCCATCTGAGAAATTACACACAGATCCTGAAATAGCCATATCTTTTGTAGGTTGCTGAAATCAGGTTAACTGAATTCCAGTGCATGGGAAAAGGGCAACATTTGCCTTGCAAGAAAAGGATATATGGCCTTTCTTTCAACAATAGCTAGGACGACCACAATTTAGCCTGTCTTTTGCGAAAGCTTCCACATAATTTCAATAGTGAGAGTTAATAGTACTCCACTCACACTGTCAAGGGAGTTGCCATGATAATATTGTATCATTACATTTATATGGTTTTTATTTTGCCTTCCAGTCTGTAGAAAATACTATAAATACAGCAATTCCTGAGCTGTATAAGCAGAAGTTCCTAAAGCTAGCTTTAGAAAAAAAAAAGTTTAAACATGTTTAAACTTTCAGAAGAACAAAAAAAAAAATCAGTAAGAAGTTTAAAAAAGAGGATGAAAAAGTACTTTATAATCTAGAATTCTGAAGAAACAAATCTCTAGGTGGAAAACTTCAAAATAAATGCAAGGTCAGAGGAAACAGACTAAAAAATGGAATAACTAAACATGTTTCTTTGTCTGGACAAGCAAAATTAAATACGATCTTTAACTCTGCTTAATACTTAACAGATTTAGAAATCACAAGTTCAGCTTTAGGAGTATACACAAATGTTTTTCTCTTTTCAGATAACTGTATAATTTCTGATATTTTATGAAAAACATAGTAGTGTTCTCATATATCCTCAAAATATACAGATTTTTTTTTTTTAAATTCTATAATTTGATATATTTTCTGATGGAAGAATGTTAGATGGAAAAATCTGGGAGTCTGCTGCCCTGCATCTCCCCAAGTAGAAGTGTACATGACAGAAATACTCTGCAAAAGTCTAGGTCTGGAAAACCCAACCCACTTGAAATGCACAGAGTAATTTCATGTGAAACGCAAAGAATATTTCTCATCATTCAAGTGGATGGTCTCTGATGCCCTGTAACAGACATTTGGATCGATTATTTTGATCCATATCTGCTCTGGTGTCTCATATCTGCCAGAAGTGCCTGGAGCTGTGCAGTACACCTCATCACTTCAAACACAGTTCTTGGTCTTTGCAGATCTAAGACAGGACTTAAGGACAAAAGATTTTCCAAACAAAATCTGTAAACAAATTAAGAAGCAAATTAATTTTTCTTGTCTCCTCAAAAATTTTGAAAATATGGCATGCTACTGCAACATTAGTACCAGTTCGTCTATAAATGAGGAAATGAATAAACTATTTGTTCACAAAATTTTATAGGCAAATACAACCTACAAACATGGAAGAAGCGCTACCTGAAACCAGTGGTAACCACAGCTATCCATTATACCATATGAGACATGGTAACCAATCTGCCTAGACATGACAGGCTTGTGACCTTTGGTAGGGTTACAAGCATATGACAGTCACACCTTCAGCATTGCAGCTCAGCCTTGAACTAAATGTTAGATTTCACTACCACATTGAGAGCAAATTGGTATTTTAGTTTTCAGTACTATTGGTCTAGCTAAACAAAGTGCTAAATAAATAGTAAGACCCTTTATGTTCAATAAATAAATTTCAATTTAAATGTCTAAAGTTATTAGTTTACCACTGATCAAGCACATCAATACTGAAGGACAGAGTCTGAGTGAAAAAGTTTTTACTGAAAAATATATTCTCTTCTGAAAATAAAAAGTTATTAATTTTGAGTAATTTTTTTTAGGTCTATACTATGATTTCAAAATATTTTGTTCAAAAAAAAAGCCCCAAACATTGAAAAAAAAAAAATTGTCTTCCACCTTTGAAGAGACGTGTAATTTGAGTCTAACATGATACTGAAATATTCCCTGAAATACGAATTAATATATTTGCTACCCTGTGCACATACTTCAAAACTGAAACAAAACAGGTATATCTAGTTCCCTAAAGCTTTAAAAACAGCTTCCTCTCCCACAGTACTCATGTGCATCCAATATAATAGCCCTAAACCCTCAAAATCATACGTGAGCCAAGTGAGTAGTTTCACTGCTTTTGATGTTAGCAATGTCTTTAGGGCCTTAGTATTCTGCACGTTCACATCGTTCAATAGTATGATGTAAGGGAAGTGCATAAAAATTTAATTCCATAAGCATTTATATACTGTGAAAGTCTAGGATACGGTGACATTAAACTGAAAACACAGTTTACTTTATTTAGACAAACCATGCAGTACATTGTGACTGGTCAAAAAGACCTGCGTATTATTACCAATTACTTGTGTTATATTTCTCCCTCTGCATTCTATAGCCAGAAGGTACATGGCACATCTCCACCCAGAAGCAAGCCTAGGAGTCAATAATTCAGAGTTTGATTAGTGCTGAAATTATTACCTCTCCACAGTACAATTTTAATTCACTTATTTTATGTTCAAGGACAAGAAGACAAAGGATTGGAGTGGTTTTCCCCATGTACTTGTCATTTTCACATTTCCTGAGAGAAAGGCAAAGCCAAAACTCTTGAATTAGAAACTGGCAGCCACCACGTAATTTCTCAGTGGCTGAGTTCTCTCTTCTACAGCCTATAAGTATCTGCCTATTTTTATTTTCAGGCGCAGGCAGATTCAAAAGATTTCTATCAGGAAGCCCAACTTCACTCTCTTGGTGTTTTCAACATGAATCAGAGTAGAAACCTTCCTTCAGCACTCAACAGCCAAGCCAGATAAAAATATATGCCCTTCCTACAACCCAGTAACCCAAATGCATCTCTGTTTTCAAACCTGCTTACCATGGAACTGAAACAAAGCTTTGCTTTATCTTAAAAATACCAACAGTATAGTAAAGAAAAAAAGATGTCAGATATATTTGCTGTGCGCTGTATGTAACTGCAAGGCAAAAGCTAACATATGCTCTCTCCTTAACTCAGCTAAAACTTCCTGGGGTCTAGGGAGAGGACACAATACAATAGGAGGTGCAAACCAGCTCCCAGAATGGTACTTGAGTAGCTAGCTGGCACCTACTGTAATTACACAGCAGCCTAAAAGCTCACTGGAGATATTTGACATAGAACCAATTGTCACAAAGCCATTTTCATGGTGAAATAAGTTCTTCCACTCAACATGTCTTGAAAATGAACAGCAAGACAGTGCAAGCTGAGGAACAGGCTCAAGCTAAACCTCTCAAGCTACGCAAATGATAGATGCTGACTAGGTAGATTGACTTGAAAAGTAAGACTCACAGTTACACCATTTCATGATAGACTCCCTGAAAACAGGTTAATTAGAGAAAAATAATGAAATGTGGACTATATTACATTGCACCAATTCAGATGGTTTTGAGGCATTTATGGATGAAAATGTGTGCATATGAATGAGTACATGTGCTGAACAACTGCAATTATAAAGAAATACAATTATAAAGAAATGCAGCTTCAGAATATTTAAAATGAAAAAATAGAAATATTGGTGTGAAAAAAACCCCATTTCCCATGAATTCAGAACTTTAAAAGGAATGTTATTACTTTTAATAAAATTTTTGTTGAGCAAGGCGGTATAGAAGAGTTATAAAAGATAATATGCTACCTAATTTACATGCAAACCCTTTAAAAGCTGCTGAGAAGTCAAGTACTACATATCTCATATATGCTGAACTGCAACAATGGAATTAATTCCTCTCACACCATGCACTTTTGATCACAAATATATGTTAGCAAGCTGCTGAAGGCTCATTTTTCTCCATCTCAGAGCCATTATCGACCATCCCTGAACAACCTTCTTGTCAGTAAATCCAACCACTTTGCAATATCTATGTTTAATATTTCCTTGATGCATGGACAAATCAGAAGTATCTCAATTAAATAATCTTTTTTTTTTTAACCTATCCAGTCCTTCTAATGGAAAATGAGTTCAAACAGGACTGAATATCTAAGGGCCCCGTTCCAACTTGAACTACTTGTTACTACAATCCTTTTACAATGTATTTGGTCTGAGAGAGATGGAATTCATTTTCCCCATAGCAGCTCTCATAGTGCTGTGCTTGGTATTGACAGCTGAAGAGTTTTGGCAGTGCTCACACACCATCAAGGCTGTCTCTCCAAATCCACCCCCTCACCAGTAGGCTAGGGGTGGGAAAGATCTTGGGAGGGCTCATAGCCAGACACGACACTTGACCCAAACTGACCAAAGGGATGTTCCATACCATATGACATCATGCTTAGCAATAAAAGCTAAGAGAAAGCAGGAGGAAGGGGAGCATTCATTATTACGTCATTTGCCTTCTGGAGCAACCACTGTGCCTACTGAAGCCCTACTTCCTGGGAAGTGGCTGGACTATGCCTGCTGATGGGAAGTAGAGAATAAATATTTTTGTTTCTCTTTGCTTCTGCACAAGGCCTTTCCTTTTGCTTTATTAAACTGCCTTTATCTCGACACATAAGTTTTTTCCATCTTTTCTCCTCACCCCTGTCCTACTGAGGAAGGGAGTGATAGAGCAGCTTGGTGCGTACACAGCATCCAGTCAAGGTCAACACACCACATACAATTATAATTCAATAAAGAAAGAAATTAAGCAAAATTAAAGATAGTATTGACTATTGGTCTCTCTTTAATGTGTTTTTGTATGGAAAAATGAATTTCAGAAAACTGTTAATTGTTTTCAGATAACAATAAGTATTTCTTCCATATCCTTATATACTTCTAAGTTCTTCATGTGAAGTAAAATGTTTGTAAATGGAATGAGATAGCTTAAGTTGAAGTTTGTCCAGAGAATAAACTTTCTAAATATTTTCATTAAGCTAATGATTTGTCTGATATTTAGGTTATTTATTTCAGTTTCAGACATTGGTAGTCTACTAGGACAGATCCATTAATCCTCCACAAGAACTTACACGAGTTCTCTTTGCTGTGGTATCCATGAGCCTCACAACCGCTAATGCAATTATCTCCACAAAACAAAAACCATTAAGATTTTAATGGTAGCTGAATTCAAATGACTATTTCTCCTCAGACTTTCAGGATGATGTCGGCATGCCATTCAGATACTCCTTTTCTATCCTTTTGGTGACCACTCTAACATATAGAACTAGACATGTTTCTACAGAATTCTACAGCAACATTTAAAAATTCTTTAAAAGCCTGGGGCGTCTGTATGAAAGGCATTGCATACACTTACCGATGTGTACGTATGTTCCATGTTATTTTTCTTATCTGTTATGCTCAGTTTCACCTATCTTTTTTTTTTTAACTTTTTGCCAGTTGCAAAACCTGGACAGAACTTGTAAACTTTTTACCCATCAAAAGTTTACAACAATGCTTGGTGATCAAAAAATCTATCCAGAAACAAAATGAGTTTGTGATCTCCTGATAGTTATTCACATCAAGAAAAAAAATATGTTAACATAGAAAAAAAATTATAGAAAACTATATAGCTGATCAATATTCCTTTAAAATACATTCAATTTAAAATACAGAATAAAATGTTTTGAGTATTATTTTGCATTTTTCAGACATTTTATTCTTCACAGAAAGTAACTGTATACAGGCTATTTTCCACTTATTTTATCATCTTCTCCTACAAATCAAAAATTATAATCAGTTCTCTCTGAAAACCTCCACAAACTATTGCAAGTTTTCTCCATCAGATTTTCCTCTAGGGCTTTCTAACCAAACATCAATTGCCTTGGCTAAGTCTCCTCAAAAATTGAAGAAATAACTTCCTGAAAGTACTTATATTAATCAAGTTATTATCACTTAAGTAGCGATTTTAGTTACCATAATTTCCAGCATTTTATAATGACTAGCGGAACTCAGGGGTTTTTTTTTGATAAATCCATGATATTTTTAAATTTAACAACTTCATCAACAACTTCATAAACAAATAGTTTTTACTATACCAAAGACTTATAAAATACAGATATGGTTGATAAATATGTACACTTGGTAGCATTTTTCCTAGGGATATTTGCCTTCCTTAAATTAGACTAACAAAACTGTCACCCTCTATGAATACACTATTGCACAGGAAGGAATTCAGATCACTGTAGAAAATTGCAGTTCAATACCTAACACCACACACTTACAGCTTCTTAAAAACAAAAGGAAGATAGGATATGGAAGAACGGAGAAGACAATATTATGTTTACACCTCACAACTAAGTGGTTTCTAGGCATTAAAATGTATTCAGTTCCAGTATCCTATTCAAAAAAGAAAAAGCTACAGTAAATTGAAGCGAACCTATAGGTATGGGCAATGAAAATGGCCAGAAGTCTAGGAATACATTATCATGAGCCACACTTGTTAAAATGCTTTAATAACTTCTATTGCATTAAAAATATACAAGATAAGTAAAATATATTGAAAGTAAACACACAGTGTCTCATTATTTGCTCAGAAATATGAAAGGATAAGCCATGGAAGTACAACATATAAAATGGATCAAATTTTTTTTTAAACAGTGCGTAATTTCAGCTACTGCTGCAGTGTAATACTGAGCTCAAGAGTATTGCAAACAATGGGCTATTGAACTAGGTGGTCGTTTTTACGACAGCTGCTTAATTTACAAAGTTGGTCAGACAGAGATTTAAGATAAGTATTTAGAAGATAGAGGGAAAATACACAATGCATTGAAATAAAAGAAACACTGGCAATTACTGCTTAAATAACACACACACTTACATATAAATAAATCCTTTAATTGGCTCTTGTTTAAATAAAATTGAAAAGAAATCCTTATTTAAATTTGGAAGGTAAGGAGTTAAAGAAAAAGCAATATAAAATGACAAATTAATACAGTTCTCTGCTTTTTGGATCAGCTATAAAAAAAAAATTAGACTTTCTAAATAAATTTAAACTTTTAGATTTCTTTAAAACAACAGTGGTTGACTCCTTCAGCTTTCTCTTACACGCTTCTTAAAAGCAACTGTGTGTCCAAAATGGAAGATAAAGACTGTCAATAAATTATTCATGCTGTTCATGTCCTATAATTTAATGTCCGATTGTTACTGTCTCTTAAATAAACAGTAGCTTTGATGCTTTTAAATACTAGAAATTTTATTCTTTGTGGAAACAATTGCCTACTAATTTGGGCTCAAGATAGATGTGAACATTTCTGAATCTGTTTTATTCATTATTTAAAAGGTCTGTAGTAAACAAATGAGAAATACACTTTAAAACAACTTTATTATTGTTAATGACAGCTACTTCAATTAGCTAGAATTTCTTCTTTGTGGCAACATGCCTGTTCCACGTTTAACTCACTAAAACTTTTTGCTCTCCAAATTACACAAACAGTCCTTGAACTAGATTTGGTCTTTTATGTAACACACCTTTACTTATTTTTCCTCATAACAAATCATCCACAGCAATTTATTTTGTGTTTCTAGCTGCCAAAACAGAAACTGTAATATTTCACAGCAAATCAGCATCCTTAAGAGTATTAGTTTTCCCTATCTACTTCAGATTATTCTAATTTGCCATAAAGTATTTTAACAGAACATTAAAATTCTTCCTGCCAAAACCCAGGACTGTAGTGTCAGTAGGCACTAAGCTAAAAAGGTTCACTGTCGTTCAGGATATGAGAAGTAGGACATGCTCCAGCTCGCATTAAGGTGAATGAACAAATTCTTATTGATTGTAATGAGTTGGCCAAGTCCCCTCACTGAGTTGAGATGAATATTCCCCATCTCATGAGAAGTTTATTCCTAAAATTTTGAATGTCTAAATAGACTTTTTTCCTGTACTTGCTCAGGTCTGGGATATTTGAATTAGCTCTTCATTTTATAATTTATAGTTTACTTCTGCAGATGTACTCAGAATTTTAAAGACAAGCACTAATCCTAAAAACGTTGCTTTGCTTTACATATACTAAACAGCAAGTCCTTATCTGATGACATAGTCTTTGCAGGTCAGTGGATTTGTCAATGTAGAGCAATCAAAAATCACTACATGATGATGGAAACCTTTACACTATAGCAAAAAGTGTTGTGTTTCTGAAATAAAAAATAGTAAGAAGAAAAACCCATACATACCAAGTGCTTAAGTACAAGGTGCTCTTCTAAATGGCAACTGAATAACTATTACTGAGCAGATACTGTATATCCCTGTAATTCCATATGGAACTCAATTTCCTAACAAATAAAGCTACTAATATTTGTTAGGAACACTTCTATGAAAAGTCCAGATTCAATGAGGGACATACACTTGGCTTCTGTTTAAGCACAGAAATCAATAAATGATCATGTGTTTGAAGTTTATCATATACCTAAGCACTTCAGTAAAACAGAGTAACAGTTTAGAAACGTAAAGGAGATTTCTTCAGACTTTTGCAGGAAAGTGATTCACCTATACAAGAATTCAGGTTGACAGCAAGAGTTTCCACAGACAAATAAACAAGCTGACAATAACCTGAAGCACTGGTGTTGCTGATTTTCAGCCACATTGTCACAGTGGAGAAAAACATCTCAAAAAAACTACTGACGCTTTTTTAAGTACTAAAGGCTCCAACACTAGCAAAACCAACTAAAAGCTTAGCATTGTCACCTCTTTCTCATCACTATATTCCCTTTTAAAATACTTAATGAAACAATCTAGAAACTCAAAAGGTATTAAACAGATTTTATAAATTTTCTTTAATATGTTACATAAAAAAATTAAGACAACGTATTTCTTAAGTGTCCAAATAAGGAAAATATTAAGTCTTTCTTTCTGTCTTAAAATATCAATCCATTAAAGAATCCAGAGTTTCTTTGATGTAATTTGAAAACTTAAAATACACTGAATTTATTGAAATAAATAATTAATTAATCCAGGCTGAATTAAGTGAGCAGGCAACTGCACATCATGCAAGACTACTAAAGACATTAAAAAAAAAGATAAAGTGATTCACTTGTTTGGTAGCTTTCATATCGAAAAGCAGACAAGGGAGAATGTCTTGATACAAAAGGTCCACAGATAGAAAGGTTTTAGTCATCCAGTGGAAAAATAACAATTTGTGTTAAAGGATGGAGTAACCACCAACATTAAAACAAATTTCACTGTACAAAGGTTTATGTGACAGTCCATTAAAACAGACCCTGGAAAGAGAGAGAAAACATGAAGGTCATGGCAACCAACGGTATTTTTATCTTCATAAAATGCCATGAGAATGTGACCTAGCAAATAAAGCAGAAGCCCAAGGCACTCTGGTAATAGAAGATAGAGTCCAGGAATTTCTGAAGAGATGAATTAAGCCTGAACAATCCAGGTCATTCACATTTTTAAACTTTTCATTTTCAAAAATGTTCTATGAAAGTATTGAATGCTTCAGGCCCAGAAATGTAGTAAAGTTTTGCCAATAAAAAAGAATCAACAGTTTGAAAATTGCCTCAGTTTAAGCATAGAGGAGTTGGTGACATTTAGAAAAAGATCAACTACAACATATTTTGTTTGCAATTTGTATTTTGAAGGATCTTTCTGAATAATACAAGCAAAAATTGCCACGTAAAAATTTTAAATTTACAGGCAACCTGATCAAAATTCTTTTATCTTAATTTAAAAAATAATGTCTGCTTGAAGTGCTTTGAATAATTATGGCTATTGTCTGGCGGGGGGCGGGGGGAGTGAACCAAGTTTTACTTGAGAGTCAGAACGTGGCTGGTTGCCCCTGTATGATGTTGCTTCACTCTCTCTGTGGCTCCTGGCACTAAGCTAGCACCTAGTTTTTCCAGATTTGCACCAGCTTTAGTGTAGATCTTAATGAGCCAACGTAAAGCTAAACAGGTAATCAAAATTAAACTTTTTTTGTTTAAGGTTTTGTTTTTTGTTTTGTTTTGTGGTTTAGTTTTTTGGTTTTTTTTTTTCCAGCAAGGTTCTGAAGTCAAGAAAAACTACAAAATCCTTCAGAGAAGAAGTATCTCTCCATTCCTCAAAGTCAGATTTAATTGATGACAGAGCTGAGAAATGGTGCTGTGACTGTCCCATCCATTCTCCTTTCCCACACCGGCTATTGGGTTTCTCTGAGTTAATTCTTTCTTGAGCCCCAGCGTACCTTTTAGAGGAAAAAATCACTTTGACAAGCTGTTTGACTACTTTCAAAAGCGACTTGTTACTCCAGCCTATGGAGTTTATTAAAATTTGATCTTTGTAAGAGCCACAGGTGCCCAAGCACTGGCACTGGGGGCTGCAGGGTGGCCTCTGTGAGGTGAGGCCAGGGCTGCTGTGTGCTGGACACAGCCGGTTCCAGCTGGTCCCAACCAACCCAGCGCAATGCATGGCTGAGCCCTGCAGCCAAGGTGGTGGCACCTTGGGGGAAATACATTTAAGAAAAGGCAAAACTTGGCAACAGTGGTGAGGAGTGAGGGGAAAAAGGTGTGAGAAACAGCCCTGCCAGACACCAAGGTCAGAAAAGAAGGAGAAGGAGGACACGATCCAGGAGCAGAGATTCCCCTGCAGCCTGTGGAGGAGACCACAGTGGAGCGGGTATTTCCCTGAAGCCCACCGAGGAGATTGTGTGGTAGATGAGGTATTTCCCTGCAGCCCATGGAGAGGACCGCACCAGAGCAGATATCCACACTGCAGCCAGTGGAGGACCCTCCCACTGGAGCAAGAGGGCGTTTCCTGAAGGAACTACAGTCTCCAGCAGAAGGAGGCTTATCCTGAAGGACTGCAGCCCATGGCAAGGACCCGTGCTGAAGTGGGGGAGAAGTGCAAGGAGGAAGGAGCCGCAGAGTGGAGCTGTTATGGACTGACCACAACCCCCGTTCCCCATTCCCCTGCACCATTCAGGGTTGTGGGAAGGAGGCAGAGGAGTTGAGAACGCAGGAGTGAAGTTGAGACTGGCAAATAGGGTAGGGAGCAAGTGTTTTTACTTTTGTCTCTGCTTCTTAGCACCCTACTGTATTTTTAATTGGCAATAAATTAAATTAATTTTCCCTAATTTGAGTTGATTTTAACTGTGACAGTAGTTTGTAAGTCATCTCCCAGTCTTTATCTCAACCCATGAGCTTTCCATCTTATTTTCTGCCCCCGTCCTGTTGAGGTGGGGCAGTGAGAGAGCAGTTGGGTGGGTGTCCAGAGCTGGCAAAGGTCAGCCCACCACTACGTTTTAAACAGAGACCCTTTCAACAAATCATTGTGATTAAATTGTGTTATTGCATGTTTCTGTACATCTATAACATCTACTTACAGATTATTGCTAAACGTATTATACATCATAATAACAATAAATACACAGAGTACCTCCCACAACAAAATGCTAAGAAGAAATCTTGTTACAGCTCTTGACTCTGAGAATCTAACAGATTAGTCATAATATTTAGCTATATGAAGAGCAAATATCAATCACATTATTTCTTATAACTGCCCCATTTATTGCATAATACTTGTACATTTTAAAAGCTGCATTTTACTTTACAGTGCTGTACACAGTTTCCCAGAAAAAGAAACAGCTGTTTCTCTCTTCTCAGTATGGGTACTGGGAACTTTGTTCTTGTAACTTGAGCCCTTTAGGTAGACTCTTTTCGTGCTTTATATATAATATGTCAAATATTATTCACTCAAAGGACCGAAAAAAAAAAAATCTTACACAAACATACACACTAGAATCTCTCTAGTTTATTTCATGAACAGTTAAAAGAGTTTTAGGTCAAGATAAAAAAAAAAAAAGAAGGGCCTTTCAGGGGAGCTCATCTTCCCAAACACCAGCTACACCCAGATAGCTTTTATTTGGTCTGAGCAATCTCAGCATTCCCACAGGACACTGCCTTTCAGTTTTCTGTTCCACATTCATCCGTAGTCAACAAGATCATTATCCATAGTACAAGATCTCATTGTTGTCCATTAGACATCTTCACTTGCATTACAGTGCTTAGGTAGCTTACGCTTAATGCCATGTACTTGAAGCAAAGCCAGAAAGAGCCCATAGCTAAGATAAGATCACATTTGTGTGTAGAAAATTCCAACAGAATGGGAGAAATCAGCTATTTCTCTTTTAGAGCACTATTACATTACTGCACAATGGTGCTAATGTCGTATGGTTAAATAATGGAGTTAATTAGAAGAGTTTATATTGACAAAAGATATATTTCTTAACCACAGGTGAAGAGTGAACCAACAAAGTTACCTAAGAGGGCAAAGCATCAGAGGAGACAGCACACTTGATTTTATTAAGCAGAACTATGCTTTCTATCCACAAAATAGCTCATGTACAAATTGACCACATTGTCTCCATTATTTCGTTCATCAGATAAGTGGTATCACAGATTGGTCTAAAGCATACTTCAGAACTATGTATAATGACACATCCTCAGCCAAATTAAGTTATGAATGAAGAGTAAAAGCATTATTGTAGGAAGTCAATATCCTGACACTGGAAACAAGAGTAAGATTTGTAAAAACATTGAGCCCACAAAACAATCAGACCTGTTACAAAATACCCATTGAGATCAGTAACAGCACAACCGCCAAATTGACTAAACCCACACAAGTCAAATATATCTGATATTATTGTGGAAAACCTCTAGGTTAAACTGCATTTCAAAACACTCCTTGATGACAGAATAAGCCAAACCAACTCCTTGAGTATTGGAGTGGTGTTAAGCTCAGGGGGTATCAGAGAGGAATTTTTGTAGGAAATAATTTCAGTGAATCAAAGTAGTTTATTCTCCCAAATAATGATCAAGCAGAATAGAAATAAAATGTTGAAATGCTTCTAACATATTTAAAATACAAAATACTTTTCAAGAACTTCTGAAACAGCCTATTTGATGAACCTTGCAAGGGTAAGGTTTTAAACCTTGCAAGAGAAGCTTTCTGGCTTCTTCTAGAGTTGTTAAATTTGTGATCTCAAATTATTCTCTGTGAATACAACAGCTTCCTAACACCATTATTCTCTAGATAATTAAGGTGTTGAGCTAAAATTCCACATATCTTATTTAGAACAACAAAATTGCTTTGAATTTGCAGTATCTGCCTCATCAAAGCTGCTGAAATTCCACCAAAGAGTATACTCATCACTAACTTTTGCAGTACTATGAGATTTCTGTCTCCTTACAGTTTTATCACCATTTTAAAATAATCCTAAAATGCACCCAAACACTCCCCCTCCACCAAGAGGGAATTTGTACTCAGGTACACGTCATAAGGTCAGATGTTTTTCCAGTACAACTCCAGCCCAATGGTCAGCTAATGAGAAGTTCAAGCAAGAAGAAATGAGGAATATAGGTGAGAGTTTGAAGCAGAGAATATGGATCCCTTCATTTCACCAATCTCAGTAGAAGTTTTGTAAGTATTTTATAATTTGACTCTCTTGTCTACTGAATACAGTCTCTTTCCCATTGAAATCCACTAGTTAACCCACAGATACCAATCTACTGATATAGGGATAAATTATGCATAGCAATGTTTTAAATACAAACAGAAAAGTTAATTTTGGGAGGAGCATACCTCATTCATTTGTTGTAGTATGAAAGCCATTACCCAGATAGAACAATTTGGAATAAAATCAGAGCAGATAGTTAGAGAAAAACCGAAAGGAGTCCTGTTCTCCTTGTTCCCTCAAATTTATTTTTTTTGAATTTGCAGAAAAAATATATGATTCACTCACTGGTAAACATAACTGGATGACATTTATTGCAAATTCCCTGTCATCTCTATTAATGCAGTATTAATCTAATGATGATGTAGGCAAGTGTAGCAAATTGCAGAGTAGGATGAAAAAGTGTATCTTAATACATTAAAATATCAATGTTAGAATGAATGTTGATCAAGACAAATGAGCTTATCTGTTTTGCTCTAAATATAAACCAGAAACTTTCTCTTTCAAAAAAGCAGCCATCAACAAGAGTCAGAAGCACAGATACTAAGTCCTATGCAGGACTAAGCTCCTGAAGAAATTCTCTAATTAGATTTTTTTCACTCAGTACAAACCCAACGTTTGCCACGGCTTTCTGCTTATATGTCGTAGTTCAGCCCCGATCAGGACCAGATTACACAGTCTCTCTCTCACTCCCCCCACCCTCTGAGAGAATAGGGAGAGATAATATAATAAAAACGGCTCGAGGTTTGAGATAAGGACAGGGAGAAATCCTTAAAGTTACCGTCACGGGCAAAACAGACTTGACTTGGGAAAAACTATTCATTTATTACTACAAACAGCAGGATAATGAGACAGAGAACAAGATGACCTCCCTCCACCCCCCCCCCTTCCCAAGCTTAACATTATCTCTACTACCTTTCCCCCCCGAGCGGCACAGGGGGGAAGAGGGAATGGGGATTGCAGTCAGTTCATCACGCGTTGTTTTACGCCACTGCTTCATGGTTGGGGGAAGAACTCCTCACATTCCTCCTCTGCTCCAGCGTGGGGTCCCTCCCACGGGCCACAGTTCTTCGTGAAACTGCTCTGGTGTGGGTTATCTCTTCCATGGAGTGCAATCTCTCCAGAACAGCTGTCCCAGCAGGCCCTCCACGGGCCACAGCCGCCTTCAGGCATCCACCTCCCACAATGTGGGGTCCTTCACCGGCTCCAAGTGGATCTCTGCTCCTCTGTGGACCTCCATGAGCTGCAGGGGGACAATCTGTTCCACCATGGTCATCACCACAGGCTGCAGGGGAATCTTGGCCAGGAGCCGCATTACTCCTCCCCCTCCTTCTTCACTGACCTTGGCATCTGCAGCCATTCCTCTCACAAGAAAAGTTCTTCACAACAAGCAGGCAGACGCCTCTCAGAATCTCTTCACATCATCCAGCTCATCTCCTCTACACTCAGCCGGGCCAGGCTGGGTTAGGCCCAGTCGGCTGCCTGGCGAGAGGCCAGAGGGTGAGGCCTGCAGGGCCAAGAGGCCTGCGCCTCCCCCTCTGCGCCTCTGCCCCTGCTCAGCTTCTTCACATCTTCTCTTCTCCTTTTTTTTTCCTGTTTTCCCCTTCGTAAATACGTTATTGCAGAGGCGTTATCAGGGAACATTCTGCTACCAATCGGCTCGGCCTTGGCCAGCAGCAGGTCCGCCCTAGGCCTGGCCAAATCCACTGAACAAAGGGGAGTGAGTTCTAGCAGTTTCCTACAGAAGCTACCACCTTAGGCCCCCTCACTAAACAAAACCACAACATTACAGAATGGTATTCTGCCTTGACAGCTGTTCCATTTTATTCATTTTTGAAAAATAAAGTACAGTTTAATACATCAATGCATAGTCTTCATTTTGCATGTTTCCCATTCTGAAAACATTATGGTTTAAGGAAACAACCAGTTGTAAACACAAAGGCAAATCATTTGGGAGATCAGTTTTTGTTGGGAAGCCCAGGGATATTCTTATAGAAGGTGAACCACACACAGTCAACAGTTAGGTATAATGTTTTTCAAAAAGATGTAAAGTAATAGATTATTTTTTAAAAATGCTGAAATATCAGAACTTTAAACCTCTTCTAGGAGCTAACTTAGCACAGAGTAATCCCTAACATCTGTAAAGGTGCTGTAGTCAGCTTTTAGACACTTTTTCTTAATTATCTTTATTTTTCTCACCATTTCTCCCTCACTTTATCTTTCGCTGTCCAACTGAGAATCAGGCATTAGTGGTAAAGGATCTACACTGACTCTAGTTACTAGACCGCTTGTAATAGCTTCCCAACTGACACCTCATGGAGGGCCATATGCTGTTTCCACTGAAGAGAATGGCAACATGCCCACTGACATTATTAGAACTAAAATTAATTTTAGATGTCCAAAACTCAGAAAATCTATGCTCTGATTGACTTACTTTTTTCTTCTCAAAATCTGTCATGTCTTCCTTCAAGCTTCTTGGAACTAATTAGAAGGTTCCAACTCCAGTGCAGCTGCTAGGTTATTTTTGAACTGGTGAAAGAGGAATGGCAATATAGTGAGATCTGCACTTATAAAGGAAAAGAGTGTCATCTCAGAGGTGGATGCAGACTCTAAGAAGCATATTCTCGCCCTCCAAGTCTGCATCTAAGGAACTTTTTTTGACCTACTGGAGTGAGCATTAATATGAATTGATACACTGATTTTATTTTTATTTTCTCTGTCATATTACATTTGCCACTTACCTCATCCTGAAATAAATGGCATAGACAATGACATGTTATCACATCACTGCCAATATCACACAGGTAGCACCCTAGTTTGAACCTGGTCTGGTGAAACTACTACTCACACTGGAGAGAGTCCAAATTTTAACCTCAATCTGTTCTTTCAAAATTACATTACTTGCAACTGGAGATTGACTGGAAAGATATTCTCACTGTCAGCCATCCAGGGCTAATTTTTCATTACATTACTATTTTTTCTTGTGCTTCTGTATTAGGTACATAATGAAGTTTAAAGAGCTGGCCTAAGAATCTAAGTCCTACCCATGATGCGTATACTGTAATGGAGCTTCCTAAGGCTCTAAGTTTTAGCAAATTCTGATAATTTATCTCACTCAAAATACAATGGGACAAGAGCAAGTTAAGCCAACTGGTTTGTAGTGCAAACTAGTAGCTGTGCAATGATCAATGTCAGAAAACCTTATGAGCCACAATTACTGAGGTATAAAGGAGTAGGCAGAGCTTTTATATTAGATGGTCACAAACAGTTTTCTTCCCCCACTTAATCTCTGGATGCTGTTTAGAATTTGTATAGAGGATGTGACAGACATCACCCTTTCACTTCACTGCTGTACAAAACATGTAACATTACAAAAATATTCATTCAAAACAGTTTCTGAGCAGCACATTTAAAAGAGCAAAAGTAAAGAAGGATATCAAGCTGCTTCTTATCCACCTGACAAGGTACTTTTCAGACTTATTAAATTAAATTTTGGTATACGGTGGCATAGCTTCAAGTAAAGAAAAACAAAAATATTTGCAAATAATGCAAATATTTATTTGGTAAGTTGCAGAGAGTATATATTTAAACACTAAAATTTTATATTTATAGAATTTTACTTTAGTTAATAATGTTATATTTCAAAGTTTTCTATGTGAAACATTCTAGTACTGAAATATTTTAACTCCTGACAAGGCACACAAATGTATTCATGGCAAGGTTAATCTATTAACAGAATCACACTGAGTTAAATCGACTGAGAATAAAGTTGAGTTTTGGTAGCTGTAGCTGTACTAGCTCCAAATTTTTCCTTCCTCCCTATCACAAGTAGACAAAATTATCACCAGGTTGAAATATTAATATGGTACCAAGATTCCACTCAAGATCATTTGTTAGTTGGAAAAAAAAAGTGCTCCAAAAGCATCTTTGTACTGACAGGAATGGGTTTTTCTTAATATCTTTACAGCTTTGAGAATATAAATCTAAAATCTCAGCTTTGGATTCTGGTGATGTGTAGGCGGCTCTGTGTGTGGGTGGCTGCCAACTGAAGTCATAAAGTCTATTGTTGCTTTATTAGAAAGCTGCCATTAAGTAGATCTGGGTACTATCTTACCTGCTGGAGCCCAAGTATAAAATTACATGCTCTCTGACTCCTAAACTTGGATTCTTGTGTCAAGAAGAGATCACTAATGCATCACAGGCTTAGGAAAATGGCACTGAAAAAGCTTGATTTTTCCAAACAGGAGGGCTATCTACATACTATGTCAGAAATAAGAACAGTTTAAATGGTAACTTCTCCTCCTTCTTCTAACTAGTCTGAGAAAGATGATTTGAAAAGCTCTTTGCACACTTACAGAAGTAGCAAAATATTTAGAGGTATTTATAAGTCAGTTGTTTTCTTTTTTCAAGTGTGAGCAGTGATTTATGAAGTCTGCATGTTGATTAAAGCTTTATGCTGAATGTACAGCCTTCCTTGCCTGCTCTTTGTTGACATGAACAACAGGCTACTCAATAGCATTATTACCTGACAAATGCAGGCATGGGGAATTTTACAGCAGCGTAAAGCCAGGTTTCATCAGAATGAACATGTTTGATTGCAACACCTGTAACTACAAGACTGGACATTTATGCCCTGGGAGGATGACAGCAGCACCACTGACACTATCCTTCACTAAATTCTAGTCAACAAATCTTGCAGGACATTTGAATCTGCTACTTCCTATTGCTAGCATTGTTTGAACCATAGTAGCTCCAAGTTCAAGGCGGAGCAAGAGATGTCCTTTAGCATATTATTTTGCCTTACGATTCTGCCACTATAGCTTGAATTCAAGCTGTCACAGTAGAATCATTCCACTTTTATTATTAAGAGGTTTCTATTATATTCATGTTTCAAGTAACAGCACTTATAACCAAAGTATTGCTGTATTAATGGGAGCAGTGATATTTTAAATTAATAATTAGCAACTCTTAAAACAAGACTGTTAAAAGTGTCTCTGGATACACAAATGTGGGTAATGTGTTGTTGGTTCTTTCCTAACCACTAATATTTGAAGCTGCCTTTTCTGCCCAATCCTGCCTTTTTACTCTCTGCCAACAGCAATTCTGGAAATAGCATTGACAGGTATAGGAGCAAGAGACTTCAGTCCGAATGAGGTGATGGGTGTTACTGAAAAAACAAACAAGCCTATGCAACAATTATTCATAAGGAGAAGCTGTTTCAGAAATCACAGCCTACTACTAAACCCTTGTGACTTGAGAATCCATCCAGTTACACAGTTCAATTATTTCAATTAATGACCTCCAAAGGAAAACTTGCATGTTTCTAACAAGGACTGAGTAGATGAAAATTTATTATTTTTAAATACACTTTAAAAAGTTGCAAGCACAGTGCTAAGTGGTTGTGCTTATTTTTGTTTTACTAGGTTTTGAAGAACTTAACCTTAATTTTCAAAGTGAACAAAAAAGAAAGGAAATATCTTCAAAGAGCAGAAGTATTAACCTCATTCTGACTAAATTACAGCTGTATAATTAAATCCTGTCTACTTAAGTCCACTTGTTGAAACAGAGGCCCAGTTGTTTAAATAGCTGCATTCTTTCTCATTATATGTCCCAAAAAGCTGGGAGTTCTGCTGCTGTGACTAAACAGTTGTTTGTTCCATCCAAAAGATGACTGTATTTCACAGAGCAATTTCTGTATGCATAAGTCACAATGGAAATGAAGATACTCAAAAACATGAAAGGTCAATAGTTATTACTAGAGTGGTTTTCAGTAGACAATAAATGCAGCTTGAATGCAAAAAGAGACAACCATTGGGTTGGAATCAGGAATAGTTAAAGCCATGATGAAAAAAGCGTATGAGCAGAGAAAGCCCAGTGCGGGTTTATCTGCAATGTACTGCATACTGGGATTGCCAGTGTTGCCTGGCAACTGGCAAGAGGGGTGGCAGGCACCAAAAAAAGGCCTAAATCTACAGTTGCTGTGGCACGATCTTTCTGATGAGCTGCTGTTTCAGCTACTGTAGGCTATAAATACACTCTTTTGGTTTACTTTCTACTTTCATAATGAAAAATAAGCAACAGAATTAGAGCAAGCATACAGGATTACATTTTAAATATAGTTATATGAGATACTGATTCTCTAGGTTAAAAATGTCATATTTTTCCATTTCTCATAGCAACAAAACCTAGAGTTTAATTTTCTCATGAAAATTCATAAAGAAATAATTTAAAGTCCATTGGATCAGAAGACATTGTTGTAAAAATCCTTTCACTGGTACATTTCAGACAGATGTAATCTTAAACCACAAAAGTCTAAAGATTAAAAAATTCAGGCTTGCACAATATTGTGGATTCAGACTCCACCTGATGTCACCATGCTACTCAGTGCAGATCCATCTCAAATACTGACCAAAGAACTCAAAACAACTTACTTCCCAGGAGCATGTTCGTTTTAGAAATCCCTTAGGAGTTATGCATAAGCAGAGTACAGGGGGCTACACTGCGCTCTCATTGTATTTAAATGGTTAAGTGCTGCAAATAATTTTAAATATTTATTTGGTTTTATATCTAGGACCCATTATGAATGCCCCATTAATGAAAGTTTCCCTTCTCACTGAAGTCTTCGCTTGACATCCAAACAATTATAAAAGGCCCAAAAGCTGACTCAGAGTTCACATCCTTCTTGGAAGGTATGAAAGATATACTCTTTCTATCAGCCTATAATCAAGCTAGTGCAGTAACACAGGCCTGTCCAGTCTCTCTACACATAACAGCTCCCACAAAACCTCAGACTGAAAAGTGGCTTTTGCAGAAGTGCAAACTGAAGGCACATGCTGTGCTGGAAAGCTTACAACAGCTCAGAAGCTCACGAAGACAAATGTCAGTTAATTTAGCTCACTTGCTTCACGTGCTTGGAGCTTTCAGTAGCACATGGAATAAATTGTAAATAGTTCAAAGCTACCACAATAAACAGATGAAGAAAATTAACTGTTAAGTAGCAATTGAATCTCTTACTGCCCACTATTCTTCAGATTTCAAGTCAAGGAAGATTTCCAAAAGTAACTTTCTTCTGACCCTAATTACTTTGCAAAATTAATTCTTTCTCTGAACTCCATCCAGAAGGAAAGGACTGTCAGGATGTAGTTTAAAATGAAAGGCACCAGTGCCACTTAACATCTTCAGGTTATTAGTCTGAATCATGTCCCTAGTTTAAGATATTGTTCCCTATTACTACTGTGTTCTCAAATTATCTTATTAAGTGTCTAGTCAGACACTAATTTAAATAAAATACTGCATAGCATATTTTGAGGCCTAGACTTGCTGATTGCTTCAGTAAGTTGAGAATTTTATTTTATTTTAATCCTTTTTTCATCTAAAATAAAAATCTCTCAGTGTCATCACGAGTGGTATAGAAAGATATTAACTAGGATTTGTTTAAAAGGTGATATTAGTTTTTAAGAAGCTTAGTCAATGTTTTTTAATATTTCAGCATTCTAAATATCAATACTTAGCATCTGAGTAATACTTTACATCTTGTAGGTGTCCAACTACCTTGTAGTACATTTTTGAAAGCCTTAATTCAGTTTAATGCCTAAATTAGATTTTGGGGGTCTGAAAGTTTAAACCTTGTCAAATTCCAACTTCTTTTTTTAGAGAAAGAACTATATGCCTAACATCAGAATGATCTTTTCATCAAATTTTTACTTTCTACTTTGTAACAGGGAAATGCTAAGTCACCCTATTAAAACACTTTAATTAGTTATTTAACATACACAACTAATATGCTACGCTCTCTAATCTCAGTTGGGGAATAACTGAAGCATCTTAAGTAGAAATAATAATGAACTGTGAAACAGACACACCTAGAAAGACTATGTAACTTGACAGTTTACAGGGTGTTTGTTAATTTGGTCCAGTGGTTTCTATTTATTCTGGATGTATGCCAGTGCATTTGACAACTGCATTTAGAAAGTGAGGTTAGCTCAGGAAAATTTGCTTTATAAAAATGAAAGTATATTACTGATGCTGTTTGGGGAAAAAAAAAAACAACTTATATTCTTACTTATTTCAATATTTTTTTAAAAACTAGAATCACTAGAATTTTTAACTGTAAAATATTTAGACAAAGCATAAATCAAATTTCAGATTAGGATGGAAATGTTATTTTATCCTAATCGGATATACCATAGAAGTAATATGTCCAATCAATAAAAGTAACATCATAAAGTTGATATAATATACTTGAATTTACATTTGCAGAGCGTATTTGAGCATGAGGAAGTCCTCCTAAAATAGCCCTGTGAATAGTTCAAGGAAAAGTTAACGAAGATGTTTAGTGAATATTCTTTATATATTTATGAAATAAAATAATTTTGACTTATTGAATGAAGGGTTAAGGAACAAAGAAGGTGGATATTTGAATAGGTCATTAGACAAGTTTTCTAATGAAGATGTGGGTGAGCATTACTGTAACCCTGGAGTATTAGAAATGCAGACCACAAATAGTGCCAAACACATGGTCACTTTTGAATTGGTATAGATTTTGTTCTCAAATCAAGAAATGAAAATGTCGGAACTCAAGACAAAGATGTGCATTTATTGCTTTTTTTTTTTGTAATACACAGCTTGTTTTCTTTACCTCTCAGAGCAATATAAGGCCTTCACAAAGAACAACTAGCAGACAACAAACACAAAGAATGATAATTCAAGATAACGTACCTGATACCATCCCTGATTTTATGTGTAATTGGATCTACTGCTTGCAAGGATCTAGTAATCAAGCAATTAGAGATAATGTGTGTTTGACAGAAAACATTCCCCCATTCCTGAGCCAAGGCATATGTGAAGAGAAAAGGAATTACAGTATCTCTAGCCCTGGCATTCTGATTCTGTCTGGATTCACAATCACAAATCATTATTTTCCACGTAGCTGTTCAAAACTAATTGGATATTCCAGGTTAAATTGAAGGCTAAATATATAAATCTAAGCTATAGCATTTACATTGCTCGCACACAAAACTATGAAAGATCTGTTAGATTTGGGGTAAAGAATTGTCAAAATTTCATGTAGTTTCCTATGTCAAATTAGATTTTTCAAATTTAGATTTAAAAATGCTTATTGCCTTCTTTGCTTCTGCTTCTCTGCCTCTCCTTCTCTGTTTTCCATACATTGATTTTTTTTTCTGAGCTTTGCAGTGAGCTAAAGTTAAAAACAGCACTGGTCATTTTGCAACTAACAGGTGCTTGTAAGAAGTCATGGAGAGTTCAAGAGTGAAATCTGTTATACAAGTATATATTTTAATCCTACTTTTTCAAGCAAAGATCTTCTATTGAAGTGGTCCTTGTAACTGAGAAAGGCACCAAAACACTTAAATATTAATGCACACAAGTAAACTTTACGAACTTTACAAAGAAATATTAATAGAAAAAGAAGTTTATCTATTCCACTACCTTTGTTTTTAACAGAACTTGTAACAGAAACAGTCTAAGACTATCAATGCCAAAAAAGGCTCCTGAGAACTATTTAGTATTTGCTGAGCAAATCAGAAGAAGAACAACTTGTGACATTTTCAGTGCTGTACCAACGGCACTATGCTGCAAAATCCTGCATGTCTCTTAGGAGATGCAGAACTAAATGCTCTGAGCTTCTATGTACACCTCTACACTTGAGGGCACTTGTTATGTACCTGGAACTGTTGAGTATCTCTTAAGAACAGAACCAAAGATTTCACTCAATCATCCACTTGCAGCAATGTTACTAGAGTTAAGTACTAGAGTCTAAGTACTAGTCAGATAAAAATTGTATTACTTAAACTCTTGTGCTGCTTAGAAAACTCAGCTTGAATTTATGATCAGAAGCAGAGCTTCCTAATCATAACTTAGCATTCAAAAAATATCATAAAAAGACCGCCCCCAAAAGTGAGAAATTAAATAATTCCTGGGATGTGTAATACCGTATAGCAGGATGTGTGCAAAAGTCCCGAGCTAGCCTTGAACAAGCGAGAATTGGAACTGGAGGCAGTACAGATGTGTTCGTATTGTAGCTAAGTAAATTACCTCTACTAAGAGGCTCTGCTAAAATATCAGGCTTCCTAGCCCACAGGACCAGGGCTTCTCAAAGTCCTAGAGTGGCTTCCCACTTGATGTCTCTGTGTGATACTGCATTTCAGCAGATTGTTGTGTCAGCTTGTTTCTACTAGGCTTGGAGGCTCCACATAGTGTAAGTATGGCCTCTGTTATTTACATTATTCAGAGACATTGTGACATACTTAAAACTACAGATGAAATACAAGTATCCTCATAAACAAAAGAACATATATTTTTGTCAGCTGTGCAGGATCAAGGTTGCTTTTTTTTTTTTTGTAATTTGCTGTGCATATATTTAAGGGTCAGAAACTTGAAATTCCTTTACAATTTAGACTGTATCAGCTTTTTAAGAACACAACTTAATATGAGTTATCACTGAAATGTAGATTTATACATAACTTCAATTGGATGGCTCCTTTTCTCAATCAGTTGTCAATTAAAGCAGAAAAAAAAAAAAGAAAGACATCAACTGCAAAACCCAGTTATCTCTTGAGCTTTCTCTACTCTAAGTTGTTTGGCTTCTTTTAGCCCATTTTTCTTGGACTTCTCAGATGTAAACTAGTCTATGTTTGATGACAAATAGAAATTTATAATATGAAGATTCAATTAACCATACACATAAAATAAAAAAAAATATTTTTAAAGATTCTGGCTTAAACCCACAAACAGCTAAAGATGTGATTTGACAAGTAACTTCAGTTTTGATCACAGTGTTTGATATATCTGAATGTCAATGATTGAAAAAGAGATTATTGCATTATCAATACAAGCAGTAGTACTTTATAAATACTACTTTCTCCTAATTAGGAGATAACTGCATGTAAGGTCTCTGCTAGACGTAAAATGAGCACTGCAAAGCTCCTTGCTGTTAAATTTTTAGCTTTGATCAATCTATGATTCTTTTAATTGCAAAATCATAAGGAGGTGCTCAAACTATGTCACAAATACATATTTTTTTTTAAGTAATCTGATGACCTTGCAACTCTTCCAATAGACATAAGCTTCACAAGTTTCAAGTGAAACTTGAATTTTGCACAATATCATAGAATCATAGAATCATTATGGTTGGAAAAGCCCTCTAAGATCATCAAGTCCAACCATCAACCTAACACCACCATGCCTACTAAACCATGTCCTGAACTGCCACATCTACACTTTTTTTGAACACCTCCACCACTTCCCTGGGCAGCCTGT
Source organism: Chlamydotis macqueenii (assembly GCF_036417535.1). Lineage (NCBI taxonomy): Eukaryota > Metazoa > Chordata > Aves > Otidiformes > Otididae > Chlamydotis > Chlamydotis macqueenii. The sequence continues at coordinate 24,611,082 of NC_141558.1, forward strand.
TCCAGTGCTTGACCACTCTTTCATTACATAATTTTTTCCTAATATAAAATCTAAACATCCCCTGATGTATATCATATGATAAGACGCAACACACTCAGCTAATCATCACCTACCTGAAATTCTTTCCTGTTTAATTTGAATGCTTCTACAGTGCAAGCTTTCTCAGCATCTCCATCATACATCTTGGTCTGTCTACCTTCAAATCCACTATCTATTCTGCCAATGAAACATTCCTCTAGCATTATCTTCTGCCTTCTCCTGTGTATTTACTATACCAGCCATTTCCCACAGAACATAACTTCTGCTGCTGCTTGCCATGAACCGACTATGCCTACTTGGTTTGGAGGTCTGTCTCATACATGTGGATACTCCTTATTTATTTCAAATATTAGCTTAGCACAATTACTTTTTTCTTATTTAAGAAAGTTACAAAAGATCAATCTCAAAAGTTTCAGTCACATTGAAACAAGCTATACCTGTAAACCCCTTAACAAAAAAAAAAATATTGTACAGGTTACTTGAAGTTAGCACTTACATAATGACTTATATCTATAGGCATTCTGCAGATATTAAATAAGGTGTATTTACATCTATATAAGTAGGCAGAAAAGGGTTTTTTCTCTCCCTTAGAGACTGAGAAATTAATTATAAGATGACTGTTCAGATAGGTGAGACGCAGAACTCAGACGCTCCTGGGATGCATTGACCTCACAGACTATCACCTCTTTACATTGGCAAAAGCAAGCTATTTAACACCGGCATAACTAAAATATATTTTCTGTGCATATGAATTCCTTCTGCTTCTGAAAGGAATATTTATGATTATGCTCCAGGAAATTGTTCTTCTGTAATTTCTGAATGTAAAATTACTTTAGCAAATTTACTTTTTGTTAATTGATAACATATGTTGTAATTTTATCTTCATAACTATTAAACAGTTTGACAAAAAACCACTTTGCCTCTGTAACCACAGCATCTCAGCAACTGTTTTCACATATCTTGAAAACACCTCAGTTGTCTCTGAAAACTTATTTTACACCAGTCTTGTTATCTGCTACAGGATTTTGACCTTTGATTTTCATTTCCTTTGGCACCAGCTCTAGAAAAACAAGGAGTCAATTTCAGGACTGTGGACAGGTTTTAATGTTAGCACGCTGGGACTGAGTCACATATTTTATATTGATATTAATGTGCAGTAAATTCCTTACATGCTGTGAGTATTGTTGCCTCTGGCACCACATACAGAACATGTTACTTCTGAAGTGCCAAGTTCATTCATGATAGCAAGTATTTTAGCTAAGTCTGAGCTAAGAAGATGACTGGATACCTTCTGTTGGCATATAGGGATGCATAAAGCAGTGAAATTTTGATATTATATAGAAATGTTTATTTCTAAGCCTTTTAATGCTACACTCGTAAAAGAAAGGAAAGTGTCAAGTCTTATACACAGCTGTCCTGAGGCAGAAAAAAAATTTTGCAGTAATTTCAAGAAGTATTAGACATCTTCATCCAAAAAGATGCTCCTTGTCCCTAAAATTGCAGCCTATGCCATCCCAGGGTAAAGTTTTAATTAACTGAAGAGATCTCAGCACAGTTTGAAAGCCATGTTCATTTGTATGGTACAAAATCTCTGAGATGTTTAGGAAACTAATGCATGTCATGGCAACAGCAGTACTTCAGCATTTTCATGCCAATTTCATGCAAAGCCTCCTGGTGCCATGGAAGAGAGGAAGAGCTTGTAATACTGTGGCAAAGAACTTCATCCCACCAATACGTATTCTTCAGCCCATGGTGCCAGTGATGTGTCCAATAGGTAACAAAATAGAGGACCACTCTTGCAGCCAGGAAGTAATGCAAGTGCTTGTCAGTTCTTATATTTGATTCATCAGATCAATGCAGAAGCATAAAGTGTGAGAAAAGTAACATACTGGTGAACGAGATAAGAAAGGTTCCACTATACTCAATACTTCACCTATATATCTAGGCAGGCTAGTTCTAACTTGGAATAATAGAGTTTAGATCAATATATTTTTATAGCTAGGGAAGAGAGTTAAAATTTTTTACAGCTTGATGTTTTCATTATATCAGGCAGCTAACAGGCTCTTTTTCAGACAGCCTGGAGCTAGAAAAGTCAGATTCCTGCTCTTCCTTTACAGCTTGTTCACTTTGTTATACAAGGATGCTTATTCACAATTGTTCACCACACTTGACTCGACTATAATGCACCCTGATACTCTGTCACTTGTCCTTATTTGCTGGGAAGTCTCCATACTTAAATATATGTACAGAGGCATTATCAGGAAACATTCTGCCACCAATTGGCTCAGCCCCGGCCAGCAGCGGTCTGCCCTAGACCCAGCCAAGTCCACCAGACAAAGAGGAAACTTCTAGAAGCTTCTTGCAGAAGCTGCCACTGTAGCCTCTCCCCTCAAAACAAAACCAACACACTTTACTACATAAAGGATTTTTATCCTGCCTTTCATAAAGGAACAGGAAAGTAACAGTTTAATGACACCATTTTTTTCACAGCTGAGAACTTTAGCTATTCTAGAGTGTGCACACATTAAAATGAACTATGGGTATCTTACAAGAATTTCCACGTAATACAGGTTTTGAACTGAACCCATAATTTCATCAGAAATTTCATTAAAGACATTTAGTTTCCACATTTGAACATGGAAAGATCAGATAAAGGATGGTTTATTACACAACCAAGAAACTGCAACTTATTGTAAGCTCAAGTATGACAGGAAAGTGCGCTGTTCTGGATTTCTGCCAGATGCCTGCATGCTGTTCCAGAGTCTAAGTGACTGCAGAAATTAATGGAATGATAAAATCCAGAGAAGGAGAAAAGTAAATGGGTCAGATTTATAGAAGGAAAGCCAGAGGAGGCTGATGATCTATATCTATTGCCTTGCCATGGATCAACCAAACACGATCAGGAGCAGTCACTGGGCAACTGATCTACAAAAGCTGTATTTGCAGAGGAAAAGAGTCCAAAGCAAGCAGAGAAGAAAAAGAGGATGATGAATCATTTATTAAGCACACAGTCAAAAGTTCAACCACACAAAGTTCAACCTGTAGGCAAACACTGTGATTATAAAAAACTAAGCGCAAGAGAGAAAATCCTGGCTTTGCTATATGAAAGGAGTCTCTCCATTCAGTATTGTAAACATGAGCATTTAGAGCCATTTGAATTGTACTACCAGATCCAAATTACCTAACAGATATGACAGAGGAAGAAAAGGAAATCTGCACCTTTCTTGAACAGAATACGGAGGGCAGGTGGAATACTCCAGCATATTTCAAATATCACTAGATGTCTATGTTTATAAAACTGAATCAGAGCTGGTATGTCTCCATTGGCTTCTGTGAAGCCAGGATTTCATGCCAGCAATGATGAGAGTTTAAGGGCCAGCAGACCAAGCAGAATAGGCTAGGCTTTACCTAGGAATCCCAGTGACTAAAATAAAATAACCTAAGATGATCAATTGAATTTGTTATCTCCACCCTCCCTCTTCACCTAACTACAGGAAAAACATTGGTGCTCCCATAGTTAAGAACATTGAACAAGAATGTAAAGCTAGACAGTGAGAACCACCAGAAGATTCTCTATCTACTCAGAATTTTGGATGTTCAGCTCCCTCAGAAGACAGATAACTAATGCAGAAATCATAGCCCTTTTGTAAATGTAGGAAAGGAAAACAATTTTATCATCTGCCTTTTGCACTCTCATTGTAAAAAATTTTTTTCTAATATCTAATCTAAACCTACCTCCTTCTAATTTAAACCCATTCTGTCACAACAGAACAAGGGGTAATGGGTTTAAATTAGAAGGAGGTAGGTTTAGATTAGATATTAGAAAAAAATTTTTTACAATGAGAGTTGTAGAGCACTGGAACAGGTTGCCCAGAGAGGTGGTGGATGCCCCATCCCTGGAATCGTTCAAGGCCAGGCTGGATGAGGCTCTGAGCAACCTGATCTAGTCAGGGATGTCCCTGCTTCTTGCAGGGGGGTTGGACTAGATGACCGTTGAAGGTCCCTTCCAACTCTAACTATTCTATCATTCTATGATTCTATAATCCTTACAACCTAACCAAACAAAGACCATTTTAGGCAACCTACATTTTGGAGCAGATCTCCAATGCCATCAACAAGTGTCTCAACTGTAAAGACAGCATTCTTGGAGTATGCTGTCTTTACAGTCAAGCATACTTTATCTGTTACAGGAATGTAAGAGCATAGGGTCAAAAATCAGGGAAAAAACCACAAGGTTGTCTGCAAGAACCAGAATTCCGCATATTTTGTTTCTTCATGAATGTCCAGCCTCTGCAGTTAAGCACTACAGCTACTGGACATCCTTTTGGCTGGAGATAGGCTCTTATCTCCTAGTGCAGGGTGCTTCTGTGTACGCACTGGAGCATCGCACTTAACAAATTATGTATTGCTGGGAAGAAGGCAGAGTGTTGTCTGCGTTGGATGTCTAGGCTACATCTATATTGTTAAATTAAATGTATCCGGAAACATTCCTGAGCACTGAGGCCAACTGATATGGAACAACTGCATCTATGCTAGGAAATTCTCAGCCTCTAAAGCAAGGTGAGTGCAACCAAACTGCCTGCTGGATATATTTTGGCTTTCAAATCATGCCCAGGAATTCCTTGGGAAAAAAAAACCTATTTAGTAAAAGTCAAAAGCTAACCATGGGCAACTGTAAAAAAGTTCAGGCTAGTGAAAGCCAGAGCCCAAAATATTCCAAGATATCATCCAGTTTGGCAAAACTGCAGCATAAAAGTCTGTGCAAATCACAATTTTTCATGTTAAAGGAGTGGTCCAAAGACTTTCTGTTAAGTGTTCATGTTTGTGACAGTAATCTGCCTTTAACACACTTAACTAGTAACAAGTCCATACAGCAAGGCAAATGCACCATGAAATTGTGAATACGACAGTGAGGCATATAAAGGAAAATCAGCTACACAGTCTCTGTGCAGCTGTTTGCCTCAGTAACCCTCACGATGGGATTTATTCCGTGAGCATAACCCAGACAAACTGTATTATTCCATATCTAGTTTCATGCAAGAATTGAGATTTTGACTACATTTCTGAGTTCACAGAAAAAGTATGCTGGTATAATAATATTTGCTCAACTCCTCGTAAACAGTATTTTCATGTGCAATTACAGAAAACTGAAAACCTTCTTGTACATGGGTATGTGTATTTGCAGGAAAGTATGAGAAAAATAATCACAAAGATTTAACCAATTAAAAAGAAAATTTGAACAAGAAGATGACATAGGAAAACATTACTTTATCTTCATCAAAATTTCTGAATTTCTGGAATATAAACGAGTTCCCTAAGGGGCACTCCTCCTGCATACATTCTTTTTCAAGACTAAAGAACTTTTTGTACTGAATTTCTGACTTATGATTATTCATATGATGACACTGAATGTGTGGTTGAAAGGTCACTGGATTTTGCTTAACAACAGTCAATTCTTTAAAAACTCAATTCCAACAGAATAATCTTGTTTTGGAAAGAAAAAACTAAATTATTACAATAGACTGAAAACTATAGAACATTCCTATCTTAATTTGGGCTTGTGTCCAGATATTCTAAGAAGCTCATGTGGAAAATAATGCAAATATATACACCATTTATGTGTCTGAAATCTACAGAATGAGTTAAGAGATCGAAATGGCTAGAATACAGCTCATAATTATCAAGTCAGATGGCTGTAATAATGATTATACTTTTTAGATAATATATACCCTTAGAAAGTGTACTTAGAGAACATTTCATTCCGCCAAAACCTGTATAAACATTAACTAAATAATTCTCACAGAACTGATAAAATATAGGTAGGTAACATGCTTGTTATGAGCAAAATAAATGGTAAAATTGGGACTCAGAGCATTGGTTTGGTTGAGTTTCCACAGCAAGAATGATAACAATCACAATTTGGTCTGTATTACTGAATCCTTCAAGGGGAATGGTCTGACATCTGCAGACCCGGGTGGCTCCTGAAATCTTCCCTTAGCTTCTGGGAGGGTTGGCTCCATGGATTTAATCTCCAGGCAGAAAGCCAGCTAACTCACAGGAGTTCAATGTCTCATTGAGCCTCCATGGCTTCAAAGTATGTCTGGAGAAAGAATGTCCATAGGCTCAATGCCAAAGAATCAGACAGGGCCAAGATTTAACTGAGTTTACTCATTTGGCTCAGTTTTCCTTGAGATATTTCATCAGATTCTTAGTTTTGTTCAGCTGTGACTGAGCACCTAGGTTTAGCTACAAAGGCAGGCTGTTGATGCATGTCCTTGGCCAACTGGCAGGAGCAATTTTCACAGAACAAGCATAACCACTTCTACAAAATGCTAAGTGTTAACCAGGTCTTGAACTGAACGAATCATTTCTTCCAAACATGAGTAATTCACAGGGAAGTCATAGAATCATAGAATGGTTAGGGTTGGAAGGGACCTTCAAAGATCGTCTAGTTCAACCCCTCTGGAAGGAGCAGGGACACCTTCAACTAGATCAGGTTGCCTAGAGCCCCATCCAACCTGGCTGGTTTCTAGGTGGATAGATGAACATGCTGCCTTGAGACTGGTTTGCCATGTCCAGCCACATCCACACAAATTAACAAAACCCTAACACTTTTTTTTTCAGAATGTAAAAGCAATTTTAACATAGAAGAAATAAATATTTGGGATCATAGAGGAAGAGAAAATTTCAGTTCCATAGCCACAAGTTACTTCTTGGGAAAAGAAATACAGTGATGACCTTGCTTATTAAAAATAAATTTAAAAAAAAATCAATAACTTGAGAGAGTTTCTGCACATTAGAACTCTTACCCTCCAGTTCACTGGATAGGAGAATATGGCATGCTTGTGAAGCATCCTTGCTTTGTTGGAAGATTATTTAATGTTTAAAACACGACAGCTGCCTCTAGATGTATGAATATTGATAAAATATAAGAAAATTACAACAAATAATTCCTGTCTAATTCTGCTTTTGGTATTGACTTCAGCACAACAGAATTCCCAGAGTGGCGCCCAGCCAGCTGACGGCATACAATCCCTTTTCATGAAAGTTTTTCCTTAGTGTAGTCTTATGTGGTAACATTCATTATGCCCCTCCCAAAACAATTTTTGAGGGATTGTAAAATAACTGTGTTTGAAGAAAAATAATCTATTAGAGGTATCTTACAGGTATCAGTAAGAACTGTATATAAAAATCTTTCATTATAAACTATAACTGTTCAAAACAATGAGAAGGTTGCAGTTGTAAACACACTTCTGTACCAATTCCACACCATGTAATTATCTCTCACAATGTAGTCACTAACAGCAGGAATTAAAAACTGACATTACAAATTGAATGTCTGCTTTTGGAGATAGAAAGAATCCCTTGTAAACAAAGATCAACAATATATTCCAGATGATACACTACGTCTTGCCATTGAATAGCAGTGCCACAAAAATATGCTCTTAAACGTTTTTTTTGCTATGATCTTCTTCCAAAGTAGAATTTCCAAAGAGGGTTTTGAGATATGTTTGCATAACAGATGTATGTTTACAACACACTTACGATAATTCAACAAACTTATCTGTCCCGGAAACATTTTGTCTATTCCCTGTCCAAGACATTCATTCCTAACAAAGCTCAGGTTAACAACAACATCATCAACAACAAAAATGCTGACAAAAAGCTGGTAAAGTCAAAAATATATTCAGAAAAAGCACAACATTTTAAAACTATATTTTAGGAAGTTAATGAAGCAACTAAAGAAGCAGGACATAAGATAATAAATTTCGGGGATATAACCTGCTAGCTGTAGTTATGCAAGCAATCACATATTTGTAAATTGAGTTACACATCTGTGCAGGTGTTTGCAGAAAGTGCAGTTAGAATTTGAGGCAGTTAGAATTGCACAATACTGCAAGCATTTAAACAGATGCTGAAAAGTCAATTTTTCATGCTTACTCGCTGGCTTGGCAACACCAGTTACAATGTAAGAATCATAGAATCATAGAATGGTTAGAGTTGGAAGGGACCTTCAAAGGTCATCTAGTCCAACCCCCCTGCAAGAAGCAAGGACGTCTTCGACTAGATCAGGTTGCTCAGAGCCTCATCCAGCCTGGCCTTGAACGTTTCCAGATATGGGGCTTCCACCACCTCTCTGGGCAACCTGTTCCAGTGTTCTACAACTTGCGTTGTAAAAAAATTTTTCCTAATTTCTAATCTAAATCTACCTCCCTCTATGATAAAACCATTACCACTCGTCCTATCACAACAGGCCGTACTGAACAGCCTCTCCCCATCTTTCTTGTAGGCCCCCTTGAGGTACTGGAAGACCGCTATCAGGTCTCCCCGGAGCCTCCTCTTTTCCAGGCTGAACAGCCCCAACTCTCTCAGCCTGTCCTCATAAGAGAGGTGCTCCAGCCCTCTAATCATCTTCGTGGCCCTCCTCTGGACCTTCTCCAACTTGTCCATGTCCTTCTTGTGTTGGGGGCTCCAGAACTGGACACAGTACTCCAGGTGAGGTCTCACCAGGGCAGAGTAGAGGGGGAGAATCACCTCCCTCGACCTGCTGTCCACACTCCTCTTGATGTAGCCCAGGATGCAGTTGGCCTTCTGGGCCGCAGGAGTGCATTGCTGGCTCATGTTGAGCTTCTCATCCACCAGCACTCCCAAGTCCTTCTCCTCAGGGCTGCTCTCAATCCATTCCCCACCCAGCCTGTATTTGTGCCTGGGATTGCCATGACCCAGGTGCAGGACCTTGCACTTGGCCTGGCTGAACTTCATGAGGTTGGCACGGGCCCATGTCTCCAGCCTGTCAAGGTCCCTCTGGATGGCATCCCTTCCTTCCAGCGTGTTGACAGCACCACACAGCTTGGTGTCATCGGCGAACTTGCTGAGGGTGTATTTATACACCCTCAGCGAATATTTATATTTCAGGACATCATAGATTATTTTATGCCTTAATTCCTTGAATTTAACATTAATGCAGCATCTACCCTTCATTTTCTGTCTGACTTCTAGTTCAAATTTCCTGACCCTTCTACCTGTTGCAGAGTCAGTCATGTTGGAAGAGTTTATATGAAGAAGCCAGAGAATTCTCCTATTCCTCTCTCACTAAAAAAGAACCAAGTTGTCAGTAACTAGATGAGAAGGTACAGGCAGGTACTTACTCTTACCTTTCCAGACAAGATAGGATGGAAGTCCGTCCTGAGAGCCGAAAACTGGGATTACCTTTCCTCAGATTCAGGCTGATTGACAAAGACTTGCAGTGCCATCTATTTTGTGAAGGAGAAGTTCTGCAAAATTTTCACTAAATGCCAGGGAAGGGAAAGCCTCTTAAAGACAAAACTTAATTACTAGAATTATCAGTAGAAGTGCATTTAAAGAAGTTTAGGGAGTTCTTTAAATTTACTTTTTGGAAAATATTAAGTGCATACATATCTAAACAAATCACAGCAAACTAGTTCGGCATCAAGCTTCCTTTCAATAAATGTTTTGAGAATAATCTAGGTGCTTTTATGAACTGAAATTAATCTCTCTTCATCTCATTATTATCTTTTTTTGTCTAACATTTTCCTTCAATTTGAAAAATGTAAAAAATTCTTCAGATGTTAATTGATGTTAGTGACTATTAAAAAGTTAGCCTAAGCAATCACATATTTTACAAAAATAACTTCCTTCATATGCATTTCAATAGGAAGCTCTGTTCTTGTACAAAGATATGACCATTGTTTCCTTAATTTGCTTATCATTATCAAGGTTATTGTACGTAAACCTGATCACAAAGACGAAACACAAGTTTCACCAGCATTCTACTATTACCTACATCCTTCTCCACCTAGGCCACTGAGAGGTCTCTTCAACAATCTGCTTTGTCAGCTTCTGGCTTACAGAATTTTGACCCAATAGTGAAATTAAGAAACACATCAAGTGTAATTTGACTCAAAAGCCAAGTTAGCATCTATGAATTATAACAGCAACTCTATGTCCTTTTAACAATGGAAATATAGTAATGACAAAACAGAGGAGTAAGGGAATGTTCTCTGTAGAAAAATCTGTCAGGGCAGATTAAGCAAACCCAACGTCTTCAAGAAATTATTCATAAACCTCTTGTGAAAAAGTTATCCCCCTCTAAATGACATTTACCTTGTGAATATTATCCTCTATTTCTAAGCTTTTGTTGTCAGTAACCCAAAAAATGCTTACCTCCAGCAGTACAGGGAGGCATGGTGAAAAAACATGGATATGTGTAGGTAACATTCATATAGTATGATAACACAACTTTATGAAACACCAAGTTTAGAGAAAGACATATTCTGAAACTTTATATAAGTCTGACTTCCAAAATATTGTCTTCCAACTAGGAGGTAAATTGTGAGGTTTCAGTCAAAATAATCTCTGCTCACACAGTACAGTTAATAGTTGCTTGGTCACTGCTAACTTAATAAACTTTTCTACTTGTAGAAAATGCTGGATAATAAATGCTGTTTAATTGGTTCAAACCTTACTCTTCCTAAAATTGATGCAATTCCTCATACATGCTGTTCATATAGCCAGGCTTCTATAGAGTGGAGAGTCCTGCTAATCAGAGTTGGTCAGTTGTTAAGCCTCTTCTCTGCTTAAAAAGACTTTGAGGATGATGGTCTTGTTTTTTTAATATGGGAAAGAAGTCAGTCACAGGGAGAAAGTTTTCTTACCATTTCAACTGTATGAACTATATACATATTCATGAATTTCAATGCCAGAAGGAATCATTGCTATCCAATCTCACCTTTTATCTACAGGTCACCTTCTAATGTCAGCCTGCAAGCCCAGACATTCTCCTTAGTTGCAGTGTCTTTGAGAAAGTTCATTGCAAAGAATGAACCACTGGATACTCACCACTGGAAAAGTTGTTCCTATGCTTAATCTATCCATTACTTCAAAAAATCCAGAAGTAATAAAAAACCCACCCCCACTATCTCTCTTCACAATTCTTACACACTGTTTCAAATCACTGTAATCCTCAATGCCATTCTCCTTCATTTAAATGGGAATCTAAAGAACCACAAATCTTTTCTCCGCATAGATACTTTTTGATCATTCTATCAAGAAATCTCAAATCTCTTCTTAGATAAAAACACCAATTTAATTTAAGGCTTTCTCACAGACTTGTATAAACAAAGTACATATGGATTTATCATTGAAAAAAGTACTCTTCCATTCCCCTCTTCAAAATTGCTGCACATCAGTCCTCTATAAAGCAGACTTTCATGGCCCTGGTGGTTCTTACACATGTATGCTCTCCTGAAAGCAAAACAGAGCACTCATAGTCCAGATAGTCTGTCTCCCAAGCTTCACCAGCTCCTATGCTTGGAACAGCACTGTGGTTCTGGTCCAATAGGGGTGTATTTAAATTAGCAGTTTAGTTCAAGTCAGGAGAGTACTTTAAATGTGTTTCCTGATTGCATATATTGGTTTACATTCAGGAGCAGATCACATGAGCTAGATTTTTTTAGTGGGGGAAATCCTTCATTTCCTCATACACTGGGAAATTTCCTCACACACTGGGAAAGAACAAGAAATCATATTAAAAAAAAGTTATTTGTTTTTAAAGGTCTCAGTCGATTTTGTAATTACAGCAGGAAAACACCTCTGTTCACAAGACCAAAAGAAGAACTATGGCTGATACACACCTTCCACTATTACAGTTTTTAGCTACTGTGTAAAATAAATTGAACTATTAAAATAGTTTTCTTCTCTGCTTTTTGCTCAGTTATTGCTAAGATTATTATCCTTATATTAAGGATGTCTATACGATATTTATCACGACCATCTCTGTATCTCAGAAGAATAAAAATGACATACAGCCCTGTACCTTTTGTTTTCTGAAGGCATGAGAGAAAAATCTGTGTGCAAACACCCTTCAGGAGATGCTTATTTCTGTCTACAAGTACATTTTTAACAAGAGAAAACAGCTGTGCCAGTGACATTTTTTAATGCAACTCTGCTTACTAAAAAATGTTTGCATCCACACTATAATAGCAATTGCATTTAAATATGTACTTAATATATTTTCTTGTATTTTATCACATTAACAGATTTAACTATTCCCAAGCTACATAATGGCAACATAACAAAAAACCAACATAACCAATGTCTACCTGCCCACAAAATTAAAAAAATATTACTTAGGTGGAATTCTGGTTTTTTATCAAATATACTTAAGAACTCACAATCATGCACAAAAATTAAACCAAAATAATAAATGCAATTAAGCAAAAAGTTAAATGTGCATCTTGACTTCACTGTTGAAATTTCATCTATAAATTTAAAATTTGAATATTTAAGTATGTAGTTCTCCAGTCCTATTATGACAAAATTTTGCATTTTAAAAAGAAGAAATTAATTATACAACTTAAAACACTGGGGTTTCTTTTTTTCTTTTAGAAGGCATTTATTACGTAGATACTTTATAAATCATAACAAGTCTCTTTAAACATCTTTAATCTGTTCATAGACATAGCCTCAAATTGTTACTCATATTAAAAAAAAAAATGGTATGGAAAAAAAGGCTGCAGTTATTACATTGCTCTCAAACTTTTCTGTTCCAGGAAAAGTAGAAAATTACCAATGAAATTACTTTAGCAGTAGGATAAAATACTTATTGACTATGACAAAGAGAATGGAATCCATCTGCTCATGGACACACAGTGCAGAGGGTTTTATGACTATGAACTCAGTCTAGTGAAAAGAAATGGTTTACATTTACAGAAACTAGTCTTCATGATGCTTATAGCCATCCGGACGAATGCATCACCTCCCAAGCAAAAAGGCAAAGACAACTTGCCAAAGTGATCAGCGTAAGTGTTCCCATCTTCTGAAGACTGAAAAAAAAGGCTCAAATTTCTCTAGGCTTAAAAGTAAGAAGTAAAATAAAGAAAAATAAAATAAGTAAAATAAAATAAAATAAAATAATGGGAAAAGCCCTTTTAACAAAGAAAGCTAGAATTGTATCACACTTGGTAAACCAAAAAAAAAAAATGTATTTGATTTTTTTTTTTCCATGAAAGTAGATATAAGATATTTCATTTAGAATTGCAAAACAAGAAAATACTTTAACATATTTTTTATTATCCTTCCAAACCTAGAAGTTTTAGAATGCTCTACGCATCTGAAAATTGTGAAAAAAATTAAAATGCAACATGTTCTAAAGCCTTAGCAACAACAGTATCCACCCAGGTAACCTTTGTAATAATTCTGTACCAAAGGTATTACACGTGCATTTATTTATGAACTGTAAACAAGCAGCCAACATTTTTATCACTTAGAATTGAGTTGTATAATGCATGCACTGCTAGTGAACCCAAAGATTCTGAATGCATTTCAGTTACCACACAAAATGAACCTTTCATGTAAGTGCCCACATTTCCCCTAAGACATCTTCCCTGTCATATTTCACAAGCAGTTGGGGCAATGCTTACTGTTTTAGCCCATCTGAATTATGTATACACCTGCATATTCCATAATGTAACTAAAGAATGTTTGCAGTTCTTGGACATGATGCAAATTTATTACAAATAATTGTAAAAACCAACCAACCACACAGAAATACAAAAACACTTACTGAAGTTAATCCCACACATTCTTTCTTCTACTGTCTCAATACATCAAAGAGCAATTATCTTGTATTTAACATAATAGGACAGAGAATATTTAGCCTAAGAGTACTCAAATTGGTTAAATATAGATAAACATGTATGATAGTTTTTTTTGGTTTTTTTTAAAAGAGCTTTCTTCTTTAAAGGTCACTGCTTAATAATTATTTCAGTGTCTTTAGCAAAAAAGCTACACAGCACAGCCAACTCCATATGGATTATGACTGAACTTAAACAGCATTATCTGCATCCTGTTGTGAGTTCAAATTAAAATGCAGAGTGCTGCTGTTTTGGGGAGAGGAGGTTGTCTGCTTCTTTGCTTTGCAAGAAAAGAGAAGGAGAAAACTGAGAAAAAAGGAGAAAAGAAAATAGTTGTCATATAACACAAATGTTATTAACCTTGATCTAATATACTTATTTGGTTCCTATTCCTGTACCTTAATGACTTCCAGTCCCTACATCATTCCACTCTGATATAAAGAGAAACACTAAGCCCGTGACAAACCGTGTGGAAAAAAACAATCCATTTTCCATAAATACTAAGATAGCGCGCTAATCGCTATATACCTCAGCTGCACTCCTCAGTTAGTAAGTACATCCAACTTCAGCCTACTTTTTCCTGAAAATGATACTGGCATTAAGATGAATATTCTCAAATCATGCTTATAAGCCCTACATTGTCTGTGAACATTTGAGAGAGATTTAATGGCAGAGTGCTGATGAAAAATTTACGTGGGATTTTGATTCTACAAGTTTTTCTACCAGAAACCTCACTCCATATATTTACCGTGAAAGCATAAAGTCTTCCATGGAATTATGCTACTTGTTAGAACCAGGCAATTAAAAATGCTGAAAATTTGAAAGACCAGAAAAGTAACTTTCATGAACAATATTAGCTTATTTTTTAATATAATGGCTGCACTTGCTAAATAATAATCAGTCCACTAACGTCTGTATTGGGTCTGGCTGTGTCGTAGTTCAGCCCCGATCAGGACCAGACTACGCAGTCTGTCTCTCGCTCCCCCCACCCTCCAAGAGAATAGGAGGAGATGATATAAGAAAAACAGCTCAAGGTTTGAGATAAGGACGGGGAGAAATCCTTAAAGTTACCGTTACAGGCAAAACAGACTCGACTTGGGGAAAACTATTCATTTATTTCTAAAATTAGCAGGAGAATGAGACAGGGAACAAGATAACCTCCCCCCACCCCTCCCTCTTCCCGGGCTTAACATTATCTCTACTACCTTCCCCTCCCGAGCGGCACGGGGGGGGGAAAGGGAATGGGGGTCGCGGTCAGTTCATCACGCGTTGTTTTACGCCGCTGTATCATCGTCAGGGGAAGAACTCCTCGCATTCCTCCTCTGCTCCAGCATGGGGTCCCTCCCACGGGCCACAGTCCTTCGTGGAACTGCTCCGGCGTGGGTCATCTCTTCCACGGGGTGCAGTCCCTCTAGAACAGCTGTCCCAGCGGGCCCTCCACGGGCCACAGCCTCCTTCAGGCCTCCACCTGCTCTGGCGTGGGGTCCTTCACGGGCTGCAGGTGGATCTCTGCCCCTCCGTGGACCTCCATGGGCTGCAGGGGGACAACCCGCTCCACCATGGTCTTCACCACGAGCTGCAGAGGAATCTTGGCCAGGAGCCATGTTACTCCTCCCCCTCCTTCTTCACTGACCTTGGCATCTGCAGCCGTTCCTCACAACAGGCTGGCAGACGTCTCTCAGGATCCTTTTAACATCTTATTCACTTCTCATCTCCTCTCCACTTCTTGCAGCCAGGCCGGGCTGACTTGGGCCCAGTCGGCTGCCCGGCGGGAGGCCAGAGGGTGAGGCCTACAAGGCCCATGAGGCTCGCGCCTCCCCCTCTCTGCCCCCCGCTCAGCTGCTTCACATCTTCTCCTCCTTTTTTTCCTGTTTTCCCCTACTTAAATATGTTATCGCAGAGGCGTTATCACGGGACATTCTGCTACCAATTGGCTTGGCCCTGGCCAGCAGCGGGTCCGCCCTAGGCCCGGCCGAGTCCACTGAACAAAGGGGAGCGACTTCTAGCAGTTTCCTACAGAAGCTACCACCTTAGGCCCCCCGTCACTAACAAAACCAGAACAGGCTGAGATGGAGTTAGTTTTCCCCATAGCAGCTCTCATAGTGTTGTGCTTTGTATAGGTAGCTAGAAAGGTGTTGGTAACACACCAGTGTTTTGGCTACTGCTGAGAAGTGCTCACACAGCATCAAGGCTGTCTCTTCAAATCCCCACCCTCACTAGTAGGCTGGAGGTGGCCAAGGAGCTGGGAGGGGACATAGCCAGGACAGCTGACCCAAACTGACCAAAGAGATGTTCTATACCATATAACATCATGCTCAGCAATAAAAGTTAAGAGAAAGCAGGAGGAAGGGGGGCATTCATTATTATGTCATTTGTCTTCCAGACCAACACATACTGAAGCCCTACTTCCCAGGAAGTAGCTGGACATCGCCTGCTGATAGGAAGTAGAGAATAAATCTTTTTGTTTCTCTTTGCTTCCACGTGTGGCCTTTGCTTTTCCTTTATTAAACAGCCTTTATCTCAACCTGTGAGTTTTCTCCTCTCCACTGTCCTGATAAGGAGGGGAGTGATAGAGCAGCTTGGTGGGCATCTGGTGTTCAGCCAGGGTCAACCCACTACAATGTCTTAAGAATACAAACAGAAACTGTTTTAGTTGTATATTAATTCTAGTTGTAGCATTAGCTATGCTATAGGGTTTATACTGTTATGGATCAATATACACACTTATGACAATTTTTTTAAAAGAAAGAACTGGTAAAGAAGATGTCCTTTTTCTTTTTTTTTTTTTTCACTCATACCTAAATAAATATATCACCTGGAAACTGAGTAAGAAATTACTTATACCGTACAAGTTACTCTTCCTTATATAATTTGTACTGTCTGCAGGATAACTTCCTTGTTTCTTCATATCAGTTTGAATTTTCTCCCATTAGTGAGATGCCGCAATAAAAATAAGTCAGTGAGGAAGGTAGTAGGGAGAAAACTACGAGCCTGTCTGGCAGAGAATTTGGTCTATTTGTCAAGCATTTGGTCAGCCTCTACAACGATCAAAGGAAAATTGTAAAATCCTACTTCTTCCTGCCCAGTAAATAAACATGAGAACTTTTGGTGAAGATACAGAATAACATGCAATACTAAAGATGTTAAATACTTCAGGTGCGAAAGAGGCAGTGATATCACGCTTGGCTCTTCTGTCTAGTAAATCAGCCAGAATTGTCCTTGGCAGCACAAGGACTTTATGAAGAGTAGAGTCCTTGGTGAGTTGGACCAGACAGAAAAGAATCATCATTGTTCAATGAACGACCCTCAGTTCTAAGTACAGGAACACAAAGTACTATTAACTATTACTGCAAATACTGAAAAGTGGCCTTCTAAGCACAATCAGGTTTTTTTTATAGATGCAAACATGGAACCTGTAATTTTCTCTGCAAGTGGATGAGTATGACAGCAACCAACAGTGTTTTACTGCATCTGCCTATTCCACTTCCAAGATTTCTGAGGACAAAACCTGGCAAGCCTGTTTACACGAACAGAAATGCAACTCCTCCCTATGCTGCATGTCTGGACTGTAACACCATCTCAAAAAGGCTGTAACATTAAACCTATATTCCACCCAAGCCACTGATTTAAATCTATGTGATTTGCAGTTTTGAGTATGTATCATACAACGTGGCAAGAGCTCTGAAACTTAAGTTAAGAAACTTAATATGAAATTCAAGTATATTGTATAGTTATAATTACATAGCTGGATTTCAGGGCTGCTGCCTGTCTGCACACCCATACACTGGTCCAAGAAACACCCAGCTAGATGAGAAATCCAACTGATTTGAAGCATCACACCAACCTAGCCAAGGTGAGTGACTGAGCTCCTGGCCTCCTTCACAGCAATATGTATAAGTAATTGGTGTAAGAGCCTCCAGGTGGGAATTCCAGGCACTCACCGAGGTAGCTCCTGCTATGCATAGACCAATTTGGATGTTCCAGTGTGTACATGAATATCCTGCATGGGGGATCTGGCTCTTCCAGATGCTCCCCAGGCAGGTCCTCCTGCAAAACTGATCGAGTTGTACATAGTTACTTTCAAATAGTCAGTAGAAACTATTCCTGCAGATGCAAAACCAGTCACATAAGACAGTCTCTTGTACACAGTTAAGAGATATTTCACATGCAGTTTAAGATACTCAATAGCTATGAGTTGTGTATATACTGAAGTGGTCACATAAGACCATGGGCCAGCTGGATTATAGTAATTCAGCAGAACAGCAGTTCAGTGAGTCTCTTTTCCAATGCAGCTGGAGACACCCTGGGAAGGGCACCTGCAATGGAGACTCCTATAGCCACGCGTCCAGCAACCAGACACACTGTTTGAGAGATCTAATCCCCATCATAAATTCCCAAGGGGTTGGTTTGTTTTTTAAACACACACTCTGTTTATGAACGCCTGTGTAACAATGACCAGATATTCAGGTGTACATAACAAACTTATATTTTTCTTGTAACTGGAAGAAAAATCCAGGCTTTTTCACCCTGATCTAAATTTTCCCTTTTCAAAATATCTCACTAAGCACATCCTCCCACAGTGTTTCAGCAAGTAGGAAAGTGGTGGAGCTGCCTAGCATCTAGCAGTAACACAGCTATCAGAATGTAATGTTCATAGCACTGGTATGAAGTAAGCTCTGTAGGTTGTAATTATTGAAGTGCCAGGCTGCCTGTGTTAAAGAAGTAAACAGATTTTATAAGCAATTCAGAGTAAAGTTCCATTGGAAAGAGCTGATAACTGACTTGCAAGTCAACTCCAGCAGATTACTGATCAAAAGTATCTTTGTCTTTTCACTTATACTGCCACCTTATACTGCCAACCATTGCCTTTTGAGTGCGCTTGAATGAATAAAATACCATTCAAATGAGCAAGGACTGAGGTCAGTAGCAACCTGAGAATCAGTTACTGCAGATTATCGGATATCATGAGTCAGATCTACAAATTGTTTCCAGTGAGGCTGAAAATGAAAATTCCCTCAGGGCATGCCCTGGGCAGGACAGACAGATCATTTCTCTACAGAGTTAAAGAGAATATTTTTTATTTGTTGCACTGGCTGTTGTGTCAGGTTCTCACATTTCTAATGAGATGGATCACCAAAGCTGGTTTGGGGAAGAAATCTTGCATTTTATTAGGAGAGCTGGATGGATGGAATGGAGAAAGAGAATAGGAGATCAACTCTTTTAGCTAGGTCCTAGGATTACTTGTATCTGTCAACTTATGTCTCCTCTGCAATATTGAGATGTTTTGTGTTAGATACCTTTTTCCTGTCTATTTTGGCCGCTTGCATTCTGTAGAATTTGTCCTAATGACTAGGTTGAAATAAAATTTTAATTAGTTCAGGGATAGGTGAGCAAGGTTTAATCATATACCATTACATAGCTATCATAGAATCCTAGAGTGGTTTGGGTTGGAAGAGGTCTTTAAAGGTCATCTAGTCCAATCCCCCTGCAAGGAGCAGGGACATCTCCAACCAGATCAGGTTGCTCAGAGCCATGTCCAACCTGGCCTTGAATGTTTCCAGGGCTGGAGCATCTACCACCTCTCTGGGCAACTTCAGTGTGTCATCACCCTCATTGTAAAAAATTTCTTCTTTATATCTAGTCTGAATCTACCCTCTTTTAGTTTAAAATCATCACCCCTTGTGCTCTCACTACAGGCCCTATTATACATATATGCACTTACATATCTCTATATGCACACACACACACACACACACATACGCATATATGTATGAACAAATGGTCCCTTTTTGCCTTAAGCTTTTAAATTATACTTCAATGTAAGGGAGAAAGGCATTTTCTGCTATGAATATTTTATCTTTAACCTTCTAAACCGCACTAGAAACGTGCTGATTAGAGACACCCACTATCCATTTTACCCCATTGCTAATGAAAACAAGCCCTGCATTCAAAGCTATTTTTGCTGTTAAGATTTGCATAATATAGCTGTGCTCTGACTCAGATTTTTGCAGATGAAGTAACTTTTTCTTTCTTCATAAAATTTTCTAATTTGAGGGCTAAACAGTAAGATAATTCAAAAATATTTTTAAGATCCTAGCTCAATTATTCTTCTTAGTTAGCAGAAATTAATACAACCAATTTACAAAGCTGTAACTCTGGCCAGTTTATAGAGGTATGTTTATACCATGGGTTCTCATAAAATTCCCTCTCTTTTAATTAATTCTCCTTATTCTTAAATGCCCATGAGAGGAAGTTGGAAGCAAGATAACATATCTGTTATTCTCCTGTACATATTTACATTAAAATACCAAAGACAGACCAACACACTTCTTAGCAGATAAGATCTCAATTTGCAGAGATAGAGAAATCAAATCCCTCTTTCATCTGCACAAGTTTTCTCATCACAACACTCATGTGCTGGTCTCCCTAATTTTATTAAAAATGAGATAGCAGGGATGAGGTTGATCAAATCTTAACTAATCTTAACAGAAATGGAAAAATGTAGAAAATTCACACAGGGAAATTCTGTCAAAGTCTACTAAAATAAAAAATGGTATCTTTGGCTCAGGAAGTCCTCAGACAAAATAGCTGAAAGACGGTCAGGATATCAGAAAAGTATATGTGGATGGTTTCCCAATTCTGTGCTCCTCCTTAGACAATAGATCTGGACCAACACAACATGGTCATCTCTTTTGTTTGATGATTTAGGGATTTCTACTTACTCAAGCTCACAAAAGCAGGGGAAAAAATCATAGACAAACTTCTCAGTTTCCACATTACCTACAGCCTTTCTTCTACTATACTGTAAAAGATCTAGTCCCAGTACAGCTCAGAAATTAACATAGGCCACGATTTGATTCAGCTTACAGTCAGCATTCAACACCCTATCAGTGACTTCAGTAAAACTCGTATCTCATTGATCTGTTTGTTAGAAAGAATATGTACTTTCATCATTGTGTCATTTTGTAGAAACCGATAAAATTTAAGCCACCATTCAAACTCAGAATGTGCTATATGAACATTACTTTGATCTGTCCAAACAACATAATCATTAGCGTTTAAGTTTGGCTTTATAGACTGTTCAAGTATTACTTTAAAATGTCTAACAAAGGCTGTGAAGCACTGGGAAAAAAAACATACTAGGTCAAATGTCTTATTTAAAATTTATATGTTATTTCACAAAATTCTACACATAGTTTTATCAATAGTTCAAATTTTAGTAAATATTGATCCTCTAGCACAAATTTTATCTTTAATAGAGTAAATTACAGAGTACCTCAAGAGCAGCAGTATTAAATCAGAATATGAACAGCAATATAAGTAGAAACCAAATAAACTGCATGGCCGCATCTCTGCACTTTTGTTCCTTTTCTTCTATTAGGAAATAAGGCTGTCAGTGCTGAAAATGTGATCTTTTAATTACACTTTCTAGAACAGTTAGCAGGATTTGTAGAGTTCTCCAATATTCACACAAATGTTTTGCAGAAATTGCTGCAGGCATCCAAGACATAGTTATTATAGTGTTATTTTAAGCATACCTTTTTAATGTGAATTTTCTTCAGATAGTAAATTGACAGATAGCTAAATAATCTGAAACAGAAGTGCTGAAGTATATGATGTTTCACCAGAAAAAGTACAACCAGTTGGATGCTGCACTAAGGTAACTAGAAGATAATGTCTTCATTGAGTGTGTGGAAAGAAAAAGGGATAAAAACTAATCAAATGGACTAATGCTTAGCTACTATCTGCACTAATTATTAGGACAACAATATCTAATATTAACTCTTTCCCTGTACGTGGAAAGTTTAATTTGTAACAACTACACTACACATTTAATAGCTATTATCTTTACCGATTAAACAATTTCCTTTGGAAGCACTATTTTGAAGATAAGAGATGTGTAAAATAAGAGTGCATTACCTACTCAAATACAAAACACAATTTCTGCTAAAAGACTGAACTAA
This sequence comes from Chlamydotis macqueenii, assembly GCF_036417535.1. Classification (NCBI taxonomy): domain Eukaryota; kingdom Metazoa; phylum Chordata; class Aves; order Otidiformes; family Otididae; genus Chlamydotis; species Chlamydotis macqueenii. The sequence goes on from NC_141558.1 coordinate 24,632,740, forward strand.
ACAAATATGCATCTGCAACAAAGGCAGAACTATCACATTGGAAGTTGTCCTTTATCCAGTGGACAAGAAACAACAAGCAGCCCAACATTAAAGAGGCTGTGCACAGGAAATGAGGGTAGCTTTAGTAGTTTTCAAAAGACACTAAGAAGTGATACCTTTTTTTTTTTCACTCTGCAATGACAGTTACATTCTCTAAAATAAATAAAGAAAACATATGGTAACAACAACCTACCTGTTGATCACACAGAACTGAGTTGTGAATACACATGAAAAAGCAGAACAGGAATATGACATTTAAAATGAACAAGTAATTTATATCTCTATTATGTTTTATTTTTAATTATTTTAAGCAAGCATATATTACTCGAGCACCACAACACTGTTCACTGTTTTTGGCCACAGCTACCACAAAACTGTGTCAGGAGGTGAACTCTCTGCCATGCTCAATCTTATTTTTACAATCTTCTTTTTGAAGGAGGCTTTTTATTATCATTACCCTTAGCAATTCCTCTAACTTGTAACCTAACTCAAGGTACACTGAAATGATGTGAAGTCACAGAATCAGAACTCAAGCAACTTATCTTTTTATTTAATCAAAAAGCATTAACTGCTGCAAAAATTCTAATTACTCCCTTTATATGTTTGACTTCAATTGAACACTTTGATATATCTTGTAATAAAGCTATCCTGGTACAATATCTGTACAACTCAGTTCTACGCAGGAAAATACATGATTATATGCAGCCTTATAATCAGTCCACATGTTATGATTTCAAGATCTATTCAATTATAGGACAGCAGTCTTTTAAAATAATTGTGCTAACTTCTAAAATATAAATGGTTTTGAATTTTTCAGCATTAAAGTACAGGATGAGTTGAAGCCTATGAGACAGCTTTTTTTATTTGCTTTTATATCTGGCTACCTTAGATGGCTACGCCAAGAATAAGAAAAGGCAAAAAAAACCCATTCAAGTAAACAGTAAGAACTCAGCAAAACCATCAACATATCTGAAGTGTTCTGGAAATATTTTAATTCCCTGTGAATGAAAAAGTTCCTTCCCCTAATTTGAAAGAATAAGGAAAAACATTAATTTAGGAGTTCTGGCCATGTATCATAAGATATTGAGATCATTTACTTTTTTTTTTTTTTTAGCATGATGGGCTTCTGGGCCTCCTGTCATAGCTATTTGAAAGGGAAGCTGTTCAAGATATTTCTACTTTGTTTTTCTATGCCAGTAAAAGCTCAGTAAGAATCTCAACAGCTTTACTACCAACTGCTACTAGATCGAGCTGAACATTAAACAGATGGAACATATAACTAATAAAAATGTTTACCAGCTAGTCATTCAAGGATCCCTGTTGAATCCAAATATGATGCATGCTGACTGTAACTGGTAATAAGAATCAAGAGGCTCTTCTTCAATAACACAGTCTTCTGACTAAAAGTAAAGTTCAAAGGGGTAGAAGGGCAATTTTGCTCAGCAAGACATCAGTGACTATGAGCTTGAGTCATCATATGAATTAATAATGTCTACACTGAAAATTGCAACATACAAATGACTTTAAAGTGTTTGTGTATTTTAACTCCCTCTTTAAATGCAACATGAATTGGTTTAGTCTGTATAATAGTAAATCAATCTGTATTTTTGCTGACCAAGGAATAGTCACTTTTAAATTGTTAAAATAGACCTTATTCTGGAAGAGTTTCAAATTGTACTGCAGCTTTCCATAATACACAATGTTTTAATTGCCATCTCTTAGCCAGGACATTTCTTACCATGCTCAAAGGACAACTCCAAATACCAGAAAATTCAGAAAACAAAGCATGGCCATTCAGAAACTAGCAAATAAATAAATAAATGTCTGTGTGTTGTTTTTCTACATAAAAGACATTTCAAATAATTAAATGGTTATTATTACTCCAAACATGTGTTGATACATTTACTGAAGCTAGGCCTTAAATGAACATGACTTTTTTTTATGTTCATGAGCTAAAACTATGGGGTTTTTTTTTATCCTATTATTTGCAACTTCTGCAAATATTATTACTGCATTATACAAAGGAACAGCTACAATTCCTTTAGACAGGCTGTCGAGAAAACAGCAACATAATTTGAACTAATAGGGAAAGACATGCTAGTGGGAAAAAAGGGCCTAACTAGAACAAACATTTTGAACGTGAGGGGAAAAAAACAAGCCTATAGATTAATTTGATAATATTTAAATAGGACTAGATCTTCTTTTCCATAGAAAGAGAAATACAGTGCAGATGAAACTCAGTAAAATCACATTTAAAAGCCCTTGAAGTTCATGCTTGATGCTCTTCCCTAGCAGAAGCAAAATCAAGGTGCCTTTGCACAGACAGGAAACTGGAAGAGTTCTAGGAAACTATACATGGAAATAAACCTATAACTCTGTGTGAACTTGTTTCAAGCTTCCCATTTTAAGGGGGCTGCAGAAAATAGGAGACACTTTATTCACGATCGCTGCAGTTTTTTCAGGTATAGTTAGTGTAATGGCATCACTCACCAGGCACATGCAACAACTGCTGTTGTGACCAATACCAAAGCACTCTAAAGCCAAAAGCACAGTGTCTGATATCTTGACGAAGAGGGACAAGCCTCAAATGAAATGAATTGATTTCCACACTGGTACAGAGGTGAACTGGCAATGAACACTCCCCAAGAAGCTACATATATATCTATCTATAGCCTTCTCAGATAGTATATGGAGAGGCATTCTGTAGAAAGATGTAAACATTAATGAGTCCATAGAAATATTATCACAGTTCCTGTTTCCTTATCAGAAATATTCTCCTTCTTTAATTCAAGTGGACTAGCAAGAAAGGAAAAGATGGGAGAATGCTACTATACCCCCTCAATCTTTATATAGTGATTTAGATAGCCTTTGTCCTCTTACAGTATGAAATAAAAACAAAGCAGCACAATAATTGTTTTTTCCACTTGGGATTTACCATTAAAAATATATGATTTAATATATTTTATTTACATAAATGTGTGGAACCTTTTGGAATGTTTTCACAGAGACTCTAAGGCACAAAACACCTAAGAAATAAATGGTGTGTATCAGTTAAAAAAATGAGATAAATTTTAGATACTTAGTTGCTTTGATTGTTCATTCCATCTTCTCAACTTGTAACTTCTTCTCTCAAATTCCAAGTATTTCTACCATGATAATCAACAAAAATTTAAAACCAGAAGGATGTCTCTGACATAAGAAAAAATTACTTCCCACATAAGCCTACATAATAAAACTAAGAATTCATTCAATTTTATTTATCTGTCTAAGAATTAGGATTTAAGAACAAGATGATTAATTCATTGACTGTAGAAAGATCTCTTGATGACCACTTTGATCTAAAAGCTTCAGTAGATACCTAAGGAAGATACTGAAGCTAATGGAGAGAAATAGGGAGAGTGATTCATCACACCATAACTGATTGCAAAAGTTGCTTCAAGACCATCTTCAGATGGTTAAAGACAGACAAGATAAACCCTACTTTAAATCAGCATTTAAATATCACCTAAAAGCTATTCAAATACAAATATATTCCTCATATGCACAAAACAGCACTAAAAAGCTGAAGAACTCAGAACCAGAAGTTAGCCTACATTACTGTAAATTACACACTGCAGCCACACAGACTGTTAATGAATGAACAACATAAACATGTTTTAAAATGTGCTTCAAAACAAGTGGAGACGTGCTACTGAATTCTGGACTGACAGCTGGCAGAGAAAAGCAAGTCTACCCCAGATTCACATCCTGAATTCACTGCCATTAAATGGCAAATAAACTTATTGGACACTTTCTTCTACTATTACTATTACAATCAATTTCAGTGTTATTTAGAGAAAAGCCTCTGGACATTCTCAGAAAAGCTTAAAAAACTGTTAACTTTGTAAAAAGAAATGGTTTTGGATCTCTTTTCTTGTACCAAATATTGCCTCTCTCTGACAATGCATAGCAAGTTGTAAAGTTCACCTCCAGGCTACATTCCCCTTAAAACCAAAGTGATTGCCTTAAACTCTGACTTGGTGATGCAGAGGGTTCAACAATACCATTGGCATAAAGAGCTGCTGCTCTCTTTTACTTTACACTCCTGTCTTCTTTTTCACCATTTTCCTGTTTCATCAGACTAAGTCGCTGTTCACAGTACAGACCCACAAACTACTGCGATGGCACAAAATGATTAGTGAGTCAAAGTACAAAATTAAAAATTTCTATGTCAGACAAATTATGAGTTTAGCCCTTTAGATTCTGAGTGCAAACAGCTGTAATATTGCGGGTTACAACTTATCAGGATGTATAACCTTCAGCAACAGGGAAAGGCAAAGATGCAAGGCACCTTTCAGATGCAGAGGCTATGCCTCAGAGGTTCTTCTACGCAAAGAGAAGACACGTTTTCCTCCTGATTTCCTCATGCACACTGACACAAAAGTAAGTTGGTGGCAATTTAGAGAAATGTTTGCTAGCACATCTGAGATTTATGAACAACTTTGGAGGTGAAACAATGATTTACTAAAGATAGCTTTGATCAAAGCATGCAAACTAAATTATAACCTTGTCTTGTTGCTCACTGTGGGAGATAAAGAATGATGGATAAAAGCCAAAATACTCGTTAACAAAACCTGTGATAAAACCATGCTTTTGTGGAATGGACCTTTCAAAGACTGCAGATCTGCTGAAATACACATCTTCCTCTTTCTCTGTGAAGCTGGGTAGGGTCCTGCCTGTCAGGCAGATGAAGCTAAAACTACACCACAATATACAGCTGGCATCAGTATCAGTGTTCTCCAGAGCTCTTCTCAATTACTAAAACATCACTAAGGAAAGTTACCACTCAGATCTGCCTAATGCAATAATATACATCTACAAACAAATTACTGAGCAGTAATAAGGCACTACAGAAAGTCTTTTAAGTACTGATTTTTTTTTTTATAAAGGCAATCAGCATATGTTTTCAAGTGTCTAATTTGCCTATGCCTGTATAATCCATGACTTCATTTTGCATAATCCTTCATCTCAGTTCCCTTTTGGATATGACAACCCATAAATCACACGCAAGGTTTAACATACATTAAAAAAATCTGTCAGTAACTTTGCTTTCATGAAGAATCTCTACCTGTATAAATTACAAAGTAAAAACAGCTGATGGCAAACATAATGTTGTAGCAGCAGCGCTGTAGTGATACTCCAAACATACCTAAAGGACCAGCTACAGAGAAATCACACGAGAAAGGCTTCTGTGTCTGAACACGTACCTGTTTTCCATCCCCTTGTGCTTCCCCTTATCACTCCAAGCATTCCTTCTCTCAACAAATCTCATCTTCCTCACAGATAACCAGTTATGTATGCAATTCAAATGGTTACCTCAGAAAAGCCTTCTCTTCTGTGCCCATGCCAAAGCACTGCTATACAGCTCACACATATGTGTCCAGAAGTTAACTACACTGAAACGTAGGCCTTGAACTATAACTAGGTCTTTCCTCAACTCTCTTTTCTTGTATCTTCTTCTTCCTCAATTTTATAATAGCAGAGGGAAATAACAATAATTTTGCATGAATAAACAATACTTTTTTGTTTTCTGTATGAGGTTCAGTAGCATAAATAATATTGCTTTATTTTGTTTGTGCTACAAATACATTTCTGAACTGACAATTTGACAAATTAAATATAACCCAGGAAAAAACTGAGTCTTCATATTAATCTACTCATATAAGAGCATTTGAATCCTATTTGTGTTTTTTCAACTTTTAATATTTTCCTACATTATTATGTGGAGGAACTCAAGAAACAGCAACTGAATTGCATGATGTTGTACCACATGGTGCCATCTGTTGAATGATAGTGGCTCACGCCGTTATTAGATGGTTGCCTTGGACATGTAGTGGAAGTCATTCTGGCTCCCATCCAAACTTTAATAGAGGCTTTAACCTTCCAGACAGCATTGACTGTTGTTAGCAAGACAAAGCCTGCTGGAGATCCTCATAATCTAGACACATAATGTTGTGTAGTCACTTTCAGAAAGTGAAGATCCTAAAGCTATTTCTCACTGAAAGAGAGTACACAGATAATTAATACAGAAGGCAGAATGAAGAACACTTGAAGTCCTCCTCAGGAAGGATGTGGATTATACATAGGATCCCAGTAGAACAGCAAAATACCTAAATTGTCATTACTCAGAAGAAATCAATGGTGTTATTCAGTAACAACACAGAAATTATATTCAGAAAGGGACTGTTTTCCCCATTCTATCTAGTAAAGCAGCATTTTATGATTCTTATCATATTTAGTATGAGACAAAACTGATCCAAAGGCTGTACCTAGCTATAATAAAGCCACATTTCTGCTTCCCTGCCTCACAATATCAAGTCAGGGCTGGAGACAGTTTGCTCCAAACCTATCCTCTCCACAGTGATCAGTTACCAGCTTCATTGAGACTAGAGATGAAACCCATTCATTACATATTTATGCAATATATACTTTGTATGAAATACAATATCTGTTCACAAAATGATATTCGGTGATGTTTTAATCCTGCCATGTCAGCTTCCATGGGAACATATAATTCACTCATTCACAAAATACTTTCTCCTTAGTCAAGAACCAGGCTAGCCTTTCAGTTTTTATTTAGCAGCTGGTAAAACGCTGTTTCTAATCCTCCTAAAGGACCTTAGGAGTTTGACAGTCCAGCGGAAAGTGGTAAATACCGAGAGAGAATAATGAGTCTGTGAATTTCAGGAAACTCCTAGGATGGAGCTGACACTGAATGGCGCCTCCAGAGATCAAATATCTTCAGATCAGATACTGTGCATTGAAAGGAACATCTGTCACAGGGGGACATCTTAACAAATTGTATCACAGCTGTAAGGGCTGTACAAATATAAAACTGATAAAACACAAAAAGAGCTGAACTATGGCATTGAAGGCTATGCAAATATTGAAGGTTTGGAGGTTCACAGGAGTGGTTTTTTTTCCATATCAACCTGTATTTAGAGTAGTCATGTCAATAGTCTTTGCATTAAAATCAAACATATACATTTTTGTATCTTAAAATTTGTCACAAACAGAAAAGGTGGATCTGATGACATCTGTTTTCCTTCCAGATTTGCTGGAAAACTCCCACGATACTGGAAACACACAAATGAGGGTACTGAGCCTCTAATACCCCACCAGTAACTGCATGCTGAACACCTGAGGAAAGGTATGCAACACATTGCAGGAGCTCCCTGCCTGGTGCACCTGGCCAGTCTGGGAGCTGCCAATGTACTGCGAGGGAAACATTTCCCTTTAACAACTTCTGGCCCTGGTATTCTGGGAATTCAGCATGACTAAGAGGAGCACTTGAACACTGAAGATTTCCTACATATCTGCAAAAATACTGCTGTATTGTTTTTGGAAGAGGTTAACATACACATCGAACGCTTTTAAGATTCGGCTGGACAGGGTACTGGGCCTGTGCTTTTGCCAAAAAAGGTTGGACCAGATGATCTTTGAGGTCCCTTCCAACCCGGTATTCTATGACTCTATGACATTTTCGCTGGTGGGAATGATGCTTTGTTAGGTAAAAAAAAAAGGTCTATGTAGTCCAGAGGTCACATCAGCATCAGATATCTGACAGAAGGGATGATCATCCTCACACAAGGCTCCTTACAACCCAACCTTCAGGCTAGAAGCTCCTTGAGGCAAAGACAGTCCTTTGTGCTGTGTACAACACTGAGCACTCTGAGTTCATCACACAGAAACAAACCAAATAATTTCCTACACAAAAAAACTCAGCGTCACACACAGTATCACAGCACTGAAGAAAGACATTCTATTGTGTTCTGGTTTTGTTAGTGAGGGGGGGCCTAAGGTGGTAGCTTCTGTAGGAAACTGCTAGAAGTCGCTCCCCTTTGTTCAGTGGACTCGGCCGGGCCCAGGGCGGACCTGCTGCTGGCCAAGGCCGAGCCAATTGGTAGCAGAATGTTCCCTGATAACGCCTCTGTGATAACGTATTTAAGTAGGGGAAAACAGGAAAAAGAGGAGGAGAAGATGTGAAGCAGCTGAGCAGGGGGCAGAGAGGGGGAGGCGCGAGCCTCATGGGCCTTGCAGGCCTCACCCTCTGGCCTCCCGCCGGGCAGCCGACTGGGCCCAACTCGGCCCGGCCCGGCTGCAAGAAGTGGAGAGGAGATGAGAAGTGAATAAGATGTAAAAAGGATCCTGAGAGGCGTCTGCCAGCCTGTTGTGAGGAACGGCTGCAGACGCCAAGGTCAGTTCAGAAGGAGGGGGAGGAGTAATATGGCTCCTGGCCAAGATTCCTCTGCAACTCGTGGTGAAGACCATGGTGGAGCGGGTTGTCCCCCTGCAGCCCATGGAGGTCCACGGAGGGGCAGAGATCCACCTGCAGCTCGTGGAGGACCCCACGCCAGAGCAGGTGGAGGCCTGAAGGAGGCTGTGGCCCGTGGAGGGCCCGCTGGGGCAGCTGTTCTGAAGGGACTGCACCCCGTGGAAGAGATGACCCACGCCGGAGCAGTTTCACGGAGGACTGTGGCCCGTGGGAGGGACCCCACGCTGGAGCAGAGGAGGAATGCGAGGAGTTCTTCCCCTGACAATGATACAGCGGCGTAAAACAACGCGTGATGAACTGACCGCGACCCCCATTCCCTTTTCCCCCCCCGTGCCGCTCGGGAGGGGAAGGTAGTAGAGATAATGTTAAGCCCGGGAAGAGGGAGGGGTGGGGGGAGGTTATCTTGTTCCCTGTCTCATTCTTCTGCTAGTTTTAGAAAATAAATGAATAGTTTTCCCCAGGTCGAGTCTGTTTTGCCCGTGACGGTAACTTTAAGGATTTCTCCCCATCCTTATCTCAAACCTTGAGCCGTTTTTCTTATATCATCTCCCCCTGTTCTCTCGGAGGGTGGGGGGAGCGGGAGAGAGACTGCGTAGTCTGGTCCCGATCGGGGCTGAACTACGACATATTGCTACAGCATTATCTGGTTGGAAACCTATACTGGCAGCAAAAAAAGATAAATATGAAAATATAACATATTCTGACCCCAAGCTAAAGCCAAAGTCTTCATAGCACAATATGATTGAGAGAGAAGCTGAAGCATTTTACGGATACTTCACATTGAACAGCTTAAACCATTGTAAAATTCCTACACAGCTGGACAAAATGTAGTGGATAACAGCTGAAAATTTTCCTTCTACGAGGTACACTTTCTCTTCCTTGTGTGTAAATGAGATAAACACAGCTGTCTTTTCACTGCCTTTTTTGCATCTTTGACTGTGGTGCTTATCTCATTTCAAGACTGGTATATACAGATGAACAGCTCAGAAAATCCCGTCCCTTGCTTTTTTTTAAATTTTGGATTAGCTAATGCACTAGAAGTCATCTGCAGAAGGAAGACGTGTGGTTGTTATCATGTATTTTAGGCTTATAGAAGATAAATTCTTAAAAACCTTCAAAGCTTCTGTTATTCAAACTGTTTATGGAGTCACAGATATTATTTTCTTAAACCACTTTAAGGTAGGACATGAAATAAGCCAAAGAAAGGTTGCTTCCAGGAAAATTAATACAGAGAATGCATGAAATATAAACAAATAGTTTTTGTTTAAGGGGGATTTTTTTTTTGTCTCAAGAAGATGCAGATATATGACAAGCCTTCCTCAGTTTCCCATGTAGTGGCTGACACAGATATATTAACAGCTTGTCTCATAAAACCCTTAGGATGCAAACAATATTGCTTTCACCACCTTAAAACAAAAATATGTATTTTTCTGACAATACTCATAGAATGGTAAGTCTTTTAAAAAACAAATTGGTATTCTTCATCCCCAACACTCTTGGCCCCAATATTACCAAAACATAAAGAAAGCAAAACAAAAATATCTGTTTTCCCTCACAGCAAAGGTCAAGTTCAGATACTTACACAACTATTTATATACTGAGGAAGAAAATACTTTTTTTTTTTTCAGAGTATGGAACAGTAAAATCACTGACAAAAAATTTCTGTCGATGAACTCAAAAATGATCACCAGTTTATCGCCTTAGTGGTGTTCCTAGGAATGTGATAAAGTTTTCAAGGAGCTGCAGTTATCTCAGAATTAGAAACCATCAAATGTTTCACATGGCTGCATCTTGCAAAAAACTTGCACCAAAAGCATGATTGTTAAAAAAAATACATATCTCTATAATCAGCACTGGTAATAAAGAACAGATTAACTAAAAAAGGTAAAGATAAAAAAGGTAACAATTATCTGATCATCAAACAATTGCTGAACTTTCATGTATGAGTATTGCAGCTTCTCCTTTAAAACATTAAGTTAAAGCTGGACAGGGAATAACCAAGTCACTAGATAGTCCTAAATATTTTTTCCAAGCATTTCTTTCCTCAAATGCTTCCCTTTCTATCTCTTCTTTTTCCTCTCTACACCAGTGCTACCATTTGTTCCCACCTAACCAGGTCTTTCCCTACTGCAGGTGGAGTTAAAGCACAGTACAAGGTTGTCATGTGTCTGGCTCAGAATGAGTTACCTTTATTCATTACAGAACAAGAGAAAATTACATCTTGGAAATAGGCAGATTTTTTATTTTCGCTCTTGAGGAGACTGCTTTCAGCAAGCTAGAGGGCTTGAAAGCTTTCGTTACCCCCAAGCTGTGCCACACAGTGCATCACGCGAGTGCCATCCTCCCACCTTACACTTGCGGCACACATGACTCAGAGCTGTCGCTGAAGGGACACATCAGCACTTAGGTAATTTAAAAGTTCTAATTTAACTGTCTTAATGCTTAGACATCATCAACTTAAGCCAAATCCCTTCCTCCCAGGATATTCTGCCACACTGACTCTGTCTCTCTACATTAGGAATTGCATCTTTAACCACATTCAAGAGCTTGATTTCAGCTTATCTCTGACATTTACCTCTCTTGCCACCCACGTCAGGAGTGCTGGATGCAGCATGGTCAGAGGCAAAGCTTTACAGTGAGCATCTGCTTTTGCCATTAAGTAGCAATGTTATCAGAAGCAAATCTCCCATTTTCCTGTGCAATGGCAGTTCATTCCAGTTGCATTCTAGTATAGAATTTTTTAGCAATATAAAAAATGACACAATCACAAAAAGATAATATTTATAAGAAGTTGATATATTGGTACCTTTCACAGCAGGAAGAACAGTGTTAAACCACATGGAAAATTCTTGCTAACCTTATGAAAGACATTGAAGAAAACTTTAAAAAGGAAACATCTCTTTCTTGATGCTGTCTTCCTGTACTGAAGCCCTATATAAGAAATCACATAATTGGTCCACTAAAGCTTGATGAAGGTGAAGGTATTGTTAACCCTATGCCTTCCAAAACATTTTGGCATCCCCTCTAGTTTCTTTGTTATTTTTTTCCCCTTCATTTTTGTGTTAGAGGATAAGAACATGTCTCAAACTTCTCAGTATATTATTTTACTGTAGATTCATAGTTTTATTTTTCCTTTCTTGCCCTCAGTTAAGCAGCTGAGCCTCTAATTATAAATACTGACAGATTACATCCGAATGGACAAATGCAAGTGCATTTGCCAGATTTTCCAAATAAGCTTAGAGGAGCTTGTGAATCAGCATCCAGATCTCTCATAAACAGCCTGCTGTAGCACTAAAAGATTCCTGATGCTTTAATCCCTTAGATTTCCACATTGCAAAGCAGCAGATGAGTAAGTGAGATTTCGTGTATAGTTCTATGAGATCTGTATCAGATGCCACACATTCATCTTATTGTATTTCTAATAGGCATGGGGAGATCAGCAGAGAAGAGCTCTATCTTTCAAAGTCCAAAATCACTCCTGGCTCTTCCGCTCTGCAGGCTCCTACTCCACCATCAGTGTTCTGGGATTTTTTTTACAGAGTGAACTTTTCCACCTAATTTCAAAAAGTTCACAGTGATGAACACACATTACTTATCTTTTTAATTGTTCATGGAACATGAACATCCATCATAGATGGATGCTAAGCAGCTTGTCCATGCCCATATTTGCTAAGAATCACATCAAAGAGTGTCAAGGAAGAAATATCTCACATCCAATAAGTAATAAGGAATACAGTCCCTTTCCTGAGTATGATCTATGAGTATCTGCTCAATAACAAATACAATGGTCTTTTAAGAAGCAAAAATACATTTGGCTGTTTTACTTATTTTGACTTGGAAGGGGGAAAAGAATGGAAGGTAAAAAGAAGTTAGTCCTTTTCAGCAGACAATTGCTTGTCTACTGGAACAGACATATGAAGATTTCATTTCAGTTTAATAGTTCACTTGCAGTCTCAGTCCAGTTGCTACTGAACTGGAACTCAATTTTGCAAGCCTTTCTCATCATGACAGTGCAATTTTTTTTTCTCTCTCTACAGTTTGTGAGCTTAAATAATTGGTCTCGGCTTGCAGAACTGAGATTAATTTCATAAAGATGTATTTCAGTTAATCTTTGTAACTGCAGCACTTCAATCTGTGACGTAGTGTAACAAAATACTTTTCTACCTTGAGAAGAAATAGAGTAGGAAATAAGTTTACCAGGGATCTTTCCTCACCAATAAGTAAGTAGCAGTGATTACATCAGGAACATTGACTCCAAGGGCAGGGTCAAAGTTTTACCTCATAGTCATAAAGTAACTCATAACAGAATGATAGAAAAATAATATATTTTTAACAATCAAGATATATAAAATTCTTTTATTTTCATTTTCAAAATTATCCAATTTGTGACAAAAATAAGGATTTTTCTATGCTGTAATTTTTCTAGAAATGTCTTCATAAATAACCATGCTTAATATACCGTACAGATGAAATACAGTATCAGCAATATCTTTATGGTAGCATGAAAAATTCTATAGCCATTATGGGTTTCCAGTATATAATCATAAGAAATATTACATTCAGGTTTTTGTGAGAACAACTAAAAATACTAGCAAAAAACCTCCTTACTTTGATAGTTAATATTTATTAACATGACACTTCAATAATGGCCAGGTGAATAATGCACATCTTTAAATGCTTTCTTTCCATTGAAGTATTTAAATGTAGATGAAAGAAAAGAGCTCTTAAGAGCCTGAATATTGCTTTTAAATTATAGGCAACTCTTTTGAGGTCTGAATTAGAAACACAAAATGCCACTAAGAACCTTCACAAATAAAACTGATAGGGTTATTACTGTTACGAAGGCTAACATACATAAATACAAATATTATCAACATCAGCAGACAACAGGGCAACAACGCAGTCCTCAGTCCAAAATACAGTTAATAGGAAAGGAAGGCATCACCATGATAAGCACTTAAGCTATAAAGAACTCTCCACTACTCACTACTAGATATTCTTTCTTATCAGTTGAAGGATTGATTCTGTTACATTGAATACAACAAGGGAAATCTTATCTCTGTGGAAACTAAGTTCAAATGACTTCAGTAGGACTGGAGCATGTATGTGGACTCATATTTTCATTCACCAGATCAATAATTTTTTAATCTCAATATTTTGTAGCCTTTGGCATTCAAGACTAAGGACGTAAAGCTTCTAAAATCATACAATTGGCTTGAAATAATTGCAGGACTTACTTAAAATAACGCTAGGGTTTTTTTTAATAGCCTCATTTAAGCTTCCAAAGATAATCTTTTAAGCTCTTCGCTAAAACCATAAAGGATAACACTTTCTATTAAATATAAGTTGAAGATATTGTGTAACTATGTGTTTTTTGAAAACAAAAGGCTTTTAAAAACCACCAATATTCAGAACTAGTTACAGCAACTGCAAACAGTATGTCATAGCAGTATGACACGATACCAATTATGACACAGTATGTCCTGAAGAACCTAAATGAAGTTTAGGGGAATCATCAGCTCCACAAATTTCAAACCAAATGCACTAACACACAAATGAAATATCACAGGGCAGATCCCTTTGTCTTTGCAGAAAAAAAAAAAAAAAGAACAAACCAATCTAAAATCCCAGAAGCCCACCAAAAAAAAAAACAAAACAAAAACCAAAGCAAAAAAAAAACCAAGTAATTGTTCCATATACCACAAGGTTACAAAGAAAATAAATGCTTTATTCTATTTATGTCTTAAAATACTGTAAATATCCAACATTCAGAAAATTTCTGTTGTCCACTAAATAAAGAGAATGGAATTCTTTTGCTTGCCTTACAGGAACTATCATTAACCAATTTACTGATCAGTGGTAACTTTGCTCAGTAGATATGAAAATTTTCCTTAGCCCTACCAAGTCTGTCATCAGTTCCAGTCCCAGCTTCACTACCTTGTCTCAGGTGAGATATTCTTTTTCCCTTTTTTGCTCACGACTCTGTCAAGAGGCAAATAAAAGGGCCTTATGCCCGTGGTTTCCATCAGACTATTCCTAGGCTGACAGGCAGGAGAAGAAAACGGAAACTCTTCTGGTTTTGATGGGATGGAAGGAGGGAGTGAGTCAGCAGTGATTTACCTCAGAAACTTGTCATGTTTGACAGAAAAGTAGCAATGAGAAAGAATGAGGAAGCACTCTCTGACTCTTTTAGCTGGACTTACTGGGAGATCTGGTTTAGGAGGTAGGCCAATAGGAAAAACAGCTAGCTAAAGAAGATACCCATTTTCTCTAGGGAGCATGGACATTTGTTAGTGTGGCAGCTTTCCCAGCCATTGACAGACTGGTATAAACTGAAGTACAAGCCAAAAGTTCAGTATTTGCACACAAAAAAAAAGAGTGAGAGATGAGAGTACTGGATGCTAATACACAAATAATGGTTGATCTGAATTACCTGCTGCCTAGGAAACAGAGGTACAGGTAACTCAGAGAAAAAAAAATAAGAGGAATTTTATTATGATAGGAATGTGTGACAGGTTTAGAAAATAAGTCAAGGTCAAAGAAGAATGCCCTTTCATTTGTCGAATGCAAAACCTTTCATTCCCTTGCATGTGAATTTTAACAGACATAAGACTACAGCATTAAAGTAACAAGCTAACCCTTCTGCACTACTCTATTAATTCTTAGTATTACTGTTTGTATAACCTTTGGAATAGCAGCACTTTTCTTCACTAATTTTCACTAGAAATAGCCATCAGGAACATTCCAACAATTGCAACCCAAGTCTAACACAGCTGAAAGTAATCCAAGGCATTCAGAGCCTGGTCTAGCACCTCTCAAACAAAGAGTAAGAAAGCAGTGCCCAAATTCTCCTTCTTTGGATTTAGAGTCACATACATTCATAGGATCATGGAATCATAGAACGGTTTGGGTTGGAAGGGGCCTTTTAATGTCATCTAGTCCAATCTCCCTGCAAGAAGCAGGGACATCTCCAGCCAGATCAGGTTGCTCAGAGCCCCATCCAACCTGGCCTTAAATGCCTCCAAATTCTATTCTACAGAACCAATGTGAAAATTATACTGATAATTACACGTAATTTCAGTACTTTTTTAAAGTATTAAACTAATTGCATTAGAATTTTTGTTCAGAAAAGATGAGGAACTATTGTTTTTTTGTTTGTTCTTTTAAAGATGTTGTCTGTGAACACAACAGAGACTGTAATTACATTTTACAGAAAATACTCTGAATTTTACATGAGAAAACTAGGTAAGAGTAAGTTTATTTTCTACTGTGTAAAGATATTCCAATTTCAGTCAAAATGATAGCTTTCATTTAATAATTAAGTAGATAAATTAAAACTATTGATTTTTTGCCAAAGGTAAATGCTAAAATACAAATTAGTTAACATTAAGCTATATTTAAAATTGCATAATTTTGTTTACAGTAAGATCAATACCATTTAAGATATTAAACAGTTTAGGTGCTGTCAATATATTTACAGTTAAATTACTAGCAGGATAGCAGTTTTTGTTCATGACTACTATATCACTTGGTGAAACTCTTTAATATGGTTAACTCTTTAGCTTGCTTATTGACAAAAAAAAAATTATAAATTACTACATCTTTTCATCACATTCCCATTCAGCAGTCCAAGAATCAGGAACTGATCAATGACCTCATGTTCTCTTGAAATTCAGGCAGCAAATATTTTGTGCTTATCGTTCATACAAGATTAATGAATGTCATCTTAGCACAGAAGCATTCCTCTTTGTATCCTATCCCGGTTCATAAAAAGATCAAATTCGCTCTGCAACTCTCAAAACAACTCTGTTTTTCACAATTGCAGAAAGAGACAATAAAAAGAAACATACTGTGCAAAATATATTGATATTTTGCGCTGAAGCAGGCGTTAAAACTTTTGTTTGAGTATGTACAATTTTGGAACACTTCCTAGTGCTCAAAGTAATTGCTGTTCCCTAAAACAAGCAAACAAAAATCTACTACTAAATCCTCTGGATGTATTCAAGAAACACTGCATAAACAAAAGAGTATTACACCCTTATAAAACTAATGGGAGACATGTGTGACCTTATTCTGTGGCTGTATAAAATTCAACCACAGGCTGAACACTCAGACTGATTCCAGTCACAGTCACACACCTTGAACGATCACCTGTAAAACTCACCCATATGGGTTTCTACACCATCAGAGAGTTGGTCTAGGCTCTGACACAGGCCTTTTTCATTACAGCAGGTCATGGCAAAATTTTGAAACCTTGGGCAATTCAGCTGACCTAATTTTAGACATGTCCAGTATTGATCTCCACATATAAGCTGGTCATTCCACTCTGTTTATTTAGGTCAAGGGAGAGAAACACAAACAATACAACTGAGTTGTTTTGTACATAAAAATGAGGTGAAGTTCATTCAAGTAGTACCTACTCTTTTTAGTGACTTCAAAGGGAGCCTAAGATTCAGAAACTAAGATACACAGTCTGGTGAATTCTCCCTTTCAGCCCTAAAAAGGAGCCAGTCATACATGAAGAACTAAATAAATAGGGAATAAAAGTATATGAAGTAGTTTTCACATGGCTCAGCTTTATTTATTAGAATTTAGGAAAGTTATCAAAACATTCTTTTATGCAGATTATAAAAACAACATTTGCTTTCAGCATAATTCTTTTTAAGTGCCTTTACTATGGCACATGGAGTTGTAACAACGAATAGCAATACGTCTTGCAGACACATTACAAATACATCTGTATTGTAGACAACTTCAACGTTTTCAAAGTACATGATCAAAATTCAATTACCTAAATGCAAGAGGAAGTGCTGAATTTTCGTGAGATTAACAATAAAGAGTAGGTGTTACCACTTTTTGAAAACAGACCATTCACTTAGAAAACACATTTTAGGGATCCAAATTTGAGCACCTCTGACCTACTTCCTAAACAAGACAGGTGACAAACTGCACTTGATTAGCTGACAGGATTAGTAGGCTCTGTTTTCCGTGGAAAGTTGACTCTTCTCTTGTCTATAACAACATAAAAATTAAATGATGCATTTGTTCAGGACAGATTATAAATCAACTGAAGCACCTGAATATTATAAAAAATGTAAATGTGAGGCCTCACAAAGAACTTCGCACAAGAAAACAGACAGATCAGGAGCCACCTGAGGAATTACTACACAAGTCACTGTTAATTGCATTGTAATTGAAAGATCATAAAAGAGCAGATACTGAAATTATTTTTTAAAATCGCTATAGGCAGGATCTAGCTAGTACAGTGTAATACTCCAGTCTTACTGCAGGTTACAAAGCTCTCTGTAATGAAGTACAAAGTCATTTTTCAGAAGATTCTAAATTTTAAATACTAAATATTTTTCTCAGTAGTTTTTCGTGTGAGACCTAATGTTGGTTTTGTTTTCATTCAGAATGAAAGCAAGGTTTAAAATTTCCAAATTTTCAGTCAAGGAGTTATTTCAAATTTTAGTAAGATTCAGTAAGAGATAAAAATAAATGTACACAAAGTATTTACATCTTATTTTATTGAGCAAAGGGGTACAAGTTAAAATTGGGTCTTTTGGATTTGGTTTTATTAGCTTTGTTTTAATATATATTTTCTGTGATACTGACAACATAAAACAGAGAACTGTGCAGCTTGTCTTGAAGGATGAAAAACAATTGGGATATGAATATATTCTTTGAGAATGTTTTTCTGCTGTTGCAAAGAATGAGAGAGATTTTGTGTGAAAAAGTGATTTTCATGACAATATAAAATAAACATTTCTGTAATGCTTTTTGTTTGTTATCACTTTTTTGAGCCATGATGATCGATTCTACTGTTGCCATCACATCTTTTTTGCTTCTTCATCATGTTCCCCTTCTCCAGTCTTATTTTCTTGACATGTTATTGTAAATGGAAATTTACCAGTCTCTTCTCTGTTGCATTTCAATCACTTTACTTGAAAAATAAGTTTGTTTTTTTGCTTTCTGAAGTTTTTTTTTGTCAGATAATTATTGCTTCATCCCTCTGTGCACTTAGCTGTTGTTTTGTTACAGTTGTATGTTCAAAAAAAAATAGTAAGAAGAATCATTTTTCATTACCTGCTCCAACATGGAAAGAAACATGCATAGTTCTTACTTCAGCTACCATATTTGGCAAATCTGGCTAATTTAATGGACAACATGGATTCTCAGCATAATCTTCTTTGTCGGTTGTCAGTTTAATGACAAGGTGATCCTAATATTGCTACTAATTTGTAATCTCACTGATACACAGTCAGAGGTTTCCTCAAAGCAAATGTCAGTGTAACGAAGCAACACAACAAGATAGTAGCATCCTAACACACCACAAAAGCCATGTTAAAAACAAGGATTTATGAAAAGCAAGTTCTGATATGAAAGTCAAGATTACTTTGAAAGCATGGAGAATTAATGTCTCTGTTTTAATTCTGTTACCACTACTTGCTAACCTGCTGGTCTTTGTTTAATATCACAGTGAAAATTCTGAGAAGCATCTCCTCCATAAGGCAAGGTATCATAAATATATTTTACTCCTTTACATAGCCTCTCCTTCAGAATAAAAATTTTGAAGCACTAGCCCATCTGTGATAGACTTTCAAACCCTTTCCAAAAGCAAGATAGGTCACACATTCTCAGAAACTGCCCTGCAAAATCATTGCTTCCTAGTTGGCACACACACTTGGGAAGGCACATGAGCAGTGTGGAAAAGCACATTTGGAAACAATATCATCCCCTTCCAAGTTGCTTAATTGTATGTATGAATAATTTTAAACTAAAAACCCATCCTGAAGAAAACACAAAGCAGTTACACATCTGAATATGTTTTCAACAACTGGTCACAACAACCCCATGCAACGCTACAGGCTTGGGGAAGAGTGGGTGGAAAGCTGCTGGGCGGAAACAGATCTGGGGATGCTGGTTGACAGCCAGCTGAACACGAGCCAGCAGTGTGCCCAGGTGGCCAAAAAGGCCAACAGCATCCTGGCTTGCATCAGGAGCAGTGTAGCCAGTAGGAGTAGGGAAATGATCATGCCCCTGTACTCGGCACTGGTGAGGATGGACCTTGAATACTGTGCTCAGTTTTGGGCCCCTCACTACAAGAAGGATGTTGAGGTGCTCGAGAGTGTCCAGAGAAGGGCAATGAAACTGGTGAAGGGTCTGGAGAACAAGTCTTATAAGGAGCAGCTGAGGGAACTGGGATTATTTAGTCTGGAGAAGAGGAGGTTGAGGGGAGACCTCATTGCTGTCTACAACTACCTGAAAGGAGGTTGTACGGAGGCAGGTGTTGGTCTCTTCTCCCACGTAACAACTAGTGGTAGGACAAGAGGAAATGGCCTCAAATTGTGTCAGGGGAGGTTTAGAATGGATATTAGGAAAAATTTGTTTACTGAAAGAGCGGTCAGTCACTGGAACAGGCTGCCCAGGGAAGTGGTGGAATCACCATCCCTGGAGGTGTTCGAAAAACATGTAAACGCGGTACTTCAGGACATGGTTTAGTGGACATGGTGGTGGTAGGTTGATGATTGGACTTGATGATCTTAGAAGTCTTTTTCAATCTTAAAGATTCTAACAATTCTAACAAACACCTTACATAATATTAAGAGGTAAAAATGATAACTCTCAGGGGCAGAAAAATCTTTTCAGCATTGTTGCTTTACCAGCCATGATGACCAACATAACTACCTAAATTTAATGCTGGAGGCACGACTAAATCCTTTATTTAGATACACTATGGTTCATTATTGAAAATCCGAAAATTCATTTACAAATCTTACCCAGTGAGGTCCAGCCTTCCTAGACTAAGCTGTCTGATAAGTCAAAGTATGAAGTACCATATTTTGCTTTTGTGTCTTAGTCTTGTTCTTTCTCAGAACTGGACCTCGAACTGACTTCAGTTCTTTACAATAACAACCATTCCACTAAAATTCATAGCACTGTACTTAGATAAAAGACAGTCATCCCAAAAGCAGTGAAATGTGCATTCAGAAACTGTAATTTTTTTTTCAGATCGAAAGCAAGACAGGCACATCTTTTGAATAGTATATTGTTCTGGTTTTGTTAGTGAGGGGGGCCTAAGGTGGCAGCTTCTGTAGGAAAATGCTAGAAGTTGCTCCCCTTTGTTCAGTGGACTCGGCCGGGCCAAGGCCGAGCCAATTGGTAGCAGAATGTCCCGTGATAACGCCTCTGCGATAACATATTTAAGAATGGGAAAACAGAAAAAGAGGAGGAGAAGATGTGAAGCAGCTGAGCGGGGGGCAGAGAGGGGAGGCACAAGCCTTGTGGGCCTTGCAGGCCTCACCCTCTGGCCTCCTGCTGGGTGGCCAACTGGGCCCAAGTCAGCCCAGCCTGGCTGCAAGAAGTGGAGAAGAGATGAGAAGTGAATAAGACGTAAAAAGGATCCTGAGAGGTGTCTGCCAGCCTGTTGTGAGGAACAGCTGCAGACTCCAAGGTCAGTTCAGAAGGAGGGGGAGGAGTAACACGGCTCCTGGCCAAGATTCCCCTGGAGCCCGTGGTGAAGACCATGGTGGAGCAGGTTGTCCCCCTGCAGCCCATGGAGGTCCACGGAGGTGCAGAGATCCACCTGCAGCCCGTGGAGTACCCCATGCCAGAGCAGGTGGAGGCCTGAAGGAGGCTGTGGCCCGTGGAGGGCCCACTGGGACAGCTGTTCTAGAGGGACTGCACCCCGTGGAAGAGATGACCCACGCCGGAGCAGTTTCACGAAGGACTGTGGCCCGTGGGAGGGACCCTACACTGGAGCAGGGGAGGAATGCAAGGAGTTCTTCCCCCGACGATGATACAGTGACATAAAACAACGCGTGATGAACTGACCGCGACCCCCATTCCCTTTTTCCCCCCTGTGCCACTCGGGAGGGGAGGTAGTAGAGATAATGTTAAGCCCGGGAAGAGGGAGGGGTGGGGGGAGGTTATCTTGTTCCCTGTCTCATTCTCCTGCTAGTTTTAGAAATAAATGAGTGTTTTTCCCCAAGTCGAGTCTGTTTTGCCTGTAACGGTAACTTTAAGGATTTCTCCCCATCCTTATCTCAAACCTTGAGCCGTTTTTCTTATATCATCTCCTCATATTCTCTCAGAGGGTGGGGGGAGCGGGAGAGAGACTGTGTAGTCTGGTCCCGATCAGGGCTGAACTCCTTAACAACAAAAGCTCTTCCTTTTCAAGGTTTCCTGAGATTTCGTGTAAAAATTTTGAGAAGACATAACATTGCAGAGTAGATCTTATTAGCTATAGTGTACTTCCAGTTCATTTTCTCTTCTACAGCTCTCTTCTTATCTTGTCTTTCCACTTTCTTCTTTTAGAAATACATTAGAAGGCAACCAGAGCTTTTATGCAGAAGAGGAAAAACACAGCCATATATAAGCAGCACTACCTTTAATTAGATTGCATGTCAAGGTTTTTATGGAAGCATCATGAAGTGTTTAAGATTTTAATGTTCTAGGCCTCCGAGAATAGATTCCTCTAAAAAAAATGAAAGACTAAATCTTAGAATTTATTTGACCTGAAGAGTTAAGGGACAAAGGACAATACTATTCATTATTAGGTCAGGAACATTGAGATAGAAAATTATTTCGGAATTGCAAATGATTACTCAATTACTATAAATTCTGCCATTTGATTTCATATTTTGAAATATCTAGGGTTTCTGGTTTTAGGACTTTATTATTAAGAACTTTGAGACCTTTGTGCTTTCTTTGCTGTACAGAGGTTGTTTTGTGACTTCGTGGCTGTAACATAAAATTCATATCATTCAGAGTGTTTTAAAAACAAAGGGAAGCAGGAGGGCATTGTTTCAGTTCTTGATTTATCCAACTTGCTGACTGAAGGTCACGTTGGAAGGCAGAGAGTTTCTGAGAGTGAGTCATAATGATGAGGTAAGTACCTTTGAGAAGGGATATTTTTTGTTTACTTCTTTGAAAACAGTAAGCCTAATAAGAAAGAAGACAAGTCCACAGCCTGTTGAAGTTTAACAACATCCCTAGTTTCTTGAAACAAGTTGTTTCTTCTTGTTCCTTTCCACCTGACATGGGAGACAGCCTTGAAAGCCTCTGAGAGAATCTGTATTGATTTCCTCTTAAGGATGGATTAGAAGAATGCAAGCCTTGAGGAAAACAGCTGCCATTTCTCTATAATGTACTTTAAAAAAAAAAAAAAAAATCCATTGTGGTTCTACTAGTTGATTCCAGCATCAGTAAGTAATAGCCCCAAAATACTTCTCAACACTTAAAACTGTGAAGGAGACAGGAGACTTCCTTTGGTCATGTCACTTATCTTTGTTTTACTAGGACAGATCTATCTCTACGTTAACAATGTAGATGTTAACAAATTCTGGGACATTTACATCCTTGATGTCATGGATTACTTCTTCAATAGACAAAGGAATTACCAATACCACCTTATGGGAATACTTGTATACTTCCTTTTTTTAAAGTAGGTGAGTCTTGTTCTGCTGTTGCTTGAGTTTCATCTTATTGAACATTTTATGCCATGTTGTATATGTATTGCTTCATAAATCCTCATTGTGAAAACATTGAACAAGTTTGTTTTGTTTTTTTTTTAAGGCTCTGGATCATTCATTGACTAAAATTGAGATACTTATCTGATTTTAATTATCATTGGTGAGATAGCATCATATTAATAGCATCTATCTGCTGTATAATAATAATTGCCATTTGTCTCAATATAGTCATTAGGGATATTCCTATCTAGGTGAGAAGTTGAGACAGAAATGCAATTTAGTGGTTAAACATCTGGTTTGAAATATCTCCCTGGAAACACAGATTTCAAATCACTGCAAAGCAGTCTCAGATCTTAGGCTTTCAAAGTAGTCAAACTAAATACCATGCAATTTACTCTGTGGAGATAATTAGACTAGTATTTAAAAATGAAGTTCAATCTGCTCTTCAGGGTTACTAAAGATCCAGTGATAGTATCCCTAAGAGAAATCTTAATCACTCATATGGTCCACACTAAAGTTTGTACATTGGTCATGCTAATAACTGCATGCAGCACAGGTATGAATAAATTCAACAGTATGACAGGCACAAAGTTATTAATACATCTTATATCCAATTTCCTGAATGATTCTGTGTAAAAATTTGAAACCAAAGAGAGACTTCAGAATCAACTCGTCATGATACAAGACTAAACAGATTCAGAAATGGACTGTCAGAAGCAAATGTCTACAATCAAGTTCTTAAACATCTGAAGCATTTTTGACTGGCCAGTGTCACATCAGGAGTATTGCTCTAGAGCTCTAGAGTGATCCAGCAAGCCAATTCCTAGCCATACCTTTATTATTACATTTTTTTTTAATAATAAATATCATTTCACCGACTAGAAAGGAATTTAGCAAATTCCCAGTTTCACATGGAACTTAGTTCCAGTTCCAGCCTTTTTCAGTTTTTCTGCCTCTCGTTTTTTGCCTAATCCCATACAATAAAACTCACACATGCAAGTCCACCTAAAGTGCACTTAGCAGTGAGAAGTGCTAGTACCAGCCTACCCACAGACTACAGACTACAGCACTGGCTCCTTTCTTTCTCTCACTACAGGGGTTCCTAGTCCTGTTGATAAGTTCAGTGCCTATCTCAGTTTTCAAATGCACAAAGAAAAATCTGGAAAGGTTCTAGTGTGAATCAGGAAAGTAAAGCAAGTCATCTAGTAGCCAAAAACCTCTCTCTGCATTAACACTAAAGAACACTAAAGAAACCACAACATCCTGACAAGAATTTTTTACTCTGATTGAGCAGTTAATTTGACAATGGAATATAAACTCTCAAATACCTAGGCATTAGAGTCTGTGCCATTTTAAAACAATATCAGAGCTCTAGAGATTTAATTGGTTATACTGATATTTGGCAATGACAAATTATGCATACCTGAAATTATTATTCTGATTTTACTGGAAGATACAATGCTTCACTTTCTTTGTTGTATGTTGGTGTGTGAGAATATAAATATCACTGTGTCTAAAGGTGGCTTTGTATTTTAAAGAATGTGCAAAGTTATTAGGTCAGTAAAAGTGCTGGAAATATTTTTCTAAGTTCATTGCTACATAAATGCATTTATGTTAATAACTTTTTAATGTAAAGTGCTGACATATCTGCCCAAAGTCTTCAGTACACTTACACAGCGTGTATCAATACTTTTTTCTTCTAGTGTAGTGAAATTGTGGTAGTTTACACACCATTGCAATTATCAGGTGTTTACAGTTGCTATGCCAAAACATAGTCTTAATCCATAAATCAAGAAATTTTAAAACCTGTACAACATCTGGCAGTAAGAATTAGACAGCACTAAATATAAAAATAGATAAGCACATTGTTTGAAAATGAGCTTCTTTTAACAAACAGAAAGAAAGTAAAGAAATACAAAATTCTGTTGCATTTCTGTCGTCATGTAAAATAAAAAATAGTACCTCCTTCCAATAGTATCTCCTTGAAACTATATAGTGCACTGTCCTACTTGTTGGAGAGGTATTGTAGGGCTATAAACAACAGAAAATGAACAATTGCTTCTGTTTGAATAAAAGTCAAACACTAAGATAATTTAAAAATGGGAAAATAATTTATTTATCAATATACTCCTAAATCAGGCAGACAGTGTATTAGTATATGTCATTAGTCTTAGGTACAAATGTGCATCTATAGACCACTGACATAACTAAGAATTTATCAAGGAACACATAAAGCTGAGTGAAGTATGTTGAATATTCTGTTCTAAATACTGTTGCTGCCATCTTGAAAAAAAAAATCTAAATTGTAATTTAATAGATACATTGATACTACTGTCTGATTATATTATTAACTAAGAAATTATAAATCTCATTTTTGAAACATTAACTATACAGTAAGCAGAGCTTCATGGTGGGGCCCTTCTTAGAACTGTGCCCTAATTTTGAAAACTGAATAAATTAAACTCTTTAAGTAAAAAAGCAAGAGTAATCTGGCCAAAAAATACACCATTTCTGTTATTCCAGTATGTGAGTATTTAAAATGTACAACCAAATGTTTTAAAAAATTAGTGCGAGAGAGATTGATCTCATCTAATTTCAGCACGTAATCTTCAGCAGGTAACCTTAGGGTACGTATAGTCAATACAGAGATAGGCACCTCCAGAACACAATTGATCTGACCTTTCTTAGACATCTCTGGAGATGCCTGTTTTGCATGATTACAAATGGAATCACAGTGACTGCCATCAACTTACACAACTACCATCAAGCAAAAAGGGGCAAATTCCATCTGAACGTACTTTCAATTCATTGTACAGTCTGTGCAAATTCCATGTCATTTATGTTGCACTTAAGCATCAATATTATTTGATTTAGTGACTCTATTCTATCTAATTTAAATTGGACTTGAATTAGAACTTACATAAGGCAACTGCCTAGGACAGAATTTCATCCTGTGTCATTTGTATATGTCCTTGCATTGTTAAATGAAAAAGAGCCCAAGCATTTCCTTCTCTTTAGAAACTGCAACATTTCTTGCATTCCCATCAGAGTTATCTTGAATCATTTCTTTTCTCTAATAGCTTGAATGTTGAATCAACATCATATAGTGCAGAGAAAGACATAGTAGATTTAGATCCAAAAAACCACTGAACATTTTATTTAAAATTATCAATTCTATAATAATAATTTTTACAAATAAAAAGTGCTGGAAGGCTTGCTACAGGCACTAACAGAAGAACAAAAGCCAAAGGCGTGTTTATATATATTCAGAATTACACTGAAGGTACTACTTGCACAAAAACTAAAGCATTTTAAACCATTATATACCTAAACAAATTCCTCTTTGAAAATATACTTTGCAAAGCAGAATAATAACATAGTTCAACAACGATCAATGCAGAGTCCTACACTGGGGACAGAGCAACTCCATGCAACACCTAGACCTGTGGGGAACAACAGTTGAATATCAATCACCAGTGTGCCTTTGTAGTAGAGGTGGCCAACCACATTCTGGGCTTTGTTAGTAACAGTACAGCCAACAGTTGAGGAGAGCAATTATATCCTTCTATTCTGCACTTGAAAGGCCAAATTTGGGCTCCCTAGTACAAGACAAACATAGACACAAAGGAAAAATGCTGCGGAGAGCCACCAAGATGATCAGGGGATGCAGTACAAGATGTACAAATCAAGGCTAGGTCTGCAGAGTTTTAAAAAGAAAATGCTAAAGGAAGATATTATCACTGTCTTCAGCTACCTAATGAGAGGGTTTCAGAAGGCAGAGTTAGGGTCTTACAGAGGATCTTCCTCATAGGATGGAAGATAACAGACAGTGAAACACAGAAAATTCCAAGTAAATATTAGAAAACATTTTTTCCATCATGAAATTTGTCAAACATTGAAGCAAGTTGCCTGGAGAGTTTGTGGAATCTACATCCCTTAGAGCTGCTCAAAACTCAGGACAATGTCTTGAGCAACGACATTTTGAGACCATGTTTTGAGTAGGCTCTCATGACCTGGAGCAGCCCTTTCCAACATAAATTTTTCTACAATTCTATGAAATATACAGTAGCCATTTAAGTTCCTGCATTTTCAGTGGGACAGTACATATTAACTCTCTGCAGAATTACAGAAGAGCTGCACTAAAAACCTGAAAGCTTTCTCCAATTTTAACTTATTTATTTATTTTTGTTGAATATATGTAAATTTTATAGTAACTTGTAGAAGACACAATGAGCTACACAAAGTAAGCGTTATACATTGGAGACAGAAAATATTGGATAAGCCGAACTATGAAGCCAATTTTGTCTGCACTCTGTACAAGTAGTAGCACCGAGCAAGAGTCGGAGCTTTCACTGACTACATTTAGTCCAGAAAGGAAGCATGTAAAGAAAGCCCTTGGCAGTGAGACTCTGAAAATTTTGAGATCCAAATATGAATGCTAAACTATTTGTTAGGATGGCATTTTTTCAAACAGGCAATGCTATTATTCCACGACATATAATTCTCTGACTATGAATCAAAGTAGCCAATGATCAGCAAGTAAGTCTTGTATTTTACTAGAGTACATAGTATGAAACAAAACAGAGAGGAGAGAAGATTTCAAGTAACCTGTTTTTTCCCGTGCAGTCATGTAATAAAATCACTGTTTCAGAGCTTGGAGCATGGACTTTCCAGGCAGAAGTACCGTTGCAAACCATGACATTTACATTACAGCAGCACATTCAAAGGAGAACATTTTATCAGACTGACAGGTCATCTCAGCTCAAGGTTATAATCTGGGCACAACCTAATTCTTGTTCATATTTGCCAGGCAAAATATTGAGGCATCTACAAACTTGCATCTTGCCGTGTAGGAATTTGTGTTAACTACTGAAAACTGGTTGACTTCTTTTAGTCTACTCAAATACTTGTATTAAATGCAAGAACAGTGTTGATAGTAGACTTCTGGGAGACCCAAATCTCTCTTGAAAGACTGAACTTAAACAAAGAGCGTTCTATAGTGTAGTATATGGATGATTGAAATGCTTTCTTCAGTCTTCTAAATTTACAATAAATGTAGAAGAAAACCCAGAGTTTTTCATCTGTAATTTCTTCAAAACATCCTTTGTTACCTGACAGCATAAGCATTCCCAAAACCATGTTTTCATACTGTTAACAAAAGCGATTGTTAAAATTTTAAGATATTCTAGGGCTGCTGGATATTCCTTAGTTCTGCAGAAATAGGTGTGGAAGACTCTTCCCCACAAATTTAGTGGACATTTATAAAAATTCATCTTTTGATAGTCACTTGTCCAGAAAGTAAAGCACTACTCTAGCCAGTAGAACAGGCAAATCTAATTTATCCCTGACTACGTAAAAATATAAAATAAGTAAAATTATGGGGTTTTAGGCCAATTATGCCAAAAAAAAAGAAACAAAACCAAAAACTACAGAAAAGAGCAAGTGGATATGGCAAGAAAAGTATGGAGAAAGTATAGCCCATTATATTTAAACAGATAGGGAAACAGAAGGCCAAAGTCCAGTAATCAGCTGAAAGTCACCCTCTTAGCTAACAACAAGGCATCACAACAGTCACTCAACATGCAGAAATATTCAGAACTTGGCAAAAGTCTCCTGCATTCCCTCATGCTTGGGCTAAAACCTGTTCCTGCAGTCTAAGTCAGCATACTCTAACACAAAATTAAGAACACATTTTACACAGAGAATTTTTTCCTTCCTAACCTCTATGCAAGGTTAACACAGTGTGTAAATTTTATCATGCTTAATTTCAAAGCTATGCTACTACTACCACATATTACAGTGAAAAAGGTTGCAGTTCTTCAAAAAAACAATTTTGTCATGTATGCAATCTACCCTTCAATTACAACTATCATCTTTACATTTACATACTACCATTTTGGCTGAAGTGTAATGCTACATAAAGGAGAAGCAAAACTGTAAAAGTAAAAGATGAGGAGGATTCAATTAGCAGACATGGACAGGTTTCATTTTCACAGGTAAACAAAATACATAAAATACAAAGCAGGTTAAAAAAAAGTGAGTGTGTTGCTGAAGTAGACTTTTTTTTATGTATTACTTCAAGACTAATGTACTGTCACATTTCTCAACTATTTATTATCTTAGACAGTGTTTTAGTTACACTAAATAAAATCCTTAAAGCCACTACTAATGAAAATTTTCATTAATTTCAATGGCAGTTTTCCCAGGAAAAGACAAATTAAGAATTTTATATGACTCTCAGCATCTGACAGATTTTTTTTTTATTAGAATATTCATAATTGGTATGTTTTTCTTCCCTGCTCCTCTCCCTATTGTGTTCTAATTGCTTGTAATTCAACAACATGTCTCTGTGTTTGCTATTTATTAATTTGTTCCTTATAAAATTAACAAGAACTTATTTTTAAGGAGGGCACATTTCAGAAATGAATTTAAAGCAGATGGAGAAGACGGCAGGAGAGAAACAGCAATAGGCAGCAGGTGAACAACACAGTAAGAGGTATTTTATTTCCTTAATTTTTATTTCTTGATATGGAATAAGAGAAAATACGCAAAGAAGAGATATAAAGTCAACATCTTATTATTTCTTATTATGTAATTTCTTTAGTTCTGGCTACATCCCCAGTAGAGTTACTGAAAAGCAACATCTATTTCTCATGGTTGTTTTAAGTGGTTTGCCTCACAACCACTGCCACTAGACTAGCTAATATCTCTAATGCTGTCCACTGTGTGGTTTACTTGTCAGCTTTGATACCTGCTGGTTTTCTGGTTGGCTAGTTCTGCATCCTTTTACTAACTGCAAGTGAATGCTCATATCTTACTTGACTTAACTGTGACTTTCAAGTTTTACCTAATGTTCCTTAGAAAATCATATTCTATATGCACTGCTTGCTGGATTCCTGTTTTTACAGCCTAGTTGTCTGAACAGGCTGGTTTTGATGATACATTGTCCAGCTTACCTTACTGTAGTTCCTTACTTGTTTCTATATCTAAGTCCCAATTCCAAACTCAGTCACAAAGCATTTTGGTTGTTCTCAAAGAGAGGAACCTCAGTATAGTTTCTGATGTTTTAATCTTTTTAGCTAAGTATGTTACTATCTGCAATTGACAGACTCTAAAAACTCTCAGAGAAATGTTTTTCCAAACCTGCTGTTCAAAATCAGCAGGGGAGTTTTACATACATCCAAGCTGAATTAAATCCTATACCACAGCAAGCAGTGGCATTTTCTGATACTAAGAACCAGTGCTTGACTTGCTGTGGAGACATTCTCTAGGAGTAAAGGTTTAAAATGTTTTATAGCTCAAAGAGTCCAAGGAATTTGTGATGTTAGCTGAAAAAAAAAAAAGTTTAAAATTCTTTTCCCTTTGAAGGATTCTGCCAAACTCCTCTCTGCATTTTTAGCTAGCTAACACATCAAAAGCATGTCCTTTGGTGAATGAGCTTTCACAGACATGCCAATAGTCCTGACTTACTGCTCCCATGACACACAGAATATCAACAGTAAACAAGAATTTGCTGAACTTCCTTATACTCTGACCATATCTTAAAACCATGCATATCTTAAAACCCTTCCATTCCCATTATCAGTCTTAAAATGTAAAATTGTTAAGCAAATTAAAATTGTTATCCTATATACTTAGGATTTAGCGTCCTATTTGTCTGTAGCCATCAAATGCCAAAATGTGGAGACAGCTGTAAGAAGACAGTCAAAATCATCTGTAAGCTGATCATTGTTGAAAAAGTTTTAGCTACACTTTTTTCAAAATACTGACTTTCTTTTTTTTTATTTGATTCCTGGTTTATCCATTTATCACTCATTCTTAATTATACTATGAAATCTTTTTAAAAGATGTGCTTATACTAGTTGATATCTTCTACTTAAAAACAGCAAATGGAAAATATTTCTGCTGTACATGCTACTAGAACTGTTACAAGAAATACAAAGTTTAGCAGTTTTTAGAAAAGTTGCATCCTATGCTCATACACACACCAGGCACTAGAGTAGGGACCCTTGGGATGCAACCTAACTGTAACAACTAAATTTAAAAGATTAGTATTATGTCATAAGAGGTTGCTATGTTTATGACACCTTAATGGTTCCCTGCCTGCAGGCACTATCAATAATAGTAATCTAACTGCCACCACTAATTCAAAGAGGCTGGAATTATGTCATACCAAACTGCTCAGTTTATGACATCAACATAAGAGCTGTATGGGGACTGAAATATGAATTTAAGAAATGCTGAAAAAGATGCGTAGGAAACTCTTATAATCAGCTTGCTTTTCTTCAAACTTCACAGCTGTGCCTGCATGTCCTGAATGTGCCAGCAGTTCACAGCAGTCTTCCCAATATACACAGCGGCCGTTTCATTTTCTAAACAACGAATTGAAGGGTTAATTTTCAAGAGACCTATGTTCCTCATAGCAATAGAAAAAAATCATGCCTTGACTTGAATAGGGACTTGGAAAAATATCCACCACTGGATTTAAAAGGAGGATGAGACCTATCAGTGCCTCTTTAAGTGGCATATAGCCTATACATGCCTGTTTGGAGTTTCATCCTATAGCCAACAGGAGTTAGATATCAATTTCATCATTTAAAGACAGACCCTTAGGCATCTACAGCTGTAGTTCTCAGTTAAATGATTATATATGTCTTTTGTAAGGATGCAAGTGAAAGCTCAAATCTTTCCTGCCCAGGAAACATGACCAAACCTATGCAGGAAAGTGCTACTCAACCTGAAGTCCCACTGTTACTTCTGCCAGGAAAAGAATATTTGTGCTGCATAAGATCAAACCACCATTTAATTGAGCTTTTGTGAAATCAGTTTAAAAAGGAACCTGATGTTTCTCCAACCTCTCCTTTTCCAAGAACACATATCTCAAACTGCAGGGAATAAATGAGGCCCCAGAACAAGGCGCTATTTCTCATGAGAGTATTAGCCGAATAGGCAGAGCTACTGCACAGCGGGAAATGCATACTGCCATGTCAGTTACAATTCCTCCTTGCATAACGTATACACAAGAGTACAGAGGAGACAATCAGAAAGTCATTGTGATGGCTTTGTGTTACTGTGATTCAAACTATGACAAAATTCCTCAATTGCTTTTTAGTGCCTCCTCTTGTACCTATATAGCACAAAAGCAGAAACACTTCACGTAGCTTATGGGGAAGGGGAATTGTGGCAATTAAGAGTAAGAATATCTTTCTCCTTGCCACTCAACACTAAAATCATTATTTTAAGATAGTAACTATACAGTATGTAACTATAAATTACTTGTGCGTTTCTGAAAACCATAACACAAACAATTCTAATCTTCAGCTGAAAAGAGAAGACATGACTCAGTCAGAGGAAGCGAACAGCTGCACAAGTGCTTTACAGTCCTTGCTGCAAATAGACAGGAAAACTAACACAGATCCTAGGAAGGACAGAAAGTATTATTGTAAGGAGAAAGGAGGAGATAAGTAAGGCACAAAACTTCCAGGAGGCCTAGATGCTCTGTCTCTGCCTCTCAGCAATAGCTGAGCATCTGGTGGTGCCTGCAAACACGTAGTTCAGATGAGATTCAGCAGGGCTGAAGTGATTTAGGATTACTACCTGATGAGATTTCTGTGACAGTGTAGATCCTACATGCCTATATTATTAAAACTAGGAAAAATAAATGAACAAATCTCTAATTTTAAGCATTACTGTTAAGCTAGTTCTGCATATATGTCCCTTCATTTTTTACTGATATTAAACAGTTTCAGAGTGCTGAGAAGAGAAGAGAAGAGAAGAGAAGAGAAGAGAAGAGAAGAGAAGAGAAGAGAAGAGAAGAGAAGAGAAGAGAAGAGAAGAGAAGAGAAGAGAAGAGAAGAGAAGAGAAGAGAAGAGAAGAGAAGAGAAGAGAAGAGAAAAGTTGAGTTCCAGTTGGAAGGGACTATGTATGTATGCTATATAACTATAGTATGATAAAATAGAGATAAAAAAGTAATTTCAAAATACCTCTAACAATCAGCCAAATCTAAGACCTCTGAACACATTTCCAAAAATCCTATGCTAATTTTCAGTTTCAGTTGTTATTAAACAAGGCTGTTATTTTATAAGTATTTTAAAAAATAAAAATCTAAATGCTAATGAAATTACATTTCACATAATTGAAAACTGAGGTTTCTCTATGCAGCTTTGGTGTCTTCCTATTGTTAGACTCTGAATATTCAGAACTTTGTGGAGTTACTGTTGGTAACTTTAACAGGTAGGGTTAAAGCACCTTTTACATACCAATTGCTACTTGCAGAGACGACTGATGCTGAGACTCACTTGGACGTGTAATTGTTAGTGAAATAAGGTCCAATAAAGTTAGATCTACTAAGACCTGTTCTATAGACAATACCTAGACACAATTTTTTAAGCATTACTCAGACCAAGGTCATACAAAGTGATTAAAAATGCCTGAGCTCTGTCTATACTATGTCTTACAAAAACATTACTACCAGAACAGCACTACTGGGAATGCAGGTTCAAACAACCCCAGTCCAGGCTTGAATCATTTATCAATCTCTGTCTTGGGAGCTCCAGTACTATGCTTGCATATACACTCACAATAACAAATGTAGCTTTATGGTTCCCTGCCCTACTTCATCCACATTTTCATTCTCTCAAGAAATACTTCTTTTTTTTTTTTTTTGCCACCAAAAGGTGTCCTGGTCTCCTAGCATCAAGCCACAAGCCCTAGAGATCCTGAAAAACAATAATTACATTGAATCTCAGATTGTGTCATGGTTCCTAAGTATTTTACTATCTTCCAATGTATTAATACTTCACAGCATGTTAGAAAGTCATGCTAATGCAGTGTAAGATAGACGATCCACATAAGGTACTAGTAACGTCCTAGTCATAACAGCAGAAAACTCAGTGCCAGAGCTGACAAAGTGGAAATTACCCTGTGCTCACTGCATGCAGGTACGTCTAAAGGGTGTCTAGTGCTGGAGCTGCCTGCTTCAACAATACCGTCTTAGCTATGGCTATGCTACTGTACTCTTTTGCATGCAGATAATGAGATTCTCAAATCACTAGTTCTCAAATAAAGTTTTATTATGACATAGGTTTTCATATCCAATGTGCCACAGCTATCTACCTGGGGAAGTGTATGTCACTTTACGGTGACTGCATGTAAACCCCAGTGACAACACTTGATTATCAGTGCAAATAAATTTCACCCTTTTTACTGGGCTTATTCCAAGATCTTTGTTTTCCACATAAGATGTTTTTCTGTATGTCCATGAATATCCACTGACTCATCTATAAAATACACTTTTCAGGTAAATCATCTTCCTTTTTATATCCTTAGAACATTTAATATTTCTGTGCAGTGTTTATATAGTAAAGCATCTGTAAACCTCTATAAGTACACTTCAGCTAACAAAAAATACTAGATGGCATGCCAGAGAAGTATAACTTGAATGAATATATTATTATACGCAAACTCCATCTTCACCTATTCGAGCGTAAAAAAAAGGAAAAATGTGTATCAGTGTGATATTAAGGCTGAAATTTTGCATGCATCAAGTCAGGAAGCTGCATGTTACAGTTTCCATAGCAACCATAATTCAATCTCCTTTTGCATTTGTGGTAATTTTTAGCAATGTATTTGATATAATTGTCATGTGGGTACCACTTTACTTGAAAAAAAATGGTATAATTGCACATTTGATTATCTTTACAGGTAGGACACAGCTCTGCAGTCCCTACTAGCACAAAACTCACAGAGGTGTCCTTTATGCTTGTGTCAGTTCATCTTTGGCATGTGTTGGTACATGGGGGGGTGACAAGTGGGTGTCATATGGGATATGTGGCTGTAGGTGATGGGCATAAAATCTAAAATACTTCAAACATCTGGCCTACTGAAGCTCACCCTGGAGAACACTTCCATCAATTTTTCTGAAGACACCTACTCATGTAAATGCATACTCACATTATTATGGCTTGCACATTTAATCTTTTGTAATTATTTCATCAAAATCTAGTTAAGAATACAATTCTTCTGAAGAGAATTCTCAAGGAATTTTCTTACCTTGAAACAAAATTAGCATGTGAACTATTTTACTCCATAAAGCCAGTGTTCTGATATCTCAAGAACAATTTTTTTTGTTCCAAGGAAGGAGCAAAAGGTTCAGCAGTTCACGAGACACGATCTTCTCTCACTAGCTTTTATAAACTTCAAGTGTTGCTTTTCAAAAGTCAGTAACTTCACTGTTTTATCACTTACTTAATATATATATGGATATATAAAAGTAGTCCAAAGTACAAGTCCTATTATATACTAACACATTACATTTTTATATGGAATATTTTTATTGCTTCTGAACCCAGAAGTCCATAACTTGTGTATGTTTTACTTAAAAGCGGCAAACAAATATGAACTAAAATGTATAATGAGATAATATTAACAGTAATTCATCCTGATTTGGAAACTACTGTGTCAAGTTTCAGCTTAGAGTAAAACATGATGACTGAATTATAAATTTTTAAAATGTGACCTCTCTGTGTAAAAGAAATACGATACTGCAACAAAGTAGCATGATTACTTATTTTTAACTAACTTTTGACCATGCTTAAATATATTATGCAACGACAAGATACCAGATAGACTACTGTAGTCCCAAAAATATGGTATTGCCATTACTAGTAACAGGCAAAAATATTTGCATTAACTTAATAATGGAGTGCACTGTATTTTTAATCTCAGGACACTTCAGACTGTCTCGATTTCTCTTGTTTTAGCTTGCTTCAGCTTTAACAGCTAATTGCACAATGATCAGGTGGTTACTGCCTAATTTGCCTTTAGCTTTAGTGTAATCATGTGGTATAATTAATATAAATATTATAAATGTTATATATTTCTTTAGCTAATAATAAGCAGTAGTAGTTATTCTGTGCAGAATGATCTGTGGCCCTAGAATGACAAAGTTGTATATTGGAGTATAAGTGCAGGATGACAGCAGGGACCTTGAACGTACAGGCACAGATTGACTCTAGGGACCCAGTGGCCCTCAACACATAATCAATCACCAATTACTAGTTACTAAAGCAAATGTACCTTGGGAACTAGTAAAACAAAGGTTTGGGGGTAGCAACAAAAATAATAATTCAACATATATAATGAGAATTGTAGGCCAGTGAAACCAGATAAAGTAAGTGGATCATGTTAGCCAAAATAATCCAAACCCACTCAAGAACACAGAAGAAGAAACTTCTGCTACCAACATCATACTCCCCCGGTAAAGAACCTGGGATGTAAAATGTTAATATATAATGGGACTTGTACTTTGGGATAATTTTATATATCCAGATACATGTCTTTAGTACGTGATAAAACAGTAAAGTTACTGAATTTTGAAAAGCAGCACTTACAGTTTACAACAGCCAGTGAGAGAAGATAGTGTTTCATGCACTGCTGAACCTTTTCCTCCCTTTCTTGCAAAGAAAAAACTCTGTATTTTTAATCAGGCTCCTTTGGCAATAATTAGGTCATTTTGACTGTAAGTGTTAGCCTAATTGTAACTGGAGTAATAAATTCAATGAGATTAACAATCCTAGGTTCCAAGTAAGAGGCATGTTTCGTTTGCCCACATTAACTGCACAAAGTAACACAACACTATTGGACCAATATCAAATATTTTACTCTCTTCACTAACTTTTATGCATAACATTAAGAGGTTTGCAAAAAAAGAAAAGAAAATTACCTTTTTTTTTTCCTCCATCTGGATGTCTAGATTAGATCACAAGTCTGAATCAGAGGATTCAGCCTTTCTACTGAAATTTTAGACTTCTTTTCTACCACCACTGAAATCTCAGGTTCAGTCTCCACACATATTAAATGTTGAAGTGTAGTTTTTCCTTTATTCCTTTTTGGGTATTTAGTTTCAAACAGAACAGGGGAAAAAAAATAGAATACTTTGCTGCAATTAAATATTATTTTCCATATATTCCAGAGACTGGTCTACCAACAGTATATCCCATAACTAGTATGGAACTGCACGAAAGTACCTCAAGTTAGAATATACTTCAGATTATTGTTATTGCATTAGATTAGCATTTGCAAATTTGCTGGATCTCAAGTCTGATTCGGTAAGACTAATAATAAAAGGATACAGTTTTTTTTTTTTCTACATATGTTTATAAGAAGGGATTCTGAGAGGCTCTCATTATTTTAAACCTAAATCATATTTATTCTGCTAACACAACAGATTGAGTCAGGTTGATATTTCTGACCTCTGAATCTTTCAAGTCTATAGTCACCTGAAAGATCAACATGCAGAAGTTGTATGCTTGAAAGGGAAGAATAATATGCACAAATGAGAAAAGTAAAAGGACAGTCTGAGTCATTTCATGATGTCTTAAGCATCTTTCATTTAGAGTTTTATTGGTTTATAAATAGGTCAACATGTTCTAGAAGAGGCTGATGATTTCTGGAAGAATGTAGGCAAAATTCATGCAGAATCATCTTTCAAGAGGAGGATAAAAATAACGTTGCACCTGATTAAAAGCATGTGCAGATTCCCATGGCAATCTCATTAACAAAACCAATAGTGCTGTAGAAAGAACAGAGTAAAATATACACTTCCACACTGAAAAGATAAAGGAGAGAAGAAAGAGGAATTCCAGAATTAGATATGGGAAGAGGAATCAGAGGACCTTGGCTCTTTTCTTTCTTCTACTGCAAACCCATGGCAAAAATCAATCTTAAGAGAATATCCACAGACTCATAATTTGCTACTGCTTTATCTTCAGCATTAGCAAGAGCAGAACCTGCATGGCAAATGGGACAGAAAGGAATTTACTTTGGAGTTGGAACACACTTGAAACGTTTCAGAGCTATTGTTCCTCTCTAGCTCGGAGAAATGCTGTAGAGAATTAATCAGTGTTTCAGAGATACAACATCATCATTCATCAGGGTACTTCATGCAGATGTAGCACTTCCTAGTGTTTGCTTGCTCCAAGATATAAATCATCATAGGCTACATCAAAATAATTGAATGTAAGTAAGTGCTGTATATACAACCTTTGCTCTGTTTTCAGAGATGTTCAGCAAAAGGATTTGGTCAAAATATACGGTTCCAGGGTGGGTATATAAGATAATCCTGCCTTACATCTCAACCCTAAATAGCAAAGGTATGCATTTGGGTTCAAGTCCAGAAAGTATCCCTGAATTCTGCAATTTAACAGATAGCCTTAGTACAGCAAATATTTCTGCTTGAAACAAAGCATGAAAGCTTTCCCTTGCACAGAACTGCACAAGATTTTCAAAGTACTTTTGCAGGCTGCCTCTTAGTAATATCCAATAAGAACATGAATAAAATCCTAGCTTTGCGGACTTCATAAAGTAAAGTATGTCATGGTTTCTCTGCCATGTCTCTATCAAGTCTAAGAATCTGAAATTGTAGACTAGTGCAAGAAAACAGGGAGACATAGCACTGCTGTTTTCCATTTGTTTGAAAATGTTCAGGGCAGCATACAGACAAATAGAGTTCATCAACATCAGCAGACCTCCATTTTTCATGTAACACCAGCACTTACAAGAAGAAATGAAAGAGTGGCCAGTCCTTCCGGGCAAGCCCACTGAGTGAATATTGTAAATTCTGCAATGGTCACTTTTAAAGATATTCAGAAGTTGGAACACCAATAAGGAATAAAAGCTTACTCAGTAAGCTCAAAGTTTGAGTACACTCAAAAGAAACATGCAGTAGGGGTAGCCCTAAGAATTGCTCAGTATTAGAGAAACAAACAACTCACTAGAGTTTTTCCTAGCTAAAAATCAATATTCAAAGTTATGATTGCTGTTCCACCTAGAGCTGCCAACGGGTAAGGCACTTACTAGCTTCAGTTGTCTCTTCCTACTGTTTTATTAAACAGGGTATTTGATCTGTACTTTTCTACAAGTATTTCTTGCAGAATTTGTTGCACTCAGTTCAGACACTAAAGATGAGCCATACAGCCTCTATTAAAATTAACATACAACAAACAGCTAAATTATCCAACACTGAAAATCTTACCTGGCATAAACCGTCAATTTACTCACAAAAAGTTCAGTTAAACAATTTATCTTTAGAGTAGACCAGAGAAATGACATGACCAATATTGTAACATTTTTCCAAGGAATTACCAAGGCATTGCATACGATACCGCTGTATGTACTTTAAAGTCTGCTCATATTCTAGTTTTAAACCTTCAAGGGAAGTCATGTCTGCAGTTATTTGATCTACGGCAAAATTTGGGGAAAACTAATTTTCAACTTTTTTTTTCCCCCACACATAAAAACCACAGCCTCTAGCATGTAAAATTATTTCTATTTACCCACACTGTAGCCAAGTTTAGGCTTCTTGCTATTCAGATAGCATATTAGGAGTCACCTAATCAGTGTATCTCGGGAGGTAAAGCTAATGTCATATGCCCTTTTCCTCATCTACCTCTCTCCCCTACAATTATTTACATGTAATATAGCCATTTTTAAAGCCCAGTTTGGTAAGGAACCTTTCCATTAAGTAATGCTGAATGCTATTACACTTGGCATTATCCAGCACTAATAAGGTAGTAACTTGCCCACAAAAATATCACATAATGCAGACTGGAGTCATAACAAGTCAGTATGTTAAACAACATCAACTTTATAGCTATGACTTGCATTCCCTCCTCTGTCCCCCTATAAGCATAGCATCCTCCTTTTCTGAGAAACGATTGCTAAAATGACTTAAGGAAAATTTTATTTTGAGAAAGGCTATGCAAGTGTACTTGCATATGTACGTACAAGCACAAATATCTTCCCAGTGCTTCTCTCAAGTAAACAAGTAGGATGTTGCGAGACATTGCTGAAGAAGGAAGCAGAAAGCTGGAATAAGTCTACCCCAAAAGCAGGGCAGATTATGAAGGCTCTTAGGCTCTTCTCATGAGAAAATGGTCAAGAATCTTTCCAAAAGAACAGCATAAAACACAGCCTAAGGATTCATTCTGCCCATTATAATTTTTTGGATTAACAAAGGGGAATCTCAACTCAGTGCCACTTCTTGCACATCCTAATTCAAAGCTGCCTCACTGGATTTTAGAAACGTATTTTTTCTATTTCCAATAATTTTATAAAACCTTTTTTCAGAGATGGCCCTAAAAAGTAGGTTGCACAGAATTATGCATTCAAACAGTATGTACAAATATTGGGCATGATAAAACTGGTGCCCATGTATAACTGCAACCAGCTGTGATCTTATTCTTACAGAGTCA
The DNA here is from genome assembly GCF_036417535.1 of Chlamydotis macqueenii. Classification (NCBI taxonomy): domain Eukaryota; kingdom Metazoa; phylum Chordata; class Aves; order Otidiformes; family Otididae; genus Chlamydotis; species Chlamydotis macqueenii. The sequence goes on from NC_141558.1 coordinate 24,672,820, forward strand.
GAGGGCACCTGGTTCTGCCAATGCCAAGTCACATTTTAGTTCAGGATAACAGCTATTATATTAAACATGATGCAGAAAGTGCTGCATTCCAGAATTCTAACTATACCATTTTCCAGCCTTAGGGTTTTGAAATATATTATGCCTAGGTTCAATATTATCAGTTTACTTCTGCTAGTACTGGCACACGCTACTTCAAGAAAAACACATGTAGGATTTCTCTTATTTCAGTCTGTCTTGTATTTTCTAAAGTAGCTACTACAGTAGATTAGCGGCACTCCTGTTTTCACTAAACACTGTCAATTCAGAATAATTGCTTTGTATATGGTAGTATCAGAAAGCTACAATGCCTGGGGAAATAATTAACTTCATGAAGAAGAAGCTTCTTTTCATTTTATCCTTCAATGCCCATAAAAAGATTGATTTTACAGGTGATGAATATGTTTATAAGTAAAATCATGTAAGGAAATCTCCTCCACTAACTAAGCTATTGTTTTGCATATTTCATCCCTAATTTTATTGCCAAGGATGTGCAAATGCCCCTGACACTCCTCTGGAGTCTTCTCCTCTGGAGAGGGTGAAGAGAGAAGAGGGAAACAAAACCAAAAAGCAACCCAGTAATGAAACTAATATAGATTATTTTCTTTCTTTTCTGGAGTTGTGCCACTGAAGAACAACTGGGATCACTGGTTTTGAAGGAATTCTTGCAATTTTACTTCTAACTCTGAAAGAATGTGAACAATATTAATAAATATTCAGTTGCATACATTTGTACTATATTGTTTAATCAACAAGTTTTTAGGAAGAAAGAAATTTTGGTATGTTCCACTAGAGCTGGCTAATTAGAATCCAAACTTTGAGTATGTAACTTTTATTCTCAGACAGGGAGGTCTTACCTTCAGGTACTGTTTAATCATCCAGGTTTCTGAGGATGTAAGACTTTCAGTCACGCTCAGCAACAAAATCTGTGGCATACAAACTGACAGTGCTCTTTAAAACAAACCTGCTCTGAAGCGGTACTGTTTTGTGCAATGCCTACATCCTCTTTTTTCTCCCACTACGGAAAGTGGCCTTGCCCTGGTGATGTGCTGTAACCTTCCAATGCTACAGAAGTGGTGTTTGGAAAACAACTGATGTTTTCACCTCTAACCCGTCACCACCCTCAAGTCACTCATCTCAGTTTTCAGTATTCCCACCCCAAAGATACCAACAGGTACAGAAACAAACAGCGAAGCAGCCGAGTATTTTAGCCTACTTTTTGAGCTGCAGCTTCTGAGAGGGGAAGCTCTCCGAGCAGCACCTTCACTTCTCATCTAGCACCATCTACCGCCCAAGGCGGGCAGGAGCCGGCCCCGCGGCCGGGGCGCAGCCAGGGAGCGCCGGCAGGAGCCGGCCGGGAGCCCGCGGAGAGGTGGGAATAACGCCTGCCCCCTCCCAGTACCCCTCCTCTTTTAAAAGCTGACTTTCGCACTCAGGGATTAACGCTGGATAGTGACCCAAACTCATACCTTATTCCAAAGCAGGGATTTTGCTCTAGCTTGCTTACGACGATAAAACGCTTGTTTCCCCAGCAGACTTCTCGATTCGTACTTGATGTTGCTGTCACCCTTGATTAAGGACTTTGCTTGAATCATACCGTATGAGCTACGGAAATGGCACCCAAAGACGGTAAAATATTCCCTATGCAGTTTCAGAAAATATAAAATAAATGAGGCAGGAAGGAAAAAGTAGATAGTAAGTTCAGTTCAGCTTGAGCTGACGGCAAGCTAGGAAATAGGGGTGACTTCTGAATAAGTACCGCAGGTGGGCAACAGCACAGCTGTCACCAAACACAGGGAAGACGGCTCCCAGGAAAAAAAACTTCCACATCATCCATGACTGAGGTATGGATTTACCTCCTAAGAAATGACAGAATCACTATGTTATGATCATGTTGCTTACAGCTGTGCTAAATGCAATCATCTAAAAACAGCGTTTAGGAGAAATTGATGTTTAGAGAATCAATGCATGGAGGTCATTACTAGTTCATAGTACTGGAATACTGATGTCTGCAATATTGATTAATATTCTGTGGAGAAATCATTATCAAACTATAAAGATGCATATTATGTAATAAAGCTTCCTCCAAACATCTTCTTGTCTTCACCACAACAGCTAATTATATATGTACATACTATGTACTCCCTATACTTAAACACATTATGAGGTTACATATATGTCCTTCAGTTTTCATTGAGTTGTACATATATGTACATAATAGATTGTATCAGTTTATTTCCTCAGGTGCTTTCAAGTTTTTAGTGAAAAACTTATTCAACATTACACAAAGCAAATCCGCATCCTGGGCTGCATCAAAAGGAGTGTGTCCAGCAGGCCAAGGTTGGTGATTCTGCCCCTCTACTCCACTCTCGTGAAACCCCCCCTGGAGTACTGCATCCAGCTCTGCAGCCCCCAACATAAGGACATGGCCCAGTTGGAGAGAGTCCAGAGGAGGGCCATGGAGATGATCAGAGGGCTGGAGTAACTTTCCTATGAAGACAGGATGAGAGAGTTGGGGGTACCTAAAGGAGGCCTACAGGAAAGACAAGGAGAAACTCTTCAGTAGGGCTGAACAAGAACAAGGTGGGGATGGTTTTAAAATAGAGGGAGGTAGATTTAGATTAGATATTAGGAAAAAAAAAAATTACGCTGGGGGTGGTAGAACACTAGAACAGGTGCCCAGAGAGGTGGTGGATGCCCCATCCCTGGAAACATTCAAGGCCATGTTGGATGGAGCTCTGAGCAACCTGATCTGGTTGGAGATGTCCCTGCTTCTTGCAGGGGGGTTGGACTAGATGACCTTTAAAACTCCCCTCTACCCCTACCTACTCTATGATTCTATGATTCTACATGTCTTCTACCTGAAGTGTGTTGACATTCACATGTATTACAGAAATTCAGATAGTGAAAGACAACAGTGCAATTCTCTCTGAGTGAGTTACAGTGCTGGTTTACATGTGCAGCCTTATCTCATGTTTTCAGAAACTTTTCCTCAGATCTAATTGGTTCAATCACTAAAACTCAGGAACAAAGGACGCATACCAGAGAAACTTCAGAAAACCTGAGCCAGAAGACCTAAAACCAACCAGTTAAACTAGTAAAAAAATTAGTCAAGTGAAATGTGGCATACAATGTGACATATTTTGCTACCAGGCTCCTTGGTACTTTTTTAACATGGAAAACTAAAAAATTAAAAAGAAACTGTAGTAACAAAAAGAACTCTTCTGAAAAATACAAAGAATGACAGGCTATCTGAAAAACGCACACTTTTAAAAAAGAGTCTTTAACAGTCTGATTCTAAAAAGTAACTATGAGTTATTTCCTGTTGCTAGTAATTAAAAAAATCTTCAAAATAACCTACAAAATGCTCAAAAACATGGTTTGCTGACAGCAACACATTAATGCAGACAGAATGTATCCAAACAAAACACAAAAACTGAGGTGGCAGTTAACAAGTCAAAGTTAAATGTGCATAGTGAAAAGCATCTTTGCCAAAGGTATGGAATAACATTAATACACAAAGTAATTATGGTCATGGTGTGAAAAGTTCAACATCTGAAAATAAAGGAAATTAATAATACATCTGTTCAACATGAAAATATGAGCATTCTTATACAAGTTACTGGCATTAAACCAGGATTTCATTTAAATAAATAAAAAAAAAACTTTTATATTACTGAAGGATTAAGTATCCTATCTCAACTGAATATGTTGAGCTACGTAAGAATTGCTCTGATTATCAAGTAATAAATTAAATCAGAAGGTTAGATAGGCTCAACACTGACTTAATATATACAACTGAATCTCTGAATATGAGTTGAACTTTGAGGGTATCCAATGAAGAAAAAATCCAAATGAAAAAATACAGTCACAATATACACCAAACATACTGGCATACTCAAAGGAAAGCACTAGTGTTCAATTGATTCTTCATCAAATGGTAGTGCTAACTATAATACAGAGGTGCAAAAGTGGTCTAAATGCACCACAGAAAAGGCAAACTTTCCAAATGCATTTGAATGAAGGATGGAGCTAATGAGCAGCAATTAAAAGCACCTTCCATGAAAAAAAAATGCACAGGGAAGTACCTACTTTTTGTCTTTACTCCTCACAAAGACATCACATCTCTCTCGTATTGTTTTAACTCTGGTTAAAGCAAAAGAAAAGCAAAGCTATGTAAACTATGTAAAATCTATCAATGCTTTCATTCAGCCATGAGATCTGTTATTTACCAATCTTGATTGAAATTAAGTCCATCTTCCTGCATGAATCAGTACCAACTGAATTGTTTTTTCAGGTAACTTGGGGGCAAAAAGAGCTTCTAAAGTCTTAATCAAGTTGTATCAGCATTCATATACAAAATTTAGACGTTACTAGAGAGAAAAGAGGAGAAGGAAAGGAATGGGAGATTCTAAGGTGAGGAAGAAACGGTTTGATTAATATAATTTCAATTTCATAGCCAGAATAATTGAAATGGCTATTTCTTTACGAATCAAAAATAATCCTTCTGGATATCAAGGAGGCATATGTTCAAGACCAAGAAAATTGATTAGAATGGATCCATATTTAGGTGTTAGATATGGTTGCCTTCAAGAGCAGATGTAATTTCATAGTAGTCTTCTGTATTCTCTAATTAGTGATCTCTTTTCTTGTTTTACTCAGTCATACCTATAATGAAAAAAGCTGTATTATTTTGCCTGTCATCAGCAGAAAGAACTTCTCTTCAGTGAGGGAGACTCAATTCAATCACATACATCAGTTCACTAGAAGGCAGACTGTGGTCTATCACAGAAAAATACTATTCTTCCTATAGTTCTGCTATAAAGACAGAATTTATCAGGACGGGGTCTATCCACTGAAGACCATCATCTATTTAGAAATGAAGAGCCCTTTGTAGTGTGCCTGTATACATTCTGTTCTGGCTCGTAATCACCTGCAACTTTCTTTTCACAACCTTTCTTGGAGATGGGCATTTTACATTGCTTCTTTGTGCTGATTACAGTGAGGGTAGGTCCAGGGCAATGAGAGGAAAGAGTGCAGTCTACATTATCACTGTATTGGATCATTTACAGAAAAGTTGTCTAGGGGAAAGCCTCCATAAGGATCCAGACCAAGGCATCAAGAGTTTAATGCAGCTCTGCAACACAGCCTCTCCAGACTCCCTGCACCTTGTGTCCAGAAACTAGTCATTAGAAAGCACATTTGTCAAGGCTCCTTACTCTTTCCTTTTTTCAAGATAAATAAAAAATATGGAGAGATATATTCTCAGATGGAGATAGCAATAGCTGAATTACATTTGCTTTCTGCAATATAAAGGGGGGGGGGCGGCGCTCACTCTATTTCCAAAAAAGCCCAATGCATGTTAAAATCATCGTCACTTTGCTTGAAATAGCTTTGTACACATCCCCTACATAACACCTGCTTCTAATACTAATATATGCTCTAGCTCAGGATGGAATCTACTGGTTTACCATCTGTTTAAGCAGAGGTGATCCACCTTTTAGAGATGATCCACCACTTGAATGATCTCCCTCACCCAGACTGTCCGATTTATTCCAGCATTATAGATCATTCAGAACTCTCTGTACTGCTAGATTTGACTACCTCCGCGTGCTGCAGCTTCTTATACTTCACAGCTGCCTTTGAATGTCATCCGTTAATTTCTCCCCTCATCCTCTGCAGAACTCTTCCTACTGCTGTTAATCAGGCCATTTTGTTTTCTAATTTTAAATCTGTTATAAAACCTTCTCTCTCCACCCCCAGTGCATATGGGCAGGTTTTCTTTGCTGCAGAGCTCTCAGATACCAAAGTTAGACCATTATTTGTCACTAACATCGTCTAATTCCTCCACTATTACTTGCATCATGAAGTTTATCAAGAAAAGGAAACAAACTTGTGATTCCGCTCCACTATTTAAAACTGTTTAAAAGGAATCAAAATGTTTCCCTAAGGCATAAAGGAAACCAATGACTGAACTCATAAAGAAACTTGAACATCCAGTCCAGGTAGCAGATCTGTAGATCTGCACGTGGCACCCAGTACCACAAATGCAATTTGTACGGTTAGACATGTCCAAACTCTTAATGAGCGAGTGTGGGCAGCGGTGCCAGTACTAACCTGTAAAAAACCCACATGTCGTGTTTTTTGGTGCTTTCCAAGTCACAGCTTCAAACACCTTGTTAAAGGTCGATGTCTGTGGTCTTTGTTTTGAAAACTGAAAGCACTCAAGGTTTGGTAGATTTTGAGGTACACTTTTAGCTCTGCAATTGCTTTTTTTAATAGTCCCATTTAAGTGTCTATAATAGTTTTTGAGGGTCTAGCCTGAAGCTACTACTTCTCCAACACATTTAGCAGCACAGAGGTTCTAATAATTTGAATTTAGCTTAACCTGTCCCAGTCAAGGAAATATTGACATCACACTGAGAACAACTCAGCCTTGTACTATGCTCAGTCTCAAATGCTGGTCATTTCTTATGCAATCAATGACCTTGATAAGAAGACAGCCAAGACTAGATTTAAGCAGCACTGGCAGTATGGTAGCTTTATGAATTCGTAGCACGGAAAGTATTTCAACATGAGACAGGTTTTGATGGGTGGTCATCATGCCAGTCACATCTTTCTGAAAAGGAAGAAAGAAACCAGGTAATTGGTATTCTACCAATAACTTGCTAAATCCTTTTAGTGAATCACAATGGTGAGGTACACAAGAAGACTATCAAATGCAAAGTAGCTAGCCTTTGTAAACAGAAAGTGTTCATCGGTATAAGCAGCTCTGCTGATGTAATGTCATAAAGCAATAAGTCTTAGTGTCTGTTGCACCATACTCTGAATATGGAGGCACAGACATTCAAATCAACTAGCTTCAGCTGCAAATAGGCACAGGGAAGACCAAAGGCACGAGCCATGTTTAAGAATCTCACGCAGTCTGAGCACAGAGCTTTCATTGTAGCAAAAGAAAAGCCAAAGTTTAAACTAATGAAGAAAATGCTCAACAGAACGGTATTGAATGTGATAAGAGACCCAGAACACCAAGAAAAGGGGGAAATTTTGCTGAGATGTTTACCACATAAACCAACGCTAAATCTGTTTAAAAAGAAAAATAAATTATATTTTCCTGTTATTGGGAGCATATATTATGAAATGTCATAAAATACAAATTAACAACCACTGGAAACAGTAAAATAGAGAAAAACTGCAGTGGGTAGGAAATTCCTACCCACTTAATCTATTAATAGCACACGAATGTTTAGAGCATTATGCCTGCATTTTTCCTTTTTTCTACCTTGGTTTCAAAAATGCAGGCTAACAGAATGTATGTTCTCTTGAAACTGCTTCAGAGATGGCTCAGGCATGCAACAAAAATAGCACACAGCAGCAATTTAATCTAAATTGCTTTTAGTAAAATACTACTAATTGCCCCTCTTGCGCACTACTGATTTAACATCTTCAAAAAATATGTCTCTGTTTTGGTTCACTCATCTTCCCCCTCTCACGATTAACAGTTGCATACAGCATGCAGATATATTCTTCCTTTCAGGCCTTTCTAATTTATTTCCAAACAGTATGTCTTAACAAAAAAGAGATACTGTATGTTATCTTTCTGGCCCTTGAGAAGATGAGATGTGAAGATCTAACAGAATTTTAAAAGTAAATCAAAATAAAGTTCATTCAGCCACAGGATTCATTCAACTTTTTCAATATCTATGCCACCTAAATGACACAATTTTTTCTTTCCTGCTAATTTAGAGAAATCATGTTTGCTATTTTGAGCTGGATGGATTTTTCTTTTAGATATTTAGCTTGCCAGTACACTAATATCCTAATATTAATTTTTATTCCAGAAGCAAGCATTTCTCTCCAGAAGAGCTGCTTATTATGTTTGAAATGGCTTGCTCTGCTCTCTAAAGCTAATGAGAACTATTGCCCTCCAGTCCTACAAAAAGGCCAACCTTTAAACAATAACCTATGCATGTGTAGCAAAACCATTTGTTCAACTGTTAATCAGGTATATGTAAGGGGGTTTTTATTTTTAGTTTAAACATATTTCAACAAAATTAGAGCACCTTGAGATGGCGTATACTTTAAATACATACTTTTTTTCAGAAGAAATTATCTATAAGTGTTTTCATCAAAATAACTGTTCCCTTTCTATCATTTTTTTTTCTGTGCATACATGAAAGAGGTGAAAAGGTTAAGAAATTTCTAATTAATTTTGCAGATAATTATATTAAAGATGAAAAAAATGAGGATTTGCATCTTTTTTTTTACGCGGGCTATGTAGCACATATTATAAATGTTCATCGTGTTAGTATCCAGATATTAAATACATGTACCTAAACGAAGATAACAAAATGCATTATGTAGTACAGGTTAAAAAGCACCTTTATTCCACCAACCTTCAGCTGCGTTAATTTTCCCCACCTGTGACTTGTGTGATTAAGAGAGCTTGACCAGAAGACAGGGTGCAATTCTTTTCTCTTCTCTCTATTAACGTTACAGAAGTGCTTACTTTTTACAACTCTGCTTCCCTTGTGCCACAAAAATGATTAGAACTATCAATATGTATCCCCCACTCCTTCAAATGAAGACTAATGGGGTGGGAATGGTTTAAAACAATGGCCACTGCCACTTCTTCCAGTAGAGTTAAAGGAGAACATCACAAGCATGTCAGTGTGTTTTCTAAAAAAGGAAGCTTTTGAGAGCATACACCACAGAAATGCAGGATATATGATTCTCCCTGAATCATGTTAACGCTCACAGCTCTCCTCCGTCCAAAATCTCCGTTCAAGCACAATTAAGCCCTAAATTAGCCAACTAATGATAAGCAAATGATGATGGACACTGTGGAAAAAAAGGAGATATTAAGTGAAAAAAATAAAAACTACTCTTGTCAAGTTCCAACATTGCCATATCAGATGCTTCCTTTCCACATCTTAAGTGGATGTTTAGTTATTTCTCCTGTAATACAGTCACCACTGACATAGGCAGTGAGTTGCCAAAGGATGGAAATAACCAACATAAGGCAAGCTAGAAGTGATTTCTAGGAAAAGCTTTCTGAAGAAGATAGGCTGCCTCCAGCAAACTAAAAGAAGAAAAGAGTCCAAATCCAGTGCATAATGAGAAAGCTGTAAGTTTACAAATGCCTTGTGAGGCAGAAGGGGTGTTTTGAGCTATTGCAGAGCACAAACACGAAACCAAGAAAAAAAAAGTGGAAACTAAAATGAAAGCTATATCAGAACTGTTCAGAAACCTTTAGATACAGGCTGAACTCAAAGGTGAAAATCTACACGGCTGGACACTCAAGTCTCCTAAGGAGGGAAATGAAACTGATGGAATAGCAGCATGTGGTAATGATTTTTTTTTCTGCTGTTTTGTATCTATTGATTAAAGCAGATTTTTCCTCCCTATGGGAATTTGCAGAGTCTGAAATGTATAAAGGAAATTAAAAAGTAGTTGTACTTGCAGGCATTAAAACTAATTGGCTGCAAACCTGATGTCTTTCATCCACAGTACCCATATGGTTTAAATACACCTAGAAGCTCTGTAAAAAAAAAAAAAAAAAAAAAAAAATTATGAAGAGACTTTATTTGGTAAAAATGTGACTTTCCTAAAGAAGATCTTAGGCAACAAAAACAGAAAGCAGCAATGAAAAGGCAGATTTACAACCACTTCGTTTTAGTAGCTGCAAATGGCTCTTATCAATCACATACTTCCAAATCAGCTGGTGCAGCATCTCAATAGAAAAAGCTAGAGCTCTAGGTTATGCTAAATTTACGTTGAAAATACTGTAAGTCTTGCATCATGAAATCCCCAGGAGGTATTTGGATATAAAGTGTATAAATAAGCTTGGCAAGGACTGTGAGCTGTTACAGGGGAGATGGGCATCTGTTGCAGGTGAAAGCCACACACAAAATAAGCACATTAATGCTACAATGGGGAACCTGTTACTTATAAAGCCTAGTAAGAATTCTTTTCCCTAGAAGAGGCTTCAACGACAAGAAACATTTTTCATTCTTTTTAAAGACCTAGGGACTGAAAGAGACCTGATTGTCAGGAAAATACTGTTACAAAGTGCACTATTTGCTTAACAAAAAAAAAAAACCAGGCGTGTACGCGCATGAAATGCACAGGAGATTGTTTTTTCTGTTCATATAGAACAGTTTAAACATTTAGGTACTTTGTTCCCTGATAGGAAATGCACATGCAGGCCTGCCAGATGAGGCAAAGGGTTTCTTTCTTTTATAGTGCTCATTCATCTCTATTCAGACATAGCCAGAGGGGAAGTGTGGTTGCTATTGGTCACAATCCTGTTTTAAGGTCCATTTCTGCATTTTATGCAAAGACTGTTTAATACAAGCTTCATAAGGGATGACGGCAGGAAGGATGAGACCCAGCATTCAGTGAGTGTCCTAACCATCAGGCTGTACAATCTTGCTCCTTCTTGTCTCTTTTTTCTTTTGTTACAGAAGTGTCCTAGAAGCTGAGAAATCTGAGTTTGAACCACTTCAGGCTGTGGAGGAAAACACCTCTTACATCCCCCAGTTCTGTTTACACAGCTATTGCACAGAAGTCTATGAGCTAGGAGTGCTTTGTTTTTGAAGAAAAGAGTATAGTCAAGTGCAGTTGTCTTTGAACACTGTCTTGTGACTGTGCAGTAAGTTTCTCATGTTCTTAAATGGAACCCCCTGCATGAATTTTCTGGGTCTCAAATGGTCTTCCTACCACACTGCTGAACCCACTAGACCCTTCTGCAGATGTGCTGCAGTTCCTCAAAAACTTTAAAGGGTGAGGAATCTGAAGCTTTTAGAGACCATGAAGACCAAGGGTGAATAGTGGGTTTCAAGTTTGCAATTCTGAATTTATATGCCAGCATTTTTTTTTTCCTCTGGCCTAGCAAGGCTAAAAAGTACATTTTACAAACACACCAAATTGTAACGTATCAGTCACTGGGTGGAAATTAAAGAAATATTTCAGGAGTGATAAGAACTTAAGTGTAACTTAAAGGGTTACTAAACACCAAGGTGTAATTAAACACCAAATTCAAGTTATTCATGTGGTCAAATAGCCTGAAGATGATGGTTTAATCCAGTCTGACCTACATCATGAACTTCATAATCTCCAAGTAATATACATGTCTATTAGCTATTTTTTTAACATGTATTTTAGAATTAATGCTTCCTTCTGATTTGTTCAGAGTCAACCCACAGAGCAAGCAATTTTAGGCAGTTCCAAACCACTTGCTAAAGATGATATAAGGCTGTGGTTTTTGTGAGGTTGTTTTTGAGTTTTGTTTTTGTTTTTGTTTTTTTTTAATTAGTTACCTCAGCAGTCTTTTATATTATATAAATAGAATGCAATAAATGTCTAACATACAGTGTCTTCCAGCAGGTTATCCATAATTAAAAATAGTGATTACATGATGCTGATGCACTTAAACAATAGTTTAATTTTGTTTTTGAGTACTGGATTCTTAGAGGTCTTCATGATCAGTAATAAAAAGATAAAAATACTCCTCGTAGATCTGAAACTGTACTATAATAGGAGACTGAAAGCCAGATTTTATAGATATGTGGTGCACAAAGATTCAGATAGATACCTGGCATGTTTTCAAAAGTGCCTACATGCATAACTGCTGTAGTTTCCTGGAAACAGGTCTTGTCGAAAAGTCTTTGATGAGATGACAGGCTTAGCTGGTAAAAGTAACACTGTAGATGTAATAAACACTTGCAAGGCTTAGCACTACATGACACTCAGGAGTAAAATACTTGCACTATTTTATATCAGTAAAGCATGTGTTTAATGGACGCAGAACCAGCTAACTGACAGGTTCCAAGCAGCCAGAGACAACAGGAACTCAGCAGTCATTGCAGGCATTTTGAACAGAAGTGACACAGAGCTACAATGGCATCCTGACCAGTGGCAGCACTCCTGGTTTTTGGGTGGATGTGACCCTCTCCTTCAGCACCCACTGTAGAGAACGAGCTGTAGGGTTCCTCTTCCCAGGGCTTGTGGTAGTGGGTCTGGTCCAGGAGACCTGCATCCATCCTGGGCCTAAGGGGGAAACAGGCCTGGGAGGAGTTTTACCTCTGGTGGTGTTGGACTCCACTGTCTGGGGGTAAAAGCATCCCTACACCTCACCATACACATGGTATAAACATGCACAAGGGGGAAAAAAGTTAAGATAAAGCAGACGGCCCTTTGGGGCTGTTGTAGAATCACTGACCCATTCACACATAATATCTGAATAAAGTCAAAGCCCAAGTTACACACCAAGCAACCAAGCAAGGCACACAGAAAAGGAAATGCTGACCTGGAGAGAACAAGCTCTTGGACATGATGCCAGGGAAGCAGCTGAGGCCTCAGGCTGAGGCTTTTCTACAACAACCCGCCTAAGCCAGACGACTCACTCTTGGGCGCCTCAGTGGCCTCACAGTGGCAAGACGAGAGCTAAGCCCCCTCCACACTGTGGGGACAGGCCCCACCAGTCATTGCAGCTGCCCACAGCTGCAGCGGGGAGGCCCCAGGCCCGACAGCAATGCCATTGCAGGCAGGCCTGCCCCTGGGCCATGGCCCAGTGCAGCGGGTACCCTGCTTCTCCTCCCAAGTGCTCACAGACGAGACTGGGCATAGCTGCCGTACTCTGCCCTCAATCACAGCGCAATATCGGTGTCTTAATTTTACAGATGGAATGACAAGAAACGTGCTTAAGACTCACTGATTGCAGCCAGCAGAGGAGTTAAGGAAGGCATCCTGACTCCCAGTGCTGCAACCACAAAACCACCACTCTTTTTATCACCACGTAGACAGTACTGTGCAGTTGGTTGGCTTCAAAAACAGTTAAGGTCTTGTTTGCTGACATTTTTATTCATTCTGACTTCTTCTTTTTAATTAATTAAGCCACTTATTTTTTTTCCCCCTCTCAATAGCAGGCATATTTTACTTTATATTCTCTGCAGAAAAGATGGATCTGCCGTTCCAGGCTTTCTGTCAGAGGCTGCCGATGGCAGCCAGCTGCTGGAGACGCTGGAAGGGGGAACCTGCCATCCAGAGGCTGCATGCGAAGAGGTGGCACAGCGGGCCAGCTTTGCTGGCTGGCGTGACCAGACCCGCTCTCATCGTATTCCCCTCTCTCCCTTGCCTACTGTTCAGACAATGTAGTTCTTTCAGAGGTGATTGAAAAAGGACTGTAAACTGGCTTGGGGTATGAAACACGCTGCCACTGTCAAAGGGAGCACAGGGAGGGAGGTGACACGTATCTGACATGTGCTCTGTGTGGTACCAGAGGCAAAACCGCTGTCTCAAAACACTGGAGGGTCTCCCCAGGGACTCGGTAAAGCCAGTGTCTTAAGCGCAATAATCCAGCCAGGGGATAATGTGTATTACTATCTGAAGAGACATCACTGGCAGTCAGATGTTATTTTTACTTGTCTACTGTTCTTTGAAAATCAAATCTTATTTTTCTTCATCTGTCTCACTACCTGGCTGCCAGAAAATGCCAGTGGCATGTAAAATTAAAATGTTACCTTCAGACATTTAATAAATACAGAATTATCAAAAATGCATGATTTGAACCTTACAAGCAACATAAAAGTTCAATTTACATATAAGATACAGGTTTCCCATAAAGACTTTATCTTCCACATATACAACAATATATCACACTTAAAGCAGCAAATGATAATGATAAATTGAGATCATATATAATGTGAGTCCATAGACATTACAAGTACGTAAAGCAATAACAGCAAATGTGTGAGTCCATAAAGATGAGAAAAATACAGGATTTGCACAGTACAATAGAAAGCTACAGATGTACTAAAATACAACAGAGGGAGAGTATTGCATAATTATTTTCAGAAGTAATCGGGTAAAGAAATAAGTTTTGTGAATAAATAAGGTTTGTGAATAAAAAGCTCAATTTAAAATTGCTGCTTTTCATGGAATCTTATTTTTTCCCTTGTCAAATTCTGCTGGCGACTAATTATTTAAGTCTTGTTAATTAATACAGTGCTACAGATTCCTAGCAGAAGAGCATTATTTGCTATTCATCAATTATTTGTCTCCCATTAAGAATAAACAACTATCCAGTGAAGAAAAGCTGGCCAGTCATGCACCATAAAAATCTGACAGTGAATTACTGAAACAAAAAACTTGCAGGCACTTTGTAGGCAACAAGTACAGAAAATTTCTATCCTAATCTGTTTATAAATACTTAGGAGCAGCCAACACAAACATGAATGGGAATGCTTTGTGATGTATTTGTAAACCAGAGAGCCAACACTCCTATGGTGAAATCCTGGCCTTATTAAAAATCCCTAGGAATTTTGCCAGTTACATCAGCAGTTTAAGGGTTTCAACACTGAAATCTCATTTTTATTGATATGTTTTAGACAGCTACAGAGCCATGTTTCTCTTTTCATTGAGGCAGGTTCTCAATGTCTTATACTAACAGCTGCTGCCACCATGCTCTTCGAGGGACTATTCATGATGGCAAGTACCATCTAACAAGTGTAAATGAAAGAATATGAATAGAAGTACTTATAATTTTCCCATCACCTGTACGATATTTTTAAGGAATAATATCTGTCTCAGAGGTTCACTCAAAATGAAGTGATATAAGGAAAAGTCTCTGATTTTTAGCTTGGTTTCCTCAAGGAAAGAACCTTATACAAAATTCTGTCAAAATCTATCCACCCTTCTCCTCCCAGTAACTTTTGGGCCTACTGCATAAATTTAATAAAGTGGCAGGGGAATCAAAGGTAATAAGAAAACAGGTAGAGACTGAGCAAGATGCTATTAATTCCTCCACTTAATCTGCACTTGCTCCTTCTGAGATGTCAAGAAGTGCATACAAGTAACTACACGTGAAACACAAATCCAGATAAAGCCAATCGGCATTAATATTGATTCTGATTGAAATGGTTCATATGTACTAGCTGAGCTTTTGTGAACTAGGTAGATAGATTCATTCTAAATGTCTTAGGCCATAATGTATTTCCTCTCAGTCTAGATTTTTATGAATACTGTACTCATTTATGCAAAAGAAAATTAGAAAGTCTCTTGTCTAGATGCTGTGCTTCTGCGTTATTAAAATGTATTTCTCAGGAAAGGCACAATCAGAGTTTCAAGGAAGTTAGCTGTTCAAAAGACCAAGAGTTCTGTTTGGTTTTACAATAAATAAACTGGGTTTGCATTCATATCTTTCTTATCTAACACTATTTCAGTTGCTAGAAAAAAAAAGTTACTAGCTCCTAACATGTACTCAGATAACACCTCTAAAGTTCAATACTTCTGTAGCACTTCTTTTAGATGTTGCAGATATCAGGCCAGCTTGTGGTGGATACCAGTCGGCTGGGAAGCTACAACTCTGTGATCCCTTGAACAGTCAGTTCCTTTCTTGCCAAATCCATACGTATATGAACAAAAACATGTACAATCCCAAGCACAAATACAGGCTGGGCAGAGAATGGATTGAGAGCAGGCCTCAGGAGAAGGACTTGGAAGTGACGGTGGATGAGAAGCTCAATATAAGCCAGCAATGTGCCCTTGCAGCCCAGAAGGCCAACTGCATCCTGGACTGCATCAAGAGGAGCGTGGCCAGCAGGTCGAGGGAGTACTCCAGGTGAGGCCTCACTCTGGTGAGACCTCACCTGGAGTACTATGTCCAGCTGTGGAGCCCCCAACATGGACCAGTTGGAGAGGGTCCAAACGAGGGCCACAAAGATGATCAGAGGGCTGGAGCACCTCTCCTATGAGGACAGGCTGAGAGAGTTGGGGCTGTTCAGCCTGGAGAAGAGGAGGCTCTGGGGAGACCTGATAGCATCCTTTCAGTATCTACAGGGGGCCTACAAGAAAGCTGGAGAGGGGCTTTTGACAAAGACATATAGTGATAGGACAAGGGGTAATTGCTTTAAAATGAGGAAGGGTAGATTTAGATTAGACAGACATAAGGAGGTAATTCTTCACTGTGAAGGTGATGAGGCACTGGAACAGGTTGCCCAGAGAAGCTGTGGATGCCCCATCCCCAGAAACATTCAAGGCCAGGTTGGACGGGGCTCTGAGTAACCTGGTCTAGTGGAAAGTGTCCCTGCCCATGCAGGGGGCTTGGAACTAGATGATCTTTAAGGTCTGTTCCAACCCAACCCTTCTACAATTCTATGAAAGATAGTAAAAGGAAAAGTGGCACAGAATAGATTTGGGGAAAACAAACTAGCAATAAATCAGGCTAGTGTTTACCTAATCAGAAAGCACTGCCCTGCATAACAGTAGGCATCAGATCATTGATTCAATTTTCTCGCCCAGCTGTGAGCATATGAAAACAGAAGAACAGCCATGCTGGGTCAGACCAAGAGCCCATCTAGTTCAGCATCCTGACGCCCATCAGTGGCTGTAAGCAGACGCATTCAAGAAGGTAAGAACTTCTCATTATGCTTTGTTCTCTGTTCTTTATCTAATAACTGCTAGCTTTTCATTTGCTTTCCTAATACTGCATGCTAAGCTATCTGTCGTCATTCTAAGATTTTGTTCCAGAATGAAGAACACCAGCTCAAAGACCATCATTTTGTAAATTGGCTGCCCTTTGTTTTTCCCCAGTATCTATCACTTTATGTATCTTTCACTTTATGCATTGAAAGATACTTCTCCAGATTATACCTTTCCAACATGTGACTCAGCTTTTTTTCAGTACTCAGTACCATCCTAGCATGCATGCAGACAGATTCTCATACAGTTTTTATCATAAAATGATGCCTGTGCATGTAAATTTACCTTGATGTCATCTCAGCACTATTTCTAAATGCCACAATCTCTAATCCTAAACCCACTGACCAACCACCCCCTCTCACCATGCTGCTACCCCTGGCTGCTGTTGATAGCTGCATTATTGAATCTAATTGTGATGCTGTTGCCTCTAGCTTGCAAGTCACCGCTGTACTGGTCTCCCTCACCGTACTATTTCCAATCACCACACTATCACTTATATGACTACTTAATTTTGTTCTAAGTTATAATCACTCATTGACTTTAGCTCCACATAGATTCATTAAAGAGAGCCTTTACTAAAATTAATTAATTTATGTTACTGTCCTTCTTGACTTCAACAAAGATCCAGTATCATTTTATCTCTTGCCATTGCAGTAGACCCAGTTGTAATGCTCTCAGCTCTCATGATTTCCATTCTCTAAGTGATGACTAAAGGGGAATCATCTAAGCAGCTAATTGGGTTTTATTAGTGATTCATCAAGCAGCTTCACTGAAGAGCCTCCAACTCTCAAAAATATTATCAGCTATCATTATACCTTGGATCTCAATCACAGAGAGGCCCCTTCAGCAATAAGTTACTTCTTCCTAGAAAACAAAAAGCCCCTCCTTAGCTTGATAACGTCTACACTTCATTTTCCAGAAGACTAAAATAACGACTTTGATTATAATAAATCATTCACTCAGGACAAACTAAACACACTATTGTTGTTCTTTACTTGTAGAGAAAGGATATAACACTTCATCATAAAGTATGCATCAGTTTTAATCAATACAGTCAATGGCTGCACTGGCACACATTGCTCTAGCTTTCTAAATGAACTATGTTTATTTCAGTTTATCAAGAAATGCCAGCAGAAAAATCTTTCATCTCAGATGTGTCTTCTGACATCTCTGTTTGTAAGACTCTTCCTAAAAATATGTCCCAATGATTGCACTTAGGAAGTATTTATAATCTACACAACAAACAAGGGTAGATAAAGATTTTGCATGCTCTCCGTTATAAATATTATATTCGTAACTATTCCTTCTGAGCACCAAAACCAATACCTGGCCAGTTGTCCTGATATGTGAGAGTGCTCTTTCTTACACACACACACAGAAAAAAAAAAAGAATGTATTTCTGTCAGAATTATAACAACAATTAGGTAATAAATAATTGGTATACATGCACATGTGTAAATGAATATACATACATGCATACTGTATTTTAGTAAATTACTGGCATGTGTCATTGTGCACTGTGAGTCATGAATCATGAATCCAATTCACAGCTTATCATTTCCCATTAAATCAGTGCTTTCCATATGGTATCTCCAACGCAAAGCCCACAACCTACTTATTGTAGTTTAAAAAAATCTTACATGAAGAACACACTGTTCTGGGATTTGACAAAATGTTTAAAATAAAATTATTCTACTGTGTTTCAAGTAATACTGTTTCATGATTGAAGCTACATATTTTCTTTTTTTGGCATTTTATTTTTAGTCTATATCTATTACAAGTTAGCATCTTATTTCTTTGTACTACTGGACTAGCATAAAACAGAAGCAATTATCACAAACTGGAGAGAAGTCTTATAGTACAGCATCATATTTGCCCATAAAGAAACTACTGAATCAAATCAGTCTTGTCCTTTTGTTATGGCTGTATTAATACATGCCATGAGTATTGTAACCAGTGCACACTTTTTTTTGTATGTACACAGTGAAGACTTTTATTAACTTAAATGGGAAACTCATGTGTGAAATCTTGTCTCTAGGTACATACTTGTATGTACAGCTATCTACACAGCGCTTTTTTTAGAAGTTGCGTTGTAAGTGGTTCACAATCACATTTAGAATCATAGAATCATAGAATGGTTTGGGTTGGAAGGGACCTTAAAATAGTGATGCTAACAAATGCAAAATGTATTTCATACAAACTTGGTTTTATTTCTGAAAAGTCTGTGAACACTTTTACAAAAAAAAAAATAATATTGGTTCAGTTTACCATATCATTAGGGTTGTTTTTTTTCTATACATCACATTCTACAGATTTTACCTGAGTAAGGTCTATATAGAAACAATCCAAGCTCTGACTGAATAACTCAATATCTTTGCAGAATTTGGACATAGATTCCAGGACTTCTGATCTGACCAAATGCCATCAAAGGATAGGGTTGGAATATCATTACCATTTTTAATGAAGTAGGTTGAGAGCTTGCTACTGTAAATAGGACTAGTTCTGAACATTTTTGATCAGTAAGCTGGAGCACACAAGACTTTCATTGTTCCCAAAAGCCGTTTATAGCTCTACCACATCTGCAGCTGGTCTCCAAAGTGTTCATGGACTATGCTGAATAGGTTTTGTTCTTTATGTGCTCTCATTTCTCTGCCTGTTTCATTTTTGTAACTGGACAGATAGCCAAAATGACCTCCATTTTCTATCTAAGGCAAGAGTTGATTCAAATCCAGCCACTTCTCTGTGGTTCATGTAGTTCTTATTTTATTACTTCATCACCACTTCAGTCTTTGGTGCTGGCACTTTTCCTGTGCAAGTGACATTCACACTATATAACTGAACTTTATTCATGGAACTGTGAAATAGACAGAAAGTATTCCAAAATGTGGAAAATTAAAAAAAAAACCTAAAAACAAACAACTTCACCGTGACATTTTATTTGCTTCTTGGCACTGGTTTGCTGCAAGAGGAGCACTGAATAAAGTGTAAATCCATAAGTAATAGAGAATTATACCAGTGAGGGCTAATAATACAGTAAGGAGTTACATAAATCAATAGAGATAATAGAATCTATTTTTTAATAGTATGGTGATCTGTTTGCAAGACAAATATACGTAATTCTTTTTATATTATCAGCCAATAAATACATTACCAAATTCAACTGTTGTTTGTCATTATCTTCAATAGGCTACAGAAAAACTCAGATAATGTATATACTTAAAAGAAAAGTGGCCACCAGCCATTTTATGCTTTTTAGATCTTAGTACCCCTTTCAGCAAGAGTATCTTGGTAATTCTCACCTGATGTTTGCCTCAAAGACCTCTGAGAATTATTTCTACTACAGATCTAGTACATAAAACTGGCTGATAATGAGGATTTACTCTAGCAAAGACAGGGAAAAGCACGCAGTTTCAACAGCCAGTGTTTTAAAAATACATATCAGCTGAGACAATTAAGCAGTGAGTCTAGGAATCAAACTAGCTGTAGAACAACTTTCCTCCTCTGCATTGGTCCCTCAGCTTTCCCTGTTTTGGGGAGATTATTATTTTCCATCAATGCTGCTTGATATGTCAGTGTACAGATAGCAAAATGGCATTCGATTTCTTTTTGCCACAGTGTGGCCTTGCAAAATCATTTCTGATTTTCTGCTCACTGTCTCCTGAATGTCTGCTTTGACATTATTGTGTTTAGATTTTTCTTTCCTTCTTTCTATTTGTCTGGTGTAAAATTGCATTTTCCTCATACGAATTTTAATATTCTACTTCTACTTTCCCCATTTTCATGTCCCTGGCTCCCTGTAGATGATTTTTCAGTTTTCATTAAACTATCTGGTCTTTCAAAATAAAATTATTATTAATTGTTTTGATAAAATATTTAATTATTTTTAATTTTATATAAATACATTTAGTAAAATCTAAACTTTAGTATAACAGTACATAACTTTTTCTCCTGGAGATAACACAGCAATACCATGATTTACGCAATCACTATCATTTAAGGTAATTTATTAAAATAGGAAAAAGAAAACTAGCTAAAAAAGAGGAAATACGAGCATGAAACAATTCTATGCAAAGCAGTGTTAAGTTGGAACAAATGTCAGGAGATTGGAGTCATAACACCGGTGATGATGCCTCTACATTAGTGACACAGAAAATCTCATTTCTATTGCACACAGTTCTAGGAAGATGTCTCTCCCACAAAGCTACAGAATATTCATGGGTGAAAAAAGTACTCTATCATTTATATTAGTGTTAGTCCATTTTATATATTTAATTCTTTCATTTTTGTAGTCTCAAGAACGTAAGAACTGCTGTACACTTCAGATGAAGGGTCCATTTGGCCAATCTTGTATGCCAACAGTGGCTAGAGACAAAAGTGCAGGAAAGAGTTAAAAAAGAGTAAGTATATGGGGCATCTTCCTCTAATACTCTCCTGAACTCCCAGTCATTTTCAGGATGGAGAATTTCCTGAGTTAGATATAATTTGTTCATTTAATAGCTGCCTATAGAAGACAGTGGAGCTGTCTTCTCAAGTAGCCCTGACCTTTTTTGTGCTAGGCCAGGGGTCTTATTTTTGCATTCCCACTCTCCTTTGCCAAGGAATTTGACAGGTCTACCACCTATGTAGTTAAGAAAAACTGACTTTTATGTCATTTGAACCTCTCATGCCCCCTATATCTAGGCAAACAAGTCTAAGCATTTTGTAAAGAGCAAAACAGTTCCAAAAAGAACAATTGAGGAAACTGCATCTTAAAGTGTTCTGCTGATTAGGATGCCTACTGAAAGAAATCGTAGTTCAAACCCACTCTTTTTCCATTTGAAGGTAGAGTTTGAATCCTACTATTAATTAGGATACCCTAGTCAATAAGATACAGATTACAGTAAAGTTTCTCCACTCCCTTGTGAAAATATTTGGTTAGTCACTGACTCAGGAAGTGAAAATGAAAACGATTATGCTATTGACTCTTTCATGTCAGTTCCTAATGCATGGACCATAAGGCTTCTCTTTAAATAAAATCAAAACATTGTCAGGAGGATGCTAAACAATATATCTTCCAGTAGTGATGCACTACCCCTTCAAAATATGGGCTTTAGCCTTCTTAACAGAAAAAAAAAGAATCAAGCCTTACTATACTACATCCTTGATGGATGTTAATCTTCTGAGTTATCAGACAGAGTACTTACCCAGGACTTTGTTTTATCTTGAAAGCAAGTTTTTCTAACAAAAATTTCATTTTAGATCAAAGGAAGTGTTTCATGTTGACCAAAACATGCTTTATGATATTAGTAAGAATAAAAAAAAAAATCAATGCAATTCAAACTGAACCGATCTCTGTACTCTTTTCTTTAAGTCTGGCTGCAGGGAAATATTATTATTCTCATGGCCCTGAGAACACAGTCATCTGAACTCACCACAGAAATGATCCAGATGAAGTAATTAGGTGAGGCTGTTGTATACACTCCAACTCAAATCAACTCCGATTCAGCATTAGTTAACAGATATACAAAAGGAAATAATATTACAAGCAAGACTTACATTTCTACAGAAGACAGTGTAAAAATAAATGGTGCAGGTGACTATTAACAACCCTAATTACCTTATTCTGACTTATAAGCAGATTTTAAAATTTGGGAAAAATATGGTACTCTAATATCCATTAATGAAAATATTTAAAAACTAAATCACTTGTATGTAATTTTCAATTATACTTCTGTCAAATCAAAAGTAATCATCATCCTAGCACTACATGTTGCTTGTCTTAGTGCAATTACATAAAAATCAGTATTCGACTGTATATATGATCTCATGTCCAATGAAATCCCCACATAGGTAACTTCTGTGGCCAGTTAAAGACCAGTGAAAGAATCCAGATAGCTGGAGACTAGAAGCATAAATATAACAAGAATTATTGTAGTTTAACAATAAATGTCAGCAACAGCCACTGACAAATTATGACTGGCAGTTTGCTTAACAATGTAACGAAAAGAACTAAATGGTAATAAACGTGCTATATAACATTTTGATGCTAGTAACCCTCAAAAGAAAAAAAACATCATTATGGAAGAGAGATAGAAATGAGGAAAAAAAGGGGGAAAAGGAAGGATGAAAGAAGAAAAAAACAGGAAAAAAAAAGGAAAACTAGCTGCAGTAATTTCTGTCATTCATAACTTGCCATAATTATCTACTCTGTAAAACTGCTGCTGTAATTTGAAATGCCTCCCTTCTGATCTAATCGTCAGAATAATGTAATGACTTGACTGAGAACCAGGAATGTAGATCTTGCCATTATGTCAGATTCACTTGGATTTTAATGCAATATTCCCTCAGGAAGACCCATGATTTAATTAAAAACATTGTGTTTCACTGTCCAGCACAGCACCTGCAGCATCACTTAGCGTGTGAATCTTGATTCCCTAGAGCGAATTGCAGCTGACCTTTTTGATTTCCATTTAGCAATCACTTTGCAGATAAAATTTCAACTGTTTCCTATTTAGCTCTTAAATGCACTTCTGTGGCTCCAGTTCTTGAATTCTGATGTTTATCAAAGTAGTATTTCAAATTTGCAATGATTTCTCCTCTCAAAATACTGCTGCTACAATAAATAGAAATAGCAGAAATCACAGTCACTTATGATTTAGAAACTAATTCATTCCAAGGAATATAAATGCTTCTGAACAGAGCTATACGAAACAGCTTGCAGTTGAGTAAAAGCAATGTTCTCAAAGAAATTGTTACCAACCATACTGTATTATAACATAACCTTATATGATACCGTATTTTCTATTCCAAGCTTCATAATCAATAAGGTGCTTTGTCCCAGTTCCTTTTTATGCACAGCAAATAAGTCAAGGAGTTGGAAAGAAGCCCTATCTAGGCAATATTCCAGACTACGAAAAGATGGCAACGTGGAGATGTTAAGATAGGTGGCTTTATGAAAATCATCACATTTTTAGTTACTAAGAAGTAATCATTCTATCACTTCTTATCTCTGTGTAAGTGCATGGAAATGCTTCTGCACATGACTGCTGCTGGACTTGGCAGTGTTAGAGAAGCAAAAATTGAAATGTATTTACCTCCTTTACTTTTTAACATAATGAGTTGTCTCTGTTAGCTAGTGATCATCAATGAGAAAACTTCCGTAGGCCATATAGTTTATTTAAATTTTATTCTTGACTGACTACCATCACAAACACTTCTCATGGTAACAACATGCAATCAAATAACAAGTAATAAATTATGTGGTAAATTAATTGTAGTTCTTCATTACAACAGTTGTGCACAGTGATAAATCTGGTAACAAAAAAGTACATAGCCTTTACCTCTGCAAAACTGAAGGTATTTCCAGAGCTTCCAAAGCCCAGCTACTGCAGTGCTCTGTAAGGTCATATTTTCCTCCACTAAGGACTTTGGAGGGGCCTGAAAATAGGCTTGGGACTGTCCAGCTATTGGATTTTCATGTTTGGATTTCTGGATAGCAAACACGGAAGAATTCTTCACCAGGCACAAGTACATCTACCGCTCCTACATATATTCTGATCCTCTATCCCTTACTGAATTAGATATTTAAAATGCTTTATTACTAACATAGTTAGTAAAGGAAAGGACAAAACCTTTAATTATGCTGAGGATAAAATTACCAAGGTCTGATTTACTACTGCCTGTAGTAAACACATTACACTTGACCAGCTGAAGTGTATTTATCAGTGTGTTGCACCACTGGCCAGTGTATGTCAGACTGGGTGTGGAGAGAAACCTGACCTCTAATTTCTTAAAATTCATTTTCAAAGGGAATCCTTTTTTAAGGGGAAATCTCAAAATGCCACAGTAGTTTTTCCAACGTGGAACTCAGGTTCAGGCTTTTATTCTGACACAGTGTATACAAGATGTAGAAAAAAAGATCAAAAAAAAAAAAAAAAAGCTGGAGGATTTTCAAAGCTACTTTCTTGCCTTACTGAATCAATCTCAGTCAAAGATCAATCCACATAACTTATTTGTTTGTTAGCCTCCAGTAAACTGTTTTTCTTTGCTTCCTATAAAACACACAACAGACTTAAAAGATGCAAAATAATTAAACAGTACAGTGTTGGAAGAAGTAATACATCTCTGAGCCACACTGCAAAATTTCACATTTTTAAAAGCTATCAAGTTCAGCAGGAATTGCTGAAATGCAATCTTACTTTTCTCCCTTTAATTTTGACTGTTTATCATATGGCAGATCCTGTGGTCAGACACCAAATATAACACTGTGCTGCAGCAGCGGAGAAAGCAATAAAGACTTAGTAGGGCTGGCATGATTTTCTTCAGTCTGTGTAGCAACCTGTTTTTAAATAGACACCGATATAAGGTGCCCGATATAAGGACTGTCCAAAGAGATCTCATGTCTTTACAGGCTTCACGTAAGGCCCTATTTTGATTCATATGGTTATAACAGTATTACAAGTGTTATCTCAAGCAGTCCTGGGATGGAAAAAGGTAAAAATGTGACAATGACATAGCCTTTCAGCTCTTGATGTCAATTAACAGCACAGCTCCATCAGATGGGAAGACAAATTTGCATATTTTGAGCTACACAGAGTGCAATGAGGGTTTTGTCTACTCCTCACATGGAAAAGTATTTCAGTGACCTGACTGACTGCTAGGCTAACATGAGTCTGATATTGTATACAATATCAAGGCTGGATCTCATCCATAAAGTCTTGGCAATCTGTCCTCTTGGGATGCCAGCAATTAATGCAAATGTTTGTGTTAAAGTTGCTATTTAGTTGCTTAGAATGAGGAGGTTAGCTGCAAACAGTTTTGATTGCTCTCAGCATGCTCTCAAAACAGAGGTGACTGCCTAAGAAGTAAATTGATGCAGATAATTTAAGTACTGATTCAAACCTTCACAGAGAACTTGAGAATAATGTTTTGGGTTTTGTTTGTTTTGGTTTTTTTTTTTTTAAGATGTTAACATGGTCAATGGATTTTAAAAGTGCTCTTCATATCCCTCTGCATATCCATGTTTCTTGATTCTGCCTGAAAAGTGTACTTAACAACATTGAAATATAAGGATTTTTAAAAGCTCTACCAGTTCCAGAAAAAAAAAAAATTCTGATTGGTAGATACAACATGGATTGATCCTTAAAACATTTTGAACTTTGCATATTTCTGCCACTTACAGTCCAAGAAAAGTGTCAATATTTATTATTAGGGGACAATTCCTATTACAAAGCAGGCTCTAGAGAAACTTGCCACAACAAACAGAAGACTTTGAACATATTCATCAGTGGAATACAGCTACAGCTACAAACTGCCTTTCTGCTCAGCTTCAGAAGCTCGTTTTCCATCTTCTGAAATCAATACAACGCAGCTGTAGATTAGTTTTCATGCATTTCTTTAAACAAATGTGTATAAATTCAAGATAAACAGTCATTTAAACATTGCTGGCTGACACTCAAACCCTCAGCAAACACACTTGCTGCATCACTACCTGGTGTCTTGGCTACTCCTTCTGTCCATCTGTCAGGATGGCACCCTGCCTGCTCAAAGTTGGTTGGCCCCTTCTAGGAAGGCATGGGTGCCAGACAGCACTGACTTCTGCAGAGCAGCCTTCTTCAACCCACATGTGCCATCCCCTCTACAGAAGCTTCTGCCTCCACGCCAGCAATGAAACATTGGCACAACATCTTTCCTCACAATTGATCCCACCTGTTGATACTTATACAGCAAGAGAAGGCGGGGGGGGGGGAACCTAGGAAAGCAAGGCAGACAGGCATTTCTGTTTGCCAAGAAGACAGGTGGGGTAGCAGCAGGTGTCTGATCAACTCAGGAAGATAACAGGGTGTCAAAATGTTTCTAACGGGAAAATGCAGTACTCCTTGCAGGACTCCATCCAAAGACAATCAACATATCCATCAGTGACTTCAGGGGGCAGCCTTTTGCATTCTTTGGTGATATGTTAAGACAGAAAATAAGTCAATAGTGTCAGAAGAGCAATTCAAATACTGGCTAAATATTGCCAATAAAGCTGCATTGCTCTCCTCTTTTCACCAACAAAAGGACTGTCACATAGAGCATGAAAAGGATACTGGGAAGGTTTTAGATTTGACATACGTGAGAAGAATTTTTTCAAACCCAGACTGGAAAATGCTTGAGCAAAGCCCTAATCCTGCTGAAATCAGCTAGGCCAAAATTTTATCTTTTGCTCTGAATGATGAATAGGTTTTGAGGTAAATAAGCTTGTAAGATAACAAAATATGACCCACAGATCTCTTATTTTCAGCTCAGCAGAAACTGAAAAGGGGAAGGGAGTTCCTTTAGGCTGAAAGGATCCTTGAAAGGAAACACCAACAGCAAAGTCTACATTCCATATCTGAAAAGTATCATCCAAAAATCTGTACAATTTGCAAGGCTGAAATGTCCTTTTGAGGTTAAAATTAGTAATGCATCTGTCTCTAAATAAATAAATGAATAAAAATCCTATCATTAATTATTATCTTTTCTTCAGTATCTGGGACAGCTTGCCAATGGGCTGAAATTCTTTTCATTTTTTCTCTTTCTTTATAAAGCCATCATGCTATGTGGTCAATCGTGGCTGGCTATTACATATACAATTGCTTTTCCTGATGGGATCATCGTAATCTCACAATTTCTTCCCCTCTGGAATGTATATGAATGAAAATGAAAATAAACATATTATCTTCCAAAACTAATTATGTGAATAAATATAAATCAGAATTACCTTTATGGCAGGAGTTTGGGACTTTCAAAGGAACCTGCTGTCCAAATGCAGGTTCAATTTACATCATAATGATATGTTTCGGTGCCTGATGCCAAGAATGGAATCCAGAACCTCTCTTAATTTCCTAGGCATGTTTATATCTATCCAATGACAGTAAAATACAGACACAGTTCTTGGAGGCAAAACCTGTATCTATGACTCCTCAAACTCACACAAGCAGCCTAAGGAACAGAGTTACTATCTTCCCTTTTCTTTGGATGATTTAACCTTTCAGGATACATGTACATGCTTAAATGATATCTGGATGCCACTTTAGACTACTAAATATTTTATCTCTTCTGGACACTATTTTCTCTAAATCTGTCCTTCTCTTTTAACTTCATTTGATTTGGGTGTTTAATTGCCTTAGCCTCTGGAAAAAAAATGCAACCGAGACGGAACTCTCATTAAGTCACGAGGTTTAATAATGGAGGCAGTGCCAGCAACTAGGAAAGTTAATTGTTGCATTACTCCTACTGCAAGGAATGCAAATATCCTGTCTTCCTCCATGGAGTTAGTGAAGGGAAAGATTTCTAGAGTGTGTTTTGAACATTTGAACATAGGCATCTGATATAACTTTAGGACATACCTGATGTACAGTTAGTTGCTGCTCCAGAAAGGGCTGTCTGTCCGAATCATGTCTTTCTGCCTATGCAGAAGCCTTGGTGGATCCAAAGGCACTAAAGTAGTACTTCACCTGAACATTTAGTGAACATCAATCGCCCTTCATACATCCTCTATGCATACACATGAGGCTTAATTCTGTTTCTTTGCCTTTGCTTTTGAGTATAGCTGCAGAGGAGCCAGGGCACTCAAACAGTAAAATGAGAAACTAGCCTTACAGTCAGCATCTCAGAGTGTTGAGCTCATGTTTATTTCTATAATGGCAACAAAATGTTGTGCCATTTGTTTGTCTTTATGGTCACACTTTTCACACAGTCATGTGTAGGACAATTCAAAGCTATGAAACAACTTTGGGAACAGCAGGACAACACATTGGGCAGAATTACAAATGAGGTCATAAAAATCAAATGTCAGGAACGTCACTTTCCATACATCATACAGTTTATAAATCAGACCTAGTCAAATGCTGTTGCTGCCCAACCTATAACAATTTCAGCACTGGGTAATGAATGTCCCAGGGCTTTGTTGCAGAATTTGAACTCATAATCACTGGCACCAAAACTGAAATCTGTGTGTATATTTTCAATTTCCATTTCTTATCTTGAAGAAAATCTAATCAACACATACAAAAAAAAAAAAAAAAAAAAACCAAACAATCCTGAGAATTTAAGAAGTAATTGCTGTTGGAACAGAGATGAGAATAGAGGTGATGCTTTCTTATCCTGGCAAAGGAAATATCACCTTACAAGCATTCTCTTGCAGAAAACCATATCGACACATTTGGTCAGATCTCACACCTAGCCCTTTTTGATCTGATTTCCAATAGGCCATCCTCATTCTGTAAATAGCCTCATAGCTTCCCCTATATAAAAGGCTGTTTTGGAATTAATCAAAGACCACCTGCAAAATTCCCAATTTTTAACATATTTATGGATCATCTGCTGGTTCGCATGTCCTTGGCAATGCAGAACATTGAAGCAGTATAACTACCCTTTTGTGAGCATTAGCTATATTCAACATGCTTTTTATTCTGGAATATTGTTATTATTATTTATTGTTATTATTATTATCGAATTTATAAAACTGCTGATTCTTACTTGAATCCAAGAGGATGTGTCACTTTTGGACACCCAAAACAGAGCCTAAAAGATGTTTTTGTAAGGCTTGCTGAAAAGATTTTTTTTTTTTTTTGTTACAAACTAGATTTCTTCTTAAACAAGACTTCTTTTTTTTTTCCATAAAATTGTGACTGTAATATTGAATTTTCATTAGGTCATAAGGACCTAAAATATTATATTTCTGGAAATATTACTTCAACCTAAACTGAAATATCTGAATCTCAGGTTCATCTTAGTTGTCATTCTTTTCTGTGGGCCAGAGTTCCCAACCACATCTACTATAATACATGGCAAAAGGGAGATCACAGTATGTTCAAGAAAATGTTTTCTGGAGATCCAACAAAGAGAGATGAGTCCACATGAGGTATCACTGTTGTAAGCCTGAAAATATCCATCAAATATTTTCAAAGTCCAAATATTTGTTTTCATCTGATTTACTGTGAATTGCAATTTTTAATAAAAAAAAATAAATTTTTAATTGGGAAGCAGAGGAGACCTGCTGTGACTATCTCTTATTTCAGAAAATTCCAGAGGATTTTTAGTGATATACTGAAGATAAGGACAGATTCCTATATTGTGTAAATCATACTTCCACATATTTCACAACAAAAGATTTCAAAGGAAGTATGTCAGTTTACAGAATTTAAAGATCTGGATCACAGATTCAGATCAGTAACTACAGGAAACAGAAATAAATATGTTCAAAATAGCTATGTAGCAATCCCTCTGAAATGATGTTCTCTCCCATCAGCTGAATTCAGGGGCAACTACATTAGGTTCCACTACATGAAGCTTTTAAAGCAAAAGTAGAGGAGTTTACTAGGAATTGTTCCTGGACATAAATCACAGCTGGAAAGTAACTCCTGTAAGAAAAGCTGCATAGGTGAGCTGGAAGCAGATAAGATCTTTGTGATTCTGAGGCTTCTGAACCAGGAGAGAGAGGTCTGTGCATGCCAGAGGGCTGATGCTCATGTGTGAGTGTGCTGATTAAACACTCCAGAAACAGGAATAATTCCTGCATGGGTGGAGAGGTGTTGGGAAGCCTTCCACAGCAGAGTGGCAGCATACTTCCTGCAAGGGGAAATTAGAAACCTGACTGCCTTAAAGAAGAAAAGAATTTGTAATAGCAGACAAGCAGAGAGGACTTAATGGACACGAGGGAGTTTCTAAAGTTATATAAATTAGATCTTAGGAATAGAAAAGTATCATGAAGTACCATGCTCTGCGAATGACAGTGTGTGAGGATGCTGTACAAATAGGATGTCTCCTACTGTCTGTAGGCTTGCAGAGATACAGAATTCAAATCTAGAATAATAGAAAGGACCTGACTTGAATCGAATTGCACCTATAACAGGCTTGAGTTATGCCTGTATCATTCCTCCTAGGGAAATACTGAAGGATATAAAATTACTGCATGTTTGCCTAAAAGTTTTCTCAGGTTCCCCTTCTCCTAAACTCCTCTCACTGCTTCTTCTTAATTGATTTCATGCTCTTTTTGAATACTTTCTCTCATGTCCTAACCCTCCTTTTTTAAAAGGCAGAACCCCTTTTTTTTTTTTTTCCTTTTCTACACACCTCATACCTAGTGGCTTTTTAGTGCCTTGTCCTCTTGTTTCCTTCTTTCCCTTGTCTATCCTCCTTCTCTCAGATTTTTCTCTCTGAATTCTCTTACATTCTCTCTTTTACTCTCTGTGTTCAAATACTGCTTTTGGGATTTTTTTTTTTCTAACCACACGCTTTTAAGTGAGGGAGGAACTGAATCATATCCCTTGCCCCTTACTGCTTCCAGTCTTCATCCAATAGAGTTAGCGCTTATCTCTTTGGTGATTTGCTAACATGGAAGTGAGATGCTTTCTCTAATTTCATGTCTTCAGTAGGTAAAATGTACCTTCCAGCAGGCAAAAAACTTGTGCTAGCTATAGCACCGTCCTCGCAGCACAGCAGTATCATCACATGGACCTTCTTCTGTCAGACCAGTTGGTGACAAGAGAAAGGACGTGCAGAAACATTCATTAGGGAATAAGACAACACACGGCACTTAGGCAATTCAGAAGGGGATTCAAACCAGGCAGTGTACTGGACAGGAAACATTATGTAGTCTGTTCAGTGAGTGGCTACCCTGAGACAGTCAACTGGCAAATAAAATCATAGGTATTGACTGTAGATTTGATACCTCCCCTTGTCACTGCAGTCAGCCCATACAGAATCTCTTCTGTAAGTTCTTTTCCTGAATGTATACTCATGTACCTGTAGTCATTTTCCCAAAATGCTCCTTTTGAAACACACCTAAAGGACAAAAAAAGAGCTATAATATAGAGCAGCTGCAAAATTGGAGTATTTATTGACAGTGGAGAAACCTAAGTTCGCTTCTTTCCTTGGCCTACAGTAAATGAAATCCACATAATATAATTTCACAGATTGATGCCTCATTCCATACGTCTCATGCTGAAGTGATCTTCCAGAAAGAAAATATGCTTCAGTGAGTCAAAATGCAGCATGAATTTGTAGTTCACTGCTATGAAAAGTCACCTTTGGTGTTGCTGAAATCTGAATTTTCTCCCTGATTTGGAAGTTTCTAGACCTTATGCAATGTCTTTTTCCTATGTCCCTGCTGCCATTTATTGTTAAGGAAGTTTAACAAAAACATTAATCTATAAACAAAAGTTAAAGAGTAACTCAAATTATAAAAACAAACAATGAGCAATGAAAAGAGTGTTTAAACAGATAAAACTAGCATTGATGCCCAGCCCCCAAATAATTTTTCTGTCTTCATATTTAAACAAAGAAGGTAACATCCCAGAGGATGAGATAGGATTTCCTTCAGGGAGAAGGAAGACTGAACTGTTAAGGGCTTTATCATTTCATTAGAGGAGGTAATTAGGCAATTAGAATGATTAAAAGTTGACAAAGCAACAGACTCAGATGAATTATAACCCACAATCCTAAAAGTAGCAAGGGGAAAAAGAAAGCTTCTGGAGTTCAACTGCTGATAATCCTTGAATGACAAAGGTTAACAGTAGAGGAGATGAGGGGAAATGTTGTTCCTTATCTTTCATTCAAAGTACATTTCTTTAATCAGAACCTCCCAGGCTAACATAAGGAAGAGGCTGTGGAAGGGAACATCACCCTTTCTGGAAAAGACCCTGGAAACACTTCCTACAGACAGCAGCCTGGTTTGCTCCAAACACTCAATTTGTTCTTCAAAGCAGCTGAGAGGCGAGAGCAAGGAGAAGTGATGGAGATGTTTCTGGGACTTGGGTGACCTCACTTATGGGAGATAAATCTTTGCACCTCCTCAATTTGAAAAAGTTTCAGAATAGAGTTCTGAAATGTAACGTAATTTGAACCTTGATTTTACCTCTGTATTAAATGTCAGTAATATATATTTTTACTCTATCTACATTTACAGTTGCGACTTTGTAGTTCCAGTTTTTACCACTGTTTGGATACCAAGCCTGTAAGGCTTGCTGGCTGAGAGGAGGGGACGGGAGGTTCAGCGTACTTGCAACTGTTGACCAACTCAGCCAAACCCTGACAGGACTGCTCTGAAGAGAAGACAGGACTGCAGTGCCTAATGGATGTGTTAAGTTACCATGTCTCTTCATCAGTTGTGGTGGGTTGGCCCTAGCAGGATGCCAGGTGCCCACCAAAGCTGATCTGTCACTCCCCTCCTCAGCTGGACAGGGGAAAGAAAACATAATGGGTTGAGATAAAAACAGGAGATCACTCAGCAATTACTGTCACAGGCAAAACAGACTCAACTTGGGGAAATGAGCTTAATTTATTACCAATCAAATCAGAGTGGGATAATGAGAAATAAAACCAAATCTTAAAAACACCTTCCCTCCACCCCTCCCTTCTTCTTGGGCCCAACTTTACCTCCTCTCCTCAAGTGGCACAGGGGGACAGGGTATGGGAGTTGTGGTCATCACACATTGTCTCTGTCACTTCTTCCTCCTCAGAGAGAGGACTCCTCACACTCTTCCCCTGCTCTAGCATGGGATCCCTCCCACGGGAGACAGTACTCCATGAACTACAGTTCCTCACGAACTGCTCCATCATTCATCTCTTCCATGGGGTGCAGTCCTTCAGCAGCAGACTGCTCCAGTGTGAGTCCTCCACAGGGTTACAAATCCTGCCTGCAAAGCTGCTCCAGCCTGAGCTCCTCTCTCCACGAGTCCACAGGTCTTGCTGGGAGCTTGCTCCAATGTGGGCTTCCCACGAGGCCACAGCCTTCTTTAGGCACATCCACCTGCCCCAGTGTGGGGTCCTCCACAGGCTGTAGGTGGATCTCTGCTCCTCCATGGACCTCCATGGGCTGCAGGGGGACAGCCTGCTTCACCATGGTCTGCACCATGGGCTGCATTACGGGCTACAGGGGAATCTCTGCTCCAGTGCCTGGAGCACCTCCTCCCCTTCTTTCTTCACTGACCTTGGTGTCTGCAGAGTTGTTTCTCTCATATATTCTCATTCCTCTCTCTGGCTGCAGTTGCAAAGGGTTTGTTTTTTCCCTCTTCATAAATCCGTTATCACAGAGGCGCTACCACCATTGCTGTTGGGCTCAGCCTGGGCCAGCAGCAGGTCTGCCTTGGAGCCAGCTGGCATTGTCTATATCGGACATGAGGGAAGCTTCTAGCTGCCCCTCACAGAAGCCACCCCTGTAGCCCCTCCATCACCAAAACCTTGCCACACAAAGGCAATACATCAGTCCTCATCTTACAAGCAGCCTGAGCTGCAAGTAAAACAGCTCTCCCCTGGCAAGACCACAGGAGGGCGAGAGTAAAAAACATTGCATATTCTTCTTAAGGGTTGAATTCTTATTACAGTGGCACCCAAAGGCTCCCTTCAGGAATAGAACTAACTTTGATCAGTGCCTCAAAAATGTTCATTAAAACACAGTCTCAGTCCTTATGAGTCATAGCTATTATATACATCTAGAGTCTTATTATTATTATTATTATTTCTACTGCCATAACTCATGTGGATTCAGAGACATATTTTGTGCTTTTTCTAGAGCTAATTTTGTGATTTATTTTAAGTAATTTACACCCTGCAAGGCAGCATCAGGACACCAAAACTGTATGTTCACAAGTGCATGTGTTCACATACATAAATAAATCAATCTGTAAATGATTCTTCCTTCCACTTTCATAGTCAAAAGAAGATACAATGCTGCTTATGTGTTCCAGAATTTTCACAGGATCTTTAACTTACATAGACCTGTATGCACACGTGTACACACACACAAAATACTTTACTTCCTTCTGGCTAAGACCATGTCTATATTTTATCAAACATTTTTAAAAAATGTATAGTATAATTTCAAGTAGTCACCATAAAGAAATTCTGTGCTTTTTTGAGAATAGACATACTCAGCCAGTTGAGGTGGTATGGAGCCAACACACACATTAGCAAGACTAAGTGGTCTACAGTTCTATAAAAAGTTGTCTGAGAAATATCAGTATTATCAAAAATCTCTGAAATAAGTGCAAATAAGCTGAAAAGTGCTTGAGGATGCAGCTGCTAATTTGATCTTTGTGGTGACTCTGATGTTCTAATGCTTTTACATTAAAACATTTACATTTAAGATTTATATGGTAGGTCATGGTGAATGTTACTGTCTTACCACATTGATTTCTTATTTATCCTCTTCATGTAAAAAAATCACTGCTGTGAATTTCAGCGGAGTAAGGCAGAACAGAGCTGAAAGAAGAGCCAAGTTATGGACATAACCTGGTGTTAAAACCTTTAATATTCAGTTGAAGCTGATTAGTAGTTACTAGGAGCAGTCAGTTAATTGTAGATGTTGGAAAAGACCAGAGGTTTTGTTTTGTTGGTTTTTTTTTTTTGGTTGTTTGCTTTTTTTTTTTTGAAAATAAGAAAGATACTACAATTATTAGGACATTATGTAAGAAATGCAAAACCAGATTAAATTTCATCCTCTGATACCGATTTGTACTCTTGGGCAAAGGCCCAAGTCTACCACTGAGAGGCTAATGATGTCTTCAAAATTCTTCTGTCAGGGCCTCCTTTTCCATTACTCATTATAATCAAAGCTGCTGATTGATGCTGCTGCTGTCCCATGAAGTGTGAGTTTATGCCTGCACAGAACTAGAGGATGAGGAGCAGGAGTTGTCCCACTCCTTCTTCACAGGGAGCTCTTCCCCCGTAATACACTGGGTGGGAGCACATTCCACAACACCGACAGCTGGGAGCACTTCTACAGGCATCCTTGGGCTAGATAGATCATGTAGGCCTCTTTTCCTGTGTGCTGCATATGTGCATTACTATTTTCCTGTTTATTGTGAGCAAGTTATGCTGAAAACTTAAATACTTAGATTCTATGGTGGGAAGAAGTGATACCGATAGGACATATGTGCACTTGTGTGTGTTCTACTTCTTAGCAGCCTGTGAATTCACAGTCTAGCATCCATGTATCTAATGCTATGTACATAGTAAGAAATGTGAAGACATTATCTTTCATCAGAGACTATGTGTAAGTAGCATGATTGATTTCAGTCCTTTTAATAATCTTAAGGAGCAGAAAAGATCATATCACTTTCCAAAAACATTATTTCCAATATCAGTGGAAACAAATTACTGGCATTTCCAACTCCTACCATTCCATCCTGGCTGAATGGAAAAGATACATAACCCCTGCCCACCTTACAAACTCCACATCTGCCGAAAAGTGTGGAAAAGGAATCTTTTAGTAGAGTGGAGTCTCTAAGTGGAGAAAAAATATTTGGCATGTTTTATTGTGAATTTTCATACACATATTCCTTTTCAGTTCCTGCAGCTAATCAGAAGCAGAAAGTGAAAGATGAAGAACTAGAAGTAAATTCCACCTAATAAAAAAAAAAGGAGACTTTTTAGTTGATTTAGAAAGTTTCTTTGCCGGTTGCCTCTAGCAAAAGAGAATTATTGTATTCCCAGTGAAACATTACTATCAGGTGGATTTTTAACACAAAGACTCCTCAAGCCCCGAAGGCAGACAGTCTATAAAATTTGAAATCTTAGAAATACTAGTTGAGGAGATAGCTATTATCTTCATTTTTTTTTTTTCTTCAAGAGGAAAGGAAAAAAATCTAGGTAAATCAGATATTTTAAACTTCTATGTCTGACATTTATCAACAGATGCTCATTTTCATATTTCAACATTCAAACTCTTTCTTATGATAACATTGCTTTGAAAAATAGAGAGCTGCACAGCTATCCATGTCCCCCTACCCAGTCTTAATCTTTAAACAAAAGTCTGGGCCTATATTCTCTTCAAAAATCACTTTTACTCACTTGTAGAATGTGCATATTAATTGTTTCTTTGAAGTTCTGTATTTGGAGAGCTTGTGAGATGACAGCATTCAATCTAGGAGAAAGGCATTTTCCAGTATCTCTGCCCAGTGTTGTGCAAATTGTTAAGTGATAAATAATCCTAAAAGAAATGTATGCTTCCAAAATCTACAATCTTTAGGAATCCAATTACTATAAAACACAAAATGCTACACTTGCTACCCAGATTGTCTCTGAGCCTTTGTACATATTCAAAGTCAAGAGGATACAAAAATCTCTTTCTGTCTTGTCCTACTATGTATCATTCTCTCCTTCATTCTATTCTCTTTTTCCTTAATAAATCAAATAGTATGAATTCAGCTATTATTTAAGATTTTGGGCTTTCTAAATCTTATTTTTCAGAAAGGGACTATTTTTGATCTGAAATATAAGAAATGGGGACTCAAATAATTCTCTAGAATTATTTTAACTCACCACAGAGTTAAAAATGTAGTCCTAATTTTTTTTTTTTTTTTTTTACTTTGTTTCAGCTTTCAGACAGTGTTTCTCATTATGCCTTTCTCTTTTAGATTAAAGAGCACCATTTAGCACAGCATACAATGGCATGGAAGACATCACTAATTCTTTATGATAATATATGGGCAAAGGTCATAAGTCTGTCACATTGACATATTCTTCAGAAAAAAAAATTGTTGCTATTTTCTATTACATTCTACCAACTGTATTTATTTATTTATTTTTAATGAATAATCAAAGCATCTATATTATTCCAGTACTGTTCCGCTTCAATACCACATCTGGGAAAATGACTTCCCTATTCCAATTTGCTACCCCTGAGCAGGTCAACCCTGTAGTTGTGGTCAATGGTACTTGTGTACTGGGAGCTCATTTATCTCTGCACCAAATTTCAGCCAGTGCTTTTCAGTTAACTGCCCATGCAATGGGATCCAGAATTAGCAAAAGCTTTGAGGTGGATCTTTTCCTACAGTGAAGTCCTCAAAGAAGATCAAAAGGCTTTTAAACAAACAAACAAACAAAAAAGTCAGGCTTTAAAACAACATAAACTAGAATCCCTAACTTTTTAAGCTGAGGAACTTCGAAGTAGAATAGCCATAAAGGGAGTTTATAAACAGATACGCTGCTCTGCTTCTTTGCAGACTGGTCCTGGAATCTGTTTTACTCACCTCACTGACCTTCCAAATTCCACCTGATTGGTCTCACTCTTCTCGGTTGCAGGAAATTTCTTCCACCATCTCTGAGATCTGGTACCTGCTGTCTGTCCCTGACTGCAGTTTCTCAGTTTTCCTTTGAGCTGCAGTCTCCCACGTCCAGACATTTTCCCTCGCACCTCTTGAATCCTAGACATTTATTTCCCTGATTATGCTCAGTAGCTCCCCATAGAAAGGAGTAATCTACACTCTGACTTCACCCAGCCTTAGTAAAGGCATATAAAAAAAATTTGAACCAGAGACATAAAGTAACTACTGACTGTCAGTTCTCCATTCGGTAACTATAGTTTTCTTTCCTTGTTTCTGATCAGTAATTTTACATTTGGCTGACTTAGAACACCTTTTGTTTTGATTAGATCAAGTTTACTAAGCCATCTACTTAGATGGCTCCTAGAGGCTGAACAGCTGGATATTGCTTTCCAGACTGATATGCTTAGCTCAGCTGAGCCAGAACAGCATTGCTCCAGTGACAACTTGCTCCAGTATTAAGCTTGAAATGTAATAATATCAGCACCAGGTTTTATAAGCTGGTTTGGTAAGCTTGTGCATAGGCACTTAAAGTTTAAGTTAATGCAGAAGTTCTTGTAAATAAGATTTAACTGCTTGCAGTCTGAAAAAGCTAACAAATATGCCTAGTGTATGTTTAGCAAACATTAAGATGCCGATCTAGCCATCTGACTGGTATACTGATTATATTTTTTAACCTAGCCTAGTTAACAAGTACATTTTTATTTGTGCCAAAGAAAACATTGTACCTCTTTCTCTGTTGGGTTTTTTTGGGCATGGTTTTCTATAAGATATACTAAATAAATGCAGTGTCACTCAAAGGTAAACTGCTTTGAAAATCAAGTCAATATTGTCACTGAAACAAGGAGAGATTTTACCTTTGCAGCTATAAAGCATGACCTTTGCAAATGCAGAATGAGGAGCCCTACTGACAGGCAAAGCACAGTGGCAATGTCACACAATACCAGAGCTGGAATAAACACAAACAAATCTCAGCGATCAGTTCATTCTCAAAACACCCAGACAAAAAGAAAACAAAATAATAACATTTCATTAGTATAATGAACCAATAAATATTGAACAAAATTAAAAAACAGATACAGCCATACTCTATGTTCTAATTAACTTAGGAGCATAAGAAAAGTAATTTATTTAATGCAAGAAACCCATTTATAACAAAACAATTGGCCATTAACATTGATTATTGTCATATTAATCCAACAACGTAATTTATAACTGTGTTAAAATGCAACCTGAGAATATTTTTTTTAAAACTGCTGCTTTGTGAATACTTGTTTGGAAGTTAATTTTGTCGTTCACGAAGCAGGCCCGGTTATGTTTTAGGAAGTCAGTAAGCATCAGAACTATGTTGAAGAGGTGTAGGAAGTCTGCTGTTGTATCTCGCTGACTGAATGCCTGCTATCCAGAACAGAAAGGAAAGGATAATTGTTTTATATTTGCAATCCTTCCACTGTCCTGAAAAATTATGTTCTGTCAGTGAGTCACTCCAGAAGCTCTAAGTAGATAAATACCACCTATGGTTTTATTTAGATTAGACTACATGTTTGCATAAATACAGGTTAGATTTGAATACAGAATAATCTTAATGTTTCAGAATTTATAAGCACGGTAAGATTTAATTAGCATTTTTTCAAACACTTCAATTAACGACATTTGATTATGGGGACAGATCCTTTGTCAAACCTTTTTTTGCTAAATTGTAATGAGCTTTAATATCTTAAGTTATATTTACATTAAGAATTTACGTAGAGGATCAGCTCGCAGCTTTTAGTTTACCTCCCATTGGATTAACTACTAGAAGAGCTGATGTAGAACATTTTTTGTTCTTTCTGTTTTGATTTGCTTTTAACAATAAGCAATCTCCCTCTGCTCAAAGAAGATGCTAGCCAACACCTCTGCCAGGGAAATTCTTAATGCTACAGGAGTAATGGGATCTGTATAGCATCTGTAAAATGAGAGCAGGTTCTGTACTGGAGGTACTCAGATTTTTCAGTATAGACCTGTAGTAAATGTTTTAATTACTGACTAAAAACAATTACTCCTTTTCTAATTGTAGGTAGTGACTTGTCGTGACTACAGAATGACTAAAAATCTGTTTACTTGTCTTGTCCCTGTGAAGCTGTAGAGTCTGCCCTATTGTAGTCCACCTCCCTCTAAAACTGTTCAATACCTCAGAGGCTGACACTGAAAGGCACCACTTGTCTGCAATATACTCAGTGCTTGAATGACTTCTGAACGGTGGGTGGGTAAGTTTTATCATATCAGCCGAATGAGAAATGTGGTACAAATCCATTACAGCATAGGCAGCCTGACCATGTCAAGAAGCAGCCTGTAGCAGAAAATGTCCTGTTTTAAAGGATGATTAAAGTACAATGAGCTATTAAAGGATTATTAATGTACAATGAGCATGTTGTTAGAAACCCACAAAAGGAAAGAGAAGGTGCAACATGAGTATCAAGGGCCAGATTCCAACTGAACATGAACATAATGTACGTAGACATATGTTAACATTTAGAAATGTATCTCTGCTACTGTTCCTTCAGCAGTGTTCTAATCACCATATAGTACATTCATCTGTTCACTGCGTGCTAAATAAATAAAGATTAATCATGCTTTAATAAAAATGATACATCTTAATGAAGTTCACTAGCTTCGAGCCATTTAAAATATGTAGTTTGTTACATAGAGCTGTTGTGCTAAGATAAGAATTCCAGCAACAAAGACATTTAGAATTTTTGCCATTTTGAAAAAAATAAACAAGAAATCAGTCTTTTCTCATGCAGTACACAATGTTACATAATATTGACAATATTTATATACTACGGATCTGGTCTCTGGAATTGTTAAAGCCTGATCATGTTTCCCATTGATTTTCAACTCTGTTGCCTGCATTCAGCACTTCTAGAAATCCCACTGGATAATTTCCTGAAGACATTTAGACCCAGGAGGATGCAAGCAGACTAGGATTTTTTAAATTCCTTCTAGATTCAAAGGGAAAACCCAAGGTACATAAATGTCTAATGACTTTTTAAAAACATTTATCTTACTTCAGGTACCCCAAACCTCTGAAAATCTAATCCTCAACACACAGAGAATTCAAGAGTATTTTTGATACAGAAATCTCTCTGCTATTTATCTCATTAAGCTCAATCTTCATTAAAATGCAAACAGAAATTAAAAAGTAATATAACCTAATTTTAAATATCCCTATTCATGATGTATCGTGTCTTTCAGAGGTCTAACAAATTATTTGTCTAATTAGGGTGACAGTACTTTATCAGCTTGACAATTTATCCTTTTGTTTTCGCTACTTGCAGTAGGTATTACAGTAAGGATTTTGTTTTAACTGCTACATGAGAGTGTGTTAACAAAGCAAGTGGCTGATGACTCGGTCTGTGAGCACAATTTTGACACCGAAAAACTGGGAGCTGACCTGTCCCTTTCTTTGCACAAGGACCTGAGTGAAATCGATAGGTAATGCTCAGCACGGCAATTAGCTTACCCAGCATGAAACTTAATAGAAGCGGGTGCTGAAGAAAGATTTGACTAAAAAGGTTTCTCCCTTCTCCTTAATCCTCCCTCCCCTGCCACAGCAGCCCAAAAGTGGTACCTAGCCAGAGGTAGAAAGCTTGTCCCATTTTGTTTACCTGTTCTACAATATAGCACTGATTTATATTTATTATAACATCATCACTGTTGCTTTTCAAAGCCCTTAGCTAATAAAGTTGTGAAAGAAGTAAGCTGCCTGTATGCTGGACTATGTTGCACCATCTGTCCTACACTACCAGCTAACACAGCTGTGGAAGAGTCACTTCAAAATACTTTCAGATTATACTGTTCTGAATATCATTTCTAGGAAACAAAATAAACAGCAAAATCCTGTTCTCATTCGAGGAGTCTAAAAGTCTGTTGCTAGCCAAGCCCTTTCCATCTGTTTAAGTGTCAGAACCTTCGTTGTCTTTGAGGAAAAATACTGCTACTTAGACAAATTAAAGCTTTGTTTATTTATAGACAGATTACCTGCATTTCTCACATGGCAGATAACATTTTATTAGCCTTCAATTTTTTTTCTATTGTTTTCTGTTTTGGGACTGAGCTTTCTAAGCTGTTACTTGGCTGTCAAAGTCATAGTGACTTTACACACCATGTGTTTTTTCCTTTCTGTGATTTTAGGTCTTCTGTTATGAAGAAAAGTCATGCCTGTCAACATTGCTGAGGTATGTATTATCCTGGGAGATAAGCTGTAGGGCTTAGCTACCATTATCAACATCACTGTTTTGCTCTATTGTTGCTCCGTGTTTTATTGTATCATCTACCTGACTCATGTAAACGATCACAAAAAACAGGTATAAAAGACATATTGCAAAATTAGCAACACCTTTCATGTGTTACCAGTAGGTGCCAACCAAGTTTTACATGGCTATAAATCTTCCATAGCACTATTGATAGAAGTAACAAAATAAACATAGAGGAATGTGATTTAACCATATTCTTGCAGAGAACATAAGCATTTTTTTAAATTATTATTATTTTGTAGATAAGGAAAGTGATGAATAAAGCCAACATGTTTGCTTTAAATGGCAGATGTTTTGCTGCTTTGATTCACAGATGTCTGGCCTGAGACAGCTAAGCTTTGTTTTCAGACTTTGGTATTTTATTACTGAAATGGTGCCCTGTGCCTCTGAAAGTCAGGACACGAAAATCTCAGATAGGTCATCCAAAATCTGAGACGTAAATCTCAGCGCTGTAAATCTCAATATGCTGTCCAACAGGACTTCATAGACAAGAAGTCTATGACTAGACAGAGAACAGTGTCCTAGTCTCCCGACTCCCTGTTCTGCTTTTTATAAATGCAAGATCAGATAGTCCTTGATTCAGTTTGAAGCTAAGCTTATTACTAATAAGAAGATGCAGCCTGTCTCACATCTCAGCATGTGATACTCAGTCTTGATCAGAGATATCACATGCTGGGACCTGCTGCAAGTTTTGATGATTATTCCTCTGTATTAAGATGAGGACAGCTGTAATACACTTCATTTTATTCATACCGCTCAGGCTCCTAAGAAATTGCCAATTCAACCCACAGCTGGGCAAAGATCTGGCATTCTGACAATACCCCATCAGAAATACATAGGCATGCTGATACCACCCACAAATGAGAAGGCATACTTACAACCTTCCTGTGAATATGTAACCACTGGAAGGAAGAAGAGAAAGATCAAAAGTAAAGCTGCAGTACCAATATGCAAATCTTCAGTGTAACACTCAAACTCTATTGAAAAGTAGACACAATCAAGAGCAAGTGGGAAAAGTTAAGAGAAGTGATTGACACAGCTTTTGAGGCCTGCAGGTGTGGAAAGGAACAATCTCCAAGAGTCAACAGAGTTTGCTTAGTAAAAATTTGTGTGTTTGATGCTGAAAGATGCTTAAAAAAGGACTAGGATGTATGTATAGATCTATGTATAGATCTGCTACAGCCAACAACACTGCTATCAATAGAAAATGAAATGAGAGGAAGCAATTTGAGGCAAAAGCAAGTTTTACAGAAACTTCATTAATGTTGCTGTGTATGTTTATATTGTGCTGCTGTGTATGCTTCTATTTAACATTGCCTATGCGCATTTGTATGCTTTCTACTTAGAAGCAAATAAACAGGTTTTCTCGCAGTGTCCAGCTCTATCATACAGTAACTGATGTGCCTGTTTATAAAACAATAGAAGTTTCCCACTAGAAAGTAGGTCTCTGAGTTAAATTTCTCCAGGTTATGTTTCTAAATTACTTGACCCATTGCAAGCGAGCAGATGATGCCTACAGATTGAAGCATACACCTTAACTATTTATAGGCTGCAGAATATCGCAAGGTTTAATGGTAT
Organism: Chlamydotis macqueenii; assembly: GCF_036417535.1. Taxonomy (NCBI): domain Eukaryota; kingdom Metazoa; phylum Chordata; class Aves; order Otidiformes; family Otididae; genus Chlamydotis; species Chlamydotis macqueenii. The sequence goes on from NC_141558.1 coordinate 24,716,258, forward strand.
CAAAGTTCAGTGTCCTTGCTTGCTCCATTCTGAGGAAAAACGCATTTCTCACTTGTGAAACAATGTCAGATATCTCCAACCTACACATTCTTATAATTCAAGCCCTGAATATCAATTTAATAGTTTCAGTATGATAATGAATTTTGCAATTCACATAGAAATATCGACATTCACATAAATACTAAGTAAAGTATGTGTGCTCATATTTAAATGACAAGCCTGCTTATCTTGCACAGTCTCTCAGACATAGGACATTTACACTAGATTTGATCTGTATACTCAAAAGCAGTTTCCAGATCCTAGTCCCTAAGAATTTAACTCGTATTGACAAAACAATCGTACATGCAGACTTGCCACTTGATGTTAGATAATAAACTCAGTCTGGAGATGAAGATGTCTCCAACAACTGAACAAATACCAATCTCAAACAGCGATTAGGAATTTACTTCCTTTATATACCTAGCCACCTAAAATAGTATGGCACAATTTGATATACACTTTTAATTGCCACTAATTACATCTGAATTAATTTACATACTTATTTGAGACCTTTTTTTTTTAATAAATTATTTGATCTGACTTTAGGCCACTAGTCTAAAGGACCTGAACAGTTTTGAGAAAACCAACTCAATGATTTGTGAGTTCAAATGTCTTACTTTTGGATGTACAACTTGAGAGAGTTTGGAGTTCCTCTCTTGTCAGTAAGTCCTGAGTAATGCTTAAGCATTTGGGATGTTTTAGAGAGCTTAACACAGTGTGACTCAAAACACAGGCATTCAAAACCTCTGAAAATCTTGCTTCTAAAGCCCACATCAACTTTGAGCTGATAAACAGTGGCACATTTTACAGAAGGGAAAGGCTGCATAGAGCTCAAACCACCAATCCACTTTAAAACTGTTTTTAAGCATTTTATATCATCATGTATTACACAAACATTGAATACCAGTAAATATTATTTTGACTATATATTAATATTATTGAATATTACTATTGACTATTGACTATTGACTGTTGAATATTGAGTAGTGCTGCCAGATCCGCATATGCTTAGATATATATAAAAATGTAATTATTTGAGAGAAAGCAAAAAAAATCTGGTTAAATTCCTTTCACTTGTTCCAAACCTTTCTGTCAACGAAAGGAAAAGGAAGAAGAGTTTGACTGACTGTTTTAGTGGAGTAAGGATTATCTCTCCTCAGAGCAACAATGATAATACAGCAAAACATAATCTGTTGACTTTGATGGCACATAAATGAACTAACAAATCTTTTAGATGCACAGCATTTTATTTCAATGAAACAATTTGTTCCCTATTCTTAATTTTTAAGGTAGTAAAAGTAACAAGAAAAAAAATATAAATTAGGTAAATTAGGAAAATTATTAGAAGCAAAAAAATCTAATTATCTAGCCAAATTGTATACACTCAGTCAGACTTCAGTTGTTTGCCAAGACCATTATTGGTAGTGAAATTGTCACATCTATTTGTGCAGCTATAGCAGACACACCTTGATGAAGTCTAGAAAATTACACTAATAAGCCTTGCAGTGATTTATTAAGACAACTTGGAAGGCGATTTAGTAATTTTCTCATAAAGAACTCCTCACGCCAGTTGTTTTCCACATCACAAAAGTGTTTCCAATAATGTACAGCAAGAAACTTCTTAGAAATTAGATTCACATTTCAAATGTTACTGATCTTTACCAGAGTAACTGAATTAAGAAGACAGTATTTTGACTTTCCTCTTCTCTCATCCCATACTCACAGGTAATGTGGGCACCTCAGAAATACTGAAGGCATCACTCACGTAGCTATGACATTTCCTCACTTATATCTAATTAAGCAGGAGTATTACAAACTCAACATCCTGTGAAACTTGCATTATATTCACACTTGTGCCCTTTTACGTACATCTGCAATCCTTCTATCCTAGACGTTTGCATAAGACATTTTTTAACTTTAGAGACATTGGCTAGCAGCGCTGAAACAAGGAGAATTTATTACTAGATCAGAGAAACTTGGAATAAAATTTCCTTTGTTAAATTTTAGTAAAACTACTTCCTTTCTCCTACAGATTGGCGATAAGTCATAATATTAATAATTTTCTAGTTTTAATTGTATGTGTGTGTTATTATTAAAATATAATTATATGATAGTTTAAAACACCTATGGTACTATTCAATAGTTGTTTTGTCATCCTATTTCTAACAGCATATTTCTTAAGCATGCTTTATCTAAACTTTTCTGCAACAAAGGATAATAAAATTGAGCATAAGATGAACACATCAGAGGTTATTTCAGCTGAGTACACAGAAAAGCAGCATGTAGCTCAGGTAAAAACAGTTTTCTCATGGGTACCTACCATAAAAAAGCCATACTACTTCTTTGACAAGAATTAACAGTTCCATTTTGCTCTCCCATGACCTCTCTGGCCATTTCAGGAATAACAACGACAGACAGGTAGGACTCATCACAGACATCTCAGCTGGATACATGTTTGTCAGAGGACTGCACAAGGAAAGCAAATAATAATGACAAAAGCTAGATTTGGTTTTGCTGTTTTTTGTTTTTTTTTTTTAAAAACCCCATCTTATTGTTCTGTGGAAAAAAAAAATGATGGAGATATAGCCATCAACATATGTTAATGTTGATACAGCCACTAACATATCTTTCAACATATTGTGAAAGACTCATGGTAGTGCAATTACACCATCCTATAACAAAACTCAACACTTTTGTCTCATTAATGGAAGAAATAGAAATAAGATATTGGAAACAGCTAATGAAAATAATCTTTTATAAAATATCTCCTACAATTACATGATTCTAGATAAATATGAAATAACCTTTCCTCCTTTCTACAGACAAGTTATATAAAACTACCTATAAACACAGAGCTGGCGGCCTGTCTTTGGAAGCCAGTCCCTGGAAGCAGCATGCACATTACGTACTGTACTGTGACATGCTGAGAATTTCAAAGTGTTACAGAGAGAGGAGAGGGAGCTAAGATATGCTGCCTCTTGAGAGAAGCAGGCCATTCCTTCTTCATTTTGCCGAAATCATTAGTCACACTGAGCCTCATTCCTGAGTGGGATCTGCAGCTATAATTAGTGCTCTAACTCTCATTTGCATTCTTGCTATAAAAGTTAATATTTTACATGTCAAATAACTCGTATGGATTCACTTATAATATTAAAAGCACTGCTGTTCATAATACATATGCAGAAGGCTTTATTACACATATTAATGTCTCATACCAAGTATCTTTTATGTTAGGATAATGAAATATGACTTATTAACGCAGTTGTGAATCTTTTTCTTAATAGTCTGATTATAAATGTGTTTAATCTACACAATTTTAGTACATTCTGAATCACCATTAGTCAGGAATACACCTTTTTTCCCCTTTGCACAATTTAGCCTCACATTTTCTTATAAGTATCCTGTTCTGTCACTGCAAGTGATGCCAAAAATATTTATAACTGTTGAGCCTCAGCAAAAGTGTGAAAACTATGTCTGAAAATGGATCTCTTCTCCATGAAGCTCTGTGGCTGATCAATTGCTAAATATACAGGATTCAGAATCTGGGTACTAGAAAATGTCATGCAAAATGAAACCTATTATTGTTAAAGAGCTTGGTGTAAACCCCCCACATATTTTGAGCTCTACTTGCATATAGCCAAAGCTAAATCAGTCAGCTGGGAAGTGCTAGGAGATCCTTTCAAAACCAATCTTTGCATAAGTATCCATTAAAGGATCCTAAAAATTGCAGTTAGCATAACTCCTGTGGAAACACCTGCGACATCCATATGAATAGCAATTGAATTCCTTATGATCAGTGCTATTACCATGAATACTAACTGAATTCCTTATGATCAGTGCTGCTAAAAAGAATATCAAATAAAGTGACAATGAAGCAATTCTTCAATTAAAGAGCTACTTCCAAAGAGTCCACCTAGCATAAACACTAGCACATTAACAACAGTTAGGCCAACAATTACTGCACGTATTGTAAGTGCAGAAAAATCAACAGCAGCGTGGTAATGTATTCAGAATAATGAACAAAAAAAAAGACAAGATCATCTCTTATTTCTTTCAGGAGACACTATAAACCTAGAGCATCATTTTTACCTGCTGGTTTTCTTTCTGGCAGTCTCAGAACTTCTACATGATTGTTCTACACAAAACTGTCAAAACTATCTCCTCCCTCATTTCAAATGCACTTGTCAGAGTGATTGAAGGGTTAACACAAGAGAAGCACACAAGACAATCAGATAGCACGGTGCTCTTGGGAGTGTTTGGTAAGTTACTGTCTCTACCATTTCTACTGGCCCTGCAAGCTGGAGTGCTAGCTTATAGCTATTAATGCACTCAAAAGACTGTAATTCACTTCTTGGCAAGGCTAGTATGGTCAGGAATTACAAGTACAGTAATTAGCAGTGAGTGTTCAGATCTTCGGTGCAGATCAGAGTGGTGCAGATCAGAGTCACGCTCCTCAAGGCCATTGTTTCTTCAGCTGGAGGGAGGAAACTGGGAAGAAAGCATCAATGATTTTTCTTCATAGAAGAAAGGCTATGCTTCAGAAACCTTGAATCAGTGTGGTGACACTCCTGTCTTTCCAGTATAAGGTAGTGTAGCAACTGGTGCCAAGAATTATAATGTGGAGAAAGAAAAAAAAAAGGCTTGGATTTGTGAAAGGATTTTTAAATATATTCCTGCTAAAATCATATGATAGCTTGTTGTGCTTTAGAAGCTGCCATCTTACATTTTTGCTGAGGCTTTTTATTCCTCTGTTGTGTGTCGTGCCATAGGAGTGTGACACCCCATCCCAGGGCTTCCATGAGGCTGAATGAAAGCAGCTTGCACTATTGCAGAAATCTGCCTGTCTGCATTTAAATAACTTAGGCAAAGAAATCAAATACAAAAAGCTAAGTTACTGCATGTGTAATAATGATACATTATTCTCGGTAATAGTACTGTTACTAAATATGGATGGCACTTAGCAGAAGATAAGGGGATAAGTACAATGCCCTGATCATTGTGCAACCTGAGAAGTGAACACTTGATTAAGCTGCAGTAACTTAACAAATCACTCCCACATCAGCCAAGTTATCACTATCCTGTGTGTACTCTCAGAGAGTCTTAGAGAAGCTGATCTGTATTGATTTATGACTTTAGCTCATATTTCTGGTGAACTAAGGTACCCAGTTGTCTCGCCTTTGCCAGTGGGCAGTTTCTTACAGTACTATGGCTATTCACATTGCAAAACCATACTATCAACTTTAATTTACAAACCAGGAAGCTTCTACTAAAAATGTAAAGATAGGCTGAGTAAATTAAGTCCTAGAATACTTATACACAAAACTAAGGTAATGCAGAAGAGAGAAGTCATCTTAAAAAAACTTTTAACTCGACCTGATGTACATTAAACAAGCCATTGTTAATACATGCTAGTCATTCACTGAGGTCAACTGACCTGATTATCCTCCATTACACACATTAATTTGCAATACTAACACCCATTAAAATTGTGGTAAGAAGCCAGTTTTGCTTTAGTAACTACTTATGCTGATGTTGTGTAAAAACAGAATAAATAACAACACAGAGTGATAAAAGAAATAGTGTTTAGTAAATGAAGCATCAAAAGAAATAAAAACTTTTACAGACTGAGTAAAAGTTATTAAGAGTATCAAAAGAGTAACTCCACAAAGTGAGTTAATCACTAGCATGAGGGCAAAGGATTACTTTGCTGCAACCTCACCTCCAGGCACCATGTTTTCCCCATAAGAAAACCCCAAGTACATACTGGTCTGCTTCTGGGCAAATTCAAAAGCATTTTAGTACTGACCATTTCAAAGTCTAATAAGCAAGAATATAGAAAGAAGATCTTTCTCCATCTATTTTACGTGAAAGATCTGTTCTGATTAGTGTTGTTAGAGCATTTCAACAGATCAGACTGTGCACAAAATAAAGGCAGTTTCTCTCTTTATGCCATAGTTAATCTAGGTATTGCTGATGTGGAAGCACTATTTAGCCAGGACATTAGCCCATTGACAGAGGTACTCAAATACACATCTCTTCATCTTGGTGGTATCCCAAACACAATGCCTGTTCTCAGCCTCTCCTTTTGAAGTTGTCTAATCTGGTATGGCATACATAAACAATATATGAAACTATAATCTGTATATGAACAGGCATATGAAACTATAATCTGGTAATCTGGACATTAATTTAGGAATGGAAAATCTAAGAATCAGCCCTTCTGTAAAGATTTTTTTTTATTACTTAGAGCCGTAATTATTTGTTAAAATAAAAAAGGTCCTTACCACATGAGTTCCCAAACTTCCTGCTTCTAGATGTGTCTCACTGACCCAAGGTATCCTGAATTCTTTTCTGCAGAGTGGAAATGTTTCAGCAGGAAGCACAAGCCACGTATCTAAGATTAATGGTTAGAACAACTTCTAGGTGAATAAGAAGTATAGATCTAAATCTCCTATTGTAGCAAAGAGAAATGACATTTGGAGTATGCTGCAACTAGTCAACATCGTATAAAGACCACAGTATTACTCCCTCTTCTTCTGGCATCAGTCCTTTAAAAAGTGACCTTGACTGGTTTTCTGTAAAGAACACATTTAGGCACACTATTCAGGAGAGGTTTCTACAACTGACTTGTGATTCTCTGATATTCTGAGGGACCAAAATATTCTCTAATTGCTATCCGTCGGACGCTGCCCATTCAGTCTGCTGCTGTCTGGGGCTCTGTTCTCAGGCATCTTATGCTCCCTACACAAGCATAGGGAGTCTGGTGCTTGGGGAGAGTCTTTTGATTCTACTCATTGTAGTGCCTGGATCCTTTAATAAGACTAACTGTAAATGTCCAAATAACTTTTAAAATCACATTTTGATTTCTAAACCACCCAGATGGATTAACATTTTGTAACCATTAAATCATACCTTTAAAAAATTTACTTCACTGTCCACTGAGCTCCACAGGAGACTGTTGCTGTTCTCTGTAGAGACTGCTCAAAAGGTTTTTGCTTTGTTATCTGTTAAGTGAACTTTTAAATGTGTATGAAAAAGTAACAAGTTGTATAATCATACTTTTCCCTCTGGAATTTCACCTTTTTTACTTTCTGATTGTTTGGTATCTGCCCCAGTGTGTCAAATAATATACAGTGGAGTCCTGTTATCCTAATAAAATCAATCAGGGAACACAGAGAGGGTCATAATAGCAATTTCTGAAAGCAAGCAATAGCTTCACTTCAACCTTGTAGAGTGGTTTTTTTTCATTATAAAACTAAAAAGCTGCACATTTTATGTGAATACAATGTGTCTGAAACTGTTAGAATTGTTTCCAACAATAGGAAGTGTTGAAACAATTTGGAAATCACTTAAGTAATTTCTAAAACCATACTTTGCATATGGAGTAGGCCATGCAAAACCTTTGTTGGTCATCAATCATGTTTTGAAAATTACAGCAATTCTCACATTCAGAATTACTCTAAGATTTTGTTACCTTCTGGACCCTAGACAACTCTGTGGTGATACCTTTGCTATTACGAGTTACAAAAGCTTAAAAACTTTGCTAGGTAAAATGAATTAATAAAGATAGCAGGGTTTTGAAAGTTTTTCAGCTGCTCATTGCTGAAAGAATATTAACTGGGAAAAACAAGGAAGGCTCTCACATAAGTAATATCTCTCTTCATTTGAAATCAGATTTAAAATTTATGCTGTCTTGCCATGGTAAACAGTTTATCAACTTTCTTTGTTAAGTAAATACAGTTTGGGAACATGACCTGAAAATCGTTTGCCTGTTTTTATATAAATAGCTAGGGCAAATCTCTAAACCTGTGTGTTTTAAGCAGCAAATGATTAATAAGCTGTCTACCACAGGTGATATTCTCAAGACATTTATAAAGAAAATAAAATGTTTTGCTTGACTTCAATGTTAACAGAATAAATACACAGAAAAAGAAATAGTAAATAGAAAATAGTATGCCTCTTCTTTACTCAGCTATAACACCCTGCATCAAGTAAATGTACTCATTTTCTTCTTTTCAAGAAACAGCTTTTGCTGTCAGTGTTCCACAAAAACCGTTCTGCAAGATGTTAACCTGGATTTCTTTTTGGTTCAGAAAAATACCTCTCATTATCTAATATGAAAATTTAAAATGCACTTCTTCATGCCTGAGAAAGATAATTTCAAAAACTCTAGTCATTATCTATAGTAAAGTCAAAAGCAAAGTGGACTTATAGGAATCAGGCCCTCATCTTTGACAGCAGTCATACCTGCAGGCCTCCCTCTGACTCTGAATCTCATAACAGAGAGGGAGGAAAGGAGCCAGCCTCCTGACCAGCATTGCCAGCTGCCAGACTCCCCACTGGCCTCCCAGTGCTTCCGCCAGCATCCCTGACCCGGCCTCCCTGCGGGGCTCAGTGCGCTGCAAGGCCGTGGCATTGGGGATCTTGTACCGCAGTCCTGAACCAGCAATGTAGCAACTTCGTTGCTGAAAACAAGGCTAGGGCTTAACTGGAACAGAAGTCTCCAAATCAGTACCCTGAAAATTATTTTTGCCTCAACCTGGAAGCAGCTAAAATCTACAATGCTTGAGTTTTTCCCCATGACTTCCACACATAAAGTGTAAAAAAGTCCTTATAGGATGTTTCAGAGCCCAAAACTTTCCATGAAACCCCCACCAGATAAGTAGGATACTATTATCGTATCCCAAATCCTCCACATCTGTCTTGAATTGTTTTCATCTAAGTGAAACAAACCCTAAAGGAAGGCTGTGTTCCTTGTCCCTACCTCTGTTTATGATCAGGACTGACACGAGAGGAGACAGGCACAGAAAATGCCCTTGACCCAAGTTCCTGGGAGCCTTCAGACTGTCTCTCTCTGCACACAGTAAATTCCTCAATAGGGACTACAAATGCTACAGGAGATGAGTCAGTTCAGAACGGTTACTAAACTAAGGACACCAATGTTTTCATTGACTCATGTTCCCATTGCAAAGTTCGACTCTGAGTAAAACTTGCTCAGACTGGAAGATCAGGAGTATTTTACATGAGCCTAAATCACATAAAGAATAACACGAAGGTGCAGGCATAGGCTCTACAGTCACCACCAGACAAGAGACAATGTGCCATCCAAGCAAAGAATGGTCAACCTCAGACTGAGTTTTCCATGCAGTTTGGTGTATAGTCATATTCATTGATTGTATATTTTAAGAAGGCACTGTCTCTATTTTGGCTGGTAAAAAAGTACTACTAGAGGAAGTCTCTTTCTCGTTCCCGCTCTCCTGACAGATGTAGGTACTGAAGCACTGTCGTAGTTCAGTGCTTCAAGCCTCGATTGGACCAGACTACGCAGTCTCTCTCTCACTCCCCCCACCTTCCGAGAAAACAGGGAGAGAAAATATAAGGAAAAACTGCTCGAGGTTTGAGATAAGGACAGGGAGAAATCCTTAAAGTTACCGTCACAGGCAAAACAGACTCGACTTGGGAAAAACTATTCATTTATTACTACAAATAGCAGGATAATGAGACAGAGAACAAGATAACCTCCATCCACCCCTCCCTCTTCCCAAGCTTAACATTATCTCTACTACCTTCCCCCCTCCCCCAGGCGGCACAGGGGGGAAGAGGGAATGGGGGTTGCAGTCAGTTCATCATACGTTGTTTTACGCCGCTGCTTCATGGTTGGGGGAAGAACTCCTCACATTCCTCCCCTGCTCCATTGTGGGGTCCCTCCCACGGGCCACAGTCCTTCGTGGAACTGCTCCGGCGTGGGTCATCTCTTCCATGGGTGCAGTCTCTCCAGAACAGCTGTCCCAGCGGGCCCTCCACGGGCCACAGCCGCCTTCAGGCATCCACCTCCCCCGGTACGGGGTCCTTCACGGGCTCCAAGTGGATCTCTGCTCTTCCGTGGACCTCCATGGGCTGCAGGGGGACAACCTGCTCCACCATGGTCATCACCACAGGCTGCAGGGGAATCTTGGCCAGGAGTCGCATTACTCCTCCCCCTCCTTCTTCACTGACCTTGGCGTCTGCAGCTGTTCCTCACAACAGGCTGGTAGATGCCTCTCAGGATCCTGTTTACATCTTATTCACTTCTCATCTCCTCTCCACTTCTTGCAGCCAGACTGGACCGAGTCAGGCCCAATCGGCTGCCTGGCGAGAGGCCAGAGGGTGAGGCCTGCAAGGCCCATGAGGCCTGCGCCTCCCCCTCTGCGCCTCTGCCCCCGCTCAGCTTCTTCACATCTTCTCTCCTCTTTTTTTTTTTTCTGTTTTCCCTGTCTTAAATACGTTATCACAGAGGCGTTATCAGGGAACATTCTGCTACCAATCGGCTCGGCCTTGGCCCGCAGCAGGTCCGCCCTAGGCCCGGCCGAGTCCACTGAACAAAGGGGAGCGACTTCTAGCAGTTTCCTACAGAAGCTACCACCTTAGGCCCCCCCCCACTAACAAAACCACGACAAGCACTAAGGGCACTCTATCTGTAACTGTATTGCACTGAAGAGTTGGAAAGCCAGATAAGACTCTTCATGTTATTATATTTTAAAATTAAAATGACAATGGCTTGTCTTATTGTTTAGGAAGAGAACAGGATAGGTAGGAAGACAGAATCTGGGTGAAAATAATGATTTCTTTCTCACAAGGCTGAGTGAAATAGTTCTCTCCTAGAAGAGGAGGAGAGAGGGAGTATTGTGTCTTCTGCTACAAACACCTTGCTTGGTCGCTATTTACAACTTTATTCCCAAGATGTCTAGGTTTTCCCTAACAGGAAATAAAGCCTAATATGGACTTCTACTTCATTTTTGGGGACTAGATGTTTAGAAGTTAGGCACCAGGGCTCCTACGGTTGTAGCAGCAAAGTACCTTTTTGAATATAGCCCTGGCTATAAGAGTGAATATATGTATAAAATAAAAGATTGAATATATGAACTTCAAAGCTCTGAGTCATATAGCAAAGAAACTTTTCTATAACTAGGGGGAAATGCTTACCTTCTGAGATTATTTTTCTTTCCTAGCAGGCCTCAGAGCATAAGAAAGTCAGGAAGAAATTCAGTTCATCTTAACAGAAAAATGGCCATTTCAGTAAATTTTGGGTTTTTTTAAAAAAGTGTCATTTATCTCCCATAAAAGAAAATGCCCACTGGACTTACTTATACATATAAATTAATTATTTTCTCTTAAAAATTAATACGTATTTCTTACTCTGGAATTCAAATATTTAGGAATGAATACGGCGATTCCTTAAGAACTTAATCTAATCTTTTATTAGATTTAAGTAAAGGTCTGTGGAATCAGTTAGTTAGGTTAAGACCTGAATAAATACAGCAGAATAATTTTCTATTTCTAAGCTTATATATATGTATAAAAAAAGATAATCACCTAGGTTTTCTACCCCATATTAAGCAAAACCCTTATATCTATAAAGTAATAATGTAACTCATTATATAAAATACTGACTTGAGACTTGTAAAATATGAATCCCAGATCACAAATCAGGCACAGACCTTCTTTGGATAAATTACTGTGTCCTTTGTATTTTTTTTTCCCCTTGTCTGTACAGTTAAGCCATTTTATTGTAAGCTCCTTGGCACAGGAAGGTGCTGTCTGCCATTACCATGCCTAACACAATAGGACCTTAATTTTGACTAGAATCCCTAGGTCCTATTATAATAAAAACATCAGTTTATGGTAAAAAAAAAAACAAACAAACCCTCTGAGGTTCTTTAACATTCTTCACAGTTCAGCTACTGGGACCTTATATCCTTTGTTTCTCTACAATGAATCCCAACCTGAAAATATTACTTTCCCTGTACAACTATTAGCAGTACTGTAGACCATGTCCTAGAATGCTTTCACTATGATTTTGTGTATAGTAACAATATTCTTTGTTTTCTTTCATATGTTTTATGTCTTCTAAAACATCTTTGCATCTTGTTGACCTTTTAAAATGTTGCTTTGCTCTGGGCTGATGGCTTCAATTTATTTCCATAACAATTCCCAATTTGTTTTCTTGCTTAATATAGAGGACGATTTTTTTTTTCAGTGAGTATTTTCTAACTTGGTTTTGTGTTCCTAAATTAATTATTCTATATTTTCCTAGCCAAATTCTGTTTATTTTTACTAGACGAAATATATAGATGATATAACATTCTTTTGAATATGAACACTTTGCTTTGCGCTTCTTGCCATGCTTTTAGATTGCACATAAGCTACAAATTCTCCCCCCACCACTTACAGACTGTGATGGTTTAGCCCGAATTACCACACAGTTTCTCATTCATCCTCCCCTTCCCTAGTGGGATGGGGGAGAGAATTGGGAAGAAAGGAGAACTCGTGGGTTGAGATGAAGACAATTTACTAAAATAACAAGGGAAAACTACAATAATAACAGAATATAAGGATATTAAAATATACAAAGTAAACAATATATGTTTTCTTACCACCCTATGACCCATACAGCCCATCCCGAGTAGCGATCACAGAAACAAAACCGAGGGGCAAGCAAAGGAGCAAAAGGGAGCCAGCAAGGTAGAGGGAATGATGCCAGCAAAACGAGGGAGAAAGATGGATGCCAGGAAGGCAGATACTCTCCCTGGCCAGCCCCACTTATATACTGAGCATGATGTTTATGGAATGGAATGATCTCTTTGTCCAGTTTGGATCAATTATTCTGCCTGTCTTTCTCCCAGCTTCCTGCATCTGCAAATTAGCGAGACTTGGAAAGCAGGACGGTGTCCTTGGTCTCATTCACAACAACTTGTATCATCAGGGTGTTTATCAACATTCTTCACACACAAAATCCAAAACACACCAGCTACTGAGAGGAAAATTAACTCCATCCCTGCCAAAACCAGGACACAGACATACATAATCACAAACAACAGAGGGCCTGACACTGACTCCTCAGAAACTCTGTCCAGCTTTTCCCTTTATGGCCTACACTTAAACTAGTTTTCCATCCATCAGTTTCTTTGCTTTCATGATGATTTCTCTTAGCCATTAATCTCAGATGTGGTGCCTTGTCAAAGGCTTGCAAGTAGACTACATCCATTGAATTTCCCTTATCTACAGTGGCAGTAATATCTTCAAAGAACTCCAGCAGGTTAGTTAAGCATGACCTCCCCTGCCTGAATCTATGCTGGTTATCCTTAATCAAACTGATTCTCAAGCTGTTCTTTCACACTTCCTTATGGTAGTTTAATTTTCCTCACAACCCTTGTTAAATTCACTGATGTATAGTTTCTTGGACTGTGTTTAATCTGTTTTGAAGAAAGACGGTTTGCTTGCTTTTTTTTCAATCGGCAAAAATCACTCCTAGACAGATCTAAATAGCCTTTCATCCCTCTGGGTTCCTCGCTAGCTGTTTAAAAGTATGTTTTCAAAACTGGTTTTGATGAGAAAAACAAAAATTACAAAAAGTGCATACTTCATGCTGTTTCTTTTGTTGTTGTTGGGGCGTTTTTTGTGCTCCTCTATGTGTTATTTTACCACACCTGGCAAAATGGAACAAACTATTGTCGTCAATAAAGAGTGGTAAAATCCAAAAGTTTTTGCTTGCTTTGCATTCATGGAGATAGGGATGAGCTTTTCTGGCTGCTCTTATCCTTAGTGCGGTGGGATAGCTATCAAAAGCTGTTTCAAATGCATTCCTCCACTTACAGGGAGCCAAAATGCAGCGTGTCGTCCTGAGGGAAATGGACTTGGTGATATATTTACACATCTGTGACCTCCAGTCTCAATTACCGTTACTCCCTGCACCTTGAGGTGAAAACCCATGTAAGGTTGCAGCTGATAAGCAAGGCAATACACTGCTAGCACATCATTCTGGTGTTTCAGAAATCCCTGGTTGAAGTTCAAGGTCACGGACTTGAGCTGCAGAACTTCAATGGGTTACTGTGAAGTATTTCAGACACAACATCCTCCTGTGTGGCAGCAGCTTGCTGTGACCACTGCACTCGTAAATAAAGGGAAGTATTTTATATAGTTAGAAAAATACACCAAACTTGAACAACAGTGGAAGGTAACTATGGGACTACCTCCACAAGAGAGTCAAATGACTACAATTCTCTCTCTCTCAGACACACACAAATGTATTTATATTATATTCATTACTATGGTAGCTGGGCACCTTAAGACTAATACATGCAAATCCAAATGGGTGTGTTATACCCAGACTTAATTTTTTTCATCTCTCCAGTATCAATGATGATGACAGCAGAGATGTGGTAGGCATCTCATAAGTTAAGTGGCACTGCAAACTTTGTCCTAGAAGAAAAAAAATACTTTGCTTAGGTCTTAAATAAATATGAACCACAGGACAAATCAAACAATCCCCCTGATAACAGTATACCTCTCTTTATAATAGTTCTTTGTGGATTTTATTTGAAGGGCATAACATGATGATTATTAAGTCCCTAATGATAAAAGCTATTGATTATTTATCTGAAAATAGATGAAAATAGGTATTGCACAACCTATCTTTTGGGTGCTTCCTGGCAAATGAACCCCAGAACAGTATTGCAGGTGAACTACTTACAGTTCCACTTTTCATAGAATAATTGAATATTCACTGAGCAAGACAGAAACCCAACTGGGAGCATGATTCCGATGTGGCCAGTAATGCTCTGTGTGTAAGAGGGCACCAGTAGGAGTCCAGTTACTCTTCCAGCAGCTTTTTTACTATTTTATATTCAGTTCCTTCAAGCAAGGTTTGGAACCCAAACCCTCTACTTCCAAAGGAAACTTCAACTGGAAACCTTCACGGCACCAACAGAAGAGAGCCTAGGGCAGTCACAGTATATGCCAGAAAAAAAAAAAAAGGATGAGACAGGCTTTAACTTTCTTAGGGAAGAGGAAGCTGAATCTAGATTTTTCACAATCTAGCTAAGTGTTCCAACTGTTAAATTACTCTGTCTACTGTGGGAAAATGAGAAGGCACCACTTCCACCCCCAGGAAGCGGGGTAAGGAAGTTTCCTTATGTAAGGCCAAAGTTGGCAGATACACTTAAAGAAAGTCAAGCAGTTTTATCCCTATGGAAGAGCATCTACATTGAAGATTACAATGACTGTTCAACAACAGTCCTATACAAATTGACAGTATGAAACCATTCTGAGTATGCCCAGAAATGTAATTTTAGGCTCAAAGGAAATTTTCTAATGAAAATGAAAAATAAGTATGTGTAAATTTGGATGTTTCTGGGGTTACCGTAGCCATTGAGTGGTAGTTCAATAATCTAAGTACTAGATGTAACTATCTCCACAATAAATAGAGACCTTGATGCTTAAATTCTTCTGTGTGTTTATTTACCGCTGAGTGTCCTCAACATCCATGAAATTAATTAGGAAGTGAAGAGTTCAGCACATCTCAGATCTAGCTCTTGAATTAATAAGTTATATTATATTGCATTAGAATAATTACTAGTTTTTTATTTTCTGACATTTTCACATATCTTATACTAACCAAAAATTATTCTAGGCAGAGACAATAAAAGACAGATACTGAAGGATTATGCCAGCAACATAACAGTAGGAAATGTTATAGTTTATCAACAAAATCTCTTTAAATAATTTTCTGAGAAGAAACACTACTGTACTAATTCAAGCAGCTAAATATACATGCCGTCTGAGCCTTCAGTGAAAGTGGTTGAGATATTCTATATGGCATTTTTTCTTATGATCAAGTGAGTGATTCTTAAAAGAGACAAGCTTAATATATAAAAACAGGAGTACACAAATTTTTATGTTATCCCAAAGCAGTATTAAAGTATTGCTACCTAAAATGAGCAGTTACTTTCTAATTAAATACAGTATTTATTTTTAAACTTAATCTGTTTTTTGATAATAATCTTCAGCTCTTGAGAGATTTTCTCATTTTAATAAATGTTTGATTTTTCTAATCAAGTAGAAAACAAAACTTGCTTGAAAAATAATTTTGTTATCCCATTAAAACAGTCCTACTCAAAGAACTCAATCTTTCCCTCATCTTGCTGGAAATTTAGATTGCACTATGTCAGATCATTACATCTTGATCAGATGTAGTCCTTTTCCAATCATCTTTCTGAAATCTGTGTTCTTGTCAGTTCTCAAAAGCTAAGCAATTATTTTATTTGTATAGGACAGGAGTAATTAATGCCTTCCTTTACAGAATAGACTCTATCAAGAAATATTCAGAAATTTCTCTTTTATGGAAATGAAACAGAGCCTTTCAGAATGAAAGAGCAAGAACAGTCATGGGAGACTTGCTAACACTGAGATTCTGGTTTCTTCTATCTCATGCTACTCTTGTTCATAATGGTCAGCTATGCTTTTGCTAATTATTTATTTGCATGACTTTGTTTTGTTTTTATGATGCTGATAGGCTTTTTTACAGACAGTCTTGAGAGGAAGAGATAGAACAAAGTGGAAGGGTAGAATTTGTACATCCCATTCAGAGACAGCTTAAATGCATGTAGGAAGGCTGCTATCTTAGGGAACAAGAGAAACAATTCTTTTTCAGACAGTGACAAATTTTCTAACATGAAACTAAAACCAGAAACCTATGGATTTGAGCTCACAGAATATCTTGCATGTTTTAAGGTTTGAGATAAGTCTCTATCTAAGGGCAGAATTTTCAATGTTATCTTTTACTTTTTGCAATTTGTTCTAGATCTGGATCTTGAGCAGGGGCAGGAAATTGGTTGACTTAGAAGGATGACATGGATTCAGCGTTCTCAATATAACGGACCTCTTCCCAAATGTTTTCTAACAGAAATTCTTGCAGTGTTTATCTAATCTCCGCAGAAATCCAACCCTTCACCAGATCCCATCATTAAAGTTTGTTACAACTCCCACCAGTTTTCACCTGACTTTTTGCTTATTGTCCCAGGAAAGTGAACACCATCAAGAGATTACTTGTGACTAGTGCTACACTGGACCACAGAGGGGCAACTGACCCTCCAGAAATCTCTCATAGGGCAGAATATTGAACATCACTGTTACTCAGATGGTCACTGTGTATGGTCTTTACTATTTACTGGAAAGCAAACAATCAAAATACTATTGATGAGAATAAAAACTAGGTACTGAGATGGTGGGTAGAGGGAAGTGACTGTTTATAATGCTATATAGACTGTTGTTCTTTTAAGTGCATCAGCAACATTGACTACAATATCATGATCGTTAACAATTATGAGAAACGCATTTGGGAATCATACATTAGTATTACTTGAAGTTAGGTTATATAAGTATGGAATTTTTAGGTGTACGTGGGAAAAGTATGTAATTTACAGATTCACAGCACCCCTTTGTATCTATCAGATGTAAAGTTCTCTGCAGGGTGAAGTATTTCTGAAGAGCTGTAAGTGCTCAGGGAAATGAGCAGGTAGAAGCTCCAAAACAAGAAAATGCAGTGCTTTTCTGCACAGCAGGAATTAAATTGTAAAACAGATTGTCAGAAAATAGTGTGGTAGTCTGAATTATGAATAGGTTCAAGAACAGATTGATGAAGGTTAAATTTGTTGATGCACGTTGAACATAGATGCAACCTCTGGCTAAGAGTTCCCTAAACTGGCCAGAGGCTGCTAAAATATAAGACTGTCTATATCTTGTTTCCTGCATTTTTTTTCTATGTATTTGCTAATGGCCATTGTCAGAGAGAGGTTATTTTGGTCTGATTTGATGTGACACATTTTGCATTTTTAAATATGTGAAGACTGAAACTTAATCAAATTCATGGGACATGCACAAAAACTGGGCAGAGCTTATGTCCCTGGCTTAGTTCTTCAGGTCTTAAAAGTGCCCTGTGCCCATCTTCAGCCTTTATGCTGGTTGCTCCCAGTCCAGAGAGTCATCACAGATTAGACCCTGGGCGCTTTCCTCCATGGGAATGTTAAACAGCCACTTTGGAGCATAACAAAGAAGGTGTCTCCTTCAGCAGAGGAGAAAATTATAGAGTGGCTGGAACAAGAAAGATAAGGTCTGCAAAAGGAAAATTTTAAAGAAACAGTAAGGGGAAAGGAAAGAGAAATAGTATTTAATGTTGCGAATCCGACAGTGTCAGCTCTGCCAGTCCTATGAGATAAAAGCCATTATTTTCAGCACGCCAGTGCATAGCTTGTGTATCAGCTCAGCGACTGAACTGCCATGCCCATGAGGGCACCGGTCGTTATTTATCAGACTGTATCAGACCCACACAGTAGTGGCACCAGGGCTTCCACTGAGAGCATTTCCCAGCAGAAAGTTTAAGTTTTGAGCTGTATTACCAGTTCTGCTCAGACGACACCAGTATGCCTGTGTTACCAGAGACAATAAGGGAAGGTGATTATGCATTGCTCTTTCTCTAAGACAAATACCAGTAATGGAGATCAGAAAGAAACTTGAATAATTACAGATGGATGTGAGCGAAGTAATCTGGACTATGTCTTCTGGAAAATACAGGGCAGCATGAAGCTGCTACAGACTAAGTTTCAGAAGATAAGGTTTTCTGCTTGATTCTGGTCATGCAGGAAATAACATTCCCCAGGTCTGAGTTTCCTTTCACAATGTTGTCCATGCTGTCCATTTAATTTTCCCTATGTTCATATAAACCTTTGTATGATGGGTCCCTATACTCTGATATATACCATGAAGAAAATTAATAAATCACACTACACACATCACTGCCTAATGAACTTTCATTTAAAGAATAAATATTGTAATAGACAAAATATAATTGAGTGGAAGAGGGAAAATAATGACAGTGAGGATTGATTTAAAAAAATAAAATAGTCCTGACTGAAACTGCTATTACATGCTGTCATGCTTTTTCAAATGTAACTTCTTTTTTCTGAGATAGCTTATCTTCCTCAGTGGTTCTCTTGGAGAGGGTGTCAATGAACTATAAGAACGATTTCCATCGGCTGTCTGTGCTGTCCTCTGTGCTGAATGCCCATCCCTCACCTGCCACAGTCTCTGTCACCACAATAGCTTATTTTTT
Organism: Chlamydotis macqueenii; assembly: GCF_036417535.1. Classification (NCBI taxonomy): domain Eukaryota; kingdom Metazoa; phylum Chordata; class Aves; order Otidiformes; family Otididae; genus Chlamydotis; species Chlamydotis macqueenii. The sequence continues at coordinate 24,735,222 of NC_141558.1, forward strand.
CACAGTGGCCAGTACATTATCTTTCTAGCACCAAACAGCAGTTTCTTTTTTTTAATTGATTTTTTTTCACCCCAGGTGACCTGATCCTCATGCACATCACTCTTTTGGAATAGTACCTAGACAATAGCAGTGTGACCGAGTAGACTGGAGAAGCAAACTGCTGTTGAGAGAGTTGCACAAAATGCTTCAGCTTTACAAAACTGTACCTGAATGTACCAGTGCTATGTGACAAAGCACACGCAAAACATTTGCACAAATCTATCCATCCTGCAAATATGGTCTGCAGAGCGATGCAGAAAAATATCAAAAGAAGTTTGGTGCCTATCCTACAGTGGTAAAACTGGGTAGATACCTGTTTCCACCAGAGCTGTAAAGTACGGCCTCCCCCCTTACAAATGACCTGTTCCTTAAAAAGAAAAGTGGAGCCCCAAGGAACTGCAACTAGTTACCATCAATGTGGGATAAATGTAAAAATGATGAATACTCATTAAGGAAATAAAGCAGAGGTGGAACTGATTGTTTTTAATTTTGGGCCAGGACAACAGCCTCCATTATCCAATCTAGCCCGTAGTCTATAAGTTGGCTTTACTCCAAATTCTGATTTGCTGCTGCTTTTAAGGTTGTAGTCACAAACATTTTGTTCCAGGGTACATCAGATCCAGGTTGTTATTATTTTTATAAAGTGAATTACTTAAATACAAGAGTTTTAAAGAAAAACAAGCCACAACTTCCCTTGAGGAACCTCTCCTTCCTAAAAAAAAAAAAACCAACCCAATAAAACTGTTTTAGATTTGGAAACTTCATTTAATTCAGATACTACCTGGGAGATAGTAGTAGTAGTAAATGCTATATATTGTTGTCTATCCATTATCTTTACAGCATTATATTACATTCAGATTATGATGATTCTCATGTGTAAAAGTAAGCACAATAAAAATTCCTTGATGTTCAAAAGTGCTGAGATCTGCAGTTTTGTCTTAAGTCAGTAGGAACAGCAGAGATTTAGCACTCCTGAAAAGAAAGTAAAAATACAAATCTAGGCTCTTGACAACAAGCAGTACCTTCTGTCCCCTTTCCAGCATCCTTGAACTTTGCACTAAAACTTGTTTTGCAGGTAAAACGAGCTCAGATAGATGTTCAGTATGTACATGTTCTTTTATTCAATACATTAATCTCCTCTCCCATCAGGTATTTCAGAAAAAGAAGGTTGTTTTCATGCTGAATGCGTATGACCTGATGTATCATAAGTGTATTCCATCCACAAGTCTGTTTCTTTATCAAATATTCATATAAGTAAGTACCACTTTAACACTGTTTGTGGATACACTGAAATGCATTACCAGTAAAGTGGACTTATAATGTCAATAAGGAAATAAGACAGAAATAAAGATTTATCAACAACGTAAAATCTCAAGGACCTATTCTACAGACCTTACTCTGTCAACTCCCGCTCTGAAGGCAAGGGGATAGAAAGGGTTGCAAAAAAACAACCATGCCTGTAGAGGTTGAAATTATTGTGGTCAAAACTAGCTTGAGAATAAAATTGCCAGTACTTTGAAGAAGATGCACAAGGCTAACTGAAAGGAGACTCCAGTTCAGTCACCTTATCCAGCATACAGAAATTCTCGACCTGGACTTACTGTCTCTAGCAACAAGAACTCTAATTTATGGACACAACAAGATTCAGGACTAAAAAAAAAAAAATCAATTAGGTGTCTCTGTTTAAAGAGAACTAATAATTTGAGTAGATATGAAAAAAAAGAAAAACTGAATTCACTTTGACAAAACAACTTCTCAATTTTCCTTCTAATGTGATATGACTCATCTCAAATCCATTGCAAGCGGTAAACAAACTACACCAACTCACTAGCCATCATCTGCTAGGAACATTTTTAAAAGAAAACCATTACTGAGCTACTTTTCTTGTCTGCAGAGAAACTTATTTTCCCACCAGAAACAGCACTTCTTTTACCATATTTCCCTCACTGCTAACAGCAACCTAAGAAATACCTCTTTAAGCCAGTAATTTATTCTTAAGAATTAAACTAAAGTAGTTTGGGCTAGTTTTAGGTATTTTCAAAACAATCAATTTCATTTAAAACAAATCAAAAGAGGGAACTTCAGTCTGATTAGTAATAACATATTACATGGGAAGTATCTTGGATACTAATTTAAATATGTGGACAGCCTTTTGATTTTATTCCTCATTCATTGAACTAATTTTATAATGGGAACTGTAACAAAAATAAAATGATTAGTCCTTCTTTGTTCTATAATCCTTCTGTAATCTAATTTCCTCAAAATAGCTGCAAGATAAAACATTGTCACGAAGATCAAAATGACAACTATAAGCTGGCCTCTCCACTCTTCATTATCCATTATTGTTTTTATGACGACTATTTGTTACTATCGTATAAACAAAATCTAAATCACTTGATAATGCATCTGAAGTTAGCTTCTCTGCTGGTGTAAATCAACAGAGATCCATGAAGAGGCTTTCCTGATGTTATGTTTTTTGCAATAGTTCTTGTTTGTAGATTTTAAAATCTTTCGGGTCAGGCCCCTCACTGTGTTAAACGATACTAAATTGAAAAAAGAGAGCAACTTCAATTTCCAAAATATTCCCTGATTCATTGCTTTAAAGAAATGACTTCAGAGCTTCTCAAGAGTTGACAGGAAAAAAATCTAAATTGTCATGGCAACATGAGTTGAAGAAATCCTTCTTTGCTGTTTGCATAGATCATCTCCATGCTATCAGTCTGTTTACTAAATGTTGCTAAAGAAAGCAATTAAAGGTTAATCTCTCCTCAGAAGCAAATAAATTATAAAACTAGTGAAAGCCAGTGGAGTGAGATACACTTCAGGTGGGTCAAAAAAATTGAGGCATCATATATCTTCAACACAAATGGCATTTCTGTGATTGTTCGCAAACATTTCGTATTAATAACTAAGAGTTCGAATTCTCTTTATTATTATCAGATTTGTTCCAGCATCCCTGTTTTAATGCAAGTTCTCTGTGTGATATGTGACTAAAGGCTAGATTCAAAGTCCATTAAGGTTAAAGAGATTTTTTTTATTTTTTTCTGTGAGTTCTCCAGCCTTTGGATCAGGTCCTAATTGGTTAGAATTTCACACAGAGCAACCCAAACTCTTCAGTTGACTGCTAGAGTCTAAGTCCAACATACCTAGTTCTGCATAGCAGAATGCTTTTTCTCTACAAACAGATTTTTTTTCAAGTTAATTACCCTATGTACCAGGATAAAAGAAAGGAAAGTTTCGGTATTTGCATTTATGTTAAAAACTGTGATAAAGCCATCCTTATATATGTTTCATAGGAAAGCAAGATAGAAATAGCAGATTATAGCTCACAATCAAAATGCTACTGTTGCTGCCACTGTTGACTTCGTAAAATCTATTAACACTACATTCTTCAGTGTTAGAGACACTGCAAACAATGGGTCAAAGTGTGCACTGGGGATATTTACGTGCAAAGATAAAGAAAACCAATTTAATTTCTCAAAAGAGATATCTACAAATGCAGAGGGTCACTGACTGTGATATTAGCAGTTGCCTGCTTGTACTGAGGTTTTACAAGTGAATTATAAAACAGCTTTTTCCCCCTGAAAATGCTTTATATGACTCAATCGATGTATTATAAGAAACATCAGCAGGATACCAATAGAGAATCTGGCTGCTGGGGCAAAGCTAAAATAGTGTACTTAGTCACTTGGAAGCAGTCAGATTCTGCATTGATATCCCACAGACATTAGTGAGAACAGTGTGATTTGTCATGACCATTTGTTTCACAACCAGAAGCACATTAAATTAGTCTAAAAATAAGTTAAACACTTTCCTTTTTTAGTATTTTATCAAAATGGCCTTTTCAAAAACTTCACTGTTACACAAGAAGCATCACTCCTTTTGTTTTTTCTTATCCTCACAGTCCTCACCTGTGTTTTTTTTCCTAAGGCTCAGGGCAAGGCAAGTTCCACAAGCTCACGTATTCCTGCTATACCTAGCAGCTTGCTTCCCGGCATCAGCTGCTCCCTGAAAAATCACGTCCCTGTTCCTTGCACCGCCAGCTGCGTTGTACACCTGCAGTCTGATGGAGGTCCCAAGCTACAGCTGAATCTGTGTTACACACACCACGAGCTCGGATTGAACCCTGATGTGCTCATACAAGACAAGTTCAAATTCAAGCCCCCTCATTCATATATTTTGGATACAGTGAGCAAAGTGAGCCAAGCTCCCCCATCCATTTCAGCAGCAGGCACTGCAAGCACAGTGAAAATGCTTTAAATCCAAGCTACAGCTGGGCCAGTATTTAAAAAAGAAAATATCCTGGTTGTGGTCCCTGGTGTGTTGAGGTCCACCCTTGAACCTGAGCTTCAAACACAGAGCAAGGCTGGCTGTGCTTTTGTTCCCAGTGCATTGCTGGTGTTTCAGCATCAGCGTGAGCAAAATATGTATGAATATTTGTGTTTTCTGGGGCTTTATATGTGAACACAATATGGAGAGTAATAGAAGTCAAAGGAAGTAAACAATGATTTATGAAGTATCACATCATGGCTACATTTGATCTGCACATTATGGGATGAGGAAAAGGTGTGTCCCTAGCCCCAGATTTGCCCTCTGCCAAATGTCAAGGGTTTGCTGCAAACAAGACAATTGTAAGAAAATTTCAATAAAAAACTCTAACATAGGTTTAGAAATGGGACTGTAAGAAAAAAAAAAAAAAGAGAAGGAAAACTTTCAGACAAGAAATAAGAAAAACCTCATGTTTGGCAGAATTGCGTGAAAAAGTCATTGCCTTGAAATTGAGAATAAGGCATGAAGCAAGTGCTGGAAAATGTAATTTTAAAATGCTGACTATATTTTATGCAAGTTTGCAAAACAAACACTGCACATAAAGTTTTATTCATTATTATTTATTCAGCTCTGTGTCAGCTGCAGTGCTGCAAACGTTTCTTTTGGAAAGCCACTGTACCAGGGAGACGTGAATATGGAACCTGATTCTGCACTTCAGTATCCATGGGATACTGTAGGAGAGACATAAAACATCCAAAGACTAAAATGATGCTAGGTTTCTTTGTATATTGTCCTTCATAATTTTAGAAAAAAGGAGAGAAAAAAAAAGAGCAAGCAAGGTAAAGGTCAGATACAATCATGCTTGGAGATATCAGAGATACTGTTTAAAAACAAATTACTTCCATAAATATAGAAATATTTTAATATTATCAAGGTTGATTGCTCAGATTCATCCAGTTTTCCTTGTGTTCAGTCATACATGGATGTAAACATTGTCAGAAGTTTTCAGCCACAAACGCTCGTATTAGACAAAGTTTGGCTCCACTATTCAGCTGCAGGATCTACAGTGTCTGCCTTATTCGGAATAGCAATCTTTTCAAAATTGGCCAATTCAGCTACTGCTGAAATCAATAGAAATTTCAGTTTCCACTGCAGCAGAACAGGGCCCTGACAACTGTCCGAAGTTACCTTTTACTTGACAGTGATGATGCAAAAAAATGAAGCTGAAGGAGGTGGGATCGCTGTTTCAGAATACGCAAGAATAGTTAAAATGTATAATCTAATAACTATAAAGCTGTAACAAACTGTGATTAATTTTTATGCTAGAAATTAAAGCATTACTTTAATTGCAAGAAATTGGAAATTTTTTTGCTTATATTTTGCTGAAAGCAAATCATTGATGGTATTCTGATTAATCAAGAGGAATTCTGGTTAATCATCAGCAATATAACAGTGATTAAATCTTGCTCTGTCCTTTTAACTGAATGTGCCTTCCAGGTAAAAATGGGAAGAAACTGTTGCCATTTTCTCTTTTTGGTTTTTTTTTCCATACAAGTAAGAAATCCAGAAAAAAAATTACTGTCTCTGAGTAAATAAGACTTGTTTTTGGCAATAAGATGCAGTACTACTCTTGTAAGAGTTTTCAGTGCCTGTGTGCCTCCATTTACCGTTCAATTACTAAATGCAGGCAACTGATAAATGTTGCCTTTGTGTGTCAATATAACACTAGCAATAATCCAAGTAATTTGTTTAAACAGTTATTCCATGGAGAAAAGCTTAAAAGAAATACAGTGTCAATTTTCTTAAATACAATAGAAATGTCATATAGTAGAGTGAAGTCTTTCATCCAGCCAGAACAAAGATGTGTGAGGACAGAGTAAGATCTCTCAGCTTTCCTCGGGCATTAATGGCCTTTTTCCCTATTTCAAAAGTTACTGGTTGATAAAAATGGTTTAAAGGAAATTGCAACTGATGTAGAAAAGTAAAACATCTAAGTAAAAGAAAGTGATTCATACACATTAGGAGAATTTCCATACGATTCTCATTCTTCATCCACTGCAGAAATTGGAAGAACATCCAATTTAGCTCAGTCTAACTGGCTAACTTCACGGCCATACGGAGAACTAGAGGGCTGATTCTTACTCGGTGACCCTGATTTAAATCCAGTTGCATGCCTGAGTTTTATTAGAGATCATGTCTTATACTTATCCTACTGCTTCAGAGGACTGTATAGTGAAACCAGCAATTCCCCTTTCCACACCGCATCCCTCTGCTGGTTACAGGCATCCCGGCATCATGCTGCAGTATCTGTGCTTACACTTTCGGCTGTTTACTAGCAGAATACTGTCATCATGCTCAAAGACGTGACAGTTCAATACAGATTTGAGCAAAATCAAATTACATCTTATCTTTAAATTCACTGGAGACTTTACACAGTCACACTATTAAGCAGTTACTTCTCCGTGGAAAGGTTGCGAAAGGAAGTTTAATGTGACAGTGTACAGATAACATGTCTCGAAAAAGTTGAAATCCGTGGTTCCTAGGGTTTTTCAGCCTTTATAAAGAGAACGGTAAATACTGAATACATAGGTTTCTGTTTAAAATATTTACAGTTTCAGATTGTTCCTCATCTGGTAGGGCCAAAGTTTTCATGAATGTAAATGGTATTGAAGCCAAAGTCCCATAGATGTCTTTTAAAAACTTGCATATATCAATGCATATGTAATGATACTACCGTATAGTGAGCAGAGCTAGATTCCATGTTTGCACAGAAAGAGCCTGCAGGGGAAAAAAAATGACAGCTGCCCCCCCGACCCCCAACAAGATGTCCATGCCTGATCAAAATCATACATGGCTGTGTAAAGGGACATGGGAGTGACAGTCAGCAAAATAAACAGAAAACAATCTGCAGAATAGTTCCTATATATACAGATCACAGACGGTGCTGGAGTGCCCTCACAGATTTCAATACATCCAGAAGTTCTTCTGTGCTCACGCCTGCGTGTGCTTGTGTACCTTCTCCAGCTCCTCACACCAGTATCCTGTTTCCCACAAACCAGTATCCCATTCCACCCACAGAGAAACAGATAACCCTGTACTGGCTGATGGTGCAAATTCAAACCTTATCTATGGGTTCAAAGGTGTAAAATTATTGTTTGGGGAATCTTTGTTGAATGGATACACTCTCCACTGTATTATATTCAAATTGGCCCTATTTCCTATTCCTATACAGAGTTAAGGACATTATATACAAATCTTGATGGAAAACTGGGAAAGATACAGATCTTACCAAAATGTAAATGCATTTTTATCTTAAAATATTCTGTGGTCAGAGCTGGCTATTCTCTTTTCTGCCCTTCTATGGTCATTTCCTATGGCTGGGGATGGGGAATGCATCCACAGAATACTTGGTTTTGCAGCCGGGCATTCAACTCCTATCTCTGATGTTCTTTCATAAAAATCCTTTTTTTTTTCAGCTCATTTTCCCTAGAATTGCTTGAGTCTTCTCTGGAAGAGAACGGAACCTCTCTAGAGAGACCAGCTTCACAGTTTGAAAAACAGTGTTTTGGAGAGAGAGAAAATACATGACTTTAAAAGAGACAAACACTCTCGGTCCAACAGGAGTAGGCCTTAAACACTGTGGTAACTTTGTGTGATGTAGTCATAGCAATTATTTTGACAAAGTGATAGCAGCAAACAGAGGGTACATAAAATGTTTTGGGTTTTATTTATTTTCTTTTTTTTTTTTTTAAACAAAATCCTAAGCTGTAGATGTGGGAGTCCTTTCACTGTCTGGTTACAATTTAAGAACAGAAATGTTCTCCCTTTGCCATTTCCATTAATCCGAATGGTACCTCTGTGCATAAGCCTGCTTATACACATTTTGTTTGAGGCAATTAGGTGGCGATGAAGGTGATGTATTTGGTTATCTGAACAAGTCCAGGAAATGATCTTGAAAACCTGTGCCAGGACAATTTTAAGTATTAAGCAATATGTATTTCTAAATTGAAAATAGGTTGTTTACAGACCTTAGCTGACAGCAGAAAGATATTTTAATCTTTTACCTTGGATTTTAGTCTGAGTTCAGTCTAAATCTAGCATTTGTTTCCTAACAGCATGACTTTTTACAGAAATTATACTGACATGTTTTGTGTTTCAAGCAAATCAATAGTTTTTTATGTTTGCATTTGCTAGGATATAACCTATAAGAATTAGCAAATGTCTCTATAAACAATCCCGCCTTAACATGCAGAGCTGAACACTGTGCTGCCTGTCTTGTTGAAGCATAACTGCTATGATAGGGTAGTTTCTGGGAAAGTGGTTCCTTTAAATGACTCCATATGAATTTTTCTTGATGCTGAAAGCATAATGGACAGGGAATAATCCCCCAAGTGTTTTCCAAAACACTCAGATGCATCAGTCAGACAAAATGAGTTCAAAGAAATGCATAGAACTGCACCTCAAGTCTTCCACAATGAACGATGACGTATGTTCATTTTCGTCCTTTCCTGCCCCTTTAAAAAGTTACAGAAAATGGCACAGCAACAAAGGGTTTCCATTTCATTTCATAATGAGCAATAGTGGGGAAAACAGCCCACCTCTCATTTTACTGAAAGATAAGGGAACGCCTGTGGCAACACCTCCAGAATTTCAGTACTTTTTTTTTTCCTTCTCATAAAACCCCCAAACGAACCAAAACCCAGGTGAATTTCTATTACAGTGACTACCAAATGATTCGACCACTGAGGGGTTGGTAAAATAGAGTTCTGGGGATCTACTAGTTAAAATTTAGTGTGCTCCTGAATGCCTAGGCTCTTCATGTTACTATGGAAGGAGCTGTTTCACTCTCTAAACTATAAATGTAATTTCAGCCTCAGGATTACATTTGACTAAATATAGATACCTGTGCACGATTTGCCTGGGAAAGTAAATGGGAAGGAATTATGTCAAATGTCCCCGCTGGTTCCCCTTCTACCTGTTGTTTGACTTCAATATTAAGTCAGTTTGTAGCTTTTAAGTGGGTGTGTTGCTGCTCCACATTAAGCGAGGTATAATTACGTTCTGCAGAGCAGCATCAGAAGCAGTGCCCAAATGTTCCTGGCAAAGCCTTTGTATGTAAGCAGAACACGTCGGATCTCCGCTGAATAACCATGATCCAGCCTCCAGCTTTTCATATGTGCTGTCAGCCATGAAAAGAAAACACTTAAATGTCAAACGACAGAACCAGCTACAGTGTATTTAACAAATGAGTCGCGGGTGCCGGCCCGCCACGGGAACCGGCTGCAGCCTCAGCTCGTCCCGGGGCAGCCGGGCCCTGTCTGCGGCGGCTGGGGACAGCTCCCCCGCCCCGATCCCGCACCTATGCGGGCTGGGAGCGGCTGCCGAGCTCAGTGCGGGCTCGCACAGTTCCCCCCAACTGAGGCACGGGGGGCGGCGCGGGGTGAGGGGATGAGGGGGGATGCTGGAAGTTTGGGCAGGGCGGCTACGCCGAGAAGCCCCCGCCCGGCCCGGGCTGTGTGTGCCGCCGAGCGCAGCCGCCTCGCCTCCCGGAGCCGCCGGTTCCACAGCCCAGGGAACCTGGGCTCCTCTCCGCCCCCGCGCCCCAAACACGCGGAGACAGCGCGACCGCGTGGCGTTGCCAGGCGAAGCGAGGCGGCGGCCGGGTCCGGGCAGAGGAGCAGTGGCACCGAGCACCCTGGACCGAGCGAAGCTCCCGCCCGGCGGCCGGCAGACCGGGCCGGCCTCCCACCGCCTACTCCCGCGGATGGCGGCCAGAGGCTGCGGAGGGACGGAGGGAGGGCGCGCACCCTGCAGAGCCGCCCGGAAGGACACGGGGAGCCCGGCCGCGGGCACCCGCTGGACGGGGAAGGCTCCAGCCTCGCCCGCCAGCCCGGGCCGCGGTCGGCTTCCCCTATGCTCCAACCACCCCCGCACCAAAAAAAAAAAAAAAAAAAAAAAAAAGCAATGAGCAAAAGAAAATGGTGGGAAGGATGTAAAGCGCCTTGGAAGGGCTAAGGGAGCCTCCGACAGCACGGAGCGCAAGGGGAACCGTCCTCCCGCAGGCAGAAACAGCCGGCAGCGAGGTGGGAGAAGGAGAAGGCAGAGCCTGCAACGGGGACAGGTGCTCAGCTGCGAGCAGCCTCCCTCCCTCCCTCCCGCACACACACACACACGCAAACACGCCCGCAGCTCGCTCTCTCAGCATGAAAAAGCGCAGGGCTAATGAGAAGCGAAGTGAATAATGTGGAAGTTGTTGTCTCCAGCAATGAGGCAAGTGATGGGGCTGAGGCCAGCACTGAAGTTGTGTAACCCAGTTCTCCACTGTCACCCCCCTCGTTTCATCTTCCCTCCCCCTCATTGATTTTAAGGAGAAACCCGGCTGGGGGGTGGGAGATGCTCCCCACGCCGAGCAGAGCAGCCCTCTTCCCTCCCGCACGGGCAGGCAGCTGGTGGAGGGGGGGACCCCGGCCCCGCATCCCCGCCTCCGCGTAACTTGCGGGGAGCGGAGGCGGCTGAAGGCAAGCGGGGGCGGCTCTCCGCGGCCACCCACTCCGCGCTTCCACCCTGAGCACGGCGAAAGCCGGGGAGGAGGGAGGAGAGGAGAGCCAAACTTGCCAGCCCGGTCACTGTCCCTCGCACGGCAGCGAGTGCCGTTCCTGCCTGCCCGGAAAGCGAAGTGTTCCCAAACTCGGGGGCTGCCCAGGCGGCTGGATGCGCACAGCTCCTCTCCCAGCGCCGCAGCGGCTGCTGCTCCAGCTCCCGGGTTGCTGGTTTCTACCCGGGCTAAGTGACCGGCCGGGAGCCGAGCCCTCGGGGAACACCGGCGAACCCAAGGCAGGGAGAAGGGAGACCGGGCTCGAGGAGCCTGCCGTTTCCTGGCGGAGAAACGGAGCGAGGGAGAAAGCTCACCCGAACGGTAGCGGTTTAGCTGAGGTGGGGGGGAGGGGGGGGGGAATCAGTGCCGTAACCACAACCTACATGAATCCAGTGCAAGAAACCCAAATCTTACCCTGAGCTGCAGTGAGGAGCCCCGCGCAGAAAACCAGCAGAGACTTGAATTTCCTCCACGCAGTCATGTCTGCAGTTATTCCACACACACACACTCTCACACCAAACCCCCGGCGGCTCTTCTGGGCTGCGACCGCCTCCTCCTCCGAGCGGCGGCGGCGGGGCTGAGGACAGCGCCGAGGCAGCGCCGCGGGGCGAGGGCGGGCGGCGAGCGGCGCTCCGGGTCCCGAGCGCCGCGCAGCGCCCGGCGCCTCCTGCAGGACTGGGCGGGCGCCTCGCTCCGCTCCGCTCCCCTCCGCTCCGCTCCCAGCACCAGCCCCGCGCCGCGGCGGGGCTGCGCCGCTCAGCGCCCGCGGAGCCCCGGTGCCGCCGGCCCGCCGCCCGCCCAGAGGAGGGAGGGGAGGAGGGAGGGAAGGGAGGGCACGCCCGGCGCCGCGGGCAGAGCGGCATCCACGGCCGCCGGCGGGGAGAGCCGGGCAGCGGCAGGAGCGGGATGCGGGGAGTGCGAGGAAGAGGAGGAGGAGGAGGAGGAGGAGGAGGAGGAGGGGAGGGGGATGGGGGGAGGGATCGCGGCGAGAGCAGCACAGCGGAGCGGCTGCCAGCCACAGGAGAAGCAGCCGCCGCCGGACTCAACCATCACTTCCCACGGAGAGGGGAAGGGGCCGGCGCTGCGCAGCCGGCGCACGCCAAGCCCCGCAGCTGCCCCGCTCCGTCGGACGGCCCCCGCACGGCCCCCTCCCCGGGGCCGCAGCTACCTCCCCACCACTGCACCCCGAAAGCACCCCGGCGTATGAAGGCTTCCCCCGGCCCAGTGCCCCCCAGGGGAAGGGGGGGCGGCTCCGGGGCTACACCTGCCCAGGGTTGTGGGGGGCGGGGGCTCCTGCTGCACCCCCCCGACGCCCCGTCCCCGGCTCTGCCCGCAGCCCAGCGCCGGCACCCTCGTGTGGGGTGCGGGTCGTGCGTGTGCTGGGGCGGGGTGGAAATCCCAAGTCCTAGGTGGAACTCCCCGCGGCTTTGGACCCCGCTAGGGAGAGAGGAAGGCTTCCAGGTCCAAAACGTGTCCTGTTCCTTCCTTCCCAGTTGCTCATCAGCACAAGGGATTGTTCTCGAGGGGAAGGAGAGGAGCCAACGTCTCCTTGAGGAACACTGCTTTGCCTTTATGTTGTCATTCCCGAGTGCTCCTGTTGCCAAGAGGAATTTCTGCCATTAATTATCCTTTCCAAAACAACAACAACAAAAAAACCACAAAACAAACCAAAACCAGGCATGGAAGTATGCAGACAGAGGCTTCCCCACCAGCACCCTGGACCCGGGTGGTTGGTTCCCTGAGCCCGAGGGAAAGGAAACAGTGATCCCGGGACTGTCCCGTCACAGGTCCCCACACTTCACGGCCTGGCAGGCAACAGCCAACAACAGGTTCTGTGCCAGGCCTACCTGCAAAAGGATGGCAAACAAAACCGCCCAATCAATCCACCAAGAATTGTAAAGATTGCCACCACTGCATACTGGGCCTGACTCCATAATTAATGCTCACCTATATCCGTAATTAAAATACAAAGGCTCACTGGAAGGAAAGACACAAATACGAACACCTTTGGAAAGGTAGTTCCAAAGCCGTAATTATTCACTTGTGATGAGTTTTCTTTTGCAGTGAAAGACGCAAACTTGTTTTCTCATTGTAAGTTACAAGAAGGTGGTGAATGGGCACTGAACGAGGTAGGCTGACTTTGTAATGAGCTTGTACTTATGTATAAATGTTGCGGTTCTCACTCAAAAAAAAAAAAAAAAAATTTTTTTTTAAAATCCTGGGCCAGGCAAGCTGCCGAGAAAGACGTGGCATTGCTGCCATCTCGTGGCAAAGGCTCCCTCCCTACCCGCACTCCCTCTTCACTGACCTGCCTTTCCCCACCTGCTCTTCCCCTTCACTTCCAAACCCGCTGTGCTCCGGAGCCGGGCCCGAATATTTCCAGAGGAGGGATCCAGTCTTTGTATTGATCCATATTTTAAAAACGCCTCGGGGACTCGTTTTTGCATTGGTGAAAGTGAAATGATGCTAATCCTTGTTAGTACCAGCCATCACATAGCAAAGCTGCTGCGAATTCCTGTCGGAACTGCTCAGGCTCCTCGCGTACACCCCTCCACTTACTCCTTGTCAGCGGACTGGGAGGAATTCGCTAATGATTGTGAGAAAGACAGAAATGGTCACTGAGCTTAAGCTGAGACTCTTCCTTTCTGGCCTGCAGTACTCTGAGGCTTAGATTTTTAAAATGTGGGTTTTTTTTTTCCATTGCATCTGGCCCAAGAGATCACAATCTTTTAGTTTTATTTCATTGTGTTGTCTATTAAGTTGGTATAGTTTTAAAAGTAATAAATACACTCCATTTATGGCTATCTGGGTCCACTTGAAAACAGTAATGATTGTATCATCTCTTGCTGTGCTGTTTAAGTAAGAACTCTTAATTTCAGAAGCTGCTATTTAACCCTGCTTATAGCAGATTCTGCAGAGGCTTCAGTATGATATAATAGGTGCTTTCTTGGTCTTGACTCACCTGGGTTAGATTTACTGTTTCCTGAGGCTTACCATTCTTCTGAGGATTTTCTGGGCTTTAATGAGCTTTTGGCAGCTGGTTCTTTCTCTATTGAGATAAATAAGTCACAATTTCTTCCCTTCATAGCACCTAGAAAGGTCCAAATAACTGGGCACCACAATCACTATCGCTGCAAAAGATGCCTTCTCTCCTTTCTTACATCCTATGACAGTAAATTGTATGCATCAACATGGTTGTCCCTTGGTACATGGTCACTTGTCACCTGAGTTAGTGCCTTACTGAGATAAACAGGGCCCACCTACTGCATTCAGCTCTGGAGCCCCCAACATAAGAAGGACATGGATCTGTTGGACCAAGTCCAGAGGAGGGCCGTGAAGATGATCAGAGGGCTGGAGCACCTCTCCTATGAAGAAAGACTGACAGAGTTGGTGCTGTTGAGCCTGGAGAAAAGAAGACTCCAGGGAGACCTTATAGTGGCCTCCCAGTACCTAAAGGGGGCCTACAGGAAAGATGGGGAAAAAGTCTTCGGTAGGGCCTGTTGCAGTAGGACGAGGGGGAATGGTTTTAAAGTAGAAGGAGGTAGATTCAGATTAGAGACTAGGAAAAAAATTTTTACAATGAGGGTGGTGGAACACTGGAACAGGTTGCCCAGAGAGGCAGTAGATGCCCCATCCCTGGAAAAATTCAGGGCCAGACTGGACGGGGCTCTGAGCAACCTGACCTGGTTGAAGATGTCCCTGCCTCTTGGCGGGGGGGGGGGGGGGGGGTTGAACTAGATGACCTTTGAAGGTCCCTTCCAATGCAAATTATTCTGTGACAGCACAGATTCCCGAGCTAACATTTTATGCTCTCTACAGGCTCACGTAGCTGTCACAGAGACTTTTACAAACCCTGCATGACTCAGAAGTTTTGCCAAACCCAAAAGAGCCAGAAGACAACTATGGAACTGCAGCTTGGCATTCCAGGAGGAATCTGTACCAACCTGATTCAAGCTCAGTGTGGAACTGTGATACCTAAACACGGTAGTTAAAGATGATCTAACCTAATGACTGTAATCTCTCTATTGTATTTTAAGTACCTAATGTACGACCATAAACCCCCCAAATTTATGAGTTTGAACAGAGGCAATATTTCTCTCTATTCCCTATAAGCAGTATGGGTTAGTGTATATGTCAAGACTGTTTGTATTAATCAGGGTGATTTAAAGGTAACTTGACAGGGTTTTATTTTTAATTGAGAGCTTGTCCTTTTGCTTCCCTATGCCATATAAAAAAAAAAGGTCTGAAGGGTTAGATTTCCCCTTTTCATTTTTCAGCTTGTTATGCGAATAACTTTGAATCTATGTTTCTCTGTTGTCGCTTTCTAGGAAGAAAAAGCATCTCTCTGTAAGGTGCAGGAATATTTGCATGTATCCAAGCAAAACTACTGATTCAGAAGACAGCTGAAAATGTACTATGCACTCCTTAAAAAGAGGTGCTTGGGGGAACCCATAACCAGAATTTGTACTTGCCAGAAGGCAGTAGCTTTCGGCCAGAAGGTTGATGTGAAGTCTTAATTTTAAAAAATTGAAAGTTTAAAATTCAAAATAGTATGCCAGGGAAAAAATATATATATAAGAAGAGAAGTCTTCAGCAGAACACAGATTTAGAGCTAGGAAGTCAGAAAGCAGAAGTCTTCTCCATGAGCATCTTTGCAATTATTTTTTTTTTTTTCACACAAGCTTTTTAGTTGTTAGCAAAAACAGAGAGTAGAGTTCCAAATACTTTTACCTAACACATTCTCTTTTCAATAGCTCTGTTTTCTGACTTGAAGCATTTAATGATTTTTTTAGTCATAATAGCCTTCCAGGCTGGAACAATAAAAAATGTTTATATGTACATATGTTCCTAACCCCAATTTGTTATGCCATAAAGAATAAAAAGGAGACCATGCCACCCACAGACTGTGTACCATTAGAAATTTTGTTGCTTGGGTTCAGATTTGACTCTGCTTTCTTTCTATGGTAACATTCTTTTCAAACTAGGAGTTTCTCTTGTAAGATTGACAATAATAATGACTACAGCAACATCAACTACAGCTGCAACATCAGCTACATCATTGTTTTATATACTGTACCAGCACAGGCCAATAAATGTAAGTACCAAAAGTCTTCTAAGCTGGAAATAGAAGGAGAAAACAGAAGATAGTTGTGGGGAAAAGATGGTTACAGGCTGGCAGGCGGGACGGTTCAAGGAAATGTTGGTCAGCATGAGAGGATGTTACGATACTGTTGTTCAAGAGGGCTCCTGCAGCTAAATTAATTGCTCTGCTATATTGTATTCCCTCTGGAGTGCTTCGTTTAGGGGGAACAGTTGGTAAGGCTGTGGGGGGAAACGTACGTTGCCTCTTTTAAAGTACCCTCAAGCATTACTTAGCTCCTCAGGGACAGGCTCCAGCTCACTGTTTCTTTTTTACACTACACCTACGCGGATCTCATCTGTCCTTAAGATAACATTAATAAATAATGTTAGGAAGATGAGACTTCCGAAAGACATTTCTGCCTTTGAGGGAAGGTGGGATTTGTAGGTAGCAGTGTTCAGAGTGCCGGCAGGAGACAACACCAAGGTTATTCCACTTAGGTACTGTTGCTCAGAGGCTTAACCATTTTGATTTTGGAGGATTAACAGAGGAAAAGGGAACTTTGTTGAAGCAGTTCAAGGAAAACAGATGTTTTGTTTTCTAGTTAAGCATAAGGAGATCCCACAAAGCATGAGATATGCTATGCAAGAAAGTTTGAAGCAGTCTATTAACTTATGGGCAACAGTAGCTAGAATTATGGTCTAAGCAGACAAGCAAGTCACTATCTTGGCAGTGAGTAAAATGTGACAGAGTGTCAGCAAGCTTTGAGAATGAAAAGTACTCCTATCAGATGGGAGAGATAAGGAAACCAGTGGAGGAAGGCAAAGAATAGCTCACAAAACAGTCTTTTTTGGCAATAATCTGACTGGATATAGGAAGGGCAAGACAGCATGGAAAGATACTGCGGTTATTGAGACAGAAGAATAGATGTTTGGTTGTGAGGAGACTTCGATCATACCTTTCAGGAGGGCTCTTACACCCACATGTACTGAGAGTCTGAGATAGTGACTGCTGGTTACTTCACTTGAGCTGTCTTGCCTAAGAGTGACCACGGTGCTGAACAATGTACAGCTATGCAGTGTCTTAATTATGAGCATGTTGACTGTTTTGAGAGAGTGCTTGGTTTAGCATCTAGTGAACTGCTGTAAGTTGAGCGACCATGGGTCTCCTATACTATTTGTCTAAGCAGTTGCAAGAGTCATGCTTTAGCCTGGCTCTCTTTGTGCAGTTTGCTCATGATGAGTCATACATTTCACTTAGTCTTGAAATCCACTTGATAGAAACTAAAGATTTTTTGTGTATGAAAAAAGTCTTAAGTTAGACTCTTGACTTATCTTTTGAGCTAACTGACTGAGAAAGAAAGGTTTCGTGTATTGGAAATTATAAGCTGTCTGTTTTACTCATGATGAGTTGGAGATGATGGCTACATATACCTGAGGAGATGTCAGGGACGCAGGCTGAGACTTCAGTTTGGACATAAGGAGATTAGTCTGGAGTAGACTAGTATGTCTGTGAGTCATTAGCAAACAGATGGTAGTTGAATTTGTATTTGCTGATGAGATCACACAGAAACAAGGTGTAGAGAGAAAAGAGAAGGAAAACAAGGACAGAAAACCCACACAGTAATTTGAAGCATGGATGAGAAGTATATTCTCAAATATACCATCGTGGTAATCAGGTGAAGAGAGAATTGTTGAAGACATGGACATACAGTATTCTAAGAAGAGTTATGCATCAGGTCTGAGCAAATGAAAATTACGTCCTCATAAACTTTAGCTAGTCTTTTGAGATTCTAGAATGAATAGTTCGTATGTCTCTGAAGAAGGTTAAAACTAAATCAGAGAAAATAAGTTGCTTGGAAGGGATTTCTGAGAGTGTCATAATAAGAAACCTCATGTTCTTCTCATGTTGTTATTCTTCTCTCATGAAGAGTGAGCTGATACCTGGAAATTGAAAGTGAAATAATGGGAAACGTAGGTAAAATCATGTCATTCTAACATGGCAAAGACTAATCTATAAATAAATTGAGGGGTAAATTGTCAGAAGAGAGAAAAGAGGACAAGGAGAGTACGGTCATGAGAAAAATGATGAAAAATTATGGTAGTGATCCTGAGAGAAGTCAGATGGCTGGGTAAAATGAAGGTGCTTGAAGCAGCTAGAGGAGTCAAAGGAGGCAAACATAGAGGAAATTCTTCAATCCATTGTCAAAAAAAAAAAAAAAGAAAGAAAAGACCAGAAAAGAAGAGAGTTAATAGTTAAAGGAGGAAAAAAAAAAAAGAGGAGTAAAGCTAAAGCAAGGGCAATTTTGAGCGGTTCTTTAAAAATTGTTGATAAGCACCTCTTCTAGCTAGCTTACTTTAGATTTTTATTCCTTGTTAGATATTGTTCCTATTTAAGGTTTAGACTATTGCTGTGGTGATAGACATATAGAGAAAAAATATGTTGCAATAAAAAAATCAAATATATCAACAAGAACAGTTAGTTAAGCGTCTCACATTTCCTTTTTTATCACACCTTGAGACTGCTTGGTTGGACTTAAATTCTGCCAGATTGTCAGATGAAAGAAATTCCAAAGATAGAATCAGTCCTTCTATCTTGACATTGAATTTTTGACTTAGATTTTAATAGTAAGATCTTCACAAGAAATGTTAACAGACATAATAGGCAAACAGGCAGAATGCACAAACAACCAGGTGCGCAATCATCAATGCTTTAAAAACAATCACTATCAACAAATTACACGTAGACTCAAAGAGGTCTTGACTGAAGTGACTTAATCTCTAGAGATATATTAACTTTGGCAGGTGCTCCAGGAAGTGAGTTCCTATACTAACTGAACATTTTGGGTACATTTGTAAGAAAAGGGTACTGCTGTAAAGATAGGGAGGATTACTGTGAGATTTTTATTAGGAAGATACTGCTGCAGTTTTCTGAGCTCTGATGGTGGGCTCATTGGGTGTGCTAAACTGGAAAGTAGCAGCAGTGACAGTCCCAGTAGAACATCTGGGATACGAATAATCTTGTGAAGCCTACCTATATATTCTCAATAGATGTTGCAGAAATAACTTCCACTACACCTCAAAATATTTATTCAGAGTAGATGGATTTCACCTACATACCTTAATCACCTAATCTGTACCTACCAACACTTCAAGGATCTTCTGTTGCTGGAGTTCCTTACACAGTGAGTGATCTGTGCAGGTCTGCAGAGGGAGACTGTCTGTTCAGGTGTTTGCTGTATTTCACAGCTAGTTATCTCTCTGTATTGACTGGAAAAAGAATTTGATGGTCTGGTTTAAGTGAACTGCTTGTCAAAGTCAGGTTTACAATGACCTAAATGTCTCCAAACTGTTTCCTTGTGTGATTTTTCTTTTATGTGTTAATCTGCTTCTAATTCCTATTTCCATCTCATGATGTGACTGCATGGAAGAGTTAAATCATGAATTGGGGTGCATATATGCAGATACCCTATGTACATATTCTAACCCTTCATTAAGGAAAAAAGAGGTGTATGAAACACTGGAACAGGTTGCCTGGAGAGGTGGTAGATGCCCCAACCCTGGAAACATTTAAGGTCAGGTTGGATGGGACTCTGCGCAACCTGATCTAGTTGAAAGTGTCCCTGCTCACTGCAGGGCAGTTGGACTAGATGACTTTTAAAGGTCCTTTCCAACCCTAACTATTCTATGATTCTATGATTCCACTTTCTTTCAAAGACAAACTGCCTTACAATTACTGCAAAGTAATAGAGCACACGTGAATGCTTACTGCAATTATCTGGTGAAGCCTTTGCATACTGGGAACTTGAGCTAAGTGGCAGCCTTTTAATTTAATTCAGTGATGACAGGATCATGTTCTATACAAGTAACAAGTCTAGAATCTTTGTTGAGTGAGGTAGAGATATAAAATTATAATATCAGATCCATTCAAGTTTCAGTTGCAATGCAGCATTACTCATAACAGCTGTGTATAAGCACAGGACAAGAATATTGGTGTAATTTTGTACCTGTAAGTAAAGAATTTGATGTGTTCTTTCTACAGTAGTCCATTATCAAGTCAATAATATCTCCCTCCACAGGAAAAAAAAATCCAAGAGGCCCATCACCAGAATATAGTGATTAGGAAGTGATCATGTAGTCTCATTTCTCTACCCACATATTGACCAAGACATATGGGAACCAACTAAACCTTTGAAATGCAAACGTTTCTAGAGTTGACCCATCAGCATAACCTCAATTATCTTCCCAAATACAGGGTGGCCTGACATTGGACAGTAATTGGCTTTGCTAATATCATCCAAAGATAGGGTTTTGAGCAAGAGTCTAACTGCTGCTTAAGTAAAGCTGGCAAAATGCCCTTCTGAAGAGGGGCATTAGTGATCTTCATCAATAATGAGCTTAAGTGTCTCTCCGCTTGCTTTAACCAGACATGAATTTTTCATTTGGAGAGATGGAAAGAAAGCAGAACCATCTTCTGCCCTTCATGCACATAAAAAAAAATGCAGAACAGAGGTTTTTCTTATTGAGAACATCAGTAACCTAGTCTGTTTACAGGACTTCTACGCACTAAGAAGAGAACTTACCACAGAAAAAACTTACTTCTCAGATTCTCTTTTCCCTTTCCTGTAAGTCTCTACTTCTCTCTTTGTAGGGAGCATAACTCCTGGACTACAGATCTGAAAGAATCAGATGGAAAGATAGCATCACTGTAATTTTTAATTTCTGATTAAATTATTTATCATCAGTTCTTTGCATTACATACAGGTCATGTTTACCTGGCATTGCCTAAATCTCTGTATTTTGAGCCCTCCATAATATGGTCATAAAATTGAATGAATGAAAAGTAGAACAAAGACTTTCACTGGCATATGTTCTAAGAATGCAATAATTTAATTTCTTTAAATATTTTTTAAGGAAATTACTAAGTTGGAATTTTATTAATATTTGTGATGATTATTGTTAGGGAAAAAAAAAAGAACTAGAAGTTCTGAGTATTACTATCTGTGGTCCATGCTTCCTCATGAGAACATGAGTCTTTCTATTTCAGCCAGCATAAGAGTTCTCTGAAGATTTTAGGAAATAGATAAAAATTTATTTGATCCTCAAAAAAACCCCACACATTCTCATGGCAGGATGCTGGAGTTGGTGTGGAATACATTAGTGCCTGTGAGGTTGAACCAGGTCACTTCATTAAATGCAGTTATAAGAAAGGTCATTAAAAGGTAGTGGAACACTGCCAATTTAGAGTTTGTTAGAAAAAGGTTCTGACAATCTGGAAAGGCCATAATGAAGCATATATGGCACAATGATTTTTTTTTTCCTGCAAGACCTTGGGCCTGAACAATTTATTATTATTTGCTTTTTGTTTAGAGTATACAGAAGTGGGTGCTAATGGTGTTTGTGTGTTCCTAGTTCAGAGAGTATCTGATCATGTTCTGTATTTGCTGTGTAGGTAGCTTTCAGAAATTACATGCCTAACATTAGGTGGATGGCCTTGGTCCTCCTGTTAAGTGGATGAGTGACTCTCCCCAGTCATCCTTCAACAGTGATGGCCTCTACTTCTTCATCTCAGGGGGACTGCTGTGCTTTCCACAGCAGAAAAAAAAGGCAGGGCTCCTTGGAGGGATGGGAGGTATGGTATGATCCCTAGCACAAGGGGAGAGAAATTCCTTGTATCTTTTTTTTATTTTACATGCTCAGCAATGGTTCTATCAGTCATTGGCTTTTATTCTATTGGCTTTAAAGTGCAATATATTGCAAAATAAGAAAATGTGGTGTTCTTTTATGATATAGGTGATTTGCTTAAGGTTTGCAGTGAAAACAAGAATACATAATACAGGGTCAGCACTGAGTTGATTTGTTATGCTTAAAGCTCTGGGGGAGATTTTCAAAAGCACAAGGGAGTTAGAAGCCAAACTCCCTTTGGCGTTCGGTAGGTGTTCAGCATCTGGCTGCCTATTTCTTCTTTTGAAATATTCTCTTGTAGCAGTAAGTGGTTGAATTGTAAAGGATAAACCAACAGAAAACTAGAGCAGTCTGTCTTTTTCTGACTATTAAAATGATACCCCTTTGAAGAATAAAGTTCTTAAAACAGAAAAAGAAATATCAGTGGATCTTTGCTCACTGTGGGCTTTGTTCACACCTTGAAGCACTCACAGAGCCTTCATTAATGTTAAGAAGAATTATTCAGACACATAAGGGATGTGTACTTGATAATATATTCTTGCTGTTGCTTAGAACAGGTATCAGTGAGAATCGGGCTGTAGGTGGGGTTTCCATATGTTACACCTTTAACCACAAGACTCAGCTTTTTAAGGAAAATTCTTTTATTATGAGAGTGTTATCCTTTTTTTTTAATAGGTGTTTGTGGTAGGCTGAAACCTCCCTGGCTCAATGCCACAGGCCAGCCTCCTCCAGAAGCACAAGTCTAGCTCTGGATGCAGCACCGCAAAGCTCACATGTTCTAATCCCTCTCATCTCTCACAAAAAAAAAAAAGCTACAGGGCTTCTATCCTAGCTGTGACAAGGCAGCTTCCATCTCCCTATCATTATTACTAAACAGTAACTACAGCAGAATATATCATGGCCAAAGATAAACAAAGGGAACTGTTACATACATACATACATACATACAGACTAAACTTCAAGCACATGTAACCAGACCCAACACCACTAACAAAACCTTAGACCAGATTCTAAGGTACAGCTCCCTTTCATACTAACAAGGCAGTGCTCATGTAATTAGTCATACAGCGCAGGATTCCACAGTACCGGTTCTGCATACCTGATTCTGAAAAGAGATGATCCCTTGTGCTGATCAGTGGGGATCAGTTGCTACAGCTTTATATGCCCCATTTAGAGGCAGCATCAGCTGTGCTATGAGTTACGGTCAATTTTGGTGACTACCTGTAGGTCTAAATTATGATGTTTGGATCCCTATTCATAACTAATTGATTAAAACTTAGTTTTATTTTCTTTAATTTTGTTAACACATCAGTTCTGTGGACTACCTTTTAAAGTGTATTTTCTCAGATCCACCTTGTTCGCATTGTGGGCCACTCATTCTCAGACAATCCGGTCACCTTTGGAACAGACATGTTTTTATATAATCTGGTCACCTATGGACTACCCTACTGATCACATTTCTTCGGATATGGACTAATGTTCTTCTAAGACACTGCACCTGAGTGATGTTTTTTTCCAAGCATAATTCAAGGGAGCTTTAAACATATTCATGCAAGTCTATATTCTTACTTTAAATTCCCAGACTTCTTAGACTTTATAGAAATTCAAGATCTCTAATAATTGTAAAAGAATCTATCTGTGTGTATAATTAGTAACTTTCACACATCTTGCTATTCACATCTCAAAAATCTATCCAGTTATGGCAATGTTAATAGTAATTATCAAAATTGCCTGCTTAAATTTGCTTGATTCTCTTCAGTCTGCAAAGAAACCTTTTTCTAAAACATCTACCAGAGATTTCTCATATACTTGGAAAATGCAGTGACTTCCCATAGGAATTTCCTGGACAGCACCAACTGTATTGGGCAGAGGTGTAAGCCTGAGTACATTTATTCCAGCCATGAGAGGAACTGTAGTTACTTGATTCTGATCAGTTCTGTACCAGAAACTGGTGTGTACTATGACATCATGAAGAGCTCCACAAGGGTTAAGCAATGTTTTGATAGCCACAGTATTCAGATAGATTCTTCTTTCTTATGTTTCATAGAATCATAGAATCATTTAGGTTGGAAAAGACCCTTAAGATCATTGAGTCCAACCATAAACCTAACACTGACAACTCTACCACTAAACCACGTGCCTAACCATGTCTACAGATTTGTTCCTGGATAGTTTAAATTAAAAAACAAAACAAAACAAAACCGAAAACTCACAATCCCCCCAAAAGAAACAACTCACAAATCAGCATCATTATTATGTTGCAAATGTAATTTGATTATTGTTTCTGAAAATGTAAGATGTATTTGTTTGGGTTTTTTTACAAGCTTTCCCTGAATCCTTTTATACAAATAAAAGATAGGTACTGTTTCTGAGCTACAGAAATACTTTCTGTATTCAGCTGTGATTTTATTGATTATTAAATTAAGGTGATCTATATTGTTATCTGTCACAAGTGACTTACAAATATGCCCCTTTATCTAAAGTAAAATTAACTTGTTGGATTTTTTTTTAAAGGATAATTTATCATTATTCTGTTACATTGACTCTGCAAGGCAGGTCTGGAGTCATGGAGAACAGGACTGGAGGGTAGCTGACTCTATTCATAGGACTGTTTATAGTACTTTTGTGATTTCCATAGGTTACTATAAGGTCTAAGTTCCATTTTGATATCTGCTTTATATGTAAAGATATGAAATATTGTGTTTACAAAGTCCACCAGCTTTCATATGTTTACACACTGAGACAGCTTTACGCAGGTAGATTAACACCTCTAAAATTGCAGTTATATCTGGTACATCAGTTTGCAGTTCTTCTGTTTAGGATGGCATCATGACTTAAAAGTGTGGAAGAAACTAACCTTTTCTCACAAACCCTGTACTAAGAAATACGAATGTGGAGATCATCACTTTTTCTGGTATAGAAAAATGCAGAGATCTGATCTGGAGAGCAGGAGATTATTTGTGTACTATAAAAGGACTACTTGCTTTAAATGTTTGTGAAACAATGTGCAGTCAAGGACAGAGTATTACCTACCCTGAGGATCCGAGACAGAGTTTGTTGGTTTTTATACATCCATAAATATAATTACTAAAAATTGCAGTTGGAGTTGTACTTGAGCATTCTTCTGTGGTAGAAATCTTTATTTGTAAATTTTAGTGTCATATGCCTAAATGATTCTTAGTATTATGTACCTAAAGTTTCTGTGGACTTCATTGCTATTCCCATGAGCTCTGTGTGCAGATAAGAAGCAGTAAATGCCTTTGTGAAATTGTGATATTGCCTCTTCTTGTATAAATGGACGGCAATGCAGTTCAGATCAATGGAGTTGTGACCATTTACTCTTTACAGAATTTATTTCTTAGCCTTCTCAGCTGGAATGTAGCAAGAAAACATTTCAAGTTTTAAATATGTTTTTTCCTTTATGCTCTAACTCTAAGAAAAATCAACAACCATTTTGATATATTTTTTGTTTTCCAATTTGCTTCTATGATCAATGCAGGGACAAGAATTTTAGGTGACAGAAAATGAAAAATCAAATTCATTGATTTTTCAGGAAAAATGCTGATTTACATGACTTGTGTATTCCTATCCCAAAACACATAGACTGGAACAATTTTTCCTACCCCTTGGCAGTAGCTTTATAACTGCATGCCTCACTGTATTGCTATAATTTAATTCCTATTCACCTAAAATATAGCATGATACAAAACATCCGTTTCTTTTACTCAAAAGGAATCAGCTCCTTTATGTCTAGCTCTGACTGCTCTTGAATGAGATGCTCACTAGGTCTCTGTTCTTGAAAGCACTTAAGCACTTGCTTATTTTTACTGGAGTGTCATTGAAGACGTTTGCGTAATAGCACTGAAGTGTTTGCAAGGATGGAGTGACGAAGAACCTGCAAGATAAAGTGTAGAAGATGGAAATTGGATCGGAAGAACACAGGCAGTTCAAACAGACAGATACTCCCTAATAATAATTTTGCTAGACTTGCTCCAAAAGCATGAAAATAAGGAAAATACTCCAGTATAAATTAACTTTCCTTCTGTATTAGCATTCCTTCTAAAGGAATTATTTAATGAAACAAAATTATGTTGGAATAGTGACGAAAGCGAGGTTCCTCTGTTAAAGTGAGGGCTTGGAATGCTGTGTGTGTAAAACACGCTAAAATATTCCACTAGATTTAACTCCCCTCAGTACAGAGAGTGATCAGGGTTGAAGCTCCATTGCTCTGGGGGCACGCTTTGTCAGTTACTGAATGATAAAGGCCCCAAAAGCTATTCTTATCATTTTTTATTAGCCATTTAACACTTGAATTAATTCTTGTTTAACTACTCTGATGACTAAATCTGACTAGTACTCTTAAATACTCTTGCTTAATTTTCCTAAAAAAAAAATCCCCACAAACTGAACTTTCAAAATTGATTAAACATTTGTCATTAAAGTGGAACCGAGTTGATGCTTAAATTTCCATGTTAGCATATTTAACTCTTGATGTCCCTCTTCATAGCTGGACCTTGCAGGGAGGCTTAGTGGAATCTGTCTTCTCTGAGCATGTCTCTTGTCCTGTATCTTACACCTTGACGGGTGGGCGCACACACAGGGCTATATGTACAGCTAAGATGTACCACCTGAAAACTGTCACTGATAGGACTAGGTCACGATTTTATAATGAGAGAGACTTTTGCCCCAGACAAAAGCCAGTTTTTCTTATGGCACGCATAACCTGGGCTGCTGCTTTTCTCACAGCAGGAGTTTCACTGTAACTTGCTGGCATTGACCTCCATGGATTCATTCAGATTTACAGTGGCATAAACTAGACTTTTCTATGATTCCAGATTCTACAATTTATGTACTGGCTTCTAATATTTTATGTTTTATCAAATTCCTTAGACCTTGGTAATTTTTTCCCCAAGTTAATATTTTGAGGCTCCTCTGAACAGTGCAAAACCTGTTCTATCTCTTTCGCAGAATTTTAATTCATTCTTTTTGTTAATTGCAATCCTGTTTTACCTTGTTTGATATAAAATGTGCATTGCTCTGAGTCACTATAATTCTAATAATTTCTAATAAGTTACCTTTGGAAATTGTGTCTGATGCATTCCTTATAAGTGCAGGGCTCAAATAATTTGTATTGCAATTTGTTTTCCTAAATAATCTAGGGCTTTGTTTCATCACTTAAAAAGTCTTTTGTAATTCTTTTTCCTCTGAAATATCTGAGTGGGGATGAATACAGAACTATTACTGTGTAATGTACACATTTCTCATTTATATTCTTGGTCAAATTGCCGTTAAGGTTGCTACAGTGACTAATGCCCTATACAAAATACACAACATGAACAAAGTGTTGAAAATAGCCTGAGCAATAGAAAATATAAAAGGAGTCATTTAGGGTGTGGTAACCTTTGTATTATGGATTTAAGTGCATTGGAAAGGTTCCTGACAGTGGAGCTCAGGAGATGAAGGAGGCTGAGATTCTGCTGAGGAATTTGAAGCACCGGTAAAGACACCTACTCTGTCTACAGCCTCATTCCTTCCTTGCAATACCTTTTGCTTTCTTTTTTGAGACTTACACGTGATGACATTTCTCTGTTGTTGCCTACAAACAGAATGAGTTGTAGGCAACCATAAACAGCCTCCAGCGTGACACAGCCTCTAGTCGCATCTCTGCCATTATCTGAAATGAGCTTGGCACCATGGAAGATATATACCCTAGAGAAAAATAAAAGATAACAATAAGGATGAGATGGGTGGAACAGTAGAACTAGGGAAAGATTATGTATCTATATAAAACCTTGGGAAGTGAAGAATGGGAGAGCCCAGGGCAGGTGGGAGGGAGAAATGGGAATGGGAAAGAAGTAAAAAGGCACATTACCCATAAAATTAGGGAAATAGGGAGAAGATGGAAGAAAAGAAGCAGCATACAGGGTATAACACAAAGGAAGAAATAGGAAGACAAAAAGTCTTTGTCTTGAAAAAGGCAGTGGGTGTTTCTCTTACAGGGAGGATGGCTTGAAGGACACTCAAAACACCCGCTACAAGCAT
This sequence comes from Chlamydotis macqueenii, assembly GCF_036417535.1. Classification (NCBI taxonomy): domain Eukaryota; kingdom Metazoa; phylum Chordata; class Aves; order Otidiformes; family Otididae; genus Chlamydotis; species Chlamydotis macqueenii. The sequence continues at coordinate 24,762,931 of NC_141558.1, forward strand.
AAGTGTTCACGACTTCCCAAAACAGAGGAAGGGAAGAAGCACTCATATGGAGGAGAGAAATGGATGACTGATAGAAACATTTAGTGTGCTTGGTCTACAAGCAGCAAAGGGAGTGATTCTGCAGTCTTCAGAACTAAATATACACACAATCACTACGATTTTCTGCTACAAAAGCTCTCTTTCAGTTCCGGCATTTGTGAAAGATTCACTTGCTCCCCTCTCATGGTGTAAGCAGAAGTTGTCTCTTGTATTTTCTCTAAGAGGGTAGATCTCAGCCAAGTGCATTCGTGGGGATGGTTCCCACACCAAGAACTCACTGACTACCAGAATAAGAAAATTTCTCTCCTTGCTCCTCATTCATCTCTCTTCTGCTGGCTACCTTTTCACTCTTACGCACTTTATTTAGAGGAATTCTTCTTTTAGCTCTCCAGGTCAGTCACACTCCTTCTTCTCTTAGTTCCTTCTGAAATCTGTGAAAGACAACATTAGCTTTTCTATACCATAAGGGATCCATCAGCATGCAATTTTACAGCCACAGAAGGTTTGGAAGTATGCCACTGGAGAAGAAGTCTGTCCCCAGGAGCTGCTAAGAACTGTCAAACTGCCTTTCTACAGAAATTGGAGCTGCTCAGGCTAACAACCAGCCTGAAAGATCTCCAGCTAGCTTCTCAGTACTCTGCATTTGGAAAAAGATAAACTAGAAATTTTGGCATCAAAATTGTATATCTTACACTTCAAGAGAAAAATCTTTGAAAAAAAAAAAGGTTATAAACTAATATTTTGTATCTGTCACTTTTCATGGAATAAAGATAAAATAATTAACCTGTTTGGTTAAGTTACATTTAGTTAAAATAAATTTAACAAAATTTTAAGGCATTAAAATATCCTTTGAGAGCTTAAAAATCTGATAAGGACTTTTGAAACATTTTTGGAAATAAGCAGGACTAGAAAAAAAAAAGGTTTAACATAAATTGTATCATTTGAATTATGATCCTTTCCAACATGATTCAGTGCTCTTGATTCAAAGCCTATTCAATTAGGTGAGAGCCCTCTATTGACCAAAATGGATCCCAGCTCAGGCCCTGACTGAGCTAACAGCACATGTACATGGAGCATCTAATGAATGGCAGCCAAATAGGTGAAAAATATAATTTGTTTTTTATGCAATCTATGAAGAATCAACTGTGAAATATGAAACTTGAGGAGCTGGTATGTCTATTTAAAAACTTTAAAGAAAGTGACTTGATGGATTTTTTTTTAGTTCCTGTAAAGTGCCACTAAACCTTTAAGCTACTACATTTCTAGAGCTGGATCAAATCTGGCTCCCAACATACTCTGGATCTAAAATTCTTTATTTCTTTTGAAATTCTGTAGTTGATTTTTTTTTTTAATTATTTGTGAAAGATTAAATATCTGTTGTTTTCCATCTTTCCTCCTCCTTGCCTCCAGTTTGGCCATTTATTAAATAAAGTGATTGGGTTAAAATAACTCTTTTCTAAAGCATCAACTGCAACGATATTTTGTACAAGAAAAGTGAAAATGTTTGACTATTCATGGTTTTAACTGTCATGAACAAGATATGGGAACTTTGTGTGTGGCTACACTGAAGTGCAAGCACCATTTAGCTACTTTGGGTTTTCTTACAATGTTTGTTAAAAAAAAAGGTCATTTTCTGACATACATATTGTATGAGTTCTGACAGGAGAGGATTATGCCAACACCATTTATCTTCCTCAGGATAATTTTTAAATTAAAGAAAACATGAAGAATATTTATCTACAACCTTTCGATGTACAACCTTTACAGTCACACTTTGCAATGATATCAGGATAATAATTTAATTTCCCTAAAAAACAGTCCCCTGATTCCCTCTTCTATCTCTCTCTCTCCTTTAAGATTGCACTTGACAGATAGAAAGCTGATATCAGATTATAATATCTCATCTTGTTCAAAATGTTTCCTTTCCAAATCTTTCCTATTACCCTGAAGAAACATTGGATGGTGGCTGTAACTGGCACTACAAAAGCATTGCAGTAGGGAAAATGTACTTTCACAGAAAAATGGAAAAATTCTGAGTTCAGAAATGTGTTGCGGTTTAATGCCAGCCAGCAACTAAGCCCCACACAGCCACACACTCACTCCCTTCTGGTGGGATGGGAGAGAATCAGAAGAGTAAAAGTGAGAAAACTCATGGGTTGAGATAAAGACAATATAATAAGTAAAGCAAAAGCTGTGCACGCAGGCAAAGCAAAACAAGGAATTAATTCCCTACTTCCCATCGGTAGGCAAGTATTCAGCCATCTCCAGGAAAGCAGGGCTCCATCCCACATAATGGTTACTTGAGAAGACAAACACCATCACTCCAAATGACCTCCCCCTTCCTCCTTCTTCCCCCAGCTTTATATGCTGAGCATGATGTCATATGGTATGGAATATCCCTTTGGTCAGTTGGGGTCTGCTGTCCCGGCTGTGTCCCCTCCCATCTTCTTCTGCACCCCCCGTGTGCTCGCTGGTGGAGTGGTGTGAGAAGCAGAAAAGGCCTCTGTGCTGAGCACTGCTCAGCAATAAAAAAAAAAAAATCCCAGTGTTATCAAAACTGTTTTCAGCAGAAATCCAAAACATAGCCCCATACTAGCTACTCTGAAGAAAATTAACTCTATCTTAGCCAAAATCAGCACAAGGGGACATCTCTCACTGAGAGGGAATAAAACATGATTGGGAGATTAGTATAGCACCATGGGATTTTGGAAATAAATTTTTAATTTTCTTTAGGCCATAAGCCTCATGTAACCTTTTTGTGTCTTATAGTCTCAGTTCTCCCAGTGTAAACTGGAGGCAGTGTCCTTTCCTTGGTGCACAGGAAAGGTACATGGATGAGCATGCTTGTGTAATGGATGAGCATGGGCAGACACAAGCTCACTCGCTGAAGACTGAGTCAACCAGACACAAGCGAGTAGTTCTGTAGAAGCTGTGTAGCTCTGTCAGTTTAATGCTGTCCCAGAGCTAAGAAACTTTGATAAGACACAAACTACACTAGAGCACAGCAGTACTCTCATATCGCAAGATAATTTCTGAGATGGTACTGACCGGCAAAAGCATAAGCAGAGGAGCCCTGTTGTCCCACTGTTCCCATCCCCACCACAATTCAAAGAGAGCACCTGGGAGGTACCGCTGCAGTGGGCAATGTAAATATCTGCAACCTTGCCTTTAATGGGACCATGGGGGCTGGTATAACCCTTTGCACAGGTCTCCCTAAGTTATGCCTCTGCTCCTGTGAGGCTTTGCAAGCCATCAGAATTACTGGTTTGGTCTTTATATGCCTGGCTTGTATCTCTGCTTTATATCTCCTTACATCCTTAGATGCCTGGGAAAATTTCCTGTCTTCTGTCATGCTGAATTTTAGTTTGCACTTTTACAAGAGAAGTGAAGGATGACTCTGCAAATTAATCTTACCCATGTTCCATTGGCTACTTAATTCACAAGGATACCACTTTGGAATAGATCTTGTTTATTAACTGATCAAGCTGCATAGCAAAACTTGGACTTTTTTTTTGCCCCCACTAGCTTGCTTAAAATTGTATGTCAGGATTGAATCCCTTGATGGTTAGGTATTCTATTTTCCAAGCTAAATTTATCCCTGATCAGTTTTTCCCCCTTTGAGAATGAGTTCATGACAGACTTTTACTTTTAGTCACTAAGTCCCAATTGGAATATTTCAGTTTGCAAGGTCACCACCTCTTCCTGTGTCATATTACTGTTCCCCTCTCTGTCACTGGTCTTTTGTGTAATCTCCAGATTTCATATTCTCCTTTTTTTTTTTGTACTAAGGTAATGGATGATGGTATTTAACAAAATTGTTTACAAGCCTGATCCTTAGGTCCCTGAGGTCTCACTCAGGAGTGGTGATGACAGCTCAGATCCAAATATTGTACATGTGAAGCCACGGTGTGTCACTTTGCATTTACCTACATTTCGAATCTACTTAATATCATCTGCCATTTTTTTTGCCAGTCACTCACTTTAGCAAGATTCTTTGCCATTTTTTTCACAGAACTCAGGCACCCTCTTTACAATTGTAATAAACTTAGTATCATCAGCAAACTTCATCATACGGCTTTTCACTCTTTTCTGGGCTGAGTAGCCCAAGGATTGCAACACAGATCTCTCTAGGTATCCTGCCTCCGTAACAAGGACACAGTGTTCTCTGTTTCCAATCTTTTAATCAATTATTTACCTCTTTAAGGACCTACACTTTCTTTGAGTGGTTTCTTGGCTTCTTTAAGAGCCTTTGAAAGAGACTTTTGCTAATGCTTTCTTGAAATCCAAGTAAACTATATCAACCAAATCTCTCTTGTCAGCTTCACTGTTAACCCCTCCAAAGAGCTCTGGCTGTGAGGCAAGAACTAATACTTGCCCTTCAGCCTAATATTTCTCCTTTCATCCAAACCCGGTGTTATCTCTCCTTTGCATTGTTCCTTAGGAACTATCACAGGGATTGATTGATTTATTTATTAAATAAACACGGTTAATCTAAAAGTTGACCTAAATTAAAAGAAGGAAATGTTAAATAGAGATTTAAGGAACATCAAAAGTAAACCAAAACTTTTATTTGAGGTTTTATATAACATTTTTGTATCTTTTAAAATCATCTTTTTGATGTAAAAATATTGATATTACTTCACTGGTTCATCAAAAAAACCCTCCTTTGATTTGGCAATGAAACCAAACTAACTTTAATGGTATATCCAATATTTCAGCAAGAACAAATATAGAAGAAAACCAGCCACGATAGATATTCTTGTTTTTAGCAAAAGAAGTATTTGAAAGTGTATACTTTCAAGTGAATAAAATAAGTCCCGTCTTCAAATAACAATCTTTCTTCATCTTATGTATCCACTATCACTGTGCTGACAGCAGTTATATCGTCTCCTGTATTTATATCCTTGTGCCTTGGGACTTATGCATAGAGTCTCACTGTCCTCTCTTTACATAAGTTTTCTTTCAGTGGAAGCTATTAACTCTTAAAAGCACTACAACATTAGCCCCTAAGTCTGTGGCCAAACCTGCTGCAGAGTGTGTGACTGAGTATTTCAGTATTCTGTTATGTCTCATCCTCTAAGTTTTCAGAGATATCCAATGTATCTTATTTCCTCTAAGCTACTGTGTATTTCAGTTTGCCAAGGTTCGTTTCTAAATTTCTTGAGTTAGCATATTGACATTTTTAGCTTTTATTCTTTACAATAAGAGCTCCAGCAGTAGCCAGCAGAACCTGGCATACTGTGAGGAATGTACCAACAAAGGCAAGGCAGTGCGCTTCACTGTATTTATTCAGTGACTTCCATGACAATGTTCATTGTGCATTTACAGGCATGCAAAATGAGGAAAGAGAGAGATATGGTGTGGATATGCTGTTCAGCTGGTTCACTCTCTGTTTAACTCCAGGGCTAAATCACATCTACATCACATGTGCGTTGATTTGTTCCTGGCCCTTAATGTAGAGCCAAGCAGTTTTCTTGATAAGAAAAATTATTTATGGGAGAGAAAATAGTTTGCTTCAGGCTTTGAATTTTAGGGACAGGATACACAATTAGCTGGACTGAATTGCTTGGCCAGGAGTGATCCCCTGATGAATGTCACAAAGTGACAGAAGTACTTATTATATACAGAAGTACTTATTATACTACCAAAAAAAGAAATGGGAAATAAAGACTTTTATATTTGCCTCATTCTGGTCTATAAAACCATATATGCTATCAGGAAGTGGGGAATATAAAATACAACATTTAATTAATCTATCTGGTTTACAATGATTCGTAATCTATTTTTCACTGGAAGAACAAATAAATGAGATCACAAGTTTGGACAGTTTTATATAAACTTAAAATTTATTTCATCTGGAAATCAGTAGGCAGAGAAATAATATCTGGACTACAGTTATTAGCATGGACAATTTGCAAATACAATTAAAAGCATGGACTACAGGACGAAAAGGAAGCAAAGTATTTTCTTTACTCAAAACATTGATATTTCTTTTTTTTTTTATCTCAGAAAAAAGTTTCATATTTCCTAACTTGTGTACTTTTTCTCGTCAGTGCCCAAAAACCTTGCAAGAATTTTCTGTATAATCCTAAGTCAAAAAGAATACTATTAGCTTTGTATTTAGAATATTTTATATATAGAAAGTAAAGGATTATTGCAAAATCCTTCGACACATAGACATGTTGTTTGAGGCTTATCAGCTTTACTATGGCAGATAGGTTCTCTTCTTCATGTACAAGTTGTAAAAATTTTGCAAGACTCTGTATATGGCAACAAAAGTAAACTATCATCTGCAGATGTAAGTGAAATATACGGAATTATATTTTTTATTTTATTTACCCTTCGTGGACTTAAACGAAAATGAATGTCATTTTTGCAATAGTCAGCAGACAAAAGATATTCAGACAAAAAGTCTTAGAGGTCCATTTTTCTCTAGTTGGTTTTACGACTCGACTCCCATGGTGTAAATCTCGTTTTAATAAAACATTTTGTCATTTTAATAACTGTGGAAAAACAGACAACAGTGGAACTCTGTCTAATGATCATATTGCCCATAAGAAAACTGTGGGCATTATGGTTATTATTAAAGAGTCTACTAAAACTCTTTTTCCAGAATGTGAAGGGTATGCATGTGCCTTAAACCCAGTGGCTTCAGTGAAGTTTGATATAGATACAAGATTGCATTCATTTAACTTTTTTTTTTTTTCCCAATCTGGGACCTCAGTGCTGAGAGGCTTTTTTTTTTTTTTGACATTTGGGAAAATTTACTCTGAGGTCGTGCATTAACAATACAAAATCTAGTTTCAATCTTTGAATCTTTGAAAAAAATAATGAAAATATGAGCGGCATTTTCAGATGAGTAGTTATGAAGTAGTTATGAAGAACTTCTTCCCACAACTAACTTGACACTGTCCCGCATGACATCCCTCTCTGTAAACTAGAGAGACATGGGTTTGATGGACGGACCACTCGGTGGATAAGGAGTTGGCTGAATGGCCACACTCAGAGAGTGCTGGTCAATGGCTCAATGTCCAAGTGGAGACCGGTCACAAGTGGCGTCCCTCAGGGGTCCGTGTTGGGCCCAGCCCTGTTCAACATCTTTGTCGGCAACATGGACAGTGGGATAGAGGCAAGTTCACTGATAACACCAAGCTGTGTGGTACAGTCGACACGCTGGAAGGAAGGGACGCCATCCAGAGGGACCTTGACAGGCTGGAGAGGTGGGCCCATGCCAACCTCATGAAGTTCAACCAGGCCAAGTGCAAGGTCCTGCACCTGGGTCATGGCAATCCCAGGCACAAATACAGGCTGGGAGGAGAATGGATCGAGAGCAGCCCTGAGGAGAAGGACTTGGGAGTGCTGGAGGAGGAGAAGCTCAGCATGAGCTGGCAATGTGCCCTTGCGGCCCAGATGGCCAACCGCATCATGGGCTGCATCAAGAGGAGCGTGGCCAGCAGGTCAAGGGAAGTGATTCTGCCCATCCACTCTGCTCTGGTGAGACCTCACCTGGAGTACTGTGTCCAGTTCTGGAGCCCCCAACATAAGAAGGACATGTACCAGTTGGAGAGGGTCCAGAGGAGGGCCATGAGGATGATCAGAGGGCTGGAGCACCTTTCCTATGAGGACAGGCTGAGAGAGTTGGGGCTGTTCAGCCTGGAGAAGAGAAGGCTCCGGGGAGACCTGATAGCGGTCTTCCAGTACCTCAAGGGGGCCTACAAGAAAGATGAGGAGAGGCTGTTTAGTAGGGCCTGTTGTGATAGGACGAGGGGCAATGGTTTTAAAATAGAGAGAGGTAGATTTAGACTATTAGGAAAATTTTTTTTACAATGTGAGTTGTAGAACACTGGAACAGGTTGCCCAGAGAGGTGGTGGATGCCCCATCCCTGGAAATATTCAAGACCAGGCTGGATGAGGCTCTGAGCAACCTGATCTAGTCGGGGATGTCCCCGCTCCTTGGAGGGGGGTTGGACTAGATGAGCTTTGAAGGTCCCTTCCAACCCTAACCATTCTATGATTCTATGATTCTAAATTGTATGGAATCCACTGTTTTACAGAATATCATTATTCTATGGAATACAATTAGTGATATGGCATACGGCCTAAATAAATAGCCTAATATTTAATGTTTCTCTTTTTCTTCCCAGTCCTATTTTGTCTTACTGTGTATGTCATCAAAAGTCCTGTCTGTAGTCCTTTACTTACCCATAGTTGGTGAAATTAATCTCTCCCAATTTGGGCATTTAAAAATTAGCTGTCAGGGTCCAACCAGCCACCCTAGATCTGCCTTGTAGACAGTGGAAAAAATGATCACACATTCAAGCTAAGTGTCTAAGTTAAGTGAGAAAAATTTCTCTTGGCAGTGCATATTCCTGTTAGAATGGAATTTGATTAATAATAGTTTGGTAGGTAAAAAGACTGTCTCCCATAGATAAGGTTCCTAGATACAAGCTATGTATTTAAAAAGTATGCTCGCTTCATTCTTTTCTTCTAAAACCAGATCATGTTTTATAATTGAGCTGAACTTCTTTATGTTTATTATTAAATTTGACTATAGATAATTTCCATATGGACAGATAGATTTTTGATCGATTCAGAATGTCGTTGTTAACTTTATTGAGCTAACATTGATGGATCTTATGATGACTCCCTAAACAGGTAAGAAACTATTACAAGGTTGGTTGCAAAGTTCACTGTAAGAAGAACATAAGCATGCACAAAGTCTCATGCTTCATAGACTTTGGAAATAGCAATTTTTTTGTTCATTTGACACAATAGACTTTCATTTGTTGCCCCTACAAGTTAGCTACTATGTAGCCCTTTATTTACTTGCCAAGTTCTGTGATCTTCAGTTAACATTGAATTTTCATCTAAAATACCATGATGTTTTATAAACAAATAATATTAAAATACATGTCTTTGGATCAGAGACTAAATGAGACAAAATGTCAGAGAGTACAATAATAAATACACATAAGAGGACTAGATCTGTGCAATTCATGGAGATAAGCAAATTTTCATAATTTTGTCCAGATCCTGTGGCCAAAATTCAACAAATAACTGAAGCATGGTCTTAATTCCTACTGAATCAAATGGGATTTCTTACATGTACCAAGACTACACATTCCTAAGCACTTTGCTGTTTGTAGGCATTGCTCTCCTTACCTCCCTTGCAAATGCATGCATCCTGATCCTCCCTACTGCAAAAAAAAAAAAAAAAAAAAAAAAAAAAAAAAGCTGACTCTTGTTTATTATGATCCCACAGACAGTATGCTAATATGAGTACGCAGTGCAGCCTGAGTTAATGGAGATATATCTTTTCTTATTACCAAACACCAGACTAGTGCAAATGCACGTATTGCATATCAACATTACAGAGGCATCTTGTATTTTACTTTGTATGCAGACATTCCTCCCAGCTCAATCTTACCTAGGGCTTTCTGACAGTTAATAATCTAGAGGTACCATTGCAAATCCAGAGTCTTCGTTTTGGATCATTGAAAATCTCCTACTATTATTGAGTTGTAACTAGTTTGTTGTCTACAGGCTTTGTAGAAATAAAAGTAATGGTCATTTCCAAGAAAATACAATACAGAGAGCACAGGTCAGAAGAGGTATCTTTTTTTTTTTTAAGATTGCCATAATATTCTTAATTTATACCGAAAATATCCCTGCTGATAGAAATATCTTTCAAAACACTGCAAAGTTTAAAGATGCCTATTGTTCCTGCCTCTAATAGAGTTGATGATTCCTCCTGGCACCCTCTGATGGCTGAATCTGTCAGTATTGGAGCTGTCATGTATTGCTAGGGTGAGGGAACGAAACCAGGTAACACTTGCTTCCTATAAAAGGTGACTTGATTGCACTGGATGTAGAACAGGAAGATTCTTGTAATTTTTTGAGAAATGGGACTGCTAAAAAACACTTCAACCAAAGAAGCGTTCTGTAATTGAAAAATAAGGTATTTTTAGCCTCATAAAATTTTGGTTTGCTTTGCTCCATTACCACACTTCCTTGCTTGCTTGCTTTTTTGCTTTGTCATCCTATTAGCTATTTGTTGCTGAGTTTTGATACACTTTTATTTCTTTCAGCACCTCAGCACAGGATAGCTGCAATACATCCACCAGTGGTACTTCACCTGTGCACCTGAGCCTATTTTTGCTATATTTTCCAATGAAGTCAGTGAGCAAGTGGTTAGACTGAGCTTAGATTCAAGTCTGCTCAGCTCAGTTCAACAGCGGTGCACAAGTGAAGGTTCATTGCTTCTAATTTTAGATATCTGAAAGTTTTTTGTCTAATCTTCTTCTCCTCAGATAATGGAGAGAAAGGTATACACAAGGAACAATTCATGTCATCCCAAGCCACAAGATACAAATCAGCCTCTGAAAGTTCCTAACCTCTGATTTAAAGTGAGATGACTAGCTTTTACTTAAATAAAGTCACATGACATGTCTATAAATGGCTGTAAAGCTAAGAGTGTGTAGGAATATCGAGGCTACACTGGCATGTTGAAAACACTCAAAATTACAAATTGGCAAAGACAGTTATTAAACTTACCTAGGTTCACTAAACTTCCCTTTGAATTTGGCTGTAAGTCAACTACAACTAGTAGATTGTGAATGCAATGAAGAACAGCTGTGCCTTCATAACATAAATCTCTTAGATAAGGGAAATCATTCAGCAAGAAAATTAGCATCTTTACATTTAATTTTCCCTCTTGTCTCTCAAAGGAGTTACATTAGGACTGACAGAACTGATGACACTGGATTTGCAGACCAGGGACTTGCCATAGTTGATCTATGAAATCATGGATGTGCTTCAGACTTAGTTTCTGTTGATAATTGAATCTGGTCTACCATTAAATTAATTATTTCAGATTTTCTTTAAATTGTGCAGCTGTGATTGACATAGACAGTATGTTGCTACCCACCTTGTTCATGTGATAGATGACAAGAATAATGAAGAAATCATGATCCTTTCCTGCCTCAAGTAATCAGTCAAAAAACTTCCAAATTTACTGTCTTGCTATCTGACTCAGAGGCTGGAGAATCCAAGGCATGGTTTCCTTCTTCCCATACACTGTGCCATGAGATTTCAGCTAGAAGCAGAAGCCAGTGCATTCCTGCGAGGCAGACCATCCTCTACAAGAGGCACGCTCGGAGTTCCTCTATGATCTGATGCAAACAGGCTGTGGTATTATTAGTAGTAGCATCGCTGCTGATACTGTTCCAACCTGTGCTTATAGAGTAGGCTACATTGTGACTCTTACGTATTTCAGTTATCTGGGAAGAGAACATTCTATTTGCAAATCAGTTATTTATAGGGTATAAAACACATATGCACATATTGTGCTATGATTTTACATTAGAAAATGTTAAATTGAATTTTTCCCATGTCCTTTCAAAGTGTGAAACGAAATGAATTCAACATGCATCCTAATAAGATGCTACTTGCTTTCTTTAGAGAAAACTTGTACTTTTAAATAGCTCTTTCTAATATTAATTTTTCCACCCACTAGGTCATTCCTTTCATTAACAGTGATTAAAACTAAGCCTCTGTGCTCATAAGCTTGTCCTGTGCCAATGAACCCTCATGTCTTACTAATGGTAGTAGTTTAAAATACCCTGTTGGGAAAATCTAGCTATCTAAGAAATGGGTTCATACATGGACAGATAGAAAGATAGATGGAAAATATTACTCCTCTTAATCTCTAAAACCATGAACATTCACAACTGTTCTACAGTTGAGGATTGAGTGCCCTAAAGCAAAACTAGATATGTGTTTGCAATTTAATATTTTTTTCTTACTAAGAAATACATTCTGATATATCAGAAAAAAAAAAAGATAGCATATTACGTGATACTTCCAACAAGCTGCTTGTATCTTTTGGCTGCAGCAATCGTCCATATGTTTGACACCCTTTATGTAACCCAGTGATACATCATTAATAGTAATTTCATGCCAGGGCGATTGGCAGGCTCTGTGGACAATGACAACAACTACCGCCTCCTAAAATTATTTGATAAACTATGGGGAAATTTTCATCTGTTGCTATAATCTAAAAAATGTATAGTGCTCACAGTATCACATTCTTGTACTTTAATACGAAAACAGCCTGGCTGTGGGTGAAAACATTTGCTTTATAGGGAGCTGGAGAGAAGACAGAGAAATATGTTTCTTTAGAATCTGAGAATTATTTCCTGTGGTAACTGAAACTGCTGTTAATTTAAAATTCAATCCTCATTTATTAATCTGCAATATCCTCTAGGGGATTTTTTTGTTAATAGTCACTAGCATTCATCAAAAAACCAAAACAAAATCCTTTGTTTTCCCTGGTCCTTCCTTTTCTCATACACTTTAAATCTCTTAACCTTGACAAGGACTTGATACTACTACATGTGTGAGGAAGCAATCAAACCTCTCACACTACTGAGTCTACCCCATTGCTGAGACATACAAAGTCCATAGTACCAAGGATTTTCTGAAGCCTGCAATATCTCAGAAAACTGAGTTGTTTATTCTTTTTTTTTTTCTCATGCATCTCAAATCTTTCAAAACTTTGAATAGAGCTGTAAGTCTGTAAGAAGTCATCAGCAGGCAGGATGACAAATTGAACTTCAGACAGAAAGAGGGAGTTGGGAGGTAAAGGGCAGCCAGATTTAGACTTATATATGTGTTTCTCTTAGCCTCAAATAATTTGCTTTCTGTTAAAACTCGAAGCCTTCATACTTGCTTGATAGTTACGGCTGAGGTAATGACTTTAAGTATGCCAATTTGCACCAACTGAAGATTTGTCCTTCTATTTGCAAACTTGTTTTCCAGCTGTCATATTGGTCTGCACCACACAGCTCGCTGTGTTCTCACTACTTCTCTTGTTGGAAATACAAAGGTTTGCTTCATTTCATAAACTGAGATTTCCATTAAAAGAGAAAAATAATGCTAGGCACACAGTCTTAACATGACTGTAAGGATGTACCAATTCACTGCTAATTATTGTAATACAGATGCTTGCCCTGTCTACATCCGTAGTTGCATGCCTGAAAGTGCTATATGATTTCCAGGCAGGTTCATTAATTTACTAGCCTGTTAAGCTAACATGAAGTGCAAAGAAAACAAACTGGTTTATTTATTGAATTAAGTCCAGAAAATGCATGTCTGTTCTTTTATTGAGTGGCTGTGGGCTAAAATGTGACATACCTTTGGGAAAAACAAATCAAGGATTATTTAAGTGGTTGTTTACTTCAAGAAATGCAAAACATGCTGTTTGAGAAGCTGAATCATTAAAACAACTGCAATGGGACACAGTGCTTTTCACACTGAGATGAAAATCTTTACATAGATCAGCTAATCTCTTTATGCCATATTTTCTACCAAGGTATCAGATCATCAAGGTACTGAAATTGAATTCCATATAAGTTGCCGGTCAGATTGACCTGCAGCTAGATACTTCATAATCTTTCACAAAGGGATACTGTCTTAAATTCATTATAATATTATACACTTGTAGTTATACTCCTGTCTTTCCTGGAACTGGGTCTATATGGGGGTGGGGGGATGGGGAAGCAGAGTGGTGGTGGTGTTTGCTCACAATGTTTAATTTTATTCCGAAGAGACGAATTTTGTGCTTTGCCTTGAAGAAAGGTGAACTTCAGGGTTTTTTCTCTACTCATGTGGAAGCGTGCTCCAAAGCTCCTTCTGTGAGCATAATTGCCTGCCTAGTTGATAGCTCCACCACCCCCAAGGACTGGATCTTTTCCCACAGTGAGGAATTATCCCTGAAGTAACCTGGATCTACAGCTTTGAAGATTAGGATTTGAACAAGGAATATAATTCAGCACTCACTTAAGAGCCAGCATAGCATTCACAGCACTAGGAAGATGTACCAAAATTGACTTATTTTGCTTAGCAAGCAAAGTGATGAGTTTTGATCAGCTGCCCATTGAAGGCTATTGTTGGCACGGCCAGCACAGAATACTAGAACTGTGGAGCCTGGAAGCCATGAATATGTACAAGGCTATTGCCAAGTCAGCAGCTGAGAGGATGTTCATAGAAACAGCTTGCTGGCTTATCATGGATGGGAGAATTTATTCTTGACAGATTTCATAACTGGGAGGATGTCAGCTAACCCTGAGGCTGTGAAGTCTCCTGATGGTTAGAAGACAGACCCCTCATTTGAGGATGTTGTTGTGGCTTTGGTTAGTTCTTCAAAATGTTACCCTTTTCCTTCTAACCTCACTTCTGTCTTGTTCATATTTAGTTTCAGCCAGCTGAATTTCAATTCAGAACCTGATCTCCTGTAGGCACTGAGGCAGATGGGAAGCAGTGCTGTTCAGGTATGATGTGAAAGATGGTTTGAACTGAGAGTCAGTAACATACTGTTCACTGCGGTGTTTCAAAAATATCTCTTGGTAGTTTCACATGTATGGCTACCAGAATAAAACAGAAGACTGGAGAAGTTCATCAGCAAGGGGCCCAAATAAGAGGTACCATTACCAGTGAAAAATGGTTTGGATCATTCAGAGTGGAATGATTTGGCTTTGTGCAGTTCTCTTGTTGCTGAATGATGCTGTATGCAATGGCAAGTGTAGCTGCAACACCCAAGAGCAGAAGTATGAGAATGTTATTATAGCCTAGGACTAACATCTTTTAAACAGAAAAAACAAGCTGAATCGTTCCCTTTCTCTTAAATATGGTTTGAACCTCATTAACAAATTTTATGATGGTGATTTTACATGCACTTAGTTAAATGCCCTTTGTCACTGTTTCCTCTGGGAGGTGGTTTGCAACAAGGGGAACATATAACAATCACATACAAAAAAAAAAGCTGTTCTACCATCTGTTTGTTTGTTTTTGCAATTCTGCATATTACAGATTTCTCTCTGAGAAAAAAACTATTAAAACTTATTAAAGTTTTCATTTCTTCATCTATTTGCATTTCAAATAAATATGGAATAATCTGAGATGTAACATTGAAAATAATATAATAAACTGATCAAAACCGACAGGAAAGGATGTCTTAAAATATCAGATTTATTTATAGATCATCAATTTTCAGTTCTTGCAGACCTACAAGTCAAGAATAAATTGGATGGAATAGAATTTCATAAATATGTGAAGTAAAGAAATTGCTTCCTGTGAGTGCTAGTCTCTTTATTTCTGTATCTAGAACAATCACCGAGGAACTGTTGATTTAAAGTAAACAAGTAACAAGTGATATTACACTTGTGTAGTGTATCCTTTTCCACAGGGAAAAAAAAAAAAGGAATTTTAGACATTTAGACATATATGTACAGAAAATGTGTAACTCCTTTTTTTTTTTTTTTTTTCTTTTCAGAAAAAGAGATGTATGTTTCTCTGTGAGGGAAGAGACAAAGTCAGATCCATCCAGAGATGAGGAATCCTATGAAATATCACTTATAGACCTAGTACAGTCTTACCTGGATGACTGTATGTTGTTCTTGTCCCTTGATAATAAAAGTTGAAGTTTTAGTAGGCGACAGAGCTGCTTATAAAATCCTGCAGTGGAAAATAAATTAAATTTTTTCACTGCACTTCATGCAAGCAGTGCTCTGTTCTAAAGAACAATGGGGTAAGGTCTAAAATGGCTGGGGGTAATAAGCATGCAAATTTGATGTGAATTCAGAAAACTCCTCTGAACTATCTCCTCAGTCACAAAGTCTTGAGTAAAGACCTGTGGAAAAAGAAATGAATCTGCTAATCTGTAAAGCAGAGAGAGCCCTGAATTTTCTTAAGCATCCCTGAAATCAGACATGCAAAAAAAGTCTTCCCACCCTTGCCCTCCCCTGCTAAACACTGTCACTAAAAAAGCTCATATCTGCTGCCGTACATGTCTGGGAGCTATGCTCTCCACTGATTTTACCTACTGAGTCCAAATAATTGCAGACTTCTTGTTTGTGCTTCTGTTTTGTGTCCAGTGGGGCTAGAAGAAGGGACTGTTAGCCCTATGGAAAAACAAGGAACTGCTGTTTCTACCTGAACCACATTCTTCAAAGACTAGATGTGTGTCTATCTGAAAAGCTGTATAATTTTGAAAAGAAAAAAAGGGAAAAAAAAAAACCCCAAAACAACACCGTGTCTTGTACAACAGAGAATTGCTGGTCTGTGCACTGAATAGACACACATCACACAAATCACAGTAGGGCTTCATACTGTTAGCAAGGAAAGCATTTCTCAGCTTAATAACTGAGAGTAAAAGTTACCTCACTAAAGCATTGGAAGGGCAAAACAAGGCTCACAGAATAAGAATGGATTGCGGGGTTAACAGAGGCACCCTCACATGAGGTAATTACAAAATAGAAAATAACTATTATAAATGCAAAAAGATCTGAGGACAATTCTGGGAATTTATCAAACCTTGAAAATAGGCCATGTATGTAAGCATAAAAGATTGATGCACTCTAGCCTTGGCCTCTGCCTCTCCTTTTCTCTCTCTGACATCATGCTTTGGCATACAAGTGGAAAAAAAAAAGGTAGATCTTGCTTCAGTGGTTCATTTCCAATATAAACAGGAAAAAGTAAATAGCAATTTGAACAGTGCTTCTGTATAAAGAAAATGCTTCTCATTCTGTTATTAAAAATACCCTGTATTTATTCCTCCTTCCTATTTTTTATCAGTTTGTTTTACTTTCTCTTTCTGTATTTAGTAGACTCAAATGGATTAGGATTCAGTATTAAGAAACAGTTGTAGGGTGTGTGGAAGTTGTATATCAATGGATTTCATCATGGTAAGTCATGTCTGGGGAAGAATATGTTGCAAAATAGTTGCAAAAGCCATTTGGAATCACTCTTTGCTTTGAGAGGAGGCACGTGTCATGTAACGGTGGTCACTGGTGCCACATGAAGCAAGTCTCTTTCTGACTATTTACATCTGATTCCTGAACAGAACACAATGCAAGTGGTGCTGTAGAGATCTACCACACTGTGTTGGTTTTGTTTAGTGGGGTGGGCTACAATGGCACCTTCTGCAAGAAGCTGCTAGAAGTTTCCCCTTTGTCTGGTGGACTTGGATGGGTCTAGGGTGGACCTAGACCCGTCTGGCTCTGGCTAGGGCCAAGCTAATTTGCAACAGTGATAATGTCTCTGTGAAAATGTATTTAAGCAGAACAGAATCATAATTAAAAAAAAAAAAAAGAAATGATGTGAAGATCAAAAAGCAGAGGAAGAGAAGGGGAGACAGGAGCCCTGTGCACCTTGTGGCGTGCACCCTCCGGCCTCCTGCTGGGCGGCCGTCTGGGTCTGACTTGACCTGGCCTAGCTGAGAAAAGTGAAGAGAAGAGATGTGAAGAAAACCTGAGAGGTGTCTGCCTGAGCCTGATTGTGAAGAATTTTTTGTGAGAGGAACGGCTGCACACACCAAAGTCAGTGAAGAAGGAGGGGGAGGAGTAATGCTGCTCCTGGCCAAGATTCCCCTGCAGGCCATGGTGCAGCCCGCGGTGAAGCAGGCTGTCCCCCTGCAGCCCATGGAAGCCCACAGAGGAGCAGAGATCCACCTACAGCTGTGGAAGACCCCACACTGGGGCAGGTGGATGCCCAAAGAAGGCCGTGGCCCATGGAGGGCCCATGTTGTAGCAGGCAGTTCCTGAGGAACTGCACCCTGCGGAAAAAAAAACCTGCACCGGAGCAGTTAATGAAGGACTGTAGCCCGTGGGAGGGACCCCAAGCTGGAGCAGGGGAGGAATGTGAGTTCTTCCCCTGAGAAGGAAGGAGCAGCATAAAGTGACATGTGATGAACTGACCATAACCCCCATTCCCTCTTCCCCCCTGTGCCGCTCGGGACGGGGGGAAGAAGGTAGAGATAATTGACATTAAGTTTAAGCCCAGTAAGAGGGAGTGGTGAGGGGAAGTTGTTTTTGTTCTCTTCCTCATTATCCTGCTTTGGCTTTATTAATAATAATAAATAAATAGTTTTCCCCAAGTCTAATCTGTTTTGCCCATAATGGTAACTTTAATAATCTTTCCCTGTCTTTATCTCAAACCTCGAGCCTTTTTTTATTTTATTGTCTCTCTCCCATTCCCTCAGAGGGTGGAGGGAGTGAGTGAGAGACTGCGTAGCTTCATCTTGAGCAGGGCTAAACTATGACACACACATTCGATGGTATAGAATTGATCCTAACATAATTTCAAAATATTTGGCTGAGATCCCATCCATCAGCTACAGAGGAAGCCCAGAACAACCAAAATCATAACTCAATTATGTCCCTGGTATTATTTTAGATGTGTGGCTGAGGATACACAAATAAAATGCAAGTTTTATGCAAGACTAAGAAGAAAAGTGAGCTCAAATGGTTCAAGACACAGTAGCCACAAAGAGAAACAATGTCAGATTAGCAGTTACCCCATCTAGAAACACACGAGAGTAATGAAAAATCTCTTCATTCCCACAGATCTTCTGTAGGCAGTTGAGAGTACAAGGTAGACAGACAAGTTATTCTTTTCATAGTCCATTAGAAGGCAGGGATACACACACTATTACGAAGCCATTTACATTTTCTTTGGAGTCACCATATATCTCTGGAAAAAAAAAAGTGCTTTTTATACATCTCTTCTTGTGTGGAAGATGCCATTTTATAAGTAGGTACTTTAAAAAGTACAGGACTGAAATGGAACCGAGGTACTTACATCCAAAAATAACCATCCGGTTGCTGCCTGATCTTGATTTAACCCTAAATTCCATGTTTCTGCTTGGTTTCATAGTCTCCCCTTGCCTGGAGTAGTACATCTCTGCAAGGCCAAGTGTCTTTAATGTGCAAGATTAACTGGAGTCAGAAACTACATATTCTTCTAGGGTCCCTGAAAGGTCTGATCTATACATTTTCTTAACATACTAGGCTCCTTTAGCAAGCAGTCTTTAAAAAGATCACAGTAACTCTGCTTCCTATATTAGTCAACTGCTGTATTAGTCATTGAGAAGAACCTGTGTTTAATTGATTCTTCAACCTGAATAAATTCAAATCACTTATTCCAAAAGGCTGCCCTGAGCACTGAGCATTTGTCTATGATAGATGTGGGAAAGTGTGGGTGGAATTAAAGGTGAAGGGAGGCTTTTTCTGTTGGACCTGAGGTATTATGCAGTGATGAATTTATGATTCGTGTGGCAGAGTGCAAAAAGTCAGATATGACTATTCATCAACTTCACTTCCTTTTCCCGTGAGTCTTTCTAAAATATTGGATGTTTCTAACACTCAGAGAGTACCTTAGTCTCCATGCCACAGATTCAAGTAATCTTTTTTCTCGTTCTTTCCTACTGCCCTCCCCACTCAATTTAATTTCATTAACATGAATGTATTATTGTCATTGCTTAACCCCAGCTGGCAACTATGCACCACACAGATACTCACTCACTTCCCTCTGGTGGGATGGGGAGAGTATTGGAAGGGTGTAAAGCTTGTGAGTTACAGTAAAGTATAATACTTAAAGCAAAAACTATGCATGTAAACAAAGCAAACCAAGGAATTTATTCCCTACTTCCCATCTGCAGGCAGGTGTTCAGCCATTTCCAGGAAAGCAGGACTCCATCACACATAGCAGTTACTTGGGAAGACAAAATACCATAACTCTGAATGTCCCCCTCTTCTTTCTTCTTCCCTACCTTTTATTGCTGAGCATGATGTCATATGGCATGGAATATCCCTTTGGTCAGTTGGGGTCAGCTGTCCTGGCTGTGTCCCCTCCCAGCTTCTTGTGTACCCGCAGTGTACTCGCTAGTGGGGTGGTGTGAGAAGCAGAAAAAGCCTTGACTCTGTCCTGACCACTGCTTAGCAATAACAAAAACATCACTGTGTTACCAACACTATTTTCAGCAGAAATCCAAAACATAGCTCCATCCTAGTTACTATGAAGAAAACTAATTCTATCCCAGTCAAAACTAGCACAATTATGTATATGAATTTAAGGAACTGTATAGCGTTTCTTGCCTTACATTGGCATTCAGCTACACGCTACAAGATAATTATAAAGAGGATGGAAAAATTGGTAGCAAGGAGCAGTAAACAGATAGAGCAGGGAAAAATCCAACATCGCTTTAGGACAGAGTGACATCTCAAATGGCAACAGAAGTTGGACTACTAAGATCTGTTAGCTCGGAACTCTGTTAGCTAAGAAGGACATGGACCAGTTGGAGAATCATAGAATCATAGAATCATAGAATGGTTAGGGTTGGAAAGGACCTTCAAAGGTCATCTAGTCCAACCCCCATGCAAGAAGCAGGGACATCCCCAACTAGATCAGGTTGCTCAGAGCCTCATCCAGCCTGGCCTTGAATGTTTCCAGGGATGTGGCATCCACCACCTCTCTGGGCAACCTGTTCCAGTGTTCTACAACTCCCATTGTAAAAATTTTTTTCCTAATTTCCAATCTAAATCTACCCCCCACTATTTTAAAACCATTACTCCTTGACTTATTGCAACAGGCCCTACTAAACAGCCTCTCCCCATCTTTCTTGTAGGCCCCCTTGAGGTACTGGAAAGACCGCTATCAGATCTCCCCAGAGCCTCCTCTTCTCCAGGCTGAACAGCCCCAACTCTCTCAGCCTGTCCTCATAAGAGAGGTGCTCCAGCCCTCTGATCATCTTCATGGCCCTCCTCTGAACCCTCTCCAACTGGTACATGTCCTTCTTGTGTTGGGGGCTCCAGAACTGGACACAGTACTCCAGGTGGGGTCTCAGCAGGGCAGAGTAGAGGGGGAGAATCACCTCCCTTGACCTGCTGGCCACGCTTCTCTTGATGCAGCCCAGGATGTGGTTGGCCTTCTGGGCCGCAAGGGCACATTGCCAGCTCATGCTGAGCTTCTCATCCACCAGCACTCCCAAGTCCTTCTCCTCAGGGCTGCTCTCAATCCATTCTCTGCCCAGCCTGTATTTGTGCCTGGGATTGCCATGACCCAGGTGCAGGACCTTGCACTTGGCCTGGTTGAACTTCATGAGGTTGGCATGGGCCCACCTCTCCAGCCTGTCAAGGTCCCTCTGGATGGCATCCCTTCCTTCCAGCATGTCGACTGTACCACACAGCTTGGTGTTATCAGTGAACTTGCCTCTATCCCACTGTCCATGTTGCCAACAAAGATGTTGAACAGGGCCGGGCCCAACACGGACCACTGAGGGACGCCACTCGTGACCAGTCTCCACATGGACATTGAGCCGTTGACCACCACTCTCTGAGTGCGGCCATCCAGCCAACTCCTTATCCACCGAGTGGTCCGTCCATCAAACCCATGCCTTTCTAGTTTAGAGAGAAGGATGTTGTGCTGGACAGTGTCAAACGCTTTGCACAAGTCCACGTAGATGATGTCTGTTGCTCGTCCCTTGTCCACCGATGCCGTCACCCCATCATAGAAGGCCACCAAATTGGTCAAACACGAAGCCATGTTGGCTGTCACCAACCACCTCCTTGCTCTCCATGTGCCTTAGCATGGTTTCCAGGAGAATCTGCTCCATGACCTTGCCAGGCACAGAGGTGAGGCTGACCGGCCTGTAGTTACTCGGGCCTTCCCTGTTCCCCTTTTTAATAATGGGGGTAATGTTCCCTCTCTTCCAGTCATTGGGGACCTCACCAGACCGCCACGACTTCTCAAATACGACAGCCAGTGGCTTGGAACTTCATCCGCCAGTTCCCTCAGGACCCGCAGATGGATCTCATCAGGTCCCATGGACTTGTGTACCTTTAAGTTCCTCAGATGATCCCGAACCTGCTCGTCGAGTACAATGGGCAGTTCTTCATCCTCACAGGCCCTGCTTGTACCTTCTACAGCTTGGGTGGTGGGACAAGAACTCTTGTCGGTGAAGACTGAGGCAAAAAAGTCATTGAGAACCTCAGCCTTCTCCATGTCCTGGGTAACCAGGACACCAGTTCCCTTCTGGAGGGGGCCTACATTTTCCCTGGACTTTCTTTTGTCCCCTACGTACCTATAAAAGCTCTTCTTGTTGCTTTTTATATCCCTGGCCAGATTCAGTTCTGCCAGGGCTTCGGCCTTCCTTACCTTATCCCTGGCCACTCGCACAGCCTCTTTGTAGACCTCCTAGGCTACCTGTCCCCGCTTCCACCCTCTATAGGCCTCCTGTTTTACTTTCAGTTGGTCCAGGAGCTCCTTGTTCATCCACGCTGGCCTCCTGGCCTTTTTGCCCGACTTGTTCTTCATCGGGATGCATCTCTGCTGAGCTTGGAGGAGGTGCTCCTTGAATATGGACCAACTTTCCTGGGCCCCTCTTCCCTCCAGGGCCGCCTCCCATGGCACTTGGCCCATCAGGTCCCTGAAGAGGCCGAAGTCTGCCCTCTTGAAGTCTAGGGCAGAGAGCTTGCCATGTAGTTTCCTTACTGCCCCGTGGATCTTGAACTCCACCGTGTCATGGTCGCTGCAGCCAAGGCTGTCCTTTAGTTTCACATCGCCCACCAGTCCCTCCCTGTTGGTGAGCACAAGGTCGAGCATGGCACCCCTCCTTGTCGGCTCCTCTGTCGCCTGCAGGAGGAAGTTGTCGTCCACACATTCCAGGAACCTCCTGGACTGCCTGTGCCCTGCCGTGTTGTCTCTCCAACAGATGTCAGGGTCGTTGAAGTCCCCCATGAGGACCAGGGCCTGTGACCGTGAGGCTGCTCCTATCTGCCTATAGAGCGCTTCATCTGCTCTGTCTTCCTGGCCAGGCGGCCTGTAACAGATCCCCACCGTAACGTCCCCTGTCCATCCCCATCCTTGACCCATAAGCTCTCTGTCAGCTCCTCCTCCATCCCCAGGCAGAGCTCCACACACTCCAGCCGGTTGCTGATGTAGAGAGCGACACGCCCTCCTCGTCTTCCCTTCCTGTCCTTTCTAAAAAGCCTATACCCTTCCATGTTGATGCTCCAGTCGTATGTGTCATCCCACCACGTCTCCGTGATGCCAATGGAGGTCCAGAGGAGGGCCATGAAGATGATAAGAGGGCTGGAGCACCTTTCCTATGACGACAGGCTGAGAGAGTTGGGGCTGTTCAGCCTGGAGAAGAGGAGGCTCCGGGGAGACCTCTGCCAGTACCTCAAGGGGGCCTACAAGAAAGATGGGGAGAGGCTGTTCAGTGGGGCCTGTTGTGATAGGACAAGGGGTAATGGTTTTAAAATAGAGGGAGGTAGATTTAGATTGGGTATTAGGAAAACATTTTTTACAATGCAAGTTGTAGAACACTGGAACAGGTTGCCCAGAGAGGTGGTGGATGCCCCATCCCTGGAAACATTCAAGGCCAGGCTGGATGAGGCTCTGAGCAACCTGATCTAGTTGGGGATGTCCCTGCTCCTTGCAGGGGG
Source organism: Chlamydotis macqueenii (assembly GCF_036417535.1). Lineage (NCBI taxonomy): Eukaryota > Metazoa > Chordata > Aves > Otidiformes > Otididae > Chlamydotis > Chlamydotis macqueenii. The sequence continues at coordinate 24,786,252 of NC_141558.1, forward strand.
GTTGGACTAGATGACCTTTGAAGGTCCCTTCCAACCCTAACCATTGTACAGTTCTATGATTCTATAACTCTCCATAGGAAAAAAAGATTACACTAAATTATCACAGTGTCATATAATAATTTCAGCTGAAATTGTCCTCTAGAAGGCATCTAGTACAACCTCCTACTGCTCAAAGCAAGGGTAACTTCAAAATTACACCAGGTTGTCCAGGCCTTGTAGAGTTGAGTTCTGAATATTTCCAAGAACAAAGACTACATAGCTTCTCTGGGCAGCCCCTTCTAGGGCTTAAACACTCTCAGGGGGAAGAGTCTTTCCCATGTGTCTTATCTGAATTTCCTTCACTGTAACTTCCTGTCTCTGCAACTTTGGCTCCATCTTCTCTATCATGGAATTTGGCTCCATCTTCTCTATCACCCTCTTTAGGCAGTAGAAGGCTGCAGTTAGATTCTTCCCTCTCCCTTTTGTCTCCAGGCTAAACAAATCCAGTTCCTTCAGACTCTCTTCATATGTCCTTCAGACTCTCTTCATATGTCCTATGTCCAGCCTCCTAAGCATTTTAACATTTTTCTTCTAGACTCTCTCTAGCTTATGGATCTCTTATTCTTCACAGTAGTGCCCCAAACCAAACATAGTATTCCAGAAGCAAGCACATGAGTTCTGGGAAGATGGGAATAAACACTGCCCTTGATTTGCTGGCTATCCCCTTAATAATGGAGCCCAATGTATGATTACCACTCTTCACCACAAGGGTGCATGCTGACTCAAGTTCCATCTGTCCATCAGGATCCCCCAGTCCTTTTCTGCAGAGCTGTACCTCCAGTCAATCAGTCCACAGCCAGTACTATTGCATTCTTTATTAAATTCCAAGGGCAGGACTGCATTGCCTTTGTTGAATTTCATGAGACTTTTGTCAAGCTGCTCCTCCAGCTTGCTGAGGTCCCTCTGAATCCCAGCATATCAACAGCTGCTCCCAGTCTTTCAGATCTATCCGATCTTACAGGTATATAAATAATTTAATACCTGAATTCTGATATCTACATAATTCAAGGGCCTCTCAAAATGAAAATTTTGCAATGAAATATAGTAATAACAATAAAAATTAAAAGATTTTGACTGAAAGCTAAAGTATATTCCAAGTGAAAGGTCATTTTTGTATGGTAGAAAAATGTTCAGCAAAAATATATATCTATTAGACAAAGGTATATTTAACTTTGATTTGAGAGGAGTAAAGGAGCTTGTTTTATCTTTTTTGTGTGTGAGTGTGTCAGCAAAATTAATGTGCTGCTTTGATTTGGCCTCAGTTTAGAATTACATTTTGTCAATGTCTCTGCTCATGTTATTTTAGTTCAGAATGTTTCTGACCTTTCCTTTAATTTGTTTGGTTTCTAACTAATCACTCACATCCCTTGTAACAGCTTTTCTCTAGTGCCTTCAAATTACATCTCATCTACTACTAAAAGATCTTCTGCAAATTGATCATAGATAATGGAAAAAAAAATTCCAATATCAGAAAGTAGAACTTCATATTTTCTTCAGGGATAAATCCTCAGAAGTTGCTCTGGTTATTACAGTCAATTCTGTTAAATAAGACAGGACTTTCAAATTGGATTGACCCATTGGTAGTCTAAGTCTGAATTTTAGTACACTTATTTTGAGAAATCTGAAAGACAAATCTCTAAAAATTTACGAATTTCAATTTTCAGCTGTCTGAGGACAGCCATCTTGTGCTGGTTTTGGCACTGTGAAATATTGTATCCAGCTTTCGATTCCTGTTCCGGAAAGGTATGGATCTCATGTTTATTGTGTGGCATATCTTCCAGGACTATGCAATCATGTTAGATACAGTAGGACATCTGAAGGGGTACTAGATATCTGTTCAGCTAAACAAATCAAGCCCTGACTCCATCTCCATTAGTTACAATGGAAGACTAGACATCTAGCAGAGATCTAGACAACTATATTTTGGACACCTTGAGTGGAATTTAGTTCCAGATAAAAACATGTTGATGTAGATGTCTACAAATAGCAGCTTAAATATGAAATAAATTTACAACGTCTTTTACAGACAATGGAGATCTAGACCTTGATCTGGTTGCCCGCACACTAGATGACTATCTAGTATCATTTAAGAGCCTTTGCGTGCTGCCTTACCTCCAGCTGCCTCACTAGAAAGGCACAACTGTCCAATAAGTCCTGTGATATTGCTCTGTAAAAATATATTCAGTATCCTAGCACATCTCAAATAGTACCAGATGCCCATGTTGAGGCAGCTGTATCAAGCCTATAGACATTGCAATAAATGGAGGTGAAATAACTCCTCAGCAGGTCATAAAGTACATACCAAAGGCTTCCTGCACAAATTCTGACTGCTAAAGTTAGGTAAACTGCATCTTACCAATTATATCACAAATACAAACTAAAGGCACCTGCCACAACAAATATTTCATGTGCACAAATATGTGCCATATATTTTAAAGGTAACCTGTTTTTCCGTGTCCTGGTTCCAGCTAGGATAGAGTTAATTTTCACAGGCAGCTGGAAGGGAACACAGCTGGGATAGTTTACCCAAATTAGCCAAAGGGCTATTCATAGTATCATAGAATCTTTAAGGTTGGAAAAGACCTCTAAGATCATCAAGTCCAACCGTTGACACAGAGTTTGCTACCTTGGAGTCAGCTGGGTGTCAGGATCCACTGTGAACTGTTGAATCATGTGCTTAGTATACTCTGCTATTTTTTTTTTTTTTCACTCTCTGTTTTCTCTTCCTTTGCTGTTCTGTTAAACAATTTTTATCCCAACCCACGAGTTTTGCCTTTCTTCTCTTGATTCTCCTTCCCATCCCACTGTTGGTGGGGTGGGGAAGGTGGGGAGTGAGGAAGTGGCTACCTGCCATTTTAGCTGCCGAGTGGGACTAAACCACAACAGTCCCTCAGACCCAGAATAATATTTTGCATGGAATTTACCTTGTAGAATATTTCCCCTTGCAGATATAATTGTGTGGATCTCTTTTCCACAGTGATTCTGTTTTTTCGAGTCTGTAGAGAATTTTTTTTTCTATACTGACCAACAATATATAGATTATTACAGTTTTATCCGTGTGTCCTCTGTACTGACAGAGGACTCTGAACCTATTAAGATCTTATAGGCTTTGACTTAAGGTGCAGAATACTTTCCTGGGATCATGGCCTCGGGGATAATCTTAGTATATTTACTGTTTGGCATAATCAGTCCAGAGCTTCCCTATTTCTGTGAGATGCCTTTTTTTTTAAAAAAAAATCATTGCCCTATGTTCTTTTCAAGATCATCTGCTCATTTTAAACCCAAACAGGGTGTAATTACTTCTAGCTCGAGTGCAAATTCCATGTGTCGGCACAAAATTTTTCATGCTTATGCTGTAGAAGCTACAGCCTTCTTCCTTGTAGCAGAATATTGACTCAGAATTTTTAGGTGAAATAAGGTGAAATATGTAATATCCAATTCAGATTATATTCTGTTTTAGTAGGGATAAGTTTGTTTTTTTTTCTGACCACAGAAAATCTAGAGCTTCAATGGTTTATTTTCTGCCAAACGTGTTTTGTTAAAATAATGCTCTTACTGTTGCTTTTGGAAACACATTGGCTTGTACACCCATATCCAACTTGAAATTAGTATCTGCCCTATTCTTTTTTATGATATAGTCATGCAAGGCAATGTTGCCCATTAGTCCTCCAAAGAGTTCTGCTTAACTAGAATTTATATTATCACTCTTTGTACATGCAGTTCATCTTCTACTGATGCCTGCAGACTCCTACTGTGAAACAGAATCCATCACAGTTTTGACTTTTTTTTTAGAAGGCATTGCCATGTCCCATTTTAGTAGACTGTCATTTGAGTCCTGTCATATGATACTCCACAGCAAGTGTCTTTTATTCTCCCATATTGGACACTTTTGCACTAACAGCATCAGACTCTTGATCAAATAAGCTTAGCTATATGACTATTTTATCTTAGAGCTCTCTTGAAAAAGGATTAATTTTAGGTAGTTCCCCTCTCTGTAGATTTTTTCTTTTACCTTTTTTCATTCTCTTTCTCATTGTGGTTTAGTCTCATATCAAGAGCTGAAAAACTTCTGAACTATTTTGTCTTTCATTTAGTAATAATTTTTTTTCGTAGCTTGAGTGTGATTTTTACTTCTTTTTATACTTTTTAATTTGATCTATATTGTCAGTCTAATTCATTCTTGGGCTTTTTGAAAAGCTCTATTTTGCTAGGGAAGAGGATGTGAAATTTTATTAATTGTTAAAAATAAAACTGAACTATAACTTGAAAAGCGACTCTGAAGTGAGTAGTTTAAATGCCTAGCTTTCTGATATCAGTGTTACAGTGGACAAATCCCATTGTAGATGTCTTGTCCAAACTAGTTATCTAGTTTTTCTCCATAGTGAAAGGAGAGTGCTTAGACTCTGCATAAGATAATTCAACTTGTCTGTGTTGGATCTTATTTTAGGATGGGTTTAATGACTCTCTGCTGTTGAATCCCACTGATGTCCTCAGAAGTAAAGCCAAAATGTATTTAGAGGTCAAATTGTCGAAGACATTTATATCCTTTGTCTTGCTAGTCTTGGTCTGGTACAGCATTGCATATGGTAACAACATTTAAAGCCAATGTAACTACTACCAAGTGCTGTATGGGATAGACTTATTCTACAAAATACTGTATGGTGTAGATGTAAACTTAATGCTTTCATAACTAAATAGTAAGATCGAGAAGTCTACAACATAACTGCACAAGAGCAGCATCCATCTTCATGCATCATTCCCTATCTGTTACCTGTAGGTGGAATTCTCTATCCCAATGTCTGTATCACAGTTGTAATTAGAGGTGTCTATGTCAGAGTTTTGAACGCTTTCATTTGAAATAAAATGCAGTAAACCAATTAATCTCAACATATCTGAAAAATACCACAGAGCTTTTTTAGTATTACTGATTGTTCTTCTGAGAATAGAAGGAATGGCAGAGGGTTTCTGCAAAAGGAGAATATAAAACAGTTCTAACTAAAAAGAATGTTTAGAAAATACTAGTTCTTTGTATTCCACACTTGTTTGCAGCAATTATTATACTTGCTTTGGGTAGCTGACTTGTCGAGAGTGAATTACTGAATTAAATTAAGTATCAGAAGATCCAGCTTTAGCAATTATTTTCTGTGGCAGCTGTGACTCCAGAGTTATTGACTTCTTAATAGTTATGGCACTCCTCTTGGATTGAAACTGAAAAAAAAAAAGAAAAGAAAAAGGTGCTAGAATAGATCTGAATATCACAAAATATGTGCGTAATATTTCCAAATCTTAATAAAGATGTAGTTTTCGACACCAGAACATGAAGTGCTTTAAGGAAAAAAAAAATCAGAAATAAAAGTTACACCCTATACACTGTGCTTTTCAATGTAAAACTTGAGTGTTTTTTATTGACAAAGTGCTCTTTTGGAGATGGCAGTGCTGTTTTGGACATGATCCACCTGTATTGTTGACACAAAGAACAGCTGTTCAGCAATAGTCAAAAGCTTTCTGAAATACATGAAATATTAGTTAATATGAAAATGTTTATCAATTAGGTAATATTACAATGAGTGCTTGATCACAGTTTGTGTTATTCTGGTCTCTTAAAAAGTAGTCAATAATATCTTGGAAAAACAATGTTAGTCTGTTTGCATTCTTCTTTAATTATCACATTCACTTGAACAGCAACAAAATTAACTATTGGAATGAGAAACTCTAACAATGTGTTCGAGCTGAAGATCTGCCAACAATCTTCCAGCAAATCTCAAGCAGAATTCCAATGGCCAAAGTGTGTTTCATCAAGAAAGTCACACTTTAGAATTGCTTTTTTTTTGTAAGATACCTTCACCACAAATGTGTTATACAATCAATATTGTGTGAAATTAGCAGAGTGTAACACTAGTATTCTTTGAACTGTTTTCCAAGCAAAACTGTGTAGTTTAATAATTTTTTAAAACTTCTTGGTTTAGTAGACAGTTGGTTAGAAATATTAGAATGGTCTGGTTTGGCTAACCCTGCATAAAAGGATCAGGTTTCTATTACCTTGCTGCTTATTCTCACTCTCCGAATTAAGTTATCAATCCAGGTAAAACTGAGTAGCTGAAAAATGTCTCCAGCATAGAGAATGGAATAGAAACTGTTTAGGGAGGAAAAACACAAATGAAATTACAATACAACTTTATGTTTATCAAATATTTTTCTGTCGGAACAAATTGACCAGAAATAGCATGTTGATCCTAATTCTCAGCTGAATTGCCTCTGTTAACTTCCTAACAGTCTAGTGTAATATATATATTTACAGAGCAAATGCTGGAATGCACAAATATGAATTACACTCTGGCAGAAAATTAATTATAGCTGAGAAATCGACCTCTTTAATGTGTAGCAGATTAAGAGACAAAAAAAAATATGAGCCATTCTAAACCATTTCTTAAAAAAAATGAATGTGCAATTCCTGTCAAGTTTATCATAAATTTACAAAACAAGGTGATTAGTACATGAAGACACATATAAACCAGCATGAAGGCAAGATATAAACCAAAGCTGCTTCAAAAAGGCAAGCTATTTTCTTTGCCTATAATGCCATAATTTGTCTTAGTTTCAGAGATATATTGAAAGAAATTTTTAATTAATGGTTATTTAAAACCCAGTAAATTTGACTTAGACTCACGTATTTAATGAGCACCCATGTTAAAACATTAAAAACCAGTGATTGATATGATCAAAGACTGTAGGATTGATAATTTATAAGCTCATTCATGACCATAAATCCAATATGAATATGGTTTCTAGGGGTGTTTGCTTCACTGCCAGGCATGTGCTCCCAGCAGCATCTCTGAAAATAATCGTAATGAAATATGATAGTCATCAGTTAACACAGCCACAATCCCAGGCCACTTTAGAAAATGTTTGCATTTGTGATTTACCCAGCCTGGTAAATATCAAGTAGCTCAACTGAGGTCAGTGAAACAGTTTAGAAACTGCAAATTAATGCAACTGTTGTCTTAAACTTAGCTGGTGCTTTGGTTTGCTGCTCTAATACTTATTTTCAGAGACCTTTACTTCACTGTATTTAGTCATTGCTGGTGAATGCACTTCTATTGGCAGCTAGATACTCCTAATGTTGCCTATTGATATTTCACAGTTTACTGCTGAAGTGTTTTTTAAACAAGTTATTTGCTTAACATGAAGTACTTTTTATGCATTAGTTCATTATAACACACATCTATAAGTTTAGTCTACATTTTCAGGATTTCAGCAGAGGATGACTATGCATTTTAAGAACTCATGCAATAGAAATAAAGCTGTACAAAGAGCCTATGTTTGAGTAGCTAAGTTCAGAATTATGACAAGTTCATCTGTGTTCATCCATACACAGATTTTCTTCCAATACATTTCATTAAAGCATTGTTGAATATTCTATCTTTTTTTTAATATTCTACTGAGGAGTGATTGAAAATGCATCATATGGAAATTTCTTAGTATCTTCTGTGGTGTTAACAGCAAGTGTCTGTCCTCACATAAATTAAGAGAATGTAAGTGCACGTGCCGAGTAAAGTCTGATGTTCAGGTTAGTGCTATGTGTTTACAGAGACTGAAATCAGGAAGAACAAGAGCAAAGCTGGTGATTTAGACACAAAAATTAGACATAATCATAAAACACTTCTACTCCAAAAAAAAAAGTAAACAGAGCCACAGCGCTTATTTTTATTCTGTTAATCTGGGAATATTGTTTATTTAGCTTTAGTTGGTATAAATCTGTTCTGCTGAAATGCTAAATTGAGGTTTACAGAAGTGGCTGGGAAATTAGATACCATTATCTTCAGGTCTTGCTCTTTCTGCACTGCAAGTGCAACCATCTGCAAACAACAGCTCTCTAACAAAGACTCTGATGATGCACACAAACACGATAGATTAAAAAGTTTGAATAAGTGGATTCTAATCTTTACTCGCAGGGTAGATCATAAACTGCATGATCTAATTTTAGTGCAAAAGAATCTTCAGAGTGATGGCACAATGAGTCATACAACCAAACCACCATGTCATTGTCAAATAATCTTGATCTGCTAATTTAGCTATCGCTATTTTTTTTGGTAGACGCTGAATGCTAGAGCAATTGACATGTTTGCTCTGGTGCTCTGAGTCTATAACAAGCACAAACTTCTATTTTTACTGCCTGGTGTGGAGGAAGATCTTAGCAGTATTATTGTGCTATGAATGATGAATAGGCTAGGTAGACAAAAGGATACAGGTGTTACATGTTTTTGCGTTACTGTATGCTGAGCTTAGATATGACAGATATTTCTCCTTCCCCATGCCCAGTAACCTAGTGTTCAGGCCATGCGAAAAAGGACAGACCAGGCTTTACACTATCACCTGACAGATCTCAAGCACACAATTGTCACTGCTACAAGAAAAGATGTACCACAAGGAAGGAAGCCTTTGTGACTGGGGTATTGTCAGCTCTTACCAACCAGTATAAGAGTTGCTGGACCAAAGATGAAGCATGCTCTGGCTACCCTGCTTCCTGCTCGGTGAACCATTTATGCATTTTACTCAATCACTACTTAATTTTTTAAAAATAAATCCCTTCAGGCCATCCTTTTAAGAAAGGACTAGCTGCTAGGGTGAAGTCTCTTCTAAGAGCTCTACTTAGATGGAGTTACTCAAGGGCTTTAAATGAAATGATGCAGTTTCTGCATCCCAGATGAACATTTAGCTGAAATAACTCCTACCTATTCAGCCACAGTGAAGATTAGGTGCAGAACTTCTGTGTGTGAAGAAAATTTACAAAGAGAAGTATCTCTGCAATTCAAGGGTCTCCAGGTTGAAAACAGATCTAGATGGGGATTTCCAGGTGAACAGTTCACCTAAGCACCTAAATTTCATCATAATCCCACTTTGGGCTTAGTATTCACTATTTATATATATCCAAAGGTGTTTATAATGTATTTTATTAAACTAGACTAGAAACCATTCTGAGCATTGGAGAGTAAAGAGACACTTTTTAAAAAACATTTAGGATCTTTTCCACCATGGGACAACACTGACACATGTCCATTATTAAACTGGCTCTTATTCTCAACAGTATAATTATTCTTTATTCCTTTCTAAAACACAATCACACGTACCAATATAAATCTATTAACTATGTAAGCAATTAATTTTACAATATCTTCCAGTACGTCACAGACACAAATTATAGCACAAGTTTATTATTTATGACTATTGAATGATGTCCATGAACTTGAAGTCTGTCCAGCAACCATACCTGGACCTAAAACCCCTTATATAATCTTTGAGTCTTTGCAGCTGCTAGCCTTATCCTGCTCTGTCTTTCCTGTTGGTCTCTTGGACACTTGGCCTGTGCATTATTTTGCCCACAAACCCTAGTCTCCTGCAGCTTCTGGCTCCTTGACTTCCAGGCCCTTCAGGCTTATGCCTTCTCACACCACTGGTTCTTATCCTCCTTGTGACCTAGTCCAACTTGAAATCCCCTAGCACTCACACTCCAGCTCAGAATAGAGAGCACACCCAAATGTAAGATAAAAAGAAATAGGATGTAGGAGGAATACAAGATAGGCCATGGTAATCAAGTGCAAGGCTCAGCTGCCTATTTTCACTCAGCCAGCCCCTTGTATCCCATTTTCCCTCTATTTTCCCCACAGTTGTTCCTCTTCAATTCATCCTGATCCCTTCTTTTCCCAACTTTTGGTCCTTCCCCTATATATCCAATTATAAGTTTCACACAATCTCCAAATTCTTTTCCCTTTGCATCCCATAATAAAACCTTTGTCCACTTAGGCTTTAGCCCTTTAAACCTGCATGGCATCCAGGAGGAAGTATCCCTGAAGCATCTTGGTGGGTTTCACACCAGGGACAATGGTCTAATTCTCCTCCTATGGTCTTAGAAGTCAATACACTATCTTTCAAATTCACATGTTAGATTACTATTGCTTCTCTGCATAATACTATTTCTTGAAGCTTAGTGAATTGGGATGAGACTTTATGCACAGAAAAATTAGTTTCTAGATTTTTTTTTTTATTTTTCAAAAGAAGTTGAATGTCTATCTGCCATGCTTAGGCTAACACCATTGCAGGGAAGCTGCACTACTTGTACTTAAAGAAGCAGGCAGTTGTGAAGATGGATCAATTGCAGATGCAGAGCTCTTCAGTCTCATTGACTAAGTCATGCTCAGTAGTTCAATTAACACCATTTATTACTTTTTAGGTCCTTGTACTTCTATTTGCATTTTTCCTTGGACAAATATTTTCAGTTCTTCATCTTTGGATACTGTAGTTAAATCATACAAGAAGATATTTTTTGAGTCCTTTTTTGAAGCAGTTGCCAATAGGGATGCCTTTAACAGCAGTAGATTGACTGTTGTTTGCCTTGGCCTTTGTTTGACATTGGGTACTGTCTGAACAGGATTACCTGGCAGGGTGAAAAAAAGGTGCAGGATTTTGGTTATCTATATTTTCACAAACACGGTGTGATCCCAGACTTTTTCAAGCCAATATGTTCAGTTGCAGAAGCGCAGAGTGCATAACGACTTCTTTTTGACATGTGGTGGTGAGGTGGAGTGGCAAAGACACTGCTTCTTTCTGCACGGTATCTTCTTCAAGTTTCATGGGACTCTCTGTATGTCTCAATGGATTTCAAGGCTCGATAAAGAAATAAGAGAGAAACCTCACAAGGAAACCTCCTTTTAGATACTTTATATAGTTCAGCATATTACAAACCTACTTTGTGTAATTGCTTTAATTCAGACTAAAATTATAAACTGATCATTGGTTAACTTTGGAAGAACATAATAAAAAGAGTAAAGCTTTATGAGAGGGCCATATTCTGCTCTTTGTTACTCCAGCATACTTTTTATATGACTATTCAATTATGGTCTAATACGGGGGCAGTGCAAGTAACAAATGTTGTGAGAGTTTGGGAATTTGCTTCTCTAAAACAGGATTGTGTTTGTTAGATGTCCAGGAGAAACTGATGCTGTTTTGCTATGCAGGCTGGACAGGAATTTTTATTCAAAGAGAGCAATAAAACTCTTGGTCAGATTTAGCTAAACCATCTCTGTGTACAAGCAATAGGTTTTTGTGCAATAACTAATCCACTCCATGAGCTGATGCATAGAAACAAAAAAAACCTGATAATTCATAGTTATCTAGGATCATTTACCAACCAACAGCAATACAACACTGCACTGCCAAGAGATGGAAGGGTCATTTGCAGAACAAAATAAGGCAAAAGAACTTAAGAAATATAACAAAATGATACGAAACATAAAAAGGAAATGAATTGTCACCTTTTCTCTATGAAGCTGCCAAATATTGAACTTGATTTCTGACTTAGTTGACTCTTGAAAAGTACTGAAGAAGTATTCTTCAGTCTACAATCCACAGTATGTTCAGACTGTGTATAGTACCATTAACTGTATGTTAACCTTCACGTGACAGAATGGTGGCAGGAAAAGTTGCTGTCACAGTTTTACTTAGTTCTGCCATTGTAATAAAGCCTAGCACTGTATAAGTTCAAAGCCAGGTAGATTTGTTCTTGACACATCTTCCCTGTAAGGTGAGTAAATACCATTATCCTACTATCACTGATGAGATAGTTAAGAAGGATTCTGAGTCACTTAAGATTTAGATTCTGAGTTCATCCTTTTTTTTTTTTTTTTTTTTAGCATTGAGGGACATGTCTTCTGGGTTTACAGTATTAAAAGTTACGACTGGGATGAGGATCTAGCCCCTGAGTGATGTGACGAGGGTTACACAGGGAGTCAGTGGTAAAACTGATCCCTAGTCCTGACTCCCCTTCTGACATTCATCTTGCGCTTGCTGATATTCAACAAAAACCCAGTTTCGTTCCACAAATCTCACTGTCTAGCTAGTAAAATGTCTAAGTACAGCATGAGTACTTCCCTTTTAGCTCACACTCTATAAAAAGTACTGGACCCTGAAAATGAAACAATTGGTGATGAGTTGCACCTTACAAAGAAGTAGACATTTGCTTCAGATTTAACAAGCCACTGAGTAGCTGCAGTAAACAAAAGCACAAGTGCAGCTGGCAAATGTGTGTTGCTCTATGGTTTATTATAATGAACGGCGTGCACAGCTGCTTTGGGCTGTGGGCTTTGTCCATTAAAGCCGTTGGTACCTCAGCAAGTACCCAGCAGCACCACGGCAAGTCTGTAGTGCAGTAGCCTGCTTCTCTTCAGCATGCAAGGAAACCTTCCTGCCTTATGCACCTGTGCTCTGAGCAAGCCAAAAGAGGGGTAGACTCAGCAAAAAAAAAAAAAAACCAAAAAACCTTCCCTGCAGGTTTTTGCTTGTACTCTTGACATTTACAGAGTAGTACGTTCTAGTATTTATTCTAGTAATAAAAAAGTTCTCCAAAAGAGTCTTGTCATTGCTTGACAGACATGTGCATTGCCAGTAGATAAGAATACATCTGCAGGACTCATTTGAAATACATCTTCGAAATATTTTAATAGCCTATTGATTTTTTCCACATTAACCTACCTTGAAAAGAGAGAGCAAAAAGTGTGGGGGCTGACTAAAGCGTGCTTTCTGTGCAGAATTTAGAAGTAATTCAATGCCTTCGAGTTTCTTACATTTCTGTTACCCTTTAAGTGTGTCCTCCAAAGTTACCATGACGGAAAGGTATTTGCATTTATACCCTATTTCAGCTTTTACAGCATAGAAACTATCTGATATGTTTTCTTCTTTCTCCCAGCTGGCTTACATTTACTTCCCTGTGTTTCTTGAAATGTACCATTGTGGATCTCTATTTTTCATTATGATAGAGGGAAGCTGATCCCTCAAAGTCAGATTCTGTGTTCGTGTAAAAAGCTGGCAATTGTCACACTTCCTCAATTCACCAGGTCTTTGGCATGGTGGCAGAGCAATTCTGAGCATTGCCTCACAAACATATATTATTTCCCAGTGCCTCATCAGCTACATCACACACAGAATATGAATTAATGGTAAATGCCAATCAACTCTGGTTTATAGTTCCCCATGCTGCCATTGTTGTTCCTCTGTGCTCTTATTGGATTTTCATGTCCAACTGTATATTCACCCACATTTTGCCCCATTCCCTCTGCATGAATGAGTAATGAAGGCATTTCTGTTTTTGAATCTGGCAGCTCTGCTATGCACTGACTCCTGTGTAAAAGTTCCATGGGAAAAATCAAAGAGTGGTTGTGTGAGTATTTTCTTTTTTCTTCTTCTTTTTTTATCATTAGAGTTCTATCTGTGCAATTCATAACTAGCTTATCCTATAGATGAAAAGTCATTTATTTATGCAGAGGCAATGCACTGGGTTGATTAAGTTTTGCCCCAAATCTGTTGCCACAAATCTGATTTAAATTCTCATCAGTTCTTCCCTCCTCTTCAAGGTAACAGTGTAGAATCTATGAATTCATAAAAGAAAGGTATTAGAACAGGTTAGTCAGCAATTATTCAGAAAAAAAAAAGAAAAAACCTCTCAGCTAGCCTTATTCTTTTTAGAAGAAACAAACCATTGTTTGTTAAAAGTGATAAAAAGTAGCTGAGCTAGATTTATTTCATCTGAGAATCATATAAATCTTCTTCATTATACAGCATGTTGCAAGTAGCGGGCAGGTACATTTAAAAAAAAGTTGTTTGCTGATTCCCTTTAATATATCTCTTAGACATTTGATTTTACAATTGATGGTACTTGTGCTGACCCTTGACAGTCTTACTGAAACGTATGGTCTCAGTAAACTGAACGTCAGTGCAAAACACAGATGTCCTGTAGCTGTTCTCTAAGCACTGTACGTGCACCTTGACTGTGAGGCTAAGCTCTGAGACCGCACTTATCTGCAGTTTCACCAACCATAAAAATCCTCGTTGTAAACAGGTCAGGCATCTGATGAGGCAAACTTTACTTTATTTGGATTTTGATCTGGGTCTGGATCACACATTCATTAGTCACATGCTTTTAAGCTACTGAACTCAGGAAATCTGCATGGAAGTCAACACAAAAGAGGCAAGAAACATTCACTTCTGAAGAACTGCTTTACATAGAAGAAGTTGTTTAAGACTGGAACTTCTGTAAAGAGGAAGAAAACATTTCTTGTAATCAAAGGAACAGCCACAGAGATCTTTTTGTATGTAGTCTAGATTAATCCTCCCTTGTCTCCACTGGCAGAAATGCAGATCAGTTGGACAGTGTGTTATGAACATTTATTGTTTCCTACAAAGAACAAAAGATCCCGTGCAAATTCCTAACCTGCCATTTCTGAATGTGTGAAGGCTGTTCCTCTCAAACCAGTGCTGAGTGTCAGCAGAGTGAATTGGAGTTGCATTGAGAATGGAGAGAACTGCTGTTCTTATTGAAAACAAGACCTCAAAGGTGACCCCCAGAAATACAATCACTCAAAGAGCAAGTAGTTCAAACTTCATAAAAAGCCAATGCACATTTTCAGTTGCGAAAAATTAAGTTTTTAAGCACCAGGAAAACAGCTTTCCTCAGGAACTGTTCTGGAAAAAATGCAACCAAAGAGATCTTGTTTACAACAACTGTTCAGGATGGAACGTATTTAAATTGCCCACACAGCAAATTTGCAGTCCTGGAGCTATACAAATTTATTCAGCCCTTTTTATCTTTAATTCTTTATCTCAAAGGCTTGCCTATTCTATTTTGAAATTATTTTTGCAGCTAAGAAGGAAAGAAGCTTGTTGGACTGAATGAGTAACTCAGATGATTTCTGCATGTAAATGTTCAATGTATATTTTTCTGATGCATGCTGCCCTAACCATTTCCTGGAACTGTGGCTGGAAACAGCCCTTTTATCACTCATTTCTCACTGCTAAAACTCAATGAAATTCAATTATCACAAAAACAGTCAGTAGGCTTCAATTTTGCGTGTCCTGTTACTTTTAAAATTTGGAGTGCCTCCCGATTGCTGTCACAGCTATTGCATTGTCTAAATCAATTGCCATGGCATGCTCACTAAATTGAGAAATGTTGTTGTGAATGCATAAGAGGTCTCAAGTATCAACAAAACCAGAGACAAACAGGGAGAAAATAAAAGGTAGGGGAATTTTTCATCTGCTACAAAACTTTATTCCTTTGTCTGATTTCCTTTGAGGATTCACCAAGGGACAAATAATACTTCACCCCTTCTGCCTGCATGTTTGTTTCAAAACTTCTTGAGCAGACAAAAGTACTGCTAAAGCAGCGATTCAAAGAGAGATGGTTACAAGTGGAAATTTTATGGCTACAGGCCTGCAAATTCTTTTTCACACTCAAATATTGTGCTTTTTTTTCTGGGGTATATTTACAGAGAGATGTACTTAGAGCCAGACTGTGTCTTGCATATTCAGGTGTTTTTGGAAAAGCAAAAACTACAAGAGACTGGCCATGTGCTCAGGGACTCCGCTCTATTAAAGGGTTGGGATAGCTTGACAAAAAGCTCAGTTCTTTCAATACACCTTTATCTAAAGGTGGAACAAAGCATTTCCCCTCACTGACGACACTGCGCTTCAGCCTAGCAACTATGGAAGTGCTCTCTGTTCCTCTGGCTTTATCTGAGCAAAGCCCAAAGAGGGTGCAAACTGCCTGGCCAAAATCACAAGCTGTTGTTACCATTTATCAGCTTTAGGAGCATATAAGGCACTCCAAGAAGTAGCCCAGTGCATTTTTAAGTAGAATTCGGTTTCCACAGTTACACACACATATGACTGACTCAGTCACACAGCAAGTGGAAAACCTACACAGACCTGAGTAAGAGAATTTGTTAAAAACTACAAAAGATAGGGACATTGTGTATCTTGGAGAGAAATGACCTAAGCTGCTTCTGTACAGCACAGAGGAAAACAAACACAATACCTCTCATCTAAAAGTATAAATCCAGTGTAGAACAGATGAATTGCACCCAAAGAGGGTTCATTTCTCTTCAGTGACTGTAAAGGGTAGCTCTTCAACTAGCTCAGAAAAAATATAAAGATGCAGTGGTTATGAAGGCTGGATAAAACCAAACAAACCAAAAACCAAAAACTTTTCCCCCCCTGCCCTGCCCATAAACAGAAAAACAACAGGGAATTATCTAACTGAAATCCTGTTAAATTTGAATTAATTTGAAATATTTCACAAGATTTCAAGATTATAGGCTCCTTAATCTCTAAAGAGTATCAGGTCTCATAGACTCACATCTATGAATTCCTAAGAGTTAACTAATGCTTTTCTTTGGAAAACTGCAGCTCCACTACGAGTTAGGAAAAGGACCTGGTTAGGAGGTGTAAAAGTGAAGAAGTAGTTATGCTACACAGTAGACTTTCGTCAGTTTTGCAGTTCTATATCTCATAGATTCATTTACTTGAGCATGTTCCATTCCTGACATTTTCAGAGTTTAGCAGAATTTTCAATGCAGTTGCAGCTGTGGGCTGCTGCAGGCAGGAGCAGAAACAATCAATGTAAGTAAGGGCAAGGATACTCTCTTCCTTATATTGTCAACTAGTTGCCTTTAGGGCCATTGGCTTTAGGAGGATCCTGCCTAATTCAAATTCAGAGGGATATGAGTAGGACTTGGACAGGGTAGATAGGAATAGATATTGTAGAATGAGGGAATAAGAAAGGAAGCTGGAATGGGCAACTGAGGTGGAGGAAGGAATGTCCAAAAGAATAGAGATGTGGATCTTGATTTGTGGATGGAAAGCTGAGGCAGAGATTGGCTGGGAAGCTGGAGTGGAAAGGTTGGACTAGGAATTGGAGAGAATGAGTGATGATGTGTGGAAGTAATAAAAGCAGCAGGTGGAAATAAGATAAGATAAGACATCCTTTATGAAGGAAACGAATCTTATAATGGTTAGACGAGGAGAATGGGAACAGGAGGCCAAGGTGGACAAGTGACATGAGAAGTATCAGAGGCACAGTGGAACAAAATGTCTTACACTGCAAGAAAATTGCAAGGAAGCTCTTGCTAACAGAATTATATTCCTCTGTCATAGTATGAGGCTTGCAATAGTCAAGTCTCACCTTTCCTCTGTTATCAGAATTGTAAATATCTCCTTATTTTCTAGTTATGGCCTAAGAAGTCTGCTGTAAATCCCTGAATTTAAAGAAGTGTCTTTGCAGTAGATTTAATAATTCTAACTGTGCTGGTGAAGAGCTGATATATGATCACACAGAGGACATGACACACACAAAAATCTTGAAAGAACTTCATTTTGTTTGCAAAGTCATGTGCTCAGATTTTAGGATATGTCAGGCTTGAGATTGCCTTAGGAACTCTCATTATTTTAAATTGACGAGGCAGTCTTGCCTTGATTACTAGTGATTTCTTCTGCAAGGTTCCTGCATAATATAGCGTGCTGAGTAGCTTTGCTCTGATAGGGGTTAAGGTCATTCAAGAAAGACAATTGTTTTCTCTAGGATCCCTTCTTTAGAAGATGCAATATTGGAATGTTGTAGTTTGTGAATTAGACAAATGGTAAAAGGAAAAGCAAGAAGTTAGGCCTCAATTAAAAGAAATGAATTCTTCTAGGAGAACTGGACTCTGTCCCTGATTCTGAATGACAGAGCTCCTGACCAAGTCTGGAAAATTCATGTAAGCCAAAATTAGTCCTAGACCTTACTAACTATTATTTTCTGAGATTGAATACTCAATATTAGTTAAAGATTTTACTCTTAATACCTCTATGTTTGTCTTCTCAGTTGCTAAAATGTTGATAGCCTCAAACCTCAAATGCCTCAAATGGCAGACGTTAGAAAATCATTCACAGAATAGTTCACTCTCACGAACTATAGTGGTAAGTGCCCCTGAAAAGACCAAGAGGAAAATAGGCCTTAAGAAAAAGGTTTGAATCGTGAATAGTAAATAGAGTGTGGGTTGTAAAACAAACAACAAAGAGAAAATACAAGATTGAATAACCACCATTAAGCAGCATTTGTTTCAGAGGACTGAAAAATATTGTATTAAAACCACAATTTTTAAAATATTAATTAATAATAAAAGAGAGTTACATTGGAATTTCTTAACTTTTCCAAACATTCAACCTTAGTAGTGAACTTTTAGCTTTGTTATGTATTCTTTGGAAACTTGATATTTTTAATTTTTCAAATATACATTTTAAATTACGCTAAGTAATGTAGTCACATTTCCTATCTATTCTTTTCACCTTCTTGTGCCAAAATCACTTTCCATTTTGTAAGGAATAAAAAAATCCCAAGCAGTTATTGTGTTACCAGGTGGGATTAATGCAAAATCTGTGAACTAATTTGCTTTTTCAGTAAAATAGCTTAAGTGTAGCAGTGGAGCAACATAGCTCTTCTGCTTCTTTGTTTGTACCCAGTGTGTTCATTTCTACATTGCATTGTGCTGTACAGTACAGAAACACACTGAACGTGTAAATTCTGATTCTTAGGCACTTTCTAGGAAAACAGGAAAAATAGTGTACTTCTAATTTTCCCGTATTCCAAGCTCAAGAGTCTCTAGGCTTGTGCTACATGGCCATGTGTCTACCCTCACTAACCCTTATAGTGGGGACAAGCTGGAGCAGAAGTCAGCAGGAAATCTCAGGTAGGAAAGCTAAGTTCCTGCAACATCTCCGGAATGAGGCAGGAGAGGCTTTCTTTGGGGTCTGCTCTGTCTGCTTGTGTTAGTGCAGTTCAATAGGGTGACTGAAAAGCCCACAGATTTTAGGTACTAGGAAGAATTCACTGTGCCTGCATAGGTTTTTAGCAGCAGTTTCTAAAACCAGTGGTAAGCCCTGGGGTTGGGAATGAACTCTAAACTATTTCTGTGACTACTTGTAAATAACCTTAGTGGGTGTCCATGTAATGCCTTGTGTAATCAACTGTGAAGAAGTCTCAAGTTTTGTCTTCACATCATTCTAGCTTTACAGAGGTTCAGGTCTGGAGCAGTGTGTATAAACCTTCTCAGCAATCACACAGGGTGACAGATTTTCCCTGAGAGGCAGGTGGTGTAATAAGCATTGCTAGTCTATCATCTTCCAGAGGGTCAAAAGGACAGAGATTCAGCAAAAATGTGCACTGTAGAACTTGCAGAGTTTAAAAAGATAGATATCCTGTTTTTTGAGAAGTTAAATGTAGAAAGTTTATGGGCATGACTTTATTAAAGCTTTATTTCAATAGCCATCTACTAGCTTTGAGTCTAAGGAAGTCTAAAAAGTGATACTTTCTGCTACCTTTCCTTCCCTCTCCCCCATGACCCTGGTGCTGTGTCTGCTCCATGTCCCCTGGCAGAGATGGAGCTGTAACACTGCAAGCTCCTCATGGTACCTGTGCGTAGCCCTGGTTCATATCAGTTGCAAATGATTTTCACAAAGTCACAAGGAAAAGGACAAGGCTCAGAGTGATGGATGGGAAGATTGTGAAGAAACAGAATTCCTTCAATGAACTGCAAGTCTTTACAGGCCAGTTTCTCAAACAGACTTGTGCACTGTTGCATATACTGGTTGGAAAACGTGACCTAATTCATTTTCTCTGTGCCTGTTAGCGACTGCCTGTAATTACAAGGAGAGTAACTCACAGAGGCAGTCTTTTGGTGTGTGAATATACACATTGCTGTTAGAATAGCTGTGCAGAAGACCTGGGAACTAAAAATGCTTGGAAGCCTAACATGTCATGTCATATGTTTGTTTTGAGAAGTGTAGTAAAGACGGTGGCAGACTTGGAAAGCAGAGATTGTCGAGTACTCAAATTGAGCACCTTATTTTGTGAGGATGTTTCATATTTTTTTAAAACCCTATGAGTATTCAAAGTTGAGAGACTACTGCTGTAAAATGATCTGATGTTTGTCAGTACTCTAAGGGAAGACGTCTTTTATGAGGGCTTGTGTCTTTTTGATGATTTTACATCTTTGGCTGTTGGAACCTAAAAAGTAAAGTAGGTCTACTGGGAGAGCATGCCATTGCTATTGCCAAGGGTCTGCAGACTGGAGGAGCAGTCTGTCTCAAATCCACATGATGTCAGCATCCAGTCCTAGGTAACAATGCCAGTACAGCACTTTTAGCATCTGCACATGGTCAAGAGCTTGTGACCTTTCTTTCCAGACACAGATCTAGCCTTTATTATCTCTGCTTGAGATTAAGTATTATTTTTTCTTTTCTCCATATGTTCAAAGCCTAAAGCTCTAGCCTTTAAACAGTGCAGTTACAGTCATCTCTCTGCTAGCAGGTGCAAGAAGTACTGGGTTATTATTCTCAACATATCTTCCTGCACCTGTTTTGGGGCATACAGCAGTTCTGGCTGCCCCTTACACAGCTGTGCAAAGGGTATAGCACAAACTAAGATATAGGACCCTTTCTCACTGTTGAAGTTTATATGCCTTAGAAAGGATGTATAGGCATAAGAAATGAATCTCACCACAAATGCACTGCATCTAGATAGATCACATACATTTAAATATTCAACAAAAAAAAATGCCATCACAAAAATCTGCATCTGCTATGCTACTATATTTCTACTGGTTTACTTGGATTACAGGGGAAGACAAAGGAAAAAAATGAAGCAGTTTTATATAGTTTTTTTAAACTTTGAAAACAACCCCCAGAATAACCACATACAGGTAGCAGATTAATAAAAAAAATTACTTATTGGGTTAACATTCTATAATCTAGGAAACTTACTGCTGCATACTATGCAGAGGAGTCCTCTCTTTTTAAAGTAATGGTTTCCAGTGCTGATGGCCAGCTACAGCAACTGAGATGTAAATGACCCTGAATGATTAGCAGTAGGGTTTTGGAGAGTCCTGGGCAAAGGACCTCTTACGAGACGAGTTAACTTCTAGCATTTATAGGCATGTGGCAGCTTGGGGAAAGTCTGCTCCTTTTATTTGGCACACTGAAGGGCATCAGAAGGGAATCAGACCTCCTTTGTACAACGGTAAGTGTCCTGTTATGTAAAGCCGATAAGCTGAAAGGAAGAGAGCAAGAAAGGGCTAAGAAACACTGCAGAGAGGCTCCATTGTTAACTACTTGTCCATCCAGCCTTTTGAAAGGGCATGTAGGTAGGAGAATTATAGGCACTACTCAGACTTGAGGATTACATCACCCCACACTGCTTTTCTTTGTGTCTCAGTTGCATTTCTCACCTTCATGGCAATTCGGATCCTATTAGAAGGTGTATTTTGAAGATTATTCCTTTCAGTCAGTGAGTGACTGCCTTGCTACTTGTTGGACAGCTTCAAGATGCAAATGTCAGTACTTACAATGGCATTTTTTTTTCTAGTAAATTGTCCTATACAAAGTGTTCTCATGCATCTAAACTACATATGCTTGTCAGGTACTCTTGGAAGGGATTAATTTTATGAATGGAGGATAATGACATTTAACTTGTGTGTTATCCCAAGGGTCTGTAATGTAACAAGAAAACTGCTGATTGATGTAACTTGTCCTGAAGCAAAAAAAACTCAGTTATGTAGGTGTTGTCTAGAGCTCAGCAAAATCACAAGAGATCCTAACGCTGCATATTTTGGCTTCAGTTCACTAGCAGTATGCTTTTTTCTTTCTTTTTTTTTTTTTCTGGCATGAGAAGTGCAAAAAAAAATCTATTTGACCTTTTAATAGCACAATTTTCTTGAAACTTATGGTAGATACATGTCTCTTGTAGTTTATGTTGTCTAGTGAAAAGTTAATATGTATCTATTTAGTCAGGAGGTCAAGTCTCCTTCCTCTAGCTATCTAATACAGGTAATAACCAAAAAGAGTGCTAACACCTACAAAAGTTATAAGTGTTTTCTCTACAACAGAGTCATCCAGAAGTGCTAATTTAGGTATACATTTAAAATTATGAATAAGAAGTAGGCATACGTATTCCTTTTGGACCATGATGAATGAAGAGATGTATATGTGTCTCATTCCTGATGAGAAGATGTAAAGATTTATCTTTGTGACGAGTCCTGTGCTACCATCTGTCTGTTCCCGTCCCATCCAACACAGCAGTGTCTTCTGTGGTCTCAGGTACTGAGCTGCTCAGTTTCTCACCTTGTATTTGTAAAAATAAGATTAAATCTTTTTCTGAGCCCAGTTCTCTCTTTGATTTGTCTGCTCCACACTCTACAGGTAGATGCTTCAGTACGTTCTTCTCCCTCAGTGTGCCCCTCCCTGAAGTTAACAAAAACGGAGGACTCTTTTGCAAACTCCAGAAGGGAAGAGCTTCAGCAGAAGTCTACTGCAAGATCTCATGCATGGTCAGAGAAACATTAAGTGAACAATATACCCCTTGAGTTCTTAGCACCTTGTGACAGCAAGAGATTCCTGTACCTCCTATTCTGCTTTTTGAATTCTCTTGTTTCAGCCGCAGGCTCCAGAGAGTGCTGGCAAAGCTAATGAATGGAAGGGCAGAGGGATGTACGCTAAAGCATAGTAACACTCTATTCTACAAATCTTAATAGACTACCCTGTAGCATTAGGGAAGCTAATCAAGGACTAAAATACCAAGTGAAAGGAAAGTTAACTATAATGGGAATAGGCCTCTGTTCACCACAGTTTCACCTAAGAAATTACTGCAGTATACAGAACGGTCCGTAACAGACAGAGAAACTTTTGTTCTGCGCTTAAGAAAATTGCAACCAGGGGTTGTATAATGGTTAGATGGCTTCTGAAAATCAAACAATAGTATTTCTTTATTCAGGATATAGCATCTAGTCCTTGGCTGTTAGACTAGTCAGTACTTCTCTGCCACTACTAAAACTGCATTTGTATTGGTTTCTATTTTTACTTTCCTAGAGTCACCAGTACCAGTGAGCTGGAATTCTACTCAAACTGCCTCTGTATCTAAATTGAAAGACGACTCCTCTGAGGTACCCTGTTAAATCTTTAAACTTTAATTGACAGCTCCTCTTGCTGCTACATATATTTAGTTGCTAAACTGTATGTGTTTCCTTGATCCACCTGGTTGTCATAACTGACTCCCAACAGCCAATAAACCATGAAAAAGAGCAAAAACCCCAAAAGCTTACAAATTCCTTCTACTGGAGAGAGACAGACTCAGATTGCAGCTGCAGTCTGATCCTAGTGTTGCAATCAGCTTAAACTATTTTCTTCTATTACAAAATCTGTGAAGGATGAACAAATAATTTTGCTATCAACTAGTTAGCAGTTCCCAATGAAAAACAATAATTTAATCAGTTTAATCTCTTTATCTTTCCTTATCAATATCTGAGTAAATGAAAAATTCCTGACTGCCTTTGCTGTGGAAATTATTCACAAATACAATTCAGTCCTTGGCAATGAATAGTCATAAGTCAGCTGTGTCACTTAATGGTGAATGGTATATCAGCAAAGCAATAGGCTGCCATATAGTTGATTAACTAGGCATGCAAATCTTTCTTTTTCAAATATCTTGCTTAATTTTTGAAATTTTTGTTTCTGGATATTTGTGTAAGTAAAGCCTAGTCAATTAAAAATTAGCAAAAATAGAGAAAGAATCGTAAGACTGGAAGAAATGAATTAATAACAAACTAAGTAAAGTTTTATTTTATGTTCCTTCATCTACTTTTATAGATACAGTTACTAGCATGCCTGACAACAGCAGGGAAAATACAATGTTATGGACAGGTACAGTTACTACTGTTATTGAAACATATACCTTAGGACCTGGAAGTCTTCACTCTAGTGACAAGTACATGCTAAATTGCTACATTTGCTCTGTTTCGTCATGCCTATTTTGTTAGCTAGAGATGCTAACTTCTGCTATGTTTTCATTGTTTAAAAAGGCTCAGAGAAGTGTATTCACTTTTGTTAATAATACAGAGGAAACTACTTGGTACAGGCTGACCTTCTCTGTTCATCAAGATATTAGAATAGAAGGACTCTAATCTGTGACTGGAGCTTCTAGGTACTCCCATGAAGGGAAAATCCAAATGATAACTGCTCAGCGATAATAATTCAAGACCAAAGAATGACCTGGTTTAGCAGGCAAGAAGACCTGACTGCAGAACCACATTGAACTGGCTGGGAGTGGGAATGCCAGAGAGGGAACAAATTCATGCAGGGGAGGGTGGGAAATGCCACAGTGCTGACTTGTAATGACATGATCAGTGCTGATGCAAGTGTACGTAAGGAATTGGCTTGTAACACATCTTTGCAGCCTGCCTGTCAAACCATGAATGGTGGTGAAGCTCTGCCCAAAGCATTGCTCATTATATCTCTTTATACTCAGGCACAACCATGTGCTTAATTCTCCTCAAGGGATATAACAGTATTTCCTCAACAGTTTGGTGTGAGAAGTGGGATTGCTGCATACTGGTAACCAGAGGGGGCACCTGACACAGTGCCATCACAGGAGGTAAGAGACCCTCATTTAAAAATCTCACTTGCGTATGGCCCTCTCCCCTACCATGTCTCCTACCTGGCCATCATGTCAGCAGTAAACAAAACCCTAGGTTGCTTTGGTCTTTGCTTATAATATAAAGACCAGGGGGAAAGTTAAGGAGATAGATGTTGGAACTTTGTGAATTGAATTCTGGTGTTTGAGACTGCTGAAAGCTCTGATCACTACCTGGAGAAATTTCTGTGGGTTATTATGAGCCCTTTGTGGGCCCATGCTAACATGAAAATGGCTTTTGTTTAGCCAAATGAGCTAAATGAGTTCTGAAAATATTTTACTCTGAGAGAATAAAGTTGAAGCTCCATTTTCTCAAGGATGCTCAGACTACTTTTATCCCTTTGCCATGAATAGACCTTAGCTTGTATTCCTTCACTGAAAACAAATTTGGAAAGCAAGTCAAGGTTCTTCCTGTCTGGATCTGAAAGACCTATTAGGTTTCATGTGCCACAATTGTGTTGCATAACTGCACATGGTCCAACTTGCCCACCAGTGGAACGACTGTACCTGTGCCAAACCAGAACAGCAATTTCCAGGCAAGGGAACCTTTGACCTGAATAAGTTAACTTAACCTTTACCATTGCCTAGAAGACAATAACCTGAAGCAAATGGATGCTTGGTTTTTGTAGGATAAGGAGGAGAGCAACAGCTGGCAAAAATCCTTTACAAGATAATAATGGAAGAACAAATTGAAAAGATTAAATAGGTGAAAATGAAAGTAAGGATACTTTTAAAACTTCAGCTGCAGCACCTAAATTTCTGTACCCTAATTTAGCGTAAAGTGCTACTACATCAGTCCTACTGCCATGTCCTGATGATCCTGAAGATCTCTTGGACACTTGGGAGTCCCCTAACACACTTCCTCCACCTGTAGCCAAATTGGCAGTTCCGGTTCAAAATCTAGCCGAGGCAGATATCTCTGTAATTACACTGGTGATGCCAGACACCCTACCTTACACCCATGTGGTTCAGCATTATAAGTAGATCCAGATTTGGAGCATTATAATGTCTCTCAAATTGATTCTACTGTCATCTTGCTTGTCAACAATAACACTCTTGAAGTCCTAATTGATACTGGAGCTTCTTTCTCCAACATGCAGAGCTCAGAAAGCCCAGGTTTGAAACCAATGGATAAGATAATTAATGCTGCGGAGCTTGGTGGAAAAATTATTCTTCACGATGTAGCTGAGCCAACTCACTCGCATGCTCCTCTCCCACTGAGCCAGGAGCATGCCTTCCTCCTCAGTCCAACTTCCCCTGTGAACCTGCTGGGAATGGATCTGTTGTACAAATTAGGAGCCACAATTTATCACTCCCCAGATGGTATGTATTTGGACATTCTACATCATCAGACCAGAAATCTTGTCCCACTGCTAAGTACTGAAGGGCTACAGTCTCAAGGCAGCTTCATTGACTTGGAGCTCCTCTTCCAGGTTCCTTTCAAATTGCGGGTTTCTCATGCCAATGATGTAAGAAGACTCTTAGCAATTGAACCAATAAAAAACAACACAAAAACAATCTGATGTTCCCAGCAGTTCCTTAATATCCTCTTGCTTGAGAAGTTGAGGATGGCATCTACCCCATCATCCTCTCCTTAAAGAAGCAAGGTGTCTTAATACGAGCCGAGTCATCCTGTAACACACACATCTCACCAGTAAGGAAAGAGGGGAAATTTGATGAGAAAGGAAGACAAATCTTGAGGTTTGTCCAAGATCTGAAAAAATTCAACACTTCTGTTATCCTGAGTCACCCAGTTATTCGTAACCCTGTGACTGTTCCAACCTCCATTCCTGCAAAGACTACTAATTTTGACCTATATTATGCCTTCTTCTCTATCCCCATATACCTCAATTCACAAATTTTTTTTTGCCTTTATTTGCTAAGGACAACAGTACGCCTAAACCAGACTTCCTCATGGGTACTGTGAATCATCTACTGTTTTCTTTCAGTGCTTAAAACAAGACCTAGGTTCTGTTACACTCCAAAGTTCCTCAGTTTTGGTACAGCATGTGGGCAATATTCTGGTAGCTTTGTCCTCTTTGGAGGCCTGCCAAGAGGACATACTCCATCTACTGTGTGCCTTGGCCAATAAAAGACAGAAAGCATCCCAAAAGAAGCTGCAATTCTGCAACCAAGAGGTTGAATATCTGGGTCATACAATTTCAGAAGATAAATGCCAACCAATTCCAGAATTCAGCTCAGGCCTCATTCTCTTTACAGATGGCTCTTTCATGAGGAGTGATATAGGCAAACTAGTTGCAGGATGTGCTGTTTTCTCCCAGTTCAAAATTCGCAAAGTGTTTTCCTTCCCTACAGTTTCAAGCGCACAACCTGCTGAGCTTGTTGCATTCACTCAAGCATGTACCCTCGCCTCGGGAAAAACTGTAAATGTCTATACTGATTCATGGTATGCATTTAATATTTGTCATTCTATAGGTTAGATCTGGAAACATTGAGGATTTATTACCTCCTCTGGAGCTTGCTTTTCTCATAGTCTGCTCATCTTGGAGTTACTATGTGCTCTTACGCTCACTACTACTATCTCTGTGATACATTGTTCTTCTCACACAGGTGCATTAGATGAAGTAAGTTTTGGCAATGTGTATGCTGATACTGCTGCCAAACAAGCTGCCCTTGAGGGTTCTCGGGCAACATTTTTAAGTATTGCAGCTCTTAACCCAACCTCTCAATTTCTAAATTACGAGAACTAGCTTCAGGAGAAGGAAAGAGCTTATGGTTTCACTCTGGCTGTCCATTACATATATGGAGATCTCATGATGGCAGACCTGTAGCTCCCCTCTCTTTGATTCCTATTTTTGCATGTGCAGCCCACTCAACTGGCCACTTCTGCAGAAGGGGGATTTCATTCTGTAGTGTCTTCACAGGTCCAGGATTCACTTACTGTATCAACTCATGTGCCATGCCACGACCTGAAGAATGGGTCCTGTTAAAGGACTTCAGATGAAACACAGCCCACATTGGGCTGGTCCACTTCAAGTGCTTCTAATGACCTACACAGTGGTGAAGGCTGCAAAAGGAGAGTGCCAGGATCCATGTGTCCCACTGTTGTAGGACAGTATCATCCAAGGAACTGCAGGAACCTTTGGAACAATGTCAGATAATGTCAGAAGATAGACCACTGCCGAAGGGGTATCTCTTGCTGCCAAAGGACACCCCCATCAAAGAAGAGCAACTGAGTTGGAGCAACCTGTAACTATGACAAGAACCAAAGTTATAAGGAAAAGCTCTGTGTGACAGTGCTGGTACCCTCTCCCCAGAAATACTGCAAACATTAGCAGCAAGATACAATCTGAGACTGAGAAAGCTGAAAGTGAAGTCTGAGATAACGTAGCTTGGAACAGTTGCCTGCAAAGGCAAGCCAAACAATATTTGAATGACTGTGTGTATACACACACACACACACACACACACACATATACATGCATGGATCCTCTTGTTAAAGAACTGTGTGGTGCTATACTGCTTGTTATGTTGCTAATAGGAAGCATTTTGGTTTAGATTTTAGAATCTGTAATTTCTGTCAGATGAATTAGAGAGATGACAAGTTCAAAAGTTTTATGCATTTTCCCGTTGATTACTGTATCAAAGACTGACTCAGAAAAACACTTGCTTGTTAAATTATTCCAAGTCTGGGCAAATTCCATAAACCTTACAAACTTTGATATGTCCTTCTCTACCCTTACAGGAGCATTGGGATTGTCTCTGTTGGCTTTCCTGCGGAGGTTGCTTGTTAATGCTTTTTCGAAGGATAATTTGAGAAAGTGGACAAAGTTCTCATGAATCATAGAATCATAGAATCATAGACTCATAGACTCACAGAATCATAGACTCATAGACTCACAGAATCATAGAATCATAGAATAGTTTGGGTTGGAAGGGACCTTTAAAGGTCATCTAGTCCAACCCCCCTGCAAGGAGCAGGGACATCCCCAACTAGATCAGGTTGCTCAGAGCCCCATCCAGCTTGGCCTTGAATGTTTCCAGGGATGGGGCATCTACCACCTCTCTGGGCAACCTGTTCCAGTGTTCCACCACCTTCATTGTAAAAAATTTCTTCCTCATATGTAGTCTAAATCTAGCCTCTTTTAGTTTAAAACCATTACCCCTTGTCCTATTTCGACAGTATATGACTATCATGCCTGCAAAGGCCTGCTGCTAAAGAGCACAGATAGCTGCACCCTGAGGTGGCTACTCACACACGTCGAAGGGTACCATACTCCATCTGCAGAGTTGGCCCACAACTTAACAAGATGCATTAGGTCCCTTAACCCATTACTGGAAAGATGAATACTTGGTTGGAAGGTATTCTGAGCTCTATTCCATACTGTTGACACAATCAAGCTTGAAGCTGCCATCGTAAACATATCCCAGACTATAGAGTCTACAAGCAACACCACAACAAATGCAATTCTGACCTTACAAGAAGAACTACCAGGAATATTGAAAGCAGCATTCCAGAATCGACTGGCATTAGATGTAGTATTGGCCTCACAAGGTGATGTGTGTATACTGAGAAATGCCACCTGCTGTACTCACATCGATTGATCTGCCCGTATAAGAACAGAAACTACTACCATAAGGGGAAATTTGCAAGTCCTCTGCGAAGTAGAGGAATGGGAATGGAAAGGGGACTGGTAGGGATGGTCGCCAGATACTGGAGGATGTTTTGGGTATATTTTTAGATTGAAGTGGATCATTATTCTGTTACTGTTCATTATAATAGCTTATGTGCTGGTGCTATTGGTTCTATGTTACCTGAAAATTGACTGTAAACAAATGAAGAAGGGAACAAAAGGAATAACCCAAAGTGAGGCAAACCAAATGATTCTGTAAATGGAAATATAAAAGAAGCATAAGGAGGAATTGGAAAGACTTGTAATAATGAATGTGTGTGAGTAATAACTACTCATAAAAGGGAGAAATGAAGGGGAAATTCAAATGGTAATTGCTCCGTGATTATAATTTGGGACTGAAGAACAATCTGGTTTAGCAAGCAAGAAGGCCTGACTGGAGAACCAGGTTAAACTGGCTGAAAGTGGGAATGCCAGAGGGGGAACAACTCCATACAAGGGCCCATAAAGTCCCTTCTGATTAGAGTGGCGAATGCCACAGTATTGGCTTGTAACAACATCATTGGTGCTAGTGCAAGTATACATAAGGAATGGGCTCATGTCGCATCTTTGGAGACTGCCTGTAGAACCACGTGTGGTGATGGGGCTCTGCCTAATACATTGCTCACTAAATCTCTTTATAGTTAAGCATGAATGTATGTTTAATTTACCCCAAAGAGTGTGACAAAAAAAATCTCAAATGTTTCCAATAAAAATTAAAAGAAATGCCACCTCTATTATATAGTGCTGTTTGACCTTGAAGTGATTCTTTGATAAGCTTTAGAGAGCTCCTTCCTCTGAATCATGGTGAGGTACTATCAGTATTAAACTCTCTGAGACCAATGTTGTCATATGGCTGAGCAACAGTTCTGGGGCCAAATCTCCAGAGATTGCACTCAAAGCTGTAATGAGTATGGAAAGGTGTAATGAGAATGGTTTATTAAAAGGCTACAGTGAAAGTCTCAGGCCTTATGGGACCACTGTCCACTGCACATCCTCAAACTGTCTTGATAATTCTTTATCTGCCCTCATTGGTCTGGTTTTCTTATTCTGTATGACAGAAAAGAAAGTCTGTGTATTCTCTCTTTGTACTATTCCTTAACACCACGTGGTCTCAGCAATTTGGCACATGAAAGATGCCATGTTCTGACAGTTTTCTGAGGTACACTCTAAAAAGAGTGATTGCTGATTCCTGCATGATAGAAAAATCACAGGCCAGGCTCGCAGTCTCAGAATCTGAATCCTCTCCATGATGACAAATGGAGAGTCATCTAGGTGGACTGTCACAACTAAACTGGCTGTATCCCCTTTTCTATATCCTCCTCCACTCTGTCTCATTGACTTTCAAATACTTTTCTCCTTTCCTTCCTCATGGAGCCTATGCTCTATCAGTGGTTCTAAAAATCAAGTCTGGGACTATTTACCCAAATGTGCCTAATAACAAGCTGCATGTGAGCCTCAAGACGACACTTCGAACTGCCTTGCATCCTCAACACACTTGTATGCCCCATTGTCCTTTACGGCTACTGCAGCTATCCACCTATCCACAGCTTTTAACTTGTTTCACCACACTTCTATGATTCTCGTATTTTTATCCCAGCAGTCATAAAGTTTGTTCTGACCACCACCACTTTTCTGAACAGCCATAAAGATTGCTGGCAGCTGCTATGCAAGAACATATAGCTACAGAAATCTCAAACAGAAGAGACATGTATTGGGATTCAAAATATTCCCTCTGCTGCCCATACTGTTGTCTTCCTTCAACTCCCTGCTCTTTTCTTCTCACCCTTATAGTGCAGTCCATACAGATATTGTCTTACTTAGCCATTTACTTGTGGACCTGGTCAGAGCACAGCTATCAGAACTATGTAGAAATTCCATAGCAAATATGCTTACTGTCTTCTTTTGCCCTGCTCACATTGCTAGGTTTAAGCTCCTTTCATATACATTCTAGACAAACCCAGAGGGGACACGCATTCGTGAACTAAAAGAGAGCTAAATAGACAGAGAAAAGGACTCCATGACTAGGAATTAATTCTGCAGGCAGCTGGCAATTTGACCTCTCTCTCTTTCGTGAGAGACTATTCTTGCTGCGCTCTCTAAAAATGGCAGACAGGTTATTTTCCAGAGTCTATTTCAATGTTGCCAATCCCAGTTCCAAAGAACTCTTAGATTCACCATTGCATAAATTGCAGTAATTCTGAAGAGAGAAGCTCTTGTCTGTGTCAATAGCCATTATTCCAAACAAATGCTTCCAAGACAAAGGAAACAGAATTATCTTCAGAAGTGCTCTTGATCTTGTAGAGTCTCAAAGCATCTTCTTTTCTCCCTCAAATAGCTAGAGTTCAAAGAATCTGCAGATGATTCATTCATTGTGTTCAAGATAAGTGTTTGTCTGGGAAAAAAAAAAAAACAAAACAAAAAGAGTTGGGCCACCGCCAAATTTGGCTCTGCAACAGGTCCAGCCTTCAGAAAGGAATATCCTTTGAGGCTAGCTCTGTGGACAACTCTGTCTAGAACTGCCTACATTCCTGGTCAGACAGTCTACTAATTTGATTTAGAGATAAATTTGGAAGGATGTTTCTTCTTGATGGAGTTCTATATTTTCAGAAAAATTTCTGGTCTCAAAGGCACAACTACTTTAGGGACCTCTCTGAAATGCAGAAAACCTTCTTGGACTTCACCTTTTTTTTTTGGTAGGCTCCTCATTTTAGGGATAAAATAACTTCTTCCTGGCTCCTAAGTTTCATTTTCTTAGTTGTGCAGTTTCTGAGTATTTCAGGATGACCCAGAAGATGGACACTTTTTGCAGTGTCTTGTGTGACTTCTGGAATGTTAGATGGAATCAATGTCAGAAGAGTACTGCTTGGGTGGTGCTTACTTTACGGATCTATTTTTGCCCATAGTTGTAAGAAAATAAAATTGTAATGGAAAAAGATAATTTTTTTTTTTTCTCTTCCCAGGATAAAGTGTATGTCATATAGTGGCAAGTGCACCATCTTTTGACTCAATTCCCTTGGAAGGACTTGTTGCTCTCAGATTCACAGTGGCCTTTTCAGCTCCTCCCTGGGATGTACCAGTCTCTGAGTATTTTGGAGTACTGTCCCTTTCTGCCATTCCTGTTGATTCTCTTCAAGGCAGTTGGTATGTGGGTCCTCTTGCAAATAGCAGGAAGAGGTGTCCACAGAACATGCTAGCAAGTCTTGACAGCGGATTCTTTAGGGGAGAAATGGATATCCTGTTCTCGTGGCACTCAGGTGGATCAAGTGAATGAAAGCTGATCAGCCTGGTGTTTTTTAACTGAAAGACTCTGATGCAGACAGGTGTTGAAAGACATATATGTAAAGTGTTGAGCTTCATTTTCCCTTCCTGGCTTGCACTAATATGTGCTGGAAAGCAACAATTAAAATAGTTTAATATGCATTTATTTGGAGGGGGTAGAGGGAGAGTACATAGGGAATAGCTGATAAAGACTAGATAGAGAAAAAATAATATGCTAGAAGAATGAAGATTACTGGGGATCTTACGGGAGTTTATGGGATACCATCTGGTATTCCTCTAAAACGTTCCTAGGGCTTGCGATATGGATGTGGAAGACATGCTCCAGTCTGGGACTTCTGGAAGGAACCTGATGTAATTATTATGCTGGAATTCATGTTAAATTTAAAATAGCTGAATTTATGCACATGTATTTGAGTGCTTACCTGTGTGATGAGTGTCTAAATTCCCATCTAATTCCCAGATGTAGTCAATATACCAAATGGGTCCCAGAATGCTCTTCAGCCAACCAAACCCTAGAGCGAGGATGCAGTTTCCGAAGTATAGATGCCTACTGTCAATTAGGATATTGTAGGGTATCTAAATAAACACATGGAGCTTCCGAATATGACACAGATGTTATAGGAGTTACTCAGACTTACTGATTTTCTACTGAGGCCAGTGGGACTGCCCACATTGTCTGAAACTACACCAGATCTCCAGTCAATACAGTCAGTGGAGAATAGAGAGTAATTCCACTTTCAGACAGTAGAGGCTTGATGCATTTGTCTGCATGGAGGCACCTAGTGTCATTTGAGATACCCTAAGGTATCATGCTTGTTTACTCAAATGCAAGTCCAGATAGGGAGATCTTCCCAGCATCTTGAACTGTATCTGCAACCTCCAACTGGACATCCAGTAGCCTGGGTATCCTAAGTAAATGGTTCTATATAACTATGTGTGGGCAACTAAGCTGAGCCCATAATATTAATACTTTATAAAAATAAACATGACAATATTTTATAGATTATTTAAAAACATGTGCTTTAACCATAACTTTAATAACAGATTATTCTCTTTATATGGTCAGAAGAGAAATTCCTACTTTCTATCCATGTCGTGCACACTGACAACTACATACACATAATAATAATTTTCTCTCATCTTTTATCCTCCAGCTCTCATCTTCAATGACTGCAAAAAAGTTCTGAGGCCTCAGTGTAAATGAAGCTCATGCAAGATAAAGAATATTTTGCCAGTGTTATGGTGGTTCCTGGGCTGATGGTAATATTACTCTTTTGCCAGAATAATAGTGTATTCATTGTAGACTGTATCAGAACAGGAATGTCATTAAAAAAATATCACTATCCAACTTAGACATGCCAGCAATGATTCCTATTCTGGACACAGATCAGAGGTAAACACAGTGGTCAGATTGCTCAGATTTCATATAATTTTTAAAATATCTCTTCTGGTGATTTATTTATCCAGACTGATTCTTTGACATACATTTTTAATTTTAGCCCTTTTATAATAGTTCTGATTTCTATGGTTGAAGAGAAATCTTAAATCAAATTATTATTCAATGTTTTAAATTAATTTGCTGATTCTACCTTTTTGGAAAAAAATGCCTTTATTGAAGATATATTGCTTGCAAGAGTAAAATTTAATCCATGTGCTCATCTCCACAGAGTGAGAATCACAAAAGACAAAGCTCATACTTCTTAATGACTGCAGTCTATTTAGCTCTTCATAATTTAGCAAGTGGTTGATATTTAAACAAATTGAAATGTCTTCATATCCAAAGTAAGGACCATGGTCTAAAGCTTGCAGTCATGGTTCAAGTTCTGACACTGACTTGCTTCATGACCTTACACAAGTCACCCGGTTAAGCAGTGGGAGCAGCAGTTTCCCAAGCTCTGTACATGCATGTGTGCACTAATTATGTTCTGGGTAAAAGATGGGAAAAGATTTATGTGTTTCTATCCCTCTCATGCAGCCTCCTCTATCCCGGGCGTCTCTCCCACATGCTGTTGGTATCTATTGAAAGGAAATTTTGTTAGGCAATCCAGATAAAATAATAGTTAACTCTAGCCCCATCCTTACTGTGGACATAGTACCAATACCCCAGAAAATGCTATCATTCATGCTTAGTCTTTGTTCAAGTTCAGCATTAAAGTGGAATAAAATCTGTCATCTGTAAAATGGTAATGATCTACCTTGCCAGGATAACATGTGTTAGTCACAATTCAGGATTTCTCCTTGTACCTGTACAGCTGTATATAGCATAGTAGCCACCAGTAAATTTTACTAATTCAATATTAATTCCATTTTGATATTAATAACACTCATTTTAGGAGATTGAGATTATTTTTTCCATTTGATTCAAAAGAATATGTTAAAACTTATGCATATTTGTCACAAAAATCTGTATTACAGTCATAGAATCATAGAATAGTTTGGGTTGGAAGGGAAGACTCCCTCTATTTTAAAACCATTACCCCTCGTCTTTTCACAACAGGCCCTGCTGAAGAGTTTCTCCCTGTCTTTCCTGTAGGCCCACTTTAGGTACTGGAAGGCTGCTATAAGGTCTCCCCGGAGCCTCCTCTTCTCCAGGCTGAACAGAGGAGTATTGTAAATAAAAAATTGCCAACTCAAAGTAATTTAAAGAGGAAATTCCAAATTATTACTTTTTTCATTTCTCAAAGAAAGAAGATATTTTTGATAATTTTTTTTCCCTTGTGGGTCTCTTAATAATTACACAGCATGAAGGTAAGGGGAAATAGTTTTAAAAAAAATATTCTTCCATTTCTATTATCCCACCTTTTTTGTATTCCATTTAGTGTTAACATGTTTCAGCATTGGATCTCACAGCCATGAATAACCTTCTTGCTTTTAGTGTAACAATATAGACACTTTACTTATAAATGAAAGAAAAAGTTTATTTTATTTAAAAGTTAGACAGATGAAAATCACGTTTTCTCAACAACACCGCAGAAGCTCCAATGTAGACCACATATTCACATCTCTTAGTCCAACAAGTTCATGTCCCTTATACTTGCAAGTTATTTTTTATTTCCTTCCTTCTTTTTTATTTACCGTAACAGGGATGTCCAATATGGACTATAAAGCATATTAAATTTTTGTTACATCTTCGTGAAAGTCTATTCACAGCAGTGGTGTCACATCACACTAAACTAAGGTGTTATACAATTATCTTACTACTGTACAGTTTCTACATATATAGATTGAATTTTTTTCCTAGATAACTGTATTATGTATTTTTTTGTCCTTTTATTCAGAGATACTTGACCTTCCCTTCCCCTCAAAAAATCTTTAAAAAACCAAAACCACAATACATGAGAGAAAATAAAAGTAAACAGTGAACAAACTGAGTGCAGGTATTCAGATACCTCATACTTTTGTCATTACATGCTTCACTGTTTTTTCTTATTTAGATGTCCATTCAGTGAACTTCGGAGTCCCTGTAATACAATGTCTTATACATATATTTTCTCACAATATTCCTAGAAAATATTGTTCTTATTCAATCAATGAGTATTTCAACCAATAGGACTCCCATTTCACAGCATAAAGAACCTTAAGGATTAATCTTGTAAGAGGGCCTAGACTTCTCATAGCCAATTTTGATACTAAATCCCATCATTTTATTACCACTGAGACTGTCAAATCCCTTTTGAATGTCTGTCTGTATTTTGTGGATATGTGAATACGTGTTTAAAGGCCAAACTGCTTGGAGACTGAGCTCTGGAGCATTCCTGAGCAGCGTATTTCCTAACCATCTTGCCTTTGAGTGAGATGTGGCAGATGTTCCTAGAGCATTCCTGCGACAGTTAATCTTGTACAATAAAGATCTGCGTACTTATATATGAAAAGATGTTTAATTATAACAAGTGACCTGAGATGAGGATATTCAACTGGTAAGACCTGCGATCTTCCGAGTTTAGAGCCGCATCTTGCATTCAAGTCTCCCACGAATAGAAGTGCCCTTGTCACCAGGAGCTGTGCTCTGATGTGGGTCCTGCTGCTTGAACGTCTTCTGCTTTGTATGAACAACTACACACTGTAGGGCACAGGCACTGAAACTTATCTCCAGTAGTCGCTATGGATGGGGCTGTCCATTTTGGAGGAAGAGATTTTAACCATATGGATATGATGTGACCTGGACCATGTAATTTTTCCTCAAGGCCAGAGAACAGACTCTGATCCATTTTAACATTTAATTATGACAAGTAGCACTGGAGGAAAATTTCTTTCCCTAATTTCAGTGCTGTGCTATGATGGCACATTACAAATTAATAAAATAAAACCAAGCGCTCAACACTGGTAATTTAATTGGGGCTTCCAAAAGCAACAGATGGAACTAGAAAACCACTTGTTAACTTAGTTTGAAAAGCAGAGTTCAAATAAAAAAGATGGTGGGAAGGCATTGGCTAAGAGATCTTGCAGTCTGTTTTTAACCATGCCACTGATTTTCTGTCACGCTTCTAGGAAGTCACTTATTCTCTCTGAAAAAAAAAAACAAAAAAACCATAAAAACAACACAAACAGGAGTTAGTAGACCGATTTCTGTTGAATATCAGTGCTTATTTGCTATAGAAATTGCATGCTTTATTAGAATTTCTACCTTATTCTCGTCACTGTGCCCAGTTCTAGTCTGCAAAATTGTAATACTGCTTTAATGTCCTGTAGGGATATTGTGTCTCAAAATCTACCGATACTTATGTGAACATAAATTGTTATGGTGATAAGCAGTGTAAAAAACCAATAAATACAACACTTTACAAAGATATCTAGCCAAGAGGCAAGAGATAAAAAATCTCTATTACTAAACATCTCTAATACTGAACTGTCCTTTCTAGTAAACTGTGATTTCTAGGGAATCACAGAAAGAAAAAGGGATGAAAAGGAGATATACAGGGAATGCAATAGAACTCTTTGCCTTTCCCATTGTTATCCATACAATGTGAAAAATGGGAATAAACTAGCATGACTAGTAAAACAAATACTGAAGTGACTTCAGTATTAAATGTAGCAAAACAGTTGGGATGTTCCAATAGAACAACAAAATAAAGAGTGGGGAGGAATGCTTAAATTCAATAAAGTTTAAAATATTTTTCTTGAATTAAAATAACAACTACATTCTTCCCAAACTTTTATTTCAGTGAAAAGTTTTGGTTTCTGGTGTTCATCTCAAATAAGCTTTGCTATATTAGAATCCTCAGGGAGGTGAAATAAAATTTTTAGAATAAAAAAAGGCATAAAGGATCAATTTTGTTTAAAGTTCTATCGAGCTCTAAATCAGACCCATTTTACAACTCAAAAAGAGGAAAATCCACACAACTGCACATTCTGCTGTGCCAAGTGTGTGTGTGCATTGCTAGTATTTCTCTAGTTCATATCCTTAATCATTGAATAGCCAATACTTGAAAATCTTTAACATGTATCTTCTCATAGTGTCAGAATACTCTTATCATAAATTTACTGACAGAGCATGGGAGTTGTGTGCAATTAAACTATTTGCCAACGTTCACTCAGGCAGTCTGAAGTCACCTGCTTAGCAGGAAACTGAATCCTGGTATAGAGATTTCCAAGATAGTGCCCTAACCTAATACTGAGTTCCCTAATTCTAGAATTATCCTTCCTTATTTCATCCTATTCAGGGAACTATCATACTTTCCTTTTCTTTTTTGCACAACAAAACAGATGAATTCTCTGCTTTTCCTCGTAGAGATGTGATGGATAGAGAGCTTATCAGTTCTGGAATGTTTATTTTCTACTATGTGTGAAAGGCAAATAGGATATATTTAAAGCTCATTCATTCTAGGATATATATTTCATACTATGTATAAAAGATTTTCCTAAAAAAAAATTAAAAAAAAATATGTACTGTCCCAAGCACTCTCCCAAGGATGGCAGCATGTCTCAAGTAGCTTTTACAGTAATGGAAATGTCCTGTTGTGCAGGGGAGTTACATTTTGTGGTCTGCTGAATACCATCAATCCAGTGAGGAACCCTTACACAATTGCGCTCTTGTCTTGACAAAGACACAGCAGGAAGATACTGAAATGAAGAAATATTTAAGGAGAGATTGTCATTGTTTCCGTCTTTGGTAGACAGACCACCCTAGAAAGAAGTCATAGCACCAAGAGAGGGGAGGTAGTTTGGAAACCTGTGTGTGCTTCTTAGGTGTTAGTGATTTCTGCTCTGGGCTTGCTGAAAGTGGTGAAAGTGCTGACTCTGTGTCCATATGGGTTAGCTGACAGGATAGAAGATGCTCCTAACAGTGACCTTCTGGTTTGCAAATAATTAAGATAAAGTTGGGCTGATTTTACTATTTATCACTCTGTTCCAATCTATGTTGTTCTAAAAATTGCTTAAATTTTACATAAAATGAATTTACTCAGGGAGGCTGGAGATATCCTTAGAGATATTCAAAAGTTGTCTGCATATGGTCCAGGGCAATTGGCTGTAAGTGGCCCTGCTCAAGCAGGGGTTTGGACCAGATGACCTCCAGAGGCACCTTCCAACCTCAACCATTTTGTGATTCTGTGAATTACCAGAATAATTCTTAACCACTTCTCCATATATATTCCTTCCATTTATAAAGCATTTTGTATTCTTTGAGTTCAGAAATGCGTGAAAGTTTGAAGCTCAGTAAGAGAAAACACACAATATTTCCAGGGAGGTATTCAGCTGGGAGGGACTTTTGATTGCTGCTTAAATAAAGATGAAGAAATATCAATGTTTGTGGTTGATTGACTTTGGCTAGCTGCCAGGTGCCCACCAAGATGCTCTATCACTCTCCCTCCTTAACAGGACCAAGGAAGGGAAATATGATGAAAAGCTTGGGGGCTGAGATAAGGACAGGAGAGATCAGTCAGCAATTACCTTCATGGGCAAAACAGACTTGACTTGCGGAAATTATTTTAATTTGTTACAAATTAAACAGAGTAGAACAATGAGAAACAAGAACAAATCTAAAAAACACCTTCCCTCCACCTCTCCTTTCTTCCTGGGCTCAATTTTACTCCCAACTTCTCTACTTCCTCATCCCAAGCGGTGCAGGGGGATTGGGAATGGGGGTTGCGGTCAGTTCATCATACATTATCTTGGCCACTCCTCCTTCCTCACACTCTTTTCCTTCTCCGTTGTGAGGTCTCTCCCACGGGAGACAGTGCTTCACAAACTTCTCCAATGTGGGTGCTTCCCATAGGCTGCAGTTCCTCAGAGACTGCTCCAACATGGGTCCTTTCCACTGAGTGCACGCCTTCAGGAACAGACTGCTCCAGAGCAGGTCCCCTGTGGGGTCACAAGTCCTGCCAGAAGACCTGCTCCAGCATAGGCTCCTCTTCACAAGTCACAGGCCCTTCCAGAAGCCTGCTCCACCACAGG
The DNA here is from genome assembly GCF_036417535.1 of Chlamydotis macqueenii. Taxonomy (NCBI): domain Eukaryota; kingdom Metazoa; phylum Chordata; class Aves; order Otidiformes; family Otididae; genus Chlamydotis; species Chlamydotis macqueenii. The sequence goes on from NC_141558.1 coordinate 24,825,918, forward strand.
CTTTCCATGGGGTGACAGCCTCCTTTGGGCATCTGCCTGCCCCGGTGTGAGGTCCTCCATGGGCTGCAGGTGGATCTCTGCTCCTCCGTGGGCCTCCATGGGCTGCAGGGGGACACCCTGCTTCACCATGGGCTGCACCACGGGCTGCAGGGGAATCTCTGCTCTGGCTCCTGGAGCATCTCCTCCTCTCTTTGTTTACCGACAGGCTGTTTCTCTCACAGCTGCTGTTGTGCAGCATTTTTTACCCTTTCTTAACTACGTTATCATGGAGGTGCTACCAAAATTGCTGACTGCTCCAGCTTTGGCCAGCGGTGGGTTTGTCTTGGAGTCAGCTGGAACTAGCTCTGTCTGACATAGAAGCCACCCCTGCAGCCACGCCTCTGCTACTGAAACCTTGCCCATGTAAACCCAATACAACATTGAAAATTAAATTTGATTAACAAGTTATAAAACCTATCCAAAAAATTTGTCCCTCAAAGTATAAAGCCAGCCAAGCAGCTGCCCATGAGGATGGAAAAATTAGGTAAGAAAGATAAAAGCAAGTGAACAGACAAAGATGTCCCATAAGTTGAGATCAAATTAAGTCAGTCATATGAAAATGAAAAAGAAGGTACAAGGGAGGGAGACTGAACATACTAACATGACATATAGAAAGCCATGTTAAGACATGGTAAGTAAAATGATCCAGTGAAATCACAAAACTTTACAAAATACTGGATACATCTAAAATTTACCTGTATTTTTGAAATTGACCTGCAGATGATTGACAACTGTCATGTACACTGAGCAGACATAATATAGATATAGGTATTCTAAACAAAGTACTAGAGAAAAAAAAAAAAAGATTTGTATTAATAATTTCATTTGAACCACACTCTAAGTTGTGTATAGAAATGTATAGAAGAGAAGTACCTCTTTTCTGGCCAGGTTGTTTTTCTTTTTTTTTTTCTTCTTTTTTTTTTTTTTTAACAAAGTAAATTCCAGTATCAAAAGGTTCCCATTTACTGTGTAACCACTGTAGCAATTTTTCCTGCCATATTTTTTTCCTCCTTTGCAATGTTGCTGTGATATAGTAGTGAGGCAGAAACATAGCTCTTAAAGCTATTTTGTGCTTTTAAGACTTGATATTGCTTGAAATGCAAATCCCTGGCCAAGCTAAGTTCTGCAAACTAATATTAAGTAGGATAGATATCCCAGATACTGAATACAGGAAATCTAAAATAGATTTTACATTCTAGGAATGAGTCCATCTCTTTTATACTATAAAATATTGCGGGATACTGTCAGTATTGCAGTCCCTCTGTAAAGGCAAAATTCATTCTATTCCACTCTGCAGGTCTAAAGTAGCTGGAGTTTTTCCTTATAATACCTTGTATAAATCTCAGTAGGAAAGAACAGGTGGATTAATTCAACTTGATGGAAATAAAATGACATGTTTCATGACACAGATACATTTTGAGACTTGTCACGGTTGGTCTTGGAAGGTAATGCAAAGATTAATACAACGGGGTGCCACATGAGATGCATTCTAGAAAGGAAGTTCTCCTTTTGCACAATATCTTTAAAATAACGCATTCAAGGAACTTTTAAAAATCTCTGCTTTATGACTGCAGAGGTTCTTTTAGCTGGAACAGAGACTTGGGACTTTTCTCTGAACTCTTATCTCTTGTGCTGTGTACTGGGCTGTATGATGTAACCTAGACGACATGTTGTCTGGAGGATAACTGTGTGACTTTTACTGCCATAACTGACCATAGTATGCAGTCAGATTGTTGAGCCTACTTGAAAAAATAAGTGTGGAGTGTTCTTTGAAGTGTCTTAGCTGGGTTTGTCCCAGTTAACATCACATACCAGATAAAATTTTACAGAGTGATGTAAGTAAACTGAAACTTACAGACTCTTTAAAAACTACATTTTAGTGCTTGTGGAGTGCATTTCAGAAGCCCAAGATAGTCCCTGGGTAATATCACTTTCCCTGAACTTTGCTTTCAGCCTGTCTGTTTTCTGAAGTCATTTCCATCAGGATATTCAGATTACACAGCATTAATCCATAAATGTCATTTAGCATTAAACTCTACCCTGGTAAAACAGCAATTAGGAAAGATGACACTAGTTTGTCATTCTCAGCTTGTCTGCAAGACAAATGATAGTCTTGACTATTAGTTACCGTTATCTGCTCAGTAAGTAAAAATTTCAATGATTTGAACAAAAGCCACATATTAAAAAGATTAATGTATGCTTTAAGTCTAGAGGGAGAAAAGAGACTTTACTGGGAAAGTACAAAAATATATAATTATTAAAAACATTTTTCACTGAGGGTAAAGTATATAGTGCAGTACTTCTCTGACAATTTTACTAAATGAGCTGTTTTGTCTCTGAAGTACTTTACAATTCTAATAGTTTGCAATTTTCTATTAAACTATAAAATCTTCATGTTGATACCTGAATCAATTTTAGCTTTAAATACTCTTTAAATACCTTTAAAAAATCTATGGTAAAACGCATATTATAATACATTTGTTTCTATTAGAGGAAAATCTATGCTCCAAGCCACTTTATGTCCTTCTTTATACTTCAAGGACAAATCAAGCAATTTTAGCAACATTGCACCTATTTGCTGATAAGTTTGGTATTTTGAACCCTTTCTGAGTGAACATTTACAGTCTTACGGTTCTCACCCAGGGCTCCAGTTTCAATGTTGCAGATATAACAACTGCAGTTTTTTTATAACTGTATTAATAATAAAAGGCCTACTATATTTCAGTCTCTCACAAAAAAAAAACCAAAAAAAACACCCATACATATATATAGCCCAGAAGTCTGTGACTAGCTGTTGGTCAAAACCTTTCTCAAACATTTATGTACATGCTGTTACACTGACTATTTTATTAAAAGAGCTCCAAGTTCTGTTTTGAATGACAGCATTGGTGCTTCAGTTCTAGCAATCAGGAAACACTTGGGCCCTTCTTGGTTTGCTCCCAAGCAGAGAAAATTGTGACATAAGTTAAATATTTTGTGGGGGTAATTTCTTTTATTTTGCAGAAAATGGATATTAATGTTCTTTCCCTCTGAATTTTGGGAGCAAAGTACAATGTTTTCTTTGCCCAGAGTCCAGTCACATCTTCCTTCCATCTCAGCTCATGTCGTCAAGTGTTACCTGTCTCTGAAAATCACATGGTTGTTTTTCTCCCTTTCTTACCCCTCTTGGTTTTCTGATTATTTTTCTGTTTCTGACAGATGTAACACTCATACATGTGGAAGTTTCATGTACCAAGAATTAACAGTCATGTGATGGCCAGGTACTCATCCTGAAATGAGTAACTGGTTTCCACACTGCAACTTGTGGAGATGGTGGTCCAAGGAAAAGAGGGTCAGAGACACAGTCAGCATAAATGGGACAGTCAGCAGAAGACATTCATACTGGAAGGTAAGTGATCCCAGTATTGTAGGCTTTGTTTGTGTCAGTAAAAGAGTTACTAGCTGGTATTCTGAAGGCTAGGGGTATGAGCACGAACCATTGTCTGTAACGTTGAAGGGTTAGCACAGTCTCTGGCATAGTTCTGGCTTAGGCCAAGTTGTATTTTAGGCAGATGACACCTTGTGCCTATTTATGGGATAGTAGGAAACAGACACCCTTCCTAGCTGTTTGGATGTTGGTTAGAGAGCTTCCTGGATGGATGTCACTTGTGTCAGAAAACAGCGTCTGACCAGTTTTATTTAGAGGCACAGATGTAGTTTATGAGTCTCAGTGGAGACCAGGTTTAATGCAATAAGTTGGCAGCTGTCCTGTCCTTCCAAGCAAAAGACATGCAAGCAGATATATAAGATACAAAATCCATAGAGATCTGAGATCAGCTTATAGCTGGGGAAAAAAAAAAAAAAAAAAAGAACTAGAACAGCCAGGACCTTAGAAAACAGTCTAGAGATCTACTTCCGGTTCAGGAGTCTCCAGCTGACAACCAGCATATGATACACACCTTGTTTTAAGGCATTAAACTGTATCCTGCTGTTTCATGAGATACTGTGTTGTTACAGCTAATCAGTCAGTTCTCTAGCCTTTGTGTTCACCACCATCCTTCCTGTACAACCCAGCAGAGGTCAAGAGACTAGGGAGGTATTAGCCTGTACTATCTCAGCTGCTTCCAAGCAAAACAGAGTTACTTTCTTCTCCACTTTGCCTAAATGAATTGTGAATCGTATGCTTGTCATTTTTAATGAGGTGCGTGATTGACCTTGTGATTGATAGTAGTGATTAGCAGTTTCTGACATAACAATACATTAAATCCTGGAGAAATCACGCAAGCCTAACAACATCAATCCTATTTAGTCTAGAAAGTAACTTGATCTTCCATTTTCAAGACTGTCTTCTCATTTGCTATAAAACATATTACTCTTTCTTTTCTGATGCCTTCCATATCCTTAGATTTAAAACTTAGCAAAATTTGTATGTTCTTTAGTATGCAATTTACACTATAAGCTAAAATACACCATTTCTTCTGGAGAAACATTTTACACTCATTTGTTTTCCAATTAAGTGCTAAATTGCTTTTGTATTTGTAAAAGACTGTGTCAAAAATTTGTCTCAACATTGTTGAAACAGCAGGCCACCACCCAAGCAATGGCTTCCCGTTGTCTTGCAAGGCAACTCCTGTTGTCTTGCAAACCTGAATGCAGAGCTGGTTCCGAGAAATCTAGCCCTAGCCTCTGGCATGCGCCCAGAGATACATATCACCTGGTAATGGGCATGCATATCGCCCGGTAATGGACCACCTGGTAATGGGCATGCATATCACCACCAGGTGATAGGAAAGGAAAGGATAGGGTAGGAAAACCAGCTCTCGAAATACAATGAAAACAACCAACATAAAAAGGGACATTTCTGGACTGAAACAGAGAGATTTCTTAGAGACACTTCTTCTACACTTCGAGACTTCTACACTTCACTACTCTTCACTTCATTCATTCAACGGAATACACATTCGCTGGAATACACATCCGTGGAACCGACATCGAGACTACCAACACCGGACGGATCGTTCCCCCATCGAGTGAACTGAACTGTCGGGACGCTGCAGCTCCGTGGTGGTAGCTATTACAACCGAAACTATTTTCCCTCTTTCCTTCCTTTCTCTTCCATTTACAAACTTCTTATCGGGTTAATAAAGTTACCTGGCACTTGACTCCGTTTTGAGTCTTAATTCTGTTCCCGAGAATACGAACAAAACCACGCTCCGGTGTGTGAGAGGTCAGTCCAGCCGCCCCTAGCCCCCCAGACTCGTCTGAGGTCGGCTAGAACGCAACGGGGCCTTCCTCTCATCCGAAATCAGAACGTGACAGTATTGTACAAAAAATTATCCCTTTTCGCTTTAAACATGCACTTTGCAAATGTTGGCATCAAACAACACTAAATAAGACACTCATAAATCTTATTTTTTTTTTTTAAACTATCAATCCTTTAAATGTCCCCACATGTCCATTTTTCACGGCTACCAAGGATAGGCACTCTCTCAAGCTATCAAAAAGTAAGTATTCTAAATCAGGCTTTGTCCATCCGTAATCAATGGAGAAAGACAGGCAACTCCAGAGGGTGATTCATTCTCTCCTAAAATAAAGGGATGAATCACCCTCTGGAACTGCCTTCTCTTTACCCGTGATTGCAGAGGGAATCTTGATGACTGCTTTATAAAAAGACATGATTATGCAGTCATTTTAAATGAACATAAATTTAGGTTGTTGTCAAAAGTGTGGTCCCACCTTGCTCCATTGTCTCTGCTTATTTCCATATCTTTTTTGGTGTCGTGGGAGTTAAAGCTGGAAAATGATTGGTTCTAAAACTGTATATGGATATAGACATGGATACGGGTTATGATTTTTTTTTGACTAAGTTAGGTTTAATCAAATTATATTCCCTGATTTTGCTCCCACTGTGATTGCAAAAACTTAGCACCAGTACAAGCATTTCTGGGAGCCATAACTGGCACTGCTGACTGTAAAGTTGCAGAAAAGCACTTAGACAAAAGTGACTATGTAACCACAGTCTCAGTCACACAACTTACACACAAATATATTCAGATGAATTGAATCTTTTAATGGAAAGTCTGTTCTGTTGCCTAAACATAGGCACGTAGTGCCATTTGTGACCATTTTTGATAACTGTAGAAGTTTTATTTTGATTTAAGATTTAGATCTTAATTTACTCTTAAAGGTGGAATTGCAGCTATAGCTTCCACCACGGAATCCATGAGGGGAATGTGTCCTGAAATCTGTGGAATTTTGAAATAATTAGATGAGCTGATGTGAATTTTATTTTCTTTAACATATCCTCTGAGCAGTATGTACATAAAGGCTCCAAAGAATCCCTTCCATAATAAGTACTGCAGCCCTGGCTCAGGGACAAATCTCTTTGCACTCTTACATGGCTCAGGATTGCATATCATATTTTTTTCTTCTCTGTTCAGTGATGTACTTGTTGGTATTTGTCTTCTGTCTCTTTTGACAATTAATAATAGCATATTTTTAGTGTTTGACTGTCTGGGTTTCAACTGGCGTGGAGTTAATTTTCTTTCCAGTAGCTGCTGTGTTTTGGATTGAATATGTGAAGAATGTTGATAATATACTGATGTTTTTAGTTGTTGCTAAGAGATCAAGAACTTTTCAGCTTCCCAGGCTTTGCTAATGTGCAGGTGCAAGAAGCTGGGAGGGATGTAGCCAATACAGTTGACTCAAACGGGCCAAAGGAAGTATTCCATATCATAGATGTCATACTCAGTATATAAGTGGGAGTTGGCTGGTGGGCAGAAATGTGGAAATTGCTGTTCCAAGATCACTGCTACAGATTGTTCTGAAATTGCTCTTGGTTCCACTCTGTGATCTCTGCTCAGGGCAGGCTGTATCAGTCCTTGGGTTGTCTGGTGGTGAGAAATTGTGCAGAATTTGTTTTGTATATTCTATTATTCTTCGTCTTCTTATTATTATCCATTGCTATCCTATTAGACTGTCTTTATCTTAACCCATGAGTTTTACTTTTTTTCCTGGTCTCCTTCCAGGAGGAGAGGGAGGAGGGGAGGGGAGGAGTGAGCGAGTGGCTGCGTGGTGTTTAGTTGCCGGCTGGGGTTAAACCACAACGTTGACATAGAACAAAATCTCAAGGGGCAAACTGGAAGGAATGAATTGCCAGAATGGACACCTGGAATCTCAGCCCATATCTACACATATAAATGCAATGGTGCCTAGATGGATCAAAAAGGATGGTCTGGCCTCTTCTATATTTTTAAACTCCTGTTTCCAAAACAGGATGGCTGCATGCAGAGCTGTCCCACTGGGAGTGACCCCTAGCTCCTAGTAACTCTGAGGTTTGTAAGTGCTGCCATGAGATCAAGCCATAGGCATAGGCACCAGGTACTTTCTAGTAATGATGTGGTGTAGGCAATTAAATTCCAGTACCTGAAGAGGGCATTGTTTGACTTAAATGTATAGCTATAGCCTCAGAAATCTAGGCAAAAATCCTTGCCCATCACAGGGAAGCATGAGAATGGCAACTCGACTAGTAAGTTGCATTTTTTTCAGGAACTGAGGAAAGAAATTTCAGGAATGAGAAAACTTCAAGAACATTAAAGAAAAAAAAATTATCTCAGAATCCTTTTCTTCAATATTACCTGCAACATGTGATGTAAATACATATTCTTTTTTAATTTTTTTTCTTAGATTAGTTTATTAAAAATAAAAACCCAAGTTAAAATTATTTTGTAGAATCATAGAATCATAGAATAGTTTGGTTTGGAAGGGATCTTTAAAGGTCATCTAGTTCATCCTCCCTGCAAGGAGCAGGGACATCTCCAACCAGATCAGGTTGCTCAGAGCACCATCCAACCTGGCTTTGAATTTTTTTCTTTTTTCTCAACACCTCACACACACACAGAGGCACATAATTAATCAGATGGATTTAATTCAAACTTTTCTGAGAGCTAAAAACCTTATACTAATCTGAGAGATAAATATTTTATACTATTAAAATAGTGTGAAACTTCAAACATAGTTTTTCTTTGACTGAGTCGATTTGAGTTCCAGAAACTGAAAAAACATTTGGATGATCCTGTCAGTATGTGACCAGCTATGCCTTCCTGAGGTGGAGGAGCTCGCCCCAGTGCCACTGTAGCTATGTTCATTAATAAACTGCTGTCTCCTTTGAAAATGCAAACTGCAGAGTGATGAAGGCCCCTATGCAACAAAAGGTGCTCCATTAGTTACTCCCACCAAATACTTCCCTGAAAAGATCACATTTCTGTGGCAGCATCACTCTCGTTTTTTTTTTTTTTAACGAACAAGCACAGAGGGTCTTAGTGCTAAAGCAGAGTTGGAAAGACTTTCTCCTTCATGCAATTAGCAGCAGAAAGGCAAATCACTGCATGTGGTTCTGGAAGGAAAACACTCTTCCTTCTTTCCCTCTTCTCCTCTACACCTCCGTAGTGTCAGCTCTATTTGCATTTGTTTTTTGGCTCTTTCAGATTTGAAAGGAAGGGGAACCAGTAAGAGAAAGTTTCACTGGAAAGCTCAAAACATATAATCAAACAGTAAGTAAAGAAAGGCTTTGAGCCAGGGTTGTGGTCATGCACTTTTACAGGTGTCTCATTCTGACACTCACATGTCACATTCATTCACAAAATCCTGCTAGGCTGGTGTTGAATCTAACAGAGCATACAGTCCCTAACATCTAACTTTGTGCTAGTAAAGTTCCTGTGGCATTTACCTTTTGCTGCATAATGACCTCGTAGCTAATTGTGCAGCTTACACCTTTGCTGTTACATGATTAATTAGACTAACATGTCTCCGCCTGTCTCACCTTTAAAACTGATATAGTCCTTATGTCGCCAGCTGAGCTGAATGCAGACCCTGTTTATTCCTAGAACAGAACTGTTTTCGGCAAACACACAGTAATAAAAAAATTATAATGCCTATCTTTCCTGTAAAGACAAAGTTGGCAAACTTCCCTCTTAAAGCTGAAAACTTTACAAGCAACCAAGCAAAAAAAAGGTTTATGGGTTTTTTTTTGTGTTTTTTTTTAATTTATATTAAACCCCAAAATACATAGAGAATGACAGAAAAAAAAAAAAAGTTTGCCTATTGGAAAAATTAATTAGCTTCTCTTCAGAAAACTGTCTTCTATCTTTTCAAAGATACCAGCACAACTCTTGGATCAGATAAGAACAACAACAGAGCAAGTGCCCTCTCATCTATTCTTATCTGCAAAGACAGAGATTCTGATAGCTACTCCATCACATTTAAAAAGATTATTGGCAGCTGGAATACAGACAGTAGTTCTCAGAGTAGCATCAGACGTATAGTTTTGCCTGATAGAGCTGCGAAGGCATGCCCTGTTCTATGTGACTTCATTTTTTTTAAAAAAAGTTTTCTGAAAAAAAAAATCCCACTGGAGCATATTCACCTAGCTGAGGTCAAGGCCTGCAGGATTCCGTATAGATTTCTTCTTCCAAAGCCTTCTTCTTGGGAAACGACATGCAGAATTCCCCATGGCCTGTGGAAATTAGCACATGAGGAGGGCAACCTGCCACATGTAACATATTTCCCCTTGTTGCCTGGGTGTAGGTACAGTTTAGTAGATTGTGAGAAGGTTTCTAGGTTTGCAACCTGAACTTTGCCAATTGTTCTACAAACTTAATCTAGATTTAAGCAAATAGTGCTCAGGAAAGAGAAGCTGACTTCCTTACAAACCTGACAGGCAGCAAGGAAGGGTATAAACAAATTAATTTCTTGTAGCTTAAGTGGCAAGTACTGAATATGTATTCTTATTCTGTAGAGAATTTAGGACCATGATGAACCAGGACCCTAAAGGTAGGCAGACATCCCTAAAAATTATGAGTAAAGAGCTGGGGCTCTAACATTTGTGAGTGACCCCTCAGCAACAGGCTGGGACCAACAATGAAAAAGCAGGACACTTCATGGGGTCCTCCTAGTCTTTACTGCAGGGAATATTGCCAGATAGCCCTCAGGTAAGGTAATTTTATAACAGAATTTTTTATCAGAAGTTGCTTGCTACTTGCACATTAAGCATCAGAGACAGTCTCATAAGCAAAAATGTTAGCCAGCGTTATTGGTTCAGGAAACTGTTCTCTACCAAGCTAGTACTGCTGTGACAAATTACCATCATCTTGGTTACCTTGAATTTTTTTTTTTTTTTTAATTAGCTCTGTTTAAGTAAAAAGCTCTGGAACAGTGGCTACTATTTACACACATTTAAAGTTATCAGTTATAAACATACATATGGATATCAAGAGGTGATTTTTTAAAAAAAAATATATCATTAGCTTTTAGGAAAAGGAAGCTTTTTAAAAAAAATTTTGATCATATCAGAAGCTTATCAGGAAGGCTTTATCTGAACCTTTACAGGAAAAGAAAGAAAGGGTAGTGTTACAAAAATATCTATATCTCAGCTGGGTGAAAGATATCTAGAACAAGACTAAGACTTACATAATTGAAATATTTGAAGACCAAAAAATCCTGGCAGGGATATAATAATTACTTTTCACTAAAGGAAACCCAGAGGCCTTGAGCAGATTTGGGAGGCTAAGTTTAGCAGCTATATGCATACATCTTACAGCAGGATCAAGACCTTTAGTACTAAAATCCTGAGAGCTTCAGCAGAGGGGAAATGTTAATGGCAGAAAATTTATATAAAACCAGCAATACAGGTAGAATCTGTGAGTGCTATAGTGCTCTAGGTTCATCAGTGTTGTGCTTTTTCAATAATTGCTTATGGAAAAAAGAATGCTGAAACTCAAAACACATATTAATTGTTCTACTTTTAATTGTGATCTGAAAGTCAATGCATACATTTATATAAATCTCAGCTGTTTCATGAATTTCATATTTGCTCTTTGAATCTGTCCTCCACTGCTGCACTTCTGTTCAGCAGAGCTTGCCTGCCTCTTTTGGGAATGCCATCAGTCTTTCTACCTAGCAGCTACACAAAAAAGATTATATCACTTTAAATTACCTTCCATAACGTAGTTATTCAATAAATGCAAAGCAGAAAAAAATTAATTCCTTATCTTTGGCTATTTTGGATCTCTAAGTATTGTAAAAATAATCTTTTACTATTGTTCACTACTATTTCCAGCCACACTTATCACTAGAATTTCAGCTTTTAGCAGTCACTACTGGGGGATACGAAGGAAACAGTATGATACAGTTAGAGGAAAGCTAACCTCCTACAGTAAAGAATGTATGCTGCCTCAAAGGCACCAAATCTGTCTGCTAATCTCATAGTACACGTGGCATAGGAAATAGAGCTTCCCTAAGTACATGTCTGTACCAGTTTGGTGAAAGAAGACTTTCCATTAGCTGTCAGACAATTAGATTTTCTGGAAGAAATGGCCAGAAGTTCACTGATGTTGGCAGAATAAATACAGTCCTTTCCTGCAAATACAGAGCTCAGACTATGTTGTCTTTCTCGTTTCCTACCTCATACATAATTCACAGTGTGGTTTGTAAATTGACCACCTCTTTTTTACAACTATACTAGCAAGCATTTATTTGCCTATTTGTTTAGCTCATTTTCACAAGGAAAAGTAAGTAGTTATGTAAGCACTTTAGGTACTTATAGGCTAATGTTTATGTGTTAGTGCCCTTAGAAAAAGCTTTTAATCACTTGGACAATTTTGACAAATTTCAAGCAGAAGAGGTTTCCAAAATAATTATTTCCTGCAAGCTTTGTGAAAAGCTAGGGAAGAGCAAGGAGAATTCCACCATAATCCATTCTGTTCAAAGGTATCCAGCTGCATCTAACATCAGCATGCATAGAAATCTAGACTAACTACAGCATATGTTGAGCCTTTCCAAGTCAGATATATTTGAACTTAGTGAAATACACAGAAATTTTCTGAAATGGGAAAATCTGAATAAATTCTTCATTAGATTTAAACCTCTATGTAATGTAATTTAAAAAATAATAGTATATCTGAATTTTATTTTTCAAATCACATATGTTTTTCTCCCCAAAAAAAAATCTTGTTTTTTTTTTTTTAATATGCATTATTAAGCTACATCTATATGACCTTTATTATGTGTCCTCAATCATTTGTGTCATAATAGTTCACATCTTTACAGATCAAAGGAGACCAGGGAAACTTAAAGAATTAGAAAGACAGTATTTCTTCCATAAAACAAGGGATAAAATCATCTGGCAGCATTAGCTAGCACTATAGTTAGCTATATTTTTCTTTTCCTTTTTCATCTAGTAGCTTTAGATTTTCTTGCATCTATCTGATTTCAGCAAGTTCTGAAATGGTGAGAGAAAAAAGTTCTGAAAAGTTTTGTTTTGTTTGTTTGTTTTTTTTTTCAAAATAAGTCTGTAACAGCCCTTTTGGCTTCATAGATTCATAGAAGGAATTATAATGTGAAATTTTTCTATGTTGCATAACTTTCTAGCTGACACCTTTAAATAGTTTTTCATAAGATCATGCTTTGCAGAATTTGAAGGCTTTGAATGCTTTATAATAAACACCCATAGCTTTATTGGTATTTGATTTTGAAACTTCAGTAATTGTATGCAGTTCTCTTTTTGAAATTTTGAAACTTTTATTGCCTAGGATATAGATAGTAAAACCTTTTCTCTGCAGGAAGGAATGACAAGATTATCAGAAATAACTAGAAATTTTTATTTAAGTATTTGCTGTGTTATCCTTAGAGTATTACTGTTCTTACAATTTTAAATATAAAATTAAAATAAAATTCATCCTAGATAGTTACCAAGGGACTCCTTAAATTGGACAGTATGTGAATATCTTTTTTTGTCCCAGTCCCTACTTGGAATTTAGAATGGCTTATATAGGGGCGGCATTTGCATATAAAGTCGTCATATAAGACAAATCTCAAGTCTGAATATTTCTTATAAATTAATTTTCATCAGATCAGTATATCTATGATAACAAAGTTCAGGAAGTTTCTTGATATTTTGAAAGAAGAACATCTATATTTAAGCTGAAAAAAATAAGCGACAAAAGAAACTATGAGCATCAAAGGCTGAATACGAAAGTGAACCTGATTTTGTCACTGTCTTTTTCTTCATATTTTGGCAAACTCTTATTTCCATCATACAAATGTCCTTATCAACTTTCTGTATTTCCATGTCTTTATAACTAGATTTATTAGGTGCAGGAACTACTTCTGAAATTGGGCAATATGGGTGAGCATATACTTGGTGTATAAATGCCACTTGGACTTCTAAAGTAGGATTTAAGTGAAAGTTAGATGGCTTAGCCTAAGAAATAAATTCAGAAAGCTCATACTTGATGGGCTTTATCACACTGAAGGTGACTGGATTCATATAATTCCCTCTTTTTGAACTGAGACTTACTTAGAGGACTAATTATAGCAGGTTGGTGCCTGGCTTCTTCCTAACTTCCAGAATCATTTAGAAATAAGTCTTAAACTCTTAAATTTAACATAGCTGTCTCTCTGACTACCTACTGTAGGTAGGTACCACTGCGCTCAGCACAAAGGAAGCTGACCAAAGAGGCTTCCATTCCAATAAAGAGGCAGAAGAGGCAGTGCTTTCTGCTAGCAGCCTGTGGGTTAGAGTACTTTATACAGGAGGGAGACCTGGCTCTATTACCTAAAATTCGAGTGGAGTCAAATCCAAGTCTGCCATTTACTAGGCGAACGTCTTCATCTTGAAGCTGTGCCATAGTGTAGATAAAATTAAAACTGATAGCCTGTGAGATGGTGCTGGAAGAAGCACTCTGTAATTTAATGACCAGGACATTCAGAGGCAGAAAGAAGAAAAAGGGAGGGGGCAGCCTAGGAATCTGTTTCCTACATTCACAAATATTTACTTACTTTAAACAATCATTGTTTGTTGTGAAATACATACCCAGATCTGCAAGTAAGGAGAAGAGCACTAAATTCCCACCGTCAGGTTACAGTCCAAGGTATTGGCCTGTTGAGCCATGGCCTGATTTATAGTCCCTTGCTTCAAGACAGATTAAGTTTAATCCACTCTATGGCAAAGCTTTAGTAAAAGCATTCACTTTTTTTTTTTTTTTTTGACAGATTTTCTAGGAGAAAGAGAATTATGAATTTATACCTCTCAGGTAATGGATGGTCTGAAATTCACGTGTCTCACTTTTTTTGAAAAAAGATCTAGTCATTAATGATGCTATAATACAGATGGATGCTGGGGATGGGGAGGGTGTAAGGTTTCTATTTGGCAGATTTTTTTTAAAATTACAAATGCAGAATGAACTATTGAAATCTAGTTGCTTCTACTCTGTAAAACAGAACACAGAATTTTCTGATTTGATTCCTTCTGGTACAATATGCCCCGGTATATCAGAACACGATGTAGAAAGTCTGACTGTGGAAGATCATACCATCAATCTAGACAAGACTGTTTCAGGTCAATTACCTTCACTATTAAAAAATAATGTTTTGTAAGTCTGAATTTGTTTAGTTTCAGTTTATGGCCATGTAGTTTCACTGATAAATCAAGATGCCTTTCAATGTCATTTTGTTCCCCACATGCATGCTTACAAACAGTGGTTGTTAGTCATTATCATTTTCATAAGTTAAATAAACTGTGTGCATGATGTGTTTTCAAATCTCTTGGTTCTTTACTAAAACCTGACAATTTTTCAACATTCATCTTGAATTGTGGACATCAGAAATTATCAAGGTATTCCCATATTGTCCAAACCAATACAAAAGATAAGTTAGTACAACCTCTTTATTCATATTCAATGTGTCCTTTTCTCTTGTTCTGTAGGCTTAACATCATGCTGTGAGTTAATATTTGCCGATTACTCACTATTACCAGCAAATCTTCCAGAACTTATAACTTGTGCTGTGTGTTTTGACTTTAAATGTCTGACTTAGTAATTATCCAGCTCACTAAATGCACAATTTCAACGGGAATTATGTTTCTAACTTACCTTATTGCTTATTAAAATCTCACTTGGTGCTTATTTGCCCCTTTTTTACCAAAACAGCTTTGAAAATCTGGCATGTATTTCCACAGTAGAGTTAATAGCTTTTCATTTCCTTAGAAGAGATTTGAAGTGCATGTTGTAAGAAAAACAAAAAGGAGAAAATTATATTAAACATTTTTAAACCTACTTTCTACATCCTCGATAAATTGAGGCTAGCAAGACTAATTCACAAGAGTATTGTATCCAAATGTAATAGAAAATTCCTGGAACTCAGAAGTAGAAGCCATTCACTGTTTTGTGTACTGCTCCTTGCAGATACTCGTGCACTTTGCTGTCAACAGGTTATTATGACCTTATTGACCTGTGAATGTCTGATAGGACAACCTCATTCAGTACCAGAAAAAGCAATTTGAAACACAGTGTCCATTAAAATCAATCATTCATAATAAATTAATGGCATTAAAAATCTAAATGCAAATAATTAATCCAGAGTAAAAACATTTATCCATGTGCTACAGACAAAGTAAAATTTTAAGTGCTTTTGATGGTATTTTAAAATATTGATAGTACTATAGATTGAGGCGGTATATTTGAGAAGCCTTACAGGAACAGATCAGTTTAATATCCTCAAGTTCTTTTGTTGCAGATAAGCTAATGGTATGAAAGAAAAGAAAAAGTTTGCCTTCTTTTAATATGGGTAGATATTGAGCACATAAAGAACAAGTTGTACTGTCTCTGAGATAACCATCTAAAGGGACAAACATCTATATTCTGCCCTCTTTTAACTTCCCAAGTGGCTCTCAGTGGCATCCCAAAATACTGTATAGTGTTGTCTTTAAGAGTACATGAATGCTTTGCATTCAGAAGTGCCAAAAGGCAGAAAGTTGTGAAAGTAGCATCTCACCTTCTACCACTGTACTCAGAGTTAACAAAAGGCTGCTGTGATCTACAAACACTGCAGTCTTTTGTTGAGTATAAGCTGGTAAGAACAGCCACAGACTCGATAAGAGGAATGAATTGGTGAAAATTTTAGGCTGAAGTTCTTTAAGGTTGAGAAGGGAGAGAAGAAAAGGAAGGACTGGAGAGTGGTGACTCATTTAGTGATGCTTTTTTCAACCAGTTTATTAGAAACCTCCCCTAGGAATTGGGAAATGGGAGGTCAAGTGCCTGCCCTGAACTAAGTAGAGCGTAGCTGAGCTTGGTCTTTTCTGCTTATGTTACTACTGTTAGCAACTAACTGTTTGAATTTCTGATTTTTGAGAAAGATTCAAGTCTTCATAATGTACCAGTCTGGAAAGGCAGCATTTTCTTGAAATTCATGAAGTCTAATGGATGAAAAAACACTTCCAATTCTGTAATCCATATTTCTGAGGTAGAAAGAAATCACTGTATTCTTCAGGCGTATATCCTCTGTCTCAGAGAATTAAATCCTTCTGTATCTATTCAGTCAAATTAGCACCCTATCCAGTAAAAGAAAAGACTAGTCTATGCTCATTTTAGGGAAAAAAAAAGTACTATTACTTTTATTGCAATATTTAATAGGAATAATTTTTATTATTATCAATCAGAACTCTCAAGGGGGCTAAAGCAAAATGAAAGTGGTAAGCATTATATTTATTAATTTAAAACATGGAATTATTGTTTGAATACCTAGTTCTTGTCTGAATAATGTTAAAAACTTTACTGCTTATTATTTTTGTGCAATAATAACATTGAATGGTTTTTGTTATTAAAGTTTAAAAGATAGGTTTTCAAAAGCAATCAGCAACTCAGCGCCTCCTGGTTTGATACCAATATGAGAAGATCGATTGTCAAAAAAGTTCATTTCCATTTAAACATATAAATGAACCAGAAAGATATTCTTAAGTGTTCAACTCTCAGCATATCTTACTGAGAAGAATGGATCTGTTGAACACATACATGCTCTTGAGAAGCGAACTGCTTCATTTAGATGTCTAAATGGGAGCTGAATTCTTTTGACAATTCTACAGGAATAAGAAAACCTAACAGACCAAAACATTGTCCTATTCTAAAGGAGACACATTAATGGTAAGATTCTTTTATCACTATGTTAACTTACTTCACTCATAATTACTTGTATCCTGCTTATATAAAAGTAGGTGAGAAAATATGCAATAAAGAAAATAAATTGGTTTAGAATTTCCCAAAATGTTTATTTCTATCTAAAATAAATTTTGTCTACAGTGACCCGATCTGCTGGGCCATGTCGTTGGATTTCTAAGGATATCAGCAATAGATTGAGTTATAAGCTCAGGGATCAAATTTTTGTATCTTTCTTCTTTAGAGTGCACCTTTTGAGATTACTAAATACATATATACAATTCCCTACTGAACTTCTGTAGATTTACTAGAAACCGTTTACCTCTTTGAAATATACCTTTGTTGCTTCATAGATTTTTAGAGCAAAATGATCCTACTCTAATGGCTTGTATATCACCCTGTCCTGGTTTTATTCAGTGACGGGGAGCTATGGTGGCAGCTTCTGTAAGAGGCTGCTAAAAGTTGCTCCCCTGTGTCCAGTGGACTCAGCTGGGCCTAGGATGGACCTGCTGCTGGCCAGGGCTGAGCCAATTGGTAGCAGAATGTTCGTTCCTTGATAACGCCTCTGTGAAAACGTATTTAAAAAGGGGAAAAACAGAAAAAAAAAATAAAAAGGAAGAAGAAGATGTGAAGAAGCTGAACTGGGAGCAGAGAAGAGGAGGTGCAAGCCTTGTGGCCCTCACCCTCTGGCCTCCCGCTGGGCAGCTGTCTGGACCCAACTCGGCCCAGCCCGGCTGCAAGAGGTGTAGAGATGTGAAGAGAACCTGAGAGGCGTCTGCCTGCCAATTGTGAAGAATTTTTTGTGAGAGGAACGGCTGCAGATGCCAAGGTCAGTGAAGAAGGAGGGGGAGAAGTAATGCTGCTCCCAGCAGAGATTCCCCTGCAGTCCGTGGTGAAGACCATGGTGGAGCAGGCTGTCCCCCTGCAGCCCATGGAGGTCCATGGTGGAGCAGAGATCCCCCTGCAGCCCATGGAGGACCCCACGCTGGAGCAGGTGGAGGCCTGAAGGAGGCTGTGGCTCATGGAGGGCCTGCTCTGGGGTAGCTGTTCTGGAGGTACTGCACCCTGTGGAAAAAAAATTACCCACCTTGGAGCTGTTTCATGAAGGACTGTGGCCCGTGGGAGGGACCCCACGCTGGAGCAGGGGAGGAATGTGAGGAGTTCTTCCCCTGAGGAGGAAGGAGCAGCATAAAGCGATGTATGATGAACTGACTGTAACCTCCATTCCCTCTTCCCCTGTGTGCCGCTTGGGAAGGGGGAAGCAGGTAGGGATAATGTGAAGCCCGGGAAGAGGGAGGGGTGCGGGGAGGTTATCTTGTTCTCTTTCTCATTATCCTGCTTTGTTTTTAGTAAGAAACAAATAGTTTTCCCCAAGACGAATCTGTTTTGCCCCTAACAGTAACTTCAAGGATCTCTCCCTGTCCTTATCTCAAACCTCGAGCCTTTTTTCTTATATTATTTCTCCATGTTCCCTCAGAGGGTGGGGGGAGTGAGAGAGACACTGCATAGTTTGGTCCCAAGCGGTGCTAAACTACAACACAGCCATAGAAACATTTATCCAAGTCACTACTGCCTTGGACAGATTTATTTGGAGTTTGTTCCAAGCAAGATCTCAGTGTTCCAGAACTGTGTTACATCGTTGTGCCTTTAAAACTATGAGTGGCAGTTCCTACAGAGGAACAGGGGTATTACACATATGTGATCAACAGCAAAATAGTAATAAAAGTTTCCTTCCTCTTGAGCACAGAGAGCAGGAAAGCCTCAAAGCGTTTTAAGATTATGAACAGAAATGCTAGATTTCTGTTATTTTCTGTATCTTCCATCTTGAAAATACTAGAAACTCTTCATTGTCTCAGAGAACCCTTTTCATCTTTAATTATTCACTAAAATCTGCCTTGAGGAATAGGACATAGAATTTGTCTTGAGTGGCTGCATTTGAATTGCCTCAACTGCTGAGATAGCTTGGACCAAGTGATATAAATGATTTCTACACGTCCGTTTGCTTTGATTTTTCACATTACACCCATCTCCCCATATCAGGAAAGCATTGCTAACTAGCACTAATTGGATTTGGCTCTAGACTGAATGGGAAGACAGACAAATTGTGTCAGTAATTCTAGTTTATTCAGAGCACTTCTTAACTGAGCTCAAAGAAAAAACTGAAGTTCCCAATGAAGTGTTCCATTTACCCAGATCACCTTTTGCTTAGCTTTTTCAAGCATAAATCTCTGTGGGTGAAAATGCATATTTTAACATCACTGAGAACTACTCAAACCTTTTTAGGAATTAGACACGAATCATTATGATAAATAAAATCATTATGAAAGTAAGGTTGAGGATATGCATTTTTAAATGAATAGTAAAAAATTCAAAAAGAGAAGTGAGGTTGACTGGGTAAGTCTCCATTTGTGCATGAATTTAAAATAATTCCTTGCAGCCTGACACTTTTTAGAAAATTTTCCTTGTCTTCTCATCTCTTTATCAGATAAAGAAGGAAAGTAGTGGCGAAAATTTTCAAGATTAGACTGTACATTTCACAGATGCTTAAGTAAAAATGGAATCTTTCTTGGATGTTTTCTTGTACTTTGACTTTTTTGGTGCTGTCAGATGTATATAACATGAACAGTCATGTAAAACATATACGACGGAATAATCTCAAAATAATGAGATCTTAATGTAAAGGGGGGTTTTTTGTGTTCCTTTCTTTGAGGTTTTGGTTTTTTTTTTTTTTACTTTTTCTATTTTATTGTCACATTATTAAGATTTTACTCAGAACCTGGAGGACTAGAAATCTGCAAAAAAGTTAGCATGAGTTACTTGTCTCTGGGAGCTGTGGTGTAAAATAATACATAAGCATGCTGAATCAAAACATTTAAGACCACTCTTAATAGTTTTTAGAAATACCACTAATCTATTTTGCATATGGAACTGCCTGCCAGTCTCTCTCATTCATACAGTTTGATTAGTTCTCTTCTCTCAAACTCAAATGCAGCCCTTGGTATTTGGATCTCTTGCCTCTCTCTCGTATACTTGTCCACCTAAAGACATACTTGACTTTCTGCAATAAATATCTAGATTTGCATGTGGGACTCACTTTTTAGAATACAGAGGGATTTTTAAATCTAACTTTTTGCTCTTTGAAATTTGTATATTTTGCAGCCTCATGACAAGTCTGTAGCAGGCTCTGCAGAAATAGAGGTCGAAAGCACCCAAAGAAGAAGCTTTTTAGAAAAGAGTAGTCAGGGAAAAGATGGGTGAACTAGCCTAGATAAAGAGATACCATTGGATTTTTAAACTATATGGAAATTAATTGATAAAAGGGTAGAATTAAAAGATAGTGGAGAGAAACAAGGAATGTCAGGGATGCTGCAGACAGTGGAGCACAGACTTTCCTGAGCTAACATTAACCAAAATGGCAAAATTACAGAGGGCTGCAGCACAGGCGTGAGGATGTACCACTCCAGGATACAAGCTGGCTCACACAGAACTAGCTTGGGTTATCCGCCCAAGGAGTAAAATTAAACTACAGCCTACATTATCCACCCACAGACAACTGAGAGTTGGCTACAGGTTTTTGGTAAATATAATAATGAAAAGAAAAGGGAAAAGCCTTAGAAAATTCATCCCAGGGGTTTCTTTCATGGCTGAGTGAAGCAGAGGCTGCCTTATCTAAACTCTCCCCATAACAACTGGAAAGCAAAAATGGAAACCTGGATAGAGCTCTGAAATATCATAGCTCAGCAAATCACGCTTTCTTCCAGATGTGAAAAATCAGCCCAAGTTTTTCTAAGAGACTGTTACAAATACTTATTGCATGATTTCTGATAGTGTTTGTTTTCTAACAAAAGATCATTTCCAAGTGTCAGTGTAGTGACTGGGATTTTTCAGGTTGTCTTCGGTGAGCCTTGGATCAGGCCCATAAGCAAAGGCCAGAAACACAGACATTCACGGATGTACAGATAACAAATGTGAAAAATACTTTTCAGTAATCTAAGCAATCTTTGTCAAACCCCTGAAGTTCTTTCATTTTTACCTTGTCATTGGCCTCTGGCTTCTCTATCTCTCAGCTTTTCCTTGGGTTTCCAGAGCTTTATCTCCAGTCTTTTGAGGATATTCTGATGTGAAACACCCTTCTCATGGAACTTGAAAATCAGCTTTATATATATTTAACAACACCTAACCGTTCAGTCAGCACATGTATACTTGTTTGCACAATTGATTACTTCATTTTAAAAACTTTTCTACTGTTTTGTGGATAGATTGCTTAGTTTTATAGGCAAATAATCAATTCACTCATGTGTGACTCACATCTAAATATGCATCAATTTAAAAGTAATCTCTTGCTCTCTTCCAGAAAAGAGAGCACTCTTCACAGGTTAAATCTTTCTCAAAATCCGGGGTAGTTCATTTATTCTTAAAAACAGCTAAATAAATTCACAGAACTTTCATAATTCACTTTAGGTGACATTAATCCCTCTGCAAAGTTTCGGGACCAGAATATACTGAAATTGCTTTAGTGCCAACCACAAATGGACAAATGTGCAAATTTTCACTTTCTTCTCCACATATTCCTGTTTCTCAGAGCAGATGGTCTCAAAGTGCTTTATCTACTCACTTCCCTCTGCTACTCTATTGTCATAAGCCAGATCTCCTGCCATATGTTCCTAGATAACACTATATCAACTTATTTCCTTCACTTTTGCAAAAAAGAAAGAGTGTGTTCAAGGTGGTTAAATGTGGTCTCATTAGTGTTCTTCACTTGCTATTCAGTTCTACATATTTTTGCTCTTATGTTGCCCCAGTGCTCCTGAAACCATCCTGCTGAACTAGAAAAAGACAAACTCCAAGACTGCCAGTTGTCTTGAATCATTTTTTCAAAGGAGTAAGCACTTCATCTCATCTCGACTTCTATTTCTGGCAACAGCAACCATTCCCTTTGCTTGTAAGTGGCTGTACCAGTGCTCTCACTACCAGTGCGATTATTTTTTTCTGATGATTTGGATAGCCTTAACCTGACCTCCCTTCTCTTTCCCCTCTGGTGCCAATTACTTCAAGCATTTTTGGAATGGACTCTGCTGGAAAACATATGCCAACTAGGAAAACAATGATGCTTCCAACTACTTTCCCTGCATGCTTCTAATACAAGCAGGTATTTGTTCTACTCTAGTTCCTGGGTTGATCTGTGCTTGGCACTGTTAGCATTGCCATTAGCACCTGCATGACCACATGAGACATTCAGCTAGGTAGAATCTGAGAGAACCTGAGCTAATTTACATTTAAAACATCAGTTTCTTCTTTACTACTACTAGATTAAACACTGAATCATTTGCCAGTCTATGGCCTGCTTTTACGCCATAAAGCTTACTGAAAGTATTCTCATTGCAAGAAATAGATCAGGCCCAATAACCATCCCTTATAAATTTTACTTATAGATGTATGTACTACATAAAGCATGTTTCTGTTACATTGGCTTACAAGTTCTTGCACAGATATGGTTTTTTATTGAGGTATTTTTCCTTTATTGGCTATTCATCTTTCTTTCTGTTTCCTTTGTGGAAATATTAAATCCATTCTCTGCCTGTTATCTATTTAATTTTTGTTTGAGATTTAGAAAAGTCCTCAGATTGAGATTTTTCCTTTAAATATTGTATTCCAAATAACTTCAGTATCTCTCTCAGCCATGGAAATGAACACAGAAAGCTGAAATACTTGCCAGTGTGTGACTGAATCTTTTCAGGAATATGATACTTACTTAGTACAAACATTATCAAAGCAACAGAGATAACACATATTAGGCAGGTCAAGCCAAGTTACAGCTAAATTGCTTCTGCCTGCTTTTACTTTGTGAATTAATTTCTCTCACACGTTCATGTGTTCCAAGAAATCCTTAGATTCCAGACACTCATACGTTTTGTGCAGGGCTATCTAAATATTTATCTGCAAAGATAAATGCTGAGAAACTTTGAGACAGACTTGAAAAGTATGTTTGCCCTCCCTGTTTGGTAGAGAAATTGATCTGTGCTGCTTGATGTCTGTCAACTCTTCCCCTCCTGGTCTAGTGCATCCTTCCCATTTACGCTACATTTTGAAAATATTTCCTGACCTGCTGATCAATTTCAGAAATACCTTCAAAGCTTGGAACATTTAAGGGGAAATGTCTATCCTAGGTAGCTTTGGTGATAACACTGCGTTTGCCTTTGTTATATCTTTGTATCCTGTTTTCATGTATCTTCTGTTGCACTAAATCTATGGCCCGTGAATGGGCACAGCCTCAGAAGGTCTAGCTTTCAAATCCAAACATGACTGAGAGATTGAAGGGTGGTGTTAGAGAACATGTTAAAGTGAATCGTATCTTCTTTAATTCATACTTTTCTGTCATCCAGACACTTATGTCTTGGGATCTGTACGTCTGTCCACCCTGGATACCCTAGCAAGGGAGAGGTTCTGCTGCTGCTGCCCAGCTTTTCATCACCAGAATGATTGTCCCAGCTCCCCTGCATGTGTAGCTATAGGAGAGCCTTCAGCTCAGGCACAATAAACTTATTTTATTATAAGAGGAAAAACTATGCTGCATTTCAGCTCTAACCTTCTTTACGGAATGATTCTTCTTCCATTATACTACCTGGTTAAAACACTGTGCAGAAAAAGTTTACACATTGGAGTTTGAGATACTAGAGGATGTAGCATATCTGGGTCCAGGACCTTCCCTCTGTGGTTAAGGAGCCAAATTGGGTGTGAGTGTCAATCTGCTTGAGGGTG
The DNA here is from genome assembly GCF_036417535.1 of Chlamydotis macqueenii. Taxonomy (NCBI): domain Eukaryota; kingdom Metazoa; phylum Chordata; class Aves; order Otidiformes; family Otididae; genus Chlamydotis; species Chlamydotis macqueenii. The sequence continues at coordinate 24,849,680 of NC_141558.1, forward strand.
GAAGGGCTCTACAGAGGGATCGAGACAGGCTGGATTGATGGGCCTAAGTGAACTGTATGAGGTTCAATGAGGCCAAGTGTAGAGTCCTGCACTTTGGTCACAACAACCTCATGCAATGGTACAGGCTTGGGGAGGAGGGGCTGGAAAGCTGCCCAGAGGAAAAGGACCTGGGGGTACTGGTTGACAGCTGGCTGAACACAAGCCAGCAGTGTGCCCAGGTGGCCAAGAAGGCCAACAGCATCCTGGCTTGCATCAGGAACAGTGTGGCCAGCAGGAGTAGGGAAATGATTGTGCCCCTGTACTCGGCACTGGTGAGGCCTCACCTCGAATACTGTGTTCAGTTTTGGGCCCCTCAGTACAAAAAAGACATTGAGTTGCTGAAGCGTGTCCAGAAAAGGGCAACAAAGCTGGTGAAGGGTCTGGAGAACAAGTCTTATGAGGAGCAGCTGAGGGCACAGGGATTGTTTAGTCTGGAGAAGAGGAGGCTGAGGGGAGACCTCATTGCTCTCTACAACTACCTGAAAGGAGGTTGTAGGGAAGTGGGTGTTGGTGTCTTCTCCCAAGTAACTAATGACAGGACAAGAAGAAATGGCCTCAAGTTGTGTCAGGGGAGGTTTAGATTGGATATTAGGAAACATTTATTTACTGAAAGAGTGGTCAAGCATTGGAACAGGCTGCCCAGGGAAGTGGTGGAGTCACCATCCCTGGAGGTGTTAAAAAAACATGTAGACATGGCACTTCGGGACATGGCTTAGTAGGAATGCTGGTGGTGGGTTCACAGTTGGACTTGATGATCTTGGAGGTCTTTTCCAACCTTAAAGATTCTATGATTTTATGAAAATACCCTTACTATCCAACCTTAAGATCTGCCATACTCTGAGGCAGAGACTTTCCATCCTTTCTTCTGAAGTCTAAGTCACTGGTGACCAGAAAGGCAAGAGTTATGAATCTAGATGAAGAGCAGTGGAGCACCCGTAACATAAAAATCTGAGCCACTGGAGATCAGGAAGGTAATTTATGTAGTCTCCAAACTGAAGGTGACCTTGAATCCTTGGTGAATGCTGTAAATGCAAGAATGTTATGCAGAAAATGGATATAACAATGTGATGTTTATCTTTTTAGGATACTTAGTGGGTTTTATATGTATTTTATTTAAATTATATGACAATGCATTCAAAACAGCATTGCAGACTAACAGTGGCTGGGACACATATGTTTGTTTTCCCAAGAAAGGCACTTTTGAAGATGTGAGCATACCTCTAAATTCTGGTTAGGGAATTTCTGGACTGTGAAAGAAGGTGCCTTGTTAATTTATTGTGTCCAGGTTAAACAGTTCTGTAAAACAGGTAGATTGGATGACACTGGGGCGCGTGAGGCTTTGGGTATCAGAATCCTTCTTTTGCTTCCAATTACATAAACATAAATATAATCTCTGTTTTCTTGCCAGCAATTTTTAGCTCTAATTTGAATTTATATGTGAAGAGAGTAATATTAGGAAACTTTGGAAATATCGGACACCTCTGAACCTTGCTGTCTGTCCTCTGGATATCTAAAATCTGTTGCAAGGTGTTGTAGTTTAGCCCCGCTCGATATCAGACTACTCAGTCTCTCACTCACTCCCCCCACCCTCCAAGGGAACAGGGAGAGATAATATAAGAAAAAAGGCTTGAGGTTTGAGATAAGGACAGGAGGAGATACCTAAAGTTACCGTTACGGGCAAAACAGACTCGACTTGGGGAAAACTATTTGTTTATTATTAAAACTAAAGCAGGATAATGTGGATAACTTCCTTCCACCTCTCCCTCTTCCTGGGCTTAATATTATCTCTGTTTCCTTCTCCCTCCACAAGTGGCACAGGGGGGAATAGGGAATGGGGGTTACAGTCAGTTCATCACACATCACTTTACACCACTCCTTCCTTGTCCGGGGGAAGAACTCCTCACATTCCTTCCCTGTTCCATTGTGTGGTCCCTCCCACAGGCTACAGTCCGTAGTGAACTGCTTCAGTGTGGGTCGTCCCTCCAGAATGGCTGCCCCAGAGCAGGCCCTCCACGGGCCACAGCCTCCTTCAAGCATCTGCTTGCCCTGGTGTGGAGTCCTCCACAGGCTGCAGGTGGATCTTTGCTCCTCCGTGGACCTCCATGGGCTGCAAGGGGACAGCCTGCTCCACCATGGAATCTCTGCTGCGAGCAGCATTACTGCTCCCCCTCCTTCTTCACTGACCTTGGTATCTGCAGTTGTTCCTCTCACAAGAAATTCTTCACAATTGGCAGGCAGATGCCTCCCAGGTTCTCTTCACATCTCCTCTCCACTTCTCGCAGCCGGGCTGGGCCGAGTCGCACCCAGACGGCCGCCCGGCAGGAGGCCAGAGGGTGAGGCCTGCAAGGCTCACAAGGCTCGTGCCTCCCCGTCTCTGCTCCTTCTCTGCTTCTTCGCATCTTCTTCCTTTTTTTTTTTTTTAATTTTTCCCCTTTTTAAATATGTTATCACAGATGCGTTACCAGTGAACATTCTGCTACCAATTGGCTCAGCCCTGGCCAGCAGTGGGTCCGCCCTAGGCCTGGCTGAGTCCACTTAACAAAGGAGAAACAACTTCTAGCAGCCTCTTACAGAAGCTGCCACCATAGCCCCCCCGCACTAAACAAAACCAACACACAAGGTTTCTCACACAGACTAGATTTGCAAACATTATTCAAGGTACTCCTAGATGCTTCTTGGTTTTGGATATTTCAAATTCTAGTTAAGAATGTGGTGTGGAGAAGTGGAGAAGAAGTAGATTCTGTAGTGTGAGCTGGCAAAACCCTTCAACTCTTTTTTTAAACATTTAGTATTGTTTTAGGAATGTATTTTGCAATTAATTTATTGTTATGACAGTGTCTTCTACTCTATTAAATGGTAATAGGGCTTTAAAAAAATTTCTTGCCAAGCAACCATATTTATTCTACCATGAAAAAGTTTATCATACAAAACTCATCATGAAACGACAGGGCTTAATATACTAATGATATGATATTAAAAAACATAAGAAATTTAATTGGAATAATATAAGATGTTATTAGGAATCAAGATTATAATGGGATTTTTTTTGTTTGGTAGATACCAGAGAAGAATTTAGATTTCCAACTGGAGTAAGTGAAAGTTTTGTCAATTACTTCAGTTACTGTTTATTGATTGCTGTAAGACATAGTATGTGATCACTGTTAATGGAAAAAAAATAAAAAACAACCCAAACACATCAGAGAGAAACTCAAGTCAGATGGTCCATTGTACATAAACACTCTCTAACAGTTGAATCTCCCTTATAGAAGAGAGAGTACAGCACTTGGCTCAATATCATTTAAACTTTCCTAACACTAAGGTGAAACAGAAGATATAGCAAAGGTTGTTTCTACTCTAAATCTGTTTTGGTGTTTGCCCACTGCTTGCCACCTTCCTACTCGTGTAGGCTGAGCTGAATACTCATATGTTCTTAGCCAAATACATTACAAAGGTACCCAGGAATGGATACCATCTATGCACAAAAAGCAGTTTGTAACAGTAACCCTCAGGGATAGGCTCTGCTATCAACCAAATCTGTGGGATAAGAGAACTGCACAGGATTTGAAGAAAGGCTACATTTCCATCTCAACTATGTTTATACATAAGCAAAGTACACTTACATGCATAGAAGCTTGCTGGATATCCAATAAAGGCATTGAACAGCAGAGTGTTACTAGAAAAAGTACAAGGAAAAGCTTTTTTACAAATAAATTCCCAGTAGAAACTTGAAGTTTGGGTTTAGATAAAGCTGATTGTAAACTAATGCTGAATTCAGCAAACACTTTTGGCAGGGGAAAAAAAAAAAGAAGAGAGAAAAAAAATTGTGAAAGTTGAAACATTTAATTTTGACATTTTAACAAGAGTGTTGAAATTAATACACTGACACTTAATTTGAATAAGAGAGTAAAAGACACAAAAATCAAATGGTTCATTTATAATCTGCTTTAAAATTTTGTTCACCTCGAATAACAAAGAAGGAAAAAAAAGGCTTTATTTCTGCAACAAAACCTGAAGAATTAAAAGAGCAAGTTAACCCCAAACAATTTATTTTTTTCTCATTCAGTCACTGTAATGAAAAATCAATTATTCAGATCAGTTTATTTGCCAGTGTTCTGAGAACTTCCTAGCTGCCTATTGGTTTTCTTGTGAAATCTGCAATGTTGATTTTAACTTATAAATCACTAAAGGATAGATTTTTCTCTCTTCTCATGCTGTCAGCTTGAGCCATATTCCTGTCATTATAATGAAAGCTTGATACCTCTCTTTGCAAAATATGTGGGCTATAATATGAAAGTCCCTTTTTTTTTTCTTTAGTATGCTTTTTCATTGGTGTCCTAAGCTATGCGTTTCTTGACCTTCAAGGCATTTTTTAAAGCCTGCCTGTTTGCATGAATGTTGGCATGGTCGTAAGGCAGACAAAGTTTAGATTTGTATGATCAGGAAACAGAAGAAGAAGCTTTAAGATTTTTTGGGCTGTAGCTCTTTTTATCAAATGATCTGTGTAAAGAAAGAAACACTATGTTATTATAATTTTTATCTTATGCTAGTACTTTATACTTTTTAAAAAATTCTAACCAAAGTTCACCTAAATTTTGAGTCATTCTTTTCATTGTGGAATGTAGGCAAAAATCCAAGTTGGTAGAAGCAAGTTCTAAAAGTATCTGAGAGTACTGTTCAAAAAGTAACAATGAACTCCTTATATTTTGAATGGTTCTAATAAATGTTTTGTTCAGAACACACAAGGTCTGGAACCCAGTCTCTCAGGTGGAGAGGTGAATCTTTAAGAAGACCCTTAATCTAAGATTACTGAACTTTTAAATAAGGGTTAAATGTCTCAATTCCAGAAGGATAATTAGAAAAAAAAAACACCAGTGCAAATGGTACAGCCATTGATTGGTACAGGCACTGAGGACAAAGCTCTCTCTATCTGAGGACACCTGCTGAGTAAAGAAAGATTGTCTGTAAAGATGTTGCTCATTCGCCACATGGAGCACGCCAAGAGGTAGATGAAACATAGGATCATTAAGTCGAATAACATATTTTTTATTCCTTTTTTTCGTCTTTCATCTGTCTCAGGGCCCAATGACGGAACAAACATTGCTCTACAGTCTACAATGCTGCAAGTTGCCATATCTTTCTATTACGTGATCCTAGACAAAATTTTTGTCTGTAGATTTAGACGCATAAAAAATTTAGCCTAATTTCTAGCAGTCCAGTAACCATAGTTTCTGTTGAGAGCTTGAGGTGACATATTTTGTGATTGTAAAACAGAGATAGAAGAGGACAAGTTATAAATGGAATGTATTGCTCACCTTTCATTGCTTAGTGGCTCAAAAGCTCAAAAAGCGTGAGATTATTGATGGCTGTCTTATCAGGAAGTTAAGGGGATTGCGTCAATTATTTATGCTCTAGTAAACAATTTTTAAACTCCCCTCAAAATGCCTCTGTGACTTTTCCTCCTTTCGTTTTTGAGGAAAATGAGTCATACTTTTGAGAGAATTGGGTTAAAGTCACCTAGGCATTTCAAATAATGACTATAATTTAGATTTTATTTCTCCCATCCTTATGTCAATATTTTACTAAATGTATTGTAGACTATACATTTTAAAGATAGGGTTTTGGTGCCCCTATTCTGATCGTATAGTGGAATGAAGTACATATCTAGCACAGATACATGCTGTCAATTAAATGAGGATGAATTGGACTGATTTGAGTGTAACTGTAAGTTTATACTGATGTAAATGTAAGGAGAATTTGTCAGTTTTGCACAGAATGGAATTCTGAACTGTATGCTATCAGTGACTAAGGACGTGGCCTGGTTCATATTACTGTCTTACATCTAATGTTACATGTGATGTTCAGAAGCAGTCATAATTAACCAAGTGCTAGGCAGATGAACATTTATAATGAGGTGGGGCATGTGGAAGAACGTGGCATTGCTATATTTTCAGTAATTGTATTGCTCATATTGAGAGAACATAAATTATGGGAAGAAGAACATTTAGATCATCTAGTTCCAAACCTGCTGTCATGGCCAGGGATACCTTCCCTGCAGACTGCTCAAAGTCCCAGCCAACTTGTCCTTTAATATTTCCAGGGAGAGAGCATCCACAGCTAACAGAATACATAAAAATAGAATACACAATAGAATACAAGAAGTGTATGGCCAAGTATATGAAGGGGTAACCTGTGTAACTTCATTCAGGATATTTTATTTAGATACTTTTTCTTTTCTAAATAGATCTAAATTTCCTCTGGAGGCAATATTTCTGCTACTGACAACCACAGGAGTACATCCTTCAGGCTATTTTCGTCATCTTATTGATTGTGGGTATAATTGCAACTGTGAGAGACAGAAAGAACACAATAAACAACAGACTTTCTTAAGATAAAGGTGTATTTTTGTAGTGTTGGCATATAAATAATATTCTGATTAGTTTCAAAATAAAAATAATTGAAATAGAAGTATTTGGGATGTTTTAAATATTTTGCTCTGGAGTCCTCAGTTACACAGTTACTGTTGATTTAAATGTCTTGATGTCTTGGATTTTTATTTGTTTGTTTGTTTATTTGCTTTTTGTCTCAGGGAATGAGTCCTTATGTTCCTCAAACTTTTAGTGTTTGGATAAATAATCACCTTTAAAATCTATCTCAGCGACGTTTATTTAGGAAAGGTAATTGATTATGGAATCTCAAGAGTAAAAAAGAAATGGAAAGTAGGGGAGAAAAAAGATTAATTGAAGATTACTTGTGTGTGTGTGTGTGTAGAGGAATTGTGATGCAACAGTCAATCAATGTATACTTAGCATACTAATCTCAATTGAGGAATGCCTGAAATTGGAGAAATAGTTCAAAAGCATGAAGGAAACTATCATTAAAATGTCTTGCTGAATCCTTTCTATAGAACTGTGTCTGAAGCAGCAAAATGTTGATCGAAGGTTATTAGTACTTGCATGAATTTATGGTAAATCAAATGAAGAATTGTCCCCAACTTTAAGCATTGACCAAAGAAGGATCGGGGCAACTTCACAGACTCCATTTTCCTTGCTTTGTGGAACACTGTTACTTCACCTTTCTTTCAGGAGTACTACCTGTGCCTAGCTGGCAGTCTGGCACGAATCATGGAGAATCATACAGAATGACTGGGGTTCGAAGGGACCTCTGAAGATCATCTGGTCCAACCTTGCTCAAGTAGGGCCACCTAAAGCTGGTCACCCAGGACCATGGCAGGTCGGGTTTTGAACATCTCCAAGGATGGAGACTCCATAATCTCTCTGGGCAACTTTTGCTAGTGATCAGTCATGGTCAGAGCGAAAAAATGTTACCTGCAGACAGGACCTCCTGTGTTTCAGTTTGTGTGCATTGCCTCTTGTCATACCACTAGGCACCACTGAAAAGAGCCTAGCTCTGTCTGCTTTGCACCCTTCTTTTCAGGTATTTGTATACATTGATGAAATCCCCCCCGAGCCTTCTCTTCTCTAGGCTAAAGAGTTGCAGCTTTCTCAGCCTTTCTTTATGAGAAGTGCTCCAGGAAGGTAGAAGTAAAAAACCTAAATTTTCTCCTTTTCTCTCTCTGATCTGTCTTGTATCTTGTTGCTTGTGCACAGATTTTTCAGGCACGTTACTCATTCTACATCAGTTCTTTTAAAATTTAAACAGATTGTCTCTGAACTGAAATTGTTGCAGAAATGCTACTGACATCTCTTCAAAGTTCTTCATTTCAGTAACATCTACTCTTTCATCTAAAATCCCTTTAAATTGTTCTTTCCTTTAAACATTGTTCTGTTTCTGATGGATGACTTACAGACCTGTGCATCTCTTCAAGGAGTTACTAGTCTCTAGGAGACGTGTTAGGATGATGCAATACTTCCAGGGAGAGAGAATTTTCTTCCCAGGGTCTCTTAACTCTGTCTTCCCAATGCTTTATCAGTCTCTAACATCTGAAAGATGCCTTCCATGTTTTTCCCATCTAATCTTGAATAACCTGAATTCTGCAGTGACCCTTTGCTTGAGTGAACCACAGTTCCTGTCTTCCCCAGGGTCTGCTTCCACAAAACACAATTATCAGGTACCATGATGTGGGCAAAATCAGTGAAAACTAGTGTGGTATCAAGCCAAGAAAATATTAATAGCACATAGAATGAATCTTTGAAGTTTAGAGACATTTAAGGTTATATTGAGGGAGTTGTGAGAAAAGAAGAGCTCGACCAGCCAGTTTCCAAGGTTCCTGGGAAACTAAACACAACCATCTGCTGTTGTTGGGTGAACAATGAAAAAACTATCATCATTTTTTCTTTGACAATTTGACCCTGTGATCTTTGCAATGCTTGGAAACTGCTAGAAGTGCTAAGCAATTTTTGTTTTGCAGCTGTGTCTCTTCTGAAGACTCACCACAGTGGAGCTCTAGGTGCTCTGCTTAACTGCTCTGTTGTTCAGATCCGGCAGATTATTTAGTTGTTCAACTTAGTTTGCTGCAAATGCCACGCGGCATTATGCTATGTTAATATTTTAAGGGTTTTGAGACTCCTGATAGCTATGTACCAAATATGAAAACATCTATTCGTGTCTTTTAGCCTGTATGTTTTGTGTTGCTTTGGTTTGTCTGTATGTTACTATAGTTCTTAAAAGGTAAACATGCATAAACAAGGGATCGACTCTGATTAGCTTCAACCTCTCTGAACTCAACCTAACATCAGGCTTCCAAAATCTATTTATAACTAGTTGCAGTTTAATACTGCAGTTCTGGACATAATTTTTCTTGGAATCTCTATCCTTTAAAACAACAGCAACATCAGGTACAGCTACAGTGGCTACCAATCCCTCTAGTATTTGATCCAGTGTAATTCGGAGGATCTGTGTGATACTAACTATGTCTACAAGCATAACCAGCTACTATCCTCTATGGAAATTTGGCAACAATTGCCAAGAAGATGGTTCATTTAATTCAATAAGATAGAAATAATTACAAATAAGACAGGAACCAGCTCTATCTGCATTTGAAGATGGTCTTATTTTGTATTCTGACCAGTTGAGTGGTTTGTATTGCTCTTCTTCCCTACAGCAAATGGTGCTTCCGTCTGTCAGCTATTCCAGACTACATTATCTCTTGTTTTATAGTGTCTTATTGACAGTCTGCATTTTCCCACTGGCCTCAGATAGTTTTGGTGTATGTCATTGTAACACTGTCATATTTCTCTGCTTATCAGTGTTGCTAGGATTACATCGTGGTTGGCTCCACAATCCGTCTGGAATCAAAATGGTCATTGATATAATATTGCAGTTTATCAGTGTTGCTCGGATTACATTGGAGATGTCACTAATCTAATAGCATCATTGCAAATGTGGCAGTTGAATGGTTGTCTCCTTATGCAGTTTCTATGCACTGGATGTCTTTACATTTGTTGGAGTCAAACTGCAGATATCATCTTCAATGGACATCTCTGTCTGCTGAATCGCTGCTTGTAATTTCCTTTTTTTTTTCATTTCAGAAGTAATTTTAAGACCATAAGTGGTTTGTTTCAAAAATGTAAGATCATGACTCAAAGGCAAGACATTGTTCTGCCCCTTCTTTCCATGTTATTTTCCAGTATAATAATTACACTGCGACAAATCCTTTATTTCATCTAATATTAATAAATCAAATGCAGCCTGCTAAAGTAAAAATTTAAAACTTGTTGTCAGGGGTAAGAGATGGGCGTTTTTGGAAAGCTGTTAGTCCCACTTGCCTTTGATTTAGATTGAAATGATTCATCTGATAGAGGAACCTGTTTTCTCTACTAATTAGAGGTGACCAGTTTAGAGTATGTCTGATTTTTAGATGGCTAAAATTTGATGTGATGAATTCTCTGTTCTGTTTCTTTGATTCCTTTCATTTAACTGTACGTTTATTGTAAATCACAAGCTCTTTTGGTTGGTTACTCCTGCTGGACAGTTCAGTCTGCTCTGCTCCTGCAAAGCATTCTCTGTTTCTCAAGGATACCTTCCATTAGCTGGAGTCTCTTGTCCCACAAGCGAAAAACTGTTTCTTAGAAAATAGCAATCTGTCAAAACATTCCAAGTGTATTCATGAGACAAAAATACATAGCATAAAAACAAGGCTGAACACAGATTTATCCTGTATAGATTCTATTTACAAGTGAAACCTTATCAAAATGGCATTATTTAGCCGGTTAGTCCAATGGACTAGAATTTGGTTTTCCAACTGAAATGGTAATTCTGCTTCCTTAAATTTTTATGTGCTTAATTTCTCCTACAATAGGAAACCAGAAAGAAGAAAGGAAATGAACTACAATTTTCTTCTCTGTCTTGATAAAGGAATTGAAATAATGCATTTTTTGCATATCAAGATAATTTTTTACATCATCTTGGTATCTCAAGCCGTCTCTTGCTCCAGCTGACAAAGCAGTGTCTTTTGACAACGACACTGAATCTTTGAAAAATCTGGTCTTGCAATAAATAAAAGTGGCATATATTCATTTAAATTCTTTACATTTTAACATTTTTTCTGTAGTTTGTTTAAGTTTGTTGCTCTTCTCAAGGAAAATGTTCTAATTATTAATACATCACACTGGCTTTCTCCTCTTCTTCAAGTGTTTTCCTAAGATTTTCATAAGTGTATTATTGCCTAGTATAATGTTTTAATATTAGCCAGATGTAGGACATTTATCTTGGTCTCCTATGCCTCATATATTTTTATTTTTCTAATTAATGTTCACTGTTCATTAGAAAGTGTTATTTATCTCTACCGTGGGAAGCATTCCTGGTACACAAATAGATATGGTAATCATCGCTACTGGTGTCGTGGTTTTGTTAGTGAGGGGGGGCCTAAGGTGGTAGCTTCTGTAGGAAACTGCTAGAAGTCGCTCCCCTTTGTTCAGTGGACTCGGCCAGGCCTAGGGCGGACCTGCTGCTGGCCAAGGCCGAGCCGATTGGTAGCAGAACATTCCATGATAATGCCTCTGCGATAACGTATTTAAGAAGGGGAAAACAGAAAAAAAAAAGAGAGAGAAGAGAAGATGTGAAAAAGCTGAGCGGGGGCAGAGGCGCAGAGGGGGAGGCGCAGGCCTCATGGGCCTTGCAGGCCTCACCCTCTGGCCTCTCGCCAGGCAGCCAACTGGGCCTGACTCGGTCCAGCCCGGCTGCAAGAAGTGGAAAGGAGATGAGAAGTGAATGAGATGTAAAAAAGATCCTGAGAGACATCTACCAGCCTGTTGTGAGGAACGGCTGCAGACGCCAAGGTCAGTGAAGAAGGAGGGGGAGGAGTAATGCGGCTCCTGGCCAAGATTCCCCTGCAGCCTGTGGTGACGACCATGGTGGAGCAGGTTGTCCCCCTGCAGCCCATGGAGGTCCACGGAGGAGCAGAGATCCACTTGGAGCCTGTGAAGGACCCCGTACCGGGGGAGGTGGATGCCTGAAGGCAGCTGTGGCCTGTGGAGGGCCCGCTGGGACAGCTGTTCTGAAGGGACTGAACTCCGTGGAAGAGATGACCCACGCCGGAGCAGTTTCACGAAGGACTGTGGTGTATGGGTGGGTCCCCACAATGGAGCAGGGGAGAAATGTGAGGAGTTCTTCCCCCGACCATGAAGCAGCGGCGTGAAACAACATATGATGAACTGACTGCAACCCCCATTCCCTCTTCCCCCCTGTGCCGCTCGGGAGCGGAAGGTAGTAGAGATAATGTTAAGCTTGGGAAGAGGGAGGGGTGGGGGGAGGTTATCTTGTTCTCTGTCTCATTACCCTGCTATTTGTAGTAATAAATGAATAGTTTTCCCCAAGTCGAGTCTGTTTTGCCCGTGATGGTAACTTTAAGGATTTCTCCCTGTCCTTATCTCAAACCTCGAGCCGTTTTTCTTATATTTTCTCTCCCTGTTCTCTCGGAGGGTGGGGGGAGTGAGAGAGAGACTGCGTAGTCTGGTCCTGATCAGGGCTGAACTACGACAACTGGGAATCCACAGACAAAAAAAAAAAACATTACTAAAACTGTTAACATTTTCCATTAGATCTTTTTGGTTATTGTTTTTAAACAATACCTTTATCTTCAGTAATAATATATGTTTGATACTGGAGGATTCAGACCTCCCTTCAAATACAAAAGCTTCAGAAGGGTGATGAGAATAACTCCACCTACGTGAATCCAGTGTTATGTTCTTATTACTGAAGTAGGCAAACAGGACTTGAAGCAATATGAAAAAAAAAAAAGCCTGGCTAAATAACTGGTTTCCTCTACTAGGAGATGAGTTAACAGGTAAGCTTGTTAAATGATGAGTACCACTGTGGAACAGTAAGAATGAAATACTGCTCCAATAATGGTAAAGTTAAAATTCTCAAAACCCACAGTGGTTTAAAGGTACAAATTTTTAACTGTTCCAAAAATGAATATAATCCAGTCTACACTGGGAGTTTGGAAAATGTATAGTTTTTGATAGATTTGGTCTTCTGTCATTGACCATGCTGACAGCTGAGCATCGCTTTCAGTATCCACAAATGACTCAGTACAGAGGTGGGAACTATCACCTCTACTAAGTCAACACAAAAAGACGATAGAATAAATTAGTTTGGGGTGTTCTGAAATACGTCATAGTTCATGAAGATTGCTTTGAAGTACAGGAGGAAGCTGAGTCAAGACTCTCCTGAAAAATTAGGTTTCTGTTTCTGACCACAGCTTTCTCATTCTGTTTTGCTGCAAATCACCCTCTGCCCTGTAAAGGAGGACTGGAGGAGGACAGGAATAAAGGCAGGAGAGTCAGGTTTGACCATTTTCTTTTGGAAACCTGAAAGGTAATGAGGGCTCTTGGAGACCTGCAATCCCTCCTCACTTACCACCAGCAGTGGAGTGCTCAGGCACATGTCCTAGTGAGAATCTCATTCCTTTCAGAGGACCCCCTCTCATTTGTTTGCTGGCTTCTTTACAGCACATACCTGAACATAATAGTTCACTGCGGAGCAAAGACACAATCCAGGGTAACTCCAAACTGAGTTGTCCTTAAAAACAGAACCATTTGAAAATAATCTAAGTGATGCATTGTATACAGTGGTGGAAGGAGCTCGAATCTAAATGGTGAATGAAGGAATTTGTACAGCTGCAACCTCACTGCATGGCAAGGAGGATAACTTCCATGCCTCTCTTCCCCCATTAAGCCTTCCCTTGGCATATCTTACTGCCATGCTGTACCATGCAGATCCTAAGGTAATATAGGCAAAGGCAAGCGTGTTTGGAGATGTCTCTGGAAAGTAACTGGGTATGGAAATCCACATGCTTATTCATGTGCTTAATGTTGCATGAAGTTGCCACTTAGATCATGGCCTAATGTCTTGGACCACATATAACCGTTTACCTTAGCAGAAACAAAACAGAGCCTGATTAACCCTTTCTTCTTTGCTGAGCCTAGGACATTTCTTTGTCAGCACAATCTCAAAAAGAAAATGAAAGAAGCAATTTATTCCAATGACAATTCTAGCTCTGATGAACCTCCCTTAATTTCTTTTTCAAAGACAGCTATTTTGTTATGAGAGGGTTCCACTCTGTTACTTTAAAATGAAAACCATTTGAAACTGAAATAAATTAACATTGGCATATGAACAGCTTGGGGGACAACAACAAACAAAATGAAAAAGAACAAGGCAGCCTGCTATGTGAAAAGAGAAAAAAAATCAAGAAATCCATTTGCAGAAGTAAAAGCATTAAAGGCAGCAAAATAATTGGGCTAATGGAAAAAAAAATCAGATGAGTGTGGTATTAGTGGAAGATGAGAATGTAATTCACAAGTAAGATGAAATTGTTAAGAGAGTGGATCAATATACATAAACCCTAACATCGCAGACTAACCTCAAAATATTGAATACACCAAAAGAAACAGGAAACTGTCCAGAAAAAAAAAAGCAAACAAACAAACAAACAAACAAAAACCCTCAAATGTTGGAGGAGTTAACAAAGCCAAAAGAGGATATTGTTACTTAGAAGACATAGTGAAAAAAAATTGCTGTTATTGTGAAATGGACTAAGTTACAAAGAATTTTTTTTTAGTTCATAATGCAAAAATTTCAGCCTTCTGTTCTAAGATCAAAGCCTTTGGGATAACAGAAAGGACTGTTTCCATGTCTACAGTGTGAACTATTCCATTCAAACCAGTAAAACTGGCAGCATCCTGTCAGCTACTCTTAATTCTCTCTAACTCTCTGCGTAAAACATCCGTATGGTGGGGCAGGATAGCCAGGGCACCACTCAGTACCTGAGGGGGGTCCTGCACACCGGCCTTTGCCATCAGGGCTTGAGGATTTCACAGGCAGGAAACAACAGTCTGGGATGGTGAGGGAAAGGTCTCCATACGCAGGCCTTTTAGACAGACCAGAAAGACAGATACGAATGGAAAATGTTAACTGTGTGAAAAAAAAAAAGCAAAACATAAGGAGCTAGCTCGTTTGTCACTTCAGTTTTTAAGACAGCATTTGTATGGTCTGATTGTTTCAGTGGGTGATTAACCATGATGTTTTGGCTAGTTGTTCACTTCAGGCCTGGGATAAATGGGCACAAATGATAGGTTTCAGGTATACTGGATTAATTTTCTTAGCTATATATAGAACAAATTTGCGATTATGTGATTTTACATTATACTATAATGTTTATTTCTGTGTATTTCGCACAAACTGAAGAAACAGAAGAATCAAGATTTGGCAAAGCCCAGAATTAACTTAAAAGAGTAGCCTTGGAGAAATCTCGTAAAATCAGTGAAATAAATTTAAATTTCTGTTCTGAAGAATTGTAATAGTCCTATGTTCAGAGCAACATTGCCACTGGGTGCTCACAGTTTATTCGGCTGATGTCAGTGAGGGCTGTGAGTGCTCTCTATACTGTCTGGCACCACTATGAACACAATCCTCGCAACAAATGGATGCTGTGAGGAGTTAATGATTTCTCTTCATGACCAGTGAACTGCACCCCACTGTCACTATAGCAATAATTCACACTCCTCTCACATGTTTAAATCTAGCCCAGCTAGCAAGAGTCCCACCACATGTATCTATACAGTACAACTGTTTTCTACATGTAGTTATTGGTATAATATTTAAATTTAAAGACTGAATTTATTAGATTAGACTGAGGAAAAAAAAAAAGGAGGCAACTGAACAGCAATCTACTGAAGAATTAATTATCTATTCCATAACATTACACTGAATATAATCCTCTTGGTGACTCACTTCCATTATTTCTGTCTCCCTACCTGATGTTAAAGGACTGTCTAAAGCTTTTGCCTGTCTTTTGGTCTCATGAGACAGTATGTCTACTATGTTTACCTCCATTGGATAAACTAATCTTGGGTTTTCTGATTGCTATGTGCATTGAAAAATATTTGCTTTACTAAATCTCTATGTAATATGTGTATGTCTTCCTAAGGTCCTAATTTTACACTTAACACTATACTGTAGCACTTTATAGCTGTGTATGATATAATAAGAACTAGATTATCTGAGGGGTTATACGTGAACACTTCAGTGATTTCTCAGATAGGAAACTCCAGGAAGTATATTCTGTCATGGTAACTATGTGTAGAAAAGAGATGCTCCTAAAAGGTTTTCCCCAGGTTTCGAGGGGTAAATAAAGTGAAAATCACAATGTTTTACTATATCAAATTTTTTGACAAGAATCAATATAAAACTAGCACAAATACAATGTGGCACAAAAATTCTTTTTCCCTAAAGGAGTTCATAGTTAAGGTTCTCTGTGACTTTTTCTTCCTCCTTACAGAGAAAGCACTTTGGATGAATCCTTCAAAAGATAAATCAGATTTTTTACTGACTTTACTATAAAAATAGAAGTTTACAGGAAGTTAATGAGAATATAACTTTTGCTTGGAGAAGTACTGAAAAATAAATACAATTATCTCGGAGGTATTGTTGGTTTCACGTGAAAAAAAATGGAAGCAGAGTTACTTTCAGTTACAGATAGATGAACAGACTTCCCTTTACAAGTAAAGATCCTTTTGGGACACCTGTAGTGCTAGCTGACAGCCTGTGAAGCTGTTTTCCTACTTTGCCTTTTTATGTGTTGTTGAGTGTCTTCATGTCCTCTTTAAATAGGTCAGTCTTCCTTCTAGGTCAATGATTATCAAGTGCAGTAATTGTGTTTTCAAATTATTCTTCATTTCTAGAGATCTGTTGGCTGGCTGTATTGTAATCCTCAAATCAAATTAATCCAGTAATCATTGGTTCCAAAGTAAATCACTGAAATCAACTTGAAATATACAAGGTTTCAGAGAAAGCCAAGAAGATGATGTTTGCATATTACATCTGGCTGGCAGTAATTACTCCCATGTTGTCTCTCAGAACTGGATGAGTTTGTACAGGCGGTTTGTTTTTCTTTACCCAATAACTTAATGTTCTTACTTTTTTCCTACATGGACCCTCAAATACAAATTATTTTAGGGGGTAAATCAGTATATACATTTTTGTTATGTAATATACACTGAGATCAACAGTTCAGATGGCATTATTTACTAAGGAGAAGACACTCAAAGCATGATGACTTAAAATGAAAGCTAATTGCTTAAATAACATTTATGCTTACAAAAGTTACCCCCCAAACCTGTTCATACCAAATAACTTACTTTCTGTGGCACTCTGACTTTAACTTCACCATATTTTAATAATAATTTTAATGTAATGCCTAATGAAAGACATAAATTGCAGAAACCAAAGTCAATTCATTATTTCATATGTTGATATTTCTTTTTTAGTATGTTCAAATCTGAAAGAAATAACTCCATCTATTGGGCTGTTTAAATACTCCATAACAGTATGATGTCTTCAAATTTCTTATAATGTAAATTAAGAGGGATAGGTACTAGATGCAAAAATAAAAGTTACTTTAAGTAAGATATTGTAGTTTATTTCAGGCTACCATTTTAATCTGTTTTAGGTAGCTATGGAAAAATTAAGTATGTGCAATAAAGATTCGGCTAACCTAAAAGAGTTAAGAATAAAATCTATCAGTAAGTTTTATCAGAACCAATTTATATTTTTCTGCTTCTACGTTGTAGAGATGGAAAAGCTATGAAGGAAATGGCCAAACTTAGCAACATATTTAAACGATGAATACAAGATCTTACTTGTACACCTAGTTGAGTATATTTGGCTTATAAAAGCTTAAAGGCAGGTCTGGCTTTTTCCAGTGTATGGATGAATGGCCTCCTGGAAATCTTAATTATTGTAGGCAAGAACAAAGGACTGGATCAACTCTACAAAGTACTTCTGTACTTGCTGAGTTAATGGATGAAAGAAAAGGGCAGAACATGGAGAAAATCGAGAAGAGAAAAATGACTGCGATTCAGGCACCACGAACAGCACTAGCTAACAGTGAGAAATCAGGTTGAAAAGTTGGAAGGTTAGAAAATAAATCCTTCATTTTTTCACCACTTTAGTCTCATCCTTAATCTTCAGAACATAAAGAGCTGGAAACTTCAGCTTATTATGCAAAAAACCCTAATAAACTCATGCAACTTCTTCAAAGTCATAAAGGAAATGAGAGACATATAGATTGGATGATGAAAATAAAATGTTTTTACTATAGTCTATGCTCTATTCCTTGTAGCTATTCTATTGTCTATGTATCAAAGTGATTCTGCTAAATATATTTGTCCAAGGTCTCTACTGTTTACTTTCATTGTTTTATTTTTTTAATTCTCATTTTCGGAAAGGAAACCTCAACAAGCAGTAACGTTTATACAGAAAGTGACCTTGTTCTCTAAATGTTTCGGGACACTTTTACCAAGAGACTCGGCATCAACCCTATAGACTACAACAGTGAATAGGGAAACTTCTCTCAGTAAGCTCAAAATAACTGCAATTCTACTGATAGTTGAAAGGAAAAAAAAAACAACCTAGAAGTTTGCAAAAGGCTTTAGAGAAACATTAAAGTGAGAGAGGGGCAAATGGGACAACTTGAAAGGTGGCATCCTAAGGATCAATTGATTTGAATTTGTCTGAAGACTCAAAAGGAGCCATGTGAGTATTATCTGTTTTCTGTATCCTGGGAAGGCTTTTCTTCTCTGTGTGAGATGCAGACTTTCTAGTTGTATTTATTTATTTATTTTAGTTTATAATGGCCAGCAAGTCCTGGTTTTAAATGAACAAGTTGGTGAAAATCTGATGTCTGTGTTCAAGATGGTAATTTTTTTTTTCTGTTGTTGCTTTTAGTGAATATTCATGCTTATGAATTTTTCTTGTCCAGAAGACTGCAAGACTGACTTAGAAGAATCCTCTCCTAAGTAGGTCAACAGGCAATGATGTGATGTCCAGGCTGGCTGGAACACATCTGACTAGCTGGTGGTTCATAAGTGCTGTGGAAGAGGATGCTTGAAGAGTGTTGTGCAGAGTCAAGAGACTCTGAAGTAAAAGACATGAGAAAAGGATAATGGTGATAATTTTGTGATCTGGATTTGCAAATACTGGCAAAGCAGATTTTCACAATGGCTGGAATCTCATATAAAGCACTAGTACAATTCTCTGTCCTCCTGCAAATCAAGAAAAAATGCTTTAAGCTAAGTGTAAGAAGCAAATCTCATGCAAAATCCTGGCAAGATTAAGAGCATAACCCATGTTACAAGTAGAATCTCTCTAATACTATTTACAACCCAAACTGTCCACTTGTCAATCATTTAAAGGGAAATGTGTCATTTGGGGGCCTTTTTTACTAAATAGCACTCTACAAGAATATGAATTTTTATGGGAAGCCATGTGTTTATCTGATTCAGCAGTCCTTGTGTGGACACCTCCTGCAGTTCTGATTCAAGGGCAACTGCACCTGCCACGTGATCCTTAAATTTCTCTTCATGTATGTGTAGCAGATGATTTCACACTAAAGACTGAAGATTATATTGATCAAAACAGGTTTTTGTTGTTGTTGTTGTTTATTACTCATATACATTCAAATGAATTGAAAAAGAAGGAAAGCCTCTATTTCGATGTTACATGCAGAGAATAGACTTGCTAAAAAGTATTTACGTATTCCCCTGAAACAGCTTCTGACACAGCAGTTTTCCTGGCTAGTGTCAGCACGATACATGCACAATGACTGGGAAAATGCTGTCAATTCCCTTGCTTCAGAAGATTCAAATGACACATCTGAAGCATGAGGAAACTTAAACACCTGCTCAAAGATGGGAAAAATCAAAGGGGAATCAATGTGGCACTTTGTTTTGTACTTTTAACTCCTGAGAAAGTGTGTATTATTCAGAAAAAAAAAAAAAAAAGGAGAAGCGATTCCCCTGACCCACAAAGCAAATGAGAGTATCTTGAGCAAAATAAATAGAAACATGGATGCAAATTATTGCTTTGCTGATGCTGAGGCAACTGTAAAAGCAGTGTCATTTAAAAAAACATAATATAGTAGAAATGAATAATTTCTGCTTGGCTTTGGAGACAAATCAGATATAACCAGACCTAAAAATATTTAGAAGAAAGCTGTTTAGAGATGGGATTTTGTTTTGAAGTTTAAAGTGCCAAGTGTGAAGGAAAATTCAAATATCAAAGATTTAAGTCACACAAACTGCTAATGAAAATATATAAATATGATGTCAGAACATTATAATCAAGTTTATTCTGTACACAACAAAAGGTGTGGAAAGCAGAAGTCATTTACTCTTGAAAACGTAACAGCAACTGTTTCCAAAGCTTAGCAGCCTGGTATTTTGTGCCTGATCTGTGCCTCCTACATCTATAAGCATTGCACATTCACTTAGTTCTCTTTAGAAAAATTCTAGGCAAAAGATAAATTTCAGTGCAAACATGAACATCTGAATTTGTTTTACTTCAGTAAAAACAACTGTGAAAATTAAAAAAGTAATGCTTCTGGTCGTCTCTGAGACAAGAGTCTGATGAAACTGATTTCCATAAAGACTTGCTGTATTCCACTGTTTATTTTCATAAATATTTTGTGTTTTTACAAATCTTACAATTTTATTTTGAGGCTGAATTATGTAAATACATATGAAAACTATAATTAAACTTCACTGTTTTTTCTTCACAAGATTTGCAGCTAGACTTATATCTATGGAACATGAAATGATGCAAGGAAGTATGAAAACCAATGAAAAATTATCAGTAGCAATACATGTCAGCATGAATAGCCCCAAATAAATGTTAATTTTAGATGCCAGTTTTCATTAAAACTAAAGTTGAATGCTAGATATGATTGACAACTTCTATTATCAGTTCTAAAAATTCACATAATTTTATTTGATAGTCATCAGTACGAAAAGTAATGCATATTATGTTATTACTTGCATCTGAAATGCCATTCAGGGAGGTTCCAGAAATAAGGGGTTGGTAGCTGGCTAACTCCCTGTGTGGATCCATGTGTTAAAGTCACACTATCCCTCTGGTGTAAATGCATTACAAACCTGAATGAAGATATATTTTAAAATGTGAAGTTATTTTGTCTTCCAATTCATATTTGGAGAAATAGCAAGAGAAAAAAGTTGAGTAATGAGCTGCTTCTAGTCACATATGAAGGACAACACAAATTATCTGGGGAAAAAAAAAAAAAAAGCCCAGAAGTTATGCAATGCTGTAATGACAAGTCCCAATTTCATTTTAATTGCTGAGGATTTATTACAATAGTTTTGTACTCTTCTGTCAATGATATCACCAAAATACACTGGAGAATTGTTTGAAGCTGCGGTATGTAATTCAAAACAGGAAAGGAACGATCCTCCAGCATTCCCTGGCTCTTTTCAACCGACCCTGATTAAGAAACATGCTCTTTTCTAACCCTATTATCCCTCAGATTTTGGTTTTTTAATGAGGAGAAAGGAGTTGCAAAAAGGTTGAGTGAGTCCCCATAACAATATGGGAGGGTTTAATGCAGTTTTAATAGGTTCCAGAGGCCCTTGTCAGGCAGCTGTATGACTGCTGGTGTGACTGACATGTAACCTCACCAAAGAAAACTCTGTCATGACTTACTGAAAGAGTTAAAAAGTATCTTTGCAGTTATGGCTAATTTTGCTGCAGAACTGAACAATGAAAGAGTGCCATGGACAACAGGAGAGCATGTTGGTTCCAAATGCCAACGTAGTTTATAGTATTAATGAACAACACTAAGGGAATAGCATCTTCCCTCCCTTTCTGCACTTCATTAGAGGAACTCTCAAAAGGCTAGAAGCAGAGACAAGAGCTTAAAGAACTTGTGCCTTGGTTATGTTTAAAATAAATGCAAAATTCTGGCTGATTCTCTATTCTGCTTACAGTTTATTAATAATTAAATCTGACCTTAAGACATAGGCGGAGGGAAGGAAAAGTAAAAACTACCACTGAGTAAATATTTCTAAGAAATTTTTGTTAGGAGTTCTTCCTGTTTTAAGTTAATTTCTGATCTGCTAATGTTCCTTGTGGATTAGTTTTAAAAGAGAATTCTAGCTTACCAGAAAACAAGCTCAGAGAATCCTTTAATTTTAAAGGAATCTTGTAAAATACTGATAAAAAACGCATTTTGAAGTAACCAATGTGATAGTTCACATTAGAAAAATAATTTGTACCAACTAGGGGAAATATTACTGAATACCATGCTTTTCACAAGCCAATAATTATTTTTTTTACTTTGTGTTTAATTCTCAATATTGAAAATAACAGAGAAAACTGAAAGCTATTCAAACATAGTTGTAGAAGAGGCATGAGATAGGTCATCATATTGCAAATTTTTTTTTTCAAATATGAAGTGACTTCAGGAGAGATGTAAGGAAGGACATGAATTTTGCAGTTAATTTTGAAGTTCAATGAACTTTTACCACTGAACATCTAAAATACTGTAAACGCCTGGCTTTAGCAGCATCTGTAAAAGAATCCAAATTAGAGACTTACTTTCTCTGGGCAGTCAATGAAGAGATGAAAGGCTTTGGCAAGGACCTACTGGCAGATGCTGTACACGGGGATCTGAACTCTGTCCTCAGGAGTTAAGACCCGCAGTTCACTTCATAACACAAGTTCTTCTCCCAAGAATGAAGTTTTTCAAACAAAAGCTCATTTGTTTTGAAAGAGCTCTATTATACTTGTAATGCACACATTTTTGTAATATCCTACTGGTTCACATGCCATCTGGCATCAGTGATTAGCATTCTACAAGAAAACTCTTCATTCCTGGATGGAAAAAGTACGAAGATTGTTAGAAATAACCTCTTTAAATTGTTCCTCAGAAGATGCTGATTCAACAAAGAATTGTTGATTCAACAGAAAGAATCTATGTCATGAAAAAATTTGACTCAAAGTCATTGAAGTGTTTGCTTCTTAAAAAGATTGGAATAATTTGTATATATTTTTCTGATTAATATGGCAATATATTTAAAATGCACCTGTTGTCTATCAAATACAACATTAAACAACTTTTTTCCACATACCTTATGCATCATTGATGTGAACTGTTAATAATACAAAGGAGGCAAACGTGTTTTAAGTCAAGGTTTAAATAAAACTTGAATCTCTGTGCTACTGTATCAACTTTACAACTAAATTAGCAATTTTCTACTCTTTTGAAAATAGGATCCCGCTGTTCATTCTACAGGTATATAAAGGAAAACTACCTACACTGTCTAGGTGCTATCTATGGTGTAGGTATTAGACTTTCATCGCTTTTCAAATTCAACTAAATTTAATAGCTAATTTAGCTATATTTTTAATTGCTGGAATATCCAGAAAGATCTCTAATATTCTGCTCTGCTTAGAGCAGCTCTAACACTCAGGCAAGATTTTCTGAAGCTAATGATTTATTCTAAGTTGTGAATGCACACTGGGGAAGTTTCTCTACAGGGCTTTTTCCCTAAAAATCCCAATTCTTTCTCCTTCTGGTGCAATTCTGACACCTCTAGCGGTGACGAGACTTCTAGTGTAGGCTGACCACTGGTGCTGTAACTTCCAGGATAGGTAGCTCTTTTTAGAGGAGGTCTTAAATATATTAAAAAGTCGAAGTTGCGAGGCCTTGTTATTTCTAGACTCCCGTCACTACATATTCTCTACAGACAGCAGGAGGAGAGGCAAACACAAGGCCAGAGTGATCTCGCAGATAAACTGAGCATTAAATCTCAGTTTTAATGCTTGCAAAGTTTCAACCTTTCATTCTGATTGAACTTTACAGTTCATTTAACAGTACAATTAAAATTAGATCCCAGTGTTTCTACCCATTCTGTAGCATTTTCCACTACACTCTAACTGCTATACCCTTTTCACTTTTCCCACGACCTTTTATAATTTTTCTTCTCCCAACTTATTCTGGTTTTGCCTTTCTGTGCAGTCACTCCAGATTTTCTTTAATATATTTTTAATTTTTCTCTCCCCCTTATGCTCCACTTCAGTGATAATATGCTACTAAACTCTTTCTCTCAACTGCAACACCCACAGAGTTCACCTTCATAAAAAGCCTCAACTCTTCATCCCTTTCTCATAACTTAAAAGTTCCTGTTCCACTAATTTTGTAATCTTTCATGGTCTTTTTCATTTTCTTCCTTCTACTCATTGCTTTCCCTGAAACCTTATCCTGTCTACCAACTATTTGCCAATGATCTACTCAATTTGTGTCACCTCAGTTATGTGGTCCTGGTGGAGTCTGGTGTGGCCCATCACATCCAGCCTCTCCTAAACATTATTTTTTTTTCTAATGTACAATCTCACCAATTTTCTTCTGCAATTTTGATTCTTCCTCACTACTTGAATCTGTTTTCAAATACCTTGCCAACATATCCTCTGCATTTCTTGTCTGTTGCCTCCCTTTCCTTAGCACTGAACCTGTGCTGGATGTAGATGAGCTCTTTGCCATCACTGTGGTCTCTTTCCCTTAGGAAGTGGATTTTTCTCAGTTGTCTCTCTGTCTTTTTCTCCATTCTCTCTCTTTGTCTTTTTTCTCCCTCACTCATCACACTCCCAGAGCTGCTTACTTTGCCATCCTGCCTCTCTACTCTGAGCTCTCTGGGAGTCCTCTAATGTTCTTCTCTCTTTCTTTTGCTCACAGTTATGCTGGCAAGAATCAGACAATTCACTATCTTTTCTTCCTTCCCTCAACAAATCTACTATGCTGTGACAGCAGGTAAAGGTAGTGTAAAGCCAGCACCAGCCCCCTCAAGGAATGCTTTGAATGTTCTTTTTCTCAGCTGCTCAGATCAGCCTGACGAGGCAAAGAGAATCAGCTGGTGACAATGAGAAATAGGATTTTTTCAGGTGGTAGTTGGAACATTAAGGAGGGTAGAAAACAAGATAGCTGCTACTTTACTTAATTGAAATCCCTTTAAGAAGTTACAGGAATGTAAGAGAAACATGAAAATAAGGTTATATTTGCAGAGCTGTGCTGAAGTGACTTTAGTTGTGAGGTGTTCCCTTACTGAGGAATTAGCATCAAAGCAACACAAGCAAATTGTTAAGCACAGTTTTGTAACAAAGACCTAAAATATTTACTGTGGTAAAGGATTCACCCTTTAATGTCTAAATCTTCCTTCAACTCCTGCTTCAGGTTGCTATTTCTAATGCAAGTAATTTCCAGCAATAACAATGAGAGTTTACCCCGTTCAAATGAAAAATACAACTTTAGTATGAAAATAAATGCATCACTCAAAATGGCAGACGTTGCAGAGGTGTGCTAAGCAACCTCAGCTACAGCAGACAGAGATCCTGCTACCTTGCAGTGCCAGCTGTCGCTGGGCAGAAGGGGCATTGATCTGATAGCAAACACAGAGCTCAGAAGGAAGAATTAAAGGTCTCAGCCTTCTGACTTTACCATACAGGTGATTCACGGAGCCCTGGGTTGTGTAGCACCAACTGCTGATCCTTGAGGAGCAAGGCTGAAGTCTTGGCTAATGATGATTTCTCCAGACAGCTCAACTATGTGTCATAGTTCAGCCACGACTGGGACCAGACTACGCAGTCTCTCTCTCACTCCCCCCACCCTCCGAGAGAACAGGGAGAGATAATATAAGGAAAAATGGCTCGAGGTTTGAGATAAGGACAGGGAGAAAATCCTTAAAGTTACCGTTACGGGCAAAACAGACTCGACTTGGGGAAAGCTATTCATTTATTACTAAAAACAGCAGGATAATGAGACAGAGAACAAGATAACCTCCCTCCACCCCTCCCTCTTCCCAGGCTTAGCATTATCTCTACCACCTTCCTGTGGTTAGTTCATCACGCGTTGTTTTAGGCTGCTGCTTCTGAGGGGTCTGGAGCACAAGTCTTATGAAGAGCGGCTGAGAGAGTTGAGATTGTTTATTCTGGAGAAGAGGAGGCTCAGGGGAGATCTCATTGCACTCTATAGCTTCCTGAAGGCAGGTTGTGATGAGCAGGGGTTTGGCCTCTTCTCCCTGGCAACAAGCTGGACACGAGGAAATGGCCACAAGTTGTACCAGAGGAGGTTTAGAGTGGACGTGAGGAAAAACTTTTTCTCCCAAAGAGTGGTCAGGCACTGGAATGGCCTGCCCAGGGAGGTGGTGGAGTCGCCGTCCCTGGCAGTGTTCAAGAGGCGGCTTGATGAGGAGCTACAAGATATGGTTTAGTACCTGTGGCAGCAATGGTAGTGGGAAGATGGTTGGACTAGATGATCTTATAGGTCCCATCCAACCATGGGATTCTATGATTCTATGATTCATGGTCGGGGGAAGAACTCCTCACATTCCTCCCCTGCTCCATTGTAGGGTCCCACCCATACGCCACAGGCCTTCGTGAAACTGCTCCGGCGTGGGTCATCTCTTCCACGGAGTTCAGTCTCTTCAGAACGGCTGTCTCAGTGGGCCCTCCACGGGCCGCAGTCGCTTTCAGGCATCCACCTCCCCTGATGTGGGGTCCTTCACGGGTTGCAGGTGGATCTCTGCTGCTCTGTGGACCTCCATGGGCTGCAGGGGGACAACCTGCGCCACCATGGTCATCACCACAGGCTGCAGGGGAATCTTGGCCAGGAGCCGCATTGCTCCTCCACCTCCTTCTTCACTGACCTTGGCGTCTGCAGCCATTCCTCTCACAAGAAAAGTTCTTCACAACAGGCAGGCAAACGCCTCTCAGAATCTCTTCACATCATCCAGCTCATCTCCTTTCCACTTCTTGCAGCCGGGCTGGGCCGAGTCAGGCCCAGTCGGCCGCCTGGCAAGAGGCCAGAGGGTGAGGCCTGCAAGGCCTATGAGGCCTGCACCTCCCCCTCTGCGCCTCTGCCCCCGCTCAGCTTCTTCACATCTTCTCTTCTCTTCTCTTTTTTTTTTCTGTTTTCCCCTACTTAAATACGTTATCACAGAGGTGTTATCATGGAATGTTCTGCTACAAATTGGCTCAGCCCTGGCCAGCAGCAGGTCTGCCCTAGGCCTGGCTGAGTCCATTGAACAAAGGGGAGTGACTTCTAGCAGTTTCCTACAGAAGCTACCACCTTAGGCCCCCCCTCACTAAACAAAACCACAATACTATGCATCTTAGCTCTGCTCTGGATGAACCACTTCCCAGATAACTTAGCTTCCACTGCCAGTTGATATTTACTCTTGGCAAACACTGTTAAATAATGCCCAAAAGGAAGTGTTAGCTGCAACAGCATATTGCCAATATTCTATCAAGCTGTTATCACAAAAGTGTCCCTCCTTACCTGAGCTGGTAGATGTTTGCCTACTCATGTAAATCTAAGAGTTTTTTTCCTTCTGAATATCTGATCAGCATAAGCTGGTAAGACAACTTGCGTAGATCGCACTCTGCTGAGACATGTATATTCCCTTCTGATAAATTTAAGTGGTACCACATTGTTCATCAAGAAAAGTTTGAAGATAGTAGAAGCGAGTAGGCATAGAGGAAAATACAATGATTCAATGCCGTCAGGAAGGATCTGAAAATGTTAGGCAACATCTCTTATTCTCAGAGTCCTGTACCCACAGTACACTGGAAATGCGTCTTCTCAGTCATTTGTAGCTTTGCACTTCTCTTGTTTCAAAAATTGTTTTATCAAAAGTAAAGGGAATCAACTCTGCTATTTTTCACTAAATAGGAGGTAGGAATGGGAAAATGCAATCGAAATAGTGCCATTTCTGTGTGTAGTTCATTCATAAGCTACTATGGGAACATAACAAGGCATTGGTTCCACATTACATTTTGTAAGATTTTGACATCTCTTACAACTCTGATTATCAAAACACTCCGGTGGGCAAAGGGTATTTCCTTGTGAGTGTCATAATGGGATAAGCATTTATTTTCTCATTTTGATTCCACCCACAAACTACTGAAAGAAGAAAGAATATGCAAATTATAGTTATTTTGAATTAGATTCACCAAACAGATGCCTTCATTTCAAGAATCAAAGAAAAGGCAAAGAACACCTGCATTGTTTATTAAAATGAAGAAAAAAAAATCTTTTCCCTCCCTCTGACTCTCTGATATAATAGACAGATGCTTACCATTTTGCCTTGAATGCTGTTGTGAGATTATTCACCTCTTGATTGCTTCTTGACTTCTAGAGCATTCCTCCGCTGAGTGAAGCATTAGACAGAAGATACAAATCATATGTCATCCTACTACCATGTTTTGTGTGCTGAAGCCTCATATTTTCCATGCCTTACACAGTTCCAGTCTCTGACTTTACTCATCAACAATCAACATCAGGATTTAAAGAGAAAACTAGTTGAGATATGTAGCAGTATCTCAGCCTTAATTATAATCACAAACTGACTGCCACAAAATATAGCCAGATTTTCTGAACAAGTGCAATATGTATGGAGTAAAGAAGAGTATTCAAAAGAAATGAAAAAGCAGAAACAATATTATCAAATAATATCGTGGCCCTTTAGGCTGTTAAAATGTTGGCTTAGTTTTCTGATTATGTTTCTGCACTTTGAGAGTCTCCCACTTATTTGACAATATTTGGCATGCTTCTAATCATTGCCTTTTATAACTTGAGTTACGTTTCTATTTATCTTAGTAGTGCATGTAATATATCTTCAGTAAATGAAGTAAGGATATTTTCTCCTTTTAAGAAAAGGTTAAAAAAGGCTTATTTCCTTTTCCATTACCTTCCCTATACTAACTAGAACAGGTAAATCAAATTAAGGAAGTGAATGCAAAATTATTGAAGATGTCAAATGATGCAGAAAAACGATAGATAAGATAGTTACAGCAGATTACCTGCCATCTGTAACTAAAAATAAAAGAGCCTTTTCTGTCTTACCTCAGTTACCTGAATGAGTGATAGGCACATACATTTAGTTTCTGGTTTATATCGGGAGAAGCTTTTAAATAATTAATACTTAAGCTTTTTGGAATAGAAAGGGTGAAGGCCAGTGTTTTCAGAACACCAGTGAAATGATAATTGGTTGTCCCTTTAGGACTCGTTTGAAATTTTTTTTTTTTTTAATACAAGGAACATAGTGCTTACACTAACATTGCAAAATTTTAGTAGTTTTTAAGAATATCCCAGCTTCTGGCATCTTCTCACAGAAGCCACCCCTGCAGCCCCACCACTAACAAAACCTTGCCACGTAAACCCAATGCAACAACCTACAATATTCAGCTCTCCATTGTCTATTATTAAGCAGAGTGCTGAATGCGGCAGAAGAGTATCAAACAAAGCAATGATTCAGCAGAGAAAGTAAGCACATTTGTAAGTTACTGGGACTACTCAAGGACATAAAAGACACGTGTATGCATAAATGCCATAAAAAGACAGGGACAGAAGTTCTTAAATATATGTTTCACCTTGGTTAAAAGGAATATAATTTATATAATGATTCTTGTGTGGATAAATTAGGAAGGTAAGATTATTAGTATATTTTAATACCTTAGGCTTTTTTTACTGCTTGTTTATTGAGTTCACAAAATGTTATAATCTGATTCATATAAAGAAAAATAAAATAAGAAAATAAAAAACACACAGTACTTTATTGAACTATTGGTAGTACATAATTTTTAAAGAGAATTATATTTTTAATTTAAATCACAATTACCTTTGCCAGTGCTGCCCTATCAACCTGAAAAAAGTCTCTAGCTGAATTGTGGCAGTCATCCAACTATTGGATCTTGTGACTTAAGTTAGTTGTGGAGTCCATTTATGTTCCAAGGGACTTATTCACAAATCTGTAATGAAGCGTCTATGCCAAAACTGCACAAAATGTCTTTATTTTTCTTGCCATTTGTCAAAGTCAAGGAAGAAGTTTCATAAAATCTTGAGGCTTTCTAAAACATTCAGGATGCCAAGTTCTTTGGCTTCAGAGTTGCATGAGTGAAGCCAGAAAATAGGTGGATCTGGCACTTTCAAGATTGCTTAAAAATAGAAATATTAGGCAGGTTGCACACAGGTGCAATAATGATATTTGTTCTGATGGCAGGAACAGCATGTACATTCTACCTTTTCTTTTTCCTTTTTTTCCACCTTTAAAGACATAAACTGAGTCAATCCTCCTAATTGTAGGTACCTAACTCGGCCAGCTCTTTCTTACCTTCAGAACAGCAAACTGGATCAGCTTCTGTACAATGAAATCTCACTGTGCTGAAAGTCACTTATTGAAAAAGCAGTGAACACGCTGCCTCTGATGCTTACACATCTATTGCTCCCACAATAATTTTCCACACTTCAAAGTCCCAGTTTCTTTTGTTTTGTCACTGATGTTGCTCATTCCCCATGACAAAAGCCAGATGTTTATTTAAGTAATGTGAACTTGCACTAACAGCACACAAGCTGCAGAAATGTTTGGTATGGTGAAATCTTTTCTATCCTGAAGGAGGAAAAGCATCCTTGTTCTCCATATAAATTTGTGATCAGTCACAATTTGATGCCTGGAGTTTGTGGGAATTAGTTCTGGGCCTCTGACAATATTTATGTGGCAACTTGACCAATTGTTTTTTTAAGTTAAGTAGAAAGGTAAATTCAAAAGTGCGTTCTGATCCCCCATATGAGCTCCACAGAGAAGAGACATGACATTTACACTTTATTACATACCTTTATTACTATCTCAAGGATAAGTGCACAGTGCTACCCAATGTTCTGTGCTGAAGGAATGAAAGGAGTAGCAAACCTATTCCTCTGGACCAAAATTTATTAGAATGTGAAAGGCATGGTCAGTATGGTCACATGATTTTCCTCTTTCTTTTTACCATGCTGAAACATCTTTCCTTGAATGTTTGACTTCTGTGGTTTGGAGGAAACATAGTGTGAGGGGGAGAATACTGAAGAGAGAGATTCTCCTCTGTGGCAAAATCTTTCTGAAATTTTTCAGCAAATACAAATATTCCCATCTCTTTTACCAATAAAAAAAAAAAACTAATTCACATAAATCACCTCACCACCTCCAAATTGCAAGCCTCTTAATCATTAAAAAACAGTTGTGTGATATTCATGCAATTCTACAATGAACTGAAGCTGGGCACTATTTCAAGACACATCCAGTTCTGATTTAATCTGTCCTTTTTTCACCTATCCCTTCATAAATCTGTTAAACTACATGCTGCTAACCCTGCTTTTTTGCTGTTTAAAATTTGTATTATTGAAGCCTCTGAATGTTTCAAAAGTTTGGCTCCCTGCTGTGCTAGATGCAGTATACACACTAGTAAATAATAGCCTGCTCATGAACAGATTATTGCGAAGTTGTACATTAGCATCCAGGAAGAGCTTTTCTGAAACTATGGAAACAACAGAAGAAGTGATAGGTGTTGGGAAAAAATGAAACAGGTAATACATAGCAATTAATAAATCATATACTTGCAGAGTATTTCTGTGGAACAGAAGAAAAAGCAAACTTTGACATGAATATATGTAAATATCAGGGTTATACTTAATCACATATGACCAAACAGCTGCCATCAGGATGTCTAGTACTGGAATGAGAACAGTCCATGGGTGAAGAGAAGTTGGTTGAACAGAAGTAAGGATTATGTTGGACTAAAAATATAGAAGAGAACATTTTGAAGAGTATGTAGAAATGGCACAATTTTCTTTTTTTGAGAAACAGTCCTACAGATGCCAAGGTCAGTGAAGAAGGAAGAGGTGCCCCAGGGACCAGAGCAGAGATTACCCTGCAGTTTATGGGGAAGATCATGGTGAAGAAGGTTGTCCTTATGCAGCCCATGGAGGTCCACAGAGACCCACCTGCAGCCCATGGAGGACCCCACACTGGAGAAGGTACATATGCCCTGAAGGAAGTTGCAGCCCATGGAGAGCCCACACTGGAGCAGGCTCCTGGGAGGAAACTGCAGCCTGTGGAGATGGGCTCACTCAGGAGCATGTTTTCTGGCAGGACTTTTGAGCTGGTGGGGCATCCATGCTGGAGCAGTCCATTCTTGAAGGACTGCATTCCATTGGAAGGACCCATACTGGAACAATTTTTGTGGAACTGCAGCCCATGGCAAGGACCCATGTCGGAGAAATTAATGACTGACTGTCTCCCATGAGTGGGACACCACACTGGAGCAGAGGAAGAACATGAGGAGGAAGGGGCAACAGAGGCAAAGAGTTATGAACTAACTGTAATCCCCATTCACCATCTCCCTGCTTAGGGGGGAGAAGGTAGAAAAGTCAGGAGTGAAGTTGAGCCTGGGAAGAAGGGAGGGGTTGGAGGAAGGTGTTTATAGATTTGTTCTTACTTCTTACTATCCTAATCTGCTATTAATTGCCAATAAATTAAATTAATTTCCCCAAGCAGAATCTATTTTGACTGTGATGGTAATTGGTGATTGATCTCCCCATCTTTATCTCGACCCACAAGCTTTTCATTGTATATTTCTCCTCCTGTCCAGTTGAGAAGGGGGAGTGATAGAGCAGCTTGGTGGGCACCTGGCAGCCAGCCGAAGTCAACCCACCACAACATCCTAAATTAGGTAACCAACAACCTTCAAATGATCCTAGAATCAGTGATGCAGTTATGTTATCCTTCTGGTGCAGTTCTCCCTTTAGCTTGATTATTGCAGTTCGTCTTGTCAGAAAATAACCTGACTTCAGTGATTCACATGTGTCTCTTCATCTGCGGTGTTGTAACTCCATACAGGTGGATGCAACATCTTTAACAACTAGGAAGTTCCAACTAGTGTAAAATGTTCCAGTACCTTTTCTCCACACCATAAGCAATCAACCAAAAACATTATCAAGTTCATCCTTTCTGCTTTACTTTACCTCTCCGGAGATTATTAAATCAATTCAAGGTCTTTGTTCTTATCATAAGAGCTCTCCATGACCAGGTCCAAGGCTGTCTAACGCTGCAAGCAGAATCTCAGAGATAAACACCATTTCTCTGGTATAGTAGAAATTTGTACAGTGAAGAGCATTATTTCTGTGTAAGACAGAATTTTAGAGTGGCTGGAAGGACTGGTTGCTCTCTAGTAACTTCAAACTTCACCAGTCCCAATGCCTTCTAGACAAGTTTTTGGGTTACTTGTACATGTAAACAATTTTTATATATTCAAAACATCTACTTTTACATGCAAGATACTGGAGGAATTTAAGAGAAAGGAGTTGGATTTGACAAACATTTTTATGGGTAGGCAATGATGGATGAAACTTAGATCTCCAACTTTAAAATTTGAACTCATTCATCTAATATTCTTGCAATATTTACAATATTCTGTCACTGAATGATGATAGATATATACATAACTGATCTGACATTATACACTGTTGTTATAGATGTTTTTAAAGAATCTTCTATTTGTCTCTTAAAAATGTAAGATGAAAGTCATATCAGAAAACCATCATATTATAGTTTCAGCTGGACGTTCGAAACTGTATACTTAGATTGATTCTAATGCCCTTGTTTTCTGAAAATCAGAGGTCTCTGATAATCCTAATTAAAAAACAAATATGCAGTGTTACATTTTCTGTGCAAAGAAGTAAAGAATTCCATCCCAAAAATATGTTCATTCTATAAATGGTTCTTTTAAAATAATTTAAAAAAAATAAAAGCATAAATTATTTTGTATTTTTTAAAATAAACTTATCTTCCAACACATGCCTTGTTGACACCCAGATCCTTTTAGTGACAGGACAATCAAAATAAAATCAGAGTATATGGCTTGATGAAGTTATGAGACCTGAAGTAGAAATAATTGAATTCTGAAGATGACTAGTAAAAAATAGCTAATCAGACTGAAAGGCAACAATCCAACACAGCAGTTAAGCACATGTTTAATGTTTATTTCAATGGATTTACCCACAGACTTCGTTTGTTATATCTTGTGTATTCTGGTCCTGATCCAGCAAAACCACCTACGCATATATTTAGAGAATATATATACTTAAGACAGATACATGTTCAACTGAATACCTTGATGTTACATTCTCAGAATTAAGCATGTGCTCAAATCTTTTTGCTAGAGATAAATAACCTAATCATTTTTAGCAGAGAATGCTTGAATTTTGCACACAAATGAAAGCAACCAAATTTGTAATATTCTGATAACCACCAATAAAATTACTGTACAAATTTTAAATTCAAAATGTTATGCTGATGAACAGGTTTGACTGCCAATATTTCTTGGCGTAGACTAAGATGTCAAAGTTTTTTTACACACATGAGTATATTTAAGCATTGTTTACTGTATTCATAAAAATATAATGTCTATAAAGATTCAGTGACTGTAACAAAGAGTACAGAGCAGTTTTGTGACAAACTATTGCTAATGGAAACCAACTACTAACAATATTGTGTACTATGAACCATTTGTAGTGAGTCCCAGCTGGTTTATTTAATCTCACAAAGACAGTGAAGATTGTTCATGAGCTTCTGGGAAGCTTGTTATCAGATAACATATTTGAGGGATTTTATGGTCTGCTTCAATAATTCTACTGACAAGACCAGCCTGGGAGGATAAGTGAACAAACTCCGTTGAACAGTTATTGTTGTTCCTGTGTCTTCTGTTTCTGTAGAAACCACTTCCCAAAATTTACTGCAGTAAATGTCTTATTTATCATTTGATTTATTTTTAAGCAATCTTGATAACATTTTTTTTCCTAAAAACATTTGTCCACAGCTTTCCTTCAACCATAACCACTTTCAGCCTAATCATAAGGCTGTGTGCTACAGCAATTACCATCTCCCCTACTGTATGACAATTTGGCAGAATTTAGAAATCCCTAGAGAACAGTTATATAAAAATATACACAAACAAATTAAAAAAAAAATTAAGATGCCTCAGAATGTAAATTGAAATAAAAATTATAATCTGACATAGCTGATAGAGGCCAGGAAATGGACTTTTGGCTAAGCATCTCCAGTTTCTCAAAAAAAAAAATTCCACTTTTTACTTTGAACAGAGGCAATTTAGGGATAAGGTGGTGCAAAAAGCCATGAGTCTCAATCTGACTCATGCCTCCTTACAGCTCTTTTCTGAGTCCTGGGGCACTATGAATTATGTTTAGGAAGTACACAGAGACAGGGAAGTCTTTAGTGATGACAGCCAGAAAAACCTCAGTTGGAGTATGAGCTGTAAGATGGCGTAAAGGAGGCCTCTATCATCTTCTATGGGCTGCTCTTATCCTCTTCTGCTCAGCAGGAGTGACCTAAGGCAAACCAGGTAAATTTTGAAAAGTGCCATGCTGTGCTATCACCAAGAGAAGAAACTAAAAGACATGTGCCATTCAAAGAGTATTTCACAATCTATTAAACCCTAGACCCCATCCAGTTAATAGATCATTTAAGTTGTTTGACCAAACACTTGGTTTAAAAGCAGAAGAATTCAATCTTAGTATGTTGTCGCAGTTTAGCCCCACTTGAGACCAAGCTACGCAGTCTCTCTCTCACTCCCCTCGCCCTCCAAGAGAATGGGTGAAAGATAATAAAACAAAAAGCTCAAGATTTGAGATAAGGACAGGGAGAGATCCTTAAAGCTATTGTTACAGGCAAAACAGACTCGACCTGGGGAAAACTATTTATTTCTTATTATTAGGAAAACCAAAGTAGGATAATGAGGAAAAGAACAAAGTAACTTCCTCTTACTCCTCCCTCTTCCTGGGCTTGACTTTATATTCAATTATCTCTACCTCCTTCCCCCCTCCCAGGCGGCACAGGGAGTGGGTAATAGGGAGTAGGGAATAGTGAATGGAGGTGAAAGCATCACATGTTGCTTTCTGCTGCTCCTTCCTCCCTGGGGGAAGAATTCGTCACGTTCCTTCCCTGCTTCTTCCTGGGGTCCCTCCCACGGGCTACAGTCCTTCATGAACTGATCCAGTGAGGGTCGTTTTTCCATGGGGTGCAGTCCCTCTAGAACAGCTGCCCCAGTGCAAGCCCTCCATGGGTCACAGCCCCCTTCAGGCATCTGCCTGCCCCAACGTGGGGTCCTCCACGGGCTGCAGGTGGATCTCTGCTCCTCTGTGGACCTTCATGGGCTGCAGGGGGACAGCCTGCTTCACCATGGTCTTCACCATAGGCTGCAGGGGAATCTTGGCCAGGAGCCGCATTACTCCTCCCGCTCCTTCTTCACTGACCTTGGTGTCTGCAGCCACTCTTGTCACAAGAAATTCTTCACAACAGGCTGGTAGACACCTCT
Source organism: Chlamydotis macqueenii (assembly GCF_036417535.1). Taxonomy (NCBI): domain Eukaryota; kingdom Metazoa; phylum Chordata; class Aves; order Otidiformes; family Otididae; genus Chlamydotis; species Chlamydotis macqueenii. The sequence continues at coordinate 24,885,170 of NC_141558.1, forward strand.
CAGGTTCTCTTCACATCTCATCTCCTCTCTACTTCTTGCAGCCGGGCTGGGCCAAGTCGGACCCAGACGTCCGCCCAGCAGAGGGTGAGAGCCACAAGGCCCACAAGGCTCGTGCCTCCTCCTCTCTGCCCCCCACTTCTGCTTCTTCACATTTCATTCTTCTTCTTTCTTTTTTTTTTTTTTTTTTAATTTTTCTCCTTCTTAAATACATTATTGCAGAGGTGTTGTCAGGGAACATTCTGCCACCAATTGGCTCGGCCCTGGCTAGCAGTGGGTCTGCCCTAGGCCCAGCCGAGTCCCCTGGACAAAGGGGAAACAACTTCTAGCAGCTTCTTACAGAAGCTGCCACTATAGCCCCACCACCACTAAACAAAACCAACACATACATCCTTGTTCATAACACAGAAGTTAAGTGTTTGCATGTTTGTCTATAGCTTGTTATTTGCATGAAGTTTCAGAACTGTTGCTATTTCAACTACCTTTTAATTTATATATGCATAAGCCTATTTCCACTGTTAAGTTTATTTTTCTTTTATGGTAAATTGGCCATAAAGACAGCACGAGAAAGTCAACACATATGGTGTGAGAAGAAATAAACTACATTTCAGTAAAAAAACCTGACAAATTTGTACCACCAGTTTTAAAAGATCGGTGGTGAGAAACCTAGTAAAAAGAGTAGTACAGTAATGCTCCATGGATACAGTGCTGGCAGCAATACTGTACACAGTGGGGAAATCAATACAACTGATTGCGAATCCAAAAGTGATACTGAAGAAAGTAATCCAGATAGCTTACAAACAGCCTGCAGAGAGTAGGGAAGTAACAGACACATCACGTGTTTGAAAATAGTGAAGAAGTCAAAAGGCTGGTGTAAGGGTCCTACTTGCACATGGTCTTCCAGAGAGGGAGAAAACCCCCAAAGACATTCTTACTGTGGCCTTAAGATATATATATTTTTTCTAAATAGAAAAGAATAAAACCAGTCGGCCTCTAATCTAACACATTTCTACAAACGTTAACCATTCTAGCCCCCAGCATAAGAAGGACATGGACCTGTTGGAGCAAGTCCAGAGGAGGGCCACAAAAATGATCAGAGGGCTGGAGCACCTCTCCTGTGAGGGCAAACTAAGAGAGTTGGGGCTGTTCAGCCTGGAGAGGAGAAGGCTCCAGGGAGACCTTGTAGCAGCATTCCAGTACCTAAATGGAGTTTAAAAGAAAGATGGGGAGAAACTCTTTAGCAGGGCCTGTTGTGATAGGACAAAGGGTCATGGTTTTAAAATAGAGAGAAGTAGATTCAGACTTAATATAAGGAAAAAAAAAATTCTAATGAGAGTGGTGGAACACTGGAACAAGTTACCAAGAGAGGTGGTTGATGCCCCATCCCTGGAAACATTCAAGGCCAGGTTGGATGGGGCTCTGAGCAACCTGATCTGGTTGGAGATGTCCCTGCTCCTTGAAGGGGTGTTGGACTAGATGATCTTTAAAGGCCCCTTCCAACCCAAACTATTCTATGATTCTGATATTCTCTTAGGCTACAGTAAGATACAGATGCTTATGCACAGATACTTTTTAACTGGCAAGGAGAGGCGTTCAAATTATTTTAGCTGTTGTTATCCCAATACCTGTAACGTTTTTCACAGTATGGTGGTTTTCATGGTTAGCTGTTGATGGTAGACTATATACTACGTTTAATTCATGCCAATATTAGATATTCCTTATGAACAGAAAACTGAAATAACAGAGATGCTGCTATGCAGCTCCTGGGCTGTGAAAGACTTTCCTTGCCTTTCATACATCTAAGTTATAAAGGCAGAGGTTTCATCAGGTCTGGATAGTGAAGGAGCTGAATGTAAGAGACAGTGTCTACTTTTGTAAGAAAGCTGCAGGCATGTGTAAGCCAGGTAACAGGAGAAAGATTCTCAGAAATACCCAAGGAAATACTTTGCAGTACAATCTAGTAAGAAGCTCAGAAACAAACAAACAAACAAACAAACAAAAACATTTTTCTGGTAGAAAAAAAGACTTGAAATTCTGAACAAATAAAGAGCCCTCTTCCATTTAATTTATGCTAACTTCAGACTCTTCTCTTCTTTTTCGAAAGAATGTGTAAAAGACATATCTATTGATGTGTTCATCACTTGCTTCCAACCAGCATGTAAAACAGTAAAGAAGCAGATTAACAAATTGATAGTGCAAATCAGATAAGCAAGCATTCATTTTCCTCCCTAGATGAAGAGGTGCAGAGGAAAATTATTTAATAAAACTTAAGCAGCAGGAGGGCTACTTGCAGTCTCTCCCTGACTAAGTACCCTTTCCCTGCCTGGCAAGCCTGGAACACAGGATTACAGATGAGGAAGGCTCACAGAAATCTTTCTTCTGGTACTATTCTATATTAAGACTATCTTAATATGTAGTTGGTTGGATTTTTTTTCCCCCTTGAGAAAAACATTGGGAGTGAGGAATGGCAAGGGAAGAGAAGAAGAGACCACTAACCCAGAAAAGGTTGGCATTTTAAGATCTGTTGGAGATACCTAAAATGAAATCCTCTGCTCTGATTCAGGCTAAGAATTTAAGTCTTCTCCCAGGTGAATGTCTTGAGTGTAGACTGTCATCAGTTATTGGGCTGAGAAGGAAGATATTACAGTATGCATAAGTAATTGGCAATTTATTGTTCCACAGATGTAAGTAGGTTTTAAATGACAAATTTTTGAAAAAAAAAAAGACAAGAAATTTCTTGAATTACAAACCATTTTTTTTAAAAAAATTGATAGTGTCTTGCTCCTCTAATACTCATATTTTGTCTGCTAAAATCAAGTATTTCCTACAAAAGAAACCCTTACCACAAAACTCTTCCTAGTTTATTATGTCTTATTCTGCCTGTGGTCTTGCAGGTTCTTTGTCCTTACTTACCTTTAAATCTTTACCCTTCTTTATCCCAAGATAAATTTCACTGTATGTACTTTGTGCAAAACCTTAACATTATTTTGTTAACTGAGTGTATTATTGTTTGTTGTTGCTTAATCTGGTGCACTACCCTGAGGTGTTATGTGCCTTTCTATACATGTCTTTATAAAGCCAAATCTAATCATTCTCATCTGTTAAGGGAGCTATATAGCCACTGACAGTAAATAGGTAAATACTGTATGATAAGAAAGCAGGTAGTGTAGAGATAGCAATGATACTGTACTCTTGTAGGTATATCTGCTTTTTTTTTTTTTTGCAATATTACTTATTCACTTATAACTTTGACATTTACTTTGTTCTAAAAGTACTTTCTAAAGGTGACTTCTTCTAAATACCCATTGAAATAAATCACTAGACTACTTCACAAAAAAAACCCACCCAAATCCTCTTTGTAGCCTCTCTATTTTCAGAGAAGAGAAAAATAAGTTGTTAGTAAACAGACAGCAGAGTTACACAACTATAGATGCAGCATTTTGCTGAAGTCAATCCCACCTGGTTTTCCAATAGAGGTTTGACTGGAGTGATGTCGGGGAACAGAACAGTATATGTATTTTCCCAGACAAGACATTATATTCACTTTCTACCCTTAGGCTGGGTTTTTTGGCTGAAATCATGTTTATTTGGAAGCCATCAGAAGACTACTGCTGAAAGACTGGGCATGGGCAAGATGACAGAAGACATCGGATGTATCACGCTCTGATTTTGGACGAGAGGAAGGCCCCCTTGCTTTCTAGCGGACCTCAGACGAGGCTGGGAGGCTAGAGGCGTCTAGACCAATCTCTCACACACCGGAGCGTGGTTTTGCTCGTATTCTCAGGAACAGAATTAAGACTCAAAACAGAGTCAAGCGCCAGGTAACTTTATTTGCCCAACAAGTTTGCAAATGCAAGAGAAAGAGAGAAAGAAAGAAAAGAGGGAAAAGAGTTTCATTGCAATAGCTACCACCACGGAGCTGTGGTATCCCAACAGTCCAGTTCGGTCGGTGGGAGAATGTTCCGTCCGATGTTGGTTCCGATGTTGGTTCTGTAGATGTTCCTATGTTGCTTCAATGATGGTTCTATCGACGATGGTTCTGTCGATGATGGTTCTTTTGATGATGGTTTCCTTTTTTGATGTTGGTTGTTTCTGTCCTTTTATCATTGTCTCATTGCATATTTATTGTCCTTAAAACAGGAATCCTCTAGTCCTGTGGTTTGACTGGCTTGCAAGAGATCAGGAATTGGCTTGCAAGATAACGGGCCTATGGTTTAACTGATGTTCCATTGCTTAAGTGGTGGTTTCGACAATGTTGGGGCAAACAATCGACACAGTCTCTTACAGGATGGGACACAGGACCATGGACAAGGGTGCTATAGAGTTGCCAGTAGTAGTTCCAAATACTCGCAATGCAAGTTGAGAATTATTTTACTCTGCAAAGTATTCCTTACACCAGTTTCTGGAGTGTTGAACTGACTGTCTGGAGTGTGAACTGGCTGTCATCAAACATGCTCAATATTGGGAGTGGAATGGCAGATACATGTTTACCAGAAGGACTGATACTCTCCATGAACAGTCAAGTATGGACCTCAAAAAAACCAACCACACAGGTAAGTGCCAACCAGAATTTTGTATCTTATGAGAAAGAAAAAGGGTTACCATGGGTCTGATGTGAAAGAACAAACCTACTGCGGGATATTCGAGGGGGACTTTGTTGTGTGTAAAACCTGTTTCTGGGGTGTTTTAAAATGATTGTGGGAATCAAGGCCAGGTTAGTTGAGGCTCTGAGCAACCTGATCTAGTTGGAGATGTCCCTGGTCCTTGCAGGGGGGTTGGACTAGATGACCTTTGAAGGTCCCTTCCAACCCTAACCATTCTATGATTCTATGATTCTTATGTGCAAAGCTTATTACAGACTCTAGAGGAAGTGCCAAAGGCAGGGAAAGAGGAGCATCACATTATATCAGGAAGGAAAAAATATGGGAAATTAGAAGGAAAAGATAGCGTAAAATAGGCCATTTGTGTGAAAATAGGCTGACTGGCACTCTTGTCTGACCTGATCACCACAGTTTGTCCTGTCTTCTATTAAACTCTATTTTCTATATGACTTTGCTTTCTGTTCCATGATTGTGTGCAACTTGCTAGTGAACTTGAAGCTGTACTAGCCAGAGAGGAGGAGATCAGAGTCTGGGAAGGCTTAAGGTCAGAGCTGGAGATGGGACAGGTCACCTGGGATCTGTGCATGGATTCTGGACAGACTCAAGGCCTGGTACAGGGTTTGAAAGATCCATGGATATGTGTGCAGGGACGCACACATGTGTCATTGAAGTATGAAGTGCCTTACTACTAGCTGGACCCTAGAGCAGAAAATAGTAGCCTCCATTTGACAGACCAAGATGGAAAAATCCCACGGGTCTTAACAGAAAGACTTTTCCTATTTACTCATCATAATTTAAATAAAAGGATCAAAGGACTTCAGCATTCCATAAATGAGGCTATATGGTAATTCAATAGATGAAGACAAAGGCATAATTTGTGTTAATATGTATTTTTAATATAAATTACAGTTGCAGCCTGCCATGCAAACTGAATCAATGGCTTTTTTTTTTTTTGCTGTGAGCTTGAGAAAATAACAGTTTTGCTTCAGAGGAGTAGTCTCTCTGTGTGTCCGGCCACTGAGTTGCATGATGCATTATTGCACATTTGTTCTTTCTCTTGTACTCCAGGGTGGCTCCTTGGAGGCTAACATGGCACAGCTGTTTTCTGAACCTACTTTTATTCCTCACCTCAGAACCAGCAAAATTTGAAGAATGCAAATCTTATCAAAAGGGAAGGAAGATAAACAGTGACAATCACATACTGGGTTTTCTGTTTGCTTCTTTCTTTATGGGAGATGTCTGTAATTGGAGATTGACAGTGTCTGTCCAACAAAAAGCATTGCACTGCAATGTCTCTAACTTTGCCTTATACTGATTTTTCAAGTAACACATCAGACTTTATGTCTGTCTAATGAAAATAGAGTTTTGCCATTTACTTTTATCATCAAATGGGATGAATGTGTATTAGCATATATTTCCCTAAAGGACAGGAAGTATCTGTTATCAGATCATCAAAGATGGGCTCACTAGACATGCGATAGATATGCCTTAAAACATTCATTTAGATAGTGTAAATTGTGTAAATGAACACAATTATCACTACAGCTAGCTAATGATAACACATTAAATGGTTATGCTGTTGTATGGCAAGTTTATTTTGACTAATAATAGTTGTTGCTCTATTATTTTATTAAATCGAATGGAATTGAAGGGATTTGCTGATGTGATTTAATATTAGGCTTTCAGTTTACATTTACTTTGCAAAACTGTAATGAAAATTTAGTAGAGGAAAAAATCCATTAACACTACTCTTCACAATAGTGACCGGTAAAAATGATAATACTTAGATATTTTAATTGGCTGTCAAAGACAGCCTATTTAGTCTGAATGACTAGAATTTGAAAAGGCAGATTTAGACAATGCTTTATTTAAAGTCAAGGCAGGCTCCATCAGGAAAATTTCAGATGCAGATTTCAAGTACTGCAAAGTCATAGGCAGTCTTTGTTATGAATTTAAATTGGAGCATTTTTTTAAACTACCCTAGACTGAAAGCAAACACTGGAAAATTAAGAAATAAATTAAAACAAGCTATAAAATGCATTGGATCTCAAGGATCCCAAAAGGAATTAAACAGTAGTTTGGCACCTAGGATTCTTAGAGACTCCTGCCACTACCGATTTCACTGTTTATGGCACTGTTTGTGCCAAACATATCTGCTTGTTAAAATGGGAGATCCCGTGGCTGTAATTATGTATTTTGTAGTGCAGCTTGGCTTTATGTGTTTCATATTTATTCAGACAGAAAACTGTAAGAATGGGATTCTCTGACAAAAAGGGCTTTGTTTGGGGTTACAGTCACATGTCCTGGAAGAAAACACATGACACATCATTTTGATAGTTTCTAAGTTTCTTCCTAAATACATAATGGCTGGAGATGCAAAAGACTTTTTGAATTATCAAATCCATCTCTTGCCACACAGAGATGTTGTCTTGAGACATTGTTGAGGTTTAGCCCAAGTCACTACATGGTTTCTTGCTCACTCTCCCCATCCCCAGTGGGATCAGGGAGAGAATTGGGAAGAAAGCAAAACTTGTGGGTTGAGATGAAGACAGTCTACTAAAATAGTAAAGGAAAACTACAATAATAACAGAATATAAGGATATTAAAAGATACAAAATGAACAATGGACGTTTTCTCACCACCCAATGTCCCAATAACCGATACAGCCCGTCCCAAGCAGTGCTCACAGAAATGAAACCAAGCAACAAGCAAAGAAGCAAAAGGGAGCCAGCAAGGTAGAGGGAACGATGCCAGGAAGGCAAATACCGCTCTGGCCAACCCCCACTTATATACTGAGCCTGATGTTTATGGCATGGAGTACTCTCTTCGGCCAGTTTGGATCAATTATTCCATCTGTCTTCCTCCCAGCTTCCTGCATCTGCACATTAAAGAGACCTGGAAAGCCAGAGAGTGTCCTTGGTCTCATTAGCAACAACTCATATTATCAGGGTGTTTATCAACATTCTTCACATAGGAAATCCAAAACACACCAGCTACTGAGAGGAAAATTAACTCCATCCCTGCTGAAACCAGGACAGTGCCTGCTCATGCAAAATAAGAACTCATACATACAATGTGTGCTGTTAGGTTGCATATATACATATATACATGTCTGGCCACATAGCTCAGCCCCAGCAGACACACTCAGCACTTGCACAGACACAGGCATCACCAACGGCCTCATCCTGTTTCCTTTCTTTGACTGAGCAGGATGGAGGTCCACAGGTGCAAATACTCATAGATACATGTGCAGTGTGGTTCCCCCCAGCACCTGGGTTCAGATGCCCAGTCTGCCCAGTAGCTATGCCTGGATCCCAGCCTTCCCAGTTGCTGGCACTTGGGCATGTGAACCCCCAAGACCACAGCCACGCACCACTTGCTGGTGCTCAGACCCACCTACTCACACACACATATGCATGTACAGAAGTTACCAAGACTCCCTTGGTCCACAGTAGACACCCCCCATAGTCTCACCCTTGGGGAAATGCCCCCATCTGCCTGTACATGTCACCTACTTGCCACCTCATCCAGACAGACCTTTGCCAAGACTTGCACACTCTCTGACACACCTGGCTCCCGGTGCTGCACTGCAGACACATGGGCTCTGACCTTGGTCCCACATGGGGCCAGCACGTGGTGTCACTCACTGGGGTCTACTTGGTAACTGCACCGCAGGCACATGCACCCTCCAGTCCATGGTCCAGCCTTGCTGCTGGCAGCCTGACTTGCATTCACCCCAGGCTGGCAAAACCCACCTGCAGGCTCCTATGACCCGTGTAGGGGAACAGACAGAAAGGTCACTACTTACAAGAGACCAGCTCTGTTTATCCCCTCAGTCCTCTATTTTCCTACAGTTGTTCCTCCTCACATCATCTAAAACCATCCCCTTCTCCACCTGTGGTTTCTTCCCTAAACACCTCATAATAAGTCTTGTGTGATCCCAAAATGCTCTTTCTTGGCATCCCATAACATGTTCCACACCTCAGGCAGCAATCCCACCAGTCCAGCATTGTACCTGGAGCTGCTCCTCTTGGATCATCATGGTGGGTGTCGTATTTGGACACTGGGGCTGAGGCTTTTCTGGGACAGCCCTTAGTTTGGGTCCATGCCTGCCCTGGGGGCCTCTGTGTTCCTCTGGGCTCGTGGACATGGGGGTCTGACGGGCTAATGGCTCCTGAGATGGGCCTGGGAGGAGCTGAGGCAGGGTGCTCTTTGAGCTGCCCCATCAGCCATTGTCTTTGTGCTCCTTTGTGGATGTGTAGACAAGTTTTTACATCATAAAACATGACATAGTCAATACAATATTTGATATTTAAAACATCTATTAAAAGTAAATATTATATTAGAAACTAAACATTTTGCAGAAATGGAACTAGCAAAAGTCTGTTTTGTCTGTATCTTTTTTATTTATGCTAGACAAAACATACCTTCAAAGGAAAATCAGCCTAAAGAAGGAACAAGTCAAGATATTTATTTTTGATTTAATATGAAAATTGCAAACTTAATCACAAAAATATCCTATAATTCTCTTCAGCCATAAAATGTCCTATGGTGAGCCTACTGAGATCCAAAACAGAGAATCTATTTTAACCTGTTCTCTACATTCTCAAGTGCTTTCTGTACTGGTTTAGTACTAGTGCCACTTCTTTTAGAAAATGTGTGTCGCTGAGTCTCACGCTGCCAACTTTTAAAAGATGTTTTGACAGCATAGTTCAAAGATGAGAATTAAGGGAAATTTCTGTTCATTTTGAAGATATCAGCTAAAATGGCTGAAATCAATCCAGTATCTGGCTGCAGACAGTGGGCTATAACATAGTAGGATCCCTTGAAAACACCTGAACTGTAGGAAAACTTGTTTGTGCCTAATGCAAAACTGTGGCCACACATCACCCCAGAAGAAAACTGTTGTGAAAGGCAAAATCCATATAGAGAGCAGTTATAGAGACAAGGAATGTTTTTCAAAGGCATCCGTAATTTTCTTAGATGTGATTTTTCACTCACAATGAAAACTCTGAGGGCAACACCGTGTGTCCAGCTAGCTGTAGACACAATATTACCTTCTTACACAATAAAACCAAAATGTCTTTGAAAAACATTTTTTTCCCTATCAGCCACCAGGTTGCTGTGTTACTGAATCCAGTAAATCTACTGAGATTCTCTAGAGAGCTCTTCAGGGAAACCAGAAAATACAATCTTCAACAGCCTTCTCTGTAAGCTTCCTTCTGTCCTTGATGTACCTTTCCTTTGAGGTTAACATTGGGTAGTACATCCCTACTCTCTGGTGCTGCACTCTTTGAATCTTGTTTATTTTCATTGCTGTCTTATAAGCTTCTATCAATCTTATGAAGACATTTTGAAATCAAATAAAATAATGTTCTGAACTGTTGTAAGATTTCACAATAAATAAGAGCAGAGGGCATTATTATTTCTATCACTCCTTTTTGTTGTTTGGTTGTTGGGTTTTTTTGGTAGATCTCAGTTTTGTCTCACCTGATTTGTTTTCTTTTTTGCTTAGCAGAAATGGATGCTGAGGACAGCTAAACTCAGGTACATTTCTTTATCTGGAACTGATACTAAAACTGCTCTCAGAACCAATATATTTTTAACTGTTAACAGAAATGCAAAATACTCTCCTGGAGATGTCTCATGTCTGCATGAAACAGCACGGATACTGCTAGTAGGAGAATCTCTGTTTTCAGGTGCATCAACAGAGGAAAATAGAAAATACTCTATCTTCTCTATCTGCTCTTTTCTAAGGAAAGAGTTAAGCACGCACTTTCATCCAAGCACACATGAATAAAATGACTTATAAGTTCATGAATTAATAATGGCAATATAGAGAGGTGTTTGTGAAAAAGGCTTAAACACAAGATAGAAAAGAGGATAACAGATGAGTTTCACTCATATGGGATGAGTTTGATTATGTCATAGTTGCATGTACTTATCTCAAAATTTTAAAGTGTTTATTTTTTAAAATATGCACATCCCAGATTTTACAAGATATTGAGTGCCTGCTGCCTTAAATGTTTGGGTTTTTTTTCAAATCTTTCTTTCCTAGAAATTGTTTTAAGGGTCTGTAATCTGGTTCACTGGTTATGATGGCCCATGACTTCACCTTCATTGCCACTTGGGAGCTGGAGTATTGCTTTCTTCAACACTACTGTCACTTAATTCACATGAAAACCCATAGAGCTCCTTCAATGTTATTACACAGAAACAGCTGCCTGGATCAATAGAAAGAATTTAAATAGCATCTCACCTAAATTTAGATAGGTGTGATGTTCATCTGTAAAGGTTCAAAGTACTTAAAATGCAGCAGCATAGAGTTCTATTTTATACTATCAGGACATATCCTCATATTGTTAACACTGATCATATTCAACCTTATGAATAAGCTACTAAAAATTAATTTCTTGTGTGTGCATTCAAAATGCAATCTATGTAATCAAAATCAGCTGGCTAGTGTATCAGTCTGTGACAGAGCACTGTTTGGCAAGTAGAAAGCTTCAGGGAGTATCCCACAGTTTCACAAGTGTGAATGGATGAAAGTGAAAATTGAAAATACATTCTGTTAACCAAGTACATGCCTTTAGGATGTAATTTGGCAAACCTTTTACTCTAGTCTTTCCTCTTTTTTCGTTTTCATTTGACTCAATCCCAGCCCCAGTAAAGTCCTAGTAAGTCCATTCAGATCACATGGAAGAGTGCACCGAGTGCGAGATTTAAAGGAGAAGTAGAAAGATTGCTTATAGTAAAGTAAAACTCAGCTGTGCTACAATTGAGGGCTAAAAAACAAATAATCAGCAAAAATTATTCCTGTCTGTAGTTCAGCAATAAGTCTGTATTAAAATAGTTAATATCTCAGGGAAAAAAACCTGAAGTCAAGAAATTCAGACATTAGTTTTGTGAATTTCCCATAAAGAAAAATCTGAGCATTCATATTCCAAACTACTTCTAATATTCCCAGTCCTTTTGAGAACTTGCTTATTCAAAGCCTCTGCATGTTCAAAGTAGTCTCATATCACAGATTATCCTGGAAAGAAGTTGGCAGGTTCCACATTCGTTCATTTCAGGAGTATGAATACCATTCATTAGAATGAAATTAATTGCTTGAAACATTTGGGTGACTGGCACATCTGTGGCTGATGTAAATCACTCATTCTTCAATTCCTTAGTTTCACATCCTTTTGGAGATGGCTGTGGACTGTGGCTCGAACCTTAAAATACAGTAGTAGCAGTATAGTTAATAAAAGTAATATCGTGTGTTGGAATCATAGTAAGAGAAATCTCAATAGCTCATGCTTCTTATCAATAAGTGCCTCCATATTGGAAGAGAATTATCTGAGAACCAAGTTTCTGGCAGTCTATGATTAGTCAACAGCCCATGATCATCAGGGGCCAGGATCGTTAGTCCATGATCACTCCAGGAGATAATATCCAGGGATTTGTTAAGGAAAGGGTAAAGCAAAGACATCACATTTCCTAAAGAAGTTTAAAAACTCTATTGTCATCCTTTCCTTCCTCTCACCATAAGCAACTTCTTGGTCCTGCACATTTTATGGAACTTCTATACTAAAATTAGAGCATCAGTCCAGATAATTTCCCTATTTTTATTCCTAAAATATTATATGTGTGCAAGTGTTTGTGCATAGAATTATAATTCAGAAGATGCTGCAAATATGCATGTGAACTTTTCATAGGCCAAATCAAACCTGCAAATGTAGCAAAGAAAACATGGTCCTACATGTTATAGTTTAAATAAAGCTAGTCTTTTCATTCTCATTAACATTGAAAATGCCAGAACTTGTGGGTCCTAAATGACTCATGTGAAATGAAGTCGCTGAAAAAAAAAAAAAATCATTCCTGCAGCAAAGATGAAGTTACAGCTACATCTGCATTAGGAAGAAGTGGAACCCAGTAGCTGTCAATTTGAAGAGAGAAACAGCACTTGGAACTTTACATTCACACTGTGTGACTTTCAGGGGTTGCTGCTTCAAACTAACATGTTTCCGACTGCGTGAACTGACATCCTGTTTGCAGCTGGATCACAGGTTTTGTATTTCTGGAGCACATCTGCCAGTGTACATTTATTCAAAAGGACCCCAGTTTGTTGTGAGATCCTAGATTGCTCCCAGTGCGAACAAATTCGCAGGAAGTGGAGGTGACTGGGAGAGTCACTTGAAAAATGCCCTCCTGATCTAAGGAAAAAAATCCTAGTGCATGTGCACCCTTAATGCTAAACTTAAAAAAAAAATAAATAAATCTCACCTGAAGAAGGACATCTTGATTTGGTTCACACCTTTGCCTTATCTGAATTGGTAGATCCCTTCAAAAAGATGGTCCAAACAACTAGTTCAAAGAGAAGATGCTTTAATTTTTGTTTACCAGGGCAATTTCACTTTGCATACCTAATTAAACATGCATTGGAGCAGGGATTGGATTTAAGATCACTCACTTCAGAGGTGAGGGTGGTAAATTAAATATTCATTATGCAAGAACGTTCATTGTTCATATGAATCAAACAGAAAGTAGGTCTTTTTTTTTTTAAAAAAAAATGTCCTAACCAGGCCACTGAATTACTCTCACTAAATATTTAAGTCTACTACACAAGGTGAGTTATTTTCAACAGGATAGACTAAGACCAACTAACTGCAGAACACCTGAAGGAATGGTGTGTAGGCTCCTCAGGTTTAATCTACAGGAGATGATGGTATTCCCATTCACCAGGTACGGATTATGATTTAATGGCTCAGTCACTTTACTGCCAGAATGGAGGTGGACTCAAATTTGCTTAAACAGAAAAGCATTTGAATCCAAGTCCCCTCTGTAGATATCTTGTAAAAAGGGAGGTGCTTCCTGCTTCTCTGTGGCTGCATGCACCCAGTGCTTCATCTCCTTTGCTTTTGGAACATGTTTCTCAGTAGGAGAGAGGTAATTTTTTCCACAGTAACTTGAATGTTAAAGTAAAAAAAATTCCGAAGTGAAGGCCATGTTTTTACCTCTACTGAGTCCTTATGAAAATGAGTTTGTTCAGAAACTTTTTTTTTTCTAAAAATTACCATCAATTTCAAGGCAAGGCAGGCGTGAGGAGAAACTGAATATTATAGCATATAGTTTTACCTACCTCGCTGGCAGCAGGGGTGGCAGTGAGGTACCCAAGAAGGAAATAAAGTGTTAGCATCCACATGCATTTTGGATGGTATAACTGATGTTTTAGGAAATTATATTCAGTTCAATTATTATTGTACTTGCATTGCCCTTGTAATAAATAAACATTAACATGCATTTTGCAGTTCTGTATCATTTTTATCTTAATCTTTTAAATTTCTCTATCTTTGTAGAAGCCTCAGAGCATTCTTAACTAAGAAGGTAAGTTTAATTTTGCATTTCTGCATAATAGGATTAATATTAACATAAAATACTAATACTCTGGAACTGTAGAGCCTTCATACTTTCCCCACCATGTGCCTTTTCCGCTTCATAAATATACAAAAAGCCACGTCACCGGTCTGTTTGAAATCTCTTCTTAGAACTTTGTTCTTCTGAAATCCCTTAAAAAACCCAAGGAAATGACTATGTGCCCTGACCTCAGTTTTTCATGAGACTCTTGTAATTATCTTTACAGTGGTTATTTTATACTGTATCAAATCTTCTCGTTTAACACAACATTTAAGGAAATAGATCTTGCCTAGAGGGTTTTCAGAGGATAAAACTTCTTCCGGCATAGTGCATCCATGGCAGAGCAGCCCCGCTGTGACCAGCAGGCAGGTAGGACAGCTCTGGCCACACTCATTTCCTCACCTGAGCTCCTCCCTGCGTATCCTTACCTGATCATATCCTCTGCTGCTTCCACAAATGTTGGAAGCTGGAGGTCAATCAAGCCACACACAGGATGAGGAGCCAGTAAGAAGTTTTGGTGCTTCTCTGACAGTTCAGAGGTGCCAGTGTTGGGCAAGGCAGCACAAGGAAGGGTTTAATGGGGAGGTAAAAGCCTTCTGGACTCTACTACAGGACTATAATGTGTGCACTGGATGACTCCTCGTGTGTCTCCGTGATACAATAACTCCCTCCCTCAAGTGCAGAATAATACTTTCCCATTCCTACTGCTCCTTTGCTTCCTTACACATCTTACCCATCTCATACAACTGCTAAAAGCAGTATGTGTGTCGTGAATGGTGAATCTTCTTCCCCAGCAGATTGGAGCTCCCATTAAAGGTAGATTGGTCAGATTTGTAATGTATTTTATAGAAAGAAAATAAATCTTTCAAATATAGTGTATACAATAAGGTTCACAGTAGCATCTATTGAATGCTGGAACACTAGCACTGCTATACCTGTTAACACATTGTTAATTTTTTTTTTGAAAGTTCAAAGGAATTAGTTTAATTTATTACACTTTTTAAGTAAAGAAATTCATTATTATACATTTAAATATATGTCATAATCTCTGAGAAAGATTATTTCAAAGAACAGCCAGTACTCAGTTTAAAATACAAAATGAAGACCTATAGAATGCAAATAGTATGGATACAAGATTACAGTCCAGGTAAATGTAGAAGTGTTGACATGTGTCCAAATCACATTAAACTCCAATTTATACTGTGAAATAGCAAGCAATCTCTTTTTTTTTTTCTTTTTTTTTTTCAAATTTTTTCTTGTCATTGGTAAAGAATTTTTGTTGGTTAGTTTTTTCCTCCCAGAAGTGCAAACTTCTTCATGTCAGCGATTATGCTTGCTTTGCACAGAAGAGGATAGCATGCATTTTTTTCTTTTACTGCTGACTCTACCCACGTTTTGCCTGATATGCTTTTCCTTCACCTTCTGCACCCCGTGAACATAAAAGATAAAAAAAAATATATTAAATGCAAGGGAGTTGAAGAAACTGAAGTGATCACATAGTTTTGCTTTCCTGTGTTCAAAGTAACATCGTCATATTCTCCAGTAAAAATAATCTCTCATATACATGTGGGGTTCAAATGAAAGTGTAGCATTACATTATAAAAAACAAGTCCACATTTTCAATTAGTACTTTATCATTAAAGTCTACTAATTGCAATTAAAGGTAACGTTTGACTGGAATAAAGGAAGCAGAATCTGACACAAAAAAAAATCTTTAGGACATGCAAATTTTGTGTATTGGCCATGATTTTTATTTGAACAGGCTTCTCTTAAGATTCTTCTAAAATAATTATATTCTGTGATTATCATTTTTAGCACTTATTGCAAAGAAAACCTTTATTTTGTGTAAAAGAAAATATTACTCTTCTGATTTTAGTCAATTTGATACCCTTAAAGGATTTCTTTTGTCTTCATATTTTAAAGTGCAAACAGTATTACCTTATTTTTTTTTCCCCCAAAACCCCCCTTTCTGTACTATCATAAAAGAAATAGAGGTATCTATCAATATATTTTTGACATTGATTTCTACTGGAGTGTTGATTAATGTACTGTTGTAGCATAGACATTCTCATTGTGTCCATGTATGTGTGTTTACATGTCTGAGATAGACACTTTTTCTTTCTCTCCTTTCTCTCTCTTTCTGGCAAGCTGAGCAGAAGGATCTATTTTTTTGACAGGCTGCCACTCTCAAGAGGGCATAAAATCTGCATTTCCTTTCATCTATCTGGATTAGTGGATTATCCTGCAGCCTGCTTGGTGACTGAGATACTTTATATCCTTCATCTTTGAGTTCTTAAAACTAATATAACAACAACAGGTGTGTTTCTAAGATTTGGCATGTGCTGGAGAGTGAGAGATTTTATCACATGGCTGATTGGTATCTTAAATCACATTATTTTTTTTCACAGAGACCTCATTTTGGCAACCAACAGTACAATAATAAGGAAGTCAAGTTTTTTATTTTTGCTTCATTTTGTGATAAAAGCACATAAAAAAAAAGTTGGAAGTTTGCCCCTGTTATTTGATCCAATTTCAGAAGGGAGAAGGAATGGGAGACATGAGAAGAAAAGAAGGGAATTAATTAGAGCAGTAAAAACTGTGTATGAAGAGGAGGGTTTGTATGGCAGTCTCAAGTGCAATGCTGGAATAGGAAACAAAATTTAATTTAAAAAAAAAAAAAAGCTTTAGAAGAAAGTGCTGTTCCAGTTAACTGCCTCCCAACTTCCAACTTCTAAACTAATTCTAACAAATCTAAACTAAAGGTCTCAACCTTGCCAACACCCCCACGTCACAAACAGAAATACCAAAGCAACTGGAAAGAGCGACTGAGGAATCCTACCATTCCCCACTGCCAGGCATGCATCACTCACCCGTATCCACATCTCGAGAGCCACAATCAACCTGGGTCAGGTTTCCCGGGCCAGGAACATGGTAGCACTCTGTTTTTTCCTGCAGGTATTTCAGGTAGTTACCACCAGCAAGCAGCCAGAGACAGTGAGCAAACAAACAAAAAACTCCAAACAAAGAGAAAAGTGAAGATGAAAAACATCATTTCACCCACAGAACAGGATTGTATGGTCCTATTATAATATTTGCTTTCAGAAATGATTAAGTTTATGTGTTCTGTGCAGTTTTAGGTCTGGACTTTCTTTCTCTAGGTCTTTCATTTTTAAATCAAACCCTTCCTCTATTTTTATACTCAGTTGCTAATATGTTTTATCAATAATTAATTCTGCCATCTATCACAGAATGTACAAGTCAATGAATTTCTTATCTATGTTTCCTAAATACCTTGTTCCTACATTTTTTTTTGTTTCCATATAACTTATAATTATTCTTAATCCTATCAAACTGCTCTGACATCTATTAAATCCTTTCTGTACGTGCTTTTCAGTAAAGATCTAGATACTCCTCATGCCCTGCATCTAGAGCTCGACTGAGATTTACATAACATCTAATGCATGCCCTGGCCCTGTCTGTAACTGTGAACTTCATTCACAATGGGATAGGCTGACACTCAGACCTTTTTTGGATCTTATTATTTGTTTCAGGTAGTGCCAGGAATGCAAGAAGAATTTTTAGGTAGTCCAGACCATATAGTCACTAGCCAAAGAAGATCATACAGTCTAAAGAGAGCAGAGCTCAGAGGAGAAAAAGAACAAAGGGATATTTGTACAAATCTTCTATTTCTCTGCCTGAGTAAATAACCAAGCTGTAGCATTCTGTATACTCAAGCCAGGGATATAATAAATGAGGGGGAAAAGAAATGCTGTCTTGTAATTATACTCATTGCATTTTCAAGTTTGACTTTTTGTTTCACTTTACATTTTTTATCCCCTAAAACAATCGAATATTCATTTTTATTCTCCTCTTTGTCAAATGGAAAATGATAATAAATGCTTTGGAAATGAATTTAGATATTGATGCTAGGAGACACTTCATTATGTGCTTGACGTTCAGAATGCTCTGAGCATAACTGAAACACGAATAAAGGTTTCGGTAGCAGCACACTCAAGAGTAAAGACAATTTCTGGAGATATTGGCTGTGCGAGCCAAACTAAATAAAAATAGTTGTTGGGGAATTAAAATCTAATTTTTTAGGCCTAGGAAGACCAGAAGCAAAGACCATGAGTTTTAAAACTGAAAATAGATTGATATAGCATTGGCATAACATGACATGGGAAACAAGATACAAGACTCAAACGAGTGAAATGAGGGAGAGCTAACTGTAAGTTCAGTAGACTTTACATTGATATCTCAGTCTGAAACCAGCAATAGGACATTTGCGGCAATGAGAACAGAAAAAAAAAAAAAAGGAAAGAAAAGGAAAGAACAGAAACATTCTGTAAGAATGAGAAAGGAGAAAGTCTCCATTGGAACAGCAAGAAATAGCAATTCAAATAGGGAAAGGAAAGAGCTAGACAGTCTATCCACTTCTTTGAGACAGTGCAGAAGCATGGAACACCAGTAAGGAAGTGAAAGATGCACTGAGGTCAAGTAGGCTAAGAAGAAGGAATAGTCGTCCATTGCAGCTGTGGGATTTAACACTTGGTAAAGTCCTGTGTCATTCAGGAGAAAATGGCTCAAATAGCCCGCAAGTTTGCACCTAGCAAGATGGTTCATAAAGTAACTATTACATATTTGGACTAAAAATAACATAGTTCAAACATTTAAAAGTACATTTATTTGCTAGCATGCATTTCCTTGACATTGTTGCAGTGTAGTCATCGTTCTGTGCCAAGATCAATGGTGGAACCTTGAGGACACTGCAGTGGTTTGACAGAGGTAACAATGAAAAGGTCCATTTAAAAAATAAAGTATAATTACTATTTTCCTTTTTTAACTATCAGTTTTATTTAACCATTGTTATAATAAATTTGCATTATATTATACAAATGTATAATTAATTCCAAATGTAAAATAAGCAGATGTTATTAAATTGAGAGGTAGGTGCTCCCCTGAGAGAACTGCATAGAAGATACAAGAAACCTCATGTTGTGAAAAAAGGTAGCTGTTACTAGGCTAAGAAATGTTTAGTTCTAGATACTGCCAACAGCTTTCGTCCGAGAGTGGGACCTACAAACTATGTTGCATGGCCTGACTGTAGTTACTGACTGTTCCTTTTTTAATCTTCCTAGCTTAGCAGACAGAGCATGCTAAGTCAACAAAGGGTAAGAAAGGTATCCTATCTTCTTTAGGCTTATGCAGGGTGTCTCCTGGAAGGTGAAGGGTTTTTATTAGAGATAGTAGTTATTTACAAAGCCAGCTGATGTACCTCAGTGAGGGCCTAATACACAAGGCAGCATATTTTCATGCATGGGGCATGACTTGAATTTTAGAGAGACTTAATGATGGTACTAGAAGATCCTGCAGCAAGGTTTCAAGCATGAGTATGTCCACAATGTTAATGCATCAAGAGCAAGTCAGAGAAACTTTCACGAGCAGATTATAGAGCAGCATAATGTCTAAACTTTAGCCCCTGGAGATTCAAACTTGCAAAATTTAAATAATTTGGACTTTTTAGTTTAAAAATAACATTTCATTCTAAACTTTCCTCTGGCATGTTTAATACTTTTTATTTCCTTGAAACCAAATATTCTAATTAATTAAAAATCCCTTTTATTCCAAACTTGGGATTGAATTAACAATGAAAATATTTAAAATTAAATAATTTTATATTAATATATAGGTTAGGTATATAAAAAATTAACAAACTCACAAATCACAAACTCACAAATTTTCATTCAGTTTTAATCTAGGTTCTTTTCCAAGTCAATGTTTTCCACATAGCTATTCCCCACTCCACAAGTATGATGCACATTCCCTTTTTCATGTCTTATGACCTTGTATGTGTTCAAATTAACATTACCATCTCTTTACCAAAAGATGCATAGCAATCTTTATTACTAACCTGCCTTTACTATTATTTACTGCTCTACCAATGTTCATGTCACCCACAAATTTATCTGTAGTGATTTTATATTTTCTTCTAGAACATTGATAAAGACATTGAACAACATTGGTCCATGATGGATGCATATAGCAGGACAGTCTGTAAGCTATAAGCACTCTGTAAGTACTTATAGTAAACCATAAACAGTCAATTAATCAGTTTTTCATACACTGAATTTTGTACAGTGCCTTATTTATAGTAGTTTGTTATAGCATCTTAAGACAAATATATTTGTGTTTGATCTCTAGCTATATTACAAAGTCCTACTTACTATCCTAAACCAAATGTAATCTCATCAAATAGACATCATTTGTTCTATAAGAGGTGTTTACTATAAAACTATACCAAGTGTAATTAATTATGCTATTAGCTTTACTGATTTTATAACATATTATTCTCTATTCATGCCTAAGATGAAAGCCAAGGTAGCCTGTCTGTGCTTTCCAAGTTCAGATTCTTAAACTTTTTTAAATTTTGGTGCAACAAAAAAAAATGCCAATTGTTCCAATACTTTGAACAAGTAAATAGCAGAGGATTGGAAGGAATACCTTTGGCCACTTCCAGCTGTCACAGGCAATCAAACTATGCAGCGTTTCTGTATGCATATTGATTGCCAGCTTAAAACCGATTCAGTTGTTCGTTCTCATTACTTTTATTAGAGATTTGTGCCAATTTTTTTCCCATAGCCAGCTTGTGTATGCTTACTTTTAGACCAACATTATAATTTATTGTCAGTGGTCAAACTCCTTCCCAAAATATTTACCCTACTCTTCTTCTCTGAAGTATTTATACTGTTTTAAATACCACAGTCATATGTCCTTCATCTTTCCTTTTGCCAGGCTTAGGAAGATACCACTTGATAGTCTAATCAAGACAAATCTCTGATTATTCTAGTCATATTATCAGCTTTTCTTTCCACTTGTTCTACTTTGAAATATAGTTTATTTTAAGTGACCAAGCTATACTCAGTATTTAGAAGTGTGTATACTGTATTGTACTTCCTATTTTAAACAGAAATACATCAGTTGAAGATTATACCCTCCCCCCCCCCCCATCCCACCAACACACTCTGAATCACTGGCTCATCAGCTTTCTGTGATTGACTAATACACCCAGCTCTCTCTTTTTCTGTGTCATTTCAAATGAATGAGACCAGTTAGTAGCTCTGATTCTAGACCAGCAGTTCACAGTCAATTCTATTCAATGATCCAGTCTTGTGATTTAAAAATGTTTAACTTATTTAATAGTTGCTGTTAATCATCCTCTTGAGGTACTAATAGAAGAGAACATATTTCATTTTCTCTGTGTGATATGAATACATTACCCCACTTATTTCCAAAGACAAAAAAAGAAGTATTCAAGCAAATGTTCAAACTCCTCTGTAGCATGGAGATGATCATTCTTGTCAAGACCTTAAGCAGACTCCTCTCAAAAAGCATCAGTGATTGAATCCTCCTGATGATAAGCCTCCATATACAGCATCAGGGAATTCTGTCATCTTTTTGTTTGGGTAACAAGAAACACTGTGAAAAAAAAGGTGGACAAGGAAGATTCACAGTACTGCAGAGTTAAGTAGTCATAATTACTTAATGACTTAGCTTTAGACTCATCTTCTGCATATCAAAAAAGGTGAGGAATGTGAACTTTCAAGCCCCTTTTTTAAAAAAATAATCTCTGTTTTGGGTGTTTTGGTGTTTTGCTTTGTTTTGTTTTGTTTTTTCTGAAATAAACTTAACATACTTAAATTTACTGAGCTTGCAGCCAATTTAAAAAGCTTTCTTAAGAGACATTTGGCACTTTTATTCTGGACCTTGGAAAATGTATGTGGTGGCAGTAACAGGGTAGTGGGAAAATGGAGAGGAGCTGGAAGTGAAACATAATTTCAGTTCTAAAAAAGATACGTTCAAATTTGATCATAAAAAAATGGCAGAGATAAGAGATCAACATATTTTTCCTTGAAAGTGGTCAGTCGTCTACTATAGAAATGCACAGAATAATTAATCTGTATTTGTTGCATAGCAGAGCATAAAACAATGATACCACTGGCATAGCAGCTGGTCTCCCATTTTAGTTTGTCATTTAGACACTTTTAATCCACTACTTTCTTCCCCTATCGCACACATTTTATGAGCTGGGTAACTACTGGTTATTAGAGAGAACTTACAGGCTTAAGTTCTCATTCCTGATAAAAATGAGAGGCAGAACCAGACTAGTTGCACTGGACTAGCCCACTGACGTTACTAAAAATGTTTAAGCATTCTTGGTGAAATAATCCAGTCCAATAAGAGTATCATTGCTTACTGAAAGCTACTTAAAACTTCAACCATTGCTGCTTTCATCTGAGAAGCATCTTTTAATCTGAGCCTGTAGGTGACAATCACTCCTATGTTGTACATAGCAAACCTCTCCAGACTTTTTACGTGATGGAGAAGCTCTTCCACACTCAACAGAGAAGCACTGTGAGAACTCTAGTAATAGAGTGTTCCCAGACTGGGTTGTAAAACACTGTCTTGCATTTAGTACTGGTATTAACTATTGAAACAGTTCAAGCACATGACTGTTTACTATGGAGAAGATGTTTTATAACTTTCATGTCTGTGAATAAAGACCATAGCATGATATGTTGAGGTAAATTTGTTTCTGGTTCACAGTTGAGTCACTTTGGTTTTGAATACAAATTCAGTGCAATGTTAAACAGTTTTTCGTATTATCTTGTGCACTGCTGTTCAAGAATTCAAGGCATGATCGAAGTCAATGGAAGCTGATGGTACTGCTTTGCAGGGCTATGTGCATAATTGATCGTATAACTTAACATACGACCTTATTAGCACAACAACCCTGCATCACACAATTCTCCATATAATCATATATGTTTCTAATATAAAGAATTACAACTGATATCAACTGGTATAGTTTCAGGGATAATGAATGTCCTTGGAAGATCTCACAATATTTCACAGAAGCATTTGACAGAGGTATCTGCATCATGATAACAAAATTAGCTCTGAGGTACTTCACACATGTTCTGGTGTGAAAACAGAATGGTCTGATTTATGTGTGTTTAGGACACATATTATTATTATTATATTATTTATATTATTATAATATTATATTTTATTATATTATTTATTTTACTTTTTCTGTTCCATGTTTTTTCTGTTTTGGTGGTATTTTTTCTGACCTCTTTAGCTATTCCATAATCTAGCTTGTCCTCCTCCCTGGTATTTCCAGAATATTTTTTCAAAAATTTCCATGCTTTCTGAAGCATTCTGTCTACTAACAATCTGGAAACTGAGAACCCATGTGGGCCTCACTCTCATTGAAAATTCTTAGTGATTTAGACATAGTGATAATTGGACCACAGAGATATGAGTTTTTCTTACTATAGTTCTCTCTAGGACTAGAAATTATTGCTGCTACTTTTATACATCTTTGTTTAACTAAATTTCACAGAAGTCACATGAAGTAAAAATGGAAATAAGATGCAACTTTTTTTTACAGTAAGGATAATTAACTCTGAAACGAATTGTCTGAAGATGCAATAAGTAGAATGACCATTTAGAAAATAGGCTCTATTTCAATCACAAATTAGTACATTTGCTAAAAGAAATAGTAGGTACTAGCCTATGGCTAACCTTGGACTGACAGAGAAGTTGACGGTGGGTTACATATTGTCTACTTTGGAAAAAGAATCAGAGGCTTTCAGAAAATACATCTTTTACAAATGTTATGGTGGTTGTGGTGATTTGTGTAATTTGTATTAAAACCATATAAATATAAATAATTTTAAAGAAAAATCCCTAGCAATATATATATCCATAGTGATATCCTAAAGCTTAATTCTCCTCTTTCTACTTTAAAGCAGTCTGGAGAAGCAGGTTGACATCATGGTGTACCAGAAGTCACTTGTGCTGTCTGTGCTTTAAGAAAGGTCAGTGCTTGACAAGCTTTTTGTACTGATAATGGCCTGCTGCTTAATAGGTTCCAAACTATGTGAAAGTTGAAAAAGTAACTTCGCTGGTTAGCTTCAGCTAAAGAAAAATGCTTATGAAGAAACATATATTCATGGGCAGGGGGTAGGGTTGTTCAGTTTTTTTTCTTTAAGGTGTTCTTGAAATGCTGAAGCAAAATTACTATATCTGAATTTTTTCCTACTCAGTTACTATGTCTGATTTTTTTTCCATTCGAATGTTTCTGCTTTCAGCACTATAAGAAAGGGAAAGTTCTGATTTTTAAGTCTTTTACACATTAACAAATGTTTGAATCTAAACTAGCATATCTGTACTTGTAAAACTTCCTATACTAGAACAAAAATTCGCTTGTTTCAGAATAGGAGCCTCCGCTCAACTAAACTAGTACAGTCAGTTCAACAGTGGTAGTATTATGTCACTCTGAGAGCTTCCTACGCATACAAGCAGTTTCCTGCTTATATATAAAGTTTCCTTGCAGGAAATGTTTAATTTATAACCTATCTAATCCTCCAGAAACAACAGAAATTTGCGGAAGAGACTGTCAGTACTATTTTTTGCTTGTAAGTGGCCCTTTCACATCTACCATGGGGCAGACTTCCTCCCAAATCACTGGGATGTGTGTTTGCTCTTGTCAGCAGAGGAATTTACAAAGCCAAGTTAATTCTACATGTTGACTCGCGGTCTCCAGATGGAATAGCTTATTTATCAGCCTGTCTCTGCCATCCATGGAGTACGGTGTATAGATCCCTGAGCTTGCAGAAATGCAACTCAGTAAATCCACGTGGTGCGGATCAGCTCCATGGCTGACCTAACAAGCTCTGCTTTGCAGCTATCTTTTTTAGCTTGAATGCACTGCTGAACAAAGGTGGCTTAGCCTGCAGTCACACCCAAGCTGATTCCCATCCAGTCAGCTCAGGGAGCTCTGTACCATGTACCCACTACTTTTTGTTCTGGTTATCATTATCAGCCCTGGGCCAGATGTGTTTGCACATCTGTAGACAGATGTATACGCCTATTTGGAAGCTACCTGAACAACACAGCATTGAAAAGCCTTGTTTTCTAATGCAGATATAGACCAACATTTCAGCTAAGTAAATATTAATATCTCTTGGAAACTTCAATATTTTAAAAAGTTACCTGTAGTTTGTTTTTAATTAAATAAAAGTGATCACTTAATAGCAGGGATTATTATGTAGTATTCATTTGTTTGTATCTTCAGGGTAATATATTTACCACTAATCCACTTTTCCACTAATTCCTCTAAAAAGAGAGAGCTTCTTTGACACGTTAACACAGGAAAGTACAATAGCAGCTGTTTCTCAGCATAATTTTAAAGCTAAATTTTAATGTGAACTTAAACTTATAATTTCTAGGAATCCTGGACAACAGAAGGTTAAAACTAGAAAGACCTACTCTTTCTGCATAATTAAAGCCAACTATCCCTTTCCAATCTACATAATACCCATAATGACATGCAAATTATGTGATTTTCAACTGTTTGTAGAATCTGTTCCTATAATTAAATGCAGCACAACAATGTTTTTAAGATCTCAGAGAGATCACTATCATACGTATCCTGCAGAGCCCTATTATCACAATCAGAACTCAGAGGGCAACAATTTTGCAGTAAACATTGCAGTTGGATACAATGGATCAGGTGTGAGTAATTTAAGGAAAGATGACAAGACCTTGTTGATTGCTTCTTTTAGCATTATAAAGAATAATCATAACACAGGCCTTTGTTAAAGGCCTGTATCCCTGGAGAGATGGCATTTAACATTATTGGAAAGGAATGAGCTGGCATTCATCCAGCCTGTGAGTGCTCCAGCGTAAAACCCCTACAATTAAATTGGTTAATGAGAATCATGTTAAACACAAAGTAGTTCATGCCATAAAGTTGAGAAAGAGTCATCATGCTCCAAGTTTAAAGGGAGGGAAAGGGACAAGTTAATCCAATTACCTCTTTTTTTAGTTATTCCAGGGAAAAACAAATTTATTCACAATCACTTTTCAATGCATTTCCCCAATTAATGCAATTTGATAAAATGAAATTAATTCATGATGTCATTAGCTGAGTTGTGCTTAATGAAGTTGGGCTGTATGAAACATTAACTGCAATGCTGAATCGATTTCCTCGAACTGGGAAATATGCATTTATCACTTCAGTACATTTAGTCTGGAAGTTTCGATCATGAGACCATATCACCATAATCATCATGTCCTGATAAATCTACTTATATTAACATTTTGATCAATGTCATCATTAAGCTCAGACTATGAAGAATTCTATCACTTGGCAGCATGGAAGAAGTTAAATAGGCTCTTTGACAACCTAGGCTTTTTATCAATCAATGGTAAGAAGTTGTCTAACGGACAACTGTCAAACTGTAAATGGAAAAAAAACAGTACTTCTGTTATCAGCTTTGTTCAGCTACTCTTTCTTCCAGCAAGGTCTGTACATCAAAGTGGTTTCTGTAATGTTCCTGTTTGCACAACAAAAGGTATATAAACTTTCATCGATAATGAAGAGTATTGCCAGAAGTTACATTTGAGAGAAAGAAGCTTTGATAGTGACATCCATGTGGGAAGGAGTTACAAAAATTTAGCATTGCCTACTCTTTTGTTTGTGTGTTTGGTTTTTTTTTTTTTTTTATTGAGACTATGCTATTCAAAATATGGAAAATATTCAAGCCTACTGCTTAACACTGAAACATTTGTCTGTGTGAGGCATCCTTATTTATTAAAATCTGATAGGATATAGTATAAGAAAATATTATTTGTGTTGGAGCTCTTGGACCCAGAGAAAAGTTTCTGATGTTATAAATTTAAAAATTATATCTGCTGAATTAAAGCAGAAAAATGTGCATGATCCTTCCAATGAACACAGTATCATTCTACACTCAGAAACTGAAGTGCTATGATGATTACCAAAAGGGAAACATCAGAATACTAGAAATTCTGTTCCTAATATTAGGCTATCCTATACAGCTAATGGAGCAGAAGAGATAGGACAAATCATATTTTGAGCTTCACAGAAGAGAGTGGAAGAAACATTTCCCAGAACTGGCTCATAAAGGGTGTTTAAAATTAAATGACTAGAGAGGAAAAAGTTATATAATTATGGGAGTCCTATTGCACTGATAAATGTTTGAATACTTCTGTATGTTCTTTTCCTAAATTTTCACTGGTGTACAGCTGTAGAATTTCAGTCTAATGGCTTCATAAGACAGTAGCATATTAATTTGTTTTCATAAAGTGAAATTGGTCTGGTGAAAGAAATTAGCACTCAGCAATACGTAAGAAGGAATGAACTGCCAGTGTTCAAGATATAGGCAAGCTTTATGGACTTCATAAAGGCAGACTGCAAGTTTTATTTATTAATTGACCTCATTTAAATTATTTTATTGTCTCACTTTAATTTTCATTACAGTTTCATAATAATACTACAAAGAAGAGATCATTAAAGCTAAAATTTGAAACTGGATATTTGGCTTGAACAAACCATTGACAACAGAAATAGCAGAGCCTGATTAATCAAATATTTGCATATTATTTATGCTTAAAGAATAGGGAGGCTGTAAGCATCAATTCAAACTTCTTGCATTAATTCAATACTTATTGGCTTTTTGCTAAAATTGAGTGTGGAATACAAAGTCACTGCCAGGGAGAAAGCTGTGGATGAGAACTTACAGACTCTCTAAGTAATTCAGTCTGTCAATGACACTTACTTCAGATCTGTGTTGACATATAATTAAAAAAAATATATTTGTAGGCAATTTCATTCTTAAAATTATAGTTCAGTTTGTCATGTAAACTTTTTGAATGCTAGGTGAGTCATATAAGAGGAAAAAATGTCTTTTCATCAGCTGATAAGGTTTAGTTAATTAAAAATATTCTAGTTAATTTTACAGTTTAGGGGGGATTAATATTAAAAACTGTAACCAGGAAACTTTCAAATAAAAGTTCATCTAATTTTGAAAATAATTATAACATTGCCTTTCAGTTTTTCAATTTCAAATAAAATTTAAAGAAAAATCTCATTATGTAAACTCATAACATTTTCCACATTTTCTAATATGAAAATATTTTGCATTATCTGCAAACTTTCTCATTCTCTTGAAAAAGAGATATTCCAGTAACCACTGACACAAGATCAGGTTAGGGACAAAAACTACCTGGAAGTCTGTTTTCCCTGACAGTGGCTCCTTACAACTCCAGTTGAGTTTTGTAACACTTCTCTTGACAGCTTGTTAGTAACTGCAGAAAAACCAGCAGTAACAGTCACAACACAGTTGTTCTGTCGTTTAAATATACTCCTTGAAAAACAAATATTTTTACTGTTGTACCAGCAGTTTGTTCCATCTAGTTGTAGCTAAGCAACCAGCATTTTGACAAGATTCTGCTGCCACTGTTAATGTCCCCAAACATGCGGTTTTCCAAAGCAATAATTACAATTTAACAGTGGGTAAAACAACATGGCAACTATAGCTGGACACAGCCTTGCAGATCTTAATACTACAAATTAAGCCAGTGGTAATTACATCAACATTGCCAGAAGCAGCCCATTCACTTTCTTGCATAAAATCAAAATGTTGAACTATCTAGTTTTAGGATAACAATTTTAGCAGTTATTTGCATAATGTGTAATGAATTATATAAAGTTTTCATAGCACTCTTTACTGAAGTATTTTAAAAAATATTAAGCCTCATTTAATCACTGTAATCCCCAACATTTGTCAGTTTTGTATTTTTGAAATCAGCAGCAAGACATGGCTTGGTTCTATTGTATGTACAAAGCTGGGATCGATAATACCTATATTTCACGACACCTGGTACACTGCAACAAGTTATCACAAGTGGCCCCATTAAACTTTCTTACCAGAAGGCCCATCCTAACACTTACTATAGTTGTATTTTAAAGCATTCCATCTGTGTTCATTCCTTCTATATGAAAAGTAAAGTCTGTTGTCTAGAACCGTACCTCTGTTACCACTTTATTGTAGATTGCTACACAAAATATGCAAGATGAGGGACTACTCCAGAAAAGAGCAGCCTAACTTCATCCAGATTTCTGTTGAGTGGAACCTGAGTGAAGCTGAACACTCTGCATATGTGGCTCATATATTATCATTAATAAGATTATTAATTTTAAAAGGCTGTTATCATAGAGCTGCAGGTTATCATGAGCTTAACTCGAAGCATATGATTAAATCCCAGTGACTTCAAAGCCCACAACAGCAACAAAAAGAATCACTATCATATTTAACTTCTATTAACACTTTCTAAGGAAAAAAAAATACTCTTGCAAATTTACATATTGATGATAAAATATTTTATCTCTTGACAAGGACAAAAAAAATAACAAGTACATGTTTTTAATCAGTCATATGATATCTACTTTGAGTAGTTTAGCTTTAAAGTTTCACAAAAAGTCTTCTGCAGTTCTGCCTCTTTGAATATGATTAAAAAACAAAAATTGTGTCAGAGCTTTTTGTAGCAGTACTTCCAGAACATAAAATAAAGTATTAACTGAAATAATAGTAGGATTCTAAAGAGTTTATGCCTGGATTCCAGGCCTTATGTCTGTCTCTCAGTTCCTAGTGAATGTTTTGCCTTTACTAATTGCACTTATGATACATAGAATAATATTACATTGCAATTTCTCTAAATTCCTCAGAAAATATTCTTTCTAATACACACATATTCAATTAAAGATTTCTTGCTTATGACATTTTGATTGTGCCCTTGTTCTGCATTCAGTGTGAAAAAAAAATTATCTTATATTCTGTCCTGGTTCTCCTTGCTTTGTAACTGTTCGCTAATCTTTCTCATTCAGAATATAGTAGCATAATATGCAAAATGTGGAAAACACATCTTTCATTGACTTAATTTTAATTAGAGGTTTAAAAATAGTTGTTCTTTCTCTAACTTTCTCCCCTTTTAACCTTTCTCCTTGTTCATTAGTAAAGGGAAAAAATAAAGAAGGGAGAAACCTTGACCTTTTTATTAAACCTTTTAGGCTAAAAAACTGGGTTTAAATGAAATTACTATTTGAAATTGAAAAAAAAAGCATTCTTTGTTTCTTTTTCAAAATGTAATTTCTGTATGAAAGTTGAATAAATTAAATTATATTAAGTATTAAAGCTGGATAAGAATAACTTGAAAAACATACATGGAATAAAAGTGTCCCTGTGGCACAGAGGGAAATAGTGTGTTTTATGAGCGTGAATACAGTGTCCATTCCCCTGTTATTGTGCCAATAAAGGACAAATCTCATCTCAGACTGGAGTATAAACTTGATTAATCCTGTATTGTCATTAATAATTATAATTTTCTCATAATGAATTCAGTTTGGCCATAGTTACTGCCAAACGCATCAAGTGGCACCCTCCAGCTATCTTGAAAAATCAGGGAGATGGAGGAGACCAAAAAGAAAAACAGTAGGAGAGAAGTGAGCTGTCCTAGGAAGAGACCAACACCACTGCAATATTTCTTTGCACTCCCCTGCTTCTGTGCAACTTGCATGATACTCTTACAACTTTCGATAGTAAAATACTTCCAAAGAGACAGGAAAGATTTAGGAAAAAGAAACTCCGCTAATGAGAGAAGAGCAGAGTAACTAGGACATCAGTATCATTTAACACATTCACAACTGTGGGATTTTTTTTGCAAATAATAGTCCTATAAGCCTATAAAGTGTGTAATGCATGTTCAGTGAGATACTCATCTAACGCTGTCCAGCTGACTTTTAGGTATTTGATCTAAGATAAGCAGATTAATTTCCTCTGTTAATGAGGATAAATAAGGCTGAGTTAGTGGACAATGTACACAATGCAAACCATCCAAAAACAGGTATCTAAAAGGTGTGCAGTGAATGCCCCTGTAGGGGCCATCTCCATTATTTACAGAAGAAATCAGTATCTAATTTATTAGAGATGCTTTTCCTTTCAGAGGCTGAAGATAAGTGAGATGTATCCTACCCATGTTGTGCCCCTTGCATCAGCAGATTAACCACAACTGAAATCCTGGAAAAGTTGATTGTTATAAGTTCTACGTGTATATGGCCCAGTTCAATGAAAGGCTGACTTCTCTACGTCTGTTGACACTTGTGAAATTAAGCAGTTAAGTGCATAATGAAATAATTTGCTGCAAAAAAAAAAAAAGACCTTGACATTGTGTGCTCTTTCTTTTAGGAAGTCAAATAAAGAAAAACCCAATATGAAAAAGACAAAGTTCTTAGGGATACTAAGTGAAATATCAGAATAAATCTACTTTCAAAATATCTAGGTTGAATTATAAGGTCATTTTTCCATTGCAGGCTGTGAGTTATACTTTAAACCTATTCTGAACCACTACATTTTAAGTCTATAACCAAAGAGTGGAGCTCCATACACATACACACAAGCTTGCACATGTTTTCTATATGTTGTCTCAAAAGAACACTTAATTGTGTCTCCAAAGCCTGTCTCACCCTTGCTCATTGTGTAGGTACTACACTGCGACCTAAGTATTTATTTAAACAGCTACAACTGAGGCATAATTCACCACAGATATAGCTGTTAAAAACAAACATTTAGATGTGAAAATATCTGGGTGGCCTGCACAGCGCTAGTGAGATGAGCCGGAGGCGGCAGCTGCAGAACGTGCTGCGCCTCTTTGAAGTACAGCCATTTGCAAGAATTGTTGTGAAAACATTGGCTCAACTTGTAAAAAGAAAATAAAGTCAAGCTCTTGCTCTGGCCTAATGGTATCCATTGAAGTTTTGTTTTCCCTTACACGTTATAGGAAAAATGCTAAGAAATAGCAAATCTTTACTTGGAATTTAGCCAAAGTACTAACTGCTCAAAAGAGACCAATTGAAAATAAGTAACAGACACCACTCACACCATTTAAACAGTTGCCTCTATTGCTTCATTTCCAAGTTTAATGTGTAGCTCAGGAGCTCTCAGGTTTTTTTTATTTTTAACTGGCTACATCTGGAGTAAATTAAACACACAGTCCTCTGTTCTTCTTAAATCTAGATTTCAGTGGAATTAATCTATATTGCCCTTGTAGATACATGAACTTTGCAGATTTACCATCTGTAAGTGCTCATAACTCATTCCAAGCTTACTGTTTACTTCAGATTGTTACTGTGACATTGCAGTATGGGTTGTTGTTTTTTTTTTTCAGGAGCTAAAAATAACTTGTTATCAGGTATTGGTAGAGTTTTATTACACATTGATATCAACAAGTTGGTTTTTTGACGAAAAAGAATAAAGTTATAAAATTACAAACAGATTTATTGTATATTTTACCATAATTATATATCTTCTTTGAGAAAAAAATGCCTTAATTATTTTATAGATATATACTTTTTTATTTCTGGAGACTTTAAATTGTTGCTGTGATAAAACTGCGTCCTAAGAACCTTGATGATTAAATTGGAGATTAAAACTTAATATTTTTAAGGAATTTTGACAATGTAACTAAAATTTTCTAGTTAAAGGATGTTATTAAAATTACATGATGATGAAAAATTTGACAGTTTTTGGAAAGATATTTTAGTTATAAAGAGGAAAAAATGATAGGTGCAAAAAAAAAAGCAAACTAATAGCATAGTCTTTTAAGGTTAAACACATAGCTTAACACTGAAAGAGGAACCTTTAAACATTGAAAATTAAGTAACTAGAATCAAAAATTGTGAGATATTTTGACCCAGTAATAAATAGCTGTGATCAATATCTTGTAAAAAGGCATTGGATGAAAATATTTTTTTATTTAAATATATAGATTTTTTAGAAATATATATATATTTCTGTTATTCAGCTGAGAAATCAGCTACATAGTGTCCAGAGAAGAACAGCAGGCAATTTCTTAAAGCAACTAAGCCTGAAATCAGTTTTCTCTATGGCTTCATCTGAGTTAAAGTAAACTTTATGAAAACCTCAGAATGAAATATTAAAGCTCCCCAGGAAACCTGACTATTTTTTCTACTCGTGTCCAAACCCTCTTTTTTATCATTTTTCCTCAGCAGAGTGGTTAAAACCAATCGATCTTTCCTAGACATAACCCATTTGCTTGTATCTTCCCAGAAGGCTACTCTGGAAGGATTTTCTGGAGCATCTCAGCAGTCTGTCACCACAGTAGATGCTGGTGATCTCATATACTTCCTATTGATACAAGCCCGGTGAAGGCTTGTGCCACAACTTCTTATTTATTTAATATCACAGTAATTAGAAGGCTCATTCAAGAGAAAGGAAAGTCAGATTTATTTTTTCTCCTAATGTGAAGGGATTGAAACACAGCATCACTTTACTTTTACCTTAAGAAAAACACCACTACCAGAAAACCTCTATTCCTTCTTTAGAAGACAGAAGATTCAATGGGCAAGTAGGCAAGAGGGAAGTAGACAAGCCCACAGCAAGCTTTTTATTAGAATTTATGCCAGGAGATAGTGACATGGGGTTTTGGATAGACTTGTTGGAGCAAATTCAGAGGAGGGTCATGGGAGCGCTGGAGCACATCTCCTATGAGGACAGGCTGAGAGAGTTGGGGCTATTCAGCCTGGAGAAGAAAAGGCTCCAGGGAGACCTTAGAGCAGCCTTCCAGTACCTAAAGAGAGCCTACAGGAAAGACGGAGAGAAAGATTTTAGCAGGGCCTATAGAGATAGGATAAGGGGTAATGTTTTAAAATAGAAGGAGATAGATTCAGACTACATATAAGGAAAAGTGTTTTTACAATGAGAGTGGTAGAACACTAGAACAGGTTTCCCAGAGAGGTGGTAGATGCCCCATCCCTGGAAACATTCAAGGCTAGGTTGGATGGGGCTCTGAGCAATCTGATCTACTTGGAGATGTCCCTTCTCCTTGCAGAGGGGTTGAGCTAGATGACCTTTAAAGGTCCCTTCCAACCCAAAGTACTCTATAATTCTATGAATCCCCGAAAGAAAAGGTGAACATTTTCCACCAGACAGACTACAACTCTGTCTCTGTCTCACCTTCATCTTATGGCAGAGGCTGGTGGAGAGAGCACTGCTGCACGATCCTATGAATGGTGTTGTTTGGACTGGTTTTGCATCTGCTCAAAACATGGATGGGTGCCCTAAGGCAAATGTGCTGCGCATCTCCATTGGCTTCATTCTTAGGGCTTTCCTTCACTTCCAGAGAGGGTTTTGGGCTTTTGGATTCTGAATGGAGCAATATGTTTCTCCATACCTTTGCATAATGCCTGAGATCACAAAATCACAGAATGTTTGAGGATGGAAGGGACCTCTGGAGGAGATCTGGTTCAACCCTCCTGCTCAGGCAGAGACACCTAGACCCATTTGCCCAGGACCTTGTCCAGATGAGTTTTGAATATCTCTAAGGAGAGGGAGACTTCATTCTGGCAGCCTGTGCCAGTGCTTGGTCACCCTCACAGTAAAACTGTGTTCCCTGATGTTCAGATGGCACCTCCTGTTTGTACCTGTTGCCTCTGGTCCTGTCACTTGGCACCATTGAAAAGAGCCTGCCTCCATTTTCTTTGCACCGTCCCTTCAGATATTTATATACATTGGTAAGATCCACTTTAAGCGTTCTCTCATCTAGGCTAAAAAATCTTAAATTAAGAGGGAGATGTACTTTACGGTATAGTTTTGTCCTCAGTGAACCCCATGGTCTTTAGTCAATTCCCTGTTCAATGAGCTGCTTTTTCCAGATACGTTTCTTATAGGAAGACTACAACAAGATTATAGGAAAAGGCTGTACAGAGAGTACAGGTACCTAATTTTTAATTATTTCACACAACTACCTCTTAAAAGTAAGTCATATCATACTGTGTTAGGATCCAAAGCCTTTTTTTAGATCTATCCCTTCATGGTTGCTCATTTGTTTCAAATGAGACCCTACTAGAAGGTTAAGATATTAAAAGGCTAAATGACTAAAACGACAAAGTGCTAAGAAATAGCAAGATGGTTATTTAAAGACAGCTCAGTAAAGGCTGAGACCAAATGCATAGTGGTTAACACAACTACAACAACAAAAAACTGAAAAAAGCACTCCTCCACATGGCCAAAGTCATCTTATTTTTAAGTAAAAACACTCTGTGTCTGCAGTAAGCAGCAGTAAGAAGCAAGATAAAGCAAGCTATTAAATGTAAGAAAATATCCTTCAAAATATTTAAGTCATGTCCCACTGAAAAAAAAAAAACAAACACAAAAGGATGCAAACACTGATAAGTTAAATGTAAAAATACAATACAGCAAGTCATAATAGATTCTGATGAAAAACTTGTGGAAGGCATAAAAACTAACATTAAATCCTTTTCAAACAGATCAGAAAGGGGAGCCGTGCCAGACAATAGGTAAAGTCAATAGATGATCAAAGCGCAAGGGAATGTTAAAGAAGGTAAGATTGTAGCAGAAAAGCTAAATCACTTCCTTGCATCTATATTCACAATGGAGCACCTAGAGGAGGTGCCACAGCCAGAAGCCTTGCTGGAGGATCTACCTTACTGGAGGATCTACCTCAAACTAAAGTGTCATTAGAAAAGATTCTAAAATAGACTAATTAAATGAATAGTATCGACTTGACAGACCCAGATGGTATTCTTTGAAGTATGAAGCAGCTGACCCATTTAACTGTGGTGTGTGTGCTTATCTAAAATAAATTCCCCAAACTTACAAATAAGAAATCTGGTTTCTATACTGGAAAAAAAAAAACAAAACTAGTGGAAAGTTTAATAAACAACAGGTGGTGCATAGATACAAACACACAATCACAGCAACATGCAATATGCTGGGGAAGAACGTACTTTTGTCTTTTGAAGAAAGAAGTCATATCTTACAAATCTACTAGAATTCTTTAAAGGCGTCATTGTGTATAAGAAGAGGAGTCACCAACTTTCTACAGGCTATTTCAATCTCCAAAAACCTTTTGACAAAGCTTTTACCAAAAACTCTGAAGAAAACTTGAGTTGGCATGGGATAAAATGGAAGTTTATCAAAAGCATAAACAATCATTTAAAAGAGTAGAGTTAAAAAGTAGGAATAAGTGATCGGTAAGGGTAAATGACTGAAGCCATGATTATAATCCTGTAGGATTTAATGCTAGGATCTACTATTCAATTTATTCACCAATTGTTAAAAATGCGTGAACAAGATGACAAAGGTTTCTAACAAAGCTAAGTTATTTGGAGCAGTAAAGATGAATATTGAGAAAAAACATCATAAATTAATCATCTGATGCCAAGTGGCTGAGAAACAAAATGGTAAATTAAATTCTATGTTTATTAAAAATAGAATTATTTGTATGAAGAAAACCTATCCTAATTTCAGATGTATAATGATACTATCTGAAATATGAAAAAGGCTTTGGATGTGAAGTCAATAATTTTTATGCAAATATCAGCTCAGTTGCTCAGTAATTATCAAAGAAGCAAGTAAAATGCAATAAATTATTAGGAAATAAATGCCTGATAGAAAAAGAAACACCATTATACAATCCATAGCATGCCAATACCTTGATTACCATTCTGGCCAGGGAATTTCAAAAATTATATAATTCAATTGAGGAGATGCAGAGAAGAGCGAACGAATTTTTGTATGAGGAACGAATAAATAGACGAGGACTCTTTGGCCTAGAAAATACATTAAAGAGGTCTTTAAGAACATGGAATAGCCTGGAGAAAGAACAAAGAAAACCATTATTTCCTGATCCTTATATTATGAGAATTAATGGAATTTAGATGAAATTATGAGGTAGCAGGTTTAAAACAACCAAAAGGAGGTACATTTCCATGGCATGTATTATTAAACTTTGGAATTAATTCCTATCAGTTGTTGTAAATGTCAACATTTTACATGGTTTAAAAAGTAATTGGACAAATTCATGAAAGTGAAACTCATAAAAGGTTATTCAATACAAAGTTATAACCACCAGTTCAGAAATTTAATTTTGAAGATAGTATCTTACTATATGCATATTGTGTTCATGTTTTCTCTTATACCCTTCCTTAGACATCTGTATGGACCTGAGTTCTGGCTGGTTTCTGACTTTATACAGCACAGCGATTTCTACTTTGTTCTTCTCTTACCTTGTTTGATAATCAGAAACTGTTTCTTTCCTACATATTACATGAAGGTAATGAAAAGATGAAAGCATTAAAAACCAGAAAACAAAAAAGTTGAGTAGTGCAAAAAAAATTAAGACCAGTACATCAACTTCACTTACAAATACTTTCCAAAACGACCACTTTGACAATTCATTCTGAGTTAGCATATCTTCTGAAGAGCTGAAAACAAACAACACAATCCCTTCAATATTTCAAATTGGTCTCTCTAAAGCAGGATACTTTTAAAAATCAAATTAATCCCATATCTATTTTTCCCCTCTTGTATTGAGTTTGCTTGGCAAGGTTGTGGTAGGAGAGGGATTATAGGGGTGGCTTCTGTGAGAAGCTGCTAGAAGCTTCTCCTATGTCTGATAGAGACAACGACAGCTGGCTCCAAGACAGACTCACTGCTGGCCAAAGCCAAGCCCATCAGCGACAGTGGTATTTTCTCTATCATAACACATTTAAAGGGAAACAAGTAGAGGAAAGCAGAAGTTGAGAGAAGACTGAGAATATGTGAGAAGAACAAGCCTGCAGACCACAAAGTCAGTGAAAAAGGAAGGGGAGGAGGTGCTCCAGGCACCGGAGCAGACATTCCCCTGCAGCCCGTGGTGCAGCCCATGGTTAGGCAGGCTGTGCCCCTGCAGCCCATGAAGGTCATGGAGGAGCAGAGATCCACCTGCAGCCCGTGGAGGACCCCACGCTGGGGCAGGCAAATGCCTGAAGGAGGCCCCATGGAAAGTCTGTACTAAAGCAGGCTTCTGTGAGGACTTGTCACCCCATATGGGACCCATCCTGGAGCAGTTTGTGAAGAACTGCAGCCCATGAGACAGACTCACATTGGAGAAGTTCATAGAGGACTCTCTCCTGTGGGAACGACCCCGTGCTGGAGCAGGGGGAGAGCTTGAGGAGTCCTCCATCTGAGGAAGAAGGAGTGATAGAAATAATATGTGATGAACTGACTGCAACCCCCATTCCATGTCCCCCTGCGCTGCTGAGGGTGAGGAGGGAGAGAAAATCAGGAGTGAAGTTAAGCCTGGGGAGAATGGAGGGGTAGGGGGAAGGTGTTTTTAAAATTTGGTTTTATTTCTCATTATTCTGCTCTGATTTGATTGATAATAAATTAACTTTTCCCCAAGTTGAAACTCTTTTGCCCATGACAGTATTTGATGAGTGATCTCCCTGTCCTTACCTTGATCAATGAGTCTTTCATTTTATTTTCTCTCTCGTGGTCAGCTGAGGAGGGCAGTGACAGGGTGGTTTTGATGGGCACCTGACATCCATCCAGGGTCAACTTACCACACCTCTGCAGATTTCTTTTCACATTCAGGAGCTGCATGGGCAATGTTAAAACGGTTATTGAAATTCTTTTGATTTAGCTGTTCCTTTCTTCCGTCCTGCCTCCACCACTTTTTCAATATTAACTTTATAATTGCTAAGTAGATTTTCAATATTTAAGTATAGATTCCACACAGCTCTAGGAAACAATAGATTCAGAATATTTATTTCTAGCAGGGAAACCGTCTATTTCTCTAGATACACTGAATTTATGACATCCTCAGCAATGATTTTTAGGCTTGCTTTTGTCTTTCTAATAACACATTCTTTCGTCTCTAAAAACTGATTAAGGCTTTGTAAGAGTCTGAACTAGGTCTCCTGAAGCAGAGCTCAAGTCATATCAATGTCTCTATCTGCATCTGATTCAAGAAAATGCAGCTTCAGTTCATAGCTCATTCCTTTTACACCTGTCTGCTTCAGAATTCGCTTGTACCTGGATATGACATTGGCTGAACTAACATCCTCTCTTCAGCTCACTTCTTGTTACTTAATGTCAAATACTATTATTACAAAACTACCAGTTGGAGGCTGGGGGAAGGGTTGAAGTAGTTTCCAAATGAAGATTTCAGATCACAGCAGACACACATTTTTCATACTTAGTGTGTTTTGATGTGAAAACCAAGCATTATGGGCAGTTAAGTCCACCTACTCAGGGCAAGAGGTAATTAATTTAATTCTCCACTTTGCAGGGTTCATGTAATGGACATTTCCTAAGCATTTTGAGATGTGTTGGTAAGTAAAACTCATACATGTCTAACATGACAGATTCCACCCTTCCTTCGGCAGTTTTGAGGTCTTGTCTGGAATTTATTGCACTAGAAAGACCAATTTCTGTTTTTAAGATGCATTATGTTGGCACAATCATTAGTAATAGCACTATATAATGTGTCCAGGCATGAATGGATAGAAATTCTCCACTTCTTTTCTATTCAGCTTCTGCATCTAGTAGAATACTATAATTTCTTTGATATGTATGCTTTTTAACTAATTTTCACTGAATGATCATCAGCTCTCTGTCACTTGGGATTTCAGGGTACGGTGGAATGCACCTGACTTAGTTCATGTTTGTAAAGACCTGTGAAAATGAAGAATGCTGTAGATATGCTACTTATATCAATAATACCTGTATTTGACTAGAATCTTCAGTTCTAATCTACAGGGACCCTACAGTATAGGCATTCATATAAAACGGCACTGAGATTATTCTGCATAGGCAAAAATAGCATCTCTGGTAGATTTGTACTCTATCCAAATTTTAGTACCTAGTTTAGTGACTAAATTTTAGGATCAAGCTCAGTCCACCTGATTTAGGCATTTGTTTGACAAGGGGCATAATCTGTAGTCCATTCCTCCTATTGTAAGCACCTGAAGTCTCTTTTCAGGGGAGAAAGAAAGGTCTCTGAAGATTCAATCTTCTCCTAAATATAGATCCTTAACTGGAATATTAGAGAATGTAAGGATGGGTGGATTCCAGTGCAGCAGAGCTGTTCTGAAGACATCTATACATTAGTGCTGTATTGGTCTTTCGAGCCTTTTATTTGCAATAGATGTGTTTTTTAAATTAGACCAATTAGACTCTTATTGGCTCATAAAGAGAAAATGTCACTAATTCCTAAGTACTTTTAGGAGATAGTCTAGTTTACAGTCAGACTGTACAATTACTCCTAACAGTAATCAGGCTTCTCTAGAGACCTTCATAAAGACAAAGAACTACACACCTAACTCTGGATTAACAGGGAGCTCCAGGCAAGAGATGTCCAGAACAGACACTTCAGAACAAGCACAAGTAACTAAGTTTAGTCTCACAGCATGTTGTCAGCTAATTAAGGAGCCATCTAATGAATTTTGTATAAGGTGTTAGGAAAACAGGTAGACCATGCAGCCATTAGACATGTAATTCCCAGTTTAAAGAA
The DNA here is from genome assembly GCF_036417535.1 of Chlamydotis macqueenii. Classification (NCBI taxonomy): domain Eukaryota; kingdom Metazoa; phylum Chordata; class Aves; order Otidiformes; family Otididae; genus Chlamydotis; species Chlamydotis macqueenii. The sequence goes on from NC_141558.1 coordinate 24,925,414, forward strand.
AGTTTGTTTAGGTTGTACTCTTTTTTTTAGGTGTAGGTGAATTGTCCATTGCTTAAGCAATTGAGCAGTTTTGTGTATGTAGATTTATGTGCTTAAATGTCATGTTAGGCACCCAGGACTAATTCTGGACATGGTTATCAGCATCTTTTCATCAGAAGAGCAAGTAGTTTTCCAAGGTTTTTGGACTCATACCTGAAATGAGTTTAAAATGTTAAGCTGGGAGCTCAAGGAAGAAAAAATTTTAGAGGACCTGATAGGAATTCAGAGTCTGTTTTACTGATACCCCAATACTCGTGCTCAGACTGGTACAGCCTCAGAAACACTGGGAGTGAGTCATATCAGAACCAGGGCAAGAATTATCAGTGTCACAAACACAGGAAGGTGAGCAAGATGGTGTTTGGTGGATCTAGAGAGTACTGCATGTCATGAAGATGAACATTAATGTTTCAAATTTTGCCTTGTTGTGAAATATTTTCCACTGTTACAAAAAAAAAGGACGCACACCAGGCAGGATTACATAAAAACAATTGCAGCTTGTCAGACTTATGAAGTCTCCTCTATCCAGAAATTGAAAAGTTCCAGCTGGAATAGTGTTCCCAGTTTTGGCAAAGTTGTTTCAAGGAGTTGGACCTTCTGAAAAGAATCTTGAGTAGAGTAATGAGTATGACCAGACATCTAGAATATAAAACCTAGGAGGAAACCTTCTCCAAGCAATAGAGGAGCCAACAAGGAGCGGTGCTATGCTGGACCTTGTTTTCACCAACAGAGACTGGTGAGGAATGTAGAGCTCAAGGGCAGCCTTGGCTGCAGTGACTGTGAAATGGTGGAGTTCGAGATTCTTAGGGTAGCGAGGATGGCACATAGCAAGGTCTATGCCCTGGACTTCAGGAGAGCAGACTTTGGCCTCTTCAGGTATCTGCTGTACCAAGTACCATAGGATAAAGACCTGGAGGGAAGAGTGGCCCAAGAAAGCTGGTTAATATTCAAGGATCACCTCCTCCAAGCTCAGGAGTGATGCATTCCAACAAAGAGAAAGTCAAGCTAAAATGCCAGGCAGCCTGTGTAGATAAACAAGGAGCTCCTGGACCAACTGAAAACCAAGAAGGAAGCCTACAGAGGGTGGAGGCAAGGACAGGTAGCCTGGGAGGAGTACAGACTGTCTGAACAGCCAGCTGTAAAAGACTGTGTCAAAAATTTGTCTCAACATTGTTGAAACAGCGGGCCACTACCCGAGCAATGGCTTCCCGTTGTCTTGCTAGGCAACTCCTGTTGTCTTGCAAACCTGAATGCAGAGCTGGTTCCGAGAAATCTAGCCCTACCCAGCCCCCCTCCCCCGGCATGCACCCAGAGATACATATCACCCGGTAATGGGCATGCATATCACCACCAGGTGAGGGGTGCGTCTAGGAAAACCAGCTCTCAAAAAACAATTAAAACAACCAACATAAAAAGGGGGACATTTTTTGACAGAAGATACTTCTAGACTTAGACTTAGACACTTCTTCGAGACTTCGACACTTCTACACTTCACTACTCTTCACTTCACTTCATTCGCTGGAATACACATCCACGAAACCGACATCGAGATGACCAACACTGGAGGGATCGTTCCCCCATCGAGTGAACTGAACTGTCGGGACGCTGCAGCTCTGTGGTAGTAGCTATTACAACCAAAACTCTTTCCCCTCTTTCCTTTCTTTCTCTCCTTTCTCTTCCATTTACAAACTTCTTATCAGGTTAATAAAGTTACCTGGCACTTGACTCCATTTTGAGTCTTAATTCTGTTCTCAAGAATATGAACAAAACCACGCTCCAGTGTGTGAGAGGTTGGTCCAGCCACCCCTAGCCTCCCAGACTCGTCTGAGGTCGGCTAGAACGCAACAGGGCCTTCCTCTCGTCTGAAATTGGAACGTGACACCAGCGACAGAATTAAATCTGAGCAGAGGTGTCAAGGACAACAAGAAAAGATTCTTTAGGTGTGGCGGGGATAAAAGGAAGACCAGGGAGAATGTGAGCCTTCTCTGGATGGAAACAGGAGACCTGGTTACCCCAAACATGGAGAAGGCTGAGGTAGTCAACAGCTTTTTTTGCCTCAGTCTTTACCTGCAAGTGCTCTAGCCACATCACCCGAGTTGCAGAAGGCAAAAGCAGGGACTGGGAGAATGAAGCACTGTCCACTGTAGGAGAAAATCAGATTGAGACCATCTAAGGAACCTGAAGGTGCACAAGTCCATGTGACTTGATTAAGATGCATCTGTCGGTCCTGAGGAACTGGCGGATGAAGTTGCCAAGCCACTGTCCATCACATTTGAGAAATCATGGCAGTCTGGTGAGGTTCCCACTGACTGGAAAAGGGGAAACATAACCCCCATTTTTTAGGAAGGAAACAAGGAAGTCTCAGGGAACTACAGGCCAGACAGTCTGGCAGGTTGAGAGAGGTGGTTGTCCCTCTCTACTCCACTCTCTTGACACCTCATCTGGAGTACTTTGTCCAGCTCTAAACCTTCCAGGATAGGAAGGACATGGACATGTTGGAGGGAGTCCAGAGTTGGGCCACAAAGATGATCAGAGGGCAGGAGCACCTCTTCTGTGAGGACAGGCTGAGAGAGTTGGGGCTGTTCAGCCTGGAGAAGGCTCCAGGGAGACCTTAGAGCAGCCTTCCAGTACCTAAAGGGGGCCTACAGGAAAAACAGGGAGAAACTCTTTAGCAGGGCCTGTTGTGACAGGACGAGGGGTAATGGTTTTAAAATAGAGGAAGGTAGATTCAGACTGGACATAAGGAACAATGAGGGTGGTGAAATGCTGAAACAGGTTTCCCAGGGAGGTGGTAGATGCCCCATCCCTGGAAACATTCAAGGCCAGGTTGGATGAGGCTCTGAGCAACCTGATCTAGTGGGGGTTGTCCCTTCTTCTTGCAGGGGGGTTGGACTAGGTAGCCTTTGAAGGTCCCTTCCAACCCAAACTATTCTATGATTCTTTGAACAAATTGAATTATTTAGAGCAAATAAGAAAAGCTTTGAGATAGATAATAATCCTCAAGTATGTGAAAGATTGGGGTACTGAGGAAGGAAGTATCCAGTTTTGCATATTGATAGTGAATTACAGAAGAAATAATGGGCTTAATTTGCAGTAAGAGAGGCTGAGATTAAATTTTAGGATAAACTTTTGACAACAGGAATATTGACACACTGGAACAGTGAGGAAAGTGAAATGCTTCCAATGCTGGAGGTCTTTGAGAACAGACTAGAGAAACATCTGGCAAGAATTATATAAATATAGCCAGTCCTGCCTAGAGGTCAAGTTCAATTTGACCACCTTTTGGGGCTATTGCTCCTGCTATCTATAAATAAATTGGATTAATCCATCTATTTTTAAACTTTTTTTTAAGTTGTTTACATAAAGCTATAGGCACCCATTGTTTTCAACTGCAGGTATAGAATCACTGGTTTTGGCAGTTTGTTTCACGGATTTTTAAAAGACTTAAAAAGGCCTAATGGAAAATAAATGGTTATTAACTCTATGTATGTAAATCTCTAAAAAAGGAATTATATGAGGAGACACAGAGTGGGATGCAAATAAGACTGAGTTATGTAGTTAATAAAGTATGCTAACCGCCTAACCACCTCTAGCAGACAAAATGCCATCTTTTGTCACCAGTGTGTCCTACCCAGGCCTTAGCAGTTTTCAAATTTTTTCAATACCTTATCCAGCAAGTTTCTCCTTATCTATCTTACTTATTGTTTATTGTTTCAACATATTTGGTTTCATTGTTGAACACCTAACCAATGCAGACGGAATCTGTGGAGGACGGTTACCTCACCTGAACATTTTTTTCTTAAGTTTCAGACACAGCAGCAATATTCAAGAATGTGATAGGGAATAAAACATTGCTCTAGGTTAAAACCTTCAAACAGAATTTTCTTCAAGAAGCCCTAGTTTGAAATTGGACTTTGTCAGCAGGAGAGTGGGGAAAGGAGTCTTCAGGACGATACTTTTTTACCTGTTCTGTTAATATCCAGCAAAGTCAGATCTAGCTATAATTCTCTGAAGAAGAATTTTGCACACATATTCAGTGAAGATTTACTGAAAATTAGTAGCTACATTCTCCGTATAGTCCTGCGCCTTGTTCTTCTTCCTACATCTCTAAGTACTTTTTCTGTAACTGTCACTCTGGGCTGCTACAGATCATGTATAGATGGGTACCTAAAATGAATGGGTACTGAATGTTCTCGGTGATTCCTCCAGGACTCATGAAAGAAGTATCTGCAAACAAAAAATTGGGTAGACTATTATAAATTCAGAAGTGTCATCAAAATATATGTGTTGAAGGAAATGGTCTTGTTCCAGGAAACTTGGAATAGGAATACAGGGACTGATAGTTAATTTTGAGGAGAAGAACATGCATGGAATTGGTATTTATTAACAATCTTGAAATAAAACTAGGAATTGAGATCTGAGGAGACAAATTGGAAATCTGAAATTCCATAGAATCAATTGTCTTCTCTTGTTGCATTTTGGTCACTTCCTGCTGGTTTTACAATGGGCACATTTTGATAAACTCTTCAGGATATTTTACCATCTGTCTGAAATGTCCTTGGAGGAATCATACAAAGGACAACTTTGTAAACATCTCTTCTTTTCTCAGAAATTTCTCCTTCTGTAATGGGACCCAGCAAAGAGCCCTCTGTACAATTAATAATTTCACCCCTACCAGAAAAGTAGAGAATGCTGGTGGCTGTCACAACATGGATACAGAAAAGAGGCCAAAAAAAATAGTCTTACATTTCTGGTAAGGAATTTTGACTGCTAAAATATATTTGTTTCTGTCATTTCAGAGAATGCACTATCCCCCAAAGCTCAACAAACAGAAGCTTTAAAATAAACTGATGGAGAAGGAAGAACAAATCTAATTTAATGCACAACAGTTTGGATCTCTGCTTGTTTTTTTCTTTTTCTTTGACACTTCTGGACTTGGATGAATTTTCCATTTTTTATTTTGCTTAACAATGTACTTGACAGCAGTACAACATGAAGTACAGAGCAAATATTCTTTTTGTTCAGTGGTCAAAGATTTTCCACTGCATCCATCTTTTAAAACTGCAGCAACATCTCTGCAGTATATGCATCAATCCGTATTCCAACAATCTATAAAGGGGTTGGTTTTTTTGTGTGTGTATTTGAGACATACTAGGCACAAACCACTACATCATAAATAAGTTTTATACAAAGAAACTCTGCTTAGATTAGTTTTACTGTTTCAAGTGAGCTTTGGTAAGGTAGGACATGGAATTTATAGCTCTATTAGAGAAGACTCTTTTTGATGGAGGAATGCAGGGGAAATGGGAAATGGAATTTTAATGACCCACAGCACCTGCATGCTATTTTGTGTACAACAGGGCTGCCACTCCTTAGTCTCATGAAGTTTGATCTTTCTGTTGACTCTCTAGGTCTGGGAAGCATGGGAATATTAGAAAGAAACATGTTTTTAACTGAAAATATAAGTTTCTAGTATACTAGAGAAAAGCCTGGAAGTATTATGAAGAAAACCCAAGCCAAAATCAAAACAGAACCACAAAACACTCACTGTTTTAAGGAAACTAATGTTTTTAAGTCAATCCTTGGATTCTGACTCATTATTTTAAGATCTTTGCTGTTAATTATGCCAAGAAGGGCAGAATTTCAACTTATAAGAAATAAAAATATATAAAGAATAAATTAGTAGCTGCTTAATGGGATAATTTTTATATTGCTTATGTTTGCCTGCAAAGTCAAAGCCTGGGCATTTAGATAATGCAGCCCATTCTCTTGTTTTCCATTTGGGATAGTCTTAGTTCTGTTCCTGGTTATAGGTAAAATTACATTCATTCACAAAAACTTTATTTCATACTGATCACTATCCCCAGTCATTACAGGAGAAGGCAATCCTTTATCCTGTTTATGGAATGGTGTTCTTGTGTTTATTTGTTAATTCATTGTTCGGATTAACTCTTTTCCTGCTTACCTAATATGCAAGTAACCTTAACTTTAATCTGCAGTGTACATACTAGGAGTTCTCCTGTTGGCCCCACAGAAAGTAACATACATTAGCAGAACAAATGTGAAGCCTGTAGGACAAATTAATGTTTTAAAATGTTTTAAAATAAATTGCAAGGAGTAATTCATAGATTCATAGAATCATAGAATGGTTAGGGTTGGAAGGGACCTTCAAAGGTCATATAGTCCAACCCCCCTGCAAGGAGCAGGGACATCCCCAACTAGATCAGGCTGCTCAGAGCCTCATCCAGCCTGGCCTTGAATGTTTCCAGGGATGGGGCCTCCACCACCTTTCTGGGCAACCTGTTCCAGTGTTCTATAACTCACATCGTAAAAAATTTTTTCCTAATTTCTAATCTAAATCTACCTCCCTCTATTTTAAAACCACTACCCCTCGTCCTATTGCAACAGACCCTACTAAACAGCCTTTCCCCATCTTTCTTGTAGGCCCCCTTGAGGTACTGGAAGACCGCTATCAGGTCTCCCCGGAGCCTCCTCTTCTGCAGGCTGAACAGCCCCAACGCTCTCAGCCTGTCCTCATAAGAGAGGTGCTCCAGCCCTTTTATCATCTTTGTGGCCCTCCTCTGGACCTTCTCCAACTGGTCCATGTTCTTCTTCTGCTGGGGGCTCCAGAACTGGACACAGTACTCCAGGTGGGGTCTCACCAGGGCAGAGTAGAGGGGGAGAATCACCTCCCTCGACCTGCTGGCCACGCTCCTCTTGATGCAGCCCAGGATGCAGTTGGCCTTCTGGGCCACAAGGGCGCATTGCCTGCTCATGTTAAGCTTCTCATCCACCAGCACTCCCAAGTCCTTCTCCTCAGGGCTGCTCTCAATCCATTCTCTGCCCAGCCTGTATTTGTGCCTGGGATTGCCATGACCCAGGTGCAGGACCTTGCGCTTGGCCTGGTTGAACTTCATGAGGTTGGCATGGGCCCACCTCTCCAGCCTGTCAAGGTCCCTCTGGATGGCATCCCTCCCTTCCAGCGTGTCGACGGCACCACACAACTTAGTGTCGTCGGCGAACTTGCTGAGGGTGCACTCTATCCCACTGTCCATGTTGCCAACAAAGATGTTGAACAGGGCCGGGCCCAGCACGGACCCCTGAGGGACACCACTCGTGACCGGTCTCCACATGGACATTGAGCCGTTGACCACCACTCTCTGAGTGCGGCCATCCAGCCAACTCCTTAATCACTGAGTGGTCCGTCCATCAAACCCATGTCTCTCTAGTGTAGAGAGAAGGATGTCATGCGGGACAGTGTCAAAAGCTTTGCACAAGTCCAGGTAGATGATGTCAGTTGCTCGTCCCTTGTCCACCGATGCCGTCACCCCGTCATAGAAGGCCACCAAATTGGTCAGGCACGATCTGCCCTTGGTGAAGCCATGTTGGCTGTCACCAACCACCTCCTTGCTCTCCATGTGCCTTAGCATGGTTTCCAGGAGAATCTGCTCCATGACCTTGCCAGGCACAGAGGTGAGGCTGACCGGCCTTCATACTTCTTCTTCATACTTCTTACTTCTAATTTCATACTTCATACTTCTAATTTCCTACTTCATACTTCATACTTCATACTTCTAATTTCCCTAGCACTCCACTGACTTCCACCCACTTTTATCTTTGGTATGAATATAATAACTTTTCCTTGGAGCAAATTCATAAGGTTATAACCCTCCATTTGAGGTAATGTCATTTTAGAAAGGTGTTTAAATACCCTTTTAGAGAGGGCTCAACTACCTAAGTTTGAACAGCTTAAAAAATCATCACTCCCTCATTTATCTTGTATTTATGTGATAATATGTCCTTTCTATTAAAAGTTAAAAAATAAAACTTTAAAGGATTATATTTTAAAATTGTAATAAAAATAATTGCTTATGTAATCACACAGAAGGGGATAACTGGGTCCATTCTTATATGCCCAAACTGGAATATTCATGTTCTTTGTCAAGAAACTAAAAATAATTCACAGTTGCTGCATGGAAGGTGACTGATGATTTGTTCCTAACTGAGAATTGACAGGTTTAGATCCAAATAAGTTTGCAGCTTCACCATTAGATTGTAAAAACCTGTTACACACATGTAACACATAATGATGCTCCTCACTCAAAACTGTGTCTGTCTCACCAAGAAAAGCAGGTGCCATTAGAAAAAAAACTTGCAGGTATTACTTTAGGCAGGTGTATATTTTTCCATGTGGAATCCTAAATCAAACTTAAATCTGTCTTCCTTGCAAAGGGTTTATTATCAGACAGAAGAAATGCCTTTGATTAATGTGAGTTTTTGTGAAAAGATATGACCTTTCTTTAGGCCAGCAGATGCATGCAAAATCAGACCAGTATAGCTCTGCTTGCATTAACTAGAAAATGAGCAAAGGTAGAAAATTGGACTGTTTTCCTCTGAATGAAGATTTTGCAGTATTGTGCAAATACAAAACCACTGCTGTACTTCCACTGCAAGAGCTTTAGCACCCGTTAAAGCTGTGTTTAATTTACCAGCTACAAATATACGGTATCAGATGTTATTAACATAACCAAAAAAAAAAAGAAAGAAAAATTATTATGGAAGCATGGTATGCTCACAAAGTGGTCTGGACTCAAGTGACTTCCAGCCTAACAAATAATTAAGTTAATAATATAATATTTTAAGTGATCAAGACTATGTCTCATCTAGTCAATTATTCCTTCGCTAACAATGTTCAGACTTCAAAGTGTGGTATAAAATGTTGCTCATTGAAGATTTCTTTCAAATTCCCAATAGCTAGATATCTGCTCTAAATCACAAACACAAGGATTATTTTTTTAGTTTTAGTATAAGCAGCTTACATGGGCTTTGAGTCACCTCTTCAACTTTTCCTTGTCACCCCGCTGGCACAAATTGCTGTTTCTGCAGCACAGCTGGCAGAAGGGATGTGTGTCTATACTCTTCTAAGATTGCTAAGATTGTCCTAATGCAAATCCACCTTTATTGGTGATGCCATTTTGTGTGCTCATCTGTGAACGAGAGTACCTGATACCCAGTCCATGCTCCGTTCTGCTGACTCTGTTGTACAGTTGTTATCTCTGACAGATGCTTCAACCCTGGCTCTGAGGATTCAATAGCATCCTACAGCAAAAAGTTCTACATTCAAATTATGCATCAATTGAAAGACCACTACTTTTCATAAGTATGCTGAGAAGGACATGCAGTTTTTGAAAAATATGCATCCCCACCTCAAGACAGATCAGCATTCCTGACAGAAATTATTGCATAAATAGCTACAGTTAAAATGAACTTAAGTTTATCCTACAAGTTTCACTGTGCAGGCAGTGACCTTCTTCTGAGGTCAGCAATGTTTTATAAATTTTTTAACATGAAGCTATGGCAGAGGGACTAGGTTCAATCTTTTGGGGTATTTACAAAATGTCTGCTTTTATAGCTGTAGAGTGAGCATGTGTAAGCTGCAGTGTTTCTCAGAATTGCACACTTAAAACCTGAGTATTAGCTAGTTTCAGATTTTACTGGTCTATATTCTGTAATCAAGCAATTAATCATATGTTTGCAGCAGTGTTCAGGGATCACATTGGAAATTGTACAGGAGTCTGCTGGTCATTGCCTACGTCCTACTTTGAGCAAGTGCTGGAAGAAAAGTAGCTTTCCGCTACTGGTCAGAACAAAGCCTCCTCTCACCCTTCCTGACACTCTGTCTCTGTTCATTAATCTCTTCTTCCACTTCAGAGAATTTATTGGAGTCGCCATCTCTGATCATAACCAAACTCTACTCAGTGGTTCATGCTATTCTTCCCTCCATGAAATGCTTGTATTCCATCCACCTACAGAGTTTGCTACCTGGGCGCAACACTCTCCTGAGCTGCATCAGAGCACACATACCACTTCTGACCCTGCTGCTGGTCCTTTCCTGCTCTAATCAGCCTGCAGGAGAGACCAGACACAGTTTGCGCTGACAGCTGGTGGATTACTTGCTGACTGGCTTCACCACCACAGGTGGGAGAAGCTTTGCTTCCTTTAGCTCAAGGAGTTGGAGAGCAGCTGTTTCTTGCTCCACAGAGTAGTGCGGCAGGAGGACAGATGGCAACAGCCTTTGCAGGGCTCTTCTATCTATGAATATGCCTAAGATGCATTACTTTATTTCTTGTCAGAGCATTCAACAAGACTAGTTTTTATTGAAATATAGACCAGAATTTTTTTTTACCTTTTTTTTTTAGTCTGGTGTTTCAATATATATTTAATTGAATATGCAGTGTGAAATATTGTGTTTTCTGGACTTGTAAATTGCAATGTTAATATAACTGACAGTCCTTGTAATTGACCTCCGTAGGGACCTTAACAGGACTTGCATTTTTTCCTTTTGACAGAGGCACTCCCTTCCCACAAAATGGTAAGCTGAAAAATATTATTTTGATAAGAGCTAATAATTGGTTTTTTTTATTATTTAGACAAGATGCACTCATGAAATTTTTATAGCCCACCCATAATTGTTGCAGATGAAAGATCATCATCCAATGCATGACATACATGTTGAGGACACAGAGTTTTAATTTACAAAAGCACACTCTCACTACCTTGCATTTCAAGACCAGGCAGACATGTAACAGCAGTGGAAGCAGGAACATCCAGTTCTTCAAATCTAGTTATTGTCTTGCCCTTCATAGGACATCACAGGCACTATGCTAAGTTTGGTTCTCATAAAAGGTGTCAGATTTCTTTATAAATAGGACTTGCCATTTCACTCACCACTGATTTTCAACCAGATGGCAAAAAAAAAAAAAAGGCTAGAATATAGCAAAAATTAAACGTTTACAGCAGGCAGTAATGTAAGCAATATATATTGTTAACAACTCAAGGTCTGTTTTTGTTGGATGGACTGTAATGTGTTTCTTTCATGTAGTAGTAAGGTTAAAACACATCCAGAACGTCCTTTCCTTTTGGAAAAATATATGCATTAAGGCAAATAATTCAGCTAAAGCTAAAGTTGTATAACTCAACAGAATAAAAATTAGAGTTAGTTGTCTCTGCAGTGGGAAAGCACTAGCAAAGCAAAACCAAATTTGCAATAGAGAAAACTGGTCATTAAGGGAGGCAACGCAAAAATGATAAAGATTGTTTCCCTTTTTTTTTGATTCTGAGAGATCAAAGCTAATTTGTCATTGCTTTATTGTATTCTCTGTAAAATAGAAATTAAAAGAAATTGTAACAGAATGAGCTTTGTCCCTCTGAAAAGGGACACTCAACTCAGACAGCTGTAACATTATCTCTTGAAGACAGATTTTGCAGGTCAGTAACTCCAAAGCCATTATTGCCCCATCATGATTAATTACTGTTGTCTTGTGTCAATCAAGACTCACTAAAATGCAATTTGAACTAATCTATGTGAATCATTTATGTTTTTAGTTTCACAGGTTACTATAAAATAAAATGTTTGTAATATGAGAAGACAAGTCACATTGTAATATAATCACTAAAGGTGTAGCTTCATGATAAACCTGTTTCAGGCAAGGTTCCCACTCTGCTATGCTTTACTCTGCCTTCGTGATGAGCCAGCTGTGCTCCAGAAGCTACACTATGGCTGATGCTAAGCTAAATACTAAGCCTAAGCTAATATTTTTATTCCTGGAGAAAGCTTAGCCTGAGGTCACAGCAGGCAGAGCCAACTCGTTTACTAGCTGTCAGGTCAGCTTGCTTATAGCTGGGCAGCTTGAGGCATGGGTGGAGTGAAGATCTATATTTATAATTGTACATGAGCCCCATGTTAATGAGCTGTCCAAATGGCAAGGAGTGTATGCAACATTTCACTGTTTTCTATGAATGACTAAAATTTTCCAGCAGATTTTTGTCTTGCTTTTAAATAAATCATGTAAACATTGAAATTAGAAATTACATAATTGATTTTTAATAAATTGCTTGGAAAAAATTCCACTTTTTGAGATACATAAGGGATTTATTTTGTTTTCCTCTTCGTCAGCATTAAATTTTCTAAGAAACCATGCAGATCCACTCCAACAATTTTCAGAAAGTTCATAATTTCCCATGGAGTTAGGTCAAAGAAAGTGCTCTGATATTTCTAAGAAATTGAGAGCACTAGAATGTATTTGAAATTCTACTCCTCTCCTGCTATAAAGTCCAGAAATTAAGGAGGTCCACCTGATAAACTCCATCATTTTCATTCTTTACATTTTACCATTGAAAGAATGGAATCACTGTTTTGTCTCTGTTTTTTAAGAACATAGCTGGGACAACAAGCACCTGCTTGTTTTGAGGAGCAAATATGGAAAACAAGAAACTTTTATTTACTGTGTTCTTTGGCTTAAACACACCTTATTATAAACTTAACTGGAAAAACTTCTCTGATCTGGAAAGTGCTCTAATTGCTAGGGTCTAGAGCAAGTTGAAAAGATGAACACTCCTTCCTTCCTTCTGCTGCAACGGTAAGGCTGCTCAGAAATGAATCACAAGATTCACAAGGAGAAGAGTGTGAGAGACAAAAATATGAGAAAAAAAAAGGAGAGGCTGACAATACACCATAGAGAGAGGAGGAGGTCTTCAGTTTTTGTTCCTAGTTCTGGAATTATATGTGCATTATGCATTAAATTGGTATCGGTAGGGAAAAAGAGAAAGGAAGTAGGACACCCTCTCTCTTTATTACAGACCTACTGTCTAACCTGTACTCACATTCTCAGGAAGCTCATGGGGGGAATGAAACTTAATCTTTCAAGCCTCCAGTTGAAACCTCTAGTTTCTTAGTTATATGCTGCAGTCATCAGGACACATTTCTAGCAGATCTGTTTCAAAAAGAAAGGCCACAAACAAGCATAAGTGCTTGTTGTGGTTTAGCCCCACGCTCAGCAGCTAAAATACCACACTGTCTCTTGCTTCCACTCCTCCACAGTGGGATGGGGAGGAAAATCAGAAGAAAAAGAAAGGCAAAACTCACGGGTTGGGATAAAAACAGTTTAACTGAAAAGCAAAGGAACAGAAAACAGAAAAGTATAACAAAATCAACAACAGACTATACTAGAGCATGTGATTTACAGTACAATAGCTCACAGTGGATCCTGACACCCAGTTCACTCCCAAGTAGCAAAAACTTGTCCCTTAGCATAGTCCCCACTTTATTTACTGAACATGAGGTCACATGGTGTGGCTAATTTGAATAAGATATCTCAGCTGTTAGCTAATTGGTAAGCTATCCCAGGTGTCCCCCCAGCTACAGGTGTTGCCCATCCCAACTCTTCTCCCACCTTCTGCAAAAAATTAACTTTATTGCAGCCAGAACCAGGAGAATGCTTTAAGTGGTTAGCCTTTTCATTGTTTGCTAATTCTTCTCACAGCATATGGATTTCTGCATCTTCAGGAGAACAAGGCAGAACAAAACTGAATTGAGAGTGATTTGAGATGAAGCCTAGATGTTTGTGCTGAGACTTGGACTGTAAAGGAAGAGTCCTGCCTGCAGAACCCATCAGGCTTGTGTGGAGCCAGGAGACACAACGAGTTCAGAAATTAAAACCTTTTGAGTTGGTTAAAATGTGGCTAAATCTCAACTTAAAGTCTGCCTAAGACTTTTTTGTGACGTTTTCATAGTATCCAGCCTGCCTCACTAAGGTCATCCCCGGTATTTCTTCTGATTTGACTAAGAGTAGAATAAATTCTAAGCAGGACTGGAATGCGGCGTCTTTTAAATACGAAGCCACACCGCCCTTACCACACAGTCGTTAGGTTACTTATTTGTCAGAGCAATCTCACTAACCATAAATGAAAGGTTTGCAACTGTTAGCACCAGTCACTACAAATCTTCACATGTGCATCTCCTCACAACTTCAAAAATGAAAGTTGCCTTTTTACTTTTTTCTATGTCTTAATTTAAACATGAATAAACCAAGCATGGTCTACCCTGAATATTGTTAGAGATATTATTTAAAATAGCTGATTAAGTGTCTGTACAGGTTACATTTGAATATTAAAAGTTTATCTTAGGTATTTTTCATGTTTATGTTACTTCTCACTTGTACTTCCTTTTGCAGATGCATCAATTAGTCTTAATAACCAGAAGGTGGGTGGCGAAAGGCATCTACTATAAAGCAGATTCATTGTGCAAGTGTCATATAATTCTTCACATATGAGGTGATAGTTTCTTAGTTCTATCGTAGATTCTATTAGATTTTTGTTTTTCTTGTGCATTCAGTATTTCCCAATGAACTTAAATAGGAATGAAAACAATTGGGGAAGGTTAACACCAACAATGTAAAGGATTATTCTCTCTTGCATTACCAGCTAATGAAATTCCTTGCATAAATTTCTAACATGAGATTAAGGAGGTAATAATGAAGCAGTACTTACAACAGACTGTTGGACCATGTATGCAATTACAAAAATGTAAGTTTAATTTGACTGGACTACTGAGAGCATTAAAAATGTTTTGGTTGTTTTTAAAGTTAGAAATTTTGCCTATCATATTTCAGGGTGAAATATTCTTTAGATATTCTTGAAATTAAGAATTTGTAATGGAAATGCATTGTACTCCTACATGTTGTATGTTGACCTACTTTTTGTGTGATGTTGCAAAACATACTACAGTGATATTTTGTTCTTTGTGTTTCAAGTTTCTATGAAACATTCATCTGAGACTAGAGAATACTGAAGCTCCATAGTGCTCACCAAAAATAGTATCTGAGTTCCTGAAATGAACTATATGGGGTTCCAAACTTTGAAGTTCATGAAACTTATCCAACAAAACGGGTCTATGTTGATGCTTCATGAAGGTACCCTGAATGTACACTTGAATGAAGGTACACTTCATAGTGCACCCTGAATCTTGGTCTCCTGCAGTTCATGACATACTGAAACATGCTACATATGCCTATGCACATTCTAATTTCCTTCCAAAGTCAGATCCTGGCCAGATATGTAGCCACAGAAGAGAACTGTGTAACTTCATACAAAATATGTACCCCTTGCACCACTGATATAATTCATTGGTCTGGTGAAGATGCAATACTGCTACCAACATCTAACATTACCACCAAGGCCTTCCAAGAATCATAAATCAGATGGCCTGTTCTCATGCTTGAGGATCCTCCACTGAAGATGTCAATATACTAGGTCAATTTACATTCAGAAGCATGTGTAACAAATAGCAACAGACCCGAGTTGCCTGAAGCACAAAGCACAGCATCCGTTGCCGTTTTCATTCAGAAAGGTTTCCATTCCCTTAGTGGCCACATCGATCTCTGCCTTATTCTTATTAAATTAGAAGCTCATGTCATTTCCTACAAGGCAGGACACCTAGGATCAGTTCCTTTCTGACTGACTTTATAACCTCCTAATTATCATGTCAGCCCATAGCAGCTAAAAAAAAATGTGCAACAATGGATTTCTGCATTTTAAATTACATGGCCATGGTTGGGGCTAAGTCTACTTATAGAATGTTAGAATTAATTGTGTGATTGCTTAGAGGTAAGCTAAATTAGAATCCATTGTGGTTGAATTGTTATGTGCTTATAGCTTAGCATGACCGGACTTTGTATAGCTTAGCATGAGTAGGCCTTGTTTAAAACTTAGCATAAGTGAATTTCAAATGAACTCTGTTCACTAGCATGGATGGCTATGCAGAAGGGTTAACAAAGGAGTATGAGATATACTAATCTACAAGGTAAGGGGAACCAAACCCATGAGTCAAGGAAAAAGACCTTCAAATCAGATAGCAGATAAATGAGCAGAGACCTTGGTAACTGAGGAGTCCAAACCAGGATACAAGGAGATTAGTGACCAGCTGCAAAGTTGGAAGATAAGGAGATGGCTAGTTTAGAAATGAGGAGGGGACCTGATGAGTGAGAAGACCCCAGCCTTGAAATACCATTGGGCTGCTAACTGTCGCATGGACAGTGCGTGAAGAATGCATGGCGGGTGTAGACTTAGATTGTGAAGGGAGTAATTGCCTAGAGGTGTCTTTGTTCAGGGTCTGTCGCTGGAAGGTCTCAGCTCGAACTGAAATACACTGACTCTGTGTCAGAACCTAGAGTCAGAACTCTTCATTACAGTCAGGGCTAAGTCTGGATTCAGCTGCACCTAGGCTCCTTCTTGTGAAGGAGTTTAGAGAGCAAGGGGGTCCAGCCTCAATCCCACAAGTCAGTGTGAGGGTCTTCCCCTACTCTCCTTTTAACAGTCATTGTAAAAAAAGCAATCATCTTTCTGCACAGAGAATATGGGCTGCGCATCCCATTCTCCTCGCTGTGGTCATAGGGACTCTAGGCGGCTAATAGGGCATTGAAGAATCACCTTTTTAGCATGCATGTCTGAACTATGCTCTACTTCCTTTCCATGCTTTCATTGTTGAATGCCATAGTAAGAGATAATTCCTGCTGTGCTGAGCATTCTAACTTTAAAGCACAAAGTATTTGCTGTAGAATAGAGTTTAAATTGCTTTCAATTTTGTCAAACTAACCCCCAGTGCTCAGTTTGCAGAAAGCTGACCATGAAATAAGAACCTACACAACAACATTTCTTGGCTTTCTATCCTCAAGACCATGGTAACTTACAAAAGCATTTTTTTTTTTTCAGTTTAAGAATGCCAAAAGTGAAATAGTGGGTCACTGTCCTAAGCATGGCAGAAATCCAGGGGAAAAATATGTCTTCTGTCCCAGAGAGTTTGTAATCCAAGTGTAATAGAAGAGGAGATGTGTGCTGGCAGGTGGCATTGATGAGAAACAAGCATCTTCTTACACCATCAGTTGAATCAATGAGTATCATAGCTGGGGAAGTAGCTCTACTATTGAAGTAGCTTAAAAATATGGACACATTTACATAAAATCTTAACTAACACGTTTTACTTCTTGATTAACTTTGGGGCAAATACCCATCTGGACTAGTTCCAACAGAGCTGGAAGGCTGAGCAGACACTGAATCGTAACAGCTTTATACACTTCATAATGTCACACCAAACTCAGGAATTAATGGGAGAAAGAAAAAGAAAAATCTAAAACCTCCAGAGACCTTTCAGTAAATCTGTGTTTCAATCAAGCAAATATTTCCTTTTTGTCATCAGCAATTAGTATACAACAAATTCAAGAGAGGACAGGATCAATAAGCAATTGGTAAAGCAACAATCAAAAGCAAAGCTTTGCAATCTTCTCCACGTTTTGAATATTTCATTATTGTCAGTTGCTGAATCCATTGGGTTTAAGGATGTGCTTTCCACACTCCAAATACTTTAGTCAGTTTTGTAATAATGCATTTGTCTCAGATTCACTGAGGAGGGAGCTGAATACATTCTTTCATAATTCTGTGGTGCAGATGTACACAGTAAAAATTACAAGAACTCTTAAGCTTTTAAAGAACAAGAACTCTCAGCTTTTAAAAAATATGGTTTGATATATCACTAAATAATCAATACACACAAAGCAGAAATAAAACAAACAAACAAACAAACAACCACACGTACACAGAGGATAAAAAAACTTGCAGAAGCAGGATTCACTGGGAGATCAAACAACAGAACAAACTTCACTTCAAAGGAGAATGAAGAGAAACTTCCAGAGATCTGGTTCAGGAAAACAGGTGAGAATGAATCACCTGTTTATGCCCAAGACATTGTAGGTAATCACTAAAATGTCCAAGTGTACACTGACCTATACGGGAGATCATCTGTATACATACATAGCGCAAAAAAAAAAGATACCATATCACATTTTGAAATGTGTTATTATATATAAAAAATGTTGAACAGGAATGACAGTTCCCAGGCAATGTTTCTTCCTTTGTTTCTAAAACACAACATGAACTCGGGCAAGTCCTTCACCTTAAATGATACTATTTCTAAGACAACATTCTTCATGGGATTATTCTGTATGAGAATTCAGATAATGTTTCTGTAGCTTTCTGGTACTCTTTAAGGAAAAATGAGGAACTAAAAAGCCAGATATCAGTAAACCAAATAAAAGAAATCACCTCTAGCATTAAAGTTTTTATTGGAAGTACATTTTATTTTAAACACTCTCTCAAGTGTTTTTCTGAGATGTTCCTGTAGCATCACATTTATTTTATTATTCTGCATTTTAAGATACTGCTCTTTGAAAGTTGTGAGAGATATGGAACATGCAGGCAACCACATTAGCGTCTTTTTCTCTTTTTTTTTTTTCCTGGAAGACATTGGAAAGACTTTTTGGCAAGTAGATAGTCTATGAATTTATTGTACTTAGAAGAGATAAGACTTTAGCAAATATTTTTTGCTGGCTAAAGTTTTCCTTTTTTATTTATCATTTGGAGCTCATAAAAATAATTCACTATTTCAGTTCACATCTTTAATATGAAGACTTAAAACCCACCTCAAATAATCCAATCCCACATTCTTCCTGCTCAAAATATCAGACACATTGCCATGCATTTCATGATCACTGCACTAGAGCATCACAACCTGTCTGGATAAATCCATGGTATCTGCAGAATAAAAAGTTAATAAGAATAGAAGAATTGGGGTTTTTTGTTGTTGTTTTACGAAAATTCTCCCATCTGCTGCAGCACACAGACATGGATTCAATTTTGTTATATCAAAAGCTCTACAGTTCTTTGAAAAATCACACTATATTTGAGACTAAGAAAAACGACTACTTTAAAACCATTAAAAATAACAGAAAAATGATACATCACATAGTCCATAATCTCTGCTTGTCACCAAGATCCTAACAGTGAACTAACTGCTTGCGTAGGTTAGCATGAAATCTGATTTGTAGCTATCAGCTAGAAGCAAAGGAAGCATGAAATAAAATATTTGTCTTGGTTTGTGATAGATATTTACCCAAAATACAACAAAAACAACTCAGAAGATCCGCATAGAGGCTCAAGCAATAAACTTCTGATGATTCCTATTCATTTGAAACGGCTTCATTTTCTGCAGAATATGTATTGTAGGGACAATCTGGAGCTCTTAGGTGGCCTATGTAGTTCTAGGCTGGCTAGTTCAAACTTTACAGAAACATTTAAAGAAACATGACATGTACTAAAGGGACCATCTTCATGCATTTTGCTTTTTCTCACTTGTGCCTATGATTGACATATATGAAGCAGAGAAAGAAATTTTCAGAGAAAAAGAAAGAGTCTGAAAGAGTCTATTTAATGCAAATGCTGATACATTTCAGGATATTTTCCCACCAAATTATTTACTGGTCATGCAGGTCAGTAGAAAATCTAGTTATCTGAGCAATATTTACATAAATTCATAAACACAGACTTGATAATCAACACTAATAAAATCTAGATATTTGAGATGGGAATCTAACTATTCATTTACTATTAAATGAAAATGAGTTGGAACAAGATGATCTTTAAGGCCTCTTCCAACTCAAACCATTCTGTGATTCTATGATTTTGTACATGTCACAGGATTATATTTCTAGAAGTTAGATTGTCAGAACAAGCAAATTATTTATGAGAATAAATCTAAATTATTCCATTTAAAGTACACTGACTTGAATACACCCATCAGAAGGCTGAGGTACTTAATGCCTTCTTTACCTTGGTCTTTAATAATCAGACCAGGTATCCCCAGGGTGTTCAGCACCCTGAGCTGGAAGACAGGCATGGAGAGCAGAATGAAACACCCACAATCCAGGAGGAAGAAGTTATCAACTTGCTATGCCACTTGGATACTCACAAGTCTATGCGGCCAGATGGGATCCACCTGAGGGTACTGAGGGAGCTGGCGGAGGAGCTTGCCAAGCCACTCTCCATTATCTATCAGCAGTCCTGGTTAACAGGGGAGGTCCCAGATGACCAGAGGTTTGCCAGTGATGTGACGTGCATCTACAAGAAGGGCCGGAAGGAGGATCTAGGGAACTACAGGACTCCATGCCGAGGAAGATTATGGAGCAGTTAATCTTAAGTGCACTCACCTGGCACATGCAGGGCAACCAGAGGATCAGGCCCAGCCAGCATGGGTTCATGAAAGCCAGGTCCTGCTTGGCCAACCTGATCTCCTTCTATGACCAGGTGACCCACCTAGTGGATGAGGGAAAGGCTGTGGATGTTATCTACATGGACTTCAGCAAAGCCTTTGATACCATTTCCCGCAGCATTCTCCTAGGGAAGACAGCGGCTGGTGGCTTAGACAGGTGTACCCTGCAATGAGTTAAAAACTGGCAGTTGGTGGCCAGTCACAAGCGGTGATGCTCAGGGGTCAGTGCTGGGGCCAGCTCTGTTTAGTATCTTTATCAGTGATCTGGATGAGGGGATTGAGTGCTCTCTCAGTAAGTTTGCAGATGACACCAAACTGGGTGGGAGTATCGATCTGCTCAAGGGTAGGAAGGCTTATCAGAGGGATCTGGACAGGCTGGACCAATGGGCCAAGGTGAACTGTATGAGGTTCATCAAGGCCAAGTGCCAGGTACTGCCTTTGGGTCACAACAACCCCATGCAATGCTACAGGCTTGGGGAGGAGTGGCCAGAAAGCTGCCCAGAGGAAAAGGACCTCGAGGTTCTGGTAGACAGCTGGCTGAACATGAGCCAGCAGTGTTCCCAGGTGGTCAACAGCATCCTGGCTTGCATCAAGAACAGTGTGGCCAGCAGGAGTAGGGAAGAGATTGTGCCCCTGTATTTGGCACTGCTGAGGCCGTACCTCGAATACTGTGTTCAGTTTTGGGCCCCTCAGTACAAGAAAGATGTTGAGTTGCTGGAGTGTGTCCAGAGAAGGGCAACAAAGCTGGTGAAGGGTCTGGAGCACAAGTCCTAAGAGGAGCAGCTAAGGGAACTGGAATTGTTTAGTGTACAGAAGAGAAGGCTAAGGGGAGACCTGATTGCTCTCTACAGCTGTCTGAAAGGAGGTTGTAGGGAGGCAGGTGTTGGTCTCTTCTCTGAAATAACCTGTGGTAGGACAAGAGGAAATGGCTTCAAGTTGTGTCAGGGGAGGTTTAGGTTGGATATTAGGAAACACTTCTTCGGTGAAAGAGTGGTCAGGCACTGGAACAGGCTGCCCAAGGAAGTAGTGGAGTCACCAGCCCAGAAGGTGTTAAAAGAACGTGTAGACATGTTACTCCAGGACATGGTTTAGTGGGCATGGTGGTGTTGGGTTGATGGTTGGACTTGATGATCTTGGAGGTCTTTTCCAACCTTAAAGATTCTAAGATTCTCTTTAAGGATAAATCATATAGAATAAACAGATTGGTGTTTATTCTTTTGTGCTTATTTGTGCTAAGAATATTGACGATCCTGCAGCAATAGGTACTAAAAGTGATCCAAAAAGGAATCACCTTCCAAAAGCAATTATTTTAGTTTTGCTTTGTGTTGAGACTTTCTAAATATTTCTGAAGACTCATCTACCTGACCCACAGCCATATGCTGGCGGTCAGCTTCAGCATCAAACTTTATGAAAAATGGAAAACTGCCAAAGGAAAAGCTGGACACAGCTAGCACTTACAATTACAAAATACAGGCTTTACATGTTCTCCTGTTCATTAACCTAATCTGAGATAGAAGTGTATACTACCACTTCAGCAGCTAGAGCTCTCTCCAGTCTTACATTGGTACCATTTATCAAAAGAGCATTTCTTTTAAATAACAGATGAGTGTCACTTGCTGACTCCAAGTACAGAAAACAGTTATGGTATTGAATAACACCAAAACTCAAACTCCTGTCTGTTTCTTCTTTTCCACCACTACTAAGAAAAAATAATGCCATTAAAAGATCAAGAGCTCTTACAAAGATTGAGGAAGTGAATAATTTGCAAATTAGCTTTGGATAGCGATTTCAATATCTGTGTCTGTCTAATTCTACTTAAAACAAAAAATCTCAGCCTGCTTGCAGCTCATGGAAGCTTAATTTAAGAAAAAGGAGAAGGGTAAATGTTGAACTTCTCCAGATTGTTTTATCATCACCTTGAAAATTTCACATAGTAAGGAGAAGTAAACAACTAGTTTGATAAGAGTGAAGTAAACACCTAGTTAGATAGGAGTGGCCAAAATATGAAACTGGCAGTAATTTTTCAATTTGGTTTCTATCAAAGCTGGATTGAAATTAGTCTTTTCCAAGCTTATTCCAACATGGATATTTAAAAACCAAATCCCATGCTTGGCAATACTGAAATAGAATACTTCTCAAACTAAGTAACCCTCCATATCTTTTCAGCTATAAAATCAAACATGTATCAGGGCAGTTATCTCCTCTCATAAGACTGAGAAAAGTTAAAATTTTTATCAGTGATTGCTATGTGCCTGCAATTGCTGAGTGCTTGCAGCTCTAAACCAGTTCCCCTGTGAACTGCAGTGGGTAGAGAAGGGCCAGCTCAGATTTCTGGTGCCAGGGCAAAAACCCTTGAACCACAGCTTCAGGCTTCATGTGGCAGAGCAGGGGACCAGGCTTGGATTCAAGACAAGACACTGAGGGTGTTAAATCTGGCAGCAAGATCTGTGGGTTTGTGCAGCTTATTGCCCCAGAGCAGTAGGTCACAGAAGCATGAAGCTCCACGATCCCTAATGCCCTTCATTGTTACAGATAGAGAAACTGTGAAAGGAATGAAGCAACTTACTCCAAGGCCACGGAAAAGTTCAAAGCCAAGACATAAATGCAGCAGTCTCTCTGAGGCCTGCAGTAATGACTGAACTATGGACACCACCATGCTAGTGCGAGATATTCAATGTTTGGTGCTTAGCAGGTATATGCTCTTCTAAATAGTTCTGTCAAGACCAGCAAAGTAAAAACTCTATACTCCAGATCCAGCTGTCCAAGTTCTGTTCTGTTCTGATCTGTTGTATTCAAGATCTGTCTTCACGTCAACACTACCGGGAGAAGGAAAGCGACACGCATATTCAGTAAAGAGGCTGATCTTGAAGTGCACACAATCCTGCCAAAATAGCAAGAAAAGAGTAAGCCAGCTTGCATATTCATCTTTGAAAGTTATGGAAAACCATCAAATCAGCTCCCTTTCTAAGCAGTCATTGATGCCACATGGCACTGTGCCAAGGAACTCAGCAGTCTGGCCTTTTTTTAAAAATGACCCAGCATTTTCTGAGCTATTTGAACCATTTGCTTACAAGTTCAGTCAAGGGCAAGAGGATAGGCATCTGAGACATCTGAGACACCAATTATGAACTGATATTTAAGGGGAAAATATTGTATCAAGTGGAAACAATCTACGCAACCTAAAAAATTTAATACAGCCATTCCCTTTCACAGACCTGCAGCACTGAGTTTGTCTCCAAAGTCCTTGTCAAGATGTTTTCAAGTGGGTTGACATATGAGCAAAGCACTGTAAAGTTTTTAAAATAACAACAGTGTCTTCAGAGTTTTATGGGTTTTAAAAGAAAGCAAGCCAAGAACTTGTAAAGTACAAAGACCCTTCTATCAAAAGCATTTTTTAAGACTTCCTATATGGTTGTATATTCACAACTGCATATATGTGTAGTAGTGCATCTAGGCTGAAATAGAAATGTGTTACAATGCGTAGGCATTTCTTTAGTAATAATAAATGTCAGGTGAACTTTGAATTTGGCAGGAGTTTAAAACAGAGTAAAACAAATATATATACCCATGTATACTAAAGTAGATTAACATGAATAGTGATTATAATATTTGTCTGTAGCAAAGTTTACTTGAGTTTCATTGTATTAGGTATTAAACTTAATTCAGTTAGCTAGGGGTTTGAGAGAGCCTATTAATATTATTTAAAATTATTTGCCTTAGTATTAACGTCAGGTTGAGTGAACTCTCATATGTAATATACAAAGATAAAAAAGATCTTTTCCACAATTATTCTGAGAACAATGTCAGAAATGTTATGTTTTTAATGATCTCTAGATCTTTCACAAACATGCTTTCATCAACTTAGCTCCTGTGCCTGACTATTTTCTAAATGGTGTTTGAAACACCGCAGAAAGATGACATGACGGAAGTTTTTAAAGTTCTCAAGTTCTGATGCTATAATCTCAGACATCAATTTATTTCAGATAAATCTGATTTTTGAAACAATGGTTTCTGACAGTGTCATTTTCCATTTTATAACCAGCTTCTGTTGCAAGCATCTGAAATAGATATTATTTGTTCCCTACTTCTTGCTAAATGCAGTTAGCTTACAAGCTTGAATTGCCTTTAAGTTTCTCTTTTCTGCTTATTGTTCTCATATTAGAAGAATATTCTTTTTCCCTTGAGTGTTTCCTCTGCCTGCTATAAGACAATGTTTCTGCTCTGTAAACCTAACACTAATATTGTTGTGTATCTGTTCATTTTCTCTTACCATTAACCTTTTCTTGTCTTTTCGATACACATTTACTTGTTAGACTTCATACATTTTTAAGAATTACTATTTTCTTTCTATGTCCTCCCAGTAATTAAATGTTAAATTAACATTTTAGACTGTCATTAAGCTAGCAGGAGCACTGTAATGTGTGCAGCATTTAACAATAACATCTGCAGCTTGGCTGTGCTTTGGCTTTACACCAAAACATGCATTCTGCAGTGTAATATGTATGAAAAAAAAAAAACAAGCTAACTTTAGCAAATAAAACTAATGTGGTACACAGTGGTCTCCTATTGAAAAAAAACATATTTTTGGCCTTTTTTTCCTCTGGCTAGTTGGACAGATTCTGGTTTTATCTGGGCTTCTCCCACGACAAAGAGAAACTGGTGATAGAAGTGTGCATTTCTTTCTTGGTGCTTATTTCCTACGAAGGTATAAACCCATTTTCCTGGAACATAGCAGAAAACAAATGAAGGGGCCATTTCTTCACATCATGCCTCTACAGCAGTGTTCAGCTTCTCTCTCAGAAACAATTTTTTTGTGAGGAAGGCCTCTTCCTCTTCCTGTCCCTCATCCTATCTGCCCTGACTGTACTGACGGGGAGAGCACACCTGAATGCAAGATTCAATTTTCACAGCCAGAAGACAGATGCCTCTGTCTGGAGAGGCAGAACTCAGGTCTGAGGCAGTTTCCCCTTCCTGAAAAGCCATTCTGTGCACTCAGATGACAACCAGAGAGAGATTTGGGTCTATAGGTCAAGGGAGGTTGAACTCTGTACTGTGAGATGACATATCATTATGTGTGAAGGCTTACTTCTCTGTATCAGATTTGGCTATCTGCACAAAACAGTACTTAGTGAAACTGGTGACTGTGCATGACTTGGTACTTCTCAATGACGCTAGCTCTGCGACTTGTGGTACCCCTTTACCCAAGGTAGCTGATACGATCTACACCAATAAATTCTCAGATAAGAAAAAAAAATTATTTTAACCTGTTGACTTCAGAAATCTAACTTACGGTGTGAACCTACAAAAAAACCCAGCATTGGTACAATCAAGGGGGCAGCATTGTGTAGAGGCAGAAGCAGGCAACCAGAGGAATAACAAATAAGTTTTTATTACATCAGTCTAAGCTGCAAAATGAGAAACTTTTGATAAACATAGTTCTAGGGTGTCATATTATGATTTCAAAAAATCTCAGGGAAATTTTACTTCCATAGAAAGTATATGAGTAAATGAGAGTGATAGAAAAAAAAGTACAGTTGAAAAGAAACTACCTGTGTGTACTACTACACATGGGTTTGATGGACGGACCACTCGGTGGATAAGGAGTTGGGTGGTCAACAGCTCGATGTCCAAGTGGAGACTGGTCACGAGTGGCGTCCCTCAGGGGTCCGTGTTGGGCCCGACCCTGTTCAACATATTTGTTGGTGACATGGACAGTGGGATAGAGTGCACCCTCAGTAAGTTTGCCGATGACACCAAGCCATGAGGTGCTGTCGACACGCTGGAAGGGAGGGACGCCATCCAGAGGGACCTGGACAGGCTGGAGAGGTGGGCCCGTGCTAACTTCATGAAGTTCAACCAGGCCAAGTGCAAGGTCCTGAACCTGGGTCATGATAATCCCAGGCACAAATACAGGCTGGGAGTAGAATGGATCAAAAGCAGCCCTGAGGAGAAGGACTTGGGAGTGCTGGTGGACAAGAAGCTCAACATGAGCAGGCAATGCGCCCCTGTGGCCCAGAAGGCCTCCTGGGCTGCATCAAGAGAAGCGTGGCCAGCAGGTCGAGGGAAGGGATTCTGCCCCTCTACTCTGCTCTGCTGAGACCTCACCTGGAGTACTGTGTCCAGTTCTGGAGCCCCCAACATAAGAAGGACACAGAGCAGTTGGAAGGTTCAGAGGAGGGCCACGAAGATGATAAGAGGCCTGGAGCACCTCTCTTATGAGGACAGGCTGAGAGAGTTGGGGCTGTTCAGCCTGGAGAAGAGGAGGCTCCGGGGAGACCTGATAGCGGTCTTCCAGTACCTCAAGGGGGCCTACAAGAAAGATGGGGAGAGGCTGTTCAGTACGGCCTGTTGTGATAGGACGAGGGGTAATGATTTTAAAATAGAGGGAGGTAGATTTAGATTAGATATTAGGAAAAAAGAATTTACGATGCGAGTTGTAGAACACTGGAACAGGTTGCCCAGAAAGGTGGTGGAAGCCCCATCCCTGGAAACGTTCAAGGTCAGGCTGGATGAGGCTCTGATCAACCTGATCTAGTTGGGGATGTCCCTGCCCCTTGCAGGGGGGTTGGACTAGATGATCTTTGAAGGTCCCTTCCAACCCTAACCATTCTATGATTCTATGATGCTAAATTCGTTTCAAATTAGTAACTATATTTGGACATTAACTGGAATAGCAACAGGAACTACAGTCAGAAATTTTACGCAAAAGGGTATTTTTGCACAACTAGGTCAAAAACTCCAGAAACAATGCATTAATTTGGTACAGGAAATCTCCTGGGGAAAATTGTTCATCTCTAAACTGCATTTATAGAGGCAAATCAAATGTACTTATGATCACTTTCTGTCATAAACTCCAAAACACAGTTAATGGATCTTGTCTCCACTATTAAACTCTCTTACATGCAAAACCATGGGCAGCCATCTCCAGCCTCCCTGTTGGGAACAAGTGCTGGCTTATATGGATCCGTGATCCATGCTTAAGAACTATTTGGTAGAGTACTAGAGTAGCCCAGTCTCAAAGTCTAAGAAATTTCCCGTTAAAACGAATGATTCACAACAATCGGCAATGTTTGTCTTACAGGCATAAGTACTAGGTAATGAACATATATGCCTGATGTTTGAGGTGAGTGCACAGAAGAGAGAAATAAAGTCACAGTCGTTCATATTACTACTCTAAGCACTAGGCAGTATCTAAACTTTGATCAATTTATGCAGTTAAAGAAAAAACAGAATATATGCTATACATTCTTTAAACATTCATGCAAATCTAAGGTAATAGGTCATCCAGATTTATCTCTGTGTAGAAAAGAGCTGATCCTATTTTTCCTGAAATATTTCTTACTAATTCTTGATAGAGCTGTAATTGTTAATACACTTGTTAAATGTATCTGTGCTTCAAAAAAAAAACCTGATTTTTTTTCTTTTCTTTCTTTGTGATAGTACTAAAATAGTTCAATCAGGTAATAAAGACTGTTCCACGTAATACTTCTTATTGCAGAGAAGTCTGTATTTGTAGAGAAAGTAGAAAAATAGAGAAAATATTTGTCCAACATCGGTCATGATGCGTTGCATCATTAATTAGATGAAACTACTAAATCCAGGAGCTTCTTTTGAATTGCTAGCTTTAAAGCAAAATGCTTAATAACTCTGTGACTTTTGGTCCTTTCAATTTTTATCAGCAATGTAAAAATAAATTGATGGTGACCTGTTCACTGTAGCTGTTACTATGAGATTTTGGATTACTCTTGGATGCAAAGGATGGGCTGTGTCATTTTTGAACTCATGGTTCATCTTTAGCTAAAAGTATAGAGTTTGTACTGAGGATCAGAAGCACATTTGTACTAAGGATAGCTGTGCAAGATGTTACTGATTTGTGTTCTAGCTTATTTTCCTTCCTGAAGAAAATTAACATAAGAAAGAGACCTTTGAAAACTGCATAGACTCAGAACTTCTATGTGCAAATACTGCATGGCTTAGTGTCTTCGTTAGGATCAAGTTTTCCCCTGTTAGTTAAATTTTGAAGGAAAACATTTCATAAAAGGAATACACCTATAAACAAGAGAATGCATCAGCCAGATAAACACTAAATGATATTAGAGGTATGATAAAGTAGGGAGTATGACTAACTTATGTTGTTCTTCTCGTCTTAGTCATCCACCACTTGCTGTTGTCTGAAAAACAGAACTATTTAATGTGTATTTGTACTGACATTCCTGTTCTTTTCTTAGTTAATGATAATTAATGAGAGAATTTTTTATTGATAATTGCTTAGAGATACTGAGAAATACAGTGGTACAGTAATGACTTAGAGATGAAGCAAAATATTTTTGTTGAACAAGCACTGTGAACTATTACTGCTATGAGCAGCCATATTTTTTATTTAAAAAATAAATTGACACTCATGGTAGATGTTATTCCTTGATTTATACTGATTGACAACTGGATGGCTAATTGACTGATACGTTAATGAATTTGCTTTTTTGGTAAACTATTCACTGAATGATAACTAAACCATCAATGGGCAACCTAAATATGTTTACCTAAATAGTTCTAATAAACATAGAAATACAGAGTTGTGACCTTTCATGGTTATCTAGTCCATTTCACTGCTTCAAGCGGACGAAACACTTTAATATGAAGGAACTTAAAAACGAAATAATTTACATGGCATTAGGTTTTGCCAAATTTTCTTCCTGGGGTGGCAGTGGTGATGCATTCATAATGTATTCTCCTCAATAAATCTGGGGCTGAGGACCTGAATTTTGTAGTTTGAATATGGCTCAGCAAAGATTAGAAATGTGAGGAAGAACCTCTTTTTCTTAGGATTACCAAAGATTAGTTTCATCTATTTAATGGTCCTTGATGTAAGTTAGTTTTAACTCTCCAACAAGTACTGAGAGTATCTCTGAAAAGGAGTCTTATCTTCAGCATGTACCCAGCTTCCTTTAGCTGAGGCTTCCGTACCTAGGCCCATCTGCTACCTTCCTGTCCCAATGTGTGTAAGATATTCTACATGAATATAGTGTAAGAATTCATTAGCACTTGAGTTCTGCCTGCTTTTGTTACATATACCAAAGGAATGGGTGGCATTTTGCTTTAAAGTGTCAACACATTTGTACAGTTATAATAATGAACAATAAGGCCTTACAATATATTAAATGTTTTCAGCAAACTTGAAACTACAACAAGACCAAGTTCTCTGTTTACAATTTTATTAGGCTACACCAAATTTATTTAGGCTATACCAAAACCATAAAGTTACTTTGTGATTCAAAAATACCTCAGGTCATGAAGATCTAACATGTTGAAGTTTTGCAACAGAAAGATACAACTTTGAAGACAATTAATACTTTAGTATCAGTCTTTCTACCTAAACAGAACAAAAAGGAGATTTGTATGTGCTTCAGGGTAGCAGAGTAGTAATTGTACAATAGCACAAAATTTTAGTATGATTGCTTATGACCGTAATGTAGTAGGTGAAATGAAAATTTGGCATAAGTAGCCATGTTCTATAATTGCAAGCTCGATGACATCACTGAAAGATTTGTGGAGTATGCAAGGCATTAGGTGGATCAATACAATCCTCCAGGCTCAGCGGTATTGTCTTCTCTACTTCCCCCTTCTAAGACTGCTAATTGTGCCCCAATGCCTCATGGATTTAAGGCTTACATTCTATTGAGGAGTGGTCTATGAAAAATTATCGAAGAGAAAAACTTAATGAAGCATAAGGAAATCTAGTAAAACCCACATCTGCTACTTGATTTTTATTTTAAACCTGATTCCAGACTCCAGCACGATGCTTACAGTGTTCAATTTCCATTACTTGAAATCTTTGAGTGTTGCTATCAGCACCTCGCAGATAGCTGGAAATGTGCAAAGGCTGAGATTTCAAAGTGTACGGCAATTTCTCCTGGAAGAGTTAAAAATACACACAGCACAAGGTGGACTGTTTACTCTGTACTTTATTCCATGCATTTGTGCAATAATTACAAGACTTTAACACCAGCCCTCTGTTTCCTTTAAGACAACAGCTTTAATAGAGAACAGATTTTCCCCTCTCTGGATAGCTCTATATTACTGAGAAATTAAAGAGCACTTTTGTGATATGAAAGAACTAAATTCTAGGCTAATGTTTGAATTAGCATAAAGTACCTCCCAAAGCTGTAACTTCTAACCTCTTTTTGACCTGCTTTTACTGAAGATGTTCCTTTTTTTCCTTCAAGAAAAAAGGCAGCTAAATTTATTCTGTTCTTTTCAGCAGCATACAGATTTCATGAAGATGAATTCCCAGTATACAGAAGGGCATGATTTTTAAAAGCACAGAAAAGAATCAGACTTACTAAATACTTTCTTCTAACTATTTTTTGCAGTTACAAAAAGTTTTTCAGGTTCTTACCCAAAATTAGGTAGAACTTTTAATAAGCCATTATTTTAAAGTCATCATTCTGTTGCTATAAGACTACCTGTCCAGAAAAATCTTAAAGGCTTTTCAGTACAGCAGAACTAATAAGGTCCCTTTTGAATCCCTTCAGAGCATGGGGCCTATTGAAAAGCTAGCCCTCATGAAAATTTTGGAGGCACTGTGTAGAGTGCAAGAAAATACATATCAACCCAAAGACAGTCAACGAATCAGTACTTTGAAGAAGTGTTTCGAAAAAATGTTACAGCAAATGGGATTTATTTTGCAGAGAGTTGTCTATAAAAAAGTTACAATTGGAAAGTAAATTTTAAAAAATACTAAGAAAAAAAGATCCAAATTCAACACAGTATAGTCTCGTTACAACTTTTACCGCCTTGAGGAAGGATTTCTATCAAGGCAATTAGGGTCCTTACTGGCTCACACTGGCATGAGTTAGAGAGCTAATAGCCCAGTACTGTCATACTCTTTTTTTTTTTCACTTCTGTAGTTGGTGTCTCTTTGCATCCTAAATGCCAGCTTCCCTATAGACACCAATTAAGCTTTGGGGTTTTGTCTTATTTCTGAAAAGCTAGTTCTTTTAAGAAAGGCCTTGGAGAAAATCAAATATATACTTCACTTTTTTAAAGCAGTGATTTAGCTGTGGCTGTAAGAACTTATATTAATGCAGCAGTGAGATCTGAACTTTGAGTGAGATGAAGTCTCTCAATCGAACCCATTAAGAGGGAAAAAATAGTACAAATTTAACTCAAGAAGACCCTTGAGGACAGTGGAATTTTAAGCACATATTTTGCATGTGAAATCCATCCTTTTGCTTAGGGAACAATTAAAAGTGATTTTTTAACTATTTTCTTTTCTGTCCTGTTTTTCAGAGTTCCTTTATTTCATTTACTACCATCCCATGTACTCTGAGCTTCAGACACCAATACACATCCCAATATATTCTTAGATTCATGGCTTTTTATTCTAATTAATCTCACACAATTAATCCCCTTAATCAGTTCACTATTCAGTTCTTTCCACGCAAGGATTAGTCCACAACAGTTCTGCAAATCATCAGCTAATTTCTCACTCCAGTACAGCCATGTGTCACCAGTGGCACTCTGTGTGGACTGTTGGATAGTTAAAGCTGAAGTCAGAAAAATGGGACCCAGTGAAGCTATGACCAGAAAAACATGACTTCAGAAGGGCAGAAAAGTCTGCTGCTGCTCTTTTATCCCTTCCCTGTCATCTACCTAATGGGTTTCTGCGTTTCAAGGAGATGAGCATCTCTCTATGGAAGCCTTTCCCAAACAAAGTTTACTAGCTCTAACAAAGAGTTGAGGAAGAATTTGAGGAAGAAGATTCATTGTCTCCTATTGGCATGCCTTGTTCCTATAGTCTACAGAACCTGTTTTTCCCTCACATGAACTGTTCCAAATAAATTTGCTTCTCATCACATTTACCTTTCCTACTGAAGCAGGTCAAACTCCTCAAGCATTTTATGCGAATATCCACATGCATGCATGTACACTAAAGCCTGACAGCCACACGGTACTGGGAAACTAGTGAAAAGAGAGTAAGAAGCAGAAGAGGAGAGCCAGCGACCCTCGCAACTGGATCTCCAAGGTGGGAAAGGGGGTTTCAGTGTGTCCCAGGAGCAGGGTGGGGTGTGCATGTTGAAGGGCACACAGCTGGACTGGCAGCGCTGAAGGGCGCGGTACTTAGCCCAGGGCACAGTGGTCTAGGAGATGTAATCTTGTGAGGCAATATCCAGTAATAAATAAACCGCCTGACCTTGTAGTAGTACAAAAGCTTTAAGAGATTTAAGACCTCACAAACAAAGCTGCCGTATAATATCTCATCCTAAAATCACAGAATTTTCGGGAAGTTTTCGTAGGATACTCATGTTTTCCACACAAATGTTGTTACAGTCTTCTTCCCTTTAATTATCAAATGTCTTGCCAGTGGTTAAATAGTTCTGTAATTATCTAATTATTTAATAAGAAAATAAATAAGTTTTATTTGACTTAAGATTTCAAGGAGAAAACAAAATCAATTATTCTTAATTCAATAATTATTTACTTAGTAATAATTTACTGGTTTTGGAAATGTTGCTAGGCTTCAGACTCACCTTTGTTTGGGTTAACTGAATACTTTTAAGACAGCTGAACCAAACCCTTATAACTTTAAACACAACCCCAAAGGCAGCACTTGGTTAAAAAAGGTTTGAAGAAAATTAATATTTGCAGTATGCAGATAGTCTATTGGTTTGCCAGATGAATTAGTACAGAGGTTAATAATCACACTTTAGAAAACATTGACATAATTTTAATTCCCTTTTTTGGATGAGGTTACTAGTCCAAAAATTAATTTGTGCTAGTCCCTAAGAAGGGTAAAAATAGTAAATTCATTATTTATAATAGCATTTCACAGAGATAGCTCTAAATACATGCAAAGATTATACTCTTAGAAAGCGTATGTTTTGCTACTGTAGCATGATAAAATTACGTTACGCTTCTTCAGAAAACATGTAAGTATTATCTGTCTACAAACAAAATTGCTGTTTCCTACAGAAAAATTTCAAGATGTGCCAAACAAGTAAAACTTCAAACGTTTCCCAAAGATATTGAAACACTTTTATTATCTTTTCTTCCTTATTTGATTTCCACAAACACAAGCCAAAATGAAATTTTATTTACAAAAATGTTCAGGGCAACAAACTTCATGATGATTCATAAGAAAGGTGCCCAGAAACCACATTGAAAGAGTGTGATTTTGAGCATGAAAGGGAAAAGAGACAGTATTTGGAAGAGGAGCACTAGAGAGATAAAATGATAAAGAGTGAGGTTATGAAAATGCTGCTGTTGGGATATGTTTATTCTTTATGACAGTCCCCAACACATTCATATTTGCCCATCAGTACAGAATTTTATAGCATGTCTCAAAGTCGCAGGCTTTGAAACACCCTGTGGACACCAAGGGGACAGTGAAACAATCTCTACCCACAACACACTTCTGTTTTGTAAATAAAGTTTTTGTTTCCTCTGTGCAGAGAGAATGTTCCAATTTTTTTACTCTGGTGTCACAGTAATGCTGCCAGCATACCCTTTGAAATCCGAAGGATCACTGTATACCTGAATAGCAATCCACATGTTAATTGTTGGGTTCCAAACTATTGTACTCTTATGTACTGATTCATACTCTGTGTAACAAAACATTCTTTGGTTCTGTAAAATCTGAAGGCAAGATAGACCCTTAGGTGACCTAATCTGTCCTGCAGATTTAGAATAATAGAATGTAAAGAATTGCATTCAGGTACTTCCATTTGAAACCTAATAACTGGTGTTTGACTGAGGCACGGGTATGCTGTGAATTCAAGAAAATTCATTTCTGCCGTGAAAACATTAAGGTACTTTGGATCCAACATTTCCCATGATGTTCTTTGTAATTACTGATCACCTTTACAGTTTAAAAAGTCTGACTTTTTTCACTTTAATTCTACACCATGAGTCTCCTTTTATCTTTGTATGTCAGTGTTCTGATTTTGTTAGTGAGGGGGGGCCTAAGGTGGTAGCTTCTGTAGGAAACTGCTAGAAGTCGCTCCCCTTTGTTCAGTGGACTCGGCCAGGCCTAGGGCGGACCCACTGCTGGCCAAGGCTGAGCCAATTGGTAGCAGAATGTCCCATGATAACGCCTCTGCGATAACGTATTTAAGTAGGGGAAAACAGAAAAAAAAAAAAGAGAGAAGATGTGAAGCAGCTGAGCAGGGGGCAGAGAGAGGGAGGCACGAGCCTCGTGGGCCTTGCAGGCCTCACCCTCTGGCCTCCCGCCAGGCAGCAGACTGGGCCCAACTCGGCCTGGCCTGGCTGCAAGAAGTGGAGAGGAGATGAGAAGTGAATAAGATGTAAAAAGGATCCTGAGAGGCATCTGCCAGCCTGTTGTGAGGAACGGCTGCAGACGCCAAGGTCAGTGAAGAAGGAGGGGGAGGAGTAACGCGGCTCCTGGCCAAGATTCCTCTGCAACTCGTGGTGAAGACCATGGTGGAGCAGGTTGTCCCCCTGCAGCCCATGGAGGTCCACGGAGGGGCAGAGATCCACCTGCAGCCCATGGAGGACCCCACGCCGGAGCAGGTGGAGGCCTGAAGGAGGCTGTGGCCTGTGGAGGGCCCGCTGGGACAGCCGTTCTGGAGAGACTGCACCCTGTGGAAGAGATGACCCACGCCAGAGCAGTTTCATGAAGGACTGTGGCCCGTGGGAGGGACCCCACGCTGGAGCAGGGGAGGAATGCGAGGAGTTCTTCCGCCGACGATGACACAGCGGCGTAAAACAACGCGTGATGAACTGACCGCGACCCCCATTCCCTTTCCCCCCCACCCCCCCGTGCCGCTTAGGAGGGGAAGTAGTAGAGATAATGTTAAGCCCAGGAAGAGGGAGGGGTGGGGGGAGGTTATCTTGTTCCCTGTCTCATTCTCCTGCTAATTTTAGACATAAATGAATAGTTTTCCCCAAGTCTAGTCTGTTTTGCCCGTAACAGTAACTTTAAGGATTTCTCCCCATTCTTATCTCAAACCTCGAGCCGTTTTCCTTATATCATCTCCTCCTATTCTCTCGGAGGGTGGGGGGAGCGAGAGAGAGACTGTGTAGTCTGGTCCTGATCGGGGCTGAACTACGACAGTCAGGTTAAAGATATACTTTGTATACAGGATTTTCTGCCTAGCAATACTCAAATAATAATCAGATCACTTCTCAGTCTTTTATTGACAACATATAAAGAATGAGTTTATATAATCCCTGAATTATGTAAGAGTTTAGTTTGAATGGAACCTCTATAGCTCATTTAGTCCAACCACCTGGTCAAAACAGGGATATCTTCAGCAGCGCTAATCAGATTCGTCAGCTTCTTCAGCCAAGTTTTAAATATCTTGAAGGACAAAGATCCCACAACGTCTCCTGGCAGCCTTTTTCAGTGTTTGTTCACTCTTACAGTGAAAATACTTTTTAATACTGATTTTGGAATTTCCTTTGCTGCAAGTGTGGAAGTTCTGCAACTTCCTCCTCTTAAGATATTCTCTCTAGCTATGAAAACATATTTCAGATTACTTTTTACACTTTCTCTAATTTCTCAATACCTTTTAAAATAATTCTTGTCACTAGAACATTAATGCTTTATTACTTTTGTTGTCCTAAATCTGGGTTCATTTATTCATTTCAATGTTATGCACCTGCAAGGATATACATCCCCTTAGTTTAATAAATGCTTTCTTGCTGTGGATCCGTCCTTATCTGTTTGGGCTTCTTCAGAAGATCTACTTTCCTTGAGCCTATCTTGGAGTTTCTTTGTTCTGGCAGAGTTAGAGCATCATCCCACTCTTTCAGGTCTGCTATGTTAGTTTTTGCTTATCTTGATTCTCCTGTTCCCATGCAGATCCTTACTTACTTCATGATCCTTTGACAATCATCCAGCTTTCGGCA
This sequence comes from Chlamydotis macqueenii, assembly GCF_036417535.1. NCBI lineage: Eukaryota > Metazoa > Chordata > Aves > Otidiformes > Otididae > Chlamydotis > Chlamydotis macqueenii. Next base: position 24,961,256 of record NC_141558.1, read on the forward strand.
CTTTCTGGGGCAAGATGTTTCTTTTTTATCAGTCTCAGTTTCTCTTCAAGGGTGTAGCTGTTAGCAGGATATGCACTGTTTATACAAAGCAATTTGGCTTGCTCAGGCAAGATTCTGTTTCACAAAAATATTCATTGTCCTTGCCTAATGGAAAATTTCATAAAAACTTATTCATGTAAATGTATAAAGATTTCAATCATGGATATCACTTGGATCTCCAATGCTGTAGATGTTGCTAAATCACTGAACTGCCTGCATCCTTCCTATCTGCAGCCTTCTTTTTGCCATTATGTCACCCTAGATGCATTTGTCGTGTTTCATGGCCGCTTTGACTGTCATAGCCTATTTGAGTCATTGCTGTTCGGGGTACATAACCCATAACCCACAACAGTCTGCAGTCACTGGCCTGGGATGTATAGCTTTCACTGTCTGAAAATACATTTTGTTTGAAAGCTCCCAGTTATTAAAAAAATCTGAGATGGTTCAGCATGGCCACATAGATTCATCAGTATTTGTCACTTTATTAAGTCTTATTTCATCAACGCTATTTTAAAATATATTTTATTTTCAGCAGTGGCAATTTTAAATTTACTTCTAGCTCATTCAAAAAAACATTCAGTAACTTTTTCCCTATCACAGACTCATGAGAAACCTCAAGTAGAAGCATACTTTTTGGTGGGATTTGTCAGAGAATCTGCTTTAATCCATTTAATGTATGTTCTGCTGTAATCGTCAAATGCTAATTTAATACTATAATGTCATGGACTATCAAGTCAAATACCTTAGAAAAACCCTTTACATCTGTGTAACTGACATCATAGCCATTACTATGTCTGCAAAATACAGTATCTAGGTTTTTCTAAGACCTGCTTTCACTGAAACCATGTTGATTGACATTAATAGTATTCTTATAATTTAATTCTTTATTGATTAAATCCTAAATCAACATTTTCAATATTTTCCTTTGGTATGATGCCAGACTAAGTAACCTATAATAATAATTACAATGGTTGGTTTTAAATAGTCTTATTTGTACTTGTGCAGTCTTTACCTATTCATCTGTGACCTAACTGTGAAAATGATTTTGCAAATACTTCCAACACATATTGCTTTCCATGTTAGTGTAATCTGTGAGTGCTTATTTTTTGTAACTATAATTGAAAACGGAAATATTATTTTTCCAATATCAAAAAGCACACAAGGTATTGAAAGAAGTCTATAGCTATAGTTATGGTTTAGCTCTAGTCACCACAAGTAAAGAAGGAAGCCTATAGAGGGTGGAAGCAGGGACAGGTGGCCTGGGAGGACTACAAAGAAGCTGTGTGAGTGGCCAGGGATCAGGTGAGGAAGGCTAAAGCCCTGATGGAATTGAATCTGGCCAGGGATATAAAATGCAACAAGAAAGGGTTCTATAGGTATGTAGGGGACAAAAGAAAGTCCAGGGTCAATGTAGGTCCCCACCGGAAAGAAACCAGTGTCCTGGTTACCTGGGACATAGAGAAGGCTGAGGTACTCAATGACTTTTTTGCCTCAGTCTTCACCGATAAGGGCTCTTGTCTCTCTACCCAAGCTGTGGAAGACACAAGCAGGGACTGTGAGGATGAAGAACCGCCCACTGTACCTGAAGAGCAGGTTCAGGAACATCTGAGGAACTTGAAGGTGCACAAGTCCATGGGACCTGATGAGATCCATCCGCGGGTCCTGAGGGAACTGGCGGATGAAGTTGCCAAGCCACTGGCAGTTGTATTTCAAAAGACGTGGTGGCCTGGTGAGGTCCCCGATGACTGGAAGAGAGGGAACATTATGCCCATTTTTAAAAAGAGGGTAGATGCCTGGAAGATCTGGGCAACTACAGGCCGGTCAGCCTCATCTCTGTGCCTGGCAAGGTCATGGAGCAGATTCTCCTGGAATCCATGCTAAGGCACATGGAGAGCAAGAAGGTGGTTGGTGACAGCCAACATGGCTTCACCAAGGGCAGATCATGCCTGACCAATTTGGTGGCCTTCTATGATGGGGTGACGGCATCGGTGGACAAGGGACGAGCAACGGATATCATCTACCTGGACTTGTGCAAAGCTTTTGACACTGTCCCGCACGACATCCTTCTCTCTACACTAGAGAGACATGGGTTTGATGGACGGACCACTCAGTGATTAAGGAGTTGGCTGGATGGCCGAACTCGGAGAGTGGTGGTCAACGGCTCAATGACCATGTGGAGACTGGTCATGAGTGGCGTCCCTCAGGGGTCTGTGTTGGGCCCGACCCTGTTCAACATCTTTGCTGGTGACATGGACAGTGGGATAGAGTGCACCCTCAGCAAGCTCGCTGATGACACCAAGTTGTGTGGTTCCATCGACACACTGGAAGGAAGGGATGCCATCCAGAGGGACTTTGACAGGCTGGAGAGGTGGGCCTGTGCCAACCTCATGAAGTTCAACCAGGCCAAGTGCAAGGTCCTGCACCTGGGTCATGATAATCCCAGGCACAAATACAGGCTGGGAGTAGAATGGATCAAAAGCAGCCCTGAGGAGAAGGACTTGGGAGTGCTGGTGGACAAGAAGCTCAACATGAGCAGGCAATGCGCCCCTGTGGCCCAGAAGGCCTCCTGGGCTGCATCAAGAGAAGCGTGGCCAGCAGGTCGAGGGAAGGGATTCTGCCCCTCTACTCTGCTCTGCTGAGACCTCACCTGGAGTACTGTGTCCAGTTCTGGAGCCCCCAACATAAGAAGGACATGGACCAGTTGGAAGGTTCAGAGGAGGGCCACAAAGATGATCAGAGGGCTGGAGCACCTTTCCTATGAGGACAGGCTGAGAGAGTTGGGGCTGTTCAGCCTGGAGAAGAGGAGGCTCCGGGGAGACCTGATAGCGGTCTTCCAGTACCTCAAGGGGGCCTACAAGAAAGATGGGGAGAGGCTGTTTAGTAGGGCCTGTTGCGATAGGACGAGGGGTAATGGTTTTAAAATAGAGGGAGGTAGATTTAGATTGGATATTAGGAAAAAATTTTTATGACACGAGTTATAGAACACTGGAACAGGTTGCCCAGAGAGGTGGTGGAAGCCCCATCCCTGGAAACGTTCAAGGCCAGGCTGGTTGAGGCTCTGAGCAACCTGATCTAGTTGGGGATGTCCCTGCTCCTTGCAGGTGGGTTGGACTAGATTTCCTTTGAAGGTCCCTTCCAACCCTAACCATTCTATGATTCTATGATTCTATGATAGTTTCTTGCTCACCTTCCCCAGTGGTGTGGGGAGAGAATTGGGAAGAATGAAAAATTTGTGGGTTGAGATGAAGACAGTTTACTAGAATAACAAAGGGAAATTAAAATAATAACAGAATATAAGGATACTAAAATATACAAAATGAACAATGCACAATTTCTCACCACCCTATGTCCCAATGACCGATACAGCCCATCCCGAGCAGGGATCACAGAAACAAAACCAAGCAGCAAGCAAGTGAGAGAGAGAGGGAGCTATTTCCCGCCGCCCCAGGCCAACTCCCATTTATATACTGAGCATTATGTTTATGGCAAGGAATGCTCTCTTCGGCCCATTTGGGTCAACAGTTCTGTCTGTATCCCTCCCGGTTTCCTGCACCTGCACATTAGAAAGAGCTGGGAAGCCAGACAGTGTCCTCGGTCTCATTAGCAACAACCCATAACATCAGTGTGTTTATCAACATTCTTCGAATACCAAATCCAAAAAACCTCAGCTACTGAGAGAAAAATTAACTCCATCCCTGCTGAAACCAAGACACTCTACAAACTGCTACTTTTGAGAAATACTTGTCTATGTTGCTGAATATAAATATTTTAACCAAATTCAGTTAAGTAAAAGAACTTCAGTTTACCTATCTGGTGGCATGATTGTATGACACATAGTACACAGCTAGGCATAGTAACAGGAATTTTGGTATCATTGAATACTGTATAAACTGGGTTGTTCCACAATACTTTTTAAACAGGATAGTGATATAAAGCAGTATCTTACTATGCTCAGTTTGTAGTTTGATAGCCATAATCCATGTTCAGTTCTACATCTCAAAATTATATTACCAGAGAATTAAGTAATTAAAAGCATTAGCTAAACTAATCTGCAGTGAAATAAATAAAACACCTAAAACTTTTCTACATTAAATCTTTTACTCTTTTATAGTTATAATTTATAATTATAATTATGCCACTTTTATTAAGGATTTCAGTATAAAAACACAAAAGCTCAAAGGTCTAAATTTGAGTGCCTGTAGGATACTAGTGCTTCAGATAAGCTTCAATTGACAGGAAAATCTTTGAGACATTTGAGTATTTCCCCATGGTAGTTATTAAACATTCTTCTGGCTGCTATTATCAGTGAAATCAAACCAGAACTGGGTGAAAAAGAGAAAAGAAGACTTTTAGCTTTTGATTGTGACAGTCAATTAGACTGAAAAACAGAAACTGAAGGAAATTGAAGGATGTGATATATTTGTGCTAATTTTCAGTTATTTCCAGGGATATTCGTTGTGGCTGATAGTTGTGGCATATTAGTGCTTCATAATACCACTCTACTGTTATTTGACTGTTGCCTGATTATCAAAAGTATGAAACTGCAGAGAAATTATATAGAGAAAACAGAAATTATGCTATCCAGACTTTCTTCCATTAGTACAGGATTGTTCCTAATTATTAATTCTGCAGTTTAGAAAGAGTAGGAAGAACGGGTTTTGGCTAATTTTAAAGACTGCAGCGATAGCTGGATGTTCTGTAAAATTGAAAGATAAATGGTTTACTACTTGTAAAAAGAAAGTAACACAAGGCTGCTGGATGAAGACAAAAGGATAGTCATAGGATAAAAACTTCAGGAAACGAAAGGCTCTGTAAATGCTTTGAATATTCCAAGTCATTAGCCTGTTCAGCTTCAATTACTTATTTTCTCCATGGGGACCTATATTCAGAAAGAGTTAATACATGTCTTTTTTAAAGGTGAATGTTTTATAATTCAAGAACTATGAACTTGTATTACAGTTAAAATGCATCAAACAACTGTTCACCTCCAATCCAAATTAATAATTTTATAATTTATACAATCACAGTATTTTATAAGAATCAAGATAAACAAAATAAAACATTACTCTCAAAATGCTGCTAGAGTTGTGGCAGGTAGTGAATTTGGAAGCTAGTTCCCTATAATATGAAATGAGATGTGTGCAATTAATCATCCTTTAATTGGCAAATGTATCATTAACATAAATTCATTACCCAAGGTAAGTTCTCATTACCTGGAAGTACTACCATTTACTGAAAAATAAGGTTTGTCTTTCACCTGGTCTACAAAAACAGTAGTTTGTGATTTATATTAGAATATATAGTACAGTGTAGTAGTATAGTAGAAAATAGATATTTCAATATAAATTAGGAGATGTACTTTATAGAAAAAAAGTCTCATAAACAAACGATATATAATAAAGAATGCAATTAACTCTTAGAATATAATGGTAAATACATTTTGTTTTTAATTTAATTGAAATAAAATCTTCAACTGGGGTACTGGTTGCAGGGTTAGTTTTTTTTTTTTTTACATGTCTGAGCAACACCTGGCTTTTGATTTTGATATATAGTCATTCATGGCTTTACATATTCAGTAGAAACCATCAGCACATGATCTTGCATCTGAATGATGAATAAAATCAGTATTTAGTCAACCAATAATGAAGGGATATTGCCAGATGGATCCTGCCAGGTGTTAGCAATTAATTATTGATATATTTTGTGGAATATTTAAAGGGATATTAAAATATAGTCTTCCTACATGAGATTGCTGCATTATATTGATGGTTGCTGATTGTATGAGCTTTCCTTTTCTATCATACACAAAATGTCCAAACAGATCCTTCTGAAGAAATCAAAGACATTCCCTCTCACAGCTTATTATGTGGCCTGTTGAAATCAGAGTTTGGAAGAGATGATTTCAGAATGAGTTTTAAAAAGCAATAATGATCACATAGAAATGTGTTTTCCATCCTCCCCAGCTTGTTTGCAAGTTTTTCTCTTCTCTCTTGTTTAAATGCATATTTCAGTAACAGCCATAAAGCACTAACGAAAAATAACAAAAAAAATAAGCACAACCTCTTGTTAATGGTCTGATTATGGTTTTGAAGTGCTGAAGGACAAGTAGAAATGCAATTTACCCCTTGTATGATTTACGAGATATGATGCAATAGTTCAGCTGACAACATTGAAGTTTGATGCCTTCTGTTTCATAGAGTAGGGACAGCAGTAGAAAAGCCACCATAGAGGCATATTCACTCTGTACCAGTAATGCAATGTTTATCAAGCCTGTCTTTGGTACCGTAGGTCATTCTTTGCCAGCTCAATTTCAATGTCTCTGCTGGATGGCAAACAGCAGTGACAGTAATTCTGTGATATGAACATTTGTCTATAGCACCTAACCTCTGGGAGCTGGGCAGAGACCACCTCAGGTTTCCAATACAGTTTAGAAATTATATAATGATGTGACCAAATGAACTTAAACATTATATTTTATATCTATTTCTGCTAAAAACAATGAATTTTATTTTTACAATGCCTGAAAGCAGTCTTTGAGCCTATTTCTGCTCGAACGTACCTTTTAAAGAATATTAAAATAGAGCTAGGCACAAATTTTTCCTTCTGTAAGAAACAATCTTCACAGATTGCCCTCTCATCGTATCTTGCTCTTCATGTAGAAAAAGCTAACCTTGGCACCTAGAATTTGAGAAGGCTAAGTGTAAGCTAGTAAAATTTGTGTCCTTTTTCAATCAAGAAAGAAAAATAGATGCCTCCAGAGAGTAATTCATTTGACCTGTTCCATAAACCTCTTTTGCGGTAAAATGATTTTCCTTCTGCATCTGCTTCTTTACAATGACTATGGAAGGAGGCCAAGACAGCTTACTCAGTCTTAGAAAACTAACTATATTCTGTGTACATTAGTGGTGAATTATTTCATTGCCAGATATCTTGAAAACATTGCTTCAAAAAGAGCTCATAAAATCTTTTGTCTAACGTCACGCTACCCATGAAAGAAGGATTTTCCATCACCTCAACATTTTTAACTTGTTCATATCTTTCTAGAATAAACACCACAGTGTAGAGAAAACTTATGAGGCTGATGCTCAAATCATGTTCAAATTTGGTAGGTCATGTTATGAAGAGGGTCAGACAAGAGGAAAGATTCAGTTCAAGTTCAGCTGTCTACACACTGGTATTTACAGTGTCTCTCACTAGAGAGATCTGAGTATCACTGTGTTTGTCCAGTGAGATTTTACATGTGCTAGGGTCTCCTTTGCAAGTTCTTTCCACTTTTCTTGAAGGAGATGAATCTCACATATGTGTTGTGTCACACGTACAGATGTATCTCGGCGTATCTCAAATTACCATATGTGCCTGTGCAGTTAAATTAAGCTATTTGTTAATGTAATCAGTGGAACCTAAACAGTAAGTCAGCTGAATCTAATCATAACCAGTTGTCATAGTTCAGCCCTGATCGGAACCAGACTACGCAGTCTCTCTCTCACTCCCCCCACCCTTCGAGAGAATAGGGAGATAATATAAGGAAAAATGGCTCGAGGTTTGAGATAAGGACAGGGAGATAATCCTTAAAGTTACCATTACGGGCAAAACAGACTCGACTTGGGGAAAACTATTGATTTATTTCAACAAAAAGCAGGATAATGAGACAGAGAACAAGATAACTTCCCTCCACCCCTCCCTCTTCCTAAGCTTTATATTATCTGTACTACCTTCCTCCCCCGAGCAGCACATGAACGCATGATGAACTGACCGAAACCCCCATTCCCTCTTCCCCCGGGGGTCAGTTCATCATGCGTTGTTTTACGCCGCTGCTTCATGGTTGGGGGAAGAACTCCTCACATTCCTCCCCTGCTCCATTGTGGGGACCCACCCATATGCCACAGTCCTTAGTGAAACTGCTCCGGCGTGGGTCATCTCTTCCACGGGGTGCAGTCTCTCCAGAACGGCTGTCCCAGCGGGCCCTCCACAGGCCACAGCCTTCTTCAGGCATCCACCTCCCCCGATGTGGGGTCCTTCACAGGCTGCAGGTGGATCTTTGCTCCTCTGTGGACCTCCATGGGCTGCAGGGGGACAACCGGCTCCACGATGGTTCTCACCACAGGCTGCAGGGGAATCTTGGCCAGGAGCCGCACTACTCCTCCCCCTCCTTCTTCACTGACCTTGGCATCTGCAGCCGTTCCTCTCACAAGAAAAGTTCTTCACAACAGGCTGGCAGACGCTTTTTAGGATCTCTTCACATCATCCATCTCATCTCCTCTCCACTTCTTGCAGCCGGGCTGGGCCGAGTCAGGCCCAGTCGGCTGCCTGGTAAGAGGCCAGAGGGTGAGGCCTGCAAGGCCCATGAGGCCTGCGCCTCCCCCTCTGCACCTCTGCCCCCGCTCAGTTTCTTCACATCTTCTCTTCTCTTTTTTTTTTTTTTTTTCTGTTTTCCTCTTCTTAAATACGTTATCACAGAGGCATTATCACGGAACATTCTGCTACAAATTGGTTCAGCCTGCGGCAGCAGGTCCGCCCTAGGCCCGGCCGAGTCCACTGAACGAAGGGGAGCAACTTCTAGCAGTTTCCTAAAGAAGCTACCACCCTAGGCCCCCCCGCCACTAAACAAAACCACAACACCAGTGTGCAATTTTGTTGCCCTGGTACAGGCATTCAACAGGATGCCCAGTATTATCAGACACCTCTGCAATGGGGCCAACAGATACAACAGAGGGCTTCTGGAGGGACACAAATCAGACATGAGGCTAGATATGGTCAGTTGAAATACTTTCAAAACTCTTCTGGATTTATTAAATTAGTTTCCATTGGCTGTAATGAGGTGTTGGGCTAGCCAGCATGGCAGTAGATAATTGACCTCTAGCTCTAAGTGTTTTAATCTTCAGCCAAATTCTACCACTGAAAGTTAAGAATGGTCTCTCTAAATTTCAGACTTCACGGAAGTGGAACACACTTCTGAAGTCACATCAAAATTGAGAAGGAAATGTACATAATCAGGATTTGCATTGTCCTCTATCTGCTTGCTTTAGCTGGGGAAGTGGTCCAGGGTTTAATGTTGGCACATCGGAGCAAAGGGGCCAGGAGGCCACTGAACATCTGGCAATTCTTCAGGCATAGCAATTTCCCTAGCAGATGTACAACCATCAAAATCGACTTCTCCATCATCTTCCCATTTTCAGAATAGAAAGTTTGTCTGTGATAAAGGGGACATGGGCAGCACACTGGTCTGCTCCAGTGATTTCTTGGCAAGCTTTTAGCACTCTGGGGCTCTACCTAGCTGAAGCAGTTTGACCAGTTCTGGAGTTCTCTTTTGTAATTCTGAAAGTTTAATTAGATGTGCAATGCATAGCAATGGCTGTTTTAAAGCTACCTGAATGTTTGTATCCTAGAGGACCATTCTGCATGTCTTTAAGGTCTCAGTGAACATATTTAGAGATAAAAAATTACCTCTTCCTATAAGAACCAACCACAGTGCTCTCTCCTTTTGATTAGCTAAGGCCTCAAGACTTAGAGGGAGAAGGTGTCAGATTTGAGAACCATTCAAACTCATCTGACTTCCATATGGCAACACCTTGAAAATTAAGACCTGGCATCAATAAGGTGATTCAGATAGAAAAAATAGGGAAATTAGACTGGTTGTACTGTCAATGGGCAGACTGAGGAGACTCTGAAAGATAAAAATTCTACACACATACAGCAAGAAAGACATTATCTTAACTGGCTGAGTTTGAGATGTGTCTCTCCCTGGAGCTTAAGTGATTAAATTGGAAATGCACATTAGGCACCTCTGTCCATTCAGTTTTTTTTATGAATAAAGCTAATTGGATAGAATTCCCTTTTTACAGCTGAAGGGGGAAATGAACTTCTGAATGAACTTTATGTCTAGGCACCTCAGACAGTGTGCGGGATTGCTGCCAGCAGATGTAGGGGTCTCACTCAGCTACTGGCTTCCTCTCTCTCTCCTACTCCTCCCTCCCATTTCTCAGCTTGCCTTCTGCCTTACCTGAGCTCTGGCACTCAAAATAGGACTGGGACTTTGTCTTCTTAATAGCAGATCCATTATCTCAACTTTATCTATAGTAAAATACACATAGCTTTGACTGCTCCTTCTTCGAGACTAACTGGCATGGAAGAGCCAGTTCCATGCTATTAAACTCTTACTTTCTGAAAGGACCACATGCAAACAGCTCACTGGCAATTGCCTTTAGTCCATGCTCAATCCTTAACAGGATTACAGCCACCAGGCTGTAGCTTGACCTATAATAATACCTCTCGCTCCTTCTTATGTTGTTCAGTCACTGTACTGCCATGTGCAGCAAAATCATGAAAGCAGAGGAGAACAAATGACAGAGTGTGATCCTCTGGCCCATTGATTCAGTCTTTCTGCTGGGACTTGTTTTCTTGCTCAGGCCTTGGTTTCTGATTTCCACCCCAGAACTAGTTAAACAGATTCTACTTTGAGAACATGGGTCAAAATTTCTCGTTGCAGGTACACGTCTGAGTGACTTGTTGAAGGTCAGTCTGCATTTGGCAGATGGCTAACACTGTAAAATATATATCTTTCTCATTAATTTTTGTGTTCGGTTGTTGTAATTCTTTTTTATTTCTGAATACACTGTAAAGGTAGCTGGCAACTGGTCCTGAGAGCATGGCCATGTCATCACATAGTCAGTCATTTGCACTGATCACACATCTGGCATCTTTTTCATCTCTGTGTATACTTGCCTTGCTGCAGAGCATTATCTTTACACTTTTTATGTTCCAGAGAGCAATAAGTCCACTTTTTACTATCATAGTGGCCTGCATAGGGTCAGGAACCTGTTTGATAGTGTGCAGGATGGTATAGAGGCTAACAGCAATTTAAAATCTGGTATGTCTATTACCAGCAGCAGTAAGAGTTAATGAAAAATACTATAAAACAATAACAAACTTGCACTTAAATGCATTCTTACCTGACACTAGAATGTGCTACAACACAAGTGAGATACTGCAAGTTACAAGAAAATATTCATACAAATATGACTGTAGGCAGCCAAGGATCCCAATTTTGTCTTCCATCTTTTTTTCTCAAGTGAAAAGCATAGGTTTGGCTGCTGTTTTGTCTTCCACCTTTTCTCTTTGAAGAAAATAGAAGGTCCTTCTACTGCTTTCCCTTTCGATCCTGTCCACAAAAGAGGCAGTCAGCTGTCTCTTCTCTGACTTCCACCTGATCCTGTAATTCTTTTCAGGTCCTAGTATGAAAAGCTCCTCTTTCCTTAGTTTTCACAGGTGGCCAAGGATACTGATTTTTTTTTTTCTTCTGAGGCTGCCTGACTCCCATAGCCATTCCAACACAGCTGTTCAAACAACTATTTTCTTTTTTTAAGAGAGCGCACCGCATGATGCTAACGTCTAAGGTTGTGTCTTCTTAAACTGTACAAAGAACTGGCTATGAGACACCTCTCTACACAGGGAAAACTTACATCTGATCTGACTGACAGACTAAAAACAGTAGGCTTGAAAGCCTATCTTCCTTCTGCCTGCTGTCCTTACAAGTTTATCCCTTAGAGAAGGGACTGCTTTCCAACACAGCAGCTCTTGCAGCCTCCTGCACAGCACAGACACCAATTCAATTCCTCGCACTACTAGGATCGTTGCTTTCATTCCCTCTCCTCCGAGTATTGGCTTTGATTTTGCTCCCCTCAGCTCTAAGACCTCCGCTTCCCTCTGGAGCCATCCTGTCTGGCTGCTTCCCAGTGCCATCCTATTTGCTGCCTTTCCTCCTGCTGCCTCACTCTGCTACCCTGGAGCTTCTCCTTGTTAAATATGCTGAGGTGCTCCTGCTGTGAAACAATCTATCCCAGCCCTTCCTCTTTTAGATTCTCCATATGACTAGGGATGCACAGGCTAGACCAATGTAAACATCCCCTCCTGCCTGCCTCCACAAATGTATTTTTTCTACAGAATCCATTCAGTATTTTTGCGGTAATTTGGAGCCGGGGCAGGGGGGAGGCAACAACTCAGTGAAATTGTCCTACTGTGTATCACACTGTTGACATAACCTAAATACAGCTACAAATTATGTCACATCAGTCACCTTTTTTTCTATAGTTGTCATACTCAGGGTGCATCTCCAGTAGACCTATTGGACTAGAATATTCTACACAATAGAATGTCTTCTTTTGGTATTTTTCTTCCAAATTTCCTGCAAATTCTGAAAACTTTGATGCTCATGCTTAAGGTATTCCAAAGATAAGGAGCTTTCTCAAAACACAACTGCCCTACTGCATCAGTGTGCTGAAGGAGAGGTTAAATGTATGATCATAGTCTGGTTTTTTTCCTACTCTGGCTCACCTAATTCTATGTAGAAATTAAACAGTAAGCAACAAATATCTGAAGCAGTAAATTACAAATCGGACCATTTCTATCACATTTATAATACTTTCAGTGTATGTGCATATTGAGGATTAGGCCAGTGATGTATAAATGTGGCAGGGATTTATTTAATGAATGATTAATAAACAATTAGGCACTGCTTCTTTCATTACCTGTGCTAAGATCCAATGGAAAAGTATCATAGGTAGAAATACAGATCTAGAGAGCAGGGAAGGAATATTAAATCAGCATGCACAAGACTAATGATTGAAAAGGCAATTTTAGCATAGGCATTCATTTACTCTTGAGTGTTTTACTCTGCAGCCATTCAGGTTTGTTGAAACTGCTTTTAATCCACAAGAAACATTTTCCTACCTCTTATAATTTAATTCATACACATCCAGTGAAATATTTTGTATGTGTTTTGTGGTAAGATTAAAGGATGTTTTTAAAATTTTAAAATCCACCTGGAATTATCCATGCTGTCATGGAAAAAAAAATGCATTTAGGAAGTCATGTTTAAAGGGTATTTGATGTGAGGTAATAAGAGCTGTTTGTTAATTTTCAGCTGAAATGTCTTTGACTTGTAAGATTCAGAAAGTGATCAATTTTTAAAACTCTAAGACAGAAAAACAAGGTTTTGTCTCTCAGACATATACAAGTAGAAAAACCACTTTTCCCCATGTTTTCCTTTGTGTTTTGTTTTTTTTTTTTCTCAGAATGTAAAGCTCCAACTGAAAATAGATCTTGATCTACCGTGTATATCTTGATATATTGTATACGTATCAGTGTAAGTTTATTTAATTTAAGGCAGCTTCATTCACTTTTACTTGATGAAAATCAAAACAACATCGTGTAATCATTTTGAAATTGTACATGTAGAATTTTTATAAAACACGAATGTATGCTAATATGTTGTCCTGAATGCAGGTCTTAATGCACAGGAGAATTAAATAAATTATCTGAGTTTTGCTCTAAATAGTAGGATAAATTACTACAATTCTGCAAAGTAATATTAACAGAATGACTCGATAACAAGTATAATTAGACTCTCAGATAGAATTGAAAATATGACAGTAAAACAAACATGACATTAAGAGAGTTTCACTTGAATAGACAAAGAGTTTCCAGAGAAAAGAAACATGAAACTATAGCAACATTACTTGGGAACCTTTGTGTCATCTACTGATAGAAATTAATGGAGACATCCATCTCATAGATAAAGGTAATTAACTAATATAAGAGGTTTAACAAGCTATATTTGTAGAGAAGTTTTGCCAAAAGAGCATGAAACCAATTATTTCATAAAAAAAACCCACAAAACTGATCAAATGCTCACTAAAGCCCATAGGAATCTTTCCAGTGATTTCAGGGAGCTTTATTTCCATTCTTGTAACAAAACACCAAGGCATTCATAGAGAATAAATGCTGATACCAGAATATTTTTTATCTATTTTTTTTATCAGGCAGCAGTATTACACAGTGGGCTGACTCTGACACCAACTGCTCCCCTGTTGACTGGCACTGCAGATTTTTGAGAAAAGCTTCTAATTATGCAGGTGCAACCATTTGTACCCTTACCATTGACTCACCTGCACCCAGTAGTGTGACACTAACGTCCCTGACTCTAAAGAACATGTAGTAACAATGACTTCAGTAACTGCCTACTAAGATTTCTATACAAAATGTGTTGTTTGGGCTTACTTGTGTTTGGAAATTCAGCTGTTACCACAAGAAATCTGTACTTAAGGAGCTCATGGTCGTCTTGCACAGATGTTTGCGTTTGATCACACGACTAGCGAAGCATGTATACAATGATGATTGAAAGTGAATATAAAAATGTCAGATACTGACACAAAATGAAATATGCTGCACTAGAAAGAGCAAATCCACTGAAACTTTTAAAAGTAATTAATTGTCACTGAAATATTGAATTTTTGCTTTGTCTGATTTATTAAATTATGCAGTAAGGGCCAAAAAGTCACTTAATAATCCAGTGTGTGGAACTGAGCCTGGGAAACGAAAGGAAATTAATTAACACATTGCTAGATTAGTTTCTTTTACTGCTTATTAACATATAGGCTTTTTCTTTTGGTAATAACTAAGCCTCTGCTTCTTCGTAGGTGAGTAAAAAATTAATCCTAAAATTACGATTACTTATGTCTCTATCAACTGTTCATTGTTTTTCCTCAGAATAGCCAAGACATTCCGATTTTGCTTTTTTTTGGCCTTAACAGAATTGTTCTCTTAACTCTGCAAATTCTCCTTTGCTTAGGTTTCTTAGGCAACATAACTTGCTTCAGTACACTTCTTGCACACATTTTGACATTTGTCAGTTGATGAATCAGACCATCTAGTAAATGTAAATGAGCAATCATCACTGAAATACCTTCTCCCCTCCTGTTGATCACTCCTGGATGGATATACTCTGTATTGTAACCCAGGTATCAGCATTTTGTCTGTGATGTCATGTGTTTGAAAACAATGCAGATCTGAACAGTGCTTGACTCTGTTTTGCCATTTTCATGTTTGTTTTTCTGATTTGCTCATTACCAACCGGCCTCTATTACTCCACACCAACAAAAGCAGGATTGTTTACTGTTCACAGCAGTGTTGTCTCTCTGCTTGTCTAAAATTCATTCACACTGACAGAGTGGTGTCAAAACAAGGCCTTTTACGTCCAACAAATCTTTTGACACTTTCACAGATGTTAAGCTGTTTTCTTAAATAGCTTGCCAGAGTAAAAGAGGCCTATCTTAGTCCCAGAGTTATTCCAGTTAGCCTCAATAGCCAGGCAGACACTATGAGAAATTGAGTGGGAATCGCCAAACTGTAGCTATATAACTATTTCAAACACCATCAACACAATATTGAGAACCAATATCAGACAGCAAGAATTAGAGCTTTCTTTTATTGTCGAGTTCAATTAAAATCTTCCTGGAGTTAATGTTTCCTGTGGAGTTTGCTGTCTTGTGTATTATACTTGCCAATCTTTCAGAAAAAAAAAAAAGAAAAAGAAAGAAAGAAGCATAAGCAACAGAATTAGGCCAAATGTAGTATAAACTTCAAATACCAACATCTCAAAAGTATTCTCTGTAGAAATATAATATTCATAGCAGAAATTCATTGGTCTGAGGAGAGGGATAAATGATCCTTATACATATGTTTCTCTCCCTCTCTCTCTCTTTATTCTTATCATTAAGAGATAATACAGAGATGCTGAAGAACATTTCCAGCAATGGAAATTATGGTTTATAAATATTTCACACAACCAGATTATTACATTTGATTAATTAGTTTTCAAGAAGTGAGTTAAAAACCATGAAAACATCAACAAAACCTCTCTGAATAAGTTCTCAAAGAGAATATCATTAAGTAGAAATCCCTTTTATAGCATCAGTATTACAAATTGGTAGAGCCACCTACTTTTAATATGTATGTTAAAAAAGAAAGAAAATTTCAGAATTACTTTGATGGCTATTTTACATAATAAAAGATCTGTGTTTACCCCAAGGGAATAAAACCAATATATCTTTGCCAGAATACAAACAGAAATGATCAGCACTTTTTGGGTTGAATCTTAATTTTAGGTCTAAATTATTTTTAAAATATGACCTGCTGCATAATGGGACCCATATTCTGTCTTAAAGTCACATCTGAAATCTTGTAAACCCACTCAATATGTATGATAAATAGCAGTTAGAAATTAGTTTTTCCTACATCTGTCAGGATCATTCAATATCCAATTAACAATTCACATGAAAGTCCAGGAATAAATAAAGGTGATGTTAGACCCCAAGCCGCTACAGTAAAGGTGTAAGGGACCTTTTTATCTTGCTTAAAATACGTATTTCAAGAAAACATATACAAATTAAAAACAAGGTTGAGTTTACAGTGCTTTTGCTGCTGCTAGAAAGTTAGTTTTAATTAGGCTTAGTATATATGCACTTTGAATGCACTTCAGTCTCCAGTTTTTGATTCTTTATATGAAAGGCAAAAATTCTGCAAGTTTACAAAGAGAATACAATTCAAAGACAGTATTTTTGCATTCCCATCAAGCCAGGAACATAGGAGGCAGGACCTTCATCTACACTGGCTAAAAGATTCAGCCTCCTAACTGAAAAAAAAAAACCAACCAAAAAACAAAAACAGTAAAAGAGGGTAAAACCCATTTAATCCTAATGCAGAGTAAGAGCTGCACTCTTTTCTAATGAATGCATAAAATAAATTTTAAATTTACTAACACTGAAATTAATTTCCTTGATAGGAGGAGAAAGGAAAATGGAACACTTTGCAGTATACATCTATATATCAAATCCTTATTTTATTTTTAAGAAGGAAAAATTCCAGGATGGGAGCAAAATACTTGCGGGCTTATGTAAGAGTTCAAATTTAGGGGGAAGCTTCTCTAGACGCAGAGCCCTGCAGCTGTAACGGAACTGGGGGTATTGGGAAATATAGTTACTTCCCTTTCAATGGCACTTTTTCTTCCCCAGCTAATTCATAGAAGTAAATAGATAGTGGTCTTCAAAACTGGAGGAAATTATCCTAACAGAAAAAAGAATGCGAAACAATAGTTAAAGGACATGGGCAGTTTCCTTCCTATTTTTAATTGCCAAAAGAAGCAACGTTCAATAGATTTAAGCTAGATTTAGCTAAAAGTAGTTAAATTTATTTATTTATGTTTGAATAAATCCTCTCTGTGTTTTATTTATGTTTGAATAAATCCACCACTGTGTCTACTACTAAAAATTGTTGCCCACATTGCAAGGCACTCATCTGAAATGTTCCAGCAAGTCACAACATGGTCTTCTACTCTCCAAGGCTCTAGTCTGTAGTTATCCCTGCAAAGCTGCTGTCTATGGCATATTCTATGCACGTACTATGTAAATTATGTATTTTGTTTTTCTATTACTAGGAATTTTACTTCCTTAATTGAGGCCTGCATTTCATCCTTCATTATCTAAATGGCTTCTGTCTCAGCATGGTTACACCACAAGCCCTTCAGAAGACTTTGAAAGGTGCCAGTCTTGGCGATATTATTGAACCGATGCACTTATATAGGACAGATTGCTTCAGTAGGCACCAAAAACTTATCCACAAGCTAAGTGCTAAGTAAGGTAGTCTGATCCAGACTGGAAGTCTTCCAGAACTGGAAGTAAGAAGAGAACTTGCAGGGGGGTTGAACTACATGACCTTTAAAGGTGACTTCCAACCCAAACTATTTTATGATTCTATGAAACACAAAATGAAAGATAACAAGATATATCAGCATAATGCAATTGGTATTTCTTTGGTCTTAGTCCTTGACAGTCCCAGAAACTGAGCTCTGAGCCTGCCTATTGAACAAGTGTCCTGTTGTAGTTGGCTGGCGACTGTAACTGTTACTGAACATGCATCATGTATTGGTTATCATCTAGTCTCCTCTGTGAACTTTAGCAGTCACATTTTAAGCTCAAATGTCCTACATTTATCCATTATAAATTATTTATAATGTCACAAAGCAGAGATTCAACATTGGCTTAACGAGATAAGCTACTGAAGAAGAAGCATGTGGAGAAACACCCAGTGGATGACTTTCATTGGACTCAGAACTGTAGTTTGAAGATGGAATATGTTAGGAAGAAGAGCACAACCCAGAAGTAAAATGTATCTAAGCAACAGCAAAAAGAGGTTGGAGTGCCAGAACTGCAAAAAGCATTCAGAGTAAAGCAAGGAAGAGCTGACTGGAAAATGAGAAAGGTGTTCCAAGCACCAAAATTTCTAGTTACAGTTCTGGTTCATTGTTCTTTCGTTACTAAAGCTTTATTATTCTCTGGGATCATAGTATAGGTGGGAGAAAAAAAACAGCAAACAAAACCTAAAACATAAGCAGAACAGTCAGCAGTGCAGTGGTTGAAAATAACTTTCTATCTCTTCTCATCACCCACCAATGCAAAAACCTTCCAGTGGATGTAAGGAAATTCTGTAAGGGATCCATCAAATCCACTGTCTTCACTCAGTCAATGTACAAAAATCTTCCAGTGGCAGGTGCAAGGAGTTCTGCAATATTAATTATGAAGGCATATAATAGTTGGACTTAGGCCTTGAAAAATCAAAGTGTATCTCTGTTACAATGTCTTTTATGTACTGGGTAGATATTCCCAGTAATGTTAAAAATTGGATTTATTTCTACTGAGTTTAACAAAATAACTTCTGTCAATTAATATCATGTTACAATAAGACAAACTTTTCTTTTTACCTGAGTTTCTTCTTTTGCATTTTTTTCTGATACTGAAATTTCTTTTTTCTTGTATTATGAGAATGTAAAGTGGGACACCCTACAATCCCAGTCTTTTCAGTCTCTCCTTGGATGGAAGCCTTTCTATATCTCTGTCTTAATTCATGCTTGAACTCTCCACATGACAATTTGATCCACTCTAAGTAGGTTACCATGCCAACCTCCTTAACACTAACCTTTGCAAGAAACCACAGAAAAATTGCCAAATAATACTGGATAGCTGTTTCAAAATAAACGCAACCTTTTAAAATGCTACCACCTGGTGGTAACCGAATAGCAAAACCGAGACATATGCTAAAAAGAGATGACCAAATTCTTCCTCTGACTAAATACAAATTCAAACCTTACAGGGGTTGCAAACTGGTAAGTGGGAGATAATGGGATTGTACTGTGATACACCTTTGGTGTCCTGTAGCTATGCTCAAGAGAGGAAATATGAAACACGAAATCTCATACAATCTTGTGGCCTGCATTATGTACTATCGTGCGCTTCAGTTCACGTATGTCTCTTTGGACAGAAAGCCAAAATTAAAGGATCCTAAAGTAGATAGTTGCAGAGGTAGTTCACTACTTGGTATTGAATGAGTAGGCTATTTGTCCCATGACAGCAAAAAAAAATATACAATTACATAAATAAAGAAAAAAAGGCTGCATTTTCTCCAAGTGTACTTGCACTGACTTCAGCAGAGCTTCTGGCACAGGAAAACTCCATTTGGAGCTCCCTTTGGTGACTGCATTATGTAACATGATATGCATTAATCAGTAGCTAAGATATGGTAAAGGAGACAAATGTGTGTTTCTACAAATATTCAGTGGTAGCTATTAAAATCTTTACAGTTGCCACTTTCAAGTCATGAAATCTCTATTCTCTGGGCGGGGAAACCAAGAACATTGAGTGCTTCAGTAAACTCAGCTAGGCAAAAGTAAAGACTTTTATTGTAAACACTACGGACCTGGGCCTGATCTCACACTGAATCAGGACAAGGGAGAGTCTGCTGGCTTCAGTTGAATTATTTCTGATTCATATTGGACTGAGATCAAAACAAAGTCTTCCTCCAAGTCTAATTAATTTTGTTTTCATTCTCACATGCATCTGAATTAGCAGTGGACAGTTGATACGTATTCATTAAAATTTCCCTGTTAACTCTGATGATAGAAGCATATGTGTGTTTCACAGAGTGCTGTGTGTCAGGGTACCTGGAGAATATGGTTTTAGCTGGTAGAGGCAGATCATAAGGGAGGATACCCATAGGTACAAGAAAAATACCCAGCAATTTGCATAAGCAGCTGGCAGTATGCTCAGAGGACCAAAAGCCCCCACTGCATCTGCAGATCACCATCAAATTTCTCTGTCCCTGGTTCTGAAAGTCTTCTGTACAGCATATATTTCACTACAGAAATAAATTTCCTTTTCTGCCTTTCAAATTATGATTAAGCTTAGAGTAAATGTGTTAGCTCTTCCTCTTCCCTCAGAAATAGGAAACTCTTCTCTATATGCAAACTCATCTTTCCTGTTAAGGACATGGAATTTTTATTTTTTTCTTCCAAGTACATTCAGTTTCCTAATCCAGAATCATTACATTGATTGACAGATACATAATAGGCAGAAATGCATGGCAAAGTTGAAAAAGAAAATAACTTTTGATACAATATAATATTTCATGTAAAAACCTATACAGTAGCAGTTGTGATACCTCAAACTTCCTATATTATTTCCTATACTTATGATAGCATATAACTGTGGTATCTATTTGCACATACATTTTATGACCATCACTGCAGAAACTGACTACCGTGAAATAGAATAGCTTGTTCAAAGAAATAAGGAAACACATCAAATAAGAAAATCCTTGCCTTTTTTTCCAGAATAAGGATAGGATTTTAGCCCCTCTTTTATGTCTGTCCAATTGGTTCTGGTCTATGTCACTTCAAATGACACTAGGATGGTAGTATCACGCACAAAAGCAACAAATCCTTTCAATTATTTAAGCACATGTTCAGTCTTGGTGTTTGGCTGGGAGTGAAATGGAAGGTGATTCGCACATACATTTGTTCTTTATTCATTATAATTATCTGCTACTAAATTCATACTGGTAATCAAAGACACCTTTTGCTTTTTTTTATTTTTGTTTTGGCTCATGTTTCTGAGAAATGATCAAGAAATAAGAATTAGATTTTTTGACAATGTCAGTTTTGTTTGAACCCCTAATTGTTACTGGTGTTCATTTGTACCTGCAGGATAATAGGCCACTTATTTTAAACACTAGTTTTTTCCATGGAAAATCCCAAAATACTAAATATACTTAATGTTCTCAGGTTTCACTTTTTGTAAACCTGAGTATTGACCTAGCTTTCCCTCAGGTGACAGTGTGGCAGTGCTTTAAGGGCTTTGCTGAGTAGCTAAGGTAGTGATGGATTGGAAAAACAAAGTAATTTCAGTCACCCTCTACCCGCACACTTCAACCATTAAAGTTAGATTGGGTATTTGCAGTTTGAAGTCTGGCTGGTAAAAGGTCTGATTGCACAGCATTTTGTCAACGCTCATAAGCAGAAGGAAGTATGCATCCAAAGAGAGGAATGAAATCACTGATGGGAGCCGCTGGTTCAGTCAGAAATCAGGAACTACTAGGTAAGTGCAGTGTGATTAAAATCAAGATAACATAGCTGGCACTAATAAACAAGAGCCTCAGGAGGGACAATCTAACACAGTGTGAAGAACAAGGGAGACAAAAAGATGAAGGAGAAAAGAATGCCATGATTTCAGCAAAAAAGGCAGGATGCTACATTTAAATTCCGATTTCATTAACAAATGAAATTACTTCACAAACATCAATATACACATGCTTCTAGATAAATCTATCACAGCCATGTGATGAGAAATAAGAATCTGCAAACAGCTTAGTTTTCTCAAAGAGGGAAGGGCTTAAGCAGAATTTAGGTCAGAGTACCATATAAGAGTGGCAGCAAAAATCAAGGACGTGCTAAAGCAGATGAAAAATAGAAAGAACATTTGGGATGCAAGGCAAAAATCTGAAAACAAAAGAGCCAAACAATACAACAAATACAACTCCAGTCCTTAATATAAGCAAAGCAAGAAATCAGCCAAGGATACAACTAGACCATTATGAAAATAGAATACAATATGAAATGTAGTAAAAAACTCTTCAGAAAAGTGATTCTAGAGGATGAAAGGAGTTATTCTAATAATAGAATTCTAATATTTGTGTGTATTATTTTTAAGTGTTTCAGAGGTAGCAGGTCATTTGCACCTTCATTGCATACATACTGAGACATCAGAAAAGCTATATAGGAAATTTTATGAAAAAATGAAAAAGAGGAACTTAAGTGTTAACTTCATAGTTAAAACAGTCTAGAATTAGGCCTCGCAAGCAAGCTGAAGAAATTTAATAAAGAAAAAACAGAAATAAAAGTACTTACAGAGGCCCTAGCCTCAAGTACCAGGTAGACTTTTCATGACTAGTGCTTCCAGGAACTAAATGCCAAATGCCATATCTCAACAAGCCCTTAACCCCCAGCACATATTGTTTTATAAAATGGTCATGTAATGGTATCTCTTCAATGGTGTTTCTCAGCAAAGGAGATATTTGTCTTGATTTTTCAGCCTATTGGTTTGTACCTCATGCAGTAAAAGTAAACTGATCATAAGTTAGAAGACAATTTAAAATGCTGACCTATTCTTCAAAGAACTCGACTCCAGGGATTTCTATAAAAGAAAACAAAGGAAGTCCTGAAGGTGAAGATTCTCTGACCAGACCTACTAAGAGTGAGGTCCTATTATATGGCAGCCTATGGTTCTCAGTAGTCATGACACAAACAACCAGGCAAGTAACTTGACATTCTAAGCAACGAGTCCAGGCTGATCCTTGGTGTAACTCCATTTATTTTGAGGAATTTGTATCCCAGACAACTGTTTGGTGAGTCTAATTCAAACCTGATGTAAGCAGGTTCAACTCCCTTGATATCAATGTAATATGACCAGCTTAGCGCAGGAGGCCTGAATTTGGCATAACATGTCTCTTGTAGTGAATTGATTTTGCAAAACACCATAGTTTGTCAGCCCTTTTGATAGCTCTAGTCTCAAGAGAACTGCCCCCTTCTAGTACTGCATTGATTCATTGCCGAGTTGACCTTTACAAGTGGACCAGAACAGAATGGAATTTAGTTTATAGAATGTCTTTCATTCAGGAGATGTCTCCAATCACTGATAAACCTGTAATAATATGTGTAGGCAAATATAAAAATAGTTGTAAATTAGGCAGCAGTGCATATATTACTTTGAGTGTAAGACTATTATAAATGAAAAAAAAAAACATTGTTTGCTTGAATATGAGAGTTTTTGCCATTCCCATTTAAAGCATGATGTTGCAGAATTCATTTTGTGGACTAGGAGTACACTAAACTGTAGCATAAATTCACATGTAACCCATTTCACTAGTTCATTCTTTTGATTTCAAAACTGTTCTGTTTCCCACAGGTGAAAAGTACGTATTTTTAATTACTTTCCAGATTTAGTGAATCTATACAGTTATTTTTGAGACGTGTGAGGCTGTGCTTTGTAGGTCTTAAATATCTGTCTCTACAAAGCTGCCCATTAACCATGGCAAAACATTCTTCTCAGCTCTGTTTCTTCCTTTCTTTTTCCTTATACTTCTGTAGTACCACAGAGGTAAAGAATTACCACCATGCTCTTCATCTGAAAGCCTGAAAATGCTTTAAACAATACAGAAGTGATGGAGCAGTATGCTGTCACATTCCAATTTCGGATGAGAGGAAGGCCCCCTTGCGTTCTAGCCGACCTCAGATGAGTCTGGGAGGCTAGGGGCGGCTGGACCAACCTCTCACACACCGGAGCGTGGTTTTGCTCGTGTTCTCAGGAACAGAATTAAGACTCAAAACAGAGTCAAGCGCCAGGTAACTTTATTTACCCGACAACAAGCTCACAAATGCAAGAGAAAAGAGAGAAAGAAAGGAAAGAGAGAGAAAAGAAAAGATTTTCAGTTGCAATACCTACCAGCATGGACGTGCGGCGTCCCAACAGTCCAGTTCACTTAGTGGGGGAACGTTCAGTCTGATGTTGATTCCGTTGATGTTGATTTCCGTTGTCGTGTTGGTTTTTCCCCTTTTTCATGTTGGTTGTTTTTGTCCTTTTATTGTTCATTTCGTTGCATATTCATTGTATTCCAAGAGCTGGTTTGCCTAGCCGCACCCCTCACCTGGCGGTGATATGCATTCCCATTATTGTCTCTGGGCCCCTCTGTTTTTTTCTTCTGGCCTCGGGTTTGGGCTCATGCCGGGGGGTAGGGCTAAATTTCCCAGAATCATCTCTGCATTCAGGTTCGAAGGACAACAGGAGGTGGCTTGCGAGATAACGGGAATTGGCTTGCGAGATAACAGGAAGACTCTAGTCCTATGGTTTAACTGAAGTTCCATTTTTCGGGTGGTGGTTTGATGTTTCGACAATGTTGAGCCAAATATTTGACACAGTCTTTTACATATGCTGATATATCAAAAATGTTTGTGAGCCTGCAAAGGCAGTATCTCTCCTGGGGAGGTATAGCATTGCAACAAAGAGTACATGAAGCACCTGTTTTGCTAGAAATGCAAAGGACAAACATGAGAAACAGCAGTCTATGAGCCTGAAAAGACATGAAACCATGGAGTAAGGGAATGAAAGGAATTAAGTTTCAGGACGGTTAATTTGGGGAGTTTTAGAAATGCAGATTAGCTGCTTCTCTGCCTTGTACCAGCTGTGGTTGCCCAATGTCAGATGCTGTCATTCTGATGCATGTTTTACATTTTCTTTTTGCTCAAGTGATTAATGTATCATCAACCATACCTTTGTGGAAGAATGCTGAAAGTCCTCAGAGATACCCATCTTGTTCTTAAACACAGCTTTGTAAATCCATTCCATCAGTCAGTGGATTTCCCACTCCTCTGCACCAGCTAATGGGTGGTTATGAAATGCCAAGAGCTGGAGCATACAGACCTCTCTGAGTTTATGGAACTTTTCAAATATAGAATTTTTTTTAAAAAGTGGATACAGTAGACTGTAGCAGATGGCTCTCTCTGTCTGGTAAATCCTTCTTCATTCGTGGCTCATTGAACTAGTAGTGTCATTACTGTCTAGCATGTTAATTTGGAACCCATGTGCTAACTTTCATTGCAAATTCTTATGATGAAAAGATTTGATTTGTGTGCACAATAGCTACTATTTCTTATTCAATATGGCAAAATAGTTAAAGTTCCCTCTAGATATCTTTTAAAACTGGATTTTCGGGTGTCCTCTACCATTTGATTGGAAAAGGAGATTTAATGAGTCTGTATCTAGTTGCTATGAGATTAATGCAGGAATATATTTTTTCCTAGTGACTTGGAAACAAGAAGATTAAAAAAAGAAATCCCTTTCTTAAAAGAATTAATCTAACATTAAATATATTTCATATCTACACTGTATCCTTCAATTCTTTGCAACCTTTTTCTCGGCACAGGTGTTATTGAAGAACTTCTCATTTCACATACTGCACTGTTCATCTCTATAACATAAGGCAATTTGCACTGGAAGCACACATTAAAAAACTTAGAAATTAATCTTCAGTACTATGTAGTGGATTTCCACAGGCCTTTTAGTTATTAAAATTTTAATCACCTGATGATTAAAGGTTTCATTACTAGGCAATTAGCACTTAAAGTTTAAGCACCAGGCGTTTAACTCCGTTTTGGAAGTGGAACCGTCAGTGATTGGGGATTGCAAAGTCGCATGGATCATAAGGCAGCAATGAAGTTAAGCGCAAAGGAGCCAGACAAGGCCAGAGGGAAGGAGGAGCTTCAGGGTGCAAGCACATGAACAGTGTAAGGATCCTTTTCAGCAAGTTTCAGCAGAAGAAGGAGATTTAGGTCAAGCGAAGGAGTTATCAGGGCACAGAGGCCACCAGCATCTCCTTGGGGCAGGGCAGCCGAGGGGCAGCAGGGCAGCCACAGCCCTGGGCATTGGGCACTTCCCTGGGGATGGGGAAAGTTGCTCAGATATAGAATCATGGAATCGTAGAATGGTTTGGGTTGGAAGGGACCTTTAAAGGTCATGTAGTCCAACCCCCCTGCAAGGAGCAGGGACATCTTCAACTAGATCATGTTGCTCAAAGCCCTGTCCAACCTGGCCTTGTCCTTGCATAATAATGTGGATCTTGAGGCAGAGTAGAGCTTGCCCAGAAATTGGTCACAAAGAATGTTTGCTTAATCTTCTGTGTATTTTGAGACAGAAACCACTGTTGAAAACAAAAAAAAATATATTGTAGTATATTTTAACATGTGAATCGTTACTGTTGTTTTTCCATTAAAAAAAACCATATTTATCTGGAAACTTTCACTGTATTACCCTAGGCAAACTGAACTGCAATTTAAACAAGATGCATTTTTTTTTTTAAATTTTGTTTCAGAATTGTAGATTTTACATATTGGCACTGAGTGTTGAAATGCCAGACTGGAAACTGATTAGTTCTTTTCTTAGCTCTTGCTAGTTTTAGCTGCCTCTTAATCTTTTTTGTGTTTTTTTTCTTTTTTTTTTTTTTTCTCACTAGCAGGAACACTTTAGTCCTAGAAGGGTTACAGTCTTTTCCCAGTATAAATATGTAGTATTGATTTATCTGTGAACAAACTGGATTTGTTATTTCATTATAAAATATGTACAGCAGACATTGGAGCTGGAGGATGTTAGAATTCTCTGATCTACCAGAATTATAAAAAAAAAGATCAGATTTAAAAAAAAAACCCCTTGTTCTGACTCAGTTCCATAGCTCAGTTTGATATTAAAGAAAGCTGCATTCACGTATCAGAGTATAGACTACGGAGCTTAATATATTCCTTTAGCGTTGTCATGCTGTTTCAAGATAACATAGGGGTTTGAAACCAGTCATTCAGAAAGAGTGAGAATTCACTCTTATTTTTTTCTTTTTTTTCATTTTCTTTTTCTTCTTTTTCTTTTTCTTCACGATTTAAGTACGATTCCAATGACTAAAGCCATGTCATTGAGATACTGTGCAAGCCAATCAGCAGCATAAAGTACATGGTGCTTGTAGCAGATCAGTAAATACAGGGGGAGGGGGGCATCCAAACTTTCCCCCATGTATTACCCAATTCTTTTTATTTGGTAGAAGAGAAATGTAATAAGCATTGGAATAAGTCCTGTCCTTATTTCTGCTGAAAAGCCAGATAGTAACTAAACAAGGAAGCACCAGAATGAATCAGGCACTACAGGAACTATGTATAAGTAGGAATTAGATGGTGAGTGTGAGCTGCAATGGGTTTTTGCAGAGGTGAAGTTAAAAAAAAAAACCCACAAAGTACTGAAAAAACAGTTAAAGAATGAATGTCTGATTTCAATATGCTGTTTTGGGAATAGCAAATAGTACACTAACCTCTTCCATCACCTGAAGAAATAACATCAAGTAACAAGCAAAATCCTACTTGAAAAGCAGCTACTGAAGAGATATTCTAACCTGGAATATATATATATATATTTCCTTTTTATGAATAATAAAAAGCATGAAGACTGCACTTGTCCTTATATACTTTTTATATAAAAGGTGGCAATTACAATGGTCTCTGTTTATATGAATAATTGCATAGAGACAGACTGAATTCCAACATGGAAGTGGGGTCTGAATGCTGGTTTTGTTTATTTTTCTTTATGATAAAGCCCCAAAAATTTAAAGCATAAAATTCTACAGATGCTATAGGCACAGCTGCAGCTTTTCAAAGATAGGTCTGTCTGGCCTGTAGAGTGGGTGGGGTAGGATTTGTCTCATCTTTATTTTAGCCATCTGCAGAAATTCACCTCATTGGTTTTACCTACCTCAGGAGAAAAGGGCTTATGTCCTTGAGACACTTATTTTTGTCCACTGACTGCAGAGCGGACTGACTCAGACGTGTTCACATTGTGGATACTTATGTCTGATGAGAGGAATACTGTCCTCAAGAGTATGAAGTTCTTCCTCCGGTGTTCACGGTCAGCTTTAATTTTTAAAAACCCTAAATAAATCTGGATCATCAGCAACTTGTCATATTACTGCTAGAAAAGATAAATTGTGCCCTGAAAGTGTTGTGAGGGTTTTTAACCCAAGAATGTGACTATGCAGATTCAAAATCCTTAGACAAATGCCGTTGTAAACAAATTAAGTGGGATTAATTCAGCCCTGAATATTTTCTCTTCTTTAACAGTCAGTCATTATGCTTCTGAGCTGCTAACAACACATCTTAGAATGAAATGAATTGTACAACACTAGCTGCAGCTACCAATAAGCCCTTAGGTGGCAATTTAAGTGAAAGGAATTAACATAACAATTGCTGTACTGGCAAAACTGACCTCCATACCTTAAGGGGAGATTTGGAGATTTCTTTTTTTTCCCCTTTTTACTTTAAGTATAAGGCTACCATGCAGCAGGAAACAGATTGATTGTTGTTTTGTTGGGGTTTTTTTTATTCCATGCTTGCTTTTGTACTGTTTATAAAATGAAATCCTGATGAATTTTGAGTAATAATAATGACAGATAAACCAAACTCATGAATTATTGGAGTTGGATAGTGAGAGAAAAAGCAAACTTTATCAAGATTTTTTTTTTCTGGCTGGCTTTTAAAGAAAAGATTTTTGAGTAAACTATTTGGAGACAGGTAGGACAATTTCTGAAGGAAAATACAAAGACACAGTCATAGAAAAAGGCCCAATTAATTCGATTTAAGGAGGTAGTACCTGGTCAATTGGATGTAAACTTGTGGTAAACTAAATTAACAGGGGATCAGACTTTTATATGGCTATAGTCTGCCTGTGTTAAAGAGATGTGGTTGAAAATAATAAAAAGGAGATTGTCAAAAGCACTTTGAAAACAGAGTTATCTCTTTAATAAGCACAAACATATGGAATGGAAAATAGATGAAAGATTTAGAGCCTACACATACATTTGTTTAATCTGTGAGAGTGCAATGAGTAGACCAAAAAGGAAATGTAAAATTATCTACATACTTCTCATATTTACCATGAGATGCAAAAGAATTTAGTTCCACTTAATGCATTGGTCTATGAGATCACCTAGATACAGAAAATTTTTTCTAGGAGATTCCATTTCCAGAAGCAATCAATTTCAATTTAGGAGATTAATTGATTACAGCAGTGTTTCAAGAGAATTGCTGTAAAACTGAGCATGATGTCTCAATGAATTGGAAATAAATTGATGATCTCAGTTGCAGAACCATAAAGACACTTGTTTTAAGCATTTAAATCCAGGGAAGATATTTAGTAACATTAGAGTGAGCATGTAGGGACTGTATAAGAGCCAAGTGTCAATGTTAGAATCTTGTTTGGTCCTTCCTTATCTTCTAGTAGCCCATGCTTGATTCTGCACTATGTGAACATAGGAAGACAGACAGACGATGGAGAAATGTCAAGGCTGTAGACTCTTTGAAATATAAGTGCTACAAAATATCAATTCCCCAACCTACTTTGTTCAATTTTACTGAAGTCGTATATAATGAATTAATACACTATATGAAACAAGTTACACTATCTTACTATGTCTCATTTTTATTTCATATACTACATGAAGTTTTTAAAGCCTTATGCAATCTTTAAAAATAGACACTGTCTACACAGCTTTGTTCCAATATCAGTCTCCCAAATGACGCAGCATCTCTTTTGTTACTTATACTGTTTACTGTCCCCCTTTTAATGCATCCAAAGGCTTCCCTGTTTTTCCAATCAGCAAGTTTCCCTATGTTGTACATCACTGTATTTTCATTTGACAGCATTCAAATTAACTTGTTTTAATGGACCCTTCAACAGACTATCTAGATTACACTCTGTAACTGGCCTTGCTTCATTATCATCGTTCATTCTTCAGGTCTATGAATCACTCACAGATCTTATTAGCTGTTTTTTTTCATCTCTAATTTCAATGAATATTGAATTATATCAACGTCATTTCTTATAAACCAAGAACCCCACTAGAAAAGTGCTCATTCGACAAGGATTCCTCTTTGCTTGGCATCTCTTGAGCTCTCCAAGTCAACTGTAATCCAAATGATCTAAGAGTTGTTGATACTGCATTATGCTACCTTTTTAGTCAGCATGTGGTGGGACACTAACTAAAAATATAATTAAAAAAAAAAAGAAGGTGTATTGCATGTACATGTTTACCTTCTTCCTCTTGTTGAAGCCACTGACAAGGAACACAATTGCAAGACAGGACTGTAGATGTGAATTTTGTCAAAGTATTTGACCTAGTTCCACTTGATGCTTGATTAAAAATCTGCATTATATGAAAATAAGAAAGACTAAAATAGACTTTCTCAAAAGTGGTTATTAATGGAAATTCATCAATTGAATAACATCAGAAGTTACCATTCAGAGTGATTGGAATTGTTCAGTTAAATGGTTACTCTCCAACCAAGCATCTTTTCAAACAACTGGATATAAGGTAATTCATCTGTGGACAAGGAATGAGCGTTCTAAGTAAAGGATGGGAATGCTATTTTGGAAAGGAATCACTCAGAAGGTACGCTGAAGTCATAGTACATGAGTATCTTAATATGCTAATCCAACTTTTGGATGCACAAGAAGGGGAATGTAGAGTAAGAATATGCCACTGCAGACACAGCTAGCCAGACTATTACTATACTACTGGGACCATCACTGTTGACATTTAAAGAGGATGTTAGAAAAAGCAACATGTGGTAGCTGGAAAACAAGCCTTATAAACAGAGACTTTAGGGACTCAGTTCATTCAAAGTAGAGGTTAAAAGGTGATTCGATTGCCTTATAGAGGTACTTACCTCTACTTTGGAATGAAATCTGATCATGGGGGAAAAGGAAAAAATTCAGTCTTGCAAACAAAAGCATAA
Organism: Chlamydotis macqueenii; assembly: GCF_036417535.1. Lineage (NCBI taxonomy): Eukaryota > Metazoa > Chordata > Aves > Otidiformes > Otididae > Chlamydotis > Chlamydotis macqueenii. The sequence continues at coordinate 24,991,833 of NC_141558.1, forward strand.
CACGATACACACATTCAACCTTGAAATAGAGACAGTAAATGTAATTAACAATTTATCAGGAAAGGCAATAGACACGCTCTGGCTCTGAGTCTGTAAAATGAGATTAGATATCTTTCTGGAAAACATGCTTTGACTCAGCATCTGAGAAAATTCTATACATTATAGACAAGTGATCATAATGGTCTGCACATAAAGACTATGAATCTATTTGTTAAATGAGAAGCACTGGCAAAGAAAAAAAAAAAAAAGAGGTAACCTGCCAGAATTTAATCCTGTCAAAGCATTTTGAAATAGCAATATTTTGCTCCCTTGTACTGGGTAAGAGTGTCTGAAACGATATGGCAGATATCCTCCAGTAGGCTGCAGAGTACCTGAGTTTGGTATGACAAGGAAAATAACCTGCTTACTTCAGTGGAGACTGGAAAAATATTATCAGTACTAAGGGCATCCTAGGGCAGATGATAAAATGAAAGAAAACGGAGTTTGGGTGATGGAAGAGGGTTGGTGAAGAGATGATTTCACAGCTGGATATTTCTGCCTGAAAATGACCCTAGAACTCCCTGAAGGAGACTTCTGTAAATGATGTGATCTGACCTAAGTGGCTCAATGAGCTCTTCTCAGGTATTATTTGGCTACCAATATCAGTGCCATTTCAATGTAAATCAGCACAGAGCTTTTGAAATAAATTGGTATACATATACTAGCCATACAAGTAGATAAATACCTACTTGTATGAAAGGTAGGAAAGAGGTTAAAAATCAGGCTTTTAAAAAATTTCACAGAGCTAAAAGCAATTTTATTTGAAATGGAATGAAACTAATAAGTCAAATTAAGTAAAATACTAAAGGACATAGTGTGGTACAAGATAAAAGGCTATTATATAAACTATTTGAAAAATGAATTAAGGTAAAAACACTTGTTAAACCAAATTACAGCTAAGAAGCAGTTAAAGCATACTACTTTGACCCCATTGGGTTTTTTTTCCTGTCACACATATTAATTCATATGAACCTTCCTAAGAAATAAATACAAATATTTACCAAAGGTAGCTTGCATGTGTGGTTAGTGGCTTCTAGTAGTCATTTGGTAAAAGCCTGAACAACCCTGTGAGAACTTCAGCAGTAGAACAGCTTGTGAAAATAAAACCTTAGGCAGATGGTTCTAAGTCACTGGAACTCTACTGCATATGCTGAATGCTTGAGCAGTTCTACGAATAACAGAAAGCTGTCCACAAACAGGGAGGAAAACAGCAGATGTGTGAGGCTGATGTTACCTGATCTCCATCACATGGAATCCTATCGCTGTCAAAAGTGCCGTCTCTTGCCTGCTTGAGAAAGTGACTAAAAAAGTCTCTGTTGTTCATAAGAAACATGCCCTTTTTTAAATACTGTACCTCAGCCTGTTGCTGTGAAAAAGAGGAAGTTACACTGGCACAGACAGAAGGCAGCTACAGCAACAGTCCAAAGGGCATTTCAGAGTCTCTTAACCTCCAATTTACATGTCATCATGAAATTGCATATGTACTTTCTGTTATTTTACCAAATGCATTTCATTTTCACCAAACAGAGTAAGTCTTAGTCACAGAGGTTCTTGTTCATGAATCTCTGTTCCTCATGTCCCTGTAGGGTCTTACTCCAATGTAATGTTCTGAAGTAGCAAGTGTCTTCTTCAACCTTTATTTAGTACTCCGTCTCTAAAGTCCTGGTGACCTCAGAGAAAGAGAACCAAGTTTGGTCCCTATTCCCCGTACCGTTCCTTTGTTTTACAGCAAACTATTTAGTAGTAAAAATATAGAAGAAGAACTTCTTTCTGTGGTAAGTGCTACATCCTTTGGCCTCCAGAGCTCTAGTTTCTGAGGGAGTTTGTTTCTCTGAGAAATAAAGGCCCCATAGCAGTAAGAAGATTCATTTCTGGTTAGGACTATAATATGGTAAACTGAAGCAGCAAATAGAGTCTTCAGCTGCTAATCTTTCATTCTCTATATAAATAGGAATCAGTTATACTTGAAGACCTTAAAGTATGAATATATTTTTTCTGCAATGTGAATTGATTGTATCTGTAACCCCCAGTATCGTACTCACGGAAGCTGCAAACATCCTTCCACTGCGTTACTAACTTCTGTGTAGCATGGCAGAAGTACTGGTGTTCCCAGAAACTGTTCTGGTTTCCTTATACTGATTAAAGAAAAAAAAAAATGTATAGTAGAATGCAGATCCTTATCTGCATGAGGATGTATGCATGATACTACATGTGTTATATGTAATGATTCTATATCATTATATGATACTATAAGGTCAGTATATACAGTATATGATACTGTATGACACTGTAATGATACTATACTATCTGCAGGACATTGTGTGTATTTTTTGTGAAGTATAAGAATATGACAAAACCTATATTTTCAGTATATTCCAAGAACACATATAAAATGAGATATTCTGTGATATTTTTAGCTTATATATGTTTAAAATGAAGAGTGAGCCAACATAAACCGAGAAGAAATAAAATTATTTTGGCTATGCTTACCTGAGAGTTTTACTGCAATACTCTTCCAAGTAATTTTGGTACCTGTCTCTGATCCCAGAAATTAGCAGATTGACTAACACCTTCAGAGTCCAAAGGTATCTTTTACTTGGATTTCAGAAGTCCAAGCCAAATATTAAGAACAAAGTGCATTTTTAGCATAGCAGGTGATTTAACATCACTGACTGGAATGTCATCAGAAAGCTGTGAATTAGACCCTTCTGAGAAGTGATGTTTGGGTTTTGAGTATTTTTTTTTTTTTTGTGATTTAATATAATATGTTGTGATGCTGAACCCTTCAGTTGGGTCATCAGGGGCTTTCAAAGGTTTTGGGTCTTCAAGCAAAACCTGAAGACCATATTTTTTCCACAAGAATGTTTTGTAATTTAATCTAGCAAAAGTCTGCTGAAACTAACAGAGTTCTCTATAGTTCCAATCATAGTGATTGTATTTTCCATTCCTTCTGACTGTATCAATAGAAAGCCCTTTTTTTTTTAAAAAAAAAAAAGAAATAAAAAAGAAAAACAAAGGGCAGCTACTGTATTTTCTGGTGCTTGAGAATTTGGATAAATGTTCTAAATATAACTGAAATGCTATTTAATTATTTTGAGTGCAACAACCTCAGAGCACAAGAATAGATGTAGTGTAAGCTTCTGTTGGAAGGTAAAAGCTTCAGACAGTATCATTAGCTTTCAGAAGCTTTAGTCCACAATTTGCATAATGTTATGGTACCAAGAATAAGACACAAGGAAGATTGTCAGTTATTGGGATACTGGTATGCTAGAGTGTGTGCCATTTTTTCCTTCCTCTCTTATTTTGTAGAGGAAAATCTAAGGAAAGGGACAATTACCTTTTCCTCTTGAGATCAAGACAGCTAAATATAGATGCCTTTGTATAGTTATCTAAAGAAGAACCGTGAGACTAAGCCCTCATTACAATCAGTGGAGATTTGATCTCCATTTAATCAGTGGCCAACAAGGTTGGCTTTGACTAACACCCCAGGGCATCCAAAGACATTCATGATATCCATGTGTGGGCAGCTGAATTGAGCTACTAGTGACTGTCAATCTGACTAATTTTCCAAGTCCCACTAATTTTATTGATCTATGACCATACTCAACTGCCTCCCTTGTGCACTAGTTTAACTCTCTCCTCAGTGGATTTCTGAGTCTCCCTTCTGCTGGCCTTTCTCATAATTTATATAAGGTAGTCCCTCTACTTCTTTAAATGGCCACAGGTTCATCAGCATTGCCCAGGTGCTTTGATGAGACTCTTGGTCATGTAATTCTGTATCTCACTGAGTTCATGAAAGGAAATTCCTCTCCGATATTTTCACGTCCAACAAGACATGATCTTACATTGCATTCTGTATACATACTCTTACACTGACTTCCTCACCAAACGCATTCTGAATGACTTCCAACATGTGTTAAGCAAAGTGACTAATATCTCAGTTGTACCTTACCTCTCATCTTCTGCTCCATATGTGCAGTGTGCAGTTTTTGTTTCAGTGAACATTAGTTCTTACGGTTTTTTGTCTGTTTTTACTTTTTAAATGAAAATACTGTTAGGAATTTATATTGAAAATGACTGTCAAAGGAACATATCAGGCAGTTACAGTAGAAAATAATCAAGTGCGATACCGTCATTAATGTCTGGAGAAAGTTCATTCTGTAGTCCCACAGAGAGCATCTCTCTAGCAGAGGTGAGATTTTTCTAACAGTAGAAAATTTACTGTGCTAGTGGAATAAAATTGTCGGCCACCATTTCCAGCCCACAGTCTAACCATTTTTTTAGATCATTTGTCCCAGAAGAATAAAACAATTTTAAGCAAGAATTTGAGCTTGACTCACTATTCTACAAAACAGGAACAGTAGAGAGGAGAGGACAAGTGAATGTTCAGCAGCTTAGAGCGTCAAGGGAATAGATCTATGATGCCACAGTCATAGATTTTAAGATTGGATATGTCTGCAGGTGTTGTAGTCTAACTTCTTTCATAATAGAGGCTACACAGTGTTGCCCTCTAGTAAGCTCAGTAACTGTTGCTTAACTAAGATGTATTTCCTAAAGCCTTTTGCCACGAGGTTGAGGCACTAACCTGTCTTTCAGTAAATCACATTCTATTTGCTTTACTAAGGCCCATTTTTGTTCTGTGAGTGTCTCTTTTTCTCCTGTAATAACTATTGAATGTACTGGGTGCTTGAAGCTGAATTCATCTGGAGGGGGAAACTCTCAAAGATATTAACATTAAAATTGGCCTCTGGGTAGAGGAAGGAGGCACTGTTAATGCTTCTCATGAAGGAAAATCTGCAACGTAAACTCATCTCTTTAGCTGGCAGTGAGGGAGGGTGAGGTCACATTCACTGAACTACAGTGGCCTAGGCTGGACCGTAGTCTTTTACAACTAACTTTGTCCACCTCCGTGATTGCCTCAGAAGATATCTATTTCGAATGGATATGAACCAAACGTAGATGCTTAATCCGTCTTGTAGGCTCCATAAGGAAACAAATGGATTAGCTTGTCCTGTGCAAGCTGTTAAAGGAAGACTTAGTCTACCTAGTTAGGTAGACTAAGTGTCCCTCTGAAGGTGTCTCAGGGGACTTGCTTCTTTCTGTCAGCAGTATAAGGAACGTAGGAGTTTACACTAGCTGAACTCCCCTCCCCCTCTGCTTCATAATCTTATCTTTTCAATGAAGTAAGGCCTAAACTGGGTACGTATATTAGATGAACTAAATTTCAACCCGAGGAAGCCACTCAAGAGAGAGATGTTATGAAAGCTGCAGAATAAAAGTTTCAATCAAGCCTTACATCTTTTAGATATCAAATATATCAACCTCAGGGAAACAGGAAATCTGGAAGTCTGGTTTACTCATCAGCAAATTCAATTTAAGTGTTCCTTATAGATCAGGATAATGACAAAGACTTTTGGGGTGATGTTTGAGAAATGCTATACAAAAACATTTCTTTTGCTTCTGTATCTTTCCTGACTTAATTACAACACTAATTAATTAGTCAATATTTGTTCATTGTTTTGAAAACGTGGCTGGATATATTGGAAAAAAAGCAGCAACCATTTGCACTTGTCTGCAATTCTATGTGAATGAAGACTACGCTAATGTAAATTTATGGTAAATTTTCCACTGACTGAGGAATTTTGTTATCCAGAATGCTAAAGCTATAAAATATCTTTTCCTAGGTACCATGTAGATTATGCTAGATAGTCAGAAAAAAAAAACTGAATTGACATATGCTGAGAAGAAATTTCCATTTATTTTTTGGATATGAATATTCAGATTTGGATGAAATCAGCTACTTCGATGGCAGCAGAGTTGTGCCTAGGGGTTAAATACAGTCTTCTCTACTTAAGTTTCAGCCAATGCCACCTGGTGAAGTCTGGGAGCTTTAGGGGTAGGTTCTGTCATTCAGATATGTATTTGATTTTCCTGTCAAGGAATAAGAAGTAGATACTATTTGGACAAGTGGTAGATGAGTTTTGCTAAAGAAACTCCTTAAATTTGACAGTCTTTCAAACTGAATTTTCATTATGTCGTAATAGCTTCCTTTTGGGACAGAGGGAATTAATTGTAGTAAATTGATTCCAACACTGTTTGAAGTTTCCTGGGCTGTTTGACTTAAAATGGCTTATCAGTGTGTTTGGTACACTATGCCTGAACATGGTAATGGACAAGAGAAGATGCATAACAATTCATGAAACACTGGAAAACTCTAGAGGGAGTAAAGTCACACTTGAATGATGTAATTCCTTTGTTTCTGAAAAACCTCACCTAAGTCCGTAGTACTGGCTGACTGGTCTTCTACCAATAAAGCTTTCTCATATAGAACTTAAGGTACACAGGGCACCAGCGGCAAGATTCATGAGTATAGGCAACTATGATGTTGGTATGTCAGTGATATTCAAATCTGTGCCACCATTCATTCTTCCCAGTGCCTTTGAGTAGCTAATTTAGTGTCTAGCAGAAAGAGGACTATTGGTAATAGCGAGCTTTGCCAGGCACAGCCTCTATATCATAAAAATTATGCCAACACCTGCCAATAAAGTAATTGTTTACAATTGCCATTACAAGGCAACATCTAGAGGATCTTCATATGCTCTCATAGAAGTGGTTAGCATCCAGCTTTAGCCCACTATCCAACAATAATAAGCAATACCAGGCAAGGAAAAGACCATTAAAAATGTCAAATATACAGCAGGTTTTTATCCATACATTAATGGTTGTTCTCCATAGATTTTACTACGTATATGTAGCATGATTTTTTTTTTTTAGTGCTATTGTTTTCCAGAACCAAAATAAATTCATGCAGTCTCCAGAGGCCAATTTATTTCTTTGGGAAGTTAGGGATGATGATTCCACAGTAATCATATTAAAAATCAATAGTCTTCATCTATAAGACTATAGCAGTGGAACTAACCTGAGACACTCAAGCTAAAAGTGAAAATACTTATTTTTTCACTTCAAGAGCCATGTTTCTAATGAGAAATCATCGGCTTATGTTTTGTTTGGTCCACTGGAGTCCACATTTGGGAACCATTAGTTTCTTCCTAGCCTTTCATGGTTTAATACACTGAGGTGATAGAAGACCATGGTAGAAAGAAATCTCTGAGCTCAGGAAGGGAATTTCCTGTAATAGTAACAAAGCCTTGATTTTTTTCTACGTAAATGAAAAAAAAATGTTATAAGAAATAAGTATGCATCAATCCATATTCTTCCTAGGAACACAAATGACAATACATTAAATCAGAAATATATACAAGAATCATGCTACTATCTATTAATGCATGTTCCAAAACTCCAATGAAGTAGAGACTTTTGAAGTGAAATATGTTGCATCTCCAGAAAGGTGATTTCTGAAGCCACTAAATTTAAGAAAGAACAACTAGCATTCAAATAAAGCTGAAGTGAGAAATCAGTACTAAGGCACCTAGGAAAACATCTTTAATATTTGTCCAGTAGATATTTCTGTCAGTTTTGAAAAGAAAAATTTCATCCCTGTGCTTTGTGAGGCCACAGCCATGTTTACGTGCACACTTAATCTTCATATTTAAAAAGTGACAAACAAGCTTTCTCTGTCAGGAGTTATAAGCATTCAGTAGTGAAGAATCATTCTTTGTGATCATCTCAGCTTCTCTTCAGTCCCGTAACAAACAAAACATAAATACTTACAGCCAACACTATTTTTTTAAAAAAAAAAAAAACACATTTGTTTACATTACCAGATTGGATTTGTCCTTTTCAGAAGCAAGGAGGAGTACAGCTCTTTGGGCTGATTTCCAGCAGTTTCCGTGCTGCTTTCATTCACAAAATCAGTGCACTGGCAGGAGCATGTCCAAATGCCCTCATCCTGTCCTGCTGCTGGCCTGACAGGAAAATCAGTCAACGAAGCAAATGCAACAATTCCCTATTTTTTTTCAACTTGTTCTCTAACTCCAAATACAGTTTCAGCATTTTTTTAAATGTGAATATATGGACCTAGATCCATTAAAGGATCCACAGGATCTTCTAGACTCAGCGGAAGAGTGAATTGCAAACACATAGACAAAGATACTTGAGACATCTTCAGGGTGCAGTGCAGTACTTGCTTTCAGATTTTTTTCCTACTTCCTTTTAAAAAGGCTGACAACTCTTACAGGAGGATCTTAGTGCTCCAAATGAGAAATTTCTCTCCTTTCTCAGAACAGAACTTAAAACACTCATTTAAAATTAATGTAAAATCTGGGGCAGCTCTGCAGCTTAGCTAGTTCCAGGGTAGACAACAGCTGAGCAGAGATTTGGAATTGGAAATTAGTCTCCAAAAGTGGAACCTAAATGGGACTTTGGTGCACAGGTGGGACGTAATTTTTTTTTTGTGGATCTAGTTTTTCTTGCTAGGAAATTGGACTGATATTACCATACCCTATCCAACATTAATCAGGTGGTAACAGCTTTCAGTTTTTAATGATCTGTGAGGGACGAAAGGCTGTTTGATGTTTTCAGTTATTTATTTTTGCCTTTCTCCAGTGATCTATCCTGTGCTTATCAACGTGGCACCTAAGCATTAACTTCAAGTATTTTGAACTATCCACTCCCATCAGATTTTTAAGTTTCAAAATTGTTCTGCACATTGATTTGCATGTTGTTCACAGACAAAGGCATGGCTGTTTCAGATGACAAATGAACACACTTATTTCTTATGATCCGAAATGGATTGAAGCTTCCAGCCCTCTAAATTGGATTTTGCCAGCTAGCACACTACATGGCACAGTGCTGAAAATGGTTTCTTGACTATGCCAGTTGCAAAAAAAAATGCTTAAGAGCTGGGCAAATTATTTCTTTGGGTAACACTTTTGCTCAAAGAATATAAGTTCTGAGTAACAGATCTGTATTTCAGGAGCAAGTTCTAGCTTTGAAATGAGAATTTGCCTAGATTAGGCAAGTGGGTATTTGGCTGAATTATTAAGGTCTTTGTTCTTGTTTCTGAGATGGTGTATGGTAGGGCAAAGATTCACTAAATTTAACACTCAACAAAATGCTGGCTTTGAATGCTAGAATTGCATACTGCTCAATCTCCCCCCGAGCATGCCATGGCCTTTGCTGAAACTCGGCTGAAAAGCTGACCGGGGCCTTTATGGGCATTCGGTTGTCATTTCCTACAGAGCACAAATGAAGAAGTAACAGCAGAAGTGAATCACTACTTGTAAAGAGAGACTCCGTTTAGTGGATTGGTCAGTAAGTGTGGGTGTTCAGATCTTAAATTTCAGATGAAGAAGTCAAGCAAGCAAGAACACAGGAGCCATGGGAACAGTTGGAAGTAAATCTAAACATATATTTTAAAAAGCTGCAGGTGGGCTTTGTGAGCAGGTGTAAAAATTATTACTGTGGGGCCAAAATGTCTGTTCTGAGTAAACAGTGACCATTTTGATCTTATTCTCTGTTTATGAAGGGGAAATAAGGATTCAGAGATAATAGACTATATTTAAGCACGTGGAAAAATCTATTTCTAAAATTATAAGAGAGGTAAATCCAAACATATAATACAGATCATATGTCTGTAACTTAACCAAGGCTTAGGATATAAAATGACTTAGATAGGGAAACACACCCATCAAGTTTCCAAGTAAAAAACAGATAGACTTGTTTTTAACTGTGAAAGGTCCTTTACTTTAAAGATTTTACTGTCCTATCCATTTGACCTATTCTCTTTTTGAGTTTCTAATTATTTTCCTTTTTCTTTTTTTTTTTTTTGTTTTGTTACTCATCTCTAGAGTAAAAGATGTCTATTATCCTATCAGCTATACATTAGTAACAGTTGTTGAAATAATTTGGACCTCTGTAGCAGGTATTGTGACTTATCCCAGGTGCTCTTTTCCCCTTTTTCTTTCTGGGAGATTTGATACGTAATATGTGCAGAAATACGAACTTTCTGGAACTAATAAAGGGAAAAGTACCCCAGGTTAGTAAACTTAATAAAAATATTTCTCTAACATTTTTTCTGCATACGTGATGTACTTTTAGATAACTTAAGTTCCTCCATTGTAAAGTAAAATGTCTTGGAATGACTTCTAACAGGGGCTTATCAGCCTATGAAATGAATCTGGCAGTCTCAGTAACCAGGTGACAAGTGTCTAAAGCACGCTCAAACAAAAATTACTGCACAGCTGGCACTGGTGTCCACCTTTGGCCACACTCCTAAAGCAGAGGCCAAGCACTGAATCTGGTGTGGGCAATGAACTATCCTGATGGCTTATGCAGCTCAGGTTTCAGGCTTATTACCAGGAAAACTTTCACTGTCACTGTTTGCATTTTTAACCTTTTCTTCAATAGAAAGGCCATTCCAGAAATGGAATATATTCTACAAAGCCATGCAGCACAATCCTCAAGAGGCAGCTTCCTTTGGAAATGGGAATCTCTTAAGCGGAATTTCAGTAGCTGAATGTTTCCTTGAAAACAAAAGGGATCTGAAGGAAGCACAACATAAGAAGACTGGACCTTGCTTGTATATATTTGAGAATTTATACTGACTTGGGAAGTAAATCCTTTCTTCTGAAAAAAAAAAAAGGTGCAATTTAGAAAGATTGTTTTTCTGCATTGAGACAGTGCATATTCCAAGACCTCGAGCTATTTTTCCTTTGTGTGCAAGACAAACAATTTTGAGCCTCACCAACAAATATTAAAACATCAATCTCTCATATGCCTAGAATCTTTTCAATGACTTTTATAGTCTCTCCTCTCCTCTGGAATCAATGTACATAACAAATTTGATGTTTGCTTTGGATGTTAAAAAACTTGCTACTTCTTTTCTGCACTCCAGAGCTCCACATGTACAGGCATCTTTATTTCTGTGGCCCACTACATCAGAAGTCTTAGTATTAGGCAGTGCAAATTTTATCTAATCTCTCTAGAGTATTAAAACTAAGGGCATGATTGTCATTGTAATAGCAAACAACAAGCAAGTCATCAGTTGCAGAATTTTTCAGCAGAAGAGCAAACAGGGAAACTCCCAGATTAATCTTTTTTTAGCATTCCCAAGACTAAGGAATGCAAATATAACCATTTAGACAAAGAACACCCTAACATTATCCCAATTTGCAAACAAAATTAATCATTAAAAGGGGAAACTAAATAGAGTATAATTACAGACCCCAGACACTGATATGTATACACTGATATGTCTTTACCAGACATCCCCAAAGGATGAGTAAGTCAAATTATTCACTGTAACAGTAGCCTTTGATGAAAGTATTTTGTTTCTCTCTAATGACTGTGCTTGCCTTACCATCTGAAAGAACTCCTTTTTCTCAGCATCACTTCTTCCCCTATAACACATTCTCATAATTTTTGGAAGGTGTTCAAAACCTCCTCTTTTATAAGTAAAAAACAAAAACAAAAACAAAACAAAAACAATAACAACAAAGCATCTAACAAAAAAAGACATCCAGAAGCTACTGACCAACAGCTTATTCTTCTTGGTTGTATAAATCCAGGCTTCAAGTCCCTCTTCTGACTATTTGCAGTCAAAAATTTGAATCTCATAGGGCAGGAGAATGACTAAGGTATCAGCCTATTGTCTATTCAATGTAGGATATATCATTAAATATTAATTTGACCACAACGTTAGATTCACTTTTCCTCTGCACATTCTCTGAATCCACATGTATCTGAGCAAATTAAACTGAAGGGAACTGAATTTTGGCACCATCTACCTATCTATTTTTCTATTCCCAAGTGAAATATGGCTAGATAATTGTGACTGTAATAATACTGTATTTATTCCTGAAAAGTATATAGCTCAAAAGCATAGATGCTTTCTCCATTGGTTTATGTTTTGGCATCAAATTTGGCTATTTTTCCAACAGATCTGTATTTCATGAGACAGAAAGGACATCCTTCTTACAGAAATTGTGGGAGAAGCTGTGGATGTTGTTTATACGGACTTTAGTAAAGCCTTTGACACCATTTCCCACAGCATTCTCCTCAAGAAACCGCCTGCTCATGGCTTGGATGGGTATACCCTTTGCTGGGTAAAGGCTGCTCTGAAAGGGTTGTGGTGAACAGAGTTAAATCCAATTGGCAGCTCGTCACAATTCGTATTTCGTAGGGGTCAGTGCTGGGGCCAGTCTTATTTAATATCTTTATCAATTATCTGGATGAGGGGATTGAATGCTCCCTCAGTAAGTTTGCAGATGACATCAAATTGGGTGGGAGTGTTGATCTGCTCGAGGGTAGAAAGGCTCTACAGAAGGATCTGGACAGGCTGTATCAATGAGCTGAGGCCATTTGTATGAGGTCCAACAAGGCCAAGTGCCAGGTCCTGCACTTGGGTCACAAAAGCCCCATGCAATGCTACAGGCTTGGGGAAGAGTGGCTGGACAGCTGCCCAGCAGAAAAGGACCTGGGGGTGCTGGTTGGAAGCCGGCTGAACATGAGCCAGCAGTGTGCCCAGGTGGCCAAGAAGCCCAAGAGAATCCTGGCTTGCATCAGAAACAGTGTGGCCAGAAGAACTAGACAAGTGATCATCCCCCTGTACTTAGCACTAGGGAGGCTACACCGCAAATACCATGTTCAGTTTTGAGCCCCTCACTAGAAGAAAGATATTGAACTGCTGGAGTGTGTTCAGAGAAAGGCAACAAAGCTGATGAAGGGTTTAGAGCACAAGTCTTACGAGGAGCAGCTGGGGGAACTAGGATGTTGTTTAGCCTGGAGAAAAGGAGACTCAGGGGACACTTTATCGCTCTCTGCAAGTACCTGAAAGGAGGTTCTAGTGAGGTGGGTGTTGGTCTCTTTTTCCAAGTAACTAGCAAGAGGAAATGGCCTCAAGTTACACCAGAGAAGATTTTAAGAGGATATTAGGAAAAATTTATTCTCCAAAAGGGTTGCCAAGCATTAGAACAGGCTGCCCAGGAAAATATTTGAGTCACCATCCCTAGAGATACTCAAAAGACAGGTAGATGTGGCACTTACGGACATAGTTTAGTGGTGGACTTGGCAGTATTAGGTTAGTGGTTGGACTTGATGATCTTAAAGGTCTTTTACAACCTAAATGATTCTGTGAAATTAATGAATCAATTTCTATTGCCAGTGTTTGAGGGCAAGAAAAATGTCCTTATAGTGTCTCTTACCATTTTCTCATATAAATGTGAGAAAATCCAGTCTTATAATGATGCCTGGATACTTTAAACAGTGATGGTAAACTATGTAAGTCCTCTCAGTGCACAAGATTCCGTTAAACTCCATAGGGCTCTATAACATTGAGGATATCAACCCATGTAGAAAAGCCTGCAAAATTTAAATCGTGAGTGTACACTCTTTTTCTCAGTTCTCTGTTGCTGTGATACAAGTTGCAGATCCAGTCAGTGGCAAGATGTGGGCTGGGACAGGTGAAAGCCTTCAAGATTTTTCAAGTCTTATCAATAGATAGACAGATGGTAACTAGAAGCAGACTATATTGGACAACAGATGCTTCTAATACAACCATGAGAGGCTTGGAACATTCATTAACTAATTAACTGTATTGTTTTCCATTTTATTTTTAAAAAGACATATTACATTAATGTCTGTTTATATTTTCTTCTTAGACATTCTGTAATCTAAAAAGGTCTGGTTGATAAGGCTGTGACAGTAAACTTGACAAAGTTATTGGCTTCTTTTTTTAGGTTTTTTAAATTAAGAGATGGTTAAATTGCAGAAAAATTATGGCTGCATTATACCAGGATTATCTTGCAAACAAAACCTATACAAGGAAAAAGGCGGAAAGTAGTTAAAGCATTTATGAGTAAGTATTTCTTTTCTTGCAACTCTTCTGCCATGTACCTTTTTCTCCTATCCAAACCTAGATTTTAAAAGACTTTGCTGTTTAAAGAGCACTCAGTCTGACATCCTGCACCAGCTGTCATTTTTCTGGGTTGTCTTTCTTCCAGCCAGGCAGCAGGTTCATCGCAGAGCAACTACACAGGTGACGCAGGTCCAGTGCTCCTGTGGAAGTGCTCCATGTGCTGTGCGTGTGTACAAAGGGACTGCTCTTCTGGGAAGTGGCAGATTTTCTTTATCTGTGCAATAGATCCAGTCATACCATCAGGCTAGGGATGTGCTAAGCCCCTCTTTCACTAAAACAAGCCCTGCTTTTGCTAAAACTTGTTATCCTAGTCATATGCTTTCCACAAGATGCTTGATGCTATACAACTGCTGATTTTTTTTTGTTAATTAGTGAGAATACAGATGACACTGGTTCAGGATTTAGTGGAGACAATCTGTGCTGACATCTAAAATTTTACATTTTTTTCATCCCCTTTCCAAAAATGTTATTTGAGCAAGAAAGTTTCATTTTAAACAATGATATGTCAGACAATTCTTTACATTCAAATGTTGGTTTCTCTGACACTGTTATATGAAATCTTGAAAAAAAAAAATATATGCAGGTGTATTAATTTAACAATGATGTGTCACATATTTTTTTTTTACTTGAGAAATTCAGGAATATTCAGAAATATTTGCAAATCATCTTCAGTAACAATGGATTTGGTAGTGCAAGGTTATTCAGCTTCATATTATTTGTCTCTGCTGCTTGACAGGTCAAAAAAGAAAAATATTTTGAAGTCTCCAGAATTCCTTGTTTATAGGTTCATGGTTTGCATAACCGATATTTTAACTTTTTCTTCTCCTTGTTGACATGGTTATAAAACATCCCATCAAATTTTAGTCACTTGAAATTGTCTTTGCCCCTTTTTCCAAATTTCATGTTTCACTTGTGTGTTTCTAGGTAGCTCTGTTGTAAAAGAGAGTGACTATGTAAAATAGTAATTTCTCACAGAGGTTTATGAATTTAGCTTAAGGCAAGATACAGTAAAATGGTAGTGCCAGCAACTGGAGGAGGCAAAGTAGAGATATTAATATACATAGGTAATTAGCACCTCATTTAGATCAATTATAGGCCTAAACTATGGCCTTAAGTCAATTCAGTGATTTCCATTAACTTCAAAGAGTACCAGATGAAGCACTATGTGACAGGTTCAAGTAGCTCTTAAAAGTATATCAATAAAAAGGAACATGAATGGTATTATATACTTTTTTTCTGACCTCCTGCCTAGGCATTTCTATTCAAAAGAAGGATAATATCTAGTAATATCATCCTCAGGTCTGATATACTTAACTATTAAACCACTACGTGTTCTACAGTTCGTATCACAATCGTACTTTTCGTGCTTTTTATCCAGTTTTAAGGCCACTTTTGTATTGAACAGTCAATACAGCATGGCTCAATGCCTCTGGAATGACCTCCTGAAAACTGCTCTTCTTGGCTATGATGCTTATTTTGAGATGATGCTTAATTTTTCACATGCATAAAAAGGGGCATCTAAGGCAGCACAAGAAGTACCCAATATATTAAAGTTGACTAAATTATAAACCAGTGAGTATTTGTATCTGATGCGAAATTCTAGAAATAATTCTGGCAAACACTGAGCTGGATGCAGCTTCTAGGGGAGGTGCAAGGTAATAAGAGCAATGATAAACTGATTGAATGTAGCTGAAGCAGGCTATAATGTGATCTTTCTCAGTTTTCCGTCTGTTCCTCTGCTAGTGTAAATCTCCCTCATACCTGGGGCAGCTGGGGCTGAGAAAGTTCTGTGCGACATCCCAGTGCAAAGCCTGGTATCTGGGTGCCAGGAATAAGACAGGTTTATTCTGGTCTATCAACTAGGAAAACCCATGCATGTCTTGATAAACCTTCTGGGGAATGCAAAATGCTAATCTTGCTGTTGAAAAGAAGAAATGCCTCATCCTGGCCTTTGCAGTTTTATTTTCTGTCAGATCTTGTGCATGATGTGCTGCTGTCTACTTATTTCTTTGTTGGAAGAAGTCAGAGGGCCACCAGTTTTACAGTGAGAGGAAGGTAGCTGCTGCTGCTGCTGAGCAGCCTCTAACGCTGATCTGTGTCAAAGCAGCACATCTGAGTCCTTTGAAATTAGTTTCGGTTGTTGGGTGGAACCATGCTATAGACAGACTAATGACAAGGGGAACAGCACAGAAGACAAAGGATCTGTGATTTTTTAAATGGATTCTACATAAACATCAACACATGCATACTTCTAAACATGTGTGCCTGTTCACAACTGATCATGCACATAGAGGACAAAAATATTCAATGAATTTTTAGACATGCTGTCACTCTGTCAGGATTTGCATTCACCAAATAGAGTTGGTTCTCTCAGTTGGAGAGAATGGAGTTGTCATTTTAATGATGTTATGCAGCAGAGGTCTGCTTTGATCATGAGAAGAGGAATGAAAGGATCAACTTCGCCATCAGGAAAGAGGGAGAATCAGAAAGTCTAAGCATTTTCATAAGGTGAATTCTGTAATTTTTAAATATTTTTGCTTAATTGAACGGTTTATTTTTAGTTAAGGAACTTACCTTTCAGCTATGACCTTTCTGGCTGCTAATGTTTTCCAGAGCTAAGACAATCCTTTCCAACTTACTTTAATTAGCTTTACTTTCTCCATTTTTAAAGGAATAATGTACTTTTCTGGGTTAATCCCTTACCTACAATATCGCCTTAGCCTGGTGGGATTGAACATTATCCCTCCTAATGCTGTAGAAGTTTTTTCTTTCTCTGATGGCTCTTGCAAAGGGCATCTCTTCACAACTCTCTCACTTTCTGGGTACAGCCATGTGCAGGAGTGCAGAAATGAAACCTCCTGAAGGCCAATAGCAAACAGCAGGATGCCTCTCTGAAACAGCAGAACAAGGCAGAGACAGCATACCCTCCAGTGGGGTTCCTAAGCTTGGTGATACATATTTGGACACAAAATGTGGTCACTTAGAAGATGTAGTGTGGGCTTCCTTTCCCAGTTTACAGTGGTGCCTTTGAGCAGAATGGAAATGTACTTCACCTTTCCATTGTTTTTTAAACCCGTGTTGTCTCTGAGTCTTTGTCTACTATGAAATTATTTTAAAATAGCAAACGTCAGTTGCTTTGGAAATCTCTGTCAGCATTAGGTGTGAGACTATTTTACTCAGACACTTGAAACCATTCGATATGCTCAGTCATGAGAACCAGTCTGCTGGAATAATGAATTCATGCATAACAAACTGCCTAACTAAGCTTACAGAGAGCAATCTCTTCCTTAGGACTCTGCTAAAAATTATATTCCATCTTTGTTTTGTGCTACTACAGAGCAAGATTACATGTATGTTTTATATAATTTGATATCCAGCTTATAAGAAATTTATTAGCACTGAGGAATACATTTCAACATCTACCTAGAGTTTCACTTAAATTTAATTTAAAGTCTGATCAAAGACTATAGGCCAGGACTCTTTGTCCTTTGAGTAGTATTATCCCTTGATGTGGAAAATCTCTGCAAGATTTAACATGTAGACAGCCACATATTCTTCTGGACTTTTTTTTTTTCTCTCCTTCCTTTTCGCCTGCCAGCTCCACTGAAGAAGCAAGCAGTGTGATCCTTAAGTTTCTGGTCACAAAGGCCTGCCTGAGGCAAACCACAAGCTAGAGGAAGAGCTGAGCCTGTTCCTTCTGTGATTCTCCTCCTGTAACCGCAGCTCTGCAGCACTGCTGTGCACTTCACAGTACATGTAGGTTCCACACCTGCTGCTTTACAAGGGCAGGCATAGAGG
The DNA here is from genome assembly GCF_036417535.1 of Chlamydotis macqueenii. Taxonomy (NCBI): domain Eukaryota; kingdom Metazoa; phylum Chordata; class Aves; order Otidiformes; family Otididae; genus Chlamydotis; species Chlamydotis macqueenii. Next base: position 25,009,486 of record NC_141558.1, read on the forward strand.
AATACACTTCAGCGATACAGGTCAACGTTCTGCTTTACTGTTGTCTGTCTGATACAGCATGTGCAACCCTAGCCAGCCCCAGAAACCTAGTATGTGAGTAAGCACTATATGTCTTCCCCTGTTCTCTGGTTAAAGATCTACAGAAGATCACATGCCCTTGACCAATGGCTTTCATTCATTTTGAATAACATCTTTTTTTAATGTTGTGCTGCTGGATCAATGTAAGCAAATTTCATTAAATGCTCTGCCTCTGTAAGATTAAAATCAAGGGTTACTTAGTAGTCATAGACTTATTTAATGAATTTAGAAACATCTGTTTCTACCAAACTCTGAATCTGGTCCCGGCAGCATGGGAGCACCAGGGCAAGTTTTCGTTCTGAAAAGATGAGAGTTAGATATCTTGCTGTTAGGACTTAAGACAAAAATAGACTGTCCTTGAGTTTTGTGTTTTGAATACTATACAAAAAAAAAAAGAACAACTGAGCAATAAAGTCGAAGTCATACTCATGGCAAGAGTGAAATAGCAGGCTTTTGTTGTAATACATATCACATACATTAATGTAACATGGAATAATGAAAGCTTCCCAGTGTAAACAATAGAAGCACATTTGGTCTGAATTATTTAAATGTAACTTGATCAAAGCAATTGAAAATGCAGTGAGGAAACAATTCTTCATTAGCCATGAGATAGACAAGATGACCTAATAGATTCCAAATGTATCATAAGAAGTTTGTTACTGAAATACTAATAATAATTTCATAGTGTATAAAGGACATGTAGAGACCCCATGAGATAAGTGTGGACAAAGCTATGCATATACAAAATCAGAAATTGTCTCAATCTCCAAGGAACATGAAAAGAGATACAGAAGACCGAGCAAACTTTTCACAGCAGTTCACTGACCCATATTACCCAATCTGAGAAGCTGTCCTATCCTTTGGGACACAAGCCAATGCAACCCTTCTATTGAAATAGAAAAGGAAATTTTTATTCCAGTAACTGCTATTTGTGCTACAAAAACAACATATCATTTTAGTTTTTAATTAATGTTGGTGTATTTTAGAAGTGTTACCCAGCTGAGATGCACCTGCAATTTTCTACACAGGCATTCAGACTGTATTCAGACTGTAATTCTGTCTAAGCAAAGTCAGATGTAAAATTTTCTCAGCCTTTACAAGGAATTGCATTTAACCTGCAGTGGTCTTTGGTCTGCTCTGGCTCTCATATATCTCAAATCCAGCTACATCTCATAGCAATATGCCAAAGATCAAACAAGTCTCTGCATATTTCTGATTCAGTCAACGAATAAAGAATATTAACTAGTATTATTATCCTTAATTTAGAACAAAAATGTTTCTTCAAAAAAAAATTAGGATCAATTTTCAAACAGTATTAATTAGGCATACGGCAGATACTCCACATTTTAACTGGGATTGCTAAGCTTTTCTTTTTTTTCTTATTTTTGGATTAACTTTATGATTGACATGACCTTCAATTAACCAGATCAGACATTATACGTTCCTCACAAGCAATTTATAAACTGAAATGGCAGTTGATCCTCTCAAAGAAAGTCCATTCCAGATTATTGAAAATGAACTAAACTAAGAGTAGCTCTGAAATGATGCAACTCACATTTGCCCTCATTCGAAAAACTCTGATATAATAGGCTGTCTTTAATACTCTGTGATGGTACTTGGTTCCTAACTGTGATAAATCTTCCTATAATCACTCCTTTTAACAAGATCAAACAGCTTAGAACATCCAAAACACTTAATTCCTTCAGGTTGATTGCATTTATCATCAAAGAATATGAAGTGCATTTCATGACATTTGGAAAGTAGTTCTAGTTGCCCTTTTATTCAATATCAGAGTCACAGAATACAGAGTGAACAGGAATATTGTAGATCCTACTGTTTTCAATAAACAGTAGCAGTATTTAGAGTTTGAACCATATGTCCTTCCACCCTAATTTATGCTATGATTTTAAGATTAACAACTATATATATATCTGAATTGCATGCCAGAGAAGGTGTCAGCCACAGTCACTTTCTTCTTTATGGAAAGGGATGTGCTTGAAAATTTAGACATCTTTCTCCATGAAGAAACAACAGAGCTAGTCAAACATAGGGTCAGAAGTATTATGGTTTTAAGAAAGTGTAATCGGACGGGAAAGGGAAGAGGGAGAGGAAAAGCAGTTGCTGAAAGTGCTGTAGGAGGAATGCCTTGCAGACTGTGAAGGGAAGCTAAGAAGAGAATGATAATCCTAAACTTTATGAGTTAGAAGTGGAATTATGCGATATATAGAATTACAGAATAATAGAATAGTTTGGGTTGGAAGAGACCTTTAAAGGTCATATAGTCCATATCATTATGAAAATGTCACAGTACAAATAAGGGGAGAATGTGGAGAATTTTGAAAGATGCATTCAACAAATTGAGGAAGAGCAGCACAGATACTAGTAGTGATTGGAATGGAGACTGTAGCAATGGGGTTCATTTCAGAAAGAGTCTTCTGACAAGAAAAGGACAATTCAGGCCACCTCATGCCGAGCTAACTCTAAGGTGGAAGGTACAGCTGTGTTAAAAAAGAAAGCAGTTGTTATTTAAGCAGAACTATTGTCTTCAGCTAAGTGGAAGAAGATTTGTATTGTGATGTGAAACAGTCTTGCATCAGAGAGAGAAGTGCCAGTTACATCCTACAAAGTAGAGGGCCCTGAATTGTCTCAATACCTAAGCATACATTGCAGGTATGTGTTGCAAAAGTCAGTGGGTCCATACACATAATTGTGCAGAACTGGAGTACAGAGGAATTGAATATTTTTTTCATATCTCTTTTCTAAGTGAGGTTTCTTCACCTTGGTTTGATTACAGCTGGCCAGAGGTCATTTGATGGAGGAGGGGAGTAGTATGCAGTGAGTAATTATTTATGAATTTAGGTCAAATGTGACAAGTAGCTCAAGCTGGAGAAAAATGGAAAGCTTAGAAAAATCAGTTTTTCTTTTTGACAAAAAAAATCAATTTTTTTCTTGAGACAAAAATTTTTAGAGACTATCAGAACTAATTTAAGAAAAAAAATTCAAGATAAAGAAAGTATTCATCGTAGATTAAATATTTTTTTAAAGTTTGTTTTGCTTGTTCTCCTAAGAAAAAGTACTTACACTGTATTAACCAGGAGGCAACCATTGCTCACACCCTCCAGTCAAATAAAAAATCTAAATTTAAAAAAAAAAACATTTTCTTCCAGGTCCTTCCAACAGTCATTTGCATCCACAAAAAAAAAAAAAAAAAAGCTACTATAGGGAGAGAACTTGTAACTTCTACAGAGCCACTATGGGGGCTGGAGAAGCAGAAGATGGCAGAGGCACCTCTTTGCTACTGCTCTAAGACCAACCTGCCAAATACTCATCATATCATAGTCTCAGTCTGAATAACAACTATGTGTGCCAGAGGACAATGTATGTAACAGACTCACTCTAGCTGTAAACACATGCCAACTGGCACTGGCTTGGAAATTTTCAGCAAACTAATTTTGATGGAAAACATTGATTTGTCAAAACCAAAATACTGCAGTGGGAATGTACATACCAATTTCAGCATCCAGACACTTGTCTACTGCAGGATAATCAGTATCATTATGGCAGGATTCTCCCCTGAAACACCAAGATCCTGCTCTGAATAAACCTGCAAACACAAAACTATGTTTTTCTGCACTGATTATATAGGGAGTCCAGGAAAACTGGTCAGCTAGGTTATGTATCTAACCTTGGGGTATGTGAATACCTAATCATAGTTCAGTCAACTGAAGCCGATGACTTCTTAGTCAAAGGGAAAACTATTCATAGCCTCCTCAATATAAACAAAATATCAAATGTTCTGTTCATCAATGACACACCAGCACACTAGGTATCCTACAAGGCTGACCGCAAATGTTTGAAACATGAAAGGCCTCTGAGAAATTAAGGACTGAGATATTTATTTGTGTTTTATGATTAATAGGTTGAGCTCTTTGTTGGAGCTTCCACATGGAATCAGCAGAAAACACATTTTTCACTGCTTAAAAGTTTTGAGAATCGAAATGGTTTCCTGTGCTCTTTCAGGATAAACCTGGTACCCTACAAATGTGAAAAAGTATGAGAGAAGATCTCAAAGACTGAATTTAGCCCACATTTGGGATTTGGGAATTTCCAGTCCAAATCTCTGCCTATTTGGTAATTGTTTACACAAACTGAAATCAGTCTGTTGTAAGATCATAATCTTATAACAGTCAATATCCCATTCAATAGGACAGAGAACCCACCTAAGCAGTGATAAGTTTAACTTCCATGATGAACCAAATAGAATAAGGAATATACATGTTTCCAGTTGGTCCCCAAGTAACGCAGTAATGTCTCTAGTAGTAGTAGTAGCTGGAGAGGTGGGCCTGTGCCAACCTCATGAAGTTCAACCAGGCCAAGTGCAAGGTCCTGCACCTGGGTTGAGGTAATCTCAAGCACAAATACAGGCTGGGAGGAGAATGGATCGAGAGCAGCCCTGAGGAGAAGGGGAGTGCTGGTGGATGAGAAGCTTAACATGAGCAGGCAATGCGCCCTTGCGGCCCAGAAGGCCAACTGCATCCTGGGCTGCATCAAGAGAAGCGTGGCCAGCAGGTCGAGGGAGGTGATTCTCCCCCTCTACTCTGCCCTGGTGAGACCCCACCTGGAGTACTGTGTCCAGTTCTGGAGCCCCCAGCACAAGAAGGACATGGACCAGTTGGAGAAGGTCCAGAGGAGGGCCACGAAGATGATAAAAGGGCTGGAGCACCTCTCTTATGAGGACAGGCTGAGAGAGTTGGGGCTGTTCAGCCTGCAGAAGAGGAGGCTCCGGGGAGACCTGATAGCGGTCTTCCAGTACCTCAAGGGGGCCTACAAGAAAGATGGGGAAAGGCTGTTTAGTAGGGCCTGTTGCGATAGGACGAGGGGTAATGGTTTTAAAATAGAGGGGGGTAGATTTAGATTAGAAATTAGGAAAAAATTTTTTACGATGCGAGTTATAGAACACTGGAACAGGTTGCCCAGAGAGGTGGTGGAGGCCCCATCTCTGGAAACGTTCAAGGCCAGGCTGGATGAGGCTCTGAGCAAACTGACCTAGTCAGGGATGTCCCTGCTCCTTGCAGGGGGGTTGGACTAGATGACCTTTGAAGGTCCCTTCCAACCCTAACCATTCTATGATTCTATGATTCTATGATTCTATTTCCCTAATAAGCAAGATTTCGTCCCTTACCTGTCCATTTGACATTTTTTTCTAACTGAGTGAAGAATATCCAATTCTTATAAATAATAATTTGAAAAAAGAGCATCTTCTATCAACAGAATATATACAACCGAAAAATTCCCTAGTAATACTGACTTCTTTTGATGGCTACAGAGTGTTTTTGAATTCCTCTCTACTCCTACAGATGAACTGAATCCTAAAATAGCTCTGTGCACAAGGCTTATATCCCACCTCAACTTCCAGATTGCCCAAGTTTGCTGAAATACGATCTCACACCAAAGCCAGGCTATTTGCTTCAACTCCAAGCAGAAAGGATGTCCCTTTTCCTAGTCACTTGTGCTCATATAGTGTTAGAGCAGATGGCAGAAATTTGCTTTAGCAGTTAACCTCTTCAGTTTGGATCTCTGTGGGCAGGCAAACATCTTAAATTTCTCTTTGAGCTTTAGTAAAAAGCAAATTAAAAATATGAAAATAATTTTCAAATTTAAATTTACAAATTTTGTCTGAAACTTCCTCTGTTGATTCTCATTCTTCCTGTGACTGTAAGCTTTAATCTGACTAATCATTCATTCTCATCTTGGCCCTTCCTTTGATCAGATCACTTTATTTTTCAGCATTTGTTACACCACTGCCACCCTTGACCTATTCATAAGACATAAGTAGAGACTTCATTTTGCCAGAGTAATTTCATGAGTTTTTCTTCCATCAGCCTGTTTTCAGTACTGCTCTATGAATTCCTACTTGAATCTATCTTTCTTAAGCATATGTGATCAGACCTGTATACAGCACTAAAAAAAACTTCTCACCACGATCTTGTACCTTAACATCTAAAACTTTACTTCACAAATTCACTAGAAATATATCAATACAATTTACAGATACCCTTGTCCTCTTAAGAAACATATGCCATTAGTAATCTGTGGTCTTTCTGTAAGCTTATATTAGTTAACTAATATAAGCATGTCATTCTCCTCTTTTGTCTGTCCAACTGGCAAGTAACTAGAAATTTTAGCTTCTATCCCATATCTACATTACCTTATACTTTATGCTTTGAAAATTTAACACATTTCTATTATTCCATTACCCCAAACCATTCACTTTATAGTATGGTATTATCAGTCCTCCTGTGTACTGGCAATATTTTTTAGCTTTTAATCACATGGGTTGTTCAGTAGTCATCTCCTCTTTTCTGATAACTTCATTAATGAAAATACTAAGCAAGATAATTTCCAATATTAGTAATTTAGGAATACTTAACCCTTGCCTGAAAACTCCAATTTTTACACAACCCACTCTCATCTGTCCTTTGCCCAGCTCCTAATCCAACTTCAGTTCTTCTAATAAACCTCATCTTCAACATCTTCAGTTTAGTAATTTCCCCTGTAGTCATACAAAGTGCTTTCTGAATTCCAGACAGGGTAAACTTACTACATTTCTTCACCTTTAAAATAAGCTATCTTGTGAAAGAAAGATAGAGTTAGTTAAAATCTATCTTTGGTGAAATTGGGATGAACTGCTCTGGTTTTCTTCTTTTTTTGGTCCTTTTTTCTCTTTTTCTTTTTTTTTCTACTCTGGCCTGAATAATGGTCCTGCAGTTGCTTAAAGTACTTTTTCCCTTTTCAAATTGCTTATTGTTTTCCCGTCCTATAGACTTGGTAAGTTTATTTAAAGGCGCAAGACAAGATTTGTGATTTCATATGCAAGTTCTTTCTGCATTTGAATTCTGAGGAATTTGATCTTGACATTTTTAAGTCTTGCTTTCATCTTGAACTGAGTTAGTTTCACTAAATCCCATGTCAGTTCCACCCAGCTTAGTATTTTCCTGTAAATTTGTTAAGGATGCTTTCTGTCTCATCATCCACATTATTGACAAAGACACTGAAAAATTCTGGCTTCAGTTTCAACCACCAGGATATTCCATGTGATACTGGCCACCCACTGAACCTCAAACCACTGGTTACAACCTTTTGAACTGGGTAGTCCAGTCATTTTTTAATTAATTTAACAGGATTAGCCTTTAGTTCCTTCACTTCCAAAGGAAATAGCTATAGGAGATGGTGTTAACCCCTCTTCCTCATTCACATAGCCAGTCATTTAATCTCAAAAAGTAATCCTGCTGATCAAACATGTTATGGCCCTCATAAACCCATGTTCCCTGTTCTTGATTGCTTTCTTGTCCTTCATGTGTTTGGAAATGGTTTCTAATAGGATATGCTGTTGATTTAGAGCATAAGATGAAGCTGACCAGCCTCTTATTTCACAATTCTGTTTTCTTGCCTTTTAAAAAAGTGAGTGTAAGATTAACCTTTCTTTTATCGATCATCAGGAAACTCCCCTGACCACAATGACTTTGCATTGAGAATGACAGTGGCAGTGACCACTAGTGGGTGAAACCTACCTGGCCCCAAATATCTGAATACATTCAGTTTTAGTCGATAGTCCCAGTCTGCTGTCCATCTCCTTCCAAAATTATGCTGTTATGCACAGAGGTTTGAGAAAAAACAAACAAAACTTGTGGTAAGTACTTCAGCTATATCTGTATCATATTCCCTTGTTTCATTGTTTTTTTTTTCTTTTCTTGATATCTCTAAAGAGTTCTTATTAACTGTTTCAGTTTTCTTACAAGGCTGGAATCAGTTTGATCTTTGATAGGTCTTGTTTATGCTTTTATCTCTTGATCTGTTAAACGTAGTGTTCTTTGCTGATCTGTCTTTTTTTGCCATTTTTTTCTAGTTCTTTATTACTAATATATTCTTTCCCCTCTATTAATCGTTTATTTAACTAGATCTGGAATCCTTCCAGACAGGATTTTTACCCTTTGCCTTGATGATGCAGAAGAGCTTCCATTACAGTTTACATTCTCCTTAGCCATGTGAATTTTGCTCATGTCTCTAGTTAGGTTTCTTTAACAGCTCAAAGTTTGTTATAAAAAAAAACCCTTGGACCAATTTTATTTAAATGTCCCTCTAATGTCCATAAACTTTTGATCTAAGAGTGTTGTCTACAATTCCACATCTTCTATGAACTAAAACTGATAAAATTTAATCTAAAATTATATTAACTCTGGTGATTTCAGACAAAAATATTTTTGTTAGTACATCTATGAACTATCTATCATATATGGGCTGTATTATTAGTAGTAGCACTCTGGGAAGTTTAAATGTTAATAACACAACTCCCAATAGTTCCTCTTTTTCAGCAGTCTTGCAGAAACCTATCTATAGAAATGCATTCTTTAGTAAGCCAGAAGCCCCTAGTAATATTCTCTTCTATTGTAGCTAATGCATTTTACTAGATTATAAAATTCTAAGAAGTGATCTATGTATACATATATATACAGAGATTTATATATACCATACATACATGTGTCCATGGTTTTTTTCACCTAACAAGATCTTCATCCAGATACTTGATCATTACAAAGGAATATTTTAAAATAGCTTACATTGTATTGAAATTGATTTTGTCCTGAATTACACTGTCTTTAAAGCTGTACTATGAAGAGTAAATGAAATTTGCTAAGTAACCTGGTATCAAATTATCTTTTGCAAAACCAGATGTCTTTAGGTCCACTTCTTTGTCCTTCTGTTGCTTTTAAATGACATAGTAGGAAGATATCCCTTCATTTTTGCTTCCTATATCCTTTAATCATTGGGTATTGAGAGTTGTCAGGAAGAGGTTTGATTATTACGTGCAAAATTGCAAAATTTAGTAATTTTTTTTGGTCCATAGTACTGGTTATTCATTATTTGTTGATAGCCTACAAATGAAATTTTTCTGACCTGGAAAACTGATGACAGGCAACACATCCCATTTTGCTGAGAAAGGAGATTGGGAAGAATTAGTTGAAATAAATTTAAATTTAAATTTAAAAATTTAAATATATTAGTTGAACCTATTTACACTGAATGTTGTGTCTGAATGAGAGATCCTCCAACATAATTTTGTCTGAATATGAGCAATATCTCATTACTTGGTAGGACTGTAAAATATTTGAAGCTTCTAACAACTATAAAACATAGAATGAAAATAATCATGATTAAAGTAAATTAATATATACTAAAACAGCTGCTGAAAGCAAACTGTCTTAATGTTGCTCTATACAATAATCCGGTGTTCTTTTAGTCCATGCGGCTTTTAAAGTCACTAAAATTGAGTGGCATATATGAGTGATTCACCTGAGTAAACTAAGTGCACTGATGAGCTCTGATTGAAGGAGAATTTTCAAGCTGCAGTGATGCATATGGTCTAAAATTCATTAGAACACAAATTCTGCAGGAGAGACTTCCCCTATTTGTATGTATTTAAAAAAATATATATTTCTTTTTTAAGTCTACATCTTGCAGAAACTTCAGGGGCTGAATAAGAAGAGATACGGATGATCTGACTGAATATGCTTCTGAGAATAATGAAACTTGACTGAAAGCCACTGAAAGAGAGAAGGGCTACATTGGATGCCAGATAACAAGAAGTCAGGGCTCCTGTGAGTGAAGGTGACTTAACGCCTTGAACTGCATGCTGAATCTACACCACCTAATGACAGATCAGCTCCAATTTTCAAAACCTGGAAGAAAAGGTTGTTTTTCCTTTTTTTTTTTTGAAGAGGCTGAGCTAGTTCTAACTATGAAGCTAGGCATTTAGAGAGTAATGTTTCTACCACAGAGAAAAGCACATCCATATTTTTGAAGATGGAATTTGGAAATTGAGCCTCAGTCATGAATGTAAAATAAAGATCATTTCAGATGTTCAACTGGCAGGTAAAAAAACAATGTCAGTATTGCAAAATAGGCCTGCAGTGGTAGAGGAGATTGAAAACAAGGCAAAAGCAGCTCAAATTAATTGGGAACAGGTAAAGTGTAATTAAGCCACCTGGCTTCCCATCTGACATATTGTATTGAGGCAACTGATAAATATCATTGCTACATTCAGTTTGAATTTAAGTTGACCCTTTTGGTCTTTTCCCTCTTCTCACGGCATCCTAATCTTGATCTTTGTTCCTGAATATTTATCAAATGGTCACTAGTATCTGCACTGCTGGAGAAATCGGGCCTTTCAGTTTCTTGCTTGGAATAAGTTCCCTGCTATAGCTTCTCCATTCATTTATAAAGAAAAACAGAAATATAAAATAAATTTTATGTCTCTAATAAAAAATAGTTTCATTTTCTGAATATATTCCTCAGCTCAATACTAAGCAGGGTGCAATGTAATTTCTCGAATGCTTTTATGCAATCTAAATACTCTTGTGGTAGAGCTCTCTTTCTTTCTCCCCTCTTTTGGATCTTTCTAGGCATTATTTACTCTCTCCTGTTAAATCCTTTCTGCAGCTACTTTTCCTGGTGACAGCAGCAGCCTGCAAGTGTCAGGCACATTTATCGTCCTTCTATATTTATCCATAGTCTTTGGTAGATTGTGTAAAAAAGATACCTAAATCACACTGAAAGAAGTAGGGAGGGAAGAGAGCAACTCAGAAGGAAAAGTAACCACTGGAGTAAGTGGATGTATTGTCAGGATCAAACAGAAAGCTGGTAAAATTTTGTAGGGGATAAGAACAGATAATCTGTGAACACCTGGGACAAAGAGAAGTTGAACTGAATCCAGGTTCCTAAGATAACTGGGATGTCCATACAACAGCTGATTAGGACTTCTTAATGAAACTGTACGTCTCAGCTTAATTTTACCTGGCTGTGTAGGTATCCAGTAAAAATAGTCCTAGAGGACAGACTGTTTTTATTTCAGCTGTTAATTGCCCATAGCCCAAGCTCTGACAATGGCCTTCCTCAGCAACGATGAATTTGAAGTTTGGAAAGGATAAGGTCATGATTTCCTAGGTTACTGCAATCCCCTCCACCTTTTCATCAAAATGAGGAGATGCATGGATGATATTCTTGTTTCAGACCAACAGACCCACAAAAATGTATCCAATTCCATGATGAGGAAGGTGTATAAAGATGAATTTCTATGGCTTCAAATAAGTTCTGTATCTTAAAATTCTATCTAAGAGAAGCCTTTGTGATGAGAGAAGGCAACACATTTTGCAGAGGCTCAGTTATTCTGAAGTAACTTTTTCATCAAAGAAGGTGCTCATAAATATATGTATACTTTTATCCATATCCACAAACAGTAACTGAAATCATACAAGGTGAGAGTGAGGAATCAATAAGAAGAGGGACTAGAATATTTTTCTATGCTGCAGGAAATTAGGTAAAACATAGAGCAAAATCTGTACATGTTTTCACTTTGGAAGACCTTAAATAGGCACAGGGGCTCCAGCCATGGCCCAGTTGTTTGTGATTATGGTGTCAATTCTAGATATTTCAATCATAAAAAAAAAAGAAGTAAATTACAGGCTAATCGCATTTGCAGGAGTCATACACAGTTATGACATGCCTTTAAAGGCTTATTCCTCTCTAAACAAGGACATTTCATACCTGTAAATTAAACAGTGTCAGGACTCAGGCATGGGCTGTTATACTGTACAAATGCTCTCTGAGGTGCTCGCAGCACACACCAACTAGCACTCCCTCAGCAGTCATTCCCAAGAAGCCAGTTGGATCACATCACTCTGGAGGATGGAAGAGTTTGATAGCTGGGATGTGGATGAAGTTTGCCAGAGGATACGCATTGGCTCTGTTCAGTTTCCACATAGAAGTATCAGCTTACTGCCCTACATACATCTCAGATGAGATGCGCAGCTTCCCCTGGTTTTTTTCAAACATGGTTTAGGATAGGAGACAAGCAGCAAATGTGGAGAAATCCCACAGTGGATATTTATCTTGTGTTTTTTTAGGGAAAAGTTGAGTAAGAAAAAGAGTTATGATGCACTTAACTTTCAGTAGTAAGACAGGATGTGTGGGGTGTTGGATGTATACAATGATAAAGCATGAAAGTGAAATATTAAGGAATTTAGGGTTTTTAATGAAAACTATGTTCTATGTCAAGCTCTGTGGAATAAAAACAACACTAAAATGCCCATGTTTCATTACATTTTTCCTTCAGGTTTTGACAAGCTGTAGCTAAGAACTACTATGCTAAATACAGAAATTTCTCTTCAAGCACACAAGAGAGAATGTGCTTTCCAGCTGACTTGTAATGGATGTTTTCCCACCACGCAGAAGCACTTCCAGCCAACCTGCTCTGAACATCATGCTAGCCTCATCTCTAGCTTTTCCATCTTTCTTTGCTTTCACCGTTCTCACAGTGAAACACAGAAAAAGCATGGCACTTACCATGTCTCAGAAGACCAGTTGAGTTTGAACAGTGCAAAAATGATCTTACAGTCTGAGCTTATGTACTGAGCGTGGTAAGCAGACCACAGAAGTTCTGGCTTGCAGATAGGCAACAAGAATACTGCAATACTGTCAGCAATAGTAGCAAGGTTTCAACCACCTTTTTTAGGGAGAGAGAAGGCTGTGGGAAAAGTGACATGTAAAAGCTCCTAGCAAGCACATAGAAAAGGCACAATTTGGAACTGCAAATGTTCTTGAAAAATTCAAGGGTTCATAGTAATAAAATGGCATTTACTGCCCACAGAGAACATGGGAACAGTACAAGGAACTAGAATACATATTTTCTTCTGGAGTTGGAATTTGGGAGGAGAGTTGTTTTGTTTTTTTAATAGCAAACCACTGCAAGTAGCAGTTACTGGGAAACTACAGTTTTTTGCTTGGAGTTCAAGTCTCATTTACCTAGGCTTCTCTATTACTTCAGTAATACAATGTCTAGACAACAGTAACTAAAGCGGAATCACTAAGGGACAATATAAAGATATATTTACTGAAGTGTTTGCAAAGACCCTTGAATTTGAAATGCTCTGCATCTGCAGAGACCTCCCACACTCAATACTTTAAAATACTCATTCCTTACACTAGACAAACTTCATGAATTGAACTTATTTTATTCTACCATTTAAAAAATAATATTTCTTCCCACATCAGATCAACTACCATACTTTTTAACTTCTTATATGATTAGGCTGAGCTGCTTGAGAGGAGAGGAGGGATGGCAGCAGGTCCCAGGTTGGCGTCGCAGGCAACACCCATCCCGACCTACCTCGATTCCCCAGGTCCCTCTGTGTAACAGGTTTGAAGCCCTGAAACCGGAGGGAGAGGAGAGTGAGGATGACGTGGGAACGCCGCTTCCTAGCTTGCATAAGGTGAGGCAGTCGGATCCACGCTTGAAGACTGCCTCCTCCAAAAAAGAAAGAAGGATGATAGTTGTAGATGACTCCCTTCTGAGAGGGACAGAGGGCCCAATATGCCAGCCTGACCCTGCCCGTAGGGAAGTGTGCTGCCTTCCTGGGGCCCAGGTCAGAGACATAACCTGGAAACTCACACAGCTAGTTACGCCCACTGATTATTTTCCACTCCTCATAGTTCAAGTGGGCAGTGATGAAATTGCACAGAGAAGCCTACGAACTATGAAAAGAGATTTCAGGGGTTTAGGGCATTTGGTTCAAGGAGCAGGAGCTCAAGTGATCTTCTGTTCTATACCTTCAGGATCAGTAAGCGGCACGGAGTGGGCTTGGAAAGTTCCATTAATGAATAATTGGCTTAGAGGCTGGTGTCGAGAGAGAAACTTTGGGTTCTTTGATCATGGGGCAGCTTACTCGGCCCCTGGCCTGTCTTCTGTTTGTGGAACCCACCTATCTCACAGGGGGCAACGAATCCTAGCACAGGAGCTGGCGGGGCTTATCGACAGATCTTTAAACTAGCTACGAAGGGGGAAGGGGACAAAACAAGGCCCTCAAGGGAAGAGCCCAGGGGAACGGTGCTCGATCTGGGGCTGAGCCAGCTGTCTCAGCTGAAGTGCATCTACACCAATGCACCGCAGCATGAGCAACAAGCAGGAGGAGCTGGAAGCGATTGTGCAGCACGATAACTATGACCTGGTTGCTATTACTGAAACGTGGTGGGACCACTCCCACGACTGGAGTGCTGTGATGGAAGGCTACAAGCTCTTCAGAAGGGATAGACGAGGAAGGAAGGGTGGTGGTGTGGCCCTTTATATTAAAGTCTATTTTGACGTTGAAGAGCTTGGGGTTGGGAATGATACAGTTGAGTGTCTATGGATAAGGATCAGAGGAAAGGCCTGTAGGGGTGACATCGTGGTGGGTGTCTGTTATAGACCGCCTAATCAGGATGAAGAGAAGGACGAGGCGTTCTATGAGCAGCTTGAGTGAGTCGTGCGATCGCCAACACTCGTTCTGGTGGGAGACTTCAACTTCCCTGATATATGCTGGGAATATCATACAGCACAGAGGAAACAGCCCAAAAGGTTCCTAGAGGGTGTGGAAGATAGTTTCCTTATGCAGCTGGTACAAGAGCCTACCAGGGGTGGTGCCCTGATTGACCTACTCTTTACTAACAGAGAAGGACTGGTGGGAGACGTGAAGGTTGGGCACTGTCTTGGGCAGAGCGACCATGAAATTGTAGAATTCTCTATTCTTGGAGATGTCAGAAGGATGACTGGCAGAACGGCTATCCTGAACTTCAAGAGGGTGGACTTTGACTTGTTCAGGACGCTTGTTGCGAGGGTCCCTTGGGAGTCACTCCTTAAGTGTAAAGGGGTCCAGGAAGCCTGGACGCTCCTCAAGATGGAGATCTTAAAGGCACAAGAACAGGCTGTTCCTGAATGCCGTAAGGCAAGCTGTAGGGGAAGAAGACCGGTGTGGATGAACCAGGAACTATTGTTGAGGCTCCGGAAGAAAAAGAAAGTCTATGTCCTCTGGAAGAAGGGACAGGCTACTGGGGGAGATTACAAAGAAGTTTCTAAAGTATGCAGGGAGGAAGTTAGGAAGGCAAAAGCTCACCATGGACTCAGATTGGCCACTGCAGTTAAAGAGAACAAGAAATCCTTTTACAAATATATCAGTGGTAAGAGAAGAAACAAGGAGAATTTACACCCTTTACTTGATGCAGCGGGGAATGTGACCACTGAGGATAAGGAGAAGGCTGAGGTCCTCAATGCCTTCTTTACTTCTGCCTTTAATAGGCAGATCAGTTATCCTCAGGGCACTTTATGCCCTAATCTGGAAGTCTGGGATGCCAGGCCGAATATACCCCCTGTGGTACAGGTGGAGACAGTTAGAGAGCTCCTCCTCCATCTGGACTGCCACAAGTCCATGGGACCGGACAGGCTCCATCCTAGGGTGCTAAGGGAGTTGGTGGGGGTGATTGCCAAGCCGCTCTCGGCCATCTACCAGCGCTCCTGGTTATCTGGGGAGGTCCCGGAGGATTGGAGGCTTGCCGATGTGACTCCCATCTGCAAGAAGGGCCGTAAGGAGGATCCGGGGAACTACAGGCCTGTCAGCCTGACCTCAGTACCCGGGAAAGTTATGGAGCAAATCATCTTGGGTGAGATGACTCGGCATATGCGTGGCATCCAGGGGATCAGGCCCAGCCAGCATGGGTTCACGAAAGGCAGGTCGTGCTTGACCAACCTCATTTCCTTTTACGACTGGGTGACCAGACTGGTGGATGAGGGAAAGGCTGTTGATGTGGTCTACCTGGACCTCAGCAAAGCCTTTGACACAGTCTCTCACAGTATTCTCCTAGGGAAACTGGCTGCCTGTGGACTGGGTAGGTATACCCTTCTTTGGATGAAGAACTGGCTAGGGAGCCGTGCCCAGAGGGTAGTAGTTAATGGAGTCAAGTCCAGCTGGCAGCCTGTTAGAAGTGGTGTCCCCCAGGGGTCGGTACTTGGGCCCATCTTATTCGATATCTTTATTGATGACCTAGACGAGGGGATTGAGTGTACCCTCAGTAAGTTTGCAGATGACACCAAGTTGGGTGGCGATGTTGATCTGCCTGAGGGTAGGGAGGCCCTTCAGAGGGATCTGGATAGGCTGGATCGCTGGGCTGAGCTGAATGGGATGAGGTTCAACAAGGCCAAGTGTCGGGTCCTGCACTTTGGCCACAATAACCCCATGCAGCGCTATAGGCTCGGAGCTGAGTGGCTAGAGGACTGTGAAGAGGAAAGGGACCTGGGGGTGTTGGTTGATGCTCAGCTGAACATGAGCCGACAGTGTGCCCAGGTGGCCAAGAGGGCCAACGGCATCCTGGCCTGCATTAGAAATAGTGTGGCCAGCAGGAGCAGGGAGGTAATCATCCCCCTGTATTCGGCGCTGGTGAGGCCGCACCTCAAGTATTGTGTTCAGTTTTGGGCCCCTCACTACAAGAAAGATACTAAAGCCCTCGAATGTGTCCAGAGAAGGGCAACAAAGCTGGTGAGGGGTCTGGAGCACAAGTCTTATGAGGAGCGGCTGAGATAGTTGGGATTGTTTAGTCTGGAGAAGAGGAGGCTCAGGGGAGATCTCATTGCACTCTATAGCTTCCTGAAGGCAGGTTGTGATGAGCAGGGGTTTGGCCTCTTCTCCCAGGCAACAAGCCGGACGCGAGGAAATGGCCACAAGTTGTACCAGAGGAGGTTTAGATTGGACGTGAGGAAAAACTTTTTCTCCCAAAGAGTGGTCAGGCACTGGAATGGCCTGCCCAGGGAGGTGGTGGAGTCGCCGTCCCTGGCAGTGTTCAAGAGGTGGCTTGATGAGAAGCTACAAGATATGGTTTAGTAGCTGTGGCAGCAATGGTAGTAGGAAGACCGTTGGACTAGATGATCTTATAGGTTCCATCCAACCATGTGATTCTATGATTCTATGATTCTATGATTCTATGATTCTGGAGGTGCTTTGCATTTTTTGTTGTACAACAATAGCACTTAATCAGCTGCTGGAGAGTTCCATATCGCATCTGCTCTTCTTGCTTCCTTTGGGGTAGAAGTGAATATTTCTATTTCAGTCTTTCAAAACTATGGTTAAACAATAACTACACCAATCTGTTCATGAAGAGAAGAGAAAGAAGAGAAGAGAAGAGAAGAGAAGAGAAGAGAAGAGAAGAGAAGAGAAGAGAAGAGAAGAGAAGAGAAGAGAAGAGAAGAGAGAAGGAGAAAAGGAGAGAAAAATAGAGAGAAAAGAAAGACAGAAGGAGAGAAAGAAAGGCGAAAAAGAAAGGAGACAAAGGAAGGAAAGAAGGAAGCAAGCAAGCAAGCAAGTAAAGTTTAATGGTTTAACCCTAGCTGGCAACTAAGCACCACACTGCTGCTTGTTCACTCTCCCCCTATGGGATGGGGCAGAGAATCAGAAGAGTAAAAGTGAGAAAACTCATGAGTTAAGATAAAGACAGTTTAATAAATAAAGCAAAAGCCACATGTGCAAGCAAAGAAAAACAAGGAATTCATTCACTATGTCCCATTGACAGAGAGGTGTTTAGCTATCTCCAGGAAAGCATCAGACATAATGGTTACTTGGGAAGAAAAATGCCATAACTCTGAATGTCTCTCTCTTCCTTCTTCTTCCCCCAGCTTTGTATGTTGAGTATGATGTCATATGGTATGGGATATCCCTTTGGTCAGTTGGAGTCAGCTGTCCCATCTGTGTCCCCTTCCAGCTTCTTGTGTACCCTCTAGCTTCCTTGCTGGTGGGGTGGTATAAGAAGCAGAAAAGGTCTTGACCCTATGTAAGCACTGCTCAGCAGTAACTAAAACATCCCCGCATTATCAACACTGTTTTCAGCACGAATCCAAAACATAGCAGCACACTAGCTACTATGAAAAAAAATAACTCTATCCCAGCTGAAATCAGCACAGAAAGAAAGAAGAAGAGACAGAGAAAGTGAAAAAGAGAGAAAGAGGAAAGGGAAAGGGAAAGGGGAAAAAAGGACAGGAAAAAAAAAGAAATTACAAGATGGAGGCAGAGAGATCCCAAATTTACTTACTTTGACCAGGACATTAGGACTATACAGGATCTACTGCCTCTTGCAAATCTTGTATGTATCCAGAAGGAAATGGTAATTGTCAGACAGAACGATCAACAGACAGCCCTGGTTTCATCCCTTAATCTATCCAAATGTATGTCATAAAAGAGTGGAAAGAGATAGAAAATAGCAAGAATATGAGAAATCTAAATTTAGACTTAGTGTAATTTTAGACCAAAGATGTCTATTGCCTGAAGGAAAGACCCAATTACTAAGTGCCAGATGTTTCAACTCAGAAAACACATCTGTAGCATGAGAAAATAAGTAGGAAATCCTCTCAGAGATAAAAATGCCAGATGATAAGACATTTCAAAATTGAATTAATTTTATAACATATGGTTATGCTTTCAGAAACATTGAATGCATTTTGAACAACCTAAGTAGAGGGCGTTGGCCAAAAATAAATTTGGTTTTAGACGCAATTGTTTACCATATATTTTTAAAGAAAAAATTGTTTATTCATTGGAAACAAAAAGATGGGAGAGATTGTTCTTTTAATTAAATAAAACATGAGCAGGATCCATCTGCTTACTTTCTGTACATTGACAAAACCTAGGAGTATTTTTAAAAAGCGAAAAGAGAGACATCTATCTAACGTGCAGTAGGTACTTATCCAACGACATCTCTGCTAGTAAAGAAGGAAACTCACAAGTTGCCATTTCCTTCTGTTACACCTGGAATTCCCACTAGAAAATTGTATACTTTGTACCATTTTCAAGTATCTGAAGGAGAGGGGAATTATCCTGTCAGGGTCACAGTATAAATAATTAAACCAAAATGCAAGACCAAGAATACATTTGAAACCTCAGGACCAAGTTCACAGGAAATGCTTTGTGCCTATGCTTTACTGTTTACATTTAGCTGATGTGACTGCACATCTTAGTCATACTCATGAAGCATAGAGTTGTGTTATCTTATTATTTCACTGTGCTCTGCTAAGTTCATTTTCATAAGCAACATATGGTTTCAGACTAAGTTGCTGATCTTTTTTAAAGGCTATTTCCTCTAACGGTCTAACTTTGTCATTACTCGGCTGATTTCATACAGAGTGGTCATTTATATTACTTGGCAGGGCCAGGAATGAGATTTGTCTTAATCCATTATAAATAATTTTGAAAGATTATGTATGCCACACTCACATTAACAAATATATAGGGAGAAGTGGATGAGAGAGAGATGACTTAATTTTTGAACTTAACTTTTTCACTTAATTTTTGAAACAGGTGCATTAAATGTGACTAATAAACACAAACCCTAACATTGCCTACCCTATGGCATCTGGCATTTTTGTGATCTTCAGGCTACAGGTACATGTTGGGAACACATATACACAAATAGCCCTGCTCTTAGTTCCACTTCAAAAACCCAGATCCTTCAATGTGAATTCATCATGGGACAATTGTGCCTGACTAATCTGATGGCCTTCTACAATGGAGTGACTGCATCAGTGGACAAGTGAAGAGCTACATATATGATCTACTCAGACTTTTGTAAGGCCTTTGATATGGTCCCCCACAAGATTCTTACCTCTAAATTGGAGAGATATGGGTTTGATGAATAGAATATTAGATGAATAAGGAATTGTCTAGATGGCCCCTTCCAAAGGGTTACAATCAATGCCTCATAGTCCAAGTGGAAATCATCAAGTGGCACCCCTCAAAGGCCCGTATTAGGACCAATACTATTTAGTATCTACATCAATGACATAGGCAGTGCGATTGAGTGCATCCTCAGCAAGTTTGCAGACACCAAGCTGAGTGGTGCAGTTGATTCGCTAGAAGGAAGGGATGCCATCCAGAGGGACGTGGACAAGCTTGAGAAGTGGGCCCATGCAAATCTCATGAAGTAGAAAATGGCAAAGTGCAAGGTCCTGAACCTGGATCACGGCAATTCCCAATATCAGTACAGATAAAGGGATGAACTGATTGAGAGTAGCCCTGCAAAGAAGGGCTTGGGGATACTCGTGGATGAAAATTTGAACATGAGCCAACAATGTGCACTTGCAGTCCAGAAAGCCAGTTGTATCCTGGCCTGCATAAATAGAAGCTTGGCCAGTAGGTTGAGGGAGGTGATTCTTCCCCTCTACTCCGCTCTCATGAGACCCCACCTGGAGTACTGCGTTCAGCTGTGGAGCCCTCAACATAAGAAGGACGTGGACCTCTTGAAGCAAGTCCAGAGGAGGGCCACGAAGATGACCAGAAGGCTGGAGCACCTCTCCTATGAAGGCATACTGTGAGAGTTGGGATTGTTCAACCTAGGAAAGAGAAGGCTCCAGGGACACTCACTGTGTCCTTTTAATATATACAGGAGTCCTATAAGAAAGACAGAGGGAGACTTTTTACCAAGGCATATAGTGAGAGAACATGGAACAATGTTTTAAACTGAAAGAGGGTGGGTATAGATTGGGCACAAGGAGTAAAAATTTTATGATAAGGGTGGTGAGACACTACAACAAGTTGCCCAGAGAAGTTGTAGATGCCCCATCTCTGGAAGTGTTTAAGGTTTGTTGGATGGGGCT
This sequence comes from Chlamydotis macqueenii, assembly GCF_036417535.1. Lineage (NCBI taxonomy): Eukaryota > Metazoa > Chordata > Aves > Otidiformes > Otididae > Chlamydotis > Chlamydotis macqueenii. The sequence goes on from NC_141558.1 coordinate 25,030,061, forward strand.
TTGAGCAACCTGATCTAGTGGAAGATGTCCCTGGCCATGGACAGGGCTAGACGATCTTTAAAGATCCCTTCCAATTCAAAAACATTCTGTGATTCTATGAATATCTTCTAGATAGCTAGCAAAGTGGAATGATTTATCCAAAAATGTCCTTTTATTCTAAAAGGACTTAGTATATTCTTGCTAGAATTGCTGGGAGTCTGCTGGATATATAGATGATCACACAACATTGCAACAAGAGGTGGCAGGAGTATATGAAATATTTGCTCTTTTATGGGGTAGTGATGTCTCTTGAAATGAGGGGTAGTATGGCAATATTCAGTTATTGACATTGCTTGAAGTCCTTAATGAGACCAGAGCCACCATGTTATACTAGCTTCTGCATAGAGGTGGGAGTGGAGGGTGGAGTGGTAGTCTTTGTCCCAAAGACCTTACCATCTAAATGGATGAGAAGGATAACAAGGACCTATAGAATTAGAATTATTTGTGCGTGGAAATACAGAAAGAATGTGGCATAAGCCAACAGAAAGCTGTAGTTCTTGGAAATATTCGGCTGATTGGACAAGGCTGTGCCTCAGAGTCCCAGTCATGTATTATGCTGGGCAGGGATGTCTGCCTGAAATATCCTTAGATTATTATTTTCAAATCCGATTTTATGAGCTGATGCCGATCACTCAATACTTACATAATCACCATCTATTACAAAGTGTTTCATAATTCCTAAATTTTCTCATGATCTTTTTTTGCTAAATCTGTGCATATTGATTAGAAACCACCATGTGTTGGTTTTGTTTAGCTGGGGGGGGGGGTGGCTATGGTGGCAGCTTCTGCAAGAAGCTGATAGAAGTTTCTCCTTTGTCTGGTGGACTCAGATGGGCCTAGGGCAGACCTATCACTGGCCAGGGCCAAGCCAATTGATGATAGAATGCTCCCTGATAACACCTCTGCAATAACATATTTAAGAAGGGGAAAATAAAAAAAAAAATAATAAAGTAGTGAAGAAGTTGAAGCGAGGCCAGAGAGGGGAAGGCAAGAGCCTTGTGGGCGTTGCGACCCACAAGAGAGTCTCAGAGAACCTAAGAGGCATCTGCTGGAGCTAATTGTGAAGAATTTCTTGTGAGAGGAATTGCTGCAGACGCCAAGGTCAGTGAAGAAGGAGGGGGAAGGAGTAAAGTTGCTCCTGCCAGAGATTCCCCTGCAGCCCATGGTGCAGCCCATGGTGAAGCAGGCGGTCACCCTGCAGCCCATGGAGGTCCATGGAGGAGCAGAGATGGAGGACCCCACACCAGGGCAGGTGGATGCCTGAAGAAGGCTGTGGCCCATGGAGGGCCTGCTGGGGCAGCTGTTCTTGAGGGACTGCAGCCCGTGCAAAATGACCCATGCAGAAGCATTTCACAAAGGACTATAGCCTGTGGGAGGGATCCTGCACTGGAGCAGGGGAGGAGTGTGAGGAGTTCTTCCCTCAAGGAGGAAGGAGCAGCAGAAAGCAACAAGTGACGAAGTGACCATAACCCCCATTCCCTATTCCCTCTCTACCACTTGAGAGGGGGAAGGAGGTAGAGATAATTGAAATTAAGTTAAGCCCAGGAAAAGGGAGGGGTGGGGGAAAGTTGTTTTTGTTCTCTTTCTCATTATCCTGCTTTGGTTTTAATCATAATAAAAAATAAATACTTTTCCCCAAGTTCAGTCTGTTTTGCCCATAATGATAACTTCAACAATCTCTCCCTGTCCTTATCTCAAACCTCGAGCCTTTTTTCTTGTATTGTCTCCCCCTATTCCCTCAGAGGGTGAGGGGAGTGAGCGAGAGACTGTGTAGCTCAGTCCTGAGCAGAGCTAAACCACGACACACCATAACAGTTTCTCCTTCCCATGGTGTATTCAAGTTTACAATACAGTGCACTGGCTATTTGCTGGCTATTCAATTTTGGTATAGTAAAGTTAATGTTGCATACTTTTATCAAACAGACAATACAACTAATTCACATCATGAGCATTAAGAAAAATCTGTCTTCTGGAAAATTAAGAATATTTCTCCTGTGGTTTTAAGGGAAAAAAATAACCAACATACTTTCGTCCTGTTCTAACTCAGTTCATCTGTCCTTCAAAGATTTCTGGTTAAAAGAAAAATGAGCTTCCTCAGTTTCTAGTGGGAAGGAAAGGAAGTCTTTCTTTCAAGAAGTCTATGTACTGCTGCTTTAAAATTAACTCTCACCTTGTGGCAAATGGAAACCAATGAAACAATCAGACTCCAGTAACTGCGATGAAAGTTTTCATCGGCTTTTTATTAGCAATAGGAAGACAGTAATTAAAGTGCTGAAAATGTACTTACGGAAACGACAGAAAACACAGGGGTCTTTGATTGACATAAGAAAAACACAGAGCCCTTCAGCTTTTACTTTGCCTAAAAGAAGTGGCTCACAGTATAAATAAAATGTATTGATTTGGGGTAGGATTTAGGGGCTTGAGTTGACAGTCAATGGGATTTATCCCAATTATCTTAGTTATTTCTGGGAATCTCAACCTTGAGAAATTTCTTTTGTTAGACATACTGCTTGTTTGTTTGGGTTTTTTTAACTTCATATAGCAAAAACATCCATTTTCATTATTAATTGATGCTTCATTCCCTACCTCTTATACTCACATGGGTATTTTCATTCACTTTGAAATAAGCATCTTAAATAACGTTTTGTTTACAGATCAAGAGCAACTTTTCAGACATAAACATATTACTTGTGATCAGCATCTGTTACAGTTCTGTAGCATGCAATATTGTAACAAAAATTAAAATAAATGCATTTACATAGCCTATAAAATGATAAATAGATAACAGGCTTGACTATACACCGAGAGTTGGTGCTGAAAAAAAACAGGTTGGCCATTTGGATTTTCTCAAAAATGTGAACTTTATTTATAGTTGTTGCTTTTTGTATTGGAATAATGCTCACTAAGCCCTATGGTAAGTCTTTAAAATCTAGGAGTGCCTTTGAAAAGGAAATATAACTGACTGCAAATTATTAGGTTGTCACAGGGGTATGGAAAAATCTGGTCATTATGTCCTGAGACTAGAGTCATCATTATGGAAGCCAAATAGATGGTCTGAGGGGAGAGAATAGCTGTCACATTACGTGCAGCTCTTTGAGTGACAATTTTTGAATGGACAGGAGTGAGTGAAGGCACTGAAATTTTTCTGACTTTAGCTGTCTCCCTTATCTAATTTATCATCACTGTTTTTAATCCTTTCTTTTCTACCTCCCACTCTTTCTAAAAATCTCTTTTTTTAAACTTCTTTTTTTCCTCTTTCTTGGAAAAAACTTCTTCTGGGTTGGTTTCCAGTATAAGAGTTGTTCCAGTAAGCAGAACTCTTCAGATGGAAGTACATCTGTAAATCCTTCTAATGGAAACACGGATGCCACCAGCAAAAGAAATATCTTTTTTTGATGGTATAGTTAAGCCATCCATTGGAGTGACAGATACTCTACTCAGAGAAAAGTCCCTTTGCTTTTGTAAACTTCACCTACATGTTGGTGCTGAATAATTTTGGATTGAGGTGGACCTTTCATGTCACAGTTATTTTAGGACAAAGTAGACATTTTTAAATTTCCCCAGAACAAAGTTTAACTAGAAATAGCTTTGTATTATACATATAGCTTTCAAGTTTTCATCCTAACAAAATTGTTCACTATTTTTGATTTCTAAGTATTTATCTCTTTGTTCTATCAAAGTTCTTTCTTCTGTAACACTGCTACCTAGATTTTGATACTCACAACTGTCTCGGGAAGCATAACTCAGATTTGCTTTATCCTGAACATATTCTGAAATTCAACAAATGTTAAAAGCAACATAATGATATAACCTAGATGCTTTATACAAAACTAAAAGGAAAAAATGTGGCCAGGAGTATCTTTCAACAGCTAATAACTAATGCTTTACTCTGCCTGACTCTTCCTAGGTTTTGGAGAAAATGTGTCCTTTGCCACATTGCTAGGGAGAGTCAGTATCAGGAACCAAAGTGGTTGGTTTTAGCTTTGCTTTTCTGCCTTCCCTCTCAGCTCTTTCTCTCTGACTTTGTTTTAAAGGATACAAATTCAGATTTCAAACATAGCAATGACAGTCTCTGGCCCAACTGAACCAGCCTGTCCTTGTTTCCTCAAAAAGGACAAGTGAGGCATCCAGCTTTACTGAGTCCTTTTTTTAATTCAGTCAAATATTTCTTTCCTTCATTCCTGTTTCTTTCGCAATGAATGTACACAAAGTCCCATTCCTCTGAAACCAACAAGAAGAAAAAGAGTGAAAATACTTATTAAAGCAACCAGTTTTTCCACTTACTCCAAAATATGTGCTCTTTCCAGTGCTATACCCTGTACTTCTCTCTTGGCATGCAGAGATCTGGTTCTTTACAGATGTTCTTAGAAACCTGCACCCAAATCAATGCCTCCAACTTAATGTTTCAACAAGCTTCTCTGTGCTCTGGGCTTTGATCTCTGCCATCACAAAAAGAGATTTTGAAATTGTTTACTCATTTCTCCTGAATGAAGGTTGTGACTAACATATATTCTCTCAGCAAGGTCCAACACTACCACCAACAGCCACTAGAACCCACATCTACCATCTCTGATGTTCATTTTGACAAATGAAGGTCCTTCTCATCTATTGTATAAATTATGTGATTCTCCTGAGAGTATAATACCTTTATGGGAAAGATCTCCTCATAAAACAGGTAAGTATAAGGGGCAGTGTGGTTCTAATCTCAAATAGTATATTTATACCTCCATGGAAATAATTATTAATGGAAAGGAAAGATTTTGAGTAAATACAGAAGCAATTCCAGCTTCTTGTGTAAAGCCATGCACAGTTCTTCATAGTTTGTAAAGTAGGATCTTGAAGTATTTGATGTTTTTGTACAATATTTATTATTTTCTTTGTTGGTTTTTTTCCTTAAGCTGCTATATAAAATACATAGCTCTTCTATAAAATCTATTTTTCAGCATCAGGTTCAGTGTCTGATACGCAGAGTTACTATTAGCCAAAATAAAATAAGGATTTGGGGAAAAGGTAGCACACAATAAAAAGAGCACCTCAGAAAAGGATAAAAGAACAAAATTAAGAAAAACAAGAGAAAAGAAAGACAACAATATGGATAAGGCATGCAGACCTAGGAATTTGTAATGTTCCCTGGTTGCAGAATCTGTCATTGCCTGAAGCACCAGGCTGATATGTGAATTGCACCTTTTCAAGGTGAGAACACTTAAGGCACAAGATGAGGGTGGAGCAAGAGGGAGCAGAATTCACACTAGACAGATGTGTGAACTCACCTAGGGAGTAGTAGAGACAAAGGTTCCTTTCAGAAACGTTACAGCCAAGGCATAATAAAGCTATTAAGGACACTGAAAAGGAGAGCATAGTTTAAGTTCAGTGCACATTAAATATTGAGAACTCAGACAACACTAAATTTTGAAGACCCTTTCACAATTTCTGTACAGTACTAGCAGCCTTACATGGTTCTGACATTTTTTTAATATGAGTTTGAGGCTGTGGTATAGAAAGAAAAATGTATGAATAACATTACAAACCATGAAATAGTGGGATCAATGCATTTTAGCATAGGCTTTCTTATTTAATTTCCAGCAAACATCTCTGTTCTCACTGCTGACAGCTTCATTTACGCTGGCTTGACTGAAAGACGAGCACCCGGAATTGCCGCAGCTCTGTACTGTACCTTGCAGCACAGAATGTAAAGCAGAAGTGGCAGGTTCACCTAGGAGAAATCATGAGGATGGGATAAAGGGGACATTTCTCAGAAATGTCTATCTTTCACCAACTTATTTTCAGGTAGAAATTATATCCTGAAGTTTTAAAGCTTAGCCTCTACTGGAAAGAGAAACATTTTGTATGAAAAAAGTAAAGGATTGCCTGCCCCACAAACTCCCCTCATCTATCCAAATCCTTCTGCTCTATTCACCATTTCTGTTTAATATGTTGTCTGAGACAAATGCAGCAATTTCAAACCCCCTTTCTCCGGGTAAGAGATACAGGAAATGAAATTGTCAGTAATGAAAATGTTAGTGCCTCCTATGTATTAAGATACTTGCTGAAATGAAGTAAGCCCTACTTTTGAGTAATGTACTGTGTTCTGTAAGCAATTCTCATCCCTGCATACAGAAGCAGAGCTCCTAAGATTAAGCTACTGGTGGCATTTTGCGTGCTTTTTACCTGGAACTTGATAAAAAAAAAATCAGTCCATAATGTTTTACAGGTTCTACAATGCCAGCCTACCAATATTGTATAAGGTGATGGGGCTACTGACTGTAGTCCAGCCTAGGTTCTGCTGCCACATTTTATTTATATGCACCACAAGTGTACACTGAATGGCATTGTGGGTATCAAGCCATGTTGCTCCCTTAGTAGCACCTAATGTTTACCAATATATCACTAATTAATAGATCTTGGGGTTAATAGGTAGGCAAAGACTTCAGGCTTCATGAACAGCTTAGAGGGACCAAGATGAAGCGTAAAGAATTTTTGAAGTTAACAATTTTAACACACGTGAAATTCTGGACGGTAGCTGCTACCCTGAGCTGTGAGAGATTACAAGTGGCAGGAAAAGGGGAAAAAAGAGTAGCCAAAGGCTCCTCTGCCTGTGGAGACACTGGTGGGTAGCGCTTTCATTAACTTTATCTCCTCTGGTCACAGGTCAAAAAAGCAAACCTAATCATGCGGACACAGTGAAGGCAAAACCAGTCTGTTGGGTGCAAACACACACAGCCCTCAGGCAGATTAGTTCTACTAAAAATAGAATCATAGAATCATAGAATGGTTAGGGTTGGAAAGGACCTTCAAAGGTCATCTAGTCCAACCCCCCTGCAAGGAAATACCATAGGAAATATCATATTTCCTAGCTGGTCCATGGAGAAGAAGATGTGGTCTGCTCAGTTTAGGTGCAAAAACTTTGACAGTCAGGATATCCTCCTCAAGATTATCAAACACAGTCACCAGCCTTGTTGTGCTGTAGAGAGAGCATGGGCACCCACCTCAGGTCCCAAATGCAGTTTGATCAGGAGTAATCATCATAGAAAAATAACACTCATCCTGTAGCTGAGGGACTGCTTGCTCTAAAACCCTGTCTAAAACTGGCTGGCAGAGAGTGTGTTGGAGGGGCTTTGTGTTCACAGGATACAGACATAAATGAGGTCTTTCCCTTTAAATGGTTTTTATCCTTCACCCTCCTCCCTGCAGGCAGACCTTTGCACTCTGGAGAGCTGAGCTGAAATAGTATGGTTCAAGAGGGGTACAGAGCTTAACAGCTCGCAGAGAATCGGAGGGTAATTATGGGCAAGACACAAGAAATGCATTATGGGCACTGGGAGGCAATAAGAGATCAGGGACAAGATTACAAGCAATCTTGCCATTATGTAGTCTAGCAGTGTGTACAGCTTGACAGTGTGACATATACCTTGTAAATTGTATACAATTCTATAGTTCCAAAATGTTATATTGAATCAGTACTTCAACAAATCCCACTAATCCTTGCCCTGGATCTACCAGTACCTCCACAAACGCACCAAACTGCCTTACTCCTTTTGAGGTGCCTGGCATTTTCTGAGTTCCAGGGCAGGAAAATTCTCTCATAGCAATAGCTCTTTCAGATCCCAGTCCTTATCCTTGTTCCACAAAAAAAAAATCATATCCACACAGCTCCACAGTACTGCAGTGGAGATCCAACAAGAGATTCAGAATCACATCTGCAAAGCCAGCTTCGTGCCCTGTATATCTTAGCTACCATTTAAAAAAAGCAGAGCCAAATGTCTGTGTGGAGGAGGTGGGGGAAAGTTCTTAGCTTGGAAATAGCAGCCACTTGTATATAAAAAGCTCACAAATTATAAGAATAACTTAGAAAAGGTATAACTTCAAGTTGCTGTGTTGAAACTACCTATCACTGTCAAATACATCAAGCAAAATTAGTTAGCATTTGCATGTAGTGAAAAATATCACTGTAGAAGCCTGACATGTTGCTATAGATCATCAGTTCTGTCTAGCTTGCTACAGAAAAAAAAAAAAAATAGCTGCAGACTATGATGGACAGGAATGAGACCAGAAAGGAAAAAAAAAAAAAAAGCCAAGATGGTGAGTTAGAGATCCCATCAAACCACGGGGTTCTCTGTTTGGAGCCATGCTTTTCTACCATGGTCAGCCCTTCCAGTATCCATCTTTTTTGTCAATTCCTGGCAGCTCCCTGGAATAACCTCACCCTCCTCCCAGACTCTGACAATGGTTTATGTAGCATTGAACAGGGAAGATGTGCTCCTTTAGCCAAGGTCTTCCGCAGAGGGATGCCCTATGACTTGGGAAGGAAAAGGTCTTGGCCTTTATGACACATCTCGGTTTGTAGTTGTACTCTGTTTTGCCAGAGGTTTCAAGTGAATAAGGAGACAGAAAACAGAAGTTTCTACATAACCTACAAGAGATTTCTTACACAAAGCTGGGATGCATATGTTTCACTTTGGCTTCCTCCAACCTGTGGTCCATGAGAAATGGAGGCCCAAAGAGAAATCCATATATTAGGGATTACGTATCAGGTGTTGCAGAAGATAACTAAAAGTATCAGAGTTGATAAATGACCAAAGAAAATGTCCATGTTGCTGAGGACCTAATATTTGAATTGAATTGAAGGAGATTATCATGAAAGCTGCTGAAAAATGTTCAAATTATAAATTTTCTAATAATGATAATTATATTTCATTCAAGATTTGTATGGATCTCTTTATATTCTTTGGATGTTTCAGCAAGCACAATTATCTCAAATATCTCAGTCACAATTTAGTTCAAAATGCAAATAAATTATCCTACAACCTCAGAGAAGAGATCTCATTATTCATATAAAATCATTACTAGATAATCAGTGTAATTTTGTAGAGACAATGTATGAAATCAAAGTGTGCATTTTAAAACTGAGGAGTGAAGCCCTGGCCCTAATAAATCAGTAGGAATTTGGTAGTTAATTTAAAGGGGAACAGGATTCCACTAATTCAATAAAACATATGAGTTCAAGTCATTATGACAAATAGGAAATAATTTTAAATCTGTCAAAAATCTGTTAATTCTGATTCCAGCAATAAAAAAAAATCCAGGGTTGCTAAATGCTCACATTTGAATGGACTATAAATATTTTATTTTAACAATGTGAAAAAGAATAACATCCTAGAAAACTCTTTTCTTCCTGTAACTCATTAGAATATAGATGCTCTCTACCTTATGATGAAGCTCTAGAAACTCACAGTGCACGAAAGGCCATCTGTTGCACAATTTTTCTGTTTGTTTTCTCAATTTGAGATGGTACCTTGGTGTTGGTTGTGTTATATTAACTTCCTTGAATTAACTCCCTTGAAAGAGAATAGATGGATTTTGCAAGATGTCCAAATCATGTATATTATTTTTCCCAGAGAATATTAATCTTTTCATTCTCTGCAATATTGTCACAGTAACTTGGCATCCACTTGTACTCAAACAGCAGTAGGGTGAATATGGTATAACAGTTTGCTGATAAATGCTCCCACCTAGATCTGGACACTCACCTGCTCTACGACAAGCATAGAATCAAAGACAAATACATTAATATATCTTCAGGAAGAGATATATTTTTATATCCAGCAACTGTTACATCTCCCTCTATGATTTATAACATCACACAATAAACATCATTCTAACGTGTTAATGATCTTACAGAATTTGCAGGGTTGCTCAGTGCAGAAATGCCACTAAGTCAAATGGATCAGTCTGGATGGCTCCATGATGCTAATTTTCTCACTTTGTTGCTGCTGGGTAGGTTGGTTACAGGATTGTGCGTTGTTTACTATGTTAGCTATTTCTAAATTCATCTTCTCACCTAACTGAATTTATTAGATCTTGCCTAATGGAAGAATGTGTCTTAAGAGGTGTGGGACACTTTTGGTTTACCAATCCAGTAAGTTTGATAATAGCCCAAAAAAGGACCCTAGATTCCTTTCTCTTTAGTTTCTTACTTACTTATATATTAATTATATACAGTATTATATTACTATATAATATATAGTAAAAATATGTAGCCTTATTTTAATCCAAGGTACAGTGCCTACAGTGATTCAGAAGTTCTCTGTAATGATGGCTAAGAAGCACTGGAGCTGGCACACAGTGTCCACATTCTTTCACAAATGCCAGCAGGATTGCTAATATGAATGCCTCTTTCTATTCTGTCTCCCACAAAACAGCACTCTGCACAGAGTAGTCATTCAAAGCAAAAGCAGAGTGGCTGGTGCCAAAGGGAGGATGCACCGCCATCTTTCTCTCAAGGGCTTCAGGTGGGACAGAGCCGAAAGGGAAGCATTGATCTGTCGGGTTCTTGTGGAGAGAAAGAAATTGAGTCAATGGACAGGTGTTAGACAAATTCAATTTATATATGTTCCTTTATGATAAGTGGGTTGTCTCTGTTAAGAAGAAGTGTTGAGGAAGATTTAATAATTTTATGAAGGCGTAGAAATGTGGGGTAACTAACTATGTCTGACTGGGTGTTGACTTTTTGCCTTCCATGAAGTCAATCACTTGCCACATTGGGCTTCAAATGCCACGAGTTTAGAAAAACAGCTAAGTATGAATGTCTGCACAGGGGATCTCTTTGCACTGAAAAACTCTATGTACTCGTTGCACTCCTGTTCACAGTGCAGAAATCACTATGGGGCTGAACTTGTTAGCAAAGGTGTGGTGGTCACTGGGAGGGCCTGTGAGCACCAAGTGGGATTGACTGGCAAGGCAGCAGATGCTGCAGAGCATCTCTGCTTGGTGAAACCTCTCTGCCCTGCAGGGTAATCACAAAACCCATGGGACCTGACAGTCTCAAGTTAGAAAGAAGTTGCTGCTGCAGAAGCTGGGAACAGTCAGATGCCCTAACAGTTGTCTTGCCAAGGAGACAGAGAGGAGAACTGTGAACAGTTACCTAAACTATGGAGAAGGGGCAGTCATGTACTTAATCACCCTCTTTTCTCCTTTTAGTAAAGGATTGTTCTTCAAGCCTATAATATCTTTGTTACTAAAGGAAGAAAATTAACTCACTGAGCTCTAGGTAGCTCAGGTTTATCCTTGTAGAGTTGTTGATGAGGGCTTGAGCTGGTTCATCTTAATGATGCCAAAAATGCAAATACAGGCTTACATAATGGCTGACAAGCACAAGGGTTTCACTAGGACAACTAAGCAAAACCTTATGGATGAGGGAAAGGGTTTGCATTTTGCCTATTCAACTCAACTGAGTTAACTAGTTAACCCAATCTAGAGAAAATAAACTCTCTAATCAGACCTTGTTTCTCTCAAGTCCAGGCACTGTGGATCTCTAAGGAATTTGCGTAAACTTGCCATCATAACTGTTTAACACATGAAGCTTCCAGAGAAATAAATACATCCATTTTCCAGCTGTTTTATGGCCCCTTAACAGCAAGGCTTAGAAGAGGGCTGATCATTTTCAGGCAAATTTAACCTGAAAAAACCAGCACAATTAAAAAGAGTTTTTTACCACTCCATATTGTAAGGCTGAATACATACTGCACAGGCACACCACAATTCAAAGTATAATTCTACTTTCAGGTGTTATATTCTTTCATGAAACCTCTCAGACTTTATAAAGTAATCTCTCAAGAGACGAGGGTTCACAGTATAGGGCTGTGCTATGGTTCTTCCAAAAACAAATAATCAATAGAGAGCTACCCTACCGAGTGAGAATATTGCAAGGAAGCAGCATGTTATGGAAAACTACATCATCATTTTATACCTAAGCAACAACAAAAAGAAATGAAAGGTTGTTAAAACTGCAAGATGTGCAGCAAGACTGTCATCAGCCCAGGAACCAGTAAGTGAAACTGAAAAATATTAAATTGCCTTTCTTTAGACATGGAGTTATGGGATCTGAACCGCTTCCTTTGCACATCCTCTGAAGGCATTAGGAGTGACACAAAGAATGCAAGATCAGGAGCCTGCAGCAAAGCCAAGGCTTAGCTCAGCCGCTCCGGGAATTTATGTTCTCTCTGCTAAGATAAATTAGAATAACAAATATTGGGAGAGACTAAACAGGGAGTTCACCTTGTTAAGTGGTTACCATTTGTACCCCAACATAAAGTAACACAAAGAAACATAAAGTAACAAGATTATGTCTGATTTACAAACAGGCAATTCTTTACTCTACTTGGAAGAAATAATGATACATTCTTGTCTTTGTGTGCACCTTTAAGTCTGTGCTCATGTAGGAGTTAGATTTTTTAAGCCGAAGCTTTCATTGTTTAATTCATTATTTATATTAGTGTTAGCATTAATATTTCATGGCCATTGGCCATCTGTGAGATAAAAAAAGAAACTAAAGTTTTAAAGTCAGAGAAGCAAATATATAAAACTGTATTTTCAAATATAAAATTGATCCATAAAAAAAATTAATGCAGGAGAAGTTCATTTTCTCTGCTTATAAACTTCATTAGTAATTCAAAAGCTAAGACAGCAAATCCCAAAGGTCAAGTCTTCTAAGTGATCTGGCTGACCCTGGAATCATTCTGTGGGCCTCTCTCAGTGCTCTTAAGTAGAGTCTCCTGGGCCTTAGTGATATTAGATCTCTTAAGTCTGGCAGCTCTCATCGTTCTCATTTCTCTCATGAATCACAGAGGAATTCTATGCCATATTTATGGCTTCCTTTGCCCATTATGTAAAACTAAAAACATCTCACACAATTAGCATTATGCAGCAGGTACTTATTCAAATTAATGTTTAATTTTTTTTCAGTCAGAACAAGAAGTAGACCACAGCAAGTAGAACTGCTGTAGTGTGACTTTCTTATCTGAGGATCAAGACATTTTCACAATAAATGGCACAGCCACAGAGCCACAGCAAAGAGCACACCAAAGCAGCAAATATCTGAGACGCTTTGGTCGCTGCTGCTGATGCAGCTCCTCAGTCTGGAGTAAGCGGTTCCAGAGGCGGTAGCTGCAGCAGCTGGTAGGAGGCAGATGCCAAAATGTCTCATTATGGTCCTGTGCAGACATGCTTAATTTAGCCCATATTCAGTATCATAACAGATAATTTTCTGTTTGTTATTGATATGGGACTCCAGATTCCCCCTTACTGTTTTATTGAGACAATCTTTCAACTTTGCATCTTCTGAATCCAGCTACTAAATTGATTGAGATGATAAAGCATAATTTTCAGTTTTAAATAGTAGAACTCTGATATGTATTATTTGCACACAATATCTCCACAATGAATCCTGGTTTTCAAATAAATCTCTACTATCTTTTCTTAGAAAGCTATGTAACACCAGCTAACGAGAAAACTGGTAACTACTATCTGTAAATATGCATGTAATAAACCACTAACTATGACATAACATTGAAAGGTTTTAAGCATTGACTTTAAATATGAAAATCAGAAGAAAAACCTTTCAAAAACATGAGTATGTGGATGTTTTACTTTTTCCTCGTAATGTACAGACTCTTAATCTATGAGAAGGAGATTTGCCTTGAATGTTCTGTGCTTTTTTTTTTTGAAGATTTGAGTCCAAAATTACTTTGAGAGAGAGCAATATCTCATTTTATTATTACTTGTAAAAGTTTCCATTTCCATTGGGCTTCTTCTGCTTTTACTGTACAGACATTTTCTGAAAGAAACTTACTTTGAAGCAAGACAAACAACTCTACATTTGCTTCACTCACCCAGTTTATTTCCTGGGACATTCCTACTTTTACCTGCCACTCCCAAATAACCTCTTTTTCCTTGGAGTTATTCAACCCTAACTCAAGATTTTCTACCAAAATGTGTAGGATGCACCTGACCAGGTATAGACATCTATTTCTTACTTAACCAGTCTCTAATAGCTCAGAAAAAAAATATGGAATTCTAGAACATAATTAATCTAATTCTAATGTAGATGCCCAAAATAATGGAGTAAACTGCATTCCCCAGAGTACCTTTTTCATTCACAATTGACAATAAGGAAAGTGGGAGATGGCTGGTGTGTTGGAGATGTCTACAATCCAGGCAGAAGGGTACATTGAAAAACATGCCTTTTAATTTGTGTAACAGAGTGTGCTGGAGGCTTAACATTTTACCCATCCCAGAGGCTAAATCATGACGTATATCACTGTATTCAATTAGAAAATATAAGTAGAATTTTAGAGCTTAAGGACTCAAATGATCAATATAGTCTAAAGGCTCAAGGACAGGAATTAATATGTACTAAACCTTATCTCAGCAAAAATGCTTTAGAGTTAGAATATACAATAATGCAATGATACTTCAACAATGAGATTATTCTTTCACCTTCAAAGCAATGCTATTATTTATTTTATTTTTCATCCTACCTTTTTTTTTAACCAGTTCCAAAGTAAAAAATCACCTGAGAAAATGATAAAATAAAATGAAAACAGAAGATAATAAAAACTGCCTCTGCAAAGAAATATCTGCTTGAACACCCTGTATAAATACACATAGTAGGTCTGGATGCAAAAATTTTACTAAGAGCACGACAAATAAACCTTGCTCTGAATCTTTGCATTCCTCTTGGTGTATTGTTTAAAAGCTTCTCTATTAAGGAGATATTTATATTTATTTGAGATGCCTTAACTCTAAATCAGTATTTTTCTCTCCTCTTAATCCTAAGTCATAAAAATATTGGTTTAATGTTAACAAATTAATTAGTTCATCTTTTAACAAAAATCATTGATAGGCTAGAAGCAATTCGAGGTTTGGTTTTTTATTTCTAAATCACTCAACGTATCTTCAGATATGTTTATTTAGTATATTTCTGTGACAGAAATAAATGGCAGCAGTACTATTTGTTTGATGGTATGTCAGCTGTCTTTTCCACTGAGCTGGTGAGAGAAGACCTAATTTTGTTATAATGTCTGATAATGCCTGGAAAAGGAATCATCCCTGTGCTTTAGATAAGAACATATGTCAGAAGGCAGTGAAGTACTGATTTACCTTGACAGTTAATTGACTAGCAGCAAAGCTAAATGAATGAGTTTATAAGATGGAATACATCCCTAAGCAGCAGGCTTGCCTAAGACCAACACTCTATTTAGATTCCAGGAAAGCCTTACTTTGCAAGGTTATGTGAGATTTAATTATGCGTGGCAAAACTCTCAGATATGAAAAAGTCACCAGATACTCAAAAAGTGAAACCTGCAAAGTTTAAACTGAAAATATAACTCTTAGAAACAAGAGTCATGAACACTAGGGTAGCTTTTCAGCGAAGGTGATAAATTTTCCATTACCTGGACTCCTTGTGGTCTTGTTTTAGCAAAAAGTGCTTAAACTTCCATATCCATAAATTCCACTGTATAGGTACAGTTGCAAACATTTGTGTCCAGGAAGATGGGTTTTGTGGGTTATCCAGACAGGAACATAAAATTGTCTTTGTAACGTGCTCAAGGGAGAGCTGCAGAATGCAAGTGTGATGTTAACCAAAGAGCTTAATGGAGCCGAAGCCCTACTCCTTTGAGCAGTGTCTGGTATAGAAAAAGTGCTTGTGTGTTTCCTGAAATGAATATAACAGTGCCCAGGCATCCCATACATTCAAACTGGACTATGAGCACAGCAGTTATAGACAAATAGTAGGCTTACAGGGTGCAAGTAGACGTAGAATCAAGGAAGAGTGGTGTGGAGCTGAATCTCCTTGATTACTTAATTGGATGGATAGAATGCAAAGTAGATTTATGCATACCTGCATGGTACTCCAGTTCTCCCTGTACCTCAGCATAACCTTTAGCAAAGCAGAAGCCAGAAACCTATCTTTTCTTTTTTTTTTTTTTAAATACAAACCACTACAGAGGTATGGATCTGTAATATGATTTCTCAGAATTTATGAGCATGACTATACTTTGTAGTGCAAGTCATGCTGCAGAATAATAGCATTTTAGCTTTCTCCAGATAAAGCTGCCAAGAATCAATCATAGGGGCCACAAATACTCTAGCTTTTGTGTTAATAATTAATTGGTGAAAGTAGAAATCCTCTGTCCAAAATGATAGAGATTCAAGGATCAACATATAGCACAACTATTTCCTGGATCTCTGTAGAGATCTAATTCAGTAGGTTCCAGTTGAATCAGTTAAGAAAATGTCAAATCAACATGAGACCTATGTTGTCCTTTTAGAAAAGTCAGAATTGCAATTTAAAGCAGGTAGCTTGTGCTATCTGCAAGTTCTACTGGTAGGTTGTTTCTGGACATGACAACCACTCCTTTCTTATTTATCCTGCTGAATTCTGAATGCCTGTTTAAATCCTTCCCTCTGGGCCTTTCAAAAGTGTAATGTCATAATAAGATGCTCTTTTGGATAAATAAGCATTGACAACACAAACTCTGATAGAGAGTTTAATTTGCCTTTACCACCAGGAAGCCTGTGCATAAAATTTTCCTTTACTTACATGTTTGAAGTCCTCCAAACCAGCAAAATTGTGTTTATCTAAAAATCAGTTGTTTCAGGAGTCATTATTCTCAAATTGTTAATTTTCCATAAACAGAAATGCCATGCAAATTAGTGTAGGCCCTTAGTTCTCACCAACAGTAGCACAGCTCCGTGACCAAAGTATGTTCAGCTTTGCCATTCTACAGCCACTCCACTAATATGAAGAAAAGCCATCAGCATATTTGCATTCATAAACAGATACGCCTGCCAGAAACATACACCGTACTACTAACCTGAGTTAAGAGGATGTTTGGTCACTGCTTAGGGAGTCCATTAGAGCTTGAAATGCATAGTTGGTTTGCTGATGCGACACAGAGCTTCTGCCTGGCTTTAGATAAATCTCCCAAGCTGTCATTTCAGATTACTAGTTCTGTCAGTAGCAGACCTAGTTTAAGCTCCTCTGTCCAGACCCTCTTCCTTTCCATCTCTTCTCTATCAGAGGTTACTTCCTTCTCAATTACGCCAATTCAGCTCTTTATATAACTGTGCTTCTCAAAGGCTTTATTAAAATATATTTTACTTTTCCCATATAGGAGTTTTCAGTTTCAAATTTTGGACAGTTGCATAAACCTGATTTAGAGACTGATCACTTGAACAGGTACAACTGAGGGATGCCAGTTTTGGGTGGAAGAGAGCAACAATGTGCAACACAAAGCATAAGGAGAAAGGAGAAGCAGATCTGCTGCCTATCAAATGTTAGAGAGGAACCACAGACCTAGTCTTTTCTCTGGCTCCAAATCCACACCTGTAAAAGACAGCTAACTAAGGAACCTAATAGATTGGATAAGATTAACATATTAGAGTAGTTATTCACACAAATTCCATTCATGAACATACTAGCTCTTAGAATCCACTTGCAACTTGCCTTTGCACTTGTTGAGGAGCTATGTTTTGAAACAAAAAAAAAATACAGTGATAGAGTTACAGTATGATGTAGCTTTGCGTGTGCCAGGTATGTCTTACAGGATTTCTAAGCTGTTCCTGAGATCTTTTTTAGATGACAGAGAAAGAAAGGTGCTTCTGAAAGTTTCTAGTGGCAAAACTTGCCTGTGTCAGTTCAGGCACCTGGGGTAGACAGACACAATCTGCCTACTTGATGCCTTTAGAGGCACATATGTGGAGCTTGGGTGCTTAAATTAGACAGATTAGATCTCACTCCAGGATATTTATATCAAATAAGACTACGTGCTGCTCTTTTTGTAATGAGAAGATTAAATATTTTACTATTTTTATGTTAGTATTATGCATTTCACATCCTTGCCCTTTTGTCACCGTTTTCAACATACCCTCAGAAACATAGCAATGCCTATTAGTCTGTTGTCGTAGTTCAGCCCCGATCAGGACCAGACTACACAGTCTCTCTCTCACTCCCCCCACCCTCCGAGAGAGTAGGAGGAGATGATATAAGCAAAATGGCTAAGGTTTGAGATAAGGACGGGGAGAAATCCTTAAAGTTACCGTTACGGGCAAAACAGACTCAACTTGGGGAAAACTATTCATTTATTTCTAAAATTAGCAGGAGAATGAGACAGGGAACAAGATAACCTGCCCCTACCCCTCCCTCTTCCCAGGTTTAACATTATCTCTACTACCTCCCCTCCCGAACAGCACGGGGGAGGGGAAAGGGAATGGGGGTCGCGGACAGTTCATCACGCGTTGTTTTACGCCGCTGTGTCATTGTCGGGGGAAGAACTCCTCGCATTCCTCCCCTGCTCCAGCGTGGGGTCCCTCCCACGGGCCACAGTCCTTCGTGAAACTGCTCCGGCGTGGGTCATCTCTTCCACGGGGTGCAGTCCCTCTAGAACAGCTGTCCCAGCGGGCCCTCCACAGGCCACAGCCTCCTTCAGGCCTCCACCTGCTCCGGCGTGGAGTCCTCCATGGGCTGCAGGTGGATCTCTGCCCCTCCATGGACCTCCATGGGCTGCAGGGGGACAACCCGCTCCACCATGGTCTTCACCATGAGTTGCAGAGGAATCTTGGCCAGGAGCCGCATTACTCCTCCCCCTCCTTCTTCACTGACCTTGGCATCTGCAGCCATTCCTCACAACAGGCTGGCAGATGCCTCTCAGCATCCTTTTTACATCTTATTCACTTCCTTCTCATCTCCTCTCCACTTCTTGCAGCCAGGCTGGGCCGAGTTGGGCCCAGTCGGCTGCCTGGCGAGAGGCCAGAGGGTAAGGCCTGCAAGGCCCACAAGGCTCACGCCTCCCCCTCTCTGCCCCCCGCTCAGCTGCTTCACATCTTCTCTCCTTTTTTTTTCCTGTTTTCCCCTTCTTAAATACGTTATCACAGAGGCGTTATCACGGGACATTCTGCTACCAATTGGCTCGGCCTTGGCCAGCAGCGGATCCGCCCTAGGCCCGGCCGAGTCCACTGAACAGAGGGGAGCAACTTCTAGCAGTTTCCTACAGAAGCTACCACCTTAGACCCCCCCTCACTAACAAAACCAGAACATCTGTAAACTTTCTTAGCAGGAATATTTTTCGATATTAATGGCTTCCTTTATACCAGATCTAAATAGATTGATGTACCTAAGCAACATAGGGGTGGGGTTTTTTTTCTGATATTTGGATTAATATAGATTATTTAACCTTAACAAATATTGAGAATCATCATGGAAAAGCTACAAGCTCAGAGCTTGATTTGCCAAGGAGTTCAAAGACTGTAAAGAGCGGTTACCAAAAGCTAGATCTAGTGAGGGTGTAAGTACCTTCTGTGCTTTATAAAATCCATCCTAAGGAATGCAGTAAGTGGTAGCAACAGGACTCAGCAGCATATGAGTTAGATTCAAACCTTAGTGACCCACAATATTAAATACTAGAATGGATGTTAAGCATCTGTCTTCTTATTTAAACCTTAAGACAGTATTCTCAGTAAACAAGTTATTTTAATCTCAAGACTTCAAGGCTTTTTGGATGCACAGATCAATGCCCCAATTTTCTTCAGAACTGCTATGCACAGTTGTCATCAACTTTCCAATAAAAAAAAAAATAAAGTTCTCTGGACTAGATACTGCTTACTTTAGATAAGTCTTGTAAGGCACATGTAAGATATTTGCTTGCTTCCCCTGTCCTACAGATCACTGATAATGCAGAAGATTGTCTGGGCAGGGGATGTCAAGAAACTATCCCATGTACAAGAGTCATTACAAATTAATACATTTATTTTTAAGCAACTGCAGTGTTGGTTAAAGCAGCCCACAGTGGGAAGGCTCTACAGAGTACATTTAGCATAACTGCTATTACTGTATTCACCATTAAATTATTTATGATATTGTAATCTGAATTAGAGTAATGAGACCATCAGAACAGGCTTCAAATCAGAGTTCTGTGAAATTCAAATTTAATGCCCTATGGAATTCCCTGCATTTGCTGTATGATCTTATCTACTTTCACATATTCCAAATGCTGTTTTAAGGAGTATCTTCACAAAATTGCTAATTTTCCATTGAAAACAAGTAAAAAAGCACATACACCCAGCAAAGACAGCTCCTGCAAACCATCTGTGTTTTAAAACAGACTTATTTTCACTCAACTGTCCTTCTGTCTTGTGTCATGCTATAGATGCCACCTTGGTGAAAAAGCTCAGTCAGGTAACCACTTTATCTTCACTCAGCTTTACATAAACCAGGAGAGGGAATACTATGTCTCAGTGAGAGGATTCTCTTTGACACCGCTTTCTTTCTGAGGCTCTACAAGGAGAGCAGCTTTTGGGTGGTGATTTTCATTTCAGCCACAGCCCTGCAGTCGAATACAGTTTGTCAGCTCTGCTACAAGAAGTTGAAAGACTATTACTGGAGTTAATTTGGCGACAACTTTACCAACTGTTCTAGAAAAAAAAACACTTTGAGTTAAATTGTCTTGAGTGGTTTATCATTCTTTCCATGGTCATTCACACATACTTTGACACTGTCTAAAAGGTGGTGGCCATTGGTTTGAGAAAGAGTTTTCTGTTTGGAAGGGATTTGCCTTTTTCTGATCAGCTGATGTCTAAAGTGAGAACTTCCTAGTCTTTCACTTATCACCCCAAAGGCAGGGTTTAGAGGACTCACCATACCTTTGTTGCTAATCAAGAAAATAGTCCAGAACTTCCAATCTGAGATTGCTGGCAGTGCCTTTCATGGCATGTTTCTTTCACATATGTTTCGCACTGCCAATCTGATCTGATGTAATACTCTAGGTCATTAAAAAGTAAGCTCCCTACCTGAAATATCCCAACAGTGTTAGCAACAGCTTAGCAGCCAGGTGTTCATCACACCAGGAGTCTTTCTCCTGCTTTCAGTGCAAGTGCACACCTCTTTCCTCCTCTCAGCCTCCCCACAGAGGAGTCTCATGCATATGGAAGAGTGATAGCACATCACATTTAAAAACCCAAGGGGCACCCCTACAGCTGCAGGTTTCACTGCCTGTCTAAACCAGCCTGCTGGATTGACACTCCTGGAAGCTGAAGCCCTCTTTACAGGCAGAACAGGTACACTGCTGGCAGAAGCATGCAAGCCTCTCAATTAGCGGTTCAGATCTGAGCTGGGTTTGAACCAATGATCTAAGTCACTGAACCTCTGCAAGGAAGTGCCTGCTATTTACTGTTCCTGACAGCAGGAACATGATAGGACATGGTGTTAGTCCCTTCCTCCAAATTGCTGAACTTTACACTTTGGTGCTCAGTGCCTATCTGTGAAAAGAGATCTAATATTTGTTGTCAAAAGCTTTGTTATAACCAAAAGGACAAAGAAGATCATTGTGAAAGACATGCTAGTCATTTTGAGAAGAATCTGTCGTGGGTATGGCATCCCCACAAGCCGTCTACTTAACTCTTTCAGTCCAGTTGATGTAATCCACCACTTCAAACAGCAGCAGTGAAATGAGGACTCTGCCCCACTGCTTCAGTTGAGGACAGAGGGGCACACAGTCAAGTGTTACATGACGCAAGTTTCCTGTGGTCTGAATGAAATCCATATATCTGTTACCAGTATACTGGCTTTTCCCTCCAAGGAGCATCTGGGAAAGCACTGTTCTTAATGGCAACATTCTCATTTGCCAAAGGGAAAATGAACATTGCATATCTGCCTTGGGAAGCATTATGTTGTTCATTATTTTACCATTAGAGACAAAGTACAAAAAAAAAAGTTGATTTGCAGCACAGCGATGGAGTACCAGGAAAAACACCGATCAGCCCAAAAAGTGAGATATCACATTAAATGAGTTGAACAAGGTATACAATTTTTTACAAATTTTTCCACAAGCTACCAGGCAAAATCATCTCGATTACATAAAAATGCACAATTTTGCAATGTCTGGCTCACTGAACAAAATGATATCACTGCAAGGAAGAGGATGTTCAAATTATCAAACCTCGTAAGCATAAGAAATAAAATACCAATTAAAGGCAAAGCTGTTATAAACTGTAGCTACAAGACGAAGAGGGAGGGAGATCAAGCAGCGATTCTCCCTCCTTTCTATTTTTGCAAACCACTGGAATATATTATCATCTGATCAGCCCGTTTTTTTTTGTAAGCAGTAGATAAATGGCTGGGTTAAGTGCTATTCCTTGTTGCAGCAAGAATATTTTTTTCCCTAGAAACTTTATTACTATTATCTATCACATTTTAAAATACACAGTTATTTATATTGGGAAGGGACTAACCAGGAAATCACCTGACAGGCAAATTCAGATAATACCCTCTAGCAAATAAAAATGGAGACCACCTGCCAACCTCCAGTATCATTTTCTCAGCAGAGCAACAATTCACAAGTAATTCAATCAGCTATTAAAGAGAAAATTATTCCTGTTTTACAGACCTCCATCACTAACAGTGTGGCTTGATTTTGCTGTTTTACCACTTTGGCACGCAACCAAGGAGCGTGCAGTATTGGATTTTCCCCTTTGTTTTTTTCAGTAACAGCAATGTGAAAAGAATAAGACTGTATTTAGAGATGTGGACAGAGGCCTTTGCGTGTTATCATAATACAATCTGCACTTCCATAATAATTTTCAAAAGATTCTGAAGTGGGAAAATATTAACAAAAATTACTAGCAGGTCCATCGTATATGAGGAGTATGGTGGTAATTCATTTTAGCTGTGACAGGCTAACAGGTGCAGTTATTTTCTGCTTCACAGAGATGTCCAAGAATAGACCTTAGAGTGAGGCAAACATATTGCCTTTTATAGCAGCATAGACTGACGGAGTCCTTCCAGAAGCGATCTCGATAGAAAACAAATCTCAGCTGCCAAAAAAGCAGACTCCCAGATCTTCCTTGCTGTAAGGGTAGATGGGACAGCAAGGGGCTGCTCCCAGTGCAGAGTGGTGCTCTGCTACTCTTCTTTCTGAGCTGAGTTAGGCTGTGGCTGCCTCTCTGGTGCTGGTGTCCTGCTAGCCCCCCTGCTGCCTGTGGCTGCTTCTCCCCAAAATACTGCTTTGCTAACAGCCTCCACTCTCTCTCACTTTTCTTATCTACACATCGTAGAGAGACCTAAACTCTTACTGTCAGCTCCTTAAGCAGCCTCTTCTGTTTTCCTTTTTAGAGCAAATACTTAAATACTCGAAATACCATGTCATTTATGATACGCCTCCTTTTTTCGTGGAAATGCCCCCACCCAAATGCAAGGAACAGCAGCAGACGCCTCCAAGCCTCCCCTGATTCCTCTCATCATGCCCACTTCACCAATCTGTGGCCAACAGAAGGCTCTTCCCTTTTGGTTCCTCTGCCTAATGGAACTCTCTGACTTAACACATCAGTTGAAAAGCACTATCCTAGTGCATATCCTCTGCAATATACGAGGTGTCACAAAAACCGAATGAGACTTGCTCCTTCAGTCTCACAGAAACAGAAGACTGCAAAGTAGGCCATTTCAGTTGTAACTGAAAGCCCTGCAAGGTCCTCTGAACATCTGCTCTGTTTAGCACAGGGTACAAAGCAACTCCATCTCCTTACGGTAAAAAAAAAAAAAAAGGGAACTCAAGCTTCACCAGTTTAAATTGTACAGGACATGCTCACTGGTGTGTATTTTTAAATATAGAAGAACTTTCAAGCCCTGTCCCAGGTCAAAGTACAGTCCATCTAACCTAATAGATTTACCCCATCTTTTGAAAGGTTCTGGAATATTTAAAGTATGTTTTTTAGAAGACCCAAATTCTTTCCTGATTATTGCACCAAGAATTATAGCAAGAAACATTAAACTTTATTATTTTTCATACTCCTGCTTTAGCTTCTTTGAATTTCCGTTCAACTACCTCACAAAGGGCTAGTGTCTTATTCTCATTCTTATGCTGTGGTATCAACTTTTTTGTCCTCTAAGGTACTCTTAGATTTGACAAACAACAATGAAACCTCATTCCAAATGATCATACCTATTTTTAAATTCTAGAAAATTTTAAGATATTAGAAGTCATTTTGATCTGATACGTTCTAGCAGGATTTCACTGTCAGGGGAATGCACAGTCAGAAAGAATCACCCACTGGAAACACTCAGAGAACAGCCCCTGTCTAATCACGATCTGTCATTTTTTAAAGTGCAAAGCCTACAGATGAATGATACTGACCTCCAGACATTAGCTGGGAAAGCAGGAGTTCAAGAAAGGCACCCCAAAGAGATTAGGCTTTCATGGTAACAGACAACAAGAATTTTACTTAACAGCTTGTCGTGCAGTGTAAATATGACATGGCAAATTTATGTGCTACAATAGTACATAGGAGACGTATGTAAATGCTAAATGAAAATAACAAAAGGAATAAAGGAATTAGGTTTGAAAAATCAGAAGTGAAAATCTGAAGAAATGCTAGTAGCAAAATTACCTCCTGGGACAGGTATCTCATCTCGTTTTTTTAAGTTTCAGGAAAGGTTTTGACTTCTGCAGACTGAAATATGTGCATAGGTCAAGAGCAGATTAATGTAGTTGGGGTGTCAGTAATTTAATATAAAATATCTTAAGATAATTGAACATGATGTAACCCCTCTATCTTAATCTAATAGTGGTAAGATATGTTTATTAGCTGCTTATTCATCAAGTTATTTCTTCTAAACTATTTTTTATTTGAAAAAACTTACAATATTTCTTACATCTCTGATATTTCTGGTCATAAAACTTCTTAGCCTAAAAAAATTAAGTTTGCATGAGCTACCCCAATAGTTTCACATACATGCTCAGTACCTAAAAGAATTAAGACTATATAATAGGTCTGAAAAGATAGCTCTTGAAAGAGTCTGTGAGGTAAGAGCCATTAAAAAAATTTAGGACTACAGTTAATAAAGAACTCTATTCTATTTTGGATTCTTTTCAGATATGAAGGATTTTAATTTGCAAATAGCAAATCTATATCAAGCCATCTTAAGCCAGTTCCATGCTGATCTCTAAGGCCGACAGAGTGAGAGGCTGATATCTCACCTGCAGTTCAGGAAATGTGAGGAGAGATTTCAATTCAAACCTCTGCAGGAGCAGAGAAGCCTTGTTTGGAAGTTTCCTTCTTGGTGGTCCATACATGAAAGTAAACTCCTTGAAAGAGAATAGATTTTGATTTGTCATTGCAGAAGGGGTCCTTTTAACCAGTTTTACAATGCAGAATGAAGGCCCCATGCAAGCTAACATCTACAAATAAAAAGTTAAGACTTTTATTTCCGTAAAACATGCTCCTCATTAAAATTTACAGCTTGCACATTTTTTCCAGTGCCACTGCTATACTGACACTGTCTGCTTTGCTCCTATAGCAAACACTTTATTTCCCTTATATCTGTGATGGAGATTTTACATTAAAAGTCTTTATTTTATCAGGCAGTACAGAGAGGGTTGTTACAGATTCATGGGCGAGGAAGAAGAAAGTCATGGTAAATGTATAAAAGCTGATCATCATATGCACATAGAGATAGCATAACTCCTCAAAAAGTGATGGTTTTCTGCCAGAAACAGAAAGCAATCAGTAATCGGAGCAGAAGCAAAATGCAAAAAAGCACTACAAATCCCAGAGAAGATTTACAGAAGTGGTAATAAACTCCTATAGTTTTTACGTTACATTGGAGCAACTTTTAAAACTTCAGCATTGTGAAGAAAAGCTTGCAGGAGAAGAAACAAAAAGCATTCAAACTTCTTTGTACATCTGGACATCTGCTTCTGATGAAAAGCACACTCTCTAATTGACGGTGGAGGGAGGTGTGGTATCAGGTCCTTGCATGTTTCTGGAGGAAAAAGCTCTCATTTTGTAGTTGCAGAATGTTGCTGTGGTGATGTTCTGTCAGGTGTCTGGTCTTGTGTAATTCTGAGTACTTCCAAACTTTGCAATGTTTTGACATGTTAAGATGGTTGAAAAATGAAAAACTACTTCAGAAAAAAATGAAATGGAAAAGCAATTCTCCCCTTAAGAGTTGAAATTAATCCTTTTGTGATATTTCAAAATTTTATCAAGACCATTATCAAATATGTTTTCAAAATGTATAACAGAAGGAATTTTTCTAGTTAACCCAACTTAATTTGAAGAAGGGGAGATAACTGAACAGTTAACATTTTCAGTATTAAGTAGTTATTTATAAATTTTTCAGTGATTCAAAATCAAGACTTCTTTAAAAAAAGTTAATGTAAAAACCAATCATCCAGCCTTAGATTTCAGAAAAGTAAAAAAATACTTTTGATTGAGTCAACCTTCTAGGAAGTACTCTGCCCATAAGTGATTCCTATTAAAGAACAATTCATATATTCAAACTGCTAGTGTGCTTAACTTCTAAATAAAATCTACAGTCAGTAACCCACCATTTCTTCCTTTGTTAATCATTCATCTGATCAAATTCTGTAACACTTTCTGCAGTGATAGAGTGCTCAGTCCTTTAGGAAAATACTCACAATCCCAAGAATATTTTTTGGCCCAGAAAATCCAGTCTTCTACAGCTTCTACACATGATTCACCAAACCAAACCTCGGGCCAGTTTCTGGAAAGGGAGAAAAATTATTCTGTGTTTGTTGTGGTGACACTGCATTAGGTGTGCAGTTCAGAGGTGCTGATGTCCTCAGGTTTGGAGCCTCATCTTTCTGGCCCTTCCTAGTCAATAGAGTCAACTCTGGTCCTTTAGGATCTGTAATACTTCTAGAGGTATCACGTTTTTTCTGTTGTTTGTGAATAGAAACATGAGGAGACTGAGGTCCTAATTTACACATCTCTGTTGAGTTCCAGAAGTTAGGAGGGATGAATCTTCAGTTGAAGTCACACTGACTAGAATTTCAAACAGGAGTAAGGCATTTCAAAAACCATTAATTTGGTTCAGCTTTTAGTAAATCTGAATCTATATGGCTAGACTGAAAGTGGAACCTTCAAGTAATTGAAAATTAAAGAAAAGCTGCTGTTGATTTCAGGGTTATCTGCAAGTCCCTTGTCACTCACAATTTTCTTTCTTGTGTTTAGCAATGCCCTTTTATTCCTGTAAAGTTTGTCAGAGCTAGATTGGTACATTACAGAGCGTATTTATGACACAGAGTACAGAGCCAGTGCAACAAATCTGGCTTCACACTAAGTTATGCAAAGAATAAGATGTAATAAGGGAACATCTAAGTTCTTATTTTTTCTTATTTTTTAAATGTACCAACACACCATAGGAGATAGAGCAGCTAGAATTTAATTTGCTATTTGTTTGTTGCTGGCTGAGAAAGCCTGGTTCCTATCGGTTCCCTGATGAGTCAGATGAATGTTAACACATACTGTATCTGTAATTTGCCAGAGATCTTGTTTTTCTTTATGCTGTGGATAATCCCTGTGGCTTCTTTTTCATGCCATTGGGTAACATCCTGTCCCTGAGCAACCAAGAACCAAGAATACTGAAACAGTCCTTTCCCACCTTGAGTGTCTCTCAGTGGGACTTGGTTAACAATCCTTTGTTCCACACTCTTCTCTATAGGATATTTATCTTGAGAGAAGAAACATTACTAAGGGTTCTAAACATAAGCCTTCTATAAATCTTAAGATTGTAAAACTCTCATAGGATTTGTATTAGGAGATGGCCTTTACTCTTTTTTTGCAGTAACTTTCAATTAAAGAAATGTGCCAAGTAGCCACCAAACCATTGGAATAGCTGGTGAGTCATTGTAACCAAGAGTCTATAAATAAATCACATAGTTCAGTGTTTGTGTTATACTATACTACAGGGTCTATCCAGAGCAATCATTACTCAATGAGAGAATTGCTATTTCAGTTTTTTACTATCCACTGATGGGTACTTTTGAGAGTATTCATTAACAATACACTGCCAAAACCACTATTTGGCAGCTAGTAACAAAATGATCGTAAGTCTAAAAAAGTGCAGTAACTTTCTGAGGGAGTTCATCACACTATATTAGTGAATTCTTCATTGCAGCAATTTTCCACCTGATAATACCACTAATTATTGTCCCTGGTGCAGAGTGAATAGCTATTGAATAATACACTCAATATTTTCCTCTGCATCAAATGAATACTGGCTAGCACTAGTATGTTTAAATAATGTATTTCATAAAGATGATAATTTTACCCTAAGAAAAAGGCCTCTCATATGATGAGGCTGTATTCTTGCAGCAAAATTGTATATAGGGAGTCTGTCCAACAACTAAATTTCAGATTATAAATGTTAATAGTACTTTGCATTTGTATAATATTATATACAGCTGATCTGAAAGTGACTTACAGATACTACTGAATAATCTTCATTCATATTAGTAGTCCTGTTCCACAGGTAGATAAAATGAGATTCAGTGCTGATTAGGGCAGCACTGTCAAACAGCTATGCTTAATTTTATCGAGCTAAGCACTCACATTTATCCTCCTAAATCAGTGGACTTGATTCCCAAAGAAGCTGAGGGAATTCACTCCTCATTGAATTCTCTGCTTAATACTTTTGTTATATTTAAACATCTAGACTTTAAAATGTTGCCCTAATTGGCCTAAGAATCAGAAAAATTTAATGTCAGAGCTATATCTAGCCATATTCTATCTCCTGAGTTTGTTTTCTAAACACTAAGAAAACCACTATTTTTCTATTGCTAAATATAGTATCTCCTATTTTTTCCCCAATTTCCAACAGCCAATGTTAAAATTCAAGTTTTCATTAGATAAATCATCAGTTTTCCCATCTCTTTACTAGATTTAATCACATAGCTTTGCAAATAAATTCAAATTTGAACCATGTAAACAGGTAAACCATTCTACTTTTGCTTGTCTACTAACAGGCCAGTGATTTCAGAAAATCTTTATCCTTTTAGAACTCAAGATCCTAAATAGCAGTTATCCATTTAAAAGCATATTAATATATACATACAAATCCAGACCAAGTGTTGTCTTTTATCACCAACAGTAATGTTTTTAGTTCCAATTTCTGCCAGTGAACCTAAGAGAAACTTTCTGAGCTCTCAATACATTGATTTGTTGGTCATGCCTACAATGAAGAATGAATCGTTACACCGAGGTGACGATGGCACGTGGTTTGTCCGTGTGTACTGGGGTACATAATGCAGCTGAACATGGTACTCTAGGCATGGCCCTGCATCAAGCTCACATGGCAATCATGTGGCAAGGCTGGTTGGTAGCCAAGCTTGGAGTTCTCTGTACCTCACTCCACAGTTGTGTCTTTATTCTCCTGGGTTTAGAAAAGCTGAATGGTTCCCAGATCTGGAGTATGGAGAGTTGTTTGGGCAGGGGCCTATCTTTCCGCAGCTGTGCTGGCAAGCTTCAGTCAATGTTAATTTCTGTCTGTTAACAAAAACCTTCCAGAAGGGCACCTAGGAAGCCAGAAAATTCCTTTCTGGCTCACTCGCTTCTTGAAAGATTCAGGTCCTGAAATCCCATCAATCTTCCCCTCAGATTTTAATTTTCATCCCCATTTGGGAAACAAACAAACTTTAACAATCTAGCTTTTTCACCAAAATCACCTACTATTTTCCATCCAACTCTGCTAATGAATGAATGAATTTTTGACATCTCTAGTGACTTTATATGGGTGAAAGGGGAAATTCTCACCCAAAATACTTCAGCTGGCCTGGAAGATTCTGGGAATCCACATAATATGCTGCTGCCCTGAGCACCAATGTTACAATAAGATGGATGCAAAATTCAATTAGATTTGAAGGGCTCAGCTGGCCATCATTTTAGAACAGTATCAAAGGCATTATGATCAGCATATCGCATTCCTTTTGGCGGCTTCTGGAAAAGCAACCAATAAGAGAGTACAAAATGTCATCCTGGCACTCCTCATATGTCAGTGTGAGATAAGGACCCCAGGAAACCTATTCTATGGATTTGTGAAGAGGAACAAAGGACTTTGCAGAAACATTGCAATCCAAAATTGAAAACTCATGTTCCTTTGTCAGACAGAAGTTGAGAGCAGCTACCATTAAAATGATATAAAGTTAAGTGGGAAATGTTTAAATGTTTCACAATCCTAGAAACAAATCAGAATCCTGAGCTGGAAAAACCTTCAGAGGGGCTTTATGAGGTACTGATTAAAACAGAATGTATGGTATGTACAACACAGCTAGGTGCAAAATTAAGCCAAATTTCTGAAGACTACTGAAGGAAATAGCAGGAGGAAAAGAGATTAAGGATTTAACTGTGACAGCTGAGAATGGAATGGCTACAGCTGTAAAAAAGTTCTCCAGCTGAACATAAACAACAGTCTCTGACTAATTCAGGTTTCATAGAAACAAAAAACACGCAGTGTAAAAAGAGAGAAAGAAAATCAACCACGAAGGCAAAAAAAAGCCTCCAAGCAAATTAGGGTATTCATCAAATCAATTTTTGTTGGAAATGTGAAAATGTCCTGTCAGAAAAAGGTTTTGTTATGGAAGTTTGATTTGTACCATATGTAATCTGTAAATTACTTTTTTTTTTTCTTTCTGTTTTAGATGGCCTATAATGACAGCTACTGTATTGGACTCTGCTGAAAAGATACTCCAAGCTGAAATGGAGATGCCATTATTCTTGGGACTGATGACTGCCATTCGTTCAGAACATGTTATTGTTCAGAGTTTTAAAAACCGGAACTATTCCCCAAAATACCGGCTGCATATGTGGCTGATCGGAAACCTTGACGATTGCAGAGACTTTACAGTCTATATTCTTGGTGGAGCTTTCAGAGTTTGTGTGTGGTAGGAACAACCCAGAAAACCTTCAGAAAAGACAGTGAATTCAGTCTGGAGCCAGAAAAGCACCTGCTGTGTGATACCTAAATGGAGAAAAGTTTTGCAGATAAACTTTTAGCTGAGAAAGAGCCTTGAAGATATGGGAGAGAAGCCATATCCTGCTGTTTTATTTCTACTGTGTATAGGAAAATGAGAGTTAAAATATATTTTCTGAACATAAAACAAATTTTAGCCTGTTCCATAAACACTTTTATTTTTTTTTTCCTAGCTGGTGAAACCTTTAGCACATATGTACTGGCAAAGTACTGAACACAAAAGGAGCATTAATAACCATGATTAGCAAGAAAATGTACTATTACAGGCAACCGATGCATAATGCAAGGGGCATTTGGCGACACAGGCCAAATCAAGAATTCATTTAGTTAATTAGGTCATTGTTAAAGCTCACCTATGTGGTGGTCTTTGAGAATGCCTTCTTAACCTGTCATTCTCCGTAACTAATCTAAAATATGCAAATCCTTCAGCCCTAGACTTATTCACAGTCTAATCAAGACAGAAAACCTTGAGTCATGTAGAAGTTTAAAAATCCCTGTAAGTAATTTTATTTCTAATAATATAACCTTTTTTTTTTTTTTTTTGCTTTAACCACCTTAGGTAATTAATCATCCACTCCTAGTAAAGGTCATCATTAGCAATTCACCAGTCTGCTTACTGCGGTTGCCATTACATTACATTCATGTACTCTTGTATTTCTCTTGGTTATTATTAAACCTTGACTGAATAGATGGCGGCACCAGTCCTCTGTCATACTTCCTTAGGAAATATTTTCTGACTTGTTGTCCCTTAGCACAAATAGGATCTCACAGTTTACATACCCTAAGCCCTCAGGACCAATGCTAATATCACCCAAACACAGGCAGTTAAAGGATATACACTGCAATGCCTAGATTTCTGAGAGAAACTGAGCATCTGTCTAGTTCTTAAATAATATGTCCAGATCAGAAGACTATGAATAAAATTGGCACAGTTACTAGCCATGAATCAACCATTTTTAGCTTCTAAAGAGCTTTCCTAAGGCTTGTATTGAAGCATGATAGAAAAGCATAATCCTTGTCTCACTCGTATGTGAGCACTGGAATTGTAGTCAACACTCATTTCATTCTCTAAGAAGAAAAAGTGAAACTCAGTCATTTTTACTTCTGTCCAAGTTACGATTTTCTACAATGACTGTAAGTCAAGTATTTTAAGAATATCTACATTAATTCATCACTTAATCAGTCAATTTTTTAAATTAGTATTTATTAATTTCAGACTACATGAGAGATGCATTTTAAGAAGACTATATGTGCTTAAAGAAAAGGAGTTAAAATGGTACTATCAACGGAGTCATCTTGGTGTGACACTTTGCTGGTTACACACTGAGATATTTTCAGAAAGTTGTACCAAGTGAGCACTGGAAAGATTGTAGTAGACGCAGTGCTCCAAAAGTGTCCAAAAGTGAAATGTCAAATCTACAAGGGCCACTGGGGAAGATTTCTGTTACACATTCTCAGACAGCTATTTTTTCCGGAGCTTTCACTTGGAAGTATCATTGAAGCTCTACAGTGTAGTAAATTTTAATCAGATTTATGAAAAAAATATAATCTGAATATTTCTCACCATGACCATGATTTCACCTCTACGGATCCTATTTGTAATTGGAAATAAAATTCCCTATGCAAATTTGCAGGTGCTGCTGACAGAAGATTTACCATTTGACTAATTTGTCAGGGACCCCATGTTTAACTGTATAATTATATTACATTAGCACAGGGATTACCTACGTGGCAAAGCTCTGACCAGTCACTAAACATTTGAAGTGATGTAGACCAGCTTTTGCTACTAATTCATAATGCAGTGTTTCCAGATGCAGAGCAAGATGACATAGTTAAATACAAGATGCATGTCCACTTAGTTTTCACTGAGGTGAGCTAATGTCTCAGCTCCAGACAAGCTGCCTTATTTATCCCCACAAACAAGTCAATATCCAAAGAACTGCATAAAACCTTGGTTTCACATCTTTTAATTTTTGTGGCATTAAAAACATTTTTACAGCATACTTAGTAACCAGGTTGTTTTTTTTAAAAAAAAAAAAAATATGTGAAGAGGGCTTGATTCTACAGTCAAGTACTTCTATAATGAAGGATCTTTAAGTAAAAGGTAGATTTTTTCAAACCACAATGTATGCCCACTAGAAGGCATTCTGCCTGAGTTCAGAACAACTCTGGGGTGCTGGATGAACAGTGGGTATACCTGTGCAGCCACAGTAGATCTGGATGACCTTGTTTGCAGAAATTGAATAGCTTTGAGTGATGCTCTCTTCTGGTGCAAGTAGACAACTTCTACCATACTGGAATGCCATATGCTATACCAGAACTTTACAAGCTTAAAAAATATCTCCCCTCCACACCATAGTTTACAACAACTGCCTTATGGAAATTCTTCCACATTGAGCCAATCCTAAAATTTAATAGATTTATAGCTTTAGGGGTAGATTATTTTGTCTTGCTGCCTGTGTGACAAGACCGTATCATTTCACTCACTGCTTTCTGAACCAAGATGGTACCCTCTGGTAGTGTTGGAGAGTACATCTTATGAAAGAGAGCCAGGGTCAATGCAAATTATTCTAGCTATGAAGAACCTACCATAACTTACTTGTTTTAAAGTAAGTCATTCAAGTGATTAATTACCTTAATTCCTAGACAAATGGGCCCTTTCCATAGTTTGAATTAGTCTACCTTCATCTTCCAGTCATCGAGGTTTATGAAGACTTTTCAAATTAAGAGAGTCTCTACTGTCTGATATCTTCTGACCTTTTAAGTTCAAAAGAATCAAGTAATCTTATCACAGGAAGGTAAAAACCATATTCTGTCTTGTCTACTCTTCTTCTGCCTGCCTGAGCTCTGGCTGCAGTCCTAGTGGAATACATATGTTGGCTTCTGCTAACTTTTATGCATTTCACATGAACTGTAGATGGTCAAGCAGATGTAAAAGGAGAGACAAAAGTTTGATGGAGCCTTATGTACAGTTTAGAAAGTTGCATCCTTGAAAAGAAAGCATGTATGTTCCTTCTAGCGACAAGTCTTAGACTTCATTATACTTCTCTCGACTACAATGAAGTTGGGGTACACAGGGTTCTCTGCCTTACAGTTCTCAATTTTCCATTTAATGGAAATTCGAGAGTAATAACAGAAGCAGAAATGCTTTGTAGCTTTCAGTAGAATATCTTACTTAAGTAGAGTTATCTCCATTAATCCACTCTTAAATCTAATCACATAACCAGACAAATAAAAGTATCAGATTTAGTTTGGAGCAAGAGAACTATAAATAAAGAAAACAATGAAATGGTCTGCCTATACCTCTTCAAACTATCTAGTGACATTTTCATTTAGATGTTACCCTTAAAAAGCAAACATTACATTATATTTTATATCATTTGAGAACCATAACTACAGAAAAATTAGGATGTTAAGTGAACAGCCTTGTTACTGCAGATTCAAGAATGATACAGCATGTAATTATTGAAGTCATCGGTAGCAACTGCGTAGTTTTGTTTGCTAAAGGCGTTATACTCTTAAACTATATTCCTTTCTCTTTTTTTTTCTAAAATAATCCTTCTGTATTTAAATTTGTCAATCTCAGTGTCAGCTAAAATTGAATTTATTTTGGAAAATGTGACTAAGTTCTCATATCCAATAATTATACCTTTCATTAATTTTCAAATGTTATTTCACTGAAATAAAAATAGATTCTTCCATACCTTGGTTAGGCTGCAACATCACTTCATGCATTTCACTAATGAACTTTTACATTAAGAGTCATAGCTAAATTTCTAGTTAAAAGAAATGTTAATCCCTTGATGTTCACAGTCAACATTTCTCGGTTTTTCATCTTTCTGCCAATAACAGACTGTGCCAGAACTGCTAAGAGGAAGTATGTTTCTTCTGGTAAAATCACTGGATCGGGACTCAAGAGATCTGGCCCTGCTGCCAAACTTTGGCAAGTCACTGGATAGATATGTGCTTTATAGCTATCTTCGTAATCTGAAAATAATATCTGTCAGGTGTGGTTGGGATATATTCCCTTTAAATTTAGGGGTCTAGAAGTATCTCAGAATGCTGAATTCTCCATGAAAAAATGAATTTGACAATATGACTGGAATAAAAAAAAAAGAAATAAAAGAGTTCTGAATTAGAGAAACTTTGTTAGTCTACTAAAAAGATTATAGAGTAAAAATACTATACAAAACCAAATCCATTACATAATATTGTGTTATATCAAGAAAATAAACTTGTAAATACCAGCAATTTTAGCAAAAAAGCCTTTCCAGGACCAATTAGAGATACAAGCATTGTTCACAACTCTGTTTTTCTCCAGGTCCCATGTTTAATTACTGACAGTTGTTTTCAAGTCTCCTTTCTTACTGAAAACAATACAGTACAGTGTCATGCCTGAAAATGTATTTCCCTGCATTCTTACTGTAGGGAAAATCATTCCTGCTGCTTGACTGTGACTGCCAAGGGATAGCTGGAGGGGAAGGGCAGAAAAGGAGGAAGCAAACTATTAAAGTAGTATTCCCAAGAGAAATTTTGTTCTTAGCAATCTTGGAGTACTGTTGATCTAGGGAAAGAACCTGCATCCGATTTGGCTGCCATGACTGAGAGATTCATCTAGCACCAAAAACCACTCTGCAGAGTCGTTCTCTTAAAGTTATTTACAGTCACTCCTAATGTGATAAAAAAGGGATAAGAAAACCATCTTTATCCATTGTGTAATATAACTGCAGCTAAGTTGGCAAGATTCTGGGAACAATGCCTGTTAAAGAGCTTGGAAAAGTTTAAAACGTCTACCAAAAAGAGCTTGCACTGTGAACAGCTTGCACTACGCAGTCAATGGGCAAGAACAGGGAGAACCTGCACTAATGAAAGTCAGTTGAATCATCTGGGATGGATCACCTGGCAAGAAGAAGCTGTTTTAAGTGCAGTGGTGCAGCAGAATTTAATGCATGAGAGAAGGTACTGTATACAAGGAGAAAATGAGAGAGAAAATACAGAACTGTGAACAACGGCCACAGACCAGACATATGCTGTGTTGCAAGCAATGAAAAAGTAATCATCAGTGCACTAAACCCTAATACACTAATTAATAAACCCTAATGAACTAACCCTAGTCATAATTACTGTGACTGCTGTTGCTATTTCACATTGATCTTCTATCGTTTCAGGATACCTATGTCAACTCTATTCAAGTGTTAGAACAAACATTTTGGGCCCTCAGAGAAGACAACTACTGCAAAAGTCTGAGGAGAGTGCAACATCTTGTTTTTAGCAAGAAAAGAGGAAGAAAAAAAAGTTATTACTTTCATCGCCTTTTATTATTGAATTTCTCTTCCTTTCTTCCCTATCTCTGCTACTGGGCACATCACCCACCTGCAAGTCCTCTCTTCTCCTCTTCTTTTGGTTTCACTTTTACTCAACTGGTAGAAAATTAAGACAAAGAAAAAGCAAATACAGTACAAGCGTGTTTAGTAGACAGTGGGAAGAAGACAGAATTCCATCATCACTGAGAGGAGGTAAGATAAGGGGGGAACAGAGAGAAAAATCTTCTTCGGAGGCAGTGAATGAGTTTAATTGCCTTTTCTGTCTGATAAATCTAGGTTAGTAACCATGCACTGCTTGCTAGCAAAACTTATTTGTATATACATACCTGAAGAGGAAAAAGGTTAATTAAAAATCTAAAATTCACAGTTACACATAGAAATTCGTTAAAGCTACAGTAACAAAAGCTATTTGTATCACTGCAGTATCTTTTTGGTGTTGGTTAGGATCAAAGCCATCACCTTTGCCAATCTAGGGCATTCTCACAGTAATAGTGTTCAAATCACATACCTCAGCCCCTTGCCTGCTCAACACAAACTGTGGTCAGGTATGTAAGTATTAATGCTATTAATATTAGTGATACTTACTCCAAAATCCTGCATGTAGTCACCAAAGCTTAATAAAGTTGATTCAAAAGGGTTGAAAAAAGGTTCATTAAAATGACCAGTATGATGCAGAACTTAATTTGCATGAGAAAAAAAAATAAATACTTCTTCAGCCTAGCAGGGAAAAAGCAGCAAAAACAAGACTGAATGAGGACATCATAGTTTTCTATAAATATGTCAGGGGAATAAACAGTAGAGAGGGGAATTCAAGCAAAAAAAAAAGCTATTGCTTAAAATGAGATAGCATTTTATGGTAAAGAGCAATGCTGGCACAAGAACAAATGAGTAAAACCTAGTTGTGACTCAGTTCAGCCTACAATTTACAAGATTTTGGAAGACTGGAAGAACAAGATTCTCTAAAAGTATTCTAACAGAAATATTGTGCAAGAATACTTTTTTTTTTTTGCCTTAAACAGCTTATTATGACTAGGAAGACACGACTACATGATAAAAATTGAAATATATGATTGGGCATTATGATCCAGGGATCCTTATGTTTCTTCTGCAGATGTTTAAGATATGTAGCCAAATATGGCTGCTAAAATTGCAGAACAAGGATTTATTTCAGCAACATTCATAACATTCTTCTCATACAAACTTCAAATTTAATGACATTATTATTACATCTCCAATTTTTCTTATTTTGTAAAGTTACCACCAGAAAACAGCAGTACACAGCCTCATCCTCTTACCCACATAGTCTCATTGCATCAGCACCTATATACATACAGCTTATAGAAATTGTTGATGTCCACCTGCATCTACCTGTTTCTCCTGAATATATATCCATAGTTAAAACACCTTTGTCCTAAGAGATGGCTGCTGTTTGTGCCTGCCTATTATCTGTACCAGTTACACAGCAAGGGGACCATGTATAATGACAACTTCACCTAATGGGATGGTAACAATTTCTTCAGATGAACTCTGAAGCATAAGGGTTGAACATATAATTCGCATTTTAATGTCTTAATATAACTTATAATTAAACTACTGGGTTAAATCCATCACAAAAGTTCATTGTGTAACCGCTGTGCCGTCAGTCAGCATCTTACCTTTAGTGAGACACTTTTGTTCTTCAGCAAAAAAACCTCCAGAAACCAGAGTGATGTTAGAAGGTATATCCATAGCTGCAGTTACAGTAGAGTAATAATATCGTAACAGTCTCCTAGGTATAAAGGTATAAAGTATTTTCTGGTATAGTGTCTTCAAAGAAAGCTATACTAGCAGGTCTAAACCAGTATATTTTTGCCACTATTGATATACCAGTGAATTTCTAATATTCTTGCTCAACTCTGTTTTGGAATGGGATGTCTACAATCCCATTCTCTGTGGCTTCCTCTCTTCCCTCACCCTCAAGAAAAAAAAATAAATGCTATGGCAATCAATTTTTCTATGTAGACAAGCTGAAAAAGCCCTCAAGGTTCAGAAAAAAAAGACCATATTTTGTGGTAGTAAACCAGAGAATTTCTAATAGTCAACGGTCAACAAGCAGTAGTGTCTTTGAGAGAACACGGCAAGCAACTGAGGATATGATGTTTAAATTTGTTTGCAGAGCATTTATACTGCATGAGAGGTCAACACTGACAGATGCAGACACACCTGATCTTATGCTATCTGCCAAACCCAGAAAGGCACACCTAGAAATGAGCTGTCAAGTCTGTCTGTTGTTGCTATACCAAGCGAACTTTCTCTCCTGGGCATCAGCCAGGTGAGGGGTTAAAGTACAGTGCATTTTTTGTTAAGCACAGCATGCCCTGCACATCTGAACATTATCTTGATTGCATCAATATATGGAACAGCCAAGACCTGAAGATCCACAACATATCTATTATAAGTTACAGCAGAGTGATAAACACAAGGAACTCCACAAAATATCTTACCTGCTCTCCTGCTGCACAAAAAGATCAGTTGTAATTCCCCACAAAATATTTGTTTGGCCTGTTCTTAGAAAGTCTTTAAATGGTTATTCCGTAACCTTCTCTTAGACAGAAAAAGACATCCAGTTTACAACCTGTTTCTCTGCCACCTTCCTTCCCTATGACCCAGTACATCCTTCTCAATGTGAAAAGAAAATATTCCTTTAAATGACACTTCAAGTCTCCTTAAGAGATTGTGAATGCCACTTGCTTGTACCTCTTCACCCTTTGGTTGAACATGGGATGGAAGGACCCCTGTGTTTTGATAATCTCTGGCATTTCATCTCCTACACTGCTGTATGCAAACAGGTGCCAATTCAATGCTCGTGCACTTTCCATCACATGATAAGAAGTTGTGGCGTCATGTGAAGAAGAATGTCAGCATTTTGTTCTCATGATAGATGTTCATTTGTCTGTTCACTGTGTGGCAGTGGCACAAATCCTTTAACTACGTCCAAAATGGCCAGATTTAGCTAAACTTTAGAGATGACTCCTCTGATTTGAAGCAGTAGCAACATCCTGTGAAAGGCTGCTAGTCCAGCTGGAGCTTGTCATTGCAGTCAATTTTTTTTCTGTCACTAAAAATGCATCAATAATAGGTAATATTTGGAGTAGAGGGCACAAAGGAGAAAGAGAAGAACTGTGGTTCTGGCTGCTCTCTGCAGTTCTGCAAGTTCTAACCCATTATTACCTTTGCCTGTTGGCCTTCCTCTTTGCAAGATTGCCATTTTGGAAAGAAGTCCATCTAGGACACACTATCCTGAGACTTTATGTATTTTTGCACAACAATTTTTCTTTACTGTGCAAGTAAATTCTTGTAGCCATGTACTGTGTAAAGTGAGATTTCTTTTGTAAATATTTGTGTGTATATATAATTGAATCTGTTGTTTTTCAATTTATGGAGTGTTTTCTTCTTTTGCTTTGGTAAAGGATAATCAGGAGAGCCTGAATGACCTTCTCCACAGTAGGAACTATTACACATGCCAGTTTTGTTATACCTTCTCTTGTGATTATTCTTTCCATGATAATTAGCCCTCACTTTTTTAATCTCTCTTCATATGGAAACTCCCATCAAAGGCTTTCACAGAAAAATGGATTTGGTTTTAAGAAAGAAAACTTCTGTTAAACTAATTGAGAATCTCTTTGAGGAAAATGGAACAAATGTATCAAGATAAAGGGGGATGGCATAAAAAATTAAAAGTAAGCTTTCTTTTCTTTGCATACTGGAAATACCTCAGGCTAAGAGAATATTGAACAGGGCACATATATTATTATCTCCTTCTCAAGGGACTTGCTACCAAAAGCTTTTTGTCCGCACTATTAGTTATCTTGGCAGGTGTTCCTCGCAGCTCAGAACCTGGCCATTTGGAAATCATGATTTAAGTTATATCAGGATCTCAGCCTCCTGACAGGTGTAATTTGATGTCATTCTGTGCTACACAAAAATATATTTCTTAAATGCAACACATTGGGCTGCTACTTTTTTCCTGGCATAGAGTAGAACTTTACTGAACACTACTATTTGATCTCAGCACATGGCTAGGAGCTCGGCTGATTGATTGTTGCTAATGTTCATCTTATTCTTGTGAACCTGTCTCTCCTATTATATGATTTTGGTTTAATCTCACTAATAAATCCACACTTTTAATTTTAGCAACCTCACCACTAATCTTACAAGATCAGATTTTATGTTCCTTGGAACTTGAGTGTTTCGATGAAAAGAAAGTCCTGTCCTGTATATTGAAGGTCATCAGGACACAGACATTGGGCTAGATTGTGTCATACAGAATTTTGCTAAACACTAAGTTTATTGTTGCACAACATATTTTCCATGACAGTTTCAAATGGCATGTGTTATGATCTTTCTGCCAGGCATGAAAAGGGACAAGGATCAAATCTCTGTGCTCCTGCTAAAAAGCACTTCAATGCTGCCAACTGGAACCTCTGCCAGGAGCCTGGGAAAATACATAATGTCACCTGATCACTCCAAAATGAGCCAGACTTCCCCACGTGAGGCCATGTCTTTAGATAAAATAGCTG
This sequence comes from Chlamydotis macqueenii, assembly GCF_036417535.1. Taxonomy (NCBI): domain Eukaryota; kingdom Metazoa; phylum Chordata; class Aves; order Otidiformes; family Otididae; genus Chlamydotis; species Chlamydotis macqueenii. The sequence goes on from NC_141558.1 coordinate 25,070,584, forward strand.
AAAAGTTAGAGTATTATGGAGTGGGGAAGCATGAGACAAATATATTAAGGTAATTTGGAAAACCTAAATAGTTGAAAGAAAGGAACATTGTCACTCCTGGGCTAATGCATTCCTGTGCATTATCAGCCTGTCCTCTTCCTACAACTGTCAGTATGTTGGCAATGCTCTTCTCCTTCCTAGGCTATTCACCACCCAAATTTTGTTGCCCAGCCTCAGAGAAATCCAACTCTTTGGTACAGTCTTCTGCTGGTGTTCCTAAGTGATATATAGTTTCCTGGGCCTCTATTAGCAATATAGTCTGAAGCATTGCTGAGTAAGGGGCACCAGACTTCCTGTCCAAGGCTGCTGTTTTGGGAACCTCAGCCCCAACAGTTGTTGCTTTTGCTCCTTGATCTCGACTGCTATTCTGAGCCATATGAAGGCACGCTCCTTGTCCTTTCTCAACTCTTCTGGCTACCTTTCACAAAAAGCCCTCCAGTGAGTCAGCTTTTGTTTAGGATTCCTGCCTCAGAAACTTGGCAGACCTCTCATCCTAGGAATACTGTACATGGCTTTCTTGCTCATCCATTGTGAACCAGGAATGCAAATGCTGTGTTCACCTCAACTTTACAGCACAGTCTTCTTTTCCAAGCCATCATGGCCCAAAGTGTTAGCTCATATGCATGCAGATGATGCCTGATGCTGCAGGGATCTCTGCATGTGCCAACAATTTCTGGCAGCACACCCCTTCCCTCAGAGGGATGTCTGTCTATTTGAAGTTCTTAGGACCTGTAGGTTGCCCCTCAGTCTGTTTCTCAACAGATGTCGACAATTGGATATTGCCTTCAGGCTTACACCTGGGGTTGAGACATTTTCAAATTATATGAACAGGCCACAAACATAGGAAAAATATAAGATCATATTTTAACACAGCCATTGTCTGTCCTTATGCATGTATGCCGTACTTTCAATATGGAAGGTGTACCTGTCTGAAACAGAACATCAAATCCACTTTTAGTTTATCTTCTTTTCAGTACAATTTTAGAATCATAGAATCATAGAATGGTTAGGGTTGGAAGGGACCTTCAAAGATCTTCTAGTCCAACCCCCCTGCAAGGAGCAGGGACATCCCTGACTAGATCAGGTTGCTCAGAGCCTCATCCAATATGGCCTTGAACGTTTCCAGGGATGGGGCACCCACCACGTCTCTCTGGGCAACCTGTTCCAGTGTTCTATCACCCTCATTGTAAAAAATTTCTTCCTAATATCTAATCTAAATCTACCTCCCTCTATTTTGAAACCATTACTTCTAGTTCTGTCGCAACAGGCCCTACTGAACAGTTTCTCCCCATCTTTCTTGTAGGCCCCCTTGAGGTACTGGAATACCACTACAACGTCTCCGCGAAGCCTCCTCTTCTCCAGGCTGAACAGCCCTAAGAATGTCTTCCCTAAAGACAGTCAAGCTAATTTTGAAACACAGAATCTTATAAAAACAAGCATCTCAGTGACTTTTTGGTGGCAACATTTCAGTATTTTGAAGTCAGAGATTTTCTCAGAAGTTAGGACAGAATGCTACAGAAGGTTGACTGACTGGAAAACGAGATTTGCCAAATCAATTATGTCATTGATTTATCTACATAGGTAGCTCACCTCCTGCAGTAGGCAGGAAAAATACTTCCTCAAAAAGTAATGCACCAATCTAATCAGCCATTAGCTATTTATGTTAGCTTTTTTTTGGCATGTTATCTACCAGAGAGAAATATACATATTTCTTACCCAACCTCATCAGATGCTTGTCTTTTTGCTGAGGCAAAAGGCTGGGTGTTTTATTCTCCTGCAAAAAGAACTTTTTTAGAGACCTAAATTGAAGAAGTCTGAAAATAGTTTTGAAAGGAACTGGGAAAGAAACTTGTCCAAAATTGCAAGCTTCTTTTTCCCAAAAATTGTACTGGTCTGTACATTAAAGCAGACTTGTGCCTACGTGTCAAATGGAATAAATCTCTGTTCTTGTATGAGCTTAACATGACCTAAGTAGGATTTGGGTACAGAGTTGACTGCACACTTCTCTTTGCTTGAGAGAAGTGCAGGATGGAGCAACTAAGTAAACCCATGGGCATAATCTCCCTTACTCAGTAGTCATCTAAGCTGAATCTTCTGAAGAGCTGGTGAAGGTTGTTCCTGTTCAGTGGAGAAAAGGAGAATACTAGAGAAACTGTGTGTCAGAAAAATGTCTTTGGTGTTGTTTGTTACGCCTCTTGGGATGATGCACCACTCGTGACTCAGCTCTGAGTTACAGGCACCTTAAATATACATCAGCAATTAAAAGATACAAAAAAGGTATCCTAGGTCATACATCTCTTGAAAAAAAAAAATAAACCAAAGCCAACTAAACAAAAAAAACCCCATGGTTACAGTAAGTAAAATATTCCTCCCAAAGAACTGAGCGAAAACACAGGGCGTAAAAACCATACAAATGGGCAAGGTTGAGAAAGACATTTTATCTTTCTAAGGTTCCTTGTTCTGTTTTATTCTTTTTTTAGTGATCTATAATCTTTTATCACAGCTTGCCAGATTTACATACTATTAAGCATGATATTGAAAATGATTCATGCTTTTGTTGCTGGTTGGATTACTCCTATCTCATATAGCCTATCTTAAGCACACAGCAAGCTATTCAGAAATCTGCAGTTCATACTCCTTTTCCAAGAATTATAAATTCAGCATGTACCATACAATCTTACTTACCATCTTTATGTTTTGAGTGCATTATAATTGGGGCTTGGGGGTTTTTTGTAGTTATTTATCACTTTATTTTTATGACATTCTCACAAAGTTTGTCTCCACAGAGTATGGTCCTTTACTATTTTCAAGTTAGAAATGACCATGCTTGAACTTCTTGCAGATATGCAAGACAAATACAGTAAAGAATCATAGAGTTAAAGAATCATAGACTCACAAAATAATTTATATTTGAAGAGATCTCCAGAGATCATCTAGTACAATCCCAGCCTCTAAGTAGACCAGGTTGCTCAGGACTGTGGCCTGTCCAGTCCCGAACACCTCCAAGGATGGAGGCTCCACAACCCATCTAGGTAACTTCTGCCAGTATTTGGTCACAGTTAAAAGAAAATCTGAATATTGAATCAGAACTTCACATGTTCTAACTTGTGCCCTTTACCTCATGTCATGTTGCTGTGCATCTCCAAGAGTAAGATTCTGGATCTTCCAGACCTTCAGTTGTAGACAGCAATAAGGTGTCCCTTCTTTTTCCCTTCTCCAGGCTGAACAAACCCAGGTCTTAGTCTGTCCTTGTATAATGTGTGCTTCATTCTCCTTGGGGATCCTCCACTGGACTCACTCCAACATGTCAATGTCTTTCTTGTATGTACTCATGACAAAGGAAACATCTTTTTCAAATAGGATGGCATTTCTACTTTGACCGAGAGGTATGGGAGAGGGGACATGAAGGAGAAAGATGTTAATGTTTACAGCCGTGGTGGAAGTCTCCTTGACAGTGCACCAGATGACAGCAGTGTTGGGCCCAAACTGCAAGACTTATGTTTTTATTTGTCCTAAGCAGGCAATAGTGTTGCTTTTTTTTTTTTTCCTCTAGTTTAGTCTGTTATATCTCCTTTGTCAGAATTTCACAAGTTAATTCCTACAAGCCAAAGATATTGACCTCTAAAAGGGCCAAAGAGCATTCACATACCAATCAATTTCTGTCATAACCTCCTGGGAATCAAATCCTATAGATGGTTGGAATTGCTAGTTAATTATTATGAACTGTATGATAGCTTGATAGTTGAAGCACATTCCATACAGATCTTTAAAAGTACTTAAATCTGTATTGAATACAATGTATTTTAAAAAAAAAACAACACCTCAAAAAAGACCCTTTATTTAACAATGTGAGAAGCAGAGAGAAACAGACAACATAATATATGCTCTGTTTTCCATGTTTCTCTAAACATTGTCTCTATTTATGGATGTGTGGGATCCACTGGAGTATTTATCATACTTACATAATGCTAAGATTGTCTGTATTTCACAGAATCTCTCTCTGTTGCTTTAATGTTAGTCTCACTGTTAACCTAAACCTTTTATACACACCCTCTACCCTGCACTTGTGAAGTGCTTAAATATTCCTTAATATCTTACTTTGTTCCAGCTTGTGAAATTTCTAATCCACAAATTCTAGTCTTTCACAGGGTATTTTCTAAGTTCATTTTCAGAAAGTCAGACAGAATTTTCAAGGCATATAATACTCCTCAACCTAGGCACAGAAGAGCTTCCCATCCCAGGGTAAAGCCCTGACCATAAGGACTATTAATTGAGTTATTTTCTCTTACCCTTACCTTTTTCCCTTTTTCTTTCTCCTTTCTCAGAGTTCAGAAAGAAAAAAAAATATATATTAATTTAATTTTATGTGAAAAAAATCAGAGGATTTTTTGCTTCAATTTTTTTCCTAGATAGAATTTTCATTTTCTGAGCAAAAAAACCCACATGCCCATACCTCCTCACTTGAGATGCACGCAAAGCTCTTCTCCCATGAGAGAGTACTGAGCAGGATTATCTAAATGTGACAGGAAGAAAAGGGACAAGGAATAGAATTTGCTACCATTCAAAAGAAGAAGCAATGCAATCAGAAATTTTATGGTATAGGAGAAATATTGTGCCCTAAGCTGTTTATAGGGAAGTACGCCTACATCCTGCTTATAACAGAAAGTCTCTTTTAAAATCTCATGCAATTTTACTTGAACTTTGTCTGAGTTACTCTTGGCTTTTACCAGCATTACCTTCACCTGAGCCTTAGAGAAACTTGTCCATAGATTTTTCTTGATACACATAGAATTTTTTGATGCAGAATTTCCATGAACCTGAATATATATGCATATACTAGCAGGAGACTAACTGGATATGACATGTCAAGTGGATATAATTGACCTTTGTCAGCCCTTGCTATTCAGACAATCAGGAGAGTCTAGGAACTCTTCAAACTGAATGCCCTACTGTGACCGAGGTTTGATCCATGTCATAGTTATAACTCCTTGTGCTTGAGCTAATTGTCTCTGGGGTAAGAAGAGAGAAATGTTATCCTTCTACAAGATCACAATACCATCCTCCATTTAATAGCTACTTAAAACCTACTGGTGCTACAGTACTAGTGGAATTGTTGACAAAAGTAGAAGAGGATGTATGCATCCTCTGACACTAATCAGAACTGTCTCATTGTCTCTTTGGGCTTTCTCATGTTTGTTGTTGTGCATGCCTGCTATCTCATTTTTGTTTTACTCTAGCTGTTTAAAGGATACCTTTTTATGACATGCAAATACAGCAGCCAGCAGAATGACTCCTGGCTGGGAAATACAAGGCACTAATACAAAGCACTAAATAAAGACGTCACTAAAAATGACAACAACAATCACAACAAAATCAACAACAACAAAGAGTTATTATTTAACAATAGCAATGAACAGTGTTAATGTTACTGTTATTACTACCACTACTACCTGTCTGTACTTTAAACAGTTTTTTTCTCAGATGTCTAGAAACTAGTAGGGACTTGGAGGCTCAGAGCTGTGCTTTGCTTGAATGCACCCTTTTTCTAGCACTCTCTTCTAGAGAGGCTGGGATAGGCAATACACCAGATCTACTACTGTTGAAAAATGTCAACACTTACTTCCAGGTCAACAAAGTGACTGAAAGTCTAACAGAATACTTTATTAGGTCCCTACCTGAGATATTTTGTCCAGGATTTATGATTTGCTGTTGTGGCTAAGATCACCTTCATCAGGGAGAGAGTAAAAATATGGATAAGCCTAAGCATTAGAGGCCTTGCAAGTGACTAGAAACACATCCACAAACTAGGAAATTGGACTGCCGTATAAAAGGGATGAACTGAAAAAGGAATCCACTTTGCAGAAGGGAGCTGTCTAAACTCATCTGTGGGAAATGTCAAAGAGAAAGAGAGGAAGACTTATGTGCTTAATTCTAGAAGAGAAGAATATGCATCCCTCTGCTTGGGATCTGCAGCTAGAAACTCCCTCCTAGAGCATCCAACCTACTCTTTTATTTTTCTTCTGAAATAATTGTGATGCTATTTTTGCCTTCGGTATGCATTCAGTTGTTGGAATACTGTGGAGTGTGAGGAGATGAGATTTCATTGTCTGATCTATGGCAACAATTTAAACCTCTGCCTATACAAATGCACAAAGCCCTGGCCTCTATGGGAAGGCCTCTTACTTTTCAAGAGAAGAATTCATAATTCCCCCATGTTGAAGTTCTTCTAATATGCAAAAACAAAAGTAAATTTAGGAGGAAATAGCAAAGCTGAGAACAACTTTATACCCTTTGTATTTTGGCACTCCCTTGGGAACCTCAAGTTCAACCCAGTATTGTCATCTCCACTTAAAATTTTGTAGAAAACTGAAACACTCCAAAGTCAGAATGACTTAAATCTGTCTTTTCTTCATTGCTGCATTGTTTCTTCTCACTATTTTGAGAGGACTATCATCCTTGCCTGAGAAGTGCCTCACTTACGCATTACAAAAGTTTGGCTTACACACAGGACTGAGACAAACTCTGAGATACTCAACAGTGTCCCAGTTTGTTTAGTGATGTACAGATATAGCCATTGAAATCCAAGCATTTGGACCAACACTCACAGAGGTTTTTAAGGTCCTGAATTTGAAGCACTCACTATTTCTATTACTCTCAGTTAATTAAAAACTGGCAGGATAAATCCCTTTGGGGATCAGCTTTCTAGCAGCTGCAGACTTTTACAGGCTTAGGCACTGGCTGAGTAAGGTCTTATAAATGCTACAGGCACCTGAATTTTAGAAATCCTTAGGTGTTTGAAGTAAAGAGCTTAATTCAGTCTTGTCAATCTAGCTCCTTCTGTCTATCTTTAATCTCATTTCACCCTGTCAGAGATGAAGTTTCCTCAAGGATAGATTTACCTTTGTGCTCAATCTGTATTTGCTGGTAATAGTTGTTTGGTGTTTGAGGACATACAACTGGTACTGAGAGTTGTGCTGTTTATGTTGACTAAGATTCTTCAGGTGATATTCTTTGAAAAAATATTTTTGTTTTATTAACTATTCTACTAGCATTAGTTTTTGTTAAAGTGTCTTTATTATCAGAAAAATATTACTTCATTATTTGGTTAAATTACAAATCTGGATACTAAAAGAACTGCTTAGATATAATAGATTTAGACTTGTGTAAGATATTTGGTTTAGAACTTCACGTCATTTTGATTGAAAAATAAGCAACATACAGTGTCATCAAGGTACGTGCTAAATGAATTAAGGAGTAGTTTGCTGAGATATTTCAAATAGTGTTTATGGATGAACAATCCTTATCAAATGGAGATAGTCCTAGTGAATTGGTATGAAGAACTAACATTTTTACCTGTATGCAGTTATAAAACTACAATTCACAACATATGTCACTGACACACAGACTGCAGAGTGGCAAACTAATAAGGACAAGTCAACTATACAGAGGAATCAGAGCTACTCAACAAGCCAGGCCCTCTCATGCTGAAGGTGAATGCAGAATATGTACTGAAGAGCCAAAAACTCTGGCCATGCCTAGAGAGTAAGTCATTGTCACCTGGAAGATAAGACTTCTAAATCACTTCAATATATTACAAATTAGTACCTGAACCTTCATGCAATACAGTGGCAGAAAAAGCTCAAGTATGGACTAGGATTTGAGGAATGATTTTATCACTGTATGATGCATTGCTGGGACTAACTTGAGAAAATTATATACATGGTTCTGTTTTAACTGCTGAGATTGACTTCATAAAATATAGATATGGTTCTGTTGTATTCTTTTTTTAAAAAAAAAAGATACTGAAATTTAAAAGTATACAGAAAAGAGCTATTACAATTATTCAAGAGCTGAAGAAAAGGCCTTACCAAGACACATAAAGGAATCAGTGTATCTTATTAAAAAAAAAAAAAAGATTGAGAGGTGACTTAATTATAGTTTGTAAGTACCTTCCCAGGGAGAAAATATTGAGTTTTAATGGATTTTTTAATCTAGTGGAGAAAGACATAATAAATCCCGTTAATATATAAGGCAATCACTTCACTCACCGATCAAACATATATACTTCTGAATGAGAGTATGGCAGTTAGCAGTGTTCAAGAGCAATAGAGAATAGTTAAGGGTAGAAATAAAGCAGAATGTTTCGGGGAATTGAAACTACAGGAGTAATTTTCCTAGAGAGGATATAATTTTTCCAAATGGATTTTCTCAGAACACAAGGCCACAAATTTCTATTCTTTATAAAGCACCACAGCTTCTTTAATGACCAAAGTGGTCAGAACTTCCATTTCTGCACCACCCAAAGCATATTCTTGCAAGTGAAGCGTATCAAGTGTCACAACGAGAAAACAGAGCAGTATCTTTTTCTCACATGGGTTTCTCTCAAGCTGTGCTCAGCTCCCCAGGCACCCATATTGTGTTCATACAACTGTGTAGTCACATCAGTAATGACTTCTCATGGCTATGACAGGTGAGGAAACTATTCCCAGTGGTATATTGCATCTCATTGTGTATGAACACCATATCATCACATGCTCTTGGGATGTGAAAAAAATATGAGTAGCTGCTCATATCTGTCATTTGCTAGAACAAAGACTAAGCTGACAACTGATACAGTGGCTCGTGTTAATTTGACAATGTTCACTTGAGACTGAGACCACAGCATTTATCTGTTATCTAAGCCAAACTCCTGTCATACAGATGAACAGGTAGGGCATTCTTTGTTTTTGTGTCACTTTGTCCCCTAAGAGTTGCAAGGACAAAAGAGCAGGAACTGTTTTATATCCAGTTTCTGCCTCAAGCAATGTTCTGAGTTTGGCTGCGATTGTCTGGGAAGAAGACACTTTGCTTTTCTAACAGAAAATCATTTTGTGATGAAGTTTAGAAAGTGACAAAAAAAGTCTTGACGTCTACACACAGTGATTGCTATCACTGAATTAAAGCACAGTCCCTGGGGAGGGGAGAATGTGGAGCAAACGGCTATACAGTCAAAATCATGAAAGAGAGAGCAGAGAAGTAAAGTTTATAGAGAGACAGAATAAAAAGGGAGATTTGGGCACTGTCAAAGAAGGCCTTTATGTCTCAGACTGATGTGGAAGTGATGCCTCCCTATTCTCAGCTCCCAATTCTAGCAAAAGAATAGTACTATAACCTAATTTATTCTCCTAATCTTTCCCTACAGATGAAAAATTTTGAAGAGAAACAAAAGCATTTCTCCACCCACTAGCCCCATAGTCAATGTGTACATGATGGCCTTACGCCAAGATTTCTCTGAATCACACAAACACTTAAAATCTCTCCGTCTTTACTCTCAGTAAAGCAAACCTTTGATATCTCCAACATTGTCTTTTCAAAGTCTCAGTATGAACGTAAATTCATTAAATAAAACCACAAGTACTTTGTGAACATGTTATTTTCCATGTGGTGTTTTGAATGCTGAAAGTTTTCTCTAGCATTTTTTAGGGTTTGTTGTTGTTGTTTTCCCCTTGCAGTTCTGATGACTACAACTTGTTTGTAAAAATGCACTTTAAGAAAAGCTAAGGGTTTGCAGACAGCAAGACTCCTGAGGTTGGGGCTTTGAAAATTCACGACAGTTATGAAACACAGAATAAAATCATGAGGCTTGCCAGCACAGAATGAATAAAGTGAGAAAATAATCTTCATGCTTGTGTCTAGGATACCTACAAGCTTTTGCTTGTAGCCTCTGCATTTACAATCAGAAATTTTACTGACACATTTGAAATAACAGATTTCCGATTTGTTCATCTGAAGGTTGATGCAAGGATTTTCTCAACAAATCAGCCTTGACTTGGAAACTCACTTTGGACAAGAAGTAAGCATTAAAGTTGTATGAGGAAAATACATCAGAAAAACTTGAGATTTAGCAGAAAAAAAAAAAAAAGCTTTGGTGATGTAAAGAAAAGTCTTCCCTGATCTCTCTGGTTTTCTTGGGTTTTTTCTCTACTCCAAATTCTTTCTGGTTTTGGCCAAACGTTTTTTGACTTCTCATTTAATTGAGTTGGTTTATTGCATCCCCAGATTTCAGCAAATTGTGTCCCACAATATTGTCAACCTCAATATGTTTGTATGCTGTCTTTTCTACTCCTTATGAAGAACTAATCACAAGCTACAAGCAATGTTTTTTGTTTATAAGTTATTATAAGGAACAGATATGAAGCTTTGTATCATAAAGTGCTTATATACCTGGGTTCATAAAGCGATGCAAATCTTTTTTATCTTGCTGTGAGGAAAATGTGCACTCAGATTCTATAAATAGGCTTATTTACAGTTGAAAGGATCTGAAAAGACAAACATTATTTTTGGCGGAAGTCTTAGTTTAAGATGGGCCTTCTCTTTTCCTACTGCCCATATAACAGTTTGCTGCAATTTGTCCTTGCTTGTACAGATTGAGTAGTTTGAGGCAGAGTCTTATAAACCTCTAAAAAAAATTGCTGAAGGAGGCCACACAGGTACTACTTCAAAGCCAAATCAGAGTGTCATTGGACGTTTCATATTGGAGATAGCAGATGTTTAAAGCATGGTATTGTTTCCTTACTCTGCACCTTCTTTCTTGATCATGGCATTTCAGTACTATAAAATAAATTTATTTCTACCTTGAGGAGAGAGACTGCTGGCAAACTCCTGGCATTTTTATTGCTCAGAGAAAACCAGTCCCAAGACTACTACTCCTTTCTCCCCATGCTAATTAACGTGGAGAGGAGTCTCTCAAGACTCAACAGGATTCTCCTTCACCATCTTGCAAGGGCCCATTTGGTTTCTGGCCACATCTGACTGTTCTTAGGAAATGTAATCTCTAATTACAAGGACCAGAAAGGGATTATGCCAGGACATAGCCTATGCCTCAAAAATGAAACTAAGAAAACCAGCTTTCCTTATCACTTTCAAATCCTCATGTTTGTGAATGTCATCTTGTTTGAGCTCTGCTCCTAGAAAAAGGTAGCCTGGAACAGTAGAGTGGGGAGGAAATTTTTTTTTATGTTTATATCTCTTAATCAGCTTCTTCACATAAAGTAACTTCTTTCTTCCATCCATGTCCGAGCAGAGTTGCACATTCACCCACATTTCACAAGGGAATGGGCCTGTCACGGCTACTGCTGCTCATCCACTGCGACACAGGGGGATTCAGGAAACTAAAATATGCTTTGCATGCCTTAGAGTATTTATTTATTTCATGTTATAATGCTATAATGTCTGTAAGGTTCCAGAAGACCCAAAAAACTGTGTTCTCAGGCATTATTTCTCAAAATCTTTGTGAATGTTTCTTCAGCTGTCATGTGTTTTTCAGAGATATGAGCATTCAAAGCGCAGTGAACAGTTCAACTTAAGAACTAGAGATCATAGAAATCACCTGATTTATTCTGAGTAGCTAGCAGAAAGCTATTTCAAAATATGGGGGCTATATTTTGCTGTTATGAAACCACCTGTTACAGATTATCTCTTCATTATTTTTAATTCTATTAGTAGTAAAATTAAATATGCACATGTCAAATGAGAAAACAGTCTAAAAGTTCTGCAGACCTGCGATCAGGTGGCTTCATTCCACACTGTAGGTGAAGAAGGCAAAATTGTTTATCATTCTGCACTCTGAAAATGCCGCACTCCATAGAGGTTTAAAAAAAAATCATTCTAGAGAGCTTTTAAAAATGCCATTGGTACTAATTTTTTTATCCCTCTACTTTTAAAGCATTGCTTACCATGTATCTAAATATACACAAGGCACAGGGTAGAGGGAGCTAATTAAACCTCGAAAATTACCTAAATGCTCTTCTATACTTCAAATGTCTTATTTTAAAAGTCTGATGTTGTGAGCCTTTCTTAAAGGCAAGTTGTTCTTTCTGGGAAATGAAGAAGATCCCTTTTGTGGTATTGCAGAGATACTACTGCAGAGTTCCAAGAAAATACACATTATTGTGATGAGCTTTATGTATTGGAAAGCACTTACTTGGTCAAGGCTAAATCCTGCTAGATCCTATGTTGATAACAATTTTAATTTTGAAAGAAAATTTCTAGTAGGTACAGAAGAATAAAAAAGCAAGTGATTTATTTTTATTAGGCATAAATATTATATGGACAGTAAGATAATAATTTGAGACAGAGTAACAAAACTGGAAGGAACTGAGGATAGTGATAATATGAGAAAAAACAAAAGGAGTGCAGTGGTGTTCACAATGGAACAATTTGGTGCAAAAGTACTAAAAACCATTTTTTTAATAATAGTGTATATATCAATCAAGATTATGGGAAAATCTTTTACGGTTGCAGCTGATCAACTAACCAAATATTAGCAGGCAGTCATTTTTTCTGGGCACAGTAGCTGATAATAAATCATTTCAGAAATGCCGGTCCTTTTATGAACTTTTTGATAAGCTGTGGCTACTCTAACACATAATCTATCTGATTATGCAGGATCTGTAGGACAGACAGATATGGAAGGTGATATCGAAGAGCACTACTTGCACATGAGTTTCACAGGTCTCCCTCTTGCTTCCAGTTGAGTAGTTTTTAGAGTCAAATTTCACATGGCAAGTGTCTATCTCAAAGTGACTTGGGTTTTTTACCTATGGCAAAGCTTTCGGTCATTTCGAACCAGTCTGGAGGGAAAGAAGGAGGCAGCAAGAAAGAAAAGAAGTTCAAAATAGAATCTATTGGTGGTGGGAAAGGAAGCTGGCTGGCAGGAGGACACATTGGGGCACAGTGAGGACACCAGGAGTGGCGAGCAAAGAAGATGGACTGATGTGAGGTGCTCCAGCAGAGTGTGAGACTGGCCAGGCCAGAATTAAGGAACGAGGGACAGAGAAGGGAGTCAACTGTAACTTAAGAGCTAAGTTAACATACATATATAGAAAATGTCTCTACAAGTGCTGACACCCGGTGGCAGGACAGTCTTTTATTTAATAAAAGTGTGATGTTTAATAAATTTGTGACTAAAATCAATGAAGGAGTCATTGAACCAGGACAGGATAAGGTTGTCCTATATAGATACTATAGGAAAAGGGGTAGCACTTCACTTTTGTGATATAAATGTTTAAATTCCCCTCTAGGTGGATAAGGAAAATGTGAAGCCACAAATTGTGAAGCCATAGCTGTACTCACACTCATGCCAATGCAAAAAATTCCCTGGGGGAATCATTTTGATTCACAAATTCTCCTGAATATCTTCCTGCGTATATCATAGAGAACTGTTAGCCATTTTTTCTTCTGACCTTTCTGGCATCAGCTTTCTGTATGGTCTCTAAAACTTCTCCTGCAGCACTTTCTGTTATACATTTAATACTCTGCAGACTATGCCTGGATGACCTTGAAGTAATAGATTTGTAGGTTCATAGATTACCACCCTTTGTAAGAGTCTGTCTCTTGCTTTTGTCCAAACACTTTTAAATCATCCTTAATGTAACCCAGGTTAAATACAAGTAGAATATATTAGTTACGACATACAAAGTAGGCAACAGAGTTACAAATATTTATGAACTAGCGATGAGGAAATTACAGAACAAATTTACTTGATTTGTGCTAGAATTAAACAGAAAAAGCTCTTGGGCTTTTTTCAAACACTGTTGCCTTCCCTGACACCTGCCTGTTAGGCATTACTGTTCAGGCCATGGTCATCACAGAGCATTACAGTGCCCAATAATTGTATTTTTTAAGAAATCACACACCTCTTTCAAACAAACCTGTTTTTAAAAAAGCCTAGGAAATTCTACACACATGGAAAGCCTTAAATTGTAGTTGGAGGCATAAGCATTCTGAATTAGTAACTGCTCGAATGAATATTGCGTGAATAAGAAGACAAAATAAGGAGGAAAGTTGTTTTCTAAGATGTATAATGCTAGGAAGAAATGCATTTCATTTCTTTGTCAGAATTCCAGAAATATAAACTAATCATTATAGCCACAGTTATCAAAGGAAATCATCAAATATTTGATTTGTCTTCCTTAAAATTAGATGTCTACAGTGTCTGTAGTAAAAGGAGGGGGACATGCATTTATAGAGGGTGATTCTTCAAATCCCTTTTAGGAGGACTTTGAATGGCATGAATCATCCTCTGGAAGTTCTTATCATTCCTGACTACAGCAAACTAATTTAGACCAAACACCTAACTTTGAGACCTCTGCCTTTGCCCTCCCAAAGAGCAAGATTCATCTTACCTAGTCTCGGTCTACAAGCAAGGCAGGTTTTCTCTGCCAGTGGTGAGAGGCACCTCCAGAAGGCAGTTGGTCCTGTTCTAAAGCTCTTTTCTAACGGATGGAGGGAATGGCTCTCTTGAGCTGCCTGTTACTCCATTAACTGGAGAAAGAAGTTGTTTAGACAGCTAGTTCAGATTAGATGCCTTAATACTAGATAGCTAAATTGAAACCAATTTCAATCCACGTTTGTTTTCTTCAGCCTGAGATTTGAGTTCTCATTTGCTGAAGTTTTGAGCACTAATAGCTGCACATCCAGTCAGCAGGAGGTACAGCGCACTCCAAGCAGGAGAAATGCCGCAGCATACTTAGGACTCTGAAAAGTGAGCAAAGAGATAACACAAAGTTGATCTGCTAAAATTAGTGTATAATCATTAGGATCAATATCACCATGCTTCAATTCAGTACTTCTAAAATGAGATAATGCAAGCCTTTCACTGTGGAGATGTTTTGTGGAAATAAAGCAATTGATGTCTGAACAGTCTAATAATGTGTGTCACAGAATGGCTCCTGAGCAAATTAGTAACTATTGTTAGAGCAAGATTTTAATATTATGTAGTAAACAAGCCCTGAGAGAAATACAAAACATGAAACAGCCATTCACTGAGAGCATTGAGCATATCAGATGAGATAGCTCTCCTTTGGGCAAAAACTGAGCGATCAGACTCTTAAAGGAGATTGCTTTAAGGCAAAACTTCAGTTGCAGATCTACCGAAATTTGAATTTCCTTACTTTTTCTTGCTTTATGTGGTAATCCTAATAAGCATTAAATATTATTTTGGTGTGTATTATATTACACTTTTGCACACAGATATGCAAAATACATATATACACATATATATTTATATGTAAATGTATATATACATATTTATATATGTGTGTATATAAATATGTATACATATACATTTGCATTTGAAGCTGTGCTGAGTTTTGGAAGGTTATCTTAAGTCTGTAGAGATGATTTAGTGTACATCTGGAAGGTGACATAGTAAAGGCGAGTGATAAATCACATCTGGCATTAGTTATAACTTCCTGGAAGCTCGAATATCTAAATAAAAATATGGTTTAACATACCGTTATTCAAACTATAGAAAAATTTCCAAATCTCCATGATTAAAGAATAAGGATAGAATTGACTGCTGTATTAATAGTTGATATGAGTGTTTTATAAAAGAGACTACAATTCGAGGAAATTTTAGACCCATAGTAGAGTTAGAATTTTATATTTATGTTGTTAATTGTTCATACAGTTTATATTTCTAAAGACATTTATATTGTTCTCTCTCTTGTGATGCCTAAGTATGTACCCAGTAAACACCACAGTAAGATCCATTCAGCAAAGAGTCATGGAAAAAAAAGAATCACAGTCATACAAGAAGCTTCAACTTGTAATATTCACCTAAAAGGCAATATTATCTTCAAAAGACAGTAATCTTTTCAGAAAACAATTGCAGAGGAGCTGGGCGTATTCCTATTTAAGGAGCTATTTATAACTTCAAAACAATTTGTTGCCAAATGGCTAGTTAAATCAATTTGTATTTCTGCAATGAGAAAAAAAATGCTCTCTCCTCTACAACAGTGTGAAAGGCAAAATAACTGCCTGCATTGGAAAAAAGCAACTGATACATACACAGTGTACACACTGACCAGGCATAAACTGATATTTGAATTAGCCCTCTCAGCTTTACTATTGGTCATGAAGATCTTGAAAGAGTCAACATTTCAATTAAAGCTTGTCATGCCTAATGCAATTGGCTACTATTCTCCGAATTAGAAAGATAGTATCATGAGTTTCTACTGACTGACTTGACTCCCTCTCTAGCTAATTACATTTAAATGATTAAAAATATTAGAAATAAAGAAAAAAAACCAGTTGATTTCAGAACATGAACTTATGAAAATAGCCATCACCCCACAGTAGTCAAGGGTGTGACATTAACTTATGAAACTTGAAGAACCAGCCCATACTGTTCATATTGTAAATCAGTTGACTAATAAGAGGTGCAGCCAATAAAGCTCTCTTCCATGTTTGTTAAAAAAAAAAAAAAAAAAAGTTTTCCCCATTATGGCTTCAGTGCTCTATTTGTTTGTTCACCCTCTCCTCTAAATCATGAGAAACTCAACCGGAGGAAAAATAGAAGTTTTACTGGTGCAAATATAGTGGAACACAGAGAACCATAAAGTCCCATTAGTTTGACCCTACCATAATTGAAATTAGTTAAAAATAGTCCCAGAGACTTCAGTGCCACAGAATCAGCCCCTAACCACTGAGAAGCTGATAGATTTTTACTGTCTCTGAATGCTGAATACCTCATTTGGAATTTAAAGAAATATGTGATTAAAATCTAATTTTGTCACAAGATGTACTCAGAATGAAGCTACACAAATAATTAGTCATGAATAATTTATCTAAGGAATTTTATCTCTTTTCTTTGTCCCTGAACATCCATGAATAGATCATCATTTCTTCAAATTCACTTTTGCAAACTTTCTTGATTCTGAATCAACTGGGTGCAGTTTTCTTCACACATGGATTACTTGATTTCACTCTTTCATCTGTGTTAATTATTTATGATTAGTCAAATCTCATGATGTATCCCTCTAAGAGCATTTCTGGCACAGATACTTCTTTAAAACTAAATTTCATTAAAAAAAGAAAACCACTTCCACAAGAGCTTAACAAAACCTCTTTCCATTTCTTACTTCAAAATGCAAATATAAAGGGGCATAAACATCAGCAAAGCAAAGTTGTTTTCCTTTGTTTAACTAAGTCACAGAATTTCCCTGTCTGACTTTCCAATAGATCTCTACTTTAGAGATTGTGTTGCAGTAGAGGATTATATGAAAGTGAGTTGCCTGTCCCTGCGTATGTGATACGGCTGCATTCTTGCAATATTAAATGCTATCTTTTCTCTCTCTAAAACTTTGTGAGGTGATGTTATCATCACTCCAATTTATACAGATACATTGGTGTTCACTTTTTAAATTGCATAGATCAGCTATCTATTCTCTATATCTATTTCCCTATTGTTAATAAAGTTGAATTCATGTTTGAGCCATATTTATTAATTAATTTCCTATCTTCATTGAAATTTCCCTGTAAGTTTCATCTGTGCTTATTATGTAAAAGTAATGTATTAAATATTGGAAAGAAAAATCATACTGGGAAGCTGAAAAATGGGGGTTTAATTGTTAAAGAAATTAAATCACCATGTGAAAAAAAAAGTGTGTAACATTTCTTCCTTAACTTTTTGAAGCCCTCACAGGGGAAACTCTGTATGTCGTATGTGAAGTTAAAAAATTCCTGATAAATATTTACTTGACAAAAACTAAACCAGTACTGTTAAAGGACAAAGCTTGTAAATAAGAAAAAGTTCCTATAATTTGTACTGTCAAGAAATACATAAAAGTCATCCAAAGATGAGAATGAGTAATTACGTATTTACCAACTGTACTCTGAAAACATCTAGAATTGATCAAGAAAAATCCAACATAGCAAGTGAATCTTCAGAAACTATGAGTCTGAAATAAAATGATATGTCACAAATAATTATTAAATTAAAAACAATAGAGGTAGTGTGGCAAAATTCTCATATTAGACATTTCATTTTTAAGAATTTTGTCCTCCTGAAATTCAGTGTGAAAATGTGACAGTGACGCTAAGAATATTTTTTCACAAGAAATAAGATCACATTAATCCAAAGCAGTACTGTGATTATCATTCTTAGACCTCTATTTGAAAAATAAGTTTAGCTTTATTAAAAATCTATCCACCATTAAACCAGACACAAACTGCAAGGAAGTCGACAAAAGGTCTAAAATATTTTTTAAAAATAACTAAAATTTAATTTAATTTTAAAATTATTATTCAAGAAAATCACAATGGGACAGAAAGATTAGGAAGGTCTTGGAAACTAATAAAGGCAACTTATTAGATAAAGCAATAGAGTTAATTAAAAGTAATTTTGCTGACTTTGTCTGGTGCTGAAAGAAACACAAAGACAGCCTCAGTGTAGTGGCAAACACCAGCTTAACTATGATCAGAAGGATAGGCTGAAGGATTATATTAACGCTTTTAGTAAAATAAATGGAGCATCAAAAGTTACACAGAGGCAGCTGATACAGGTTTGTAGACAACATGTGTTACTTCTGTTGTTCTGACACAATCTTACTACTGCACTAAAAAGTGACCCTGCCATGGCACTAAAGGA
Organism: Chlamydotis macqueenii; assembly: GCF_036417535.1. Taxonomy (NCBI): domain Eukaryota; kingdom Metazoa; phylum Chordata; class Aves; order Otidiformes; family Otididae; genus Chlamydotis; species Chlamydotis macqueenii. Next base: position 25,089,035 of record NC_141558.1, read on the forward strand.
GGAGTTAGAGGCACTATAATTTGAAAAGATATGCATTTGCACAAATGAAAAAAAGATACAGAAAGAAGAAATAAAACAATTAAATTTTAAAACCTTTCAGTTAAGAAGGGGGGGAAAAAGACATTTCTTATAAAAATTTCTCAGTCAGCTGGTGAAGAAACACTGCTATTACAAACATGGAAAGCTTATTTTATCCTTATTTATAATTGAATTAATTAGGGATATGTTTTGCTGGGAATTGTTCAGTGCTATTGTTTTTAGTATAAATGTTAATTTATACAATTTGACTATTTCTGGAGGAAAGTATCAATAAATATTTAATTAGAGAATATATTTCAAAATGTAACTGTGTGAAAAGAAAGTGTTACAAACACATAGATATGCCCCAAAACAGCAGCTGTCTAGTAATATCACTTCGGTATTAGGCACACATGCTTATTATTTTATTATCTCTGGTTTGAACCTGTATTTCAGCATCCCATGGGAATGCCTAACAACCATGCTAAATATCTGTTTTCTTCAGGCCTGAAAACATGTATTCATTTATATTTAGTTTAAGCATCAAGAAAAAAAAAGCAATTGAGAAAAAAAAAATCTGTACCAGTTTATTTATTTTGTTTATCCAAACAGCAAGGACGATATTGGAAGGAAAGTTTTAAGTAGCTTGTGGCCTGATAAGGGTGCAAAGCAAGAATAAATAAATAAGTCAAAAACTTATTAGTGAGTTTTCCCTAATTCTTCATAATGACTTCCCTGGGTTTGTCCTGTTTGTCCTGGGAAGACTGGGAAAATATTCTGGCATCATGTTATCCTCATGTGTTTTGCCAGGTGTGATTCCTCCAATGCAGCTGGTAAAAAAAAAAAAAAAAAAAAAGGAGTTCTAATCATTTGATAGTAGAGCCTGCAGTGCTCAGTAATATCAGATGATGAACTGGTGATGCTGGGAACATAGGTTCTGAAATCCAGCTCATTTAAATGTAGGGTGATTAATAAGAAAAAAAAAATTATTCTGATCAGAGACAAGACCTAGATTCAGATCTTTACCCTGCTAGCCTTTGCACATACCTGTTGAAATGTCAGTGTCCTGACTGGTAAAACATCTTTTTTTTTTATTTTTGTCTCCATCTGTTACAAAAATAACCTTCAAAAGTTGCTGAAAACATTAATATTTTCCTTTAAATACATGCTAGGTTATCCCCAGACATAAACATGCCCCATATAGTGTTATACTGATTTGATGACCTACAAGGAGATGCACACCCATCAAATGCAACAGAGTGATTTTGTATTGTCTAAAGATCTTTCTCAATGCTTGAAACAAAGTGCAACTGAGAACCAGTCATTTTTCATATATAGATGCCTCTTAAGGAAACACAAGTCTCTGGTATAATTTAAAGCAAAACAACAACAACAACAAAAAAAACCAAAACCCAGAACAAGCTGTTTAGCTAACCCTGCTGTTTTAGCAGTCGTAGTAGGAAGCCTTCACATCATTAACCACTCTGCTGCAAAATTGTGGGGACAGCAACTTCCAGGAAAACGACAGTCGTGAACAGCATGGGGAGCAGCAATTATTTCATCCAGCGCTGACATCTGAGGAGCGAGCGACTGCCTTAAAGGTTGGACTTTGTGCCCTCCCGAGTTCTGAAAAGTCTCAGAAAGTATGCTAGCTAAAAGAGATTACAGCTGAATGAAGTTTTGCTGCTATTTCACACAACTCCAATATAAGACAGGAAACCCATCTTCACTCTGCTATTAGCCCCAGCTCATCTGGGATCTGGTTTTTAACCATTTCAGTCTGAGCAGCTCCACCGACTGAAGTAATTCAAACATACAAGATCAAAGGGCCTTTTGGCATTTTCCAATCTCTAAAACTTTCATACACCCTGGAGACTAATGTATTTTTAGAATATATTAAGAAAATATAAAACCTGAGACATGTTGCATGGTTAAAGTAAATCCATAAAAATTATTTTCCAGAATTCATCCCTTGTGGCCCAGTGGCATTAACGAGACTGTAAATATAGCATATTATCTTCTGAAATATTTTAAAACATATAATAATGTTGCAGAAATAATAAGAAGACATCTTCATACATATCCTGATGTCTGTCATAAGTTCAAGTAATAAAATCTAGGAAGAATAAAGGCAATTTAATTATTTCTGTAGGTCAGTGATCAGTTAACATTGGTATCCTGATATAAAACTAGATTTAACACAGATGGGATAGGTTAAACGTTTGAGTATATCTATGCCCAAGATCATAAATAACTGTCAGAGCCTTACAATAGATACAATTCTCAAAAGGACTTCTGTAAAACAGGAATGTGAGTCCCATTGAAAATCTCATTTAATTTCAAGGTGTGCTCTCAAGATTTATAGTCCATTAAGTATTTACCATATGTGCTTCTCTGAATCAGATGGCTAGAATCCCTGTTGAATTGCAAAGGGGAAATGAACACATTTGCTAACCTGTAAATGTCTCTTGTTGATTTGGAAGTCATGTGCTGTATGATCTATGGTTTGGAGGCTGCTGGTGGACATCCATCCATAATATCAAAATGAAGAGGAAAAAAAAATAACTTTTCTGTCAATACCTTTGTAATTTCAGCTGTCAGCTCTTTCAGGATTGTCAAGAGAAAAAGAAAAATAAGGTAATTTCCCTAGATTATAACACAGAAAGAAAGGTAAGTTTCAGTGATTAGAGCTGGACAAAAAATTTAAATAGAGCCATTTTCACAGGAGAGCACCATGTAAGCAACTGGAAGGCTCATGGGATTTAATCAGCTTCACTCAAATTTAACTGAAATAATTAAATCAAAGCAAAGTTAAAATTAATTACCTACCTTAAAATTTGATGTTTTATCTTTCATATGATAATATTAATCCTGTATTTTGTTCATTATACATTAAATTTAATAATATTCTTTTTAAAAATGCCATTAAATAAATTTTCAGTATTGAAGGAAAATGTTTCAGCAATATCAGGTCTGATTCCAAAATCAAATCAGTTGGCACTTCCATTCCCCAAAAAAGTGGAATTTTGTCCTGTTTGGGAACAGTCCTGAGTTCTGAAATGCCAGAGAATCCCACTAATTTGAAAATTATGCTTTCTGAACATCTCCAAATTTTAATTTCTCTATGGAATTATTAAGATTTTAATTATGCTTAGCATTATTTTCCAAATAAGCAATCATGAAATTTGAATTATCATACAGGCAGCATATTCACAGCATACGGAAACTTAGCAGAGTGTGATAGCCACAACATGGAACAGCATCAGGAAGGTCTACAGTGAAGGCTCAAGAATGTGATTTCAGAGTTGTAGCATTTTCCCTTTGTGCTGTCACCTTTCCTGGTGTGATGGTCCCTTAGGCAATGCCACTCACCCTCTCTCTTCCCTCTGCTCCCTGCTCCCCACAGTGAGGACATACACAGCAACCACCCCTGACAGGAGGGTCCTCATTGCTGCCAACAGCAGTGGTGGTCTGACATGGCAGAGTTGCTCCAGGGGTCTTTGCTGGGCTCTGCAGGGGCCCATATGGGGCCCTAATTACCATCCAGAGTGCCCCAGGGTCTTATCTGGGCTTTGCTGGGGCTACTGGAGGCCCCTGCTGCCCTCCAGAGGTCCCTTCATTCTAGAAAATGAAAAAGACTGAAAAAAATCACTTTTAAGTACAAATTCACTTCTGTAGATATTCTAGAAGGTCATATAGGCTACATTTAATATAACTCCTTTTTGATTCTCTGCTTTTTAGCACCTGACACCCACATCTAGAGCTTCTTCATCTTCCTCCAAAATAGGCAAAAGAACAAAAACATAACATCAAGGATCATTCCAGTTCTTGTTTTCCAGGTCATCATCTGAAACTTCAACAAAATTAGAGGAGATCCTCTTGTGCCGTCTGCCAGCTCTCCCACATACCAACTGGCTTCATCCACCTCTCCAAAGATGTAAACATATTGTCCAGCAGTTAGAGGAAGCTGTAGTTCAGGATGCTCACTGGAACTATCAAGAGATCATAGCTGTCTTGAGCTATGAATGTTCAAAGCTTTCCCAGTTGCTGTCCCAGAGCCTCCAGGATGACAGACTGTTTGTCTGCTAACAGTGCTTCTGTCTCACTTGCAGGGTCCTCTGAAAGAAGGCAGGACCCAGGACTGTCTTCTGCCCAAGCTGACTCTGAGGGGCTCTGAAACCGATCCTCCAGTTCACTTACCTGGGCTTGAAACAGCTACATGGCATCTTTGTGTTCTCTTTTTACTTCTGTCTGAACAGTCTGCAAAAACTCATCTTCGTTTTTGCTCCTGTAGCACTAACCTTGCTCCTTATGTTCCTTCTCCAGCTGTTGCCTTCTTTCTGCCATTTCTTTCACGGCTTTCAGTTTGCATTCTGCATCTTCCAGCTGGGTTTGAAGGCAGATTTTCACTCCTCTGCCACTCACGTTAATTGCCCCTGCAGGTCAGCATCTTCAGCTTGAACCTTTTCTGTCCAGTGCATCTGTCCACAGAGGCAAGAATTTCTTCAGCCAGCTTGGTGTTTTCATTCATCACCTCCATAAGCTGCACCTGTAAGTCCTCACACCTTTGGCTGAGAGTGCTCAGATAATAGGAGCCCACTTCTTCTGCAGCCAGTTGGGTCTGAAGCTCCTCAGCAGCCTTCTGTGAGACTGCATTCTGCTAGCACTGTGCAAGCAATGCTCCAGCAGGCTCACTCATTTCTCCTGCCCTCTGCTGAGGAAACAATTCCATGCACAGTTCCTCAGTGGAGCTTTGGATAGGCAGTGGTACTGGAGTATTCATCAGATGCTCAATGGTCTCCTGCAGAAGATGCCTGCATCTTTCTTTCAGCTGTTCAGTGATGGCAACTAGTTTAGCAATTTTCCGCTGGAGCCTCTCTGCCTCCTTGCATGCTTCTGGAGACCCTCCCTTTCCCAGAAGGTGGTGCTCCATCTCAAGGGCACCATGTTGCCTCTTCAGATCTTCCAGGGCACACCATAGGCAGGTGTTCTGTTCCAGCAGCCAGCTGCATGCGCTAGCAGGGAGCACCACATCTTCCCCTGCAGCCTCCAGCATCTGGAGCAGAGCATCTGCCACAGCTTTGCATGTTGTCTGTTGCCCAGCACTGTGGCTTTTAGGGGGTCTTTCCTGTAGTGCCAACTGGATAGACCAAGGCTTGTTCTGGCAGCTGGCTGCTGCCAAGGCCTGGGATCCATTTCCATCAGTGGAGCAGGAGCTCTGCATCTCATGGTGATTGCCCTGGTGTTCAGGAGAGACTTTGGATGGGGCCTTTTACATTTGTCCCGTCCCCAAGCTCTCAATGGAGGGGTGGGGCAGTATGGCCTTATATGTAAAGTCCTGCCCACCCTGCACTATGACCTTTGTGGCAGGTTGACCTTGACTGGACACCACTCTATTACTCTCCATCCTCAACAGGACAGGGAGGAAGAAATAAGATTAAAAAGAATGTGTGGGTTGAGGTAAAGGTAGTTTTATAAAGGAAAAGTAAAGGCCACACATGGAAGTGTGGATTTATTCTCTGCTTCCCATCAGCAGGCAATGTCCAGCCACTTTGTGGGAAGCAGGGCCTCAGTACGTGTATCGGTTGCTTTAGAAGAAAAATGCCTTTATAACAAATGTTCTCTTCCCTCATCCTTTCTCTTAGGTTTTTTCACTGAGCACGACATCATATGGTATGGAACATCCCTTTGATCAGTTTGGGTCAGCTGTCATGGCTGTGTCCCCTCCCAACCTCTACCCACCCCAGCCTACTGGCCTTCAGGGTGGGGGGGGTGGATTTGGAGAGACAGCCTTGATGCTGTGCAAGTACTGCTCAGCAGTAGCTGAAACAGTGGCATGTTATCAACACCTTTCAAGCTATAAATATAAAGCACAGCAGTATGAGGGCTGCCATGGGGAAAGTTAACTCCACCCCAGCCAGACTCAATGCAGCAGTTAGTCACTTTGCCTATTCAGCATGCGCTGTTAGTCACTTTGCCTATTCAAATCTCACCTAGCTGGTTTTTTAAACACTGTGCATCCTATATCTGTACTAGCAGAAACAATTGAGGGTAAGAAAATTGTTAAGACTGTATGCAGAGCTACAAGAGATACCTGTTTTCCTCTGAGCCCAATTACTCACTTTTGTCACCACAGCTAATGTTAACCCAATAATCTTACTGGGTCTATTAGCAGTACCTCTCAAGTTTTTCTGCTTTAGTTCATGATGAGTAGGGTAGCAAGAGATAAGTCCAGAGCAACTTGAGTAGTGTGATAAGAAGGAACCTTATTCCAGGGTGTAAGATCCTACAAAGTGGTACAACATCTGACTAAGGCAGGGTCCCCCAGCCTTTGCCCTGCTCCCTGCTCCTCACACAGCTGGTTAAGGGTAAGAAGGTCCAGGTCACCTTGCTCTGACATCGGGTTGTGGAGTACAGAGAGGACATGACTCTGCACTGCATAAAGGTATGAAGCTCCCTCTTATCAGTGCATTACAAAAGGTAAAACAAAACAAAACAAAACAAACAAACAAAAAAAAACCAAAAACTTTGCCCAATGGGAGACAAAAATTGCATGACTAACTTACCTGTTCACTAATGGAGCTGTCATCCCTGATACCGCTAAAGCTGTGACAATGGGTCCAGCAGTTGGCCACGCGACATCTGTGCTCCATTCCTTTTCTAAGACAGGAACTTTCATGACCATTAACCTCACTTGAAAATACCATATAAAATTAGCTCTCTGAGCTGCAGAATAGAACCTTATGCACCAATACCAACTTTCTTTCATTAGTCACCATAATCTGATTTCTTCTTGTGAGAAGTCAGACTATGACAAATTAATTGAACCAACAGACTTACCATGAGATACAGTGCATACTGTTAGTAATATTCACACGAGAGAAAAATAGAGATAGAATCTATTTTGCTGAGGCTTCTCTTTTGCATGACATTTTGAACATAGTACATTTGCTGTGTAGTAAGGGAAAAGAAGCACAATTTCAATAATTATCTGTGAATACCATAAAAGATCATATGCTTCTATTTCCCTTCACTAGAATATGTTTTTTCTTTATAACTACTGTATGAGTTAGTTGTAATTCTAGCTGCCAGCAAATCTACGCTTGAGTGCATTATAGACAACCCAATCTCCTCCCAAACCTCGTCCAGAGACAGATTATTATTTCAAGGGAATTGTTGTTTTATTTAATATAGTAATTACATATTTATTCTGGTTTATAATACTGTCTGTAGAATTCTGTAGATAGATGTTTTACCCACTGTGGCCATAAAATGTAAGGGGATCTATGATTTAAATATTAAATAGTTCTATAATGTACCATATGATCTTTATGAGGTAATAAGAAGGTTGGACTGCATTTGGCCCGTATTTGAATTTATGAAATAAATAAGGATCATTTTCACCCTTAGTATATGTTCTGATGTGAGCAAATGTCTGGGGACAAAAGTCAGGGAGAAGGAACCCAAAGTAGGAGATATGATCTCATAGAGAATAAAGAAAGAAGTAGTTAGTCATTGTGAATAATGTAAGAATACAGGAACTGACCTCCTAGAATACATGAAAGATCCCTCTAGTCCATATTCTTTCTTAGACAGTGAATAAATCAGTGGAATTGTTAATTGCTTGGAAAGCAAAAGGTGCAGAGTGATGGGATCAAGAGAATGATAAAATAAGGTGAAGAGACACCTACCTCAAGTATATGTACAAAAATGCAAACAAAATGGTGAAATAGAAAGGAGGAACTGAGGCACCACATATGGTCACAAAACTGCGACATTGCAGTAATTACTAAGATGTGATGGGATAGCTCTCAGGGAAGAAGGGGAGCATCCCTCTATGTGAAGCAGCAGCTCAGATGTGGGAAGCTCTTGTATGGGATGGGCAACAGGCTGGGCAAGAGTTTGTGGGTCATAATCAGAGAAGACGTTGGTGAAGGTGACATCATAGTGGGACCGTGCTACACACCGTGCAATCCAGGTGAGAAAGTGGACAACAGTTCTCATTAAAAAAAAAAACAAAACAAAACAAAAAACAACCCTTTAAAAAATCGAGGAAGTCTCTGGAACATAGACCCTATTCCCTGACAGGGGACTTTAACCTCCCTGATAACTGCTGAAGGACAAAACGGCAGGATGCAAGCAATCCAGGGAATTTCCGGAGGATGTTAAGGATAGCTTCTTAATACAGGCATTGAATAGGCCAATCAGGGTTGTGCACAACTGGTTTTGTTATTCAGAAATGAGGAAAAAGTGGTTGGGGATGTGAATCCCAATGGCAGCCTTGTCTGAAGTGACCATGAAATAACGAAGCTGGAGATCCTGCGAGGAGTGAGGAAGGCAAGTACTGAAGCACAGACTCTGTGTTTTAGGAGAGCTGACTTTGGTTTATCCAAGAGCATGGAAGTATGGAGAAGAGATGGCTTTGGAGGGACCTATCTGCAGCCCCTAATGCCTACAGGAAGGATATTGAGGAGATGGAGCCAAGTTCTTCACATTGGTGCATGGCACAAGGATGAGAAGCCAAGGTTGTACATCAAAACAAGAGAGGTTCACACCAAATTTCAGGAAAAACTTTTCATCGTGAGGGCAGCCCAGCATTGGAGCAAGTTGCCCAGACAGGTTGTGTTGGCTCTGTCCTTGGAGGTTTTTCAAAGTACTGAGTGACCTGGTTTGATCCCATAGCTGGCCCTGCTTTGAACAGGAGGTTGGGTGAGAGTGAGGTCCTTTCCACTCTGAGTGTATCTATGATTCTATTCAGTAGAGATGTATGAAATAATGAGACCCACTCAGAAATAATGAGTACTAGACATTCCCTTTTTCTAGAAACTTTAAGGGGTGTCTTGAGCCAGCAGTTGTGTTTGTACTTTATGCTTAATAATCTTTCTTCCCAGAATTAGTCGAATTAATTTATATCTTCTGTGTTAAGACTGTGGAGACTTGTGGCAATAGCATTAAAGGCTTTTGCCATAGCTTGTTCACAACCCATTGCCCACCAACTTATTCAAGGCCCATTTTGTATTATTAATTGTTCTTTATTCTTATTGTCAATACCATGTAGGATTTTCTTGGTGGATTTTTTTTTTCATTTTCTACTCCTCAGTCACCTCAAAGTTGAAGAATCCTGATCCATCCATCAGCTTTGCACATAACTCTGGCCCTTCTCTAAACCTTTACCTAGCTTTACTATAGTTTTTTTTGAAAAGGTAGTGATGAGGACAACCAGATCTGCACACAGGATTCAGGATTTGGATGCACCGTAAATGTACACAGCAGCATAATGATGTTTCCTGATTTGTTCTCTATCCTTTATTAATAATTCCTAGCTTGCTTCTTTTTCTGGTACAGAACACTATGTTGTTGTGAAATGTTTTCATAGAATTATCCATAACAACGATTTTTCCTCTGAGTGGTAATAGCTAATTTAGAAGCTATCACTGTGTATATGTACTTAGGCTTGTTTTTCTCCAGGTGCATTACTTTGCATTTATCAACACTGGATTTCATCCACCACTTTATCACCCAGCCACTCAGTATCGTGAGACTCTTTCCTAACTTTCTTCAGCTGGCTTTGAATTTTAATACTCAGAAAAATGTTAAGGTATCAGGAAACCTGTCACCTCATTGTGTATCTTCTTTTCCAGACAAATGAGTACGCTGAACAGCACAGATCCCAACATAGTACACAATTGTATTTCACTGGTAACTCCCCACCCCAGCTGCTCCTTTAATTTACTTTTAACAGGCTCCCTCATAATATAATTCCTCTTTGTGAAGCTTGAATTCTTGCAGAAGTTCTAGGAGGATTTTTGCTCCTGAAAAAAGTTAAATTTGAAGTCAAGATTGTCACCACCACAGCAGCTCTAAGAAAGGATCCTACAAAGCCATTTTGTCCAACAGCACTTCTTTAACAGAACTTACTTTCACCCTTGCATGAGTCTCTGCCATTTGTAAATCCATTTTGCGCCGCTGTTACGGTGTTCTCTTGAGTGTGTTTCTCCCATCAAATTTCTGATTCTCTTTATGCCCACACTATTTTAACCTGCCCTCATTTTTAGACTTCTGTCATTTATCTAGACATCTTGTCTTATTCTGGTTCCCCATTTTTATGTGTCCTGTTTACAGAGGCCTTTATTTGTTGAGACTGCACTTTGACTGTATCTTACCTGAATTTTAATCACACCTGCTACATCTCTGGTGGGTGAGATGTATGGAGTTATCATAAGCCATAGGATACTGTGAACACATTTCCATGTGCGGTTGGGGGTATCACACTTCTTGAAGCACAATCCCTGCCAGCTCTCTCCTTCCCCTGCCCTCTGAAAGTCTGTTTCTGCATTGCTGATTCCTTGGAGTTGCCTTACCAGCACAATTGACTTCATAATGCACAAAGTAAAATACAAATAACACAAATGTGTAGGAAGATTGATCAAAAATATTTAAATTCTAGGGCTAAGGGAAATATGCAGGCAATAGGTCAGACTAGGACCTTTAGACAATCTCTAGGAACTGACTCCAGTTGCACAAGCTGGAAATTGCCTTACCTGTTAAAATACTGCATTATACTGCAGTATGCCTGATTTTCTGTCTCAAGATTCACTAAAAACTTTCTATATATAAAATTACTTTATGTTGTCATTCTCATAGTCAGTGTAGAGTCAAACATTGCAAGGACACCAGAACTTTTCTGTTTTGCTCTGGGGAAAAAGAGGTATAAAAGGGAAAATTACCCTTAAAGCATGACAGGAACTATCTTTATCTTCACCAGTCAGAGACCTTATTGACCTTTAGGAAGAGTAAAATTAGGTTATTCTCTACTGAGGAAAAAAATATTCATTCCATTGTGATCCAAACACCCAGCTTTCATCCGCAGTAGATTTAGAATTTTTGCTCCACTGTGGAATTAAATTGAATTCTTAAAACAAATGTTTAGAGTAGAAGCCATAATTTTGTAATTGTGTTTGGGAATACTCATTGCATTCAAGCCCAGTCCTTTGGGAGCAAAAATGACAATGAAACAGGCAGCTCAGTGTCTAATAAAATATCCTTTCCACAAACTGATTCTTGCTTCAGCTGCTATTCATAGAATCATATAATAGTTTGGGTTGGAAGGGACCTTTAAAGGTCATCTAGTCCAACCCCAGCTATTAAAGACAAAGTATCTAAAAGAAAGAGCATATTTCACAGCATGAAATATTTTACATATTGTAAAATAAGACCAAAATAAAGTACAATAAGCATTGTTATAATCTGCGAAAATCTCATGTAAATAAATGAAGCAGGGAAAATAATCTCCACAGAATCTTGTTATATTGTCTCTACTGGAAGCTCAAGCTTTTCCATGAAAATGCATATAGAAATCTTCAAGAAAATTAAAGCAAATATTCTGCAATTTATAAGTGTTTATACAGAGCAATATTTGTTTACAGGTCTTTAACTGAGTTCCCTCCAGAGCAGTTGTAAAATGTACCTGACTATAACTTAGAAGCCCTTCTCTGGAGTCAAAGGATTATTTTTTTTTTCCTGTGGAAAGGAAGAATAGTCATTGTTATTATGACAGTCTAATATCACAAATCAGATTTACCTTACTGATGCTTCCAGTTTTGATCAGCAATTGCTCCTTTTAAAAAACAGTACAAAAAAAAAACAGAAAGAAAAGTATAATCAACACTTTACAGAATATATGTCTTTGATGGGAGGGTCTTAAATATACATCACGGAAGATAATCTCTGTTAAGAAATTAGTATTGTAAAAGTCCCTGATTGCTTTTTCAAATATTACCAATGGAGAAGGAGAAAACTTCTATGTAGGAATTGGTTATGAAAATCTTGCCTGATGTGACCTCTAAAACCAGTGTGGAAAGAACGAGTCTCCTGGTCTTCAGCTATACAGGACACGAGCTGCCTTCCTGTCATATGATTGGCAGAAAGCACTCCCACTTTAAGAAAGGAGTCCAGGGACAAATTGTTTTTAAGAACAATTTATGTCAGTTTAGACAGTCAAAAATAATTACATCACAGTCCTACTATATACTGTATTTTGTGCCTAAAATTTGTGATATAATCTAATCTATAGAATTTTTTTTCACCCATCAGGGGCTTAGTATTGGATATTCTTGTGACTATGCTTGAATGTGCATAAGATCACTGCATACAGGAATTATTAACATTAGTGATAACAATAATTATACATTCCATTTTAACAGTGAGGAATAATTTAGGAAAATAAGTTTTTGTACAGATAGATTTGATGGAGGCTTATTTTTCAGATTATATGCCAAACTTGAGAAGAGAGGAGAGGAGAGGAGAGGAGAGGAGAGGAGAGGAGAGGAGAGGAGAGGAGAGGAGAGGAGAGGAGAGGAGAGGAGAGGAGAGGAGAGGAGAGGAGAGGAGAGGAGAGGAGAGGAGAGGAGAGGAGAGGAGAGGAGAGGCGAGGAGAGGAGAGGAGAGGCGAGGAGAGGAGAGGAGAGGAGAGAACATTTCAGTTAGAAGGGATCTATAACGATCATCTAGTCCAACAGGCTGACCACTTCAGAGCTGACCAAAAGTAAAAGCAAATTATTAAGGGCATTGTCCAAATGCCTCTTAAACACTGACAGGCTTGGAGTGTCGATCACCTCTCTAGGAAGCCTGTTCCAGTGTCTGACCTAATGTCCAGTCTAAACATCCCCTGGAACAGCTTTGAACAATTCCCATGTGTCCTATCACCAGATACCATCGAGAAGAAATCAGCACCTCCCTCTGCACTTCCCCTCCTCAGGAAGCTGTGGAGGGCAATGAGTTTGCCCCTCAACCTCCTTTGCTCCAAATTAGACAAACCCAAAGTTCTTAGCCCCTCCTCACAGGGCACACCTTCCAGTTCTGTCTCCAGCTTTGTTGCCCTCCTCTGGATGCATTCAAGGACCCTCACATCCTTCTTAAATTGTGGGACCCAGAACTGCACACTACTCAAGATTAGGCCGCAACAACAATGAATAGTGTGGGGTAATCAGCTGTTTTGACTGACTGGTTTTACCATATTTGATATACCCCAGGATGCGGCTTGCCCTCTTGGCTGCCAGGGCACACTGCTCAAACTAGCTGCTCTGACTTCCACTGAAAAGCCTTTTCTCCTTTCAGTAGTCTTTTCAACACTTGGATGTGTTCCTTTACAGTCGGTCTGCACTAAAGCTCTCCTAGTAAGGGCTGACTCCTTACCACTAGTAATGCTGTATAAAGCACATTGTACATTTGTGGCAATACAACAGTAGAAAATACAGCATTTGCATTATTATTAGAAACCAATTAATTAAGAAACAATGTTGCTCACTGACAAATGTCTAAGATTTTTTTTTAAACGTAGATCCTTTGGTGTCACTGCACTTATGCAGCCTCTGTGCTAAAAGTCTGCCTGATAACATTAAATCATGTGAAATGGTAGAAATATTCTTTTAATTTCACTGTAAGTAAAACAAGGCATAACTTAGCTGGCTGTCTTTGCCAACAGAAGCGGTTTTTGAATGTCTTGCTTGAAGTAAAATGCCACCAATAAGCAAGGAGCTAAGATACTTTTAAGTCCACATTGTGATCCAACCAAAATACCTCTGGGTTGTTTTCCCTGATATTTTGAAACTTCTAGCAAATGATCAAAGCAATAGCTTACTGGGATAAGAGGGAGTGCTGTGACTGATAAACACCTAAAACTGTGGGCTCTGCCAGGCTTACAAATCAGGAAATGGCTTGCTTCAAAGAATCAATAAGAAAAATGAACATTTCTAAATGTGGTTAGTGTGGATAATAATGTTGCTGTTTGTCTTCTCATATTTAGTCCTATTAGGGATATTGAATGATACATTATAAGCAAAATTGCATTGGACAGGAGAAAACAAGCATGTGAAAATAAACATAAAATAGCATTTTCAAAAAATCAAGATTTAAAATTAACTTGAGGAAACAACAATGATGTGGCCCAATTAAAAAGGAAGACAAACATCGACATTCATCCAAAGAGAATCATAGAGTATATATTTTATTTTATTTTCCACAGAAACAACCTCTTAAAACAAACTGTGTAAAAAGAAAACACAAGAGAGATGTTCTGAAGAAGCTGACATCCTGTCATCTAAAGACAACCCCCAAGCCATTAACACATTTGACAACAACCTCTTGTAGGATAACATGCTGCCATAATGACCTCTGTCTCAGAGTTACATTCTCTGAGTTCTCCTAACATACCTTGTTATTCTTTGTGGCAACTCCATTTCACACTAAGCAATAGTCATCCTTAGGTTACTACTTTTTTTCTCTTTTTTTGTCTTCTAATGTTTTATCATATCAAAAACAATCTAGAACTTTCAGCTCATTTGCTATTCAACTCATTTGCTATTCAGTAATCCCTGAGAGTGAAGAGTCAGAGATCTACCTCATTTGGTGCCTCTGCTGATATGACCAACACTGCACTGACACAAACTTCTGCACAACTATCCAAACAATCTCGCTCCACTTCTTCCAGTCTGTTTAAGATTCAAAGTTCCCCTCTACATGCCATTTAAAGAATTGTACTGTCCAAAAATAGTATTTTACAACTACAAGTAATTTAACTTCTTCAGATTCTCCTTCAGATGCCCTGGTTGTTTATCAAGATTCTATGGATGCCTTTCAATATCAATAGAATAAAACTGATGAATTGGGCAAACAGCAAGCCGCAAGCCACAAGTTTCTTTACATAATTCACTATTACAGTATATTGCTGTACTCTTTTTCTGTTTTTCAAAGTATGCATTTGGGTGGTGACTACATCTTTGCTATGAAAACCTCTCTCCTTCTTGTAAAATTTCCTTTCACAGAATTTTCATTTTTGCTTATTTACCTTCATTTTATACTTTTTCCCCTTTCCTAAACTGCTCAAAACCTTTGATTTATCTTGTTCTCTGCCCCCTCACCCCACCTCCCGCAGGTCAAACCAACTTCTCTGATCTCATGATCTCATTACCATAAATCAAGTTTTACATTACCAAAATGGCTTCAATTTCACACATTATTTCAGATGGTACAACCAACTCATCAGGAATGTGATCAGTAGTCACACAGAGTCAAGCCCTGTTGAATCTATTTCATCCAATATCTTAAATCAGCAGCCCCGATTGCTTATTGCCAGAGTGCTGTAAAGGTACAGTTCCCCACAGGTTACACCTATTTTAGCTTATTTTTATTTTTCAAATGTGTCCATTTGTTTGTGTAAAAGGGTGTACTTTTAAAATAAAGCCTTATCTTGTATGTTTTCTATGCCACCAGGTACAGCACTCTTGTTGTTCTCATCCACATCTAAGTCCATCTAGGTCCATGAACCAAGTGACATAGACTGGTTCACATTTATGTTGTTAATGCCCTACCGCATAGCAGCAGAAATGCAACATTGTGTAACAGTTATCCAAGAACCTTTTATGTCACCTCCACACCAATTTATACTACAATTTATAGCATTCTGATTGACAATGACTGGAATAGCTTTGTTTTCCTTAATTTGTGCTTGTTTCTGCAATGAGAGTTTAGTAACCTTATCCTGAAAACACAAGGATTTCAAATAGACCTTGAATTCCTGGCTTTCACTTGAGATATCTCCTGCCAACTCCAAAGGTCCTCTAAGTCGATTCTCTAAGACCAGCGGCTAAACACCAAACTCTCCCTGTGAGAAATTTCTTTAAAGGAAAATAGAGTACACAAGAAAGGCTTTGCAAATGCACAGTGCATTGCATTGTTCCATATGTAGTTTTCAAATGCGTCAGGAACCAAAGGCAAAAATTCAGAACATCGTAGGCTAAAGCCAGTCTTTGACAAGCAGTACTCTAGCTGGATAGCATAGAGAACACTTCTTGTAGGATGACATTATTATATTTCAAGACTTCAAGAGATAGCAGGGCCTCAAGCTCATTCCCAGACATCTGTAAATGCAGCAGTCATTTTGTAAAAGGTAAGTATAGGCAATATAAATGAAGATAAGAAAAAGGAGAAAAGAAAGTCTTTGCTGCCTATGTCAAGGACATTTTGTAATGGCACTTCCTTAATATGTCTTTGTGGTATGTTCTTTGTAGCAAGTGAACCAAGGTCTCCTTTGTGCTTTGGGTGTCTGTCGAAAGTGAGTTGGGCCTTTAAGATCAAAATGAGCGTCACCCTCACTTGTTGAGAAGTTGCTCACTTTTCCATTCCCAAATTGTACAGTGAGCTACTGGCAACACTCTAGTTACCAAAGACTTTCCATTTGGTTCATAACTACATGACTGTCTGCCTTATCATGAGGGGTCTTCCACCTACTGTGAGACAGCAGAAGGAGTGTTCCATCCTTCCCCTTGTCCCCTTGATACCATTCCCTGTGTCCAGAACCTATCTATAGGAGGAAGTAAGGAGATTATGTCTCATCTCCACAACTGAGAGGTTATCTATATGCTCCCAACCTCACCTGTTGGATCACCGGCTCTCCAGTAATCCTTCCAAGCCTTGCTTCAATACTGTCACCAATGGACTATGCACATCCTGGGTGGGTCCAAAAAAGTGGCTCAACTACAGAGAGACACTAGAATGGTGAAGGTAAACAGAGCTGGAGCTTTTTTTCATTTCTGTACAAGCTGTCTCTTAAATCTATTTCAAGCTATGGAGACATTTGTATTTTTTGTCATTTGGTTGTCAAATACACTCAGTTATATGACCTGCAGGCACAGTTGCAGTACTGTACAATTAAAGCTTATTTGGACTTCCAAGGGGACAAGATTTCTGCACTGAAAATTTTTATATTCCTCTCCACCTGTGTGAGAGAAAGTAGTGAAATATGTGCTCAAAGTAGTTGCCGAACATTAAGAAGTAGAGTATTCCTAAAGATTTACAAGGAAGAACTGTAATCTATATTAAATAAATCCCAGTCTGATTCATTGAAGTTATGAAGTTCTGGCCTGGCTCTGAATGATCAAAACAAAAATAACTTACTTAAAAATAAATTAAAAAGTATACCCATATCAACAACTTGTATAAACAGCTCATCTAATGGAAAGAAAGTGAATGTGTAATGCAAAATCATTTACAAAGAATGCAAGGGATTAAGGGGATTCACAGCTATCAAGAAAATTGAGAGTCTGTGCCAAGAGCCAGCTCAATCCCTCTAGCAGAGGCTTTATTTATGTAAACAAAAGGAACTTAAAATGCATCAAATTTAGGTCCTGGGTACCATGTATATACACTGCAAATTAGCCATTTTCCTGTAATTTTAACTCATCATCTGACATAACAAAACCAAATGAGACAGTAATAGTCCTTCTATTATGGGCTTCGTTTCTAATTACCAAGATCATCTGATAAGCCCTTGTCTGACTTAGTTTTCAGGGGACAAGATATTTGGAAGTAAAATAGCCTGGCTAAACTGATTTAATACAAGACTGAGGGCAGAGGATTATAAGAATATAATTTACTATGATACGCATAAACCGCAGAAAGCGCTGTCAAGAACATTCATGAAGGTGTATGGGTTTTGATAGCATGGGAAGTAGAAGCCAATGAGCAGGAAGAAGCTCAAGGGTGAAGTATATTTTAGCAACTTGAGAAAACTACTGAGCAATTGCAGAGAACTTGTAATGATTTTCAATATATCTCTCAAAGACAACAGGGAACATCAATTTTCAAACTTTGCAGGAAAATTTTTGTAGCTAATCATTCTCATTTAGAATCACACAGAAAACCTCCAGGTTTTTATCAACTCCGTGTTTAGCGTGGAATGAAAAACAGGATTGAGTATGATGTTTTTATTCTTTTCCCCTAGAAATAGGGATTAACATAATTCTTACATATTTCTGAACAACAGAAAAAATATCAGAATATATATATGATTCATATTTCTTCCAATGCACATCACATATATAGGCTCCAAATTCCAGGTGTAAGCATCAAGTTGTTTTATAATTACTTGTTAAGGGATGTTAGGAGCAGCCACCACCTCCAGCAGCCCCGGCCCATCTGTCCAACCGCTGGAGCACAGACGAGTGTCCTGGGGACCTGGAGTCTCTGCCTGGGCTGAGGGACAGAGCTGCCTCTTTCCTGCTCGCAGGTTCATCCAGTAGGGAAGCTGAGCACGTATCCCAGAGGTGCACACACAGAGATGCACAGAGGACACAGACACAGACGCCTACACAGAGAGGGCACTGTCTTCAACTGCACCTACGTATAGGACTAACATAAAAGGTAAGCACAGAAAGCCCCATCCCCTCCTCCTCTTAGGGTGGCAGAGACAGAAGGTCACTCATGCAGGCACACACATGACACTCTCCTGCCCCATAGGTCCCCGACTCACCAGCTGGTCCAGGTAGGTGCTTGGTGCAGAGACACACACACACACTCATCCCACAGGTTTCCCTAAATACCCATGCAGACCCTCCACACACCTGATACTCCTATCCAGACCCAGGGCTTCCTACTTGCTAGCAAGTCCAGTTTGGATTTTGCTGGTGAATGACATACACACACCCCACACACACCAGGATTGGGGTAGATACAGACACTCACCACCCCCAGCAGCTGGCACCAGGCACATCAATTCTTTACACTCCAGCCACCAGCACTGACCCCCTCACTAACCTCATTCATGCCAGTCATCCCAGTAGCTGGGATTCATTCAATTGACAAGGTCCTTTAACATATGACCCTAAGGGAGCAGATGATCTCTCCTTCCACACATCCTTATGCTATTAAGCTATGTATCACAGAATCACAAAATGATTAAGGTTGAAAGGGACCTCTTGAGGTCATCTGGTCCAACCTCCCTCCAACCACCTAGACCCAGTTGCCCAGGTCCATGTCCAGATGGCTTTTGAATACCTCCAAGGATGGCTATATGCAAGCAATCTGTAGCTTGTCCATACCAAAATATGAGTGTGTTGTGGACAGGAAAGAACTCTCACAGCCTAATTTTACAGACATAAGTGCCTTAAACTTGGTGATTTCTTTAGATATCCCACTTAGTCAAGTGAAAGACATATAACCCAGGTGCCTAGAATAGCTCAGATTTCCAGGGAGGTTGCAGAGCATCCTAGGGAACCCAGCCACTTATGCACTGAGTTCAGTTTCTCTTCTATGCCATGTGAATCCTCCCTATTGTCCTTAGGGCAAGTGGCACGGCAAAGCTCATGGTTATAAAGCTAAACCCTTCTCTCCATCCTCCTCTAAAGCTGGTCTTGTCCATACTGCTTATTGGCCTACACCATCTCCAAGTTGTGCTCTTGACCTGTTTGGCTCAGGTCAAAACTGCCAGGAGGGAGCATGCTAACAAGCAAAGAGCACGGATGATCACATGAGAGTCCTCAAACCATGTCTCACACTGTTTAATTTACTATTATTAGGCATAGTCACGGAGGCTGTTCCTCATATCATTATTTTTGTATATCATGTCACTTAGGTCAATGGTGCCTATACTTAGAATCATAGAATCATAGAATAGTTAGGGTTGGAAGGGACCTTTAAAGGTCAGGAGTTCATGGCTTATGACTTAGGTCATGAATTCATTCATTTTGCAAACTGCTGTAGGCCATGAAAATTTTGCAGCTCTCAGTCCTTCTGCCAGAGGTCACTGTTCCTAAAGCTCTTCCAGGAGAAGGATTAGGCAAACTCTCCCTTGACTGATTCTTCAGGCAAAGTCAGTCAGATTAACTTAACCTGTCAATGAAAGTGGTTTAAGCTAAATTGACTAACTTTGCCAAAAGCAGATTAAGGAGAATTCACATGATCGCTCCTACTGGCAGGGCTTGGGTGGTCAGAGTCATTAGCCTGAAGCCAGCAACAGCTCACTAGTAGAGAGGAAATATGAGGGGTAGTAAAAGACTCCTCATAGGGTCTTGGGAGGTGACTTTTGGGGATCAGGCCCCAAAATGCAAATAAATTAAAACTCCTGTGCAGCTGCTTGCTTAATGAACGCCAGCATGCAATAATCAGGCTGCTTTCTGCGAAAGCAGTGATAAACTAATACAAGCCAGACGTAATTATCAAGTGAGTGAAAGGTTCACACTGATGGGTGAACCAATTATGGACTAATGTGCATTTAAAGATCTTGTGACACAAGGCCATTAGTGATTTGTCTTAAACAGAGGTTGATGCCATTGCAAATCTTCTGAGCTCCATGCAGCGAAAAGCTTTGCAATAAACACAGCTCTGCAGTCCCATAGCTGCTATTTGAATAAGGACCTCTCTTTCAGGGAAGAAGTCCTTGCTGCTGGAAAGAAGTTTCAAGTCTACATGTGTACTGTGACTGACAGCAGCTGGTAGCACTAAGCCCTTCTCCTCCTGGTCTCACTGATGCAATCACAGACAATATTACATACTGACACCAGTGGTGCTTCAGCTGGCAACGACCTACACGGACACCCCAGGTGCACTAACACAGAGGAGGAGGCAGATCGCCCCAAATGAGAAAACCTACATTTTCAACAAGGAAAGAAGGGAAAAGGTTATGCTTTACCCTCTATGGAACATCTGGATAAGAAAATAAAAAGAAAATAAAGGAAAATAAGCAACAGAGAGCAGGGCAGGGCAGGGCAAGGGCAGGGCAGGGAAGGGCAGAGAAGGGCAGGGCAGGGCAGGGCAGGGCAGGGCAGGGCAGGGCAGGGAAGGGAAGGGCAGGGAAGGGCAGGGAAGGGCAGGGAAGGGCAGGGAAGGGAAGGGAAGGGAAGGGAAGGGAAGGGAAGGGAAGGGAAGGGAAGGGAAGGGAAGGGAAGGGAAGGGAAGGGAAGGGAAGGGAAGGGAGAAAACAAAAGAAGAGAAAATTTTAAAAAAACACACTTGTCTTTGATATTTTGTCAGCAAGGATTCACTCATGACTCTATCTTTTACCCATAATGTTACACTGTAATTCTGATTTAAGAAGTCACATCCACCTTCCCTCTCCAGTGCCATAGCCCAAAATCCACCTAATCATAGTGACATAACTCTTGATAGGTTTGTGTTTATAAGCAGCTGAAATTGTCCAGGGTTATAGTAGCATTGTGGTCAAACACATCTTGTTTTGCCTTCCTCCACCTACTGAATTTGTTGTTTTTCTTTTTTTTTTTTTTTTCACCTGAGTGATGCCAGAAAGCAGATTTGCAAAGGGCTCAAAGCAGAAAGGTGATGGAAGATTAGAGGGATCGAGGGATACTTAGTTTAGAATTAAATTAGTCTGCAATTTTCAGTCAAAGGCACTCAGTATTGATCTTTTGCATTCCTGTGGCAGAACCACACTGTTGGGTGGCCAGAGGTAAGCTGCAGCTGCTGCCATTTGCTCATGACATTCCTGGGCCTTGTGCAGCATTTCTGAAAATCAGGTGGCCTCGGTGAAAGGCGAAGCTGCACTGCAGACCCTCTTCAATAGACTTCTGCAGCTCTCAGTTTCATGCCCTTGCTTTGCCTGGTGACGGAATGATATTCTCATTCAAAATTCAAGCAACAGGTGTATCACTTATTTATTCTTTCAAATCATGGTAATTCATTGGCACCAAGATTGCTGTTAAATGCATTTAGTTTGAAGAAGTAGAGAATGACAACACACGTAGTCCTAAGATTTGAAACACTCTTTCAACTAGATAAGAAGACAGGCTGAACCACAAATGCTGCAGGGCAGCTTGTTCCCAGCTCCAATATTTGTTCACAGTAGGAGAGGTACCATGTCTGTGACAGAGTTCATGGTCACTTTCAGAAGAAATAGCTTTTCATAAAAAAAAAAAAAAAAAACAACTTTGGAAAAAATATTTAACTGTCAAAAACACCTATGTGCTGCTGCCAAGACACTTTACTTCCTAAGGTGGTGCTCCTGAAAGTGACATTTAGCTTAACAGATCTCACTTTCACTTTCTTTTGGTGTGCAAGTCATGGTGTTTCCTGCTGATTGCCAAGCTGCACATGGCTATATTTGGATTACTGTGTCTTTTTTAGAACACTGATCTTTCTGTTATCGGCATCGTTAGTACAAATTACAGGACAATCTTTCCTGTCCCCTGAGAGTCACTAAGGGAATTATATGAGCAAACTAGATCAAAGATAAAGCTGAAATACAGTAAAATACTAATAACACTTCTTGAACAATGTTTCTTATGTTGAGAATATAGCAAAGAAAATATATTGTTACTGTATCAGAAATAATTTTTTTTAATGAACCTCATGAATAATATGCTAATCTTAGTTCTTTTTATAATGCCCTCTCATTTTCATTAGAAACAGACTTACAAAATCTGAGTGCTGTAATTAAGGTAAATGTGTTTTTCAGGTAGGTAATCCTCTTTTGTTTATGCCTGCTAGCTACATATTGACTGTTCTCATTTGTATTAGCACACAGGCACTGTATTTTAATTAAGTAAATAGAGTTTCCAATTAGAAAACCTTAATACTTCACATATTTGGACTAAGCATTTGAAATTCTCCAGGAATGTTCTTTATCATTCAAGTTAGTTTTGCATACTTGTCATGTGCAATTAGGTAGCTCCACTAACAGTTTACTCAGCACTCACTTATTGACAATGTGCAAGTTAACTGAAATACTTGTATGCTTTTGCTGTTAATGAAGGAATAAACCATTTATTGAAATCAGGAAATATTCAAAGTTCCTAACATATCAACTTTTCATTGAAAGGCAATTGAATTGTATTGCTATTAAGCAGCTTCTGATATATATGAAAGTAATTTCTTACTCAGATCCTGCTACAAGAAAACACTTCAGCATCAGGAAGTTTGGGACCTACCTCTGTTATCCATAGAGAAACTGCCATCTGGCAGCAAAGATGTGCCTATGTATGAAAGCCTTCTATAATTTATCTATAACATATCATCAAATCATAGAATGGTTTGGATTGGAAGAGACCTTAAAGACCATCTAGTTCCAACCCCCCTGCCATGGGCAGGGACACCTTCCACTAGACCAGATCGCTCAAAGTCCCATCTAATTTGGCCTTGAATACGTCAAGGGATGAGGCATCCACAACTCTGGAAACCTGTTCCAGTGCCTCACCACCCTCATAGGAAAGAATTTCTGCCTTATATCTAATCTAAATCTACCCTTTTCCAGTTTAAAGCTCTTAACCCTTGTCCTGTCACTACATGCCCTTGTCAAAAGTCCCTCTCTATCTTTCTTATAGGCCTCCTGTAGGTATTGGAAGGCCACTTAAGGTCTCCCTGGAGCCTTCTCTTCTCCAGGCTGAACAGCCTCAACTCTCTCAGCCTGTCCTCATAGGAGAGGTGCTCCAGCCCTCTGATCATCTTTGTGGCCCTCCTCTGGACTCACTCCAACAGATCCATATCCTTCTTATGTTGGGGGCTCCACAGCCAGTACTTCAGGTGGGATCTCATGAAAGGAGAGGAGAGGAGAGGAGGAGAATCACCTTCCTCAACCTGCTGGCCACACTTCTTTGGATGCAGCCCAGGATGCAGTTGGCTTTCTAGGCTGCATGCACATATTGTTGGCTCATGTTGAGCTTCTCATTAACACCCTCAAGTCCTTCTCCTCAGGGTTGCTCTCAATCCATTCTCTTCCCAGCCTGTATGTGTGCTTGGAAATAGCCCAGCAACGTACTGTGAGTTAGTTGCACTGTTACCTGGAAACCCAAAATTTAGATCAGACTCATCTGGGAAAGATGTTAAAGGTGGTGGTAGATGCACTTATCAGACTCACAACTAGTATTAACTGTAATGTGTCTGGGATGCCCTGGTGGTGGCCTTTTGCAATTTGCTATGGACAACACTAGAGAGGCAGGAATGTTCAGAAGTGTTCAGAAATATTCAGGAATATTCAGATAAGCCCACTTTTCCATTCTAAGTTTGATTTTCCCTAGTTCCAACAGGAAAAATAAAGATCCAAGTAAAGATGCAGAGAATTAGAGTAATTCTTTGTTTTCTATTATCATTTCAAAGTTAGACATTTTTCCAAGTCAGATGTTTGAAACAGGCACAACACATGATAAGAGGGCTGGAGCACCTTTCCTATGAGGACAGGCTGAGAGAGTTGGGGCTGTTCAGCCTGGAGAAGAGGAGGCTCCGGGGAGACCTTATAGTGGTCTTCCAGTACCTCAAGGGGGCCTACAAGAAAGATGGGGAGAGACTGTTCAGTAGGGCCTGTTGTGACAGGACGAGGGGTAATGGTTTTAAAATAGAGGGAGGTAGATTTAGATTAGATATTAGGAAAAAAAAATTTACCATGAGGGTTATAGAACACTGGAACAGGTTACTCAGAGAGGTGGTGGATGCCCCATCCCTGGAAACACTCAAGGTCAGGTTGTATGAGGCTCTGAGCAACCTGATCTAGTCGGGGATGTCCCTGCTCCTTGCAGAGAGATTGGACTAGATGACCTTTGAAGGTCCCTTCCAACTCTAACCATTCTATGATTCTATGATTTATCTGTCTGTTTAAAATTTGGTTTGTATGTGTATGTAGGAATGAGAAAGTAGACATAAACTGCCCTAAAATATCACAATGTTCCCTTATCTTTTTTTCCACAGTAATATGCAAAGAGTATAGAAGGAAGAAGTTATTGGGCAAGGTAGATTGTGCTTTCAATCTTGGGATAGTAAATAAAGGCAATAAAATATTCTCCTATTACATCTGCTTGTAAAACAGTCAAATGTGATAAATTGTAGCATTTCTGATCTGTTTCACTTTTTTTTTTTTTCCCCTGATATAATGCATGGTCAAATAAGAGAATTATAAACATTTTTAGAACACTGCAGAATCATAGATTTCATAACATATTCTCCTCTGTCTAAGGCCGACCTTGCTTCAGTAATCTTAGACGCAATGAGATGTAGCTTATATTCCTAGCTTCTTGTTTTAAATGACTAACAAAGTGTCACACATAGATTGGTGTATTATCTGACACTGCAAAGCCTCAGCTCTATGGCATGATAAGCAACATATGGAAATGAGTTTGTCACTTCTTACTTTTGAACTAATTCTTCCATTGCTCATATGTACGTAAATCCTTCTTCAAAAGCTGATAAAACTGGGTCCACTCAACAGCATGTTAGATATGGTACTCTGACCTATACATTATCATTTTTAAATGTAGATTATTATTGAATAATGATGTGTGCCCATATATCTGGTGACAGCAGCTTCTTATTACCAAAATCATCATGACCCCAGAATTTTGCAAAGGAAAAGAAAAATTTGACAAAGGAACTTGAATGACTGATTAGAAGAAGCTTGAGAAACACTGCATAAGTATACCAGGTGAGGTAGAATTCCACAGAACTGAGTGAATGTGTGCCTGTGTACATGTAGATAACCACCTCCAAAAATGTAGCATAAGGTTGTTATAGGCACCATCTTATATACTAATCATGACCATAGAATATAATGAGAATTTGATCAGTGGGTCCATTTAAACTAGAAAAATGGACATAGGCTAGTGAAATCCCCTTCCACATTATTTGCATTTGATTATTATTTTAGCTTTTTCAATTTGAAAATGTAAGTAAGTATCCATTACAAGCTTGAGCCACCTGGATGTAATTGCTATCATTATTCATTTCAAATACTGCCCTGTCCAATATAAAATACATCTAAAAGATACAATATTTCACATATCAAACAACAGGATCTGTACAAACTTCCACACTTCTGTGACCTAAAGGTAGAGGTGAAAAGATTAACTTTGCAATCTGACAAGCCAATAGAGCAGAGTCCTGGCAGAAAATACTAATTTTAAATCCCAGGACCTGTCATGAAGTACACGAGGACAGGAGATTCTGGCAGCACTGTCCTCTCAGTAATGAGAGCATTAACTGATTGTAGCTGTTCACTGTGTCACGACGACAGAGAGGAGCACTTGGATCTCACACAGCCTGAGCTTTACAGTTGACCTCCATCCAGAAACAAATTGTCAGTCAGTGGAGATCAATGCTGCACAAACACAAAATACTACCTATGTGGGACAACTGTATTTTGTTGTCACTCCCATTTCCACTTCAGACAATAGACCCACAAAGAGTACATTATAGCAATTTTCTCTCAAACTCACAGAGACGTAGATCACTGTGGCAAAGGATACCTCGAAGTAAAAAGGTCATGCTCTCCTTGCTGGGGATAGCTATTATTAGCTATGTTCCTGACAAACACACATGCTGTAGTGGTACAACTTGGATATGTCTGCATGGAGATCCCCAGGCTGGGTCTGAATGAGTTGGTTCAGAACTGGAAGTGATGCAGCTGAAGAGCCTGGGCTAATCATCCTTCTCTCCAGGAGCTACTCACAACCATATTCATTGGGCAGTCAACACAATGTTGCCACAGGTATATTGTTTCTGTCAGCCAAGATCTTTGCTACTCTGCAGTGCAGATAAACTAGTTCACTTAGAGCTAGCTCTATTGCTGATATAGCGTTGTATCGGACACAAGATATCTGTTATGAAAAATGGCCATTTGAATAACTCAGTAATGCTGGCCTGACCCATCCGGATGTGCCGCATCAAACCAAATGGTGACTTTTAAATTGCATGATCTACAGTGGTGAAATATTCCATATAGCTGGAAAAGTTCTAAAACAATAATGATCAATTTATTGTGCAATATTTTAGACATTTTGATAAAAGCAAAGAGCCTCACTTATGGTGTGCAGGAGATGGACTTTTTTTTGTGACCTGTCCCAAGATAATGACAAAATCAAAAAGACCTACTTACTGTACTCTTGCATAAGGCATAAGGGTATGCTGGATGTTTAAGCAAGAAAGATAAGAAAGAATTGTTGTTGCTATAGTTGTGGTGGGGTTTTTGTGAGTCTCCTAGTTCACATTTGACCTTCAGGATGCAAATATACACCTCCAACTCTGGAAGCTGGCTAAAGTCTGAATGGTTTCAGTGAAAAGAGTTTTATGCATGCATATTTAAACATATAACATACATTCATCGATGTGTTTGTCAGTCTGCCTATCTGTCTATGTATACTTTGGCTGTGCAAGAATCTGAAAATCAAAGAAAGCTGGATCTGTTACATGAAAGAGACATCACACTCCCAAACTATCACTTGCTATCTGAATATCACATGCAGTATGTGTCACACTAAGAGCAAAAAGCTTCAACTACTTGTTGAAATAGCCATAACACGCTCTTCACGTTAATAGAATAGTCTATGGTCAGTTGAAATTACCCAGCATGAGTCACCAATACCATCTAGCTTTTTGGAAGAGGAATCTAGACATTTCCATGAGCCAAGTTCTTGGGCAGAAGCTTACAGAAGAATCTGGCTCTGAGAATGAGGATACAGCTCTGACTGTATAATGACAGTTCCAAGTCCCTCTTTGTTTTGCTTAATCCAGCCCAAATCCTATAGGGTCTTCAGTATCCATGCAAGTCAGGGGCCCCATCCTTGACAAAATCATAAATGTTATTAATATTATTATCCACTGACCTTGGATTAATCCGTGTAAAGAAAAGAGCCATATCTGTGATCACTGAAAATTGTATTCCTGAGAACTATTACAAGGTGAAAACAAAGGAACTGAAGATATATTTCATATCCTTTGCTTGTTCCTATTGAACTAATTAATGCATCATGTTCTTTCACTGTCATGAAAACAACCACTGGGAAAAATTATTCCATGGCAGCTCTATATCTTGCAATATTTTCTTGATAATGCACCCCTTTCTGGCATAAGAAACACAGACCTTTGATTTTGCTTTAATCTTTTGGACCCTGGAAGGTAAGGGAATTCAGCCTAGTGAACAGGTCCTGTTTTGCTTTTATTTAGTATTATACTCAGCAGATCTGCTCAACAAGAAACAAGTATTGTTTTCTGAAAAATAAACTGCACTTTCTTTTAAATATACACAGAGTAATATGATTTTTCTATTGGTAATGCAACTTTCTTTCTGTATTTTTTATAGCAATAAGATAAATTGACATCATATTTTATCTTCCACACTTTCTCCTTTGACTGCAAGTACAGAGTAGGGATAGTGTTTTTAATAAAACACTACTACCCTATATGGAACATTTATGACTTCTTCATACTTTAAGATACTTATGAATTGGACAATTCATTTGAAAATATACTATTTTTCTTATGCTAAGAATTTTAAACAAATACATTAAATAAATAATGTCAAATTTCTACAACTGCTTTAATTTGAAGCATAAACAGTGAAATCTTTTCCCATCCTTTGAAATGAAACACATCAATGGAGAAATACAGATGCAGATTACTGTTCCTCACAAACAGAATCATAGAATCATAGAATAGTTTGGGTTAGAAGGAACCTTTAAAGGTCATCTAGTCCAACTCCCCTACAAGGAGCAGGAACATCTTCAATCAGAGCGTGAGTTCAATGCTGCCAACATGTATGACTGCAAGACACCTAACTGCAACTCGGAAGATCACTCGCAGATTTGCACATGTCTTGAAGTGTTTTAAGATTGAATCCTATAGCCTAAAATAAAACATTAACACCTGGAGTCTATAGTCAGGGTGGATGCCATGCTAGAGCACCATCTTATACCTCCGATAATTAGTTTTCCAGCCTTTTGAGGAGGCCAAGCTGCTGTTCCACTCCAAAGAAAAGCTGCAGAGACACTGGATGGAACTATTCCAGTTCTAATTAATCTGTCTAAATACTAATTTATTGTATTTAATAATTCACGTTTGCAAATTATGCCTATGAATGAGATCCAGAGAGCCCATTTAAATGCTTAAAAGAGTGAGTCATGTATTTTCAGGAAGTCTATTCAGAAAGCCAGCAATCTCCAGCTGTAGCCAGCCAGTCTTGCAGCATCCATATCATTCATCACTTACATTTTGAATCATACACATTCCCTATGCACCTTGCACAAGTACTTAAAGACTGTAACAGTCTAGATATGATATGTTAATATAGTTATACCTAAACACTACCTGCTTCCCTAAATAATCCTATTCACTGGGTGTTTTCAAACCTTTCTAAAACACATCAAAAGCAATAAGCCTAGTAGAAAGTGCTACTTTACTGGCTAGTATCCTGGTCATGACAATCATTTGTCAGGGAAGGGAAAATCTGTATTCCACTCTGTGTTTCACATTACATGGATCCTGGTCACCAGAAACAACCATGGGTGCTAGAAGGAAACAACAAGAACAATTCTTCCCCTGCCTCCGTTGACAGTGTGACGCAGTTTCTTATTTGTTCTTCTCTGGACACAGGCTCAGCAGGATCAATCTGAGATTGTCCCCCAGGTATTCTCCAATAAATTGGTTAGGTAGCTCTTCTGGGAACTGGAAGATACACGTTTGTTAGCTCTGCTGTCCAATTTTCTGGCTAAATGCTCTAACCACAGATACTTCATCAAGAAAGAACTTTGCTTAGATACACATGCCCCCTCAAAAGAGCGTGAGTATCTACATTTCAGCTAGCAGCAGAAAATGAAGTTTTTACTCCAGGGAACAGGCTAGCTGTAAGCTGGAGGCGAGTAACACTTTTAGTTTTCTGTGTCCTTCATATTCCCTGAAGAGATGAACATTTTCCAGCTTTGTCACAAAGAGCATTGAGGAGACATCTGGCCAGTGCCGTTTGGAGCACTGAGCCGCTACAGCATAGAGCACGTCTGGGTGATGCCTCCTGCACGATTCTGCTGGGGCCAGCTGCCCACACAAAAGAGTCCCAACAAAACTGTCTCACACTAAATGCCTACATTTTCTCATATAGGTGTTATCACAACATGGAAAATATGTCTAAAGCAACAATTAATTTATTGGCTTTTGTAATCTTTGATCTCCTATTCACTTATTTTTATTTCTCTTTTGTTGCCTTTAAAATTTTATTAAACTACACATTTGCAGCAAGTAATAATTATTTTTTTTTAAATATCAGGATTCAGTCTCATACTGTGAGTCTTGGAGAGACATCATTAAATATGTATATTTCTGGTTGCATGTAGGAAGGTCCATCTGCTTCAGCTAACCTTTGAAGAGCTGTTGGTGGTTTGAGGTATAGGCTGGTGTATGAGCTGTTAGCATTTCAGTTTGTGCTGCAACTTGGAGGAATGATAGGCTGATCTTATTGTATCTGGGGTTTGTAATTTTAAATAATTGGGAGGACACTTATAATCCATATGTTAGACCTTTTATTTCATTGTGAACCTAAAGAAAAAGTAGAATAAATATTCTCTTTTTTAGTAATATGGCATCACTGTAGTAGATCAGATGAATAGTCTCTCAAGACTAATATTATACCTCTATTCATTACTTAAACTTTTGAAAAAACATACATGTTGTCGTAGTTTAGGCCCGATCAGGACCAGACTATGCAGTCTCTCTCTCACTCCCCCCACCCTCCAAGAGAACAGAGAGAGAAAATATAAGGAAAAACGGCTCGAGGTTTGAGATAAGGACAAGGAGAAATCCTTAAAGTTACCGTCACGGGCAAAACAGACTCAACTTGGGGAAAACCATTTATTACTAAAAACAGCAGGATAATGAGACAGAGAACAAGATAACCTCCATCCACCCCTCCCTCTTCCCAAGCTTAACATTATCTCTACTACCTTCCCCTCCCGAGCGGCACAGGGGGGAAGAGGGAATGGGGGTTACGGTCAGTTCATCATACGTTGTTTCACGCCACTGCTTCATGGTCGGGGGAAGAACTCCTCACATTCCTCCCCTGCTCCATGGTGGGGTCCATCCCACGGGCCACAGTCCTTCGTGGAACTGCTCCAGCGTGGCTCATCTCTTCCACGGGGTGCAGTCCCTCCAGAACAGCTGTCCCAGCGGGCCCTCCACGGGCCACAGCTGCCTTCAGGCATCCACCTCCCCCGGTACGGGGTCCTTCACGGGCTCCAAGTGGATCCCTGCTCCTTCGTGGACCTCCATGGGCTGCAGGGGGACAACCTGCTCCACCATAGTCGTCACCACAGGCTGCAGGGGAATCTTGGCCAGGAGCCACATCACTCCTCCCCCTCCTTCTTCACTGACCTTGGCGTCTGCAGCCGTTCCTCACAACAGGCTGGTAGATGTCTCTCAGGATCTTTTTTACATCTTATTCACTTCTCATCTCCTCTCCACTTCTTGCAGTCGGGCTGGACCGAGTTGGGCCCAGTCGGCTGCCTGGCGAGAGGCCAGAGGGTGAGGACTGCAAGGCCCATGAGGCCTGCGCCTCCCCCTCTGCATCTCTGCCCCCGCTCAGCTTCTTCACATCTTCTCTCCTCTCTCTTTTTTTTTCTGTTTTCCCCTTCTTAAATATGTTATCGCAGAGGCGTTATCACGGGACATTCTGCTACCAATCCGCTCGGCCTTGGCCAGCAGCGGATCTGCCCTAGGCCCGTCCGAGTCCACTGAACAAAGGGGAGTGACTTCTAGCAGTTTCCTACAGAAGCTGCCACCTTAGGCCCCCCCTCACTAACAAAACCACAACACATGTATACATGTGCATGTGTTGGGCTGGGTGGGTGAGTATGTAAGTGAAAACTTACTATGTAGAATCATAGAATGGTTAGCGTTGGAAGGGACTTTCAAGGGTTGTCTAGTCCAACCCCCCTGCCAGAAGCAGGGACATCTTCAACTAGATCAGGTTGCGCAGAGTCTCATACAACCTGACCTTGAAAGTTTCCAGGGATGGGGCATCCACCACCTCTCTGGGCAACCTGTTCCAGTGTTCCACCACCCTCATTGTAAAAAATTTTTTCCTAATATCTAATCTAAATCTACCTCCCTCTATTTTGAAACCATTACCCCTAGCCCTGTCACAACAGGCCACACTGAACAGTCTCTCCCCGTCTTTCCTACAGGCCCCCGTGAGGTACTGGAAGACCACTGTAAAGTCTCCCCAGAGCCTCCTCTTTTCCAGGCTGAACAGCCCCAACTCTCTCAGCCTGTCTTCATAGGAGAGGTTCTTCAGCCCTTTTATCATCTTCGTGGCCCTCCTCTAGACTCTCTCCAACTGGTCCATGTCCTTCTTATGTCGGGGGCTCCAGAACTGGATGCAGTACTCCAGGTGGGAAAATATAATGTGTGAACACATTACATCTGGCCAACTGTGTTTAATACTCTGCACTGACCTAAGACTTGTCATCAGTTTTATGGGACTGCAAATCCAATTGGAGATGGTGACTGTGTAAAGTAGTAGAATAATCTGAACTATTTGATTTTCTGTGAGATTTTTTTATTTAACTTACCTCTATATATAACACTATATAAAATCAATAAAATCCATACTAATGGAGGAGAATTTGGGTGACAAATAGACTTTCCAAAGTAACTGGAAGTGAGAAGTCATGTTTCTTGTAGGCTCCAGTTTTGACTTAATGATGTTTGGTATCCTTAGCAGTATTCTGTAATAAAACTACTGCTTATGAAATCCGATGATAGCAAAAAAACATTGACTGGACCTTAACAATAAGTCACTTAAATGGATCTAAGATAATAAATGTATGATTGCTTATTAGGAAGTAAAATCATCATGGCAATTGAGTCATACACAGCCATTTCTCTATAAAATTACCTAGGAGAAGAGAGGTCATAGAACACACCCTCTTTGTGTGATACGCTGGCAATGAGGGCTAACACAATCAAGGCATAACTAAATTGGGGTTATCAGAATAGGAGCATGGATTTGGAGTAAATCCAGAGAAGAGCACTAACAAGTACTAAAAATGAGTCCATGGATTACTCTGTCCAACTCTGGCCAGCACATTTCAAAAACAGTGTTGAAAAATGGGATGACATTCAGCAAAGAATGACAAGACAGATGTTAAGTTCCTCTCTTCTTTAAGGCAATGAATCTGCTCTCACACACGTACCTGCACAGACTTGCGGTGTTAAGGGATGTGCCACCCACAAACATTACTCTAGTCATAAAATAAGCCAGCTACTTCTCAAATCCAGCTCTGATATTTTATTCTATGACTTCCTGTGGCTATGAATTCCACATGCTGAGAATAGATATATCCATAAATAATCTTAATAGCCACTGTTGAAAAGTAAGTGTTTAGGGATTTTTTGAAATATATTTTATTTACCTGACATATGGTAGGAGGTCTATTGTGTACCGGGAATTCTGATAGACTTTAAAACTTGCAATGTAAGGTATTACAAACCATAATAGCCACAATGAATATACGCAGCTGCTTCTAAAATGCAATGAGCTAAAGTATCTGTCTGCTGTATGGAGGGGTCATTAAATGTATTTTTATGTAGTATCTCATAACAGCACCACACTTACCAATTTGTAATATGCTATAATGTTAATATGGATATGCACACACAATTATAAATTATATAAAAAGAAGTTACTGTGCACCTAAATTAGACAGTTTTCAAGTGATAATAATTTGTCCTTCATAAAAAAAATATACAATATGCTGATAAAAGCAAGTATTGGGAGCAGAGTAATTTTATTTGAATTAAAATAGTTGCCTAGTTGAAGAAAATGTTGACAACTCATCTAATGTAACTGTAAATAATAAATAGGAATTCTGCAAGGATTTAACAATAAAGGATGCAAAAGTAAAGGATAACATGATGAAGGAATAAAATTTAGACATAATAGAATTGCCTTAAGCCAATAACTTCTGTGAATTCACATGGTAGATCATGTGCAATGTTTAACGGCTTAATACATTCAATGCATGTTTGCTGCATGGTTCCATATCTTTTAAAAAGTCATTTCTGGAAGTTTCAGATGGAAAACAGCATAGGGAAAAAATATGATACTTCTGCCTCAGGAAAGACAAACATGCCATAAACTACAGGATCTAGAAAACACGTGAAATAACAGTAAAAATTCAGAATATGCAATTTTATTTCACAAAAATAGGAAAACTCATGGCTTCCTTCTGCACCTTCAGGACCTTTAGAGAAGATAAACAGCTCTGTAAGTTTTGGTAAGCTGCTTCAGACTGGCTTTGCTCAGTCACCAGATAATCTCTTCTTAAAACTCTCTAATTCAGCGACGCAAAAACTTTGTTGCAGGGCAGCCCTTGCTCTGACGGTGATGCTGTGCTGTGCAGCAGTGTCCATCCTTGTGTGTCACCTGCCCACATCTTCAGCTGCCCACACAACCCTGAACCTACAATCTCTTAGCCTTGTCAACAAAACAGTAGCAACACTGAAAATTATGTTTTAAAACTAGAGGTCCTGGCTTCGGACAGGGAACATATGAAATTAAACAGACAGACAAATGTGGGGTATTTTCAGAATTTAATTACATGAAAGTCTGTTAATACCATATTGTTATTTTTTTTGTTACAAAATGTTTGTTACCAGCTTTCTTTGAGACCAATCTAATTCAAGATGGCAGGACTTTGAGTTTAATACAGGCAAACTGCAGATATTTCCTCTTCTCAGTGTCTTGAATAGCAGGTCTGAATCTTGTCCATGCTGCTAAGTAAACAAAGGCATTTTGGAGAAAGAATTAGAA
This sequence comes from Chlamydotis macqueenii, assembly GCF_036417535.1. Taxonomy (NCBI): domain Eukaryota; kingdom Metazoa; phylum Chordata; class Aves; order Otidiformes; family Otididae; genus Chlamydotis; species Chlamydotis macqueenii. Next base: position 25,123,398 of record NC_141558.1, read on the forward strand.
AAGATCGATGTGAAGAGGACAGCAGAACATCTAGAACTGCTAGGATCAGTAGGTCAGGGAAATATTGTTTAAATTAATTTAATTTCATTCAGAAATGGGGCAAAACTCAGAAAGCATGGAGGCATTGTCATCTGTCAGCATTTTTAATGAGGAAATGACAGCAGTACCATGTGAGTAAATATATTACTGGAATTGTGCTTCCTTTCATTTGTGGGTTTTTTTTTTTCCTTTCTCAGTCAGGAAGCATTCAAAAGCCAAAAGCTGCTTAAGCCTAATACCAGAATCCTTCTTTGTCATAGAAATGCTGACAGACCTCTACCAATTGCAGAGGAGCAGCCACCACTTGACGAGTATAAAACTTAGCCCATGGGCATGAACTCTTCCCCAGCAGGCCCAGTGTTCTCAGCAGAGTTTCTCAGTCACATGGCTACAGTCCATTAGAACAACATGTGCCATATTCCCATCTGTTGTGGCTTGCAGGACCTCAGGGTGTGATTCTGTCCTTACAGATGGGATGTACAGCCCTTTATATGGATCATGGTGTTTGTACTTCAAAAGTCTTGGAATAGAATAGAATAGAATAGAATAGACTAGACTAGACTAGACTATTTCAGTTGGAAGGGACCTACAACTATCATCTAGTCCAACTGCCAATGGCTATTACATACAATAAGTACTCTCATGGCTATTACATATACTAAATTTGAATATATTTAGAGTATGTATAATGTATAATATATTAATGTGACTATAAATACTAGTATTAAAACATGTACACTCTTTCAGAAATCTACTTCATATGTCTTTTTTTAGTACATACATATTTCTATGAAGGAGAATTCACCACAAGTTCTGGTCCTTTTTTAGGCTTCATTTGCAAATATCACTAATACTCTCCCAGGAAACTTACTTCTTTGCCAAGAAGCCAGTAAGATAATCTAAGCAACTCTGTCTTGACTACTCTGAAAAACTAAGCAGCTCTGTGCCTCCACAGTACTTCAATGAGAAACATAGAAATTTCAGTTTCTGCAGTATATGACCTACGGTACGGCCTTTGGAGAATTCTAGAATATAGACCTGGAATGAGTCAGAAGTCTACACTGAGCCCTGTTGTCTGCTCTTATCTACCTGACAGGGATTCCAGGTCTGAGTAAGTTTAGACTCTCCAGCACATACGTAGGTGAATTACTTTCTATATCTATATTAAAGGGGAAGGTTCTGATGTACAATTTATCATCAGCATAAAGTGATAAACTGCATGATATGCAATAGAAAAAACGATGTACAATGTCCTTTTGTACTGTTAAATACTGTCACGTACTGTTTTCTCTAGCTTTTTTTTTTCACACTTAGCAATGATATTGACTTTTACTTCAAACTTAGTGGCTGCTGGCTTTCAGATTTGTTATACTAATTCACATCCATGAAAGCCTCAATGAGGTGATAGTTTATTAATGACTGATATTAGTCCTTCCTTCTTATTCTGGGAATGATTTACCATATGCAAAAGGGAAACAGGCCAATTAATTGAAATGATTGCATTTAATATCTTGCACCAAATGCCCGGGAGAATAATGAATTGCAACTAGGGACAGGTATCTTCATTTTTTGTGTGATATTTTGAAAGTTACTGAGATCTTTTTGGTTAAGAATTGAGTGCTATGGAGATTTTATTTTATGTATTCATTCATTTCACCTGTGGGAACGCATAGGATGATGGAAAGTAAAATTAATAATGAAAAATAAGGTGAAATTGGAGCAGAGACTGGGCAGAATGATAATTGTTAAGATAGTCTCTGTATATAAGCAGAGAGCAGAAAGAATTGAAAAAAAAATAGCACTAGAGATGTCAACTTTAAGCCTGTACATGGAGAAGAAAAGAATGGTGGTGTTCAACAACAAAGTTATGCCACAGACTTTCTAGGATGAGTAGCTCATTCTCACAAACAGTTGTAGTCAATGAGATTTGACACATTCTAGTAACAATTACTACACTTACAAGTAAAACTGGCACAGAACTAAGCCTTCATAACTTGGGAGTCCAGTCTTCTGCCAAAGATTACTGCCTAGCTTTGATCAAAACATTTGCTTTTTCTGTCTCTTATTTCTTCATTTATTAATAACAACTAAAACCCTTCTGATTAGAAAGGGTAACAATGTCAAATCCACTAATAAGTGGTTCAGGCACTACTTAAGCCGTCTTGATAAGCCATTGCTTTCTAGCACATTCACTTCTGTAGGACTTTTTACATCACACACAATCCAGTGATAAACTGCATTGGATGAATAATGAGATTTTCTTGAACCTACAGTCAAGACATAAAGTTAAATTAATATCAGAGCATGCCAGAAAGAAGGCACTTGCTTGTGACTAGCATTTGTGTAGATCTAAAGAAATTGTACTGAAATTAAATAAGTCATACCAACATATACCTGATCTATACTCTCCATCACTCTTCACTGAAGCAGCTAAACTAAGCTTGTCACCCGTCACCTTCTGTCACCAGTCACACCTGAAGTGCAGATCACCCAACACGTTGCAGGCAGAACAATGGCCTCTGAAGGAGTCCTTTTCCGTTAACTGCAGAAAGAGTGCTCTGGACATTGCAGGATTAAAGCTTAGTGTGTTCTTTTTAAAAAAGGTTAGTGTATTTGTATTTAGTGGTGATTTAACACAAAAAAAATGATAATGACAAAGTCTCCAGGGACATGTGTGTTGACAACTTCGCAGTTCCTTTCATAACCAAATATCTGTGACCTGCAAATAAAAGCAGAATATGTAAATACATATAGATCAGTTTGGAAGGTTTTGTTACTGTTTTTGTCCAAGTGCCTTGGTCTAAATCCTGATTCCTCTCGTGACTAACGGCAGCATCCCAGTTATCCTCCGGACTTCTGGGAGTTGCTCTGCTGAGACACGTTGTGCCCCCAGCTTGTATACCTCCTACTGACATTACAGAAGCTACGCACACAAATTGAAATTATGGCGTGGCTGCCCACTGTTTTCTGAAGTTATTAGATATACAAAACAACAGACAAAATAACCTAGAAAGCTTCCTTTCAGAGGGCTCTGCATGAGTCCTCTTGCCTTCCATTGTTTACTATTTAAAACAACACTACCATATTCGGGCTTGATTTGCATTTGATAGCAAAAAGCCTGTTTAAACCTGAATGCTGATGGATCTCTGCTTCCTTCACAAACAATAGCGATGTTGCTTATTTCACATATTATGGCAATACTGTTGACCATTTTGGGAGATGCCTGGGACAGTTGTCGCTATGTTTTACAAAGGGAAGTCAAATTGTGTATTTTGGGAGATACAACACGTTCTCAGCAAGGCCCTGAAACATGAGACTTAAAATTTATAATGTGCTTAACTTGTATAAATGGGTGGGAGCTTTCAGTTCTCCAAATCAACCGTCATTCCTTTGATGTGACAACGGATTAACGTGTTTGGCTACGCAAACACAAATTTTTGATGTGCAACTATGTAAGAACGTTTTCATACACAGATTGTGAAAGCCTTAGGACACTTTGATATTTGATTTCAGATGCAAGAATTCTTATTATGGTTGATATTCAACACTGTTATTACTATTTTGTATGCCATTATGACATGATGTAGAATTCTTATAATTTTGTTGTTTTCCATTGTGATCAATTATGCATTTCAGCCCTGACTTTGCAAAGAGCTAAGCGCACATGCATGTGAGTAGTTTCACAAGCCTTCCAAGCCTGAGGTTTATAATTGTGCCAAGAATACCACTCAGGTTTTGTTTACATTTCCCTCTAAATCCTAGGTTTATCCTTCATAACAGTAAGTACAAACTTCTGAATCTTACACAAGATTTACAGGCATTTCACAAACACCCTGAATAACAATATATAGTAAAATAGAGAGATCTATTTTTAAAAAACCCATAAAAGTGATCCTGCAGACTTTAAGCATATTGCCTGAGGAGCAAAATTCAGCTACAGTATTTCTAATAAAAGCAAGTGCGAGATGGAAAGCAAATTATATTTGGATGAAAACAGTTACTTGGATAAGAAGAAATTCTGCAAGTATGTTAAACGATAACAAAGGATTCAAAGGAACCTATTTATAAAATAGGCGGATTGCATTATGACAAAGATTTTGCTGAATTTACATTGGAGAAGCATGGAATATGCTTTGATGTTTCAGAAATTGCTGTTTCTTTGCCACTTTACCCAGACTATTCTGAGCCATATAAAAGGTCATTCAGTAAAAAAAAAGAGCCAAATCCAAATCAAGGACTGCAGAAACAATACCGATGAATAGAAATAGTGGACAAAAAGGTCAAGGGAAACCTTCCACTGCGGCAGGTCTACAGAATTAATGACAACTCTTAATCATACCCCTATTAACTTGAAAATGGTGTCTGAAGGAGTCAGGTCAGCCACAGCAACTCCTGCTCAATGGACTTGGAAGAAGTCAGCAGACAGGATTCGGCTTGTCATTGTGAAAAAAGTACGTTTCCTGGAGGAAAATTATAGTAACTCCACCTTCTGATCTCTTCTGAACTGCAGCATGCTACTAAAAATTTACTAGCACACAAAATCTGTTGCACATCTGTTCCAAGTAAAATTCCAAACTGTTTCTTCAATTACTCTATAAACTTGCAGTACAATTAAGCTTTAATCATAAGTTTAACATTTGCTAATAACCTATTTATAATCTTTAGACATACTTCTTGAAAAAATTCTGAAAAATAAAGTTCTGAGGAACAATTACGTATTTTTAAGTGCTGTTTCCATTTTGGGAAACATCTATGTGATGACTAAAACTTTCTGAATAATCCAAAGACTCCTGGGTTTTTAAACGATCCTACTTCAGCAAGACTCCTTCATTTTTCACCATATTTATAAAAGCAAGTTTTACTGTGTGTCACAAGTGGCATTTGTAAGTGCAGGAATCTACCAACATTTAAATTTCTTCTTGCCCAGGTGGCTCAGATGTCTCATGCTTTTCTTCACTCATTAGGAAGGAGGATACTGGCATAAGTGTTTCCCTAGCTTTTAAACATTTTTCAAATAAATGGCCTTTACAGTAAGAGTTTGGTGTTGATCTTTAACCTACAGTTTCAAATAGTTAAATTGATAAAATATACTGAAATATCAAAACAAAAAAAAAATTTCCTACCACTTTGGAGTAATAGATTTGAGATTTTTTTTCATGACATATTTGAAATCAAGATATCATTCTAGTTTTCAGAGATGCTTGAAGGAGAAACTTCATTTAATTTAGCACTATTGTTACTTCTGTACCCTGTATTGATTAGTAAGAGATCAAGTAAGGGATTTCTACAATTCATATAGAATATATGTTGCCAAGGCAACAGCTTCGGTGCTGGCACGATTTGATGCAGAGCATCCTAGTGCAGTGCACAGGGTGGTTTCCCAAACTGGGGAACCTCAAGGGGAACCCAGAGAGGTCCCAGGAGCCACCAGGAGCCTGCAGGTCTTGTGACAGTGGCTGATGAGACGTGGCCAGAGTCACGGGCAACAGTGTCCCAGCCCCCTACATGTATAAAGCCAGCCCTTATGCAGCGCCAGCAACCAGAGTGGGCAAATAAGGGGTGGTGCATCAGCAAGGGCGTGACACGGCAGTTTGTGTGGCAATTCACATAGGATGGGCACCTCATCTTTGAAGGAGGAGGATTCCACTGCGTGAGTGGGAGACCTGATGTACACATAACCCAGGATCTGGGCACCATTCTGTGACCATCTGCACAGGCTGAGGGCTTTCATCCTACCCTACCCTCAAGGCAGAATGGTGGGCACTCGTTTGAGAGCAAAGGCTGCAACTTCGACTGAGGGGCCTGACATCACCTCCCTGGACTTCTACAAAGCATTTGACATTGTCTGCACAACATCCTTGTCTCTAGACTGGAGAGACACATTTTTGGTGGATGGACCAGTCAGCGGATAGGGAATTGGCTGGATGGCTGCACTCAAAGAATTGCCATCAATGGCTTGATGTCCAAGTGGAGACTGATGATGAGTGGCATTCCTCAGGGTTTGACATTGGGACCAGCCCTGTTTAACATCTTTGTCAGTGACACGGACAGTGGGATAGAGTGCAAGTTTGCCAGTGACACCAAGCTGTGTGATGCAGTTGACATGCTGCAGGGAACAGATGCCATTCAGAGGGACCTTGATAAGCTTCAGAGGTGGGCCAGTGCAAATCTCATGAAGTTCAACAAGGCCAAGTGCAACATCCTGCATATGGGCCAGGGCAATTCCAGGCACAAATACAGGCTGGAGTTGGACACTGACCAGCACTGTGATTAGGTGGGCACATCACCATAAGTTAGCCCTTGGCTGTTGTGTTGTTATTTCATAGAATCATAGAATCATAGAATGGTTAGAGTTGGAAGGGACCTTCAAGGGTTGTCTAGTCCAACCCCTCTGCAAGGAGCAGGGACATCCCCGGCTAGATCAGGTTGCTCAGAGCCTCATCCAGCCTGGCCTTGAACATTTCCAGGGATGGGGTATCCACCACCTCTCTGGGCAACCTGTTCCAGTGTTCTACAACTCTCATTGTAAAAACTTTTTTCCTAATATCTAATCTAAGTCTACCTCCCTCTATTTTAAAACCATTACCCCTCATCCTATCACAACAGGCCACACTGAACAGTCTCTCCTTATCTTTCTTGTAGGCCCCCTTGAGGTACTGGAAGACCGCTATCAGGTCTCCCCAGAGCCTCCACTTCTCCAGGCTGAACAGCCCCAACTCTCTCAGTCTGTCCTCGTACGAGAGGTGCTCCAGCCCTCTAATCATCTTCGTGGCCCTCCTCTGGACCTTCTCCAACTGGTCCATGTCCTTCTTATGTTGGGGGCTCCAGAACTGGACACAGTACTCCCAAGTGGGGTCTCACCAGGGCAGAGTAGAGGGGGAGAATCACTTCCCTCAACCTGCTGGCCATGCTCCTCTTGATGCAGCCCAGGATGCGGTTGGCCTTCTGGGCTGCAAGGGCACATTGTCTGCTCATGTTGAGCTTCTCATCCACCAGCACTCCCAAGTCCTTCTCCTCAGGGCTGCTCTCAATCCATTCCCCGCCCAGCCTGTATTTGTGCCTGGGATTGCCATGACCCAGGTGCAGGACCTTGCACTTTGTCTCCCCTGAAGCCTTTTTGAGCTGAATTGCAGCCGTCATGAACAGACCAGTTCCTGTTTTGGGAACTGTGATCACTGAGTGATATAGTACTTCAAGAAATGCAGAAGGCAGTAGAGAAAAGGTAAACTTTTTTGGTTGGTTTGCTTTGATCCTGAAAACACAACCTCCAAACTAAATCTGCCCAGAGATATCTATTCAAGAGCAATAAATGGCCTATCCAGTCCCTTTATTCAGCACATATATAGGCTCAAGGTTGCAAAGAGTTAAAACCAGGGCTTCTTAAAGATCAATCCCAGCTCAGCAGGGAAGCATTCCAAGATCAAAGAAGGGATTTTATTATTTTTTTTTTAAGAATGAAAGCAAATAGTGAGATGATTCTCTTTTATCAGCAGGGGTGCAGGTATGCAACTTAGTAGTGGCAGCAAATGTCTCTGTTCTTGTCTTCGGATGCTATCATGTTTGGTAAAACAAATATTATTCTTCATTACTTTGTTTATTTTGTACAGATTTCTTTATTAGGTTTAGTTTAACAAAGATTGCATTAGAAGGAAGAAAATTATTTCCGTAATTATACTTTAATAAAAATTAATTGCTCTTAAATTACAGATAATGACTTCAGCTAGCAGATAATGAAAGAGAAAGAAACAACAACAGAAAAAAATAATAATCTAGGAACACAGGTTATATTTCAAAAATAAAAGACTAAGAGTGTGTAGATTTTAATTGTTATACATGTTTTAGGATCTGACCTTCAGCTATTTGTTTTACAGGTTGTTGTAACTTATACTAACCAAGACAGAAGAAAGAATTTGGGTGAATTAACAGAGAAACATTCCATAACATAAAGAAATCAGGAGTTTCACATTCTGAATGGCAAGATGTCACATTTCACAGAAGCAGTAGGAAATATTTTCTTTTTAAAGTGAATTTTTACTGTTTGTTTCCACAAACGGGGCGGGGCGGGGGGGGGGGGGTAGTGTAATAAGAATGGATGTGTGTAATAGGAATGGGTGATACACCACATCCTATACATCCAGCGTTCTTACCATGCTCCTCCCTGATGGGAACTTCGCTGTGCATTTCAAATTCTTGTACCCAGAGGAAAAGGAAGTAAGTGCTTTTCTTCAGCTCTGCAGAGATTTAGCAGACATATGTCGTAGTTCAGCCCCAACGGGGACCAGACTACGCAGTCTCTCTCTCACTCCCCCCACTCTCCGAGAGAATAGGAGGAGATTTGACAAACAAAAAAAAACCAAACACGCGGGTTGAGATTAAACAAAAAGTAAATTTAACAGTAATGACAAGAAAACAATAGAGTGATGGAACACAAATACAGTATAATAGCTCACAACAGATCTCTACATACAGTCTCTTCCAACTAGGAGAGCCTCCCTTCAGCACCCTCCTCACTTATATACTGAGCATGATGTCAGATGGGATGGAATAGCCCTTTGGCTAATTTGGGTAAATTAACCCCAGCTGTTAGCTAATTAGTTAACTATCCCAGCCATAGGGGCTACCAGCTTCAGTTCTCCACCCAGCTCAGGTAAATATTAACTCTATCCTGGCCAGAACCAGGACATTATCCACCCCTTATTCCATACCATCTACATCATGCCCAGATTCTACACTTTCCAATTAATCATCAAATTTTTCTTCCTTTTATCTACTTGTATGCAGACACACAGATGTAACTCTCTTAGTCCATGGTCCATCCTTTCAAAAGGTCTGTTGAGTTTATCCAGTCCATAACTTTGGGCTCCATCTGTCATAACAGGCTCTCAGCATAGGACAGATGACACAGTGTTTCCTCAGGTAGTCTGTCTGGTGCAAGTGACTTAGCAAGTTCATAGTCCGGAGACTGAAGATCTGTTGGCAGGTGCTAGTAGCAAGAGCCAGTTCTGGTTGCATCACTGCTGCAATTTTTCCTATTTTATTAAAGTTCATTCTTTGTTGGTATAAACGATTTTACTATAATACTTTTGACACAACATAAGTATCTCAGGGCGTGGAGCAGGAAGAAGCAAGGAGGGACACATAATAGCTAGATAATGACATACAGTACTGTATAGTAACCGACATCAAGCACTTCAAATTATTGGCTCTTTTCACCTAAAATTAGATCTCCTTGAGGTACACATCGGACTTTCCCATCCTCCTGCATTACCCACCAAGTACACCCAGGTCCTTGAGCAAAAGCAATCCCATGCATGGGTTTGCCTTTGCCCAAGGGAGAAATGACCCAGACTGTCTTCCCCAGTATATTCCTTACATGCACCACAGGGACTTTATCCCCTTCTACAGTATGTAGAAGTTCAGATTGGGCAGGGCCAGCTCGATTGGTGGACCCCCGAGTGTTGACTAGCCAAGTGGCTTTTGCTAAATGTTTATCCCAATTTTTGAAGGTTCCACCACCCATTGCTTTCAGAGTTGTTTTCAGCAGCCCATTATACCTTTCAATTTTTCCAGAGGCTGGTGCGTGATAGGGGATGTGGTATACCCACTCGATGCCATGCTCTCTGGCCCAGGTATCTATGAGATTGTTTCGGAAGTGGGTACCATTGTCTGATTCAATTCTTTCTGGAGTGCCATGTCGCCATAAGACTTGTTTCTCAAGGCCCAGGATGGTGTTTCGGGCAGTGGCATGGGGTACAGGATATGTTTCCAGCCATCCAGTGGTTGCTTCCACCATTGTAAGTACATAGCGCTTGCCTTGGCGAGTTTGTGGGAGTGTAATGTAATCAATTTGCCAGGCCTCTCCATATTTATACTTCAGCCATCGTCCTCCATACCACAGAGGCTTTAACCGCTTGGCTTGTTTGATTGCAGCACATATTTCACATTCAAGGATAACCTGTGCAATAGTGTCCATGGTTAAATCCACCCCTCGATCACGAGCCCATTTGTATGTTGCATCTCTCCCCTGATGGCCTGAGGTATCATGGGCCCACCGAGCTAAAAATAGTTCACCCTTATGCTGCCAGTCCAGATCCACCTGAGCCACTTCAATTTTAGCAGCTTGATCCACTTGCTGGTTGTTTTGATGTTCTTCAGTGGCCCGACTCTTGGGTACGTGGGCATCTACGTGACGTACTTTTACAACCAGATGCTCTAACCGGGCAGCAATATCTTGCCACAGAGTGGCAGCCCAGATAGGTTTGCCCCGACGCTGCCAGTTGCTCTGCTTCCATTGCTTTAACCATCCCCACAGAGCGTTTGCCACCATCCATGAGTCAGTGTAGAGATAGAGCACAGGCCATTTTTCCCGTTCAGCAATGTTTAAAGCCAGCTGGATGGCCTTCACCTCCGCAAACTGACTCGATTCACCTTGGCCTTCAGCAGCTTCTGCAACTCGTCGTGTAGGACTCCACACAGCAGCTTTCCACTTCCGATGTTTTCCTACAATACGACAGGACCCATCAGTAAATAGGGCATACCGCTTCTCATTTTCTGGGAGGTTGTTATATGGTGGGGCCTCTTCAGCACGCGTTACCTCTTCCTCTGGTGGCTTTCCAAAATCTTTGCCTTCTGGCCAGTCTGTAATTACTTCTAATATGCCTGGGCGATTGGGGTTTCCTATTCGGGCCCGCTGTGTAAGTAGTGCAACCCACTTGCTCCATGTAGCATCCGTTGCATGATGCGCAGAGGGGACCCTTCCTTTGAACATCCAGCCCAGCACTGGCAGTCGGGGTGCCAGGATGAGCTGTGCTTCAGTACCAATCACTTCTGAAGCAGCTCGAACTCCTTCGTATGCCAACAGGATTTCTTTTTCGGTTGGAGTATAGCAGGCCTCAGATCCTTTATATCCCCGGCTCCAAAACCCAAGGGGTCGACCACGAGTTTCCCCTGGTGCTTTCTGCCAGAGACTCCAGGTAGGGCCATTCTCCCCAGCTGCGGTGTAGAGCACATTTCTTACCTCTTGCCCTGTCCGGACTGGCCCGAGAGCCACCGCGTGAACAATTTCTTGTTTAATTTGTTCAAAAGCCTGCTGTTGTTCAGGGCCCCATTTAAAATCATTCTTCTTTCGGGTGACTTTATACAGAGGGCTTACCATCATACTATAATTTGGAATATGCATCCTCCAGAAACCCACAACGCCCAGGAAAGCTTGCGTTTCCTTTTTGTCAGTCGGTGCAGCCATAGCTGTTATTTTGTTGACTATATCTATTGGAATCTGACGACGCCCATCTTGCCATTTTATCCCCAAAAACTGTATCTCTCTTGCAGGTCCTTTCACCTTACATCGTTTTATGGCAAGCCCAGCTTTCAGGAGGATTTTAATTATTTTCTCCCCTTTTTGAAAAGCTTCTGCTGCTGTGTTGCCCCATACGATGATGTCATCAATGTACTGCAGGTGCTCTGGAGCGCCACCCTTTTCCAGTGCAGTCTGGATCAGCCCATGGCAGATGGTGGGGCTGTGTTTCCACCCCTGGGGCAGTCGATTCCAAGTGTACTGGATGCCCCTCCAAGTGAAAGCAAACTGCGGCCTGCATTCTGGTGCCAATGGGATTGAAAAGAACGCGTTGGCAATATCAATGGTGGCATACCACTTGGCTGCCTTGGATTCCAGTTCATACTGAAGTTCTAACATGTCTGGCACAGCAGCACTGAGTGGTGGTGTTACCTCATTCAGGCCACGATAGTCCACTGTTAACCTCCACTCTCCACTTGATTTTCTCACTGGCCATATGGGACTGTTAAAAGGTGAGTGGGCCTTGCTGATCACTCCCTGGCTCTCCAGCTGATGAATCAGCTTATGGATGGGGATCAGGGAGTCTCGGTTGGTGCGATACTGCCGCCGGTGCACAGTTGTGGTAGCAATTGGCACCTGTTGTTCTTCAACCTTCAGCAACCCCACAACAGAAGGATCCTCTGACAGACCAGGCAAGGTGGACAACTGTATAATTTCCTCCATCTCTAAAGCACCTACACCAAAAGCCCACCGATACCCTTTTGGGTCCTTGAAATATCCCCTTCTGAGGTAATCTATACCAAGAATGCATGGAGCATCTGGGCCAGTCACTATGGGGTGCTTTTGCCACTCATTCCCTGTCAGGCTCACTTCAGCCTCCAATACAGATAGCTGTTGGGATCCTCCTGTCACTCCAGAAATACAAATGGGTTCTGCCCCATTATATCTTGATGGCATCAAGGTACATTGTGCACCAGTATCCACTAGAGCTTTGTACTCTTGTGGGTCTGACGTGCCAGGCCATCGGATCCACACAGTCCAATAAACTCTGTTATCCCTCTCCTCCACCTGGCTGGAGGCAGGGCCTCTCTAATCCTGGCCACAGTATTCATTATTCATTTCTTTTAAATATGCATGAGAGGTCCCTTCAAGAGGGTCAGAACTAAAGCTATTCCTTCTACGCTCCCTATTGGAGACTGGTGCAACAATTTTCCGGGGAGAACTTCTATTTGCAATGGTTTTTCCACGCAACTCACGTACCCGCGCCTCTAGGGCAGAGGTAGGCTTCCCATCCCACTCCCTCATGTCCTCTCCTTGGTCACGCAAGGTAAACCACAGGGTACCTCGCCGCGTATACCATCTCTCTTGAGCAGGGAAACGTTTACTCCTAATAGCTGAAATATTGGCCCGTACCGGTGGGGAATGGGACATATCTGCTTTGAATTGCTGGAACTCCTGGGATAGTTTCTCCACAGCCGAGACACAGGCCCTTAGGGAGGAAGACAGGCTTTCCTCGTACTGCCGGAGTCGGCCAGCCAGTTCATCCACTGTTTCTTCCTCTCCATCTTTCCAGGTCATAACTGCCAATGAGTTGGCATATGATGATGGTGCACTTCGAACAAACTTCCGCCACATTTGTCGTGTGCACCTGACTTCATCTGGATCCTTAGGTAACTGATCATTGTCCAGGTCATCATAAATAATCTCCAGCACAGCTAATTCCCTCAGGTACTGGATACCCTTCTCCATGGTAGCCCACTTGCCTGGATGACACATTATATCCTCCTTGAAAGGATACCTCTCCTTCACACCTGACAGGAGTCGCCTCCAGAGGCTGAGGGCTTGTGTCCCTTTTCCAACTGCTTTGTCAATGCTTGCTTCTCTAGAAATGGATCCCAGTTGCCTAGCTTCTCTGCCTTCTAATTCCAAGCTATTGGCCCCATTATCCCAGCACCGCAGCAGCCAGCTGATAATGTGCTCCCCAGGATGACGGCTAAAATCTTTTCGCATGTCTCGCAGCTCGCTCAGGGATAGAAATCTGGTGCTCACTGTCTCCTTTAGGAGTTCTTCCCCTGAGGAAGAGCCTGCCTGCCGAGTTCTTCCTAGGCATGTAGCAAATAAACCTTCCTCTTCTTCCTCCTGCTCCGTCCTAAAAGGGGCTTCTTCTTCCCTCACTAAACGAGCTGACTTCCGCTTCCAAGTCTTCTTGGATACAGGGGCAACTGAAACTAGCACAGGTTCACCCTCTGATTCAGCTGCAATGCCTGTTGCTGGGGTTTGAGTACCTACATTGCAGGTCAGTTTGTTCTCCCTCACACCATGCCACGTATTAGTATCTTGCCTTAGGGTAAATCTCGGGAGGAGATTCCCAAAAAGTGGGTTTGCAGCTCTAGACAAGACTTGGCACACATTCAAAATACATAACAACAACATCATAGTGGCTTGAATATCCCCCAGATCTTTAAAGTTCTCAAAAAGTGGCTTAACTACCCTGGAAGTGAAAGAATTCGGGAAGCTGTCCACATAGGAATACCAATTTATCTCTAAGGCCATTGATGTCACCATGTCATAGATGTATATGGCATAGTATAACAGAAGGATAATTCTCATCATTTTCCCTGAGGTGATAAACACCACCACTGGGAACACATAGTACATATAGGAGCGTAGACAATACAACAACATAACCAACCACTGCAACATCATGACCAATAACTGACAACCAATACAACAAGCACGTATAAACAAATTTGTTTCAAGCAATAAAGAAAGTCAGATCTGTTATTATCTCAACCCTTCGAGCCCCACGTTGGGCGCCAAAATAACTGTCGTAGTTCAGCCCCAACGGGGACCAGACTACGCAGTCTCTCTCTCACTCCCCCCACTCTCCGAGAGAATAGGAGGAGATTTGACAAACAAAAAAAAACCAAACACGCGGGTTAAGATTAAACAAAAAGTAAATTTAACAGTAATGACAAGAAAACAATAGAGTGATGGAACACAAATACAGTATAATAGCTCACAACAGATCTCTACATACAGTCTCTTCCAACTAGGAGAGCCTCCCTTCAGCACCCTCCTCACTTATATACTGAGCATGATGTCAGATGGGATGGAATAGCCCTTTGGCTAATTTGGGTAAATTAACCCCAGCTGTTAGCTAATTAGTTAACTATCCCAGCCATAGGGGCTACCAGCTTCAGTTCTCCACCCAGCTCAGGTAAATATTAACTCTATCCTGGCCAGAACCAGGACACATATGTGAATCTAGTTCTACTTTTTAAAAATATAAATTCTTGGGAAACCACTTTTGTGAATTGCATGGAATTTTTATAGAATTTTACATTAAAGCTACAATAGCTATCCATGAAATATTAAAACATCTTACTAAAATTTGTGCTCTTGCTTATTTTTTTCTAAATGTTGCTTTACAATACTTAAAAAAAGCCACATTGTAGTTTCGTGTTTATAAAAAAAAAAAAACTGGATCTTCAATAGAACAGTAATATGACTGCTATTTTTAAACCATTTCCATCCATTTTGAAATAAAAATCCAGAAGGAAAACCAGAGTAAATAATGTTAATTTCACATCCTTTGAAACAAAGAACTTTGAAATGTCAGCATTTTAACATTGACTTTTTCTTTTTTCAGACAAAATTAATTCAATGTAATTTTACAAAAGAAAGTAGAAAGATCTATATACTCTATCTATGCCAAAGTAGAAAAAATATTGCTAGCAAAGCAAAAATATTGTTTTCTCTTATTCTGTGCTGAAGGAAATGGTGGAAGAGCTTGTGTTTCATGCTTTCATCTGAAAAGAACTTTTTAGCATCACTGGATAGATGAAAGACCATGGTTTTTATTTACTGTGAGAAATAGGAACTGCTGGTAAGTAAAATCTGCATTTTATGCCAAGATCTCCCATGAGTTCAGAAAAAAAAAACAATCAGATTTGCATATTTTGAATTTCCTTAGCTCTACATTTTTTGATGTGCCAACTGCGTAGTATCAAAGTAGTTATGCAGCTAGTCCAAAGTCCTGGCTTTGGGGGCTCTAAAATTTATAGGAACAATTCATGAAACAGAGAAATCTAGGGAACTTCATTTGCTGGCTTTCCTGTGCTCTGGAAAGTTAGAGAGATAATTCACTAATTTTCTTTTCAAGTAATACTTCATGCAACTATCAACGCTCTTTTTACCCAATGCAAAACCAAAAGTTCCTAATGTGCTAAGCGTGGGTAAATTATACTGTTGTTCCAGCATTCATGGAGTTATTGCACATTTACATTAGTATAGTAAAGGATATGTTATGTTTGCCTCATTTTAACTTCATACTAATATATTTTTGCCTTTGACAACGTTGCTTTATCCAAAGCAGAGATATTCATTGAGCTATTATGCCCTAGACACAGGCGAGACAACTATACTGTTCTTTAGCGCAATTGCTTTTCATCATGACAAATTCCATGGAGTAGATGGAGGCAGGGAGTGAGTGGGGTCTCCAACATTTATTTTGAACTGTAGTGAATCACATTATCCCTTCTGAGCCTAACAATGGTACCATGGATGGAGGAAAGTCTTCATTTTCTACTTCATGCTCAAAGATGCAGTATCGTATATACAGCTTGAATAAGTGTTTAAATGCATACTTAAACTTACACAGGTGTGATTTTGAGGTTTAAGCTAAAGCTTTAATTCTTAAGTCATCCAGTTGCTTTGGCTGCACCAAAGTTTGAAAAGGCTTTTCCTTAACAAACCTGCCTTCTGACTATAATTTATTCTGGGCATTAGTGGGGAAATTACAGCTCATCATCTGTTTTTTTGCATGTAGTCATATAATTGTTTCGGAAAATCTTAATGGAAATTTCAAACACTTAAGGAAAGAAAAAAGACAAACACATTTTTAAAATCCATGTTGTCATTAGGGCATCTGTTTCCTGATTTTGTGAATTTCTATTTAACTATGTACATGGAAGGGCTGTTACATTTTCCTTAATTAAAGAAGTTGTGATGTACCTTGGGGATGATTACAGTAGCATCAGTGGAATTGCCTCAATGGTGGTCAGTACAGAATTTTGTCTTCTGTTTGTAAAGTTTGTGCGCTTTCCCTCTGGAAGACCAGGAACCACAGACATAACAGCCAACTGAGGACAGGGCCTCCAGAACTTCTCATACTCTCTGTAAGTTACCTCCTCAAAACTGAAATCTAATCATCAACAGGAACTTTATTTGTTCCCCACTTATAACACAATATGTATATAAAACACAATCTATATATATAACACAATATATATATACACAATAGCTCCTTAGCCAGAAGTAGAAATCATCACAAGTAGTCAGCATGGCTTCACCAAGAGGAAGTTGTGCTTGACCAACTTGTTAAACTTTTACAGTGAAGTGGCTGGCCTGGTAAATAAGGGGAGAGCAGTGGATAATCTTGACCTGGACTTCAGTAAGGCCTTTGACGCTGTCTCCCATAACATCATCATAGACAAGCTGTTTATGTAGGGTCTGGATAAACAGACAGTGAGACGGATTGAAAACCGGCTGAATGGCCTGGCCCAGAGAGCGGTGACCAGTGGCATGAAGTCTAGTTGGAGGCCAGTACATTAGCTCACACTATCGCTACACACTAGCACTGTATCCCAGGTGTCAATGCTGGTCCAGTCCTCTTTAACATCTTTATTAGTCATCGGGATGACTTGCAGAGTGTACACTCAGCAAGTTTGCAGATGGTGCAAAACTGGGAGGAGTGGCTGATATGCCAGAGGGTTGTGCTGCTATCCAGAGAGATCTTGACACGCTGGAGAGGTGGCCTGAGCGGAGCCTCGTGAAGTTCAGCAAAGGCAAGTGCAAAGTCCTGCACCTGGGGAGGAACAATCCCAGGCACCGGTACATGCTGGGGGCCACTTAACTGAAAAGCAGTTTGGCAGAAAAGGAGCTGGAGGACACCAGGTTAAACATGAGTCATCAATGGGACCCTGCAGAAAAAAAAAAAGTGTTTAATGTCCAGGGCTGCATGAGGCAAAGCATTGCCAGCAGCTCACAGGAGGGGATCCTCACCTCTACTGAGCACTGGTGAGGCCACACCTGGAGTGTGTATCTCCATAACAAGAAGTAGAAATCCTGAGATTCATAGATGTACAGGTCACACATGTCAACTGTGATCCACAGTCACTGTCGTCTGTGGGCCTAACTCAGGAAAATATTCTTGTAAGGAACTGCAGATAAATATGCTGTGTTGCAGCATTGTAACTATCCAAAGCACTTATTTCTCAACTGCCCTTTCTCCCCCTCCTCCCTGCACCTTCATCCCTCGTTCAGGTGAACTGGTGTAATTACAAGTGGTATCACTGCTGAAGTTTTTAAGTGTCAGGTTTTGGGTTCTGTCAGAATCTGTCCATTGAAACAGTTAACTTGAGACTCTGTACATTGCCTAGTTTCTCTTTCTCACTTTCTTAGGTTTTTTTATTCTTCATGTATGACATATCCAGGAAGTAACCTGTGTCTGTTGCATTCAAAGGACACAAAATCGTATCTTCATGTATTACTTGCATAGGAAAAATGTATTTGCATTCAAATAAGGATTTTATCCTTTTATGTAGAATAAGGTTTTAACTTCTGTTTACCTAATTAATTCCCAACAAATTTCTGTTTTCACAGAACTACACAGTTGATTCTTCAGTAGTCAGTCAGATAATCCTTCCTGTGTGCTGTTATCTGAACCAGTTTTAGAAAAGTATAGTCTTTCTGCCACAGATGAAATTTTTTCCTCTGATTTGCTTTTCTTCCCAGTAAGCACAGAGTTAAATATCAAAACACGTTATTGATATTGCATTTACATCTGGTTTTGAAAGGAATAAATGTGCCTTTAAAATTAGTAGTTTCCTAGCCTGTATTTCAAGCATAGAGTACTTTCACTGTTTCTTGCAACCCAGTGCCATAATTATTACAAGATCCCAGGATTCCCAATTTATTATATATAACTGGAATTTCAGAAAAGCCTTACACTTTCATTATTTTATACAAGTATGTCTCACTTACATTTGCCCCAGTGATGCAGGCCAAGATCTACAAAAGCACCTGCATCACCAGTAGGCACTAGCTACTTTTGTCAGTATGCAGTCTTCTCCCACACAAAGTGGATTTCTTGCAGAGGGCTCACATGCATGCTTGAATTTTAAAGGTGTGAGTACTATAAACAGAACAGGTGCTTAGGAAGCTGGAAGAAGACACAGTGTGGTATTCTGACATTCATGTCTTATTGTCAGAATATTTGATGTGTATTGTTGCTTACTTTATTTTCTCCTGATAATATGTTTTCACTCTGAGATATGCTTCTAAGAGTTGATGTGGGACAGCTTGAGAAGGAAGGAGCGTAGCTCCGTTTCCCTATTGGATGGCTTTGCTGCAAAAATAACAAGATCGGATCCTCTTGTTTTACTACTGGGATTACAGGTGCACCTTGTACAAGAGTTACTCCTACAAAACAAGAGTTCTTTGGCCTGAGCAACCACCTGACTTCTGAGCTCAGAATAGAATAGAATAGAATAGAATAGAATAGAATAGAATAGAATAGAATAATTTTCAGTGGAAGGAACCTACAACAACCATCTAATTCAACCGCCTGACCACTTCAGGGCCTACCAAAACGCAGGATTACTTCCAAGTACAGGGGTATTGCTTACTCACTTTACATATCTACTTCTTCCTCTATGCCTCATTTCCTGAATGGCGTAGAATAAGCACTACTACAAGTTTCCTTGTTCTAAGTTTCCTGTTTCTTCCAGGGACTGAAGTACCTGGGATTACCTGCAGTTAACCTGGGGTGGGTTCAGGCTTCGCCAGCAGATTTAGCATAGATGGTGGTGATACTCAGTCATTAAGCTTTTCAAAATAGCATCACTCTTGCTAGTGCAGTTTTGAGACCATTAAATCAGATCTCTGAAAAAATCACATGTAAGCTTCCTAATAGTATGTAAATAAATACTGTGAAAAAAAAGATATAAGAATTAGAGAAGAATCCTGTAAGACATGGAAAGAAGTATAAGGAAGAAAGGGAGGAGAACGGAGAGATGCAAGAGGAAATGAAAAAGGAAAAACACGAGAAAGTCAAGAAAGGAATAGGTTTTTTCTCAAAAATTACTAGAGATTTTGAGAATGTTCACATTTGGCTGTTCAAACTTTAGGTTATCAAAAGAGCTTGATTTCACGGGAAAGTATTTACTTGTTCTTGAAAACTGTTTTTAAGTTACCTCTGGTTAAATAAACAACACAAGGCAGGCAAAATCATTTGTCACTTTTGAGCTACTGAGCCCTAAAACCTTCTCTGAAACAAGGAGAGGCTGCATAAAACAAATAATAGGGAAATAGAAAATTATTAGAAGGAGAAAGAAAATAAACAGATTTTTTAAAAACAGGTTTTTAAAAAACATCTATTTACTTGTATACAAAACAAGATTGTAAAAGAAAATTAGTGACTCATATTTGATGACGGAGAAATTATGTTTCCATTTTTACATAGTTTGCCCTTAGAGTCTACAGAGCGGCCATTAAGCTGTACCATTCTTAAACTGCCAGCAAATTAAATGCTAATCTACCATTTCCAATCAAGGATCACAGACTACAGGCAGGCCCTTATTTCTGAGCATATATGGAGTATTAGTTACTTTTAAACAGCAAGTGAATATCTATATTTATCATCCTTTTAAATTCATTAGCCTTGATTATTTGTTTTCCTAGAGGGCCCACACACATAATGTCAGCCCAGATGTATTTTCTCTGTGAAGCAGATTGTCAGCCCTATTTTACTAGCAAATATACTAATCCTGTCCTTTGGCAGCCAATAAGAGCACTTGCTCCTGTATCTAAATACTCCTATAAGCAGCCAAAGTCAATATTTAGGACACAGATTGCTGACTGGAGTATTCACACTCCTTTCTCAGGCCTTCCAATCAGCTTTAGAGACACGGGAGCAGTGCAACTTAAAAATTTAAATGAACAGAGAAAAGGGGGACTTGTTCTTATTACCACATTTGCTAGCTGCCTCTTTAGATAAGGAAATGTGCAGCACAATGTGTGCTAGCCAGCCTCCAAATCACACCATGGATCCCTGGACTAGATCCCAGAATTTGAATGTGAGCAGGAGATGCCTGGAAAGGATATGTTTCTGGCCTTCCAAGAGGAGAAACTATTCTGTTTTGGGCAAAAGAAGATAAAGCTCAACCTGAGGAAATGTGCAGGTGATGCTTCTGAAAGGCATTTACAGCTTATAGTGGTGAAACATCAATAGATCATCTTCCCCATCTGTTAGATCCAGCTTTCCCTACAGAATCGCAAAATACCCATACAAGGCAACTTGCCTTCTCTGCACAAATCTAGCAAGCCTCAACATGTCGGGGAATGAATGTCGGCATGTCCTCACTGCATTAGGCATCATCTACAAAGCTTCAACATGCCAGTATGCTAATGCTTGTCAATCTGAGAAAGCCACCAACACTTATAAACCACATTAAGGCTCCATCCATTTCTTAAGAAGCTAAATGAACTGAAATGAGATAAAAAATAAGTATGCAGGGATAACAAAATTTATCTGCATTTGGTGCTATGTAGAAGTAATAGAGCAGTTAAGGGAAGAGCAAAGCTTCTTAGCAGCTGTTGCAGAACCGAACAGCCAATTAAGATTCCAGCTGCAGAGGGAGAGAAACGTTCAATCTGAGGTAATAATAATAATCAGGCACAGAGGATTTTAAAGGAAACATATTGCTTTTTGGTCCCAAATTAGCTGATGTTCTTAAAGGTCAACTGCAGTGAGTATGACCAAACAATCAGCACTCATACTTGAAATTATAGTTCCCATCTTCTCCTATGCCACTACCTAGCCTAGAGAAAGGGCCTGTGCTGATCACTGCCGAATGCCACAGAGTTCTCACATTAGAACACTTCCAGTGCCTTTGAATCTCTCTGTCAAAAAAAAAAAAAAGGAGGATCACTATACCACTAAAGAGTATGTTCTTCTTCCACCACGGAAATAAGACAGTTGAGTTTGGGTAGAGATGTAAAGATCCTCAGTACCTGTGACAGAGGTGATCTTTCAGTTATAGGAACTAATCTCCTTCTTATTGTTAGCCAACTTCTCCTCAATACCTCCTTCACCCTTTTTTGCAACAGCTGGCATAGCTCTCAGGCTCATCTAAGTTGCTGGACCAGGAAACAACCCTAGTCCTTCCCTGACTTTATAAGACAGGGGAGGCACTAACTTCTCCTTTCCCCATCTCCCAGACAAACTATATTTTCCTTACAAATAAATTAGTGTGATTAATGTTTGTCACCATGGCTCACATCAGCTAGGTCACAGGCCTGGATTTTCAGGGAAGACAAACTACTGAGAGGATTAGCGTTCAGCGCTTCAGCTTGATATCATTTCAGTCACCAACCCTCCACGAAACGGTTTCTCATCTCAATCCATCATGCCATCAATGCCTGCTTCAGTGGTGATCTTTGTCAAGGAATGCAAACAAATACAGTGTCAGAAGATGGCAAGGGACAGTTTGTTGCCTTTTCACGATTAAACATTATTTGTGCATGGTAGATTGACTCCTCGCTTTCATAAAAGCCCTCAACAATATTCAAAGTATCTCTATCCACTATGCTATGGTAACTACCCAGTATATAAATTGGGAGCACATTTTGGCTTACTTTTTTGAGTACCTTTAAAACCTCGGACTTATCATTGTTGATAACATCTATTCCAGATTCATACAGCTCTGAAACATGTCACCAAAATAGCTTTAAGTAAGGGAGAAAAAATTACTAGTTTTGTTTATGTGTTTGAAGCAGATAGTGGGCAGCGCAAAGAGATTGCAGAATAGTATCAGAACCAAGGAAATGGCTCAAGGAATGTTAATTGAAAAGCAGTGGAACAAGAAAGATTTCATTGTTGCTAGCAAGGACATCTCACCTATAGGAATGCATGAAATATTTCAGGCTCTGTGAATAATGTCACACTAGTCATCTAGTTAACTGCCACAGATGTTGCAGTAAATTTGCACTGCTGATGTTTCTGTACTCAAGAGAGGATTTTGCTTTCAGGGGTCTATGTTTTTGCCTATAGTATATAAAGTATGCTGTCAGCCCTTTGCTCGAGAGACCACACCACCGGCATTTTGCTGTTATTTCTTTCCACATCACTTTCCATTCCATCTTGTAAGAGTGGTTTGAAGCAGCACTCACTCCAAAATTCCCAGGCACCACTAATCATGTTGTTTTTATTACTGGATTTATTTTTCTGCTTATCTAGACTGTGATTTCTGTATTTAGAGTCCCATAAGAACCCAACCTTGTAAAACCCTAAATGATGATCTTGTCTGACAAGCTTTCAACTGTTTAAAGAGCCTTCTTTCCAACATTTTCATTTTTTTTTCTCTTCCATCATTCCAGTAATAATATTATTTTATACTTCTTCTACTCAGTTAAAAAAAAAAATTGCAATGATTTTTTTGATCCCTTTTTATTTTCTTTCTTTCCTTCCCTGAGGACTTCAGAGGTATTAATGAATGTAATAAACTTTACAGGATCCACTTAAGATGAAAAATAAAGTTGATTCCATTTCACAAAAATATTATGTTAGGGATCAAGGAAGTTAAAAGTCCACATATTAAATCTACATGCAAAAACATCCACGAACACTTATCCATGGATTTAACAAAGATACTGGGCTTAAAGAATTTGAACATAGATGGAGAGAAGCTCATTGTCAAAGTTCATAACAAACAAGCAGGTCTCTTCCTACTAACTTTTGACTTAGGAAGTGCACTAAAACCAGCACAAACAGCTTCTTCCTGTTTAGATTTGACAAGCAGACATTGTTCTTGCCCTTTCCAGTTAAAGCTAATTAAATGGTGTCACAATAAACAACTAGTCCATAGTAATGAGCTTCTGAAATGTGAAGATCATGACTGGATTTTAGGTCTAAATTAAATGATATTTACTGATTTTATTTCCATTTGTAGATGATTGTCAGCCTACAATTTAGCATGAGACCTTAAGAAAGAAATTTGAGAAAAAACTAAATACGATGCCACTATAGAAAGAGGCTGGAATTAACCCAAAACCAGGCAATTCCTGACCCAAGAAAACAGAGAACTAAATGGGTTGGAGATGTGACTTAGTATTTCTATTTACAGCAGCATGAGAAAAGGACAAATGGCTGCTGTGGGGGAGACTGTTTCTTCCTTAAGTCTCCCTGACCTCACTGGGAGTAGCACCAGCAGCATTATGTGTTTTCCAGGACTTTGATACTGGCACTGGAGGCATAGCCAGTTTGTTGCCTCCTCTAGAGCGGCCCAGGTAATGTTGGGTTTGCTTCCACCTTGGCCCAACCCTATGTGTACATGACCTCCACGAGGAAACATACACAATATCTACTATTCCTGAATTACAGAAAACTTCTATCAGGACAAGAAGATTTCACATTCATACAGGCTAAAGACTAGATCCCACTAAAGGCTCCAGCTTATTCAAGTCAGACAGGGTTGAACCAGCTCAAGCCATGTACCTTCCTAGTGGGGCTACAGAGCTTCTGACTTAGATTTGGCTGATAGCTGGCTATCTCAGATACCTGGTACTGTCTTCCTGTGAAAGACTTCACACATATATCCTTGTATGTGTCCAGTTCCTAAAGAGGAATCCAAAAGTTGTTTGCACTTTACTAGTAAATCACTTCCAGTCAACTAACTAGAAATCGTAACTGCATCTCAAATACTCTATATCTTCCCAAGTTTAACTATATGAACCTAGTATCTTCATTCACTTATGAGCCAGATTCAGAATCCTTTCTCCAAAGAAAACACCTCCAGCTACACCTCTAAACATAAGATTAAGTCTTTTGCCATTATCTCCAGTGGTAAGTGGTAAGGATGGCTCTGTCCATCTTGCATTGAAAAGTTTAGATTTTAGATCATTTATGCAAGAACTCAGAGAAATAAGGTCCAGATCCTTGTACCTTGGGATATGTCTTGGGATATATTGAAACCCAGCTTTTCCACACACCTTAGGAGAATACAACAGCAAACAGCTTTTTGGGTAGCGTGGATAAAGGCATCCTTCTGAATATTTTCATCAAGTACCTGTGGAACTTCAGATGCTTCTCAGTTATAGTTCAACTAAGAATGGAGGCAAGGGAGGGGGCTGGATGATCGCTAAACCTTTTTCCAGTTTTAGTGTGATTTAGTCTAAGATATGTGAAGTAATCTTTTAAATGAGAAGAAAACATTTCAAGAGAAGTCAAAAGCACTTTACCTAAGTCTCAGAGACAGAACTATCTGGGCTGAGAATGTAAGTTGAATTGTAAATTAATCAGTTTATGAATATAGATACACGTTTGATGGCAGTTAAATCATGTAACTTCTATTAAATTGATAGAAATTTTTTCATCTGAAAATCAACTAGATTTATAGATGTCAAAGGGATGAACACCAAAATACAATTCATACAGGGATCAGGATCAGATCTTACTTACACATGCTTTATCTTGATGTAACTCTACTAGATTTTGATGTCTTATTCATAACACATAAAGTAAGATGGATATTCTGCGACTGCTGAATCTGTTATGGGTCCTACCATTTGTTAGGCAACGCACACTATTCCCAGGTTGTCTTTTCTAGAAATCAATGGGGAGTTGCACTTACAAACAGATAGCACAGTATGCCCATTAACCATGGAGGCCATGTAGACCCTGATTCAGTGTAGAGATTTCCTGAGAAAATCATGGAAAGGGTAGTCTTAATTAAATAAATGAGCTTAATAGCTTTGTTTCTGTATAAATGAGCAGTACTCTGGAGACAAATTCTTTGTTGCAATTAATTGTTTTATAGTATTATAAAACAAATATTTCTGTGGTATTAACAGCTTGCTCTTAAGCCTGTTAGAACAAATATAGATCTCCAGGCATAGATCAAGATATAAAGAATATGCCCAAAAGAAGAATATGTTGAAGATTTTAAAGATATAATATCAAGGATCAATCTATTAACCTTATTCTATTTGTATTACTTCTCAAATCTCAGGTAAAGAAAAACATTAACAAAGGAATATGAGATATTTTTCTTCCTTTGTGTGAAATTATTGTAGAACTGTTTCAGATTACTTATATCACTAACAATACAGACAACAAATGCAGGCATGTCTCTTAATCAGTGTTGTTAGGAGAATTAAAGCTTCCTCAAAGAAAGTAATTATAGAGATAGAGATAAACATCATGTTGTCTTATTTGTCTTTCAAATCTTTTATCAGTCATTTCTGTGCAATCCATCTGTGTATCTCTCAGAAAATCGAAGCTAGGTTCACATTTAGGACATGGAGTTTGCTGGAGGTACATTTTCTCCTCCACAAACACTTTATACTTTGTTTCTCACATTTGGCTATTTGCCAAATCCTAAACATTTATACCAAAGAATCAATTTACTTTGCCTGTGTGAAGTACCATAACACAAAATATGACAAAAAAAAAATTGGCATGGAGTATTAAACAAAGTAGACATGCAAAAAATGGCTGAAGTGTTTCATCTTTTAGAAAATTACTTCGAATGGCTAGAAATTACACACCTAGAGAAAAGGAAAATTCAGCAGTCATTTTACTTTGTTCATTTATTATCAGTTTAGCAGGCTTGACAACCCTTTTTCATGTGACCAAATTTTGATTTGCATTGAAACTGAAAATCAATTTGCTTTGTGATGGACATTAGTTTCAGTACAGTAAATATAAAAGCTTCACACCTTTCATTGACCCCTGAATTATACCAAATTAAAAGACTTGATAAGCTTGATTGACTGGTTTATATGCCACTTGTCAATATTACTATAACAAACCTTATTAGAAATCACGTATTAGTTACACTGAAAGAGCACAGGGAAAATTGGTATTTTGTCATGGCATAGCAATAGGCGTGGCAAATTGTGAGAATTGTATGCAATTATGCTTAATCTATGCTTTGACACAAGTTTCCATTAATATCCAAAGGAATGCTAAAGGAAAAGTCAAGGTAAAAATAACCTAGTTTCCATATCAGAGTGATCATATTTGATTAATCAGAACTTCTGCAAGTAAACAGCAGCTTCAGATAACTCATCTCCCAGCCAAAATTGGAATGTTGACATAGCATCAGCTAGGCCCTTAAACTGTAAAACATTTCTGTGAGTGAGATGGTCACAGGTCTTGTTATTCATATTGTTTAATAATTTCCCTCACAAGGAAGTTCTCAGTCATTTACAGATTCAAAACTTCAAGCATTTGAGATTAAATCTCTGCTGTGCTTTTAATTTTGTTATTTCTACTAGATCAATGTGATTTTTCTAAGTATGAGGCCTAAGACAAATCTGATTTGCACTGAATGCCATCTTGGGCACTTTCTAGTATTTTAATGTTTGACTATTCAATCTTAATGCCATTCTTTTACTGTTATTTGAATGTAAGCACAGGTAATTGCAACTACTTAATATAGAAAATGAAGGGGTTCATCATTTGGTTGCTGCTTTGCAGTATTTCTCCAAAATTTTACCTGCTACTTTCTTGGTGTTGGTTGTTTTGGGTTGGGTTTTCTTGGTTGTTTTTTTTTTGTGTGGTTTCTTTTTCCTGGGGTCTAGTATTTTAATTTCACAATATTAAATTAATTTATCTACATTTTATTTTTTTTAGGTTTATGTAACTTCTCAGGTTTTTTTTTTCATTAAATCCCAAAGCAACAGTAGCAGACCATGGAGAAGTCTTTAGTAAGCAAATTATAGTTTCTTTGTTTGATGGTCTGTTTCTGTAAATTCTGAAAGGAAACCCAGAATAAAGAGACTGCCACAGTTTTAAGATCCATAAATACACCTATCTGGAAGAAAAACGTTTTACTTAAATGATTCATAATCATATCAATATACTACATTTACTCAATATTTATGTTTGTGGACTGACATCAATTCACATATCCCATGTAATTTCCCTTTAGTTCACATAATGCAGAGCATTGCATAATTTTGTTTTATACAGAAAAGTTTTCTGACACAATAAAAAATTTTCATCTACCAGTCTTCAATTTCTTCTTCCTTCCTTGGTCCAAACAATGTTCCAAATGAAATTCTAGATATAATGATTGTTTTTTTATGCTTATGTTAATCTTGTAATCTGAAATAATTTGATAGAGAAATTACTAGTGGAAAAATAGATTTTTTTTTTGTTTTATACTGCAAGTGCATCCAAGACATTTGATTGAAGAAAGGCCAAGAATGTTTCCTGCTATGATTAGATAGTGATTTTTCTACACAGCCCCTCAAAGTACGCACCTTGAAAAGCCTCTTGATGCCAATCTGCTTTGATCTTGCAATCACTACCACTATTTAAGGCATCAGTGAGCCCTCATATACACTACAGAATTTCATTCATCCATTTTAAGAGATTAATTCAGATTGGAATGTTTGCAGAGAAATTCTGGTAGAAATGGTCCACTGAACAGAGAACTTATGTGTGAAAAGGACACTTAAAAAAAAAATCTTAGCTTCAGGATGAAAAAAACAGAAAGCAGTCTGCAAAATCATGAGGATGATAAATGAGAGGGAAAGAGAAGAGCCAGTTTAAGCAAAAAAAAAAACCCAACATTGACAACAGATCAAATTAGCACAAACCAGTCATGAATAAATTCTGGCTGGATTTTACCCATCTGAAGAATGAAATCTGGGAAATGTGTTCCACCAGGATAGTAGAACAAGAAACAGCTGATTTCAGCTATCTACCCTGTAACACAGAGAATTCAGTTCTACAGCTCATAATACCGTTCTTTTTCTTTAATTGTTTCTTTAAGGGTTACTGTTCTTTTCCTAGTAATGCTGTTTTTCAAAGAACCTAATAAAACCCACAGACTCTCTATAGATAATATCGCTCACTCTCCATCCCCTGTTCACTAAGAGTCAATCAGTATTCAGGAAGGCAGAGTT
The DNA here is from genome assembly GCF_036417535.1 of Chlamydotis macqueenii. Taxonomy (NCBI): domain Eukaryota; kingdom Metazoa; phylum Chordata; class Aves; order Otidiformes; family Otididae; genus Chlamydotis; species Chlamydotis macqueenii. Next base: position 25,151,710 of record NC_141558.1, read on the forward strand.
CCTTCTTCATCACACATTGGCTTAACTGTCCTCAGGTAAGCTAGTGAAAATGCCCCTGAAAAACCTAACTTTGCGGGGTTCTTTTCTACTTTCTGACTCCATTCCTTAGGACACACTGTGAAGAGATCCAGTATATAATCGGAGACCCCTACTGTGCTTGCCAGATAAACCATTTAAACCAGTTCTCTTGATCAGGTGCCAGGTTTTTTGGTTTTTTTTTCTATTTGAACAAATCCTCTGTTCCTGGCTGCACAGGCACACCTCTGTGAATACTAAACTGTCAGGGAGGCAGAAGGACAACAGAGAAGGTTAGGGCGGTGTACCTTAAAGCTGAGAAAAATGACTTTGATTAAGATAAACAACGTCTATAATTTTCTAGACAATTCAGAAGTTGTTGGTAGGTAGATCTTCTGAATTGTCACAAAATGCACTCAGCAGCACATTTTAGGATTAGACACTAAAGCTGGAAGCAGGTCGCAAAGCAGAAAAATAAAGCATCCAAGCCTTGGCCACCAAACTATGCTTGCTTATGTAAAGAAGTAACATATTTCACTAATTGGATTTGCTGTCCTGCAATTTTCACTACTCAAGCTGTCCAATCAATACTAAAATGTGAAGAAAATCAGCTAATTCTAATTTTTCTTCCCATGTAATTTATCCTTGGCATACCGAAGTTCTTTCTGTTAAATTCTAGCTGTTGCTTAGCACTTTGGGAGCACAGTATTTAATTGTTTTCTTATGCATGTAGATCTTAAGGTCAGCCTAATACTGTACATTAACATCAGAACAATTTCATTGAAATAGAAATAAGTAGAACTATCCGAACAACATTATTGTCACAGTTCAGGGTAAACTGTACTTTTTGATCCATGCCTGTCTCCCTGTGGACATTCCTTTCAAGCAACAAGCCCGTATCCTCTACAGTTACATTCCACGATGTACCGTCTCTGGCTGACCTGGCGTTAACTTTCCACAGAGCATCCCATATGGTGTTCACTTTGTATTGGTAGCTAGAAAGGTGTTGATAACACACCAATGTTTTGACTTTTGCTGAGCAGTGCTTGCACAGCATCAGGGCTTTCTCTACAAATCCCCCTCCTGTCTGTTGGACCATGCCAGTAGGTTGGGCATGGGCAAGAGGTTGGGAGGGAACACAGCCAGGACAGCTGACCCAGTCTAACCAAAAGGATATTCTGTATCATATGACAACATGCTCAGCAATAAAAGCTGAGGGCAAGGAGGCAGATGCGGGTACATTCGAGGTCATAGTGTGTGTCTTCCCAAGCAACCACTACATACTGAGACCCTGCTTCCCGGGGAATAGGTGGCTGCAAATGGGAAGCAGTGAATATTACACTGCATTTACCTCAGCCCAGGAGCTTTTGCATCTTATCTTCTGCCCCTGTCCTGTTGAGGAGGGAGAGAGAGAGAGAGCAACAGGCTGGAGGTCTGGCAACCAGCCAAGGTAAACCCACCACACATGATTGACCCTGTTTTTATAGTAACTCACAGGTTACAATCACAGAATTAAGTAGGTTGGAAGGCCCATCAGCTAGTCCAACTCCCTTGCTCAAAGCACGTTCCCTAATAACAGGCTGCTCAGGGACTTCTCCAATTGAGTTTTGAATATCTCAAAGGACAGAGATCCGTCAGCCTCTCTGGAAACTGGTTCCAATGTTTGACCACACTCATGGAGAACGTTTTTCCCCTAATATTGAGTCAGAATTTCCCGTCTTTCAGCTCATGTTCATTACCTCTCATTCTTCCTCTAAGAGTCTGTCTCCTTTTTCTCTATTTCCTTCCATCAGCTAGTTGAGGACAGCATTGAGATCCTCCCAGAGCCATCTCTCTCCAGGCTCAACAAGCCCAGCTCCCTCAGCCTCTCCTCACAGGGCAAGTGTTCTAGCCCCTGACTAAACTTGCTCCAGTTTATTGATGTCTTTCTTGTACTCAACTAAAACCTTAGTTACAATACTTCAGGGAGACTGTAATTTTTCAGCAAGTCTGACTATGTTCAGGTTCCTGCAGTTTTTCTTTTTGTGACTCAGATACAAATCACACATAGATACATAACAGCCTTCTTAAAATGGAAGTATTAAGCTATTGTAACAAAGGGACAGCATTTCCTGAAAGAACAGTTGGCATGCTCATCTATCTTAAAATCTTTTGATCTCCTGATGATAATGAAGCTAGTTGTAACTTATTCTGGTCCCACAAGGTTCTGTGTCTCAGCTGGTTGTTCCAAGATAATTACTCTCCACGGAGCAAGTTTTCATTTTTAGACCTGCAGGAGAGTCTTTTGATCTCCTGCATGCCAGGAACTTTTCCTGTCCTGCTTCAGAGCAGTTTCTCAGCTCAGCGTTTTCATAGGCAATGGTACCCAGGTCTCTCTTGTTTCCTGTGCTCTGACTTAGCTTGAACCACTCTTTTTTTGTGTTTTAACAAAAAGGAAGAATCTCCTGATTCACTAAACAAATACAACTATTGAGAAAATGTATCAATAATCAGTTCAACGTACTACCTGAATCAATTTATTTTTTTTACACAGAGGGTGGTGAAACACTGTCCCAGGTTGCCCAGAGAGGTGATGGATAACCCATCCCTGGGAACATTCAAGGCCAGGTTGGATGAGGCTCTGAGCAACCTGATCTGGTTGGAGATGTCCCTGCTCCTTGCAGGGGGGTTGGACTAAATGACCTTTGAAGGTCCCTTCCAACTCTAACAATTCTATGATTCTTTGATCCTAATTATTGGAATAGCACTTAAAACACATTACTTGAATCTTCCAAGCACAAGAACGGAACAAATGCTTTAAGGAATTTCTCAGATCTCCTTATGAATTATAAACTGGTATGAAATATTAGTATTTACTTTTATATGGATTCCCACAATATCATGCTCCCAGAACAGAAGACACTAAGTTAGCAGTTTGATATTAGGTCTTTGACACATGGGAAACTTTTCTAGGCAGCTGAGCACAGACATGAAGGTCCTCTGTCTGTGCCAGGCTGCCATCTCCTGGCCCAGTCTAAGGACACTGGAAGGCAGCTGGGAGCCCTCTAGAGACCAGAAGATAAAGAAAGCAAATCACAACACCTCCCAGCTCTGCTTCTTCATGTGAAGGATCAGACCCTTCCAATAACCTGACCCGAACACTCAGAAATTACAGAGCAGCTCCAAACTTGTTATAGCAGCAATCAAATTGCTTAAGAAAAAAAACTACAAATGATTAAAAAATAATAAAATTGATCAAATATAAGATTTCATCTGATGTTGATTGAAAGAGAGAAGTAACGGCTTCTTTTATCTAAAAGCTACTGGGTTTTTTGAAGAGTTTTGTGCTCTGCTGACCTATGTCTGCAAACACTAAAGACACCAATAACTAAATACTAAATGATAAATTTTGAATACTAAATAGCAAATAACAAATAATAAATGTATTTTTAAAAACAAACAAACAAACAAAAAAACCAAAAAAAACAACTTCCTTGAGAATTATTTAAAGAAAAAGCATCATTCACAGGGTGTCATTATTCAAAGGTTTTGGTGATGATGGAAATGTTTTCAGCAGAAAGGGTGCCCTCACAGACAGATCTGGAGTTCCCAGGCCTCACATGAAATAAATGCTATCCTATTCAAAAAGAGGTGTTAAATGTATGAAAATGGTCCTCTGAATTTAATACAAGTTATTGCCCTTATCGGGTCAATAAAACCGATTCATTTATCAAGCCAAAGGCACAAGACACTGTGACAGAGTGTTCTGAACACCAGCACTGCTCCTCGTTGCTGAGGTAAGAGGACTAGCACACAGAAATGTTTTGTGCTGAATATAAAAATTCAGAAATTAGGTCTTTTTGTTGCAGGAAGGCAACACAGTGCAGACATTGTGGTCTGACCAGCAATGACTGTGTATTCAGACAGATCTGGGTGAGATCTTTGATAAGTTAAATATTCTCAATTTGTCTCTGAAGAGATGAGATTCAGTTTGAAACAACAGACGTGTTATCTGCATTTCAGCAAGCTTAGCCTGTGGGAAGAAAAGAAAGAATAGAAACAGTGACATAACTTTACTTGATCTTTTTGTGGACTTCTATAAAAATTAAAACATATGTGGATACCATGAAAACACACACAACTGAACTCTGTAGACTTAGAAAATAAGCTCATTAAATATTCTGAGATGACAATTGACTGTAGAGCTGAGTAAGAAGTATTTTCAGTGAAGCAACTTTTGTGTTTCTCTGCACAGCAACGATGCTGATTAAGTTTTCTGTTGACTGTGCAATGAAGATAAGATCAGAGGCACTGTATTAGCTGTAGCACTAAAAGAATATTCTGACTGATATGGGTTTGCTGCCATTTGGATCTACTGTGAACTATAGCTTTCTGTATGTCTGCAATGTTAAGCAAATTTCAGAGGAGATTGCATCTTGTAAATTATTTAATATACGTTATATAAATACTTATCTAAGGACAGGTTGCTTGCAAAATCACATGGAATAATAGAGATACATTAAGAAGTTTAGAGCTTTGCAATAATTACATTAGCTTCCTTTGTTTGCCAAAGCAGCCACCAGTGAGAGCAATGTCAATGTTAAATAACTATATGTAGGATAACACTAACGCTAATTCCTCATCTAAATTGTGCATTCATCCACCAGAAATAAGTGAGGAGTAAATAGATCTGAGCACACAATTGAGTCACGATGATTAGGAGTGACCAACATGACATGGCTGTTAAAAAGTTAATGTAGAAATGTAGTCTTAGCACTCACTAGGTATTCATACATAAAGTACAAGTAAAACCTCATCTGCACAGTTATCTGGTACTCTTTTCATTCTCATTCAAGAAAAAAGAAATCACATGGAAACAAACATGGATAAGAATCTTCAGTGGAGGATAAAAACTTAAAAGTATATGCTTTGCCTAAGGAAGGAGATGTGATATGATTGACTGTGATTAACAGAGAAGGAACAGAGCTATTAGAGACCAGTGCTAATGTAAGGCCAATAGGATATATGTATGCCTGCATTACTACAGCAGAAGCACACCCTTCCCATCCTGTTTTCCTTCAAAAGATGCAATTTTCTGATCGTGGTCTTTCTGAGCATTTAAACAAACATGTTCATTAACTTAAGCATGCTTACATTTTCAAAGTTAACTTAAGAGTCATTAATAATATTAACTTTTTTTACTTATCTGGAGAATGAGTGATACGGAACAGAATGGGAAATCCTGGAGAAAGACTTAAGAGAAAAGAAAGACCAAGTAGTGAGTCACTGTTTTAAAATAAAAGTTTCAAATGTCAAGGCCATGGAAATTCATCCTCTTATGTATTTTATTATTCTTCAGTCACTGATACAGAATATCTTCATTTTCAATCTCATTTACAAATAATGCAAAAAATATTATAATTCTTCATACCTACTTTTAGTTGGCATTTTTTGAATCCAAGCAATATCTCAAGTTTTATGTGGAAATAATCTAATTCAAAGAAAATTGATTCTCACTACAATTGATATTCTGGTATGTCTTGAAGACAAATTCTTATTCTCTTATTGGAAAAGTTTTATACTTTTGAAATTCCATATATTTTGGTATTTTTGTTCCTGGCTTACACATGCTGAAGTGAGAGGGAAATTGGACCCTTTAAGCCCTAAGAATGCTTATATGTATATACCTTGAGCATCATAATGAGTTTTTGTCCCTCAACAATCTTCTTTTCATCAGATATTAATTATAAAATTGCACAATAAGTATGTAATTTGTTTACTTTTTCAAAGTCTTGTTTACTCCAGATTTTTAAAGGAAAAAGTAAAATACATAAAAGGTATACGATACAACACAAACACGCATTTGAAAAAAAGAAGACAGAATCACAGAATTACAGAATCACAAAACGTTTGAGGTTGGAAAGGATGTCTTGAGGTCACCTGGTCCAACTCCCCTGCTCAAGCGGGGTCATGTAACTTCACTACTACATCTAGACTCGTTGTTTAAATACAGAATAGATCAACTGCATTAAAAGCATTAACCTTTCTGTAATTAGATGTTCTTAGATGCTCTTTCTGCACTTGGAAAATAAGCTTATTATTTGGAGATATGCAACAATCATATTTAAAATCACTATCCATCAGATCTTAAATATGTCTGTATCTTGAGTCACTAATACATCCTATTTTTTGTTAGTTTGATATGGATCCATAAGGTGGAGAAACCTACCCATTAATCTTTCTAAACTAGTATTATAATGTATAGGATAGAGTAATTTATATCTTTGAGTCATTTTTAAAAAAATATATATTTATATAATTTCCTCTTTTTCCATGTTTCAGATAGATATTTCCAGTTACCTATAACTGAACCCAGAGACCCTTTAAAGTCAAAACTGAAGTCAATACTTGTTTTTCTAATGTCTCTAATGGATTTTGATTTAAGTGTCAAATCACATATGAATTTCTTTGGGGAAAAAAAAAAAGTAAACATTTTGACCTAAGAAATAAATGTCAGAGTGGTTGTTAAGGATGAGAAATGTGTTCAAGAGTTGCATTTTCTTATCACTCTTTTCCTACCCATGCTTATATCTAGAAATGATAGTGTGTACAAGCTGTTAAAGAAATAAGAAGGTCAGCAGCCTGTGTTAAAATGATGCTGTGCTCTTCTCCAGTGCATTCAAGTTTTCTCAGTAAGAAAATATTATTCTGGTTGGACATTCCCTCTGTTAACAGTCTTTATTTCAGTTACCTCATCTAGATTGCATTCATCAGCATATTTTGTTTTCAACAAGTGTCTTCTGTCTACTTACTGAGTAAAAACAAACCCCCAAAAAATTAATATATATCAAATAAAATCATATTTCAAGAGCATCACATTGCAGGTTCTCTTCAACAGAGCAGCCATGAGAGGCAGTGATTTTTGACAGGTAAGCATTTGATCAATTGTCAAAAAGAGAAATCACATCAATACCAACCTGTCTTAATAGTCTGACATTCACTGACATTTTTCACAAAACTTCAGTGAGGGATGTTGGTTTTTTCCTAGATTGGTCCCATTCAGGCTGGCAACAATGAATCGAGAAAGTTGTGTAGACAAATCTCTGCTGATCAGGTGAGTGAGCAATGCGGATGAGGAAAGAATTAGTGCAGAAAAACCCTACAGTGTAGACCAGACTGTGCTTTAGAATCATAAAATCATAAAATCATGGAAGCATAGAGTAGTTTTGGTTGGACGAGACCTTTAAAGGTCATCTAGTCCAATCCTCCTGCAAGGAGCAGGGACATCTCCAACCAGATCAGGTTGCTCAGAGCCCCATCCAACCTGGCCTTGAATGTTTCCTGGGATGGGGTATCTACCATCTCTCCTGTCTGACTTCTGATAACGCTGGAAAATAATTTTCAGCAGGAGTGCTCACGGCTGTACGTATTGAGTATGAGTCGTGACTCGTATCAGTCGTGGCTCAGTAACAATCCAGTGCTTTCTCTGACAGCAGTGAGTGACATGGTCAGTTTTGTGCTGTGTTCAACAAGCAACTGTTGAACAGAAAAACCTCAGAACAGCCATGAGAAGTGGCTTTTTCATCAAAACAACTGCAATTCCTTGCTACTTTATAAGTTTATTATTCTGTTATTGATGTTGGCCAAGATCCAAGCCCATTGTACCATTTTAGAAAATGTGCTACAAAGTGGGTTTGCTGCCACAATAAAGTGCATCTGTCACCCCAGTTATGCAAAGTAAGTGGTTGACTGCAAAACTACATCAAAAACTGAATTACAATTTATCATCCATTTATACGAGAAATGACAATATAAAATATACATTTATTTTGTAGTAGAGGTACTATATTACCACTACTACAGGAAATTAGACCCTTGCGTCTGTATCAGAATGCAATTACCATAACATGGAAAACATTTTTATTACCTCAGCCAATACCTCAATTGCTGTTAACAATGTCACTAGAATGAGATACGGCTTATTCAAAGACACGTCTAAACATATGGCTTATTCAAACCATTTAGATACGGCTTCTTCAAAGTCATACCTAAACATAAGCCCAAAAGAATCTTCTTGGCCCACCAATTTTATCAAAGTGACAGATTCTGGTCCCCTATTTCATATTAGATAACAACATACTCCATGGACATCCTCACTGATATTCATAGAACTCCTTGGGGTTTAAAGAGCTATTGATTATGACGGGGTTCAAATCTCTCCTTCCATAAACTGCTCAGTCAAGCTCTTGTTTGCATCACAGATGCCTAAATCTTGGTGAGGATCCAGTGAAGTCAGCTGATAAGTTGAAGTTTGAGTTCATTCTCAGTGCAACAAGCCAGAGAAAATTTCAGAATTCTTTCGTACTTGTTGGATTTCAGAAACAAAGAATAAGGAGGTTGTGGAAACTCCATCATCAAAGACATTTAAGAACAGAAAAGACAAACATTTTTGTAAAGAGAAAAAGAGATTTTATCTGGCCTTGAGACAGGTTGAGGGCTTGAGATAAGCTCTTGAGGTCACTTCTAGCCCCAGTGTTTATTATTTCATGAGGTATGACAAAGGGCCATAGCTTTATGTCACTCACATCACTAAAATCTGAATCAAAATCTCAAGTTTCATCCTGAATTACTACCTTGAAGAGAAATGTGACATTTTATTTTACAATTGTAGGACTGGTTTTGCTGTATACTTTCTGAAGAAGAATACTTTCTCCTCTTCACTAGGGTATAATTTACGAAACTCAGTATTTTTAATACATTTTTGACATATTTTTAGGGGCTTTTTAAATAGAACTACAATATTCTTCCTGTCACAAATTCAAGCTATCATTGTTTTCTCTTTCAATGTCCATATCAGCTGGAGTCTTACCAATAAAAATGCCATTTAAGTATATTTTCCCTAGGCAATAGGAAATATAGCAAAAAAAAAAAAAAAAGAGATTGGAATAGTTAGCAACATGCAGAACTTCTGAGACTCTTAAATATGGGCAGAGGCACTTCAAAATAGCAATAATTTTTGGCATTATATTGTATTTTTATTTCCTAAATCTGAATTAAAATCTTCATAAAGTAGATGAGGAGGTACAGGCATTTTTTCACAGCATCTGCTTACTGAGTGGGAAAGCTTCAGGTTATGAAATAAGTGCATCTGAAATGCTGTCTACCAGACCTGTTTCCAGCTCTGGGTTCTCCAACCAGAAATACTTGTTGCATTTAAGACTGCACACTGACAGCTGGACAACTCATATCTTTGTAAAAGATTATTTACCGATACAGGACATACTAATAATACTATAATACTTCATAGAATCATAGAATGGTTTGGGTTGGAAGAGACCTTCAAAGGTCTTCTAGTCCAACCCCCTGCAAGGAGCAGGGACATCCCCAACTAGATCAGGTTGCTCAGAGCCTCATCCAGCCTGGCCTTGAATGTTTCCAGGGATGGGGCATCCACCACCTCTCTGAGCAACCTGTTCCAGTGTTCTACAACTCCCATTGTAAAAATTTTTTTCCTAATATCTAATCTAAATCTACCTCCCTCTATTTTAAAACCACTACCCCTCATCCTATCACAACAGGCCACACTGAACAGTCTCTCCTTATCTTTCTTGTAGGCCCCTTTGAGGTACTGGAAGACCGCTATAAGGTCTTCCCAGAGCCTCCACTTCTCCAGGCTGAACAGCCTCAACTCTCTCAGCCTGTCCTCATAAGAGAGGTGCTCCAGCCCTCTGATCATCTTCGTGGCCCTCTTCTGGACCTTCTCCAACTGGTCCATGTCCTTCTTATGTTGGGGGCTCCAGAACTGGACACAGTACTCCCAGAGTAGAGGGGGAGAATCACCTCCCTCGACTTGCTGGCCACGCTTCTCTTGATGCAGCCCAGGATGCAGCTGGCCTTCTGCAAGGGTGCATTGCCGGCTCACGTTGAGCTTCTCATCCACCAGCACTCCCAAGTCCTTCTCCTCAGGGCTGCTCTTGATCCATTCTCTACCCAGTCTGTATTTGTGCCTGGGATTGCCACGACCCAGGTGCAGGATCTTACACTTGGCCTGGTTGAACTTCATGAGGTTGGCACGGGCCCACCTCTCCAGCCTGTCAAGGTCCCTCTGGATGGCATCCCTCCCTTCCAACATGTACTTGAATAATGCTAGATTATTTGCCAGGAACTAAGACACATGGTATGTAATTACATTTGTATATAAATCCTCCTACATCTGAAAACATTCCAAACCACATCTTTTTCTCCCTGCCTGTGTTATTGCCCTATCCGTGAGCCCAGGTATGCTCCACTTCTCACGAGGGAATGCACAGCTGTTGCGGTTTTGTTTAGCAAGGCGGGGCCTAAGGTGGTAGCTTCTGTAGGAAACTGCTGGAAGTTGCTCCCCTTTGCTCAGTGGACTCGGCTGGGCCTAGGGCGGACCCGCTGCTGGCCAAAGGCAAGCCAATTGGTAGCAGAATGTTCTGTGATAATGCCTCTGTGATAACGTATTTAAGAAGGGGAAAACAGGAAAAAAAAAGAGAAGAGAAGATGTGAAGCAGCTGAACAGGGGCAGAGGCGCAGAGGAGGAGGCGCAGGCCTCATGGGCCTTGCAGCCTTCGCCCTCTGGCCTCTCGCCAGGAGGCCGACTGGGCCCGACTCGGCCCAGCCCAGCTGCAAGAAGTGGAGAGGAGGTGAGATAGATCATGTGAAGAGATTCTGAGAGGCATCTGCCTGCCTGTTGTGAAGAACTTTTCTTGTGAGAGGAATGGCTGCAGATGCCAAGGTCAGTTCAGAAGGACAGTGAGAAGTAACGTGGCTCCTGGCCAAGATTCCCCTGCAGCCTGTGGTGATGACCATGGTGGAGCAGGCTGTCCCCCTGCAGCCCATGGAGATCCATGGAGGGGCAGAGATCCACTTGGAGCCCGTGAAGGAGCAGGTGGATGCCTGAAGGAGGCTGTGGCCCGTGGAGGGCCCACTGGGGCAGCTGTTCTGGAGGGACTGAACCCCATATGAGAGATGACCCACGCCAGAGCAGTTTCACAAAGGTCTGTGGCATATGGGTGGGACCCCACAACAGAGCAGGGGAGAAATGTGAGGAGTTCTTCTCCCGACTATGAAGCAGCGGCATAAAACATGTAATGAACTGACCGCAACCCCCATTCCCTCTTCCCCGCCCTGTGCCGCTCAGGGCAGGGAAGGTAGTAAAGATAATGTTAAGCCCGGGAAGAGGGAGGGGTGGGGGGAGGTTATCTTGTTCTCTGTCTCATTATCCTGCTGTTTTTAGTAATAAATGAACAGTTTTCCCCAAGCCAAGTCTCTTTTGCCTGTAACGGTAACTTTAAGGATTTTCTCCACGTCCTCATCTCAAACCTCGAACTGTTTTCCTTATATTATCTCTCCCTCTCTCAGAGGGTGGGGGGAGTGAGAGAGACACTGCGGAGTCTGGTCCCGATCGAGGCTGAACTACGACAACAGCCAAGATTATAATGTCATGAAGGTGAGAGAGAACAGGCCTGGGTTCTGGTTTTCTCTTCTAACGCTGTCTATTCACCTGGCTTTGAAAGATTCCTTGACATGATCTTTCAACAGTGCTGAAACACAGCCCCAGAATTTCTCCCTTCCAGTAAATATATAGATTTTAAGTAAGCCCTGATTTGGAGATAATTTCCTGCTCACTTGCTCTCTTTCAGTACCTACGAACTCTTTGCTGTACCATGTTACAGCTGCAACATGAAGGCTGGAGAAAATGTCTTTCTCAGCACAGTCTTTAACTCTGCTTTTTCTGTCATGTTTTTAAGGAGGTAGAAAGTCCATTTTGAATTCTCTAAGAGGTCAGTGAATGCAGCTTTTTAATTTCTTGCACAAATATAAAATAAATTCAACATTAAAATATCAACCTGCTTCACCCTCACTCACAGTTCTCCTTACTATCAGCGAGCAGCACTACCGACCCTAACTGTGCTTTTAAATGAATTCAGCCACACTGCATGTTTACTGCTGAACTCAATATGGTGACTGTAAGGTTTATTCTGAACATTTTTAGTCCCCAGGCACTGAAATTCCTACTTTTGTGAATACGGAACAAGCTTGAATGTTAAATAGAAGGCAGGACACTGCTGAGCGGAGGTGGCTTTGCAACTGCAGAAATTGAAGCCCTGGAGTAATCTTTAACTCTTACATGCTCGGGCACTTTTTTGGGTAGACACAGGTTTTTTGTGGATATAATTTCTGGGTTCACGTTCCTAAATTCCATCAAAATTGCACTGTAGTTGCTCTTTTTGGATCTGGCCATTTGCCAAGGAAATATGAAATATGAAATACAAATTAAAGACACAAATACTGGGAATGAGAAACTCACACTAAAAATCAAATAATATTATTAAAATGCATCATAAATGTGAGTTCACTTACTATATTTAAGAATTGAATTTGGACATGACAGTTGTTAAGCCACAGATTCTACCAGTCACACATGTCCACTATTATTAGAGGTTTATCTACATCCCTGAGTACTTCTGGCTTCCTGGATTTCTGGCACACAGAGTATTAAAACAGAAATGTTCAGAAAGTGGGGCATTTTATTAAAGTTATTTACAAATCCTAAACTTTGATTTCTTGCTATTTTGGTTATGTCCACATGACTCATATAAGAAGATGTAATAAGGCTGATCTTGCACATAGAGGGAAAAATAGTGCACACTTCTGAATGTATTACTTTAGGAATGTCTCTTGAAAGATGTTATTCTCTGGATAAAAAGGAAAAAAAAACTTTAGCCACAATGAAACAGGTATCCAGGCTTATTTTACTAGGTATTATGTTCAGCTTTGGAAAAAAAAAAGCAACGTTACAGCCAGTAACAAGCATTTCTCTGGTTTGTGGTTTCTAAAATTTACTGCAGTACACAGTGTCTTCTCTAAATTAACTTTGTTACAAGGAAGGGAGAAAACTGGAGAACAAGATAACTCACAAGCAAACCTCCAAATGACCACTTAGTATGAGTAAAGTATGAGATATGATCAAGCAACAGCAAAGGTCATAGACCTTTAAGGTATTGTAGTTATCACTAAATCAGGCCACTGATGTAACATATGAAACAGCCATATAAACCTATCAGTCATTAATGTAAAACTCCTACTCTGTGCCTCAATACCAGTTCCAGCCCCACAATCTCTATTTGCAGTACTTGGATTTAAAAGCAGTAATAGCTGTAGTCATCTGAGCTGATAGACAATATTAAATATGGACAGCCTTTTCATCTGGGATTAAATACGTGGAGGAAATACATGACAGAGAGCAGCCTGAGAACACCCATGACGAGAAGGACTTGGGTCTGCTGGTGGATGAGAAGCTCAACATGAGCGAGCAATGTACACTTAGAGCCCAGAAAGACAACCACATCCTGGGCTGCATCAAAAGGAGCATGTCAAGCAGGTCGAGGGAGGTGATCTCTGTTCCACTCTCGTGAGACCTCACCTGCAGTACTGCATCCAGCTCTGGAGCCCTCAACACAAGAAGGATGTGGACCTGTTGGAGCAAGTCCAGAAGAGGGCCACAAAGATCATCAGAGGACTGGAGAACCTCTCCTATGAGGACAAGCTGAGAGAGTTGGGGTTGTTCAGCCTGGTGAAGAGAAGGCTCCAGGGAGACCTGATAGCAGACTTCCAGTATCTAAAGGGGGGGTTATAGGAAAGATGGGGAGAGACTCTTCTGCAGGGCCTGTTGCAATGGGACAAGGGGTAATGGTTTTAAACTAAAAGAGGGTAGATTCAGACTGTATATAAGGAAAAAAAAAATTACAAATTTTACAGTGAGGGTGGTGGAACACGGGAACAGGTGGCCCAGAGATGTAGTAGATGCCTCATCCCTAGAAACATTCAAGATCAGGTTGAACAGAGCTCTGAGCAACCTGATCTGGTTGGAGATGTCCCTGCTCCTTGCAGGGGGGTTGGACTAGATGACCTTTAAAGGTCTCGTCCAACCCAAACTATTCTGTGATTCTATGAAAAGAAGATGTGTTTTAAATGTCCTTATATTCCTTTGAGCTGTAACTCCCTCTTCCTAAATATATTTCTACCCTACTATCTTCCTGTATGTTGGATAAAAGCAGACTATTTTGAAAAACAAACAAAGAATATTTCCACATTTTTTAGAACTCAGTTAGGGGACAAAAGGATACTATCTAATATATTTGGCTGTTCAAAGGCAAATCAAATTGGGAATTCCAGATATTCATGGCAACAATGGAATATATAGGCCTTTGATAGGCTAAAATTGTTCACATCAAAGTTTTTGATAAAAAAATTTTGTTTCAACAATGTGAGTAACAAAACAAAAAATCATAGTCCATCAATTTGTGAACAGGACTACACCAGTTTTGACAAATAAATTATTCATAGTAAATAGTTAATTGAAGTACCACATTAGCAGTCAGTCAGTTCTGCAACTGCAATGGATGTCACAGCAAGACTTCTGTGTTATCTTGCTATATAACTTCTTATTTCTTTTGATTTTTTTAACATCGAGAAATACAAAAAATGGTACTACCTGATAATGCAGTCAAATATTCAAAAGTAATTTCAAATACAGAAAAAAAAATCTTTTTTTTCCATCAGTAATTTCATGTCTGGTTTACAGAATAGGTTCTTCTCTTATTTATTGCACTGCAGATTCAAGATCCTCCTTGCCTAGACTGAAACATTGAAGAAAATGTAAGCTTACATTACAATGTGAGTAGGGTCAGAGCTCCCTTTTATTGAAACAGTCTTTCTGAATCACTTGATTGTAGTGTGATACTTATCAAACTATAATTAACAACAGGGAAGAACATCCTACATAGCACTTTCTAAATGTAGTTTGCTTAGGTAAGAGCATTAATGACAGTATCAGCAGCAAAAGCTCCTGGCACTGTGCTAGGTTGGGTACATGCACAGAAGGAGATGTTCGGCTGCTCAAACAGGATTTATGCAAATCTTTGGAGTAACTTGCATATTCCTAGTGGGACGCTTATCACAGCTTGAGAACTCTGGCCCAGACCCATCTTTACATTTGGATGACGCTGGTGTAAGAGTCACCTTAGTCATGTCATGAGACAAAGGCAAAGACTGTGTCTCTGACGCCTGGTGCCTAACTAGGTATGCAGTCCTCACCCACTGCAAATGCAAAGCAAAGTGCGCTAGCTTAAAACATCTCTGCTGAGCTGAATAACTGAATGATTCTGGACCAAATGTGCACATCCATGGTTATGAATATGTCAAAGTGGAGGCTTGTATTAGTTAGTGAAATATTTGTGGCATAAACATGCAAATGAACCTACTATGGGGAAAAATTAATAAAAGTGATAATGATCATCATCTTAGTTGTTCATTTTGCTTAAAAAAAACCACTTGAGTGGGATTGTTATTGCATTTTAATTGCTATTTATGAGTTTTATTGATTTTACGTTGACATATATAGAAGACAAAGTAGATATACTCTAACTGCTAACATTTAAAATAGAAAATAATTGTTCCTAGCTGCAAACTAGGATATATTACAGCATATCAGGAGATTTCTTTGTTAATTATTTTTTGTCTTAGTCATGTTAAGAAGTCAATATTTGCTTTCTAAATTTGCAAGATTGCAGACCAGTCCAAGGTTACATAACTCTCCAAACATAATTGTTCAGTGTACAGTATTAGCTAACAAGTAATTATAACTACTAGCTGCTCCCAGCTTGTATTACACTTAGGAAATTCATACAGTCAGACTTGTCAGTTTAGGTCAAACTATTTGGGAAAATGTTTGACTTAAAAGAGTGATTCAGATACTAATAATTGTATAAGATGTGCTGCTCTGAAAAAGGAATAATATGAACTGCAAATATTTTTAAATTCAGAAATTCCATGTTAATTTGTCTCAGAATATGGGTTTGAGAAAAACTGTATTGATAACATTTTGATAAAGTACTGAAAGCTCAACTCTCAGACCACATGCCAGGTGGCAGAGGAGTTACACAGTCTGCATCTATTTTTAACTAAATTACTACTTTGAAGTCAATAATTGTATAGCCATCTTGGATACCAAAGGAAGCCTTTTCTAGCATCTAATCATGCTTAATATCCACTTTCAAAATAATGGAAGTCTTTTGATTTAAGCAGTTCTGCCTTCAAAGAACACTTTCTTCAGTACATTGGATAATGTTTGCGGTTTTTTTCCTTGAGTTTTAAAAGTGTTAGGACACTATTTTTCTAACTCTTGGATTACAAAGGAAAACTAACCAGTAACCAGCTAGGAAATAAGAAACTAAGTATAAAAGAAAGAAGTATCTTCAAGACGCAAAAAAAGAGTAGGAGCCTGGTAACTTGAACTCCTGTTGTTTTGTAGACGCTAAAAAAAATCTCTAAAGAGGAACCTGAGAATTAAATTGTTAGAATGATTAAGGTGATGTTTTAGGAAAAGATCCTGACATGCAGAAAACGGACTCCACAATCTGTAAGATTGTAAAGTAGGTATGTTTATTCAGTGCTGGGCAGCACAGGGGGGTAGTCCCACCAAAACCGTGCCCGCCTGACGCAGCAACTCACTTTAAATTTATACAATCAAGTGTTATATATACATGAAGTTTCACAATGCACCTATATATATGCATGACCTATCCCCGCTTCGTATTAAAACTAGTCCCAAGGGGTCATTTTCATAAACTCCACCCATCTGGGCTTGTGCCGTGCCTCCTGGTGGTGGTCGTCGGGAGTCGTGGGGATGAAGGTAGGTGACTCCTCTTCGTCACCGCTAGTAACCTTTTGTTCTTGCGTAAACTCAGTTATCCCTTGGCTTTTATTCAGGCTGCAGGGTTGGTTTTAGCTGGTTCTTGAAGCAACCCCCTAGTCCTTACCAGGAACTGTCTTTCATGAAGAATAGCAAGACATTCTGCTTCAGATAGTTTGCACAATGGTTAGCAAATCATTAAGCAACTGGTTAGCAAAACATTAAGCACTATTTATCAACTCGATTCCTTAGTATGCACAGCAATAATTAATCAATGCCATATCTACTAATTTTTTTTAACTCCTTCTTTCAATGCAGTACTAATTTGAGCCCAGACACGTAGCTCAGAAGAAGTGGAAGTTGTCGTGACTCTAAGAGTTTTGAGAGGCCTTTTAGCTTTGGTATATTTAATGTGATCATTGCTGCAGCAGAACAGGTACTACCAGAGAATTATCCCACCTAGTGAACAGAGGCCAACAGGCACCAGATCTCACCAGGAGCTCCACAGCTATGTACAAGTACCTGTATGTCACTCAGTGCATTTACACCACAAAGCCAGGGCTTGTACAGGCCCTTTGCCATTCTTCCATTAGCTAATTTCACCAGGATTTTAAAGCATGCTATATTTATTTGGATTTTGTATCAAGGTAAATGGGACTAGACCAATAGGCTAAGAAGTATCCTTAACATTTTTGCCATAAAATATGTAAGCATATGACAGCATACCCTGAGGTGTCATTTCTCCAGAAGGCAACTGGGGAAATATGGAAAGCCAATGAGAACATTCAATTTAAGAATATGTACTCATAATCTTTTTCATTCTTCTAGTACATACAGAGTTGCATAGTGTCTTTTGAAATGACATAAGTTAATTTCAGGAAGTACATTTCCTGCACCAGAAAAACTCTCCTTGCTAGTGTTGTTTATTGTCCCAAAACACATACTTTGCTTTATCAGTTCTTCCGCTGCAAGCTCAGAAATATTACTTGTTGTAGTATAACTCCATGTTTTTTCCAGCCCTACCCACAAAGAGTTTTGATGTTTTAGAATGCTCAAGTGTCACATAATTGTCCTTCACATTACATTTGAGAAGAATGAAAAACCTCCTCTGTCATTTAGGGCAGTATCTTGAATAACTTCATCCCAACAAAACCTATCATTTTAGAATAGACATAACTACAGTATCAAAGTATTTTTCCTGATGAATTTGCTTTCTCAAGCTTCGGAGACTTCACCTTTACTCGCATAAAGAATGGAGTCAGCTGAACTATAAGAACTGCTCAACTTTCATGAGCAGGTTCATGCAAATCTGCTGGGCAGCATTTACTTAAGATGTCCTGGTTGTTACAAGAAAAAAAAAAAAATTTTTTTTTGTTGGAGACATTTCCTGCTATTTGTTTGTTTGTTTTATTGTTTGTTTCTCTTGGTGAAAATTAGAAAATACACATTTAGCTCACATTGTGCATCCTTCTCTGCAGATGTGTATATGCCCCTGTATACGTCATTAGGCATAACACTGTAGTAGTTCTATATCCAGTCTTTAAGTGCTTCTTAGTTTCACAGGGTTGAGCTCAAGTCTTTTTTCTTTAGTGCACCTTGTAGTTGCTGATTCTTGTTAAAAGCAACTTTAAAAGACGGTTTAGTCTTTTAAACTCTACTGTGCTAGAGCCATCATACCACAAAAAGGCTCTGATATACCAGAGGATACATGCTCACATGGTTACTGATCCATTCAATTTCCCAGGTATCCTCAAATTAATTGCATTCTTTATTTTAATTCCTCCTTTAAAACATGACTAATGAAAACGTTGCATCCATCTGGCTAAAGTTTTGAGCCCCTTTCTAAGGATGGTCATGACTTAATTCAGTGACAGTAGCCATCAAGCTGTTCTCCTAGAGCCTTAGCTATAGCTGAACTATGCAGTCACCTGCTCCTCTCCCTTCAGAAATTATTTCCAAAGGAATATGTGTAAAGGAGAATCGCATCACTGCATTTTTACCTGATTCTGATCCTGAAAAGAGACTTCTATTTTATTCTGCATCCTCTTGGTCCTTGAATTCAGCTGGCTGAGCAATGTACAGTTTACAAATTATTGTACAGCTTACTGTATGAAAGTAACACCACTATCCACAGATAAGTAGACTCAGTTATTTAAGCCCATATAAAATGTTTAAGTTCCTTATTTACAGCAGAAAATTATTTTTAGTGAAATCAATAGAGGGAGAGTTTGTAATAGGATCTTTGTCCTCTTTTAAATTCACTGCTATCCATAGAGTTTGCTGGAGTCAGTCTCTGATAAGGCTATCCCATAAATAGCTAACAGGCAAGAGGAAATTTCTATCAATATAAAATTTGTAAAGGGCAGATAGAGAGTCATTGGAGCCATGAACAGAAGAAGATTTGAAGCCTTTAGCTGCCCAAAAAAAATTTTATATTCTTGGTGAGATCGATGAATCTAACACTGGTTCACTAATAATGTGGAAGGTGATACCTCAATACAGTATCACTGCACAAAGTAAGATGTCTCCACTCAAAAGGTGTTCTGAATATCAGAAATCTGCAAAATATAAGATAGCAATCTACATGACAAAGCATGGAGCATATTTTGCTGAGGAAACTTGCAAGTCCTGGTGGTGCAGTTTGTAAGCCCACATCCACACTGACAAACTCTCACTGATGGAACTAATCATACCCATCCCATCAATACTACCATCAATCTGGCCTTCATTTAGAGCTAACAAAAAAGATTTTCTGGGATGACTATAGCTTCTTAAGACACAGCTTATTTTCACTGGACAAAAGAAACTTTAAATGAGTATAAGACTCCATTTTGGCAATATGCAGTTTTGCTGAACAAGCACATTTTCACTTGGCCTTGGTTTCACATACTACATTTTTAGCCAAGTTTGTAACCTAATTGTGTGAGAACACAATTAGGTATTTCACTAGAAAGGGGCAGATGTTAGCTCAGTACAAGGCTTCCCCAACGAGAGTTAATGTTACTAAGGACAGAAGCTTTCCTTTAAAAGTTGAGAGCAAGGAAGATAGATAACAGAAAAGAGTTATTTCAATGCTTTGAATAATTTACTCACGTTTACTTGTATCACTGTATGTGGTTCACTCATTTCAGATAACAAAGCACATCCCCTGTCTAGCACTTGCAGGCCCCATTCAGGTCTTCAGTGCAGTATACTATAAATATTTTGTAAAGTTAATGAAGCATTCTTCTCCTTCCACAGCAGAAAACTATTCTGGTACTAAGAAAAGCGAGATACATTTAGCCAAATGTTTAGAGCTTTCAGCTGAATCAGTTGTTAAATAAGCATAATCTGTAGTTTTTACTCTCTGCTGGTTATTCTAGCTTTAAAAACAACAAACCCATTATAGTGTTTGGAGAAAACATAGAGTAGAAAGCCCAGGGATGGTGCCAGAAGCTGGTTTTGGTCCTAAAGTAGAATCAGAAGCTGCCTTCTGGATTTTCAATATGTGTGATAAAAGAGAGAGTTGGAGACTACAGCAGGCTAGATTCTTTTAACTGCAACTAAAAAGGGATCTGAGTCACTTTGTACCATTTTTACTTCATGAAACCTGTAACATGCTGTCAGCCTACATGGAAGTCCAGCTTTTCATCTAAGTAAATCTAGCTGCAGCAAATGAGCCAAGTCAAGGTCACGATGTAGGGGAGAAATCTTGGATTCAAGGTCTCATATGAAGCCTCTCTTTGGGAGCAGATGGAAGATTCCTCTTGTGCTAGAGAGCACATACGAATGGGAGGTAAAGTAATACATGAGGGTTAGTGTCAACATCTGTAAAGGTGCTACAGTTATGGAATATTTCACACAGTACCATCAGCAGCCATCTTATAGCTATAAAACCTTCACAGGCTGGTTTTGAACTTCTGACACATCCACCAAAAAGCCCCTTCGTATATATACATCTACAGGAGCTCCTAAGAAAGGTCAATTGGCATAAGTATTAGTGCTGAAATATGGCATCCCTTTCACTTCTAGGAATGGGTCGTGTCACGCTGACAGTGTACAGGATGGGGCTGACGAGTCAGCTGAAAGAGCACAATGATAGAAATAAGCACAAGGTAAAAGTTACATAAAGAAGATCTTTTTTTTTTGCCTCAGAAAAACAAAACGGAAAATGAATGTGGACCTAGGGGTAGTGACCACAGACAGGGAGCTGTTTCTGTGCTGTTCTTCAAGAGCTTTCATCATAATTTCAGAAACTCACTGCTATATTTGCCCACCAAAAAGATGATCACCGAATCCTACAACCTTAGTATCAATAGCTGAGTCAGTGCATTGCCAGGGAGGGAAGGGAATGGAAATGGTGGGACCACAGTGAGTGGCTTGAGGCAACAAGCTTAGGAACAGGAAGATGTCCACCAGCACCCTTGAGATTTATGCTTTTACTAGCTACAGGAGCTGAGGAGAACAGCAGTCCAGAAAGAGAATTTTGACAGTGATGAGGAAAGGAAAGACACTGGACTTTTGATAGTGGTGTTATAAAGCAGGGTGAGACAGAACAGAGTGCTCTCCTGGCATGAAGGAAGCTGCACTCAAGTCAGTTTGTGATTGAAACATTGATCAGAAGACTGCAGCTATGTTTCCTCTTTGGAACACAACCTTTTCTCTGGGCCTGGAAACAGGTGCCACAATACAACATGTGTCTATATGGCCCATGCAATCTCCTAAAACAAGGCCAAGCATGGTCTAGGACAGAACAAGCTGGCACAAGCCAGAATTGTGCCAGGGAGCTCATGGATAATGACGCACCAGTGCTCAAATTGTGCCTTGGTGTGGTAGTTTTATTTGCTATAGAAGTAGTTTGTGGGACTACCTGCTCTGCTATGCAAGACAAAAATACTGCTATGACAGGGCAATATGATATCCAAATATAACTATGAAATGCACTTGCAAGTGAAACCACCGCATTAGTACTTGAAGTGTCTAAAAACTTATGGAAATAAATTCCTTTACCCATGTGAAAAATAATGCCTTCCACTGGATTCCAGGTGAGTGGTAAATAGCAGAACACTATAAAAATTAGCTGTGTCATTCCAGAATGGGAATTTATCACTGCATAACTATCTGGAAGAGGCACTAGTTGGGGTTAATTTTTGATATATTATAAATATACAATATTATGAATTATAGAGTGAAACATATTCCTGTAAATTTCTGTAATTATCATATGAGGACATAGTAATTTTCTATGGATTGAAGTGGTAGATTCAGGCTTTGCAATAGGTTTATGCAGGTTAAGAAGATTTGTGGCATCATTCAGGAAGGTATGCTGGTGACATGTCCTTCTGGGAATGCAGAAGAGCTATATCATTCGAATAATTCACTGAAAATTGATTCTGAATTCTCAAGCAGTTTACTAAACTAGAGATTATCCCTTGTTCTGAAGATGAGTGAGAGTAAATAAGAAAAGTGAGAAGGCAGTAACAATCTCTCTACCAGAGGGCATCCAAGACAAGCTCAAGCAGATTTTGATGAGTTTGTTTATGGGAATGTGGATGCTATTTCTGGAATTACAAGAGATGGATCAAGAGAAGCCAATTCATATTACTATTTCACCAGCGTAATTTCCACGATGAATGAAAAGGCACATCACAAGATGGTGAACTATAAGAAAGATAGTACTCCTTCCTCACAGCAATTCAAAGTAAGACATATTACCTTTTTGGCCCCATGGTGACTACCGGAAGATTATCTATTCTTTGAGGGTCAGGTAAGCCCACAGCAGTTCTTAATTGCTGTCAATGTTAGTTGCTAGTTATCACCTACAGGTGGGTAAGTTATGACACTGTGAAGGAGAGAAGCTGTCAGTTATCTCTGTTGGAAAGGTGTCCTGGTTTTGTTTAGTGAAGGAGGGCACAGTGGCAGCTTCTGTAAGAAGCTGCTAGAAGTTGTTTCCCCTTTGTCCAGTGGACTCGGCCGGGCCTAGGGCAGACCCACTGCTAGCCAGGGCTGAGCCAATTGGTAGAAGAATGTTCCCTGATAATGCCTCTGTGATAACATATTTTAGAAGGGGGGAAACAGAAAAGAAAAAAAAAAAAAAAAAAAGAATTAAAAATCAGAAAATGTGAAGACACTGAGCAGGAACAGAGAGGGGGAGGCGCGAACCTTTTGTGCCATGCAGCCCTCACCCTCTGGCCTCCCACAAGGCAGTTTTCTTGGCCCGACTCGGCCCAGCCTGGCTGCAAGAAGTGGAGAGGAGATGAGACGTGAAGAGAACCTGAGAGGCGTCTACCTGCCTGTTGTGAAGAATTTCTGGTGAGAGGAATGGCTGCAGACGCCGAGGTCAGTGAAGAAGGAAGAGGAGGAGTAATGTTGCTCCTGACAAGATTCCCCTGCAGCCCATGATGCAGCCCATGGTGGAGCAGGTTGTTCCCCTGCAGCCTGTGGAGGACCCCACATTGGGGCAGGCGGATGCCTGAAGGAGGCTGTGGCCCATGGAGGGCCCGCTGGGGCAGCCTGTTCCAGAGGGACTGCACCCCGTGGGAAAAAAAAAATGACCCACATCGGAGCAGTTCACAAAGGACTGTAGCCCATGGGAGGGACCCCACAAAGGAGCAGGGGAGGAATGCGAGAAGTTCTTCCCCCGAGGAGGAAGAAGCGACGTAAAGCAACAGTATGATGAACTTCCTCTTCCTCCCTGTGCCGCTTGGCAGGGATGGAGGTAGAGATAATATTAAGCCCAGGAAGAGGGAGGGGCGGGGCAAACTTATCTTGTTCTCTTTCTCATTATCCTGCTTTGATTTTAATAATAAACAAATAGTTTTCCGCAAGTCGAGTCTGTTTTGCTCATAACAGTAACTTTAAGGATCTCTCCCTATCCTTATCTCAAACCTCAAGCTTTGTTTATTGTATTATCTCTCCCTATTCCCTTGGAGGGTGGGGGGAGTGAGAGAGAGATTGCATAGTCTGGTCCTGAGCGGGGCTAAACTATGACAAAATGTTTTACTGATGTCAAGCTAAGGAACAAGAAGGCTCGTTACTGTTATGGTCAGTTTGTGTTCAGGACAAGCCACAGCCACCCCAGCAGTAGGCTGCTGTGCACAGCTAGCAACCTTTCCCTTTCAAGAGCTGCAGCAGATACGCTTAGACACAAAGACACAAAGATCAGTAGCACAGTTGGTTATTATGGGTCATACAAGAGTAAGATAAAAGTTTGAAAACACACAAAGTTGTCATCCTAATAATTTACCTCTCTTACATAAGGGTCAGCTATACTTATCCCAGTTCTTCTAAAAACTTCCAGTAAAAAAACATGCTAGTGTCTGTAGGCTGTTACACAGAGAAATGATGATGCTGCTCTAAGATATGTTAATGCTGTCTGTGGTGCTTATCTCCATGGTTGTCTTCAGAATATGTTTAAGCTCAAGCCAAAACCCTTAGGAAGTCAATAAAGCAGCTTCCATGTCCATTATTTACCAACTTGTCTGAAATTAATCTGAGTCGAATTTACATGGACTAACATAGGAAGGGAATTAGTATAAATTTTAAATGAAACAATTAAAGTGAAAAGTAATATGTGATTTTTAATCACATGCTTATAGAGAGATGTGCAAGCAAGAAGCAGTTTTAATTGAAGACAAGATCAAATTTGTCAAATGTGAATGTCTCAGGTTTGGCATGGATATATATCTGGCAAATAAAGAGATGTTTATCTGATTTGCAGAACTGTTGAGCATGCACAGTACCCATTGATTTCTCCAAAAGCTAAATATATTTGATATTTCAAAGATATAAGACTTTTTAATTCAAGGTTTCTGTCTTTGAGTAATACTAGATTTTTGCTGCTAAGTTTATTATTTTAGCATCATCAGAAGTGGTTTAAACAAGACTTCCTCACACACAGTCGCATAAGCACTAGTGTGCTACACTATCCCAACCTAACTGCATTTAAACAACTTTGCATTTGAATACTTCCTTGGTTCCTTCTTATTTATGGTAGGGTTGTATCTGTTCTTACTGGGTGAACATGGAGTAGGATTACCAACATGATAAACTGAGTGGTTGTTCTCAAGATCTTTGTTTTATGGCACAGTTCTAGATAAAACTAAATGACACTTTGCTCATAGTGAGCACCCAGAGGTATATCTGTGTAAAGACTAAGAAGCTGGGTTTTTAAACATTGGCACTTTCAGTGCTACTAAAAGGAAGGAAACAATTGAATAAAAATCCTAGCAAAAAAAAACCCCACCTAACAACAACCCAATAGCAACAATTCTTTCCAGTAGTTATCCAGAAATCTGATTTCCTTTGCTTTGTGTCAGGCACTTAGCATTATTGCAGCTGTTAAGGGAACTTTATGAGAGTGATTAAAATAAAACTTCTTGGAAGAGAGATGCCACAAGAGACTTCAGCATCACCCGTGAAGTCATTTATCTACTGTGAAAATACAGGTCTCTTGCTTTATTAAACATCTCTGTACAAGCTCCACTTGGTGTCTGGGGCTGGCACAGTTCCACTGAAATCAATGGACCCATATTGATTTACACAAGCTGAAAATCTAAACCTCTGAGTTTATTTACAGCATCACTAAAAGGAGTGATTAATTGTAGCATAGCATCACAATATGATAATAATGGTCAGAAACCTCTCCAGAGTGAAACAGAGGTATGTTATGTCTTTCCGCAAAGAATTTGTTTCATGCAGGCTACCTCTTTTTCAGTTGTGGGGTTTTTTAAAAAA
Organism: Chlamydotis macqueenii; assembly: GCF_036417535.1. Taxonomy (NCBI): domain Eukaryota; kingdom Metazoa; phylum Chordata; class Aves; order Otidiformes; family Otididae; genus Chlamydotis; species Chlamydotis macqueenii. Next base: position 25,177,142 of record NC_141558.1, read on the forward strand.
AAATTAAAATACAGATGGTAATCTTATTGCCATCTCAGGTTTACCCTGCAAAACACATCATGACAACCTGGTGGTATATAATTGCTGAAATCCTGATTGTCACTGGCCCTCAGGTACATAGTGATCCTCTTGAAGAAGAGTATACCTTCTCCGTTTGACAACATCCTTCAGAAGATGTGGCCTTCCCATCCTGCAGGACAGTTGAGTCTGGGCCCTGTGTGGAGCCCCAGTCTCAGCCCTTGCCCCCCACCTCAGTATCAGCTGCCCGTGCTGGTGGCCAGCTCTGATGCAGCACAGCCATCTAAGCTAAGATCAGGCTGCTGGGGAAAAAGCTGTGCAAGAGAGCCACAAGAAACCCTGTCAGGGCCTCCCTCTGCTTTATTCATGCATTTAAGCTGTAGCTGGTACCCTTGGTCCCGGCCTGAGCCATGTTGGAGGTATGCCTGTGCCTGGCCCTCATCCTGACCTGCTGACTTGACCTCAGACCTTCCTCATCACCAGGGACTTGCCTGGGCTGTGGCTGAATCTGGTTACCATCACCGGCCCTGCCCTGCTCTCTTTGCTCAGGCACCGTGGGACTGTCCCCTTGCTGGTGAGGACACTGCCCTGCCACCTCGCTGTCACCCCAGCTCCTGGCTCGTCTTCCCTAGGGACCAGCCCGCTCTTGTTGCTTCCTGAGAAGACAAACTTTTAACTCCTGCACATACGCTGCTCTTGACAGCAGGCATAAGCGAAAAAGCACATGCTGTTGGTTTTGAAAAACAAAGATGAAGAAATGTGCTTTATAGGACCACTCTTATTTAACACTAAATTTAGCAGGAATGGTAACAAATGAGCTTTTTTTTGTTGTTTTTGCTATACAGAATTCTTCTGTTTACTAAGAGCTTGTAATCTGAGAAGCCAAATGGCAGAGAGAAAATTGCATCCAAAGCACCACAGTCCAAGCAAAACATTTGTCTGCATTTGCTTAATTTTAATAGTAAAAGTGGGTATCAGCACATTGCCCAAGCTATAGACCTGTCAGCTGTCATGCAGAAGCATGAGATACTCTTAAGGATTCACCCCAGCCTATGGTCTCCTGCAGGGTCCCTGTAGCTCACACAGTTGCAACCCAGTGTCCCACTTTCTTTTCCCCACTGAGAGACACCACATGTGAAGATACAGAGGGGCAGAGGAGTCCAGACGCTGAGCTGCAGGAAAGGTTGGGCCTCTTTATGAAGTGTCCCATGCAGAAGTCGCAGCAGAAGACATGCTCACCCCACTGCAGTCTCACACCATTGCTCCCGTCTTGTCACAAACTCAGCAAGGGGAAATGAGCTGAGCTGGTGCAGAGGGACAGGGATACGTTCATCAAAGGATCCACCTTATTGAGTCTCACGGGCTAGGTCAGAGAAAAAGTGAAGGTCTGAATCAAGCCACACTTGACTGGCTGATTTCCTAATTCCCTGCGTTGTGGCAGATCTGGGTCAGGAGAGGGAAAACGAAAAAAGCAAAGATAATAAACTTAACGCATGAGGCTCCAGTCCTGGCTGCATAGTTTAGTTCTGAAAGGACAAAGCCCAAAGCCTGTTTACAGGACTGTAAATAGTCAATAACAACATAAAGTCAAAACACATTTTTAACAGACAACTCTTAGTGGAATCAAACTGTTAAAAGGACAAATTTTCCTTTCACAGAGGAGTTTATTACAGTGCTGCACACTCACCTTAGTAGCAGCACTAAAGGTTAATAACGTGAAGAAATCAGGTGCAAGTCTGACATTTTGGTGTCAAGTTTCTCAGCATGAATAGCTTGCTGAAATACCAGTGAGTATGATACAGATTCATCCTAATACAGCTGCCGACATGAAATGTTGCTTAGTGTTTCGGGGAGCCAGGCTGGTGGCAAGGTTTCCATCAGAAGTACCTAGGTCCCACGGCATGCCAGACCCAGGGCACTACAGCTCGGCAGCTCATTAAACATTTCAATCATGCCCAGCAGTTCTCCAAATTGTAGTCTTTTCAGTACATCATTTTTTTTTCCACTAATTATATTGATTTTAGCAAATTGCAGTGTCCTTCTGTTGATTTTCAACTATGTACAGCAAAAACTTGGAGTGACAGAGGAAAAACAAACCCATTGTGCTCCAGCAAGTTATTTTATACTATTAGACCTTTCATGGGACAAAACAGAGACTTCAGAGCTAAGAACATATGAAAATATTACAGTTATTACAAAAAAAAATAAACAGAAGCTAAATGAATATAGACTTTACATTGATCATGCAGGAAAAAAAAAAAAAGACCACTCAATTGTCTGGAGCACCAGCTCTGTAATTACATGCCCATTTACTTTCAGTGTGTGGACTGTGTAATCGCCTGTGCTCAGCTTTATCTTTGGGTCATCACAACGGCTTGACCATACTGCATGCTGGCACCTGCCATCTGCAGGCTTTCCTCCCACACCAGAGACCTGAATGCTAGCCCACTCTACTTCCTAAATCACATCTTAATAAGGCAGAGAGCTACTAAAATCTGCTCCATTAATTAGGGGCTGTTATACAACCTCTAGCAAAACAGCAACACAACCCTTATCCTGTTTCTTCCCCATACAGATAAGCTATGATACTCCCCTACACTTTCATTTTAGAAAACATTTCACTAATTATATTGACGAATCATGCTCGAGATAGGATATTTGCATTGGTGTAAAAGTCAATGTAGCTAAATATTATAGCATTAGTAATCTCATTCATGGTGGGAAGACGAGAAGGGGCACTTGGCTGTTCGGGAAGTATGTTTCTGTCCCTGTTTCTCTGACCTTTTTACTAATTTTTGGTGAATCATTTGCTAATACAGAATACTTAAGCAACTCTGGGAGCTGAGAACAAAGCCCAGAGTGAGTGCTTTAACAAGGAAGTCAGTACCATAGAATCATAGAATGGTTAGGGTTGGAGGGGACCTTTAAAGGTCATCTAGTCCAACCCGCCTGCAAGGAGCAGGGATGTCTTCAACTAGATCAGGTTGCTCAGGGCCCTGTCTAACATGGCCTTGAATGTTTCTAGGGATGAGGCATCTACCACCTCTCTGGGCAACCTGTTCCAGTGTTTTACAGGGTTTTACACCCTCAGTGTAAAAATTTTTTTCCTAATGTCTAGTCTGAATCTATCTCCTCAAAGCCATTCAAAACCATTACCCCTCGTCCTATCACAACAGGCCCTGCTAAAGAGCTTCTTTCTGTCTTTCCTGTAGGTCCCCTTTAGGTACTGGAAGGCTGCTATAAGGTCTCCCCAGAGTCTCCTCTTCTCCAGGGTGAAAGACCCCAACTCTCTCAGCCTGTCCTAATAGGACAGGATCTTTAATCCTCTGATCATCTTCATGGCCCTCCTCTGGACTTGCTCCTACTGATCCATGTTCTTATACTGGGGGTTCCAGAGCTGGACGCAGTACTCCAGGTGGGGCCTCATGAGAGTGGAGTAGAGGGGGAGAATTATCTCCCTCAACCTGGTGGCCACCATTCTTTTGATGCACCCCAGGATGCAGTTGGCTTTCTGGGATGCAAGCACACATTGCTGGCTCACGTTGAGCTTCTCATCCACCATCACTCCCAAGTTCTTCACATCAAGGCTACTCTCAATCCATTCTTTGCCCAGCCTGTATTTGTGCTTGGGATTGCCCTGACCCATGTGCAGGACCTTGCACTTGGCCCTGTTGAACTTCATGAGATTTGCACAAGCCCACCTCTCAAGCCTGTCAAGGTCCCTCTACCAAGAGTATTTGAAAGGACAGTTGAACCCTGGTCCATACATTCAAGAATGTATGTGCTACATACAACCATCTGCTGCCTTTGTGGATGTAGCTTCCACATGGAGGGAGATACCTGGCTCATCACTGTAGGTAAATACCTTGGCTTTAGAGAAGGGTACAACACAAATATGCATCTTTCCGCAGTATCCCCTTCTGGTTAATTCTGAGATGCTCCTAGTTCAGTGCTTTTTTGTTCAGTCTTTATTAGAGTAAACCAGTCCTTTCTTGGATTTAGTTTCTATACCTTACAGATAGGTTAGAATTTTTTTTCACCAGTCAGTCATTATAGTATATAACAAATGTTTATTCTTCTGTCTCTTTGTTGTGGGAAAATTAATACATGTTCACATAACTGGGGTTAATCTAGCATTTAGCAGTTAATTTACCTTTCCATTTTCTGACCTTTTATTACGTATAAAAGAAAACAGAGGATACAGTCTACAGTTACATATATTTAGCTCTTGTCCTAGGTATGTTTAGCCTTTATCGCAATAATTTTAGGTGTATACAAAGGGCAAAATAATTTACACAACAGTTAGAAGCCTGAACTGTTTAGGAGTGTATCACATAACTTGCACTTCTTTGTGTTTGGAAATCCCCTTTCTCTGTAACTCGGTAGGCACCTTGGCCGGATTTATTAAAGGGATTTACCAGCTTAATGAAATTTGTAGCTTCAAAACTTAATTTTAAATCTGTTCAGGTAGTTGTTACCCTCACTAAAAATCAATAGACCAAATCTCATACATCTCATATAAATCACCAGAATTCCACTTAAATCAAAGAGTTGCCTTAATGTAAGTGACGAAGGCATTTGCCCGGTGGGAATGTTCATTCAAGTAATGACTGCAGGCTTACACCTATCCTTGCTAAGACTCATCGTCACTCAGCAATGTAAAGTTAATTAATTTATTTCCTTTCAATTATTTCCCCTTCAGTGAAAGAATTCAATGAAATAAGTAAGAAAAAACTACTCCAGATCATTAACCTGTAAAGATAGGATAAGTGTCTTCTCTTAATTTCTTTCCTTCTTCACCTCCAAACTGACAGCTCTGAATTAACAAGACTATCTAGTACCTCTAAAGTTTTAGACTGTATCTTAAACTTGGTGGCCATGGAGGGCTTTGGAGGCTAAGGAGCCAAGCGCCTAGGGAAATGCCATGGTAAAAATAAGTAAAAATTGCCATGGTAAAAATAAGACCAGCAATGGAGAGGTGGAGGGAAGTAATCACAAAGACTAACTGCAGTCCTGGGGACACCTGACCTGCTTCCCTAGGAGGCTTTATAATGAGTGGAGGATAATTATGCAGAAGATAAGTCAAAGAAGAAACCTAACTTTAGGGTCTCTGAAACTGCATCCCCAGGGGAACTGCTCTCCCCATCATAGACCTCCACACTCCCAGCTCCAGTGTCCACATTTTAAAAAGGGATATTTTAAAAGTAGACTGTGCACTGAAGAGAAACACAAAAATCCTTCGAGAACTGGGAAAAAAAAATGCCTGTCTTTGAGGTTGGTCTGTTTATCTTATCAGAAAAGAAGATTGAGATGCAACTAGATTAAGGTGTGTAAGTGCTTTCATGAGTAAAAACTATTGAGTAATAAGCTAGCAAAGAAATGCATAACAGGAACCAATTAGCTGGAAGCAGAAGCCAGATAATTCAAATTAGAAATTAAGTACACATTTTTAACAGTGAGAGTGAATGGCTACTGGAAGAGACTACAGAGGACAGTGGTAGATTCTCACCGTATTCAGATTTTCAAGTCAGGACCAGATGCTAGGCTGAAAGAAAAGTTTTAGTGAAACTATGGGTCTCAATGCAGCATTACAGTCTGATACTTAATGGCCTGTTATATTCAGGAGATTAGATAGTCTAATGATCCCTCTTAGCCTTGAACACTACGAAGCTAAACTGTATAAATCTGTATCAGTCTCCAGGGATTCAGATGTAGGCTTTGTGCAAAAAGATCATCCTCAGTTTTGATAACTTCTGGTGTCTTTCAAAACTAACTGATTTCTGAAAGATTTCTGGCCATAACATCTCTTCCGTGAGAGCTGAATATAAGCTGTATACAAGTCTTATTTGTAGCAATAACTGGTTTTAATAATGGGACTTTTCTATTCTGTTATACCAGGTCTTACTATGAATAAGGTGGCTATAATTTTATGGCATAAATTACCATTTATCAGCTGCAATTCACCTAGAAATCAAGCTACAGAGAGGGATGCAAAGGATGAGTATACTGATGTGATTTGCAAATATTCAATAATTGAACATCACCATAATACTGTGAAGTGAGTAAGTATTATTAATGGATTTCACAGATATTTTGCCATTTAAGTGAAGTGGCTTGTTCAAAGCTAGATAAAAGAAAACTATTTTTTTTTCCTAAAAGACAATGGGAAAAAGAGCATTAAAACACATCTGGGAAGCCCTGGCTCTCTTGAAGTTATTTGCAGATTTGGGGGAACTGAACTTTCAACCTGTTCTGTAGCTCAGCTTAAACCTAAGTCCATCCTAGGCACAGTGAAATGTTGTTTTTTTATTCAGTTTGTATCTGATTTGAAAACCTGTGCCAAAAGAAGTATAATGATTATTCCAGATTTATTTATTTTCCCCTTTTTCTGCACTATGTCGTTTGACAATCACACTGAATTATCAGATGGAAAACATTCTTCACTATCTACCCACTTTATAATATTTTTAATATATTTCCCATGAGGGTAAAGTGAACTGAGATTAAATTCTGGTAGCAGAAACATTTTTAAACCTATAAGAAAAACGTAAAGGGAGAATGAAATCAGGCCTTTATTCCTAGTATTACGGTTGACTTCAGATGTATTTTTCAGCTAAGTAGTCTGTTTTTAAGATTTTCTTTGTACTCAGAAAAAAAAAAACCAACATAAAAACGAAGACAAATCCCATAAATTAAAAGTTATTAAAATAAATTAGAAGTATGCAAATGATTTTGTGTGAAAAACATCAATTCCATAACTTGTAACAGTTCTTAGCTCTGTTTTACTGAAATTCATACAAGAAAGTGGGGGGTTATCAAAATAAATAAACATAGGTTATTAAATAGGTTTTGAGTTGTTTTTAGATATTTCCAACTCAATAATTTTGGTTAGATTTGGCTTCAGCTGTTGAGGGAAAGGATGAAGACAACCGAATGTAAGTAACACTGTGATTCAGTATCACCTTTTTCTACCATGCGGCTGCACTCTCTCTTCCCACACGAACTCTTGCACTGCCCACACATCTGCATGGCTTTTCCCCACCTTCACATCAAAGAGGAGAAATGGGCAGGAAGCCATCACAAAACCATGATCTTCACCCGTTTGCAAGTGAGGACCTCTCCCACTCTGGCCCTCAGTTTCACATATTTCCTCCCCTTAGATCAGGATCCCAGTGCCTTCTGTTCAGAAGAAAAACTGCAGTAGCTGAGAGGTATTATTCCTTGATTTGACGGGCCACAAAGCTTTTCTCCCTCTATCTCTGGACTCTCAAGGCAGGAATTATTTCCCCATCATTCCTACAGTAACTCCTAACTGACTTCTGTGCCTTTTCACTCAAGAACTGTGCCAATTATCTGGTGCTTAGCAAAGTCAGCAGCAGTTTCCATTTCAGTCACTTGCAAGCCATCTGAAGTCTCTCTTCCCAAGGAAATGTTATGAAGCAGAAAAGCGACATATGTCACCAGGAAGAAACAGACACTTTGCCTTCATTTCCCTGCAAGGTCATTGTGTAATGGCTTCCTACATTTGTAATACTTTCCTTCTATCTAATAGTAATTATTTCACTAGATGATCCTCTTCTTCAGGGACATCTTGCAATATTTCTCCAACCTATCCCTTTACCTCAGGAACACAGGAGGGTATTGTTTGAGTCTTCACATGGATAATACACTTTATAAAATATGTCACATAGGAAACTGAGAAAGATGAGAATAAGCAATGTAAAGAGTCAGAAAATACCTACAAGGAGAGGAGCTTAGCAAGAATGACACTTTCCTTCTGGTTGCAATACAGAATAAGGACATGGATGCAATAAAACTTAGATAATGTTCTTCTCAGTTAAAAAAAAAAAAACCACTCATCACATTTAAAAATGTGTACCCGGAGTACAAATTAATAGTATTACAGAGAGAGAAAATAGAGTAAAAGTCAATCCTATATTATGAAATCAACTGGAAAGATATGAAGGGTATCCATCTGCACAGTTGTAAAATATAAAATTAAATGGGCTACAAATCTCTTGCCTTTATTTTTCCAGCATCATATGACTACGATTCTCTAAAGCAGGTGGATAAACAAATATGGGCAGATAAAGTCTTTACATTTGTCAAACTTGGTAGGACTCCTAATGCTAGTAGAGTCCTTAGCATCCTTGAAAGGAAAATACAGAAATTAATCAAGGTCATCGCCAATGACAACCTGCAGATCCATCAGGGCTATTGGTGACAGAGTTGATGCTAACCAGCCCATGGTATGGAACAATTAACACAAAAATGCAGTCTCTTTTTTATTGCATACTACTGAGAAGGTGAGCATTTATAATCACCTACATGTCCTCTGCAAATCCAAACCTGCCTGGTAACACCAAAGGGAAAAGTGACAAAAATCTAATAGCTCCCTTCCCAAAAATACAGAGTCTAAAATTGGTCAAACAAAGGCCAAATCACAGTAAAACACAAACACAAACACTGTTGAGCACACAAGTCATGTTATTCATAGAAAAGATGCATCACTGGAGTATGATCCAAGTATGATGAAAGTCATAAAGCAGTCAAAGGTTTCTGTATCTGGAATAATGATATACACCTACAAGTTTTAGACGAAATTTAACAAAAACAGAGTTCCTCTTAAGAAATTAGGAAAACTGCAGCAACCATGATTACAGGAATAGCAGTGCCAACAAATATGTAAATGAACCCATCAGCATGTATGAAAACTATATAATCAAAGACATTGACCACAGAAAGGCAATGTTACAAGCCACTTTGCTTCCTTTCTGAAGGAATTCATTTGAGAAAGGAAGAGCACTGAGATCAGTTCAGCAGAACTGTATTCAAGAGAAAACCAAAGTATCTGCCATTGTCAATGAGGGGAAAAGGCTACATAAGTTCACACAAACTCTAACTGTTCAACAAATTTGTGAGAACGTCTTCGACAAATGTGTAATTTCGGCACCACTGAGATTTCACCAATAACTTTGAAGTCATTACTATTAGTATTAGTAATGAAGTGCAAGAAAACTATGCTTCTTAAAAAAAAAAAAAACACCTAAAGATTATAAACTGTCAGTATCCCCTGAGTCTGTGAGGGACACCTCTGAAATGCTAAGTAGAAACACAGCATAGTAGACATATGTGAATGCACATGTCATAGAAATAGCCAGGATCACTACTCTCCACAGCTGTCTGATTGAGGGATACAGAGAAGACAGCCAAACTCTATTTAGAGGTGCACAGGATTAGGACGAGAGGTGATGACCACAAGTTAACGCTTTCCTTCAGTTAGAGCTGAATGCTCAGAACAGTTCATTGGTGAAACAGTTTCTCCTGATTTTCAGTGCTGCAAATGACAGCATGATAAAATCAGTTAGATCCTTCCACAATAAAAATTCTTAAGGCTCAGAAGTTAGACAAATTTCAGTCTGATGATACAAAGACAAGGTGAATGATGGCACCTTAGTAAAGTGCAAAGAATAGCCAGTTACTTAAGTAAAAACAAAATACTTGAAAAATGTCTCTATTAATGCAAAAAACACATAATGGAAAACACACACAATGAGGTGAAATAGTAGCTGAGAACACCCACTGTTGTCCCTATAGCCCTGAGGACCACCTGTCACACAGGGAAAAGACAATGCAATTGTCACAACACAACACATGCACAGACCACTTGACACCCTTACGGCTGTATCTAGCAGCTGAAGTGGAACTGTTGGGCTGCTAGTATGGAAACTGTGACTATAGTTACAGCTAATGCCTTATGTCTTTATCCAAGAAGAAATTTCAGATATGACATCGAACAGCAGAATGTTGTAGAAACATCTGTAACCACAGTCTTAACTCCTCTGAATGATGCTTTTCATGCACAGTTAGGTAATTTCATCTGAAAGAGGCCTTGTAGGTGATATAAGGATATTATTTCTTTCTGCCTTTGTCTCTACTCCTGTGTATGTATAAAAGTATGTGTATTCGGAGCTGAGGTGCTGTGAGTCGAAGATGTTTTTGGAAAGCCTTGCTAGAATGTTTGTCTCATTTTACCCTGTCTAATGTGAGTCTTCATTGGGAAAATAAGTTAAAAGATAAACAAAACAAGAAAAAATATTTCTTAACAATAAGAAGATTATGAATACACATAGACAATGTCAAACATTCACATTGCTCTCCTATTATGAGTCATACTAAAGCAATCTCCTCAAAGCATGTTTTCCTAAAACAAACTTTAAGATTGGCTCTGTGAGCTGTCTGAAGAACAGACTTAGTGATTTCTAGCAGCCTGAACAATGTTAGGTTACAGGTCATTTAACCAAATTGCTTTTGATTTTTGAAATGTGCAGGATGCCTCTGCTGAAGGACCTATTGGCATGAGAATGCATACTTAAGGCGTATTAAATATGCTAGTTATACAAAAAAAAAGAATGATGTAATTGTTATATTTGAACATGAAGGCACAGAGATGAATATGAATTTAATCCTCCAGAGTGATCTGTTAGGATTGTGCATACAAAGTTTGACCCGAAACATTAAGATCAATTTATTTTCCATTTCAGAATAGAAAGCTTTATTAACCTATCATCAAATATCTAAATATCTTATAAATAGCACTCTTAAAAACAATTTGAACTTTTCTTGTGAATCTTATAGGCTGGATTAGATGAACTGTTTTAAAATTCATTTTGCTTTCCGCTGTTAAGTGCTCTTCTCAAATGACAATAAGCAACACATGCAATTTCATCCTGCAGTAATCTGTGGCAGATCAGACAATATATTGCCTGTCAACAATAAACTTCCTGTCAAACTGATTTGGCAAGCATCATTTTCATGAAGCCATCAAGAAGGCAGCCTTGGTGCTTCAGGCCCAGTCATGAGACAGCCCTCTTGGAAAGACAGCTTTGGGCTACACCATCTGATGGGATGGTGACCAAGGCCATAATGCAGCTAAAGGAGTTCCATGAAGCAGAAGAGAAAGGTCATTTCAACAGCTTTTCTGCAGTTAGGCATAACTTTGCATTCTCATTTAATATTCCAGCCAATCTATTTTCATGCTACGAAGGACCTAATGCCTGAAATACAAGCTTAAAATCTATGAGATTGTAGATCTTAGTAGCAGAACTAATAACAAACTAAATGCTTCTTTGTCACAGACCAACTCCTTATGCTAAGAGCAATGGGGCTTCTTCATTCATGCCCAGTTGGCAAGGAAGGCTGCTGCATTATGTTGATCAGCATGTGACTATATCCCTTCAGAAACTGTTTCAGCTCATGCATATTTGCCCTTGTATCTGAATGTCATCAAAGATGTTCTCCAGGAATTAGCCTGTATGACTATTGCTTCTTCACATCCTCCTCCTAAATTAACTTCTGGTGAGTGCCTTGGAGAAATCAGGCAACTACTAAAGATTAGGTTGTGCAGCAGTGAAGAGAAACAGGTGTTATTTATTTATTAAAACAAACTTCCAGATGGTTCAAGATCACCACATTGTGCAAACAGCCAGCTTAAATCATAGAATCATAGAATGGTTAGAGTTGGAAGGGACCTTCAAAGGTCATCTAGTCTAACCCCCCTGCAAGGAGCAGGACATCCCCAACTAGATCAGGTTGCTCAGAGCCTCATTCAGCCTGGCCTTGAACTTTTCCAGGGATGGGGCATCCACCACCTTTCTGGGCAACCTGTTCCAGTGTTCTACAACTCACATTGTAAAAAATTTTTTCCTAATATCCAATCTAAATCTACCTCCCTCTATTTTAAAACCATTACCCCTTGTCCTATCACAACAGGCCCTACTGAACAGCCTCTCCCCATCTTTCTTGTAGGCCCCCTTCAGGTACTGGAAGACTGCTATAAGGTCTCCCCAGAGCCTCCACTTCTCCAGGCTGAACAGCCCCAACTCTCTCAGCCTGTCCTCATAGGAAAGGTGCTCCATAGGAAAGGCCGATTTAGTACATTCATCATTCAAGTCATTGTGAATAGAAATGAAAGAAACCATTGGTAGTACTTCCCATCTTTAGCTCTAGAGGATACTACTTCATACAAAGAGTTTCCATTTCTTATTTTCACCCATTAATTGTAGTCACGCCTGAGGGCTCAAAAGGAAGCATCAATGAACATGAAAGGGCTCTAGCAGACCTTGTCAGAGAAGAGACCAAAAGGGGACTCACCAGTTACATGTTAGAGGTGCTCAGAATTCCTTAATTTTCTTCCTCTGTGTCCCACTTTGACCTTTTGGAAAATATACTTGATATGAAGTAGTGCCCTCCTTTTTGATATACGAGCTTTATATTTCCACAGACCATTTTGTATGTAAGTGTTTGAGCTAGCTGAATCACTCCCAGCCTACACTGTACATTTTCAAAGGGACTATAACCACAGAGAAAGAAAATTACAACTCCTAGCTTTATTGGAAGTGCTGTATCTGGCTCTAGTTAGTTAGCTAAGTGAATAAATGAATGAGTGTACAAACAACTGGAAATTACATTTCCGTTATTTTTGCTAGCTTTGAAGCTGTTAATCTTGTAATTAAAGGGTTTGAGATTTTAAATTCTATTACACTATTTCTGACAATGAAATATTTCTACAATAGCTCTGGGACTGGAACTCAGACAGGTAAGAACCATCTTGATAATTTTCTCTCCAGCCAAAGCGATTCAAGCTGGGACCAGTGTGCCCTTAAGCACTCATCACAAGTAATTACCCTGCAGAGGGAACACAGCCAGAGAAATATTACAGCATTACTATTATTACTTTTCCGGATTAAGTAATAAATATTTAAAAGAGTAAAGCTAGTCCACATGAAATGACAAATGAGTGCACGTCAAAACCCCACCTACTCAAATATGCACCTTAAAGCCTTTTCTACCTGAAATAAACAGCAAAAATAATTCCCTTCCCCACCACTGTTGGCTCTTATTTTCCTTCATGAGCTAGACTCGCCTTCAAAGATAAAATCTATTGTGATATTAGTTACTTTTATAAATGTTTCTGGTCTGTTTCTTTCAGAAAACTAGAGTGAGGTCAAAACAACATCAGGCAGCACAACACAGGGTGGTTTCCATTGTAGAGCTAAGGCTATTTCTCAGTCTTCCTGTTTGCAGATCTCCAGGCCTGCCTGAGAGAGGTGCGGGTCTTCATACAACAGAGTTAACCCTCCTGACCTCAGGATCACATTTTTTAGATGCTTTTGCATCGAATTTGAAGGAAATTCAGCCTCCCGAAGACTCACAGACTCTGGAGTGAAAATCAACGAATTGGTTCTTTTTCCATTGCCATGTCATGCTTAGTCACGCAGTCACTGCCCACTCAGCTAATAATACTCTCTCATACTAAATTTTGTGCCAGAAAATTAGCAAAAATAGATAGTAAAGAAACTATAATGAACTGTGAAATGTTGTCTAAGAAATTAACTTCCAAATGACTCCATTATTTGGTCTTTCAGTACACTTTTCCTTAATGCAAGGAAGCATTAGTTTAAATGGACAGTTATGGTACAAATCTTTGGAAATATTTAGACTTCTTAGAATTTATTTCTAGTCATTCTAAAATTTCTCTGGTTTTGATAAACTATCAAAGTTCTGCAAATAAATAATGGTGATTTTGAGGGTTAGCTGGATATATAGTATGTTATCAATCCTAGCTTCATGTGTATTTCAAAACAAATTTTGTTTTGTGTGTAGTAATAATAAAAAGATCTTCAAAATCCCAAACATTTTTAATAGGACAATCTGAATGATTTAGATCAAAAGTCTGTTTTATTTGCAGTTTTTAAAATATTGACAAAATTATTGGTCACTTGTGTAAATAATCTATGGAAGGCGTAAATTCCATATATTTTATTTATTTGCCTATTCACCGTGCAGCAAGGGCAATCTACATATTTGGTGTATCTGACCTCCTTCAAGTCATGGACATAGGAATGAGGAAACCTATGGTATACTGACAATCATATAACTTATTCCCAACACCTCAGGCAATCCCCTGAATGCAGTTTAGCCCCATCTGAGCTATGAGAAATTTACCCCTTCATGAATCAGTGGTGTAAGTGCCATTCTTCCAAACATCTGCTTTTCATTTTGCAACTTCTGCTTCTTTAAAAGCATCTGTCATATAATCTGTCCCAGTTTTATACCAGAGTTATTCCCTCTTTTTTTTTCATGCATCTACAACCAAATAAAACTTTTTACAGACATAAAAAATATTCTGCTATTATAGAAAAAAAAAAAGCTCTAAGAAATAAGACACTGAAGTGTCTTCTTTTCTGTTTACAATCATTATCACTTTGCTTTAGAAGATTTGGGGAAAGTTCTTATTTCAAATATATATTTCTATAAGGAATCAGAACATGGCTTTCACATAGACTGATATCTCTAACTAGAAAATTATGAGAAAATTCAGCAGCAGTAAATCCAGCAATCATATAACTTATTTGTAACAAAATGTGGCATAGCAATGGTGCTGATAAGGATATGCAGTATAACTGTAAAGTTGTGGAAAGCCAGAAATTTGCTTGAGTTTGACCTCCACCTACAAAGGCAAATGCACATCTCTTTTGACAGATCCAGCTGAAGCCCACAGAGAAATCTTGAGTGCTTACAGGCAGACTCTACAGCTCATTTTTAGAAAAACGGATGCATTAGAGACTCTTGCCCTCAGAGATACTGATTGAAAGACACATTAAACACAAAACTTGTTACTTCTTGGAAAAGACAACCTTACAAGATCAGACCACAAGAGCTTCAGTAGAGAAAATCCCATCTCTTTATTCTGTTAGAGGTGGGCTGAATTCTAGGGGGTGCAGTTAATAAATCAGGATGTAACGGTAACTGCTAGGTCATTTCTGTGCATAGAACAACACTGGGACATTGATCAGATTCTTTTTTTTCTCAGGGCAAAATTTGTATCTTCTCATAAAACAAAAGTTAACAAAATGCCAGACATCACTTTAAATATTTTCCATTTTCAAGCTTCTAACCTGGACACAAGGCTCTGGAATCAGCCTGTTCATCCTTGCAGTGTTACCTGCCTGTGTAAGTTAGAGGATGCTCAACACAGCGTACCTTCTCCTAGAGCACCTGTCATAGCCAGCACTGCCTCCCTGAGTTGTCCTACATGGTTACTGCTGTCTCTTCCTAATTTTTTCTCAGGGATCTCTGCAGCAACACAAAACCAAAAAAAAAAAGGGCAGCTAAAAAAGCTAGGTACTTGATTTTATCATAAAGAAACTAAAAGTTAATTTTGACAAGTAGATACCAGATTATATATAGAATTTTCTACTTCTTTTTGTATTTCTGATTTTTTTCTTTTTTTTCTTCTTTCCTTTTTTCTTTTTAGTCTAGTCTTCTTATTGGCAACGACTAAGTTTTGTCATATGGAACCTTCTAGGTCCTGAGCAGGCTCAAGCCAGCTGTGTGCTACGATAACAGAAATATTAGACAATAGTTCATATCTCCTTGTGCCCACAGGAGTGAATCTCAGCCCAGATGTTTCCGTTGTAGGAAAGTTCTTTAAAAAGTATTGCAACTGCTGGTGTGTGCTGGGAATAGTCTAATAAATTGTTTAGTGTGAATCTGAGCAACTGTGGAACTTTTCTTCAAAACTTAATACCAAAAACAATCAACACAACTGCTGAGGTCCAATGCACGTGCTAAAAAAATAAGTTTTTTCTTACAAACAATAGTTGTATCTATTTAATTAAAAATAGTTTGAAGACTATTTTTTTTTACCTGATGGAAACTTCTTGGTGGGTACTTTTGCAGTGGTTCAGATACAATTTATAATTTTTACTTGTAAGTTTACAAATTCAACCAAACCAACATAATCTCACCTAATTTGAATTTGGACTCCACAAAGCAATTATACCAAGCCACTCAAAATACTCACTGTTTCAGACATAAAAGGGTATGGCTTTGTGCATAGATATGACCGAAGGTGCCTAAAATTTTAGTCAGTACTTTGACCCAGAGCCTCCTAAGAATTAATTTTAATGAGCTCCATATGCCAGGAGAATTTGCTGTAAGATGTCTCTACAATAGAGAGGCCAGAGGGAAAGGTAGCCCATTGGTTTGGATCTAATGCCTGTGGCTTATTTTTTTACCTCTTTCTGTAAGTCTGACCCAGAGTTCAACATCGTTCTCATCTGTATGACTCAGATCCAAAACTTTATTCAGGTCTTAAGGCTTTTTTTTTTAATATAACTTTAAATATTTAGATTATATTGAAGACTTAATAATGAGACTAATAGGAGTTACTAAGAAATAAGCAAAGAGATTTCAATTCAACCAGAGAAGAAAGCTTTTAGCTCTGATTGACAAAAGCTGGATGCAGCCTTATTATTGATGGCATTAACTCATCAAAACAGAAGAGAGCCTGAAATTTCTATTGACCAGCTACTAAATTCAGGAATATTAATACATGCAGAAATAGAAAGAACATGACCTGAAATTCAAATTATTTTTGACAGTCATGAAAAGTCTACTCATAATAACTTGTCAGGAAAGGGAGAGTTTGCATTCTGTGGAGTATCAAATCTTAAAGTTTGCCCTTACAGAGGATCTCATTTAAATTATTAATTTTTTATTATTTTAAATTTGTTGTTTATTACTTAAACTTTACTGTATTTTTATCTCTATACTCTATAGGGCTCATTGAAAGAGTTTTACACTAGATTTGAAGGGGCAAGGGGATTAAATCAGGCTCACTACAGATAAGCCTGGGGGCAGCACACTGATGTTTGAGGGATGGTGTGCTAGCGAGGCCCTTCGGTCTGCCATCTCAGTGGAGGTAGGGGATGGAGATCCACGTGGCAGCAAAGACACAAGGGTTATTGATGTGTTAGAAACCGCAGGCAGGGGTCATTATGATGACCCTGCATACCAGTAATACCCAAAGGGATCAGATCGCAATTGAGGGTACTACTGGGAACTTATCTGTCTTCTGGATGCTTTAAAGCTATGAGGCAGTGGGACACGGTTTCCTTTCTTTTTTCTATTCCAAGCCATACAACAGCACAGAACAGCCTTGGCATTCGCATGAAGGAAATGAGCTCAGATTGTCACCAGCAGCTCTTCTCTTTCTGTGCCATCTCTGTTTTCCTGTCACCTTTAGCACTCTGGCCAAGGACAAAGGCTTACAGTCTAATTCGACAACTGCTTCTAGGATTCCAACTTGATTGGTTGTCATGATAATGAGTAGACGGTGGTAACAAGTTACAGAAAGAAATTCACGTTTCCACCACTGAGCACTGGCTGTTATTAGTAATAATTAAAACATTGCTTTGGAAGCTAGTCTTTCTGTCCAGCTGAGAGCTCTTTGCCAGTCATGTCCAGCCTGGCTTCCTCTGAGTCTTTTAAGAATTAACATGCTCAGAGAAACATCCATCACTGGATTAAAATTCCTACATTAGAATAGCAAGTGTCTATCCTATCTATTCTGGAAATATGTAGGAGCTTTATGCACACAGTCCAGTTTCCACTTACAGAAAGCCCTGAAAAACTTGGGAGGTAAATCTAACAGGGCTAAGGAAAGGTGACAAGCAGACAGAATAAGCACAGGGAAGCAATGAAATAATACAGGTCACCAAGAGAGTGCCATAACAACAGGCACAGCACAAGCAGCCACAGCTTAAAGGGAGGGAGTTTAAAGGGCTGCAAATACCTAAGCAGCAGGAATTACCTAAAAATAGGTGGCTGAGGTCGAGAGTGGCATTCTTTCTTTCAGTCTTGGAAAAAAATATATATATTTTTAATTAATTATAATCAAATTATAATTATAATCAATTTGATTATATAAATATAATCAAATTATAATTGATCTCAATTTATAGTAATAAGTAAATAAATAGTAAGAAATATCCCCCCAATAATGGGATAAATTTGCATTTTGGGTGAAGGAAATGGAGGCAGGGGGAAGCTAACTATCACAACTGGGTGCAATAAGCACTGCAGTGAGTAAGCAGCCATCCCACTTAGGCTGTGCGGGGAGTCCTAATAGAGACAAATAGCACCACTGCCTGGCATGATCCATGAAAAATAGCTTCAGCATTTCACTGAATCATAACCGTTCACCTAACGCAATGACTGCAGAGAAAAGTTATCCGATCTAAAGGAGTATTTTATCTATGTGGGATACTTTTTTCATCCTGAAAACTGTCAAACTCACCAGACACCTGAATCCCAGAACCTATTCATTTGAGTTGAAGATCCAAGTGTCATAACTGTCTCGCCTGTCTTTTGTGTTCAACATGAAAAAGTGTCTTGCCCAAAAAACAAGCGACGTGGCAATCTTGCAAGTCAAACAAATTTGTACTTAATTTAAGGGCTTTCAATGGGTTTTTGATCTGTTGTAGGTTTAATCCTACACATCTTTCACAAGCACTTTTAGGACAGAAGTAATAAATTAACTGTATTCCTTGCACACATGTCTAGCTCAGTCCCCGCACCAGGATGGAAAAAGTAGATCCTCTTCTGTCCAAAGAGCAGAACCTCTTTGAACAGAAGTAAAGGAATTGGCATAGCTACCACATGATAGGTCTATCCAGTGGTCTGTAAGAACAACTTAGCTTCACAATGGGCTAGTCTTTGTGTCAAGGCAATTCTGGCCATTGACAGCATACACAATGGTGGAAAATATACTCTTTGTAAAAATTCCTGCAGTTAAATACATAAATAAGTTAACAGAAGACACACTGTTTAAAAGGGAATCAGGGGCTTCTCCCTTTTTTTTTTGTGTGTGTGTTGGAAAATTAGTCATATTATCCTCTTTCAAAAGATCCAAGACGCTGGGTTTCCTTTAGCAGCAGCTCTACAGGTACAATGAACTGAATCAGTACATAAAGTTACCACTATTCCCTGGGAAGACAGCTGAAATCACAAGTCAATTAAAGTCTTTCAATGTGTTCACCTAACAGCAAAATATTACAGCAGCCTACACATTCCAGTAGTGTTCCATATATAAAAATAGCTTTCCAGAAATAACTACTCTGCTCTATTGGACTACTGAATTTCCCAGAGGACCAGTTAATGTTGTTTTATATGTTAACACACTTGCTGTAGAGTGAAAATACTGAACCCGAATACATTAGCAGTAGTTTGCTTATTGCCTACAAATGGCATTTAAGCAACAGTAATATTGCTTTAGACTTGAAAGGCTTTTGCTTTCGAAATTTTGGCAGGCTGTTGGAATAATTCTGTGCTCCATTCCCAGTGCATAAATCTCAACACAGTGGGTATATATTCTCAGTCAAATTACTGTGAGGGGAGGAAGCCTTGCAGTTGCCTGAATGCAATGAGTTTGGCAAGATAGCTCTATTATTGTACTTTTTAATCCGACATTTTTTTCACTGCTCAGCAAGAGCAAGTAATCAGAACAGAAAGTGATTCCAAAATGTAAATTAGGGTGTCTGATGTAAGGATCCAGTGCATATAAAAAGCCTTGTATCAAAAACATTTCCTTTTCTAGTTCACTGCTGGCAAGCAAACCTTTGAAATTAAAGAACTGCTTTTCTAATCCTGGTGTTATTTTAGTGTTTCTTTTAAGAATGCAGCACATGGGCACACACATATTATATAACTTTATTTAGAGGTTGCCGTTTCTATTAAATTTAATTACTTCTCTCTGTGACTTTAAATCCAGGGTAGCTTGAAAGCAAGGGCAGTTTCTATTAAATACGGTAACTTTCTACAGAAACATACATGTTAAAGATGTCTGGCAGCGATTTGGCTACAAATTAAGTATTTTATTAAGGCACAGCACTACTAAATGAAAACACATGGAACATGACTACTGTTGAGGCATCACAATGCTAACAGTTTAGACATTTAGCCTAACGAAGCACATATTCAAAAGAGTTAAGATCACAGACCCTTCAATCACTGCATCTTGAAAATGTCATTACAAGTACTCTAATGAGAGTGTTAAGAGTTCAGCACCTGCAGGGTCAAAGCTTTAGGTAATGTTGACAGGCATTGTTTGGAATTTCATTCAGGTCTCTTCAATATTTATTCTGGCATAGGAATTTCAGGTTATTCTATTTAAATTAAATGGCATTAAGAATTGGAGTTAAGCATATACTGTTAAAAGTTCAGAATATATTATTTAAAAGATGCCTCCGAGTGTTGCTTAATCATTAATTTATAGAAAAGAGAGTAGTTAATGTGCATGTAACATCACTGAATTATACAGATTACAAAGGATTTCACTCTATAAATTTGGAAGAGTGGATCACTATGCTTACAGAGATTCACTGAAATCAGTAAAGATTCCAATATAGATCTGATAGCAGAAGTTGAGTTCCAGTTCTTGCTTTGACATAGTGCTATGTGATACAGGGAAAAAGATTTTACCCCTATCCAATATGTTATTAGAATCCCTGTATATCCAGGAACATGTATTGCTTCACTGACTTTGCTGTAGCTATGTACAGACACTATTATTATTTATTATTTGCATTATGGTAACTGCCATCAAGGACCAGGGCTTCAGTGAGCTCGTCATTATAGAGACATCTACAGAGCTCACAGTTTTCATGAGAGGCAGTATATCAGAAGAGACAAGCATGACTGGGAAGCATGACATTACAAATGAGCAAATCGAGTCAGGAAGTCTGCCTAAGTCACACTCATTGTTTCTGTGTGTAAAGTTACAATCATCCTAAAGAGTATTTCAGAACTGGGTTCTGTATTAAACAGAAAGGAAAGAGACAAATCTACACAACAGAAGATGGTAAGCATCCTTGTTTAACCAAAGTGCATATCATTTATAATACTTTTTTCACCTTTCTGCACAGCTTTCATGCTTGTATGGAGGTTTCTTTCTAAACTCACTACAATTTTAACAGATTGTTATACAGATTGGGTCATAGGCAGAATGAATCAGTCATAGTCACCTAAATTAATTTTTCTATGTGGCACTATCATTTTCCTTGATTTCCTATCACTATGCACATAACAGTTTTGGAAAAAAAAGTAACATTGGGTTATTGGGAAAAATAAATACCAAATATCCTGTATGAAACAGGCATCTATTTCCTGTTTGTGTTTACTACGTATATGCTGAACAAAGAGACATTTAGCCTTGAACCAAACAATGCTTCTGGGAACAGCTGATCACTACTCTGTTCAACTTGATCTTGAAAGTTAGGCATTTGCCATGCACACATGGCAAAGCAAAAAGAATGTCTTTCAAGTGAAACAACAGCATGCTTCCATAACAAAATTGCAAGCAATAAGGACTAGAACCATGGAAAGAGTGGAGTTCTGCCTTTGGTACCACATCAGCATAAGGAAAAAATTTTAAACTCGGGAAGTTTATTTATTAGAATTAGTAAAGCTCTTTGACTATATTTTCAGCTATGCTTTAAGACAGTCAAAGGAGTTTAGTTTAAATCCTGAGATTTAAATTTTTTGAAGTATTAAGTGTGTTTGAAAATAAAATTTCAATCCAGAACATAATTTCTGAAGGTAGCACGTTAAATCAATAGAGCAAGCCTGTATCTTCAATCCAGGCACTAATGTACCAGTATAACCTTGACCTGATTTTAATTTTGCAGGTTTTGCCAAACATCAACTTCTATAAATTGTTTCAAGTATGATCTTCATAACTTACTACTATCTTGGCTATGAAAACTAAAAATCAATCTTCAAAAGTTATTTAAAATTTACTTTACTGCAAGTATTCACTGTGCAAATGTAGCTAAAGTTATCCAAATCACCAGAAGTGCTGCATCTAGATTCTATCTTTTGCCTGCTCTTTCAGATGTCACAATTATGCTTCATACAACTTGGAAACTTCAACAATACATTTGTTTTAACTGTCTCCATAGCTGAGGAATTTTTTTCACCCTGCAAATTAATGACGCCATAAAAGACTTATGTAGCAGACAGAAAAACAAGCAAAATGAAGGGGAAAAGAAAAGAAAGTAAAAAAGTATTTGGCAATGTTTCTGATTTTACAGTGAAACTCATTATATTACATAGCTGAGCTTTAACCATAAGTCCTTGGCTATATGAAAATCCTGACTTTCCTATTTTTCTTTTGTGTTGGGTCTGTGTAGCAGGCAGGGGCTACAGTGGCAGCTTCTGCAAGAAGTTGCTACAAGTTTCCCCTTTGTCCAGTGGACCTGGTCAGCTCCAGGTGAAGACCATGGTGAAGAAGGCTGTCCCCCTGCAGCCCATGGAGGTCCACAGAGGAGCAGAGATCCACCTGCAGCCCGTGGAGGGCCCCACGTCGGGGCCAGCAGATGCCCAAAGGAGATTGTGGCCCACGGAGGTCCCGTGCTGGGGCACCTAGTTCCTGAGGTACTGCATCCCGTAGAAAAATAACACATGCTGGAGAAGTTCATGAAGAACTGTAGCGTGTGAGAGGGATCCCACACTGGAGCAGGGGAAGAATGTGAGGAGTTCTTCCCCCAAGGACAAAGGAGCAGTGGAAAACAACATGTGATGAACTGACCATAACCCCAATTCCCTATTGCCTCTGTGCCACTTGCAGGGGCAAAGGAGGTGGAGATAGTCCAAAGTTAAGCCCAGGAAAGGGGGAGGAGTAGGGGGAAGGTGTTCTTAAGATCTGCGTTTTTTTTTCTCTCATTATGCTACTTTGGATTTATTGTTAATAAATCCAATCAGTTTCCTGAAGTTGAGTCTGATTTGCCTGTAATGGTATCTTGAATGATCTCTCCCTGTCCTTATCTCAAATCTTGAGCCTTCTGTTATGTTATCACTTCCCTATTCCCTTGGTGTGGGAGGGAGGGTGAATGAGTGACTGCATAGTGCTTGAGGAGCGGGTGGTGGTGGAGGCTAAACTAGTACACTTCAATTAAAAAAAAAAAGAAGAAACATTTGTGTTGTTAACTTCCTATTTGTGTAAAAATGATTGAAAATTTCTCTCTAAAAGGCTCAAATCCTGCATGTCCTTCAAAATAACTCCAAGTATTTTTTAGAATTCTATTGCTTTAAAGCTAAGGCCTTAATGAGAATGGAAGTAAGTTTCTGAGAGAAAGCCAAGGCTGATTCCAGTAGTTTGGTGATATCCCAGGATCTGGGTGTTTGAAAACACAGCAAATGGCAAAGTAGGAAGACCCACTCTGTTCTCTGACAGCAAATGCTCAGGTTTTTGCTTCATTGCTACGTCTTCATTGAAGACAAAATCTACCAGAAATTTACTGATGAGTTATGCACAAGATGTTCTTACAAATATTGCTGTTGCAGTATCTGCAGTAAAGCTGAAAGTTTTTCAAAAACTACTTGTACATAGGAAGCAATACAGGAAACTATGTCTTAGAGCTGCAGTTTCAACATTGCCTGTGTAACTAAAACACTTGCACTTTCTCCTGACATCTTAACAATAATATGATTGTAAATGTACCTGAATTTCAAGGTAAAAGGCAGAAAACAGATACTGAAAGTGATTAAGTAACACAACTTTACTCAGCAAACAACATACTAAGGCAGTGTCTGCAGGTGGAAATTCTAATAAAGATACACTTTACTATGGGCTCATACAATACATGCGGAAAAACTCCAAAATTTCAGCCTTCCTAACACTGACAATAGCAATGTTTTAAAAAAGCATGAACAGATGTTAATACTGAAGATAAAAGCCACTTGTTTTTAAAACAATATTTCCTCCCAACTGGCGCTTTTTTTTTTTCTTAGAATGGTTTCTACAGCTAGTTGAACCACAATCCATTGAAGCATCTTCTGGTGCAAAGCTGAGAAGCTTTGAACAGGAATCATAGAACGGTTAGGGTTGGAAGGACCTTCAAAGATCATCTAGTCCAGTCTAGTCTAGGAGCAGGGACATCCCTGACTAGATCAGGTTGCTCAGAGCCTCATCCAACCTGGCCTTGAATGTTTCCAGGGATAGGGCATCCACCAGGAAGATCAGATTACTTTTTTTGCACTCAAGAAAACTGTATAAATATTTCCAGAATGGACAGTTTTGAAAACTGAATTGCTGCTAAAAGTTCTTAAGCACTATGCTAAATAAATGGTAAATTTCAGTTTCTTTAAATTGAAACATATCCTGCTAAATTAAATACTATTAGCACAGTTACTTAGAGGTTGTATCAGGAAAACATTTTTTCAAATCATTAATAAATCAAATAAAATTTGTAATTGAGTTTTTTAGAAGAGATCTTGGATGCTTTTCGTTTCTACAATGGGAACAGACAATCCTTTTGGAGAGTCCCTCTGAGGCACAGAACTGCCTGGAATCTTACCAATGTGATGAAACAGAGGACTTCTCCTGAATAAACAAAAAGTCATTTCTTTGGACTCTTGAGCAAAACATATTAGAGAAGCATTCAGATTTCCTGTATAACTACACTGTTAGGTAATTATCATATATTGATTGCTAGTTCATTTCTAAATATTTCCGGAAAAAGAAACCCTGTCAGGACTGGCCTAAAACTTGAGGGAAATAGAACAGATAAATTATTTCCTGTGATCCTATGATCATTGTCATATAATATCATCGCCAAAGAAAACATCTATTCACTTCCTTGACATGCTTGTGGAAACCTCCGCGTGAATTTAAATACCATGTATTTGCTGAAGTGTAACAAGAACCTCAAGATCTTTAGCAATATCCAACCATTCTTATTTTTATGGCCCTAAAAAATGACATCTAAATCAATTATATTTGGGCAAATCAGAGTAGAATAGCATCTTCAGCATTGGCTAAACCTATACTGAATCACTTTCAGACACATCCATCTCTGTTATAACTTAATTGATATTAATTTTTCTACAGCTGGAATACATGTTGGTCTTAGAATAGCACCTAAATTTAAATGAACATAGCTTAACATTTTGTACTGGTTTTAATTCAGTATAAGATAAAGAAGGCAATTACAAGAGAAATTATTCTCAGATTTGCCAGTCTTTTGCTGGCAAAATTGCTGGCTAGTAAGAGAAATCTTTTCAAATGTGACTAAGGGTAAAAAAGCACTACTGAAAAGTCAGTTTCTAACTTTTAGTAATTGAGGGACTTAGCTGTAAATGGGCAAAACACTTATATCCTTGGACTTTTTCCTAATATGTATTCCAAATCCCCTAAATACACATTCTGATGTGGGATCTGAAAAAGTAATTTAAAATCAAGTACCAGGTTCCAAGTCCAGCTTAGTTACGATCACTTCTTATTTTATCTTTGTGATTTTTAGCTGTATTGAATTTACATACCCTGTCCTGAATCTACATATATCAGCTTCAGTCTCACAAGAGCATTCCTGTTGCATTTCCACTTTCTTCTCTTGCTGCTGCTTGTCTCTGACAGGTCTCTCGGAAGACTCTCTGTTACTTACTAAAGATCTCAGACTCACATGTCAAGTTTATAAGTGATAACCTTGAACCCTTTCTGCACTTGAGAACATGCATGGCCTATGCAGAAACTTTTATTACCTTTGCCAATCTCTGCATAGGTTTTACCAAGAGCATCAGAGTCAGGTGTGAACCAAGAGAAGTTTTTAAACAAATGTTTTTCTCCATTTCTTTTCCCCTCTGGGTCTGTAGTCACACTGTTGTACGAATTACCAGGTGTATCCTGCTGTTATTGCCCTTTGTGGAACTATTGTCATTTACTTCTCTGCAACCTGGATCAGACTACGAGCTATAGAACTGAAAGTTTCTGCAGCAAGGAGAATATTTTATTGTTGGCAAACACAGTTTCCTCAGTTCAAAACAAAGCCAGGTATCAGCAAATAACAACAAATACTTAATTCTTACTATAACTCCTTGTCTTCATCATAGGATGACCTCTAATAGCCATTTACTGTTGTCTTACAAAAAAAAAAAAAAGCAAAAATTACTTCCCAGAACTGTTGTCTATTTGCCTCTAGGAAATGCTGTAAACCACGAATCCCCACTTTAGAGTGGAAACTTAGAAGTAACTCTGTACTGCTTTTCATCTCTAAATTAATAAATCTTAAATTCTGGCAGGAAAAGAATTAATAATGTGACTTGTTTTCAAGTCCCTCTAGACTATCATGTTGTTGGGTGGTTGGCCCAACATCACAGCATTTTGCTACAATTTTAAGCCTGCCATTTACTCATTCCATGCAGCGTAGAAGCCTATCATTGCCTCCTCCAGTAAAGTCTTTTCCTCAGTGGACTTCTGGCACCAGCAAGTTGGAGATACACAAGTGCTGTAATGGAAAACATCTGGTTCATTTGATATTAAAAAAAAAAAGGAAAATGAATTTATATGAAGATCCTCTTGAAACTCTGAACTGCAAAATAGCATTTGTGTTCTGTTGAGAACTGCAGCAACCTTCTATTCTTTGCACTTATTTGAGATCTTAAAAACTCAAGTGATAAATAAAGCATTTAAATAAAATTCCTGTTGACATGTTGCATTTACTAAGAAGACATGTTTGTCAAGAAAAACGATTATAAAATCTTTTCATTTCACTGCTTTGTTTGATGGATACATTATCATTGGTGCAAGAACAATTTCAAAGAGAAGGGTGGAAGTTGGCTTAATAAAAATGTAAGTGAGCTCCAGGAGGAAAATATAAATATCAAAAACCAAAGAGAGCATTTAAACGGTGCTGGATTAAGGCAACTGAGAATGTATGAAAATAGGGAAAAGTCAGAGACTAGAATATGAGAAAACTGAACCCAAACTGGAAATGCAGAGGAAGTTACCAAAGGGATTCAACAACAAAGGTAATGGGGGACAGATAAGACAATTTTATGGCAGCATTTCAGAGACTGGATTCTAAAAGGCAAGAAATCGCTGTAACATGAGACCACAATAGGTCCCTGTAGTAAGGGTAATGAAGAATGTAGGGATATTTTTCTGAGTAATCAAGTGTAACACATAATTCTAATGCTTTGGCAGAGTTCACTTTGCAGTTAAATTGCAACTCCCATACATGTTAGGGAAGCTAGAGTATTGCCGTCGAGCAGATATAAAGGCATATATATTGTGAATCTTAAACATTAAGTTTTTATATAACAATTCACTTAGCCATTAACCTTTTCGTTATTTAGAGAAAAAAAAAATACTACTTTCCAATTTACTTTTAAAAAATGCCAGGAATGCAAGTGATGGGTCCACAACTAATATGAATACGTGTGTGCATGAGAAATTTCTGAGGAGTGCCCTGGAAAGCACTTGAGAATCAAGCAACCATGTAACTGAAGGCTTGCATGAGGCAAATAGATTACAAGAAGATATACAACACTATACTCCAAGCAAATAACTCGTAAGTAGACCATAAGCAATAGTACAATAAAAGTGTCAATTAGTAAGCAAAATCAAAACTCATTCACACAGAAAAATAAGTTTACTGAGTAACATACACCAGTCTAGGGGGTTATCTGTTTGTATATATTTGCATTAATGAAAACCTTACTTCTCTACCTTTTCTTTGTCCTTTATGAGGGACAAACACAGCTACAGATTTTTCTGCAATAGACTTTTTTGAGGGCCCAGCATAAGGAGTAAATACCCAAGAGAGAGAGATGGGAATCCACAGTGACTCATCAATACAACGCAGAAAAATAATGAAGTGGATCAAGAGAATGCAGAAAGAAGAAACATATGAGAGCTTGCAGCTTCTAAATAGGCAGTATCGCAGGCAGTAGCAGCGTGAGATGAAGAGGAGATAATAAGCAAAGCAGAAGACTCCATAGCAGCATTCAGAGGTCTTGAATAAACTGATAACAAGGAACTACACAAAAAGCAGAAGCATGAACCCATGAATGAGGGGGATTCTAAATAAACAGTAAAATAATGTGGGCAAAAAATGCAGAAAAGATATGGTTTAGGATCTACTTACCAAGACACAAATAAAGTAATATGAAAAGAAAGCACATTATATTTCATTAGGAGTAAGCTGAGAGAAAATATAGATCAATTATTTAAGAGGGAGTGTGAATAAATAATAAATAATACTAATAAAGCCAAATATTTACTGCATTTTTTGTATGAGCCTTTGGACAAAAAGATTCATAGCAACCATGCACATCATGAAAACTTTATAATAGGTTAACTCAGGCCAGCAGAGGAAAGATGAGATTATAGAATACTAAGAACAATGAGACGTACTCAAGACAGTAAATGTGATGGATTTCAATCCACAGTTTTAAAGGAAGCAGCAAAAGTGATACCTTAATCATTTGCAATTAATTATCTAAGAGAATTTGAGGGGAGAGAGATAGAGGTGACAGTAAACACTGGAAGACTGGAGAACCGTAAATACAGTCTTTTATCTTCAGGATGAGGAAAAAGTAGAACTGTATATAAGGAACCCAGAAAGACTGTGGAAAAGTATTAAACAATCATTTAATTAGCCCCTGAAGAAAATATGATAGGAAACATTTCAAAAGGAAGTACAAAAGCATACTCTGTCAAAATCATCTCATCTTCTTTGACAGTGTAGAGTTGATAGGGAAAGCGAAAGATATTTCATATCTTTACTATGGAAATGCACTGCAGCTAAAATTATCTTACAATGCTGAAAAGACTGGACAGAAAAAAAAAAAACCTGATCAAAGTGTAGTGTTCAGTAGTTTCTGGCTATCTTTGGAAGCTGTACTTACCAAATTCTTTTGTAGGCCTGTTCTGGATTTTCACTAATAGCTTGAACGCTGGAGGAGAGAGCACACACATTTTTTTTACAGCAATTTTTCACCTCTTTACACTTTTGGGTAGGTATTAAGTAAGTTTGCATTTTCCTGGTGTATGCAAGAATCAGCAATGCATCTCTAGTGCATGATGATCAACCTCAGTTTATCACATCACATTAAATATTTTATTGGATCTTGCCTATCTTCTGAATTTCTTTCTTAAGTGTATGAAACCGATCTCAAACTCTTCGTACTTATATATGACATCAAAAAACAGAAGAAATCATCAATTTGCACAATACCCCAAATGTATGGAATGAATGGACTGTGAAGTCCCAGGAGTACAGCATTCTAGTTTTAATCATCCTTCACTGCTTTCTATTTTCTTTTTCTCAAACTTTAAAAAAGAAAATAAAAATCTACCAATGTTGACCTTGAAAATGTCCTCTATGGATCATATGAAAATTCTGACATTTTCTAAAATTTTAAGACAGTACAATACACTCACTATATCCTGTGAATTTTCATAATAAATTTGAATCCAACTTTCCACATCATCAGTAACCACTTCCTTTGGGGTGGTAAACAATCAAGGCTTTCACATAAAATGTGTCAGAAGTCATAAGTAAATGGATGCCTAGCTTGACCAGTCTTTTTTATACTTCTTAGCATGAGGGAGACTGTTAGGTGGTTCAGAAAGGTTCAAATCAATTGCAAACCTCTGTAGCTATCAGCTTACTACCTTTTCCTCTTACACACTCTGTTAAAGAAAAAAAAATATTCCATACTCCCACCCTTTGGCTAATTTTAGAAAACAACATGCCATAATGGCATTACTTCTCTACCCATTATCTCAGCATCCCACTTCAGCATAACATAGTTATGTTCAACTTACTGGCTTTGATGGCTAAAATTCTGGGAAATTTGCACTCTCTTTTGTGAGGGGGAAAAAAAAGGAAAGGGAAAAAAAAAAAGAGAAAGGGAAGAAAAGAAAGGCTTATGAGCTTCCCTAAGGAAAACAGACAGAAAAATACTGAATCACATCTCCCACTTGACTACAAAGTGCAGTGGATAAGTATATTTTGAGAGTTCGTTCTCCCATTCCCATTTCTGTAATTCTAACTTTGAAATAGAGGAAAAGTAGCTTCAGCAATGCCAAATATAAAACGTGTGCTCAATCACAGAAGATAGTTCAATGCTTTTTCAGCTATTGTTGACAACTCTGCAACAAGCTATTCTGTTGGCAACTATTAGGGAGAGATCAATAATTATCTTTGTACTAAAGCTTTGCTTAGATGGAAGCAGAATGAAGAGTCATTCTTGTGTCTTTAATGAAGAAAACAGTGAAACAAATTGAAGGAAAACCAGAAATTTTATTTATCATAAATATTTATCAAGCTGGTGATTACCATAATAGTATCCACTATTATAATAGTATTAAATGCTCTCACTAGATGGTCACGGGCATTTTGGAGACCTATTGATAGGGAGGAAGGTTTCTCACTCTTCTCCACCTCAAACCCTCTTGTAGCCTGGATGATCTCACCAGGGGTGCCCTGTTTCTGAGGGTAAAGGAAGCTACACGAAGAGACCTACAGAGCAAGGTGCTCACGGATCCCAGAAATCCTCCCACTCCCTGCCACAAACACCAAACCCCCGTGACCTCGTTAGCAGGAGAGCTCTGCTCTGCCATTTCATGCTGGCACTTTCTCTCAGGGAGGAGAACTATGAAAATGGGGTGGAGGGAAGAAAGAGGAGAAAGCACAACGTGGCAGCTAAAAACTATTTTGCGCTAGAAGAAGGCTGCCTTGGATCTGCACAGGTAGTTCACAGGTCCGTTCTCCCTTTAGTAGAGGGAGAGTGATTTTGAATTAGTAATTTGGCATCTTTTCTTTGTGACTGCTTTGAGCTGAGCTGGAAAAAGCAAAATATAGTTCAAATGCTCACGAGTTCGAAATCCTGTCCAGGCCCTGAGGGCAGTTATGGGCCTGACTGTGCCTGCCCAGCTCACCCAGTATTCCCCCCCGCCCCCACCCCCAGCACCCTGCTTATGGACCAGGATCCCATTTCTGGCCCCCAAGGCCATCAGCCCCTGCCCTAGCAATGCTGCAGCAGAGCTGGTTTCCACCTCCCCACAGCCCTGCCCTGCATAGCCTTGGGCCTTGTCAAGGTGGGCCCACCGTCAGGCCCACAGCCTATTCCAGCCTTGGCCCGTCCCCATCACCAGGGAGATGCCCAATGCCTGGGGCTGGGGTTGCCCTGGTGTCCTCAGCTGCCCTGCTCCTGGCTGGGGTGGTGGGATGGCCCAGGCTGCCAGGACCTGCCTGTACTGATGAGGTCTCTATTGACTCCTAAGGAAACTTAGATCACTACCTCATGTTTCTAGACACTACACTGAAGACATCTAAATGCAGCTGCCTTAATCCAAAGCTTACACCCATCCCTGGAGGTCATTCCAAGAAGAGGTCTGGTATGAGGTTTTCTGGATAAAAAGTAGCTTTGGCTTTGACTAATATGAAGGTTTTGTTGGTGATAAGGAGTTTGATCTTGCACAGTACTACTTCACAAAACCCTCCAGGTGAAATAGCCAGACTTGTGAATCTCTCAGCAAGATGAGTAACATGACTCTGTCAATCAGCTTGGTATCTTTTAAAAATACATAAAACTTTATTAAATTTGTGAAAAGCAATAGTTGCTCTCTAATCCCAGCAGAGGCTTTGTTCCTCTGAAGTGACCAGCAAGAATACTGGAGCAGATGTATCTTAGAGATACAGCTGAAGCAATAAATGGATAATGATGACTTTTGCATGAAGCCCCATGTTTTCTGACAAGTTTCTGCAACGTTCTTCTTTTAAGACTGTAAGAGTCCTGTATTTCTGTAGATACTGTTTGTGTTCCTTCGCATGGAATTAGTTTATAAAACAAAGATCTTATCTGGTACCACAGCCTGCTCTCAAAATGCATTGACTCTTGGGCAGAAATAGACCTACCATTTATTGTACAATCTGAATGACAAGGCCTTTACTACCATTTTATTAAGAATAGATAAAAGACAGCATTGACAATTTTCAGTCTGACATGTCACTCTTTTTCTTGTGTAGAAGAATAGTAATTGTACCACTATAATCAGCTGGTGTGGTCTCATATTCCCAAATGGATACAAATCACAGTTTATGCCCGTGAATAAATGCTGCAGCACTGTAATTAAGAGGAGCAAGAGGCAATGCCTTTATGGTCTGGTGAGTGATGACTTAAGCTGATGTACAGCCTTTTGATTTCTTCTGAAGATGGTGGTGCTGCTAGCGCTTGAATTGTTTCTGCCTGTGCTTTTTTTTTTCTCAATTGCCCTCTGCAGAAGGTTAATAGTAGGTTTAGAATGCCAAAGTTTTCTAGCCAGTGAATCACAATTTCAGATTTATCAGTCAGTGATGTGAAACCAGCTGCTATTTTAAGTGGAACACTTACACTTCCCCGCCCCCCCCCCGCCTTGCTCCACAGATGCTCTTCAGTTGTATGAAGAAATTGATCATTTTGTCTCTTCTGCAAGTCTTCAGAATGTCACTAATTTCTTATTTACCATGAATTTTTCATCTTGCATAAGTTAGACTGTAGAAGCTTTACAGCTACCCTATATGCTCTGCACTGATCTCACAGCTGGATAATGAAAGAATGAATGATATCCAGCCCAGAATTAAAATTTGTAAGTATGGAACTTGTTGTAAACATGAAACTGCATCCTGTCTGTAAATATCCTGTAATGATGCTGTGAATTAGTACACTTAAGTTATTTCCAGGTTAAAAATGTGTTACTGCTGCTATGAAGAACAACTTACAGACAGATTAGTAAAACCAAGCTGATTTTACAATTATTATTTAGAGTCATGCTATTTACGTTTTGTGTTTCCCTCGACCTAGACAACTTTTACTAGCGAATGTCAGTCTGAAGCAGCTGCAGAGAGTCAGCAGCTCAGATTTGCATTGGTTTCTTCACATCTTCTGGGGCTTTTCTGCTCTTTGCTGCACATTCCAAATATTAGTATAAAGGAGAAAGATTAAGTTTTAGACATTTTTATCATCCTCAGGAGAAGTCACTGTCAATAGGATTTGGCAAAAATCTTTCTATTTTCAGACTGAAGAGGGAAAAGGCTGTTACTACAGAATATTGACATTTTTAAGCCTGTTTGCTCATCTTTTTTTTCACTCTCATCATTATGATACTACATCATATACGCTCCTCTGCAGTATCTGCAGTTTCCCTCTGCTCACCGATCATCGTACATTCAGCTTTTGACAGGTCATTGCATCAGTGTGGAACATGATCATAGTTCAGGAGCTACAGAAGTGTCATTTTTATAAATAACAGAAATATAGCTACTTTAAAATAAGATTTGACTCCACAAAAAGAGCCATGATTTAACTGGTTAATTGAGGAAAATGTGGAAATGTGGCGTCCCTCAGGGGTCCGTGCTGGGCCTGACCCTGTTCAACATCTTTGTCGGCGATATGGACAGTGGGATAGAGTGCACCCTCAGCAAGTTCGCAGACGACACCAAGCTGTGTGGTGCCGTCGACACGCTGGAAGGGAGGGATGCCATCCAGAGGGACCTTGACAGGCTGGAGAGGTGGGCCCATGCCAACCTCATGAAGTTCAACCAGGCCAAGTGCAAGGTCCTGCACCTGGGTCATGGCAATCCCAGGCACAAATACAGGCTGGGTGGGGAATGGATTGAGAGCAGCCCTGAGGAGAAGGACTTGGGAGTGCTGGTGGATGAGAAGCTTAACATGAGCAGGCAATGCGCCCTTGCGGCCCAGAAGGCCAACCGCATCCTGGGCTGCATCAAGAGAAGCGTGGCCAGCAGGTCGAGGGAGGTGATTCTGCCCCTCTACTCTGCCCTGGTGAGACCCCACCTGGAGTACTGTGTCCAGTTCTGGAGCCCCCAGCAGAAGAAGGACATGGACCAGTTGGAGAAGGTCCAGAGGAGGGCCACGAAGATGATAAAAGGGCTAGAGCACCTTTCCTATGAGGACAGGCTGAGAGAGTTGGGGCTGTTCAGCCTGCAGAAGAGGAGGCTCCGGGGAGACCTGATAGCGGTCTTCCAGTACCTCAAGGGGGCCTACAAGAAAGATGGGGAAAGGCTGTCTAGTAGGGCCTGTTGCGATAGGACGAGAGGTAATGGTTTTAAAATAGAGGGGGCTAGATTTAGATTAGAAATCAGGAAAAATTTTTTTACGATGCGAGTTATAGAACACTGGAACAGGTTGCCCAGAAAGGTGGTGGAGGCCCCATCCCTGGAAACGTTCAAGGCCAGGCTGGATGAGGCTCTGAGCAACCTGATCTAGTTGGGGATGTCCCTGCTTCTTGCAGGGGGTTGGACTAGATGACCTTTGAAGGTCCCTTCCAACCCTAACCATTCTATGATTCTATGATTCTATGATTCTATGAAAATGTGTTCCCAAAATTCTAATTTTAAAATGATGGCTTTTAGTTAGCTTCTTCATGCTTCAGGAAGAACTTTATAACCAGTTACTCAGCCTGAAATAAGTATCTGCTCTGTGTGAGGCAAAACAGATCTTGTAAGTGGTGAGATCCATGTACTGTGTTTCCAATGTTGCTACCCCTTACCTTGTGTTCCAAATTGTGTATCAGTAGTGAGTAGTTGAGGTCCATCAGCTTAGAGATTTTAAAGTATCTTTCAAAACAGAGCCCAGATTTCAAGGATATACAGTTGACGCCCTGCAAGTCCATAGAAGAGCTATAGAATATACATTTCTGCCTTACATGAATCACTGTGGTACCTATTGTCATAAGAAAAATATCATAGTTAAAAATTCTAATTCAACTTGAGGACATCTTTGCTAAATGTTGAATGCTTAACAATGTAAAACAACAGGAAATTTAACTTCTCTCACTTTCATACAAAATTAACTCTGGTAAAGACTAGCTGAAAAATAATCAATGCACTTTACACTGCATGATTATGTAGAGTAATAGAATAGCTCAGGTTGCAAGGGACCTTTAAAGGTCATCTAGTCCAACCCCACTGCAAAGAGCAGGGACATCCATCTTCAACTAGATCAGATTGCTCAGAGCTCCGTCCAACCTGGCCTTGAATGTTTCCAGGGATGAAGCATCCACCACCTCTCTGGGCAACCTGTTCCAGTGTTTCAGCACTCTCATTGTAAAAAATTTTTTCCTGATGTCTAATCTGAATCTACCTCCCTCTGTTTTAAAACCTCTTCTCCAGGCTGAACAACCCCAACTCTCTCAGCCTGTCCTCATAGGAGAGCTGCTCCAGTCCTCCAATTATCTTCGTGGCCTTCCTCTGGACTCTCTCCAACTAGTCCGCATCCTTCTTATGTTGGGGGCTCCAGAGCTGGATGCGGTACTCCAGGTGGGGTCTCACCAGAGCAGAGTGGAGGGGCAGAATCACCTCCCTTGACCTGCTGATCATGCTTCTTTTGATGCAGCCCAGGATATGGCTGGCTTTCTGGGCTGCACGCACATATTGCTGGCTCATGTTGAGCTTCTCATCCACCATCACTCCCAAGTCTTTCTCCTCATGGCTGGTCTCAATCCATTCGCCACCCAGCCTGTATTTGTGCCTGGGACTGACCTGACCTATTTGCAGGACCTTGCACTTGGCCTTGTTGAACTTCATGAGGTTTGCACAGACCCACCTCTGAAGCCTATTAAGGTCCCTCTGGATGGCATCCCTTCTCTTCAGTGTGGTAACCGCAGCACACAGCTTGGTGTCATTGGCAAACTTGCTGAGGGTGCACTCTATCCCACTGTACATGTTGCTGACAAAGATGTTAAGCAGGGTCAGTCCCAATACTGATCCCTGAGGAAAGCCACTCATCACCAGTCTCCACTTGGACGTTACCCACTGAGGGTGCTGTCCGTCAAATCCATGTCTCTCCAGTTTGGAGACAAGGATTTTGTGTGGGCCAGTGTCAAATGCTTGCAGAAGTCCAAGTAGATTACATCAATTGCTCTTCCCTTATCCACCAACACTGTAACACTGTTGTGGAAGGCCACCAAATTTGTCAGGTACGATCTGCCCTTCGTGAAGCCATTGTTGGCTGTCACCAATCTCCTTGCTTTCCATGTGCCTTAGCATAGTTTCCAGGCGGATCTGCTCCATGATCTTCCCAGGCACAGAGGTGAGACTGACTGGCCTGTAGTTCTCTGGGTCTTAGTTGTTCCCCTTTTTAAAAATGAGGGTTATGTTTCCCCTTTTCCAGTCAGTTGGAACCTCACCAATTGCCACATCTTCTCAAATATGATGGGCAGTGGCTTGGCAACTTTATCTGCCAGTTTTTCATTCTTCCAGTCCCTGCCTTTGCCATCTGCAACTTGGGCAATATTGCTAGACCCCTTACCACTGAAGACTGAGGCAAAATAGTAATTGAGTACCTCAGTCTTCTCCACATCCCAGGTAATTAGGTCTCCTGTTTCCTTCTGGAGAGGGTCCGTATTTTCCCTTGTCTTCCTTTTATCTCTGACATATCTATAGGAGCTTTTCTTGTTGCCCTTGATTTCCCTGTTTCTGTATTATTGTATATCACTATATTATTATTATATATTATTATATAATTTATATATTATTGCATATTATTATGTATATATTCTGTTTATTGAGACTGACACATCTTTGAACTCTTAATAAAATGTTATTTATATGTAATACTGGCACAGGAATATAAATTGGCCCAGCTAAAAATCATTTGGTATAGAAAGAGTTAAGCTAGTCATTTTAAGAAGCTTAAGAATGTCCAAAAAACTCCTACATACTGGTTAAGAGTAAGTAAAACTGCTAGATACATCAAAGTAGTAACTGAGCAAAATAAAAAAAAAAAAGTATGTGATTTCTTTTTACACCAGCTGTCACTGGTATTGATAAAGAATATATATCCAAAAGCCACTGGATTGATTCCTCATTTTAGAATCAGCATTTATAGTGTTTTTCCACATTTTCTTAAGTTTTCTAGTTTGGACTAGCAAGGAAGTATTATTAAAAATAGATCTTTGGAGAAAGTCTTACCTGTAGGTCATCTTTTTTTTTGGCTTCCAATCCTCATAGATCCTCAAAGTACAGAGGTAGATGAAATAGCCAAGAATAAAGTTTTCTGAACCTTAAGAATGCTTTGTCTGGATCTGATTCAAGGTTAGGATTTATTCTTATTTCATACAAATGAGTCCATTCCTCTCAATATGCCATGTCTGGCATCATAATACACATCCTAATGGAGGCACATACTTTAAAAATATTGAAGTGTAAATTAGTAATATGCTTTACGTAAATAGTTGCTGTGGGAAAGAGAAGAGAATATTATGTATCAGCTACCAGAAGCATCTGAGATACAGTATGAAGAGTACGTGGCTGATATGCAATGATTTATAATACTCTATATTGCCTAGCTGTGGGATGGTATGGCTATATTAGCTTGGTAGAATGTTTACCATACGCATATGTTGATTTACTTTTATAACAGAGTAGTAGTTAGAAAACTGACAAGAAGGCAAAATAAAGACTCTCAATAAGTATCCTGCTGGTAAACATTTCAAAGGCACTATGAAACAATACCTGAATTATTAAGCTATTTCGGGGACCAGCCAGGTCATTTCTTTTGCTAAGGCTAAGAGCAGTAAGATTACAAGAACAGTAACACGGTAAAACTGTCACTGCTGTAGAAGGAGGGTGGAAGCTTTGTAATGCAAGATTAAACTTCGAGCTTCTGACAGTGATAAGAAGAGGAAAAATCTCTAGACAAAATCTTCCTACTAAGTATTTTAGCTCCATTGAGGATGTAACAGACAATAATTAGCTTTTCCATGGTTAAATTAAGACTGTGAAAGGTGCTGAATCCTGACCTTATTTGGTACAGACACTGAAGAAAACATATCACTTCTAAACTCCCCTTTACAAATCAAAAGCATTTTTAAATTAAGGTCAAACACATCAGTACATGCAGACTATGGCTTTTGGGAAGCATTTTGTCTCACTGAGACTCAGTGACCACTGAGACTGATGACCAGTAAAAACAAATTGCCCTGCAATATGAAAGGAGACGCATTTTTTCTGGTTTTGTATTCTTGCTTTTTTTCCTCCCTGCTGTTTCTATTACACTCACCAAAGCTTAGAAAGAAAAACTGTTGTCACAGATTTAATGTCTTTCCATGGTCAGACTTGGCCCTTCGTGAAGCAGAGTGCCAAACAACATTACTGCCTTCAAAATTTGATACAATGGAACTGAATTTACTGAGTTAGCGTTCATAAGATTTTCTCTCACACACAGATGTCCTAACAAATGCCTGGACCACAGTTAAAATACAGGGATAGGAGCCACTCAGAATCCTGCAATTAGCAGCCACAGCATCTTTGTAAACAGGTAATGTCAAAGGAATCAGAGGCAAGTAAGCATGAAATAGTAAAAAAAAAGTGGCTTCAGTGACAAGTAACCAGCATGACAACAGGGAATATTCAGGAAACAAACAAATAATTTTGAAAGCTCCAGTCCTTTAGACCAACAAAACAATCCACACACTTCTGCATATCCTTACGTTTACTTGTGTAAGTAGTAGCAGGTTGACTAGAAAAGTGCAGAAAGTTAAAGAAAACTTGCAAATGTTTCCAGGAGCTGCACTGATATTCCAGTGGCAACGAGATCAAACAAGCACGCAAATTCTGGGAATAAAGTCTAGCACAGTTAGCACGGATATGCTTCAAATGAGAAGGAGTCTCTACTAAGCGCAAAGGGACAGACAATCAAGTTCAGTACATAGTATGGTCAAAACAAAGGAAATTAAAAGACCTAATATCCTACAGTGACTTTCTGAAGTGCTATGTAGTGCTGTCTCAGGTGCTAGGCACAATCCTGTATAAAATAAGAACAGAAAGGCAAAAAAAAAAAGTCCCAAATCCTAAAGTATTGCTCAGTAAAGAAGTCGTTCTGGACAGAAAGCAGAAGTCAAAGCTCTGTGAAGGCAGCCAACAAGAAAGTAGCAGATAGGTCATGAGGTGTCAAAATACATAGATTAATTAAACACTTTGTAAGCTTGAGAGAAAACTGGGTACAGAAAAGATATATCTAAAGGTCCTTCGGGATTTTATAGGAGACTGCAGTATTCTGATCTCTGTCAAAATTAGTGCTGCTGGTTTCACAAGTGAACAAACAGTAGGAAACTTACACTGCTGATAACTTTGTGAATAGGGTCTCAGCACTGAGAACGAGAGGGCCTTTACTGCAAAACCAGAATTATCTGAAAGCATACGAATAAGGTAATTTAAAACTCAAAGGGAGATATCTGACTGAGCAAAGCATACCTAAAAGGTTCAGCTGAGATGATCACGCAGTATTTCAGCATCTTTCTATACTGCATATTGTACTGACCTGCATTAACTTTGATGTTTACTTTGTCCTGTACTATTTCTCCTGAGGAAGCATGACACACATACAGAATAAGCAGTTGTTTCTAGATGAAAAAATTGAGCAAGGTCACCCCATACTGTGTTGAAAGAGGCATTAATGGCATCTCAGTATCTTCCAATAACAAATCCATTTATGTATGTCATCACAGTATAGTACTAAGCAGTCACAGCACTACAGCAAAATTAATCAATATGCAATGTACTGGACTCTGAGCAAAATTTCAGTGCTGTTTTTAAAGATACCTTGAGGTATGCTTTGGTAAATGGTAACTTGCTAAAGGTAGCCTGAAACCATAACAGGATAAGCGCACTTGCTTAATTTTCCTTTCAAAAGACTAAAGTATAAAATAGAAAAACATATATCATGCTTTACCTAAGCAACAATATCCTTTTGCAGCTGACAAAATACACGGAAGGTGTTTTTTAAACTCAAGTTGCCTGCAGTCAAATATACATAGAAAATGAATTGTCTGCAACTTGCTCATAAAGGGAATAAGTTCCATTAGGTCAGCCTAATGTGATGCCCCTGTTGACTTACAGGTGATACTTTAAACATATCTCCTATTTCTTGAACTATTTTCAGGCTCTTGCACGCAAGCAGATAGCAGGGGCAAGTGTGAGGACATTGACCAGAGGACACAGCAAGTTTTTTCCAGGAATGTCACTTCTTAGTAATATTGTACAGGATCCAAATAGGACATGTGTTTAGGGTAGATTGAGTACTTGATCCTAGTCTGACCATGCACTACAGTGCATATAAATATATATAGTGTATACATATAAACATGCACTGTATTGTCTTAAATATGACACTAGTACTATTGAAACAAATGGAGTTATGAGTGCATCTAATGACTTTACTGTATTGGACACAGAGTAGTCCATTTTTCCCTGATAGCTGACACTCTCCTGCAATTTTCTGAGGGCCAAATGCAACATATGTAGAGGTACATTGAGCTTTTCTGCCAGAGGACTTGCTTCACACTTAGCTCTAGCCTACCTTTTGTATGGGTTGCTTATGCTACAAATTTCTTTAGCAAGTATGAGAAGTGTCACACAATTCAAATTCCTCATGTCCCATTCCCCTTTTCTCTAAATGCCCAGAGGAATCTTACTGGTTTTCAATAGGTTTAGACAAGGATGCCACAGGAAACTGTTTCTGTCACACAGCCCCATGAAGTTTTTGAAATGGTACTGATAAGCATGTGTTTTACTGAAGGAGACCAGGCTTTTGCTGCAAGTTCGTCATACTTACACCCTTTGAGTATGACTTACTGATTTATTCACTGATCATTACTCCTCATGAGTTGCTCAGCAGTAATTTGCTATCTTCAAATCTTCCAGTTTCCCCTTTCCCTATTCCCAGGAGTTTGTTTGGGTTTCCACACTCTACGACATCCAAAATTCTTCACCCAGAGCCCTAGGATATCTATCTAGCCCTGAGCCACAGGAAAGGCAGATGGGGAGGTATCTCTCTCAACGTCAGATTGGAGAGTCGGAGCTTCAGAAGACAATTCCATCCAGACAGAAACCAGGCTCTGAGATCTTCCCTGGGATCTTCAGTTTAGACCTCTGGCTTCAGTAATTACTATAAATAGTATGTTAGGCAATACCACTATCATTTAAAAAAAAAGCAAATAAACAAAAAAAAATATATTTGAAAGAATGATGGCAGATATCTATTCACAAGGTATTGTAGTTCAGAACCAGAACAGAGGGAACAACTTGGATCTTTCTTGAACTCTGAAAAATTATGTCAGCAAGAGCTGTGCTTCAGGGAGACACTGACACCTTGGGGTAGGGTATTGGGGTTTTTCGCTCATTGCTTACTATCCCCCGTGCACTTAACTGGAGAGAGAAGCCCCAGTCTGTGGCAGAGATTTCTTTCAGGAAGCCACAATAGTCTCTGATTTCTGACGCACTTAGATCTTTTACTTGATCAATTCCTAACGTGTGGATACTCTCATGAAAATTATCCAAAACAGAAAGACAAATAACCTCTATTTTGTCCTTGTTTGTATGAAAAAAAAAAAGGTATTTTTATCTTACTTAATTGTATTTTATTAACTCAAAATCTGAAACAGTAGAGGTACCCTGCCATTTTATGTGTCATGTACAGTGAACACAGCACATTTAAACACCTTCAGGGATTTATTAGCTGATAAAAAACAATGTCAATATAGTCACAATACTCTTCACAATTTTAATTCATTTAAACTCAGGAAATAAAGGCAGGCACAAAACGTGAAATGGGAGCAATTACAACAGCAGGCAAACAAGCAGCAGACTCTACTTAGGGGGAGCTGCCAGGCTGCTTACTCTTGCTTTCTACACTTTCCTTTCCTCAAGGACTACAGACTTATTATCTAGGCGACTTCTCTCACTGTGTCAACAAGCTTACTTAATTCTTCAGGGCTTTCCATCCTCTCTTCAGCAAAATACTAGCATTTTTTACTTATTAAACATTCAAGGACTAATAACTTAAGCACAGTTTTCCTGTTGAAACAACAGAAACTGCTTAATCTGATACAATAGAAACTAGGTCCCTAGCTAAATTTCAAAATCTGACTAATAAGGAGATGAAGGATTCACTTTTATCAAACAAAAGGTTTGTTTGACCATTAGGGAATAGAGAAAAAGTTAAGAATCTAAGCTAAAGGTACATGAAAGGAAGAGTAAAGACGACAGAAAAGAGGAGGGAGGTGAGAGAAACATACCTTTTGCAAATGTTCTGGCTTCTTTGTAAAGCAAACACAATATAAAACACTGTATGCATTTAGGCCCCATCAGTTTGAATAACCCAACTGTGATTAAAATGATTATTCAGAAGAATTAAGTCAGATACATACAGATGTGTTTGAAGCATAAAAGCTGTTGTTGCAACAAGATGACAGAAAGTACTCCCCAGAGTCAACAAAAACAGGGCTTCAGCAACTGTTTGAATTTTTAAAAGGAAAATTGTACTGCAGTAACTTGAGTAATATTTTCCTCATTGAACCTTTCCTTTGCAATTTTGCATGCATTATATCACCAATATTTCCTTTTAACAACATAAACAGTGCAAACTTTCCACTGCAATTTTAATGTCATTGACTCTGTCATAAGTAGGGGGCTGGTCAAATATTAGTTCAGAAAAATTAATAAACTTGCAACCAAAATCATTAAAACAAACATTGGAGACTGATAAATTCCATGCGGAAAAGATGAGATACCCTTCTCTCCTCGAAGAATAACTGCAATGGCAAGGTCACGAAAAGTCTCTGTGAGTGGCTTAAGAAATAAGTCATCAATAACTTTTAAATTTAATATTAAATTTAAAATGAAAACACTGAGAGATCTAGCCAAAAGTGGTACTGTGGTTTAGTAATTTGGAATAAATTAATAAATTGTGAAGAAGCATTTGGACTAAGTATACTCCTAGCATCAGCATAAACACATTATTTGAGTATACCAAGATTAACATTGCCAGTGGCTAAAACATCATCACTCTGGCAATGGAATATAAATGGTTTCTCTCAGCAGGATTCTTTAAGTGATAAACCCATCTCTCATCAGAATATATGTGTTACTCAGCCTTTAAAAGAAAGACATCAATCGAAAAATAATACTGAGATCTTTAAGTGCACAAAGAACACCGGACTATTAAATTACATAGTTGCAGAAGGTGTTGTTGCAAGCTTGTGCCATAAGATAATTAGTTTTACTTCCATCTTGTTCAAATTCACTTTAAAATTAAGGTGTTCGGTTCTGAATTTCTGCCAAACACTGCGACAAAACATAGGCTGCAGCAGAAGCATCAGGAAAGAGGGAGAGGGAGCTGGGAGCCATCAGAAAAAGAACATTATACTGTGATGGTGAAAAATTGAAGCAGGAGACAGCATATAAAAAGAAGAAAATATAATGGTTGTTATGCAGAGCCCCGGGACGGAGCCATTCCACAACAAGCAGAATAAAAAGGAAAAAGAGGAGGGAAGAATTTGGTCAACAATCTAATGATGGTCTCAAAGATTGTAACCATACCCTTGCTAAGGCTACAAACAGTTGCCAAAGTGGCAGCAAAATATGGCTCAGCAGCACAGAATATTAATTATGGCACTGAATGGAAAGTCTGGTTTAAAGTAGAAATGCATATGCCATGAGAAATAGGTAAACAAAATGAGAAAGAAGATAAATAGGACCTCCAGAAGAGTATAAAAAAATGTCTCAGCAATGACTTGAAAACAAGAACAATGGTGGTTTTCTCTTTCTTTGTTGGTGTGGAAAGGATCTGTCTCATTTACAGATACAGAACGCAAAAAAAAAAAAAAAATCAAAGAAGACAGATAGCACATCACATCAGAAAAGTTAGCCTAAGGTGGCAGTAGGTAAAGCTTGTCACTGCTCAGTACCCATTGGTACATAAGCTATGTTGACACAAACAAATTTCTAACAGTCATGAGACAATATCCCCCAAAAAACACAGGGAATCTGTAGTGTTTAGTTCTTTATGCTTGTAGTCAGAGTCAGAAAAGAATGCAAACTAAATGGACATGGAGCAGCCCTTTCACTCTTGCAGGCAGTATGTGTGAATAAAGAATGCAGCATGTGAACAAAAGCAGTAAGAGGAATCCAGCACTCCTGTTGACTGCAAGATTCTCACTTGCACATAATGCAGAATGGATGGTTGGAGAGTGGAGAAGAGAAAGCTCCAGTAGAAAAGAAGGCTCCTGGAGAAGAGAAAACTGGAGAAGTGAAGGCTCCTGGAGAGTGGAGAAGAGAAGGGGCCAGGGAGACCTTATCGGCCTTACAGTACCTAAAGGGGGCCTATAGGTAAGATGGGGAGAAACTCTTCAGCAAAGCCTGTTGTGATAGGACAAGGGGTAGTGGTTTTAAAATAGAGGCAGGTAGATTCAGATTGGACATTAGGAAAAAATTTTTACAATAATGGTGGTGGAACACTGGCATAGGTTGCCCAGAGAGCTGGTAGATGCCCCATCCCTGAAAACATTCAAGGACAAGTTGGATGGGGCTCTGAGCACCCTGATCTAGTTGAAGATGTCCCTGCTCCTTGCAGGGTGGTTGGAGCAGAGGAACTTTAAAGGTCCTTTCCACCCAAACTATTCTATGACTCTGATTCTATTCATGCAGCTATCACATGAGGTGGGTGCTGCTACCCATATACTGATAGTGCATGGTAAAAAGGCTTTGCAAAGGCCTATCAAACCAGGTCCTTTGCAGACTTTGCAATCTGTTCAACCAGTTTCTGGATCCTAATCACAGTTAGTCCTAAGGTATGTGCTGACCT
Organism: Chlamydotis macqueenii; assembly: GCF_036417535.1. NCBI lineage: Eukaryota > Metazoa > Chordata > Aves > Otidiformes > Otididae > Chlamydotis > Chlamydotis macqueenii. The sequence goes on from NC_141558.1 coordinate 25,221,437, forward strand.
GCTCAGCACAGTGCAGTTCTACACATGCCCAGATGAACAGTCGATGCATAAAGAACTACAGGTACGAGGAGCTAACAATTAGGACAGAAAGCCTATTGTGTTTAAAACTTAGTAGAGACTGTATTTCACAGTGAGAATAAACATATTGCAAATGCATAGAAACACTCTGGGTTAGTGCAGAATTAAATGAGTCATCAGTCAGTTAATTTTCTTTGGTTTGTTATAAATTTCCCCCAGATCTTTAACACCAACACTTCAAAAAAGTAGGCATATAAAGCAAATTTTGAATGTGGATTAAGTTAAATAAAATCATCAAGCAAATGTCTGTCTTCTCTAAAAGAACCTAGAAAAAAATATCAACTATATAAATATATATAAAGCAAAGCAGATGGCTGCACAAAAGACTGATCCCAGAGACAGAGATCTGCTTTTAGAAGTCATACATTGCACAAACCAAGATGGAATTTAGAGGGAATGTGTTCTCCAGTTCAGGTGAAGAAACATAATGAAAGCTATTTTACTTGGGTCAAACAATGTCTGCACTTTAACATCTAGAGCAACAAGCATCAGAACTCAAATGGAATCAGTTGTCTCTTGAAATAAATTACTTGCATGTTCCTGCAGATACGGTTACTATTAACAAATGGAAGTGTAGGATTTCATGAGCTGTCAAAAGTATACATATCTTGTCAGAAGATCTTGAAGGTGACCTAACCAAGCCTTATTCTGTTCTTTTCAGCACGTATAAGTGAAAATATATTCCAGAATAATCTCTTTAACTACAGAATAAAGTAAAAAATTAGAACAGTCAATGTCTGTCTTACAGCACTAATAAATATCTCATTATTATTATTAACATTAGTTTATTATCATTATCGATTCATATTATTACCATTGTTGTTGTTACTGTTATTATCACTTATTCTGAAAAAGCAGTGGAAAATTTGGCCTTGCAATATGTATACAATTCTGTCCTAAATCATTGCTTGGAGAAACAGGACTAATACATGCATATGTTGATACCATATGAAACATGACCAATGCACATTCTGTAAGCAGGATATTCAACATCACTCGAATCAATAATCTTAAAAAAGAATACTTCAGAGTTAAAGAACAAATTATCCAAATGTGAAAATTTAATTTTACTACACACCGGGGCACAAATCAAAATTAAATAAAATTTAAATAGTATTAAGAATGTCTTTTGTGAAAATAAGCTCTAATAAGAAACTGGGCAGCTGATTTTTAGGGTAGAATTTATCTTCCATAAGTTTAAATAACTTCACTGTGGACATTTACCCCCGAGCTTCTCACCCTAGGCTTCCCATATAATCAATGTAGAGCAACAGGCACATTCAGGGAGTCATTCATCTTATCTATTTCCGATGTGTACTGCAGGATAACATACATCACACCTTGGGGAGGTCTATTTCTCTGCAATGACTGTAAAGGGAGCTTCAGGTCACTAATTCATAAAGTATAGGTATCTACATTTGTTCAGATGAAACCCACCCTAAATGTGTTCTTGAAGAGGAATGTGATGTATTTTAATGCAAATGGATTATGTAAAAAAAGAAGAACATATTGAGGAAGCAGGTTAGAACAAGAATTTAAACTTCCAGGATCAGTTGCTAAGAAATTACCATAATCAAATCTCCCTTAAGTTCTGAACTATGTCTCATTATAGTACAAAAAATCACCTTTAAAAATGAGCTGCTTAGTTTACGCTGGCAGCCACAACCTGGTAAAATGTATGGAGACAACTTGGAACAGTGAGACAGAATGCGTGAGGAGCAGATGAAGTAACCGCTGCCACTGTACGTCAGATACAAGAAATAAAGACTATATACCAGAAAGGGCAGGGACACTTGCTTCTTGGTTTCTATTTTAAGACTGTGTAAAGAAATTCTTTTGCATTGCTAAAGATACCAAATAGATTCCTTTGACTTTCCCCAGCTCTGTTAGGCCAGCATAAACAAATAATGAACCTTTCCATAATATAAATATAAATTTTAATGAAATACTTCAGGACAAGGCAAATAAAGTTGTACATGAATGGTACACGCATATTTGATAAAAGATAGGCAGTGTCTGAACGCCTGCAGATTCAGATCTGTTCATCGGCTGTGGGGGAGACATTCATTCAGCTGGTGAGGAGGAGCTATGAGGACAGCCAAGCAGTGAAGGAAGTTTCCCAGAGGACTTGTGCTATCTCTGGTTTTGGGTGTTTTCAAGACCTGATAGGACTAAATAAACTTCCACAGTCCCTTTCCATCTATATGTTTCTTTGATTCTGTGTGCATGTATGTCTCTCAAATACATACGGGTATATATGAAACTATTCTGGTTTATAAATTGTGCCAACATAAATTTCTGATTTTCAAGGAACAACGCATACTACAAATCTTCTAAATGAAATAGGGACAAAAATGTAAACAACTATGGCTAAATGACTACTAAAACCCTTTCTAACATTGCATCTTTCATTTTTTCTAGCACTAAAAGTGATACTGCCAAAAAGGACTAAACATTCACACCACCATGCTTCTGTTACATGTCCACATACAAAGTCAAAATACATTATTTATTTCAACTGCTTACTTACAAGCTGTGAGTAATCTCCATTTCTGTTCTTCAGAGAGTTGGTCCTCAAAACATCATTTAATTTACAGCTACTTTTATCAAAACTACCAAAATTTTGTAAGAATTGTCCTGATTAGGTTTATTTCTCTTCTTTTCTACTTACTTCTTTTAGGTTATCTTTTTTTGCCATTTTTCCAAAAGGACAATTCAGAAAAATACAAAGAAAAATCCATATCTAAATTACATTCTTGTATACAAATACTACTTATTCAAAAGGTAAAATCTCGAGCTCAGGCTAATTAGTCATCTGAAGCCTTTAAAGGATATAAAATACAAGTCTTGTAAGTACACTAAAAATCTGCCAGTAACTTCATTCTAGAGCAGCAACATTTTGTTTCATAAAGGTTATAGATTATACAGAGACAATGTCTAACACAGTTGTCGATATTTAATTTGGCAGTCAACGATTAATGAAACATAATCTTTTCTCAACTTGAAAACTTGGGTATATAGTGTAAATAATGATACGGAATAACAACAATAAAATCAAAGTACATCTTTAAACATACTTGATCAATTAAGATTTTTTATGAGAACAGTAGTAACAGTAGTGGGTTTTGGGTTTTTTTTTAATGTATATAATTTCACAGACCATTGCTCTGTACTAACAAATAGTAAGTCATAAACTTCTGTAAATGCATAGAAAGGAATTTGCATTTTATCATTGGAGCTGCGAATATTTTCCGTGGGAACTGATTCTTACTTCATACCAGCCACCACCGCAAGTAGTTAAACTAACTTCAATAGTATTGCTCTTGATATTTTTCAGTGTACTAACAAAATCAGCCCCTAAACAGTTGCATTCATGAAACTGCATTAGTTAAATCTGAGAGACAGATTCCACTGGCCATTTATTTAAAAGGTAAAAATCTTTCTGAGGCAACTGTTTTAACATTTACTTCAGCTTAACCCCTAAGGATAACTTGGATCATTGTGACTGGGATTCACTCACTTCATTTCAGATGTCTGAGAAGTAATTCAGGTTTCTAAATATGTCCTAGATCTTTTAGGATATCTAAGCCATCTGCATGGAGTTTGCAGGAATGACACAGAACCTACTGGGGACCTATATATTTCCTTACTAGCAACTAGAGATGGGGACATCTGGGAATCTTGAGACAAAATTCAACACCCAAGTTTAGGGAACAGAATTCCATTTCAAAAAATATTTATTAGTATCAATATTAGCATTAGTGTTGGTATTACTTAAGTCTGAACTAGTTTCATTAGGGTCCCTTTAGAGTCAATGGGGAGAAGCAAACTCTTCAGGAAATAATTATTATAAATTATTTCGCATACCTACATCTACATCAAATGACATGCCAGAAGCAGTCATTTCTTTGCACTGAGTATAAAGAAAACCCCAGTAACTGCCTGGCCTGCCATCTTTCAATCACTTTTACATCTACTGAACATATAACAACTTAAAGCATTATGATATCATATGATTCAAGTACGTCGCTTTCTTCTATCTAATCTAAATGGCCTGGCCATTAGTTACTATAGCACTGCACGGCAAACATAGATGAAAAGAGTAGAGCGGTAGTTAAGAGATGTCTGGTTTACACTGATAGCACACTTGAAGAAACAGAGAGAAGATTCCTAACAAGGATGAAGGATGTCTTTATTCTGCTTCACCATGTGTTACAGAGAAGCATAATCACAACAATATTACCAAAATAAAATACATCAACAAATGAGCAGTATCTTTAGGTGCAGAGTAAATGTAAAAATGTGATACATGAGACAACTGATAGTCTCAAATGTACCTCTCAAAAGGGGTTATTTAAGATATTCTGCTCCTGAACAACAGTTCATTGTTTCTGATCACATGCTGGTTTGTAAATGGTTTACATTGAAAGACTTGTAGATAAACATTGTAATACAAGATATTTTTTTCTTCAAAGACCTTCATTCAAGTCTCATACGTAAATAAAGGAAGTGTGTTTGGTATGTCACCTTAACCCTCTGTGGATACTGACTACATCACATATGCTAGAAAATTGCCACCACTGGCAACCCAACAAGGGAAGTGAAGCTCTGCTGATGAGTCAGGGATGAGGTTTGGTGAGATTAAATGAACAGTACAGGCTCAGCTCAGCTTAGGACACTGAATTACATTCTGCCATTAGATGTACATTATTAAAAGAAGAGCAGGTATTTGATGTAGCTGGCAGCAGCCTTCCAGTTAAATGCTCTTCAGCCGGCAGACTTTTCTGTGAGCTTTGTTACAGAGCAAATCAGTAAATGCACACATTTTTTGTATTTCTCACAGTAACTAAAAGAGTGAGTAATCTGAACAACTATTTAAACATTTTCACTCACTGCCTTAAAGAGGTGTAAATGGAGCCTGCATGCATGGATGTTGCTGCTTGCAAACAACTGGTCAGGAAGAATTCACCACATCGAGTGTGTTCTTCCTTTCAGCCCAACGAGACGTGTTAGAGAACACACTACAGAGAAAATTAGTGAGTCCATCACAGATTTGGGCCAAAAGTGCTTGGGGAAAAAAAAGTCTTTGGGGATAGCATATTGTTGATATATTATATACTTTCACCCAGTTGGTTCATAAATAGATTTCTTTTTCTTGTCATTCAAGGAAATTAAGGAGAAAAAAAAGGGGAGAAGACAGAGACAATAAAACTTTTCCTAAACAAGTAGAAACATAAAATATTGACAAAAAAGGATTATGAAAGAGGTAGATCTAAAACTTAAACATACTTCTGTGCATCTGTTCGTACCTGCTCCTTACAAAACCACTCCTGCCTCACATGTTTTTACATATAATATATGTAAAGAAATTAAAGTACGGGCTTGTATGAAATTATCCCATTATTCCCTAAAAGAGCACCCAGCTGAGTTCTGAAGAATGAGATCACAAACAGTAAAATCTGAGGGAAAGCTGAAAGAAGATAAATACAAAGGCTATGTGGAAAATGTAGCTGTCCAAGGAAAGACAGAGAGGGTGAAGAGGCTCAGAATAAAATTAGCAGTTAGGAGTAACCTCTGAGAACAAAAAGCCCAAAAGACAGATATAGCTCTTCGAAAAGGAAATGGGAGCCCAGCCAGGAGGAGAAACAGCACTTGTACAAACTATCTAATGAGAGTATACTTCAGGTGTCTGTAAGACATTCCTTGCCGGAAGAGCTTAATGGATAGAGAAGGAATCCATTGATAGAGACAAATACAGGTTGTATCAAATAAATCTCCTGGGCATAACACTACTGCCTTTACAAAGAACTCCCTTTGAAGTTGTAGGTACATTTGCCAACACAGTCTACACGGTCATCTAAGCAGAGACCATATTTTTATTTTGTATATACAGAACAGCCCACACAGGGGCCTGATCACTAGGTAGACCCTCTCTGATACCAGTGATAACTAACAGGGTCAAATGCAGTCAGCAACTGAATGGCAGGAGAAAGGCGGGGACTAGATGGCTGTGCAGGCATTCTCCATCCAAGCACACCATAACAAAGGACTAAATAGGAGGAGTTTTACTGTCTCCCCTTTCAGCTTCTTCCTGGTCCAGGAAAGCCACACCTAAGTAAAAGTAAATGTTATTGCAATAGCAGAAGACTTTTTCCCACTCACTTCACCTGCTAGGCAGGAATTAGCACAGTGATATGCCACATGTTTGTGGCTCATAAGATGATTATACATATACGAAAGTAAACAGCATGATTATGTAATAAATCACTGTACCCTGCAGAAAAGGAAGCTGAATTCAGAGAACTGAGGAGCCAGTTTCACTGTGAGTACACTGTGCCATGTCTTTCAGCTGTTCCTCTACAAAAGGCTGAAACCTTCACAAGCAGGGTCTAAAAGTTTGGGCTACTCTGATTATATCGCTTCCAAGTGCACAGGCACTGCTGTTAACTGGCTGACATGATGCATGACCCCACCAGAGGATAATAGCTCAGCATGCTGCATGAAGCCCACTTGAACTGTTCTGGCAAGAACAAGTGAGTCATCAATTATCCCACAGCTGAATCTATTGAAGACTTATTAACACTAATTCACAAGAAAGGGGCTTGTTTGATTCCCAGCAGGGATGGAGAAGCTGAATTAGACTGTTATTAAAATGCACCTAATATTAAGGCACTACCTCCCAAAGTAATGCAATTTTAAAGCAATATTAGTAAGAGCATCCAAAATATGCTTGACTTTTCTATAAATATTACTATTGTGTTACTATGCAATTATTGTTCATTGCCAAACCAAACTTCCCTTAACTATGACATTTAGAACAACCTTTAGAGCACCAAAAATTATCTGAACTTACTCCAGTTATTCATAGCCAAAAGCTAGGTCTGCCTGTTAGGGTTTCTTTAATGCTTATTTTAGATATTCACACTGATTACCATATAGAAATCTGCCATTAATTATTTTTTAAAAAATTACTATCACTGGCAACTTAAAAATTGCTATCATAGGAAACCTGAAAGTACAACTGGTATTAACTACATTGACAATAGCTAAGAATTTTGCTGGACTATGAAAACCAACAGTAAATACAAGCTCAAGGCTGAAACTGGAAACAGAAGCTGGAAATAGATTTTATGTTCCTTTAGGAAGTTTGAAAACCAAAAAAAAAAAAAAAACCAAAAAAAAAAAAACCACTACAAAGTTAGGTTTATTTGTATATTTCCATTACAATAGCAGTTTCTGTTCTAGCTGCACCTGTTTCATCTGTGTAAATCTACATGAACATGTTATTTTGGAATAAAAGCACCTTTAAATGTTTTTTTTTAATCAATAAAAATGAATCAACAAGAATGACATAGCAACTTGGAAGTCTCCAATGAACTAATTTCCAATTTGTTTAAAAAATATATCTTTAGATATTTAAAATACATTTTTAAATATCTAACAATAAAAATACTTTAATTTTATTTTTAAAATTAGGCATTGCTTAAAGAAACTTTACAATTTTAACTTAAGTATTCCCTGCCATGATTCCTTAACACAGTCTGGTGCCTGTTGGCATGTTTTGAGAAAAGCTGGAGTGCCTAAAATACAGTTAGCTGAAAGTTCCAGTCCTGAAAACTGTTGATGATGCACAATCATAAAATTGCAAAATCAATTGTCTATTCACCTCACTTTTTAATTAAAAGTTTCCCAAAGTCTTTTTCTAGCCATGATCTTTAGCATTTCACTCAGTCTTATGAGCAGCCTGGTACAAAGCGCTGCCTAACAATGAAGCATTCCTTTGCTTATATTCATTAACAAAGTATTCTCAGGGTGTCTTTAAACGTAGTTTAGGAATAGAGTATCTATCTATATGCACTGCAGGTTTTTTTTTTTCATTCTCAAAATCCTGAAGAAAAAAAAAAACAGTCTCCAGAAGAGGATGGGATCCAGACACTTAAACCTTTTTGGTTTCTCATTTTTCTCATGCTCCTTCAGAGAAGCATTACCCCACTAAGCACACCATTTCCTGGCATCTCATCACATCCTGCGGTGCCTAACCCCTGCCCTGCTCTGCTCAAGGAGCCTTCATGCCTGACGCACAGCTCTGAGGTCCGTTTCAGGGAGCAGGCTAAAACTCAGGCTCTTCAAAACTCACTGAGTCAGTTCTTTTTGTTTTTAAATGAGATAATTTGCCTGACAAAGGAGAAAATGTTCATTGTAGGATGAAATAACTTTGTCATTTGAATCACAGTTTTCTTCACATCCAGATAGAAAAGATTTCACAAAGATTTTTATCATACCGAAAATGTGGACAAACACTGCAGTTGGCAGCTGGATTGACATAATGCTGCATTATGGAACGTGGAGTCAATACTCTGTACCACTATTTACATAGTGGAAGGCTGAGGTTCTTTAAGAGAGACAGAATGATCACTTCTTAAATGTGAATATGGTTAGAGAACAACAAAGCTTTCTCTGAGCTGTCAGGAGAGCCTCATACTAAAGTGATTATGCCTGGTTGTCTATTATAAAATCTTCCTGTTACTGAACCACTTTTAATATCCCACAGAGAAGCTGCATACTCAGGATCTGCAAGCATTTCCAAAAGTGGCCATGAATTTTCAAACTGATTACAGCAACGTAACACAAACATTTTTAAAAGCTTGGCCCTGCAAACTGCTGAGCAGTTTTCTGAGGTGTTGGGCAGCCTCAAACCCAAGTGTTTTTAGGGAGAGCTGTAGCTACTCACTGAATTTTAGGAATACTCAGCATTTTGCAAGATTTAACTCTGAAGATCCTAATTGAAAGTCAATGAGAGTTAGTTTCCTAAAACTCAGCGACTCTAAGACATTTCAGTATTTGAAATCAATGGAGTCAGCCCCCTAAGTGCCTTTGAAGCTCAGACTTTTCACTTTGCAGAGTGCAGTGCCATAATGCCTGGCTCCAGCATAACTGTCTATAACATCCGTGGGATATACTGATGGATTTGCATGTCTGCCATCTTCTGCAATATATTTATAACTGCCAAGGAAAAAATGAGTTTGGGGGTGGGGGGGAGGCCCCTAGTAGTAAGCCTAGACAATTAAACTTTTATGTGTGCCATTTGTAGAAGAGAAATCACAATTTGCAATGTTAAAGGAAAGCAGAATGGAGAAAATGAAATAAAGTTGACATTGGAAGATGATAAAGGAAACCTGGTTTAGCCATCTAGGTGTGTTTGTGCTCCTTATAAAGGCAATACAGATGCAGTTATTTCATATGGAAATAGTACACTACTATTAAAAATTTCAGCTTTACTTTGAAAAGAATGCATCACTACAGTACTTTTTCATAGGCAATACAAGAACCAGGCATTCAGCAGATATGGTTCATTGCCCCCAAAAGAGAAAGGATAGGAAATCTGTGGCAGAAGACAAAACTACCAAAAATACACTACAGCCATGTTTGAAGAGCCTGACAAGACATTCACTGATGGTCCCAGCTCTGACGATGTTCTTCAGCCCTTTGCAAAGCAACCAGAGGAGCAATGGAGGCCACCAACAGCACAGTAACCAACATATGGAGCAATTAGAAGTCTCTCCAACATACCATCTCTAAGGGTCTGCTTGACAGATGGACCAAAGCTTTGCCCAGAAGTTTCCTCAAGAACTGCCTCCTCAATTTACACTCCCAGCAGCATTGCCTCTCCCCTATATCTCTCAAACAGGGGAAAAGGAATAATCAAAATCCAAATATTGGTAACTCCCGCAGTATTCTCACCAGCAAGGTCACTATTACTCAGAATATTTTACAAAATCTTTGTTAGGATGTACTAATAATCCATGTTGTGCACGTGCCAAGCCTTAGAGAAACAGTTTGGGTATTAGTCTGATTGTCACTAATTAAATGATGTGTCCCACACTGAGGCACCAAGAGCACTGGTCTTGTTCATCACTTAATATACCTAGCCTACTATCAGTGGTATCTAGGTCTGCTACATATGCTTGGGATTCCCCCCAATAACCTCACCAGCCCAAGTTATTCCTCACTTTGCAGCTTCATGTAGTTAGAAATTAGGACAGGAAAGAACTCAAAACTTCAGCCTAGTTGCCTGAACTTTGACCTCAGGTCGCTCCACTTCCCTTTTTAAAAGCAGGAACAAATATTTTCTAAGTAATTTAGAGATACTATTGAGGATTTCCATTCTCTAGCATATACAGTTCATGGTGGAGCACATAGTTGTGTACAGAAGTAATATTTTCAATATGTCCACTTCTATTTATCCTTTTTTTATATATGTACAGTTGAAACTATTTATGGAATACAAAGACAATTTAAAAAAATCCAGCTGCATACATTTCCAGTTTACCTCAGTACAAGATAACACAGTAAAGATCTTGATTGTTAAAAGCCAAGATACTATTGAAAAAAAGAAATAAAGTTTAAAAACAAGTTACAGACCTTTCAAGGCTAGAGTTCGTTGCTTCTGGCATCAAACATATTTCACAATCTAAAGAAGCTTCACTTCTACTTTACTTGTTAGCAAAAATCACATCTAATGGCTTCTATGGACTCAGGTAACAAGTGTAAGACTCCGCCTTCCTAAACAAGCACGGCACATTACAAGGAGTAGAGAGCCTTGATCAAGCAGTGACTGGGGCTGAGGTAGCTGCAGAGAAACAGCAAGGAAAAAAAAAGAAGAAACTGAGACAAAGGAGTGAAAATTCAAGGAAATAACATGCTCATCCATCTGAGAGTGGATGTTGGTGTTAAATGAAAGGAGAATATCTTCAGAAATGCCCTTGATAGATGAATCCCTGTGCTTTAAATAAAGCCATAAAATGTATTATACAGTGAAAAGTGTTGAGGGGCAACTGAAGCAGCAAAATATTCCCAGTGCTGCTCATGAGAAATATATTTTCAGAATTGAACACAGAAGGCTCAAAATATTATACTTGCCTTTTTGTCTTAGCAAGTGATATCTGATGTTAGATTTACCTCTAAACTGTCAAATAGTTTCACAGATTTTTGAAGGATTACCCGACAAAATCCTAACTGATAAAGAAAAATTTTGCAGGGAGCTAGACGTCACAGAGCACTACACTCCGAAAGCTGGTTTAATAGAATATATTTATCTCAGGCATAATACAAGGTGTGAAAGCTGATAATCAGGGCACCAAATTAGATGCCAGGGTTAGAGCTGCCGATCCCTAACCATCAAAGATTGCAAATATTGGCCTTTGTCTGTAGTACCACCTAGTGTCAAAAACTCTTATCTGTGAGCTGAAGAGAACTGCGTTGAACTCCATCTGTACTCCTTTATTTCCTCAGTCCAAAACAACACCAGACTATGCAGGAAGGGTGCCTGGAGGGCCCCTTTCATGATGGTGAGCCCATGTTGCATTTATGGGCAAGCCCTGAAGTGGAATCGGAGCACTCGCAGAGAGAGGCACTCTGCCTGCATGCCAAAGGAGTCCTCACGCAGAATGAAACAGAGCCAGCGACATGCTGGAAACTCATCCTCCTCCTCTCCACGCATTAATTTGCCCGTGTACATTTTCTTTCAAGAACAAAACGTTCTCCTGGAGATCCCAGCTTGCCAGATTGCCTAGGGAGGTGGCCACGCAGGGAGACTGCCTCCTCTCTGCCCATCTGGCAGGGAAGCCTGTGCAGCCCAGGAGCAGGCGAAGCTGGGCAGCCCTGAAGCCAAAGCACCTGCCTGCCTGCCAAGAGAGGCGAGCTGCCTGTCAAAGCTGGGCACCCAGCAATCCCTGTGGAGCAGGGAGCTCCCAGGCAGTTGGCAGGCTGTGGGAGTGGGGCAGCCCCACACCCCAGGAGCCTTAGGGCCGGAGGAGTGGGAACCGGAGGGAGCTGGACTTGGTGGCCACTCACTCTGGGTGCCAAGGCATTGGGCAGCTCCCGAGTCTGACAGCTGGGCACCAGCCAGGCAGGCAAGGTGGCAGGTTGCACCTCACCCACCCTAACCAGGGCTCTTCAGACCTCTCCCCTCAAAACTTTTCTAGTGGAAACTGGTTTTGGCCCAGAATTTCTCAGCTGCTCTGTTTGGGACTTCCCAAACACGGTATCTAGAAGAAATGTTTGTCAAGTGACTGTAGGCACAGAAACACACATGAATTCAAATTAAGCTAAAACAGATACAACAAATGTGGAAGGATACACAGCAGGTACATTTACTAAACCAGAACGGAGTGTGTCGACTGTGAATTCCCTGGAGATGCAGCCAGCCTACGTACATGGGCCTCTAGTTACAATTCCTGTGGCTAATGAGTAACTGCCACGGCAGCTCCATGTATAGTCTGTAGATTTACTTACAAATTTAATACAAGAGCAGGCCAGAGAAACAAGATAAAGATTAAATATATAACAAAAATTTGTAGCAACATCAGCTAATTGCATAGCTGAGGCAGGAGGTGTTAATTACAATTACAGATGAGCCAGCTAGTAATTCACATTAGTGAGCATAGAGCAATTATCAACCTGCTGGTTTTCTTGCTACTCATAATATACATGTTTTCTCATTTTTGATGGATCATAATAGCTGTATTGAACAATAACAGAACAGTAATGGATATAATGCCTATTTAGGTAACCTACAGCTGCCATGTGCAATATTATCACAAAGATATTCTGTTCCATTTGGAATAAGTCGCTATCCAGAAAGCTAAGTATTTCTACTGCTAGACTTTAGTAGAAAAAAAATGTCATGGTCGTTCCACAGATGGACAGGCATATTTTGTTTCTTGCATTAAGATTTACAAATACAAAATAACCTTGACTAGATCTGAGTTAAAAGTACAGTTTAAATTATGCAGCACTAAAAAATTAAAGAGTACCAACATCATTACATCTGTTTCTAAGTGATTAATTGGAATAATTTTGCTGATATTTGATTGAAGAAATACAGCCTCCAAGCCTGGTAAATGTGTTATTCCTTTGAGCTTCCAGCTGACTTGGTTTAACATGGCTCACCCAGGAGAGACCATACCATCATTGTGTTAACAGCCTTATCGTATAACACATCATCGTATGGGGTACTAGGAAGAAGGTGTTAAAGACAAGGTGACTTTCTCAGGAATAGGTCAGTTAATGCTTACAAGTCATACCCATGTTCTTCACCAGGCATCGATTCCAGTGTCAAGGCACTGGATGCACTCTTAGTGCACAGCTTCTCAGGGGAACGCAGAATGCTTCTACAGCCCAAAAGTCCTGTAGGGGACTGCCAAAACTATCTTTTTTTCCATTTACACAAAAGCAAGGCTCTGTTCTACTCCACCAAAAGTTTGTGCTTTCTACTGTGTACACACTACAGTGAAAATCCTTTTCAGTCAAAAGGGAGTTACGCATCAGCAAAGAGACTTCTTTGGGATGAACTCTGCCCATTCATACCTACAGGACGCTCCACTGGTATGTTCCTGGCAGTGCCTTACCCTTGATCACTCAAGCCTTCAAACAAATTTCAAAAAACAAGATTCACTTCATACCAAAGCAGAACATGAGTCATATTTTGAACATTGTCATTGTAACATTGTCATTTCACATGTTTTCCATATATTTATGCCATTAGTTCAGTCACATTGAAATTCAATACAAGGATATCAAGCAACTATGCAATTTTTGTCTGAAAATTAGTATATTTCTGGGCAGATGTTTATCAATTAAGAGGTACAACTGGGATATTACAGCTAAGCTACACATTTTCTGCTTGTTTAACAATAACTGAAGCTGAATTCAGTATTGTGTGTGTATTGAGAAAATGAAATCCCTCCTAAATTAATGTACAACAAAAACTTTACAACATTAGTAACATTATTTTCTTACTATTCATGATTTGAAGTATTTGTAAACTTCAATTGAAGGAATAAAGGCGAGAACCAACTAAATATTTTGAACAAATTCCATGACTATTTGTTCAAATTAAAAAAAAAAAATGTTTTGAGTTGCATCTGCACCACTTCTGTGTTTCATTTCTGGATTACATTCAGCAAAACCAGCTGCCCAGCAGAAGATTTGTGTCTTACATAAGTCAACATAGCTGCCATTTTGAGAGCTTAGCTGAGATATAAAGGCAGCATACCCTTCATACTTTCTATGCAGCAATAAATGTACCTAGAAATATTATATATCTATGTGTGCTTCTTTCCCCAAGTACATATAGGTTATCACCCTGTCTTAATCTGGGATTTTTTGATCAGTGTGATTGAAAGGAACTGATCAAATAATCCTGACAGTATGTATCGTCCTGGACTTTCTAGGTCCCTGAAGGTCTGACAGTGGAATGGAGATCACATTGGTGCCATAAGCTGGTAAACACTTAGGGACAACCGTTAAATATCCAGCAAGATATTTTATTTTCTGTGAACCTGAAAAATGACTGTTTGTAGACACACTGTGTGTTTTTCTCTCAAGAAAATTACAGATGAAGTACTAGCATTTTCAAACTTTTGAGTCTGAATGTGTTTCAAAGTGTATTTCCATCATTCCTTTACTGAAATTCTCAGGATTTCTATGACAGCACCGGAACTAATGTGATGCCAGAGCAGAGAGCTACAAATGGATTATGATTTTCATCTCTACTTCTTCCCTCTGTCAGACTCAGAGTTAGCAATGTTTTTACCTTCTTTGTGGTTGTTGAAAGATAATTTTTTTGACAATAACTATAACTGCATACATGTCAAGCCTTGTAGATACTACACTCTTAATCCAAGGAATAATTTCAAGTGTAACCTCACTCTATCAACCTCCATAAATCAAACCCTTCTACATTACATTTCACCTCAGATGAGTGATCTCTAAGAAAATGCGAGTGAAATTCAAGTACCGTTGTTGCTAGAGATGGTAAAGGCACTGAGATCCTGGGTCTCTAAAGCAAAATCTCATTGCTGTCTGAGTATCACTTTCACTGGAGACAGACAAAGACAGAAGAGTTGTCTTACTCTTGGGTAATTCAAGCTTGCAGTAAAGACAAGTCCAAAGTTTAGAGAAACAGAAGAAGGGTCCTGGCTGGCCAGAAGAAGTAAAGAGGATATTTGCCAAGTGTAACAACTGCCTCAGGATAACTAACCAAGTATTCAATACACTTAAATACTGATGAAGAGAACTTAACAGAGTTTAAGTGTGAAGTGCTCTCCCTGTGTGAGTCACTGGAAAATTCTTCATTGATTTCAGAAGAAGCAATACTTTATCTTTTATACTCATGCTTGATATGGATGTAAGTACATGTTCTAGAGACACATGAACAACTAAAATATAAGGAAATAGTTTCAAATTTAAAATGTTATTACAACAGAATAAACTTTAGAAGTAATACTTTGGGATATTTGTTATTGATAACCAAGCATCAGAGATAATCAAATATAAATAAAGCTTAGAGATTAGTATGGGGTATAGCTCAGATAATAAGTACCTCTCTCTGTATCTGAGTATCATCACTGCTGGTCCCTGGAAATCAAACCCCACAATGATATAGGTAACAAAGGAATAATTTGTCACTTTTTCCTTGGTGCCTGTTTGGGTAGAACTTACAGCTTCCAAGGTATTTTATAGTGAATGAGGTGTCTTCCTTGAAGAAATTTTAATGCCTGTAATTATGCTAGCTGAGTCCACCCCAGCCATTAATTCTTTAATGACCTTCACGTCTTTCAATCCTGTGTAAACTTTTGCCTCTTATTCCCCCAAAGCTGACAGGCACTTCATATTGCTCTATTCTGTCCCCAGTTCTGTTTAGCTTTGCAAACCACCAGATAGTCCTAATTCTGCTAAGCTGAAGATTTGGCCCCAGACACAGCTTTTAAGACCACCACAATCACATACTAGCACGTACTCGGAAGGGAATAGTCCAAGAATCATCAGTTTGATACATAATTATAATGCCATCCCAGGACAACAACTAAGCAGACCATCTAATGAGTCTTTAGTTTGGCCACAGAGCACAAACTCTTTGAGGAACTTCTGGAGCAAAAAAGAAGTAATGGAGCCACTGAAGAAAAGCTAGTTCTCCAGCAATATATAGCAGACAAATTCCTAAAAGCTTTGTACTCTGTGTACTGCTGTAATTCTGTGTGCTGCTGTGATTTGGTTCCAGAAATTCTAGACATAAATTCCAGAACAAGCCTAGATGTCATCAGAGGATGATGCGTGAGGGGTGACATAGTGCAGAGTCATGGGGGACTTTTCACACAGGCTCTGAGTCATAACACATGGGTATCTTTCACTTGTGAACATCACATAAGAACTGGCACAATTATTATTGCTTTTTAAATTATTGTTGCTTTTTGTGGAGTAGGAAGACATCCATTGTTAAGGATAGGTCCCATGTAATTCTCATGCTGTGGCATCACAGATGACGCCAGTCTTCATGAGATAGTCATCATTTGCATTTTGTTTGTCTAGGCACAGTTGCATTTGGCTTGGCATTGCTAAATGTCATAAAAAGCAGTAGTCCAACGGCAAGAACCTATACCATACCTGAGGAGTGATCTGAGGTAGCTGAAACACTGAGCAAAACCCACTTCCAAACAGGAATTCCCTATGTTGGGGAATTTTTATGGTACCCCTTGAGGCAAATTAAACATATGTTTGTGGTTAAATATGATGAAAAAATTTAACAAACAATGCATTGGGTAGAGTCTTATCACAATACATGGTTCTATATGAAGTGTGCAAAGATGCATCACAAGCAGATTCCTTATATACACTGGCACCCACATCAGTCCCAAGAGCGGTTGCATGGGGCTTCTAAGCCCACTGTGGGTCCATCCCCTAGCCGAGCTGTCCTGCCCAAAGACGGCCCCTGAGCTTGGGTCCCTGAGCTTTCCCATCCCAGCATGGCTACAAGACAATGCTGAAGGTGTTTCTTATCTATCACCTAGGGAAATTTCACTCCCTTGCAAGGAGTCTGAACTATGACACTCTGGCATTCCTGCTTCCAGCCAGTTTAACCCCTTCTTGCAGCTGGGCCTTCTTGCCCTCCATGCTAGATCATTCCTCAGTCACAAACTAGCACCGCCGAGCAGTTACAACCAGAATTTTGCCTGCACCTGGAAGGCACACTCTGAGACACAAAGTAAAACTCTAGGTAGGTTTTAGGTAGCCCCTTCTAATTCTGACTCTCTGCTTTATTTAGTTCATTTGTACTAGAACTCAAACTTAGTCTTCACAGGAGACACCTGTAAAAAACTGAAATCAGGCTCAATGTAAACATAAAGCATAACAATATCATACAAAAATGGTCTGTAAATCACCATATTAGCATTCAGTCAAAACAGAAGACCCACTGTCTTCCAAATCTAGAAGATACAAACAAAGAGACAAATTAAAGCTGGCCAGAAACCTGTACAGCTATAATCACACCATGCAGAACACAGTTTTTGTGCAAGAATATAAAGGTTTTGACATTTTGAATCCATGTATTGACATAGGCATAGTACTGCAAGCACGTATCAGGCAGGCACAGCAGAAGTTCATTGCTGTTTAGATGAATGGAAAAAGAGGAACACAAAATGCATTACAGAGAAAATTAGGGCAGAATACACCTGAAAACTTTTAAAGAAATTAGTAGGAAAAAAAAAAGTCTGATCACAAGATAACAAAAGAGGTAATTTTAAGAGTTATTTATATGTCCTAGCTACAAAATACAGCACAAACTCAGCCTCTTGGAGCCCTTGGTGGCTGAGCTTACAAGTGCTTCCCTGTAGTGATCCTGCCCAGAAGACCACTGTACCTCGAGGAATTAGTGATCCAAACAACAGTTAACCCAAGCGGGCGCAGGCTTGTGCATGCTATTGTGCATGTAGAGCCTGGCCTTCAGGCCCGTGTTGCCCTGCAGATAACCCATGACTGCAGGATAACCTCATTGTAACAGAGGAGCCTGTGGGCAGCTCCCACGCAGTACCAGCAATTACACCACCTGCGTGACCTTGCCGTTAAAAAGTGCAGCAAGGCATTCTCATGTGAACATCCTTTTTTTTTTTCCGACAGCAGAAATGAATTATTAAAATTGTTTTCTTTTAAGAAAGACCTACAAGATCTCAAATTACCAAAAAGGAGTAACCTTTTCACGATGGGATCTGCACAGTGTGCTGTCTCCTGGCCGGAAACCTGTTTGATGCCGTGCAACTAGGCGTTCCCAGCATCTGAAGGGACATAACATTACCTACACTATCCTCTTTTCCTCTGTAGCATTAACACCAAAAAATGGGATTTTAAGTGATACTTTACAGACTCTGAGTACCTTTATTTCTGGGATCATAAGAAATCAGCACCTTCTGGTGCAAAACAGTATCACGCTTTCTTTCTATAGCCTGCAGTAGGAAAGTAGGATTGTCTTTCATATGTCTAAGTTTATGGGGCTTCATTTTGCTTCATTTTCAAACCTCTTAAAATGTATCAGAAGCTAGTTACTGGAATAAATCAGGTGTTAGGCGAGACAGTGGTCATCAGTGTTTTCTGAGCATCCAAACGTCACTTTTGCCAGCACTAGGAAATAGAAATGTCATTTTGTTTTAGCTCCTTGGCATTTATGATCACAGCATGTCCAATTGCTGGCAGAAAGATAGGCGACTGAAAAGCCGTGACACACTGTAGTACAGGCATCCATCATTATGTCACCTTTTCCTTTCACCTTTTATTGAAAACTAAATTAGAAAACAGACTTAAATTTTATCAAATTTGGTCAAAAGCTAACCTCTGGCCACAGATCTTGCATGCAAATTTTGAAGCAGAAAGAACAATTTCTGAGGATTTCTTAGGATAAGACATGGAAGGTAGGCTTATAATGAAAAACTATACCCCTCTTCAGTAAGTGACAGTGGTGTGAAGCATTATTAACAGCTCTATTTATACTATGGGGAAAAAAATAGATTAAAAAAAAAAAAGATGCAGGAAGTTTCAAATAAAAGCTAACATGAGTTTTGTACCTAGGATAACTCTCTATTTCACTCCAAAAGTTTAAAAGTTGTAGTTAAAAGTGGCTGCTAAAATAGGCATCCTTTTGATATAAGACAGGGTGAGAGAAAAGATCTAAAGTAAAACATATTTTCAGATTTTCTGGAGCTTACCATGGTATCATTTTCGCTATTAATAACTATTCAGAGATGCACAGCACAGACACTAAAGCCCTAAGCACTTGATTGAGTGTGCAGGAGAGCATAAACACCATGTCTCAAGTTGTTCTCTTCCCTTCTCCTCTAGCTCATGGGAGAAAGAAAATTAGATCTACTCTGGACCATCACTGGTAGCAGACTATTAGCCCATGACATACTTGCTCAGCTTTTCAAGTAGGACTCTGGAGGCAGAGATAAGACTCTGACTTGTAAGACAGAGCCACTGCCCCTACCACTGTGTTTACAATACCAATATAAAGCTCCATGACCATTAGTGTAAGCAAGTCCAATAGTTTGGCCCAGGTAGTTTTACAAAGCAGGCCTGAAAGAAATGCAATTTTAGTTTTTATTTTTTTTATTTCCTTACAGAAAAGTCTGACTGTGACATAAAATACTCGGAGAGGTTTAGAAACAGTTTTCATCAATCATTGGTGTTTGATGGGAGTGGGTTTTAGCAGTTTTTTTTTAGTTATTATTTTTTAAAATAAATAGAAATTTCACTTTTTTAAAAGAGTTAAAAGCAGTAGAAATCAAAACACTCTTTCTCCTGACTCTTTTCTGATGCTCCACAAAATCAGTGAGAGAGGTGGTGACAGAATGGACACCATCACATCTTTCTGAGGTGTGCGACATCTGTGCAAGGGAGGAACGAAGGATCTGCAGACTGGTTATTTTCCTTGTACTCATGGTGTATTTACATGCTTACATGTGTGGTTAACTCTTACATTTGACTAACACATTGGTTAGTTGACCATGCTTTTACATGCAAAGTTACCTGTACCTTGAAGCAGACTGCTGAACCACAGCCTAAGGTTCTGTGCCTTTAAATTAAAGCAGAGTAGGGATCACGTGTGCCCTGGAGATGACAGCCATTACCCAGTGCCAAGAAATCACTTTGATGTGCTAGCAATAAAAGTTAATAATAAAAAACATAAAAATGATCTCCTCACTGATATACTCCTTCTAAATAATCAAATCCATTAAAAAAAAAAAAAAAGACACAATTTTATCTACAAAAATTAAGCTGGAATTTATAGGCATTTATTAGTTTTCCTCAGTCTCCGGAAGCATACAAAGTTTAATGACCTATGAAACATTAGGCAATAGGAAAAGCTGAAAGATGAAATCCCTGTTGGTCTTTGTTACTCCCATCCCCTCAAATATAATGCCCACACTTTACGTAATATAATTAATAGTTATTTCTTCTTCCAAAGGTCCTAATGACAGAAAGAGAAAGGCTTGCTATTGTCAGAACTTATGTTGCTATAAGTAACTGTTCAATCTATAAGCAACTCTAAAAATGGTCTGCTCAAAGGAACTGCTCCTAGCATTTAGTAGTATGTACTACACACAGGTCCTGCCCCTATCTGGAATGCTACAAATCTGATATGAGGCTAAGAAACGTGCTTTTTTTTCTAAATTGAGCACACAAAGCAACCAAAGCCACTGAAAGCAATTTATATTGTCCTAGTGCTATCACAAAGAGCACTTTCAAAATGACCCATTCAGAAAGCTAATGTTCCCTGTAGTGCAGGGAAGAGAAATTGGAACCCTATAAAACATTCTGATAAATATCTTATTTATTAGACCACTTCAGCAGGATCAATCTTATCAGGAATCAGACTGCTTCCAGAACTGCCTGGAACTGTCATTACCGGGCCACCAAGCAGTGAGAAACAGACCATGTTCATTTAAGCATGAAGTGTCCATCGGCTTCCCTGTATTTACTATAAATAGGACCTGAGCTTTCCAAGAGGCCTTCAACCATTGTTTCACTAAGAAAAGAGCAAACAGCAGATCGCTTCTCATATGGCTGATGATACTGCTGAAGGGCCGGTTATGTAGCTCACTGCTTGACCTGTAACGTGTGATAAATAGCTTCTTTTTACAGCAGCAATGCCTCCAGATCATGTTTTAGGGTAGTTTTTTTTCTTGCTGAAGGCTGCTGTGTTTTACAGACTCTCTACTATCATAGCTATATTGATACAACAGCATTGGAAACCAATCCCCTTCCAAAGGAGATACAAAAACTATGTCCACATTAGCAAGTCTTTAAGACAAATTGGAGAAGATCTGTAGAGTGAAACAGTGCTAGGGACTGGATATCCATGGCTTTTCTATATTGGTCTTGCCTTAATCTGGTCGCATTGCCCAAAAGCTCATTTGCAGCTCATCTTCCAATTTTTATTTCATCTAAAATCCAGTTCATGTGTACTAAGGCCACTCCACAATGTGAACTGAAGAAAGCAATTGGGGGATGTCAGATTAACTTCAAAAGTTTACTCCTGATCTGAACTAAAACACTATGTCCATATTGCCCATAAAACCAGAAGGAGTTTCCTGCTGGTGTAAATTTACTTCATTTAAAAAGTAACATACATTCTTTTCTGCTCACACAAGAGCTGAGATTTTTCATGCCCGTATTCAAAGTCAACTTGTTTGTACTGGTAAAAGTTTTTTTCATAAACCTGGTAGACAAGTAACATCAAAGGCAAATCAGCACAAAGTGTTACTAAACATGAGACAAAGATTCCTGCATGTACATCGCTCTTGTAAAAATGATCGATATATTCATCATGCCATAGACAAGCAGAGCTGCTGACACTTAATGCCATTTCTGTATTTTCTGAATTTATTATTATTATTAACGTTATGTAAAATGCAGCATCAGCCTTTCAATGCATACAATTTTTATTTGTTGGACATTCAGGAGAAAAAATGAATAGAGAACACAAGCCTCTGTAGGTATGTGTATGTACATAATCCTTTAAACTATGGTTGGCACAGCAACTATCATTAATTTTAAAAGTCATCCAGTCATATTCTTCTACAAAGCTTTGAGAGCGTACGAGTAATCTCACATGTACACAAGAATGATAAATGTATTCCTCTGCCTCACAGATATTTATATTCACCAGTGCAGTGCCCATCATTTTTATGTAATGCAATGCATTGTAATGACTTCTAAGTAAATAAATACTTTAAAATAAAATAAATCAGAGAACTTCAGGCAAGAGCTTGTTGGAATTTTTCAGCTAAACTTTTATTATTTGGGAGAGCCCATTTATCAAAGGTTTTTGTGGGATTAGCATGAATGACACTTACTGGGAAAGGCTTCTGATATCTAATACAGGCGTGCTAGAAATACAGAAAGAAATGCAGGCAACAGAAGGACTTGTAATTGCAGGAGGTCCTTCTATGTACCAGACTCTTAGGATCTCTTCTTTCTCATGATACTTTTTTTCTCTGGGTAGTACTTTTCTTATATCTGCAATTAACTATTTACTAGTCCAGAGAGAAAGAAATGCTATATCACACATATACTAGAGCAGTGGTCTCCAAACTGTTTTGATTGTGTACCCTTATCAGTGAAAAATTTCTGAACGCATATACTTAATATATATTTTTGTTTATTTATTTATAAATTATATACATTTACTCTTGTACTAATATAGTCCATATATTATAAAACATACACAAAAATAGAAATTAAAAAGGATGAGATAAAGATAAAATAAACACTATTTTAAAAAATATTTTATTTTATTTATTAATGGTACAAAAAAATGTTTTCTTCCTGCACCCCAATGGATTGTCTTGAGCACCCTTGAGGTGTGTGCACGCCCTGCTTTGGAGACCACTGAACTAGAGTACCCACCTTGAAGACATGAGTCCAGTTCCCTCATCTGAATCTAAAAGAGCAGGGACTTGGTTAGAATCATAGAATCATAGAACAGTTTGTGTTGGAAGGAACCTTTAAAGGATATCTAGTCCAACCCCCCTGCAAGGAACAGGGACATCTTCAATTAGAAACTTCTTCCAAGGAGTCTTGGCTTTGCAATGACAGTTAAGATGGTAGTAACACATTCATTTTGTCCAAATTCTTCTCTCACACCACTAGAAGGAACATGCGTTGTCATTTCAGCTATCATGAGTCTTGATTATTTGCAAGACAACTCAGTAGATTTCCAGTATGAAGTAGCAATGACATGTCTATATTCAGTAAAACTGCTGTTATCCAACAGAATGAATCAAAAAGAGTTATCTGTCTGTACTTCTGTAAGAGCATCAGAGTTACTCTCAAATTATTCTTAATACCCAGCCACCTTTTATATATATTCAAAGAACTCTCATAGATAATCTTGGCTAAAGTTGCATACAAGAGAGATTATTCAGTCTTCCTTTAAAGGTCCCTTCCAAACCAAATTGCTCTATGATTCTGTGATTCTTTAAGCTCAGACAGCCTAATACCCATTTCTAAGTCTCAAACAGAGAGTCCCCAAAAGCATATCGGTCTTTCTTTACGGATGCCTGTCTCTGCTTACCTGATTTCCTAGATGCTCCGTTCAAGTCACTAATACCTGTGCAGAGTGCCTTTTCCAGAGAGAGATGCACCTCTCTTTTCCCTAATGGGCCATTGCTAACCAGGTTTAGCACGCAGGAACCCTATATCTACCCATGTTAGGGGAGGCCTGAAAAATTGGTTGCAGTCAGCAATACAACTTATTTCATCTGCTGTGGCGGTAGGTTGTACACCATTTGTGTAATGACTAGTTGTTAGAGAACTCACCTAAAGGTTAGAAAACAGAGCAGCCTGAGCTCATCCCAGGAGATGTCGGATTAACCATCTGGCTTTCAGTTATTGTGAGGTGGAAGATACGCCATCTGTCTTCAAAACTGATCTTCTGAAAACAGAAAATATTCAGAAGATGGGCCAGGCTAGGCTTGCTCTCTAATTGCTAGACAATTCATGGAACAATGACATTTAAAGCTCTGAAAATGGTCTGGAGCCATGACTCAAAAGTCTCTTTCTTAATAGCAAATGTTCTCACTGCTACAACCAGATTTACTCCTGCTGGGTCTTCATCTGGTACTACGATACTTTTCATTACGTAGGGGTTCAAGATGCAAGAGAAGGCACAGAAAGTTCATTTATTCATACTGGAAAAGAAAACAACATTACATTTAGTTAGTAAATTTTAAGTCATGCGATACCCAAACAAAAAAAAAAAACTGCTGACCTGATGAGACTATAACTATAGCTACCTTTTAATACACAGTTGTGAAATCCCATGTATGATGCAAAGTCATAATTTAATCATGACAGTAATAACATTACCTTTGTAATCCATTAACACAATGAATTTTACATTGCTGATACAAAATCATTAATGTATCTTGTCATTCTGGCGCATCAGCAAGTAACTCATTTTGCTATAAAGTAGAGTCACCCTACTACACCAGCTAAGAGGAAGCTCGCTCCAGGGCTGTATTGTTCACACAGAGTTCCTCCTCCCAACAGAGAGACCGAGAAGGAAGGTACCGAGTACTCTACCTTGCTCTTAGGTATGTAAAATTGTAGAGGTTTAGCTCAAAATACAGAAAACTGCTGCTATTTAGAAATGAAATCCTGTTTCACATAAGTTCACACTCCTTTTACAACTGCCTTTTCTGAACATTCTGAACATTTCTGACAGCAAAGCTTCATCTATACAAATGTCCACAGAAAGCCATTTCTGAATGCATAAAATCCACATATTTTTGTTTGATGCCAAAACAAGAATCGTCTTAAGTGGAAGTAGAAGTGGAGACTGGTTATATGCTTCAGAGTGAATCACAAACAGTAAGATAGGTTTGGGCTGGCCAGTCACAGCCTGCATATGAGATTGTGTTTATGAATTTCTGAGGGCAGAAAACACTATCCTAATACTACACAAACTGATCTGATCACGTGCTCCTTGAACAGCCCCAATTCTCTCAGCCTGTTCTCATAGGAGAGGTGCTCCAGCCATTTTAATTTCAAAGTTACACAAAATTTTTCTATTTAAAAGTATTTCTCCAGTAGCATGCCACAGACCTGCAACAGTAACAGGCACTGTGACTTGTTTTTAAACCCATTTGCAGAAAATTAAATATGTGTTTTAAATCCACTTTTATGTTTAACATAATGGCACCTACATCAAAAAGTTAGTATAGCTCTAGTCCAAGCTTTCATACATTACTCTCCAGATGACTGAACCAAGCCCCCTATAAATGTTTTCAAATAAATATAAACATTTATTTAAAGTAGTTACTTGCAGGACAGGATTTTTACCCAGAAATATTACCTGCAGTCTATTTCTGGAAGGAACATCTTTGCTTTAAGTGGTTTCTGTAGTGTTTGCAAAATCTTCAGACATACAGTCCATTGAGAATACAACTGAAACTGCATGTTGTCTCACTCTACACCAGTTTGTAGTATTGCTTAAAAACAAAAGTAAGAACCAGAGCAACTATTGCTCAAACACTACCGGTGCCACACTGATAACTGACTATGCTTCTTCATTCTTGTATTTTTCTAACACCTCAAGCACAGAATAGCTTTCCTTTCAAGCTTCAGCCCATTCCTGACCTAACAGCTCTCACTCAGTTAGAATCATAGAATGATAGAACAGTTTGGGTTGGAAGGGACCTTTAAAGGTCATCTAGTCCAACCCCCCTGCAAGGAGCAGGGACATCTCCAACCAGATCAGGTTGCTCGGAGCCCCGTCCAGCCTGGCCTTGAATATTTCCAGGGATGGGGCATCTACCATCTCTCTGGGCAACCTGTTCCAGTGTTCTATAATCTGAATCTGCTTCCCTCTATTTTAAAACCATTACCCCTCGTCCTATCACAACAGGCCCTGCTGAAGAGTTTCTCTCCGACTTTCCTGTAGGATCCATTTAGGTTTGGAAATGATAACTCTCACCTCCATTTGTTCCATGAGGTCAGCCTGCACTGTACACTTACTCAATTTTCTAACAACATCTGCACCTTGTCCCATGCCAAATTCATGTAGAATTTTCACACAGCATTTGCAAATACTTTTTCTCCTCCTTCAAGTCCCTTGTTGAAACTTCGATTTACAGCTAAGATCACTGTCAGTGACGCTAACCAATATCTCATTGTGTCTTTATGCTCACCCATTATAAGCATCCTTTATCCTCTTCTGTGCATAGACTGTCTTTTTGTTCTGGGTTTGTATACTAACTGACACATAAATTATGACTAGCATTCCTATGTGCAGATACGAAGATAATATATGATGAAAAATAGTACATTTTGTGAGGAATATCAAGAAGAGGGGCATTCATAGGAGTAGTACTTCATAATGCCCCACTGAGGCTTTTGATCAGTATCAACCCAGAAAGAAGAATGCCATCCACCAAGCTGATAATACAGATGAGTCATTAAAAGCATCCAGAAGTCTTTTTCCAGTAATCATTTCACTGAAATCAGGCAAACTTACATAACATGAGGGGTAAAAAAGTTCAAGATAGCAAGGCAGAAGAAACAAAGTGAGGGAGAGTGGTTTTTAAAAAGAATTCTTTTGTTTATCTAACATAGAGCTACACCATAAGAATCTGAATTTTTCCACAGTGGTTATTCCACATTCATATTGAATGACTTGGAAAACATAAAGAGTTCATTTAATACAGTCATTGTTGTTTATAGTGTTTAAAAATTCATTAACTCGCTGTATAAGCCCACTTGCTGAGATTCATACTAAATATTCTTCCCTGAAAACAGTACCACACCTGCATAAAAGTAAATTTGGTATAAATTGGGTGGAAAAAAGGTGCAAAAAATGATGTGCAGAATTATTTCCCTACAATATTTACCTGAATTTGCACTGAAGAAAGTACTATAATTAAATAACTATGGAGCTTATCAGAGCAATTTATTTTATAATATTAATGTATATCAAACATAAGGTGGTACATAACAAGAAGCAGAATGTGCCACAATGCTTACTTCCCATGAGACCTAGTTTGCATGTACATTATACTGATTGTTCCACAGAAATAATAGAATAGATTCATTGTTTGTCTGTTTTTTTTTTCTAAATGGAACATTCTAAATATCAAGCATTCTTCACAGAAAGCAGAAAGTTAAAACAATATTTGAGGGTAGCATCAATGGGAAGAATAACAGTTTTTCTCTTTTATTTATTATGGTAGCATCTGGGGACCCCATACTTGGACCAGAAAACCACTGTGCTTGGAACTGTGCAAGAATATTAAAAAAGAAAGAAGAAAACATTGCTGATCCTCTAACCCCAACTTTGTCATGACTTGATTTTGATTTTTTAATACATAGGTATAGTGAGCTTTGTACTCAGCTCAGAATGCAAAGCACCAATGCGCTTTGTAGTCAAGTGCCATTTTTCTTCTTTATCCAAGCTATAATAGGAAAGATCTGCTTATATGTACAAGCACTTCCAAAAGGTTTAGATAAAAGCATCTCTCTTAGGTAATTCATAATACTTATTAAACAAGAAGATGAAGATGAAACAAGTTTGCTTCCTAAAATTGGGACAGAACATCAAGAAAGGATGTAGATTTGGTTCTATATACAACTTGAACAATTTTTCAATATTAAAGGTCCTGAAAATCTTGAAAATCTCTGACACATTCAAAACATCAGGGTATGTCAACACTATTTATTTGGAACACGATATTACAAGAAATTCCAGCTGTGGTGGATTTGTAATTTTGTGATTATATAGCAAAAATATTGATTAAAAAAAATGGTACAGCACCAATTTCAATGTATTCTTGTCTATGGACATCTAACTTGTTAAATATGGCTAAGCCTGGAGTTTGCATGATGGCAGAAATATTTAAGAAAAGTAGAATGTAAACACATGAGGTAAGTTAGTCATTGTGTTAAACTGAAAAAGTCCTCCAGAAGTTTCATCAGGAATGCTGTTTGCTAAAACATCTGCCAAAATGAGAGTTTTCATCCCCTTGGAGCTTTGCTTACTCTATGCCTGAATGACTCCAGGAAAACAGGATTCTCTGCTTAACTATCTCAGAAAGCAGAAAGCATGCAAAAAAGTTACTTTAATTACCACTCAATAAAAACTGATATTCAATTTTGTTGAGGTTTTCTTCATGCTTGCAATATTCTGACGGCAAATACTATTCCCTTATGTACCAAATGTCTTTTTTTTCTTGTCTGTATAAATATTATTTTCCATCTGGCCACAAAGAGGAACTGGCATTAACTTCAGTAAATAACTTACCACCAATATAATAGTTGCTTTCTGGAATTTGGCAGAGGAAAACATTGAAACCATAATCCTCTGCTGTGGTCATAACCTGAATCAGAAAATTCACCACATAGATGTAAACATCCACACTAATTTTATGGCATGTTCATAATTTTATTCACATGCTCAGCATAGTAAACCATGCACAGTTGTCAAGTTCCCCTCCTGTATGTGATCGGGCAAAACTATAAACCTGAACTTGTGATATTATAGATCATTTTAATGATCATGTTAACAGAGTTATGATTAGAACATTCTTTAACTCAATACAATCTGTCCACTTGCCTACTCACTAATTAGGGGGGAAACATTGAAGTAATTGCAGTGAAAAGTATCACAGATAAAGTGGAGAATGCAAAACTACTTCAAAATCATGGAAGTTCCAATACTCCCGTTATTGCTTCTGTGATAGTGCTTTCCAAAAGCAGCATTTGTGATGCATCATGCTGCAATACTGTCTCCTTAAGGGTTAGGAGATGGGTAATTATTTTTCTGGTCAAATCAACCAGTCACGTCTGCAAACAGCAAATCTTTCTTTCCTGCTGCTGGTCTCCCTTGTCGCCTTATCTTGGCACATTTCCCTTTCCCTTCCTAGCCAGCAGCTAGTGGAACAGCATACTATTGCAAATGCCAAGGAAGGTTGTTTTGAACTTTTCCAAAGGTGTTTCTCATTTTTCTTTTGCTGGTCAGGCAAGTTAATTTGCAAATTTTTAATAAACAATTAAGCAAGATGGGAGAATAATTGAAAAAGAAATCAAGTGCTAATAGTCTGATTAGTTCTTATACACAGTATTCAAGATAAACCAGTTTCTTTCTTCACACTCTGTGGGACTGATTGGACATACAGAAGGTTAAGATACCAATATGGTTGTTTTTGTCAAGACTCATCCTTTGGAGTTGGCAATAACACTCACTGAGACATCCCTAATATCAGCCAGGATGGCTCCCAAGGAAACAGCAAAAAGGTTGCAACACTCTCTCTACTGGCCTCATTCCACTAACAAATGGGAGTTTCTGTCACACACCTTTCTCCCTAGCATGAAACCCAAGTGAAGCTGTGGTATCAGCGCTTCTTAGCAAAGTACCTCTCTGGGGTACTGGAAAAGGCAACTTTTGCCTCATGAATAGCTATAGCATCTTTTCCAAACTGCGTTCTTTAGGTTTAGTCAACAATGCTTCCAATGTCTACCCACTGTGCTCCCTTAGGTGCCATGGTTCAAGGCAGGAGGAGAGGGCAGAAGCAGGCACAGCAGAACCCTCTTCTCACCCAGAAAGCCACTCCTGATGGCTCCCCCTTCACACATGGATAAAGAGAGGCAGAATGGCTGGATCACTTATAGTTGCACACTTCGACAAAATTATCGAGGCAATTAAGTTGGAAAAAAAGCCTCTAAGAACTGCGTGGGCAACTGTGGGTACATTAACCTTTTGGATGAATCAAAGCTATGCTTTCTCTGTGAGCTGCTCAGTGAATGCAAGCTGAACGCAGGCTGAATAGAAGCTGACTACTCAGTGAATACATTGGTTAGCTCACCGATGTTTCACTTGAGATGCATATTCCTCAACTGACCTATCAATATCAAATAATTTCGTGAACAGTTTTTTAAACCTCCTGTGAAAGTATTGCTTCCTCTTTTGGATTACTTCTCATACCTGATTTACATCTTTTGTAGTTGCTAACTAAAACAACTCTGTGGAGTTTTAAATATTGCAAAAATATCTTTAATTCAGAATTACCAGTGTCTCTTTTTCCTTGCCCCCTTTCCTGTACGATGCTTTCACTATCATGCATCAAATATCTGTTGTGACCCTTTACACAAAAACTGCATTAGCTATTGCTTTCATTTGTCCTTCATTTCCCTGTACATCATGAATTTACAAGGAAAGACGTGTTAGGGAGCAGGCAAAGGCATATATCTGGCATATCTCTTTCCCTTTGGCTCATGTTTGGAGTGCCGAGCCAGGAACTCAGTGATAACTGCATCTAAAATATTATTTTTGAAAGCAGAAAATTAAAAACTTCAGCTGGAGTTGCGAAGCCCTTCAATGAGTGTCAGAAATCGGACCATATAGCCCTCACCAGTATTTTATTTTATTTTGTTCTTACTAAAGATATGCTGCTCAATCCATCCTCCCATGCACAATCACACACACACAAAAATTTATTCTAGTCCAATGATGGAGTAAATCCCATGGCTAAAAAAACCCAATATACAGCTGTGAGCGAGTGATAAAGCTACCTGCCAGCTCAGCTGTAAAGGCATGTAAGAGGGTTTTTTTCCTCCCTCTGGAACAATGTGAATAGGGTTGTGATTGCTACCTGTGGAGTTTTATCAGATAAAGCAAAATGCCCATGTTGTGTTGCAACATTTCATCAGTGTCTCATCACTCTTTATTGGATATGTAATGACAGTTCAAAACTGCATGGCAACCTTCCTTTGAAATATGATGATGCCAGGAAGCCAGACACTGTGTTAGTTCTCTCCTTTTAAACTGAAAGCCCAGTCCTGCAGAAGTTTCATGTGAAAAATTATTCATCCAAAGCAATGTTTTTGTCAAAAAATGCTGATTCACTGAAATAAAAATATTTTGTATAAACATCTTTGTTTCAGCAATGCACAGCACAAACATAAGTAGGCTTTTAACCAGGAAAAAAAAAAAAAAAACAACCTGGTTCTGATATCTGATCTCTTCCTAGCTAATCTGGAAGGCAACTTGGACCTTGGCTCACAAGGTTCATGATGTTGAGAGGTTGTTGATATGTGTATAAAAACTGGAGATCCTAAGGTTTCTAGGCATGGATCTGAAGAAAACCCCACTTTGTATACGGGCCTGAGGTCAGAGATCATGGCAATGAATTTCTATTACAACTGGACTCCTGAAGTCATTGAGTGCCAATTCACAGCACACAGCTCAAGAGCTTGGAGGATGCAGCTTAGGAAGGCACTTAGAGCTTCCACACCTCCTGGTGTGAATTTGTGAGCCTAAAGAAACTGAGAGCAACAACCTAAGCCAAACTTTTCAGTGTTTATAGACTCCCAATAGTTAGAACAGGAGTTTTTAGTTTGAGGGTCGTTTCCCAAGCTGTCCTCCTCATAAAACACACAACAAAATAATTATTCACAGTGCCACAATGCATAATGAATAATTTTGTTAGAGGGCCTAAACTTATATGATAAACAGTGTGCTTCCTCAAGTTGGGGACAAGGTTCACAGAGCCTATGGACCATACACCAAGCTGTTATTCTTCTGAGACTCTTGCAGCCTTGTATTGTCTACCATGCTTTGATCAGTCCCTGAAGATCTGAGATGTTGACAAGCTCCGGCAAAATGATTACTTACAATATGTGGCCATTTAGTGATTTCAGTGGGGCTTGTGTGAGAGCCTGCTATGCTTCTGGATTTTCAAAAGCACTAAAACTTGTCCTTACTCTATTCTCATTTAAGCTAAAGGGGCACCTGAGACATAAAGTCAAGACAGTGTTAAGTATCTTTAAATATAGCCCTCTATACTCTTCTAGGGGTATGATTAGTAACCATCAGTCATGATTGTGCAAGGATAAAGATTTTACAGGCTGGAACCTATCTAAATATAAGCAATCTGCTGAATTTCATACAGCACAACCACATATAGAAGTGTACACAGGCCCCAGAGAGAGCAAAACTCATAATTCAGCAAGGTGCCACCTTATGATGGATACAGATAAATTAATTCTTACATTGTGAACAACTGGTTGCTTAGCAACAGGCAAACACAAGACAGACTAAACTGGTATATTATATCCAGCTCTTCAGAAAGGCTAATTTTACAAAGCTCAGGAAAATTTGAATACAGATAGAGCTGTTTAAAAGGATTCCAAAGGAGAGTCTTGCCAGTGCACTGCACAATGGCACTAATACCTTCCTCTACTGGAAATACTTTACCAGATACATCCTTGGGTTACCTGCCCTTTTCACAGACTCACCCTCTTGTCACACCTTGGCTGACCCATTCTCCTTTGTTGTCATTTCCAACTGATCAGCCCCCACCTTCCGGAAGAAATTCTTGTTATTAGTCCCTAAATGCATGACCTGGCACTGTTCATTATTAAACATAATCCTATCCCGTTACTGCAGTCCTTGAGGTCATCCAATTTCTTCTGTGTATTGATAATACTTCCCGAATTTTGTCATCAGCAAATTTCATTACCACATTCCTACTATTTCTGCCAAGATCATTAATTAAACTGTTATTCGAGATCAACCTCCAAAACCAATCCTTGAGGAACTCTACAGGAAACCTCTTTCCATCACAATTCTTCTTTCAACCAATGTGTTGCTATATTGTCTTTAGCCAGTTCTCTCAGGTCCTGTATTTCTATCAATTTTTGCTATTCTTAATGTTATCTAATATTTTCTCAAATGGTGCTGTACTGAATGCTCAGATGAAGAAGAGAGAATGTATTGAATTTCCATTACTTTCCAAATCATCTAAGAGTAATAAAGAACTTTATATTGGTATGGCTTATAGACAGGAGTCTTAAACGGGTTAGTTGTCAAACCTAGTACGATTTATGTTCATAGAACAAACACCAGGACAGTAAGGAAATTTCAAAAGAATAGATACATAAAGAAATAAATGTTTTAAGACATCTGAATAACTAGCTGTCATCAAAACCAAGCTAAATTTTTGAGAAACCCAGAAATGCTAATAAGGGATTTCTCCAAAAACTTAAGATAGGAATAGAATCAAAGTCAGGAATTTTGATTTTATGGAAAACAGATCTCATCAAACAAAAGTCATTCCATTCTTTCATAAAACTGATTAATGGAATTATATACATTTAATATATAGACTTGGAAAGCATTTCATGTGCACTACATTACACTATAAATGAGCATCATACAATATCAGTAAAGCACATGGTAAACAGGTTAAAAGATACCATGTATAGTATATACACTGAATCTTAGGCTGACCTTGGAGCCAAATGATGTGCACTGCCCTGTCTGGTTTGCATTACATATTCTACCCTCCAGCAAAGCCACCCAGGTTACGGACAACTTTTATCTTTTGAGAGAGATGAAGAGAGAAAAATAAGGATGCAAAAATGCCAGAAATCATTGTTATTTGGAAATTTTTAATACTCAAAGCTTGCATATGCAAGTGAGCTTGAAACACCTTCTGAAAATGTATGAACTTATTAAGCAAGGAAAGTCAGATTTACCCTGAAAATCCAAAAGTCTCTGAAATGGGGCTGGACCATCCCTCTGATCAAGCTAAAAGACTAACAGACAAGGAAGGCTGAGAATTTGGATGCAAGGGCAAACTGGTTAAGATCAGATATAAGATGCTACCTTACTGAAATATCTCCGAGAACCGTTGTCACTGAAAAGTTTTCCATTGACTCAGAGTGTTTTTCAGGCAGTCCCAAAGGGACTTGTTCAAGTCTTGATTCCGTTCAACATTTTCATTAGTGAGCCAGTTAAAAACTAGTACATATGACCATACAGTTAGCAGAGTGATAAATAATTATGAGGAAAAGGAAGCACGCAGAACAATCTGTCTCACTTGCTACGTTTGGCCTCTATTTAAACAGCATATAATTTAGAAATGCAAAGTTATATTTGTATAAACCAAGAAGAGAGGTAAAAACTACAGGTATGACAGGCTGTATCCTGAAAAGCAGTGACTAAAAAGCATATAAGAATCATAGTAGATATCAGCTAAACAAATTCCTACGGCATTGCTATCACTGTGCTGTATACAATCCTGGTGAGAGCAATCCAGTGAAATTGCATCTAAGTCTAGGAGTTATGTCTAGAAAAAGTTGTTGAAAATTCAGCAGTATAGAAAAGAATACAGAATAAGGGGTGTAGAATATGCTTTTCAGTGAGGGACAAAATAGATCCATCCAGTTTTATCAAAAAGATGAAGCTATGAGATGATTATAGAATATAAGAGCATTTTCAGGGAGAAAACACCAGATGCTAAGGCTATTTAATCAAACACGAGAGAGCAAAGTAAGAACCACAGGCTTGAAGTTGAAACCACAGAAATTCACATGAGAGCTAAGGCACAAAATTTCTGTGATGAGAATGTGTAACCATTGAATTTTTCTATTGCTGACAAAAAGCTTCAATTACAGATTTAATCTATTTTCAAAAGATGTGCCTTAGAAAAACAATGTGAAATGCAATGACCTGATATGAGCATCTAGATGGTCTAGCAATTTTGGCCTTAAATTTATGCATGCCAAAAAAATGACAACATAATCTCCCTATCATCTGTCAGACATTTCTTAGACTTTACCAAAAAAAAAAAGACTATGCAAATATTTTTTGTATTTAAGAAATATTACGAGTGTCACTTTTATCTTTCTCCAGCAGTAAAATAAATCCTCTAATATCAGAAGTATAATTGTGCAGACATCTAAAGAAGAGTGATCACTAATATATTGTAGAAATGTAATAATTAAATATAAATTGTTTTTTTTCACACATAATATGACATGTGCAAGGTCTGATATTTCAGCAATTACATGACTGATGGAAAGTACCGCACACATTCCGTTTCCTTTCCAATCATCTGCCCTGCCAACGGTATACAACTCCCATTTCCACACTGATGGATCACGAAATACTGTATCTTAATCCTGTCACTGGCACATTACAGAATATTGCCCGTCCTGGGCCTCAGGCCATACTGAAAGAAATTCAGCATTTGTAGTGGAAGCAGAAAGAATGAAATATTTCTCTAGCAATATACTTTTTCCCTGCTTTTCAAAAGAGAAAATGTATCTTGAAACTAATCATTAGTTTAGAATGTTAAAACAAATCCCAGCAGAACTTTACAAGCAAAGTGGAGTAACAGAAATAAGTATCAGATGGATATTACAGTCACATTATCATCTGTGATATATGGCAGACTTAAGAAAGTACATGTTTAGACCTTAAAGGAAAACCAGTGGAAGCATCTGAAGTGCAAATGAAGTACAGAATTACTACTGATAGCAACATTTAGAATAGCATAGCATAGCATAGCTCGGCATAGCATAGCATAGCATAGAATAGACATACAATTATCAACTAGTCCAACTGCCTGACCACTCCAGAGCTGACCATAAAAGCACGGTATTAAGGGCATTGTCCAAATGTCTCTTAAACACCGACAGGCTTGGGGCATCAGCCACCTCCCCAGGAAGCCTGTTCCAGTGTCTGACCACCCTCTCAGTAAAGAAATGCTTCCTAATGTCCAGTCTAAACCTCCCCTGGCACGGCTTTGAACCATTCCCACGTGTCCTGTTACAGGATACCAGGGAGAAGAGACCCACACCTCCCTCTCCACTTCCCCTCCTCAGGAAGCTGTGGAGAGCAATGAAGTCACCCCTCAGCCTCCTTTGCTCCAAATTAGACAAACCCAAAGTTCTTAGCCCCTCCTCATAGGGCACACCTTCCAGTTCTGTCTCCAGCTTTGCTGCCCTCCTCTGGATACATTCAAGGACCCTCGCATCCTTCTTAAATTGTGGGACCCAGAACTGCAGACAGTACTCAAGATTAGGCCGCAACAACACTGAATACAGTCGGATAATCAGCTCTTTTGACTGCCTGGTTATGCTGTGTTTGATGCACCCCATCATATTTGTTATATGATGAAAAAAATTACATAGATTGTGTGATTTATGCCAGAGGTGGGATGGATATTTATACAAGTTATTTAGAAAAAATGCAACAGATTGTGATGGGATCCACTCCTGAGCAGGATGGCAGACAAACTTAACACAAAGGACTGCCTTACTAATCTTCTCTCGAAAATCCTCAGGTCAGTCCTCAACACTGTACTTACAAGGACAGATAGTTAGGAAGCAAGTGAGATCAACAGTTATTTTGCAAAGTTCCTCTAGGAAGCTAGAACTAGTTGTGGAAAGCACTTGCCACTGGTTAGAGGACTTCAGAATGCATGCTCAAGGAATACTTTATACTCCACAAAAAAAAAAGCGTATGTGCCTCGAGCTTGTGTTGAAATGGATTAAAAGACATTAAGATACTGTAAAAATGTATAGATGTACTTTTATCTTTCTCACGAGAATTCCTCTTCAAGTACATGCTTTATAATGGGTAAATTAAAGACTATTTTTGTTTCTTTTTCTAAAGTTACTGTTTGGCTTTTTTTTCTAATAGGTTCACAGGGGCAAAGATTAGCAGGGTCTGTATCAAAGGCATACAAAAAACTTAACAGCAGAAGTTACTTTGGAGGAAAAATGAAAACAAAATGGGATGGAGGGAGAGAGAGAGAGAGAAAGGGAAAGGGGAAGGGAAGACTCCCCAGTGGCCAACTGAGAAGAGAAGTGATGAGAGTTCCCAGGCAAGTGTCCTCCTCTAGGACGTGTCCAGCAACTTGGTTGAAAGTTTACAGACCTGCAAGCAAAAAGCAGAAAAAGAAAACCCTTAGCACTGCAAAGGCTAAGGGACCTAAGGCACTGTGCAATGTCACCAATACATGCTAACACTAAATTATAGGAAAAAAAAATGCATTAACTGTAAGGAGCAACAGAATTTGAACTCAAAGAAACTCTTGGTTTTATCAATTAATTCAACAATTCCATTCACTGGGCAAAAGTGTTTCTATTCACTGGGCTTCTCAGGTGCTAATCAATTCTTAATTATTTTTAACCGTATTGACCTGCTCCCACTGTTTGTGCCATGTAGATTAATGAATGACATTCTAAAGAACACAGTATCACACTTGGAGAGCAAAGGATTCATGTATTATTCACTCTAAATAAAAATATACTGTTACCCCTTTTTGACCTAAGCAGTTAGCCAGACTTTGGGGCTGGCAGATTGTTTGTGTGAGGAGATGCTGATAATGCAATCTTGTTTATTTACATCAACATTAAAAAAAAAAAAAATACTTTTTCTATAAACACAGAAAGAAATAAGTCTCTTAGTTTACAGCTCTGCCCTGGAGTTCTCAGTCCCAAAAGCTGCCTTTCTCACAACCACACTCCCAAGACTGGTTCAGGCTATGCCTGGTACTTCCTTGGCAGCTCCTCTCTTTTCTGCACTGAGTTTTCTGCCTTAACAACACAACAGCACCAAAAATCTCACCAGCCTTTCATCTGCTTTTCTTTCATACCCAGAAATATGTATCCAGGTTTGAGACTGAGGCTGAAGTCTAATTCTTTGAAGAACTAACTGCTTTTTTTCCCAGTGGTTGTGCTCCTCTCTCCTGATGCAGAAAAAAAAAATGCACTTGGAGTAGGTGAGGGGCTTGAGAGGTCAAAGCACAAAACATAAGAGGGAAAATGCTGTTGTGTAGGCAGAGTAGGGAAGAGGATAGAAAAAGTCACTGTATATAAACAGAGAAATACATGCCTCAGGAAAACCCAGGAAAGAAAGAAAAAAAGACTTGAAGAGATGAAACTGAAACTGGAGAATTATTTGAGCACTTACTCATGTTCACAAGGCTTTTTCTCCCATGGTGCCCACAGCCAAGTGCAACAAGGTTGTGGAAGACAATCCTTTCCAGTACACTATATTGAAAAAAATATATTCCTAGGGTTTTTTTTTTGTAATGCTGAAAAAAAGGGGAAGGATATTCTGAATTTGTGCTTTGTTCAGCTGAAGATAGAAGTGCCTTTCTGTTTTCTGCTGTCCTTTTCCTAAGCTAACCTAATTTCTCCTGATCAGAGACTGAGTGATTTATTTTGGCTTCTGCAAAATGTCATGGCAGCCAACAATCTGTCAGAGCCTACCCTCACCTCTTCCATGCTCTGCTATTCCTATGAGGGCAGTTGGGACAGGTGCTTGGAAAAGGGTATTCTGACTTTATGGAAGGGAAAGGTTGAGGTCCTTAGGTCACATTTTTTTCTGCAGCTTTAATGGTTTCATACCAAACAGGAATCTGGCTTTAGAATTATGATGGATGGGTCCTTTGTCTGACTCATTGATCTGGACAGGAGTGAGACAAGTGAGAACTGGTCTAGCATTTTAAACCAAAGTCCATAAAACAAAGAAGATATATATTTTTTTTCTGTTGATATAAATAAAAAAGAAGGTTACATGGAGACACATGAGATACACAGAAGACTTGGCGATATACCAATAAATGTGCACAGAATCAAAACAACCCCTGCACAGAGAAGAAAAAAAAATACTGTCTGACCTTACACTCATTTAGACTCTGTTTTGGTAGATGACGTGGGATTTGAGCAAGTACTTACATTCAGTGCATATCCTCTCCTGAGGTCTAATCCAAAAGCGCAGTTACTCTAGTTCTCCTGCACAGAGTACAAGTGCAGTAACAGCTTTCAAAGACTGTCAGGTAATAATATCATGCCAGGAGATATGTCACAAATAAACACTGAATTGAAAGAGCATTTGTAGAGTCTTGGTATATCAAGCATTTACCCAAGTACTTCTCACAATTTATAAGTTTAACCGTGAACTGCATGTATTTTCAGAATTTAATACTTTGAAAGGGATAAATACCTCATCAACTGTTGCCTTATTCAAAACCTCAGACTTTTCCAAAGATAGATACATATCTCTGTCTGTGGCAACATGAACAGTGATAGCACAGTTTACAAATCCCTCTCCAAAACCGAGATTCTATTGCTTACTATGGATTTTCTGATGTTTTAAGAATTTTTTTATATTCTGCACCATACAGTCAAACACTCTACAGGAATATGTGTGCTTATGTAGTTGTTGCTGCATCAGGGCCCATATGCTTGCTTACTGCACAGGAGCACAAAATGTCCTATTTTAATTATCTCTTTACTGGTTTCATGTAAAGAACAACATTCTACCCTTCTGGCCCATGACTAACTAGATAACTAGAGTTACTATAACTTGAAGAGAAGTGAAAGCCAAGAGGAAGGTGAGGATGCATTCACGGGAAAACATAAACAAGGAGGTTCTTGCATTCTGCCGCTAAGTGCAGCACAAGTGGAGGCCCATAGCAAGTGCCTCTACACAAATGGATGCTGTGTGGGAAACGTCAAGGGGAATTACAAGTTCTTGTGTTTCTTAGGATAGAGAAATGTGGTGGGACACCTCACATGACTAAGTGCTGCAATGGTTTTTGGTACAACTTTTTTACATCAGAGGACCGACCAACACAGGTGACATTGTGGTATATATCTGTTACATATCATCTGATCAGGAATACAAAATAAAAGCTTCTTCAGACAGATCGCTTTCACATGCCCTGGTACGCATGGGGACTTCAGCCACTCTGATATCTGCTGGGAGGACATAAAGCTGGGTGCAAAAAATCTGGGAGATTTATGGAGTGTGTTGACAACAAGATGAGTTCCTTCTGACGAAGGGGATCAACTGACTAGGGAGATACTCTGCTGGACCTATTACTCTCACATAATAAGAACTGTCTAAGGATGTGAAGGTCAAGGGCAGCCTTGGTTTCAGTGACTTTAAGATCATGGAGTTTAAAATTCTGAGAAAAGTGAGCAAGACAAATAGTAGAATCACAACCCTAGACCTAAGGAGAGCAAATCTCAGCTTGTCAGGTATCTGCTTAGCAGGATCCCATGGGAGGCATTTTTAAACAAAAACTGAAAACTTGGGGAAACAGCTACTTAGTTTTTTAAATACTTACACATTTATGCAACTTCTACTATGTGATTTCCATACTTTCACCATAGTGATAATAGTACAGAGAGAATGTTTCATCACTGTCTACTGAGCTCTTCAAAAAAGTGTTTTGAAAATGGAAGACTACAGAATCATAGAATCATGAATCATACAATCATTGAGGTTGGAAAAGACCTTTAAAATCATCAAGTCCAACTGTTAAAATAACACTGACAAGTTCACCACCAAACCATGTCCCTAAGCACCACATCTACATGTCTTTTAAATACCTCCAGGGTATTTAACCACTTCCCTGGGCAGTCTGTTCCAATGCTTTACAACTCTCTCTCGCGGAATACATTTTTCCAAATATCCAATCTAAACCTCCCCTGGTGCTCAGGTTACTTCCTCTTGTCCTATCGTTTGTTACTTGGGAGAAGAGACAAACATGCACCTCATTACAACCTCCTTTCAGGTAGCTGTAGGGAGCAATAAAGTGTTCCCTGAGCTTCCTTTTCTCCAAGCTAAACAACCCCAGTTCCCTCAGCCGCTCCTCATAAGACTTGTGCTCCAGACCCTTCACTAGCTTCACTGCTGTTTGGACACACTCCAGCACCTCATTGTCCGTCTTGTAGTGAGGGGCCCACAACTGGACACAGTATTCAAGGTGCAGCCTCACCAGTGCCTGGTAAAGGGGCACGATCACTTCCCGACTCCT
This sequence comes from Chlamydotis macqueenii, assembly GCF_036417535.1. NCBI lineage: Eukaryota > Metazoa > Chordata > Aves > Otidiformes > Otididae > Chlamydotis > Chlamydotis macqueenii. The sequence goes on from NC_141558.1 coordinate 25,261,966, forward strand.
GCTGGCCAAACTATTTCTGATACAAGCCAGGATGCCATTAGCTTTCTTGGCCACCCGGGCACACTGCTGGCTCATGTTCAGACAGCTATTGATCACCACTCCCAGGTCCTTTTCCACCAGGCAGCCTTCCAGCCCCTCTTCCCCAAGCCTGTAGCATTGCATGGGGCTTTTGTGACCCAAGCGCAGGACTCGGTACTTGGCCTTGTTGAACCTCATACAATTGGCCTCAGCCCATTGATCCAGCCTGTCCAGATTCCTCTGCAGAGCCTTCCTATCCTCAAGCAGATCATTACTCCTGCCCAACTTGGTGTCATCTGCAAATTTACTGAACATGCACTCGATCCCCTTGTCCAGATCATTGACAAAGATATTAAATAGAACTGGCCCCACACCACTTGTGACTGGCTGACAACTGGATTGAACTCCATTCCCTACAACTCTTTGGGTCCAGCCATCCAGTCAGTTTTTTACCCACCAAAGAATACACCCATGTGTAGGGTGTCCAAGTCCAAGCCTTAAGCAGGCAGTTTCTCCAGGAGAATGTTGTGGGAAATGGTGTCAAAGGCTTTACTAAAGTCTAGGCAGACAACATCCACAGCCTTTCCCTAGTCACCTTGTCATAAAGAAGATCAGATTAGTCAAGCAGGACCTGCTAGAGTCTAAATATGAAGACTAAGTGGTAGTTAACATTTGCATAAGATATATAATACAGGCAATATAGATAATAGGGATTCTATAATGTATACAGTTACTATAATCAACATCTAATATATATATACGACATTTTTTTTTAAAATCCATTTGTCATAGTTGGGCCACACATATATATACAATCATGCATACCAAGCCAGAAAGGCTGTTAAGAAGATACAGTATCTGCAAATGTTCATCAAAGTGAATTTTGGGTTTTCAAGATTTTTCAAAGACTAGCCCTTGTTGAAGTGCAGATTAGGAAACCTAACCTCAAATAAGCAAGTATGGACAGAGGATGAGAGAGGCCACAGAGGAGTCACAAGATTTTAAGCAAGGAATGATACTTCTCTAGGCTTGTATACAGTAGAGGGAGAACATTTTCTCTAGAAGACATCTCAGAGCAAACTAAACTGGCTGCTACTCTGAAGTACTTCATAAAGAGATTTCTACCAAATACTGAGGAAGCCTAAGGAAATTAGCCTCTTGTGTCATTGTAAATGACGTTGTAAATACCTCCCAATGTCCTGCTTTACACTATGAATTTATACAAAAATAGATCGAATAATTGGACTATCATAAAAAATAGGTACTTGTGCACATAAGGAAGGCTTCTTTGATGTAAATTTGACCTTTAGGAGATGCATGATGCATCCCTGTGGTTGGGAAGACACAGATAAAAGCAGAGTATGGATTTATTCTGCCTCTATTTCTCTCTCTTTGACCATTAGTTGGAATCCTAAACTTATGAGTAAAGGAAAAAAAATAATATCTAAACATTAAAGTTTTCTTACTTTAAAAAGTAGGGGGTTTTTCTTACTTTTTTTTACCATTTAATCTTTCCATTTGAGTAGGGAATATGTCGACCCTCCTTCTAGGATACTTATGAAGACAAGAAATACACATTTAAAATTTGCTTGGGTAAAAACTGCAGGATCGGGTTCTTTGTAAGTCAGAATTTAAAGCAGAAAAAAAAAATTCTGCTGGACTGTAAGCCAAGTTAGCCAAATGCCTAATGAAACTTGTTTACACAGCACTATAATAAAAATACAGATGTTATGTATGTGCATCCTAAGCACATCACATCACTAGTCTAAAACATTTTATATCACCCTGAAGGTCCTTTAGACAACAGTTTGAAGCCAATTTTTTGCTTACTTTGGTTTTTTTACCTATTTACATGCCTTGAATACGTACAAGGTTAACTTTGAAGGAGGTGATGCATTCCCTCTGTGCTTTCCATCTTGGGAAAGATATTTTGGATATGTATCTGTTTTATCTTTATTTGAAAGGATTTCACAAATAGATTGTTTTATACTTTTCTTCATGATCAAAAGAGAAAAAGACCTGGATAAGCCATGATCAAAAGAAATTTAAAAACAATCCCATAATAATTCATTTGAGCATAAATAAATAAAAAAAATGCAAGTCAGATAAGACTGAACAGACAGACGGCAAATAAAAATCATAAATAAATAACAATAAACTTATGACTGTGCATAAGACCTTTCATACAGTACAAAGAACCTACAAAGACAAAATCAGTAGCAAATAATGGTTTTACTCTTTCTATGTAGAATAAAATTTTCTGCTTAGAATTGAAAAGATGTTTAGTAAAGATAACTTATTCCTGCAATTTTGCATGGACTATTGCATATCTATTGTAGCAGAATGATTTTTACAAAGGAAAACGTCAGAATAACCAGCATCCATGTGATAGGAATGTCCTTGGATTCAAAAGAGAAAGGCAAAAAAAAGAACTGTTGAAATGCCAGTATCTTCAGTGCAACCTTTGGTACAAAAACATTGAAATTAAAATATTGATAAGTGTTTAAGCTCAGCAATTAGTTCAGTATTGAATACTGTTTCAAAGGCTGTGCCTTTGTCTTTAGGAAGTATGACAGTTCAGTAGATTTCAAACCTGTAAAGATTTAGGGATAATACCTTTTTAGGGAGTAATTGTACTGAACTTCATGGAATTTCCAGGATCAAAAAGTTTATTTTGCTTATTATACACACTCTAAGGCAATTACATGCTGTAAATAGTCAGTAGTTTATCACTGGGGTAGACCAATAGTTAAGTCAGTCAACATGAGGTAACAAACTCACTGTCTGGTATTTACTTACTATTTTAAATAAACTCTATCATGCCCTAGACAACCACCATATTCTGACATGGAATTCACTCAACATCAAATAGAGGATGACTTACTCATATAACAGGTGAATTTAAAAGCTTTGTGAGAAAACTCTCTTTCTAAAATCAGTGGAAAAAATAAAGTTCTCAAGAGAAAAAACAGAGCAGTTTAATTAGGGTCCAACGCTAAACCATCCATAGGAGGAGCCTTTCAATTAGCTACAATGAAAGCCTAGGGAATCTAGTGAAAGATAGCTGTTATGAACACCCTCCTCTGTCAGTGTAAAATTGGAACTGTGGCTGCTGAATGGTTATTATAGCTTAGGGTGCAAAGCCTTAAATGAATTATCATTAGGTCTGAAAAAGAGAGGAAAAAAATCCCCTAAGGTTATATCCAAATGGATCAAAGTAGAATGAACAGTAAATGGTTACTCACACCTTCTAGTCCTGAACTTCAAAATAATGACTAGGGAATGCATTTTCTGAGTTGTCCCAAGCGATTTACACATTTATTACTCTTCTCCAATATTATATTAACACTGAACCCTGAGGCCACTGTCAGACTGTTCAACAGATACTGCTCAACATCTTCAACAGTTTAAAGACAAGGAAGACAAGTAACATTAGAGTGGAGGATAGAAGCCTAAAGTCATATACATGTATGCTAAATTACTTATCTACATCTGGCGATTTTTTTTTTTTGATAGATAAGATTGGTGGGACTGCTTGTTATTCAGGTTGCATGTCATTTCCCACTAGTGTATTCTGCACTTAGCTGCAGAATAATCTTACAAAATTTGATCAGTTTCAACTGCAGCTTCTGAATTCAGAGGCCAAACTCTTTGGGAAAATCTTTATCATGTTGACTTAGCTCCTCCTGAGGGTAAATATAGGGTAAGTTATACTGTAAACCCAAGGAAAAAGTGCTCGTTCACTGAGCACTGAGGAACTGTGGATATTCAAAACTGGAAAAGAAACAAGCTGAGCCTAAATGGGTATGAGAGAGTGAATTAGGGCCAAAAAAAAAAAACCACCACCAGAGAGAAGGCAGTACAAAATTTGATCTAGGAGTGCTGTGAGTAACTACAACCGCACAATGGTAGAAACTGGGTTGGCAAAGACACAGCAAGGCAGAGGGAAAAACAAAAGCTAGGGGAGCAGGATGCAAGTAGGTACAAGGACAGAACCAGAGGGGCTGGTGAGCAAAATTAGCTGGCAAGGTATTGAGGCTGAGATTGGGAAGGGAACTGGAAAGGGCAGGTGTGAGGCAATGGGACAGACCTCAGGAAGAGCTGAGATACTGGAGGGAACCAGGACAAGGCACGTACGATGCTGTGGCTGTAGGAATGCAGGCAGAGGAGGAATGGGAAGATTAATTGAGAAGCAAAGAAAGACAGACCTGGGACTAAGCAAAGAAACTGAGGAAAAGACAAGGTCTGACAGGACCAGAAGATTAAGAGTTGGGTAGAGAGTATGGCAGAAGTCTGAGTGGAGCAGCTGGATAATGCCCTGCTGCATCCTGTCACCGTGGAAAAGGCAGAAGAAGAGTTCTGCATAAAGTCTACACAGTCAGTTGAGCAGTCTCCTAGTTTTTCAGTAAATTACTTAATAAAGAAGTAATTTGATCATGAGGTAATGTTGTCAAGTGGTCAGAGAAGGAATGCTGGTTCTTTATGTACTAATTGCAAAGTTCTAAGCATAATATCTCAGATTTTCAACCTGTAAAAAAATGCTGGACCCCAGTGCCAAGACAGGGCTCTAGAAGATTGACATTCACTTTAGTCTCCACCTCTGGCAGTGAAAAATAACCAGTATGGCTAGAAAAACTTAATGTACTACTTAATCACAAATTACTATAAATCATTACTGTGGGGTCGCTAAGGAAAAGATGATATAAGTTTGAGTTTGATTGGTTTATGAACATGATTACTTGACATAGTCATCGGTAAAAACAGAAAGGGGCCTTAGCAGCAGCCTGAAAAATTCTCAACTTCTACCTTCTGCTTTTACTAAAATTATACAGAGCTACACTCTTTCTTTGGAAGATAACACACTTCTCAAGCACATGCAGCAACACAGTAGCATTTTCTCATTTTCCTGTTTTATACTGGGAATGTATTTATCTTTCAGTATGATAAATAACAGGTTCTATACAACTCTGCACACTAAATGGTGCCAGAGCATAAAAATGGCAATACTGCTTCATATTACAAGAATAGAAATAGATAAAATGTAGAATATTTCAAGTATTTTTAGGAATTTTAAATTTTATTATTGATATTTAGATAAGTGGTAAAACATTCCAATGATAAGGCAGTTTTCAGTGCTATAAAATTTACACAAATTAAACTATTTTTATATATATATGAGTGAGAGGAGGAAGAGGCAATGCCTCACAGATCAAACACATTACCATAATTTTCTACATGCCCTAACATAACTTACACTGACACAGTAACTGTCATTCACTTGTTCAAAACATTTCAGCCTTCTGACAAACAGCTGAAAAATGCATTCCCAATTTCTCTTTAAGATTTCCTTTCTAACCCTCCAAAAGACTTTCTTATCTTTCTACTGCATAAAAAATAAAAATGGGGTTTGGGATTACTAAGACAGTAACATGAACTTCTGGCTCTTTCTACTGCCTTCCATCAATCTGTTTGAATATCCCTGCCTATAGGTTTTCATCTTGGCTGTCAATGTTGCCACTAAATACCAAACCTAGCAAAAGCTGAGAAAGTAAACACAATCTCCCAAGTCATAACATGTTTCATATAACATATAATCAGGAGCACATAGTAAATGATCAGAAAACAGAAAAAAAAAAAAAGTCTGTTCTCTCATCTTACAATGGCCTAGCATTTCAGGAGATACTTGGAGTTACAGTCACAGAATTTTAAATTGCAGTTGTGATTGCCAAGTTGATAGCATCCTTTTGAATTTGCTATTTCACTTAAAGATAGTTTAAGCCTTCGGCTTCATTCAGCTGTTGTCACTGTTGCAGGATTTTCCCCCTCTTTGTGGCTGTCATTGCAACAAGCATTGCTTTTAAAATGTTGCATAATTCATTTGCTAAAACCTCTTAGAGCAAAACCTCTTAAAAATGTTTTTAACGTATTTTTAAAAGGAATGCTACAAAGTGTCACATTATGTTACAACACATATACGTAGGGATAATTACCCTGCTAAGCACACAATTTACAATAAGAAAAGGCTGTAATGTTTTGCAAAGTAATTGTTCTATCTTTGTTAAATTACAACCTTAATTGTAACTCAGCAAATGTTCTAAGCATCTGTAACAAACATTATGAACAGGATGATTCTGATTACAGATTTTTTTTCTAGAGATTATATCTTCCTTCTCTAGTTCACCTGTCTTGCAGCCCTGAGAAATTCCAAAGCAGAGGAGCACCATCTAGTTGTTTCTACACCAAAGCTGCTGCCCTTCTCTTTAAAAGCATGCAGTATTTTTGATAGTATTCTTTTCAGACATTGTTACTAACAATAAGATGTTAAACAATTGTAATTGCTTTAGGTATATTTAAGCATGAACTCCCTTGTACTGTTTAATATTGATTTCTACACGAATGCAAGAAGATATTCAAACAAAGAACTTAGCATATTGGATTTGCTTAGCTGTGTGTTTGCAAGTAGGATTTGGTGGCTAGACAGAGGACATCTCAGCATCACACGTCGGCAGGAATGATCTCAGGAATTTCTTTGTCCTGTTCTCAGAGATGTGAGCGAGACCTGCTAGCACAGTCAGTCTCTATCAAAGTCCTCAGCAAAGGGGAAAGTGGCAGATGTAAGAGATACAGCTTGCTAACGTGGGATACACCCCCACAGCTCTTCAGCCTTTCCTAAAGCAAACACCTATCACTCAGGTAGATTTAGCTTTTTCACTTTTAAATTTAACTGTAATTTTTTTTACAGGGTTTGGGGCAACACAATCAGGATTTTCTTAGTCCTAATTTTAGCAGTATTCTCCTTATTGAATACAGCATAGGTATTTTATGCAGGCTGCAGAGAAGTGCAGAGTCAGGATCTTTGTTATAATCAGCTCACCCACAGACTAATACTGCAGACTATCCACTAAAAAAATTAAAATGGATAATTCTAGCTATGAATTCTATAGTTTGTCAGCATGCTTCCATGTAGTATATGATTAGTACCAGAAGAAAAGAAGTACTTGGCAAAAACGTAGTACCTAAAGAGACCTATATAAGTCTGCCTATAAAAGAGTCTGGCAGGAGAACTAAGAAGGTCATTGTATCGTTTTTACAGTTTCCCAAGTGAAAATTATCTTCATCCTGAAAAACGTCCTAAGGCTGCATATCTGAAAGCACCTGGAGACCTACACTATATTCTAGACATTAATTTAAGAAATCGAAAAAGACTGTAATACACAGAAGAAAAACTATCTTGTCACAGGCATATTTCTTTGCCCTTGGCTCTTAAAAAAAAATCTCCAAGTTACAAACTAAACAGGCTCAATCGTTGGACTGGGATGAATAAAATCAGCTATGTATTGACCTATTCTCAGAGACAACAGAATACAAGTAAACCAAAGGTGGGGAATTGTGCACAGGTCTATAGACTTAATGAGGGAGTTGCTGTGGGATGGCAAGGAAAAGCATAAAGCACATTTATGTATGTCTTCAGTGTTACGGTAGAGCTTGTAAAAAATTATTAATTGACTGAAGAAAAAAGGGACTAAAGAGCTTGAGAAACAACACTCTAAGTCATTCAAATTACAAGTTTGTCTTAACTTGTTATGTAATTCACTTTATAAAAGTTGGTACCTGTCCTGGTTTTGGCAGGGATGGAGTTAATTTTTCCTCTCAGTAGCTGGTATGTTTTGGATTTTGTGTGTGAAGAATGTTCATAAACACCCTGATGACACCAGTTGTTGTGAATGAGACCAAGGACACCGTCCTGCTTTCCAAGTCTCGCTAATTTGCAGATGCAGGAAGCTGGGAGAAAGACAGACAGCATAATTGATCCAAACTGGCCAAAGAGAGTATTCCATGCCATAAACGTCATGCTCAGTATATAAGTGGGGGCAGGCGAGGGTGGGTATCTGCCTTCCTGGCATCCATCCTTCCTGCTTGTTTTTGCTGGCATCGTTCCCCCTACCTTGCTGGCTCCCTTTTGCTCCTTTGCTTGCTGCTCGGTTTTGTTTCCGTGATCGCTGCTCGGGATGGGCTGTATCGGTCATTGGGACATCGGGTGGTGAGAAAACACATATTGTTCACTTTGTATATTTTTAATATCGTTATATTCTGTTATTATTGTAGTTTTCCCTTTTATTTTAGTAAATTGTCTTCACCTCAACCCACGAGGTCTCCTTCCTTCCCAATTCTCTCCCCCATCCCCCTGGGGAGGGGGAGAGTGAGCGAGAAACTGTGTGGTGATTTGGGCTAAACCATCACAGTACCCCAGGAAACAGATGATTCCTACAAATTCAAGTATTTGAAAGAACTGTTAGAAGCAGCTTTCCATGACTCCTAATGAGGTCAAGGTTTAATATAAATGAGCTAAAGCATTCTAATATCGCAAAAGAACATTAAAAGTAAAATGTATTTTCATGAATGTATTTTCGTAATGTTTGAAAATGTATTTTGAGTTGGAGAGGGTCCAGAGGAGGGCCACGAAGATGGAGGACAGGCTGAGGGAGTTGGGGCTGTTCAGCCTGGAGAAGAGGAGGCTCCGGGGAGACCTTATAGCGGTCTTCCAGTACCTCAAGGGGGCCTACAAGAAAGATGGGGAGAGGCTGTTCAGTAGGGCCTGTTGTGACAGGACAAGGGGTAATGGTTTCAAAATAGAGGGAGGTAGATTTAGATTAGGTATTAGATTAGGTATTACAAATTTTTACACTGAGGGTGGTATAACACTGGAACAGGTTGCCCAGAGAGGTGGTGGAGGCCCCATCCCTGGAAACGTTCAAGGCCAGGTTGGATGAGGCTCTGAGCAACCTGATCTTGTCGGGGATGTCCCTGCTCCTTGCAGGGAGGTTGGACTAGATGACCTTTGAAGGTCCCTTCCAACCTTAACCATTCTATGATTCTATGATTCTATGAACTAGTGCTAATGGTAGGAACGTTGCCCTTCTTTGGCTTTGCTTCTCTAGAAATCACTAAGCTAGAGAGACTTCAGAGACTGAAAGAAAAAAGTCCTTTAAAATAGCAGATGCAATCTCATTTTCTATTCAGACCCTACAATCCGGCTGAATTTGCATAATCTGGATCCTGAAAATTATCCTGACTTGTCAGATAAATACAAATAAAAATAAATAAACAAACTGAGTAATAATAAATACAAATATAGAAGAGCTGGTAATTTCACATTTAGGAAAGTTAAAATACACAATAAGTTTTCTAGAACAGTATTAGGACCACTGTGACAACACCTACTATGCTTTTTAAAACAAAGCCTGGTAACCCTGAACTAGTTAAAAATAGTGAGAAAAATAAAGAGAGGAAATACTTCAATATCAGTCAGCTACCCCCACTGGAAGTGGAACAGTGTGTTAGAATATTAAAACAAAGTCACTGGCAAATCTCTAAGAGACCAGCTGTACCATACACAGCAAAGTCATACATCATAACAATCTCTGTAGGAACACAGATCATTTAAATAAAACCAAAAGTGGTCCCAACAATCTGCTTCTTGGGAAGATCTAGAATGTTACTCAACACTTTGCTAGGTTGTTCTTGATGATCAGCCCAGCCATGGTGCTCCAGATCACTATGTGCTTTCTGCATCCATGCACCAAGTCCTTTGAAATCTGATTTAAACCCTAAGGAGTGGAGTGTCCTTGTACAAGCAAACTCTTCCACAGGTATCTCTAAGATGCAGCAAGGCCTTCCTATTGCTTTGTCAAACCCTTTTTGTCTAAACTACACTAAACAGTTGATTCACCTCACTGTCCCAGATGCTGCTGCCTTTCACCAACAACACTGACCACACTGTGTCAGTATGCGAAAAAAAGGAGGCCATCTGTGAGACTGGAGAAAGCCAAGAAAGAGTCTGAGTCCCGACAGAGCTCTGTCTAAGAGAAGCAAGATGGTAATGTCCCATTTTATCCCACTCACAGTCTTTATTCACAGTGAAAGGTAAGAATTGTCCCATGCATCTCCAATGGGGCATTAATTCCGCATCTACCGTTGAGTTGAGGAATGAATATCAACCTTGTTGTAGGCAAGAGAAGACTACAGTGCAGACATCTCAGGCACTCAGAAATGCCACAGACACTAGAAAAACATTCAAGCCTGCTCTCTGGGCAGCAGTTTCATACCATGGGACCAGGGTTGCATTTGTTTTGAGGACGAGAGCTGTCACTCCAGAAGAACAATGAGAGAACAGAAAGAGCCTAGTGTTGAGCTGTGCCTAGGGCTCCAATTTTCTACCTAAGCTATGGGTACACTTACCACAAGTGTCTCACTTGTTGTTCTCATGACACAGACTTCCGCAAGCTGCTATTTACTCATTGGTCCACAGAAGCAGCCTGAGCAAGGAGAATGAATGCTCCAGAACTTACCTCCTCCCTCCCACGCCTTCCTTTCCCAATGCCCCAGTGAGCTGCTGGCCAGGAACCAAGAGGCAGGACTCTGCAGAGGAACTGGTGTTGCTGGAGGTGCTGTTCCTGGTCCAAAATGAAGTTTCCGGGCTTTTTTTTTTTTTTTTTTTCCCCATTTGTTTTTCAAGAGGGAAAAGGCAGGACAATGGCAAGGTCAAAAGAGCAGCAAGGGAAGTATTATGACAGTGTGTCAAAGGAAAGTACGCTCAGCATTCTGGCAATGGGGGATAGTCAGCTCTACTGTGTTAGGGAGTAACACTAAAATTTTTGGTTGATTTCTAGGGGGACAGGTTATGGTCTGTACAAATTGTGCTAGCTTGGCTTACTGCTACAATGTTTGTTTAATAAAAGCTTCTGTTTAGACACAAAGCAACCGCTACAGTGAGCAGAGACTGACCTCTTTCAGGTGAGAGAGAGGTGGTGTTGCTGGTGGGCTGGAAGCATCAAGGACATAATTGGTGGTGACAGGCAATATTAGCACATGTAATTTAACACTCTTCATTTCTGGTGCTGAGGAAAGTCCTTTTTTCTCTTCTCTGTGTAACAGGAATTTAGATGAGAACTCAAGCAGTCAGTAAGTAGCGATTTTGTTTTGTAAATGCAGTTGGCCAATTTGGTAAGCATACTACATAGATGACTCTAGTAACATTTTTTTTTCCCCTTAAGATTTTTCTTTCTTTTGTGAACAAGTGTAGTAGCCAACAGTCATTGCCAAAGATTTGCTTCCTTACTAACAGTCTTACCTGGACCTCAGCCATGTTCCTTTCCTGCTACTCTCTTATTTTCCTGAAACCATCTTGCTTCCTCTTTCTCTGTTGCAAATACTGTTGATGAGAGAGGAAAGCGCTGTCTCCTTAAAGAATCTGTACAATTCCATCCTGTTTACTGCACAGACTGACCTCCTGGTCAAAACACCAGAGCTGCACCATTTTATCACAATAAATTACAGCCTCTCGAAACAATGAAACTTGAGTTGAAATGTTTCTGCTAACAGGACATAAGGGCATCTATAAAAAAAAAAAGCAATGAACAAACTAACTAATTCTTAGAGCATTCCTGTGCTCCAGGGGAGTAGGAATGATTAAATCACACTGGGAAAACAGATGCATCTCCTGACATCTTGAAAATATATCATTGCATGTTTCTCACACTAAAAAGTAAAAATGTTTACATGAACTCCCCTCACACTACCTCACTCCCCTTCATTGGTACCTATTTATATTCAGAAATTAAACCCTTTGGTCATCATCTATGAATCACTTTGGTTACCCTTGAATCTAGTAAACAATGTCTTTATCGCTGTTGGTCAGATAGCCTACTTTCAGAGCAAGACAGCAAGAGCAATGTTCCTATGACGTAAAATTAAACTATTTGAAAAATTGCTAGCTGTCTTTCCTTTTTAGTTTCTAGATAACTTATGAAACTCAGCTAAGATTGAAAAGTTACATAAGAATAGTTTTTAAAAAATGAAAAAACTGCTTTCCCTGCAGCATTTCAGATTAATGATACTCCTGATCTTCTCTTTGTAAGCAGAAGTACTGATCAGCTTTGATTCATGTAAAGATCATCTTCTGGTGTGCTTCATTCTTGTGATGTGATGGATATAATCTAATTTTCTAAAACTCAATATGCTTGTTTTACTAGCAGAAAAAAATTTCCTGATTCTTGGTGTGTCCCCCCCCCTCCACTCCACCCCACACCAAATTATCTACATTTCCTGTCTTCACCAATCAAACATAACTTTTACAGCAATACATGCCATATCCTGGCTTCATATTCTGCGTGTAGTGATCCTGATGTTATGATCACAGACTGGTCTAGGAGAAAGACATGATTTTCCTTTTTCTCTCTTAGGCCAGATATGAATAAAATCCTGATTTTTTTTTTCTCAAACAACACAGGGTCACAGTCTGGAAAAAGCAAGGATCATCACTGAATAATACAAAGAAGACAGGCCATGTATAACACAGCTGTCAAAAATGACGCTGTACTTCATAATATGCTACCTTTAACAACGAAGCACACTTAAGAAGTTTCTCATCCTCAAGAGCTCCTTCTGGTCCCTCCCACTTGCTCTGATCACTAAAATAAAATAACATTGTTCAAAAAAACAGGTCTTGGAGGAGAAGACATAACCTCTAACCTGAACGTAGCCATCTAACAACTTATGCCACTAAGAAGGGACAGCAAACAAAAATGGTATTACCGTGTGTGTGTGGAAGGGATATTTTCTTAAGTCTGTTTCACCTTCAAAGGTATTTTATCATGGATGTACTGCATGAAAATTGTGTGCTCAACTACTTAAGATATCTGCATTTAAAATAAGAGGAGCCAAATGTTATCCTTGGTGTTGTCATGAAGTTCAAAATGTCCCCGACATCATTCTGAGAATTACAATGAGCCTAATTTGTAGTAAATTTGTTACACTGTTAGAAAGCATACATCATCCCAGTAATATTTTCTCCATGCTTCTAATGAGACATACACACACTGGATCCAAAGTTCTCCTCTTTTAGGGAGAGAAAAACACAGGGACTTCTCTCAAAAAGACACAGACTTCACTCATCCTATTGTTTCTCCTGAGCTTGGCTGCTCCTGAAGCTTCCCTCTGTAAGAACACTTTGTCTCTTCCCCAGCCTCAAGAGACATTCAAATCCTTTCTATAACCCAATATAATGCCAATAAAAACTCCTTGTTCCAACAGGAAGGCAAAGCAGATGAATGCCACATCACTGAGTATATTCCTAGAGCACGAATCCTTTTACAATCCCATTTGAGACATTATATACTACTTTTTATTTGAGAAAGTATAGTGACACAACTTTTCTCCTAATAATATATTCACCTCCTTTTTGTGTGACACAATTTTGCTGCTCTCTCTAAGTCCTGCATAAGAGTACAATGAACTATTTCTTTGTCTCAATGTTCTGCCATTTTGGAGAATGTTAGGTTAAGGCCGAATTTTTCCAAGACAATTAACAGTTTTAAGTGCTCAGTCCAAACTTCTCAACTGTCTTTTTTCAGAGGAAGGTAGATGATATTTCCTGAGACTATCAGCAAAATACCAAGACAAAAGAACATAGACCACGAACATGCAATGAATTTGTCATTCCACTGTAACAATTCATTTACATACTTTGCCTCTTGTAAACATTTTCTCGCTAGTCAGTGAGAAAGGGTAATCAATCACTCACTTGCTTCTAGGTAAGAGCAGTCACTTTTTGGCAGTTATTGGACAAGCTGTTGTGCTGTAAATTAACACATGGATTCCATAATGACTTCTCTATTGGCCTGTACCTCAGCAATAAAAATGTTCTATACAGTAGCCACACTGAAATTTAGGCACCCAAAATTGTAATAAAGACTCTAATCATGGGCCTGGAGCCTATTACTCATGCTCAGTCTGCTTTACTGCCAGCCATATTCTCATAAGCCTCAGCCCTTAACTTCTAGCCAACAAAAAACAATGTGAAAACTTCAACTAGATTAAGAGAAATCAGGTTTGGAAACGTTATGTAACACTGCTGGGCTTCATGAAAGAATAGCTTTTTAACTTTACCAACAGGCATATGGAAATGTAACATGTGGCAAATTAACAAGATACAGCAAGAACAAGGTAATCTTTTACTCTCATGATGTCTAGCTTTGTGTTACAAAATATATCAAAACTGCATTATGTGAAAGAATACAGAAACTAAAGTAGTTTCACCTCAAAATAATCTCATTCTTGGAATTCATCCAAAACAATCTTTGCTCTAAAACTTTGAGATGCTTTATAAAAGCCAAATAACAGTCCTGTTATCAGTCAGTGACTTTCACTATTTTCCAGTCTGTGGATCTCTACAGCTTTTCCAGTAGATCTGTATGTCACTTTAAATTGGATTATTGCATAACACATATTGTTCATATGACAAATCCCTAAGAAGTGATCTATGTATCTGTAGTTCACAGGGTAGAAACACTGTCATAATGAATGTAATTCATGCAAGTGTTCTGCAAGCTTTACATAATGACACTGATCACTCTTAACTGGAAAGCACCCTTATACCTTCTTTCATTATGTTTTGAACAGTCTGACAAAGTTGCTTACTCTTCTGATAGGTTTCGTTGTACTCTGACAATCCAAATATATTCTATCTTTGCCTTGCTGACACAGAAATTTGAATCCAACTTCAAAAAGCTGAAAAGCAAATGGATTAATCTTCAGTGCTCCCAAGTCTCCCATCTGCCATTTACCTTCTTCCTTATAATCCATTCCTGAATTTTATTCCATTTAATATTAGATCGACCACATTCATTACTGGCTTCACTAGAATTGCATAAAAGATTAGTTTGATCCCTGATGACTAAAAGCATACAATGAGCACTAGAAACAACCAAAATGGTTTTGCTCTTCTTGAACATAAATGGACGTTCGTCTAACATTTGTCATTTGTTCTTCTGCTGCTTGTCTATAGTCTGCTTGCACGTGTAACAGTACTGAGAGTTATACTTAGTTCTGTTGCGCTTCTTCCATCCAATTACTGTGGTAACAGATTAACTAAGCAGAGCCAGAGACATGCAAAAAAAACTTTTCTCAGCTCTTATTCTAGATACTGTTTAAACATACTTGAAGAGGAGGGGAGAAATGGACAAGCAGAATGATAAAAAAAACTTTCCACATCAATCACTTTATTAGAATGTACAGCACAAAAAGGCATGAGATAATGAAAACTCCAGTTGACTCTATTAATAATATTTATAAATGCTGAACTAAAAACTAAGTGCTCTGTAACATGTTGAAAGACAGCATTCCTAATGGTGATCTGCTCGTAGAATCATAGAGTAACTCAAGGTGGAAGGAACCCAAAAGCATCACCGAGTTCAACTTCCTGCTCCTCATAGAACTACCTAAAACTAAACCATATGACTAAGAGCGTCATCCAGATGCTCCTTGAACTCTGACAGACTTGGTGCTGTGACCACTTCCCTGTGGAGCCTGTTCCAGTAACTGACCACCCTCTCAGTGAAGAACTTTTCCCTAATGCCCAATCTGAACTTCTTCTGATGCAGCTCCATTCCACTTCCTCCTGTCCTATCGATGGTCACCAGAGAGAGGAGATCAGCACCTCCCTCTCCGCTGCCCACCTTGAGGAAGTTGTAGACTGTGATAAGGTCACCCCTCAACCTTCTCTTCTCCAAGATGAATAAACCAAGTGACCTTAGTCACTTCTCCTAAGTCTTGCCCTTAAGGCCTTTCACCATCTTGGTCATCCTGCTCTGAAGACCCTCTAATAGTTTGATGTCCTTCTTATATTTAGGGGCCTAAAATTGCACACAGTACTCGAGGCGGTCATCTTCTTGTCCTTCTTGAAAACTGGGACAACATTTGCCAGCTTCCAGTTAGACTCTCAAGACTATGGAAGAACAATGGAAAGACATCCCACGATGACATCAGCCAGCTCTTTCAGCACCTTGGCAGGTGCTTACAGATTTATGCACACCCAGCTGGAGTAGCAAGTCTTTAATAAGTTCAGGGTTAGGTGGGAGTTTACCATCCTCCCAGTTGCAGTCTTTCAACACAAGGCTCCGGGGGTCCCAGGGTCCATGATCAGTGTTGAAGACAGAGGCAAAGAAGGCATTAAAAGTCTCCACTTTGTCTATGTCCCTATTTGTGAGGTCACCAACCCTATCACACAACAGAACACTGTTACCTCTGATTCTTCTTCTGCTATTAACATATTCTAAAAAGTCCTTCACAGTGCTGGCCAGTCTGAACTCTAACCAAGCTTTGGCCGCAGAAATTTTCTCCCTACGTGGCAAACAGCATCTCTGTAGTCCTCCTGCATCACCTGTCCTTGCTTTTAATGTCCACACACTTTCATTTTCTACCTAAGTTCTAGAAGATCCCTGCTAAGCCAAGCCAGCCTTCTGCACTACTTGCTTGACTTCCAACACTTTGAAATTGTCTGCTCCTGTGCTTTTAAGAGATAGCTCTTAAAAAGTGACCAGCATTCATGGACCCTAATACCTTCAAAAGCAGGTTCCCAGGAGACCTTACTAACTAGATCCTTCAGCATCCCCAAGTCTGCTCTTCCCATAACCAGGATCAAAGTTTTGCTTGCAGTTTTTCTCCTATGACCAATGATTTGAAACTCAGCTACTTTGTGGTCACTGTGATCAGGACAGCCACCAATCACCACTTCGTCCATAAGTCCCTCTCTGTTTACAAACAAATCTAGGAGGGCACCTTTCCTAGTTAGCTCCCTTAGTACATGCACTGAGAAGTTATCTTCAACATGCTTCAGAAATTTCCTGGACCTGTTTGTGCCTGCTGTATGATATTCCCAGTTGACATCCAGGAAGTTAAAATCAACCATAAGGACAAGGGCAGTTGATCTAGAGATATCCCTGAATTCCTTGTAAAATAATTCATCAGTGCTGTTGTCCTGGCTGGGTGGTCGACAGTAAACTCCCACAGCAATATCCACTTCATTTGCTTTCCCAGAGACTCTCAACAGTGTTGTCTCCAACTGTAAGCACGATGCAACCCAAATCCTCCCTGACATACAGCACCACTCCCCTGCCTTGCCTGCCCTGCGTATCCCTCCTGAAGAGCCTATAACTGTCCATCACAGCACCCCAGTCACAGGACTGGTTTCACTTGTGCCAATGATGTCATAGCTCTGGGACTGGGCCAAAGCTTCTAGCTCCTCTTGCTCGTTATTATTCTTGCTCCTTATTCATCCTGCTCTGCACATTACCATAAAGACATACTGAGCATATTGTGGACCTTGCTAGCACACTGGCCCTCAAACATTGGCATGCCACCCCCAGGCTTATCTCTAGTGAGCCTGGTTTTACCCCTTTCCCCCTTCAAATCTAGTTTAAAGCTCTTCCAAAGAGTCCTGCTAACTCCTGCGCGAAGATCTTTTTTCCGCTTTGCCACAGGTGTACTTAATCTGTCACCAGCAGGCCTGGTGTCATATAAACCAATCCATGATCAAAAAAAACCAAAATTCTGTAGTGATACCAGTTGCTGAGTCAGGTATTGATCTGCTGTGTCTTCTTATTTCTTCCCTCATCATTCCCTGCAACCGGAAGGACAGAGGAGAACACTGCTTGTGCTCTTGATTCCTTAGCAGTTGTCCCAAAGCCCTGAAGTCTCTCTTGATTGCCCCTGGACTTCTCATTGCAACTTCATTGCTGCCTACATGAAAAATCAATAACGGATAATAATCGAAGGGCCATAGCAGGGTAGGAAATTTTCTCGTCACATCTTTAACCCAGGCCCCAGGGAGACCTGTTCTTTTCTAAAAGATGAGGTTGCAGGCAGTTTTGTTTCAGGTGGTTTTTTTCCAACTTTAGAACACTGGCTTGATCTACAGCACAATGTGAAAGATGTCTTGGACTTCTGTGAGGGTGCAGATCCACAGCAGTTTACACTGGTCCAAGTCAGATGTGCTTCAGCCACTCCCTCAACCATGTGGCCCTGTCCCCTGCTTTGCACGGGCACTGAAGCTCAGAAGTCATGCAGTGACCTAGTTCAGGGAGGTGATGGAGCTGAAAGGTCATAGAATTAAAGAATAAATCTAGCTGGAAGGAATCTTGGGAGTTTGTCTAGTCAGGTGCAACACCGAACTGAGACAATTTCTGCTTGGGTCTTTGCACACTCAGCTCTCCAAGAGTGCACAAAAACCTCCAAGACCTGATATTCCACAATCTCTCCGGGCAACCTGCTCCATTGCTTGGCTGCCCAGCTCCCTCAGTCTCTCCTCAAAGGACACATGCTCCAGCTATCCTGATGGCCCTTCACTGAACTTGCTCCCGTTTACCCATGTCTTTCTTGTACAGGAAGAACCCAAACCGGATTGTGTTACTGCCAGAGGCCCTTCCTGCCCAGGTGTAGGACTTTGGATATATCCTTGTTGAATTTAATGAGGTTCCCATCAGCCCATTCAGGTCCCTCTGAAGAGCAGTCTTACACTCAGGAATACTAACGCCATCCTCCAGTTAGAGGCTTTCACAAACGTAATGGATTCCTTTCTTACAGCATCAACAGCCTCACAAATTGGAACTTAAGAAATATAAAAATATATATTTTGGGTCACAGTTTACCTAACCCAGTAACCTCTCTCAGAGAGTCTCAATCCATTTATGGCCTCAGGATTTCCTGAACTAGCCATAGTTGTGATATATTTAGAAGCCCCCAGTACATTTGCTTCCAACCTCCATCTGAAGTCTGTGACCACTTTTGTCATCCAAAACACTTGGCTGTCAGGAGTTCTACAGTTTAAGTTTCCCTTGTGTGAAAAAAACCACTTTTTCTTGTTCATTCTCAATCTGCCTTCTGCTCATTTATTTCAATGCTGACTTCTTTGTTGGGAACAGAGAGTGAACAGCTGCTTCCTTATCTCCCTCTCCAGGCCACTCACTATTCTGTTATATTATATCCCCCTCTCGGTTGACTGTTCCCCAGTCCATTTTGAGCTCCATTTAATCATACAGAATCTATTCCATACCTTTGACCATGTCAGTCACATTTCTCTGCTGCACCTGAACTCTACTGTACTCTACCTAACTTGGGAGACAAGATCTGCCAACAGGATACGGGCAAACTACAGTTGCACGTGTAATAGCATTCCTTGTTTTGCTGTCTGTTCCTGAAGAGGTGGTACCAAAGGGCTCCCTTCTTGTGTGAAGGGATGGATGGATGTCATCCATAAGACACTAGAAGCTCTAGTTGGCAAGTAAAGCATTTTAGATGCCTTCAAATGAGCTTTGGTCATTCATTTCAGGGAGATATAAGAAGTTCACACTTAACCATTGTTCTCTTTGCTATGTGCACTGCTTCAGGAGCTGCCAGCTGCAGCAAATGTGAATCAGAGCCTTTCCTGCTTCAGTTCACAGCCTGAACTCCAAACTTACCCTACAGTTGCTTTTCCTGAGACTCACATAAACTGTGGAGCTCACAGCAGGAGATGAAAACCTCTTAAATTGCTCTCACATGTACCAACCAGAACACACGCAACAGGACAGTGTTGTTTAACAGTATCTTTAGGGCTGCTTTGCCAAGTGAGAACAGCATAATGACGCATTTTGGATACCCTTCCTTAATGCTGTCTTCCATAGTCTGGATTTGCATCTCCACAAAGAGCTGTATGAAAAGCAAGCAGCCTGTAGTCAGCAGTCCAGTTCTGCATTGCTTGGGAAAATCACAAACCTTCAGCAGAGAATTTTAGTACAGAGGTCAGATAAACTGGCTTTCCCACCCCTTCACAGCTGCAGTCATAGCCTGAACTGCAGGCAGTGAAAACTGTTCAGAGGGCAGATGCATAAGCCTTCCGCATCAGTGTGAACAACACAGACACCTACTTATTAGCATGTTGTTGAGTTATGCTCTCAGTTACATGATGGGCTGTTATTTTTCAGCATGGTGCCGTGTTTTAATTCCGTGATAGGCCTTTGGGGTCATAGTTTGTCAAAGACACTGTCTTACTGGGTGAGTTAAAACTTACCAGGGTAGGTCTCTATCCTATGATCAGCATTTCACAGACTCAAAATAAAGTTAGTGCTGTGTCAGCAGACTAGCTGAGGATCTAAAAGGAGTGATTTCTTAAATTACAGGATAGATAGAGAAAATAAATTGGTGTCACTGCCTCAGTTGAAAGAAAAAAAAATAACTCCTTTTTCCTTTCCTGAAGACCTCATACTTAGTACATGTCATTTTCCTGATCATGAACATCAGCATTAGAAAATTAACAGTCATCTCATTGATGAGAACATTCAACAACTTTGTAAGACTACATGATCCATAATATTACACCTTCTCAGTGACAATAAATAAACGTTTCTCATATTTTTTTCCACATTCCATCAAACACAAATAAGAAGTGAGACTATCAGTAAAGTTTTTTGACAATGATAAATACACATCCATCTAACAAGTTTATGCAACCTTTTTTTCCCAATGTTGCTTACAAAGATCCTTTGGCTATTAAAAAAACCTGTATTTTTTGTTTGTTTGTTTTAATAATACATACTAATACTCCATATAACATATACTAAAAGAAACGGGGAAAATATGAGGTAATAATTTCCCCCCCGTCTGTTTAGATTGAATTACTCTGCAAAACAGAAAAGCTTTCACTGTTCTGTGGAACCAAAGTGGGAAGCTAAAACATGCCTTTTAAAGCATCAGTCAAAGGAGGAAAACTGGAAAACAAACAAGCCACTGCTGGCAATCTCAGGAGGCATTCTCCTTGTGCAGAAGCAATGAAACTAGAATGCCTCTGAGACTAGTGAGGCATAACTCCTATATCTTATTTACAACAGCTCAACACAAACAACAGCCGGTATGTGTGTCAGATTACTATGTGGTACAAAAAAAGGCAGTCAGACTTTCCTTTCACTAGTAAGGCCTCAATTTTGAGCTACATTAGCACCACTTTTAGCTGGTTTCCTGGCCTGTAATTCTACTGTGTGTCATCAAAATTCAGTTCTACCCAGCTGGAGGTGGCCATTCCTGGGCTCAAAGATGTCTTCCTGGTGCTATCTGGTCAGGAACAATTTTGCTGACTTTTATAGCAACTACAATAGGAGAAAGAAAAAGGCATTTAGGGGCAATGTATGGCATAGGGAATGGACAAACATTGTCAATGACATAAATTAGAATTCCTGAGATCATGCTACTATATACCTCTTTTTCACAAGAAAATTTTTTCTAGACAATGGTAACAAAGATCAAATCTATGTTGCTTTAATAATCCATTTCATATATGTTAAGTGATTATGGCATATGACAAACAAGGGGGTTTGTTCAAGAAGTCCTACATGGGGAAGGTAGATAGAGCTAAGATAGATCACAGCAGAGAGAGAAGTAAAGAAGGTTCTAATGGAGATCCTGAACCAGCAGTTAAGACCCAGTCATAGTCCCAGTTAAGTCTTAGATCCAGTTAAGATCCCATCCTACTTGCTATTTTAATTATGAGCTTGGAAATAAAGAAAGTATGTGCTAATGAAATTTGCAGATGGCCTGAACAGAGGCTTTATTAAAACAGAAGCAGACCAGAAACAATTGGATGAGCTCACATATTGGAATGCAATGAAATTAGAAACTAATAAACAAGCAGCTACATTGGTGGAGCTCATCAGCTAGAAATATTAGTCTATTGCAGAACAATTATACAGCCCTGAGAAAAGGCACATATGATCCTAGGGTGGATTATGTAAAGCATATCCAGAAGTCTAGTATTAACATCATGTTACATGGCAGTTGAAACGCTGTACAAGTTTGTATGCTACTTAAGAAAGTGACATTCCAACTGAAACAGGCACAGACAAGAACTGTTTTGAGAAAATGAGAAGTCTACTTTGTCAGAGGAGACTATGATATTTGATGTGGACAATCAGAGCTGCCTTCTGGGGCTTCCTCCATGAAGGCAACACGCAACTTTCCACCCCCTTCAAGCATTTCTTCCCCTCTCTACATCTGGAATGGTGAAGTAGCATTGTAGAGAAGATAACTCCAAATGTGTGTTGGTATACAAGCATTCAGGTGTTAAATACACAGATTGACTGACTGGCATTTATGACTTTATCCCAACTTTTAAAGTTTACCTGGGACTCATGGCTCACAGTTGGAAATGTAAGAATGACGAAAAATAGAAAAGGTTAAAACCGTTTGTCCAAATTGGAAACAGGGCCATAAAGCCAGCACAACAAACAAACACGACCCAATAACAGATACACTAAACTAGACTATACTTAATAATAACAAACCTTCTTAATTGTTCTAGGTATCTTTCATATGCTTAAAGAGAGTAATTCATAGCCTACCATCTGAACTCTGTTTCTGAGAAATTAACCTTGTCTCTGTGTTACAGCCTTAAAAAATATCATCCCAAAGATCCCTTCCAAGGTATATCGATCAATTAAAGACTGGATGAGAGAGATTTTTTTGAATTATCAAAGAAATACTTGAGAATATGGTTTCTTTTCATATTATACTTAATTTTGGAAAACTACTGCATTGTAGTTTTTTTTTTTTTAGTTTTTCAAGATTGGACATCTCAGAAATGTGTAGGTGTTCACAGGACTGTTACATCTTTGGGACTAGTACTTCTTTTTGATTAGGAGCTCAAGTGAAATGTAACTTTCAGTAGTGCTTCCTTTTTCAACATAATATAACCTGTAAACCCCTTTCTTCCTAGTGCAGCC
Source organism: Chlamydotis macqueenii (assembly GCF_036417535.1). Classification (NCBI taxonomy): domain Eukaryota; kingdom Metazoa; phylum Chordata; class Aves; order Otidiformes; family Otididae; genus Chlamydotis; species Chlamydotis macqueenii. Next base: position 25,284,570 of record NC_141558.1, read on the forward strand.
TTCTATTACCTGTATGTCCTGTATATATAACCTTTAAGTACTGACTGTACAGAAACCACATCAATCTTACAGTTTATGCTACATTCCTAGCTTTATAGAGACCATGAAATTATGTATCATCAAGCCAAACAAGCCTATTAAGAGGGCACTTAAATTAAGTTTACTTCCACTCCATTTGTTGTCATTTTCAGGACTTCATTATATCACGAAACCTAAAACAGCCTGATGTATTCAAACTGGTAAAATAGCAGCTGTAAATATAGCTGCTTTCTGTAAGTACTTCAGGACAACAAATGCTAAGGAGGAACTGACAACAAGACAATACTGGCAAAAGAACAGACAGCTATTAACTACCAGTGCGATTACAAAGTTTTGTGACCATCAGAGAATGAAGTTCTTGTAAAGCTTGAAGTAACTGTGAGGTCAAAACTTCAACAGCTTGAGAAAAAAAAAAAAAGTAAATTCATGAGATACTTTCATTATTGTATGCATTTCTCTCTAATAAAAATATGGGTTTCCCAAGTCCAATGTTCCCATGAGTAGTCCTAGTCTGCTCCAATAATGAGTTGTACCACTTTTGGCAGCCACCACTCTTCATTGTCTCTACCAGTGTGGAATCAGAGCAGAAAGGTATAATTGCACATTTCAGCACACGTCCCTTTATAGTCTTAAAAACTACTTTTCGGTTAAAGGCTAAAAGACAGCCTGTGTTTTTTTTACTGAAGCTCTTCAGTCTGGTATCCTAGATTAAGTATTATGCCTGGATACATACGTACAGACTGATGCATTTTAATTATGCTGAAATTTCCCTCTCTCTGGATTTTACTTTTATTAGAACTGCTGCTGTAGGATCCTGATGTTTGTGTCAGCTTTGGTCACGTGGATTGAATTGTTCCACTGACACAGCTGGAAACTATTAACAAGAAAATGTAGTTTTCATGGATATGGTGAAGATAGTACCACCATTTTCTTATGGTGGTACTATCTCAGCTGTCTCACATTAGGTAGTTTCCTATCCCATATGAATCCAAAGAGATTGTGTGGGTGTGTCCAATTTTGAACTAATGTTATTTACATGTGCTCAACAGAATTTGATGTATTTACACATGCTTAACAGAACGGGATCTGCCTGCTGATTTCCTGAACACTCTAGTTTTATTACGTGTGTTTCCAAACTCCAACTGAAAGCTCACAGCTACTTATTCCACCCATAAGCACTAACTTAGAAATGGTTCTGAATCTAAGGAAGCACTAACTCAATGACAAGACCCCCATTAATTTCAGTGGGGACGGAGTTTCAGAGATTAAACGCTGCCTCTTCAATGTTATCACTTCTATACAGTCATACATGACAGAGCTCTCACTGAGCAGGAGGTTACCTCCAACAGCACTGAGAACTGAATCTCTCTGACAGTGTCCACTTAAATCTCCCCTACATCCACTTCTGGAACTGCCTTCAGGCCAATGCTTATAGACACTGCATTAAGACTAGACTCTCTTAAGCCATGGTTTAGAATCTTTGTGAAAATATTTCATTATTGCCTAGCAAAGAGCTGTGTAACATACTGGCAGAACTACAAAGGATAACTAAATACATACAAACATGCATACGTAGATTGATTGGTCACTTTATTCACATAGTGAATGCACAGGTGAAAGGAAGTCTGTCCCAGGTTGTCATAGTTCAGCCCTGATCGGGACCAGACTACGCAGTCTCTCTCTCACTCCCCCCACCCTCTGAGAGAACAGGGGGAAATGATATAAGGAAAAACGGCTCAAGGTTTGAGATAAGGAAAGGGAGAAATCCTTAAAGTTACCGTCACAGGCAAAACAGATTCGACTTGGGGAAAACTATTCATTTATTTCTAAAACTAGCAGGAGAATGAGACAGGGAACCTGCCCCTACCCCTCCTCCTTCCCGGGCTTAACATTATCTCTACTACCTTCCCCCCACCCCGGGCGGCACAGGGGGGAAGAGGGAATGGGGGTCACGCGTTGTTTCATGCCGCTGCTTCATCGTCAGGGGAAGAACTCTTCACATTCCTGCTCTGCTCCAGCGTGGGGTCCCTCCCATGGGCCACAGTCCTTCGTGAAACTGCTCCGGCATGGGTCATCTCTTCCACGGGGTGCAGTCCCTCCAGAACAGCTGCCCCAGTGGGCCCTCCATGGGCCACAGCCTCCTTCAGGCCTCCACCTGCTCTGGCATGGGGTCCTCCAGGGGCTGCAGGTGAATCTCTGCACCTCCATGGACCTCCATGGGCTGCAGGGGGACAACCTGCTCCACCATGGTCCTCAGCACAGGCTGCAGGGGAATCTTGGCCAGGAGCCACATTACTCCTCTCCCTCCTTCTTCACTGACCTTGGCATCTGCAGCCATTCCTCACAATAGGCTGACAGACACCTCTCAGGATCCTTTTCACATCTCATCTCCTCTCCACTTCTTGTAGCCAGGCCAGGCCGAGTTGGGCTCAGTCGGCTGCCCGGCGGGACGCCAGAAGGTGAGGCCTGTGAGGCCCACAAGGCTCGCGCCTCCCCCTCTCTGCCCCGACTCAGCTGCTTCACATCTTCTCTTTTTTTTTCCCTGTTTTTTCCCTTCTTAAATATGTTATCGCAGAGGCGTTATCACAGAACATTCTGCTACCAATTGGCTCGGCCTTGGCCAGCAGCGGGTCCGCCCTAGGCCCGGCCGAGTCCACTGAACAAAGGGGAGCAACTTCTAGCAGTTTCCTACAGAAGCTGCCACCTTAGGCCCCCCCTCACTAAACAAAATCAGAACACAGGTTCAGAAGACAGAGGAACCAAGACCTTGTGCCCAAGATGTGCAATAGATCTAGGGTCATGTTAATGCCCTGGAAATTAAACAAATCGTATCAATGCTAAAATATTATATACTAGATTAAGATACTTTAAATAGCATTGGTATAGCCATCTGCTTGGTAGACTTCTAGGGCCTGTCCATAACAGACCACACGAAAGCCTCTTTAGGTCAGCACTGTCTCTCCAGTGGGAGAAGACTGAAGATAGCATGAAAGAAAAGAAAAACCCAAAGTGTTGACTGTACATTCTCAGAGTCCAGCAACCTGCAATTCAGGCCTTTACTGAACTAAAGGTGGTTTTGTACATTTTTGATAGTCCTAAGATGGATTTCACACATTTGCTGGATTTCCTTCTAGAAACAATGTGGTTTGCCAGCACCCTAAGCACAAAATGATGAGGCACAATGTGGAAACATCTCGTCCAAGAAGACCCCATCTGCTAGCTTCATTTGGTGCCCACTCACTCTCATTGAGAATGCACCGCTCTATATCCACCTTCTTGACACGCTCATGATTTTAGAGACCTCTAGCACATCCACCTTCCGCCATTCCTTTTCCGGGCTGATGAGTCTCTGTTTAAATAGCTACTTCACATATGGAAATCATGCGGTACCCTATTGTTTTTCCATTTCTACTGCATTATTTTTCAGACAAAGAAACGAAGATTGCACACTGAATATTTCAGAACAGGGCCAATTTATTCAAACATATAGCAATGCCTGTGCTTCCGAGCTGTGCGAGTTGCATAATAAACCTGTGCAGCAACATTTTCCTTTAAAAAAGATGTGCTCCTTCTTTCTCTCTGTAAATCTCCTTATACTTACTAATTCCATTATTTTATTATAAATTTTACCAGTTTTTCCTGGGGAAGACACCAGGTTTTCTCTGTCTTAACTTCCCTCTGCTATCACACTTCCTACACTCCAGCCTTCCAGCACCAAAGCCACTTCATGTAGGGGTGAGCTATGTTAGGCGTGAACTATAGTTAACAGTACAGTTGCCATCAAGTAATTTTGGATGCTCTGGTAAATATTGCCAGTAGGCGCCTATTTTCTAGTTCCCATGTTGTGGGCCTTCTCTGTTTTCACTTCAGATGCTCCAGTTTCAGGCACCAGAGAGTTCTGCGGACACTGGTTCTCTTCCTATAAAGCAGAATTCTTCAGAGACCTCCCTATGGCTCTGAGGACTCCCCATGGCAAACATACACACAGCAAATTAACTTATTGTTTGGCTTTTCAAAACAGTTTTCAGCAGCATTCGGCTACCTATTTTTAAAAAAGGACTTCAGGACGCCAGAACTACTTGGCACCCCTGACCTCTACAGCCACGACGCTGGCACGACACCGCCCCTCCGGCCGGGCCGGGCCGGGCCCTGCCCGCAGACTCTCCCTCACCCGGCAGAGCCGCCCAACGGCCACAACGGCCACAACGGCCACAACGGCCACAGCGCCCGCTCGCTCCCGCCGCAGGCGGCCAGTCACACCGCGCAGGCGCGGCGGGGGCCCGGCAGGGGCCCGGCACGGCACGCAGTGCGCAGGCCCGGCGGCGGTGCGCGGAGGCGGGTTTGAACCGTGGCGGGTACCGGGGCCTGTCGGTGCTGCACCGCTAATGGAGCCCGTCCTGAAAGGTACCGCGCTGTGCGGGGGTAGGGCTGGCGGTCGGGCCGCATTTCTCCCGCTGCGGCTGAGGGGAGCTGCCGGGCTGGAGCGGGCCGGTTTTACAGCGCTTCTCCTGCACCCCTTCTTGCGGCCCTTTCCCGGTGCTTCCCGGCAGGGCTGCCACCGGGCCTGGCGGGTGAGGGGCCGTTGTGGGAGCTCCGGCTGTCGGTGGCCGCTCGCCTTTTTTTCCCGCCCGGCCCTCTTCCCGGGTACGGCCCAGCGCCGAGCCTGGGATGGGATACAGCCCTTGGGGCGGGGTCAGCCGTCAGCTCGACCTCTTGGCGTGGCTCCCCCCGCGGGTGGGAAGCCCTCCCGTGGGCGCAGGAGCGGGGCGAGACAGAGTGGGGTTCGCCGCGGAGCTGCTCTGGCTCATCGAGAATCCGCCCGAAAGCGGCGGCAGGGCCTGGTGGCCGCGCCGGCCCCGGCGGGACAGGGGTTCGGGCGGGCAGGGCTGGAAGCCTCCCTCAGACAGGGGCAGGGGCGGCTCCCGTTACGGCACTGGCTGGCGCTGCTGCCGCCCCCACCTCCGCCCCCACGCGTGGGTGCCCGCACGGCTCTTCCTGTCATAGTCAGTCATAGCTTCATACTCTCTGGTTTCTTCTCCAGCTTTCTAAATTTCTGCCTTGCTAGGTTGCCCTCTGATGTTTATTTTCCCCACTGCCATTGCCTTCTCTGAGACCTTCTAGCATAAGTTGCCCTTTACAAGAACTGAGGTCTACTCAGAGCTCTTCTCGTTCAAAAAAGCTACAAATCCTTCCTCATTTTCTTTTCCACCAACTGTACAAAAACTACAGTGCTTGTCTTCTGTTGGAGTATATTTGACTAGCTCAAATGGGCTAATATTGTAAAATACACCGTTGATCCTACTGCAGGTACATGCAGCTTTGAAGTTCTTAGTTTGACCTTCACTGAAATGATCTAACCTGTTTTTCTAGAGTTATAACTATGAAGGTTCTAAGATATTTGATGTAAGTAGAAGGTATTGTTTTCTTGAATGTGAGTGCAATATTTTTTACAATGGAGCAATCAAGAAAAAAAGCAACTCTGGCAAAAGCTGCCCTGGTCCAGTACTAGAGTGAACATAATTAAAAGCCCATTGAAGTAGACTTCTCTTAAGTTCCCATGTATATTTGAAGTCATAGTACTGATAATAAAAGTACTTGTTAAGCTGGTAGTGTGTTTTAAATAGATAAGTGAAAAGTTGTGTAACTAGTGTCAAACTTCTAAGTTTGTTCCACTACAACTATTTGGGGGGACAAAAATACTCTAAAGAGAACCTGCTGCTGTTAATATCTAATACTCAGTTTATTAAAAGCTATACTTGCTACTGATTACAATAGGTATAAAAGCAAAATTTTGTTTGAAAGGCAGTTTAACCAGTCTTACCATAGTATATACTTAATTAGCTGTTTGTTGTTTTCTCTCTTCTGATCCAGGTGTTTCCGCATTTGTAGAAGTTTGGTCATCTAACAGAACAGAAAATTACTCAAAAACCTTTGAACAGCAACTTCTTGATATGGGAGCAAAAGTAAGGAAAATATTTTGAAATAAATACAATAAGAAGGCTCTTAATTATAAACCAACTTGCTTGTTCTGCTTGTCGTGTATTTCTTCATAGCACAAGTTTTGAAAGTGCAGGAAAGAATATAATCACAGATCTGAGAATAAACGAATTCACTGTAAAAGTCTTATCAGTGACAGATGAGAAATGCATTTAAAGCCTCTATATGTATAAACCTCTCTGTATATTAATATCATAACATGCATTTGTTGTGAAGAATTTGGCTTGCCACATACTGTGGGCAAACCAAATCTAAGTGTTGAAAACCTGTGGTTTACAAATATGTACCTTATGTTGTTTTGTTTTCTCTAACTTGTAGGCAGCTGCTCTTTTGTTACTACAATATTTTCTAACCCAAGTAACATGACATTTTATTCTTGTAGGTGCAAAATATGTTTAAGTACCAGCTGAAAAATTTCAGTCAAAGACCAAAGTCAAACGGGCATCTTCCCTTCTTGGACATTATAAACAGTTAACAGAGACTTTTACAGACTACATCATGCTATAAATAACACTTGTGTGAACTCCTCGTGCTTTTTAAGTGGGCGTATGTAGGTGTGTCTTTGTAGTTTAGGAGTTTTTGCTAATCTTCCCAAAGCCTCTCTTTCTATATGAATTTAGCTGAGATAGCACAACAAAACAGTAGAATAACTATTTTTTACTATAAAAGAAAATACAGCTCTCAAATAATTTAAGTAAGAAATATTTCTTGTTCTTTTGTGCTGTACTATCAGATCTATGGAATTCTGATGATGTTAGGTTTTTCTCGCAGAAAATATGACAAAGCATAAGACTTCAAAATTCCTCAAGTTGATCAAAAAGTAGCTGGATATTGTGAAACATATAGGCAGATGATACAGATGAGCCTATTTAGCAGATCTCTATGACTGAAAAGGGGTGGTTCTGCCCCCTCACTATTCCAGATACTTCCTTGCCTTTTATTGGGCTGAGCACAATAGTAAACTGACTTGGCTCAATCTGTCAGGAAATAAAATTCTAAATTAGTTTTTCACTAGATTGTTGATTTGGACATGTCCAGCTAAGGTCAGCTGAGCAGCAGAGGATGACCAGGGTAAGGGAGGAGACAAGAGAGGTGAGAGGGAGGTGTAAGGTGCTGTCCTCCATAATTTGGAGGCAGAGCGACATCAAGCACCTGTCTTCTTAGGATAAGGGCTGCAAGCTGGATACTAGCATCAGTGAATAAGCAATTTCATCTGGAGTCATAACTTATTCTGAAAGAGATTAACTGGTCCTGTATACTTAGATACTTAAATATCATGGGTTTTTATCTTCTGAGAAGCAATAAAATCAGCTTGCCACCAGAAATTTTTGGAAATCTGAATAGTTTTCTTAAAGCCAAATATAGATCCAACCTATTGGGAGCCAAACATGGTGATGCAATTGAGAACGCAACAGAAAGCTACACAGCTATTTTTGTTTGGCTGTGCTGAGAAGATACTGCTGTAAAACAGGAATTGTATTCATCTCACCATGTCAGCAATCACAACTGATTGAACAATTTTATGCATAGGACATTTAGTCTTCACAAAAGGCAACTTTGGTCTTCAGTCTTCCTTCGAAACTAAAAGTTATCTTTATTGATTAGAATTAATTTAAAGAATGAGGCTAGCTGTGCTCTTTAAGCCTGTGAGTTCTTTGCTGAATAAAAAATGTAATTTGGCATTTCTTTGGATAGTGGCAACTACTTTCTGTTCTGGCTGTTGCATAAGAAATGATGTTGGGCTACATAAATAAAACTGTTGTAAGACTAGTGATACAGCTAGAGTAGGGAGATGAAACTGGTAACCTAGAGAAAATAAATTTGAAAACAAAAGGCTACTCTAGCCCTCTAGCATGCATTGCAGTGGCTTGACTAATGAGACTTTGAGTTTTGATTGCTTGAAGCTTATTGCGAAAATGAGAAGGGTTAAAAGAGCCCTTGACATAATGTTCGAAGTAGGTTTTTACGCTGATGGTTTATACATTAAAAACAGTCTAGTTTCATTAGCATTTTCTAATTAGCAGGCTTAAGGGTGAGATCTCTGTGTGCTTCTGCAGGTTTCAAAAACTTTGGACAAGCATGTGACCCACATAGTCTTCAAAGATGGACGTTTTGCTACCTGGAGAAAAGCACAGAAGATGGATGTAAAAATAGTTTCTGTACTCTGGGTAGAGAAGTGAGTACTCGTGAATATAAAGGATATGACCTATTCCAGAGATAATGGATTCCAGTATTGTTTTATTAAACTTAAGTACAGTACCTGTTCTTTTAATGTACTTGAAATAGTAATAAATCTATGAGTAAATTATAACTTTCCTATGACATTGTTTCTGTTATTAAGCATGTTACTTGCCTGAAAAGGTAAAGTGTTAATGCTTGAAAAATGAATGTGTTGAAGCAGTTCTGTAGGATATTTGTTAACCATTCATTGTTCCACTCCTTTGCTCTCAGATGGCACGTGTAGGTAGTGAAGACCAGATATTTATGTTGAATATAATTCTTCTATTTTCATATGAAAAAGTACATTTCATCAGGGACATTGTACTGTTTCTCTGCTTAACTCCTGTAAACAGAGTATCTCCTAGCAAGAAAGAAAAAAATCCATATGTAGTCTGGCATTTAAGACATTTGACAGGTTCAGAACACCACTGCTTGAAGATTCTCAACTAACATATGGATAAATAGATAAATTGCTCTGATGATGGAAATTAAAATATAAGTAAAGAGGCTCTTTCCTATATTAGTTGTAATAAGTATGGAGTGATAGAAGTCTGCCAAATGCAAAAGTGAAAAAAAAAAAAAGGGGAGGGAGGCAAAACTGAGCTTTGCAGCCACTTAAATGTAGACCATATAACGGCAAAACTTGTGATGCAAGTCTGTTAGCCAATAAACAAGTTCCTAGAGTTCTGCAGAAGCAGCAGGATTTTTTTTTTTTTTTTTAAGAGTGTCAGATATAGAAGTTACAGCTGCACAACCCAGCCAGCTTTAACACCGGGGAAGAAATACCTTAAGTTCTCAGAAACTAAGATGATGCAAAATTTTATGTATGTGAATATATCTTTCTGAGACCTGGTGCTATCTGAGTGTGTGAAAATTATCATAATTTCAGTAGGAATTTTTGGTTATAAAATTAAATATGCTCTTCAGATGCTCTGAGTGTATAAATACAGAATTTCAAATATTAATCACAGGAGCTATAAACTATTTGAGGACTTGAGTGTGCTTATAGTAAAAAAGGATCCCAGAAAAGGATCCTTAAGGAAGCCTACAGAGAGTAGAAGCAAGGACAGGTAGCCTGGAAAGATTACAGAGAGATTGTTTGAGCGGCAGGAATCAGGTTAGGAAGGCTAAAGCCCTGTCAGAATTATATCTGACCAGGGGTGTCAAGGACAACAAGAGAAGCTTCTTTAGGTACGTCAGGGATAAAAAAAAAAAAAACAGGGAGAATGTGGGCCCTCTACAGAAGGAAACAGAAGACCTGGTTACTTGCGACATGGAGAAGGCTGGGGTACTCGACAACTTTTTTGCCTCAATCTTAGCCAGCAAGGGGTCTAGCCGCATCACCCAAGTTGCAGAAGGCAAAAGCAGGGACTGGGAGAATGAAGAACCACCCACTGTAGGAGAAGATCAGGTTTGAGACCATGTAAGGAACCTGAAGGTGCACAAGTCCATGGGATGCAATCCCAAGTCCAATGAGATGCATCAGTTGGTCCTGAGTGAACTGGCGGATGAAGTTGCCAAGCCACCATCCATCAGATTTGAGAAGTCATGGCAGTCTGGTGAGATTCCTGCTGACTGGAAAAGGATTAACATAATGCTCACTTTTAATCAGGGAAATAAGGAAGAACTACAGGCCAGTCAGTCTTACCTCTGTGCCTGGCAAGGTCATCAAGCAGATCCTGCTGGAAACTATGCACATGGAAAACAAGGAGGTGATTGGTGACAGCCAAGATTATTTCACTAAGGGCAGATAGTGCCTGGCAAATTTGGTGGCCTTCTACAACAGTGTTACAGAGTTGGTGGATAAGGGAAGAACAACTGATCTCGACTTGTGCAAAGCATTTGACACTGGCCCACACAACATCCTTCTCGCTAAAGTGGAGAGACATGGATTTGATGGGTGGACCATTCAGTGGATAAGGAATTGACTGGATGGCTGCACCCAAAGAGTTGCAATCAATGGCTTGATGTCCCAGTGCAGAACAATGACAAGTGGTGCTCCTCAGAGGTCTGTATTGGGCCCGGCCCTGTTTAACATCTTTCTCGGTGACATGGACAGTGGGAACAGGTGCACCCTCAGCAAATTTGCCAATGACACCAAGCTGTGTGGTGCAGTCAACACACTGGAGGGAAGGGATGCCATCCAGAGCATGGCTGGAGACGTGGGCCCGTGCAAACATCATGAAGTTCAACAAGGCCAAGTGCAAGGTCCTGCACATGGGACGGGGCAATCCGAGGCACAAATACAGGCTGAGCAGAGAATGGATTGAGAGCAGCCCTGAGTAGAAGGACTTGGGAGTGATGGTGGATGAGAAGCTCAACATGAGCTGACAATGTGTACTTGCAGCCCAGAAAGCCAACTGTATCTGGGGCTGCATCAAAAGAAGCGTGGCCAGCAGGTCGAGGGAGGTGATTCTCCCCCTCTGCTCTGGTGAGACTCCACCTGGAGTAATCCGTCCAGCTCTAGAGCTCCCAACATAAGAAGGATGTGGACTAGTTGGAGAGGGTCCAGAGGAGGGCCACGAAGATGATCAGAGGGCTGGAGCACCTCTCCTATGAGGACAGGCTGAGAGAGTTGGGGCTGTTCAGCCTGGAGAAGAGGAGGCTTCAGGGAGACCTTATAGCAGTCTTCCAGTACCTAAAGGGGACTTATAGGAAAGATGGGGAGAAACTCTTTAACAGGGCCTGTTGTGACAGGACGAGTGGTAATGGTTTTAAACTGGAAGGAGGTAGATTCAGACTTGATAAAAGGAAGAAATTTATCAGAATGAGGGTGGTGGAACTCTGGAACAGGTTGCCTAGAGAGGTGGTGGATGCCCCATCCCTGGAAACATTCAAGGCCAGGTTGGACGGGGATCTGAGCAACCTGATATAGTTGAAGATGTCCCTGCTCCTTGCCAGGGGATTGGACTAGGTGACCTTTAAAGGTCCCTTCCAACTCAAATTGTTCTGTGGTTCTGAAAGTCCAAGTGAGTAGCACCTGCAGTGGAACAAGAATGACAGCACCTTACGGGGAGAGTCTAGGATGTGTCATACAGAAATTCTGTCTCTGTAGTAGCAGTTCCACCACAAGTGTCTCCTCTGCAATACTGGAATCTGAGTGGATGATTACTGTAGAAAGCTGGGTATGTGATACTGTAGGGAAGAGCATGAAGCTTTGAGATCCAGGTGCCTCAAGAAACCTGAACTGTTGCTGGATACCAGCAACAAAAGAAAAGACAAGAGAAAGGGATCTGGAGGGAAAACGTGAACTGTTTGGTAGGGAAGAGAAGTCTAGCATCTTCCTGATATTTTTTGAAGTGTTCCTAGTATCATGCCCTGCACATGGCAAGGTCTTGGTATATAGCTTAGAAGATGAGGTTCGTTGCAACCATCGGAATCATCTGAAATAGAGGTGTATTTTATTGTGGAGGACCCAAGCTGTGAATTATGATGGAACTTCTCTGTAATCTTTTTCTTCTGCCTTTTAGTTTAAAGTTAATGCCAAAAAGTACCCAAGAATGTACACCTTGGATGGATGTATACTCTAGGGAGAATTCATAGGAGTATCATATCTTTGAGCAAAGTATAGGTCACGAGCAGTAGAAGCTTACATAAGAGCTAGTGATGAATGGTCTCACTAGTCATAGCATTACTCAGGTGAGGCACAGAAAATACAAAATTAAAATGAGTCTGTGCAAGCATACATGCTAAAATTTTGTGTAATAATATGAGGAAACTGGAGTGCCTAACTTTAAATTATATGCGTAGTGTATCAATAACTCAGAGATTTGGTAGACAGAAGACAGACTGTTGAGCCCTGGGACAATGTAAACAGGAAGGACTGAATAGTATATGCTGCTCAAGTAGTGGTCCTTCAGGAATGGAAGCTTAGTTTGAACATGATAACTGTGTAAGCAAATAATGCAGGAGTTTGTATGAGTTGAAGTTTTAGCGTTATTAAAAAAAAGATGGCTCTCTTCAATAGCAAGTGGAACGTTCTCAGGATGGTCAGAAATGCTGTGAATTGTCATTTCAGGAAATGTGACAGTAAGGAGCACCTTTCTAGTGTAGACTGGGGATTGAATGACTCCTGTTGGAGTGCAGTGTGAAGCAAAGTATTTTAATTATTTCTTGGTCTTAATTGGTTTGTGGATGATTGTTCAAATTATTTCAGATAACCTTCTTGTAAGTATGGCCACAGTATAAAATGAGTGTTCATACCGGAACACCAAAACCCAAGTAGTTCTGTGACAGTGCTCAAATTTAAAAAGGAGTCTACTTAAAATGGACAAAGTTCTGTTGAGAAGAAGCTAAGACAGTGAAAGGAATAAAATTCTTACTAGTGTCAAGGAGACTATCTAAAGCATAAGTCCTCTTAAGCATATCAGAAGGATGGTGATCATCACATTGTGTGAGGGGAAAATTAAGATTTTGGGACTTAAAGTAAATGTTTTCATAGCATTGTCAGCTCAGCAGTAGTCAAAAATCAAACAAAATAGAACATAAAACCTCATGTATTGGAATGCCAGCATTTTGTCATAGTCACATGTGGAATGTTACCAGAGCATGGCAAGGGGCTGACAAATATGTATGACTGAAGTGATAAAATAGTTTTCCTATAAGATGTGATTGAAGAAACAAGAATGCTTCAACCAGGAAAAGAAGTGAGAGCAGAGGGAGAGAGACTCTTGTAAACACAAACATTCATATGGAGAGACTGAATAGGGAATGAATGTGTATTTCCCTTTCCAGTAGAAAATTTGGAAAGCATCACATGAATATGTCTGGAGGCAGATTCAGAGAAAACAGTAAGTGATGACTTAGCAAAACATAGTTAGGCTGTAGAACTCCTTGTTGCATAGTGAGCAAAGATTTACATGGGTATTGTAGTTTAGGCCTGCTTGGGACCAAGCTATACAGTCTCTCACTCACTCCCCCTAGCTTCCAGTGGGACAAGGAGGAAAACTAGTAAAGAAAAGAAGGCAAAACCTGTGGGTTGAGATTGAAAAAAAAAAAAATAAGAGAATAACAGAAGAAAACAAAACAGAGATGGAAAACAAACGAAACCAAATAACAGAAAGTACTGGGGCACACAGTTTACAGTACAATAGCTCACAGCAGATCTTGATACCCAGCTTCCTCTCAAGTAGCAGGATACTTCCCTCAGCACCCTCCTCACTGATATACTGAGCATGGTGTCACATGGGATGGAATGGCCCTTTGGCTAATTTGGTTAAACTACCCCAGCTGTTGGCTAATCAGTAACCTATCCCAGCTGTGTCCCCCAGCCACAGGGGCCACCAGCTCCAGTTCCTCTCCAAGCTCAAGTGAAAATTAACTCTATACTAGCCAGAACCAGGAAAATGGGTTTAAAAAATGATGAAGTAATTAAACATTTAGTTTTATCAAAAACCAAATACAGTATTGCATCTGATCATGTCTAAACCAGTAAGCTGTGGAACATAGCAAAGTAAAGTAGGAACCTTTATCTGTGTTTTCATGTTTTTGCATGCTTTTAGGAATCTTGATATTGAAAACAGGATGCTGCAGTATATGATATTTAATCTGGATGCTACTTAGAATCATAGAATCATAGAATCACATGGTTGGATGGGACCTATAAGATCATCTGGTCCAACCGTCTTCCCACTACCATTGCTGCCACAGGTACTAAACCATATCTTGTAGCTTCTCATCAAGCCGCCTCTTGAACACTGCCAGGGACGGCGACTCCACCACCTCCTTGGGCAGGCCATTCCAGTGCCTGACCACTCTTTGGGAGAAAAAGTTTTTCCTCACGTCCAATCTAAACCTCCTCTGGTACAACTTGTGGCCATTTCCTCGTGTCCTGCTTGTTGCCTGGGAGAAGAGGCCAAACCCCTGCTCATCACAACCTGCCTTCAGGAAGCTATAGAGTACAATGAGATCTCCCCTGAGCCTCCTCTTCTCCAGACTAAACAATCCCAACTCTCTCAGCCGCTCCTCCTAAGGCCTGTGCTCCAGACCCCTCACCAGCTTCGTTGCCCTTCTCTGGACACGTTCCAGGGCTTCAATGTCTTTCTTGTAGTGAGGGGCCCAAAACTGAACACAATACTTGAGGTGCAGCCTCACCAGTGCCGAATACAGGGGGATGATTACCTCCCTGCTCCTGCTGGCCACACTATTTCTAATGCAGGCCAGGATGCCGTTGGCCCTCTTGGCCACCTGGGCACACTGTCGGCTTATGTTCAGCTGAGCATCAACCAACACCCCCAGGTCCCTTTCCTCTTCACAGTCCTCCAGCCACTCAGCTCCGAGCCTATAGCGCTGCATGGGGTTATTGTGGCCAATTTGCAGGACCCAACACTTGGCCTTGTTGAACCTCATCCCATTCAGCTCAGCCCAGCGATCCAGCCTATCCAGATCCCTCTGACTTGGTGTCATCTGCAAACTTACTGAGGGTACGCTCAATCCCCTCGTCTAGGTCATCAGTAAAGATATTGAATAAGATGGGCCCAAGTACCGACCCCTGGGGGACACCACTTCTAACAGGCTGCCAGCTGGACTTGACTCCATTAACTACTACCCGCTGGGCACGGCTCCCTAGCCAGTTCTTTATCCAAAGAAGGGTATACCTACTCAGTCCACGGGCAGCCAGTTTCGCTAGGAGAATACTGTGAGAGACCGTGTCAAAGGCTTTGCTGAAGTCCAGGTAGACCACATCAACAGCCTTTCCCTCATCCACCAGTCTGGTCACCCAGTCATAAAAGGAAATGAGGTTGGTCAAGCACGACCTGCCTTTCGTGAACCCGTGCTGGCTGGGCCTGATCCCCTGGATGCCACGCATATGCCGAGTCATCTCACCCAAGATGATTTGCTCCATAACTTTCCCGGGTACTGAGGTCAGGCTGACAGGCCTGTAGTTCCCCGGATCCTCCTTACGGCCCTTCTTGCAGATGGGAGTCACATCGGCAAGCCTCCAATCCTTTGGGACCTCCCCAGATAACCAGGAGCGCTGGTGGATGGCCGAGAGCGGCTTGGCAATCACCCCCACCAACTCCCTTAGCACCCTAGGATGGAGCCCGTCCGGTCCCATGGACTTGTGGCAGTCCAGATGGAGGAGGAGCTCTCTAACTGTCTCCACCTGTACCACAGGGGGTGTATTCGGCCTGGCATCCCAGACTTCCAGAGTAGGGCGTAAAGTGCCCTGAGGATAACTGATCTGCCTATTAAAGGCAGAAGTAAAGAAGGCGTTGAGGACCTCAGCCTTCTCCTTATCCTCAGTGGTCACATTCCCCGCTGCATCAAGTAAAGGGTGTAAATTCTCCTTGTTTCTTCTCTTACCGCTGATATATTTGTAAAAGGATTTCTTGTTCTCTTTTACTGCAGTGGCCAATCTGAGTCCATGGTGAGCTTTTGCCTTCCTAACTTCCTCCCTGCATACCTTAGAAACTTCTTTGTAATCTCCCCAAGTAGCCTGTCCCTTCTTCCAGAGGACATAGACTTTCTTTTTCTTCCGGAGCCTCAATAATAGTTCCTGGTTCATCCACACCGGTCTTCTTCCCCTACGGCTCGCCTTACGGCATTCAGGAACAGCCTGTTCTTGTGCCTTTAAGATCTCCATCTTGAGGAGCGTCCAGGCTTCCTGGACCCCTTTACCCTTAAGGAGTGACTCCCAAGGGACCCTCGCAACAAGCGTCCTGAACAAGTCAAAGTCCACCCTCTTGAAGTTCAGGATAGCCGTTCTGCTAGTCATCCTTCTGACATCTCCAAGAATAGAGAATTCTACAATTTCATGGTCACTCTGCCCAAGACAGTGCCCAACCTTCACGTCTCCCACCAGTCCTTCTCTGTTGGTAAAGAGTAGGTCAATCAGGGCACCACCCCTGGTAGGCTCTTGTACCAGCTGCATAAGGAAACTATCTTCCACACCCTCTAGGAACCTTTTGGGCTGTTTCCTCTGCGCTGTATGATATTCCCAGCATATATCAGGGAAGTTGAAGTCTCCCACCAGAACGAGTGTTGGCAATAGCACGACTCGCTCAGGCTGCTCATAGAACGCCTCGTCCTTCTTTTCATCCTGATTAGGCGGTCTATAACAGACACCCACCATGATGTCACCCCTACAGGCCTTTCCTCTGATCCTTATCCATAGACACTCAACTGTATCATTCCCAACCCCAAGCTCTTCAATGTCAAAATAGACTTTAATATAAAGGGCCACACCACCACCCTTCCTTCCTCGTCTATCTCTTCTGAAGAGCTTGTAGCCTTCCATCACAGCACTCCAGTCGTGGGAGTGGTCCCACCACGTTTCAGTAATAGCAACCAGGTCATAGTTATCCTGCTGCACAATCGCTTCCAGCTCCTCCTGCTTGTTGCTCATGCTGCGTGCATTGGTGTAGATGCACTTCAGCCAAGACAGCTGGCTCAGCCGCAGATCGAGCGCCGTTCCCCTGGGCTCTTCCCTTGTGGGCCTTGTTTTGTCCCCTTCCCCCTTCGTAGCTAGTTTAAAGATCTGTCGATAAGCCCCACCAGCTCCTGTGCTACGATTCGTTGCCCCCTGTGAGATAGGTGGGTTCCACAAACAGAAGACAGGCCAGGGGCCGAGTAAACTGCCCCATGATCAAAGAACCCAAAGTTTCTCTCTCGACACCAGCCTCTAAGCCAATTATTCATTAATGGAACTTTCCAAGCCCACTCCATGCCGCTCACTGACCCTGAAGGTATAGAACAGAAGATCACTTGAGCTCCTGCTCCTTGAACCAAACGCCCTAAACCCCTGAAATCTCTTTTCATAGTACTTTTCGATGTTTGAGCTTTGAAAACACCGGACAAGGAATCAAATCATAAACAGCTGCTCCAGTGTTTCCCAATTCTTCTGCTTTGTGCTAAATACTTTCCCACTTAACAGCTAGTGGACCCCTACTTCCAAAGCGTTATGCGTGTACACTAGTGTTGTCTTTCCCTGAGACTGCTTGAGCCTTTCAGAGGAACATGCCCTATGATCTGAAAAATACCATAATACTCCCTGTTTTTTTGTAAAAGCCAGCACAAATTGCAAGAGTTTATGCAGTATTTAGTGAACACTGCCTTGTTGAACTCTTCCTGGATTTCCAGTGCTCTCTCTCCAATGATCTGCCTCAAACTTGTATTGGAAACTTCTGCTTTATAGTATGAGCATCTATTTAAACCTAAATTGAATGCAGTTCTACAGTTTAATAGGAAGTAATTTGTTTGGGAAGATGATTCTTTAAAATAAGATGATAACTGAAATTCCCCAAAATACTTAACTCCACAGTAGATGTATTTTTAATTAAAAACAAAATGAAGTGTTTTATTTCCTTTTTTTGTTTTCTAAAAATGGTAGATATATCTAACTTTTAAAGTAGTGCACAAAATCATGGACTTGCTATAAGATTCATGCAAATAAATTGTAAGTTTAATGCAAAATTAGTGACAGCTTCTGAATCACTAAAAAAAATTCTTTTAGTACTTCTTCAGCTCAAATACCTCAAGGAGCAGCCAAAAAAAAAATCAAAACCCAACAACAAAAAGGACCCTAGATAAGATAGAATTGCTACAATCTGTGTCCAAATTAAGAATACTTAATACTTCCAAATCAACCCCATAATTGGGAGACTCTGCCTACGTATTCTTAGTACAGTAACTCAGTCATGTCACAAATAAGACAGATAAATTATTTACATTCAGATTTGTCTGCAAAGTAAAAAAAAATCTTATAAGATATTTAATGGACAAATTTTCTTCTATTTAGCTTCTCTGAATCAATGAAATCTATGAATTAATGTAAATTTTTATGTAGTCTGCATCTATGCTGATTATTATCCAGAATTTAGTAACAGCTGCTGAAGTCCAGTGTATTGAATATCATCTCTATTTGATGCTTCAGAGAACTCTAAACTCAGTTAGTTTGACAAATGCATGTAACGGTTTGGCTCTTTATTCAAAACTGAGTAACTAAGCATTTGATTATAATTCTACAGCTACAAGCTTTATAGCAGTTTGATCACTAGGTGTCACTAGAATCACAGTTTTGAATGACTTCTGGGGGAATTTTAGTGTAGTCTGCAAAGGTTCCATGCTCTTTCCCATAATCGGTTTTATTATTTATTGTTTGAAAGTAAAACTGTATTTAACTATTTTGATCAAAATAACTTTAATTTATATATTACTAACCAAATTCTTGTCTCAACATCATCCTTAGTGTTCACAGTCTACTGTATTTGTATCATATTCCAAGATAACATTACTCCCACTGTCTTCAAGTCAGTCTTTGAAATGAAAAGACAGGGAAAACTAAGGGTAAGGTATCAGTTGGATTTTTTGTTTCGTAATTAGAAAAAAAAATTTATAAATATAGATTGCTTCTTAATAATGGACTGGTTTTAGCATTGCATATACAGAGAGAAGGTAGAAAACTGAGACTAATGGGTAAGATGTAAAAGCCAGAGTCAGATGAAGCTGCCTTCCTTATTTGCCTGAATAGAAGAATTTCCTCCCCAGCCCCCCACCATGACATTCTGTAGATTGTAGTTAGGAGTTCATTGTCATCACAGTGACCAAGTTAATGTTAAGTTCAGTAGCTAGTGAACAAAGAAGGCAACAGTCCTCACAAAAATCAGGACAGGATTTGAGATTCATGGGCATCTGGCCAGAAGGACTTAATACAGTGATTTTGGAATACGTGGAAAATAACTATGAGTGTGCATCTTTGAAGTGCACACAGCAATTTAGAGGGCATGATTAGGACAAAAATTTGTGTTGTGTCCTTTTTTTTTTTTTTCAGTATTACAGTACTTATGCTAAAGATACACACTTAGGAAGGGTTGATATTTCATTATTACAAACAACTCTTTATGCAATAAAGATTCTCATTCTTAAAAAAAAGTTAATACCAAATCTGTTCTGATTTGTTATACAGATGTCGAGAAACTGGAGTACATGTTGATGAATCCTTATTTCCTGCAGTAGACACTAATGAAGGATTGCCACTACTGATCAAAAAAGTGAGTGAGATTTTTTTTTGTTTTTTTTTTTAAGTAGACATACAGTAGTAAACTTTAATGTTTTGAACTTGACTTCCTGACCTCAGGCATTTGAACTGTTTATTTTCAGAATATTCTGTAAACTCTCCCTATCCATCTGAGTAGGTTTTTAAAGCTATGGTGATGTGACACCTTATCTGAAGAAAGCATAATAAAAGTGGAGTTTTTATATTGGTGAATAAAGAAATGAAGACTTAAATTAAAATGACATAATGATTAGCTAATAAAAAAAACCATGACTACCATGTGGCTTATGTTTCACTGAGTTAAAACAAACCCTAAAATCCTGATATTAAAAAAATATATTTTAAGCCTTAGCTTTGCTACAGGCAAAAAAGAAAAGATGGTGACTTAGTCTCCTTTCTGTTAAAATCTAATCTAAAAAAAATCTGTTAGGTTCTTTCTTATTTCATATTAAAGTTCACTTTGGAAAATGTTAACTTCTGCAATTACCTGTGACTCTCAACGAGGTGATAATAAGTAGCATACAGTTAAACACTGATAATAGATACTGTGATAAAGTAGTAGGCAAATAGGAAGTGTAGTTACTTCTGGCAGTTTATACCATATAATCAATAGTTTTGTGTGTCTTCTAGCACAAATGTATGCAGCCGAAAGACTTTGTTCAGAAAACTCCGGAAAATGATAGAAAGCTGCGGAGAAGACTGGACCAGATGGCTACAGAATTAGCTGTACAAAAAATAGCAGTTACTGCTGGTAAGAACTTCTTTGGACTAAGAGTCAAATATCTTAAGTTACTTCTTTAAAACACTTAATGGGTTTCAATTTTTGTTTGGTTTTGTTTGTTTGTTTGGTTTTTTTTACTGTTATGCATCTCACCATGAGAAATGAAGTTGACTTAATTTTTACACAGTTCTTTGCGAGTTCATGGTATTAAGGCATCTGAAGTGATGTTAGGTATAACGAACCTAATTTTTTCAATTTTTTTTGAAATAAGTGAAACTTCATCTGAAGCTGTTATAGCATGTAAATATTCATGTACAAATGCAATTTCTTTGTGTAGAAACTGATGTACCAGTTTTACTGTTTGAAGACGATGGTTCACTTATATACAGCCCTGTTAATAAGATAAAAGGTCAATGCAGTGCAATGGAAAGAAGAATAAAGGAGATGAAGGAAAAAAGAGAAAATCTTTCTCCTGCTGGTAAGAAGTTAAATTTTACTTATCCATGAACACGCACAAATGGCTACCATCTTTTTTGCTGAGTTTTTGGCACAGTTGTCTTCCTCTATTCTTCAGAATTTTTTTCATATCTTACTTGCTTCTTCCAAGGTTTTGAGTAGATGTTAATGTTTAGCTTTTAGTTTCTTTCCATTGAAGGGCACAAGAAGTCATGGAAGACAATGATTGCAAAAAGGAATTAATCACTAGGCTACTCAAGAGGACTAATGTTAAGCTAGACTTTCTAAACATATAAATCGATATTATCACGACTTGGTTAAACTTTACAGCAAGGCTCTAAATCTTATTTTCTGTTAAATTTTAATGTGAATGCTGTATTTTGCAAAGATTGTAATGTTATTACTCCCAGGCCAACAATTTAAAAAGGAGTCCAAAACTGATGAGACATCTTTTCAGATACTAAAGAACAGGATTTTTTAAAATTAATGAATTTCAACAACCTAATTGAATAAATCTAGTTGATTTCAAAATGCAGATCATGGGGAATTAAATCTAGATTGCAGTTCTGAAATTATTTTTTTTAGTATTTGCATTACCTTACTATGAAAGTATTGAGGTCTAAGTCATTAGATTTTGCCAGTTATTAGTAGGCTGGAATTTGTAGTATTGTAGTACTATTTTAAGTCTATGTCAACTAGACTGTCAGTTTATAATTTTGAAAATAATTGTGGGAGGAAAGTAAAGAACTAGTGATACATGGATGAGAAATTAAATCTCATATATTTTAGCATGGCTTGTATTTATTTTCTCTTTGAGTTTTAAGCTAATACCTTCAAATGTTTTGAAAAGTATTTCTGCTATATCTAGGCTTTGCTGCTAATTGCAGAATTTGACAGATTCTTTAGTAAAATGCCTCAACTGACTTAGAAGGGTCTATAGTATTTTTTAAATAGTTTGCCGTCATTCTTTAGTTTCAGAAAACTGTGATGCTGAATTACCTAGAAAAAAAATTGCTTAAAATTGTAGAATTTCTAATAGCTTTTCTGTTAGCATGTAAATTTGAGATATTGTTGAGCAGTCTATAATTATTTATATGGTTATAGGTGGTTTGCAAAGCAATGGGTTGTCTTTTACAATTGAGCTATTTTGAAATATGAATAGATGGTGTGGGAATCTGTATGTTTGCAAATAGTACTAACTAGTTTATTATTTACAAATTCCTAGCTTCACAAATGTCTCAAATAGCTCCAAGTAGTTCACCAGGAGACCGCCCACTGTCTAGCTGTGTCTTTACTAACTCAGAAGATGCATTGTCACCAGGTAACTAACACAACTTTATATATTACAGAAAGTAACAATAATGCGTGGCCTGTATATCTTATTTTGGAAAGTATGGTGTACTGAAATGGGAACTGTATGTATTTTGTCTGTCAATTATATTTAAAGCTGAATTATTTTAGTTTTTCTTAACTGGCAAAGTATGTAGAAGTGAGAATACAAGGAAAATGAAGCGTGAGGAATCATGTTGGGTAAATGCTCTGCCTGACTGCTGTGTTGTTTGCCTCACTTCCTCCTCTTTTCTCACACCATTCCACATTAATGGCTTCTTGTGCTGGCATGGTGTCAGTCTTCTCTGCTTTTAGTGATCTTGCATAGAATACAGAGTGCACACTAAACAGTGTGATGTGGGAAGTTAAAAAGATAATTGAATGAAAGAAACCTAATGTATCTTCCAGCTTAAGTATTCAGGGATCGAAGAAATAACAAAAGTAAAAATAAATCAGTTTTTAAAATGTTTTATAGTTGCAGGTGAATTCAAGTAGTTTGATGTCAAGGTTCTTGTTTTCATAAAGTTAAAGGTTTGTTCCTGCGTTTTGGCACAGTAGCAGGATGTAAGGGAGAAGATTATTGTGAAGGCTGTTGAGCTGTGTCAGCGGGCGTTTTAACAGCATTAATCATGTATGCAATGGGCGTGTACTTCAGACCTATATCTTCTGTCAGTCACACGAGCAAAAGCTGAAGTCAGATGCTCAGTAGAAAACTAAGGAGAAGACAGTCTTTAGAGTCTTTAGAATTCATAATGAGGGCCACTTGACCGGTCTGCCTACTCTCCATTCTACTCCAGCAGTAACCTGTACCTCGTACTGTTTTCAAGTATTGTATTTTGTTGACATCATACAGGAATTGTCATCCTAGCTTACTTGAGAACAGGGGTGGTATTTTGTAGCCATGAACAGCTTGGTATGCCTTCTTGCAATGTTAGGGAGAAGTAATATCTTAATACTGAAAGTAGCATAGCTGTGCCAACAATCTTTTTTATTTTGTTAAGTTAGTTGTGGTGGTAATGCAAGAGTGAAAGGGATTTCCTCTGCTGCTTTTTTTAAAGAAAGCAGAACAGGACTTAATGGGTGCTTATTACCACATAAGAAGAAATGATAGCTAAAGCTTTTGTAGCTTCTTGTCAACATAGAATGTGTTTTGTTTCTAATCCATTTTTTGTTTAGTTTTTGACTTACTGTAGAATATCCAGAGAAGTGGCTAAATCCTTGTTTCCTTCTTTCAGTAATTTTGTATTTTACTAACTAATTTTGTATTTTACTAACAAATTGGTACTTTTCCTGTTTTGTTAAACACATTTATATTGCCACTTTTCATATTTTGCAGGAGAACAAATGGAAGACTGCTTGAACTCAAGTTATGATTATCTTTGGGGAACCTGTAAATCAAAGAGACAGAAAACAGAGTTAGTAAAACATGCCTGTGATACTTCGACTGATATTCATGTATCCATGAATTCTCCCTCTCCTAGCCGTGAGCACAGGAGCTCAACACCAAAAAAATATAGCAGAAAAAGCTTAAGAAATAAAAAGATTTTGCAGCATGCTTTGGATGATAAATTGTCTTTAGAAAAGAAAGATCTAAAAAAGTTTCCAGAGAAAAATCAGAAGGATGAAAATAGCATGACTACTTCATTTGCAAATGAAAGTTCTCTTCTCCAGATCAAGGTCTTGGGTCATATTACTCCTTCCAGAAAAATACTCAAGTTAAATACAGTTCCTGCTTTGATGGATGATCTCTGTAATTCACCTATGAATAATGAAGACTTAAATACATATTCGTTGGATAGAAGCTCCCCTGTTGACACAAATGATTGTATTCTTGAAGACAAGAAGAGGAAGAAACTACAAACACTCCCTAGTTTGAAACTAACTACCTCAGAACTGGGTGCATCAGGGTCTAAAGAGTTCTTGCAAGCAATTACTACATGTAGCAAGTCTTTTTGCACTGAAGAGAATTCTTATGATGACTTCTTTTCATCATCTAATTTGAATGAAGTACGTGTACAAGTACCAAAGGAATCACAGAATCTTCCTGAGGTTTGTTGCAAAGACTCATTTACAAGCATGGACTCACTTGATATGAGTTTCTCTAAGCCACATACTACTTCCAAGAAAAGTAGGGAAAAGTCTATTCCAACAAATGATGTTTCAGCAAAGAAAAACTTCAAGCTAGCTGATAATCCTGGAAGTGTGCCCTTAAATTATATGTCAGATAGTGAACGAGCTGACATTACAGAAGCTCTAGATTCTGGTGATGTGAATAGGCTGCCTTGGCATGCTCATGAAAAATCCTACAGAACCAATGTGAATTACTGTACTCATACTACTGGTAAGTCGCTACATAGAGCTGGAAAATGAAAAGAGATCATATTGCATTAGATATACTCATGCAACTAAATTGCAAAATAAACTCATTCCCAAGGGAGAAATATTTCGGAATTACACCAAAGGAAGAAGATGCTGCAGTACTGACTTTATTTTTGAGTAAAATGAATGAGTGCATAGGATCCAAAAGAACACCCTTTGTTTTCCTATGCATTAGAAACACAAAGAAGTCACGAAGAGATAAGGAAACTGTGCTCACAAAATGCAACAAAAGTAGTGTGAGCTGCCTTTTCCCCTAATGCTTGGTATTCTGTACACTTTCTGCTGCTATTCAAAATCTGTTTAAGAAACAGTGGTCCTTCTGTTTTAAGTGTTATGGTACTCTTGTAAATTGTTTATAAGTAACTCCTTATCATTGAGTCCCCTGTTCAAATTATTTTTATTTCACAAATTAAAATTGCTACTTTAGATTAATTGTAGTTAAGGGCATAACATCTCTAGCGGAAAAAAAAAATACTTGAGTTAGCCTTTTCTAACTTGTGCTATGAGGAAGATTGAATGAGACATTTGAGGGCATGTGCAAGAGTAGCAGTGTGTCTTTTTCAGCCATGGCTTTTTTAATATGGAACTGATCCTAGTTTTTAATAATAATTTTAAGAGTATTTTTTATATTTTCTAGTGGGTTTAGCCTAATTTATTTCAATGTAATTGTATACTGGAATATTGAATCTCAGGAATTTCCCTGAAAAAGTGCACCTAACTTGCGTTGGGGTAGTCAATTTCAGATTTTGATATTTTGAGCTCTGTTTGTCAAATTTTACATAGGATTAAATATTTGTAATTACAATTGTATATTTTAGGCATTTGTTTTCCACAGAAAATTCTACAGCAGTCCATCAATGAATTATGTAAAATTAATTATTAAATTAAAAGGCTCAACAGACTTGGTATCAGACTTAGAAAATTATCCAGTAGAAATGTTGAACAGTGACTGTGCCTATATCTATGGACAATAAGTTGCTGTCAGCTGCAATTTTGGCTTCACTACATGTGTATTTTAATACCTGGATTGCATCATTATAATATAGGTTTTAAAAAAAAAAAAGTTGATGCAGGTGTATATTGTACAAGTATAAATGTACACCCATAAATGTATGAACCTACTATATATGGTTTTGCCATGTGGCGACATACTAGATGATCCTTAAATTATGAGTTCTTTATGTCAAAACAATCTAGTTTTTCATTAAACAATCTTGAAAACAAATGGGAAAGGAGAAAATGTTTACTACTTTTAAACTTAGGTATACTGGTTAATTTTAGAGTTAATTCTGACTTAAATTCTAGTGATGAAATTATTAGCACTGTTCTAGCCTATTATGCTTTTATTCTCTTGCTGGACAACTTGTTTAAGGTAGCATATTTTGGAGGAGAGGAAGAAGGAACAGTATTCAGCAAATGAAAGTTATCCAGTGTTTATACTTTTTTTCCTTTTTGTTAGGAACTTCTGTAAGTCTCAATTTATATTTCTAGTGACTTTAATAGTAACTGTGATTTATCAGTGATGGCCATTTTCCCAAGTATAATGTATTCGGCTTCATGCATTTGTCGTGTGTGTAGTCAAGTAGAACCTCAAGTTTGACAGCTCATATGAGCTCACTTAAAGATGGAAGGAATCAGTAATGAAAGATGAGTTGTATTTTCCCTAATAATGCAAATTCTGTGGAAGAAAATGAAAATCTTGTTTTAGACTTACTACTGTGACACTGTATGATGGAATAAGTGATTTTTATTAAATACAGGTTTCATATTTTCTTCTTTTCTGCTTCAATGTAAGTTATTTCTTGTCCCTGTTAAGGGGTAAATAAATAGTAAATTGCTTTGTTTTTCTGTATGTTGTACATTATTTGAAAATTGGTAAATACAGCATATTATTTTTTAAAACTAAATAATTATTTTTACTCATTATATATATACAGTTAGGAGTAATCAAATATCCATATAACATTTAATAATATCCGTATACATTTTAAATATCAAACATTTTTCTTGCCCATTTTTTCCTTATGATTTTAGGTCAGTGGCACTACCCAGTGTCTTTAATGACAAGATTTTATAAGATTTTCTTTCCACGGACTACTTGGAACATTTGATTTTTAAAGTAGAAGTGTAATATGCAGGCTAATCTGAAACTAATTTTTCAAGTCCTGATACTTATGTTGTAGCAAACTTCAGGTTCCTTTGTAGGGTATGGTCAAGGCTACCCAATTGTTCTGCTGAACATGCATAAACATGGCTACTTGTTTGCATCTTACTCTAAGTCATAAGTTGAGAACTGTCACAAATACAAAAGATGAAATTAATTAGGCATTATAGAAGTATTAAAAGATACTTTCCTATTCAGATTCACTTTTTCTTTCTCAGCTTTTTTTTCTGGAAATGAAATACATTTTCTGTCCTTCTGATTAAACCAGCCATACTTGATAAATTTCAGTGCTCTGTTTCTGGAGATGAAATACATTTTCTGGCCTTCTAATTTAACCAGCTGTACCTGATAAATTTCAGTGCTCTGTAATCAATAAGTGCTGTGTAACTAGATTTTGTCTGTCAATGCCTAAATTTTTAGCAGTTATAAAGTAAGGAAAATTGTGGCTTTTCTCTATCATAAATATAAGTTTATGGAAACGCAGTAACACTGCCTTTTGTGAAAGTTAATGATCTGTGTTACTAGGAAAGCCTTAAAATTTCTTTGTCATTCATGTTGTAAATTGCTTTACTTGGAAATCCAGTCCATCTGCTTATAACTTTTTCTCAGTAGTGCTGATGGTAGGATAAATTGGGACTTGAACCACATGGTTTAGAATGCCAATACTAGCTCAGATTTGATCAATTCCTATGACTTTTCATCTGAAAGCTGTAACTAAATAATATTGGGCAAGAAATGCAAGAGTATGCTCTTTTATGCTCTTATCATCCTAAAATTATTTAGCAATTTGAACTCAGACTTTGCATTATTTTCAGTCTTGAAAGTAAACTTAAGGCTTGGCTGAATTAATGTATGGTGAATGTGGGAGCCAAATATTATCTTAGTTAGCCAAAATACATAAACTAAGACATATTATAGAGTAATTAATCTAGTTCAATGTTAGCAGAATAATATTCCAGATTCTCCATCTTATCTGGTCCAAAAATGATTAAGTTTAATTTAGATTAATGAGTTTTTACCTGAGATTCTAGGTGCTTAATGCTGCTGAAATACTGTTTATGTCTTTAAAAATACATGTGAGAACTTCCTTGGATTTGATGTGCCTTTTTTTTTTTCTTCAGTTTTGGAAGAAGACAAGCTCACTAAAAATACTGTATGATGTCATCTATTGACATTTTATTATGTCCTTTTGAAAAAAAAAGAGAGATAAAAAAGAAAACTATTTCTTCCTTGATTCCGTGGGTTTTTTTGTCTTCACAAAAAAAAAAAGTTTAATTGTAACTAATTATTAAAAAAAAAAAGGAAACATATTTCTGAATAAAATAACAGGTTGAGGATTATTTTAACGTATAAATTTACAAAGCCTGATGACACTTGTCCTACCGCGCATAACAAACTAGATGAAATTGTTCTAAACCATTAACAGGTTCTCTTTGAGAATCTGGTAGGCACATAAGCTTTCAGAAGACTTGAGGAAGTTGTGTTCTGAATAGGAAAAACTTGGTATTTGCCTATGCTGGAGTAACTACAACAACAATGACAACAGAAGTTATTAAATATCCTAGGCATAGGTACCTGAAGGATTATTAATGATGACAAATTCTTACTTTCTTCGTAGTTGGGGTAAATAACTCGGTGGATAGGTACAAAACAGTATATATGATATAACTTAATTTCAGTTACATTTCATTATTATATTCTTAGAACACTATGCTGTAGTTAAAAATTTTATTAGGTAGACATGATTGATCTGATTGAACAAAACTAGCTCATTGTGCCTAATCATTACTTTGCTTTTTAACTCGAAACATGAAATGGAATTTTGAAGGTAATATTCTGGTTCAAAACTTCTCACTGGTGAGAAGTGATCATGAATGAGTAGAAGCTTAAATTGTAAATTAAAGCCACTCTAATTTGTTATAATACTTCAGAGGGCTATCAGAGTTGCTGATTTTGATACCAGTCATTGAGCAATTTTTTTAGAAGAGGATTTAGGGGATCTGATGGACCACAGTGACAATAAATTACCTGCATATTTGAGCTAAATTTAGGGATAACTAACAGTTGATGGAATTGCTTCAAAAAGTTCTGTTGAGTTTATCTGAAATAGCCTAGGAAGAGCTATTAAAGATTAAAACTCCTTACTTATGACTGAGGAACTGTTTTTAAAAGAAGCAATGAGGTGAAAACAAACAATAGACAGGGAAGCTTGAGACCTACAGAGTGGAAAAACTAGAAAGTGCTTGAGAAATCCTGATAGTCAGCAGAGAAGCAGTAGGAACTGAATCGCAAAGAATAGTCCTTCTTTATGTAATGCATAAGATTGCCAGGGTGATAATCAGATGATAGACATTGTCCCCTATACCTGTTTTCCTGTAAATGTGAAGAACCGATGAGAGTAAACCCTAACTGGAAAGAGGTCCAAGCATACAGGTCTTGAGACTTTAATCTCAAGTGGAACAAGAGCTGCAGAGCTTGAGCATTCAGGCCAAGAGTGGCAAAAAGAATATTACACCACTTCTCACTGCCCCCTCCAAGCCATCCCTCAAAAAAAAAAAAAACCCAAAACAGCGTCTCATCCTTTTACAATGACTGAAATTACTTACTGGAAATTAACAGAGACATACCTTCCTTTATCCCCATCTGCTTGGGGTAAAGCAATGGAGTAGATCATCTCCTCATGTCCCATGGTGTGGTTTTGTTTTGTTTTGTGGTTTTTTTGAGATTCTAAATACATGTTTAAAAAATCTGTTCTCCAAGTAAAAAGAGTAAAATTTAAATTTCTTAGCTTTTTTTTTTTAATTCTGTGGCAAGATCTTTCCTCCTCTTCCACTTGCCATCATTCCTGCTCTGTGATTGAAGATGATGGGCCTTAGTGCAATACCAAATAAAATCAAGATAATTAAGTAATTAGTTCTCCCTTTGTTAAATGATACTTTTTGTTTAAATATTGGGTTAAATTAGTGATTGTACTTGAAAGCCAGCTTTACATGTATTACACAATAATTACTGTAATACTATGTAAATTAGTGCGAAATTTGCAACATTAGTGTGAAGAAGTGATGAAACTTTGACTAGTTTAATAGGTTATAGTTTTAAAATAAATAATCAGTAGTGGAAAATGTTTGCCCTAATTTGTTTTGTTGTAATTTTTTGTTGTGTCATCTCAAGGATTACAAGTTCAAGTAGCTGACAGGAAAAACAGATTATTCTTAGTTATATATACAGTCAGACTAGTAAACATGGATAGTAGCCTTCAGTATTTTCCAAAAGTAATCAGAAGAAGTTTCTTTGGGAGGAGCTGAATTTAGACCACTTTAATCACTAATTATTAAACTTTAACTGGTCTCATGTATTTCTTTGAAATGAAAAATTTATGAATGTCCTAAAGTAGACTCCATTGAATTAAATTTGGGAAAAATTATGTACTTAAACTCTCAGTAATTAAAATTTCACTGATCGAAAGATAGATGAAAGTTTTTTCATCTTATGCAAGCAACCTAATTTCTCAAATTATTTAAAAGTTTATTATTTAGTGCTTATAAAAGTCATCTTGACAGTGCTGAAGAATTGAATATATGTTAGTTCACAAAATAAGTGACGAAAAATGCTGCTTTTTGGCAGCCACATTAGAGTACATTCTTATGATGGTGTCTTTTTCTAAGTAATTGAAGTAATATACTGATGCACATGCAATCCTTGCTTGCTAACAGCTTCCCAGATTTGCTTGCAACGTGTCATTTGAAAACATGTTTCAGACCTCCAGTCATTTTAGATAAATGCAGTGTGCACTGAAAGCATTGACATTTCAATAAGAAAGGAAAAATCTAACTACCACTGCTTCAAACTCTCAAAACAACTCTGTATTCAGAGAAACTGCAAATTTTTTAATAAACAGAAAGCAATTTAACTCTTTCTCTCCTTGTGGTTAATGTATGGTTTTCAAAATACTGGAAACTGGGAGTTTTACAACTAGTTTATTTACAAGATCAGATACTGAAAGATGAAGTCAGATGCTTCAATGTTGGGGGTTTTTTTTCTGTAACTGAAATATTACAGATGAAAAACCTGGTACAAATTATTAACTTAGGTATCTTAATTGTGCATAGCTCTACATGCTATGATAAAATAATTGGTGGCAGTTTCATTTCACAAGATTGCATTTTTCATTTCAAGTTTCTAAATTTATAATACACTTGGTTTCTAGGTGATGAAAATGAAGTTTCAGAGTGTCATGTTACTGATGGTTCTTGCAAAATTTCTCATGAAGAAAAGAATAAGCCCAATGGGAGGTTAAGAAAAACTAGAAGACTCCAAAAGGTCAGTTTAACTGGACACATTTTTAAGTTCTTTATTTTTCTTGGAGAATCGAGTGCCTTTGTATGTACAAAAAAGAAATGCATTCTTTATGCACTATCAACTTAAGAACTTTTCTGAATCTCACTTTCCTTTAAATGTTATGCAAATGGCGTTTAAGGACAATACACAGAACCATAGAATGGTTTGGGTTGGAAGGGACCTTTGAAGGTCGTCTAGTCCAACCCCCACATATAACCATGGAACCCACTTTCTGGCAACTTGTGGTGGCCGAGTCGTGCCACGTTGACATTGTAAAGGGGGTTGGTAAGCCAGCTCAATCTGGTTTAGTTTAAAAGCCACTGAAGTAACCTGAAAAGATGCCTGTCGTTTTTGTGGGAGTTATGAAGTGGGGTAGGGTATTTTGTTGGTTTAATAGTGGATCATCACAAATAGATGTTTCTGCAGGATAAAGATTTATGCAGTATTCTAGGTTCATGTAAAGCTAAATTTCTTAACTTTGAGCTCAATTGGATGCAAAAAAATAAGTGAGAGGACTGGATCAGCACTGAATCTTTTCAAGGTGTTTTTTTCCCTTTTTTGTTTTTCCCTTTTGTTCTAAGCAAATAGAAAACTGATCAGGAAAATAAATAGTTCTTTTTATCAGTAAGTAGCAAATAATGCAATTAAAATGAGCACTGAGTTGTTTTGAGAATGCGAAGTCCTAAAGCACTAAAAGACGTCCGAGGTAATGAATTATAAAATTATAAAACAAGTGTTTAATTGGTAGCTATTATTGGAGTTTCAAAGACATTTACATAAGTAAAAGTTCTGAGCAAGTGCAATTACTAGGATGTTCAACCTTTTAAACATCATGAAGATGGGATGTTAATCTCCATGGACCAGTGATCTCTGGGTTAAAATTATTATTTGCCTTCTTGCCTGCATCTTACTGCTTGTTACTTTTATTAAGTATTTGTTCACTTTCTTTTCCTAAATATGTACTTAAATGTTATTTGTATAACTAATAACTGTAAGTATTATGCAGAATGTATGAATCAACTTCAGTCTAGATCCATGTCCTATAGAAACATTAAAGCATACTTTCAGGCTAAAGCATCTATGCAGAACAGTTTCATTTCCTGAGACAGAAATCTGACTAAAGCTGCTAAATATACATCCACAAACTACAGTCAATGGCTATTCCTAAGGCTACCCACAGACACAGTGCTTCGAGATTTATCAGATTTGTTGATACTGATTGATTCCTTCTCCTGTACAATTTTACTACAAGAGCATTATACAGTAGTGCTAGTTCTGATTTATTTTCTCTTAAGAAAAGATGCCAATATATAGATATATAGACATATATAATATATAGATATACCTATCTATGTAAGATATATATTATCATATATAATAATGTATAAATTAATATATCATATAATATATTATTATTATTATATATAGATCTGTCTGTATTATATATAGATATATATGACATGTGTATCTCTTCAGGCATCCTAAAGAGAAACAAAACACAGTATGAAGTTCTCTTTTATTGTTCCCCTTTTTCAAACCAGGGGCCAAACATTGACCTTGTGGTCAAAGGTGATGTCTTTGAATGGTTCTGCTCGGTGTCTGCTAAGGTTTCTCTTGCAAAGCATGCTTGGTGAGGTGTTTAATGGTAGCAAAAGTGAAGTAGTAGCTGGACAAAATTCCTGTTCAGTGTTTTGAGGTGGCTTTGTTCATCCATCTATTTGGGCCAGGTGATAATACAATTTGACTCAAATATCAGTAACATAACACATGCTTTCTTTCATGTCATGAATGCTTTTTTTATAGTTTTAAAGGTTTCCAGTTGCAGTTTGGCCATGTAAATTCATATAGAGACAATGTTGGGGCTTTTTTCATTGAAAGTAAAAATAACTTCACAAAGAGATTTTATGTGATTTAACCAGTCTGACAACCAGACTGGTGCACTGAAAAGTTTTACTTCATACTTTCCTTGAGCAGTTGTCTGTTAATAGATATTAAATGTTTATGAATGTCTTTTTGAGATCTATTTTCCATTGCTTGTATGCATACATACATGCAAAATTTATAAAACCATTGTTGGAGATCCTTAGGAACTTAGTGAAGCAATATTAAGAGGATATTGTTTTGAACAAATTTAGACAGAATATCTAAATTTTTGTAAAGAATTAGGTAGCAAAGCTTCTCTAGTACCAGTCATATGTTCTTGAAGCTTTTTAAAAAAAATCAAACATTATACAAATTTTTAATGAATACTTTTTTCAATTACTGCAGCTTAAACATTGCAACATTTTGCTATTGTTTGATAAAGTGAAAGTGAAGTTAAGTTAAAAAATGTAGTTTGTTTCCTTTGCCCAAAGCAAAAAGTATGAGAGAAATAGCACAAGTAGTTTTTAAAAAATATTTCGTAGAATCGTAGTATTATGACAAATTTTCTAATGTTTATTTACATCTTAAAAGACAGTTCATTTAAAAAATGCAAGTGCAAAAGAATTGACATTTCCTAGCTATTTTAATGGACTAATGTTTCTATAAATGTGACTATGTGACTCTCCAGACCTTTTATATCTAAAAAATAAAAAAAAACCCCACCTTTAAATTATAGTCATTGTAGAGTATATACAGTTTTGTACTGAATAGTTCCCCTATGAGGCTACAGATTCAATTGCTGGTGTTCTGTGCATCTGATGTAAGTGTAATCTGTTAAATTCATTACTTAGCTATAAGTCTCTTAATTTGGGAAGCAACATAAATTGCAGTCAGTTTTTTTTCCTAGAAAAAGAGTTTGAAATCTATTACCTCTTTAAAAACATTTTAGATGTTTGCCGAATGTAATTCCTAAACAATGCCTGAACTGAAACTTTTTAGAGTACTTTAGTTATAACTCATTCACTACAGTGAACACTATGATTATAACTTACTTGCTACAGTGAAGGCATGTCAATCGGTAGTTAGAGTTCATTATGTGATGCTAAATTTTTTTAAAGCCATGCAAAAATGTCAGTAGCAAGTGTGACCATGCATAAGTGTTAACATTATTTACTTCCATGATTATTTCACTTTCTTGTTTGTAGTTTCTTTATTCTAATATAAATCAAGTTGTGGATTCTGTGTTTCCCTGCTGTACTATAGAGTTATGAATTTGTTTTCCTCAAAACCTCATTCACATTGACTTTCTTGTATTTTGTTTTAGCTCAAGTTAAAACCAAGAATAACTTTGTTTAGGTACTTTTATACCACAATTTTAGATTACAAGTACTCATATATTCTTTATCTGTACTATCATCTATAGAGGCATGCTTATTGTACTCTTAACATGGAAGACTTCTAATCAAAGTTATCTGTAATTGTACTGTCAAATAACAAAAGCCGTGAAGACAGAACAGTTTATAATGGTAGCTGCAGGCGTGCTGAGGGAAGATAAGAAAGATTTTCAGGAAACTTTAATGGCATCAGGAACAAGCTTTTTGGATTTAAAACACCACCACCCCCCTAAAAAAAACCCCAGGAGTTTCATTATATTGTACATACTCAAATGTAATGCATAAAGGTATATTTATAAAATTGGCCTATAGGTCTGAAATTCTTAGTTTTGAGACATGACAACCCATAATTAAGGATAGTTCGAGATTCTTCTTGCAGAGTTGGTAAGGATAAACACTGTAGATTAATGCCTATGAGTGTCAGCAGATGGCTTCCCTGGTCTAGAAATCTAAGTTGATGATACTGGAATGCAGGGATAAAATAAACCCTTTATTTTGTGTGATGCATTTTTCAATTATTCCATGGAATTAAATACATAGTTCTTTGTTACTTTGCATAGGGAGGACAAAGTGAAATAGCTAAAAATCATAAAGCCAAAAATGTGTTCAAACAAATTAGTTACAGTGGTGTTAATCTGTTGGTATGAGGGTTGAGTGCTCATTTTGTTGCTTAATGCCACAAAAACCTTTACATTTATCACAA
Organism: Chlamydotis macqueenii; assembly: GCF_036417535.1. Taxonomy (NCBI): domain Eukaryota; kingdom Metazoa; phylum Chordata; class Aves; order Otidiformes; family Otididae; genus Chlamydotis; species Chlamydotis macqueenii. Next base: position 25,319,169 of record NC_141558.1, read on the forward strand.
CTGTTACATATGTCACAGTATATAAACATTTTGTACTTTAAACAGATCAGGGAAAGACTCATTATGAATAATCAGTTAACAGCCATTTTTACTCAAACAAAAAGTTGTTTCATATTTTTAGAGGGATATGAGTGAGGATAGATATCTTTTAAGCGACCTAACAGTATCACATCACTAGAAATGCAATTGGAATAAATTTTACAATAAAAAACCCTTAAAATACTGTCTTCTGAGTGAATAGAGCAAACTCTTCAACCACATGAAAAAAACAGTTAAGCATCGTGAGTGATAATTAAAACCATATTTTCACAGAGAAAACAGTGTGGACTTAACTGAAATTCCTTCAGTTTTGTTTTTAAACAGATTCATCTTGGCTTGTATTTCTGCAGCTCTTGGACTTGGGTTAAGGTAAAGTTATCAACACTGAACTTAAGAGATTTTTGAAAGAAGATGAAATTTTTACAAAGATTCTGAGCTCATACTGTGGAACAATTAGTGTGAAGCAGGCCATTGTTAGATCCTGTTACCAAAATCCTTTGTGAAAATATTTTATTCATAGCAAAATAAATTTTAATATCCTGAACAATCTGTAATGATAAAGCACGAAGTATTTTGCCAGAAATTCAGGAAAGTAACTTTATGTCTATGTTTGATAAGTGCATTTGTAGACTGTCTAAAACAGATTGTATCTCTTTAGGGGACATCTTTTTATGTTTTCCTTCCAATTTGGATTTTGTAGTTGCTCTGAATAGGCACATATTTTAAACACTCACACTTGAAATGTTACTGACTTCAAGCTGCAAATGAATATTAAACTAGTGTGAATTAGAAAAGTGGAAGCATGCAAGCTCATTTACGGTTAACAGTGATGAAACTGGAGCTACCTATGCATTTATGGTCTGGGGAAAATACTTGGTGTAATGGGAGTGGTGGACAGGTGGTCATTGGAAATTATTCAAACTGATTGCTTCTGGGTGTACAGATAAGACAAGTGACGAAAGCTACAAATTATAGGAGTGCTTGCATGGTACCATCAGGAAACTTTTATGGTATTGACCATATGTTTGGTGGTGTGATTATAGAATCATAGAATGATTTGCATTGGAAGGGACCTTTAAAGGTCACCTAGTCCAACCCCCCCTGCAAGGAGCAGGGACATCCCCAACCAGATCAGGTTGCTCAGAGCCCCATCCAACCTGGCCTTGAATGTTTCCGGGGATGGGGCATCTTCCACCTCTCTGGGCAACCTGTTCCATTATATGCATATTTGATTTGTTCCTAGAATGTTTCTTGTTCACAAGATGTCTCATCTTACATGGAATCCCATTCTATGATTCTATGATTCTATGGAATAATCCTGACCAATTCTAGCTGATGACAATGGAATAGTTGATTATTGTTTAACTGTAGTTATTGAGCTGACTGAACATAAAGTTGAAGAAACAAGTTGCTGGCAAACAAGCTTTTGAGCAGACTATATTGTAGGATTTCCTTCCTTGTAGTGTCTGAAATATAGCACTGAAGGGGACATTGAAATCCAACAAGGATGTTTATTTTTACTGGCAACAGCTTATGCTATTGCTATACCCAAAATATAGCTGTGGTAACTTGTTTGTTCCAAATGTCCAGGTTTTGTAATAATATTAGCATTTGAGAACAAAATGTCATATCAATATGTAGTGTTGAAATTTGTTTCATATAAATGGAATATGCAGATGCTCATTTGATAAAATACTACTTTTCTTTCTTTTGGTATAAAGTTAAGTAATGAAAAAATCAAAGCACTTTATATTGGCCTAATGGATTTTTAAAATATTGAATGCTATAAGAGTGATGTATATGAAAAACTAAAATCAGTATCAGCAAGGTTAAGGTGAGATGGCTAAAATCACTGAAAAGTGTTCTTAGTAAATATTTGAAAAGCAGAGTCCCAAAATACTGTCTGTGACTTAGTACTTGCCGGTCATGCTCCTTCTCAGAGGAGAACACTGTAAAGGATGCCTTTGTACCCCATGGTTTGAGACAGTCTGCTGTATGCTCAATCTCATGAGTGTTTTCACGCAACCTTTGCAAGGCAGTTCTGGTTCTGGACTTTGTCCAGCTAGTGAATTTGTCCCCTACATTTATCCCACATCTAGTTGAGGCCTTCTAGAACAGAAACCATGCTCTTGGTATCTGCTGCTGCACCTTACAGTGCATGCTTTGAGCAGCCATGTCCTAATGGCAACAGCTTTGTTGTCACCACTTAGGGATGCTACCTTTCCTGCTGGGAAAATCTCCTGTAGATTGACCTAGTGGGCTGATTCATGGCCTTGGGTCCCTAGAAATCGTTCTTTTTATGATAGGCTTCATGCTAGCTATTGTGGACTACCTACTGAAGTGCTAGGGTCTATTTCTTAACTTGAAAAAAGCATCTTTTCAAGTCCAGTACCTTTCTATGGCAAAAGGCAAAACCTCCTCTTAACTCAAGTTTAGGGTGTTTCCTGTTGTCCCGGGGACACTTGCAGCTGCTGCTCACACTCTTGTATGGGTTGCTGTTTGGAACGCTGGAAACATGTGCCGTGACAGTGGTATAGGAAGTGGTTGACTTTGCAGTTTGTCCTCTTAGCGGGCAGGGTAATTCAGATACAGGAGTTCAACTCACCCAAGTTTTTATATAAAATTGTCACTAAATTCCTATTTGGTCAACAAATTAACATATTGGTTCTTTTTCAGAACATTATTCAGGAAATAGTGGCTTAAGTATATGGAGAGTTAATTTTTGTCTGCACAGAATTAAGAAAAAAAAACTTCACTAGGTTTTTGTTTTGTTTTGTTTTGTTTTCCCAGAAGATTGGTAGATACGGTGATTTTTGGTCCAGAGACTATTTATGAGGTCTTGCGCAAAGTCAGGATGTATTTTTTTATTATTACTTTTAGACAAGTAGGAAATTGCTTGAGAGCTATCCATGGTGAACAGTAGATAGTGATAAGCACCGAGAATAAAATCCTAGAATCCCAAGTTATTTGAAGTACATCTCTACCATCTCCATCTTTTTATTTAAAAGTCTATGGCATTCTTGGATTTGATGGTGGAACGGAAGGTTAGGGGCAAAAAAGAAATGCAACACTTTCTGGCTCAGAGCATGAGGGGAACAGCGCATAAACATTGTGTAAGAAGTGAGAGCATACAGTCCATGCTTGAGACATACATACCGCACTGCTGAAGATATGTGTATATGGTATAATTTAACTGTCATTACTGGTAAATCACAATTCTTTCTGGTTTTGGGGTACACTGTTACATTTAACACTGAGGTCATGAACATCATGCCAGAAAATGAAACAACCCACTGGACTGCAGCTGGCTTGGCAAAAAATCAGTGTAAAACTGAAACTGTTTTCCCTCTTGGCATCAGAAACCACCAGGATGAAAAGCAACTGCTGGTTAGATCCTCTTTTTTGGGGAAATTTAACTCTTGGAAAAATGAACGCCCTACATAAACCTACTGGTATCTGGCATGATGCTATAGGCTGGAAATCCTTTAGACGATGGAGCTGCTTTCTAAATGATAGCCCCACAGCTCTTGAAAATTGTTGAAAATCAATCTGAACAAAAGACTTCCTAAACTCCATTTCATCAGCATTTGACATGTCTTCATTAACAGGTTTTTTTTAAATGATTCACATTCTTTTCTACATTTAAATTAAACATTTAATGGATTAATGGTGTGATCTTTGTAGAATTGAATTATGAGCTCACAAGGAAGTCTGCGTGGAACAGGAATATAAATATGCAATCAGTTAAATGGGAAAAAATCTTGGACCACATTACTCCTTAGTAGGTACACTTCTTCCTACTGGTATAAAGAATCAGATATGCTGAAAACAGTGGCTGTTGATCATAAGTACGCACTACAAAAAATCTTTTTTGAAAAAAAATGTGTGCATGTATGATTAATTCATAATCCTCCAAGACTGTAAACATTTTTTGAAAGTGAGTGTTTTTTTAAATTATTATTCTACCCTTCATAATATTGCTGTTGCACCTCAAAGCCTGAGATAAGCATTGTTCGGTTGTTTATCATATTGTCTAGAGGGCAGTAAGCTTTAACTCAGGTTGTTGACTATCATCCACAAATGGGTTACAATCTTATCAGGAGGTATTTACTGAAGTTTACAATCTTGTGTCTTAACACAAACCTAACATATATAAATGCTTGACTCTTTTGAGCCGCAGATGTATTCAGGAGTATCTTCACCTCAAATCTCACTCCTTGCTGCGTAGTTGGCAATCTCCAGAAGACTTCACCTGTACAAATTTACCTCATAGTGTTAATAATTTTACAAATGGAGTATTTAAGAGTTGAGGTGATACAAAATGGTTCTTTCACTCTTAAAATTGTTCTATCCCTACAGTCTGTGCAATGGAAGTGCGTATCTGTGCCTCAGTTGCCTTTGTCCAATGTGTGATCCATACATTAGTGTTAACTGAGTCACTGACATCTGCAATGAAGTAGCTGAGGTAGACATCATTTCTAATGAACCTTCCATGGTGAGTGGCAACCACCAGTACCAAAAATTGAATGGATGGCTGATGAGGGCTTAAAAATCAAACCATTAATTTCACTGAAGCTACTCTACTGTTGCCCACTACCCTTGTGGCTTGGTTTTCATGTGACAGTTAGGGCATAGGGTGTCTCAAGTGAAGCTTTATGAAGTGCTTTTAGTTAGTCATAAGTCAACTGTCCAAAGAAATTTTCACTTCATTGCATCATTATGAAAGCATAAACAGTTTTTAGTGTCTGAAGAGACAAAACAGATCCATTCCTATGTCATGCTTAATTTTTTGTTGAAATTATTCACAGAAGGTTACAAACTATTTTTGTTAACCGTGGTGAAGCTGGGGGGTGGGGAGAAGAAGTTCATGTTGCTTAAAATTTCAGCAGAGAAAAATTAACTGTGCCTGACTTTCTCACAGATCATTTGGGAAGGTGAGTATACATTGGGCATTATTTGGTACTAATGACAGAATTAATTTATCTCGTAGTGTGAACTTTAAAATGTTTCTGCTTGCATGTATGAGTTTTCTCCATAACATAGTGTTGCTCCGTGATAGCCCTTGTTCCTCTTTCTCCTGTCTTGTGACTCTTGGGGCGAGCGAGTGTCCTTCCTTCACCTGAGCTTTCATTTTCTGCTATAATCTAAACTATAAAGTAGCTTTCTCATCCCCTTACCATCCCACTTCCTGAGATTCACTTCTGTCACATTGGCAGTCCCTTTCTATCTCCTCGGGTTTCACATTAGATGGTCTAAAGGAGAAACTTTCCTAGTAAAAGACAGTTGAGAACTGGGCTGCTTCTTTTCCTGAGCAATGCTAATAGGTAAGCTAACCCCTAATTCGTATCTGTTGGGAAGGCTTGGACTTCTCATCAGAATGGGAATCACTGCTGTCTCTGCTTGCAGAAATTATAATAATGATTGCTGGCTCTTTTCATAGCATGTTGAATGACTTGGAAATTCTTGGTTGCAGTCACAGGGGTCAGAAGGAGAATCTGCTTTCCCTTTAATCTTTGTCTGTCCTACCAGAAAAAGTCAGTGGCTAGTTTTGCTAATGATCACAGCCAGATAAACCTGTCCTTTGAAGTTGCAGATTGTTGTGAAAGCTGTCCCTTGTTGCAGAGTTTTGTATCCCCCATGGTTGATTTTATTTTTTTAATGTAGTTGTTAGCTATTATGGCTACAAGAGGAAAACTGAAAATGACAGTAAGTTGTAAACTGTGACACTGCAAGTCTGAAAAGACTGAAGCTATTCATCATCCTTAATCTTGCCTGAAGTTCTAGGAATTCCTACGTCTGTGATTACAGGATTTCTCTTTTTTTCTCATCTTTGTCAGTGAAGGAAAGCTGATGCCCAAGTACCTGTCATGTTGGCTTATTTTTCTGTCTTCTTATAGCATGCTTTGTTTTTTCATCTTTCCCCATGGTAGTATTGATTTAGTTAGGATGGATGCATTTTCCACATCTCTCTAGGACCAAAGCAGATGTACTATATTTGGTCAGAAAATTACAGTCAAAATTGAGCTTGCAGCCAGAAGAAACCAGGCAAATATCAGTATCAAAGGACTGATAAGAGGAGAAAGGCCAGCCAGAAAGTAAATTGCAGCTTTGAAATACTGAATAGTAACCATTCATTACAATTACCAATTATTTTCAGCTATGAGCCACAATTACTTGAATAGAATAAATTAATATTGCATAATTTATAGATTGTTTCTAAAAACAGCCTTAAAGTTTTGGATCCTTGTTACAACCTTTCTAGATAAAAGCAGAGTGAGATTAACCTGATTCTTCAATATTCCCTTGCTACACGTGGCTGTTTTTTGACTCATGTACTGACGATTGGACTGCAGGACTGAAGACTGTTCCTTCTGAAATACAGCTGTAAAGATCAAAAATGAGTATATGAGTTCTGAACCAATTTCAGAACCATCTGACGGACCTACAATAGCCGGAGAAAAAACAGATTGGAAGAGTGCAAAACAGCATAATAATCTTGTACTCTCCCTTACACTTCATTTGTACATGAACACACTATTTTCCCCTGCCTCCCTCTTGCCCCCTTTTATCCCTGCTATGTTGGCCAAACCACGTAAGATAAGTATCTTGTTGAGTCCTGAAGATGACGGTCTTTTTTGACTCCGTCTCAGCATATATCTGAGCTTGAGAGTACACTGAAGGTGATTTCTTTCAGAGCTTCAGTCAGCTTTAAGGCAGAAGAGAGGACCATTTGGACTAAGCCACAAACAATTCAAAAGTGGTATTTATTGGTTGAAATCCTGTCTTGAAAAACATCTGAGGCCTGGATTCTTGACCCAAAGAAAAAATAAGATCTAATATACTTAGGCTGGAATTTAACCAGCCACAAATGAAAAACTATTCCTATCAAGGCAATTCTTAGCAGGAATACACTTCATTCTTGAGACCTGTGCTGGAAAAACATATTTTATGGTTACATTTTAATTCATTTGTCATGAAAAACAACTCATGACATTCTTAAAAAAAAAAAAAGAATAGTTCACTTTCTTGAAAAGCAAGTTGTACGAAACAGGATTTTTCTTTTATTGTCCTTCAGCTCTGAGAAACACCTGCTCAAACATAGAAGAAATAAAGAATACATTTTGAGGTTGGATACCTCTTTTGTGGTGTAAATCAGTTAACATACAGGAAGTATCACGTTGTCTTCAAGTACTGGGAAGATTTACAAATGCTGTTTCCTTTAAGCTACTGAAATGCATGTTTTATATGTCAGATGAATTAGAAAAATCTCGTTGTTGGCAGACTCTAAATAAATACTTAATGCAACTGTGCTACCAAGAAATACATAAAGGAAAGCGGAAGCATGTAGTTTATAACACAGCGTGTCTTCCAGACCTAAAAAATAATTCAGAAAGAAGACTGTTCTGATTTAGAGTACAGATATGCAGCTCTTCAGGATTCAGAGTTTAAAAGACCAGTTAACTTAATAACACCTTTTCCAGTGTTTCATTAATAATAATCCTGTTACAAATGTGCATTAGAACCCATAACAATGCCTACAAGATGTGGGGTTTTTTTTGCTGGTCCAAAAAGAAAATGCTAACTCAAAAACATTTTTTGCCATAAAAGAAACATGTAAAATAAAACAGACACAAGGAGCATAGAAGAAAAATTGCATAGCAAGGAGGGGGAAGCAATTAACTTGAAAAATGTTCAACTGAAAATTAAAACATAGTTTGGCTAAGCTTTCTGCTTGGTAACTGTAATTAAAGAGGACTGCTTTTCTTACTGAAGCCATAAAACAAAATATAGTCTGCTTAGCAAATGACCTCTAACTTGCAAAAATATGCAGTTCTGAATGAAAATTAAATACTAGTTTGGAAGAAATTAAGTTTATTCCATTTTCTGTCTTTTGTATGCGTCCTTCCACATTCTTGCGTCTATCACTTTGAAGTGCACTGACAGAACAGTTGCCCGGAATACTCCCAACCATCTTGTATGCTATATGTTGTAGTCTAAACACTGCAATTCAAAAGCTGACTTTGCGTGGTAATGTCAGGACAGACTGCAGGTTTCCCAATTTGTGTGGATCCAGTATTTTCACTTCCATATAGATAAGGTATTAAGGAACTGTTAACAAATATTTCTGCTGTGAAGCTGAAGAAGCAGCTGTAGGATCTCAAGCTGCTCTGTCCTTGGTTTATAGTAATGCTTTTTTTTAACCAGAGTTTTGCAAAAGTAGCGGTCCAATTAGTAATATTTCCATAATATTTCCTTTATAAAAAATTGGGAGGAAGGATATTTTTCTGCACATTCTGAATGGGCACATCAGGATCTAGCTTTGGAGCTAGTACTGTACAAGGGCCCCAAGAACTGAGTGCAAGTCTTCTTTGTGGGTTTAACTCCAGACTTTAGCTAAAGAGTTTAATTCTGGTGGCAGTGGTGTTTGGCTTTAGATACTGAAGGAGAACATTAGGACCATGCTTAAGCCTACATATTTGATATAGATGCGATTTTCAGCCTAGAGAAGAGTAAAACCTTGCTTTTAAGCCATGTTTTATACCTCCTCAGACTGTCACATCCCAGGATCCTTAATGTTCAGGAGTTTATGCAAATCCAACAGTGTATATTGAGACTGTATGAGATATGTCCTCACTCTTGCATAGTGTGGCCCCATGGCTGATTTCAGTCATCTGACCTAACCTGTGCAGTAGAGTGCCTAATATTGCAGTCCTTCTGCCACAAGAACCCCTGCTGAATGTCTTACTAGATGTCTTTTTGAGTATATATACACAATTTTTGAGTTTGTATTACTTAATATTTAATACTAATTAAATTAATGTTGTGATAGATATCTTTAATATATATATTGTTGCATTGTTATTATTTTTGGCCAAACTCTTTGTATATAAAACTCAAATGTGGAATTGAAGCTATGAAGTTCTTGGAACTTCCAAGAGCAATTAAATGTGACTGCTTATTCGGAGTTGAAAGTAAAGTAGTGGAAAGTCATTAGGCTAAGAATACAAGAAATTTTGATTATAGATAAGTTCATAATATCTTCTCTTCAACTGTCAGGCTAGCAGTAGGCTAAGGCATCATCAATAAGTATTGCTGACAACAAGTTAGAATTTGGAAATTTACATTTCAAAAAATACTGCATAGAACTTCTCTCAAATAAATATTTCAATGTAAAAGTTTGATCTTTTCCTCATTTGAACTTTTATTCCATTTTATTATTGATTGTTTTTATATTTTCACATTGTATATATTTTCAGTTCTGAAATGTTGTATAGCTTGCATAATGTTGTCTGAGTGCATGTTTATAATGAATTTTTTTAAATTATTGAATATGCTACATCTTGTTGCTTATGAAGACTTAAATAGTATCTGGGTTTTTACTCAACCACAGAATGAAATTACCATTTGTATGTTGAAAAGATGACTACTTATGTTATCTTTAATATCTACCTTGTCAGTGGTATCTAAATGGTATTTTATTTATGCAAAGATTATTCATAACTCCAAGGAACTCCATTGTTAAATGTGACAAATTGCCTAAACACTTAATGGAGAACAGTTCTGTACTGATAAGAGAGGACGGATGAAGTTGCATCAGAGTATATTCTTTCTTACATTCTGTGGTTCATTACTAGGTAAAATAAGTTTCACTCAAGTCTTTTTTAGCCTGTGCTAGCAGCTATAATCCAATTCAAAATATTTTTGTGGTCTCAACTCAGTACATTGCTCAAAGGAAGCTGAATTTTAACAGTGACTTTGGGAGCTTACCATTTGTGGTTGTGGTAATATACTGGAGGGGCAAAAATGAGAATGATTATTTCTTGTAGAGCAGTAGTTATCTAGAGAAATAATTTGAAATTCATATATTGATTTTGAAAATTAGGAGGAGTTATTTGAAATCAGTGTATAAAAGTCAGTCGATCCACTTTTTCTACTAAATTAAAACGTTTGTGTATATGTCCTTGTACATGTTTATATAGCTACAATTAATTCCTAGCTGAGATTTTCAAAACCTCTTCTTACATATATTTTTTTTTTGATGATCATGTTATGTTCAGTTATGTATTTCTCTGATACTGCTAAAATTCATGTTCAGCCCTACCTTTGTGCATACTGGACGCTTTCATGGTCATTGCTGGTGAACAAAGGATACTTCTTCCTCTTCTGACTTCTCTAATACTAATTCTTAAAAAGCTTAATTAAAGTCTGTATGGAGCAAACACTCCTGCTTTGCACATAAGCTATGAGGATATTGCAGGGGAAGGTAGGGGTGTTTTTTAATGTGTCTCAGAATGACTAGTTTAAGGATTGCTGTACTCTTTGAGCATACCTTGTGTTTTGTATTACTTGGACAACTTTTATTCACTAGACAAGATTTAAGAGTGAAAGAATGTTTGCTTAAAAACCTGGACTTAAAATACTGAAGTTGTGCCAAAGAAAAGCTATACTATCAAGATAAAATTATTAAAATTATACTTTACAATAAACATACTCTTGTTTCTGCAGCATCTCAGCCAGTTTCTGCCTTTCTTTTGAAAGAAACTGGAATAACTTTAAACTACAACTTTTCTTTGTTGAGGGTAAGCTGCCTTTTCTTTCTACCCGATCAGAAGGAAAAGGCAGAAGACCTTTTTTCTGTGGCATCCCAGACTGGAAATCCTTTGCTTTTTGTTTTTACTAGTGAAAACTTACATTCCTGTCTCCTGCTATATTGGATGCTTTGATACCAGATGTAATTAAGGTGTTCCCTTCCTTCCTTGTCTTCAGAGTTTAATATTTCTAGTATATGTGTTAATTAGTGCAGCCTTCTCCACAGATAATACTGTAACTATGAAGAAATTTAGTCCTTTTAATGAAACAGTTTCCAATTTAAGTTTGTTTTTTTTTTTTTCTGAAGGGGAAAACTTTCCAGATTTTTTATGTTTTCTTGTCTCTTTCACATTTCTAGCCAACAAGGACACTTGTTATGACGAGCATGTCTTCTGAGTAAGTATTAAACATTTTTACTCTTTAGTCAGCACACCGTTTAAACTTGAATGTTGATAATCTTGTTATGCCTGTACAAAAGTAAATTTATCTTTGGGCTGTGTGTTACTTTATTTCATTCTATATTCTAGGTAGAACACATACATACATGTATTTGTTGTTGCTGTCTATAGTATCTGTGTATGTTTGTGTTGCTGTGATGCAAACTGAAGTAATTGTTTCATAGGTGAGCTCAACAGGACTTTGGAGCAATGAAACTAAAATCTTAGGCAAGTGTTTATTTTTTTCTGAAGGAAGTGTAAAAAGGAATTTTATGTAATAAATGGTTCAGACTTCGAGCCCAAGAGTTAGCTTTTTCCCCATACATTTTAATTATTTCTATTTTTAAAAGTCATAATCTGAAACATCAATTAAAAATGTTTTCTTTCATATAAATAGTTGCTGAAGAAATATCAGTTGTAGGCTTTTTAGCCACTTAGTTTCAAAACATTGGAAGCAGCTGCCACTGCATATTTTTGGGGAGAGTTAACAATGTTCTGGCATGCTCTTATCGTTCTCTTAATAGTCTTACAGCATAAAGAACATCCAACAAAAACAGTATTTTATTCTACACTTGCTTACAGTTTTTTTAATTCTTTTTCAAAACTCAAGATATTTCTACTACCCACAAATCTGTTTCAGGTTTGAAGTAATTAAATCTTGACAGTTATACAGAAACAGTATTCAGAAACAGCACTTACTAGCTATCCTTTTAGAAATTCTTTGTAAATAATAGAATAGTTAGGATTGGAAGGGACCTTTAAAGGTCATCTAGTCCCTGCAAGGTCATCAACTCCCCTGCAAGGAGCAGGGACATCTCCAACCAGATCAGGTTGCTCAAAGCCTCCTCCAACCTGGCCTTGAACGTTTCCAGGGATGGGGCATCTACCACCTCTCTAGGCAACCTGTTCAAAGTTCTACCACCCTCATTTAAAGTATTTTATTCCTAATATCTAATCTGAATCTACCTCCTTCTATTTTAAAACCATTACCCCTCGTCCTATCACAACAGGCCCTGCTGAAGGGTTTCTCCCTGTCTTTCCTGTGGAGCCCCCTTTATAGTTACTGGAAGGCCACTATAAGGTCTCCCCAGAGCCTTCTCTTCTCCAGGCTGAACAGCCCCAACTCCCTCAGCCTATCCTCATAGGAGAGGTGAATGGTTTTCAATAGTTATTAACAAGTATAATAATATATGTTTAGAAACATAAAATGGAATTATTGCTTTTCTTTTATTTAATGTGACTGGATGCTAGTAACACCAAGACTATAAAATGCACTTTGCAAGTCATGCAGTACAGATCGCTGTGGGGGAGGTAAAGATAATAGCTACAGTTCAGATAGAAGTAGTGGAAAATAGAGGCTGTGATCTGCCTAAAAGAAGAGAACAAATCCTGGCAGATCTGGGGAAAAAGTTATTTTGTTGAAAGAGATCATTAATATATTATTTCTTTTATGTTGCTTGTAAGTTGATTTTTCCCACTAGCCAATTAATATTTCATTAAATAAAAAGGTCTGGTGATAACAATTGTTTTTCTTCAGAACTTCTTCATCAAGGTTATGCTTTTGGCTGTCTACAGTTGTAGGCATTCATTGACCTGTAAATGGGTGAAGGGAATAGGACTGAGTTAAAGTTCTGAAAGAACTGAAGAACACAAAATAGTCCTCCAGAGTGTACAACCTAATGGCCAAAAGCCAATTCTGCTGCCCAGTAGCTACAGCCTCAAAAGTGATTCATTAGAATTTAAATTTAAAGATCATGAGTACGGTGGTTTCATGGCATCAGGTTTTGAGATTATATTAAATGCTGCTCACTGATTCATAGCCAACAGCTACTTGGTTTTCTGAATAAAAAAAAAAATCAGTGAAATTTTGCTGTATATTTGCATCTGTCAATTTTTGCAGCTGACTGAAGTATAAACTGGGGAGTTTTCACTGTAATTTATAAGACATCCTAGATTCAATTCTTGCACAACAGGACTTTTTCCTCTCATTGTAAGGAATTTTGTGTAAGCACAAGAAAGAACTGAGAAAAGGTTTAGGCAGAGCATGGAAATAATGCATCCCCTGAGCATGCAGTGTGGGCAGGGCCATACTTTATGGGTTGCAATGTTGCAAAAACTTGTAGGCTATATCAAGTTAAAACTCATAAAATCAAAAAGGAATAGTAAATATTCTAGTAACACTCAAAGCCATATAGCCAAGGCCAGAATTCACACTGGAGTGAGGGTCAGTGGTTTGATTTTTTTAATACAATATCACTTTTTGACTTAAATCTGGAGTGAATTTGCTACACTGTTTTTATTATTCCAATATTTGTTTGAAACTACTTAAAAAATAGATTGCTCTGTTTTCTGTCAAGACTTTTTTTCAGTTTTGTTAGACTTCCTCTATTTAGTGTTTGCTTTAGCTGGGGTATTTTGGGAGTTTTAACTAGTTACTTTGGAGTGAAATGTAAAAGTAACCCCAGAGGGTTCCGGAGATGTTCTGAGTCTGCTCACATGATGTCAGCAATTAACGTAAACGTTTTACCTGAGAGGATCACTGTTGTGATAGATGTGACTGTGTTCAATGTTGTGCTTAATTGTTTTATCTTGTGTAGCATACGATGAACGTTTCCAAGTCTGCCAGGTCAAGCAGAGAGGGCACTGGAACTGGGATTTCATTTACAGATTTTTAATGATCACTTATAATAATGGTTTATAAAAATAATCACTAATAAGAACAGTAAATTATTCTCATGCAATGGCTTTCCTCTAGTGATACCAAGATGTCATTGTTTTCACCATGATATATTTATGTGCTTCAGCATAGCTATGTAGAGAACTCAAATTAGAATTCCAGTTATAGGTGGCCATTCTGGATTTTATATTTAATTTTATATATTTAATTATAATTGTATTTAAGAATAAGTGAATTTTTAATTGAAACATTGGCTCAGAGGTATAGGTAGCAAGCCAGAACTTTAGGACTTCTCTCTAAATTTAGACACAGCATTTTATTCAGATGCTGAAAATCTGGTGCTTCCTAATGAAAACCTCTTAGGAGAGTGCTGTGTGTAAGTGTTTACATTCCCTGGTAATACTTTTTTGATAGCACTACAAAAGCAACCAAGAATGAGGCTCTGTTGTACTAGGCATTGTACACAACAATGTTAGATAATTCCTAACTAAAAAGCTTCTATTTAAACAGACAAGATAGATGTGGGCAACAGAAGAGCTTTGATGTGCAAGTAGATATGATTGTGTGATGACAGAAAAGGGTCTGTTTGGACTCTATGGGGAGGCTCATGAATTTAGGGCTAGCAAATAGGTAGAGGCTCAGTGAGAAAAGGATAAGAAATGAGGTGAGTTTGAGTTAATTTATGTTGTGTGTAAATGCTTTTACGATTCTGCATATCCATTCAGCTTTGTATGTTTTTTTCCCTTTTCTTCTTTTTAGGAAGCAAAATATAGTAATTCAGGTGGTGAATAAACTTGGAGACTTTTTGTTCTCAAATGACGTATGTGAAACAACAAGTCATGTGGTGACGGGGAGTCCTCGTCGTACCTTGAATGTTATGCTGGGAATTGCTCGTGGGTGTTGGATTGTTTCATATGAATGGGTAAGAAATAGTTTTTAATTTTACTATAGAATAAATTAACTTCATTTTATGTAGCTGAAATATCAACCACATAACCATGCTTGTGTCCGTGCTACGTACAATGGTGCGATGTTCAGATATGCAGGCTTGCCTAGAGTTAGTTCAATTGGAGGAAGTTTGTCTCTCTGAAGCTCTGTTACCATGACTCACAGTCTTTCAGTACTTCATCTAACCAAAGTATTCCTGTATTGTACCTCAGTTTGTACTTTAAAAATGCCTGAAGTCTCATCTAATGGATGAGAAACTCATGTCACATGTATTATTTTTCAACAGATTAAAGGCCGAACAAGCCATTTCTGCTCAACATCACATTATTCAGTTTGAATTTTTCAAATAGTGATTTAATGTATTTTTGTGGTGTTCTGAAACATATATTGTGTTCAGTGTTGGTATAAATGAAGGGGAATTATGAAATAATTTTCTGCATAGTGGAAAAACTGTAAAATAGGACAAAAATTAAGGATAGATATTTGTAGAGGAGTAGTTTAAAAACTTTAATTTACCTAACTGATTCCCAGATGTCCAGATCAAAAATCACTGTATATCGTCAAAATTTCTTGTAGGTTGCTACATAAAGTTACCAGGCTGTTAACATAGAGACAAGATATCAATGACTTGCTGTATGGAGTCTGGCTGATAGGGAGTTCGTTCTCTTCATTGCAGCCTGTATGGTGCTGAGTTTCAGACTGGTAACCAAACCAGTGTTGATAGCACACCAGTGCTTTAGCTGTTGCTGAACAGTGCTTACACAGTGTCAGGGTGTTCTCTGTTTCTCACACTGCCCCACCAGCAAGTGGGCTGGTGGTGCACAAGAAGTTGTGAGGAGACTCAGCTGGGACAGCTGACCCCAACAGATCAAAGAGATTTTTCCATACTGTATCCAACTCTAACCATTCTGTGATTCTATGTATGACATCACGCTCAAATACAAAACTGAGTAGGAGTTTTTCCAAAGCATGGGCATTGATTTGCTGGTAAGAATGATTACTTTTACATCACTTAGGGGTTTTCTTTACCTCTTTTTTTTCCCCTTCATTTATTAACTGTCTTTATCTTAACCCACAAGGTGGGGTTTTTTCCTTGCTTTTGCCCATCCAATTCTCTTCCCCATCCTGCTGCAGCTGGGAGTGAGCAGTGGCCATGTGGGGAGCTTACATGTCAGGCCAGGATTCAACCACCTCAGTTGCTCACTGTGATAATAGAGATTAACCACTCAATCTTACATTGCTTTCCTAATGTTTCCAGAGAAATAAAACAGAGCTGTTGGAATTTATGTGGAAACAGCTCTTCATAGAAAAGTCTTTTCTCTTCTATAGAAGAATAACTTTAAATTTCCTGGTTTCTTTTTTCTTATAAATACTTTAAAATTTGGTTGTGGGCTGAAAACAAAATAAACAACTGATGGCTTTTTGTTTTCAAGATATCTGGCACTTACCAGTGTGAAGCTTATCCTACATGATATACAATGAAGAATCTGAAGAATCTGTTATGATACACTTGGGGGTTTTCAGAACTTCTTGGTGATTAACTTCCCTTGGAATAAAGGAGTTTGCATCTTTGGTCACCTTAATGATCCAGCAATGTGCCTTTGTGGCAGAAAAAAAATGCCAATAGTATTCTTGACTGCATTAAGAGGAACATATTTGAGCAGGAGTTTGGACAAGACAATCTTCACAGGTCCATTCCAACCTCAAGTATTGTATGATTCTATGCATCTATGAATTAAATAGATTGAAATATCTGTCCCACATTTAGCTTTGTATGGAGTTTCAAACAGCAACAACATATTTGCTATAAGTTACTTTCTCATAACAGAAGAGTCAAACCTGAAAGCTGTGTATTTACTTCAGAAAAAAAAAAGATTTAAATAACTACTAAGGTAACTAAAGATGTAGATGATTACTACAAAAATCAAGTGAAATAATTTCCTATTTTATAGATAAGGCCGTATTTGAATAATCAGTATTCTGGCTATTGCTGTCCTGGAATTTCATTGCTCATTCGATGCACCGCACTTCTATTAATCAGTCCATGGTGAAAACATCGTTTCTTAACATTTTAAGAAGCTGAAATATTATGTACCACTGCCTTTGGACTTGTAACATGGGGAGAGAATTTAGGCTGCAATGTTTTTATTTCTTCGGAAAAAAAAATAAAATTACCTTTTTAAAGATGCATGTTGGAGAAATATCAAATTTACTGTTAGGCATTTAATCTTCATAGCACTCCCTTTACATATATTTCAAGGTGAGTTATTCAAGTACAAGTACCATAGGATCATTCAGTGCCCTAGCTGGATGGGTAAGAGGCCTTAAATAATGACTAGTCATGCAGTGTGTTTTCAGACCCTTAAGCACTTTGTTTGACATCATTTTTAAAATTCACACTATATAGTGTGAATGAAAGAACATAGCTGATACGGATATGCAAAGGAGAAGTTCGCACCAAAGCTAACCTTGTGGCTGTATAACCTTGTGGCTGTATTACCTTCTGGCTGTATAACCTCCAGGACACCTGTTGGAGCTCCATGGCATACAGATTGGCTGCTACTGAATTAGATAAAATAGCCCATCCTTGAGGACAAAGTAACAGAAGATTGATCAACAGGAGTCTGGAGGCCAAAGCCAAAGGAAAACATTATTTAAGACTGTAAAAAGTCCGCAGAAGAAAGCATGCTTTTCCCAGTCTGCTCTTCACTCCCTATTTCCTCCTTTCTTATGTTTTCCACGACCATTCTACAGTATCCGATATACGTAATGTCTCAGTGTTATGTGCTGTATTGTCTTAACTTTCGATATTCCTATATCCAGCATGCATGCTTGATCTTTACTGCTTTAAGTTAAATCTTCTTTTGTAACTGCGCATTTGTAACTGTAGATAGCTCTTCTCAGTCTGAAGTATTTCAGCTTTTCTTAGTCCTTTTCCACATTCTAAGGAACTGTTGAATATGAAGATATTACCGACTTAACAAGAAGTAGTAGTTTACTCAAGAATAATATTGCAAATCATAACTTGTTTTTATCCTACATGAATTTGAAGCATTTTTTTAGTGTTGCTGTGAAAATATACGGGTTGAAAATTTGTCTTGGCCAAAGTCAGAAGCAAACATTCAGTGACTTAGAATGGAGAGCTCTTGCCTCCGTGTTCATGAAAACTGAATGTTTTAGTGAGTGGTGACCTAATTATTTACTTCAGGACCTGTTAATGAACTCTGTATCTAATTTTCTTTTTATCTAGGAAAGTAGATATGATGCCTTTGTACTCAATTCCAGAGCCACGATAGACAAGCATTAATCAATCTTTTGTTAAGATAAACAAAATTCATTTCTAAACAAAATTCTGTAAATAATACAAGGATTGATAGAGGTTGTTACTGTAAAATTGGCCTGGAAAATGAAATGGAATTACTTAATCATAACTAGTCTTTTGAGTTTGCTTTATTCTATTTGGGTTGTTTGCCAGTTACTCTTGGTACAAACATCATTCTGGTACTATAAGGACATGATGTACACATACGCATGGTACATCTGTTCCTGCTCAAGATTATTTATGAAGAAATTATTTTCATGCAACATGTCTCTAAGAATTGCATCAGAACTTAAAATTTTCTTAGTTCAGTTAAAGTTGATTTATACTGTGATTAAGAGAGAACTGACTTGGATTAGCAAGTTCTTTTATTTGCAATAAATATATACAGCTACAAGTATAAAGCTAACATTTAAATATTCTTATTGTAAATTGTAAAAAGCAGTTGTAAAAAATATACACAGATACCACCTTAAAATTTGTAACTTAAAATCCTAAGTTGCACTATTAACTCCATATTTTTAAGAAGTTACTATACTTCTCTTGGCTAAAAGCAGCAAGGTGTTATTATGTTTTGACTGTTTTTTAAAGGTAATTGATTTAATAATGTGCTTAGCTCTTATTTTTAGGTTTAGTATGATATAATGACTACAGAAATAATTTTCTCTTTTTGTACAACTGTTGCATTTTCAAATATTTGGTTGTGTGTTTTCTAGAAGTAAACATAGTATTCTTTGTGGGTTTTTTAAATGAAGTTCAACAATAAGTTTGAAGATGTGCTGCTTTTCAATATGAACAAAAAAATCACTGTTCACTTCCACTGGCCTGCAAAATTATACACCTCGCCTCACAAGTGAAACAGCAGTTGCCACGTCATCTGAAGCACTGACTTTTGCAGCAGTTCATATAAGAGGTTGCTGGTTACCCTGAAAGTCATCAAGCATATGCTACTTTGCACTAAAGATTACAGAACCTGGTTTTGATAAAAATATTACTTTATAAATTCAGTTTGTAAGTTGCTTCTTGTAACACCAGATTTTGGGTAAAAGAGCACTTTAAAGGAAGTTTTTTTTTTCCTAAAAAGAATTAGGCCATCTTGTAAGAGTCACATTACTAGTTTATAATCAGTCTGTTCAGCTTAGAATCTTGTTTGGTTAGTGAGCTGTCATGTTATAAAGGATGACGTTATCATGCTTAATATCTAGTATGCCAATTTTTGTCAAAAAGGGGAACATTTCATAGCACTGCACCCCAAATTTTATGAGGTAAAGTTTTACAATTTAAACGAAAACTAATATTGTATGGATTTGTACAGCGTCTTCTTCCAACAGAAGAAAAAAAAGTACAGGATATTTCAGTTAATTGTGAATCAAGCATGGCAATGATTTCACACACTGATGAAATTCAGCTTGTTCCAAGGTGAATAATGACAACAGTTCGATGGTGTGTGGCTGTGCCAACAGTAAGAAATCTATCTGAAATGATGAGAGAACTACTTAGGGAAAATATTACTGCCAGAGGTAAAATTATCCTAAACATAGGTATTTACTTTCTAATAAATTCCATATATCCCATTTTGGGAGTATACATAACTTCTTGTTCATTTAATGCTACCTGTTGCTGTAGGAGCAGCAGGAAATTGGGGAGCTGCTGTGATTTTGAAGGTTGCATGTATCAATCCTGCTGTCTCTCAGTAGGTAACAATGCTTTTTTTTACTCTTACTTAAGGCTTTTCAATTGGCAACTACAGGAAGGGTGTTGCAAAGCTCAAATATCTGTAAAAGGGGAAAGTTGTTGAATTGCGTGCCAGTGGACAAACTTGGCAAAGTACTTACCAGTCTTTTACCTGTGCTTTATGGCTCACCTCACACTGATGAAGCCAATGAGGAGGATAAACTCCCCTTCCATCAGTGTGTATTTCAGAATTTAGACTAACTAGAAATTAGTAGGAAAAGGCCCTTTATATGACTGAAGGGCAGAGCCATGGTAGGAACTTAAGTCTTTTTCCATTTTGCCATAAAGCCAATGCTTTTACCACTTGAGCGATAGTCTCTGAACACTCTTTGTGAGGCTTTTAATATTATAGTCTACCAGCTGCAACTTATAATGATAAATTGTTTTGAAGAATAGTTTAGAAAATCAGCCCTGGAAAAAATGCTGGATGGAATAGTTTTGGGAAAATTTTACCCCCCAAAATATTAAAAATAGTGTATTTCAGAAATTAAAAATATAACCATTTCAAGTAGGTTTTTTTTCTGTTAACTGTTTTGTGATAGCCCCGATGGGAACAGAACTCTGAAAACTGTCCAAAGTGCCAGGATTGCTAGTCTCCAAGTATCATACCAATCCAGTGTTTGAGCTCAGTTGAAAAAAAAAAAAAATCATGTATATGTCAGGCAGTCAGTACTCTGCACTGTTACTAACCTTTTTTTTTTGTGCTCTAGAATATGCAGTTGTCAGAGGAGGATACCAAAGAGAATTAAATGCAGCTTTTCTTCTTTGCAGGCTGATTCACATACATAATATAGATTATATCAAATGGTTTCATAATCCCAGTCAGTAGTAGGGGTTGATACTGATCCAATATTGATCAACATCTTCATTTATGATCTAGATGGTGGGGCAGAGTGCACCCTCAGCAAGTTTGCAGGTGTTGCAAAACCGTGAGGAGTGTTTGATACACTAGATGGGTCTTCCCATTCACAAGGACCTTGACAGGCTGGAGAAACGGGCCAACAGGAACCTCCTGAAGTTCAGTGCTGAACTGAACCAAGAGAACAGAACTGATGGAGTATGACTTCCCTTTTCAAATCTTTGCTCTACTTTTATGTATCATGATGCAAAAAGTTCACTTTTCTAATATCCTCATTAGGTTTTGAAATTTAATGTAGCTATACGTAGAAATATGACTTTGGTATTTTAATGGTTTATTTGAATCTTTCTGATTGCTTGATTTTTCAGAGCATACTCATTTGGTATGAGTAAATGAAATATCAAACCAACTATTGTAACTGTACTGTTATGTCTAACTACGCATTCAAAGGGTTTGCCATTTTAGAAATTATAAGAGTTCTACTTATTGCTTAATTTTAGGTTCTATTGTCTCTGGAATTGGGTCATTGGATCTCAGAAGAACCATATGAACTTTCATCCAGCTTCCCTGCAGCTTCTGTAAGTTTAATGGCCCTTTAAGCTTGTGAACTTTCTTTTGTTTATCTGGAAAATGATTGGACCTCTAAATAGGTTTTGTGAACAAAAAGGCCTACTAGAAAAAAAAATGCTTTTTTAAAGCAAATACTGTATGAAGTTATTTTTACCTTTGTCCACTACTTTTTGAAGTATGTGCAAACACTTTAATATGAATGGAAAATGCAAAAAAAAAAAAAAAAGATGCACCAATTAACATCTGAATGTATTAGCTTCTCATTTAAGTACAAATTTATTTGTGCCATATCTTATTTCTATCTGTGCTTGTATATAAACTGGAAAGGCATGTTATCACCTAATGGCAAGATTATTTAGGTCAATATTTTCAGTCCAGAAATTATTTTGGCAATGGAAAATTACTATGGGCTTCTAAACTACTAAGTAGGTAAAATAAAGCATTTTTCCTGACTTTAATGATCATTCTCAAGTACTGAATTGTGAACTAGTGCAAAAGTGTGTATGTGGGGGCATGCTGTATCTGTGCAGGTCCATGTGTTACAATTGATTAAACAGTAATTTTATTTTGGTTTTAAAACAAGTAGGATTCTAGCAGGTTACTAGTCAATCACACTAACTGTTTCAAAAAAGGGTTTACAATTTATTTCATGTTGTAGCAGCTAGTTAAATATATTATCACCTGCTACATGTTTCTCAAAGTTTCATATGGGCTTTGAAGAATGAACATTTAATGGGGTTTCAACTTTATATTTACTATAATTTTATGAACTGTTAAGAACTTATTTTTAACATTCTTTCTAAATCTATAATTTATGTTAATTTACATGTTCAACATGAATACTTTATTTCATAAGTTGCATATTCTCAGTGTAGGGAAACTGTAACAGTTACTCTGAAATAAGCGCAGAGAAATTAATCATCCATTATAAGGCAGTATTTTTTTCTCAATAGAGGAGGTAGATGTTTTTATATAGCAAATATATTAAGAATTGTAAAACTTAATGAGAAAAATAAATAAGAAGCATGTTCTTTTTTTCACCTTTTCTGTATTTGTATGAAAAAAGAACATACTACTTCAGATAGATTGAGCTGGTTTGAGTTTTCTGTTTGTTCTCCGCCTACCTTCGTTAATAACCAAGTATGTTATCAGTACCAACTTACATAGCATTCTTCGGAAGTGATACCTGCTGGGGTTCATTTTTAGATTCTGTTTACAGTTTTTATGCCTAAAGCAGAAGTAAGAAGGGCTTGAGAGACAGTGATAAGATAAAGTTGAGGGAGGTTACGATCGTGCTGAGAAACTGCATCGCTTCTGTTTGCAGTGTGGTCCTCTTGCAGAGGAACAAAGTCAGTGTCCAAGGTGGTATTTCTATCACATTTCCAATCATTCCCTTCTTCCCAGTCATTCTGGTTTCTTAATGTAATAGATTCCTTATTTGAAAATACATTATTATTATTATTATTATTAGAGTATGAATGGAGTTTACATTTCCTTTCTTTTCTTGTTATTTCTTTTCTGCTTCCTAAGAAGTATTTAGAGAAAATGGAAAGGCATTCAAGTTTTATATACTGTTTATTTGATTACCAGAAGGAATTAAAAGAACAGGTTATCTTGCTGTTGTGCTTTAATTGTTAGTACCAAGTCCAAAACAGTGGTTGCAGCCTTCTTTTTCCTATTGTTGCATTCCTTATGAAGTGTCCTCTCACTTCACTTTGGCATTTGTAGTTTAAGCCATGCAATCTCATTTAGATAAAATGTCACTTTAAAACATATTTGCTCTAAAATTCTACATTTGTGTTGTTAAATTACTCCATTTTCCAAAAAAAAAAAAAAATTAAAAAGCCTTGCTAAACAATTGATCCATTCAATGTTTATGACAATATCTTCAATCCCAGAACAGTCATCAAAAAGCCTTTTGCCTTATACTTTTTCCAGAAAATTGAAGATAGCCATGCAATATTCAACTATTCTCGTTATACAGTGTTTTCTTACTAAAATAATGAAGGTTAATGTCAACCAGAAGTTAGCATTATTTTCCTTTGCCAGGTTGAGCATTCATACTGTGCCAGATTCCATTATGGTTTTTAAGAAGTTTTTTGGTGTTTTTAGATTATTGGGCTGGATATGCTTACTGTCTCAAATATTTGGAGTATTGTTTGAATAAATGCAGTGAAGCAGGAAATATCTAGACTCAGCATTTCTATTAAATTTAATAGAAACATAAAATATTTTAGATTAGAAGGGACCTCTAAAGGTTGTCTAGTTCAACACCCTGCTCCAAGGAACTTGTCCAGTCCACCCTAATGGTAATAAATAAATTAATTAAAAAGAAAATCCAACTATCTAAGTGGAATTTCCCCATTTCCAACCTGTGTTTGCTGGCTCTTGTCCCTGTCTCTTGTCTCATTGCAGTCCACATCCAAGAAGGGTCTGGCACTGTCTTCTCTGTGTCCTTGATAAGGTAGTTGTAGACAGCAGTAAGCTCTCCCCTTCCCCTTCTCTTATCCAGGCTGAAAAAGGCCAGCTCGCCTGGCCTCTCTTGCTGTCATGTGCTTCTTGGTAAGTCTAGCTCCTTTACTAGCTTGGTGGCCCTCTGCTAGACTTGCTCTTTAAGACCTTCTTAGAAATTCATGAAAGCAATTATGTGAAGTGTTGTTTTGGTTTTTGTTTTTTTTTAGTTTGGGATATGTTTATCCTTACAAGTTTGCTAGGAGAAACAATAAAATACTTAAACAGTAATCTTAGATTATTTTATGCAACTCTTCAGATGATGACTGTTAATTTACATTCATTAGATTTATTTAAAATCAGACCATGAAGTAATATTAGAATTATTTTTTTTTGTCTCCACTACCCTTTAGTAATGCTGACACATTTTCAGTGAAGAATGCTGGTAGTGTGACTGGTGGGGTACTGGGGTACTCTGATAGCGGCTTTAATGACTGTCAGTATGAAATGAAGAGTTTTCTTCCCTCTTTCTCAAAATTATTTAGTTTTTAAGATACAGTACCTTTTGTTAAGTAAGCCTCCAGAAATGTTGTGTCTGGGGTTTTTGTTCCAATATATGTTCTAATTTGAAATTATAAATTTACTTATTACTTTAAGGCAAAGACTAAGCATGAGAATTAAAACTTAATTCGGGGGAAAATCTACACAAAATTATCTTGTGTGATTTATGAAGAAGTATCTTCTCAATCTGAACTGCAGTGTACAGTACACAATTTTAAAGTATATAGTAATTAAAAGGAAAAAGGCAAAAATCACCCAGTAGAGTAATTTATTCACATTGTGTCATACATTGAGGGTCTACCTGCAGAGAATTTCTATGGGGAAGTCGTAACCTTACTTAAAAAAAATTCCCAACAGTATTACCTTAGATAACATTCAGATTTTTTTTTCCCTTTTTTTTAAATGTAGTAATTTGTATCTTAACTCGAGCATAAATTTATTTGTATCAAAGAACATGCATATGTTTTTCAGTTAGGTTATTTTTACAAAGCGTATAGATGTACTACAGCACCAGGTGATAACTGATTGTCATAGACAACCGGACATCTGGTGTTCATGCCGTTGTCTCCATTTATAAAATACTGATCAGTTATTTTACAGGTAAATGACAAGGAAAGGAAAAAAAGTGCAATCTTCATAAAAATACAAAGAAACAGATACTATATTGTAATTTGCAGGGATTTTCGTAACTTAAAGATAGTGACTGTAATAAGTACAAACTGAAAGAAATGGTGATTTTTGTACATGGTATTTCCCAAGAATAAATGCAAAATACTTAAATGCTATTTGTCCTCTGTTAAATAAAGTAATATAGGCTATTGGAAAAAATCCCTGAATAAAAGGATGAAGTTGTTTAGGAGACTACGGGGGGAAAGAATGTAGTCTTTAACTACAGTATTGAGCTAATTACAAGACAGTATTTTTTTTTATGTACATAAAAGGCAAACATGACACAGAGAGATAAATAGTTCTAGATCTAGTTAAGTGTTTTATATTAGAGTGACGTTTAAAGTTCAGCAATGAGGCAAAATGCGTATTTCTAAAACTATTTTAGGTATTTTTCACAGTTCCAGTTATTTACTAACACATACATAACATAAATGATCAGTAAAATCAAGTCCTTAAGTTATCTGGCAGTTTCTTGGATGTTCTCTTTATTCAGTCGCGTGGCCAAATCACTGCTGTATCAGGTTGATGCTTTAGACTTTGTGTCTGGTTGAATAACAGGAGCTTTAGCTGATCAAGGCTCTTGCAGTTCAGGAGTTGTACTAAACTGATCCCTTCAGAACACTAGCACATGTTTTCTGGGCTTGAAATTGAGACAAGTTGCAGATGTGTGTTTATATGCTTGGCAAATGAAGTCTTTGAAGACTATACAATACATAATTCACAGAATGCAAAAGCACTTAGAAATCTGCTGGTCGAATCATCATAGTCGTGGCTTTGAGAGAGTAGCCCGAGCCTTTCCAGTAGTACCACTTGATGCCATTGAACTTGTTGTTGTTCTGTCGTAATGGATAATACATTCCGTTCAGGTTAGAAGGACCACATGCATCAAACCACCATCCTGGGAGACAGAAAACAAAGAAAAACATCAGCAGAGGCAATTTTCAAAATAGCATATAAGGACACTTTGTTGTCCTGAAATGAGAAAGAAATCTAAACCCAGTTTTTCATTCTTATGATTTGGAAGTGTCAGTACAGAATACTTGCCTCAAACTCAGAAATGTATTTATATATTCACTACATTTTCTAGAAACTTATGTAATATATTGTAGTTTAAAACTGAGAAGGGATGGTGTTCAATCAAGCTTAATTTATTATCAATAATAAAACATTATTGTTGACAGTCTGAGGGCAGAACTCAGACTATAATGATACTGAGTCGTCTTCGGCTTTTATCTGCTCCTTGGTAAATTCCTGTTCTTCACAAATTTGAATGCCTTTCTTAATTCTTTTTAGAGGATTAACTTAGTTATCTGTTTCAGTTCTCCGTGCAGATCAGTTCAAAACCTCTGTGCTGAAACTTGGTAAGAAGGAAAAGGAGAAAAAGGCAGCCCAAACTTATTTTGTATCCTTATGGTCCTGACCTGTTAGTGGGTCATAAAGAAAATTTGTTTTTATTAATAAAATAGTATTTTTATACTTCTGTTATGATGGTGATAATGTGTGTGTCCTGTTTTGTAGGGCAGTAATCCAATTATCCTTTTGGATAAACTGAAGCTGTCTTTTGTCTTGGAACTTGTGCTATAGGGAAACGAACCATTGCTTAAGAGATAACAAGAAGAGAAGTCAAATTTACAAAACAGTTGTTTACATTTCAGAATGTGGAATTCTAGATTGACGTATTACAGAATGGCTTGTGTGGTTCAAGATAAAAATAACACCTAAAACTCCAATATCTAGTGAACAATCTTTAGAAAAAAATGTAGATATCTCATATATGTGATGTAACTTTGCCATTTCATAATTCTATTGAATATGGCATTAAATACTCCTACCCTTCTGTAGCATGTACAGTATACAGCAGCTTTTGGGAGTTTTCTTCTCCTCTGGATAGTTAGGGAAAGGGTTTGTGCCTAGAGAATCAGAAGCCATTTCACTGACAAAATGAATCTCTAAAACAGATTTTTAGAGGGGATTTAAGTGTTTTGATCTCTGAATGTTATCTCATTCCTTGGAAGAAGAATCTGCAGTCTCTGATTAGTTCCACAATTACAGACTTTTTTGTACCCCAGCTTTAGAGATATTTTCCCTTCCAGTTTTAACTTCTCTTGTTTTACTTTAACCTTTGTCAAGTGATAAAATATTTCACTTGGAGTCACCGTACCAGTGTTTCTATCTGTGAGTTTTGGACTTCTTCAATAGTCAAAATTTACCAAGTCAAAACTATCACCATTTATCTCATAAATAATTTCAGTGCCAATAAAAATAGGAAGACAAAGAAACAAAAAAACATTCCTACCTCCTGTTAGCATTTGTGAACATTTGCAAATACATTTGTCATTGTCTGCATCCTTTGTGCTAAAATCATTTCCTGGTTGGCTTATGCTACTTATTTTGCCTGCTGTCCCAGTAAGTCCTTTAAGGTAGATCCTGCAGAAGTGAGGAATGGAAAAACAATTATTCCATGGAAGTTAATGGTAATTGGTCTGCAAAATAATGATGGAATAGTGTGCAATAAATATCCTGTTCAAATAGTTGAGTTCTCTTCTGGCCACTGTACTGTTGTAAGCTGTTTTGCAGCATAATGTTTTTGTATGAGCAGAAATGGTCAGCACAATATTCTAATGGACAGCCTCCACATTTGTGGAGGTGATTTGTTTTGTTCCTGTTGTATTAGAAGGAAATGAGAGCAAGTAGATAACTCCTGGAATTTTTCATACAGCTTATGCATTTTTTTATACTGTAAGTATATTGTGTGCAATTATTTTTTTAAATCATGTTCAAAAGTTTAAACCAAAACTTTTTTTATTCCTGTTTTGCTGTTAACACAATATGGCAATGTAGCATTATAACTTTGCATCTGTGAGAGACAACAGCATTACCTGGACTACTAATTACCAACTAGTAACTGATATTTCAGGACTTTCTCAATATTTCTCTTTCCACTTTCCTAATTACTCTTCCTTTTCATATCTTTTATAGATTTATTAGTGTTAAATCATCACAGATATTTAAGTTTGCTTCAGTTCCCTGGCAAGGCAAGCTTTCAGTGGGGCTGCTACAGCTGGGATCTGCTCACACAGGTGCAGATTCAGTGTCAGTGGTGAGAGACACAGGGCACCAACCTGGGGAGGTGATTACACAGCTATTACTGTGTTACCTTGAACCGGAAGGACTTGAACCCTCTGCTCCCACAGCATCTCTTTGGTGATTGCATTTCTGTATCAAATAGCTCATCCTTCTCAGAGGTATTATATTAGTTTAAGGAGAAGATCTGACACTTTAACTTGTCCTGGTATCTGTCTTCATCTTGCATGTAATTCTCTGCTTATGATAAAAGTTGTCTTTGGTAGTTTAATAGATTATTTTAACCCATTTTATATCCCCTATTTGAAAATATTAAGAACGAATGACTTTTTCTTCATTTAAGTTTCAAAAGATCAGCTCATTACAGATTTTCTCAAAAATCTTTTTCAAAAAGTTAAATATTCTGTTTTTTCTTAAGGTGAGTTCAAAATTCTGTATGCCAGTTTCTAACATAAACGGTATTAAAAGGTCCAAGTATAGTGTATGAGCCTAGGCTTGATTTTCCAAATATCATTTGAAGTCTAATGTAAGAAGAGTATTATTCATTTATTATTATTATTCAATTTTTAAAAGTATGGCTTAGTATAACAGAAAATAAGAAGCAGTGGAAGTAAATTGAAATGAGAGGTTCTGATTGGATATCAGGAAAACCTTTTTCACCATGAGGACAGACAAGCAGTAGAACAGGTTTTGCAGTCTCCACCTTTGGAGGTTATCAAGACCCAACTGGATAAAGCCCAGTGGTCTGACCTCAGAGCTTAGAGATCAGGAACTTTGACCCAAACAAAGTCCATTCTGATCTCCATTTTTCTGTGAATCTATGAAATTTCAGTTTTATGGCCCAACTCATAATCTTTCCAGCACTGAGAATGTACTAATGTTTTTAATGTAGTGAAATATGTTATTTTTCTTTTTCATAATGTTAAATATATTCTTTAACCCCCTGCATTTTATGATGCATTCCATATTTGGCTGCATATTAAAATAAAGTGTCTACTTACAGACAACTATCTTAGTTTTCCATAATTATTTTTTAATATTGTAAATGGCCAAGAGTAATGACCCATTTTGAAAAGGTTGCCTTTATAAGTATTTTAAAGCATTACTTAAAAAAAAAATCTCTGCTGTAGATTCTGACTGATTCCAGATGAAAAAATATTTGCTTTGGAGTTGAGACAACTGTATACTACTAAGGCATTAAGATCTAATGTTTTAGGGGGGAAGATGCTGATAATTTTGGATTGCTTTGCATGTAAGATTTGAGTTTAAATAACAGCATCCATTTTCTCAGGTGTCAGATTGACTTTATTTACAACAAATAGGTGCTAGAAATCTTTGAGGAATTAATCTAAATTTAGGCAATTTTTCTGTCCAGCCACCTAAAGATCCTTATAAAGAAGCATTTCATGGACCATGTAGTGGAAAAGTATGTTAGACTGTAGATTCTCTACTTTCTTCTATAACCAATCAAACAGTATCTACTGCATTTACAGAGAGCCTGGAAAATGGAGTATGAACAGCCCATGTATTTCAGCTGTGGCTGATACTATTTCAAAAGGTGTAATACTATGATACTATTTAAAATGTACAATAATATTTATTTATATATAAAGTATTTATATTTTAAAATATATGCTATTTCCTATTTTAACCAAATAAGAAACTTTACATTATAGAGAATGATGGGAACATAAGTAACAGGTCCATTAATCTGGTGTTTAAATTGACAAGTCTGTTGGGGAGTGAGACTGGACATTTGCTATTAGCTTCATTTTCACAGGTAGGAGGGTTATTCTTTGAGAATCCAAGCCAGTGGGTCATGGAAGGAGAAAGCAGCATTACCTTAGTGTGCTCTTCATGACAACAGAACAGCTCCTACTGCCCACTGACTTAAGTGGAAAATCTCCTTGCAGTATTATTCCTCTTAGTCATCTCTCTTCCAGAAATGTATTTATTGTGGGGAATTGGGATTTGATAGCAACTGCAGATGGTTCCTACTGCCCTGAACACTGCACTGCCAATCCACTATACTGGCACACGTATCCTATCTTACACCATACCATCTCTTCGTCTTTGTGCATCTTGTGTGTTACGCTCACCCAGTGTGCACTAGTAAAATACACATTCTCTCTGTTGGAAAAAAATTGATTGTTTTAGGCAATAGGTGAAAAATGGAGCAAACATGATTTTCTGAGTGAACTGAAAAACTGTCATAATTTGTATGAAATAAGGTCATGCATCTACACAGTCCAGAATGATTATTATCAGCTTTTTTTTTTAAATTCAGATCTGATTTTTCTGCTTACCTGTATTTTAGTTCTTCACTTGCTAGAGAGAAGTGGTCATACAACGAATATGCCTCATTTCCTTCCCAGTCTTTCAGTTGTATTTTAAGAACATAACGCTTCTGATTAGTCAGTTGAGAAACAAACTCATTTCCCAGCCAGTACTCCCCAGCAGGATCACCAAATCCCTGTAATTCAAGTTGTATATTTAAATAGCTTTGTTTTGTTTTTTCTTTGAGTTTGAAATTATCACTTTGTCAGTTTTTAAGTTTAATAGTTTTCAGTCTGTCAACTAGGAATTTACTGTGTCTGTGAGGGTTATCGATCTGTAATATTTCAAAAAGTTAATTTCAGCAAAGACAAACTCAGGAATTTGAACTAGTGAATCAATATTACTTAGTAGATTTGGAGCAGTTTCTACTGTTACCACTAGAAACACAAATATAAATAACTCAAAAAATGTGGACATATCATAGAATCATGGAACAGTTGATTAAAGAAAACTGCAGTTTCGCTTTAAAAACAAACATCACACTTGCAAGTCTCCTTAGGCAAAGAACTTATACTACTCTGACATTTTCTACATGAACATCTAAGGACAAAGGCAACTTTTAAAACCTGCTTACATTCTAAGGCTGCAATTAATGTAACTTTATTATTTTAGATTGAAGATAATAATAACTAATATTAAGGCTTCAGAAAACATTGTTTACCATCTTGTACTCCTTCCATGTCCGGTGAAAGTCCACACTGCCATCTTCTCGTCTCTGGATAATTGTCCAACCTCCTCCACCAGCTTCCATGTCACAGTAGGCCTACCAAAGTGTGTAACAGCGTAAGTGCAAGCAGTCATGGGAAGACAAAAATACGAAGCATGTACTTTGTATAATTCTATACAGTGGCAAGTTTTAAAGTGTGCAAATGAAAAATGTATGTTAACCTAAAAATGCTGGTTTTCATAGCTTTCATACAAATCTGTTGTGGTTGTCCACAAATAAATGTGATTCCTCAGTATATATCACGCTTCACAGAATACAAATGATGCCTTAAAAACAGCTGATAGCTGGTGCTGAAAGAAGAAAAAAAAATGAATGTAGCTTCTGTTTCTATGCTTCCCTCTTGCACTGATATTGTTGTTAGTTTTCTGATGAAATATTTCTCCTAAAAGATGTTCTCACTTCATCTTTTTTGTGAGAGATCCATTCAAGTTTCCCATGGCTTGTCAAAGCACACATACTGTTAAATTCAGGCAGTGAACAAACTGAAAAGTGTTTTTATTTCCACTGTCATTGTTCAATGCCTTTGCAAATAGTCTGACCCCAAAGTTAAATCTAAGTGTAGAACAATTATTATCTGAAAGTTGAATCTTGAAGCCGTGTTATTATACAGATTGCAATGACTATCTTATATTCTAGAATGAAAAAGTAACAATTATAAGATGTTTCCAAATATTCATAAGTCATCTTTGATTTTACCAAGTTATTGCGAAGCATCTGAAAGGACTGACGGGTAATAGGCAGTTCACTGAACTGGGTTTTCGAATACCCAATAAATGCATCCCTGGCACAGTGAAATTCAAGTTTATAGGTGACTTGTTCAGTCAATTTAACAGTGGTCAAATATCATCGTTTATAGAAAAAGTTGTTGACTCTGAAGCTTCACCCCACTGAAATGACAGTTTAAGCAGCCAGATTTGAGAATAGAACTGTTGTACTCTTCCCTGAAACATGTAGTTTTTAACTACTTAGGGAGGGAAGCCAGGTATTAATTTACGTGGGCCACTGGTGCAGTCTGATATTGCTACTGTAGACGTTAATTGATGGTTTTGAATGTTACATGCAATTTCCTTGATGCCTGACATCTGAATTTCAATTCAGCTGGAATTATTATTTTGAAGATATAAATGCTTTGAAATAGCACTTTACTGAGTTCTAATGAGATTAAAGTATTATCAAACAGTGAATGACTGAATGTCATATGTAAAATATTCCTGTTACAGCCAGTATCATTTTGTATGTGAACAGTAAGACAACTACCTTCTATAGACACTATAGGCTCTTTGGGATAAATGCTGGGGTACTGCAAATTTGTTCCCAAAGGGAGAAGCGATTTAGTAGGAACTGAAACACAAAATAAGAAACTGAAGAAGAGAAGTCCATAAAAATCTCACATAAATTTTTCTTACCAGTAACGATTTTATCAATTTTATGTACATTTGGGAGTATAATTTTTCCACACCAAAAATTTCATGTCAGACGTGTAAGTGCTTCTGAAAGATGCCAGTTTTATGGCCTTGAAAAGGAAAATCCTTTTCTTTCTTGGGTGGAAAGCGTGGCACAGACAAAGGGAAAGTACTGGTTACATCATCTCCTTCCAGTGTCATAGTAACTGTTTTAAAAGATGAGAAATTATTGCTGTTTGAGATTTCAGTGTGCGTTTTCTAAGTGGTTGCACACTTGCTCCCTTGAACTAGCTAAAAAGTGAAAATTCTTTTTACTACCTATTAAGTACGCATCATACAGTGAAATGTCTTGCTTTCAGCCTTGACTGGCAGTCCAGAACCCTGCGTCTCACATGTGCAGCTTTGCTCATGAAACTGTTCCTTTGCTTTGCTTTGCTTTCCCTAGAAGTCAATTCTCTGACTAAACAAGATGAAAATATTTACTGTAAAAGTAGTAACTTCAAATTTACATAAAAGTTTGATTTTTAATTTGGGAAAAATAAAATCAATGAAGAAAAATGGCAGCAAAGACTACAGAAAGAAAATTAATTAAATATTTAATATATTTTTATTACTTTTTACTAAAAATACTGAAGAGAAATATCTATCTTCATAAGTCATTTTAAGGATGGAGATAGGCTGTTCAGTAAAACGGAAATTAAGGAAAGGATTTGCTTAGTTAAAAATAAACACAATAAATTGCTGTATCAGTCTGCAGAGGGAACAATTTCTTCATGATGTACATGAAAGTGAGGGGAGAGGAAGCATTTATTTGGACTGTAACTTCTTTTTTTAAAAAAAAAATCTTAATTATCCAGTAAAATGATAAGCGGATGAAGGCTTTCTCTAATACGCATTACTAGAAGAGAACTCTTCTGACCTTTCAGCCTAGCCTAGGTTTTGTATGCACAAGGAACATTTCATAAAACCAGCAAAAATAGATACCAAGATTAGACAGGCAGCAAGAGTCTTCAGACAGATGCCAAAAAGAATAAAGAGATTAGCCTCTCAAATTACAACAAATTGGCGGGGGAATATTTGATTTATCTTCTGAACTGCTTCAGTACTTACAGTTCTAGCAGCTGCAGCACTGTGAGAGCTAAGATCAGCTGCTTATGTTTTTCATTTTCAGATGAAGATCAGTGCTGTATTTTTGAAAATGCTGTAATGTATGTGTAACCAGAAGTAGTCCCCTTTCCAAAGATGGTAAGCACGTAAGCCGTGAGCAGTCAACTTGGTGTCTTCACTGACTAGGAAGCTGACTTTTAGAGCAAGGAATTTTTCTTCTTTTTTCTGCTACACTAGGATATTTGGGATGTAAGTGTTTTCAGACCTACTTTCTGAACGGTAAGTCTCTGGCTGAGTTATCAGGATGAAGATCCACTACAGTTTTTATACCAAAGCAAGTGTGGTTGCCACATCACTTCTGGCTGTTGTCTGAACACTTCTGAGTCACGATGCTCAATGATTTCTGTATTCTGCTTTCTCTAGCTCCTAAAGATGTGACTAGATAAGAATTTTAGTCTTGGTTTCCTTGTTCTGGAAAAAAATGACTACATGCATGGTTTATAATGTAATTTAACCTAATAACATTTACAGAAAAGAAAAAAACACAGATGATGAAACTTCTAAAATTCACCAAAAAAAACCCCCTCATCTGACCTCTTACTATATTGGAGAAGCTATACATATGTTCTTTTTTAATGCTTGGGGTTGGAAACAATTTGTTTATGTGTATTTTAGACATAAGGTCTATGGCATGGGCTCCTTTTGAAATGACTAGCTAGTTGTCTGGATGATCACTTTTTAGGAAAGTTATGCAAAACCATTTTCTTGGTAAATTCAAACTTGCCTAAATCACTCTCTGCAAGAAAGTTTTGGCTAAAAAGGCCTTGGCTTGTGTGTCAGTTCCAGGATGAAAATTCAGCTCAACAGGGGCAGAAATGGGGAAGAGCTTAGCACTGCTTCAGATGCTATTTTCAGATTTGGGGTAATATGTTGGTAATTAGTTGTTGTAACAGTTGAGCTAACATATTAGGGTCATCCAGTCTCCACTATTCTCCCTGGATAAGACCAGGAGGTTAATTGGTTCAGGTGACTGCTGTAAACATGAAGCCATTGACTTTCCATGCGTTTGCCTCTGCCACTTTTCGTTGTGTCAGCAGTCTTTTGCTGTTTTTCCTCAGTGTTTTGAAAAGGACTTAGCTTTTGTCCTGGTGCAGAACAGGAAAGCTTGAAAGTCTGAAAATATTAATGGAATGAAATAATTGTTTTCCTCTCGGCTCTCATATGCAATTCTATAGTTTTGGATTATGATGGGAGACAAATTAGTAAAGTGGGATCGGTTACAGATTACAGAGAAGTTGTTTATAAGCCTGCTGGGAGGTCAGAAGGTGTTACAAGAGGAAAAGATGAAAACATAAACAGCAGTGCAGCACTTTTGGCAAATCAAAAAGGTCATTCTGTTTCCTGGTCCGAGTAGCCATCCACACCATAAACAGCTGAAAATGGTGTAAGGTGTTGATTATCCCTAAACCTTCACTTCCCTTGACAGCTCCTCTTATGCATTTGTATTTGTATAAAAAATCTGCATCAGATTAAAACTTTCTAGTCTCTTATTTTTCATATTATATAGTTAAGTAAAACTTTCACTGTCTTATTAAGTGTCTTTTTCATTCTATCTGAAGTGGGACAAATAAGATTAAAATTCTTTAATATTATTAAATGAATTACTAATTTAATTCAATTATTACATTTTAAATACTTTTTTAAACCTGGGTTAAATGGGTATTTTTAAGTGTTTTAAGCCTCATGTTCAAATGTAAAGCATTTATTACTTTATAGTCTAGGAAATCTGCAATTGTACTTTTGTTTCAGGGACAGAATATTTTGGTGGGTTTTAGTTGTGTAGAAACATACGTTCCTCCAGATTCTCAGATTATATAAATTGCTTAAATATTTATGGCTTTGAAAATGCAGTGTTAAAGTTTCTGACAGAAATTTCATCCTGTAATATGGCATGCGCTTGTGTCTGCGTTTAGAAAATATGCGTGCTTTGTATATTATATTTGATAGTAAAATTAAAACCAAAGGTAAAAGCTTGAGACAAGTAATATTAAGAGAGTCAAGAAATGTTACCCTTCCTGAGATGTCTATCAGATGGCTACAATTTATTATTTTACAGATGCAGTAGCTTGCATCTCCTTTAGCATTTAAAATAGTGATTGTTAGTGATTGTAGATATCTATGTTATTCTGCTTCATGTGTAATAAAACACTTTATTGCATCTTATGAAACTAATTTTCTTGTAAAACAGATGTACTGAATATAGACCAGACCATTCCAAAGGAAAACCAACCTCTTTTTTTTTTCCCCCCTAAGAGAAGCAGACTACAGATATCATCATTTCTCTAAATTATATCTGCAGAAATTGCAGGTTTTATGTATTGTATTTTATAGATCTTACCCAAACAAATTGCTTATTGCCTTTAGTTGAGAGCTCTGTAAGGGTAAAGATCACAAAGTCTGGTTTGGGCTAGATGAAGTTCTGGCACTTCAAAGACTAGTCACTGGTGAACCTAATTTCTAAGCCTTTGCTATCAATACTTGGGAAAAAAAATGCTTTCTCTGTCAAAGTTTTGCCAATTGCTGTTCTACATCTGCCCTTATTTTTCTCTGCTTTTGTAAATTTTCTGTTAGGGTTCTTTTTCCCCAAGTATTTCTGATATAATAAAGTACAGCCTTAGGAATTCCATAAAATACTTCCTTTTTTTTTTGTAAGGAAATGTCTACAATATGAAATTACAAAATAAAAATGTTAGAAAATTATTTAGTGTTTGTCTAAGAAATATATTAAGCATTTTTGTTTATATTCAAATGTCCCTTAGCCTCCTCAGCCTGCTGTCTCTGAAAAGCTGGAAACAAACATTCATCATTTGAGCTCCACTCCTCAGAATGCTCACTGCAGTTTTTGGTTCTTTTCCCTCACAATCCAGCTGGGACTTTTCACCCTTTCAGATTTTATTGATTGTTTCAGCTGAATTATACTCTCTGAAGCATTATCATTTTATTTACGACAGTAAATGGAGCATCTCAGGCATCCACTGAGTGCCATTTTTGGCTCAGGGTCTCTTCTATAGAGGTATGTTGTATTTTTTTTTAACTTAAATTGACATTGAAGTTCATTTCAGTTAAATACACAGGGGAAAAAAATATCCAGAGGAATTTAAAGTGATCTAGTAAAACCACTGCAAACTCTCACTTTTTATTTCAATCAGAACAGTATTTTCCAGGAAATATTTTCCAGTGTCAGTGATCTAACTGCTAATCTAATTATTATACAAATGCCCTTAAAACTCTGCATAACAAAGAACTGAAACCCATACATGAGTCCAGTACTAGTACATTGCTTACATGAGTACACAGCCATGAGTACTTTTCTATGCCCCTGATTTTACTGCCTTTGGCCACCTGGAGGGACTTGACATATGAAGGAGCTAAGAACTTAGAGGAGACAGGAGACTGCTGATCATGCAGAGCAATTGTGTTAGAGATTTTATAAAGAAATTACAGTGCGATATTGCTTTAATTGCGTTAATTATGTGGAAACAAAGAATGAAACTCTGGCATGCTGAGGTGAACAACAAAATGCTCTTTCATTTCAACTGAGCCAAGATTTCTCCTGAAGGACTTTTTTCTTCCTGGAAGGTACTCAAATCTATAACTGATGAAATGCTCATAAAAAAAAACATCGTGAGTAATAAACTTCACTCTTAAATAGCCTTTAAAATAGTGTATTTATCAGATGAAATAACTTTTTAACGCATTGTGAGCCTAGGTAGCACTTTACAGCCATCATACCTTCTTTTCTTGCGCACTGTTTGTTAAGGTGTAGATTCCACTTGTTGTCAGTCCAGACTTGAAAGCTTCAGCACAGTCTTTGAAGCTGATTTGCTCCTCTTTAGCTATGAAGTTGTTCTTAGCTGCTAAAAATAAAATAGAAATTGAAGGCATTAAGAAGAGATGAATAGAAGTTACTAATAAGCAATTAATGATGTAATCAGCTAAAAGCTTTGCAGTTCTGAAAAATATGCCTAGTCCTGAAAAAAATTACAGATCAAGGTATTAATTATGTGTGTTGTTACTTTATATTATTTAGGGATGTTATTCTGATATGAATGTGGTTGCTTGACAGGTTGAAAAGTGCTGACACTTCTTAATATATTGAATAAGAAAACCTAGGCTATAGCATCTCATTCAGTTGAACAGTTTCTACTTCCATTCATTGCCCTTGCTGGACTCCTGTATGCATTACAACCTCTGCATGCGTTAACTTCTATTACAGACACATCTAACTAGCAACTGATTGTATTAATAATGATCTTTGGCTAGTACTCTAATGTTGTGAAATCTGACATAGGAGTTATGAACACAGATATTCCAGCTGACTGGAATAAGTACTCTTACAAAGTTTTAGCTAGTTTACTTGCCCCTGTGCTGAGCAGGAACAACTTTGTACATACCAAGCTGAAGCTTGGTAGCTCAGCCCAACCCACGAAGGCAACATCCCTTCTGGAATTCATTTATGTAAAGAAATACATTTTAATAAGCCTACGCCTTCTTATTTTACAGAACGATCTAAGGCTCATCTTTTTGTTCAGTTCTTTATTAACTATGGAGGCTGGAATTTCCTGGCATTTCGCCTGCTGACTGATATTTCATATTTGACCCTTTTGGGGTTGGTTCTGTGTATTTTCCCTTTTAATTTAAATTAACAAGCACAGCCACTTAGTACAAAGTTTTAGGTGCCATATAAATACTTGCTTATATTACAGTTGCTTATTATGTTCTTTTTAGCTTGCTTATTCATTATTTACCTGTTTACAAGCTTTGCCTTAAATATAAAAATAACACGTTCAGTGTTTTAATTGCTTTTCCACACTCTATTGTTTGTATGCTGTCTTACAAGCTTTCCCTGCTAATTTTGTCTTTTTGGCAAACATTCATTATTTTTTCCACTCTGAGTTTAACAGTGTTGTGGCCAACATGACTTTGACTTGTTTACTTATTTGTGCGCTAGTAGAGCAGATAACATCAGCAGGAACATGTACAGACTTGGTAATGGTATTTAAGGGGATAGTGTCAGCTATTAAGACCAAAAACTTTTCAAAAAACCTACAACATCATATTATTTAGGACACTACTGAAAGCGAGGACTTCCAAACACCCTTTTCTTTTTTTGTCATCCAACTTAGAGTAATGTAGCATAGTCCATCTATATTGTCTTTTAAACTGTAATGACAACTATTTTTAAATTATCCTAGTATTTAATTTTAAATCCTTTTCTTAGAGGTTCTATATGCTTGTGTATTTCCAGCCTTGAGAACTTTTACAATGCCAGATTCTTTATTCTTTTATATAGAACAGCTATACCTTCTTAATTTGTGAAAATTCTGTATCAGACATGAAATTCAAGGTAAGGAATTTGTTCATTTAAATCCTGTTTAGCCTTAACTTCTAGTTTATGGTTTGTGTGGGGTTTTTTTGTGGAGCACGTGAATCTGCATAAATTTGTAAGCTATGCTCAGTGGTTATGATTTGTTGCAGGGCTGTCAGGCATTTAGGAGTGAGATTATTGCCTATAAAATTTGCTAAAATGAGGGATTTTTAGGATTAACAGGGAAGCTTCCAGTGAAAGACTGGAGGACTTTTGGGAGTACCTGCTGCCTGGGCTGGTGCTTTCTGTTGTTTGGGGCATACGCAGGTGCTAAAAAATGGACCAGTGCTGAATCCTCTGCTTTTAATAGCTGCTATAATTCGTCCTTTCTTTGATCAACTCCATGTGCACGGAGCAATGAGAGGTGGCAGAAGTAACATTTGTAAGCCAGGAAGAAAAGCTACAGGCCTACATCTTGCAGTCCAACCTAGATACATGGTCAAGGGAGTGTGTCTTGCCAGAGGGATGAATGCCACGCGAGAAGAATGATACTTGGCATCTCTGTATTTTGTTGAACCACAGCAAACCAATATAAACCAGAGAAGATGAAGAAAATGCTGAAAGGAAACCGCATAAATGTTGTGGTTGTTCCTCCCACCCATAAAAAAAACAGGTTAGTTCAACTCAGATGCAGAATTTAAGGCAAAAAAAAAACCTTTTTGAGAAGCAGAAGTGTGAGGAAACTGGTTGTAAGACTTTACAGGTAACAATGTACACAAATTAGGGAATGTCACTCAAATTATATAAGCACGTCTACATTTACTTACAGTTTGGTGTAGATATCATAGTAAGCAAGTTATGAACAGTCTCCATCAGATCATGTTGCTGTTTCTGCAGAACTGAGTTGTTTACTGTAGCTGTAACTAACTGCTTTTCTAGTTCTTCTATAATAGAGTTCTGTCTGGCTACTAGGACTTGAAGCTGATCTTTTTCATCTTTTATTGACTTCAGCTGAAGTGTGTGCTTGTCTTCCATCTCAAGAACTCTTTTTTCTAGAAAGCTAAATGAAACAAAAAAACAATTGTGAGCTGATGTAAAGAGAATCAAGCCTGTTGTAGAAGTTTCTTTCTTCTAAGTACTCAACCTCGTTCTCTGATGTTGTGCATGCAGTAGAAAGCGAATTGAAAGCTGAGTTTAGTCTGATCTAGGTGCTTTAATTTATTGTGTAACTAATTAGTACATTAACAAACACCATTATCAAGTGTAGTCTATACTGCAGGCTTTTAAACAACTGAGTGTTTGATAATTCAGCATTATAAAAGGAAAGATCTAGTTTGGTCCTGAAAAAAAAGGATAGTAGTGCTAGAAGTACAGGGAGTATAAAATGGATGCAGACCAAAAGTAACCATTACTTATGACTATGAAGTGTCTTGAATACCATTCTCTCACAGGTTAGATGTAATAGTGAAAGATTTCATGTTTTTACCCTATTAAAAGATGTAACTTATTTAAGGATGAACCAATTAACTTTTCAAATGTCCTGTAATTATAATAAAATATATACTTAACATAAACAAATGTTACGACGTTCAGACAGGGAAATGTGTAAATAGTTACTTGAAGATGTTACCCATCTCCAATTCTGGAGCTGGTGTGAGTAGGTGACTGGCTGGAACATGATTTCATTGCTAATTTTCGTGATGCAGACTCTGAGAAAGCTGATGTTAAAAGATGCATGGCCAGGAGAGAGAAGTTCACCTAAAATCCATTGCTGTTATTGAAAAAAAAATCCTAAACCTTATGTTTCAAGAGATAAGCTCAATGTCAGATTGTCTTTTGTTAGGTGAGAAATACTTTTGTGTTTAGACTACCCTTGTGAAACCCATGTAAAGTCTGCTGAGTTCAATACACACAAAAAAAAGTGACATTTTGAAATTCAGTATTTACTTTGCTTTCCATTTGATAAGAATGCTTGTTTTTATTAAGCTCGTAGATAAAATCTTTAGGGAGCACATATAAATGTAGTGGAGTAGTGAACAAAAATGTCAAAACATGTCTCCTGGACTTTTTAGCTAACTCTTTCAAAATAAAAAGCACTTTGCACATATGGTTCTCATTGAAAAACATGGCTTTGAAGAAGAAAACTTACTGTTACTGCTGCTTTTAGATTTCTCTGTAAACTATTTATTGCCAAAAGTAAAATAAGACTCTGGTGATATGAAAATGAAACTAGCTGAAAAAAGGCAAGAGCCTTTGGAAAACAGCTGAGTACAGAAATTGACAGAAGTAACAGTTGGTTATCAGTCGGAATTTCAAAAGACTGATTAGTAAGGAAAGTTGAATATGAGTAGTATTTGACCTTTCTCACCAGGTTAGAAAAAAATTATGGCAATTACATGATTGTATATTAGGATAGAGGTGTACTACATGTAAATAAAATTGTAGAGATGTGGTTGCAGTGGCTTAGTTTGAGTCAGGCTTTATAATCCATAACTTCATCTGGGTAAGCCTAAAGAAGAATATGAATTGGCTACTACTGGAGTACTGAGAAGTATTTCAGTTTTAACCTTAAGTTCCTCATATAAAAAACTTTAGAAAGGGAAGAATGATATATAAACAGAACACAAGAATGAACCTGCATAATTCCCTGGGCCTTTAATAATACATGACCTTTGTAACAAGCATAGCTGGGTATTGGGAGCTTCTGTGCAGGGCTTTATTTTCCTACTTGACTACATCTGTTGCTAAAACCATTAGAAGGTCACTTCAAGGAACAGCGGTTTATTGGGTTGATAGGCAAACTTACCTGTTTTTTTCTTGTAATTTAGTTATCTCGTTGGTCTGATCTGAAATCTGTCTTTCTAGTTTGTTTGTTGAAAGCGAGTGTTCCAAAAGCTGAAGTTCAAGTCTGGTTGTCTGGTTTAATACCTAAATAAAATTTTTAAAAAATATTTGAAAATCAAGACACTACTTTCAAATAAATTGTGATTTTTTTATGTTGTGAAATCATGCAAATCTCTACTTAAGCCTGTAATTAAAAAAATAATTTTGAACACTTAATTTGGGCACAAATGCTCATAGAATTAGAAAGAAGAATACACAGACTTGCACTAATTTCATTGTTACATTACCATACACCATTGGGAATATTTCAGTAGTATGCTACGTTTCTGATCAATGGCTGAGAGTTACTGTGTACTTTAGTTCTGCTGTCATACCTTCCACTCTGTTACGATATTCTTACTTCATTACTGGAACTATTATGGTTGTTGTTCAGAGAATATTTGAAGTTGAGTTGTTTTCTCAATCTGGTGTAGAAAGGAAGTACTTTGGCCCAGTCCTGAAATCACTAGATAGTTCCCTCTTAGCTATTTTCCTTAATCCTAAATTATTTTTGAAGTGTTTATCATGTGAACCTCACTTTTGTTGATTCATTCCTGCATTTTAATGTTACCTTGTCTATATGTATTGTTTACTGTCTAAATTTATTTGCATCTTTAAATTAAGAAGTGCAGGTATTAGGAAACATGGAAGATATACATTTCGATTTGTATTGGATTGCATTACTTTGAGGCATGTTTTCTAGAAATATTTTCTCATTGTTTTAGAACAGCTTTTTTTAATTCAGTGGAATTTGGCTATCTTGGCAGGAAGAATTGATTACTCATGTCCTTCATGTTAAACAGTCATTCAGGACATGATTTCACACTTAAGTGTAATTGAAAACTATTGCCAAAAGTAAGCGTCCTTGAGAGAGCAATTGTTTGGTTAATTTCCTTATGTTGTTAATTAAGCCCTTAACCCAGTCACCAGTAATTTCAAGCAGCGAAGGAAAGTTAAAGTGATTATTTTCTTCCTCTAAGCACAAAATAATTGAATAATTTCCATAAAGACATTACTGTGAATGAATAACTACATTCTCTCAACATGTGCAAAATATTGGGCTCCAGAATAATGCAGTCAGAAAGTTGAATTCAGTAGGACTGTGAGCTATGAACTACCAGTTTATCAAAGAGTTCACAAAGGCTTGGTTTAGGTTTAAAAATGTAATGAAATACATTGGATGACTTCTACAGAAAGCAAAATGTCCAACAAGGATTTTAGGTTTTGCATCCTATTTGCGCTATATAAACTGTTATGTGCTGCATGCTATATTCATTATTTGTTTGGGGAACTGTATATCTGAATTTCCCTACCATGTTAGCAAAACTACAAATACATACCATTCTACATTGATTGCACTTGTATAAACCCATTATTTTTTTTGTTTGAAATAATTTAGAGAATAATATGTACAGTAGGCAAGTTTAATTCTGTGTGAATAGACTTTTCTAGTTGCCTACTCCTAATACCCTTTTTCTTTTCTTGATTCATCTCTGATTCGTTTATTTATCCCTCTGTTAACCAATAATAATACTGCATTGTGCTGGAAATGAACTGTTAATCCTACTGACAGTACCTGTGAAAACACTCATTAAAAAGATTCATTTTTTTTCTTGATAAGCAGTTTTTAAAAATGCAAAAGAAAATTTAAACGTGAAAAAGCAATTAGCCCGGTAAATGGGACAAAGGCGGTTTGAAGGAACTCTCTTTTAGCTAAGAGCTGGTGGTGAGAGGCGAATTATCAACAGAGCTATACAACAAGGCTTGTATAAAACCATACTAGTGCCCAGCTGATGTTTGGATATAGTGTAGTAGTTTTAAGTACATTATCTTTAAAGATGAATGTAACAAATGTCTTGCTGTACATACTTCAAATCCTGCTGAAATGGAAGTCTTTCAAGTGACAGCAGTGGGCTTGAGATGGAAACATGTATTACCAAATGCTAATGTTTCTGTGAGCTGGGTAGAGCTGTTGATTATAGTGATCGACTTCTAATTGTTGAACTGAATAGCATAACACTAAATTGTATTAAATGTATAATTATAGGTGGTTGGGAAGCAGAAGCATTTTTAGGTTGAAATGCATTACTTACTTGTGCTTCAACATCTGTTAATTTGCGGGTCTGTTCAGCTGTTTGATTTAGTAAGTTTGTGCCTATTTCAATCATTACTGCAGTCTGGTTCTGCACTGCAGTTTGCTGGATCTCTACCATTTCTTTCTTCATACTGTCTTGAATGTAATTCTCAAGCTACATGGGAAAGGAAAGAGAGAAGATAGTTGCATTCTTTAAATGTTGGAGGGGGGGGTAGTACAGTAAGCCTGCTGGCTGCCTTGCTAAACAGATTTGTTCCTTGTCTGTTACGCGTTGATGTGAAGTTTCCCAACGTTAAGCTCTGTGAGAGGAAGGGCAATGATGACAAGGAATGTATGGCCACCCGTTTTCTGAAGGCAGGAACAGAGATTTATGGGAGGTAGGTAGAAAAGGGGCGGCGGTGAGAACGCTTGTGGGCACTTGGAAGCTTTTCTGCCGTAGCGCTCCCACCATTGTAACCATCA
The DNA here is from genome assembly GCF_036417535.1 of Chlamydotis macqueenii. Taxonomy (NCBI): domain Eukaryota; kingdom Metazoa; phylum Chordata; class Aves; order Otidiformes; family Otididae; genus Chlamydotis; species Chlamydotis macqueenii. The sequence goes on from NC_141558.1 coordinate 25,363,489, forward strand.
GAGGAGCTTCACCAGCTTTGGCAGCCATGGGAATTTTTTTAGGAGACAAAAGCTGAGAAGTTTAGTCATCTTCCTGTATCTAGACTTAAATATTTTCAAAAGCATTTTTCATCACATGACTTGAAGTCAGAGAAGAGGTCAGATGTCATTTAACAGTGTTATGTGCACATTTTTATCAGAGAGAATTTCAAATAAAGACATGAAACAGTAGGAAAACCAATAAATACTTTAAATACTTAATATTTAGGAATGCAAAAACTGTTTTAAATACTTGATTCTGAAGTCATTTCTGTGTCTAAAATAACAAGGCTTTTTTGGTAGTCATTTTATAAGAGTACACTGCTTTCAAGGAAAGCAAGGAGAAAGTAAGTAGCAAGGAGAAAATTCAAGTAACCTCTCACAAAGTCTTTCTTTTCATGAGTCTGGATTATCCAAAAAGCAGTCTGATTTTTCTCCATGCTTCTTTAATATTTTCTCAATAACTTTGCAAGTAATTCCTATTTCTTTCATGAGTCATTGCTTATTTGAACTCTTAAAAATCCATACCACATGATTTCTTTTTTATCAATGAATGGGGAAATTTCTAGAAGTTTCTAGAATCAAACCTCTACTTCACTCCAACATTGTTCCAGCAAGAGAATCATAATCATTTTTGAGCTTCATGCTGTACCTACAAAGAAGGTACTAGCTAGTAAGAAATAGCTAGTGTCATTAAGTACAAATTATAAAACACCACCAAGTCCTAATCTAAGGAAAATGGTAAAACAGATCGACATCTTGATTTTTTAAAAGATATTATTTTGATAATGCTATCTTGATATTAATAACGGTTTGTAGTGAGGAGGAGCTTTGAACGTTATTATATCATTATTTTCCATATTGGTGAGGAAAAAGCAGCTTATGATTTAATATTCTACAAAACCACTGTTCAGATATCTATATTAAAAGTGGCAAATGAAGAAAACAAGATGTATTAAGAAGTTAAAATCTCTGAAACTGGAAGTATATTCTTAGTCTGAGGTAAGCATTACTTCTTTTTGTCCAGTGTGACCAAACTTTCAAAGCAGTATTTGTTCGCTCCGTTCTCCCCATGCAGCTGGTGAACTGCAATGCACAACAGAGATTTCAGATCTGGCACAAGCTGACCCACTGCTGTATTTAAGTGTACTTACTTCTCAGGTGTACCACAAGCACTTAAAACTAGCCTTTAGAAAGCCTTTACGTGGTCTTTGCATAATAACCTTTTTAAATACTGAAAATAAATATACAATCAACTGAGGTTTGGCATGAAAATTTAACATGAGTATCTTCAATCGCCATCACACTATGGCACCTATTCACAGGATCGGTTCTTAAGTGCTACCTTTTGCTCCTGGATATTCCTCATTTCAAAAGCTTCCTCACCCAGACACAAATCTAATTTGACCAATCATGTCGGAATATTTATGGTGACATTTTTTAGGTCAACTTCTTCTTTTCTGCTGAGCTAAGATGAGTGGCTTTTAATTGTGTAGTAATCGTAAGACATCTCTGGTCCTTGATGATTAGGCTAGGAGATGTCAGAGTATAGTGATAATTACATTTTAAAAGCAGTACAAGATGGTATTTAGTGCACTGTAGTCCAAGGAGATGTGCAAAATTCTGAAGGCTTTTATATAGATAAAATTAAGTAATTTTTCACTGAAGTTAGATGCTGCTCCATGAAGACTGAGAACAACAGTATGTGCCTCTGAAAAGGCTAGACATCTGGGGATTAAACAATTTCTGAGTCCAAATTAAGTTTAACAACTGAAGCTGGAGAACTGGACATCATTACAGACAACTTGGAAAAGACCTTTGCTCAAATGCACCTCTGTTACAAAAAAATGAAGGGAGAGCTCCAGAATGCATTTTATTTGCCTCAGTGCCACAGTCAAGTGTGGTAATGCCTTTATAAAGATCAAGGATATGGCCTCGCCTGGCAGACCCCATGCCAGGGAAGAAGTTACATTAGAAGGGATATTGGGGGGAAAAAAGAAAAAAAAGAAATGAGCCATCTCAGGTATGAGAGAGAAGCACTGAAAATACTGTGTTGTCTTCACTTTAGAAAAAAAGGCCCACAAACAAATAAATAGATGAACAAAGAAGATCAAGAGCTTTGATTCTTTCATAAAATAATTGTAGATACTAAACCTTATTCTTCAAGGTTGGTTCCTTGCTCACTAGGGAGAGATCAGAATTAGAATCTGAGCAAAGTCATCTCTGCAACTGGGATTACAGAACTGCATAACTTCTTTGAAAATGTTATCACTGAGTTATTCCAAAACACACTACTAGAAAGTGAGTTAATTCTGGGCTTCAAGGTAAGGTAAACATTTTAGGGTAGGCTTAGGCAATTGCCCAGTTAACACACACAGCTGTAAGGTTGCTCTGATCACAGAACACAAAACCTGTGATTACAATTTAAGGCATCTGGTGGTTCTGGTTGCCAGGTTTTTATACCCCTTGTCACCATGCTTGCAACCTTGGAAAGCAGTGTTGTTTGGACACACAGAGCTGCATTTTCATTATTTATCTTATTTGAATACCTGTAAGTATAGGCCCGTCTCCAAGTATCTAACCTCTTTCAAGTAACACCTCATTCATGTGATGTATTCTAAATCATTGAACTATTCTCTTTACTCCAGTTTAACAGCTTGTCTTCACATCTGTTTTTCAACTTAAAAATATTAAATAAGTAACTTAGGGAATATGGTATTTGTGCTTACTTGAAAGCATGAAATATGAACATCAAAAGGGATTTATTTTAAGATTTAAAGCCAGTTTCATGATCTGGCTCATTTATTCTCATTTAAAGCAACCTGAAGCATCAAAATGATATTGACCTACGAAGTGGCTTTGGAGCTCCTTGTCTGGTTTTTTTTTTTCCCCTAAAAATCCTACAAAGCATGATTACATAAACCACTTCTCCTCTTTACTTCATATTCACTAATCCTCTCCCAATTCTATGCATTCTCTGCATGTACACATCAAAAAATCTCTTTTCCTGACCTAAACCAAGATACGCACTCATCCCTCTTTGTTTATATTCCACTCTCTCTTCATCATACAATGCAAAACTGTAGAAAGTAGGACTTTTTACAACTTTTTTTTTGTGGCAGGTGCTTACTTTCTTTCACCTTTCTTCAAAGATGAATAAAAGAATTAGGTTCATCCAAAATGCCCATCATCTTCCCACTGACCTTAGCAAGAGCAAAACATGTTCCCATTGCATACTCTTGGAAAGCAAAGCCCTTGGGTTTCCCTTACATCAGCTCCTGCCAAGGAGCCTTCTTCCATTATAAGCAGTAGCACACTCAGAATTTCTGAAGTGGGGAGAATGCCTTGGGTCATTTACAACAGGGAAGGGCACAGGAATGAAATGCTTCAGTCCTCATCCATGAGTTCGGAAGCTTGGCAGTGTGGTTTGTACGGTATGTCTGTCTTCTCTAATATTTTGGTCAAATTTGGAAGATGCAGCAGGGATTTCTTACCATATTTCTCCTTTGCCACATTGGTAATTTATGGGAAGATAATTTTTAATCTCTTTTTAATTCAGTTAATAGCTGGAGTATAAGACTTATGTTGATGTATGTGAACCTTGATTACATGATGGTTATTTTAGACAAAGTAATTGTGAAAACCTCAGAGCTGACTATTAATGATGCATCTTTGAGAAATTCTGCTTTAGAGGGAGTAAGTCAATCAATGAATTCTGTCTTAAGGAAATTGCAAGGGAGATGAAAAGAGGTATTAATGCATTGAGATTTGAAAGAAGAAATAGTTAGTTGATATAATTTCAGTGATTCTTCGTGGGTTTTTTTTTCATGGAACATTCTATTTTTTGTGTAAGACTTTGGCTGGCGTGTATTCTTGAAGACCATAAATATAAAAATGAAAGCACAGATGGGAAAAAGCATTTCTCTTAAAGTATGCTTAAATTGCAAAAACAGCTGGGAAAATTGAAAAAAATAATTTCTCAATTAAGGTTTGTAATATAGTTATGGTGATGCATTTTGAGAGAGACAAAATTCTCCAAGGTCATCAGTTTGGGGCTGTCATGCTTTATTACTTCAAATCATATAAAATCATAAAATTTGACGAAAATACTTTTGCAAAGTTGCCAAAAGAACAAGGACAGATCAATCATATTGGAGCACATTCCAAAACATTGCTTTTATAGCCAAGATTGTCTTTTTTTAAGCAAGCTTTAAATTGGCAAGAAAGAAAAGACAACATGTAGAGTATGCGTTAAAAGAAGTTAGTTTTGTAACCATTGGCAGAGGGTTGCCAATACTTATTTAAATTAAAAGCCTTCCTGATTGCTATTTTATAGTTTGTTGTCCATATTACAGAACAATTTTCCAAAGAATCAATAACTTATTTGTGCATTCTGTAGACACTTCAACTTACAATTTCTTCATTTAAAGTTATAAAAGAGGTCTTGCTTTTGTTCTTTGCTGCCAAATGGTTAGTTTATACTAATTAAACGGTCATGTTCCTGTCAGCATTTACAGCTATATGAATACATCCATCCCTTCTTTGCCAAATGCTGTCCAATATAAATGGTACAAATAGTACTGGCTGCTAGTTTCACTTTATAGGATTTGTCAGTTACTGGAGCAGTCTTTCCAAATAAAGTTTGGTGATTTTCCTGATATATATATATTTATAATCTGATTGTATTGACTGTAACAGTTATTTTCAGAGAGAGGTAATGTTCCTCGTGAGTTTCCATATAGAGCTGTGTCCCATAGAAGTAGGTAGATGGCTGGAGCTGCATGATGCTTTGTATCCACCCCTAAGATCATCAGAATTTATCGGGATCTTTTTTTCCTTGAATCAAATATGGATTAATTACTAGACTAAGCAATTTACCACTTTCAGGGAATTCATCTGTAAGTCTCAGGAAATTCCAAAAGTATTGGTTTTAGGCTTTCTCACAACTTGTCTACTGGAATCTGAAGATGATCTTTATTCTTACAATATAGCATCCATTCCTGTACCTGCTAGGAGAAACAGCAGAGTGGTCAAAGTTTCTCTACGTTTATATCTCTATAGCCCTGTATTTAGATCGGCAGTTTCATTGCATGAAAAACATCATTAGCCCCATAAACTCAGCAACCGCTACATGTGATACCCTGCATGAAAGCTCAGCTGCATTTGGGTTGTTCATTCTGATGAAGGGCTGATAGCTGGCCAAATGGAGAGGTCACACGCCTCCGCACCCCAGCCACGTGTTCCTGCTCCCTTCCTTGCACCAGCTCTCACATTTCTTGTTGGACGTTTGACTAAGCCTGGAGGCACTAACCTAAAGAAAACAAGGGACAATTTCCTGTCAAGTTTGTTGTAGATCTCTCCTAGATGTCAAAACTGTTACTAAGAGAACTATGGCTGTTGTTAGTGTAGAAAAGTTATTTTTAAGAAGTAACATGATTTTAAATGACGTGTTAGATTTTTACATAGAGACTTTCCCTAACATTCTCCTTAGGATATCAGTACGTTTGAGGGTCATTATCTTCCTCTGACTGCAGTGACAACTGATTGTTCTCCTGCCATTAATATGAAGTTTTAGATCCTTCATACTCTTGGCAGTGGCGGTCTGATAAGTATGGAATAATTTAACTAAAACTAGCTTTCTTCATATTTTCAAGGGGGAAACCCAAGGAATATGCATACAGTTTTCATGAGAAAGTTATTTCTACTCAGACCTTGGTTGTTCTTAGTAATCAGTTTACAAAATAGTTCAAAAGAACTTGCAGAAGTATCAGGTTGTATTACAACATATACTGCATGCTTACACATCTAATATAGATACAGAGAAAACTGCAGACATAATAATGTGTCTGTAGTGTTTTTCCTCTAATTTTTGTTTTGAATTTCCAAAAGTGGAGTAGATCCAGTAGAAAACCTAGCAACAGAAAATACAACATTTACAGCTAGGCTTTTCTAAAAATATGCACTGAAGCTACATCGTTTGACATATATTAATCTGTCTAAAGCTTTTTAACTTATTGTTCTTGCATCCCTACTAAAAATGTCTTGTGCTTTACTCAAAACTTATCTTTGTGAATTTAAACCACTGGAACTTAATCAGGCCTTCCAATATGTGTGGTCATCATCCTGACATTTTGTTCCCCAACATCTTTATTTATACACAAAAGTGTATAATTTTGCTTAGTTCTAGTGACAGGGCAAAATATGAAAACCACTGATGAGTCTCCTCAGTTCTTTTTTTGAATACTTTTTCAGAGTACAGATGAGACCTTCCTACTTCTCATACTCCAGATGTCTCCAGTTATCTTTAACCAAGTAATGCTTGGCCTTAGTTGCCTTGCCCTTGTTTCAGAGTGGCAGTGTTCTTTGGATTGTGGCCACATCTGGTTTCTTCATAAATCATCTGCAGTAGAATTTAGCCCATAATTTGAAGCATTTTTTTCAAACTCTGTGCCAATGTGCAACTGTTTCGTTGTAGAAGGTCATCCATTTGTGCCACAGAATCCTTTAATTTCTGGTTTTCATATATAAAGAAAAATACAGAAAATACAGTTTTGTCAAAGCCTATTTTAACAGACTTCACTTTCAATTAAAATACTAAATATGTAAACTGTTTATTTGTAGTATAATTGAAGTCTGCACACTAGGAAGGGTTTCTTAGGATAAGATTATCTTTTTGGATCCTACTGAACATGAATAACAGTGATATGTAATGTAATCTTTATTAAAAAAAGAAAACACGGTCACAATTTCATCACAGCAGTTCATACAGGCAATATGAAGTATTTTACCTACATACATATGCCACACATGCTGCTTAATGTGGATGTATGTAATGAATGGAGCACCATATTGCCAGGCTCTGCATGTGCGCTTATATTTGTTCTTCCACATCACTGCAATTTATTAGTGCTATGAAGACAAAATACTTTACAAATTTGAATTTTGCAGACAGTTTTGTTCTCTTTAAAATAGCTTTTCATATTTGTTTTCACAGTCTATCAATGGTGCTACTGCTTAAAGTTAGAATAAAAATGGAAGAATCACTATCCCTTCCAAGATCAAGATCCATTTATCTTGACAAACCTAAGGGAATATTTTTTTAAAGTCATTGCATCAATCCCCATATTGATATCCCCAATCGATCATACTTTAAGCTATTTTAAATCAGCTTTTAATAAAATAATCTATTTCTCTATGTTTTCTGAAAGTCACTTATCAATTTTGGTAGCTTGTAACTTTTGGAAAAAATCAATACACTGCGGAAGAAAAAAGCAATCGTGTCTGGAAAGGAGACTTTTAAAATTGCCTTTTTTTTTTTTTATTCTTTTTTTTCTTTTCCTGGGACAGGAAGTCCCTATGGACTATGTGTTGTTTCTCAAGGGAGTTAAGAAAAAAATCTTTTGGGAATGTATATGGGAATGCTTGAGATGTCTCTATGCTGTTAGCTTCTTACATGCCCCATTGAGCATGTCTGCCTGTCCAGACCTCCAGCTAAGATTTTTCTCTTATCTCATTTTCCTGTCAGCAAACAAAAGGTGAAAGTAACATCATGAATGAATACTAGCTGAAAGTGAGCTGTGATTTATTGGAAAATATGCAAGCTAAAATTGTGTAATAAAATACTAAAGGTTTAAATGTGAACTCTTAAAATAGTAAATACAGACTTTAAATTATACGCAGGAGATGGTTCAATTAATGTCACTTGTGCACTAAATGAAAGCTTACCAATTTATTCTCATGTCTGATTACATCTTATTTAGAGGAAGCTGTTATGCTTTCATAATTCACACTTTCTAGCAGAAGGAAAAAATTCCCCCCTTCATTGGCAATAATCTATTTGAATAAAACCCAAGTATTTTGTTATTATAACATGAAACACCTTCATTGTCTGTGCAAATATTTATGAAGAATGACTTTCACTCTGTGTTCTTAACTGGAAGTACTTTGTACCTAATACTAAGAGGTATGACAGCATGATCATACTTTCTGCTGTATGTTCTGAACTAACTACAAAAGTTACAATCAAAATTATGACCTAGAAAAAGCAAATGAGTGCACAGGAAAAGGGGAGACACTTTGAGAGCTGAAACTATCCCAAAGGCTATCTTAGAGTTGAGCTCCCACCACTCCAGACTCTGAGCTTGTTTTGTACATGTGATACCGTATTACTGCTTTTCAAACTGCGCATGCGTTTTCCTGTGGTTTGTCACTTGGAGGATGACACAAGTTCTTTATACTGCATATACTTTTTACAGTGCATTTTTTAGGAGATGTAAATAAAATTGCAAATGAAAAATATTCTTGAGATTTCCAAAACTGATGTTAATAGAAACTAAATAGTCAACTTGACAAACCTTTTAGTACTGTGGATTTCTATATGGATAAGGAAATAATTTAAAATCAAAATTTAACAGTATCTTAAGAACTAAAATCAGTTATTTGGTGCCTAACTGTTCTCATTAAGAGTTAAGGATATTCATTAAGGCAGTAATCTAAGATTCTGAATCACCGTTTTTCAGGATCACAGCTAAGTGATATTTCTCTTAGAAATCAGGGAAGGAATTCATAAAGTTCCCATTAGGCTAAAAATAAAGAATAGATAAATAAATAGTGTGAGTCATGAATGGCATGTTGCCGAAGTTCAGTAGCACTGAAGCCAGGAAGACAAGCCAATGGTGCTTCTGCCATTCACTGAAAAAAAATATAAATATTCCTCGTTATGTGCAACAAGTCACCAACATTGAAAATTAGGATTCCTTATTTCTGAACAGTATAAGAAATATTGCCAATCAATATTTAATTTTTAAATACTGATTATAACATTGGGCTATAATTTCACAAATTGAATATTCAAACTTTTTGAAGAAAAGCCTACATGTTTTGAGTCATATTCTGTACTTGCATGCTACCATGAGGGAATCAGGACTTTACCACACTGGTGTAAAGATGAGATTCTGCCCTAAAAAGCCCACATTTGAATAAACACTTGCTATCCCAGATCTGAAGTAATCCTTTCCCATTTGTGTATTTTTTCCACTGAGCAATAGACAGCTGAAATAAACTTACCATCAGGTATGCTGGTGAGAGTACTTATGACATTTTTCGTTAAAGACATTGGCTGTGTAGCCTTATAAACTTTACCAATTTTTTAGCAAATTGGTATCTGTCACAGATTTTTCGTACTATAAAATCATTTACAATTTTTATCTCAACTTACAATATCAAGTCAATTTTTTAATTAATTCCTTTTCCAGCAAGACAGCCTATTTTAGAGAATATCTCATGAGGTGGTGGAGCAAATCACAGTGCAATTCTTTGAGGAAATATGAAGCAAATTCCTCTTTTCAAAATATGTTATTGGGGAAGTGAAAAAGAGCTAGGCATTCACAGTTCATTCTCAGCATTGCTTTCTAGGGAAGCAGTCATCTTGCATTCCACTTCAAGCCAGAAGGAAGAATGATTCGGAGTTCAAGGATCAAACTAGTTAGGAAGCTGTGAAACACAATTAGTCCCTTTTGTAAGCCATAAAACTGGGAGTCTCCTGTTTCGAAGCTGTATTCACAGAGCATCTTTCAGCATGAAAAATCATATAGGTTTTTTTAAAACTTCACAGATAAAGGAAACTGAAAGCATTTTGAGTAGTTCTTAAACTTTGCAACATACTGGCTTCTAAATATAGTTTATGGAGCTTTTATAAGATTTTTTTTTTTCTTGAAGAAGAAGCCTCAATGATGATGCTACCAAGACAGAACCAGTCATTTGAGCTGAAAGCCTGCCAATTTTTGAATGCGCAAGACTTTGAGACAGTACATGTCAGCTGCTGATTTCAGTTTTGAAGGACTGAATTTCTCTACTAAGAATTCAGGCACTTATTTTCCTGTACATTTAAAAAAAAAAAAGTTAATTTTAAGACATGCTGCATCTTTCTCTCCACTGTTTCTATTGCTAATATGCTAGATGGACAGGGGAGGTGGTGTGTCTGAAAAGCTGCACAGTTTGAAAATTCCTCACTTGCCAGACCAGCCCTGTCAGATAACTTCCCTGAGGCTTCCAAACCATTGGGTGGGCGAAGCAGGACTCCAGAACCCGAATGGACTTGACTGTGTCCACTGAAAGCACTAAGGGCTGCCTTAAGTAAGGGAAGCTCAGGTGGTTTCCTCTGCTTAGTTAAAAAGACTGAGCAACTGAGTATCTTGGTATGATCTTGACAAATGCCACTTAGTTATTTCCTTTTGCTGTTCCATTAGCACAGTTAAGAGTCTTGAAAGCAAAAGCTTCTGAGGAATTCCATGCTTGAAAGATAAAATAGGAAGCTACTGTGCTAAGAGTGGACAAACACAAATATTTGGAAATAAGATCAGCACGTACAGGCAGCATATTGCAGAAACAAAATGTAGTGTGTGATGCAGCGAAAAAAAAAATTAAATTACGTAATACTGATTTTTTGCCTCAATAGGTAGGATTATCCATCTAAAAGCAGGCAGTTTAGTTTGTTGGAACAAACCAAGAAGAAAACTCTTTCCATCCATTGCTTCCAAAGGTTCTGCTTTGTCTCTGGTGCCCCACTGAGTGGTCAGACAGTGATGGAAAGTCACCTCTCGAGCTGAGCTCCAGTCAGTGCTCCTGAAAGCCTGAAATCAGGCAGCTGCCAGTTGGTGCTGTGCTATGAAGACCAGGAACTGGAGCCAGATCCTCTCAAAACAAATGATGCTACTGGGATTTATTGTAAAAGAAGAGAAGGAATTCTCAGCAAAAGTGGTTGAGAACCTAAGCTATGCACTATAGGATGGGTATTTTACGGGAGGACTGTCCCTGGAGATCTGATGGGATGGGCCACTGAAGAGGGAGACTTTTAAATACAATTTCCAGAGACTCCCTTGGATGCAAGACTGTGCTCTCAAGATGAGTAACCACATCTAGAAACGGACAAAGCGCAATGTCACTGATACTGCTTGCAGCCAGCCAGAAAAATCAGCTCTCTGTCTTAATACCCAGAAGAGTATCCATGTAGCTGAGGGTTAAAAAGAAATATAACGAGGACAAAAGGATCCAGAACTGAGAATCCTGAATGACAAGGCATGTAGGGAAAAGGGACAGACTGGACAGCCAGGAAGCTGAACAGTCTTAACGAAGGGAAAGAAGAAGAGGAAAAAAAAAAATAATAACTGAATCTGTGTGAGCAGAATTTTTCAAATGGATGTGCCGGGAATAGGAATTCATAAAGGCAATGAACTGCAAAAGGGGGCTGGAAGACTGATCTTATAGCCAGCTGAGGGAAGGAATTGTCTGGTTGGCCTGAAAGTTAAAAAAATATTGTCAACTTGGAAGGAAATTCACTGAGGAAAATGGTGAGTGCGAAGGAATTGACTGGATGAGACTCTTGGGAAATGTTACTCCCATGTAGACTTGAGAGAGACAAGAAAAGGAAAATGTGATTTCCTTGTGATTACAATTATCACTCTTTTTTCTATTCCAATAGCATCCCTACTAGTTAGAAGTAGTCTGCACGAAGTAAGCCTTAAAGCATGTCTTATTTACTGGTTTACACCATTATCAGCCTCAAGTAGTTTAAAAAAAAAAAAGTTTCACGTTTTGAATCAAATGAGTTTTTAGATAGGTTAGATGAAATCTCAGTTTCACTAAGAAGTCAGTGGGAATTTTTCTACTTGCTTAAAGTAGAGCTAGGTTTTTGTACGCTGTCCTCAGAGCCTTTTAAAAATAATAAAGTTTATCATAACAAAGAAGCTGAACTCAAGACATGGGTAAGTTTTCTCTAGATACAAGTTAAATAAACTTATGTGCTGGGGAAAAAAAAATAGGGTATTAACTATATTTAAACTTTCTTCTGTAGCTGGTAAACTGTAGTTGTCAGAATCCTTGCTTGTACGTGGTAACATTTCAACAGGGTCAGATTGTTTATATTTGTTGCAGTTTATACTCTTTCTAAGTGTTAGTTTATTAGTCCTGTGGTTTACCTTCTAGTTATTTTAACTTTGTTTCATCATGTCAGAGTAGTTTTCAGAAAACATTCCCAGTAAGGCTGCAGTAGCTGTTACAACAAGGGTTTTTAAATTTACTATTACTTTACAGGCAATCATTATATCTGACAGAAAATCTGGCATCAGGATGGAAGTTTAACATCAGTGAAAACACAGGGATAGTTAATATGGTCAAAGTTCAGACCTCACGCAAGGAAGCTTAGTTTTATTAAAGTCAATTCCTTAGAAGCAAAAAAAATACAAGATTTGTCCAGTTTTACTCATTCACTTCAGCTGTCTTTTGCCTACTTTATCCATTTTCTAGACTTGTATTAAAAAACTAGAAGTTGGTGTTACCTTTGAATAGCTGAATTACTCTGTTTATAGAAAAGCTTTCTGAAAAGAAAAGTAAATCATGGAAATTGTTTCATTAAATCTTGACCAGGGAATTTTCTTGAATATTGAGCTGCCTGAATGGACAAGTTAATTGTTAATGCAACAGGAAAGTATGGCAAGCGTGTTTTCCATTGCTGCATGTATTTCAGTCTTTTTTGATGTTTGCATGTTGACTTTTTGCACAGCTGAGATTATCAGCCGACAGCTGATAGTGTGGAAAAATGAAGCTGCTGCTTCTTGACCGATTGGCACGTTCTCCTTAAGGGGCTGTATTGTTTGTATTTGACTTTGAAACTGTGGGTTGGAACCAGCATCTTGCAGGTGGGTACACCTTGCAAATGGAAAATTGGGAGGAAAATTGTTACAGAGAACATAATGTTGCAGTTCTAAGGAACGGACCTGAAGGCAGTATATCAAGTGTCTTAGTATGACATTTAGAACTCCCATGGAGGGAGACAAAACTAAATGATTTTTAGCCAGCTATCAAAATTAAACCTCTCAGCTTACTCACAAACCTCAGCGTAAGCCTATACATCAGGTGACATGATGATCAGCAGCCCTCCGGTACACTGACATCATACCACACAGGGCAGCTGCTGGTGCGGTACGGCTACGGCTATTGCCCAGGAAATGTCCTTTCCACTGACCTGGGTGTCTCCTCGCTCCCACACCCTGACAGAATGGAACAAAAGAGGCTTTTTTCCTTCCAGGATCACGCGTGTCAGGTGCAGGCCTGAACCAAACAGCAAGCATAGTGATGGAGCTGATACCATGAGTACATGAGTGGTGTTCCCCAGGGGTCGGTGCTGGGGCCTGTCCTCTTCAATATCTTTATTGATGATCTGGATGAGGGCATTGAGTGCACCCTCAGTAAGTTCGCAGATGACACCAAATTGGCTGGGAGTGTGGATCTGCCTGGGGGTAGCGAGGCCCTACAGAGGGATCTGGACAGGCTGGAGAGCTGGGCTGAACCCAATGGGATGAGGTTCAACAAGACCAAATGCCGAGTCCTGCACTTCGGCCACAACAACCCCAGGCAGCGCTATAGGCTTGGGGCGGAGTGGCTGGAGGACTGTGTGGAGGAAACGGACCTGGGGGTACTGATTGATGCTGGGCTGAGCATGAGCCGACAGTGTGCCCGGGTGGCCAAGAAGGCCAACGGCATCCTGGCTTGCATCAAAAACAGCGTTACTAGCAGGAACAGGGAGGTAATTGTACCCCTGTACTCGGCACTGGTGAGGCCGCACCTCGAGTACTGTGTTCAGTTTTGGGCCCCTCACCGCAAGAAAGACATTGAGGCCCTGGAACGCGTTCAGAGGAGGGCTACGAAGCTGGTGAGGGGTCTGGAGCACAGGCCTTATGAGGAGCGGCTGAGGGAGCTGGGATTGTTCAGTCTGGAGAAGAGGAGGCTCAGGGGAGACCTTATAGCTCTCTATAACTTCCTGAAGGGAGGCTGTAGTGAGCTAGGGGTCGGCCTTTTCTCTCGTGTAGACAGTGATAGAACTAGAGGCAATGGTTTCAAGCTGCGCCAGGGGAGATTCAGGCTGGACATTAGGAAATATTACTTTTCGGAAAGGGTAGTCAGGCACTGGAATGCACTGCCCAGGAAGGTGGTGGAGTCACCGACCATGGGGGTGTTCAAGAAACGTTTGGATGTTGTGTTGAGGGATACGATTTAGCTGAGAAGTATTGGTGATGGTTGGACTGGATGATCTTTTAGGTCTTTTCCAATCTTGATAATTCTGTGAACATGAGGTGAATGACTCAATCCTTGCAGCATGAGAGTGAACAGGTCTGCAGAGCTGTTGTTTGGATGGGACTGCTCAGTCAGTTTTATACTAGAGATTTGAAGGAGATCCTGTTTTTCCTTCTCCAAAGCTGAGAACTTTTAGCTTTTGTCCTTGTCAAAAAGTTCTCTTAAGTGGAGTGATAATTCAAGATCAAATGTTGGCTTAGTGTGTGGTTTTCACACTTTATTCAAAAACCATACTAAAGCTTTGCTTCTGAAGTGGCTCAAATGATGACAATTGTGTGGCTGATGATGCTGTACCACAGCACAATGCTCTTAATATGCTAGTTTTGACTTTATACTGAATTACTCTGGTCCTTGTGTATGCTTTAGCACAGCTTTTGAAATGGCACATAGCTATTTTCAATTTCTTGATAATTACATTATTAAAAAGTACGACAGAGTCTAAAAATTGAACGCCTCAAAGAATTTAAGTTGCTAACATTGAGAGAGCTGTAATGTATCAAGCAAGACTTCCCCCCCCGTAAATGTAAATAATAAGATGTCATCGCTAGCTATTCGATAAAACACTCTGTTAAGCTCTCAGTTATTTTAACAGTGATTTTAATCCCTGACCACAGTCAACGATAGGAAGTTGATAATGTTGTTCCTCAGAAGGTGAAGGAACCCTATACAGTTTCCTTTAAGCTCTATCATGATGCTTGAGTCCTCAATACAAATACTGAACGGAAAACATAATTTATTTCCCTACAGCATTAAAGGGAGTTTGAGCAAAGTTAGGACGCTATATGCCGCTTGGGTTTAACAGGAATCTCTAGAGACAGCTGAATTGGAAAGAAAGTTGCTGTCATCTAAGAATTCTGAAGTATTTGCTCATCTAGGGAGGAAAATATTTCACTCTTTACAGCTTCTGTGAATAATGTAACTCTGTGAAGAGTACTAGATTTCCATCCATATTTTTACTAACAGAGAAGTTAACGGATAGAAGGTTGCCTATTCTATCAGCCTTCTCTTTTTAGGAGTAAAACCATGTTATGACATTAGTAGGCTCCTGGAAGATTATTAGATAACCTGATAAAACTTTGTATGGGCAGTATAAAGACAGCAGAAAAGTTCCTGTAGCTTCCCTCTCTCTGTCCAGACTAGGCTATAATGTGCTGGAAGCTGGAATGAGAACAGACAGATATCTCCTGGATACATTTGCTGAGCTTTGTAAACAACATCTTAATTTTAGGGTTAACCTGTTCCACACACAGATAAAAACTAATAGGATTTTCAGTAATTATTGGGAAAATCGTAAGCATTTTTTTAAAGGCATTTAAGGAGTAGTAATGTATTTTCCTAGGCAGCTTGAAATTTGACACAGTAAGTGTTTGCAGAACTATTTAAGTGTGGGATTTTTTTAACACAAAACATGGATCTGGGTTTTGTAACCTGAAGAATTCTTTAACATTTTCTCTGAGCTTGGTTTACTTGGAATAGAATTTATGTTCACCAAACAGTATTTCATTTATTCTCACTAGAGAATAAATACAATATTTTTTCCTCTGCCCCATTTCCTAGAGATACATCTGTTAAAGGAAATGAAATGATCACAGTATTTCCAGTTGTAAAGCACTTTTTAACTTTTTGTGTGCATGTGAGGTTATCTGGTTTAATTTGTTCCACTGTGGAATGTGCCATATCTCTAAGGCATTTCTAAATATTAAATTACTGTGACATGCCTTCTTTTTTTCACCCAGATGCTTTGCCCTATGAAATTATCTGATGCTTCCATTATTTTTTTCACTTGTTATTTATATTTAGCTAGTCTAAGAAATTAAAAGAATAAAATGGCAGATAAAATTGTCTATACTTATTTCTGAAACTTCTCATTCAGTTCCATAGAAACTCTCCTTCTCATGAAGGTTATATTGATACTTAGGGTCCACTGACAAATTATTTTCTCAGTGGTTTAGCCGTTATTACCAGTGAGAGATTTCCTAGGGTGCATTCAGACTACCAAAATATTTTCTGGTGTGACATCCTTGTTTCATATACTAGTACATACATGAAATATTTTTTTATTCAAGAGCCATCTTCTCCCATTTTCCTTTCTGTTGTCTGTACAGTATCCTTATGGTCCATAAGGTATCCTTAAGGCTCCCATCAGTATCTTATTGCTACCTAGAGGTCAGAGCCTTTTTTTCCCTGAAGTACAACTTGCATCTTCTGTTCTAAGAAGATTTTTTTTTTTTTTTCCAGTAAGGGTGGTGAGACACTGGAACAGGTTGCCCAGAGAAGTTGTGGATGCCCCATCATCGGAAGTGTTCAAGGCCAGGTTGGATGGGGCTTTGAGCAACCTGGTCTAGTGGAAGGTGTCCCGGCTCATGGCAGGGGGATTGAACTAGATGACCTTTAAAGGTCCCTTCCAACCCGAACCATTCTGTGATTCTGTCAGGATGTGGGAATACGGAGAAACCAAAGTGTACGGAAAGGCCATCGGTCCTGGTTTGACTCTTGCACCTATGCTGTTTTAACAAGTGGGAAGCACAATGTTTATCTATATATTGGTATAATATTTTGCTGCCTAGTCCACGTTTCTACTTTCTACCTATAGTCTCTTGATTCTGAGGCTTACAAACTTCAGTGCCAAAGTAGTGTGCCAGGATGAGCATGCTAGCTTTTGCAACTTCTTCAGCAATGCTGATAAAGCTACCTCTTCAAGGAGGATTTAAGTTTTCCATTCCTCTATTTCTCTCTCTTCCAGGCTGAAGAGACAGACTGAACTTACTCTAGGAAGCTAATTAAGATAGACTGAGTCATCTGATGAAACTCTGGCTTTGCTAAGTTCCAGAGAAGGAGCTGAGAGTGGCACCTCTGTTGTAGACCCAAATCTAAGGTCTGACATTACGTCTTCTAAATCAGTTGGCAGCATTTTGCATGTCTAGCCCTGTAATAATGGTAATGGTTGAGGAGGACAGTCTTACTTTGCCCCCATCCTGGCTTTCATCCAAAACTGTGTAAAATCCCATGAAACAACAGATGCAACAGGAGGTTCTTGCATTAACATGTATGTAAAAGGTTGTTACATAAATAGAGGTTTACTGAGCTGCCTTAGTTCACTGTAAGAAGTATTGTAAATTGAAGAATGTATAATGTGGTATATTTTTCAAAAGCACAAATACTGTAATATGAAAAGGGCAGTATAATACAGTCACTGAAAATACTAGATGTCATATTTTGAAGGTTAGAAATGAGTATCTGTGTCTTCTAGGCAAAATTCTATTCTAAGCAATACATACATGATAGCTTGTTTCTTGTGATTAGGAATCAAGCAAATTATATAAATTGTTTCCCTCAGTAAAATATGGGGAGTGCATGTTACTGAATTTTTTCATAATTAACAAGAAAAAGGAGCAGTAACAAGACAATAGTCTGTAAAAGAAACACCATTCTGAACCTCAGTCTCTCTGCAAAAGTTTCTCAGGTATTCTAGAGGTTATGCTGTTAAGTTTTATATGTTAAGTGGGTATGCAAACAAAAAGGACTGCAAACTGTTAATTCAAGCATCTTCCGGCTCATTTCCTATATGTGCACTTGAAGAAAGACAAACAATAAGAAAAATAAAGCATTTCATGTCAATAATTAATGGAGAAAGTCTCCCAATTTGCTGTTTTGACCAGTCAAAGATGGTAAGTTTATGATCGTGTTAATAACAAACAAGGCACATGAAAATAGACCTTGAATGCCAGTAAGAGACTGGTTTGGTAAAACAAGCCTCTGTTTATCACATTTTTTCTGCTAACATCTTGGCGATGGTGAGCTCTCAAGTTCAATTTTGTCTTGTAGATCTGTACAAGAAAGTCTCTTGTCCTGTGTCGATTCTGTACAATTTCATACCTGTATCACCGATTTGGCATTTGTGGAATGATGCAGAAATAGTCTTTACAATGTAGTTTTTAAACACATGCAGAAGTGTCATTTAAAATCTTTTCACAGAAATTTACCTACAGAAGCTGTAACAACAAACTGCACAGGCATATCATCTAAAGTAGCATGGAAATTATATCCAATAACATGTCCTGATCTGAAAGTAAAAAAGTGTTTTCTTTTGGGTCCTGCCAGTACTCTTTTGCTTAGCAAATATATAGCTGATAGGCTGAAACAAGTACTTTTCTCAGTAAGTGAAAACAGATGCATTACTTAAGAAAGGAATGCAGCTCTTGATTCAGAGTCAAAATGATCTCTTGCGTACTTCAAAATCCAGCACTGTACAATATATTTGCCCTTGTGTGTTGCGTGCAGCTGGTTTTGGATGACGGCATGTCAGAATATTTTTTCGTATTTGAAAACTGAAGTTCAGTACAAGTATGACAATAATTGTAACCTTTCATTGGTAATTACTCATCAAAAATTACATGCATTCATTCCCGTACATCATCTTAAATCATCTGATTTTGTTGTGCTTAGGGAAGAAATACATTTCAAAGTGACAAAGGGTTTTTAGCTTCTCGGATATCATGACAAGGAAAAATGAATCTCAGCTCAGAGTATCCAAAGATACTCATCTCTGTCAGCAACACGTGCCCCTCCTAGCCTGCCGGGACGGCTCAGGATGAAGTTCTGGTCTTAGGTTTAAATGACTCCTGACACAGACTTTTATTTTCTAGCCTTTTGATCTGCTGATAAACTACAAATAAATTACCTGTATTCCATCCACTATAATCCATTTGATCATACATTGGTTGAAGCTGTTTATAACAGGAAAGACTAAGGAAATATGAGCCATTTCTTTTACACCATTGCTTTGGATGGAGTCATATCTCTGGAGTCTGAGGATGTAGTTTATGTACTAAGAAGTAAACTCAAGTCAGCATTCAGTTATTTCAATGTCTTAACACCTGAAAAAATGCAGTTCCTTGAGTAGAAATGCCATGATCCAAATAGCAAAGGTGCCATTAATTCAGATAGAGATTTGTTTAATTGTGGAACTTAAGGGAACTGCCTATCTTCTAGGAATATTTGAAAACCTGATGTCATTTTTATACAAAAAAAAAAATCCAAATAACCAACATACATGTCTACATTTAAAATTCCCAGTCTTGTATCTTAGCTGTATACTAATCTGCTATCCTCTCAAATTGACTGAAAATCTTATTATTGAGAGGTTTGTTCTCCCCGCCCCCATGCACTTTAGAAAAAAACCTTATACTTCAATATACAAATTGATCCCAACTTAGAGAAAGTCAAAGGAGAAAGTTCATTTCAGGTATATTGCTGCACAGTTGATCTAGGGTTTTGGCCTTTGCTCTACAGCATCGCTTACTGGCTTACTGCTAAATACTGGATTAGGTGGAATAGTGGTTTGTTCTGGTATGTAATCTGAAGGCTTAAATGTAATCTACTTTGGAAAAGACATTCTCCAGTTTCAGGCATGGTACGTACAACAGTGGCGTTAAGGCGTTCATACAGTTCAAAATAAAAGTTTTCATGAAGCAGCAATTTGTAGTAATTGTAGAACAAATTCTTCTGCTCTCTATGCAGGAGCAGATCAGAAAAGAACCTGGACCTACGTAACTCATTTTCTTCCCATTGTGTTTGTCTGTTAACCAGATGAAGCGCACACTTCCCATGCTGTTCCATTCATAGAGCCTAGTGTTCATTCAGAAACGGAATGTTTCCTTTAGTTAATGGATTAAAAGCAGGAGCGGGGGAGGAGTGTAAAAATGTTTGGGGATGTGCAATATTTCAGGAGCAACGTTTAAAGATTAAATCACACTAAAAGTTTGTCATATATTTTTTTTACACAACTTCAAAACAAAACAGGTGCTGCCTCTTAAATGAGCAAAAATAACTTTTTTAAAAAGCAAGAGCTAAAGCAATTTTTTGTGCAATTGCCGAGAAGTTAATGTCAGGTTATTTTTAAAATCAATCTTACATTACTGGGTGAACCTTTTTTTTCCTTTTTTTTTTTTGCCCTGCTTTGACTAATCTAGCATTGTACTTTGGTAAGTTGAAATACGAAGCTAGGAATGTGTATTAGTGACCTTAAAAAAACAGCAAGTAAACTCTGTAAGCAACGTTAAAGTTTATTGTTTGCTTTTCATCTTCACTTGCAGACCAGGTGTCTCTAGCAAAGCTAATCTGAGGAAAAGCTACTTTTGTTGGACTCTCTTTGTGAACAAAACAGATGACATAAAGAGCAGGTGTTAAAATAGTGAAAAAGGCAAACAGCAGTTATTTTACAGGATGTTCAGCTGTGGAACAGCTAGAAAAAAAAATCAGGCTATTCTGAAGCATCTTATTTGGAAATCTTTGCTAAAATAAAAGAAACACGTTTATCTGTCATGTAAAACAGAAAATCTACATTTTGATTCCCCAAATAATGGGTTAGATATACTTATCCTATTCCTCTTGTAACTGATTTCCCAGTGACTGACACAGGAAAAAGCATAGTTTTTACTAAATAAGGATGCTGGAATTTGCTTACTGGTTTCTGTTTACCTGATGCCACTTAAGATACTGTGTTTGCCTACTTAAGTGGCATTTAGCACTGGAGTCTTGTCTGTGATTTTACTATTTATGTTAGGAAATTGCTTAGCAGCTGGGTAGATTAGACTGTTTTACTTTGTGTGGTTTTCATCCAGCTTTGCACATCTGTTAATGTTGGTCTTAAGATTACAATAGTGAGCATTGTAAATTAGTAAGGAGAAAGGTGAGTATGTGGAGGGAAGTATGTTTGCCTGTGAGATTAAAAAAACAAAAGCTACTGAACTGACATTATTTGGGTGTCTAAATTAAGCGTCCTAAACCCATAAAGGCAGATGTAGAGGTCCACACTGCAGCCCTCAAGCGTATGGATTTTGGATTTAAGCTTCAAGGTTCATTTTCAGGTAGATGAAAACACTATCTTTCTGCTTTGAAGAGTGACTTCTGTTTCTCACACATAAATTGACTAGCAGGTTCCTTTGACTATATCATGCTAGTTCTGGAACTTTTAACTGATGAGAGAGGTGAACCCTAATGCAAAATTACGTTACAGTTGTGTAGGTAATGGCTACTCATTGTAGAGAACCGTGAATTCTCTTCATTCACATCAAAAACCTCTTTCTTTAGGAAAAAACTCTTATGACATCACTTTCACACCTATTTGGAGATACTATCTCAACTGTTAAGTCCTCAAAGTATTTCTTCCTTAAAAGACAGGCATCTTGGTATGAAACATAAATGCTCATAAATTCACGATGCAATTAAGCTATACTATTACTTTTTTCAGGTACCAGTGAAATAAAGGTTTATGAAATCAAAATCTATTGAGCTGTATAGCATTTAGAATCAAGTGAGTTTTGATTAAAATGTAGAATAGTGATCAGGTTTATTCTCCAGTAATATTAAGAACATACACAGTATAAATTCTTTTTCTGCTGTTTCAGGTATAATTTTACAAATGTTGCCACTGTGGCAGTAAACATGTCATTTTCCCTTACTTACAATGGAGCTGCATTAAAAGAAGCTATGCAGCATCTGCAACACCTTTTCCAGAATATTTTTCCCTTGAATATTGTATATTTGAGTGGAAATGTTACAGGATGCGAAGGATATCCGCTAATGGGCTTTCTTGAAATTCTATCACTTCACTAGGCTAATTTCACTGCAAGTCAGACTTAGGAGTCTTTGCTTAGCATCACAATTCTTTGTCAGCGGGGCTTACATCTGTTCATTTCTGTATGCAAGTTTTGAAATAATCTTTCAAATAACATTTTTCAAAGATGCCTCCAATGGAGGCACATTCTATATTCTTTAAATAGAGACAAAATAGCCCTAATTAGTTAATTATAAATTAGTAGCTGGTTCTTTCATGAAATTCAGACATTTCAGACATGCTGACAGTCTGCCTGTGCATCTCATGACTAGTTGTCCAAGCAGCTCAAATGTTATGACAAACTTTAAAGCATGAGCTCTGCGGAACAGTACAGCTCTCCGTTCCTTTCCAGTCAGTGAAATTATGTTCTCAGGCTTCAGAACAACTTTTTGACTGAAAGTTGATTCAGAAATTTAGTTTAGATCATGGATGTTGTGAATTCAGAAACCATTAGAGGAAAAAAAAACCACAGTGAAATAGGTAACAGGATGCTGTCAACAAGGTTTTTAGACTAGAAATGGTATTATCCTACCTTCATTAGCCACTGAGTGTTGTTTTCCATGATGTTTTCAAGTAGCTGCAGTCTCTGAACTGAATCATCATAGTCCAAAGGCGCATCCCTTTGCACTGCGTTGGACACGAAGGAAGCAGAAGAGCGGCAGTTGTCGGTCTCGGGCAAAAGAAAGGTGTAGCTGCAGGACCCGTGCTGAACCTGGTACTGCTTCTTGCCTATCGCCTCCATGCTCTTACTAAAGGAGTTGTATCCTGAAGCTAAGAAAACCCCGCAGCCCAGGCAGAAGTAAAGAGCCAGCTGCATTTTAACGCCCGCGGTGAGCCAGTAGACCTGGCCCGCTCTCCTGCGCTGGCCGAAGCCCAGACCTAGCTAACCTGGGCCGCAGCCGGGCGCTGGGCGGCCATGTGCCGCCGGAACGGGGGCTGGCTAGGCTTCCCGAGCTGAGCCTCCCAATCGCAAACTGGAAGCCCGCCGCCTTCTCCCCGGCCGCCTTGCCCCCAGCTGTCAGATGCGGAAAGGCCCCGTGGAGCTGCGGGGATCCGGCCCACGCCTGACCCACGGGCCCGGAGGTTTCTCCTCCTCCTCGTCCCGGTGCAAGGATCTTTCGGCCTCGGTACCCGAATCAATCACTTTCCTTCCCTTATATGATAACTTGATAAGCGCAGGCAGACATGTGGAGCGGGGCTGCTCCTCCCTCCCGGCTTCAGCAGTGCCTTCCTGCGGGACGGGACGTGCGGGGAAGGCGAGGGGGGGGTGGAGGGGGGGGTCATGTACAAAGCGGGCGGGGGGCGGCACGGGGCGGGAGGAAACCCCGGGGAGGAGCCGGCGGCGACCGGACCCCCGCGGGTTCCTGCAGCGCGGCGCGAAATGAGAATTTCCTCGAGAGAGAGCAGTCGGTCCCGGTAGCCTCCGACCAGGCTGGTGAATTATTTGGAGGGAGGGAAAAACACGTTCCTAGGCTTGTCTGTTCTTCTGAAAGAATTTTTTTTTTTAAATGCCCTGAACCAAGATGTAATTTCGTTTGTGTTTAATGCATTGTGTAATTACAGAGAAAGGCACTGTCCTAAGCATACAAAAGCAGGCTTGAGCACGTCCTTGCAAAGGGAACAAGACAGGGGTTTTAATTAAAAGTTTCCAGTTGAACACAGACTTTGTGTTTTACTGAATCCCTGAGAAGAACACTCATTTTTAGGCACGTCTTTCCAGAGTTCAGTATTTTTAGGCTTTTCTTTCTTCAGTGCTTTTTTTTTTTTTTTTTTTTTTTTTTTTTGTCTCTATTAAATGGCTAACTTTGGAAGGGCTATCATCAAGGGTTACAGCTCACAAGGCTGGGAGAGGGAGTCAGGACCCCAGAGGCAGTGGCAGTAAGGCATGCCTCAGGAAGCGGTGTGGCTGGATACCAATCACCCTGTCAGCCCAATCTTGTGCCCACAGAAATTGGAAATACCCTAAAAGGTGAGGGAAAAAAAATCTAAGAAAGTATTTCAAATGTATATGTAAGAGTAAAAAGGAGCTTCCTCTTGCTTCCCACTCCCATAATCTCCCAATGATCACTGATGTTGAAAAAGTGGAAAATTGCTAAGCAACTTACCAAACCCTGGGAAAGAGTTGATTCCACTGAAATTTTGGAAAAGTTTACTTCTCTGTTTTAGAAAATGTCTTCTTGAAACCAGCGCGATAGGATTCTGACTCCTGAAGACAGACTGCCTGAGAGTTTTGCTAGGTCTGGATCTGGAAGGTATAGATTTTTCTTAATTAAAATGAACAAAGAGAATGCTGTGCTAGTCACACTAACATGAATTACAGGTCAAAGTTTCTCTTACATGAGGAAAATCCCAGTGTGCCTTGAGACCTCTTAGGACAAGACTTTCTTACATAACTTGCTATATTTCATATAGTGTATTAACGTGGCTTTTACATCATGGAAGTTGTGTTCAGGGGTCGTGAAAAATAGTTATAGCAGCTAAAATGCATGCATTACATTGTTGAAGCTGTTGGGCTTTCTTTACATAATACATGGTTGCCTCTGGAAAGGAAAATCTCTATAATTCAGTTCTGGAGACTTCCAGAAAGGCTCAAATGATACCTGGACTGTGCCCTGTGTAACCACTTTGTCAAGTTTTCTTCCTTTGGAATGTTCATCTGCCATTGCTCATCCTTGCAGCCAGAGGAAATGGAGGAATATGTTCGGAAAGTGGAATACAGTCTAGATTATTTTCTACAAAATGTACATGTGTGGAGGGTTTGGCATATGCATTATGCATTCTCCATCCCTCCAACTTTGTATTGCAATAGCAAGGCAAATTAATGTGACAGCTACCTGCATTGTTGCTGAAGTTTCAAAAGCTTTCTCCATAGTGATTTCTGCTTTTGAAGATATTGAAGTCTTTGAAAGAAAGCTTAATTCCATCTGAATAAGTCTTTTGCAAGGTAGTTGAGAAACCTACTATTATGCAATGAGGACAGCATGTAGGATTAGATTTAGGTTTTTAGGTATCTAACCAGGGGCATTCAAATTCAGTATTTGCTTTTATTTGAACAATTTTTAATAATTTTTTAAGTTAAATGAGAATTTCCTATTGTGACTTGTACTTGTCCTTAAATTGGTCTGCTCCCTGCTTTCTTTTCCTTTCACAGCTAGGCCAAAGAATATAGGGCCCTCAATAGATGAGTGCTGAAAACATGAATGCTCCAGCCCTGAAAGCATCTCTCTCCTAAGTGTTGAGGAACTGAAAGATGATCTTAATTTTTATGATTGTATTTTCATGTGGTTTTAAATCCCTTTGTTAGATATTTAAGGGACAGACAAGACTGACCAGTGTAGTCTTTCAGGGGTTTTGTTTTTAACTATTAGACATCTATTCAAGGGACTCTACATACATAGAAGACAAAATTCAATGGATGTTGAGAATTCATTAGACAAGATTTCCATGAGAGGCTTGATTAAATCCTCAGTTTTTTAATTGCTACGACCCTTGCCATCTGTATCCACACTGGTGAGTCAAATCACCAGCATAATCTGGCAGCTCAGTTTCACTGGGTTTTTGAGGAGCGTCTCTAAAGGTCTGAACTGGAGCCTTGTTTTCCTTTAGGAAAGGCCCATGTGTGACCTCGGAAGGCCCTGGAGCAGTAATGGGGCCAGGAAGACAACTGAACTGGGAGGCTGCCTGAGCAGGCCTGCTGTATCCCGGGCCTCCACTAGGGAGAACTGTGGTTGTAGGAATACTGGAAAGAGAAACTACTTCACCTTTTACTGGGTTTTTTTGGCTGGGTTTTTTTTTTTTTTTTTTTTTTTTATGAATGAATGAATGAATTGTTGCTATGGCAGCTGTCAGCAGATCAGGGAAAAAGGTATGGAAAGTCCAGGTATTATTCTGAGAAGTGACAACACCTTACGAATGGAAGATCCTTACCAGCACGACAGGCACCACCAGTTAGCTACTCTGCTGTCCTCCTCAGCTAGCTCTTGGTGTAACACCCTGAGGTTCACCACAGCAATGTTCTCCCCAACTTTTCCTTGATACCTCCATGACAATAACTGGAATACAGGCCCCAACACACAGCCATAACTCAGGCAGGATTTTGCTGTTTCCCCATCTGGGTCCAATGGACTCGCGTTGCTTTCATGAAGTACTCTTTCCCACTGCCCAGGAAAGTTAGCAAGCATTCACCTTGCCAACAAAATAAATATACATCCCTTTAACCCTTCGCCACAGGACAGTGCCGTATTTGGTGCATCTTTTAGAGCATTTGATTGTGATCCTTCACCCTTTCCATCCCTTTGGGAGCAGCTTTCCCAGCTGTGGAGGAGGAAGTGGCCTTCTCTGCCTCCCCAGGGAGTCAAAGCCAGTCAGAGTTCAGGGGGAAAGAAAGTAGTAACAGCTAAATTTAGGGAACTGGTGTGAAAAGTAAGGCAAGTTAAATACACTTTTGTCCTTGAAAACTGAGGAGGAGGAAGGAAGATGCCTGAATACAGCCTTTTTACTGAGCCTCAGAGGCATAATAACAAGTCTGCTTGCAGGGCAGGGATTATTCCAGAAAAGCTGAATGACAGAGAAGATCTGTCTCCCATCAATTATGAGAAGGAACATCTCATTGTTAGACATGCTGAAGTAGGAAGGAATGTAAATAATTTGGCATGGAATCTTATATATGCCAGTATGAAATTGAGTAAAAAGTTATAAATCAGACCAGTTGCTTCCTCTCAGTGTTTTTTTTTTCATGTTCATTGTTCTCTTCATCTTTTATTTGTGCTATAGATATAGAGTGGTACATTTATTCTGCAAACTGAAATATAACTGCTTAGCCGCAATTTCCTGCTTGCTTTACAGCTGAGTGTATATAGCATTTGACATAAAATAGCAAATAGTGGCTCGGTATATTTAAAGTACAAATTAGATCTTTCCTTTTTTAGAAATAAGATACCAACTCTACAGAACTCACCTTTAAGAAGAGCTGAAATGTATATATTTTGTCAAAACTAAACATTTAGAACATTTTGCCAGATGTGTTGGAGGCAATTTCCTTTCCTGGGAAACAGTAAATTCCCTTACTCAGCCAATCATGTTTTTATTCCGTATAGCATATGACTAAGCTGCTTTGAGAGAGATGCCTGAATGCCACTAACATTATCTTTCCAATTATGATTTTACTTACAGCTGCACAGCTTCTGTTTGACAGATAAATACAGAGATCTTGTGAGATCTCTGACAGAAAAGGAACCATAAAAGTTTTTGAGGTAACATAAGAAAACGTTAACTTGGCTTTAGTCTGCTATCTGCAGACTTTGCCACCTAAAATTTTAAAGATGTTGATTTAGTAGATAAGCAAGTTCTCATTTCAGCAGTTTTCTTGTTTTAGCAAGGGAAAAATATGTAATGAAATATGTGCAAAATAAAGGCAGAACAATGTAAACAAGTAGGTTTTGGTGCTGCATTCTTACAGGGATATTTGATCTACATATATAAATTAAAATGCTGTAGTGTGAGAATATGGAACTTCAAAATCAAATCTGAGATGAAAAATTATTTGAAAGTTGAAATAAATTAATGAAGTATTTTATATATTCATGATATTTACATTCCTTACATTTTGACATTCAATGCCAAGTCCTCACCTTTGGTTCCTGGTACTTTAATATTAGTTTATGTTAGTTCCATTTGCTAGCTTCAAAATATTTTCTTTCACTGGGAGTATTTTAGCATGTTTCTCAGGAACAAATGTCAACAAGGACAAGACTCATGAACTCATAACTTAAAAAAAACAAGTAACAGGATCTTGGACCCTGCTAGATTTTTAGTCTGCTGAAAATCTTACCTGTTTTGAGATCTTACACTCTCTTTGAAAGAGAGCAGTGCCAGATTATGATGTTTTCCAATAAGCCAAACCAAATTGTTTTCATCAAGACCCATAGTCCAGTTCTTCAGAACTTCTAAAGTTAGTGTTAGTATCTTACCAATCATTCCTCCTTTTCCACCATTTTCCTTTTTATTCGGTCTGAACTTCTCCACCGGTCTCTCATGACTTCTTTAACAAAATCTCAGGATTTGGCTCACTTTCCCAGCTGCCACTTATTTCTAATCACTCCAAACATCTGGTATAACATCTTGTGAATTTGGAGTCATCTTTATGTTACGTGTCTGACCTTCCCCACGTCTTCTTTGAGTGCCTTTCCTTTCAAGGGAGGGCATTTACCCAGTAATTCTCATATTGTACTTTTGCTGAAGGGACAAGAGGTCAATAATCTGATCCACTGAAAATTTCAGTTACCACTCTGTCTTGGTGACAGAGTCTGTTTGTTCCCATCTTGCCTTGGAACATCCAATCCATCATTTCAGTACATGGTATTTTTCCTAGATGTCATGCTATTAGTGGAAGCGTAATGCAGCCCAAACCAGACTTTGTGTCTTCCCTTGGAAATGCTTGCATGCTGGCACCCTTTTCTCTTCCACAGTTGGTACTACCACCATCCTTCAATCCATTTCAATCTATGATCTGCAAGTTATGTTTATATCCCTTTGTTTCATTGGTATTTTATTCTCTCCTTTTTTTGATGCTATCCTTTCATTAACGTCTCTGAAGTTCCTATGTTGATCCTCATTATCAACACATTGAATTTGTAACATATTCTGTCTGGCTCCTCTGTAACATTTGAAATGTGAGCTCCTTATGAAGCTTATTGTATTAGTTCTGCCTCTTTTAGTAAATTACTTTCAACTTTATTTTCATAAGAATTGTTAGACAACTGTCAGAGCTTCACCCAAGTAGACTATCTACTTAATTGTTTCTAATTTGTGTTCATTTTTGGAAGCTTTAAATTCAGCACCTCTCCTACCAAATATGTTGACTTCATTGCTTACTTTGTAGGCGCTGACTAGATTTGCTGTCTTGAACTGTCTTGGTTAAACTTGGGATGTCTTTTTTCAGTTAATCTGACACTTAACGTGACCATATTTTTCATTTACAGACTTATTTTGATATCCTACCTTTGTTATATAACATCTGGTGAAGGCTTTTTGACTGACATTACATTAACATTAAATGAAATAATATATTTATATATATACATATACTTATATCTGTGTATATGTATATGCTTAGTATGCTGTGGATGCCACTGTACCTAAAATATAATTGGTCATGTTAATTTAAATTGGGAATTTATGGTACCACATCTTGAGCAATAATGATAACATGAACAAATGTTTTTTGAAAGTCCTGTCATTATGACTTCCACATTCCAAAACCTTCTTAAATGCAAAATGCTTCTTAGTTTTTTTCTGTTTCATTACTTTTATAGAGATTTCCTTTATCAAAATTTTCAAGGGATATCTAAAGTAGAATAAACAAATATCTATAAAACTGTAATCTATACAAGTAACGTATGCAGATATCTAAGAAGATTCTCACAGTGCATTCATGAAGTTCCTGTTTGTAGGACAGATGGTAGTTTCTTTCCCTGTGAGCATTTTTTACTAATGAATGTTATTTTAATCTTTGAACAATGAATCATCCACATACAGAAGTAGGAAGTGAGTCCCAGGATTATGAAGAATAGTTGCTGTATGTCCTTCCTCCCCTAACATTTTTATATTGTTTGGCTGTAGTGCCCAAAGGCTATGCTCATTCTCTTCAGAGTTACATGATGACAGCACACTTCAGCTGGTAACAAGTGTAATGACATCTTAAACTCCAATAGCATGGGTTCAAAATTAACATGGAAATTACAGCCAATGTTAAAGATCTTACAATGGGACTGCTGAATATCTTTGACAGTGTTAAGTGCTGGGCCCCATCTATCTCCCACACTGGGCAAAACGTACTACAGCACCCATTTAAACAGTTTACCATTGGTTTGAGTCCTAATGACATAATTTGCATGCTGCGTGTAGCAACTAGCTCTAATAAGGCCTTTAAAACCTGTTTTTTAAAATTATTTCCATACCACATGCATCTTCACTCTTCATTATTGAATTACATGTGAAAAAATTAACAGATACTTACTCTATATGCTCATATACTGTTTAAATGCTCTTTGAAAAATGTCTTTTTTATCAGTTTTGTGCATTTGAACAATTTAAACCTGAAATCTTTATGTAAGGTTCTGACTTTTGCTGTGTTATGTGAATGTCATATTATGTTGATGTGAAAAGGCAGCAGGCTGTGAAAGAATCCAGAAGGCTTTTGGAAAATGAGAAATCTGCCTTACTGCCATCTTAAAGAAAAATGCATATGCCGTTTGTTTAAAGGAATGTATTTTTAAAATGTCTAAGCAGTTGACAGTAATCTAGCCTTACAAATCACCCCAGTCGCTGTGATTTAAACCCTTCCTCTTGCAAGCAGTCATCCAGGTTAGTGGAAGGTTCTCTCATCTGGTAACAGCACACTTACTTGATAATAACAGCATGTCATACTTCCGAAGAGCGTGTTCAAGTTAAGAATCTGAATTCAAAGATAAACTGATGTCAAAGAGAGAATGAAAAGGAAGTGAGAAACTGTGTAAGAGGAATAAACAAAGCTTTCAGAGAAAGAGAGGACATTTATGGCAACAGTAAGGTACCTAGTTCCTGACATCTGTTTCCCTCAAGAGAAAAAATACAGTACATAAGCTAACCTTTTTATGGAGAGTGCACGAAAAATATTTGCAGCATATTTTCATTTATTCATATTTGTTGAACTGTACTATGGATCTGTAATTTGAAGAGGACAGAGCAACTGCAAACTATTTTTGCACTCCATAAAGATAAATCTTTGCTTTTTTCAGTACTAATAAACATAGTTCACTAATAGTTCTCAAAAACAGTGCCCACCCTCTTGCTGTTTCTGCCACAAAAACTGGGCATTGTTTTTATCATTGGTCTTGCTGCTGTACAAGCAGAGGAAGGAACTAAACTATTTTTTTTCCCTTGTTGGTGAGGCATCAGAACCTGTGATGCGACAGGAGAAAGATCACCTGCATACTGATACTAAGATCAGGGCTCCTTTGAGCTTGGATTCCTTACCTCCATATGACCATCCTAATGAAACTCCTATTGCTGTGTAAATATTAACACAAGTACCTCACTGGCTGAATAACAGTCTGTTCTTTATCACTCCAAATAAATAATTTGCTGGAAAGATAATCCTCCATCTCCAGTGGAATGTGTACAGAAGATCAAATCTCTTATGAATATCCTATCATTAAAATGGTATATTTTCTTCCCAACACAAACCACAAACCAATTAGAAAGTCTTCTTACTGGTCTTTCACTTTATCTAAATCTGAAATATTATTCGAGTAGTTTCATTAAACAGAGAAAATTCAAATCTTTGAAAATCTTTATTTTGTCTGACTAGAAAGATATGTAAATGAGATTTGAAGACTGTCGTTGGTGATGTCTGTTTGAACATGAATCCCCATTCACACTAGCCATAGCCAAACTGACTAATATTTACAAATCCTATCAAATTGTTCAATCTTGGCTTACTAGCTTCGTTTTAAACTTGATCATTGAAGGTCTTGCCTGTAGTTTTAGGTTCTCACTTGATTTTTAAATCAATAACTTCAGTCAAATATGATCAAATTCTATTTTAAATAACTAATAAGGCTTCATCTTTAGTGTTAAATGATATATTATCACTTGATACTGCTTCAGCTGTAGCCTGTAGGATTAATAGCAGTGTCCAGTGAATAGCATTTTTCTTGAACATAAATAACTTTATATCTTGTATCAAATAAAGGATCAGCTGATGTTATTCTACTAATTTCTATCTTCCTTTGCCTGTTTGCCCACTCAACTATCATTTTTAAGAACAAAAATGCGTATCCTTGCATAGGGTGTCAAGGTCATAGAATCATGGAATCATAGAATGGTTTGGGTTGGAAGAGACCTTAAAGATCATCTAATTCCAACCCCGCTGCCATGGACAGGGACACTTTCTACTCAGCCAGGTCGCTCAAAGCCCTATCCAGTCTGGCCTTGAACACTTTCAGGGATGGGGCATCTAGAGCTTCTCTGACCAACCTGTTCCAGTGCCTCACTACCTTCTTAGTGAAGAATTTCTTCTTTATGTCTAATCTAAACCTACTCTCTTTCCGTTTAAAGCCATTACCCCTTGTCCCATCACTACATGCACTTGTCAAAAGTCCCTCTCCAGCTTTCTTATAGGCCCCCTTTATGTACTGGAAGGCTGCTATAAGGTCTCCCTCGAGCCTTCTCTTCTCCAGGCTGAACAGCCCCAACTCTTTCAGCCTGTCCTCATAGGAGAGGTGCTCCAGCCCTCTGATCATCTTTGTGGCCCTCGTCTGGACTCGCTCCAACAGGTCCATGTCCTTCTCATGTTGGGGGCTCCAGAACTGGACACAGTACTCCAGGTAGGGTCTCACCAGAGCAGAGTAGAGAAGGAGAATCGCCTCCCTCAGCCTGCTGACCATGCTTCTTTTGATGCAGCCCAGGATGCGGTTGGCTTTCTGGGCTGCAAGTACACATTGCCAGCTCATGTTGAGCTTCTCATCAACCAACACTCCCAAGTTCCTATCGTCAGGGCTGCTCACAATCTATTCTACATCCAGCCTCCATCTGTGCTTAGGATTGCCCTGACCCAGGTGCCCTGACCCAGATGCCCTGACCCTGGCCTGGTTGAACTTCATGAGGTTTGCATGGGCCCACCTCTCCAGCCTGTCAAGGTCCCTCTGGATGGCATCCCTTCCCTCCATCTTGTCGACCGCACCACACAGCTTGGGGTCATTGCCAAACTTGCGGAGGGTGCACTCTATCGCACTCACCATGTTGCCAACAAAGATATGAAACAGCGCCAGCCCCAGTATGGACCCCTGAGGAACGCCATTTGTTACTAGTCTCCACTTGGACATCAAGCTGTTGACTGCGACCATCCAGCCAATTGCTTATCCACTGAGGTGGCCTTCTTTGATTAAATACAAAGATCAGGTCACTCAAGGCTTCCTTGTAGAGTCAGGTGGCTTTCTGTCTGTTGATCAGAAGGGGACTCTTGAGTAACAAGCTCAGATGAAAACACCTGAAGTTAGGTGAAATGAATGGGATGAAGTTCACTAGACAGTACAAATGCTGGCTTCATGCTTTTTATAAAAATCTCGTTGCTGTAAACTACATGAGAAGGACAGGAACCTTTTACGAATCACTTTTCTGCCTAAGGTGATGAGAACTGAGGATAAACCCACCTGATTTTTTGTCTTTTGCTAAAAGTTCTAGTTTGACTTACTGAAAGAAGTGATGGCTGTTCCAGATTTCAGATGTTTTCCATTGTCTCAAAGTGCTGTTATTAGTGTATTATCAGTATTTTTTCATTTTATTACAGTTTTTGGACTGTTATATCCCAGCTTTATTGTTTTGACTCTCATCTTTTCCAGTAATTTATTCACTTGAACTATGAATTGATTAAAAAACAGTCCACGAAAGAATTGGGCCTGAATAGATTATTCACCCTGGAAAGATAATTCTTGTATGCTGTAGGCACATTTTTCAAGGTTTAGAGCACTAAATAAATGCCAGTTGAAATGTTTAAGCGGTGCCTGTTCTGGAACCCCATTGCAGCCCTCCCTTACAGATGGCCAAGAAGGCTGGGCTAGCGAGGGACTGAGTTTTCAGCCAGTTGTGAAGTATTCCAGGCAGGACTACAGCAGGCAGGGAAACCATTAGGAGTCAGGGCCTCAACTGTGTTTTAATTTTATACTAAGTGTAAAGAAATAATTTCAGAGGCTAAGATCTATGAGGCTATAGAAGAGCCTCTCATGAGAAGCAGTGGAATCCCTGTTGCATGAGTGATTTAATATAGATGGGCAAAGCACTGAAATATGTAAGGGAAAAATCCTGTCCTGGCAGCAGTAAGAATTAAATGACCTAATAAGCTTTTTCGTCTCTTAATTTCTCTCATTAAACCTCATCACTTTGCTGAAAGAAATAAAAATGTTTATGTTGGACCTCCATGTGAAAAGTGCTTATAGAAAAAATATCCCTCTTCAGATGATAGAAATACAATTAATATATTTGAAATAATTCTTGCATTTTCTCACAGCCATGAAATTAAACCTGGCAGCCACAAGCTAATATTAATGCCTGCAAACTGCTAAACACAGTTATTGCAATATAATGCGGCAGTGGTTTTAATATTGGAAATTATTATGGTTTTAGATTTCATTGCAATATTGGAACAACTTCATTTTATATTATCAATTCCACAAGTGACCTGCAAAAGAATATAGTTAATCCTACTACTAAAAGCATCAGAGTGAGACTGTGCTTCATAGACTATTGTGGCCCACATGTGAACCTGCTTGGCTACCAGAGAACTTCAGAACCAGACAAATTATTCTTAACTATCAATAGCTTAATTGCTACTTTTGGTTTCAGATTTATTTTTAAAATAATGCTTATTTAAACATGTTTATAATGAGTAATTGAAAAAATGCACTTCATAAACATCATCAACATAACAAGCCGCAAAGTTTATATCAAAATCAGACCGCTCTTGGTTTTTATTAACTTGAGACAGATTCATTTCTGGCTTTTAAAACTTCTATTTTGGAACATTTATTCCATGTGAAGCAAAATCCTTTCTATTCATGTATTTTACCTTGCTAGTTCTGCAATAGAGTGGAGAAAATCTGCACTCACCTATCCCTTATTTAACTCGGCTGGCCCACAATTTTGGACTGCAGTACACCCAATAAAGAAAAAAAACCACATACTTTTAAGATAGCAATTTCAATAAACCAATAGCCTGCAGGACTAAGAAAAAAGTGATGCTTTAAGGGCAAACTTGGGCCTCTGTTTAGAGGCAGTCAGAACCTTTTTCGGACGTGCCTAGCGTGCACAATGGTCAGAAGCTGCTGAAGTAAACAAAATGTGCGTCTGTTCTCCATTATAATTTGCAGATACCCTGTGTCTGCTCACAGAGGACGGCCCAAGGCTTTTAAAGCTGTTAATGATGTGAACAGTGGCCAAAAACTGTCTTTATTTGAAATACAAGTGTATTTAAAAAGTAAACCAGAATGTGTGAATCGTCAACCAGTTGCCATTTGCATTAACTTTACACAGTGAGGATTTTTTTAAAAGATACAGATTTCTCACCAAACATTCACTGGACTATTTAAACAACTGGAAGTATTTTCAAGAGGTGTCACCACTAGTTAAAATATTGGCTTTCATGGCTGGTCCAGATGAGAATCGGGCTTTACAGTAAGTGAAACTTGGTTCACTCTCATCGATTTCTCAATGTTTGTAAATTCATTAAATGCTCATTCATCAAGTTCCATCTCTTTTCTGGCTCTTCCATGTCAGAATGAGGCATCTGTTTCCAAAAAATGAAGTGGCAGATGGTTTAGTAAGTATTGCCCCATATTACAGCTGGAGTAATGAAGTAATTTTAATGAAAAAAAGACAAACAGAAATTAAGGTATTCAGAATTAGAAATAAGGGAGAAAGGGTTTCTTATCTTGCCTTTTTTTTTCCTAGTTAATCTTCTTTTATAAAAGTAGAGTAGTGAGTCCTAAATACTGAATGTTGACATTCAGGACAGTTTGGGACTGTGTAACAGCTCTGCACATGGACATCAAATACACTGTAGTTGGTGCTGCTTTTCCAGTTTACTAGGCATATGAAAAACAGCCTGGTTTCTCTGAAAATATGTGGAAAGTCTTGTCCCATATGCTTTTCATATGACACACGAGACTTGACTGTGTAATACAGGACATCCCCTTTTATGTGGGACATCTGCCAAGCTCAGCAGAAAGAAAAGATACAGGCAAGAGAACAAAATGAGAGGAATAAATGATTACTTAATCCTTATTCTGTTTTTAATGTTTATATTTGAAAGCTGAACTGCAGCTATTATAATTTTTCTCAAGAGTCTTGAAGTAAAAAACAAATGTTACCTTGTTTTGGGGCATACCAGTTGCCAGTGCTTAGGTTACTCAGCTGGTTTTGTCTGTTACATCCTGGATTGTGAACTAATTAGATTAAGAAAAAAATGGTAGTTTAAATTCAGGGAAAATAACTCTTTTCCTCCTGGTTACAGAAGCATGAAAATGTTATCCTGCAAAATAGCAATAGAAGGTGGCAAATAAATAGAAAAAAAAACCCCATTATTTTGATTTTAGCATGATTTTGAAGCCAGAATCCTGGTTTCTGGGTAGTTCAGTTAGAAGTCCTGCACATGTAAATCCCACTGAAAGTCTCATTGTAAGACCTTTCTTTCACATTTCCAAAATTGGTCATGTAAAAACTGATAACATTCTACAGATCTGACTTTGCTTTTCAGACTTTTTTTTTCTTGCATCTATTTATACATCTAATACAGTTCAGCCCCTCTTTAGTGACACATATGTGTTTATTGTAACTAATGAGAAACAAGTCATCTCAGTACCTTTCATACTGTTGAAAACTTCAAATTTAAATTGGAATTGAGTCTCCTGCCTACAGGAGCCCAATACGATCCACAGTTGCATACAGGTTTCACATACTAAAACTTACTGTGGTGGCTACAGGTAGAAATTTCGTAGTGTGCTGGCTAGTGCATATGGAGTTTTTTTTCTAAGCACTTCCACTCCCAGTCTAACAGAAGGAATCCTGAGAATTTAT
The DNA here is from genome assembly GCF_036417535.1 of Chlamydotis macqueenii. Lineage (NCBI taxonomy): Eukaryota > Metazoa > Chordata > Aves > Otidiformes > Otididae > Chlamydotis > Chlamydotis macqueenii. The sequence goes on from NC_141558.1 coordinate 25,399,865, forward strand.
ACCTTCATTTGTCATGTTTTCAGTATCAACTATGTTACTAGAGATGGCAGAAACCACCTACCTGGCATCGTCTCACTTTGAATACCAGGTGAAAGAATGTGGTACCAGGCCATCGCCTTCTGCAAGTCATATGCTGCTTCTCTGTCTAATACTTTGCTGATGTTAGTTGGTCTCTGTTTCATCTGTGAAACTGGGAATAATCCCTATATTCATTTGAGACTTTGCTACAGACAAGAAAGAAAGGAACTTTTATATATTAAGGATGAGAATGCAAATGACTATTTTTATTTAATAAAGGCAGATTGTTGAGCCTGGCACTAATTTTATCCTTTATTACCAGTGAAGACATGAGAACTTGAAGTACATCCTGCTTCCATACCAGGGAAATTGGCTCAGACTGGAAGGAGGAAGACATAGCGTAGTTTTTTGTGGACTGTGTCCTTTAAATGTTAGTTTACAAAGGCATTCTGAGTCAAAAGGCCAGTCTTATCTAAAAGATGTTTTTTAAGACGTACGTGGCATATTCAGACAAAACAGCCAAGACGAAACAGTTTCAGAAACCTGCTGGACTTTATGGATGCAGCTGATTATTGCTCAGGGGCCCATTCTGGGAAGGATGCCCACCTACCGGTGTGGCTTCTGGCTGATGCACGTGGTTTATGCACTTGAGCACAAGATCGTGTCCTGTAAGGAGTTACAAAGAGCACGGGACACCCCACCTACCTGCTAAAAAGACCTCTGTTTTAGCTACATAGCTAATTCTCCAGGATGAAAATCAGTGTCTGTAATTCCTTTTTACCACTTAGTAGTCCCTAGTGACGGCACGATGGACTTGTAGGTCTCATTAATAGGACCTCGATGCCTTGCTACACTTTGGTCCCAAACCTTTTCACTGGTTACTTTGCTTGAAATTTTAATATGTGCCACCAGTATCTTCTCTGCATTCAACTAGTTTGGACTAACATGGAAATGAAAAATGAGTGAATGTAAATTTTTTGCTAAACGAAGGCGCTAAGTGTTGACAGGATGGCTGACTGAAGCCCAGAATTTTCTCTGCATATAAACATAGACTACATTTCATAAACCAAAACTGCAGTTTTTGTTTGTTTGCTTTTGGGTTTTGTTCCAAGTTTCTAGAGAGGAGATGATCCTTAAACGAGAAGAAATCCTAGTATGTGTTTCCATAAACTTATATGGGAAATACTGTGCTAACAAGGCACCAGAAGGGCAAGCAAAACCTGCAGTAAGGAAGCTGAAATTAGTGTCTAGATATTAAAAGAAGAGAGCAGGGCTCAGTCTTCTTTGCAGCCAATATTCATTGCTAGGAAGAAACAGAGTTTTATATTGTTCTTTTGATACAGTTTTGGTAGATTTCTGGCTTGCTGTAATTGTAACACATTCTACTTTTAGGTTATTATTTGAACTGTAACCTCACACTTCTAGAAAATCAGCATTTGGGGAAGCTGTGTTATCATATAAAAACATAGTCAAAGTTTTATTTTGGTCTTTTTTCCACGGTAGCAAAAGTCTGTTTAAGTTTATGTGCCTTTGTCTTTTTTTTTCTCTGCTGGTGATGTTACGCTGTGATTGTGTTTGCCTGTATGATTCACAACAAGCTTGCTGGCAGATGGTCACGTACACTTTGCAAGAGTGCTTGATGCTAATAATAATCAGCTTTTAGCTTTTATATTTTTTTTTTCCTAGAGTAAGTAATGTTTGTTATCCTAATGCCTAGAAAATCATGGTTGATTTCAGTCACTGCCATCTAAATACTTTTATCCTTCAGTAAAAAAGCTTTCTCTGTACATGCCCAACATTTCATGAGTGAAAGTTAAATTGCAGGTATGGATGGCAGCGACAGAAGAATTACTGTTTTGTCTTTCTTATATGAACAAGGTAGAAGAATAAGTGTTTCATGAGACCAGTATGTGCTACAAAAACCTCCTGGGTCCTGCATATGAGTGATTTTTTTGTTGGTTAAGCCATTGGAGCCCCACAGGGGCTGTATAGCTAAAGCTTCAGAAATCCTGCTTTGTCTCACTAGATCCCTACACTTGCTATGGTGGAAGGAAATTGTTTATGTACATTTTATTGCATAACAGTAAATCAAGCTTATATGCAGCGTTTATCTGTAATGGTTAAAATGCTGTCAGTCCAAAATACATTCCATCTATTTAAATGGTGAAATTGTAAAGAACTACTTGTATGTAACACAGTAAAATGTGTATAACAAGTAACATTGTTTTATAAGAGGAAAAATGTGTTGAATTATGTGCTCTTATCATTATAATATGACACAGACATATTTCATGGGGTTTTTTTAATACCAAGACTAACATGTATTTAACAGTAATTCTAGATGGAATAGCTGAAGGAGCCACAATATGGTGGAACTGCATGGGACTGTTTATAGCTATCTTTATGTTGGAAAAGGAAAATTTCTAGTCTAGCGGTTTTAGTGGAGACAGCTGTTGAGATGCTCTCGTTGGCTTTTGTTTATCATAATTGTAGTACACTATATCCAGGCAGTAAAATTAGTTATAAATCTGACTCCCTCAAAACACAAAGTCATGCAATGGTTCCAGCAAAAGTGAATCTTAGTAATTTAATTAAAGTTCCCTTATTTTTAACATATTCCTTGCTGTTTCTTCATGTAGTCATAAGCAAAAAGATGTATTGCAACTCTACTTACGTTCTTGTAAGAACATACAACACTGAAGTCCATAACAAGGTCTTCACAGTGTAGGATCGTGGCCTACAGACCTGATAAGATATTTTTTCTGAATGTAATTCTCTGTTAGAGGGCCAAGAAAGTCTTATTCACCTCCTGAGAGCACTAGAAAGTACATTTTAGCTGATGCAGCTCCTCTTTTCAGACTCTCTCATAAGTGTGTCTAAGGTATGGTCATAACTGTTGTATTCTCTCTTCCAAAATCAAGGCTGGAGTAATTCAGGAGAAAATGCTACATGAACCTGTGCCAAATGCTGTCTTGCTAGTCTTAGTTTCACTGATATAAAAGTTGTAGTAAACTCCTTTGATTCCTAACTCCTATACCTTTCTGCCAACCACAAAAAAAAAATCATCAATTTTAAAATGTATTCATAAGATAGTTGCAGAAACAAATTACAACTTCAGCTGATTTATTTTGCATTGTTTTTGATTTATTATACCTGTGAGTGTATGTATGTATATATAGACATACTTCTGTTCTTATTCTTACTATTTTGTGATTTATTATGTGTTGATGAGATTCTGGTTTAGACCTCAGAGGCTTTTTCAAAGACAAGAAGTTCCATTGTCATGTTTTTCTTACAATGATTTATGTCTTGTGTATTGAAGTTATTTATCAGAACTATTTAAAAGATCGTCTGAATTTGTGATTTTTAAAAACACTGTTATTTATTTGCCTAAAGTTGGTCCCAGAGGCTGCAATCAAAAAGAGTCTCACTTTGCTAGTCAGTATATTACTATCATAATGGTAATATTTCTTAATTATTTTCCACTGAACATAAAACCAGACTTTGCATCTTAACGCACTATACGAATCCAAAACAAAAGATAGTATCTGCCTCAGTAGATCTTTTGATCTACGGAAGAATATTTCCATCTTTTTTTTCTCCTGATCTGGCTGAATGGTCACACTTCACCCTTCCTTCATTTTACCAAATTTCTTTGTGGCCTGGAGGCTTTATCGACTTTGTTTCAAGCAGAAGACTCTGGCAATAGTGGGCATGAGGGACTTTTACCTGTGGAGTTGATTCCAGGCAGCCTGATTCTGCTGACCTTCAGTAGTCTTTGGTGCACGGCCTGACTATTTTTAAAGCAATTGCAGAGAGAGAGGTTTAATGGAGTATGTTTGCCGGAGGGAGGGGAGTTTTATGGGCAGTCTGAACAGGGTGGAACTTTGTTTTAACAGTAACTGTTAATTGTTATCTTTTAAATGAATACATTTTAGACAATTCAGGGAAAAAGTGTGAAAATTCTGTTTAATACTAACTGCCTAGAATCAAAGGGAAAAAAAAAACATTTAAGAATCAGCTTAAAAGGTTCCTTGCTAGCATGTTAAAACTGAAAAACTTGTCTTAAAGCTTTAGAGATCTATCAGAGGTTTTGCCTAGCCTCAGAGATTCCTACCTGAATTGAGCTAAGTTTTAAGTGCCTGAAAGAGCTGCAGTTTCAACACAAAGCAAGGTCAAACTTTTCGGGTTTTACTGACTATTATTATTGAAATTCTGCGTTTAGTCTAACATGAAGGAGGTAAAGAACTATGTATATCTTGATTAAGAAGTTTTACACAAAGCTTGTCATTTGAAATTATGTAGCTGAGTTGATTGTGGCTTAGAAGAAAAACTATAAAATAGGAACGGCATAAATAATGGAAAGTGGTTTGTCCCATCCCACTGAGTTTTTGGTGTGGCTCAGCACCTGGTTATAAGGCCAAAGATGTGCCTTCTTGAAGCGGTAGCATAGTGTGATCCCATCATATTCTCTGTGCAGTGTGAACTGGGCTGGTTGCTGCTTACTTATGAAGGAAATGCCTGAAGTAGATACATTGGTTCATCTGACATGCAATTAGACAATGTTTTTTCTTGGGTTTTTGTGTTTTTTTCTGGAGGTTGATGAGATCATTTCTCAAAGCTGGGATTTTTTCAGGATTAACTGGACTATTTCTATTTTAATGCTGTCTTTGGAGGATGTTGCAGACATCGTAGTGGCTATTTCTGTGATCAGAAGTCTTAAGCATCCTCTACTGGCTTCAACCATTTACAGTGCGTGTTTCTTCTCCTGCATTCCAGATTTGTCTAGAACACAACCCTGAGCAACTGACTGGGGTTTTAACTGCATCTGCCTGACAACTTTCCTTTGGTTTATGAGCAAAAGAAATAGTGCCCCCCACGAAGATATAATGTGCGCATGGACACTTTTTAGTAATAGTGAATTTTTTTTATCCAAAATGGCATTTGTCTGATTAACTATAACTCCTGTTATAATGTCATTTTAAGTTTGAGCTTCTGCCATGGTGAATCAGCACTTCTGATTCCACAGTTAAATAAATTTAGGAAAGAAACCACATATGTTGTAATATACAGGCTGTATTGTACTTATGTTCTGTTGTGTTTGCAGGTCTGGTGTTTAGATTTTCATGGGAAGTCGTCTTTCTCATGGTAACCACAAATGAAGTAGACAGAGGTCTTTCTTCAGGAATCTAAACATTAATAAAACCTGTGAAAATTAAGGAAAGAGGGCATTGTAAAGGATTCTTATTACTCTGATCTCATAGATCATGCTGAGGAAAATATAGGATCATTTCTGCTAAAAAAAAAATTCAAGTTGTGTGTTAAAGGATCTAGCAAGTTGTAATAATAGGTGAATTTTGCTGTACAGAATAGTGTATTTCAAGTATTCTGGTGTTTTAAAGGTGTTTTTGAATCACTTCACACAGATGGCATTATGTTTGTATGGCATTAGGGAAATTGATTATTACCTTTCATAGCTTTCATGAGACACTGTTAATGAAAACCCTGTTACCCCTGTGTCATCTCAGAGAACTGCATGCCAGTGCACTTCAAAAGCCAAATTGAACTGAATGAACAAAGTAACCAGTAAGGATGTTCTCTTGAGCATTCATTCTTACCATGATGAATGATGCTTGTTTTTCTCTTCTCTTTAATTAGAATGTTTCTACATTTGCCAAGGAAAATGTTGGAATGCGGACAAAAACTGAAATTATAGGAACAGGGCTTGATGTAATAGCTTATTTGTAAAGGAAACACAACTTGTTTGGTATTTTATTGAAACAGGAAGTTCAGAACCTCAGTACACACAAGCACAACAAATTCTCAGGTGCTAGTTGAGTCATCTGTTGTTGGAAGTAGTCTCATAGAAGGCTTCCCCTTGATTTAGTTTTAATCTTCAATTAACAAAGGGAAGGAAATTACATACAGATTTAGTTTTAGATTATGTGCAAAGCTCTCTGTTGCTTTTTAGCCGTCACCCTGATGTGCATGCTTTGTAAGTATATCATGTTGACACAACCAGAGTGTGTCTGGGTGAATATATTCATCTTTTAATATGCATTTAAAAAACCTGATGTATTTATTTCATTTATGAAATAATGTAAAGTTGCTTAATCAAAATATTCTGGTTTTTTCCACCTGCTAGTCTTCTCATACCTGATTTCAGCTTTACTGCAAACTGTAGAAGTAACCATCTCTGATAAGGTGATAATTGATAAAACTACTGGTTTGTCTTTAGTATGGGATTATTTCTTTTTTGTCATGTTTGTTTGTAATAAGAGGTCTGTTATACAGCAGAGAAGAGCATGACAATACCATGTAGTTTTCTTTAGCTGTGAAATCTTTAAAAGGCACTTGGGAGTTTGTGTGTGTATCTTCTCTGTAGAAGACTTAGCTTTTCCCTTCCTTCAAGGGCTGTATGAGACTGGCCTTCTTTGAATGAGAAGGATTTTACTGAATTCCCTCCAAATTCCATCATTACTGTTTGTCTGTTTAACTCCAGGAGTACTCCAGTGTTGTGCAGTGAGTTCTCCTTTCCTCCATCAATGGTCTGAGCAATGATGACTTTGTAGATCTCCCAGTAACTGGTCCAAGCATAAGGATAAGTGTGTTAGCACTTTAATCAATAATGTAATTTTAAGAAAAAAATTCCATGGGTAGTATTAGAACTATCATATCAGCTCCTAAATTTTAAAGTTAATATAACTTTAAAATAAAAATAGACACATGATCCAGTAAGTGTGCAGGACATTTTTAAACCTTCGTCGTTATGGAGGGCTAGCTAGATTAGATTCTTTTTCCCCATCCTCTGAGTATTGCAGTACATATGCATACCAACAGTACCTTCTGTTACATCATGGTAGTTTGTATTGTTAGAGAGCATTTCTATTTTACCTAAGCTATCCAGTTGTTTGACTAGAAAATAACTAGTAATTTTGTTTGAAGACTATGACTGTTTCTGTGCTTGAGAGTATTTATCCTGCATTGAAGCTGAAATACTCAGCTTCTCATATTTTTTATACAGTACTTGCTGAGTATCCTTTGGTTTTCACATTGCAATTGTTTGCTTATGCAGTGACAACCTCTTGAAAAGGCTTTCTGCTCTCACTAAAGCACTTCAGATAAAATCCAGATAGATTAAAAAGTAGTAGCCTTTCTGTCTTGCAACATTCTTAGACGAAGAATGGTAGGAAAATAGGAAAGGAACTCAGAAAGGAGGACAGGGTCAGCAGTTTGACCCTACAAACTTTGCCCAGCTCGCATGAGAAGTCGCTGAAAGTCCACTACCATAATAAGTCTGCCTAGTTCTCTGTATTTAACCATGTAATAGCTGGCAAGCTCAAATTTAAAAGAAAACCAAATTCCATATGGAATTTATAAATTTTTTTTAATCAGTTTTTAAAAAGATCACCACTCCATTTGCAGTAAACAGAAGTGGACTTTTCTGTGAATCAGTGATTCACTTTTCAGTGAATCTTCCTGCCACTTTAGATTTGCACTTTAATAGCTTTACCTGTAGAGTCCCACTTTTCTTTTATCTTCATTAATATAGTTCCTGCAAATATCAGATAAGTCAAATGAATATTGCTCCGTTACCTTTGTAACTAAAAAAAAAATTGAAGTAAGTAATAGAAAATAGAAAAGAAAAAAGCAAAAAAAAAAAAGTTAATCACATATTGAAATCTGAAATGCATTTGAAATCCTAATCAGGAGTAAGATTATATTCTAAATTAGATTTATGTTTTAAAATGGCTCCTTCTTGCTTGCAGCAACAACTGAGGTCCAATGCTAGACTTTTGTTTTCCTTCAGCATTTGATAAGGTTACCCACACAGTGTTTACTTTGCATCCTGTAGACACTTGAGAAGAAAGCAGTGAGATAATATTCTGCAAATGTGTTTGGTGCATCAGCTCAAAAGCTGACAAGCGTCAACCCCTCAAAACAGATATTGGAATGAATTATTGTTAGAAAGGCATCATTTGGTACCAGGCACAATTTATCATTGTGGTTTGTGAATTATTTTTTCACTTAAATAAAATAAACTCTTTTCAAAGGCTTGCCATTAACTTGAAAATTTCTCTGATTTAAAAAAAAAAAAAGAAGAAGAAGAACAGAGAGAATAAATCTGGTGCTAGCTACTATGTCTTTAGCCTACCAACTTTTATAGCTTTAAAATTACTCTATATTCACAACACCATTCTCCCTCAGCTATACAGAAGACCATCCCAGCTTGCTGTCACAATATAGTTCTTTCTTCTGTAATCTTACATTATTTTCATGCTAAAAAGTACAAGAGTTCATGGAAAGAATCTTCAACTAGACAATGTTAATCATGTTCTTTGTTTAGCACCTATGAAGAAAGCAATGCTCCTAAAGAAACTTTTCTTGAGTAATTGGCATTTAAAAACATGACTGACAAAAAGCACCTGGTTACATATTTAAACACTTTTTGTGTGTGTGTTTGTTGGCAGCACCACTTGCCACTCTTAGTGCTGAAGGATTAAATGTCTTTGCTTTCCATACTTTCTGTGGGATCTCTTCTTCCAATTGGTGACATAGATTAAGTGAAGAAGAGATGTTATTACACATAAAGAAGTATTGCTGCCAAGGAGTACTAATCAGGGAAATTGTAGACCAGAAGTGATTGTGACAGTAGTTCTATCAGGAGTTTCTGAAAGCAACCTGAACCTGGTCTGGTTCTGCAGTTGGCAGCGTTTCACAGCAGTGGCGTCCAGTTGTGTGGTGCCAGGAAATCTTTGGGTTTATTTCAGTAGTTTTTGAACACTGATGTAATTTCAACTGACTCTTTAGTTCATATTTCAAAAAACAAGCACTCCCTGCTAGTTGTCGTTGTAGTGCATGTGTTTCACTGCAAGTACAGAGGTTTGCATTCAACTTCTGAATGTAACTCTCTGGGTTTCTGCTGCGCTGAATCATTACCATGCCTCTTTTTAAAACAATTTAAGAAAAAAACAGCTTTTAATTATACATCACTTTGTCATTAGGATGTGGTCTGTTATGTTGTAATACACTGGGTGCTGAACAGAAGCATTTTATATTTTTGTTGATGAGGGAACACTTTAGGCTGCCCTACTTAGAGGGTACATTTTTCCTCTGTTGATACTAAAAAAAAAAATTAAAAGAACAAAGCATTTTTTTAAAAAAAGTAAATTGCTGATGCATGTTTTTTTAAAGCCAAATCCATTTTATTTGTCTCACTGCAGCATATCAAAAAGATTGAGAAAAGCCAATCCTAAGAAATTTGAAGGAAAACGAACTCACTGTGTTCAAGCTTTGACATATTTCATAAAGCTGTTGAAAACCAAACCATGAAAGCTAGATTTATGAGCTTTTTTAAAGTTATTTGTAGATTCCCAAGACGATTGTGTTCCCATCACTTACTGTAGCCTTTAAAACTTAAATGACGCTTAAAAAAATTCATGTTTGGCACACACTGAGTTAGTGCTGGGCGTTGCAATGGCATTCAGCTAAAACTAAAGAGTAGAGAGAAGAATGTACTCTGCCTTCACTTAAATCATTTCAGTCTGTTGAGGTAGAGCAAAAAGACTCACATATACATATTTTAAAGATAAAACTAGGACTTTTTTTTAATGTTAAGATTACTTTTATTGTGGGTTAATACAACTGTTTGGGGAATGAGCCTTTTGGGAGCATCTGTGTAACCCTTCACATTTGCCAGGCTTTTCCTTTCAACAAGATCACTCACTTTGTTATTACTGGAATAGAAAACTCTTTTATTTATCAAAGTATTATTAATCTGCACTTTGCCAGGTATAGCAAATCTGTTGACAGCACTGGATTTATCATTTACTGGTAAAGGCAAATGGAAGGATTCCCCACATCCCTAAGCCAGCAAAACAAATGTCATTCTCGAAGCCCGCTGCACAATATCCTGTGTTGATTAAAAAAGAAAGTTGGACTGTCTAAAATGATTCAATATCTGAAAAGTCTAAGGTAGTTAAAATGAACTTATAATGTTTAATGTATTTTATGCAAATACTAGGCCTCCAGGCCTTGTATCTTCATTATGTGTAGTATTGAACCACGGGGAATATCAAGTTGTTTTCCATGAACTGCAGCATGTTATTAGCTCATGGAATTTCTGTTTCAGTGTGGCCTTTCATCAGTGAAATATACTTAGCTGGAAATGTATTATTTCAGTCTGTAAATGCAGATGCATTTACTCACATATAATTAACATTGCTATTTACTTCATTACTACATTAATACTTCATTCCTTAAGCTACTCTGCTGAAATTAATGACCTATTCATAGATTAGGTACTGGTCTCATGCAATAGGTACTAGTCTGTTTAAAAAAACAACATCAATTAGCCTTATGTGGGTTGGGAGAGTTCAGTAAGCCTAGAGGTTACTATATGTAAGATATGGGTAAATGGTTGCAATATGAGGGCATAAATGCCAAGATGCAATTAATGTTCCTCCTTCCTGTTGCCATGTGAGAATGAATTATGAGATAACAATAAGGGCAAGTTGCAAACATTATTTAAAAATAGGCTAAATTTAGTTGAGGTCATTGGTTTTGTGCAGGTAATAATTCTCTTTGAAAGAAGCATCCCACACCCGTGTCTCTAGCCGATTACAGCTGCCAGAAGTGACTGCACGCTCACTTGTGCCTGTGTCTATAAGCCAGTAATACAGATGAATGGAATGGGATCTGCAGAGCACACGAGCTAGTGCCGAGAGCACCTTGCACACAATATGTGCATCAGGGCTCTGGGCTCGTTCCAGTCTGCTCCCCTGAACTGAGCACATCTTCCAACTGTATTTCATCCACAGGGATTACAGTTTGTGCCCTTGATGGCTGCTCCATAGTGGGAGCCAAAAGTACATTCAACAGGAATGACCAAGAGATTAGTTTCAAAGTAAGAATGTAAGAAGTATCTTTTTTTTTTTCTGAAGGTCTTGTGAGGATATATCCAGCAAGAATAATCTTTTGTCAGCTATGAGGAAAAAAAAAAAAACATGTCTATGTATATATTACATACCTTTTAAAGTCATGGCTGGTTGTCTAAAGCAAGTTATTTGGAGGTTGAGATTTTCTTGGTTCATACATTGGCTCAACTGCATTTGGTTAACTGTGAGTTCAGTTAGGGAAAAAACTCATTTAACTTTACCTCCTTTGCATTTTTGAGACCTATGAACCTGCATGCATTTAAAAACTGAGTTAGATAGAGAGTGCCAGGTACAGAGTGGCGGATTCAACACAGTTTACTTAGATCTGCTGCACAGAGGATCTGTATATGCCCAAATCAGCTCTGTGTCATACATGTAATGAGGCCACCACACCAGCATACATTGGAATAACTGGAATAAAATGTACAACTATCCCATCCATATATTGCATTTGTTGTCTAGGATTTTGCTAAGCTACCAGGCTGGAAAATCTGATTAATCATGACCTAAAGCAGTAGAACTGCAGATGGACTCTGTTTTTTAATTACTAAACTATCTTTATCTCAACCCATGAGTTCTCACTTTCACCTTTCCGATCCTTCTCCTGATCCCACTGAGGTGGGGGAGGAGCAAGTAGCTGTGTGGTACTTAGCTGCTTATCAGGGTTAAGCCACTACAGATTGGAATTAAAATAACCTTGAGAGCTATAAGGAACAATCAGCAACAGGCATGATGGAGTTCACTAAGGACAAGTGCAAAGTCAGGAGAAATAATCACCTGCAGAAACACAAGACAAGATTGACAATGACATATTTCTGCCAAAAAGGGCAACTGAGTATTTTAGCGGATCCAAAACAGTGTATGTCACCAATGCCATACTCCGATAAAAGAAGCAGGCATACTAGGATGTGTGAACAGGAACGCTATACACAAGTGTCACAGTTTAGCCCCGCTCAGGGCCAAGCTACGCAGTCTCTAGCTCACTCCTACCCCCTCTCCAGTGGGACAGGGATGAAAACCGGTAAAGAAAAGAAGGCAAAATTCATGGGTTGAGATTAAAAAAAAGTTTAAGAGAATAACAGAAGAAAACAGAACAGAGATGGAAAACAAAGAAAAAGTCCCAATAACAGAAAAACAGAAAATACTGAGGCACATAGCTTGCAGTGCAATAGCTCACAGCAGATCCTGATGCCCAGCTTCCTCCCCAGCAGCAGGAGGCTCCCCTCAGCACCCTCACACTTATACCCTGAGCATGATGTCCCAGGGTATGGAACAGCCCTTTGGTCAATTTATCCCAGCTGTTGGCTAATCAGTAACCTATCCCAGCTGTGTCCCCCAGCCACAGGGGCCACCAGCTCCAGCTCCTCTCCCAGTTCAGGTGAAAATTAACTCTATCCTAGACAGAACCAGGACAATAAGAGACATTAATTGTTTGCAGTATGGAAAGCAGTGGAAGGGCCTGAGCTGGAGTACTGTGTCCAGCTTTGGGTACTGCACTTCAAGAAAGATGTGGATCCATTGGAGAGAATCCAGGGGAGAATAACAAAATGATCAGAGGTCTACAAAATATGACCCATGAGCAAAGACTGAAAGAACTGTGTTTGTTTAGTCTAGAGAAGAGAAGACTGAGGGGACACATCATAACAGCCTTCAAATATTTAAAAGGTTGTTGCAAATAGGAAGAGAATAAATTGTTCTCCATGTCCCTTGGCACTAGGACAAGAAGTAACGGGCTCAACGTGCAGCAGAGGCAATTTAGGTTATATTATTAAGAAAAGCTTTCTAACTGCAGGAGAAGATAAGCATTGGACTACATTATGTAGGGAGGTGGAGAATTTCTGTCTTTGAATTTTACTGGGATCCTTGGGGCCTTGTCACTTGTAGTACATGTAATCCTCATGGTATATCGGTGATGCATGGCACAGTCCTGCTTTATTGATATTTGGGTGAGGAAAACACGTAATTATAATTGGTAATTATTTGCAGAATTTTGACATAAATTTGCAACTGCAATTGCAGTCTTATCAGTGTCTGTTAGTCACTTGACTTTAATTCTCATGAAATAAGACAAAAACGAGGATGGACAAGTTCTTGAGGTATTTATGAAGCAAGGTTTAAATTTCTAATCCTGAAAAATCCTTCCTTCGTTAGCTAATCTGCAATTAAAGGATTTTTTTAATTTTCAAGAATAATTTGCGTTGAAACCAAATGCAAATATATTTAATTCATAATGTTTTTGAAATTACAAACAAATAGTTATAGTAAAAAAATGATCTTAGCAGAGTGTTTTTAAGACGTGTATTGGAAATACAGCTCCTTGATTTAGAAGTTGTGCTTACCCTCAGAAGGGAAAAGACTTATTGTTTTAGCCTAATTTGTTTTTTATTAATCTATAGTTGATAATGTTGATATTACATAGTATTTAAAAATAGTTCTACCTCTGGAAAACAAGGAAATTAAACTAAAAATAAGTGAATTTGTATCTTTTTTTTCCTGCAAAAATGTGCTATGCCGGAAAAATGGTTCAAACATCTTCCAGTATAATTTTGAACATCCGCCAAACAGTAGATTTATTTGCCAAACATTTTTATCCAGTATTCCCAGTGGGACTCAGTCTTTCAGAGAGTAAATTGGTGAAATTAACTTTTCTTATCAGTCTATGGGATTTGAGAGAAGCAAGGTTGTCTGCCAACACGCAGTGGAAAGAAACAATATCAGCTAAATTGTCTGGATTCTAGCGTTCTTCCCTTTGCCCTCATCTTGGCCAGGAAACACTTACATGAAGGACTATACAGAGGAGGGGAAAAAACTGTGGTTTAAAGAATTTTCCAGACAACATAGTCTTGACTGTAAGCCATTTCTCCTTCTTTTACTTTCCTTTTTATTTTTCAAGACCAGATATCGAAGGTTTCTTTTTTTCTGGATCAAATTTTCCAGTCTATCGCCTCCCACTTCTGGCTGCTGGCTCAGTGCACCAGTCTTCTTCCACTGCACAAATCTATCAATCAGGTTTGCCCATAGGTATTCTCCGTTTGTATGTATGTGCTGGGGTGCTAATGCTGCCTTACCAAGCATTCAGAAAGTACATTCTCACTTCTGTCTGTCTGAAGGCTTACGCTTCTCTAATTTGACAAATTATATTGATAACTAATGGAAAAGCATTGTTTCAGTAAATATTCAGAAATAAGGATGCAATATTTGTAAATAATTTGCATGAATGTTGCAAGTTGAATTGTGCTCTGAGGATGGAAAAGATTGCTAGCAATAACAAATGCATTTCATGTCAAAGAGTGGAATGAAATCCCCGATGCTGCTGAGATAATAGTACAGTAGTACGGCCTGAGCCAGCTGGGGTCCTGCATCCATATGATGTTGCGTTAATTTGGATAAGATTCTTCAAAGCTGAAGATCTATTTCTTTGTGAAACAGCTTGCTGAAGGAAATTGTTTCCAGCTCTTAACACACTCCTTTGTACTGGAGAGAACCAATCTAGTACAGGTTTTCAATATAAATTTTAATTATTTTTAATTAAAGATTTTCAGTGAATGTTATTTCCATTTTAATACTTTCAATGTGTTAAAAAATAACAGGAAACTACTAAAATAAATTAGAGAGAAATCAAACTAAAATGCTGAGCTTTTAATTTAAGTAGAAAATGTATGTCACACACTGTTGCTACAAAAACAGAGTTGCTGTTTGGTTAGTCGCTTCTATTCTCCTATTAAACCTGGTATTTAGAAAGATGAAAAAGAGAGCATTTCTTCTTTGTCCTGCAGGAGGACTGCACTGTTAACACAAACTTCCTTGATCCCTGCAGGATCCTGCAGATTCTGCAAATTCCTCACTGCAGGATCACTGTCCTTCCAGAAGTCTGCACGCTGCAGTACGCTCCTCTTTATCGGAAGCAGGCTGATGCTCCACTTGTGTGGATGTGTGCGAACCCTTGATCTTTACATGTACGTGGGGTTCCACATATGTGTTTTTCTTTTAAATTTTTACTAAATGACGGACTGTCTGAAAACACATATAACCGCGCAAGTGTAGTGTTTCCTAACAGTTTTGCAGCTTTGAGTGTGTTCTTCATGAGGTCTTTGTACAGAATTACAGTAACTCAGAATGTAAATATTACTTGGCCAGTATATTTATCCATACTGAAATAATATGAATATTATAATCTTAGAGATTAACAGCAACATCACCCAACTACATTCAATGAATATGCGATTTCATGTGTCTCTTTTTGTTAAATTTGTAGATTATCAAAACAAGTCTGTTTTTTTGACTTTGACAAAATTTTATGGTTTTCTGTCATTTAATAGTTGCAGAGTGGTGAATTAGTCAATAAGACTTCAATGGTTCAATCCTTTTCTCTTAGCGAAAATGAGCAATTTCTTACCAAATTCAAATGAAATAATACTTGCTCTTTATATAGATATAAACCACAACATATACAATCTTCTCTCTTAAAACTTACTGCAATTTTGTCTTCTGCTGTTTGCATTTAATAAAATGTATTTATGACTTTTGCAAGTAACAATAACCAAGATTAATTATAGCTTTCCATAAGTTCAGTAAATATTTCATTAAAAAACAGCCTTTTCAAAGAGGTACTGGTAAGGTTTCCAATCCTATATTAAATGCCCAATGCTCAAATAGTAATGACAAAATAAATTGTAAGTTTGGTTCTGTAGATTTATTTACCTATGGTGAATAAGAAAAGTTAATAATAAAGATTTACTGTTATGCATACATTGATTGTGTAATGCATGCACAAATTTTTAGACATATATAATTATTACAAATTATTTTTTAAGCCAGTCCTTCACATTTTCAATTCTAGCCTACAAATACAATTTCTCTTAATTGTAATAAATCATAAATATATTATCCATTTCATTTTTGTGAAATATTATTATTCTAGTACTGCATTTTAGACTGGAAATTTCTTCATGGCCTATTTTCTGGAAGTACACTGAAAATTGTGTGCTGTACAAAGGACATTAGCAGTTTCAATGCTGAAAAATTTCCAAGTACATCCAGAATTAGTCTTCCATTTTCTGTTGCATGAATTCAGGTATCCATACAGAGATACCTTCAAGTCCCATACCTTCATGGGACTTGATGGCTATCTCCTGAGCCTCATAAAAAGACCACAGCCTTGGAATTTTATGGAGATTTTGTGTTTGTTCCTGCACCCCACTTAGCAACTAAGCAAAGTTGCAAAGTTTTAGGTGTTTTTTAATATATGCTCTTTTGGTTTGTAGGGTTTGAAAATCAGTTACAAGAGGAACAAAAGTTGGTGAAATGTTTGTTGGGGTATTTTTCATAATGAAGAAAGGCTCTATTTCTTTATCATACATTCCCCAAGTTTTACTTCTGTCAAGAGTGATTTTTTTTTTTTTTCCTTTCAAGACTTGGGTTCAAACAAACATCTAAATTACTGGTTCATTTCTGAGAAATAGATACATATAAGAGTCATCTTCCTGCTATTCATCCAGCTAGTGAAAGAATGAGGTTAGCACTTAGGATCTTACCAAAAAGAGTAAATAGATGCTTTTCTAACATTTTTTTTTCTGTCCATCTGCTAACAAATATATTTAGAAAGGAAAATTGGTGCTGTCTGTTATAATAGGGACTGACACAATTGTAACTGTAACTACCAACTGATATATACACAATTTGTGGAAATAGTCACTTTTGGGGTCTCATATTTTCCCAGGCTCCGTCTCTGCTGAGGAATTATTCATTTATTTGTAAAAGCTTACGTGAAATGTGTATGGTTTCAAAGGGCTGGGAGCACCCCTGGAGTGCCGCAAAGGCTTTGATGTTGCAAAGGCAGCTGAGTCAATTCAGGAGTAAGGGCTGGATTGTGCCCTCTCATCCCACCACCAAACCCTGTGTGGTCAGCTAGTTGCCTTTTCAGCAACTGGCTGGTAGCGTTTCTTTCAGGTTAGTGGTCCAGAAAGCAACGTGAACCCTTCAGACTACTCTCTGAGCTCTGAATGCAAGTGCTACAATTTTTCCTGTCTCTATGACCAGTGTCTGGACCCAGTGCGCTTGAGCAAATTCAAACCTGTCGAGAAAGCTGTGGTGGTGGTGATCGAAGGAAAAGTAAAGATGATGTTCCATGCTGAAGCCTTCCTTTGGCGATGCCACTGAGATGTACCATGTTCTTACCCTGCCCTCCTCTCAAATGCACTGATCATGCACACAGCTGGAATTTTAAAGGAAGTTTAAGAAAATCCTCTCCATAGTATGTCAGCATTTCACTTTCCTGGGTTCCTTTAACATGTACGAAACGTATAGAATAAAGCATTCTCTTTGTGGACATTAGCTGAGGTGAGCACTGTTTGGTGCTCCAAACTTGCATTTCATGGTTAGCTCTGTATGCATTTGCTTTTAATATTAAGTTAATCCAACCGTTCTCTCTATAGGAAGATGTATCATATAATGAGTTTTCATTACAGTGGCAGCAAATAAATCCTTTCAGAGGAAATGTTTGAGGAAGTGGGAATACAATTATCTCTTTTAAATCAAATTCCCTAAAATATGTGAAATAGCAGGATTGCAACAAGTTATATTTGGTGTATTCTATCTAACACAAGTCCTATTGCATTTTTAAGATAACAGCTTCTCAATCCTAATAATTTTAATCTATAAAATCTTAAGAGCTCCAGATTGACAAAAACAGTGTAACTTCTGTCTTTTTGAGTTAAACCTGATTTCTTTTAGATAAACTAGTATTAGCTGGTAATTGTCTTCTATCGGTTGCAGCTGATTTGTCCCAATAAACAATTCCAGAGACCTCTGTGTCAGATCAACTAAGATGGCACTGCATCTGTCATGAGGCTGTTCTGAGACTGATGTGCAGGGATTGTTACTTTTCCTTATAGTGCATTCTTTAATTCGTTGTCCTTGCATACCACAAGCACTTTTGTACTTTCAAAATTGTGCAGATTGCAGTTTTAGTAATATCAAAATCATGACACTGCTCTGTACATCAGAGATTGCCAAGTGTTTTATGTTCTTGAGCCAGTCCCATTTTAAGACACTGATCATAGCCTCTAAGCCCCACAAGACCCATCAGCAAGTGGTACACTTAGCGAATTCCAGATTTGATACCATATATTAAAACCATACAATGATTAGTTTTCTGTTTTTCATGACATCAAGACATCCAGCAGACAGATACTCATGGAAGAGCATTCTGCTCAGATGGAGGTAGGCAGTACTCTACCGCGCCCAAAACTAGATCTTCTGCCCATGTGTAAAATATCGAGTGCCAACTTACATACAGGAAGGGTCATCATATACATTCAATGAGCTTTGGTCCTCCAAAATCTGCAATATAACTCCATTTTGATACTGTGATCAACAAAACTATTTAGCAGCTGTTTGACTTCCATTAGACAGGATTAGGTGCCATGTCGTTCATAAACCTAAATTCAAAGAAGAATAGAAAATAAAGGGTATTTCTTGGATTGTACCGAGACTTTGGGGCTGCTTCAACCATAGCAGTCACTGTCTTTATAATTTGCTGAATTTAAAACACAAAGAATCAACTTAGTTTTATTCTCAGGAGAGAGCCAAGGAATTAACAATCATAGAAAATATATTTATTGATGGAGGAGATCTCAGAATTCAGATGAGGATTTACATGTCTAAAACGTAGGTTTTTATTATAATGACCAAATGTTACAAGCTGGAAAGCATTCACAGAGGACTTCCTTTTTTTGCTTTTGTGGAGACAGCTTATATGAAGCAGTTTGCTCTGAGTTCTGGTACATTTGTGTCACTTCATACATCTGAGGGAAAATGCAGATGGTAATGTGGAGCACAGGAAGGGAAAAGAGGTCCTAAAGTAGCTTAAACTCTGAATTAGATAAGTTTATAAAGTTCCCCGATACAAACTGATGAGCATTGTATATTGTAAAGGTTTTCACAGTGTGCATTTATGGTGAAAAACTGTAATTATTTAGAATATCTCTTGATATTTCTGTGTGATGGCCAGTGTTACAAATGTAAGCATGTAAGATTATGGTGAAAAATAATATTGTCAAGTGCTTTTAAAAGTCTTATAGGTAAACCACCTGACCTGTAACTAAATACTCTCAGTTCTGGTTTGGGAATTATATTGGTCAAGTATAGCATACATGGACATTGAAGCTCTTGTATCAAAACAGCTAAAACAATAAAATATAGCAAATTCTTTGTGCACTTTAACAAGAGTTTCTGATATGTCTGAAAAAGTAAAGTTCATATTTACATACTGTAATTCTTTTTTTTTTTTCTGAATTAATGAGGATAAGGATTAGATTTCCTTTGAGTGGAAATGCAACACATTGGTTAATAAATTTCCTTGTTTCCTCAAATATAGATCTGCAGACTTCAGCGTCACCTATCAACAGGGAAATACCAGCAGAATCTCTTTTCAAACCAGCCTGTAATGTTTGTATCTC
Organism: Chlamydotis macqueenii; assembly: GCF_036417535.1. NCBI lineage: Eukaryota > Metazoa > Chordata > Aves > Otidiformes > Otididae > Chlamydotis > Chlamydotis macqueenii. The sequence continues at coordinate 25,419,279 of NC_141558.1, forward strand.
CTACCAGTCAGCCGCCCTGCAAAAAGCTAATGGAACTTATACAGCTGTCAGGAGGGAAAATATGTAAAGCCTTACGGCAGGCAAAAATCTGTATAGGAAAAAACCCAGGAAAGAAGTACCAGGAAATAACATGTTTATCAGAAAAATGGATATTAGGTAAGACACTAAATTTCAACTCACATAAAATACTGTGGAATATGTATTCAAAAATTGACTGTAAATAGTTCACTAAACTGAGGTTACAGGGGGAAGAAAATAGAACAGACTGCTACAGTTAGGTTTTCGGGAAGGTTGTATCCATGGTGAGGACTTTTTCTTACATCTCGACACTCCTGAGGGGTAGGATGACATCCAGAGGGACCTGGACAAGCTCAAGAATTAGGCCCGTGCGAACCTCATGAGGTTCAACAAGGCCAAGTGCAAAGTTCTGCACATGGGTCAGGGCAACCCCCGGTATCAGTAGAGGCTGGGAGAGAAGGGATTGAGGGTAACTCTGCCAAGACAGACTTGGGGGTACTGGTGGATGAAAAGCTCGACATGAGCCAGCAATGTGCACTTGCAGCCTAGAAAGCCAACCGCATCCTGGGCTGCATCAAAAGAAGGGTGGCCAGCAGGTCGAGGGAGGTGATTCTGCCCCCCCTACTCTGCTCTCATGAGACCTCCCTGGAGCACTGTGTCCAGCTCTGGAGCACCCAACATAAGAAGAACATGGACCAGTTGGAGAGAGTCCAGAGGAGGGCCACAGAGATGATCAGAGGACTGGAGCACCTCTCCTATGAGGACAGGCTGAAAGAATTGGGGCTGTTCAGCCTGGAGAAGAGGAGGCTCTGAGAAGACCTTATAGCAGCCTTCCAGTACTTAAAGGGGGCTTATAAGAAAGACGGGGACAAACTTTTTAGCAGAGCCTGTTGCAATTGGACAAGTGGTAATGGTTTGAAACTAGAAAGATGTAGATTTAGACTTGATATAAGGAAGAAATTTTTTACAATGAGGGTGGTGGGACATTGAAAAATGTTGCCCAGAGAGGTGGTAGATGCCCCATCCCTGGAGATGTTCAAGGTCAGGCTGGTTAGGGCCTTGAGCAACCTGATATAGTTGGAGATGTCCCTGTTCCTTGCAGGGGCGTTGGACTAGATGAGGTTTAAAGGTCCCTTCCAACCCAAACCATTATTATGATTCTATGATCTAAGACTGTTTTATGATGGCCCTGGCACTCACCATTGTAATTTTACCAAGAACAAATTTCATCCAGAGATTTTCAAATTTATCTTTTGCATGATTGTTTCATTTAGAGCAAACTAAATTATGGGAAACTCCCATAGGTTAATTGTTTTAAAATGGCATGTATTTCAATTATAGATGTAGTAAAAAAGATTTTTAACTAGTATAAACTGGCAAAGCCCTACTGAAACATGGTAATTGGCACCCTCTAATAATTTGTCCTGAATTATATATTGTACCTCTGAAATACAATTTTCTGCAGTCTTTATTTCACTTGCAAGATGTTTCACTGGCAAAACATTTCTTTTTAAAACCTGCAGTCACTTTTCTGTGAGTTGTTAGTCCACTGCTTTTCCATTATGGACACCACAGTTCTAATGGTTATCTGTTTGCAGGGAATCAGATGTAAAATTGCAATATCCTCACCCTCAAAGAAAAGCTTTTGATAACCTATCTACAATTTACAGCTTCCAGCCTGACCCTCTTCCTTCTTAAGACAAGATGAGGATATTTCCCAGAAAAAGACCTTTTGCATACTAGAAAAAATAAGATTACATTTTCGTCATACACTATGTCAGAGTCCTCTAGATAGTGCCTCACTCAGACTCTAGTAATATATGTACTACATGAATTGATGTTGTACGAGACTTGCTAAGCAAGTCCTAATCTCCTGACCATTCATGCTATCAGATCATAATGACTTGAAACCTGAAAGAAAATAGCCCTAAAGAAGAAAGGAAAAGTGAGCCATAAGGGTAAAATACTAATCTAAATGCAAATGTTATTTGATCTTTTCTTAAATTATAACATAAAATCATGAAGATTTGAGAGAGAGGCATAAGAAGAAGATGTTATTTATTGTGCCTTTCTCCAGCTTCAAAAAAGAATTAAAGAGCAAGTGTAGCCAAGAGAAAGTGACCAGATGAGGAAACCAGAGGTTTGTGCAAGACTAAAAATATGATGTAGTAAATTAAACAAAAAAGTTTCACATAGTAGTACTCTGGTCATAAATTCCACATGGACAAAGGTAATGATCTAAAGTGGCATGCAACTCATATGGCACGTCCCACTCTTTTACTGGTCTCATGGAGTTCTGCTTCACTCCAGGTCCAGTATCTCATGAGCTTACTGCAGCCGGACAGGCCATGTTCAGTCCAGCAGTGGGTGGAAGGAATTGGGTATTTGGCTGCTAATGAAAAAGGAGTCTGAATTCTTTGTGCCCTTTACAAATTTCTCAGTTCTTTTCTGCAGTCTGATGGTCCCTTTTTTAATCCTTGTGTCCTGCTTGCAAAGCACGGTTATGCAAGCTCCAGCTAAAGGATTTTAAATTTGAATCATCAAAACTTGGAAAAAATAAGTATTTCTATACATAAGAAGGACATGGATCAGTTGGAGAGAGTCCAGAGGAGGGCCACAAAGATGATAAGAGGGCTGGAGCACCTCTCCTATGAGGACAGGCTGAGAGAGTTGGGGCTGTTCAGCCTGGAGAAGAGAAGGCTCGAGGGAGACCTTATAGCAGCCTTCCAGTACCTCAAGGGGGCCTCCAGGAAAGATGGGGAGAGACTGTTCAGTAGGGCCTGTTGTGATAGGACGAGGGGTAATGGTTTTAAAATACAGGGGGGTAGATTTAGATTGGATATTAGGAAAAATTGTTTTACAATGAAGGTTGTAGAACACTGGAACAGGTTGCCCAGAGAGGTGGTGGAGGCCCCATCCCTGGAAACGTTCAAGGCCCGGCTGGATGAGGCTCTGAGCAACCTGATCTAGTTGGGGATGTCCCTGCTCCTTGCAGGGGTATTGGACGAGATGACCCTTGAAGGTCCCTTCCAACCCTAACCATTCTATGATTCTATATGGTACTTTAAAGGAAAGATACATGCATTTGAAGCTCAGTCCCTTTTTCAGCAACTGCTTACATAGTAGTATGAACAGTGTCACCTATAAATTGGCATATAAATCAAATAAATCAAATCAGATCTGAAATTTTGTCTGATCTTTGACACTTCACTGTTGCAATCCAGTTGGTTTGTGGCTATGTGCTTTCTGCTGTTAAAACCAGCTACCAATTGATTCACTTAGTTGAACACAATAAAAAGCATATAGGTAGATAATGCAGCACCTTTTTTAAACTTACATAAATTATAACTTTTTGTGGTATTATCAGTTTACTGCTTTTTTTAGGGACCTTCTCTGTCTGGGTTCTCAGCTCCACCAAACTGTTTTATACCAGAAATGGCTCTGAAGTACATAGTTGATTTATAATCTGCTTCTCGTGCATTTTATCTTAAATAATCCTGCTTTTTTATTTCTTTTAGACTCAATCACTCAGCATACAATATGTCCCATGGAAAACTACATTTTTCAGCTGTGAGCTAACTCAAGAGCTTCCATATGGTTATAAGGAAACAAGCCTAGTTTGGATTCAACAAAAAACTAAACTGTGAATAGACTTGCTAAGAAAATGCAAGCTGCATATTTATAAATACAGGGAAATGTTTTCTACATTTTTATTACTTGTGTAAGTGCTCATCTTGTGAAATCTTTAGCTTTTTTTATAATAAAGTACATCTTTAATAAAAGTAATCTTGCTTTTATTTATTTGTTGAAGACCTTCGGACCTAAAAGTGGAATGAATTATTATTCACCAGGAGAAAGTGGAAAGATATTTTCTAATCTCTAAGTGAAGCTGATCATGTTACAGTGCAATTAAGATATGCAATTAAAGTATGTGCAATTAAAAGTATGAGTGAGGGTGCCTGAGTCAGCAGGAGCTGTACTAGCAATGCAGATGCATGGATCCCGTGGGATGCGAACAGCTGAAGGCCCATGTTGCCACATCTTCACGACCATTGCTAATTACGCTTCTTCGCTAAAAGGACAGTACATCATTCAAGTCCCAGAATATGTTGAAAGTGGAATATACCATTAAATCCTTTAGGTAGACTTGAAAAATGTGTGCAAATATCTTTAATCTATCACACTTGACTATCTATAAATGTACAACCTCCTTTAAATATCTGCAAGGTCCATCAAAATGATACATCATCATCATCATAGAGAATGATGTATTATCAAGTAACTTAATGTATAATGAAGTAATGTAACTCATCCTCCAAACTCAGTGCTCCCCTCAGAGTACTGTCAGTGTAAGGCAGTGAAACTGTACTAAAAATAATTATTTTGAGTTGTTATGGAACAATGAAGGTACAATGGCTTGTAAATGTTGCCATTCTATTGCGTTGTTCTAAATTCTTGGGCTTTTTAAGGGATTTGGATATACAATGTCTGTAAACTTGAGGATTATACAAATTTTTTCTTCAAAACAAGTTCAGCAGTATCTGGGTGGCAGGCTGTTTCAGGCACAAATTGCATTTGTATAGTTGCTCTGTAAAACATTAAACATACTTCTTAATGGAAAAGCTCCAAGTTATTTTATTTTATGGAAAATTAAACTGACTTTATGTTCAGAAATACTGAGCACCTGTAACTCAAAAGGTTAACATCTTCTTTTCAAGTATCTTAAGTGCTATATAGCTAGGTTTAGTATATAAACTAGAAAATATAATTTATTGAGGTCTTTTCCTTGCTTAGTTTTCTGACATGTACATTTTTAACAGCACCTTAGCTAGGAAAAGTATGCTTGAAACAAAACCTGGTATGTTTGATACAAAAATTTGTAATCAAGTCTGTCTAGAAATTGTGCTGTTTATAATCGAAATTATTTACCTATTTACTGCAGAGCACTGGTAATGCAGTATCACTCTTCACCCCTGACCTTATGAGTCCCTTTATTAAGAAACTACTTGCCAAGTACTATAGACTAAAATATAAATACTTAAATAGATTGTGACATGTGAACATATGGTTCCCAGTAAATAACAGAATAATTTGTTTGAATTATATTGCTTAACTTTGAATATTACGACCTCCTAGTTTATTTTGTAGTCATTTCCTAAGTGTACTACCCATAAAAATCTGTCACTATTAATTTATATAATATAACATTCCAAATCAGTTTTCTCATAAATCTTCTTAAGATTAGTCTCAGCTATTTCAATTGTAAATTCTTGGATCAACTTGTTGGTCTTTATTAGCCGCATGTGTAACAGACTTGACAATGAAAAGTCTGATGCAGTTTTTTCTAAATTAAAATGTTTCAGATAAAACAATCTGTCAATTTAGATAATGTAATCTTAAATTATATGGTTTGACAGAAAGCCCTATCTATTGGCTGTTCTTGCAGAATTTGTAGTACACAGGTAAATATAGCCAGCAGGAAATTAAATGCCTAATTTTGGTCTCACATTATGGGTAACAGGCGTGCTGTCCGTCCATACTGACTATTGCTTTGTAATAGTACATAGCGAATACAGGAGAGGTCGGAATTCAATCCAAAGACTAGCATGTTGTACAGGCAGCAAAAAAGAAATACTATTTCATGTTTATAGTCTGCAGTCTTTCACACAAACAGCTTCTGACGTCCGTACCCTAGTGTGGGTTCTCAACCACCCCAGCATTAGAAGGAAGGCACATAGAAAGACCCAAGGCCTCAACAGGAAAAGACACTGACCCTGGTCATTCCCTCAGTAAACCAACACAGGATGGGGAATGACCAAAACTTGTCAAATGATTTATTTGCCAGAAGAAATCTACCAAACAAAAAAACACTTGTACTTTAGGACAAGAGGAAATGGCCTCAAGTTGCAGCAGGGGTGGTTTAGAATGGATATTAGGAAACACTTCTTTACTGAAAGAGTGGTCAGGCACTGGAACAGGCTGCCCTGGGAAGTGGTGGAGTCACCATCCCTGGAGGTGTTCAAAGAACGCGTAGATGTGGCACTTCAGGACATGGTTTAGTGGCCATGGTGGTGTTAGCGTGATGGCTGGACTTGATGATCTTGGAGGTTTTTTCCAACCTTAAAGATTCTATGATTCTGTGATTGATACCAAGGTCCTAAGGATGGTAACACACAGAAGAAAAGGCACAAAACCCGGCAATGTGAAGCATCATTGATTCATAGGTAGTTCTGAGTTGATTGGTGCTAAGATCTTTCAACATACAGCGTGTAACTGACACAGGCATGCACTGTCTCCTCTGCTCACCTTATCAGGAATCTACTTTTTCCTTTTTTTCTCTCAATTTTTTTTTTTTTTTTTTTTCGGAAAACAGGTTGTCTTAACTTTACCTTTTTTATCCTGCCTGAATATTTTTGCCATTCATTTGTGAAAACAACTAAGCTCAGCTGCTGTCTCTCCTTCTCAGAGAGCTCCTGCACCCCTGCTAAAGGCTATCTCTAACAAAATCACAGTAGCATGATTAAAGATCTTTTTAAGTTAGCTTAATTTGATTAGGAATCTGTTTAAACCAAAATAAACTGAAAAGTCAAAATAAGTATTATTCCTTCCTGAGACTCACCATAAGTCCTATTTTAACTCATTTTACTTGCATTTGCGGTACAGGTGATATCACTCGGATGGCAGAGACCACCAGTATCTCTTCCCTCCTCCTCTTCCAGAGATAGGAAGAGGTTTTCCCATACTTTGCATAATTTACTGGGGACTCACATTGGCAAATGCAGAAATACTGAGGACAAACACGGGCATGACCTTGAAGAATGGCTTGCTTGAGTTGTGTCAGAATGGCAGCAAAATTGGTGTCCTCTTCAAGCAGTATATCCTTAAAAATAAATTAGGATTTAAAACAATTTCCTTACAGTTACAGTGACTAATAATTGGCTAAGGTTGTGTTTGAAAGCAAGACGGCCAGAAACTCCTAAGGTGGGTGGATCACACATCTCTTTTTTCCCATTTCTCTGCTTTTGTAATCAGTTTTAGATTAGATTACAACTGCATTTAGAGTGTGTATATCTAATAAGTAAAAAGCCTCTAAATATTCACAGTGCCCCTAGTATATGAGCTTATTGGTACTGACTTACTGGACTACAGATTTTTTGAGTTGGTTTTATGTTTCTGGATATTTTCCTGACTCAACTATAGGCAACCTTCTGAGGGTTGTTACATTTTAAACAAAAATAACTAGCAGAAACTATTGCATCACTTGATTTTCTGTTTACAGTTCCACTATAATAAACTTCTGTTATCTTAATTGAGCTGAAGAATGTAATTTAGGCATGACTGCGTTATGTAGTAAAGTGTTATCAGCACATTCAGCGCAAGGAAGTTGCTAGCACACACATGCAGGTTTTGTGGAAACCTATAATCAGCTTAGGGACTGTAAGGCAAAGGTGCTTTTAATTTGTATTTCTGAGCAGCAACCATGGCTTTGTGGCTGTGTTTCTAACACTTCTAGAGCATAAAATGGAGGTATCCTAGGAACAACGTCTTAGAAAGCTGATTAAACTTAGTTTCTCCTCAAGAGCAACACACACCACTGGGGGAAAAAAAAAAAAAAAAGAAGAATACTTGCTCAGACTGAAAACTGTGGAAAGCACAGTTATGCCAGCAATCTGATTTCTTTAATGACAGATCTAATACCAGAAAACCAAATGGCTGTAGTCCTATTGCATTAGGCAGAGCTTTATTTCTGATCTCCTTTTATTGCTGTGTTTCAGAATAAGCTCTTTGCATGATACGACCAAATGGTGGGGTCTGGAAGAGCATCGCCCTTACTACAGCACCGTGCGGCAGCTGACAATACACTGGTTTAAAGCTGTCAGTAGCAGATAAATAACAGATGGTGCTGAGGTTATCAGCACAGGTGTCTGCTAAGAGCTTTTGCTGGGAACCAGCAAAGCAGATTTTTTGTTCTGTTGATACAGATGTGAAACAACCCTCCAAGCACCCGGGAGTGGCTCAAACTCCTGCGCAGGGCTGAGGTGTTGATAGGTGGCAGCCAGGTGTAGTGTAGGACTGCAGGTTTCTTTGAACAGCTGGAGCCAGCATCCTTCAGAGGGACTGGCAGTGATTTGTGGCGTAGTGCCGGAGGCACAGCCCTCCCAGCCTGCCGACAGGTCCATGCCTTCCTCGCCCCTGGGAATCCTGAGGTCACGCTAGCTGAACCTTCATACAACTTCTTCCGTGCCAGCTTGTGTTGTTTGCCTAGTAGTTTCTGTTGTTTGGAAAGCACCTGAACTATCACTAGAGCCAAAACCACCCTGGGGTGTTTATTTCCAAAAGGGCATTTATCAATGCCCACAATGTCTTTCATGTTGTTCTTAGATTTAAAAAAAAAAAAAAAAAAAAAAAAAAGAAGTGAAGCTACATGTGAGGTGGGGAAAGGATTGTTACTACCAGTCCAGGCAGGTTTGGGATTTGCTTGGGATTTGCTTTTTCCTTCTTCATGTCAGATTTTATGGAACTATACAGCTAAGGCTTTTAAGAGAGAGAAAACTAGGTCTTTAGGGAGGAGTGTGCACATTGAGATGGTTTCACAATATTAGTGCTGTGACAGGATCTTTTAATAACAAGCAAAGCAGCTGAGGCTGAAACTTGAAAACTTCTGGAAGTGGTTACTTTCTGCTGTACCTAGGTCTCTCTTACGACTCTGCTTTTTCAAAACTTTGGATAATTAAATAAATATACTATAAAAATCACAGGAGAATATAGCTTTACAACTGAGAACTGATACAGAGATGATTTCATGAATAAATTACAATGCAAGGATATTTACATACAAAACTAAAAAAAAAAAATGCAGCCTGGAGCATGGTGTAAGTAAAGCTGAAATAGCCTTGACAAAGATGGAAAAACCTCCTTGGTAAGGATATCGCAGACCTTGCTACTAGGCAGTGAAGTACTGTCTGCAGAAGAAGAGAAACAAGCAAATCCTTTCACTCAAATCAAGAAACAGCACAACTTTTATATTATACAGTGACTGGGCATCATCTTTTCCTCCTTCGTATTCTTCAAAAATATCTATTTCTTGTACAGTACCTTCTGATTCCTTAGTCTTTGTCAATCAAATTAGTACAACAGCCTGTCTGTCTGTTTTAACAGAAACTTCAAGATGTATCACTCCCTCTCTGCCAGAACTGCTGTCCAAGCCCAGAATTATAGTTTCCATTTTGACTGCTCTTATCTTTCCCTCAGTCAACACTTGCAATATCAGTTCCTCTCGCTCACCAAACTCCTGTTCCTAAGATTATTTGTGCAGTTCTTTGCCATATTCCCAGTTTTAGTCACTACTTGTTTCATTCTTCTAGCTCATCAAACAAAACCTTCCTTTCTCTTCCGAGCTTCCGTCACTGTAGTCCCCCCTCCCTATCAGATCTGACACGTACCTACTTTTTGATTCTCACTTTTGTTTCATTAAAGCATACCAGCCTTAAGCATTAAATCTTGAGGGGAAAGAATGGGATAGGATGGTTAATAACCATTTTAATACATCTCTTCTCAGACTTCCCTTTTACAAGTTACTGTGGAAATCCATTGTGCAGTCCTTCATCCTCTCCAGGTCCTACACCAAAGCTCTCCACTTCTTTACCACTTGTAGTACACTGTAGCTACCTGGTTAGGGCTAGGCAGGTAGAAAGCTATGCTCTGAGCTCCTGACAGGCCAAGAACGGTATATTTGCTGTTGTATTCAGATAATGTTACTCTGTTCCATCTATTCCAGCCTTCTGGTTCACCTGCCTCCTTTGCACGTTCCCAGAGGAAGCTCTCCAGCACACGGGCGTGTTTGTGAGTGGACAAGTGCCTGGGACCATCAGACTCTACCTTGCCATAAAAATGGAAGAAGAGTTGTAACAGAAGGGATTCCCATCATATTAAGGCAAGACACACAATACGTACTTTGCACAACTCTGGGCCTATTTTTAACTATTTTTAAATACTGTTAACATATTATCCCGGAAACACTGTGTAGACTCAAACTGTATGCACATACATGATATGCTTGAGCCTTACATTACTTTTCAGGCTTTCTTTCAACTTGGGTGAGGCTGTTTGTTCTTTAGATCATTTTTAGTTGCTGACTTGGCTACAAGTACGCAGAGAGGTAAAAGAAAAGCACTTTCCAGCTTTTCCGCTCTGGAGTGAAGCATTCCAGCTCCTTCACTCACAAACCAGAAGTTCAGTCAGGCAAAGTTTTGCTAAGTGAGTAGTCCCTGGGATCCAGAGATAAGCCTAAAGCCAAGATTAATTGTATGTATGCAGTATGGAAGATGGAATGACTTTAAATGTTCTGTGCACCACATGTGGGTAAAACTAAACCAACATCCGAAATTCTGTATTATACTCTTCAAAGCTGAGCAAACTCAGGGTTTTTGATTTTAACAGCTGTGAGGAGGTTAAAGGTTTTAGTTCAAGAAATGAACAAATACGGACCTGCTCTGACTATAGCCTAATGTGTCAATTCAGATGAAAGTCAAGACACTTCAGAAACAGTACTACAAGCTTGCAGATACTTGACCTCTGTGAAGAGCCTGCCTGGTCCCTCTGCCACTTTTAATGTGCACTTAAAGAAATCTCGTGCTCCTCCTCCCCCCAACGGATGACTGAGTATTTCTGAATAACTTGAAATTCACACCCACTTGAAATGCTGACTTGGGAATACACTTTTTTGGACACATGCTTCATCATATTTCAGCTGTACAAAAAGATAAGCATTTTAGAACTTTGGAGGCAGAGCATTTCCTCCTACAGAAGAGAATTTATATTTTCCCTGACATTGCCCAGGCAACACAGGCTTGAATAAAAATTTGACGCTAAAAGCAGAGTTCTCTAGTCTGGGAATCGACACTGTTACTTTATTCCCAGCTCCTTTCGGTATCCTATTTGACAAAGAGAAGAATGTTGTCCTTCATACGTGCAGGGATGTTGAACATATTTTGATGACCCATACAAAAACTATTAGAGGGCATGAAGATGCAAATAAAAGAATGTGGAGTTAGAGAATAATCCAGCTTGGGATTCACTTTTCCCTGGCTTTATTCAGCCTTTTCTCTTGTGCTTTCTTGTAATCTTTTTTCCCCCTCTGTTGTTAGCAGTGGTATTTCGTGTCTATTATATTTTAAAAGTATTGTTTGAGAAACTGAATCCCATACTCTCTAAACAGTACTCTCCAGAACAGTATCATAGCCACTTAGCTACAGAATCAAATCTCCTCTTCTGCCTTCCCATTTTAAATCTTTTCTATACCTAGATCAGCACTGGTGAGCCACACACAAACCGTGAAGCTATAGAAATCTCATGGGAGACAGGAGCTTGAATCAGCCCAGGCAACAGGGGCTTTGTACCCAAGTCTTCAGTTCTCTAGATGCCTTTATGAGGGTTACTTATACCATCTACTTTGCTGTCTGACATGCAATTTAGAGCCTCTAAGTTAGAAGCCTAGGTGAGCACGAAGACAACAGAAGCAGGAAGACTCCTAATGAAAGTTATCTGAATATCCAACTGAAGTTTTCCAGGAGATTGTATCATTAATGAAGAGAGGTGTATCTTTCTGAAGGCTTCCTCTCGTGGCTAAGTTAGAGAGTTAAAGGTACAAGTAACCCAAAAGATCTCTGCCCACTGAATTCAATAAAACTTCTTTACTTCCTGCCAGACTAGCAGCAACTTCCTTTGCATTTTCAAACATGCAAGTAAAACAGTTCTGATCCCCCTGTATCTAAATAGATACAGTACATACTGAAAAGGCTTAGAGAGGGACAACAAAGTCAAACCTGCAAAGGGGTCTCTGTGTCAGAAGCAATTGCATAGACTGGGATTCTCCTGCCTGGATGAGAGACAGCTGGGAGGGCAATGTTGATCTTAACACAAAATATAACCAAGCTATGGAACTTAGTGGATGATAAAAGTTTATATGGTTTTAAAAACAACTGGACAAGTTCAAATTGGAATAACTGGGCTCATGCAGTTCCTGAGTGAGATTGGAGGCTGGACAACTCTGCTGAATGGCACAGTGACTCCCTTGATCTTATGGGACCAATTCCAGGCTCTTTCTGGCCTTTTTGTTGCCAGGCAGCAGTTACACAAAATACTATGCACCTTGCAAAACTAGCTGGAAGTGATGGATATGATGATCTACAATGGTTTGCAATTCTGCAGAGAGACAACATCCTTCCTGATGATGAATCATTACATCTGGTGAGGGCAGCGGGTAAGATAGGTGTTGCATCAGTGGCTATGACACAGTTCAAGGAAGCTAATGACAGCCAAGTCTGTTTGTGACTGTCACCCTGAAATAGTGTGGGTTGAATCTTCTGAATACCATACTACCTAACCACCATCTTTCCAACCCTGGAGGTGGAAGTCAGCATCCAAATAATCTTGGCAGTCCATATTTATGGTCCCATCATTACTGTCTTCCCTTTTTTGAAGTTCTTCTTACACTGCTGAAAGACCATGCCTTCCCATATCAGCAGCACAAACCTGTCACTCTTCATGGACCAGAGACTACGAAATGGCCATACAACCATAGGAAATGACTAGCAAAGTAGTCAGCTCTGCTTACTCTAACTCTCCTGGCACAGATGCCATGAACTGTTCTTTGTGGCATGCAGGGAGAGGGAAAGCTTGCTCACTTACAAGGACTCCCAATACACTTGCCAACCATCTCTGTGTCTGTGGTCAGAAAGGGATCTGTGATGCTGCTGCCTCTACAGGGGTCCCAGGGAAATGGGATATTGTTCTCGCTGTGCTGAGATGCGAACAGCAGCCTGGCTCAGCAGTGACATGCCACGGCACCTTCTGCAATGCTTTTCCTTCTGGTGGCTGATCTGAGAAATATCTTTTCACAGGAGCTCCCCAAACTCACCCGTAGTGCGAAGACATTCCACAGCACACAGGCTTGAGCAGTGGTAGGCTGGGCACAGTGCGATCCTGTAATACAACCAAGAAGCATCTGTCTGAGAAATCACTACTGGGTGGTTTTTTTTCATTTGTTGCTGTTCACTGTAAGTGTATTCCTTAGAGCTCAGCCTCTACTGCCAACTGCTCAGGGCTACAACTGCCAACAGATTTGGAGCTACAGATTGTGGTATCGCACACCTAACTAATCAGCTTCAGAACTAATAGTTTTTCTGTCTACATTGCTTCTTAGTTATTTACACATTCCTAGTAATAGCTAGGAATCATTCAGTACTTGAAGTAACTATACTTCCCCCCGCCCCCGAGCCATTTTCTTAGTAGCTAATGGTAGCTACTGATTAATACTGCACCTTATATTTAAAATGATCTTACAATCATAGAATAGTTTGGGTTGGAAAGGACCTTTAAAGGTCATCCAGTCCAACCCCCCTGCAAGGAGCAGGGACATCTCCAACTAGATCAGATTGCTCAGAGCTGCATCCAACCTGGCCTTGAACGTTTCCAGGGATGGGGCCTCCACCACCTCTCTGGGCAAATTGTTCCAGTGTTCCACCACCCTCATTGGAAAAAATTTTTACCTTATGTCCAGTATGAATCTACCAAAGTATAGTGTTTCAGGTATCTTTATGCAGCAGAAATGTTTGAACTTATCAACAAATAACCGAAGCCATACTTGATATCAACTTGATAACTTTTTGCTTTTGCATTTTTGGCAGAATTAGCTTCAGTTACTACGGTAAGAAAATATTTGCTTTTTTGTAAAGTGTCCTGCTTTGTCGTACATAATACAACTTACTCACATCAGTGGCCTTATCTTTTTTACAATTCTATCTCAGTAGCTGGACTTTGTAAAACCTGCAATTCACTAAGATGATAACTACTTTACTCCCTAGTAAGACAGAAGAAATATTCTTAAGCCATCTTCCAAATGCAGACTATCAACTTCCAATGCAGAGAAAAAAAATGTGTACAAAAGTACGATCTCAAGTTATACAAGGAAAGTACAAATACAGGGGTCTCTCAGGAAAACTGGATGGTGCAAATCAAGTGTGGGAAAATGCTAAGAGCTTCAGGTCATGGCTGACATTTAAACTCAACACCTCTGCTTCTGCATTGCTATTACTGGTAGCCAGTGACGTAAAACACTGCTTCACTGTGGGTTTGATATTGAGATAAGCTGCACAATGAGATACTGAATACAGCTGTATTTACAGACTTAATAAACTCTTTCTGCAGAATATCAATATGGGTACCTAGAAGCAATGTTTCTTTTTAACTAGCAGAGTTATGGGGTTTTGCATGACCTGCACAAGGAAAGTACTAATCTCTGCCTCACCACAACTGTTTTCTATCCCATTATTATTGCCCATGATTCAGGTAACTGAATACCTGAAAACTGACAGCTAAATTTTGCAAGTTAGAAAATTCAAAGAGAAACTAGTGAGGTGATTTCCCTCCACACTTCACTTCTGTTGCACCAGAGAAGGTCAGAGGTGCTTCATCCCTGACCATTGCCTGTGGTCTGTCTAATATGAGGAAAGACCAACATTTGAACTGGATCAGCACAGGCTCCGTCAGGCCACTGCTCCTGCAAAACAGTCTGGTGGTCTGGTTTACAGACAAATGATGCTATTTATTTTCCATCCTGTTTTTAAAATGTGTCGCTGTAAAACATTTTTCTATCTTTTAGAGAAAGAAAAATGATCTGAACTCTTGATGAATTTGAGATTTGCTGAAAAGGAGGCACACTGCAACAGAGGGAAATACATTTGAAAGTATCCTTTAAAAACATCCAGCATTGTCTTAGAGAATACTTGAGTGATATACATATGGCTGCTAATAAGGCTGTAAATGGCTGCATTACTGCCAATAAAAGATGCCATCTGGTAGGTCTGCCTATTAAAACACAGGTTCATCTGCAACCTTTTAAGTCTGTTTTTTCTTGCTGCAGGAGGTTGCTGAATCATTAAAAGAATCATGGCAGTGTTAATAAAATGATTTATGAAGTTATCAAAATGCCAGTTGTGATAAATTAGATCCTAAACTCAAACCACTCCCAAATAGGGCTTTGACTTCATCAAATCAACTTTACCCCAACTTTGGCCATCAGCCCTTCATACCATGAAGGGCAGTAAAAGTACGAGCGCATCAAGTCAAGCTTTGATGGCTTTCTTCTTTCAACAGTGAAGGCTGGTATCTAACCTGGGGGAGTTATTCTGCGCATACATCAGCACATGATAGCAATGTCATCTGTGAAACCTGTTATACCTGAAGGGGGAGGTGGGGGGAAAAAATTATACCTTACTAAAAAGGGTATTATTTACCCCAAGAAACCTCTTTGTCCATGCCACTGTGGGTCGCTACAGAAATACAGCCAAGCTGGGTGAAGGAGCGTAAGATAACGGAAGAACAGGCAGGTAGCTCGTGCATGCACATAGCCACCCCATGCTCCTGTTCACAGAGATTGCAGGCACAAGGTGAGACAATCTAGACACCCAATGCAAACATGCTTGTCCCAGAGACTGGAAGGACCAACAAAAGCACTAGCAAGCAAAAATCCATTTTAAAGTAAGAGGTTATCTCCTGCCTGATTAGTGGCATCACCACACAGTAGCACTTTGCTGACCCTAAAACCATGGCAAACTGCAAATAATACAAGGTTTAATGACTTGCACAAATTTCAGCATTAGGCAGGACCAAGGAGAAGCATGACTTAGAATAAAAATGTCCTATTGCAAATGAGAGCTGTCTCATTTGCAATAGGACATTTAAATCTACTATTCAATTTTTTTAAAAAAAGGGGTTTTTTTTTCTGAAGATATTAAAAGATACTTGTTTTAATACACTACTATCCATTTAGTAGTGATACTAATTGAAATACATTCTAATCAGGCAGAGTAAAAAGTGTTGGAAGGTAGAAGAGGTTTTTTTTAATAATAATAGTAACACTTTATAAGGTTTGAGTTTGGGAATTTTTAAAGAGATAGAGTTGATTTTGCACACTAACTTCATCAATGAAGCATAGCAGTGGGAAAGAATGCATCACTGAGATTTCATGTTTGACATTCTGCAGGTTACAGTATGAAAAGCTTCCCCTTAAATGTTTAGTTATATTAACAGTGTTATCTTTTTTTTTGTACTAATGAGCTGCATTTCAATATATTTCTGAGGTTGTACAGCACATTTATGTTTAGATGTCAGTTTGCCTCTGCTGATTGTGTTCATCTGTCAGTAGATTGGTAAAGAGATATTCCTACAGAGATCTTTAATTACTATGGCAAATTCAGGCTTGTTCCAGACTATTTTGACAAATGCATGAAAAGCTTCAGAGGTTACTTATTTTTGAAATGTAGTGGCTTACTAAGGTTCTGTGAGGATGGGGTGCCCTGGCCAGTCCAAGGAACCATCCCCGTAGCCCAGCCTGCCACCATCCTCACGTGGGTGATCCTGGATGCTGAAGCTTCAGAGGGAACCCTGTTGCAAAGCACAGCTGGGAATGCGCAAAATAACGCACCCAGTGATATGCAGCTCCTGCTCATGCATAGGGGAGCTCACTGAAGACAGGGCTCATGCTCAGACATCCAAGGATTTAAAGCATCAACAGATTTGATACACCAAAACAGGTAAAACAGCTGGCATGGGTTTCCTCTAACAGACAGTACGAATAAGCCTCTGGCAGTGGAAGATCCTAACTTGCTGTCAACAGCCACAGCTAGAGAGCAAGTGTGCCGGTCCCAACCACCCTCCAGCGCCGGGCAAAGTCGGGAGGTGCTGGGGGCAGCCTCGGCCGCCACAGGGCTTCGCACACAAGCCCTTGCCTGTTCTTCACAACACGGTGTGTGCATTTCACCAAATTAATGTCTTTACCTCATCTTTGATTTCTCCAGTTTTCCTTTCTCTGAGTTTTCATCAATCTCAGCTAGCCCATCCCGTGCTCAAAAGTCCCATTTAATGAAACCAATGGATAAAAAGCATATGCAACTTTTTCAATAAGATTTCTGACTTCACCCTTTTAACCCAAAGAATAACTATAAATAGTTTATAATGTCTGGGATTTCCACAGCCTAAGTGCAGCTATAAATAGTTCTAAACATTTTCCCACTTCATGCTTTTGAAAAGAACATTCTTCACTTCCTTTCTTGGAGAACCCCTGGGAATAACACTAGATCGCCGCTCAGAAAATATGTATATTAGGACAGTTTAGCAAAATAGAGCTAAGAGAGTTGCTAACAGCAGCTCTCAAACTAATTTGGCCTAAGGAAAGGGTCAGGCATCTTTTGCAACAAGTTCGTAATTCGTAAGCCACCCCAGGCTGCCCAAGCCAGACATTTGTGGTATGTCTCTATTCACTCAGCCCATCAGGGTATTTTGGGGGGGGGAGGGGGTTGTTTGTTTTTGCAAGGAATTCGTTGTTCTCCAAGCTTTGCAAGCAACGGCCGGATTTATTTGTATTTACTTGAAGTACGTGTGTGCTCGGCGCTTGGTATTTTAAACACTCGAGCAGGACACGTCCTTTCGGCTTCTCGTTATGCCTGTCTCCGCTCCACCGCCGGGCCCAGCAGCACGACCGAGCCCAGAAAGGCGGCTGCGGGCGGGGAAGGCGGGCAAGGCCCCGGACACCGCTCCGCGGCGCTGGGCCGCGCGGCCCGCGCTGCCTGCGCTGCGCGGCGGCGCCCCCTGCTGGCGCACGGTGGAGAGGGGGCGGGGCGGCCTCTGCCTGCCTGCAGAGGGCAAGGCAGGCGCAGCGAGGGGCGGGCAGAACGAACTTGGAATTGCCTTTTGGCGGAGGTTAAGGTAGTTTTGAAACGGGGTAGGAACAGGAGAGGTGGTCAACCTGCAGCTCGGAGCGGATGTTTCTGAAAGAGAAGGAAAAAAGGAAAAAAAAACTTGACCTAATGGCAAAATCTGTCCTTCTGCCATTCTGTCCTTTGTTTCCTCCACGTTGCCTTTTGTGTCTTGCCTTAAGTCCCCACAGTCCTTTCACTTAAAAAGCTGTAAAACCTCTGATATCTCTTTTGCCCTTGGTGTGAAGATATTTGAAGTCGATGATCAGAAAAGACTGTAATTTCTTGCTACAAAGGATGATAAATTATTCGCTCAGTGACAGCAGATCATGCTATCTCCTAAAGAACAGGTATTTGCAAGATGCAGCTACAGAGAATGGCTTCATACAATAAAAATTTAGGAAGTGTAGACCAGCAGAACAGCTCAGAGACCCAGACCATTTCTCCTGAGTGTCTCAGGAAAACATTTGTGTGAAAACAGAAAATCCCAATGCGCCATTTTATCTTTTCAAAATACAGAGCAGTTTGCCGACACCGTTTTATGCATGGCTTACAAGTATACAAAAATCTGGATGAGCAGTAATGAAAGACCAGATTCAAAACAAACATTTTTAAATTGGGCCTAGGAACTGGCAGGGATGTTGAGTTCCTAATATTAGATGGCAAAGACTTCTGTAAACAAGAAGCATGAGAAGAAAATGTCCGAACCCCATAGGGCTCCAGCAACTCAGAGAACCTCCATAGTGTAAGGTGTAACATGTGTGATGGCTAAGACTAAAAGCATAGTGAAATGGTTTAGCAGAGACAAAATCAAGCCGAGATGCCTCCAGTAATTCAAACTTGCTTACTTTTGATGCTTTAAATCAAAATGTTTTTAAATGTTTATCTATGCAGTGGCAAAGTTGTATACAAAATAAATAGAAATTGCCTGTGATGTAAGCAAAACCAAGATGCCGATTCCTTATTATCACAAAGTACTCTGCAAGCATTCATGCTCCTCGGCCCAGTTTCTTTTCCTTCCAATCTTGTTTTTCAAGTGGAACTCCTTTATTAGCAAGCATTCATTTAAATAGTCATAGTATAGGCCATGGCCTCAGAACTGGCAATTTCATTCATCTCCATTCTGTGCAGTGTTTCTTTTGCATGTCCCTGTCTCTTTAGGGTATAATGCAATTCAGTCTAATGCATTCAATTCAAAATGCTGCTCCCATTTGGCATGGAGCGAGTTCTTACAGAACCCAAAAGCCAAATGCACATTTTTCCAAACAGAAGTAATAGTGAGAGGGCTTGCTTCAAGGTTCAAGCCTTAGCACTATTCTAGGTAAGCTCTACTAGGCAGCTGAATGTGGAAGTAAGCTGAGCTAGGAAAGAGTTAAATGATCAAGCTGAAATGTTATTTAAATATCATGAATTAAAAGCTCCAGCCTAGCTGCAAAGAATAAAAATGGGTACAAGCTTGGCAATGTTCCTAAGGCAGTAAAAGCAATGTTTAGAGAGAAAGAAATCTTTGTCTGAATGCAAAAAGGAAACTCAAATTGGCAAAATGGAGGAAGGAAGATGTATCTGGGTGATAGGAAACTGACAGAATACAAATTTGCCTCAATACAAGGAGAATCTCCATGAATTTCAGCATGCCTGCTGTCAAAGGTTTCATAATATAGTCAAGGTGAAACCCCAGAAATGTCATAGTCTATTTTAAAAACTGCATTTAATTTGTGATTGTTTCTGTCACATCTCACTCTCCCCTGTTTCCCACTCTGAGGGAGGAAGGTCAGTCACTTCTTCCTCACTTATCTGTGTTATAAGAAATGCTGTCTTGAGAATTCACATTCTCTTCCATTTGCACCAATGTGGCTTTTGCTGATGATTTCAGTAGAATGGGAACACGGTCACCAGCTTCCCTGGAAAAAGTGCAGCAAGTGGAAGGGAACCTAAATCCTCCTGCCTCTTCATAGGAAACCATTAGCCAGAGGAACAAGGTTACACTAAGCTGGTGTGATTGCTGACTGTCGCCAAAAGAGGGTGATCCCACCGCTTCTTCTGCAGGGAACTCAGTCCAGCACCGGTGCTTTGAGATGGATCCAGCTCTGGAGTCTCCAGTACAGGAAAGACATGGACCTGTTGGAGCGAGTCCAGAGGAGGCCACAAAGATGATCCAGAGGGCTGGAGCACCTCTCCTATGAGGACAGGCTGAGAGAACTGGGGCTGTTCAGAGTGCAGAAGAGGAGGCTTTGGGGAGACCTTATTGTGGTCTTCCAGTACCTATAGGGGGCCTACAGGAAAGACAGGGAGAAACTTTTTAGCAGGACCTGTTGCAATAGAACAGAGGGTAATGGTTTTAGACTAAAAGAGAGTAGATTTAGATTAGACATAGGGAAGACATTTTTTTCCAATGAGAGTAGTGGAACACTAGCACTGGTTGCCCAGAGAAGTGGTAGATGCCCCATCCCTGGAAACGTTCAAGGCCAGGCTGGATGAGGCTCTGAGCAACCTGATCTAGTTGCAGATGTCCGTGCTCCTTGCAGGGGGGTTGGACTAGGTGACCTTTAAAGGTCCCTTCCAACCCAAACTATTCCATGATTCTATCAGTTTGCTGATTTGGCAGAATGATTACCCTTTGTTTCTTGTTTCAATGGGTTCGTTTTCTGTGGAATCATCTGCTTGATCAGGTTCAGCTCGTAGTGGCACAACATCTAAATCCCACCTCAGGGAAGCAGTGTGTGAGCACAGGGCTGCAGGGAGCAGGCCTACACCATACCCAAGGTATACTGTGAAATTGCCCCATAAGAAAAGTATGATCAGAAGCCTCCATGCTAGACTGGGAAGGATAGGATGAGAATTTCTCCAGGACGCAATTAATGAGATTATTGAGCATCCCTTTTCCTAAGTTCCAAGCCTGACATCAAAAACTGAGTGGGAAAATTAATTCAATTTCTTGGAGGTTTGTTGGATACCTGGAGTACCAGGGGCACTTAGTGAACAATCCAGACCGAATGGAATTGTTATGTTTGTGAGCAGCAGGCCTCAAGGACATCACTGAAGCCGCTTGTGAGAAAGTACTGAAGCTGCCTGTGAGAAAGTAAATGAAGCAACCTTGAGAAGAAGGAAAACAGCTGGCATACGTGACTGGGGGCTGAACGTGAAGCAGGGTGCAGGTGGAGAGAGCCATGCGCGTGAACATAGAGACTTAACGAATCATATTTTAGCTAGGAGCGTGTGCATGATATAGTTAACCAATTAGTAGAGAGCTTGCGCATGATACGGAATTAGAAGGGCTATATTAACCGGGATGTATCAACAATAAATCGGCATTTGCTTGATCATATTGGTCGTCAGCAGTGTCCGTTACTTCCGCGTCAACAGAGGTTTGTATTGCTTCAGAGTGCATTCATCCTCCCACCTCCCCCTGGCAGTGAGAAGGTCTCCACAAAAGACTGTGGAGGAGGGATGTGTGCTGCCCTGGAGCTGCAAAGTCCTTTAAACCTGCTAGACTGGGTAGGCCAGGCAGGGAGGCAACGTGAGCCCTGTCAGTCAACGTGGTGGCTGCCATGATGATCTACCCCACTCCGCAAACCCTGTGGAAAGGTTGCTCTGTCTGCATTTTTTTCAGTGGGTTTACTCTGCCCGCCACCTCCTTGCCATCCAACTCCCAGTGTCGCTGGCAGGAGAGAACAAATCATAATTGAGCCACAGCAAATGTCATCACTTCCCACAGCCCCTTCCCCTCTGAGCCAGGCACTCAGAGCTTCAATCCAGCGGGGGAAAAGGGACATTCCTCACCCACTGGGAATACAATTAAAACATGTCACGGTACTTCTAATGAAATCCTACTTAAAATGATTGTCTCTGTAGAATTTTCTGTAAGGAAAAACCCCAGAATAACTCAGTGAACTCAATTCACCATTGTTGTCTGTGACCAACGCCAAACATATCCGAGAAAAGGCCCTCACTGACATAAATTCCTGCAATCAACTGTACCTGGGATTTGGCCAACGATACATTGGAGATTCCCTAAACAAGTTCCCATGAGAAAAGGGTTTCTGGGTAAGGTTTCAGGACTCCGGTAAATTTCTCAGATTGGAATATGATGACAATATTCCTTGCAGTGACAGAAAGTAACAAATCACAAGATAACACTGGAAATTGATCTCTTCAGCTGGAAATGTGATATTACATGATCTGCTAATTTTTGTTTCTTTCTTTATATTTTCAAAGCAAAGTTGGATGAATGGTACCTATCCGCTGTGCTGATACTGACTGATGAAACATTTTTTAAATTATCCGCTCATGTGCTTATTACAAGAGAAGGATGGAAATTTAACTATCTGCAGCACTTTTATAGCCAGGTTTTTTTTCTTATGAATCTAACTTTAGTTTTACAGGACTGGGTTCTGTGAAACTAAGGAGTGCACTTGTACTGCTGCATGGGAAATGTCTTGTTTTTAATGAGTTGCCAACTTAATGACCTGTGGGATTTCAAAGTTCCTTTTTGGTTTTAAAGGAAATGATTAATATATATTCTGTCTTTAATTATGGTGCTATAATTGCGTGAAAGGAATTCCATTCATTCTTTTCTTCATTTAAATGGTGTACATTTGTGAATGTTAGGCAACGTATTCTCCTAAAAGGTGTGTCTGTAAAAGAGACGTATAATATTATGCACTTTCAATGGGAAAGTAATGAGAATAATTGTATTCCTCAGTTTTGGGGCAGAAAATTTTGCTTCTTACATTAAAAGAACATGCAAGTTGTTTAAATGATTGTTTGACTAAAATAAGGTGGATTTATATGGAAATAAATGCCTGGCTTCAAATATCTATTAATATAATACTGTCCCTTATTTTTTACAAAAAAAAAAAATTTATAAGACAGGAAATCTCATGTGTATATTTTTGTTGATAATGTAATTGGCTACCATAGGCCACTAGCAAATGTCCTAGGATAAATTTGGATAAATAGTAGTTATACTTCAGAAAGTAAATCTTAATCCTACTGTTCTGCCTGCATAATGTAAGGATTTTCAAGTTCTGAAAATTATTTGTGACTTCTTTCTCATATTTTTTCCCCAAGTAACTGGGAGATTAAGTGTCTGGGGTTTTAAGAACTAATATATGCACAGTATACAAATCCCATTTCTGTGACTCAGACATTTTGATCCCTTGGTTATCAGCCAGACATGTTTCAACAACCTGTGAATCTCTAGAAACAAACTATTTGATCTGACTACCCCTTATCCCTAAGGAGAGCCTGAGTTTGCAAAGACTTGATTTAGAAAAACCTTTTGGTGTGCACACCACCACCCCACACAGATGCAGAACACTCTTCTGCCACTACCTGCTGAGCTTTCCTGTAGCCAGCACCACACCAGCACCACACCAGGTGCTCATCACCAGGGATCCCTAATTTGCTTTCCCACATAGTTTGGCCTAGGGACCAAGACCCACTCCTTGACATGGGTCACAAGGACAACCGAGACTTAACTTATGAGACTGGAAACGTTTTATTTTGCATATGTCTGAAAACTTTGTTTCTTTGGGATTTTGAGTAGTTCCTAGTCTTTTAGAAAAACATGTGAAGCTTGTATTCTCTAATGTACTTCACAGCTTCTCATATGCACCTCCCCATCCTGCCAGAGACAACCGGCTCTTCTCCCAGCAGCACCACCGCCAAAAAAAAGGAACATAGACTAGGAAAGGACTACCTGGGTCATCAAATCCCCATTGTCAGCTATCTCAGGATGATGTCATATAACCCATTTATAAAGTTATCAAGCTCCATCTTAAAACAACTTAAGCTTTGTTGCCTCTCTACACCTGTTGGGAAGCACTGATTTCCAAGAGATAAACTTTTATCATCTAACAGAATTACCTAGTATTAATCCTTCAGCGCATTGACTTGCATTTTGCACAATTACATTTAATCTCACTTCCATTTCTCCAGTTTTCATCTACCCTGTTAAACGTCGGTACTTTGCCCTGACAGAGCTACATTGGGAATGATGTAAGTTTAATAAGTCTATTTGATACACAAGAACTGCATTATCATTCTGCTGATAAACAGAAAATGCTCTACTATCCTAGCAAGGTTACAGTGACCTTGCTTGTTAGTTCAGAAAGGAGAATATGCATACTTGTTCCATTAAATGAGTGTGCCGGCATCTTCTGCTAGAAGTGAAGTGCAAAGTTAAATTGCAATAATACATCACCATAGGATTATGAAAGAAGTGTTGAGTTAATTTTCACAAACGTAATTGCGTAGCCAAAAAGAATTCCATTACACTAATTGATATAATTATAACCTAATTTATTAATGTAAGAATCAGTATGGTTATGAAGTACTTACGAAAAGAACTGGCAGAACAGAGAACAGATAAAAACATAAGTAAGGCTCATTTTCTGCAGCTTTCCCTCAGGTGTGTTTCTGGAAACTGCCTCTAGCTTAACTGTCAGTCATGTCAAAATGAACAAAATAAGCAACTTAGAAAAACAGGAATGATAACTTTATTTCTCTTTAAGTAGGCCCACAGCTTTGATAGTAGCTTATTTGCATCCACACGTGAA
The DNA here is from genome assembly GCF_036417535.1 of Chlamydotis macqueenii. Taxonomy (NCBI): domain Eukaryota; kingdom Metazoa; phylum Chordata; class Aves; order Otidiformes; family Otididae; genus Chlamydotis; species Chlamydotis macqueenii. The sequence goes on from NC_141558.1 coordinate 25,443,613, forward strand.
CCAGCCACACCCCAGGCGCTAGTCTGATGGGCCATTGCCATCATGGGCAGATGTTCCTACCTCCTCTGTCCTCACCCAGCTACTCAGCTTTGTGCCATCAGGAAATAACAATGGCACAGACCTTCTTTTTATGGCGAAGTCATTACAGAAACCATTTAACAGCATCAGGCTCAAGATCAGTCTTTGAGGAACTCCGCTTTCACACTAGTTGCCTTTTCTTTTTAGCCAGTTCCTTACCTTGCCTGCAGTTCTAACACTAATCTTCACGTTCTCCACCTTAATTAATAATTTTCCATTTGGCACTGTATCAGGTCCTCTACAGAAGCTGACAACTCTATTGCATTTTTTTTCAGTTACCTTATTAAAGAAAGAAACCAAGTTTGTCTGGTATGAAGTACTGCTGCCAAATGCAATTTGTGTTTCATCCTCTCTTACAGCAACTTTAGTCTCTTTAATAATTTTTTTCCATCAAAAATAGATTTTAAAGTCCTGTGAAGTCAGACTGAAAGACTATCCAGAATACCCTTCCTAAATATAGCACCAGGTATTGATATAACTGAAACCTTGCAAGCTGCAGGATCAATGTTATCTGTTTTCTTCATGCACGCTCTGCATACCCTCAGTAGGCCATGAAAGCACTGCTGGTAGATGAACAGTAATTTAAAAAGTCAATAAACTCCTCCATCAGGCATTTCAAGTAGGTTAATGAGACATGAATAAATTTTATATTGCCCAAAGTCGAATTGGATAAATTATCTGCACTTACTCTGGATTATATTGGCAATCCCTGCTATACCAGTGTGACAGCTCCCTGCAGGCCCCTGCGGAGTAAGAACATAATTTCTGCAGTCTGTGATGTTGATTCCCAGCTATGCTTCTAACTTCTCCAGAATTTTGAACAGATAGATACTTGAAATGATTATGTCTGAGAGGAGGAGCTCGGTATATGTCACAAAGAGTAGGTCTACGGCATATTGTGTCCTCAGCTTTACAGTCCACAGTATCTATGGGAGATTGTCCTTCCTTATTATACTGCAGTCACCTTTGAGAGGACAACACTATGGTTTATAATTTTGACTCTCCTTTTCTGGCTGCTTGGTTCTTATCTCTCCAAGCAAAAGAATTTGTAAAACATGAAAAAATTATTCTGTTCTGTTCTGTTTAGGGGAGGTTTTCAAACTTGGGCTTTAAGAAGTAGTTTACAAAACAGGGAGAGTCAAGGAAAAAAAAAACAAGTAATATGAGAAGAGATTTAGAAATTGTGGCATAGAAAGAAAAGATTGAAGAAATTAAATTTGTTTGCTCCAGGACAAAGAAGACTGAAGAGACTTCAGGGAAGAAGTCTGGTAATAACCTTCATTAAAAATGTAAAAGACTAACTAGGTATATTTGAGCTTTTCTTAATGCAAGGGGCCTGAAGTCGATAATATCTGGAGATGTGTCAGTTTTGCATTTCTATTCTTTTGTCTGAAGACAGAAAGTCATTACCAGTGTCACCAACAGATATTTTGGACCTAGCAATTCCACCATCAGTGCTTTTGCGCACTGAGATGGTTGTTATCATGCATATATCTGTATATGAACTGTTTTTATTTTCTTAAGCAAGTTCTTTGCAGGATATAGAGATAAAGATGGCCTACAGACAAAGAGGGGGCAACCCTCTACCTTGTTACATCTATTCATTCACAAATTACAGGTGAACATACATAGATGTATGTGTGCATCGTCTATGAAGTCTTTGACCACTGTGTGTCTCAGATTATTCCTTTGGAGATGAACAGAGATTAGTCTTGCTGAGTCCGGGTATATTATTAAACATAATGTATATTACTCTTTTTCTTTGGTGTGACAATGTCAGGTAAGGACATCCTCTTCCCTTTACAGGGTAAGGCCATCACCTGCCTTTAACAGGAAGATGGAGTAGGTAGAGTGAAGACCAGCCAGCTGCTTCCAGCTCTCTTCTTACACCAGAGTCCCATCTGTAGGCGAACGGCTTGAGCAACGTGTCTAATGATCTTAGAGACAGGAAACTGTAACGGAAGTATTGTGGGAGACAGCAAAAAGACTAACTGTAACTGCTGTGTCAGTCTTCCTTCTACATGGTTTATTACTTCTTAAACAGAGGGCTATACTCCTCCTTGTCTTGCGCAACGTACCAGCATTAAAGCAAGCAGTCCTGCTCTGAAAAGCTGACTAATGAAGGGTAACTTTGTTTTGCAGAAGACTCTGTTATTTCAGAATATGGCTTCTTTCTGCTGGGAACAATCTCCTATTTAGAAAAAAAAGGCATGAAACCATGGCTCCAGGGAACTGGAGGTGGACTGCCCCAGAGCCATGAGCAATGGGAGTCCCCACGCAGCAGGCTGCCCCACAGCTGTGGACACTGAGAGCTCCAGCTATCAAGGAAGAATGAGCCTGGAAGCCCTGAGAGCCATGGCTCCCGGCACTTCCCAGATCTTTGCCAAGGAACCAGGTCAGCAAGCTGTCAGGAAGCTGGGTAGCATTCTCATTGAAACATTAGATTTTGATGAGTCAGCAAATGCTCAATTAAAAACATGTCAGAATTTTTCCAACCCGCTCTGCTCACAAGCTAAACAAATAAAGGGTGTGGGGACGAAATACTCTCCTTATTTTACACCAGAGGGACTGAGGCATAGAGATATGAAGTAACTTATGCCAGGTGCTAAAGAAAGTCTGCAGTCAGGAGGCAAAGTTAGATTCCATGCCGTTCCTTAATCACAAGAGTATCCTTCCTCTAAACTTAATTACTTTGCCATTACAATGACTTTGTGAGGTGTCTACTTTCATTTTATAAATGGGAAACCAAAATAACTTGTACAACAGCAGATAGGAAGCCTATATCTGAGCCAGGACTTGAACCCAATGTTCCTAAAGCTGCTAAGCTTTACTAGCAAGCCTACCTGCTTCTTTCATGGACAAGGTACACAGACAGTATACAATCAGTCCTGGAATGACCTTACTTACCTAACCATACGAATTGAAACAATGGTATAGATTCCTACAACAAAATACTTCTGTGCTACAGTCTTGTTATACTGAAGCCATACAGTCCACACAAAAATGCTGGTTTACTATGAATAAAGCCCTTGTATGTGGTTGCGGGTAGTACAGAACTAAAACTTTAGATAGAAGGAGGTAACTAATGCTTCCTTGAATGCTAATACATACAGTTCAACTGGCTTTCCTGGTTCTGCTAAACACGAGCAGCTGTATCTATACGTAGGCACACCACATAAGCTCCTTTCCCAAGTCTTTTATGATCCCAGGTTTCTCAGCCTTCTGTATGTAAATATTAACTTCTCCTTCAGCTGGATTATTTAAACTTTGAACACAGCCCTAATTGTAGCCAAGACCTGTAGCATCACCTGGTATTAAAGTCAGTTCAGGTTTTATTAATATATTTTAATTTCAAATGTCAGGGGGCTTTTCTTTGTTGTCTTTTCTTTGCCTATTTTAAAATTTGGGGTTGACATTTCCTAAACTGCATTCTTTTAGGGAACATAGCTATGGAAAAATATGATATTCTGCTGGTGTTACTATCCTTATAATCTTTTTTTGTTTCTACTACTTTGGGCCTTTTGAACAGGAATTTGAAATTTGATAAAGTAGTGAGTAGCATTTATGCTATGGATGTGTTTTCTGCTGCTACTGTGAAAATCAGCTCAAATTCGAGCTCAAAGTCACAGACCTTTGCTAAATCTGTTTGCAAGTGTGTAATAGAGAACTCAGAGTTTACCAACTAAAATGCACAAATCCTGTTCTTACTGAACAGGCTATATAGATGCTGTCCTTTCTGAAAGACAGCGTGCTTTATCCCCTGTAGGCTGTCCAAGGACCAGCTGGAGGGAGGCAACAGGTGTGCCACCATACCTTACTGCTGCCATTCTCTCAGTGCTCACCCTGCCTGCACCCAGGTGCCACAGAGGAAGAGGTCACCCAAGTTACATGCAAAGGGAATGAGAGCTTGACCAAAGGAGGAGAAAAAGGCAAAGCTAGAACTGCTGGTCGAGGGTGAAGCTGTGGCTGAGAACTCTTGAAGAAAGACTGGACTGTGACCAAGTAGGCAGGAAGTAAAAATTAGAATTGCTTGAGCAAGTAGACTTTGACATACAGAAAAGTGGATAACAGGATTAGGAGCTCTCAAGGGAAATTAAGAGCAAACTAGGATTCACTAGGAAAAAAAGACTGACATTGTGTGAGAAATGTGAATGGGATGCAGAGGAGTCATGGGAGTAGATTTAGCTAGGTTTGCCTGGGAAGGAGATTGGAAAAAAAACATGTAGAGACAGAGCAGAGCTGAGAACAAAGAATGCATTTTGGAGGGGAGACTGAGAGTTTGATGGGTGAAAGCTGGAAACAGGGTAAAGACTCTAACAAGAGGAAGGAGAAAACTTGGAGGCAGGTGAAAGGTGATAGGGATCCAGCTTGATGCAAAAGAGTATATTCATTGAAACTCTCTTTCCTGAAAGATCTCTAAAGAGTTTTGAGAATCGCCATTTCCCAAGGGTCATCAAAATGTTTTAGAGCCATTTGCAATAAACTCCTTTACTAGTTTGGTTTATTAAATGGTGAGGCAGGGCCAGTGGGTGCCATGGCAGAGTGGGGCCAAGGTCACAGTCCAAGTGCCATGGAGGATATGCTGGATGTGGAGAACAAGCATATGGCAGACAGCCTGGCCAACAATCCTATGATTAGTACTTCTCTTCTCAGCCTGGAAAAGAGGAGGCTCCGGGGAGACCTTATAGCGGTGTTCCAGTACCTCAAGGGGGCCTACAGGAAAGATGGGGAGAGACTGTACAGCAGGGCCTGTTGTGACAGGACGAGGGGTAATGGTTTTAAAATAGAGGGAGGTAGAGAAAACATTTTTGACACTGAGGGTTGTAGAGCACTGGAACAGGTTGCCCAGAGAGGTAGCGGATGCCCCATCCCTGGAAACATTCAAGGCCAGGTTGGATGAGGCTCTGAGCAACCTGATCTAGTCTGGGATGTCCCTGCTTCTTGCAGGGGGGGTTGGACTAGATGATCTTTGAAGGTCCCTTCCAACCCTAACCATTCTATGATTCTATGTTATACTAGACCTGTAGCAGACAATCTGAACGTTATTTTTATGGATAAATGCTATGAGAGTGAATATAATGTCTCACATGAAATTTCAAGATTTATTTTTGGTAAAAGAAGAATCACTTGCAAAGTGAAACCATAAAAGTTAGCAAGTGCCATAGATAATGCTGGCTATGCTTGCAAGATAGAAGTTACAGAACAGCTTTCATATGGGGCATAACTGAGTAAAAGTCAGTCTGGAAAACAGCCTAGAGGGGATATTATAGAGATCTGTAAAAATCAAGAGTGGCACAAATAAGAGAGTGGAAAGGGATTTTCTATCTCTTTCAATACAAGCTCCAAGGCACAAAAAATGAAACTACAGTGAGGAAGGTTCAAAACAAAAGGAGATGATTCTACTGCTTGCCAAAGGTTGTTGTAGAGGCTAAAAGCCAATATGGGTAAAATGAAGAATGGATAGGTACATGTAGGATAAATCTGTTGGTGATTACTGGTGTATATATAGAAGTGGTACCTACCTCTAGACCTTGAACTACAAATGGGAGGCTTGGAGAAGGCTTGGAGATTTCATAGGAAGCAGAGAAAGACTGAAACCTGCCTCAATTAATGTGTAGCTGAACTTGAGTTTCCCTTTCACTGCAAGGGCATGATGCAAAAGACTGTAAATCACATCATTAGTACAACCAGGCCCACTGCCACCCAGGGACATAAGATGGGAAAACTTATTGTGGATCATGGAATTATCTCAGAACACAAGCTGGCACACTGGGCCTCCTCACCATTTTCTGGTGGTAAAATATCTATTCTCTGGGTAGGACATGAAAACAAGTAGAGCACAAGCATGTAGATGTGTTTCTGAAGTGGACCAGCTAGATGTTGTACAGCCTTACCGTGTTCTGTATGAGGGGCAGCCAAGGAGTCCCCTGGGACAGAGGCACAAGAAGGAGTCCTGCAAGGCCAGAGCCAGGGATGGACACAAACTACAAGTCTCACCTGAGATTGGAGAGGATTTCAGGATTGAAGGAAGCTTTCATCTCCTAGAACAAACATGGAGAAATGCAGAAGGTTATGGCTGCTGTTAGAGAATAGGCACACATCTAGAGGACCTGTAATCTAAACTAGTCCACTTGTCTAAACTAGTCTAACTGTAATCTAAACTAGTCTACCAGTAATCTAATCCAATTATTTTTATATGTTGCATTAAACAATTGCTAAGTAAATGCATCTTCAACATGAGAGATACTCATTATTCTTACCCTGCAGGTAAGATCAGAGGTACGAGTTTGATACTCTCAACAAACTGAATCCGTGTCTAATCCAGTTCTCTGTCCATGTGAGTGGAAATAGGAGGTGATGTTGACACCTTTCCTGGCCACATTTTAAAAATTGTGTTACCAAACCAAACTCAGAGAGAGAGATCTGTGGGTTGTGAATCTCAAGTTGACAGAGGTGTTTCTGAAATCCAGAATGAGGTCCCGCGAAGCCATATTTAGGCCACAATGCCATCCTCAGCGTGTCCTTTTACCTGACTTTAGACAAATACACATTGAGCTTGCTAATTTTAATCAACTTCCTGCTCAGACTGATGATTGCTGTGGATCCTGTTCTGTGCTGCTTAGCTCTCTGCATGCCATGTGCTGTACAGAAAGCCTAGATACCCACTCAGAGTCACAGACTCCAGGAATTTAGGTGCTTATTTGGATCTAGTCCTTTGGCCTTAATATCTGTGCCTCATTTCTCAGCACATATAAACAGAAGTAATACCAATAAATAATCTCCCAGGATATTGTTGAAGATAAGACCATCTGTAAAGGTTTAAAGTCTAAACCTAGAAGCAGTTTGATTTGTATTTAATGTTATCCGGCTTTGCTGAGTCTAATTGATAATTACAGTGAGTGGGTGGCAGAATTGTGAAACACCATCATGTGACTAGCACTACAAGAAAATCCCTTAACGTTCAGAGTCGGTGCTTAGTGACACAGTTTATGGTTCCTTCTAGAGGTACTGTCACTGGTATATTTCACTATGAGTCTGATGTTTTTCCAGAGTGTGATGAGGCCACCTTAGAGGTGACAACCACTGGCAGAAGAACCTAACAATAGAATAATCAGGTTCACACCAGATAATTATGCTCACATCAAACAGACTGAGCTTCTTAGGCATGGCAGACATGTTCTTTTTCCAAAATTGCAGGCTTGTTTAGTCTTTTAAATTTCAAGGTTGTTCTACAGAAGAAAATAATACCTTAACAGGTTTGAAGTCCTAATTTCCTAAGTGGAGTCCTAATCACCCTAAATGGCGTAATTTTGCTTCTTCCAGCTGAAAGTAAAATGACAAGGAATTAATTCTGCTGATAGACTGGCATTTCAGTTAAAGCAGGTGTAATTATGGCCTATGCTTTTATAGGACTAGAAATTACAAATTGTAGCAAGGATCAGTACATTTTTCTTATTTTGCCTCTGTAGCCTAGAATGTGAAAGACCAATATTCAAATTCCTGCGGCACAATTCAGGATGATATAGGATAAAAAATGCCTATGAATCAAGTGAAGCAAGGACTTGGTGGCAGTGCCCCAGATCTAATCACTGTGGCGTACTCATTTTGTGAGTGGAAAAGTTTGAGTTTCATTCAGTTGCAGACATTTCAACACCATATTACCATATCATACTGATAGAACTATACTAGGAAATTAAACAAGCCCTAAGCCTTAGTACAAGAAACTCTACTTTTTGTGTGACTAAAAAGTAAAACAGTATCTATACCTTTGATAACATATACTTGATGAAGAGAGGGAATTGTATTAAAAGAGTCTGTTGAAAATCCTAAATGACCAAAAGCAGAAATGAGGTGTGTGAACATGTGTGTGTGTGTGGTGTGGGATGGTGACAAATTAATTAATTAATAATGTGAAAAAGCATAAAAAATAAAATTCAAATATTACTGTAACAAAAAAGGAAAAAGAGGGGGCACGTTAAAAACGTAGTCTTACTTACTCATTGGTACTATAGGAGGGAAAAAAACATTCAAAGGAGTCAAGGGGCAACCATTCTAAAGATGGTAAAGGCATGTCTTTATATATGTAAGCCTAGTGAACTGAAGCACCTCAGTGCTCTTTTTTATCACTAAGGCAAAGGAATGAGTCAGATTCAAAACAGGAATAACCATCTATGCAGAACAGCTATGTATATAAACACATATACAAAAGGGCCCCACAAATCCTAAACTGAGAGAATATAATTAAAGTTGCAAAGTCAACCACTTAAACATATCAAGAAATGCCAGATCAAGACTGCTTGTCTGAGTTCAACTATGAGATTAGGTACTACTTTTCACTAGACTTCTATTGCATTTGGTACATAGAATGTGCATTATTTCTTGATGAGCTTGATATTTTATTTTGCTTTTTGTTCAAGGTGTGTCTTCAATTCTTATTTATCATGATGGTCAAATCATGCTCCAGAGGCAGAATCATTCCTTTCTCCAGATTTAGTAATCATTATAATATCCAAGTTCTTCAAAACTATGAGTGAACTTAATGTCCTGTAAGGAAAGATATGATTTTACATATATGGAATCAGAGGCCCCAAGTTCATTCCTTGATATGAAGATTACTTTTATTCCTTTCATATTTTCACTGCAACTCATCTCTTCAGGCTGTTCACTGAGTGTTTAACCCCATCTCACAAGCTCATACCCTACCTTAAGCCCAGCCAGCTGAATTTCCCTGTATTTTCCCAATCTGCCACCATTTCCTAGTCCCAGTTCACTGTTTATTTTACCTAAGTGCTAATTTACATTTTCCACTCCTGACTGCAGTCTCATTAGCCAAAAATACATAGTTGCTCTGAATCCTAGTCTCTCTCTGCAGTTGCCTTTGTAAAGCAACAGGTCTGGATCCACTCTCCCGTCTTGCCATTCCAGCCACACCAGTGTACTCGTTCCTGCATGGATTATTTTCTCCTCCCTGTATTGTGGCGAATTACTTTATCTTCCATGTGGCCAAGTAATAGGCATCACAAAACAGAAGTTTCCTCCTCAATTTTCTGTACAGTCTAGGTTTGCTTGGTTTGGAGCAGACAAATTCCCTGCCAAAAGAGGCCGTGATGGGGAAAGTTCCTCTACTCTGGTAGTCCTAAACCGAGGGTAGCTTATGCAGTTACTCAGAAAGGACAGAGATGTACATGCTGATCAGGATGGGGAACCCTGATAGAAAAGCTGTTATCACCCCTCCTGCCCCCACTTTCTGGAGAGGGGGAAGGAAATAAAGGCCATTTAATCTTGTTAGGGACACAGAAGCTACGATGGGTGTCAAATACAAGGTCTCACTGTGGGGCACAGGACCCCTGAGGTGGCTTGAAGAGAACGTTGGCAACGTACTTTAACCTAGTATCATTCCCCTCGTCTTGTTTTGCTGAACTATTCAGGATACAATTTTCAACACGTAATAAAAAACAGCTAGTACAAGGTAAACAACAGCAGAGGATGAAGCTTGTTCCAGTTAAAGCCTGGCAAAGGAAAACAGAATCTTAGCAGAAGGAATTGAGCATCCATTTATTTTAAAGCAATGAGATCTTCACAAGCTTCAGGATAAAATGTACTTTTTTAAAAACAAGGAACAAACGCTTCACTATGGGCTAGAGCTTAGTAAGAAACTCCCTCTGGGAAGGTTATTACACTGTTGTTTTCTACAAGTCTTCTTGCATTTTCTGCAAAAGAAGCTGGTGCATCTGGCTGCTGCTGTCACCAGGTTATTGGGGGCCAGGGAGGAGAGGATGGGAGGCAGGCAGCTGCCTGCTTTTCCAAGAACCTGGAGAAGTCAAAACACAAATTGGTGAACATGAAATGCGTACAAACCCCCAACCATCACTGTGGTTGTAGCTGACTAAAGTAGTGAATACAATTTTCTTAGCGCTCCACTTGAAGTTCACGGTAAAAAGTCGGGAGGAAAAAAAAAAGGAAAATTGCTTCCAACTTACACTACGCTAGGGTAAAATTAATGCTAATTACAGCAAATCAAATATAAGGGCGGGTGCCTCGCCTCGCACAGCGGTGAGCAGCCCTGTGCCACACCTTGAGGGCACAGCCCAGGACCCCCCGCGCCGGACGGGGGGTAGCCACTCCTGCATGCTCGGACCCGAGCGGGGAGGGACGGGGACGGGGACACGACTCAGGGCCTGCTCGTGAGGCGCGCCTGCGGGCGGCCGGACCAGCTTGAGCAAGGGCGGCAGCGGCGGCGGCAGGGCCCACAACCTCAGGCCGCGGCTGGGGTGGAGCCTCGTCCCGGAAGTTCCCTCGCAGCCGCCGAGGGGCCGCCTTCCTGCCGGCCCGGCTCCTCCTCCGGCCGGGCAATATGGTGGCGGCGGCGGCGCGGGGGGAGCCGTGAGCTGGTGCTCGCTCCCGTTTCTCTCTTCTTTCCTCCTTCCCTGCCCGTGGCGGCCGCTGCTGCTGCTGCTTTCCCGCCCGCCTGGCGGGTCCGCCCGGGGCGGCGGGTGATGCGGTCGGCGGGACTGCCGGTCTGAGTGCGAGCGCGTCGCCCATGTGGGTGTCCCGGTGAGGCCGGGACGGGCAGCGGGAAGATGCTGCTGTCGCTGGTGCTGCACACCTACTCCATGCGCTACGCCCTGCCCGCCGCCGTCATGATGGGCACGGCGCCCACCTACGTGCTGGCCTGGGGGGCCTGGCGCCTGCTCTCCGCCGTGCTGCCCGCCCGCTTCTACCGCGAGGTGGACGACCGGCTCTACACCATCTACCAGAGCATGGTGCTCTTCTTCTTCGAGAACTACACGGGCGTGCAGGTGAGCCGGGCGGGCAGGGCAGGGCGGAGAGCTCCGGGGGCCCTCGGGGAGAGGCCGTCGGTGATGTCGGCCCGCGGCTCTCGGCTCGCCTCCCTGCCCCTCGTTGCCTCCCTCAGGCCGGTCCAGGGCCTCGCAGGGCCCGCCCGCTGCCGTGTGAGGTCGGCGGGGAGGAAGCGGCCGCCGGCAGCAGGTGCGGGCCGTGGCCTCTCCCCGGTACCGGCGGGATCTCCGGATCCGTGGCGCACACTCGTGTTTGGCAGCCGCTGTTGGTGTCCCCTGGTGATGCTTTTCACGGAGTGTTGGTGTTGTGTTCGTTTTGCAGGTTGGGAAAACGGAAGGGATGCGACAGCGGTCGTGCTCTGTCAGCCCTCCAATGGCAGCCACCTTTGCACACTTGAACCCTGTGGCCTGTGTTGCACAGCTGTAGTATTAAATTGGCAGCAGATAAGAAAACTATAATCGCCTATCACTGTACTTAACACACCTACAAGTTTTTAATAAATAGATTACTTAACCTGTGAATTATTACAGCTTCTCAGTTTTCGTGTAGTCTGCTCCCCATCCATCTTTGGCCCTTAAGTTTTGGATCAGCCATGGCTTGTGATTATTCAGTACCTCAGAAGCTGAAGTCCAATGTTTCAGGTTAATAAGTTGGAATTGGAGGCCTCTCTTGCATGACCAGAAGGGTATCTGCATTCAAATAATACTTCACTTACCTCACAAAGTGTTAAATGTTTGAAAGGTTACATGTTTGTCTACAATTTGAGAAGTAAATAAGATGACTTTTAATTCTACTTCTAAAAAATAATTAAGTAAATAACAGGTGCTTACTGCTTTGAAACCTGACTTCCAAAGTTATCTGAGTATACAGAAGTGTATTTTAAGTTAGTGTCACCTGTAGGTGCTTGGGAATGAATAACAAGTGCTTGCATGTTGACTGGCAGGTGACAGAGCTGGTACAAATAGGCCCTTTTTCGTATTTATGGCTGAAGCATTCATTCACTGTCTTATGAGACATTTCTTTTGAAATAGAGCTGGGTACCCACTAACTTCCACTCTTGAGCTGTAGGCCTCGCTTCATACATAGTCTTGGAAACCCCAAAAGCCAGCTACAGATAGAAGAATTGCACAGTTAAACATCAGGGTAAATAGACCAGATACAAAAGAGAAGTGAGATCTTCTTTTAGTGGTAATTAGATTTTGATTCAGCTTGTAACTCAAGTAACTTCACCCTTGCATATTGTCCAATTAGTTAACTTGTGTTGTGATTCACATGTCTGGGTGTTTTTCTAAGAAAAAGGAGGAAAAAATGGAAGGAGGAGAGGTAGTTCACAGATTAAGTACTTAATGTTTTATCTGCCTGCATTTTTATGTAGCATCTTTAATGCAGGTGTTTTAATGTGTAGTAACACACTTTGGTCGTTAGCTGCTGAAAGTAGCAGTATAGTAGTTTAACTCATTTTAAGAATGAGAGCCAAAAATCAAGATATAAATTGTGGCAGAAAATTACTCAAATTTCCTACAAATGGTGTGCACAGAGTACCAACCACTTTGAACTTTTGATAAGAACTTCTGTTAAAAAAAAAAAATGCCTGTGACATAAAGAAAGGAAGAGGCTAACCAAAAGAAACAAAAAGACAGCCATTGTCTGCTAACCTCTATTTTATTTTATTACACTGATAAAACTTCATCCACACACAGAAAAAAAAAAAAAAAAAGATGGGAGACAGTACAGGTGATCACTTAGGACACAGAGATGCTTTGTCACAGTACGCAACAGATGATATTAAGAGAAGAAGAGATGATATATGCAAAGCTGAAATTAAGGATAACAGAAACAAAGAAGAGGGTCCACAAAACCAACATGGCGTATGTCACAGGATAAGTAAAATAGTAACTGAGACTGAAAGATAAATAAAAACTTGGAGAATATGATACATGTGTGGAGAGGTAAGAGGTAGAATCCTTAAAATTCATGTATCGTTTAACTGGAAGATATCTCCCATTGTTTTAAAGAGTAGAAACAGGGTGTCCTTTCGGACCTACTCTTGTGAATGCTGAACGTGTTTGACTTGAAATTCATAGTGGAAAGTTAAGCACGTGCCTGAGTGTTTGAGATTGGGATGGTAACCTGAGAGATACTGTGAATCGGCTGTTTGAAGGCATAGAATTAGATGCAGAAGTGTAGCATCGTTAAACTTAATCCCAAAAACTAATGCAAGAATAGTAACTTATGTGGGTTCATGAAGGCAGCTGTAGGGCTTTACTAGCATTAAGGCATTGCAATAGGCGTGGGAGAGAGGAATTCAGTCTCTCTTTCAGGTCTATTAATTTATTCAGTCAGTTGAAGTGTGTTGAGATTTTTTTTTTCTAACTGGATAAATGGGAGACCAACAACCTCATTCATCAGAATACTGGAACTTGTTGTGTAGTCTCACTGAAGTAATTAGGATTATTTAGGTGCTTAAGTGACTTACTGAATCAAAGCTTTAAGTGGCTTTTTCTTAGCACTGCCACCGTCTTATCCTATATAAAAAGTCTTTAAGATTACGTACTGTTTAGCTTTCTGTGGCTTACTACACTTAGAGTATTTGTGGTTTTTCAGTGCGGTAACACTCCAAGGCAGTTGTGAATGTTTGAGATGTATGATCTTAAAATAATAAGTTTACTGAAACTTTCAGCAATGTGAGTGGGGCCTTATAGAATAAAGTTGGTTTGGATCATAAACATAGATTATTTTTTGACTGAATGAAATACTAGTGTATCTTAGATTTTATTTTTTATTTATTTATCTGTCAGGAAGTGATGTTTCTGTGTATCATCTGCTGTTAGTCCATCAAGTACCTAAATCTGTGTCCCCATCACGCCTGTATGCACACATGTATTTTTCTTCTTTTTTTATTCTCCTTGCCTTGGGTGTTTTTAGCCAAGTTTATTAAAACAAAATCTGTACTTCATGCTAGCAAAGCATTTTATCTTTGTAGCAAATGTTTTTCAGTTGTGAATTATAACTAAATAAGGTGATAACCTGAACTGCGTGACAGAAGATCTTGAAAGACTAATAATTCCCTTTCTCTTAAGTATTTGACTAGAGATCTGAAATAATTACAGAGCTGTAATTGCTGTGAACCCTTACTGAGTATTTATGTTCTAGAAAGTGGCTCATGAAGTAATTGTAAAAGTTTCTTACTTTCTCATACTGCAGATACTTTTCCTTTTTACATTTTGGGTCAGACCTGTTGTTTTTTTTTTTCCTCCAAAACGGTTTGTTTTACAAAGCCTAAGAGCACTTAAGCTAAGACGGAGTCAGTTTAGGTTTTCCAGAAATATTAGAGTTCTGTTAATGAATTTCCAAAAATTGCCCTTTTTTTGACTGTCATGCAGGAGCTGGTTATAGAAAGTTGAAGAACCAGTATTTAGAGTAGAAAGAAGTAACCCAGAACATACCAATCCTGTAAATTAGGTAAACTGGACAAAACCCATGTGACTGTAAAGTGAAATCCTGTAATGATGTGTAAATGTGTCAGTGCAATTGCAGTTTAGCAGATACCCATGAATTTTATTAAGGAGCTGTAGATATATAAAATTAACCTATACATGGCATTATGACAGTGCTCTTCAACCATCTCCAGGATTATAAACTCGTAGTCCTGAAAATCTGTAATTGCAATCTGTTGGAAAGCAACATAGAGAGAATGGCACTGCTTTGGTGCTGTGTTGCCTTTGATACAGATGCAGTTGTGTTGCTTCCCACCTGCCCTGCTGTAAGCTGCAGAAGTGCTACAGTACTCTTTTCTAGGAAGAATGTATGTGAGATGCTTGAACTCTTTGTAAAGTGAGTAGTAAGTCTCAGAGTGAAGTATGTTAATTTTATCAGCGATGGGCCAAAGCAGTCACTGACACAAACAGGTGCAATTCAGGCGCTTTGGAGGACTTGTGTTTGCTTGTGCTAATAGTACATTTAGCCCCAAGCTTCTAAATCATCAAGTAGCCTGTGAACTGTGCAGTTGCGTTACTGCTTTTGTCTTTATTATATTAGGGAAGACTGATCTTTTGTTTTCATACAGACAATGAACAGCTGCAACTTGCCATAGAATGTGGAAACCAAAATGACTGCAAATATGCCAGTGATTAGGACGTTTGAAGGGCTGAAAGGACTGGTAGTTCAATATGATGAATGCTGTCATCTCACTGTGACCCTTAGCATGTTATCCCAGTTGCTGTCAGGGTGATGAAATTAATGCCTGTTGTGTTCATGCACATGTTTTAGATCAGATGAGGACTAAACGTTCTTCAACTTTTTGTTGTAATTGTGTTTGATATTTCGTATTGAGTGGCAGTGAAGAAATAATAAAGAAATCATCACTTAGAGTGCTTCCCAAAGGATCATTTTCCATCTGAAAGGTTTTGACAATTGAATAAAATCCGTGACTGAATTAATGTGCATGGATTTTGTTCAGTGCTTGTGTCGGCTCTCTTCCCTACCCCCACTTCCTGCTGAATAGGAGAAGTGGTGCTTTCATTAAAGACATTGTGAAATTCTGGTTTTCATTGTCATTACAGGACTTTGGAAGGGCTGTGAGAATCAGATGCTACCTCGTTGTTTAGCAGAGCTGCGGTATTTCTAGCAATTATTTTAGAAAATACGGGAGATCTCTGTTAAGGCAGTGTGATTTCTGGGTCAATATTGGACTTGCTGTGTCTCAGCCAGGTTGAAAACTACTAATAGAATGGTTAGGGTTGGAAGGGACCCTCAAGGGTCATCTAGTCCACCCCCCCCTGCAAGGAGCAGGGACATCTCCAACTAGATCAGGTTGCTCAGAACCTCATCCAGCCTGGCCTTGAATGTTTCCAGGGATGGGGCCTCCACCACCGCTCTGGGCAACCTGTTCCGGTGCTCTACCACCCTCATTGTAAAAAATTTCTTCCTAATATCTAATCTAAATCCATCTCCTTATATTTTGAGACCATTACCCCTCGTCCTGTCACAACAGGCCCTACTGAACAGCTTCTCCCCATCTTTCCTGTAGGCCCTCTTGAGGTACTGGAAGGCTGCTATAAGATCTCCCCGGAGCTGCCTCTTTTCCAGGCTGAAAAGCCCCAACTCTCTCAGCCTGTCCTCATAGGAGAGGTGCTCCAGCCTTATCATCTTCGTGGCCCTCCTCTGGACCCTCTTCAGCTGGTCCATGTCCTTCTTATGTTGGGGGCTCCAAAACTGGACGCAGTACTCCAGGTGGGGTCTCACTAGAGCAGAGAGGAGGGGCAGAATCACCTCCCTCGACCTGCTGGCCACGCACCTCTACTTAGTATTAGAGCAAATTACAACTTTGCGGAGACACTGTGCTGCTGAACTCCTGATTGTGCTTTCTAGTGGAGTAGAGCCTGGGCTGTGTTTTATTTCTTGGCTTCCTAGGAAATCTGCGAGGAGAGTTCAGTGTCTGAGCTTGGGATGGATGCCGTCTTCCAGACATTGGCCAGTTTGCATTGGAAGTGAGGGTTACAAGATCTGTGCCCGTCTCTATTCACAGGACAGAAGCCTTGCCAGACAAGGTTGTCGTTACTTACTCCCTGCTTTCCCTTTTGAAGCTGTTCAGCTATCCAACAAGTAATTCAGAAGGGCTCAAGGTGGAGGTGGGAAGCAAAAGAGGCAGCGCAAATCTAATGGCCAAGTTGCAGCATACTCTCATCAGAGAGGTGCTTCTGGTTGCTGGTGGTGAGGTGGGTTGTCATCTCTGAGGAACCTGGTTCTTCCTTTTCCACAGTGGGCGAGGCATCATAACCAGGCTTCATCAGGGCAGAGTGAAGGTTCGTCTTAGAATCATAGAATAGTTTGGGTTGGAAGGGACCTTTAAAGGTCATCTAGTCCAACCCCCCTGCAAGAAGCAGGGACATCTCCAACCAGATCAGGTTGCTCAGAGCCCCGTCCAACCTGTCCTTGAATGTTTCCAGGGACGGGGCATCAACCACCTCTCTGGGCAACCTGTTCCAGTACTTTCTGTTCATAGATGTGAGTGATAGGATCTGACCCATCTTAAGATGAGGACCCACTTCCTGGGCAAATGCCATAACCGGAAGGTCAAAAGGAGATGTCAGTTCTCATCCTTCTCCAGTAGCGCTTGGAAAAAAAGTGCTGGCAATTGCATTTTGCCATGAGTTTGGTTTTACAAACTTGTGCTCGGGTTTCTTGAGCTCTCCTTCCAGTCTGGCAGTTCAGGAGTGGGAGAGTACTGGGACTGTCTGGGAGCAGGGAGGCACAGAGCTGCTGGCAAGGCAAACCTCCAAGCTCGGGTGGTCGCTGAGCAACCTCTGAGGGCTTGCGCTTTCCTAGTTATAGAATCATAGAATGGTTAGGGTTGGAAGGGACCTTCAAAGGTCATCTATTCCAACCCCCCTGCAAGGAGCAGGGACATCCCCGACTAGATCATGTTGCTCAGAGACCTGTCCAACCTGGCCTTGAACGTTTCCAGGGATGGTTCATGCTGGTAGCTAGTAGTTCCCGTGCTCTTAGGACCCATTACTGTTGCCACTTTGCAAATAATGGTGTTAGCTATTGTGAGGCGTGTTGAGAGGTTAAGACAATCATAACTTGTCATTTATCTGCGATGGTAGAAATAATGAAATAAAGGTCTTGGGGGAGTGATAGACACTTGAGGACTGGTGCTGTGCAAAGATTCACAAGAAACTGGAGAACATAGTGAAGTGAATCTCTTTTGTCTGGTGAACTTTTGAAGGAAGCTTTTTATAATGAAATTTTTCAGCTGTGATACTAGCTCCATGAGGGTGATTTACCCTGGCTCATCTCATTAGAGGTTTCAAGGAGCAGCTGTCTTTTATACTGTGCAAGAGTCCTGTGTGCTACCGTAGCAGAAATTAAGTGATACCTGCTAAGCCTGAGGGATGTGGCTTGCAAATTGAGATGGATGCCTAATTTTAGACTCTTACGTTCAGCTGTGGTGTGAGGCAGCAAAATTAGATATATTAGGTATGCAAGCTTTGTGCTCTTTCTTTTTTAGATATTGCAAAAGATATATTTGCATATATCTTAAGTTTTGTTCTATATGCATTTGGCTACCGTTGTGAAGGTGAAAATGAAGTCCTTCATGACTCAAATTTGTTGGGGATATCAGCTAGAGTTTGGATATGCTGCAGCTGTGGCACTGGGGCCATCTGGAAATAATTTAGTATGGGGAGATTCCCACGTTCAGTGCTGGTCTTGATCATCTCTCCCTTTTGCCTAATGTATGAAAAATAAAATAAATTAAAACTGAGATCTGTTAGCATTTTTAGAAATCAAGTATCAGCTACCTGAACCAAAGCTACTGCTGTTTGGGTTCGTAAGTGAGAAGCTTTGTGTAGAAATTTGCCTACGGTATGTTTTCTAATTGGTGAGTCACAACTGAACCTGAATTTTTTTCATCCTTATCTAATACTGTCTGCAATTTAAAACCAACATGTATGTTTATATTTTAAAATTAACTGTCTATATCTAAGAAAATTGTAAAACGTCAAGTATTTGCCAGGTAAGAAAAGCTAAAGAGTCCAAGGGAAGGTTTGAAAGCCCTTATAAATTCTGATTCCAAGTATTTAGCTTGGAGTTATTATTAGTAGTTTTACAGTCCTCATGGTTTGATTTCAAAAAAATACTGTTTCAATAGATTTTTAATTTTAATATCTTGAGATTCATATTGTAGTCAGTTCTTAATATAATTTGTCCTAATCTTGCATAATTTGTTACAGTTGGAAATACAAATGTTACTTATCAAATTTTTTTGAGTTACTTTTTTTTTTTTTAAACTGCATGAGTTTTATACACTTTTATATTTCTTCATTTAACTGTCTGTTGTTAGATACTGGGCCGTGGAGTTCTGCAGTGCTCTTCCATGCCCTTTCCTTTTTCTTATGTAATACATCCAGATAGTTTATGTAAGGGTGATTGTTAATTGAGAAGTTTTTTTTCTCCTGGTACTCTACCATCAGACACTGTTCCTGCTAAGAGAAGAGTCTATTCATAGTTAAACATTTGACTACAATTATTTCAAGCTGTTTACCTCAGGCTTACAGAGTATCCTTTTTTTCCCCTCAGTTTTAGTTGTCTTAGATAAAGTAGGCTCAGATTTCAAGGATTTTGACATTGCAATTATGAAGAAGCGTAACTTCTCAGGGGAAAAATATTATTTAATCTTTCTTCTGACAATTTCAATTTATGCTATGAAGAGATTTGAGATAAAAAAATAGGGAAATTCTTTTCTTCTTTTCTTCATTTCATTTCTGTCACGTTACTTCTCATCTTCCCCGTTATAACTAGCTCC
This sequence comes from Chlamydotis macqueenii, assembly GCF_036417535.1. Lineage (NCBI taxonomy): Eukaryota > Metazoa > Chordata > Aves > Otidiformes > Otididae > Chlamydotis > Chlamydotis macqueenii. The sequence continues at coordinate 25,462,799 of NC_141558.1, forward strand.
TCAGTGTGGGACTAGGAAATCACACAGTTCATGCTAGTTTGATTTTTAAATGTAAAATTAGCTACCAATCATTTGATCAAATCTGTATTTGAGCACGTATCTAGACATGAAGAAAAATATTTATTTTGGGTGACTTTGAACTGTGGTGTAGTAATTGCAGTAATTTTTCCTCTGGAACTGAAAGATCGATTTGAAGACTTACCCCGTCTCATTTTCTAATGCTGCTTGGGAATCTGAGGGCATGCATGTTTCTTTTTGTGTTAGCAAACATAGTGCACAGTCGTGAGCAAGCTGCAGGTGAACTGGTTCACACGCTGTGGTGGTGTGCAGATATTAGAGCAATTTTAACAGTGGCTATTTTTGGAGGCTGATTCGAGTTTACTGTTTTCAGGCCTGGAGTGAGATCAGTTGCAACTAGCTCAGATACCTCCCTCCATGTTCTCTGTTTGCTGTGTAATGTTGTCTTTGCCTCACCTTGGAAGTCCATAGTCCTTACATTCTAAATACTTACTGAAAATGATGTGTGGAGGAGCTTTAAAAAAATCTTACTCCACAACCACAAGCAGAGGACATGGAGGTTTCTTAATCATCCTCTTTCCCATGCGTATCAACTCACTGATAACTTCACAGCAGTTCAGTCTGTACTCAGTACAAACGCTTGTATGACCATTATAGGTAAAGATACAATAAACTCCTTGTCAGAGTCCTTGGCATTTAGAAGCAAAGTTCCTATTATAAACAGCTCTAGCTATATAGGAACACTGCGAACTGCTATGAGGTTTCCTGCTTCTACCTGGTGTTAGGTGCCCAGAGGATAACATTTCCAGAATGTGCTTAATGTACCAAGGCACCGTAGCTGCTATTTTGGGGGAAGTGGATGGGATGGGATGTGGACATTATGTATTTTCCACTACAGAAGAGCAATGAAGTAAACAATAGCTACATGAAATGAGAGTCACTTTTTCCTTTCATTTAAGGAAATTACAAAAATCTACGAGAAGAACAACTCAGAGGTGCCAAAGGCTTATAAGGGAGACTTTCTCTCCTAATGAAACAGGTGGAATACTTCCTTCCACTCTTGTGCTGGAAGGCACGTTCAGGTTTTGTGTAATACCAAGATGCCAGATGTTCAGAAAAACCCTTGTGTTGAAATCTCAGCTTGTAAATAATATCATTTCACATGTGCTATACACATTGGAAGTATGTGCAGTACTTGTTAAAATTGTAATTACTGGTGATTTATGGTAAGTTATTTAGATGCTCCAACTTTGACTTTCTTAAGTGGTCACTGATTGTAATTGTGGGCTGCTCCATGGCCTGTACCATAGAACTGCACTGTAATCAAAACAAGTCATTTGCAGAAAGATCCAGGAGGTTATTTAGGCATTGAAAATAGGATTTATTCAGAATTTAGTTGCCAAAATCATTATGTTCATGGTAAGTCCTGCTTTTTTTTTTCTGTCACCAAGACTGAAACAGTTAAGTTATACAGATGCTTTTTTTTTTTTTTTTTAAGGTTCTTCAGGTAGCTAAGGAGTCCAGGCAGAAATGAAGTACTTGTGTGCGCTTAAAGCAAAATTCCCAATCCATGTATAGCCCTGACCAGAATCAGAAGCAAAGCTCCTGAATCTACAAAGTACTGTCAAATGGTATTTAACATATGCTGACAGGACTGAGGACCTCAAAAAAAGTTTTAGTTCCTTTTTTTTTCTACTTAAACAAACAAACACTGAAAAGGAGTAAATTATGGTACCTCTCTTTAACTTATTGAGTTAAGAGTACAAACTCAGCTTACAGGATGCATCAGTTCAGTTCTCTCTACATACATATATCTCCACCGCTTCTTTGAAAAAGATGATTTAGCTGTTTGTTTTCAGGAGAGAGAAACCCCGCTCCATAGATGTACCTTTTAACAGCAATGAGCTGCATGTAAGGCGAAGAGCTCCTGCTTCTGGTTGATGTGCAGTGGGTAACCACTGAAGTGGTTTTATTGAATCTAGTGTGGCACTATTGTTTAAATAAGTGTTAATTAACTGAAATTGCCTGAAAGTACTTGGTATTGTGGCAACTTACTTTCTCTGAAATTAGCCTTTTGTTCAGATTGGATTTTCCCCTTATTACGGAAATTTCCCAGAACAACTTTGCTCTACCACATGCCCCTTTTCTAAAAACTAATCACCACCTGAATCTCCCTGTGGATGAGAAGCTGCGAAACTGTACACATCATTCTAGCTAATGTTGAACTGGTGTGAATAAAGTGGTTTGTAATGTTCTGCTCTAAATCACCATCTGAGGCTTCCGGAAGGTCTGTAAGGAAAGGTGCATAATTCTGCTGTAGGATTAAGTCCTTCACATCTCGGTCCTTTCTGCAGTATCTGTGGAAGCTGCAGACAGGTGTGCATTGAAAACAAAACTAGTCGGGTTAAACAGATGATACAGCTTATCTGTTGACTAGTGTCTCATTCCTTTTACAGGATTGGGGGGATTTTTTTTTTTTTTTTTAGAATTACAGTAACCCGGTTAAGAGTATTCAGAATAACGGGGAATGTTGGCATAATGAGCCTGCCTCTGTAACTAGATGCTTGTAGTTAACTTCCCTATGTATGAAACTCAGCTTTTGCTCTAAAGTAAGTGTGATAGTTGTTGTTATTGTTTATTTTATTTCCTTCAGTAAGCTGATGGCAGTGAAACTATCAAGATTTTTCTTCAGACTGCTTACCTGCAGTGAAAATTATTTAATTCACTGTAAAGCTCTAGAAAATTAGGCAACTGGTTTCTTATAGCCTAAATATTTGCAAGTCTTTTTTAATGCTCCAATACAAAAAATAGTCAAGTATGCACAGAATAAAAGACTCTAAAGCTGTATTTTTACTGACATAGATATTATAAATTTTATTATAAATATTAATATATGTTTTCATTTGCTTTAAGACTTTATTGATTCTGATTGTTCCAGAAGGAATTTTCCCTTAATTCAGGGGTCAATTATCATTTATATAGCTGAGAAACTGTAAAGCCTTTACAGTCATAACCAGAACTAGATTTTTTTTCTATACATGCAGCTAGTGCCATTGAATGAAGCATAACCATTCGTATTTATAAGTTTGTCAATTTAGACCATAAGACTAAAAGTTAGTATTAAAGTAAAAATGTGCAGACTTCATACTTAACATCAGATGGTATGATTCAGTCCTGAATAATCCATATATGCTGCTAATATAAGGAGAGAAAATAGCAGTTACTGTACTCTGTTACTGCTTTCTGGTTTGATCAAACGAATGTTTTATTAAAAAAAAAAAATTGAATTACATATAGGAATCTTCTCAATATTCCCCGGAGCTCGGTCTCTTAGCAATGGTTTTCTTCACTGAACCCCAGTAAAATACATAGCTGTAGAATATTTGAGTGAACTCTCTGCTTCAATAAAACAAATTGCATTGTGATTTTTATGGTTTGATGCTGAGACTGAGCAGCAGACTTCAGACTTCTGCAATTATGTACTGAGCAGATATTCTCTTTAACTAAAGAGGTTATGAGGTGTAGCAAGAATATGACCATTACCTAAAAACTGTATGTGACCTGAATATATTTTTAGAAAAATGATACTTAAAGATAAACTTTTTTTTAGCTCTAGAGAAAAAGCAACTAAAAATTAAAACATGGAAGTCCTTTCTCCTTCTGTCCAATTCATATTCCTTATACTGTAGGCAAGTGAAACCCGTATCTGTTAAAAGCAAATGAAAGTACTTCTCTGTTTTCTGTGCAGAAAAATAAACACTTGAAATTTTTACAGTAGGACATCTGAAAACCTGAGAACTTTGTGAGCACCAAGTGCAAGTTCCCCATTTGTATCCTGTCTTGAGCTTGCTTCTTGTCAAACAGAGTAAATAGATTCTGTGATCTGAGGTAGAAGCTCAAAGAACTGATTGTGTCATCAGGCAGGTGTTTAGACTAAGAGGTAATTTAGACAACTTCCCATGAGGTATCTGCAGCAATGCTGCAGAAGTCAGCTGGCACAGGGTTGTGCCTTGACTTCAGGAGCCGTATCTGGTAGTTGCTTTTGGTGGTTTGTTGATGCAAGCTGCACCCTTTCACCACAAAATTATATCCAGAGTTTTTAACAAAGAGATGAGAAATACATCCTAGGATACTATTTATTTTTATAAGCACTCATGTTGTAGTAGTGCCCAGCTAACAGAGACGCTCTTGTCCCAGACAGCATGCAGTCCCAGTTTAAAAAGTAGTCAGGAAGAAATAGCAAAGTGGAGAGAAGTGCATGTTGTGAGGATAGCACAGCTGAGTATATAAAGTTTGCATGGTATGGGGTTTTTTAAGTGAAGTGTTGATGTCTTGAATGTTCTGTTTATCGTCTCTTCCTCCAGGAGATGGAAGGAATGTTCTCCTGCTGTCATCCTACTGCTTTTATCCTTCTTTACAGTTGCTATAGCCTGTGCTTGAGGCTGACATTTTTCCTGATCAGAAGGCTCCATCTTCCCCTCAAAGTGCCCCAGTGCAGGTATCAGTTTTGTTGAAGTAACAGCAGAGAAGGGAGGATCATTCTGCAATTCACGCCTGTTTCTTCGAATAGAGAAGGGAGGAGGGTTAAGAAGTTTGAGGAACCGAGAATGAGGGTGCTGGGAGACACAATGGGCCATCAGATGAGATGGACTGAGTTTTTACCACCAATAACTAGCTGTGTTGCCTTACTGCCACTGAAGCAGAAGTGACAGATGTGCTTGCAGGTCAGCTCCTGAACTGCTCCCATTATCAGCCACATCAATGATCATATTCAGGACATCTCTTTGCTAGGAGTTTGATGTATTCACCAGTTGACCTGCAAGCAGGTCTTCTGACAGTATGTTTACTTTTATCTCTTGAGTTATTTTTGTCATGCCCCTGTTTACTAAGCTAATGTGATTAAATGATCTATTTAATTTTCTTTGGTATGTGCAGATTTCATAAGCAAGAAATAAAACATTGGGAGTGTCCAGCTTGTGGCAGTGAAACCCTATGCAAATTACGAGTTATTCAGGTGTGGCTGCCATGTACGACTGTTTTGCATATGTCTGTTTTGCATCATATGGTAGGTACGTGACCTACCACGTTAGCTCAGCCGTAGTTGCACTGGAAGAAGCAGAGGCTGCTAGGGAAGCTCAAACTGGTGTGAGCAGATCATCCAGGAGCTCCTGTTTGCATACCTGGGTCACCTATCACTGAATTAGTAAATTCTCCCATCAGGAGAATTTTTTGTAACCTCCTGACAGTGAATCAGAGCTTCCTCTGTTTGCGGCACTCTGAGGTGTTTTGTGCGTGCTGGGTGTGTGAACAGCTTGGCGTATGGCACCCAGGGGAGCTGGGTACCAGCCTTCCCACAGAAGGGAATCTGTTAGCATCCAGTTTCCTCTATTTGAGACCTAAGTTAATTGAGTTTGACAGCACTGCTATGTAAACAGATGTGAAACCTGATCTAGTCAGGCATGTCCCTGCTCCTTGGAGTGGGGTTGGACTAGATGACCTTTGAAGGTCCCTTCCAACCCTAACCATTCTATGATTCTATGAAAGACCGTACTAACAGTAACCATATTACCCGTTATTGTGAACTGGGCTGTGAAACAACCAAAACACAGCTAAAAGCACACAGTTTGATGTTCTATACCCAAGTAGTATTTGCCATGTTAGACTGTAAATCTGCATTTTAAACATTTTACCCTAAATCTCTGCTTACTTTGGCTTGCTGTGTTTCTCTTCCTTTGAATTTGTTTGCTTTGCTTGCCTTCTTTGTGCCTGTTTGTTTTTTTTTTTGTTTGGTTGGTTTTTTTTGTTTGGTTGGGTTTTTTTTGTTTTGTTTTTTTTTTTGTTGTTGTTATTATGTTTTAAACAAAGCAGCACCTATTCAGATGAGTAGGTTTTTCACTTGCTTCATTGTGGCAAGACATTTATCTTCTTAGTATTTCAAGCTGATACATCAGTAGAATGTTATGTATGCTGTGGCATTTGGAGAGCTGGGAGTAAAATATCTGAAACAGTAGGTATGTTAGCTTCTGAAACTGAAAATTGCCTCCCAAGCATGTCCTGCACCACTTCCCTGGTGTTGGCTAGTGAGTGCCCTGCAGAGGAGAAGACCCACCCCCTCTGGTGCTATGCAGACCCTGGGAATGGCACTGTTCTTCTGAGGAGGACCCAGAGTCTTTTAGCTACTGTGATCTCTTCAGGTTGCTTCAAAAGGGACATGCACATAACCTGGCACTGTGGATGCTTTTTTTCTGCATTGCTGTCCCTGGTAAATCATTCAAGTGCTTGCATTCACTGTGGTCCCCAGATCTCTTCCGCACCAGCAGACTGAGAAGGAGCCAGTTGCTGCTGTGCAGTCTCTGCAGCAGGGAATTCTGCAGTGTTAGCTACAAGCAACAGCAGGGAGTCAGAGGTTATTCTGGAGACCACGAAGAAGAGTACTTTATCATTTCCTTCTGCAGCTATAATATACATTAGGAGCACTAGTTCACCTAAAAGCATCAGATTGCCAGAAACTGAAAGCTTATCCTTAGGGAACTTTTCCCATACTTGTCCACAAGCAGGTGAGTTCTTCAGACATCATCTCAGAGGGAAAAGGGCTGCAGGATTGAAAGCTCTTAACTGTTAGCCCTCTGTTGTGTAAGGTCTATCAAAATTTCCAGAAACACCACAATAAAGCAAAAATGCTTCATTCTCAGAAGGAGAGCTGAGTGATTGCCCACAGAGTAGGTGTCTCTTGTGAAATCTGAAGAAACCTCTAGAGAATGCAGGTTGGTAGTTGCCATTCTTACCTCGTTATAATAGCAGTTGTATCGTTAAGTTTGTAGCAGTCAGTTCCTAGCTGTGACTGTCTAATACATGAATAGGTGTTTGCTGGCCTTTCCTGAACTCTGTAAGCTTTTTCTTGAAATGGGCAGTGCTGAAGTGAATGCTGCTGCAGTTAAAGCCATTGCATCCTTTTAGGCTGAGCCATCTGAGCAAACAAATCAGAGTTTCCAGATTTTCTCACTCATTCCTTTGCTTTGAAATAAAGTATCCATTCTTTTCTGTTTAATGAGAAGTAATTATAAATAGGAAAAGACAGAGTTTTGATTTTTATTTTTTTTTCTTTAGTTATATACAACAGTATGGCTACATGCTTTATCATGAGTAAAAAATTTTGGTCCATTACATTTAAACACATGTAACTTATGGGAAGACATAATGTTGTACACAGAAATTGCTTACAGTAACAATGAGCAAGTGTTCCTCTGGGATTAAAAAGTGAATGCGATCCAGTCTTATTGAAATAAAAAATAATACGTATTAACTGTTATAATTGGCAGACACAATCATACATGTTTTTTTAAGGGAATGATCCTTTATATTTGTTTTAACTCATGCAGTAGTCACAAGTGAATACTTTGAATTGGATCTGATTACACTGATATTTTGACTTTGTACATTGAAGTGGAAATTTTTAGAAGTTGAAGTTATAAATTCTGTATTTTAAACACTGTTTCTTGTGTGAGGTGGCTCTTAAAATGTCAAGGATAGATCTTGTTTTCCTCTTGTTCTTATTTTCTTACATTTTAAAAAAGCACAGATAGCATTCAGAACCTTCTGGTTTAGTGATTTGTTGTATTGGGGCTTTTCCCTTCTTCTAAAACATTCTTTGCCAGAAACTTCATGGTGGAATCTTAACTTGAAATTAAAGAAAACAGTATTTATGGACCTAGTGCATAATACTGCTGGAAAAGTGCATACTTGAAAAATAAAGCTTTAACTCCATAAGTGAGAGTAGGGAGATAATTTTGTATTTCAGTGGAATTTTTGCACCTGAACTGTAAGATCAGACCCTCTTATTGTTACCTTGCACTAAACTGTGGTACCTAAAGTGTCAGCAGTGAGGTTATAAATTCTCCTGAAACTTACTGAGAAAATTACTACTACAGCAAAATCTTGTTTTAGTTTCTTGGATGCTGTTCAGAATTGACTTGTCAACTGACTTGTTACAAATAATGTTCGGTTAAAATTTATTGTGCATGCAGTGGTTTTTTTTTTTTTAATTAATTCAAGTAAGTAATATTCTCTTTACTGTATGCTGGATGATCTCTTGTTCACATATTTACTGAATATCTCAGTTTGCCAATACCTGGATTCTTGCCTTGAAAACAAAATTTGATCAACCGTCTGTTAATGGTGCTAATGGTGCTAACTTGCTGGTAGGTTTCCTAGTAAGTAGCTAATTACTGCATTGGATTGCATCACTGCCTAATGAAATGAAAATAAAGTAATAATACATTTCTATATATTTTTTTTTTAGGTAATAATCTATGGGGATTTGCCAAAAACTAAAGAAAATGTAATATATTTATCAAATCATCAGTGTACAGGTTTGTGGGCTTTTTGTTTGTCTTAGCACTTTTATAGATTTTTAAAATCTACGTACCTGTTTACTGCACCTCTTTCCAGTTTTGGCCTAACGAGCAAGAACTTTCAGTTCAGAACTTCTAATTTAGAAACCTTTAATGATATTTATATGTACAATATGCACTTTTTGTTTCATGAGTGGCAATTAACAGCTAGTTTAACTAAACGTTTTGGGCTTTTGTCTTTGCAGTTGATTGGATTATTGCAGACATGCTGGCAATTAGGCAGAATGCTCTCGGGCATGTGCGGTATGTCTTGAAAGATGGGTTAAAATGGCTTCCGCTGTATGGCTGGTATTTTTCACAGGTAAGCCCATTCACTTTTCCCTTGCTATTTGTGAGTCAAATATGTAAGATGAACTTTCCTTCCATTTTCCATATGTGCTGGGAAGATGTAGTTCTGAGCTGGCACTTGTTTATTTGAACATGAAAATAGCTGATTTTACTCAGTGTATGTGTATCCTAGTTGAGAGACACTTATTAAAGAATCTTTTAATCTTTTAATCTTTTACTTTTCTAAATGAATACTTTTTATGGAAGATGTTTATTACTACAATTAAAACTGTCGAGTCTGTTAGAAGCATTTCAGAATATTCTATAACTTGTTCTTTTTACAGCTGAAAAACCCACTCAGCAGTAGGTGTAAACAGACTTTTTCCTATGTTTGGAGGTTTTTTTAATCATGCTACAAATTGGGAGTAAATTGACATTGCTGTGGTGTACTTACTTATTTTTTTCAATGGTGTTGTTTTAGCACAATATAAAGGAGGAAAACTGGACCTTAGTATAGGGTAGAGGAAAAGCAGATCCCAGCCTCCATAACAGCACTGATGGTTTTGCTTTGGACTTCAGTTAAGCGAAAACACTGTAAACCTGAGTCTGACAGTGTGCCAATGTCGTGGTTTTGTTTAGTAGGGGGGGGCCTGTTACTACCTTTACTTTTTCCACTTCCTACGTATTGCTCCTCTTGTTCCTTTTAGTTTGAGAGCTCAACCTGGTGTGACTCAAAATTATACAATTACTAAAGAAACAGTGGGACATGTTCGCTGCACAGCTAATGTACTCTGTGTGTGTGATCTTTAATCTAAAATGGTGGAGAACAGTGTACATGGCATGTACCTTCCTAAAATCCTCCCTGAATATGTCATGTCTGTTCTTTGCCTTTTCTGAAAACAAGACTATTTCTATATACAAATTAAATAAAATGTAGAGGTGGATGGTTTTGGAAGTATTGATACATTTTGCAAGGTGATCAGATAATGGCTTCACGGTACTTACCTTGGGATTTAGATGGGGGCTAAGTTATTAGAGTAGAAATGGATTAAGTTTTGGGTTACTGTTCCAAAGTGCTTGCTCAATAAGATTTTTCTCCTTCGATTTCTGTCTTTGATCCTTTACTTATTCCCTGAACATTAATCTGCTTTCCACCACCCTCCCCACCGCCCCCAGCAAAGAAAAGGAAAAAACACTTAGAAAAATACTTCTGATAGAATTAGGCAGTTTGATTGAATTGGCTGTCAGCCCAGTGCAAGAGGATGTGGGCTAGTGAGAGAAATACTACGCCAGGTATGATCTGAGCTATATATTAGTTTATAAAGGAGCATATAAAGAGTAGGCAGCTGCTGCCTACTACATAGGCAGCTTTATCCACATGGGAGGCTTTACTGTCTCCCTTGGCTGCACATTCCTCTCACTGCTTGCAGTCTTGCATCCATAAGTCAAGTCAAATCAGTTGATTTCTAGAACCAGCAGGAGGGGGAATACTTGGAGTATGTGGCCATGGGTGGAAAGAGGGGAGGAGGCAGGATAGCCTTTGTGTGATAGTTGAGTCTGAAACTGCGTCCAGTACACTAATGTAAGTTGGACTGGGTTCAGAGAGCGTTGGACGAAGGCAGGGACAGATCCATGAACTGCCTAGTTAGTAGGCTGAAGAATAGGAAGCCCCCTAAACAGTCGCTTTTCCCAGCAATCAGACGTAACCTTGCAAGTATCTAATTTGAACAGAGGTTCAGACCCTTGAATAATGTCACATAAGATGCCTTTCTAGGGTGTGAACTGTCTCGCCATTTTATCTTAGAGCACAGGTAGTGGTTGAGTTTCCTACTGTCTGTTCAGCGTGTAAGAGGTTAGAGTGTCTCCTGAGATACAGGGAGATCCCAGTTGGGTGTTGGTTTCAGCTTGATGGTTGAAAATGTTTGTCGTCTTCTGGATGAATGCCTTAGACAGCGAGTAGTCTATAAATATAGACTGCAGCATGGGTGGTTGCCTTCCTTTCTTTCAAAATTGCTATGTTTAGGAAAATATGCTGCAGAGAATATAAGAAGACTGATCATGATTTCTTTTTATTTGTGAGTTTGCTGTCCCACTCCCCTAAGTAAGTACAAACTGTTGCACTCTGTTGTACCTCACTGAAGGTATCCATTGGGAGAAAATGGACTTTTCCATTGTCTAATGGCTCTGGTTCTCCACATATTTCTCCCACTAAAGGGACCAGTCTGCTGCATGGAAATATTTTGCTCTTTGTCCTTGCCTGTAGTTGTTACACTGGTAGTGATTTAAGTCTGCTTTAATTAAAATACAGACAGGATATATATTCTATCTGCTATTACTAGGTGTCCAGAAATTATTTTTTTTTCAAGATTTTGGAAAATTAGTATGCTGTCTGGAATATCTGGTGCTTAGTTTCGTGACTGCTATATTGACTGTTAAAAGAAGGTTCCTGTGGAAATTAATTTGTGTGTAGGCCACATTTTAAATCAACACATATATATTAAATAAAATCTCTTCAGCTTTGGATTCCTCAAAACATAAAACCACTACAAAATTTAGTGGGGGGTGATAATATATATATATTTTATAGATATATTTAATTCAGTGACACAAATGAAAGGTAGCTTACCGACAGCGATGATGCATGTGTATTTAAATGAACAAGACGGGATGCAGCAGGACTGCAGTGCACGCTAATAGGTATTTTTATTGTTTTTATCACACCAAACAGTGCAAAAACATAAAACACTTCCTGCCCTTCCTGTTGATGTTCTGTCAGTGATGTCACTTACACTCCACTAAAAGTTTCCAGAGCCACGTAATTACGCCATGCTCACGGAATTCATATTCCCTGCCTCAGGTAAACATCCTGTTTGGAAATAAACGTGGTCTGGATGTCCAGGAGAGAGAATTTCAGGCACAAAGGAAGTATATTTGTAAACATCGTCCATTGTTGACTGAGAGAGGGGCTTTTAAAGTACAGCGGAAAAAAATTATAACCTTAAAAACAGTACTTCCAGAAATCTGTTTTGAAAAGCATTCATATATTTGATCTCTTACTGAAAAGGAAATGCAATACAAATCAGGGAATTTGAGCTATATACAACTGCATAACTAGCATTCTTCTTTCGAGGCAGCCATCTAATAGCAAGAAAAGAAAAGAACTACTTAAATTAACCTGTTATATTCCAGGTTTGAATTATTAGGGAGAGCTATTTCTTTTCATAAAACTGGCTTTATTATTTTTGGGTGGATCTGAAATTTTTTTTTGCGCTATCTTTCTCCACCAAAATGCAGCTAGCTCCTATTCATCTTGTACCACCTGGTGAGGCTGGGATGTAATTTTCATAAATATTTTTGATATCCCAGAGTTTGCTTGACTTTTTAGCATAGGAAGTATGTCTTTGTTTTTTCTGTTATTCAGCATCAGCTTGTGCACCCTTTTGTTTGTTACTGAATTTTAGCCAAATATTTAGCTAGTATGGCATCTTACCTCTCTTTAGCTTTTTAACCCTTTGCCATAGGGAGCTGACATATTTATGTAGTTGGATTGCATGCAGTGAATTGTGATCTTACAGTATGTAATTTGTCTGTTCTTATGTTAAGTGACTGTATACTCTTATTTACTTGAGAACTACAAATCTATGTTGAGCATGAAAAGGTCTGACGTGGGGACACCAAGCCTGTGTTGTAGTGTCCCCAAGTGAACTGTACAACAGTAACTTGATTTGTCCAAGTTCACAAATTAAAGACGGAAAAGATGGTTTTCAGTATTTTCCTAGTTTACTGCAGCTGGTTAGTAATTTGATAAATAAGAGAAGACTTTGATTTCAGCTTTCCATCATTTGTCAAAGCCTGACCTAGCTGAGCTTACACAGAATGATGATTTACCGATTGCATGGAAGTCTTTTATAGTGGATGCATTATTTCTCGTGCTAAACTGAGTTTGCCCTTCCTGAAAGCAGTTGCTGTGCTGAGTGTCACTGTACAGAGTAAGACTTCTACTTCCCTTTAATGGTGCCAGATCTTAAAAACGGTCTGACATGTGAAGTGTGTAGATAACATGTGGTGCTCTGCTGCACAGCTGGTGAACGTTTTTCTCTTCATGCCGTGATCTATCAGGGACTGGTACACTGCTTGTGGGATCGTGCTTCAGCCTGCTAAAGGCCAGGCTTGGTGGGCTGGGGGTTTCTGTTCTTGGTTTTGGTCCCCTGCCAGCCCCAGCAGCACAGCTGAGTGTTGCAGCTGGCTCCTTCGCCTTGGAAGGGAACCACACGCGATTCTGTTAAGACAGAATATTTAATATGGAGTTAATACGCCGTTGACTTTCTGTTCCTTTTCACTGCAGCTTTTGGAGAATAACTCAAAAGTCACATCAAATACCACTAGCTAAGCAGTTTGCGTGGTCATGTCCCCACACCATGAAAAGCAAAGACTTGAGAGCACTTTGCATAACTGCCTCTTCCGCCTGCTTCCTCCTAACCCCTCAAATTTTATTCTTGTCCATGCCACGCAAATGAAATTATAGCTCCCCACACACATGCCACCACCTCTGTTTCTCAATGTACCATCTTTTCCTGAGATACGACATTTGAATGAGGTTCAGCTCTCAGTAGTTTTCATCTTATTGTCACCTTTCTGTTAAGAGTTTGCAAAGCTGTAAACGGACAAATTATTTGACAAATCCTAATGCCAGCAGTCAGGGTGGGCAGAGAAGAGTATTACCAAGTTAGGGAATCAATCAGAAAACCAATGAAAACAATGTACCTTAAAAATTAACCTGTTTTATTTGTAAGCTTTTTTTTTTTTCTCTTTCTTCCCCCCTCCAGAATTCAATGTATCAGTAGTTCATTTTGGAGCATGTATGTTTACATCCTCTGTTAGCTATGCAAAAACAAAGCTAAAACAAAGTGATGGAAGAGGGAAATTCCTTTGTAACTCTCTTGCTTTGTGTGTAGTTTACTATAGTCCTTTTACTGAAGTTTTTGTGATAAATTGTGTGGAACAACTTCTAAAATGAATCTTCTCCAGGAAATGGTCTAACATTTTATAATGATTTTCAGTAAAAATACTTGTATGAAATCCATTGTCTTCTAAAGATTGTGTTACTTATTCAATTATTATCTCAGTATATAACTTTATTAAAAGTTTGATTCTCTAATAAAGTGCATAGAAGTTTTCAAGACCTATGCTAGTTACTTTTGTCCTACTCATAAATTTTGTATGTATAAGTGCAATACTTGTAGTTCCAGTATTTGCAGTAGTCATTATTTAAGAGCAGGCACATAAAACTGAAAACATTGGCCTATGGGTACATGTTTGTGAGTAGCTTCAGTTGTGTGATTTTTCCCTTGATAGACAAGTTAAGCTGCTCATCAGTGTTGTCAAGAGTAGACAGATCCCTGGGGTCTGTTCCAATGCCATCTTCCAGTTAATTATTTAACACCTTTAAACAAGACATTTCAGATGTCTTCTAATTTTTTTTCTAGCTCTGATCTTTATTTAAAAAGATTTTGTGAACTTAAATACATGCAAATATAAAATTAGTTTCAGGAGCTTTCATCCTAGGAGAAAGTGTCTTGTGGGCAATTTGCAGCATGAGTCATAAAGGTGACTTGTCAATGTTGTCTTGTTTGTTCTTCTATCAGCTATTCTATATTAAACTACTTAAATATTTAATACTTTTCATTTTTTTTCTCTGTTAGCATGGAGGAGTCTATGTAAAAAGAAGTGCCAAATTCAATGAAAAAGAAATGAGAGAGAAGTTGCGGGCCCAGACGAAAGCTGAGACTCCGGTGAGATTATGCCTTCCTTCCTCCTCATTTCTTTGACTTTTTTAATGGCAAAGGCTTACTGGAGAAATGAGCCATGCCTGATACCTACAAACTACAAGACAGTAATAAAGGATTTGTTTTCTTCCTGTATTTTTACAGTTACTTTCTGTGATTAGAGTGATGCCTTTAATTAAACTTAGGGAAATTTGACTTTATGAATGATACACACTTCATGATTCTGTCTGTAGAGGGCAGGGGAAATCTGGAGTAAATCTTAGAATATAAGCTGTAGCACCTTCCGTGAGAAACCACTGTTAGTGTTCCCTGTGTTTCAAAAGACAACATTTTGACTACTGTATGCTTGTCAGAGACAGGTATTTTTGTAGAACAGCAGTTGTTTTATCTTCTGAAAGTCAAGAACCATTCTTACCAAATCTTAATTAATCATCTCAATGATCAATCATTTTTAATGGCAGTGACATCCTAGAACTGAGTAACTTTGTCTACTATGCCTGAAGGAGAGGAAAAAAAAAAACAAAACCAAACACCCCCCCCCCTCCCCGAACTCTTTGATAATTTTCTATTTGAAGAATGATTGTTACTGCCAAGTGACTTTTCTCATGACTCCCTGTATGGTTTGTGGCTCAGTGGTTAGAATCACTGTGCTTCGCTTCCATTACTTGCTGTGCATTAAAATGTTTTCTGCCTTTTTGGATAGACTTAAGAAAACCAACTCAGCAAGCCTTGATTCAGAACAGTTACGCTTTCATTTTATTTAAAATGATGTGATTAGGACTTGCCACTTCAAATCCTAAGTGGCAAATCTTTTATAAGCTGAGGCTTGGGTAAAGGAATGCATAGGTTGTTTTGACCTTCATAATAACCATCTTTTTTTTCTTTCTTTTATATTTGGGAGATATTGTGTTATGTTTGTGCACGTGTCTGTATTGAAAAAGTAAACCAGCCTTATGCTTACTGAGAGGCTTAAATGAGTAAAGTGTCCATGTTTAAGACAGTGCTCAAACTTGTTTTGTCTTGAACTAAGATTTAGCATGAGCAGGGTTTTTTTTGTTTTTAATCAAGATGAGAAAGTGGATCTGTTTACAGTTTTTAGCATATAAATTACAAAGGCCAGAAATACATTACGGAGAAGTTTCCTATCCAATGTCTAATCTAATGATATCCACATGGAGAAGATGGCCGTATTCAACAGTGGTAACTTCTGCCTGCGTTACCAGGGAGAGTCCTGGGATGTGAAAAGGCTGCGTTGCATCAAGTTATTCTTTTTATGTCGGTGGCAAAGATTTTACTTTCTGTAAAACTTGCAGTGTAATGGAATAGGCAAAGACAAACTGCAGAATGTAGGAAACATAGTTGTAGTCATCCACCTAAGCAATTGCTCCTCCTGCGGAGTGCTGGTTAACTTTGCTTTAGTTAGTCTGCATGAAGTACTCTAGCAGGGTGTTTACCTGCATTAGGACCATGGATTTCTTGCTAGCCAAAGAGGCAGCCTCTGGTTCATTCTGTCTTCCAGGCTTCCCTCTGCTCCTCTTAAATGCAGGGGTTTATTGTAACAGTAAGGCTTTGATTGTGATAAGAGTCTTGATTTGAACTCTGCATTAAATCAGTCTGCTTTCTAGAAATGTGGATTTTTTTTTTTTTTTTAATAAAATCTTAGGCAGATGTGCCTAGAAACTCATCTAATTCTGCTTCTCTTTGGAAACCTACAAGTGATGTTTGGTGTTGCTCCAGTGCTATAAATTGACTGGACAGACCAGTGTGTGATTTTAGCCCAGCTGGAATGTAAGGGGAGGTTTAAGTATAAAGCTTTTCTTTAAAGCTACATCCACCATGGGTTCTGCTTTCCGTGGTGGATTTGTATGTGTGATTAATAAATGAAATAAATCCAGAAGACTTTTTTTTTTCTGGAATCATCTTTCTTCTCCCTCCTCAGTTGTGTGTGAATTGAAAACCTATACCTAACCTATGCAAGCTAATGCTGAATGAATTTTGGGACCACTTGGTTGCCTTTTTTTTTTTTTCTTTTGGTTGTAATTTGGCTATCTAGAAGTTCAGTGGTGTTGGAAATGGTTACAGAACCTGGATGTGCTTACCAGGCGGTTGTTACCATTTCTGTTGTATTATCTAGGGTAGCAGCATAGAAGAGAAGTAAGTGTAACTGCTGCAGAAATGCATTCTGTTTTAAATCTCTTTCAGTCAAACCATATAGGGAGTGACACTGAAGTTTTACAAAATCAAAGCTGTCAAAAGCCTATTTACGGAGACAAATGTTTGCATCTGCTAGGGTAAAAGACACAGACCACTGAGTTGTCATTTGAAGGCAGACTAAATTTTCTATAATCCACTTTGAGAATTTAAATGTAGATGCTGTAAATGCCCTTTAACCTACAATTACTGCTGGGAGATTAACATGATAAACTGTGTCCTATTGCAACCATATTGCTTTTAAAATGAAGACCTTTTAATCAGTAAAGTAAGTACGCCCTGAACTCATCAGCTTCATGCAAAAATAATTAATTTACTACTCTGGAATTTTTATTAAAATTTATGCACTGGAGGCTACAGCTCAGGGTGGGCTTTTCCTCAATTTAGGAAGTAGCTGTTGTTGCTTGGTCATTCTGTGTGAATGTGGCAGAGTTCTTCTTTAATGTAGTGTTAGAGAAAAGCTTGCCTTTCAGCTGCTAAGAAAAGAATTATATGCCAGTAGAGAGGAGATGGACAGGAATCTGTGCTAAGGGTCACTTGTTATTTGCAGTTTCTCCCCACGTACAGTTTAAACAAAAGAATCCAAATGATTAATGTTCAGTCTGTACGGAGCCATCCCTATTCCCATTAAGAAACTGAAGACGTGTAGGAAGGCAGAAGCAGTCATCTGTTCTCATTAGCATAGCAAGGTCTCATGTCATGTGGTGGGGATTTTTTTTTCTTTTTTTTTCTTTTTTTTTTTTTTAATAAAAAGTAAATTGGAGGTGGAACACAGACAGAAATAATAAGTCCGCCTCTTGGCCCCTACATTCACAGTAGAACTGGATTAGTGATCTGGTATGCTTCATTTTGTGTAGGGACAGTGGACTACATGATGCTCCTTGATTGCCTTGTCTTATGACTTCCACCTGCCTGCCTTGAACAGCCTCTTTTTCTGAACTGCTGTTCGCAGTTGCGCTGCTCTTCTTCCCAGATGCAGCAATATTACATGTGCAAAACTCTGCTAGACTGAAATGCTATTGCACCTGTGTTTTCTTAGTGGAGATCTTAAACTAATACATTTTCTTACTTCTCTCTGGAAATTATTTTGCTTCTCAAACTGTCATTGAAGTGTGCATTCAAATGGTTCATTACTGGGCTTTTTGTTGGCAAAACTCAGTTCAAAAGTTGTTATTTTGTTTAAAATTAGCTAAAATCTGACTGATTGTTAACAAATTGCAGTCTTGTGTCTTGTTGTGAGAGCAGACAGACTGTCACACGGTTTGAAGACACTTTTGTGTTAATGTTGTTTTAATCCAAGCTGTAACAAGATAAACACATTTCTCAGTGTAACAACATATCCAGCTGACATTTGATATAGTGAATCTGCTTGTTTTATAAAGGAAGTTAACTCTCCTGAACAGCAAACTATTCAGTTTAAGAACTGAAAATGTAAGTTACATTTCTTTTTATCCTGCATCAAGAGTAGGAAATGTGCCTTCTGAGATGTGGAATTTAACCAAGTGCAGGCAATATTTAGCTGGTTACTATGTGTTTTGTTTTTGTCATTCATTCAGTCACAGGCTGTGTCTTTGTCATGTGAAGCACTGTGAGCCAAAGAGTAAAAACCTGGAGGGGACAGATACCTTAATACAACTGCTGTAAGGCTGAATGTAATTATTTTGTCATATACTAATTTGCAAATCCCTGACAACTTCGTTGTAAATTCTGAATGTCCTTGCCTGCTTTCCTCACATCACCTTTGTATTTCATTCCGGTTATACCAGATATGCTTTCTCATACCATATCTTTTTCAGTTATTGATCTGAATGTTAATGTTTCTCATCTAGTTCCCCAGAAGCGTATCTTCAAGGCAGTGGTCTAAATGGATTCAGATATAAATCTATCTAGTTGTCAGGATGCAATAATAAATATTAAAACTAAGCAAATGCATTGTTTAATATAATTTTGAACTTTGTAAATAAAAATACTTATTTGCTCCTTGTCACCCATCCAGGAACAGCACAGTAAATGCAAGATATCTTTAGTCAGTAGTTACCACTTCTTGATGCCCTATGTTCTTCTACAGTGGCAGCTACACTCTCCAGGACACCCTCCAAAGCCCTGTCCTCGGCCAGTTTTTGTCTTGGTTGCCTCTTCTTGCTGAATGTTCGTGATGTCTGGGTTGACTTTGTTCTATACTCCAAGGACTGGTGTGTTGCTTCGTGCCCCTCTCCGCTGCTCCACCTGTACCAGCTCTTTTTCTGGCACTCTGATCTGTCTCAAGGACTTCCTCCACTGCCCTACTCCTCCCTTTGTAAGCACGGCCCCTCTCAGTGCCATTGCTATTTCTTTTTGTCTGGGAGACCTTGACAACACTGGGGAGATGAATATAGAGTTGCTGGTTGGGTGAAAACAGTTACCATCATCTGTTCATTTCATTTGTGGATTGTGGCAAGTTCATTGACGTTATGCTAGGGACTCTGCGGGTAGCCCCTGCCTCTTTTCTGGCTCCAGCAAGAATCAGTAGAGTTCTACTAAATTAATCCTGATCCACTCTTTGAAGCTTTCAAATTGATGAGAGATAGCGAGTGTATTGACACCTGCCCGTTACACAGAGACAGACATGAAAGTATCATGTAACTGAAAATAGGGACCTACTGTGCTTGGGTTAAAATTGGTACATCAGTGAATCAGGGATTGTGATAATGCAAAATTTTCTATGTCATTCTGAACATGAGCACTGTAGTTTGCAGTCACTGTGATAAAGTACATAACTTTTATGGAGCTAATTGCCCTAAATGAAAAATTCTGTATGAAAAATTGGCTTAGCTGCAGCTATTGTTTCTAGGCAGTTAAAATGCTCCTACAACTCAACAGTTCTAAATCCAAATTCAGGGGAGCTTATTTAGTTATTAAAATCTTAGACATTTGTAGTTCTTCTAATCTTTGGAAATACTGCTTAAGGATTTAGCTTCTGCTGCCCATGGCGGGAGAAAAGCCAGTCATACAAGTAGGTTTGGTAGGCTGAATTGCACTGGCAGAATGTGTTTTCTTGCGCAGGACTGTACAAGTAGGATATCTGTTTACATTCATGAATTTTACTCAGGTAAAGTATTCCTAATGAGCTACATACTGGGTTTATATATGCTGAATTTAAAGCAAAGGCCACTTCTCTGTCTTGTTGGTACGCTTTCAAATCAGAGCTATTCAGATTCTGGTCAACAACCTGTTCAGCTGCTTATGTTTTAAAGGTTTACAAGAATAACTAAAATATCATTTCAGCCTCTAATTTGTATTACGCACGTAGGACTGGAATAAGTAGATTCTGTTCTCTGTTGTATAATCAGCTTTTGGTGGCTGATTATCTGCTTTGAAGACTGGTGATGTTGCATGCTTTTAAGTGCTGATCTCTGTACCAGGAATGATATTTCTATCCTGCACGCTTCACTTTCTTTGCTGTGTTGATTACTACCTGTTACAATCACTGTATTTTCCTTTGAAGCTGAGCATTCAGTCTTTAGTGACGGGGGCGAGGGGAGTAACCTCATATTGGAGTACCGTTTTGAGGATCCAAATAATGTGGTTAGAATATAAGCAGGTTTATGAGAGGGGAAAAAAAGTGCATCTGGATTTGAATTTTATGCCCTTTCCATCTAACTCTGAGAAGTTTTACTTAGTCACTTAAATATCTCAACAGTGTACTGCATAGACTAAATGTGTACGTGACTGGGGTAAGTGTGGACTGCAGCTGGGTCTAAGGATTCCTGTACTCATCCCTGTCCTTATGCTACTCTTGTGTTAGAAAAAAGTAAGCACCTTGCCTCTTAAACCCATTTTCTTTTGTTCTTTCCCCACCAAATCTGTATACATCTTGGGTTTCTGCCATTCCTTCAACATTCTTGAACTTGACCTGCCTCTGCAATCCACCGGTTCTCCTCCTCCCTAAATGTGCCACGGCAAGTACAGCTTTTCCTCTAGCTCTCTTTACTCCACTCTACTGGCACTGGTTTTGCCATTCTTAGTATTTTATCTTTTTTTTTTCTTTTTCCCCTGCCAGATTCTAGGCTATGTACTCGATTCTCCTCTTTCTTGATCTCCTGTTGGCTTCACTGGTTGGCACAGTTCCTAGATTTCTTCCCTGCTCTGCATTTTAGTGCATCTTTCAGCCTTCCTCACTGTAGGCTAATTCTGGAGAGTACACTTTCTGGGTCCTGCCTTTCTGCATTCAGCCTGTTCCCTAGCTGTTCTCCAATCGTTAAGTGCAAATACCAGCACACTCTGATGTTTTCTGGGCCAGAAGCACAAAGTTCTATTTCTGTGTGACTCTTTCTGAGTTTTTATTTAACTTTGCATATTTTCATGGTGTGCACTCCCACTTGTACAGTGTCTTCCTGTACTCACTGATAATCCTTCTTGGACTGTTTTGCAAATCCACTATCTCTTTTTATTTCAAATAATTCTCAAGATTTGTTTCTGCAAAGATAACAAATTAAGTAGTTAGTCTAGGTAAAGTAGGCCTGATTTTACTGTGAATGTGTCATGTTCGACTCCATGCTAGTTACCATTTGTGGCCATAGCCTTGTCTTCTGCAGATGACCTCCCAACATGAAATTTTCAGTGCTTAAGTGATGTTTTGCATCAACTTTGTATGCAGGAGATTATGCAAGACACACACATACACAAAGAGAGAGAGATGGAAAGCTCTGTTCTGTTTCAAAAGCAAATGGAAAATTAATCAGATTCAACTGCTTCTATTTAGTTACATCATTTTAGAGTCAGATATGTGGATACTTAGGCAATCTTTACCTGTGTAATGGTTTGAGAACCCATAGACAGTTGTTGCTGAATAGCCAAGCAAACTAATTTACTTGGGAAATCTAACTTTGCAGACATGCATGTTTAAAGGAAAGTGACTTTAAAGTTCAAATTATGCTGAACTATGAGTTTAAGTTCATAATATATTTAATGTCTAATACAGTGAGATGCATATAGGCACCTAAGGTAGCTGATCTGTCATAATTTTAATTAAGAGTATTTCTGATTATGAGTGGAATTAAATGTATATTTCAGTATAAGGAAAGACTAGATGCAAGATCAGTATTAAAGAAAAATATAATTTAGGTCATCTGTGACCTATTTGACTGTCTTTTCAAAATCTCCTCTTATCCCACTTAACAAAACTTTTTTATCAACTCTTGTTGATATCAGCTGCTACTGACTTACTCACTTCTGTTGACATGTGCTCTCTCCCTTCCAAAATCACCTGGGCAGCCTTCTATGCTGTACATTAAAAGAAAATTGTTTTGAACCTTGAACAGTAAGTTTCTTAGAGCTAAAAAAATTTAGCTCAAGTATTCTGATTTTCTTTGGATCCTTACAGTAATCGATGATGTAAACTGAATACAATATGGATCTATCAAGTAATGATAATTTCTGTAAAAGGAATCAGCTTACATTCATTATAAGAACTTGTCTGTTTTGTTTGTTTTTAATCCTACAGATGTATTTAGTGATTTTTCCAGAGGGGACTCGTTACAATCCAGAAATACCAAAAGTCATTGCAGATAGTCAATCATTTGCTGAAAAGGAAGGTAAGCAAAAAAAAGCTTTGAAATCACTCTTTTGTTACAGTGTTAACATATGTTATGTAAAATTGTTATGTAATGTGAAGATTATCTCACCATAACAGGACTATTAAGCCTGCTTGATTGATACTTAAAGGTTAGAATAGCATAAGCCAGCGTTTCTCTTTCCACAGAGTAAGATTGAGAGTAGCTTATATACAAACCTTTCATGCATTTCACATTGTGCAAGAGTATTCATTCTTAAGAAAGCTCTCTTTAATTTCTATCTGTATCCTTTTCTTACTCCTCCAGGGGCATAAGGATTACCTGCACTGGATCAGGGCACTGTTCTAAGTTGACATTACAGTTGTTCCTCGGTATAAAGAAATTTTGCCTAGAGATTGTTATGCCTTAAAAGAAAGTCTTCCGTCACTTCATTTTTACTGTTAGTACTGCCGTGGCTTTTTGGTTTTGTTCCTCTCCCACCTTCCAGTCTCACCCTTCCTCAGTTGCACTTTATTCTGTAGCCGCTTTGATTGTTGGCGTTGTCTCTATAACAACACATGGAATTACTTCATCTTTGGAAGGGCTTGCAAAAAATTTTAGGGTCCCAAGCTTTTTCATTTTTTCTCACATCATACGCACAATACACGTAAACTTTTAAGTCAAACAGTTCAGTGAACCTGTTTCCTGGTTTTGTTTTTTCCTGTTGACCAAAAGTGAAGTAATTCACTCTGAAGGTAAACAAAAAGTAGCAAGTAGGTCCGGTAAATTTATTTCTGTGACACACTGAAATGAGTTCACAAGTCTGTGAATCAGCCTGTTGATATCATCAAGCTATTAAGTATTGTTAGCTCTTTTCCAAAAGGATATATGCTTTTCTTCTCTTTGGGAAGAATGGAATTTGTTTGCGTGTATAAGCAAGAGAGCTTAAGTCATAATGTATTTATTCATCGCTTCAGTTTCCTCTCGGAAATGAAAGTCAAATGTTTCATTTATGTTGGAAGTTCTTTGAGAGTTCGGAGAGGGGGTTTGATAGGGGTTTTTTCTTCTCCGTTTTCAGGGAATAGAAAGGGCTCTCATCATTATTATGATTTTAATAAACCTCTTAATTATATCTCTACAGTCTCCAAAACAGTAAAATGCTGCTTTTGTCCTTTCAGAGCACATATTCATTTCTTCTGGTGCTTTTCTTCCTGGTCTACTTTTATTTTGTAAGGGTTGCTCCGTTTAAAAACTCTGAAGACAAATATTAAACAGGAATCATCTCCAATTCTAGTGCAGAATCCTCTTGATCTACTTTTCGCCACTACTAAATTCTTCTGTTGTTGGTCTCTCCTTTTTGTATGGAGAGAATGGGAAGTAGTCTGGATGGGACCCTGCTTCCCTGCACGTTCGTGCAAAGATTGATATGCACTTGAATTAGAGCATCCCTCATACAAGCATGCTGAGAAGCAGGGATAGCTGACACTGAAAGCTGTGTATCAAGCTATCCTGACAGCTAGGAGCCACAAGGCACATACCAGTACAAGGCACGTACCAGTCCCTCAGGGAACTGCGGGGACGGGGAACTCCACATGGCCGCCGGCAGGAAATGATGATGAGTCCCTGGGGTCCCATCATGCTGCTGTGCAGCGGTGCTGGCCCTGGCTTGCAGCTTCCACCCAGCAGCCCCAGTGCCACCATGATCCTGGTTGCTGGCTGCATGCTGGGACTGCAGCATGAGAGCTGTGACCAAACGCCTCACCAGTTGGTCACATGTAGATTGAGTGCTAGCCACACTCCTTGTAAGTGTGCAAGGGTTGTTACGTGACACTGCAGAGCTGAACTGAAAACTCACAATTGCGTGCTTGTCTAAAAGATCCTTGGAGCTTCTTATTTTCTACAGTTTTAGGAAAGCTAGGAATGCCCAGTAGCTCTGCCAGTCAGAGGAAGTAGGATGTACTGTAACTTCTAGTTTGAAGTTTGTGTTTCATTCCTTGTGGAGACAGAAAGAAGACTGATAATTTATTTTTGTCATCTTAGTATATTTGTTACAGAGCACAGTGCTTCAGTGTTGGCTTTACAGACATGCAGGGGAATGTTTTTGTTTGTTTTATACCTTCAAATGTAAGCTTTATAATTATTTTTTTCCTGCGTTTTTGCATAATTTATATGTTCAGAAAGTAGTGCAAGTGAAATATTGGAAAAAGTGGTTTAATCTAGAAGAATTAAACTTTAAATTGATTTTAGGACTAGAGGTATTGTACACGAAGTTAACAGAGCTATTCCTAAAGCACAAGCATAACTGATGTTTATCATGCCGTCCGAAATACTGGTTTTGACATAAGCATGTGTATATGTTTTAGTACTTTTGGATAGAGAAAGTATGAAAAGGTTTTGTGGGGTTTCTGTTTACTTTTACTCTTCATGGTCTGGATTGTCTTCTAGAGAAAGTTCATTGGTTCAAGCAGAATTATGGGGCTGAATTTAATTACCTGGTCTTAGCATGACCAGCTGATGAACTGCATCTCATATCTTGATATTCTTTTTAAGTAAACACCAGTTTTGGACACAGTTACTACCTCTTTACAATTGGTCCTAGGACCAGTTCAACAAAAGGAAATAAAAAAAAAAAAAAAGTCTTAGGTTGACATCCAAAGATACACTTTCACATTGCTGATTTCAACTATTATGTCTTTCCTCATTGATATGAATATATAAATAAATCTTATCTGTCTGTGAATGGGATGGAAAGATACCAGAGTAAAAGAATTTAAAGATGATGGAGGCTGCCCTTGAAAGAAAGGCAACGTTTTAAATACTGACAGTATTTCATGTTACAGTTTATTCTGCCATAGGACTTGGGTTGGCTCCTAGCAAGAGCAGATGAATGTCCTCTTTCTGAAGCACAGGCACATCAAACACACAGGGTAGATCAAATAGATCTGGGTACATCTGGATATGAATGAGTTGAGACTGAAAGCACAGAAAAACTTATAGGGAAGGAGTAGGGCCATGTGCTTTCTTACTATTTTTAGAAAGAAATCAAGGATATTGTACAGTAAAAAATGAAACCCGTGAACTGATCTTACAAATTTGTCATTAACGACCTTGCCAAGTTCAGGTTGCATGTACTGCCAGGTTTTTGTTGTTAAAACTGAAGAATGCCGAAACCATCTAGAGGTAAAAATTATATAATTAGAGCATTAATATTCCTGGTTTTCATGTTGGAGGCTGACACATGCATATTAGCCTTCAGCACTGATGGATTTGAAGCAACAAAACTCTATTCTAATTAAACTGAACTCTGTTTTAAGTTCTGTCCACCATAATTGTATTCAGTGGGATACAGGAAGTTGCTTTCTTCCAAGAGTGCTGGTTTTATGGTGATAAATTGAGAATGTTGTCATCTCAGGGTAATGCTAGTACCCTCAGAAACTGAAGATTACTTATTCTATGCATTTTACAAATGACAGAAAATTCCAATCAGATCAGATTTTTATGCAAGATAGAACAGGCAGCATTTTAAAATCAAAGTACATTTGATTGTGCTGGGGAAGGAAAAATGCACTTCCCAAAGTTTAAAAACAAAAAGCAAAAATTATTTCTCTAAAACTAAGTTGTTTGGTTGTTTATCATGGCATTAATGCAGGAGGTATTCATAGAACAAGTTAAAGTCTGTGGAGGTGAGAAAATTAGTCATGTATTTATCTTTGTTGGCCAAAATAGCAATATTTGCTGGGGTTTCACAGCCACGGGAAACCATGTAAGCAGTGTTGCCAGAATATCAGGTGACATCCTCTATCAGGTTTTCACGTTTCTGTCGGAGGCAAATGAAACCCCACATTTCCAGTCTGATGGAGATACATGCCATGTTGCTGGATTTGAACGTGATGCTATTTGTTGTCTTCTCATGGGAAGCAGGTGGCTAGCGATCTAGCAATCTCTACCAGAAAGCGCTCTCTTTTTCTCTGTATTTCAGTATTGTTGGTCACTAACATGTTTCTAATGGGACATCTTGCAAGATTCTCATGATCAAACGAAATATTTCTCCCTTAACACACTCTCTCTCTGATCTAAGAATGTGAAGGTTTGTGTTTTCCTCCTTGTCCCCTGAGCTTTTGCCATCCACTTTCCACTACTTAAGTATATAGTCAGTAATCTTAGTTTAAAGTTTGCTTTAGTTTTCCATTGTAAGGGAGTAGTTGGCTAACGTGATTCCCATCTTCAAAATCTGCTGCAGTCATTCAATTAACTTATATATTGGTGGTGCCTTTTAGGCTCTGATCTGTTACTTTAGGCATCTTAAAAATGCAGATATTCTTCCATACTAGTCAGTAGACTTGCTGAGTCCAGGCAATTAAAATATGTAGGTGGTACTCATCTTTTTATAGGGATTTAAATCTATAATCTTGTCATAATGTTAGAAGTGGTAATTTTTATTTTATGTATGTATTTATCTATTACTGTAAGTCTTTTAAGGCTGGGTCTTTTTAGTAGTACTGGACTAGAGAACAAAATTCCTGTAAAATTCAGGAAATACATTATTTTTTGTACTAGCTTCTGGTATAAAATTTGTTCCATTTCTGTGTTACCAAAATGTATAGATTTCTGATTATTTTCTATAAGCTAGACCTCTATAATGTTCCAAACAACTACAAATTTCTTAGGCTTAGTAGAGTATGGATTTTATGCAAATGTTAAGAAATGGCATTCTAAAGATTTGAAAATAAATAGGAATAATCTGAAGCCCTCCTACTCCTAATGTTGCTCACTCTGAAAAGTCAAAGAGAATGGGATAAGAAGCTTGTTAAATTTGACTTGGCGTACTCTTGCTGAATAGAAGACAAAACAGTTTTCCCTGGTGAAAAGCCATTTGTGGAATTGTTTGGCTTCTAACAAAGGTCATTTTATCAAGCAAACATTTCAGGTATTCGTTTATTATCTCCCTTGTTTCTATGCAGAAAAGTTGCAAATGTGAATGGTTTTTAATGCTAAGTTTATCTTAACTAGTATCATGCTTTCTACTAAGATGTTTGTGCGTGCAGGATATGCTTATCTCAAAATTGCTTTTACAGGTCATGTAAAAAAGAGGTATTTCAACACTGCTAATCGAAATTGTTTCCCTTCTAGATCTTGGCATTGGTTTTAGATTGTATTTTAAGTACTTAACATCCAGAAATGTTATTTGGAACTGTCTCTAAAAAATAAGTTTTGGTGATATTTTTTCCACCCATTTTCATGTAAACAAGCTTGATGTAAATGTGCACAGCGAGATGTGGAAGGAGAACATAATTTTTAAAAAGAGTGGGGAGTATACCTTGAGTAACATTTGAGAGACATTCCATAAGAATGAAGAAAGGATTTCTGTTATTGAGGTCATCCTTAGAAATTTAAGTTGAGGAAAGCAAGAAGAAAACTTGTATTTCTGGAGGTAACCATCATGGCAGTCAGTGTACCAAAGTGTGGTGTCTCCTATGTTTTGCTGTGGGATGGTCATACTCTTCATGAGAGGATTACTTGCCTTTCATGTACTTTAGTTCATGGTAAGAGAAAACACTGTTTATGAGAGCATGCAATTTTTGTATACTATCACCAGCTGAGTTATATTTATGTAAGTTGATGGAATAATAGCATACAAATGGATTTGCTCTCCTACCATATGTCATTTGATAAGTCTAACTCTGGACTCTGGTTTCAATAAGTAAGGCTTCGATCACTGGGGGCATTCCAGAAGGCTGGTGGGAGCTCAGTATTGGGTGAGTACTTAGGACACTCCAGGTAATTGCAGAGCTTTTGGTCTAATATCACTCCTGCACATACACAAACGAAAAAGGAAAAAAGAATGAAAGAAAGATTTAACTGATACTGAAATAAATTGGTTTTCACCCTGCTTTCAGTTTTTTATTACTATCAAGTAACATGGTTTTATAGGGAGGAAAAATCCTGAAATGAATTCTGACATCCACTTTTAGTAAGCACGTAACTTTTGTTGATGAAGCGTGGTAGTGCTGAGGTAATACACATAGAGTATTCTTAATTTAGAACTGATTTTTTTTATTGTTTTCATTTTATAACGTAGTGTGTGCACATGTCAGGGATAGAAATATGACTAATGGAGTCCAAGTCTGAAAATGTAGGTGGCCTACCACACTGAACAGCTCAGTGAGTTTTTTGCCTTGATGAAGGGAAGGGGAAGGGAGATCTCCTCCATAGGATTGTACTCAGCTATTACATATGTAACTCCACCCTGAGAGGTTAGATAAGTGGTGTTTCGTTGGGGGGTTTTTGTTCTTTTGTCTTTAGGTGAAAAACTCAATTCTATAGACATTAGTGATTTGGGCCTTTGGACTTGCCAAACTAAAACCTTACTTTATTTCATTCAGTTTTCTTGCAAAGTTTCTGAAGTAATTCTGCATTGTAATATAGTCTAGTAAACCAATTATATTTTAAGTACCAATGTTCACCCTATTTTTTCAGATATTTACATTATTTTCACTTTTTTAATGTCTGTTTATCATTTAAAAGTTAGCTAACACAGAAGAGCATTTCAAGGTAGAGTATTACATTATCAGACATCTAGTTCATGTTCGTTGGCATTTAAAATAAAATCTCATGACCTCAAATACTTTGACAGAGAGTTCTAACTTAGTATTGCACAACATTAAAAACAGTTTAAGCACAGTGTGTTTTGTGAATTGGATGCAGGCAGCTTGCCAAGGTAACTATACTGTAACTACTTGGGTTTAAATACTGTTATGTTGATTTTAGCAAAGATCATCAAGTAATTGCAAGAATGTGTGGTTAATGTTTTTATAAAACAGATTCTTTAAAAGGATGTGCTGAACTCCTGTTTTGCTGCGTGTTTGTCATGCACTGGAGTGTTTCTGAATAATGTATTATGGACTTTCTTTATTGATTTTAATTACGTGCACACTCATTTTTTACTTAAACCTTCAAGAATTGACTGGTAGCACATGGAGTAAGAGGGGCGTATTCTACAGTTGCACTTCACAGATTGTCACTGACCATCTTAATCCCCAAAATTGACCATGGATTCAAAAACTCACCAGTGAGTAGTCTTAGATACCTACATTAATTTGTCTAGAGGAATCAGTTCTCACTGAAGTCTATTTTCTCTCTTTCTTCCCCACAGTGATAGTTTGATTAAGGGGAAGATGAGTTGGGCAGGAATGACAGTGTTTTTAGAAGATGTTTAGGAATTTGGGTCAACAGAAGTTGTGTTGAGTGGAATGTCCACACTCATATCATTGCTGACACAACACTAGAATATTCAGTGCTTCATTTACAGAGTAAACATTTGGAAACATAACATAATTAGCTGTTTGATGTAGTAGTTCACAAGCTAAGAAAACACTACTACAATGTTATGCTTCAAAATATTTATATGATCCATATAACATTTTACATAGACAGTTATCGCTATTGCTGGTAAAGCTTAGAACAATTACTTCAGAAGAAGTCCTAGTAAATAATCTTTTATCTCTGCGTTCAAACAAGGAGAATCTTAGCAAATATTAAGAAATTAATATAATTATTTATACTGACATTTTCAACTATAAGAATGTTAGAGCAGTGTTGAAATTAGCATTATCTTACAGTGTTCAGTAGATATTTTCATTATTTTAGATAAGATAATGCTTTGCCCAACGAGGGAGAGAAGTTCAGTACAAAATCATGACATAATATCAATTGATTGTGCAAGCAGAAATATATCAAAAGCAATATCACAATATTTAGATTTAGAAAAAAAATCTGCTTCATCTATCAGGAACAAATAGCACTAGTGGAAAGTTATTTTAAAAATGGACTGAGGAGGAAACTGATGAGAAGTAAGGCTTAAAAGGAATAAGCTGTCTTGAGTCTAACTGCTTTCCCCCATTCTTCCCCAAAACTAGGACCCTCAGAGTAACCATATCTAACATCTCAGAATGTGCCATTAGGAAGAAGGAAGCAAAAGCAGAAAAAGCTAGACTCTATCGTAGAAAATAACAAAACATACTGACATTTCTGGTAGCGTGGTAGCTTTGGAGAAATGTAGCATCCTGTTTAAGCATGTGTAGTTTAAGACAACGACTGTTTTGTTACCATGGGGCAGTATTAGGATTCAGTATGTTGACAAAATTGGTTTGTCCTTTGGAAGTAAAATGCCAGATGAGCAGTAGACGTGCTTAAAATTATCTGTGCAAGTACCAAATCTGTTCCTAATAAAGAATTTCAGGAGGTGATGTCCTGTACATTTAGTATTTCTCAGTTAATTTACTCATTTTTTTTTTACGTCAGTTGGACAAACCTAAACAGTAGAGAGAAGTGCTGTTTCATCGCTTATAAGCCACATTAAAACCATCCCTGCTTTTAGAGCAGGAGCTGTAAAAAGAACTCATTTGTTGAACAGCCTTTTTGTCATTAATACCCTTTAGGGTTTCTGCGTGTGCTCTGTAGAGCATATGCAGTCTGCACACACAGACGCTCTCTCTTTCAACTGAGAATTGAGATTAAAAAGAAACCTTTTGTGATTTTGAGTGGAGGTGCCGAAGTTCCCTGGCATGATGTTCCTTTTGTGAATGTAGACCAGTTTACTTTCAAACACTGTAATTGTTTGGGTTTTTTTTTCCCCTCTAGGACTTGCCATATTAAAGCATGTGCTAACACCACGCGTGAAAGCAACTCACGTAGCCATTGACACAATGAAGGACTATCTGGATGCAGTGTATGATGTGACTGTAGCTTATGAAGGTACTGTGGACCACAAAGGGCAAAGAAAACTGGCACCATCCATGACAGGTGAGTTGATAGATACTGGACACGCTACAGCCATATACTTGTTCATATACAGAACCAACTTCAGGTGCTCAGCCATCTTACCACACCTTGGTAGGACATCGTTCATCAATGACTAGGCTTTACAGTAGTTACCTGTGACATTCTTGCCCTCTCCTTCCTTTCTCTGTTCCATGCTGAAAATATTTCTGTAGTCAAATTCTGCATACAAGTGCTCTTTGGAGTTAAAATGAACTTGAGGCCATAGGCAGCAGGTGTCATTTACCTTCATGTTTCTTCTAGCACTGGGATTCGACATAATCGTAAATTCTCTCTTTCCCTTTGCTGTCCTACGTATGTGTACATGTGATGTAATTATTGAAATTCATGTCTTTTAAAGGGAAAATGTGTAGTAATGGTATTCTACTGGCAGTTTTTCAAATTGCTATACATATCCGTTAACCTTACAAACACTTAACAGCATTTTATGCAAGTGAGCTTTACTTGCTGTAGTATTTGAAACCACCTAAAACACCTTAAGAGAATGGGGTAAATTTGTTGCATGTTCCTTGAGTAATCTAACAAAAAAAAAGAGTTCTGGGGTTTCTGTTGAGGAAAACTGGGACAGAGAGCTTCAGGCTTTGCTGTTTTCTGATTGTGCTTGGTGGTGGATATTTTTTTTTTAAGTAGTTCATTTACCTGTCAGTGGAGGGCCAGACATCATCTTTCTTTCCAGTTGCAGTTGATGTGTTACGCAGCTATATCTGTGCAAAGCTGTCTGCTGCTAGGTGGCTCAAAGTGGTCCTTTGGAGTCTTTTTGCACTCCTGATACCAAGGAGGGAAAAAAAAGCCACAGTAGTTCCACAGAGCTGTTCAAACTTTTGGGCAAGGGATCATTACTGGCTGAGGGACCTGCAGGGAACTTCTCACCTAACTCCCTGCTCCTCAGCTGGCCCAGTATTGCTGTGGCACTGGGACTTGTTCCTTCTGCTGCTAAAAATGGTTCATAGTACTGTTTCATAGTAGCTGTTTCCATCTCACTTCATTATCAGGTGTAACTCCTTGAAGTGGTGTAAAGTTCACATGAACTCCTTGCAGGTGCTGGTTGCTTAGAAGTTCTGGGGTTGTCTGTTTTCACATTTTCACCCTACTTAAAATTCTTCTGGATAGGTGAGCACCAAAACTGTAACACTCTGTATTACTTCAACACTTGTGTTGTACAACAAGGTCTTAGGACGGCTTTATTTTACATACATTTTGTTCTCAACAGGCATTTTTTTGTGGCTAAATATCAAAAGCACTTTTTATTATTTAACATTTTTATTTATAATTTGGACTTGATTTTAGAGATTTTTATTACTTAAAGTTTTGGGTGGGTTTTTTTTTTGGTTTGGTTTTTTTTTTGTAAATACTTTATGACCCTCTTATAGATTCCCTTGAAGACTGGCAGGCTTCCTCTTGTCCTGTCACCCAACCCTTTTCAAGGCCCCCTCTAAAACAAAAGGGATTGTTTCCCCTTCCCTGCAGCATATCTTGTTTCGTGACTTAATTATTAGGCGGTTTCAACCATTCTCATG
Organism: Chlamydotis macqueenii; assembly: GCF_036417535.1. NCBI lineage: Eukaryota > Metazoa > Chordata > Aves > Otidiformes > Otididae > Chlamydotis > Chlamydotis macqueenii. Next base: position 25,495,378 of record NC_141558.1, read on the forward strand.
CTGGACTTCTCACTGCCTGATGGTTAATTAAACTATTAAAATGTCATTACCTAATGATAAGATGGCAAATGTTCAAATTCCTTATAAGACCTCTTCACCTAGTGAACCTTCCAGTTTACATGAAGTATGATATAATTATGGAAAGGGATCCAACAAACTGAATTTCCCTGTTGGCTGTTTCTTGTGTCCTGTGTCAAGTGGTCATCAGGTGGTTTGGGGTAGCTACTCCACATCCAGACTTTTGGAGACTCCACAGCAGGCAGTCCAGGTGTATCTTTTCAGCCACCCTTACCGTTGAGGCTGGAGTAATTACTGTCTCAGTCTTAGTTAAAAATAAAGGCAGTAACACAGAATGAAGTGCAGCCAAGCAGTTGTTACCCATTACAGAGTAGATAAATGAAATATCCATCCAGGCCATTCCATGCTATTGTGGCAATCACATGTGTTCCATATAATATAAATTATGTCGATTAAAGACACTTTATAAATTACAGTTTGGAACATAGTTGTCATTCTTTTAGGCCCTCCAGACACAAAATGGAAGAAAAACAATTTCTGTTCTAAGAGGTCATGATCATTTCACCATTTGTTATGCAGAAGTCCAACAATTGATCTGTTCAGAAATATAATATAACAAGAATTGAATTACACCTTGTTATGCATTTGAGATTTTTTGTATTATCGTTCATTTACATCACTAAAGTGAGTTATAAAATGTGATTTTCATGTGTGCATTTCATAGGAACATTTCGTGTTTGTATGAGTGCTGAATGAGAATTTTGTTTTTCATTTTCATTGGAATAAAATGGCAGTGCAATCCTGGTAATTTTTAAAAGATAAGGTTAACATGTCTTTTTCAATCTAGCAACACTGACTGAAATTTATTGCATGGAAAACAAACTTCTGATAAAAACAACTTTACTAGAGGACTGTATTTCCCATAGTATGACATTTCCCATGTGAATGAAATCTGAATTCCACACAGATACAGTGTCTTTCTTGAAATGCATTTTACTTTCAGTTCTGTAATTTTCAATTCCTCAGAAGAGCCTGTGCCACTTCTGGAAAACCCATACTTGCCCATGGATATGGTCGGCTCTTGGCTGCTGTCTCCAGTAGTAAACAGAGCAGGTTAAAAGGAAGAAAATTCTGAAGAAAAAATGAATTGCATTTTAAATTTTATAGTATGGAAGTCTTAGTGTAAATAGCTTTTTTTAGCAAAATTGGATTATTTTTTTTTCAGTCCAGCAAGCTTAAATATCATAATGTTGACTTGCTCAACAAGATTAAAATAAAACATAGTATACGAGCAACTGGAAAAACAGACATTCACCATGCTTTGTGCATTAGTGCTTTGACAAAAACAGTGAATGCCAGGTACACCTCATAACATGATACCTTTTTAGAGCAGGCAAATTATTATAGTATATCCTTTCAAATCTGTTGAACTTTTTGTCACTCTTTATGCATTTTAATATTTTGTTTGCACTTTCCAGCTGCAAGTTGTTTGGTTTAGAAGACCTCAAATTTGATTAGTCTTAGACAGGGACTAAGATTAGATTAGCTTTAGATGGGGATGTTCCACTAATGGATGCAATTTTTTTTCTCTACCATTTATTTGCTATTCAGTCCCTTTTATTTCAACAAATTTGGATCTTGGTACATTTCCAGTGGAAGCTTGTTGTGTACAGGGCAGCCTTTCCAAAGCGTAGCGATTTCCCACAGGTTTCTCCCTTCTCACTACTGAAGATGATTTGTCCAGATCATTAATGACAAATGTGATGGTCCTGCTTAGGGAAGACCATGCTGCTAGACAGTATTTGTTTGTGGTTATTAGAATAAGAAGCAAATAATCATATGGGCACTGTGGCACAGCTGAAGTGCATCTTACATACTGAATTCTGAAAGAACTATTTAGAATGGAAAAGGAGGGAGAGAAACTCTTGTGCAGGGTTTATTTTTATTGTTTTACTACATTGTCATTAAGTAGAAAGTAGAAATAAGCTTGGGAAGAAAGAATGAGAACCTAGTTTTCTGAATTAATGTCCTAAGTGTTCACATCCAGCTTTGCCTGGTGTTAAGGGGCAGATCTCGTGGGACGTGGGAACTGTTGTCATTCTTGCACCTGAAAGAGCATTATGTACACATCTACGTCTTTATTATTCTGCCTGAAGGCTTTAACATAACCAGATGGTATTTATCTGGCCGTTGAAGATGAAAGAGTGTGTGAAATAGCAGCATGTGACAATGATAAACACTGAATAAAAATAGCAAGAACATGTAGACTCTATCTTAAAGAAGTCAGAGGAATTCCTGAGAATTATTGACTCTGCTGTACATCAATTCCAGAACAAACACTTTGAAAGCATGTGTATGTGTGCATTTCTGAAAATCAGTACATCACTTTGATCGGTATAATTTGAGGAGGTCAGACTGGCCTAACTTCCCTCGGGGAGATTACACTTTTCCAAATGTTGGTCCTTTTTTAGGACCCGGTTAGACAGTGAAGTACAGGACAACAGAAAAGAAACTGGAGTAATAGAAACCAATCTTTGTCTGGACTGTGGCCCAAATTTTTATCACATCCATTGTCTTTCAAGATCCAAAGAATGATGATACCAAGCACATGGTTATAGATATGTTGAAAGAATTAAACTAAATTAATAAACTGATAAAGAGTAACAGCAATGGAAAACAGTCCAAAGTAAGACTTATAGTGATGAAATGACTAATAATCTGTTCAGATCTCTGCTAGCTGTCATATTCTTATTACATGAAAAAAAATACTGTAAAGTAAATGGCAATTATTTTAGAGCAACCAAAGAAAGGATGTAGATTAGAAGTGAGGCTGGACATCAGCATTGGTGAAATTTGTATCAAGTGTGGGATGGCTTTTTAATGTGTATAGTAAATCTCACATCAAGAACTTGTCATTCTGCTTCTGTTCATACTTCTGCAAAATTTAAGTAACTACCTTTCATATTTCAAAATCTAAATTTTCCATTTAACTATTTGGAGGATTTTTGATAACAACACTAGTCAGCAACATAGGTCTAGTGATATTCTATCATACATTTTTCCTTTAAAGGAATACTCTGGTTTGATTTTGTGCAAAGTATTAAAATACAAATTTTTAATAACATGATTTCACCAGGTAGGACAAAGTAAATAAACTATCATTCAATTTTAAACTGAATGCATTTTCACTTGTCCTCTGTAGGACTAGATCTGTCATTTTAGGACCCTTGTAATTTCCTGTTAAAAGTAGGCTGAGTAACATGAAAGCCTCGCTGTTAGTTTGTGGTTGACTTATTTGAAATGGCACTTTGAACACAGATTTGCACATGTGCATCAATTTTCTACAGATAAGAATGGTCTGGGTAAACACAAAGTATTTTCATACTGTAAAAATTAAATATTATACTTCTACTTGAAAATAATGACATTGCACTGAGCAGCAACATCAGTTTATGGCAATGTATGCGGGGTTTGCTGTAGTTCTCCATAGGACCCCAAAAATTGTTGAAAATGAAGATCAGTCTGAGCATAAATAGCACCTCTGTTTATTTATGTGTCTCAAAACAAGGACATAAAGATGACTATATTTTGAGTCCCCATAGCCCAGTTTCTTGTCTCCACCAACAACTAAACTTGAATGCCTAATAACACCCCCCCAATGGACGTAATAACCCCCTTCAGCATCCCTTCAAGGCCAGATTGTGTGTTCCTCTGGTTCTAAACTAGGACCTTGTGTATTGCAGTTACTTTCAAGCAGCTCCTACTGAAGGTAGGTATCTGTAGCTTCCCTTTGGGAACGTGTGATCAGAAATCACATGGTCATCAGAAAACCTCTGCTACACAAAGAGGATTTTGAAAGTATTTTCACTGGAGATTCATAAAATCACCCTGCACCCTGGGCCTCATGCACATGTGAGAGGAAGCATTCCGCTCCCCAGGCAGCATTTATGTACAACAGCTTGAGGAACTCCTGATCTTTATGCAAAAGTGTATCTAAACCCTGAGGGTAACAAAAACAACTTTAATTTCTTCACAATGTCACGTTTGGCCAGAAGTAGTTGCTGGTTTTAGAGCTGTGTTTATTTTTGCTCTTTTTTTTGTGCATCAGTGTCCTTTTCTTCTATTCTCTTTGTGGTGCTGTTCTCTGTTTATCAAAACAGACTGGCTGAAGGAAAGGCAAAAACATCAATACTAGCAGCACTGGCATAGTTCCTAACAGATCCTGTTTATTTGCTGGAGAGACCATTGTTTTGCACTGGTCTAGTCCATGTATCTTTTATTGCCTTTTTTTTTTTTTAACAGCATAGTTTAATTTTTTTTTTGTTTTCCATTTCTGAAACTTCAAAAATATGTCAAGGAAGATGTGGATATCCATAAAGTGAATGTCCTAAATTTGCTCCTTTTCAGTTACCATTGGTGGGACCCTTTAGATGTAATCCACAGACCTAACCTGATCAAGGCTCTGTTGCCCGTAGCCTATTGATCAAAACTGTTAAAGTTCTGCAGGAAACTTCCTGCAAACTTGTCCACCATACAGTATTCATAAATTGCTGTAGAGCAGTACAAAGGCCAGAATGCATCTGTTAGAATAACAGGTTAAAGCCAGTCAAAGATTGTTTCAGTGAACTATGATGCGCAAGCACTGCAAGTCTTGATCACATACCATCTTGTTTCAACAAGAAAGCTTACAGTGTTACTCTGCTGCTCTCTGGTGCTAATACCTGTACAGAAAACTATATGTACCATTTTCTAATAGTGATTTTTAAAAATCTTTTCATTCTAGGCATCTTTAGAAGGGCACAGAAATGTGATTATGTACCCTTGAATTTGCAGGATTTTGTTGAGTTAGAGGAGTTCTCTGCCATCTTCAGGATTTTTTTTTTTTTTAAAGCTGTCATATCTTTCCTTGTTTCCCTTCTCCAGACTGAAAATTGAGCCTTTGAAATCTTTCCTTGTTTGTAATACAGGTGCTTTTTCTTCTTAAACATTTTAGTTGTCCCTTTCTGTAGTCATCTTTGACTCTATTAGCCACATCCTCTTTGAGATACAGAGACCAGTATTAAAAATGTGAACTAGCAATCTTACATATCTGCAGGGTGACTTGCTTTGCTCTGCTTTCAGTGTCTTTTCTGATGCTGCCCAGCATTTGGAAGGGTCTGGGGCTGCTGCTGCACAATTGAGAGGATGGTTTCAGAGAAGGGTTACTGAATTGTAACCACCAGTTCCAAGTTAAGCATCATGTAATCAGGGTTTCAGTTATTTTTCCATGTGTTTGTTTATGCTGAAGCTCAGCTGCCACATTTTCACCCTGTTTGCTCTGTTTTGAGGTCCGTTTGGAGTCAGCCAACATTTGACTACCCAAATGAGCTTAGGATCTTCTGAAAAAGGTGTGAAAAAGTGGGGAGCTTACTGCTTGCTCCCTTCTTCAGCTCATCGATCATGACACAGAATAAAACTAGTCCTAGTGTTGATCCCTGGAGGACCCCAGCTGCTGGGTCTTTTCCATCCTGAAAAGTGACCACTAAGTCCCTCCATTTGCTTCCTCTCCTTTAAGCAGCTTTCACTCTGTAAAACATCATTTCCTCTAATCCCATGGCAGCTTAATTTCTTTAATAGCCTTCAGTGGGGGCCTCTGCCAGAGGCTTTATGAAGATTCAAATATATCCCACCCAGTGAATCCCCTTTGTCTGCCTGCTCCTTGACACTGTTGTAGAAATCAAGCAGATTGGTGAGACAAGATATCCCTTTACAGAATCCATGCTAACTCTTTTTCCAGCAGACTGTGACTATCTCTGTGCTTAGTGATCTTATTATAGACCCTACTATCTTACCCAGGGATGTAAGACTCTTTGGTTTGCATTTCCCAGCATCATCTCTAAAGCCCTTGTTTGTAGAAGGGAAACTCCCCTCTTTTCTGGCACAATGGCTGTTTGTGATCATAGGTTACACATCTTTGTTTTTAAATTCCACATTTGAGAGCTTTTGGATGAATGCTGTCTGTTTTTGGTGACTTCCTGACATCTAACTTGTTTATTTAGTCTGATACATTCTGTCTGTTTACTTATTGATCTAGATCCTTTGAGTGATCTGGTACAAAGAATGCAGTGAGTGTAGGAATCAAACATTTTCAGCAAGAAGAAAATAATGCAAACAAATATTTGAGCTTCTCTTGCATGGGCTTATACTTTACTATGAGTGCTGCTCTTCACACCTTTTCCAGCAGTCCCACCAGTGCTGTAGCTGGTTTACTGCTTTTGATATATTAAATTAAAATTGTTAGAGCATCCTTTGCATTTTTCAAGTTCCTTTTTAGTCCTCTTAAATTAATGTTTACGTTTGGCATGAGTGGTTTTGTGGCTTTTCCTTATTTGGACAAGCTTTCAATTCCTCAAAGAGGAGAACACAGGAATATAGTGGTGGCCTCCTTAATTTTCCCATTAAGCCACACAGGTGGGTTTCAGACCCACCTAGACTTTTTCTTTTGCAGTGTTACACATTTTTTACATGGGTTTCTAATACAAGTGTTTCTGACATTCAGTATTTAGGGATTTTTTTTAACAGCCTCTAGGCCACCTCCTTTTGGACTGCGTGTTTTGACACTTGGCTTTTTTTTTTTTTGTCCCCCATTACATAGTTCCATTAATAGTGTGTTTGTGTGCTGTAGACTCTTTACAGTGCTGAAATTAGTTGTGGTTGCAGAGCACTTCTCAATAACACTGCACCACTCAAGACCACATTAGGAATAGCTTCTTTTCTTGTGGGTTTTGCAACTAATTCTTCCAGGAAACAATCTTTATTTTTCCTTCCCCCCCACCCCCCTTTTTTTTTTTTTTCATTTTTTCCCTCTACACCTCATCCTGATGGAAGCATTGATGCAGTTCGATAAAGATAGCTGGACTCTCACACTCTTGCTACCAGTCCTCAGTCTAGCTTTGCAGTTTCTGATCACTGTTAGCAAACTTACTAGGAAGTCTTTTAATATATCTATCTAATATATATTTTATTAGAGTCTGGGATCTCCATCCACAAGGATTTCATGGTGCTTTTGTCTCCATATTATATAAAGCTATTACACTTTATATAATCCTTTGTGCACACTACCGTTCCCTCACCTGTGCATCCTATTCTGTCATTCCTATAAATCAGGTAGCCTGGTAACGTTGCACACTCCTTCAGGGTCACCAGGACACCTGCCTTGCAGGGATAATCTCTTGGTGCCAACAATTCTTGTTCTCCTGTCTTCATGTTTAGGCTTCTCTTGTTGGTACAGAGGCGGTTCAGAGTTTTGCCCTCACACTGAATTTTAGCCACATCCACCTCATATGTCAGTCTAACCAGGCTGCTTTTCCTGACCTTTCACTCTCCCCAGCTGCTAGTTGAAATGCTGTCTAAGACCTTTTCAGTTCTCATTGCCAGCACATTAATGATGATTCAGGTGCATCCCATTTCTCTTTTCTCAAAAGGTCCCCCAGCTCCTAAGGTGTTCACTCCTTATGCTGTGTTCCTTGTGGATGCATGGAGGCTCTGATCTCTGCATGCATCTCAGGCCTTGCACAGGGGATTGGCAGTATTTCTGAGAGTGCTATGCCTCACATCCCAGGCTTGTCTCCTGGCTGCAAGCTTCAATCTAGCCTGCAGAACATCCCCCCACGCTTCCCTACGTCAGCAGTACCAGCAGGTACTGGTACTGCCTGCTCCTCTACCACTCCCCAGATTAACCCGTCTAAACAACCTTCACTGTACCCTGGATGTTTACTTTCCTGTCTAGTGCTGCTTTGCTGTACCACCGCTTTAATTTTGTTAGAGCAAGCCGTGAAATAGTTTCTTGTCAGCTCAACTTGAGGTGATGGAAAGCGTGAAGCTGAGAAACAACACAGCACTTAAATTTATGTTTGTTTTGCCAGTTGATTGTTAATTTGGTGTACAAAGTAAATGAAAGTGGAGAGGTGGGATTTCTTTCATTGAGGAGGAGTTAATTTAGGAACGGCTTTGGTAGCTGAACACTTAAGTCCAAGCTAATGAAAATTTTAGAAGTTAAGAAAGCATCTGCAGTTCAAAAAGGAATGTCTTTGCTATTGTGGTTTTGCCTGTAAAACTACGCACACCACTACACGCAATCTTCTGTTACTGAAGAGATGTATTCTTACACGTCTGAAATACTGGTTACTTCCAATAAATAGACATCATTCAGATTTCGTTTTCCTGTGATATCACTTTAAATTTGTTACCAAAATTACTGAAATATGTTAAAACTGGAGAGAATTGTCGGCTCTTTAAGCAGGCATGACTATGTCAGTCTTCAGTTTGTCCTTTCTTAATTTTGAAGGACTTTGGCAATAATTACGTTGCAGTAAAAGAGCCGATGTAGGAGGCTGAAATCTGAGCTGCTTGATTGCTGTCATATTTAAAGTGCATATAAAAATAGACTTCATTAGTAACTGAAAACTGCAATACCTGTTTAAGTGTAACACCACTGTCATAACTTTCTTAAGGGGCAAGGCAAATAATTTGGAGTGGTGGAATGAACTTCTGTGGCAGCATTAAAGGGAAGGTGGTTGGAAGCCATTTGTGAGTCCCTTCTCAGTTACAGATATCTTTATGCTTTGGAGCTTCTCTCCTTCCCTCAGTTTCCCTAGGAATGCTGATAATCCGAAACAGAATTAATTGGCTTTTGAAAGTAGTTGAAAAGTGGTAGAATTTTGTGGCTACAGTAAGCAGAACACCCTCCCAAAACATTCATTTGCCATTAAAAACTCTGTGGATCCAGTTCCTTCCCTGGAGGCTGCTGCACCCTGCTCATTAATTCTGATTCTGCACTGAGTCCTTCAGTCCTGTGTTAGTGTGAATCCTGTTCTGCAGAAGGAGGGCAACAATGTCACGATTTAAGAACAAAAATGCTTGATCTGTGTTATTATTTTCAGTTTCTTCCTTCTGCTGTGGCTGGTCATGAGAAGCATTCTAAACATTCTGCACCTGTATCTGTTACTTGGCCAGACAGAAAGTTTTATTAGGAAATTATCTGCTACACGAAAGTCAGTCCACTTGGCTCCCACACAAGTTGTTAGTGTTCATTTAACCCAAATCATACTCAGTTCTTGATTGACCAACACTGTCCCCAAAAGAATGTTTGATTATAATGCATAATTTGCACTTACGTTTTGTCTTTTGGAGCGAACTTCAGCCTTGCTTGTTCCTGCTGTTAATTATAACAAATTCTGGCAAGTTTAAGGATCTGAGAAGCCTGTCAGATGTTAGCCTTAAGGGCTAGTGTCCCTGAAGTTGGATGTAATTTGCACATAATAAATTGCTTCAATAAGATTTTGTTTCTTAGCTTAATTACATAAGTCTTTTGGGAGTCAGGCTAATGTGAAATTAAGGGTCATGGGACCACCACAAACCTTTAGAGATTGTGGTGATAAAATCCAGCTGTTTCTTCTCAAAAACAACTTCTCAATATATTATTCTTATCCACTGGTGTTCTTACGTGATTGCAGTGACATTGTGGATTTAAAAAAAAAAACAAAAAAAAAACAAAAAAAAAAACTTGCATTAGTTGCATTAAACCCTAGCATGAATTGGATAATTAAAGACTAGTCTAATTCCCTGACTAGCTCGATTGCCTGCATTACAATGTCATCTGCAGATATCCTGGATGCCCAGGCTTTGGATAAAATGGCCTTGAATCGGTGGGTGAGAACCGTGATCCTCTCTAGGGGAGCACCTGCAGTTGCAGATCACACGGCCTTCAGCGAGGCTGTACGAAGTCTCAAACTGCAAGGGAGGGTAAGGCTGTGTAGAAGGGCACTGGGATTTACAAAGGTGGGAAATTAAGATGAAGTTTTAGGATCTTCACATACAGGGACTCAGTTTAGACTAGTTGAAGACAACTAGTGTAGGAAGAAGTAAGAATCAACTTGCATTGGAACCTGGGCATAAAGTAGAAAGCCAGCAGCAACACTTAGATATTTGTGGGGAGTTTTTTGCTTTCTAAGCAGATTTGTAGAGTTGCTACATTTCAGCTTTGGTTGGGGAAGATTTTTCTTTTGAAATACTTATGTCTTATTCCTGTTTTGTAAATAGAGCTTATTATTGAAAATGTACTCTGTTGCTGTCTTTAAATGACCAAATATCAGTATTTTTTAAGCAGTATAACATTAGTTTTAAAAATACCATGTAAGCTATTGACAATGCGATCTCATCTACTTAGAATTTTGCTTGGTTTATAATTTTCCTTAATAATTTATAACTGAGTTTATAAATAACATCAGGAAAGAGTTATTTGTTCCTGTACAGAACAACCTATGTGCTCTGAAGCAAAAGAAGCATACACTATACAATGCACAGAATGTTTCAGATATAAAGCTAGATCTTTAGCCCTAGCCGAATATGCAGAGCATAAATGCTTTTTATCAGAGTACAAAAAAGACCATATCATCTGTCTTCCAGGCATTTGTTTTCTAGATAGTTTTGCATATTTTTAGAATGTTCCACTTAATAGGTAATGCCACTAAAAAGAGGATTTGTACATCAGTGAACATTATAAGCATTTAAGACACGGATAATACGTCTGTCATTTTAAAATATTAATAGTATGCTTTTAGGTGTTCCTGTAGTGAATGATCTTCATATAGTGGCCTGGATAGCACCCTCAGAGAAACAGATCTGGAAAATCCTTCCTTACCATTAAAAGCAAGAGGAAAAACCTGCTTTCAGATACATGAGCACTGATTTTTGTGGTTAGTAAAATGTTGCACATAAACCTGAAGATAATATCTATACCTACTATCATTCTGGACCTCCAAGTACTTAACTGGCCTGCCATCTAATAGCTGTAAGCTAGGAGATGGTTTTACCAGAAACTTTTTAGTGACAGTTGTGTTTGCTACTCCATGGCTAAGAGGTGGACTTATTTCTGGTTAGAGCCCTGTATTGGGTTTGCGTCACAAGGTTTTGGTACGAGGGGGCTCCAAGGGTGGCTTATTGGGAAGCTGCAAGAAGCTTCCCCCATGTCCGACAGAGACAGTGCCAGCCGGCTCCAAGATGGACCCGCCGCTGGCCCAGGCTGAGCCCGTCAGCGATAGTGGCAGCGCCTCTGAGATAACATAGTTAAGAAGCGGGGAAAAGTTGCTGCACAACAGCAATTGCAGCCAGAGAGAGGAGTGAAAATATGTGAGAGAAACAGTCCCGCATACGCCAAGGTCAGCGAAGAAGGAGGAGGAGTAATGTTGCTCCCAGCAGAGATTCCCCTGTGGCCCGTGGTGCAGCCCATGGTGGTCCACAGAGGAGCAGAGATCCACCTGCAGCCTGTGGAGGACCCCATGCTGGGGCAGGCAGAGGCCTGAAGGAGGCTGTGGCCTGTGGAGGGCCTGCACTGGGGCAGCGAGTTCCTGAGGGACTGCACCCCGTGGAAAACTGACCCACACCGGAGCAGTTCATTAAGGACTGTAGCCCGCGGGAGGGACCCCACACTGGAGCAGGGGAGGAATGTGAGGAGTTCTTCCCCTGAGGAGGAAGGAGTGGCGTAAAGTGACATGTGATGAACTGACCGTAAGCCCCATACCCTATTCCCTCCCTGTGCCGCTCGGGGGAGAGGAGGGAGAGAATCCTGGAGTTAAGTTGAGTCTGGAAAGAAAGGAAGAGCGGGGGGAAGGTGTTTTTAAGATTTAGTTTTATTTCTCATTATCCTATTCTGATTTGATGGCGAAATTAGTTTAATTTATTTCCAAAGCTGAGTCTGTTTTGCCCATGACAGAAATTGCTGAGTGATCTCTCCCTGTTTTATCTCAACCCATGAGCCTGTTGTTATATTTTCTCTCCCCTGTCCAGCTGAGGAGGACAGTGACAGAGCGGCTTTGGTGGGCACTTGGCATCCAGCTGGGGTCAACCCAGCACAAGCCCTCAGCCATTTCTTCAGTTGATGGTGCGTGGCCCATGTTGCTCCCTTTACATTATGGTGTGGTTCAGTGAAGGGCTCTCTCTGCCCGAGGACTAGACAAAACTGCACACAGCACCTTACAAATTTCTTCATCAAAATGCCCTAAGACTTTGCTGATCTCTTTATCTCTTCTCCTTTCCACCCCCTCTACAAGCACACAAACATATTTGCATGAACAGGGTTTTAAAATTCTTTAAGGCAATTTCTAGTTATGATAAGGATTGCTTTTATAGCAAAGTCCTTAAAAATAAATAATCGTATAAAGAAGAAAAACAAATAGGGGAATATCTGCTTTGGCAGACAGTAATAAAGATGTACAAGCAGTGATAATTATTTTGCACAATCATTCCTCAAGATACCCCTTACAGTTATGGGTCAAAGTCTTCTGTACATCTGTACATCAGCACTGCTATCCAAAAAAATGTCAGCAACCTAAAGGGACTACCTAGTCTGTGTTACATTTGTTGCCTGCCTGTATAGTAGGAAGGTACTTCTGGCCCCTCTTCAGAATATGAAGATTGTCCAAATTCCCAAGGACTTCCATCCTCACATCCTGCATCTCTTTGTACAGGGATGCTGTGGTTACTACAATGCCCCTTGCTACTGATAACTGCAAATTATTACAAATACACAAATACTAGTGGGTTTTTCATCCCATGTGCAGTATTTTTACCAGTTGATAGTTTTAAGAAATCCCACAAGGCTATTTGAGTAACGGAGTTTTGTTTGTAACTGGCTTTATGCTTGCTTGCTATATTTTCCTAGGGACAAATTAAGGAAATGGAGGAGGGGAATTGCAATAGGACTCTCTGAAGCTTTGTAGCACTGTACGACAGAGGGAAAATGAAGGGATACAAAATGGAAAGTAGCATTTTGTTCTGAGTTTGTTCTGCTCTATGATACTTTTTAACTATAGGCTATTACTTAAACTGAAGCCCACTTTCTCCTGGATGTGATCAGGAAATCACTGTAATTCTGATTTTGTCATCCAGGAGCAAACAAAATTTAGATTGTAAAAAGGATAAGCAAAGAGGATTACTAACTTTAATCAAAATTACAGGCTGAATAACTTTACAGCATCAAGATTACTGCATCCCACACTAGAGAATTAGTAGATTACTGCTGAGGTAGAAGTGTAACATATTCAAGCACAGCACTTTGCAGTTAGCAGGTGCATTTTAGGACAATATTCCCATGCTGCACATGACAATGGGCCACCATTTCAAAAGTGTGTAGGCCAGATGGCTTCTAAGATCAGTGAAGTGCTCAGTATCCAAGCATAACAAGAGGAGGCTTTTGAAAACTGAATCATAGAATCATAGAATGGTTAGGGTTGGAAGGGACCTTCCAAGGTCAAACAACTGAAGTTAAGCTTCCAAGGCACTTCCAGCCTTATGAGGTCAGATTTTCAGCGTATTTTAGATTAATAAATGCTCTTCAGTGTTTCTGTAATGTGGTCCTGTTGATTTGCTCCCTTTTCAGAGTTTCTTTGCAAAGAATGCCCAAGAGTTCATATTTTCATTGATCGAATTGAACTGAAGGACATTCCAGAAGAGCAGATGTATATGAGAAGGTGGCTTCACGAACGTTTTGAAATAAAGGACAAGTGAGTAGCAATATGCAGAACTTTCTGTTTCAGTAAGCTTTCTTCCTTCTTTTATATTAACAGATATACCTATGATTTCTATGTTACCAGCAGTGCAAGCCATAGGGCTCTCTGAAGAGAGGTGATGTTGGCACTCCTGTGCATATTTTGTGTAATACCCTTGTGGTTAAAGCTTTTGCTCAGAATTTTGGAATTCCTGGGTTTTAGACCTTCCTTAGACCAAAGAGCTGTGAATCCATGTTTCAGGCAAGACTTATATTCATCTGAATACTTCCCATTTATCTTCTTGAAACTGAGCCATGCACAGCTACGAATGTAAGATATGCAAGGTAGGGAAGCAGGTCAAAGGAGTTTGATTCTAGCCTCATAATTATTGTTAGAGTTAGAAAAGGGCAGGTATTCATCTAGTATCTTCTGCCAAAACTGTTTATGCAACTTTGTTAGACAGCAACTGGATACAAATACAAGTAACCCTGAGATCTCTACATTCACTGGGGAAATTAGGTGAAGTACAAGTTTCATCTGTGCATCTTTGAATCATGGTAGAACTAAAGTGCCTGACTTCCTGCAGCGTCTCCAGATAAGGTCACTAGTGAGCGTATGCAACAGATGCTGGGGGACCCTGTGATGTGGAAGGACTTTGTGCCTAAATGTGGGGCTCAAGTATTGTTTGAGATATGATGGTTTAATTTGCCACATCTGAAGTCTAGCTTAAGGGAGCTGAATCTGTTTACTTTCTAAATCCTTGAATACATTCTGTGAGGCAGAAATTTCCCTGATTCTTCAGGTATGTTCTGCTTTAAAATTGTCCTGCCAGTCTCATACTCCATGGAAGTAAAAAAAACAGATTAATTTGTCCTGTGATCTTTGAATCTACATAAAAGTTGATGCCATGTTTACAGATAGTCATGTTATTACTAAAACGTCTTAGAAGTTTAAGATCACTAAGTTTTTTTTTTTCTTTTCTTCACTTTTGAGAGGAAGAAAGTCTGAATTTCATTTTATAGACAAGGAACTGTAAAAAGCTGTCCAGTGTCCCTTAAGTAGTCTTCTGCTGAAGACCAGCAAAACTGAACCCCGATCATCTGTGTCTCATTGTAGACTCGACTGGAAAATCTTTTCCTGGGACTAAAGCAGTCTGTCAGGCAAATTTAGAGATACTTAAAACTGCAGCATTTTTGAATTCTTTTATTACTGATTTTCAAAAATAGGAGGAAAAAAAGTTCCTACTGAACCAGTGGTGTGGCATTTTCCTCTTGCATATTTGGCTTCCAAAATATATAGTGTCTTGTGAGGCCTCGTTATTTATTAGTTTATTTTATGAAGATACTTTTCCCCCACCTTTTGGTGTTCAATGATTAACTGTGTGCTATTTTGTCTTACGATATTGCCCAGTACATTGGGCTTATGTGCTATATGCTGAATGAAAAGGATTATTTTAAACTTTTATATTCAGTGTTAAAATTGGTCCCCAAGGAAAATCTGCTTTTATTGCTTAAAGGGTTCAGGTTGAGTACTCTGATATGCAACGTTACTTCGAATGCATCATATTCTTAAGGCATACTGATTGTTTAAACTTGTTACAGATGAGCTGCTACGTGTTGTGAAATCATTTGTTAAATAATGTGTGATCAGAAGCAGTTATTGGATGAAAGTAAGTTGCTTAAAACTTCTTGCACTAATGCATAACTTTGACCATCTCCTTTTGTCTGCTTGTAGGTTACTAATAGAGTTTTATGACGCAAAGGATTCTAAAAGAAGAAATAAGTTCCCTGGGAAAAGTGTTCATTCCAAACTAAGCCTCAAGAAAACTTTACCATCTTTGCTGTTTTTAGGTGGCCTAACTGCTAGTATGCTTCTGACAGAATCTGGAAGGAAACTTTATGTAAAAACCTGGATTTATGGGACTTTAATTGGCTGCCTGTGGGTTAGCATTAAACCATAAGCAGATGTTAGTCTCCAATCAGAAATGTGCGGTCTTTTCATGCACATTGCACCAAACTTTTTCCTGACTTTATAGTAAAAAAGTGTAAAAAAAGCCTTATTGAGCAAACATTGGAAATAGTAGAATTTGTGACTTAAACCTCTGTGTGGTTGGTCTGGGGAAAATAAATGTAGATTTGCAAATTTGCTACTGATTTTTGCTGGAATAATGACAGATAAACTGAGTCGTATGATAAATTGCTTTCCCCATGAACTAACATCCATCTCTATCTGCAGATTTGGTGAAGTATGAGTTATGCATAAGAGTGTCTTAAGTGGACCTGTGAATGTATTTACAGAGATTAATTTAGGGTATATATTTATTCTTCTGGTATTCATGTTGAATTTTCGTTACTCTGGTACATTGCAGCAGCTCAGTTGCATCTATCCCAGCTGTATCACAACTAAAATAAAAACTTTTTTTTCTTTGTAATTTTGCTTTACAGTTTTAGCTAAATACTGTGTTCTTTAAAAGGGACTATGTAAGCTGGCAAATCATGAGATGCTACCTGAAGCAGAATAAAATGTTCCTGAGAACTACTGTTCATGGGGAAGAAGCTCTGTTTATCTAGTGCATGATTTTTTATTATATTGCAGTATTAGCTGATTATTTTACATATGCAAAACATTAAATTTTACTGAGCAGCTTATTTTGCACACTCCGTATTGTGCATAAAAGGATTGTATGCAGTGTAATGAAATGTTACGTTTTTGTTTCTGGCCTAACCAGACTGTAGCCTACCTTGTGTCTGCATTGTCCCTAGTACCTCGAGAGTTTCAGCCGAGCTTACAGACCTTTCGTGTGTACGTGCCATAAGCAGCGGTGAACGCTCAGAAGTTTCCTGTTACCTCACGATTTTCTGGAAGCAAACTTTGTCATTTCGGTAATGCAGAGCCTGAGTGTAACTTCAGGAGTGTAAGGGTATGGTAACGAGGAACCTTCAGATGTTCCTGCTCAATCTGAAGCATGTGCCTTTTCCTACTAATCTGATTTAACCTGACACTTCTTAATCTGGCAGTCACCTCCATGCCGTAATATCACACTAGATTCTCAGATCATTCTAGGCAATGCAGACTGCAGCTGGATTGAAGTTACAGGGTTGATGTACACAATTTGCACAATAGACTAGTAGTGAAAGAAATGCATATCCTATCAGTGTTTCACCTGCTTTAAAAATCAAAATCAAGAAACCCTTACTACCAGAAAGTCTGCGATTCCCATGGCTGATATTTTTGCTGGGGAAGCACCATTTCCTGAAATCAAGGGAATAGTCTGTACGTACAGCGATAGGGTAGGAAAGAGGATGTACTTTATCTTCTTCCATTAGGGAACTGGACTCCGTGTATCAAAATGAAAGAAGTACAGAATATTTTTGTATCACACTTGCAAGCTTTAAATGTGCATCTCTTTTTAGTTTCAGCGCGATTTGTCTTGCATTAGAGTCCATCGTGAGTTAAGTGTCTCTTAAAATGATAACTCAGTTTTTCAGATTCTGTTGCCAGTTAACTAAAGATACTGCTTTTATCGTGTGGGTTGTTTGTTTGGTTGGTTTTTTTTACAGAATTTTATAGAGTAATTACAGTTCTACCTTAAAACAATTCAGTACAACTTTCAGTTTGCAGTTCTGTGTCCTTCCATAATGGATTTTATCACTGGAGTTATTTATATCAGTGATTGATTCAGGATATGTTGATGCACCATTTCAAAAACAATGACTGGGAACAATGTTGAAAAACAGTATTGTTATGAGGCTGTGAAACTAGAAAAAAAAAGCCATTTTATGTAACAGCCAAACGTGCTCACATGTAGTTCTTCCTATTCTCAGCTGTTTCCAGTGGGTATAACCAGAAGGCAGTGTTCCTATGTTAGTCTGATTTTCAGTCATGGAATTAAATTTTACTCTGACATGACTAAAATTCTTTATGACAGCTAAGAATAATATTTAATTATACATAAAAAATAAATGCAAACTGCTTAATTCATTTGTAGAAAAATAACTGCTATTTTGAAGAGCCTAATTACCATGAAATACTGGATCTCTCTTGCTGTTTAAGTACCAGGAATATAATTGACGCAGTGCAAGAAACAAACAGGATGTTTATTTTGAACCTTATTTGCTATGTTAATCTTAATTATTTTTTTTCTTGCCATTAATTTATAAAATTTTGAAACTGTAATTTGCTGATGTGTTTGGCGTTGGGAGTATCACATGCTATTTCTAAATATGCACTGATATTAATTTGAAATACTTCTTCATTAAAATAAGAAGAGCCAGTGCTCATTCAACTTTTCTGTCCTGTCTGCGTTCAATTTTTTCTGCACTTTTGTGTTTGTAATTCGGTTAACAGGGACTGCTAACAAAAGAGCTATGGGTCTGGATCAGCTGAAATGTGTTAGAATTGATTTGTGCCTGTTCCAACACACCACACCACCAGGTCGGTTGGATTCCAGCAGCTTTTCACCCATGAACACTTGCATTTCTTGGTGCATGTTAATAATGATGGCTAATGTGCAGTAGCACCGCTCTGGCCAGGAATCGGGCTCTGCCAGACAACAGGTCTTGCACAGACACCGCTTGCAGACAGACTGGACAGACCTAGGAGGTGGGAAGAGGTATTGCAGCCAAATACATGAAGTATATCTCGGTAGCAAAAGCCACCCTAAATTTTAGTGACATATGAAATCTGAGAGGGACCTATATGCTCAACAACCTGTTCTTCTAGCTGATAAAAGCAATTTCCCTCCACACAAGCGCTGCTCTGTTCATACACATAAACTGTAGGTAAACCTTTTATAGTCAGCAACACCACCGCTATGTGCTGGTTCACAATGTTTACTTTTGTGGAAGGAATTAGGCTAGTAAGGAAGCATTAACTTAAATAATGGAGAACACAAAAAGTGAAGTGAGACAGAAAACTCAAGCACTGAGTGATGCTACAGTGAAGTGAAGAAATGACTGAGGAGGACATGCGAGGGCCTGCGCCTGCTGCAGTCTTTTGCTTACTCCTCTGAAGCATTTTCTTGGTGCAGTATTTGTTTTTTCTCCCTTCAGTAAAATGTAGCATACCTGTAAAACTGTTTTTTTAGTACTTAAAAATTGGCCTCTGATTATTTTGTCATTTTAGCATGCATAGAATATATATACTCACTTTGGGGGAGAGAGAGGTAATTATTTTAGGATTGGATACAAATCCTGGGACCAGGAGCACCTTTGGGATTTTTTGGCTTAGTGTTAAAAATGAAGAAAGAGACTTCTCCCCCCACCACCTCCAAATAAAAAACACTTTTAATGGCAGAAATTTCAACTTGGCCCAGAAAAGCAATGGAAAACCAGTTAATAGGTTCAAGATCTTGGCATCTGCTTTATAAAGGCTTTTCCTTTGTAAATATGGTAACCACAGTTTGGTCCTAACCTGTAGTTCAGGTCACTTTTTAGCAGAGTGGCTCTGATGACAGGGCTTGAAGTCAACACGATGGAGTTTCCCTTGTCCTCCTTTCAATGTTCTTGCCTGTCTCATCAGTTTGGAGCTGTGTGATCCCAGTGAAGCACGTTGCGCAATTTGCTAAGCATAAGAGGAAAAAAAAAAAATTGTTAGGTTTGTATAATGGCAAAAGTCACACAACTAAAACAAAACACAGAGCAAGTCCAGAGGAGGAAAAGCAGCAATAATCTAATACAAAAAAAAAAAAAAAAAAATATTAGAAACATCAGCTCCAGTCAGGCATGACCACATCTGATTGATTCCAGGGAAGACTTGTTTTCCGTGTGGGGCCCAGTTTCCCTCTCAGCATGGTGAATATTTCTCCTACCTGTCCTCCTTCAGTCCCAGATTTGCATCCCTAGCCTGGAGTGACTGGTCTGTTATTATCCTAACGAGGAGTCCCTCATCACTTTTCAGACACTTACGTGAATCTTGGGTTTCCTCCATTCTCCTCCTGGGCCCAAATGTTGTATTCAGCCAGATAAACTGCTGACAGACAGATCGCTGACACCCACCTCCTTCAAGCTATGTTGTCCTTTTGAAGACTGGCATTCGGTGGGCAAATGAGAATGGAGAGGCTGGGGTCTGTTGCTGGTGCGCTGGAAGGAGATGCTGCTGTTGAGAGAGGGGTTATTTGTAAGTCTGTATTGCACATCCAAGGCAGATCTCCCTCCTGCCTCTGCTGGAGCTTGCTCCTCCACTGATGGACACTTTGCACGGCCATAAGTAAATGCAATAACTAGACGCTATCCCGAAAAATGAGGGTGGTGGAACACTGGAACAGGTTGCCCAGAGAGGTGGTGGATGCCCCATCCCTGGAAACGTTCAAGGCCAGGTTGGATGAGGCTCTGAGCAACCTGATCTGGTTGGAGATGTCCCTGCTTCTTGCAGGGGGGTTGGACTAGACCTTTCAAACCATTCTGTGATTCTAAAATAATGACTTGTGCCTAGGTCCTATTTCAGAGCCATTCTGTCTCCCTTTCATCTTGTGTGGGAACTCTGTTTTCGGAGGACGTTTTGATGCCTGTGTTTGTGTTCCCTGCATGACTAATTCAAACCAGAGCCATTTCAACCTGTTTCTCTGATTAGCCCAAAGATACCACAGAGGATGCAGATGTTTAAGGGCAGAAGTTGCTGTCGGTCATCTGGCCATGCAGTGGCAGCCAAAGCTGCTTGTCTGAGCTACCAGGCCTCCGACAAAGCCTCTGTGATAAATGGGCTCCTCAAATCCCAGTCTCAACACCATAGAGTGAGACAGGAATCGCCCAGAGCTGCCAGTACAAAGGGGTTTGGAGAGATACCTCTCTTGGCTTCCTTGCCAAGTATCCAGGACCTGGTGTTCTCTCCAGAGGGTCCCTCTGAAAGGTGGGCTGGGGCTCATTCATGCTTTGAAGCATGGACAGGTGATCAGTTGGATGGTGATGCCTACTTTGGCGCATCAAAGCTCAGTCACTGGGATGGGAAGTGGAAGATACAGTCTCAACATCTCCTGGCCTGAGGAAGGCCAGAACTACAGCACTTCCCCCACCACCTCATGTCCTCAGAGAAGTGAGCCAGTGTTGCTTGCCATCCCTTGTGGGTGCTCTCGCAAAGGTCAGAAAATATTTCAATATTTGTAGTGCCAGCATGATTGTAACCAGTGAAATAGGTATTGGCTGGGTACATGGATGTCAGCCTTCAGCTTCAGTCCTGGTGGCATTTCTGCACCCAAAAATGAACTGCCCTAACGACAAGGTGGAACCAGAGGTCGCCCTGCATGCTCACACCAGCACGCCCGCAGTTGTAGCCTCCAGGCTGCAGTTATAATATGAGGAACAGGAGAAGGGTTCTGGTCTGAAAGTGTTGTATTTTTGAAGTGCCTTTCCTTGTTAGGAATGAATGAGACTGGAACATCACGGGCAGTAGCAGACCTTGTCGCTGCTGTGCCTGTTGCAGTCCCACACTCTACACCAAGACCCTCCTTCCCAGTTGTCTTCAGAGACACTCACGAAGGCTGAAACTGCCAAAGCAATTTTGAATTTCTGGATGAAGCCAGCCGCTGGCCTTACTCAGCTGTGCAACTATTTCATCCAGTTGAGACCACAAGGGAGAATTTAATTTGCTGTTGGCCAAGATGGGAGAGTTAACACTGTAATGATCCCAAAAAATATCAAATGCTGTGCAACATCATTAGGCACAAATAAAAGACTATGCAGAGTTCTCAAGGCTGAAATCTGAACTGGAGCTATTAAGTTAAATTACTTTTCATGCCGTATGCATAACGATCTCTGGTTAAGGTTTTCACTTATGGTTAAGCAGGCATTTACATCTCCTATAGTCTCACGTTGCACTTTTAGCAGAAACTTTACAGGTCCAGAAAACGCCATTGACTTCATGTTAGTTTGCACTTGAGGCTTTTAAACTCTTGTGTGATAAAGAGAATATAAACATTTGCCTCTAATCCATATAATCTGTGAGCATTTTTTTGGCTTCTATAAACTAAGAAGTCTTCACTTCTTGTCAGACAAGGTATAAAAAAGAATTGGTTTGACATTGAGGTGCTTTAATAAATTCTGTTCACCACAAAGAATTGCTTTAGTATGGTCATGTTGACAAATGTTGAAAATATTTTTTTTTTAAAAAAACATACCATTTTTTTATAGCCATGGAGGACAAATCAAAATGCAGAATTACTTCTTTCTGGAACCACACACTTGTAGATAGGACTTGATTGCAGTCAAAGGCCCACTTCCTTTTCTAACGAGAGAAATAAACAAAGGTGAATAACGTAACCCACACTGCTGTTTAAAAAGACAGAGAAGTAGAAGTTACTGAAGAAACAGTGGTTTTATTATCCAGGAAAGGAAAAATATTCCAAACATCTGACAAATAATTTTGCATAGCTATTGTTTTCTGTGTTTAAACAATAATAAGACTGTCTATGTATCTTGATACTGTCTGTTGTATTCCTGTTCTGTCACAAGATAACAAGAGATTCAAGAAGTTGCAATACTTAAAACGCATCCCCTTTTTTGGAAATGCCAAGTGGCTGCCGTTGCTAGCTTGTCCCCCACGTCCCTTTGGAAAGCCGGCTGGTGCTTTTGGAGCCAGTTTAAGACTAACAATTATTCTTGGCAGCGCAACATGTATAACAGCGAAGGTGTGAGCAGGGACACGTCCTGCTACCAAAAATGCCAGTCACAGTGATAAAAACTAAGTGACCCATCAGCAAACCCTGCAGAAGGTGGGGATGGGAACTCAAACGGTGGAGCTGTAGTCACGGTGCGATGACAAAGCCCCTGTTTGAAAAGGGAATCTCAGAGCAAGAGGTGGGCACTGGCAGCACCACTGGGTTTACAGCAAAGGCAGCCTCTCTGGGGGCCAGACCAGGCTCAGCTGAAGTAAATAGAGGCTTTGCATTCTTTTTTTTCTTTTTTTTAGTAAGACAAATTTGAAACTTTAGAAGACAAACCCTCTCCAAATTTTATGACATCCTGGAAAGGAAGGAGTGCTGCCAAACCCTCAAAGTTTGGAGTAACTTAGTTATCCAGTGATACCCTGGAACAATCGGATAAGGGTCTACCAGGCTGCAGGTTCTCACCTCTCGCTTCCTTCTCTAGGAAATACTTCCAAACTCTGGTTTTCTGTTTGTAATGTGATGGTCATGTCTGCCATTGCATTTTAGGGGTGTTCAACAAGCATTTTGTTTTGTTTTGTGAATCTGGGCCCTCTTTTTATACCAGTCACCACGATGGTATCAGGAGGAAAAGTAAAATTTCTGTCTTCATTACCAGGTTTATTGAACGTACAGCCAGTAAGGTATGGGAAGGCCTTCTGAGTGAGCTCCAGTGTTCCTAGGTGACCTCAGAATAATATGCAAAGAGAGGCTGAAATGAGATCCCTCATATCCTTTCCCCACGCACTATTTCCCAATTGCCTTGCCAGACTCTGCGCTTTGCCGTGCCTCAGTCTCCTCTTCATCCTCCAAGTCCCCCCCCAGCGCACTTTGGGTCCCCCAGCACTCTGCCAGGATTCATCAGTCTGCTCCAAATCTGCTCTTCCAAACTATCTCCTCCTGCTGCACATCTCACCTCCTCTGAATTCAGTCCAGCTGACATCTTTCATGTAGCCTGGAAAAAAAAAAAAGATAAAAATCCATGCTTTCGACTCTGAGTATCTGGATTTAGAGGTTCTCTGGACTGAAGCAAGTTAGGAATTGCAACTGCTAAGCAAGCCCTGCTCCAGGCCCTGGAACATGTCCCATGCTAACAAACTCACCAGAGACTGAAGCCTGCAAGCTCTAGCTGGCCTCTGGCGAGCACGTGTGAAATACAGCTGGCTTGGTTTTTTTCCAAAGCCTTATAAATTGGCCAAATTGGGACAGATTTTTCTCTGAGATTGCATAAAGTCCATCTCAGCAGTAAGGTTATTTTTTTTTGTCCAGTTCCATGTCCTTCTTCCACTAAAAAAAAACACCACGGCTTTTCTAAGATCGCCAGAGTATTGGGAGGAGGATGTGGGCTTTTGTTTGTCTTAAACCTGGCCATGCTTCAGTTAAGGAAAAAGGATGCTCTCAGAAATGTGGAACTGTTTTGGCTGAGAACTTTGAAGAAAATCCAGTCTTCAACACACATCTGGCAAGGAAAGCTTTGGTGTAAATATCTGCTGATTATGCAAATAAAGCCAGGATCTAGACGGCAAGATGCGCTGGGCAGACCTAACCATAGATTGCACTACCAGCCATGTAAGTTGCAGCTTTCCCTCCCTCCACCTTGAACTCTGAGAAAATCTGGACTCAAGGATTGATGTGGGATCTGTTGTGGTTTGGACCAGATTTGGCTTGGTGTTTTAACTGAGTTTCGTCAGTGAATCCATGTTATGGCTGCATTTATCTCAGATTCTGCTTTCTGTGTAATGAGGTTTGGCTGCTTGAGCTGAACCTGATAATATGCCAGGACAGCTTGGCTATAGAAATGAGGTTATAAAGATTTAATTAAACCAAAGGGCTGAAGCAGCAAGTAGCTAAGTCATGTACAGAATATCTAAGTGTTTTGTTTCCTCAGGTAAGTAAATAATGTTTTTCTCCACTGAGTATTCATTTCTAACAGCTGTTCCAGAGTATACGTTCAATGTCCAGCACCGATGTCTCTAAAGTAGTGCTCAGAATTGCTCCTGCCACCCAGGTGACATCCATGTCACTATAACCAACTTGGCTGGCTGATACTGCTAACTTCTGTCTGGAAGAAATTTGATAGTTTGATTATAAAATACACTAGAAACCTGAAACTTAAGGGCAGTTGGAGTGTGCATCTCTATGCTGCACAGGTTGGTTGTGAGAGGCAGGGCTGTCAGAACCTAGCGTTCTGCCAAGTCTCGCGTCCTCTTTTGTGGATCAAAGAGGTCCTCTTACACCTCCTGCCATCTAAGTGACTCTGTTGAGTTTGCACAGGAGCAGAGCCAAGGAGCAGCTTCAAGCAAACATCAGGAGGCAGCAAGAATGAGCTGAGAGCTTTGTCCAGTGTTTATTAGGACCTGACTTGTTCACAACAGCAGCAGCTCAGCCAGAACCTTGTATTAAACCCCAGGATCTGGGCCCAGCTGACACATGCGGTGTGGATGCTGTCTTACAGGTCACTCAGCACAAGCCTCTCCTTGCTCATCTCCACTCCTGGAGCGCTTGGCTCGCACAGTCCCATGGGGTTCCCTCTCTCCTTTCCTCTGCTGTGGGAAACTTGCCTTTGTGTCACCTCTGAAGTTACCACGGACCAGGCTGCAGCAATGAGCATGAGGGTACCAGCTACATTTCCCTGTGCAAATGAACTCCAACTCACCTGTCCTCTCATCATCACCAGTGGGAGAAACCCTGTCCCTGCAAGCTCTGCTTCCTCTGGAGGCAAGATCGTACCCTCCGACCCCTGGGCCCTTGCAGTGATCTGGGCTACCTGGGTTTTCCAAAACATTTCACACCAAATTCTGATGTGGGTGAAGCTCCTACCTCAAGCTATGCAGAAGGACTGGAAGAGATGTTACAGTTTATAAGCCAGTGGCTTGGAGTTGTAAGGATTAGAGTTGTAAGGGGGTATTTATTATTTGGCAGCAAGTACGTGCTGATGCCAAGCACGGTCTGGGGTCTCATGGCATCTGCCCGTGGGGTCCGGGTCTCCTGCATGCTTGCAGTAGGGCGCACTGACATAGAATCATAGAATGGTTAGGGTTGGAAGGGACCTTTAAAGGCCATCTAGTCCAACCCCCCTGCAAGGAGCAGGGACATCTTCAACTAGGTCATACTAGAATCATAGAATCATAGAATCATAGAATGGTTAGGGTTGGAAGGGACCTTCAAAGGTCATCTAGTCCAACCTCCCTGCAAGGAGCAGGGACATCCCTGACTAGGTCAGGTTGCTCAGAGCCTCATCCAGCCTGGCCTTGAACGTTTCCAGGGATGGGGCCTCCACCACCTTTCTGGGCAACCTGTTCCAGTGTTCTATAACTTGCATCGTAAAAAATTTTTTCCTAATTTCCAATCTAAATCTACCCCCCAACTATTTTAAAACCATTACCTCTCGCCCTATTGCAACAGGCCCTACTAAACAGCCTTTCCCCATCTTTCTTGTAGGCCCCCTTGAGTACTGGAAGACCGCTATCAGGTCTCCCCGGAGCCTCCACTTCTCCAGGCTGAACAGCCCCAACTCTCTCAGCCTGTCCTCATAAAAGAGGTGCTCCAGCCCTTTTATCATCTTCATGGCCCTCCTCTGGACCTTCTCCAGCTGGTCCATGTCCTTCTCGTGTTGGGGGCTCCAGAACTGGACACAGTACTCCAGGTGGGGTCTCACCAGGGCAGAGTAGAGGGGGAGAATCACCTCCCTCGACCTGCTGGCCACGCTCCTCTTGATGCAGCCCAGGATGCGGTTGGCCTTCTGGGCCGCAAGGGCGCATTGCCAGCTCATGTTAAGCTTCTCATCCACCAGCACTCCCAAGTCCTTCTCCTCAGGGCTGTTCTCAATCCATTCCCCACCCAGCCTGTATTTGTGCCTGGGGAGATACAGGGTGAAAGGACTGTGTCTGTGCATAAGGACTGAGGGGGATTTCCATTCTTCCATCTTTTTCCATGTTAAACTGCAAATGCAGAAGGGACATACTGGTTTTCACACAGTGTAAAGGTCAACTCCAGATCTTTCTGCAAGGTTTATAACAAAGCTTCAAATCTGAGTTGTCACAGCTTTTATAATGCGGTGGCTACTCTCAGGCAGTCAATACGCATTAAGAAGGCACTTTCTGTAAGGCAGATATTCCTTAAGGAGCCCTGTGCCAGAGCACTGGGGAGCCCAGGCTGCGAGATGCACTGCCTCTGCAGACAATCCTGCTTTGCCCCCAACAAACCCCAGGTGTAACCACTGGTGAGAGCTGCCGTCTTTTTTTCCCTGCAGAACAGCGTGGTGTGAGACAGCGTGCGTGCGAAAGAAGGCTGGGAGGGCCCTCCGCAGCGAGCCCCTCACTCTGGTAGCAGGAAAACAGCAGTGCTGGTGACAAGGAGTAAATACGGACAACGAGTCTTTGAACATCCCGAGTAGGGACTATAGGAACATAGAATGGTTTGGGTTGGAAGGGACCTTCAAAGGTCACTTAGTCCAAACCAAGGCACAGGGACATCTCCAACCAGATCAGGTTGCTCAGAGCCCTGTCCAACCAGGCCTTGAATGTTTCCAGGGATGGGGCATCCACGGCCTCTCTGGGCAACCTGTTCCAGTGTTCCACCACCCTTATGGTACAAAATCTTTTCCTAATGTCTAATCTGAATCTACCTCCCTCTATTTTAAAAGCATTACCCCTCATTTCACAACAGGCCGTGCTGAAGAGTTTTTCCCTGTCTTTCCTGTAGGCTCCCTTTAGGTACCAGAAGGCCACTGTAAGGTCTCCTCGGAGCCTTCTCTTCTCCAGGCTGAACAGCCCCAATTCTCTCAGCCTGTCCTCACAGGAGAGGTGCTCCAGCCCTTTTATCATCTTCGTGGCCTCCTCTGGACCCTCTCCAACTGGTCCGTGTCCTTCTTGTGTTGGGGGCTTCAGAGCTGGATGCAGGTGGGGTCTCACCAGGGCAGAGTAAGCGGGGGAGAATCACCTCCCTCGACCTGCTGGCCGCCCTTCTTTTGATGCAGCCCAGGACGCGGGGGTATTTTTATGCCATTAAAAACGTGAAGGAGTCAGAAGTAGACAAAACTGCCAGCATTCGGGGGTGCCCAGCACAGCCCGGCCCCGGCGCTGTGGTTCCGGCAGGGGAGGGGCCGGGCAGCCGCTGCGGTGCGGTGGGCGCCAGCGCTGCCCTCTGCCACCATCTGCTGGCCGACCGGCGCACAGCGGCACAGGGCCGCTTCCCCTCCTGGACGGGAAGGGGCAGTGAGCGGCTCCTCTCGGGTTTTAGGGTCAGTGCTGTCCCTGGCCGCAGAGGAGATGGCGGGAACTCGCTGAACGGGGTTGACCAAGGGCGAGGGAAGCGTTGCCGGCTTCATTCCCGGGTGATCAAAATGTCGGCCCCCGCACAGCCCGACAATGTCTATCTGCCAGACCCGCGCTCATCTATGCCAACCAGGCTCCCAAAACTCCAGTGAGAGGCCTGCCCGCCAAGGAGGCCTCAGCCCTGAGTGGTGGTGCAAGAGGACGTGGTGCTTCTCCTCCAACATTGGCACAAAATGCTCTGCATTTGGAGGGAGGGAAAAAAACCCGACCTCCCTGCTCCTTTTCCTGCAGGATGGTAAAATATATGAAACCAGCAGTGGCAAAAAGTCAGGTTGACAGTGAAAAAACTGATAGAAACCAGTTTAGAAAACAAAATTTCATGGGAGGGCAGAGGGGGAAGAGGGCTGCCAAAATGACAGGGAAGATTTATGATTTCCTACTGAAAATATGTGGAGCAACTCTGAGCTTTGCTTTAGCTGCTTTCAGAAACCAGGGAGAGAGTAACAAGCCTTAATGCCCCATGTTTTATGTAGGAAACTCACTTAATGCACAGTGGATTAATTTCTACATTTGAGATGCTCCCCAGCCTGATAATAAATCAGAAAAGATCTCGAGCGTGTGCATTGCAGGGGTTAGCGAGCTGCTATCTGAACCGGACGCAAGGGAGCTGAGGATTATGGCAACACAAAACCAGCGATGCTTACTGAGAGCCCTCAGAAAACAAAATAAGTATCTAAACAAATGCTCATCTCATGAGCTGGGTGATTTACATCTGGTTTACCCATACAGAGCCTCATCAGCTGGACCTCAGCTTCCATGTATTGAGTCACCTGTGGCCCGCAGGAATAAACTATTTTTTTTTTTTCCCTACATTTTCCACTTTACAGCAAAAGCAGAGAGAGCAAGAGAGATCCTTGTGCTCTGACTTTCACCTCCTCCAGGAAAAAATAAAGGCTTTCTTCTCCCATTTTTGAGGGATCCCTAGGGAGGACTGTTTTGCCTGTGGATCCCATGCCAAGCTCCCTGCATTCCTTTGCTCACTTCTTGGCTGTCCCGGCTAGAAAGAGGGCGTCTGATTTAGATTTGTGGCCGGTGATCAGCAGGCCTGTGAGCTGTATCTGAGCAGAAAAAAAGGATTTGAGATCACATTCAGGTAACTTGAGACATCCAGAATATACACAGCTACAGCTGATCTGTACACTCTTATAGGAGTGAGGATGCCACTCTCCTGGGGGCTGTTAAAAATTATCTCTGAGCTGCCAAAGCACCACACCTAAGCACCTGCAATATGTGCATGGTTTTGCTTCTGTGTCTTGACATCCTCATGCAGGGTATCCCACTGTCCTCCCTTTTGGGGGATCTGGGGAGAGATCTGCCCTCTCATGGGGTTTTCTTTCTCTGCCTCTGTTTTCTTGATATCCAGCTGATATGGAGCTACTTGTGTCATACTGTGGAGAATGACAGAAGCTGAGTTATATTTAGCAACGCTCCCATACAAAAGATCAGTCTTGTTAGGCAATGTTTGACGTACTTCATCTAGTGAGGTTTGTGGCTAAATGTCACGCTTTTATCCAGAAATTTCTATTGCCCAAGCAAACAGGAAGCCCAGAAAGTATAATTATGTGCCTACTTTTAGAAGGAAAAATCTGAACAATGGTTAGGTCTATTTCTACCTTATTCTGGACACCTCTCAAATGCATTTTAAGATAGTCAGTGGTGCACTTAACAGGATGACCAAGAAAAAAAATCCCAATGTTTACAACCATTACCCAAGCTAAAAGTTCTGTAGAGTGAGATGGCCGGGGCCATGGACTCTGCGCAGTGTTCAGCTGTGGCACATCGTTCCCATGGGCTTCAGAGTATATTGCTCCTATCCAGTTCTCAATAAACTTGCATGAAACCTTTGAGTCCCTGGACTCTTACAAGTTTTATTTCTCCTCTCAGGCAAGATCACTTTGTGGTGTTAATGATCTCCTAAGCATTCCTGTTGTTTAATTTTCCATGCGGAGTGATGCATGATGAGAGTGGGGCTGTGTTATATTACATTATAATAGCATTTCTCAAACTGATATAATGAAATACCTGCAGCAGAGCCAGAATGTCCAAGGCATCCTGGACACCACATGCAGCTGCGCATTCGATCTGTGCAGCCCATTGTCAAGGAAAATGGAAGAGCAGAAAATGGAGGAATTTGTCAAGTCTTGTATTGGAGGACTGGGCACTACAGCAGAGCCGAATTTATTTGTAGAGCACCTTGGGGCCTGTCTTCTCAATTGAACTGTGGAGGGACAGACAAAATGGAATCACCGCTCTAAAACCAGGCAATCGTTGTCACTTCTGTACTCACTGATACACTCACTGCAACCTACAACCTCCCTCACCTCCACACCGTACCCCGTATCTTCAGGATCTAACAAACACATGCTTTTACCGCTCGCAGAGAACACAACTTACATTGCCAAAAGCTTGTTTTGTATTTAGTTGTTATTAAAAGCTGGGGAAAGCAAATAAAAGACACACTATTGGCGCTGAGAAGCTCTCCGCTCTGCAGGCGGTCAGATGAGATGACCTTGAGAGCTCCTCCATCGCTGGCTGCTGCAGTAATCACTGTTGCTGAGAAAATGAGCCTGAACAGAATGAATTCAGCACACCATTTTGTTACATTTTTCTGTACTTTTTTTTTTTAATGGAAAAGCCTCCCACACTCTCAGCTTTCAACTTTGTTTCTCTGTTGTTCAGTTGCCCTAAAGGTTTCTACCCTCCTCAATTCATGCGGTCTTCCCTCTTCTTGTTCTCTCCCTTGTGGTTTCTAGATCGCTGTCCTCTTAGCCAGACACACAGTCTATTTATTTGTCTGCTGTTTTATTGTATCCTTGCTACTTCTGTTACTTTATCTTGCCCCTTCTGTCTATCTTTTACTTCTCTTCACTTTGGGGTACGTTTTTCCCCATTTTTTTTTGCATTGTGCTTTTTTGTATCCTGGCTTACATAGTTACTTGCTCTGGTTTTTGTTTGGTTTTGGGTTTTTTTTAAATTATTTTTGCATGTAAAACCCATTTCTTTAATCTTCTCTAGTATGGTCTCATCATCACTTATGCTACATTGACTTCATCGATCTCACGGGCACCAGAAAGAATAAGATGATAATCCAGTTTGGGGGAGATTGGGACCCAAACACTACAGAGTGGCAAAATGAGGAAGGGAAAGGCTATGATAATCCTTAAGCTAGAGGTTGCTGTCTTGCAAAGGGAGAACTCTGCCAGGTGTAGGGATTTGCTGGGCCCAGGAGCAGCAGGAGATCTGCTGGCACAACTGCGATGCACAGGCTGGGCACGGCGTAAACTCCCTTGAGCTTTCCAGAGCCAAGCAAATAAGGAGTCAGCTCACCTGCATGACTTTCCAGCTTCCTTATGGAAGAGCAATGCATTCTGCCACCAGCCACACTCCCACGTGAGGTATTAGGAGTGAATTTGGGGCTGCAGATGTCTGGGGAAACTGAGGTAACACAACCTGCATTTGTATTCCCCTTTCCCCCCATGGCCAATGATGGAGTTATTCTTTTTCCCATGTTACCTGTCTCTGGGATATGAAACACAACCAACATCTGTCCCTTTTTGCAAATAATTTGTTAAAGACAGAGAAGTATTTGAATTAGGGAGATGACTCCTATTGATGAAAACGGCGCTATCAGTCCAGTCTCTAGCAGGAGGCAGTTACCCAGCACAGCAGCACCTCACATCCCCTTTGTTTATTCCCTGGCTCGTGGCTGGGTCAGCAGGACAGCGGCTTGATCGCCAGACTGTGCAAAAGAAAATGTGAGAGCAAAATTAAAGGACCAGACCTAATAACAATGAGTATCTGACCCAGGCCGTCAGGTATTTCAGCCACCTCCCTGATGACTGAGCTTGCAGGGTTGGCAATGCTGCCAGCAGCGTGACTGCAAACAGGGGAAGGCTTCCCAAGAGCAGCTCATTAGTATGCATGCATAAAAAATTGCATCCAATCCATCCTTATTTAGTCACAATCATTTAATATGTGAAACATGCTCATCTGATTTAATCCCCATTAGTTATGTTCAAAAGTCCTCATGTCATCCAAAGCCCTTTCAGAGTCCCCAGGCCACCCGGATAAACGTATCCCCTCACTGTCTCTGCACTGTATGGCTGTTCTTTTTCATCTCCAGCTGAAGAACAATTTTCAAGTGTTCAAACGCTCTCTCCCACATAGTGATTTAAAAATCAAAAGAAAACCACATACAAAAGAACAACCAAAACTAGTAAGGCATGCTCTGTAAGGCTGGCTCTGCAAAGCCAACCTGCTGAATGGCCTTTGGTGCCCCAGCTCAGCCCAAGGGATGCTGGCCATGCCGTGGATCTCCATCAGCCCCTGAACACCCCAAATGCAGAGCGCAGCCCTCCCCACTGGTGACAGGGACGAGTGGGGATTGCTACTTGCATGCCATCAGAATCTCTGTCAACATTGAAATTGCTGTAAAGCTGAAATGGCTCTGTGACTGGCTGAAGAACCTGAGGAAGCGGATACAGTGTAGAAGTATATTAAATCATGTCTTTTCAAATTGCACAGTATTACACATTTCTCAAAATAGCTGCACCAAAAGTTGTCTTGACAACATTCCCAGTGCAAATGCAGTAATTTTATCTATTTTACCTAGAACAGATTATAATGGGGATATGAATATACCATCCCTTAAATATAATTGCCAGTTCTTTTACTTAAATAAATTGCTCCTTCGCACTTTACAATGGATATATTTTTCATAGCAGGAATGTTTAAGCATTCATTTTCCTAATGAATGCAGACAGTAGCACGGCTTTCCCACGCTGCCCTGGAGATGCAGTACTGACTGATATTTCGCTGTCCAGAGCTGTCAGGATTGCATGTGCTGGCTGAACTAGAACTTTGCTTCCAGCTTCTCACCTCTCCCCGTGCACGTCCTTGCCATCTCACATCCCTCCCATCCCTCCCTGGGGCGACTTCTCATGCCCCAGCCAGCAATCCCTCAGCATCCTACTCCTGCTTCCCAGCAGCCTAAATCACTAGGGGATGTTCTTGGCCAACTGTCTCATGAAAGGTAGTATTTTCTGCTGTCTGCCCTTTCTCAGAGGAAAAACATACCAAGGTTTGCACAGAAACTTCATTTCGGCAGCAAAGATGCTTGAGTGGTTAAAAAACAGGCCTGGTGCTCAGTGATGTAGTTCAAACCCCACCTTCATGACTCCGAACAGGGCAGTCAGTTTCATTTCCCTCCTCTTGCTTCTCTCATCATGGAGCTTGGTGGTTACACGCTCACAGAATGGCTGAGGTGGGAAGGGATCTCAGGAGATCATCTAGTCCAACCCCAGGGTCACCTACAGCAGGTTTCCCAGGACTCTGTCCAGTTGGGTTTTGAGTATCTCCAAGGCTGGTTTGTAGAGTGTTAGTGTACTACTTTGGTGGCAACTCCTGTGCTGAGTTGCCAAGTCGCTTGATGAGCCCCTCCATGCAGGGCAACAGACCACTGTCCTCCCTGCTCCTGTGGCAGGAAGCCACCGATGTTGCAGCCACGCCCTGGGTCTGGCTGCAGCAGAAGGCACGAGGCAGAAAAAGTAGGAAACATGGATTGATGGAGGAAAAATAAGGGTGTAGTGGAGAGAGGTGAGATAAGGGATC
Organism: Chlamydotis macqueenii; assembly: GCF_036417535.1. Taxonomy (NCBI): domain Eukaryota; kingdom Metazoa; phylum Chordata; class Aves; order Otidiformes; family Otididae; genus Chlamydotis; species Chlamydotis macqueenii. Next base: position 25,528,503 of record NC_141558.1, read on the forward strand.
CCAGCTGCTGAAGCCAGGGAGGGAGGTTGGGGTATGTTAGGGATCCCAAAGTAGCAAGTAGGAGAGCAGGATCCCAGACTGAGAGTGGGTTGTTCACAGGACAGGGGTACATGGGGTTGACGTACTAGTGTAGTGGGATAAGATTATGTGAAAGGAAAGGTGGGGCTGGAAGCATGTACAGCTTGTGTACAGCCCATCCAAGGCACATCTGGAGACAAGCAATTTTCTCTCCTCCCCTTGGTCTTCTTCTGAAGCCTGAGCAGGCCGGAACAACAGGGTCCCAGCTTAGGACTCTTTTTGTGTTGCCTTGCTTTTCCTCCCTGGGATTTGTTTTCTTCTAAGCTTTGTGCTGCTTAGATGTTTCAGCTGCGACAATTTTTATCACGCTCATATCAGGCAGGAAGCCTGACGGTGCATCAGCCTTTCAACGGCCCGCTGTTTGATCAGGTGCACAGAGGTAGCAGGGAGAATTCAAATAACTCTCTATCCATACAACAGCTATTGTCTCCTCTATCTCCCAACTCCAGAGCTAGAAAAGAAAGATGTTGTTTCCCATCTTTACTTCTAAAAGCCAGGGGTTTCAAACAGCCTTTTGATCTGGCTTTCACTGACTGTTAAGGCGACCGGTTCCTGGCTTGCACACAAAGGGCGCTCGCTCTCCCTCACCTACTCAGGTCAATAAACTTCAGGGCGAAATTCGCTGCTGGGTTTCACTTCAAGTTGGGAAACTACTGCTGCCAGGTAGGTTTACAGTGCTACTGTGCCATTTCTGTAAAGTTTCTTTTCTGCTTTCCAAAGCAACATGTAAATCCATGGACAGCTATGCCTCCAGTATTAATTTCCTAATCAATTAATTGCGCCAAGAAAACCATCACTCAATCACTTCAATGTGACATAAAGTACGTCTCAAGAAAACCAAAGCATCAATCATGAGAGCAACAGACAAAGGGAAAGAATGGACAGATAAACACCACAGACTTGGTGATTTAAAAGCTGCGTGAATGTGAGAAGTCTGCATTTGATTACTTTAAAGAAATCCATTCCCCTCATCTTGTCTCTCCTTTGCTCGGACTGTGGCAGCGGAGAAAATTCACCCCTGCTGTAAGCCAGCAGAAGTCATTCTGATCTCACTGTTTTTAATGCTTACTGCTGTGCTTTTTGTATTTATATGAAGAAATAGCATAAAGAAAGAAAAGAGAGCGAAAAATTAGGCAAAGTTAGAATAACAAGTGAGATACCAAGCAAAGATTAAAGCAAGAAACGAAACATTACAGCTCAGCATGGGGTCAAACACAGAATAACAGCATTTTATCTTTAACTCTCCTCTTCCCTCCTCGTCTATACATTTGTCTTGTTAGACTGTCAGCAGCTGGCCACCTCACATAGGCCTGATATATTTTATATCTTAAAAATTGAAAATGGCAGAAAGATGAAACTTTGCTTTTCAAAAGAGTGGACATATCTACATAGAATACACAAATTCCAACCAACCTTAATGCATTTCTGTAAAAAAAACAGAAGGAGTTTCTCAAGGACAGAGTAGCTACTTTTCTTTGCTGCGAGAAGCTCGCTCCATGCTAGGAAACGCGGTGAGCTGCTGTGGAAGGGACCCTCGCCTTCCACGCCCACTCCTCATGAGCCAAGTGCAAAGCTGCTCAAGTTTGCCAAGTCTTTGCATATTTATCTCTTTTTCTATATATGTATGTGTGTGTATTTGCATACCTGTACATCTGCCTGTCTATAGGTAATGCTCTGCAATTAATAAAGCTGCAATCCTGCTGAATCTTCCAACTTTAGGGGCAGAGAAAGAGTATTTTTCAGAATAGCAGCTTCACATAGACACATCTAAATCTTTCCTATATCCTCTTTTTGTCTGGACACAAATCTCTATGCCTTAGTACCCAAGGTATTTATTTTATATGGTAACACTGCTTTGGGGTAAAGTCTGAGATAAAAAGTGAATTTTTCCCTCACCCTCCTGACTCTTTCTGTTTAGGGAAGAATAAAATTAAAAAGTTAACTGGCAATGGAAAATCTTGCACAATGGATAATGGAAAATTGCAACATTTCAGGGACTTATACGGTTAATAAGTAGCAATAAATAGTATCTTTTTTCTTCCTATCTAGTTATTTTGGATAAGTCAGCATTTCCATGTACCCTTCCAACTGCAAAGCAGTGTCACTACTGTTGTTTAAAGCCCAGCCTGGCCAGCAGTAAGGGCATGCTGTATGCACACCTGGGGAGATCTGCTGTCTGAACTGCAGTGTCATGCAGAGGCATCCACGAAAAGTTTTAGAACCAGCTGCAATAACTCTGTGTACTGAAGGTGCAAAACCCATGTAACTGGTCAGCACTGGAACAGGCTGCCCAGGGAAGTGGTGGAGTCATCATCCCTGGAGGTGTTCAAAGAAAGTGTAGACGTGGCACTTTGGGACATGGTTTAGTAGGCATGGTGGTGTTAGGTTGATGGCTGGACTTGATGATCTTGGAGGTCTTTTCCAACCTTAAAGATTCTATGATTCTATTCTATGATTCTAATAAGAAAGGTCAATTAGCAACACTGTGCTTATGATGTGGGTATCATTGCAATGACTGCTTAAAGTGTTTGCAGTGCAGATGTGCTCTGCACAAAGACAAAGCAGCAGTCGGGGACGGGTGTAAACCAAGATGTCCACAGTTGGAGGCCTGTCACCTATACAACAAACACTAGATGAGGTCTAATGAGTGAGAAATAAGGGGAATAAGCATCACCCCAAATCAACTAACCGTACCCCTATTATTACAAGCCCAGATGCTGTTGGCCGTCCCTGCTGCTAGGGCTCACTGCTGCCTGAGGCTCAGCTCACTGCCCACCAGCACCCCCAGGGCCTCTTCAGCACAGGTGCCTTCCCCCGGCAGTAAGGTCCTCGTATGAACCACTGACAGGGATTTTTCACAGAATCATAAAGTGGTTGAGGCTCAGAGGGACCTCTGGAGGTCATCTGGTCCAAACCCTCTGCTCAAGCAGGGTCACCTGAAGCAAGTTGCCCAGGACCATGTCCAGATGGTTTTTGATTACCTCCAAAGACAGAGAATCCACAGCCTCTCTGGACAACATGTGCCAGTGATCAGTCACCTTTCTGTGTTTCAGTCTGTACCCATTGCCTCTTATCCTGTCACTAGGCACTACTGAAAAGAGCCTGGCTCCATCTTCTTTACGTCGTCTCTTCAGGTATTTATACACCTGATGAGATCCCTCTGAGCCTTCTTGAGGCCGAACAGTCCCAGGTCTCTCAGTTTTTCCTCACAGGAGAGATGCTCTAGTCCCTCAATCATCTTTCTGGCCCTTCACTACATTTGCTTCAGTATGCCTCTCTTGTACAGGGGAGCCCAGAACTGGACACAGCACTCCAGTATGGCCTTACCAGTGCTGAGAAGAGGGAAAGGATTGTCTGCCTCGACCTCCTGGCAACACTCCTCCGAACGCAGCCCAGGATAACAGTAGTGTTCTTTGCTTCAAGGGCACATTGCTGGATCATAGTTGCCATCCTAGGTGTACAACTTTGCATCTATTCTTGCTGAATCTCATATTATCTCTGTTGGCCCATTTCTCCAGCCTGTCTAGGTCCTTCTGAACAGCAGTCCTGCCCTCAAGTGTACCAGCTGGTCACCTATCTACCCCACTTTGATGGTGTCTGCAAACCTGATGAGAATGCACTCCCTTGCCTCCTCCAGGTCATTGACAAAGATGTTCAACAGGATAGGTCCCAGGACAGACCCCCGTGGTACCTCCCTTGTTACTGACCTCCAGATATGGTACAAACCATCAGCCACCACCTGCTGAGCCCCACCATCCAACCAGTTTCTAAAGAATGCTTAAAAACTTGCATCTGAAGGTTTAGAAAACCTTATAAGCAGAAGTAGGCCAATCTGAGACTGATCAAGACTGGTTCATGAATATCTGAGGTTTCAGTTAGTTTTCAGCTAATTTTTCCAGATAATTTTGATCATTACTACCAGTGGAGGAACTGGTTGAAGGAATTTTCACCTTTGGCTCCCCTTATGGTCAGTAGAGAGACAGAAAGCAAGAGCCTTATGCAGAGGATAACCCATTCCATCCAGTCTAATATGGATTTTTAAGCCAGATGGGGTAAATCACTGTGGGCTATACGCCTCCACTAAGGAAGGAGCTGAAGCAACTAGTTCAGTATTCAGCATCTAACTTGCACACAGCTTACGTCAGTGAGATGAGCCACCTCTGTATTTTAATTCTGTACCTGTAAAATGAGGATGCTAATGCTTCCTTCTTCCTCACATTTATTTGAACTGTATCTAACTACTAAGTTGGGCTGAAAGGTGTTTGCCTGGTGTCCAGAATAACAACAACTGACATTTTTTTTAGCCTCTGTTACTGGCTTCATGCTACCACTGTTAATGATCAGGGGATGGAAGATGGAGCTTCTAGAGCAAATACATTTTGAGCACCTACACACAACCTAAAAAAAACACACATAGAAAATGTATGAAGGGAAAAATAAGGCAGCGAATTTCCACAATTTCTCATTCTCAGCCTTTTGAACTGCTGCCAGCTTCAAATCTAAACTGGCATATTTCTTATTTTGCTGTTTTTAACAGATAATTATAGCTCATTGTTCTACAGCTTACTGTGTAAAATGCTGAGCAGTACTTCTGTCTATTCTTCTTAGCTCTGCGGAACTTTAAGTAATTTTGATTCTTGTGTCCCAGATAACCACTATTTAGCAGTTAAAATTTCATTAAAAATGAGTCCAAGCATAGATTAAAATGCCAACAAAAACATCTCTCAAAAGAGATTAGCAACATGGCAGTGCCAATAGAAACAGGTTTTCTCACACTGTATTTTGAAACATATTTAATGAACATTTTTTAAACTTTATTTGATGAAGCAGATTTTCTACAAAGTAATTGCCTGAAGAAAACATAAATGATACTCTGAAGCAGCAACCAATGAGGATACTTTCTGCAAATATCCATGTGTGTCTCTTTCCTGACCTAGAGTTCAGATTTCTCTACTGTTTTGCACAATACGGAAATATATTTAAACTATAACGCACAATCAAAATGAAGATGGGAAAAGCATGTTTGAGTTGCACTCCTGCACTTTTCCACAATTAGGAAGGCAACAGTTCCCCTGGGTTTTCCTTCTTTGGCTGTGAAGGAAAATGGCTGGTTAGTATTTCCAAAACATTTCTGTGCTATTCCACGACATCAGTTAGCTCAAAAAAAAGGACATTCCTTCTCTCATTCTTTTAATCCAAACTCCAACTGAAAAACACATCATTAGAAAACATTGCTTCAGCATTTCCTCAGTTTTTCGTTTTTCATTTGAAGTTTTCCACACTGAAAGGAATCTCAGATCATCCCTTCTCTCAGCTTGAACTTTGCTAATGAGAAGGTCTGCAGCTTTTTTCCTTGTTTGTGGATGGGTAGTGAAAAAATAGTGCTTTTCTTGCTAGCAGAAAAACAGGCTGGATGAACAGGGCACCAGAATCTTAGATTAGGACACAGAGTCATCACTGACAGATGGGACAAAGGTGAAATGATTTCTTACTAGAAAATACCTAGAACAGTGAAGCACACAAGCTGCAAGCAGAATTCCTGGCCAGATCACAGCAATAAAATCTTTTTTTCCTGCATTTAAAACTAACTCTAAAATACTCAACAATTATTAGTAACCTTTGTGTTTTGTAGCACTGGTTGAGAAGCCTAAGAAGCTGGCAGAGTGAGGGCTGGCAGAGGCAGCAAGGCAGCATGATAACCTGAACGGGGTAATAAACGTGTGCCTCTGCGTCAGCAGGCACGCTTCACAGGCCAGATGTTTGTGGAAACACACATACACTGGAGCCTGAAATAATTGTTCAGAGCACAAAGCAGGGCAGTTCTAGTAGAGATACGGGCTCAGTAGCCCCCACCTCTGCTAGGGCACTGGCTGGCAGGAAGAGGATACAGATAACCAGCGATGAGACTCTCTGTTATGAGTGGAACAATTTTTATTTGCCAGAGGCAGCAAATATCCCTATGAAAACTGCTGTTCACCCATTTCTAGCTGTTTACGGCATTGTTTGCAATGTATTCCAATGAGAACCTGATGGTCATTCAGAGATACAAAATGAGCCTCTATGTTTGTTATGCTATGGGCTGATAAAAAGAGACAAACATAAAGTTCTTGTTAAAGAATAAAAGAAAACCAGAATGTTTTCATTAACCCATCAGAGGCCTGACATCGTACCAAGGATCACTGACTAAATTCGTATTTGTTTTATAGGAACACGTTTTGGTGAGAAAAATATCTGGACTTAGGTTGATTGGTCCTTGTTTATCTTAAGAAAATTTTATGTAATAGGAATGGCTGGGCAGTGCACAGAGAACCAAGCAGGTTATAATGCAAATCTCTAAGGAGATGGAAAATCACCCATATGGTAATTATTTATCATGGAGATGTGCAAAAGCATGCAACCTTCACTGGAAGTGCCAGGAGTTGAGTTCATAAGTTCCCTGTACCTTCAAAGCTTTTTCTCTTCTAGCGTAATGGAAATTGAAATAGTTTCTACATGTTCCTCTTAACTGCTGCAGAACTTGAGGAATAATGATCCAATTATTACATGTGCTGTGCTCACATGAACCAAAACAGAAAAAAAAAAAATCTAGTACATGTGAAATGTCAAACAGAAGAGAAACAAATTCATACAACTACATGAGATATAAAAAAAAAAAATGAGGCTAGAAATTACATCTGGCTATGTGGTCACCTTGATAACTTCAACAAAGAGCCTTTCCAGATTGGTTTTGAGCCAACCTAGTGCTTTTCTCTTATTAAATAACTTCAATGATTTGTAGTCCTGTTTGTATGCTATTTCCTCCTATTTTAATCTTCACAGGATCAGTGAAATGTTAGCTCAGGGATACTTTCTCTCTGAAGCACAAGAGGCTTAGTCAACCTGTTCTGCATAAACATCTGAAAATACATAGATCAATTGATTTACCAAAGGCAGTACAGTATCTAACTTGCCCATTCCTTCCTGTCCTGAGATAGTAAAGATTAGAGACACAAGACACATTTATTATCTTTTCCCTATGCTTGAACAATTGTCATAAAAATGCAGTTCTGCTAAGCCCATACACTAAGAACCAAGGATACTTGGACTCCCTGTGTGTTGCCATCACAACAGGGCTTTAAGGTATGAAAGCTGATCAGGTAGCAGTCAAATCCCACCTGGTTTTCTTCCTCCCATTTCTGAAGAATAGTCAGGCAGATCTGTAACACAGGACTGAAATAAAAGGAATGTCTCAAAATTTGGTAAAGTGAGCCAGTCCTGTTCCTTTTTTAGGGCCTGAAATATATAGAAATAAAGTCGGTAGTGCTTCATGCTTCTGTACAGCACCTTCCATTCAAAAGAATCTCGGGGACAGATGGTTGCTTTCACACACTGCTGAGAGCCTGAAGCTGCCCAGGTGGAGTTCTGGGGCTGTGATCTGAGACAGCCGTAAGGACCAACACACGTAGCTGGAGCTACTGGGAGCGGTAGCACAAGCAGGCTGCTCTTAACTAGACAACAGCTAGCTAAGTACCAAAGATCTACCCTTGCTTTAAAACAAAGCCTGTGACATCTTAAACAACCAGAGTTTGTTGGGACAATGGCCAAGCCAGTGTTTCCAATGTCACCTGGAAATCTGATATCCTTCATCTACCAATTAAAGAACATTCTTCAGGCTCCAGTGTCCCAAACTGTGCAGCCTTGATAGTCTCCCAGCTCTACCTGCTTGGCCAAACTGCACCAGGAGCGCATTTGATTTGAACCCACCATTCAAAACACACGTCTTCATCCTCCTTGTGCCACCTGATCACAACCATGACCAACAGATTTAATCACTCACAGGTGAATCAGCCTGAGTAAAGGACTGACCTCCATCTGAAAGTTTTAAAAGCTCTTGTTCTAGGAAGAATACACATCACCATTGATTTGAGCTTCTCTGGAGTAGCTGGAAGGAGATCTTCTGTTTTCCCATGGTGTCTATTCCAAAGCTGAGGAAAAAAAAACTGCCGACCGTGAACACAGCTGGAACAGGCACATCTGTATCTCTGCCCGAAGACTACACTGAGCCCCTATTTTTACCCACTGTTATAGCTAAGATGGCTGAATTACAAGGTCATGTATTTTGCTGAAGGCCATATCATGAGTCATTTGATTAAAGCTCTGCCCTTCCTGGCTCTCAGTCCTTTGCTCTACTCATTAGTACACACAATGCAATGAAATGCGGGAATATCCCCAGAAGGGAGTCTTGCTTAGACCACTTCCTCTCTAGTTCACCACCACAGACCTCAATTCTTGGCTTGGGCAGCCTTCCAGCTGAACTACATGATGCAAAATAACATTTTAAGTTAAATTTCAAGTGGGATAATGAGCAGCTACAGAACTTCAACATTGTTCTAAATTTAAACAAAACAGCTAGAGGAATTTTAGAGAGTATTCAAGAGAATAAACAGAGTAGAGGCTAAGCAAATACATAGTGGACACTATTCGCCCTTTCTATTATCCATCTTGACAAGCGTTCTTTGATGTGTTTAGTAACTTATGACCTCCCTTGCCTTTTTTTCAATTTTTAGCAAAAACCATTTTTCCAACTCTCTGGGCTAGGATAATTGAAAACTGAAAAGCTGGTAAAATTAACCAGCTATGCTAACTGATGAGAAATCATTGATAACATCAGATACTTTATTAAAGTTGCATTAAAACGCTTCTATTTAATAACACAGTTTAAGGAAGGGCCCATTTTATAAACTCATAGGGTGTTGGAATGAAAGATGTGATAGTTCCCATGTAACCTCATAAATTCTCTTGCTAGTCCATCTTGAGTCTACGAGCTCTAATAAAATTCTCATGAGAACACAGTATCCGTCCATAAAAACTCCTGAACCCCCCATGGGAACTGGCTGGTTTAGAAGGGTTCAGAGGTTCAAGCCTGTGGTTTATTTATTAAAATTTTCTCAGTAAATATATCATGGTGTAATAGATAACAACCACACTGTTCTGTGTTAGTAACATCCATCTTCTGTAAAATACATGAACAGTAGGCATCAAAAATAGGAAGAGGAACCTTAAGTTACATTTAAATGTGGGTGCACTAAACCTTTTCTTAAAAAGAGGCTAGAATCATGAACAAGAGTAAGAATTTGCTTCCTTATTTTTCCCCTCACAAAACCACTGTCATCAGGAGCAGCCTAAGTGTCACTCTGTGCAAAGCTATAAAAAGGGAATTCAGATCACCTGAGCCAAAAGGTGTATAGTCTCAAAAGACGACAGTGACTTAAGAGATAACATAGCTGTAGTATTAGAAGTGTGACTCTGATCAGGAACACCATGTCCACGCTGGAAACTCAAAAGTCTGTGGTTGAAGGCTCTCAACCAATTTTACCTCCTCCCTCTATAAAGCTTCCAAACAAAACCTAAAAGTGCAAACTCCTTCCCTTGAAGCCAGTGACCAGCAGTAGGAATGTGACGGACAACAGTAGCTTCTGTGAGGCAGTATTGTATCCAAGAATTTCTCAGATACGCTAGTGATGAGTTCGATAACTAGTTAGTGTCAGCCTAATTATTCTAACATGGGATCTGCACAATCATTTCCACCATAAAAGGCTCCTTAGCAAGGAAGAGTATCACTAAAATCCACCTAGATTTTTTTTTCTCTTGCAAAGCAAAACTAGTTGTTGTAAATCCTGGTGTTGTCTTGAAGAACACTTCCACCCTAAAAAAGAGTAAGTCCTTCACAGATGTTTTATGGCAGGTCATTTCAGGCCTTTAGAGGCACGTTTTTAGGATGATGGGAACAAGGAGGTGACAAAGTCCCTTCCTCCCAGCACTACAGCCAGCTACCAACTCTGAAAATGAACAGGCAGCCAACCTGGTTCAAAAGATGCTGCTTCACGCAGGTACACAGAGCATCACAGCCCGGGCATGCTGCAGGACCCAGGACCCCTTGTACCAAAACCTCCATTATTCCAAGGTGCCATGGACAGTTCTCCACTGTTTCTACTTCTCAGCAACTTCCATATCCTCCACGCTCCTCCTGGTACTTCTGTATTACAGTCCCTAACGCTGATGCAGTGTTTGGCCATAAAAAGCACAAGCCTGTACTACAAATGAGCCATTAGCCTCGTCTCCCTGTAGTCTGCGTGCAGGCAGATCCTGCTTAGAAAAACGGACTTGGTTCTGATCTCTGCCAACCATCTGCTGAAAGGTAAATGTGTTTAACATTTCATTCTCAGTATATTTCAAACAACTCCAAGTAACTTCACAGGCTTCCATCACTTACCATAACAACACCTCGTATATGTCCAGAAAATTTGCTTAGGTTGCATAAGAAAGTTCTGGCTTTGTATTTCAAACCAGTGTACTTCAAACCCTGCTGGGACTGCATTTTTATTAAAAATTCTCTGTATCTTTCCTTTCTCTCCATGTGAGCTCCACACACGTATAGTATTTGAATGTCGGGATTACAAAGGTAATCAAAAAAATATTAAAACAACCTTTTTTTTTTTTTTTTTCTGGAAGAAGCCAAACTTACTCTATGTGTGCGTGTGCATGCTCATGCATGTGACAGAGCTGGTTTCCTTCACAGTGACACACCTAATAAATGTTTAAATAGAAATTTGTGAGTAAAATTCAACTGTTCAACATGTAACTATTAAAAATCTTTCTTAATTTTTTAATGGAATCAAGAGTTTGATCTTACAAGTAGTATACGCTATTATTTACTGTTAACCAGCCACAGCTGTGCACATACAGGAAGTCTGCAGGCACAGTACCTTTACATATCTATACATCTTTTATCTGGAATAGAGCTAGCATTTGCATTTGCCAAGTGATTTACACCATAAGGATAAGAAAGAGCAAGGGAATATAGCATTCATTGACTTTTGCAAAGTAGAAACTAGATCTGAATTCCATTTTAGCCCCCTCAAAATCCTAAAGCTTCAAGGAAAGCTTCTGCTTGGATTTTAGCTCCATCAAGAACAGTGACCTGTAATTTACACAGCACATCCTTTGAAAAATCTCAAACTTACAAAGATTTACAGATGTCATTTCAGCCAACAGTGAACTGCGGAGACAGGGGAAAATAAGTTTGTGACATAAAGAGATAGGACACAGAAGTGAAAGACAAAACACCAACAATACTGCATTCCCTTCAAAAATGTAGAGGATAACAGGTAGACACACTACAAATTCTAAAACTGGATTATCCTTCAGCTTGTAAAAAATGTCAGGAGACCTTAAATACCTACTGATGATCAGTGCCTCCATTTTCAATTACCTCTGACAGATGGCCCTTCCGTATAGCCCACTGCTGATTTGCCAAGAACAGGGATTAGAGATCGACTCAGAGGCAAGAGCAGTGCCATACTTTGCAGCTGTATATAGTTAGACCCAGAGTTTTCCTTGCATGTCTATCTGCAATTCAAAAACACCGCCTAAAGACATACTGAAACAATAGCAGTCACATAGCTCTATCCCCCCACCCTGATTTACCACCATCAATCACACTGTATTGAGAGAAAACGTTATTCATCACTTACATTAAGATCCCAGAACTCATCTGGATCCTTTCTAGAAGCTAGCAGCTCTGCGTACACTTCATGCATTAAATTATCAATGCAACTCTCTTCCATTCCCAAAAGTTGACGATTCTGTTTTAGATCAAATAATCAGTTAAAAACTATTGGCTAGTAATCACAAAACCCGAGCCAACTGCTGACAAACCAAATCCATAACTGGTATTTTATACTAAATTAATCATGTAACACGTGGCATTTGTTAGCGCTTTACCACATTGTACACAGTCTGGTTATTTCCTGACTCCAGTTCTAGTTTCAATCACCGCTCTTCATTTTATGTAAAACATAAAAAAAAAAAAAAATGATCCAAATGTCTTTATCACCTCGGAAAATGTAAACTGTGGGAGTGTGAAATATAAATTCTTCACCACCCAAAGCACCAGGCCCAGACGGCCTCTCTGCAGAGTTTTTCCAATGATCCAACTTGGTGCTCCTGTCTCATTTATGATCCCTTTACGGAGAATCATAATAGGTGTCCAAAAGACATTTAGTAAAGCAACTGTTAATTTTGGTTTTGGATTTTGGAGCCTGAAAAGAGTCTAAAAATAGGTTTGCTTGCCCACTTACCATTACCTTCAACCATGTGGGATGAACATCACAGAACATCACAACTCTCTCTGGTTTGAGCAGTGTCAGCCACATGGCTGCAGGCAGCTGCTTGGCTGTGCCCGTTGCTCTCCCTGCTCCCACGTGCCTCCCAAGGACGGCTCTTCCTCACTAAGGACCTGGCGAGCACGCACAGCCCCCTCCTTGACAAATGGCATAGACAATGTCACCTGTGAAGATAAAGATGCATCCAAAGTGTATATCTGTGTGCCTCTTGTCCATGGATCAAATACACCAAACATCCTGGTCAGCATTTGCCCAAACTGATCACGTTACAGAAGATGACCATCAGCCAGATTAAACAGTTACAGAGGAATTGCAAAGAGACTTGACACAAAGCAAGAGTCAGGCTGCAAAGAAGTACAAAAGACGTGAAAACTCTTAACAGGAAAGAGAGACCCTGGAGGGGAAACAGCTTTCTCAAGGGCATGTGGTTCAGCCAGCAAATTGTAGGGAGCTGCAGGGGTCTGCATAAAGGTAGAGGACCCACATCTCCCACAGGAGGCAACTGTAAACAGGGAGACCTGCAATCTTTGGGAAGCAGGGGTGCATACAACTCTGTGGGTGTGTGTGTATAAACACTAAGCAGGCTTTGAGATTAGTTAAGGAGACTGCTCAGAAATAGCTAGGATGGTTTGCCTATTGTATTATTGACCTTGTATGCATAGTTCGCTGATCGCTGGTTAATTATATACTGTCAATAAAGCAATAAACTGCTTTGATCCATATTTATTTTAAACTATGTGAACTATGTGCAGTTTTTTGCTGCAATGTCTAACAAGTTGCTGAAGCAACTAGAGATCTCTGTAGCACAAGGATTTTATGTTCTCTTCCAGAGCATTGGCACTGAATCAATTCAAAGAATAAATGCATGTTTAGTGAATTATAGAATCACAGAATCATAGAATGGCTGGGGTTGGAAGGGAATTACTAAATACAGGTGAGATCCCTTAAGTGCATGCAGCATTTGTCTCAAAATAATTATTCTGAGCTAAGACATTACACATATGGTTACTTCAGACCTATTTCCCAGGAATTTATATGAAGATATTAGCATTTGCAATTAAACATGCTGTTACACTTCAGTTTGGGGATCAGCACTCACTGTTTGCACCGTATTTTCCCTTTCAGTTGTCTGTGAAAAGAACAAACTGGGTTGGATTCAGATCCCAGTTACCACAATTTGACAGAGAAGAGCTTTAGCTAAGCCCCACTAAAGAATCAAAATCTTAACTGTACAAGTGTTTTTTGCATGTTGCAGCTTCACTAATCCTATAGGTTTTGAGAATTTTTTAGTAACATCAATTCAGAATTTCCTTTTTGTGTAAGACAGACAAATCTTTTCAATTTTATCCATTTAACTGGCCTGGCCAATTCTCCCTCCTTCCATAGCTGTAATAAAATACTCTAGTATTCCCTAAAGCACGTTTTGCTGTGCATGCCTGGAAATGCTAGTCAGTGCTAATTTGCTATAATCCTGCTGTCCTGACTTTCCCAGACCACACTGATACAACTCTAGGCGGTTTGGTCCAAAGGCGCTACCTTTGGACAGCAAACTCTCCACACATTCTTGCAGTGTGGACAGGGCATAAGCGGGCATTCAATCAGGAAAGCTCTGACACTTATCAAACAATGAACTTTGAACAACTTGGTAAAGGAAACAAACAAACAAAAAATCTATTTCTGGGCTGAGATTGTAGCTGGATATCCCAGCCAAAGATAATTGCATTTCACAAAACTGCAAACCTCACATGAGGGTTTATAGTGGAAAATCACTGACAGGCCATTGTCTGCAGCACTGTATTCACAATGCTGTAATCACAGCTTTACCATAATGAGTGTAACTCTGTGGTCAGGAAGATGGCAAGAATATGGTATTTTTCCATGGAATACTTCTTCCTTCATAAATGTTTGGCTTGAAATCTGGAGTTTAAGTTGCAGTGTTGTTGTAATTATTTTTCTCACATTTTCATTTTTTGGGGCTGATCTATAGAAGTGCTTTAACTTGGCTTCTCCTTTTAGGTGTACAAATAAAAATTACTTCATTTTTTCCAAGCTTGATTAATTGCGTGTAAAAGTAGACACGTAAACACTCTCTGTCATTTGATGTTTATAATCCTCCCTTTGCACCCACAGTGTAACTCCTTCAAGTATTATCAGCCACAAAAATGAAGACAGCAATTGTCATTGCTGTTATTAGGCGAGATCCCCGAGGTCTCACTGAGCTGTGCTCCTCCAGACTGGCTTGGCAGGAGACATATCCTAACCCACGCTGCCTGATGACAACCAGCATGAGATACCAGTCTTACACCCACCAGGAGCTCCTTTACTACATGGTTATGGAAGGTTTCTGGCTCGTCTGCACTGAAGGAGCAGCAAAAAAAACCTCAACAGAAACCAAAGATCTGCCTTCATAATCAACCAAGCATGAAAGTACTGTCTAATATACCCTCGTGTATCTAAGTGTGGGATGAGCTTTGGAAGGGGAAGGAAAAGAACATCTGAACTGTTAAAAATGTTACTTCTGATAGGTCTAAAAGATGGGTTGGTAATCATTACTGGAGGCTGATGAGTAGTGGATGGTCCTCCCTGGATGTCACAATTCTAATGAGCTCTGAAGAGGAAACAGTCAGAATCTCACTGGGAACGTGCTGGAACAAGAACATTGCTGTGAGGGCCCAAGTCTGCTCACCACTTTTTCTCAGTAGTACTTGTGTAAGCAATACTCCTGATGTTAATGTGATTATCTAATGGCAGATGGAATACTCATACAAATAAGGGTTGGGATTCATGCCTCGTAATCTGTCTAATCTGGCACTCTCTCTCCTTCAGCTGCACTAGATGTTTTCCAGCAGAAGACTCTCAAATAATATATCCAAAATACACTGATATCCTGGGGGAAAATTCTATCATAGCTTATGAAATCTTTCCTGGGACATGAGTACTCATCAAGTTCTGTGCAGATGGAGCAGAAGGATCCCAGGGGAAAAATGTAACATCGAGAGGGCTATAGCTTACTCTAAGGGTCCCTTTCCAACTGCTAATACTATGTGGATTGTCCTAAAACTGCATATTTCCTCAATGGGGTACAATGCAGTGTCAGTGATCTAAGCATCAGGTTTCACTGAGATAAGAGAACTCTGAGATATCACCTTAAAAAAATAAAACACAAACTCACACCATATTTATCCTCACATACCTGCAGACACAAAACCAGGGCCCTGAAAAGAACATGAGGGATGCCCTGATGTCTCAGACCAACATCCAGCTATCCCCAGTATCCTTTCTCCAGTAACAAGAGATACTATTTAAAGAGAACATGCAAGCGGGGCATATACATTTCCTTCGCTCTCCTCCAGCATCCACAATCACTGTATTAGGGATTTTAGGGAGCACATCCCTACTCATTCCTTTTAGCCTCTCTTGATGAACCTGCAGTCCATTTAATCATTTAGTTTCCTTTCCAGTCTTCTGACTTGCTTCCAAAACCTCTGCAGGTAGCAAATTCCACAAGTTCACTATACTTGCTATGTTAAAATGAAAACAAAAACATTCCCTTTTAACTTTTCCAAACCAACCTCTATCGGTTTCAATGAGTGTTCCCTAGTTTTAGTACTGCAGGATTTGGAGAACAACAGTCTGCATTCACTCTACCCACTGCCTTGATTTTATAAATCCTGATCATATTCACTCTCTCTAAATTTAAGCTTGTGCTGTGGATAGCATCACTTCCTTCTGTTTGCCCCCTGAGAGCATGGCATGTGGGTTTGAGCAGGACTGTCCCTCTGCCTTTTGATATATGAACACGGATCAGCTCTCTAAGACTGCAGTTCCAGAGCAGAAATGTCGACAGTGAGGTAAATTTTCTGATGATTTATCATCATGGCTCAGCACAGAGTTCACCAAATGCCAGAGGTGGTTCAAGGAAGGGACCGAGAATGGGGAAGCCAACAATAGAAGCAAGTCATGGCAAAATCACAGCTTGAGCCACTCTCTGTGCACCACATAAAAGCTAGGATGTCACAGACCTCTTCCTTCTGAGAGGGATGTTGTATTTTACTTTCCCTTCTTTTTTGGCATGAGAATGATCTGAGGGGTGCTTATGATTTGGATACTCCTATCCATAAGTCTGCCCATACTGGACCTGAACAAAGGTCCAGCGAGCTCATGCTCCTGTCTCAGTCAATGGAAACAGCTGTCTAGGAAACAGTAAGAACAGGGCATGCATATACGAACTTTAATCCTAAAACTTTCCTAGTTTCAAACTATTTTTCAGCACAGGAAGCTGCCTTGAGGCACATCCAGGTTTTACGTACGCCTCAGTGTATCTGCTAGAATTTAGAGAGGGCATGGGATCCTGTGGCCCTGTCCTTCAGTGAGTTGTTGTCTGGAAAATTCTTGTCTCTCAGTGTGTGCAGTTGCAGACAGACTCCTCTGTACCAAGCACATAGTGGTGAGAAGTATCAGAGATGTGATGTCTATCGCAGGACAACAAATAATGGGGAAAGGGTGTGAAAAAGCACGTATAAACACACACACAAACACACACATACATAAAAATCCCTCCTGCTACCCATGAAACTTTCATCTTCATGAATTGTTTTCAGTCAGCTGAAAACATCACACAATGACAAACAAGCCACTTCAAATGTCTCCGAAATCCCTTGAGGTTTCACTCTGACTTCCTGAACCGCTTTAAAATGCACACGCTTATTGAGAAAGATGGGAAATCTGGGACATCTCAGAAGCAGAGCACAGCTAGTGGTCCTAATCTGGATTTATTTAGACAAAGGATTCCTGAGATATTGAAGACAAAAACCTCAATTTCTTAAGGAGATAGAGTCTATCAGCTTTTGAGAACTCAGCTAGGGAAACCAAATTGCCATGCTGATCAGAACTCGGGGCAGTTTAATCACTGACTTTTAACATCTGCTACAGTCCTTTGATCATGCCTGGTGGGCAGAAACAGTTGTACACATGCTCTCCCAAATCACTGCATATCACAATCACATTCTGGCATATCTCCAATATTAAATGTAGCTAGAGCCTAATTTTGCTGGAGGCTTCACACTAAAATCATGGATCCTGTCAGCTCACAGTAAAATTGGGTATTGTCAGCTCGCAGGGCCCACAGATAGGTCTCTGTGGGCAGGTACCTTATTTCAGTGTTTGCTACCTTCAAGAAATACTGGTTTGTTAGACTCAGCGTCTGGGAAGATTCCTGAGATACCACCGAACAACCATAATTCTGAGTTGCATTTCACTGGATTTACCAAGAATTTCAGTCAGTGCCACCCCATAATGCTTTCTCACAGGCAAAGTTCCCTGAAAAGTTAGAGGACATGCACAGCTTCAGGTTATCTCACTCTCTCCTGCTGATGCTTGCAGAGGGTCTCACCAGCCTCCCACCCAGTCATGCAGTCACAACTCTTCCTTTGTGCCCTGATGCTTGTAGATCCTCCTGACTTAACTAATTGAAACAAATGACTGACTGAACAAATTCAGCAGAAAGCTATGCATTTTTCTGCCTGGCTATGTTTCTGCTGGGCTACTGAGCTGACTTAGTCATTGAGGACTGGGAGAGAAGGAGCAAAACCCATCAATTACTGCACAAAACAAGGGACTGGAAAGCAGACTTGGAAATGAAGAGGGTCGTTTGGCAGCAGTGACCTGTTAAATTCAAGCACCGTCTCCTGTGAAATCATTGCCCAAAAACCCACATCTTTTTCCTTTGCAGGCTTTAATCCATGTTTATGTGTGTTTAGTTCACAGAAAAGGTCTTAGTTTGTGTGGTTGTTTATCAATGTATATGTTCTGACAGATTACTTCATGGTTATTATAAAGAGTAGTATCTCTGCTTTTTACCATCTGATTGAATTGCCAGGGATGATTCTGGATCTAAGCTTTCATACTAAACTTTCCAGGAAATGACACCTCAGTACTGAAGGGTAATGACCTATAAATGCAGCCCAATGAGGCTGTGGATCAGTCTCTTTAGCTTTTTAACACAACCTTCTACTATTATAACACTACTCTCCTCCTCGCTGCTTATACACATGCGTGTGTGGATATATATCTATATACGCAAGCTCTTCTTTCTAACAGTCACCTTTTTGTACTGGAACATGACAACTGACTGCTTCTTTATCTAACTATACATTATTAAACTGAAGCCGCTGAGTTTACATTTTTAAAACTGTAATTTGTTCCGCTTCCTTTTCCATAGTCACACCTGAGGAAGAGAACAATCCTTTGCACAAAAATCTTCCAGAATTACAGCTCTCACAGCAAGCCTAGCTGCTAATTTTTTTTCCAGCTCAGGACCTCTTCTTCTGTCTCTGGTATTTCAGAGCCACTCTTCAATTTCTAGAGATCCCTTCTGGTATCACATTATGCTCTGGGATGCAGTTAGCATTAAATTTTACTTGCGGCTTACAACTATGAGTAGCCTTTAGCATTAATAGAGGAAGATCAACAAAAACTGCAAACAGCTTACAGCAGGAGACAGGTCTTTTATGTGATTCATCCTGCCAACATCCTCTCTAACAACAGGTAGCCTAAACAAAAATGTTCAAGGGGAGGGAGATGAGCTGTGTTACACAAGCCCCTTAGGGGTTTCTTGTTTTATACAGAACATTTATACAGAGCACAAGCTGAGCCTTTCTCTGGAGAGAGTGCATACATTCAGATGTGCATGTAGGTCGGCCTGACAAAAGGTCACACATTATCAACATGGGTGGAACTTTCTGGGGACTGGGCTGCACAATTTTAAGAAGACTCTGCTCAGCATTTTTAACCTTTTTTCTTTCTCTTCACGTCACATTATCAGGAAGACAGAAAAATGTATCCCTGAAACTAAAGCAATTTACTTGCCAAATTCGAAAGCTGGTTTTCCAAATCAGAAAGATGCTAGAGGCTGTTCACTGAAATTGTTATGTTTATAATGGACAAACCGTGTATTCTCCCCTGAATTCAGCCTGGTAGTTGGCTCAATTGTTGTAAATGGAACTTTCCAAAAACAAAGCAAACACATCATCACACCAAACAAAACAACCAAACAAGCTAAAATAAAACAGCTGGAAGGAGACACCCAACTGGGAAAATTTCAGCTCAAACTGGCAGTTATGAACAACTGAAAACTAGAATAGAAAGCACTTAGCAACATTAACACTAGCTTTGCTGTTAGCTCTGTTACACCTCACTGTTAGGACAAAGGGATCTGATTTATCATGCTACGAACAAATTAATTCAATGAAGTCTTCTCCCATTAAAAAATTCCCATAGGAAACTACCTGTGCTGTGAAATACAGCAACCATTTCACATCAGAAAATAGTTCAAGTAACATTTTAGGGAAAACAATACCAAATACTTTTTGTAATTGAAAATGGAAGGGGATATAACAAGAAGCATATAATTACGCAAATTCAAATTTAGTCCAGACTTCAGGGTTATCCAGTCTACTTTAGTGAGGAGTGTCATTGAATCTGTAACCACAACTGGTCATTATCCTAGAGGTGCCAAAAGACACTGTGTTTGTTCCATCTTGGAGCCCCCTCAAATAGAATTGCATGGCTTTGCTCTGTTTAATCCACTGTTTATTTTACTGTGTTTTTCAAGATCCGCAAGTCTCAGAATGCTTCATAACGAAATTTAAGATTTTTGGATTTCAGCTTATGAATCTGCTTTTGGTTTGCATTTTGGAGCTGTCCTGCCCTCAAGTGTCCTATGTTTGTTTTCCAAAGTTGCTGTACCTTCAGTCTTCCTTCCCACAGACACTGGTGAGATAAGGAGAGCGGTTCCGTTTTCTACCGAGCAGACAGACTTGGACAGCTCACACGGAGTGGGCTTGTGTCACAACAATGAAACGCTAACAGAAAAAACAAATGGAACGTTAGGAGTGGAAACTAAATACGTTAACCCTAATGAGAATACTGATTTGCTTTCCAGCAAGCTCTTTGGAGCGGAAAACTCCCACACCTTTGAGCAAAGAAATGTAAAGGAAACACAAGATTTTGGCAGGGATTTTCAAGTGACCCCTGAAGAAGGCAGTTATCCAAGTCCCATCACACGGCATTGTGCGTCTCTGCCTGTTGTGGCCATGTTTATGCTCAGGCTGTCCATGGGAACAATGGAAGCTTGGGGAATGTCACAGGAAGGCATCCCTCAATTACTGCTGAAGGACACGTCCCATGCTGGTCAGTAACAGCTCACTTGAAAGAAAGCTAAAGAAATACTGTGGAGGGTGACAAAATATGGACAAAAATAGCTTGTAGTGGAATAGGTCCAGCAAATGGGACTAGCAGATGAGAAGTCAACACAATAAAATAACCACGTGAAATAGTTTCATAAATTAGCTACGTGTGTAGTATCCGATCCTTGAGGTTTGGGCCTGCTGGGTTTTCCCTAAGAAACAAGTAACATCAGTGTTTGGTCTATGTGTCAGCTGTCTGACTCCATGCAAGAAACCCTCAAGAGATGCAGGTGTGGAGAAGCGAGGAACTGCCCTGTGCGAGGGGCAGCGGGCAGGGGGGTGCTGGGCGTGGCAATGGGCGCCTGGCGCTGGGTCGCAGGGTGCCTCTGGGGTGGTACAGACAGGAGACCCTCATCCTCACCCCCACCCCTGCCCGTGCCCTTCAGGGACCAGTGGCTCTGCAGACACCAATCTTTCTAGTTCATGAGTTCTTCCATCATCCGCAATATGGCAGGGCATGGACTTTCAGGCTTAAAATGCTAAAATAAACCACGGATCTTTCCACTGCACGGCACCCAGGCAGATGAGCCGCCTGAGGGCAGGACGAGGAGTCTCGGGAGGCGGCAGACGCCAACCCTGGAGCTGGGCCCTGCCGCTGAGGGGTCCTGACAAACACGGTGCAAAGCCCCGCGGCCACGGGCCTGTCTCCTCGCCTCCCGCCTCACCCAAGTGCGGGCCCCGCCACGGCGCCGCCATGATGGCGATAGGCGCCCTCCTTCCCCTTCGCCCAGACGCAGGCCCGACAACGGGCTGAAGCCGGGGAGGTGGGCGGCGCGGAAAGGACCACAGCACAAGCCCCGCGACGCGTCCCGTTGCCCGCCGGGCGCGGGAGGCGGGGCCGGGCGAGGTCGGAGGGCGGTGAGGTGGGCGCGGCGCGGCGGGCCGGAGGTACGGCGGGGCGGCCGAGGGGCGCAGCGTCCAGCGGGGGTGAGCCGCGGCGGGGGCGGCAGGGGGCGAGCGGAGCGCGGGGAGGGCGGCGGCGCTCCCTTCCGCAGCCGCCTCCCTTCTCCGGGGTCTCCGCCGCGGAGGGCGGGGAGAGCGAGCGCGGGGCTGCGCGGAGCGGAGGCGGGTGGGGGCCGGGGCCCGGGCCCGGGCCCGAGCCCGAGCCCGAGCCCGAGCCCGAGCCCGGAGGGGGAAGACCCCGTCCGAGGGAGAACGGGAGGCCGCGGCCCACCTCGGCCCGCCTGCCTAGGCCGCGAAGGCTGGGTGGAGCGAAGGCTGGAATTTGCACCTGGCCTCCGCAGACCTCGTTTGCGGGGGTGCCGTGTCCCTGTTAAACCCGTCTGTCTGCCTGAGGGGATTACAGTTGTCAGGGTTGTGAGTTGCTGATTTTAATATTAAAGGCTTGACATGAAATGATGAGTGTGTGCTCTTTCCTGCCACCCCTTTAATGCTGTGACCAAGGGTCCACCCGCTCAGGTAGAATGAATGATGCATTTAAAATTAGGTGTACACTTAATTTGGGAGATGGAGGGGAAAGGTGTATCCCATTGGCTGGTAGGAGAGAGGCCGTAGCACTGCTGGGGCTGTTGGGCTGCAGACCACCGCCACTCGTGCCTTTACAAATCACAGCCAGGGACATAGGGATCAGTATTACAGCAGTAACTTAAATGATTTTTGGAGGACAGAAGCCTAACTTTGGACAATGCATCAAAATCTAAAAGTGAAAGAAAAGGGGCGTAGGCTGAGATAGGATTAGGTGTCTGTATGTATAGCTTCCTGAAGACGGCGTAGGTTTCTGTCTGGAGACTTTGGGTAGACTGAAAACTGGTTTTGCCTGGTGTTGCAGGGCCTCTGGCATCCCACTTGAAATACACCGAGTACAGCCTGGTTGAAAGGGCTCTAAGCTGTGTGCTTAGAAAGCCTGTATGTACCCATAGCATATGTCCAGCTCAGCCACACAGCACAAGTGCAACAAAGCTGGTACTTCGGGTAGTGGCAGGCTTTTTGCCTGTATTTCGAAATGCAAAAATAGCTGCTAAAAACATCTCCGAAATACTGATTTTCCTTAATGGATGTGTGGGATACCTAGATACTGAGGTGTAAGGAAGGGCAGCAATTAGTGAGAAGATAATAAAATGGCCAACAGACACAACTTCACCTTTTGGATGTTTTAGCACTGTAGTCAAACACGAGTTTAGAGAGTGTAGTGTTATTTAGAACACTTTAAGCAATGTTTTCTTTTTACTAGGAGGAAGCAACTGTTTTGTCTTCAATTTTACTGTGTTTTCTTCTCCAGAGCTGGGACCATGGCTATTGACTGGATTGGTTTTGCATATGCTGCATTGCTGGCTGTTGGAGGTGTTGTAGGATACACCCGTAAAGGTAAATACTGGGACAGTAGGATGTGGAAATGAAGCATTTGAGTTTCCTCTCTGCTGTGCTTTGTAAAAAACAAATTGATGCAAGATGTGAAAAATAATGAACACAATAGCATCTTAAATCCATCCTGCACTGCTATAAATGAGCTGAGTGTCATGAGATTTACCTGGGTCAACTTAAGCATTTAAATGGTCACTTTTTTCTGTTAATCTAACTGATGAGTTTGTTTTCAGGGTGAAAAAAATGGGCTGCTGTGTTATTTTTGACCTTAAGTGTATTTTGGGTCTTCTCATTTCCTTTAATCATTCCTGCATTGAGCACAGTAGATGATCTTTGATTAAAATTTATTTTCTACAGAGGCATTCTGGCTTGATTTTGAGATGTCCAGATGCACACTGGGAAGAAAACCCTTTATTTGCGTACTCTGATCTGGTGGTTAATTATCTCTTAAATACTAACTCCAAGATAATCAGGTTTTAGGTTATCGTGTACTATAAAGCGCATTTTCCGTATTTCAGTCATTTCTGCAGCCCCTCCCAGCCGTCCATGCCCTGCCCAAGCCGAGAACAGCATCCCAGCAGAAGCTGCAAGTGCTACTGGGGATGGCCTGGCAGGGTCTTCAGGCTGGTCCTTGTTGGCTCTCCTGCAGAGTGAACACCTCAGCAGCACATCAGTCTTCCTCGCTGTTGGCCACTGTCCATCCTGATTCTTGTGATTCAGGGTCACTGTTCCCTGAGCAGCATGCACGTGCTTTTCTCTTAGAGACATGGCTTTGTATCTGACTTTCTGAAAACACTTGGTGAATTTTTTTGTTTGCACCTCCCCGCAGTAACTGATTCTCCCATTCGCTTGTTCTCTTCACTCCTTAATAGCCAGTTAGTCCTTGTGGCAAATATAGATTTTATTTTTTTTTATTGGCAATGAATTCTTGCAAATTCTTGATAAAAAATATTCAATATAACCAGACTGGGAGCTAAATAACATCTGCGGATCTGTATTCTTCATTTATAAACGTTTTGGAAACGGGTTAATCTGGCTAATGCCTGCTGTGCTGGTTCTGTGCTTTTATCATACAGTACCAAGTCAAATGCCTATTCAGAAACCTCAGTATATTATTCAAACTCTGGACTTTATGAACCAGTTTTGTAATAGCACTGAAAGAGGATGTCAAATTACTTTGAAAAGCCCTATTTTCACTTAATTGCCATCCAATTGTTTTAACTCTTCTAAAATTCTTTATTAATTAAATGTGATGTTGGTGATAACATTTCCTTGTCCAGGACTGATGTCAGACTGAAAAACTTATGACTATATGTGTTGTTCAATTTACCCTTTATATATATTGACACCTTTCTACTATTTTTGGAGACTCCCAAGTGCTGTAATATATAGTAAAAATCAGCAGATAGTCCAGAGAAATTACAAAAATGTTTCTGAAGGTATATACGGTAGAGAAAATAGTCAAATTTAGGTTTTGTGCTTCAAAGATTCTTTTTCCCAGATTGCAGGTATTACTAGATCCTGATAATCTACCTCTAATTTAGTCAGCTTTGCCCTTAATACCATGCAAGTGAATGACCCAGTTACAGAAATATTACCTCTCTATTCACACTGGGCAAGCTAGCTGCACAGTGGCAAAATCGGTTCTGTTTCTAAAATATTTGGATAATACTTTGTAGAGAGAGAACTACTGTGTAAAGATTGAGTTTAAAGACATTGTATTGAGAAATAACACTCGAATGGTTTCTTGCAGGTAGTAAAATCTCTTTAGCTGCTGGTCTCACCTTTGGATCTGTGGCTGGTTATGGAGCTTACTGCGTAACGCGTGATCCAAGAAATGTGAAGGTATCATTGTGTAAGTGTTTTACTACAGTAAACAAACAACAACCACCCTCCCACCCCCCAAAAAAGCAGTTTCCTGATCTGCATGTAAAATTCTCTTTTATTTAATTTTGAGTATTGCTTTGGTTTAAATGTTAGTTTTTAAATAGAGTTTGACACTTCAACTTAGCTTGCAGAATTCAAGAGCTTAACTGTGAAACCATTTGCAAGGTAAGGCAGATCATTCACGCAAAGCCTGCAGGTGTGTGTTACCACCTGGCAGGACCTTTTGTTAGATGGTTACCTAACACTGCAAATATTGTGAAATCCAGCAGAGAAATGTGGGAAAGTACTAGAATAAAACCATTAGCGCTACAGATTAGAACGTAATTTGAGAAGTAAAGTAGGTGAGGGATCCTATCTTGCATAATGTCATGTATCCTCAGCTCCCAATGAAACAAATAGTTTGACTTAGTGTTTTTCCTTTGCTTCTGAGAAAGACAGGATACAGACTATACAATAATTGTCACATTAGCTAGTTTGCCGTGAAACCCTCCTGGAGGCAAGGAACTACAGTCTCCAAGGGGGATGTTAACCTCACACAACTGATTTGCAATAAGAGCTATTGGGACCTTGTCTCACTCATAGTTTTAGCAAAGGTGGCATAGGCTGTGATTTCACATGCAGAAATGCCTTTAAAATACATTTAATCCAGATTGTGTGAGTACATGATTGCTTTTTCTGAACTTAATTAGAATTTATGGTATACTGTTTGTGCTGGCTTTTTGCTTTACACTAGCCACAGCTGTCAAAACTCTCCTTCAAAAAAAAGTTGAATAGCATTGTTCACGAAGTATGTTCACACCAACTGGGTTCTTTAGTAAAGGTGATAATGGCATACCTGATCTGCTCCTAGATGGCCTAAAATTGGATATTCTTTTTTTTGCCACCGTGACCTTGCTCTGATTAAGTTATCCCACTGTTAAAAGAAAAAAAATCAAACGCTTTTTCAGAATGAAGACACAGCCTTAAGTATAAGGAAATTTGTAATCATTCAGTATGAGGTGCTTTTAAGTAGCATGTGGTATTGCACTTTTATGGGTCAATTAAATCACTAATTTAGATACAGAATTTGTAGAAGAGAAGACTTCATTACAACTTACTAAAGGTTGCTTGTTTCCCAGTTCCCTGGTTTTGAAAGGACTAATATAAAATTTCCACTAATCTGCTTGTGAATGTCAGATAGACTAAAATATTGTCAGTGTTGTGCATTTCATGTAGCTGTAGGCATGTGAGGACTTTCTTTCAACTGGATAAACATATATTACTAATTTAAACAGAAATGTTTAAAGCAGGCTTAGTTTAGAATTTTTACAAAGTAAGGTTCTAATTGCTTAAAACATAAACATATATTCAACCTTGGCTGTGAATGGGTAGCCTCTTGAAGGTCTGCCTGTGCTGAATGAAGCAAAAAAGGTGGTCTGAATTATCTGTGGTAATTTTTGCCTGAAGTGAGTTAGGAAGTATTAATACAAAGTACTCTGCCAGGGCCAACCATTCAGGCTGGTTTTAATCTCTTCCAGGCTGATGTATCTCAGGCTGGAAGAGTGTGTCTTCTAGCTTCTATATACATAGATACCTCAAATGCATAAAAAACTGAGTAGGAAGACTTCAGAGGAAGGGAGAATTAAACACACTCAGAAGCATCTACTAGTCCACACCTTAAAAACCTTTGGTGGCTACTGTATTGACTACTTTCAGAATCATAAAGGCTTGTTGTAATAAATGTGTCTCGCTTTTGTAGAAAATTGGAATGTTTTTGCTTATGCCTAACCTGGCAAGTGCCAAAAGCAAGTAGAGCACAAATTGAAGAAGGAAATAAAGTGCATGGAAGAAAGTGACCACTCTGAACTTACAAACCAGTAGAGTAAATTGCAATGCAAAATGAAGCAAGTACCCAAACTTTTAAAAAGTTAGTAAATTAAAAAAAAAATCCCTCTCCAAACCCATAATTATCTATACTATTTAACACCTATGCAAGAGTCTCCTGCACTAATGTAGGTGATGTTTCAGTACAAGACCTTGATAGTAGGGTTCTTGTAACTTGTGCTACATACAAAGAGTATGTAGCATACAGATAGCCCAGGCAAATTTCTTCAGTTGTTTTATAAATTATTCTTTCGGGCATTTTCCCACTCCCCCTGAAATTAACTGTGCACTTCCTTGAATACTTGAATACAATTGTGTGTGTTTGGAGTAGGTGTAGACATTCAGACTTCAGTTTGCAACAGTTAGTGCTATTCAGAGTCCAAGTCAATGCATCTGAATTACTGAATTTCTGATCTGAATCTGATTTACTGAATTGAATTTGGGGTGATTTATTGAATCTCTTTGACTGATTTAAGGTGAAACAATGCATATCTAGTGTTTCTGAAAATCACATCTAAAAGGTGAACATCTTAAAAACTCACTGGCACATGTGCAAAGCCAGATACTAGTAACTGGAAAAAAGAACATTACAGAGTGAACATGCTTTGTAGCTTGTAAGTAATTGTAAATATACTCAAGGCTCTGGCAAGATGCGTACTGTGGAATAGTCCAGTCTTCTGAGATCCTGAGAGGATCAAGGCTGTGGGACCAGAAAATAAGAGCAATGGATAATGGAGCGTAATAGGGTTTTTTTCAGAGTATCTTTAACGAGTGCACATGCATAGCTGTTTCATAAGATGCTTGTAACTGTCAGAGCTTGTTTTATGATGCTGGAGTGAGTTTAAGCTAATTCTTGACATCTGTGAGCACAAGACTGTCCATAGGAGTAGACAGTGGAGTTTGAAGAGAATTAGCCAGATGGTTTAACTGCTCCATAAAAAAGGGAAGAGATTTTTGTGACTGCCATTATTTTTTCTGCAAGAGTGATAAAGCCCAGCTGCCCATGAGAAGTCCTGCCTCTTTCCCTGCTTCTAGGAAGCATTTCAGATGACAATACTTTAACAAAGCTAAAGAGTCTTTGCACTCTGTGCAGAGTTTTGTGTATTCTCATTGATCTTCTAATTTATGGAGCACTCTGCAGCCCTAGTCCAGTATGAAATCCCCCTGCCTGATCAGTTCATTGCCACCTCAATTTTTAGATAAAACTGCTCCAGGAAGAAGATGCAATCCCTTTCATGATGTTTGTTCTCTGCTGCTTGCACTGCATTTGTTGCCCTCTTGGACTTCCCACCTCTTGTCACAGACAAAGATGGCTCCCTCATAGCAAAAGGAGACAAGGGAACTTGTCATGATGAAGGAGATGTAGATAGCCATATTCTGTAGCGAAAACAAGTGTCAAACCTCCCAATCCAGATTTAAGGCTCAGCAAATAAAAAGCTAGCATTCTAAAAAAAAACAAAAAAAACCAAAAAAAAACAGATAAAGCTGGGTGCTTCAACAGTTAGAAAACAGCAGCAATGATCTAGGGTGGTGGGTTTTACGAGATAGTATTCCTATGATTCAACATACATGTTACTGTTAGGATGAAGATTGTTCCTACAGGATTGTATCCCCGTGAATGTAGATACAGGGGAGTAGAATTCACTGTCTGACAAACTTACTTAGTATCTGTGGAACAGGGCTTAGCATTCTGCTGCACCTGAAAACGTTATTTGTAGCTGAAAGAAATACCAGTGTATTTTGGAAAAGCAAGAATGTTTCTATAGACCCTATCTCTGATAGAATGTTTTATTAAATTGCAGTTCTTCGCAAAACATAGCAATGACCTTTGATAACTCTCCATGTTCCTGAATGGTCCACTGGGAGAAGTGAGAACATAAATATGTTGAATTGTCTTTTACAGTTTCAGCTTTTCTTTTGACCATTATAATGGGAATGAGGTTCAAGAGGTCCAAGAAATTAATGCCTGCTGGACTAGTAGCATGCCTGAGGTAAATATACATTGAGGATCTCAATGTAAAAATTTCACTGATTTTCACATAGTTGCCATTTGACATCTGATTCAAGCTAGTATCAGTGGAAGTTACTATCATCCAGCAACTGTATGGTTTAAGTGAAATTAGTTTGGAGGTCACAGTCCTGTTTCCAGTGAACAGCTTTTTCATCTCACTAGGCGGATACATCTGATATGGAATCACTTTCTCAGCAAAGAAAAGAGATACCTGCAGTTAAATATTAATGCATATTGATAAGGCTCTTGGAAGAACCTGAGGTAAGCCTCAGTGTTTTCAAACACATATGCATCAAATTAGTCATCTATTTTATACAACACAGTCATCATTAAAAAAAAATGACATTTTGGTTTAGAAGTACTGCATTCAAAACTACTGGAACTTTTGAAAATGGGGACATTTTTACCTGACCTAAGAACTTTGGTCAGTATTACTGAAAATTAAGATGTTTCTAACCATTCTGACTGCTTTATTGCTGCTGTTTATTTTGGCATTCTGGAAAATAAAATTTTCTGTACTTACTATTTTGGAATTAAATTATGGAGTAAGTAAAAAAAAAATTTTTCACAGTAATTCTGTAACTCAAAACATGTTTCAACTGTAAGTCAGAGTCTCCCATCTTCTGAAGGAATAATAACTGTTGCTTCCTTGCTACCAGATTTAATGTAACACCATCAACTATTTTACTCCAATTACGTACAGGGAGGAGAAAATCGGATGCAAATTGTCAAGATGCAAAATTTAAGAATCAGGACTTAAACTGGAAAATGTTATTTTCCATTGTGGATCACTTTTCAAGCCTCGGTGGACTGTGTGTTTCAGCAGACCCTGAGGCTGTAGATTTAGACATTCTGAAAGATTGCTTCCTAGAGGCTCTAGTGTCAGGTATTTAGGAATGCATTGTTATGTAATGATGACTTTCGCTGTTTCTGTGCACACACAACCATATTTATGTTTCTTGTTCTGGGCTTTTTTGCAGCCTTTTGATGATTTTGAGGCTTGTTTTTATGCTGCTGTAGGAGAATTCAGCAGCTTAAGAACCAAAGTATGACTGCCATGCCCACCGAACAAACAGGCAAGCTCTCCATACTTGAAAGACAAGTTTGAACACAAGTCTTACATTGCATTTATCTCTTCTGTAAAAGATCTGTACCTGTAATTTGATTTTTGACATTTGCTGATATTTTGCAAGCTTTTTTAAAAATCTAAACCAAGTGTTTCGTTGAGGATATATTTTAATCCACTTCTGTTTAAGCGATCTCTGTTAACTGCAGGGATCTTTCTCTATAAGTTTGATCTGTTTCAGGGGTGCTGAGCATCCCAAGAAATTGAATTAGTTTTATACTGTATCTCTGAGAGAAAATATGTAAAAATACATGTTTATGCTAAAAAGTTATATGGTATTGAATTATAATTTTGTAGCTTCTGAGATTAAGTAATCAATTCTAATCATACTGTCAGTCACTAATCAATAAATGTGCAGGGCTGTACTGTATTGCACTGGAAACCCACTTTTCTTTCAGACACACGTATCTTGTTCTACTGGTTCCAAATGTAAAAAGTATTATCAGTGTTCAAATAAAACATAAAATGTTCAAAGCTTCTCTTTTTTTTTATGCAGACTAGTGAGCCATTTTGTAAATGGAAGAGTCTGCTCATCTCCTCTGTAGTCACTACCAGTTTGAAACATGTACCATGCTGTAAATTCCCACTGGCATGAACCACAGCTGAGGAAAGCTCACCATTGTGCACAAATAGGTACTGAACTGTAAGTCTCAATACTGGTTTGCTGTTGTGGTCTTATACAGACTATTTTGCTGAAGTCCTCCCTGTAAGCAAAGGAGAATATTCAGACGTAAACTATTCAGGGATTGAATTTGCTTTGGTTTGCATAGAAAATCATTAAATATTCCCTGGGTCTGAAAGCCTGGCTAGGACTATCTTATAGTGCATAGGAAAACGCAGCCAAATCATTCTGAATCTGAATATGGGCGATTGCACTATTGAAGTCAAATAAATTTTGCTTCTTTTCATTTTTTTTTCATACAGACCTGACTTTAAAAGGTTATTGTATATCAGATCTCAATGCTGTGCAAATCCATCAACAGAATACCAAGCCCATTGTTCTTGGGCAGGGGCTTAGGTGCTGACAAGGTGTTGTGAGCAGATTCTCCTGGAAACCATGCTAAGGCACATGGGGAGCAAGGAGGTGGTTGGTGACAGCCAGCATGGCTTCACTAAGGGCAGATTGTGCCTGATTAATTTGGTGGTCTTCTATGATGGGGTTACAGCATCTGTGGACAAGGGAGTAGCAACTGATGTCATCTACCTGGACTTGTGCAAGGCATGTCTCACATGACATCCTTCTCTCTAAACTGGAGAGACATGGGTTTGATGGATGGACCATTTGGTGGATAAGGAATTGACTGGGTGGCTGCACTCAGAGGGTGGTGGTCAATGGCTCAGTGTCCAGGTGGAGACTGACAAGTGGCGTTCCTCAGGGGTCGCTGTTGAGCCCAGCCCTGTTTAACATCTTTGTTGGTGACATGGACAGTGGGAGAGAGTGCACCCTCAGCAAGTTCACCGATGACACCAAGCTGTGTGGTGTAGTTGACACGCTGGAGGGAAGGGATGCCATGCAGAAGGACCTTGACAAGCTGGAGAGGTGGGCCCGTGCAAACCTCATGAAGTTCAACAAGGCCAAATGCAAGGTCCTACACATGGGTCAGGGCAATCCCAAGCACAAATACAGGCTGGGTGGAGGAGGGATTGAGACCAGCCCTGAGGAGAAGGACTTGGGGATACTGGTGGACGAGAAGCTCAACATGAGCCAGCAATGTGTGCTTGCATCCCAGAAAGCCAACCGCATCCTGGGCTGCATGAAGAGAAGTGTGGCCAGCAGGTCAAGGGAGGTGATTCTACCCCTCTGCTCTTGTGAGGCCCTATCTGGAGTACTGTGTCCAGCTCTGGAGCCCCCAACATAAGAAGGACATGGACCAGTTGAAGCGAGTCCAGAGAAGGCCACAAAGATGATAGGAGGGCTGGTGCACCTTTCCTATGAGGACAGGCTTAGAGAGTTGGGGCTGTTCAGCCTGGAGAAGAGAAGGCTCCAGGGAGATCTTATTGAAGCCTTCCAGTACCTAAAGGGGGCCTACAGGAAAGACTGGGAGAAACTCTTCAGTAGGGCCTGTTGTGATAGGAGGAGGGGTAATGGTTTTAAAATAGAGGGAGGTAGATTCAGACTGGACATAAGGAAGAAATTTTTTACAGTGAGGGTGGTGGAACACAGGAACAGGTTGCCCAGAGAGTTGGTGGATGCCCCATCCCTGGAAACATTCAAGGCCAGGCTGGATGAGGCTCTGAGCAACCTGATCTGGTTGGAGATGTCCCTGCTGCTTGCAGGAGGGGGTTGGACTAGATGACCTTTGAAGGTCCCTTCCAACACAAACTATTCCATGATTCTATGAGTTTATGATCTTCAGGTGATTGCGCTGGTATGTTATGGATTTCAGACTGGATGACAGCTCGACACATAAGATGGCGTTCATTGCATCCTGAAGTACAACTTCAAAGCACATCAGAGGCATTGAACTGCCATGTACTGTAACAGGCTTGGGTGACCAATGCCATTTTGGGTATCTGTATTCCAGACAAGGTGAATCCTGCCTAAGATTAAGCTCTAATTAAAAGTTTAGGCAACCTAGTGCTAAAATACAGAAGCTATCCTGCAGCTGCTGCTACCCCAGACCCTAAATGCAGTAAGACTTTGTATTTTTGAGCATATCTAGAGTTGCATTCTATGACTTACCCCATGAGGGAAGGGGGCCTCCACGCCCAACTGTAATCCCCATTTTCATGGAGTCACTTCTCTTCTGCAGCTTATAAAGGGGCAGAGGGCTTTCTACAGTACTCTTGAAAGCTACACCTGAAACACTGTACCCTACCAGGTATGTACTGTAATTAAACAAACACAAAGCATCGGCATATTTTATTTCACATAATTGTTCCATGAAATTCCACTTTCTGGACTCAAAAGGTCCAAATCAGCCTTTTACTCTAATTTAAAAGTGTATTTTGTTTCAACAGTTACTACGTGGCTGGCTATATGACCCAAGCTACAGAATAGATGTATACAGTTTATACATAGAACACACAGCTCTGGTAATATACTACAGTTGTGTAGTGTATTATATGATTAGACATTGAATATTTTCCTCACATTGGCAATATACTTGTCATCTGGTGGTGGCTTCCTCTGGCTGCCAGGCTGCAAGAATTTTTTGATTGTTGGAACGTTGCTTATCCTTCCTTTAAAAGCCTGTAAGAAGCAGCAGTAAAGCCAGTGAGTCAGGAAATTGTAATTCCATCTTTTATAGCTTAAAAATCAGGTGACTTGGATTTTTACTTCTCACACATACTTATTGAACAGAGAAAGGTAGTAGCTCCCTACAGCCAGCTCTGCACTCAGCATTTTCCATTAAAGAAGAAAAAAAAGCAAAAATACACTTGCAACATATTAGTCTTTTTGGAAAATCCCAGTGTGAATATTCTAATCTGCAATGTGGTGCTATAAAGTTTACTTTAGCTTCACAGTTGAGGGTGGGAGAAATTAATATTAAAGAGTTAAGATTCATCTGGTAAAGTGGAAGGAAAAGAAAAAAAAATAAAAACGGCAAAAACCACAGTCTGAATGCAAATCCTGCAGATATATTTAGGCAAAAAAAGAGACAAGGACAGGAATACCTCAATGCAAAGCACCACAGAAAACCAGACATTAGAAACTTAACAGCTCTTGTATATGATTTCTACAAAATATAATTTTGCTAGCAAAAAGAGGACAGGAACTGCAGACACAACAGACCACAGACTTCCCCTCCTGATGCTCATAGTCATGTCTGAAGACATGAAAGCAGCAGTTACAGGACCAAACTGGTCGCATTAGCAAGTGAATTCCTGCCAGCTGAGAACAGCTGGACAAAGTAGAGCTGGAGAAAGGTGAGCCCCCCCCCACCCCCTGCAGCTCTGAGAGCAAGGCAGTGCAAGTGTGTTCGGGGTGTTGTAGTCAACAGAAGTAGAGCAGGGAACTGTCAGTAACATGGTACAGTGGTTCAAGAGATTTAAACATCAATTGGCATTTAAAACTGGGCAGTGATATTTGTATGTTACACTCCATATTGAGATCAGATGATTACTAACCTGTAGCAGAGGGAATGCAGACAGTATACCAGGCTTACATTCTTCTGTCATGAGAATGGCTTCCAGCAGATGGATGTCGGCCCAGCTTAACTTGTTGCCAACAAGATAATCATGCCCATGGTCTTTTAAGGCCTACAAAATAAAAACAAATTAAAAAAAAAAGTCATATAGTATGTAAGAATTTTATCTGGATACTTCATTACAGGCAGATTTTTACAAAAATACACAGCAGAGCAAATCCATGCAGTAATCTATAAAGTTAGAAAGTGATAGGTATTCTCACAATAAAAAATTTAATCAAAATTCATGTTTCAGTGTGCGTGGACCTATCCAACCCTAACTATTCCCTTCCATCCCTAACTATTCTGTGATTCTATATCATAACAGTTGTTTATGCCACCTAGGCACAGATCTGGTAAATAATGGTATCTAAATTAACTTTTTTATTTATCATAGAATCATAGAATGGTTAGGGTTGGAAGGGACCTTCAAAGGTCATCTAGTCCAACCCCCTCCTGCAAGCAGCAGGGACATCTCCAACCAGATCAGGTTGCTCAGAGCCTCATCCAGCCTGGCCTTGAATGTTTCCAGGGATGGGGCATCAACCACCTCTCTGGGCAACCTGTTCCAGTGTCCTACCACCCTCATTGTAAAAAATTTCTTCCTAATATCTAATCTAAATCTACCTCACTATTTTGAAACAATTTTTAATAACTTTAATACTTATGTTATCAGACTTCAAATTGTTGAAAGATTAACGTGTGCAGTGAATCTCTCTCAGCACAGCCTTCCACTGGTATGGCAGTGGATCTGTATGAACTCTGATTACCAGAGTGCTGGCTTATGTAGTTTATGTGCAATTTTTTTTTCACAGGGCAGCCTCTAGGGGTTTTACTTGTGCAATTCAAGGCTCTGATAAAGGGGCACACAAAATTGCATCAAGACCTGTATTTTTTGAACGGACTTCAGCTGCCTGTGAACCAAGGATTCAAGCTAGAAACCCAGTTCAGCTCTGAAACAACACAGCTTTGTACCCTTGGCACAGACTTCTGAGGAGACTGCTACCCTATGAAAAAGTGCTGTGAGAAAGTTTGTATAGTACAACCGTACAAGGTACAAAATGTAAAGTTACAAACATAAGTAGGATGCTGAGATGAGGATCACAGCTGGCTCAATTCAAACACAAAAACATTAACACCAAAAAAATTAAAATATCCTAAAGGGAAAACCAAACCAAAACAGCAGAACAAACAGCAAGTTGGTAGAATGGAATGGAAACTCAGTAACATCTAGGCTATGTTCCAGGGAGAAGCAAAGAACAACCTGTCTCAGCCTGACCAACTCTTGGCTAGCCAAGAGAGACTCTTCATGCACTCTGTGGGGTGGCAAGCACACCAGTGCTTTACCTCGTGGCTCATTAGAGGCTTACTCTTTAGTGCATGCTAGCCAGTAAGTCATTGCTTTATGCTTTTAAGCTAGATGCATCCTGTTTGCACAGCCTCTTTGTGCACACCTAAGGATGCCCAAATAGCAATGCAGAAAAAGACAGTAATAGTCTGTAAGTATAATATATTTAAGCAATAGGCTTGAGAAAGATCACAGAACTAGGTCCTTAATTACAAAGCACAATTATATTTAACTTTGAACAGCAAGAATATATAGACTTTCAGGCAGGAAGTTTGAAGGCTGGCACAGGTATTTAAATAGTGCATTTATGCAAAACGCAAGGAGCTATCAGACACTAAGCTAGGTCTAAAAAGTAGGATCTTTTATTTGAGGAGTCTTAAAGAGGACAGTAAAGATACTCAGTGCTGAAACCAGCCAAATGTTATTTTGTGGCCCTCTCTTCACATTGCTGAACACTGGCTCCATCATACAGTTCCAGAGCTCTACTGTCACTTGCCTTCTGGTAAGTAGGTGTGTGGGGCCAGGGGACTGGGGTTGGGGGGAACCTGTACCCTACTTTACTGTCTTTGTGAACTACTGGTAATTTATCACTTACCTTTTCGTAAACAGGAAAGTACCTGTTTGTAGCTCGTTCAATGATTAAGGCAAGATGCTTTTCTTTTGTGTCACCTGAGTGAAGAGGGAGATGCATGATCATTCCCATCAGGTCTGTTGTTCCCTCCACATACATATCAATCCTGAAACAAACATTTTATTTCACATTTATCACCTGGACATTCCATTTTAGTTATTTTCCTGAAATATAATGCTGAAGTGATTGATTACTGAGTAGAATGCTAATTGGTGAATGTAACATGACATGCTAGTTTGTTTTCTTGTTCTTCCACTTTGATTCCAGGTCAGTTTTTTTCAAAGCACAGCTCTTTATAAACAGGCTCACCATGTCTGCAACAAACAAGGTATAAATAAGAATCAGCAACTAATGTACCTAAAGTGGAGTTCACGGTCTTTTCTGTTGATAAACTGTCCCACATCTATGCTGTGGGACAAAAGAGCATATATGCAAACTATACTAGTGAAAAAAAAATAGTTTTGAGGTCTAATAATGAAGGTGTTCCAGCAACAAATGGCTGCCAATTGCCAGTTCAGACATGCCAGTCCATAATAATCCCCACAGTCTCTGGAGCTGCCCCTCCATTATCACAGAATAAACCCTTTACAGTAAGTGGTAGTCAGGTAGGTTAAGGACTTAACTGAACATTTGTGTATCTTTAATTATAATAGTGGAAAGTATCCACAGCTTACATAGTAAAGTAATATCAGGAAAATACTGGCTTAACTTTCAGTAGCAATAAGCAACTGAACATGCCATTTTTAAAATCAGCTATGAAAGATCCTTTATATTTTGAAAAAAAAAGGAAATTAGAACACTTAAAGACACTTCATTTTTTTTTTTCAGGCAGCTGTGGTTTCTCCTACTGTTTTCCAGTTTAAAGAGGAAAAAAAAAAAAGGCATACTTAGCCTTTATTATTATATTAAGGTCTTGCAGATGCCCAGCAACTTAATGCACTGAAGGTGGTTGTAATATTCTCACTATGTTGACAATCAACAATCATATCTCAGTCACAGAGTCCATTCACCCAATCTCTGGATCCAAGGAGACAAAGCACTGGCAGATGTATATGCACCTTTATACACAGATATTTCAAAGCAATATTCTTCTCATAAATATTAAAAATAATGGAAGAGTATTAGCAAGAATGGTATGCACTGTTACCATACCAGGCTCTTTCCTTCAGGTCTTTCCCATAGAGATTGTATTTCCCTGCTATGTAGCTGAGGATGGCTCTGGTCTGCACCATCTTCATCCCATCGATCTCAACCATGGGCACTTGCTGGAACAGCAGGGATCCATCTGGGAAGAAAAAGCAGGAAACTACTCAGACTGCTGCAGTACTACACTGACTCGCAGAAAGACACCTGGTAACACACAAAGACATTTTCAGTTCTGAGGGATGAAGCATTTGCAAGCAAGCAGGTCTCTCAAATCTTCTCTTTACAGGTGACATCATATTGGAGGTCTTATAAAACTCTCACCTGCTGTCCTTTTGTTATACTGGTGTGAATTTATGTTTAGGTACAGTTTACAGACTCACCACTCCATAGTTTTTCCAGGTCTTCCTTCTTTTCTATGAATTCTTCCTCAAACTGAAAAGCAAAGATAGAAAGCAACACTGTGCCACCCCAAAGGCAATGGTAAAGTGGAAGGGAGTCTGGAAGTTAAACTCCACCTCTCCACACTATTCCCCATACTTCTCATGACTGTGTTGACTCCCTACTCCTATTCTTCCTCTCTGCTCCAGCAAATAACCCAGGAGTACAGTGTCCCCAACCCTACACTAATGTACAATGTTTTACACTTCAAAAAAAAGCTTCCTTATTATAAAGACCAGTCTGCTTGCCTGCACAAACAATTAACAGACACCAAATCATTCACTTAAAAGCAGCTGATGCCACATGAAATACTGAGAAAATTTTAGTAAGTTATGCCTCTGTTACACAGCGTTTACCTCTCTCTTTCCCTCTGCTGTTTTTTTTTTTTGGTTTGTTTTTTTCCCTTAAATGAGGACATTTGATTGAGGGCAAGATCTTTGTTTCCTCAGCACTCATGCTCTGCAGCTTCTCTGTCAGCAACACTCACAAGTGAGGACCGTTTAAAAAGCCTTTTTTTAAAAAAAGCCTTTTATTTCCAATGCCGTATAAATAGTTTCTAAGAAAATAGTTTCAAAGCACTGCATTCAAGCAAAAATTGCATGCAGAAATTAAGATGCCTTAGGGTGGTTTTCACCTGAATCTAGATAGCTCCTCCACTGCCTTCAGGGTAGTTTTGCTGATTTATCCTACTCGGGTCCTAACCCAAAGAATGAAAAGTACTTTGTTTGCAGATAATGTTCCAAAGTTTTTCATGTGATATGCACAGTCCTTCAGTGGAGAACAATCACGAGACACAGAGAAGTAATGAGCATTCAGAAAGTCAGAGATACACAGTTTTGGTCTGTAGCAACAATTTAAGATCTCCTCAGCTTAACGTACATTTCAAAAATGCCACCTAACTCTTTGTACGTTACAGTCCTTTTACTTGGCAACTGTTTCTCAAGGAATACATTGAAGAAATATGACATGAGAGTGTATCACTGCATCTAAGTGTTCAGCATCACAACATGTGATGTGCATATCTCTAAGCATAGATGTAACTGGGAAACCTTTCCAAAGAATACTTACTTTAATCTCAGATTAATCTAGTCACCTTATAAAAAAAGATACAAACCTCAACCCCGGCTGCGGCTAACAGCCATCGGACTGACTCCATCCTCCCCCTTCCCTTGGTATAGTGCAGCTTGGGTTTGCCCGCCATTTCAGAGTTCTTGTTTCCTGACAAATTCAAGAAGATGATGTTACAGGAAGCATGTTTTAAATTAGCATTTAAAATATTCCACTTCAGACTACTGCATACAGTTGGATTAATGTGAAAGTAGAAGGGCAATCAAGATCTAATGTCGTGGTTTTGTTTAGTAGGGGGGGGCCTAAGGTGGGCCCCCCCTTAGGCCCCCCCCTACTAAACAAAACCACGACATTTAGATACCTGTGCTTGTTTGAACCAAGTTTCCTGTGGATTAGCAGAAAAAAAGAAAAAGTACTCACTAACAGGAGAATATGCAGCAATTCAAAAAAGAATCATGGCAGAATGTAATAAGCACCTACAAATCATATATATATATATATATATCTTTAAAAGTATTAACACAGGCTTAAGAGCTCATGAGAGTTTTACAAGCAAAACAGAATTGTAGAGTACTCCTGAATAAATAAATTTTTGACCTTGTAGTGATGCAATCTGTTCAGTAGATGGTGGGTTTTGTGAGAGCGTCCATGTCATACCGGACTTGAAAATGTACTGTGTCAAAGAAACTGCTTCACAAGAACACCAACCCAGAGACACCAGCATTATCTTCACATTTCTCATCATGAAGTTTCAGAGCCCTGTGCTGCTCTGCCTTTATGAATATGAGATTATAACAGCAATATATATTGCAGCATATATTTCACCAGGCCTGCTGTCTTCCATATTTAGCTAGTTCTGTTTTGACCATTAGCCAAATCACAATATATCCATTATAGAGAACGTGGACCAACTTCAAGACCCATTCCAATTCACAAACAATAGTTAAACTGTAACAGGGATTTATATTTTATTTGCTCTGATAACTTTAAATTAATCAAACCCAAACAAATGAGACCATGATCTCTGTTGGACAGATAAGTCCTGGTCAATGGCCCCAGAAGCAGAGGGATTAAGTCAGCCCACGGGATGATGGCACTGGGATGAAACACTTCGTCCTTTCAAATTTCACTAACAGCAAAGGCAGTCACATGCTATAGTATGAACCCAGCAGCTGTGTGAGCCTGCCTCGTGCTGGAAACAAAGCTAACACTGTACTCTTATCATTAACGGGTCCCAGAAGAACAAAGCAGATTCAGTAAGAGGTCAGAGTCACAGACTAACAGAGTGCTTCATCATTAAGGCAAGGTTTTATCTGTTTACAGGCAGGCTTATTTATTCGTGCATAGACTTCACAGTGTGTAACTGAGCCACAAAGTGGAAACTTTGGCCACAATCCCAAAGGTGTCAATGAAGGGGCCTCACAACAGTGAGGGGGGAGACTGCATCCCTGGCCATCCCCACTGAAGACCTTCGTGTTGGGACGTATCTTCATGAGGAACAGCCATTGCTCTTCTAGGGGCTGGACTCGCAGTAGAAACCTGGTGCCTCAATCCAAAATACAGGTTTTCAAAACCACTGCTCAGCTTCCACCTAGCCCTGGCAATGCATGTATACCCAGACGCCTCAGTCTCCTCCAACAAAGTTCTCCTGATACATAAATATGTGCTTGATAATAAAGACTTGATTATGTCTTGACGGTTTGGAGTTGGCATCCAGTCTAGAGCTGCTGGATGCCTAGCTAGAGTCCTAATACCTGACCAGCAACAGGGTGCATAAACAAAGCACTTAGGTAAGCGCCTTATCATGGCTACCTTACCAAGCCCTACACACAGAAGACTGTAACATACACTCCATTTCTAATTCCCGTATGTGTGTGAGTTACCCTGTATCAAGTGAAAGAGTTCTCAACACTCCATACTTCAAAAATACTTCATTCCCTGGCGCGCAGGAAGTACATGATGGTCTCAACTCCACTCCATCAGAGAAAACTGCACTAGGGCCCTCACAGCCTGAACAAGAACTCTAGCATCCAGCACGTGGGCTCAGCGCTGGGAAACACACCACAGGCTAGCATAAGCAGAAAGAGCAAACTGCCCTGACCCCTTTCTGAAGCAGAGGTAGAGCTGATAAAGATCAGCCCAACCAGAGCCCTGCTTGCCACTCAGTGCTCCACCCCGAACAGCTGGGAAAGCTGAAGAGCAGAGCAAGTGTTGGTGGAAAAAAGTCCAAGTATCAACATAACGGGTCCATGATAATTCCTTGTGGTGACTGGCCAAGGGTTGAGGCTTTTTGTGCCAGTAAGAAAAAGCTTACATTTTCCTGGAACTACACCAGGTAAGGACTGACTTTGAGGTCTAGGCTGAACGTTTTACACATGGTTGCAAAGTACTTTGGTGACCGAGTTACTGCTCTGCAATGAATATCCCCTTGTAAAGCAATGAATCACGAAACGAGAAGCGAAGTTCATAAATTATCTTTCTTGAATAGCAAAAATGGACCTCAAATCACAAACTTTCTTGATGTTCTAGTGCACCAGACCTTCCTTGGACCTCAGCCAGGCAGCTGTGAGAATTACAGCTACCGCTGTGATCGCTTTATGAAAAAATCACACTACTTGCCCAAAACAATTCAAGAACTGGCCTTCCAGTGAGAAACAAGTAAGCAAATTTAACAGCAAGCTCATAATCTCCTGCAAGACCTTAAACTTTCTTCCTAATTGGATGTGGACCCTACAACGCTTTGTTCCTCCAGCACGGCTCCCAGAGGGCTGCTCAAGCGGAATGGCCTTATGGCACCGGGCCCGCAGGGCAGCCAGCCCGGCTGGGTCTCGCCCTAGGGCTGCTCACCAGCGTCTGGTTTTTACTGGACCTCTGGGCAAGCCTGGATTCGAAAAGCTTTCCTTCCACCACGGGAGCCCGGAAGAGCGTTGGAGCAAGGCAACAGGCAAATTACCGTGAGAGATTTTAAAACTTTTACCCCAAACAGCAATTTCTCTTCAGGTTGCCTGCTGATCCCACCCAGAGCCAGACACAAGCTCCCCGCTACGCACACCCACCCAGCCCGGCGTGGGTCCCTGCAGCCGGGGAGCGAACGTGGGGCAAATACCCGGACAAAAAAAAACCTCGAGCTCAGGGTAAGGAAAGACCGGCCCGCCACGGACCCCGGCCGGCGGGCTCCTTCCCCCCGGGGTGGGTGCCCTGGCCCTGCCCCTGCCCCTGCCCCGCCCGCCCCACCGAGCCACGGCGGGAAACACCCTCCTGCCCCGCTCCGCCCCGCGGAGCCACCGACCCCCGCAACGGCCCCCCTGCCCGCTGCCGCCCGTACCCTCCGCAGGGCCCGCACCGCCAACAGCTCCTCCGACCCGGCTGGCTCTGCACCGACTGCCTTCGCCGCCCGCCGATCCCCCGGCCAAACTCTCTCCGTGCGGATTGCCCCCACCGCCCGGCCCGCCCCGTGCCCGCCGAGGCGGCCGCTCCTCCCCTCAGCGGCCGTGCGAGGGGCCTGCCCGCTGCCTGCCCTCGCCCGCCCTCGGGTTTGAGGACGGCGGGTTCCCCGCGCTGGGGCAGCGAGACCCGGCTTCCCGCAGTTAATCCGCATGCCTAAGATCTACAAGCGTAGCTGAGGGAAAAAGCCACCTCGGCCTTGTGCCCGGGCTGGTGAAGCCACTTTTTCCACCGGGCTGGCTTCGAGGTCGGCGGCGTGCCCTGGCTGCGCCTCAGAGGGGCACGGCAGCCGCTGCAGAAAGGCTTTGAGACCCCCGAGTTACAGCCACGGGGTCACAGCAATGGCGTGACCAGGGGGGAGGCCTGGGCCGCAGCCGCTGGGCAAGGGGTGCTGAGCTGTCGAGGTGCCAGGGTCTGCGTGGCCGAAGGCTGGATGGGGTCTGTGTGCAGGCTCCCAAAACTGCCTGGCTGTGAAGGGCAGCTGGCACCGCAGAGCCCGTAGCCGTGGCCGAGGTTACAGCTCAATTTTCTGCCAGCGGGGTCAGCGGCTGCAAGTGCTGCCTGAATGCGTCGGTGAGGCTGGAGGGAAACAGTTCTTGCCCGTGAAAAACAACTCTGATTTATACATGCACTGCTGCTGAAAAATGTTGGGTTTCTTCCTTTCTTGTTTCTAAAAACTGTTTGTTTGGCATTTCTTGTAAAGAAATATAAGTAATATATATAAGTATATCTATAAAGTAGCAGCAAGAAGTCATTGAACAAACTGTGTTTGAGTGTCAATAGTAAGACTTTATTTTAGGTAATTTCTTAAGTAATTTAAGACATGCTGTGTTGTGCAGTGTAACTTCTAATTCAGTGAACTATTTCATTTGCTGATACGCTCATGTAGATTTGCTTTGGAATTGTTCGCAGTAGGCAAAAAAAAAAAGTCTAGCTAAGGAAAGAGAGATCAAAAACCTTTTCATTATTTTCATTAGTTTCATTTTGCCACTATCAGCAAACGCAAACACAATGAAATAGAGTTTCTGAGTTCACGTGGCTGCTCAGTAGAAAATCTTCATCACTTTTGGAACATCTTTTTCGTCTGTTGGTGGTTTCCTCTGGCTGCCAGGCTGCAGAAATTTCTTTATTGTGGGGATATTGCTTATTCTTGCTTTAAAACTCTACAAAACAAAACAAAAACAGCACTGTGCT
Source organism: Chlamydotis macqueenii (assembly GCF_036417535.1). NCBI lineage: Eukaryota > Metazoa > Chordata > Aves > Otidiformes > Otididae > Chlamydotis > Chlamydotis macqueenii. The sequence continues at coordinate 25,571,599 of NC_141558.1, forward strand.
TAGGAGCCATGGTAACTGGCAGACGTTTAGTATTATCTATCCTCTAAAAGTATCATTAGGGGCTGATCCTGCAGAAGAATCTATATGCTTCATCCTGTTATGTTTTTGTGGCTATAGTGACAGAAGGTGGCAATAACCATCAGTATCTGAGGCCACTAAAAGTACTTAGGGTATTTTATTTTGATTTTGTATTTCACTTCTTTCCTCACCCTCCCACATTTCTCAGCCAGTTTAAATCAGTGGTCCTGCTTTGATTCATTGTCCATTAAAACTGACCATTCAATTACCTGCAAGAGAGGAAATTTGGCAAGTATATCAGGCTTGCATTCTTCTGCCATTAAAAGGGTTTCAAGTAATTGCACATCTGCCCTGCTAAACTGGTTGCCAACAAGAAAGTCATGTCCATGGTCTTTCAAAACCTAAAAACAAAGAACCAGAAGCAGATGTGATTCTTCTTTCTCTGTGTGACTTACTATATCTCCAAAGCAAGGTCATACACTGCATGGAGTTATCCCTGAAAGAAGGAAATGCAGTAAGAACATCTGTAGTACAAACAAATTGTCTGACCACACTGTCATCCCAGGCGTAATTTAGCAGTCCTTTCTCTTCTGCATTTCTTTCTGGCAGCTCAGTTGTACCCCTCTTGCCTTCACTTCTGTAGCTCATGTAATCAGCCCTGCTGAGTTGAAGGTTAAGCATTATGGGCTACAGCCATGACTGTAAATGCTTCTATAAAATTTACAAGAAGCTTAAGTTCAGCCCAGGGTAAAAGAGGAATATCTTGGACTCGTTTAAATTATGGGAAGCTCCTTTACTTCTCACCTCTTTCCTCTTCAGTGTTGGGAATGTTGCATTGGGAGTTCTCCACATGTAACCTGTGCCTCATAGTCTTGACACCCAGCTAATCCATCCTCCTTTTTGTTATAGAAGAAGTTGTAATGCTTTTACATAGTGTGTATGGTAGAGGGGGTTCTGCGCTTCAGGAGGAATCTTTATGTAAAAGCTGATGCTGTAGTGTCTTTTGTCCGAAACAACATATGGACTGAAACATGGACGTTTGGGGAGCTCAGTGTGTCCTGGGTTTCTGCATCCCTCACAGATTTGTAGCGCCTTTTGCCCCATCTGTAGTGTCCTGTCTCTATCCTCATCCCAGCCCCACCAAACTGTAGCATTTATATTTAAGCGGTAATTTATCTTCCCTATTTTACTCAATAAAACTTGTTTGTGTAGATCCAGGATGGAGTTTCAGGAAAACAATATTAATCAAGCTGCTACATCTTTGCCACGTACCTTCTCATAGACTGGGAAGTATCTGTTTGTGGCCTTGTCCACAATATTAGCAAAATGTTGCTCCTTTTTATCCGCTGGTTGGAAAACATAGACCATGAGTAACTCATTCAGATCTATTATTCCTTCCACATACATGTCAATTCTGAAAGGAATAGATCCAGTTGGTCAAGTCAAACACAGTAGGTCTGAATAGCACAATAGCTACTCACAATAGCTACAATACTCCATGGAGATGCTGGGAACTCTCCACCTCTTCTATCCAGCACGCATAGCTTGGAGCAGTTCCCTCCACAGTGCAGTAGCTGCGAGGGTGAGGGGATTTGGGACATGGGTGAAAGAAAAGTACAGAGTGCCTAAACAAAAACTGAATGACTACACCTCTTCCATTTTTCACTAGGGATGATACTTCTCTGTATTAAGTTCTTCTGAACTCGAGTACAAAATTGCCATGTGTGCCATCCAAACTTGCGTTAAAAATCCAATTAGACATGGTAAGTTAAAGAGTGGGTCTGTACAATTCCTAACAGATATCTTGACATGTGTTTACCAGTGCTAATTAACTTGAAGCATTTAAAAATACCTCAGGTCAAAGTATGTGCCCTAAGAGCCCTGTCCTTTAATAGTAATTTTTTAATTCTAATTCTAATTCCTGGTTGTTAGAGGAAAGGAGTTTTTGTTTCCATCAAAGACATTTCCCTGAATTTAATGTGCTGAAAATGTCTGCTGCTAATAATGGCAGGAGAACAGAAAAGCAGCATCAGCAAGACAGCCTGCCCTCTGCACTCCTAACTACTTTCTTCTGATAACTGTATTGACCTTTGATCTTCATGAACTCCCTTGCACCATGCTGCCTGTCTAATCTATCTGGTCATTACTGTTGTAGACATGACCTGCGGTCACAGCCAGCACATGCTACATGAAAAGCTGCTGTATCACCCTGAATCTAACTGTGAGCTGGGATATTCCTGTGTTACAACGGAGAGGTAGTATGAACTGAAGGCTAACAAACAAAGGTGGTACTGTTACAGTACAGGGCTCTCTCCTTCAGGTCCTTCCCGTAGAGGTTGTGCTTTGTTGCTATGTAGTTCATGATGGCTCTGGTCTGCACCATCTTCATTCCATCGATCTCAACCATGGGCACTTGCTGGAACAGCAGAGATCCCTCTAGGGAAAAGGGGACAAGACAAGGAGACATTCAGTCTCTGAATGAGAACCATAGGGTGTTTCGCAAAGTAACCACATGTATTTTTTATTTAGAATCATATAATCATTTAGGTTGGAAAAGACCCTTAAGATCATCAAGTCCAACCGTAAACTTAACATCACCAGGCCCACCACTAGACCATGTCCCTAAGCACCATGTCTACCCATCTTGTAAATACCTCCAGGGATGGTGACTCAACCACTTCCCTGGGCAGCCTGTTCAAGTGCTTGACAACCCTTTCAGCGGCATTCTTCCTCATTCTCACAACAAGGTAGGGAAAACACATACCGTGAAACCAAGAACCACTTCTTAGTGACATATTAGTAACTCAATATTATAGCAATCAACTTTTTGAAGTTTCTTCAAATCTGAGGAAGCACCCAAAAGCAGAATTTTTATCAGCCATACACCGAAAAAGACAAATCCTATACTGCATGGCCCTAACTCAGATGATTTTCATGGAGGTTAGTACAGATGAGAAGGACTGAAGGATCTGACCCATCCAGTTTCTGTCATACTTTGGTAAGTATTATGGAAATCTGGAGTATTTAAGCGCTTGTCAGGATATAATGTGAGCATAAATGCATATAATATCTTTGTAACTACTATACTGACTTTATACAGTGGCATTCATCTGTACGGGCATGAAGCAAGGAATAATGGATGGGTTTCATGAGATTCCTGCAAGACCCAGCTATCACGTGCTGTGAGACTAGCCGTGTAAATCCCTTACTAGTCTACAGAAGCCTCATTCTAGCAAGGAAGAAGTCAAAATGCCTCCAGGAACCAATCAAAGCAGCAAGTCACAGTATTTGCTTTATAGAATCGTATTTCTTGACTCAGATAACTGATCAGCTACGTCTGTGTTTGTATCCACTGTAAGGCAATCATGCAGAGAAACTGTCTGCTATTAAGGGCACATTTTCATTTATGCTCGCGTCTCAAAATACATTTGAAAGCTGTTAAGTGGCAGGAGGATCATTATTCCTAAAGGAGAGCAAGACTGCAGATGCCAACCCTAGCTCAGACTTCTTTGAAAAGCCAAGTGAACTGGAAAAGCACAGATATGTAATTTGCTTTGGAGGAAGTAGTTGCCTTGGGAAATGAACGCATCAGAGGTACAGGTTAAACTCAGAAATCTGGAACTCTGGTTTCATATGGATTATAAAACAACAACTTTCTAGGCAACTTAAAAAGCTAATGAATTTCAAGATGATCTGATGAAAAAAAAACCTGTATTGTCATAGGATAGGAGGCGATAGGCACAAACTGAAACAAAGGAGAGTCAATCATCTGAACTTAAAGAAAGACTTTTTTACTGTGAGAGTGACTGAACACTGGCATGAGTTGCCCAGAGAGGCTGTGGAGTCCCTATCCTTGCAGGTACTCAAAACCCAATTGGATACTGTCCCGGGCAACTGGCTCTAGGTAGCCTTGCTTGAAGACAGGAGGTGGAACAGATGATCTCAGGACGTCCCTTCTGACCTCAGCCCTTCTATAATTCAGTGAAGACTGAAGCAACTGGGTGGATGATACCATCTAACACACTGCAGTGTGCATCTGTGATACCTCATGTACAATCCAGTCTAGATTTTATCTTTAAGAGACATAAGTCTTCTTAGGTGTTCTAAGACAAACTATTATTATTATTGTCATCACCATCATAATCTAATTATTAACAAGTGAAGGAAACTTACCCTTCTGTAACTTTTTCAGATCATCCTTTGTTTCCAGAAAACATTCTTCAAACTGCAGAAAATACAGAAGAAAAGTTGTATTGTCACTGGATGTTTTAGCTTCTGCTTTGCGTGAGACAATGAGAGCACAAAGAGCTGTGTTTTGGGGAATCTTATTTTTTAAAACCATCAGATTTGGAAGTGATATCTTTAAAAAGTCACACTGCAGCAGCAGAACTGTGGTATAGCTTCTTTGCCACAAGCTGGCAAAAGGAGAAATGAAGAGAAGACATCATGTGACATGTTGCCCATCACCATGACAAAAACAGTTCTTAAAACACACAGATCTCCACCCTCCCTCTCCAGCTTAATATCAGAAATCATTAGAGGTAAGTACAATTACTCTGTGTTTTATAATATACAGTATGTTCAGGGGTAAGCTACACTGTAATAGGCATAATAGTTTTTTGTTATTTTGGACATCTGATTTAACTGATGGTCGTCAGAATTGAAGTGCTCAGCCTCTGTGAGCAGAAGATAAGAAAACAGGTTCTGCTACTGTAGTTTTAATTTTTTTCTTTCACTAACTGCAGGGGAGAGGCATTTGTGGTGCTACCAGTAGGCTTGGCACATGATGCTTGGAAGTGAAATGGGAAATTGCCCCCGTGCTTAGGGAAAGCTAGTGGTAATTGCTGGCTTGGCTAGCAATGCAGTAAACGCAGAGCTTGAAACTGCTCGTAAGTTGCAATTTTTTTATAATGAACAGTAAAAATACATATTTGTCACATGGTCTTAGTATAAAAAACAGAGACAGACCTCAACCCCAGCTGCTGCTAGTAGCCACCGTATTGTTTCCATTCGGCCTCGTCCATTGAAGTAGTGCAGCTTGGGTTTCCCAGACATGTTTCCACGTGCCTGATTTCCTACTATCTGGAATAAAGAAGTAAGTTTTGTAAAATAAAGATTCAGAATGCTGGGTTTGAGTCTCTAACTGGTTCTCAAGCCTTGTTCAAAGTTGTCTTGTTTGAAACCAATGCTTTATGGTCCAAGACTCTCATCAAATTAGTAGACGAGGTAAAAGACTGTATTGAGACACTGCAGTGCATCATTTTGCATTAAGATATCTTTATACGTGCAGGTTAGTTTAGCAGAACTCTGTACTGAGAGGAACTGCCCCATGTCAGAAAACAAACAAATCAAAACCTGTTTGCATACCAGTGTTCTGCTCTGACCAAAAAGCAGTGTGTGAGAGATACACTGCTCTGTTTATTTTGCCATTACTTCAGGATACGGTTTACTGTTTAACGAAATACACAATATGAACTCAGCAACTGCTGTGCTTTCTCCAGCAGCCATTATACTCTTTTATAAAGTGACAGGGAGGATATTTTTTTTTTCCCCATTGTAAGCATTCAATCTCATTTACAACACTCCCCATTCCCCTCATTTCTTTAGGTAAGCACCCAAAGACATGGAATTTAATTTTGTCTCTGGTAACATTAGATTTGTCTTTACCAGAGACAGAGACAAAAGTGCAATACCTGCTTGGTTCAATTCCAGCTCTGCTGGAATTTAAAGCAACGACAGTTTCTAGACAGACTGTCATCTGCCCCGTTTATAGCCAATGCATGCACATCAGCAGCAGTTGCTTAGTTTATACTAGCTTCACAGTTATTAATACCATCTCAACAATGAAGCTGAAGCATTAATGGCAGCAAAATGGCCAAAACCCCACATATTCCCCTTGTAAATAACATGGATTCTTCTCTGCAATACAAAGAAGGGCATGAGAGGAAGCACTCCACACTTCTGAGAGCTACATATCTTTTTCCTGAATCCACACACCTAGAAAGCAGTTGATAAATAATTCAACATTTGATACAGATAACAATGTTGATAAAGAAAGTACATAAAAGTATTAAATCCATAAAAGCCATTCAGTGACTTAGTTTCAAGTACAGTAATTCCCTATGCATGTACAAAATCCAAAAAGCTTACCTCGTACACAGTGTAACGCTGAGCTCTCAGTACCTCTACTTTAACATTATATAAGTCTGAAGCCCCTCCTACAAACAGAATTGCAAACAGTTCTCAGTCCGGAAAGCCAATGGTATTCTGGGCTGCAGGAAAAGAAGCGAGACTAACTTGAGGAAGGTGATTTTCCGCTGTACTGCTCTCATGGGACCCCACATGGAGTACTGCGTCCACCTCTGGAGCCCTTGGCACAGGAAAGGCATGGACCTGTTGGAGTGAGTCCAGAGGAGGGCCACAGAAATGATCAGAGGGGTGGAGCACCTCTCCTATGAGCACAGGCTGAGAGAGTTGGGGCTGTTCAGCCTGGAAAAGAGAAGGCTCCAGGGACACATTACAGCAGCCTTCCAGTAACTATAAAGGGGGCCTGCAAGAAAGCTGGAGAGGGACTTTTCATAGAATCATAGAATGGTTAGGGTTGGAAGGGACCTTCAAAGGTCATCTAGTCCAACCCCCCTGCAAGGGTCAGGGCAATCCCCGACTAGATCAGGTTGCTCAGAGCCTCATCCAGCCTGGCTTTGAAAGTTTCCAGGGACGGGGCATCAACCGCCTCTCTGGAAAACTTAACATGAGCAGGCAATGCGCCCTTGCGGCCCAGAAGGCCAACCACATCCTGGGCTGCATCAAGAGGAGCGTGGCCAGCAGGTCGAGGGAGGTGATTCTCCCCCTCTACTCTGCCCTGGTGAGACCCCACCTGGAGTACTGTGTCCAGTTCTGGAGCCCCCAACACAAGAAGGACATGGACCAGTTGGAGAAGGTCCAGAGGAGGGCCATGAAGATGATAAAAGGGCTGGAGCACCTCTTTTATGAGGACAGGCTGAGAGAGTTGGGGCTGTTCAGCCTGGAGAAGAGGAGGCTCCGGGGAGACCTGATAGCGGTCTTCCAGTACTCAAGGGGGCCTACAAGAAAGATGGGGAAAGGCTGTTTAGTAGGGCCTGTTGCAATAGGACGAGGGGTAATGGTTTTAAAACAGAGGGGGGGTAGATTTAGATTGGAAATTAGGAAAAAATTTTTTACGATGCGAGTTATAGAACACTGGAACAGGTTGCCCAGAAAGGTGGTGGAGGCCCCATCCCTGGAAACATTCAAGGCCAGGCTGGATGAGGCTCTGAGCAACCTGATCTAGTTGGGGATGTCCCTGCTCCTTGCAGGGGGGTTGGACTAGATGACCTTTGAAGGTCCCTTCCAACCCTAACCATTCTATGATTCTATGATAAACCTGTTCCAATGTTCTACAACCCTCAACGTAAAAACATTTTTCCTAATATCTAATCTAAATCTACCTCCCTCTATTTTAAACAAGGACATGTAGTGATAGGACAAGGGGCAATGGCTTTTAAGAGGGTAGAAATAGATTAGACATAAGGAAGAAATTCTCTACTATGAGGGTGGTGAGGCAGTGGAACAGGTTGGTCAGAGAAGCTCTAGATGCCCCATCCCTGGGAGTGTTCAAGGCCAGGCTGGACTGGGCTTTGAGCAACCTGGTCTAGAGGATATTGTCCCTGCTCAGGGCAAGGGGGTGGAACTAGATGATCTTTAGGGTCCCTTCCAACTCAAACCATTCTATGATTCTCTGCCAATGAGAAACTCCTGTATCTTAGACAAATAAAAGCAATTAGTCTGTTTAGTCATTTCTCACCTACAGAAAATAAATTCCTGACTCATGCTGACTACGTACAAACGTAAGATTCATGAGAAGTGATGGTCATTGGGAATATCTGTGCCAGCAGAAAATTGAATGCCTCCTATTTTAATTGTTTGGCAATCTGCTAGTTAAAATTAAACAGAACAGGTTAAAAGCTCCCACAATTAAAAAAAAATACTATGAAGCAATTAAAAATTTATTTTAATATTTTATGTTTTTTTACTTTTAACAGATTGGCACTTTACCTAAGTCACATCAAGTAATTCAGCTTGAATCCTAGAATCATTACCATTGGAAAAGACCTCCAAGATCATCAAGTCCAGCCATCAGCCTAACACCACCATGCCTACTAAATCATGTCCTGAAAGTGCCACGTCTACACATTCTTTGAACACCTCCAGGGATGGTGACTCCACCACTTCCCTGGGCAGCCTGTTCCAGTGCCTGATCACTCTTTCAGTAAAGAAGCGCTTCCTAATATCCAATCTAAACCTCCCCTGCCACAATTTGAGGCCATTTCCTCTCATCCTATCACTAGTTACTTGGGAGAAGAGACCAACACCCACCTCCCTACAACCTCCTTTTCACGTAGTTGTAGAGGGCAATGAGGTCTCCCCTCAGCCTCCTTTTCTCCAGACTAAACAATCCCAGTTCCTTCAGCTGCTCCTCATAAGACTTGTTCTCCAGACCCTTCAGCAGCTTCGTTGCCCTTCTCTGGACATGTGCCAGCAACTCAATGTCCTTCTTGTATTGAGGGGCCCAAAATTGAACACAGTATTCGAGGTGAGGCCTCACCAGTGCCGAGTACAGGGGCACAGTCATTTCCCTACTCCTGCTGGCCACACTGTTCCTGATGCAAGCCAGGATGCTGTTGGTCTTCTTGGCCACCTGGGCACACTGCTGGTTCACGTTCAGCCAGCTGTCAGCCAGCACCCCCAGGTCCTTTTCCACTGAGCAGCTATCCAGACACTTTTCCCCAAGCCTGTAGTGTATCATGGGGTTGTTGTGACCGAAGTGCAGAACCCAGCCCTTGGCCTTGTTGAACTTCACACAATACACCTTGGCCCATCGATCCAGCCTGTCCAGATCCCTCTGCAGAGCCTTCCTACCCTTGAGCAGATCCACACTCCCACCCAGTTTGGTGTCATCTGCAAACTTAGTGAGGGAGCACTCCATCCCCTCATCCAGATCACTGATAAAGACATTAAACAAGACTGGCCCCAAGACAAAGCCCTGGGAAACACTGCTTGTGATTGGTCGCTAACTGAATTTAACTCCAGTCGCCACAACTCTCTGGGCTCGACCATCCAGCCAGTTTTTTAGCCAGTGAAAAGTCCTTCATAAGCTTGCTTCCCTTCCCTCCCTTAGTGATGGGGGATATTCCTTCAGGACATTTTTTTCTGCCAAATTTCATTCCTGGACATAGAATATTTTTTTTCTGTTTCTGTCAAAAATGTTTTCCTGAATTTGACCTGGTGAAAATGCACACAAAAGACAACTGTAGGAGACAGTGAATGAAGAGTGATATCAGAAGACAAACCGCCCTCTGCACTCCTGACTGCTTTCTTCTGACAACTTTGTTGACTTCAGAGAGTCAATCAATACAGCATAAACTCTCGTGAACCATCCTGTTTGTCTAATCGATGGTTAATACTGTTGTAGACATAACCTGCAGGTGAGGTCAATGTGCTTTATAAAAATCTGCTGAATCACCCTGAGTGTGACTGTGAGCTGGGATATTCTTCTAATATTACACAAGGAGGTTGTATGAATTGTAGTCTATTGAACAAAAAAAAAAAAAAAAAAAAAAAAAAAAAAAAGAGAGTGGTTACAGTACAGGAGGCTCCCTCTTTAGGTCCTTCCTGTAGACATACTTTGCTCCTGTGTAGCTGAAAGTGATTCTCATCCCATCAGTCTTCACCACTGGTGCCTGTTAGACCATTGTGTTCCATGCTTGATGATAAAATAACCTTAATTATTTATTTAGAGCTAGAACCACAGAAGGACAAGGCATCAAAACGGTCACCACTGCAATGTCCAGTCTTTTAGGAGGTGCCTAGACCCCAAATGGAACACTGTACCCTATACGGCATATAAGGAGAGCCAGCCTTCACAGAAGGAGACTCCTTGCTGGCAGCACATCCTATAGCCTCTGCCTTCTGGCTCTTATCTTTCTTATTTCCCTCTGTCCCCTTCTTACGTTTTGGGAGGTTCTTCTCTCCAGCCTCTGAAAGCCTGCAGCAGGGCTCAGTCACCTACACAGAGGTGTCCATGCCACTGTGCACATTCCAGGGTGTCCGCTGGCCTCCAGCTGCTGCTCCAGAGCACCTGGCATGGGGGCACGTGCTGCGGCACCATGAGCAGCCCTGCGGAGGTATCACCGCAGCAGAAGCCCACTCTTGGTATCACTGTAGAAGGACAAGCTGCCCATGTTTTGTTTTCTGTTAACATCCAGCCCAAAATAATTTGTTCATACTTCATAATGAAACAGATGCCTGCGTGAGAATGTTTTTTTGCTTGCTTGAGAATTGACTGCTTTTCCATCTAGGCTTCTGGGACTACTGACTTTTCCTGTTAGCACAAGTTTTTTTAGGAGTAAAAGATCAAACTACACTGCTGAAAACGGTGTTTCCAGCGTTGTTGGACAGCCATGCCTTATGACCCAGAATCTAGGATAACATGGGAGACTGAAGCTTTCCCTGCGTAGACACGTGCACAGAGGTGCATCTGTCAATGTTTCACAAATGCAAACTCACTCTTAGGTGGCTTGGCTAGGTTAATTATTTGTAAGCCTGGCAATGATAAACTCTAGGAGATATCCCAGAAGGTTTAGTGACTACTCCTACAAGGACCTGACATTCTCTGTGTCAGAAGACTGCGAGGTAAGAAAATATTAGTTCAAGCATGAAAGTTAATCATAGTGTAGACAACTTGGGAAAACTCATCTCACCTGACTTTGTAGACACCTACATCTAGTCTAGCTGTCTAGTCTTCTTTACGTAGGTCTAAATTCAGGAGGAATCCCTCACCATGCACTTGAACTACAGCTGATACCTGAACTACTTGAAAGGATGCTGTCTCAACTGAAGCAGTTAGAAGTTTAGATGAAGCCAGTCCCTTCAACCTTCCCTTAGGGGTAGGGGAGAGGAGTAGAAGTCTTCAGAGGGTGTTTATCCCAACACTGACATTTCTTACCCTGTCAGAGGTATCCATCAATATTTCAGGCAAGTCCTCTTCAATGCAGTGACTAGCCTAAATAGAAGTGAAAAATACAATACAGTCTGTCTCCTAACTTAACAGGACTTTTGGAAATATCACTTCACTGAGGGTGTAAAGTGTTTTGGAAAATGCTATAGAAGTGTCATTTGTATCTTGCATGCCTGAAGGCGTGTAATCTCTTAAGAATGTCTTGGTTCAGATTGACCATTCAGGGGTTAAAACTAGGGGAAACCTCAAAGACACTCTAGTAACTTAGGAGTGAATATTCACCACAGCTGCTGCTGTTGCCCACCAGCTTGTTTCCATTTAGCATCTTCCTTTATACCAATAAGGTATGAGTATGCATTTTTAAAAATTTGTTTTCTTCAAACATTATGCTGATTTCTTGACAAAGCATTGGAAAATGTTTTGTGTCATCAAGCTTTGTGAACTTTCCTCTCCATATAAAGCATACCAGAATTATGTTAATTTGGGCTGGAGCTGTGTTCAAAATTGTAACCCAATATTTAAAATGTACTGGCTCTGCTTGTGTTCAGCACACTTGAAAAATGCAGCTCACACATTATGTTCCATGAAACGTTTCTCCACACTGAATTACACCCTCTGAACCTGGTAGGGTAATTGTGAATGTAACCATCTTATAAGCCCAGGAGCATGTTTACGAAAGATAGCCTTGTAGCGGGAAGATAGAAATGAAATAAAATGTCATTTTCTCCAGTGGTCATGCTGACATAACACTTGGTTTCAGGTATGTGAAGGGCATTAGGTGTTTTCTCAAATACTTTGAAGAGCAAGTGGCTTACCTAGAAGCTGGCAGGTGTTCTCAGTTCTATTGAGCTTGAGGTTTTTTTACCGTGATGTATTTTTGCCAGCAGTTCCTTACATGACAGTTTGACTGACAAATATGAGACCTTGCCTAAGCAAAACTAAAACAAAGCTGCGATATTCAGTGAAAATTAGTGACCACCTTTCTTTGGCTAACGTCAGCAGCTCCTGCCATCTCCATGAAAGGCAGACAAAGAGAAGGTTGTGAATGGGGTGTTACCCGCTCACCGTTGCTTTTAGAGCTATCTCTTGACATGCCAGCATGTTAGGCTTTCAGATTTACTTCTAGTTCCCTCTAATTGGCTTCCTTTCTGTCCCTCTCTCCTGCTTAGTTTGTAGTCTTACTTTGTGTCATCTTGCCATATTCCATACTGTCTCACTTACCTGTGATTATTTCCTGTTTTCCCCTCCACTCTTCGAGCCCCTGGACCTTTCTCCTCTCTGGATGTGATTGTCTCCCCATGGAGACAGTCAGTGTGAAGAATAGGAAGAATAGATGCCATTGACAGGCAGGTAATATCAGGACTTCCAGAGCATTTCATACCTGAAAACCTTCTCTTTAGCATCTTTCCTCTTCTTTTGTCAGCTTTCCATCAACAAGCATAGACAGGATCCTAATATTTATAGATATTCAAGGGTTTCTTAGATCACCACTAGTAATGATTTCAGACTCCTCCTCTCCGAAACCAGGGTTAAGGGATTAGCTCCCTCTGCAAGTATCCCTCCAAGCCCACTCAAGCATTAACATGATACAAACCAGTACGACTGCACTCTAAGGTCACTTATGGCCTAATGTGAAGGTGCATTGACCATTTCAACATCCGACCTGCAGGTCCTCACTATCCTAGAGTGAGAGATGCCAGCCACTTAACTCTCCTAGCTGTTCCTCCAGCAGTTGTTGGGAATTTAAGAGTAGAAAAGCGATGGGAAATACAACTTCTGTTCGGAAACCCAAGGTGGACATGGAAAAGAAGATTTACACACCAAGTATCAGAAGTCTGTATCTGTCTGCCTTCTCCCAACAGTGACCACCTCCAGCCCTCTTGCTCCCTGGAGCCTGGAACGTGCCATATGTCTTGTTAAACTGCTTGTGCCCTCTGCCCCCACAGATTAAGCCAATGTATGTCCTATACTAGTGGGAAATGCAATTGTTTTTAAGAGTTTTTTGTACCTTTTACAGGGTCAAGCTGCGAATAGGGTATGTTAGCATTTTTTCACCACCTTTATTTTCAGAAGATTTACTCTCTTGTTTAGCTTGCCTAAAAGCTTGACAACACTAAGGGATGCACTTTAAAAAATGAAAAAAAAATCCTGGTTACAAAATCAGGTAAAAAGCAGGTAAAAGTATGTAATAATATTAATAACTCACATGAGTATATTTTCTCCTTAAGTTCTATTTATGCTTAAAGCATTAAGGTGCACTTGAGTGCACGGTTGGCTAGCACTCGCTATTTTAGTGATGTGCGTTAGCACAGACTTGGCCTCAGATGGACAAAGATGAGTTTCAGTGTTTGCAGATCATAGCCAAAAAGCTACACACTTGAATCAGACATAGTAATATAAGAATAAGTTGCCTCTGAAAAAAGTGCAGAGCATATTCAGTTTAAAACCCCACTTCATCTAGTTGCATTGTAGAAGAAAGAAAGAACGTGTTGTCCTTTTGTAGTCTGCTGCATGGGAGAGACATGGGGGAATGCTGGAGAGCAAGCAACCTGAAAATGAAGTTAGTTCTTCTGTTTTCTCCCTGCCAGCTTCATTTTCCGTTTACTTTTTTCTAATTTCCTTTTTTCCCTAGACTTTTCTCATGGCAATATTAAGCATCAGATTTGATTACTAACATCTGCTGAACAGTTTCCTTCTACACAGAGGCTGCTCTGCCGCATCAAGCCCCTTCACAAGACAGTTTTTGTCTGTTGTAAACATATATAAGCCCTAATATTTTAAAGCCCTAATGTTTTAAAATCAACAGAATAAGCTGAACCTCTGTTGCTCTGATTCTGTCCTACAGCAATAGAAATAAACTCTGCCTTACCTGAGTCTGCGTGTTTCTTCCACAATGCTTCTTTCTCAAGAGAGAATATGTTTGTAACCTGCATGTGAAATGCTGCTAAGACCATACACACGGTTTGAAATAATTGATTTATGAAAAAAAAAAAAAGTCAGTTTTGTAAGGAAAACTTTGCAGAGGGATCTTAAAAAATCCAATTCACCCACAGGCCTTAATTTAAAGATGGTAATATGTCATAGTTCAGCCCTGATCGGGACCAGACTACACAGTCTCTCTCTCACTCCCCCCACCCTCCAGTGGGACAGAAGGGAGAATTTGTAAACAAAATGCAGCAAAAATGCTTGGGTTGAGATAAACAAACAAAAAATATAAGAGCAATAACAGAAAAAAAAAACAGTGATGGAAAACAAGTACAGTACAATGGCTTACAACAAATGTCAATACCCAGTTTCTTCTCACATAGCAGGAGGCTCTCTTCAGCACACTTCTCACTGATACACTGAGCATGGTGTCACATGGGATGGAACAGCCCTTTGGCTAATTTGGGTAAATTAACCCCAGCTGTTAGCTTATTAGTAAACTATCCCAGCTGGGTGCCCCAGCCATAGAGGCCACCAGCTCCAGTTCTCCACCCAGCTCAGGTGAATATTAACTCTGTCCTAGCTAGAACCAGGACATCACATTAACTACATTTTGAACTTATACAGGTGTGCAACCAAGTGAGGTACCACACAGCTTACCGTAATTCCATTTCCACATTGAAAGCTCATCCTGTTTCTCAGCGAGGAGAGGTAGCAGCTGCAGGGATTGCATGGAGATGTGCATCGCTGCAGCAGCAGCTACCAGGGAGGTGGCATCCCTGCACCGGCAGGCGTGCAGTGGCTTTCTTCTTGGGACAGCACAGAGGTGCCTGGTGACACAAGGTGGCAGAATGCACCACAGCACTGCAGCCACACGGGCAGTTCGCCTATGGCATTGCCAAATGTTAACAAATAAGTCCAGGCGCTTTTCCTGTAAAATACAGTCTTCTGGCTTTAACGGGAAAAGCAACATCTTCCAGCAACTGCTTGAGACCTGCTGCTTTCACTCACTAGGGAACCAGGAGGTGACAAAGCACTGACACTCAGGGTGACACAGACACTGCGTAGTCTGGTCCTGATCAGGGCTGAACTACAACACACAGGCAGGCGGGTAGCAAAAAGCTGAGCACTTGGGTGGCCTGGGGATCATAGAATAGTTTGAATTTGGAAGGGATCTCAGAGCACCTGGTCAGGGTAAGGCAGGCCAGCACAGATCCCACCTGCTGGTACACTGGCTAAGTCAGGAGCCACTTCCAGAGGAGATATTTCCAAGACCTCCTGTGACTCCTAGAGGGTTAGGTAGTCACTGCCAAATAGGATTGATGGTCTTGTGGAGCGAGGTGCCAACTGCCGCTGCTGTGCCCAGTGGCCAAGTATTTGGAGCAGAGATCCAGGGTGAAAGCGATACAGGTCCATTCCTCCCTTCAGCCTGAGCTGACCCTGACATCAGACCTGGGAGTCTTTTGGGTGGCACATTCTTCATTGCTCACTTTGGAGCAAAGTCACTTTCCAAGAAGCCTGAAACAGTTTTTTAGGATAGAGATAATCAGCACGACTCACTAAAGGATTAGTGAACTTACCTGCACGAGGAGAGATTGATGGGATAACTTGGGCCACTCCTTTAATGCACCTGAGCTGTCCGAGCCATGAAAGCTGCCTTGCTCTGTGACCCCACACCTCCCTTCCCCATTGCCACTCAGTGAATCGCCTCCACCGTTGCAGACAGGCCTCGCTGGAAGGAGCCACAAACACCTTGTTGTCACCAGTCCCACCACTGCCACAAGGGCAGGTGCTGGCCCACAGTGCCGCCGCAGCAGCAGCACCCCTCAGCTGCCTGCATTTCACTCTGTGCAAAGTGGGAGCTCAGGCTCAGCTTTTGCCCTCTGGAGTTCTCCAAAGATCACGTCAAACACAAGGCAGTACCAGGGCACGGGTGCTGGAAGACGCCATCCTCTGTTACTGAATTGACGGCAGCTTGCTCAAGGGTTATTGGTCTGTGCTCGCTGCTCTCACAGACAGCTCTCAGCCTCAGTCAGTCAACATCAGGGCCCAGCCACAACAAGCTGTTTGGATGTGGTTGCACTTTGGGGAGTAAGAGAGTTTAATAGAGTGTATATGGCCTCAGAGCCAGCAAATGGAGCCTAGTCCTTCTTGTTTTACTAGGACGAAGATGCAGCTGGCCATTGGTGTCCAGAACTGCAGCTAGGAAGTAGCCGAGAGTCCCCTAAAATGGCAAATGTATGCACAGAAAGAAGCATGAACAAATATTGAACTTGAGTGATTGTCTGTTTGAGGATGTGGCTCTGCCCTCCCCATCCTTGGAAGAGGCTGATCATGTGAAGAAGTGCACAGACTCTGGGAGCAATGAACTAACATGGCCTGGAAGAATCCCATTAAACAGTTAGAGGAAGAAAATAATGGAACATTATGAGAGCTTGTTCCTAGGCAAGACCTGGGAAGTGTGAGAAACCAAAGAGATTTGGCTTTGGTAACAACAGAATGAAACTAATACTAAATCAAAAGTTTCACTCACACAATACTGTAAAAATAATGCAATATATCTTATCCAGAAAATACCTTCTTCAACCAGTTACATTCTGACAATACTAACATTGCATCGGTCTTTTTCTGAATGAATAAATTCCCTACTCTACAAATAGTTCTTTGCTTCCATTTTCCCTTGGTTTCATGTTTTGCCAAGCATTTGATATCAATAAAGACAAATCTGCTGTCACATTGCCAGAGTTATCAGAATGCTTTATTTCAGTTTTGAGCTCTTTTTTTTTTTTTTTTTACCATTGGTTTTAACTACAACAATACAAATTTACTGAGCTTCCTACTTCCTTTGGTTTGGGGATTGGGTTTGGGGGAGGGAAGTCAGTATTTTGGGTCACACTGAAGGTAGCAAAGCATTCAGTTCTTAAAAATCTTCAACACAGTTTCTACATAATGATCATCTGGTGGGGGTTTCCTTGGGCTGCCAGGCTGTAGGAACTTCTTAATTGTAGGCATATTGCTCATTCTTATTTTAAAAGCCTATAAAATAAAACCAACAGAGTCAGAGAGAAGTTCCATTCTCCTATCCAGAACTAGGATTAGGGAAGAGCTGGGCATCTCAGGTGGCAAGAAATGCCTGTATTAAGGCATCTGAATCAAGGATCCAGAAACATCTCATTGTACAGACAGTCAGAGAGGACTCACTGATGCAGATCGCAAGCAGCTGGAGACCCCATGGTTAGATAAGCAATCTTAGATACACAAGAGCCTCTTCTAAAAATGGGGCTAAGGGAGAGGAGCTTCACAGAGCGACAGCCAGTTCTTGCTGGCATATATATAAGCATAATTTCTTCTTTGTTACAAGCACTGGAAGAATAAGGGGGAAATACAAGAAGGAGCAAGAAAAGTAAAAACTGCGAAATAAGTAACCGCCAATTCTAGATTTTTTTCCCTTCTGGCAGTGAAGGAATCTCTCCATAAGTCAAAGCGTGGCTATCTTAGCCATGCCTAGTGGCTAAGATATCTTGCCAGAAGATGGGAGCTAGAGGCAAGAATTACGTGAGGTTGCAAAACTGCATATGGGATAAAATCTGACACACGTTACTGCCCACTTAGTGCTGAAGTGCCTACATTCAGGCTTGAAGTGTTGGGCTTGAGATTTTAAAACATTTTAAAAAGTAATTAAAAGAAAAACCAAAGCCCTTTTCCTCATCATTTCCCACCAGAAAACCTAACTGTCATAGTCTGATGCTGAACTGTTTCTTTTGTCAATGGGAATAAAGCCAAAGCCTTTGAGTGCACCCCTCAAATTAACAGTTTGTAAGCACAACGAAGCATGACCTCAAGCCTTGCATCCTCAATCTGAATTCACATTGCCTACACTGCATTATTACTGTGATTACAGGCACATGGGAGGACTATTGAACACCATCTGCTTTTTCCCAGTCACAGACTACTTTGGGCCACTGTGTCTCACCTCTCAATGATTCCTGCAGGTCATGCCACAGGCTTGCCCATGCAGTGTGCCCTATAGCGTGCTGCATGCCTGGGGGTTTCTGATTTCTGATCCAATCTCACAGCATAAGTGCCTCACTTCTGCTTGGTTTCAGACTTTGTAGATGGAACAAAAGTAGAAAATTCATCCTTGATTGTATAGTTGGTTATTGAAAGAAAACTGTGGCTTAATGCTAAGGCTTGAGTTTCTAGTCATACTGTAAAAGGCAGAAATGAGGCAAGACTACTGTGATCCCAAAATTCTAATACCAGCCAGTACAGCAGATGGCACACTGCACCTTATTCTAACCTGTCAACCTGTATCACAGACTTCATTTGTTGTCTGGTATCAGACAGCATCTACTGGCACGAAGCAGGAAAGTGAAAACAGGGCAGCTTAGATCAGTGATTCCCTTGGGATTACATTATTTTTTTTTCTATTGAGGAGGCATATACTGCTGAAAGAGGGATAGGCTCTGTGCTTAATCAGGAGCACAGTGTCTTACAACAAACTAAATCAGTTTGCTCTTGTGCTTGTTGTTAAGCAAACATACAATAGTGACAGTTCCTCAAAGAGCCCACGCTCCTGATTTACATAGCACGGAGAGATGATCACTTCAGGATTGCCCTCTGCCTCCTGAATACCAGCATGCCCAGTAACGAAGTTACCTGCAACTGAGGAAACGCCAACAGCACAGCAGGTATTTTCTCCTCCACTGCTAAAATGGCTTCAATTAACTGAACATCTGCCCAGCTGCATTTGTTGCCCACGAGAAAATCTTGGCCATGTTGTTTCAAAACCTGTAGAACACAAGAGAATGGAGGCTGCAGATGAGAATGGGACAGATGATGCCTGGCAGCTAAGCCTGGCAGCACAGCTGTAGAGCTGAACAATGATTATGTCTGAAATATCAGGGTGGAGTTTGCAGCTGGAAGCTGTGAACCTAAATCACTTCATTGTTGTTGGGAAAAAATCTGACTTCTTGTAGTACACAGACTACAAAGTTTGGTCACTTGGTAATGATGGATGATGACAGGCACTGGGAACAGGGACAAAACCACATGCTTAAGTAGACTAGTAGCAGTCAGAATTAGAAATAGGGATAATGGAGGAACTAAAGAGTAACTTGGAGAATTTATAAAATTGCCATTTAGATATTACATTTAAAATTATGTCCAATATTGATACCAGGAAGCAAACTCAGAAATGCAGAATTACCATAGCTAACCAAAGAAGATCCCTGCCTTTGGGAATAAGTTACTGTAGTCATAAGAACTTGTAGGATGCTCAGCCTTTATTATTGTTTTCCATCAAAACTAGATGAATGCTACAAAAGTGAGAAATGTTGCCAGATGCCTGAGTCATAGGGGTTTGTTTTGTTGTTTTCGAAAGTGGGATGTGCAGAAATTTAAGACTGTTGTTTTACTAAAGTACTCCTAATCTCTCTACCTTATTTATTTGCAAGGGATTTTTGCATTCTTCTAATTAAAATGTTCCAACTGAAATTAAGTATAGCAGAGAGTTGTGCTCTAAATAAATATAAGTGTGTAACTATCCCCTCAAGGAAAAAAAGAAATCATATGTGCTTGCTTTTACTTTAGTGAAAAGTTTTGCTGTTTAGCTGAAAACATGTTGCTTTTTTTGTTTTGCAGATGTTCAAATACCACAGCCCTGACAACACAAGCCAACAAATAGAGAAAACATGCTGCGGTATTTCCCCTGCTTTTTGAGAGCTAAGAATGCTGAGGATTTGGAACTGACCTGCACTACAAACATGTTCTTATTTTGGGGAAACTTTTTAATAATTGTAAATACAAGTTTTACAGACACTGTCACATACCTTTTCGAAGACGGGGAAATACCTGTTAGTTGCCTTCTCCTTAATTGAGTTAAAGTTTTTCTCCTTTTCCTCAGGTGGAGAGAAAGGAAACATCAAGATCATTTGCATCAGATCTGTTATTCCTTCCACATACATGTCAATCCTGTTGGTGGGAGAGAGACAGTAGAAGAGAGTGCAGAACTTATTTTGTCTGTTTCACAGTTAACCAAGACAACTTATAGAAATTTTATATCACCACCATAGTGCCAATTTTCACAGCCAAACTAAGCATAATCTAAAGATAAATAATTTTTAAAAGGACTAAAAGCCTGTTTCTGCTCAGCAGCATTTCAGAAGCAGTGGTTAAAACCTAAGCAAAGGCTAGAGTCCTTGCTTTTTATTCTGTTAGCCTTTCTCATGTTTTTCTACTGGATTTATGGGATTGAATTTCTTATATATAATGCAGCTATCAAATAACAGATTGCTCGTTAAGTGAAAGGAGGTGTTACGGTACAAGGCTCTCTCCTTCAGGTCTTTCCCATAGAGATTGTATTTCCCTGCTATGTAGCTGAGGATGGCTCTGGTCTGTACCATCTTCATCCCATCGATCTCAACCAGGGGCACTTGCTGGAACAGCAGGGATCCACCTAGGGTGGAAAGTTGAAGGAAAGCTGGTTAGTTCCTCTTAGACTGCTAGCTTTACAGGACAGCGAGAGACTGAGCATATTTATTTTGCCGTGTAGAAAATCATTGATGTCTTGCCCTAACTGTAAAACTCCATGGAGTAAATTAACTTTGTGGGAAAGATCAAACATTGACGAGCTTGCAGCACGCTTTTGAAGCAAGGTCATCGTGGTGCAACAGGGCCCCTTGCTTTACGGCATTGCTTTCACTGGCCGGCGGAGCAAGCCGTGCCAGCTCCTTTGGGCTTCTGACCCAGCCTCACGCTGGCAGGAAAAGCCTGAACCAGCACTCTCAGCCCAAGGGATCAGAGGAGAAAAAATATCTGTATTAAATCTGAACTTAAAAAAAACCAATGCCGTTATTTTGAATGCAGCTCTGTTCCCTGTCAGGGATATATACGCACGAGTAGAAAGAATGAGAGGGGTCGGTACCACAGCAAGACCGCACTACTGGGATAAAGGAAGAAGTCAGGCCACTTTAAACATTGTGAAGCTACAGAGTTAGAGGCAGGCACTGTGGCAGCAGCTTAACTGTTTTACACCATTACTCCAGGGACAAGAGAGGAGTCCCAGTAGGTTTTCATTACAGGCCTCTCCTCAGCGTCACTCTGCAATATTTAAGCGTATTTAGATACATCTTTGTGGTTCCATTTTCTCCTTGTGCTGGTAGGAGTGTTTGTCTGAGCCTTCAGCGAGGCAGCTCTGAAAGCTAAGCTGACATAGAGACCCAGCATAGCAAAATCAGCCTTTTCTAGACCAGTTTTCTGCTTGCTTAATTCACTGTCTTTGGAGATACTCCCTTCTCCGTTTACACATTAAGGGCATCCAGAGAACAATCCCGCCCTGTTAAAATCATGGCAAAACTCCAAATCCAACTAGGCAGCTGCCACTTTGCATTGCTCAAAGTTAGTAATTTATTTTAATTGCTCAATTTTAATCCTCTCAGTGCATCCTTCTTTCTGGTATAAGGGTTCATTTTAGCAGGCATATGTTTGCTTTTTTGTCCATAGAGCTATTAAAATACTTTGCTAGACTAGAATTAATAAACATTCTTCACTCATTCTGTATGTGAATCTTAGAAAACTAACAGCTCTGTAAGGATATTTTTCAGCAGAAGGATGTGAAATGAAAAATAAAATCTGACTTTCTGGCCCTGGCCCTGGCCAGAAAGTGATGCAGCAAGTGTGAGTGAACTGAGTGCAGGGTTTGTTTCTTTTCTACAGAACAGAGGGATTTCTCTCTTATGACCAGTAGCAGATTGCTTCTCTTCACTTTGCAGTAAGAACCACTTCATATAACCACTGCATAGAATATATATGCAAGATTAAAAGCAGTTTGCCAGTCATTTTGCAAATTGGATTGTGCTGTCGGAAGGTGGTCCACAAAGCATACATTAGAAAACAATCACCTAGATTGTTTTGTCACCAACAAAACTATTTGTCAGTGACACTGACTACTATTTGTCACTGGTGTTTGGGAACTGCTCTAACTCCAAAGGTTGACATGAAGTCTTTCTGTCTTGCTGCTTTGACCATGTCAGACTTTCCACAGGTCTCCCCGCTGTCTCCCTGTTTTTAACTGGGGCAAGCTTCATAGCTCAGGCTTATCCTGCTTAGGACTGTCACCAGTGTGTTCGCACAGAGCCTAGCACAAAAGAAAACTGGCTTTCCTGGGGATTTTGGTGCCATGCCAGCCTTTCATTTATTAACTCACTGAGGTTCAGAACCAACATACAGGTGCATCTATACCAGTCAACAACAGCTCAGGCCAGCTGGCACAGACTGACCACATTCACTCTATTTAGCTCTCTCTCTGCCTATAGAGCACAGTGGTCACATTTAAATGACATCTTGGAAATGACCTTTGGCTTGAGACAACTCCCAAATGATGCCTAGGAATTGCTTCAGGAAGTGCTATTTGCCCTGGACCAAAAATGTGCCACGAACCATGCTAATGGTTCAACAGCATAGATAATTAAGTTGCGTTAAATAGGAATGTTTGCTACTCCTGTTTAAAGTACCACAATAAACACACTCACAGAAGCTGCAGCTTTTCACTTATAGGAGTTGTTTGGCACTAGAAAGAACTAGTTACTCAAAACTAGTATTTCAGTATTCTAGGTGTGCACCTAGAATTTTGCACTGGTTTAAATAAACTAATTTTAAACCACAGATTTAGCTAAATTGGAGCAATTTTTTAAAGGACCAAGCCTCAGGTATCAGGATTCTTACCTTTGATTAACTTTTCATACTCCTCTCTTGTTTCCAAAAAAGTTTCTTCAAACTGAAAAAGGACAGAGAATAGAATTACATTGCTGTATTTGAACATTGTTCTTCTGTAAGTGACTGCACGTAACCATCTTCAACAGTGCTGCAGGGCCCCAGATGTCCTGAGGGTCCTCCACACATCCTCACAGCTGGGGAGGAGCAGCCTGGGAAGGGCCTGGCCACTTCTGCCTCAGGGCACTGATTCAGAAATAACCTAAGTGCAGGTAGAAACAGAGTACAGATATTTACAGGAAGAAAACAGGTTGCAGCCAGTGCCAAGGGAAGCACAAGGTAAATCAACTATTTCTAATCCCACTCCAGGGCACGTAAGTCAACAATGCATTGTAACTGCAAACTAAAGAGAGACTGAGTTAAGGTGGTTTTGCACAGCTGGAAAACTCAGATTAATTAAGGGCTTTTATATAAATCCCCATTTTGACCCATTATGATTAATTACTTCAGGGAACTGATGCTAGCTCTAATAAACTCCAAGCTCCACTGAGTTTGCATCCCAAATATTAACACTCAAACAAGGTAGTTACAAACATGCAGTGGCATTGGCCAAAGGAATTTAGCCACCCTCTTGCAGCTGTTTCTCCTCCAGGTGCATGTTAAATTGCTCTTACTGAGGCCAGTTGAAAACACCAGTCTGGAACACTGTACCGAGTGTCAACTCACCTCCACGCCCGCTGCTCCCAACAGCCACCGTATGGGCTCCATTCGCCCCCTTCCATTAAGGTAGGTAAGCCTGGGCTTCCCTGACATGCTTCTGAGCTCCCAGTTCCCTGAAAAAATATTAAGTAGAAAACAGCATCTCATAAACCAGGTGTAAGTATCATTATTTTGAGGGGAGAGCGCGCCTTTTGTTCTCACTATACCTGTTGAAGCTTAAACGATAAAATGAGAGATAGACCAGTGACACCACACAGCCTGCACTAGGAAAGGAAAGATGCATGGATCTGTAAAGCCTTCCCCAGTGCTACTAGGGAGGTTTGTTATGTTTATTAGCAAACACGGACATGTTTAAACAAGTGGTATGAGTCCCGAGCTACAGGGGGAACCTTGCTGCATTTTACAACAATTATTACAAAGCTGCTGAAAATCCTACCACGTCCTCAGGGGAGTTACTCACTCATCCTCATTGTCATCATCCTCATTGAAAAGATGAAAAGAAAAGGAAAACATGTTTTACTGGTATGCTGAAATTTGTCTATCTTTGTTTGCCAGATGTCAGAGCGCATTTTGCAGCTTCAACTGCCATCCACTTCTTTCCTCAAGCAGGGGCATCTTCCCTTTATTCCATGAAACAGGCTGAGCTTCCTTGGTGGTCCTATTGAATGGCTACAGCCTGTTTCCTTGCTGTTTATGGCACCCTTGAGGTGTCCCTCAAAGCCAGATCTAGAACCTCACTGCATTGGCTTCAGGTGCCCCCAAAAGCATCCCCCCAGGGCACCAAGGATTGGCAGATCAGAGGCTGCCTGAAACTTCCTGTAACAGCACCCCTCTCTGCACCACGAGTAGAGCAGAGTGCACATCCGTATTGAGCTGTTTCATGCATAGGGACAATCAGCTGGACTATTTGTGCTGACACTTGAATATAAGTGTTTGCAAATCCAGGCCTTAATTTCTCTGTGCTTCATTGCCCTGATTATTAAAAAAATGGAACAGGCAAAGATGTTAGTATCATATCACAAAGATGTTAGTATCATACACTAATGATTGGGAGAAAAAAAGCTTAAAAATGGGTATCCTAATCCTAATGGCTCAGAAACCAGAGTAGAGATGAGAAACTCAACATGAGCTGGCAATGCGCCCTTGCAGCCCAGAAGGCCAACTGCATCCTGGGCTGCATCAAGAGGAGTGTGGCCAGCAGGTCAAGGAAGGTGATTCTCCCCCTCTACTCTGTTCTGGTGAGACCCCACCTGGAGTACTGTGTCCAGTTCTGGAGCCCCCAACATCAGAAGGACATGGACCTGTTGGAGAGGGTCCGGAGGAGGGCCATGAAGATGATCAGAGGGCTGGAGCACCTCTCTTATGGTATGTCTCTCTTATGAGAGAGTTGGGGCTGTTCAGCCTGGAGAAGAGGAGGCTCCAGGGAGACCTGATAGCGGTCTTCCAGTACCTCAAGGGGGCCTAAAGAAAGATGTGGATACACTGCTCAGTAGGGCCTGTTGTGACAGGACAAGGGGTAATGGTTTCAAAATAGAGGGAGGTAGATTTAGATTAGATATTAGGAAGAATTTTTTTATGCTGAGGGTGGTAGAACACTGGAGCAGGTTGCCCAGAGAGGTGGTGGATGCCCCATCCCTGGAAACATTCAAAGCCAGTTTGGACGGGGCTCTGAGCAACCTGATCTAGTTGGAGGTGTCCCTGCTCCTTGCAGGTGCGTTGGACTAGATGACCCTTGAGGGCCCCTTCCAACCGTAACCATCCTATGATTTATGATTTCCTAGTGAGCCTTAACAACACGCCTGTCCTGAATTCCTCTGAGGATGCTTCTCAGTGATGTGAGAATTCCTTAAGAGAGGACACAGCATTATTTGCATTAGTAGGAAGTGCCCTTTAGCTCCGGAGCTGGGAGTGGAGTCCAGCATACCAAGTGGGCCAGCTTTCCTGCTCAAACGGAGAAGTAATAGCCACGGTGCTGGAGCCTTGCACTGCATTCTCCCACAGACCTCTGCCTTCCATACCTTCCCCACTCAGGGGTTTCACACCTGCCTTGCTCAGCTCTGAACTGCACCATAGGATTCATTTCCTGGTTATAAACCATCTTTCTCTCACTTTCTCTCTCCTGTGGCTTCCAGCTGGTGAGTAACTATTAAGCCACGCTTAGTCTACCTGGCACATGAACTAAAGACAGCAGAGAACATACATTGCCCCAACAGATGCCCTAATAAATTTGGAAGTAGCTTCACGATCAATAGTCACTCAAACACTGTAAGAAAGAGGAAATTGTAAGTTAGTACTTACCTCCTAACCTTAACTCAGCCTCCACCCAGCACAGACAGGTTCCCCAGGGTGTTTAAACTTTGGAGCCCAGGGGGAGTTTCCAGCCATACCCAATTAGAGAGAAGTTGTTATTAAGCTAGCAGTACCCACCTTAAAGGCGTACATCTCTGAAAATTGCCACCCAAGGCAAAGACTTTCTTTCTTTTTCAGTTTGCTGATTTGACTATACCATGTGGGTAGCCTCACAGTTTCTATGGTAGCCATCTATCCCAACTGCTCTCAGGGAAGTATTGAGGTGTTTTACCCAAATACAAGGGCAAGGGATTTTGAAACACTGAGAAAATTCTAGATTTTTCTGGGTCATATTTAGGGTAATAGTAGCCATTTAAAGACTAAGCACTGAAGTTTCTAGGTTTATTTCAATGTTTAACAGTGACTGAGGTTTTTATTTTTAGTGCTATAATGCATAGAAAAGATACTTAAAGTAGGGGATAACAGCGCTCAATTACTTTGAAGTACAGTTCGCCAGTATCAAACTTACTTAGTGATAATTTGGTATAAAAAACAGGTGAGCAGTTTTTATGTCACAACTCACCCTGTGTGAATGTGACACCACTTAGCGTGGTGTAAACGCCCGCTGTACCATGCTAGCTGGCAGCAGTGCCAGCCATCGG
The DNA here is from genome assembly GCF_036417535.1 of Chlamydotis macqueenii. NCBI lineage: Eukaryota > Metazoa > Chordata > Aves > Otidiformes > Otididae > Chlamydotis > Chlamydotis macqueenii. The sequence continues at coordinate 25,597,960 of NC_141558.1, forward strand.
TCCCCATATGCCTAAACCACTAGAAGAATAGAACAGTTTGGGTTGGAAGGGATGTTTAAAGGGAGTGAGGCACATACAAGAAGGGATAGCTAAGTCAGAAAGGAGCATTTGTTCATACCTGTCAATGATGACAGCATTGAATTAAGATTAATCTGGTCCTGCTTTTGAGGTCCTTGGTGTCACCACGTACCTGTGTGCAAGAGTTGGTTTAGGAACAGTGACCACAGAAGAGAGTGCAAGTAACCATTGTCTCCTTGTCCTTTCAGCAGTCTCAAATGCTGCCGATGGCAGCAGTAGGCTTGATAGCAAAGAAGAACGGGAGGAAGAGGTCTCTGATTTGAAGCTCAGGAATGAGTTTTCAAGTAAAGTGTTCTGATGCTTTTTGAATTTGCTGAACATGGCCACATGCAACTTTGACTTGTTCCACTTCCACACATTCCTGTTTGCCAGACTTTACTCCTCGTTCTCTTTTTATTTTGCTTCCAGCACAGCCTTTCATAATGTGATTATATAGCTCCTTTGACATCTGAAGGTATTGTATCAATGAGGTTACTGTTACCTAGAGATTGAATAGCTATTCTGTAAACCTCTAGAGCAGAAAACAAAATAAGTTTATTTTATAAATAATTTGTTGAGCCATGCCTGTGAGTATTCAGGCAGCTGGCATGGAGCCCAGGTACCACTTAGGTGATCTTGAGCTGGGCATAGGCAGATTTTAAGTGGTGTATATACCATGCCCTGGCATGTCAAGTTCCCACTGTGCTCTGTGGACAGACTTCGTTGTGCCTTAGGTTAGACAAGTCCAAAGTCTTCTCGAAACATACCGCCCTGTGGTCCTCACAAACCACTAAGCAGCTGTCTTGGGGGACCATGCTTGATTCCAGCTTCCAGCAGCATCCTTGCAGAGGTGGGAACAGGGTATATAACTGCCACTAGAAAATTAAACAAGGCGAGTTAGGAGGATTCTCTCCATGCTGCTTATGGAGCTCCTAAGCTGAAGCACACCACCACTGTGATAAAAAATTAGAGTCCACATGAATAGTTAGAACAAATTATGTGTCACTCAAGCCTAAACTTGCTGCAAACCTTAAGCAACTGCTCTGTTTCTGTCCTGGAAGCGTTGCTGACTGCCCAAGGACAATGTTAACCACGCCTGTATTCACCCTCAGACATATTTCTGTAAGCTGTTTGGCACTTATCCAGACCACCAGCACAGAAAGGTCTGAAAACAGTAAGCCTAATTCTGATTTAGACCCATTGTGCTGGTGGCAAGCAGAGCTTAAGTGGAAAGGCAGTTTACAGAATGTTGTTATTTGGATTGTTTAGTCTTTATTGATCCAAGTGTCTCAATATGGTCAAAAGGCTGATTTATATAGGCAAGATCAAGTCTTCAAAGCCAACTGAAAAATAACCTTAGTAGTACAAATTCCATTGTGAAATATTTATCTCAACTCATGTATTACAATAACTTCATATTTTGATAGAAACTTGTGTAAGTGTGTAAGTTCCTCTGTTTGATCTTTGGTGTGTGCTGTGAAACTTTCCAGGACTCTCAGTTTATGTGCATTGTTATAACTAAAACTATTAATAATCTAAGCTTAGGTTTAAAGAACCTTTTTCTTTTCAAAGAGGCTATAGAAAAGAAAGCAGAAATTTTAATCCTATTTTTATCTGATGTTGAGCAGTTATAAAGCTGGACAACAATTTGGGAGTTTTTCCCAATAAAAAGCGGGTTTTGCAGTAAAAGAAAGACAAAAATTGATCACTTGAAAAAAATTTAAATCAGTTCTCATCCTGTAAAATATTTTTGTTTGGTTTTGTCCTTTATTTAATAAAAACAGATTTATTTGTCTGAGAAGTATAAAGAACTAGGTTTTATTGACCATAAGTCCATTTCTTCTCTTATAAAACAGTTTTGTTTTCGCTGAAGTTGGTGTTTCCCCGAAGTTAACCAGAATTTCTGTAAGACCCAGTAATGCTAATACAGATTTCAGCATTAATTTATCTTCAAAGGCAAATATTCTCTCCTTCCCTTGAACCCTCTTTACACAATCTGTCAACAGGAAAAGATTCAATGAAATAAGATTAGTGACAGATGATGTATACAACCTAGGACTATCCCACTTTTAAAATACTCTTTATTCACTGTTTGGTAGCATGTTCAAAATTGTAAGATGCATGAGTTTTAAATGACATTTATGAGTAATGTTCTAACTGTCTTTACCTTTACTGTAGATAACATATAACAGTTTGTGAAATGTAACTTGGCTTGCTCTCTAGCAATGTTTTCAGCATTGGATTCATTTGTTCATGTTGTGTATGCAAGATTGTACAAGTCTAGAAGAACAAGAATCAAGGTTTAAGTACGAAAAGGGGTTGAAAACGACAGCAGATGGAATCTGGCTCCATTTCCTGGTTTAAAAAAAAAAAAAAAAAAAATCTATTTGTTAGTGCTACAGCTTCTTCATCTGGCAGTGGCTTTCAATGCCTGCCAGGCTGGAGGAACAACTTCTTTGTGGCAGTGTTGCTTACTCTTACTTTAAAAGCCTGAAATTGAAAACAATGCAACTTCTAAGAATAGGTGTGGGAGAAGTTCTCATGACAAGCCAACACAAGCCTGTGAAAGCAGCTTCATCAGATGGTGGCTCAGGGCTGATGATGAGGGAGGAGGAAGTTTCCTAAGAGTAGGTGGTACAACCTCAGGGAAAAGAAATGCGAGTCAGATGGTACAAGTCTACAGGCAAGCTATAAAACTCTGCAATGATCAGTAGTGGGAGAATCTGCCCTTCACAATTTAATCTTTCAGCACTAGGGAGCTGCTTAGCCCCTGAACGTTCAATATCTTTCACGATCTCACAGCATTCATTATTACACCCTTGCTATCACTGTCATCCTTTAAAATTCCTGACCTCGATGACATCCTCTAACAGTAGTTTCCACAGTCTCAGTGTGAAAATTTTGCAATTCATTGCTTGTATTTTGCCACTTTTAATTTCATTTAGTGTCTTATTCCACTTCTATTAAAAGATGGGGGAGATGAAAACCCTTCTGTCTCTTTTACTGGAACCATATGTATAAAAGATAATTTATCCAATATTTTTTTTTTAAATTGGACTAATTCACTTCTCAGATGCATTTCTCAGCTCTGCTTTTTCATTTTCTCATCTTTGTATTTTACTTTGTTGGCTCTATTTCCCGATCCTCACTTGATTACTTCTGCATTCTGTTAGAGTGCAAGAGACTGCCAAACATTTTAACTTGTCTTCCTCAAAACTTCAAATGAATATGGGTGTATTACTGTTTGGTTTAATTACCTGCAGAAAAGGAAGCCTGGAGAGAATGGAGAGCACTTTCTCTTCTACCATCAGGATAGCTTCAGTCAGTCGCCAGACTTCTGCCCACAGAATTTTGACAAACACGAGATTGTAACTAGCTTGATTCAAGAGGAAAAAAGGTTTAAGGGAATTAAAAAACTAATTACTTTTCTCAGTTTTGCTCCAGTATAGAGTTGATGGAGATATTCATGACCTAAACCTGCATTTCACGTTTATTTCTGCATCCCTGGACAGTTTTATAAATTGCACATGTACAACAGTTGCCACATTTCCATAAAAACTACAAACAAACAATGATCAGAAGAAACTGTAGGTATGATATAAGATATATTAAAAGTGGAGGAAAGGTGGTTAGTCATATGCGCACCGGGTCAAGATACAAAGCTCCGCTTGTTTTTGTTCCCTTGTTCCCAAGGAGAGGTTTTCAATGCAAGTTTGATAATGGAATAGGAATCTGGCTCATCTTGCCCAGCTAGTTCACAGCTCTGGAGACCTCAGTGCTCACTTCACAAAGGCATCATCTCACTTACACAAGCTTATTTTCATCACTCTGCACAGTGGGAGGTCACATTCAATGTGTGTATACACAGAACTGAACTGCCCTTGCCATGGCAGGAATAACAAACACAAGCTCTGGTCTGCTTGAGAACCACGCTGAAACTGTGTATGGTCTTTATGTACAAGGTGATAAAGCTGTAAGAAGTAAAATACAGTAAATACATTAATGTTAGAAAAGTGTTGACGACGCTCTGTTTCACTGCTGAATGTGGAGATTCTTAATCTTCTACATAAGGACAAGCAGAAAAGACAGATCAGTCTTTAGGGCCCAAACCTATACGCTTGTTTTCAGTAGTCTGGCCTGAAGAGGCATCTCTCGTTTTGAGAAGACCAAGGATGTATCCAACAAGAGAAGCCTTACTCTGTCCCTCTTGTAGGACAAAAATGACCCCTAGATCCTGGAGATATATGTTTTCCAGCCTCAACCCTGCACTAGAAAAACAAACAGTGTGCTTGTTTAATTAACATTAAGATACCCACACTCCTGTTACACCTTTGTTTTGTCATGCAGGCATCCTTTCTTTGTGAGAACTTAAACAATGAGATACTTTCCAAAGTGTGAGAGTTATGCTGTTCATCTCAAAGCTGTCTGTGCAATCCCTTCTTGCAGAGACTTTCTCAGAAACAATGGTTCAAAGCAGGTTTTCAAAGGAATCGAGAACAAACAGTTCTCTCCCAAATCATCCCTTGAGTAAGGTTCTCCTACAGCAAAACTGTCTCCTGAATAATAGCAAGAGTTAAATAAGGTAGTTACTTCCTTGAGAAGGCAAGTGTGTGGGGGGTGATCTATGCTTGAACTAATTCATGTGTATCTGAGTAGGCTGGCACAGCTGGGGTCGTATGTGCTAGGCTATGGCATTTAAGACTAAAGGATGAGGTGAAGCTCTTTCTCTTGCCAGAAAAGAAAACATTGCCATTTCATCTTCTCTTGGATGACGTTTCCAGGTATGAGATTAAATGGTTCTGCTGCAGTGTAGAAATTGGTCTGAAATGGAAAGTAGTAGTTGTAAGGCAAGCAACACAAATTAATTGGAACCTGCAGCGTAACCAGAAAGTTGTCCACAGTTCTGCACTAGGGTTAAGAAGTGATGCCTATAGCTGGGCACTTTATGGGTCAGTGCCAGAGTTGGACATGGAGTTATATACAACCATGCTATTTGAAAATTTCCACTATACACCAAGGTCACATTAGCTTTTTTGGATACCAGTGTCACATTGGGAGCTGGTATATGGCTGATTATCCACCATGTCCTTCAGCTTCTCCTCCTCCGAGTTCCTGCTTCTCACATCAGTGGGAATTTAGGTGAACTGAATTTAGCTGCACTAAATGCATCTTGTTTATTTGTTCCCAGTATATATACTGATTCAGATCACTCACTGAATTTCACCTTTCCTCCCTATTGTCACTTTATTTTTTTATCTTCTATGAACTGTACCAATTTTTCTTCCAGCCCTTTGACAAAAATGATAAATAGCAAAGCGCCAAAGATTTAATGCTGTCTTCACCTACCTGATGTGTAGTCACAGAGGGGCCAGGACCAGGCTTTCCTTAGAGTAGCAGGCAGCAGGCACAGGGTGCAGCATAAGAAATTCCGACACCAACAAAGACAGTTTTACAGATCAAAGCCTGGAAGGGCCTGCTGGAGACATGGATGCCCGATCTCTGCCCTGCGCTCCTAGGTGGCTTGCAGATATCCTTCCAGTCATATGCTAAGAGGTTAACCATACCTTCCAGCTAAATTGCCATCTGGTGATATTTATTTCTTTCCACTGATAACAAAAGTAGTCATAGTTCAAAAGCTGGCATCTAGTGCTTAGAGATTTAAAGTCACTGTACAATGTAATCATAGAAAGATTTCGGTTGGAGGGGACCTTTATAGCCCATCTAGTCCAACCCCCCTGCAAAGAGTAGGGACATCTTCAACCAGGTCAGGTTACTTGGAGCCCCATCCAAGCTGGCCTTGAATGTTTCCAAGGATGGGGCATCAGCCACCCCTCTGGACAACCTGTTCCAGTGTTACTACCCACATTGTAAAAGAAAATTACCTTATGTCCAGTCTGAATCTACCTCCCTCTATTTTAAAACCCTTACCCCTCATCTTATCACAATAGGCCCTGCCAAAGAGTTTCTCCTCATCTTTCGTATAAGCCCCCTTTAGTTACCAGGCTTTGTCCTTCATGTCCTTCCCATAGAGGTTGCACTTTTCGGTCTGCGTGGCTGAGGATGGCTGCTCCCCCTCCTTCTTCACTGGCCTTGGCGTCTGCAGACAATTCTTCTCGCAAGAAATTCTTTGCAACAGGCAGGCAGACACCTCTCAGGTTCTCTTCACATCTCATATCCTCTCCTCTTCTTGCAGCCGGGCTGGGTTGAATTGGGCCCAGACGGCTGCCCGGCAGGCGGCCAGAGGGTGAGGGCTGCAAGGCCCCCAAGGCTCGTGTCTCCCCCTCTCTGCACCCGCTCAGCTTCTTCACATCATGTTGTTGTTGGGTTTTTTTCCCCGTTTTTCCGCTTCTTAAATACGTTACTGCAGATGCATTACCAGGGAACATTCTGCTACCAGTTGGCTCAGGTTTGGCCAGCAGTGGCTCTGCCAAGTCCACTGAACAAAGGGGAAACAACTTCTAGCAGCTTCTTACAGAAGCTGCAACCATAGTCCCCCTCGCTGAACAAAACCAGCACAGCTTGCTACCCACTGGTTCCATCTCTTCTTTCCTTACCACAAACAGACAAGCCTCCTATTTTAACTGAATTTCACAGTTGTAGCATCTATGCATAGATTTTTACCATGCTCATTTTTTTCTTCCTCTTGAAAGAAGTTCTGTTTTTAACACATCAGTTTTAATCAAGTACTATAGAGTTAACTTTAATACCTCTTCTAGTTTTGTTTTTGTTTGTTTTTTTTTTTTTAAATGAACAACTCAATATGCAAATAGAGTGACTGGTGGCATTACCTGCCATGTCCATTTCTGGCTTGCAGTTCCCTTACCTGCTTGTGTTGTTGCACTGGTCAGCAGATCCTCCTTCGCCTGCTGGTTCCAGCTCCTTAAATATGGTAGAGCTGAAAGTGCCTTGGCAGTAGGCTGGCAGCTGTTTACTCTTGAGGCTCAGGAAACAAACTGTTATGACAATTTATTGTGCTAATTTTTTACCAGTTTGGGCAATTATTCTGGTAACAGTCAGAGCCATCCTCTGCTGAGGAGCATCCCAAGTGGAGAGCAGTACACAGACAAGCTGATGGAAAGGTGTCAGGGATCATGCTCGATGCCACAAGTGCCAGGGTTGGTATTTCCCACCTGTGTTTTTGCACTGAAACCGCCCCCACCACCTTACTTCCCCGTAAAGCTTTCCTCAGGGACAGCTAGAGTTTGCCTCTGGGCAACCAAAGCATTCCAGGACATAGCATTTCCTCTGCCTGAGCAGCTCTGCCTCTGCCAGCCATTTCCTTACACTTGGCAAAAGGATCTGGATTACCACCTGGCATCTGGAGCCTTCCATTTTGACGGGCTGAGAATTCGTGTCAAGAGCAATCAGCCAGCCTCTACATCCATGCATGAAATAGGGTTAGGCTTCTGCAGTACTTACTCTGGGGTTTGGGTTTTTTTTAATATGAATCCCAAGATCTGTTCTGATTAGCATTTACTTCTATGCATGAGTTTCCTTATTCATTCAATTGTAACAGGTTTTTGGAAACAAAAACCATGGCAAGCTTCCAATTTAGCATGCAAGGAACACATGGATTTTGTACAGCATTTGTACATGGAACATGAGCAAGACAATTGAATGCTGAAGAGCACGCCACACAGCTCTGACAGGGTGTCTCTGAACCAGAAGGAGCTTGCTTAACTTACCTTAAAGCAAGTCACCAAGAGAAGACACCGAGCGGCCAGAGAGGCTGGGGAAACGCAGCAACCTCTCACCAGTAACTCAGCCTTTCGCATCACCCAGTGTTACAGAGGGGATGGGAAATCAGATATCCAGACAGCACTGCCATCTGCTTTACATGTACCAGACAGTGGTGGCTCCACTCGTTCCCTGAGTATCTTGACAGTTTCAAGGAGTTTATAACAAGATAAGTAGCAACAGACACATCGTCTTAGGAAATGCTTAGTTGTGGAATAGTTGTGTCTTGTTAAGCTCTCAACCCAAGCGCACTAATCAGGAGTTGAAGCAAGTGAGAGGTCAGCTAATGAACACAGTGAGGAAGAATATTCACTTCGTCCCTCCAGAGGGCCCTCGGAGACCACCGGCTCTAAAGACTGAGCATGTGCAGTGGGGTGGAGAGTAGGGAAATAAGTTACAGGAAATTGTATGAATATGTGCAGTTATATCCTATAAACATCTAGTGACACCTTGACTAGTGAAGAAGAGATTTAGAAGAATAAAGGACTAATCAGAATAAAATTATTAAATAACAGAAATCAAGTAGCTTTATAATAGAGTAGTAATTTTTATGTAGCCTGGCAGAAACCCTGCATAACAATGTAGTTCTCATGTGAAAATATGAACTACTGACCTTGAGAGAAAGAACAGCAGAGTCACCAATTTAACATAACGAGGTGCTTTCAGAGTGCCCCAGCATGTGCTGAGAGAAGCCAGATGGGCACATCCTGAGGGAGTACAGCCACACCAGCTGAAACCAATATAAGGAGGGGTCTTAAGGAATTTGGAAGCAGAGCAATGAGCTAAGACAAAACTGATAAAGCAGAATAACCAAGGACATTAGGAACCAACAAAGACAAGTGAACAAGAAGCCACCTTGGCGTCAAGAATAAAGTAAGACAAAGGTTTGAGTTCACGCAGTGGACACAGGGATGAAGAGGAGGAAACGACCACTGGATGAAGTAAACGAGCACCAGAGGGACTGCGACTCCTGAGCACAGACACTGGATGGCAGCAAGGACCGGGGAATGACCTGCCACATGTGGGTGGAAAGTTATTAGACTAATTTCTCAAAGAACTAATGAATATGTAACCAAGTCCTCAGGAATTCTATGATATATGTATGTCTGTGATGCATAAATCTGGTACCTGTTTCTTAACTCAGGATGCACACCTGGAGGAGAAATCCCCCATGCATCCAGCGCTGCAATAAAGAATGCCTGCTTCTCAACACTACATTGGTGTTAGGGAGTTTTGATTCTCAATTTCAGTGACACCAGGGCCCTGGGAACCTCCTGGCTGCACGTCCCCTCATGCCGTCCTTGGCAAGCTGCAGCCCACCTATGGGCTGGTGACCCTCTCCCCACTTCAGTGCGCCCACAGGCTCAGTGGCCACACCTCACAGCCCACATCCACTCATCCCAAATCAGGTCTCTTACCCTGGTTAGTGTTTGCCTTCGACTGACTGAAATTAGTCCTGCCCCTTCACTCTCTCCCCAAGATAGCAGAAAGTGTTGACAAGCAAACTAGCATTTCTCAAGCGTTTGTTTTTTTTTTTTTTAAGGATTTCAAAACAGTTCAGTGCACATTAGATTTCAAAAACCTTTACACAGTACAGACTTTAACCCAAGCCCAGTGCCCACCTCCACATCAGAGCAGCATCACAGCTGAGCAACCACACCGCACCTCCAAAATGCCAATACTAGACTTTAAATAGAAGAGGCAAGAAACAGCCAGTGTGTTCTCAACTGTGAGAGTAAGTGGATTAGCAAGATAAAAAGAACATCTTAACACCGGTTAGTACATCTTTATTGTAATTGGCTGGTACAGATTTCCTTCTGCATCTTGGCAAGAATTCTCCCCCTTCCTTCCCCAGCAGTTAGCATCCCTGGCTTCACAGTTTAAGAAAGTCCAAGTTCCCAGCATCCAGCCATGAGACCCCAGCACGCTCCTTGCTCCCAGCAAGCCCACTACCTTCCACCGTGGCACAAAGCTCTCCCCACATTGCTGCATGCAGGAACCGAACAGGAGCTGAAGATGACAGGCGATTCAAACCAAGCTAGCCAAACTCTGCCTTCAACAGCCAAAACCCCCCATCAAATCCAGCATCAGAGTAGCAGTCCAGAAAACACTCGAGCAGCACTGTTCACAGCCAGCAGCTTCTCCATGCCCTGCTCCTTCCCTCAGAGCACCCACCATGCCACAGCACCTCCTCACAGCAAACTTCCTCCAGTTTCTCTGCTGGTCCGGAGCTCACTGCTTTCACATCCCCTCTTTCTCAACAACTCTGCACCCTCCAAAAGCCAGCACTCAAAAATGAGTGCTAAAACCCAAGGCAACGTTGGGGGCCTGTCCCTGCCAGACTAGGAGCAGGTGTCTGTTCAGCGTTGCTGGGCCAAAAGACTGGGCCAGGGTGGCTGGGTGACAGTGGGCACTACTCTAAATGCCAGGGCTCTCAGGAAGGAGCCTGACTTGGCAGAGAGCAGGTTCAACCTCAGCACGTGCAGCTGCAGGAGACAGTCCCTCACCATCCCTGCTCCAAGACCAGGGCACCCCAACAGCTCTCCCCGAGAAAAGAAAAGCAAGATCAGCTCATGGTCATCACACAGTTCAGCTCCTGCTCCCCTCGCTGCCTGCAGCATGCCCTCAGTGATATCCCACTCCAGGCTGGCTCCCGGACACAGCATGCAGCAGCTCTGCAAGCCAGCTGCCTGGAGCAGGGGACAATGACAGTTGTTCCACCTGATTCCAAAGGCAGAATGGAGATAGAGGCACAGGGGAGGGCTATTGATGGGCCAAGTGAGCCCCAGCTGGGCAGCCACCAGCCAGCCCTGCTCCAGCCTGACCACCAGCCACCGCAGAAAGGCTTGGCAATGCTGCATCACAACCTGGGTGCTGGGGTCCCATCAAACAGCCACTTCCTGGTTGTACCCCAGCCCACAAGGCAACGCTGTCTGGGGAAGGACCGACCAGGGAAGATATCTTTCTCCAAGCAGCAACCAACACAAACAGCAGAGCATCTACAGCTGCGAACACACCAGAAGCTACATATCAGGGAGCAGGTTCACAGTCACCACAGCCACAATGTCTAGGGTACAGCACAGACAAAAAGGAGGGACAGTGCAGGGCACGAGAGGCCAACACGTCTACTTCTCCTGCTTCTGTTGCTGGTACCTCCTGAAGTGGGTCTGGATGGTGATGGCTGCCTTCTCAGAAGGGTCGCTGAAGGCCTTGCTCTTGCCGCTGGCATCAGGGCTCCCATTGCCTAGGGCGAGAGTCAAGCATCCCAGTGAGCACAGGCTGTGGCCGTGAACTGGCTCCACTGAGCGGGGCAGGGCTCTGACATCACCCTCCATCCCGTGGGCTCAAACTTGCGCCCATGCACCCCAAGCTGCTCCCCAGAGTACCCACAGATGGGAGATCTCAAAAATCAGATCTTGGAGGTGAAAGAGGCTGGAGAGCCCACAGCATAAAACCACAGCTCCAGCGGCTCTCAGGGTGCATCTCCAGGGCAGAGGGAGACAGAGCAGGGAACAGGAGGCTCAGAAAAGCACAGCCTCCCTGGCAGCGCTAAGCCCTCTATTTACACAGCTTTACTTCCCAAAGACCTCAGCTTCCCCACATTTAATCACCAAGTATGATACTCGCTTACTTTCACACACACAAATAAGATTAGAAATAAAGCCCAGCACTGTACAGCTATAAAGCTCTCACACTGACAAATGGGAGCCCTCCCCACGCCACACTTAATGTGGCATTAGGGAAGCATTGTGAAATTCAACAGCAACTGAAATCAAAGCCACTCAGCAACGCTCCTTTAAGCAAGTGTGTCACTGCTAAGAACCCCCTGAGCAGCCATCAGAGATGCTGGTGCCAGATGCTGCTGTATAAACTCACATTGTCACCTGAACCTATTTTTATTGGCATCCTAAAAGAAACTGCAAAGTAAAAAGATACATAAGAAGAGACCACATTGGGAATCAGCCCCTTCCTGCCCTGTTTAACAAGATATATGTGGTCAGCCATAAATCCTGCCTGCCACAAAAGAATCAATTGCCAGAGGCTGAGGAGCCACTGGGGCACATACTGCTGTATGTTTGCAGGAATGAGTCCCACACCACATAGGCTGCCAACAGCGCTGCAAGAAATGCACCTGCTGAAGGAGCTCGGCCCATCAATAACGTCCCAGTGCTGCACCGACACAAGTGCCGCCCTCAGCCCAGGCAGCCCGGGGGACTTCCAGCCCCTCATGGGGCAGTGACAACCCCCAGAGCAGCAGCCAAGCTGGCCGGAGCTCCTGATTCGTGAGGAGCAAGGTCACGGCTCAGCACCCTGCCTGCTCTGTTGTGGCCGGCAGCACGCAGCCCAGCCCTGCACTGCCAGAGCATCGCCCCAACCTGTCCTTATCCGATTGCCACCCTGGCTGTGCTGAGAATACAAGCGCTCAAATCCTCTTTGCCGAACGCTTGCCTTCAGCAGAGGGGGCAGAGTCTTAGAGACGAGAGCAAGCAGGAAGAGAGAGAGATAAATTCAAGGTGGCTTTGCCAGGCCAAAGAGAAGAGGAAGGGGGAGTTGTTTTAGGGAGTCTGACCCATGAGGTTTCGTGGGAAGGCGACACCTCTTAATAGTGTCAGAGACAGAATTTTTAGAAAGAGGGGTCAAGAAACGGCCAGGTACCACAATGCCTGCTCTTCTGTCGCATCCCAGTCACAACTGTGAGTTTCCCCTGCTACTTGAGCAGTGCTGTCTCCCTGCCTGCTCCACGCTCACCTTTCTATACAGAAATCGAGTAGATGCTGTTGTGTCGAGAGCGCCTGCCTTTCTAGAAAGGCAGAGGACAAAAATACAACAGAGTTACAGGCAGAGGCAGTGAGAGCAGTCCCTTTCAAGCCAGCTGGGAAGCTCTGAAAGGGACAGGGCTGGCCTCACCAAGCTTTCCATAGAATGGTTAGGGTTGGAAGGGACATTCAAAGGTCATCTAGTCCAACTCCCCTGCAAGAAGCAGGGACATCCCCGACTAGATCAGGTTGCTCAGAGCCTCATCCAAACCAGGCTTGAATATTTCCAGGGATGGGGCATCCACCACCTCTCTGAGCAACCTGTTCCAGTGTTCCATCACCCTCATTGTAAAAATCTTTTTCCGAATATCCAATCTAAATCTACCTCCCTCTATTTTAAAACCATTACCCCTCATCCTATCACAACAGGCCCTACTAAACAGCCTTTCCCCATCTTTCCTGTAGGCCCCCTTGAGGTACTGGAAGACCACTATCAGGTCTCCCTGGAGCCTTCTCTTCTCCAGGCTGAACAGCCCCAACTCTCTCAGCCTGTCCTCATAGGAGAGGTGCTCCAGCCCTCTTATCTTCATGGCCCTCCTCTAGACCCTCTCCAACTGGTTCACGTCCTTCTGATGTTGGGGGCTCCAGAACTGGACGCAGTGCTCCAGGTGGAGTCTCACAAGAACAGAGGAGGGGGAGAGAATCACTTCCCTCAACCTGCTGGCCACACTCCTCTTGATGCAGCCCAGGATCCATTCCCTTTGGGAAACCTGAAAATACTCACTGTTGTTGCCTTAAAGAGTGTTACAGTGCACTGATTGCTTAATTTACAATTTGTGAGAAGTCCTCCAAGGAGAAGCAGAAAGGATCTTTGTCTCAAAAATCAGATCTGTGAGAAGCGATGGTAGCATCTTTGGATGTACATTGGCACAGGCTAGCCTCACTAGAGCTGCATTGGCACCAGACCTGCTGGCTTTATTTCCTCAGCTCCAGCACCTACCATGACACTGCAGCACCTGGGATGTCAGGTCTGCTAGGGGATATTTTCATTCCTAAAAATAAGCTTGAGTTTGTCTACAAATACCTTTCCTGCATTTTTTTCAGCTTATCCTGCCTCCTGGTATTACCTTATTTTCTGCCTTTCAAGGGAAAGGGAAAAATTGCTCCCCCTTGCCCAAGCCTTCCGCTCCAAGCAGCCTGTTGGATTCCTAGATGCGTGCTGCTCCTTCTGCCCCAGGCACTGCCCGCTCCCCCAGCCAGCAGCCTTGGCTGACTGCAGGCAAAGGAGCGGCCCTCACCTCGCTGTCCTGGCTGGTGCAGCGGCTCTGGGTCACACACTGGATCTGCCAGGGCAGGGGCTCTTCATGGAACAGGTTGGTCCCAAGCTGGGCACAAGGAGGATTTGCAGCAGGTAAGAGGACAGGAGCGAAGACAAGAGGAACAGCCAAAGAAAGAGCTGCTCCTCCGTATGCATTGCCAGTGACCACAACCCATGGTGGCCTCGAGAGCTGTGGTGATGCTCATCATGTCTTCCTGCACCACCCTGAGCTCATGGGTACAGATGAGGGCATGCAGCTCTGTTATCAGGGAGGCACAGAAAGCAAGCAGAGACCTCTGCCTCCTCTTCCTGCCCCATGGTATTTTTTTTAGGGACAGAGGTTTTTTAGAGACTGCAGGAGGCAGGGCTCATAGCTCTGCTGCAGGCTCGCACCATGACCCTGGGACCATCTCTTCCTCCCACATCCCATACCATGCAGCAGAGCCGGGGCACGCTGCTGTGCAATGCTGTGGGACCCTCAGGCACAGGCCCTGGGACAGGAGCCACAAAGGCCAGAGGCATGGTTAGTGGGGCCCGGAATGACTGCCCATCCTCAAAGAATTGGCCAGGCTGGTGACACAGTTCCTGGCCAGCCTAACAAATATTTCCACTTTCTTCCCTCTCTCCAGTGAAGAGCAGCCACAGACAGGGGAAGGTTTTCCTTCCTCCCCAAACCAAAGAGCTCCAATACTCAACGTGCACGTTCACAGCACTTGCTCACCAGACTGGGAAGCCCAAGTACCCATGCTTGCCTTCTGTGTGCACGAGTACAGGGAACCGCCCTCTGCAAAGCTTTGACACATCTGCTGATGCTATGGTGACAAAAAGACTCAAATGTGCTCACAAGCCAACACCACGGGCAACTTGCTGAGGATGAGCAGACCCACTCAGGGTCTCTGACGCCCGCTCAGGGATCTCCTCATGACTGCAGGGGTTCATGGCACAGCCACAGCTATGCTAGAACAGGGGCCAGGGTGTCCCCCCACAAGAATGAACAAGACCACATTCCCCACTGCTCACCACCTTCTCTAACAAGACAACCCATACGCCTCTAGAAATGAAATGGAAAGCATCAAATCCTACCTGCTGCCAGGCCAGCCCAGACTCACCTGTCCAAATGCTCTCACCACAAAAAACAGTGCTGTTATCAGAGTTGCCAGCATGGCTGGGGTGTCTGAGGGCCTCCCTTTGTTCTGGGAAGGCAAAGCTCTGGGAGCAATGCACAGTGGTCTCCAAGCAGCCAGGGACTGAAACATCCCTTCTCTAGCAGGCAGACTCCAAGTCCCATAATGAGCTTAAAGGCCGCATTCATCTTGGCACAACAATCATGCTCCATCCTTTTGCTCTTCTAATTGCAGAGTTTCTCCAACATATACAGTACCAGCATTCCAGGAAAAGCAAATCCTCTTCTCTGCATACATACACAGGCCAGTGTGCACAGACACATGTGCACACGCCTCAGACCCATGAGCCGGGGCATCCTCTCAGCAGGAATATAGCTCAGCCTCCCACGCCCAGAAGGTGCCTACAGATCAGATGGGACTTGGGATTTCTCAGAGCTGCCCTGTGCTCTTGGCACAGCAGCTGCCTCCGGCACAGGGTAGGGGACCTGTCCCCAAGAAGTGCCTACCTCCTGCCTGGACAGTGTGCATTGCCATCAAGACCTCCTCCAGTAGTTCTTGTTGCAGCTCTCCAGCAGGCAAAGGCACACAAGTGCAGATCACACACAGCAAGAACTGGGGTGATTCAAGGTTTGGTGGGGCTGTGTGTTTTGTTTTTTTTTTTAAGGATGTGCATCTGTCAGCCTCCATTTCTGCATGGCCAGCTGATCCACATCTTGTTCTTCCCATGTCTCATCAGGCCTCCAGCTCCAACAGCTCTCTCTGCCCAGCACATACAGCAGTAATTGCCTTCCTTCCTTCCCAGCTCTCACTCCACAGGCAGAGCACAACTGTGCACAGCAGCGTCCCAGCCCCTGCATGTGTCTGTGTGCCTCACACATCCTCCCACCACACTTGTCTCCTCTGTTGTACCAGCAGCTCAAATCATGTTATGATCAGCCAGTGTCCCCACACCCCCATCCCCCAAACCTCAGACTTCCAGCCAGCAATGCACTGTGCAGAGGAATCAGAATTCTAAAATACCAGACTGCAAGGACCACCGTGTCCCCACCAGTAGCCAGGAAACTAAAAGCAAAATCCCTGCAGACCCCGGGACTGGTGCAGTCCGACAGCAGGCGGGATGCCTGCATTTTGATCCATCCCTTCCTAGAGAGGGACTCCTCAGGGCAGCTGCCATTCCTTGGGGGCTCCTCAGGTCTCCTCCTTCGGCCAGAGCTGGTAAGAGGATTTTCTCAGCAAGGACACCAGTGGGATGTTCTCTACCAGCAGTGCCTGCAGAAGGACTACCCTGCGCTGTGTTAGCAAGCAGAAGGTTAGCAAGAAGAACAAGGACCTGACCAGATGATCAAGCTGTCCTAGGACAAAGGCTGGCCAAGAAATTAAAACAATTCTAAGAAAACCAGCAAAAAGTATGTATATACAGACATACTTAAGAGTTTGTAAATGATGTTCATCAAAAGTATATTTCTGTGTGCATGTAAACGTTCCCCTACCATGCTCACAGTGGGAGCTGTTGCTGTGTTGTCCCGCTACACAACACCCAGGAAGCAAAGCAGGAGGGGGTTCTGCTTTACTCTGCTGCACATCAGTAGCCATGCCGAGGAACACAATGGCACAGAAGGATGTGGAGCAGCAGCTTCACCACCCTCCCTGCAACAGCCATCTCTCAAGAGAACAGCTTTGAAGGTGATTTCGCACAGATGGGATCCCTTGAAATGCAGGCTTCATCAGACAGAGTGGCAAGTGGTTCTGCATTTTTTGAAGCATAAAATATTTTAAAGTCAGGTTGCAGGAAATACTCACAAAGACAACCAAATACCACATTTCCCACTCAGCAGCAGGAAAGCCTCGCCCAACTTCTCCCTGTTGGTTAGAGCAGCACCATCTGCCCCCTCCCAGCTCCATGCGTCCCAGCGAGCTGGCAACATGTTCTGCATGCAGCCTCTGCACAGGAACACCACTGCAGCCACCAGCGAGCAAAGCAACCACCGGCAGCAGAGGTCCAAGAGCCACACATCCCAACACCTCAGACGGGTTTCCAGCCCCACGGAGCCTGTTTCAGGGTCTCATGAGACCTGCTCTCCCAGGAGGAGCAGAAGGCCAGGCTGGGCACCAAGGTCTCCCAGCTGCATGGAAGGAGACCCCAGCTGCTGAGCTGAGCTCTGCTCCCTCTCCTCAGGGCACAGAGGGACACAACTGGGGCTTTGTCTTGATATTCACACCAGGCTGAGTTCCTTCACAGCGCCTGCACCAGCAGGCACCACCCCACGCTCTCTTGCCATCAGCACCTTTATAACACAGGAGAAAAGCTCCTGTTAGCCAGCGTGGCAGAAAGGAGGCAGCAGGGAGCGCTTTTCCAGAGTACCTGTCTTGAAAAGCCACCCTTCGTTTAGTTCCTATTGCCCTCATCCCAGAAGATGGGAACGTTCCCTGAGAGTCAGAATCTGACATTTCCCAATTCTGTCCCCAGACTGTACAGCACTTTTGCTGTTTGTTCTCCCCTGCTCACGCATGTGCCAGAGGCTAGATGACTTCGCCCACCTGCAATTAAGCATTTGCTGGGCATCAGCATGGGCTCCTTCCCCAACACATTTCCTCTAGCAGTCTCGGCTGGATTCACATTCCTCCCCGTTGACCAGTTACTCAAAATCCCCCAAGATTCACAGCTCTGGCTTACAATCACTAGAACACTAATGAGAACACTGTTGATTTATTGAAGCCCTGATATTTCACCACTGGATTAAACAGTCTATCAAGTATATTTGGACACATGACAGGATTAGAAAAATCCACCTGGGAAGTTCACTTCCTCCTTCCTCCACTCTCTTGTCAAAAGACTTCATCTCAAGGACGCAGCACAAAAGACACAGGGGAGATGGCTGAGCATCACCAAAGCTCAATGTTCGGGAGATGGCACGAGCCCCAGGCCAGTCCCACCTTTCAGTAACGGTACACTTGAATTTGTCTGTTTTCATCCAGTCCTAGCTGAAGTAGGCTGGAGCTGCTGGTCAGGGGCTTCTGTGCACCTGAGAAGAGAGGTCTGGCAGCTGGGTGAAGGAAAAGCCTGGCTTACAGGAGGGATTAGCACTCATGAGCACAGCCACCAGACAGGGCAGAGGCCAGCCTTGTGCACACGTGCTGAATTTAGCCTGCCGCATCCAAATCAAATGGGATTAGAGGGGGATTAGGGAACTCAAAGGAGCACCGTGCTCAGGACACCGTGTGCTATTGGAGGCCTGAGGGATTTGCTGCTAATATCAGCATACACTGCAGAGGAGATACCGACAGCCCCAGCACAACACTGTTACCACACAAACCTGGAAATGTCCCCGCTAATAGTGCTGAGAGGTCCCACTTGTTTGATCCAACTGCTTGCCATGACATGACTCAGAACTGAGCTGGAGGCAGAGCTCTGCCAGGGAGACCCAGCCCTCCCTGCCCAGCCACACAGCAGCCCCACACGTCTCCAGGCACCCTCACATCAGGGGCACTGCTCCCCAGTGCGGCTGGGGCCGTAGCAAAAGCACAAAAGCAGGCCTACAAGACCAGGTCTCCTGCTTCCCTGCTGCCTCTTCTGTTCTGCACTCTTAGATTTCTTTTTTTGTTTGTTTTTGTTTTGTTTTTTGTTTGGGTTTGTTTTAGTTTTTTTTTTTTAAATTTCTCACAGTACCAGTTCCAACTGCTGCTTATCATGGCAGAGCAGCAGCATTAAAGAGCATCACAGCACAAGTGGGGAAAGGGAAGAGGCTCTCTTGGTCAAGTACAGCTCAAAAAAGAGCAAACAGGTTGCTCATGCTCTAACTGCTAAACACAGTATTCCTTTGCAGAACCAGACACTAAAATAGAGGCTGAGGCTTCCAAATTGCTCTTCCCTGCTTCAGTGCTCCTGACTCACTCACCTCCTGCTGTCTCCTCCTACCTGCTGCAGGAAGCTGGAGCACAACTAAAGACCAGAGCCAAGCAAAGGATACACTTGTGAATTCCTCTTGAAGTCTTCTAGCCATTTCTTGTTGGTCTCAATCATTCCTTGAATGCTCATCTTGACTGACTCATGGCTCTGGAACCGGGAGTGCTGGAACAGCCGTATCTGCTCACTGTTGCGTAAAAGAAAGACAGCGCAAGTGGGAAAGAGGTCTAGGCAGAAGCAATCCCAGAGATTCCAAAGAAAATGATGGGCTGCTACAGAAAGAGCCACAGTTAACAAAAAGCAACCTCCTCTTGGCTCAAAGTCCTCTGCCCAACCACATCTTACAGAAAAGCTGCAGCAGCCACCCACTATCAGGTTGCTGCCCCTTTCATCTGTACAGCATCAGAAAGGCTCGGGTGGCAGCCTTCACTCCAGCCCCCCATGCAGTATCACCCATCACAGCAGAGCCAGCGTGGCCCGGTGCCAGAAGCACCCTTGGACCCTGGTCCGGGAATGCGGGTTATCAGCACAACTATGATGGCAGCTCCACTGTAGAAGCTAAAAGGCAGTGCTGAGCGTGTGGCAGTGAATAACTAACAGTAGCTAACTTGTCTGCTTAATAATATTTAGCTTCCAATTTTGTTGCTTCCTTGGTATACGAAATGTGCTCTATAAATCATGCCAGAGAAATAAAAGCAATGAAGGAGCAATAAAAGCTGAATGAAACCACACCACAAGGAAAAAGTGCCCTTACTGTGCAGGTACGTATCCCAGCTTGTTGTCCACAGGCTTGGAACTTTCACTGAGCAATGAGACCCCACCTGGAAAAAAGACATGAAATACAGGCCCCCCCAGAATCAACAGTCTTTCCATCTGGGTGCATTTGCTTTCCTGTACTACAGATACAGTGCCCCTACAAGCTGAGCCACCTGCCGAGGGCACAGTAGTGTTAAAAAAATTGAGATGGTGAACCCTATCTGCAATTCATAGGAGGTTTCCAGTGAAGGAAGGCAGGCTCCTGTTTTGCTCCCTTGTTTAACAACTGCCTTCTTGGGTGTGTATTACAGCCTGAACTGCTCCAGAAGCAGGATGACAACATCAGCCATATGCTGCACTTCCTGGAGTGAGAAAAATCTCTCTCTCATTCTTTACCTCATTAACAGCTTTCCTATCAGCAGCACTGGTGAGTCTGGCCTTACCAGCATCAGAAGGGTGAGCTGGTTAGAACGTGCAGGGCTTTGAAATCAAAAGTCGTAGGCAAGCAAGCAGCTGGATTACAGGTAGGAGACTTACCTGGGAAATATTTGTGCCATTTCTCTGCCAGGATGCTGTCCACCGACTGTCCGGTTGTGAGAGAGCGACTAGAGCTCAGCCCAGTGCTCCCAGCGCACAAATCCCCCAGCGACAACCCGGTGGGGGCCATCAGGGAGCTGCCTGCCTGAAGTCCCGCCAAGGAAGCATACGTAGAAAGATGGACGCCGTCACAGGGCGTTGAGGTGCAGAGCGGAGACTGGCAAGTGTTCAGAGAGCCCAAGATGCCAAGGACCCCGTTCAGTTCAGCAGTGATACGCTGCAGCGAGTCTCTCAAGTACCCGATCTTGTCCAGTTGTGGGGCGGGCCGTAAATCGGTTCTTAAATCAACTGGCAGAACAGAGAGGAAAAAAGGGATCCTTGGGAAGGCAAAGGAGACACTGCCTCCCCAGCAGGAGGCACCCTTCCACTGCCTGTGACACTCCGAGCTGAGTTTAATCAGTGCATGCTAAAGGGGATACAGAGGCAAACCCCTGCCTTTGCAGCCAACAGAGGAGAGAGACTGACAACGAGGATTTGTGCCTTGGAGGCTGCTTGGACACAAAGTGGAGGCAAGATCCTCCAGTGCTGCAAGAACATGCCTGCAGGACAAGCCTGGAGGTGCACTAAGTGCATGTGTTTCACCTCCCTGCTCCATCCCTCCAAGTTCTCCCGTACTCCGTAGCCATTAACGTAACGGCGATACCCTTGCAAACAGCAAGCCCTTTCAAGAGCTGCACCCCTCAAGCTGAAAACCTCAGTACTGCACCATGCCTCTCTCAGACAGGATCCTGGCACAGGCAATAGCAATTTACTCCAACAGTCTCACCGCAAACAAATGGAGCAGGAAGCAGAAAGGATTGGTTGGACCTCAAAGCTCATGACCAGCAAAGCTCTCTAGGCCACAGCCAGGCTGGGGGTTGGACCAATAGGACTGTGCTGACACAAGCTCTCATCTTACAGAGAGAGAAAACCCTGGAGTTTCACATGTGCGTGAAGATATTTTACTGATTAGGGTCACAGAGACCATCTCAGACTGGACAGCTGGTCAGCCTGTTGCCATAGGGAAGTTTTCAAATTTTCATTAAGCTTCAGCCTTGCCAGCCTTTCTGCAAGTGACACAACACTCCTACCCTCCTGGCTGTTTACAGGAGCCCTTCTTCCCATCTGCACAACTCCAGTTAGCAGTAACTGGAGGCAAAGAAAAAAGCACAAGCAGCAGGTGGGGGAAGTTGCAGCAGCCTCTCCTGCCAGATATGTGAGGAAGAGGAAGCCCAGACACCTGCAGAAGAGCAATACAGCTCTGCAACAGCAGAGAGAGGAGCTGAGGCCAGGGGAATCTCTGCCAAGAGCAGCATTACTCTTCCCCCGCCTCCCTGTTTTTCCCCTTCTTAAATACTTTATCACACAGTCATTATCAGGGAACATTCTGCTACCAATTGGCTTGGCCTTGGCAAGCAGCGGCTCTGCCCTAGGCCCAGCCAAGTTTGCTGAACAAAGGGGAAAACAATTCTAGCAGCTTCTTCCAGAAGCTGGCACTGTAGCCCCCCCTCACTAAATAAAACCAGAAGAAGAAGGTATGTCAGAGAGGCAAGAAGGAGAGCCAGGACTGGGTCTAAGGCATCATACATTGGGCACAGCTCAGCAAGCCAGTCAGGCCCTTACATTTAGGCTGATGTAGATTTACACTGGATGTGCTGGTGGTGTCCTCAGAGTTGTCGAGATCAAAAGTCACCTTCTTGCATGCAGCATTCTTCAGCGTATCTTCATCTGAAAGCTGGTCAAAGGGAGGAAAACAAGGCAAATAAAACCTGCTGTTCTGTCCCTGAAACACAGAAACCACTGGAACACTGCCCACAGCTCGTCTGCATAGGCTGGACTGCACAGTCAGGCACAGGCCAAGTAAAGGCAACAGTGTTTGTCATCCTCTCCAGCTTTGCCACGAGCCTCCTCTCTCCCACCACTCTCAGACACACACACACTGTTCTGCTCTTAGATCATGCGTTCCTGCAATTCTGCTCTGCTGGCAAACGCTAGTCTTTGGCCGCCAGCTAAACAGCCCTCCCAGCGACCAAAAGCCCTGCAGACACTCCAGCCTAGAGGAGGCAGCCAAGAGCTGTGGGCAGGGTGGGAGGGCAGCTGGGCAGGCACAAGCGGTGATGCTGGCAGTTACCTCCTCCAGCAGCGAGGACTCCAGCTGGCTTAGTTTCTCTTCTTTCTTCTTCAGCAGCACCTGTCCTTTCCGCATAGCCAACTTCATCTTGTCCAACTGCTTTGCTTCCTGCAGTGGATCGACAGCCAAGTCAAGGAGGAAAATTAAACAAGAATGACAGAAAATAATCTCCTCTAGTGGTCACAGTGACTTTCATTATCTCATTTCTGCTCAGCACAGGAAGTCACGCTGCTGGAGTAAACCTGCTCCCAAGTCTTCAAGAGCATGGGAAGTGGAGTGTACAGAGGGCACAGCACAGCCTCAAAGCCAGTTCAACCCAAGGAAAAGGAAGTTTCACTTCCAAACCCCGCATCCAGCTTTAGTTCTGCAAACATAAGTGCTCTCCGTCATCAGCAAAGGAAACCCTGCTCTTCTCTGTCTTTGGTTGGCATCAGCACAGCTGGCAAGTACTCAAGAACCCTTTCCCAAGCAAGGGTGAAAGCACTGTAGAGGTACAACCATAGATGCGTACCTACTGATGAATGGGTACCTGTCCCTTCCTTCACTATGAGCATGTTAAGTTCCCATTAAGTCCATTCCTCTTACATGGCATTTGCACCGTGTTCCTGAATGGCTCTCTTGGCTTTCCTGAAGTAATCTACAGCTCGCCTGAGAGGGGAAGGACTAACCCTTGTGTTATGATGAGGAAGACACAAGCAGGGACCAACACAGCATATCTGTCCTAAAACAACACACAAGATCCAATGTCCACGAGGACTGGACACCCACAGCTGCCTGTCACTGCCCCTGCAAAGCCAGGAATCTGTCCCAGGACTGTGGATTCTTTTGTGCAGCCGCAATGCCTGACATGTGGCGAGCAAGAATCCAGGCTCAGTGGCTTACCTCTTCCAGGTTCTTGCGCACGCCCTCCAGGAGCTGGGAGGTGTCTGGATCCTGCACCACCTCCTGTGCTTTCTGCATATCCTGGCGCCACTGCTGCTTTGCAGCTCTCAGTGCCACATGCCTCTTCTTCATGGAGTGGGTCTGGCGTGCCAGGAACTCCTTGGCATGCATGATGGAGATCCCTTCTGCAGAGATGTAGCTCCTGACACTACACAAAAGAGACAGGCAAGCTCTTGGCTTTGTGCTGGCTGTGCCACCCTGCAAGCCTCATGCAGCAGACTCCCCCAAAATGGATTGGCAGTGCAGTCCACAAACCCAAGCAAAAACATTCACTTGTAAAACCAAAGCAAAAACATTTTCCAGAAGAGGTCGGCATACAGATACTCACTGATCAAACTGGAAGCTGTCGTCCTCATGGCTTTGAGAGGGTGGGGAGGCAGGCTCTCTGGACGAGTGCTAAGGAGTTGAAACATTAAAAAAAAAAAAACCAACTAAGAAAGATGTATGGGCAACAGAGCCCCAGCATCCCTTCAGAATCCAAGTAGGAGCAAAAATTAAGAATGACATCACCACAGTATAGCCCAGACCCAAGACCACTGCCAGGGATGTTCTTTATGTGCCTTTAAAAAGTAACAAAGGCTCCTATCCCAGACTCATACCCTGCTTTGGACTCCAAGGGCACTCAAGTATCCAACACTCCTTTCCCCCTCAGTAATAACAGAGAGAAATCAACAAATACTGCTAAACATATTGATGTCCCCGGCAAAGCAAAACACATCCCTGCATCTCAAACAAGTTCACACAGAAGGAACAAAAGCTCCCATTTTTCAAGGGAGTTACAGCCTCAGCTCTCACACGGCAAACACCTTGACAGTCTGCTTTACTCACAGCTTGAATAGTTTCTCTCAGGTCTTCAGCATGGAGCTCAGCTTTCCTTCTGGGAGACTCCACACTTCCTCCTGCCTCCAGTTCTTTCAAAGCCTCCTGTTTGCTCCTGACAGCTGCCTCCAGCTCACTGCCACAAGAAAAGGCAACCGTGGCAGCACCTGATTAGACCAGTAGTCAATCTGCAATGGTGTTCAAACTGACCTCCAGCTTCCAAGAGAGAAAGGGCCACAGACGTGCAAGACACCACCAGTATTGGGTCTGCGGTGGGATGTCAAACACGACCCAGGAAAACATTGCGGGGGGGAACATTGCTTACACACTTCCCCAGAAGCTCAGCTATCTTAGGAAAACTCATTTAATTGTACTTCAGCGCCCCCCTCAAAGCATCTTATTAACCTGACAAGACAGATGTGGAGAAGAGCAACAAATTAACCTGACATGCAGAGGTGAAGGGACAAGTTTACACAGCGAGTAGTTAACAGATCTGGAAGCAGATCCCAGGACCTCCATGCCCTCAACACACAGTAAAACCCCCATGAGGGCGCCTAAGGGATATGGCCCAACATACAAGAAGCTCAGAGGTGAGGGAGAGGTCCAGGCTAGGGGAGAAAGGCTTCTGTTAGGGGCATAGGCAAGATTATTTTTGTATGAGAGGGAATTTCTCATGCACAGACCTGATGCGTTTCTGTAACCTCTGGCTTCGGGTCTGCAACAAATCCACCTGGCCCTCCAGCTCAGCTTTCTGGTCCTGGAGCTCTTGGAGAGACCTACGCAGTTGCTGGATGGACTCAAGGAGGCTGGCATGCTCCTTCCTGTTCTCCTCTAGGCGACGCTGAGAAGCTAAAGCAGCTTCCTAGAAGAAACAAAAAAAAAAAATCCCTCACAGTCATCTCCCCAACACCAAAATAAAAGGCACACAACATGCAAGAGCTTGCTACCTGTACAGCTCACAGGAGGTCCCTGAGCTACAAACACACACACCACATGCCAATCCTGGCAGAACAGGACTGTCTTCTTTTTGGGAAACAGCTCAGAGCTAATCAAACTCCCAGAAGGATGGCACGACAGCCTGAGTCAGGGAGGGATTTTTCAGACTGACACTTTAGAAGCAACAGTTCACATTAGAAAAGTCATAGTTCTAGCACACTGCCCTCATTCCCAGAAGAAAAACAACACAGCACCTCTCCAGAGCTAGGACATACATACCTCTCTTTCTAGCTCAGTCTGCCTCTCTTCATCCAGCAGCTGCTGCCTTTTCTTTCTCAGAGACTCCTCCTATGTACAGATGAGAAAGCAGGGGAGTATCAGAGCAAGGAGATTGCTGATGCTGAGCAGCACCTGTAATCCAGAGGTCAGGCCCAAGTCTCAAGACTATTTCAAAACACCTCAGGATTGCTGGCAGTTTGGCTTTGTTTCCCCCCCTCACATACACTCAAGGTCCCCTCCCTCTATTTGACTTCAAGTGAGAAGCCGAGAATATTTGCATTGCTGTGGGAATACCCCTTCCTGCTCAGCTGCGAGAGTACTCAAGGCACATGGCCACTCCTGCAGGATCTTGCTTTTGTGAACCCTCTGCTTGCCTCCATCATTTCTCCACTTTTTTTGAATTCCTTACTCCAGTGCTGCTTGGAAAGGAAGGGCTCACAGAAGCAAGGTTATCTACAGCCCTTAGCACAGACAAGGACTGAAGAGATCTGGCAGGCAAGAGCATCAGACAGTGATTTTCACCGGCTCCACAGGAGCATTTGGAGTGCTTCCCTGTCCCACTCTGCTGCCCAAGATCCAGAAATACTCACTCCCTTTTCACAGCAGCAGGGAGGAGAGGAGGTAAACCAGGAAGGAACTGACCAAAATCCAAAGTGAGGCCGAGCAGGACGTGCCACCTTGAAAGGCTTTTTGATCCCTTTGTCCCTCTTACAGCCACTTACTGTTTCCCAAAGCACTGAGCGAATCCACAGCACCGAGTTTCACTGCAAGCTTCAGCCATGAGGCTGCACCACTAGGAATGCTCAGCTCTGCCCTGACTTGTGATGGAAGTTTTACATCTAACTTGAACAGCAGCAAAAGCCCTGGCTGAGCACTTCTGAAGAGTTCTCCACAAGGAGGCAGCCAGAGGAGCGGCACAGGCTAGGAACCCTCTGCGAGCCCAACAGGCCTGACTCACCTGGTTAAGGAGCTGCACTGATCTGGCTTTGATGTTCTTCATGCGCATTTCAAGGTTGTTTTCTGAATCCTGGAGTTTTCTTTCCTGCACAGAGATGTTGAGTTCAAGAGAGCAAGTTCCTCACTCACCAGGCAGATCTCTGCCACCAGGAGGAACCAAAAACAACAACAAAAAAAAAAACCAAAAACAAAACCAAAAAAACCTGAGAAAGTGTGACCTACCACTTGTGTCACCCTGGGCTGTAGAGGGTGGCAGGCACACTGAAGTGCCACAGTACACCCAGGCCATCCCCAAGCAGTCCAGTCAAAAAGACATGCTAGGCCAAGCGTTCTCCTCACCTTCTCCCTGTGCCTCTGCTGCAGTGTGGCAAGCCCCTCATCCAGCTCCACCTGCAGAGCTTTCACCTCCACTTCATTAAGGTGTCGGAGGCGCACCATCTCACTTTGCAGGCCTTCAAAAAGCTCTGCTCTTTGCTTTCTCTCCTGCTTGTTACAAAACACAAACAAGAAAAGCATCTGAATGAAGCACAGGGTTTTCCAGCAAGATGACATGAACACACAGGACACACTCTCTGGAAAGCCAGCCCATCATACAACAGCTCCTGAGCAAACATCAAAGTCAGCACATTAAAAGCTCTTGATTACAGGGACAACATTGTTAAGGGAATGGCTCAAGAAAGAAGAGACAACCCATGAAACTAAGGCTTTGTCACACACTGCTGACTGTACAGTCAGAAATGGGAGGCAGAAGGCTTTCCAGAATGGGCACCTGCAAAACTGGGAACAATCTTCTCTCATACAGAAGTCCACAAGTGCACAGGGAAGTTGCCTGCACAGAGAGTATTTGACAGCTCATCCTTATAACCCCACCCTGAATTCACTTTACGTCACAGCAACAATGCCCAGTTCTCCTGGAAGGAAGGCAATCTCCAGGTCTAGGGGTGGCTGAGACAGGCAGGTCTGGCAAGCAGCAGTGCCAGCCCAGGTACAGCCCAGCTGAGCGAGCCCCTACAGTCAGCTCTCAAATTCACTGCTCGCTGCGCACAGCAGTACCTTCTCCTCATACTGAGTCCGAATCCGCGATAGGACCTCCTGGTGCTCCTCTTTCATCCTCTCCATCTTCCTCTCATGGTCTTTTTCCACTTCCTCACGTTTCTCTCTCATGAGCTCGCTGAGCTGCAGGGACAACACAGAAAGATATTTCTCTGAACTACAGCACTGCACTACAGCAGCCCACCAGGACAGCAACCTCTCGCACAAGCAGGACTGAAGTTCAGAGTACATTGCAAGCGGAACCAGGCTGTGGCCTGGGCAGTACAAGGCAAGCACCGTGGTGAGGGGTGTCTGTTCCCCTGAAGCACCGCTGTCACCCATGGACAGGGGACGGGGCCTTTCAGACCTCACCACACATCCAACGAGAGAAGCTGAAGAACCTTCAGCAATTCAGCATAAATACTTGCCTCGCGTTCATATTCTGTTACTCGATACGCCCTTTGCTGCACTTTCTGCTCTGCCCTCTGCAAGTCTTCACGCAGCTGAGCCTCCTCGCTCCTCTGTGCCTCTGCTATCTGGGCTTGCAGGCTGGAAGTGACCTGCCATGAAAACCACCCACAGAGACTTGTCATTCTTCTGACAAGATCCATTTAGTGCCCTCCTACAGAGAGCAAACAGCATGGCAAAGAGCAGTGTGTGCAGTCTCACCACCCCCCTACCTGGAGCATGTCCAAATGCTGAGCCAGACCAGAGCCACATTTAGGAAGTGGAAAAAAATTAATGCCACCCTCCCTGGCCACATTTTGTGACAGTGGGGAAAAAAAAAACCAACAGTTCACATTCAAAAGACACCATCTTTTACCTTTTGATGCTCCTCTTCTGCTGCAGATTTCAGCTGCTGGAGTTCAGCTGCAAACTGCTTCTCTAGTTCTTCCACTGCCTACAGGAAGACAAGCAAAGGCACTCTGCTGGAAAACCTCTATGTGTGGGGACATGCTCTACAAGATGCATTTGCAATTAACATCTGTCCAGAAGCATCAAGAAAGCACAATGGCCAAATCCCTTTTCAAACCAGGTGACATACAACACACCTTTACTCTCTGTCCTTCCCTTCCCAGGAGATCTCAATGCATCTTGATCATGCTCTGCTGGAAGGACTACAAACTGCCTCCATTCAAGAAGTCCCCAGGCTCTCTGGAGGACTAAAGCAGCAGCCAGAGAGATATTCCGATCTGATAAAGTGGCTTGGCTTAGCTTGGCAGAGACACGGTGATCTTTGCCTTCTCTTCAGATCCAGTGCAGCCATTTCAATCATTGTTATTTAATCACCATTGTAATAAAAATGTGGGCAGCACTGCTCCGCACCTCAATCATGCTTCTAACAACATGCCTAGCATCCTTCCTTGATGTTTTCAAGGAGTCATCATTAAAGCACATGCAAGTGCTGTTTAACCTCACCACTGTGGCATTGCAACACAATGAACACCAACAGCATGGGTCTGATCCTAGCTGGCAACAAAGGTCTCACCTGTTTCTTTTCCTTCTCTAATCTCTCCTTCAGCTCACTCAGGAATTGTTCCTTCTCTTGTTCCAGCTCAGTCTTCTCCCTCTGCTGATCTTGCTCCATTTCTAGCTTCATTTTCTCCAGAACAAGCCGCTGTTTCCTCTCCAAGCTCTCCTTCTCCACTACCTGCTGGGCTTCCCACTCTGCTCTCAGTTTCTGCAGGGCAACCTCTTGCTCTGCCCTGGTAGGTTTGCAACAAGAACACAGACAGAAGAAAGTCAGGATCTGGTACTTCAGCCCTGGACTCCACCTAGTAACCAGAGCTGAGAGAAGACACTGCTGTAGGACAGGACACGCAAGCCAGATCTTGAGATGAGAACAGAGAACCATAGCACACAGATTCACAAGTGTATCAGTTAAGGCCTTGGAAATCAACAGCAAAGCAGTCAGGTGGAAATCTCTCTGTCAACTAAATAAAATAGAAATAACAAAAGGTTACTTTTCCAGTGACTGCCTTCTCTGCCTCCTTCAATCGTTTTTACAGGCCTTAAGAGCCATGAGACAGACACATCCACTCAAACCAAGCTACACTGCTGAGTGTGGCTTTCCACCTAGATGCCATTTCTTTCATTGCCCTGCCCCAGAGCTGTGCCTGGTCCAACACGACAGCAACAGCTCTGCTCAGGACACTTACACACTAAGTGTCTATTCATCAGCTCCAAGAGAGCAGAGCTGTTACCATTAAGGCCCACCAGTTCTGCCTTCTACCGACACACAGCTGCACTGCCTGTACAGTGCCACAGGGCCTCCTACTTGCTACCAAGGCAGGGTACCAGCTATGGGAGGCTCAGGAGGGCTAGTACCTCCACCTCAAGTGGCTGCTGGAGGCACACAAGATGCTTCCCTCCTAAACTAGCAGAGTTTATGTCCCCAGGGACAGCAGCAAAACTTTTCACCTTATCTTCTCCTTCTCTGCTTCAGTCTCCAAGGCAATTTTGGCCCGCAGCTCTGAGAGTCTCTCAGTTTCTTCCCTTCTGACACGCAACTCTTCCTCCTTAGAAGCCTTTGCCAAATCTTCTTCTAGAGTCCTGAAACACAAGCAGCCGAAGGGGGGGAGGGGAGGCAGGGAGTGTGGAAAGAGAAAAGTTCAGGAGGCTTTAATATCTTCAAATCGCCTGTGCAAGGCCTACAGATCAACTGCTGCTCCCACTAGCTATGCCTGCCCGAGCGACACATTCTCAGGGCTCCAGACCATTCATTCTTCTCCACACCTTCAGAACCTGGCTGCTAGCACAGGACAAGCAGCCCCTCACGATCAAGCTGCTGTAGCGTGTTTTTAATATGCTAGCACTTGGATAATTTTTCCTCTGCTAAATAAAATCAACTCCTATAAAATGAAAGCAGGGTCGCAGTCTAGGTACCTGGAGGCCTTAGTACATGTGTAAGCTTTCTATTGTCATAGGACACCCTTTTTACTACTGCTTTATTATTGCACAGGTATTTTTCCCTTCAGCTATGATTTCTGTGTCTTCCTTCGCACCCAAGACAGCATTCCCATGACATTTCACCTCAAGATACTGTTTCCGGCTGGCCCACTGTGCTAAGAACAGAAGTATCAAAGCCACCTGAAATAAAAAATAAGCCTTGAGTGAAGCACAAGGACAAGGGCACTGGTCTCAGTGCTGTTCCACTCCCTGGATTGCTATTAGATCCTCAGGCACTGGCTGGGTTATACACAGCCATTCATCTCCTATTCCTTAAAGCCTTGTTTGGAAGTCCCTCTGTAAAATGTACAGTACCAGAGTTCCAGATGGTTCCTCTCGGGTAACCTCATCTCCTCTAATGCTCCAATTCCCAGTCCTGTTACTACCATTTAGCCCAGGATTTGAACGTCTGCCAGGCAGTAAAGCTCCAAGCACTGAACTGGAAGCTTTTCCCAGGTTAACCATAAGAGACAGGTTCAGAGCTCCAAAAGCTGCATGTGTACCAAATCGGAGCTTGTCTTGCAGGAGATGGGAAGATGCTTTCCTCTCTGTATTGGAGAGCGCTTTCCTGAGGCAGACTGTGCTCTCTACACACAGCACTGACAGCAGACCACTATTCCTTTCAGGATGTGCAGATCCTCAGGCACGGGACTGTCTGTGCCAGGCAGAGTCCCACACTCCTCCTCCCAAAAAGCCCTGTTCTTGCCTCCTTTGCCCACAAAACTCTGCAAAGCAGCACCATTTCCAAGGTGGTGACCTACAACAGCACAAGTTCACAGCCACCAGCAATGAAATCGCAGCTAGTAAAGGCTCACTGGAGAAACAGGGCAGATGGAGTGAAAAAGGAAAGTACCTGAGGGTTTTTTCTTTTTGCTGATGAAGCTTCTCAGCTTCCTCCTCCTCTTCCTGCCTTGTGTCCTTCTGGAGTTGCTGAATGCTCTCCTTGGCTTGCAATAAATGCATTTGCTCTTGCTCGAGCTCCAGCTCTAGCTCCTTGGCTACTGCCTCCAGGAGTTCGTCACTAGGCTTGTTCAAGGACTCCTCGTGTTCGATATCCTCAGGTTGCCTACCAAAAAGAAAAAGTCCTTTGGCAAAAGGGTGACAGAAAACAGAGTAATGTGAAAGGAAGAGTAACACCTCCCCAAACAGTATCAACTCCAAACCAAAAATCTCAGAGCCACCTACTCTAGAAGCTTCACTGTCGGCAAAGGGAAAGGACATGCAGAATCCCCACTAGACCTCAGCCGCTCACAGGCTGCTCTGGAGCCCTTGCTGGGAGGTGAGGAACAGCTGTGTAGCTGGGTGGAGGGCACAGAGGCAGAAAACAAGCTTGCTACAGGAAAGCACTCTTTACAACGTTGGTGGGGAACACGCAGCACATGCTCAAGGTTTGGAGCAGCACAGTCTCTCAGGTAACAGCTTGGGGACGCTCCACGCACTGCTGGTGGGCCCTCTTGCTGACTCCCAGAGCAAAACTGACTGCGAAGCCATTCAAGCCAGCCCTAGCAGCACTCAGGTCCTGAACAACTCACATTTTGGCCCACTAGAGCTCACCTTGCAAGGGCAACACCATCTCACTTCCCAAAGGATCCAGCAGCTACCACACCCTGGCCAGGGCTGCCAGGCACAAAAGCAGATGCAATGAGTACCTGCTTTCAGCCAGGGATCAGCAGTGTGCTTCCAATGGACCAGGTGTTTTTCTGCAATTGCAATCTAAACTGGGCTGGGAGTTTGCCAGCTCTAGGCAACAGAAAGCCCTAAGCGCTCAAAAAAATTCAAAACCGATCTGTTTCTAATTCATTTTTTTTTTTCAGACAGAGAACAGCAAAATTATCAGGTCTGAGAGAACAAGGCTGAAGGGGAAAATAAACATTAGCCTTGGAAAAATAAATTTTACTCTTTGCTAGTGCAAGCTGGAGCAGCAAGGTCTCATCGTGCTCTGGGACTGCAGTGAGATACTGTGCTGGTCTCTACATGTGCTGCCATCCTGTGCTCTGACAGGACTCTCTCAGAGCAACCAGTGCTCCCATCGACTGTAAAAATGAGGAGATTTGTTGGGTTTTTATTGTTCCCCCTCAATCTCAACACCACTCAGCAAGTGAACTCAGGAGCCTGTGGGAAAGTGTTTACCAACGGAGCGTGAATGCGTACAGCCTCGTAGGGACACTGGTAAGGTGGCAGCTTTCCCAAGTACAAAGCAAACTGCTCTTTCTCCATCCCACGGAGTCCTGTGCCACACACCCCAAGGGCTGAGCTGCGGCTCTCATCCTCCCCAGTACAGACTGCTCACTTGGCACTCTCGCCAGCAAAACAGCTGCTTGGATTTGCACACAGAGGGGTTCGAGCTCTGCTGTGCCCACCAAATCACGTCTCCTAGTGTGCTGACTTCACACACTAGCTTCCAACACCACAAAGGGGAACACAAGGACAAAAGCTGTTATGCGTATAACACCAGGGACTTAAACAAAGCCCTTACTCTTGCTGCGGGGCAGCAAGCTCCTCCAGATTGATGAGGCTTTCCAGCGATCCCTCCTCCAGCTCCTGGGCCACGGCCTCCTCCCCATTGGCATTTTCTAAAGAAATAATCTTCTCTTCTGGCGTTTCACAAGCACCTTGATCCTCCTCACTTCACAGCACAACAGAGGTAAGAGAAGATCAGATTAGCACAGGTCAGAGTCTAGCAGCTGCTGCAGGGAGACAAGACAGGGGATGATGGGGTGTGCAGCTGACTCAGATGGGCACCAAGCCATGCCTGCCAACGGGACCTCTTTGTCCAACACGGGGCTGCCAGAGGCACAGCAAAGCTCCAAACCATTCCCACCACCTCACCCCCTGCCGGACTAACAGACAGCTGAGGATTTAATGGGTCAGACTCAGAAGGCTGAATCCCTTCCCTAGATTATTATTCCCCTCTCTTTCCAGTTCCTTAGAGCATTTCTCCATGGTAAGTCAGCCCTGTTAGCAACGCTCACACTCTTGTCCAACTTACAAACGCAAATATTGGCAGGTATGTTTACATCTACGGTCCTGCTGCGTCTTGGAAGTACAGGGAAGAGAGAAAAGGCAAGCACGAGCTAACTTTACAGGCAGAGAGAAAGAGAGGATGCACAACTGGGAAGCAGGTACCAAGCGACAAGGAAAGAATTCCTGTGGGCAGAACACATTTTCAGGGACCTTCACACAAACAGCTCCTCTAGGAAAAGGCTGCAAATCCCAAATGCACACAGCCAGTCATTAAGATGGACTGCAGCTGCTTCTGTTCACAACTTTTCCTGGCACAGGCAACAGCTTCTTGGTTCCCAGTGCCCCAGACTACATGTACCTGTGTGCAGAGGCTAAGAGCTTTGACACAATTCACCTGTAAGCGCCACACGCTGTAGCTCTCAAAGGGGCAGGGGAAGGGCTCGAGAGAG
Source organism: Chlamydotis macqueenii (assembly GCF_036417535.1). Lineage (NCBI taxonomy): Eukaryota > Metazoa > Chordata > Aves > Otidiformes > Otididae > Chlamydotis > Chlamydotis macqueenii. The sequence continues at coordinate 25,631,647 of NC_141558.1, forward strand.
CATGGAGCTCACTGCTCAGCACAGTATTTCAACTGCTTTAAACAAGTCGCCACACATAAGCTGAAAATAGCTCCCCTAGACACTCCAGGCCCCCCAGTAACCAAGGGTCTGGAAGCCAGCACTGCTCTCAGGGTAACAGCTGGTGCGCTCTAGAGCAAGTTGTCCACATACCAGGCTATAAAATAGCTTCATGCTTACACCTGGGCAACCAGCCACTTGCTCTAGGCCACCTCTGTGGAAGGAAGTGGAAGGGAACTGGTCACACTGCAGCTGGACTCTCCTGCCACCAGTAACAGGCACCAGGATGGTGCTGGGAGCCTTCAGCTACTGCCTCTGCCCCAGGAAGAGCTGGCAGCCCCGCAGGACCAGCGCTGACCCAGACCGGGGGCTGTCTGAACAGACAGGCCTGGCACTGGGCAACAGCCAACGGCTACGTCTGCCTCAGTTACACACCACAGGGCACACCACACAGTGTTAACTGCTATGTTAACACCACACAGTGTTAAAATCTTGGCAAGAGCGTGACTTTCGCTGCCTTAGAGAAAAGTCAGATAGCTGTAAGAGAAACAGACACCAGCTCCACTTCTGGGGCAGTCACGAGGAAATGAGAGGCAGGCAGTTGTGCTGCCTACCCAGCCAGAAGCTGAAGTCTGTGAGACAGTACTAAGGAGGTGTCAGAAGAGAAAGATTGAGTGGGAAAGACCCTGTGAGAAGCTGCAGCATCTTGGGCTGTTCTACAGGGGACACCTGTATTGGTTACAGTGACCAGAGCAGAGCAGGGGCAGACAAGACAGGAAAGTCATCCAGGGCTAGGGCTGTCCACACCTCCTCTGTTGCTGTTTGTACCATACCTCTCAGCAGCTTTTGCTCTTTTGCTTTGCTCTTCCTCTACACTGGCTTTGCTTTGCTCTTTTTCTTCTTCGCCCAGCTCCTGCAGGTAAAAGCAAACAGTGTGGAGTTTGCTGGCTGCTCCTTCACCAGGAAAGCCTTGCAGCAACAGTTCCAGCAGCACAGCTGACAGGCCTGCGAGCCCAGCTCAGCTCTCCAGGTTGTTTGGTTATGGACTGGGGCTTGCTTTTCCAGTACAGAGGATGAACTCCCTGCCAGCACTAAGCACTTTGGACACAGATTTGGTTTTTTCCTAAGGTCCTCCTACATAGCCAAGGAACACTGAACTCCATTAAAAGTGTAGGACAAGAGAGTCCTAGAAGGAATGTCCCCCAGACAGACTAAAATAACATGCTGTGGCCATAAAGCAAGCTGATGTGTTGGCTGTGACCAAAAATCACAACAGGACTCAGTCCTGCCTCGCATCCTGGTTCTCAGGCAGATGGTGATGGACAGAACACACTCAGCCCCTACCATGCAGAAGGGTACCGTGGAGCAGGGCTGAAGCAATACAGAATTAAAACAGCAGTAATTTATGCAAGTGCATATCAGAGCAGACAGCAGAAGGATTCCGTGCAAGTGCCATCACCTTCCATCACAGCAGCCTGGTCAGAGCTCTCCCAGGCAACTCCCCCTCCCAGCCTCCCTCCTGCCCTGCTGTAAACAATGACTCCAATTCCCGAGAACCAAGGAGCTCAGCTAACGTTTCCTGCCCCAAAATGGGCTCTGTCACTGCTGCCTGTGAAAGGAAAGCAGACAGACAAATGGTGAATGAGATCTTCCTGGGAATAGGGATAACCAGCCACAGGGTAACGCTGCAGAGCCCCTGCCCAACATGCCCTCCCAGGACAGTGGTCCCTCCCCAGAAGTGAGGGGCCGCAGGAATCTCTGGACACTTTTGAGAAGGTGAAGACAGCACCCACCTGCAGGGAAAAAGGGCTGATTTTAAGCCTTGCCTGTGAAATTACCAGAGAGCCTTGTGAGCCTTGCCCCTCCTGTTGCCTCAGGATCCCCAACAGTTCCAGTACTGCAAAAGCACCTTAGTTTTCTGCCCTGTTTCAGTGCCACACTGCATCCCACAGAAGACATCTCACTCACAATACAAAACCAGTCTTGGGGCCACAGGAAAGCAGCACGATGGATAACAGGCCATCTCCTCTCTCTGCACAACACATTTCCCAAGGGACCTCAGCAGGAGAATCTCCATGACCGCCAGCACACATCAGCTTAGATGGCATGCCTGCTGCCAGCTCCTCACCATGTCACCCTCAGCACAGCAGCAGGGCCAGCAACGCAGGCTGCCAGCACTTTACATGCCTGAGGAGCAAAGGGTGAAAGGAGCAGCCTCTCCAGTGCCAGCAGAGAAGCCAGGTGTAGCAGGAAGCAGCCCACATGGCCTCCGCACACTACCATGGCTCCTGCCCAAAACACGCTACCCAAGAACCTCCAATACTGTGCTCACATAGCTGACCGACGTGCTCGCCTTTGACTGTTTTGCCAATCTATTCAAAGCAAGGCAAACTCATTACATGGGAGTAAGCACATTCCTACACCCAGAGTCATTTCAGACTAGCCTCTGGCTACAGACACAAGAGAGCAGCTGCAGTTCTGCAGGGAGCACCATCTCAAAACCACCTCTGTCCTTAACAGGGCTGTAATCAACTTCAAATGTGGCTGCTCCAACAAGACATCTGTATGCACAGCAACTGTGCTGCAGCAAAAGGGAGAACACAGCAAGCATATGTTTTGTTGTCCCTTCATAGCTTATTATGCTCATTATTAGGCACAAGAGGACAGGTGTATTCTCCAGGCACAACCTTACAAACTGGATTGCTCCTCTCTGCTGGACAGGTGGTGGGTTTGCCCCTCAGGGTCTCCTCCAGCGCGGCTGATCAACTTGCTTACAATCAGAGCAAGGCTGAGTAAGCCCCAGCTGGAGCCCAGCCCTCCACCACGCTGCGCAGCACACTCTTCCAGCCTACACACTGATGAGCTGAGATGGTGCAGCAGAGGGGTAGCTGAGAGGGCTCAACAGGAACACGAGGCTGAGGAAGCCAACTCAGTAAGAAGACAAGGGTCACACCTTGAGATGCACAGCAATCCTCTTCAGTCAGAGCTGCCCGATCATAGTTAGATCCCGGGCTAACATGCTATAGGAAGCACAGGCATGCGCACCCACATATAGACTCCTTCATCTGCCACAGACTCACTGAAAAGAGCCTATTTCCCCCCCTCATGAAAGCAGACAAGGGAACCAAATGCTTAAAAATAAGTTTCCCTATACCAAAAATCTGTCAGAGGTAGTTAACCTCCTTTTCTTCCCATTTCTGCTATCGTGTTCTTTTATGCACATCCTTTCCACCTGCTTAAGAAAAAAAAAAAAAAAAAAAAAAGAGAAATGCACTCACAAAAAAGGTGAAATAGACTCTGCTTCCCACCATTCCCCAGGAAAGCCATTTATCTACACTTCTGTTGGGGCAGGGAAAGCACACGTGCAAGCCTGCACACACACGCACCCCTCACAAGCCACCTCTACTCAAAGTTGATGTTCTTTGTGTAGCTGCCTGCATCTCCTCTCTACAGAAAAAGAACAAATGCACTAGGAGTGCTGCTCTAATCCCTGACACTTAACACATTACTTCTGTTTGCCTCTATGCTGACAGCATTATCCTGTTATTAGTGCATCACAATACAGTCTTTTACCTCAGATTGGTCCCTGATCACCTCTATTGCACTTACCTTGACTGTGGGGCCATCCAAAGCAGGAGATAGAAAGTCCACATCCAGGATTTGCTCAGAAAACTGGCTCCGGAAGCCCAAGTCCTAAAGAAGAAAGCAGAAGGAAAGAGGAAAGAAAAAAAAAAAATATCAGTGTCTGATGAGCATGCACAGTTTTTGCCAGAGATGCTGAGACAAGACCAAAATCCTAACGCAGCTTGGAATCTACACTCACCATCCCACTCACAGCAAGTCTTTTGTACCACCAGGTTTACGAGACACAGGAGACGGCTACACCAAGACTCAGGCCTGCATCCAAGCATAGATCATGTCTGTACTGCAGACAGATGGTTCTGTTAGTGGCTCGACCAGCAGCGAGTTGGGTTTTCTCTTCCCCAAGGTGCAGAGGCACAGGCAGGCCATCTGGTTTAAGCAGAGCTACCTGCTGGGACGGTGGCAGACAGATTCCCTATGGGCTTGGCCACCAGGACTGTGCAGCACTGTGGTTCCCTTCACTGATGGTCCCTGTGGAAACCCTCCCTGCGAGGCCAGGGGACTGCAATGCCACACAGGGAGGACACCACAGCATTGCAGGGCTGTGAGCTCTCTCACACTACCAGTGCACACTTCCAGGCCACCGATCCCAGCAGGCAGGGGTGACACTGGCTACCTCCAAAGCCAGCAGATCTTCCCGCATCCTCTGCTGTTCTCATTTTCGATACTGCTGCAGATTTCCTGAGATGGTTCCTCAGAGTCAGCTCCTGCAAGTTGCCCACAAGCTATGCACTCTCCACAACAATTCTCCCTCCCGGCAGAGGCTCTGGGGGTCCTTACACTTGACTACACACAGGGAGAGCACGTGTGCGAACACGTGCCCACAAGCGAGCACTACAAAAAGGGATTGTTTGAGGCAGCAGCCACGTGCCAACACACAGGCTTGTACTAATGCAGATAAATCATGATATCCTCAGCCATTTGCTGGCTGTGCTGCCTCTGCTCCCACTGGCAGATGGCAATGGCAGTTTCCTGTGGAGATGAAGAGATGCTGATGGGCATCTCCCCCACCTCAGGGCTACCCTCCTACACGTTCTCCCTCCAGGACCTTCAGGAACCAGGTCACCCAGCCATACATACTCCCCTTAGAAAAAGCTGCCAAGTCCCTTAAAGCACAATTTTTACACTGCTTCTTATTTTCCTTTTTGCAATTACCTGAGCGCAGTCGCAGCCCTAAGTGGTCTGCTTTTCCAGGGATATTACCTCACCCACAGACAGAACCTGCTAAGCGCAAGATGACATCGCTGGCCTGTGCCACAGCTGCAAGGTCACTGCTTAGCAGTTCAGGAGTCGGGCAGTTTGACTACAAGAGGTGGGCACAGGTTCCCAGAGGAATGCAAAGCCCACACCCAAGGGACAGGGAGCTTTTTGTGACTCACCAGAGGCCGAAGCAGCTCGCGGTCTGAGCAGTCAGAGCCTTGCAAGCCCTCCTCACAGTCACTCATCTCAAAGGCCTTCTAAAGCAGAGAGAAGATACACATTACTGTCTGTACATGTCTTACTCCATCAGCTTCACCAAGGCATTTCCAGCAAGATGACAACTGATACCAGGAAGACAAATCTGGCCTCTCTATAACACAGGGAAGAAAAGGTGACTGAACACCATGGGAAAGACACAGAGTGTGACGCACAGGACAAGCACCAAAACACCACTTCACAGGAGGGCAGGGGCAGGAGACGGGACCAGGGAGGGCAAAGAAGCGCTCTTCAAATACCCCTGAAAAAAGGCAACTGCTTGCTGTCCTCTGTTCCTTCTCCAAGGATCTCTACAGCTCCGAGAACTCCCCAGCCCACCACACAAATGGGTGAAGCCACACACAACAGTACCATGGTCTTAAAAGGACTTCAGAAGTACACCCTGCCATGCCTAGCTGCAGCCAGGACTGCTGCGTTCCCAGTCATTGCAAAACAGCCTGTAACTGCTCAATATGAACACCCACAAAGCCCCGCTGATGTCAGCGGAACTACCCAGACACACAAAGCAAGCATGCAGGGATCTGCTGGTAAAACCTAAGCTTTCAACTCGAAGCTCTTCAGGACAGCGCATATCCTCCTGGCTCACTTTCATAGCTTATCATTTTTTAAAGACATCAATGGAACTAGAAAAATTGTCAAAATCAGCAGGAAGAAAGCTCAATTGGAAAGTTACAGTTTGTCAGATCTCATAGTCTAACATTTCTGGAAGACACTGAAGAGCGGATAGCGTGCATCTCTCTGGCACCCCAGTTGCAGGGGCAAGGCCGTGAACCCATCTGCACCTCGGACACTTCAGTTCTTCTCCTACCAGGGACCACACACTCAGGTAGCCCAGTTTGGCTGACTGCAGTCAGCTGTTGGCCAGCTCTCCTCCCAGGCAGCGCTAGAAAAGCTGTGGGCAGACTGGAAGGTACTCCTAGCGCTACAGCTCTGGAGCCAGCCCCGAGGCACAGTCTTTCCTGACTCTGACCTCGCACCTCAAAGAATCATAGAACGGTTTGGGTTGGAAGGGACCTTCAAAGGTCATCTAGTCCAACCCCTCCGCAAGGAGAAGGGACATCCCCGACTAGATCAGATTGCTCACCTCCCTGGCGCATCCTTCCACAGAGCTGCCAATATCACAGCTGGCAGCTCGCTCTACACTTGCCCCATCTCTGCATAAGCTGAGAGAAACAACAGCAGAGAAACCAAGCAGCATGGACAGCTGGCCCTGGTGTGAACTTCATTCTAAAGCCTGCTTGCTTTGTGCAGATGCCAGCACTGAAAGCTGAGACTTATTTCTCCTCCAAGAATCAAGACACATCACAGCTCAGGGTTTTTTCGTGCCGGTTGCTTCGGACAGCACTTTGCGTATGCTTAAAAGAACAATTTCCTAGCTCGGTACTGATGGTGTCGATCTGGGAATCTGGAGTGCTTGTGTCCCCCCAGGAACACCCTGCTGATGGGAAAGCCCTTACGCTGACTTAAGAGAAAAACAAGTGCTCAAAGAGCTTTCCTGAATCAGGGATGTACAAAGCAGCAGGAACAGCCACAGCAACTTCCACACCAAAACCAAGCCATGCAGGCAGGTCTCTTACTTTGCCAGCATCCAGCCTGCTGTCTGTTTTCAGATCAGCTGCTGCTTCTTCCCTCATTTCACTCACTGCCTTTTCACCAACAGACGCGGTGTCAACGGTGGCAGCCAGGCTTGCCAGCTGATCTGCCTCAGCAGCTGGAGATGCAACTCCAGGTAGCTCAGGACCGCTGAGCACATCTGTCTCTGCTGCACTCCTTTCCCCCCGAGACTGCGGCAGCTCCTCTGCTGCAGAGACGGCATCTTCCACCTCGGCATCTTGCTTGCCCAGTAGGTCATTCCCAGAGGGCTCCTCCTTGTTCTGGCCAGACAGGCTACTGTCAGCATCTCCGGGAAGGGCTTGAACTGGAGTCGGAGGGCACGCAGCATCAGAATCCAAGGAAGACTCTTGCCCTTCGTCAGCATGTCCTGATTTTAAAGACTCCTTCTAGGCAGCAAGTCAAACACAATTATAGCTACAACATTCGTTACCTCCTCTCTGGGAGAATGCAGGGGTCAGGAACAACATGGCTTCTCCTACAGCAAGCAGCAAAATCACAAAGCTTTGGGTGACTTCAAGGTCAGTCTGATTTCTCTTCATACAGTCCCTTTCAAAGACAAGGAACTTTGTTACGATAAGCACACTCATTTCTTGGGCTTGGGCTTTTTTTTTTTAAATCTGTTTTTTCTTCACAGGGTCTCACAGTTAGCAGCAGCTGTTGCAAGGCCCATTGGGAGCACCCTACTATGTCTGCAGTAGACCCATTTATGCTTCCACAGTGGATCTGCTCAGCAAGAGAGGGACATTTGCAGGAGACCATTACTAGACATTTAACTTCTGCCTGAAACAAGCAGAGAAGAGTAGGCAGGATGCAATCATTCCACCTTCCCATGGGACAAACTTGAAGGCAGGCACTGATTTAAGCCACCACCCTGAGCTCAGACCAAGACCGTGACTAGCTAACACACTAGACTGAGGAAGGGCAGAACCCACTGGCCTCCGGGAAAAAACAACCCCAAATTAAAGCTTAGTCACCCAAAGGTTTGTCTGCCTCTCCCAGAAGTGGGAAGGCCCACAAAACTCACAACAAACAACACGATAGCCAGGAGGAAGCAGGAGAAGGTTCCCTCATCAGTATGCAACAAAACTGCTAGCACGTCCTACTTTCCCACAGTTTTACTAATGCTGTGGTGTCTTGTCAAACATTAGCTGCATCCTGCGTACAGCGCGTACCATACACAGACAACATATTTTAACGATGTATTTTTATCCAAGTGCAACGAAAATGCTGTCAGCTTTAAACCCAGAGCTGAAGCAGACTCGAAAGAACAGCTCCTAGCTCATCATTTGGCTGAGACACCTTCTCAGGGCTGAGAGCACCATCCCTCAGAGTAGAGAGGAGGAGACAAGTCTAATCACTGGGTACTTTCCAAAAAGCCTGCCATTCAGAGCCTCACCTGCCAAGTAATAAATGAAAGTTTATGGCCCCTTTCCAGTTCGGTGCCTGGTTAACAGAGGCTCACAAACACGCCGCTCACTCACTAGCCAGCCACACGAGGCTCTGCAAAGGCCTCGAGAACGCCTTTATTCCAGAGCCCATGGAAACACCGGCAAGCGGCACTTCTTTAGTGTCACTCCAGTGAGGAGTTCTCATTGTGCTTCCTTTTGCCTGGCGATGAAGGCATCTGGGAAGTTGGGCTCTTTTTTGGACAGGCTTGCTTTAGAGTTTTTCCAAAGATCTCTCTCTCCAGGACATCTGACAGTGCCCAAGAAAAGATACGCCAAATGAGACCAATTGGGATTCTTACACTTGAAAACTACACACTAATATTTCCCTTTGAGGAGCACACACACACACCCCACAACAGAATATATTCAATATTCAGTCAGGATCATAACAAAACAAAATGCTTGAAATCACCAGTGACAAGGCTTAAGTCAGCAAGAAGAACACCTTCAGTGAACGTGGCTTTGCACAGTGTTTTGCACATCTACTATTTCATTTTCCTTTAAATGATCAACTTGTTACCACTTAAAACTTATTTGTTTTGTTAACCCAAAGGGCCTGTGTCCTGGTTCTGGCCAGGATAGAGTTAATATTTACCTGAGCTGGGTGGAGAACTGAAGCTGGTAGCCCCTATGGCTGGGATAGTTAACTAATTAGCTAACAGCTGGGGTTAATTTACCCAAATTAGCCAAAGGGCTATTCCATCCCATCTGACATCATGCTCAGTATATAAGTGAGGAGGGTGCTGAAGGGAGGCCCCCTGCTACTTGGAAGAGACTGGATGTGGAGATCTGTTGTGAGCTATTGTACTGTATTTGTGTTCCATCACTCTCTTGTTTTCTTCTGTCATTACTGTTAAATTTACTTTTTGTTCAATCTCAATCCACGTGTTTGTTTTTTTTTCCTGGTTTTCTTTTGTTTGTCAAATCTCCTCCTATTCTCTCGGAGAGTGGGGGGAGTGAGAGAGAGACTGTGTAGTCTGGTCCCTGTTGGGGCTGAACTACGACAGCCTGTAAACAAAAACACCCACATCCTGTAAGTAATCATTTGCTGTGACTGCAAGTTTTACATTCACCCAGAAAACTGTTCTTTTAATTTTTTAATCTCAGCAGGTAACAGTTGAGTGAAAGTACTATTCACCAGATTACATTATCTGTACCATATGCCATGCTTCGTCTGGACACAAATCAAACTTCTACTGAAATGAACTTGACAGACTTCTTTCCCCTCCAACAGTAATTGAAACAATTATTTCTTTAGAGCTACTAAACACAACAGATGAAAGCCCAGCACAAACTTAGCACTAGGATCCCCGGAAACAGCAAAAGAAAAGAAATCTAGTGAGAGAGAGTAGGAAGTGGGGTTTTTTTTAACAGACAGAAGTATTTCAAAACTGACCAGAGATCACAGATGCTGTTATTTAAGCTCCTAAGTATCACCAGGCCCATGACATTTTGTAGAGCGTGCTTTCCAGGGCACGTTCCCAGAGAAGACAGAGCCTTACCTGCAGTCCTCCTTTGGCCGCAAGGCTGGAGTCCAAGCTTCCCACCTCCCAGTCCGGCAGCTTGCGAAGGATGCCGGCCCGAGGAGACGCGAGGCCTCGCAGCGGAGCCAGGTTCCACAGGGGCGCCTGGCTGGGTGCTAGCAGGGTGCCTGAGGACTGGAGCAGACAGAAGGGACTCACTGGCAGAAGAGCACATGTGCACAGCTTACGCTCCTTTTTTCAGACAGGGAGCAAGCGCTCCCCTGCATGAACATGGCTGCCAAGACTGAACCCACCACCACTGAAAAACCACTTGTGAGACCCCACACCCAGCAATCACCAGCACAGGACACACAAAAAACAGCCGTTTGGTCTACTCACACATCCTGTCTTCGAAAGGCCCATTTGAATACAGCGATTTACTTCACAGCAGTGAGGCGATTCAGAAAATCAACGGGCATTACTCCCAAACCAACGTGGGAACAGCAACAGCTCCCCTAGCTCACACATCTGCACATACCCACACACAGCCCCCTCTGGGAGAGGCTCTGACACCACAGGCAAACTGGGCACCTTTCCTGCTGTTTGCCCTGCTCCTGTGCACAGTGTGAAACCACTTTGATCGCCAGAAGCCTCCTGCTCTCCACCAGCTGCAATGGCCATCTCTGCTTAGAGGGAAATCCAGGCTGCTCCTTCACCTTACACCAGCGGAAAAGTCACAGGCAGCAGAAAGCAGCTCTGTTGCGCCACATCCTGCAGCAGCTCCCAAATACACCTCTCCCTTTCAAAGGGCAGCAAGGGCCCTGGGAGCCATCCAACATCCTCCCCTCCCAGCAACGCACGCTTGACATCTGAATGTATCTTCACCCAGAAATGCAATCACTCTGACTTTGTGGAACTCCCCACCCAAGCAGTCTCACCCTGCGACACACTGCACGGGTTAACCTAGGGGCACACGTATGCCAGGGTTTCCTCTGTAGCATGTCAGTACAGGCAAGCGCCCTTGCTTCCACAGAGCATCTGTGTATTCAGAAATTACAGTTCCTGCACTCTGCGTCTATACAAGACTCCGGACTGGAAACAGAGTTAACTCGCTCGCACACCAAGGGATGGGGAGAAGGAGATGAACATACACTGAGCTTTCTTCCACCAAGTAATCGCCACAGCAAAGGTAACAGAATAAATCCCACATGCTGGGCCTAACGAATTATCTTCTACAGAATTATCTTCTACATTAGCTACACATATGGAGCAGAGGATGTCAGCTGTCCTTCAGCAAAGATAAACTCACTTCCATCAGGCTCATTCCAACTTTCAAGATCATCTGCAGTTTCTCTGATACTGAGCACTACCACATGCTGGTAATTAGAAAGCTGAGCTGGTGATTTGGTGGAGCCACAGCTAGGAACCAGCAACAGAAGAGCAGAGCAATTCATTAACAGTACACACAGTGACTTTTCAGTCCTTTTTTTTTTTTGTGCTTCAGAACAGGAGATTTGGTAAGTTGGCAATTACTTGTGGGCAGAGACAAAACAAGCTGGAACTTTCTTCTCAGTGAAGGGCAGGATCTCGCTACAGGCAAGAGAGGGAAAATGTTTAGGCCAAACAGAGCCAAACGGTCCAGCTATTCACATAGGAGGAAAGAGTTACATTTGTAGATGGGCCCCATCTCACTGTAAGCTATCTTAGTGTCCTAAGACCATAGCAGCAACCCAAGGACCAAAAACTGTGTAGGTGGGTGCACTATAGACTTGTCTGAGCAAAACAATGGCCTGCAACCACTGAGAATACTCCTTCTCTTGCTTGAGGAGGCCAACTCAAACTTCTTCCCATTTTTCTTTCACTTCAGACAGAACAGAGTCCATTTCTCACAGTACTGGCCATGGACACAGGAGAGCTGGCTGCCACCCATGGTTTCTTACATCAATGTTCTGGTTTTGTTAGTGAGGGGGGCCTAAGGTGACAGCTTCTGTAGGAAACTGCTAGAAGTCGCTCCCCTTTGTTCAGTGGACTCGGCCGGGCCTAGGGCGGACCTGCTGCTGGCCAAGGCCGAGCCAATTGGTAGCAGAATGTCCCGTGATAACGCCTCTGCGATAACGTATTTAAGAAGGGGAAAACAAACAAACAAACCAAACAACCACACACAACCAAACAACCACACACAACCAAACAACCACACACAACCAAACAACCACACACAACCAAACAACCACACACAACCAAACAACCACACACAACCAAACAACCACACACAACCAAACAAACAAACAAAAAAAGAGAAGATGTGAAGAAGCTGAGTTGGGGCAGAGGTGCAGAGGGGGAGGCGCAGGCCTCACCCTCGGGCCTCTCGCCACACAGCCAACTGGGCCCGACTCGGTCCAACCTGGCTGCAAGAAGTGGAGAGGAGAGGAGAAGTGAATAAGATGATGTAAAAAAAAAAAAAAAAAAAAAAAGATCCTGAGAGACATCTACCAGCCTGTTGTGAGGAACGGCTGCAGACGCCAAGGTCAGTTCAGAAGGAGGGGGAGGAGTAATGCGGCTCCTGGCCAAGATTCCCCTGCAGCCTGTGGTGACGACCATGGTGGAGCAGGTTGTCCCCCTGCAGCCCATGGAGGTCCATGGAGGAGCAGAGTTCCACTTGGAGCCTGTGAAGGACCCCACACAGGGGGAGGTGGATGCCTGAAGGCGGCTGTGGCCCATGGAGGGCCCGCTGGGACAGCTGTTCTGAAGGGACTGAACTCCATGGAAGAGATGACCCACGCCGGAGCAGTTCCACAAAGCAGCTCAATCACTCTGGGACCCGAGATTCAGCAAGTGAAACTAAGCTAAGAATAGCCAAATAAGCTGTTCCCCCTCAGTTCAGATTGTAGGATCTCTAGGGAAGAGACTGACTTTGTAGTCTGCTTACTACAAAGGGTCTTAAGAGCCAAAATTAAAGATGATTTTGTACTTGATGTTGCCATCCCACTTGATTTTTCTGCCTGTCGTCTGTTTTCGAGTTCAGAAGGAACTCCGTGCCCTTGCAAAACTAAAGCAAGGTGTGAGTTGTGCAGCGTTTGCCATGCAAGGAAGGCCACAAAGGCTTTTTTCAGGCTACCTCCTGAGCTTTAGGAAAACAGCTAAAGCTAATGCCACATCTGCTGGTGTGACCTCCAACAGGAAATCTTTACCTGTTTTCTTCTGAAAATCAGCTTAGAACCAGAAATTTCACACTCTCCAGAAACATTTACAATGGAAGAAGCAAAGGTCCGAGTCCTACCTCATTCCTGCCTGCTCTTCCACCAGCCTCTGTTGTGCTGTAACTCCCCACAGTTTCTCTTGTTTGGGTGACCTCCACTTCCAGGTGCTGACAGGGACTGTTGCTCCCCTGGCACTCAACCTGCCAGTCTGCCCTGACTTTCTATCCCCACACTCCAGGAGCTTCATTGGTTCTTCCATTTTTTGCTCTTCACTTCGTGTTGTACTCCAGTGCCATTAGACTTCTGGCCAGTGCAGCGCCCACAAAAATCCACCCCCAAGACCAACGTGTTCAGTGTTCTGGGCTTGAGGCTCTCTCACATTTCAGCACCTGGGGTGCATCATCGTTACAAGAACTGTCCGAGTCACTGGTATCGCGCTCTGATATCAAATTGCTTCCTTTGTCATTTATCCAGCCATCTTCAGCAGATGAAAAACACATTCTGATATAGCATCCACTGCAGAATGAACATCCACATCGATTCCTCTCTTCATACCTAACACTTGGAAGCAGGGTAGCGTATCTGTGTTCTTTTGAGGGACTGCAGAGTGGCCCTCTAGCTCATCATGGCTACTGTCTGCTTCTGTATCTGCTCCTCCTTCTGTCAGCTCCCTCTCCTTTAAACTTTTTCTCTCACATCTGCTGATGGTCTTGTTGCTCTTGTATAGACCCATGGGTTGACCCAAAGCCTCACTGGGCACCTTTCTCCAACGCTGCTCTCAGATACCTTGCTGTAGGATCTCTGCTCTCCTTGAGCATTTGGAACATCAGCCATCTCCTGCAAACTGCAGTCATCTGTGGGACCAGCGTCCAAATGAGCTGATTCATTGTTCCTGCGGTGAAGTCCTGCTTTTTCCTCTGGCCTGCAATATGCCTGGGCTTCTTTCCACATCCTCATCCAGTCCTGTAGACTTCTGTCTGACTGAGAGGCCATGATCAGGCTTATGGACAAACTCAGTCATCACATCTTTCGTCTTCCACTTTTCTTTCAGCTCTTCATCCTCAGAGAGTAGTCTTTTGTCTTCAAGAGCCTCAAGTAGAGAGCTGATGTTCTTGCAGTCTTGGGAACATGGTTTCTTTCATACATGGAAAGGTTGCCCTGGTGGGCTAACCTCTAAATCACTGTCAGACTCTGAGACAAAGGACTCCAGACAAAGCTCTTCTTGCATTTCTAAAAGTGTATCCTGGAGGATGTCTGTAACACGGCTGCTAAGAGAAGGGTCTTCTAAAGCTTGCTCCATGGCAGGTAAGGTTTGGCATGGTCTCCTGAAGTTTGAAGCAAGGAAGGGATGCACTTTGCTTGCCCACATGGCTGTAGATTGTCTCCTTGAGTCACTTACACCCAGTAGTCTCCCTTTATCTTCGTCAAGGCAGCCTTCATTGCTAATCTGGCTATCTGGATCGGGCTCAGGACTCTCCTGCCCAGGGGATAGAATGGCAGAGGGCATTTGACAAAAGGATGTTGAAAGAGGAATCCCTGGCTGCACCTCCTAAGCAGATAAATATCAGCAAATAACTACCACATGCCACTACGTATCACCTTATCTGTTTAAAGGAGAGATATATATACTTACTTAATACATAACTTATTTATATATAAGTATGTACATTTGAGCAGTTGAAAGGACACATACACATATAGAAGAAAAGGCTCAAACTGAGGGCCTGAGGCTTTCTGAGTTGAAGAGGTCCACATCTTGCACAGCAACATAAGGAATCCTCCTTCCCCTTGGAGATGATTTCTCATTACTGGCAAATGGAAGGTAGGGATGATCTGCTGTCACTTGGGATATAAAGGGAATTTGGTTATGCTTGTGGATACCAACAGCAAAGCAGACTAACCTCACGCCTCTAAACCCGTGTTCGCTGCCCATATATCATAGCAATACATGCGTGGACACCGTGTGAAGACCATTTGTTGTCCTCTCCAAGGAAGGAAGTCTTCCCAGCACTCCAAATATCTGCTGCTGACAATAGCACCAGCATCCTTGGCTGCTGCCATATCCTTCTCCACAATAGGATCACAGGGCTGAGGCACCCAAGCTCCAGATGCATCCTTCCAAAGTAAAGCTCCTCAAGTTTTGTGGGTTTGTGACTCCACTTCTGCCAGATTTTCATCAAAATCACAACCCTGCCAGACAGCACTCCTTGTCGGGAGATCACTGTTACAATCCCAAAGCAGCAGCAGCACAAATTCACCCTCTAATTCACAGCCACTCATTCATCCTCCACCCAGCCCTCTTGCTCCTCCCTAGAAGCACTGCAAGAAGCAGAGCCTACTCACAGGGGGTTGCTTCAGTGACTGCTTCTCCTTCTTGTCTTTCTTCTCTTTCTTTTCTTTCTTCTTTTTCTTCTCTTTCTTTTTTGAGCTGCCACATGCCAGCAGCTTCTCTCGCTCCTGAACAACAAGCCGTCTGTAGTGATCATCACAGGGGTGGTCCCACATCGACTGGCCGTTAGCAAAGTTGAAGTAGTAGATGTCCCCATTGGTATCCTGGCTGCAGGGCAGAAACAGCACAAAAAGTGAAAAGAGTACTTCTGCACCCACAGGAAGAACATCCGTGGGGGCATCACTCCACCTCACGAGCCGGTACCCTGCTCTGCCAGCCACGTGGGCAGCGCACAGCAGGGGAAGGGCAGGGGAGGCCAGGAATCCAGCAGGGCAGTGCTGACAGAGCTCTCACCAGGGCTTCCACTCAGCTGGTAACGGGGCCAGGATGGCTTCCTTGGCCAGCCAAATCAGCTCTGGCTCCTTCTCAGGGTCAATCCCAATCTCCCGTGCAAAATCTTGGATTTCTAGGAAAACAGAAGAGGAACCTGTGGAGACTGTCTACAGCAGGCACCACACAAACAAAGCCAACCTCCTCAGCTAAAGCAACGGGCACACTGGGAAACCCTGATCCCGAAATGAAGCTGCTCAAAGCTGCTAACACAGTCCACATCAGTGAGCACATCCTACCGGGCTGTTAAAGCCAGGAGACAGACTGAAAGAAAAAAAAAAAAAAAATGGCATTTATCTTCACAACCAAAAGGCTAATTTTTCAGCTCTGCCTTCTGTGAAATCCCATTTATTGGGATTCCACCTATGCTCTCCTGAATCCCTCTTTTCTTAATACACCTAGAAGTGACTTGCACACTTGAGTCCTTTATCGCAGCTCCCAAGGGGACAGGCATCGGTTACCTTTCTCAGTGGGAAGGTATGTGTCGTCGTAAACTTCTTCCAGGATGATCTGGTCACCAATACACGCCATCAATCCTGCCACAGTTCCCTGCACCTGCTGGCATAAAGGAAGCAACACAAAAAATCACCACGCTCAAGCACGCTCCAATAAATAAAGCTTCCTCATCGCACAGCACATAGCAAAGCCCCACAGGAAACTCAGCACTGGGGCTGTGGAGGGGAACAAGGTGCACTGTGTCTGCCAAGCACAGGTGCAGATCGGAGAGGCAAAGGCAGCCAGAACTGACGGATTCTCGTACAGGCAGCAGGACACAGCTAAAAGCACTGGGTAGTGAGCTGCAACTCAGAGCGAATTAACAGCACAAAGGGAGAGGAAGAAATAGTACATTATTGACAAGCATGTTTCCCCACCTCCCCTACAAAAGGTAGAGGCTGCTGGTCAGGTGGTAACAAGGAGATTGAGCCCCCTGCCAGCTCTGTGCTGGGCACAGCCAGGAGCTCTCCACTTTACACCTGCCCTGAAGCCAAGGGGGAAGAAGCCACCCCAGTCACAACACCCACAGCCCAAGTCACCCCCAAGGAGGGAAAACACACAACAGGGCAGAGATCTCTGCTCTGCTTACAGTGCTCCTTCACTGCACAGGGCAAAACCAAATCCAAGACTTGCCACACACACTTCACAGCAGTTGTGGGAACAGGGAGCAGAGCTGAAGTGGCTCATCAGTTATAATCAGACCCCACAGGCTTTCAAGCTTCTGCAGAGCAGATGAGCATTTGCTTCAGGGACTTCTTAAACATGCAAAAAACAAGCTGAAAGGAGAAAGGTGAAAGAGAGAAAAATGTTTCCCCAGAGCACATCACAGTTCAGCTTTTGGAGAGCAGTCCCTGGGCTGAAAGAGCACTGCCCTGGGACAGCACAGCTTCTCACCACACTCAGCTTGCCTTGGCCTCTCTCACCTTCCCACAGGACATTTTGGAAGCTCTAAAAGGATCCTAATCTAGTGTGTCCCACCTGTGGAGGATTGCTTCACATTTAGCAACCATTTAGTCCTGCCACAGCTGGGCCCTTATGACCCATTCACCACAGGTGTAGGCAGCTTTAGGTTCTTTTCCCCACCCCAAATACGCCCAGCTGTGGCTCTGCACAGCCACATTTGGCCAGCATTAGCCTCCCACAGCCACGTGGGGAGCCAGGCCAGGCACCAAAGAGGGCTCCCTGTGGCTGCACAAAGGCCAATGCCAGGGAGCCCAGGAACCCACGGCAGGAGCAAGGACAAGGCTGTCCCTTCTGCTCCCTGCACACTGGTCAGCTGCCCGAACGCAGAGCACTGACAAGGGCAGACTGCTTTCACCCTAAAAACCCCAGATATTCAGCGGATAAAGTATGCCCGTGCTTTCCTCCTGAGACTGCGGGGGTTGCTGCCTGCCGGGTGTCTGGGCAGCCGCGGGAACGGGCCGAGCAGCATCGGCGCACAGATGGTGAGCGCCTGGAGTGGGATCTCCATGCCCCTGCCTGTCACGGAGCCCTCGCTGCCCTTTCTCACCTTCCGCTGTCCTCAGCCCGCTCTCTATTTACAAGGCTCGCATAAAGCCAGTCTGGGAAGCAGCAGCTCATCCCGGCAGCAACGTCCTCGGGACGCGCCGAACAACCGGCCCCGCTCCCCAGCGCGCCCCGTTACAGCGTCCGGACGCGGACAACGCACCCGAGCCTTTCAGCTCTCGCCTTCCTCTGCCGCAGCAGCGCGTCCCCGTGCCGCGGGGGCGGGGGGGATTACGCTGCACCGCGGCTCCTCCAAACGCTGCTGCTCCGCACCGGGGCACGCGCCAGAGCGGGCTCACGCGTGTGACCAAACCCACGCGAGGAGCGAAGCCTGCAAAGAGGAGGAACGAGCCTCGGTTAACAGGGCGCGAAACGACGTGGAACCTCTTCCGACCTCTGTCGTGAAGACCGGAGCACGACACACGCACGGCCAGGAGCCGGCAGACCCCGACCCCGCCGCGAAGGCTCCCGCCGGCCCCGAGCTGAGGGAGACGACGGGGCCGCTCCCTCGCCCCGAGCGGGAGCGGCCTCCCCCCAGCTGCCGTCCGCCAGCCCCGCACAGACCCGCACCTGCACCCCGCTCTCGCCCCGCTCACCGGATGCGCTCACGGGGCCGTGCGCAAAGGAGAAGCCGCCATCTCGCCGGCGGTCCGCGGATCCGCGCGGGTTACCCGGGGCCACCGCCAAACTCTGGTTCCGCATTCCGGTTCCCTTAGCAACGGCCCGCCCCCGGCTAAATACCGTTGGGCGGCCGGGGAGGCCCAGCCCGGCGCGCGGATTGGCGGTTGGTGTGACGTCCGCCGTGCGGCGGTGCCTGCCGGGGGCTGTAGTCCGGGCGGGGAGGAGTAGCAGGCAGCAGGCACAGGGTGCAGCATAAGAAATTCCGACACCAACAAAGACAGTTTTAAGGTCAAAGCCTGGAAGGGGCTGCTGGAGACGTGGATGCCCGATCTCTGCCCTGCGCTCCTAGGTGGCTTGCAGACATCCTTCCAGTCATATGCTAAGAGGTTAACCATGCCTTCCAGATAAATTGCCATCTGGTGATATTTATTTCTTTCCACTGATAACAAAAGTAGTCATAGTTCAAAAGCTGGCATCTAGTGCTTAGAGATTTAAAGTCACTGTACAATGTAATCATAGAAAGATTTCGGTTGGAGGGGACCTTTAAAGCCCATCTAGTCCAACTCCCCTGCAAAGAGTAGGGACATCTTCAACCAGGTCAGGTTACTTGGAGCCCCATCCAAGCTGGCCTTGAATGTTTCCAAGGATGGGGCATCAGCCACCCCTCTGGACAACCTGTTCCAGTGTTACTACCCTCATTGTAAAAGAAAATTACCTTATGTCCAGTCTGAATCTACCTCCCTCTATTTTAAAACCCTTACCCCTCATCTTATCACAATAGGCCTTGCCAAAGAGTTTCTCCTCATCTTTCGTATAAGCCCCCTTTAGTTACCAGGCTTTGTCCTTCATGTCCTTCCCATAGAGGTTGTACTTTTCGGTCTGCGTGGCTGAGGACGTCTCAGGGCTGCACCATCTCCATCCCACCAGTCCCCACCATGGGCACTTGCTGAAAGAGCAGAGCTCCACCTGGGGACAGAAAAAAGCAACATCAGTCCAATTCACTGCCCACAGCTCTTGCGTTGTTGGCATGGAGCTGAGAGGCACTTCTAGTAGCTGCCTACAGATGAAATTTCCTGTCCCCCGCAACAAACAGGATATAGAAGAGCCTTTCCTAGGAGGAAGAGTGGGTTTTAATGCAACTCTGTATTTTGGTTGACGAGTGCAGCCTCCCGACAGCCCGCTGAGGACTCCTCTGCACCAGCAGCGCCCAGGCAGAAACCTGATGTCCAGCTCCTCCGCACCTCCACTGAAATGTGGGCTTCCTCCTCTTGAGCCTCAAAGCAGTGGCCAACACACATGAGCGCCTGCTCCACGGCCACCAGCAGGCCCCAGTAATTCCCACGGCCCGTTGGGAAGCTGGCCAAGGGGCAAGCTTGTTTGTACCACAGAAGAACAGATACTGATGTATGGGGTGCAGGTGTCCAGGTACTGGCAGTGGAGGCTGCAGGACGGCTTCTGGTTTTGTCTCTGTTTCTCACCATCCAACTCTCAACTAATTGGCAATAAATTGAAATAAATTTTCCCCAAATCAAGCCTATTTTGCCTGTGATGGTAAATGGTACGTGATCTCCCTGTTTTTATCTCAACCCACAAGCTTTTTCATTTGATTTTCCCTTCCTGTCCTGTTGAGGAAGGGGCAGCAAGGGAACGGGTGGGTGAGCGTTCTTAAAATAAAAAGTCTAGGGCTTTCAGCTGGTTCAGCTTCTCTTCTAAATAGACAAGAAAAGCAGGGAAGAAGATAGTGTAGGCAAGGGAGCCCTGTCTTTTTTGGTGAGAGAGCTGGCTGTAAAACCACAGCTGAACTATTCACTCATATTCATTCATATGAAGATATGAAGACGGTACAGAATAAAGACATTAGAAATAAAATACAGCCCTTCAGGGGATTTTGTATCTCTCTGCTAAGCATAGAAAAATCTGTCCAATGCCTGCTGTAAGCAGTGTTAGGAGCCCTCCCGTCAGTTGGATTGCTTTTGCCTGAATTTGGCATCTTGCTTTTTTTTTGTTAGTGTTGCTATACTCAGGTATGAAAAAGTGCCACAAGAAGCATGCAGGAGATCTGCAAAATCCCTATGAATAGCTGGCACTTCTTTTGCACCTTCAGAGGTGCAAATACTAAAGTTCCATTGGAATTAACTGCAACCTACCAAAATATAAGCAAACACAATGCGGAGTAATCTATAAAGATCCCATACGGTCACCAGAAACCGTAACTTGTACTAAAGCCTATGTCCTGGACTTGTTACAGAGGGGATGGAATATCAAACATCCAGACAGCGCTGCCATCTGCTCTACATGTACCAGACAGTGGTGGCTCCACTCGTTCCCTGCATATCTTCACAGTTTCACGAAGTTTATAATAAGATAAGTAGCAATAGACACGTTGTCTTAGGAAATGCTTAGTTGTTAAGCAGTTGTGTCTTGTCTCACTCTACCCAAGTGCACTAATCAGGAGTTGAAGCAAGTGAGAGGTCAGCTAATGAACATAATGAGGAAGAATATTCACTTCGTCCCTCCAGAGGACCCTCGGAGACCACCGGCTCTAAAGACTGAGCATGTGCAGTGGGGTGGAGAGTAGGGAAATAAGTTACAGGAAATTGCATGAATGTGTGTAGTTATACCCTACAAATATCTAGTGACATCCTTGAATAGTGAAGATAAGATTTAGAAAGATAAGGGGTTAATTAGAATAGAATTAATTAAATAATAGAAATCAAGTAGCTTTATAATAATAGAATAATAATATAATGGAATAATATAACAGAATAGTAATTTTTATATAGCCTGGCAGGAACCCTGCATAACAATGTAGTTCTTGTGTGAAACTATAAACTACTGACCTTGGGAGAAAAACAGTAGAGTCGTAAATTGAACATAACAAAGTATTTTCAAGAATGCCCCAGCAAGTGCTGAGATAAGTCAGATGGGTACATCCTGAGGGAGTACAGACATACTGGCTGAAAATAAGATAAGGGGTGTTAAGGAATTCAGAAGCAGAGCCATGGGCTGAGACAAAACTGATAAAGTGGAATAACCAAGGACATTAGGAACCAACAAAGACAAGTCAACAAGAAACCGCCTTGGCAGCAAGAATTCAGCAAGGCTGATTTGTACATAAATAGGTCTTACCAGAGCAAGTGTTGAAGGCAAACCCAAGTTCTTCTTGGAAAATACATCAAAACTGCCTGTCCAACACCTAAGTGCTTTGGGACAGTTAAAAGTGAAACTATTTCTGGAGTTATCATGCATTCTTAACTAATTTTGAGCCAGAAATTATTGGGTCAGCAACGTTGAGAGACATGGGAGAAATGGCAACAAACATCTGTATATCTTCTTTGCTTGCTACTGTCTTGAAGGTTGGTAATAGAGCTGAAGTACTCTGATATGTCTTAAAAGCACTACTGTCCTGGTTTCGGCTGGGATAGAGTTAATTTTCTTCCCAGTAGCTGCTGTGCTTTGCATTTAGTATGGGATTTGGTGTGTGAAGAATGTTGATAATACACTGATATTATGAGTTGTTGCGAAAGAGACCATGGACTTTTTCCAGCTTTCTACGTTTCGCTAATGTGCAGGTGCAGGAAGCTGGGAGGGGTATCGCCAGTACAGTTGACCCAAACTGGCCAAAGAGAGTACCATATCACAGACATTATGCTCAGTACATAAGTGAGGGCTGGCTGAGGGGCAAAGCTCTCACCCTTTCTCTTGCTGCTCGGAATAATTTCAGGATCGCTTTTCAGTTTCGTTTCCATGATCATTGCCTGGGACAGGCTGCATCAGTGATTGAGTCATTGGGTGGTGAGAAATTGTGCATAATTTGTTTTTTATATTTTAGTATCCCTATATTTTGTTATTATTAGGATAATCTTCCTTTGCTACCCTAGTAAACTGCCTTAATCTCAATACACAAGTTTTCCTTTCTTCCTGATTGTCTCCCCCATCCCGCTGGGGAGGGGAAGGGTGAGCAAGCAACTGCATAGTACTCCATTGCTGACAGGAGTTAAACCACAACAACCAACAAAGTCAGCTAAAGACCTAAATAGTTACTGCTAGAGATCTGTACCAGGACTCAAGGATACTCAATATGAGGATCTTTTACAAAAGACTTAAATCTAAGCTGATTTCCTCTCTAGTTTGCCCTGAATTTGGAAGATCACAATAATAGTCTATAGACCCATCACGGCGTACAGGCTAGAAACTAAACTGACAAACCTGTGTGGGAATATCCAGATAAGAAATCCTGCATCCTTAGACAGGGTTAACCCACAACATTGTGTCATACCATGTAGCCCTGTGATGACAGCATAAGCAAAAATGTCTGTAAGTGTTATACGGAGAAGTACACACTATCTCATATATAGACATATTTAGGTCTCTTGATCTCAAACCAAATCAAGAAGATAAATTAAAAATAACCAAATAGAATACACTTTCTCATCAGCATTTTAATGAAATATCAGGAAATGATCTATCAGTTCAGGCAGACCTGGAGCATTACAGGGGATGTCCACATTAGTGGTCCGAAATATGAGTACATTTTTAAAATGAATTTCTTAACTGTGCTTCAGCTCCCATCACAGTGTCATCTTGGAGTGTGCAAACTGGATTCTTTCTGGATTAAATTAAACTGAAAGATGTGCTCTAAAAGTGCACCAAATGCAGTTTAAATAGCATTCAGTCTGCACAATTGCTCTTAAGCTGGGCTGAAGTAACCCTGTTCCCAAACACATACAGTGTTGATGACAAGGTTTCGGTACCAATGGTTCCTCTGTTCACCTTCATTGCTACTGTGCCACCCTGTTTACTAAAAGGCATGGCCATCAGCTATTAGACTTGTCACCGACAAGTACTGGCAGAGAGTCACCTCCTGTGTTGCCTGCATCTTTGCTTGTGGAACATTTGTTTGAACAGCCTTACACCACAACTTTCCTCATATTCTGGAGAAAAAGTTCACTTAGCAAAGGAATTAAGATCAACAACTACAGGGTTTTCCAAACATTCTTAGTAAGCCAATCTGAGATTAAATCAAGAGCTAACTGTAGCTGCAATTAACATTAGGAAGGCAGGTGGCAGATAAGCCAGTGTAGGTCAATATAAACCTTGTGTTCCTGTCAATGAGGGAAAAGTATTCATAGTGCTGAGAACTTCAGTTGCGCTGAAGCTGGGGAGATTGATGACCTCTCAAGTGGGCAACTCATTCATCAAATATCAGATGAGTGTACTCACTGCATTCCAAGGTCAAGCAGCATCTTATTTCTCAACCCACAGCTAACACAGGAATTAAACAACGCCATTAGGGATTGAGCACAAGTCTCATCTTGTAAGCTATTTATAGTTCTATATTACTGATATAACAGATATGAATCCCCAAGATAGCATCCTTTTCAAAGCGTAAGTGTCACTTGCCAAAGTGATTAAAAACATTTGAAATTCCTTTGTCAAGGCATCTGCTGAAACCATAAATTAAAAAAAAAAAAGAGAGAGAGAAAGGGAAAGAAATAATATTTTGAGTTTTGCAGCTATTAGACCTTAGACAGGAACAATACCAGGTTTGTGTGATGGTTTACTACCTCTTCTTCACATCTCCCTCCTCTGGTTTATAAATACAAATGAAATACCTTTCCATGAGGCATATGGGTTAACAAGGATCCTCTTCATATCAAGTAAAAGAAAAGTAAAAATGAAGTTTGTAAGCCTCAACTTTCATTCATGAACCAACACGACAACATGAGCAAATTCGAAGTTTATTTTGTTAAAACAGATCCTATAAACACAGCAGTTACACAAAAATGCCATTTGTTAGTCAATCTGTTTCCTAATTCAGTAAAGCACAGCTTAATTGTAAAGGCACAATGCTGACACTTCAGCAGACAAGTCACTGATGTCCAGTACAACTGGCAAGAGACACACCTCCCTCCTACTTTCTTTAAAAACCACTTGTTTCATTTGCCCCCAGTGATATTAAAAACAATAAAGGCCTGAATTGGAAGCAACCATCATACAAAAATCTGATCTGGATCTCAGAAGAAAGTCCTCAGAAGTAGCAGAACATGCTAAAGCTGTCAGTCACCAACTCACACTTCTTTCTATTTTGCTGTTCCAAAAAGTCTCCAGGAAGACAGTATGCTTCCTGCCATTTCACTTGCTTAAAATTACCAGAAAAATGTCAGAAGAATGAAGGAAAAAAAATAGGCTAGTAGTATAGTGTTCTAAAAGATACCTGCCTACTGTATTTTGTATGAGAGAACATGAGATACTGCCCATTGAAAATCCTTCCAAACACCCCTTCACCTTCTCTCTGCAGTATAATTGCACACGTGCAATCTGATGGTTCTCTTTCTGGGCACAGCTGTTGTTTTAGCCAGGCACACTAATTCGCTTTTACGTCATAATACATGCGGAGAACTCTCCTCACGGTTTCCACGTATTTATCATCAGGAACAGGTTTTCTCTGGCTTCCTGGCTCTAAAAATTTCTTGATTGTGGGGATGTTGCTTACTCTCGCTTTAAATGCCTAA
Source organism: Chlamydotis macqueenii (assembly GCF_036417535.1). Lineage (NCBI taxonomy): Eukaryota > Metazoa > Chordata > Aves > Otidiformes > Otididae > Chlamydotis > Chlamydotis macqueenii. The sequence continues at coordinate 25,656,421 of NC_141558.1, forward strand.
AAGGTAAACAGTAAGTACATGGTATTTACAGAACAGAAAGGAACACAAGAAAAAACAGTTTTACTGATTTGTGTAACATCCTTTAACAAGTTGTATGTGGAGGCAAGACAAAATATAGTTTTAGACAGGGATTAATTTTACTCTTCTTCATCTCAACCTTGTTATTTTAAACAGTAATAAAACAACCCTCTGTCCTATATTGATATGGAATGAATTGGAAACAGTTATCTGTGGTTTCAGATGTGTACTTTACTCAAATCACTTCTTGTGATCCAGAAAATATCTTCTGCTTACAGGTATCACAGAACTGGTACAGAGAGGGGGAAAAAAAAGAAGGGTGTATTTCTTCAGAACTGTACAGGGATTACTCCAGAAAATAACAGATTCTCTAGATGAAATATATTACAAGGTTCTTCCTAAAGCAAGCAGAGGAAAACTACAATGAAAGGGGAGTGGCAAATGCTGTGTTGTGTGTAGATAATTTCACAAAGCAAGACTTCAAAATATCATTTATCACATTTTCAGCCGTATGAGCATATTGTTAGTGTAAGGTACCTGTAACTGAGGAAAGCCTGAGAGCACGTCTGACTTCTTCTCTTCCACCATTAAAATGGCTTCAAGAAGATGAACATCTGCCCAGCTAAAATTGTTGCCAACAAGAAAGTCTCGCCCATGGTCTTTCAAAATCTAGAGGTGTCATAAATGAAAATGTTCAGATGTGGATAGCCAGTTGGGGTGATGTTTTCAAAATGTGCAGGTACACCTTCTTTGACAATACTCACTGCCTCTTCTTCTTTTCACCTTTCTCTCCTGTGCAACTAGGGATACTACTAGTGTGGGGGACGCGGGCTCAGCGCCTGCAGTCACTGATAATTTTACAGGATATCTATGAGCACTCCTCACAGCAGCAATCTAGAATCCCAAGATTTCTCTTACCCGTCCTTCCTTCCTACAGCCCTAGGTAACCCCACGTACTGGACAGGGTTAGATACCTCCTTGATATTCACTCTCTTCCAGCCTAATAAATCTTGAGTTTTTCTGTACATAGTTACAGCTTCAATGGGAAAATAGAGACTATAAAAGAGATATGATAAGCCTAAAGCATTTGGGCTAGGATGCAACAAGTGAAATCCAAGGCAGGATGAACTCTGGCAGTCATCTATAGGAGAGCTGCTATTTAAGTGGGAAACTGTCTTCCTTTTAGTGTTTAAAATAGAAAAGCAGCTATTTATGCCAGATCATCCCATCTGTGTATATTAATTTCCATTGAGAGCACGTGTTGGGTCTCATCTCTCAAAAGATTAGTTAGAGAAACACCAAGATTCTGGTATGACTTAAGCAGCAGACCACTCAGACTAGAAGACAGCAGTGATACCTGTGTACTACTGTGGTTAAAAAAACACAAAGATGCATTTGAAATGTTAAACAAAGCTGACAATTAGCTATTCCAAAACTGCACTGCCTTTGCAATGCAAGTTACATAGTTTCATTTCTCCTAAAAACAGGAAGTTGCTATTTTACCTATATATAGTTTACACATTCATTGGATTGTAACGGTTTTGAGTCAAAGAGGATACTTGGACCCTTCAGTCTGAATGTTGATGCTGCTCAGACCATGAAATCTCAGTTAGGAATGTCTGTGTTTAACCCATCCCAACCTGCCTCATACTGCTCTGCCCTCCCTCTGATCTCTCCAGCCTGCAGACAGTATGATGTCCTGGTTTAAAGTACTGTGCTGACACCTTTCTGTTTCTTCTGCTTTTGGTAAAATACCCAGTGTTCCCACTGTTATTATTCCAGAATAATGGAAGGAAATGATCCTCCTACATACCTTTTCATACGCTGGGAAATACCTGCTTGTTGCCTTTTGAACTATAACAGCACGTTGCTTCTCTTTATCCTCAGCAGATAAGAATGGGAACATCAAAATTAAGCCCATAAGGTCATCAGTTCCTCCAACATACATATCAATCCTTAAAACCAAAGCAAACAAAGACTTTAAATAAGAAGGTATCTTCATAAGCAGAGTTTTCTTAGATTTGTGTTGTGATAATAAAAGTTGAATTTCCTACTCCCTTAAGGAAAATTATTTTTGCAGTTAAAAAAAAATACGTCACAGTCTGAGTCTCACTCATATTTGTAGTGTTTTGGCACTTGTCTCATTGTGCAGGATTAAACAAGATTCTACAGAGGTTAAAAAAGTTTAACTTTGGTGTCACAGATCACCTTTGAATCACCCAACAAATACACAGCACCACAAGATTAACCCCCAGCTGGCTTAATCACCTGACTGTATCCCATCTTCAGGCTTTCATTCAAAGTCCAAGTAGTGCCAAATAGATTAATAATTGGGTTGAAAACCTGAAGTCTACCACGTTCCACATCTAGCTAAATTATTAGTACAGCAGTTCTTCAGATCATCCCTTTTATCCATTTTCCAGAGCTCTGACAGCACATTTTGTACTGTAGACAAATCCTCATGAACACTAATAAAATACCTGGTAAAACAGTCTAACAAAATTTTCTAACCATCCTATGTTTAAGAGATTGGAGTTCCTGCTGTGTAATAAAACTAATTGCAGTTTTTGTTGTCATGCAACAGCTTCTCGAAAAAGCCTCTAAGTATTAAACATGTGCAATAAGAAGCTATCAGATATTCCTGCACGCCTTAGTGTATGCCACCTTCTCACCTGCATCGATCCAGTCTTCCAAAACTGTACTTTCACAGTGTACAAAACCCAACTATCTAAAGTACTTAAATCTGGAGCTAATCACAGCAAGCCTTCCTCGAAACACTGAAACTAGGAATTTTTCAACAGCTTTTAGCTATTCTCTCCTTAACTCACAAAGATCTAAACCATACACTTTTTACAATGCTGTGGTACACCATGCAATCAAAGATAACATCAACGACAGATCTTATTTTGCAGCCAAAAGTTAAAAACTAACCATTGCTTTCCAAAAAGTTTTCTGTTTACAAAATTAGTTCAGCATTTACATGCCACTCACCTCTCAAATACCTATGTCAAGCTGTATTAATCTTTTACTAACGCACAATAAACCTCTGCCTCAAATATTTTTATGTAAATTAAAACAAATCACTTGTCTTGCATCTAACTGTGGCCTGTCAGGATCACTGCAAGTTGTGTGTCACTGAGGAACACAGCTGATTCTCTGGGTATGCAACTAGGCAATTAGTTCTAAATGTATCTAAGCTACTCTAATAAATTCAAGAAGAGTAGTACTGTTACAGTACAGGGCTCTCTCCTTCAGGTCTTTCCCATAGAGATTGTATTTCCCTGCTATATAGTTGAGGATGGCTCTGGTCTGCACCATCTTCATCCCATCGATCTCAACCAGGGGCACTTGCTGGAACAGCAGGGATCCACCTGAAGGGAAAGCCACACATTATTCTACTGGATTTAGTAACTCCACATCAGATTTCTTGCTGTCTTGAGAAGATCATTACTTTTATGGTGAGCTTGCTGTGGGTAGTCGTTATATTAAACTGAGGTTCTTCCATGCAAACAATAAATTACAGTGGTACAGACAAATTAAACTGCAGAACACAATTATTATGGATTGATATCCTTGCCTTAAAAAAAAATTCACTGATGTTCCAGTGAGGACTGTGTACAGCAGCTTTTATGTTGAAACTGAAATACAGTGGAGACAATCACACTAAACATATAAACTGAGTTAAAAGTGTCTAATTCTAAATACATTTTAAAAATTCTGTTCTATTATTTAAAACTTAGTTGAAGCAAACATCAGATTCACAAATTTCTCCCTTATAACCAGTATCTTAAGTTAAATCAGGACCTTCAATGAAGTTTTAGGATAAGTTTTGGCAAGTTACTGAAGCCTAGGGTAAGTTTGTGGGACTAGATGGGACATGTAGACAAATGGAGAACAGAACAAGCCAGAGGCCTGGGAAGCTCTCCAGGTTGGAAAAATATTCAATTTCCAATTGCATCTGTCCACATATGGGAAAAAAATCAGTCTCAGCAGCTGTTCACAGCTTCCCGTTTTATTCTCCTCTCTGCTGTGCAGAAAGAAAGTCCCACACAGTCTTCAAAGTCTTCTTTTAGACTACGTAAAGTCTGGTCACACTTTCCTTGAGGTTTCACACGGACTCACCTTGCAGGAGCTTCTCATACTGCTCTCGAGTTTCCAAAAACTCTTCTTCAAACTGACAAAAGAGAATGAGGAAGAAGAGGAAATTAGCATCTTCTGACATTTCAGGAACAGGTAAACTTTTTCAGCATCATAGAACTAAGAAAATATACATCATGGTTTCTTCCAGTCCAGATATGGCTCTAAGGGGGAAAATTCCAAGGGCAGAAGCACTGACAAAGCCTCTTGGACTGTCATACTTGACAAATGCTGCTAAAGGCAACTCTAGCAGAAAAACAGGAGTGAGGATGGTTTGTTGGGTATTGAACAGGCAATTTAATGTGAGACAGTCAATAACACAGATTAGGTTGACCTTAAAATGTTTTCTGGTATGTGGGATATTTTAATTTGGGAGCTAGACAGGAATAAATTCTTAGAAAATTAAAACAAAGCTTTTACAAAATAATGTAAAAATATTTTGCCCTGCTGGAAGTCTACTACAGAAGAAAGTTTAGGACACTTAAAGATTAATTGTTCACTGGATGAGAAACAAAAATACACAGAATTACCTGTGATCAGAATGATGGACCATTCAATATGGTTGAGGATGGCTGGTCCAATTGGTACTACTTTTGGAGGAATTCAGTTCAAGATACCAGAGTTACAATCATAGAATCATAGAATGGTTTGGGTTGAAACGGACCTTTAAAGGTCATCTAGTCCAATCCCCCTGCAAGGAGCAGGGACATCCCCGACCCGACTAGATCAGGTTGCTCAGAGCCTCATCCAGCCTGGCCTTGAACGTTTCCAGGGACGGGGCATCCACCACCTCCCTGGGCAACCTGTTCCAGTGTTCCACCACCCTCATTGGAAAAAGTTTATTCCTGATGTCTAATCTAAATCTACCTCCTTCTACTTTAAAAGCATTACCTCTTGTCCTATCGTAACAGGCCTTGGTAAAAAAACTGTCCCCATCTGTCTTACAAGCCCCCTTAAGGGGGCGGGGGGGGGGCTTAAAGAGTGGGTTGGTGGTGGGGGGAAGCTGGAAGGCTGCTATGAGGTCTCCCCAGAGCCTTCTCTTCTCCAGGCTGAACAGCCCCAACTTTCTCAGCCTGTCCTCATATGAGAGGTGCTCCAGCCCTCTGATCATCTTTGTGGCCCTGCTCTGACAGGTCCGTGCCTTTTTTGTGCTGGAGACTCCAGAGCTGGACACAGTACTCCAGGTGGGGTCTCACTAGGGCAGAGTAGAGGGGCAGAATCACCTCCCTTGACCTGCTGGCCACGCTTCTTTTGATGCAGCCCTGGATGCAGTTGGTTTTCTGGGCTGCAAGTGAATATTGCCGGCTCATGTTGAGCTTCTCACCAATCAACACACCCAAGTCCTTCTCCTCAAGGCTGCTGTCAATCCATTCTCTGCCAGTCTGTATCTGTGCTTGGGATTGCCCCGACCCATGTGCAGGACCTTGCACTTGGCCTGGTTGAACTTCATGATGTTTGCATGGGCCCAACTCTCCAGCCTGTCAAGGTCCCTCTGAACAGCATCCCTCCCTTCCAGCGTGTTGACCGCCCCACAAAACACAGATGCATCTCATCAGGTCCTATGGACTTGTGCACCTTCAGGTTCCTTAGATGGTCTCGAACCTGATCTTCTCCTACAGTGAGAGTTTCTTCATTCTCCCAGTCCTTGTCTTTGCCTTCTGCGATTTTGGCAATGTGGGCAGAGCCCTCGCTGGTGAAGACTGAGGCAAAAAAGTGGTTGAGTACGTCAGCCTTCTCCATGTCCTGGGTAACCAGGTCTCCCATTTCCTTACGGAGAGGGCCCACATTCTCTCTGGTCTTCCTTTTATCCCCAACGTACCTATAGAAGCTTTTATTTTTGTCCTTGATGTCCCTGACCAGATTTAATTCTATCAGGGCTTTAGCCTTCCTTACCTGATCCCTGGCTGCTCAAACAATTTCTGTATATTCCTCCCAGGCTACCTGTCCTTGCTTCCGCCCTCTGTCGGCTTCCTTTTTTTAACTCCCAAGGATCCATCCTCAGACAACCTCTCTCAACTTCTGTGCAATTTATGTTAACAATTAAGACTTACTACAGTATGGAAACCCCAGAAGATTCGGCAGACTAATACAGTGCCAATGTTCAACCATAGTAAGTGCGATCACAGAGTCTAAAATTCAGAATGCAAGTTTCTGTTAATAAAAGCTGGGAAAAGAATATCCCAGGGAAAAATGTGATAAATGGTACGTGTAAACAGGTTTTTTTTTAAATTATTTTTTTTAACTTAAAAATTTAACTCACTCACTCTTTTTAATTTTTTTTTTTTTAAAGACAGAGTTATTTAAAACACAGGAACAGCTGATGCAGGGAAGCAGCCAGTTTTGTCTTCTGCAGGGCTTTCAGATAAAGACTGGTGGTCTTTTTAAAAACTTGGGTTCCTTGTCTCAGTACAGGGGTAACCGTATGAAGTGCAACAGTCTACTACGCAAAAGAGGACACTCAGAGCAACTACTAGTCCTTCCTGTCTTCAAGTTGAATTATCAGGTTATCATCAAGATAGACAACAAGTAAATTATATCCCATTAAAATATTTTTTTTTAAGTGGTGTCTTGCTTCTGTAGTTTACCCAAATATTTTTCTTCCTGCTCTGAGATTTCTAACTTCCGTATACATGTAGGTCAGTTTGCTCACTTCACCCCGTTAAGCCTCATCTAAATGAAGGAAGTAAGACAAAATATATTTTGTGCTATAGCCTATTGTGGACGACGCAGACAGTGGAGTGAAAAATAAAATAAAAACCTGTGTTTGGGCATCCAGCTGAAAACAGAAAAACTAGAGAAAGCAAATTTGTTGCTGTTTTGCTTAGCACAGATCACACTTGTTATGCTAGGAATGCATCTATCATTCAGCTCAACAGCTCTGGGTCAGTAATTGAATGCTTAATTAAGCATTGCACATTCTTGCATTAAGCAAGAAACCAGTTTACAGTGTCACTGTTGAGAAGACATGCAACTTGAAGCTATACTTTTGTGTGCCTAAAGTAAGTGTTTAATTATACAAAATAGCCAATGCTCACTTACAATTGCGTCTTTGGGTGCCTTTTCTTTTTTTTTGGTTAATAACCCTTGATCTGCCTCAAAGACAAGGTTATCAAAGTGCAGCTTAAAGTTAAAAACACTAAAACAAACCTCGACCCCAGCTGCAGCTAACAACCAGCGAATTGACTCCATTTTGCCTCTTCCATCAAAGTAGTAAAGTTTTGGTTTTCCAGCCATGACTTCAAACTTCCCGTTACCTAAAACAGTTATAAAAGATAATAAGTTAATAATGATACAAAAATCTAATGGCAGCTGGAATAATGGTTTACAGGTCACTCACACGACAAAAATTTAAGTTACTTTTTGACAAAATATTTCAGGAAAGTTTCAGTCTAAACTGATTTGGTTTTAAAGCTGCACAGTCAAGCAACAGTATTTAACAGTCTTTTCATTCCCCTGAAATTCAGGAAAAGTAAGCAGCAAGCTGCTAAGTAGGAGATAACAGGAAAAAATAAAGTTACCACTAAGAAAATCCTTAAAACTTTTAGAAAAAGTAAGTTTTAGCACTAGAGTTAATCAATCACCACTGTAAACAAAGTTTTGATCAAAGGGGAGAAGAGGCAGCAGACAGTTTTTTAACATCTGGCAGTCCTATTATGAAAAACTGCCAAAAGTATCTAAACATTAACTCTGGGCATACTCAGGTGAAGAACGGGAACATATTTTCAAAGCCTGATACTCTTCTTTCTAGCTGTGGTGATCCAGGCTAAGTATGTGATCCAGAATCAGCAGAAACTTTGAAGGAATGGCCAGTTCCTTCTCGTAATAATCCAGGCTAAAATACAAAGAGTCAAACTGTTGCACTACTTATCTTCTACTGGTTGCCTTTCACTCTATTAATAAACCCTGTTGGAAAGTAAAACTTTATAGACTTTTCAGCTGATGAAATACACCATGCTTTGCAAGCAGCACTTATTTCTAGAATGGCTTCATAAACGAGGCTGTTAATCTCTATTTTTTTAAATAGACCAGCGTTTAGGTGTCAGCAGGAACTGGAATTCCACTCTGGAGCCATAAGCCAAAGAACCATCAAATGTCATCCTACTGGCATGTCGCATGCAGAACCCCGTCACAGCAACTCCCTGCTGCAACCGAGAGCCGTTTTCCCTCTGCAGGGAGATTTCTCATCACTCCAATCCACAGCCCAAGGAATCCTGGAAAAGAGCCTGTTGGCACGCAAACAATAACCTCCAGTTCCTAGTGTGGCAAAACCTCCCTCCTAAATGGAGCAGAAAAGCAGCCATGGAAAGTTCTCGAGTGCACAGGAGGCAGTGATCCGCCTGTCAGCCAGCAGGCACGGAAACAGAACACAGAATCACAGAATCAGAGAATCATAGAACGGTTTGGGTTGGAAGGGACCTTCAAAGGTCATCTAGTCCAACCCCCCCTGCAAGAAGCACGGACACAGGAGTGTTTCTGGCCACGGGAACTCAAATGAATTCAAATTAAAAAAAAAAAAATCATCTAAAGGGCTCGTTGGCCCTTCACGCCTGCTGGGGGGCCTCCATTTCTCCTCCGGAGAGTCGCTGGGAGCGCAAACCCTGCTGAGGAGTGTCTGGACGGCCAAGAAACAGGAGAGGGCAGGAGAGCGGCCACTCCTGACTGCCCTGCATGGTGTAACGCCAACCCTGGAGCACAGTCCCCTGCTCCACTGAGCCGAACTGGGCCAAGCAGAGCCAGGCAGGGAGGGACCGAAGCGAGCTGGCCCGAACAGAGATGAGTGGAGCCGAACTAGACAGAGCGGAGATATACAGAGCGGAACTGAGCTAGACAGAGCGGAGCCGAGCTAGACAGAGCGGAGCGGAGCAGAGCGGAGCGAGCCGAGCCGAGCCGACCCGAGCTAGATAGAGCGGAGCGAGCCGAGCCGAGCCTACCTGTCCCGCCAGCAGCCGCAGGCGAAGGCGGAGGGGCGGTGTTCGGGGGCGGAGCGAAGAGCGGTGTGGGCGGTGCGAGGCGGGCCGGACACCAATAGAAAGGCGTAAGTTTGCATATTTCGCGGAGGCTTGTGGGACAGCAGAGGCGGCGGGCCAGGCGCGCGCAGGTCGGGCAGGGTTTGTGCCGGCGCGCTCCGCGGCCGGCCGGAGACGGGGCGGCGGGGCGCGTGCTCGCCGGGCGGGCGCGGGCGGGGGCGGCGTGCGCGCCGGGTCGCCGCGAGCTCGAGGCGGCCGCGTTCGGGAGCGTTATAAGGCCGCGCGGCCCGCGTGGGGCTCGGGATGTGAGGGCGATCTGGCTGCGACATCTGTCACCCCATCGATCGCCAGGGTTGATTCGGCCGATCTGGTTGGCTAGGCGGGTGTCCCCTTCCTCCCTCACCGCTCCGTGTGCGTCCCTCCCGAAGCTGCGCGCTCGGTCGAAGAGGACGACCTTCCCCGATAGTGCCGTGCCGTTCAGCGGTCAAGGGTATACGCTAGCTGCGCTCCCCTGCCACAACCTCCACCCCAGCGCAAGGGCCACCGGTAGGAGACGTAGGGTAGGCAAGCTTCCAACACTGCAGACACATCCAAGTGAGGCGCTGCACGGGGCAGTCTGCCATTCTTTTACACCCACGGTCGCCAGAAATCGGGAATCCAAACCCCCTAACACCTAATAGCAGTGTTAAGAAGCAGGCATTCTTTATTACAGCGCTGGATGCACGGGGGATTGCTCCTCCGAACTCGCATCCCCACTTAAGCAACAGGTACCAGATTTATGCATTGTACATATACATATTCATAGAATTCCCGGAGACTTGGTTACATAGTCATTAGTTCTTCGAGAAATCATTACAACAAGTTTCCACCCACATGAGGCAGGTGGACTGTACAGTCCATTGGTCTGGTGTTGGTGCCTTCTTCACTGAGCGTAGCGAATCCAAGGCTCAATCCCTTCCACCTTCAATGCAGTGTATGTTGTCAACAGCACTGGGTGAGGTCCTTTCCACTTTTCCTGTAGTGGCTCAGAGTTCCAGATTTTCACATACAGAAAGTCTCCTGGTTGATACTGATGCACAGGAGTGTCCAGGGCAAGTGGTCCCATCAGTACTATATGCTGTCAAAGAGCTGTCAAAGTTTTTTCTAAAGAGACCAAATACGTTTTCAAATCTGTTTCCCCTTTGATTTTTGTATCTCCTGGAATCAATGGCAATTGATATGGCTTTCCATATAGTACCTCATGAGGGCTTACCCCATCCCCCGACCTTGACTGTATTCTAATTCTCAAGAGGGTGAAACATAATGCTCGAGGCCACTTTAAAGAGGTTTCTTGGCATGGAGCATGGCCAGCAGGTTGAGGGAGGTGATTCTCGCCCTCTACTCTGCCCTGGTGAGACCCCACCTGGAGTACTGTGTCCAGTTCTGGAGCCCCCAGCACAAGAAGGACATGGACCAGTTGGAGAAGGTCCAGAGGAGGGCCACAAAAATGATCAGAGGGCTGGAGCACCTTTCCTATGAGGACAGGCTGAGAGAGTTGGGGCTGTTCAGCCTGGAGAAGAGGAGGCTCCAGGGAGACCTGATAGTGATCTTTCAGTACCTCAAGGGGGCCTACAAGAAAGATGGGGAGAGGCTGTTCAGCAGGGCGTGTTGTGATAGGACGAGGGGTAATGGTTTCAGAATAGAGGGGGGTAGATTTAGATTGGATAATAGGAAAAAATTTTTTAGAATGCGAGTTGTAGAACACTGGAACAGGTTGCCCAGAGAGGTGGTAGATGCCCCACCCCTGGAAACGTTCAAGGCCAGGCTGGATGAGGCTCTGAGCAACCTGATCTAGTCGGGGATGTCCCTGCTCCTTGCAGGTGCGTTGGACTAGATGACCTTTGAAAGTCCCTTCCAACTCTAACGATTCTATGATATTTTACTAATTTGCCTTTTCAGTGTCTGATTCATTCTTTCTACTTTTCTGCTAGATTGCCGTCTCCATGGAGTGTGTAAGTCCCATTTAATACCCCAAATTTTACTTAACTGTTGTATATCATCTGCTACAAAATGTGGTCCCCTATCTGAGGACATCCCTATCCGCACCCCAAACCTTGGAATTATTTATTTCAACAATATCTTGACCACTTCTCTGGCCTTGTTTGTGCAGCATGGGAAGTCTTCTGGCCAGCCTGAAAAAGCATCAATTAGTACCAATAAATATCTGTAACCGCTTTGTCTAGGTAATTCAGAAAAATGGATTTCCCAGTGGTCCCCAGGGGAGTTTCCTTGTTTAAGAGTACCAGAAGGGGCCCTCCTTTGATTTAAAGGATTATTTTTCAAGCATGTTTGGCATTTTGCTGTTACTGATTTTATTATTCCAGTCATTCCCACGCAAATCATCAGTTTTTGTAAATCTGCTATCATTGGTTCAGTTCCCCACTGTGTCTCTCTGTGTTTTTCTTCAGCTATTTTTTATCATTATCTGTGGAGTAACAATGGCCTGTCGAGTGGGGGTTACCCACCATCCATTCTCATTTTCTGTTGCCTTTAGCTGCTGTGCCAATAATTTATCTAACTTACCATAATTTGGTTATGAGGTTGGAAGTTTTACCGGTTTTACTGGTACTAGGGTAAGAATGCCTTTCTCCACCACCTCCTTTGCAGTTTTATCAGCCAATTGATTGCCTGCATTTACCACTGTTTGTCCAAATTTACGTGCCTTGCAGTGCATCACTGCCTCTCCCTTAGGCTGCTGGACATCCTCAAGGAGTTGAAGGATTTCTTCCTTATATTTGACGCGCAGTCCTTGAGCTGATAATAATCCCCTTTCCTTCCAGATTGCTCCATGTGCGTGGATTACACCGAATGCATATTTTGAATCACTCCAAATATTTGCCTGCTTATCTTTAGAAACCTTCAAGGCCTGTTCCAAAGCCACTAACTCTGCTTTCTGCACTGATGAGTGTGCAGGTAGGGCTTCAGCTTTTATTACCTGGGTGGTGGTGACCACAGCATCTCCTGCCTTTCATTTTCCATTGTGGACAAAACTGCTTTCATCTGTGAACAGCTCCAAATCAGGTTTGGTCAGTGGCTCATCCTTTAGGTCCTGTCGGCTAGAATATGCTTGTTCAATAGTTTGCAGACAATCATTATTTAGAGGCTCAGAGCTTTTTATTTCAGAACTCAAAAACGTTGCTGAATTTACTGCTGTAGTAGTTTCAAGTTCCACACCATCTTGTTCCAAGAGGATGACTTGGTATTTGAGCATGTGGCTCGGGGACAACCAATGCCCTCCTTTTTGTTCCAGGACAGAAATTACCATATATGAGATATAAACCTTCTGCCCCATGGTCAATTTTCTGGCTTCTTGAATGCAAAGTACAGCTGCAGCCACAGCTCATAAACATTCAGGCCATCTTTTACTAACATGTCCAGTGTTTAGAGAAATACCCAACTGCCCATTTCCAAGTTCCCAACTTTTGGGTGAGCACACCTAAGGCAAGGTGTTGTCTCTCACATACAAACAGTTCAAAAGGTTTTGATAAATCTGGGAGACCCAACGGAGGTACAGACATTAAAGCTTTCTTTAAATCCTTAAAGGCTGTCTGGCATCCAGGTGTCCATAAGAGGTGATTCTCCTGAGATCCTTTTAAAACTTCATAGAGAGGCTTTACTAATAATCCATAATTGAGGATCCACAACCGACACCACCCAACCATGCCCAAAAATGTTCGCAGCTCCCGTGTCATTCCTGCCTCTGGGATTTGACAGATTGCCTCTTTCCTATCTGCCCCCAGTTTTCTCTGTCCTTGGGAAATTTCAAAGACCAAATATATCACAGTCTTTTTTCCAGTCTGGGCCTTACCTCTCAATACTTGGTATCCTGCTTGTCCCAAAAAGGTCAGCAAGTTGATTGTTACCTGCAGGCAATCCTCCCAAGATTCTGTCACAATTAGGCTATCAAATACATACTGTAATATGATTCCTTCTAAATTTTTCCTCTTCTACAGCTCTAATTCTTTTGCCAATTGGTTGCCAAATATTGGTGGGCTGTTTTTAAATCCTTAACACCATCCAGGTTAGTTGAGTCCTTCGTCTGGTGGTGGGGTCTTCCCATTCAAAGGCAAATATTGCCTGGCTATTTTTATCTAGAGGTATGCAGAAGAAAGCGTCCTTGAGGTCTAGCACAGTAAACCATTTATGTTTTTCCTTTAAGGATGTTAGCAAGGTATAGGAGTTAGCCACTACTGGGTGAATGTCTTGTTCAATTTGATTCACCGCTTTCAAATCTTGGACTAACCTATCTTCCCCGTTTGGCTTTTTCACTGGTAATATTGGAGTATTATATTCTGATTCACATTCTATTAATAATCCATACTTTAAAAACTTTGTTATTAATTCTTCCAACCCCTTCCACTTCCCACTTAATAGGATATTGGTTTTGTCTTACCAGCTTGCTTCCAGGCTTTAAGGCAACTTTTACCGGTTCCGCTAATTTAGATCAGCCTGGGATTCCGCTGGCCCATACCAAAGGTATTATTGCATTTTCCACTTCTGTAGGAATTTCCTTTGTCGCAGGTATGTCCTGTAACATAAAAAACTTCACCTCTACTGCTTTTGACTCAGGTATTAACAACTGAGTTTCTTCATTGATTGCAGCTTTAACGGGAGTTGCTGGGAGAGGAAGAGTAGGGAGAGTCAGAACAGGCAGAAGAAGGGGAAGGGGAAGGGTGCTGCCAGGAAGGGTAGCACGTCCATTTAGAAGTCCCCGATTAGCAGAAGATCAACGCACTATCTGTAAAGAGAAGGGGCATTGGAAAAGGGAATGCCCCAAACTGGGAGAATTGGATCCTTCACTACAGGCAATTAAATTGATGACTTTAAATGATGATGACTGAAGGGGGCTGGGGGAATCAGCCCCAGCAGAATCCCTGGTTACATTGAAGCTGTGGAATGATGAAGTAGAATTTTATAGTTCTTGCAGTTTCTTTCTAATGTCTGGGGCTGATTGTGCCATAAAGACGCCTGCAAATTGTACCGCTTCCTCAGGTCTCTCTGGGTCCAAATTAGTATATTTTCTAGCAGTTATTTTTAATCTCTCCACAAATGCAGATGGGGATTCATGAGGTTCTGGCTCAATGTCATATAACTTAGGCCAATTAATTGCTTTTGGCATGGCGTGTCTAATGCCAAATAAAATCCATCTTTGATATCTTGTCAACAGCCCTCGGGATCCTGGCTGATTAGGATCCCACTTCAGGTCCACAGCAGGGAAGTTTTGATCTACTGTCCCCTGCAAATCCCCATTTGCATGTGCCCCTTCTACCTGTCTCCAAGCAGCACTAAGCACCATCCTTTTCTCTGTACTGTCCAGTAACATAACCATTATGACCTGCAAATCATTCCAGTCAGAATCCTGAGTTCCGATGATAATTTCAAACACTTTAGCAACTCTGTCTGCATCTTCCCGGTAGATACCAGCTGTCTCTTTCCAAGATCTTAAATCACTTATAGAAAAGGGAACCTTTACTGTTACTGGACCGTTATTTCCTACTGCTTGTTGGAGAGGCACTTGGAGAATGTCCCCGGCACCCACCTGACACACCCTAGTCCATCCCGCAGCATGGCTAAATTGTTCCCCTCCAATTGTCCTCCCTCTGGTTCCCTCTCCGCAACTTGTTCCTCATCATTATTTCTCCCTGTATCTTGGGCTATTCCTTGATGGTCCCCAAGCCTCCGCCGAGGAGCTACAATCATTTCTACACCATCCTCCTTGTTTCCGCATTTCAAATCCTCTTCATTTCTGCATTTCAAATCCTTCTTGTTTCCGCATTTCAAACACCTTTGCCCGATACTGCAAGCTGAACAGCACCAGTTTAACTTTTTCTCCCCCTTTTTCTTTTCCAGAGCTAATACCATAGGATCCTGCAGAATCAGGCTGCATTGCTTTTGCCAGTCAAGATGATTTTGCAGTGTAAAGAACAAATCAACATAGGACACTTCATCCCATTTTCCTTCCCACCGACAAAACCGCATTAACTGCAAAATGGTATTGTACCCCAATGCACCATTCCTTGGCCATTTTTCTCCATCATCCAGACTGTACAATGGCCACCAATGACTGCAATATTCAATCAATTGTTTCTGAGTTAATGGATCACCTCCCAGTTCTTTCTAATGTCTTAATATACAATCTAGAGAGGATGATTTCGGTATCCCCCCTGCTGCCGACTGCTGATTTCCCATTATCAAATGTAATACAAGAATTACAAATGCAAAGCCGCAAACACAAAATGCAATACAGAATCACAAATACAAAGCCTGAAATACCATATTTGGACATACAGCAAACTCATAGTTTCAATACTTAAACCAGATTCAAAACCCAGTGAAACCAATTAATTGTGTCAAGTACTGAAACCCACAACCTTACAGGGGACGTTTACATGCTAACCCCTTAGCCAAAGCTCCACAGGCTTTCAGCAAGCAGAGATTTGGCTCCCTTAGGTACCTTTCCCTAGCCCAACCCTGCGTGGCTTTCACCGTGTCTTATGGGCAGACTATGGGACCTGAACCCATGCTCCGGAGGGGACTTTAACCCCTCTCCCCGGTTACCAGTTATCCTTATACCAATTATCCCTTATAAAGAATGCCTTTACTCACCTCTCCAGGGGACTCTGCTTAGAATTCTTCGGTCTGCAGATCATAGGTTCTCCCCAAGAATCCTCAGTGCCGGCTGGAGGTCCTGTGATCCTGCAGATCCATCGAGATTCAAAAGCCGAGTCCCATCTGGGTCTCCAGAAACTGTCACCGAAATCGGGAATCAAAACTCCCTAACACCAATGTAGTGTTGAGAAGCAGGCATTCTTTATTGCAGCGCTGGATGCATGGGGGATTTCTCCTCCAGGTGTGCATCCTGAGTTAAGAAACAGGTGCGATATTTATGCATCACAGACATACATATATCATAGAATTCCTGAGGACTTGGTTACATATTCATTAGTTCTTTGAGAAATTAGTCTAATAACTTTCCCCCCCACATGTGGCAGGTCATTCCCCGGTCCTTGCTGCCATCCAGTGTCTGTGCTCAGGAGTTGCAGTCCCTCTGGTGCTCGTTTACTTCATCCAGTAGTCGTTTCCACCTCTTCATCCCTGTGTCCACTGCGTGAACTCAAACCTTTGTCTTACTTTATTCTTGACGCCAAGGTGGCTTCTTGTTCACTTGTCTTGGTCCTAATGTCCTTGGTTATTCTGCTTTATCAGTTTTGTCTTAGCTCATTGCTTTGCTTCCAAATTCCTTAAGACCCCTTATCTTGGTTTCAGCTGGTGTGGCTGTACTCCCTCAGGATGTGCCCATCTGGCTTCTCTCAGCACATGCTGGGGCACTCTGAAAGCACCTCGTTATGTTAAATTGGTGACTCTGCTGTTCTTTCTCTCAAGGTCAGTAGTTCATATTTTCACATGAGAACTACATTGTTATGCAGGGTTTCTGCCAGGCTACATAAAAATTACTACTCTATTATAAAGCTACTTGATTTCTGTTATTTAATAATTTTATTCTGATTAGTCCTTTATTCTTCTAAATCTCTTCTTCACTAGTCAAGGTGTCACTAGATGTTTATAGGATGTAACTGCACATATTCATACAATTTCCTGTAACTTATTTCCCTACTCTCCACCCCACTGCACATGCTCAGTCTTTAGAGCCGGTGGTCTCCGAGGGCCCTCTGGAGGGACGAAGTGAATATTCTTCCTCACTGTGTTCATTAGCTGACCTCTCACTTGCTTCAACTCCTGATTAGTGCGCTTGGGTTGAGAGCTTAACAAGACACAACTATTCCACAACTAAGCATTTCCTAAGACGATGTGTCTATTGCTACTTATCTTGTTATAAATTCCTTGAAACTGTCAAGATACTCAGGGAACGAGTGGAGCCACCACTGTCTGGTACATGTAAAGCAGATGGCAGTGCTGTCTGGATATCTGATTTTCCATCCCCTCTGTAACACCACCCCACAACAAAACCCCTCATGCACCTTCCCCATGCCTGCTGCTGCCCACAACGCTCACGCACCCTTGTTTACATCCCTCCAGCCCTTGCTCACTCTGACATCTACCCCACTCACTCACCAGCCCTGCAGCTCCTCACCTCACCCACACCACGCTTACAAGCTGACAGCCTGCACCTTCCCCATCTCTTGTTCACCCACTTCCTCCCCTCTGCGACTCCTTCTCCTGCGGGTTGCTTGGACAGTGAGGAAGGGCCTGGGTCTCTAAGTCAGCAGCTCTCTTCAGCTTCCACTGCGTTGAAAGCAGGGGCGGAAGCCTGGGGAGAGGAGACAGAAGGCACAGGACAATTAGATGAGAAGAGATGAGATTAGAATGGAATATTTCCATTGGAAGGGACCTACCACCTAGAACTCAATCTTGTCATTGTTATTAAGGATAATAAGAAATGTTTTTACAAATACATTAACAACAAAAAGAGAGCCAAAGAGAATCTCCATCCTTTATTGGACGCACAGGGGGAACGTTATCACCAGGGATGAGGAAAAGGCTGAGGTACTTAATGCCTTCCTTGTCTCAGTCTTTAACAGTAAGACCAGTTTTCTCCAGAATGTTCAGGCCCCTGAGCTGGAAGATGGGGACAGAGAGCAGAATGAACCCCCCCACAATCCAGGAGGAAGCAGTTAACAACCTGCTACGCCACCTGGACACACACAAGTCTATGGGGCCAGATGGGAACCACCCAAGGGTACTGAGGGAACTGGTGGAGGAGTTTGCCAAGCCACTCTCCATTATCTATCAGCAGTCCTGGTTAACAGGGGAGGTCCCAGATGACTGGAAGCTTGACAGTGTGATCCCCATCTACAAGAAGGGCTGGAAGGAGGATCTGGGGAACTAAAGGCCTGTCAGCCTGACCTCAGTGCCGGGGAAGATTATGGAGTGTTTCATGTTAGAGTACACTCACCAGCCATGTGCAGGACAGCCAGGGGATCAGGCCCAGCCAGCGTGAGTTCAGGAAGGGCAGGTCCTGCTTGACCAACCCGATCTCCTTCTATGACCAGGTGACCCACCTAGTGGATGACAGGAAGGCTGTGCATGTTATCTACCTGGACTTTAGCAAAGCCTTTGACACTGTGTCCCACAGCCTTCTCCTAGAGAAGCTGGCGGCTCATGGCTTGCACAGGTATATGCCACAATGGGTTAAAAATGAGCCCAACCACACCATTCAAGTCACTGAAGGCAAAAGCAGGAAATGGTAGAAAGAACAACCACCCACTGTAGCAGAAGAGCAGGTTCGAGACCATTTTAAAGAACTTGAAGATGCACAAGTCCTTGGGACCTGATGAGATGCATCTGTGGGTCCTGAGGGAACTGGCGGATGAAGTTGCCAAGACACTGTCCATCATATTTTAGAAGTCGTGGCAGTCTGGTGAGGTTCCCACTGATTGGAAAAGGGGAAACATAAGCTCCATTTTTAAAAAGGGGAACAAGGAAGACATGGGGAACTACAGGCCAGTCAGTGTCACCTCTGTGCCTGTCAAGATCATTGAGCAGATTCTCCTGGAAACTGTGCTAAGGCATATGGAAAATAAGGCGGTGATTGGTGACAGCCAATATGGCTTCACCTTCACTAAGGACACATGGTGCCTGACCAATTTATCGGCCTTCTATGATGGGCTTACAGTGCTGGTGGCTACTGCAAAAGCAACAGACATCCAGCACCTACCTGGACTTGTGCAAGGCATTTGTCGCTGTACCGCATTACATCCTTGTCTCTGAACTGGAGAGACATGGATTTGGTGGATGGACCAGTCAGTGGATAAGGAATTGGCTGGATGGTCTTACTGAAAGAGCTGTGGTCAATGGCTTGATGTTCAAGTGGAGACTGGTGAAGAGTGGCACTCCTCAGTAGTCTGCATTTCTCACCAGAAGTAAAGGCAGGAAAGTGGCAACTTACAGCCAGGAGCCGCACTCGCAGGGAGGTTGCTGGCCATTCCCCTCAGCCTGGTTTCTCAACAGCAAATGGGACTTTGGGAAAAAAGGGTCAGAATTTCCTCCCTTCTTGTGATTTATGAAGGCCACCTGGGCTAACGGGGGAAAAGGGGGAACGTAGATATCTGTGCAAAAAGTCGTCGCTCCCATGCTAGCCACACAGACCAGAAGAACACTGGTGAGGAGGGCCGGCAGAGCAGCTGTGCCGGGCACATCCTGCAGATCCACGACTCCAGGGCCCGGTTTTCACTGCCTGCATTCAGCGGCCCTCAGCCCAACATCGGCCGCTCAATCGTGTAACGCCAACGCAAGGGGAACGTCCCCTGCTCCACGTGTGACAGCTAGCAGCCTCCCTGGCCACGGACACCAAACCCTTCCAGTGGGGACAAGTTCTTCAGAGACACGAGATGGAGAGGGGTTCCCGTGATGAAATGGGGAGCCGTGATGCTGAGAGCTGGAGGTGAGGAGAGGGCTTGGGGGCAAAGAAGAGCACGGAGCAAGAGGTGAGAGGTGCTGGAGTGCACGTGTGTGGTGGAAAGAGTCACGAAGTGCGGGGCGAGCAGCCCGTGAGAAGTGACAGCAACGCACGTGATTCCCGCAGCGAACGACAAGAGAAGAGGCGAGGACGGCTTTAGCAGCGGGGCAGAGAGCCCGGCAGGCCAGGGCCCATCGGCGAGTCCATGAGGAGCCGAGCCGAGCCGAGCTAGACAGAGCGGAGCGAGCCGAGCCGAGCCGAGCCGAGCCGAGCCGAGCCGAGCCGAGCCTACCTGTCCCGCCAGCAGCCGCAGGCGAAGGCGGAGGAGCGGCGGTCGGGGGCGGAGCGAAGAGCGGTGTGGGCGGTGCGAGGCGGGCCGGACACCAATAGAAAGGCGTAAGTTTGCATATTTCGCGGAGGCTTGTGGGACAGCAGAGGCGGCGGGCCAGGCGCGCGCAGGTCGGGCAGGGTTTGTGCCGGCGCGCTCCGCGGCCGGCCGGAGACGGGGCGGCGGGGCGCGTGCTCGCCGGGCGGGCGCGGGCGGGGGCGGCGTGCGCGCCGGGTCGCCGCGAGCTCGAGGCGGCCGCGTTCGGGAGCGTTATAAGGCCGCGCGGCCCGCGTGGGGCTCGGGATGTGAGGGCGATCTGGCTGCGACATCTGTCACCCCATCGATCGCCAGGGTTGATTCGGCCGATCTGGTTGGCTAGGCGGGTGTCCCCTTCCTCCCTCACCGCTCCGTGTGCGTCCCTCCCGAAGCTGCGCGCTCGGTCGAAGAGGACGACCTTCCCCGATAGTGCCGTGCCGTTCAGCGGTCAAGGGTATACGCTAGCTGCGCTCCCCTGCCACAACCTCCACCCCAGCGCAAGGGCCACCGGTAGGAGACGTAGGGTAGGCAAGCTTCCAACACTGCAGACACATCCAAGTGAGGCGCTGCACGGGGCAGTCTGCCATTCTTTTACACAAACACCCCCCGCAGAACCCCTCCCGCGCCTATCCCTGCGGAACATTTCCCTTAGAACGGACCAACCGCCCGCTCCAACCGCCTGCCCTTCTCCCGAGGTGTTGGGCATCTTCCCTTTTCCTTGAGACTCAAATTACGCGGCCAGTGAACGTGCACAAAGAACACAGCTGCCAGGAGACGGCACCACTCCGAGAAGGCACCAAACCTATGGCTTATTTCAAAGGAAACAACAATAAAAGAAAACTAACCCAAACCCACACAACTAAACAAACAAACAAACAAACAAACAAACGCGATACTAAAGAGTTTTTATTAAAAACCAAATAAAAGATCAAGACTCTAGTGAGCCCATATTTCTCCAAGAGTAACTTTATTCTGCGCAGGAGATTTGACACGGAAGGAAGGAAGCAAACATTGATAACGTTTTTGAACAAAAGCACTGAAAAAAACAAGAAGCATTATTTCTTTAACATCTTACTGGTTTTGACAATTCCACCCTCTCCTTCCACACAAGTTCAAAAATGTTCTTTCCATGTTTTCCTCCTCACTATGGAATGTCTACATCAACAGCCTCATTAGAACAGAAATACCATGGAAGGGAGTTTCTGGGTTGGGTTTTTTTTTCAGAGTAACATCATGGCACTTAGACAAGACTTTTAGGAAAATCTGGATTACAGAGGTGAATGGGTCCACCCTCAGGCTCCTTTATTTCCAACAGTCATTATTACAGGTTATGCATAAGCCTGAGAAAATGTAAACTGTAGAATACTAAAAACATTTGGCATAAAGTTACTGCTAAATATTGAAACACCAAGTAATAGATTACATGTGATAAATTCTCAGATATGCTGCTTGTCCAGATTTCACTCTAAGACAGACCTACGTCTTTTCCATCACTGTACTGCACAATGAGACAGCTCAGTAAAATACATCGCTCGGTCAACTCTGTCCTTAATAAAAAATAACTTTTTCTAACTTCAGTAGGAATTTGCTCCAGGAAAGGCTGTAAGACTGCTGCTGTTATACTTCTACTCAGCAATTTTTCTGTCCCACTAAGCAAAAACTAGCATAAGTGATTTTGAAAAACAAGATTATTAGCTTTTTCATCTTCCCTCCAAAAGGCAGGCTTTCATTTGGGAAAGGAGGAGACGTCAAAAGAAGTACTACTTCTTTTTCTAGTTTTTCTGCTGGACTGACCGAGACCTGAATGCTACAGTCAAGAAAATCACTGCAGAGCTGATCGAGGCTCAGAGGTTACGGGTCAGGTTCAGGTTCACCCTGTGTTACTTCAGACATGTGGAGTAGTTCCCATCCTTCGTGGAGAGACCCCAGCATCTCCAGGGGGCTACTAAGTTCTCAGGGGAACCAAATTTCTCTCGAGGTGATTCTCTCTCATCACCAGTTTAAAGAGTCAGCTCAAGACAAAGGAGCTCATGCTTAGGTGCCTGCGGTTACGTAGGATGAATCCAAGCCTCGGCAGCCCCTTCTCGTGACTCATTTGTCTCCTGCTCCCGCTAGCAGGAATTAAACATAGGCAGCAGACTAGTTAAATTGCCTACTTAGGTCTAGGGATACTTAGGACGGGTTCAGGGTCTTTCCTCTCAAGGCCAAATATTCAGTGATAAAATAAATTAAATGCTATCTAGCCATAAATACAGATATTTATTTCCACCAAGAGAAACAACTGTCTTTCTAGTTCTAACACAAATATACATCCTTCCCTTTCCACTTACCCAAAGACACCATCAGCATGTGCTTTAAAAAACAAATGTCTGCTTTATTTTGCTGCTGTGGGTTGGCATCACTGCTCTGGGAGCAGTTAGGGCTGGTCTGGAGTTCCTACTTGCTATGAACACATAACGGAGTAGCTGAACACGTAACATGTCCTTGGCATGTGTAAGTTTTGTAGGCATACTGTTTTTTTAATGCATAGACACTTTTTCTCCCATTTTGTCCTGTACTGTCTCCCTGTGGACTGAGGGCATAAAAGCAAAGAGTGACCAGCTTCCCTCACGGATCCCCGCGTAGCACTGAGCCAGCAGCCCACGCTGGGGTACAGTTTCCTCAACGTCCAATACGTTCTCCATGACAAGTACTGAAAATTCATTTTCTCTTGTATATGGAGTTAAACTGCTGTTCAAAGAGCTGCACCAGTTTCTGTGAAATCAACAACAATTTTTGAACAGTTTTTAGCAGGACCAGGTAAGATTCCAGTAGAGCCTGGGAGCCTAGTTTATGGAAGCTGACAATATTCTTTACATTGTGAGCGAAGACTTATTGATGTGAAAAAGAACTGAAGTAAGCTTAAACTGACTAATTTCCTCTGGATTTTTTTTCCAAAACTGATTTAAAGCAGTTGTGAAAATTAAGTCAGCTGCAAAGATACTGGTCCTTGACCTCTGCTGCTGCCATATTACTGTGTTCCTCCAAAATCAGCTTTATAATTGCTAGTACTGTCTTAAATATGTATTCAGATCTTATATTCCCAACAACAACAAAAAAGCAGCAGCAGAATCTGATTTTGCTCCTTAGAAATCATTAGAACATTTAAATTCATTTAATAGAGGTAGGTCCACATTCTATTTCATAGTGAAAAATGCCAAGAAGCAACTTTGAAGCAGGATAAAAGAGGGCTGTGTCAGAAAACAGATCCACAGAAGGGTGTTCACCTTTACCAAACAATATTCATCAATTTGGTAAAAGCAAAAGAATGGAGCTGGAAAGCTGGGCAACAGTCCAATAAAAACCTTTTACAGCAAAAATAATTTTATAAAACAGCCTCCCACTGACTTTCAGCAGTCTCTCAGCAACTGCAAAGGAGAGTTTAGACTGTTAAGTCACTCATTCCTTTGATGTCAGTACAAAGCAAATGAGTCTCGGACAACAGGAGTGTGGCATCATGACGTGGCATCACTGAAGTTATACAGCCTCGTTTAGCACAGAAACTTCAGAAAATGTCTAACGAATGCCCCTTCCTCAGTCTCTTCCACTGCAATATTGCACCACTCTGCTTTTTTAACCCACTTTTATAAAAAAGTTGAATCTATTAAAGAAAAAGTTAAATTTTAAAAAAGTTCAATATAAAAATTTATCTTATAAAAATGCCAACCAACCTAAGCCATATATACAAAATGTATCGGATTTATGAAAATAACTGAACCCAATTATATAACAAAACAATTTTATACAAAAAGGTACAAGATTGCATTCAAATTAGTACAAATAAAAGGTAAAAAAACCCTTCAAAATGTCTCATTCATAGAAGATATGTTTCTTTCAAATTTACAGGTATATAAAACAGTATCAAATTGTCTCATGTTAGCCACCATTTCATGGGAAACACGCACTGGTTCAGAGAGCATTTCCACACATCACCGGCGAGCGCCATACTTGGCAGACCAGTCAACACGCCCATGGATCGGCTGAGCAGCTGGTGGGAGAGGCATTAACCTCGGTGTGCTTTTTGTAGGTGAACTGAATGATGGCTGTCCAAGATGGGGTCTTACTGACTTCAGAGAAGCATAATCTAAGGGACAGAAGAAAATGCCATGAGATAAATGTTCAACGAGTAGCTGCCCATGTTGAACAGTAACTTAATGCAGGCCTAGATCCTTATTTCTGCAGGAAATAAGCCTCCTTTTTTAATAGAATTTGCTGATGTGAAACAATAGTGTATCCAATCTCTAAAACCTCATCAGACAAGGAGTAATTCTATCATTGATTTGACAAGTGTGAATTC
This sequence comes from Chlamydotis macqueenii, assembly GCF_036417535.1. Lineage (NCBI taxonomy): Eukaryota > Metazoa > Chordata > Aves > Otidiformes > Otididae > Chlamydotis > Chlamydotis macqueenii. Next base: position 25,680,699 of record NC_141558.1, read on the forward strand.
TGTGCCAGCTCTCACACCAACCTCTAGGTCCCATTGTTTATGAAATACGTGGTTTTGCCAACAGCATATTTCAAAGTAAAAATAAACCAAGTCCTCCTCCATATGACGTCCTGGAAGGTTACAAACAGTAGTTCCTGTCAGTCAAATATTTACAAATAAAGTAAAGCAAAGAGATGTAGTTCAGTGTTGCATATATACAGCATTACCAGAGTAACGAGCAACGGATCAAGACACCTTTAGTACCGTACTTACTAGAAGATGGATCCACAACTGGTGCTAACTGAACCCTCTGCCCAGCAGAGCCTACTTCCTTCTTCAGAAATGAAGGGACATAACCACTAGCTAGACCGCTTGATCCTATGGGCCCTGAAAGAAACGGCAAGGAACACTTGAACTCAACACAACGGGTCTCCCATACTATCAACAGATGACAAAGGCTTGCACTGACGGGTCATATTCAAGATGAAGCCTGATCATGGACTGATGAAAACAAGAACTTCATTTGAAGACACTAGAAATCCACAGATCCTACATGCACCTAGAAGGGCCATTTCTGCTTCTCCCCGACATCTCAGCTTTTTCAAGGTTTCTCAAAGCTTTCAACACTTAGCATTTCAGTTGGAATTATTTTGTTTGACCTTCAGCAACTGGGTCCTAAGATGAGCAGGAACGGATCTGACTGACCTGTAGAATTAGCCATAGAAATTGGAACAAAACCAGTTATAAATAAAACAGTCTAGGCCCATAGCACAGATGGACACTAAACAAGTTAGCACACACAGGTCAGATTCATGGCACATACGCCTATAATGTACTAGAGCAGTAAAGCAGGCAAAGCATATTTTGGGAAATAATGGTAGTAAGTAAAAAAAGAAAAAAAAAAAATCTAATGATATCCTATGTAGCTACAACAGAAGCAAAAACACGTAGAACAGCCAGGAAGGAAACATGTGCTATGTATATAAAGGTTTTCATGTAGTTTGGTCATTTACAACATCCTCCCACCGGAGACTCTTTAAAGAACAATATTCTGATTAAATTATCTCCAAAGTTTTTTAAAATTTTTTAATCCAGAGTTTCTAAAGGTCCAAAATGCTTCTTTGGGCCAAGATTCAATATAAATTTTCAGAATCAAACATTTTCATAACAACATATTCAAAACAAGTACTGGACTGTGGAACTGTAACATCACATGAAAACCTGAAGCCAAGAAAGATTTATAGAGGGAATACATAGATACAATCCAGAAACACCAACATGTTTAAGTATATCTGGTAAAATGTAATGTAAAAGTCTACAAATTAATTACTTCAAATCAAATAATAGGGATTAAATACCTGAAATACCAAATGCCAAAAAAACCTGAAGAATAAAAATTGAAGGAGTTTTGCTTTATGCCTGAATTTTTTAAAGCTAAAATTATTCTACTATTTTAAACAGCATAAATTTAAAAACATGATGACAGATTTTATTTGCTTTATTCACATAACAAGAGTATTTTGTATGGCTAGTTCAATTTAGACCAGCTTCCTCCTCTATGATAGTCATTTACGCACCAGCTGGCCTAAAATAATTTGGAAACCAGAAAATATGACTTACAAAAACTAACTAGAAAACTGAAGGCAAGATGAAGTATTTCAGGTTGAACACACCTAACCAGTCCAACCTTCTATGCATTGATACTTCAAACCAGACTTTTGGGGATTCACTGGAAGAAATTACTATGTTTCCGTGTAAGGTAGTCTCCAAATCCAAGAAACAGTGCTCATAACTGATTTTGACAGAAAGAACAGACACAGTAGCAAATATCTTTGGAGAGGACAACGTATTAGAAATGAGCGACCCTAAAATACAGCTATCTGGAATTGCAGAGACATGACCTACTATCTTTTCTCAGAGTGTTAAGCACAGCTTCTTACCTGAATTCATCCTGCTAATACTTCCTCCCAAACCAGAAGCTTTCCCAGGCAAACCAGAATTGGGCCAGGAATTAGATGGAACAGACTCTTTGTTTGAAGTGGAGACTATGCTACTCCTTGTGCTTATTCCTACAGCAAAAATGCAAAAATTACTACACTGGAATCTCTGTTGTTACACAGGCTTGCATTCATTTCATCTGATGCACAATCTTGGAGCAGCTGTCCAGTTGAGTGAACTGAACCAAAACCTTTTCACTCTAACATGCCTCTGGGTTACTTCCCTTCCTATCATAGAGGAACGCTGTAACCAGCCGTAGGCCCTACTCCTGCAAAGACAGCCGCGTAAGTAGGGCCACTAGCATCAGTGGCTGCTTATGTCAGTGGACAGGATCCTTACACCAACGCCACAAATACAAGTACTGTACTCTTCTTTGGTGTACCTACTGAAACCACAAATCATGTGAACAGTTTGCAGTAGACTTTGTATGTCACATATTATTTGATCTAACATACATCTCATATTTAAGCAAGGTATCTAAATCACAAGGATGTACTCACAATTTATGGTAAAGCAAAAGCAGGCTTGGGATCAATGTGTTTTACAACCTCCTCTAGTAACACAACTTTTAGCTACCAAAACTCTACTTAAGTGACCCAATTTGAAAGCCATTGAAATTCATTGTTTCAGGAAAAGACTGAGTTTACCATCATGATACCTTCTAGTTAACTTAATTAATTTTGAAGTATTAGTCCTACAAGTTAAGGAACAGCTAACACTGCGTTTATATTATGAAAGAGGATACATTTCCACTCAGCTCATTTTAAATACAGGCAGCCATGCTGTCTATCTCCAGTACTTCATCCTGCTCCAGTGCTGGTCTCAGTACAGTAGAGGTTAACATGAAGACAGGTATGCAATTCCTCTAGAGACACGGATTTGCATTCTATTTAACTCCAAGCTACACCGAAGCATATTCCCACTACTAGTTAGCTTCTGTTGTTCATGGTATTATATACTTATGAGGTAAACCTAGGGCACTTTCTTTTCCAGTCTAGAAGACCAGTTTTATCCTTAGGGAAACAGGAAATAGCTTGGTACATTAACAGACACGTTCTAACATACTTCAAAGTACAAGAGAGTATCCAGTAGGAGGAAGACCTGCTAACAATCCTGTCCCCTTCTTCTAAGCAGGATTAATCTCAGTTGCTAGACTGCTAGAGTATACTTTGTATCATGGCCACCTACATTAGCAAAGCTCTTGCTGTCCTCATTGTCTTCAAGCAGTAGCCCCCCTCCACAACCTCAAAGGATAAAGCCTAATGTACCACTGACTTATTTCATACTGCTGTTGGAATTACAGGAAGAAAAAGAAATAAGTATTTTTTACTAACCAGGTAGATACCTAGAATGTCTCAAATAGTGTTGCTTTGCTGCAGAAACTCGCAATGTGGGAGTGTCCTGCCGTGGAAAGGTCACAAGGGAAGGTGCACTGCTGCCAGAGCCTACAGCATCCAAAGGCTTCAGGTCCAAAATGCTTTCAAATCTATAACGCAAAAATTGCTACACTTAGTCCAATTCTTACAGCATACGTTTATCCCTGGTTGGTCTTCCAATCTCCATCCCATCTCCAGGAATCATTTCCTCATATTGTGTTCGCCATAGCATAAACGCACAGACAACAGGGAGTATTTTCAGCCTGAAGCCATACAAGTGCCCCTGAAAATCAGATTTGCACTTCTAGTTCCCTTACATATTGCTTTTATAAGTTTTTATAGATCACTCAGTAGGTTTTTCCTCTACTGTGTGTGATCCATGGAAACTGCAGCTTAGAGTCACCCAAAACAGTGTATAGACGTGGCATATGTCAAAATGGTTCATATGTGAAATCTATTTGTGAAATACATATTAGAAGATTAACTTGGGAAGACTTAAGCTAAGTATCATTTTCAATGGGGGAAAATGAAGAAGGAATTGTATAGAAAGGTACATTGTCCATCAAAAAATGTGTTGCAATTCAAAGATCAGCATTCAACTAGTGGCAAAGGCAAAGCAGGAGAGACAAGCTGCATGTCTTTTACTGGCCTGGACGTATGTTTCAAGATCCATAGAAACCATAAAAAGTAACACTAGGAAAGAAGAGGCAAAGCCTAAGGAAATAAGAGCAAAATGTACAGGAACATAAAAGATAGAAACTTACCCACAAAGAGTTTCATCACTCTGCCTCTTGTTGTTTTTCAAGTCCATCCTTGTAATGGAAGAGCTGAAATCGAGGTCTTCCAAGTCATCCCAGTCTTCAGAACTCTTCACTGTTCTAGGAAGATGTCCCCATCTTCGCCTTGGTTTTGCTTTAAGTTCACCATTTATATTCTCAGTCCCAGCAGATGTTTTCTGTTACAAAGATTGAAAAGAAACAAACCCATGCAGTTACACCCCAAACCAGATGATGGGAACAAAACCAACTTTTTTTACTGTCTCAAAGAGTAATAGTGGTAGTAGAGCTGTAACAACAGAATCCTAATCTTTCATTAAACACGCTAAGAACACAATCTGTAGCCTCTAGACATTATTACTTATCTTCTGCATTTCATCCTGTAAGAAAGTATCTTGCACTGACAGTAGAATAAATTTCTTCGGTCTCAATTCCTATTCTATTTATACGTCACAATACACCTCCTAAGCAATTAGCTCACACTCAGATTTTATTTCTTGACCCACTCTGGGAGTACAAAACTGCATGCACATTCATGTTTCCACAAACCTGTGCCTAGTCATTTATAAAACATTGTTCTTGAAGGTTCCTGTGTGTCTTCAGCCATTTAAGCTCATTAGTACATTTCAGTCTTGTGCAACTCTGCACGTGGCCAGCACAGACCCTAGTGAAGACTGATCTCTCAGCAGCAGCGTTCACAGTCTGCTCTCATAATGAATACAGTTTCCTTGTATAATCAACAGAAACGGTAGGTTCTTATGCTGAATGAAGTATCTGTTGTTTTCCATGGCCAGTATGGAAGCCCAAAGGGACTATTATTCTCAGTCACATAAACTGGATTCCTTAAACGGATGAAGGCAACAGCCCCCTCCACCTCATTTCAATACTATTTAGCTTAATACTTTTCTCTCTGGCATCTGTTCCATTAATATCCTGACCACCGTATATCCTTTTTACTTGTATGAAATCACAGTGTCATCCTTTAAGTGGTGCTTCACAACAAAGGGAAGCATAAAACGTCTTTGAAATGAGAAAGACTTGCTTGTTTTATAGCAATTTGACTTAGATTTCAGAGTAACTTCCAGTTTCTAGTAGAAAGTTATAACTATTCTTTATTTCCATTTCCCATTCGTTTAATAAAGTATAAGAAGCTTATGAAAGAGAACAAAAAAAAAAAAACACAGTTAAGGAAAAATCACACAGTATATCAGGAAGTGTATCTTATGCTAGATGGACCTTTACCTGCTGAGGAATCTTATTGTGAATTGCAGGCAGAAGAACCTGGTTAGACTTGTCCTCCTGTAAATAGTTACCGTGCTCAGCCCCAGAGTTGTCCGTCTTATATGGGTACAGCACGTGCTGAGAAGACTGGCTTTGTTGAAAAGGCCTCGACGAAATGCGGGTGTGAGGTTTTGGAGGGGGTTGTGCCGGAGGCACAGGCTTAATATGCAGAGATGATTTATTATGCAGTTCCTTTGGTTTCCCCAGTTCCTGAATGCCCAGGGCACGCCCAACCTGGAAGTACGGATATCGAAGTGCCTAAAACATAATGAAGATATTACGATCCAACTTAGGAAACCAAAGGTTTTAACTTACTTTAGCCCTATGCGACTGTACAAATTTAATTTCCTTATTTCTGGGATGGGAAACTGCAGAAGAGCTATCTCTCAACACCAGATTCTATTGAGTACAAACCACTTCAGAATAATGCTGCCAATAGTAGAAAAGTTTCAACAGATACCAAGTTATCAAATCCTCTGTGGACTCGCCCAAAGGAAAAGGTTCCGCAGAAGTAAGATACTTAACCATGCAAACACATGCAGACCTATCATCACAGATTCAGCCATCAAGACTTGAATGACCCCAGAGACATCCCACCTCTTCCATTCCTCAGTTTGAAGACTGAATGAAGTGAAAGAAACATAACCCTAATGAAAATCTGCCTATTTTTTGGAAGATATGTTCGTAAAAATATATTTATCCTGCCTTACAAGTAATTAAGGAGTTGTCAGTAAAGGCAATTAATTTCTTCCTATCTTGCTGTTTCAGGTATATTTACCTTCCCTTCCCAAAGACCTCTCACTGCAAAAACCTAAAAGCTCAGATTCCTCACCATAGATACACCTTACTGTAAAACATGTTAGTAGCTCTTAATACAAAGTTATAGTCAGTAGTTTTTTTGCTTTTCATTACCTTTGAGAGTTCTTAATCTATTTTATGTTTTAACTGCTTTAATTAGCTTTAAAGCTTTTTATTACAATTTGTACTGAAGGTCTGATACAATCACAAAGGTTCAGCTATGGTCCTATTGAAGTCAAGTCAGATTTGAACCCAGAATCACATCTGTTTTTCAAAAGGTGCTCTGCTTGATTTACACAAATGAAATTTTATGCAATTTTCCATTAGGCAAGGACAATGAATATCTTGTGAAACAGAATCTGACTTGAGAAAGCCAAGTTACTTTGTATAAACAATGCATACCCTGCTAACAACTATGCCCTTGAAGAGAAGCTGAGACTGATAAAAAAAAAGAAACATCTTGCCCCAGAAGGTGCTGAAAGCTGGATGTCTGTCAAAGGATCATGACGTAAGTAAGGATCTGCACGGGAAAGGGAGAACCAAGATAAGCAAACAGTAACACGGCAGACATGGCCCTGAAAGAGCAGGATGATGCCACAAATCTGCCATAACAAAGAAACTCCAAAACAGGCTCAAGGAGAGCAAACCTGCTAGAGAAGCTCAAGCAGATAAGGAGGGATCTGCAGCATGAAAACATTCATTAAACTAAGGAGATGCATACCCTTGCAGGTGCATAACATTGATAAAGATTGTGAATGGTCAACAAAATTTCACTAATTAGCGTCCTTAAAGTGAACTCTCTCATTATAATATGAAAACCACACCTCTAGTGCTAAAATCGCCCCCTCCTCAGACAAAAACCCCTACTTACCGAGCACGTGTAGTAAACTTAAAAAGTATTGTACCTTTAAACTAATTTAAGAAAAGCACTAACCACCTGTAGTTACATAGGTATGACTGAAAAGCCTAGCTGTTATTCTGAATTGTATAAATAGGTAATGAAATTGCAACCAGGTGTGCTAGCTTTGTGGAATTACCACCTAGCACCTCTGCACAGAAATGAAATAAATAAATACCTCTGCTCTGTGTGTAAGATTGGCATACTGCACACTCGGTAAAAGAACCCAAATTTGGGACAACATGCTCAATCCATTAGTTGGGTACTACCACTACAGTACTGATACCTGAAATCAGTGGCTACCACCAACAACATAACTGGACCATTACATGTGCTATACTGACGGCTTGGGCTGTGCCTGCGTATGGGATGTTAGGACATTACCTGCAGCATAACTGAGCCAAGACTGCCCTGCAAACTGCCTTGCATAAGCTAGCTTTATCCAGGCAACACTGAGCTGGGTGAGCTGACAGTGAGGTGGACTGAGCTGGCTGAATGACCAGGCCCAGAGGGTGGTGATAGGGGAATAAAGTCTGACTGGAGGCCAGTAGGTAACCGTGTACCCTTGAGGCCAATGCTGGGGCAAATACTGTTCAACATCTCCATTAACGATGTTGATGGTGGTGCAGAGTGCACCCTCAGCAAGTTTGCTGACGACACAAAGCCAGAAGGAGTGGCTGACATGCCAGAGGTTTGTCGTGCTGTCATCCAGAGGGACCTCGACAGGCTGGAGAAATGGACTGACAGGAACCTCATCAAGTTCAACAAGGGGAAATACCAAGTCCTGCACCTGAGAAGAAACTTCACGCACCAGTTCATGCTGGGGTCAAACACCTGGAAAGCTGCTCCGTAAAAAGGGATCTGGTAGACACCAAGTTGAACATGAGCTACCAAAATGCCCTTGCTGCAAATAAGGCTAACGGTATCCTGGGCCGCGTGAGAAGGACTGTTGCCAGCAGCTCAAGGAGGGTGATCCTTCCCCTCTGCTCAGCACTGGTGAAGCCACACCCAGAGTGCTGTATCCAGTTTTGGGCTGCCCAGCAGAAGAGAGATGGACAGAATGGAGAGTGTCTAGGAAAGGGCCACGAAGATCATTAAAGGACTAAAGCATCTCACATATGAGGAATCACTAAGAGAGCTGGCATAGCTCAGCCTGGAAAAGAGAAGGTTCAGGGGAATCTTATCAAAGTATGCAAGCAAATAACTGAAGGGAAGGTGCAAAGAAGATGGAGCTACGCTCTTTTCAGTAGTGTCCAGTGACAGGACTAGAGGCAACAGCCACAAACTGAAACACAGGAGGTTCCCTCTGAACATCAGGAAACCCTTTTTTACTGTGAGAGTGACTGAGCACTGGCACATGTTGCCTATGGCAGGGGGGTTGGACCGGATGACCTCCAGAGGCCACTTCCAGCCTCAACCATTCCATAATTCTGTGGCACGTATCAATAGCAATGAAAGAACCGCATCACAGCCTTTAGCCATACATCCTGCCTTCACCCTGCTGCAATTCACAGTGACTAGATTATACTTAATTCAGGTGTACTATACACACCGCAGCCACACATTTGATCACTAACCACACACCCCATGCAGTTGAGGTTGCATGCAAAAGATTGATTACTGTCTTTTAATTACACCCCTTGATCTTGCAATTTGTTCTTGGCTTCTGCTCATCTTCCTTCTAAGAACTGCACCCTGAGCAACTGTTAAGTGACCCTCTATAAACGGTGTCTCACAGTGAAAGGAAGTTTCATATGCAGATGTGAGAAAAACAAAACCAAACAAACCTGACTAGCTGTTGGCCGCTTCTTGGGGTCCCACTGCAGCATGTCTCTCATAAGCTGCACTGCTTCACTGCTAGCGTTAGGTATGAGGGTTTTTAGGTTGTTAGGTACACACTGAGGCCAGCGAAAATTCATAGAGGCTGAAAGCTGGTAGCCTTCAGGCCAGTCATTCTGGAAGAACAAGATTTCCAATCACAAAGGAAGTTCAGCTGTAAAATACCATAGTGCCTAAGTACACTAGCGTATATTCTCCTATCAGTAACAGACTGTGCCCAGCTTACTGTAGACTGTTTTAAAAATATCAATAGAAATTTTCACCTCAAATATCTGGTGAGAAGTAAGTCTTGCTTTACATCTAACCAAGTCAAAGGCACAAATGGAATCAGGAGGTAGGAGTCTTGCCATGATTCCCACTTCTAGCCTCTTACACCATAGGTTTATAGGAATATGCAAGAGAAAATTAAACTTCCACCTAATAAAATCACAGTCTAATGACTTTGCTGTTCAGGGGTCTATTTCTCCTCCTCTATATGTTAGGTTTTATAGAATAATTACATAATGCTTATTTCACAGGAAATAAGTTTTAGTTCAGTTTACTGTATGTGAGATTGATGCCATACAACAGCAGTAGGTATGAAAATTAATTATTTATATGCTTACTGCTGCTGTGCCATTCTGTATTGTAGAACACCTCTAGTATTATTGCAGTGTGGAATGTCACTGTAGCTACCTTCTTTGGAGTCCCCAAGACTTGGCAAATTTTGAATATAGTATCAATTTCACTGGCGCCTGGGAAGAGAGGCCTCAGTGTGTAAACTTCTGCCATTATACAACCAACAGCCCAAATATCTATTGGAGAACTATAGCTGGTGGATCTCAGGAGGACTTCAGGAGCCCTGTACCTGTAAGAGAGAAAAAAAAAGAAGAAACAAATTCCAACAATCAACACAATTCAAATAGACATACAGGAAACCACTCAGCTCTACATTCTTTGCTGTTAAGCGCAAACATTCCTTAAAATGCTCCTATCCTCTCCTACATGTAAGACTTCTTTTTTTCCTACAATGAAGAATTAAACCCTACATAAGCTCTTGTAAGCTTTCTTATGCCTTCCTGACCTTCAGCAACCCCAGCATGTCCCACCTGCCTTACCAGGCCCTCTCTTTATTCCTATGCTGCTGCCATCTGTAAACTGTCTTGCACTGACTTAAGTTTTTCGAACTTTGCCAAGCTTAAACAAAAGTTTCATAAAAGAGGAGGCATCAAAAGTGGTATTACCTTCAGCACAAACTTAATACTTTACTTCTTTAAAGGCTTGATTTTAAAAGTTTCACACAATGTAGGCGAATAGGAGCACTTACCACCTTGTGGATACATAATCAGTGTAAGGAGGTCTAGATCGGATTTCTCGGGCTAAGCCAAAGTCGGCTATTTTCACAAGTTCTGGTCCCATGCAAAGGAGGTTTTCGGGTTTCAAGTCTCTGTGAAAGAACCCTAAAATTCAAATGAAATATTGATGTGCATTGCAATGTCACCTCCAACTGTAGCCTTTATTTTCTACCTGGATTGTTTTGCTTTAGTTCTTATTGCTGAAGTTTCAATAGCACAACACAGAGTTCAAAATCTTATGTGATCAACAGAGATAATCAGTATAACGGTTGTTCAGTCCAGACTGTGAAGTACAGTATAGCCAAGCTGACTATCTTATAACAATTCAGAACATTCAGTCAGATAGCTCCCTTTTAAGTGACACTTCTTTAACATAAAAAAAAAAAAAAATTACACCATTTTAATGTTAGTTTGTTAGTTTCATTCTGATTGTGTGGAAACTGTGCAATGAAGACATAAAAAAAATTACTTCAAATGCTCTTTTGAACAGAATACAAATTAAAACATGAGGTAATGTTTTTTGTGCTTTGAAGCTTCTTTTTAAATCTGAGAACAGAATAATTTGCAACCACTCAGTTACTCATTGCCCCATCAGACTGAGGATCTCAACATATTTTTTAGTGCCCTCTGCACTCAGCAAAACCTGGTCACAAATGAGCATTTGGCAAGAGCTTTCTCAATACAAATGAGCGAAGAGGGCTAGAATATTGCTGACTACTGTCTCTGAAATTTGCTTCCACCCTTAGTCTAGAAAACTTGTCCTCGTGCTTCTTTCTTGGAGGCATCTGAGACCACTGTTTCCTATATACAGCTCCCTCTGCAGTAGCTTATCAGAGCTCTATGACCTCCTTTTCAGAGATCTTCTAACATGCTTAGTTTTTTCCATGGCTTTGAATGTGTTCTCACAGACAGCAGAATAAACATTCACATAGAATGTGTCTACACTGTCCAGTATAACTATATTAACTTTTGTTTGCTAGATTAATGGATGTTAAAGTGCTGTGGATTTTTACCAATCAGCAGATAACATCCTTCCTAGGGATATTAAGTAGATGTTATGGTGGCAGCTTGAACTACTGCCTCTTTATGGAAGGCACCGCAGTGAGCAACGGAGCAATCAAGGTTGTTTTTAGCTCTTAGTACGATTACTTCTGTATTTTGCTGTGCAAACATGCAATACACCAACATAATGCTTTTAAGGCAATTTATTTCATGTGAAAACTTCTAAAAAGAGCAATCAGTATTTCCAGATCTTTCTATCTACAGATTTACAACATTTTGGCAGAAATATCAATCTAGTGTGTAGGGGGTCAGTGAACACAGTGAATTTTGTTTTGACACAAAATTGTTCATGCTTTATAGCCACAGTAAATTAAATAGCAGAAGGTATTCCCAGAGGTTGTAATCCATTTGACAATTTATTAAAAAAAAGGTGGCTTTGATTTTTGCAAATAAATCATACTATTTTTCTGTTTTAAAATATTTTGCATCTCACTGGAACAGACTGGAATTTTTAGTTTGGTTTCAGAAGTGTATCCAAGCCCCATTAGAACAGAGAATAAAACCATTAGCTTGAAAATGGTTTGCAAAACAAAGTTAAATGTGTTCTTCAAGTGAACTGAAATGCTGGTCCTACAAGCCTTTAATTTCCAGGACTTTGGCCACTGATGTTATTTTTTCTCTGATAACCCCAAGAGCTGACCAGCAACATACAGTACAATGTATTTAGCAGGCAGAATTGCAGAGGGCAGCAAAACATGGTGAGCAAGTTATCACTTAAATAAGTTGTTTTTTTTTTATTAGTTAAGTGGGTCTTGTTACTAGTGACTGGTACACTAGCTTTAGCTTTTATCATTACTGTAAAAATTAGTTGAAGGCCAGGCAATGAAAGCTGTCAGTCACTCAGATTTTGTTAAGTGTATCTTACACAGAACATGAGTTTTATTCAGGTATCTGTGTGTACCTTGAGAAAAGAGCAATTTTTCCTCTATTCTCACCCTCAGGGGACCTCTAAATCTATCAAGAAGTTTACCCATTAGCATCATATGAGTTTTAGAAAGTGGCCAGCTGCCAGTCTGAGAAAGTAGAAATCTACAGAAAAGGAACTGAGCAAATCTCCAGACTAAAATATCAGGCAACTATAAAATATGGATATTTTCAGTAATCTGAATCTCTCATATAGTGTCATTCTTTTGATCAGGCCCTTTACTAAAGTTCGCAATGCAACTGTTAGTGTACTCATTAAAAAACTTACACAGACATTCTCTTGCTCCAATTCAAAATGTTTTACCTGTAAACATAACCTACCATGCTTATGGATAAATGCAAGCCCTTGCAGGATCTGATACATAATATTCCTAACTGTAGACTCAGGAAACAGTTTGTTTCTGTGGGATAAAATAAAAGGGAAGAAATAAACGTTAATTATTAAGTTCACACATTAGCTTATGCTATCTAATGAACCAAAGATAAAAGGTAACAATGACAACAAAACTGTTAGATATATTTTAAGTACTCTCATGTAGTTTATTTCTGCAATAAAATTTACACAGTATTTGCAGAACTGCCATATTAAATTATATTAAGACTATGTGGCATCATGTTAAGACTATGTCGGACAGCGAAATTAAACAGGGGGGAAAAAAGGAAAGAAAAGAAAAAAAAAAACAAACAAACAAAGAGAAGAAAATTGGCCAAACTGAAAACAAACACAACAAACCTTAGCATGTATAGGTCATCAGGCATGCTCCTCAAAACAGCAAGGATTCATGTTACTTTAGTGCTTTTTCATGCATAGTTTGTTCTGGCCTCTCCTCTACAGCATATACAAGATACACTTTTGATTTTTCCCTTGTTGTTATCTAATAACTGATGTGCTACTTCTTTCTCTTCTGTCGTCTGAAAAAAAGTCCTATCTGCTACCACTGAAAACAAGAGGTTCTCCTAAAAATATTCAGGCAAGAAGATCAGCCATGGCAGGCAGTTTAATGACAGCCCCTCTTACCAAAAGAGGATTCTGATCAAAGAGCTCTGTACCAGCTGCCTCTGTACATGCCAAAACACAGTATGGCTGGGTTGGGGTGGAAATCAGTGGCATTTTTATTCAGAAAGCCTAACAGCGAATGAAGATGATGGTCTGGGCCTTACTGAATTTCCTGAGCTTAATTCCTCTCAAAAAAACCTGACCATCACGTATTTCAGAAGTGAGATCAGCTACTAGAGTCAGCTTTTCATATTTGCTTGCTTGTTTTTTGAATTACAGCAGAAAGAGAGTTATATTTCCTCTACAGTCCCTTCCAGGAAGACTGGCAATGTTAACTGAGACTTCAGCAAATAAATCATAATTCTAAAGGGTTGATTTATACAACGTCTAACCAGTCTGAAGCTCAGCTAAACTGTAGAGGACATGACGCATAGCACACTTTTACAGACATCTGTCCTTTTTGTTTTCATAAGGAGACGGGATATATCAAGCATTTCTAAGAAATTTGTAAAGATTTATATGTTATGCACTTGAACGCCTTTCTCAAGGTTCATCATTTCATATAATTAAAAATCAGCATCCATGTATATGTGCACAATTTAGTTAAAGTTGTTCTATACCTGTGCATGCATAATCAGTATTTTTATGCTTTAAAAGGTATTTTATGTAGTATTCACAGAGATGTACTATAAAAATAACCTTACTTTATTAAATCAAGGAAGATTACTGTCATCTCCCAGGCTGATTCTATGGCCCATAGAGAGAAAAACGGCCTCCTCGCAGAACAACTCAAAGCAGAGAGCTACTTTGCCCCAAATTATCCTCTGGAGGATGCAGTCATGGTCCAAAGGCTCACACTAAGACTTTATAAATGTTCCAGTAAATATAAAAAAGTTAGATTTTATTGAGAATGCTTATAAATAAAATACAGAGTCTTTGGACATGACAAATTGCAAGGAAAAAAAAAATTCCTACAACCAATCCAGAATTTGATCCCTCATGATTACTGTTGCAATCACTTTTTATTTATTTATCTATTTGAGGAAGAGGTGGTGATACCACACTCTAATAGAAAAAGTATTGATAGTTGGAGTAGCTACTCAGAAATCAAAAGTTCTAGGTTCAATGTCTCCTCAGCGTGAGGGCTGTTAGAAGTCCACAGTTCCTAACTCTCAAAACAGTGACCTAATTATGTGCCACACTAATCTGGGAAAAGACACTGGAAACTGTCATTAAACCGTTTGGGATATGCTCTAAGGTGACAGCCACAGCTCGTACCTGAGCACAGAGTTTTAAGCCATAGTGATGTAAGCCTGAACAAACGATCCAGAGTTCTTTGAAAAGTAACAGGCATGTTAAAAGCACATTACGCAAGTAATTAATTATCAGGAATGGGTGATGCTGTTACATACCTTTCTTTCATTAACTGATAAAGATTTTCCTTCATGTATTCAAACACAAAATACAGATGATCATTTTCCCTGATAACTTCTTTCAGCTTTACTACATTGGCATGGTTTAACTTCTTCAAAGACTAGGAACAGAAAATACAAACAGGATTTTACAAGGGTCTTACTCTAATGAAAAAGAAAAAAAAAAAAAACTATTTCACTGATGCAGAAGATTTGATTTAAAAAAATTCTTCAATATTTTAAATAATCAGACAGTTCTGAGAACAAAGACCAGATCTCCAAATATTAGCAGATATATATACAGTACATGTATCAATTTGATGTGCTGGTCATTCAAAAGCCACTATCTGGCATCACAGTAGGCACCAAAACAACTGTATTTTTCCTGTAACTAACTTCCTACCTGCAGAATTCACACTCTTCTTGTACTTGCACTGGCAATAGTCAGGTTAGACTCAGGACTAAATATAAGCCTGGAAATTATTCCTTGGTATTGTGAATTAACTCTGATGGGCAGCTGAGCTGACTCATCTGCCCTGGTGGGATAGGGGAGAGAATTCGAAGAGTAAAAGTGAGAAAACTCATGGGTTGAAATACAGACAGTTTAACAGGTAAAGCAAAAGCTGCACATGCGAGCAAAGCAAAATAAGGAATTCATTCAGTGCTTCCCATTGGCAGGTAGCTGTTCAGCCATCTCCAGAAAAGCAGAGCTCCATCATGTGTAATGGCTCCTTGGGAAGACCAATGCCATCACTTCAAATATCCTCTCTTCCTTCTCCTTCCCCCGGCTTTTACTGCTGAGTACAATGTCATATGGAACATCCCTGTGGTCACCTGTCCTGGCTGTGTCCCCTCCCAGCCTCTTGCCCAGCCTCAGCCTACTTGCTGGCATGGAAGTGTAGGAAACAGAGAAGGCTTGAGGTTGTGCAAGCACTGCTCAGCACTAACTAAAACATCCCTATGTTACTAACACTGTTTTGGTCACAAATCCAAAGCACAGACCCATACAAGCTGCTACGAAGAAAATCAACTCTGTCCCAGACAAAACCAGCACACTTGGGCCTTCATTCTCCCTTCTTTTTGGATTTTCAGTATATTCGTCATTTATTCTTGCTGTAGCAACACAGTACCAATCCGTGGCACTCTAAGAAAAGTGACCTAGGTTTTCTGCACGTTTGCAACAGTGCTATCAAGGACTAGAAATTAAGGGAGGTCTGTAGAACACATTTCTAAAGCTTTGTTGTTGTCAGAACTTCATGTTTAATGTCTGCCCCCAAACCAACTACCCAGAAACAACTGCAGGTACAAAGGTTACTGCGGAGCAAAGGGTTCGTGTTCTCAAGCTCTGAAAAACAAACACCAATCAACTCCAGGGTCTGTGATCAGAAATCTCTCCCACTCACTCACCACAAGAAGGAAGCAGCTCTCTACAGCCAACTGATTTTTTTGTAAGACTACAGAATTTTAATAAGAATTTTTGTAAGACTACAGACACTCCATTCAAATGCAAAGCCAGGAAACAGAACTGTAATGCCATATGCCACAGCTCCTACTGGGGAGAGTTTTTGATAAAAGGGGTGGAAAGAATTGGATGTTACCCCAAAACGTGACAGGAATTGTCTAATTTAAAGCCAACCATTGAATGAAACATATACCTTAACCTCTCGAAGGTTCATGCATTCCTCCCAGGAATAAAACTTTCTTTTCATTCTACAATAGCAGAGGGGAAAAAAACGATTAATAGATGGTCAACATCAGCTGGTCTTAGACCCATAAGTCTCATTACATCTTAACAATTCAGTTCTTCCATCACCATATAAGGTGTTATCTCCTTTGTAAAAAAAAAACAAAAAAACCAAAAAAAAACCCAAACTTTACAGCTCTAGACAAGGTACACTCTAATAGAATTTTAAAATATTACTATTACACAGGATTGGCTTTTTTTGTATAAATATCTTGCTGCAAAAACTTCAGAGCCTTCAACAAGTCAGGGCATACTATTTTTCTTTTCAGTATACAATGTGGTGGAGTAGAGTCTAACTGTAAAAAGGACAAGGATTATGACAGTTATGAACAACTCAGACCAAGTTTGGAAACAAATCTAACGGAGACCAAATTAAATCACTTTACTGAGTGTCCGATTTTATCATATTGTTCTTCCTCCTCTATATTTTGATTTTTCTGTAATTTCAACACTTCTCCCCTCTAGGTTGTATTTCTTTGTTTTTCACCGCTCCCTATGTTTCTCTCTCCTTTGCGAGTTGCGTCTATCACGCCAACTGCTTTTCGAATTGCACCTGTCAAGCTTATACGCAACTCTGCTCTAACAGAAACAAACTGCATAGCAGATCTGTTTTCCGATATAACTCCGAACATTGTATTTGTGTCTAACATATGGTCCTATTTGTTCACACACACTTTGATTATGACTCAGTTCTTTCACATGTAACTCTGTGCTTTAGGATCAACAGGATGAAGGCTCACATGTACACATACACACAAAAGAACACAGATTAAGCTAACAAAAATACCCAACTGTGTAGAGTCTGGATTTCAGAGTGAGTTAGGCAACCTTTGAAGATCTGAATCTTTGTCAGACTTTAATAATAATTCAGTATTATTTATTACTGTAGTAAGTTTCCAGTTTGAAATCAGCTCTTATAATTAGAATAGTTTAAGAACTACAAGCCTTTCATTTCCTGAAGGGGTCTGGACTTCGTTGTTGTTGTTGCTGAAGCAGTGTTTTTGCAGTTACCGTCTTGTGCATCCAGCCACTAGGCTATTTGTGTTCTTACTAATACATTGCCATTACGGTGTAAGCTAAGAGAGTACCATCTTCTGATTTGTTCTGAAATTTTTGAGTTTCCATCACGTCGCAAAATGAAAATCAAAGATGTCTCTGGCAAGGTTTGACATAAGAAAAATACCCTCAGCACAGAGGATTTAGGAAGTTGCTAAAGCCAGATACTGACTGTTGATACAAAACAGTGTTGTACTGAAAGCTCTTTTGACAAGTATGTCCCTGGGTCATGGCTGGTATTTCAGGAAGGTGCCTGCAACGCTTTACAGCGGTCTTCTTACCACAACTAGGACAAATAAGCCATTTAAAAACTGAGGTCACTGCTGAGACAGCAGAGAAAAATCAAGTGGACTTCTCACGGAATTTTAAGAACATTTTGAGCTGAAAAGACCACTACGTAATAGCATAGAAAGGTACAGATAATGGACAGTGAGGTCCATTGTGTTAATTATCACTGCTGTACTAACATTGCACTGGAAATTAGACCATGAAGTGTATGTTCCATGTAAGCAGCAGGGAAGGGGCTGCAGATTCCAAAGCAGAATTGCAGAATACTTTAAATAATATACGTAATACATGTTTGACTGCATGCAGTAGGAGAGCACTGTTACAATAAGCCTATGCATCTCACCCTCTTTATCTTCTGCTGGGACTTTGGAGGATACAAGAAACTTGAGCTTCGCATACTGCCCCCACACAACTCCAAATACACACGTTGCATGAAATGCAAAGGACTCAAACCAGCATGACCAAGTGATGCAGATCACAGAATAGAAAAACCCAGACCATCCACTATTAAGTAACAAATGGAAATACTTACTTTTTAATGGCTATCAGCTCTCCAGATTCAATGCTTCTCCCTAGGAGGACAGAGCCGTAGGTCCCATCACCAAGCTGTCTAATAGTTGTGTACCTATTCATGATGAGGATACTTTAGCTGCAAGCGCATTTCAGTCCTTAGTGTTTCTTGTGATTCTCCTCCGAGTGTAACCAGTTCTTTCTGTGGCAGCATAAATATAGAGCACTCAGGACAGTGTGAACAGTTGCAGGAATCATGTTTTCAAGACTTAGCCTTTGGTCTGAAAGCACAGAACATAATCAGTTTGACTTCTGTACCCTTCCAAGATTGCTTGTTTGCAGACTCCATTCTCCTCCAAGAGATATTCCTTATAAGCTATACATGAACACCTGTCTTGGTCTCTCACCAGAAAGGGCCAGCCTGTATATGAAGGTAACTGGGCACATTCCTCAAATCCGCTCTTACACTAAACCTAGAGGCACTTTACAGCAAGCCTGCAGACAGCCCTAACGGGAGAAACTATTACTGAAAGCAGAGGATAACGTATCATAGCTTGGAAAAAATAGTTTGCTGTCAGAAAAATGAAGCATTCCAGTGAGGGCATCTGCTCTAGCCAAATTCTCAGACGTGCAAGTCACCATCCCACAAGCTGTACTGCCATCAGTTAAAACAAACCAATTTCCCGACTTTCCTTGAGGTCCTATGCTAGAGATACAGCCATACGTATTTCCTTAAACAAAGCCTTCAGAGAAAGAATATTACATTCATGCCAGGTAAGACCACATGTATTTCAGTACAGTAGCCCTTAAGCACAAATCAGTCTCTAGGAATAGTGGATACATCAGATTACTTATCCAACCTTTTGTCTTGACACTGCACGAACAATGGAATACTGACAATAAAGAAAGTTCTGATCCCCTGATTTAATCTAATTGCTGATAATACTTCCCACGCTTTAGTTTAGAACAAATGTGACCTATTTTAAGTAAGTGAATCATTCACTTGGAACAAAATAGAACTCCTCTGCAATGAGAGTCTGGTCCCCACATTCTGTCTTTCTCCAACTCTAACAGGACACCAATATTTGTGGAGGATGACTTATGCCTTTTTAGTCTGCATTTCAGCTACATTTTCACAATTTTCTTTTTTTTTTTTTGTAGCAGCCTTCAATCTCTCCTCCATCTTAACTTATTTTGCAAAGACAAATTACAATCTTAAAAGTAATGGGATTATGTTGTTTTAATTCTGAACTAACAACAGTGCAGAACCACAATCATGTAGGTGCAAGATGTTGTGAAGATCCTTTGTTTTCAGTCTTCTAAGCCTATTAGTCCCACTAACACTGATACAGGAACAAACAAACAAAAATGAAGAAATATGATGTTAATGTACTTTTTGCCAATTTTACATGTGTATAAAAAAGAAACATAATGTCTCTAACACTATCAATAGACACTGAGCAGTGTCTCAAACAGGCAGGAGGAATTGCCCCCTAGCAGTATCAGTTTCTCTCCACACACTCCTACAGAGAACCACAACCGATCACCTTAAATTAGAGGCCTAACCCCACATTTTGTACTACTTGCCAAGGAACATAGAACCTGTCCGTAACAACGGCACTTCAGAGTACCAGTTTCTTTTTGGCTGGTTTTCAGACCGTACACCTGCTACAAACATGAAGCTACGTTTAGGCAATGTTCTGCATCCAGGTTAAAAAGCTTTGCTTACTCCAGCTGGTCAATGACTGGAGGGCAAACCAGAAGCCTTGGCTCCCAGGCCTTTACTCAGATCCTTAGCAAAAATTTCAAACAATGACAAAGCTTTGCACGGTCTCCTCATTTAATATTTATTAGTATCCAAACAGGTAATTTTATACAGTAACTTCAAATCGAAACAGATGGGATGTGTGGATTTTTCAGCACATATTCCCAGTGCCAGAGTTCGGAAACTGTAATCCCAACAGATGTGATGGCTTACAATTCATGGACCATCATGGTGCTCCTAGCTTATCATTCACATATCCCTTTCCAGGGGACTGTGACTGCAGAGTGAACGAGCATCTCTGCCTTATGTTTGATAACCACAGCAAACCAAAAGATGCATAACATTGCTGGCAATAAGCACCAATGGCTGTCATGGACAGATTGTTTGATGTCTCTTGAATAGAAGTAGTAGTGAACACAACTGCCTATTACTTACTGGGGATACTAATTTAAGCCCCTCTCCTTTCCACAGCCACTGATTTTCACAAAACTTTGTGATTCCAGCTCTGCTGTCGAACATGACCAAAATAGACACATGAACTGAAGTATTTTTGAGGGATAAAGGGGAGGCAAAGAACCGAGAGGAAAAACAGTCAGAAAATACAGATTTCAGTGAGGAATGCATTTTAAAAAATGTGCCAGGATGCACAGAAATTAATATGACTCCTATGGAAGCACAAATCCACCTGTCTGAAAATCCACTGAACAAAACCTAAATAAAGTATTTTTTGGTTAATTAAATCAGTACCATTTCTTGTTAATAGTGAAGTTGTATTAAAAAATATATCTTACTTTGCAAGATTTATGTTCTGTCCTTATCACTTTCTGCTATGTCTCACCTTCAACTATGCGAACAAACCACAGACTGTTTCACCTAAGTGGAGTACCACTGACATCACTGAAAAGAGCACATGAGACTCTGGCAAGCAGTTTGCACAGCTACAAGTATAACCTAGTCTGGAAGTACAGTCTAGGCAAATTCACATCGTTAGAGGATGCAAGTGCAAACTGCAAAACTGTCTTGAAGTAAAAGAGTGTGTCAATAGTAAGTAGAAACAAGAAAAAGCCCTATTTTCACCATATTGTAACACAGTGTTCAGACTCCACCTATAAACACTTTTCCCCCACAGAAATTAACCAGCAAAGCCCCTTCATAAGCAAGCCTAATTTAATGTATCAAGACTACTTTCTAAGTATAACTCAAAGTTGCTATTTCGCTTATGCACACTTTAAATAACCATCCACTCCCTTTCATGGGCTGCAGTGCTGAGAACTGAAAGCGAAACTGGCTCGCTCCCTGCCAAAGCCGAGCATCACAAAAAATTCTGAAAATCTGTTCTGTGCGTTGGCAATAACCTGAAGGTGTTACTAGCAGGATGCGGGCAGAAAGGCGTGGTTTAAAGCCGCGGGTTTCAGTCGACGTCGTCCCAGCAGCTGCTGTTTATGTTTGTTAGCGAGGGCTTCGAGGGTGCCCCACGAGCCGAAAACCACGGCAGGAGCAGCGGGAGGCACCGGCCCTTCGGCAGCAGGAGGAGCCGGGCCGCTTGCGAGCGCGGGCCCCTGCGCCTGTCCGCCGCCACAGCCCAGGCCTTCGCGCTGAGGCGGTGACCGACGCGCAGAGTAACCCCGCTCCAGCCGTTTATCGTTCTGAAACACCGCTCCCGCCCGAGCGGGTCCCCCCGCGGCGACCACCGTGCCCCGCGGTACTCACGGCGTTCGGGTTTTCCCTCCTTCAGCCCAGCCCCGGGCCGCGACCCACAGGCCCCTAATGGCGGCGCCCGGCCTCCGCCGCCCCCGGCGGCTGCCGCCGCGGCCCTCTCCCGCAGCCCGCCCCGCCCCGCCCCGGCCCAGCTGCGGCCCACGCCGCCCGCCGAGCCCATGGCGAGGCCCGCCGCGCCCCTGGCTCTCCCCGCCCGGCGGCTGCGGGGCTCTCCGCGGGGGGGTTCACGCCCCACGGCCGGTCCCCTCGCAGGAGGGAGGGCAGCGAGGGCCCGCGGGCCTGGCCGGCGCGGCCTTGGCAGCGGGGAGGGGTTTAGGGGTCCCCCCAAAAGCGGGCGGCTGCTGGCGGGGAGAGGCAAGAGACGGCAGAGCAGCTCGGCGTGAGCCCCCGGGCGGCGGGCACTGCCGCTGCCAAACAGCGGATTACAGCTGAGCTGGGTTTTAATGTAATTAAAAAAAATATAATGAAAATCCCCTGATGACTGGCCTCTCTCACAGCCCCGAAGTGAGTTTAAATAACAAAACAGGAACGCAGAAATAGCAAATTGTAAACTCATGGCACGAATATCAACATCATAACCGCTGTCCGGAGGGCCCGAGCCTTCCTCACCGCAGCACCAGAAGCTCTCCCCGGCTACAGCGGAGTTACGCTAAGAAACAGAGGGGGGAAAAGGCAGAAAAAGGGAAACAAGGAGCAAAAAAAGTTGGCCCCGAGCAATTGATTATCGGGTCTAACTGTAATAATGATTCAGCAAGTCTTACCTTCTTTTTACACCCCTTAATTTAGGTTTTAAAAGTAAAGCACAGAGTTGCTTTTGGGCATTTGCAAAACAGGGTGAGCTGGTGGTGTAATCCAGGAGCGTGACGCACCCCGCTCCTCCCCTCGGGGAGTATTTCACATCAGAGAATCCCGCAGTGAAATACACCTCTTTAACAAGACATACATTAATTGAAAAAGCTGTGACGGAACTCCAAAAAACTTTGGATGCCCTGCCACCCCCTCATCTAAGTAGAGGCTGGTCTTTAGAACATTCACATTTCTGAAATTAAAAAAAAAAGAAAAGAATAATAATAAGAGAGTTAGGTTCCCTCCTAGGGACATGCACGACTCTCAGTGAAGGCAGCGGGAGCAGTGCACACTTACTCAGAAGAGATGGCTGCTTTTATTCATCCCTGTTACATCTCACGTGCACAAACACGTCTCAGTACCCAGCCTCCCGACAGCCGTAGCGCCCTGTTTTTCCGTTGTGAGAGACTGGGCTTCTTCATTCCCAAAAGAAGAGACAGGCACCCAGATAGGAGAAAAGCCCAGCAGTGCTGACTCCAACCCCAAACGAGAAGTGGTATTAAAGATAACCAGTGGTATTAAAGATCATCCCACCTCAAAACCTCAGCTGCACTGCTCGTCTCAAACTATTCACAGCGGGCCCTGCCAGCCTGCCAGCACCCAGAGCCTTCTCCAGCCCTCCCACGCTAACTGCCCAGCCAGAGATCAGCACCTGATCTGGCAGACGGCCCCCTCACTGGATTTGGGCAACTACCTGGATTTGAAACCTGCTGCTGGCTCCCGCATCCCACCCAGGCCGCAGCCACCTTCCCCCCTGCCCAAGGCTGAGCGCTCACCTGCCCCTCTCCCGAGCAGACACTGGCCTCCTTTTGCTCCTAAAAACATGCAGGGCCGTAGACAGGGGTAAGAGTTCACAGGTCACACGTAAAGACCCACACACGTGGTTTTCTTCTGGAAAAAAGGCTGTAATACAGATTAAAAACAAAGTTTTAGTCTTATTTTATAAAACCAGATGAGGTGCACAGAGAGCATGGAATGACTGCTCACTGAACTGGATGGGGAAAGGAGAGGGGGCCATGAGAATCACAGGACCTCACCAACGCTGTTCCCCATGGAGCCGCAGTGCTAACCGCTCCTTTGTTACCCGGGTTCTTAATTTGTCCGTAACGAGGCTCCGGTCTGACCGCGGCAATGGCGGCTCCCACACTGAGCCCTGCTCCTGCTGACACGGGGCTGAGGGGCCGCGCCGACGGGGCGGGAGGCCGCCCTGGGGAGCCCGGACATCGCCGCCTTCCCTCGGCTCCCGGAACCGGAGCGGCGGCGCCGGGGCGCAGTGCCGGGCCGGGCCTCAGGCGCAGCGGCGGAGGCCGAGCACACAGCAGTGACCCCCGGTGCATCGGCAGCCGGGTGGACTACGTTTCCCGGCAGCCTCTGCGCCGCCGCCGGGCGGGATCGGCCTGGGAAAGCGCCGCTTCCCAGCCAGCGCGGCCGCAGTCCGAGGGGCTGTCCTCTGAAAACTACGTTTCCCAGCAGACAGCGCGCCGCACAGCTACACGCGGGAGAGCCGCTGCGGGGCTGCGGTGCGCGCTGGGACAGGTAGTCCACCCGCCCGCCCGACTGGCGCCCGCGCCTCAGAGCGGCCCGTGCGTCAGGCGGCGCTCTGACCTTGCGGGTTTGTCTGGTCGGGTGTCTCCGCTGCTCCCGGCCCGCCTGCCCCTCACTCGCTGGGAAGATGGCTGCCGTACGCAGGGCCCGCAGTTACTCCCGCTGCGTGGTGCGCTTCTCCGACCGAGAACTCTGCTAATTTCCCCCCGCGGGGAGGACACACGGACCGAGCGGGGGGGGAGCAGAGACCCCCGGGACGGGACAGCGCCGCCCGAGCGTTGGCAGCATGGTGAGCGGGCCCGGGTCGGCCCTGCCCCGCTCCCCGCTGCAGTGCGGCCTGGGACGGGGACGGGGAACGGCGGGGTGGGGGGGGGGGCCGTGGGGGCTCGCCCGCCGTGGCCGTGCGGGTGGAGGGTGGCTCGGCCCCGCCCCGCCGCCGGGGATGAGGGGGAGGTGGCGGCGGCAAGGGGTGTGTGCCCCGGGGGCGGGAGGAACGGCCCCCCCCCCACGCCCCGAGCCGTGCTGCTGCCCAGCAACCCTGCTCTGCCCGCGGCCGTCTGGCACCGGGTGGTGCCTGTGGGAAGCGGGCCGGGATCCCGGCCGTGGTCCCAGGCCGGACAACTGCGGCGCAAGGAGACGCGGCCGCCCTCCGCAGAGTATTTTGGGCTGATGAATGGAGCAGTTTGGTTCAGGACCGACCGAGCGATCCGTAGAAGGAGCTGAACAAATCACTCTGTCATTGCAGATGAGCATATCCTACTTTCCTCTTTCTTCCCTCAAAAAACAGGTGGCATAAAGTCATCTGGTAATTTAAAGGAGTCTGTGGGTCAGGCACTCTGCTTCTGTGAGTTTGCGATTTAATGTGTCAGGAATATTGTTTGGTTCAGGATTACTTTTCTGATGGCACCTCAATATGGATTCAAGTGTCCATGATGAGTACTTGATCATTCAAAGTTAAACCACTTACATCCTTTAGGAGCTCTTAAAACTCCTTACCACCATGATTAAACTCTTATTTCTGGACACAGTGTTGCTTTTACCACATCAACAGAAAAATGGAATGACTTCCTCATTTTCTTATAAAACCAAGAAGAATGTTAGCCGTTGGTCACTATTTTGCTGTGTTGTGCTTGCTTCTCCGTTAGTTCTGTGCAGTTCACATGTAGCCCCATACAACTGGTGACAGTCACCTTTGAGCTCTTTCTGACCTTGGCTTTATTTTGCTGGAACAAAGATTGGAACTATTAAAGGACCTGACATTGCAGACAGTTTGGTAGGTGATTGTTGTGCTCTGAGGAAACCAGCATGCAATTATTGATTGCAAAACAGTTGTAACTAAGCTGTGCAAATGAAATAGTTTTGCATTTGGCAAATGATTTCTAAAGCTTTGCAAACAAATCAGAATCAAATCGACCTGTTTACAGGTCACAGTCTAATTCAGATGTTTACTTTTGACATGTTGACCTTTTGGTGGCTTCACTGGCTACCACTTTTCTCATGGAAAATTACTTGAGCTGATCCGTACACGCTGAGGATGTCTCTCTTTCAAGCAGGATAAAGTCACTGTTCTGTATGACAGCTGACCTGTAGCAGGAGGAAGGCCAACAGCATAAAGATGAACAGCCTAGATTTATCTGCTAAGTAGCAGTTACAGTACAATGTTCTGTGAAGTTCAGAAGCTGTAACTATGATTTAAGTGTTGTCAGAGTAGCGGGAAGGATCCAATTTTTACAAGTTACAATCTACCTTGGGTGTGGTCTCATGAGCTGTCTGCTAGTGAAGATCCTTGCTTCAGCGATACCTGTGTTTACTCATTTGTTTTAGCAAAACCATAGGGTTTCAGCAGATCAAATAAATAGCAGAAGGGTTGTTAATAGAGATAATTTTCCAGTCCAGTTAGCCGTACAATAGCAATGTGAATGAATTGCTTTACTGGTAAATTTAGACGGATGGTCACTTACTCTGCCACTGCTGCCAGGACACAAACCTTTGATAGGCAGGACTTCAGATCACACATACACTCAGTGTAGCGTCAAAACTTTGGTTGTAATCAACTTCGTGATGGTTTTTGACAACTTTTAGGCTGTGGACTAGGTCTTCATAGTACGGAGTATTTTTTATTTGGATTGAGAGCACGTTTCGGTTTTAAAGAGCATTGAATGACATTTTCGAAGCAGTTCATCCAGAATCGTGACTGACTGACTCAGAAACAGAGAAGTAGGGCAGTTGAACAGAGACAAGGGGAGGAAAATCAAGGCTCTTGGAACAGATTACTGAAACGAACAGTTTTGAACATGAGGTAAACTTTAACTAGCTTAATAAACTTCTAAATAATTTAAACTCTTAAATTAGCTTATTTACAGACTTCATGAGTTAAAGATTTTAATGGACGTGCCTTTATGCACAAGAAGATAGTGTGTTGATGTAGTTTAGAAATAACTTTACTAGTCTCTGCATTTTGCAGATAAAACTAGGCTTATTTTGCCCAGACTGAGAGCTGACTGGGCATAATTCAGCTGCAAACCAGAAGCCTTGTGCACTCTGTGCAGGCAGAGGTAGGCCTTATTTGTGTCAGCTCAGTGTCATAATAAGGCACTTAGAAGACATCCATTTCAGTGCTGGCTTGTTCCTAGGCTATCTTTGTTTGGCCACCGTAGACGTAATCCCTGGATGCTAAAATAACGTGACAGGACTGCTGTAACTGACAGGACATTAACTGCCTGCAGTCAAATTCTAGAATAAAAAACTGTGAAATTTCTAAGTTAATTTACTCCTTGCTCAAATTTAACGCTGCTAGCACTTTGGAGCATTCTGGCTTATCTGTTTTCTTCACTGAGAAATTAAAAATGTAGAGCCTTAAAATCAGAGTTTAGAAACAGATACAGTATCTCTTTTCTTTAACCAGCCAACACTGCATTGTCAGTTATAAGAGATAAATCAGCTGAGACATGAGTGAAAACACATTTACAAATGAGAAGCCAGTAAGTTTGTGGCTGTTTGGGGAACCAGAGACAACTGCTACAACTGGACTCCAGGGAGGTGCTTGTCACAGAGACAAAGAAATTATATGTTGCCTTCTCATCAGGTTTGCCAGTATTCTGTAATTTTATTTTGAACTTCCAAATGCTATTGAAAGTTTTATAAATTTTCTGAATACCAGAATGCTTTCATTTCTTCACTTTAGTTGTGCAGGAGGTAGACATTTCTTTATGAGAACTCAGAAGAATCTCACTGTCGGAATGTCATTTGAAGTTTTTTGAGTGCTCTCTACAATAGAAAGGAGTGGGAAACAAAACTTTTGTGAGTAGTTGTGGTAATCATAATGCCAGGTTTTCCTTCTTATAATCTCACTTTGCTTTAGGTACTTGCCAAACTGCAGATGTGAATTTCAGTACAGAGTGGTAGAAAAACTGTGATGCTTCAGCTGCAGGAAGAGCTTTAAACAAATGTCTTAGTCTTTGTTGAGGTTTTCTTTTTCCTTACTGGCATCTTGTTGCTGTTGTCGTTGTAGTGGCTTGTGACTCATGCTCAGAACTACTTTTCCTTTGTTTTAGTATAGATTCCATAAATCTCAGTATATTTCACAATGAGAATTTATTTACATTTTTTAAAGTTTTGCTCTTAAACTAGCTAACTCGTACGTAGAGCCCTGTTACATTTAGTGCAAGGTCTTATGTAAGGTCTTAGTTCTTTAACCTTTTTCACAGCAGTACTGTAAATAAAACCAGCTGTCAAACTCTCATGCTAGCTTTTTATTTTCTTTCACAATACATTTCTTGCTTAGTGTCACATGTAGTTTTTGAGATTTCCCATATTGTCAGTCAAAGCACTAGTCTTTTTGTGCTTTTCTAAATATTAAATGAATCAAACCTACTAGTTATGTTTACAATGAGAAGATAGTAATTAAATTTTAATTTCCTGTGTGAAGCACACTACTGTTTAATACTGAAGCTTTGGTTCTATGCTTTGGCTGAGACACTTAGTGTATTTATTCAGGTATTATGGCAGTGTACTGATGCATGTAAGCCTTCAAGTGATACATAACTAATTTGTGTTGGATTGATGTGACTGAAATGCAAAACTCAACTTCATTGGGTTCACAGGGAAGTGCAGACAATACTAATAATTTTAAGATTAATTTTTATCATCAATTAAGATTGATCTGAAGGATAGGTGGGTTAGATAGGGAAATGGGGAGTACACTCGTGGTTTGGTTTTTTTGTGCTTTGTGAATGTGCTGTGGGGGCTTACACATCTGACTGCTCTCTACTAGGCAGAAGCTGAAGAAGATTGTCACTCTGATTTGGTAAGAACTGATGACGATGAAAGATCCGGTGAAGCCAATCTTCAGGTACATCTCTCCTGCTAGTGTTTTTTTACAAACATAGTACTGCTGTGATCTAAGCTGCATTACTTGTGCTCGTTTAGTTACCACACGTTTGTTGATCTGACAAATACTTAATCTGTCTGTCCTTTCAAAAATGAAATAGATACATTTTACGTTGTATTCCAAGTGTCAAATTCAGTCTTCAGTTACCTGTGAAGATGAGAAGAAAGTTTGTGGCAGATTTGAAATTTGTTTGAAGACCTGTAGAAATTGGACAGCTGTTTCTGTATGGATCAAATTCCAGTTTAAGTTGTCACTGTCTTCTGGAGCAGGAAGTTGATAAAAGCAGTCTGATAGAAAAGCATATTCTCTTACAATACTAGATTTTTGTGTAGTTGCTCCCCAGAAGTTGTGATAATTGCGAGAGACGTGTAAAGTGTAACTTCAAAGATGCTGTAAAAAAAGCATGGCAAGAGTTACAACTTGTCTTGTTTCATAGAGCACAGTCCTTCCTTTTTAAAGGAGAAGGGAGTGTAAGGTCTTATTTGTGTATTGTATAAATGACAGCCTTGATTGTTATAAAGCTTAGTATGCTTGTGTAGAAAAAAATAGATTTTCTAAATTTTAATTTCAGACCAAATTGACTTCTTGCTTAAGGTAACTCTGCATAAGCAAGAATAAACACCATGTCTATATAGAGCACTTTCTGTGGAGTCTTAGGTCATAGCCATAGTACTAATAACCACTTCTTGAAACATGAGTTTTTCTTCTGAGGTAAGATAATTCAAGATAAAAGCACTTACGTTATTGAATGAGATTGAAGAAGTACTCGTGCACTTAAAAAAAAAAAATTCCTATAAAATAATTGCTAACTCTCCATGTCTAAACTCACTGAAACCATTTAAGGCTTGGAAGTGTAAAGCAGAATTTTGAAATTCTTTTTTGTATTTTTACTTTATAATTTCTCCTCAGAAGATGTGCTGTCAGAATATGTGATACTAAATCAGAATTAATCGGATTTTTTAGGCAGAGCTCCAGATGTTCAGAGCTCAGTGGATGTTTGAGCTTGCCCCAGGTATGAGTTCTAGTGGGTTGGAACCTTTGCCATGCAGAGCATCTTCAAGAGGACCTGGAATAAAGTCTGTGGATGCCAGAGGGAAACAGGAGATTGCAAAAGAGGAAAAGGTAAAAAAAAGCTAGACGTATAATTTTGTTGGGGTTTTTTTCTGTGTGATAGTATTGCAGTATAACTATCCTAAAAGCTAATGCTGAATTAAATCTAGAGAGACAGCAGAGGTATTTAACCTGTTGTCTCCATACTCATGTCTTTCCATAATCCTACGTTGATTTTTCTAGCTTTTATGCTTGACTTTGTGTCATTTTTCCAGTCTGCTTTCTGAAAGACTGTATGTAAAGGGTTGAGTGGCTGGAACATGGATAGTTTGTTGATTGGGAATTTCAGTTATGGCTTGTAGCACATAAATATGTCTTCTCACTCTATTGAATTATTTTATTCGTCTCCTTTATAGGGTACAGTAGGTAAGATGAAACATAATTCCAAGTCAAGTGACAATGTGCTTGTATTTGTAAGGAATTTAAGAAGTGTTGTATGTAATTTACTGTGCAGGCAAAAGAACTTTTCCTGAAGGCAGTGGAAGAAGAACAAAATGGGGCCCTTTACGAAGGTAATACGGTAGTCTACAATGAACACTCTTATTGCAGAGGAATGTAACACTCTGATTTATGTGCAAGACTGCGTGATGCCAGTGAACCTAAACTGCAGGCTAATAGTAATTTGAGAGCTCAGTTATTCGGGTAAGCGAACAAACTTGTGTAAAAGGAGCCATCGTATCACAGTTAAAAGGTGGAGGTGATGCTAAAAGTGAGAACAAGGAAAGAACTTCTAGCTTTCAGACAAAACAGTATTTCGAATTCTAGCAATTCAGTGAAGCACTGGGTTGCTTTTTTCATACAGCATGCTTCTTTAAGTGACTTCTGTAACAGTAATTAAGCAAGGCAATATACTATATTTCCTGTGCTCGCAGTTTTCTTCATTCCACTTTGAACAGAACTACTTTACCTATGGAAAGTTCTATTGTTTGGGTTTTGTTTTGTTGTTTTTTTTTTTTTTTTTTAATTTTTTTATTTACACAGCGTGCAAAGATAGCTTCTTTAAGAATTCCTGAAGTGAGTGTTTAAATCTGGTAGTCTTATTTTGTGAGGTTTGCCGTAAGTATTTAAGATGCTTGGCTTGCTTATCAGCACTAGCAAAAATAGAAATTGAAAGTTTTCTTCCTCGTATTTACCTTTAAGAATATATAGAGTAGGAGGCCTGTCTTAACTTAAAGTCCTGTACGTCAGCAGTGGAGATACCAGCTAATAACTGATGACTCAGTTATTACACAGAATTTTCTATTTCTTTCATTAAAAAAAGGAACACAGAATGTACATGCCATCCACTAGAGGGTTTGGCCACCATAGTTAAAGTGCAGGTGCAAAATATTGCAAGATATGCAAAACTGAGAGTACTCTGGAGGCTCCTGAACTTAGCTGCCAGTTGAATACAAAATTTCCTCTCCACCATAGGACTTTTCCTTCCCTTGCAAGAGATTTCTGGTTATTGTTCCAGATATCAAACGAACTGAGAGAAATATGAGTCCTCAATAGGTAATAAAATTAGTTGTTTCGGTTTCTAATTTATTACATGTTTTTATGGGGCAAAATTACTTTAGGCTAAGGTATTTTGTGTGTTGGGTATAGAATTAAATGCGCAGTAAAAAAAGACATCTGAACTAAATCTGATATGTAATCTACCATTTAGGAAACCATGCAGTAGATTATGAAGGTTTTTCCATACCAACAGTTTCCAAGTAAATAAAAGAAAAATACATCTTTTTAAGCATTGTATATATAAAACGAAAGCTATAGCTTCATCTGCTTCGGTGCAGTCCTTGGATGTTAGCAGCAGAGAAGTTGCATTCACAAGGGTGATTTAGGCATCTGGATTGCATGAATATGAATCCATTCTTTCTCAGTTGAATTTGATTTGAGACTTAAACAAAATGAAATTGTTTCTACACATATATCCATATGAGACCTTAGAGACGTGGTCCTACGCCAGACATAGATATATTAGTGAGCACATGCTGGGACATCTATTTACAGACCATACTTTTATCTGCTGATGTGGCCCGGGTCACCAGAATCCAAGTGACATTTCAGCCTGCTTCTGAAATCTGCTGATACCTGATGTTTGTGAGACAGTTATGTGCAGCAGCTTGTTCGTGTTTAAGTACAGTACAGGCCTTGCTGCGAGATTTAATGCTAAAGTTGAGACTGGTCTCTGTTTAGCTGGGTGCTAGTATCCCTCATCCTCTCCAGCCAAAGGGGATGGTACTTGTCAGTCACCAGCCCTGACATGAACTCAAGGGAATAGGAACACTTACTTAGCCCCAGCTCAGGCTTCTCAGACTCATTAGTGTGTCAGATCTTGAGCTCCAAGCTGACTGATGTTTTATTTTGGGTTCTGTTTTTAAGGGTCTGAACTGAGGGAGAATTGCCCTCTGGACTTGGTGTCACCATGTAAGAGTACGAAGAGACATATAAATACGTACACAATCTTAATACCG
Organism: Chlamydotis macqueenii; assembly: GCF_036417535.1. NCBI lineage: Eukaryota > Metazoa > Chordata > Aves > Otidiformes > Otididae > Chlamydotis > Chlamydotis macqueenii. The sequence goes on from NC_141558.1 coordinate 25,712,802, forward strand.
GTATTAAAAGGGACTGAATGTGCATACAATTAATCCACTTAAATTAAGAAGGATCCACAGAGTTAATTCTGTGGATCCTTCTTAAAGGCATTCTGCAGCTTAAATAACAGTCCTTTCCCACAGGGTTGTTTTCCTGGGCCTATTTCTCTGCTCAGTGTTTGTAGCAGCTTTGGAGTGTTAAAGGCAGAAGTGCTTTCTCTGCATGCTAGAAGAAGCGTGATCTGTCAGTTTTTCCTTCACGCCCCATAGTCTTGTGCTTGCTACATAGCTTTTTGAAAAGGTTGCATCTGTTGTTGATGTTTTAAAAGTACAACAATATTTTGTTGATCTTTCTCACCTTTATAATGTTATGTATATCTGAATGACTGTCTGTACTATACTGGGTACCTGCATCTTCTTTCAAATTCTCTTTCATGTTCCTCATGATTACTTACAAATATGATGCCTAAAATCTTTACGACCTGTTGAGAAAGCTTTTTAGGTACTGGGCAATAAACAAAATCAGGATTTTGTAATGTTTTAATGTAAAATTTTGTACGCCATAACTCAATTTGTAGTGGTTAAGGTAAATCTGTAAAAGCTGAAAGACGTCTGAGAGAGCTCTTTATTTTGAAAGAGTACCTGAAGTTTTTAGTCTTGAAAATAGGTGCTTAATATGCCTTAATATGTTGAATTTAAACTTAAGCAGTTCACATGAAATAAGATTTACTAGGCAAAGGCATTTTCCACCTTTTTAATGCTTTTAGCTGAAGCCATCTCCCTGAAAAACACTTTGCTTTGGTCAGCTAGTATAGGCATCAGACATGTTTAAACATTAAACCTTTCTTTTCAGCCATCAAGTTTTATCGTCTAGCCATGCAGCTTGTACCTGACATAGAGTTTAAGATCACCTATACACGGTCCCCAGATGGTGATGGAGTTGGAAAGAGATGGTAAGTATGAAAGTTTACTAATTAAGTGCATAGGAGTACTGAAACCTGAAATTTTGTTTCTAAAGCATATGAATGCTCTACTGTGATATGCATATCTCTTAACATTTGGAGAACTTGTCAACTTTTATTTGAATAGACTGCTTCATAGAAAGTTTACAGATGCGTAAGTCCAAGGAGGACTTTTCTGTACTGTAGTTCAAAGAAGGTAACAGGCCTGTTTGGAGCTAGTTAAATCCAAGTGGAAGGATTGCAAGTACTTACTTAAAACAAGAAAAAAGCGTCAGTCACTTTATTACTTTTGACTTCTGATTTTCAGGTTTATGAGTTATACATTTAGGGTCATCTACAAAATTGTAGATGATAAAAATATCAATTAGTAAAAGCTTTGTACCATGGAATAACCATGATAATGAAGCGAGGGAATACGAGGAAATATACTACTTTTCTTGTGCTGACTAACACAGACACATAGATGTTGCCGATAGCTACCAGAAATCAAGGGTTTTAAAACTGAGAATAAAAGAGGGAAGTACAACCATATCTGTGTAGTGTTAGTAGCTCAGTCTTGTTGCCCCAGGGCAGTACAGCTTCAATGCAGTAGCTGACTTGATATAAAAGAGAGTAAGATGAGCTAAGTGTTTTGTTTACATCTGATATTTTAGTTTCTGAACTCATTGCTAGCATGCAGTCTTTGCTGTGCATTTGTACACTAGGAAAAATACTGGATGACAAGCTACAGTCACATAAAAATCTTGTTTTCCTTAGGATTATTGTCTTATTTTAGTATAATTTTCTCTACTCCTTTCACTAAGCCTCTCCAACACCAAGTTGGACAGGAGTGTTGATCTACTTGAGGACAGAAAGGCTCTGCAGAGGGATCAGGACAGGCTGGATGAATGGGCTGAGGACAGTTGTATGAGATTCACCTAGGCTGAGTACCGAGTCCTGCGCTTGGGTCGCAACAACCCCATGCAACACTACAGGCTTGGGTAGGAGCAGCTGGAAAGCTGCCCAAAGGAAAAGGACTTCTGGGTGCTGGTTTGCAGCTGGCTGAACACGAGCCAGCAGTGTGCCCAGGTGGCCAAGAAGGCCAACAGCATCAGGAACAGCGTGGCCAGCAGGAGTAGGGAAGTGATTGTGCCCCTGTACTCGGCACTGGTGAGGCTGCACCTTGAATACTGTGTGCAGTTTTGGGCCCCTCAGTACAAGAAGGACATTGAGTTGCTGGAGCATGTCCAAATAAGAGCAACGAAGCTGGTGAAGGGTCTAGAGAAAAAGTCCTCTGAGGAGCAGCTGAGGGCACTGGGATTGTTTAGCCTGGAGAAGAGGAGGCTGAGGGAAGATCTTATTGTTCTGTTCAGCTACCTGAAAGGAGGTTGTACTGAGGTGGATGTTGGTCTCTTTTTCCAAGTAACAAGTGATAGGACAAGAGGAAATGGCCTCAAGTTGTGTCACGGGAGGTTTAGATTGGGTGTTAGGAAAAATTTCTTCAGCAAAAGGGTTGTCAGACATTGGAACAGGCTGCCTAGGGAAGTGGTGGAGTCACAATCCCTGGAGGTATTTAAAAGATGTGTAGATGTGGCACTTGGGGACATGGTTTTAGTGGTGGACTCGGCAGTGTTAGGTTTACGGTTGGACTTAATGATCTTGAAGGTCTTTTCCAAGCTAAATGATTCTGTGATTCTGTGAATTTTTATTCAGTTTTATAAATGGTGCTGCACTGTCCCCAGTACTACATGACAGTGAGGGAAAAAGAGCCAGTACTCTTAATGCTCACTTAAAAGCTGTGGTAGAGGTATGTTTTTTCAGGAGATCCTAATTGTGGTGGTTTTGCTTTCTGAATTATTATTGTACTGTTTCATACAATCTTGGTGAGAAAAACAGAATACACAATTCCATTTGAAAAACCAATTTATAGCGTGACCTGTAGGTACTGGGTCTGGCCCTCATATTCATCAAAGTTAAGGGAAGTATCTTACTATGGTCTTAGTTATGACAGGCCCAAACATAATCGTCTTTCCTATAATAATTTAAAACCCATTGGTAGGTGTGCTTGATGCTTGCTTATATTCTCAGCTCATTCTAGTAAGCTTGTTTAGAGTAGAATTGAATAATATTTAAAAAGTAACTGGAAGATCTCTTAGCTAGCACATATACCACGTCCTGGAAAGAAATTGTTTTGTGATAAGATGAAGGAGAGTTGTGTAGTTTGTGGGTACTTGGTTCAAGCCAGCATGCGCCTATTAAAAGATGATACTATGACATACGACTTTAATTTAATTTTTTTTAATGTCATAATGTTCTTTTATCACTTAGTAATTCTTCAAGTTTACTGATGAATAGCAAGCATATTGTTTCTGTTCTGCTATCTTGTTCTTGCTCCTGAAATTTTTTATTTACAGAATTGGTAAAAGGTAGTTTTCCTAAAGGAAAGTTTTCCTTCATTATGGATGAATAAACCCACTGAGGATCACTCTTCAGTGAATAATGCAAGAGTTTAAAAAAAATCCTTAATTGTTCTTAGTATCTTACATTGTGGCAATGATTACAAAATACATCTTCAGGTCAATGATAGTTTTTTTTCCTGCATGTGGCTTGTCTTAGACAAAGTAAAAGGTGAGATTTGTCTTTTCATGAGGTCAAGCAGTTCTTACCTGTGACTTCACTAAGAACAGTGAACCATGAACTCTCAAATGAAAAAAAGAAACTGGAATTGGAATTAAGCAAAAAAAACCCCCTGTTACTGTCAGATGGATTCCAGCAAAATCTAAATGAATTTGATAAGATTACAATATTTTTTTTTTATCTTATGATGAAATGATATTGCTTTAGGAACATCCAGGAAACAACAATATTGAATGAGAGTAAGACATTAGATCGATACCAAGATAAGGATATCCATTGGTATGCTTTGTCCCATATCACAGTGTTGTCATTCTCCCTTTTCTAGTGTTGAAGATGACAAAGAGGATGACAAAATGACTGATCTCCTGTCGGATTTCCAGCAGCAGTTAACTCTTCAGGAATCTTCAGTCAAACTTTGTCAGCCTGAGGTTGATGTCAGCCAGACCCATATCTCAGGTATTAGTCAAGATAGACTGTAAGAGTTCAGAGGCAGAATTTATAGAAGTGTTTAACTGTATAAAACATTTATCTCTTTCATTCTGAAGCCACCTTTAAAGAAAGTACACAGTACCTCTTTATTTACTTTTATAGTTAAAGGAAAAAAGATGATCAACTACCTAAACAGATCTTTTTCTCATACATGATTTTGCCTTTATTGCATAAGGTTTTCCATGTAGTACTGCTACTAAGTAGAATTTTTCAGGGTCAGTCTCATACTTGAAAGCAGCAACTTCTAGGAGCAGACTTGCTGAAGTAAGTGTATTCCAGTTTTCCTTCCAGTTAATGTTTGAAAAAGTGAAATGTGGGGTTTTTTGTTTTGGTTTGCAAATATTTGACAGATGTTCTCTGAAGAATACGCATCTTCACATTTCTTGGTTTTGTCTGATTCTGTAATTGGTTTTTACAAGAAATATGTTTTCAGGTTCATAGGACTATGTAACATAGCTAGAAAGGCTTTTGAAGTTTTAACGATTTTCAGTGCTTCAGTTCTAGGACAGTCATCCTGAGACTTCCTTATGGGATCTAAATTGTAGAGAGTGTATATAAGCTATGAACTCTCTTAAAATCAGATACCTCTAAAGCGTGTGGTTTTTGCATCCTGAGTTATCATTTGCTCTTGGAAATGTTGGCCTGATCTCCTCTGTTGCCAGCGGCTGTTTTGTACTTTGTAGCAATAATCTGCACAACTTTTGTTTATACCAGAACTTTAATTCAATGGTTGCAAATGCAAACAATATAGCAAATTTATGACTTCTCAATAATAAAACATAGAATTCCATCAGATTCATGAAACAAGATGTGTGTTAATGCAGAAACTGGTGCCCAATGAGGTATCTGTACTTTTTATCATGTTAGTATTCTGAAATGTGAAACTTAAGTTTCATCAAATTTTACATCAAAACCAGTCTTGTTACATTTGTGGGAGTGCAGCAGTTTTTTTAAGAAGCACACTTTTTTACTAAAAATCAGAATTCTATTAAATTGCAGTCTCTGCTACAGTATTTCCAGCTAGTTACTGTTTAATGTACCTTTGTGCTGCTCAGCTGTTTTCTACATGTGATCTCAAAGCAGTTATACTGGGTAAACTCACCAAGTCTTAAGTGCATGTGGTGATACGTTTCAAGCTGTAGGCTCTGGAAAGCAGCAGTAGTTGAAAATAAATGAAGTGTAATTCCTGATGGTATAAGATTAGTAAACAAGATTGTACCCAATGGAAACAACAAAGAAAACTTAGGGAGGCAGAAAGTTACTGGAGAGAGTTTTGGCTTCATTTCCCAGTGCTTTGTCACTGAACTTTAATGCCAGGAAAATTATCATGTAATCTCATGGTGCTTTGATGAGGATTCTGTCATTATATTGTATTACATTAGAAAAAGTCTTTCAACACAACAATGCTGTGTCATACCATTTTCAGTTACTAGACCTGTACCATGAAATACAGAGTGATACCATATCAATTTCACAGTGGATAACTTGTTCTTAGGACCTCCTGACCTGACCTTAGCTTATTTAGCTTGTCATGCAGAAGCAGTGTGCTTTGAGGTAACGTTACACACTAGGTCAGTTTGAAGTCCTGGAGCGTGTCCAAATAAGAGCAATGAAACTGGTGAAGGGTCTAGAGAAAAAGTCCTATGAGGAGCAGCTGAATTAGGATTGCTTAGCGTGGAGAAAAGGAGGCTGTGGGAAGACCTCATTGCTCTCTACAACTACCTGAAAGGAGGTTGTAGAGAGGTGCATGTCAGTCTGTTTTTCCAAGTAGCAAGCAATAGGATGACAGGAAATGGCCTCAGGTTGCACTAGGGGAGGTTTAGATTGGATATTAGGAAAAATTTCTTCAGCAAAAGGGTTGTCAAGCATTGGAACAGGCTGCCCAGGGAAGTGGTTGAGTCACCATCCCTGGAGGTATTTACAAGATGTGTAGATGTGGCACTTGGGGACAAGGCTTAGTGGTGGACTTGGCAATGCTCGGTTAATGGTTGGACTTTGTGATCTTAAAGGTCTTTTCCAATGTAAACAATTCTGTGATTCTGCGATTCTATGAAGAAAATACAACTTTGCAGGTACGGTGGATGTGCAATGTACATGTGGAATTTTTGGTATAAGACCTTAAGGTTGTGGATATTTGTAGTCTAAAGCTGTGTTTTATCCTATCATCTTACCATAATGCACTTTCAGGTCTTGATTTTTGTTCTTCCATTATGTGACTTTTTTCTAATGTGTAGTGACTGTTTTAATTACAGGTAATTTTTTTGTTCCCTGGCATCTGGCTACAATGTGAAGAAGTAGAATTTTTTATGGAAAGTCAGGACTTCAGTAATGGTCAAACCTGGGCTTCTAGATAACCAATTGATGTACAGATTGCCATCTAACGTGGATTTTTTTTTTTCTCTTTGCAGTGTTGCCTATGGAAGTACTAATGTACATTTTCCGATGGGTGGTTTCAAGTGACTTGGACCTAAGATCATTAGAGCAATTATCTCTTGTTTGTCGAGGATTTTACATTTGCGCCAGGTATTGTAGATAAGTTATCTAGAGTGAAGCTTCTGTCTGCTCTACTGAGGAAAAAAGAGCTTTTTTACGCTCAAGCATATGTAAACAGTATGTAGAGGTGGATAATAAATCCATAGAGCAAAATTGCTGCTGTTGGAAAGGTGGGGTTTTGGGTTTTTTTTGGTTTTTTTTTTTTGTTTTTTTTTCTTTTAGGCTGCTAAATCATATGTGTAGGACTATGTCCTGCTTTTTCTTCCTAGGGCAATTTAATTTTTCCTGTTACACTTCTCACAGTGATAATCAGCTTTCGAATACACCACTAAATGGTATGTTAGATAAGATGACTTCAGTGTAATAAAAAATATTGCTGAAAGTCTTACTTGCTCTACTTTGTTTGAAAGTCAGAGTTGGAAGGTCTCCAAAATAATGTCCATTGTGTTGTCATCTTCATATGGCCGCACAGAGAAATGTCAGGCTGCTGCAATGTTGTTGTTCTGTACATGTCTGAAAATGGCATTGTGATCTTGAATTTCACTGGGAGGAGGAAGGGGCTCCAGGATTAAGTAAATTAGTCAGTGATTTTAAATTATGATCTATTGTTTTTCAATAAAGTTTCTTTCAGTTGCATCCAAACTAAATAATGGAGTGTGTTACTTTGGTATACAAAGGCTAAACAAGGTTTGCAGGAAAGTTATGGGGTTTATTTTTTTCTCATTTTCACTAGAGATCCTGAAATCTGGCATCAAGTCTGTTTGAAAATATGGGGCAGGAGCTGCAACAAACTTGTTCCATATGCCTCTTGGAGGGAAATGTTTTTGGAAAGGCCTCGTGTTCGATTCGACGGTAAGGTGCACTTTTGGAAGCAGTTTTGTTTTTTTGCTGCATGTAACTGTGACAGAAGGAACCAGGTGAGTTTGATGTTTATGACGTTGTTGTTAGACCTATTCCAAATTCGTTTGAGCTTTTGAATCTGTAGAATATCTGTAAAGAGAAGGGAAGAGTGGAAGGGGTGAAAATAAAAACTGTCATGCGTTTATGTAACAAACATAAACTCGAAAGTTTTAACTTATGTGTTTTTCATCTTAAATATTTTTATGTACCTAATTTTTATTCGTATACTTATATCTTCCTTTCCTGTAGGTGTATATATCAGCAAGACAAAATACATACGTCAAGGAGAACAATCTCTTGATGGTTTCTACAGAGCATGGCACCAAGTGGAATATTACAGGTAGAACTGTAGTACAATGAGTGAGTGAAATGTTTCTCTCTCTTAAGTTCTTTAAATCCAGCCCTTGATTTCACAAACATTAATCATTCTGTAAAACTCAACTACTACAGTGTGTAAAGCTATGTATATTTTTTGAGAATAGGTCTTAAGAAATAGGATTTATTATGATAATTAGAGATGGGCTTAGAAACACATTTCATCCACAGTTATACCGTTTCATGTGCATAAAACTTAAACAGTACCAACACTAATACTCATCCAGAGATTTCTTTCCCTCTGCCTCCCTCTACAATCATTTCTGCTCTGTTGTTCTCAGCAAGGGAAAACAAGTGATTATACAAGAGTTATCTTTAAACTTACTTGTAACCAATTGTAAATAACCAAGAGGCTGGGCTTTCTCAACTTGCTGTAAATACATTGCCATTTGTTTCCTCGGCTTGTTTTTCTACTGTTCTTCGTCTTGCTGTTCCCAACATGTACTGGTCCATTCAGCTGTTCCTTCTCAGGCTGGAAACTGTTAATAGAAATCATTGAATCTCATAGCTATTTCTTTAGTCTCACAAACATCAGGACAATATCCGAGTACTGTAAAAATTGATCAGATCCTAGAACCTGAAAAAGTCCATATGGCATTGTCCATTCTTTACTGATACTGTAATTCAGATTTTGTTGCATTTGTCTCAGTCAGTGCTAGGAATGGAGGAACTTACTTGAGGTCAGTTTGGATTCCAGGTTATCCTTCTTGCTTTCATTAGAAGTGATGAAACTTCTGAACTTCTGTCCTCTTTCATAACTCTTCATAACTTGATCTTTTAATCTTCAAAACTCTTCTTTTGATTTCTGATCTCTTTTTTTTCTGTTACATCATGTGTGAAGAAATATTTTTTGAAGTCCTATTACCTATTAAGTTCTATATCCTTCTGTGGAATGTCCTGTGAGTTAAAACAAAAACAAAACCAAACCAACAGAAAAATAATATGTTTTCTAGGTTTGTATTTTATTGTTTGTATTTTTGCAGATATTTGAGATTCTTTCCAGATGGTCAAGTTATGATGCTAACAACTCCTGAAGATCCTCAATCTATAGTTCCTCGCTTACGGACTAAAAATACAAGGTTATTGAAGTAAAATATTTGGCTCTACAGTTTTCATCTTACTTTTACCTTGCAGTTTGTATTACTTCTGTCTCTGTTTCTATATCCTGGCTTAACAAAATAAGTAAAAATACAATGTTACTTACATTGTGTTAGAGATATTCATAGTTTTCTTTTGATAACTACAAAAAAATTTAGTCCTTATGGAAAGATATCTTTCATTTTAAGGTCCTGATATTATAATTAGATTTCCTTTGCGGGTTATGTGATTTTAAACTTTTAAAGGAAGTAGATGGAAGAATACATGCTATTAGCTCACTGGTTTTAGAATCCTTTTAAAGATACTATTTTGTTATTAACGGCCTTCTCACACTTCCTTGACTGAAGGAAAGTGAAGATTTTGGTGGGATATGACTAATTTATTGCTTGATTTCTTTTTGATGTTTGCACAAACTTGTTAAAAACATAGAAAATCATTTGCAACTTCAGAACAGGTCTGCGCTGTTTAGCAGAAGTCTGAAAATATTTAGCAGTAGGCTAGGTAGATCTAAGTTTACTGTTCTATCTGGGAAATTTAAAAGCAACCTTCCAAAAATGTTTTCATAATTTTGTATCATCAATGAGCTTGATACTTTACTAAATGCAGAAAAAAAAAGTTGCCTTGATTATGATATGCAGTCTTATTTTCATTGCTGATATTTATATTGCAAGTACATCACTCTCTTGAGACAGAGAATAAATTTATGTCCTTAACAGTATCCTTCTCTTAACCTTCCAGAACGGATGCAATCTTGCTTGGCCATTATCGCCTCTCCCAGGAAACAGACAATCAAACCAAAGTATTTGCTGTAATAACGAAGAAAAAGGAAGAGGTAGGTAGCAAAATGGAACAGAGGAAAAACAATTTAAGGAGGGGGCTTTTTAATAACTTTTTTTTTCTCAGACTGAATATTTTAGGGCACCTGAAGATTTGCATTACACCAGAGAATTAAAAAAATAATTTCATTTTTTAAATAGTTTAAAAATAAAATATAAATAAGTGTGGTGATTTATCTTACCTTTTTTCCCAAAATCTCTAGTACTCTTTTTACTAAGACAGATGAATTCCTGGTTCACATTTGAGGAATGATTCTCCCCCTTAGGGTTAATTGCCATGTGTGGTGCCTTTAGGTAGTTTGTTAACAAACAGAAGGGAAGGATGAAGAGGTCATTTTGTGAGATTGGTTTTGATTGTGTGCAGTTACTTTCCACAGTGTTAAATAAAACTAAATAAACAGTATTCATTATTGAACTCTGAATGATTTGGTCAACATACATCACAAAATTTTCAGATTAACAAAGTGTCTGTCAAGAGAAACTTGTGAAGAGTTGGAATTGTTAGCATACTTTACAGTGAGTTTGCATAGTTTGAATGGTGTCCTCCACACTTGTCTTATTTCTGTGAAAACTTCTTCCGTACTTAGCATCTAAATGGATGTTTTTTCAAGGAATACCTGCGCTTGCTTTTAAGTATGAGAATTTAACGATCTATCCTCACAGTTACTTAGGCCTCAAGATAAATAGTTGCACAATGTGTTCTTTGTAGACCATGAAACTTCTTTTCTCTTTGTACAGAAACCAATTGACTACCACAAATACAGGTATTTCCGCCGTGTTCCTGCACAAGAAACGGATCACAGTTTTCATGTAGGATTACAGTTGTGCTCCAGTGGGCGCCAGAGGTTCAACAAACTTGTCTGGGTGCATCATTCTTGTCACATATCTTACAAGTACGTAAGTGGAGAATAAGACCAAAGCAGGATGCTTGACTATAGAAACATAGGTGACATTAATTTGTCCATTACTAAGTACTGAAGATGTAAAGACTGTGCTTTAACAAAATGTCCTAAAACCAGTAACTGGTGCTGATTTGAGACATCATAATGAACTTCTAATTTAAGAAATCCCGAGATTCTAGTAAATTTTTATAATGGTATGGGAAGTTTCCAGAGGAGTAGAACTGCAGTATTTTAGCCATTTAAGGGATTTATGCACACTGTTTGAATGATTTCAGAACTGAACCAAGGTTGAAGGACTTAATGCGATGCTAGTAAAGGGGTGTGGAAAACATGTATTCATTAAGATTTCTTTTCCTCTGTGAATGTGCAAGCTAGAAATACCTGCACCCATCGCGTGAGAACTGTAATGCTTACAAACAATAGAATCCAGCAGTACAATGTATGGGCATATGACCAGCTGTTCTGATCACTAACCAAGCAAGAGTCATGGCCACTGTTCTTGCACCTGACACTCTAAATTACTGGCAAGGTGAATGTCCAGATGTTTGATGTTGGCATTTAGGGTGGATTTAGGCCTTGTCTACCAGTCTTATTGTTTTTATAGGGACATAGCTCAGCTCTTGAGCTGTAAGGATATAAAACCTAGGAAATAAACTACTGGTAGCTGGGAGTATAGGTAACTTCCATAAACAGAAACATTGCTTTTGTAAAATCTAATATTTTCGTACCTAATTTATGAAGAAGTGGCAATATCACAGACATTCTTTTCAGAACCTGTACTGCTCAGGTTCTGCTGTACCTCTCAGTATGATGGTGTCTTTTTGAAACTAGAATAAAGATGAGTATAAAACACAGCTAGGAGGATGTATGCGTTTTGTCACTGATGTTCAGAAATACTTGAGTTTCTTCTCTTTGAAGTTTTGTAAACGTACAGGGTTTTGCTGTCACTCTGAATTCAGGGTTCTAAGTGAAACAAACAAAAGGGGTTTTTTAACTTCAATATCAATATTAATATGGTGACTTGAGTGATGTCCTGCGCTGTTTCAAATCCTGGAGCTAACAGTAAGAATGGAAGGGGAAAGTGGTTTCTTTGATATTAAAATAGAAGTGTATTTCTCTATAGTGTGATTTGGCCAACATTCCAATGCTTTCAGAACAAGGCAGTACGAAAGATGCTTGCATTCCAGCTGTGGTCTGGTGCACACACTGTACTGTGGAACATGATTGCATTATTGAGAGACTTAAACAGCAACTTGTGTCTAATTTATCTTTTACAATACTCTTTGCAGATCGACTGGTGAGACAGCTGTTACTACTTTCGACATTGACAAAATGTACACCCCTTTGTTCTTTGCACGAGTGAAGAGTTTTACTGCATTTTCAGAAAAGCCGCTCTAAGAAACACCTTTTCCTCTCACAACTCTTGCATGAATAAAAGGTTGTAGCTAATGAGCACTTAAGTTATAAATGTGTATATATTTGGAAAATTTTTAAATTCTGGGGAATTTTTTGAAGGCAGTATGTTCTATTTGATCATGAGTGGGTGGGGTTTTGTTTTAAGGTCAAGCTTATGAATATTAAACGCCTTTGCTTTGTGACAAGAATTTGATAACAAAGTGGTTTTTTGTTTGGTTGATTTGTTTTGTTTTGTTTTGTTTTTTTAAATAGATTTTATAAATCAGTCTGCTTAAAATGTGAGTCTTTATCTGCCTGGACACTGGTCCAGAAGGAATTGCTATAGGAAAATTTCACTGTCCATGTGACAGCGTGTGTGATCTCTGGTGAAGGCTTGAAATGTGAAGGGGAGAAAGTTGTCTTATATCTGTTAAATTGTGTGACTTAAAAGAACTTCAAATAAATGTTTTCTTTAAATTAAACTTACTTTGTTTGCCTTTAAGATCTGGCATTTTGTCAACATCAACCTTAAGAAAAAACAATCAAGGGCAAGCAAGCATGAAGCATAAAATTTAACCACAGAGGTACATCCCCACCAATGCAGTGGTGTCAGTTGGTCATAAATGTAATTTGATCTTGATAGAAGTTCAGTGGAGCCTGCCTTCTCTGCAGGATGAACATGAAGGGGAGAAGGATGTGGGCAGTGAGTTGTTCTCTTGTACTGTAGGACGAGCTTGCAGGGTACGTGGCTCTGCTTGGGAGGTGTCACAGTGCAATGGTGACGTGCTGGTGTGTACTGCTTGTGCACTGGCCAGATATGAATGCACAGGTAAGCAGGGCTCACTTGGACGTGATTGTAATGTGTTATAACCCTTCATCTAACCTTGCTACAGATGCTGTAAACCCTTTGAGCGTTTGCTGTACTAAGATCAATTCTGAGGCTGCTGTAGATGCCCAGGTGCTGTGTACTGCTAATAATGAAGTGTACCTTGAGGTTTAGTGCAGGTACTGTACGCTGCTTCTCCTGCATATATCGCTTGGGGGTGTAGTGCAGACACTGTAATGCTGCTTGTTATGTATGTATCTTGGATTCTGAAAGAACAGAAGCTTTTTAGTGTAGTTTTTTAAAGCTATTTTGCATAATTAACCTTTGAACATCTTGTTTCAAAGTACTGACCTGGACTGGAGGACTGAAATGTGGAAGCTGTGGAAAGAACTATATTTGTTCCGTAATTTATAAAGTGTATCTTTGCAAGGAGCCACATGATTAAAAGTACATCAATAAATCATGATTTTGAACATGCAATCCCTTGCAATTTCTTATTTTGACAATAAATCATTATTTTCATACAGTTAGAGATGATTAGTTAGGAGTTACCATGTGTAAACTACATGCTAGGCAAGACTGAGGATGGAATTAACCTCTTAATGTCTTTTTATTGTACTGCTTACCGGTTGTCTGAGGAAAGTGGAGACATTTTCAGGTACACGAGTTCTGAATGAGGGTGTGTATATTGGAAACTTCGTGCTTTTTCTATCTGTTTTAATAAGACTCTGCCTACAACTCTTCTTTGGCCTGTGTCCTTAGACTGCAGTTGTACTACGACTTCATGCAACAGAACGTTTAATAAGGAGTGTGTTGTGTTCTCATTGCTGAAGGGAAAAATGATTGCTTAGAACATCAGCTTCATGTTTTGAAATATTGACAATTTTGTAAACAGGAAAATATGTTAATTACTTATGCTTTTCTTGAGGGTGAAAGATAAAGATCTGATTCTGCTTGCTGAGAAATGTCAAAAGTTTTTGTCATAAGAATCAGAAGATAATACAGATTATTGATCTAGGTGTAGTTTTGTCCGTTAACCAAGTTGGATCTAATAGAAGAGCCTTTCAGTTCAAAGGTGTTTTCATACTAAGACCTAGCTGCTGCTTCTGAGCTTTTGTTTTTTCTTGCCTTGGCTGTGTGTTTGAAATATACTCTGGGTGTAAAGGAAAAGCTAGCTAGTGTCTTGTTACAAATGGAGATGCAGATGCAAGAGAAGTCTCAGGCAATGGTTATTTTAAGATCATATGAAATATTCCTTCACCAAGAAAATTATGTGAACCTTCTATCTGTGAGACTGAGCTGTGATTAATATGCTTGTTCCTGCTAGAGGCTCTATGTTCTTATAGTTTAGTTTTATTGTTGTCTTCATTACCCTAAGACATTACTTGATATAACAGGTTACTGCTGGGAAATTGTCCTTTACTAATTATATTAGTAACTTGAACAAAAGAAAAAGGTATACACCTATGCAGCCCTTTTCCCCAAGAGTTTTTTTGTATGAGTTGAAGCAAATTCACTTATAAAAATGGAAGGAGGGCTACAAGAGGTGACAGAAATATGGTTCTCAGGGCTGTAGATCTCTTCTGTGCATTAGATGAAAGACAGCAGAGTGGATAGTTTTGTGGAGAGAAGATGCTCAGATGATTAAATGATTTGACTCAGTCTAATTGGAGATTAGCACCAGTTGAACCTTTGTGTGTAATGCTGGGCTGTACCTGGTGGGAGGAAGTAGAGGCGGTGTGGTTCAGTGCTCTGAGCAAAGGACAAGCAGACACTTTCCAAATGCTGAGTTCAGCTCCCAATTCACTCAGTAACCATGAGCCAAGCTGGTCAGAATTTCAAAAACGTGGTGTTTACACAAGGTTTTTTGTTTAAAGAAATAAAACAATATAAAGAAATTTAAAGAAATTTAAAGAAATAAAACAATAGAGTCCGTTTTGATTTTTTTACTTAACAGGAACAGTTGGTGCTTCGCCTTACCTGTGTCTTGTCCAGAGTATCATTCCCGAGTCCTTAAAATAATTCTTAAAACCACAAGGCCAAGATAATGTTGGCTAAAACAAAGGATTTGGAAGATAAAGAGTCTGTTATTGAATGGAACTTTATTGGCATGTATAAAAGCGGCATTCTCTCTTAGCTAAAACTGCTTTCGGTAGTGTAGCCCATTTGAAACGGTCCAGGTGCACCACACTGACATGTACCTGTCATTGAAGGCAGTACGAGACAGGTTTTAAAACTGCAGTACAGTGCGATTTTTATGGAACCATGTATTCAGAGTATGAATAGAAAAAAAATCATGAAACACAACTGCTTCTGAAGACAATATTCCTGCATCTTTTATGATTGACAGCCTTCCTACCTTGGCAACCGCAGGTATTCTGACATTTTTTGAAGAAGTCTGTAGCACATTTATTAATTTAGCTTCAGAATGCTCTATGAGAAATAGCTGGATATGATGGAGAGCTAAGAAAAATAAGACTAGTAAATCCTGCCAAATTAAATTATTCTTTAATGTGG
The DNA here is from genome assembly GCF_036417535.1 of Chlamydotis macqueenii. Classification (NCBI taxonomy): domain Eukaryota; kingdom Metazoa; phylum Chordata; class Aves; order Otidiformes; family Otididae; genus Chlamydotis; species Chlamydotis macqueenii. The sequence goes on from NC_141558.1 coordinate 25,728,190, forward strand.
AAAGCCAAGATGAGTAGACAGCTTTTCCACACATTTTATTTCTGAATGAGTGAATTTTCCGTTTAGAAGATATGTACAACCACTGTGACCCCTACATGTTTCCAAGCTAAATCTACACACACAAAAAAAATTCATTAATTCTAACTTCCATAATGGTAAGAGATTGCTGAAGTTGCTAAAACAGAAGTTTTGCCTGGTTTAATTAGCAAACATTTTTTTTTTTTTACAAAGGAATTTGCTTGCTTGATTTTTTTTTTTTTTTTTTTTTTTTTTTCTCCACTCAAAGTAGCGCTACCCCTGCAGGCTGCTCCAGCTTAGTAATAAACAAGAGCTTTGGGATGTGGCTTCCTGATGCGTAGCTGCTGGTACCTGGTACCGACGCACAGTGTTGCTCTTCTGCCATTAGGTGGCATGCCACAGCTTGAAGTTTTCTTTTGTACTTAATAAACTACGTATATTTTTCCCTACAGCTTATTTAAAATTTGAGAACATTCCAAGAAAATAGGAAAATGCAAAAAGCAATATTTTAGCATTAAGTTTAGCCTGCCAAGCATTCAACTCCTACATTTCTGCACTAGTAAGACTTCCACCATAACACAACTGAATGGGAATAAACAGAAAGGCCAGTTCTTCAAAGGGATTTTGAGTATCTGAATCTCAGAGTGGAGCCTTCAGTCCTGAGTTTGCTCCCCAGACTCCAAGAGGAGTCTGCCTCCAAATGGCACCTGAAGCAGCCAATATGCGAAGCGGGAGCATCCGTACATGAGGAAGGAAGCAGTGTGGCTTAACCACTGCCACTTGGAGAGCGTATGTTCCCAAAGCAGTGGTCATCGTTTCTGTCCCTGCCCTACTCTGAACGTTTCTGCTCAAGAGTCCAAGTTTGATAGGGCAAAGTTGTTGGCCCCTAGCCAGGGCCAGGCAGACGTGCTTTTGGGGCGTTTTGGTCATCCTGTCCTGCAGTATGTATAATGAATCTATTTGTTGTAGAACAGCTTTAATAAGGAAGCCTGAATGTCTCCCCAGAAATTCTCTAAAACTGGTAAACATGGATATGAGTGGAGTACCTCAGCCAGAGGAGAGAGGTGAACCCATGAGCTGAAAGTGTGTCTACCTTCTGTGCGAATCTCCCTCAAACTGTGATATTGCACTGCCTGCTATCTTTGGGAAGCAAAAAGGAGCAATCCTTTCTCATATTTTTAAGAAGGTTGTGCAAGGGCACCTCACTGCAAGAGATGTTCAGGAAGCTCCTTCTTACACTGTTAAGAAATTGGGTTTAGCTCTAGTACTTTAGTGTTTATTAACCTGGGTTGGCCAATTAAAATATGTTTATAGGGATGTTAATTTTTATCAGCTAGCTGTTGCACATTTGAAGAGAGAAAAAAAAACAAAAAGGACAAAATATTGGTCCTTTTCCTCCTCTTTTCCCTAAAGCCCAACATCCTTGCCTCCCAACTTCAGCCGTGGTCACACGAACAGCTGACTACTTTTAAGACAACTGGGGGAGCAGATACCTCAGGGCTGGTGGGGAATGGGATTCAATGGCTTAGTGTACAGGAAAAGGCACAAATCTCTTCAGATTATAAAGGGAATTTGATAAACGTGTTAAAGTAATGGTCAGTTACAATCAGTTTTCATTGAGAGTATATGTATCAGGAGTTTAAGTTTGGTTTTTTTTTTTCCCTAGCTGATCCATCCCAATGGCTGTGGCGTCTTCTCCAAGAGCAGCAATGCTGAAGATCAGAACATAGACAGAGCTTAATGTTTCTGCCATTATGTCTGACACAACGTGCAGAATGAAAATGCTTGTCCTGGGTTACCTGACGTCTGCACCAATGCCTGCAGGGCTGGCTCTGCACCAGCTGGGGATCGCTGAGCGGTGCTCCGGAACCCGCCTGCACAGGAAGGGCCAGCTGCACTAGAAGCTACTTAGTGGAAACTCTGTTTAAGCGAAATGTAATTGTTCTTTTTCCAGCACAGCCAAATTGTTCCCTGTACAGATTAATGCAGGGATGGGTATCACCAATCTGATTGCTTCTCAAAAGCTTTTCCATTTTTTTTTTAATAGTAAGCAATGTTAACTCACAACTCATTTCAGCTGAATCCTTCTTCCCGCACTTCACTGATTTTTTAGGGGTGTGGGGGGGATACCCAAGGAAAGGATTGTTCCTATTATACAACCTTCAACAAGACCTTTGAAATTCAGGGTACTTTCCACACCACTTTGGTTTCAGTAAAAATCAATGAAAAGGTCTTTAATTTGTTTTGGATAATGTGACATCTGCCTTAAATGACAAACAAAGGTTGGTGCAGTGCTGCCTGGAAATTTAATCACATGGAGAAGAAAATATTGAGTACCCTTAAACTCACCTTGAGCACACATATTAGTAATTGACAGTGTCTAGACAGATGGTGTTCTGGAAAGTAAAGTCTGGGGAAAAATAAACTTACAGATATTAAAGTCAGCTGCATTTCCCAGTGGTAATAAAGTGGGGAGTTTTGGGGGGTTAACTTTCATACAGCTGATGAAGCAGTTGCCAGCAGTTTTGTTTGGAACCTGCTCCCTCTTTAAGAAGTGTGCCTTTTTAAATATTTCATGTAAAAAAACCACCAAAGTCTGTAGAACCTGAAAAACTACCACAAAAAGTAATCTGATGATAAGATGAATATTTGTCTGGGTATGTGCAATGCGGTGAATCAAGTTTTTCTTCTTTCCTCTTGAAGGACTCTAAATTAGTGTCTTTTATGAGCCTAAAATCGTACAGTGTATTATCAGCATGTGGTTACTGTTGATGGGGCACACTCTTGATCAGCTGGTGATTTCTGAGCTTTAGCAAAGCAGCATTCCTGATCATCTTATGCTATAATTGCATTTCTACTTCTCATCAGGCCTGGAAGATGGTTTGCTATAGAACAATTTTAACCGAAACAAAATTTAAACTTACGGCGTATGAACAGGGAAAATATTACTCTTACCCCGATTTTAAGGTCAAGCCTGAGTTAAGGTTTTCCAGAAGATCTAAGAGAACTGGTTGCTGTGCTCGCCTTCAATTTATTGGTCTTTGCCCTGCTGTAGTACTTAAGGACTACTAAAAGTACTAGAGTGATGAAAGGTTGAAAATGTGAATAAAAGTAAGAGTCTGCAAATTTTTCTGGAGCCCTTGTGTTTCAGAACTGTGCAGAGTATGCCTGCACATACATACCTTTATACACTACTTGCTCTGGGGATGGAGCAGCTGCGCAGTTGTGGGGTCAGCCCAAATGGTGGGGCTCACTCTTGCTGTGCAAGAGTCCAGGCCGTTCTCGGGAGGACGCTGGCTGACTCGTCTCTCTGGCACGGACTGTATGCCTTTATAATGAGGCATTTGGGGGTTGATGATGGAGAACTGGGCTAGGCAATCCTCACTGTAGCTATGGCCAAAGCACCCACGTTTTACACAGCGACAATCTTAGCCTGCATGAGGACGTGTGTGGGCTTAAGCTTTGTTTCATTCTGCTCTGAAGCTTTCCATAAGCCCAGACCTGGGAACAGGCTTGATTCCTTGAACAGGCAGGAGCCAGACAGAGGGAGGGAGAGTTATGTTGTGGTTACACAGCTAGAGCCGGTCACATGTAGGAATGGTGAGCTCCACAGAGGTACTTCCAAGTTCCCACAAGTCTGTGCCTACTAAACACGCGCTGCCAGCCTGCAAGGTTAGGATAAAGTAAAACAGCACTTTTACTCCCCTGCTATAAATCTACATTTCTCAACAGGCCTAGGATGGGATAATAACTCATAAAGTTATAGTTATTATGTAGACATTAGACTATTTTGATGAACAAAAGACCACGTTACATAGTTTACCTGGATAATCACAACTACCTGTAGCAGCAAATACGCCTGTGCTGCCCTCACGCTTCGGTGAACCGGCATCAAAGCCTGCCTGGGTTCCAAGCCCTGCGACTGCCTGCAGGTCGATTTTTAGCTGGTTCCTTATGAAATGAAGTATTACACAGTCATCTTGTCAGCCTGACAGTTTCCACCAATAACTTCTGAACTTGCTTACCAGTTGCCAGATAAATTTGACAGAGGGACCAAAGATTCAATGATACCAAGTTCCAGCAGGTTTGATGAAAGTAAGCGATGAGTGGAAAGAGACACTGCTACTTCTCCACGGAGAGAAAGCCTACCATATGATGTCTATTTGCAGGTTTTATATCATCACAAATGATCTTTGTAGTACTTTAATAGTTTTTTTATATTGTTCCATTATTAGACCCCAAAGAATTCACAAGGGAGAGTGGCAGAGGAAGCCAAGCCCCAGCTTCACAATTTCTGCCATTTAACACCATGGGTTTAATCAAGTAGGTAGGAGTTCTGAACTAGTTTTTTAAAGTTAAATTAACCTGCAAGAGTAAGTGTGGAAAAACATCAATCCACTGTGTGCAATGACAATGACAGGAGGGAGGGAGGGGCTGTCTGGAGTTCAGGACACCGTATTCCCAGGGTGAAGGAGCGATCAGGCTTGGTGAGAGTAGCCATGCGCTGCCTGGGAGGGTGGGGGTGGCTGAGAAAAACCCACTGACAGTGTTAAAAGGAGCTACTTAGAAAAACTTCAAGCCTCTTGCTGCGTAACAAGGGTTTTTTCTCTTACTGGAACAGGGTTTCTGAGAGACCAACCGTTTAAAAAACACTGAAGCACTCCTGTGAAGTGCACCTGGGAGGCACCTTTCAAGAAAGCCTTGCTTTTACAGGAAAGAGCAAATCACATGCTCTATCAAGGGGTCGGGACAGAGCCGGGAACACAGAAGGACAACCCAGTGGGGAGGCTGAGTGCTACCTATTGACAGCAAGATGTCTCATCTCTGCTGTACAGAGAGTCTGCATCCTCACCAAGCCGCCGAGCCCGGCTGCTCCGTGTTCCCTTCCTCCCACAGCTGGGGCTGGGAGCTGGCACTGTGGGTGCTGGAGCTCATCGCCGTGCTGCAGGAAGGCCACAGACATGTTTTTGAGTAGATTCCTCATGCAAATCATGGTTATAGAGAATAGTTTCATCTGGCTGAAGATAAACCTTTCTTCCTTACATTTGGCAGTGCTGCTGCATGTGAAGGAGTTAACAGTGTATGTGGTAATTTAACAAAGTCAGGCAAACCTCCTCTCCTCCCAGAAGAAGGGCTCCACAAGGCACTGGGAGGGAGCAGGGTTAAGCTGTACATGAGACAGTATCTTTAAAGGAGCGTTTATTCATTTTCTGAAAGCTCGAGAGAGGAGGTTTGTACATGGCAAGAGTTTTAGTGTCATTGCCATGAAGTACTTCGTGAGTGCTTTGTCCAAGTGCTAGGACTTGTCAACCCCCGGTTAAATTAGCTGTACACCTACTATTTACTAAGGAGCTATAAAATGAAAATAAAACTAGAACATTCCTCACTGGAACTGGAGGGAGAAACCTCCCTCTGCCCAATCCTAGGCGTGAGTTGTCCTGTTGGTCAAGAGGAGGAGAGGAGAGCAGGTTACCCGCAGCCCGATAGCCAGCTGGGTGATGGTCTTCAGGTGAGCTTTGTGTGTTTCACTGCACTGATCTACCGCTCCCCATAATTTCGGTGGCATGATGGCAGTCTGTGCAGGTGATCCTGCACCCCGCCACAAATCCCCCTTCAGCCGGGAGCAGCCGTACCTGCTGCTTTGGCTGAGCCTTTCCCCTGGGTCATTGCCTCCGAGCACCAAGCGCCCTGTGGCAAAGGGACCCCTGGCCCACCCCCGGGCTGCACAAGTGGGAGAGGGAAAGCAAGCAGCAGCCCCCTGCTGCAGACAGCATGCCCCTGCCCAGATGGAGCTGGTGCTTTCCCCAACCCACCTCTAAGAGGAGGAACAGCTTCGGCTTTTCATTTCTCCAGGGGTGGCTTTTTGCAGATAAATGGGATCTCTGGGAAGTTCAGTCCCTCTTGCGGGGGTGATTTGGTGCACAGAAGTGCAGTAAGGTCGGGGCAGGGTTACAGCCTGGCCTGAAGTTTTCTCCTTAGCTCATAGAAAGACCAACGAGGATCAATGACCGCAGTGGAGTAAACTGGCAGAACAACATCAATGTAATTTTTATTTTTAACTTACTTTGGCCAGGGTCTGTTCGTTCATCCTATGTTTCACCTATAGAGGCTGGACACTCGTTTTTTTTTTCTCCTACCCCGAGACTCTCCTCTGAGCAGGGATGTCACTGGGTTTCCAGTCAAGCCATTTACATGTGTACCATCCTTGGCGTCAGATAGGGAATCCCATTCCTCTCTGCAGGGAATCAGGGAAGTCCAGAGGCAATGAATGGGAACCACCCCTTCCTCCCCCTGGAATTTATTGCTGCTTTTGCTGTCAGCTTGGAGGGCCCTGCCTCTGGGGATCCTGCTCTGCCCAGGGCCATTGCTGGCTGGACTGAAGTCCTCTCTGAGATCACAATTTCTTCCTGTCTTTGCTGTGACTTGAGCAGAAAAAATCTGTATGTTTGGCAAACAACTTTTTACAACATGCAATGTTTACACTTTCCACAGACATTAGTTTGGTCACAGCTGTCCTCACAGAAGCAGTAACTCACTGCAACAGGAATCTGAGCACCATCCAGTGTAAGGTTGGGATGCCACCAGGTCACCTTGCCGCCTCTGGTCTCACAGGTGCCAGGGGAGAGGCTGCAGGGATGGGGAGAGCAGCATGCTGTTGCCCCTCCGCTCCTCACCTGGCGTTTGGGGCAGGAGAAGTCCCCACCAGCTGGTCCTCACTGTGTCCTGGTGAGAATACTTTGCTGGGAGCAAAGGAGTGAGGGACCTGATCCTGCCACAGGCATCTGCTACCTCTCCTGGATGCCCACTTGCCATATGGCTTTGGCCTTTGCTTAACAGTTTCCACCAGGCACAGAACACAAGGAGGACTGTGATTTGTGTTATTTGTGACTATCTGTCTTTAGCAAAGCAAATAGATTGGGCAACTCTTGGTAACAAAAGACTTAAACCACATCACTGGTGATACTATTGCCAAATGATGTGAAGTTTGAATCTTGACATAACCGGTTTGGAGAAATGAAAAACATTCACCTGAGACAAGCCCTCCAAGGGAGTTTTGCTTCCTCAGTTACTAACTGGAAACAGAAGGAATGAGCTGAGAGGGAAAAGCTGGCCAAAGACCTTCCTGGTTCTTCCTGTCCTCTGAAGAGACTATCTGTGCCTCAGGAACTACTTGCCATCCAGAAGATCATATTGTGTTGCTCACAGATATCAAATAATCCAACAAGGAGAGCAAAGGATGCTTGTGGCATTCAGATGGCTGACACTGCTATCTGCAGGGCCACAAAGGCTGTGTCCTGCTGCCCCAGGGTGTTCCTAGTACATCAGGCCTTTGGGTGACTTTCCAGATGTGCCACATGGTAGACAGCTAATTCAAGCAGATGCAGCTGGAGACTGCGACTGTCTGGTATGACAACAGCCATGGCTGATCCTAAATGTTCCCAAAATCACAGAACAGCTGAGGTTTCAGTCCACCTCACTGTCCACTTAGCAAGCCCATACTTCGTCAGCTTGTCTGTGAGGATGTTATGGAAGATAGTGCTGAAAGCCTGGCTAAAGTCAAGACAAAAAACAGTTACTGCTCTCCCTTCATCCATCAGCTCACTCATCTCATTGTAGAAAGCTATCAGGTTGGTTAAGCACAATTTCCCATTCATAAATCCATGCTGACTACTCCTGATCACTTTTTAGTCCTTCATGTGTTTGCAAACAGTTTCCATGATGATTTTCTCCATCACCTTTGCAGATTTTGAGATGGGACAGGCCAGTTTGTAGTTCCTCGGGTCTTCCTTCTTGTTCTCCTTGAAGACAGGAGTGACATAGCTTTCCTCCTGTCTTCAGGAAACTCTCCCAATCACCATGACCTTTCAAAGATTATCCAGAGTGGCCTCACAATGACACCTGCCAGCTCCCTCAGCACTTGTGGGTGCATCCCATTGGGGCCCATGGAGTTAGGTATGTCAGGTTTAAGTGCTCCCTAACCTGGTTCTCCTGCATCAATGGTGAGTCCTTCTTGCTCCAACAGGTGAGCAATGCAGGTAAACTTTACCTAGTGAAAGATAAAAACCCCATAGTGCCTGGGGACTGCAGCAGCTCAGGGAGAAAGGGGCACGGTATTGAATCAGGGCCAGGCTGCACAGCTTGCACAAGGGCCAGGTCCAAACTGCTCAGGCTGTTCAGATGTACGATGTTAATACCTTATTCACGTTCTGCTTTGATTACTGATTGCATCTATTTTTACTCTGACACCAGCAGACTTCCTTCATTTTTTCTTCTTAAATAAACTGCGCCACCTTCCCATCCTCCTCTGCCTCCCCTGGTTCCCCACGCCAGCTGCTACCCAGCTGTGTAAAGCCTGTTCCTGGCACAGATGGGTCACATCCCTCCTGAGATCCACCGCGGGGGCCACTTCTACGTTTTGCTTGCAATAAAGTAAAACACACTAGATGGTCCCATTCTAACTCCTTGACCATAATTACTTAAAAAGCCCCAAATGACTACCTTGAGGGGAAGCGGAGCAAAATTTCCAGGAGTACCAGACATATGGATTAGTAACCTTCCCAAAGGCCACGTGGGAAAAAAGCTTTACACGATTACTCGGAGTGTATCCCCTAAAATTTCCTCAGCTGGAGTCCTTTCTACCACCAGCAGCCTGACACGCTTGTTTCATTTAAAAATAGAGAGAATGCATTTAGGACCACACTTTAGAAAATAGTCCACAACTTCGCAGTTTATATGAAACAGTTTATAGCCGCAGTTTGCTTTGTACAAGGGGCTGAAAATGAAAACATCTGGTTGCGCTCAGTCTGACCTGCAGTGCCATTCACGTGCAAAGGTAGAGGCCGCAGGGAGAGGAGGCCAGAAGAAACCTGGCAGGCTGTGTGCCCAGGGCTTGAGAGATGTGGGTCACATCCCTGCTCTACCTTCTCGTCTCCCCATCCATATGCCTGATGTAGAAGCATTTCCCTTTCTCAGAATTATATTCTGAGATGCTCAGCTGCTGTCTTGTACTATTAAGATAGCTCCTTCTGATTGTGTCAAGATTTCATCTTTGAACGCTGCACGAGTCAAAAAAAAAAATCCCATAAAAGCTGTGTTTCTGTACGATAGTCTGGCTACATGTACCATTCTGAGCAACATTTCTGTGGTGCCTCTAATGGCCTCAGAAGAGCCCTCATATATAAAAATACTTGCTTCAGAGCAAGTGCAGAGATGACTCCCAAATAATTACCCCTTGAATACTGAGGCCAGTGCTTTCAGAGCTAAGACCTGGGGAAAGCAGTGGCTGTAGACCATCTATGCCATGCAGGGATCTTTGTGTAAGCTTTGGCAGTAGTTTCAGCCATCTGAAACACCGATAAGCCAGAACAAAACATTTTGCCTGTGTAATCATCCACATCCTGACCTCCTTGCGTCTCTGCTGCTTTCCTAACGTTTCACTGTAGCCGTGCCTGGCAGAAAACCATTTTCTGCAGCAGAGAATACGGTTGCAGAGTTACCCGTTGGTGGATCCTCACCTATCAATTGATGTTTCTTCATGAAGCTGCTCTGAATAACCTCAATGTTCAGTATATTTTCTTAAAATTGCAGAGGAGAATGCATCTAGTCCCATCTTTCACCTCTGATTCTTCTCACCACCCAATTGCGCACAATGCCTTAGAGCTGGTTAAAGAGACATGTAGTTTCTTTTCATGTATTCCAAATATGTTGCAAAAAGTAATTTTTTTTTTGCGAAGGTCAGAGCTGGGATTGGTATCTTCATATTTTGAGCCAAAGGGATATAAACTCGGAGCTATACTGGCCCACCATGCTGATTGTATCAAAAGCAGAGGGAGTGGCTGCCAGCACAGAAGTCAGCGCGAGAACCTGGAAAAGTCAAACTGACCCTGGCAGCTTGTAAATCTGGAAAGCTGTTCCACGTTTAGCCCTAGAAAAATAACGAAATCTGTTTCCTCTGCTTTAAAAAGGAGTAACACTTTCTCCCTGAGCCTGACACGTGTTCCTTTCGGAAATACACTGGGTGCAATGAATGCTGCGTGAACGGGGGCTGGGGGTCCCCTCAAACTGCAGGACAGTCCCAGGGTCTGGGTGCCTGCGATCACCAGCGTGGGAGCTGCAAGAAGGCACAGCCCTGCTGTGGCTGGTAGCTGCTGAGTGGAGCTGTGCTCGCAGGAATAGGTTTCATTTTGGAAAATTTTTAGTTCAGACCTAAAGACAAATGAACAAAAAGCTTCTTGCTTCTCAGGCAGGAAGATAGGTTTGGTAGTAATAGTCTTTTAGGAAGGTTTGATAACAATAGTCTTTTAGGAAGCCTGTGAAACTCAGTAACTAGACACTACCCACTTTCAAAGACTTGAAGAAATGATTGATCTACAGGAAAGAAAATCAGGTATCAGGAAAAAAGTGTTAACAGTTGGGATTGGGACGGTGAAGCCATGCAACAGGTTATGGGATTGGTTGTCAAATCCCCTCTGCTGGAAGTTTTTGAAAACAGAGCGAGGAGTTGGTGTAAAGGGGACTGATGGTACTTCAGTGGGGGAACAGTGTCTGAGGAGCTTCCCAACTGCACATCTGTACGGTAGCATTGCTGAAAGGTGATGCTGGCGGTGGTGCAGTTGAGAGGTAAGGAATTCAGAGGAGATGGGAGATGAGACAGAGCAGCAGGTCCATGCCCTGCGCAGTCCCCCAATGGTGCCGCCGGTTTGGCAGTCACAGAGGAATCTCAGCTATGGAACATGCAGCCTCGGGGAACCTGTCTGACCCTCATCCTGCAGCTCACCTCTCAAAGCACACTCCTATTGATTTCCCTTTTTCTGTCTTAGAGGTGGAGGTTGTTACTGCTCTTGATCAAAGTTTTCTTCTTTGAGTTATTGATCTGAAGAATTATCATAAAACACACAAAGTTTAGCATTAGTGTGGGACAAACTGGACAAAGTCACAGACTACATAAAAGTTCACTGAACTGGCCCTCACATACAACAGCAGATTGTAATTTTGTGATCTGCATTTTTTTCCACATTAAAAGAAAATTGATACACATCCCCGGTTTCACAAATTGCAATAAAAATTTTGGAACACTCTATAAATATAATTTGCTCTTGTCTTGTAAATGTCTTTAAACTCCACCCTTTGCAATGAGAGTGGTTTCCATAGTAACTGAATTATTCCAAAGTCTTTTAAAAAAAGAGGGAATCTTAAAAGTCAAAAGCAAGCAAGAAAAAAAAAAAAAAGACTGACTGAACTCATTTGATGAACATGAGATATACCATGATCTGAGGTACTGAAAAGTTTTTATTGCCATTTGTTCCATAATACTGTCCTCCCAGACTCATCTCAATAAATGTTTTGTTTCGCCTTGGGCTGCTGGGGCATGTCTTGCTCCACAGGCAGGGCAGGGCACGGTTAGGATGGCCATGCTGCGGCTGGCCCCAGAGACTGGGCAGTATATGGAGCTGGGGTTCACCATGAAATGTGGCTCCAGGCCTGACATCCCTCACCTCTTCCTTGCAGAGGTGTCAGAAGGGACGTGTGTCAGTGCATCCCTCTGTGGGGTGGGGACCAGCATCTCCCAAAACCCGGTCCAGAGAGCAGCAGAAGTTAGTCATGCAGGTAAGTGATGCAGATGTGAATTACAGAAAAAGATAAAGAAATCTTTGCCAAAGATATCAGAGCTGGTCACTAAATTCAGGCAAGAAAATTCACATTTGGCCCCCTACTTTTTCAAACACATGTAGAGAACAGATACATCCTGCTGAAATATAGCCTATGGAAGTGTACAGAAAAGGAGTTGATCTATAGGAAATGATACTGAAGGATTCATTACGGTCTGCAGTGAAAGAGCTGAAAAGCTGCTGGAAAAAAGCAGTGATGCGCCTTGAATGTATATATATGCATATATGAAACAGGATTCAGTGCTGTGGAGAAGGACTTGGGGATACTGGTAGACGAAAATTGTACATAAGCCAGCAATGTGCGCTTGCAGCCCAGAAAGCCAGTTGAATCCTGGGCTGCATCAAAAGAAGCATGGCCAGCAAGTCGAGGAAGGTGATTTTTCCTCTTCACTCTGCTCTCTGAGACCCCACCTGGAGTACTGCATCCAGCTCTGGAGTCTCCAGCACAAGAAAGGCATGGATCTGTCAGAGCGGGTCCAGAGGAGGGCCACAAAAATGATCAGAGGGCTGGAGCACCTCTCCTAGAAGGACAGGCTGAGAGTTGGCATTATTGAGCCCGGAGAAGAGAAGGCTCCGGGGAGACCTTATTGCAGCCCTTCAACACATAAAGGGGGGTTACAAGAAAGAATTTTACCAGGGTCTGTAGTGACAGGACAAGGGACAATGGTTTTAAACTGAAAGAGGTTAAGTTTAAATTGGACGTAAGGAGGAAATTTTTAGTGATTATGGTGGTCAGACACTGGAACAGGTTGCCCAGAGAACTTGTAGATGCCCCATCCCTGTGAGTGTTCAAAGTCAGGTTGGATGGGGCTTTGAGCAACCTGGTCTAGTGAAAGATGTCCCTGCACATGACAGGGGGGTTGGACTAGATGATCTTTGAAGGTCTCTTCCAACCCCAACTGTTCTGTGATGATTCTATACAATACGTTCACGGGGCTGGTGCATTGGAGGGACTTAGATCACTGTCTGAAGAAGCTGGAAGAGTGCAGAGGGTTGCATGCAGCATATGTGGTCCTTGAGGTCATCCATCTGCACCTGCCACAGTCCCACAAGCTTGAATAAATGGAGTATCAAGGGAGATTGAAATGCTACCAAACCAGAGTAGCAGCAAGGTAGTCTGTAAGAAGAGCTGGTACCTTTTATTAGATCAACAAAATAGTGGGTGAAAAAAATAGCAGTTAAAGAAAAGAGAAAGAACAGAGACAAGTCTTCAGGCACAAAAGGCCTTCCTCATGCCTGCAGGAGGAGATAAAGAGGGATTTGGCATGCTAGTGCTAACGCTATCTGCGTTGCAACAGGGATGAAGAATTAGGCCTGTTCCCAGAGCTGGGGGGAGAGAGGACATTTAAACCTGGTCACCGTAATGGGTATAGGTTAAAAAATGTGCCATCATTGCAGTAGTTGAGATCTGTATGGCACCTTCCCTCACCCCCGTCTCTTTCACTTCCCCTCAGAGTCTCCAAGAGCTGGTGGTGGAGTTGTGCCCCGCTCCCCATGGGGCAGGGGCCTCCCTGAGGAGCCAGATAGGGCAGTGGAGGGAGGCAGCTGCTGCTGTAGGCCGGTGGGAATTTCCCCTCACAGGATTCATTCCCCAAAGGAACAGCATTAGGCCTGAAGGGGTCATGGCCACACTTTGCCATGGGCAGGACGTGCTGGGTGCTAGGCTGGGCGCAATGTCGGGAGGAAGGGGCTGTGCAGGGTGGGTTGGCTGTGGGGATGGCAGGGCTGCTGCAAAGCCTCCCGGTGCTGGGGGTCCTCCGAAGGCCCAGGCTCCTGCTCCAGGTCAGCCCCTCTCTGGAGCCCTTGTCCTCCCCAGCTGCCCTTGGGTACGGCTGTTGCCCAGAGCAGCTGCCCAGCGTCGCCTCCCGGGAGCTTTTGCTTAAATGTCCCTCGAAATCAGCAGGTAGCATGTAAGCGTCCGGCTTGGAAAGAAGCAAAGACAAAGCCTCCCGTGTTGGCATTGCACCTGTCAAAGACTTGGGAAAGCAAGGCCTGGTTTAGTAAAATAAGATGCAGTCTATCAGCACAAATAAAATCCATCACTCATGAGACCCTCACAAATGCACTCAATTAATACAGGTAATGAAGCAGACGCCGTAGCAGAGCTTCCTTGTAGGGCAGTGCCAGTGGGCTTTAGGGGCAAACCAAACAGGGCTCCCAGATCATCAGTCTGGGTTTGTTTCACCAGTTTTTACACTGAAAGAATTGTTAGACCTCGCATTCACAGCCCTTGGGGTCTGCTGCCAGCATATACTGGAGAAGCACCTGAAAATGAAATGATGCTAATAATACATTTGACACCACAGAATTTAATTTTTTTTCTATGAAGTTTGGAAAAGCTAAATATGATTTTTTAAAACTGATTATTTTTAAGTGATCATTTCACTACAATAATATCATAATGTTTCTAACTGATAATTTTTCCTATCTTTATATTTTTTTTAACCCCACAAACAAAAATTTCACTCAAGGAGGGAGCAGCGCTCAATAAATTCTGAGTCTTTTATTCTGGATATTTCACAACTTTTTAAATTGCCTTAATTATTGGATTATAGTTTTGCAAACTTTAATTCCTTTCAGAACACTCATTCTGTGCTATCATTTCTGATGAGTACTTACAGGTCTCTCTTTATAATTCTGCTTTTGCATTCATTTAATTATAGTGATTTTGCCGATTACCAGAGTAGTAAAGCTCCTTTCAGCTGCTCTCCACTCACCATGAGAAGAAATTCCAACAACCTGATGTAGGACCCAGCCCACCCGCTGACACCATAGAGAAAACATCCTATGTATCACTTGCTCTATTTTGGGTTCATACATTTTTCTGAAGTTCTCCTCCCTGGTCTTTTGTAAGCACATTAAAATGGAATCTTTTTGGAAGACTTTTTGCAGGTTCAATGACACAGGTTCTGCATGTCAAATCAGACTCCTGAGTTAGTTGTATGGCAGCCGGTCTTGGTAGAACACCAATACAATGGGTTATTCCCAAGAAAAATCTGCTGGAGAGCCATAACTGGAAAGCCAGCTGAGGGTAAATGGTATCGCTCCAATTGCGCAGAGCCAGATCAAATGAAGAGCAGGCTCTACAATTAGATATTTATGACATCTTTGGTCTGTTCCTACTCTCACACAATTCAGGATGAAAACACCAGGAAGATGTAAGAAGGGAAAGATGAAGACATGTCTTGAGGGAACTTGACCTCAGTAAGACCAGCAGGTTCAGGTATAAAAGAAAAAAAACTGGGAGTGAAATGATGCAAGGGCTGTATTGCAGCCCAAGGGCTGTTTTTCACAGCATCAGTTTGAGATTCTTATTGCCTGTGGCTTCTAGCATGATGGCACCTAGGGGCACAGGTAGGTTCAAAGCCAGCTTTGTACAGTGAAGGGACTCAAATGTGTTGCAGCCTTGTCCAAAGTCCTGCCAGGGAATGGTCCCTGGCACATGCTGTCCTCCTGACTGTGCCAGGGCATTTTGTCTGTGAGCACGAGTTAGCACTGGCCACGACAGGGACCATGTGAATAGTGATGTGACTGAGCCTGCCCTCCAGCCCTGCTTTGTTTACCAGAATAGATGTAATCCCTTGCTGCCACCAGGCCCATAGAGGCTCCAGATGGGGCATGCTGGCAGTGGGTGACAGTGCTGAACAGAGCAGGATGCTCAGGACAGCCCTACTCCTTCCTGGCCTGATCATGGAGAAACAGAATATGGAGGTGTAAAGCCTGCTCCCACCCAGACCCAAAGCCCAGATAGCCTCCACTGTGTCTTGAACCATCAGTGACCCCACAATTTAATTGATCGATAGTAACAGTTACCTCAATCTCCCGGATTCTTTTTAATCTTGAAGAAGATGGAGAAAAAGCTGTCTGTGCTTTTTGGATTGATCTTCTTGCTTCTGCTTCTAGTTTTGTTTCTGGACGTGGATGGTCATGAGCTCCTTTGGACTTTAGAAAAGAATTATGATATGTTAAAGTTAGAAACAACCTTGTTATTCACCTTAAGTGAGCAGAATTTTTAGCAAAGGCCAAAACCCCACATATGGCCTGATTTAATGATTTGTATTTAGTAAGATTTATTTAACATGAACTCAAGTAACAAACATATCTGAGATGAAGTATGATGGGGTAGAAATTATCTGAAATAAAAATAAACAGTGCACCACATTTATGTGCAGAAGAGACTCTCCACACTAGAGTCCCAGTTGAAGCCACAAGGTCTTCTGCAGCCTGGCTACAGTGTCACTGCAGTCATTTCCATTTTTCTCACACTTCAGACATGTTTATCAGAACATTAATTTCCATTAGCTTTCACAGAGAATTAATTTTATTTAACCTGCACATAGGTGAAAGACTGGGAAACAGAAGACAGTTCAGTGGTTATGGTACTAAACTAGGACTACAGCTTCCAGAAACAGTGCCCATTATTTAAACACTTGCATACACTGTTTTCCAGCTATAAGTTACATATAATGTGCAGATGGCATTTTCCATAGACAGTCCCTTGGGTACAGCCATTTCCTGCTTTAAGATAGCCTCATGCATATGCGTGGTGCCTTGGAGAAGAGGTTGAGATAACATGGCATTTCTGAGTTTTTGAGGATGTGTTGGTTCCTATGTACCTGAGGCAAAGTGCTTCAAAATCAACAGGTTTTCATGGAAGCCTAAGTGAAAAATATAATATGCTATAAAATCATAGTGGCCTAGGCTAATTTAGGTTCGAAGAGACCTCTGGAGGTCTAGCTCAACCTCCTACCCAGGCAGGACTAACTTCAGAGGAAGATCAGGTTGCTTAGGACCTTGCCCGTTCATTGTGAAAATGTTTTTCCTTACAGTCACTTGACCTTGTCATATTCAATGACCCTTATTTGTTGGAAGAAAAAATGTTCTTAATCAATCTTAAAAAAGAGTCTTTTAAATTAACTTGTATAATGTAAAGTAGTTTTATACTAACCTGAAAAAATATGAATTGGCCTTCATGCCTCCAGAAGTTGGTAACTGGGTAACCACCATGTCCTCGGCAGGAAAGGAGCCGCAGGGGTCCATTGCAGTTTGGACAGCATTTCCCTGGAGCAAAGATCGTGGGAAATATTTTCTATATAACACCGATTGGATGAATCCTATGTGATACAAAGGTTCATTGGTGGTGGACTGCCACTTCTGGTTTGGGGCTCAGAAACTACACTGAGAAAAACTATGCAAAAAGCTTTCAAACGTAAGCAAAAATAAACAAAAGCAAACTAATAATTGCCTTTGTTCTGTTCCATTATTAAATAAAACTGGCAAAATTATTGCTATTATAGCTTTATTATCATTCTGTCATTTACTATCATGGTCAGTTTTAGTTGTTTTTAACTTGGCAGTGTCTGGAACGTCATATGTGTTCTTGTCTAATTTTTCTAGAGGACTTTATTCTGACCTCACTGAGTGTTCGAATAATACCTTTCTTTAGCCAAAATGTTAATCAGATCCAGAAATCGGTATGTGCTAGCTCTACTGAGCAATCAACAACTGTTTGGAATTGTCTCGTTAAAAATGTGCATGCAGCTCATGCTCTCTATTTGTGTTGTCTTGCTCCGGTGCCAGGACTATGAGGCCTATTTTCCAGTCACCATAGTTTATGAACAACTTCTTCCCGGCAAGACTTGCCTCCTGAGTTACTCTTGGGCCCGTGCAATAATGAAGCCAACCAACACTCAGGTCAACAGGAACAGCACAGCAGGAAGCTGCCTGCACTGCACAGCTTTCTCAGTAGCCTCACTCATGGGCCTGAGAACACCGGGGATCCCTCTCTAACCATCAGGACCATCAGAAACAGAGATTAAAAAAGAAAAAAAAAAAACAACCAACAAGCAAACAACTCACCCCCCAACAGTAAGAAGTGTAAAAGGCACTGTTCCAAACTCAAGAGTTGCATTTGGATATAAGGAATGGTAGTGGGAGGTTGGATAATCCAAAGGGTATGCCCTACTTTGATTTCTTGTATGTTGTGTTCGGTTATGAACTGCCATGTAATGAACAGCCATGTTCATACTCACGCTGTTGTTTTTGCCTAGCTTTATCACATATGGCTGGTCTTAGGTAGATCTTCCTCCCATCCAAGGTTGAGCAATCATTGCCGCAGACCACCACCCCAAGGCAGGACTTTTTTAAGATGCGAGAGTTATGGTTGTTGGTGTTTCTCATCGCCCAGCTGCTGTGGTGCCTCTGAGCATTTTTATCCTCTGAGCTATAAATATGTTTTACGTAGGAATCTGGCCATTCTTGAAACCAGTCTATCTGTCTTACGTCCTGTGGAGAGACCAAAGCAAGCCACATTTTAGGATGGGGAAGAGAAGAGTTTGTGCAGGAGCCTAGCAGACCTGGTCCTGTGCTGGGTGTCCTCTGCGCTGGAAAGTGATGCTGGTTGGTAGGACAGAGCAGTGGACAAAAGGCAGAAAAACCACAGCTCCCCGTGAGTCCCCGGGAGCCCCAGATCATCAGGAAAGTCTGGCCAGGAGCTGGTTCCCACTCACGCACGGGTCCTGACAAACTTTTGTTAGCTTTCATGGCAGAGATCCTGCTTTGCCTTTCAGGCTATTGACAGCAGTGTCACACTGAATTATTTGGCTTAATTTGGCCCAACTCAATGGAAAAAGGGCAAATACTGCATCAGACTGAGCCTGTGCCTACATCTGTAGGTCTTTAGTTCTGGACTTTGGTTTGTTTTGGCCTAACTGCCCTGAAAGACTTCCACGGTGATTCTTCCAAAGTCCAAAACAAAGAAACCTGACATCCCGGTCAGGTTTTATTTTCACTGCTATGGAATAAGCAAAAAAAAAAAAACAAAAACAAAAAAAAAAACCCCAAGGACTACACTATAAGGAACAATAAAAATAAAACTCAATGGAAAAAGAAAACAACAACAAAACAAAGAACCAAACACACATCACCTCAGCGAGTACAGTCAACACAGTAAAATGCAGTAAGCTCTAAAGCTCCTAACATACCCACTGATGGTCTTGTAGGAGCACAAGAACTTAGTAGAAATTTCCTTGAAATTGCTGATCCTAGCCACTGAGAGCCATTACAGCAGCAAGAACATCTACTGAGAAGAGAAAAATGCCTGTGCTCCCACAGGAGCCATCAGATAATGTAGGGAAGGGTGTGGAGGAAGCCTCCAGGCTGAAATGCAGGTGAAGGTGACCTTGAGGTGGAAGGCAGGGAAGGAGGCAGTCTGGGACATGGAGGCTTTGGGCGAACAGCAGTGGTACAGTAGGGAAGAGACTGAGATCAGGTAAGAAGACAGGGCTGGGAGATGAAAGGCAGAGCTGGACACTGAAGGAGCACAGCAGGAGAAATCTGGCACAAATACGCTGAGGTGAGGGACAGGGAGATGATGGCAACATGCAGGGTGTTGTGGGCTTTCAGTGGAGAGCATGGTTGAAATGTTCAGATTAAAAAGACTAGAAAAGGGCTGAGGGAGGGAAAGATCACTATTCTTCCTCTCAGCAAATCTCTGCAAACACAAAGTGGGTTTTTCCTAGGTGCTCATGAAAGGAGCGTTGCCTCCATGTGGAAAGCCAGCCTGCTTGCTTGGAGCCCACACTGCAGCAAGGCTGAGCACCCAGAGCTGCAAGGCTTCTCATAAAGCACTACCCAGGGCAAAAAGCAAGTCCTGGACATTTCTAATTGAGCACCCACATCAGGAGATAATTGTTTTTCCCTCCTTTCTCTGCACCTAGTCCACCAGTGGACTAGAATGACAGTGCATCTGCAGCATTGCTATTTTTCATGTTTCAGTAGCTCTTTCAATAATAATTTTAAGGAAAAATGCATGGAAACATCAATATTTGCTCAGTATTTTCTAGCTTTTCAGTAAAACACTGTCTCACACCTTGAGGTGGCAAAGAGAATAAAGGCAACAAAGCATAGATGACTGAGAAAGGATTTAAGATCAGCGGTGAAGTGGAGACAATTCGCCAGAACTGGATAAATTTGTAAGACGTAGACACATACCTGGGGCAGTTTGATGTCATTGATATCCCAGCTTGTCATTTCTCCATATTGGGAAGCAGAGTCCTCCCGCTCCATAACAACAACATCTCCAGCTTTCAGCATTCTTTAATTCCTTCCCAAAGTTAGCAAGAAATTTTCTCCTGGCTGCTTTCGACGTTGGCTGGCTGTCAGCGCTCTCAAGCACTTTACAACCAGGAAGCTGTTTCCTGAAGCTAAATGATAGAGAGGCTGCTCATTAAAGATAAAAATCAGTGTTCTTCTGCCAGAAAAACTTGTTCCATTAAAAGTTTTGCAAGCCAGCGATGCAGTGGAAAATATAGCTTAGAGACAGCCCGTGATGTTACAGAGGTATCGTTAACAAGCAAGCAAATTGTGCCTTGTAATCTGTTTTGTTTTGCTCAGTCTCCTCTCGTACCAAGCTTATGGTCATGTAACTCTGCTCGTAGGGTCTTTGTCCATCTGATCTGACTCCAGCTCAGTATTTCCAGAGAAAAAACTGATTGAACGGCTCAGTGGCTGCTAAGGGCTCTCTGAGTTGCTGCTTACCCATTAGGTATTTCACAGACTGCACACAACAAAGGTTGGCAACGAAAGGGGAGTGCTACAGCATTTCAGATAAAATTTCAAAGACTGTTGGCATCTCTGAGAGCTTACCAATTGAATGAGGAAAGTGTAGTAAAGGAGGTTGGGCTACCTGCCTTTTCCTATCTCAACAGCAGACTGAAGTAAAAAAAATCAACCAAGGTATATTTGTTAAAACCAACAGGTTTTTCCCTGAAATCTTGTAAAGCAGACGGTTACCCTGCTCCAACTTTCAGTACCAGCCAAACTTAATACCGTATTCTCAGGGATCCCATGCATGAAAAAGTTTTGGAGTTTGTTTCCTTTGGCAAGGAGAGAAAAGGAGAATGAGAAAAAGATCAGGCCAGATTTATCTTTCTGGAAACTGAGAAAGCTTCAATGGTTTCAGGAAGGTCACTGTCATTTATGCCAATTAAGGATTTGTTAAAGACTGCTGAGTAGTCGGAGAAGTAAAATCTACTTGATGTGATTCTATTTCATAGACAATATTAAGTGTAATTTTTTTTATTGTTATTTCTGGCTTTGCCTACGGATGGCCCTTGGAAAGTGACTTAGCCTTCATGTCCTTAGTTTACCCATTTATAACATACCTGTGATCTTAATTTCTCACATTATATTGTCACCTTTAAAGCAAAAGTTTGCAGATATTTGCAGAGCACTCTGGACTTTTGGTTGTATGGTGCTCTGGCAGCATAGTCAGAGCCCCAGTGCCCCACTTTGTGGCTCAGGCTGTGATGGTGGGGGAGAAAGAAGGCTGTGGCAAAGCATCCTCCATGGAAAAAGACCCCACAGAAGGATGCCTGGTAGTCAGCACCAGTGCGCTCAGGAATTTGAACAGAGGCTAGCTCTTGGAGGGCAACTAACACATCACAGGTTCAAATAAGATGTTAGACCAGACGAGAAGGAACATCACTGCTCAGAGATACAAGCAGCTGTAAGAAACATCAGATCTCCGTGTATTTTCATATAATGCTACAATGAAGATGGAGATATAGTAAAGTCAGGACAAAAAAAAATATGAGCTGCATTGGAAAACAGTTGAATTTACTGAAACAAATAACCCTTGACTACTGTGTGCCCTAAAACATTACATGATTTGTTATAAAATTCAAAATGACAGTCTCATTGATTTTAAAATTACTTTTCAAAATAAGATGGTTTAGACATTTAATTTCCTTCTTATTAGAGAAAATGGATTATTTCTTCTTTTATGTTACATTGATAGAGATAAAACAGTAATTAAACATTACCTTAAAGTTTAATGAAAGACACAGATAATGTAATAATACACCCAAAAATGAAGTTACAGAGAATCATATGCATTTAGCTACTTGCAGGCAAAGGCTGAAATAGTAGCAAAAAAAATTGAGCAATAATTACAGGATGATGTGGCATATTAAATTTCTGATTGTTACTTGTGCAGCTTTAATTATTACTAAAGTGTAGTAGCTTTATAAATTTTAAGTTCTGAAATACTTTTTTCTTCCCTTCCCTTCCCTTCCCTTCCCTTCCCTTCCCTTCCCTTCCCTTCCCTTCCCTTCCCTTCCCTTCCCTTCCCTTCCCTTCCCTTCCCTTCCCTTCCCTTCCCTAGAACAAACTGCTCTGCTTCTCTAAGAAAAAAAGTTACAATTTAGATGTCAACACTGAATTATTTTGATTTGGAAAAATACATGTAAGAAAAATTGGAATTATTATATTGAGAAGGGACGATGTAAGTAGCCCCTGTTTGGCACTGGAATGTGGTGCAATTCACTGTGCTTGAAAAACAATGAAAGTCATCTATTTCTCCTGTCCTTTGGTTTATTTTTGTTTTCTTATTCTTTATAAATGCTCATTGACACAGAAGGTAAACAGCTGGGTGTAGCTCTGGTTCTGGTTTTGGTCCAATGTTTAAGGTATCTGTTGACGATCTGGAAGTGAAGAAAGCAGAAAGGGAGAAAAAGCACAGATTAGAAAACTGTATCTGAATGAATCCTTTAGAAGAATTTACTTATATTTCACTCTGACAAAATAATTAATGTTTAGAAGAGTGATATTTGAAGTATTTATTTATCTTACAGAACTGCTCTCAATTAGCTCATGGAAGTGACCGAGTGACCCATATGGGCAGTGCCACAAACACAAGGTGCCAGACCAAAAGTGAATGGGCAGTTGGAATACAGAAAGACTGCAGTGAAGAGCCAGCCGTACAATAAACTACGGTGTTACCAATTCACTGATTTTTCACTTGTGATACTGTGCAAAAAGACTAGTCCTTCCCAAAAAGAGAAAGGGCTCAGGGCATAGCAAATCCATCAAAGCTGGGGTTGTTCACTCTAGAAAAGAGACATATAAGCAAGGGCATTGTAAAAATGACCTAAAATACAGAAAGGTGTAGAGGAAGTGGAGGGTGCTTCTCATTTGACTACCCAAGAGCCTGGTGTACAGAGTGAAAACAACCAGCAAATTCCGAAGTGAGGCAAAGAGATGCATTTTTCATTCAGTAAGTATTTAATTAGTATCAGTTTGTCTAATGAAAGCTATTTCCTCTCCCTACAAGCCTTGCCTCACTTATTTCTTTAGACTTTTGTGCTACAGCATTACTGCTAGTATTGCTGCAGTCTGTCATGAAGGTTGAACGCTAGGCAAGACTGAAAAAGAGATAAAAACCAAAGGAAAATAATAAAATTTGAAGGTCTGCTATTTAATACCTATATCTGTGAAACATCTGAAATATGTTGTAATACATTCAGAAAGAGATATTAAGCCTCATATTTTATGACCTATGGAAATTTTTAACTAGCAAGGATTAGGAAGGTTTCTTCTGTTTCTTTTCTTCTGAAGAACTTGGTGTTGACCACTTAGGAAAAGGATTCTGAATTTTTAAAAGAGATTATGTATATCACCAATTTACATGAGCATACAGGTTAAATTAATTCAATATAATCTGCAAGCTCTTATTTGGAAGGACACTATTGCAGACCATAACCACAGAGAGATGTCAGGCATTCTTCAGCAGTCATCTACTGAAAGATCAAGGACTGGAAAAAGCCCTGGGGCCCTAAAAAGTTTCTTGCATTCATGCTCAAGACCTGGAGAGGGTTGTGCAAACCTGCAGAGCGGTGCCCGGGGAAAGCGGCTGTCGCTGCAGCGGTTGCCAACCTCTGTCTTTGCCTGACAGGCGCTGCTGAAGGACGGCCGCCGGCTGCGGGAACACGGGGATGTAGGCGGTGGCAGAGCGGTCACCACAGCAGACTCCTTTCTTGTCTTGTTTTACCGCCACATGAAGAAGGTGCTTTTGTTAGCGCTCCCATCAGTCTTCCTTTCCCTCTCTTTGGTGTCACCTTTCAGTGATGATGACCTTTAACTGATCTCAGCTGCGGTCAGTGGCCCTTTACATAGGCTGAGTTACCCGTCCTGCCAACAGC
Organism: Chlamydotis macqueenii; assembly: GCF_036417535.1. Taxonomy (NCBI): domain Eukaryota; kingdom Metazoa; phylum Chordata; class Aves; order Otidiformes; family Otididae; genus Chlamydotis; species Chlamydotis macqueenii. The sequence continues at coordinate 25,751,858 of NC_141558.1, forward strand.
ACGTGTTTTTCTCCTTCTGTGGCTGCCCTTGTGCCTTGCCTTCAAGTGCATGATTTCCCTGGACACTGAAAGGTTCTCCCTGCTGATGGGAGCTCGCCTGCCTCTCCTCCGCTGCAGGTGCTGGCCTTTGCATCCCTCTCGTCCATCTTCGGTCCCTCTTTGATTACTGCAGAGTTTCATGGTACCGCACCACAGGAACACGCATGTTTGGATCACGACTCTCTTATACCAAGGTGCTACCAATACTCCTTGTGGAGTATTTCTCTGGATTGGCCTGACAATTTTTTTTTTAATTATTTATTTTTAATACATTCTATAGACTTAAAAATAACAATTTTGTCTTCCAGTCCAGCCTTTCTATTTGATCAACTGTGGCAGTAGGCTGGAGTAATAGTAAAAAAAGTAGTAATAATGAAGTTTATGTTCCCAGACACGGAGCATAAACTCAGTACAAATAGACATGTCATTTGTAATGAGAAGACAATTTCAGCCTGTGCTAAAGTGTACTGGGGATGCTACTCATTTTTCTAGAGACAAGATTTTGTTCCCAGATTGCCCTGACATATCTTCAAGTTGGCTGCCTCTATATTCAGCATCATTTGAAATGCTTATGCTGTCTTCACCATTCAGTGTCCAAAAGTGAAAGCTGCAGTCTGGCGCTTTGAAAGAAAGATGGATGTAATTGGAGATGGAAGCATTTTTAAATCCTTCGTTGGGTTTTTTTTTGTCCTTTGTTTCTCTTTAATGTCTTTCTTGAAACTGGTATTGTTAATGCCCTTGATACCAGAACTGGGTGATAATCTCATATTTCTGTTCCGTTACCATATTTCTGAATTCTGGACTGCTCTGGATAAGAAGTCAGTTGTAGGTAGTGTAGTTCTTCTAGCTTTGCCGTTTCAGTCACATTCATTGAACACTTTCTAATATTTTTATTTATTTAAATGTTTAATTTCATACCCCTGTCCAGACATCCTCTTTCTAGAAGTGCTGTCTGAAATGACATATTCTGCAGGGTTCTCTGATGGTCTCATCATATAAAAAAGATATGTCTACACCGTAGATGATAAACCAGACAGATTAGCCTGGAATTCACCTCAGAGCTCAAACACTGATGAATGTCTTGGATTCTTTTTTTTTTTTTGTCAGACTACAAATATGTAGCTTGCACCACTTTTGCCCTCACAGGGTTAGGTCACTACTTGGTACAGACCCTCAGGGTAGCTTTGTCAGACCTCTTGAGGGGCGCTGTGTATTTTCTGCAGGTATTGCACAGAACTGAGATGCACACGCAGACCATCGTAGCACCTTACTAAGGGGACATTAAAATCCTGCTGATGGGGTGGTAATTTTTTGAACTGCTCTAACTCAACGGCTTGCAATCATCTCAGTTTTTCCTCTGTGTCAATTGAACGATACTTCCGTCAGCTGCAATATTCTCATTTTTTATTTTCTGTTTACTTCCCTGGCTGTTTCCAGCAGACAGATGCGGTTGTGGGCCTGATTTGCCAGAGGCTCTGCCACATGAGCTTCACATCCACACACTTATAAACAGCTCTGCCAGGCCTCTCAGTCCCTCCTCTTGAGGAAATTGATATTTGTCCACTTGTGGGTTAGCCCCCAAGTGGTGTTCTCAGCTGATAGATTGCATTGGTAGTTGCATGACTTATTATTGAACAGAATAGTATGAATAATCTATTAAGACTTCTTTTTTTTTTGTCCCCAGGGCAGTGTTTTAGTATCAAATACTAGGAATACATCCTTTTCTGCCACCTGAAGAACATACTGAAAGGTATGGGGCCTCAGCTCTTTTTAATCATCTGTTTGGGATGTTTGAGGGTGTGTAAATAGATGTTTCACTTCCTCTGTAGCTCTTTATTAAAGCTGTGAGCTCTAACGCTTTGGCGATGAAGCCTAGATTTCTATTAACTTTATTGATCTCTTTAATTTTTCTCTCTTAATCTATCAGGCACTCTGGAAAGCATACGATGTTCTGCACATCCTATTTACTTCCTGGGGTAAAATTCATGGTAGTTATTCTACAGATGTAAAACCATCATGGTAATATCATAACAGCATTACTAGTGCGATGCTGTGGTGGACTCAGGTCTGGACGAAATTTTGGTTTTACTTGTGCATCTAGCTAACTATCTTCCCTGGTTTTTTTCCACTGAGATCATAAATTCACATGCTTTAGCTGAAATCACCAGCTTCTATGGATTGCTTGCAATTTTAGTTGGAATGCTTTTTGTCGGTCTTATGCTTAAAAATCACAATATCTTAGTGGCAGTATTATAATGCAAGATAAAAATTACTTCAGTTTATAGCCATTCTGCTTTCTTATTTTGCTAGTTTTCAAACCATAGTGCATTCATTCATGTTGTCTCTTGATCTGACATTCAGTTTCTCATATTGCCTTTGCATCTGGTGCAAATACATTTATGTTGTTGTTCTGCCTGGCATGAACATCACGTGCATGCAAAATCTCATCTTATGGATTGACGCTTGTTGAACGTGCCAATAAGATTTTCTCTTCCTTGCAATTCTGTAATTTTCCCCCTTGTGATTTAAAGAATGTCTAATTGCTAGATGCATTGTCTTTCATGCCCATCTGCTTCAGAACAGGAATTTGGTACATTGCTATGATTATTGTTTTCCTTGTTCCTTCTCTATTGTCGCAATATGCATTCTAGTTTTTGTGTTGTAGGAACTGACTCATTTCTGATATCTCTGACAGCACTCTCTGCTTTTCTCCAGGGTCAGGTGGATTGTCACATCTACTGAATCCATCCTCAGCTGCAGGTAATTTCAAAATAAATTTCTGTCAGTTAATCTGCCCTAAATTCGGAACAGCCACTCTTTCTGGTATAATCAGCTGCTGCGGTGATCCTATATGCACACCGTGTTCCCCTTTCTACATACTACATCCTCTCGCAGGCTCAGGTGCTCAGGTAGAATTATAAAGCTTTAACTCATTTGGTCTGCTATACATTCAGGATGAATGTGAGGAGCTTTTCGACAGCCGGGGCAACTGAAAGGAGCACCTTGTGGGAGAAACTGAGTTTCATTCTGGTTGCTTGCTTTGCAACAGGGCATAACTTGCTTTATGTCTGAGACAGTAAAGCTGCTCTTCCAATTGGACTTGGGCTCAGTATCTGAGGAATTGGTGGAAATTATAACAGTGACATGAGATCAGGCCTTTTTCGGTTTCGGGAGTGGCAGATTACGCTTGACTCTATTTGATTCCAGGTCCTATCTCTGTTGCTCTTAGGAGAGAGGAATCCCAGCAATAAGCGTAGGCTTGGCAGTCTGGTGTAGCCTCCTGAGGTGGTTTCTGTCACCCCTTGGTATCCCTCAGCTCCCTCCATGCCATTGGACTCATCTGCCAACCCAACAAAAGCTGCTCCAATAGCCTCTATTCAAACAGTTTCTCCTTGGCCTTCACAGCCATTCCCAGCATCTGTTTCTGTAGGTCCCCAGCAAAACACAATGAAGACCAACTGTGCTTCTGCCTTATGGAAACTGGAAACAAGTCAAATCCAGACAGATATGCCCACCCACATGGGCAGTCCGTGCCTGTACTGATGAAGTGGTAATTACTGCCTCTTTCTTTGTCAAAATTATGACAAATATGCTGTTTTCTCATTCGATGTCCATCTATTACCTTGGTACATTTCTAAGCTTCTGTGTTTCTCAAGACTGGCTTGAAAAAAATCTACCTTGTTATGAGTTTTGCCTGTGCTTGTATCTCACATAGGAGCAGGGTGCACAACTGAGTTTCTCAGGCTTCTGAGCTGGTGTCTGACACCCGCAATATCCCCATGGGCAGGAGGACATCTCAAGGTTGGCTCTTCTCTACAAAAGGCCTGTGCACCCTCCCTGTATTTTCTCCTGGTCCTTCCTGGTCCTAGTTGTGGTAGCCACTTTGCAGAACCTTGTTTCACCAGCAACATGGATTCATGTTAGGACATTTGTAACTCCAATAAAACAATCCAATGTTGCAAGATAACACCTTGTTCTCTAAAAATCCAACGGACTCTAATGCAGCTGAAGTCCTCACACACTAACAGATGAATTTCCTAAAATTGATGACAGCGGCATTGCTCCCCATGTCATATCTCTCACCTCACTTTCTCCACTCACACTCACCTATCCCCCAGCTAAGTGAAGAGTGTGAAATACAGTATCTACAATACCTACAGCTTTTGCAGATTGTTTTGCCTTATAGAATAATAGGTAGCAGAACTAGTAGCCCAGGATGCCTGGCTTGTTCTTTAGCTGTGAGGCTGACCTCCTCTATTTCGCCTTGGTTGAGTCATGTTTGGGGAATGGCTGACTCCCTTGTCAAGCACTCATGCAACCTGAACACCAAGCTCACCGACAGCTGGGTATGTCTCTACAAAGCACTGCAATTGGTTAGGTACTGGAAGCTGTACAGCTGCAGTACAAGGTTGCTCTGCTGAGGTTACTTAGCTCTGCTGGCGGTCATTTTTTTTTCTGTCTTGCACTACTTAGTGACATAGAGAGTTCCTTTCTACCTTTCCACTCAGTTTGATGGATGTCAGACCAGCCTTGCCATAAAAGTCCGTCCACATGAGTGGCATGGTATCGCAAGTTGTTCTGAGTCTGCTCTGAGCAAACTGCTGCCCTCTCAGAAGATGGCACATCTGAAACTACATACCGTACAGTTTTCAGTATATCTAATAACATGGTGCAGCAATTTTCTGGTAATCTGATGATGCGCTCCAGTGATTGCCTACATATCTGCTATCAACGCTGCAGCACAAACTGCAGTGGGAGTGTTCATAAATATCACTGGATTTCCTTACACCTCGTGCTCCTATCAGCACAGAAGGACAATCCTGTCTTTCATTTTTCTCTATGTTTCTCTTGTCCATTTGTCCTTCATGAAGATTAATCCCAATAGCTTTTTCTGCAGAGTCTTTTACTGAGCTAAAACCACCGGACTTGTAGCTGTGACAGCAGCAAGGGAGGGCACGGTTCTGGCCCCACAGGGACCTAGCTGCTGGCATTGACACAGAAAATGAGAGACCAAGGACAGAAGGTACGGCACAGCATGCATTGAACAAAAGTGAATTGCCGTTGACTGTCGCAAAACCCCAGACCACAACACTGGTTCCACTCTGTGGAACTCCCAGGAGCAGGAAGATAGAGACCGAGGAGTGGCAGCAGGCAGAGAACCTGCGTGTTTGGGCAGAAGGCTGCAGGGACACCCACAGCCTGTGTGCAGCAGGAACTCCCGCTGACTATGCGGTGTTATTTACCCATCCTAACCTTTTGGATGTGCTGTACCTGTGGTGCTGTGCAGATCACTCCAAAGCACTGAGACCAACAGAATTTTACTACTGCTTTCTGAATTACCTTTATTCTAGCTGCATTTTAGCTAGACACTTCTTTGGGGATAGTCTAATTTTTGGCAAAAATGTATTTTTTATTGTTGTTGATACAAAAGTGAAAATTGTTCTTAACACCTTCCTCCTTCCCAAATAACTTGAACTTCCTAAGCAGAAGTTCTAGCAAAATGAGAAAGTCAGGATGTTCTTGTCTATTCCTTCCACAGCATGTGCATGACACCAATTCACCTTGACAAAGGCAAAAAAAAATTGATAGAATCACAGAATCATAGAATGGTTAGAGTTGGAAGGGACCTTTAAAGGTCATCTAGTCCAACCCCCCTGCAAGGAGCAGGGACATCCCCAACTAGATCAGGTTGCTCAGAGCCTCATCCAGCCTGGCCTTGAACATTTCCAGGGATGGGGCATCTACCACCTCTCTGGGCAACCTGTTCCAGTGTTCTACAACTCTCATTGTAAAAATTTTTTTCCTAATATCCAATCTAAATCTACCTCCCTCTATTTTAAAACCATTACTCCTTGTCCTATCACAACAGGCCCTACTGAACAGCCTCTCCCCATCTTTCTTGTAGGCCCCCTTCAGGTACTGGAAGACCGCTATCAGGTCTCCCTGGAGCCTCCTCTTCTCCAGGCTGAACAGCCCCAACTCTCTCAGCCTGTCCTCATAAGAGAGGTGCTCCAGCCCTCTTATCATCTTCGTGGCCTCCTCTGGACCTTCTCCAACTGGTCCATGTCCTTCTTCTGTTGGGGGCTCCAGAACTGGACACAGTACTCCAGGTGGGGTCTCACCAGGGCAGAGTAGAGGGGGAGAATCACCTCCCTCAACCTGCTGGCCACGCTCCTCTTGATGCAGCCCAGGATGCAGTTGGCCTTCTGGGCCACAAGAGCACACTGCCGGCTCATGTTGAGCTTCTTGTCCACCAGCACTCCCAAGTCCTTCTCCTCAGAGCTGCTCTCGATCCATTCTCGGCCCAGCCTGTATTTGTGCCTGGGATTGCCATGACCCAGGTGCAGGACCTTGCACTTGGCCTGGTTGAACTTCATGAGGTTGGCACGGGCCCACCTCTCCAGCCTGTTAAGGTCCTTCTGGATGGCATCCCTCCCTTCTAGCGTGTTGACAGCACCACTCAGCTTGGTGTTGTTAGTGAACTTGCTGAGGGTGCACTCTATCCCACTGTCCATGTCGCTGACAAAGATGTTGAACAGGACCGGGCCCAACACGGACCCCTGAGGGACGCCACTTGTGACCGGTCTCCACTTGGACATCGAGCCATTGACCACCACTCTCTGAGTGCGGCCATCCAGCCAACTCCTTATCCACCGAGTGGTCCGTCCATCAAACCCATGCCTCTAGTTTAGAGAGAAGGATGTCATGGGGGACAGTGTCAAAAGCTTTGCACAAGTCCAGGTAGATGATATCCATTGCTTGTCCCTTGTCCACCGATGCTGTGACCCCGTCACAGAAGGCCACCAAATTGGTCAGGCACGATCTGCCCTTGGTGAAGCCATGTTGGCTGTCACTGACCACCTCCTTGCTCTCCATGTGCCTTAGCGTGGTTTCCAGGAGAATCTGCTCCATGACCTTGCCAGGCACAGAGGTGAGGCTGACCGGCCTGTAGTTGCCCGGGTCCTCCTTGTTCCGCTTTTTAAAAATAGGGGTTATGTTCCCTCTCTTCCAGTCATCGGGGACCTCACCAGACCGCCACGACTTCTCAAATACAATGGCCAGTGGCTTGGCAACTTCATCCGCCAGTTCTCTCAGGACCCGCGGATGGATCTCATCAGGTCCCATGGACTTGCGCACGTTCAAGTTCCTCAGATGTTCCCGAATCTGCTCTTTGAGTACAGTGGGCGGTTCTTCATCCTCGCAGTCCCTGCTTGTGCCTTCCACAGCTTGGCTGGTGAGACAAGAGCCCTTATCGGTGAAGACTGAGGCAAAAAAGTCATTGAGTACCTCAGCCTTCTCTATGGCCTGGGTAACCAGGGCACCGGTTTCCTTCTGGGGGGGGGCCTACATTCTCCTTGGAGGACGTAGGAAAGATCCATTCGAGGAATTACGTCTTCAGGAGTACTGCTAAAATAGTGGTGTCCTACTGCCTCTAACTGGCAGCAGTTTTCACACCTCCTCCGAAAGCACGCTGCCTGCACCCTGGTCAGACACAAGTTCCCACTACCTGCTCCTTACCAGGTGATCTCTTTCTCCTTTCCGCATGGAATGGCTACGGTTTAGTCCTCTGGCTTTGCAAATGATGATTTCCAATCATCTTAGCTGCTGTTTGCTCTCTTCATTTTGCTGATCTCCTCCTCATTTAAAATGTAAAATACTTTAAATATTTAAGTTTTGAATATGTACAAGGAAGAGATGCTTTTATAAATTATCTTCCACATAAAGATGGTATGTTCTAATCTTGCTGCTACTATGCATACTTGGGGCACACAAGATTTCTAACATGCATCGTCCCTTAAGGCAGTCAAATCACTGAAATGAATCCCTAGAAGTTTTTGTACAGAAAAAGAGAAAAATAACATCAAGAAAAGGGGCACTACTGGCATTAAGACCTGGTCCTGCAGCTTTTCTGAGGGATATATGGAAAGTGGTGATTGGGACTGGGTATCAGGTCTTTAGTGAGTAGCCATCCCAGAGGTGGAGACTGCTGCTGTCAGGCAACAGCTGAGCTCATTGAGGCTTTTTTTTTTTTTTTTAAAGCCAGAAACCTCACTTATTTGTGTATAAAGGACTTGTGCAAAGAGACTTTTCAGCTGTGACTATAGCAACCTCTACATCTATTAGTCACATAACAGTGAAAAAAAAAAAAAAGCAGAAACATTAAACTACTTGGAATGCAACGTTTAAGTGGTTAGTCATTCAGGGAAAGCTGCCCCTTTCACTCCCATTCAGCAAACTCTTCAAAAGGAAAAAAAAAATGTTGAATCAGTCTTCTCGTTCAGAACAAACATCTTCTTAGGGAAAGTAATCAAATAAATGTCTGGATTTGGCATAAATATCTGCTGTTAAGATTGTACCTACCATGTTATGCAATGTGGAGGAAAAACAGAGGACAAGAAGAGAAAGGGCTTTGTGCAGGTGCAGGATGCACAATATGCCCTTACACACTGGAATCATAGAATCATAGGACAGTTTAGGTTGGAAGGGACCTTTTAGATCATCTGGTCCAACCCCCCTGCAAGGAGCAGGGACATCTCCAACCAGATCAGGTTGCTCAGAGCCCCGTCCAGCCTGGCCTTGAATGTTTCCAGGATGGGGCATCCACCACGTCTCTGGGCAACCTGTTCCAGTGTTTCACCACCCTCATTGTATAAAAATTTTTCTTTATGTCCAGTCTGAATCTGCATCCTTCTGTTTTAAAATCATGATCCCTCGTCCTATCACAACAGCCCCTGCTGAAGAGTTTCTCCCCATCTTTCCTATAAGCCATCTTCTGTTGCTGTCTTTGACAAACTACAGAGAGAGTTTACAAGGTAAAATTATTTCCAACCATTTTGGAACCCTTCCTTGGCTAAACAGGCCAACCTCTGGTTAAAATGCTGAGGGGCAGTCAGCTGCCAGTTTCTGTTTTCCTGCTTCCCTTTCTTCCTTGATACTGGGTCTTTGTTAGTGTGCAAACCAGAGCTTTGCCACAGTCTACGGACAGCAGAAGACTTGGCCTTACTTTCAGGATCCTGAGAAACCAGCAATTTCCACAGAGATGGCACAGAGGGCCCCACAGTGCTGCAGATATTCCAGCATAACTTCAGGAATTGCCATGTCACCTGTGCTGTGCCAAAGGCAAACTCCATTTGGATCAGGTGGGAACTGGAAGCAGCAATTCCTAAGCACAGGTTTGAAAGGGATGTCGATAAGGTGCTCAGGTCATTCTGGGGACAGACATTATCTGCTTGTTCTGGGTATTACTAGCTCCTGTTTCATTTGATGTGCCTCCATATTTAGTGCAGCTACATGAAATAAAAAAAATGTTCCAGAATCACAAAAGTTTGGAGTAACAAACTCTGAAAGTCACCTAAACCCACTGCTTGGCTGAATTGCTTCTTTCTGCCCCAAGTTGTATGCAGTTTGTGCCCAAATGCCCAATGTTTTTCCAGTTTTGCCTTAGGGTGGAATTTTTTTTTTTTTAGGGGAAAGTGCTCTGTGGTGACCTTAATAAATAAGAAATGGACACCTATGTGACAAGAAATCTCAAAAATTACATTGGGAAGTAAACACTACATAGCTAAAATATGCTTTACACTTTTCAGTGGTAAGTGAAATGATTTGAAAATCTGAAGAAGAACTTGCCAACTATTTTAAGAGAGCTGAAATAAGCTTTGCATGCTGAGATCATCAACAAGACCAAGAAAAGATGTATTCAGGGCAGTTTCCCATCTATTAGATTACTCTGCCTCTCCAGCAGTCTCCAGAGAGAGCCTCTGGCTGCTTCTTAAGGTCACTGAATCATTTCACTACAATAAATGATCTCGCTAGCTGGAAATGTTGGAGAGGCTCCCCGCGCCTCAGTGTTGATGTATCACTGAGTCACTTTAATCCCTGCGCTCATGAGTGAGAATGCGCCGCACCCAACCTGCCCGCCGCCCCATCTATTTTCTTTTCTTTGTCCTCCTTCATATTCTTTTACTTTCCTAACAGCATTAAACCGATAGAGATCTGTGTATTTTACAGTCTGTGGACAGAATGAGAATAGAGACCAAAAAAAAAAAAAAAATCAAAACCCACCAAGCATGATTCAGCTTTTTTGCTCTTGGGAGTCTTTGGCTTCCGTGCTTGTAGGCAATTACAGGAAGCAGCCAGCAATGTTCCTCTGGGGTCGTGACAGAGCAGGAGGACAAGGTGTCCTAGGGCAGGAACAAAGCAGTCTTTCGCACCACTTGAAGCTTGGAGACAGCAAGTGTTGACAGTCAGGACGTTGAAAGGCGTGCCAGTTTAAGAGTAGACGACACACATGGTTTGGCACCCTGTGTAATCAGCAACATATGGCATAGTAGGTTCCATCAGCCACCACTCTGTCATGGAGGGCAGCGGCGTCTCCAAGCTGCGATCCAGCAGAGCACAGACAAAGACAACCATCTTTGATAATTTATCTTTGATAAATGCCCTTATTTCCCTCAATAGGAGATAGTAGGCTGTTCCCTTGGTGAAACAAATTCCAAAACCCATCACCTAATGACAGCCCTCAGTAACATTTTCTCTCCTAACATCCAATTGTGCAAAATATTTATCTTCTAGCTTTACTATTTACTCTTTCTAACTTGCCTCTCTTTAAATCTCAATTCCCTGTTTGTCTGAATCCTTGTAGCAGGAAGGTATATGTAAGCAGCACTCCATTACCAGTAGCACTTGTTACAAACCATGTTATTGTCACTTTTTTCTTCTATGCCTTGTAGCACAGGTGAGCTTTGATGTGGTCCCTGGAAGGCAAGGTGACTGTGAACGGGGAGGTGTTTCCTTACTTGTAGGAAGCGGAGTGCAGTATAAAGAATTACAGGAGCAAACAAAGTACAACCTGAATCTCTGGTAAAATGGAGACAGGGCGAAGAGTAAAGGACTTAGGAACGGAGGGTGAATTTTTCTAACAACAGGTATTAACAAATATGGAACATATAACATCTCAAAATGAACAAGGGGCTGCTTGTCCAAGAAGCTGAATTTTATTTATTTGTTTACTTGCTATTTAATAAGACATAAAAAACACAAGTTAATTTAGCAATGACTGTGCAAGTAATGCGGAGTGGAGGAGCCTGACATAAACAAAACACTTTAAACAGATGACCACAAACCATGAGCTATGACCATCACATTTTCTTGATAGGATCTTTCCTGAGCTCCAGAGAAAAGGTAAAAGCGATGTGTCAGGTGGGGAAGATCCAGGGTAGAAACCCCCAAAACTACAGAACACCCACTTAGGCTAGTAAAAATGAAGCTAAGTTTCAGGCATTTTGAAAATTGTGATTTAGCCCTCCTGGACTGTACTGAGCTGAAACATTCAGGCAGAGAACGCCTGGTTCTGGAGGGGAGTTGGTGGTCCTGGAGTAAGACAGCCCATGAGGCATGAATGCCAATGGGCAGGGAAAGAGGAACGCTTTGATGCCAGCCTTGGCATTTCAGTGCTGCTCATTGTGGTAGTGGGGGGAGAACGAGGACACGGTTGTGCTATTTGTCCTATTATTGCAAAGCTCTTTTCAAAAAGTTCAGGTTTTCACCCTGCTTGCTTTAGGGTGAAATTTACTTCCTTCTCTTAGTCACTCAGAGTTCATCTACGCAAAGAAGTTCACACTGTACAAACTTGTCACTGGCTTTCCACTGCAGCAACTCCTGCACAGACACGCTTGGCTTGGGCCGAGTCCAAGGTGCTTCACTCCACTTTTCGGAGGAGTGAAACTATTGCAGTTGTTTCCCCCTGGAAACAAGATCTTGAGTGCCTGCGTCCTCTCCCTCTGCACTGCCACAATCACAGAAAAATTTGGGTTAGAGGGGCCCTCTGGAAATGACCCAGCTCAAAGCAAGGCTAACTTCAAAGTTACAGCAGCCTGCTCAGGGCCCAACCAGTTGAAATTTGAATATCTCCAAGGATGGAGATCCCATAGCCTCTCTGGGAAGCTGTGCCAGTCTTTGACCACTCTTATTGTGGAGGATTTTTTCCTTATACTTAATCTGAATTTCCCTTGCTGCAACTTGTACCTTCATCCTTTCATTGTACCTCTTGGTCTTCGGCTGTGCCCCTCCAAGAAGAGCCTTCTCTTCCTCCTCTGTATCACCCTCCAGGCAGCTGAGGACAGTGGTGAGGTGTCCGCTCCTTTACTCTGCAGCTCCCTCAATCTCAATGCTCTCTGGTAGACAGCGGACCTGGAAACACAGATGCTTTGCCAACAGGCATCTTTGAAAAGTGAGGACAATTGAAAGACTTCAGCCATCTTAAGTACAGACAAACCACCTCAAAATACCTCATGTTGCCTAAAAGCCCAGTGAAGTCAGGGAAAAAGGTCACCCCCTCCAAACATTAACAGGCTGGGCATCCAACCTCACTCAATTATAAGTTAAACATGGGATGCTGCCTTTACTCATTCAATTCTTATGCTGCTAAAGGCCCAGATAGGATTTGATCTAGGATGTTCAGTTTCAAAGGACAAAAGAGTCAAGCCAGAATATCCTGTAAGTTTGCATTTTGCAAACCTCTTCATTTCCCCACCAGATTACATTCTTTTTAGAATGTGTTCAGTCTCCTTATGACCTGGTTTCTTCACATTATACCATAAATTATTAACCTTCTCCTCGTGAGGAACCTGCATCTCAACAGACACCAAAATTAGTACAGTCCCGCAGTGCAAGTGCACTACTGGTCCAATAATCAAATATATAACTTATAATTATTTGATATGTCAACCTATTTCTCCCTCTACAGATAATGTAAATGATCCTACTCAGCAAGAGCCATCAAGACTGGAGACAGGAGTTATAAGATGCAGAAGACTTTTCAGTAAGCAAAAGATTACCAGGTGGTCTACTCCAGAAGGTGCTACTAGTGAACAGTGACATCAGTACATGTGGTTGAAGTCCACGGCCAGGTTTCTGAATGGACAAGAGGAAGAGTGGCAGTATGATTGCCAGCTGATCTGGTACCATTTGACCCAGACTAACACCCCGAGAAGAAAAAACCATGCTTAGACGAGGAATGCAGCTGTCTGACATAAGCCCAAAGGAAGAAAGGAGTAAAGACCGAGAACGCGTGTCTTAGTGCTGCTCGAAGGAAATGTGATGCCCTTGCCTCAAGCCTGAGCTGCAGCTGCTCTGCAGAGAGCAGGCGTGGTCTGGGGTGTTCATTAAGCACCTGCTGCTGAGACAGACAGTAAGTGCAGCCGATCAGAACAGTGATCTGGTGTCATATTCCCATCTACGCAGAATCTCCTTTGCCTTGCTGAAAATGAGAGCAATTCAGTTCATATTCTCCAGTTTCTCTTCCTGTCCCTCCTCTCAAAACTGCCACCATGGCATTCTTTTCTTCACGGCCGTTAGGGTCTCTCTCCTCATTTTTCTTCTGGCAGTTTACGTGTCTTCTGCTTCCTCCAAATGTTTTCCACCAAACTGTCTTCCCTCATTTTTTCCTAAATAGCCTCCTGCTTTGCTCAACAGAAGAGGCCAATGGTGGTCTTTCCCCAGTGCTTCAGTTGTGATCTCTAGACAACTGCAGGACCTTGATTATCACAGAATCATAGAATCTTAAGGTTGGAAGAGACCTCCAAGATCATCAAGTCCAACTGCCAACCCAACACTGCCATGCCTACTAAACTATGTCCATTATCATTAATTCTAACTAATAGAACCAAATCCCTCCATCCCTCACTCACCACGCTGTTTTAGAAACTCGCTCTTTCTATACTCCCGTAATTCCATACATATTCACATTTGCTCAGTCAGCCTGATCTGCACAACTCTGAGGTGCCAGAGCAGGGAGGATGCTCTGCTCTGTAATACAGAGAAGCTGCTGTCCTAGCACCAACCTTCCTGGTCCTCTTCCAAGGCCAGATATATTGGGTTTTGCTTATCCAACCTTATCTAGTATTAACCACAATAAATACGGAATGCTATTAAATAATTACCAGCCATTTGTATGTGCTGGACAGCTGGTGATGTATTACATTAATAAGCATTACAGGCTAAGCTTTAATGTAAAAATACATTTGATTTGAGGTTTGGGCTGAGTTTAATGAGTTTGTTCTTTTTTTCTTCCCTGCTTAAACGCATTCATTCACCTCTACCTACAAAATGCTCTAAAATAGTATCAGGATACACAGATCTGGGTTCTGATCATTTTAATCAAGACAGCTCCTGGTCTTCCCCCGAAAGCCAGTGCTCCCAAGGTGATTTGTGTAATTGAGGCTAGATGCATAGTAAAAGCCATTACGTAGGATATGCTTGTTTTTAATCTCCTCTTCCTTTACCACCCCTGTTTCCACACAAGGAAAAGCTCTTGATTACAAAGTCTTTGCAGCGGTGAAATAAAGGGCAACATGATATTTTATTCTTCTCTCTTATGCAAAATTAATTTTCTCCGTACCACTGGGAACTACTGTGCAGATGTTTCCAATATAGGACAGGACCTCTCTTTACCTAGAACTCACCTTTCTGTCCAGGGTTTAACCAGACCCGACCTTTGGAGGACGTGGTTTAAAATCCCAGGGCTTGCTTACATCGTTCTTAAATTGCGTTAAAATCATCTGCCGATAAGACAAAAACACCTCTCTAGATGCTGCTTTGAGCTGCTCTCTCCACTTCTGTGGCCAGAAGGCAAATTTGAACATAGTTGTGTTTAGGGCTTTTGTTTGTTTGTTTGTTTTGGCAAGGTGGGATGGATGAGGTTTGGTTGTGAAAGGTTTCAGGGGGGCAGGATCTGGCTGGTTTTGCAGCTATTTTTTACTTCTGCTTCATAAAGCAAAATCTCACATTGACTATCATTATTTCTAAGAGCTCTGGCCAGCTGGAGCCAGGTAGTTGGCCCTACACTTCTGGAGATTTCTGAAAACCTTGTGTCTCGCTCCTTTCTGACCAAACAAGAGTTAGTTGTTAATTATTCTGATTTTCCTGTGTTGTGCAGGAACTTTAGGTAAATACTGCATATTGAAAAAATGTTGACAAACCATGCAAAGCATCCATCACCAAATCTCCTCGTCTGGTTTCAGGAGTTCCCACTCATTTCAAAATCTTCTCGTGCAGCTTTATAACAGCAGGAATGGGCAGCAATTCTTCTCATTTACTTAGCCTGGAAACCAGAGTCAGACGTAAAGATGACTTCTTAGCTGGTTATTTAAACTTCCGAGGACAGATGGGTCCTTTTCATGATGATTCGCAAAAATCTGTACAAACAATTTAAAAAGGAAACAAAGTTGATAATAGTTCCCCGATAATAGTTGTGCCATCTGTATGCATGAGAGGCATTTCCTGGTCTTTTTGGCAAACTCATCACTATTCCACTGAGCAAAAGTGCATTTGCATCAAAGATGTCTCAAGTCCCTAATAGCTCAGCACACCAAGAGCCACGCTTGCCTCTCTCTCCCAACCCCGAGCGCTGTGGGAAGCAAAGCAAATTGATAAATGAACAGATCTTTCAGAAAGCAATCCTTTCTAAAGGTACAGAAACGTGTTAGGAACTTAGACCTAAAAAGGCCCTGAAGCACTGAGATTCTCTCAGTTTTAAAGGAAGCAAGGTACTTAGGTAACCACATAGGCCACAGATTTTTTTTCCTTTTCGAAAAGCTCCTATTTCTGCTACATGACTAGCAGTAAGGCAGTAATAGTGCAATTATGCCATAGGGGTTGTGCACTCCCCATTACACCAGCTGAGGAGCAGCAAACACACAGATGGAGACAACTTGTACAGGATTGCATTTTTACATCAACAGATTCAGTTCCCTTGAAGTTTTACCTGTTCCCAAATGAAACGCAAGCAGAACAATTTTGCATTTCTCACTGTCACACAGCTGGACCATCCCTGTTTGAGAAGCCAGAGCTCCAGCTGCCTCTGAAGGGTGTGAGGCAATTCCTCTTAGGAGGAAATTTAGGGCCTTTCTGCTGACCATGGGCTTCCTCCACACATGGTGCCACTGCTGTACCTTCCCTCAGCAAACAGGAGGTTCCTCCAGTGCCTTTAAAAGCTTTACAGGAATTATGGGCCAGATTCCTGGAAAATATGTTGCTTTAACACAAAGTAGACTTGGAAGAAACAAGGTAAAAAAACCCCAAAAAACAAAGAAACCCAATTGCTTCACTCCAGGGACCATGTTTTCCCAGACTACAAGAGCTCTGGCTGTACCATGATGAATGATTCCCTTTAGGCTATGCTTTATTGTCCTGTGGTACCTTGCAGCCTTTGATAGATCTTCCTTACAATCAAGGAAGCTGCCTTCTTCCCAAACTGTTGGATTTGTAAGAAGAAAATGTGCCCAGGTGTAGTGGGGTGACCTCAGCCAGCTGCCAGATGCTCACCCAGCCGTTCTCTCCCCCGTCTCAACAGGATTGAGAGCATAAATAGGATGAAAAGCTTGTGGGTTGACATAAAAACAGGGAGGTCACTCACAAATAATCCTCATGGACAAAACAAACTGGGGAAAAATAATTTATTACCAATTAAAACACTCAAATTGGAGAAGGCTCAAAAAGGATCACGTAAGGGCAAGGGGAGCTATACAGAAATGGCAAAAACGCTCCCATTCTGAAGAAAGGTATTATTCCCATGTTATAGACAGGATATCTGAGGCAGAAAGTCCTTCTTGGCCACATTAAGCTTTGCTCCTGGCACTCATTGCCTTGGAGCCATTCAGGCTGCTCTGCATTCAGAGAGTCAGTAATCCCAGCGAGAGGTTTAACCCATCCCACGGACAAGTATTTCTACAGCCAGGCAAGGGAACAGCGTTCAGTAACAGCCAAAGGTTTCTGTAAGGAATCTGTTACCAAATCTCTGGTACGCTACGTTTCTCCGAGTATCTGCAGCTGTCCTTCCATCATGATGGCTCCTCCTGGGCCTGAGACAGGATGGGGCACTGCATTAAATCTGTACAAACTCACCAGAATTCAGGCACGGATCATCAAAATTGTTTTAATGATTAAACCAAGTCAAACATTAACAATGTAGGTATATTCAGATGAGCCAAGGGCTTTTTTCTAGCACATTTAGACAGCCTATTTTGAACATTATAGCTGCTGTACTGAGCTATGTAAAGACTCTGCAAACCAGTACCTAGAAATGAAGACACACGCACAAGTTTTGATAATGTAAACATAACAGACACTGTCTCCTTCAAAACAAGCAATGAAAACCCACTAGGCTAGTAGAACTTATTAATTCCCTAAGAGATGTGCAAAAATTTTAAAAAAGATTTAATTAAAAAAAAAATACACATGTTAAAACTGGCATTTATATAAATACCAAAAAACAAATAGTTAAACTTGAGCAAGGACCAGCAGAATGTCTTGCACAATTCAGTTTTTCAGAGCTTAATGAATAAAATATTCATAAGCCAAACTCCACCACGGCAGATACCAAAATACCAGCAACAGACACTGGCTTTGCAACTGACTCCTCATATAGGCAAGGCAGGATTTTACAAGGAGCAGTAACTTTCACAAGCACTCGAACCAAATCCTCAGATAACAAGCCAAAACATCACCGGTGATACACACAACTCACATCACGGAAACAGACATTTCCAGCACATTTTAGTAACATTTACAAAACATTAGGTATGACTTAGACTGTTTAATTTTGCCTGTTTGGGAAAAAAACACATTTGTGTTAGGCACATTTTAAACATGAACATATGCTACATGAAGACCAGTACAGATATCAACTTAAATACAAACAATTCCATCAGAAAAGCCTCTTTCTGTCTTCATTTTTAAATACGCTTTCGGATATCTCACGGACTTAAACAGTAGCTCCTAAAACGTGGATATGGCTATGGTAATAACACTTGAAATTCTGCCAGTTTCCATATTAAAAACCACTCTTCATTTAGCATTTAAGAATTCTCAGAAATAAGGAAAAAAAAAAAAAAAAGAGAAAAAAAAGGAGAAAAGAAAAGATGGGTTCACCCTGTATATACTCTAAACCTTAGAGACAATATTTAAGTCTTACTGGACTGTGTAAGCGCCAATTAATTTTACATTAGTGACATACTTCAAATAAAAAAATAAGATCTATTAAAAAGGTAAAATAACATTTCCATCTGGTTCGTGACTGTTTAGTCAGTGAAAGCCAAATATACAAAACTAAATGTGCCATTTCCAATTTCACTGTATCGCGTAAGAGATACGTAACATTGTGTATCACATACAGAACAGTAAAATGATCAATGGATTCTTCTAAATGACTTTAATAAAAAGTCACATCAACTGAAAAGTTGAAACATACCCTAATTTTTAAACCAGTAATAAACTTTGGGCCCTGCTTTTTACTTTAAGGCATGTGTGTTTATCTACTGAAACCAGCATCGTACAAATTACCTCTACAATCACACGCATGATCTACAGTAAAAAAATGGAGGTCTAGATTACAGTGTTTTCAAATTGTGAATCATAATTCAGCACCTATCGTATTGACTAGTAAGGCAACAGCAGTGTCGGATACTACGATAATACTCCCTTCCACAGTCTATAGCGGGGTCAGTGACAGCCCAGAATTATTTTTAAACTTTAACCTACTTTTATGTTCTGTATACAGTTTCTAGGGTGTTTGCACTGGTTAAGTCCTACATAAATCACACTATTCTAGGCAGGAATAGTTACAGTAGCCGTTAGAGTATTAGCGCACAACTCTCATTGTGCTTACAATCAGATGATTTCGTTGTTGGGGTTATCAAAATGGTTTTTCAGTTTGGTCTTCAATCCTTCCTTTGTTTCCTTTGTTTCACATTGTTCTCAAGGGAAGAAAAGCTGTTTGTGTACCCGTTCACAGTGGCTGTAGAGCCATTCTGATACTCTTTCCTCCTCGAGGATGCCTTCTTGTTGTACGTCTAGAATATATGGAAAGACACATGGTTTTGCTTAAATAGATATAAATAACCACTTCCTCACAGTAACTCAAGAAACTCAAAAGTAAACTTGTATCCATCATTTTTAAAGATCTTGTGCCAGTAGCAGAGTCTAACGAGCTCTAACATCTTTTGTGTATGAGGCTATACCATGCCTTTCATTCGTCACAGCAAGAGAATTAGTTCACTGGAAAATAAAAAGGCTTGGTAGCATGATGGTAGCATTGGTAGTGTTAGACTAACAGTAAATTAGAAAGAAGGGAAGTGATTTTATGAGCAGACTATGGCAGAAGAATATACTAAAAATGACAAGTGAGGAAGGAGGTTTGATGCACTGCAGGTGACTATCTCAAACAAAGCCAGAAGAACAAGTGGGTAAACAAGAACAGTGAGGGAAGTTCAGAGGCAGAAATGTGAAAGGAATTTGCACTGGCTGACATAGGAAGCAAAGCCTAACAGTATCGGGGAGGCTCGGGACACACGAAAAAATTAAACATGATAATATATTCCAAATATTACTTGACTTTCTTAATCAATTTTACTCATATTTTAACTTTTAGCCATTTACCATTCTTTCTCACACACATTTTGGGAAACATGCTCTTGTCAGGTGACTGAACCAATTTGACAAAGACTATTTTTTCACTGTGTTTAATTGGCGTGTTCATATGCAGCAGGTGATATGAACCATAGGACTTATGTTAAGAAGTACAGAAGATTGGATAGGGAAGCCTGCTACATTTCCCTCCATGAATCATTTTTACCAGACCCAAAATGTTCAAATCTTCCAAGAGACATTTAAAATATGTAACAGAGTTTGCTTGTTTGGGGGCAATAGTCTGCGTTGGTTTGATTTTCTGAAGATGGGTATATCTTTGCAAAATCAATTTAATAGAAATACAACTCAAACTGCTAATTTTCTGTATGGAAATACACACAAATGCCTTTAAAGGTGTGTTGAAACCAGATTTCTACAGTTCAGGAAGTTTCCCTGGATACAAAACAAGCATTTTCCCTTGTGAGAGCAGTAATGAACAATTCCTTCAGCTGCTTCACAGGTTTGCAGGCTGCTGTTTTACTTCAAACTGGAAAGCTTTTTCTTACATAAAGCTCTTCCTCTTCCTTATCTACAGTTAAAATTGCTTTAGTAAAACACCTTTTTGTGCCACTCTGCTTTCTGAAATGATTAATCGTTCCAACTTACGGACACAAATCACCAGAAGATTCAAAACCGGAGGGCAGACCAACAAGTATAGTACTTTAAGAACATATGTAAGCATATGTTCTTGCCCATAAGCAAATGGGCATTTCAAGCATATCTTTCTGTAAACAGCCTTCCAGTGAGATGCAGTCAGTAGAATGCTACAAAGAGACAATGAATATTACTTTTACCTGAATATAAAAATTTGTGAAGAGGATAATCAAAGAAATCATATAAGAAATCTGGAAATACAGCCAGCCCTGAGGAAATGCACATGGCCAAACAACACCACAGCTGGTCTGGAAGATTGTCAGGACAAACTGAGTCTGGGGAGAAAGGAAAAAAAAAAAAAAAAAAAAAAATAAATGAAGCACATTAATGCAAGAAGAAAAAAGCCATTAGCGACCAAAATCTCATTAGCTATTTCCAAAACAAGTAAAAAATATGTAATACTGTGTGTTTGACATGTTTATGTTCTCTGCCTTACTAACAGCGTACACCTGAGTTAGCAGACATTCAGGCTGTGGTATTCTGTTGTTCAAGTGGTTTTATTCAATTAACACTGTTCTGTCTTAGCGCATTGGCGTAACTTACGTAGAACTGATTTATAAATGTAAGGAACAAAGATCACCTTCCCAGTGAGAGTTTGTTGTGGTTTGACTCTACCATCCTAAAAGAGTAGATCTGCATTTCACTGCTTCAGTTGCAAAAAAAGTAGGGTCACTGGGTCTACACACAAATCCTGTGATTCTCTCCCACAGGCGGAGACTGTCTGACATATGGCTCCAGTGTAAGAATTTTTGGGATAAAGGCTGCAGGGAAACTGGGGAGGCAGGGGAGAGGACCAAAGTTTAATTATCTTCAATTATATCTTTTGGAAAAACTGCATTTGGGCTTCAGTGCTGCAGAGGGCCTTAGGCAAAATTCATCCTTACATGAAGGCTACCGGATTAGGGAATGTTTATTTAAAAAGGGAAAGAGTGTTGTGTTCTGCTCTGCTATTGTGCTGCCCTAACAGCTATTATGCAGAGCAGGCAGGGAAGTGAAAGCAGCTATGACAATAGCCAGTGGACCAAAGCACCCAGACACTTGCACTCTGCAGCACTCAGACAACCAGGATGAAGAACAGAGCCTAAATCTGGAAGTAAAAAAAAAAACCCAAACCACAAAGCAACGTCCCACTCCCAAAACAATGATCGCCACTGCTACAATACTTAGCCATCCTTCAGAAAGAAGAGTGCTAAAAAATTAAAAAGATTTTAAGAATCCACACTCTGAATTGCTGGCAGCAAATGTTATTAATCATCACCAGCAAATATTATTAGACCTATTCACAGCTCTGAGAGGGTGCAAAGCAGTGTGGGGGGAAGATAAACAAAAAAGTCTATCTCTAGGCTTCAGTTTCCCCACCTACAGAATGGGGAAGACAGGACACCCACGCACGTTTCCTCGTGGTGTTCTGACATTTTATACACACTGAAACCTGGTTCTCGTGCAGTATCACTACAGCACATGCCATACTGCTTAATTTTGTTGCTTTTTTCACCTCCAGTACGCGGCATTTGGGCTTCATCATGGTATACACAGGAAACAATACAAATGGATGCAAGGAGTCCAACATAGGATTACAAGAGAAAAAAAATCTGCCCATTTAAAGTGCAGAAGGAGACCAGAAATATTGAATAGTTTTTAATAAACCATTTACAACTGCATGCAAAAGTGAGACAGAAAAGCCATTGTCCTGCAGGAGTAGAATGAAGGGCCTTGTTAGCTGTGGACTGCGTTGCACTTGGTTTCTGGTCATCTCAACATCAGCCTGAGCAACCGAGCACAGAGAAGAAGGCGTTAGCTCAAGCAGGCTTGGAAGAAAAGCTCCCTGGCTAGTGAGTCCCAGAAAACCCAGCGCTGCGACTCCTAAATACACCTAGCCATACAACATAGGGAGACGGAGAAAGATCCCATTGATCTCAGCACTGATTCATGTGCACCCCCAGTCCCATCGTCCTGAAAACAGAGCAAACGGAGGTGCAGAAGCTGGATTTGCACTTAAAGATGTAGAAGGAAGAGGTAATCACTCACCAGCTGCCCCTGAGTGATGTACTTCTTCCACCACAGATAAGGACGCATTGCTGGAACAGCAGACAATCCGTAGTAGGAGTACATGAGGACATGGATAAAGCTGTTCAGTGTGGCACCAAAGTAAGCTAAAAAAAGGGCAAATGAAAAAGAAAGTACACTGCATTACCAGGAACAAGCTGTTTCATGGAACCTACAAAAATAACAAGTTCAAAAAGTTACTATTTAAAATATGATTTTTCTTAGAAGAAAGGCAAGAGATTTATTTTTTTTTCCCCTGATTTTTTTTTCCTGCTCATCCAGTGGAGCAGCTGAGCTGCTTTGCAGTTATGCAGTTTATACCAGCCTTCTGGTTTTGTTTCCTCAATTTTTTCTTTTTCACATCTACATTCCGACTTCTCAAGGGAATTGAGGAAGCTGATAAAAAGGAGGCACGTAAGCATGCCCAACAACTGATAGCTTCACCCATCTAATTGTAGGCTTACTTCACTTCCTTCCAGGCAGGAGCCTATCTTGCAATTTATAAATAGCAACAGATATCTTCAGAAACTGCAAGTTAGCTGTTTTGTTTGTCCTTGTTCATGGCACCTTTAGCCATTAAAGAAACTTTTAAGCTTAACACCAAACTGCACAGTACTGTGATGACCAAGCAGAACATAAAGCTTGGAAAGGAAGAAAAACACATCACCAGAAATAGCACAAAATTATTTTCAAGACCACACAAACACAAGATAGACTCCAAGTATCTGCACTTTTGACCGTTGTGTAAACAGATTGGCTTCCCTGGAGGAGAATGTGGTTCCAGATGCACACTTGTTATAAGTTCAGCATTCCTCACTGTTGTGCTGACAACATGAAACAAATACAAGTTTCTATGCTGTTCGGCTCAGAAAGACTCCTGAGCAACCCAGCCTCTTGGTCTGCAAAGCCGGTAGTTTGCACCCACTGGATTGGAAAAGGTTTCTCTTGGAGTGTTCAACAAAGCCAGTATCTATAAGCCGCACATCTGAACCACAACTAAGCCACACTAATGCAGTTAGGAAACCAGATGTCAACTAACAGCAATGAAATTAAAGAATCAAAGCAAGATAGCCAGAGGTTAGCAGGATTTAGACAAGAGAGACATGGAAATCTTCCACTTAAGATGTATTAGGTCAAGTTCATTAGCACTCAGGGGAGAAGATTTTAATTGAAAGCATTTGTTATGGCTACTGCTATAATGAGATTAAATTAAGAAAGTAACATCTCAAGTGAATTTGACAAATACAAGGACAAGAGTCACCATTAGTCATCTTGCAGCTGAAACAAGCTTCTGGTCCTGACTTGAAAAAGAGCACTGTTTCATTAGAGGGTTTGCAACCACAACAAAAAAAAAAACAGAAAGCAAGGTCGACAGGTGTCCAGACCTGGACTACTGCAGCTGATAAGTGTCACATTGTCACACAAATCCTTCAAACTGCACACGCATGCCTTTTCTAAAGGCTCTGCAGGCAGCTTAATATCTGTAACTATCGGCAATAGTTGCAATTCAGCAAAGTAGCTTAATATTGGACAGAACAAACCCTGCAGCTGAAGGTAGCAGAGATGTTTGGTTTTACCAGAAGTAAACCAAAACAAGGCCCTTCTTACAAGAGTTCCCCACCATAACCCAGTACTTACAGTGACCACAAGGCACCCAGTTCATAACAAACCACCAAATGTTCAGCATCGTTGCGTGGTGGTAGACATGCAGAACAGTGATCTGATGATTATTTTTCCGCAAAATGAAAAAGAAGGTATCCATGAACTCAATGAGTTTGGAGAAATAGTACCACCAGAGGACTCGTATGATCTAGGAATGATGAAACAAGGTTTAGAAACATTGCATGTTGGGGGGGCTTTCAACTCTTTCGCTATCTAAGTAATTACAACTCAGATTCTGTCTTGCACTACTTGGATGGAAGACACTGCTAAGATCTTCTGTAATGCTTCAGCCTCAAGCCTCTTCGTAGGAGATGTAGGTACAATCCCATAGCTACAGCTGAGAACAGGATTACAGAGACTGCTTTATGAGGCTATTGCTATGCACCTGGGGTGTCCTGGGAGAAACACGAAAAATATTTAACCAGAGTTGGTCCTGCAATGCTCTCCGTAAAGGAGAGGTCTGAATGGTGACAAGAATAAGTCATCATCACATCTCAGAAAGAGAAGGGGAGTCATGACATATAGTGGTTAGATACAGTTTGAAGAACAAGTCTCTGGTTTTTGAGCTGGGAACAATTGAAAATTCACAGGTAATCACTCACTCAAATTGTAAATACCAACCAGAAATATACTGGGGGTCAATTATTGACTACGCATTGTCCATCGTATTGTAAAAGGAAAAAAAAAACAAATACAGTTTGAACAAAATCTGCATAATAAATACCGTTCTGCTCTCCACTTACACACAAGCAGAAACACCATTAGCTATAGGTCTTGATTACATTACCTTCATATCAGCTTCTCCTCCACTGTGCGTATCCTGACAGAAGAAATTGTATCCTCCTTCCCATACTCCCGTCACCAGCTGAGAAGATCAAAGAATAAAGTGTCATTTGGGGAGAAGGCTGCACCCTGCGGCACGTGCAAACCTCGACAGTGGCTCTGCCGAGACATCTGGTGTCAAGGGCGCCTGAGTACAGCATCAGGTTGAATTCAACTCCAAGCAGTGATCAAGTCATAGCTGAGGGTGAAGTAACAAGTTCTTCCAAGGAGGGTATGCCAAAATAAAAACAGGAGGTAGCATCTTATCCCCACTTATCCCATATAGTGTGTGTGTTTTGCACAGTTATATTCCAGACAGATTCTTAAGAAATATCTCTCCTTCTTGGCTGATGATTGCATTGTTGGAGGAAAGTGAACAGCCAAAGAAAAGTAAATATATTTTTCTTCTGACTATTTTTGGAATGAAGAAGTTATATTCTTTACGCACAGAGATTGGACTACAATTTTTTCAACCATGTAACAGAGCATATCTTCAGTTTTGCTATCCTTAACAGCTAACAACTGATGTTTTACCATATTTCAATTCTTCAAGATCTTTTTACATAATTCAGTCATCCTGAGTACATGACATCCTTCCCAGCACAATTGACTTCCTCCGCAGGATACACCGTTGCCTGCCAGACTTCCTGACATAACAAATAACACCTCAAACATGACAAGATGACTTTTAAAAGTAATGACCAGCTATTAGTCAGAGGAGCCTGTTGCAGAGGGACTGGCTGAAACCTCCAGAGAAGCAAGAGGCAACCTGGATGTCCATGTCCCACCCTTTCATGGGTGGGAGATGAAGGGGCAGGTCGAATATAGGACAGGAGGAGGGAATTGGTGCAAGGACAGGCACAAGAACCCCTTTAATATCGCAACAAAAGATATCGCTGGATGCTGTTTATAAAGACATTTTTCCTCTTGGGAATGGCATGAGGAGAGGAGTAACAAATTTAGACCATTCCCAAGTGGAAAAAAAAAAATAGTTAGGTATCCCAAGAAAACATTTTAGAGGCAGAGACAGATACCCTGCCCAAGCAAGTTGTCCATTTTTGGCCTTATCTGCGCTCATGCAGGATAAAAAAAAAAGCTTTGCAAATCCACAGTGAAAAACTCCTTGTACCATAAGTCACTTAAAAAGATTACTTGATTAAAAGACTACAATAACTGGTATGATTAAATGCTGTTCAGAAGTGTGAATGGGAAGCTAATTCTAAAAGGTATAATAAAGATTATCACTTAAATGATCTACCTTTTCCTAATGTTATTTCTTTCATGGCTCATTTTCTCCCTAAATTAGCTTTTAAAATACCCAGTCAGCCTAGGTTATTATTTTCAACCTTCTGAGAAAGAATTACTGCCGCTATTTAAAAAAAGGAAAAAAAGAGAGACATCTAGTTATATCCTAACATATAGACCTGGAATTATCTCATGTATTAGAGATAAATCAGTACCACTCTGCCGCAGTGAGAGCAGGGCAGCCGTGCACATCAACAGCAGACCCAAGCAATTTCTCTATCCAAGCAGCAAAGGGAACGTAACCAAGGGAGGACTCCTCTCCTGGCTGTAAGGAAGACAGATGTGCAAAGCACAGCGGTTTAAAAGCAGTACCCTGCTAAAGTACCAGCTATGTCCCGGAGCAAGCCTTGCACCGAACTGCTCTTAGGGCTGTGCAGCTTCACGAGAGCCCGCTGGTCCCTCAGACAGAAGACCACATTGTGCTGTGATCACGTTGTTAAGAGCTTACAGATGTCTTCATACAGTTCTCATCGTTCAAGGAAGTGTTAGGAATTGAGGGATAACCACAATGTTTATACTGTAATTAATTCCAATAGCATCCATCACTAACCCTGCAGTGCATGAGTTTCTCCCAAGGAAAGGCTAGCGTAGTGAAACCAGAGAGCTTTTTCCCTTTAGGTTCACCACCTAAAGCATCACACAACCAAAGGTGTCTGGATGGATCCCACACCTCTCTGAAGGGCAAAGGCATCAGCGTGGCTGTAGGTAGGTTCAGCTAAACCTGAGCACTCCCTTATTTCCAGTAGAGCGTATAATGATGTGCTAAGAGTTCTAGTACTCTCCCAGCCACAGGGGTTTGAATGATAGAAGCAAAGTGACATTTGTAGGAAATGCTAACATCTTTTATCATATAAACAGTTAATATAGTTACAAAAATCATTTAATCCCTCACTATATGGTGAAAAGCTGCTACTGCTGCTCACGAAGTGCTGCTGGTGCCCACAGACCTTCCTCGGTGCAATACACAACACAGACAGACAATCCTTTTTCCGAGTTAGCCAGCTGCTCCTTTGCCCGACACTGCAATTTCTTGCACCCGCAATACTGCGGCACGCGCTGGGAAGGCTCGGAAAACAAAACCAACGTGCCACTTTGAGACCTGACCACGCATGGTTCCCAAATGGCTCTGTCATGCATGGGGCTGGACGTACAGCACCGGGGAGCTGCTTATGTGCCACCTAGAGAGCAATAAATGGAGGCGTCATAAATCGCCAGCTAGTGCCTTTAAGTCATTGCTCAGGCTTGTTGTGGTCTGCTTCCAGGACAGTCAGAGTTCCTAACCCCTCCTTACAGCTATTCTACAGCAGGTCTCAACTCGGCCAGCACTCCTTGTCCTCCCAGTGACGGGCTGGTGGCTCCTCGGCCGCCCCAGGCCTGAGACAACCTTTCCCCAGCTGCTCTCTCTAGGAAGTCCTTCATCTGCAGGTTGGCAGGAGCTCAGGCTCACTAACGGCACTGCTGATGCACAACCACAGGCCTATCTTCTCTCGAGAAATTAACCTGTCCAGAAAAGGCTGACTGTAATAATTTTCACCCACGTACGTGATTTTTAAACGACACAAAGAGCTCCTTCATAAGCCAATTAAAATGAGTCAACGTTAAGTCCTTTGGGTCAGGGGAAAACCCTGCAGCTCGAAGTTGCTTTTATGCTCAAACAATTCATACTTTCTTCTCCTGCACAGAAATTTCCTTTTTTTTATATTGCTTTCTTTTTGTAATTCCATTGCTGAATTCATTAAAATGCTGTGGCATTTGCTTTTTTTATCAACTCTGCTACTAAATAAACCAGCACACTAATGCCAGTCTGACCAGGCTGTAGGAGAGGCGTTACCGGTCAAGATTTTGTTTTCTCGTGATAAAACCAGTCTGAGGCTCGCCGGAGAGGGGCAGATAAGGGACCCAGCACTGCATCAGGCTGTCAAGCCATGATGGGTTTATGAGCTTCCAAACAGAGCTAGATTAGAGTGAAAAGACAGAAGTTCACGTGTCTGATCAAAGACAGAAATATAAAATTTTATCTGTATATTAATGCAGTCACCCTAAGGACAGAGACGAGGGCTTTGGGACCTGCAGAGAAAGAAAAGGGAGAGGAAAGACCAGCCTGGCAGCCAGCTGCCACCCGCGGCTCATGTGCCACAGCACCTCTTCACTGAGTCCCCTCCTTCCTAAAACAGGGTGCTGCTTGTAGGATGCTTTTCCTACAGCACTTGCAACACCTCCCTCATCAGGAAAATCTGAGACTTTTTCCAGGCTAATTCTCTAGGGAATTAACTTTTCAGATAAAGAAAGACGACAGGAAAGAGACTGCTTTTAAGAAAGTGGGCCTTCATCACTGACCAGTTTTCTCAAATGCAAGTCCGAGTAGCCCACATCACTTGGGCAGTTTTGCTAACAAACAGCCACAAAATAAAATAGGTCTGTGTGCCGCATAACTGGGCATCTGGCGCTCTACCTACTTTGCCAAATTACCCAGGGAGTGACAGGTAAGCCTGGAGAAACCTCTCCCGCTCCCCTATATATTGTCTTCTCTTTACATTGTCTGGGACAAAGCACAGTCCTCTTCTCTGTTCTGCCAGTACCAGAACTCACTCCAGACATTAAATGCTCAAATAATTTATAGCAAGCACACACAGAAACTACTATCTTAGGAATTCTACATAAAAGGTATAATATTTCTAGTGATTTTAAAATAAGATTATATTACATTACATCAGTACACCAAATGCTGCAAGTACACAATAACTAGAATTATACAAATCCTACGATGCAAATTTTTTTTCCCCACATTACTGCACACCAACATTCAGACACTTGGTCACAAAACCAAGTACGTTATCTTTCTCATCCTAGTTGGAGGATGCCTCACTTTAACATCTTGTTTTGGTCATAAAATATTTAAACTCAGCTGTGATGCTATGAATCATGACCTGAACCACCACAGCTGTAACTCAGGAAAAAATTCAAAGCAGGGTTCCAGGTATATTGTATGCAAGCTATTAAAGCAGCTTATTTTCAGACAGGCTGCTAAATAAGCACGTAAGCAGTGATGTTTTATGACCTTCCTCAAACTAGGACTGAAAAAAAGTTTAACCCAGCTGAAACCCAAAGTGACAACAAGGAAGAGAATAGGGAGTTACATCTATTTTTCTGAACGCTCCTCTCCGCTGTTTTATCTTGAAAGAGAGTGGAGGTACTATAAAGGACCATTGAAATATCGCTCACCCTTAAAAGCCAGATTTCCATGGCTGACATAATCCGAGCGAGGGTAACATCTGGTTTGCACTGACACAGGTAACTGCGGAGGCACTACAGCTAGAAAACGTGCCTGGAGGTGGAGGAAACTGATTTTTTTCCCTATTACCTGGCCCTTGGGCTCTCTCCCTGCAAACATGAAGCGGCACAGCATTATGTCAGCATGGCTCTCTTCTTGGCCGCAATTTTAAGGGATCAGTCCTGTGTTGCAGAGCACCACTTGCCCTCAGGTCTGGCTTGTAAGTGCTGTCAAATACATTTCGTTGGAACTATCTTGAGTTTAATAGTCTTCATAACACTGTGGCTTCGTGTATTCCCACTTAAAAAGAGAAAGTATATTTACAACACTTCCATATTGATAACATTACACTAAGGGCAATATTCACTTTGATGTAAAGTGTTTCACTATATAGGAAGGAGGAGTCTTAATAGTCACTGTATTTTAGTTTTCTTGTTCCTTCACGAGGACTTCTTCAGCATACAATAAGTAGTCCTTTCTTGGTAACCAGTTCATTGTTAGCAAGGAAAAGGCATTTATAAGATCAACAGTTCAGATCTTTTCTATTGTTTAAATTTATCAGCAGGTTTTGTAACATGGCAGAATGTTACAGTAATTTTCATTTAGAAACTATGAGTATTATTCCAAGCATTTAAGGAAAAAAACATTGACTATCCTGAGAGTTTTATCTACACTTAGTACAAATGAAGAGACTGCACTTGTAAACATTGAATAACATAATTGGAGGTTAAAACAATAGATCACTGTATAATTACAAATAATATCTGCATAAAATAATGCAGATGTACGTGAAGTTCACAGCAACATTACTTCTACACAAATTGAACAAATCAACACACAAGTTTCTCTGGATTATAACACCATGACAAGGAGGTTAGGAGTGTAAGCACGTCAAGAATATGAGTTGTTTCAAGTACCTACTAAATCCAAAACTGCTCCCCCCCAAAGAATTAAGTATCAAAGTTCTTAAAAACTCAACTCAGTAATTTTTGATTAGACAATTCACTATGCAAGAGAAATTAAATTAAACCACTTCCTATCTAAACACTCACCTTGTAAAACAGTATAGAATTGACTATAAACTTCACAGAGAATTACAGCTTGCATATACTTCTAAGCAAATACCAAAAACAACAACAACAAAAAAAAAAAGACAAAAGGAAAAAAGATTAGTAGTTTTAGCTCTAGCTTGTAATCATATGTTGAAAACGAAATCTCTTCTTACAGAAAGAAGAAACGCTTTTGGTTTAAAAGGAAGCCAGAGTATTCTGTAAATTAAAGCCACACACTCAGTCATTTTCTGACCACATTCTTATTTACACTGCCATAGTTCTTCATTTTCACTTTAATAAAAAACATACGATTCTGAGTAAAAGCAACTAAACTGCTCTCTGGGAAGAGGACAACTTTTTACTGCCTAAATCTTTGTTTTGTTAGGAAAGAAAATAAGTCCACAGAAAGTTCAATTCAGTTTGAAATGCATTCCTACATCCAGATTTTTACTTCCAAGAAACAGATGAATCACAATGGTGTTGATAAATTGTTTCAGCAAAACTAAGAGGACACAAAAGAAGCTATTGCAAGCTTAAAAAATAGATGCGAAGAGTGCGTGCACAATTAAACACATTAAATAAAACACGTTTTGCACTCCAAATCAAACTGTAGTTTCGCTACAAAGCGCTTTGTACAATCCACCTGCACAGTCATGCTGAGTATGACTTCTAGGCAAGGAGGAGTTACTGAAGGAGTAGCCAGGTTCATGCTGACAGATCAAGCCTTCACCAGCACTGAGTCAGAAAAGTGCATTTGAAACATTGCTAACCAAGGTCAGCACAGATGTTTAGGACAAGGTTTGTTTCATAGTGTCTTTAGAAGTAACATTACAACTACGGTTTTCTCCCCTGAGAACTGACATTGAAGAACGGTTTCAACATTTCTGCAGATGTTTCCCCGAGTTTAGGAGGGCTGTCCTCAGAGATAACTTTCAACATAAACCAATATAATTAAAAACAGATACTGCAAAACAGATACTGCAAAACAACCCCGACCCAACCCCTTTTCTCCTACCTCATAAAACATATACAGAGAAAGCAGCGTAAGTCCAAGGTTGTAGACCACTAGAATACCCCTGCATGAGAAGGGCTGCTTATTCCGCATGTACTTTGGTCCTAGCCATACAATTAGTAAGTACAAGACTGAGAAGATAAAGGTAGGTGTATAGTTTTCCAGAAGAAGCCATCCTTTTACTCTGGGGTCTGAAACACACAAACAAAAACATACAAACATTTAGATTTTGTAAGGCAAAGAGTTCAGTGTACCCAGAAAATGCTGTACTGAAAATGCTTCTAGTGCCGGAATACCGGAGAAAGATGAAGGAAGAGCAGCAAGCCCTTTTATTATGGGCCACATTGCTAATTACAAACAACCTTTGCAAACAACAAGATTTTAGTTATACAGTTGTTAAAGAAAGCAGAAATACTTCTCTTCCCGTGGCAAAAATTCTTAAATTATTACTGCTGTTATTTTTAAATACTCGTTACCTTTCAGAATCATCATCCATCTTGAATATCACAGATGAGCTTAAACTATAAAGGAAAGCTTCAACAGCCCTCTCCCCTTATTCTCTCAAATCAACCTTTCCCAATAGAGTACACACCTTACTTCCCCACAAAGCCAGCGAAGCTAAGAGTGAAGCAGATACCTTTGTTGTTATCAGTGGATGATTCCAATAATTACTTTCTAATCAATACTAACCCAACTAGACTTACATGTGTATGTGCTACTCAAAAGGATTAAATTTTGGAGTCCTTGTATGAGCAATGAAACACGGAGCTGTCAGTCCAGTCTGACCAACCAGGCTGGTTGGCAACATGTTTACTGCTCACAAAAAGCACATAAACTGCCCCGAACGAGAGGATTTCAGGGAAACATCTGGGACAAGTGTGTGATCCTTTTGAGCCACACCTGTGCTGCCCATATCCAGCAGCAGCACGGTATCTCTCGCCTCTCACTAAAGCTGGCCCAAAGGATTGAAACTACGTTTACCAAACCATAAATGAACAATTCAGGTATTGCTGGCATTCACAGCCCTGACTTAATTTTAAAGGAGTCATATGTGAATCCCGAATGTAAGAAATGTAGGCTGGGAAGTAGTTAAAAAAGCTGGGGAACTGTTTGGATTTGCCACCTTTACGGTTCATTATTTTTAAGACATGGCAAATATAGACCATATGCCAGCACGTGCAGTAAGTTATATCAGAACATCCAGACTAATTTAAATGTGCTTAGTATGAAGGGGGAGCAACAAGGGCACTGAGCTACGAAAAGCAAACAGAAAACACACTTTGAAGGACCAGAGGCATGTTCCACCTTCTGTGGACTCTGTCCTGCGAGGAAGTGGCACCACCAGTGGTATTTTACTGGGACAAAGAGGTAGAAAAGATGCTACTGAAGCAATCAGAGGAAGAAAGCATGTGCCGCTGAGCAGCATTGCTTTGCACACTCCATACAGGCTGCTGACATTTAATTCCCTGTGGCCAGAACCAGGTGGAACAGGGCCATCCCTGCTCTAGCTGGAAGCCCTCACCAGGAGGCCACCACTTGCCCCAGTCCCACTGCCTCTGCCTTCCTTGTGCTGATCTGGCTTGCTGTTCTCCACCTGTAG
This sequence comes from Chlamydotis macqueenii, assembly GCF_036417535.1. Taxonomy (NCBI): domain Eukaryota; kingdom Metazoa; phylum Chordata; class Aves; order Otidiformes; family Otididae; genus Chlamydotis; species Chlamydotis macqueenii. The sequence continues at coordinate 25,784,785 of NC_141558.1, forward strand.
ACTTTTTCCCACATAAAAACCGACCAAAACCATTGTTTCTTCAAAAAGCATGATTTCAAAGAAGCAATGCTTTCCAAAAGCTACAATTTTTTCAGTGAAAAATTCCTTAGCAGCTCTAGTTATGATGGCAAGGGTATTTTTATTTCACCAAATGCAAATGAAAAAAAGAGATTTTTTTAAAAATAAAAGCTTTTACTAAATTCTAAAAGAAAAAAAAAAAGACATCAAATATCTAAGTGACAAAAGTCGTTCACTATGAGTTAAGATCATGTTTTAAGAAGCACCTATGATTGTCACAGCTGAAAAATTAGCAGCTCTTCAGGTCAAAAGATTAGAAGCATTGAATAGACTTTTTTACTTACTACAGAATTATACATTTTGATGCTCTGCAGGTACTAAAGAAGGTCAATGTCAGGATATTAGAGGGAAGCTGTTTCTTATCCACTTTAATATCATTTTTATTTACGCATTTAATTTTTGACAACTCTTACCTCTGGGTCCAAGCCAAACATCAAGGTAGCTATTGATTGTTTTATCCAGAAGTTCCATTCTATAACCTATTGAAATGGAAAGAAGAGCAGAAAGTTAGTTCGTCAGCTCATGAAAATAGTTTAATCATCTAAATGTCATCTGTTAGGGTTAACAAAGAAAATACTAATATGCAAAAATTGCGGCAGACATACAGGACATTACCAGCATATGTAAAGTACATAAAGCTTATTCTAGCTTCAGAGCCATTGGTGTAAGAGCAGTATTTCCCCACTGAAGTACATAATCGTGGCTCTAGATACACAGAAGCATAAAATAACGAGTTCAGATTAACCTGAAGTTTTTTTTAATTCTGTATTTTGTAAGAGCAACTACAGGATGGCATCTTGCAGGATCCCTCTGCAAGGAGAAAGAGGAGGAGGACTGGACCTTGAGAAAGCTAGCAACATTGAAATTCTCAAATAAATACTATGAAGCTCTTCTAACAAAAGAGCCTCGAATAACCAGCAACGCCAGCTAGGAAGGAGGAGGGAAGGAATAAAAGCAAAAGCTGGCTCTGCTATCACTTTTGCGGCTAGGTGACTAGTCGATCACAGCTCTGATTAAGAGCCCGTAAAACCAAGAGATCAGCAGTCACCAAATGACAGAGAGGGCCGCAGAGGCAAGGGAGAAAACATCACCATTCACGGCCTAAGCATCTCTAGTTCCAGAAACCGCTCACTGGTAAGACATTACCAGATCAACTCATCCAACATCAGTACAGCAGAGTGATTCAAACATCATCCGTCAGCTCCTTACATGGCCAGTATTTACTGGTAGCACCGGGTATACACACCACGGTACGTAAGTTGCCGTACCTTCATAAGGTTAAAGCAGGAAAGAAGTAGCAACACTTTTCCCTGAGCAGGGACAACTGTATACAGAGCTGTTCTCAAGAGAAGGGGAAGTCATCATCTTCTTGATTAAAAAAAAAACAAAACAAAACAAAACAAAAAAAACCCACCCCTTCAAATTTCCTCTTTTCAAACCAGAACTGTACTGAACTTTCACTAAAATAATTTTACCCATTTTTAATAGTGTAGTTTTCACTTCTTGGTATTTCTGCACCCCAAAGTACTACTATTAACAGCAATTTTTAGTTACAGGGAAATAATGTAAGCAACATATCAGCTGTCAACACTGACAGCCCACAGCAGAAACCGAAACAATGATGTGATTTTACACCTAGTTGCCAACAGCAGAAAAGTTTGCCTCCATTTTTTTTCAGTTCTAGCTAAAGAAACATCTCTCTTCCACCTGTGAAAACTCTGTCTCTAGGGACATCTCTGATTTACACAAGTAAAATTAACAGTAGGTCCTCCGGTTGCAGTCAGCTGGGACTGACACCTCCATCTCTTTAGAGACCAACAAGAAAAGCCAAGCAGCATGCAAACTCTCCCCAGTCCAAAGCAGGACTGGGAGCCACTGGGATTCGACTTCCCGTGGGACCAAGAAAATACAACGGGCTTGGATACGGGTGATTTACATCGCGTGCTCTTCGTTGTAAGTCCGCACATCCCTTGCGCCACAGGGCTCCAGGCAGGAGGTTGACATGCTCACTGAGGATTTCTGGCTGCACCCCCAACCCATTGTTTCCTGTGGGGCTCTTGGTGACACGCACAGAAGAGGACTCTCCCTTCCACGTGCATCAAGTCTTCATATCGCTTTGGACTATGCAAAGGCACAAAATTTTCCCCAAATCCAGTCAGCAGGCAGAAACAAAAGAGCTTGATTAAAATAACCAGGAGTGTTAAAAGTCTTCTGCAGTCCTGATTCATACCAGCTTTATTTTCTGACTGAAGAAGTCCAGGCCAGATAAGTACACACTTCAGAAGAAGGTGCATTTTTGGGATCACATCACCTCATGAGCTATGACACACCAGCTAAACCGTGAGCACTTGCCAGCACTGGCACATTAGTGTCCTAGGAATATGGAAATTTAACCAAGAAGTCCGTTCTGTGCTACCAGAAGAATGAACATCAGGAAGACTGTGAGAAATGACCATATAATTTCCAAGGAGAAGAAAAAGTTATCCAGAGTAAGCTCGTATTTTTGTCTCACCTCTGTTTTTTAACTTGTCAGCTATTAAATATTGCTAGGAAAAGCACTCCCCAGCAGATAATTAAGTTGCTTGAAATCCCTACTTATTCCATTTATCTGTTGCTCCTTTGATCCAGTACCGATTGATTTAGTTATTGAGCACTGCATCATCCAATAACCCAGCATCCGCACCTGACTTCAACTCCCCTTTTTACAGAGGAAGACTTCAGATGGGAGAGTCTTTCAAAAACAAAGGTTCCTCATACAAAAACATACAAAAAAAAAAAGCCCAATTCAGAACTGACTTGCTATATACTTTTGTTTGCTGGACACTGAAAACTCAGATACATAAATAAAACAACTAAGAAAGCAGAAACAAACTCTGCCTAGCTATAACAAAGGCAGTAAGAAATAAAACTCCATGTTCAACTCTCACATAAAATTGGAAGAAAAACTCATTTCTCAAGAGGAGGAGGCTTTCTGCAGAGGTCTCAGCTTTTTCGGGCCTCTACCCCAAAGCAGCTTTTTGTGCCAGCATTATCAGACAGCAGATTGCAAAAGGCACAGCAAAGGAAGAACTACTCCTGGTGTCAATTTCCAGAATTTGCAGAAAAAGAAATTGTTTCAAAAGGAACTCATTTGTGTAACAGAAAAACAGAGGGAAACAATCTGCTTTTGTTCCAGAGGGGGTCATGTGAAAATGCATCAAGTCTCCTGCCAACAGCCACACAACATTAAATACTGCTTCAACGGCAGCAACTACAAGGGTTCTTTTTTAATTAGAATAGTTTCCCAATTCAGAGGAACATCGACTCCCAGAAAAATTAAACCAGTAGCCATCTGAAACACTGTAATCAGCATGTTTCCTAATACTGAAAGCAAGCAAATTCTGCAGCTGACCACATACACGAACAGATCACTACCAATGCTCCCTTACCTAGAATTCATCTAGCAAGTCACACTACTCATAGAAACATAGAACGGTTGGGTTGGAAGGGACCTTTTAAGGTAATCTGGTCCAACTCCCTTGCAAGGAGCAGGGACATCTCCAACCAGATCAGGTTGCTCAGAGCCCTGTCCAACCTAACCTTGAACATTTCCAGGGATGGGGCATCCACCACCTCTTTGGGCAACCTGTTCCAGGGTTCCACCACTCTCAGTGCAAAAATTTTTTTTCCTTCTATCAAGTCTGAACCTACCTCCTTCTATTTTAAAACCATTATCCCTCGTCCTATTGCAACAGGCCCTGCTGAAGAATTTCTCCCTGTCTTTCCTGTAGGCCCCTTGGAGGTATTGGAAGGTCGCTAGAAGGTCTCCTCGGATCCTCTTCTTCTCCTGGCTGAACAGCCCCAACTCTCTCAGCCTGTCCTCATAAGAGAGGTGTTCCAGCCCTCTGATCATCTTCGTGGCCTCCTCTGGACCCTCTCCAGCTGGTCCACGTCCTTCTTACGCTGGGGACTCCAGAGCTGGACACAGTACTCCAGGTGGGGTCTCACGAGAGCAGAGCAGAGGGGCAGAATCACCTCCCTCGACCTGCTGGCCGTCCTTCTTTTGATGCAGCCCAGGATGCATCAAGCTGGTTCAGAATCTGAAAGCACTTAGGCTAACAACCTGAAACATGCTTTACACCTTTAAGTTCAAATATTTAATCCAGAAAAATACACATCTGATGTTTTAAACAAACAAAACAAAATTACTGGACTTCCAAGTCTGCAACACAAACATAATGAAAGCTGAAGTTGCACCTTGCTCCAACAAGATCAAGCCCCATCATTAAAATATTATTTTTTCAAAAATCCTCTGGATTTAGATAGAAAGAGGTTTTTTTGGACATCCACAGAACATTTTGCATCCTCAATCCACTCTTGGTGCTAGGAGACATGCACTATGCTCCAGCGGCCACCCACCTGTTTGGGCAGATGTGAGCTTGGCCCTGCCACTCCGTCTGGGCAGGGATTGCCCCAGTGCTCCTCAGCGTGGCAACCAAAAATACACACCAAAGGCAACACATAAATGTGCTTTTCTTGTAGTATATGTTTTAAAAATTTATTTTTAAAAGTTTTTCATATAGGCTACCAGCAGCAATAACCTGCTCTTCTAATGCACGTCACTGCTTTCTGAGGAAAGGGCTACAAAATACTGAAATATTTTACCAGCTCCTGCCCTTCAAAGGAAATTCTCTCCTATGCTTTCCACAGAAAACACATTCTGGGGGGTTTATACCAAAAAGTGATTTAAGAATTTCTGGTCACATTTTAAGGTTGTTTTTTTGAGTTTCTTCTTGGAGTAACTTCAGTTTCCAGGTGCAAAGATAAGGCACGGAAATATAAAGGTTTATCCCCCTGTCCCATGCCACCCTTTTTAAGGAAACCAAACAGCAGCAACAAAACATTTTGGGCTGAAAGCTCAAAGTATTGGGAGCCTTCAGCAGGGTCCTCTAGCTCTCACCCTGCTGCTCCAGAACTCCCCTGAAACAACAGAACCCAGCTTTCACATCTAAGTGCCTGAACTTGAGTTCCAAAAAAAATTCCCAAAATAGGCATCTAAATAACTGTGCTGGCTTCTGAGAGCAATGGGCCGTCAGGCCTGGCTGCTCAGCCTTCTTGGAAAACAGCCACTTTCCCTGTTCTTAAATTAGGACTTCAAGGCCTAATTTTAGGCACTCAATTTTGGAAAACTCGAATTGTATTTTCTCATTAAAGTGATGTTTCCCAGTCCCTGCTACTGCAGAGGTGACTCCTCTTTTCCCTCCTCCAAAAGTACAAACTATCCCTCCTCCAAAAACACAACAATCACACTGGGGTTTGCTTTTGTAAACGGACTGGAATTGAAAATGCTCAGCTGCTTGAGAACTGGAAGACAGTGCCAATAATCAAAGCTGTCAACCATTTTCTATCCATTTTCCAAAGCCGCCCAGTTTCTCCCTTCTATTCCCAAAGCCTTAAATGATCCTTGCAAGCATTCCCTTTGCCTTTTTCAACCTGCTCCCAGCCTCAGATTCCCTTCTTTTTTCCCTTTTTGAATACGATCTTAGGTCCCAAGCATGCTTAACGTTAGCAATAAAAAGGAGTTTCGAATAAATCACAGTCCATATCAATCTGAAAGTGCAAGTACATTTATTTGATGGGAAGCTACTGAGTGCTGCAGATTTTAGTTTTGTTAAAATGCAAGAAACCATTTTTCAACTTTATTTTGCAACTGCATCTCTAGCAAAGCGATGCAGATTTTTGGCCCACCTTGCATCAGTGGCAAATCCTCCGCCTGCTGCTGACTCATCAAGACCCACGGCGCTGACTTCACGTGCTCACTGGCAGCATCAGCATAAGGAAGTTTAGAAATAAATGATTTGTATAAAACTCAGGGAAGCGTAAAAAAATGCAGGACAACAGAGAGAAGCTAGTCTCAAACATTCGAACATGCAGGGGGTAAAGGAAGACTTTGGCCAGTTAACCAGGGCAACGATTTCATGCCATGACTGTTCCCGTCATTTCACTCCTGCAAATCCTTCCGTAACAATCACCTTCATACATAAATACAGTTGTGGTAATTAAAGTATGTTACAGAACACAAACAAATGCAAGAAAATATACTGCAAAATGGAGTAACTAACTGTGCTCAATACCCAATGTCTCATTAAATCAGAACCTGATTATCTTCAGCTAAGTGACTTAAGACATATCATAGGTCCTTGCAGTTTTATTCACATTTTCAGCAGATCTAAAACTAGGTCAAATCAGGATCTGAGCATCCTAGGATTAGGACATTCACACGCATTTCACCTTCCTCCAGTCACAGCTCTTGCCGTGCCACAGGATAACTCCAGCCAGAGGGCAAACACCAAGGATGATGGCCAAGCAGGAACAGCAAGCTGGAAGCCACCACACAAGTGCACCCACAGGAGTATTAAAAATCGGAGGAAAATGGCATGCCACCACCTCTCCATCCCAGAAGGATGCATCCAGCTACAAGGAAGGATCTCTCATGCTGCAAAGCCCCCCTTAGCAGCAGATCCTGCATCCCTCAGCACTTCGGCAAAATGCTTTTTGCAACAGTGTGCATTCGAGGGGTTACCCTGTGCCCAGCTGCTGTGCCCGTATCCCCCAGCACTGCAACACGGGAAACTTCCTCACTGCTGCCAGCTGTTACAGTAATACAGTACAGATTGCAAAAGTATTTACAGGAACAAAACAGGGAGGAAGAAAAGACAAAGCACGCAGGTTTATTCAACTGCAGTGTTTGTAATAGCAGGATGTGAGGGATTATTAACAGCTACTGTTTCAAGCTGAAGCTCCCTCTTTTTCACAAAAGCTGTGCCAGTATTGCAACTGGGAAAACGTCGCTAGCTGTAGGTCACAATGGCACGTTAGCCAGAGGAAGCCTGGGAAGCTAAAGAGAGAGAACTGAGAAGATCAAGTAGTTAAAAGTCCAGAGAGCCATGAGGACTTCAGCTTTCATTTCAGGTCTCCTTTCTCTTACTCAAGTGCCACCTGCAAGGTGGTCTGAAAAACTCCTCCCCTTTAATAGAGGGGCTCCTCTAATCTCTGTGCACTTCAACTCAAACCAACTTGTTACTTCCACAAGAGAAAAATAAAGGTATGGTCCCCAAAGTCCATTTTTGTGAGGCTTCTCAGTCAAAAGGCTGCATTTCCTAACAACAGAGCCAATGAGACCAAAGCCAACAGGTCCAAAGGACGGAGAAGCCCAGTCTTGCATGACCATTGCTAGCAGCAGAGTTCAAGAGTACTGTGCAGCTTCAAGACAGTAAGTTTCAATTTATTTTTTTTAGATGTCCACATCTCATAATTACATATTAAATTTTAAAAACCAAGAAGTAGGAGAAAAAAAAAGAAAGAGAATTACAAGTGGGGTCATCCTCCCATGTGAACCCCCATTTCCTCCAACACCTCGCAGCAGTGGCACCGAGTCTGAGGCCTCCAGCCTGCCCCTTCTCCTTGCCAAAACGCTGCTGCACCAAGGTCTGAACCCAGGGGACATCTCAAGAATAAAACTGAAAGTATAGGACAGGTCTGATCATGAAAGCCAAGGGTGACAGTCACAAACGTAACACTACGCCACGTAACAATGGCTAGTACAGGGATAATGGAGCACAAAAACCTGAATTAAGATGCCCTGCTAGGATGTGTAGCTATAACCCCTGTGTTCAGATGGGTGAACAATACCTTTTGGAGGACCACTCGTGTTTGAGAAACCAGATCACACTGGAAAAGCACACAAACAAGTCACTATTAGGCAAGTTACTGTATGTTAAATATTTGTTTGTGTGCTTACTTTCCAATGAGCGTGGGGTAGTACCTGGAGTGCTACGGGAAAGCGAAATTCTGTGGTGGGCCCTAATGCACAAAAAATACATGTAATACACAAAATTAGTTACACTTCTTGATAAAAGTGAAGTGAATTTCCACACTTTTACCTAAAGAAAGGACGCATACTGACACTGTAAATGAACACCACAGCTTGCACACCACAGCTTGCCTTGCTGCCGTTTCCTTCATACGGCCAGCCATGCCACAGGAAGCCAATCTTAAAACTTTTCTATTTTCCTGCTGCACCCCAGTGAGACACGAGTTAATCCCGTACGGCTGCAGCTGCACCAGTACTTCGTACTTCATTTTAAGATGCTAAACATCATGCCTGACAGTACAACCAAGCATAGCGAACAGTACAAAGAAAAAAAAAGCCAGGGCAGTGCAAAAGACAGCTAGCTTTAAATAGAAGGAGGTACCAAAAATGTTCTTTTCCCTACCATTCTGAGAATTAAGAGAAAAGGCGAGGAAAAAAAAAAAAAAAAAAAAAAGACTCCAGGTACAACTGTGATGCCACAGCATCATGCTGCTCAGGAGACAACCCTGCCACTAGGCACCCTGTTAAACTCCCTGCCTTCAAAACAGTACAAAAATAATAATCATTCAGAAAAGCAACTGCTTTTAAAGATATAAACTACTTTCCAAAGGATAAAGGAGTTAACACTATCCAAGGCAAGTTTTTCATCTGGTTTTCTTCCTGCCCAGGACTGACAAGGAATACTGAGAGTGAAGACTACATGTCCTGGTAGAGGGGCAGAAGACGATGAGACAGGAGATTTCTTATGGATGCATCAGTTGGCTCTTTCCTCCCTTTCCCTTCTTGTACAACACTTGGCACATCTGTAAACAAAGCGTTGCCAAAACCACGCAGCCAGCTGATGGCATTTCTGTCACAGAAGCTCAGGGCTGAAAAGCCTGGTGAGTTCCGGGGAGCCAAACGTCCTCGCCTGCACCAGACCCAGGCCAAACCAACCGCTGTGGAGAATCAGCGAGTTTCAGGGTACCACATCATCGCAGCAATAAGGGCCCCTTGAAAATGATGACTGACTCCTAGAGTGGTTAGAAAAGAAAGCATTTCTACCTACACATTTCCCTGGCTTGATGTTGGCAGCACTTTGTGAAATGTTACTTCAGAAGACACTGCTCCAGAAGGCAATTACTACTACTTTTTGTATTTTATTCCTTAAGAGGAGAAACACCAACCAATCCATTAAAAGGGGATATTGTAGTGGTAAAGCCTGGTGTGATCTGACTCTTATGAACTTTAAATAGACTACTGGAGGGGAAAAAAACCCCACACTGTCCACAAATTTGGCAACTGCGAAGCTGTTTTCTACAAGCTTGTAATATAAAAACTTCAGGCACCTACAGAAGCCATGTAGGAAATGCCAGCAAAATAAGTCAGTTTCCTCCAAAACTTAGCCACCTTTTTTTTTTTTCTTTCAGAAAGAGGCAACAAATCCCTGGAGTGGTGGAAATCCCACTGTTGTTAAAACCTGTTCCAGCAAAGGACCCAGCTAGACTGAACCCCCAGCTTCAGTGCCAAGGTGAGGAAGGTTTTACTACATCTGCTTCACACTTGCAAAAGCACTAGAGCAAACGCAGGGTCAGTACTGTAATTCGCTATAATAAATCTGCTTTAAATACAGGGACAAACCAACACAAGTAGCAGGCAAGAAGTTTCCTCCCACATCCCGCGGCGATCCCATCCTCCACAGGGCAGCAGTCCCATGGCAAAGAGGGTACCAGATACGTCTTCTCTGCCTTGCTGCTTCTGCAAAGGCTCTCTCGAACAATGTCTTGATGAGGAGCTCCCCTCCATACAGGCGTTTTTCCTGCTCATGCCTTCTATGGTGTTGGTTCATGCCCACCGGTAACCCTCAGGTCAGCGTATCGCCTTACCCTCACTTCAACTTCTCCATTCAGCCAGGTCCACAGCTACAAAACCATACCCAGGGCATGTAGGTGACCAGGAGCAACCAAGAACAGATTTGATGCTGCTGCAAGGGCTGCTTTCATTCCTTCCCTACCCTCTACCCTCCCCAGGTGGAAGGAAGCAGGAGGAAATTGAGGTAGCCCTCAAAAAAACAACCAAGTGAGAAGATCAGCTTTCAGCCGGGTCCACCCCACGGCCTGATGTACTGCAGGAGAAGAATCAGCACGAAGTTGGCATGCGGATGACAAAGACGTCTTACCTGACTGAAGCTGAGCAAAGCCATTGCATTGCACCCAGCAAGAAACCAAGACTACAGCAAAAAGAAAGGTAAATAAAACAGACAGACAAAAAGAAAGATGCAGATTTTTTAAAGACGAATTCTAAAACGTTCTTAAGAGAAGGCCAAAATAAAATGTATTGCATACAGATCATTTTACATATAGGAATGGCTCCAGTGAGAAGTGCAACAATTGCAGAAAAAAAGTAAACGTGAAACAACAAAAGGTCACACAAGACATGTTAATATCATGCAAAGCTAACTTACAGAGATTTCTTAAATATAATCATAACAATATGAACTGACCTGATCTAGTCGGGGGGTTGGACTAGATGACCTTTGAAGGTCCCTTCCAACCCTAACCATTCTATGATTCTATGATTATTGCACTGTAAAAAGCAAACAACAACAACAACAACAAAAAAAACCTGCAATGTTCAGAATACAAAGGAGACAGATTTTAAGAGGTGTTGCTATATTTCTATCTTGAAAACTGCAGGACTAAGGATGATCTCAAGGCAGGTCAGATGCAAGAGGGTAGGCCTCAGGGAGAAGGAGGAGAACGTTAACCACCAAGAGACCCAATAGATGGAGACCAACAACAGGTTTCTTCCAAAAAAAGGCAGCTTGAATGTTTTATTCAATCTAAACATAGCAAAAACATTCCAATAGAAACACAGCTAATGAAAAGAAATACAGAGAAAAAAAGATAAAAAGCTGAACAGGTGGTGAATATGACCAAAAACTCTCACTACACGCTGCTCAGCCTGCAGCTGAGGATCTTGAAGACAGAGGGGAAATATCCCCTTCAATTCTCAGCCTTAAGGCATGTTATATTGTAAGGAATTATAATCATCAACCTTACTAGTGATTTGAGACACACCTTGACTGCAGTAGCCTGAGACTAAATTTCAATGGGAAGTTCGATTTTCTGATAATATCAAGCATTTTTTACTTGATGCCCAGAGCTTAAAATTCAATTCATTATATGAGAAAAACACATCGCTGGATAATTAGAAAGTGATTTACACATGGAAAATAAAACTTTCTCCTTTACTATGCTGCTTGCAGCAAAGGGAAAACCTAACTTATGTACTTTATAAGCGCTCATATTTTGCCAGGAGTGAAGGATAGGAAAGAATTAAGTTGTGTTTCATCAGCCACACTCGCAAAGCAACTCTTTAAACTCTGGGCAAAAGACAAGCTCTTCAGCCTCTATGGTAAAACTCTGTGCACATCTATTATACGGATGGCAACATATTAAAAGTTGCTCAGCACATAAACCCAAACCCTTACATTCTGCGTGCACCTATTTAATGTATGTTTTGCATAGAATGATGCTTCAGGCAACAAAATTGCTTACTCATATCGGCAGCTCTCCGAAAGTTTTCCCCTCCAGCATCTCGCCACCACCACAGCTCTATTTTTACTGCATGCTAAAAGCAAAACATGAAAAAACTCTTTCATGAACCAGGTTTTCGTATATTAAAAGACAATTCCAGTGGTTGGAGGTTATTTTTCCACAACGTTTTTATCTCCCTGGAATTCAAGTCCCCCACACAGATGTGTCGTCTCTAAAATAAGCAGCGGTGAAGGGACTCTTCATTTAAACAGACCTGTTATTCTGGAGCAGGCAAGCTAAATGCTCAAGTTCACAGCCTCACACAGTGAGGTATGTGGTGGAGGAACAGAGGAAGGGGGAAAAAAAAAAAAAAACAAACAACCAAAACTCCCAAAACCAGATTTGGTTAACATTCTGCTCTCATGTTAATGATTGGCAGCTGAGGTGGGAATTTGGAAGGGGTCTCAGTACAGTGATGCTGGTGTAAGGAGGGACAAGTCAGAGCCCCAATTAGGGCTTCTTAATCAGCTCAGCCCAAAACGCAGCCCTGGTCCTCTGTTCTGCAAAACAACCTCCCAGGGAATCAAGTCAATATGCTTTTAAAAGGGAAAGCTTGAAAAATAGATACAGAGAGAAATATGGAAGTGAGAAAAAGAGCAGCAAGGAAAAACAAAGTGGGGAGAGGGGTGGAAAACCCCTTAAATTCATTGCAAGCTCCTTCACGCATGCAACTGGCAATTCACTTGCAGTCTCCATCACTGTAGGTTCTAAGACTGTCGTCTCTTCCTGAGGCCACACATCTCTTCTTCGGAGGCAACACAGCACTAAAGGATGTAAAGCACTTGCTCCAAAACGATCGTTTTTCATACACTGTAAATGGTAGTTAAAACCTGGTGACATCTCTGTGTTCTCATAGAGTGTGTCCTTCAGGACTCAAATTCGTATTTTAAAAGCTTCTTAAATGTGTATTTTAAGACACAAAGTCAATCTCCACAAACGCTTAGACAACTGAACTGTGCCATATGGAACCAATACCCGCATTGGCGCATTGCTTCGGCCTGACATGTTTTGTGAAACCAAGAAGTATTCAGTCCACGCAGCTGGAAATTCATGATAGCTCTGCAATTGCTCCTGTACAGTTTCATTTTCAATCTTACCTAAACAAACTCTGCACTGAATTTAGAAGGATTGAGTCAATTAGATGGACTGAAAAAAAATGAGAGAAAAACCTTTGAAAACAACATTAGCCATCCCTTCCTGTATCTTAATGCACCCACTTAGCAGTCATGATAGAACAAGAAATCAATATAAAGAAGTACCAAGGGATGTTATTTTTGTTCTGTAAGGCACGGTCAGACTCCTACCCTGCTTTCACTTGCTTCAAAGGGAGATGACACTCATTTTGAAAAGGCAGAAAAAAGGGTACGGAAGTTAGAGGTTCCGGGAACCTGCCAAGTAAGAGTGGAGGACTGAGTACGGCCTCTGGAGAATTACTTGGGAACTTGTTGAAGGCTGCAAAACCAGAGGACAGAGCTCCAGCCATTAAAACTCCCACGACAAGTGGTCCGACACCATCAGTGGCTCCAGAAACGGCTCACGCTGACGTACAATTTTTACCTGTAGGCAAGAAGAGGCAGCAGCAGCAGCTGCAGGGCAATGATCCACATTGAAACATGGTGGCCTTTCTATGAATACCTGTATTATTATCATTTTTTCTCCTCAACTGAATAGACAAGGCTTCCCAAACGCAGCACTCCTTATTGACTTGCTTAGTGCCACCTCTCTCCATCTCTGTTTAATGGGCCTGCCACTCTATATATCGCTGGCATTCCCTCATATTTACATCTTCCTCTAGCCCTTACACTATATTTTAACCTCTTGCAGAAGGTGATGAGGCCACCCACTCAAAATTTACCAGCCCATGGTCAAGTCTGGAAGCTGGGGCTGAGCAAGCCTGGCCACTTCTGCTGTAGCTGGAGCAAACAAGCGGTGGCAGAGGTGACCGAGATGTAAGCTGTGCCTTCTGGGCAGCATGCAAGTCGGAATTCAAGAAAATACAAAAAAAAATCTGCTCAAATCTTTCACAAGAGGCTTTTCTGCTTATGCCTGTAAAGGAGGCAGAGAAAAATCCATAAGTAGCCAGGCCTGCTGGACTAGCAGCTTATTTTCCATCACTATATGACATGTCTTAATAAAAAAAGAAAATGCTGAACTGCGTTACAAGCGCAGGTATTTTCCCCATTAATGAGACTGCATGCAGTAAGTCAAGCTCACAAGACTAATGTAAAGCTTAAGAACACACCAAAAGGCCACTGTACACAAGTGAGCTGAAGGACAAATATATAACACAAGGGATAAATGCATGACCACAATTCAGGGCAAACGGCTGAGAGCTTGCACCAGTTCACAGGGTCTGCAATCAGACAGGAGCAACCTCTCCGTGCCAGTACTGCTGAAGAGAAATGAACCACCAAACCAGAATCATTCAGCAGGGCCTGCTGTGATAGGATGAGGGGTAATGGTTTTAACATAGAGGGAGGTAGATTCAGATTAGAAATTAGGAAAACTTTTTTTTACAATAAGTGTGCTGGAACACTGGAACAGGTTGCCCAGAGAGATGGTAGATGCCCCATCCCTGGAAATGTTCAAGGCCAGGTTGGATGGGGCTCTGAGCAACCTGATGTAGTCGGGGATGTCCCTGCTCCTTGCAGGGGGGTTGAACTAGATGACCCTTGAAGGTCCCTTCCAACCCTAACCCTTCTATGATTCTATGAATCAGACATTCACCATAAGCATCTGCCATCCTGCAATCCACATAAGCATACCCATAAAAACACAAGCACAACTAACTGTCATTGTGTCCTTCAAAGCCCAAATCCAGATTCCGGTGCCTCTACCAACATTGTCTTGCAGCTACCACATGAGGTCTTGCTCAAAAGCATGCCAGCAGCCACATGAATGAACTGAACACATACACACGCTTTTCGGTAAGCACACGTGTCATGCACCCAAACGAGCATGCCATTTGAACTTCAGAAGGCAAAAAGCTTTCTCAAGTTTCTCTCTCTAAAGGGTGACGTTAAACATTAGAGAACAGCATCCTCCTAGCCAGCTAAAGGTTTAATTGTTGTTATTTAAGTCAAAGGTTCTCCCTACTGCTTGGCTAGGAGATTATTCTCAAAACAATGATTCAAAACACAGTATTTTAAAAAGCGCCCTGGGAGCAGGAGATAATCCTTCAGGAAAAGGTTAACAGAAGCTTTCTGATTAAATTAAGTGCATAGAAATAGCACAGCTAAGGGGAAGCCTATAAAGGTTAAGGTACAAAGGTCTACAGTTTCCCAAGTCTTCCTCATTTCGACTGAAACCGAGCCTGAGGACACAGGACCAGCTCAAGAACCAGACCCTATGTTCAGACTCCTACATTGACAATTGATAAAGTAGCAGCAAACGTACGAGTAGATCTATTTTGCTCATTTCTAAAAGCTTCAAGACCTGATTGGATCTTCAAGACCTCTGTCTGAACACGGATGCCATGGTTTTAGCTCAGCAGAGGCAGAACTCCTACTCCATCAAGCTGCAGTCTGCTCCAAGCCCACAACCGTACAGCACCTAAGGGAAGAAGGCATTTGCCTGTAACTAGTGCTTCTAGGGGCTCCTCAGCCAACAAGGGCACAAGAGAAACACTGCCTTAATCTGAAATTCTTCCCAGCAAGTTTGTAACAGCATAAGGTAAGGGGAGGGGAAAAATAATAAAAAAATAAATAAATAAAAGAAGAGCAAAATAAGCAGCAATGCACATTTGCATGTTTATGAATTAATTAGCTAAACATATGGCCTAAAACCATAAGATACTTTGTGGTGTATTCATTTTAATAAGCTAAACCACATTATTCCACAAATGAATACTTGCTAGTTTTTGTCTAACACTGCCTTAAGAACCGTGGCACCAACAGAAAGGTCCATCAGCATGCATACGCCTTAAAAGCCAGAGTGTTACTTCAAATGAAGACTACGTCCTTTTGGAAATCAAGTCTAGGTTTTCCAGCAGAGAGCCTGAGCTTGCACACAGGAAGAAAGCAACTACCCTTCCAGTCAAAGCAAAGACAGTCAGCACGAAGAGAAACAGTTTTCTCAAGGTCGCAGAGGGAGAGGAGCGCTTCCAAGCGATGGCAGAAGAGGAACAGTCGCTTCGTTCAAACCACTGACCCAGTGTCTCAGGTGACCCAGGTGCGGTCACGCAGGGATCAAAGAGCAGGGCAGAATTTGCAAATGCAGGGAAAAAAAAAAAAAAGGTTTATTCCATGTTTGTTGTAGATTTACACAGGCAAGTTCTGCCTCCTGTAAATGTTAGTGCAACTCAGCGTATTTAGTCATCAGCCAAACCATCTCACTTGGCAGGCAAATGTTCAGCATTAAGCTCTGTCATGGAGGTCAGTTAAATCCACACAACTTTAGCATAGACACAAGTTCACAGAAGGTTTTTATATTTCTACCTGCTCAGTATGCTGTTGGTCATCAACAAAGCTATCATTAATGAAGCACAACCTCTACAGCTAATAACGCTTTAATAAGGGCACATAAAACATCCAGGTGCAATGGGATGCTGAGACCAACTCTTAAATCACAGCACTGGATTCAGCGTAAGCAGCATGATTCATTTGTTCTTGGAGAAGCGACAATTACACTTCGCAGTACGCATCTGTAAAATCTCTACACCTGGTAAGGGAATTGATTAGACTGCCATTGTGCTTTCTAAATGCTTGACGCTGTGTGTTTCACATGAGTCAACCATTTAATCGAGGAAATAAAATAATTCTCCAACGCACTGAACACAGCAGGAAAGCATTTACCAACCACATACTTTGGACAAGTTTGCTCTTGTGCTCTTATTTACCCTGTAAGATAATGCATCCTAAATGCCAAAACACAAATAGAGAAACCCAGGCAATAAATTTTTAGGAGACTGATTTCATTAAACAGATCTAGGGAGAGCCACTCCGTACACAGTCCACAGCAACTCTGGGAGTTATCTCCACAGTCAGATAGGAGGCAGCATTTATTTGACTTGTCAATCAAAAAAAATCAATCCAGGTCACTGTGTGCAACACCTTTATCAAACAGAGATGTAACTGCTGTTCTGTTGGGCAAAGGGAACAGGCTTCGGTGCCCCCAGGAACCCAGACACAAATCACTTTTACCAGTCATGCCCCCTTAACCCCGCTGCTGCAATACCAAATTTAAACAGCTCTAAAAGGGGCCATAGCAAAGCCATTTCAACTGGAAATAATTTTTTTGAACAGACCAACTTCTATGCAATTCATTGATTATCCTTTTCATTTGTCCTCGTGTGTGATCTTTCATCTAAGGGAAAAAGCGTTTCCAATGCTAGCGTGCATAAATCGTCTGCATTGCTGGAGTCTTCTCCATTTTTAACACATCTAAGAATCACCAAACAAATTAGTGACTATATCGCGTATGACAAAACAGGATTATTGTCAGTTTTGTGAAGCGTCTGGCTGCACACAGAGAAGCGTGCTCTGACTGGCATGCAGTAAGCATCAATTTCTTAAGTCTATTACACAGTCAAACAGCTTTCAAAAGCACACATTGCATCCTGGAAGAACATCATTTTGTACACCGTGAAAAGGAAAACGCAAGCATTACTGCAAAAAGCTGAGGCCAACAGCCCCCAAAACATTCCTGCATTTAAACAGTTTTATAGATCTCACCCCTATAGGTCTAATTTCAAGCATGGCAATGAAAGAAGGTAACGAAAGAGGATTGAGATTAAGAGGACAAAATGAGCAAGTTGTTCGGTTATGCAAGGGAGGTTACAGCAAACAGCACCATCACCTACACATGCCTTCAGGACCTACACAAAGAGCTTCCAAATCTAAGTGGAGCTTTAGTAGCTCTGAACAGGCAACAGAGTTTGCTTGTGACCCATCTCAAGACAGCATGCCATTCCATTTTACTCCCATTTACCACGGGAGTGAAAGAAAAGCCAAGAAATAATAGGGAGAGGTATTTGTGACTCTGCTCCTCAGCAGTGAAAGAGCATCCCTGCTTCTGTTTGTTCAGAGTCAGAGAACAAACCCTCAATGTCTGAAATGAAAAAAAAACAACCCACACCACTAAGAGCCCATTTGCTTCCCACTCCCAAGGAGCCTCTCCAGCACGACCTGTCCCAGGAGATGACTCTGCACAGGGCACGGGAGCTCCGGCTTCTGGCCACTGCGGCAGGAACCACTGGCCAGGCAGCAAGCAGAGCGCTGCCTAAGCCATCTCCTGTGCCAAGGCAAGATGACATCCGAAATGCCACCGAGCCCACACTCCCACCTGATCACTGCCCCGCACCACCACACCGCTCCTGCCCTACCCATTGGGCAGCAGCCGGGATTAACGCTCATCGGTGATATCTTTTTTATCAAGCTAGCTCCAGGAGGGACAGAGGAGACAACAGGATATGGAGGCATGATGCTGTTTTATCATGGGACTGCATGCAATTGCTGTTTCACCCCATGATTTGTCCTAGCGTTAACTGGGAGACTGGCTTCATCCGCCTCCGAGCGAGGACTGCTGAGAGCAATAGAAGACAGGCAGAAGATGAGTATTTTAACCTTGTAAGCACCACCACCTTGCTCTGTACGGGTGGTTTGTTTTCTTTTCCTGAGCTCAGCTGAAACAGAAGCTTTTGATGTCGCAATGTTTGCTGCCCCAAAAATGAGGAAGGTAAAGGAATGAGGTCAGCTCAGTACTTGAGAGCGTTTAACCAAATACCAACTGAATGTCACTCCATGCTTCCCAAGGGGCAGCTCTGGATCGCTCTCAGCGCCAGGCTTTCCACCTGCGGCTGCCTGACTTGATCACCCCAAAAATCCGAATCTTCAGACAGATTTCCAAAAATCTGCTCCTAGCAAGTCACAAAAGAACAAGCAATTAAGGGTGCTGCTCAGAGGCCTGATGGATTTACAGTATTATTTCCAATTTACTTTTTTTTTTTCCTGTTAATCGTATCTTCTCTAAGTTAATGCCTCTTGTGAACAACACAAAAAGAAGGTCACCAGGGAAAGAAGAGATTAGACCAGAGAATTCAAAATATTTTATTTCAGCTCTGGCTGTACTAAAGGCAAGGAATGCAACAAGAGGAATTCTTGCTGAGAAATGTAAAGACAACATCAACGTACTAAAAATACTGCAATAAGTTTACCCAAAGGCTGGTCAAACAGCTCATAAGCAGAGAAATGTTAACGATTCATGTACCAAATATATGTGAGTTTTGATCAAAGATACCCCATTTGATCGGCTGCTGGTACAGAAAATGCACTAAACCACACAAAGTACAATTGCTTTTCAAAAAAGCACAGTGAGGCCAACAAGACCAACAGCGAGACCCGTCCCCAACTTGCAAGACAAAGCTACATTGCGTATTAGTTTCACTGCTGCTCTCTCTGGTTGCATTTGAATGCTAAAATACTGGAGACTTCTGTTAAATTAGTTCACTTGCAATAAATTCACTTAGCTGCTTATGGATAAAAAAAATAAAGAAGTCCCTGAGTGCTACCAGCACACATACGTAACCCGTACCTTGTAAGAAATTCAGTAAAATCCAGCAAAATTCTGGCAGGTCTTTTAGTGTCCTTGACCCCTGTCAGCTGGCAACAGTGTCTTTGAGGGCAAACCCACTATTAACTTCAGCAAACTCGGCACAGAGCTCCCTTTCATCTGCTCCTCAGTTCATGTAAAGCTGGAAAGGGATCTCCACCCGGCTGACCCCAGCCATCTCCAGGCACCACGAGTTTTCAAGGGAAATCCTCACTCCCTGCGTGGGAGCACAGCTCCGCCCGGGCAGAGCACATGCCTTGGCTACTCGCTGCTCTGAAAACACATTATGCCTAGTGCACCCCACATACATCCGTACTTTTATAAGGAACTCTAGCTTTCCCTGCTAAACAGCATCAGAGGATCACAGGTGCCACAGGCTCACTCTCCCTGACACGGCTTACATGTCTGTTCACAGCAGTGAGGACACGCCAGCAGTCATCTCTAGCTATGGGGTTTTCTAAAAGCAGAGAAAAAAATCTCAGGTTGTGCTGAAGGAACGGGGAGGCCTTAGAGTGAAATATCAGAGTTATATCACAAAACTCTTCAGCATTATTCACGAGCTTGTATTATAAATAAATAAATTCCCTCCCTCTAGACTAGCAGCTTAATACTGATGCAGCCACACTGCATCAGCCCGTTATCTACAAAAATGACACAGCTGCAAACCCCTCCATCCAGCCAGGGCCACTGGCGATAATTTAAGCCGACGGTTTAAGGCAGCAGGCATGCAGCTGCCAAGTCCTGGCAGACAGCTGCTCTTGCAGAGATAACCTCACCCTGGAAGCAACCTAGCCCAAAACTCCGGCGAAAGGCTGCATTGCTGCCGGAGACGCCTGCACTCTTGCCCTCCTCTGGTTTCAGCTGCAGGGTGTGTTTCCATTTACACTGAGCGGTTTTGGAGACTTCCTGATCGGAAGCATCCTAACTGCAGCTGTGCCCCTGCCTTGTCTTCCCTCGCCATGGCTAGCAGCCGACTGAGCTCTTTGCTCCTGTTTTTTTTACCGTCGCTCCGAGTCCTCTGCCGCTGTACCGAATCCCATGCCACCAGACATCACCCAAAGCACCGAGGATACCGATGAGCCATACGGGGCACTGCCATTCAACCGTGGCTGGGACAAGGAGTGGGCAGTGCATCCGGCTGCCGGAGGGAGAAATCTGGTCATCTGCCAGGAGCCCTTCTCGCTGAGCAAGCCAAGGTGTTACTATTCCTGCCCCAGTCTGCAAAACTGGCCTTTTGCCTGCAGATTCAGGGCGCAGATTGGTGCCGGAAAGCTCTCTCCGGAGTCGGATCCTCAGCTGCTGCGGCCCTGGAAAGCTGGGGAGATTGAGGGCAGAAAAGCAGCCAGCGCAGGCTGGGAAGGACGAAACACTTAACTGGCCCAAGATGCTACTCCGCACAACCCCGAGCGCTGCCAGCTTTTAACGCTGCTGATGCCCGAGGGTTTCCAGGAGATGGAAGAGACAAAAGCAAAGTCATGAAGTTTTTAAGAAGGTGCCCGCACACGCGCCTGACACACTGACACATTTCTATCGCATGCCCTTCGTTTTCCACTAATTTCCTAACGCCTGCACCGCGCAGACATCCCGATTTCAAACCGGGCGGGCACCCCGCCGAAGCTCTGCACATCCCCGCGGCGCCAGTTCAGCGGGGCGCCCGCCCCGTCCCGCACACAAACCCGGCATCCCCGGCACCGGCGGCTCCACTTCCAGCAACGCGGCCGGGGGCGGTGAGCGGGACCACGGGCTCAGGGGAGGAGGAGGGGGAGGAGGAGGAGGAGGACGAGCCTTCCCTTCACTTCCGAGCCCGACGAGACCTCCCCGCTGTCCCGGGCCTGGCCCCACGTCTCCCCGCGCTCGCCCGATGCATACACGCACCCCACGGCGGGGGAAAAACGGGTCAGGGGTTTTTGGTTTTTTTTGTTTGTTTGTTTCGAGCCGTAGCAGCGCTCAGCCCTCCCCGGGGAGGCAGCGTACGGCCAAGGGCCGCCTCCTCGCCGTGAAAGGCGGCCGGGGGTGGGGGGTTCCCCGCTTCCTGCCCGTGTTATTCCTCCCGACTCCGGCGGAAGGAGCCCCCGCCGCCGCCCCGGGATGCAGTAGCCATGGCAATGCGAGATTGCATCATGCTCTCCACTAACTGCGCCGGGGGGAGACGCTCCCGGCGAAAACCCCGGCCCTTCCGCCGCCCCGTCCGGTCCGTCCCCTCCCTCTCCCGGCCGGCTGGCCCGCCCGCCGCTGCCGGCCGCTGCCGGCCCCGGCCCCGGCCCCAACCCCGCCGCTGGCCGAGCCTGCCCTTCCGCCCCGCCGCCGCACTTGTTGCGCGCCCCGCGGAGCGGCGGCGCCCCCCGCCCGCCGCGGCCCCCATCTGGTACCCGCCTCCCCCTCCCCCTCCTCCTCCGCCGGGCTCCGCCGCCATGCGAGGAGCCCCGGCGCTGCCCTCCGGCCCGGGGGCCGCGGCCCTACCTAACGGCAGCAGCGACGGCGGCGCTGGGGGCGGCGGGCGGGCACCGGCCGGTTCTGTCACGCTGCGGTGCCGCGGGGGCGGGGCCGCGGGCGGGCGCGGGGCGGAGAGGCCCCGCCCCCCAGCCGGCCGTGGGCTGACTGTGACGTAAGAGTGGTGCGGGGGGCTAACAGCGGAGGGGAGGGGGGCGCTATGACGTCACGGCCGCCGCGGGCCAATGGGGCGGCCGAGGAAGGTTCGGGAGCGGGCTGGGGGGAACGGTGCTGGCTCCGTGGGGGGCGTGGGGCGGGGGGTTGTGAGCCGCCTCCAGCGGGGCGGGACCCCGCGTCCGATCGTGCGGATGAAAGGAAATTTCGAGCGGCTCCGCGTTGGGTGCGGGTGTCCCAGCCTGGCGGTGGAAGCGGGAGGCCCCTGTGAAAAACAATAGGGGATCATGTAATTAAAGACTATCGTAATGAGATGAGCCGCGGGCCCCAAATAAAGGTCGCGGGGAAAAGTGGCTCGCTCCTCTGTGCCCTGTGTTTTGAGTAATGGGCTTTGCAATGCCGTGACGATCTGGAGTACGAGCGCAGGGTGTGATAAACGTGGGGTTTTAACTTGGTGGTATAATAAACCCCCGGGTTCGGTTGTGTCGTTTAGATGCATGTGCCGAGCCCGTCCCCGCAGTGTCAGGTGTCAGAAGAAGGGATCTCTGAGCACCTGCTTTGGCCCCTCTCCAGCGGCCAGGATGCTCCACAGAGGAAGAAAAGCCCCTCACTGCAGATGCTTCATCACCTCTGTGAGGTCCTGATGGGGTGATAGCGAGGGAGCCTTGGCGTTTTGGCCAACATGAAGAACGCAGTTTGTTTCTTTCCCTCTCTCACGTACCCTCCCCGTGCTGGAAGGTGACCCCCCAGCCAAGAGTTTGTTCCATCTCCTTGCTCATTAAATGAAAACATTACATGAATAAAGAGCAGCTTTGCTTTGCAAAGGAGAGGAGTTGAGCAGCAATTTGCATGGGTTTTATTCAAGTTGGGGTAGCTGTGCTCAATGAGAAGCAGTTAGCGATTTGGGAAAGCTGGAGGAGAAAGCGTTTCCTGGAGCTTCCTCTGTGGCTAACTGTGATGACCGTGATCCAGTAGCTTCTCCCGGGGGACACGCTGGCCCCATGTCCATGGTCATTCAGCCAAAGCAGTGTGTTGCAACCTCAGCTAACCTGGTTGAGCTCAGTGGGCAAACAGTTCCCAGAGGTGATGCTCAGCTGTAAACAGGCAACGCGATAAGGCGGCGTGTTTGCTCAGCGGGAGCAGAAACGATCTTCCTTCAGCTCTTACTGGGACAAGAAAAAAATCTCTCTCCAAAGCAGACATCAAGGCTATGCCATAGTTTTTTGTTTAATCTTATTTCTTTATCAGAGTAAGATGTTAACAGGAATGCTTTTTGGTTTGAGTTGATTTTTTTTTTCTTTTTGTTTTAAAGCCCAAGTCTCCATTTCCATTTCTCTTTGAACCCCTGTATAATTTCTGTGTGTGTTTGAGGCTTTGTGGCATTTTTCAGTAAGGTATGAAAACTCAAAACTGTCCTCGCCTATGCGTTTTAACACTTCAGAAAAAAAAAAAACAACCCAAAAGCCAGCACAACTCTCAAGTGAGTATGCCCTTCTGAAGGCCCTTTGCCCAAGTTTGTGTTTTGGAGGTTTCTGAGGCATCCCTTCTTGTCTGAGAGGAGTCAAGCAATCTTGCTGCTAGCAAAATTAATGGAATAAGACACAAGTCCCATTTTTTGTCACTTGACCTGAAATGTCGTGAGTTCATTGAAACGTGACCAGCGTTAGGTCTTTTCACATCTGTAAATCTGAACTTGACTTTCAAATGTGCTTTAAATAAAGTTGCTTCCCAATGGGTGTACACATTTGTTTTCATGGTTTATTGATGAGAGATGATTGCACCAAGTGTTACTTTCACAGCCCAAACAGCTTTCTAAATCTGGAAGATGCTTAAATAATTAAGACTCAATCTGGTGGTTTAAAAATAAAAAATAAGAGCCATTTGCAACTTTAGATGCAAAAAAAAATGATGGAGCGGGGCGTAGGGAGCATAGGCAGAGAGATGGGTGGTAGCTGGCAAGCGAGTGGCATCCAGTGCAGGAGAGTGCATCCAGTGCTGCCTGGTACCCACGCCGTGTTGGGCCCTGCCCACAGTGCCGGCAGGCAGGGGAGCGTGCCCCGAGCCCACCGGAGACTGGCATGCATCCGCTGCGGCTCCCTCTGCCACAGAACTTGCTCTTTTCACTTGGTGGTGGAGTTTTTAATGAGGCTCTGTACGCCCGGGGTGTGGAGTAGCTGGCAACTGGACAGGGGGAATGCAGCTGCTGATTGGGGGGAAAGGATGAAGCTGGGGGGGACTTTGGCTTTGCCAGCTGGGTTGCAGCGAGAGACTCCGTGCCCGCCCACGGAGCTGCCAGTCCTTCCCTCTCCTGGCCTCTCCAAAGTGCTCATGCTGTTATCAGTCAGAGAACAAGAGCAAGGTCACGGCGTGGGAAATGTCGGTTCAGAATTACTCATTTGGGAGAACTAAGCAAATAATGCTGAATGTTTTGGCACTAAACATTTGTCATTTAATGAGGGGTAGGGGCTGGCCAGTGTCATTCTGGGCTGAAGATGTACTGAAGCCCAGCATTGTACCTGTCCTCTTGGAGCATCTCTAAGGTCGTCAGGAGTGAAGACATCGCCATTGATCTCCCCACTGGGTGCTGATGAAATTGCTGCTGGTATGTTTGCTCAGGACGGGCTTCAGAGATCTCGTTATCAGAGGGGGATCAATTATGCTGGAGTTCAGAGAAGAGCCAATTAAACATTATTAGGGATTTAGACAGAAAGACTGCTAGGACAGGTTTAAAATAAGTTATACCTTGCATTCAATTTTCACCTGTTTCTCATGACTATTTTAATCCTGCTTTTTGAGAGAGAAGAGGCAGAATCTGAGCACTGCAGAAAGCCGAGTCTTCCTCTCAAACCCAGGGGTGACCCAGCCTAGGCAGCAGCAGCAGAGGTGACAAGAGGCCTCAGCAGATATCGTTATCCTGACGAAATCAATGGTAAGCAAAGGGAAGAGGTTAAATAGATGCTAGCCTTTGAGAGTATGAGTAGGAGGAGAACAGGCTGGAACAACTGAAAGTGAAGAGTCGGTGGGGGCTGCAGCAGTGGGGAGATGAAAGAGTTTGGCGTACAAGGTCCATCGGTGTGGTGTTTGAAATTAGCCTGGGTAGAGTGATAGAAGTGTGCGTTGCAGGGAAACAAGCCTGAATTGTCTTCTTTGAGGAGGACTGAGCTACTAAGTCTTTTCTGTCTTCTTTTTAAAAAATCTATTAGAAATCCTTGCTATGCCTGTTTAGTAGTGCTTCATCATACACACTGTAATGAATAGGTCCTTGTTTTGATTAGAAACAAATTAATTCAGTTTTTTTTTTTTCAGAAATAAATTAAAAATTTGATTACAACAAATAACCATCATTTGCCACTCAGTCATCTTAACGAGAATTTTCAGTTCTGCCTATGTTTGCCTTGGCTCCCCTCCAGGCTGACTGCGGTAGCTCCATGTTATCAGCAAGATAAGTGAGATGCAATTACAGTTTTCTTTAAATCAAACACTGGACTAAAGTATTAGGCTTGAAATTTCAGCATCTATCTCTTCCGAATATGGCATTGTTCTGGTTTTGTTTAGTGAGGGGGGCCTAAGGTGGTAGCTTCTGTAGGAAACTGCTAGAAGTCGCTCCCCTTTGTTCAGTGGACTCGGACGGACCTAGGGCAGACGAAGGCCGAGCCAATTGGTAGCAGAATGTCCCATGATAACACCTCTGCAATAACGTATTTAAGAAGGGGAAAACAGAAAAAAAAGGAGGAGAAGATGTGAAGCAGCTGAGCGGGGGCAGAGACGGGGAGGCACGAGCCTTGTGGGCCTTGCAGGCCTCACCCTCTGGCCTCCTGCTGGGCAGCCGACTGGGCCCAACTAGGCCTTGTCTGGCCGCAAGAAGTGGAGAGGAGATGAGAAGTGAATAAGATGTAAAAAGGATCCTGAGAGGCGTCTGCCAGCCTGTTGTGAGGAACGGCTGCAGGCGCCAAGGTCAGTGAAGAAGGAGGGGGAGGAGTAATGTAGCTTCTGGCCAAGATTCCCCTGCAGCCTGTGGTGATGACCATGGTGGAGCAGGTTGTCCCCTGCAGCCCATGGAGGTCCACGGAGGAGCAGAGATTCACCTGCAGCCCATGGAGGACCCCACGCCAGAGCAGGTGGATGCCTGAAGGAGGCTGTGGCCCATGGAGGGCCCGCTGGGACAGCTGTTCTGGAGGGACTGCACCCCGTGGAAGAGATGACCCACGCCAGAGCAGTTTCACGAAGGACTGTAGCCTGTGGGAGGGACCCCATGCTGGAGCAGGGGAGGAATGTGAGGAGATTTTCCCCCGACAATGAAGTAGCGGCGTAAAACAACATGTGATGAACTGACCGCAACCCCCATTCCTTCTTCCCCCCTGTGCCACTCGGGTGGGGGGGGAAGGTAGTAGAGATAATGTTAAGCCTGGGAAGAGGGAGGGGTGGGGGGAGGTTATCTTGTTCTCTGTCTCATTCTCCTGCTAGTTTTAGAAATAAATGAATAGTTTCCCCCAAGTCGAGTCTGTTTTGCCCGTAATGGTAACTTTAAGGATTTCTCCCTGTCCTTATCTCAAACCTCGAGCTGTTTTTCTTATATCATCTCCCCCTATTCTCTTGGAGGGTGGGGGCAGTGCAAGAGAGAGTGCGTAGTCTGGTCCCGATCAGGGCTGAACTATGACAGGCATTTTCTTCTGTTGTGTGAACCACAACTGCTTCATGCTGGTTGTACAACTTTGTCTAACTTTTAATTACCTGATCTTCGTAGAAAAAGCTTCCACCCAAGATTTTCTTCACCATTTCGTACTTGGCAGGTCTCATAAGCATGTAGTGGGATGAAGATCCTATTTTGAGACTCTAGCACAAAACTGGTGTGAACACACTATCTCTCTGTTCTGAGCTATGATTGTGTTATGAACTGTCATTAACTTTTGAGGGTGCTTTTGTTCTCTGCCACTGAGGGCAAAATTCTCATAAGCTAGAGCGGAGGCAGGTTTTTGGCCCTAACTGTGTTTCTCATCCAATTCCACGCGTTTTACATTAAAAGCAGTTACTTTTCTGAATTTCCTCTTCTGCTTCTTACATGTCCCTGTGCATTGCTGTAGGCAAATGATTACTTTCGAAGACTGAAGACCTGCACCGACTCACCAAATTTGTGGCGTATTTTAAGAGCCAGGTTTACCCCAGAGACAGAACAGATGGTGTCCCCTGAGAACAAAATACTTTGTTTCTTGCCAAATAGAATTCAGATCAAATAATTAGCATATTTTCTCTGCCACTGGTGTTAGTATGTTCTTCTCTCTCACCGTGCTGCTCATCATCTCAGAGGAAAAATTTTATTTCAGTTCACTCTTGTCAATGCTGCTTGCCTTAGTTACTTGGGATATCTGCATTTTTATTTGGTGACATCGCTCAGCTGCTAAAGCTTTGATTGCTCTGAGCTGACAAAATAACAAGCCCTGGGAATCTTGCCACTGTATACTGGCTGGTTTGCCCTATGGCACTGCTAGACAGCTGTCACTGGCAGCTGCTGGGGCTGCTAATAGGACCCACATGGAGAATTCTAAGGTGTTTCTGATGAGCAAGTGATAAAGGAGCAGGTAGTTTCAAAATGAGCAAAAAGAAAGTAGTCACTTAACCCAGAGGCACAGATAATCAGCTAACCCACGTGGGCAGTGCCTGTGAGTCCCCCTCAGTCTGTCTCCTCTTTGGCAGTGTCTACGGTAGAAGTGGAAATCAGGAACATCTCATTTACAGCCCTGTGCTCAAACTGTACATCTCTCTCTGGGGCAAACCCAACCTGTGGTAAGGCACGACCCACCTTAGCACATAGAGGGTTTTTGCTGATGGTTGCAGGGTGCGAGGGAGGGAGCAGGATGTAAGGGATTGTCTCACCCAGAGGCAAGGACCTTGGCTGGATCTCACCTTGGTGCATGCTCCTCTGTCCCGCTGGCTCTGCTGTGACCCCAGAGAGCCCCAGGAGCCTGGCCTTGCTCTCTCTTTCCCTGCCTGCTTTTGAGTATTCCCCTCACAATTTGGGCACGTCTGCAGTTAAGAGTAGAAGCTCTTCAAGGGGGAAAGTGTATTGTCATTTCATCTAGAAAGCAGCTTCTGCTGCCATAGAGTGATTTTATAAGAGCTAATGGTAATCACAGTAGGGTAAATAAAGTATAAACTGCATTATTTTGCATTAGTAATTGGATGCCTGCTCCTTGCCTGCTCCTGTTATGGTGCCTTTTTTGTCGACTTACTGTACAGATTACAACATCTAGTCCTTCAAAACAACATTCGTTCTTCCAAAACAATGTCATAAACCCATCATTGTCCACTGCAGCCTGTCATCAATTTTCTGCTTTATCTCAAAACCAGTGGGACCAGGATTCAGACCTGTCACTCAGTATAATGGAACTGGTAGGAGTACAACACTGTATTTCCATTAAGGGTATTAGATGTTCTAGTTTGGAGGAGCAGTTAAGGGCAGCATATGCGATCCCTCTTCATGTGCTGTGCTCCCTATCCCTTTCTCTTTAATCACAGCCAGCGTAAACTGAGATAATCCTGTTGCTGAGAGAAAACATTGTCTCACTGCTTAGAGCAAACAGTAAATCATGCTGCCTTAATGCAAAAGAGGAGATGAGGAAAAGTATTTTTGTAAATGCTCTGATTTATCTGAAAAAATATACGTGAATCTGAATGGTTGTCATTCTGTGTTGGTATTTTTCAGTTATTAAATCCATTCAAATTGCCTTGTTGCTGAATTTCGTGGCACCAACTCTTACCTGATAGTCAGGATAGTTATTAAGTCATTACTGCAGTCATGTTTTTGAGGAGGCTGTTTCCCTACAGAGCACTCAGATCCTGCTATAGCTCCTTTCCTCTTTCAGCCTTAAGTGTTCACAGAAGAGCTTTTCGGGGTTTTGAGAAAACCATTATACCCAAACATTTGTCCTGATTTAAAACTATTGCACACGACTTTAATAGTCTGTTTTATTGTGGGATCACTGTCTGCGCAGACCAGCCCGAGGCCTCCCTTCCTGGCTGCAGGATACTGAAGCCTCAGTACAAAACACAGAGCCCTCTCGTCCTGTCTTTTTTGCAGGAGATCAGTTCACTGCAGTCTCAATGTGCTGTTTCTGTTGCTTGCTCAGCCCACATCCCAAGGCGAGAGTAACCTTTTTGCCTGATATAAATTGTTCAGGTATCCTTTCCCACTTCTGAGGATTGTTCCAGCTCTGGCCTGGGAAGGCAGAACCTGCCTTTGCCCTGTGGTTTCTGCAGCCTTTGTGGGACCTCTGCTCACACTGTTCCCAGGAAGGCTGGGAATATATTTTACTGACAACTGAAAAAAATGCAGAGTTAAAGATTAAACATTCAAAGTAACCAGTGTTTTAGGGTTTTTCGTCTTGTTGCTGACCATCTTCAGAGGCCCCTTTGAAGATATGCAGCTGAAAAGTGAGCCACCCAAGCCAGTGATTGCTGTTGATGTTTCCAGCCCTGCTGCTGAACTCAGAGGAACTGCAAGGGGACTTTGAGTGGGTTCCCTGGCTGCAAACCACCAGCAGCACCCTGCCAGCAATTGGGAATAATCTCTGGTGAGTGATACAGCCAGCAATCCATGTCAGTTTTTGTGTAGCGGATATTTTAGTGTAAGTTTGCTTCCTGTGTCATAGTTAGCTCCAGTTGGGACCAGCTATGCAGTCTCTCATTCATTTCCCCCACTCTCCAAGGGAACGGGGGAAAGATAATGTGACAAAAAGCTCGAGGTTTGAGATAAGGACAGGGAGAAGTCATTGAAGTTACTGTTACAGGCAAAACAGACTTGACTTGGGGAAAACTATTTATTATTATTAATAAAACCAAAGTAGGATAATGAGGAAGAGAATAAAAACAACTTCCCCCCACCACTCCCTCTTCCTGAGCTTTAATTAATTTAAATTATCTCTACCTCCTTCCCCCCTCCACTGAGCTGCATAGGGAGGAAGAGGGAATACAGGGATTATGGTCAGTTCATCACATGTCGTTTTCCTCTGCTCCTTCCTCCTTGGGGGAAGAACTCCTCACATTCCTCCCCTGCTCCAGCATGAGGTCCCTCCCACAGGCTACAGTCCTTCATGAACTGCTCCGATGTGGGTTGTTTTTCCATGGGGTGCAGTCCCTCCAGAACAACTGCCCCAGCGCAGGCCCTCCACAGGCCACAGCCTCCTTCAGGCATCCGCCTGCCCCAGCGTGGGGTCCTCCATGGGCTGCAGGTGGATCTCTGCTCCTCCGTGGACCTCCATGGGCTGCAGGGGGACAACCTGCTCCACCATGGGCTGCACCACAGGCTGCAGGGGAATCTCTGCCAGGAGCGGCATTACTCCTCCACCTCCTTCTTTACTGACCTTGGCATCTGCAGCTGTTCCTCTTGCAAGAAATGCTTCACAATCAGGCTCAGGCAGACGCCTCTCAGGTTCTCTTCACATCTCATCTCCTCTCCACTTCTTGCAGCCGGGCTGGGCCGAGTCAGCAGGAGGCCAGAGGGTGAGGGCCACAACACCCACAAGGCTCACGCCTCCCCCTCTCTGCCTCTGCTTCTGCTTCTTCACTTCTCCTTTCTTTTTTTTTTTTTAATTTTTATTTTTCTCCTTCTTAAATATGTTATCACAGAGGTGTTATCAGGGAACATTCCATCACCAGTTGACTTGGCCCTGGTCAGCTGTGGGCCTGCCCTAGGCCCGGCTGAGTCCATTGGACAAAGGGGAAACTTCTAGAAGCTTCTTGCAGAAGCTGCCACCATAGCCCCCCCCCAAACAAAACCAACACATCTTGTTAGATGAAAACTAGTTTAGTTTTCCCTGGGAAGGAGGGATGTTTGGCTTTTGTTCTCCTAGGAATGTGTTTTTTTGCTGGCTGTGAACAATACTGAATATAGGTAGACACTGAGGTAAATAATGGTGGATACTAATCTCTTCCTCCATCACTGTTTGCTTGTTTTGACCACTTACACTGGAAACTCAGGGCAGGGACTCTTTCCCACTATGCGCATGTAAAGTGGACCTCAGATATTTTGGAGATGGGAGTGTCAAAATGCTGCAGTCCCTTGCAGTCATTTTGATCATGACCTAAGGAGCTCTATGGGAAGACTGGATACAGCCCTGATAGCTCTCCAGGTCGTAAGTAAGCAAAGGTCTTAAAGGTGATCAAACCCATTCCCTCACCCTTAGGCACAGTGGGATTTTCCTGAGTGTAGGCAAAGATACTAAAGTATTCCTGCTGCGCAAGGTTAGCAGCCAGAATGAACATACTCAGCCACATAGACCACCATGTCCCAAGCGCACAGGTTGAGATTGCAACTGACAACCAAGGCCTTCCGTTAAAGTCCACAGGAGGTCATGGAGGGGTCCTGGGAAAGAAGAAGAGTTCTCGATTCAAGTGGAGGCTGCGGTCCCTGGGGGCACGGTACTGCTGTTGTTCAAAGAAACAAGCCCGATGTACACTTTCAAAAATAAATAATATGAAAAAGAATGCTCTGGTCAGTCTCATCATTTTCTTCTTGAACCCACTGCCTCCCTCAGAAGTCTTTTAATGAAAGAAATACCAATAATAACATTTAAAAATAACCAGTGACTACTTACTACTTCAGCATGAAAGCAATATTTTAATATACTTGGGTTTGTTTCCAAGGTGAAGACTCACAGGAGTTCCTTCGCTCCCATTTCAGGTTGTCTATTAAGAAGTATATGAAGTATCTTAAGGTCTACACCACTTCAGCTGGGTGATCCCAGACTTTTTGAACCTTCAGCTCATGCCGTGTAAAGTTCCTTCCTTAATGTCCCCTTGTCACCACATACTTAACTAAAACACGGTGAGGACCAAAAACTTCTGAGCAGTCCCTGTGGCTCGTTGACTGCTGCCTCCAGCAGTGTGGGAACAGCTGCTGTGGGATGTCCCCTGACCCTTTCATCTCTGGAATGGCTTCCTTGTGTCGGGACGAAACAGCTGGAACTCAGAAATGCCAAGTTACTGCTGTTTAACAAGTTACCACATCACTTCAGCCACGGAAATAAGTGGTTTGTGCTCTTACTTCCTGTTGGAAATGAGAAATGAAGTACATCACCCTAAATCTTTGCAGATCGAAGGTAGCACGCTTTCCTTTTGCTGGGAACTGAGGGTTTTTACCTACTGCTCCTGGACAGGGACGTGTTCAGCTGCAGGGACCGCTTAGGCATCTGACTCCTTACATATATTTTAACAAGAACTAAATTAGCTTGGTGTATATACCAGGGACACTTGTATGGTTGCTAACAGCTCTCCTTGGCAGCTCTTCTAGTCATATATACGAGAGTTCCTCTGTTCTCATAATTATAATATCGCTACCAACATGCTATAATTAGACAAGTTAAAAATTGTCTGAGCTCCTACTTATTGCTGAAATGTGCTAAATTCCGGATGCAGTCGTCGCTGAGAAAAAGCACTTCGAAGATTTAGCTCCAGTATAGGCAGTATCCTCACACCCTCCTCACCTTTCACTTCAACGGAGCTTTTTGTGTGGACTGAACACGCATAGATGGTCTTCGTAAACAGCTCTTCTTGACTTTTTGCTATATACCAGGAGAAACATTAAAGGCTCAAAGGAGTGTATTTTTATAATAATTCCTTTATGCCACCTGCCAGCACTAAGTGTCAGGGTTTTATTATTTTATTACAGCAGTTTCTCACTGAATATGTTTATTTTCTGTGTTGAGGATCCTCTGAAACTCAGGAAGAATAATCAGTTTGCTCCTTTATTTTGTGCGAGGCGTCTATACTCCTGGTCCCTCACAACTTGCAGATAGCGGGTGCGAGCTCTGCACAGCATGGACAAGAGGTTCTAGCTTTGAACTGCTGACAAATTCAATAAACTGTCAGCTTTGATGTCTCTTGGTTTCTTTAACCTACTTTTATGAGGAAAAAAAAAAAGCATCACCGAGGCCTATTTGCTTTTTGCTATAATCGCTCCTCCTCATATCATTTTGACAAGGTAGTTGCCTTGTTACAGCCCTTGTATGGATCATTGATCGTGTCGCTTTTTATAACATTCACATTTTTCCTCCAACCCTGCAGTGAGAGCGCTGACGGCAGAAGAAAGGCAGCTCAGAGCTGAGCCTTCTGGCCCCATTCTCACAAGTATAGTAGCAGAGGATTCATCATCAGAGGCTCTCATCAGAAAACCCCATTCTTCACATAGTTTCTTATTTGTCCTCTAGCGCTTGGCAGGCTTTCTGCTTCCACCCACATGGAAAAGGCTTGTCTAATAATGGCAACAGCATGAAGCCCATTAAGATCAGAATTGCAGACCAACTGAGCCTAACTCGCCCTTTTGATAGTGTTGTCTTTAAAGGAAAGCGGGAAAGTGAGTTTTAGTTCGCAATTGCTGTCCAGTTTCTGGCATTTAAGCAGTAATGTGTGTTGGCCCTGTGAGTGCCTGAACCCTAAGGTGGGCTGTCGCAGCGCGTCTCTTCCTCGGCTGTGTTTGCACCCTGCTTACTGCAGTGAGGTCCTGCCCCATCAGCGAGGACCTCCCGTGGGCCGTAGCCTGGGGACAGGATTATTAACCAGCCCTCCTGCTTCCAACAGATAGTTTTGTTACACTTGGATCCTGCTTTTTATTTCAGGATACGGTGCCTGCCTTTCCCTTGCCCTTTCCTCAACCCTAGCCTCTGCCAGAGCAACTCAAAAGCCGCAGTCATTTGATTTCAGCTGGAGCATCGCTCTGATGAGGAGGCTGAGAGTTCCCAGCACCCGGGCTTTAAAGGATGACTGTCTCCAGGGGTGGCAGGACGGGCCACACAGGCACTGGAAGGCTTTGAACTCCGCTCTGTGTATATTAACACCACAAACTAGTTCCTGTGTTTAATACGTGCGTTAATCAGTGTTTCTTACTGCACCGTTATACTCTACAATACATAGTGTGCGGTTTGTTGTGCATCAGCAGAGGAAACTTACACTCCCCAAATACAAATTACGTGCATAACATTAGCTTTATAAAATATGTATCCTTAGTTCATGATCGCAGTACAGCATCCCGCACCTAACAGCACGCATACAGAACTGTGCCAGCAACCTGCCCGGGTAGCGTGCTGTGAAGATGTTCATCTGTTGTCCAGAGCCTATTTTAGCTTAAACCAGGGGGTAAAGGCTTCTAGGAAAATGAAGCTTGGCTATTTAAACTCAGTTTTCACCTGACAGACTGTATGTGTGCTGTTTTCATTCCTGGTAAACCCCAGAATGCATCAGGCAGACCACGGGTCAGTAAGATGGATCCCTTCCCTTGAAAACTAACAACTTAATGGGCGTCCTGGTAACTGAAAGACTAAGGAAAGGCTGGAATAAGCGACTGTAGGCTTAGTGCTGTGAAGGAGCTCCCTACAATATCTTGGCCTGACTGATCTCTGTATTTCTCTCTCTGCCCTTTCTTCCCAAGAAGATGGGGTGTTCTTTGGACAGCCTTGTACTTATTCTCCTCAACAGTGCCTGTGACATCTCTTTTCAGGCTGTAGTGCCATGATCAGCTTAGTCTGGCTGCCGTCAAAGGCCTGGTCTGCTACTTCACCCAGCACTTTCTGCAATCGCTTGTTCCAGGTGTCCCTCGTTGCTGTTCACCTGATCTCGGAGTTGAACCTTGGCTGGAATATAACCCAGCACAAACAAGGAAGATTTGCAGAAAGCTACACTCACATGAGGGGATCAAACTTTTCCCAGGCTGTTCTCTGCTGCTAAGGCTGCCTGTGCCCATGCTGTCAGACCCACTGTTGAGTGACCACCCACAGTGGAGTGTCCACACTCAACCTCTCGCTTGAGAGTGATGCCTCCTTGTGCTAAGCTCTGGATCGTGCCTGGGAATGCAGGAATTTGGCTAGAAAATGGCCAGAAGGCATTGCTCTTCTTACTTAGGCATGGATGCCTGAGCTCCAGCACCTCACCACATTTCCTGGCATGCATTAAGTGAATAGGCGTGGTCCGTATGGCTTTGTGACCAATCAACAAACTCTGTTGTGGAAAAAGGCTCAGAGGATGTAGGCAAGAATGGTGTGATCGTGAAGCTCAAGAAAGAATGTAGGAAGTGACCACAGCTGTTGTAAAGCAAGCTAAACTTATCTCAACACCAAGGGGATTGGAGAGTGACCTTTGTTGTAGAAAGACCACTATATCAGTTGGGTGGGTCAGCTGGTTATGTAATTGGCCTGCCCTAAAATAATCAGCAGAAATTATCTTCCTGACCCAGCCAGACCAGCATGGGGGAGGTGTGCAGATGTCTTAGCCCAACACAGAATATAAAAATTGAAGAACCAGCAAAATTCACTGTGAAGAGGACAGTGGCCTTGACCTGGCTTCAACTCACCTGTTTCTTCCTGGCGACTGGAGATGCCCAGCATCGTGACAGTGAGTGTATAGGGAATGGTAATGGGATTTGTGTTTGTATTGTGATTCAGCTGTGTATTGTAATTGCTAAATTATGCTTGTATTGTGATTTCAGTGTATTGCTGTATCGGTCTGCTAAATCAAAGTCCTGTGTAACGTCAAATATCTTAAAATAAGTAACTTAGTATTAAAACATTAAATCCTGCTCATATGGGATATCAAAAAGAACCTATTCAGTGAATATTAGGCTCTGGCAGACTGCATGAGTATTGGTGTGGGTGCAAGAGAGAGGATGGGACTGAGAGCTGGGAGTAGGGGGAAGAGAGGACCACCCCTTCCTGCTCAAGTGGAGGCATGCACTGGATTAAGGAATTACGGAACTACAGTGTGAGTCGTCACGGCAGACAGGTGTGGGTGCTCTGTGCTTACTGCAATTTTCTCCTGCTGATGGTCTCCTTTTCTAGAAGGTGCCTAGGATTAGACATCTCATTTCCACCTCTTGTTTCAAGCAGACTTTTGAAAATATT
The DNA here is from genome assembly GCF_036417535.1 of Chlamydotis macqueenii. Lineage (NCBI taxonomy): Eukaryota > Metazoa > Chordata > Aves > Otidiformes > Otididae > Chlamydotis > Chlamydotis macqueenii. The sequence continues at coordinate 25,820,328 of NC_141558.1, forward strand.
GACTTCTTTTTCTGCATTAATTGCTTGCGATCTCTCAAAACCAGACACTTAATAAGTTTTCTGACTTTGTTCTATTGTATTCTTTTTTTTTTTTTCCTCTGAAGGTTTATTTCCCTGCATTAGCTCCTCTTTCTTTGGCCAAATTTACAAGGAGGAAGAAAACCATGCTGTCAGATCTCGTACAACTAGAGCTGAAAGAAAAGAGCTCTACAATAGCGTGTATTGACTAGATCTCTCTGAGTTCAATTGTTTCTTCTATTTGTCAGTGAACCCTTACAGGAAATTATGCCGTGACTGGCCCCTGCAAATTGCAGCACATCCACAGGTGGTGGGAGTGATAGCTTTGCTTCCCAGGGTGTCAGGAGTGTCCCTGAAGCTTGTTAGGATGCGCAGGGTAGGAGCCCCTAGAGTCACACAGCTACGAAAAACCATCACTGACATGAAAGCTGTCCAGTCCTATGTATTTTGGGAAATTCACATACGCTTGCCGGATTGCTGGATTCACAGATCCAGCTCTTGTGAAGGGGAAAAAAAACAAATTCAGTATTCAGTTCAGTTTTATCTACCAGAAGAAACTTCTGCATTCTGTAAAAACCGTAAGTAGAGGAGTGAAATTACAGATACCAGAGATGATCGTTGGAAAGCAGGGTCAGCATGGCTTTGTGCTCACCGGCTGGATCGCAATGCAGGGAGCGGCGCTGCCATCATGGTGTCTGCTCGGAGGGCGGCCACCGTGTCTCAGGTGCAGGCATTTGGCCCAGCCCTTGCTGGGAAGCTGGGTGTTTTGTTTTCCACAGCCTTAGTCAGCGCTGCCTCTTGCCTCAGGATGTACCATTGCAGGCCACTCCCTGAGGTACTTCAAGGCATGTTTTTGCCAGTGAGGCAAAAGAGGTTTTGGTGAAATCCAGGAACAAGCTGGGCTTGACTTGGTTCAAGCTCCCTCCTCTTCTGGGAGCACCTGGGGAGGTGCCTGGGGGGCAGCTCCAGCTGCTGCTAAGGTCCCAGGTGGAGGGTAGGCAGATCTGTAGGGACTGTCATGGCCTCTGTCATGCTTTAGCCTTAGCTGATGTGCAAATGTGCCCTGCCCTGCCTTGGGGCAAGCGGTACCAGACATCTCTCTGGGGTGCACAGCGGAGGCAGGACATGGGATATGGGATGTGGGAAGGAAGCACAAAGTTCCCAGAAAGAAAAGCAGGGGTAAGGCACTGACCACAGCTTTTGCAAAGGAAAACAAGGACTGGAAAGGAGGTATCTCATGAGGCCTCTGCTGCAAACCATGCACCTTAGGAAGGAAATCAATTGGCGTTATTCAGAGCCCACCCCTCTGTTGAGCACATTATTTGTACAGTAGGTATCATTAGCAGAAGCTTTGGTTGGTGAGAGAGCTATAAGTTTCTTCTTGTGTTTAAACAGTCCAGATTTTTATGAAAAATCAAATGTAATTATTTAAATTCTAGCAGCCAGTGCTAGGTATAGCTCTCCTGATGCCACATCTGAGGATGTACCCAGGCACAGCATCGCAGCCTGCATCACTACAGAGACTTGCCCTTTCCTCTCAGGAAGGACAGCAGGCTGAGGCTGAATGGACATGAGCCAACGGAAAGCTTGTGACCTAAATTGCCTCCATCCTTGTGTAGTATCTAATCTGTTGGTCTCACCCATTTGCAGGGCAGTTTTGTGTTAGTAACGCGAACCTCTGCTCGGGATTTTCTGCCCCCACTGACTAATGTCTCTTCCAGGCTGTCAGTCTGTACTCTTCTAACCACGGCTGTTGAGTGCAACCTTACAGCCCAGCATGGGGGTGTTTGTGCCTCGCTCACGAAAGGAACACAGAAGTCTCTTTCTTCACACTAAATCTGTGTGGTCATGTTGTCATCTTAAATTAAGAACAGACTGATCCCTGTGGTCAGGACCAAAGTTCCTCTGTCAGGCCAGGATTCATTCCTCAGATAAATCCAGATCATAAAAGCATTCATCCATTGCATATGCAATTTTTTTTTCAGCATCATTACTAGCAGGCTAGCCTCTCTCTGTAAGTACTTTCAGAACATTCTCTTTTTCTTCTAAAAATATGTACTTCCTTCCTGTGCCTCCCTCCTTTTTACATTATACATTACCACTAAAATAACAAATATTTATGGTGTTGGCTGTTCATTTTAGTTAGCTGAGAAAAAAGGACCAAAAAAAGCAGCTCAGCAAGTAAAACTGAAAGCTGGTGGAAATTATGCAGAACACTGGAAAGAAACCAAAGGGAAGTTACCTGAAGGACAAAGCTGAGCAGCAGAAAGAAATCAAGTAAGGTCTGAAGAGATGGTAACAAGGAAATTCTGCCTGGAAAAGAAGATGACATTTTGAACAGGGTAACTGAACTTTAAAACTGTAAAGAATACAGACATTCATATCAAATCTATTTTAACTTTCTGGTTCTGGAGTACCAGTGACAAAACCCAGAACCATGAATATCTCATTTTAAAACAGCAATAGAAGCTGTAAGCTTAGCTTTCTTGGAAACATTTCCTAGCACTGGCAGTCCAGCAAGCTAAAGGCAAACGATCTCCACAGCTTCACCAATCACCTGAATCCTCTTCCTCCCAAAGAAAGGCAAAAGACCAGAAGCAAAAGATGCTGGGGACTGTCCCTGCTTCTGCCTAGCTCTCTGGCTGGTCATAGTACAAAGGACAAACGGTGGGAGAGCTGCTGAGCATGACGGGAAACACAGTGCACTGCGCTTGGAGCCTCGCAGCAGCTAACCAAGTAGCCCTCATTAACCGATCCCTCACGACTTTTTGTAGGGTGCTAATCACTGTCTCGGCTCTTTTCCAGCCCGCGTGATTGCATTCCGCTTGCTGACAGAATTACCTTCAGCAGTTTGAACTGAATTTGGTATCCTTCTGCGTGTCCTGGCCTAAACTGCTAGGGAGACGTGTTCATGCTGTGTTGGGACTGCAGCTCCAGATTGACGGGATGTAGGAGATGCCCTCCTCCCTCTGCCTCTGTCATTTCTTTTGTGTCTTAGAGCAAGACTATTAATTTTGCAATGGTTTCAGGTCACATGAGTGGAAATTGATCTCAAGGTCCAAAATACAGCCCCAGCCTTATTGGAGGCTGCATGCTTCCAGTCAGAAGAGAGCTCTGCATGTAAGTGCCACCTAGTATTTAAGGAAGCGTATCTGTAGGCAATCGGACATAAGTGCCTTGACAGCTTCCCAGGTGACAGTTGGCCTCCATTACCTGACCGTTTGCTGTCAGCCTGTGGGATGATCATTCAAAACATGTTGGCTGCAGGGATTTCAGTAGCAAGTCTTCTCTCACAACTGCCACAGGCTGAGAGGACAAGGCAGGACTCGCCGATGCCACAAGCGAGGCAGGCAGCTGCCTGCTAGAGCAAGCCAGGGGAGCCGTGGGCTGCCTGCCTCGGCTGCGCTCGCTCCCCAGATCCTGGCACCTGCTTGCCCTGGTCCCGCTTTGCTTTTCCACCTCTTCCCAGGACCATGAGCGGAGCGCCTACACACTTGAATTTTGCCTATGCTGCTGAGAAACCTGGAGCCAGCCTTCACATGCCCAGTTACCGCACTTCAGTTGACCAGCAGTAACTCATTAATCATGGTAATTTGCCCTCAGCATACCATGGCAAGAAAACTGATCAAATTCTTCTCCCAGCTCTGAGCAGTTGCTCGCCTTCCAGGAGCTTAAGTGAGGGAAGGATCTGGCTCTTAATCTCCCACAAGAGTCACAGTTGCAACTTGGAGCTCCTCCCAAATCCTCTGAGCTCTTGGGCAGCTTTCCTGTTGCAAACTGCCTTAGAAGTATATATATATAAAAAAAAATCTGTTGAGGCAAGCTTGGCTGAATGTTTCATTGTTCCTTTGTTTCTAAATACGTTGAGGCTGATTTACTTCTGCTGCCATCCAGTTAGAGAGGAACAACTGCTTTAAGAAAAAAAACACCTCTGGAAATACAAGGGAAAACAGTTAGGTTTTGAACATGAATGGCCATAAGAGAAGAGAATGGCCAATGAGAACCGTGTCTGACAAGGAAAAAAAAAAAGATTTGTTCCTGCTATATATAAAGCAAACTGTATGTTTCTAAACCCGTAAGAACAAATACCCTTTGTTTTCATTTGAGTGGCAGTAGTAGCAGGGAGAAAGAGTTTTAAATGCTTTGCTGGGGAAAAATGACATCTGCACTTCCCGTCTTTGTCAGGGAAACCTTCCCCGGCTGTGGCAAACAGCCAGGCATGGCTGGGGTGCGCTTGCCCTTCTCCCGAAAGCCGCATTTCCCCCTTTTCCCCTCCCAGCAATTGAGTTCAGTGTTTACACTGAGGTCACTGAATAAGCCTGTTAGGTAAGCACAAGGTATTATTAACATTGAAATATTCCTAAGCTGATCTTGTGATTTTTTTTTTTTTTTTTTTTTTTACAATTCTACCAAGAATATGCTAGTGCAGTATTTCTTGCCGGGCAACTGCAGAAGACAAACATATGATGATAGCTGCAAATGTATTGTCATGGTCCATGGAGAGCTTTACTGAAAGCACGAGAATGAGCCCTAATGTCTGCACACTCCTTGACTTGCTTTCTTACTTTTTTTTTCCAGGATCCACAAGAAATTTAAATTGCAGCAAGAAGTGACTTTGGTTTTGCTATGAAAATAGCCCAAATGAATAGTTTTCACCTCAAAATCTTAAAGTTTGCTAACTTTAACTATCAAAAGATGAGAATAATTTAAGAGAAACCACTTAAAGTACTTTGCTACCTAATTATGCGCTGCAGGCTATTTTCCTTTGCTGGAAGGATGTATGTAAGTACCTGTGTCAGTAGTGCGATAGCCACTGGCTTTTGTTACAGTAATGCATAATTACATGGCATTCTCTTACTCCTCTTGCAAAAGGAACAATTCAGGACAAGGTCTACATGCAGCAAAGTCACCTACCATACCTTCTGAATTTTGTAAAGAATGATGCTTTTATCAAAATTAAGCTTTTGTTTGTTTGTTTGTTTGTTTTGTTTTACTTCTGTGTTACTTTCTCTATTCCTCTAAGCATCTCTGCTTTGAGGTGCAATCTTTTTTAGATAAATGCCATACGACCAGTAGAAGTTGAGGAGCAAACCATGAAGTTGGTTGGAAAACATGCCTTGCACTGGAAATCCATGTGGATGATGAGAACTTAAAGGAAGAGGGAACATGTGTTTGTGCTTAAAAGACCAGGAAAGTTTCTCCAAGCACTGAAAAAGGTCTGGGGAAAGGGCACCAAGTCTGAAGTTGAAAGCAAGCATCAGTGGGAGTTTTTGGGAGGGAGGATATGAGGGCATCATTCATCACAAGGTGGGCATATAAGGACATATCCTCTGATCTGAAACAAGTAAAACCAAGTTGCTGATGTAACTACCTATCTGTCATCTGACACAGGTAAAGGCCCTGCAAAACATTCGTGGATATGATCAGGTTTGTCGTACAAATTTAAGGAAGTATGATAACTCCTATTAAAACTCCTTTGTCTTTTGTCCTTTCTCCTCCCTTCTCTCTCTGTTCCTTCTTTCCACCACTCTTTCCATCTCTGGCCTTCAGAGGAAGGAAGGAAGGTCTGCTTTTCTTCTGCCAGCCACAGCCTTACCCCTGGCTGCAGGTTGGTACCAGAGGTAAAAGGTGTGAACTGCTTGCAGCTCTGCAGGTTTCCAAAGGTGCCAGATTTCTGCATGGGTCCTGGGTTACACCTGGGAACAGAGGAGTGGAGGGACAGGGAGGAGGGACACCCACAGTATCCACCTTCTGAACATCAGGACATGCTCCTTACATCCTGTCCAGACTTCCCAATGCAGTATTTAGGCCCCAAAAGAAATTTCTCTTGGAGAAGATCCCTTACTGTTTTTCCTTAAACGTGTTAGTCTGAGACATTCAGAGCAGACCTATGATGTTCCATCACACTCAGCTTTCTGGCTGCCTAATCTCAAAAAGCAACATCATCCTCTGCACCAACCACAAGATATCATTTTTTCTGGTCTTTTCCTCTCTCTGTTCGTGTATGTGTCTGCCACAACTCGGTCATTGACCATTGGACTAGATTGGAAACTTGCACAAAGCTGAATGATCATTCATTTTCTACTAGTGGACAGATCAATATGGGTTATGTTGTTGTGGGTATCTTATGCCAATCATCAGATTGGGAAGAAGTAGTAGGTGAGGTCTTCTTCAGGTAACTGAAAGAAGGCTCATGTGATCAAAGTGATTTGGAGTAGTCAGCATGGATTTATGAAGGGGAAATTGTGCTTAACCAACCTGATAGCCTTCTATGATGAGGTGAGTGGCTTGGTGGATGAGTGGATGTTTTTTATCTTGACATTAGCTAAGCTTTCAGCACTGTCTCCCATAGCATCCTCATAGACAAGCAGAGAAGTGTGGGCTCAGTAAGCAGACAGTGAGATGGACAGCAAACTAGCTGAATTGCAAGGCTCACAGTGTTGTGATGAGTCGCACAAAGTCCATCTGGAGGCCAGTCACTATTGATGTACCCAGATGTTGATACTAAGGCTGATATTACTTAATGCCTTTGTTAATAATGGATGATGGCACAGTGTGCTCCCTCAGCAAGTTTGCAGATGATAAAAATCTGGGAGGAGTGGCTGATGCACCAGATGGTTCTGCTGCCATTCAGAGGGACCTGGACAGGCGGTGGAAATGGGCAGAGAGGAATCCCATGAAGCCCAATAAAGAAAAAGACAAAGTCCTGCACCTGAGGAGAAACAACTCCATGCTCCAGTATAGGCTGGGGGCCAACTGGCTGGAAAGCAGCTTTGCAGAAAAAGGCCCTGGATGACCTAGTGGACAAGTGGCTAATGGTGTCCTGGGCTGTATTAGGCGAAGTGTTGCCAGCCAGACGAGGGAGGTGACCCTTCCCAGCTCAGTACTGCTGAGACCACACCTGGAGTGCTGTGTCCAGTGCTGGGCTCTCCTGTACAAGAAAAGTGTGAACTTACTAGAGGAGGTCCCATGAAGTGTCTGAGAGATGACCAAGGGACAGGAGCAATTGTCACATGAGGAGAGGCAGGGAGAGCTGGGACTCTTCAGTCTGGAGAAGAGAAAGCTCAGGGGGAATCTTGTTAGTGGGAATAGGTATCTGATGGGAGGGTATGAAGAAGGCAGAGCCTCTTCTCAGTGGTGCCCACTGACAGGACAAGAGGCGATGGGCACAAACTGAAACATAGGGAGTTCCATCTGAAATAAGAAAACACTTTTCTACTGTGAGGGTGGTCAAACACCTGCACAGGTTTCCTGAAGAGATTGTGGTGTCTCCATCTTCACAGGTACTCAAAAGCCATTGAGACATGGTCCCAGGGGGAAGTTCTAGCTGACCCTGCCTTGAGATGAGAGGTTGGACTAAATGATCTCCAGAAGTCCCTTGCAACCTCAACTGTTAGCTGCTTCTCTTCTGTAATTTCTAAATTGCTATTCAATATGCTATTGAACTGCACTTTGTTTTATCAGGAAAACAAATCAGTTCCTGCTCACATTCCAGGGAATGGGCAGTGCCATTAGACTGTCTCCATGCATCAGAACATCTGCTTGCTGTTTCAGACACAAAGTCTGGATGTAGCTTTTCAGATGCTTTACAAAAAATTTAACTTGAAGACAGTGTGTAAAAAGAACATTTGTTATATGAGACTCAAATGCTGCTTGATTTTCACACAGTTGAATCATAAATTTCTGAGGCTTTGCCATTGCCTGGAGCTGCGGTACTTGATCAGCCTCCTCATCTGTGAAGGGCTCCTTTGGTCCAGGACTCTTAACCCAATGCCTGCCTGCTGGGCTGCAGTCCTTTCTTTCCCCTATGCCCTCTTCTCAATTAATATTGAATTATGTAAGAATGTAACTCAGTCAGGCCAGAGAGCAAATGTTTTCTCCCTATCAGATGTGGATGCTTAGGGAAAGAACACAAGAAAGAGACGGTACAAAATTATCCTTCCCTGCCATATTTTCCATATTCCAGTAGCCTGTGGCTTGAGGATGTCCTCGGACAGAGATGGCACCCAATCCATGGCAACCAGAATGCTGAATATCAAACCAGAAAATAACAATAATAGTAATGATGATGATGATGCTACTATCTAGCTATTGTAGCTACATCTTTTCCATAATATGGCTAAGCACCTGCTGCATCCTTCCGTACTTTGACCTCCATAACATCTTGCAGTGATCAGTTCCACAATTTACTTAGATAATTTAATTTTATGTACCCCTATCATGTTACCCCCCGGATGCCTATTTTCCAAGAGAACAAGTTCTAACTTACTTTTTCTCCCTTGTTGTGAAAGACCTTCTGTTTTTCTGAAAATTCCCTTTGACTTTGGCCATCTCTCACTCTGTTTTATGCTTTTTAAGATTAGGCAGAAAGAACATTGCAGAGTAATGAAGATGTCAACACATTGCAGATTTATACAGAGGTTTAAAAATATCTTCTGTTTTGTTTTCTGTGGTTGCGAAGTCCAATAAGAGGAATGGAGAATTTCCGCACTTTCTAGAGACTCCTTAGGAAATACGTTAAGGAATTGTTACGCTGTGTGAAGATTATGTGTATTTGAGCCCTTTGAGGCAGCAGAGCATCTGACCTCCCACTTTCTGAGAAGTGCCCTAACCTCAAGAGTCTCATATGAACTTTGAGAAAACATGTTTTTCTGCTAAGCCCTTCCTGAAAAAAAGTAGGTGGCCACTTATTGCAATTTGTGGATTGCCATTGCCTGTTGCTTACCTTCCAAACTGAGTCCCTCTGGGACTTGGGCATTGCTGGTTTGGGCAGTGGCTGGACCTACACAGGCCTTTTGGTGCTCCCCTCTGTCTGAAGAGGTTTGTGCTGAGACACCTGGGAAACCTGGAGGTCAAGTGTGAGAGGAGTCTGGAGCTTAGACCCTTGTAGAAGACAACAAATGAGCAAGGGCCTGATGCCTCAACCCATCTTGGAAAAAAACGTTGACATAAATGGGCTTCCATCACTCCTGATCCAGATAAAAAATTGCTGTTAGCATGCAGAAGCCATTAGGATTGCCACCAAGAGTGACATAAGGCTTCAGCTGCCAGCCCATGGCTGCAGGACACACAGCCATCATCGCAGTGCTGCATTGGTCACATTGGACCCAGCTGCCCTCCAGCCTCACCTGTAAGAAACTCGATTTCCTCAGCACCAGGTCCTGACATTTCGACTGAGGCATGGCCAGCAGCCCATTCTCCCCGTAAAAGTACTGTTTTACTCCAGAAATGCTTCATTCCTTTTCAATGTCCATCCGCCACACAGAAAGAAGCAGAGGGAGGATGGAAACCTCAGCTTTTCTTGGGAAGAAGGGATTTCTGGAAAAGTGTTACCAGTTGCATGTCCAAAACCGGTTCCATGATAGCCAGATGCAGAGGAGTTCCTGCCTGCCTCACCATGTGCCAAAGCTAACAAGGTAAAAATACAAAAGCATTCCTTGGCAATCGTTTGAGGATGTCTCACTTGCAAGGAGTGGCTCAAAATTAGAGGAGATTTTTTTTTTAAAATTCTTTGTAAGGTAAAATTTTGCAAACAGAAAGGCCTTCCATCCCAAGTAATACACCAGCCTTATCTCCCTTGGACCATCAGGCTTCACAGACACTGCTGAGCTCTCCCCTCTATCTAATCTTCCTTGGCTTTCTCCTGTTTTGCTCACTCTTGGGTTCTAACTGTCTCCTCACCTTATCAGGTTGCCTTTGGTGGGTTGTCCTCATCTTCCCACCTCTCTTATATGGCCTGCAGGTCTCCATTTCTGCTGTCTGTTCTCCTGTCTCTGGATAAAAGCAAAATTTAATTTACCTGTCTCCTCGTAGACAATTTACTGCTCACTCTCTATGCCAAACCTGCCTCCTTCTGCCCACACTGAAATCTCAGCTTGCTTCTTTGAGATTAGCTGTCAGATAAGCTAAGCTTGGCCAAACTGGAGCTCTTCAGCATCTCCCTATTTTCCTTCTTCCCCTCTTTTTTTTTTCATTAACCATGGACAAAAAAGCCACACATAGGCTTGTGCCTGGGCACTTGGTCCCCATGTCCAGGCTGCCTAAGCCTTGCAGTGCCTTCCTTCGCAATGATGAGTAGTGAGACATTTTAAGAGGACTATTGGGTGGCTTATGCCTGTGGCTACACAGGTTTTTCTGTCTCTTCCACCACCTGGGCAATGGGTAGCAGGCACAGCCTCCCACTTTGCATCCTTAGGGTGTGGAGTTGCTGGCGTGCAGCAGCAGAGAGGTAGGCAGGCAGGGTAAAATCAGGAGACTGAAGACTTCCAAAAGAAGCATTTGGACAGGAGACTCAACCATGGAGATGTCCTACCTGGGGAAAGAGAGGGAGACTGGGGGAGTGGGTCGTGAAGGAGACAGTAAGGCTGGCAAAGAGGGAAGTGATGATGAAACTAGCCTTTTTTTCTCTGAAAGCCGTCTTTGCAGTTCCTCTCAACTAGATTCAGCTTTGCTTCTTGAGGAGGGCAGAGCTAGGACATAATGGCTGGGATTTGCTGGGTACATGGGAATTCCAATTTTTTTCTCATTCCTATCCAGACAGAAATTATCAGGCAGGTCACAAAACTGGCAACTTGGTGTTACATCAGTGTTTCCTACCCCACCGAAAGAGCTTTTGAAAGTCACTGCTAAATCACCAGCTCCTGTTGTAGGGCCTGTCATAGCAGCTGATCTCCAAGTGGAGGTAGGCCATGAAGACACAGCATGAGTATTTAGTGATTTCATTGCTGTCTCTGATGTCCCCTGGGAGGCACGTGCCACCTGTAGTGTCCCAGAACACAGCCTACAGAGATTTTTTTTCATGATATGTGTCAGATAAGCAAAAATCTGGTTGATTTTGAGTCCTTACTGCCGGCGGGCACCACCAGTAAAAGTTGTTTACAAGGAAGTACAGACCAAATTTATAGATGCTCTGCATTTGTTTGTGATAGAAGAGAGGAAAAGGGTGTGCGAGGTTCTCACTATGTCATCTCTTTCAAACTCCAAGCACAGCTGAGGAAATGTTGTAAAGTCAGAGCAGTTTGATGATAAAATTGATCAAAATGCTTTTTACTTTAATTGCAGTTAAAGCACCAGACTCACCACAGCATATCATCCCGCGGGCTCTTCTAGGCCAGCGTCGTGCCTCTGGTTGCATACGTCAACAGGAGGATCTCTAACTGTGCGGTGTTTTAGCATGTCATGGCAACAGCAAACGTGTTTGGCACCAAATTTTTCACACTACAAAACCCCATTGGCTGTGTTAGGACAAAAGAGAGATAAAACCTCCCTTTTGGGAAGGAAGCAGGGCTGGACACAGAAACCAGCTCCGCTGATGTCCTGGCTGGTGAGGCGTTCCTCTCCCCCAGAGAACAGCTTGCCCTGGTATAGCTTGAAAACCATTGCAAAGCTTTGTAGAAACACACAAGCATGCAAGGCAGCCAACAAGAAACACAGCAGCCCTCAGAGCTTTTCCCAGGATACTCTTCTTGCACAGTGTGAATGTTCCGAGTTTCCTTTCTGTTGCGGGGATTTTGCTTTTCCAAGGCAGGATGAGAAATAATGTCTTGTCCTAGCGCTGGGTTTGGATTCAGGGCAAGCATCACATTTTATTAGCTCATGGCAAGATCAAACAGGCCATGTTGCTGGGAGTCACAGCTGGAGGAACCGAAGCAGGCTGCAGGACTGCCCTCTCCCCTCTTCGCCATGTCGTGTCTTCAAACCCTCGCGGCCTGAGTGGGAACGGGCAAATACCAACACTGCCACACTTGCTGGGATGGCTGGGAAGTGGAAAGTCAGAATGAGTTTCCAGGAGCTCATGGATGCTCCCTCCCGGAGCTCCACTTTTCACATGCGCCTCTGGAAACGACCCTGACCCTCATCCAGCAGAAACAGTGGGATTTCTGCTAGTGTGGCTGAGCCCTGAATAAAGGGGAAAAGACAAAAATCTGAAACATCTTATTTTGTGCCATTCTCTGAGGAGGCCCAGAAAGATTTTTTTTAAAATGGTGTGTGAAATTTGTTGTCTACAAGTGATTATTTTAAGAGCAAGACCTAACAGCATTTGAAAGGAGGATTCCCCTGTTCACCTCCCATGGCTGTTCAGGATGCCTCGTGTCCAGAAGCGTTCCCGGGCATCCCCGCCACTGGCCTCAGCTCCCCTCTGCCCCTTCCATGGGGGGAAAGCGACAAGCAAGGGCTACGGAGGCACCATAGCTGAGGACCCCACTGGGACAGTGGGACGTGAGAGGGTTGCACTGGTTGCACAGGCTGGGCCTAAGCCCATGAGTCAAAAATCCACAGAGGATTTGGACCTGAAATACCCCTGTGGCTCTGGCTCCTTTATTCCCCAGTTATTTTCTCTCTCTGGTTCAGAGCGTTGCCTCTTATCTTAGGAGGCCACCTAGGGCTGGCCCTGGGCTTAGCAGTGAGCTTTTCCCAGCCTCATCCCTGCCTGAGCCATGAGCACTCACTAGCGAGGACTTTGGTGTTCCACTCTCCGTGCCGGGGTTATTTTGCTTTGCTGGCGATGTTAATGCTGTCGTAGCTCAGGGATCACGTCAGAGTTTGTATCGCATTGCTCTGGTTCTCCCTGCCGGGGTGAGAAATTACAGGCAGACGTGGTTTATGCTCAGTAGTCCAGTTTATGTCTGAGACAAAGTATTATACAGCCACATCTCCTGCTCACCAAAATCAGAGGGCGTCTGGAGAGCCCGCTGCCGGCTCGGCCTGCCTCCGGTATCATCCCTGGTGATCTGTCCTACTGCTCTGTAAAATGAGCCACGCTGTAGCTGATGCCAGAGGCATGAGTAACACGCAGGAACGCCGCAGGGTGGGGTGAAGGGTACGAAACGTGGGTGATGTCAAGCCTTGTTTCCCCTTGGTGGAGAGGTTTGGAGGGTTTTTTTTTTTTTTGGAAGGTTTTCCTGTTTTTCATTAGGCAGCTGTGTGATGGTCTCTGGGCAAGGAGTCCCAGTCTCTTACACCGCCAAGAAAAATACTGCCGGTTCTTGGCCTCTGAATGCCCATGTTGTGAGTAAGCTGGCAGGGATGAGATGTCCAGCACTGCCTGTGCATGCACAGATGGGAATGGACGGGAAGGCCTGTAGTCTAAGCTAGTAAGTGGTTTAAGGGAAAGAATAAACCTAACTGAAAAGTGTTGGAGAGCTTGAGGTCATCTTGGCAGAGCTGCTTCCCCAGCGCAAATCAAAGGGTGAGTAGAAAGCAGGAATTTTCAGAGACTTGACGTTAATAGGCTTCACTCCATTACGCTTTCTTCCCCGCTACCCCCAGCCTCTTCTTTCGAACATGACCTGCCAGAGCAAGATAAATGGAGCGACTCCTTTCTTCCATGTGCATTGCCTGCAGCCAGATAACAAGGCACACTTCAAGATGCCTTCATCAAAATCTGTACTGTTGTCCTCATAAAAACCTACTTTCTTTTGATCTAATTGCATTTAATAGGAGCTCGGACTTTCTCCACAGTAGGAACAGTTGTTGCTTAAATATTTTATCAACTAGCATTTTTCCAGCCAGAACACAAACTCTTGGAAGTCGATAACAAGGAGCCATCATGCACCAACAGTTTCATTTGTGATTTTTGAGCACAACATATCTCTGGGTATTACCCTCGCTTTGTTTCGCTGGGGTCATTTTTGCCTTCTTGCTGCCAGCGTGATTACAGCTTCCCCTTCACGTCATGTAGCAGGAGTCGTTTCTGGAATATCTTTGAGATGGATAACTAAATTCAAGGGCTAAATTAACAGTTAGCCTGTTAGACTAAGAAAAAACTGCCGCTAAGCAAGCTGTAGGAGCTTGGCATTTACTTCTCCCATTGCTTTACAGCAGGAATCCTCCTACCCGAGAGGGCATGGACAGATTGCTCTGAAGGCTGCAAAGCCTTCCTGACTTCACCTTTCTAGGCAAATCTTCTAAAAAGGAGATTCTCCTTTCTAGGAGAATCGTACTCCAGGGGACAGTTATTGAATCTGGTGTTCCCACTTTAAATACTGGCTTCTTTTTTACTAGGCTCTGTGGAGTGTTACTAGCTACAAAACAGCGAGTTGGGGGATCACTGGCTTCCCAGTATCCACAGAAGTTTATTAGAGCTCTACTGGCATACCTGCTGCTGTTCTCCTCAAGCTCAGAAGGAACCCAGTGATAAACACTAAATACAGTGGCCACCTCAAAGACACCAAGAAGTTGTCCCTGGGATGAGAGATGTTCACTAAAGCACAGCAGTGCAAATGTTATATTGCATGCAAATGTATGTAGGAGAAAAGGAGGAAGTTTGCATTAGCTTCAGTAGGTTCTCTAATAAATAATAGGAACAAATTGCAGATTTCTAAATGAAACATATATTTCTTGTGCAGTTTCAAGGTTTATTAGGGAAAACATGTGGGAAGCCAGGTCTCTGAGGCAGGCTGGGAAATGTCGCTAACTGCTTTTGGAAAAGCTGGGCTGTGCTGCCACCAAATCATAGAGCTATCTGGAAAAGGAGGAGTGTTTGTAAAGTACAGGGTGCAGCTGTAGCTGGTGACACTGTGGCCCTGACAGAATCACAGCCAAAATGATGCATGGGCACCTGGAGAAGAACCCTACGGAAGTGCTCAGCCTGACTCTCTGCATGAGCAAACCTGGTCTGGGACAAGGAGCTTGGGACGTTGCAGCTTGCATTTAATAAAAACACCAGGAGTCACGTTAAACTTCAAGAACCTGAGGAAGAGCACAGCAGAGCAGAGTTCCGTGGGGTTTAGCACCAGCGGCACGGAGAGAGAGGTACAAGCTCTGCTGCTGCTGTCTCCAGGGCTTTGCTCAGTGGCTGCAGGAACTGCTGCCCAAAGGCACCAAGGGAAGGAACTTGCACGCCAAAACCTGGGGAGATCGGGAGATCTCGGTGTCTGCCTGCAGCAGTCAGTAAAGATAACGCTGTGGCGATTGCAAGGAATTGAAATTCACTGAGCATTTTTTTATCCAGTACACACAGAAATTGTTGTGGCCCTCAAAAGAAAATACAGTTAACACTTTAATTTTTTTTCTAAATGAAGTGATGGGAAAAAGCAATGAAAATTCCTGTGGCAGTTATTCTGATGTATAGGGAGCACTGCACAAAGAGGGAGAGCGGGCTGGATCAAAACCAGAGAAATCCTGAGGTCAGATGCTCTTACTGGAGATTACTGCCCTAAATTTGCCGTTCACAGCCCCTGGAGCTGTAGCCTGCCTGGGCTTTAAGCAGCCATGCCCCTCCTTGCGGCCCTCTGAAGCCCGTCCCATCCAGCACCAAATCCTTGTACCATCTCTGCCAGTGTCAGCCCATAGTTCCAGCACATTTCTTGAAAGGACAAGATTTTTAGGAGGGCTTACAGAGTGAATTTCACTTCTTCGTACTGTGTAACCTTAAATGAGCTGCTTTATTTCCCTTTACTTCGTTGTGCCTTCCTGATTTCAAAGCACTTTGTGATCTCATGATGCTGTGGGGTGTTTCATTTATTTTGCGTTAGTACAATACTTTGATTATATGATGTTTTACATAAGAAAAGGCTAAGGACTGCTTTCCCCTCTCCCGAGGAGCGGGGGAGGCAGGAGGTGGCTGTCCCAGGGGATTATATTAAGGGCCACCAGCACCTGCTCCTACCTCATCTTCTGTGTGCCGAGGACGCTGCAATTTGCGGCTCAGTGAATCCTGATAGAGAAAACATTAAACACACATAGTCAGAGGGAGGAAACCCAACATCCCATCTTCTTGCTCACGGTGACGCTGTGCAGGCTGCAGGAGGACAGATGGGGGAACTGTGAAATAACCTGGCTGCAAGGCTGGGGTGGGCAAGAGGTCGGGAGGGGACACAGCCAGGACAGCTGACCCCAGCTGACCCATACCATAAGGCATCGTGCTCCGCTACAAAACTGGGGTAGCAGAAGGTGGGGGTTTTGTCTTCCAGGGTGGCTGTTGCTCAGAGATGGGCTGAGCATCGGGCTGCTTGTGGGTGGTGAGAGGTTGCCTTTGCATTGCTTGTTCTTTTTCTCTTTCCTGCCCTTATTAAACTGTCCTTATCCCAACCCACAAATTTTCTTGCTTTTGCTCTTCCTGCTCTCCCCTCTCCCACTGGGAGGGAGCAAGCGAGTGGGTGCTGTGGGTGCTCAGCTACTGGCTGGTGTCAACCCACCACACAGGCAAAGAGAGGAATCAAAGCTAGTTTATTAATCCTTTCACATTGTTTTTGGGTGAGTATTTGAAATGGGGCCCTGGACTCCCTTTGCTGTTAGTGGCTCAGGGTTACAGGTAAGAGACACTGTGGATCAACTCTCCTTTAATTTAAACCAGAGCTCATTCCTGTAAATTGCATCCACTCTGTTGTCCTTCAGTTAAGGGGCACAAGGAAGAGGTTACAGCAAGACCACCAACGCTGTGTGGACAGGTTTGGTTCAGCTTACATAATAAGAGTCACAGAATTTGCTACTCTGCCACCTGCCCACCTCAGGAGCCGCGCTGTCCCCCTCCTCTGTCAGGGTACAAGTACACTCACCACAAAGATCACTGTTTACAAACATTGTTTCTGTTTCTCCCCAAAGTGGCTTCATGAAAATTCCAACAAAGCATCAGGTCCTTCAGACCTTGAGAGACTCAGGGTTTCTGCTATAATGCTCAAACTGCACATTCTTGTTTTTACTGTCTTGTAAATCGCGGGTTCTTGCACTGCTCAGCATTACGGTCAATAGCCATCTTCTGATACCCACTGCAGCAAGGGGAACTATTGCATTTCTGTCCCCTCATCTGCTCTCCTGGAGTAGAGAACACCCTTACTGGTGTATTTTTGCATGCATATGAGTTGTTTATCTTTAAGAGGCATTTAGAAGGAAGGGCCTGGCTCTTGGGAAGGGATTGCAGCAAATCTTTCCTGCTGAAACCCAGCTCACACCATCCGGAGAACTGCTGAAATAACCTCAGCTGTCACCGCTCCTGTCACCAGCAGGTCTCTCTCAAATTTGCTGCAAAACCGTATCAGCACACTGAATATAATCCACTTTAAAATATTAAACAAAATGACTGCAAACAGAAGATGGGTCATTTTCCAAGAAACTTCAGTGCAGCTTCCACATGCTGCATGATGCTTGTTTCACAGCAGTCAGGTTGGTTTTGCAGGACCAAAGTATTGTACGAAGCTCTTGATGTTCCACTCCCAGAAAGGCAAACTGCTTGCAGAGCTCTCTGCGAGCACAGAAGGAGCCACATGTTGAAGATTTAGGCCACGATAAAAGCATAGCTAAAGCAATCCAGAAAGACACTTGTACTCAAGTAGTTTGACTCGCAAGAGAAAATTGAGCATCAGACTATTGTTTATAGTATCAAGACCTCTGGAAAGCAGCAGCATCTTCTGGCTGAAAACTGAATAGAAGTCATGAAGCAAATTACTGGGGTTGAATTGGGGCCAACACGTTACTGATCACAGGAAATGCCATGACTGATGTCTTCCGGCAAAGAATCATGTATCTCACCTCAGGTCCTTACTGCTTCCTCCCCTCCCTTTGCTCAGGTGGCTGTTAGAAAGGTAATTATTTCCATGAAATCACTCAATGGCTGCAGGACCATAAATTCTGATTTCACAGCCCCAGGGAGTTTCTCAGCCAGAGGTTGAGGCCTGGCCTAGGGCTTGCTTCTCTACCTCAGCGTGGGTGCAGATGCCACATAGCCACCTCAAAGGCACATTAAAAACTAGTGGCAAATCTTGCCCCTCCCTGCAGTAACTGTGATTTGCCCTGTGAGAGCCTTCACCGTGCCACACCATGGAGAACAGGCTGGAGCACAGACCTTAACTCTTCAACTAGGGAACGTAAGCTGCTTAGGTACTGCAACCATGGACACCTCAGTAAACAAGCAGCAGCTTTGTGTTTGATCTCTCTTGTCCTTTCTGAAAACACACACAGAAAAACTCATGAGGGCAACTTCCAGTCACAGCTTTTAGGTATCATGACAAAATTTGCTCTCGCTTACGGGACTGTAGCCACCTACTAGGCCAGAAGAGTGATTTATTGTCAATTGAAAGGGAAAAAGGACACATTTTAACTCTTTTTAAGGGTCTTCCAAGCATAGCACCTGATGTCATGCAATCAGACAGATGCATGACAAGGGCAAGGATTTCTCTGCTGCAGGGGTGGCAGACCATTTGCCATTAGTCCTGTGAACAAAGTGAGTCTGAGTAAGATGAGCTGTACTTGCCACACACACAACTGCTTTTTTTTGAATCTGAAAAAGTGGGTTCAAGTCATGCAAGTGACCAACATGTACTGCAAATTTTATTTTTATTTCCTTATTACAGAAAGAAAATTAGCATATGCCTACATCTTGATTAAAACAAATTCACCACTGCAGGAAAAAAAAGCATTCTTTTTATTCTCTAAAGCACACCTGGGAACACAAAACAAAGTCTAATGTCAGTACATAAAAGCTGCTTCTTAGTGCACCTCTTAATTGCAGTTTCTCCATTAGTTCTTTCTTAAAAAAATCATTACACCGTAGGTATTTATATATGCTTGCATTAAGCTTTGCTACCCACAATGCAATTCACTTCTAGAAGTCAGTTAAGAAGCTAAACCAAAAAGGCCCCTTAAGTTTTCTTTATTTACAGTTGCAGTGGCTAAATTTTAAATACTTTACAGTCACTCCCAGCACTGGCTCCCATTTCAAAGCATTAGTGCATTCCATGATTTCTTTATAACTATTTTCTAAAGGGGATTAAGTTGTCCATACCTACAGCTATGTAGGTATACCTCAGTTATCTACATAAAGTACCTTACAGAAAATAAACATGCTGATGAAAATATTTATAGTAATGAAAGACAAATGAGAAACCCAACCTTTAGAAAGAATGGCCAGGTCCTTGGTTTTGTGCTGCAGTCATTGTTGACAGTGGGAACAGCAGCAACATGGGAGAAAGCAGTTCAGGAGCGCTGAAGTTCAGAGCAGGCCTCTCTGGTTGCTTTATGAAGAGAGCTTTACGTTCAGCTCTCATTTCCTCCTCTCTTTCACATCTCCCTTGTTACTGCTTTTTTGTTAAATCATCGGGTAAATTTCTGAACTGCGACAGCATAGAAATTTACTTCGGGGGGGGGGGAAATATCAATGCATCAGCAGACAGGCAGCCTTCCATTACCTGAATAAAAAAAGATCTGTTCCTCTGAGTTTTACAGTTTATGATTGGATGCAGGTCTTGTGGAAACTGAGAAACTGCTGTAAAAATTAACAAATGGGATGCACAAGCATTTATCTGTTCTTAAATACTTTCAAAACCCAAATGGAAGGAAGAAGTATCTATAGTTCAGGTAGGTCGGTCCAGAAGATATTTTTTTGTTGTTGTTGTTGTTACACAATAAGGTAGATCTACTTAGCACATTCCAGGTTAAAAAAAAATACAGTAAACATTCAGTAGCTGGAATGCATGTAATATACAAGTACCATTACATTTACAAAGCCGTTCAGGACAACTTTTCTTTCTAGAATAAGCATAAAAAAGTTACAAGCTAATTCACAATAACTTTAGATACAACGTTATTAAAATACATTGATGTTAATCATAAAAATATTTTACTATTTACATGTACATTGTATAAACCTTAACAATAAGAATATGCCCATTTTCGGATGCCTTAAACGAATATTTAGGCAGATTGGCCCATTTTATAGTGCAGTATCCCTGTTTTGGTCTTCACACCATGAAACTGTACCAGATTCACAGTATCTTTGCTAGTGCTTTGCTGAAAGGCTTAAACTTTCTATTAGTTCAGAAACATTCATTCATTCCAAAGACCCAGTTTTGTTTCCACTTTGTTTCTTATTAAATCCTGCCCCCAACAGTTCAGGACACTCTGCCTGGCCTTGTGCGATCTGGTTGCATTTCCAAATAAGGCTGTAATTCATTTCATCAGTTATCACGCTATCTTGCTTGTAGTCTGGATGCTGCGCGATAAATTCCCTCATCCATCGAGCAACTGTCATTAATTCTCCTGTGGGAAAAGTAAAATTTCACAGTTTATACATCTAATTTAGCAGTATAACACGTGAAGTTCCATGTATCATATGCACAATTAATGATTAGTCCATGCTTCCATAAGAAACACATTCCTATATGCTATATTTTTTACAAATATGGCTGAACCGCAGGCATGATTAAGCTGACATATCACTGATAATCTAAAACCCACTCATCTGGTGCAATCTTCAAACTTTCAGATGTTGTAGTGAGACAGTGCAGATATTGTACAGCAAGATTTCTTAAACATGTCATTTGACAGAGGATCTGGCTGAGGCAAACCAAGAGACACCTCTGCAACATGTATATACGTATAAAACAACTCTGTAGTTGATTCATCCAACTCGGCTGCTAGCTTTGCGCTGTCTACCTTGACTTATTATTCTTTCTCCCTCTGGCAGCTCCCCTAGCAAAAAATAGGCAGGTTCCAAATTATACCAACTCCTGGTTTGTAGGCGCTGCCTCTGCTTCACTATGCAGTCCATGGGGCAGTCAGCAGGTGCCTAAGGGTCCCTGACACTTCTATACAGGGTCATCAAATGGCACACACCACTTGCAGGAGACCTGCATCCCTACAATGCAGCAGCTGGAGGCCAGCTGCACACCGGCGTTCAGGCTATTGAATCTTGCTCCTCAATGCAGCATATGCAAGCAAGCCTTGACTAGAACAAGTTCAAGGTAACTCTGACAGTAACATATTAAGGTAGGCTGGTGGGATGCTCGAAGAGCCTAGCAAAAAGCTTTCATTGCTAGCTACGGGAATTTCGGCTTTCTTGTAAGAGTGGAAAGAGTAAAGGGCTTCCACTACAGAAATCTGTGGTTTAAGAATATTACAAAAAGCAAGAGGAACCAAGTTTGGGAAAGCAAGGAGGAACATATAAATAAAAAGCATCCAAGACTGTTTAAGGATATCCTATCAGTTGTTTTGAACAGAGGTACATGAACACAGATCAGAAAAGCTGCAAAAAGTACAGGAAAGAAAAATAGAATGAGAAATAAGAATGTCCCTCAAAAACCAGAAGACACGTGGCCAGAGTTTATACTTCTATATAAAAAGAGAGCAGAAAAAAAAAATACTCAAGAAGCACTATTATTGGTTGAAGGCACTAAAAACTCACAGGAAAACCTTCTCAAACCAATGAGAAGCAGGGGGCCTGCAAGAAAATCAGTTGGACTGGGAGATAAGCAGAGCAGAGCATAAGAAGAGATGCATTTTTGGACTAAAAGCAGCTGCAGGCTGTCAGTGCAGGAGGAGATGGCAGAGCAGTCCATTTCACAGCAACACAGACACCTTGTGGTCAGGCAGCCCAGTCACTCCCCATCCTTTTTACCAGTGTAACTCTGCAGCACCTTCATCCTGAACACGGTACGCAGCTCTCAAAGAACATGAGTATCGAAAAAAGGCACCACAGACTGACAAGAAGTGTGAGACAACTTCCAAGCGAGGAGAGACAAGGCAAAGGGAATTGCAAGTTTGGAAGCAGCAATATACTTGAGAAGTTTGCAAAATCGTGAACGTTGATGAGAAGTGAGCAGAGAAACATTATCCTACAATTCAGGAACTAGAGGGCGTATCATGAAATAACTAGGAAGAGCACTTAAGCCTGCAAAACTATGGGAATTAGATTTTTCAAAGAGCGTATAATAAAACTGTGGCATTTCTTATTGTATGACTTTATGGGGACTTCAAGAAGGGCAAGGCACCGATCATGGAAAACATGTTTGTCAATAGTCATCAAGCATCATGATTACTGCACGACCTTCGACTGAGAAGGTGCCTACACTGCAGACAGCCAGGAACCAGGAGAGCAGGCCAGGACAAGGATCACTTGATCTTAATATTGCTATCTTAATATTGCTTTCATTAAAATTTGGTGGCGGTCAGCAGCTGCTGCCTGCCTAGGAAATCTGCACTTTCACTGAGTGGTGGCAGTCACACACCAGCTAGATGGAGACCAGGAGGACAATACCTAGCTGTGCTGCAAGAGAAGATGTCACTGAAGCACAGATGGACTATGTCAGGCCCAAGTTAAACACTGGCACCTTAGCTGCTGTGGCTTTAAGTCATGAGTGATCTGTGTTCACCATTTGAGGAGAGAAATCTGAAAAACAGCCGCTCTTTGTGGACATGTCTCATGCTAGGCAGGCTGCAGTTCAGGACATGTGATTCAAGATTGAGACTAAAATGGAATAATCCAAAGTTCACAATTGAGAAATATCATGGGACAGTAATACAATACCTAACACTTTTTATTCTGTGAATTCTGGTTCTTATGAAGCATTGTTTAAAAATAATTTCAGTTCATCAGAATTAAGATATAAACCCTAGACTCTAATCTACCTAGTGAGGTATAAATACACAAGCTGACTTTTGCAATGCCTGTGACTTCACACCAAGTAGCAAACTTGTTCTTTGGAAGGGGAACATCTGCCACAGGGAGTGAAGCTCAGGTTATCAGCTCTTGGAAAAAACCTCTGTAAAGGCTTATGCATTCCTTGTTTTTTCAACAGCATTTTCCTGAAGGGAGAAAACTCAACAACAAACAACAGAATATTTTGAAAGCATTGCTGTTTTGAGGGCTGATATGCCTGAGATGTTTTTCTCTTGCCACTTTCTCTTCTCTCCCTCAGTTAAGCCAAGCATCAAATCCCTGCCTATTCTACCTGAGGGACAAAAGCCTCCTAGACACAAGTAGCCTTAGGAAAGAGCATTTACAGTGAAAACTGTAATTAATTAGAACTTGTTACCATTCTAAACTAGTGCTAAATTACTGAATTACCAGGCAAGATAAAGTCCTGATTTCCACCTCAGCTTTAAAAAGATCTTTACCTAGAAGATCCTACAGCAATTTTCAAGAATTAAAAAGGAATGTAACTCTCTAATTTAAAACCAACAAATACATTTAATTGGAGGGAAAAAAAAAAAAAAAAAAAAGATGTCTTGACTTATGAGACTAAAATTAACTGTCTAGCTCAATTTACAGCAAGGCAAGCATACAAAGGATTTGCACACAGTAAAGTGCTGCTGCAGACTATGCTACATGTTCTAGTTCTGCCTAGTTCTGAATTGATGTTTAGCTTCCATTTTTACTCATTATACTGCTGCATTTTGATAAGTATAGAGTCATTATAGCACCTGTCCTCAAAAATATTACAGCATGGGGAAGGCAGGGAAGAGCCTGGTTTGCTCTGCCTTGAAGGAGTTTTGCTACTTACAGCAGGGCTTTCTTATCAGGGAGCTAAGGACTAGGTCCCATGCCGTAGCATACCAGAATTTAGCCTTGTGAATGCTTTGGAGCAGCACAGTTTGGAGTCACACCAATAATACCAGGTGATCAGACTCAGCCTCACATACTCTCGCAACACTTCAGTGACGGGCAAAGGGAATTAGTATATGTGCAAATTACTACAAAGTGGACAATACACTGGCAAAAGCAGCAGTAAGTGGTGCTGAAAAGAGAAATCTTGGATTGGAGATACAATTACAGCTTAGAGGGTAGTGTAATTGTATCAATTATTCCTAATTTAAGTTCTAAAATGGATCATAAAACATTTATAACCAGAATTAGACAAGACGAGATTTAAGCCAGAGAATGCACTCCAGTCCTTTGCCCCTGTGATTCAACACTTAACCAGGTGCCACCAGTTTTACCCAAATGAAAACTAGAGAACAGTGCAATTACTGCCTAAGTACAAAAATGCCAGGAAGATCAATGTCCAAAAGTGTCAAACATACCAGACGCTCTCTTTTTTATTAGCTTCAGGTAGTTTAGGATGGTGCACCTTGTGTCCACATCCACTTCCATGTTTTCAAGATAGGAATTCAAAACCGGAATCAAACCAGGAAAGACCCCTTCCTGTGTAAGAGAACAGAGTCAGCATAAAACACACTCGATCTGGTTTCTGGGAGGGTGGAATGGAGGGAAAGTTGTGTGTTCCAGACAGAAGAGGCTATGACCTTCCCATTGATAATTGTATCAATGCTCATTAAGGCGTACTCTTCCGCATCAGTGCCTGTTCCATTGTGTGTAGAGCCACATCCATCCACAACAACATTTCCACCTTCATGGGTGACAAAAGGAAAGAAGAAATGGTTAGAAGGCAAGAAATGCAATGAACATGCACAACAGTGTTAATCAGATTGCTTGTTGTGATACCTTTGCAAATATCTTTTCTGAAGTAAAACATTCCCTGCCGGACAGCATCTCGTTTCTGGGCCATCTTCATGTTTTCATCCACCTGGCAAAAGAAGTATTTCAGAGATTTGCGTCACCTTATAAAATTAGGATTCTCCCAAACCCTCACATATTGATCTCATTAGTTGAAACATCTACTGTGTTTCTTATATTTCATCACACGAGGCCAAGTTGTGGACTTAAGCTTTATTTAATTCTTCAGGAGTCCTAGGCAAAACCACAAAGAGATAACATTCTATGAAATTAGGTCTCCAGCAGAAAAGGTAATGGTATTACATTAGAACATGCTATGCTAATCTTTTAAGTTTGGATGAAAACACAGGAACAGCTGTGATTAACAGGTTGCATCCCATCTGGCAGACTTATTTGCATATTTAGATACAATTTAAATGTGTACAGAAGAAAAAAACCCGCCATTTCCCTAGCCATAGTTTGCTGCTTTTATTAACAAAATAAGTGAAGTCTTTAGAAGAGTAATAATTGTATTCAGAAACAGAATTACAGTAACTTTATATGGGAATCATATCTATTCCATATCCAAACATCCATTAGATAGTTAGAAATACAGATTGCTAGTAAATAAGTTCTAAATTGCAGGCTTCTCAAAAAGTCTACAAAGCACTGCTCATATCCTCTGCAAACAACATACGCATTACTCTGTCTTTCTGGACAGAAGATTTTGTACAAGTTCTTTCATCGGCATGTTCTCAGGGAATTAACACTGCACAGCTTTTGGACATTAGCTTTACTGTATTGTCTTCAGAAGAAGCGATATGATTTGCTGAATTCTCTGTCTGACCTTTAATTAAGAGCAATGCAAAATCTTCACTTCTTACCTTTCAAAGCTTTGTTTTCAGAAGTCTGTTTTCCTCCCTTCTATATATTATGAAACCTATTTATACAACAGGCTGTTCTGAAAGTTTGAAAGAACTACAGTCCTAGCTGACAGGATTAAAATCACACTTAATCAGACAGCACAGATTAGTGCGAGATTAACCCCATAAACCCATATTATTTTACTTGAAAGAGGCAGGTTTACAAACGGTTGTGCAGTTCTGTGTTGCATTACTTGTCAAATTGTTTGGCAAACTCAAGCAATTTTGTGTACCCCAGCCCCTCAACTCTGTTCAGGTTCTTTCAGCACCTGATCTCTTTTTCAGTCTTAACTGGTATTCATTAGTTATAAATATTGTGCTTTTGAGAAATTCCAAATAACAACGTAATCATGCACTAAGTGCTACATTGCTGCATTATTTATGAAGTCTGAACTCCCTGACATCAGAAAATTTATCCTTGTAGAAATCATACCAACTGTATGGTATGATTATTGTTAATTTAGGACTTCAGTATTTTTCTCCATTTTAATTAAAAACACTAAGAAAAGCTGCAGGATACTACTGCTATGCTGTAGCCAGTGCTGACAGTATTTTCTAGTATACAGACGGTCAACAGTCTTCTGCACTACAAGACCTTTTTTAAAGTTACCCACAACATTGCAGGACTATTCATTTAAAAAGACATTTTCTGGTCAGATGCCTCAAAAATAAGATGTGCAAAGACAGTTTCCCTGAAAACAGTTCAACAATTGCGAGGACAAGATTAAGGAAAAAACCCACATTTTACATGGCTGGTCTGTCTAAACAGAAGTCACAGCTGTGACCGGAATCAGCAGTACTTGTTTTCACTCACATACTGTGTAACACTAAGCATGCTGAATTCCTCCTTTCCCTCTCCACCAGATACAAACAAAATGGAAAATAAAAACATAAGACATAGGCAACATGTCATGTTAAAATAAATATCTGAAGTTTTTATTTTGACCTCCACAGCTTATTTTTCCCCATGTAAAATGGTGGAAACGTGCCCTTTATGGTCTCAAATCAGTCTTGTGACAATGGTATTTCTTAACATTTCTGCAGTACTCAGACACTGTAAGGCACCACAGAAATTCTCACAGTATTTGTCTATAAGCTTAATTCCATGAGACAGCAGTAAAATATTTGTTTAATACTGTAGAGTTGAAATTGATTCGAAGTACTGGTACAGATGAAAACTGACTGAAAGATAAAAATGAGTGTTCTGTAAGTGCACAAATGTTATTTCCTAGCTTGTAGAGGATAAAAATCAGACTTGATGCAAATACATTGCATTTAGCTGTAATTGATCTAATCTTTTGCACTTACCTTGGACAAAGGAATGAGAAAATCCAGTTTATATGACAGAATTACTCTGGTTAGCAATACCACAAACACAACATACGCAGAGTTTTCAAAGTCTGTTAACTGGACCTAGACATGAAAGGATTAGAGATTAAATTGCTTTAGTGGGAACACAGCCATGGAAGCAGGTAAATACCTGGGAGAGTTTAAAACAGTTTGACTCAAACATTCATGTTTGGTACTTGTATTCACACACACTCTACTAGCTGAGATGGCAATGCATGAGCTGGAATCATCAGCAGTGACTTCAAATGCACAATGCATGCACACACTTCAACAAACTCTACCCTTTAATCCAATGCCAAAACACGCTTGCGTTTCAAAAGACTATCTAATAACTTGCACCTTCAGGCTCTCTGTGTAATTACAATGTATAACTGCTTTTACAGTTCCACTTTAGAGGGATTAAATTCAGGGAGCTCAGAAATAAGACAGCTATAAAATAAAAACACTTGTGAAAAACATAACACTGACAGTGGAATTGTTCAGTACCAGGAAAAGTACTGGAGAAATACAGTCCCTAGAAGCTGAACAGGGCTTTGTTTACTGTTGCTTTAACACAAGCCTAATTCCCTTCCCCATCACCCCAAATCCATTCGCATGCTTTGCTGTGCTGCAGTGGATTCTCCTGTCAGTTACATTCCCACAGTCCGCATCTGATTAAACACTGCTGTCCACTTCACTTGCATCTAGCAATTCAGAGGGTAGAAAACACAGCATAAGCAATAAGGGTTTGATACCAGATGGCAGAATGGCTGGTACTTTTCCACTTAAAAGGAAATGTGGTTTTGTGCATACTGACGCCTTCCTTACCTCCATAGGTCTGAATTCCACTCTCCAGCCAATATCTGAATTTGGAGGAGGTGGCTTAAACCTCATTGTCTGCCAGTTTGTGGACTGAATATTCTGCAAAGCACATGAAATAATCTGTCACAATCAAGGTATGCATCATTCTATAATATAATCAAGGAAAAAAAAGCAGATAACTAAAGTCCTATTATTTTCCTTGGTACAGCCCATCAAGTTAGAGAAGCGTTTCCAATCTAAGTGGCATGACTTCCTAAAAACCACTGTATAACTACCAATCCTTAGCAGCAAATACGTTACAGTTTCTCACGCTATTTTGTTTGAGGATTATGTATAAGACACTAGAGGGCTGAGACTGAGCTGACTTATTTCTTTTTATGAGGTGTTGATGCATCCGAAACTGAAAAATACCTAATATTACCATAGCTATTATTTAAGAAAGCTGTATAAGAGAGACATTTATAGGCAAATATAATGCAAAATGGTTTTTAGGAAGCCATAAAAATAGAGTTCCCCATAACTCCTATATACATAGCTACAGTCTGGGCTTTTCATATTTTATTTAGTTTAAAAGATAAGCCGCTACCTTCTCCTAAATAAATGATAAAACAGAGAAATAAATGTGCTTATAACTGTTAAGCCATATGCTAAAGAACTAGCTGAAGTGAAAAATTCAGGGAAAAAAATTCTTAGGCAATATAGTCATCCTCCAAAAAAGCAGTATTATAAAGAATAAGCAATTTTATGTATATATTTATTAAATTCCTCTAAATCAGACAACCTCAAAATGGTCAGATTCATTTGCATCATCCAGATGTATTTTCTCTTCAAACAAAGTCAACGGGTCTCGAATGAACAAGTGCGCAATATGCTGTGCCAAAAGGTGGTCAATACCTAGAAAATGAAAATTCAAACAAACAATTCACGCATAGAAAAGCAAGCTCTAGGAAATGATTTGTTTTACAAGACTGAAAACATCCAACTCTGCAATGCAACCTCAACCCACCACATCCTGTTAAAGTTTAAGTGATGACTTTGGGAAGGAAGGAAATGATTAAAGAGGAAAGAATAAAAAAAATTTAAAAAAAAAAGAACAAGTTCTTGTTTGGAAACAAGTCAACTGAATTCAACTGAATATTCAACTGAATATTCGTATGGCTGCCATTCTTCCTGTTTTCTGATGCACCTCCATGCCATGTTTCCTAAAGCAGTTCTGCCTTTTCCACAAAGATAAAAACATTAATGCATCAAACACTGAGCTTCTCAAGCTGGAATTAGGGACAGTTTCCACTACAAATTAATACTTTTAAAAAAAACCTCTCAAGACCACGCTACGCAGATACTTCCTGAGTAGAAGTCACTCTGAGGGATGCACAATGATTGAAACAAACAAGAATGAAAACATAAAATATCCCCACATACTGCAAGCACAATTCTTAACCTGCTCATAATGAAGCAAACACTTACCTTCCTTTATTAGGTGCTCGTAGATATCTTTGTCTATTGTCAAATCAATGTCATTGTATTTTTCACCACATTCAGATAGATAACTGTCTATGGAATCATATCTGGATTTACTGATTCTATAATGGTTGTTCTTCAGTGGCTATATAATTTAAGAATACAATATTTTAACAGCTTGTTAACAATGCTACCTAAGTTTTGCTCACTAATGACACTTATGTGAGAATTATTATCCTGTTTAAAAAACCCTACAGCCTCAATGAAAATTATTAAAAGCACGAGTCTTAAATAGGCTTAATAGAAAGCGATCCTGGAATTACAACTATTTTCTTTGTAGATGTGTGTATCTAAGCGAAAAAACAATCATCACACATTAACTAGAATTCTTTAAAAGTGGAAACATTTCCCTGATGTAAATACCGTTACCCTAAGCACCTGGAAAGCATCATTATACCTATTGCAACACATACCAATACAGTTTCACTATGCACACATTGTTAGGGATGCTCTTAAAATGGGTATTCAAGAAACCTTTCAGGCAGATTTTTAAAAATTATTATTTTTTTTTAATTTTCTATAATTTTCTAAGTGCCTTGAATGCCAACTCCTGCTTAGAGAAACTCCTTCAGTTCAAGCTCTGACAACTGGCTCCTTTCTCACAGTTCTAGTTCATACTACTGGATTACTCCACAGCATCTGCTATTTAATCCAAGGCAATTTTTGCTTTTTGGGCTCAAGCACACACTGGAATGTTTCATCACAGAGGGACCTTTTCAGCAAGCTGTGGAGGATTCTATACCTAACTAAAAAGATATATTTGCTAATGTAAACTGTACAACCAAGATGAACGTTTACACCATCTTTCTTATATTTACCACAAAAACTGCCATGTTCCCTCGTTAGGCATTCTGATGAGCCAAGCAGAATCTGATACTAAAGGTTTAACTTTTTTTTTTCCTGAAAAAACCTCAGACTTCTACTACCTAACACTACTTACCTCTAGCCCCCTCTCTTCTCGTGTTCGATCATCTACAGATGCAGAGATCACTCCCCAGCGACAGTCAATATCAGACACATAGCCTCTGTAGAATGGAGACGCAGCACTCAACGCCATCTAAAATCACACAGCCTGATATGAAAACAAAGGACAAGCCAAGGACCCAAAAGCAAAACACAACCCCACTGGAAAAGGGAAATTTGCTAGTCCAGAAGCAACTGAAGTATATACACTTCAGTCTGACATATAGCCGAAGCCCATACAATCACAAATCTCTCAAGGGTTATCTCCAGAAATTTCTTAGACAAAGTGTCAGTTTTACTGAAGTAGCACCTGAGGCTCTCCAAATGTATTACCTCTACATAGAATCATAGAATCATATGAATCATATGATTATGGACCACAAAGATGATCTAGGCAGAAGCAGTTTTGTGACAAATCAGGAAGTATTCCGCTCACACATTTCCAAATTCCAAAAGTTCACCTGGCAATGTTTTATTTTGTTTATTTTTGTTTGGCCAGGCACCTTGGCAACAGAGCTGGAATTTACCTCAGGATCCGCTCACCACATAGACCAGACCAATACTTTATAACGCCTGCTACAAACATCCGATTTATAACCACCTGGTTACAGAAGGGACAGATTCAAACAACTTAAGCTGAAACCCTCTGTAACACCAGACCAGAGTTGAAAAACTAGAAATTAAGCAGTGAGCTTGTCTCGTTTTCAAGAAAAACTGCCCCAAAAGTATTTCTAGAATATTCAACAAGTCTTGTGCACACGGGAAGGAATGCAGAGGCAAAGAAACAGACATCATCTGTTTTGTGGTGTCATTAAATAAATCACACTGCCCATGTGACAATTTAATAAGAAATTGACACTTCTCCCAGATTACCAAATTTGTGAGTAGTATTCAAGTAATTTTTAAATTTATTTTTTCACAGGTAGTGGCTTTCACACAATGAAGAGTTGATGTAATAGCAGTCCATGACTTACCACAATGGGACAGATCGTGGCTAGCTGATCATAGAGATACCTTGCTTCAGAAATGCTGCAAGCCTGGAATGTTACCTGTTGGAAGAAATACAGTTGCTATCACAATTTCTATAATCATTGTGCAA
Source organism: Chlamydotis macqueenii (assembly GCF_036417535.1). Classification (NCBI taxonomy): domain Eukaryota; kingdom Metazoa; phylum Chordata; class Aves; order Otidiformes; family Otididae; genus Chlamydotis; species Chlamydotis macqueenii. The sequence continues at coordinate 25,851,151 of NC_141558.1, forward strand.
GTGTAGTCTTTGTATATTTAGAATCAGTAACATAGTAAGAATTTTAAAGGGTTTTTTGTTTGGCTGGTTTTGGGCGGAGTTTTTTTGTGCGAGTTCCCTTCCTATCCCTCCAATCCTTGGGCAAACTTTTGCCCCATCTATCAACAGTATTTATATTACAAGCTTCCTTCCACACCCTCTCCATGTTCATTAAAAGACTTCAGACCACAACACTTAGGCTGTGAGGCTAAATACACAAACACTTGCCAGAACCAAAGAAAACTGAGTTAACATCTACAATACACATGGGCAGTAATGCACCTTCAGGAAATAAGCCAGGAACCTACTTACTTAGAACAACGTTCAGAAACTACTGTAGAGGTAACATTTATTTTATGTCTCAGCTAATCCTACTTCAAACAACATTTCAAGATGCCTTTGTTTGATCCTGCAAAATGGTGAAAAATAACCATCTTTGTGTCTACTGTAACTTTTACGTTAAGAAAAATGTCCAGTTTAGTCTGTATTAGAGGTCACAGCAAAAAGGTGGAAAAGAAATGTTATTTGCAGAAGCCATTACTAATATGGAAGCCCTACCACACATAGGCCACTGAAAAATATAACTTCTTTGCAATTTTGGGTGAAATTTGCCCAAAGCAGCATCAAACACAAGGCACACTTCTAGTAGTAGATACTCTCCAGACTTCCCAAACTGACACTTGATGCATTTAAAAAAGGCAAAGGAGGACCAATCACCTCAAAACTGTTAAAACATGCTAAACAGATTAAAACTCTCTCTCTCTCCTTCTTTACACATTCATAGATCAGAGGACAACTTGGACGGGAGTGTACCTTGTACCAGCATCATAACATTGTACAATAGGCTTCAGCTCTAACTCACCATCGCTGCTCGTCCTGAAGAGTGCCAGTTGGATACAGATTTTCCTCTTCTGTGGATTACAATTAGAGAGTCCCACAAAACAAAGAGGTGGGTCTCAGTCCTCCACTGAAACCCAGTCCAGCTCCAAGCGAGCCTTAAAAAAACCCAACCAACCAAGAAAAAAAACCAAAAAACAAAACAAAAAAAAAAAAAAAACAAACCAAAAACCCCAGACCCTGCAAAACTCCTGAGTTCACTGGTGGGCTCAGTGTTGGAATTTTTGGTGGGGGATGGAGCGGGGGAATACGGGATTTGTTTGCATTTGGTTTGTTTGTCTTAGATCTGCAGTTAACATTCATTAAAACATCTGAAGTTAGAAAAAAGGTGTGCAGTAGAGAAAGTATTTCTTCTGTGTCTGTCCTTCAAGTGGCTATCATAAAAAAACCCCAATACGCTCTTTGAAAAGACAAGACTTAAATTATTTTGCAGAGAAGCAGCTAAATATGATTTCTCGTCACTAATTCTGGACTTCCAGCACTAAGCCTGCCTTGGGGCAGGACAGGATACCTATGCTGTTTCCCCTGACACAGCAATACCCACCTCCCCTTCCCTTTTATGTTTATTCCAAATCATATTAAATCTGGGATTCAACCTGGTTGCTAGCCAAACATCCCATTATGGAGGAAAAGAGGATGGCTGCAGGCACTGCAAGGACTGCAGAAAGCAGCAGCTAGGAGCACAAGGCTCAGCAGTCATAGGGATGTGAAGCCTCAAAAGGGGCAGGAGTGCAAGGGTCTGCCCTGCCAGTCGCAGGGGCAGCACCTCCCACTCCAACGTTGCCACAGGTTGTTCCAGCCCAGCTCAACCAGGACAGTATTTTTGACCTTGAAAGCTATCAAATAAGTTGTAGTCTTGGTGCACAGTGAGAAAAAAACCAAAAGGAAGTATGCATACTGCAAACTACCTTACAGAAAACAGGTGGGGAATACATGTTTGCTTCTAGTTGCTTATCAAGAACTATCTGTTAATACACAGGCAGCTGCTCATACAGCACCTACAAGCCATGTTTTCATCCCCCCTTTGATGATAACAAGACTATCGAACTGGAATTTGACCACTGATTACAAGAATGGGGAAGAGTAAAATGGTATTCTGTAGAAAATAATTTAATATATTTTTAAATAAGTTCATATCATGACTGAACAATAAGACTGCATTTCTTTTACTGGTCTTAAATAAGAAAAATGGTACAACAACCCTGTGAGGTTCCCACTGACTGGAAAAGGGGAAACATAACCCCCATTTTTAAAAAAGGGAAACAAGGAAGACTTGGGGAGCTACAAGACAGTCAGCCTCGCCTCTGCCCAGCAAGATCATGGAGCCAATCCTCCTGGAAACCATGCTAAGGCACATGGAAAATAAGGAGGTGACTGGTGACACCTTCGCTAAGGGCAAATGGTGCTTGACCAGTTTCATGGCCTTCTACGACAGGGTTACATTGGTAGACAAGGGACAAACAACTGTCAACTACCTGGACTTGTGCAAAGCATTTGACACTGTCCCGCACAGCATCCTTGTCTCTAAACTGGATAGACATGCATTTGACAGATGGACTACCTAGCGGATAAGGAATTAGCTCGGTGGCCGCACTCACAGAGTGGTGGACAACGGCTCGATGTCCAAGTGGAGTTCAGTGATGAGTGGCATTCCTCAGGGGTCCATACTGGGACCAACCACTTCAACATCTTTGTCAGCGACATGGACAGTGGGACAGAGAGCACCCTCAGGAAGCTCACCAATGACACCAAGCTGTGTGGGGTGGTCGACACACTGGAAGGGAGGGATGACATCCAGAGGGACCTTGACAGGCTGGAGAGGTGAGCCTGTGCAAACCTCATGAAGTTCAACCAGGCCAAGTGGAAGGTCCTGCCCTTGGTTAGGCCAATCCCAGGCACAAGTATAGGCTGGGCAGAGAATGGATTGAGACCAGCCCTGAGGAGAGAGAGTTGGGGGTACTGGTGGACAAGAAGCTCAACATGAGCTGGCAATGCGCACTTGCAGCCCAGAAAGCCAACCACATTCTGGGCTGCATCAAAAGAAGCGTGACCAACAGGTTGAGGGAGGTGATTGTCCGCCTCTATTCTGCTCTCATGAGACCCCACCTGGAGTACTGCATGCAGCTCTGGAGCCCACAACATAAGGACATAGGCCAGTTGGAGAGGGTCCAAAGGAGGCCCATGAAGATGATCAGAGGGCTGGAACACCTCTCCTATGAGGACAGGCTGAGAGAGCTGGGGCTTTTCAGCTTGGAGAAGAGAAGGCTCCAGGGAGATCTTACAGCAGCCTTCCAGTACCTAAAGGGGGCTTATAAGAAAGATGGGGAGGAACTTTTTAGCAGGCCCTGTTGCAATAGGACAAGGGATAATGGTTTTAAAACAGAGGGAGGTAGGTTCAGACTGGATATAAGGAAAAAGTTTTTTCCAGTGAGGGTGGTGGAACACTGGACCAGGTTGCCCAGAGAGGTGGTGGATGCCCCATCCCTGGAAACTTTCAAGGCCAGGTTGGACAGGGCTCTGAGCAACCTGATCTGGTTGGAGGTCTCCCTGCTCCTTGCAGGGGGGTTGGACTAGGTGACCTTTAAAGGTCCCTTCCAACACACACTGTCCTATGATTCTATTAAAATAGTCCATACCAAACTTAATATCTTGTAAAAACACACAGTATTATATACACTTTACTACTTCAGAGTCTCCCTAGTTTACCCTTAGTGACAAGGAATCATACTTCACTGCTGTCAATAACATTTTATTTATTCAGCTTTTGTAGTTGATCAATCTCAAACGGAAGTGCTTTGAATAGGCTTATTTCTGCCAGTGCTGTGAAACAAGAAGAGCTTGGAGAATTTCCTTTAATCGTCTAGAGACTTAACACTAGCCTCTTCCTAGCTCTGCTTCCAAGACAGCGGTGGCAACACGCAGATTTGATAAACAGTCAAATACACTGCAACTACCTAAGCTATCAGCCCTTAGCATCAGGTTACTATGATAGAGAAACATTTTAAAACAAACAGACATTGAAAGGATTAAAGTACTCCCACGATATAGCACCTGGATTTAAACAGAGGATAAGATAGTAGTAACTTAGGCAAATGAATTAAAACAATAAGAAATGAGCATGTGTTAATGGGAGAAAACAGAACCAATAATGTCTGCCAGCAAGCAGTAACAGAAGAAAGCTAATCATGTGGATTTGGTAGGGTCATGGTACAAGCAGTGAGAAGACAACTACTTAGCAGATAGCTAGAAATATTTAAGAATAAAGAAATTTTATACAAGAGTTCACGCTGTTTGTAAACAAAATAAATTTACACAGAAGGAGGAAACTAGTTATTTGTAAAGATATTCCAATGACTTCTTTTCACTCCCTGTTTTTGCTGTTCTAAGAATTGGGAAGAGGGAAAAAACTCAAAATGAATAACCAAAAACCCCTTTGGTTTGACCAGTTCAAAAAAATCCTTTCAGCAAGGCATCCGATTACATCTGAATATTAGCAGAAAATAAACATAATGCAAGCAAAGAAACCTGGATTTTAAGACTGGATTACCAGGTATAACATCAAATTTGATTGTTTATTCCCCCTGTTGCCACTCTGAAAATGCATCAGTTGAGTCAAGCTAGAGAAATTAGACATAAGGCAAGCCTTAAAGAGGGAAGTGTTTAGGGAAGGCAACGTTCAGTAACATATTGAAAGCAGATGCATTTTACCTGAAGACAACAGTTTCCCATTCCAAAACCCATAGCATCCATATATATATAGTCTGGCTTAGCTGCCTTTGCTGCTTCTCCATCATCCTCAGGAAATGTTTCGATAAATGGTGATTGTGTGTTCTTATCTTTAAATACTGTGTGGAAAATGCAGGTACTCAGTAACTCAGAGCATTAGATTGAACAATTATTTCGAAAAAGAAAAAAAGATTGGATTTACTCACTTGGTACATTTATCACAACCTTCTCTCCTCTTCGGTGTCGAATGTTTCTGGTCAGTGTACTACAACAGAAAAAAAGAAGTTGGCTGAAATATCTTAAAGTTTCTCTTTATGCAAATGTTTTTCCTGTTAGCTTCTCAGCAGTTCTCAGGGTTTCAGAATGTCAACTTTATTGTGTGCATTTTCCTTCAGGACACTTATTTTCCTAGTTTAAGACAAGACTGAAACAGATAAAACACTGAATTTTTCTTCGGTAAAGAAGACTTCACAGTACTATGCTAATAGAATAGGCAGAAGTAAAAGGCTACTGATCTGAAGCAGACAAGCGAAAAGGTACGCTTAGCTTTTAAATTGAATGATTTTCATTCTCCAAAGTCTCACCTTACAATAAAAACTCCTCTCAGACTATACAAGTAGTTTGTCACCATGCTCCATTTCAGAGTAGCTAGGGCAAGTTACTGAGTACACCGAGATGTTGCTGTGACATACCTGAGTAAGAGCCGCATTAACTGTGATGGAAGTGGTTAGCTATGGGATTTCAAGTGGGAAACAATTTTGGAGTAGCATAATCAACACCTTTTGCCCCATTATGGTGTGAACTACTACATAAAGTTACTTGAACTTAACAGTTTACTTTCTTCAGTCACTTTGACAGAGAACACGTCATCACAACCATCTGTCAAATTCCTTGGGATATTGGCACCAACTAGCCACATAGCTCTCTATTCCAGTAATGTAGAGAAGTTTCAGGCGTGTCTGTGATATTTAGGCAGAGAAAAAACATTCAGTTTCTCATTCACACTTCCCAAATACTCTTACCTAAATCTAGGATGCTTATTGATGGCTTCGTCTGGAAAAAAGAGGGATTTTGAAGCTCCTCCTTCTACTGGTGTTGGCTTATATTCCGGCAGTGTAAACCCAGGACACCCTAACCTATGTAACACAACAATGAGATTCAAAGTGTAATGAAAACAAATCGTAACTTTAAAACAATCAGATTATCAGAGATTAGGATTCCAGTAGACAAAGGATTAAAAAGAATTTTTTTAAATTGCATCTAAGTGCTTTCCAAAACTGCTACCTATGAATGTGGAATTCCCAAAAAGAGATCTTAAAATAGCTGCTGTTAAAACGTCAGTGCTTGCCAACAACGAGCTTCCAATGTAATTAAAAAAAGAGACCCTTTAAAACAAATAAACAAACAAACAAACCACTGTTCTACCATTGGACAGTAAACATGGACCTTTTCAGTGGCTGAAGCAGGAAATTTCACAGTACTATGCAGAGTACACACACATTGTATAGCGTGTTAGCACCTGTCATTAATACTGACAAGCAGCTGCATTTTGTGCCTTAAACAGTTTCTCTAGAGGGTACAGGTTAATGTTGACTGCTGAATTAATTTATCCAGCTCTGCTCCCAACAATCTACTGCTGTTAGAAAGACACACCTAGCCAACTCTGTAAGAATTAGAGGTAGTTTCAAGTGATACACACATCCAAAGTCTCACAGTAATTTGCTATTTTGGAACTCTGAAAAGCTCCATAAATGAGAGAAGTGCAGTAAGCAAATTAAAATTACAGCTATCAGGTGTAAAATGCTGAGAGATATGCAAGTAAATCAGAATGCAACCCTCCCTTTTGGAACCTCCATTGTAAGTTTAAGTGTCATCCGAAACAAGAATAAGTAGGTTTTCAGTACAACTGAGACAAAGGAATACTTGAGAAGTTGGAGGTCAAGTTGCAGAAGATTAATTTCTCCATACTGCACCGTATGGAGACAAGACACAAATTGTGCTATCTTGAGAGGCTCTAGTACTTGGATGTATAAGAAAAAGAGTTAGCCAATACAACTATAAGCAAACTACTCAAAATACCAGGAAACACTCACATTTCTGGAAACATTATTTATGCTCCACATGTATTTCACTACTGGTTTCTTCTTCCTGGTTTAAGTATACAAGCTGTCCTACAACACATAAACCCTACTTCATCACTTATGTAAGTGTGACATTGTAAACAGCATTCTTCATGAACAAAACACTGTATTGCTCCTACAGTGATGTAAAAAGTATTTCTCTGTATCTACAAAGCGATGAACTACTCCTCTCCCTTTATTACTTGCATGACTGGGTCTGAAATGTTTGTAGACAAAATTTATTAAACCACAATCTATTTGCAAGGTTGCAGGACAAAAAAAAAAAAAAACCCAATTCTGTAACATACTGAGAACTACTTAACCATTGGACTTTAAATAAGCTCTTATTACTTCAAAGATACCCAGCACAGCTCCCACAAAGAGGAAGCGTATTTTGTCAACAGAGCATTCTTAAACACATAACACCACAGGCGTTTTGGTACCTGAACTTCGCTGCTAAGTCACATTTTGTACTGTTCCTGCTCTCAGGAAGAATTTAGGGCCATTGCATTCTGTACTATACAAGAAACCAGCCAGTAAGGCCAGGTGCTTCTCCTCTACTGCAGAGCAATTTTTTTACTATTTTAAGCATAACTACCTTCATTAATTTGACTGACCAGGCTAGTTAGAATGACCATAATAAATCCCTGGCTAGAATTATGTTTAAAAGGAAGGTCACAAAGTACAGTTTCTCCTAGGTCATGAAGAATATCTTGAATTTCATTTCTTCATGAGCCTTTTTACAACAATAAAAAGGAGGAAATCTACCCTTTGTAAGGGTGTTAAGAACACAGGAGAGCTGCACCCCTTTCATATTATAGAAGCTTTAAGTCTTTATTTTGTAAGGATAATCACATTCCTGTTCTACGGTCCAAGACACCAAAATAAGTTTGCATGTGCTTTACTGAAAAAGTAGTGTTAAAAAAATAGATCAGGTTAGCCATGTTTTACAAAACTGCTATAAAGATCAAAGGTTGTGAAATACGTAAAAAGAAATCTTTTATATATGATTTGCCATATCAATTCATGATGGCAGACTACTCTACATATAATACTTTATGTTATGGATATTCTAGATGACCTTTAAAGGTCCCTTCCAACCCAAACCAGTCTAGACTCTCTCCCAATACAAAATCATCACAGATTAGAATTAACCTAAAAACATAAAATATGCTTATTCGTTTGTCTCATTGCAATAAAAATTTTAGGAAACACAATCGGCACATTAAGTCAAAGTACTTTACCTGAATTGTAAGTTGCTCGATTTCCTTGTACAGTTTAGTTACATGCAATAAGGAGAAAAAAGATGTATAAGGATATTATGAAACACAGCGTTACACTTCAACAACCATCTCACCTTGGAAATGACGTCACAGTGCAAACAGCCTCATTTTCTTTGAGTACAGAAGCAGCCTCTTGCCGTCTTTTCCTCATGTTGTCTTGCACAGTGTTGAATTCAGACATGGTTCCCCCATAGGGCTGTCCAGGCGTCCCTTCAATCATATAGCTTCCATATTCTGGTCGCCAGAGTGTTGGGTGGCTATAATAAAAGCATAGCCGTGTTTAAATAATTCTACAGCTTAAAAAAAGATGGGATTATTTGCGAGAATTTCAGAAATGAATGCAACTTGCAAGAAAAATCTCCTAAAGATGACTATTTCAATGCACCTCACCGCCAGGAGGCGGTGAAAAGAAATTAAGGCACAGTTTGGCAGTAGGAAGTGTTGCTGTATAGCGTAATAAGTAGGATTTGCCTATATCAAATTGCAATCACTTTTAGTATCTGTCTTAAGCTTTGTTTCTTGGGGTTTTAACTGAAACTGGAAAATAGAGAACATTGAACTGCTTCCACAGTGCGAAGCAAGACAAAAGTTATGCTTAATTTCTTCTTTCTACTGCCTGTGAATACCTGGTCAGGTTAAGAAATGAAACGAAGTTTGAGTGTACCTAGTCACCCCTGAAAAGTAGTACCTATACATCCCTTTGTGAAGCCACGCCATCTCCATGAAGCACACTCTACCAGAGGCAGAGCCACATCTCCCCTACTGTTCTTCTGGCAGTAGCAGTTTTGAGCTTAAAAGCAAAGGGATTCCTTCTTGCAAGGTGTCAACAGTCCTTCTACCGAGGAAGACAGACAGGGAAGCCTCACTGGAAGACGAGGTTAAGGTACCCAGAAAAAAGCAGACAGGCCCAGGGCACAAAAGCCTTTCATGGCTACAGTTTCTCCACCCTCCTGTAAGCTGTGACCTGCTTTTGGCTCTCTTCAGCCAAAACACTTCGCTGTCTCTGGTCTCGTTCCTCTGCTGTCATCAGTTAAAAGGTAATTCACAGTTCTCTGGCTAGGTGAAATAGGGATATCATCTAATTATTCCTGAAAACTCCATGGGAGAGGATGGGGAAGAATTGCCCTGCTGTCCTTACATCTACCTTCCTAATTCTGCCAAAAATGGGAGAGTGCTCCTATGGACAACAGGCTTCCCTATAGAGCCCTCACTGGCTCCTGTAGCCAGGGATACAGGGGCTTGAGCACACACGCATGCTTTACAGGGCAGGGAGGGTCTAGTATGGGATTACTGTGTACACGCAGACACAAAACTAGAGCAAGACAAAACAAATACTCAAACTGCAACTTCTGTGGCCTCACGATTACGCCCTCCTTTTTTTCAAGGCGTATGCAAAAGGTGCACGGACTGTCTGCAAGCGTGCTCAAAATCTTTCACTTCCTGCACCCTAGATATATCTGAAAATACCGTATCTGTGGCTTACAGTTTTACTGACAACAGACGTGAAAGTCAAACCAGGTCTACAAAATTCTGTATAGTATCAGAACAGGAGGAGGAAAAAAAAACCAACCCAACCAAAACAAAACAGAAAGAAACAGGAAACAGCTACTCACTTGGGGTTTACCTTCTCCCCCTTGTCTTGCAGTGTTTGAAGAACTTCTTCACCGCAGAGCACCAAGCGTACTTTCTTATTCTCATGGTCAAATTTTACTAACATATACTCCACCTTGTAAATAATAAAAACAAAAGAAACAATTAAATTGTAAGATTTTGTTCACACACAAACACATTGGCACATAATTTTAAGCATCAAGTAGGGAAAATGAAAAAGGATGTCAGACTGAACTTTATCTCTACAAAAGCTTAAAAACCGTCACTAACTATGAATACAGTAAACAATACCAGAGAAGGTGGCTGCATGCTTATTCCATCTTGAATAAAGAATTAAAATTCCCTGAAACTGGCCTTGAAATTTTTTTCCCTCCCTTTTGAATTGTGGATATTTCACAAAAAGATTCCCGAATTTGTATTTACTTCCATATTATTTCTCAGATTATAAAAAAAAAAAAAAAAAAAAAAAAAAGTCCCATACAAGCTAGTACCCACAAACATCTCTCTATCATTCCTTAAGTTACAGTCTCTACGGCTGACAAAAAAACCAAAAGTGTTGTTCTACAAACAAGACATCCATTTTCACCATCACTTGTTGGAGCTATTTCAGACTAGCACAACAGAGCCTCATTTACACTATGGAAAGCCCACGGTTGTTACAGAAAGCATCAGTCCTGCTATTAGCACCCCAGCTCCTGGCACAGCATGAGAGTTTCCACCCCTTCTTGATTCAGCTTTGCTGCCACCTTTTCTTCCTATCTTGCCCAGTGAGGTACCTTGCTGCAGGACCTCTGCCTCTTCATCCCGGTCCCTGCCCCAGGCTGCGACCCACAGTCGCTCCTGGTGAAACACTGGTGGAGAACGCAATCCAGTAAGCTACGAACGACAGTGGTACCAACGCAGCCTCCCAGCACTGGGGAACATTGTTTCCCTAACAGAGATTATCTGAAAGCAGTCAAACCTGGAACCTCATGTCAAACTTCCTGATCTCCATGCACACTTCCTAACAAAGCTCCTGTAAAGACTTTTAGAGCGCTACCCAGTATAGCAAGCGAACAGCCGCCTGGACCTTATAGCCCTTCAATACGTACTCATACAATCTATTTCCTGACACCTATTTGGCAGGGGATGCTTTCCGCTGTTTAGGAAGTGTGAAAGACAAAACAGCCCCCAAGCGCAATGCGCTGCCTGCCACATAAAAGAAGTCGTACGTGGAAATGCATCACAAGGGTATTGGCTTTGAAAACCCCCAGCTGGACAGCGGTGATATGCAGTGCCTTTTGCTGAAGGCTCTCAAACCACTGCCTCCAAGACTTTCATAACTCCATCAACCTACAGTTAAAAATTCAGGCTGCAGTTCCACAGCTAGAACTTGTCAAAGGTTTTGCACCGTTGCTCCTCAGTTTCGTTTTCTGACACTGCCCAGAACAGTATCCATCAGTACTTACCAACACCACTGCTCCAGCCCCAGGAGTTTAGATTCACTCACGATGCAGATGTTAAAAGTTGCAGCGTATTAACTCGTGGCAACTTCTATTTAGTACAGAAGTCTGACATGTACAGGAAAACAGTTTGCCAAACCAGGGAACTTATGCCATGTTTTCCAGCACACTCTAAGTGGATTTGTGGGCTTCATGTTCTTTGGTTGCTTCAGTGTTTGTGGAAGACTTATTGCTAGCTACCATGACAATGAATATAATCCTTCACTGGGATCTGCGATTAAATCAGCAGCAGCATTATCCAAGAGTGTTTGTAATTCTACAGAATCTGATTAGACACAAGCCCTGGAGGAGCTCATTCAGCAATTACACGTTCTTTATGTTTTTTTAAGATCAAATTTTAATCCCCTGAAGAAGAATAATGATTTCTAGTTTCTGTGCAAGACAGTATGTCTTTGTGTGATATATTTTGTGATTTGTGAGTATTATGCCCCAATAATCTACTTGAGATAACTATAGATGATAGTCAACCAAAACGCACTCCAGCACTGATTTACTTATCTAATACCAGTTTCTGCAGTGACATCTGATCCATGATTACTGGCAATAATCTCTTGCACCTTCAAGTTTCTACCATGATCAACAGCATCTCCTCCTGCTTTGGAAAAGCACCATCCTCACTCAGACCCAGCCTAAATTAGAGGAGGTACGCAAGCGCACAGTGCTCCGAGTGACACAGATGGATGTGTGAGTGGGCATCAAGCCTACCGCATGCCTGGGGTCCCACCACACTGCCAGCGTGGGCGGGTAGCAGAAGGGAGCACAAAGGAACAGCAGCTGCCTTCAAGAGATCCCAAAGTTGAACATTTGTCCACCGTTACACGTGATTAGCCTCTTGTCTTAAAAATCCCTCTCCAAATGTAACTGCAATGAGCTGATAGTATGAACACTGCACTTCTCTGTAAACAGTATTACAAGTTTCACAAAAGAAAATAAGCCAAAAGTGTAAAGAAACATTAAGCCAAGAAGGCAAAACCAAAGAAATCTAAATGTTTTATAATCTGAGTGCAGTGGTGACTACATTCCATTTATGCACCTAGCTTCAGAAAAAACTACTCCTCTTGCCTCGGGAAATATTGTCTAAATCTTCAAAGCTGTCTTAACACACAGAAAATCTGCCATTAATTTTAACGAGAAAAGAAAAAAAACAACACAACTTCAGATGGCTGCCAACAATTCCAAGTAACCCACAGAGTATCTTGCCAACAGAGGGACTGACTGAATGGGTATCCTTAAAGAACTTCATTTAAGCTCATCAAAAGATTTAGCCTACAGCTAGAAAGAGAGAAAAAAATTCAGAGTTCACACATTTTTACATTTAACTTCAGCTCATCATTCACAGACTTCTCACATGTTTTCTATCCACAATAAAGTTCAGAGGATTGCAGCCAAGCTGAAAGTATCAGCATGCCTGGCAGAACTTCAAGAGTCTGAAAGCCAAAACATGCAAGGTTTCACCCAACACTCATAACTCATCAGTTCGCCAAGCTCTTCAGAGTTCACTTTTCTCCCCAACTTTAACTGGTCTCTCCAGCAAGCAGCAAAGTACACATAAGGTCAAATCACTGATGCAGATGGTTGACAAGCAGCCTTGCTAAGAGCTTGGTAGGAAACCACACCCAGCCATGGCAAGAAACGTGGCCACTTCGGACCCATGTGCCCAGCCAGTGCTCTTGTCCTGCAGCAAACTCTACGCATCTCTGTCCTCTGGCCGGCACATGCTGCAAGGCTGCTGAGGACCAGAGGTGGCCTCCCAGCTTCTCCCTGCAGACAGACAAGCTCAGCACTACTTCAGTGGACCAACCTCTCCAGCCAGCCCAGGTCTATCTGGTTTGTGGAAGTGGTGTGGCACCTTACCAGAAGAACGAACAACAGTTGCACCAGCAAGCTGCAAAGCAAAAGCTGAAAATCCACACATGCACACAGAGTAAGCCTAAAAAAAAAAAATCATTCAAAGTTAAATGCATTTAAAAAGCAAATAAATTCTCAGGTAAGGCAAATAATCTGAGTATTAACAGATCTAACCATGAGCCAACGCAAAGGAAAACTATTCTTTACAGGCTTCCTTCCTCTCGTAGCAACGTATTGTAACTACAGAGTACTTCCACGCCAGCTCCTTCCACTGCTGTATCTTCTAGGGAACGAGTATGCATCACTAGCTCACCGGCACGACAGCACCCAGAACGGCATTCTTCACTTGTCACAATTATTTCTTACAGTTGGCTACAAAGGAAATTTTAGGCTTTTGAAAATTCTTTGACATTGCAACCACAACTGAGACCTTAAAGGCCCTCAATTGGGGCGGGAGTGGTGGGGGCAAACCACTCTGCATGCATTAAGGCAAACTGCATGCATTAAGCCAAAGTTGTGCTGGACTTGCCCGGTGGCAAAGTGAAAGATGACTGTTCTCTGGAAATGGATAAACATGTCTGAAGTTGTGTTTGAATGCCTCAGTTATTTAACTGAGGCATAATTATTTCTGCATAAAGCACGCTACTTAAAAATGAAGAAAAGTCAGTCAAGCGACTCTTCAGTAGCAATTCTACGGAACAAGCAGAATGGAAGTCCACACACATCCCACGTAGTATCACCGTTCAAACACTCACCTTGGCAGTGGTCTGCTTTCCCTCCTTGCACACTCCATTTAAGACCATCACGCTAAGTACACTGGGAACAAAACCTATCTAATAGTTGGGAGTAATAATAGAATGAAATAGTTTAAGAAGAATGATCTGAACAGAAGGTTTTTTGAGAGGAAAGCAACGCAAGTCTGCATGCTTCCTACCTGTGAAGAGCAGTTCCCTGCATTCGCTTTCTACGACACTCCTGATCATCTATCTGAGCTACGGATGCCCCATCATTGGAAGTGTTCAAGGTCAGATTGGATGGGGCTTTGAGCAATCTGACCTAGTGGAAGATGTCCTTGCCCACAGCAACAGGGTTTGACTAGATGATCTTCGAATGCCCATTCTCACCCAAACCACTCTGTGATTCTAAAAAAACCTGATCACACATGACTCATGGACCACAAATGTTCCTCAAGGACAATCTTATTGACGGTTGGTTTCTTTCTCCTTTCACTGGGCAAATATTGCCACACGTACTTGGAGCCATTGTTAGCAGTCTCCTCACACGTACCCTTCCCTTGGGCCTGCAGCTTTAAGAGAAATTGAACATTTTTACTAAACACCCAATGAGGTCTCATGGCTTTTGTTTGCTTTTATCAAAAGCCACTACAACACTTAGTACAAGTATTTTCATGCAGTATGCCTCACGTATTTATGTATACAGTAGAAAACGAAATAGAAGTAAACTTTCTTCTCAAAAGCATCAAAGAAACAAAAGCTTTTCACAAATTATTAAGCTCCATTGTGGCAAAAAAAAAAAAAAAAAAAGTAGCTCCACCATACATTTACTAGTCAGTTAATGCATCTTTAAAATACCATGTATCATTAAAAAAACAGTCTACAGGAGAACAAAGTTTTAATAATCTGTTTGTTAAAGAACCTCTGCCTCAAGTTTTCAGTGTTAAGATGGAAAAAGCAGATTGTTTCTGTAGGTGCACATACTTCTGATGTATGTAGAACGTAACACTCAAGAATTTTCTAAAATGTAGTTATTTTCTCACCACTGCTGTGATAAAATATGAAGCCACAGTAATAATCAGCTGGTAATGTACCCTTAATGAAAGGTTCACTGGCCCACAAAGGTGAGTCTATGCCCTGAGGGAGCAAATTTCAGAGGAAAACAAGCCTGGATGTGCCACAGAGGTTACCCCGTTTCTAGCCAGCAAGCCCCCAAATCACGCACTGGCACAAAAAAGAGCACTTCCATGCTCATGAGACTACGATGGGTGTACTCTGCCACAGAAATAATTTCAAAAATCTGCCACAAAGAGCAGAACCAAAATTCAAATGCATTTTGATCAAGCAGATTGGAAGCCACCAAGCCAAAGAACAAAGCACTGTCTCTACCTCTATACAAAACCGACTCGCAGAAACTGTGCCCTAAATCCAAAACACAACTTAGCACAGCTAAGTGCTCCTGCCTGTTCACCCTCCCACTTGCCAACATCAGGGCGGCAGATTTTCTCCTTCTGCACATGATACGACATGACTAGAGGATGTCCTGTGCTGCACGTACCACAAACCAGGAAGGTGGGTTATTGAAAACAAAAATCTACAGGTTATAAACATTTGCATGCTTCTAAAGAACGAGATGTGGCGCATTAGAGAACAAAGTGTCTCTTCTTCGACTGCTGTAACACCTGAGGTTAATACTATTTAAAAAAAAGACTAGGATAACATTAGTTTTAGATTTCTGCAGCAAATACAACTTTAAGATTTAAAACAGAAGACAACAAGGCTTTTTTGAATGAGTTATATTTTCTATTCCACACAGGCTAGATGTTTTTACAGATTAGTAAAAGAGCATTTATTCAACTATGAAACAAGATGCTGTGAGCTTCTAAGTTGCCTCTTGCATCACAAAGCAAGAAGGGGAGGAAAAAAAAAAAAAGTAACATCAACAACAAAATCTTTCCTGTACTCATCCTTCCGACTCACCCTTTCTCACACTGTTAACTAAAATAAGGCATCTGCACAGTGAGAAGAGGAAGCCCTGTGGCAAAAGAGGAATTACAGTAGACAACAGTCCCATGACAAGACCATAGCAATTCACTTGACATCTGCAGAAGGAAGCTCACTGTGAACAGAATACTTCTTTATTAGAAATATACAAACAGCAGATAATTTAAGCTTCACTTATTAAGATGTAAGATTGGGAAGGAAGCAACCAATGCATATCAAAAGGGCTGATCACCATGTATGACAAATTGCAGCTTTTTTAGGGGAAAAAAAACCAACAAAAAACCCCAAACCACCAACAAAAAAAAAAACCCCTCCAAACTGGTTTCCATGAATTACAAAAGCATCTCACTACAAACTAGAGTGAGTCCTGCGCTGTCACATGTACAACGCATCCAGCAGCAAAGCTCACAGGTAGGTCAGTGGTGCTGCAGTACAACCTATGCACATCTTATCACCCAGCCATTGGAGAACCGAGACAGAGCGAGCTGATCCAAAATAATCAGTCACTGGGGAGGTTAACACATCATACAGATTCTGAGAGCTAGACGGTTTAGATGTAATTCTGTTTAGGCTTCCCCTGACATGAGGATTAACGCCAAGCACAAAAAGTTGTTTCATGATGGTCAGCCAAAGCATCCACAAAAGGAATAAACACAAAGACTCTTCAAAGGGCATCTATCTTGTTCAAGTCAAGATTTAAGGAGTTATATTTGCATGCATTAGTGTACTCATTTTAGAGGTCACATATATACACTGAAGGCTGTCAAGCAGCGTGAGTTGATGCATTAATATCATATCTTCAGAACCTGCCCCAGAAACGCCACTATGATAAATAGCAGGTCCAGCTACAAAAGTATCAAGGAAGCACTAAATCTATTTGTAAACAAATAAGGTCAGCCTCCCTTTATTTACCCAAATAAATCTCAGAGAGAAAGGATGAACGAGCAGGCACGTGACAAATAACCAAATTATTCACAAATGCTGCTTCCCCCCATGTGGTAAGCAGGCGAGTACATTGATTAAGACAGCTCCCATTCAGATGCATCCACACATGCCATGTTTGGCAGGAGGCCATCGAGAGGAATTTCTGCATGAAAGAAATTCAAAAACGCATTCTGTTTGGAAAATTTTGCTGGGGGAGGGGGAAACTAAAAGTAATTGTCTTAAAATGACAAGAGCTCAAATGTAAAAAAATTTAATTTTCTAAGACTTTAGGCTATGTTAGCTTTACTGTAACATGAGATGCAGAGAAAAACCTTTAAAACAAATCAATTTCTGCACACTGGTATATTGCAGCATTTGTACAAAGTGAGAATGTGTGATCCTCATAATATTGATGATGAGTCTGTATAATGACTTGGATCCATTTTTTTTAAGAAGGTCTATTACTGACAGCCAGGAAAATACAACTAGTTTTTGTGATTCTGTTTTACTTATAACGTACACAGTAAGAATTGAGTTAGAAAGTTTCAGATGAACATTAAACTAACCCCACAAGTCACTCAACAATTATCTAAGTGGTCTGGATACAGGGACATACATCTTGCAGCATGTGGAGTTTAAGGAAGCCATAATAAATTGTCTATTCTTGTTGTTCATGTAAGCTTCTATCTCGGCTTCAAAGCTATCATGTGGCATCTTGTTCCACAGAACATCTAGGCTTTGTAAAGTAAGTCATTATCTTAAAAGGACATCTGTCGTTTTTCTGTTCCATTAGGTTAGCCAAATTTCTTGTAAAGTGAGAAAAGGGCACCACCTTTCCTGTACACCGTGATGCCCCCTGAACCTCCTGCTTCTTTCATCACAGTCCTTTCTTATCTCTATTTGAACATTTTTGTGCACACAGTCTGTGACAAAGACTCACCACTGTCTCTTAGTGAAGAGACGACAGAAAACTTCATCTGTGTATTTTAGGGGTAGCAGCTGTACTTATTTTATGCAGCTGGTGAGCTAGATTCACTGTTGTTAAAAAAAAACCTAGACTTTGTTTCTGGTTTTAAATGGATGACAGACAAACAGGAGCCTCAAACTGTGTGCATCAGAACCCAAATCCATTTCCTTAAGATGTAGCAATTATTTTACCATTCTGAAGTTCTGCAGACTGTAACGTAACGTCACCAATCCTATCATTTACACGTTGCTACTGCCCTGAAAGAAACCAAAACCATACAAGCTGTAAACCACAGCCAGGCATTAATGCAGTAGCTAGGTCCCTGGGAAGAATCATTCAAAAGGAAAAGGAGCTCTTTTCACAGCCCAGACTTTCATTAGGGAAAAACGAGAAAGCTGTAAAGACTGTCATGCATCTTCCAATCAGAAGCAACACCTTTGGGACATTCTGGTAAGAAACCTCCGGCCTCTCTTCTCACAGCATCTGAGAAGGGCTGCTTTGCTTCTTGCACAAGGAAGTGCTGAGCAGCAAATGTTCATTTTAGTTCTCATTTTACTTATTTACAGAGTATAATTAAAAAACTAATGGATAAAGAGGGGAATGAATCAAAAGTACTGAAGAAAGACCAAAAGAAGAAAACAGAATTAAGTCAGGAAGACTTCAACTTGCAAGCAACGCGGTGGCACATTTTTCATGCTGCCTCATTGTGCTGGTTTTGGCTGGGACAGAGTTAATTTTCTTCACAGTAGCTGGCATAGGGATATGTTTTAGATTTGTGCTGAAAACAGTGATGATAATACAGGGGTGTTCTAGTTACTGCTGAGCAGTGCTTACACAGAGTCAAGGCCTTTTCTGCTTCTCATACCACCCCACCAGCAAGCAGCCTGGGGGTGCACAAGAAGTTGGGAGGAGACATAGCCAGGACAGCTGACCAAAGGGATATTCCACATGCTCAGCATATAATGCTGTAGGAAGAAGAAGGAAGAAGAGGATGTCAGGAGTTACGGCATTTGTCTTCCCAAGTAACCATTATGTGGGATGGAGCCCTGCTTTCCTGGAGATGGCTGAACACCTGCCTGCCGATGGGAAGTAGGGAATGAATTCCTCGTTTTGCTTTGCTTGCATGCGCAACTTTTGTTTTACGTATTCAAGTGTCTTTATCTCAACCCACGAGTTTTCTCACTTTTATTTTTCTGATCCTCTTTCCCATCTCACTGGGGGGAAAGTGAGCAAGTGGCTGTGTGGTGCTTAGTTGCCGGCTGGAGTTAAATCACGACACTCATATGTTATCAAATCTATTTTAAAGGCCTTCAAATTTTACTTCAAGTTTCCATTAAAAAAATCCTAACTTTCTAAAAGCTGAAAATGCTATTGTGTGCTATGTCCCAGCACCGATATGAACAAGATTCATACACAACAAAAGGGTCATTATGTCCAATTTCACTAAACAGGGCTGGGCAAGTCAGATTGCCATTTCATTCACATGCACTTTCAAATAAAACTGTAGTGTTTTGCCCATGCTTGCCTTCTACACCCCTCCTTCTGAGTGGATCTCCCTCCAGTATGCCTTTCTTGACATTTTCATACGCTGAAGCTCTCCTTAACTCTTGATTGTTTCTTTGTCCCATCCATTTTCCTTTTCCAACTCTTCTTGCTTACATAGTTTCTCCCCAATCCAGGTAGGCGTTCAGCCTGGAGAACAACCAACCTGTCCCATTTAGCAGCAAAACAAGCTGCATAAGACAAGTATTACATGCATTGCATGAATACATATATATATATACACGCAGTTATGTGCGAAGTGCTGTGACTCGTACCATTGTGTGCACTCTCAGCACAAAACAACAGCAGCGAAGCTAGCCAAGGGCCAGCCATTCCACTTGTCTGATCTGAGAGTTTGCATTAAGCTGCAAAGTGAAATTTAAGCAACATCCGTCAGCCAGAGGAATGCAGTGAGCAGATGAGAGGCACTGAACAGCACAGGAGACCGGTAATGTCCTGGCACAGAAGAGAGGGTTTTGGGACAAAAGCTGGGAAGCAGCAGAATAGGCTTTGCCTTACTCTCAAAAAACCTTTACACTCTTTTGGTACCACTAACATCTGCTAAGCTGCACAAACTAAGAGTACCTACAAACCTTACTGGAGTTTTAAACCAAAGTACTAAAAAATTGCAGGTTTTTGCATCTGCTGCACAAAAAAACTTGATGACCACTACTCTGCAAACTCAAGATAAGCACTTTCCTCTCCCATCCAGCAATATGAAAATACAGGAAGACCATGAGACCATACTGGTTAGCGTGACAGGGTCTCATCAGCAGATCTAATTGCTGCCCAACTTCTGTGGGCATTAAGGCAAGGATAATAAGGAGTAGTTCAATGAGGGATAATGAGATAGTTCAGCGTTTCGTATTTGCCACAGTCAGGAGAAGTCAAGCATAAACAAGGCGGCCAACTGTCAGTTTTAAATAAGGCAGAAGGATAATTAAGAGACAAAGGACCTTTACCTGCAAAGGTAAAGAGACCTCCAGATATATTTTTTTTTAAACAAGAAGTCTTATTCTCTGTTACATTCACAGGCCTTTTTGATTTATTTTTACCACTGCAAAGACTTCATGGTTGTAGAAAACAGACTGAAAAAGAACTGCCCCCAAAAGAGACAACAGCTCTTTGGTAAACCCCTTGGTTCTATTAACCCTGCAAGCAAGAAGATAGCTGACTTTTCAAGAGGCAGCAGAACCAGCATTTTAACCTTCCCAGCTCTTTACTCAGGGGAGGATGGGAGCACTAGGGAATGCTACCCTGCAACGCAAATTGTGATGCTGCCTCTCTTCCTTCAAAACAAGTGCCACCACCCTGCTAAGTTAGCACTTAGCCTCAACACTTTTTTCTGGCACTCAAGAAACAGAAAACATGACAATTCCCTACAGTTTCATTTCCTGGGACCACAGGGAATAGAGTCCCTAAGAGGTTACAAGCACCCCAAAGGACCACCACAGCTCTTACAATGAGTCCTACAACACACACTGCGAAGTGGAGACCTACTGAACACAGATCCAAAGCAAAGGCTGGTTCTATACTCACAAGCAAACATAGGATTTATTTTTCACAATGGTTCCAGCTAGATGAGGACAGTGTTTAAAGTATTCACGTCTCCCCTGAAGGACAAACTCAGTATGTGCTGAGAAAGTTGTTTTTTCTTCATAAGCATTCCTTAAAAATGAAGTAAAAAAAAATACACCTTTCTCCAAATATGGTCTCAGAAAAACAAAATCAATTTTGTTTATTTTGATTTAATCTCTACCATTACGTGAGTGCTGTCATCTTTGTTCTTGATTTCTATCTTCAAGAGGTTTTTAAGACAATAAAACACCCTCAGGCTGTGACTTTATACAGGAAGGTCAAAGTGCACAAAAGGCTTTTTATAAAAATTGTCCAGCTAGTCAGTTGATTCATCTAAGCTGCATGTAAGTGTGGCGCCACTCTCTAATAACTAGATATTTGAGAGAAAAAAATGGAAAATAAATTTTCTGCTTTCCCCACTAGTTATTTACAGCACATTTGAAACAAGTTATGGAGACAGGTATGTTTTTGTGTTTTCACAACAAGAGTGGACTGGGAACAAGTATCTGATACATTAACACACTCCTGCGTGCTGTATTATTAAAAAAAAAAAATTAAAAATTGCATAATACAGTAGAATAAAGATATGTTGCCACATCTGAGTTTATTAAAATCAGAGGTAGATGATGAAACGGGTTAACTGACCTTCTCTGAATGTTCACAGGCATTTCAAATACAGCTCGCATCTCCTTATCAGAAATCTGGCTGTAATCATACTGCTCTTAAAATTCCACCTCTTGCCACACTGGGCATGACAAAAGCAAATTGTGAATTCTCATTAAACACAGTGTACCACCACTGACCAAGCACAAAAACTTTCTTCGGTAAGGTTCCCACACCAAAGGAAGAACAAGGCTCCCAGGGTGCAATCTCACCGCACAGCTGAGCTTACCAAATGCTGAGGGTGCTGCAGGGGCTGCTTCTGCTTGCCCCTTTCCTCCACACACTCCTGCTGCTTCCCTCACATTAAGCAAAACTTGCTGGATCTCGCAGTGAAACGGTAGAAGCTCTGCTGTGAAAACAAAACACCCTAGAAAACTGAATGGGAGACGAGTTTTGTGCTACTTTAACTTCTCAAACTCATGTAGCCAGTAACAATGCAAGGAAGGCAGAAAAACCACAAACCTGGAGGGAAGCGGAACCAGCTTCCTAGGGGGTCAGCCTTCACTATCTTGTGAAATCTCACCCTGAGAAAGCAAGGACAACCAAAACGTAACACCTATTGAAAAATGAGTATCCCATCTTAAAGATTAATGAGAAAACCCTCAAGCTAAGTCTCAGAGCAATAGGGAGATTCTGCTGTGAAGACTGAACTTAAGACTTGTTTGTGAGGCTCTTCTGTCAGCAGAACATCAGTTATACAAGTAATGTAGGAATACATAGATGTCAGACAGGGATAGATATAAGTATACTTAAATTTCCTCAGTCCACGCTGCTCTGGCAACCCAACCCAGCGGTGCAGGCTGGACATGCTGCCAGCATCATTCCCTTCACTGGACAGATTTTAGCAGCCAAGCCCCCACTCACTCCTCTGGAAAGCAGCTCCTGTTCACCGATGCTCAGTTATGTGAAGTATGACATCAATTCTTTAAGAAAAGAACAGACTTTAAGATCCAAGGTCTCTTTAGGTGCCCAAAGGAAACAGCATTTTTCTCTGGCAAAGAGCATCTGTGAACAGCTACTGTTATCACTTGGACAGAGCTTTCTCACAAATGCCTTTGCTGTTTAAAAAGGAAATGGAGCATGAGATGGAGAAGTGGACAAGCCCCTACACTGCTCACCTCCTACTCTGCTTTTCAATTTCCCTGCAGTCACATCACACACAAACCCCCAAACGACAAATCACACCGACACCACAGCACACGAGGGCTTCCAGCGCAGCACCCGTGAAGCTGCTCCCTGTTCCCACAGAAAGCTGTAACCCTCGGAAACTTTACGGACCAGTACAGGAGGGAGGCCTCACTCCTCACGGAGCGCTGTCAGACTGGGACACAACTGAGCCCGGGTTTGCACGGCAACACACGTAAGACCTGCGGATAAAATTAAGGTCCTCGGGCACACCGCACCTGTAATAAAGTTCAAGTCACGACCTGAGCAATCATCCTTATCCTTGTCCGAAAGGCAGGCCTACTCGTGCCGGAGGCCTGGAAGACTCTGGGGTAAGGCAAGGCTCGGCCGGTCCCTTTCCACAGGGGCAGGCCAGGACCACGGAGGGACCTGCCTGAATACCTCCAGTCCCTGCTTCCCTCCCTAAAACCCGGTTCTGAGCCGGTACTACCCTGCAGTTTGGACACGGACACGCTTTAACCAGACCTCGCTCCAGACAAAACGAACAAACTCAAGGAAATGAGCAGGTGCTGCCAGGCACCGCGGCTCCCGGGAGCGCGCCTCCCGAGGGGCTGCTCAGGCGGACTGACAGCTGCCCGGCGAAGCACCGAAAGTTGTTTTAGCGGCTAAAAAAAATCACAAGGTAACAGCGGGGCAACTGCGCTGCGCAACCGGAGGCGGCGAGCCAGCGTGCGTGTGTGTGTGTGTGTGTGCGGGGGGAAAATAAAGCCCCGCCGGGCTGCCTCAACTTTCCCCTCTCGCCGAGCGACCGTGGCCGGGCACCGCGGCGGGCAGGGCCCGGCCCGCACCGCAGCGGCTCCGCGCAGCGCCAAGCGCCCACCCCGCCCGGGTGGCGGAGGCCGTGGCGGTGCGGTGCGGGGAGGTGCGGGGGGGGTGCGATCCGTGGCGGGGGTCTCACCTCGTCGCCCCACTTGAGGACGTCCTTGTGGCGGTCGCGCAGGGCGCGGTAGATGTGGAGGAACTGGACGATGCCGTGCTTCCGCACGTGCTCGGCGTGCCGCCGCGTCTCCTCCCAGCTCAGCGGCGAGCCCTGCGACAGCAGCCCCATGCCGGCCCGCGGCGGAGAGGAGCGGAGCGGAGCGGCAGCGGCACCGGGTGAAAGGGAGAGAAGAGAAGAGAGCGGACCCTGCGCAGCACGCCGTGCGCTCTGCGCCGCGGCGGCAGAAGAAGCGGCGGTGAGCCCGAGCCCGGCGCCACACGTGACGGCGGCGGCGCGTCACGCCGTGACTCAGCACTTTCCGCCGCAGGCCCCGCTCCGCCGGGATTCGCTGCGGGCGGGCTGAGGCGGCCCCTGGCCGCGCGGGGCGGGGCAGGGGCGGCGGGGCCTGCGCGGCCGGCGGCTTCCCCTCCGCGCCCCGGGGCCTGGCGGGGGAGGAAGCGCCTCTGCAGAAGCCGAGGGGAAAGCGCGGCTCCGGCGGCCCCTGTGTGTGCGAGCGCCGCTACCCCGTTACTTTCCCGGAGCACGCTCCAAGCACGGCGGGGAGGAGGCGTCCCCTTCCTGCGGAAGGGCTGCCGAAATGGCGGCGGGAAAATGTCCTCCGCGGTCCCGCGTCCAGCCCGCACCGCGGCCCTGGGGTCGCTGGCTGGTTGGGCCGGGCCGGGCCGGTGTTCCTGGCGGGAGGGGACCCTCGCGTGACAAAGATGTGACTGAAAGTCACCTAAATAACGGTCCCGACCGAACGGTCCAAAAACGTGGACGGTGGACTGAAAGCTGGTGTATATTTAGTTCAGGTTAGAGCACACATCTCCAAAAAAATGAGGTGCGTGTAGATGCTTTGGGTGGGTGGAGTGAAATTCCAGAGAGAGATACTTTACCTCCCCATGACACGTCTGCTCCGGCTGTGGGGCCTGCATCCTGCTCTGCCAAGAAAAGCCCCAACTCATAAAGATGTCAAAAATCAGTTACCTGGGAACTGTCCTGGAGGGAACCGGAACAGCATTCATCTTGGGAAGGAGGAAGCTGAGGCATGTCAAGGTGTGTGTTTTACGTTTGTTACAAAACAGAAGAAAGGCCTATCGGTACCATTTCAAGTGTTCTCTAAATGAAGAGACAAAAATAAGGAACTGAACATTGCATGAAGAGAAAGGGTCTCAATTCTGATAAGACTGTCCTTTAAGGATGCCATTAAAAAATGAGGGGTATAAGCAAGTTTGCAAAGCCAACAACAAGGACTCAGAAGCTGAAATCCATTATGCCTCAACTGTCGTTTTCATCATGCTCTTTCTTTGTGGGCCTCGGGGACAAGCACTGCTGGTATGCAGTAGGATTGCATAGCTAAGGGCTTGAGGATTAGTAGAATATTTAAATTGTGGTACTGCCCAGTAATGGATGAATTGTATTATTAGGTATTTCATTAACTGAATGACTATACTCAACAAGAACTGCCTAATTGTCTTTCTTCCAGGATATGAGGTGTCTTGAGGATAGGACAAGCTTCCAACACATTAGAATAATAAATCTAAAATGCATTAGTGGAAAAAATCAAATATTAACGTAAAACCACTCAAAAGTAAAATGCTGTATATCTTGGTTACTTTTTTAATGACCTACGTTTGTGTACAGAGAGCAGCATTGACAGCACAAGAACAAGCAGTGACCATTATAATTAAAATACAAACATTTCATTTCAAATACACTGGTTTTAGGGGTTTATGCCTTTTTAAAAACTCATGGTTCTGGCTAAAATTTTAATGGCTGATCTCTAACTGAAAGCAATGCTGCTGTTGCTACTGTTGTAAATCTGGAGAAGGCCTGTTGGGTTAGTTTGAGGGTGAAGAAAACAATCTTTTAGTTAAAAAGATGCCACAGCCTTTTCATTTTTGGAAAATCAGGAGGTCAAAAAATCTCATGGTTGGCAATTGGAGTCTGATGAGGCATATGCCTCGTGTGAAAGCTGCATTGTACTTTATTTCAGATCTGACAGGACAAAGAGACTTTGTGCACTGCCCTGCATATTTGAGTACAGTTGCACCAAAAGATCAAGATTCAACATTGGTACCACTACGCTGCCACCCAGCCCCAGGTTTTCCACAGGTTTAAGTTCAAACTGGAGCACCTAAGAAGCCCCAGCAGTGACAAATGTGGCCAAGTAGCGCTTAATGGCTTTTCTGCTAGTTGTGTTGGCCCCTTTCCTTCTCTTGGGGCAATCAAGGCTGGTTTTGGAGCAAACGTTGTTATGTCAGAGCAAACTTAACATTGTCATCTTATGAATCTTACAGGGCAAACCTGTCCAGGTTATTTAGGATCCTTGCTCCCAGTCCACTTGGCTGATAGCAAGAGCACTGTGTTGCTGAGACACATTTTTGAAAGAATTCTGTATTTGGTCTGATCCCAGCTACTTTGAGTGTGCTGCTGTGTGTAATTGACTGTAAACATTTCCAGCAACATGCACAAAATCTCCAAACCAAGATTGGCTTTATTATAACACAGGCTGCTGTTACACAGCCTGTACTCTTCAGCTGACCGCTAATGCTACTCTTTGATCTGAAATTCAAGAGCACATTTTCAGTGTCTGTCTTTCTACATGTTTGAACTGAACTCATTTTTGTGTTATTTCAGTGCCGTTATCTGCTCGAGAAATATCTAGTCCTGTCTCCTTGGTCTTACCAACTATAGTGCAAGTACATTGTTTATAACAGAAATCCAACCCAACATAAGAAGGATACGGACCAGTTGGACTGGTCCATGTCCTGAAACAGGTTGCCCAGAGAGCTGGTGGATGCCCCATCCCTGGAAACATTCAAGGCCAGGTTGGATGGGGCTCTGAGCAACCTGATGTGGTTGGGGATGTCCCTGCTCCTTGCAGGGGGGTTGGACTAGATGACCTTTAAAAGTCTCTTCCAACTCTAACAATTCTGTGATTCTATGATATTTTCCTTCTGCAAAAATGTAAACTCTGGTTTCTCACATTGCAATCTTTAGCATAACAATGTGACAAGTCAGCTCTGTTTATGAGGTGTTTACCATCTTCAGCTGAAGCCTTTTCCCTTCAGTTCTAATGTATGTAATTTGGCAGTGCGGGGCTATCTATAGCCTTTTTCCTTTGCAGGGGGCTGTGGCACGGAGGAGGAGTCTAAGCCATTCTAAGGCTGACAGCATCACATGCAGAACCATTCATTTGTGCATCACATAAAATATTACTTCAAGACAAACCACCATTGTATAATATCTGCCTACATGCATAATCTTGTATAATTATTTCCAGTACACTCAGTATCATGTATAATTATTTCCAGTACACTTAATATGAAAAAAAAAACCCCACCTCTAAACATACCGGCAGTACTTTGGATGGTGTTATTAGTTTATCTCTCTACCAACATCCCCAGCCCCAAGACTTGACTAGTTCCTTTGGCCATTCCAAAGGAAAATCTTCTGGATTGAACTTGGTAAAAAAAAAAAGTTTGCTAGAAAAGCATTTAGTGGAGAAAAAATATCTCCTCCTGAAAACATCCTTTACCTAAACTTAGCATCATGGAACTTCTATAAGAGTAGACTAAGCCCAAATTCCCCTTCAGCCCTCCCTTTGCTCCAACACGATCTGTTTTATAACTAGGCCACTTCATTATTTCCTTATCTCTTGAGTAGCTGCTTTTCCGTCCCAGATAGGGACTGTTCCCCATTCCTGAAGCAGTATCCACTGATCACAGAGCAAATTAGCATTTATTTGGGAAATATGACCAGTGACTTTAGTACATTTTCAATCTGTTAGTTTTTCTATTTTTTAAACCTTGTGTTCAGTTGAAGCGATTACTCTAATTTCTCTCATTAAATTGTATGTTCAATTACCCAAATACCAGCTTTTCTTTTTTGTTCTCCTCCCTGCTCTATTTTAGAACAGAAAGTTAATGGACAAGCCTTACCTTGTATGAGTATGAACACAAATTGTCTGCATCAAATTGTAAAAAAGAAACAAGATTGATTTTTTTCCAGAGATGGAAAAATAATTTCCAGATGAGATTCAGCTGTTTGTTTATCGTAGTGTTAATGCAGCATGACAACACCCAGATATGTCTGTGCCAGGAAACAAAAATATTTTAAGAAACAAAGATGTACTGAAGTTACAAAAGCATAGGAGATCCTACTGTTACTTGCCTTGAAAACCATTAGAAAACCATCAGCTGTTAGGATTTAGATGAAGAACAGTAGGGATCTGGAAATGCTTTACAGTTGTATTAGTCGAGGGAAAAGGCCCAGGCACTTTTAAGTTGGAGACAGTAAGTTGCTGGGAGGAGAATATATGACATGGTACCCGCAACTGTGAGGAGCTCCCTTTAAGGTTCACATGTTCCTACCTTCCTCCACAGAGGACAACTCACTTTGTCTTTCATGTATCTGCAAAGCTATTCAAATCATCTGCCACTAAATCTCAGTAGAGTAGCTTGGCACTTTGAGAATGTACCCGCTGGGAAAGAAGAAAGATGTGTAGACTCATGGGTGAGACCACTCCTACAGAATCCTTTATTTTACTGGCTGTCACTAGAAGTAATAAGTAAAAAGTGGATGTCTTGTGATGAGGCTGTTACTACAGGGAAGAGGAAAGGTTTGTTTTTCTTCATGAATCATCTGCAAAAATTTTTAAAGCAGCATTGT
The DNA here is from genome assembly GCF_036417535.1 of Chlamydotis macqueenii. Classification (NCBI taxonomy): domain Eukaryota; kingdom Metazoa; phylum Chordata; class Aves; order Otidiformes; family Otididae; genus Chlamydotis; species Chlamydotis macqueenii. Next base: position 25,879,346 of record NC_141558.1, read on the forward strand.
TCAAGGTGATTGTTGAGTTGACAATCTATTTTCAAAGTTTTGGAATTGTGTGTTTGGTAGAAAAAAAAAGATCATTGTCTTTTTTTACATCAAATTTTTATGCTTCCAGGTCTGTAATTTATGATGTGCACCTGTGTCCAGTATAATTGACTCAGGTAAGCAGCAGATGTGATAACTGCCTCCTTTTGAGCGAGGAGGCCTCCAAGCATTTTTTGAGACACCGGAGAGATCTGTGCTTGGACAATTATTTCTTGATGAAGAAAGTCTTGCCAACTAGTAGCTTGAATTAAATAATCTATTTGAGGGGAGAGAGAAGTCACGATGCTGAAAAGATTCAAGTGAAGGATTTCTGAAGAATCTTCAAGTGAAGGTCTTCCTGCTCTACAGTGAGGAAGATGACTAACAGACTTACACCAGTCAAAGTTACAATTCTGATTCCTCTCCATGCTAACTTCTCAATTCATGTATGAAAGACACTGTTGTGACTTCTCAGTATTGCTTTAAAACTTCATTTTCATGCTTTCACCTAATACGTGGAAACAACTGCAGTAGGATTAAATTAATGAGTCTGAGTGGTGCGTTTCTAGGTTTTTTTTCTGGGATTTCTCATTCATACAATTGGTTTTGAGGACTGGAGTTTTTTACTTACTTCAAAAAGAATTAATTATGCATTTCAGTCTATAAAGTTTCATATGTTTATGTCAAAAGTGAAAATCATCACATTTTTTCATCACTTTGGTCTGTAATCAGCATGTTCCTTTTGCAAAGAACTTGAATTTCTAGTTTCTTTGTAGCCCACATATTCTTTTGCTGTGGACAATACATGATTACCGGTACCTTGATTGAGTCTGGCATATCTAATCATGTCATAGAATCATAGAATAGATAGAGTTGGAAGGGACCTTTAAAGGTCATCTGGTCCAACCCCCCTGCAAGGAGCAGGGACATCCCCAACTAGATCAGGTTGCTCAGAGCCGCATCCAGCCTGGCCTTGAATATTTCTAGGGATGGGGCATCAATCACCTCTCTGGGCAACCTGTTCCAGTGTTCTATAACTCGCATTGTAAAACATTTTTTCCTAATATCCAATCTAAATCTACCTCCCTCTATTTTAAAACCATTACCCCTCATCCTATCACAACAGGCCCTACTGAACAGCCTCTCCCCATCTTTCTTGTAGGCCCCCTTGAGGTACTGGAAGGCCACTATAAGGTCTCCCCGGAGCCTCCTCTTCTCCAGGCTGAACAGCCCCAGCTCTCTCAGCCTGTCCTGATAGGAGAGGTGCTCCAGCCCTCTGATCATCTTCGTGGCCCTCCTCTGGACCTTCTCCAACTGGTCCATGTCCTTCTTATGTTGGGGGCTCCAGAACTGGACACAGTACTCCAGGTGGGGTCTCACCAGGGCAGAGTAGAGGGGGAGAATCACCTCCCTCGACCTGCTGGCCACACTCCTCTTGATTCAGCCCAGGATGCGGTTGGCCTTCTGGTCCAGAAGAGCACATTGCCTGCTCATGTTGAGCTTCTCGTCCACCAGCACTCCCAAGTCCTTCTCCTCAGGGCTGCTCTCGATCCATTCTCTGCTCAGCCCGTATTTGTCCACCCAGCCTGTATGTCATGAATGCTGCTAGTGGTAATAACAGAGGTTGTAGTGTGTCAGTTATTCTGTGTGCAAAACACTGAGCTGCTACCTCTCAGAGTGGTCTAGGATGGTGGCTGGTGCCAGTTGCATCTTGTTCACCTTTTCCCCTGCCACGACTTTGGAGATGCCCTCTCCTATCAACTTAGCTGTCACTGTGCCCTAATCTCTCCTAAAGAGACTTTTCTTTGGTGGTGCCCACAAGATACAAGGTACTTCCAAAGAAAGTAAGAACTTCCCAATTATTCTGCTGTTTATCTTCTTTCTAAGCTGGAGAGCCTATACTAGAGGATTGTCTTCATGTTGTTTTCCATGGGCTGACCTCATTGTTTTTTTCTTAGTAAATAATAGCCATGTAAGATAAGATAAAAGAATGACAGGTGCTCAGTGACAAAGCAGAAAACGGACTGCCCTCTCATCCTCTGCATGCAAGTTTTCTTCTTTAGCATGTTATTTAATTCATCATCAATATCAGAAACAGCAAAATTTCTTTTTAGACATAGGATAGGAGAAACAATAGAGGCACGATCTCAAACAGAAGCTGTGTGCAAAGTCCTTCCAAAAGCTTTGTTGATAGTTAAGCTTTACAAAGGACTGAATTTGGACATGTGTGCAGTGTATCAAAGGGAATGAATTCCTGGATTATTTGGATTCCTACCACAGGCAGGAGTGTAGGTCTGTGCACTTCTCTTGCACTGAAAGAGGATACAGCAAGACGTCCTAACTCCATGATTAACTTACCCTGAAAACAACGCACAACCCCCTAAATATTAGTTGAATATTAGCTGAAGCATATCCAAGTTAGCTGAAAAGTAGAATAAGTCTTATTTTTCTCTATAGCGACAGACTTGTCTTTCTTGCCATACTCAAACATATTTATCTTATACAGAGAAGTTTAGCAGCTAAGACTAAAATACTGATCCATAGCGTGAAAAAGCAGAATTCCTAAGTAAGATGCATTAGTAGCAGCTCTTACTTTGGTTTTAACACCAATTTTCAGCCTTAGGTGTTTTCCAGACTGGGAACAAAAAGCAAAGCCTGTGAGCTGCTGTGCCAGGTACACCCCAGGCCACAGAGGGGCAGAGTGGCCATAGCACCATGCTGCGCTCCTGCCTTCGAGTGGGCCATGGCAGGTGGCCTCGGCTCAATGGTTCCACTTGGAGGCATGTTCCTCTGCCAGGCAGCAACCTAGAGCCACAAACTTTTCCCATCCCGGGAGCAGTTTGATGTGCAGTGAAGTCTCCCTCCCAGAAAAAGTAGACATCTGGTATGTATGTGGATACCTAATATGGATCTCCAGTTCTTCTGTACCCACATGCATTCAGCTGAGGTCCAGCTCGGATACTGAACTGCCACAGTATTAGATCTGCAAAGCTGGAAATATCACAAACTTCCCAAGACAGGATCTGGTTTTTCCCTCCTTTGTGTGTTTATTCATAGCCTGGCAGCTTTTTGTGTGTTGCAGTTCTGTCTCCTTTCATGATCAAATATTGTTACGGTGGTGTAAGTTATGGTGGATTGATTCCTGGTGGGGGTAGTCAATATTTACAACATTGCTCATTCTGTAGGCTTTTGGTCATGAACAATGAACCAAACAGGAATAATCCTCTTGCATTTAAAATGGCCGTACATACAGGAGGTTATACCTTAGGTAAAACAGCAGCAGGAAACAACCTAACTTTCAAGAAGAAAATGAGAGAGCAGAGTAGGATTTGGTAAGTTTTTCAAAAACTATAGTGAAAGCTTTCCAAGCCCCTAAGTAAGTCCAGAGCCTGAAAAAAGGATCTGATCTGAACACTTAATCTTTTTGTCAATTTAAAGCAGGGATGGTCACAAAAAGATTACACATTAGTTTTCCTCTGTTGATTTTTGTCCAAAGTACTAAGTCCAAGACAGTAGCTTAGTCTCAAGAACTGCATCCAGTTAGAAAGACTGAGGCAGTCAGCAAATACACTTTGGTATTTTTCTAATAACCAGGACATCATTTTCCTTAAAGACTAACCCACTCTTCACAGGGTAAGAAAAATAATAACTTATAGGCTTTTATATGATAGTGCTACTTAGCAATGGCCATTATAAAACTACTGAAAAGTAATCTCAAACTTCTACTGAGTGCCATATCTTAGTTCTTCTGGCTTTTGATGGCTACTGGGGACTAATCTATTTTCAGACATAATATTAAACCGAAGTATGTTATTCAGGAATATAGTGAAAAAAATAGGATACGTTAAGTAGCAGGAGTGGAGAAAACAGTCCACTATTAATCACACACTGAATAGTCTCCAGAGATCAATTACGTTTCCTCAGTTGCAAGTTTATCTCCAAATCTTTAATTGCAAAGTATTTTCATCTCCTCTGCTTCATATTGTATATTGTGTATAATCTACTTTATATGGAGTATAAAGGTCTACTGAAAAGTTGAAAAATGTTGAAAATTAATTCTCCATGTCTCTTTGATGAAATTGGTTGGTTGGTGGTTTTCTAAAGGTTTTAGACAGAGATCAGTGCAAAATCAAAATAGTAAGACAAAATCTTGAAAGAACATTGAGAGAGAAAGTCACTGTTTGTGACAACATATTCTTTGTAGATAACTATTATCACCATTCATACTTCCAAGGTGTTTCCACCAGACAAGTGCCTCTCAGGGTCTCTTTTCCAGAGGAAAATTAGAAGTGTTTTGGAGACCCCATTTCAAAGAGCAGTCAAACAGAAGTCGTTTAAGACTGAAGCACCAGTGACTGGGAAGTGCAGAGGAGAGCACAGGGTCAAAGAGAGCTGTTGAAAAGGTCAGGACTAGGAGGGATCTGTTGACCTGAGATGTATATTCCCTGGCAAACCACTGATGTGGGACTTAGAGAGGGCTGGTGACCTCTCAGAGAGGTCCCAGAGAGCTGAAGTGTGTATTGTGTCCTCACTGCTTCTCAGACTTGCTCCCTTGGGAGGGCTGACAAACCATATTCTCCTGGCCATTGAACAGCTGACACTAAAGCTGGGATCATAAAATAATAAAGATATGCAAAAAGCTTTTAAAATAGTGCTACACCTTTGTATAGTTGAGTCTGTGTTTATAACCTTCCTTTGCACAAGGTTCACATTTCAGTTGTTTATATTCCCTGTTTCAGCTCAGGCTTTGTAATACATAAATGCCTTTTGCATGACATTCAGTGAGATTTTTACCGAAAGTATGAAGAAATAGCTAAAGCTGAGCAGGTGAGGTAAGAGTTGGAACCCAAACCGTGCTTCGCATTACTAAATCCCCCAAGGTTCCATTGTTCTAGTATTTGAGGTTTATAGAAAATAACTGCGTGGTTTCTCTCCTATGCCTGTAAATGATTATATGCTTCACGTTTCTACCCCTTGCTAATACTGCCAGTAACAGTAATACAGCCTCCATGTGGTAACCCAGTTGTTCACATCCGTGTCTTCTTTAATCTTTGTCCAGATCCTCATTTCTGCCAAAGAATGCATCAGGCACCAAGATAAGACTAAGGGAAATGTAACCCTTGCCCCAAATAACCTGTAATGTACTGTAATGTTTTATCACAAGAACTGTACTTTGCACAGTTGTGTAAAAAAGCAACCATCCGCCTGCCAAACCCGCAGCTCTCCCACGCTCCGTGGCGCTGACACCAGAATTCCTGGGTTTTGCCCGTGGGATTAGCTACTGCCAGCCGGTTCTTTCCAAAACTAGGATTCTAAAGTAGGAGTGCCAAGGACAGTGTTGCTGGTGGGGTTTGTGCCCCGCATGGATCCATATACGGTGCAAAGGGGCAGAGAAGGCTGCACAGTTTGCTCAGCGCAGGCTGTTCTAGTTGTACAGCAGCAGAGCTAGAAGGAAGAAAAGCAGATACAGCCAAAAGACTCCATGCTCAAAGTAATTCAGTCTAATGCTAGTTATTTTCTTCTTGGGCTTTGATACGGGAATTGTGATACCTTACAACCTCCCTTTTAGTGTATGCCTGTGTGCAGTTTTTGGTCATATGGATCATCCCATGAGAAACCTTTGTTCTTCTCAGACTTCTCATGACTCCAGTTCCACCAGTCTGCTCTAATGTTCCTTTTCATAAGAGCTGTATAATTCTGTGGCACTCCACCAAGGAAACAGCTTTAACTAAATAATGAAATAGTTGTTCAAAATCCCAAGTAGAAACCTGCTTATTACTGTATGTAACAGAAGATTAAATTTATTAATAAGTCTAAGCCTAAGTCTAGGCATCTCAAGAGTAAAACATGCCCTTAACTAGATCAGCAAATACTAATGAAGCTGAAAAGCCAATTTGCAAATAGACCAACAATATTTAAAAAGGAAATGTTGGCCTTCCATTGAGTGGTTCAGATGTTCAAATAATTTTACATCCCCCTTCTATCTTTCTTTGGCAGCTGTACTGGTTTTGGCTGGGATAGAGTTAATTTTCTCCATAGTAGCTAGTATAGGGATATGTTTTTGATTTGTGCTGAAAATAGTGTTGATAACACAGAGATGTTTTAATTACTGCTGAGCAGTGCTTACACAGAGTCAAAGCCTTTTCTGCTTCTCAGACTACCCCACCAGTGAGTAGGCTGGGGGTACACAAGAAGCTGGGAGTGGACACAGCCGGGACAGCTGACCCAAACTGACCAAAAGGATGTGCTTAAAGGCTGACATATGCCTGAGGGATGGGATGCCATCTAGAGGGACCTGGACAAGCTCGAGAAGTGGGCCCATGAAAATCTCATGAGGTTCAATAAGACCAACTGCCAAGGATGAAGGGATTGAGTGCAGCCCTGCTGAAAAAGAATTGGGGATACTGGTGGATGAAAAGCTCGACATGAGCCATCAATGTACACTTGCAGCCCAGAAGGCCAGCTGCATCCAGGGCTGCATCAAAAGAAGCGTGGCCAGCAGGTCAAGGGAGGTTATTCTCCTCCTCTGCTCCACTCTCATGAGACTCCACCTGGAGCACTGCGTCCAGCTCTGGAGTCCCCAGCATAAGAAGGACACGGACCTATTGGAGTGGGTCCAGAGGAGGGCCACGAAGATGATAAGAGAGTTGGAGCACCTCTCCTATGAGGACAGGCTGAGAGTTGGAGCTGTTCAGCCTGGAGAAGAGGAGGCTCCGGGGAGACCTTATAGCAGCCTTCCAGTACCTAAAGGGGGCCTACAAGAAACCTGGAGAGGGACTTTTGACAAGGCCATGTAGAGACAGGACAAGGGGTAACGGCTTTAAACTGTAAGAGGGTAGATTTAGGTTAGATATAAGGTATAAATTCTTTACTGTGAGAGTGGTGAGGCAATGAAACAGGTTGCCCACAGAGGTGGTGGATGCCCCATCCCTGGAAATGTTCAAGGCCAGGTTGGATGAGGCTCTGAGCAACCTGATCTGGTTGGAGATGTCCCTGCTCCTTGCAGGGGAGTTCGACTAGATGACCTTTAAGGTCCCTTCCAACCAGATCATTCTATGGTTCTTTGATATTCCATACCATATGATGTCATGCTCAGCATATAAATCTGTAGGAAGAAGAAGGAAGGGGGAGAACATTCAGAGTGATGGTATTTGTCTTCCCAAGTAACTTACATATGATGGAGCCCTGCTTTCCTGGAGATGACTGAACACCTGCCTGCCGATGGGAAGTAGTGAATGAATTCCTTGTTTTGCTTTGCTTGCTTGTGCAGTTTTTGTTTTAGCTATTCAAGTGTCTTTATCTCAACCCATGAGTTTCCTCACTTTTACTCTTCTGATTCTCTTCCCCATCTCACTGGGGGGGAAGTGAGTTGTGTGGTTCTTAGTTGCTGGCTGGGGTTAAACCATGACAGCAGCTTGTGTTCCTGGATAGAGCGTCAGGTCCTGAAGAATGGGTAGAATATGAGCTCAATAGCTCTGCTTTCTCCCTGTGAAAAACAGTGTTGTGTGAGGGAACAGCTCTGCCAGCTGCTGTCTCACCACTGCTCCCACACACTGTGTAAACAACCCTGATAGAAAAAGTAGCCATGGACCATCAGCTGCAGGGTCTGTGGTGGTGTTGTCACACTTGTTTCTCAGACTGTATTGTAGAAAGAAAGACACGGTCCTAAATAACCAAGGAGGTTCTGTGGAGGTGAGGGCCAGATTCTTGGAGACAAAGATGCTACAACTAGGAAGGCATGCACAGCTCTCAAGGAGTATCCAAGTGTTTTGGAAACACCTCAGTAGATGCCTTAGTAGAGGCATTTTAGGCATCTAAACACATTTAATATCAGGTCTCCAAGATAGTTTTCTCTTCGAGTTCTTTTTGTTCACCATGTATCACATTATTGCACAATCATCTGAGCCAGGCTATATAATTACTGACAGGCTGCAGATGGCTATTAAGACAAGTCTACAGGGCACATAACGAAGAATTACATTGTCTGCAGCAAAGTTGCCATGGGTGAAGTTACATGTTTGGGCTTGAGATGGTCTAACATCTCGTTTCCACATAAAGGAAGAGGTTCTGTGCCCTTCTCCCTGCTTTCCTCCTGCCTTGGCCCTCCTCCCGTCACGTGCACTGGCTTGTGTTTTCTGACTCTGCACCAAATCAATTCAATTTACTGGAATCAAGAAGAATATTAAACTAGTAAAAAAGGTGAATCATTTTGTGGTGGCATATGAAGTTGACTCAAACTGTGAGCATTCTGAAGAGCACCTAAGCTAATGCAAAGGGTGGGACAGGATTGTGTGACGGGTGTGCATCTAGGGAAAGGAAGAGGAGGAAAAGCAAACAAGATCTTTAAAGCAGTGGCAAGCTGGTAGATGTGTTTTGTGGTAATGGGCCGCTGCCCCTCAATAACAAAAGACCAAGTTCTGTTCAAGCACACTTCACCTTCAGCACCATCCTGCATAACATGTTATTTTTATTTTCCACTATGGATTTGTCTTTCACAGAGTGAGTATATGTGGATAAAGCTGGGAGTGCAATACGGCAGAGTAGCCAGAGAGAGAGCAGCAACAAGGCTCTGCTCCAAGGGAAGATGGTCAATAAAATCTGCATATTTTGTAAGCTTGTCTCTCAGCTCCCTCCAAGAGATAACAGCAATCTCTCTTCCTTTCTCCACAGGACCCAAGTAGGCCTTCTTTCTCCATTTCTTGTGTGTTTGTTTGTTTAGCTGGGATTTTTCCTATCATAGATTCTGCAAACAGATCAGCTTTTAATTCCCTCTCAAAAATCTGTAGAGAAACTATGAAGGTAGACAGCATATAAATAAGTGATAATGAAATGTACTCCTCATAAAAGATTTAACATGGTTGAATTGGAGGAAAAGGAGGAAAAGTAATGATTGGCAGCAACTAGCAATCACTCCAGTGTTCAGAGTTTTTACAGAATAAGTCAGACATTTTCTGTTTCTGTTGAAGTCAAAGACAATATTTCCATTGGCTGTAGTTGGAGCAATCTTAATCTTTTAAGTTTTGAACAGTCTTGTTTTTCAATCTGAAATAATAAAGTACAATATTATTTCAAAACTGATGTGTGGATTCATCATTCATTTTAACACTTATCCGACTGTTTCCTCATTCTTCTGCTGAGGTTAATTTAAAAGAAAAGGCACCTCCCAAGCTATCCTTCCTTGAAGGGTAATCTAAGACTTTCTTTTCCACTTTTTAAGCTCTGTGGGAAGTACAGCTTCAGCCCCATGAAAAACAAAACACAGCAAGAACAACCCGTGTTCCTCATGCAACAGCATCTTGGGGTGAATGCAATGACTCACTGTTGCCTTTGGCACCCTGCTTTAGACAGGCAGGTGTAGTTGGCAGGCTTGTGGGAGCCTTGGGTGTATCGCAGCAAATGGGCTACACATGCCAAAACACTGGTAACCTCAGTGAAATATTTGATGGGGAGCAAGGCGGATGCCTGGACTTAAGCTACCAAGGGTAGCCAAGACATCCAGACAGTGCTGCAGATACAGCATAGGACTTAGTGGACCTTCCTGCTCTCTGCGTTGGCAGCTGGAGGGCTGGGTGGGATATCCTAGAGTACTCAAGAGGGCATCTACATATGAAAACCTTCACCCTTCTTGAATATCCCCTAGAGAAGCAATGTTAAGAAGTCATGGATAAAAGAGCTAACCCACACAGAGAGCATTCTTGCTGGTTTTCCTGAATGGATTCTCCTCTGAAACCTTTAAATGGATTATGGGTTTCCACTTTAGCCTCTTTTTAAGAAACAAGGTGTTTTGTCTGAAGACTGAGGGTTCCATGTTGTAGCTGCCACTGCCTTACAGGCAGCAATCAGCCTAGTGCTCACGGTGCCACAAATGCAGCCCTCATGTCGTCTCCTGTGCATTCCAGACAGAATGGATACTTTGCCTTATTCTGTGAGTTTTGGTCAATCTAGCCAGCTTCAGGATCCTTCTAAGAGAGAAGTCCATTCTTCTGCGTGTATGTGTGTAGGCATTGGATATGGTGGTCAGTTCTGGGACAGATCAGAGAGAATTTCAGGTTTTCAACTTTGTTTTTCCCTACAATACCTTTAGGTATTTTTCTGTATTGTGCAAACATATCCTACAGTCAGAAGAGCGGCAGAGTGAGGACATTGGTGTAGCTGTGCCCAGCAAGAGGAAAAGATGGACATCTTCTGGGGTTGGGCTGAAACATGCTGCTCTTTGAAAGATCTCTGCTGCACTTGCTGCAGAATGTGGAAGGCTTTTAGGGTTGAGTGGGGAACCTGAAAGGAGAGTAGGGCTAGTGCCACAGCGAATGCAGCTGGACATGGCTGTGCCACACAACCTGGGGGAGGCAAGACCTGATTTCACAGCTTCCTTAGTCTTCATTTTTTAGTCTCCTATCTTGGACTACTGAGTCTTAGCGCTCAGCTGCAGCTGAGCTGAACTTTCAGAATAATGACACAAAATTTTACATTTTTCATTTTCTATTCAGAGCTGTACTGGGAATGAGTTCAGTAAATATAGCAGGGTGCAGAAGGACAGTGCTAATAAAAATTCTGCCTAGATTCTTATTAAGAAATCTCTGCCGTTCCTCTGTACTGAATGAAGCAGGGATCTCTTGAAAGGAACATAATGCAGCGATATCATTGTGAAGGTGTTTCATAATATATACACAACAGAGTGCCACTTTAAAGGCCAGCTTAATTCTGGCATTTCATGATATTAGAGGGACTGACTTTGCATTGATAATTTTCTTTCAGTGCAGGGCCATGTTTGCTGGGGAGGGGTGTGTGTGTGAATAACCTCCTAGATTTACAAAAGCAAAGGTGAAAATGCAGACCTATGTATATACCATGCATGCTGACGCTTATGCATTCATCGGCAAGTCAGATATTTTCAATTCACAGCACTGACCTCTGCCATTTGAACATGTGCACTAAGAGACAGGATGTTCTCCCCAGAGAGTCAATCCCAAAAGGACGCTAAGACGCATATGTTCCTGCTGCCTTTCACGTATTATATGCTGATAAAAGACACCAGTTTATTCCTAGCTGCAGAAGAAGTTGAGATGAACTGAACGCACAACTGCCCAGCTATTTTTTCATCATTTCTCTGTGGTAAGTGTGTATCTCGTGCTGGTCCGTTGGCTTCTTGTGCTGATCCTTGCCTTGGAGCCTTCACAAAAGCGTGAGGCTGGCCCAGCCGGAGCAGCTGCTGCAGTGCTGTGTGGGGACGGCACATCCATCACACCCTGCTGAGTTCAGAAACCATCTTCAAAGACTGGTGTAGCAGGGTCTCCTGAGCACTTACAACCTACATTTGTAGTGTGCTTGGAATCTGAGGAGTTTCTCGTACAGCACAACCCCCATGAAATGGGGAATTCCCCACCAAATTCACAGCTACTGAAGAGCTTCGCAAAGGATCCACTGAAGTTTTGTTAACCTAGGAAATGTGGCATGTTTCCCACCTGGTCATCTTCTCAACAGTGACTGAACCCCTCAAAACGAAGGCTTATTTCAAGCCTTGTTTTATTCTAAGCAATGAATGACAACTGGTTTTGTCAATATTTTCTAATGACGGGCACTCTTAGAGATACCAAGGATGAAAACTTTTCAGCTGTATGGAAGTTTTGCAAAGTCAAAGGAGGATCCTCAGATATGAACTGCTGGACACTCTTTCCTGTGAATGCTGTTGGCGGCTCTGTTTATGGTACCAGTCAGAAAACACTAAACAGAACTAATTCAGAAATTGTTGGTTTCTGTCCTGATTTTGTCACAGAAATGTTTTTTCCTTAAGGCATATCACTTAATTTTCCCCACTGTAAAATAAAGATAATAGCTGCTATTCAGTAGCATATTACACTTGTACTTGTGAAGGAAACAAGTTTCTACTTGCCCAGAGAGGTGGTGGATACCCCGTCCCTGGAGACGTTTGAGGCCAAGTTGGATGAGGCTCTGAGCAACCTGATCTGGTTGGAGATGTCCCTGCTTCTTGCAGGGGGGTTGGACTAGATGGCCTTTAAAGGTCCCTTCCAACTGCAAACTATTCTGTGATTCTATGATTCTATATAATTGATGTGGCATGTTTATTATGGTAAACTACATCACTACATGGCAGCAGTGCTATGAAAATCAGGTCTCCAGTTCCTTGGTAGTCAGAGACCTAATCTGATGCTATTTGGAATAATATAAAAGAATCAGTTATTCTTTAAGAAAATAAGTGATCAGATCCTTTTTATCAGTTCATTTTGTTTTTCTGCTGACATATCACCAAATGAAGCAAGAAGGGTAGGGACTTCTTTTGGGAGGAAATTAATCCATTTCTTATCTTTGTAAAACTCAGGCTGGTCTCCATCATCGAGCAATGTCATGTTATTTCTTTGAGCTAATAAAAAAAAGATCAGTGATTCAGCATCTGTAGCCTGTATTTCAATATCAAGTGAAGAGTTTGGACAGCATGCCAACATTTCATCTTAATGTATTATCTTCAAGGAGAGTCCAAAGGGCAGCCTTCTGGAGTACAAATAAATGAATACCTTTAGCCTTAATTAATTATAATCACTCTGCTTGTTTTCCAGATGGCACCTGCTCTTCCTAAATGATTTTAATTCCTCATTTGGATTGATAGATCAAATTTGCCACTGACTTTGCCACTTTCCTACCAAGAGTGGTAAGAAGCAGTCTAAGACAGACTAATTGTGACAACTGAGACTTTTTTTCTGACTAGTGAGTTTGTTTATTTTAATGCTCTGCACTGTAAATTATTTCCAAAACCTTCAAGTGGAAAATGCAGATGTAAACAGACTTTTGGTACTTCCAGGGAGTACAGCTTGCACAATAGTTTCAGGAGAAAAAAAAAAATAAGAGTTTCAGGAATTAAATTCAGGTGACTTTCTTTTCAAAGTGCATATCTGTCTGTGGGGAGAGAGGAGTCTACAGCCAGGGGATGCAGCAGCCTTCAGAGTATCCATGGAGAGGTCACAGGGTACGAGCATCGTTTCCCATGAGTTCACCAGCACAGGGCCAGGCTAATCCGGGACCCCTCCCAAGGGGACAGTGGCTTGTCTGGGTCTCTCCTGCCCATGTCAATGAGCAGCAGAGATGGAGGTGTCTTTTACACATGTCATGGTCTGATACAGCCCAAATCTACTAATTAATTTTGCAGAGGGGGGAATGAGAATTTATCAAGTTGCTTAGTCACTACCAGCTTGAAGCATAATTAAAATAATGGAGCAGAGAGCTCTATATACAGGGGGGTTGGACTAGATGACCTTTGAACGTCCCTTCCAACCCAAACCATTCTATGATTCTCTGTAATGTTATCCATGTAATAACAGTCCTCTCAAAAAAAAAAAAAAATCAGGGTAATTTAATTTAAATTTGAAAACATAATTTGTTTGTCACATGGTTCTAGATGTGCTGAATGTCCCTTGTCTCAGGCTATGGTGTGTTTCATGTGCCATGTGCCCTTCTGTAATGTGAAGGATCCCTACAATTTCTGTCCAGTCATCCTCTGTTGGCTCCGTTTCACATGAACAAACTTTCTAGCAAACCAATAACTTAGTATTTGCATGAGCATGAAACACCTAGAGCCATGTGGCACTGGGACAGATTGTCATTGCACAACTCTGCTATGCTATCAGCAGAAGAAAGCTGACACCAGGCTAATAAGAAACAGTACCAAAGACATTGGAAAAAATCTTCATTTTATTAAACTGTATGTCTTTCTAACACAATATAAGGAATGCACTCATTCTTTCTTTTTTTTTCTGTTTAAATATCTTTAAGTCCTTAATACTCCAATCTTAACAGCCACAAAATGGGAGTTTTCTGCAACTCACAGTGGACCCAGCAACTTGAACTGGATTTCTGTGGGCATTTCTCTGGGACTGAGAAGATGCTCTTTTGGCAGCGTGGCCCTCTGGTGCTGGAGAATCACTGAAGGCTTCCCTCTCCCATTCATCCCTTCATGAACAGAAACCCTGGCCCCTGGGCCGGGGCTCTCGGGGAACGGGTGTCTGTGGATGCATCTGGGGGAATTTGCTGAAAAGATTGATCTTTCGCAGAAAACTGCAGATTCATTGGAAACAACAAAAAGTGGCAGAGAAGTGGCCAGAAGACTGAAAAAACTGCTGTATAGAAGCTCAGATTTCTTTTTAAGTTATCAAAAGCAGAAATGTAATATTCTAAATTTTTATTTTAAAATAAAAATTTTGTCTTAATTTGAGATTTGCTATCTTTTTCCATATATTGTCTACTTTAATGAGCAGCTGTGAATTTTATGCAGGAACTATTGGGTGCAATTTTATGCAGTTTATTAGGTGGGAGATCAGACCTTAAATATTTAAACCTGAGGTATAGGCATGGAATCTAGAACAGACTGAGTGACACAACAAATAATTTATTCATTGAATGTAGCATCTTCCTCTCTGGAAATATGTGCAAATATATTTTTATTTTCTCACTCTTCCTCAATTCTTTTGGATTTTTCAGCCTAGTATCCAGATGAAGGAAGGCTTTGGTGATCACAGCATCCATCCATCCGTCCCACTCTAATGACTTTTAAACCAACTGTCACACTTTAACATCGTACGGTGGTGTGACACATAGCTCAAAGGCATTAGGGTAGGATTCATTTCACCTAAGTTTAGACTTCTACAGTATCAATGTCTTCATCTGAGATAGTCACCTTAGGTTGTCCTTACAGTTAGTGGAGGCCAGTTGGCACTTTTAACCATGATTCAAGTGACCTGATTTAGACCTCTATTTTGGGATGGGATGAATCATGGACTAGAGTGCCTTTCTCTCTTTACCACTTATTTAGGATGATCGGCTGAGGTGAAGAATAGTGGAATAGTGCAATTTTCTACACGACTTCTGGCTCTACGTAAGAAAGGAAATTTAATGAGACAAAAGCTGACATATGCACTCACTAGCTGCAGTGGGGCCAGTCACAGTTGGTATCAAGCTGCCAGCCAGCACGTGCCCCTCGTCAAGAAGCGGAGGGAGTTCACACGGCCCTTCACCTAGCTGGTATTTAGAGGACATGAGAAGAACATGAGTGTACTGCTGAGGTGAGGAGAAAGTCATACAGAGCTTTAGAGTCAGAAGAGCTGCCAGGGTTACTGTGTTGGATGGGTAAGAAAATAAGGCACTAGTTCAAAAGAAAAACAAAGCTTCACCGGATTTACTGCTCACAGAATTAATTGCTTATTCTCATGAACTCTGCGTCCTGTGACTGCTCCGATAAAACAACCTTTGCAATATCTCTTTCAGCATTTAGAGGTCAAGCCCTACCTCTGATCAGCTTATGATGCAAATTTCCATTTCCGACTTGATAATTTTCAAACAAGCACTTTTGGTGTTTTTCCCCACAGCTTTTCTGTCTTCTCTGAAAAAGTCATTATTAACACCTCAACACCACCTCATTCTTTTCTCTGAAAGTCCTCAGGCCTGCTAGAGTCCTGATGATGCTGAAGCTGCTGCCTAGGATCGATTGTCTCTGTTTCCTGTTGCTTTCCACCCGATGGCTCCCAGTCCAAGTTGTTTGTGTCAGAGCATTTCTTTGTTGTGTACAGTAAAAGGCTTACTCAATAAACCTGAGTCTGTAAAATTTATGGTAATGCAAGTAGATAAATGGGAATACATTCCCATACAGGTTCTGTCCTGAATGTGTGAATGTTGGTGATATTCTTTCTAAAATGAAGGGACTAGGTGTTGTTATGACAATGTCTCTAAACTATACTCCCCATTAAAAAGTTCCCTGGTTAAGCTCAGTCACTCAGTGGTTTGTGAAAGGAGGCGGAGAAGCAGGATCGAGCCGTACCCACAGGAGGGGCAGCCATGGACAACAACAACAGGAGGAAACAAAAACCCAGAAAGGGTCATTTCTTCTGCTAATCCCTGTGATACCATTGAATGAAAGAGTCACCATCACCTTAATAACCGTGGTAACAATTTGTGCTTTGTCACAGTGACTCTCAGCATTGAGAATAAGGCAGGGCATTATTCAAGTCTGGCCTTAGAGAAAATGCAGTTGCACCCACAAGCATGATTGCTTGTTAATGCATATTTATTTAATAATTTACTTTCTGGGAACAATTCCCTTCATGTTCACTTTTTCATTATCAGCAAAACGTAACTCATTACCCTGTTTTTCACAACTGCGATAGCGAGTGAGCTAGCTGCTTGCTCAGAGCCGTGGAGCGGGTCAGTGACTCAGCAGCAGAGCAGTTCGAATGGCAGGCAAGTTTTGTTTGTGTTTCATTCGAGGAAAAACAAAACAAGTAATGCAGGCCAGGAGAAAAGCTTCCCAACAGATGAACTGGAACAATCACTCCCAAGCTGATGCTGTCCAGGATTTGGTTTGGAGTTGTACACTGAATGACAAACAGTGCATCCTAGATCCTCGTTTCACCCTCAAAAGCTTAATTCTCAGTAGATCTCCAGCAAGGTTGTTGCCTGTTGTCCATGATTCCTCTTTTTGGGTATCTTCATCTTCCTGGTGGGACAGCAGAAGGAAGCATGGCACATGTGACATCATTGTTGCCATGCTCTTCCTGAAGAAGCACAGGCCTTCTCATCACGGTGTAAATTAACAACTCAGTCCTCAGCATTTTCCAGTCTGGCTGCTGCCATTCATGTCCTCCATTATCCATGTGACCATTCCTTTGTCCTCACTTGGCTGCTTTTTCTGGTGCTCTCACATCCTTTCACTCCTGCTTCACCTGTAGCTACCCAACTATTTTTTGTCTGTTCTCTGGAGGAGGGCCGTAGGCCTGACTTCCAGGGATTTCATTGCAAAACACAGTAAGACAGAATTAGGAAGGTTCAAAAGCAGTCTCTAAAAGCCAAACTACCTGCACATACGTGTATTTGTTCTGCAGCAGCCTGTTAAGGCTTAAGAATGTGAACTGTTGCTGAACAGTATTTCAGGTGAGTGAAACAAAGCCTGAGAGCTTCTAAAATTAAAACATACAACAGCCTCAAAACAAAACTTCAAGCCAATGAAATCTTCAAGTGCATAGAAAGATAGGTGATATGTAGAGTGGAATTCCGTTCAAGGTGGAGGCCCTTAAATTAGTGTGTCTACATGTAGGTTTATATAAAAACAGGTGTGCTGTCTATGTTTTGACTATGGAGATCAATGGCTCTGTGGAGACCAGTGGCTTGATTCAGTTGCCTAAATCTTGATGCCGTTTGAAGTATTTCAGAGGTCCGAGACATGTGGCTGGCACTTACAGCACAAGGGAAACCCATGTCCTTTTGGGATGGCTGTATGCCAGGCAGGACACCCTCCCAGTGCTCAGATGGTGCTGGACATTTATGAGTGAATCTTGTCTCTAGCTAATACAGTCAGTAAAGCCTAAGGAACAACTCAGGTCATCCTGAAGTAGGTGTGAGTGACTGTATGGGTTGATATTGTACCCTTGACTGTATTGTCTTTAACTGGAGGTTTAACATCTAGTGCATATATAGATGCCAAAATTTATGCTTCCTGACCTTGAGTTGCCCTCGATGTTTCAAAGGAGCAGTGGCAGACATGGAAACAGTTAGGTTACCCAGCAGCTAATGCCTGCGACTACTCCGTTTCATGACTGGCATGACTGATCTGGCCTGTTTAAAGTGGTCTGCCCTTCCAAAGAGATATGATCATATGGGAATTCTTTGAACACTTATTTCTCATATGAACTGATCCAGCTTCTGGTAGTGTGACCCAAACTGATGTATCTTCCTGCTCTACTTCTGCTGGGTGAACCAGTCTCTTTTCTGTGACTCCCTGCAACAATTTCAGTCCAGGAGATAGGCATATCTTTTGTTTCAAAGGGTGGTTTGATAAAGAAGTATTCAAGCTGCTGCTAACAGCTCAGGGTGTAATTTATTACTCACATAACACCACAAGAGAGCTCTGCATTGAGTTTTAATACATGATTTATGATCTCCGCTTTCATTTTTTTTTCAACTTTGGCTAAGATTCCTTTGGAGTCTAAGTGCTTTGCTGTTCACCTGGCCTGACACGTCTGTTTCTCCTTCAGAAGAGCTGTTCTTTCTGACAAGGTGACCAAGGTGTCCTTTTGCCAGAACTTGTTTGACACCAGCAATGAAGCAAAGAGAGCCTGAAATGTCACTGATGGCCACGTTGGCTGCTTCGGTGCATTTGCTATTGTTCCAGAGAGTGTGATCTAATGGAAAGCAGAACATTCTTATTATAGCAAGCTATAATTCACTGGCTGAACTCTCAAGTGTATGCAATGACCAGCGTAACAGCTTCAGAGCAGCAGCTGGGCCAGGAATCTGTTGGCTGCACGATTCTCCCAGCAACATGGGAAATATCTGTTTTTCCCATCTGTTAAACTTTGGTAATTTCAAAAATGTGTTCATGCTGCAGTGGGATGAAAGCAAAAAATATTCTTGCAAGAACTGGTCCCGATCCGAGATATTAGCATTTAGGACACTGGTTTGGGAGGCTGAAAAGAAATCTTTTCACCCTCCTTCTGCAAAGATGGTAAATATTAAATTATTTATTCAAACTGGAACAGCTCTGACAGAGGAGACTGAGAAAGAGAAACTTTCAGATAGGTTTGGTGGTGAGATCACATATCTGGAACATGCAAACAAAGCTCCTGGTGCGAGCCAAAAAGCTGTAAGACACACATCCTCATACATCCTCCCCAGTCAAGGCTGTGTCCTTTTCACTGTGACTGCAGGCAGGGTGCTCTCTTGTGGTGACCAGAAATTCATCCTGGACCTGAGAAGCCTCTTCCTGATGAAAATGTTGTCAAACCTCATGCGCTGTTGTGCACTTTGATTTCAGCGAATCGGAACTTTTCAGCTCATCCTTGTTGAAATGAACCCTGCATTTTTCAGATCACTGCACCAGCCTGTTGGCATCCTTCAGAGTTGTCCTCTCTCACAAAAGGTTTATGGACTCTTAAGTGGACATGAAGCAAAGGAACGTGGGCAGGCCACTGTTGAAATACACATTTTTACATGATGTGACTCTTGCCTTTGACATTCTTCCTCTCTTTCTCCCCCTTCCCCTCTGCGACCAGCACTGCTGGCTGAAGTGATTTCTGGCTTTCCCTCTGCCTTCTTCAGCTTTCTGCTGGGACACGCTTCTCCCCGCTACCATGGCAGCAGTGTGGCACCATGCCCACGCTAAGCGGGATGCTCCAACCCTGGCGGCTTCCTCAGGGCACTGCTCCCGCTGTCCACCCTGGGTGCCTGCCCCAGGTGCTGCTGGCTCCTTCCTTCTCCAACGCCTCCTCCCCGAAACAACTCCACAGAGCAAAGCCCTTGAGAAAAGATGCTGCATGAGGGATGCTCCACTGGGAATGAATGAGGATTGGGTGCCAAAGTTAAGTTTGAATTTAATTTACTGGGTAAGCAGTGCATCCTTTGTTGCAATAAGGACATGGACTCCGTGGATGGTGTACCGGAGACCTTTATTGTCCATCAGCCTAAGTCTTTTATACCTTTTGCCTTTGGTTTTTGCCTTTGGTATTTACTTATCTTGTTCTAATTGCTGTTTTTTGTTATTGAGTAAGTGGTGTTCAAGGACATAGCTCAAATTCTTCAATATCAGACAGCTGTGCTGCACTCTCTGTTCCCACAATCCTTGACGGAAGGCAAGAAATTTAGGCACCCAGTTGACATTAAGTGAGGCTGAGAAAGCCAAGCTTTGCTATGTTCAGGAGAGAAACAAGGCATTGATGGGTATCTGAGTAGCTGTTGGGAGTGTTGCCTTATCAGAGATGTTCCCCATTTAACTGTTTGCACTGTAGTTAAAAGATGGCATTACCAATCATAGAATGAGAAGTCGTGATTTGTTCTGTGGCCAGTTTGAGTGACAGGAACATGAGTTACAGACTGCAAGACTTTTATTCTGAGTTTTTCTCCTTATTTTGATAAGTAACTTCAACAAATTCACTATTTGGCACAGAATCCAATGCATAAATAACACAAAATAAAAGAAGTCTGTTCAATTTGGCTGTCTCTAATTAACTTCAGCAAAATTCTGACCCTACTGATCTTAATGGCTATTCTCCTGTTGCTATATGGGAATTCTACTTAAGGAATACATGGTGTCCTTCAAACGAAAAAAGAATACATTGCCATAGACTTAAGTAACATTTACCTTACAAGCATTTCACAAAATGGATTTAAGTTGGTATAATGGACATCATAAATCTATGCAAGACCTACAGCTAAATTATGGATAATTTAGGGGAAAGCAGCTTTCACCAAGTGAATATTTCACTAACATTATTTAACTGGTTTTGAAGGAAAATGATGACGTAATAAGCTCCGAAGTGTATCTAGAATATAGAAAAATACAAGTTTTCTCAGACTCTTAAGTAACAAAGCAAATTTTACAAGAAATAAAGGATCCGGCTAATTTTTACTTTATTCCGTGTTTTTCACTTTAGTGATGCTGGAAAATAACGCATTTGTCAAGACTTACTTAAAATCTTTTTTCTTTCATGTCATGTCTAATTGTAAGTTCTGTCTTTTTAGCAGTTTTTACTACACAGATTCGTGACTTGACTCTTATATTTCACTCGCTCAGAATCATCCCTGAATTTTGATCTGCTCTACTTCGGTTCCTGGCAATGATAAGCATTATTCTTTACTTTTTTATTCTTTACTTTGACATTACTTAACATTATTCTTTCCACCCCAGCTACTTGGACTATTTTGAAAGTTTATAACCAGAAGATGAAGGGCTTGCCAGTCCAGAGACAGGTGCTGAATTGTTGTGATACTCTGTTAGTTTCTCTCTTTTCCCTTACAGACAAGCCCTGGATGATCATAGAATCATTAGGATTGGAAGGGACCTTTAAAGATCATCTAGTCCAACTCCCCTGCAAGGAGCAGGGACATCTCCAACCAGATCAGGTTGCTCAGAGCCCCAGGGATGGGGCATCTACCACCTCTCTGGGCAATCTACCAGTGTTTACTATCTGCTCTTGATAAAAGGTCATAGATAGTTGTGTTGCTGTAGAAGATTTGATTGGAAATTCATTATTTCTTCCCCTCTCTGGCTTCAGAAAGAAGTCATCTTATGCCAATAACATGTTATTTAGCCTTTCTGTGGCGAGACCATAGCAATGCTACATTGGTCTTGCTCCCTCCATGAGGTCAGGCCTTGTGTGCTACTAGCCCTGGCAGGAGACCAAGGGAAGAGCCTTGCTCTTCGCCTTCTGCACAAAAGCAGGTTGCAAACCCTGTCATACTGCTGTGATCTTGGCTATGTTTCCTTACAAATTGTAAAACTTTGCTTGGAATAAGTGAATAACGTGGCTTATACTAAGTCTTTTTCTACTTGTGCCTCCATAAAAAGAAATCTCTTTACACCAAGCAAAGCAACACTCTCCTTTTTTTTTTCTGGCAACAGCATTACTCACACAAAAGGATATATTTGAGGCAACTGAAAATTCAAGTCCAGAGTCTGAGGATTGTTGGGAAATGATTTACTGATATACTCCAACACTTCATGCTTGCTGGGCAGAAATTCTGCACCTGTGTTCCCTAAATATTTTGCTTTCTGAGTCACACCTCTAACCAGGTGAAATATAAGCCACAGGCTCTAGAGATACATTTGTTCCCCAAGAACTGTTTTCACCACTTTCTTTACACTGGTAAATTACCAACCAGCTATCACAGGATCATAGAATGGTTGAGGAGGGAAAGAACCCCTGGAAGTGATCTGGTGCAAATGCCTTGGTAAAACTGGGCCACCTAGAGCCAGTTGCCCAGGACCGTGTCCAGACAGCTTTTGAATATGTGCAAGGATGGAGACTCCACAGCCTCTCTGGGCAACCTGTGTCAGTGCTCAGTCACCCTTATGGTGAAAAAGTGCTTCCTGATGTTCAGAGGGAACCTCTGGTATTCCAGCTTCTGACCATTGGCACTGGTCCTGTCAGTGGACACCACTGAAAAGAGCCTGGCTCCAGGCTCTTTTCTCCCCGGGGTACAAAGGTACCCTCCCTTCAGGTATTTACATACACTGATGAGATCCCCCTGAGTCTTCTCTTCTCCAGGCTGAACAGTCCCAGCTCTCAGCCTTTACTCACAGGAGAGATGCTCCAGTCCCTTCATCATCTTTGAGGCCCTTCACTGGACTCTCTCCAGTGAAGTTTCATATGCCTCTTCAACTGGGGAGCCCAGAAATGGGCAGGAACAATATGTGATCCTACTGTCCTGGACCAGATTCAGACATTGTCACTTCGAACAGATTTCTCCCCAATGGAAATAATGTGTATACTTAGCATTTGAGTAGCTTTCTATCAGCATTTGAGACAGGGAAGCAAGCACAGCATTGGAAATTTTGATCATAATTTGGTTATATAGGGTATTTACAGTAATCATCAGTGATTTTACATTTAGCAGACCTTCTTGGAGAATGGCTTCAGCACATTTTAGACACTGTAGGTACCCAAGGCAGCCAGGACCAATGGACATATTAGTGTACTGACAGGACAGCTGTGCACTTCTGGACTGCCAGGTAGAAACTAGAGGGGCAAATAAATCCCCTCCTCCAGGCTTGACTTGGTGGCCCACAGATTGACACCTAGTGCCATTTGAGATGGCCTGCAGCACCTGGGGCATCTGCACAAGGTACATTTAGACAACTAAGTCCTGACCTCCAGACTTGATGCATAGGTTGACACTCAGAGGCATACAGCGTTTTTTCAGGTGCCATGAGGAGCCCAACTGCTGCTCTAGATGTGCATGGGGCCTGGTTTGTGGCCAGCAAGCTCGCCTGGCTGCCTTGGTGGCCTGGTTAGAAGGGGAAAATGACTGAACAGAAGAAATTGTCTGCTGAAAAATATTGACAGAGAAAGGCTTGCCAGCCTGGGAGTGCAAGCCTGGGGACTAGGCCTGGGACCCACAACCATCCTTGAAAAGTGCAGCTGGGGACCTAGAAACCGAAGATATCCTGAGGTACCATCAATAAGCATAAAACTAAGGGATGGTAATGGCAATTTATAATCCAAGAACGTGGGAAACAGCCTGAAAAAATAAAATTGCTCTGAAAGAACAGAAAACAGCATCACCTATTGGCTATTGCTGGTAAAAAACAGAGATTAACAGCATCTATTGACTACTCAAAGTAAGATGTCCTACACCCTCTTATGTCTCTGTTATAAGAAGGACTTATTTTTTTTTATTCAAAATAGAGCCTCTCTCTCTGAGAACTTCCCAGGTGAATCTCACGTGCACTTTCCACGAGCTCTCGGACTCTCAGCAGGGATGCCCAACTGACTCCAGACTCTGTGATAGTGATCCGCCTTGAAGGGAGACTGTGTGTTATCTTACTGCTTGGGTCTGCCCTCTGCTCTTTTGGAATGGTTTGGTGTCACCCCTGGGACTAAGGGGGAACCCATGGTTGCTGTCTCTACGTAACAGCAGAACGGGTAACTCTTCAGGTCATGACATCTGCCAAATGCCAGATCACGCTTTGAACCAAACCCTTGGTGTCAAAACACAGGGAATACTTTTTGGCACTTCAAACCCTCTCTTCTGTGGTGCAACTTAATTGATCTTCAGAATCTGGACTAATTTTTTCTCCTTGAAATTTAGATGTTTTTATTTCTGATAATGTTACTTGTACAATCTAAATGAAAACATGTTAAATTTCTAATCAGACATCTGATCTATCATAATTTCTTGTTAGGCATCTTGATCATGGCAAATGACTGTGAAATTCATTCAGAAAAACCAAGTTGTTATCCTTGTAATAAAGGGAAAATTATAGAAGTGGCTCCAGTGTCACACTGCAGCTTATTGTGAAGGTGGTTTGACAGCCCGGTGTAACAAACATTCCAGTAAGCTGATATGAAAGCAAGGATCAGCACAGGGCTCAGAAAAAAAAGCATATTTCTACTGCAACCAGGCATTTGTCAGAAAGAGTCTTGCAGTTTCCAACTGATTTTACAAAAAGAATAATTTGTTTGCACTGTTTGTGTCAACAGTTTTATTTAAAGCATACAATGAATAACACCAACATGCTGTTATTCCTCTTAAGGACACCTGCTGCACTACAAATTTTAATTTTTAAATAATAACATTCTCACATTACACTTACAGATTTTTTTTTCTGTTGAAATATGTTCCCTTGTCTTATCACAGTCCATCCTTAAAGTGTTTCATTAGAAAACCTATTTGTATAAGCAGCATGTCTAACACTTATAAGCCAGGGAAATGCTTTACACAAATAAGTTATATTTTTAACTGTTCTTGTTGACAACAAAACTTCCAGGGCAGCAACTAGTGTAACATCCAGCGTATCTAAATGTGTCTGTTCCCATTCTTACCAACAGAAATCAACTATGTATTCCTCATAAGTTTACTAATTGCCTATATTTTTATTGAAAATTTAATTTTCATTGAGACAACAATGAACTCACACTAGCCTTTTGCATGGCAAAACTCATCTGATATTAACTGAATCTCTCACTCAAGCAATACAAAATTGCATGTATTTTCCTTTATTATTTGTGGAACTTCTGGGAACAGAGCTCTGAGCAGTACCACACTTGCAAATGAGCACCAGCTACTCATTTTTCACCTCTATTTTTTTCCAACAGGCAAAGTCCTTTTCTTTAGTGAGGCCACCAGTGAAGAGATTTTTTAAATTAGATTCACAGATGAGTTTTTATGTACTGTTTGCATCTGTGCATCTTCTTTGGTACCCTGTGAGTCATTCAGTTATGGCCAAGAAGAGAGAAAATAAAAGGGACAAGAGATCCTCCTCTTGCATGGCAGAGTCAAAGTAAAAAGTGCATTATAATGTTTTTGATTACTTATACAAAGTAGATCTTTAACAAAAGGATAAGAAGATTCATTGCAAAAAGGTCAGAAGACTACAGTAGGACTAGACTTCTCCAAACAGGTAGATTCAGAATTTGAAAAAGATCTCCCAGCTTGGGTAAACTGGGTTAAAATAGATTGAAAATTCCATTCAACTGAGAATTCAAGTTACAAGCAATTGAAAATTGAGTCTTGCTTTTCATAAGAAAGACTGGGCCACCTCAATTAGGTAACATAAAGAAAGGCTGCTTATGGAAAGGTGTATGTTGAAGTAGATGCTTCCTTCCAGCACATATGTCTCAAACACTGTTGAGAAATGGGAAGAAAATCTTAGTCTATTGACTGTGCTAAGGGGCTCCATCTTCTCCTTTCCACTGTCTGGATCTGCTTGCATCTCCCATCCTGCGTGTTGCACAAAACACCTTGAAGCATACAGAGGATTTCATTGAGCAGGCATCCCAAAGGAAATAATCCTTAAAGGGAAATCTAGTCTCTAAAAAATTTCATGTGCCTGTATGGTAAGTGGGTAGCTGAATGGCAATACTGAGGATCTGCCTACTACCTCCATGTTGGCTTTCACTGGACATTGATACTTGTCTACCCATGGATTTAGTTCTTGTATTTTAATTTTCCAAACATAAGCACATGAGAATTTTCCAAACATAAGTGTATAGGAGAAGTCCCACTGAATTCAAGAAGGTACATATGCTTATACAACTATTTGTTGGACTGTTGGGTTTGCAACGAGAATTACCAAATCCAGTCATCACCAGTAAAAAACTCCCCATAAAGCCAGCATGGGTTTGGAAACAGGTAAAACTGTAGTATCAATTAATCTGGGTTTCTGGATAATATAAGGCATGGTCTTACTCAGTCATTTCATTCATCGTGCACTTCTTCCTGCAAGAACTGCCATTTAAAAATGCCAACACAAAACACTTTTCAGGACCTCATGCCTTTGGTTGATGCTGATTTTGTCTGCTTCCCTTTTTGACCAGCTAGAAGTTGGCACTTAAGCTTACTGAACTCTTGACTGATCCACAGATGATCTTGTGGGTTAACTTCAGGAAGAGAATAAATGATCTTGATTAGTTCTTGATTAAGAACAAAGCACAAAATCTTCCTTTCAGCATAACTTTCCAACAGTAAGTTCCTCCCTCACAACCTCTTAACACACTCTCCCATGCGCATACACAAGCATGAATAAACAAGAAAACAAAACATTATCAAACTGTTTCACTCACAGACTGAAGAAAGCTTATTTTCAGATTTGAATTCCTTGGAAGCACAGATATTGTTGACTATAAAATGCATAGGCACAAGGAATTTTGAAGATAACAGCATATATTATTATTTTCTTTTTTACTATTAGTATAGCATTAAAGAAGATCTCTGTAGTGTTTTAACAATCTGCATCTCATACAGTTGGAAGCCCTCTGCTCTGCTTAATATTACCGTATACAATACTTCCTAAACTGCATTTTAAAATTTCTTTTTGGGATGTACAATATTTCAAGTTCAACTGAGAAGTTGTTATTAAACATCTGGAGATTGAAATAAATGGTACTGGATGATGAAAGAACACTGTGCCATAAAACACAACATACAAACCATTTTTCACAGTTCTAACAAAACAAGATTGTACATAAAAATGTCACAAATAGTTCAGTACATTGGTATGATCAAAATAATATTAAGTCCAGCTGATATTGTCACATAATAAGGGCCAAATCCTGGCTCAATATGCAGTTGAAGCCTAAATAGATGTTTAGAGAAAACAATATAAAGCCACACTGAAGTGCTATACTGATAACAGTACCATTTGTTAATTTACCTAAAATTTTACGCCTGAAGGATGTACCCAATTTGTGCTATGAAAGGACCACATGGCCAATAGTGCTCGGATCCTGTCGTAGGACACGTCTTTATGGACTTGTCGTGGCCAAGCGCAGTGGAGCCTGAGGAGCTGTCTTCCTTCTGAGTATGACAGTTTTGGCAGGCATCTGTATCTACTGTTCTGCCAGAATTTGGCCAAGAGTTCAAAATCCTGTACATCTTATTCAATAGTCCCAGTAAAGTCAATGGAACTTTTTTTGTGAATAAGATGAAAAGGATTTGGCCCCTTAAGTTTTCAACCCTTTAAGTAGTAAGAGAGTAGTTTCATTGCACTTAGCCCATCATTCACAAATACTTTTCTACTTGAAAACAGAAGATGGTTGTTGATGTATAGGAAGTGTTGGCTCACAAAGAGGAAAGCGTGCAGCAACGTCTGACTACTCACAGGATTCTGGAACTCAGTTTCCAAAGGAAAAAAGAGACACTTGTATATGACAGCATTTCATCCAATATCTGTCTGAGGTCAAAATGATTGCTGCTTAAATTCCTAAATACTATCTTACAGGTACCTTCAAAACACTAAATAACTGGAGTATGTATACAGCTATAATTGGATATGTGTATCTTCATTGGACTGGTGGTGGATAATCAACTTCATCTAACAGTATTAAAATTTTACAAAAAATTATTGGAGCAGATGGATTTTTCAAAGAACTTTTAAAATACTTTCATATGGAACACATGGTCATGACTTTGGGAAAAGAGAAATTTTGCTCTCATCCGTGAGAATACTTTTGGTTATTGGAATGGGCAAGAACAGCATTTTCATACTTAAAACCAAGTAATCTTACTCTGTTACAGAATTCTGTATTTTGTTATGTGATTGTGGATTTGAATTATTGTTCTTTTGAATTAAACAGGAAAAAGGATAATTGTTTGCTAATTAAATTAATCAAACCTATATGACAGCGCTACTTTGACCAGAAGTCATTGCAATGCAGTATATCCTAATCGCATTCAGCACTCAAAAATAGAATTTGGGATTTAAAATTGTGTAGTCAGGATGCAGACATGAACGATTAAGTCACAACTGGAAAACAGGACTGAGTACCATGGAGTTTAATCCCAATTGACAGAGGGAATGACTTCTTTTCTAATTACTAGAAGTTACTCTAATTATTAGGAATTACTTCATTTCTAATACTGTGTCATGCTCATGCTGATGCTCAATGTGTAGCTGTAGTTGCAACAAAGCTACAAAGAGCAGAGCATAAGTCCTGAAAATACTTGCCTCAACAATATCTGCACTTACAGACAATTTTGTAGCATTCCCCTTTTGCAAATGAGATAAAAATCTGGAGGCCTTGGTAAACATTGCTAAGAGCATGCCTTCTCATTGGCACCAGAGCCTGGAGCTGTCAATGATATCCAGAGGAAACTGCATCTGAAGCCTCGATGGATTGTTTAAGGTGAGTGAATGTCAACCCTTTTGGTTATATTAAATAATTTTAGTTCCTTGTATTGCTTCTTTCCTTCCCCAACAGAAGGATGTAGACATTTTGTGCTGACAGCAGTCCTTTGGTGTCAAATTTTCAGGGGACACTATGGGTTGCATATCCCTTTGGCTTAGGGAATAAGATCAGGTTTCATCCTTAATTCCCCCACTGCATGCTGAAATTAGGAAGTAAGGGTCTTGGATGGTAATCTAAGTCGAGCATACTCTTCACTGTGCTCACTGGGAAAACTTCACAGACTTCAACAGGCACAGCATTAGTCTAGCTTTTGGAAAAACTTGAATAAAAGCTCCATAAACAGGGATGTAATGAAGGCTTCAAAAGGAGACATGCAATGGTATGCCCAGGAAGAGGCTACTTTGGGTGATGTTGTGCCTACATCTAGTAAGAAAGGTGTTAAGGTATCTCTTTGGTCCTATTGAGCAACGTCTTTTTGATTGTTTCTAGTTTTCCCATGATTCACCATTTTCTACACATTTACCCTACTCTAAAAGGCAGATCCTGCAGTCTTTATTCCATCTTCATTCCTCACTCAACTGTGAATTTGTCAAAATAATGCTGAGTAGGAGGGATGCTCTTAGACACCATTAGCCCTTGGTGCCTCCTGGCATGAACTCAGCTTCCAGATTTTGGCCCTGCTGCAGCAGCTCCTAGCTCCTTGCATTGGTGAGGACCTTCTTGAACAAGAAGATAACCGTACATTCCTACTCAGATGGGAAGAGTAGGAACAGGAGGAGACATACTGACTGGCCTTCATGCCGTCCACCTGGAGTGATGAGAGTCTTCCTGGCATGAAGAGGAGGATGGGGTGGTGGTCTGCTCCTTAGTGGACACATGGAGGTCAGGAGAGAAACCTTGCACCCAAGGCAGCCCTTGGGGTTGACCCATAATGCTTACAGAAGCCAAGGTATTTTGTGGATTCAGGTCTTGAAAGCCATGCCACAGCATTAGATATGAGAATTAAAGGGTTTCATGGCAGAAGGCAGGGATCTCTTTTGAACTTTGGAAGGGGAAAGTGTTTTTAGAAATTTTCTGTGAATACTACTGCCCAAAAGGTAAATATACATATGCTATATGTTATATTTTTGGGGTTTTGTTTTTTTTTTCCTTCTGTTTGTCAAAATAGAAAATGCTCAGAAAAGAACAAAGCTGATGACTTTTATGATGACATAGCACATTGCTGATGTATGTTGAGCAATATTTTACTTTCATTTTGGGTTCTGAAAGCATTTAAAACTTGGTATTAAAAAAAAACTCACAACAATCTTCTGAAGCAAGTTTATCTCTATTTTACAGGTAAGGAAACCTGTAAAATTAAATTAAAATTAAATTATTTGCCACAGATAGTATAGTCAGTGGCAAAGTCAGGAAGAGAATGAAGTTCTGCAGCTATGGGTTATCTCTCTCTTCCTGTTAAGAAAATTCATCTTATCCCTAATACGCTGTTTCACACCACCTGTATTAAAGATCATGAAAATTGGCCAATTCACATTGTTAAAACTGGTCAATGATTTTTTTTTTCTAGATAAGCACAAAAATGCTACTTAAAGGGTTAATTTTACTGCTGTGCTGGTAAACATTTTTACTTATTGCTGGTTAGACCCATATTTAAATACTGACTGGGACAGAAGAGACTGAGCTGGCTCTGGACTCCCTTGTCTTGGTGTTGGGCATGGATATTGTACAACAGGATACGCCCACAGTGGCCTCAGGCAGCTCATCTTCCTCTGTCCATTCATTGAGATCTGGGTTATAGCACTGAATGCACTTCTTATATTTTTTCTCTATTTCATTCCAGCCACCCACTAAGTAAATTTTCCCGTTAAGGGTGGAGGCACCAGCTGTACTAACTCCGGTCTGAAGCGGTGCCACGTAACTCCATTGCCCCATGTAAGGACTGTAACACTCCACGGGGAGAACGTCGACCCTTTCGGCTCGCCCTCCCAGCTGAGACCCACCCATGACATAGACCCTCTCCAGAAGGGACACTGCGCAGTGCCACCCCCTTGGGGTGCTGAGGCTGGACTTATCCTGCCAGCTATCCTTACTGGGGTCGTACATGCACACCGAGCGAGAGTAAGCGTTATTAATGTAACCTCCCGTGACCAGGATCTGACCGTCCACCACTGCGCTGGCGTGGCAGCACCTGGGCACCTCCAGGGGTGCCTTCATCTGCCACTGATTAGTTGCAGGCACGTAGCATTCAACCGAGGAGAGGCTCCCCTCTGAGTTGCGACCGCCTACTGCAAAAAGGAGGCCATTGAACACGTTCAGGCTAAAGTGGGTGCGCCGCTGATTCATGCTTGCCAGGTGAATCCAGGTGTTGAAACGAGGATCATATCTGAAAGGATTAAAAAAAGAGGGTAACTGTCTCACATACTGCTCTGCTAAATCCTACAGTCCTGTCTCTGTCCCACTACTGCTATGGCTCTGGAGTTCCCAAAATTTTAGTTATTTAGCCCATTAGAAGTCAGTGGAATGAAACTGGTATTCCTGGTTAAAATTCCATATAAATTTAGTTTTTGATTGGAGAAAAAAAATGTGTTCGTATCATTCAAACCTGGTATTGTTTAAATAAAGTAAATCTGACTCTTCTGTAATTCGATTTTGTATAATAACCTCATTAGAATACTCAAAGGAGATACTTTAAACATGCAGTAGAAATTTTAGAAGTTTTTTTGCAATTTGTATCTACAGCAAAGATGTCAAAGAGTTTTAAAAAATGTTAGGTGGTGATTTATACTTTCATCTTTTTAGTACTTTCTGAATGGTAAGTATTCTTTCCCTGACACTCACACACAGAAAGAATTATGTGGAAAGAACATCTTTGCTTCATAACACCATACCTACATGAAATAACATTTTCTGTCCTTGACATTTAAATGAGCAATTTTGAAATAGGAAAATAGCAAATTATGACTCCTGAAGGAGTTGAGTGAGGTACTTTAGTAGGCCCATACATTTCTCCTGTTTCATGCTGAGGCAAACAGAGAATCACATGAGAAAAAAAAAGTATGGGAAAGTAAAAACTAATTGTTAGCTGACATACTGCATTGTCATCTGCAGCTTTGAAAGCAAGCCCACGGATATACTGATGTGACTCGACATGCTCAAGGTTAATGGCAGAACAGGGAGCAGAACCCATTCAGCTGTGGACCACGAGGATTCCCCCACCTCATCCCCACCATCAAAGTGTGCACTGAGTGCACAGCTCCTCGTGAGAACGTGAGGCATAGCTTAAAAGCAGGTTGGGAGAACGCCAGCATAATCTCCTTTACGTGCAATATTTTTCTGACGAAGTAGATTACAGAATAAAAATGATCTAGCGAGGTTCCTTATTCATTAACTTTGCATATTAATTATGTCTTCAGGAGAAGGTATCTGAATGTTCCTTCTGGGAGCAGGGAAGGAAGCATTGGTAGGACTGTGGCTGTGTATTGCCATTATATGTCCACAGTCTGCTAGTTGATAAAAAGCAGAATTGTCTCACCTCCAGCCTTTGCTTCCAGCTATTGTGTGCTGTCAGCTTTTATGCTGAACTCTGTAAAAACTAACATCACCCATGTGACGACTGCAGGTTAGCCTTCAGACCTTGCTATCACTCGTGCTGTCCTTGGATGACTATAGATAAGAACTGTAATATTTCAGAATATTTCAGAAGTGAGGTATTATTTGGAGTACATTGTAGAAGAGACATACAGCCCTCAAGAGACGGTGATGTTGTTTCTAAAGTCTTGATAAATGAAAAAGCTAAAGGATGTGAAATGCAGTATAAAAGCTGTTGAAAATATGGTGGATGGTGCATAGAAAGTCAAGATTGCAATACGTAAAAGGTGTTTTTCAGAACTTTCTATGAGGCATCACACGGTCTTGAATTTTAAAAAGTCTCACCTTGTGTGATTTGGTGCATTTTAATGGTACCTTAGAAAATCCCAGAACTTCCTATTTATATTCCTATTTATTTCCTCCACTTGAAGTAGGTTTTTTCAGTTTTCCTCACTTTTCATGTGCATGTGTAACCATGGTGAATTTTTTTTTGCATAACTTCAGATGTCTATTTCTGTTAATTCAAACTTTAGTATAAAGAAGCATCTATACCTCCCCAGCCCTCTCCCCTTTCTATTTATCTGAGCTGTTCATGCTGCATGCCACAAACCAGCTTGGTCTATCTACCATAACTGTGTGGAGATCTCTCCATCCCTTTTAAATAAATAACCAGTTACCTGCAGAAATTGCTGACTGCGTGCTTGGCTTGGTTCCTGGCATCATTCTGGTCTTCTCCACCAGCCACATAAAGAAATCCATCCATCACCGTCACACACTGATTAAAACTTTTAGCAGGCATTTCACTCAGCTTCTTCCATCCGTTTTCAGGATCTCTGTACAAGATGTCTCTGCTAAGAGACTTTTCTGTTAGAGCAGGGCGTCCCCCAACAGTAACTAAGACTCTGAAACCTCCACGGATTCTCGTTCTTCTGGACTGCAGTGTATTCTGGTGGTAGGGAAGCAAGTGATAGTTCATGGCATCCACTAGGAGCTTATGGCAATCTGCATCTTGCATCATTCTTGGCACAGTTTGGACATAATTGACGAGGTCTTGGGCTGAGATGGTACCAAAACGGATGTTACCTAAGAGATCAGCAGCAAACTTTACTCTTTTTTGGTCAAATTCCAGCCATTTTATTGCGATCTGGAATGCAACAATTTCAGAAGGCAACTGCAAATCATCATCTGCAAGAAGTTCATTAATCTGATCAAAAGTAAGTTTTAAGAACTGATCAGTTTCTGAAAATTCAATGAAATTGTCTCTAATAAATTTGTGTGCAGCTTCCTTGGTTGTTTTTAGTCCATATGTTTCTGCAATATTGGCAACGTACATACAATTCTCAACACTGATTTCTTGGATTAGAAAATCACAGCACATCTTCACAAGGCTGTGAATCTGCAGATAAATTGCTGTGGAAATAATACTACCTATTGTATAAAGTGAGAGAGTAAGTTTTCCAGTGTAAGCATAGGTGATAACAGTAGCTAGACCCAACGGGGATACATCATTGAGGTCTACTCTTTGAGTGGATGGATCTTTCTTTAAGATGTTGTGAAAGTAATCACTGATTGAAGCCATCACCACCTTATGAACACTGAAGGATTTGGTTTTGGTACTGATAGTCAAGTCACAAAGAAAATTTTCTAGTCTCATTCTGCTTAGACCTTCCAAGAGATTTGGGCTATATGATGGGTCAGAAACTTCAGATGAGATGCAGCTGAAACCATTTCCTCCATCCAAGAGTCCATTCAAGCCATTTAGTTTACTGAGGGGGCCATCTTCCACAATGATAGTCATTTCATTGATATCTGCTTTGTTCTTCTTCACATTCTTCTTCTTAGGGGCCATGGCTGCAATGAAATATTACAGCCAAGAGCTTGCTAAAAATAAAATTAAATAATTTAGAGCTACACTGCAGTTGTGAAATGTAATAGCAGAGTGATTATACAACAAATCTAACCTTTGTCAATACATATAAATGCCACAAAACCAAAACAGACAGGATAATCTATCTTTCTAAGAACTAATATACTGTCCTAGATTGTACTGTGGCTGCTTATTAATAATAATGGATACTCAAATTGTGAGGAATACACTTACAACACCTAAAAATAGTTCATTTTTTTCAATAACGCAGTCATAAAAATAACAGTCCCCTATTGTCACCACATCCAAAGAGTTAAATTATCTTCCTAAACATTAAATGAGTTTGCCAGCGTGTAGAATTGTGTAAATATACATTTAAATCAATATTCTACTTCCCATGTCAGATTCACAAATACATTCTACTCATAGCACACCTTGCTTGCTTTTCAATATCAGTAATTTGAAATTTCTAATCCTACAATTAGGCATTTGTCTAACTTTTATTTGGGAAAATGGTCATGCAAACACTAGCAGGATGTGTTGTTTTAAACAAGTTCTTTATATGTGAAAGTTAATAATTACTCCCATAGAGTTATGTTAGAAAAGATTCCTGCATTAGACTTATCAACTCTAGGCAAGTTCCAGCTCTTGCTGAAAGGAAGAGCCAAGATTTCGTCAAATACAATGTAAGACAGCCCCTATATTTTCAAAGGAGCTATTTCAAATAAATATATGTATATGAAATACACCTTGAAGGAAAGCACTGATCTTCAATAACACAGTTAAAACAGAATTGCTGAGACTACCATCCAAATATAGCATTTATTGTCAATTTATCCATGAATTTTAAAACAATTTACACCAGCTAATTTTCTCTGTGATCCTTGCACTCATTCATGAAGAAATGTTACCTAACGATAAAACAAATGGTTGGATTATTTTGAGTAACTTAATAAAAAACTTCAGCAATATTTTAATCTAAAATCTCAGCACATCAATTTTTCCTTAAGCCCACAGCACATAACAAAATGGTAATTTAATTTTAGAAAGGAATGGTTGCTGCCTGTGAGCACCAGGACTTTTTTTTTTGCTCCTGCTGCAGGGTGACGACCATGCACAGAGCAGGCGAGGGAGAAGGCCATGTGTGCCCAAAGTGTCAGTGTCAGCCCATGCTGACGTGAGCTGCCATCCCCGAAATGTCGGTGTGCCAGTGCCGGGGTCAGCTGCTGCCCGGCTCCCCCCGCTCCGGCTGCATTCCAAGAGCTGCATCTGTTGAGACCTATCAGAGTCACCTCCCAGAATAGCAACCTCCCAGCAGCTTGCCATTTTAAGACAGGTTCCGTCAAAGGTATAGTTGGTGTTTTAGTCTACTTGATTGTTTAACACAACTTCTGTTGCAAAAACACTTGCGATATTGCAAGTGTCAGATCTATTTGTTGGCATAGAATAAAAGCAAATCAACACTTTTGCATGTCTTTGCATGTTACCTGTATAGTTACAGCTTTGCATATTAATAGCTATAATTTTATACCTGGCAAGGGCATATTCTTTTGGCAGTCATATTGGTGGTTCTAAATATTTTCAGGGACCCACAACTTAAAAATGTTAATACATGCAGCACTTAATGTTTATTGTCTCACTATGTCACTGCAGAGCTCACTTAAATCCATGACATTTTAAGCTCCTTGTTCAAAAATGTCAACTCTCCAATGTTTTTTCCTGAAAAATACTTTTCCACTGGCAGAAATGTCACCAGCTAGTTTAGTGTATAAGCACGTAAGTGACAGGACATGCAAAACCAGTGAAATAAATCAAATGATCCTATAATAAATCCAAGTTATTGAACTTTGAAAACCTTGGATGATTTGGTTTTCTATAGCTGTTTGCTTTCACTTAATTTATTTTAACTTAAGAACAACTCATGCCAAAGGACACTTGGAGTCCCAAAACAACGCATTCAAACAAACAACCTTCCCCCCTCATTTACAATGTTACTTCTAACCACTATAGAGAGGAGTTAAAGACCCCTTACCCTCAGAAAAATGGTGTTCCAGAGCTGTCCAAGAAGCTGTCTCTGAAAATGATTCTTTCTTGGAAAAACAAGAAGATAAAAAGAGAGGAAAGGTGGGGAAAAAAAGAGAGAGAAAGACCAGAGGCCACTTGGTAAGTCCTAGCTTGTGGTTTCCAGTGTGACGCTTTGCTGTCACAGTGAGAAAAAGAGACAGGAGCCTGCGCTCGGGTGCTCTTTAAAATGACCCCTCCTCTCCGTGCCTCACTCCCTGCCTCTGCCCAGCCACAGAAGCTCAGCTTCCCTGGGCTGCCTGGCCTCCGGAAACTCGGAGGACAAGCCTGGACCCTCCAAATGCAGAGGTACAAGAGAGGAAAGGGAGCGGAAGGTGAAGACAGTAGATCCACAGCAGGTAATAATCGTCCCAGGTAAGTGTAGGGTGGACCACTGAGTTCCCCACCTCAAAGCTGGCTGCCTAGGTGAAAGCCAGTATGCTCCAGGAGGGGGACAGGTTTAGACTGGACATAAGGAAGATATTTTTTACGATGAGGGTGTTGAGACACTACAACAAGTTGCCCAGAGAAGCTGTGGATGCCTCATCCCTGGAAGAGTTCAAGGTCAGGATGGGTGGGGCTTTGAGCAGCCTGGTCTAGTGGAAGATGTCCCATGGCAGGAAGATTGGACTGGATGATCTTTGAAGGTCCCTTCCAACCCAAACCATTCTGTGATTATATTATTCTATGATCTGAAATAACCAGCAGGAAATGCCAAGGAAAAGCTGACACTTTAATTTCAGTTTCTTAAGATTTTGCTGCTTAACTCTGGACAGAGGGAAGGAGATCAGCTGATGGAGATTCACAGCCATATCCTGTTTCTTGGAGTCTGGTCATTGCTTCTCTAAAGACTTGCCTTGGCTTTCAGGGATACTGGCTCACACCCCCTGATGTATTTGCAGTGAGATGTGAACTTTGATTTTCTGTCTCACAAGCAGGTATTCTAACTTCTGGGTTATACCATACACTGGGATAGCTTACCTCCACCTCTTGCCACTCAACCTTGGGAATAATATAAAGCCAAACCTCCACATCCCAGGAGCATTTCATCCAAAGGGACAGATAAAAAGGGTGTGAGTGATTGCATGGAAATGGGAGGATACTGGGGGAAGTGGAAGCCAGAGAAAGAGAAGATTTTCTCTTGGCTGTACTTTGTGTAATGCTTCATCTGTCAGACTTACTCAATTGCCTCCAGGCTCGGCTGGGCTATTACAACAACTGCTGCAAAATAACACTTGTTGTTTTGAACAAAAGGGCATCGCTGTGCTAGTGGAGTTACAAAACGGTACAAGATAAAAATGAAATAACAGAACAGGGAATTAGAGGCAATGAAATGTGTGAAATGAGAGTGAAGGAAAGGGACGAAAAGCCAAGCTTTCCCAACATCAACAAGGTAACCAGCTTTCCTTATGAAAAATAGGGTCAGAGCTGTAAAAAATTAAGGATAAAGATTTATTTTAAGACATATTTTAGGAACTTTTCCTTACTATACTATGTTGGGTTTTTTTTTTCCACACGTAGATTCCTACTGCCTCAAATATACCACTCAGTATAACATTAATATGTAGGATGACATCTATCATCATCTTAACACATCTCAACAAATTTTAATTTACCAGTTCAATCTAATTATAAAAGTCCTTACATGGATAATTATCCTTAACAGGATCAGTTGTAATGATTTTTTTGCACAAAGAATATATTCCCCACTGTGCTTCATGAGTTTTAGGAACCTGTAAAAATTAGTTTTTGTAGACACTTTTCTAACAGCTCATGCCCAGACTTTTATAAATTTTTGTAATTTTAAGATGTCCTAAAAAGTGAACACTATTCAGAAAAATAATGTATTTTTTTTCTTTTCTTATTTTTCAGTTTGTTTGGTTTTTTTTTAAATAAAGGGGACACTTCTTCTCCAGAATGAATATACTATCATGATCTGTAGAAAAGATTATTCTAATTTTCATACCATATCTTTAAAACTTACTAGCACATTGTAAAATAAATTTAAGTCTTATTCAGCCTCTACAAATGTGTTTCCAACATCCTCATATGATTCACTGTTGAAAAAACCACACAAATGACAATGGGGAAATATCCTAATTTCTAATTTCCAGTTTCCAGAAAACGCTGAACATGCTTTGAGTGCAGTATAGAGATAACCATCTTGTAGGGCATGCCTCAGCCTCGCAATGTACTAGTGCTGATGCAATCAAACATCTCCCATAGTACTGAAACTTTGATTGCACATTAGGGCAAAAAACACAAAACCTTTAGTTTCTTGGCCTTCAAGATCAGAGGACAACTGATAGTGTACTTGACTGTTATATGGCGTGCAAGCTGGTTTTGGAACTAGTCATTCTCATTTTCCATTAATTTGCACGCAACAAAGTCTTTTATAAGACTTTTATAAAATAACCAATACCAGGATTAGCTGCAAATCATGATATATTTCTTTAAAATCAAGTTTTGATTTAATATTTTTTTAAATTTTCAGATATTCTTAAGATTCTTTCCTCTATATCTTGAAAATAATTTGTTGTGTTTCTGCTTATTTCGTTTCTAATGGCATAGAAATTAATTACTATAAAATATTTTTATATTGATTGAAGTCCTTGCAATGAAGTTATGAATTATCTTCTCAATTAAAAGAGGAGGTAGTATATTTTTTTGTCAATATCTTAAGCCTGTCAAGATGCATCCTATTAGACATTTAATTTACTCCATAATCAAATGGTCTATGTGAGTGACTAAGGCCAGTACTATCAATCCATGCAGCAGTAGCAGGTCATGTAGTAATGTTTTAACATTTTTAGGGGAAAAAAAAGCACAAACATTTCAACAGATTTGTTCTTAGCCCAATAAACGAGAATAATTGTTATTATTTGCTCCACGTGCGTAAGTCAGAATCAGCAAAAGGGAAAGCTCTTGTATCAGCAAAGATAGGCCTTAAGGCAATTGTAACCATCTTTTCTAATGATTGCACGACCATTGCTGCACTCTTTCTGGAAAATGTAAAGCCTTTTCTTTGAAGTCAACATGCTTTGATTTGTTGGTGGAATGCAAGCATCACAGCCATGGCCGCACGGAGATCTACCTTTGTCAACTAAAGATGTTAACAAAACTCAGGCTCAGGTTCAGATTGTGATTGTTTGCTCTGACCCTTTAGTGTATACTCAGCCAAGTACTATGCACCCCCAAAGCCCATATTTAGCTCACTGTGATAAAGTTAATGAAAGTACCTTTAAATGTATTAATCTGAATGTATTGAGTAATTACACCAGTAATGCCTTTAGAAAGGCTGAAACTCCTTATGCAGATTGGAGACATCTGTGAAAGCATTATTAAATTTCAGTGGAAACTGCAGTCTTTTCAATAATGAGATGGAAAAGAAACACGTTTTCTTTTTAAGCTGTGGAATAAACATACTACTACTGTTTAGGATGACATGCACAGGCCTTGATTTCACAGCATGTGGCTTGGAAGAACTGTGTTCATCAAGGCACCCAGCCCCAGGTGGGTCACTCAGACCATCCTCCACGAGGCAGACCTCCCCCCATACTCCATCACTCGCTCCCAGTTCATTGTGTAATTTTGCCTAGCCAAGCCTCTGGCATCGATCCACACTCGAAACTCTCACCCAGCTCTGCTCCTTAGCTGATACAAAGCCTATTTCTCTTTCTGATTTCACTCTTTCCTCAGAAACTCACCGAGTACTGGCAGTAGGACATGGAGAGGACTCCAGGGATGACATGAGAGTTTGCAAGCCTTGGAGCAGAGCTGATGGCACAACACAGCTCTAGAGCATGTAGTGACAGAGTAATTACTGGAGCTATATTTTTGTGTGTGGCCAGCAGACTTCTTCCTACCAGGAGTCCTGCATCGATGCCAAACAAACAAATCCTTGTAATGACCAGCATTGGCTGTCAGTTTTGAAGGACCAAGTAAACTTGGAATTTTTTCCTCTCATTCCTGTCAGTTATGACAGGTGATATGAGAAATGCTGCAGTTAGATCTGGGCTAGAAACATTTTCTTGTTCTAGGAAAGTTGTTGAGATCTTAAATGTTTTGTTCCTCTTCACTGGCATGAAATCATGATCTTTCAGAATAATTGGGCAGAAGTGCAGTAAGGAGATTTTCCTCATCCCAGAAAACCCAGTAACTTTGTAATTAAGGCTTTCAAACATATAGGAAACCCAGCTTCAATCGCATAATCCATATGACAATCTGAGCCTCAACTTCTCTGTCAAAGATGACCTTAACCATAATGATGGTGCGGGCTGAATCTCTTCCAAGATTTCTTCTGCATAAATGCCACTTTGTATAAGTAATTTCATACTATTAGGGCCAGAAAAATAAAGAAAGAGTAACCAGTTGTGGATGGCTGATTTTAAGGTAGGGTTGATGAAGTCTGTACACACTGAGAAGAAGAGTTAAATATTTCTGTAAAATAAAAGATGAGCATGGGAACTGGGCAGCCAGTCTGCAACCTGATTTGCAGACCTGGATTTGTTTTTACCATATCTAACCTGAGTGCTGTACCTACTGTATTGCACTACCGGCTATTTTTGTTTCTCTGCTGATAAATTTGCTATACGCTGTGCCCAGCTGTAATAAGATCTTTTTTTTTTGCAAGAGTAGTAACCCTAACACCCAAATACCAGACTTTTGCCTACTTAAAATTTCCCTGTAATTCCGATTGGACACCCTCCTTTTAACACTTCCCCTAAACACCAGTTTAAAAAGTGAAAAGTCTATTTTAATTATATCTACATTAACTTCTAAGGAAATACAGAAAAACCGTAAGTTTTTTAGGAGGGACTCATTCAGCTTGGAGTCTTTCAAGCACGTGCTCAGATCCAGCAAGCTCCATGGCAGAGATTCTGTTTCAGCTACGCAGTTCACACAGTACCAAAGGTTGATTCCTTGTTCCTATGTTTTCTGAGACCTTAGGTGAACCACACAGGCACCAGGCTGAAAGTTGCAGGGCCCAAAATTG
Organism: Chlamydotis macqueenii; assembly: GCF_036417535.1. Taxonomy (NCBI): domain Eukaryota; kingdom Metazoa; phylum Chordata; class Aves; order Otidiformes; family Otididae; genus Chlamydotis; species Chlamydotis macqueenii. The sequence goes on from NC_141558.1 coordinate 25,919,994, forward strand.
CTCTGTCCCTTTCAAAAAAAGAAAAAAAAAAAAAAAAGCATTAGCCATCAGGCTGTAAATAAGACAAAACAGAAAGGAATGGACGCCCTTCTCAGCCTGAGTGCTGCCTTCACCTGCGGGTTAGGGCTGCAGGAGGATGTCTGCAGGCACCAGTCACATTGTCATGGGCTTGGCCTTGCTACCCTTGCGCAAGCCATTGTGCTGAATGGCCACTAAGCAGCCTTACAGCCATGCAGAGACAACAGAAATGCCATGGGCCTTATAATTACCTGCAGGTAACTGAGTAAGTTTGCATGAGCAAATGCAAATGACTCCGATGCCAATGGTGTCCGACCAACCTGGTGTGCCCCAGGGGCAGAGACATCTCACAGCTTCTCCTGAGGCTGGCACGGCTGTACTGATGGACTAACTTCACTGCTCTTGCAGGGTGAGAGTACATGCCATGGTGTTCCTTGGGGCAAGCAGTTTCCTCTCCTGCTCTGGCTCACCTCCACGGGTTTACTTCAATCATAGCTGTGCTTCTTCAGTACCACACTGTGCATTTAAATAAAGCCGAAAGAGGCAGAGCAAAGAAAAGCATGTAGTCTTTATTACTTGCTGATAATTTGGTAGCAAACAACAAGGTCAACTGCAGGTATCAACAAACAGCCTGGCAGGAAAGAAATTTTTTACACTGAGGGTGGTAGAACACTGGAACAGGTTGCCCAGGGAGGTGGTGGATGCCCCATCCCTGGAAACATTCAAGGCCAGGTTGGACAGGGCCCTTGAACAATCTGATCTAGAGATGTCCCTGCTCCTTGCAGGGGGGTTGGACCAGATGACCTTTAAAGGTCCCTTCCAAACCAAACCATTCTATGAAAAGCCACTTTGGGTTGGGCCCTATTGTCTGTGCCAGCTGTCGTGTGACAGGAGACCAGAGCTCAGGCCTGGGCCCAGGCTGCAGCTGCCTGCACCGCCTGTAAGCAGGGCCCCGGCTTGATTAGGGCCCTGGCCACGGACTCCCGTCCATGAAACCCCCGGGGAAAGCTCAGAGATCGGCCCGGGGCCGCGCTGAGCTCGGGTGAGCGGTGTGGGGCGGCTCGCAGGGCCCGGCAGCGCGGGGACCGGCTGAGGGAGAGTCCAGCGCCGCCGCCTATGGCGCGGCGGGCGCTGCTACAAGAGGGCCGAGGTGGGGCTGAGCGGCCCGGCTGAAGCAGGGCGGGACGGCGAGGGGCGCAGTCGGGCGCGGGGCCATGGCGGAGGGGCGGAGCGCCGCGCGGAGGGTGCTGGAGCTGAAGGAGCGGCTGGGTTACGCGCAGGAGCCGGCGGAGGTACCCGCGGTGTTTGCGGCCGAGCTTGTGGGAGGTTCCCCCCGGGGCATCAGGAGGCTGCTCTGATCTCTTAACCTGTTCCGTGCGTGTTCGCGTGTGCGTATGTAGGGCGGCAGCGGTGTGAGCGGCGTCGGATGCGGGGCCGGCTGAGCCGCCCCCCCCAGCCCCCTCGGCCGTGGCTGGCGGCCCTGCCGAGCAGGGGCGGGGGTGTTCGGGCTGAGCGCAGCCAGCTGGGCCGCCGAGGGGGAGCCCGCGTGTGAGGCTCCGGCCCTGCGTCTCCATTTTGTTCCCCTCCCTTGTCGTGAGCAGAAGGGGTTGAAGGAAGGCTGGGTAGCAGTCAGGTCACGCGTGGGGTTGTTTCCCAGATGGGTAAGGGCTAAAGCTTTGTGTGGGCGGCCGAGGGGCCCTGCGTGCAGTCAGGTGAGGAGGACAAGGGCAACCAAAGCTGGGTATCATCTCATTACATCTAACAGGTAGCAGTGGTTGTGTGAAGTCTTGTCAGCCTGGCCAGAAGGTCAAAACACAGCAGATGAGGTGCTACTTCCTGTGTTCATCAGAGCTTTTCTCAGTCAAATAGGTGTTTCCACTTTGTTTTAGTGGCACAGCAAGAGGAGTAGGAGCTGTTGTGCCCTGCGTTGTTGTTGTTCCTGGTGCAAGAAGAACAAAGCTGCTCTTATCTCTGAAATAAATTAAACAACCTCTGTGGGATAGGAGGGCAGCTCAGTAGCTGCAAGGACTAGATAAGGAATGCTTGAAGGAAGCAGAGATGAGTGGGGAGATGGATCAGAGCGGCCTAGGGAAGCTGCGCTTGACACTCTTGAGGTACTGAGAGGCAGACGGGGAGATAAGCTCAGGCTCCAGGGAGGAGCGGCACGAAGACAACCGCCACTCTCCCAAGCAGATGTCTGGACTCTGACAGAAATGGAAGCAAAGCAGTATGCACCAGATTTGGCTTACTGTTTTACGAAGTAATAAATCACATTTGACTGAAGAGGCTGTGTTCAAAAGGATGGAGTTGTTTTGTTTTTTTTTTTTTCCTTGAGAGTTGAAGTCAGTTTGAAAGTACAGAACACATTTGCCGTGATAGATTTTTAAAACATTAAAACTTGTAACAAGTTCGTGAAATTGTTTGGAGGCAGATGGCAGCAGTAAAACTTAATCTGCATTGTGTTTGGTAGTTAATGAACTTGAAAATCTTAGCTATTAATCATATCTGTTGTGTGTGTGTGTGTGCATATATAGGAAATACCAATTTTCTTAGCCAATAATGGTTTGTCTTCCTGAATGCCAGTGCTGTAGGCTGTATCTATCCAAAATCTGTGCAGGTGCTTCTTCAGATGTTTTAATTTGCAGTTCAATGAACCTAAATTTTCTTCTTGTGCTACAGAACTGATCAGATATTACAGTCTGATTTTTTTTAATACTTGGGATTGGTGTTGATATGCTATTTAGAACAGAAGATTGAAAGGGAAAAGAAAGGAACAATTCTTGAGGTAATTAGTTGTTAAATGATCCCCAAACAATGTTTCAAAACACATTCAACTCAAGTGAAAAGTGAGAATAGCCCTGGCAGATTTGGTTACCTTAAGGGAGGAGATGCACAGTTATGTGGCATAACTGCAAGCGGGTGCTGCATAAATTGGGACTAGTGGTGGTGCTGTAGCACTTCTGCTGTGCCTGGTAAAACTGTGTCTAGTGAAATAGAAATATTTACAGATAACAGTGGTTAAGGAGTGGTATGGGGAGTGAGAAACTGTTAGCCATAAATTGGCAGTCATAAAATGCACTGCTAATAAAAGGTAAATCTAGTCATAGAAATCATGTAGTTGTCACATTTGAAAGTAAAGAGCAAAGTTTTAAGTATATGTGGAAAAAGTAATAAATCAGTGTTACAGATGTGTGTGTAGGTAAGTGTTGGTAAGTGTAGGTAAGTGTTGTCAAATATTTCTGTTCTGTACTTGAGAATAATATTTGTCTTAGCACTTTTTAATAATTGCAAAATACTTTCTTATCTGATAGTGGCCAGGGAAGATGCAGAACACTGATTGTTGATTTCGAAAGCTTCTTATTGTGTGAGGTTTGATAGCTACCCTGGTGCATTTTCAGAAAATTGACCAAAGAACTAACTGAACTAATGATTTAGGTATTGAATGATGCTTAAGATGCTTCAAGGGAAGTTCAGCAGAACAGGAAAAAACACTATTATTCTTCATACAGGTAAATGAAATGGTCTTCATTAACATTGATCATGAAGGAATATGTTTAGCAGCTGCATGAGTTGCATGTAAGATGTAATTGGTATAGAATTAAGAATGATGCCATGATCCATGCCACTCAGGGAGACTTTATGTAGATATGTAGTGCCAAATTTGTCTCAAATTATATTCAGCTGACACCAACTGTCATAAATATATGCAAGTCCCTTAGGGCATTTGACTTCCTTCTGTATGATGCTGATTACAGTAGCAATGTTATAGACCCGATGCAGTACATAAAATGGATTTCGATTGCATTCACCAAAAATAACTGCCAGACCTCATCAGAAAAGGATGTACATTCGTGGTTTTGGTTGTGGGTTTATTGTGGAGGTTTTTTTTGGGTGGGAGGTGACTATGCATCTGTTTTTGACATGGTTTTACTCAAATCTTTCTTAATTTAGAAGACAGCAAGCACTGTACGGAAATGATACAAATACTGAAGTGATTTGTGTCAAATGAAGAGAGACTCTTCTAGAAACCAACTTCGATCATGTGCTAGGCTACATTCATTTGAGCAACATGCATTTTAACATAGCTCAGTGGAAAGTCACAGCTAGGAGCTATGAATATAGGTCACTTAGGATAGGAGACTATATTTTGGAAAGCATTGACTCAGAAAATGATTTGGAGCTCTGATGCATTACCAGTTGAGCATGAAATTGCAGTACAATGCAGTGGCTTATGGCATAAATGCTATCTTTGGGTAGCTTAGCAGGGTTATGTTATCACCGCTATATAGTATTAGAGGGACAATTACAAGAATATTATGTCCTGTTCTGGGGACTGTTTTCTAAAAACAACACTGCCAAGCTGGAAAGATAATACGACAGCCAGAGAATGGTTATACCTCTGGCTAGCATAACTTAGTGAAACTGAAGAGCTGAGGTAAAGTGTGTGATTAGTGTTTACATTTGTGTTGTATAAGATGTTTGGAAGAATATTCCTTTATTTAGCAGAAAGGGATCATTAGATTCAGTAGCTGAAAGCAAAGCTAGACAACTTTTTAGGGAAACTTTTTTTTTTGTGGGTTACTGAGGGCATAGGAATGACTCACTTGGGAATGCATTGGGTTTTTCTAATGTGTTGCCTTAAAAGTCCTGATATTATTTCAAATTGAGCTGTCTAGCTCAGCCAGAAGTTGTGGGCTTGGTGAAATGGTTTCACTTGGTGATACTTCACAGGCTGTGTAATAGGGGAGAACAGACAAAGAAATCATAAGGATCCCTTTGAGAGAGAGATGCAGCTAGTGAGTGAGGAAGAGGAGGGAAGAAGAGAAAGCAAGAAGGAGTTATTGTGGTGAAATGTTGAGTCAGTCCCTTGACCATAGATGGCCTAGGGACCTGTTAATGGGTCACATCCTTCCTGAGGGTCCAGGCTTAGGTAGGATAAGTGAGGTGACTGTACAACAGTCATGAAAGGGAGGCTGGAGCAGCACTGATGTGGTGGGAAGAGACCAAACTCAGTGCACCTGGGATCTGTTGTCATCACTTTGCTTTCAATTCTGACTCTGGAAAATTTTGTTTCCTCATGTGCTTCTTACTTATTGTTTGTTACCTTTGCCCTCTGCTTTCCAAACGCATGCCTGCTTTCCCTCCTCCCCTTCATCTTAGCTTACTCTTACTCCTGTTGTTGCCTTTGCTTTTGTCTCACACTGGTATGTGTGTACTGGCTCTCAGTTTGTCCGTAAGGCTCTGCTTCTGTTTTCTGTTTACATTTCATGAAGACCTATGTCTTGGGCTTGCTTGGAATGCCATTTATTGGAAAAACAACAATCCTAAAGGCTTTGAATAATTTTCTAGACATCAGGATGTATTTAGGAATTGTATAGAACAGTTCAGGAATCATATGTAGAAATAACTTTTATATTCTTCATAGCTTTTTTTGTGAAGTTTACCATTTCTTTTAAAGTCAATGGAGTTTTTCTGTGAAGGTGGAGCTGATAGTGGTATGCAAGGTAAAATAGTCTGAAAACAAGTGGAGGGTTACGTATGTGTTGTGTGTATATGGAAGGACTTGGGGGGGAAAATGACTGGGTACAGTCCAGTGAGATGAGATAAGAGCTAGATGGGCTACAAATGCTATGGTAAAAGATATGGTTAGAGCAAGGCACTACAACAGTCAGTCTTCATTTTGGTTTTGAAGGTCTGCTCAGAACAGACTTCAGATAAATTACTTTATCTTTTTGCCTTATTTTGCATAGTAAATGTAATAGTCCACCATATAATGACACCAAAGTTCATGTTTCTGACAAGCTTTAGTTTCAGTGAAAGGCTTTACTGTGTCTTATATTTCACAATATACCTTTCTGTGGCCTTCACCGAAGTCTCAGGTATTGGAGCCTGATATTTGTGCTTTAAAAAGCAAACAGCTACTCCTAAATAGAGAAATAAAAACTCTTCAGCAAATAGGATAAATCCGAAGTTTCTCTGTTACTGATATTTGCCACAAATTATACTTGCTTGTTTCCTGATTGTGTCTGTAAGTTTGGTTTTAAATGCCAAGGGCTCAGAAATGGGTGATTCCTACAGGTAGGCTGGGTGCTGCAATTTACCTTGTCCAGTTACAGTACAAGGCAAATGGTGCATCTCCTTTGGTAGTTCTGTGCCTGTGTAGCTGCCAGTCTCACCACAGCCTAAGTGGCTCTTTGCTTTTGAGAGATCAAGATCCCTTCTCCTAAAAAAAAAAAATTGTCTGTGTTTGATCAATACCTTCTGTTTTCTTTTTAATGAAACCCTCGTGTTTGTCTTAATTTGCCAAATATGCTATACATTTCAAGAAAGCAAAATGCACAGTGTGGTCTTTGGTTTAGAAGACTTTGGAAGTTTTGTCTTTCATAAAAATGTGTTTACTATTTTTAGATGTACTTGTCATCTAGGTACTTTTGTAATTTTGTTTTGAAGTTGTATGAATAATAATTACCTGCTTCCTGAATCTGTTCTTCTGCATTGAACTCTGCTTTATGAATCAACTTACTCCAAAACCCATCAAGAGGAAACTCTCAAAACCATCATTCTCCTTGCAGCTTGATGAAAACATCTTTTAGTATTATTCCATGTAGAGGATTGCCTTTGGGCGATAGAATTTATCCCCCAGTGCTTTATACTGCTTGAGTATCTAGTCATCCTGTTTAGCACAATATATCCCCTCAGCAATGGGTTGTGTTGTTTTTTGATTGCAAAATAAATTAAGTGAATGGGTATATATTTTTAAATTAAATATAAAAAATAACTTGATGCAGACGACATAGTTTCTAATGATTTTGATTAACATTGAGAGCAATTATTTGTTTTACTTGTGCATCTTTTCAGCATACTTCCTGATGGGGATTATTTAGAAAAAGTCTTCAGCTCACGGAATGTGTAGTCTATACCTGTGAAGTGTCGGGGGGGGAAATGTTAAACTTGTATTGTCCTCAAAAGGAAGAGTAGTTGTCCTGAGATCCAAAATTGTTTTTAACTTCATTGCATATATTGACTCAACTTGCTGGCTCCAGAAGTATTTTAACCTTAAATAGGACATAAGCAGAATTCCACATGACTTTCATACTGGTACCAAAATTTTGGTGAGGAAACTTTTTTGTAAGTATCTTGTCATTTTGTAGTTAGCTGAACCTTTTTCAGAGAAGGTTGATTTGTAACCTCTGGTCCTAGGTATATGTCTTGCTGTTACAGCTTTTCTAATTTTTCCCAGGCCTTGAAGCATTTCTCCTGTACTTCTCTAGGTCTCAGAAACAGTATTGCAGGGTGGATGATTTGCAGGAAGAATTGCATGCCAGGCATGTAGATAGAGCCCACTGTACACAATGAAATTCGGTGTCAAGTGTAGGATTCCACTACTAATGCGCCCTTGTGGCCCAGAAGTCCAACCGCATCCTGGGCTGCATCAAGAGGAGTGTGGCCAGCAGGTCGAGGGAGGTGATTCTCCCCCTCTACTCTGCCCTGGTGAGACCCCACCTGGAGTACTGTGTCCAGTTCTGGAGCCCCCAGCACAAGAAGGACATGGACCAGTTGGAGAAGGTCCAGAGGAGGGCCACGAAGATGATAAGAGGGCTGGAGCACCTCTCTTATGAGGACAGGCTGAGAGAGTTGGGGCTGTTCAGCCTGGAGAAGAGGAGGCTCCAGGGAGACCTGATAGCAGTCTTCCAGTACCTGAAGGGGGCCTACAAGAAAGATGGAGAGAGACTGTTTAGTAGGGCCTGTTGCAATAGGACGAGGGATAATGGTTTTAAAATAGAGGGAGGTAGATTTAGATTAGAAATTAGGAAAATTTTTTTTACGATGCAAGTTATAGAACACTGGAACAGGTTGCCCAGAGAGGTGGTGGAGGTCCCATCCCTGGAAACGTTCAAGGCCAGGCTGGATGAGTCTCTGAGCAACCTGACCTAGTCAGGGATGTCCCTGCTCCTTGCAGGGGGGTTGGACTAGATGACCTTTGAAGGTCCCTTCCAACCCTAACCATTCTATGATTCTATAATGGAAGTGAACAGTGAAACTTAACAGTAGAGAAAAATATTCCCCACTACTATTTGTGAATTGTTTCTTCAGGTTTGCTACTCGTTTATTTTTAGTATCTCTTCTACCTCCTGCAACACTGTTTCAGAAGCAGTAACTAGTATGATAAATGACAGTTCATCAGTTATTTAAATTATCCTAGCTGTTACAGGTACAGTGTTTCTGGGTAGTCTGTTCTGCATTCCTGCAGGCTGCTGCCATTGCATTTAGAAGTGTCAGTGATCTGAAAGACTTGACTAGTATTCCAGGCTCTGTGAAGCCTTGAGAAATGCTGTTACCTCGGTTGCACATTAGTTTGTCACCTATGTAACAGCTTCGCGGAAGCTTGTGAAAAATAAGGCAAATTGTTTGTGTGTGGTCAACTGCAGGACTCTGGGGTGCTGTATACCCATGGCCAAAAAAATTTGTATTATATTGCCAAATAAACTTATACTCTGCTTATAAATGGGAGTTTTATGCTATTAAAACACAATAGGAAGATGAGCCATTTTGTATTTGAAAATTTCTTTCCTACTTTGATGGAAATGTTGAGTTTCGTACGCTTTGTCAGTGCAAAACAAAACAGCTGTTCTAGCTTGAGCTTGTTTTGCTAATGTACAAATTGCAGTTAAGTTTTCAAAATTTTTTTTTTTTTTTTTCAAACTGGGCTCTCACCAGTTCACTTGTCCCTTCTTGGCCTGGGCTGATGAAGGAATGGTGCTGCTGACTGGGAGACTTGCTGCTTTTTGTGTGGTGGTTCTGCATAATGCAGCTTTTCCATTGGTTCTGTGACAAGTGAGGGTCACTGCTACGTGAGGAGTGTGGGCATATACATGTATATGTACATACTGTACTACTGTATTATTGATTGCTAATGTAATGTCTGTAGTGGTAAATTCATACCTACTGGATTTTCTAGTATTATTAAAATGTGGGGGTTGATGGAACTGTGCTCATTCACAGCACAGAGTTCAAGTACAACCCTGATGTGCAGTAAAGGAATGCTTACATTTTCCTGGAGATACTGGATATTCCTCTTAACACTATTGAGTATTTTTTGATTCAATGTGTGAATGAGGATGAGAAAAATAGAATAGAACTTAGGAATATTTGTCTAAAAAATCTAATATTTTCTTCCAGATTATAAAAACACTTAAAGTACTACAAGATTTGGATATATCACTGGATATTCTAGTGGTAAGTGACCAATAGTATGTTAAACTCTTCCATAGTGAGATACTGTGTAAAAGTCACGGGTTTGCAATCGCAGAAGCAGTGAACATTTTTACATTTTATAATTTGGACTTTTAATCATGATTCAGTTAAAGGTCTGTACAAGGAATCATGGAGCCTTTTTCAAAAGCTAGCTAGCTAGGAGCTGAACATAAAACTTGACAAATGCAGTATTATGCCAACAGTGGTAGTACTGAGCAAGGATCTGAGCATATAGAGAACAGTTTGCTATTCAGGGTTGATTTCTTCTCACTGTAAAACTGCTTTCAAGTCAATGCTTACAACAAATAGGGGTGAACCATTCTTTAGGTCAGCTGTCTTAAGTCTTCTGTCTTTTATTAGCAGCTCAAGGTTAGTTTCTTGCATTTAAAAAGCAGGCATCCAAAGTTAGAGTACAGATTTTTGACTTGTGTCCTTATCCAAGCTGCATCCCATCAAATTTTGTATCAGAAGTTCTCACACTGGCCTAGGAAGCTTCTGGTTATTACAGGCAATGTGGTTGTGTTTGGGGAAGAAGCAAAATGTGGTTTTTGTGAGAGTTCTTTGAAGAGTAAGAGAAAAATATGATAATTAAGATATTTGTCTGGCCTGTTCAGGCAAAAGCATTTGCCTGTGTAAACACAGGTAGACTTATACTGGAATACAGCAAGCAACATTTATGTATTTTTATTGGAAAACAAAATAATCCCATATTGCAATTAGTTATTTAAAATAAGAGCTTCTGCAGACAATGAATGTTCCCAGCAGACTTGCATGTTTTATAATGTGACAGGCTATGATGGAAGCCTTCAAGTCAAATAGAGGAAAGAGATGTCTTAAAACTGAGGACTCAACATTTTTTTTTAATGCATTTGAAGAACATAAATAGCTTTAAGAAATAATTCCATCAAATTCATTGCATCTCTTTACAATACACTGATCTACCAAACCAGTACTGCTGCAGTTTATATAGAAGATAAATCTCCTTAAAGTGAAATTAAGGAAGCCCTTTGTAAGGTGTGAGCTGATTTTAAGTGTAGCACGTGTATAGCTCTTGCTCAGGCTTCACAGAAGTATCACCTCAGTAGTTAGGAAGGGCATTAACAGGTTGCTACTAACCTAATGAATTCCAGGTTTTGTATGCATCTCAAAAGTGACGGTTCATGAATCAGAGATACTTACTGATAATATAGGATTAGAAAAAAAAAAAAGAAAATCACTATGATACTTACATACAGTCAAAGTTTGCAAGATGGTTGTGCTTAAACAACATCAAACTTACTAGAGCAAGACTTGAAAGCACAATGGTAATGTGAAGATTGTACTGAGGGAAAACAGCAAATGACAGGTTTTAGATGTCAAAATGTTGGTTTATTTTGTGTTCCCCTCTGCCCCTGTAGCTGAAACTGAGTTTAGTCATATGCGCTCTGCTCCTCTGACCCCTCTACCCCGTACTAATCCTGAGTGAGATGCATTTTAGATGACAATACATCCATTGTACATGCTCTCTAACATGCTAAAATGTACCCTGCATAAGCCTAAAGGGAATTTGAATTGATTAATCTAATTCACTGGGGCAGTATGCATTTTGTGGGCATAAGCATTCAAGCCAAGTGAAATTCCTGAAATGCATACGTTGAATGGACAAAAATTGCTTTTCTTAGTCTTATGAATTAAGACTTCATTTTGTTCCCTGAATGTGGTTATAAGTATTTACCTTTTCTTCAGTTCTGTTTGCAGTATAAAGAGTGCATATATTATTTCTTTAGCTGCTGTAAGACTTCCCTGATTAGTAGGCTTATTTTGTAGCAAGTTCAGATAAGGTTTTGTTTGGGAGGATAGTTGTGATTTGTTGTGCCAATCTTTCTTGCACTACCTTCAACAGGAAACTGGCATAGGCAAAACAGTTAACAGTTTTAGGAAACATGCCACTGCTGGGAATGTAGCTAAAACCCTAGTAAAACAATGGAAAAAACTTATTTCTCCAGAAAATAAAAGGTAAGTGAGAACTAACTTTTTTTTTTTCTGAAAGATAACTATACTGTGGTTTAACTTTATAAAATACAGCTTGGAAAGCTTAGGAAAGTGTTTGGAATGACAAATATGCATTAGGACAAATGCATAAGTTGAATGGAAGAAATTAGTCTTTCTTTTATAAAATACCAGAAAACAAATCAGAGCAACAGGTATTGGTCAATTAGCCAGCCAGCACTCAGATTTCAACTGCCTTTTTTGACTGGCATAAGTTCTTAGGTCCCTAAGCTGATGCAAGCGGGACTAAGCCAGTGATGGGCACTGCTCTGCACTTCTTCAGGAAAGTGGGAAGCTTGCACTTTTTTCCCAGAGTGGTAGTCAAATGAGACAGCTCTCTAGTGATTTGGTTGTATAGAGGCTTTCCTATAATGTTCTTGTGGACTGAGCAGGGCTTATAATATTGGAGGAGTCACAGCGAAGAGATGGGGTTTCTTCTCAGAATGAAGCAGCCACCACTGTCGTGGCCAGGCTTACGCTGCTTTAGATGTTTTGCAGACCTCCAACAATTTGAGGCAGTTGAGCTGAGAAAGCCAAAGGTTTAGATTTGACTGAATAGTGCATTTTAAATCTGAAGTTGTTCAAACAATGCGAAAGTGAAATACCAGAACCCATGATAAGCAAAGCATAAAGGCTGACCTGTTGTAATCTATATTGCTTACAGAGCATGTTGTAAATTCCGTCTCCTAATTATTTCAAGTATCATGTCTATATTATAAAGCATGCAGGGAAACTTGTGTGAAAAGTGGTATCCAACATGTTAAAAGCAAATAGTACTGTGTCAGGCATGTTTTCCTACTGATTGTTACATCCCTACACGTCATTTGTTTTGCTATCAGTTCTTTTTGGAGTATTTAGTGGTGCTGGACCCAAGAACTTTTTCTCTGCGATTCTGTACTGATAATGGAAAAATAAGAGCACAGCAGAACACAGTTCTGGGTCTTGGAAAATTATGACATGTGGTAAAACTAAAAGCGTTAAATCAGACTAATGTAGGTAAAAAGGTTGATTGTTCAAGAATTCACCATCAGATGTAGCATGGGATGTGATTAATTTTTTTTATGTTGCAGTGGTTGCAGAGGAAAAAAACAGAATACTGAAAAAGAAAAGGATAAGACAAAATCTTCTGTTTCCAAGGCGATTAAGGCTTCAGAGAAGTCCAGAGCATCTGTACTGGCCTCCAGAAGTTCCAATAGCGCTCCTATTTCTAAAAAGTTGAATAAGAAGCATACCTGTAATGAAAAGAACCACCAAAGCAGAGATTCTGAGTCTCAAGAATGTGATGATAAAGGATGTAGCGGCAGTGGCTCTAAGCATGGTTCCAGGGGTACCAGTCCTCCTAAAGAGAGCACCTCCACAGGCAGCAAGAAAGTTTCAGAAAAGCAGTGTTCCTCTGTAGCCAATAAAGACTTATCACCCGTGAAGGAAAAGCCTAGTAAGGATGCTCCCAAACAGAGAAATCGTGAGCATGTGGAGAAACCAAAACAAAAACTTGTCATAAAAAGCAAAGCCAAATCATCTAGTGATGAAGAATTTGAGCCCCCTACTATGTCTTTTGAATCTTATCTTAATTATGATCAGGTTACCAAAAAAAGAAAGAGGAAGGCTTGTTCTACAAGTGAACGGCCAAAGAAGTGCAGTGACCAGAAGTACAGCTCATTACTACAAAAGGCTTCAAAATTTTCTCATGCGAAAGAAGGAGAGGAAGATAGAAAAAAATGTGAGGATGATCAACCAGAAACTCCCAACAAAAAGGTAAACCACTGCATGGTAGAAATAATAGCAAATAAAATGCAGCTGAATAAGTGCTTAGGGCTCTTACTTTCAGTGAAATTCAGCTGTATTTATTTTAAACAACAGATTGCATGGCTCTGATATATCAGCTGCATTATGGTTGCCAATAACTGCCATAATTTGGGTGAAAAAGTGACTGTTTATTGCATACTGGCAGTTTACAGTAGATTTGTCTTGTATTGTTAGGATGATTTCCAATACGGCAATAGTCTTTAATCCATGTCAGCTAATCTACTTTTTACCTGCAAAGTAAAGGTATGTACTTCTAGAAAGATATCTTCTTCTTCCATTCTTGACCATACTGGTTTGTGACTGTAGCAGCTGTTTGTGTATAGCACAGTTATTTTGTCAGATGCTGTGGTTCTTTAAGAGTGATTGTTAACGTCTGTAGTGGAGACTTTCTGCTTTTAATACATTGAAGTAAACCACAGTATTGCATACAAAAATAGCTTATGCATATTCGTAATGTCAACTATCGTAGTCCCTTGAAATGGAAGAAGCTCAAGTACCTCCTCTGAGCCAAGGTAGATCTAAACATGTATACTAATTAGATCTTATAAATGAAGCCCTTTTGTGCACTGAGAATTAGAGGTCTCTCCAGTCTTTTATCTGTACTGTGATGCTAAAGCTCCAGGCTTTATTTATTGTGGAAGATCTGTAATCTGAATGTGGTATCTTCAGTCTTAAATGGAGAAATATTAATGTAGAGGCTTGTGTATGATACTCTAGCATGAACTGTTTGAAGAAAAGTCTTGGATGCTAAAGCAGTTGTGAAAAGTTATTAAAGATACTGAAATGAAGTTCCAGGAGATGCAAGTTCTGGGCTCTAAGTGCCTGGCTTACAATTGGAGGACACCTAAGACCCAATTTAGATGTTGTACATAATGCTGAGCATTTGTAGGGACCTATACTTACCAGACAGCTACATCTTTAAATCCCTTTTTAGGGGTTATCTGTGAAAACTTTATGGCTTACTCTGCACAATATAAGAGACTTGATAGGACCAGGTATAAAGCTATTTCTTGTCTTTCAGGATGGCATTTAGTTTGCCTTTAAACATTTAACTGCAGTTTTGTCATCTTGCAGTTTTGTGTTGTTCGCTGCATGCCTGTATTCTCAATAGTGATTTATCTGAAAGCCTGTTAGCTGAACACATCTACTGTGTTCTTTAATCTCTTTATACATTGATCACAGGTATCCCACTAAGTTTCTTTTGTGATGTAGTCTTGGTAAGTAGAGTATGAAAGGGTATGCTGAAAAGTAATCCAGTGAGTAAATTTTAGTGCAGGAAAGCAATAATTCTAGTTAACTTTGGAGTTTGTTTAAGCATTTTTTTGTTGCTTATTTTAAGCTTTGGTAATCATATTTTGTAATGTTGAAGCAATGTTTCTTTGACTAGGCCAAGGTGGCATCCCTCCAAGATCTTCTTAATACTCCACTGCCTAAATTTCTGACAGGCATTTCAATCTCATCTCCCCCATATGCTGCAGACTTTAAAGGTAAGTAGTATGCAAGGCTGATAAATGTGACATAGTACAAGTTTTTACAGCTCTACGTAGAGCTGTCTTTATCCGCTTTCCTAATAAACTATATTAGCTGATCTGTCCGTGGCAAAGAAGTGCCTTGCCTTTACTTTCTCATCTGTAGAAATCATGTTGAAGCTGAAAGGAGTTATAAAGTTTTCCCTATTATGGCTTACTGAATAAAGAAATACCGTGGAAGGTTACCACAGATGTAGAGAGGCACAGATCAGGTAGTAGTTCTATGTGCTCCATTTATCTTTACTCCTATCTATACCTTACAGCAGGCAAAGCCTTAGTGAAAACTATCTTAAGTAGGTAAAACAAATATAGCAAATCCTAGGTTTAGCTTTGGTGTAGGAACGTGCTAGCATCTTTATAGGTAGGTGACACAAAGTGCCACTGGTTCCCCTAGCAGATATTGTGAGGTTTCAGTGGTTTCCTATCACTCTGATCTTGAAACATCACTGCTATTGTAGCTTTTGACTTCTCTAGGATAACTCAGGAAGATCAGTAATATGCTGTAGACGGCTAACAGAGTAAGCTAGATGTAAACCCTCAGCAAGTTTGCCGATACATACATGCTGTCTTGATGTTAGATGATGATGAATGAACTTCTGTTACGTATAGTATGTGTAAGAGCCCCAAACTGTAATGCATAACTTTCTATTTCAAGAAAAATTAATATACATATGTCCTACCAGCTATGTTTCTCTTAGCCAAATGTTTAAAGCCTTGTAAAATGTCAGGAGGTAAAGGAAACCCTGTCTGTTTTGTTTGCAGCTTCCGTAGCACCTGTTGCAGAAACACCCCAGCAAGTCAGTGAAACGGTTCAATTCACAGGACGGAGACTGAACTCTAAAATGCAAGTTTACTCTGGCTCTAAAACAGTCTGTCTTTCGAAGATGCTTACACTGTATGAACAGTGCATCCGTGTGCTTCAAAATAATATTGATTGTGAGTACTTCAAGGGCTTTGTAGCAGCCTGTGCCTGAAAGTGTATCAGATCGCTTTTTTTTTTCCATGCCAACAACTGGCCTACTAAAAGATATTGCCCCACCCTACCAACAGTGACTCAGAGCAGGTTGAAAGACGCTTTTAAAAACATGGATTTATGGCCATGCTAAAATGTAGTTTTCTTTTGAAAGCTTACCTTTTGTTTAAAGTTTTGATTTTAGTTAAAATATAGCGTCCTATAAATTATAATCCAAAAACCCTGATGATTTTCTCCCCTTCCCCCTAAATGCTTGTTTACATAAATTAGAATGAGTGATCAAGAAATTGTTTATTCCCTTGTGTAGGCAGAGAAGGGGAGTGATGCACATTTGTAAAGATGGAGCAATAGCTATTCAAAGATGCTTTCTCCATCCTCAAATATAACTGCCAGTCAGTGTGGAACTGTGGATTTATAACTATTTTTCATAGCCTGACTTCAAAACATGTGCTCTGTTAGTGCTTGCTAAAATTACCTTGTATTTTTATTTTTAAACTATTTGGTGACTGGTGTTGCCCACGGAGTAAAATGAGATACTGAAAGTACTGTCCTCTTTTTGTAGCGCTACATGAAGTAGGAGGTGTGCCCTTTGAAATTCTTGAGCCTGTGCTAACACGTTGCACACCAGAGCAGTTGTTTCGAATAGAGGAATGTAATCCGGTAAATTCTGCCTTGTTGAATTCAGGGAACCACAGAGGATATCAGGCATCTTTCTGCCTTCCTTGCACCCTTTTTGTAAAAGATTCTTCGTGGGTTACACTGTTTTTCTGTCTTGCTTACTTATTTCTTTGAATTAATCTGTCATTATCAAGCATTGCTTTGTCAACTGTCAGGATTTAAAGTATCTGGGAGAATTAATAGTGATGATAAGTGAAAGCCAATGTGCGTACAGAAGTATTTCTGTTTCTAAACATAAGGGGAAAAAAAAGACCACAGTATTTACCACTAAAATAGCTGGGAAAGTCATAATAGAACCAATTGTTTTCAAGTTACAAGCTCTTAAGGCAGCAAAGCATACCAATCAGGAAGTATCTGGGGAGAGATTCATGTGTGTGGTAGATTTCTTATCTACATTGTTAGATGTGTGATTTCTAGACTGAAGTCAGTATCTCTATGATATTGCCATGCTCCATGTTGGGGGTACCTGTGACAGCATGTGTGGTGAGATTTGTTCTGCACCTTTCTCCACTGGGGAATTGGGCTTTTTATCTACAAGCTCAACTAACTGGTACTCTTGAAAATGTTGTATTTAAATCTTTGATTTAAGATATCTTGTGTTCAAACTAGACATTTACAGAAGAGTCTGACCACTTGTGGAAGAAACACTGCCAGAGAGATTTTAAAAATGAGAGCCTCCTGGAATATGAGTCTTGGCGTGAAATGTACTTGAGACTGTTCAGTCAGAGAGAAGAAAAACTGAAGATGCTTACAAAAAATATTCTTTCAGCTCAGTCTGAGAAACCAAAAGGTAAAATCTGTGGTTAGCTTTTCCACTTACAAAACTCAGTCTTTTCTGCTATTCTTGACACCTACTATGTAGGGTTTAGTGATTTATTTGCACTAAGTACTAACGCTGTATCTCTAGGAGAAGACATCAAGAAATAACGCTGTCCCTTTTAACTTACAAGTTGCTCAAAAAGTAAATACATGCATTAATACAACACATTAATGCATACTTGCAACATACAGTAGACAAATCTTGCCTTACTGCTTAGACTGAGGATTCTAAGCAACAATGCAAAGAGTACAAATGTAATTACAAATACTGAATTTAATATGAAGAAATACTGTATGCAGTCCGTATATGATTTGCCATGGTTCAGTTATTACTCTGGTACTGAATTCTGCTTTTTTGAATTATTTTTCCCCCCAATTCAAACCTAGAAATTGCCACAAAATTGTATTATAGACGGAGTTATGAACATAAAGTCACATATCCTCTGCTCCTTGCTTCTCTATTAGGCAGGCAAGTAAAAATGGCTTACATCACCAGTGCAGCAAAACCACCTAGGAACATTCGCCGACAGCAAGAAATCCATGGGACAGCAGGATCTGTCACCCAACTTCATCCCGTAGAAAAGTGCAAGTAAGTGTCCTGTACTATGCTTTTAATTTGAGTCTAGATGTCTTTGTCAGTACAAAAGCTTGCTGGCAAAATATTTTTTTGAGATATAAATAGCTCTCTACTTACTGGTTTTTTTTGTTGGTTTTTTTTTTTTAGCAGCTAGTGGCTAGAAACTAACTTGCCTTTTGAGTCTAGGATGCTTGTCTGCTGTGTATGCATTGTCATTACACATTTCTCCAAAGTGCCAGTTAGTTCGTCCTCCCAGCTGGGGAGTGAGTGGATGCTGTTGTTTTTTTCCAGATTACACTAATGCTGCTTGACATCCTGGGGAGATTCCAGTGTTGATGTTTCATGTTTATAAACCTGCCTAGTAGCCTCACATGTTCTCCTGCTTTCATAAAATCCCAGTCAGCTGTCTGGAGTGATATAGCTGACCAGAGTGAATCTCAGCAACTTCTAATACTCTTGCTTGTGGGTTTCTGCTTTGGCAGCTGAAAGGAGTGTCTGGAATAGTCAGTCTGTAGCAGTAGCCAACACTAGTCGCTGGAGGAACAGAAGACTGGGATTCTGCAAATGTTTCCTTTGTACAGCACAAAGCCAAATTTTCTTTGTGACATCTTAGTTCAGAGTAACTCAACAGCTGTCAGAACTGAACCTGAGATGTGACATTTGTCCTACCAATATGGGCAGCCTAATGAACTCTCTTGTATTCAAGAGGATGGCTGCAATAGGGAGATAAAGCACCTGTAGTTCCAGCTTCTACCTCTTCTCCCCTTCTCAATTATGTGGAGACAGGCTGCTGTTTTTTACTGTTTGAATATCTGTTCTTGTCTGAAAGAAAAATCAACAGTTTGATTCAGAAGCACCCTGTGAGTTGATGAGTCCACATGCCAGCAGCTGGACCGTAGAAGTTATGGAGTGTATTCATACTGCCTGAACATGGGTATCTTAAGCTGTGGTCACTTGCTCTGCTGTGGCTGCTGGTGAGCATGGTGTCTTCCCTTGTTCCCATTGCCTGTGGTGGTTTCCATGTTGCTATAACTGGTCTGCAACTAGCTCTCCCAAAATTATCCCTTTAGGGGAGCAGCAAGTGGAACACTTCTTGTTAATCTGAATTAGGAACAATTTTGCAGGTTGATAAATATGTGACTGGATGGTGACAAATAGCTGTGAACAGGGAGGATAAAGCTTAAGCTGTTGCAAATATGATGCAAGACAGTATAGCTGAACATGTCAGCAGAGTCATTTATATTGTTCTTGTTCTGATGCTGTAGTTCCTGCTGTTGTACTGAATTTGGCCTTGGCACATGAACTAGATAACTGAACTGACCTGGGTTTATTGGGGGGGGGGGGGGGAACCTACAAAACCATGGGAAAGTGTTTTATGTGAATTTCAGGAACTTAACTTAGTTAGTAGTCTTTACCCACTGCTCAAGATGGTGGTGTGGGGCAGGAATGACAGCCTCAATGTAGGAACTTCTTAAAGTCAGCTTTTAAACCAGATAAGTTTTTTGTAGCTGAACCTTTAGGTGATTAAATTAGGAAGATTCTTTCCGTCCTATTGCTGTTTTCAATGAAGAGATAGTCCCCCACCAAGGCAGTAGCTTAAGGCACTTTAAGTTAGTCTTCTGCTTTCAGTTGCCCTGTAGGAGCCTGTATCTGCCTTCCAGTTTAGGTGTTTCAAGTACTGTAGTGTAAATGGCCTTTCTGTGCCAGTAATGGAATGATGTACTCAAAGCCCTGCATGTTGGGTTTTTTTTGCCGCTTGGGCATGATAAATTAGGAAGAACTGCTGTTGTGTGAAAGAAGACGTAAGAGGGTCATGCTTTGCCTTGAGAAACAAGAGTTTAGGCATGCTGAGTTTAACTTCATTGCTTTGACCATGTCCTCTGAAAATCTATTGGTTTTGCAAGTTGTAGAATTTGTACAGCTGAAATCTTCACTTAAGCTGGTCTTGCAGGAGCTAAAAAGGTCCCTTAGGAGACATGCAGATCCCTCACAGGCCACTGTTTGCAGTTCAGTGTGCAGCAGTATACGATCTGGCTCTGAGGCGTACAAGGCTGCCCAGATTGGCGACATCACGCTGGCACTTTAATGCTGTGTTGGTTTAACTATCTAGCGGTAGGCATTAGCTCTGTATCTGCATCTGCCTCAGTCCTTGTCCTGGTAATTGAGAATTCCAACCTCATATTTAGGGTTAGTTATAATGCCTTTTTACTAGACATTCCCAATTAAAAAAAAAAAGCAAGCAAGCTTGTGTAAATTTGCCCTCACTTTCTCTCAGAGAGCTAGTTAGCAGTTCAGCTGTGTTCAAAGAGGAAAATAAACACAAAGAGCAAACTAGGACACAGGGCAGTATGAATCAGAATGGTATTGTTAAGTATTTTAATCTGTCACAAATTCTGATAATTTAATTTTAAAGACAAATAAGATGTATCACATCTAATAAATTGAAAACTTGTGCAAGAATGGAAATGGACTAGATGACAACGTGAGATCCTTTCTAACCTGAATTATCCTATGATTTTTAAATGTATAAAGTCTTAAATCTTTGTGATAATTTTCTTTTCCAAACTGAGCCTGAGCATGTAGTTGATGTCAAAGACTAACTTTTTTTTATTTTCTTATTTTAAAAGAACAAGAATTTCAGAAAGCAGAGACAGAAATAACTCATCCGCAAATCCGATCCCTTCTAGCAACAGTGGAAGCTGTAGCTCAAGTGCCATGACTCAAGATGGAAAGAAGCCTATCAAAAGTAAATGGAATTTCCCAAGATAATTATTTTAACTTGCTGTCTATTAATATATGCTTAATATTATGTTAATACCATTTTAAGTCCCTCACAGCTGTAATCCTAACTAGTGTCTTTTTTGTTGTTGCTGCTGAAGAAATTGCACCAATCATGAGGAAAACCTTGAAAGCATTGAAGAGTAGAGCTGGACGACGATAAAATGAGGCTGCGTATTTGAAACTTCTGTGACTATTTGTATATCATGCTACAGCTAATGAAAGTAATGTTAATGTAAAGATTCTTCCATGTGCCTTAGTCAAAATAGTTATGAAAAATTTCAGGGGCAAACGATTTGCAATAAAATTGAAACATTTGAGTCCTTGCATACTGCTACTTTCTTATTCATGAATGAGGAAAACTAAATTGAAATAAGGTCAGTGCACACTAATGACAAGTCAGTTTATATCGACTTTTTATAGATGCTGTCTTTATCAGTTTCTGTACACATTAGTATAAACTTTTCGTGGAAGCACTTAAGCTGTGAGTATGTTTTACCAAGGTTAAAGTTATCTCAGAAATGGCCACAAGGTGTACTTAGATACAACTGCAAAGAGGTCTTGGTTTCTTGCACAGAAGTGTTTTGGAAACTTAGTGTATTTGTTTCACTAAAGTTTTTCATAGGGAGACTCTTATGTTTTTCTTTTTATGAAAATGTGATTTGGCTGGATTTTAGTTTTTCCTCTTCCAGAAACAGAAGACTCTTTATAAGACAGTCCTGGAACTCCACTTCTGACCTGCTGAAAGTGGGCTGGGAAACTATGTGCTTTTCAGCCCTTTTACTTGACTTAGGCAATGAGCCTTTAACAGAGAGGTAGGAGAAGACAATGTTTATATTTAAATTGCTTTTTAAGGCAGGATTTATATACTGCCAGGATAAATAGGGCTGGGCATGACAATGAATTAAGGAAAAATCATGTGTTATTCAGGAGCTCTATCTAGTTGGTACATTTTTTGTGTAATAATTAAAACCAGACCTGTCATTGTGTGATACAATCTAAAGGCATTATGTTCTTGTGTGGGAGATGGCATTTTGGAAACAAACAGAAGGGAGGGAAACAAAACATGTAATGAGTTTTGATGCTATGGTCATCTTGTAGAATTCATGCAGAATAATCCATTTAAGTCTGGAGATGAGAGAACTTGTGCTATAATCTGATCTGCTGCTCACAGTCTGTCGTGAAGAGGCCTAGCCTGCAACTGCCTTTTGTTTTCAAAGTGAAAAAGCTAATTGGTGTTGAATAGCCGTCCTTTCAAGAGTTGGGGACTGCTGCAGTTTGGGGTTGGTCTATGAATAGGTTTGCTTTTAGAAATAGAATGGTTAGGGTTGGAAGGGACCTTCAAAGGTCGTCTAGTCCAGCCCCCCTGCAAGGAGCAGGGACATCTCCAACCAGATCAGATTGCTGAGAGGCCTGTCCAACCTAGCCTTGAATATTTCCAAGGATGGGGCATCTACCACCTTTCTGGGCAACCTGTTCCAGTGTTCCACCAGTCTCATTGGAAAAATTTTTTTCCTGATGTCTAGTCTGAACCTACCTCCCTCTATTCTGAAACCATTGCCACTTGTCCTATCACAACAGGCCCTGCTAAAGGGTTTCTCCCCATCTTTCCTGTAGGCCCCCTTTAGGTACTGGAAGGCCACTATAAGGTCTCCCTGGAGTCTTCTTTTCTCCGAGCTGAAAAGTCCCAACTCTCTTAGCCTGTCCTCATAGGAAAGGTGCTCCAGCCCTCTGATCATCTTCATGGCCCTCCTCTGGACCTGCTCCAACAGGTCCAGGTCTGTCTTGTGTTGGGGGCTCCGGAGCTGGATGCAGTAGTCCAGGTGGGGTCTCACGAGAGCAGAATAGAAGAGAAGAATCACCTCCCTCGACTTGCAGTTTTGATGTGGTTGGCTTTCTGGGCTGCAAGGGCATGTTGCCTGCTCATGGTGAGCTTCTCGTCCACTAGTACCCCCAAGTACTTCTCCTCAGGGCTGCTCTCAATCCACTCTCTGCCCAGCCTGTATTTGTGCCTGGGATTGCCCCGACCCATGTGCAGGACCTTGCACTTGGCCTGGTTGAACTTCATGAGGTTTGCATGGGCCCACCTCACCAGCCTGTCAAGGTCCCTCTGGATGGCATCCCTTCCCTCCAGCGTGTCGACAGCACCACACAGCTTCGTGGTGTTGGTGGACTTGCTGAGGGTGCAACTAGTTCTTGTAGTTGTTTCATCTGAACCAGTTTACTCGCATGAACTAAGTTTGGCTTTGCCCTGAAGACATGGCTTAAAAATGTAGGGACTCTTCCTATAGACTGCACACAGTAGGTGCAAGTAGGTCCTGTTTTTTCCTTTGTACTTCTGTAGGATTTGGCATCTTAGGACTCCTCCTGAAGCACAGGGTAAGGCTATTACCATCATGAAACCAGTTGCTGTCTCAAGACACCTTATGTGTGAATTTCTTCACCATCCTATAAATTTTCAGGTAGATTACAAAAATACTGCTGTGAAAAATGGCTTACAGTTGGGTGATGTTATGTACAGGTGACTACACTCTATTTATAGCAGGATTTTAAGTCAGAAAGGTGTGCTACTGTGTTGTAGTTTTTCTCTGTGTGTTCTTGTTGCACTAAAGAGAATGAAAGATGAAAACAGGTGTGTTGACCTGGAATCTCTACAGGGAGCTTTCTCTGTCTCTGAGATCAAAACAGGCATTGACTAGTAGGAGAGGTAGTGCGGTGTCTGTCATACATGTCTGTAAATAATGCTTCTGAGAGGAGCTATTCAGGACTTAAACTTGGTTGAATGGCCAGTGTACCACGCTTTGTCCATCAAACAGCTCAGGTCATCATATAGTTGCTAATCAGTTGATGGTGGAAGCTTAATTCAGCTGAGGTTTTTGTCAAATGTAGTGTGAATTATTCAAGAATTATGTGGGTTTTTTTACTAAATCACTTTTATTTGCTGTAGTTGTTGATGGTATCCTTTCATGTAAGAAAAGACAACCATAACTAAGCCTTCTTTTGGACTTGGGCATAAGGGAATACAGATGTAATCATTTGGAGCGAGTGTCCCCTTGGGAGACTGAAGGATAAATAGTTGTTTTAACTTGCATTGTTAATTGCAGTAGGAGAACTTTTTTTTTTTGTCCTTGACACTAATGGCAGAGCTGTGTGGAAGGCAAATTGGACTTCAAGATTAAGTGGCTTTCATCTCCTCCTCTTGCTTTCTCTCGCTTCAAAGTCTATAAATGCCTCTCTGGTAAGAAATATGCAGAGGGTACCCATGGGATCAGATTGTTTTCCTCTCAATTTCTACATTAGAAAATACTGTAGACAAGCAAATCTCTATCGTAAAAAGTAGCTGGTGCTACTCACACTTTAGGGTTTTTCTTTCACTTCAGATGTGCTGTGGTCTGTTCCTATGGACTGAATGTCCACCTGTGGCTGCAGTGTCAGGGATGCTCTGGGAATGCATCTCAAATGTTTAATTGTGAGAAATCCTGTTTTCGTGATTTGACACTGCTTCATGACACAATTCAAGGCATATGTGGAGATAAATTCAAAGCTTACTTCGAAAGCATACCCTTTTAATCTCTGTATGCAGTTACTCCAGGAAAGAGGAGTTCTTGCTAGGTTGATGTGTTTTTTGGCATCTGATGTACCTAACAGTACATGTTATTGGAGTGTACTGATGTAAGGCAGGTCACTTTCCTTCTGGTCAATCCATGGAAAGACTTTTGGTTGATTTTGTTACATGAGGCTTGTTGCCATATCCCTCTTCCTCATAAATCCTGTGTCCTGCTGTTGTGTGTTTGAGCTGGTCTGTGTTCTAGCCGACTGGCTCCGAGCTCCCTGGTGAAGAGCTGAGCCTGACTCAGGACAGCTTGGAGGAGGAGACCTGTGATCCTCTCGGGTAAGTGGCTATTTTCACAGAAAGACTAAATGTCATAAGTGCACGATGGCCTTCTCTTCCTTAGAAACACATTACAGCTCCTAGTCCTCCTGCAGTATCTCTGGAGCCTTTCATCCTAGCAGCACAATGCTTTTCCATCTAGGTAATGAGCAAGTTCCATGTTCATTTCCAGCAAATTAAATAAGTAATGGGAGAAAAATATGGTCACAAAAGGACTACTCTGCTGTTGTGGAAAAGACCACAAGTGGAGAATATTTATTTTCTTCTTGAACTGTCTATATAATGCATAGAAACCACTTTCCACTTCCTGCCAATGTTTGTTTCATACCATTCAGTAATGTTTTCAATCCTGTTAGTGGTTGAACCCAAGAAGAAAGCTTGGCCTAACTGCTATCCACTTAAAAAAGGACGTATGATTTTACTATTTAAACAGTCCCTGTGACAGGAGGAGAAAACACAGTTTTGAGGTGAAGCATTCTTTCTTATGAGACCCTGCTCAGAAGGCATGTGAAGTTCCAGGAGCTAAGCTCTTCTCAGGGACCATAAAGGTGTTCAAATGCTACGTTAAGTCCTATGCCGAAGCCAGGAAGGGGCTTAGAGTTTGGCATGATCCTTCTGGAAGAATTTGGAGACCTTGGTGACCTGCTGTATGCACACTGTTGTCAGTTGTTAATCTTTCAAGGATCAGTATTTGAGCTGCTGAGGAAGCAAGGCACAACTGGGATCTGTGTCAGCAGGGAGGATGTTAACAGCTCTGAGCATGGTGCCATTAGCTGTCTGGTAGATGAGCATTTCTGGTAGTCATAGGATAATGTCAGCAGAGGGAGAAGAAATCCCCTCACCCAGTGCGAATCTCAGACTTGCCACCTGAAAGTTCAGGAAAATGTCTGTGCCAGGATTTAGTGTGGTGAAAAATGTTGATGGATTGACAAGTAAGATGACATTTATACTGCTTTTGGGGGAAAAAAAAAACCAAACAAAACACCACCAAGCAAAACAAAAAAAAAAACCCAAAACAACCAGTGAGGGTTGTCTGATTCTTTTATTTGTATTATTTTCCTTCTCTCCCCTTCCTGTAAAGATAAGAAAGGTCTTTGAGTGGGTAACTGAAGGCCTTGGTTAGATAGCCTACTGTCTCCCCTTGCAGCCACCCCCGCCACTGGGCACAGGTTTCCCTCTTCCCACAGAGCTGCTAACGGCAGCGTGTACAGCAGAATTTATCAAGATCTTTTTCCTGAAGTTGTAATTAGTTATTGCCACCGGAGGAACAAGTCTAGTTCTCTCCAGATTTGTAATGTCTGCTTGTGGCAAGCTTAAGCTTGCCAGGCAAGGGAGGAAGAAGGAATAGCTTGGAGGAGTAGCTTGCTCTCCTGGCTCACAGTCTATGGGAGAAACGGTCTGTCTTGTTTGTTTACAGGCTGACCATACTGTGGATTTTTTTTTGCTTTGTCAGTAATTTCCATATGAGCAATTCTTCCCTCCAGCCTCCAAAACACTTCCCTTCTCATCTGCTGAATCAATTGGTGGGGGGCAGGGAAAGAATGGTGATGTGTCCTCACGATCAATCACACTTTATCTACTTGATCATTTGTCTTTGGTTTTCAATGGGTCTCTGCTTCAGGTACCTTTGTTTAGCACTGAAAATCTTCAGGAAGATGCTGGAATCACTCTCTGCACTTGTCCTGCTTGACATGAGAATGGGAAGAAATAATTCTTTGTCCTGCTTAACGGAAATTATGTGTAATATACAGAGGTGTATTATCTTCCTCTCTCTTACAGTTTCTAGTAAACATTTTTTAGTGTGCTTTTTTAATTTTCTGTTTTCAACACTTGAGTAGCATCCTTACGCAACTATTGGATTTTCTCTTTCTCTCAACTTCTTCACAGAGCTGAACCATGTTTTATTCTGTGGTACAGTAATTTCCTTTGGTTACATGTCTTGTGTTGTTTCTAAAACTTCAACCTTAATCTTTAGCAAAAAGGGGCCTCTGTGACTACATACATTTTAAAGACAGAATTACAGGCTTTTCAGCAAATAAATATAATTTGTGGGAGTTGGGATCTGAAACAACAAGAAAGTAGATGAAAACCAAGCATTTCCAAATGTGCAAAGGAATGTACTAATGCCAAAAGACTTGAGAAGACTCTTTCTGCAGATGGACATAAAGTCCAAGTTTCTCATGGCCTAGAACCATGAAAATCAGGAGAAGCTGTGTTCTTGGAGATGGAGCATCCTGGAATCTGAGGTTTAATGGTCCTGCGCATTTAACCCTCCTCAACTTCCTCACCAGTGTGGCCCTAGACAAAAATAATACTAAATGGATCTTGGAATTGTCAGGATTGTAGAATTAAATACATGATGAGGCTGTCATGGTTTTTTGGAAATTAAGCAACAAATATTCAGGAAATTACCAAATGCTTTAAGGCATAGAAATCTAGTTTCAGAATCCAAATGTCTCAAATTCAGAAGAAGAAACTATTCAGGTCAAGATAGTACAGAAGGTTGGAGTTTTTTGTTGGTTCCGCCCCCTCCACCCCCCTTTAGATTGCAAGACTTTAAAATTCCTACTTTAAATATGAAACTACAAAGTCATGAATGTCATTTTTGTTGCTTAAGCCCTAAATGGGGTGTTTAGTGTGGGAAGTGCTGGTGGAAGCCTTCAGCAGCGTATGTTTTGTGAACTGTTTACAGAGAAGTTACCTCTTCTTATCCCTGGTGACAGACCTAAAAATAGCACTTGCTCGGGGAGAGCTCTGGAACATCTTACGTAGCTGTGTTCCTACAGAACTGCAAGTGGGCATCCAAACAATAGACAAAGCTCTTTACCACTTCTCCAGGCCCTATCCCTTAATGTTTACAGCACGGTTGAGGCTGCAGAAGAAGGGATGCCGCTTGCTGAAGTCTGCAGAAGCAGGAAAACAAGCTGCTCAGGCAGGAACAAAGAGGAGCAAGCTGCTGCTTGCCTCTGGAAGAAGGAAATGGTCTACCCTGCAAGAAGGGAGAAAGCTGCTGAGACCTGACTGGGAAGCAGTATTTCCTCTTTTCAAGATACTGACCTCTCTGAGGGGAAAAGGTTTAAGCCCTTGTCTTCCTGCCACCTTGCTCCGTGTATTTCATATGTTTCTTTCATCGGATGAAGCACTTTGCCTACTTACAGCTCTTCACAATGCTCAGGGAGTTCTTGGCTTTTCTCTCCCACGGATGTGCTGTAGCCAGCTCTCTGCAAAACACATTTTCCCACAGTTACCTGTGTTGATGTGCTTTTCAGTGCTTTCAGACCTTTCAGCCTGAAAGTTAGGTAATTAGTCTGTCTGAAATTTAGATAAACACTGAAGTGGCACATTAAAGTGTGACTATTCAGAACATTAATATCATGCTGGAGTAGTGCTGACAGCTGAGTTCTAGGCTTAGGCATTTGGAAAAGCACAGAGAGGATGAAATGTTGTAGGGAAGTTCCAAAGGCTTATGCACAAAGTGGCTTCTCCAAGTTCCCAGAAAGCCTGAGACCTGAGTCTGCTTCTGCAGCTGAGAGGTGAACAATACAGACCCTGAGCAGAGGTGCTTATCTCTCTACCTTTATAGGGAAGGAGAAAAATACTCTGTGGCTCGGCTCTGAAAATGCAAAATCAATATATTGAGGACTTCGTTCTAACAAGGA
The DNA here is from genome assembly GCF_036417535.1 of Chlamydotis macqueenii. Lineage (NCBI taxonomy): Eukaryota > Metazoa > Chordata > Aves > Otidiformes > Otididae > Chlamydotis > Chlamydotis macqueenii. The sequence continues at coordinate 25,948,006 of NC_141558.1, forward strand.
GCTCTCTGCCCTGTGTCACAAAGTTTTGTTGTGATCTGGATATTGATCACTGGCTTGTTAATCAATTGGCATAGCTTCAAATTCCTTTCTTTGGTAGGGGAGCATTATGAGGAGGCTGACAGCCTCCCTGACTTTTATTATCACAGCAAAAATGATTCAGTGCTTTAAGAAGGGGTGGAATGTGAGGAAATAAGGCTTTTGTTGCCTTTTGGACTTCTCAACCTACTCTTCTCTTTGGGCCTATGAACCAGGAAAATGTATATTTTCTGAAGCCTATTTTTCTAGTGACTGTTTGGAGAACAAATACTTCTAGAACAAGCAGAAACTGGAAATGTCAAGACATTGCTTTATACTAGAAGTCCTAATAGGTTCTTAATGGTCCTTCAAAGATGTTTAAATTTAATGTTCTCAGAAAGGTACTGGTCCTTAAGAAGGGAAATGTCCCCAGTCTCTACTGAATGCCTTTTCCAGAAGTGTTTGGCTCTGGAGAGCTGCAGTAATTGTACCAGTGCTTCCTCTGCTGTTTGGTACAGCAACATGGTTTTCATTGCTGAGTGCTCAAGTCTTTTTGGCCTGCCTAACAAGAGAGGCTTAGGGAGGAGTTTCCTCAAGAAAACCTTAGAGTAGGTCTACTATGAAGTTATTTAATCATTCAGTGTTATCAAAACTTCCAACACTAAGATGACAGCATATCTTGATTCTCTATGATCTGTATGAAGAGCTTTGTGGAAGAACTCATGCATAATGTATGAAGCATTTGTCTTAGTTGTTTGAGTAAGACAGCTATATTTTGCATATAAGTCAGTGTTAAACATTGAAAACAGTATAATTTTCTCAAAATGATGGCACTTACAGCACAGAAAGGAATTTTTCTGAGGATTTAGGGAAAAAACAAGGATGTGACAGACCATGTTTTTGGTGCTTCTCTGACTAGCACAGTGATATACGTGCTGCTTCATTCTTAGTAGTTAAAATCCACTGAGATCCTGAGCTTGTAGGGGACAAGAAAACCATTCTTCCTACCACTCCTTTTCTCCTTGCTCTGGAACAGGAAGCTTCATCTCTTATCCATCACTTATAATAATCTGTTGAATTATATTAAAAATAATGCCTTTCTTCTGGGAATGAATAGCTGTAATTCTTGAAGAATGACAACTTCCCATGGTGCTACTGTTGCCACAGAAGAGAAGATGCTTTTGCTGGGGTGCTGACCCTCCTCCTGGATACCCATCCATTGTGTCCTGCCTCCTCCTGGCAAAGCCTGGCTCCCACCTCCCTGTAGCTGCCGGCATGCTGGTGCTGGGGGAAGGGGAAGCTCCTACCTACAGGAAAACAGCAGTGGGCTGCTTTTTCTTTCCTATACTCTCAGGTACACCCTGCTTACCTAAATTTCAAGTTATTTGCCTTTTTTTAAGGTTATTATGCTGTGGTTTCCAGGTAACAGAATTTGCCAAGAGTTTCCACTGCACAAAGATAACGGTATCACCATGACAGCGCAGTCCTGAGAGTGGTAAGGAGTCAGGCAGGTGCTGTGCTTCCCACCTCCTGCCCTTCTTGAAGCATGGCTCCTGTCCCTGCTCACCCAGCCTTCCCAGCCGTCGCCCTCTGGCCCAAGAGGGGTTGTTACGGAGGGGTTCAAGTACTGCAAAAAGTGTCTGAGAACTAGATCCTTGTTTCCTCCTGAAGCTGGGTATGGTTTGACTCTGTAACTCCCTCTGGCAATTATGAAAATTATGGTCCAGGTCATTTCCTCTTAACAACCTCTTTCTGAGCATGCTGGCGTGCAGCTTAGAGGGTTTTTTTTTCTCCAGATAGATGCCAAAGCAAAAGCATGGGCAACCTTAAAAATCAGAGAAACGTCAGGCTAATCCCCAACTGTGAGATTAAAAATAATACACTGGTTTTTTGTGTCTTTTTTTTTTTTTTGGTCTGTCATCCAGAATGCTAATGTAGCTGTTTGCCTTGCCAGCTCTCTCCGTAATGTCGAGTAAGGCAATTTTGCTTCTACCTCTCTTCTGCCCAAAGCCCGCTGGTGTTTCCAGCCTTTCCTCAGAAATGAAAAGCTCATTAACCCGTGCTGTGTCCTTATCCCTACCCCAGCACCTCATCTGTTTGCCCAGCTCTTGCAATCTGTTTGTCTCTCCTTTTTATCACAGCCCTTCTTCCTCCATTTCCTGATGCAATACAGCAATGCAATGCCACGCCACATGAAAGACCATCTCCGCAAGATGCCCTAGTGTATATTCTGCCTTTTTCTGTGTTGTGCACGCGTGCTTTTCTTCTCTCACAGTTTCAGGGGTATTAGTTCCCATGTTGAAACCATTCCCTATTCCCCATCATGGATAATGTTATAAATGTATTTCCAGTGGCATTTTTCTTTTTTGGAGCACTCATACAGGAAATGAAAGCTTCCTGGTTTTCATTTTCAGCTGCTCCCTGCATAATGTATCCCGAAATAATCAGGATACTGTCGATGTGCTCAAAAATGAGGATGTTTGCAAGTACTTGTTCATACTTTTTGGTCTGCTGAAGTTGTTTTCTTCACACTTTGACTTGCCAATTTGTTGCTAAGTGTGAAATAGGTGCTTGTGTTCCCAAAACCAGATGCTTCACATTCAGATTTAGAAAGTCCAATTTTGATGCCTGTGTTTGAAAATGGGACTTAGCAAAAAAATAGAGCTTTCTCCCTACGCAAAGCCTGCCTTGCTCAGGGGTGTTGCTCATCCACAGCTCCACTTACAGCCTCTCACGGTGAGTGGGCTGTGCCTGTTTTGAAGTGAGTAGGTAAACATGCTGCCCTCTGCTCACTTAACTCTGGCTCCAATGCCTTTTGGCAGCTTTTTAAAGAGACTGTTAGGTCTTTTTTTTCTTTTCTCAGAGGAAAAACTGTACTATTTTATCTAGTGGAGACAAGATACATTCGAGCAGCAGTAGCTGTGCTGATCTCTGGCTCAGTTGTTTGGAGGTCTGGTGGCCTCGGCACAGTAGCATACAAAGACAAGAGATCAACATCTGAGCTCACATCTTTAATCAGATGTCACTTCTTGTCCCTATTAAATCAGAAGATTTACTAGAGGGAAGACTTCGTCTAGTGCCTTCCAAGAGCGCCATCATTTTACATCTGGGCTACATAGAATACATCCCCTTATCACACGGTCCCTGCAGTGCAGCCTGGCAGGCAGCAAACCTCCAGATTTCATTTGGGGTGAGTTAGCAATTTGCAGGAGCGTGCTGCTAACGGCCTGCCACTTCCCACTACAGAAAAATAAGGGCAAAAGGTTGAAGGAGAGTGACACTGCTTTCAAGATATGCCGCAGCACATTTGTCTATAGGCTATGATGGTAGGTGCTTCTCTTCATGGGGGGCCCCATCAGCTCTAAATAGCAAACATCACCTAAAAATCTCTTGCTTGCATAAGACAATGCTTATGGCAAAATATGTTTCAGAAAGTTAGAGAAACACGATGCTGCCAGGACATAGAGGTGGTAATCCTTACTTCATGGGAACATTAACTGGAGTTATCCACTAAAACCCCTTGGACTTTGGAGAATAAATCTGAGTGAAAATGTTGACATTGCATTGGATGGGTGGGGGAGGGCATGCTAGATTGAACTCAGAAAAACTAGTTTTCCTTTCCTCGGATAATCCCTTCAAAATCTGTTTTCTGAGCATCAGGGCAAGATCCTATCTCTTTATTAATGCCTGTGTAGTGCCTGTATTCGAGCAGAATGTCTATCAGCAGGCGAGTAGCCATGGCAAACGTAAAGGCTGTTTGTGTATTCGGTCAGTAGTTGATAGCGGTGAAGCGGAACCATTTAAATCCGTGCTAATATTCAGCACTTGGGATTTATTCTACAAAATTTGTGCTGGAACTTGAAAAATAAAGGGATGGCAATATCCACTCAGACTGTCAGATGAATTGCTCAGTTTGCAATATTCACAGTCCATTATGTCCAATAAAAAGATCTACTATCACCAAACTGGAAAAACAAGGCTCTGTGATATATACATCTGTTATTTTTCAGTATGGTAAGTACAGCTGTATTCAGTAGGACTTCAAGATTGCAAGCCACTCTGGTGGAAGTATAGATAAATTTCTTCAAAACATGGTATATATTGCCTTGCTGTTTTCAAACCTCTTCAGGAAACAGTATGCAATTCTCTGCCTTACGTTTTCTGTCTTATTACAGATAGCTGGGTTTGAGCCAGATCACTGGGCTCAGGCTGATGCAGAGAAAATGATGATGTTGTAGCATCTAGTTTGTTGAAAAAGGAAAATATGGAGATTATATATATATATATAAAATTTATTTTTTTTTTTTTTTTTTTTAGTTTTCAGAGGATGAAGCATGGGTACTCCATAATTTTTGAAGGCTTTTAACTGAAAATAACAGTTTTGATGCCTTACAAAGTGGAGAGAGGGGGAGTACTTAGTCACCTCCACAGACATCTGAGGTTCATTCTGCTGTCAATAATGGCCATGTACATTTTGTACTGTTGGAAAAATCAAAATAGATATTTGCTGGTTTTTTTTACTTACAGTAGTTACACACACAATTTTTTCCCACTTGAAGCAGAAAGAAGGAGACTATTTTTGCCCCTATGTCTCACAGCTGAAAACAGGCATTTGAAAGCAAATCAGACACATGAGAGGGAACTAATGTGCTTGTTTTGTTGTTTTCAGCCTGCGTACAGTGAGGTTTCTGTCTTTGATGGACCAGTGAAAGGAATGAAAGGATGAATTGCTTGTCACCATATAATCTGTCAATATGTAATTTGTCAACATATAATGTGAGGCAGCCTCTGGAGAAATAAGTACATGCTTTGTGGTTGCATTCATAATGAATTCAATGAAGTGCAGATACCTTGTGTAAAGCCAGGGCAATCTAGCCATAAGAGTAAGGTAATTGAAAAGATCTCTCTAATTTCAGGATGAAGTTCTTGCAAGCTGGTGGGGGCTTTACATCAAAAACTTAGCACAGTGCTGAAGAGAGCCGTGAAGCTCCTGGTATTGATGATATTCAGCTGCTTTGTCAATTCTCTTGCATTACAGCACAGGCTGCAACACCTCTCAGAGCTCCAAGCCACTTTTCCCCACCTGTCCCTGCCTGCTGTCTGTAATTTAGCTGCTCCTCATGAGCTGCTCTGTGAAGTTTATGTAATTAAAATTGCCTTTGTGGAAGAACAAAGGGAAAAGTCAGGCAATTCAGTCCGACTGGGAACCTTGACTCTGCATTGGTTTAAGCATCTGTTCCCAAAACAATGTAACTTTTACCAGTAAGTAAAATCAAATAAGTAGCTGGGTATGATGCTAGTGGTCCAGAAAAGATATAAGATATTAGAAAGGCAGAGAACACCAACAGTAATGGGGGAAAAATAATCTGAATTTCTCAGTCATGCTCTTTGCTTTTGCGTTACAACATGTGAAAGATGGCAGGAGTTTATATGCTGTTAGCCACTGGGTATGGCCACCCCAAATACTACCTGTTGTACAGGAACTTTTAATATAAGTGTGCAGGCATCCACGATGGGGTTCTCGTTCTGCTCTTTGTAAGCCCCAAGCCAGAGAAGAAAAATTTGCTGTAATTCTTGAAGAGTCAGTCCTGAAAACTATAGCTCTCCTTCGAAGAGAGTAAGTTCCTGGGAATGCCTAGCATGCTCTTTGCTCACCAATTTATTTTGTTTCTGGGCTCTAAATATAGTTCCCAAATGAAAAGCTGTGAATTCTTTAAGTGTCAAATATTACAGTGTGAGCTGATCAAAACTGGCATTGCCACAGTCTCTCTCTCTCTTGCTCTATATTCCTGGCCCCTTGTTTGCACCAAGCTGATGTAGCAGTGAGCCAAATCAGTAAAACCAAACTCCTAAACTGCTGACCAATTCCTTTCTTCAGTCAGATCTAGTGCTCATGTAGTACATGGTATGTTGATTCAGCATTCAAAGACAATGAAATAAAAAAAAAAAACCTCTTCTGTCTTTTTGTATTTTTCATACTGGTTTGGTTTCCCACCGTGACCAGTGCACAGGAAGGCTTGGGGAGGGGAGAGAAAGGAGAAGAGGTTTTTTTTTTTCAGCAGAAGTCTTTATCTGGAGAGGTTTAGGCTGAAGAGTGGCTTAGGATGGGCAAAAGTGACCTGAAGCCCTCTGAGAGGTGGTTGAGCCCGTGCTGGGCTGCAAGAGCCCTGACAAAGCCGGAGAGAATCACTGTGCTGGGGAGCGTGAGGGCTGCACCCTCTCCTTTGCTGATTGCTGAGGGCATAGTTTGATTTCTGACATAGTGGTATAAGCCTAACTTAACCAACTGTCTAGCAGTTTAAGCTTAAACATAAAGTGTAGCCTCAGAGTTTAAAAACATGCAACTCATGAAAATTTTATTGAATTGGTACTTGTCCTGTGGAATTGGGAACTGGAGTGGTTCAGAGCAGATACAACTACTGGTGGTGGCTGGACTGGTTTCTAGTTGAATCGGTTTGCCTGAACTGACTAGGATGTGCCTGCATGAGCATTAGTGCTGGCTGGCACAAGAGAGGGAGCATAGATTTGGGCTTGAACAGTCCAGATTTAGGCTTAACCTGCAATGAATTTTCATATCCAGAGTGAGCTGAGAAGCAGGTTACATCTGGCCAGGTGGGGAGCCTTAATCACTGCAGCTACCTTCAGCATAGATAGGAAAGAGCAGTGGGAGAAGGTGGTGAACACCACGGATGTTTCTGCCCTCAGACTGATGGGAGATGGGAGAAAGTCTGCAGTGCTCTTATTCCTTCTGTTGGCAGTACTTGGCTTTGCTGGTTCAGAGCTATGAATTGTATGTAGGGCTACCTCACACATCTTTAAGGGATTACTCTGGGGCATGTAGGTACAGTCCTAAGCGACATTAGTTCAAATCAGCTTTGAGAAAGGTAAATGTTTTTCTACTCACTGGCTTTACCCAGCTCCTCTTAGAAATTACAGTTCAGCGGAATTCTGCAATTCTCAGCTGCCAAATTAAGTGCCTAGAGTTGAGTGAGATGTTACTTATTGCAGACAGTGATATGGTATGGCCGTTCCTCAGGGGAAATCACGGCCTGTAAATGTGCAAAAGCTCCAGTGGCCCATTTCTTTTAGACGTAACTGGTTTTTACATATTTTCGTTCTTTTTCTGCTATGGTTCATACAACATGCAATATTCTTGTCCTGGAACGTTATATTGTTGAGTTATCAGTTGCTTCAATTTCACGTCAGGAAAGCATGAATTGCATCTGTTAATATTTTACCTTTTCTCCTACAATATGTATTTAGAAATGTGGTTAATCACTACAATTCAACTTTAAATATTATAGTAATATAGGAGCTAGGTGTAAATATTCAAACTGGTGCACCTAAGGCTAAATTATACTAAATGCTTGGTGTGCAGTGCTTGCTGTACTGATTGGTTTCAGAGGGACTGGTTAGTTACCAAGGGTTTCTGAAACTCACAGTGTTTACTCTCTGTAACTAAAGACATTTAGAGGCCACACTAGAAACATGATGGGATTTGAAAGCTTTTAAAATATATATAGTATAAATAAAAGCATGAGTCTATGATCTCAGGGAAGCAGAGAAAGAAAGGTGAAGCAATATTCTTGACTAAATATTACTGGGTCATATTTACTGAGCCTGCCTCAAACAATTTGTTCCAATTATGAGCCCTTTATTAAGTGGAACTTACCCCAGTGCAGAGGGCTTCTGTAAAAGCTTTTACTCCACACACAACCTACTCCAGGTCTCTGTGAAGGGCAGAAATTTGACATAACTGGTGAGGTTCTACCGTGGACATAAATCCTTGATGATAATCCCAGTTATAATGTTCAGCCACTGGATGTCCTCATTTTCAAACGTCTGCAGAGGTTGATCGGCTGGAAAGCCACATGTTGTTGACAGTTTGCAGGGCATTACATAAAAAATACTTCGTGCATGTTGGGTATTGCCAAACTCCAAGCTTACCACCCATAAAGCGATGGATTTGGTTTCAGTTCTGAAGGCAATAAAACATGTATTTAATCTGCTCCTTGCTCCATCTTTCTATCTTTTTTGATGACTTAATTGTAATTTATGCAACCGCTTGCTTTGCAGGACTCTTGCATTTCTAAACTCAGAGGAATTAATTACATTTCTTTCTTTTTCCAGTGCTACCTTCACTGGAGTTTACTGCAGTTTTTACTGTGGATTCTGACTGCAGCTTGGTTTTCCCAAGTTCCTATGAATTCCCAAGGGCACATTCTTCTGCTTGCAGGAGTCCTGAGCTGATCCCATGAAGACTTTGTCAGCGATAGGTAATCACATTGTATGTGTAGCAGGGACCACTCCTGCTACACCTGCCCAGGGAGCTTCACTTTGCTTTTTCTCAGAAGGCCTGCTTTTCTCCTGCAGCTCATGAGCCATCACCACCCACCTTTCCTTTGCTACAGGCTCCCCTGCCTGCACCATCACAGAAGGTGTTTCTCAGCCTGAGCTTCCCCTGCAGCTAAAGCTCTCATCTAACCTCCTTGTTCTTGCAGCTGTAATGGCATCATCCTCGTTGCCAAACATTCCTGTCTTCTGATTATGATTTGACATTGCTTGTCAGACACTCTCCAACAACTTATAAAAATCTGAGCTGGCGGAAAGATTGGCAAAGGGATGTCTGTAGCTGCATGCGGATTTCATATTTCTTCATGAAACATGGAAAACCTCGATCATCTGAGGAACCTGAAGGTGCACAAGTCCATGGGACCTGATGAGATCCATCTGCGGGTCCTGAGGGAACTGGCGGATGAAGTTGCCAAGCCACTGGCTATCGTATTTGAGAAGTCGTGGTGGTCTGGTGAGGTCCCCGATGACTGGAAGAGAGGGAACATAACCCCTATTTTTAAAAAGGGGAATAAGGAAGACCCAGGTAACTACAGGCCGGTCAGCCTCACCTCTGTGCCTGGCAAGGTCATGGAGCAGATTCTCCTGGAAACCATGCTAAGGCACATGGAGAGCAAGGAGGTGGTTGGTGACAGCCAACATGGCTTCACCAAGGGCAGATCGTGCCTGACCAATTTGGTGGCCTTCTATGACGGGGTGACGGCATCGGTGGACAAGGGACGAGCAACTGACATCATCTACCTGGACTTGTGCAAAGCTTTTGACACTGTCCCGCATGACATCCTTCTCTCTAAACTAGAGAGACATGGGTTTGATGGACAGACCACTTGGTGGGTAAGGAATTGGCTGAATGGTTGCACTCAAAGAGTTGCAGTCAATGGCTCAATGTCCAAGTGGAGACCAGTGACGAGTGGCATTCCTCAGGGGCCCGTGTTGGGTCCAGCCCTGTTCAACATCTTTGCTGGCGACATGGACAGTGGGATAGAGTGCACCCTCAGCAAGTTCGCTGACGACACCAAGTTGTGTGGTGCCATCGACACACTGGAAGGGAGGGATGCCATCCAGAGGGACCTTGACAGGCTGGAGAGGTGTGCCCGTGCCAACCTCATGAAGTTCAACCAGGCCAAGTGCAAGGTCCTGCACCTGGGTCATGGCAATCCCAGGCACAAATACAGGCTGGGCGGGGAATGGATTGAGAGCAGACCTGAGGAGAAGGACTTGGGAGTGCTGGTGGATGAGAAGCTTAACATGAGCAGGCAATGCGCCCTTGCGGCCCAGAAGGCCAACCGCATCCTGGGCTGCATCAAGAGGAGCGTGGCCAGCAGGTCGAGGGAGGTGATTCTCCCCCTCTACTCTGCCCTGGTGAGACCCCACCTGGAGTACTGTGTCCAGTTCTGGAGCCCCCAACACAAGAAGGACATGGACCTGTTGGAGAAGGTCCAGAGGAGGGCCACAAAGATGATCAGAGGGCTGGAGCACCTCTCTTATGAGGACAGGCTGAGAGAGTTGGGGCTGTTTAGTCTGGAGAAGAGGAGGCTCCGGGGAGACCTGATAGCAGTCTTCCAGTACCTCAAGGGGGCCTACAAGAAAGATGGGGAGAGGCTGTTTAGTAGGGCCTGTTGCAATAGGACGAGAGGTAATGGTTTTAAAATAGAGGGGGGTAGATTTAGATTAAAAATTAGGAAAATTTTTTTTACAATGCGAGTTATAGAACACTGGAACAGGTTGCCCAGAGAGGTGGTGGAGGCCCCATCCCTGGAAATGTTCAAGGCCAGGCTGGATGAGGCTCTGAGCAACCTGATCTAGTTGGGGATGTCCCTGCTTCTTGCAGGGGGGTTGGACTAGATGACCTTTGAAGGTCCCTTCCAACCCTAACCATTCTATGATTCTATGATTCTAAAACATGTTAATGAAAAATGACATTGTTTATCTTCTTTGATCTGAAGTTTCAAGAAAAAAATCTACTTCTAGCTTTCTGCCTTTTAATTTTTCTAATTTAAGTCGCTGTTAAATCACGTTGTCTTTCCAATGAGAGGGCAGCTTCTGCTGTGTAAACACTTGTTTGAAATTGTGAAAGCAGGTTTTGCCAGAGGACAAGCTCAGTAGAAAATGTAAGTCTAGACTTCTTTCCCTGGTAAAGGAAACTCACCTTCTGGTATAAATAGGCATACTTACACTTGATATGCACACTTCATGTACCAGCATGGTAGTTTCATTCCTACCACATTGGTGCACGAGACATAACTTCACTAGGAGTTGGCCTCTGTAGCTGCTGAAGTCTCCTAAGGTGCTGGGGCCAGGTATGCAGTTATTTATCTAACTGCTACCATCTCTTTTCAGTGGTTCAGCATTGGATGAGTGCTTCAGAAAAAGAGATGAACATGCTGTCTTTCCATGCACAGCTCTGCAGGACCAGTAGATCCTCACAGAAACTCGCTCACCCCTCGGGCATCCCATTTTGCGCGCTGTGGAAGGGGAAGCATGCCTAGAGCTGCCCAGGTGGGCGGAAACCTGTGGTGCTCCTGACAGGATGAGTCCTGGGATTTGCTCCCAGCTCGGTATCCATGCCAGTTTCTGGACTCTGAAACAAACCTAACATTCAGGTGAGCCAGGAGAAAGATTCAGAAGATGAAGGACAGAGAAAAAACCACTATGGCAGACCTGGATGATGTGATGTTTGTTGTGAGGTTGGTACCTTAACCCCAAGTATGCACTGATGTTTCCGTACCAGAGTAAGTAGCGGAGTGTGGTAGGAGCAGACTGCTTCACGAATACAGTGAGGAGCAAAGAGCAGCTTCAGAAGAAGATGTGCAAGGAAGCAGTCTTCCCGTCCTGGAGGTGCTGGCAGCTGAGAAGCCAGCCATGGCTGACTGGAAATGAGCTCACTCCACTCCTGCTGTGAGACTAACTGGGCTGGAAGCAAATTAAATATCATGTCCCTGCTCTAGAAACTGTGATACTGCTGTGAAATTTGCTTGCCTTAGGCTAATGGCACTGATGGTGCTTCTAAATTACTTGTTCTCAGAAAATTTGTCTTCTAAACTGCTTAGGAATCGGTGACAGCCTGTGGTGTGCTCAGCCTTCACTCTCTTGGAGGAGAAGAAATATTGATCCTTTTCTGTCATTCTGAGGGGCAGTTCGGGCCATGCTGATGGTGGTGGGTGAACACAAATGAAGAAGAAATGAGGTTGGAGCCCAACGTCTCTGTTCTGAGGTCGGACACTGCCGCTTTTCCCTCTGGTGCTCACGGTCATCCCAGGAGAGCTGAAGCCCACTGTTATTTGGGGGGATCTACCTACTCTTTCTTCTTGCAGCTTCTGAAGAGTTCTTTGGAAAATGTGAGATGTTGTTTTTAGTCATTGCAAAACTGGAGATTTGGTTTGGAGCACTGAAAAGAGATTAAAGGTTTTGCAAGCAGCAAACCCTAAATTTACAGTGAACACAGAGGATTTTTCTTCCTCAGTACAAAACCCCAGATGCAGCTCAAATTAAAATCAATAATTGATCTACATCCATTTACAGATACATCTACATTCATGTAGGCTGGGAAACCTTATCCCTGTGCACAGATTTTCCTTTTAAGCAGCTTGTACTCAGGCTGCCTGCAAATACATCTGCTCACCAAGTGGGCAATGCTCTGTCCCTTCTAGGAATAAGCCAGGGCCATTTTTTTATTTTTTATTTTTTTTTGCTAGATGCCAAGTGGAGGCCTGACAAGACAGATGGAAGCTGCTGAACTGTTACACGGCTCGTTAGAGAAGCGCAGAGCCCTTTAAAGCTCAGAGTGCAGGATTTACCTCTTGAGAAATGGCAGCAGCCTCCAAAGTAAGTAGCTTGCATGAGCAGCAAATCTGCCTCAAAATAAGCAGCATGGATGCAGCCTGGAAGGCTGAACTTAAAATAAACTTTTTTTTTTTTTTTTTCCTGAGATGCTATAATATAGGACGAGACTGAGCAAACATATTGTGACTCGCTCCTGTTCGGTGCTCCCGTCCCAGATCATTGACTCTGCAGCCACACCAAGCTATGGGTCACGTGCCTTTATTCCCTATAGAGAGAAAAATTCCTGCTATGTTAACGACAGGTCTGCGAGGAATTTAACTTTTGCTTCCGCTGATTAATGAACTGGTGTCTTGCTCTGGCCGGTGTTTGCAGGGAGCACATTGCAAGGTCTCCCCCGCTCCAGCACTGGGCTGGTGAGACATCTCAGGGTATCCCCTGGGACACATCCTGTCTGCAGCATCCTGCTGGGACCCTGCAGCGGGGAAGGGTCCTGGGACGTGCCTCAGGACATCACCCACTGCTGGAAACCTGGTTCTGGGGGGTGGCAGCTCCCACTGCCACCAGCAGAACCAGGTTGTCCCCTTCCCTGGGAAGGAATCACTGGTGTCTGCCTTGCGGTCCAGCTCTTGAGGGGACTTTGGGGTCTGTGTCTCTGGGTTGTACTCCATCCTTGGTGGAGGCAGCCCCCTTCTCACTCTGCCCCAGCTCAGATAGGCAGATCCCCCAGCTCCCCCAGCTCCCCCAGCTCTCCCGCCGCCCTCGGGGCCACGTGGGCAGCCTGGGCAGCATGACGCAGAGCTGACCCTGTCCACAGAGGATTTGGGGGATTTTTAGCTGCTAAATATTAGGCTTGTTAGCTGCACATGCTGCTGAGTCTATGTGAACTGATTTTTTTTTTTTTTTTTTTTTTCAGAGGAGTCCTGAACAAGTTGCACGGTTGTGACAGCAAAAGGCACACTGGTGATGGAGGCTCATCTTGCTGCTAAGTGACTTCTTCTGCTAAAAGGACTCTTTTTTTTTTTTTCCAAAGCAAATGATCTCAATAGCAAAATTACTGTGCATCTTTTCAAGGTATGGCATAGCCATTTTCTGGTAAACATGTTCTCAGAACCAGCTGATAGTTTAACTGAAACTTGATTTAAAATACCTGAATCTGAGTCAGACTTGTAAGGTAGAAAACATCCTGCCAGTTGGAGTCTGGGAAAGTTGCAAGCAAGTAGAAACTAGATCTTGCAAAAGGAAGTACTGGGCCAGCAAATGATGGAGATTATCAGCTCTTTCCATCACTGCTGATGGCAGAACGAGAAAAGGTGCCCTTCTGCTTCCTAGGGAGGTTTCCAAAGTAAAGAAAGGAGCTTTGTTTTCAGCCGGGCTAGGAGGGAGGGAAATTCAGCTGAGGACAGTTAGCAGGGAAGCAGACAAAGGTAGGAAACCTGCAGCAGTTGGGCATTGTGTCTGAGAGGAGAAGCTGCCCGTTCAGTGTTTACAGTGTGTCCCCAGGAGCTGGAAAGGGCAAGATGCTTTTATTTCTGGCTTCATTTGTAGCTGTTTTGTCCTCTCACCATTCCCTCTTTTAATCTTGCAGCCCCAATATTAATTCAGATTATAGTGTAGAGCTTCCCACCTTCTGGAAAATAAACATCATGATCTCACGTGAGTCCTGTAGGAGACGGACAGGGAGGAAGAGTGAGACAAAAGAATCGAGGAAAAACAGCATCATCCAGCCAGATCTGCATTAGGCCCGACATCTGTATCCTGGGATCAGATTTCTGCTGAGATTTCACTCAAGGGCAGCTTGTCCTTCCTGCTAGGAAGAGATTGTTTCCATAGGATGAGCACGGCTGTGTTAGGAAAGTTGGGGGAAAAGCGTTATATAGGAAAGGGGGCCCCGGGTGGGCTTCATTTCTGTGAGGGACCCCACCTCCCAGCAGCATTTCCACCCAGGGACAACTCCCTCTGCCTGGCTCCTAAACCTGAAAGCACTGATGTGTCTGAACGGCCTAAACCAAGCGAGCCCACTACAAGGAGTGGGATTTTAGGTGGAAGAGAAGTCAAACCTGTGCCACAAGCCGAGAGAGCCCTGCACCATGTGCAGGCATAGATGTGTAGGCTACAAAATTACAAGATGCTTCTTGCCAACTGTGTGGCCACAAGAAGCACAATGAGGCAGACCAGGTTTCCCTTTCACCCTTTTCTGGCCTCCTGTTGGCCTACGCCTCTGCAGTGTCTGAATGAAGTGCTAAAAATGGAAAATAGAAACTCAAAATGAAAAAAAATGGAATAAAGTATGGAGGCTCAAGATCTGTGTTTGCACACTGGCTGAAGAAATAGTGGGCATTTCTTAATGAAAGCTCAGCAATATCCTCGGTGCGTGATGGTGCTTCCATGTGAGGATTCCCACCAATGTTCAAGACCAGGTGTGTATTGCATCACTGGTACCAGCTGGAAGAAGCCTATTTTTCAGGCTTTTGTCCAACAGGATCACCAGATTCTATTCTGGCTCACACATTTTTCAAGTGTTTGCAGTCATCTCAGACCTTCACATAATGAAATTAATTCCAATACTTTCTTCCAATACAAAATAGTCTTACCTGCGCACATTGATTGGTACCTGGCGAAACCTCTTCTACAAAAAGACCAAAGATAGGATAGCATAGGATAGAATAGTTCACTTGGAAGGGACCTACAGCGATCATCTAGTCCAACTGGGCTGGTAGTTCTGCACGTTCCTTGCAGTTGGGAGTTCGCTAAAGGCATGTCAGAGTCACATTCCAGCCAATTTTGCTCTCCATTTACTCCTTCTGTTGGCCTGCAGAGCTTCTGAGGTGCCTGCATGAACTTCCCAACTCGCCACAGTATGTCTGTTTGCCAAGTGTTTACTTGACCTGAATTCTTTTGAAAACCATCACTTGTGACAACTGTAGCATGGGCTTTACAGAACTGGGTAGCTGGTTAATAAATGCTGTGACCTGGACACACAAGCTCTGCCACTTTGTTATCAACAGTATATGCAGTTATTTTTCTATTTTACTTACTTTTTAATGTTAGCTGTTTTTCTTTAACTATATTTTTTCTAACTAGAAGATTGAGCTGTTGCATATATGTCCTAAACTGCTAGCTTACCTTTTGATATTCAGGATAACGTCTCCTCAGAAAGGTATTTAATTCTGAGGACAATTATGCTTCTCACTGAATGGTTACATCATACCTGGTAGCTCACTGGATTCAGACATCTGCTTTTAATGGCAGTTGTTACTGTGACATAAATAAAGTCAGAAAAAAACCATTTTACCTGGTGCAGCTGCTTACTAAAATTTTTCCATTCAGCTTTCCAAATAAATTCCAGTTATATTTCCTTTATCCTGGGTCTGATTCCTTAAATAAGCAACTTGCACAGTCTGTCAGTTCCTCTTGCTAGAAAAGTCAGAAAAGTCTTAATTTTTTTTTTCCTGAAGATCAGTAACACTTTTCTAACATGGTGTTTTATAATTTGGAAAAAAAAATCTTATGTGGTAAAAATTATGGAAGTACAACTGTCTAAGTAACATGCACTATATGAGCTAAATAACTATTATAGGAAATTACTGAAGTATACTCAACATTAAACTTGCATTTATGAATACCAAATGTGGAATTGTATGTGTGTGTAACTGTAGATAAGACCCCATTTGATTTCTCTAAGGGCATTAAACTTCCCTTCCAGCTAAGATGAGAGGAAGACGGAAATTAAGAACCACATGCCAAAAAATAGAAAAGTTTTGAGAAAATTATGAGCCAGTCAAAATATTTTTAATTGTTGTCAAATTTATATTAGTCCTAGTGCTAGCTGCTCCTGTCTCCCATCATGCAGTAAAATGTTCTGCAGGTCTGTCAATGAGTACTTGAAGTGATGGGCCATAAGGTTTCTCCTGATACCAGTTCTTGGCACGCAGTGATGCTCCCCATTGCTGCCCCTGCACGTGCAACCCTGCCCCAGGCCAGTTCCCCCGACAGAGACGGTGTCTCCTTCTGACCCTTGTGATGCTAAACGCAACCTGGCTGGGATTCTGCTGAGAGCTGGAGGTCCCTCCTTGTTCAGAGGAAAAAGATCATGAAATGGCATGAAATGAAGGTGCAGCTTAATGCCTATGAAAAACCCCAGGCTGGACTGATTGATAGGCAGGGTGGCTGACCTTGTGCTGGTATCTGCCTTTTCATTTCATGCCAAATCCAGCAGCGTGGCTGTCTCTGTTGGCCGTGGGAAATAGAGCACCAAACTACACACAGTCAAGTGGTATTTAGCTGCATCATGATATTGATTCGAAAAAATAAACACAGACCTGAATTCGTGTCTCTACTTGTTCTCTTCGTGGTGGTTGGAGAAGCAAAACTGGCTGTGAGAGGTTGTACCTGGTTGTTTTGGACCAGCTGAAAATTGTGAAAACCTGAAAAAACAGTTGAGGCTCAGAATCTATCCATCAGCTGTGACAGACAGTTCAGCAATTGGGAGGGGAAAAAGAAAAGAAGGGAAAAAACCCATCCCAGCCACCAGAATATCTCTTCTCCGTACTTGCCAGAACCCACTGCTTTGTTCTTCTGGCCAAAGAAGATGATGAGTGTCAGCCCTTGAAAACTGGTGTGAAATAAGAAACCATAGGACACGACGCAACCACGTATTACTGGCCACTCCTTACAAACCAAACTGAAGCAAATAGGATTAAATCAGAGTAATACCTCATGTGATTACAGCTCATTGTGTTCAAATAAAAGCTGACGTTATCGTGAGCGATTTGTTTGGGGGTGGGGGTGGAGAGGAGAAGAGATGCTACAGCTTTTGCTCACAGTGGTTGCTATTTATAAGGCTGTAAAACCACTGTGAATGTGTTAAATGCACTGTCACGAGCACGTGCTGCTTAAGCTTGGTATTATGGCTATAATAATTCATTGCCACCCTTAGATGTGCCTTTATGCTAATAATACATTAATATTATTTTATATTGGTAATTGCAGACGTACAAAACCTTTGTAGATGTGGCACTTGTGATGATGTAACAGTACTTTGTAACTGTATTTGTAGCTCTGCAATCAATACGGGAACATTTTATACTCACACCTACCTGCTGCTTATACTACCCCCTTCTAAACAATTTAAATTAAAACTGAAGAGTAAATGTGACCATTTGTTTTCAGCAAAACTGAAAAAAGGGAAGCATGTCAGCGCTAATTAACTCCAGTGCCCTGCTAGGCTGGGCTCCCAGCAGCTCCGCAGGCCGCAGACGCTGACGCTGACAGCGGGTTCAGTAGCATTCCCATTCAATTTGGGCAGAGGGGGTGGGTAACGACTCTTTCAGCGGCAACCCGGTGCTGGTTAGGTTATTATACCCCAAACTGGTCTTCTTGCCTGTGGTACTTGGGTCTTTCTCCCTTCTTTGTGCTCTTGTTTTGTCCTGGCTTCTCTGGGCTATCTAACTGCATCTCTTTCTCGCTAAGGAGGCTTGGGAGATCTGACTGGGGGAGGGAAGAAGTCCCAAAAGCAGAAAAGGCTTCAGGAACTTGGCCTGCTTTATTCTAATTTTAATTTTAATTTACTGTATTTTTCCTGGTGTTAATTTAAGTAGGTTTTGACCTATGAGCTTTATAAACTGCTTAAACTGTGCTGATGCTAAAAACTATTTCCATCCGTTCTCTTTCTTTTCTCTCTACCCCTCAATGTACTTTGCTGCCAAGGTCTGATTCTGAACATTGCTGCTTTCTCTGGAGCAGCACTTATCTCCTCCGCACCCACCCAAACCCATGGATATCCTTGATTTAGGGCTTTTTATGGGAATCTCAACTTAAAACTTGGCGTTGTTTGCTTGGATTGCCTTTTGACGAGGCAGAAATCAGCCCGTCCAAGCTGCCCCGAGGAGGGAGCGCTGTGGCGTGACCTTGCTCTCGCTTCTTTCAAACAATAACTTCCAGGAATACCCCTGAGATCAGCCCAGCCTTATCTATATTTTACATTTCATTGTCTGAATTCCTCAAAAGTCTCATAAAACTCATTTTTTTCGTTTGGTAGCACACAGGATGTCGAGATCCAGAAAGAGAAATAGAGATTTCCAGCACTGAAGTTCTTGGCTGCATACCCAGACCAAGCTGGCAGTGACTGGAGGATGGCTGTTTGTTTGATAGCCAAGGAGACAATTTTTTTGGTTGCGACCCATCTCCCAAATTTCAACTAAGATGTGACTGTGTGTAACTGGTACCCCTGCTGTCATTTTCCACAGAGAGCCCTGGGAGCACTGACTTGTACTGGGCCAGGCAATCCCTTGCACACAGTGCATCTCCACCGGCCACCCTGTGCAGGAAAGCTCACTCTCGTCCTGCTGTCTATGGGCTGTGAGTAACTGGGGGTGCAACTAGCTCTCAGCAGTAAATCCTCCTTAGAAGAGGAATGTATTTGGCAATGAATTCTCCTTTGTTTATAGGCACCTTAACGCTGTTTCACGGGGCAACAGTGACTGCCACAACACCTGATGCGGGTTGCCTGATCACTGTGCAAATGGCAGAAAGAAAAGTGAGCTGTGGTATCAGGGTGAGAGCAGACTCCATCTGTTCCCCTCCAAAGTGGAGTTGGCAGAAGTATGACCTTGTCTGCCCGAGGCTGAAGAAAGTGGCCTGCCAGGAAAGAAGCACGAAGCTGCTCCTGGCATTGCTGGGAGAGTCTTAAAGATAATATTAAGTCGTCCCAAGTAACAAAAATTCAGCCAACCAATATATAAAGGTACTAAAATACTTTCAGAAGTACTAAAAAGAAAAAAAAAAAAGAAGTAGAAATTGAAAGATTTAAATAACAAAGCTCAAAAAAAAAAAAAAGAAAAAAGAAAAAAAGAAAAAGCAGACCAAATGGTTATCAAATAGCAGTCTGGAGCCAGGTAATCCCCTGCAGAACTGGGAGAGCAACAGACCTTATTTCCTTCTGCAGGCGAGCCACACCTTGGCTTGCCATGGAAATGTGCAACGCAGTGGGACTGCTGCTGTCAGAGAGGGCAAGGCTTCTCCCGTCCCTGGGGGACACAATTGCCCCAAGTGAGAAGGTTGTCAGGTATGTGTTAGTATGAACCCTGGCAATTTGCTGCTCTCCTCTGCTTGCTCGCAACTTCTCCTGCGTGCCTGGTTACAGCTTCTAGTTAGTCTATTGTACCACAGTTCTCTTTCCCCACCCCTTTCCAAAGACCTCTCCCACCAAAACTTGCCCCGAGATGAGGTCACTCTTCTTCTGACTACACAAGATACAGAATTGGTCTCTTCTTGGTTTAGGGAAGGGTTTTTTATTGCTGCTATTTCTTAGTGCAGCAGAACAATAGAGACTAGTAACTCATTACACTGACCAAAGCTGAACAGGTTTATTTGCTCAGGATGATGCTTTCAGCTACGAAAATACTATTTGCTCAACGAAGGCGCTGGTTTGCCTTTTGGCCTCCTTGATGCCTATTTCCATAGCATAACCTCAGGCTGTATCTTCAGCTGTGCAGTGGACCAGGACCAGTAGCACTAATTTGATGTCCGAAGACACTGTGACAGTAGCTGTCCATCTCAGAGAAAGGGAAGTCAGAAGAGTGACAGCTGGTGAAGGCAGATCTCATAAATAAGTATTAAGCTCTCTTGCGATCACTCTGTCCCCTGGACTCCCTGACTACTCATGAGAAGCATGCAAATAGTTTGTATCCTCCTTCATTAAAGTACACAGACACCCGATAGTCACTGTCACCCTCCTGTTACTGTCTAGACTTGTCACAGCGAGACCCAGTCATGAGAGACACGACAGCATCTGCAGAAGTGACACCTCATGTCAAACTTTGTGTCTGTGTCATGCAAGAAGGGCTCAAACTGTTTACAAGCCCCTGAGACAGATCAGTGTGCTGGAATTTGAAGCCCCCTCTGTCTGGAGGGTGTGCTAGGCACTTCCCCCAGATGGCACAGAAGATGGTGGGACAGGGAGCACCACAAGCTGGCATGAAATCCTTCTCACAGTGCACAGCACTGGAGCTCTTGCCTGGTGTCAGGCTCAGCTGCGGGACAATGTGGATGCTTCCAGCCGAGCAGAATGTGGACAGGAGGTCCTGAGGTGCCACTCACAAGCCTGTTCCTAAGAGCTGGAGCTCAGGAATCAACCCGTTCATCTGTCGTTTGGCAACTAAGCGAGCCATGTTGTTCCTCAATTTCAAATTCTTTGATGTCACCCCATTCCTACAGTGTAGTCCCATACAGGACCACATGTCCTATACACACTGGCGGTGGTCAGCTGCAGGCCTCCCTTCTCCACTCGCCCTGTTGCACGGCTCCCCTGCAGTCCCGCTTCTCCGCAGGGTTCACTAGGCATAAAGACACCAAGAAGCAGTAAGACTGACTGAATTTAGGCAAGGCAATCTTGGTAGCACATCTTGGTTGGTCTCTGCTGAGAGCACCATGTTCCCTGTGTCTGGTTCAAGACCTCTCACGGAGCTGCCATGAGAAGCTTCATTTTCTGAACCTGGCCCTTCTGCTTGCCCTCAGGGAGGACGAGCGTCACCAGCAGCTGGAAGAACTGCATCAGCAGCGCCCAGCTGGCCACCAGTTGGGACCCACCAAGAGTGATGGCGATGGTCCTCCTCATCCCCACCTGCAAGATCTGCTGGCCTGCATCCCTGCCTTTGCCAAGCTCTGTGCTGGTGTGCAACACGTTTGTTTGATTTTCTCCCTTCTTGGCGTTATCTAATCTCCTGCCCCAGGGCTGGGAAGGCCTGAGAGCGCTGGTGCGTGCCCGCCCCGTTTCCAAGCACACGTGAACACGTTTATGAATGCTCCCTCCATGGGTACTGCAGGAGCTGAGGAAGTCTTTGCCTCAAAATATTGTAGATATATCAAGAACACTTATCTCGAAGCCCTGCTCAGGATACCATCAGGTAATGATCTTTCTTTCAAGTGCAGGATGAAAAAGATCAATCGCAGCTTTATTTTCGCACGTGCAATAAACAGTTCATACACTTGTAGAGGATGAAAATTATGTTGGAAACCCAGTTACGGTCCTCTGAGGTGAAATGCTGACACTTTTGTTCCAACACATGTTTTTGAATCATGGCATGCTCAGAAGTCAGATCGTTTCCTTTGGCTTTCTAAAAAACCACTTCAGTTCAGTTGTTATCAGGTCAGCAATATTTACAGTTTTTTCCCCGCGGGCTAGCAGATTTCTTTACACACTTTATGTAGACACACTGGGAGGTTCCACATATTTTTTGTAATTACTGGATATATTGATTGAAGAAGGAAACTGTTGCTTCTGCCTGATTTTTTTTAAGTATGTGAAAACGGTAGCATTATAGAATTTTCTTTTTCTATAGATCAGCAAAGTGTAGCACTACACAAAGTCTTAAAATGTCCTTTTAAAAACCAAA
Source organism: Chlamydotis macqueenii (assembly GCF_036417535.1). Lineage (NCBI taxonomy): Eukaryota > Metazoa > Chordata > Aves > Otidiformes > Otididae > Chlamydotis > Chlamydotis macqueenii. The sequence continues at coordinate 25,969,548 of NC_141558.1, forward strand.
AATAGGCAGATCACTACAATTCCCACAGAAATTAAACGGGTGCAGCTTGCAAGATGATTTAAGAAAAACACAACAACAAATACATCACAATTTTATAAGATTAAGTGTTGTCAGTCCTGTGCAGGGATTGAAGAACAGAGACGACTACAATAAACTTCCCCTCTCCCTTGATTCTGTGTCTGCACCCAGTTACAATTATGCAAGAAATCAGCAATATTTCAAGAGCGGCTCTGGTGCCAGGCACCTGTTTTCAAAAGCGTTTAATGGCGCTGTGCAGATTACCAATTTGCCATTATGAACCAGAGAGAGGAGAGCCTCCTGGACTGTGTTTTGTGGTGGGAGCTCTGTGCATCGCCCCGCTCCCGGGGGTACGAGGACTGGGGTCGCTGGGGCTCGGAGCCGGCAGGCGCAGGCGGAGGGCTGCCGGTGGGTTTATCTTTGCTAACCCTTCTGACCTTCCAACCGGCTCTTTTGAAAGTGGAATTTTAAAACCTTGTTTCAGAAAGCCTTGAGGACAGTATATTGATTTTTTTTTTTTAAATGCCACAGCAGTGGAGAGGAAAAACATCATCGACGCCACGGCACCCAGACAGCGTTCCGTACATTTTATTACGTTACTTTCTCAGATAGCGCTCTGTTCCAATCACTGACAAGAAAATGTTGAGTGGTCCGCGCACATTCCCGCACCTCGGGTAAGGAGCATCGTGCCTGAAAATAGGTGAAACCACTGGCCCAGCCCGGTTCACGCCATTCCCAGCCATTCCACACCCCGTTACACCGTCTGACCGAGAGCAGACCCCGCAAACCGTCCCCGGGACCCTCAGCCGCCCTCCCCTCACTTCCAGCTGGGGGAAACCCCGCGCCGGCGCGGCTTTCTCCTCGGCACAAACTTATCCGGCAGCCCGGCCCCAGCTGCCCCCGGGCCTTGTGGGGGAGAGATGTGCCGGTGCCCGGCCGGGCAGACGGCGGGATGGGGCGGGGCGGCGGGGCCCAGCCCCGCTGATGTCAGCCGGGACGGGGGAGGAGGGGAGGGAGAGGAGGGAGGGGGAGCGGCCGCGGCCGCCCGTGTTCCGGGTCAGGCGCGGGAATGCGCGGCGGCCGGCGGCGGGAGCAGCGCTGCGCCCAACGCCCCGCCGTGCCCCTGCGGGGAGGGCAGCGGCCCGCCCAGGAGCAGTAAGGGGGCGACCCCCGCCCCGCTCCGGCTCCCGCCCATTGTTCTCCCAGGGCCGCCGCGCTCGCCCGGGGCCGCTTCCCGCCGCCGGCGCCGGCGCGCTGGATGCGGGTTGTCGCCGCCGGCTCCCTGGGACCCGCGCTGCGCGGCGGCGGAGCGGGGCAGCGGCTCCAGCGGCCGGCGGGGAGGAAGAAGAGGAGGAGGAGGAAGAGGAGGGGGCGGCGGTGAGCGGCGGCGCCGCCCGCCCCGCGGCCCCCGGGCCCCCCTCCGCTTCACCCCCCCCGGCGGGGCGATGTTCCACTGCATCCCCCTGTGGCGGTGCAACCGCCATGTGGAGTCCATCGACAAGCGGCACTGCTCGCTGGCCGCCGTGCCCGAGGAGATCTACCGCTACAGCCGCAGCCTGGAGGAGCTCCTGCTGGACGCCAACCAGCTCCGCGAGCTGCCCAAGGTGAGCGGGGGGACGCGGGGCGGAGGTGAAACCTTCCCGGCAGGTGCCCGCCGAGTGCACCCGGCCCCGGCCGCCGGGCTCGCCCGCCCCCGGGCCGCGATGCGAGGGCCTCCCGGCCACGGTGGGCACCGCACGGGGCGGCCGGGACCCTCCCTCCGTGGCAGCAGCCCCGGGAGGTGAAGGGAGAAGCCGGAGCCGGGGGTTGGCGTGGAGCACTTCTCCGTAGTTGGGCGGTTAAGGAGCCGTCGCGGGCAAAACCCGGAGCTCCGCGTCTCCGGTTGGGGGGGCCGCGGGGGGGTGGTTAGGGCCGGAGTCACAAGATGTGAATATATGTCGTGATTAACATTCACGTCATCGGAATTACGAGACCTTGGAGGGCATTAAACCCTCCCCCTTTTTCCCCTTTCGCTAGATACTATCTGCGCTGCACATGGGGGAAAACCAAAACCCTCTGGCAGACAGCAGCGTTCCCGTTTCTGCCTTCCACTCCGGGAAACTTCGTCACGCGAAACGCATTTCTTTTTCTCGGTGTCAGTCCCACACAGTTCTCAGTGTTCTTGCGTGAAACACGTAGCCAGATTGTTGTGCATCATACTTTTTTGGTAGTATGGTTCAAAGGTGACTTTACCTCCAGTTTAACCTGGTTTTGAGACGTCGAGGGGGGTACCTGCTGGCTGGCACTTGCTGATTTTGCCAGAAATCACTCACTCAGAGTGATTCCAGCCAGGCACTGTGCGACCCCGCGGATGCAGAGCGAGTGGGACGTGTGCTCCGCTTCTGACTTGATGAACCGGGGGCATTTCTCATGGTTTCCTCCTCTGGACCCCTCAAAAGCCTTTGTGAGTTGTGGTTGGTGGAGTTCGGCGCTGGAGGGGAGGCGTTATCTGGAAGCTGCTGTTTGAAAGTGAACTGCTAACTTGGAATCCAAGAAACCGAACTCACTAGCCAGAGACATTTTCAAAAGCACCTTTGTTTCTACCTGAATCAAAGTTGGTCTGTTCATACCAGAAGCTAAACAGGCTTACTTTTCTTTTTTAAAACTCAGTTCTCTCACATAAACGTTTTTTTTTTTCTTTTTTTTTTTTTTCACTCTAGGTGGTAAGAGGAATCGTGTGGGAGAGGTTTTCCTGTAGACAGTAGTAAAAGATGTTTGGTTGAACTGATGTATTAAATTTGGCTTTTTCTTTTGAAAATCCTAGGCACAGGTTTGCATCTTGTTGTGACTGAGCTCTTTATCCTTCTGAAGCAGAACAAAACTGGTTTACGTAGCCTCTGTGTGGGTGCTGTTTTCACTTCCAGTGGTTTCTACTGGCTTTGTGCACAGACCAGACTCAGGAGTCTCTTTGTACTGGACTTCTCTTCTTAGTGTTGACTTTCAGGCTTGTACACTTCTTATTGCAGGGACACTGTGAATGTGCTTGTGACTGAAATCCCATTGAGAGCTATGTCTCTCTGTGGTGTGGTGGGTTTTTTTTTGTGTTTTTTTTTTTTTTTAATAATAAATCTCCCAGAAACTGGTTGCTGTGTACAAATGTAAACAGTGATGTTCATGGTATTATATGGTATTTATTTCTGTAAATGGAGTGCAACTATTCATTGTTTTTCCCCTTCCTTGAATTGCAATAGATGAAATAGCCCCTTTTTTTTTTGTCTTGTGATGGCTAAAAAGACAAAATACCACTTCTTCCCATTACATACATTTGAGTACTTATTAAATTCAATACATGTAAAAAGTATCTGTAGAGGGTAGAAAAAAAAAAAACAAAACTCACTTGGGCTCACTGGGATTGCAGTGGAATCAAACAAAAAAGTTAGAAGTTTTTTTTTTTTTAAATGTGCATGGATCAGATTACAGGAGTGCTGAAATATACTGTAGGAATACGTTTGTGGGTTTTTAGCCGGACTGGGAGGAAACCAATGAAATACAACCACAGAGACATACTTGTAGTATCTGTCCTGAGTACTTTTGTGCCTTGTCAGCAATGCAGGAAGGCATTTTTATTAGGGCTTCCTGCATGGACCTATGAACTTTCCTTGTCAGTTCCTTATTAATGTTTTCTGATAAATGGAACACAGTGCCATCATCTCAGAGAAGTGTTGAGTCTGTAGGCGTTTCAGGTATAATGCAGCTGCAGTCCTGGATGTGAAACTAATCTGTTGAAGCTGGAAATGGATGGGACGAGCCTCGTTTAAAAGTGTTACCAGCACATAGTTTTAAAAGTTCTGCTATAGGAATCTGACTGAGGAGAAGCGTGGAAGATCTCTCTTTGGAAGGTAGCTACAGGGTACACTGTTCATTCCCTTTTATATTAAAAGGGTGATGTTGACGCAAGCTACAGGTACAGAACTGGAAATAAGTACAAAAAGCAGAGGGGTACACCATAAGTCTTGCAGGGAAAACATGAAGGAAATCATCAGGGTGTATAATTAACAAACTGTTAGGTCAGCATAGATCTCAGTGGCCGTTACACCCTTAATCTAGTGTAATGCATTGTATAAGTCTTACCTTAGCCGGAGTTTCCTCTCTTTATACATAAAGGCAGTAACACAAAGTCAAACTGGTTTTGGGCTCAGGAGACTTGTTTGAGTCTCAGTGGCTGGCTAGTTAGATCCCCTTCCCCCCCTCCCCCCCATACGTGGTGAAGTCCTGAAGTTTGTAGTGATCTGTGCTGATTCCTGGTGAATCATCTGTAGGCTGTGCTGATGCTGTAATATATCCTGTAACACCAATAAGGTGTTTGTGTCACTGGGATGGTTGTGATCCTCCTTAGGAAATTGCTGCTGTGAAGGCTCACCTTGAAATAGTGGAGAATCGCCCTGTAGACTCTGTGACTTGTAGCAGAAATTGCAATAGTCGGATGGACGAGGAAGACCCCAACTCTTCTGCCCTGTTCTTCGTTCTACGCACTGGTAGTTCAGACCTTCTCTTCCCACTGTGGGCAAGCATGGTCTGAAATGGCTATTACAGCAGGCGGAGGTCTTGTGATATTTCTCTGAAACCAAGTAGATAATTGGTGAGTTATTTTTCCCCTGCTTGGCCATGCGGCAGGTCTGAGACACCCATGATGGTTTCATCTTCAGACATCTGATTTCCTTCCACTTGCACAATTTTTTTTGTCCCTTCAAAGGTCAAACTTTCTGAGGCAGATAAAGTTCAGCATGTGGCATGTCGGAATACATGGACTCGCTGCACTTTTCTCAGGTTGATGGGGCAACTTGTGTTGGATGTGCGTGCTTCTCTCCTTCTCCTCTGTTTCTCCCCTCCCACATTTCTATTAAGTAGCAATGAAGGGTGTTCTTTGGTTGGTTTGCTCTAACACACCAATGAAATAATACACTCTAATACACCCCAAAACCTTCATTTTGAGATACAGAAGTAGTCTTAGGCTTTGAGTAATCTGCAGTCTTTTCTAGCATACTGAAAACCTCTATTATTCTAGAGGACAGTAGAGCATGGTGTATATTAGGGTACTACCGAAAGAACCCAAACAAAACAAACACACACAAAAATCCCCTCAAAAGGCAGAAGACAACTTCAAGAATTGCTGTCGCATCTCAATGGGAAAGGACTAGCAGAAAGACCCAGCAGTATTTGCCGCTTTGTACGTTATGAGAGTCATCTGAAGTATCCTGAGGAGAGGAGAAACAAGAAGTACACTTGAATTATGTTGAAATAATTATTTTGTTGGTTTTGTTTTTGTTGTGTTCATTGACCAAAATATATGGTAGAATTCTTCACCTCTTTCTACAAGGACGTTTTCCAGCTGAACCCTTGCTACCCCTCTCCAAGAAGCAGAGGGAGATGTCTTTGCCCCCATTATGAGCAAAGACATCTCCCCTTGTTTGCTCCCTTGTGCGTTAATGTATATGTGGACCAGGAAAAGAACAGGCTAACTTGGTTTCTCTGACCTCCTTTTCCCTACAAATATGTTTTTTTTCCTAAGCTATACATTTCCCTGTTCCCTTCTCCGTTTACATGATGCTTGTGCTTATGTTGACAGCGAGTGTTACCGCTGGTGTCTCAGACTCCTTGCCCTGCGTGTTCATACTTTCCCATCCTTCCCTGTCTTTAATGTCCTAGGATCTTACTTACCTCCTCTGATCTGAACAGCTCTGTCTGCCTTGTGTTTCTGATTCTTTACTTCCTCTCTTGTCTCTTCTGTGACAAATTCTTGGGTGACCTTGCAGACATTTTTTTTTTTTCTTTTATTGGCACTCTACTCTTTCCCCTTCCTTTCTGCTGCCTCCCAGGTTCCCTCTTCTGCTCTTGCTCTTCCTGCAGGATGAGCCAGCCTGGTGGGATGTGCTGGAGGAGCAGGCTGTGTACTGTTAAGTTGCTGGTGGTTTTCCACAATATTGACGTCTCTCTAGCCTTTCTTGGCAGATGTGACTGTTCTCCCACAGAACAGCAATTTCTAGCTGTCAGCATGCTTCTCACCACTTCTGCTTTACAAGACAAATGAAAGAGCTGCACCCTCCAGTCTCAAAAGGAAGGGCTTTGTGTAGGGCCAGTGGCAGAGCATGGCTCTTAACTTGCTCAAATAATTCCTCTTCCTGTGCTGGATCCTAAGTGCCTTCCATTTAGTATTTGGTGTATCTGATTTGATTGGAAAAAAAAAAAAAGCATAGTGTATGGTCACCATTGTAAACACAGCAACCTAAAAATGTAGTTTTGGTGTGGTTTTTTTTTTTTTTTTTTCCTCTAAACCTGAAGCATTTTTATTTCAAGTGAAAACGTGAAGCCTTTTTCAACTCAAGCTGTAATGTGTAGTATATCATTTGCTACACGTCAGAAGCTATACTTCACCAAAGAGCAGGCTTTCTGGCAAATTGCTTTGATAGAAGAAAATAACACATTCTGCCTGATGCATTTCAATAGCTACTCTAATGAAAAGCATCGGATAAAAATAAAATGCTTTCAATTCTATAGATCAGCCTGTAGTTGATTAAATGTTATTTCCTACTCCTATACTTTAGAATTTAAGGGCCAGTACATCCTGTCAACTTAATTTCTCTGTGCATGAAACATGGAATTGGCAGTACAAAACTGAATCTCTGCATAATTTTTTTCCCAATGCTTTGTAAAGGAAAAAAAAAACGTGGATTTTTTAAAAAGCTTTGAATGCAGTATTGTATTTTGTCTATTATATTAGATCACTAACATTCTTTGCATTGGTGGGTGGTGGAAATAGCTTGTAACTCTTGTTTTACTGCTGTTTTGTCTTGCTGCTGCTCAGTTGTTCTACTCAAAGGGTAAAGACCACTTTCCTGTGAGACTTCTTTTAGGTTTTTTTATATGAAAACTCCAATGGCAAAAAAATTAATTTAGAATTTTATGTATACACGTAGCTTAGCTTAAAAGTTTACTGAACTCTTTTTTTTTTTTCTTTCCTCTCTTTTGGAGATGATTTTTATGTGGTGTTTGTAAACCTAATCTGCTGCAACTCTGAATCATTTCACTTCTCTGAGCTTACAGATTGTATCTGTCAACTGTATTTTTTCTTCTTGGTGTTATACCCTAAAACCTCTCTGTAGAGTTCTTTGACTGATGTGAGACCCCTTCCCTGAGAGACCTGGTTAAACCCTGGCCCCCTGCCGTGCCCCGGTTCCTGTGTTACAGAACCCAAAGGTGTGCTGCCTCTTGGCATTCGGCTTAGGCAGTGCCTGTGTCTCTTTGTTATGTGTGGTGTTGAAATCCAGGGTGCTGTTATCATACCGAAATCTTGTGAAAGCTCCTCAAGAAAAAGTCCCTCTGTTCTTCCCATACCACACCTCTTTCTCAGAACGAAAAAGCCTTTTAGACTAAATTTCACTCTTCTGCCATAGTTTCTCCTGTTATGCAACCATAAGCCTGAAAGACGCTTGGTCGATGGCCAAGTAATCTGCTGTGGAAAGAGATGGTATCATGCTATACCTGTCTTTACATTTGTGCTTTTGGGTTGTAACCGTCCCTTCTTAAGATGTAAATATCTAGAAGCTTTATTTCCTGTTTTCAAATTTGTAGATCTCATTGGGATCACAGAAACCTGGTGGGTCTCTCACATGACTGGGGTGCTGCGATGGGTGAATGCAGGGTCTTTAAGAAGGGCTGTCCAGGAAGGGAAGTACAAGGAGTTGCCCTTCCTGTGAGGCAGCGGCAGGGCTATGTCAAGCTTTGTTGTGGAATGGATGATGGGCCAGCTCGGGGCAGGATGGGATTAGTGGGTGACATTGTTTTGGGTGTCTGCTGTAGACTGCCTGATCAGGAAGAAGTTGTACATGATGCCTTCTTCAGATAACTAGAAGAAGCCTCACGTTCAAAGGCCCAGGTCCTCATCTGGGTCCTGAACCACCCTGATTTCTACTGGAAGGACAACATAACAAGGCATATGCAATCCTGGAGTTTTCTGGAGTGCATTGATGACTTCCTAACACAGATAATCAAGGAGTCAATGGACAGAGGTGCTCTGTTGGGCCTCGTAAACAGGAAAGGACAGGTTGAGATGTGAAGGTCAGGGTTGCAGTGGTTGTAGTGACTGTGAGATCATGCAGTTCAGGATCCTGAGAGGAGGGAACAGGGGAAAAAGCAGCGTCACAACCCTAGACTTCAGGAAACTGACTTTGGCAGGTTCAGGGATCTGCTTGGAGGTGGTTGATAAGAAAGGTGTTCATACTGCCATTCAGAAGGACCTGGACAGGCTGGAGAAATGGGCAGAGAGGAACCTCGTGAAGCTCAGTAAAGAGAAATACAAAGAACTTGCATATGCCTGGGGAGGAATAACCCCATTCTCCAGTATGAGCTGGGGACCAACCATCTGGAAAGCAACTTAGGGAAAAAAAAAGGCCCTGGGTGACCTACCGGACAAGCTGACTGTGAGCCAGCAATGCTCCAGGCTAATGGTGTCCTGGGCTGCATTAGCAAAAGTATTGCCGGCAGGTGATCTTTCTCCTCTGGCCAGCACTGGGGGAAGCACACCTGAAATGCTGTGTCTGGTGCTGGGCTTCCCAGAAGAAGAGAGTCATGGGCATACTGGACTGAGTCCTGCAAAGGCCCACGAAGATGGTTAAGTGCTTGGAGTATCTGTCACAGGGGAAGGGGCTGAAAGAGCTGTGATAGTTTAGCCTGGAGAAGAAAAAGGCCCAGAGGATCTTACTGGTGTACATAAATACCTGATGGGAGGCTGTAAAGAAGACAGAGCAAAGCTCTTCTCAGTAGTGCCATGTGGCTTTGTAAAAGGCAATGGGCACAGAGTGAAAAAGGAAATTCAATCTGAAATAAGAAAACACCTTATTTTTATTTTTATTTTTTTTTTAATTTTTATTGTGAGGGTGGTCAAAACAGTGGCACAGGTTGCCCAGAGAGGTTGTGGAGTCTCCATGTTTGGAGATGCTCACCATCTGACTAGACGTGGTCCCAGGAGACCAGCTCTAGGTGTCTCGTGCTTTGAGTGGGAGGTTTGGACTGTATCATCTCCAGAGGTCACTTCCAACCTCAGCTGTTCTGTACAGGGTGTATCAAGGATTTCACCTGTCTTTAGCTTTGATGTTTTTAATGATGCAAGCAGAATTGCCATGTTTTTCAGTTTACTCACCCTCAAAGGTTTAATTGCCTTTGGCTTTTAACATTGATAGTGTAATGGTGTTTTTGCACATCTTGCTGTAAATCCTTGAAGACATATGATTTGACCAAGCATGTACTTCCAGTTGATACCAGAGAGAGAGCTATGCAACGGTGTGAAACTGAAGTGGACTATATGCGCAAACCAAAGGTAGTTTTACTGAAAGGTTCAATTTTTTTTTTTTTCTTTTGAGTATAACAAATGCTATGTAAAATACTTTCTAAGAACACCTGCAACTTTACAACAATGTCTTGAGAATACTTGCCTCTTGTAAAAACCTTTTGTGAGCATAGTCTATTACTCCTGGTGTGCCACACATGCTTGAATTATCAAAATAATTAATGGTTTGTGGAGAAGCAACGCTGGATCCTTACTTTAACATCCCTCTAAATATAAAACACTGTACTGAAGGCTCCAAGCAAGTTTGTTACCAGATAAATATCTCTAGTTTTTCTGCTAGCTTCCAGATTCTTCTGTTGTATTGCTTAAGATTTGAAGAAAATACTTTTTGACATGAAATTTGAAAGACTGATCAGAGCAGAGGGAGAACTTTGTCCGCTTTGGAGTCTGATTTCCCTGTTAATGCATCTAAGATTGTTCAGACGATTTTGAAATCTGCTTGGTTTGAAATATTTTCTAATGGCAGGTTTGGGTTTTTTTTGTTCGTGGTTTTCTTTTTTTTTTTTACTCCCAACATCTCACCTAGTAACAGATGAATTCTGCTGGTTTTTTACCTCAGCTGGAAAGAAGGTAGTTAGGTGGTGATGTTTCAATATTTGTAAATATGGTTTTTGTTTGGTTTTTTTTTTCCCCCCCTCCTGTAAGGGCTGTATTGTTGTAGTAAATTGGTAGCATGTCCTTCTTTGTGTGATGTACACAGATAAGGTTTGTGGGCAGAGATTATACTATACATCTGTAGCTCTAAAATAAATTTTGTGATTATATGTAGACTTATTTTTCTAATTATAACAGTTGGTCTAAAAAAAGATGTTACCTCCTGCCAGCAATCTTGTGTATTGGGAAAATGCATGCTGCAGATTCATTAGTGAGATTAAATGTGGGGTTTTTTTGTTTGTTTGTTTCTCCAAATGGCAAATGCATTTATCTGCAGTGGATCCATATTTTGTTGTAGCAGATATTTTCTGGACTCTCTTAAAGGTGTAGACACTCCCTCCCACCACTGTCCTCTAACAGCTATGGCATCAAATGCTCTTTAATCTTTCTTACCTCTGCTTAGTCGACATAAAAAAGAAGGTAAATCCTTGCCTGTCAGGAAACTAGTTCAATGCATCACTCGGTAGAGCAGCATTTTGATTCAGTGCTGCAGTGGGTTGGTTTTTGAGAGTGGACAGCCCCCTGTTCATTTTTTTTTTTTTAAAATAGATGGTAACAACTGAGAGTAGGACCTGGAACTGGCCCGCTGTTGACTGTAGTTCAGAAAATGGCAGGTGCTTGGAAGATAGGGACCAGAAACAGAGGGAGTAGATGTTGAAGGCTGGCTTCAGTGAGGCATCAGTTATCATTTTTGCTCTGTCTCCTGTGAACCCTTCTCCCACAACCCTTCTGTCTGGCTGATCCTGCCTATTGGGCTTTAAAGCATCTGTAGGAGGAGATGTGCCCATCTTTCATTAATACTTTCTCTTGTTGTGAAATCTAGTAATTTTATTAATGTTTTGTACGGATTCCTGCTTGACTGTCTGTCCCTATGCCATCTTCTATTATTATTCATAACGACAAACTTGGTGCTAGGATGCTGCAAGACCAAGGTACAGCTTCAACATGTTCTATGACCGTGGTTTGGGTGTGTGAAACAATCTTTCGCTGTGCTAAAAAAACTGTAGCGGTTCTGTTTTTGCCATGAAACATGTGAAGACAGGATTAGAGGCCTCAGCTGCGTGGAACAGTTATCCATTTGCCAGCTTGCCACCTATCAAGCGGGCAGAGGTCTGCGTACCACGGTCCATCACCGGCTGCTGCTGCATCTCCTCGTGGCTTGAGAGGAAATCCAGTCGCTGCTTCCAGTAATGCTTTGATACAGTCACCAGCTGCATGATGACTCCTCTGTGCTGTGAATTAGTCCCTGCCCTCAGAAACCCTTTCAGTGTCTCAGTACCATCTTTGAAAATTGAAGTGTGTTTGACCCAAAGGGACACAAAGGGATCCACGTTTGTGAAACCCTGATCCCCTCACCAGGTGTCCCTGCTTGCAGGTCAAAGCAGATGGAGTGACTTGAGGGATCTTGATTCCGATAGCAGGTTTTGTGGGAGATGCTAAGTTGATAGCTCCTGTACCAGAGTTCACTGGAGTCTGCTGGGAGCTCATTACATGCTTCGTGAATCCAGAGTGAGATCCGGCTTCCTCAGTGTTTCATTGTGCAGCTAGTTAGGATGTGCATCTAGAGGAAGGTGCACATGTTCAGTGCTCTTGCTGATTTTCCTCAGTGCTTCTGCTACTGATGGGTTTCTCAGGGATGGATTTTAAGATGGTGATGTACAGGATTGCACCCTAGAAAGAGGTTTTTGCTTACAAGTTAGTTGTGGCTTTCAACTGGGGGTGCCTTGCGGCTTGAGCAGAGGGCAGGGTGTGTTACAACTTGCCATGAGTGTAAGTGTGGCCGTGGTTCCCATGGACTCCAGGCCAGTATGTCCAGGGGCTGACTTTGGAGTAGAAGCAGTGGCTGAAATCCCACCAGTTGGTTAGTGTGGGGTATGGAAGTGTCCTGTCCTCTTGGAATCCTTAGCACCGTGTGTCCCATATGGATGGTCTTTCAAAGAGTTGACTATTGATGACTTCTAGAAAAGGAGATGGGGAAGGAACAAAGAAAAGCTTGCGCTTCCCTCTCCGCCTTTGCCCTTCTGACAAAGAGGGGGAATGTGTTTGTACGTGTGCCTGCAGGACAGCCAGTTGTTAAACACATCCCTAGAAAGCAGAACGCTGGAAGTCGGTGCTACTTCTGCCTTACGTGGTTTAATCCTTGTTCTCCTTGTAGCGTCCTGACCACCAAGCAGCATGTTCACCAAAAAAGAGGTTGGGCTTCCTCTGCTCTCTTGTGGAAGCCATGCAATGGTGCAGACAAAAACTCCCCAACTTCCAGGGGCCAAAGCAAGTGATTCTGTAGTCTAGTGATGGAGGACCTTGTTGGGGAGCTGGAGCAGATTGTGTTAGCTGTGCTGGGAGGTTATTTCAGGGATTTGATGCCTTATCTTGTTGACTTCTTCATTTAAATTGCAGCTTCTTCTGTTTACCTGAAGAAGGTCCTTTTTCCAGAGTCTTTCTGAGGCAGTGTGAAAAGGGTGGGGGGAAAGATTGATTGCAATTTCCCTTATCTGGTGGCTGAAGGAGGACATGTAGCTGATGAATGAATAAATAAAGTGAAGGCTTCCCCCATTGATTCTTGTTTACAATGTAGGAGAAGAAAATGGAGCCCGAAGTAAGATTTGAAGCAGGAATGCGATTAGGAGTTAAACGATGTTTAAATTACTGTGTGTTGCTTTTTTCATTCTAAAGCGCAGATGTCCTTTAGCTGGTCAGTTACAGTTTTGGAAAATGGGTAAAATAAATATAGATGGTTTTTAAGAAACAGGACCTAGTAATGTACTGTGTCTTGGTAGTTTATTTAATTCCTGTTTGAATGTAATACTGTAATTTCCTGCAGAAGCCTTAAAGGCTGAGGCAGCGTGTGCTCATTGAAAATCCATATTGGTGTCTAAGGGAAACTTGACATGAGAGCAAGTACTCACAAATTTTTCAGCTTGTCAGCAACAGCTCAATTGCTTGCACCAAAAAAAAAAAAAAAAAAGCCCAACCCAAAAACCTCTCTTTATATCCTGTGTGAATATAACCCTGAAACTGAAGTTAATTTGCAGTTTTCTTCCTCCTCTTCCTCTCATTCTAATTCGCATTGCTCATGCTGGCCCATCTAGAAAATTAAGCAGTGGATTTCATAAAGGTTCTAATTTTAATTCTCTTTGCTGCTAGTAGTAGCCTTTTTATGGAAGTATTTTGCTTAACTCAGTAAGCATTTAGTTATGCCAAATGGGTTTGGAGTGTGACATCTCTAGCACTGGCAAGGCTCTAGCAGTCAGATGTTGCTCCTTCCCTTAAACAGCATTAGCTACAAGTAGGTCTTTGTGACCTCCTGTGTTTTTTATTTAAATTGCCTTTTGTTTTCATCTATTTCCATTTTATATTTTTTTCCCCATGAGGAAAGGTGCTGAAGCATTCAGGCAAGATTCTCAGGCATGAATGTTTTTTGTTGCAGGAGTGAACCATTGAAAGAAAGCCAGAGACTTGTGTTGCTTTGGCCATTTTCACAGGAGAAAATCTTGAGTTTTATCAGTCCTACTAGTTTGGCTTGGTTCTGTTAACTTTTAGTTCTAGAATTGAGTGCCAGCTTTAGTGGTGGTATTCTTTAAAAAAAGAAAAAAAAGGTATGAAAAATGAAGACTGTGGGATCACACTGCCTGTTTATACTTTTCAGTGAGTCACGCACTTTCTCTTTATTTTTTTTTTTTCTTCCGTTGTCTGACATCGACCCAATTTTGTCAGCATGAAGATTTTAAAAAAAATATATGGCTGGGCGGAGGAGAGAGGCTTGGTTAGTTTTCCAGTGCAAGAAGGGTTCTGTTCAAGATGTGTGTTCTTAGAAAATCTGTATAAGAGAAACCTCTATAAATTCTTTGATAGCAAGCAAAGCTTCAGTTGAAGGTTGGGAATTGCCACTACATAGAAGTTGTAGGCGTCTTTACTGCTGATGCTCATGGAAGTATTTGTCTCATTGAAGCACTATTAATTAGGCTGGCTAAACTAAGCAGCATTAAAAGCGTTGCCAAGATACTCGTAGAGATGTCGGGTCTGTAATCAAAACCTGCTGTTACAGCATGCTGGGTGGATGTGCTGCTCTGGCCAGCAACTCACTGCACTTTGGTTCGTGTTGGAGCTTTTCAAATAGGGGCTGAACTGTGTCTGATAGATCGAATTAGGAACATGTTTCTGGTTGGCATATATTTAAGAAACTACAAATATTTTTTTATATATGCACACACACATATATTTACATTTGTTGAACTTTATTCAGTAAGCTCTTAACTCTTAAAATAAATACGGCAAAAAGGAGGTGCTTGCCTCTCCAGGAGTCCTTTAGAGTACTAATGATGTGCCTTGGATAAAGGAAGAATAGTTACTCAACTGGGAGTAGGATGTACTAAACATGCAAGAGTGATTGAGTTCTGTAGTTTAAAGGAAAAAAACCAAGAAGTTCAAAGAAATGTCATTCACCTAACTGCAGTTTCTGATTTTTATCTAGGAAATGGTGTCATTCATTAAAAGGTGTTATGCAAACTAGAAATAAAGCTCCCAGTTCATTTTTTCTTTTAAGTAGTCAGTTAAATATTGTGTAATTTTGTTTGTTGCACACATGTGCTCTGCACATTTAATAAATATATACAGCACTGACACGTGGTGCGGTGAGGGCCCTCAAACCCTCCTAGGGATGCCTAGGTCTTAATAGCTTTTTGATGACCTTTCTGTCTTTTAACTGCGTAGCCTCTGTCTTTTCTCACTTGCCATTGTCGAGCGTCTCTGGCAAGAACAACTGTTGCTTACGAGAAGATTTGTAGTAGAACATCAATATTTGTATCTGTCATATAGTTTAGCAGCTACACACTGGCTGAGGAACACTTTTTGGCAAGTATTTGTTTTGGACGTTGTTAGGACAGATTGGGATCTCATCTATGGAGTGTACTCCTGCTGTGTTTTCACAAAAGTGTCTTTAAGTGCTTTTCTAAGCTTCTGATGGATTCTTGGTTTAGTCATACTAATAAATATTTAGCAAGAAAGATGCGTTTGTTTTAGAAGATAAAAAATATGTTAATGATATGAAAATGTAGTTATGGATCTTGTGAAGACAAAAAAGGATTACAAAAACATCTGAGGCTATTTTAATTGTAATATATGCTTTAGGGAGCTAGAAATGTGGAATTGTAAAGGTTTTTTTTAACTTCCTCGTACAGTTCCAACTCTTATCAAAGGCCTTTAGTACTTGTGAGGGAAGAAGTGCCATTCTGACTCAAAAAATGCCTCTGAATTTTTGCATTCAGATCTGGCACATCTTTTGTCTGCTGATGTGTTTACAAGCTTTTTAAAGTTCTCTCTCCTTTTTATTCCCTAAAACAAAACCATGTTTTTGAGGGAAAACACATTCATTCCAGTTGTGTTTTATTTTTCTGTGATGAGGAACAACAATGTATATTGAAAGATTGGTGCTGAGGTTGCAAAACCTTGCAGTTAAAACCTGATTTATGATCTTGGGTGTAAGACACTCAAAATAAGATCGAAAACCTGTATCATAATGCAGATTCATAAGACTGTGCTTTTACCCTGTGTGCTAGTAAGAGGCCTGTCTTACTGCCTCTTTTTGTTTCAATCTAAGATATAATTGAATGGCATTCCCAGCACACACTCCAGCACCCAAGTAAAATAAAATAATAAAAAGCCCCTGGTGCTAATTTCCAAGAAAAGGATTGCAGGTGATTAAATGTAAGCAGATATCCCAAACTTACTGGCATCTTCCAGTTACCCTGAAGGGCAAAACCAACAAGGGTGCAGGCATGCATGCATGCTGTGAGGGGCTGAGATGCACAGGTTCTGACTGCAGGGCAAAAACGCCTGTGTGCTCTGGGGACACAAAACTCGCTTGAAATACGAGGAGTGCGGTCAGTTACGGTCAAAACAACTTTATATACAAGTCATTTAACTCTGCAGAGATCCTCACCGCTAGAGTTACTCTTGTTCAAAGGCCTGCCTGGAAAAGAGGAAAGCTGTGGTGAGATAAGGACTCCCCAACTTTCATATGGGTGCCTGCATCTTAATAGATTTTTAATGACCATTTTGTCTTTTGATCACCAGCTGCTCCCAGCGCCTGGGGTTGACCTGACTTGCAGCTTGGCTTGTCTGCTTCGATGGTTGATTTGTCTTGGGGGCAGCCAGAGCTTCTAAGCCCATAGGTGAGCGCAAGGGAAAGTCAGCGTCCTGTCTGCCCTACATGCCCATGTCCTCACTGTAGAGACAGGGCTGGATTGGGTTCCTCTTCCAGCTGGGAAGACCTGGGGTTGCGTGTATGCCACCCAACTTTCATTAGTCCTTCTGAAACTGGGCCATGGAGTGGAGGATGTACGTGGTTGGAAAGAAAGTCTTCTCGAGGGAGGCTGGCTCTGTAACCTAGTTGGTTGTGGTGCTCGCTGGTGAAGAAGACCTTGGCAGCCCTTCTCTGTGGGTTTTCTGGATCATGCTTTAGAAGTGTCTCTCTGCATTATCTTCCTAATGAGCCCTGGTGTGTAATTAGGATGCTTTTAATTACCCTACTGGATAACCTCACCTCATTAACGGTTTTGAAGCAAGCACTCTGGATTTTGCTAGCATCTATCTGCTGTGATCCTGTGTGCAAGCTTTACAGATTTTTTTTTTTTTTTTAAAATAAATTTTTTGTTTCAGGTAAAACACAGATTATACTCTGCATATAAAAATTAAAATGTTCATTCTCATACATAACTGATTTTAAGAAATAACTCTAGCTGAAATTTTGAAAGTGGCTTCCAGTTATTGTTTATCATTTATTGTGCTTATATGTGAATTACTTGAATATTTTCTGACATGGATTTTTTTTTTCTTCTTTCAGCCTTTCTTCCAACTTGTGAAGTTACGGAAACTTGGACTTAGTGATAATGAAATCCAGCGACTCCCTCCAGAAATAGCGAATTTCATGCAGCTGGTGGAACTTGATTTGTCTCGAAATGGTAATCTCCAATGTTCATTTGTTTGATTCTATACCATCCTATGACATGGTCTATAAAACTAGGTTAGTAGGGTTTTCCTGTCTCTGAAGTTGCTATCTATGTCCTGCAGAATGCTTTTCTGTGTAATTAATGGATTTGCCTGTAGCTCTAGACAAGGAGGGGGAAAGAGCAGAGCAGAGCTGGTGGTGGAAATACAGAACTACAGTCAAGCGTTATTTTATTACTGCTTTTCTAAGAGCCTGCTTTATTTTCCAATTTAAAGAATGCTTTATGTCATATTTTTATATGTGTGTCTGTCACAATGCTGATTTTTTTTTCCACAAGCTCTCTGAAATGCCTAGAATATAAGAAGAAAAAAAAAAAAAAAGAGGTTGAAAGGAAAAAGCTGCTTTCTATCCGAAAAAGGTTGCCTATAAGTTAGAAGTCCAGTTCTTTATCTCTGATCTTTTCTCTACCTGTGACTAGCAAGAGGCAGATTGCTGGTATTTCTAGTTGTCCTCCTAGAAGAGGAGTCAGTCTCTTTGTCACCTGCAGAGATAAATTCAGAAAAGGATGCTGGGAGAAAACTGTCTTTTAAAATTACGTTGTTGGAAACCACATGGGTGGTTGTAATGTTTGCTGCTTATATTGTTCTGAGCTGTGGTGGAGTGAAAACACTTTTTTTTTTTTTTTGTGGCCTGGTGAACTTACCAGTTCTGCAAGAAGTTCAGGTGCTGGTGGGTCACCTTTAAGCTGCCTTATGACCCAGTGATCTAGAAACAGCGAATCTGTGTTACCAAATTAGAGCAACTGTCAGCTATTTTTGCCTCCTTATATGCAGTGAATATGCACAAAGTGCTCTCTGAGGTGTGATGGATGGGATCAGAGAGAGCAAGGTTGCATAACCTTGTAAATCAGTGAGGGATATAACTGAATATGAAAGAGAAGAAATAGTGTAATGGGGAGCTTTTTTTTCTTTACGATTTAACTTCACACTGACCCTTTGCTGCTGAAGAATATTCAGTGGCCATGTGACCTTCATGTAACTATCTGAAATTTACATTTTTCTTGTATTTGGTTGGTGCTTTTAATGTCATCTTTATCTGATAATATAATTGATGAAGTGTAATGAGCCTCCGGGCAGTTACTGAAAAATTTCTGTGAACCATATCATTTTATGCACATTTGCAAAACCTTCTAAGAGAAGAAAAATGGAAAAAACCCACATCTGAGAGACAGAAGAAACACATTAGTTAAAACACTTTAGAAATACACAAGCATGAATTCACAGAGTATTTTGGCTACTGAGTTTGGCTGAGTTGGGTGCTGTCTGTGACAGATCTTGTACAAAAGGAAACACTCTGTTGGCTCAGTAATTCTCTTTGCAAATGAATAACTAGCTGCAAAAGAGCTGGTGGATCAGAGCCATGTGAACTCTTGTCAGCCTGACTTGGAAGTTGGCTTGAGAGCTCCACTGTAATGAGAACAGATGGTGTGAACATTTATGGTTGGGTAGATGAATGTGTGTCATTAGAAGTTACTGCACAGGGAAGTGTTTTCTCAAGTGATGGGTTGGTCTAATGCAGGTAGTAGGGAGCAGTTGCTTTCCTATATCCAAGGTTCAGTGTTAATCACCTATTTTATTGCATTACTTTCTCCTCTCTGTGGTTCATTGCAGAAGGTGACTGATGCCACGTCCCTCTGCTTAATCATGTCACAGTTATTGCACGACTTGACTCTTCAAATGAAAAACGCACCGTGCAAGGTGATGCAGGGGGGCCACAGCAGAGGATGGCTGCTGTTACTTTCCACTGTTTGGTCGTGTTATTAAAAGGCAAAACACACACCATCTGGGATGCTGCAGGGGGAATTTTCACATAAGATTTGGAGATTTTTACAGTATTTTCATTTCTTAGCTTTGTATTTTCAACCCACCTTCAAATATGTCAGATTCTCAACCTGCCAAAGGTTTCTTCTGTTTGGTGGTTTGTACTCTCTTCAGTTTTTGTTTTTCTAACTACCAAAGTGCTTAGAAAAAAAAAATAAATAGAAACTCTCTGTATTCTTTTCAGGCGGAGAAAAACAGCCCAGCTTTTTAAAACGCAGTATGCTGCATGAATAGGAAAGTGTGATGGTGACATCTGAACTTGGGAAATAAGAGATCATTGTTCTGTGTTTTTTTGTTGTTTTAGCTGTCTGGTTCAGTGCACTAATTGCTTTCAGTTCTGGCCATTCTTTTTCCTCAAGAGCTTAAAACCGCAAATATAAATTAATTTAATGTTCTGTGTGCAGTAGCAGCCCTTTATATTTCAAACTCTCGTCACAGGAGGAGGAGGGAAGAGTTTTGAATAAACAAAGTGCTTCAGTTTCCCTTGTAAAAAAAGTAACATGTCTTCCTTTCTCATACTTTCTAATCCTTTGGTGAGCATATGATCTTTGAAGTTCCATGAAATGGTGAGTATATTGTGTGGCTGAAGCTGGGCACACTTCCAGGCTGCAGTGGCCGGCTGCATTTTGTGCAGCAGTGAGGTGTTGCATCTGGAGGTGGGATGGATCCCTCCAGACGGGATCTATCTCGTCTCTTCGGAGGTAGCTCTGGATGTCTGCGCAATGCGGTGTTACGTGCTGCATAAGTAGCCCTAGTTCCTAGGCACTCAGGAAAAGTGAACAGGGAGACTCTTAAGTCTGGCTTTCTTAAATTCCCAAGTGTTTTAAAATGCCTGCAACATGCTAGTATATGTTAAAAATAGGCTACGTAATTTATCCTCTAAGCAGTTTTTGGTTAATAGTTGAATCTATAAGTACCAGAATCCTTCTAAGTAAACTCAAAAATCTTTAGCAAATGTAAACTTGATACTCTCTGATCTTGGGTGTACATGAGAGAAGTCTGGGGAGGATAAAGGTGAGAGTCTTAGTGGTGCAGGAGGAGAAGGATTTGGGGAAGGCTAGGAGCCGTATAATCTTAAATTTTTCCTGGGTTATTTGCGTGTTGATGCTATTTCTTACTCTTCTGGTAAGACCATGTATTCATGCAGATTTCCTAGGAAGCATCCCCACCGTGCTTTTCTAGTCTGGCTGAGGCTGTTATTTGAGCAAAGGTTGAATGGATGAATCAGTGATGGGAATATCAGAGGGCAGGGAAGCTGTGCTAAGAAAACAGCTTAGTGATGGTGAACACTTTGAAGGTTATTTGGCAATGCAGTGTGTCTCTGCCTCTTGGTCTTAGGTTGTTTGGAAAGCTGATGTACTAGTTCTGAGGCTAAAGAAAACAGACTCATAGGATTTTGGCAGTGGATGCCTGAGCTTTTGAGCTGCTGGCAAAGCGTGTCTGAGACTCGGAGTACTCTTTGTAGCATCTTGTGAGATAGATGCTCAACTGCTGTGTGACTGAAACTACTGCTGGTTCCCTCAGACTCCCCAAGCTTGGCTGAATCTTTTCCTGGATTCTCACATCACTGGCGAATTCTGCAAGGACACCGGGTCACTGAAGTGTCCTTCCTTGACATCCTTAAAGTTTGGGTAGGGCTCCTGCGCTTTGCCTTGAGTTTCAGTGCAAGTCTTTGCTCTGCTTGGTGGAGGAGAGATTCTGCTCTAGGCACAGTCAGACGTGCCTGTGTGCTATTTGTTTTCCTGCAGCACTGGGTACAAATCTCTGGGACAAGTCTCAAAAGACCCTGTGATTCAGAAAAGAAGTGAAATCTCCAGAGGAAGACAGACACGCTCACATTTGTGCAGGTTTTTTCCCTGTGCCTCAGCTGGCACTTCATTAAGCTTCTCTCTCTCCCGAAGTGCATACAGCCTGTTTGAGATCCGTGGGAATGGCAGCAGGCTGCTGCGCATGCTGCTCATCCCGCAGAGGTTTTCTCCGCGGACTCTCTTCCCCCCTTTTTTCTTCTGCGCAGTCCCTGCAGGCTGGGTTCTTAGAGCTTAGGGCCCTGCCATCCCGGATTCGTTAAAATGTTAATGGTTTTTCTTGTTCTGTAGCTTCTTCCAGACAGGAGGGGTGATGCATAAAGTTTTTGGAGTTAATTTAGTGCATGCTGATATTTGGGATTTTGTATGCTATGTACATATGCTGTGTTCTTGCAGATGTGGTGCATTCCTTTTTAGTATCCCTCCTCTCCAGGAAGAGGGTTTTCTGTTTACCTTTAACAAGTATTAAATCCTGCGGATTCCACTGATATGTTTTTGTTACAATATTGCATGCTCCCTAAAATGCCCGGAAGGTGTTAATTTAATTGTAGTATTTTTGTTTTAAAGAAATTGCTACCCCTCACACACTTTCTCTTAACAAGTGTGGAAGTTTTTGTTTTTTTTTTTTCGTGTCCTATATCTTTTGTAGCCTTTAACAGATTGTCAGCAGCTTGTTTCATTCAGCGCTTTTAGAATAAGAAGAAAATGGCGCTTTCACGCTGTACAGTGGTTGTGGGTGTTAGGCGCTGAGGTGCCTTTCCTACCCTTCCCAGCTGCAGAAGTGCTGTTTGAGTTGTCCCACTGTCCACTCTGTTCTCGGATGAAGACTGACTCCAAGTTTCAAAACAGTGGAAAGGATGCAAGTGTGTTTGTAATGGGAGATTAAATGGATTTTGATAATCTTTGTAGGTGGATTATGCTGGTTCTGTTGCTGATTCTGCTCTTAGCAGAGCTGAGATCCATTGCTTTGTGAACGGAGGAGCAATGAGTTTGCTGTGGCATCTACTGAGGAAATCTGTGTGGGCAGATCTTGTTAGGTCATATTTGACTCTGCATGATGCTTGATACCAAAATTTCAATGCGGTTCTTTTCTTTGGTATCCAATAATACTGTTTGTTTATTGTGTACAGTTTCATACGTACCATAGAGATGGAATCTGGCTACGTGATATATCAGTTACTACCCATTTCTGTAGTTTCTGGTTAAACTGAGCCGTATTGATAGTTCTATTGTTCTGGACCCAAGTCTTGTGACATCAGGATATTCTCATTCCAAAATCCTTTCTCAACACAGTCGCCATGTTATGGCTAATATGCTGTCGTTTATGTGAAAATAATTACAGATTTCACAAAAATTAAATATGCTACTTCAGGATTGCTCTAGCAGTTGAGGTAGTTCCTGAGAAGCATCTCGGTAGTCACAGTGCTGCTGCTCTGCAAGGCTGATGGTCTGAGCAGTCCAAGATTTTGGAGGTCAGTCTTTGGTAGCCGTAGGCTGGTGTCCCAAATGCTCCATGAGTCTTACTTTTACCTTTTCCTTGCTTCCAGGATGGATTATAGATGCAGATTTTTTTTTTTTTTTTTTTTTTTTTTTTTAGTTATTGAGGTACTTTTATAAATCAACTATTCTACTTTTAGTTACAGGTGGTTTGATACTACTTTTTATTTGAAGTGTTTATTCTTTTTAGCTGCTTTACCACCTAAATAAAAGTATCTTTAGAGATCTTATGTCATCCTCAGGACATTGCATTCATTGTGTATTGTGTGATGGGCGTATTTTTTTTAACAAGTCATTTAAAGCTTCCTTAGAAGCTGCACACAGCAGCTGACCTGCAGAGCATCAGTCCGTGCTGCTGAAGAGCAGTGTGTGAAATCTTTGCTTCTCTCTCTGGGACATCAGCTCACTTATTTGTGTTGGTGCATGCACACCAGTGCTTTCTGCTATCTTTGAGTCTCAAGTACGTCTCAAAGACGTACTTCCCATCTGTACTGCAGGATGACCTGCTTTCTGCCCACAAAGTGGGTAAGTGTCCCCTTTTTCCTCTGCCCCATCGAAAGCAGGATAAGCAGTGTTTTCAAAGTAGAGATGCTGACAGAGGCAAGGCTTCACTTGTGTTCTGGTTTTGTTTAGTGAGGGGGGGCCTAAGGTGGTAGCTTCTGTAGGAAACTGCTAGAAGTCGCTCCCCTTTGTTCAGTGGACTTGGCTGGACCTAGGGCAGACCCGCTGCTGGCCAAGGGCCAAGCCAATTGGTAGCAGAATGTTCCCTGATAACGCCGCTGCGATAACGTATTTAAGAAGGGGAAAACAGGAAAAAAAAAAAAAGAGAGAAGATGTGAAGCAGCTGAGTTGGGGCAGAGAGGGGGAGGCGTGAGCCTTGTGGGCCTTGCAGGCCTCACCCTCTGGCCTCTCGCTGGGCAGCCGACTGGGCCCAACTTGGTCTGGCCCAGCTGCAAAAAGTGGAGAGGAGATGAAATGGATGATGTGAAGAGAACCTGAGAGGCATCTGCCAGCCTGTTGTGAACAATTTTTCTTGTGAGGAATGGTTGCAGATGCCAAGGTCAGTGAAGAAGGAGGGGGAAGAGTGATGTGGCTCCTGGCCAAGATTCCCCTGCAGCCTGTGGTGATGACCATGGTGGAGCAGGTTGTCCCCCTGCAGCCCATGGAGGTCCACAGAGGAGCAGAGATCCACCTGCAGCCCGTGGAGGACCCCACGCTGGGGCAGGCAGATGCCTGAAGGAGGCTGTGGCCTGTGGAGGGCCTGCGCTGGGGCAGCTGTTCTGAAGGGACTGCACTCCGTCGAAGAGAGAACCCACGCTGGAGCAGTTTCACGAAGGACTGTAGCCCGTGGGAGGGACCCCATGAAGAAGCAGAGGAGGAATGCGAGTTCTTCCCCCGACCGTGAAGCAGCAGTGTAAAACAATGCGTGATGAACTGACCGTAACCCCCATTCCCTCTTCCCCCCTGTGCCGCTTGAGGCGGGGGGAAGGTAGTAGAGATAAGCTTGGGAAGAGGGAGGGGTGGAGGGAGGTTATCTTGTTCCCTGTCTCATTATCTTGCTATTTTTAGAAATAAAGGATAGTTTTCCCCAAGTCGAGTCTGTTTTGCCTGTGACAGTAACTTTAAGGATTTCTCCCCATCTTTATCTCAAACCTCGAACCGTTTTTTCTTATATTATCTCCCCCTGTTCTTTCGGAGGGTGGGGGGAGTGAGAGAGAGACTGCATAGTCTGGTCTAGATCGGGGCTGAACTATGACAACTTGTTTCAGTTCAACCTGGGCTGGTGACCCAGCTATTTTACAGTGAGGACATAAGCTAATTAGGCAGAAGCACCGTGAATCTTCTGATCCTGTCTTGCAGCCCCACCTGGGCTCTGCTCTCACATCTAACAGCTGCTGCCTTTTGCCCTGTGCTTTCACCTCGGATCTGGCTGTCCCTCTGCTGCACTACAGCATATGAGCAGAGACCTCCTCCGTGAAATCCTCTTTTGGACAAGAAAAAAAAAAAAGCCAGCAAGCTGTGCTGTGAGGCAGTGTTGTTGGTAAATGCATCCTTTTTGATAATGCATGCAACTGCTGGGTATTGCTTGTTTACCTTCTGAATTGGTTTGTGTCCAGGTGAGCACTTACGGACGAACAAGAATTCTGTCCTCAGTGGACACATCTTACCTGACACAAGAAAAAATCTTGTGAAAGTTGAAATTTGTGTTTCTATGTCACTAAAATGAATTTGATGTTGGTAAGTTGAGGAGAAGGTGAGCTTTATATGTAGCAGGAGAAGTAAGGTGAGAGAGAGAAGACTGGACCTCGTCACTGAGCAAGGCTCACGGGAGAGGGAAAGGAAGCAGCAAGTGCTGATTGTGATTGGGGAAGAGAAGATAAGTGAAATCTCATGATGGAATAATCCGATTAGAGAAGTTTAGAAAGTGTTATTTTTAAATGGATTGCTGAAAAGTGGATTTTTCCATCATGAAATTTAACTGCCAAATTTAACTTTTTTTCTAAGGAAGTTTGGCTAATGGACTTGCACATGCATCTAGCGACAGTGTCTGGCTTCACCCAAATTCAAGAGAAGGCTATGGGTTTTGAAGGGGGTTTTATTTTGGGGTTTTAGGATAGTGGTCTTGTTTGGTTTTTTTCCAGGTTTTTTAGTCAGGTTTTTTGTTTGTTTGTTTGTTTGTTTGTTTTTTTTTTTCTTTTCTTTTCTGAAAGCAGCAGGACAAGTTGGAGGCAGAAACATCTGGCCTGCTAAAGTGTCAGCTAAAATATTAAACATCAGATGATCCATATGGGAGTGACATAGAATAAATACTTCATTTTCTGGATAATCTAGATTAGAGATCATAAAATGGCAATCCGCAAACAGGCGTTGTGAGTTCTCTTATCCACAGAGTTGCTTGGGTTTTGGTTCCTTTTTTGTTGAGAAGGTTAGATGCCATGACTATGAAGTTACTGAAGAATTAATCCAATAAATCTGTAATTTTGTTGTTAGAACACTTAATGCACTTCCTGTCATTCATGGCTTCAGAGGTAGAATACTAGTCTTTACTTCCTCCTCCCCCCCCCCCCCCCCCCCGCCTTGCTTCTCAGACTAAAAGTATTTAATTCTTGCTAGCCTTGAGGTCCAAGATGGAAATCCTTATTAAAAATGTCTCCTAGCCTTGTTTACCTCTTCATTGGCATATATCAGTAAAAAGATAGAAGACCTAGATTCCTTGTTGAACTCAGGCTCTTGTGATCTCATCTTTGAGCTTCTCCTTCTTTTTCCTCCTGTTTACAGTTTAGAACTCCTGGTCCTCTACTACTGCTTCTTCCTGCAGCTGAGAAGGATAGTCTGTTGATTTACTGCATGTTATGGGTTAAAAGACCAGCTTGTTTTTATGTCGTGTGCAGTTTTCTTTCAAGTAAATTGCCTAATATCTATGTATCCATGAAATGCAGTTTTGTGAGGATTTTTTTTTTTTTTGCTATTCCTCTCCTCGCTTGGAAAAGAGACATATCCAGAAGCAAAGAGGAGGACAAACGAGATGTGTACCTTGCTTCAGTTTCTTGTTAATTATACAGTGAAGGGATTTAGTTGAGAAAACCCAGCCTGAACCTGTTTGTGAATTTTCCTTAAAGTTGTGTAGACAGATCTTAAGAGAGCTGTATCTCTTGTATTTTGTATATCCTCAGCCTCAGAGCTTGAAGAGGAAAATGTTATAACCTGTACGAGAGCCACTTAATCTCAATAGAATCTGCAAGAGCCCTGTGACTCCTGTCACATTGTGACCCAGAAATTGTAACGTCTACCTAAAGAGGTTGATTAGTGCAGCCTTCAGGGGCTAGTAGCAAAACCTTCTGGTTTCTAGAGAAAAAACAAAACAAACAAAAAAGCAGCCTGCCAGATCACTGCGTATGTAATGATTTTAATGTGGAAATGGAGGGAGAGGCTGAGTGACCTTCCTCCATGCCTTCCCCTTGCAGAGACAGAACCTCTGGGAGCTGCATGTGGCTGCTTTTGGGAGGACAGAGAAATGCGGTGGTGGTATCTGTGAGACAACAGCCTGCTTGGCTGGGCTTTGCAGCTGAAGAGCCCCTTCATAAAGACAAACAAATATTTGCACCACAAATTCCTTCCTGCAAAGTATTTGGCTGAGTGAGCAGTTTCCTCCTCCCACGTTAGGAAGGTGGAGGAGGTGGAGAGCAGGCATCTCAGAGACCCCTCTTCAGTGGGTAGTGCAGAGGTTCTTCTGTGGAAGTGGGAAGAGAACCTCTAGGCTCCTAAATCACTCAAGCACTGCAGTGCTTAATACTTTATTGGACCTTTTGTATGCATGTGTGTATGTGTGATATACTACAGTAGGTATTGTATATTATGTATGTGAGAAGAGGCAGGGGGAAAATTCTTCTGTGTATTGAATTGGATGGGTGAGATCCGGCTCACCTCTGGTTATCCCCCTCCTGATGGATAACACTGCATGAATTCACAGTCCTTGAGTCTGGAATGGGCTTTCTGAGTATACATTTGGTATAAACTAATCAACTGTCTAATATATTAATGAATTACTAATCAAGAAGCGGTTAAGGTGTTTTGTCTGTGTTGTACATACCTGGTGGTGAGCCTTCTGCTGTGGCTGTCTACATCAGAACTATTCAGTTGACTTTTGCTGGGGTGTATGGGATGTGCCAGCTCCAGCCCTCCTAAAGCACAGTGCTCTGTGTCACCTGCATAGCTGGAAAATACAACAGTGTCCAGTAGCTGCTCCCTGAAGGACTCTTGAACACTATAAACTCTCCCTCAGGAACATGGCATATCTTAGACTTTAGCTAAGTTCTTGTAAAAATACTTTTTACTTTGAGCTAGAGTCCGCTCTTTGGGTCGCTCTGGTCTGGTAGCCCTGTCGAAGCCTAGGACCTTCTCGGCCGTTGCTGTCTTGATATTGATTAGATATTGGAAATTATGTTCACTATTGCAGAATGTGTAAAGGATGCTGGCTGTGTAGCCTTTAGGTGAACAAAAAAAAAATATTGTCTATTCTTGAAGTTTGATATACAATGCTGTAAAAATGTGCCATGGAAAAGGTTTTATCAGTTTAAAATGAAGACTATTTTCTCCTTCACCCTCCCAGCCATCAGAATAAAGGAAAGTGGGGACTGAGAGATGTCGCTGTTGTAAAAATCTTCAACAAAAGCTAGATAAGCACTAAAAGAAAGGATTTTTTTTTTTTTTTTTTTAAATTTTTATTTATTTATTTTTTTTTTTAGAAGTAGTGTTCTCATTCTCAGACAGTACGGAATTCCCTAGTGCCAAACTTGCCTTGTAAGTCACTTGTACAGGACTTGCTAGATTGTTGGCAAGTTCTTGTGCAAACTGGAATGATAAACATCTGAAGAGGTATTTTGAAGGGGAGGAGGTGGAATATGCCCTCTTATATACATGACTGCCAATCTTTATTTTCATCTGCTTCTGCTGGCATGGATTCTTTTTGCTGCCAGTATATTTATATTGTCACACGTCACAGGGCTTATGCTTGGTTTATGGCTTTATTATTAGCAATGCTGCACAATCTGTATGCCAGAACATCTGTGGCGTCGTGAAAATGTAGAGCGCTCGTCAGTGTGCAGCATTAGAAGAAGCCTAGATATTTAAGAAGGATTTGGGCTGGTTATCCAGCAGTGGCAAGAAAAACATTCAGCCTTACTGCTGCTGATATTGGCAGAGATGGACATGTTGCTGTCTGTAACAAAATCAAGTAGTCAACAGTAGCGGTGAAAGCTACTTAATCCATCAAGAAACAGAAGGACTTCTTCATATATTTTAATATTCTCTATTGCATTTCAGTTGATTATGTCAATGCTTCTGTTATGGACTAACATCCTCTCTGCTATAATAATCACTCCAGGTTTTTTTGGTCTTTAACTAAAATGCTCTTTGCTTTTTCTCTTCCGAGTTCATTTATTCAGCACAATGTTACAGTAGTCTTCACACATAGTGATAAAGTATCTGCTCATAACTTGGTTGCATTTTGCCTGGGAAATTGTTTAAGATGCCTTGCAATTAAAACGAGTTATATTTCAACCTTGTTGAACTTAATAAGTGTATAATGATCCTCAGTTCAAAGAGTTGCACTGAATTTTTGTCTGTCCCTTGTCCAGTTAAGTGGAGGAAAAAAAATGAATCTGATGGAGCAAAATGCACTTTACATGCAAAAAAAAAAAAAAAAAAGCTTAACATAGAAATGCAATTTCCTTCTTTTCCCTGTGCTTGTTACTGTTACCTTACTTATTGAAGACTTTTGCTCATGTAGTGACTTCATAGTGTGGAATATCTGGGCTAGGGAAGCGCATTTCATTTTCAGAACAGATTTTGGATGCATTTGCAGAATTCAAACTATAAGCAGTGCCTATACTGTATTATTTCAGGTAGTATCGTATATCGGAGTAGTTTTGACTTAGCTTTAATACTTGTTGACTTTTACAGAAAAAAACCTCAAGAATTATAACAGAAAAACCTTATCAAAATAGTTTTGCTGAGAAGCTGTATTTTCTGGTTTTCATAGCCCATCATACAGAAGTAGAAGAGAAATTATTTGCAGTATGGCAATGAAACCACACATTGGTGGAGGATACCAGTAGCATGATTAGTTTCAGAAACTTTGTCATTGAAGATTTAAATTTATCTTCTGCTTTATTTGTTACATTTTTACGTGTGTGTGGACAGAGCAATGTCCCTGCAGTGATGTCAGTCCTTTTACATTCTGGAGTGTTAGTGACAGGCAGATGCTTTTCAGTATTTAGAGTGTTATGAGAATTTATCACTTTCAGGTCATCATTTAATCAGGCGATCTTAATGATACTTTTTTTTGGGTTTGGGGTTTTGTTTGTTTGGTGGTGGTTTCTTTTGATTACTCAAATGCCACTATTCAGACCTGTTTGTCCCTACTGTATGAGAAGAATAAAGTGTGAGGTCTTGACTCTTGAAGTGAGGCCAGCAGAGACCCTTGTGAATGTGACACTTTGAAGTAGGCTGGTTGTTCAAGTGTCCCTGACGTAAATTCAGGAGCCCTGTGGCTCCCGCATTTGCTTCATGGCTTCTTTCGAGGCTCTTTGTGGAGGATCTGCGTGTTAACTGTCTCCCTGGTGCGTGTTGTGCTGGATTTGGGCTTGTGAATGAGATGAAACCCATGAAGAGATTTGCAGAGCCTGACCACGAAATTTGGTTGCTCTCTGGCTGGACACCCCCTGCGCAGGGTCCTGAATCGCAGTCCCCGCACCTCTCTGGCCTTTGTGCCAGGCTGATGTCCTGCCATGGGGCCTGGCCTTTCTGTCAGGCAGGCTGCCACAGGGGAGCAAGCTCTCTTATTCCCGATTTGGGGATTCAGTGTGACCTGTCCCTCCTAACTTCAAAGGCCTCACCCAATGTTTCGCTCTGAATTTCTCTCATTGCTGTTGGATTTCTAGGAAAGATCAACTTCAAAAGCTGTTATGAAGGGTGGGTAAGAGCATATAAAACGGGGGCTTAGTCTCTAAAGTCACCTATTCCGTTTCATGGGACAGCTGCTGCTGTTGATGGGCCTTCGGGTTTGTGTAGATTTAGAGGCAGCTTATTCTGCTTCACCAATTGGGAACTATTTGTGCTGGCCACACCTCACCCTTGGTGGCTTTGTTTGGTGTTGTGGAAGCACAGCTTGGTTGATGCCTCGCACTGAGGGTATTCACCCCTCTCATCTGTTATTTTAATATTTAGTAACAGTGAATATATCTTCTGAATATGCAGTGTATTTCTGGGGCTAGTGATTAGATCACTCCAGAGCTACGCGTAATCATTAGGAATTGTTTCTCCATCTGCCCCGGCCATTTTCAAAGCTGTGCGTGGTGTATGTGCTGTAAGCACATGTGCTGGTTTAGTAGCTGTGGCAGCAATGGTAGTGGGAAGACGGTTGGACTAGATGATCTTATAGGTCCCATCCAACCATGTGACTCTATGATTCTATGATTCTATGATTCTAAGCACAGGGGTTCATGAGGCAAGAGTGATTTGCTTCCATTTCAAGAGGAAGCACCTTTTGGGACAGAGTGAAACCCTTTTGAGAGTGCCCATCTCCTTCCTTCCCTCCAGCCCTTGCCACTCATGTGGGAAACAGAAGATGATTCCCAGGAGATGCTCTTCTACCACTCTTTTGTTGATCGTTCACAACTGGTGACCTGTGGGTTTGAAACATTTTCTTGCTGGCTCTGGGTTCAGTTCTGAGTAGAGAATCATTCAAAATAGATTCATTTGCTCAGATTACCTGGCAAGAGATGAACCTAATGAGCAGGTACTCTCCCCCCTCTTCCCCCTCCTCCCTCCGTTGCACTGCTTTTGGGGAGAAGAGCTGAATGAAATACATAGGTAGTCAATTCAGAGTTATTCACCTAGACAGGAAGAGACCTAATTTCCAAATATTTTTCAACATATTTAGAACACTGATGGCTGCTGATGTCAGTGGCGCCACTTGCATGAGGAGAATGTATGAAGACATTTCCCAAAGTATTCTTTGTGATGAAAACAAGAAGAGGAGACGGAGTAGAAAAAATTGAACTAGGAAAAAACTTGGCAACAGAAATCTGATTTTTACTTTAAGATTTGCCTTTTTTCTTTTTGAATTCTTTTCAGAATGAATCATAATAAGTTGTTAAACAAGGAAAACAAGCATGTTTATTTCATTTGTGCTGAATCTCAGTGACAGTAAGCAAGAATTTACACAAAGGACCCACAGCCTATTTGTGGAAATACAGCTTGA
Organism: Chlamydotis macqueenii; assembly: GCF_036417535.1. Lineage (NCBI taxonomy): Eukaryota > Metazoa > Chordata > Aves > Otidiformes > Otididae > Chlamydotis > Chlamydotis macqueenii. Next base: position 26,000,494 of record NC_141558.1, read on the forward strand.
TGTAAGAGGCCCAGAAGACAATTTTGTTTTTAAGATAGCATGCCTGACTTCAGTAGGTAAACATGTTATACTGAAGATATTTGGGAAATAACAAAAATCTGTTTTCACATACAAATATCACTCATTACTTTCTGACAATCTGAAATGATGTACTAGCACTTATTTGGGACCTGTCAATTTGAATAATATTTTTCAAATTACCTGGCTTCAGTGTGAGGGAGACATTCTGCTACTATGAGTGTATGTTACAGGTGGAGAGGCCTTGCACATTCTCGTCTTCCTTCTGTTGTTTTCCCTCCTCACGTACTTTCTGCCAGCACAGATTGTGGATGTGTATTGATCAAATTACAAAAAGTTCAGATTTTGATTGGTTCCTTAGGACAGTCCTAGTGCACACAGAGTCTGGGTTGTTTTTTTTTTTTTTTTGATGGGCAGAGGCTGATAAAGATCAGTCTAAGGACAGGTGAGTAGCCTAGGATCAGGAAGAGGAGCGTGAAGCAGGAGGGGGAAATGAGAAGAAGCACAAAATGGCTGTGCTGCAATAGCAGTGTACTTGGATGTGAAGCAGTCTTGCATGTAGAAATGTCTTAAAAAATATCAAGATAACTCCTTGCAGTAGCAAGTTACTGAATGTAATGAGGCAATAATTTCAGTGTAGATGCAGTACAGTTGTTGACAATTTTTTTTCTTGTTTCTTCTGCAGATATTCCTGAAATACCAGAAAGCATCTCATTTTGCAGAGCACTACAGGTAGCAGATTTCAGTGGGAATCCACTGACTAGGTAACTTCCACCTTCTTCTTAGTACTTGCCATACCAGAATTACAATCTTGGTGTAATAATTACAATTTTAAATAAGCCCTTAAAATTTGTGATCTAGGATCTCTGTGAAATCTTGCCAACACTGTCTGTCTCTGGCAGGGACTGCAGCAAAGGTTCAGATTTAAAAAGTGATGTGCATCTTTGTGGGAGGGGATGAAATTTGTTAGCCAGCCAGGAAAAATGTAAATCTGATTGTCTCTTAAGTAATTTTCATTCCTCTTCTTAAATGCTTAGGAAAACCATGCTCATACTTGGGAGAGATAAGGAAATGGTTAGCACAAATGCATTGGCACGAACCCAGGTGCCTGACAGTTTGGAATAGACTTTAGATCAGCTGCTGCAGATAATGGACTTTTACTAATGATTAAAGCTTGGACTAGTGTTTCATCACCCTCCCATCAACTGGGACACAGTGACATGCAGTAACATGTGGCAAAAATGCACTGCATATGTCAGTGGCTGCCATGGCTGCTGCCGATCTGCATTCTGATGAGCTGGGGTTTGGGGATTATGCACCCTTGTAGTATAAAAGAGGAGTTTTGTTTACATTTCTGTATTCTAATTGCTGAAGAATTTGAAATGTATCTAGTGAAATGAGACTGGAGATAGCAAGAAAGAGGTGATCTGTTAGTTAAGGCCTTTGAAAGCTATTTGGAGAACTGTTTCCTAAACCAGCCCGTGCCACAGAGCTCCTTTGTGATGCTGAACAAGTCACGTAAGCCAGAGTGTTCACAGTGACCGACCTGTTTTGCTTTGCACTGAGATGGGCTAGAATTACTTCCAGGATTAGCTGGCTGTCTGGGGTGCAGGAGTGCTAACAAAGAGGAGAGTGCCTGTGATATCTTAAGCCGCTCCAGTGGTTTTGCAAGACGGCTTCTCCCACATGTGGCAGCTGAGATTCTTCAGAAGAGCACTTTGAATATCGCCCATAGTGCATCCGAAATTCTCTGGAAAGTCACATCTCTGAGCATTAAAGGGACACTTGTGATCTTAATCCCTGTGCCTCTGTAGCCCATTTATATAGTGAGGATAATAACATCACAAAAATCCAGTAAAGCAAACTGAGGCTAAACTAATGTTTAGATACACAAGTGGTGAGAGTCACCAGACAGCTTTTTCCCAGACATCAGTGTGGTGTACGTAAAGCTCAGAGCTGCATCTGCTGGTACTGAAATCAAAATTGTCTGTAGTAGTGTGCTAGTTATCCTTCTCCATTTTGTGGGCTGAATAAGGCTTGGGGCCCAAGTAATGTGTTTCCTTCGACAGTAGTTGTAGTGCACAGCTACAGCTGAGTGGAATTAACAGAAGAGTTGAAAGGCTTTTTAATGGGGTTGAAATAGATCTCATAACTTGTTGTTGAAAGGAATTTTAAAAATTCTTGATAAAGTGGCTCCAAAGTGTATGCATGTCCTGGAAGACATCACTCCAAGCAGTTTACTAAGTTAGGAAAGTGTCATAGTTCAGCCCCGCTCGGGACCAAACTACAGTCTCTCCTTCACTCCCCCTACTCTCCAAGGGAACGGGGGAAAGATAATATGACAAAAAGCTTGAGGTTTGAGATAAGGACAGATTAAAGTCGCCCTTATGGGCAAGACAGACTTGACTTGCGGAAAACTATTTATTATTATTAATAAAACCAAAGTAGGATAATGAGGAAGAGAACCAAAAAACCCAACTTCCCCCCACCCCTCTGTCTTCCCAGGCTTAACTTAATTTGAAATTATCTCCATCTCCTCCCCTCTCCCCGCTCTGAGTGGCACAAGGAGAATAGGGAATGGGGATTATGGTCAGTACATCACACGTCGCTTTACACCTCTCCTTCCTCCTCGGTGGAAGAACTCCTCGCATTCCTCCTCTGCTCCAGTGTGGGGTCCCTCCCACGGGCCACAGTCTTTCATGAACTGCTGCAGTGTGGGTCATTTTTCCACGGGGTGCAGTCCCTCCAGAAGAGCTGCCCCAGCGCAGGCCCTCCACAGGCCACAGCCTCCTTCAGGCATCTGCCTGCCCCGATGTGGGGTCCTCCACAGGCTGCAGGTGAATCTCTGCTCCTCCGTGGACCTCCATGGGCTGCAGGGGGACAACCTGCTCCACCATGGTCATCACCACAGGCTGCAGGGGAATCCTGGCCAGGAGCCAGCCACATTACTCCTCCCCCTCCTTCTTCACTGACCTTGGAGTCTGCAGCCATTCCTCTCACAAGGAATTCTTCACAATCAGCTCAGGCAGACGCCTCTCAGGTTCTCTTCACATCTCATCTCTTCTCTTCTCTTGACTGGGCCGAGTCAGTCCCAGTCAGCCGCTCGGCAGGAGGCCAGAGGGTGAGGGCTGCAAGGCCCACAAGGCTCGCGCCTCCCCCTCTCTGCCTCCTGTTTCTGCTTCTTCACTCTTTTCTTTTTCTTTTTTTTTGGTATTTCTTTTAATATTTCCCCCGTTTTAAAAATGTTATCACAGAGGTGTTACCACTGTCACCAGTTGGCTTGGCCCTGGCCAGCGGCAGGTCCACCCCTAGACCCAGCTGAGTCCACCAGACAAAGGGGAAACTTCTAGCAGCTTCTCAGTGCCGCTGTAGCCAGCACCCCCCCCGCCCCAGCTACGCAAAAGCGGCACAAAAAACACAGATACCAGAAGCTGTTTACACATGGTTGCCAACTATTTTCTGTGATAAGATCCAGAATTTCAGTTTTACCTATGTAACAGAATGTAGGTTTTAGCACTAATTTGCCCAGGCAGAGTGTGAAAATATGGTGGTGATTTCCTTTTCTGTGTAATACCCTGGAACATTTTTTAGCCATTGATTCGTGTCCTTATTTCCTCTAAGCTTAAAAGCCAGTCAGAGATCTTCCCAGTCAATGTCCTACCACTAATACAGTATGTTACCTCATTGTCAAACTTAATAATTCATGGACCTGCAGCATTAAAAGTGGCTGGCAGACAATTTTCCAGTTCTTTTCAGATGATTTAAAGTTTATATTAGTAAAAAGCAGTCACATTTATTGTAGATTAGACTGAAAGTCCACTATATGGAATCAGAGAGAGTTGGAAAGGACCTTTAAGGGTCATCTAGTCCAACCCCCCTGCAAGGAGCAGGGACATCTCCAACTAGATCAGGTTGCTCAGAGCCCTGTCCAACGTGGCCTTAAATGTTTCCAGGGATGGGGCATCTACCACCTCTGTGGGTAACCTGGTCCAATGTTTTGCCATCCTCACTGTAAAAAATTTCTTCTTTCTTCCTTTTGTCTTCCTCCCTCTATTTTAAAACCGTTACCTTTCACGACAGGCCCTGCTGAAGAGTTTCTCCCCATCTTTCCTGTAGGCCCCCTTTAGGTACTGGAAGACCACTATAAGGTCTCCCTGGAGCCTCCTCTTCTCCAGGCTGAACAGCCCCAACTCTCTCAGCCTGTCTTCATAGGAGAGGTGCTTCATCCCTGTTATCATCTTCGTGGCCCTCCTCTGGACCCTCTCCAACAGGTCCATGTCCTTCTTACGTTGACGGCTCCAGAACTGGACGCAGTACTCCAGGTGGTGTCTTAAGAGAGTAGAGCAGAGGGGCAGAATCACCTCCCTTGACCTGCTGGCCATGCTGCTTCTGATGCAGCCCAGGATGCTGTTGGCTGCCTGAACTGCAAGCATGCATTGCTGGCTCATGTTGAGCTTCTCATCCACCAGCACTCCCAAGTCCATCTCCTCAGGTCTGCTCTTGATTCATTCCCCGCCCAGCCTGTATTTGTGCCTGGGATTGCCATGACCCAGGTGCAGGACCTTGCACTTGGCCTGGTTGAACTTCATGAGGTTGGCACGGGCCCACCTCTCCAGCCTGTCAAGGTCCCTCTGGATGGCATCCCTCCCTTCCAGGGTGTTGATGGCACCACACAGATTGGTGTCGTCGGCGAACTTGCTGAGGATGCACTCTATCCCACTGTCCATGTCGCCAGCAGAGATGTTGAACAGGGCTGGACCCAACACAGGCCCCTGAGGAATGCCACTCGTCACCGGTCTCCACTTGGACATTGAGCCATTGACTGCAACTCTTTGAGTGCAACCATTCAGCCAATTCCTTACCCACCAAGTGGTCCATAATCGAAACATTTAACTTCAGGCTTAAACGTATTGGAACCTAAACAGTAATGAATAGTTACAGTGAAGCTCACATTTCGGAGATATTGAGCATGTTCTGTTAATAAGGTCTAGAAAATGACACAATGCAGTACAGAGTGGAGCATGTGAAAAGTCCTCCCTGCCCCTACGTTGTAATTTGTCCTTCTCCCTTTCCCCATCATGCACAGTTGTATTGACCTGTGGGCATGCATCTCCTTTTGGCTAGTTGCCTGCAGGTCATACCATGTGCCTTGAGCTGGGTGATGGGGAGAGCAGGGACCAAATCAAATGCTGCAGCTTTGAGCTTAGGTTGCATGCTCTGGGAATTGAGCAGAAGTTGGGGCTTCTGCTCCTCTACCTCTTGGCCACTTTTACTCCACCCTGTCCTGTGCAACTGCACAGTGAGCTGCTTGGTGTAACCTGGCTGCCAGCGGCAGCGAGTGGTACAGGAATCCGTCTGCGTGAGGGGAGGGGAAGCTGATCCTTGTAGAAGACCAAGTGGATGATGGACATAGAGGCTTTGGGAACTTTGGGAGTGTTTTGTTTATGGCTTCATTTTATAGTGTAAGAAGGGAGAGGGACTACATGCTCTTGTGTTGTGAACCAGTAAATGTGAAATGCTGTAAGAGCAGAACGTTCTCTTCTAACTGAACAGACTGTTCCTTCAAAAAGCAGCGACTGAAGAGCAGCCCAGTAGCTAATATGGAATGGGCGTGCTGTAAGCATGCATGTCACTGAAGCCTGAATAAAAAGAATTAATTTAATTATTTTACTATCTAGGAGATAAAAGAAATAGTAAAAATATTTTTAAAATATGTTTTTTAATGATTTTTTAAATTTGTTGAAATACTTCAAGTTTTCTCAAGCCCTATAGCTTTTTAAAGTTGCAGATTTGGGTCAGGGAGGAGCCAGGCTAGGACACATGGACATTACCTGTTCTTTGAGGCTTTAAATTCTCAAAGTCATGTGTGGGGTGTGGTTTTTTGGGGGGAAACAGGGGTTGGTGGGTTTGTTGGTTTGTTGTTTTGTTTTTTTTTTTTAAAATTTTTCTTGCTATGATACTTAGAGTTTTCTGAGAGTCATGCTGAAGTCTGGGCATGCCTCCCTCTGTGTGTATTTGCTAAATAGACTCTTGTTTCCAACTACGTATTCTCTTTTCCAGTATGTATTACATGAATGTGCATATTTCTGCTGGAAGTCCTTGATTTGAATTAATATCTCCATAGGTTGCCTGAAAGCTTTCCTGAATTACAGAATCTAACGTGTCTTTCAGTAAATGACATCTCTCTGCAAGCACTACCTGAAAACATTGGGAAGTAAGTTTTTTATACTTTATTGCTATCTTAATTTTGTTACACCTATTGTGTAAATGGCTTGCATAATTGTATGTAATATACCTATAAAGTTGTTTACAGATCTGCACTTATTTTTTTTATATTCTTTCCAGTTTGATGTATTTGTTTAAGAAAAATCCCTTTGCATTTTCACTTGACATTAGCAGGTTAATGAGAATTCTGAAGCACGCATGTATATGTTTCGCCTCGGTTCTTTGGGATTTGGAGTAACTTGGAATGTGCAAAATTAAATAGGTGTTTTGTGATGTGGATCTGACCTTTTGCTTTCCTTCTTTGATAGTAGATCATTGATCCATTATTGTGAACATGTCAGATGACTTGCAGCTTAGCTCAAAACCAGACAGTTGTTGGCACAAGAACAAATGGATAAAAGCTGGCTGTGATCAGGATAGAAATTAGAAGGTTCCTAACTACAGAAGCAGTCTGTTTCTGAAAAACACTCCAGTGGGAAGTATGGAGATGAAAACTCATGGAACAGCTCTTAAGATGAAATTTGATAAGCTTTTAAGGTTTATCTGTTAACTCTAGAAAGTAGAGCAGGACACATGGCAAGTAAAGTGAACATTATTTATCTGCCTCATTTTGCCTGCAATTAACATCCACGCTTGCAGAAGGGAAATCTCTCCTCTCTTAGTGGGGAGAGGGGTATCTTCCGGTTTGAAGGTGAACCATTTCATGTTTCCTGACTTGAATATGTGAGAATGGCTGTGGTGGTTCAGATCAAGGGCTCATCTGACTCGACTTCCTTCTACAGTTGCCTACATGTACATGCCTAGAGAGGATTAAGAAGAAAAGTATGTGTTTGAGTATTCTTCTTTCCATCCCTTGACTCTTTCTGGTTTAGAGGATTTCCTGAGCTTTGGATTTTGGTTTGTCTAATTGGTAGACCATAGTGAATCTCTCTTCCATATACTTGCCCAGTTTCTCCTTGAGCTTACATAGACATCTTTAGTATTTGTCCCTGGCAAATAGTTGCACAGATCTATTACCCATTGCATTAATTTGTTGGTTTTTTGAGCCTGGCTCCGCCTACCTTGCCTATGATCCCAAGTACTGGGAGAGACAGTGAACAGCTGATCCCTATGTGTTCGATCTGCTGTTGATGCCTTTGTAGTTTTCTACTGTATCCCCAGGTGCTTTTTTCCAGGCTGAAGAGTCTAACTTGCTGTTCCAGCTTCAGGAGTAGTCTTCACAGAAGTTAAGATACCTGTGCTTTAACTCAGAAAATTTAGTTTATTGCTTTTTCTGGGAAACATACCACTATAGACAACTGGAAATTTCTTGCAGCACCTGATTGTTCTCTATCTCCCTCCCTCCCCCACTCCCCGTTTTTTTTTTTTTTTTTTTGTAAATCTGCACCTGCCTTTATGGTTACCTTGCCCGTATTGTTGTTCTAAGATGCCCTGTACTGAACCACTTACATCTTTTTTTTCAGAAAGCTACAGTAACTCAAATGTTGAGTCATGAGTATCAGTAGAGGACTATTAATCTTGGACACCCTTTCATAAAGTGGAATATTTCTGACATGGATTCTCTAGGGAGTCAGCATAGTCTCTAACAGTAAAACCCAACTGTTTCTGAACAGAGGAGTCCTGCAGAAGGGATCTTATTATTAAGAGCTCCTGCAATGTAGTCAAGTTCAGACTGGCATTGCTTTAGCCACTTCCCATGAGTATGAAAGCTGTCAGCTGGCACCACTCCAGCAGCAACAGAAGTGGAAAAATGTCTTTTGAAACGTTCCACAAGCACTAACAGGTACAGCTAATGTGTGCCCAGTGACTATGGCAAAGTCTTACCTAAAAATTGCATGGGCCAGGGCTTTTGTGGCATTCTTCCTTTTCTGTAGATGTTCACAAAACTTTTCATGCAGCTTTTTTGCAGCACTGGCAGCTAAGAATGGACTTGTTCAGACTTTGTGATTACTGGAAACCAAGGACAAAAATTTGGGATCCTGCCTGATTCTGAAAATGGATACGTGGTACATGACAAGCTGAAACGATTCCCGAAGCATGAAGTGGACTGCTGCTTTGCAGACAGTGGCTAGAGGAAGGTTTCTGGCTTCCCTGAGAGGTCACTGGCTGCAGTGGCTCTGGCTTCTTGCTTGTCCTGCCTGTCATTTGTTAGTGTGAGTGGCGATGGCCTCTGTTTTGGAGCAGATGACTAAAAACAACTGATCAAAATGGGGATACCAGACATTGGTAGAGATGTCAGTATGTGAAGCCGTGCAAGAATAAGGCTAGAAATGTGCCTGTTGTTGATCCTGAGCAGTCCAGGGAATGCTCTGATACTGTTTCAGCCCTACGTGAGCTGTTGCAGAACAGAGCAGTGTAAGCCATCCTCCCTCAAAGCCTGTATCAAATTCCTGATATTTAAGCTAAAAACCAGGGGTCCTCACTTGCTTTGTTAAGAGCCATATGCTTGTCCTGGTGGTCTTGGTAAGTTCTCCTGAAGGATTGGAGTTTTATTCAAGTCTGACCAGCTTACTTTGATTGAGAAGTGCTCCCATGTTAGCTACCTAGAATATGACTATTGTATTTTTACAAAATCACTTTAATCTCATTAGTACAAATTCCTGTTGTCATATTTATGCTTAAAGAAGCAGAGACAGATGTGTGGGGCTGTTGTCTTTGGCTCATCAGGTATTCACAATAGGTAAGAATATGGAATATAGTTGGGAAGTTGGCGATAAGCTTGGGCTAAAGATGCATGCTTTCCAACTCAGAAGAATATTAACATAACATGAGGAAAACTTGTGGGGTGCCCACCCAAAATGTAACTGTTCCTCAAGTCTGTTGTGGAATGTCTTGGTGACAGAGAGGAAGGGATCCTGTCTGGTTCGAGTTGGAAATTATTGGGAGATTTTGTTTGTAACCAATTAGAACTGCAACCTGAAGTCCTTATGGATCACTTACCTCTGAGAGTGAATTTTACCACATTTTTGGCATTAGATCTATAAGTAATATTTTTTTTTTTCAGTTTGGCTACCAACAAGTGCAGCTTTCCTTTTTTAGTTCACAAATTTTTTGTAATTTATTGCAAATGAATTTGATGGTGCAGCTTACTGCTTTGTGTTTGGTAAAAGCAGTGAAATGCTCTGTGGCTTCTCCAAAGGTTGCCTACTTCTGCTCTTTGTTCCCTTCTCTGTTCTTTTCCCTCTGCACTTGCTGGGACTCAAAGAGAAAAGCTAGGAATTATAAAGAAAGTTATGCTAATTGTGTCTATAGGGTTGAAGAGAACAAGTAAAGCTCTTGGAGGTGTTTGGATGTCTTTGGAAATGCTTCATTGGAGTTTGTACGCTTTGGATAATAATCCGTGGTCTTATTTGATGGAATAGACTGGACCTATGTGCTCTATGTGAGATCTGTCAAATAATGAGCAAACAAATATATCCTGGTGATTTATTCTGCTACATTTGGGCTTATTTGGGAGAAATTTGAAGTGCCTGTGCTTACTGCCAGTCTTCTGTCCACTAGAGTACGTGGAAACTTAGGGAAATGGATCCTAACTTCTTCTCCTGTCTGGGAAACTGCCTAATACAGCCAGTGAAATCTCTAATTCATCTTCATGTGATCAGTATGTACTTAGTGCCTTTTTTTAAGCTACCGACTTAAAATCTTGTGTCACTGCAAACTTACCCTGCTATCTTAGATGAGGAAAGCAACAAAAGTAATGGCAAATATTTTCCAAACAGCAATACTTTGAAGGTTAGCTAGGAAGTTCTTCCTGATTGCAGTGAACCGTTAGTGGAAGGGCGTGGAATTCACATATCCAGTCTGTTTTTCACCTGGTCTGATGTATAAGATGAATGCCAGTGTTCAGCTTCACTGACCCAGGCCAGTGTCTGAATTTCTGCAAGCTGCTGATATGTGGAGCTGCTGTCAATATTTTTACTGTGCCGTTAAGAATTCACCCACATAGACCTTTTACATTTTTCTTTTCCTTTGTGTTGCCAAAAGGAGTATTTTTAAGGGTCCCAACTGGACATTTGAAGAACATAGGCAAAGCCTCCCTTGAGCCTTTTGTCCTTCCTCTTGCTTGCCCATAGCCACGCTCAGTGTGTGTCAACTTTCCCTTGTTAGATGAAGCATTACTCTTTTCAGCTCGTATATTGTTTTAAGGCTTACTAGAAAGATGTGTGACATACTATTTTAAGACTTGCTAACAGACTAGATGTCTTAATATTAATATAACTAGTGCCATTTTTTGTATTTCTCTGTGGTTTGTGTTCTCTTAACTCGTCGTGTGGTTGCTATCTGGAGTAAAACAGTGAATGCTAATGCATGTGAGGTGTTTTGGCTAATAATTAGGTGGGTGCAGATTGGAGCAGGAGTTGTCCTGTTGGCTAGTTGAACCATTTGGAGAAACAAGTTACACAATTCAAGCTATGAGTGGGAGTGTCTTTTACAGTGTTTCTCAGTCTAATGAGAGCAAGTCTAATTTCCTTGCCTATTCTGCAGGATCATGTGTATCTGTAGAGCTGCCCAACGAGCAAGCATAACCGGTTTCTCCCAGTGGAGGCTAGCATTTAGGAATTTCCACTTACTTCCAGGTTTTTTCTTCAGTACTTCCTTATTCGTGTAACACCCAAAACATAGGGCATGACATTTTCTTGAATTTCAAAAGTCAGAGTATTTGAGTAAATCAGGGTGTTTATCTGTAAGGCTTCCTAGGGCTTATCTTACAGTAGTATGAATAATCTAATGTCTGTCTGTCCCCAGTACCTTCTCTGTCCATTTGTGTTCCTTCTGTAGCATTGGCTTCAGGGTTAGTTCCCCACCACCAGCCCATGGGTATATTAGCTTTTTACTAGCAAAGATTTGGGAACTTAGAAATCCATGCAGTGGTCTCATGGCTTAATGTCTACAAAGAGGAGAGATTGTGTCAGCTTTGTGTGTTTGTTTATTTATGGTTCTCAGGCTTGAACAAAGTCCAGGTACCTTCTTTGGAAAGCCTTTTATGTGCATCTCTGATGTTTAATGTAGTAGCAGGCTCTCAGATTGGTGCTTCACAAGGAATTGGCCTTTGCCAGAAAAATCTAGTCCTTTCAGCCTGAAATCCATATCTGAAAAAGGCAGTTATGTGTCAAACTCTGTGAGGACAGAAAATCAACAAGTTTCTTTAATGGCTGAAGTAAAGTGCAGAGCTTCACTACTGTGCTTTAAATTATGATTTAAGGCCTGCTGCCTATCAGCACACCAGACATCTAACTCATATCCAGTTTTCAGCTTTCACAATTTATTTTTTCAACAGTCTTGCCTGTGTCCAGGAAAGATAAAGATTACCTCTTTTTTTTGGATGCTAAGGTTTAAATGTGAGATTATTACTGACTGGCAGGTAGAGTGTTTTGGAAGTTCCCTGCCTGAACTCTAGCATGGCATGGCAAATAAAAAAGTTTTCCTCTGCTATACACAATCTTTATTCCCGCGGCCCCCTCCCCCACCGCCCCCAACTCTAAAATGTACAGATGGTCTCCTACTTGGACATGATCTCCAAATCCTGAGGATTCAATAGAAGATCATAGTAATATCATGATTGATAGTATCCCCGTAATTCACAAGTTACCCTCCCACCCTTTTTTCAGAGAACTGCAGAGACTGTGGTGCAAGAAAGTAGAATAGCTTTATTTTAGCTTTATAAACTTTTGATGTGGGGAGGGGTGAATTTCTTTAGGTGAGAAGGATATTCTTCTGATGCCAGTGACTGATGAGTCTGGTTTACCCCCAAGCTGCAAGCAGGCTGAATGGATCTGTGGACCTTACTACTGAAAGGGAATTACCAGGTAAGCAGAGAAATTTTCCTCTTAATGTCTGCAGCTAGCAGGTAGAGTGCTGAAATAGGCATTTCATTATGACAGTGAACATAGTGAAAAGAATAGAGCAAATGTTACTGCACTTAGGAACATTGTTTTGCGGAAAGATCTGTTATAGACATGCTTTGCAAGAGTTGTGGAACCACACATATTCAGAGGTTTCACGTTAGAAACAAAGTCACTGAGCATGGTGGCTTTTTATATGTGTCTGTTTAATTCTAGAGGTTTTGAACCTTTCACCCACTTCTGAACTCGGAGTCTTTAATATTGATCTGACTAGGAGTAGCTGGAGAAAAAAAGGTCTTCACGGGCAGGGATGATGTGCTCAATGCAGATGATCCAGAAGCAGATCAGAATGGCATGCTTATTCTGATAATGGATTCCTGGACCAGTCCTTGACTGCAGTTTTCCTCAGTGTATGCCAAGATGCCTCAAGTGTAGATTACACATCTGATAGCATCACACAGAATGGAAAATGCTCTTAAAATTGTGTGAAACAAGACAATGTAATTGTGTTATAAGGTTTAGCATAGAATTGTAGAATAGTTAGGGTTGGAAGGGACCTTCAAAGATCATCTAGTCCAACCCCCCTGCAAGGAGCAGGGACATCTCCAACCAGATCAGGTTGCTCAGAGCCCCATCCAACCTGGCCTTGAATATTTCCAGGGATGGGGCATCCACCACCTCTCTGGGCAACCTGTTCCAGTGTTCCAGCACCCTCATTGGAAAAAAAAAAATTTCCTGATGTCTAGTCTGAACCTACCTCCCTCTATTTTGAAACCGTTCCCTCTTGTCCTGTCACAACAGGCCCTGCTGAAGAGTTTCTCCCCATCTTTCCTGTAGGCCCCCTTTAGGTACTGAAAGACTGCTATAAGGCTTCCCTGGAGCCTCCTCTTCTCGAGGCCGAACAGCCCCAACTCTTTCAGCCTGTTCTTGTAGGAGAGGTGCTCCAGTCCTCTGATGATCTTCGCGGCCCTCCTCTGGATGCTTTCCAACAGGTCCACAAGCATAATACTGTCCGGTTAAAATACCGTCTTACATGATACAACAGAAATGGTGAGGAGGCTTATCTTCCAAATACATAGAAGGAAGACAGTTTGTAGGTGGTCTGGCTAGGCTCATATAAATAGTATTAAAGCTCTCACTCTAGCTTATCTGAATTTAGCATGACAAGTAATATTTACAGAGTTTGACTAAGTAGAGTATTCAGTGTTAATCACAGCTGTTTGCTAAGTGGCAAAACTGAATGTTAAGGAACTTGAAAGTTTATTTCAGGAGCACTGTTTAACAATGTAATAGTGAATGCAGTGCCATCTGGCCTTTAAATAAGACATGTTCTATCTTCTTTGTTACGCAGGAAAGAAATATTTAACATATATTTAGCAATATATTTTGGAAATAAGTAATTCAATTTTTTTTTTTTTTAGTTAAATCTTTGACACTGTGTGAGTGGAATAGAATATATTTTGAAAAATAAATCTGTTGTGATAGTGAATTGCCTTAGCGTTCTCAACCTGTTTCAGTAATTTTTACAATTGGAGAATGTTTAGTTAAAGCATTTGGAAGGCAACAGGCTGAGCCGTAATGATGAATCTCTCTTCTTAATGATACCTTTTGAAGGTAATGGAGAGTTCAGTGTTCCTGTCTATTTTTTAGACCATACTTGTTGCTGTATGTGAGGGAGAGAGAGAGAGTAGAACTAATCTCGGCAACCTAAAATCCAAGCTTATGTAGAAAACTAGTCTTCATTAGCAGCTTAGACTACATCTGTTACATATTTATGGAATTCCTTGGCTATAAATTGTAGAACTTTCCTCTGTTTTTAAAATTTGGATGTGACTTGTACTACTGGCCATGTGTTTAGTCTTTCCTCCAGTTAGTGACTGGTAAGATACTGATGCTTTTTATCCTTCTTTTTTTTTCACTTCTGGAAGCTTTTTATAAGCCAATTAATGGTATTGACACTTCAAGTAACCGACAACACAAATGCTCTTCCTCTGGCTTTCAGTGTCTTTACTATTTAGGTCTAGGATGACAGAATTAATACCTTTACTTTCTTACCTTCAAATACTTACGGTCTGAGTAAGTGGTGTTTTGAGAGCTGGATAGTGACTAACTCGGTCATTTTCTTGGGGAAAAAAGTCTGCTAAATGTCAGATTCTCAATGAATTGTAGGTCTGTGACTAGAAGCCTTATGGGATGGGAGTAGCTTAATAGGATCCTGTCAGATGAATGACTAGTCATGTAACTGGTGTGTCCTGGGGCAAGGTCATACATGCTACTGGTAGTTTTATTTGGGCAGTGGAGATGGGCTGTAATATATTTGCGTATGGCTAGTTTAATGCATTTTGTATGCTGTTGGCAGACTACCACAGTTACCTTCTCATCTCTTGGAAGACCCTTGATAGACCAAAAATCCAGCATGTTCCTTTTCTGCACAAAAAAGAAAATTGGTTACCTAATTTAAACTCCCTTCCTAGCTTAGTGTCACAATGCATGTTTCAAAGTGTACATGCTATGTAGAGATGCAGGGGAAGGCGTTACGAAAGTAACAGTACTCTTCAGCAAACTGAAGTCCTTTGGAACTGGTGGAAGTAGCCAGAACGTGGACTTCATATCTTCAAAAAAAAAAAAAAAAAGGGGAGATGATGTGAAGAAGCTGAGCGGGGGCAGAGAGGGGGAGGCGCGAGCCTTGTGGGCCTTGCAGGCCTCACCCTCTGGCCTCTCGCCGGGCAGCCGACTGGGCCCAACTCGGCCCGGCCTGGCTACAAGAAGTGGAGAGGAGATGAGATGTGAATGAGATGTAAAAAGATCCTGAGAGGCGTCTGCCAGCCTGTTGTGAGGAATTTTTCTGTGAGAGGAACAGCTGCAGACGCCAAGGTCAGTGAAAAACGAGGGGGAGGAGTAATGTAGCTCCTGGCCAAGATTCCCCTGCAGTCCGTGGTGAAGACCATGGTGGGGCAGGTTGTCCCCCTGCAGCCCATGGAGGTCCACGGAGGAGCAGAGATTCACCTGCAGCCCGTGGAGGACCCCACGCTGGAGCAGGTGGAGGCCTGAAGGAGGCTGTGGCCTGTGGAGGGCCTGCGCTGGGGCAGCTCTTCTGGAGGGACTGCACCCCGTAGAAGAGATGACCCACACTGCAGCAGTTTCACAAAGGACTGTGGCCCGTGGGAGGGACCCCACGCTGGAGCAGGGAAGGAATGCGAGGAGTTCTTCCCCTGACGATAAAGCAGCGATGTGAAACAACATGTGATGAACTGACTGCAACCCCCATTCCCTCTTCCCCCCTGTGCCACTCAGGGCAGGGGAAGGTAGTAGAGATAATATTAACCTCCCCCACCCCTCCCTCTTCCTAGGCTTATCTCATTCTCTGTCTCATTATCCTGCTATTTTTAGAAATAAATGAATAGTTTTCCCCAAGTCGAGTCTGTTTTGCCCGTGATGGTAACTTTAAGGATTTCTCCCTGTCCTTATCTCAAACCTTGAGCTGTTCTTCTTATATCATCTCCCCCTGTTCTCTCGGAGGGTGGGGGGAGTGAGAGAGAGAGACTGCGTAATCTGGTCCGAATCAGGGCTGAACTACGGCAGTGTTCCCAGTCCTGTTGCTGGGACTGGGGTAAAAATGGGACTGTGATAGAAATGGGATATAGAGTGTTGTCTGCTGTTACACTTAAGGCTGACTCTCTGTCCCCTTGAATAGGGGAATGATGCAGCTGTCCCTGATAAAGTACTAGGATAATTCATCTCAGTTTTGTATTTGTAATTTTATGAGACAGAGTATATTTAATGTATGTGGTATGCTGAAAATGTAATTTAATCCAAGGTAACTAAGGAATGTGTGTGTTTTGTTTTTTTTTTTTTTTTTTTTTTTTAAAAACCCTCCATTTGATGTTTTTTTACCAATTGCTGTCATCCAGAGTCGCATGTGCTTTTGAAATGGTTATTTTGTAGGGCACATTCCTACTGATAATCTCTTTGTAATCAATCCAAATAAAAACTGACTTGCTTTGGAAGAAGAATGCAACGTGCTTTGGTTCCGATTTTAGTGTTGGTTCTAGTCTTACCGTTATTTTGGAGAAGACCACTGCGATTGACATAAAGGAGTATTTGTGGTGTTCCGTATCTGTAGTCTGTGTTGGATTGCAAGTTTCTCTCTCAAATCCTGACAGGAATGCACAGGAAAGACACTTCCAGCATTTATGGACTTCTTCACTGCTATTAGTTTTGTTCTCAATTATTGATTTCACATTCTTGTTTTCATTCTTCTAGCTCACGTGATGAATAGCAGTATGTGCAGTTACTTTAGGTACAGCTCTGAACAAGTGTGTCTGGTTTGTACATAAAATTACATTTTTTGCTATATTGTGCCCATAAATTCAGCTTGGTTCTACTCTTACACTGGAAATCATTTGGAATGTGAAGATGGAAACCTTTGTAATTTTTTTCAGTTACTGTGTCCTCCACCTCATTTGTCTGTTGCCCTGTGCTCAGTAATTTCACACGCATGCTTAGTGTTTGAGATGTATATGGTAGCTTTTGTGGTGAGAATTATTACAATATTTATGCTTTCTACAGGCTTCTGTGAAATAGCTTCTTATGATAGTAGTCTTGGAAAAGTAGAATCATAGAATCATAGAATGGTTAGGGTTGGAAGGGACCTTCAAAGGTCATCTAGTCCAACCCGACTCCAAGGAGCAGGGACATCCCCAACTAGATCAGGTTGCTCAGAGCCTCATCCAGCCTGGCCTTGAACGTTTCCAGGGATGGGGCATCCACCACCTCTCTGGGCAACCTGTTCTAGTGTTCTACAACCCTCAGTGTAAAAATTTTTTTCCTAATGTCCAATCTAAATCTATCCCCCACTATTTTAAAACCATTACTCCTTGTCCTATTGCAACAGGCCCTACTGAACAGCATCTCTCCATCTTTCTTGTAGGGCCCCCTTGAGGTACTGGAAGACCGCTATCAGGTCTCTCCGGAGCCTCCTCTTCTCCAGGCTGAACAGCCCCAACTCTCTCAGCCTGTCCTCATAGGAAAGGTGCTCCAGCCCTCTGATCATCTTCGTGGCCCTCCTCTGGACCTTCTCCAACTGGTCCATGTCCTTCTTCTGTTGGGGGCTCCAGAACTGGACACAGTACTCCAGGTGGGGTCTCACCAGGGCAGAGTAGAGGGGGAGAATCGCCTCCCTCGACCTGCTGGCCATGCTCCTCTTGATGCAGCCCAGGATGTGGTTGGCCTTCTGGGCTGCAAAGGGCGCATTGCCTGCTCATGTTGAGCTTCTCATCCACCAGCAGTCCCAAGTCCTTTTCCTCAGGGCTGCTCTCAATCCATTCCCCGCCCAGCCTGTGTTTGTGCCTGGGATTGCCATGACCCAGGTGCAGGACCTTGCACTTGGCCTGGTTGAACTTCATGAGGTTGGCATGGGCCCACCTCTCCAGCCTGTCAAGGTCCCTCTGGATGGCATCCCTCCCTTCCAGCGTGTCGACGGCACCACACAACTTGGTGTCGTCTGCGAACTTGCTGAGGGTGCACTCTATCCCACTGTCCATGTTGCCAACAAAGATGTTGAACAGGACCGGGCCCAGCATGGACCCCTGAGGGATGCCACTCGTGACCGGTCTCCACATGGACATTGAGCCGTTGACCACCACTCTCTGAGTGCGGCCATCTAGCCAACTCCTTATCCACCGAGTGGTCCGTCCATCAAACCCATGTCTCTCTAGTTTAGAGAGAAGGATGTCGTGCGGGACAGTGTCAAAAGCTTTGCACAAGTCCAGGTAGATGATGTCTGTTGCTCGTCCCTTGTCCACTGATGCCGTCACCCCATCATAGAAGGCCACCAAATTGGTCAGGCACGATCTGCCCTTGGTGAAGCCATGTTGGCTGTCACCAACCACCTCCTTGCTCTCCATGTGCCTTAGCATGGTTTCCAGGAGAATCTGCTCCGTGACCTTGCGAGGCACAGAGGTGAGGCTGACCGGCCTGTAGTTACCTGGGTCTTTCTTATTCCCCTTTTTAAAAATTGGGGTTATGTTCCCTCTCTTCCAGTCATCGGGGACCTCACCAGACCGCCACGACTTCTCAAATATGATAGCCAGTGGCTTTAGCCAGTGGCTTGGCAACTTCATCCGCCAGTTCCCTGAGGACCCGCGGATGGATCTCATCAGGACCCATGGACTTGTGCACCTTTAAATTCCTCAGATGATCCTGAACCTGCTCTTCGAGTACAGTGGGCGGTTCTTCATCCTCGCAGTCCCTGTTTGCACCTTCTACAGCTTGGGTGGTGGGACAAGAACTCTTGTCGGTGAAGACTGAGGCAAAAAAGTCATTGAGAACCTCAGCCTTCTCCATGTCCTGGGTAACCAGGACACCAGTTCCCTTCTGGAGGGGGCCTACATTTTCTCTGGACTTTCTTTTGTCCCCTACGTACCTATAAAAGCTCTTGTTGCATTTTATATCCCTGGCCAGATTCAGTTCTGCCAGGGCTTTGGCCTTCCTTACCTTATCCCTGGCCATTCACATAGCCTCTTTGTAGACCTTTTTTCTTTTTCTCTCTTTTTTTTTTTTTTTTTTTTTTTTTCCTTTCTCCATTAGAATATAGATGACATTTTGCTTGTGCATTTTCTGTTGGGTTTTTTTGAGGAGCGGGGGGGAGCGAGGACCATTTGTCTGTGTTAGAGAGCAGCCTGCAAATGCTCTATGCATTTGTGCTTTTGTGCTTCTAAATGCAGTTAGTGTAGAGTCGCTGATGGAACTGCGTCTTCTGAGTAGGCTGCTGTTGGCTTGGCGTTTTATGGATCGAAACAGGTAATCCCCATGACTGGTTTTCTCTCCTAGATGAAGATTAGGATTAGGGAAAAATCTCTGAAATTGTTGAAGTGTGGCTTCCTTTAGTTCCTTTCAGAGACTTCAGAAAGACTCTTGACTAACAGTGCACCCATAAAATTAAGGGCAGAGGGAAAAGAAGTTATTTCATCTAGTGTATTGTGAGAAATATCTATTTGTAGTTGAGAAGAGAAAGAATTGCACTTTCTGGAGATAATGTATTATTAAATCAGAAAACATATTTGAAATCTAGCAAGAAATGTAGGATTTTTCTTGCAAATGACTAAAAATCCTGTTTCTTGACATACCTTATAAACAGAAAAATGTTAGTGAACGTACGGTGTGTTAAGAAAGAATGCAGTGTGTTGGTAAATTTAAAGAAGAGCTATACCTCTGCTCTGTATTGTATTAGAGACCGGTGCTTGAGTACATCAGCATGCCTTCTATATGATGCTGTTTTCTGTGATAATGGTTATATTTTCCCATTTTAAATTACACACATAGGTTTGTTGGGAGCCGCTTCTGTAACTAGTTGAAATTAAGAGAAATGAGTCAAAAATTTCCTCTCATTTTCTGGCGTGTCTTTCATATGGATCCACCTTAAACATAATACTTCAGTCTAATGGGACAGCTTTGCTGGTCCATGGACTTAGTCTCTGTTTTATACTGTTTCAGTGAGAAGCTTAATTTTGTCGATTTGGGTCTGCTTACACTAGGTTTGGACTCAAGACCTTGGAAGAAGTAGAAAAGATAGATTAGAGGGATGGAGGGCAATATCTTTGTTTTGTTCCAGCGTATCGTTATATTTGTGAGCATGCTGTGGGTGAGAACAGCTGTAGAATAAAACATTTTTCCTCAGAAAGCTGTGTCATTAGGGATGAAAACATAAACCTGTAGGTAGCTGACTCCCATAAGAAGAGAACCTAGCCTGGGATTGCGGTCGGCCACGGTCAGTCTCCAAAATGCATGGTATGCCATTGGGTGCAAACCCAGCTGTTGGTGGGTATCCACAAGAGCACATCTACCCAGTGAGTCCTCACAGTGCTGCTGGCTTAGGCAGTCAGATGCCTTCCTTGCACCTTCTTGGCAGTTATACTGGCCCAGGTGTTTAAGGGGATTTATTCTATGTTGGATTAGGGATCTGTGTTACTCTTTTTGCTGGGTTATTTTTAAGCAGGATCAATTTCCTGAGCAGATTCAGTGGCCTGCCCCAGTTTAATGATACGGTGAGGCTGGTTAAGATGGTGATTCCCATCTTGCTGTTGAACGTGGTTTTACTGACAAAGATTTCTGTTTAACCACAGCCAAAGTGCTCTCTGATGTAAGAGGAGAAATTAAGAGATTGCACTGTTTTACTCATCGACACTTCAACGTGATGGGGAGGGAGATAAATAGATGCAGGGTGATCTGCAACCTCAGGATTACAAGGCAGCTTAGCGATGTGCGTATCCTTTTTGTATTCTCTTGGTAAAAGTGAATCATGGGCCTCACCTAGTATGAACTCGTAGAGAAAGTACGAAATTCAAAGGAAGGTTGGAATAGGTTTCTAGAAAACGTGTAAACAAAAATGTAATGGCAGTCTGTGGGTGGTAATGTGAGTAAGAACAGACCTAGATTCCTCTTGGAGAGAAATGGTTCTCCATGACCCCTTTCCTCTCCCCCTCCACTGGTTTGGTTTCCATGAGGAAGCTGGATACTGTGTCTGATCTTGACTTGTTTTTTATAGTGTTAGAATTTTTGTGTGAGAATTTCCTTTTGTGTTATTGGAATGACAGCTTCCTTATTACCTTGCTTCTGTCAAATGATTTTGAGTGGCAGTAGCTGAGTTATTCTCACTTATCTTTGAATTGAATTTGTAATAGGTTTCTACTAAAATATCTTTACCTACATGGTATGCTTTAATTGTATTTCTTCTGGAGGAGCACAGAATGCATTGGGTAAAATGGGCTTATTTTAAAAGCTGGAGAGGACTGCTGAGACTGTAATCAAAGCTCCTGTGAGATTTTTTTTCACCATTTTCTGAATGCAGTATGAAATAGGTGCTTGAAATAAGGATGTATTTTTCAGACACCATCCAAACTTAATCCATGAAAAAGTCTTCTTTCCCATTTAACTCACTGCCTCAGTTATGGTGCTTTCTGTGGTTAAACTGGAGTTACAATATGAAGGTTTTTCTTTAGTTCTATTCAGGTTGTCAGCTGCTTTTTTACTGGGACTAACTAATGACTAATGATCCTGTAATTCAGTGTGTTGGTATTGTTTGAAGTGAGAAGAAGTATTTCAATTTAATGTCTGAGTACATGGCCTGCTTTTTCTTTTTGGTTCCCCCCCCCCCCCCCCCCCCCCCCCCTTCTCCTAAGGTGTACAAACAAAAACATTTTGAGTTTAAATTTAACATGTGTTTCAAATTTAGTGGAATTCTTTTTTTAATCTAGTATTTATTTAAGGCCTAGCACACTGTCCAGCTTGCTGCACAACAGAGCAGAACATATTCTGTTGTAGGAAACTACTTATTTGCAGTCACCGTATCTGGTTTTTATTTTTCCCTGGGATACTGGAGGATTAGAGCAGATTATAGTGTTGGGATAATGTCTGGCTCCTTGTGTTCTATTTAGTCATAAATAAAACCTTCAAAAATCTGAATGTTGCTATGGTGATGTTAGTAAAAGCCTGGGATATGGAGTAAGTGAGCCGCTTAGAAGCGTAATTTCACTTACAGTAATGAGCACGCCATCGCTGGAACAGTGGTGGGTTTACCTGATGCTCTGTAACTTTGGTAGCCCACGCCGGATTCTGAAAGCGAGGAAGTAAATGCAATTTGTGTGAATACGCTCTGTTCAGTAACTTGCAACTACTGACATTTCAACAAATGGAAATTTGTGTTTTGTTTGTTTACTTTCTAGCTTTAATGTGTTGAAGTATTACACAGAAAAAAGCAAAAACTTCCAGTCTTTCAATATGCTGCCTTTTGGATGATGGTCTGGTTGAATAAAAACAACAGACAAATCAGCTCACAGCAATTTTGTTTTAAACTATGTAAGCACACTTTTCTTCTGAAAGTGTGGAATATAAAAAGTAAGATTGCATTAAAATGTGGTTTGTTTGTTTGTTTCCCCCCCCAGTCTTTATAACCTGGCTTCACTGGAACTTAGAGAAAATTTGCTGACGTATTTACCTGAGTAAGTGACGCTTCATGTGTTTGATTATATTAACAGAAAATGTTCTTATTTTAAAATCTGCTAACATATGAAACTGAATGACAGTTAGAAAAATTATTCAGTGCTCATTGACAAAATGTATGAGATACAGCTTTGTTTCAGCAACACCGAGTTACATCCATTACTTCTAGGTGTACTTGTACTGTAGCAGGAGCCTACAGTCTCTGTTATAAAATCACAGAATGGTTTGGGTTGGAAGGGACCTTTAAAGGTCATCTAGTCCAACCCACTGCAAGGAGCAGGGACATATTATGTGTAAAATACAGGAACACCAAATATTTCTTCCTGAGTGCATTGAACTTGCATATCAGCATTGGGAGTGGTAGTTTGGGTTGTTCCCATGCTGAGATTTCATAACTGTGAAAGTAGGGTAATAGGATCTCAGACATTTCCACTCTAGACTTTCATAGCATTTAAATAAGTGTTTGTGTTAAAGGACTAAGTAACCAAAAGCTTCGAAAACCTGGAGATCAAAGCCTTGGTGACAAACTAGGCCTACTGATGTCTGAAGTCTTACTCCACCCACTGTCATTTTGGGGTGGCAAAAGATAACTAGTTGTCTCTGTGCTATCTGTATTGCAGCAGAGGAATTGGTGGGCTCTTACAAGATTAATCAGTTATGTTTTGGGGATCCTTTTTGGCTTGCTGGAAGAAGCCTCTTCTTTCTCTAGTGGAGGAATTTCCTTCCTTCACTACCTGGCTGCTTCTTGGGAGAGTTTTGGTGATGCCTATTCTGCTTGTTTAGGTAATCTAATAGACACTGTAATAGATTTAAACTATTTTAATCAGAATCTCTTCCCTAGTCGCTTTGGGGTTCTTTTTTTCCTATCAGTCTACCCACTACCTCAGTTGCGACTGTCTGTAGCTGTGAGCCACAAGACACTTTAAATGTCGGTGGACAGAAGATATGAATTGCTAGCTAGGTTTTGCCATACGGTGTCAGAATGAAGCTATCACAAATGATGACAATTTTATTGCTCCTGGAAAATTCTGGCTGTCAGTAATGTAGCTGACAAGTCTTGCTGGCTTTTGTGCTACTGCGGCTTTGGGGAAGGTAAGCAAGAGCTCTACAACAGACAGCTTTTGAAGCTGAAGTATGGCCCTCTGTTTGTTGGTGTTCAGAGAATTTTTTTTACATCCTTTTGGGCTTCTCTCTGTCTGCGTTCTCAAATCCAACCTGAAATACTTTGGAAAAGGATAGATCATGTTGAGCAGATAAACAACGGATTTATTGAGCCTTGAGTCACATTGTTACGTGTGATCACTATGGGGAATTTTTATTCAGTTGTGTAACTGTAAATTCCCCCTAAAAATAAATCTAACCAACTATAATAAACTATGTGGCATTATCCACCCTGAGGGACTGATGGGTAAAATAAAGAATGGTTTGATTGCTTATAAGTTTTAAGTTTCAAGGGCATACAGTTTTACTGACAAACCAAATTATTTTTTCATCTTTTTTTTTTGCCATCTTTCATAATGTATTACTGCAAGTAGTCTATGCCCAGTAAAATAACTGTCTGTCTACACTATGTTGTAATTTGAAATACGAGTTTCAGTAAAATGAGCTCATTCAAATACATGGAGTTTCTGTTGGTTTAGTCTAATGTGGTTTTGTTTTGACTTATCTCATCTCACAGATCACTTGCCCAGCTGCAGCGACTAGAAGAACTTGATTTAGGAAACAATGAACTTTATCACTTGGTAAGAGAACACGCCACTGAAAGTGCATGTTGGTCTTGTTTTACTCATCATTTAGATTAAATAGGTTGTAGGATGTCCAAAATTGAAGAAAGAAAAATGTATAGAGGGAGAGCCTCTTTATACATATAGATGAATTCTGGCAGTGAGTTGGTGCTTCCCATGTCTGCTTAGTCTTCTTCACTACAATATTACTTTACCCAAAAAACTGCAGCTGATCTCTGGAAAATGAGAGCGCTGCACAGACTTTTTCTGCTGAGAGAAAAAGGAGCGGAAGGGCACAAACTCTTGTCTGCACTTGCAGTTACCATGAACACATGGGCTTCTGTACGGAGCTGGATGGGCTGAGCACAGATGAAAGCTCAGCTGTTTCCAGGGTGGGAGTAGGAATCTTTGGGAAAGGGCTGAGGCAGGCTGTTGCAGTGTTTGATACTGTGGCAGATAGATCTTCCAAAAGATATCTATCATCTCCCTTAAGCTAACTCAATTAAATGTTGGATTTGCAGTAGATTAACAGTGTGCATACAATTTGTTAGTGCATGTCAGGTAAAGTATGGTAGCTTGTTAAGCTATAACACTTAATTTGTATGATGGAGTTCCTAAATGCTTACAGTCACCCTTGCTGCATTTAACCATGGTACCTCTAAATAGTACTTGGAGTAAAGATTGGTTTCCTCGGTCTGTAATTATGGGGTAGCCATTTGGTTTTCCTTGAAGCTCCTGTGCTACTTAACATTGTCACTTTTTATGTTATAGCCAGAAACAATTGGTGCACTTTTCAATCTTAAAGACCTCTGGTTGGATGGAAACCAATTAGCCGAAGTACCTCAGGTAAAGATGGGATCTACTGATACTGTTTTGAAGATACTTTTAAAAGAAAACCTTTTCTGTTTATACCTAAAGTGAGTTGATTTAAAATTGAATAGTTTTCTCAGTTCGCTTTGCCTGGGTTTAGTTTTGGATGTTGTAAGGGTTTTCTTTTAATAAGTTCCTCTGCAAGGCATTGTACATGACATCATATGCTGTCAGACGTTTTCTTTGACATTTAGACAAAGGAATTGTTTCCTAATAGGCACATTGTTCAGTTTATAGGATGACGCTTTCTCTGTTTACAGTCCTGGCCCAGTGATCAGGGAGCCACTAGTTGGCTGAGCTAAGCCTCACCTTTTGTATCTGTCTAAATTGCAATTTTGATAGGTTTGAGAATGAATCTATTTTTTTTTTCAGTCATTTTTTCCGTTCAAACGCAGTATTTGGGAGAAGTACAATGATAGAACTATCGCCATAAATAGAAATTTTGGTTTATGCAGGCAAATCCCTCATCTGACATCAGTCATGGGATGAGAAGCCTTAGCATTTAAAGCTTACAGCACTCTAAATTCCCTTTCTTAAGAACTGTGATAATAGGCGGGATGGTTTCTTTCCCTCTTTTTTCTTCAGAGCCAAGTCAAAACCTGTTTTCTTCTGTTCCTCATGTAGTTTGCTGTTATTTGCTGTATTGATCTCGTCGTAACTTGGAAATCAGTTACAGTTTAGTGGGCTTTGTTGACTTTGTTGTTGTTGGCTTGGCCTAGTAGTTTTTTAAGTAGATGTGGTTAAACAGTAAGCATTCATAAAAGGTCAAGTGTGACTTCAGCAGCTGTTTATATTGAAGCTGGCCATTATTGTTTGTTTTGTCTAATGTCCAAAAGATGAACTTGGAGGATAAAGAGGGAGACGTGTGTGTGTTTAATGAAAGATCCCCTTGAGAGGGAAACATTTCCGAAATAAAAGGACTGGTCTTGTGAGTTAAGATCAAGGCTGTCACTGTATGAAGATTTCATGTATGTAAAAGCAAAGGACACTTCTGCCCCAGCTATTCTGTTCTCCAAAAAATGATTTTGATGACTAAAATAAGAACTATTCTAGCGCATTTATAGGGGTGTCTGTGTACGTGGGGAATGGGACGGTGCTCTGATGGCTAATAGGGACAAAGATATCTCTGTCAGATTTTTAAGCTAATTTGCAGATTAGCATTGTAAAAAATCAAGTAATCATTAATAATTGTAGATGATGGCAGTATAACTTGGCAGTTCAAATATGCTTGCTAGAGCAACACTCCCAGTTTCTATTTCTACATTTATTGCAGTTGGGAGATGTGAAGATACAAAATCCCTAGATGTCATGGCATGTTGCTGTATCAGCCAGGAGAGACTAATCCTAATTTGCCTAGGGTTAATTGGGAGGGGCAGACTTTAATTACATGCAGGTTGATAATCTGTAGTTCTGAAAAAACAACTTTGCAGTCTTTACTTGAGGAAAACTCCAGTTTTGGCTGGTGCTTGCCTGGGTGTGCTCAGTATACCTTGTCTGACTGCTGAAGCCAGTCTTAATAGTTAGAATAAGAAACTGATTGAGTCACAGTTGTTTTATAATATGTAAAATGTAATTATTTACTTTTTACATTTAGAGATCATACAAAGAATGGCTAATTTAGAGATCATACAGAGAATTGCTTTTCGTTTTGGAATTTCATTGCAATGGTACATTTTTCAAATTGCTTTGTTACATGTTTGGACATGACTTAAATTTTTTTGTCTTGTATCACAGGAAGTAGGAAACCTGAAAAACCTGCTTTGTCTAGATGTTTCTGAAAATAAATTGGAATGCCTTCCTGAAGAAATTAGTGGTCTGACTTCTTTAACAGACTTGCTTGTTTCTCAGAATTTACTTCAGGTCTTACCTGATGGCATTGGTAAGTACAAGGTAACTGCTATCACACAGAGCCATTTAATCCACTGTAAATTGGAAGTGGTTTGTTTTGAAGTCTTTTGAAGTCTTCTTGTGGAAGAGATGATTTTTTTTTTTTTTCCTTAGTATGAAATGCATGGCTCTATTAATTTCACACTTTAATTGTCTGCATAATGACTACCTCGTAATCCTTTTTTGGTCTTCACTTGATACCCACCCAAACATAATAAAAGTTAATATATCCTCTCTGTTCCTACTGTGTCAACATCACTGTCGTAACATGTTAACATGGTAAAATTCTAGCTTGTAACACACTGTAGGTCATTGATAAGACTGACAGTATAACTACAAAAAATACATCCTTTTTTTCGTGGAGATGTGTAATTATCTTCAGTTGGACAATATGGTTAATCCTATACTGAACCCAGTGCAAGGCTGTTCCAGCTTCAGCCCATTACTGCTCACCCTTGAGGATCCAAACTACAACCTTTCTGTGTCTGACTCTTTAAAAAAGGTTTAATAACTGAGGAATGTTTTCTGAAGCATTACCAGTGCCTTTTTTTTAAGGTAAATGTTTTTACCTCTGCAGTCGTTATGACAAGTAGTCAATGGGGCATTGTTTTTGTACTACTCATCAGCTCTTTTCCTCAAGAGTTTCACGCTGCAAGAGCGGCCTTCTCTTTGCCAGGATTTTTTTTCAAAAGGAAAGATGTAGGGGAAGGAAGACTTGGAAATATGATTTAACCAGGAATGTGGAAAAGAATGGACAGACCTTCCCCCTCCCTCCATATCCTATATGAGCCTAAGAAAATGAATGTTTTTCTAGAAGTTAAACTTGAGGGAGTAGGGTGACTACTGTGGGTCCTACAGTTGGCTAGTGTGTGTTTGATAGAGAGTTGTAGCAGCCCTCTCTGATGACCTGAGCTGGCCAATACAGTTATTGTACATCAGAAATGGAGCTGTACCTTCTGAAAGGATACAGCCCATGCAGCCTGCCAGAGGGAAGCTCATCTGTAACACCATTTGGTGAACAAAAGCAGCTGCTGCTTCTTTTGAGAATCCTGTTAAATGGAGATCCTTTGCTGAGGAAGGTGATTGCAAAGGGCCAGGCCAAGTTTGCATGTGCTTTTTGTAACATTTTCTGGATGCAATTTTGTTATGAAGGCAAAAAAGAATGGCTACTTATGTGAGTATAATAGCTTACTTGTGTTTGGAAAATTGGGTAGGGCTACCGTAGTTATTCCTTTTGTGTAATATGGGAACTTACTATGCAAAAGGGAGAAAATCTGGTATTGTGGCTGAAGTGAACCTCGCTGGTATCTGTGGAAGCTACTGGGAGGAGCTCAGCTGATCACCGAATCTTTGGTTGGATTAGTAGATCTGTAGACCCCTGGAAGCAGGGCTCTTGCGAACACCGGCAGCTCAGGTCAGCTGTGGCTATGTCTCACCAAGTCTGTAAAGCCCCAAATGGAGGTGGCTCCAGCAGCCCTGGGCAGCCTATGTCAGTACTGCACCACTTCCCAGTGAGGAAGTTTTTTCTGATGTCCAACTGAGGCCTCCCATGCTTCAGTTTGTGGCCATTGCTGTCTTGTTTGCCACTGCAGAGATGAGTTTGGCTCTGTCATCTCTCTAGCTGCCCTTCAAGTACTTTGAGCTCTTCCTAGATGCATCCTTGGCTGCTTGTTTGCTTGAGTCAACAAAGCTAGCTCTCTCAGCCTCATCTCACATGTGCACTGGTCATCTTGATAGCTTTGTACTGGACCTTAATCAGCATCTCACTTGAATTGGAAATTCAGAGGGAGAAGATGTAAGAAGACACGAAACTGAGCATGATTTTGTAGATGTGACCTCACTGGTGCCAAGTAGATAGGATATAGTAACATCCATTGGTCTACTGGCCATAATTCTACTAACATAGCCCAGCCAATGTTTACTTTATTTCTGGTGAGAGGTGACTACTAGTTCATATTCACTCTGGTGCCCGCCATAGCCGCCAGGTCCTTTCCAGCAGGGCTCCTGTACAACCTGTCACTTTCCAGCCTGTATCGGTGTATAGGTTTATTCTGCCTCTGTGGGGAGCTCCACTCTTCTCCTTGCTGGACCTTGGGTTTCTGTTTAGGTTGCTATCTTTCTGTGTATCAATTGCCTCTTTACGATTTAGCATTATCAGCGAATTTGATGTGCCAACCTATTACAGCTATTTTGGACCATGTAGGGCTGGGCAGAGAGGTGTCAGCAGCTAGGAATGTTTCCTGAATTCTCTGTCTTGGGCTCTGCTTGGATCAGCTCTGCTTTGCACCAAAGACTATTCTGGTACAAAAGAGCAGAACAAGATGAGCTTTCTGCTCTGAAATAGTATTTTGTCCTTCCTGGGGTGAAGACCTTCAAAGAAGCTTGGTTTCAGTTCTGAAAAATAAACTTGGGTTTTGTGTCTGACTAACTGGGTTCTATATTAGGACAAAGAGACCTTGATCCTGTTTGGATTTGGGCTGTCACTTCAGTGCAGGCCTTTCTTACTGTGGCTGAGTAAGGCGTAGGTGATCTGAACATTTATTTATTAATAAACATTGTATAATTTTGGAAAAAATAATTTTCTCCTGTTTATAGACCTTTGAGTAGACATGTCCTTGACATTTACATGGGGTACCATTCAGATTGCAAGTTATATACAATTTAATATGCTTAAATATTGCATATGAATATTTATATTGAATATGAATTCAGTGATGTTATAAACTTGCAAAGATAATGCAAGTGCTAAGTTCAAGTAGTGCATGAATTCTTTTTCTAAAAGTTTTGCAGCAGTAAATTTTTCTCTAATTAAAGCAGGTATTGGAGGATACTAAGCTAAACAAATGTGTTATTCTTTCTGTCCAGGAAAGCTGAGGAGGCTCTCCATTTTGAAGGTTGATCAGAACAAACTTATTCAGCTAACGGATTCAATTGGAGACTGTGAAAGCCTTACTGAACTAGTTCTAACAGAAAACCAACTGCAGGTAAGCATGGTCGTGGCTGCTCAAATGGCTGGCGATAATAAGACCTGCTGCTAAGTGCTGGATCACTTAGCTGGTAAGGTTATTCACCCTTGCTACTGCTAAGTAGCAAGTTTCCTTTAAATGCATCTTATTTCTTGCTTGTTAAATGAATGCTGAAGATCAAGTTGTGTGCAGTAACAATCCGCCCTTCCAAAGGCTTAAGCAATTACATATTCACTCTTTAATCTTTCATGACAAGTAAGGGAATTGTAGCACATGGCGTGCAGGTATCGCTTACTTTGTGTTTTTAATGCGGAGTTTGTGCCGTGTTGCGTTACTGCCAATTTGTGCTGTGCATTTTCTGGATCAGACTTGCTGGAACTTAATAGAAGCCCTGAATGCTACAGAGCTGCTGTTGTATTGTTCCTTGCTTTGCTGATCTACTCCAGCCAAGTATTAAATATAATCACTTCCTTCCATTAGGTGTTTTCTTCTGTTATTTTGAACGGCCTTCATATGACACTGACACTTGGAGAGTAGAAGTGTTTATAAAAATTTAGGTTTCAGCATTTAAGTTAGGTTGGTGCTTGGATGAGTTAGGAGCTTAAGTCTATTGGAAAGACGCCTCTCCAGACGTCAATTAATGGCACTTAAGTTAGCAGCTTGCCTTTCAATTAGCTGTTTAGGGAACTGAAAGTTAGATAATACGAGCATTCTGCGTATGTCCTTCTGCATACAGCTGCTGTGCATCTGTAATCTTAGTGCAGAGATAGCTGGTGAGTGAATTTGTATTAGAAACTGACATTCCTGGACATTTCTTCTGCAAGATGAAACCTTGGATCTCCCTTGGAAGGCCTGGTAGTAACAAGGGTTAACTACACTCCAATTTTGAAAATGTATCAGTCTATTGATTCTATTAAATAAATTATACTAAATTCAATAAATAATCTCTTAAATCTATAAATAAGTCTATTAAATCCATTAAAATAAATTAATTCTGACTCTGTGAATTTAAAAATTCTGTTTGCATATTATTCATTTTACTTTGTTTTTGTTGGCACAGTCATTGCCGAAGAGCATCGGAAAACTAAAGAAGCTGAACAATTTGAACGCTGATAGAAATAAATTAACATCTTTGCCCAAAGAGGTAAGTTTTGTGCAGTTAACTCTCATAGATGTGATAATACAAACAAAAAACTCTTGATTTCAAGCACTTACGAGAAGTAGCAAGCAGCTTTGATCCACTGAGTATTCTTCCCAAACTAATCATATCCAGAAACTTCTCCATTAGATCTGAACAGCATAAATCTGAACAGCAGCTGTGGTGATTTGGTGGCTTGAAAGTGCAAAATGTTTTTGCAGTTGAACAAGAAGGCTTGGATCTAATTGGCTTGTAACTAGTAATTACCAGTATGGGTGTCAAGTCCAGCCCTATTTGAAGACTGGGAGTTCTGTTAGAGCAAATGCATTTAAACACCAATATGCCTCCTCTGCATATAGAATAAAATTACTGCTGGAGTCTTCCTCGCTTTAGTCTTGTGAGCAATAGCAAAGGGAAGGTTTCATATTCTGAAAAATCATTCCGAGACTGTTTTGACAGTTTTTCTGGTTTTGGAGATCTCGGGATTACTTTTGCCTTTAAATACGAGAACCTGAGGTGACCAAGATCACTGATACCTCGAATCTTACAGGTATGATCGCTATGGCTTCTTGTCTATCATAACAGTATATGGAATGAAATGAGGCTGGAACTTCTGTTGTGAAACGAAATACAACAAAAGCCTTACAAGTTTAGTTCATTAGTAAATTCTGGCAGCAGATCAGGGGAAGCAGCATCCTGTGATTGGAGCATGTGACTGCGAGTTGGTTCTGTTGGCACTACTATTTCTCTGTAATTTTTGTCCAAGTAGTTTTCTTCCTTCGTTTTCCTATCTATTTCTAACATGTGACTCTGAGGTTGTAGCTTTTGTTCACCACTTCTGGTCACTTCAGGATCAGGTGGCAGCTAATGGATGGGAGTTGAGAGAAGTATCAGCTCTAGCTAGTGAGTACGCACTTTTGCTCAGGTTTGCTTCCTTAAAGAGCTTGGACAGCTTGAGGAGGAGGTGTGAGTAAGAAGCAAAGTGGCTGAGAACCAGGAGATGGGAGAGAGACAATGGTCTGAAGGGGAGGGATCGAGCAGAGGCAGAGGATGCTGCTGTGGCTCTGGCAGCAACAATTGCACTGGCCCAGGTTGGAGCTGCCATATGTCTATCACCTAGTCCGGGCTCCACGATAGCCCTTATTGCTCCTTTACTGATTGGCTTGTAAGTGGATGTTTGACAGCAGGGGAAGGAGAGGGAGGGAAGAGAATATGTGAGTCCTGCAGCTCCTCTACCAGGACAGTGTCTCCTTTGCAGAGGTGCTGTTGGTTCTGAACATAACATTGCAGAGGGCATACCTGGATGGGTTGCATAAATGCTAGCAAGAGGCAGGACCTTGGGAAAATGGTGTTTCTAGGTTGGGATGTAATTTTGATCTTTTGCTCATTCAGCAGAAAACTTCCCATGTCTTTACAAACAACTTAATTTAATATGTTATACAGGTGTCCTAAACTATCTGTACTTGAGACTTGTACAACTTTGTGTCTAGTCCGCCTTTAAGTGGAATTGCTCTGAGTTTGGTATAGTGTGTAAGGTTTTGCTGAGACACTTTTTCTCCAGATTGGCCATTAATAGCTTATGTAGTGTATAAGCACTTTTCTTAGTTAATGAAGTTCACTGTACTGGAGATGGTGCAGGAGGGCAAGCCACATGGCTTGGAAGGAGCAGGGACAGGAGCAGGTGAGAAGCAGGGAAAGCAGGGTGAATATGGAGTGTGTCTGTGTGGGGAGAGTAACAGGGTGAAGGGCTTGGTGCAGAACAACAAAGGGATTTATGCTGAACAGGAAACTGGAGACTTAGAACCGGAAATGGGTTTCAGAAGTGGAAGGCATTGCCCAGTCAGTGAAGGAGTTGGGCATATGGAGGGTGAAGTGTAGAACTTGTGTTCTCAACATGTGTTGAGAACATTAGGGCACATGAGAGATGGGGAAAGAGACACATGCACAAGAGGTGGGATAAAGTCAGGAATGAGTCTGTGTTTGGAGAAGATGGGTGATGAGGAAATGGGAGGTGATATCTGGAATGAGGTGAACTGGGGAGCTGTAGAAAGTGCAGGAAATAAAGATGGGAGAGGGTAGTTCCCAGGAAACTTGGCAGAGAAACAGAGCTCCTTGGCATCCACTTGTTTGAAATAGAATTATTATTATTTTTTTTCCTGTAAAGGTCTCCACACCTATATATTTCTCATTAGAGCACACACCTTGAAATTATGTTTTGTGTAAGATTTCCGGAATGCTTCATTAAAGTGTGTTTTGCTCTGTGGATTTTAAAAATTCTTTTAATTTCTATTTTTAGAGGAAGTCAGTCCTTCCCCAACTTGGAGGGTCATATCCACCCTCTAGATCAGTGGATTTGAGTTACAAACTGGTAATGGTAACAAATAGAAAGCATAAACAATTGATGCAATGGTTTGTCTCAAAAATACTGTTAATATGCATATATTGCAGCGCCTACTGTCTAGCTAATGAGACTTTTCAGTTTCAATTTTTCAAGTTTCAGTTTCAATTCCTTATGCTTAGGCTGTGCAATAAAACACTTTTCCTTTGAAGTCTTTAGATTGCTTTCTAACAATACTGAAATGCTAGTTTCAAAACCAGAAAAGATCTACTACGCTCTGCTCGTGTTTTGTCTGTTCCTGGAGCTGCATTTTCTTTGTGTAGTATTTTCCTTAACCAGTAGCTTTTTGTTCTAAACCGTAATCAACATTTATGTAGTACAAGTTTTCTTGTACTACAAGAAATTCAGAGGAATTCAGTGAAGAGTCATATTTCATCGCTCTAAAAGAAAAACGTCCTGCATAAACAGAGTGTGCAGGTATAACAAGTACTGTTTGCTGTTAGGCAAAGCATCCATAGGAGCAGCTTCAGGGGTGCTGATAATGGCAAAGATCCCAGTTCTGAATTTTCCTCTGAATGGCAGGAAGGAACAATTTGGTGTCTTGGTGAAATGTTCAATTTCTGTTTTCCTTCTCATCATTGCTGACTTAGAAAAAAGAAAAACAAAATGCATTAGTAGAGGACTTAAGGAGAACTAAAAAATATGTCACCCTTTTTCTGTCTCTTGGAAGGTTCTGCTTGACCTTAGCTTACTATCTTTTCCATTTATTTTCATCTCAAACTGACTAATTAATATTTAAAGCCAGGAATGGGTTTCTGACAACACTAATTTTCAACACCCCTGCCTGCTGTGTGTTGCTTAAGATGTCTCCTGAGATAGTACAGCAAAGATTGGGGTCTCAGACCTTTGCACATTAGTTAGTATTAGTTCATGCTTCTCAGAAGCAGAGTCAGATGCAGAAGTAGAGCATGCACTGCAGATATTCTTGCTCGGTATTTTCCCCTCTTTTCCTTCCTGCTTTTTCTTGTTCTTTGTCTCCCTTACAGTGGGCTGGAGCAGCTGTGTGTTTGTGGTCTTCATCCTTATAAGAAATGGGTGTGTGACAGGCCTTTACTGATTTTTGTTGGAGAGGCACAAAGACATAAAGTCTGGTAAAATGCATATAGAAAAAATGAAACTCTTCCAGGAAGAAGAGTACATGTAACCAATATCATGTCTACCTGCTGGTGTCTCCTTCCCTTCAGAATTATTCCTGTAGCAAAGAGAGCTTTTATAGATAGGATGGCAGAAATCACGTGCCTGCTCTGATATAACCTGGTGAGATAATCTGTAAGTTCTAGCTTTTTTATGGCAGTGTGGTGTTTGTGGGTTTTTTTTTTTTTTTTGTGGTTCGGGTGTTTGTTTTTTGTTTGTTTATTTGCTTTTGGTTTTGTTAGCAGTTTACTAGGAATTGGATTTTGGGTCGACTTGTCAAACCATTAGGTTGCCAGATTGTTTCCACGCATACTTGTAAAACCAGTCTACCTTTTGGTGTAAGATTTCTTGACTTGGGATTATTCAGGTGTTTGTATGCAAATAGCCCTTCAGAGTTTCCTGGTTCAAAGGCTTTTCTGTATCTGGTGCCGATATATAAGGTAAAACCTGGAAGAGCTGAATGTGTGACCAAGACTCGAGTCACTGACTGATTTCATCTTCAGTATCTCATCTTGCTGCTCGATCCCTCTCTCACTGAACTGAGCAGTGAAACAGACTTCAGCAAGAATCGAGAATGTCTAAACCTGTTCATAGTTACAAATGTTTTTCCTCTTAAACTTGAAAGACCTGCCTAGTGACTCTCTGGTGTTGAAATCCCACCCTGGCACTGGAATGCTGGTGAAGCTAGTGTGTTGATTCTGGCACTTGCATAAATAACCTCCTTGGAATGTTTTCCAGTTCATGTGCTTTTGTTAATGAGTCTCTACAACCTGCAGAGATCTGGTAATGTGTCCTTTCTGGCTGTGAGGTGTATTGTGAGAATTATTACTACAGTAGGTAAAACAGCAGGGTTTTTTTGGCAATAACCATACTTTTTAGATTTTTCTTATTTTTCTCTTTTTAAACAAGTTGGGCCACTTTATTTCTGGTTTTAACTTCTGATGTCTCGTCCTTTCCCTCATTTGTGTAAAAGTATGTGTTTGTGTGTCTCAAAGGGAAAAAAGGCACTAAGGAAAAATGCAGGAAAACTTGTCTTGAGTCAGAGGGCGGAGAAGCTCCCTTGCTGTGCTCCTCCCATACTATTCACGAGTGGTGCAGGAGGTGTTGAAGTGAGTTGGCCAAAGATTTTCTTAGCCAGTTTAAAGTTAATAATAACAGAATAATAGCTAATAATAGTGAACTGGGCAGTTTCTTCCACTTCTAGATATATTCTGTGCTTGCAATTAAAGAATTAATCTATTTTATCTGGGGCCAGGGAAAATTCTGACTTTATTTACTTTGAACCCAATCAAATTTTTTCTTGTGACACCCTGGAAAAGATTTTACAACACAATAGAAACTGTGTTTAAATTCTCAATATATTTATTTGAGTTGTATAAACCTAGTGAGAGTTGTTTAAATGAGTTGAGTCCCAAAACAGGATTCCAATTATAGTTTCCAATTTATTGAATAGAAACAAGCAAACAGTGCTGGGTGCGCCGGGAGTCTTTGCTCCATCAAGACGCACACCCCTTTGTTTACAGTTACAGTATTTATAACCTCTCCCGTTCCCCCCATCGAGCCTGTCTCCTTTTTTTTGGGGAGCTCACAATCTATATTCCATTGGTTACTCGCACCGTTCGCGGCAGGTACTGATTGGCCAAGAGCGTATCACTAGCCTCTATACAGGTGTTAATTGGCTAAAAGTACAGAAGCGGTGGGTCCCATATTTGGGGTTGTTTACATACCCGTGGTCATCAGCCCCCAGCCCGCTTTTCCTGCCTTTTGTTGGCTCCATTGTCAAGTGTCCTTCTTATGCAAACAGCGCTGTTAAGCAGGTAAAATCCTTAATTATGTCAAACTACTAAGGCAGGAGTGAATCCTGCCAAACACATATTTAATAACTTAAATAAACCTCCCAAATACGTTTATAACTTTAAACAAAACTTATAGAACTATGTACATATCTTCCTGTTTCCCCTAAGCCTGTGGCTATATAAGAACAAACAGGATAATTAAAGATTCCATATACAAAGAGGGTCACACTTCACCATGCAACCCTAGTATTGCTTCACATTAACACGAATCAGGTGAACATATCTCACAGAGTTCTTGATGCTGACAGCTGTATTGAGAGTTGAATAAGACAAATGTGTCACTAGACTTTAAATAGTCACATGCTAAAGAATAATCATTGTAGTATTTGTCGTAACATCATTTTTTTTTTGCATTGCTTTGCTTGCGTGGAAGATGCTAACTGGCAAAGGACAGCAGAATTGATTCATAACTTCTGAACAGTTTACAGATGCTGAGATTAAAAAAGGTTATTCAGCTAACGTAACTTGAAGGTCTTCTAAGTTTCCCACTTTTAATTTGTGTTTTGGTGTTAAAGCACCAACAATGTGAGGTTGTGCCGTTGTAATCAGTGAAATTTGGTCTGAGGTGAGGAATGACTGTAACTGACAGCTGGGCTCAAGACAGGGAGGAAATGGGAATTTTGGAGAGGGATCTAAATGGGAAGAGAAGAATGAATCTGTGCAGTCTTCTTGGGTTTACCTCCAGAAAGCTGCAAAGCTGTCAAAAGCAAGAAAAATCAAATGATGACCACCAGGTTATTGTAACAGAGAAGCACGGTGAACATCTGGTGATAAAAATACACAACTGATGCAGGTGTCAAAACAACAGTCTGTCTGCAGTAGAGAAGAGGAGTCATCAGAACTTGCAGTTCTGGAAGACTGTTTAGGACAGACTGGCATTGGGTATGTGGATGTCAAAAAAGCAGGAGGCTGCCATCATGAATGCTGGTCGTGATGAGAACATAGAGGGGAGTGTTAGCAGCCAGGCTGACATCCTGTCTATGTATGCTCAAGTCTTACTGCTTCTCCACAACAAGGAAGCTGTTAGAAAGATGAGCCTCAGACTGAAATAGAAGAAAAAAAAAGCAAAAAATTCTCCATAGGTGTAGAGTTCTGTGTGGAACCCGGAGGGGTCCTAGTGATGCTCATCCTCTGAAGCAAGTCCAACTGAATGCAAATTAAGCGGTTTTGTTCAGACTTTACAGTACTGTAAAACCCGTGATCTCAAAAGTAGCACTTCATAGTAATGATCATTTTTTGCCTGAATGACGTATGGGTTTTGTTTTTGTGGTTTTGTTGTTCGCGTTTTTTTATCTAGGCTGACTGTTCTTTGGAGACAAGTGAATAACACTTAAATTAGTTGCTAGAATAAAACAAATGTCAGGAGTATGACTTAGATACGCACAACTCATTTGAGACCTTTTCCTGATGTGTAAGTCACTACAGAAAAATGTGAGGACTTCTTTAAGCCTCCAGTCTTTGGAACAGTTACTCATGTGCCTAGAACTAAGCACGTGCTTATCCCCATTAGTTGAAGTCTGTGCTCAAGATGAGCTGTGTGTTTAACTGTTAAATGGGCTTGTAGTCTCAGCTCTCTACTTGGTGCCTGTGCAGTGGTTTGGCAAAGTGTGTTGTAAGCATGTGATCAAACCCTTGGAAAGCATGGCTCTTTGTCAGTTAATGACTCTCAGCCCAACCAGTGATGTTCTGATGCCACATTACTTCATGGTGGTCACAACAACGTTTTCCTTTCAGCATGCCGTTTAGTGTGTGCACTTTGCCTCAGTGGTACCACTTTGTGTTTAGGTTTTCAAACGTTTGACCTGATGTCTTTCTGTACTGCTGGATGGGTGCCATCTGTTTTTGAAATAACAAAACATTTATTTTTTTTTTCTTAACTGTCAGCTTGATTTTTTTCTCTGTGATATCTCACCCGATGCTGCTTGTTAGATGCTGCCCACATTTTCTAAAAAGTTTCATTAAAAAAATTCAGTATTTGTCTGTTATCTCCCCCCACTACCCTTTTTTTTTTTTTAAATGGTCTTTGCTACCTCCGAATGAAACAAAACCTTTGAACAATTGCCTATTGAGTTATAGAGCAAAGTTAAAATAACTGAAGTTAAAATAACTTAGGAGTTCTAACTCTTTGACAGCAGAAGAACGTATGTTCTGTCTCCGTTTGTTGGCATGCTCTTGTCCAATGTGAATGAAGGAAAATGAATTGAACATCTCTTGTATTTTCTTAATTGTTAGCCGCTTGGAAATTTATGGGTCAGGTAAATTGATAACCCTGTAAGTATTATTCAGTCCATGGTTCTACTGTTACGTTTCATTAAACTGCTTTAAATGCATGATGACTCAGGCTGGCCGGTTCCACTGCTGCATTTTTCCATTGTCAAAAGTATAGAAATTTTGGTCTCATCAGGGCTGCATGGCTTTGTTTGTTTGGCTAAACTGTTTGGATGTCCATGCTCCAAGACTGAATAGTGCAAACTTCATTCATGGAAAAGCGAACACTTTGTGTACAGTTAGGGCATCACTTGCCAGCTCATCAACGTTCACTAATTGTATCTCTTGCTTTTCACAGCTCCTCATGTTAGATACACCAATTAGACACTTAGTCTGTGTATATAGATGTTTTATTTTTTTTCTCTATGGCACTGTATTCTGTGAATGTATCAAGGTACATTATTTAAGAATCTATACACGCTTTAAAGTCAATAGCAGAATTACCGCACTAAGAAATGTTTGCTTGTTATTTGAGTGCTGGTTTCTAAGGACTTTGATCATAAGCTAAAATGGTTAACGGGGTTGCTGCTCCTAGCATCGTACATGCAGGACCAGGAAAGTTGATACTCGTGTAAAATAGCAGCATCTCAGAGTGCAGGGATTTAAATGAAACCATCCTGGATTTTGTTTTGTTGTAGTGTAACTTTGTGCTGTAAATAGCTTGTGAATCAGAAGCCTTGAGCAGCTGATTGCTGCTTTCTTCCACTAAAATGTATTTGTGACACAAAGGAAGGTGAGTAGGGTATAAATGCTCCATTTGTTTGTTTTATTTTCTAAGTCACAGTTGCATCCTTTTAAAAATGGCATTTTCCTTGGTAAATAGTGCAGGTAAATCAACATGATTTTTACTTTGACTAGTGAAAAAGCTTTGTGGTATTTGTCTGTAACCTCAAACTTGGGTTTGGACTGAATTGTGGATTTTGTAAAGGCAGAACTGAACACACAAATGATTTCAGCTCAGA
This sequence comes from Chlamydotis macqueenii, assembly GCF_036417535.1. NCBI lineage: Eukaryota > Metazoa > Chordata > Aves > Otidiformes > Otididae > Chlamydotis > Chlamydotis macqueenii. The sequence goes on from NC_141558.1 coordinate 26,039,782, forward strand.
TTTGAGGACTTCTGACCAAGGTGTAGTGATATGTTGGCTGTATTGTGACAGAAGAACCTCCATACATGTGTGTGACTATAGAAGTCCTCTACGTTTTGAACTAAGATCTTGTAGTGGATTTGCTGTCCATAACTGGGTTGTAAGTCCGCTTAACTTGAAAGCTTCAAAAGGCATTGGGATATTTTGCCTCTAGTACTTGGGGTAAGAGAAAGAAACTTCCCCCCTCCCTTCTCATGATGAGTTTTGGAACTGGCAAACAAACAGCAGTGGTTTTTGAAGCTCTGTATGATAAGCAAACAAAGGTAAGTTTCCTTTGTGAATAGGAACAAAGTTACTTGAAGTAGGTTTCAAGTTGCTAAAACTAATAGTCTTGGTGTTTATCTGAGTAGTAATTGCCATCCGGAACAAAACGGTGGAATGCGACTGTTTGGGGATTTTTTTTTAATCAAATGTAGAGGGTTTATTTTTCTGAAAATATGTACTTTTGATGCAAAACATAGGTATTTTAATGGTAAAACTGAAAAATCCCATCTTTTGCCCCCCAAAATTAACTTGGAAATACAGATGCTTATGTTTGGATAAATTGGTAGAGACAGAAGATAGGAGATTGAATTGGCCAGTTCATATGGGTATCATCTTGAAATTAGATACTCCTAATAAAGCAGAGCATCAAAGATGTTACTCATAGTTGTCTACTTTTTGTGAACTCTCCATTACTCTTGTCAGAGTCAATAAATGTTGGGAGCTGATTGGTGTATTTAGCATTTTGCCTTGCTTAAAGCCCCATTGCACTTGCTTGTATCTAAAGTTACAACGAGGAAAGAAAGAACCAATATGTAAAACATAGAGCTAGAAAAAGTTGAAAGTTGCAGCTAGTATTATTTGTGAGGGTTGACTGCAAAGTGGCATCTGTGTGGTTGCTGCTCTCTTCCTGGTGTGGAAGGCACTAAAAGGTAGGTAGAACCTGACCTGTTTGCGAAGATACACATTATTCGCAGATACAGATGTTCAAGAAACTGCTCGAGCAGACTCGCTTCAGGTCAGACTTCTTTTAAGCTAACACTTATTTGCAGTCTGTACCTCTGGGCGAGTGTCTGGCAGGCATTGTAACTTGAATGTGCTATGACATATTACATGACCCATATTGCATGCCTTTGTTTATACTACTGTACTGCAACAAAACCAGACCTTTTTTTTTTTCTTTCATTATTCTCTATTATAGATTGGGGGGTGCTGCAGTCTTAACGTCTTTTCTGTACGTGACAACAGATTATCTCGAATTCCCTCTGAAATTTCACAAGCCACTGAACTTCATGTGCTGGATGTTGCTGGAAACAGGTAAGAGATTTTTGTATTCTCATGTTGTTTTGCTGGATTTACTTCTTTCTAACAACAAAATAAATTACGTCTAAGGATGAAGTAAGGAAAAAAAGAATTACAACTTTTGTGTTAGCGTTACTGTTGAAATTGTCAAAATATTTGTCCCCCTTGGCCCAAGGTAGCATAAATAGTGTGTTGTCATGAGTACGTTTTCTGGATTGCTTTGACCCTGAAGAAAATACAGGATTTTAAAACAACCTCTGGATGTGCATATTTCTGAATTAAAAATGAGAATCTAGGCAATCTGGTAGAGCTTCAGCTGAAACTACCAGCCTTGATGTCAAGTAACACTGATATTGAGTGTCTTAGAGATACGGTGCAAATAACAAATAATGCTACTTTGACCTTCTGGCTTCTCATGAATCTTTGTTGATATGCTTCAGACATCAAAGTACAAAAAGGAGTTCATTGAAGCATAAACTATCGGATTTGCTCAGTTGCTTAGTAGGAAGTGAAATGGAAAAAAAAAAAAAAAAGAACAAAAGTAAATAGCATCTCATCTATGCAATATAATTGTTTCGTAGGCACTTACGTATTTCTGTTCCGGCAGTTGTGTATATATAAGGCTCCAGAGCAGAAGCAGCTGTCTGCCTTCCAGCACATTTTAATGCAGTAGAAAAAGCTCATCATTGTTTTTGTATTATTCACAGCTACAGAGAATTATGGTATAAAGTTAAGCTGCGGATTCTTTTTAAAAGAATAGAGTAGTTGGAATTGATGACTACTGCGTGCCTTCTATTAGAGGCATTAATCTCAATCCTGTTTATTCCAGCTCAGGAATATATACTTACAGGCTGACTTCATGACCGTCTGTTAAGTCTCCTAGAGATTGCCCTGATTTTTTACTTTTCTTTTTTGAACTAGGCTGACGTATCTTCCCCTCTCACTGACTACGTTAAAGCTGAAGGCTTTATGGTTGTCTGATAACCAGTCTCAACCTTTACTGACGTTTCAGACTGACACAGACCCTGAAACAGGAGAAAAGATTTTAACATGTGTATTACTTCCTCAAATGCCTTCTGAGCCTGGTTGCCAAGGTGAGTGTCTAGAGTCAGTTTTTCATTACGTGCATTACGTATAGAAGTACTTATTTGTTTACTGCGTTGTCTACTCCATAAAGGTTTGTAAAACATGCCTAAGCTCTAATGAGCAAAGTAGCAAAGTTCAGGTTGAGTTTTTACTTTTAAACTTTTATTTTTTGTGATCATACTAGTTAGTTTTCAGAAGACTTGGAAAACATGGCTGTGAGTGTTATTGAAAATACAATGACACCAGCTACAACAAATACAATACAGACCTGGAAGAAGATTTGATCATATTATTATTCTGAGGCTTGCCAGTGGGTTAAGTAGCGGTGTCCATATTAGTGTACATTGGTTATACATCTTATATATATATATGTGGTGAAAATTGGTGGCTTTCCAACTACAGTCTGTTTACCAGAACAGTAATTGCTTAACTAGTAATAAATAGCAGACGTTTTCCTTTTTAGCAAGCAAATTTTCTTTCAAGCAAAGGTGTTGTACAGTAACTGTATTATATTCTTCAAGTGTAGAATTGCAGTATAAATTGCTTTTACCTTTTATGCTGAAACTTGCCTCTGGGTCAGGTGGAACCATAAACTCTTTTTCACTGTTGACTGGGTTGTTGCTCTGGTAACTTCTGAATGTTTTTTGTCCTCAAGCTTTTATAGTGATTTGTGAACATTCAAGGGGATTCATCTGAGCTAATATTTAAACGTTTGCTGTAATTGCTGGAGAGCAATTTATCCCATCCAAGAACAGACTTTTAAAAGAAACTATGTGAATCCTTCTCCACTGAGTACAAAGGAGGCAGGCCTGAGGACAAAAGCTCAGCTGTAGGTATCTGTGTTGTAGATACTCAAACTTACCTAGATTCATTCCACTCTTTCAATACTATGCAGCTGGAGCAAATAGAAACCACTAAAGCAGAAGTAGTGTAGAAATGACTCTGTTTTATGTCAACTTCTGGATATTAAGAATACAAATTGCATTAAGAATTAAGTAAACAAATTAACCCCTTTAGATTTAGAGGTGATTAAGCAAACTCAGGAAGAGTAACTGAGGCAGACTGACTTTCTCTAAAGGCCTCACTACTAAAAATTAGATTTCCTCCTCTCCAAATGAATCTCATGGCTTCAAGGGTGGAAGGCTTGGAGTTAAAATTCTTGGATGTGTATGCCTAGCAGTACCAAAAGGATGAGGTCAGTAAAAGCAATGATCCTGTGTTAAGGAATGCCACTTGGGGAACTGGGAAATGTCAGATGGAAGCCAGAAGAATGGAAGAAAAGATGTGTAGTGGCAAGTATATTAAAATATATAATCAGTACTCTAAAACTGTCACAAACCTGAAATAGTCCAAGTACAGAAATTTCTCATTTATACAGAAAATACTTACTGTATGTACTTGATAACAGAAAATTAATACATGTTCTGTTTTCTATTACAAAAATTAGAAACAGTGAATTGTCAATCCCAGATAAATGATTGGTTGGATATTGTAGTTATTAGCAATATAGCATGTTGATGTTTTAGACTTGCTGTGGATTTTTAGTTAATGTTTTGCTGTTCTAACAGATAACCTACCACGATGTGGTGCACTGGAGAGTTTAGTAAATGAAATGTCAGATGAAACTTGGAATGAGCGAGCAGTGAATAGAGTCAGTGCAATTCGCTTCTTAGAAGATGAAAAAGATGAAGAGGATAATGAAATGGTATGTTTTGCAAGTCTTTGGATACCTGCAGACACTATGCCTTTAATGCAACAGTGTAAAATGTATCTGAGCTCTCTTGCTGTAAATACTTCAGCTGTGACTGCATGCAAAAAGTTTGCATTCTGCTTATGTTTGTAGCAGAAACTGTTCATGTTGACTGCTGAAATGTTTCATATTAACTTAAAATGGCTTTTTTTTTTTTCCTGCTTTGAATATAACTCTTTATGTTCTGATGCAGGACAGTCTTTGTTTTGCTTTGTTTTCCTGTGTCTGCTCAGGATGTTTTCTTTCCAGAAACAAGATAGGATCTTTCTCTGCATCTGTGAAGCTTTGCTGCCTGAAAGTATATAGGGTCTACTTTAGGGTTCCAGACTCTGGCACGTGTCTCCATTAAGTTTGCTGTTGTTTGTCACTAACTTCTATTTCCCATCTCTTTCATTTCTCTCTCTTTCTTTTTTTTTTTTTTTTTTCTCCATCGTTTGCATTGAAACAACCATAGTGTCCATAAACAGCAAGAATGTTGCTCATTAGTTTCCCACTTAAACAAGGCACGTGGGAACATCTGTCACTGTACTTATAAGACCTCTCCATTAAGTTGGGCTCTGCATGTCCTGAAGATCAAAATGCAGTGTGACCTTTAGCTTTACTAACTTTCATTAACAATTAAAATTATTTGTGAAGATTAAGACTGCTTCAGTCAGATTTTCAGCATGCTTCTCTGATGCTCTAAAAACTTGCTGGTGGTTTTCATTAGAGCTCAGCTTGAGATACTTCAGGGCACTGTCTGGATTCTAGCACACTATAGAAACATGGTCTTACTTTAAAAAGTGACTATAAAAATTCTTAGTAGAGAAATGAACATTTAAGTGTTCTAGTAAGGTGGCTGCTTAATCAAAGCAACAGAAACTAAATGTCTCTGACGAGCATGGCTCATAGGCTGACTGGTAAGGGGGTTCAGAAGGATGCTTCTTAACAACTGAGTCAACCCAGAAATGTCCATACTATAACGAGGGCTCAGGTGTTAATGATAACTGCTTTCAGTCATGGTATTACAGCCTGACTTGAGGCAAGAACCTTTTTAGGGGAAAAAAAGTTCATGATCCTACTGGGGAGGAGAAAGGGCAGATTTCCAAAGCAGCCTTAACCAGTATACCCGTTACCAGGTCATCAGTTCCACTGTAATCTGCACAGTTCACATGTATACTACTGAAAAGTAATTGCATGTATATGTGTATTATCTGTATTTGTGCAGTTATTCTTGGTGTTCTGTTGGTCTCTAATCTGGATGCTAACTGGGGTTTTTGTAAATTTTGTTTTCCTTGTAAAGTTTTCAGCATAGTCATGCTAGATGTTCTTGTGTCTAAGGCGGGAGAGAAATGCTTCCTCTTCTTCCTTTCAGGATACTTGTTCTCAATTGACAAGAGAACCAAACTCTGTGGTGGGGCTGGAAGACATACAGAGCTCCACACAGATGTCTATTTGGCACTGTAAAGAGATCATGTGGGATTCTTTCAAAACCAGCTGAATGGTTTTTATTTGAAATGTGGTCTTAAATTGCTTAGATGGCTTTTGGGGAAAAAAAAAAATCCTAACTGTATTTGTGAGGGAATCTTCACTAGAACTTGTAATTGTACTTCACTTGAGTGGCTTTCAGATTAGTAGGTCAAGAGAGGAAAAATTTTGCTCCTAGAAAATTCTTAAAACCTTTTTCACTGCCTTCATAAACAAGCAGCTATGCAAGTAATGTTCGACATAGAGCATCACAGTTTGACAAGGAAAAGGGGGGAAAAAAAGAAAAAAATTGATACCTAATATTTGGTATGTGAATGCTAAAGCCTTGAAAGTGTATGTTGTTTTTCAAAGAGACAAAGGCAAAACTCCTTATTGCGCTGTTTATTTTTAGAGAACACTTCTAAGGCGAGCCACTCCACACCCTGGAGAATTAAAGAACATGAAAAAGACAGTGGAGAATTTACGGAATGATATGAATGCTGCTAAAGGACTGGATTCAAACAAAAACGAGGTCAATAATGCCATTGACAGAGTGACCACTTCTGTGTAGAGTTTCATCTCCAGGTTTTACCTCCTGTGTCTTCCCCTGCTGTTGAAATGTTCCTGTCATCTTCTGGGACCTCACTGAGCCCCTTTTTGTTTTTAACCAGAACCCGATTCATCGTCTCCATACATGTGAAAAGTGCTGCCCACTGGAAGGAAGTGCCTTATTTCATCCAGGCAGTGAACCAATAATTTCCAAATCAATATTGTAATTCTAATAGTGCTAGGCTTTTTAAAGTATAATACACTACTGTATGCAGAATACAATATTTTTGTCTTAAACACAGGGGAGATTATGCTTTTCTTTTCCAGAGTGCTGGGATATATTTTTCTCAGTGGCTGGATGTGCTGGTGAGAAATATAGTTTTGTGGAAAATTGATACACTTTTTTTTATTTTTTTGGCAGCTCAGATGGTGTAAATTTTAAAATTTTGTATAGGACTTTCATAACAAAATGATGTATTTCGTTTTTAAGAGAAAATTTATCTTGAACGGTACATATTTTAGTATTTGTGGAAGAGAACAAGTTTCATGGACAACTGTATTCATTCATTTGTACCACCCATTGTGCCTTATTGTGTCTTGTATGTCATATTAGTCTTAAACATAGCAATTCTTGAGGAAAGTGAGTAGATTTAAACTTGGTCTCCTGTTTTAGGTATGTTTTTCTTTTTGGACAGTAATTTGTTGGGATTTTTACAGCAGAGAGCTTATGTTTATATCATGGGATTTTAGGCCATGAAGCACAAATGTTAGTTTTGTTGTAAACAGAATTAAGATTAAAATGACCAAACTGCTATTGTTTATTACATAATGCACTCACACTTTAACTTAGTTGTAATGAAACATCTTGTGTTGCATTGCAGTCACTAGAAATTCATGCTTCCATTGTTTTTTTTGAATGTGCCATCTGTAAAATAACTTGAAAAACAGCACGATAGACTTTCAGAAGCACAGTGTGGAACTAGTTTTATGTATTACACAAGAAAGCATGATTCTTTAAAGTGCTTTGGTGGTTTTATATAAATATATAAAACCATAATAAAAATATATCTTTAAAAGCTTCAGTAGATTTATTGTGTCATTAAAATAGCAATTAAAGTGTGTATTAATTAATACTGGAATTTACTATCATTGTTGCTGTGTTGCACTTCCAGTGGTCCAATGCTGATTTCAAGGTCTTATTAAGTCTGTGGGTTCTGGTTTGTTTATAAAGGTAAGTATTAACTGAGTTGGATTCAGTAAATAACAATTTTGGAGAAGGCTGATCAAGATTGATTTTGGTGTCTCTGGGTTCTGTATGTTCTACAAACGAACAAAGACCACTAAGTTGTTCAGTGGTCTTTGCAGGGACTCGAGCAGTCTGAGCTCAGAGCAAAGATTTGACGTGTTTAGTGTGAGCTAAATGCAATGAACCCAGATTTCAACAAAATGGAAGACCTGACACTTCATGTATGGCTAACCACATCCCTTCTTCTGCTGAACATTTCTTCCAGTAAGCGTTGGTTGTATGAGGGTTTCTGGGAGAAGACGGGAAAGGAGGAGATCAGGGAAGTGATTATGACTTTTGTGTTAAAATTAATAACTGCAATATTTGATAGTTTTGTAATTTAACTTTTTGATTTGAGGCTTTTCCAAAAGACACTGCTTTCTTTTTGATACTGGACAAGTAAGTATTGCAAGCCATCTGCAAATATTCAAATCTAACCTGGTAAAATACATTGATTTTTATGATTTCTTCTCATTGCAGAGATTCCTCATTAAAGCTTCAAGGTATGGTCTCTTTGCAGGAGCTGTGCAGGTTGACAGAGGTCTTAGATTAGTTCATGGGTAGTGCAATTTTGTTCTTCCCAAGGCAGTTCTGCCAGTTGTTCTTGGTAAGCTGCTATTAAAAAAGAAACAAAACAGAAAGAAAATGATATTTTGGTACAGTTGACTCCAACCTTGGGCAGAATTTTCTTTTTAAAGTACTTACTGGGATTGACACAATGAATGTTTAAAAATGTAGGAAACTGTACCCAGAGCCCAAGTAAACCTTGGCAAACCCATTTGAGGTGAAAATGAGTTCCTAAAAAAGACAGACCAAAGCCAAAGGCAGCAAGACTCTGTACTCCATAATGACAGCTTTTAGTTTGGAGGCTGTGGTTTGTTTTGTTTTTAGTGTCTGCTCCAGATATAAACAGGAGAGCTCCATCAGCAAGCTGAAATGCATGTGTAAAGTCTGGATTTGGGCCTTGCCTAGCGTGCCACCAGATGAAAACAATTAACTGCTTGTGTGCACTTTCTCCCTCTTGCTGAAGTCAGAACAAGACAGAAATCCTGTTACAGCTTTTTGATAGGTGCTGTGTCACTAGGCAGTTGCTTTTTGTACACTCCAGCAGGCTTGTGGGGACTGCACCGCAGCCCAAAAACTAGCCAGAAGGCAGGCAGTACTTACTGCAGCGGCTTTGACACGAAGTAACTGGTCAGCAGTCAATTTATTAATAATTTTTTTTTTTTTTAAATAGTGGAAGGAATATTTGTTTTGGTTTCTCATGCTACAGAGAAATGGATGGTCCAGGCTTGTTGCCTTTATTTGAGACAGTTTCATGTTCCTTCACCCTTGGGTCACTAGTGTCATATCCTTGTGGTCATCTCAGCCAAAGACAGGTGGTATGAATTGCTTATTGAAGGTGTTTGCCTCCATTCATTTGTAAGAGGAAATAAACAGAGCTCAGAGTAGAATCCAACAATCATTTGACAAGAGGTTACAGGAGCTGAAGTCCATCATCAGACCATCTTGCTGCTATCCCCAGAGAAGCGTTGCTGTTCCTCACCTTTCACTGCAAACAGAAATCTGTCTTCACTTTGTGAATCTGTGTAATGAAAGTCTGGATTTTCATTATGTTTGCGTAATATGCGGGGGATATCTGAAAGAAGAGGTGTAGTTTTCAATCTACGCTTACACTATATAGCACTGTATCTCACAGTCTTTTGTTTATGCTCTTTGTTTGAGGCAATTTGAGGTTCTGCTCTGCTGCAGGTAGTTCAGCAGTATATACAATTTAGCGTAGGATGTTTGAGTCTGGCAGTAAGTGCGTTATTCCAGGCTACTAAAAACTTGAGATATGACAACAGCTGCTAGTAGTGTGGAGTAATAGCAGTTGAAGTGTAATTTGTTTTCACACCTGAAAAGATGCTTGGATATTCCCTGCACAAACAGTGACAAGTGGCTACCCTCTCTCTCCTCCAAATCCTAAATGTCTGGTTCACAGCAGCTTTATCATTGAAGGGTGACTTGCATGTCATTCCATCCACCCAAACCTCCAGCAACCTAGACCCCAGTAGTCCCTCTGGTCTCTTGAATGGTTCGTGTGCATGCCATTTTATGAAGTAGTTTATGTATGCTTGTCCTCTCAACAGTATCAGAAAGGTTCCAGGCAATTTTAACTGTATTCTATAGCCAGAAAAGGCTGATGACGTTTGTTATGCTGAAGCACTGCGTGTCCTTGAAAGAATGAGCCTTCCCTTCCCAGCCTCTGTTTGGGTTTTCTCTTACTGTTGCTTTGAGGAGCTTGAATACTGAGTATAATTTTATAAGCAGAATTTTTATTTTTTTTTCTCTTCTACTTTTTCAGTTGCTTTGTAAGTCTTTCGGGAGGTGAGTGTAATGCAAAGAAAAAACACTGCAGTACTCACATGCTGCTTTATTAGCTAAACAGGTAATCAGGGAAAACCAGTTGACCATAGTGGTGTGGTAGATTTAATATTAACCTGTCAGTTACTGCATGTGAGTTCTCTATATTGAAAGTCACAATTCCGTAGTGTTACAAAAGTAGAAAAAAAAAAAAAGCACTCTCTTGCTACCATTGTTAGCGTAGTAACAAGTTTTTCCATCCCTTATGTGTTGCTCCAGGTTTTTTCCACAGCTTCCATATAATTTATGTGTTGAGATTGTTTTTCTGGCTTGCATTCCGTATTTTTGATAATCAGCATATTGTGGGGAAGTGAGTACTGGAAACTTGCATACAGCTGTACTTTCCAGCAAGTGACTTGTTTGTGTCCAGGACGAGCTGATCAGCCTGCTTCTTGTCTAGTATTGGTGCTTTACTAGTGCTGCGTGAACCATTTTTAGCTGATTAGCTACTTAACAGGTTTCACTACTTGATGGTCACGAATTCAACTTTTGAAAATAGAGTAGTGACACCAGGATATTTTTTTTTTTTAAAGTATGTTCTTTAGTGTATCAGTTGATCCTATCTTTGTTCAATGTAAATGTCTACCTCCTACTGGGACTGAAGCATACTACTTATCAGAATTGTGTAGAGCTTTTGTTAATGGAGAATTCACTGCTGTTCTTCTTGACTGCAGAAAATAAAACTACTTGAGTTTTTCAATTGATTTGATAAGAGTGTTTCCAGCATTCAATTTCTGTCAGACACACATCTGTTTCCATGCTTAGGTTGCTGTCAAGATGACAAAACGGACTGATCCTGGCTATCAATAAAGGTTTTGGGTGTTCTCTTCCTCCTGAACCAACTGTGAAATTTTCAGATGCACAATACCTTCCTCTTTTATTCTAAAGTCAGGAATATAATCAGTATTCAACCAGCTTAATGAAAAATGTGAGAGTTTTTTGAAGTGCAAAAGCAGATACCTGGCTTGAGGACAACTTTGTGAGCTGCTTTGCAGGAGCCATCTTATCTTCTGGAGGCTGGAGAGACTCTGTGTTATCACCTCTTGTACAGTTCTTGTGGCAACAGGACAGCCAGTCCTGGGTTCTGCCAGAGCAGAGGACTTTGAGGGGCTCAGCATGTGGCCAGACTGTGCTTTGTACTAACTTAAAGACCAAGGGTTCATGGCAGTCTGGTTGTGAATGTGGAACTTGTTCAGGATATGCCTTTGTCATAGTTCAGCCCCGATTGGGACCAGACTACGCACTCTCTCTCTCGCTCCCCCCACCCTCCGAGAGAACAGGGGGAGATAATATAAGAAAAATGGTTCAAGGCTTGAGATAAGGACAGGGAGAAATCCTTAAAGTTACCATCACGGGCAAAACAGACTCGACTTGGGGAAAACTATTCATTTATTACTACAAACAGCAGGATAATGAGACAGAGAACAAGATCACCTCCTCCCACCCCTCCCTCTTCCCAAGCTTAACATTATCTCTACTACCTTCCCCTGCCCTGAGCAGCACAGGGGGGAAGAAGGAATGGGGGTTGTGGTCAGTTCGTCACGCGTTGTTTTACGCCACTGCTCCACAGTCGGGGGAAGAACTCCTCACATTCCTCCCCTGCTCCGTTGTGGGGTCCCACCCATACGCCACAGTCCTTCATGAAACTGCTCCGGCGTGGGTCATCTCTTCCACGGAGTGCAGTCTCTCCAGAACGGCTGTCCCAGCGGGTACTCCACGGGCCACAGCCTCCTTCAGGCATCCGCCTGCCCCGGCGTGGGGTCCTTCATGGGCTCCAAGGGGATCTCTGCTCCTCCGTGGACCTCCATGGGCTGCAGGGGGACAACCTGCTCCACCATGGGCTGCACCACAGGCTGCAGGGGAATCTTGGCCAGGAGCCACATCACTCCTCCCCCTCCTTCTTCACTGACCTTGGCATCTGCAGCCGTTCCTCACAAGAAAAATTCTTCACAACAGGCTGGCAGACACCTCTCAGAATCTCTTCACATGATCCATCTCATCTCCTCTCCACTTCTTGCAGCCAGGCCGGGCCGAGTTGGGCCCAGTCGGCTGCCCGGCAGGAGGCCAGAGAGTGAGGCCTGCAAGGCCCACGAGGCCTGCGCCTCCCCTTCTGCGCCTCTGCCGCTGATCAGCTTCTTCACATCTTCTCTTCTCTCTCTCTCTCTTTTTTTTTTTTTTTTTTCTCCTGTTTTCCCCTTCTTAAATACGTTATCACAGAGGCGTTATCATGGAATATTCTGCTACCAATTGGCTCGGCCTTGGCCAGCAGCGGGTCCGCCCTAGGCCCGGCTGAGTCCACTGAACAAAGGGGAGCGACTTCTAGCAGTTTCCTACAGGAGCTACCACCTTAGCCCCCCCCTCACTAAATAAAACCACAACAGCCTTTTAACAGTGATGATATTACTCTATTAACACTGAGATATTAAGATATAGCTTATCTTTATACAGAACTTTTCTCCTGGAAAGTAAAGCATCAGTATTGTCTGTGGGAGGAACTCTGTGGCTCCTCAGTGATGTTTCAGAGAAGGGATTTAGCAAGCTTCCCTTGTCATTAATACTGGGAAGTAGACACCTGATGTCCAGTAACCTTTGACAGTTTTTCTCTTCGTGCTGGAGAATGTTGTCTTGACTGAAATCTCTGGATGTGCAGCTGGGGGCAGGGTAACAGCCATACTCAAAATGTTAGCAACGCTCACTGCAGTAGACAAGTCCTGACTGGTAACTTTCCTCACAGTTCACGGATGCACGCGCAGCTTGCAAATAGCACCAAAGCAGCAGCAGCTTGAATTTCAGTTTGTAAACATCCCCGGAATAATGCAGAGACAGGATTTAACTCTTCAAAGTTAGTTTTGTGTCAAACTAAAACTATCTTCTTTTGGTCCTGAAGCAAACTTGAGCAAATTATGAGATTATGCTGCTTCTGTAAGCAGTTTGATCTCTCCCAGTAACTTGCCACTTTTACCCAAACCCCAAATAAATGGGCTGCATTAAACCATTTTGAAGTAGCTCATAGGAAATATGATTATCCTGTATTTCTGGAAGATTAAACAAGGCACTAATGATTAGAAACATGACTCAATTTCTCTGTAGTTTATTGATGACATCATGGACTTCCAGTATGCAACTTAAAACCAAAACAGAATCTAAAGTAACTAACAAAAAGAGTGATTATTTGAATATTGCTGATGATTTTTTTTTCCCATTTAAAAGGGGAGAAAATGGCAAATCTGAAGAGCATTTACATAGTGGATGTTTTTAGAATAACCTACAGTGATTCTGTTTTTTTTTTTTTTTAAATGATGTCTTCAGGAAATTCAGAAATCTGGTTAGTTAGTACTTGAACATCCAAGTTTAAAATTAAGTTACCTATTTACTGCTAGCAAGGTTTCCCCATGGAAGGCTTGTTTCAATAATCTGTTTGGGCAGCTTTTATGCTACCTCTTGTATTCAAGGATGCCTTTGTTTTTGGCAGCATTTTGTTTAGCTTTCATTCTTATTTCGTGCGAATTACACAAAGCTCTTTCAGAGCCAGCCTTTTGCACTTTAAAAAGAGAATGAGTCTGAAATAGTTTTCAATTAGTAGAATACTGTATGTTATGTATAGCTGTACTTAAAAGGAAGAGAATATATATATTCTAGGAAATACATCTTTAAAGATATTCTCTTTCCCATATTTACTAATTAAGCTATTTAAGCAAATATTTTTTTTAAATAGAAAAATAGGCAAGAATGTGTGTTTGGGGTTCGGAGTAGAATTATAGTAGCAGGTATATTACGATCGAAATATTCTGGGTAACTGAAAGCACTGGTTTCCACTTGCCAATGACGACCAGTTTGTTGCTGCAAGTAGGGTGTTTCGTTGTCACTGTGTGGTTTCAGTATGGTGCTTCAGAAATGTGGGTGGGTTTCATGTCTTGACTTTTAATGGTAGGGTGGTTTGAATTCTTTTTCATTTGCCAGAATGATTTAGGGTGATACATAGCCTTTGCACACCTCTGTTGCCTGGAGGAAATTCATTCTCTAGAGGATTTATTAGCGAGATCTTATCGGAATAGACACCTTGTAGTTTATGAGAACAATTTGTCCTCTTAACATACAGGGGTATGATACAGAGGTGTATTTATGTTCTGAAGAGACCGCCTTTGAAACCATGAAAAACACGATGAAAGGAGGTGAAAAGGGAGTGCACTTGATTTACTGGTGAAATATTCAAGGAAAATGGTCTGTTACCAATCAGTTAGGATCATTACTAATGAAGGGAGATGAAAAATGTATTTCCATAGAACATAACTGGTGAGGCAGATGAATAGGTTTCCCCCCCCCAGCATTTCTTATGCATTTACAAAATATCAGTGTTACACGGTCAAAATATCCAAGAAGCCTGGAGTCCTAAATACTGAATTCCTTCTCTCCCTTTGTTTTATTCCAAATATTTTTAAAAGAATGTAAAACTGCGTGCCTTACTCTGTTTCCCACTAATGACTTAAAACATTGACCATTTAAATATTTTTGGATCTCCGCTTCCTCATGTATAAAACACAAGATGAAACCTCCTACCTTACCTGGGTTGTAAAAAGGCAAATTATCATCTGTAAAATTCTGTAAGGAGAACTGATTTTTCTCTCCTAATAGTAGGATATTTGCCAGTAGCCTCTTTTGTCTTAAAGCATGGCCCTATGGTATTGAATCTGTTGAGAATGAGCTAATAAATTAGTGGAGGTTTTTAAGATATTTTTTGAGTACAAGTCTACTACTTCCTTTGTCAAAAAGGATTGAGTTGTAAAAAATGAGGATTAAGATTTGTTTTCAAAGTAGTCTTAGCCTGCGCTCACAGCAGCAGCATTCATTGGCTTTGTTTCTCCATTTGATTTCATGAAAGCATAATCCACAGAGTGTTCTGCTTACAACAGGTGTGTGCAAATGTAGGCTGATACGCACTTCTGGTTGTTACATCCAGTGTTTTGCCATTGATTCAACCAAACTGTGAAGCTGCTTTTGTAAAGATAATGCCACCCATGGTATTCTGTAGACCTGGTGAAAATGTGAGCAGCTCTTCCCCAGAATTGTCATTTTGTTTCTATTTTACTTTGAAGTTCTGTAGATCAAGAATAAATTGAAGGCTAAAAGATTTTAGGTTACAGAAGATATGAGGTGTGAAACAGACACTGGATTTCCCTTACAGCGGTACGTCAGGGTGAGGAAAAGCATCCTGCCATAGGGGAAGATGGGCAGGCAGCAGGAGTTCCCGCAGCTCTGCCTGCCCAGCTTGGCTGCGAGGAGCGTAGGGATGTACAATCTACTGACGGACATTGGCTCCCTCCTCATGCCTATGAGAGGCTATCACAGCGGTTGAATGTATGCCTAGGATGGGGAAGTGATTGTCAGCGTAAGCTGAATGGAAATCTGGCCAGTTTTACTATATTTGTTTCTTAGTTTCTCCTACCTTGAGAGAATAGCTTTTTACTGGTCCTGCAGAATTTGGCAGGCTGGATTTGAAAGGCTGTTGTTTAGGATTAGGGATCAGAGACAAACAAGGATGAGACGTTCCCTTGGAAGAAGTTAAACGCTTCACTGTACCTGTGTTTATTTTTAGAGTGGAATTGCTTTATGACCTCCCTAATGAGCCTAAAAGTTGACAAAGATTTGAACTGTCTCTGGAAATACCCTGAATGTATTGGTGTCACATCAACTATTCTGAAATAAAACAGACCAAAACAACAGCAGACCATTTCAGCGAGTATGCTATTTCCTGATCTGATTAGGATTTCTATCCACCTCGTTAATATTCATAGGAAACAAAGCTTCTGTTTAAGAGTACCCTGTGTTTTCTTATTCAAGGCAAGTGTAAAGAAATGCCAGGAGATAGCCTGCCTTGTGTTTTTTATTGCCAGGAGGAACAGGAGCCACCACCCTGTCATGATTGTTTGTGCTGCTTTTACATTCAATTCACTGATGAACTAAATCAATAATCAACTTGGGTGACCTGAATGATGGAGTTTAGAATAACCAGAAGGCCTGGCTAGTTATCAGTGAACAGTGGTATTGCTGAGTGTCACTGCAGTTCAAAATGTGATTTAACAGCAAATTTCTTACAGAGGCCAATCACACCTTCTATGTGCAATGCAAATAATCCTTTGTTTGGGCTATGATCTTTTCAAGAGTCACAGAAAGGTCTATAATCTTTTCCAACGAGACTCTGAGATATTGTCCTTGTCCATTTTTTAGTCCTTTCAGCCATCCCAAAACCAAAAGCAAATGAAGAATCCCAAGGGGAGCTCCTTTGACAGCCGAAGATGAATCAGTATATCCAGCATGGACAACCGTGTACTATCTCCTTTTCTTTCTCACCATTAGATCTAACAGAGGTTGTGACATCTGGGGTGCTGATAACAAGAAATCTCTGTGTGATCATCACCATTTTGCATTTAAAAGGGAAAAACAGAAGCTCAATTTTTTTAAAATCTGAATCAAATATCTGTTTAAACAATGTGAAAGTCACTGTGTGGTGATTGCCCCACCATAAGCTTGTTGATAATTTTTTTTTGTTAGTTTGTGTTCTCCATCTCTTTGGCTTGTTGAAGCGTGTATGTTAATGTATCTATTGATATGGTGTCAGGCTGCTTTCTGCCGTTCAATTTGTATCACTGTAATGAAATTTAAAGGCAAGTTTAAAAGAAAGCTAGAAGGATGATAAAGATTACCATGAAAAATAATTTCAGTGGAATTAAGGTATACAGGCAACCTAGGCACAACTTGTATATGAAGAAGGCAGGTAGGTTTTTTGGATGTTAATCAGTAATGGGCTTTTTGGAAAAACTGGATTATAAGTACTTTGAAAGTCAGCAGGCCTGAAAATATCAATTTAGTATTGTGCCTTCTATTGGGACCATTCAATAAACAGAACATTTTATTTAATGAATAATGAAAAAGGAGGAAGTGACTTGATAGATTTTGTAACTCAGGACGTGAGTTGAAACAGTCACTAAAGGTCTAAGTGCTCTTGTTTGTTTTCTTAATAGTACAGAGTATAACATTATTACTGTTGTTGATCATGTAATTCTTCTTTGCAATGCTGAAGGTGGGCTTGTTTCCTCGCTCGTGTAAGTCCCTGAAGGCTTCCACTCTTTTCAGCAGCCTTTACTTGCTGTCTATATTGCCCGTTAACTGGCAGAGTGTCTCTCTGGGACTAAAGGTACCTCTCCAGGTAAAAACGGGAAGCCCAGTATTTACAAGATGCAGAAACGCCTTGCAGAACTTGCTAGACAATTTCTGCATGTACATACTTTTGTCATTTTCTTAAAATCTATTAATTGCCTTTTTTTTTTTTCTTTCTGTCATCTCCCTCTCAGGACTCTATTAAGTGGCTTCCTAAGTCTCCTAAACTGTACAGTGGCCACAACGCCAGTGGCTCCCAGGGCTCTCGCTGGGCCTCGTTGAAAGGAAAGGAAAGTTTTCATGGCGGTAACCTGTACAAATTCAGCTCTACTAATGGAAGATGGAGGGAAGGAAGGATCAGTCCTGAGCAAGAAGCGGAGGAGCTGGAGGACCCTGATGAGGACGTAGGTAGTTTCCTTGAAGTCAGGAGGAACAATGTTGTGTGTCTGTCAAGAAATTGCAACCTGCTCAAAGTGCTGTGCTGCTGGGCACTTTGGGTTCACAGGGGGCTGCACTGCCTGTGTTTTCATGTTCTTACTTGTGCAGAGGATTGAGAATCATGTTCAATGTTTTATTCCTTCACTTTGCTTCCAATCGATCCAGCCCTCAAGAGTACAGTGCAACTTGCAGGTTAAGACGAGTAACATGAGCAGTGATGAGATAGACTGATAGAATTTTTATTTTACTCCTGCTTATGTCCCCAGTTACTAACATCCTTCCGTCTCTTTCCAGTGAGCAGGTTGTTAGCAGTGCTTAAACCTCAATGTCCCCCAGGGACCGAGTGGTAGAAGAGTGAGGTTGCAGTGCTGCTCTACTGCATGTTTAGTTTTGGGTCGTGCTCTTTCAGCGTCCTGACATCTAGGAAATCCTGAATGCTGCGGTTTCTCTAACCTGTGCCCACCAGGTGTCTGTCACCTGCGCAGCAGTTTGGCTGTCTCCTTGGTCATAGCCTGGGAAGAGAAGGTTGGGATCGCACTCTTGCAGCCTTTCCCTTTCAGGGCATTGCTGAGCTGTCTTTCCGGCAGATGTCTGCTGGGAGTTGCGGGAGGAACTGGGGCTCCTACTCCTCTGTGAGGACCTCCACTCCCTTCCTAGCCCTTGTGACTGCGGCTGGTTTGGCCCCTCCTTTGGCTCCTGCTCCCAGCCCTTCCTCCGGGCCTTTCTCCCTGGCACCCATGGCACCCCAGCACTGCTGATGAGTCTGGGTTAGTAAGCCCAGCGCCGTTAAAGAGGAATCTCTCTCTCTCAGAAGAAAGAAAATTAATATTTCATGTGAATTAAAAATAATCAAATTCCCTTTTAGTTTTAAGTGAAAATAGGAAGCAATCATGCCTTGCTTGCTTTCCCAGGGGTTGATGATGCTTCTTTCCATCCCAACCAAAAAGAGATTGTGAGAAAGCTCCCATATAGATTAAAAAATAAAGTGTCCAGTGGGGTTCTGCACAGCTGTTCATGATAATGCCACTGCTTTTTATTTCTAATGTTAAACTTCTAAGCTTAGGAAGACATTTATGGAGTTTATTTTCAAAGATGTTGATCTTTGTTTGCTACATCATTTTAGTGCCGACAGAAGATATAAGGATTATGGTAATATGAAGATCTGATTCAACATTACCCATCAAATTTAGGAGCAAAAATCAGCTAAATAGAAATAAAGCACCCGTAAAACATGAACAGAATTTGGACATCATTTCATTTAACCACCTTGCCAAATGTAACTGATAACTGGAAAACATCATTGTGTTTTGCAGTCAAATTAGTCTGAAGCTTTAATTCTTTGGTGGATGTGTTTTAATTGTATATTTCTCTTTTCAAGCCCTTTTGATTTAGCTAAGTGTAGGGTGACATTGTCAGTTCCTCACTACATCTCAGAGTAGCTAGAGCCTAGAGCCAGGCTTCAAAGCAGGCTTGAGGATGCCTCATCTTGGAGGCTCCACTTCCAATGGACCCCTAAGTCACTAAGTTTGCAGGTCTCCACTCACTGCCTTTTGCAGCTAAATAAAGTCAATCCAATTACTTAAACAAAATCTTCTCATAGAGATGCAGATAGATGGAAAATAGAGACTTGCCTTCCCTCTCACACCTGTGTTCCCAAAAATAGAACGTGAGCCTTGAGGAACTAAAAGAAATATTTTATTTTCTGTACAGAAAGCCTTTTCCTTTACCTCATGTGTCATTCCTTGCCCTAGGACAGTGGATTCAGTGCTACTGAGCTGCCAGAGGCTACCCCATGCTCCATCCTTTCCATAGGGTATCGCAGGATTTGGTTGGGTGTATGTCTTACATGTGCTTTTGTGTGCTAGGGGATCTAGGGAAAGGCTACATGAATTCTAGTCCTCTCCTTGTTCCTACAATTTAAACCTCCATGTTGAGGGAAAACCATGCCCAGGGAAGTAATGGCAAACAAAAGGTAGTTGTACACTTACTTACTTTAAAGTTGCAGTTTTGGTTTTGAAACAAATCCTAATGTACAGCAACACGACAGAGAGGAACAAATCCAATTTACCACAGGTAGAGTCTGGGTATCGGATAGGTATTCTCCTTGCTGTCACTGTGTTTACCGTTTTTATCTTTGACCCCCAGGAACCAATTTCCAAGTTTTCCGGCAGCCTTTTTGATACCAACGATAGTGTGAGAGATCAAAGAAATACCAGAACAGCTCTTCAAGAAAAGCACAAGTTTGCAATGAAAGGGACCAACACTAAGGCGCAGCCACCCATCTCTGCAGCTGGCAGCTTCCCCAGTGATAGCAGCTGGTTCCCAGAGGAATCGAGAGCAGTGGATGTGCCACAGCCCCCGCTGAAGGTATAGAACTGCTGCTTGGGCTGGGCTAGCCAATGGAGGGGTCTGCATGTCCGTGGGGAAGTCTGTGTATCCATGGGGAAGTCTGCTTCTTGTGCAAGGCAGTTTATAAAAGGTGCAAAGAAGGTGGGATGTTGCATGGTAGATATGTGGGATGTATCTTTCACAGAGCGTAAGCTGAGGTCTGTCCTTGCTCCCACTGGCTTATGTGGAAAAAGAGTTTTCCCTTAAAAAAAAAAACAAAACAACTTTATTTTGTAGCCATTCGATACTGTCTCATTTTATCTATCCAGCTTTGGAATTGTAAGGTCAAACCAAGAGTGTGTGCTGATGGGCACTCAGATAAGTCTTCACTTAGTCCATGGTTTAGGAGCAGTGGCATGGCGTTACCCTCATGGCATGAGAAAGCATCTGTCCTGTGAAAAGGGATGGGAATGTTCAAGTGAAAATTTGTCAGTGAGAACTGCAAGATTTGGGTGAACTTTATGGAGAAAGCTATACTCTGAACTCAATAGATATATCCTGTCTTGGCATGCTTTGGAACACAAGAGCAGCAAACGTGCTTTTTGAATTGACTCCTGGGATGGCTCAGTACAGATCATGCCCCTGCTGACCACCCATGGGGTGGGAGATGCGGGATGTGGTGGCAGGAAAGGCAGCTCGCCTGGTGTGGTACCCATGCTGGGACCTATCACCAAAGCACTGCTGGTAATCGCAGGCTCGTCAAGTCTTGAGCATGTAGATAATGCTAAGTCTAAGCAACGTTCGGCAGGGTCATTTTCATTTGACTGAAAGGGTATTTTCATACCTTTTTAGGAACTGGGAATTTAAGATGAGTATGTTATATGTGCAAGAGTAACTGCATAAATTTGTGAAATTTCAAAACACAGCTGTGTTGAGATATTCTTAATTATAAAATATAACAAGTTATTCCAGCCTGAATTGTCTTAGCAATATGAAGCAAATCAATGAAAATAAGAACATTTTGCTAATGTGATGAGGTGAAATGCAATTTGCATTCAGGTTCCACTACACTATGGCAAGGTGTTCTTTAATGTGATTGTTGTTTTAGCAATTAGCAAATGATTGTTTACTACCAAGTGTATTATATACTAAAGAAAAAAAAAAAACAACTGAGGGGAATAATTTTTAAATGTAAGCTGTCTTTGGAACTTGAAACTAATTTTATTTGGCCTTTCTTGTGAATTCTGTAAATTAAAAAAATTATCTAAGATTTTGTACTAATTTTTTTGCTGGTATTAGCAGGAAGAGAATAGATTACATAGATTACAATTTATGCTGCTTTTTAAAAAGCTTCCTGATTTTTTAACTTTTATGTCAATGGTTAGAATACTGTCAAATCTTTTGACAGAGTTAACACATACCTACAGAAAACCTGTTTAAAGAAAATAAAATTACAGTAATAGCGCTCAAATTCAGTTATCTGTTCTAGAAAGAGTTGAGAGTAAGCAAATCAGACAGATGAGATTTCAAAGCAAAGGTTTTTCATGAACATGTAAAAAAAATATTTTTTTTTCACTCCTCCTGTGTGCTGGCGTTGTTGCTATTGTGAATGCTTGGTAAATTGGTCAGTTTTATGAAACAACTGATTTAGTCAGCAGCCTTATGACCAGCCTTATATGGTTTAGGCATGACTCTAAAACCTGGAGAAATAATGTTTTCTTGGTGTCGTTGAAGAGCAAAGACTGGTCTTGCATGTGCCAGTGATGAAGCATAGCACCATTTTCCTCTGGGCTGAGCTCTATAGAGGCAAATCTGCTGGTGTACAGAGTAGGAGGTCGATTTTTCATTGCTCATGCAATTAATAGGCAATGTTTTTGATTAATCAGGCCACTTATCCATTATAATTCTTTTCCAGATAACCATTACTGTGTGCAGTCAAATGGGGAGTCTTGGTATTAGCATTGCTGGTGGAAAGGGCTCATCTCCATGTAAAGACAATGATGAGGTGCATTTCATTACTCAAAATTTATCTAGTAATCACTAGAAAGAAACTGATGAGCAGTTCTTTGAAGCTATTGTGTTTTGTTGTTTTCTTTTTGAGATTGTCCTCAGTAAACATGGGTAACTTATTTCCCAAAATAGAAGCTGGCAGTAGATTTTGATGGGGAAGCTCCTGGAGGGATGATTTTGGAGAGAAGACCCGATGTAAACTAATGATTTTTCTAAAGACAGCCCGATGGCTGAAACACCATTGGCTAGTTTCCACGTTATACCTCAATTTGAGGTCACTCCCTTGGCAACCCACGTGCCTCTCCCATCCTATTTGCTCATTGCCAGGAGCTAACCTGGTTTGATAAAAGTATTTCTCACATCTTCTTCTCACTTAATTATCATTTAAATAAATCTTTGTTTCCCAATCTGTCCCCCATGGCACAGGGCAAACCATTAATGACTTTTATTCATTGTTGTATGCATCAGCCATGGAGGCTTTTTTTTTTTTTTCCCTTGCTAACGTGCTAAGACATTTAGGTTTTATTTTAATAGTGGCAACAGAACAACAAGTCTTTAAAATTAATTACTTCCCTTTTGCTTTTTTGCATCTAAGAACAATGGAATAAAACCTGTCAGGTCTGAAACCTGTTTTTTGTGTTACCAGGGGATCGTGATTGCCCGGCTGCCGAAAGATGGTCCAGCAGACTTGGCTGGGGTACAACCAGGAGACAGAGCGGCAGAGGTAGACGGGTTGTTTGTCAACATGGAGTGTGATCTCTTGTTGTTATCTTTAGATGATTCACTCAGAGTTGGGGAATTTGAGATCTAGATCCAGGCTTGCGTTAGCTTTTTAGATACTTCCTAAACAACATCATAAAGAAATTATAATGACATGAAATTGTTCTATTCCTTCTTATTATATTCTGGTTTTCAGATCTTTTTGTTCAAAGTGCTTAACAAAATATTATTCATTTAAATGGCTGTTTTGTAAAGGAAAATAATGGCTTTGGTAAGCAGTTATGTAAGCACAAATGCTTACATTACTTGGTCCAAGCAGCTTTCTTATGACAATGTATTAGAGTTATTAGATGAGTTCATTGCATCTGTTACAAAGAAACAGTTTGTTTCTCCAAGGTAATTTTTGGTTGAGAGAGAACAGCTCAAAGTGACTCTCCTGATGGAGGATTACAGTGCCAAGTGCCAAGGGATAAATGTGTCTCTTGGGCTGCTCCACCTCAAGCCTCATCTTTCCTAGCAGAAACCACTGTCTTGAGCTTCAGAGGTTCCCAAGAGCAGTGGTGATCATGTACAATGTTGTGATATATATTTTTGACCTACTGTTTACTTTCCACCTGCTGAGAGAATGAGAGGAGAGCCTCTATAACATTACTTTGAGATGAAACTGGTCCATAATTTTTCTCTGCTCTTGTTCTCTTAAGCTGTCATTTATACTTGCTTAAATTAATAGTTTTTACTCCAGCATACTCCTTGTTGAATTAAGGTAAGATAGAGCAAGCCATGTTGTATGCCTATTAA
This sequence comes from Chlamydotis macqueenii, assembly GCF_036417535.1. Lineage (NCBI taxonomy): Eukaryota > Metazoa > Chordata > Aves > Otidiformes > Otididae > Chlamydotis > Chlamydotis macqueenii. The sequence goes on from NC_141558.1 coordinate 26,063,076, forward strand.
ATTGCAGGAATAAGGATACAACCTATATCAGCCAAAAACAAATTAATGATAAATTAATCTACTAATTTTGTAAAACTATGCTATAGACTTTGTTAATAGAAGATTTTGTTCTACAATCCATGTATGGAAGTGAGTTTAACATTTAAAAAATGTTAATTATGGATAAAATTCTGTATCGTTTTACCTTTTTATTTTTTGAAAGGATTATCCTGTATTTTAACAGATGTGAGAAACTTTAAATAATTCTTTACGTATTTCACATTACCAGATCATCGGGGGGAAAAAAAAATCAGGATTTTTAGTTGCTATGCCTTTAACTTCTGAGCAGAGTTTCTGGTAAAGTAAATATCTTTAAAAATCAACCACTTTGCTCAGATTCTTCCATGAGGCTCTAATTAGTTCTTATTTTGGGGGCTATTTGAAATATACTAGCTACTCATGTCTCTTCATTTAATGAATAGTGAAACATGTGAAAAAGAGAAGAGATTTCTGTTCCATACTGTTCTGTCCTGCTGCTGTTATCCTACAAATAGTTATGATTTCTCTGTCTCCCACAAGATGGCAGAATCATTCATGTATTTAAAGAATGCAGAAAAAAAAAATCTCTGCTTTTTGTATATGTGGGAGATGAGAGAGAATTAATGCATTCAGGTGTGCTGTAGGAAATAACCAGCATTTTTCTCTTGATACTAGGTGTTACAACTTCTTGAACTGACCGTTTCAACAGTTCAAATATACAGTGTGTTCATCAAAAAAGGCGAGAATTGCAATTTTATTTGCTTTCATTGGGCAACTGTATATAATGAGAGGGCCAGGCATTTGTATGCTAACCTGAGAGGGAGGGAATTGCTTTTCTTAAAGAGCATTCAGAATAAAAATATGTGTTTGTGCCCCTTTTTTTTTTAAAGGCATCCCTCATTTCAGAACCTGACCCCCTTGATGCTGGCCCTACTGAAGCTTCATCCAAGGGCAGCCCCTTCCCGACAGTAAACCACATCATAACAGTAAGTAAGATGGCCCCAGTGAGTAACAACTCATTCTCAGCTAACTACTTGGTGTTGTCTGTCTTTAATGCTGGTAAAGATGGTGAAGACTGACACAAAACTTGTGAGGGGCTGCGTAAGAGGAGTACACGTACCACAGATCAGTGACCCCACCATGCATTTACTTGACTGTCACTGCATCTGGGACATGGCTTCTAGAGGAGCTCAGCTCCTGATTAAGGACCAGTGTAGCAGACCAGAGCTTTTGAAACACTCTGCTTTGGGAACTTTAAGGATGATGTCCATTCCCTCCAGCTTAGATGTTTATTCTGTTGTCTGGACTCCCTCTCCAGCCAATGGAAGGAGCGGCATCTTCAGGGTGCTTCTTTTAGGAGCAAGAGGTTCAGCTGCTACCTGGGGATGACTGTTTTTGTCTTTTAACTTGAGAGGAAACTTGCACAACAGGCTAAGACTGCATGTCCATATTTTAGATGGCTGATGTGAGACGAGATTAAGCCTATCACACATGTCACAGAAGGAAATGACTGAACCTGAAGGGCAGCCTGTAGAAATTTGATTCACGTTTGTGAACTTCTCTAAAGAACTCAACTCTCTGAAGACCTACCCCAATCATGGTCATGTGCCTGCACACCTGAAATTATGGCTTTACTAGGAAGATATGATAAGATCACGGTATCTGAATGATTAAGGTCAAAAAGCATCCTATTTGTGTTAAGTCTGAAGTACCATGAAACAACAACTGTTTCTTCTATCGCAAATGCCAGAGGAATGCTTTGTTTGATTCCTCTTCTTTCAGACTTTTAAAATAATTTTCCAGGGAAACCATTCAGAACCCAGCTAATGGCAAAAATGAAAGTTCATCTATTATATAAAAGACTATAATCAAAGACCACATTAAGTTTTTATTAACAAGTCACATTTTAAAAAATAATGTGACTTGTTAGTTGGCTGAAAAATAAGCAAATAAACCATGCAAATCTGGTTTCTTCTGGTTTCCTATGTGGATTACTATTGAAGAAGGGTTGAGCTGCAGCTTTTATCTATGAGATGGACTAACAAAGGTTTCTCTTCTATTCAGTAGCTTAAAGAAACTTATTTTGAGTCCTCTGGTCTCCAACATCATCTTGTGAAACATTTAGACCAGCTTTATTTTTGCAGTTGAAAATGCTTCCGTCAATTTTATTTTTTTTTTTTTTTCCCAGCTGTACTTGGTAGCTGTTTCTTTTGGTCTTAACCTGCATTGCAGGAAGCACGAGGCTTCCTGTTAGATGAACCACTGTTGAGAGGGTTGATTCACACATTGCTACTGGCCTGGATCTGTTGCAGTAGTGTCCGACTTCTAGTGTTTTCAGCCAAAAAGAGGAAATGACCATTTTTTAATTCTGTATGCCTCTTGGAAAATAATCTCTCCCTTTAAAGCTCTTCAGCTGCACGAGGAGGAGGAAGCAGATTAGACCAAGCTACTTAGCTTAGAGGATGGCGCACAGAGAGAATCAACTGTCTGAATATGTTCCATGTGTCAAAAGTGCAGGTTCTTTCATGGAGAAACATTTGTATTTCTAGTTTTGTTTCTTTCTTTTAAATAAAAATATTTGTGCTGTAGCAAGTTGTGTACATTATTACCTTTAACCTAGAGCAGCATTCATCAATCTTAGGGATTATGGGCTTTTGAGGAGAATCCTGCTAACTCAGGAACTGGTCAGTATCTCAGCTGCTCTTATTCTGGGTTTACTCTGGTGAAGTTCCTCTTATGCCTCAGTAACTATCTTATCTGAAAAATGTTTACAGCCTGGCTTCTTGTGGAGGACATACTTTGCATGTTCAGATAAGCAAGTGGCAGTAGGACCTTAATGCAGAATCTTCTTCTTTGCTAGGAATCTAGGAAGGTTTGTTTCCTTCATATTTCTGACTAGGTCTCAAGAGAAGATGGGTGTGTTTACATCAAGGGAGGGAAGGAGAGAAGCATGGTGCCAAAGAACCCAAAGACTCCTATTATTGTTCCTGAAAAAGCTGAATTATATACTGGATGGTGCTCATCTTCCTTCTCCCTCTCTTCCATGTCATCACTGCTTCCTGCCCTCCAGCAGAGACTCTGTCTTCATCTATTTATTTTTATCAGATTTTAATAAACATCCTCTTTGCACATGCTATCTGTGAAAATATTTTGTTTCTTGCTTGCTAGCCATAGCCCTCTAGCCATCTTGTGCCATCACCCATCCCATCTCTGAGCCTGGTGCTCTGACATTATAAAGGGTGATGCTGCTGTTCTCCATGGGCCTGGTTGCTCTAACTTCTTCCGAAAGGCTCATTTGAATTGTTAACTCATCCAGACAAACTCAATTTCAAACTCTTTGTGCCAGCTTTAAGTTTTCATGAAAGTGTGAATGACCAGTAATTAATTGGACAGACAATGAAAAGTTCTTTCGCTCTGAGTAATTGTTTTGCAAAGAAAAAATGAGAATTGCCCTTGGTTTTAATTATGATTCTTTTATTGAAATGTAGAGGCCCTAGAACTTTAATTACAATTAGATACTTCTTTACATACTGTATTTTATAGACTCGTCTCAGTCAAAAATATACAATCTATTTATTTTTCTTTATATAAAAAAATTAATTGAACTTAAACCAAGTTTTGGATATTAAAATGGTAATTTAAAAATAAGAGTATCTACATAAAGACGTGCATGAAAATATAACAGGTTAGAACCACAACTGATTGGCTACCTACATGCAGATTGTGTGTAAAATATTGCATGTCTAACTGCAAGGGAAAAAAAGAAATTCAGGGATACAAGCATTGACAGTAGTGCCCCATGCTGACTTTAACAGAAGGAACTTTAACTTGGATTCTGGAGTCTTTATTTCCAGTTCTCTATTCTTCTGTCTTCTGCCCTCTGCTCCTTATTTCCTACTCATTCTCTCAAACATAGAATCAACTCTGCACAATCTTTGTCCGTCAAAAATATTTTCATTCAAGCTCTGACTGAAATTCCCAATTGATTTTGTCTGACTGAATGGAGAGTGTGGAGTGGTTTCAGTATCTCCTATCACTTCATTACATGCATCATCATGTCGCCTTCTTTGATCCATTTTGGGGGCTATTAACATCAGGATATTAGCTACTTTGTAATCAATAAGAAATCTCTTAAATATTTAAATCTAGTATTTCACTTTAATTCTTACCATTTTTATTCTGACAAGGTACATTCGTTTTAGAAGTCAGGAGTCCAACTCCTCACTGCTTTGCATCTTGTGCAGGTTTATACACGCTTGCAAAGAAGCCCACATGGAGCCTTGTTGGCTTAGCTAACCCTGTACCGAGCGTGAGAGTTTCAGCAGAGTGTAATCACCCATCTGCCATGTGGTCTCCTCCATTTCATCTGCTGGTTTGATTCCACTTTTATCTAAGTAACTGAGTATTTCTCAGTCAAGATTAAAGATAAAAGGTGCTTGGTATAGGCACTGTATTTACCTCCATAGTGTAGTGGTTAGGGAACTTATTTTGTGAACTTGGGATTAAGTTCCTGCTCCAAACCAATGCTTCTGTTTGCACAGTGTATCTTTTTTGTTCTCTTCCTTTTAAGCAACTTTCTCATAGGACTCGATCAGAATTGACTCACTTCAAACTTTAAATTCTTGGATTTTTCAGAGCTTGTCATTAACAAAACTAAATAGGAAAAACCTTTAAAAATAAAAGTAATTAATGGATCTTTTCAAGATACCCTATTCATATACCTCAAAGTTAAAGAAAAAATATCTACAAAGTAAACTCATCATATAGTAGACAATATCAGCACTGCAGACAGTACAAGCAGAAACTCATACAAGAGACAAGTAGACTCAAGCAAGGCACCTGGAACCACGCTGTAGGACATGGCATACTATCTGAGAATAAAAGAGGAGAAATATTTGAACAACCACACAAATGTTCAGCAGCATCTCCCCTTGGGAAAGGCATCCTCGTGGAGTCTGCAGGAATTCAGCAGGGAAGGAGGCTGTACTGAATTCCTGCAGGCATTCAGGTACAACCGCTGCCTTTCACAGGGGTGATGAGCTTTCTTCAGAATCAAAGGGTTGGTAACTTGGGCCGTGGGTAGCACTGCTTATGAAAGCAGTACCTTTTAACTCTCTTAATGTGATCAAAGCTATGCATTTTATTCAACGTTTTTATAGCATCAGGCCATAAATGATTGCACAGAAAGCACTTAAATGAAAATCTATGTATCAGGTTCCAGTGTCAGGGAAGTCACTATCCAGTGGTACATTAGAAGATGAAAGAAATGGAGCAAGGACAATTTTTGTAAGCAGTTTGAATCATATAAAAGCCTTTTGTGTCCAAGGGCATTGTAGATATCACATGATGGACATTGATCTTTCATTTTTGTCTGCTATGAAATGCGATGGTGAGTTTGACTGAACTCCAACTTTCTCAGCTTGCGCATTGCCCTTGGGAGGCACTGAACTGCCAGAAAGGAAGATCAGAAAAGAGGTTTTCTCTAGATATGACATGCCCAAATGTTGTATGTACTACACACTGGGAGACAGATAAAATGTTCAAGGAGTTCTCTTCCTATCCCAGTAACAGGTGGAGAAAATGCCCCGTTTTAAACATGTCCTCTGAAAGATAACAATCTCTAGAAAATTCCCACAGAGGAAATTTTAGGGAAATCACCTGCAGCAGCACTTGTCTGGTGCATCAAATGTCCGGTAAATCACGCTGAGCTGAATTAGACTTCAGAGCAGATCACCAGGCACCATGTGGGAAGAGCAAGGAGCTCGGGGACGAGGAACGGGCTGGTGCGGTTGCCCCTGCTGGGTAATAAATCCACAAGGAATTAATTAGATCTCTTTCTCCCTCTTTAACTTGTATTTTCTGTATGTTTTCTTTTGAGGAGAAGGTTGCTTTTATCTGTTGTGTCTGTCTTCGGGAGTAAAGCATCACATTGCTTTAATTAAAAAAGCTGAGAGATGCCGGTTTTGTCTGAACTGTGCAGGAGTTGGCCAGCCCATTCTCTGCTGTTCTTGTTGGATACATTTTGGCATCTTCTTTTTAAAACTATTATTTAAAAATCCAACTGTGTAACTTTTTTTTTTCTTTAGGCATGACTACATGGCCTTCTTCACTCCAAATTTGATTTATAGAGTCATAGAATGGTTAGGGTTGGAAAGGACCTTTAAAGGTCATCTAGTCCAACCCCCCTGCAAGAAGCAGGGACATCTTCAACTAGATCAGGTTAGACAGATTTAGACAGTTTATGTTATGAATACACTCATTATCAAATGCAACCTTTTGCATCTAGCAAAGGCGTGTTTTAATTGTTTAGCAAGAACCCTGAATTTCCTATTGTTCAAGTCTAAAATACTATTGCTATCACCAGGAATGACTAAAAAGTAAAACTAAGGATGAAATCAGAAAATGATTCATGAGGTTTATGCAAATCCCTACAAATACACTCAACTGGATGGATTTTTTTTTTTTCCCCCCTCTTTTCACCAGCTGAAGGGTATGAGCCTTAGCACTGCTGTCAGTGAAGATCAGCTGTTAAATCCAGTTTCAACAATATGTGCTATATAGATATAAGGAGCTGAACTAGGCAGGCTTCCTTATTAACGGTGTTTTCTAGCTGGGAAATATTTTCTTTAGAAAGTTATCTGTTTGAACTAGGGTTAAAAGTATGTCTGATTTTCTTCCAAAAGGCCAGTCCAAATCCTTTTTCCCAGCCTCTGTTCTTTCAGCCTCGGGCCTTTCATGTGTCCTATTGCTTTCCGATTCGTAGCCTTTCTCCCCGGCGGCTGGCCTTGCTCTCAGCTCTGCTTTGCCCTGCTGCTGCTGGTTACGCTGTTTGTGTGAAGCTTGTGCTTTAGGCATGGCTCTTGCCTTGAGAGCTTTCTCCTTCTGCTAAGACTGGAATATGGACCTGCGAGGGGGGAGGTCAGGGGAAAAGGAAGGGTTATAAAAAAAGATTATGGGGTTTGTTCTGTTTGGTTTTGGTTTTGGGAAGGTTATAAAAAGACATAATGAACTGTCCTTTATGGACTGTTCTGTAACCTTTTGGACAAACACTTTTATTGGAAGTAGGAAAGGAAGGCATGCATGTATAACTAGAAGTTAAAAATTATTGGATGTTGACCTGTTGGCAGGACATCTCATTTATGGTGCTTTAAGAAGATGTTTTCAACTGAGGCATCATGGCTAGTTGTGGTTTTGTTCCTATCCTGTTTCAATAGGAAAGATTTTTTGCAGCCAACACAGCAGAAAAATTGCCTCAGGTTATTTAGACTGGTTTGTTTTACTGCTTGTTGCAGTGGACTACAAGTCCTGTGTCTGTGCTCCCGTTGAAGGACTCCACCTTTCAATGGAGAGTGGTAATTCCATTAAATGAGAGTGTCTGAAATAATTTGAGTTTTAGCTATGCCTGATTTAAACAAAGATGAAGATTTTTAGTGAATCTTTTTAGTGTCCGAAGTCTTAGTGTTTATGTTGAAAAGGTGTAAGAAAGACACAAACAAGGTAGTGAAAGAAATTCCCATAGCAAACATACTGGTTTTGGTACAGGACGTGTCCTTTGTGAAGTTTACTTTTCAGGCACTGAAAGTAAAATTTCAGGGGAAAAAAGGAAAATAGTAACCTATCTCAAATGATTAATCATACATTTTTCTGAAAAAGTATTCTACATATTTTGACGGTTTGAGATTGACTGGTAGTTTGGGTATTTTAATAATGAGTGCATGATGATGGAAAGTGAGTAGGAGGACTTTGCGATTTCAACAGAAATATTTTAAACAAGTTCAGACACTAGTCAGTAAAAACTAGTGGAATAAAACAATGGAACAACACAGGATCCTGGGTAATTTGTCCTCCTACACCAGGATCAACTTCTTCTGAAGAGTTACTGCTAGAACATGGAAATTCCACATTTTCCTACATGCCTCAGGCAAGGAAATCTCGAGCTCAGCTGCCCGTGCTGGAAAGGTTTTCCATGTTTCCATCCTAAATGTCTGTCTCTTGCCCTCTTGTCTGTGATGGGCAGTGGAAATAGTTTGCTGGTTCTTTGCTGTGACATTTTTTTTCACATGAAATCTGTTCTGTCTTCCCTCAGTCAGGATGCACCAGGAAATGTACACTCAAATACGAATATTAAAGAAAAACTCCAAGAACAAAGCTTGCCTATTTAATAGGGTGAAGCTTCAGTCAGTGAAGATAAGCATGGAAATCTGAAAGCAAGAGTGAAATCCCCCTGGGATTCTGGGAAGAGAATCACTGGGTTTGAGAAAAGGACTGAACATGAGATAATGCAAGTTTAGAGTTGTTGAGTTTTGTTTACTAGTTTTGTTTTTAAAGCACAAAACTGTAAGAGGAAAGGAAGCTGATAAAGCTTAGATTGTGGTTTTCCTGGAGGCAAGGTGAATGGGAAGGCAGTGATGGAGAGCGCTGGTTTTCCAGGGGGTAGTTTCGTGAAGATGGAAAGGCCACTGTGGTTAGAACTATGATGTGTATTTCTTACATTCATTTTTTGGTGCATTTTTTTTGCAGGAGATTGATCGATAACTTTTGATGCTAGGAGAGACTAAGTAGAGGCCTGAATCTCTTTTCATTGAATTAGATCTTGTACAAATGCGTGCTCTGCCACTTAATTGGGTTTGCTCTCAATTTGCAGTTGTGTAGGTGGCACAATCCACAGCCAAGAGTTGTTTTGTCATTGGTACATATGATTCAGCTGTGAGGAAATCAGGGCTTGTCCACATCCCGTCGGGGACGTGGGCACTGAACAGGACTATTGGCCGCAGAGGAAGGAGCAGTGATGGGTTTGGGGACAGCAGTGGTATGGGTTCATGGGGGGTTTCAGAGGGAGAGTGGGCAGGGAGGCATGCAGAAAGCAGAGGGACAGGGAACATGGAGCCTCACCATGGAGGGGGTGTCCTCCAGAGGCTCCGCTGCAGCTCAGGCGCTAGAGGTGTGCAGGCTTTCAGACTGTGGGCGTAGGAGAGAGTGTGTCATCAAGGAAGTGAGATGAGTTTTTGGGAAAGTTGTGAAAGCCTAACTACAGCTTGTGGTGTATTGGACAAACATAGGGAGAGATGCAAAAGAGTATTCATGACAGAATGAGATTTGTTCCTCTAGTAATATTGTTATAATCTCAGATTTATGTTTCTTCCAGATGTAGATAATTAACTAAAAAAAGAAAAAAAAAAAGAACTATTTTTTTTTTGTGATAATTAAAATGAATAGTGGTCTCTAAAATAAGGAGTATTTCAGAGTGCCTAATAAAAAGTCTCCAAAGGCTCTTTGTGCCGAATCAGGACTCTGAGTGTGTATGTTTGGGGGTGGTGGTGGAGTGCAATAACCCACAAGAACTTCATGTTATTTAATTTTTTAGGGTTATGCCTCACCAACAGCTAGATTTCTTTTTTTTTTCCATTTTCCATTTCATTGATTAAATTCACTTTGTGGTTGTAAGATCTAATCCTGTCATAATATTTGGAAGATAATATGCAAGAATCAAATTTCAGAAGTAATGAAATCTCTGAAGAAATGCTTTATTAGAGAACTGGGTTTGATTCCTTGCAAGTGAGATTGCTGGGGAGTACAAACCATGCTGATAAAGAGTATTTCAATAATTGATATTCAAAATGGCTAAGGCTACTCTTCAAAAGAAAAAAGAAGTACTGGTGGCTCTGCTTTCAGGCTCACTAACTCATTGCATGCCTGGTCTTGGGGAAATGTACACGTCTGTTTTCAAGTGGAACCAGTACACACAGAGAGCTCTTCCCCAAGCTTTGAACAAACACCTCAATGAAATGCAAAGCCTGGTCCTGGGTATTTCTGCAGGTAACTTCAGACAGGGCACAGACCTCTGCACCAGTTTTTGAGGTGGCGGCATTGCGATATATGACCCAGTGCATCACCTGTACATATGTGCATTTGCTCTAGGTGGCTGCTGGCTATCGTTAAGAAAGAAACATCTTTCAGCAATAAACAGAGTGAAGAGAAATATCCAGTGCATGGAAAGCTTATAAACAAAAAAATAGCTTAGAAATGCTGTCAGGTGTGCATGGCAGAAGGAAATTTTCCCGTTGTTAGCTTGACCAGTAGTTAGGATCTATATAGGTTATTTAAAGCTTCCAGAAATGTGTCCTATGTGTCCTTCTTAGTCTTAAGCAAAAAGAAAAGACAACAACAACAACAACAACAAAAGCATCAAAGTAGCTGAGAGATAAGAAATACTACCTTTCTTGAAAATTTTCAGGCTATTGGTAAGATGGACATTTTATTTATTACACATTATGGTGTTACCTGCTTGTTAGCTATATCGACTTACTGCTATATCTGTATTCGTTACATGTTAAACTTTTGGGGAAAAGTAGTAGAAAATAGAATTACTTTGTGCATCAGAGTTAAATTTTTAGTAATCCATTCATTGTTACAAACCATTACTGATACATTCTTTGGCTATACATAAAGAACCTGACATTCTTCACTTTTCTTAATTACAGCATTTAAATTAATTTAAAAACATTAAAATGTAGTTCTTAAAGAACACCAAGTTCTTGGCCAAGAAATGTATATGAATCAAATCCATGTATGCATATTTATTAACCAACAAATTTACACATTGGTATTTTGTCTTAATGTTTCCCTTAAATACACTTTGTCAGTAAAAAAGCCAAAATACGTCATTTTTCAAAGCTCAATAATTTATATGCTTTATGGTCCTTAATTAACCCTTTATTGCTTTCAGGTGCAAGAATGTAATCAATAATGAAGTTAAATAAAAGTAGATGCATATTTTTCGTATTTACTCATCTGTATTCTTTAAAGATCTTTTTATCTTTTTTTTTTTTCCTATAGAAGATTTTTTTAAAGTTAGCTAATGAGAGGAAAAGGCAATTTATCTTAATTTTGCTTTAATTACCAAAGCAATTTTTGGCATAGAACAGTTGACCTGTCAGGAAGCCCTTCAGTGTTACATCTCTTGCATGTTTTTCTCCTGACCTGCTTCCCCTGCACCTTTAAAATACCCCCTTTAAACACTTCCCTGCTCTTCATCTAACTCTTTTCTCTGCAATCTTTCACATCCTGCTGAAGATACCTCGGATAATCCTCACGCGCCCCTCCACTTCTGACGAAGACACCGACCAGTTGCCCCCAGACCCGGATTACTTTGAGCCTGAGGACCCTGACGGCGCAGAAGGCCGTGCCTATTCAGACTGTCAGAACAGTGCTTTTTATCCTCCGTAATAGCAGTAGTTTTTCTGGAAAATGTTCACGGGTGGTTTTCTTTCCCATTGTTCGATTACGTTTTTATGTAGTACTTGAACCGCTATGCCTTATTTGTAGGGAAAACCATTACACGGAGGATGGATTTGAGCTGGGGGAGCGGAACCTGTGTTTGCATTTCTTTGCCTTGAACTTTCCTTCGGCCAGAAGTTGGGCACTTGAAGCAAGATGCGCTGGGTGAGGTTATGCGAATGTCACCACGTGTTTCGATCGCCGCTTGTAAGGGCGGCCTACAGCACCTGAATGCAATGATGAAAAGAGCAGGTCATTTTTATTCAAAAGATACTCTGCCCATTTGGAAACACGCTGAAAACAATTGTATAGTTGGGGTTTTTTAATCTTGTGTCTGTTTTGTTTATATAGCTCACCCTTTTGTCTACCCCCAGGTTTCTTTGAATTGCCCCTTTTAATGTAGTTTTCTATGAGAATAAAAAAAAATCATTTTCTGTCTTTTAAATAGTGCTGGTTTTTTTTTTTCACCTGCAGTCAAATGTTATTTACATTGGAATTCTGTATCTCATTCTAACATAATAAAGAATATTTTCTCCAGATATATTCGGAATGCAAATGTGTATCAGGTTGGAACAGGACCTGTAAGTTACATTTTATTGGATCTAAATGCAGAAGGCATCCTATGCAGCTGTGCTCCTCAGAGTAAACCAAGAAGCAATTTCTTATGCGCGAGGAACTGTCTGAGATTCTTTTATTTCTTCTTCTGACTTGCATATAAGCAGAATACCTTAAATTTACCTTGCTGCAATATGCCGGTATTTCATGTATGTGTGTATATATATATATGTGAAGTAGGCATTTAAGAGCAAGTGTTCTTGTACAACAGTGTTCAATCCTTTAATTCTCTTCACTGCTATTCAGGTCTTTAACTGCGTTTTGAGGTGCTTAAGAAGAACCTTTTGGAACTGATCTTTATTTGGGGTTCCACCATGCTGCCTTAACTCAGAGGTAAGGTCTGGCCCTGCTAGAATGGGATGTCGTGAGTTCTTTTTCATGTGCATAAAATGTGCATTGATGGTTTTTATGATTTGTATATAGTTTATTTTCCTGTAAATATAACACAGTGTTGTGGTTTTGTTAGTGAGGGGGGGCCTAAGGTGGCAGCTTCTGTAGGAAACTGCTAGAAGTCGCTCCCCTTAGTTCAGTGGACTCGGCCGGGCCTAGGGCAGACCCGCTGCTGGCCAAGGCCGAGCCAATTGGTAGCAGAATGTTCCGTGATAACGCCTCTGCGATAACGTATTTACGAAGGGGAAAACAGAAAAAAAAAGAGAGAAGAGAAGATGTGAAGAAGCTGAGTGGGGCCAGAGGCGTAGAGGGGGAGGCGCAGGCCTCATAGGCCTTGCAGGCCTCACTCTCTGGCCTCTCGCCAGGCGGCCGACTGGGCCCGAATCGGTCCGGCCCGGCTGCAAGAAGTGGAGAGGAGATGAGAAGTGAATAAGATATGTAAAAAGATCCTGAGAGACATCTGCCAGTCTGTTGTGAGGAACGGCTGCAGACGCCAAGGTCAGTTCAGAAAGGAGGGGGAGGAGTAATGCGGCTCCTGGCCAAGATTCCCCTGCAGCCTGTGATGAGGACCATGGTGGAGCAGGTTGTCCCCCTGCAGCCCATGGAGGTCCACGGAGGAGCAGAGATCCACTTGGATCCCGTGAAGGACCCCACACCGGGGGAGGTGGAGGCCTGAAGGAGGCTGTGGCCCATGGAGTGCCCGCTGGAACAGCTGTTCTGGAGGGACTGCACTCCGTGGAAGAGATGACCCATGCCGGAGCATTTTCACGAAGGACTGTGGCGTAGGGGTGGGACCCCACGCTGGTGCAGGGGAGGAATGTGAGGAGTTCTTCCCCCAACCATGAAGCAGTGGCGTGAAACAACATGTGATGAACTGACTGCAACCCCCATTCCCTCTTCCCCCCTGTGCCGCTTGGGAGGGGAAGGTAGTAGAGATAATGTTAAGCTTGGGAAGAGGGAGGGGTGGAGGGAGGTTATCTTGTTCCCTGTCTCATTATGTAGTAATAAATGAATAGTTTTCCCCAAGTCGAGTCTGTTTTGCCCGTGATGGTAACTTTAAGGATTTCTCCTTGTCCTTATCTCAAACCTCGAGCCATTTTTCCTTATATTTTCTCTCCCTGTTCTCTCGGAGGGTGGGGGGAGCGAGAGAGAGACTGCGTAGTCTGGTCCTGATCGGGGCTGAACTACGACACACAGCTCAGTGGTAAATCCTCATCTTTTGTTCACATCTGAAAGATTTCTCAGGCGATCATTCATATATGACTTGAATCAATGCTGGCAGCTGGCTCTTCAGGAATTAGGAAGTTCTCAGGAGAGTTTGGCTGTCACAGAGTTAGAACAACATCTCCTACAGCTAAAAGGGATATTTTATTTTGAAAAAAATAGATTTGCAGTAACACTAGGATAGGAAGATTTCTCTTGACTCTCAACTTCATCCACTGTGGCTTTTTCATCATCTTGGACATCAGCATTTTAACTGAAGAAAATTTTCAGCAATAGGAATATTAAACGAATTTTTATTTACTTGCAAAATGAACATTACTTTAAAATCTGCTGCAGCTTTAGTAATAAAGACTGTCCTATGTGCATAAACATTCCAATTTGAATTAGCTTAAATGATGTCAATAAATGAAATAATATTTTTAAATATCTGCTTCCCTTTGCTTTTCTTCCTCCAAAACAAACAGGATTCTTCCACCATGACTTAATGTTTGATCAATACATATTGCAAAAATATCAGGTTCAGATCCATAAATTCTTTGGCCATCCAGCTTGTAACATATGGTTTATTATTGCTTTATTATGTCTTACTAAACTGCAGAAAAAGTAAACTCATTCTACTGTTATAAACCAGCCCTGGGCTGCTGAATAAGTTGCATCTGAGAGTTAGTGAAATAAAGTAGGAGTTTTGCTGAGAACTCTGTATTTTCATTCTTTTTGCTCCTTATACACAGGTGCATGTTTCATAGTCTTTATCAGGTCTCAGAAGTCAAAACTTTTGCTATCAAAATTAGGTGCTTTTAACCAAATGCTGGCAGTATTCATATAACTTTGAAACACTGGGGTCTTTATCTGTCCTTTTCAACTGAATTTCTTTTCTTGCAAACATATTGCAGCATAGAGAATTTCGCTGTGGGTATAAACTTGTGGTGGTAACATTCTGTATGAAAAAACTGAACACAGGTTGACAAATGAACCCAAATAGTTTCATAAATGGAGATGCAACTCTACAAAATGTGTCAATCAAAGCCTCTGCTATGCATTTATTTAGGCTTTGCTTAAGCAAAAAAATATGCTGGGGCAGGCGATTACATTTCACTTTTGTTCTGCAAAGGAGGGACAGAGGTGGAGGTCAGATGCTGGTGTCCTTATCAGCGCTGAGTAATGTCTCTTCTGAGGTTTGGTGTTTGATAAGAGTGGGCAAGGACAGAAAGTGGAAAAGGCACGATGGGAGTTGGTCTGTTAACAACAGCTCATATCCTGTGCTCTCGCTTCCTGCTGACCTGGGAGGCACCTAGAAAAAGCCCACTGCCTGGCTATGGAGCAGTCCCTTGTTTTCTGTGAGGAACTGGATTCTCCTCATTTCCAGCTGCCACATCAGTTAAAATATAGCTAAGGTAATATTGAATGCTTTCCTAATGTATGTTTTTAGCCACATCTAATCATTGCCACATCCATCATTGTGGAGGAAGGCAAAGCAAACAGAATCACTGAATATGGGAGGGAAGTTTTTTTGGTGGTTTTTTTTTTTTTTTTTTTTTTTAGTGCTTCTACTGAAATATATTTTACAGCCTGGAAAAATTTGATTTGTTGGGATATAGCAGTAATATTGAAGGACATCGTGTGTATATAGCTGAAACAATGGATATCCAACAGAAAAGAACTCAGTTGTTGCCCTGCTGCGTGTAGGGGGAGGGCAGCAGATGCAGGACCTTGCCAGCACAAGGATAGTCCAATTTACTGCAATTGACTTAAAAGACCCATGAAGAGAAGAAGGCACTTACAGCTTCCATCGACTGCTGTGTCAGAGAATCATAGAATGGTTAGGGTTGGAAGGGACCTTCAAAGGTCCAACCCCCTGCAAGAAGCAGGGACATCCCCAACTAGATCAGGTTGCTCAGAGCCTCATCCAGCCTGGCCTTGAATGTTTCCAGGGATGGGGCATCCACCACCTCTCTGGGCAACCTGTTCCAGTGTTCCACCACCCTCACTGTAAAAATTTTTTTCCTTATGTCCAGTCTGAATCTACCTCCCTCTATTTAAAACCATTACCCCTTGTCTTATCACAACAGGCCCTGCTGGAGTTTCTCCCCATCTTTCTCATAAGCCGCCTTTAGGTACTGGAAGGCTGCTATAAGGTCTCCCTGGAGCCTCCTCTTCTCCAGGCTGAACAGCTCCAACTCTCAGCCTGTCCTCATAGAAGAGGTGCTGCAGCCCTCTGACCATCTTCGTGGCCTCCTCTGGGCCTGTTCCAACAGGTCCACATCCATCTTATGTTGGGGGCTCCAGAGCTGGACGCAGTACTCCTGAAGGCTCAGAGCTCTCAGAATCAACTTATTATAATGTTGAAATAGCTTCCCTTGTTTTTATCCTCAAACATATTCAAAATTGCCTGTTTGGAGGAAATTTTTCAAGCAGCCTGCAGCCTCCTGCTCCCCGTACATGACATGTAAGGCTCTGCTTCTTCACATGCAAAGCAGAGACTTGTGGTGCCTGTGATGTTTCCCTCTTTTTCCACGCCTGCTACCTCCTGCTCCGCGAGTGTTTGCCAAGCCAGCGGGGTGGACCAGGGAGTGACAGCAGCAGCTGCCGGGTGCCACGGCAGGAATGTGGACCCACCTCTCCTAAGGATCAGCTTCCTGCCCTCGGCTCCCGGCTGCCTGGAAGGTAAGCCTGCTCCGTATACAGTCCCAGCAGCTCCGATGTGCTTTCCGTTTCTGCAAGGAACATGCCACGAAATACCAGCTAGAAATGCTGCCGAGGTCCTGACGTTTCCAGGCATGTGCGTGTGACCTTGGGTGGGCGTGCTGGAGTAACATAAGGATACTTGCTGGTATGGTGTGCTGGGGCTAAGAGAAGGGTGGGCACCAGAAAGAAGCTGGAAAGCTTAACTTTTGGCTTCTGCCAGACTGGTGGTTACAGGTAGTGAAGGAGCCTACTGAGTTTTGTGCTTGTTTTTTCTTTTAACTTCTTGACTGGCTTTAAGTGTGGGCCAGAAACTCTAAAAGTCACTGCAGATGTGACTTCTGTATTAGTCTTAGTGTTTTTAAGTGGTTTATGTTACTTAAGTAGGTGGCTTTCAACTGACTACGATATGACTGAGCACATCAGAGTCAGAATTAAAACTTCTGACTGCTGGACACTTGTGGTGTGTCTGATGCTGAGCAAATAAAATATACCGGCTTAAGAGAAAAGTGGTGGAGAAGTATCATGTGTGATCCAGGCATTGGCTGGCAGCCCTGGGCTAACAGCTGTGTCAGGCTGAAAATGAAAATACGCAAAATAGAAGAATTGCAGTAGCCACATGAGTGAAAATATGGCTGAGAGTGACACAAAAATGTCATGACAGTCACTTGCTTCCTTGTCCAAGAACAGCAGATCAAGTGAGCATGGAAAAATATATCTGCTTAAATGGGTTATTTATAAAATACTACTATTTTGGATATTCAGCGCTTGCTTCTTACCAACCCCCCACTTCAGTCTCCTCGCTTGGCCTCTTGTTAGGTCCTGCTCTGAGAAGAAAAACAGGTGTCGAGAGACCAGTGACTGTAACACAAAGAAGTAATTGAAAATAGCACAGTAATTTAGGCAATGTCTAGAACATGCTCTTTACTTGGCACCTGTTTACTATGTTTTCCCTTGCAGAGTGAAACAGGAAATATACGGTTACCAATAGTATTTTAGAAAGTCCTTGGAGTAGAGTCATCCTTATTTCTATGTAGGAATAAGAAATGTACTCCCATAATTATATAAAAACAAATTATCGTATGGTCAGGATTATGGTCTTTCCTCAGGTTCAGTGTTGAAATGTCGTGCTGTGCAAGGTGTGGTAGATACCAAGGTGATGTCAGCCTTTCTGCACTATCTCCAGGGTCCTTGTATATTAGCATCCAGGCTACAGAAAAGCCTTGCATCCAGTGTTTCATGTGCCACCTGATTTCAACATGATCTCGTTAAGTTTGGTGTCATATTCTGTTGCATTCTTAGCTTTTTGCTCCTGTTCCCATTGCCAGTGCTGTCTGCTCCAACTCCCTAGCACTTGCACAGTCAGCAGCATGATGCATCCAGAATAAGTTTTTTTTTTTGTTTTTTTTTTGTTTTTTTTTTGTTAAATGAAATCTCCTGTTCAGGGTGTAGTAGCCACACAGTGGAAAGGGAAGGAATTAATTTTTTTTTCTTGTGAGTGCTATTAGACACCTTTGCAAGAATGTTAATGGAAAACCCACTTGTAAAACTGCATACTCTCATCAGCATCTTATGTTGGGGTTATTATGAGTAAAGTTGCTTCATAGTCACTTCCTTGGGTCTTTCTGTAGTGATCACCTTTGACATTCCCATAGGTAAGCTGACACATGAAAACAGTCTAAGACCCTGGAAGCAGAGAGTGTAAATGGGAGTGAAGGTTAAGTTTTAGGGTGGTTAGTGTGAGTGCTAAGTTACACACAGCATAAACTCCAGATAAAATCTGCCAATACTGGTGTAAGTCTGTATGGATTTATATGGGTCTCAAATCCTACATTGCTGGTTCGTTCGCTGGCAGCCTGCTCTTTTAGCAACACGGGTATCTGTTCCCCAGCATGAGGAGGGAGCGTCCCCGCCGGGAGCTGCCGTTTGGGAGCCCGCTGACAGACGGGGTATCCTAATCATCGGTGGGACAGGTCTGGGGAGTGCACCGAGTGCACACAGCTGAATGCGCCACCTGAGATGCTCTGATCCTTGTCCGTGATTTAAAACCTTTGCAAACAGATAAGTTAACAGGAGTGGAGGTGCTTTAGGAATGGTCGGCAGCGTAAGCAGCAGTGTAATGTAAGCTGCGATTTGGATCCCACTGAAGACCTCCTTTGAGGACATTAAGTGGTACAAAGATATTATGCAAGTCCCTCACCACAGGGGTAAGTTTCAGCCTCACAGAAAAGATTTTGGAGATACAAACCTCTTAATGTTGTTTGCGTTCCTGCTGAAAAGTGGAGAAGTACTACAGCTTTCCTCTGTATTATGGTATTATGTTGCTTACTCTTGTTCCTTTTATCCCAGCATTTCCAGGAGATGCAGTGAGGTGTATTTTTACTCTTGTGACATCAAGCTCATATTTATTCCCTCTGCTATGACAGCCCTTATAGATTTGACTGGTTCTTTATATTTGCCTTGCTGCAGTCACTCATCTGCTGGCAGCCATACACTTCTGAAAACGAAGGTAAAAGAGACTAAAAAATAATTGTCACTGGAGTAACTTTTTCTTTGTTCTGAGGAATGTTTCAGAACAGGAACACTCTAAGGTGGTTTTTTTTTTTGCTAACTTCTCATATATTAATTGTATACTGTTGTGTGACGACTTCTTTGACTGCCTTTTTTTCCTGTCTGAGGCTCTAAAGATCACGTGAGTATAGCATCTGTCAAGAAACAACCAGAGTAGAAAGGAATGTGCCTAGGTTTGGCTGTCATTTCCACAAAGACAACTGAAAAGTAGTAGATGAAAAAGGTTTTTATAGTTATTTATTTATCTATCTATCTATTTAGGTATTTATTTTAGAAGAATCTTCTTTTACCAATGTGTTGAGAGGAAGAGAGGGAAAGGATAGGTGTTTTCTTTACTAGAGATTGAGTGAGATGCTTAAACAACTGCCACTTTTGCAATGGGTTATGCATTTCTTAATGAACCACAGGTTGACCAGAGAACATATTCTCATTTAAGAGTAGCAAACATTTTCTGTGTGATTCTCTGTCGTTGCACTTCCCCTTCCCTTGCTGGTACATGCTGAACCAGCTTTGTGTGTGAATCACCCCTGAGACAACATGAGCCCAGTGGATGTGGCAACCGGGGAGTGCGTTACCAACCTTGGCATCCACAGCAGAGCCGCTGAGAGGTTCCCCGCACCCTGCAGTTTCTAATATTTGCTTCCTGACTTTATCATTGTGAACCAGAGCCAGATTGTTCTTCTACAGTCAACTGACAGACTCCCAACCACCATCTGTACGCGTATTAGCTCCATTTTAGATGCTCACTTGTCACTTCTTGTATTTAGGGGTGCTCAGAGTGCCCGCTGAAAGTTTTGCAATTCTTTCTGCATTTTGAAAATCCAAGATGTCATGCTCTGATATTGTTCTGTATGCTGTCTGTCTCAGCATAACAACATGTGGTGCCAGCTAATCATACTTGTCATGTTACTTGCTTGATAATCTCCGTGAACACACGTTAGCGCTACTAAGACATAGCTATTCATTTTCATGGACTATTTAAGTATGAGCTTTTAAGGTAGAAAGGGCAAGGGGCAAGTAAATGGAGTCAGTAACCAAAATCCCTCTTGAACAATTTGCTGTTATGCCAAACCAACATTTATTGTTATCAGAGGCAGCTGCCTGCCCTCTCTCCGTGCTTCTATTTGTGGATTTTCGATGGCTATAAATGGAAACAGGCACTGACCAGAAACCACCACAGCACTGCCTGATACTCCTCTTTCCCAGCTCCAAAAGTACAGGGATATCTAACATGTTGTCAGGTTAAATCACTTCTGCTCAGCATATTAGGGTGTTTTTTTTCCCCTGGGAAATGGAGTTAGGAAAATATGAAAGAAAAGTCTCAGGAAGAGAAGCTTTAGAGGAAAAGCAAACGGTAAGACATATTGAGAAATACTGATATTCTTTTTTTTTTTTTTTAAATTGAATGATAAGAAGGAAAGGCAAATAATCTGTACTTCACAGGAGTATTTCCCAGCTTCCTTTAACCACTGACCTTGAAGATTAAAACTTCATTCATGTATGTTAAATTAATTACGACAGTACATTTCTGTGGAAATTATGGAAATTTATGAATGCATTTTGTCTGCATGTAAAGTGCAAAAACTGAAATCTAGTTAAATGTCAATTTGTTACCGTAACCCAGACTGATAGCTAATACTCTGTGATTTTCTTGGATTTTTCTTGAGAGACTATTTCATGTCTTTGCACATTATTTTCCATAACTTTAGATCAGTAAATGTCAGAATAAATTGTTTACTTGTGTCTGGAGTGTGTCTGGAACTTACTGAAAAGAGGTGTGACCAAAATAAATTATTAAGAGAAAGTGAAAACAGGCAAAACATAGCTTATTCCTAATTAGCGTAAACTTGAAACACAAATTATGATTTGCTTTGCATTAACAAGGTTATTTTCTTGATATCACAAAAAGAGCAGTTTATTCTTGCTTTTGCAAAGCTGTGAAGAAAGGTGGCCATGATTTTTGTTAAGAAACAAATTAGCGCTAAATTTTTTAGCACTTATCCTAAATAGAGGTGGTATTGCATTGGTTTGATTCCATGGTGATCCAGCGTTTACTCCTGTTTAATCACTACGTTTGTGCCTCTACCAGCCTCAGTTAAGTGACACTTGGAAAGCTTGTGTGTTAGTTAAGAGTTTTGAATACAACTTCACTAAGGCAAGGTGGTAGGAAATTTCCTGTTGGGTAGGTAGCAAATAAGGGAAGTGCTGAAACAAAATAATGGCCTGGCCTTAAAGTACCTCTTCTTTTTTAAGAAAAGAAGTAGGTATCTAAAGAGTAATATCCAAAAAAGCATTACTGAAGCTTCAGTATGAAGTTATAATATGAAAATTATCTAATGTTTTACTTGTTCATTTTCTCATGACTTTAGACAGTGTCCTCATTTTGAATGTTTGTGGTTGATATATAAAATCTAAGGAAAACTCTTCAAAATGAAAAGCAATTACAAAATTCACAGAAGTTTCGGGAAAACTTTCAAAGGGAACCTTTGAAATTTTGTTCTAGCTCATGTGTGGGGAAAATATTTAGCAATGTAATGAATAGAATGATTATCTAATTGCAGACTGCATCCTGATGCTCAAAGAATTGAGCAGGCAATGTTAAGTGAGTCTTTTCCAAAATGCAGATCTCTTCATTTGGAACCTTAATGATCTTCTGATGACTCTCAGTGTGCATTATCTACTAATTTTAAGACCGGCAAACTGAAGCAAACTGTGTCCTCACTGATGGGAGCCATGTTAACACCCATGCCCAGCCACCTGCTGTTTTATTGTTTCAAAACCAAATCCTCCTACCACGTTCAGCTAAGCGAGTCCCTGTTAGCAGTGGCAGGTCACATCCCTAGGGGTGCTCAGTGACGGGGACGGAGGCGGCCCTCGCTCGGCGGGTTTCACATCACTCTGGTGACAGCAGAGGAATGCCCTGGCCCCGTGCCAGTCCTCCACCCCTGTGCCTTTCCCTATCCCCTTCCAGCCGAGCCCTCTCCTCCTCTCCGTCCCACCTCTCTCTCTTTGCTTGTTTAGTCTTAGTGCTTTTCATTCCAATTGCTAGATGGATTTCACTTTGCCCACACATATTTTCCCTGGTTTTGTGTCTCCTGGGCTTTTATTGATTCTCCCCTCTTCTCTTTTTTTACATCCAGGTCGGGTCAATATTCAAACACTGCATGGGAGCAGTGTCAATCTGTGGTACAGATACTATTTGTACATGTTATTGTTGATGTCCGTTCACACATTTAACTTCAGTACAGCAAATACATAAACGATTTCATATTATAGGCACCATGAGATGTCCATTTTATTATATTGTATAAAACTGATACTTCATTTTTTTACGTATATCTCATAGGGACATAGGATAACTTAGGTGCAAAGGGAGCTCAGGAGGTCTCTAGCCCAACCTCCTGCTTAAAGCGACTATGGGGTCAGACAAGGCTTCTCAAGGTTTTATCCGGTTGGGTCTTGAAAACCTCCAAGGATGGAGACTACACAGCATCTGGGCAGTCTCCTCCACTGCTTGGCTGTCCTGATGGGGAGAAAGATCTCTCCTTTTATCAAGTCAAAATATCTCTTTTTTCAATTTTTGTTCATTTCTCTTTCCTCCTGCCATGCATTGCTGCAAAAAGCCCTGACTCCAGCTCCTCGATAACCTCCCACAGGGACTGAGGCTGCTGTTGGGTCCTCCTGGAGCCATCTCTTCTCCAGGCTGAACAAGCCCAGCTCCATCAGTCTCTCCTCACAGAGCAAGTGCTCCAGCCCTGACCATCTTGGTGGTCCCTATGAACTTGCTTCAGTCTTTCAAAATCTTCTATTGGAAGCCGAAAGCTGGATGCCATATTCTAGATGTAAGTGAGTGCTAAGCAGAGGAAGAGAATTCCTTCCCTTACTCTACTGGTTGTGCTCCTGTTAGCACAGCCCAGGATGCTGTTGGCCACCCTGACTGCCAGGGCCTGCTGCTGGCTCAGGCTCAAGTCACTGCACACCAGGACCTCCAGGGTCTCCTCAGCAGAGCTGCTCCCCAGGCAGTCAGGCCCCAGCCTGGATCGCTGACGGGGGCCCTGTCTTCCCAGCTCCGTAATGTTCCTGTTGGCACATTCTTTCAAGCTGCCATGGCCCCTTTTAATGGCAGCCCTGCCCTCAGGCAGGACTCTTTCCCCTCCAGTTTGTTACCTGCAAACCTGGTGAGTGCCATGCATCACCTCCTCTGGGTCACTGATGATGATGTTAAACAGGACAGAGCGCTGCAGGACTCCACTTATTACTGTCCTCCAAGAAGACTACAAAGCATTAACCATGAACATCTGAGCCCAATCATCCAACTAGCTTTTTAACCATCTACTTGTACACCACCTAGACTGTCATGTCCTAGCATGGATATGAGAATATTGTGGGAGATAGTGATGGAGGCAAGTCAGGGTACATGACATCCCCTGCTCTCCTCCTCTTCACAAATCCAGTCGCTTTATCATAGAAGGCAATCAAGTTGGTCAGATATTATTTCCCCTTGGTAAATCCAAGTGCTGTTCCCACCCACCTTCTTCCCACAGGCAGGTATGTGTTGAGTTAACTCAAGTCATCCCTGCCTTGATCCTCATCCACTACTCGTTGCTCTCATCCTCCCTGACACCTGCTGCTAGGCACAGAGGTCTGGGAGACCTTGTTGCTGAAGGCTGAGGCAGACATCCCTGAGCCACCCCAGCCTTATCCGTACCTGCTTCCACCTCCTGTGCTGCCTTTTTTTTTTGCACTGGAGCTCAGTTACAAACTCCCTGTTCAGCCATGTGGTGTCCTGGTAAGTCTACTTGCCCTCCTGAACATCAGCATGGACAGTCTTGCATGTGTAAGTTGTTTTCACAGACATGATGGCTTTCCCAAGCTCCGTGTGTTTCTAAGTAGCCTCCCATGGGATCCCACTTAGCACCTCCCAGATAAGAAGAAGTCAGCTCTCCTAAAGCCCAGGGTCTGTACTCTGGTGTTTACCTTCCTCAGTCCTCTACAAGATCTTCTGCTTCACTATTTCTCAGTCCCTACAGCCAAGCTTGCCACCGAGTATCACATCCTCAGCCACTTCTTCCTCATTTCTGAATAACAGATCCAGCTGTGCACGATGCTGGTTGGCCCATCCAGTGCTTGTATCAAGAAGCTATCCTTGATGCTCTCTGTAAATCCTTGGCATTGCTTGTGTCTCGCTGTTTTGTTCTCCAGCACATGTCAGGGAAGCAAAAGTCTTCTGTAAAAAATGGTCTGCAATCCAGACTCTTCCCTAAGTTGTTTGAACAAGTTATTGTCAGGAGTGTTGCCCACTTCTTCACCCCAGTCATGCTGTCTGTAGCACAGTGCCACTGCAATGCCACCATCACTGACCTTTCCTCTGATCCTGACCCACAAGCTCTCACCCATCCCTGTTGGCCATCCTGTACAAGAGCTCCCCACATCTAAGCTGCTACTTCATACAGAGAGATCCTCTCCTTCTCACCTTCCCTGTCTTTCTGAAGAGCCTGTGTCCATCCATTGCAGCACTGTAGCCGTGTGAGATATCCGTCCCACCACATCTCCATTGTTTCTACAATGTCAGAGTTCTGTCACCTACATATGTGTGTGTAAGACAAATCTTGGTTTTGCATACTTTGTTACAAATATTTCAATCTATTTTCAAAAGAACAAAGACCTAACCTAATCTATATCGTCCTGAAAATATTCTGATTGCAGAGTGTCAATTAAATGGAGACCAGTTCATGCTCAAAGTATGACCTCCACAGAGGAGAACCTTACAGACAGTTTTATTAAGTGGTATTGTGGCTTTACTTTCCCTGCTTACTGTGGATGAGACAAATAATATAAAATTCTCTACCACTTCAGGCTATTTCACTTAATATTTGTGAAATTCATTGTTAAAGAATTCTTGTCCTTGCTTCCTGGAGGAAGACTCCCTGGCAGCCAGAATCCTGAAGAGAGCCTTTGTGTGGAGATGGCTGTGGAAATGGAAGATAACGGAGGGCCGATTTTGTGATGGGAAAATAGAAAGATTCACTACAAAATAGATTGGACTAAGCAGATGGACTCCATTTTCCATTTCATAGTTTTGATTTTAACATAGCTCAGAAAACCAGGGCAATTCTTGAGTTTCCCTATTGAAATGATGGCTCGGTTCAAAATAGTCTGTTTATGTTCTGAAGTCCTCCTCTGTTAGTGCGTATTGCCTCTGCTATTGAAATTATTTTAATTATATTTCACACTTGTCTGTTTCTTATTTGATCTTTTCTCTCCCCATGAAAATACAGCACATGAAGTGCTGCATTTAAAATAATGTTTACATTGGTACATTTAACAGGGAACACTTTGTCTTCCTATTTTAGTTTGCATTAAAAGGGTCTTTTTATTTTCTTGTTACATTAAGTAGTGATAAAGAAAATAACTCATATAGAGAAAATAAATTAAACCAAATGAATATATGGATCAGAAAGAATGCCATGCACTGCCTGAGATGGCACTTGGGTTAGTTTTTGGACGAGAGCATGTACTCTGTAAGAAAAGGCTGCAGGACTTCATTCAGGGAACCAGTGTTTGCTGTGGATACAGCTCATACAGAGTGAAGCCGTTCAGATCGATCCCATCCACGTGAAACAACAATTAACTTTGCACACTGGTAGCAACAGAAAGAGTCCTGTCAAGATCAGGTCTTCTCTGTGGGAAGTGCTGTGGTAAAGAGTCCTCTGAGGGTCTGTGAAGTTTGCCACCTAAGGGAGCCCAAACAGTATAGAGGGTGGTGACTGATATGGTGATGACTGGCCCTGCTTGCAGGTTTAGTTGTTGATTTAACTAGGTGGAAACCAGGTGAGAAGCGAATATGGGGTGGGAAGGGTTGTCTGAAGAGCAGAAGAAAAGAGGAGGAGAAGCCATGGGGAGTGGCCATGGCAGGAGGCACTGGGTGTGATCACGTGTCCACGGGGACCTCTTCTACCAGGTCACTCTCACTCTTGTGCTGGTCAGGGCTGGCATCAGAGAGGCAGAGGCGGCAGCACAGCCTCCGGTTGTTCCTTCTTTGCCAGGAGCGGGATCCTTCGGCTAGTGCTCCGTCACGCTACCTCTGGGTACGCACCAGGCTCTCAGAGCAGGTACTGCTGGTGGCCCAATAGCAGCTGTGGTGCTCAGAGTGGGCAGCTCAGTGAGCAGGGGTGGCTGCAGTACCGGTTAAAGAGGTGCAGTAAAAGCTCTTAGTACAAAGCAGCAGGGAAGGAAGAGGAGCTGAGGGCAGAGTGAAAGCTTCTTTGTGCAGATATAGGGAGTCAAATGCCTGGACAGCAAGATCATCTTTCACAACAACAGAAATCTCTACAGTTGAGTAACAACAGAATAGCAGCTCCTGACCTTGGCATCAAAGAACAAGCTATCTGACATGCCAGCTTGTGAGCCTCTCCTGGTGTCCACAAACAAATACCCCTCCAAATTCCCTGGGATGGATGCAGAAGCAAGCCTGGAAAGGCTGAGATGGAAGGGATGCACTTGCTGCTCAAGGGAGGCAACTTGCTTTGGAGTTTGTGAGAGGGGCAGGTCCGTAGGTTCCTCACACATCAGGAATCTCCTGTCCGTGCACAGCTCAGGGCCTGCATCCTCGTACACGTCTGGCCAGGATGGTGGTGTAAGATCACAGAACAGCACTGCTGTGGTCAGCTGGGCATCATCTTTTTCTTTGGAGGAAGGAGGTGATAATGGCTGCAGGTGAGGATGGCAGAGATTCAGAGGTGAAATACAGTGATACAGCCTGGAGTGCGGAATGCGCAGGTGCTGTAGGAGGTTACGCTCTGTGAGAAAACCAGTGGCACATATGCGGAGAACTGCCAGATGCAAACTCCTTGTCCTCTTTGCCTGTTTTCTCCCTGAACAGAGGACAGGCTGGTGGCTAATAGGCTGTTGATTTATGTGGTTTAGATGAGAGGGTAAAGATGAGAAGTAAAATGAGATTTTTTTTTTTGTTGTTTAAATCCTCTTTCTTAACTGGTTCACTTTACACTTCGACTTTTCTACATCTATCTCCTGTAAGAACACACCTACTCAGAAAAGAAGCTCCTAAAAATACATCTCCTGCCTGAATCCATTTCTAAGTTTGATAATTCAGTATTGAAGTATGAGCATCACACTCGTCTCCAGCATAGCATATGAGGCTAAGTAAGCATACATACTGTGTGTACTGTATAATCACAGAAGATCAGGACTGAGGCTTCATAGTAGCTACAGGAAGAAACTGCTAAGATTCTAGCATGGAGGCAATCACATCTCTCTGTGCAGGTACAAGAAGATGGCCAGACAGCACTCCAGCTAGAGGATCAGTATGTCCTCTTGCGTACCATTTGTTGATGCCCCGTCCCTGGAAACATTCAAGGCCAGGCTGGATGAGGCTCTGAGCAACCTGATCTGGTTGGAGATGTCCCTGCTCCTTGTAGGGGGGTTGGACTAGATGACCTTTAAAGGTCCCTTCCAACCCTAACGATTCTATGATTCTAAAATACCTAGAGATAAAGCGTTCCTGCCTAGCTGTATGGAGGCATGGATTACTCCAGCAAGTGGTTACCGAGGAGGAAGGAAGAAACTTGTAGGCTGCATGTGGCACTGTTGATGTGATATTACAAAGGAGCAAAGTGAGTGGGAAGCACTGAATCCTGGTCTGCCCTCCTTTCTAATCCTGTCGCTTAGCTCTGGCCTTACTTGAGTTTATGCTCCCTTTTCTTTAAGCTAGCCTCAGTCATGCAAAGGTGCTGCTGGAACTCTCAAGATAGGCTTTGGTTGCATCAGTGGAAAAAGAACTATCTTAGAGAGATGTCATCAGTGCATTTTTTGGCTGGAGGTTATGTGAGACATTACCATCCAGCTTCACGCAGGGATTCAGAAGGGGAGGGCAGCAGATTCTTGCAGGGACTTGAATGTGGAACAAATAACAGTTGTATATTTGAACTTTTTGGGGTGAGGAAAGATAAGAGCCCCTATAAGAGCTGGATCAACTGCTGCAACGAAGTCATGCATGACAATTCAAATTATTGCATTCCAGGGGAGGCACCAAAGACAGGAGTATAGGCACGGAGAGACGGACCCTGCTGATGAATTAAAACAGTTTTGGGAAATGGTTCTAGGCACTAGAACTCTCTTGAGTTCAGATATATTGGAAGATTGGTCTGTGGTATGGTATTAGTTTGGTATTTGCTTGAATGATACCCACGTGTAGCTTGAGAGTTGAAATGGACCAGAGACCATTTCGAAAAACAAGTCTGGATGTAGAGACCATTATTGAGGAAAATCATATTTTCAAAAGATATCCCTCAGGAACGTGGGAGTGAGCTATGGATGGTGCTTGAGAAGATTTTCACTGTCTGTTGCTGCTGCTAACGAATTTTTGAGGACTTAACTATGCAAAGCCATGGCTGACTTGACCTTGCTTTGTCAGTTGTCTTACTTTGAGCCAGTTACTGGAGTGGATGACCTGTGAAGGTCACTTCCAAACAACATTTCTTTCATTCTTTAATTTTGAAGCTGTGTGGCTGCATTTGTCAGGAGACATGCCAGCAGCTTTTTCATCTGCAAGAGATATTTAACACATTTAACATGGATACACAATGAGACTGTGCTTATCATTAAGACCTCCTCATTCTTGTGTTATAAACCTACTGCTTTCAATTCACTGTCCTTTGAGTTCTGAAGGCACTCAATAATACAGAAGTGGCGTTAAATGTGTTACTTTGGTATGAGTTCTTGGAAATAGAGCTACTTGACAATGAACAGAATAAAAGGAAATAAGTGATTAATGAAAGGGAGAAAGAAGCTGGACTGAGCCAGACTTTCAGGGCAATAGGTAGACAAGCAATAACATGCTTCCATGTTTGCTTTGTATCAACTATGAAATGCATAATATTTCAGTATGTTTTGCCCATATTGCCCTCTCCTACATCATTAAATTCTATTTAAAGACTGGTAATTAGTGATTATTTATCAAATAATTTTCCTAAATGTATTTTAGACATTGAGTCTAAACACTTAAGCACTAACATACCCAGAAAAAATGGTCTTCCAAAGGAAAATGATCGAAATATCAGGGCATCTGTTTTTCTGCTTGTCTTTGAAATAATGCTGGTTTTGTGGCAGCAC
Source organism: Chlamydotis macqueenii (assembly GCF_036417535.1). Classification (NCBI taxonomy): domain Eukaryota; kingdom Metazoa; phylum Chordata; class Aves; order Otidiformes; family Otididae; genus Chlamydotis; species Chlamydotis macqueenii. Next base: position 26,091,984 of record NC_141558.1, read on the forward strand.
TGATGCAATAACTTCATTGATATTTCTCCAAAAAGTGAATTAATTACCTTTATCAGTGCATTTTAGCAAAAGTCTCTCCCAAGGAAGGCAGTAGTTACTTTTTATCTCTTTTTATTCAAAATATGGTCATACCGTGTACTGATGCATATTAAAGGAACTATAAATAATGCATCAAGTCTTTGTCAAGTGAAGTTTGTTTTTTCATCTCTCCTTGAGGAGAAGTGGGAGTAGGGTGGCTTATATTTCACTTTTAGAATGCAGAGTCTGCTGCACTGGTGTTAGCAAATGCTGGTTGAAGAAATGCAACCTGTGTGTGGAATGAGTTTGTGCTACAGGCAAATGGCAAGGCACTGGTGAGTACCTACCACTTCCTAACAGGATGGAAAATGGAGCAATGCCTGGTGGTGCTTAGTTTCTAGGTCATCCAAAACTTTTGATTCCTGTTGTTTCTCCTTTAGCAGTGAGCACTACCCTAATTGCCTAAGGTCTGTCCTATCAAGGGAGCAGAGCTGCAACTCTTTCCTGAGTAGTCTTCTGGATGTCTGATTTAGGGGACATCATGATGAAAACTTCTCCTTGGGCTAAAACTCAAAGGAAGTTAGAGGGCTGCTGTTACACTTTTGTGGTGAAACTTCAGCTGAATCAAAGTCCATTTGGAGATGACATTTTTGTCATTATAAAGCCATTATATAATTATCAGTGGATCTAAGCATTATAGCTGGGTGAACAGGTATGGAACAACCATCCCCATTTTCCGTGTATGTTTTTATCAACATCTAGCATTGTTAGGGTGGTCTTCCAGAGACCACACATAGCTGGACTGCTCTTAGGACCGTGATCCTGTAACATACGTCTGTTATTGTTTGACAAGTCCCAGAATCACATAGCACAAATGTCTCAGTTTTCATTTTAAACAACATCAATGGTCTTACCACTGTGGTTGCAAAGAGAAGGTTCAGCTTGAGACCTGAAAGCAAAACCACCTGAAACTGTGACATGGTTGGCACAGTGGCTCTGAAAGGTGAGAAATGTCAGTGTAGTGAGGGGTTATGCTGTGGAGAAGATGATTATTTCATTTTAGAATGCCTTTCAAAATTTCAGAAACAACTTTTCAGTGTTCCTGAAAATGGAATTGTGTCTGCAAAATCTCTTTCCCTTAAAATCTGGAGTGTGTTGAAGCATGATGCTGCAGGCAGGGGATAGCCAAGGCATTGGTTTGAGATGTGCCCAAAGATCTGAAGGGCTTTTTTCTTCAAATCATCATGGATTCTGGCAGAAAAGGGAACTGGACCTGGGTAATCTCTCTGATACACTGCTTTCACTGAAAAATGAGAGAGTAGAGCTCCCCTTTCCTTCTCATGAAGCTCATGTAGAAATTCTCCTGAGTTCCTGCAACTTAGCAGATTCAGAAGAACATTAATTTTCCCATGCATATTTGGAATATACCCATTTTTTCAGCTTGGCTTACATTGGCACAAAGGCCTTTGACCACAGTAGCTGACCAGAAGACTGTCTGTGGCAGGAAAAAAAGAAGTCTGCTAGCTTATCAACCCACTGCGTTGTGTAATAAATGCTGTAGTAAGCACTCTGCAGCCTTCCCTGCCTTTCTAATGATCAAACTCTGTGCCAGTCCGAGTGGAGAGACACCAGGGAGCATATTCTCGTGTGCCAAGGGAGGGGAGTTACTGTAATGTAGCCTTGTGAACACCATCACAGCATATGCAATAGTGCACAGCCAAACCTGGAGCCCAGTATCTGTTCAGAAGGCGGTGGCTTTTCACAATGGTTCTACATTTTCACAATAAATTTTTGTTCACATCTTATTTTTTAATGTTTATAATGAAATAGATAGCTGAACTGCCAGATGTCATGTCCAGTATCAAAAACTGCATCTTAAAAGAATTAATTAAATATAGACTGAACTAAATAAGATCCATTCTCAAGGAAAAGGGACAAAAGTAGATTTGCTGAATTTAGGTGAAAAAATAATTTTGCTCAACAGCTTTTGATTTTTTTTCAGGATTCTGAAAAGTGGAAAGCAGCAGGCTGAAGCTTTTCATATTTTGACTTATACACAATCATAGACTCATAGAATGGTTAGGGTTGGAAGGGACCTTCAAAGGTCATCTAGTCCAACCCCCCTGCAAGGAGCAGGGACATCCCCAACTAGATCAGGTTGCTCAGAGCCTCATCCAACCTGGCCTTGAACGTTTCCAGGGATGGGGCATCCACCACCTCTCTGGGCAACCTGTTCCAGTGTTCTACAACTCTCATTGTAAAAAAATTTTTCCTAATATCTAATCTAAATCTACCTCCCTCTATTTTAAAACCATTACCCCTTGTCCTATCACAACAGGCCCTACTGAACAGTCTCTCCCCATCTCTCTTGTAGGCCCCCTTGAGGTACTGGAAGACCGCTATCATGTTCCAGAGCAGACATATTTACAGAAATCAAAAAAACACTTTCACATTTGTCTCTATGAGACAGAAATCAAATCATTACCATTCTGTCTTTGCTGGTTCATATTTCTTATCTTGATCATGAAGAAAATTTGGAAATCAAACATGGGAAAATTATAGGGATTTTTAAACACTATGCTTTTAAATTACATGAAATAAATCAATTTGATTCCCTTGAGCCACTTAAAATTGAAGATTCTGGAGAGAGCCATCAGCTTTTTTTCCCCTGCTGGATATATTTAAAATTGTTTTCATAGTGATTACATACATCTCATAAAAAGTTGCTGACAGCACATTTATCACCATTTTACTGCTTTGTACAAACACACCTGTTGGTGATGATTTTATATAACAAACATGCTAGAAAAAATCATTAGATTTTTCAGCCTCGAGCGAGGTATTTAATATCCTTCTTTAGTAAATGCATCTTGAAATATGTCCAGGTCAAAAGCCAGCCAACTGAACTAAATGATGATCAGCAAAGGGATGGCAAAGCTCCTAAGCCAAAACTGTGCGCTCTTGTTCAGTCTGAGACAACAATAGCAAAATGCAAAGCATTTGTATTTGAAATCCCAGCAGAGGAAAGGACATGATTTCTCTCTCTCTCTGTGTTTTTCTTTAGTGGATAACGTTTCATTAATGTCATGGAACTGATCTCAGTTGAAAATACAGCAGCTTCTGTTATAGTTGTTGTTTACAATCTATTAGGTGAACTGACATTGATATTTGCATATAAAAAAAATATTCCCAACAAACGGTCAGTGGTGGATTTGGCAGGAGAGGAGTAGCTACATCTAACAAGAAATATTTTTTTTTGTTTGAGTTTTTTTTTTTTAATAGCAAGGTATCCTAGTTTATAATGTCTTTTTCTGTGACAGAAAGTGTATGTGCTGAAGGGTTACAATGCTAAATTATTCCTGTAATGAAGTCAACCTTCAGTTCCTCCCCAATTTCTAAGGAACAGAAGTCAGGTCTGATGGGCTCCAAGGTTACCAAGGTTGCCAACCTTGCCAGCGGCTTGTGGTGATGCAGTCCTGCATCATGTGATGGATTGCCTGGGGTTTTCAGGAGCTCCAGTACTTATGGCTTGTAAGAATCTGCATCTAAAAAAGTTGAGCAATATAAATATAAATAATACGAGCAAATTTAATTTTCCCTTCATTTTATTCTTAAATGTTGTGACAGAAATGTTAATAACAGGATTATGGGCTATTTCATTCTTCTTAAATGGTGATTGTGCTTAGGAATCACCACCAGCAGCTACATCAGGATGTGACATGATCAGAACAAAAGAGTAGTTACCCTCAATGATCTTGTAAGTAAAATACAGCAAAATAAAACCTAGTATTTCATCCGTCTGTTTCCAGTTGAATATTTTTGCATTTTTTTTCAGAACATATACTTCCTCACATATGCAGGAAATGCAAGTCAAATGGTTGAGATGTCCAAAGAGAAGGAAACTTGCCATTTTCATCCTCCCACACAATAGCAGTTGAAGGGATGAGTTCAGAAAACGGTTCTGCTCGCTGCAAAGTGCTCTCAGAAATTACCCACTGGCAGGAAGGAGTGTGGGTGGCACTCTCAAAATTACTAGGGACAATTTAAAGCTGTTTCTTAAAAACAAATTCCAAATTTGTGGATATTAGTAATTTTTTAGAAGTAGAAATGATCAGACCACTTGACTTCCTAGGAACACTGTATAACTGTTTCTGTGAAGTGCTCGAGCACTGCAGATGTGATTGTCATGAAAAACTCTGAAAATAAATTTCATGATGCTCTCTGCAGTGTAAGGTTTGGGAGGGGTGTGAGACCAAGCACTGCAGCATCAAGCTGTGCTTTGACACATACTGATGTTGATTTTCAGACTATGCTATGCTGTAATAATTATTATTACATGCTTGTTAAAATTCAGAACTTAATCTCATTTGAAATTTTGGCCTTAGTATTCTGAAAGCATCTCTTTTCTGGTTTTTATGCATAACTTTCTTGACAGGAAATCCTCTTAAGAACAGAATTACTTATATAGTCTTATTTTTGCTGTGTGTTATAGATGTCTTTTAAAACATTATTTGTCTATGAAATTGTACATTATAATGTTACAATTAATGTTCCTGGGTTCTGTTTTTTTGTTACTATTTCTCATACTAAATCTTAAAGATTTAGATGATCCCTTATTAATGATGCAGGAGAAGGTTTAAATATTTCAGTTGTTTTCCGTCAGACTTCTTAAACAAGCACAATTTGTTCCAATAGTGGAATTATCTTTGAAAGAATGGCTTTTGCATGAAATGTGTTACCAATAGTTATCTCACTGAGCTATCTCAGGGTAGCGATAATTCAGTCCAATAGTTTTTTGTCTTCCTTTGTAAGCACAGAGATATATTGCAGTCTTATGTTGTAGCTACCTTATTTTGAATGTCTGAGAGAGGGTACGATTTCTAAACAGATATCCAGCAGCTTACATGTGCAGTCCAAGAATTTATCAAATTCTCATTGTATGTAAATGATTTAGATGGTTAGTCAATGACCTCCAAAATATTTAAGTCCCTTTAAAAGAAGATAACCCATTTCAATCAATGTCTGTGTGAGTACATGATAATTTCCCAGTAAATCTGTTGCTACTTATATGTGCATGTCTTCCTTCATATAGAATGTATTAGGTGAAGTGATCTGTGTGGCATGTCTGAAATACTGCCCTACAGTAGAACAGATGCCAAACCACGAAGAACAGTATTTTTATATTTGCCTATGCAGGTATGGGGCAGCATTTGCAGCAGAAAGTGTGAAGGGATCTGATAAGCTATTTAGTGAACCAGCTTTCACTCTTGAAGCAGAGCCCAAAGATGTTGTGAAGCATTATTAGATGTTTCTGAGTTCAGTGCAGCAGCTTTTGCTTCAAACAAAGAGACCATGAGATGTTTGGAGTGTGGCTCTGCATTCTTCTGACAGAATCTGGCCATTCTGGAATGTGTCCTAGCCACGCTTTCCATTTTTTTATGGGAATGGTGAAAACTGGAATAGAGATTTTGATGCTTAAGCTTATTGAACGTAGAGCACAACGAGTCAGATAATATTCAGAATTCAAAATGGTTCTTTTGGAAACCAATGGAGACTCTAAATCGTAGCATAAATATTAATAATCTGTATGTCATCATTAGCATTACTAACATTGTAATCTTATATGATGTATGTTGCAATTCCACCCATGAATCATCTACATTAGGGCCTCTTAGCTCAAGGTTAAGAGCAAATATGTAACCAATGACTGCTCTTGTCTCCAGAACACACTGCACATGTTGCCGTACAAAAAATTCTTCATGTGAATTCTTTGTAAATGTCTTTCAAGTCAAGTTCAGATATTTATTTTAAGCTGCTATTGAGTATATGGAAAAAGTACTATTTCATGTGATTTTGAAACAATCTTCAGAAGACTGTAAACAGTTCATTTTTCCCCCTCTAATTCATGACTAAACTTCCTAACATTTGTTATATCCTTGAATTCAATAAATAGTTCTATAATTAAATGTGTGTATTTTTAAATGTGTAGATTTTATAAACAGAAAGTTATTGCCATAAATTACAGTTTACCTATGGTTTTTTTTTTTTGTGCTGGAAAATGAGGTATATTTAAAAGCAGTTTTAATTAAGTTTTAAAAGTGTACTTATATCCTAAGTTTAAGATGTTTACTTTGCTTTTGCTTTCATTTCAAAGGAAGGAACATATCTGACTTAAAGAAAAAGCATCAGAAAGGACATTTATGTCTGTTAGCTGTGTGTTGAGATCAGTTATTTAGAAAATGACTAACATGACTAGCAAGGTATTACGTGGCATGGCAAGTACTTAGGGTATTTGAAACTATTAACCCACAAAGAAATTGAAAGCTACTTTAACATCTAAAAAAAGATGCAGAAGAACCACTTACTTCTCAGTTAAGGTTATCTGCACAGCCTGTTACTTTTCAAATTTGTTTCATTATCTTCTCACTGGTTAAGTTTACGTGTTTGGTCCATTAGCATGATGTTTCATCCCACTCTGCCTTTGTCCAGCTGACCAGCAATGCTGCACCATCGGAAGCGTCTCTGGCGCCTTGGTATGCTCCCCAGTGCTTGGTTTCGTTCCCTGCTTTTCCTGAGCATTGTGTGTTGCCTATCAGGAGATGTGGGTCTGTGATACATGATTAATAAATCACAGGTTGGCTTTGGGCATGGGATGAGCACCTTGATGGTGAGCTGAGCCAAGGCAGTAATACCTTTGGTCAAGCAATAGTGGTAGCATAGGTACTTAAGGGCATTTTAGTTCCCAAATTTAGGCACATGTGGGTTTGCAGATGCTGAAAAAGGCTGGACATTGAAAGGAGAAGTAGAGATTGAAAAGTTGAACCTAGGAGCGCTTTTGAGGCATAAGTGCTGTTTTGAATTGCTGAATTGGTTTTGGTGGGAGCTTCAGCACTTAGTTTTTTCCTGAAGCAATGGGACTTGGCTAAATCCTTTTACTCCTTCACTGTGTAGGCAAGCGAAATCAGTGCTGTAGGGAAAAGTACTGGTGAAGTAAAAAGTGGAGTGAGTCTGGGGGGATCTTTGCACTCAGCAGTGCTGCGGTAAAATGTAAAAATTGCAGTGTTAGTAGCCGAATTAATCTGATTCAAGTCCCGAGCAATGTGGTGTATGTCACAAACTTTTTTAGTACTACGCTGCAGGTTACAGATGTAATAATGCACACATTAGACAAGGCTTTTGATGGAAGCTTATAGTAAGAAAGGAGAGGTAGGGAGTCCTAAAAAACCATTATGAGAAGGTGGAGAAAAAGTAATAGGAATGAGAAATGAAAGAAAAGGAAAAGAAGATAATTACTACTGACGAAGTAAAACCACTAAAAGATAAAAAGATGGTGGGGATGAGAATTAAATAGAGAAATGTGAATAAAAAAAAATTTAAAGAAACATGGGAACTGAGAAAAAGAATAAAAAATAGGGTATATGATGGGCCAAATATTGTGCAGCCTTGTCCTTTTAGTAATTGACGTGCGTGAAGTGAATAGCTGCATTTTATTGATGGATGTAATACTTCATCATTTGCACCTAATATAAAGTTTCCTCACACTTTTGGCAAATAATTGTATGGAATTCACAGATTACTTGCCAGAACACCTGGAAATAGCTTGTAAGCATGGCTTAACAGGAAAAAGTCCTTCTGCTAATGTGTTTATAACAACCTTTCACATTGATGAAGTGATTCTCCCATCATCTGTTAATTCCCTGCTGTACACTTCTAACCCTCTTCCAAGAAAAAGTTTAGTTGTGCTTTTTCACATATTGCAGGATAAAGGATTTCAGCATGGAGACCAAAACTTTGCTGCTGCTGGGTTTGTTTGCTGGCTTCATTAGCACAGCTTTCAACGGGAGCTGATACTGATACTAGGGACACGTCTCTTCTGTCTGTACAAACAAGTTCTGCCATTGACTTTCATACCTGAGCCTAGCTGACCTGTAAACAAGATTTCCCTCCTTTCCCTCCAGCACTTTTATATAAAGTACTTGACTGCACTTGTTACTCAGTCTTACCCAAATGATTTTATATTGATCTATATAAATAGATATGGCTAAGTATAAAGAAGATTTTTATATCCCAGGATAGCTGTACATCTAGGAGATATATTTCTACTCAGAAAGCCAGTAGTGAAACTTCCTATCATATCTTCAATCTTCATCTTCACCTCTTTACTTGATTTATTTTGATATTATTATTTCCATGGTTAATTTCTCTCCAGCATCCACAGAAAATCCTCCTTTGCTGCTGTTTTTTTTTTCAGTGCTGAGGTTGCCTTCTCACTTGTCAGTGTGAAGCAATATGTCACATTTTTGGTTGACCTTTTGTTCTCCCATGTCTTCCCAAGTGTTTACAGGATTCGTGTCACTCTGGCTTGCTGCACGCCAGGCACATGAGGCAGCTGTTGTGCTCCAGCCTGATGGGAGCTTTAGGCATAATATCAAGAATTGTCCTTTCACAACTTTACAGTGCTCTTCAGTCCCCTGACTGGATCTTTATATGAGTCTAGAGAAAACCTCACATTTTTCCAGCATTAAGAAGCCTGGAGTAATATCAAATAACAAAAAGTAGATTGTGCAGTAGCCCTGGTTGTTTGTGGGATCTCACAAGATTATGTTTTGGTTCCTTTATTTTTCTTTTGGTTGTGTTCTGTCACTTACAGCAACAACAGACTGAGAGGTATTAGTCTCTCATAGAGGGAGGTAGATTCAGATTGGAGATTAAGAAAAAAATTTTTTACAACGAGGATGGTAGAACACAGGAACAGATTGTCCAGAGAGGTGGTGGATGCCCCATCCCTGGAGACATTCAAGGCCAGGTTGGATGAGGCTCTGAGCAACCTGATCTAGTTGGGGATGTCCCTGCTACTTGCAGGGAGGTTGGGCTAGATGACCTTTAAAGGTCCCTTCCAACCCAAAGCATTCTGTGATTCATTTCTGACATATTTCTTTTTTGGCATCTGGTTACGAGCCCCATTCCTATCTGATAAATACTCAGGGCTCAGACTTTGTGTGGATCTGTGCACACACTTCATTAGAAGCACTCTGCTGATTTTGTCTGGATTGCTTCTGTGGTTTAATCTCCGTAGAGGTCAGAGTTTGTGGTTAAAAAATTTGATAACTCCATCACAATGATTGTTGTAAGCACTGTGTGATTGGCTGGTAATACAGAGATGAATGTAAGCACTGTCTTATTTGCTATTAGGAAAAGCTAGTGCTTGGCTTCATGTGGCTCCCTTTCTACAAAAGCAGCTAGTTTTGATTATATACTGTCCTGTTTTGATGAAAAAAATAAACCAGCAACAAAACCTGAAACACTGAAACTTCAAATATTTTTCTAAAGCTTACCACCCCAGCACACAGGTTTACCCCAGCCAGCCGGCTTGCATATTGAAATATGCACCCTGCTCCCGGTGCTCTCTTTACAGGCTTGGCTGCAGTAAACACAAGCAAAATTTTTGGGGGAAAAAAAAAAGGAAATTTTTTGGGTTTTTTTTAAATGATTTTCTTGTAAACTACTGTAACTATTTCCTGGTTTTAGCAGCATTTGAACTTTCCTCTTGGAGGGGGGGTCTATTTCTACCCAGTTTTGAAATAATTTATTTACACTGGTTGTACTGGAAGACAACAGTAAATCATTGCTCTCTGGATTTGTATAGGACAAATGAAATGGTAGTTACATAGTGCAAAATATTTTTAGTATTCTTGTGCTTATTTGGATTTTTCACTTTTTTTTTTTTAATGTAGAGCTGATTTAAAAGGACTCAAAAGAGATTATCTTAGCTTAATTTGACAAATTTGCTTCCCTAACATACTTCTCTCAGTCATCTAGGAGAAGTATTTAATGTTAACAGTATGTGTCCATTTCAGTTTGTCGTAAGAGTTCAGATTTGGTTAGATATAGCAACAGTCACTGCTGAAATACAGCAGTTAACTGGATGGCTAATTTAAAAGAAAAGGAGGGAGGTGAGAAGAATATGCTGTATGTGAAGTATTTTTTTTTATCACAAAGAGGTCAGGGCTTATGTGCTATTTTGTGTTCCAGTGACAGCTCACCACTGAGCTCCAGATTATTTTTGGGAAACCTTTATGCATCTGACACTTTGGAAAAGTTGCAGGGGTTTTAGTAAAGAGTTTTTTGGTAATGATTTGGTATTTCATTGCCTTGAAATGAAGAGACAGGGACAATGTAGTAGAAAGAAGCATAATAAAAAGCAGCTTTATCTCTTACTGTTTGTGTTCTCCCCTAACAAGATGGAGGTAAAAATTCAATTAACAGCCTCAGTCACAGTCTAAGAGTTGAGTTCCCCAGAAAAACATTCTACAGTCAAGTTCTGCTGCTATTCTTAGCAATTTTTTCAACCTTGCGCAAAAGGATGGAAGTTGAGACTAGTGCTGATGAGTCATATTGATTACAAACAGAATGGATAATGGCAAGGAGATGTTTGGCTCCTGCACTAACATTTTCACGAGTAAATATGTGTGCTGAAATAATGTATCAGGAGTAGAGAGTTTGACCAAGCACAAATGTTTCGAAGTAGGACTAAAAGCAGGTGACGTGATGGCTTGCTTTTTATGTTTGTGCTTTGGGTATGTTTGCTGGTATAAAATGGAGGCTTAACTTGCATTCGGTAATCTTAGGAAAAACGCTACATGTGAGGCAGGGTTATAATATTCCTTGATTGGCTCTCTGCCATAAGAAACATGTTGTTAGTATTAGGTCAGAAAATAAGAATGGACATGCTGACTTAATTGGAGGTCCATCTAGCCCACTCTCCTGTCCCCAGCTGTTGCCTGTACTTCATGCTTAAAGAAAAAAGGCATGGAGAAAAGGATAGATATTCTAGCACCTTCCTGTTCCACCTGGCCTTAGTGTAAATGAGTGGATCTATTCTATGTATTTTCTTGGGTTTTGAACTGTTTTTCTTTTTGGCATCTGGAACTTCCTGAGGCAATGAGTTTCAGAATGTAATTACATGTTAACATGAAACTCTACCAGTTTGGATTGTATAATAAATTCATGTGGTGCCTCTTGGCAATTTTGATCTTATACCGAGAATCCATGACATTGTAGTGAAAACTGAGCTTTATAAGTATCTGCTTTTCTGCACACTATTGCAGTAGTAGTAGTAATATCTAGTCTTGCACAATATTGCAGTAGTAGTAGTAATATCTAGTCTTGCCCTAGATACCACTGGCTCATGTTTACAGGGAATCTTGTGCATGAATGGTCCAATGAACATTGCTTAGACAAGATTCTCATCTGAGTTTCTTTTACAGTCAGTTAAGAAAATAAGCACAGGAATTGTAGAGCATGATTAATCTGATCCATATTAGACATTTACCTTTCAGTAGGATGAACTGCATCTCAGAAGTGCCGATTTCTCTCTATCGCATTTAAAGAGAGTGCGATTCAGATGTAGATTTCTATTCTGGATACCTTTGCATTTGGTCAGATGAATATCACTCTTAGTGAGGTCGTTCACTAGGGAAGAAGGAATATACGTAATTCTGGGAAACAACTGTGCTTTAGGAAGTCAGTCATCAGGTAACAGGCCGGTAAAGTGTACTTTACTTGCTGTCCTTCCCTGGGAACCCTGTGGGCAGGTGGTAGCTGGACTCTTTGGGCACTAGCTAAGGTGCTTCTGCAGTAGAGAAAGAAATGGGAAGGAAATCTCATCCAATTAGATACTCTTAAAACTATTTTTTTTTCTTAATGCCTGACATCATCATGTGCCCACAGTTTTGGTTTTTTTTTTCTTTTTTTTTTTTTTTTTTGTGAAATTGTCTATACTCTCAAGAGAGCTCATTCCTGGGATGATGTAAGTGTTTCATTTGGACTGTAAAGAGGATTCCCAACACAGTGTCTCTTAAAAGGTCACTCAGAACATTTTGATTAATGCTAGCTTGTTTATGTTTGGCAGCTAGCAAAAGAGAGAAAAACAGAATGTGGAAAAAGCAAGGCAGGCTGAAAGAGACCACTTTATTCCTTTAACTAAAGCAAGGTGGCAGGTAAATGTTATCCTCACAAGCACATGGTGCAAATTGGAGAATAAGAGATGATCCCAGGGCCAGGGGAAGAGGGGAGTTGGTCCCTGCACCTGGGAGATAGTGAGCCTCAGCTTGCAAATGCCTTGGTGGTGTGCCTTTAGCTGAGAGCTTGCCATCTCAAATCCATTCCAAAAATTTGATCTCCCTGATGGCTGAGGAATCTGTTGCTGCCATACTGCATGTTGGCACAAAAACACTGCCTTGCGATTGATGTTGCCCTTTTGATGTCAAGTCTTTCCTGATCCTGACGCCAAATCCATAGCGTTTAATTCCACTAGGTAATTGGAAATGATATTTTGATTTTAACTATTTTCCAGTGAAAAGATAGGAGAGGAAAATTGATCAAGGGCATAAATCATCATAGACTGAGCCAATAGGTAAGCACTCAAGAACGTCTAGCATTTAACTTACCCTGGTTTTGCAGTTTCTGTAACTAACAGCACATGACATTTAGTTTCTAGTAATGCTTTCTGGCTTTCTTGTGCTATGTTTTCTTCGAAACAAACAAAAAAGACATTCAGGCCCATTTCTTGGTTGTTCTGGCAGTTCAGCTTTCCTTCTCACAGAAATTTCAGGTGCTAGCGTGAGATTTCAGTACAGAAATTGAAAAAAACCCCTATCAGAGTACCATTTAAAACTTATTTAAGACCTATACTGTGAACTTTGGATGTGGACGTCAAGCTCTGAGACCTACAGGAGATTTCAATATTCTACCTGGTAGCGTTCAGGAATAATCAAAGAGATAGAGTGGGTAGGCCTCGAGTTACAATTCTTTGTCTCCTACTAATTTAGAGTCCAATCTTGCTTTAACTACCCAATTTTCATTCCCTAAAATCAGAAATTTAGAAGTTCTGATTTTAGTTAACATGGTTAGTCAATAGTTGTAATTAATCTCTGCTGAGATTAGACAGCTGCATTTACATCTGAACAGGTTGTCTAGACTCCTGTTGTAGAGAGTGGATGGATGGGACTTCTCAGACATTATTCTCTGATGTAGTTTAGGTGCCTGTCTTATGGTGAAATTAGTTGTTTACTAAGAAATGTCTATTCTCTCTTCTTTGACCATAATGAAGCCTTGAATAATCTCAGATGTAGATGTGGTCAGTACTTAAATTTCCTTAACTATCTGTACAGGAAACTGCAATTTAAGTCTGCAGAAACTTTGACTTTTCAGACTATTGCAATGCTATTTTATTGCCTTTTAAATTATTTCATTCATCGTTCAGAGTTATCTGTGGTGTGGAACAGAGGTATCAGCCGACACGCTAAAATTTTAGATGGGAAGTTCAAGATAGGCAGAAGTGAAAATACCGAGAAAATGTTGACTGAAATCTGGGCAAAGGTCCAAGGAATTGCCAGTGACATTCCTACTCCATGAAAAGGGTTAGACTATTTTAAGAGTCACTCTTTTTGATTGATAGCACAGGGGGTTTCAGTTTGAAAGAGGAATTTCAGCATGTTAAGCATGGCAGTGGCATTTATTATCTTACACAATTTTTTTTCCTGTCTTTCGTGTTTTCTGAAGTCATTCTTTCACAAAATCTGGTTAAATATTTTACTACATCCTGAATCTTCTTTCTGGTACATTTGGCAAGCTAACAAGGCTATACTCATGTTTCTCACTTGAGCAATAAAGGATAAAATGATTAGGAAAGCATTCAGTTTGTACTGTTAATGATGTAAATTTAAGTACTGCACCTTCTAAGTCATAATAACCATAACACCTTCCTGGTAGGGGATATTGCCCTTTAGAAATCACTACTGCAGTGGGATTGACACACATAGTCTGTGTATTCCTTTATTGTCTTATCAAAGAGAATAGTCCTGGAAGGTTACTCTCTTTGCTGTATTTGTGAATTCAGGATGGTCTTTATGATTTAGTAGTTATTAGTCATGAAAGAAAAGAATGTGAAGGTGTGTGACATGTCCTAAGAGAGGGCAATCACACATTCAGAAAAAAATTTGCTGTGTGATAAAAGGAGCTATCTATTTTCTCCTTGGAAAGTCTATTCTGTTTTGGGAAAATAGAATTAAGAAATATAAATAAAAGATCATTATACTAATGAGATGAATTACATATACTTAATAAATGCTTTTCTCTCAATCGTAATTTGTTAGAAGGAGATTCAAAGTACTTAATTAGTTTGTATTCACAGATTGGATCAGTCAGTCTGTGTTACTTCAAAGAATCAGTTCAAGTTTCACTTGGGCTGCAGAGAGATTTTCTACTCCTTTTTCATGAAAGTGAGGGACAGAAATATGTGGAAATGTCCCACACTCATCTCTTGAATTTTACTTAACTCCATAGTGTATATATGCCATTGAGTATGAATTGAAGCAGTAAAATTATGCAGGAACTCAGCATAATTTCTTGCAAGAATTTACTGGAATCACAGAAACAGAGGACCCAGTTGATTCTTCTTATTTAGTTTTCCATTTCTTTTAGAAAATCGTAACGCAGAACAATTCAGTTTAGAAAAAAAAGTGCCTTGCAACATAAAATCTTTACAGAAAGAGTAGCTTTTCTCATTTAAACAAGAATAACTTCACAAGGGAATGACCTCTTGCTGGGGAATACATGGGTTCAAGTTTTTTCAGGCAAATTTTATTCAGAAATCTTGTTTTAAAAGGAAAAAACAACTGCCCTCATTACACACCTGCCTTAATGTTTAGTACTGTAACCACCTCTATATTGCCAGCCTTGTCCCTGGTGTAATAGCAAGAATACGTCAGAATTGCAAATACTTGTTGAATCAAACAAGTTATAAATATCTTATAGAGAGTATTAATTGAAAGCTAAATAAGATTTAGGAAGATATTTAGAAATTGGGTATATGCTAAAGAAAAACATTGTAAGAAATAAGTAATAGTCCTTACTATAAATTCATGAACGTTTGAGATAGGAAATACCTTTCTGAGCCTTACCTACTTTCCTGGGTTACTAAAAACCTGGTCTCCCAAGTTCGGCACAGAATTTGCATTACTGTCCTGGGGGATTATTTCATAGAGTAACAGATGGCACTGGGAAATGTTTCCTGATACCCAGCTGAAATATTTTCCTATTCCATTTTTTTTTTTTCCCGCTGGTTCTGTGGTGTGGACCAGTGAAACCACAAGTAGATAGAAGTAGTGGTGCCAGTTCACACCAGCTGAAGAAGCAGCCCTACTGTCCCTTAATCCTCCTTCAGATGAGTTTTACCTGTTTCATGTATTCCTCCTCAGATACTTCAGATTTTTATGCCTTCCTGAAGCCACAGGAATAAATCTGTTCAACTGAACAATTTTAGCTCTTTATAAACTTTGCCCCATCATTATTTTAATGCTTTCTCCTAGGAAAAGTGGTGGCAGATTTTTTTTTTTCTTTGCTTACTACTGCCAATATATCTAGACATTTTTCAAGAAAAAAGAATGGGCTTGCAATGTTTTGTAGGATCTTAAATTGCTGCTCTGCAGCAGAGTATTCTACAGTAACAGTACAATATGGGTTAACTTAGACCTCATCAGATAGTCTCAGTGATTTGTGCTAACAGACAAAGTTTTATTTTTCTTTTGCGATTATTCATCGCAAAGGAGTTAATGTTACGGGGATTTTGTGGTTAGAAAGTAATTTACTACTTTCTTTCTGTATAATTTTTGATGTATAGTTTAGGATTTGCCTACAAATCATGGAGATTGAATCAGAGTACAGTATCGTTAGCATTTCCTTTCTCAGTGTCATGTCATTTGTCAGTTTTGAGGTTATTTGGTTTAATTTAGAGTTTTGTTTCATTACAGTACTTATTGCATGATTGAGTATGTTTTCTGGAAATGCTTTTAGACAATTAAGGTTCAACAAGGTGCAGTAATATTTATACATATTTACATATATATAAGCGTGAAATTGATTCTGTTTGGAGATAAAGGATAGACAGATCCCTGAGGCTATTGACTTTATACCATTGGTATTCTGTATCACTAGGAATGATCTTAGCTGGCTGTCATCAAAAAACTTCACTTCCATAACAGGCTGAGAAACGTAACTGCTTTGCAGTATTGCATACAGTAAGCTCAAGGGCTCTCAGTATATTTTATTACAGTTGCAGTTGACTGATGTGGATTACCCTTATGCTAATCACTGTAAACTTAAAACCTGGTCTTAGGTGGTACTTAGAATCATAGAATCATAGAATGGTTAGGGTTGGAAGGGACCTTCAAAGGTCATCTAGTCCAACCCCCCCTGCAAGGAGCAGGGACATCCCCAACCAGATCAGGTTGCTCAGAGCCTCATCCAGCCTGGCCTTGAACGTTTCCAGGGATGGGGCTTCTACCACCTCTCTGGGCAACCTGTTCCAGTGTTCTATGACTCGCATTGTAAAAAAAATTTTTCCTAATTTCCAATCTAAATCTACCCCCCACTATTTTAAAACCATTACTCATCCTATTGCAACAGGCCCTACTAAACAGCCTCTCCCCATCTTTCTTGTAGGCCGCCTTGAGGTACTGGAAGACCACTATCAGGTCTCCCCGGAGCCTTCTCTTCTCCAGGCTGAACAGCCCCAACTCTCTCAGCCTGTCCTCATAAGAGAGGTGCTCCAGCCCTTTTATCATCTTTGTGGCCCTCCTCTGGACCGTCTCCAACTGGTCCATGTCCTTACTTTGCTTAGTACAAAGACTACTGATGTAATTCATTCATGCAAACTTAGTAAGTTTTGGGTTTTTTTTTTAGTGATTAAGCAGCCATTTTAAAGTCTGGCAAATTAATACATTAATTCTGACCATCTGTAAAACTTGTGGTGCACTTCCAGCCACCAGAAGATGTGCTGCTTCTAAATTTGGACAGCATAACAGAAATATCTTGCAAGTTGACTGCATTTAAACTCTTTAAAGCATCAATTTCCTGAGGTAATAATATTGTTAATAACTTTATCAGTGATCCTTCAAATCTTTTACCACCTGTCATGGAGTCTCATGTAAAGAGTAAGCTGTAATGTATATTGCATATTTAGTTCCAAACATTGCACAGTAATAATGTCTAACTTTGCTTACAGTGTACTCTTCTATGTATGATTTGGGAGGATCTTACCCAGGCTTTGCCTAGGTTTCCATTGGAAGATCCAACTACAATAATTTCATAGTTAAAGGAAAATTAGTATGTAACTAGAAAGAAGTCATATGTCAGAACGCAACCCAAGTGCACCCTATGCCTTCTTTTCTCATTAGAGAAAGCAGGAACAACAGATCTCCATTTGACCTTGCACAAACATTTTCATTAAAGTATTTTGGACAGCATTTGAGGACATGCTCTTTCTTCACTGAAATCAATAGTGCAAATCTCAGAGGCACCTCTGGTCCCAGCATTTCTCTCTCATCTCTCCTTGTCTCAGGACTCTTTCAGTGATTTAAGCAGATACATGGCTACATCAGCACCCTTCCATCTGAATGATACACGAACATGCTGATTAGCGACTGTGACATGAGCATCCACTGCCACCACTGTAGGCAATGTTCACTGGAGCTCATTTAAATAGAGATGAGATACCAAGGAACACTTCCACGTTGTTAGAAATTCAGGGACTAGTCTTTCCTGAAGGTGATAGTTGGGTACAGAAAAGTTGTTGTTATTCATATTGAGTTTTTTAAGGATTATTTCTTTTTTTTTTATTTTGTGAAGGCTGTCACAGCTGGAAAATTGTAGTGGTACAAAAGGGTTTTTTTTGTCTTCTTTATTGACAATGAAAAAGGCAATATGTCTCTTCAATACTCCTGCTGGGGTTCCTTGACTGTTATAAAAGCTTCACTGGGAGCAAATCTGTAAAATGATTTCAAGGTCTTGTGTAGATAATAAAAAGTAATTCTATTATACAGCTATTACCATATTAATAGGTGCTATATGTGGTACTATGAAGCTGAGGTATTTTACTATTGTGAAAATGATTTGAATGTGCAACTGCAATAATTGTCAGTTTTCTATAATATCTACATTTGGAGGAATCTTAGTTTGCTTGTAATGCTTGAAGGTTTATTATTTATTCATCAGCTTCTTAAGTTAGATAGCCTTGATATCTCAACTTGCTGTAGCAGAGCATGTTGAGTAGTGTTCTCTAGAAAGATTTGATGTAAGTTAGGTTGGTGTTGGCAGAGAGAGGTAGGTAGCATATGTAGTGCATTATCACTGTACATTTTAGCTGTTGACAGTGACAGAAGCAGGCTGACATTAACATATCTTGATAAGCGATACTGCTATTACCAGTGTCACTTTTATCATCAACTACTCAAAATATTGACCTAGGACCCTGATTTGATGTTATAATAAAATTGGCATGCGTTAACATATGTATCACATTGATTTCTTCATGACATATTCCTTGGCAGGAGCGTGATTACTGTATATTTCTTCAGTTCACTTGGTAGCATTGCCCTTAACTTCTCCTTCGGAAGGCAATAAGCTGATATTTATTCTTGTGTTTGTCTTTTTTTTAATGATAGAGATAGCATTTATTAGTTTGGATATGAAATGCCTTGTAGGTAACATTTTCTTATGAAAGACTGTCATATAATTAATTTCATTGCTAGTAATTCAGGATGTGAACAGAACCAACATCATTTAAGGCTTTTTCACCTTTCAAAAAGTACGAACACATTTTTGATGTTTCCATCAGAATTAAATGTCTGGAAAACATATATTTTCTGTTGAAAATGGAATTGTGGTATTGCTTATGTAATGACTGATGTATCTTTAAAACATGCTAATCATTATATTGCAATTTAAAAATAGTTAAAGGATGGTAACTGAATGTAAATGTTTGATATCAAACTAGTAGCCTGATTTAAGAGGGACATTCTGGAAAAAAACACACTGCAAACTGCACGACCCTTCAAAGTACAGGAATTTGGGGGGAATGTAACTAGCACAGACTCTGAATGAATGGTGGGAATCTGAGCGGTGAGGGTTTAATTTGCACAAGGCTATGATGACTTACCACTCTAGATCTCACTGGAATTCATTTGGCCAAAGATTTTTGTCTTATTTTCACTATGTGGGTACTATGGAAGGATATAGTAAATGTCTCTTGCAATCCCTGGGCGGTGCTGCATGCTTGATCCCTCTACAGCCTGTGGGGCCATGTTTAAAGGAAAGGATGCAAGCACCTCCCATCATGCTTCGCACCATCTGGATGGGAGACACTTTGGTGTGGAGAATGTGGAGTCATTTGGTCAGCACAGAGCTGTGCTTATTAAATTGAAGTGACATGTTACACAATTAGCTTGAGCTTTACATGGCTGCTGTTCCAGACTGGCTCAGGAGCTTAAACAAGGGTCACTTGGGTCTGTCTGGAGTAATCACCCAAGAAAGTTATCACCCCAAAGTCGTGATAGGGAGCTGCTTCGAAGACCCCTCAGGAAAAGCCAGCCATAGAAAATACCTTAAACCCTGGCCTTGTAAGCGTCTAACGCCAGGCCACAGGGAAGCCGGTCGTCTTGTTCGGCATTCTCAGCTGTGATTCTTTCCAAATTTAGGCCTCTAAACTAGATATCAGTTTCCTGTGAGAATGAGACTATAAAAGTGTCCATGCTGAATGCTGATGAACCAAAATCCCATCTCATCCAACATCCTGTCTCAGGCTGCGGTGCACAGCTGACGCCTAGATAAAAGTGAGAAAAGGGCAAACATTGTGAAGAGAACTTAGATCTCTTAACTTGCAGGAGAATTACAACACCTTATCAGTAGGCACAGAGTATGTGAGTGAATTTCTCCTAATGAAAGTCTTTCATGTTGTTTAAATAATTGAGTATTCACCAGGCCAATGTGGGGGACCTAAATTTTCCTTTTCATTCCCATGGCCTGATGATCAGCTGGTCCTTAGTCACTTCTGCATTGCCCTAAATATTAATTATTTCCATAGATGTTTTTGTAGAATTTCTATCTATTTTTAAGTAAATCCATCTGTGCTACTTCATCCTAAATTAGTTTTTATTAGTATTTTAACATTTTTTTCTTTCTAAATATTCTTATTATGGGGTTTTTTCATTGAATGATCCAATCTACTGTAGTGGTAACTGAGATAATTTTAAGAACTTTTAAATCATTCTTAAAATATTCTTCATTCTGAACAGAATTTAGTTGGGTGCTTGAAAATCTTTTACATTTGATGGCAAGAGCTAACAGCAAACTAGCATTTTGTGGCTTTTTTTTTGTGCATCCTCTTTTGCTGCCGTATGAGTAAACAGCATTCTTTGCATACTCCTCAAAATGTTGTGCTTTTATTTGATTTTAGATTTCATTTTTCAATAATCATATTGTTACTTTATAATGAAGAATATTAATGTCTGTGCCTTGAACCAGACACATAAGGCTCCCAGAAGGTGTGTGTTTGATAACTTCATTAATGGACATTGTCTGTGTGCTGCAAAAGGGTGAACTCAATCTGAATAGAGAAGAAACATGAAGCCTTACCAGAGGGTTTATCTTGCCAATCAGTCGCTATGAGGAATACATACATATTACAGTGTATAAAAATTCTTACCCAGAATATACTCTCTAAGTGTATATTTGCATACTAGTTGTTTTAAAGTGGTGGCAAACAGCAAAAAAAAAAAAGCTAAATGTATTAGAAGTGATGCAGAATTCAATACTGCTGACTAAGAAATCCTGCAGAAGAGTTTTTTGTGATGTTTCAGGCTTGTTTTACCAGATATGAGAGGTCGTATGATTGAAAGTGCTCGATTAACACGTTCAAATGAGTTATCCCTTGTTAGTGGAGACTCATTTGCATGCTGCCCAGGGAAGAAGTAATGGTAGGCTATTTAAATAAACCCAATTTCTTCATGGTCATTTTTTCTTTTTGCAGTTGCAGACGTCCAACAGCCCATAGATGGTTGGTTCACTATCTGTACCACCACTGACAGATAACAACTTTTTAAAATAGCCTCACAATCATGTGCACATGCTCCAAGAGAGATAAGCTGAGTTTGGATGAGAAAAGCAACTTCTGAAGTGTGCCATTTAGGCAATTATGAGAGCTGAAACAAGCTGATCATTTAGAATTTAATCTTTTGACGTGATATAGCATAATTATTGTGCCTTTAATTAGGCTTCATGGAATGAAGTATATTTTTAAGTAGGCAGGTGCAAACTTAAAGCACATTTTACTTTTCTTTTTACATGATCTCAAAAACTTCATAAAGCCAGCTCAAAATCTGATTTTTTTTTCCCAGATAACCATTAAAAACTGTAGAGTTTCATGTGAGCAAGGCCTAATTTATTTTAATAGGACAAGTGTATAGTCTGCTGACATAGCTATTTGCAAAAGCAAATCCTAAATTCTTGACACTTCACCTCCACCCACATCGCATTCTCTGGTCTCTCATTTTACAAACACACACACTTTCTACAGAACGCATGCCAAAAGCCTCTTAATCCTGAATGCTCTAATTAATGTTTGAAGGTTCTAGTAAACCAGAGGGAAAGCATAAAGAAGAAATAGTTTGTGCCCTATGTAGCAGACAAGGAGCTCTGAAGCAGACTTGTTTTTTTTTTTCTGTAGCAGAAAGCCTTTTTTGCTGTTCAATTCTGCCAAGAACAGCTATGGGCCAGTGCAACTTTAAATCTTGTATTTATTTATCATTAGTAAAAAGTCAAATAAAAATGCTTGCCAATTACTTCAAATATATCTGTGACAATGTGTGTTCCTCACATGCATTGTCTTGGAAGAAGAATAAAGGCTGATGAGAACGCCTCAGTCCAGAGCCTTCATCTGCAGCCTTTTGGCTTGTTTGTGAACTTCAGGTGCTGCAGTGGGGTCTCAGCTGCTGGCTGATGAAAGGCAGGTGCCAGACGAGCGCTACAGAACAAAAGGTTTCCTCTCAAAATTGCCTAAAGCTCCTTGCTCGCTCCTCACATTCTTCACCCAAGGCCTGAGCTTCGGGATTTTTGTGCTAATTGCTTCCCTGACCCTGGGAGGTCATGCCACAATTATAGTGTTCAGTGACTGGGTTTGACATTTCTGGCTAGGAAAAAACTTTATCTGAAGGGAAGTGTCAACCTTTGGCAATTTGTTTTCTGATGCTGATGGAAGAAGACATCTTTCAAAGCTTATGTTGAAAAGCACATCTGAGAAAGAGACATCTGAAAACAGCCCTGGTAGCTTGGACATTCATCAATGCTGTAAGGAAACTTGGGGTAAGTTTCCGTTTTTGTCCTTCAAAGAGAGATGTATTCAAAAGCAGTCTCTGTCCCGGCATTTCCACTAGTCAGTCCATTCTGGATTCAGGGAAACTTCCAGATGAAAAGTGAGTAAAAGCAAATACATTCTGTTAAAAGATTTTGCTCAAGCTGACATTTTATGTGGAAGAAAATACTTAAATGAAAAATTCTTGGTCCACTTCAGAGCTGCAAAGGAGATGAGATTTCCTATGTATAATGGCAATATAGAGTCAGCTGAGGCAATACTGCATGCAACAAACACACTGTTTGACTTTTTCTACTGAAGTTAAAGGCAACCTTTTAAATGAATGAAATTTTACCAGCTACCAGTATATTCGGTGATTTCCTACAAGGATCTTTTCTGGGAGGCAGAGGAAAAATAAGTACTTGGTGCAAGAAGGGTTTTGAGTCACTTCCAAAAATAACTTGTTTAATTTCCTTAACTTTCAAACTTTTCTCTCCATGCCAATTTCTGGCTAGTTAACAAACAAGACCTAGTATTCAGGGAAGATGCAAAATCAGAGACTGGAGCTGTAAGATGTGTACCCCATGAGGTAACTGCGTTTTCAGTAAAATCCATGTAATTTATTACACTTCCTTTAAAAGTCAGAGAACAAGCATTTCAGAGAAGAAGATTGATCCTGCAGGCACATCTGCCTTGTGCTTTTCTTGAGTGTCTGAGCTCTCCCACTGACCTGTAGTCTCTGCTGTAATCAAAACCGCAGCTGGATAATGTTGGCAAGACTGAGCTCCTAATCACTTTCTTTTCCTGAAGAAACAGCTGTAGTCAGAAGGAACAAAAAAATCTAACACTATGAAAAAGACAGACTTTGAAAGTAGTAGTACGTCAATGCCTGTTTCTTAAAAATTAAGTTGAGACAATTTTAAAATAACCTGAAGCTTTAGCACAAACCATTAATAAATAAAATTACATTGGACTGCATTGCTGTTAAGATGTTCTTAATGCATGGCTTAGACTTTAAAAAAAATTGTATTTTTTTTTTTTTTTAGTTTAAGACTAGATATGCTCCTGTATTATGTAAGCCTGTGAAGCTGTTCAGGAGACATCGACTATGAAGCTTTCAGGTTGCATGATGCCTTGTGCATACAGATGTGAAAGCTTTATTAAAAATACTTGTGATTTCTTAATACTGTTCACAGGACTTATATAATCTCTAGGATAAAGAATCCTAGCAGAAGTTATTTGCTGAAACATAAGAAGGAGTTTTATTAAGTCCAAATTTGTATATGATCTGTCAACCTTCTAACTTGACAAAATATTGATGAAAAAATAGTGAGTTGTAGGGTTTTTCCTCTTGAATTTAAACAAAGGATATATATTTGATGTCTACTTTACTGATCCTTGCTAGTGGAAGTTAAAACTTTGACTAAGATCTCAAAACAACAAGCTGCTAAGTGAAACACCTTGAGTTTGTTAATCCAGACATTTTAGAAAATTGCAGTAAGCAACCAACATTCTCCCTGAATCTGGCAGCTCTGCTCTTAGGAGACTGGAGAGTCATCTGCCACTAAGGCAAAAAAAAAGCACAGGTTTCTTTGAGAGGCTGCAGGATTTTGGAATATAAAACTTATAATTTGAAGAATGTATGTGTCTTTAGCTAATACAAAAATGTAGCACAAGATAACCTTGACTTAAGAAGACTATTAACATAATCAAAGTGCTAAACTGCTGGACAGGAGAGAAAGTACATCCCATGCGACATGTTACTTACGCCACTTAATGCACAACTTAAAGGTAACCAGTTTTCCCAGGCGATGAAGGTAGTTTAAGGATCTAGATGGAATATACTGGAATTGCTGTCAGGGTCAGCCTTTGTTGCACTGATTTTATTTTGGGGTATTATAGGGAATATGGGCTTTGAAATATTTTAAGGTAATAAAAATATTTATAAAATCTCTGAAATTATAGTTCTGACAATAAACTAACACAATTGCTTCTCTAATCTAAAGCTATGATTATTATGCCCATGCCTTCCTCCAATTGGAGTGCAGATGCAACATGGAAGTACAAACACGTAGGAATCAAGTACTGAATCTCCATTTTTTGTTACTATATGGAAAAGTGTTTTCCATTGCATTGTTACCTCTATTCTTGTGCTGGGAACTTCTGAAGAAAATAGGAAGTAAATGACAATGTGTAGATTTTTGCTCATTAAAATTAAGTCACTCACCCTTTTTATAATACTGTGGTCCTTTTGATCACTAGCTCATAGTATCTATAGAGGCAGTGTTATTTACCCCTTTTCAGCTGAAAGAATAATGCATACTTTATAACACTGACAGAATTTTGATCAAATTTGGAAGACTCTTCTTTAGAAGCTTCACATTAGTAGCATACTTGACCATGAAGCCAAGCCTAAATACATGGTGTTTTCACACTTTTCTAGAAGTCTGCTTCAGATGTTGTATACTCTATTGGCCATAACTTAAAGATAGATTGCAGACTGGAGACAGATGGCAGAATGGCTGAGAGAGACCTGGGAGATGGGAGATTAGTAAGAACAATATAAAAAGAGGGAGGAAAGAATCACTGGGCGGCAGATGTGCTAATTGACAGTGAAATACAAAATCAAGAGCATAAGGCTAGAAAGAAGGAAAATCTGATTTTGAAAGTAAGCAATGTCATTTATATCTCTGTTCTGGCAGGAATATGACTTGCAGGGCAAAACAAGAACTTGAGTTAGGGAAAGATGGCCATCTGAATGAGATAGTCCTGGTTATGAAGAACTGCTTGGCTGGACTCAGATGGGAGCTTTGGTAGATGCCGTATGTCATCCCTAGGTACAGAAACTGGAGAGGGGAGAGTTGTCCTAAGTTAAGGACATGCTACCTTTACCAAAACTAGTCAAATAATGCAATGTGGATGTAGGATATCTGGGAATATATGGAGAAGTTGCAGTTACCCACGGACTGTCAGATATTTTAGTATAGGCAAAGTTATAGGCACTTACTCAGGGCTGCATAGGAAGCCTGAGGCAAAGTATAGATTCCAGTTTGCAGGATGCTCAGATTTGTTGCCTAGAGAAATTGTGCTTGTTCTTGGTACAAAATGTACAGTCTGCTGTGGAAAATCTACTCCTATTCTTTCTCCTACACTCTGAAATATCTGAGGAATGGTACATGACTGTATTTAGCTGAACGATTATGCCAGAGTGCAAAACTCAAAATGTTTTTTCTCTGATGAGACAAAGTCAAGTTTGTAAAATGACTATTCTTCACACAAATGCTTTTGTTGAAAAAAATAAAAATAAAATTACTGAATTTTAACAAGTGTAGCTATTCTTCCAAATAGATAGGCATATGAAAATTACCCTGGCACTGTTAAACATGCAGTATTCTCGACATTTGGGGAAGCTCAAGTTAAATGTTTAAAGGCAGCTGCTTTTTAATGATTAGCACAAAGCAGAAAACAAGATCCTAACTTTATCATCCTGCCCTCCCGCGAATGTGCAGAAGAAGCTAACAACCCTCCAGCTTTACCTTTTTGTTTGTTAGCAGCTGAGTGCCAGAATAATTACTCTTTGTAGCTAGCATTCTTCTGGGCCCACACAGACCTACTCAGAAAATAGCTCGTTAAAAGGATCTCTGAAAATCCTTGCTGAGAAGTGGAAAATATGACCTCTTCTTCAGTTTTGTCACACGCATTTCTTCACTGCTGTTTTGTGTTCGTTTTTTTAACTTATCTCCCAACTGTGCTCAACATGCTATGGACAGCAGCCTGGGAAAGAGACATCTGAATTATCAGCCCATTGAGTTTCATTAGCAGATGACAGGTAAGAATGCTTGTAAAGGAGCTCGTATTGATTATTTGTTAAATCCCTTGCGCTGCTGACTGTAAAGGGTAGTGCAGCTTCTGATGGGAAGCCTATTGCTGATTATACAGGACTTCTTAATGATTAAAATAATTTCTTAATTCTTAATTAATAATTTCTTAATTCTTACTTTCTTAATGATTAAAATACCAACTGCTTCCTCCTATGGTTGGTTAAAAAGCTGAAATATTTTCCAAAATACTCTGCGTATCCCTTATGTACCATCAATGAGAACTCTGTTCCCTTCCTTACAGAAAGTTGTTGAGGGATCTGGGCTAGCTGGTATTGTAAGACTTTCACCGCTGTCCACTGGAATGGCAGCAGAAAAAAATTACAGCAGATAACTAGAAGTCCAGTCCTCAGTCTGATATAAGAGTAGATAGAGACTAGAGTTTTAATTTGTGTTTCATGGAATCTATGAAAGCATCTCTCTCTCTCTCTTTTTTTTTTTTTTTTTAATACCCTTTTTTGATCGATCAAAAACCTAACACATCCAGATGCCAGATGGCTTTTTGGGTCTTGAAAATCATATTTGAGAGTATATCACCATCAATTAGTGAGATAACTCTGAAATGTGAAAGATGTACTATTACCTGTCATCGATATATGGGTGCCAGGTGCAAAGCCTTTGAAAGTTTCAGCTGTACAGCTCTACGTCTTTCTTTATATCCTTTGGATTCCTGATCCAAAACTATAGCTCCTTAGCAAGACAAATGCCCAGACACAAGATGTAGAGGTTTTGGAAAGGAGGTATCTGTTGAAAATGCTTCAGAAGTTGAAAAGAAATGAAAATGAAAGTTTTGTAATAATGGAAGAGTCTGAACACAGGAGATATAACTTGATAGAAACTGTGCTGCCAAGAGCAAATCACATCAATGTTTTCTTTTCCCCTTGAGATCAATTATTTTTAAGTGAAAAGTTACTTTACAATTAAACTAAACTTGGGCAAAATATTTTAACCCTCCAAACGCCTTACTTTTTGCAGTTTTCAAAATGAAAATATTTTTTTTAGAAATGAACCTGGAAAAGCTATACAAAATATAAACATACTTTTTCTATTGCTTAGCTGAGAATGGAAAGAATTAATAGAAGGGAGAAATGAGAGGAAAAGGAAACTTTTAGGGAACCAGGAACAGTCAAAATGAGTGAGGAGACAGCTGTTAGTGGAGACCATATGCATACAGCACCTGCAAGATGTGTGTGAGTAACAGCATCTCTACTTTTTGTGTTTCAGTGAGCACAGGTAGAGCTGGATGTTGGTATCTGAGGGCAGCAGGTAATGACAGGAGCTATTAACCTGGGGCAGAGAGAACAGGCACGTTCAAGTGACCCAGGGTAGCTGAAATCTCTGGGTGAGGAGAGACCTCCTGATGTTTAAAACTGCGTTATATCCTCTCCTGGAAATAGGTGGTTTTCTTTGCTGAAAGTACCAAACGTGAAAATGAATGAGTCTGAACCCATGGTCCTGCAGGTTTGAGGAGATTTTTTTTTTAGAGTAAGTGCGACAATACCAGGTGACTGCAGTATAAAGGGCCGTGGTTGTTCATTTCTTGCTGTTGGAAGTGGATGATAGGGGTGTTCACAGTCTGTGTTGACGTGTTTTGGATACAGTTATACCTGGGGAAGCACAGAGAGACTGCCAGGGCTGTTGTGTATGTTGCAATACTGCTGGAGCACCCTTGCTAACAGCAGGTTTGCAGTGAAGCACTGAGAGCCCTGACATTCAGCACATCCTTATCAGGGTCCATGAGGGATTTCACACAAAACTGTTAACCTGGAGCTGTTTAAAGCAGACCTCAAAGGTCAGCTCCTAAAATAAGACTGTACCAGTCCTTCTTCAATTGTGTGTAAACAAAGCAGGAGGGCAGCTCTTCAGAAATGAGCAGAAAAGTTGCACGAAGAGGAAATGCTCAATCTCATCTGCTGCATCCAAACACACATAGAGATGCAAAATTATGTAGTTAATCTAATTGAAATATTAGCAGTCTAATCACAGCATTAAAATGTTGTTAATTCCCTTCTCCCTGACAGAGGGTCAAGTTGGAGGAGGCACTCACACAACCAATGTTTATCAGAACTCTTTTTATTAGCCCAGCTAATATCATTAATAGAATGAGGCTGTTCTTATTAACAGCGGATAACTATTCACACGGCACATTTAGTTACTCGTGCAGGTCTCTCATACACTCATGCACTAACTCACAGCTACCCAGCTGGAGCCACAGCTGGGAGGACAACCCTTTGTGCAGAAGCAGAAGGTTTTACTCCTATGCCTTTGGCTTCTAGGTGAGTGGTCAGAAAGTTTTGCTGGGGGCCTCTTGTTTCTTCCTACATATGTGTAATCCTGCAGTCTTTGTCCATGTATAGCAGCTATGGCCTTCTTCGATGGGGGTCCAACTTGTTCACTGCTGATGCCAGTGCATCCTGGTGGCCTTGGGCAGACTGGGCTGACGCTCGGTATTCTGAATTTATTATTTCTTGTGTGTTCAACAGGACCACTAGTCTCCTGAGTTTATCAGTTTGGGAGGGACTTTCATACACTACCTCTCATACTTACACTCTCTTCAATCTACTTTTTTTTCTTAGCGCCTCCTTATTGTATTGCTTACACAAATGGGCACAAATTCACACATGCAGGGGACTTGTATGATGATTACTAGTCTAGCTACAGTGATACTCACACTTAAAGACCAAAGGTCCAATTATTACAATTAATTCTCAGTAATTATACAGTTAAAACTAACCTAGACAAACTTTCTCATTTCTACCTCTTCTTTTTTTTTTTTTCTATGTATTGTTATGGAAGCCATCAGCATCTCCAGTTGTTTGCAGGGAGGTGTATGTTATTGATGGTGGGACTTACATCCACTGCACTTTTAGCCCACCTGGAGTTACTTTTGTATATTTGCTAACTGTTCACTTGTTCTTTCTCCATTGGCTAGAAAATTCTATATTATATCCAAATTCTACTGTGTTTGATGTGTTTTATGTGTGCTGGATACTGGTTCTTTGCTTCCTCTGTTATTCTTAATACCAGCACACAAGGTTGCGTTCCTGCAGTGAGCAATAACTGATTATTAATGATTTGTGTTTGTAGCCCTCGAGCCTCTATCCTATACTTGCACTTTCAAGGCTTCTGCTATTATCTCATGCTTATACTTTAGGAGGCATCTGTTAAAATCTCCTGGTTTTCCTCAACAGCCTTCAAGCAATGGTTTCCTGATAACACAACATACGTTTTATTAGCAGATATATATCCTTTTTGTGGAGTCACTCAATAGTTCACTGTACAAAAATAATGGTCCATTAGAAGACATATGCAGGGATATGTACAGACACAGATGTGACGCTGGGTACCACCTGCTCCCAAAATGTATTTCTTGCAACAATATCGCTGATGTGTTACCCACCTTGCTTTGCAATGCGCCTTTGAAAGGAGAACTGCTGAGGCGTTCATCTGCGGTGGCAGCACCACGTGGGCTTGATCCTCCTGCGATGGTGAGGGCAAGGCCGTCAGTGCTCAGTGATGTGGTGGGGACACCTCACCACATGTGAGCCTCAGCTCCTTGGGAAGGGAGCTGCTCTGGCTGGAATCCCTCTGGCCCTCAACCGCTCAGACATCTCAAGAAACCAAAGGGCAAATGGCTGACGCATGCTTCTGTAAAATTGAAGTTCCTTCGTAGTGTCATCCCACATGACTGATCTCTCCGCTCTGACAGATATAAGTAGGGATTTATTTCTATTCCCGGTGCTTGATTTGAAAATTGCACCTGCTTACTGATAGGTGCAGCTTTCAGGAAAAGAAAACGAGGAGAATTATGTCACACACATTAATGAGACCGTGCTACAAGACTGCTGTGAGTATGACGGCAGCATTCTGGCACTCTCTTGCAGGGCTGAAATTGCAAGAAACTTTTACAGGAAAAAGAATAAATTCAGGTTAACTTTCAATTTCTCACTGAAAGCTGAGAAAGTTGTAAAAAAGGACTGGTAAACTGTGGTCTGCTGTGTCTTGCTGCTGTTATACTAATGTGACTAAGCAGCTTGCAGCATTTTTGTTGGGCAGAATTATCACAACATTGTATAAACATATATTATGTATATCAGTGTGTGAGAATATCTCTGTGTGTGGATACTCTACATACAAACTCATAAGTCTTATGACCTTGTAAGGACCTAAGTTTAGGTGCAGATATTTTAATGTAACCACAGGCACTGGACTTGATCTGAACTCTCCCATTTCCCAGGGAGTCTTCTGACCACTAACATGTTTGATAAGTAGTCCATGTACACGTTAGACAGCACCAGGGTTGTTTTTTGTTTGTTTTTTTTTTTTTTAAATTTTCTTCTGCAATGAGTTTTAAACCTTTTTCAGTCTACTTTTGCCAGTCCTTGATTCCTTCTGCGCAAGACCAGATGGCAAGCCTGGCTGTACTACAGAAAAACCTGTGCAAAAGCAGCAGCAATAATTCTTGTTTGTTTCTGAATTAGACACACAGTAAAATTAATACGAGACAGGGAAATGGTGATTACCTGCTGAGGGAGTGGGTGGAGGCAGTCTGGACATGGGACTACCTAGCTGGGGGTTTGTGCATGGGTGATGGACTAGAGCAGCTTGGGATGTTTTTGCATCCAGAGGTATTTTTAGCCTGGAAGATGCTGCTTCCTAGAAAGTTTAGGAGACTGGAGCAACTAAGGGCTTTGAGGGTGTCAGTGATCATAGAATCATAGATTCATAGAATGGTTAGGGTTAGAAGGGACCTTTAAAGGTCATCTAGTCCAACCCCCCTGCAAGGAGCAGGGACATCCCCAACCATATCAGATTGCTCAGAGCCTCATCCAACCTGGCCTTGAATGTTTCCAGGGATGGGGCATCCACCACCTCTCTGGGCAACCTGTTCCAGTGTTCTACAACCCTCAGTGTAAAAAATTTTTTCCTAATATCTAATCTAAATGTACCTCCCTCTATTTTAAAACTGTTACCCCTCATCCTGTTGCAAAAGGAGGGCCTGCTGCAACAGGCCCTCCCCATCTTTTCTGTAGGCCCTCTTGAGGTACTGGAAGACCACTATAAGGTCTCCCTGGAGCCTCCTCTTCTCCAGACTTAACAGCCCTAACTCTCTCAGCCTGTCCTCATAGGGAACATGAACATGTTAGACAGCCTTAAATATGATCCCTAAATATGATTTAGACATAGAGGTCACCTTAGGGTCTAATGATTTATGACTGTTTAATCAAACTGCATTTAATGAAATCAGTTAAACGTTAACAGGCAAGGTGTTTTACTCGCCCGTTGCAAAGGGGAAAATTAAAGGTTATCTTTACTTACTTTTCACCATGCTTAGCTGCATATGTGTAGGCCATTATGAAAGAGCAATTACAGTTGTATGAAGTCTGCTGGACTGAAGAGCTAGTTAAATTTATTGTTGAAAAGAAGCTCTTTTCAACGAGCTCTTGCATTATGAATAATAGGTTACAATTTTAAACTATTATTCATTTGCTCTTTCCAGTGCTTTATACACATTAATTTTCAAAAGATGTCTGGCTGGGTGTGCGTTTTAGTGTGTACTGCTGTACTGAAAGAAGGAAAAGTGATTTGCTGAAGGTGATACAATGGGCACATCACAGAGCCAGGCGAGCGGCTTGGGGAAGTTCCTGGACCACAGCTGTCGGTGGGAATTTTGGCACAAACTTCAGCTGGGCTGTAATTTCATCCCGGACTTTTGGAGCGGATTTAGCTTTTTCCCCTGAAGTTTCAAAGATATAGAGTTGGTGTTGAGATGATCATCTGCCGCTGTTTGTAAAAGGCTTTAGATAAACCAGAGCTCATATTACACAATAATCAGCTAATCAGTGTTAGGTTACTGTGATAGCTATAAGGTAGGATATGAAGATACGCTGAAGATTCTTACCTCTCATTAATTGATTTTTTAATCTATAGTAGATTAGCCTTTTTCTCTGTCTTGAGGAGGAGACAATGTCTCTTTGTGGTTTGACTTTAGTCTGAACAGAGAAAAGGAGTTGAAGGAGCAGTTACACAACCCAGGCTGCATTTTTGGACGGCCCCTCTCACTGGCTGGGCGAGTCGTGTTAGCTGCGCTCCAAGTTAGAGCTATATTTATCAGGCAGGAATTGTGGGCATGCGAGTTTGTGCTCTGACCAAAACAGCGCTTCAGTCAACATGTTTCCATGTCATGATGTACACGCTTGTTATTTTGCTATGTTTATGCATGTATTTTCTTTTCTGCCCTTTAAACAAATAAATAAACAGCCTCAAAAGGAAGTACTTGATATTTCAAGAGTGGGGTTTTCTCAGGGTGTCATTTTATCAGCGAAATGACTTACATTTGCAAATCAGTGGAAAAAGTGGTAATGTGAACCAGCATATTCAATTTCACTTTAGCAATCTGTATTCCAGAAGGAAATCCTGGGAAGCAATCACTGACAATGGGACCTGAATCTAAATTACAAAATAAACAGTATGCTGAATGCGTACAGAGTGCATGAGAGATTAAATGGAAGCGTTCATTTGTCTTCATAACGTAACTAAGACAATAAAAATGTGCTTAATAAGTAAGGACTGTAGAAGCTGTGGTAATAAAAACAATAATTAATATAATTTAAGTTACTCTCTCCAGGGCAATTGTAAATTGATGGTATTAATTATGCAACAAACCTGTTTGTAAATTGATGACATAGGAAGTCACAGGAATCATCTAGAATGAATTTATCCTTTTAAACCTTTTAAATCTATTTGGCAATGTATTATGCAGCAGCCTATAGGCCCCAATGGATATCCAAAGGTTATTTATATTAAACTGTATAATTTATTTTCTTTAAAGAACTAAATAACATGACAGGATGTAATTAAAACATTAAATTATTTCATTGTACGTAAAGTTGATTATATAACACAAACCAGAATTCATTAGTATTAACTTGAATAGACTTAGCATATGGCATTTTTCTGCCATCATAACTCTGTTGATTCAAGTGAATTACAGCAGCAGGGAATGTATGGCACTGAACTCCTTCTGCTTTTAATAGTGGTTATGGAGGGAAGATTATAATCTGCAAGAAGGTTTATCTGTTTATACAATTTGACTTTTAAAGTTATTTCTCCATTATTTACCTCTACTCATCAGAGTGGCTATTAACAGATATCATTATATGCTGAAAGTCCAACCTGTTCATTTCTTTCAGTTCTTCAAGGATAGAAACATCAGCCAGAAAGATATAGTAAATGTAGTAAATGAGATAAGTATATGAAAAAAGGTGCAAAAATTCTTTCTCTACCTTAAAAAAGAAAAAGTATATAATGGTTCCCTCTGCTTCACTTAGTCCCATTAAAATTTAAGTTTTGAAATGTCAAAATATTTTTACTTATTTTTTTGGAACCTGTAAAATAAAACCAACCTCTTAAAAGATATTTTTAAGCAAGAGTTTCTTCTCTTTTGTTTTCCCCAGTGGAAATGTTTGCATTTTCTGACCAGTCTTGTGATATTTCCTCATCGGCTAGGTTTCTGTGATGCAGCCTAGATTGCAGGACCAGTTTTACCTGCTAGAGGTTCCTGTTTCTCCCTTGCTATGAGTGAATCTAAGAGGAGCGCATTCCTACACACTGCCTCACTCAGTATCTGGCAGCTTAAGACTTTCTGAAATGCAGTAATTCTGTTTGCTGGTTTATACTTGCTAAACTCTAGGAAAAATACATATAAAGGGGGACATAAATAATGCCATGCTTTAATGGCATCTTCCACCTGAAAAGGTATTCTAGCTTGCACATATTTATATGTGTTTTCCAGTCTTAGTTTTAGGTTGGAAGCATTTTTGATGGTTATTTCCACAATGTGCTTAGGCCAAATGCAGCAAGGTTTTCTTCATCTATTCTTTAATGTTTCCACCAAAGCAATAAAATGGGAAGTGCAGGGTAAGACACAGTACAGAATTAGGTGCTGGCAAGATCTCTCCATTACTATGCAGTGGTCTGGAGCCTCATAACTTGGCTTTTTGGTTGTATTTCCTTATTACAAAGATGTGGATAAAGTACTGGGAGTTTCGCAATGCTACCACATTTGACTGGAGTTTTCTATAAATCTGTTTGTGTGCAGCCTTGCTATTTGCACACCTTTTCTCTCTCTCTCTCCCTTTTTCTTTCGTAAGGAATATTTTGTGCTCTGACACAAGAATACCTACTGATGCGGAAGAGCTGCTGTCAGGTGTCAAACAAGAGCATGACAAGAGGGTGAGGTAGAGGAGGAAAAAGTTAGTAAAGATGACCGAGGTAGCCAGAGTCACCAGCTGCATTTCCTAATTAGAGAGAGAAGATGAAAGCACAGCTACAGATCTGCAGGATAGCAAAGGCCCTCTCTAGCTGATCTCGGTGGAGACCCAGGTGCTCTGTAAGACTGTAAAGGACAGTGTCAACTATACAGAAATCACTAATGCCTATACAATGGGTGCTCCTGCCTGTGTGCAGGTAACCCTGCTTCTTGAAAAGCACCTTTGGGTAGAGCAGGTGCTCGGGCAGAGGCCGCGTGGAGTACGCTCTTGAGCTCTGATGTTACTCTTTTGACTTGTATCAGGAGCAGAGACTAAGTATTTAATGTGCCGGCTATTCATATTTTAAAAATGGCTTGCTGCTTCATGAGGATCAATGGTCAGACTTGAGTACCTTGGCTGCTGAGGGAAGGACAGAGCTATGTTGTTTATCCCTCACACAAGACATCCAGAGCTCCTGGCATGGTGGATCAGCTGGCAGCCACCCTTTTGCTGCCGATTCAGGCCGTGCATCATGTGCTCCAGTAATGCTTTTGAACATAAAGGCCTGAGTTCAGAACCGAGGTGGCTGCCATTTATTCAGATTTTTCACTTTCAAACATCAAAATGTCTTATTCTTTCAGAATTAGAGGTGGACACATGGAAATTTATTCTGAGTGTGTCTGAGAGAGCAGAATTCTTCTCCTGAATTGTAGGGAAAACAGCAGTTGGTGGTGTTTGTGTAAATAACCTGCCTCTGTTTTGCTTGAGGCCCCCAGGAGACAGCTGTCACTGGAAGTAACTAATATTTGCTTAGATTTTTTAAAACTGGAAATTTGTGTCTTTCATTTTTAATGTTACACCCTCGAGAAGACTAGGTCATGTGCATGTATTCCATAATCCCACTCTGTTCCAAAATTGCTGTTTACTTATGGATGCAAATTACAAAGAAGCATAATGAGATCTACAGCTCTCCAATTTGTCTCACTTTAAATAAGTAAGCTGAAAATAGAGTCAAAACAATGGTCCTGTTTTTCTCTATAATTCAATACAGTTCAAGGTTCTGTATATTAGAGTTCATTGAAAACACAATTAGGTGCCATAAGCTTTAAATCAGATGATAAAACAAGGGAAAATCTATATATTCCACAGTTTTGAATCAGAAGGAAGGATTTTCTACACCTACACTGACTACAATGAGTAATGGGAAAGTCAGTGTATCAGGTTCAGTGGTTTGGGATGTTTGTTCATCTTGCTAAGGCCTTTGGAGTTCCTTCTTGTGACATCTGGCAAAGCCACTGAGAGTTTTACCATGGTGTGGACTTCTTTTTCCTGTCCATTATCTCCTGTGAAGAGGACGGAAATGATGGGAGAGCACTGTCATAAAACTGAACGTTTAGGTAAAATTGCCTTCTCTTGTCTCTCTTCTCTTCAGTGCATTCAGGCCCTACGTACATGCTCCTAGTGAGAATGCAAGGTGGGGAGGGCGAAATGAGAAGACAGACACAGAATTAATTGGTGTATGTGGCTGAATGATCCAAAGAAATGGGAGAAAATATTTTCCTTGCATCAGAATTCACCCCAGAAGTTGTTCAGAATGAGCTGCATTTGCATTAGAAAATGTAAACATGTTTTTCTTTCTTTTTGCAGAGCAAAGGTTCTCCCAATTTGTTATAGGTTGTTAAGCAAATACTCTAGGGGCTATGTTATGTCCAGATACAGTGCTATAATTACATTGTTGTTCTACTAAAGGGGAGTTAAACA
Source organism: Chlamydotis macqueenii (assembly GCF_036417535.1). Taxonomy (NCBI): domain Eukaryota; kingdom Metazoa; phylum Chordata; class Aves; order Otidiformes; family Otididae; genus Chlamydotis; species Chlamydotis macqueenii. Next base: position 26,128,079 of record NC_141558.1, read on the forward strand.
AAGATAAAAGCAGCCTTGAAATGAATTGAATATCATTTTCTGTTTCTGGTATGGAAAATGGAAAGAATAACAAATTACTGAACAAATTTTCTCCTGTCTGCTGTGCCATGCCGCTAGAATACATAGGATGTTGGTGGGTATAATCAAAGCAGTATTCTGTCTGGCAAAGAAGACCTTAATATACAATGACATGTTAGAAAAAGCAATCACCAGTATAATTAATAAGAGACTTGTAAGTTATGTAGATGAAGTAATTAATATTAATTCAACTCTAACAAAAATCACTTCTATTTAGACAAAAAAAAAATTGAACTAATGATGTGTTTTGTAGGTGACTTCTCAAGAATCTGGAACCAAACCATTGACCTTCACATTTGTACCATCCGTTGGAAGACTTCCAACTCATTTTGAGGTTGTAGATGTCTCTAAGTTCCTTGTGATAATTCCAGAGGAGCCAAAGGATCTGAGCAATCAAGAAATTATAAATAAGGTAGATATTTTTTTTGTGCTAATTTTTTCACTCTTTCAAAAGATACAGAGAATATTGTCCAGAGCATTGCTGAACTGAAGCTCTTTCCTTTGAACTGTTTCTTGGCTTGTGCTTCGTTTTAATTACCAAGCCTACCAGAGATGTAGAACTGTTGTGCAAGAGAAGGCTAATACCTGCTCAACAGCCTGCTTTGCCTTTGGCAGAGTTTATATTGGACGGAAATCCTTACCCATCTCAATACTGTCCTCTGTCAGTCAGGCCAGAGCTATATTCTTGGCAGATGAGGGGGGGATTCCTTCCTGATCTTCACGGGAGCAAGGGTGGTGTGAGGAGTGCTATCACATGAGAATTGACCAAGAGTTGGTCACTAGATCCTGGTTTCAGCAAATGCTGGTGCTGTGGCTTCCAGCAAAGGTGCTAACCCCTTTCGTAGCGGCATAGTAATGCAACAAAGTGAAAGCTTCCTTTTCGGTTTTGAAAGCTTGTCCCCATGATTTCCCATGGTGGTGAAGCCAGCAGTGTAACATTTCCAATTATTCTGCCTTTAGCCAGCCTATAGTGTTTGTTATTCCTTTCCTGCCTCACAACACTTAATAGCCTCTTATTTTATTCCATGCTGCTTGAGAGGAAACTGGAACCCTCAGATTAATATTAATACTTATGGTGATTCTGCTGTTGTGTAACAGCTCCTTCCCTGGGTCATTGCTGGGACTGCAACCCTTGGTGCTAGTAAACTTTTCACAGCCGTTCACAGTGATCTGAACATGTTTCAGCATTTTCAGTGGCCTATCTGACTGATAAATGGGCATATTTGAAGAGACATGCACTGGAATATTATCCTCAGGATGTTTAACTAGCGAGTTACATTTCCAGCCACTCAGTGTTGGTTTTGCTGTAAGTAATGCCCTGGGTAAGGCAGAACCAGGCATTCCTGACCTCTGTCTCCCTGTGTTTCTCTGCAGGGAGAGAAAACTTTTCTGGCAGGTGATGCAGTACAGAAAAGGCGTTCATAGCATTCATTAATCTCTTTTCTAAAATGTCTAGAACCACAACAATATGTTAAAAAACTCAGCTAATATCAAGTAAAGAAAATAACACCTCCAAACACACACGGGTGGTATCCTCATTTATGGTCCAATATTTTTTAAAGAACTGAGCTCCAGGGTCTTGCGGAGCTGCCAGTAGACATTTGTCATTACTGTATTCCTCAAGTAGGATTCAAATATGAGCCCCATCTACGGGCAGTACACAATAGTCTCTTGCAGTACACAGTATTTCTATTTTAGCTTTTTCTGTTCTTTTACCTTTCTAATTCTTTCACCATCCTTCAAGAGAAAGATGATTTACCAGAGCAGTTTAAATATTAAATTATTTCATACACCCAGTTTTCACTACTCCTGTCTTCACTCAAAGTGTGCTTGAGAAGTTACATACTGGAAGTGGAAATTGCAGAAAATATGAAGAACAATTGTGGTCTGGGCTGAGAAGCTTGAACACACAGTAAAGCTCCCTGACCTCAGATTCTTTGTCTGCTTTCTTCAGAGAATGCCCTGGCTTAAAGGCTTTTGTTTCTTCATTAATATGTATAGGTTTTGTCCCAGATTTGTCTGTCAGACTCCTTTGAGGAGCATTGTCCGCTCCCGTGGATCCTGCGGTCGGGATGCCTTCCCATCGTGTCTGGCGTAGTCTGGTCTGACAGCTCATTCGGTTTGACTGCACCCTCCTTTTCGGTTCCCATGCCAGCCCCCAGCTTGGGCCATCGTTGAGCACAGAGTCCCCTGTTGCTCTGCAAGTCGCCGGGAAGGCAGCCCCCACAACATTGGCTGGGGGGCTGGAGACAGGGGGCTCCCTGGGGAGCTGGTTTCTGCTGGGTGCTCGTGCCCAAATTCTTCATTTGCCCTCTGCAGTTTTGGTAGTGCAGTGCCAGTCACCGCTGCAAGCCAAAATTGCTTCACATTTTGGGAAAGACAAATAAAATGCAGCTAATCTGGATCTTTTTCCTTGTGTCTTTTGCAGTCCAGCCCGGTCTCTGATGAGCTAGCCTTAAAGAGCGGGGCCAGACAAGACTGTGTGTCTGCCGTCCGTACAGACAGCACCCAAACGCCTTTCCAGTCCCTGAGGTGTAACTCCAGCAAAGGAGAAATGCAGGAGAATGACCTTTTTAAGGCTGAATTTATCCTGATTACGGACTCCGGTGATGAAGACGAAGCAGCTGCTGCCTCGAACAGTGTCCATCGGCCTTCCAATGGCTACGGTCCCATCAGTGCTCAGCTGCTGGCCATGTCCCACGTTTCCCCTGGCACCGGAGCAGGGAAACCTCCCGGCGATGGACATGCTCCAGGTGCTACACTTTCCCACAGCACCACTGATCTGCAAAGACATCAGGTAACCCACTTTTTAAACTCTAGAAACCTTTCCTTTCTAAAGCTTTCAGGATGTGGACACTGAGTCGGTTTGTAAAGCGGCTTGGCCAACTTATTTTTTAATTAGCATTTTTTGTAACAGTTGGACTCTAAGGAGCTGTCCCAGCCCTTCTGACGCACTGCCTCTCCCTGTGGCTCTGCAATATAAATGGAGCGGGTAACGCAGATCTATTGTTCTTTCCTTTAAGAACAAGACAGCAAGTTAATCAGAAGGTGTTAGATTCCTAGCTAGTCTAAACTGGCTAATGTCATTGAAATCAATGGAGCCTGTAGATCATTTGAATTATTAGCATCAGACTTCCCAGGCCTATATTTTTCTGAGCACCCGCTGCCACCCTTTAAGCCAGAGAAAGAAGCTGTAGAAATCCTATTATTCTGCTTGTTAGTTAGCTCTGACTTTGCACAGGTGTAATGAACTAATGAAGCTGAAAGGTCCATTTTAGGCTGATCTTTGCCGAGTACATTTATTGATCTATTTAAATTTTAAATTACCAATGGGAGAATTCAAAAAAGGATCTTTGAAATGTTTCGCTTTCAATTTACTGCATGAAAAGTTAATATCTTTCATCTTGGAAAGATGACTGATAGTTTTCAAGGCTGTGTATGCAGTGGAAAACTCTACCTTTAGTAAAATAGCAACATCCTTCTCATATGGAATAAATTCAGACATTTCCTTAGACCTCAACAGGGTTTCCATCGGTTGAAAATGCCGTACTTTATAAATAATTTAGAAGAAAGTTAAGCATGAATACTTTGTGTCTGAAAATGAATAGGACTTCCTATCTTGTGTTGAAATACTCATCCCACTAAATTTTTCATCAAATTCTGTGTCAATTTTTGATTGAGGAAATTGTGAGTAGTAAATCTAATCTGATTTGGGGTTTATGGCATTATGAAATATTAATTTATTCTAAGAAACTCCCAGGGAAGTCAGTGAGAATTTTACCTGAGGAAGATGTCGAAGCATAGATAAATCTACGTAGAGGAAGCAGCTTGTAAAAGAATAGTTATCCTAGGGAAATCTAAATTTACTTCAGCAATGTTCAGTATGCAGATTCTGCCAGGCTCACTTGGGTGTTTTCTTTGAAAGATATTAATAAAATTGGGTGGACTTTTTGTAAGACTATGCAGAAAAATTCATATGCTGTAGCTTTCCTAAGCTTTTGATGATTTGACAAGTAAACAAAGATTTGCCTGATAAAGTAACAGAAAATACAGATTGCACAGAAAAGGAATTAAAGCCTAACTTTACTAGCTGTTCAAATGAATGTGAACAGAGATAGTACGTAGTATGGGTAATGCATATCCCATCATTATTCTTAAATCACAGTTTTTCAAGATTGTAAGTACTTCCTCAGTCTTCATTTTCTAAATATCTCTATCCATCTCTATCTCTTCATAAGAAGATGACCTTTTTTACTAAGTTGCTTTTCACTGATGTTCTGATTCTTTTTTCATGCTTCCTTGGGCATCACTCTTTCTGGCTTAAGTTCAGAAATGAAGGAAAATTACAAAATGATTAAATAGATGCATTATTTACCTGTTGGTAGATTTCCTCTGTGCAAAGGATTCCATATAGAGCCTACCTTGTCAGTTCTACGATTGTAATGACAGTATCATATCCCACTTAAGGGTTATTACATATGACATTATGTTCATTTAAAAGCAGTTAGACTATGGGTTTCCTGTCAGAGATGAGAAAAACAAGAACCAGCATTGGGGACTATTCTGTTGTACAGAGGATCACTCTAACTGAACCAGAGGGCTCCTACAGCTTCATTAATTTCAAACTTTGTTTAATGAAAGAAAAAAGAAAGAAAAGCATTGAAAAATGGAAGCTTCTATTGTTCTTTGAGGTATAAAAGTCCTGACTGATGTTGGAAAATGCTATACCATATTCAAAGTCTGAAAAAAATAGTCAGTTTTGCAAAGAGTCAGTTATTCTGGTCTTCTGGTCATATTTGGAACTTTTTGGTGATAGTTCATGTTTATATATTGTGGGGTTTCTTTTTTTTTTTTTAAGTTAAAGAGAATCTAGTTATGCAAGAGAGAGGCAGACTGACTCCTGCCCTTGGGAGTGCATCCTTTGGAGTTGGGGGAGAGGGGGAGGTATTTGCTCTTCTGAATGCCAGGACATTAACTCAGCTTGGAGAAACTTCTTGACTCACTGTGGGGCATCAATAGCCAGACAGCTTTTTTAGCTAGTCGAAGCTACTTGGCATTCCCCTGTCCAGTGCATGTCATCAGGTTTGACGTTTCCAGACAAATCAGTCAAGAGTCCCTACAAACTCCTGCTGTTGCTGGGAAGTATGCACCTTCTTTGTTGGGAGAAACCAAACTGTTCTGAATGGCACCCATATAAACTGGGTCTCAGCTCACAGGCTGATTTACTGTGCTGTTTGCAGAGATTTTGTCAAGTTTTCCACAATCTCCAGTGAAGTAACTTCCAACCACTTATAGGATTTTCTGATCCTATAAATAAGAGGGTGATAATCTATAGATGCGGTTAACACTGTAATACAAAATCTTTTCAGAAGACTTGAATAATGGCTCAATTAGCTCAGCACATAAATATTCAGTGGTGTTCAAACTGGAAGATTGCAGCAAAACGTCTTTATCATACTTGCAGGAGCATATTTATCATCTGTTACCATGAACATTTTCCTAGCTGCTTATAAATATTTCTTATTAAGTTTTAACTAATTAGAAGTCATTGCACACCTTGCTCTTTTATTATGGAGTTTCATATTCGTTCCTCATTTTCTTTTAATCTCTTGTCTTTGTAAGGGAAATTTATCTATTCTGTTTTGAAATATAGGGATTTCATTCACCAGTTTTGTTTTGGTAGTTTATCAGCTTCTAGAACTCATTATTAAATTCATTAAGTTGCTCCAAATTATCAGATGTATTGACATGCTGCTTTTTAACTTGTTAAATAATTTTCAGTTTCACTACATATTTTTCATAATTCATTACAATTTTTCATAATGCTTAAATACTGGTAAATTTTTCTCAATTTGTAGTATTTTTTCTTATTCTTAGCAGCTTTTTCAACAAGAGTCATAATTTCTTTATAGAATAGATGGTATAATGGTATAATGGACATCTGTTTTTGTATTCTGGTATTCACACTATAAACATCTGTTGGCTTTCTACTTCAAAAGTGACACCTTAACGTACGTATAAAATAAGAGGAAGTTAGCATGGTTGTAAAGGCATCCTGATGGTTGGTGTTTATTTCTGTAAATCAAGGCATTACCTTGGCTTTTCTGAAGGCATCTTATACAGAAAGTATCTTCAGTTTACAAGGCTTACTATTTGTTTGGTATCATTTAGCAGGAAGAGGTCACTTGTTTTAAATTATATGGACTAATAGAGGTTCTGTGGTGCATAGTTAGCCTATATTTAGCATTTTAGGTATAGTTTAGCCTTTTAAAGCCTGCAAGTCTTGCTTTCCTGTCATAGCTTCTTCCACCATGTGCTCTCACTTGAAAATTATGTGTTGTGTAGTTATTTTTGTTTTGTGATGTATCAATACTATATGATATAATAATATTAATTCCTCCCTCTTATGGGGAAGATATTTGTATTAAAACATAGAATTCGTAGGCTGAGCCAAAGCCATATGCAAGTCATGTATGTAGAAACTGGATGTTATAATTGTCTTTTATAGAATTGCATAATCTTTTCAGGGTATCAGACAATAGATAAATAGATATTCTCATATTTATATGAAGTTGTAGGAATTAGAGTCAATTTCCTTGCTTTCAAATTGCTCAGTCAAAAGTTAGGTGATAATTTGGTTTTACAGTTGACTTAACTCACTATTTCATACTCATAGGTTTTATGCATGTTGTGTATATCCCATTTTTAATTTCAGCATTATAATAACTTGGAAGATTTTGAGAGAATTTCTTTCTTTAGAAGCATAAAACTGTATAGAAGGTTGATAATATACTTGTATGCTCTAATCAGTTCTGACAAATCCTAATTAGAATAGACCTAAGAGAAAAGGCACTCATGAAAGAGCTCATTACTGTTTTATTAGTGTATTGTGAGACTGTGGAGCAGGGGATAAGGACTCTTATATGCTGGCAAACTCTCAAATGCACTGCTCTGTGACTGACAAGAAAAGTGAGAAACAAACTGGATGTCTGATTTAAGTAGTTCTGAGCAAATTTCTTGTTCTGATATCACGATGCTGCAGAAGCTGTTGTTTACTGAAGGAAAAAAAAAAGAGTACTTGATTTGAATCTCATTTACAAAAAGGCTGCTTTCCACTGAACTGGTAAAGTGAGATGGGACAATACTGCAATTTTCTCACTTTCTCACCTTCTGTTGCGTTTGCCCAACGCGGATGACATCACATGATTCTAGACACTGATGGCACAACTGTTTTCAGTTTTACTTAAAGTGAAAAATACAGTAGCCTTGAAACTTGTTTATGTCAACAAAACTGAGGTCTCATGAAAATAAAGTAACACATAACTTGTCTGCACTCATTCACCTCCCCTGAGAGCCATATCCATCAGACTGTGTCCCCAGGTTTAAGATAGCCCTGTGCTTTTATCCAATAGAGCAGTACTAATGCAAACACTATATGCATGACCACAGGACTGAAATGCGAGATGCTTAACCATTCCACAGGTTCCACCTATATTAATATTTCTGTTTTTCTTTTTTCTCCAGTTAATTTCTACTCTTTCCACCTCTGATCATCTTTCCTCTAAACCACCTGCTGTCCACTTAATTTCTCCAACTAATCAGAGAGTAATGTGTGATGCCATGGTTAACCTGAATCAAGCCTCTTCGCTGGAAGACTCCCGTAACAACTGGCAGTCAGCTACTGGGTTTTCTAAGCAAGATTCATCTCTCTACTTTCAGTCTGCTTCTCATAGTTCACTCCCCTACATGTCTAAAATATCCTCTTCTGCATCAAATAGTTACTCCACTCCTTGGTTGTATGACAACCTACAAACACCAAGTCTCTATACCCCTGGCTGTGTTTGCAAAATGGGAGACTTTACCACATCCTCTGTTCCAGCTAAGAGTTCTCCTGATTCTCCACGTTCAGCTGAAATTCAGGGATCTTCAGCTCAGCCTTTATCCTTCAGTTCTTCCACAAGATTGAATGCTTTATCTCCTGTCCCTGTACATATAACAACACACTCATTATCTCCTAGCCCTAAACCTTTGTCTCCACCCTCTCTTTATGGCTCCTCTTCAACCATATGTAGTATAAATGAGCCTTGTACACAAATGTCATCTAGAAGAAGTTCAGCAAAGTCAAGAATCAGATCCCCTCTGCCAACCAGACTGACCCTTTTAACTGCTATTTTGAGATCAGGCTCTTCTCAGCGGAGACCACTTTCCCCTGCTTCTTGTCCCACATTTTCTCCTAGCTCCCTTGGTTCCTCAACACTCGCAATAGACCAAAAGTCCAAAACAACTCCCCCAACACCCAAGAAATCTATTTCAAACCGTCCTATAAGACCAGATTCTCCCAGCAGAGAGGAATATTGGCTTTCAGGATGGACTCGGCATCTGCCGTTACCCTCCAAGCCTCATCCCACCCCGAGGGCGAGGTCCCTTTCTCCTAAAGAGCACGTTCCAGTGGGAACACTTTCTCCAGACTCCCAAAGTCCTCTGTCATCCCCCATCTCCTCCCACAGAAAATCAATTGCCTCTCCAGGTTTGCAGTCTACGCTGCCTCCTCCTTGTGCCCCAGCACCTTCTTCCCTTGCACACCCAACCTCTCCTTCTCCAGAAGGGCTGCGGTACACTGCCTCCAGGTCCCAGGCACCTCAGAAGTCTCAGAGAGTACACACTTACTCACCCATCTTTACCTGCCAGTCGTATCCTTTGCTTTCTTCTAGCAGTCTTAGTGGTGTATTCTCCCCCACCCTAGAAAAACACTCATCTCCTTCCTCAAGTCTTTTGCATTCAGCTTCTAGATCTAAATCAGATTCATCCCAAATGGCTGTTCAGGAGACGAGTGCCTTCTCTCCTACCCCTTTAAGTGTCTCAAAGCAGTGGTCTGTCTCACAGCCTCGTTCTACTCCACCGGTTCCACAAACTGGTAATATTAATTCCCATCCGCTGCAGCTTAGTTCTACATTGGCGCACGCAAATTTTAGTTCTAATTCCTCCTCTCCAAGACCTGAGCAATCTGCCACCTCACCAGTGTTAAAGTGCAGATCTCCTGTCTCAGACAAGTTACCAGGCACACTGCCATCAAGACCCCGAGAGCTGACTTCACCACAATCTTTTTCCCTGCCTCCTGACCATGAAAACATCAAACCCAAGGTACTCTTGGTGCATGCTTATTTTCTAATAGTTCTTTGTCCCTGTAGGAAAAAAACCGCACATCTGTGTTGCACAATGCTAGTAAAATAAATGAGCTATGGAAAAAATGTTTAAAAAGGAACTGTTTTTCTATGGATAGCAAAGACAGCAAAGACTAAATCCTACCATACCAAATTGCTAGCAATATATTCTGTATTAGGGGAGAAGATGCTGTACAAATCCTTTAGCAAAAAAAAATTAAAATATTTTATTTATGAGTGGGAGGAGATACTAATAACAATAGATTTGTGCCCAGTGGCTTTGACATACATTTGGTGCGCTTTTTTTTAAGCTCACTTAAAACACTGGTATGTGAAAAATAGACCATAAAACATGTTCTATACTAATGTTCTATGCTAATGTAAATCCCTATGTATTCCTGCTGAAAGTAATAGAAATATGGTGATCTTAGGTGCAAGGCTGAGCTAGAAGAAGCTTAATCTGATTGATGTGAACTGGCTGTTTGCGTGACAACCGATTCCCAAGCACCCCATCTCGCCTATCCTGCTGGCTCCCCAGGAGGCTGTACTCACCCCAGCCATTCTGTGCCACTCCGGGACCAGCCCAGAGGTACAGCTGAGCTCGGCCTGAGCTCGGACTGTGGGGTCAAGAGGCAGAGAGGGAAGACAAGGACAGTCTCCTGCTTCTTCCCTTTCTTTGGTACTCATCTTGTTGTGCTAGACAGAAGGTGAGGGGAAAAAGTCACCAAACTTCCTACAACATGGGTTACTGCAAATACGAAAGTCTGACACTCAAAGGATCAACCACACTCCCACTGTTTGTCATCCACCCAAAGGCAGGAGAGTCCCAGCAGAGTGTGAATAAGCAATGATGGCTATTGCTGCAGGAGGGCTTGGGAACCAGTCACACGTTAAACCTAAAGATACAGCTCAAAAATGGGATGGGAAGGAAAGCTGATCAAAAACATGTGGCAGGTAGATGAAAACAAAAGGCCCCACTATGCAAAAGGAAGGGCTAGTGGCAGAAGACATCAGGGCTGCAGAAGGCTTTCCAGCCTCTCTTATCTTATCGTTGCACGCCATGCTTCCTCTGTGCCTCTGCCTGTGATATCTCAGCTCTGCCCGTTACAGAAAGGCTATCATAACTTATTGATTTATTTGTTCACAGCACAAAATTACAGCCTGGTCTGCCAGATCAAGTTGTGTCAGATGTGTTCCTAACAGCTTGGCTATAGCAAGGGTGCCTCGAACTGCTTGGAAAATGTTAATAGAAAATGAGAGGTTTAAATCACCACAAAGTACCAATTGTCATCAATGGTTCTTCTGAAAACGAAACGACCCGAGAGGAACCATTGTGCCAAGCTGAGCTGTACAGTGTCACTACACCCTGTCAGTATTACTTAATGAAACAAAAAGAGAAATGAAATTGTAGAAATTCCAAGAAAAAAAGCCCCTGAGACAAAACTGGAAGGCATGACTGAGCCTGCAGATTGCAAAGCAGTTGTGGTTTCTGCCAGTCAGTGCAATGAGCACTGTGGGAGTCTCCGGCAGTAAGGAAATTCTCTGCTTCTGGCACAGAGCTATTGCCTAGGTTTGTATTTGCAGAGGTTATTATACCCTTTCTGTCCTTCCTTTTGTCCCTTTTCCTCCTAATTGTGCTTTGCCACGTGATACGGTGGCACTTTTGAAACTGCCCCCCTGCCCCGTTGAGACTGGGGGAGTGTCCACCAGTTTAACAGACTTGGACCATTAGTCTGGTGCAATTTTCAGTCATGTTGACAAAGCTGGCTCCACTGGGGATGTGGAAGACCTGAAACCTCTAAATCAAATGCAGCTGGGTGTTCAGTGCAGGAAAGGTCTCTTGTGGCTTTAAAATGCGAGGCTGAGACTTCATGTAGAGTGTATAACAGTGCATTCAACACCCTCTCTCCTCCTGCTCTCATTTATCTCCATACCTGGCTTATGGCGTAGCTCAATGAACTTTGCTGATGTGTTAATGTTACCAGGCTCTCTGATAACACTGCAGCCTCAAGTCTCAGTATATTTCCAGAGGAAAGAGGAAAAGATTGAGGAGAGACAACATTAACAACCTAAGCAGGATTTGGGTCTCTTTAGTACCAACCAGCTCAGCTTTAGAACTAGACAAAAAGCAGGTTGCACCATTTGGTGACTGTTGATGCATGCCAAAATTTTGGCATGTATGAATGTGCTAATTGAATATCAAGGGAAAAGCACAGCATCTAGAAGTGCTTGACTTTGGCATGTGTAATTTTGCAACTTTAATGTTGCTTCAACCACTGTTAAGACATGTATTAAACCAATACCTATTAAACCAGAGTTTTGACATTAGATGTACTTTTCAGTATTCACATCAAACTGTTAATTAGCATGATATCAAAGGAACTATACAAAAGGATTCTTTAATGGAGAGCTTTTGTATGTTTGTGCCTATGCATGCACCAGTTCAGGTAAATAAAAACATAACCTATGAACTCACTTAACTGTTTGCATTTGTATGTATAAACGCATGGGCTTTCCCATGCTGTATATATTTATCTTAATGTTTGCCAACGATTTAAAAATATGACTGTTTTACAAAGTGAGTATAAACATAAATCCACAGATCAGTGTGAAGTGTGAGCTGTGAGTGACCATGGGAAATAAAAACCTTCTCCCTGGACTTTGCAGACACTTTGAGTGTGTCCTCATGGAGCTAAAATGAACAGTAGGATGGACGGGAGGCAGATCAAATTGCTGATTCTGCAGGAACAGATTAGAATAAAAAGTTCTGTCTGTTGTCTGAAAAGTCTTTGCACTGGTTTTATGGGGTATCATTCCTACATGAGCTTTGATTATTCCTGTTTGAATGTAGCACAGGAATGCATGTAGATCTACCCAAAACAACCAAGGAACAAACTAACCGTAGCAACATGGAATTCGGCACAGCTGCAAAACCTACCACAAAGCAGGAAAGATTACTCATGAGGAGCTCTGCACTCTTATGGTTAGTCACTGATTTTAAGCCTTTATAGATATGTGTTTAGCACACTTTGCAATGCCCTACAGGTGCCCTAGGTGATCATTTCAGGAAAAAAATTAGGATATTTTCCCCAAAACTCCTCAGGCTAATATTTGCCAGAGATTTTATATTGGAGTTGGTTTGCTTATGACTGGATGATAGTGCAGGCCAGCAGACCTAATTGTCCATGGGTCTTTAAAAATATTGCCAGATTCCTATGAACCAGATTACTAAATGTATTGAGGCATTGAAGAATAATTTTAAGTAATGCAAACTAATGTGTCAAGAAACATATTCATATAGGTGAGAAACTGAATTAAAGACTTTCCACTCATCTCAGACACTGTGACAATAGCACACTGCTCACAGGTTCTATAGTATCTGGAAGTGATAAAGCATGTTAAAGGAGTATAGAAACTTTTATGTTTTAACAGTCCAATATGTCTTTGTTTCGTTCACATAACAGCATAACTACATTCAAAGTGATCACAGTGGTCACAGTATTCTCATCATATATGATGCCCATCACATCACATGTAAAAGCACATGGGCTAGTGAAGACATTGCATTTCATTTAAATGTTCAATTATATATGCCAATTTTAATATTTGGAATTTTGGTCTTCCATCTTACTTCAGTGCACAGTATTTCATGTCTTATTTGCATATAGATTTTGTATATACATACATATACATATATATGAACCTACAGACATCTATAGGAGAGTGTTGCTGTCTAAATGTTCAAAGGGCAGGATTCCATTCACATGACTTCTGACATTTGAAAGTTAGATATCCAAGCAAAACTCAGGCAATTCTATTATAGCTAATGAAGAGAATATGGTGTATTTACAGGATTATTTTATTTTACCTTTCTAGGTGCCTATTTTGCGAGGAGATTAACTATCCTGTAGAGATGCCTATGACTATAAAAGGCATTTGTTTTGACTAAAGCACTTAAATGGTAGTCATCCAAATTAGAAACACTAAATCTCATATAAATTATTGCCCCTTCTCAAAAAAGAAAAAAGTGCATTTCCAGCACTTACATTCACCTGCTTTGTCAGACTGTTCATTCAATACGGTTATTGTGATTATTGACATCTTGAATGTCTGTCAGTCTCCAACTTCTGACTAAGAAATATCAGTAAAGTCAAAACCAAATACAATATTATGTATAGAAAAGAACTAAAAGGTAGTGTCCTACAATATTTCAAGAGAGGTGCAAGGATGATATGTTTCTTTTTTCTGAATTAAGATTTTGGCTGCTCTTCTGTCATCAAGATTTTTATTAGATATAAAAAAAAGAACAAAATGCCAAAAGAACAACCCAAAGTAAAGCATGTTGCTCAGCCTGTTATCTCATAATCACTAGTATGCACCATTGCAGACAGTAGTACATTAAAAAACCTGAAGTGATTAACAAATAACTTTGTTTCTGGGCGACTTTCACAGAAATAATAAATCAATAACTTAAAATTCTATTATTATATGAACTTATGATTTTTTATTAGAATGTTTCTGAAAAGGCAACTATGTAGTGAATCCTTATTTAATTGTTAAAAAAAAAAATTCCAGCAGTCATGTGATTAAGAATCCTAGCTCTTGAACTCGTGTAAGTATAGAAGAATCTCATCAATCATTTAAAAAATACTGAATTCAACCTCCATAATTAAAAAGAAAATATAGAAAGTATGGTTTCTAAAGAGTTAAAAATAACTAGGCAAGCTAATATACTCTAAAACATACATTGTTTAAAAAGAATAATTTTTAAGGCTGATCTTAGAATTTTTGTACCCCAAACCATACATTTTGTATGTTTTAGATTGTCAATTCTGTATGCTTGTTTAGAGTGTGGAAGTTCCTATATGTGTTTTGAAATATTTGTTTGGGCAGTAGAGTTACTTAGTCAGGAGATGAAAAGCTCTGACATGACTTAAATTGTCTATCCACTCATGTAAGTAATTCAGCATTTAAGGATCCTAATCGCTCTCATTAAAGCCAATCACAGAAATCCCTCTGACTTAGTGGTCCAGGATCATACCGCACAGCAGCAGTTGCTGACGCGAATGTACTGGCAAAAGTAGCTGTGCACTATCATATCAAATTGCAAGCAAACTTGGAAAAAACTCACAGCCTCTCCTGATATTCATTTAAGGATAGTAGTCAGTAGAAAGTGGTAAAAATAACTTTAGGAGTTATAAGGTGACAGAGAATTCACTTCATCCTACTACATTCCTAAAAGCAGTCCTTTAAAATAATAATAGAAACAGTAGATTTTCTGTAAGAAATAGCTTTTCTAGGTAATACATTAGCATTGTATTTTGCAAGGTGTCTGCAAGAGAATTGGAATTGTCTTTCATTCTGTCGTACCTTTCCCCTCTCTTCCCTCTCTCTCCCTCTCCTCTTCTACCCTGTTTTACTTCTCTTCCTGCTTTCTGGTTTACCCTTTTAGCAGTACAAGATCAAGACAAGCTACAAGGCATTTGCAGCAATCCCTACAAACACATTACTTATGGAACAGAAGGTTAGTGTTTGCTCAAAGACACGGGAATTGCGTTGTATATTTGAGACCGTTCAACTTTAAGTACATATTCTGACATTTCTGTGGGGAATATTGCAGAATGGAAGCCTGGGAACTAATTACTCAGGATTATAATTCCAGAGATTTTTCAGGGTCAACCACTTTCCACTGAAGATCAAAGCCTTCACTAATCTGAACTGCTGCAAATAAATTTACTGTAAAAAAAAAAAAAAAGTATCCTAAAGGAATTGCCATTTATGGCAGCATCTCCAAGTCTATTTTGTTACAGGAAATTGTCTGGAGCACTACTATTCTGGGACCTACAAATCAGTAGGTCTTAGTTAATGATTATTCAATGGCTGTGCTTATACTAGTAAATTTAACGTCTCCAGTTAGGCAAACTTGACCAGCTGTATTGTTAAACTGTGAGAACAGTCCTGGTCATTGCACTGGCCTCTGCAAGCTACCATCCTCCCAAAAAAGCTTCCCTGAGCACTTCAACAGTTATCATGGGCCAAGGTTCCATTCCCGGTACGTAGTTTGGGGTTACAGTTCTTTTCTGTACAGTGGGATGATAGATCCAAAGAACAGACCTTTAGTGCATTTATTTACTGCCAAAGACACAGCCAACAAAGCCTGGGTTGTATAGTCCTTGTTTAGTTCATGCAACTTTGGAAGTAAATTTAAAATTTAAATTTTGCATGAAGGGTTGAAAGTACCCAGCAGCATCTATTTTTAAGTATTTTTTTTCCAAATTAGTTTTGCACAAAAGAATAGCCCACTAAGTTTAACCAAATTTTCCTATGATGAGCGATGAGCTAAGTGTCTTATTTGTTTAAAGATATGCTTAATCATTCTGACATCCAGTTTGGAGCTCTATCAGAAAAACCTTTCTGTTCAGTACCTAGTTCAGGAACTTAGTCTCTGATTAATTTCTGTAAGATTAAGCATTCCTAACTACATATTTAAATATGTATTCACATACACAGCTCAGCTGGTTTCACTAGAAGTTTGCAGAGCCCAAAGGCATTGGAGAGGGTGAAATTAATTGTGTAAAAATTTTGAAGATTATAATTTTGTCCTTGAAATATTACTGATTGTGATCTAGTGGTTCTCAGTTAACTACTATAAATAACATTTTTTTTTTCCAAAAAGGGACATTGTTTTCTTTTCCAATGTTTTCTTAATCTTTAATGATTTTTAAAAAACATTTGTATAAAACCTGATCCTTCCCTTACTTAAATCTCTAATGCATTAATGAAGGTTATGTTCGCTTTAGCATGCAATGTATTCCAATAGAAATGGCTCTGTAGAGGGAAACACGTGATGCAAGGGAACCTATACCCCTATGGAATGTATTTTGGGAGGGTTTTATTTGGGCAGAGTGCCTGTTAGTGTCTGGAAGCATTTGGTGGACTCCTGAAGTGCCATGTCATTGTTGGTTTTATCTGAAAGGCATCCAGTTTGTGCAGTCTAAGGCTGCACCACTCTGCAAACCAAGCCAGGTAGGTGACTTTGAGCAGGGTATTGACTCTAAGAGCACGGTCCTGATGTCAGCTAGTGGTTTAATGGCAGCTATCTGACTGCGCTTTTTCAGAAGAAAGAGGATTCCTTTGGATGCTCTCCGGAGCACTGACTCACAACCCGCATGTTAATTATCCTCAATACATAAAACAGAATTGTGTAATATAATGCCAGTATCTGTAGAAAAAGTAATGACTCAGAAGAGATCTGTGTTTAGATAGAGACTTTTGGTTATCTACAACTTTATTGAAAACTCTGGCCTTGAATCCTTCAGTAGTGAAAGCACAGCCATGTAAAACTAATAAGAAATCAATTTTCTGCTACAGGATTTGCCTTCAGGAGAAACTCTGGACTAATTTAGTTTGTAACCTGTATGTTTAATGACCTAACTACATGCTTTCTCTCATCTTGCAAATTATGGAGAATAATCTTCTACTGATCTGTACCAGCAGCCAATTCTAATACTCCTAAGCCAGTCCTGTTGCACTAGCTGACACGCACTTGGAGTGTGGCTCTTGAAGAAGCATGAAGGACCCACATGGCATGCATAGGCCCCATTGTACCAAACCCTAATATCCAAGTGTTCTCCTCAAAAAATATTGGTGAGGGAACAGGGAAGGAACTCATCCCACATTGTAGCCCAAGACAGTAATTATGTTGATCCCATTTTATGCAACACATTTTATGCATTGGATTAAAAAAAGAGAGATTCACAACATCAAGATTTTCACTACATAAGTGATGTTTTATTAACATTAAGATAATGGTTATGTGGAGAAGAAGTTTCCGAGTGGCTTTTTATTTTTTTTTAGCAAGGAAGAAAGGCACATAATATCTGTGAGGCACAGATATTACAGAGCTGAATGAATGATTAGGAATACATCACTTGCCTAAAGTGCTAGAAGTGTTTTGCCATGCAATTGAACTGGAAACACACATTCTCAAAAGTCGACTTTTTCCACTATGTATGCAAGTGGTGGTACTTGATTTGAGTGGTAATGAGAAATAAGATTAGTCAGAATGGTAATGTCAGTGATCCTAGTGACAATCTGTGTGCAGTATTAATTAGATCCCATGATAGAAAGCTGCCATTGATATGCCATGTAATTTACAATACTTCTGCCTCTAAATTATTTCCTTGCATCTAACTTTCTTTCTCAAGTCATTTTTTTTCTTTTATGTGTGTGTAGGTGCTTTAGTTCCAGCCAGCATTTTTCAACTTTTTTATTAAGCCATTAGGCTATCATCATCTTAATGGTTTTTCTATAACATGTTTTATCCTCCAGTACTCTTACTCAAAGCAAGTTGTTAAAATCTGTGCTCATTAGCAGAGAATAAAAGACTTCTTTACTATACATGTGTATTCTTTGGCAACCCCAGAAGTGGCCTAATCTCATTAAATCTCAAAACTGGCATGCTTTCCAGCTGTTTGAGTTTGCATGAACCTGATTTTCCTTACAGCACTTGTGCTCTGCTCAGAAAAGCCCAATCCAGGATATCTCTTGGAAGAATGGGCTTTAACTCACTTCAAAGCCAGAAGGACAAAAACTTATTTTTAAGGGAATAGTCCTCAGTACAGTCAGACGCTCTCAGGAAGCAGCAAGAATGGGCTGCTCCCCAGGGAAGGTGAACCAGGAGCTGGAGAGACAGCAAAACTGGCAGGACAGCGTTCTCACCAGCAAGGGCACAGTTCCACAGTGCTTGGGCAAGGAGAGCGGTGATGGTGGCAATTAGGTGGTGGTAACCACAATCAGTCAGCAGTGCCATCATAGCCACACAGATCTGTAGCAATGGGGCAGGTCCACAGAGTGTGATAATGAACTTTTCAGCACAGCAGATGATAGGATCCACCAGCTAGAAGAGGAAGCTGGGAAAGCTTAATGCAGGCATAAGGCAGAAGTTTAACAGAAATAATTAACTAAAAATTAAAAATTTAAAAATTAACTAAGAATTTAAAAATTAACTAAAAATTAACAAAAAAAATTTCCAGAGACTACATGTGCTCTTTATCACAAAAACTGAAAAATCAAGGTGAGGCACTTATCTAGCACTTCATACAGAAGTTTCAGGTGGTTCTGTCATTTAAAGAAAAGGTCAGACTAGGAAATCACTGTGATTCCTTTTGGTCTTCTTAACATTGGGCAGTGATTCACCCCTCTACTAACATTCACTCTTCTATAGCCTCTACAATTACATAGAAGTGATCACAGTTTAATTCAAAATTCAATTCCTAATCAGATAGTATTTAAAAAGTAATGCATCTGTTATATAGAGATTGTATTTTTCAAATATCTGTAAAAATAGCTTTCAGTCAAAATAATGATGAAGAGTTTATTTCAGGGAGCTACAGAAAAATTCATAGCTTTAAGTAGACAGTCTCTTAAATCTACTTCATCTTCAGAATTATGTCAAATTTGAAATGTAACCCCAAAACTCTTGGACGCCTTGAAATTGAAAACAACAACAATAAAATCTTCTCATAACAATACAGTGGTCTTTGGTCTACATAAAGATCTATGCAGGGGAATTCATGTTTGTTGTGTTTGTCCAGATACATAGCCCCTCTGCTTGCTGGTTGGGGTGAACTTCCCTTATCTGGGCATCATTTCGATGGGAAGGAAACCTGGGCATACAGACTTAAGGGGGAGAACTGCAGCAAACGTTCTGCTCAGACTTTCCCCAGTCTGAACTGTGGTGAAACCAGGATGATGAGGTGTGCCATCTGCTTCACAGCTGAGCCCAATCCCACGCTTACCAAGTCTTCTGAAAAGCGTTAAGTACCACTGGCTATGGATGGAAGAGGTGCAAATGAAAGCACTGCTGACTTATCTGGTTTGTATTTATCAACTAATTACAAGTAGAGAACTATAATTTCAATTCTAAACAAAAGAAGAAAAAAATCTTCTGTCTTAAAGAATATTTTAGGTTATTGATTTTGTCTGTTTATGGCTGTTCTTCATGTTTTCTCTTGTCACAATGAAATCTGGTTAGCTTCAAGACAGTCTAAACCAGTCTTTCCATATGATGTTATACTTCTAGGAAAATTCCAAAGACCTAGTAATTGCATCCCATCACGTACAGAGCAGACTGCCAGCAGTGCAGTATATTTTCCTTGTGGAAGAAAAAAAAAAAGAAAAAAAAAAAGAAAAAAGCATTTTCTTCCTCATGCAGAAGGAGGAAGAGGGTGAGAGGGCAGGCTTATTTTTTTTTTTTCATGGAAATAAAGAAATGCAACTAGGGAACATGGCAGTGATCTGCTACATTGCAGACCCAGTTTTAAGTTCTTGCCTTGAGGGAAATCTTACCTATTGTATTATCAAACATCTATTGGTATAGACATTGATCATGACAAATGTAGATTTGTGTTGCTCCTTGAAATCATACAGTAGGAACTTTGGAAGCCAATTTTCCCACTCTGATATGGTAGACCTAACTGCTGAACAATTTGCTGGTATCAAGCATGTCAGGACCATTCTGACCTGGAAAGCATTTCTGACAACACCTTGTTGAGAATATTTTGATTAAAAAAGATTTTAGCTTTCCCCAAGTACTTTTGGTGTGCGCTTACTAGTTGAATTTCTTGCATCTAGATTATGTGTTCGTAACATGCTTCTCAAGGCTAGAGATAAATACCTAGTGGTAAGAAAGAAAGGAAATAATTTGTGCAGTCATAGAGTGATAACGGACCTAGTTCATCTGTAATAATCAAGCATGCCAATGTAGGAGCAGTCTATGAGCTCCCTCTTTCTTTCAAAGGCCTTGCAGCTTTTAGTATTAATTATTTCATAAGAGGAAAAGTAGTCAGGTCTTTTCAGTGTCATCTTCCAGGATCTTCCAGGAATAATTTAAAGGAACTTATGGTATATTAAGTTCTATATTAAGTTCCACTATACAGAGGGATTTTTTTTGCATGTGCAGAGGCCTTAGGAAAATATATTGATGGGAAAATTACGCAAGAGAAATAAAAGAAGAAGCAACTTCTTGGAATTTGCTCATCCTAGAGTTTCCGCAATACAGTAAGAAGAAAGCTGTGTCAGATCCTGGTTACAATATTTTTTTTTTCTCCTGGTATTAATATGATTCGCTGGTGGATTAAATAATGTTCTATATTTCCTATATGATGCTAAGAGCTTTCATTCTTCTAACAAAATAGTAGAGATTCTGTTCAGATCATTTACGAGTATCCTTTCAGCTCTGATACAGCTTTAGCAATCAAATAGCTTGAGGGAAAGAGGAGGGAAGGGTTGTAGTCATCACTGACGTCAATGGCATATGCATCGCATCCCCAAAGTTGCCCTTTGCAAGGAAAAAAGTAGTGGCTCAGCAACTGGTTATTTCATCTGAACATGCAAATCCTGTCACAAGTACATTTTCATTCTCTAAATTGCACTCTTCTTTTAAATTGTGACCTGACTATTGTTTTTCACATATAATAAAAACATTGGAATGCCTAAATAGGAATGTTCCACTTTTAATATTGCTAGACCATCAGCGTAGGAAGTGAAGCTTGAATACTGTTGATAGCAGTAATGAACAGTGCTGTAGATAGCACTAATGCTTTAAATTAATCATAACATTACTGCATGATAACTCCAGTAATGAGGTCAGAAACGCTAGTTGTACTTTTTTAATCTCACATTTTTCTCTATGAGGAAATGTTAAAAAAAAAAGCACTACTGAAAAAAAAATAGTTGTATTTTGAAGAGTTAACAACAGATCAAGCAGAACTTTTTTTTTTCTTTGTAGAGGTGATAGGGATCCCTAAAATCTAGCTCTCTTTGTTTTTTCTCTCTCTTTGGAGGACTTGAGCTATTCAAAGAGAAAAAAAAAAAGGGGAAAAAAAAGGAGATAAAACAATTAAAGAAATTAGATGGATCACTTTGAAGAAAAAGCTTTCTCTCACATGGCTTCTGCATGATGGTCATATCTCAGGGAGACTGTGGAGCACATAGACCTTCGTGCTGTGCTCACCTGAGTTCTTTAGTCAATGAAGGCTCCAAAATGTAAAGATATTTGGGTACTCAATTTCTATTGAAACTGATGAATGTTTGGTACTTAAATTATCCAGAGTCTTACTTCTGAATAGAGACTTGTGGATGTAGCTGTCGTTCCTCTAGAAAGATTCCTCAGTATCTTCTGGGTAGTTGTTTCTTACCCATGATTGTGTTCACCCTCTCCCACTGCCCTGGTAAAGTGAACACAAAATAGAAACTTGTACTTTTTCTTAACTAATTTTATTATGTTCATTACCCTACTCCTTTATTGGGTGTTTGGAGATGCTTAGCAATTTCTCCATTTCAAACCTGTGTCAGGTTAAAATTTGTTGGTTTTCCTAAATCACATTCAGACTCTCTACAACCTGCTGCTATCCTGGCCCTAATAGGTACTAGAGTGACTCTTCTACTTCATTTTGTGACTTCATTTTATGTCTACCAGGAGGATGTAATCTTGGCTGAAGCTGAACTGGGGACACAGTACTTGAGTGTAGTTCTGGGCCCTCTTTACCTGAGACCTCCTCTTCTACAGGATTTTCTGCTGATCTGAGAATTTAGCTGGGTAACAGTGATGAGACAGCAGAGATGAGAAAGACCATTTGCCTTTTCATCTTCTGTCTTGGAATAAGATTACATTAATTTCTGTGTGTCAAAAATAATAATTCTTTTAATTTTTTCCCTTTGAACTACAGCTACTCTAAGGCCAATAGATTTATCTAGAGCTGGATGGGAGGGGAGAAATCTGCTTGGAAAGAAATTACTCTTCATTTTTTTCTTACTGTACTCTCTGATAGAAGTCACGATGTTCCATAAATGTACTTCTGGGCAGGATCATTTGTGAATGGTATTAAAATAATATCAAATGTAAATTGTCATTAACTTTTCGGCTATGCACACATAGATGTATGCTGTCAGTAGCCGGACAAGGAAAGAAAAAAAATGTACTCAGCAAAATTAAATTCAGAAATTACTGAAGTATATGCTTATTTTCTTTTTCTTAAAGATTCTACCATTTTCTTCAGAGCTCCATGTATCTTTTCTGTAACTGGCAGCCTCACCTCACTGGGATCAGTCCACTCCTACAGAATCCCACATGCATGAAGAAGTGTTATACTGGAATGCTCTTTTTTTTCCTCTTATTATCATTTTTTCCTGAATAACTAGTATAATGAAACTTCAGAAAAACATAGTATGTTAAACAAAAAATCCACAAACCCTGCGAGTCCCTCCCATGCAGACCAACCTCATACATCAGCAAGATTCCAGAGTAATTTCTGGTCTTGACACAGAGTCTATTCAAAAATCACTTCAAAGAAAAAACAGGTGATGGCAGTGAGAGTGTGCCTCAGAGACCATGGACAAAGATGAAAAGGGAACTGAGCCAAACTCAGTTTGGCTTTTGAGGGTGTTTTGTGAGTTTCGTGATAAAGCAGAGGGACCAGAAACTGATTCCAACTGTTCTCAAACCTGCTTCAAGTACGGGCATAGGAAAGCAAGAGGTATATCCAAGCACAAGAAGCTTGTGTTTTGTTTTGGAGAGATTGCACTTCTCCTTAGTGTGATATCACATATCTATAGCACATATTTCACTTTATGTGTTTCTGATTTCAGGCTAAAATCCAAAATCACTGAGCAGTGTTTTTGTTGCAATGTGGAATCACCATCCTTTTTAAACAGGAGGCACTTTTAAAAAAGAAAATGTCTGCTGGAGGAAAAGGAAGGGCCCCCTGTCTGCTTGGACTCCTGCCTCGTCCACCTGCTTACAGCCAGTGGCTTTCCTCCGATGGTGCGAGGCAGGCAGGCCCCTGGCCTCTCTGTGGCACACAGTGCACATTCACCGCATCACATTTACTATGAAAGAGAGGGGCATTGTCGAAGGAGAGGACAGTTTAAATGGGTAGTTTCTGATCTCTAAAAGAAAAGACAATTCACCTAGCTTGAATAATCTCTCTCCTGCTCTTCAACCCCCCTTCTAGTTCAGAATCAGAAGTTGATAACCTGAAGAACTTTACTAGGCCTGTAATTTCTTCTTTTTCCATCTTTCCATGGTGAAACAGAAAGTGCCACCTTTGGAAATACAATAGTGGAAAAAGTGTATGTTTGCTTGGTTTTTAAAATTTTGAACTCACATCAAAATCTTTTGAATTGCAGGCATTAGAAGAGCCAACCAAGACTGCTAGTGTGACTGAAGGCACTGCTTTGGACACCCATTCAGAGGTAGTGCTGTAATATGTCTTTCAAATCTCTGTTTGAAAACAAAAAGCAAAAGTTAACTGAGTGATCTGTCCTCTTTTTTCAGATGTGCTCCCCTGCCCAGCTCAGACAACAGACGGAAGAGGTGTGTGCTGTCATTGACCAAGTCCTGCAGGACCCTTTGACTATGGTAACCCATCAGTATCTGGGACTGACTTTTTATCTTCCTTTCCTTTTGTCTCTTGTCATTAATAAGTCTGTTCTCTGTTAAAAATAATTTTGCAGCGCCGATGTGAGTCTTCTCCAAGTTTTCTGCAGATGAGCACAGAGTCAGACGTTGGCAAGGTAAGTGAATAAGCCCACCTACACACCAAGGACTCTTTCCAGGTAGATACCAAGGCAAGCAAAATCACAATAGAGCCTATGGCAACAGCAAAGCCTACAGCAACAGAAAGCTGCAACTGAGAGGTATAACATCAGTAGAAGTGTCTAGTGGTTTAAAAGACATTGAAGGACAAAACTGTAGTCCTGGAGTCAGTGCAGTTTGTTACAGGATATTCTCCTAAAGTGAGAAGGAGTTATATTAAGAGAAACTGTTTATTAAGGCTTCAGAGGCTAGGATCCACAAGGAAGAAATCCTTCATACCTTGGCCTCTATATTGCAGGGTCTCTGGCCATCTCCCAGATTTCGTCCCATCTATATGTCCTTACTATGAAGGAGCCAGTGTTTCTGGCTTCAACGACTGGAAACATTTTTCACAACATTTTTTTTTTCATGTTTGTTATTGGTTTTCAAATAATGAGATAATTAAA
Organism: Chlamydotis macqueenii; assembly: GCF_036417535.1. Taxonomy (NCBI): domain Eukaryota; kingdom Metazoa; phylum Chordata; class Aves; order Otidiformes; family Otididae; genus Chlamydotis; species Chlamydotis macqueenii. Next base: position 26,152,363 of record NC_141558.1, read on the forward strand.
TTAAAAAGTAGACTTGCTCTTAAGTGCTGATTTCCTTTTAACTCTGGCCCCTCACAGGAGGGACATATCTGCTACATCTTTTTAACCAGATAACTCAGGACCAGGTAGTGAGAGGCAAGAATAATTTCTGGTTTCACTAGGTTGTATCGATGTGCCTTCTGGGTTCAGAAGGATGACTAGCCAAGGGAAGAAGGTTCTGTACTCAGTGTGCTCCAGGTAAATCTTAAATTCATCGTGGTAGTTGTAGGAAAGTGAAAATGGCAAAAATGGAACTGGAAATGGGAGGAAAGGGATTGTTGGCAGAGGAACACATAAAAAAGTTAGTGTATTCAAAATATCCTGCACAATGTCCCATCCACCATGCAAAAATAGGGCACAGAACCAGCATTTCCAAGTGCCTATATTCAATATGCACTTGAAATTTAATTTTCATTTTTGAAATTACTTCTGTCAACCAGCACAGTCGTGAATTGGGCTTCAGGCAGCTGAAAGACTGAAACATGATAGTAGCTGAAGAAGCAGGCAGAGACTGTTATTGAGGGAAAGTTTTCCAATGCCTCTGCTGAATCCAAAGTGGTGAAAATGCTGCTACTACCTTGAGCTGTAGCATTCAAAACCTCCTTCCTTGGGCAATTGAGAACTGATCCTTGACCAAATGGAAGGCATCTCTTAGCAGTCATGAAACCAAATAAAGGGGGCAAAAAGTGAGTTTAACAGGATGCAGCACAGGGACCAAGCTAAAGGTTGTGAGGACCTCAGAATGGAGAGAAAAGTGCTTGAACTGAGGGTAAAAGACAGTCATAGACAGGAAGAAGTGTATGTTATAAGTAAATGCCTTAGAAATAGCATGGGTTAGTCATATTAAAGAAAGTTCTTGCAAATGAGAACATGAAAAGGTGCCATTTCAGGTTATTTTGTGAGCAAATGTAACTTACATTTCATAGGGCAACTGCATGTATGGCTATCTACTAACGAGCATTTTGTTATGAGAGTTCTCAGAGATAATTTAAATACTGTCCTCAATAGAATGGGATCAATGTTTTTGAGCACTAAAAATGAAACAGTATTTTCTGCAATAAGCATATCAAGCAAAACTTTAATACAACCTATTTTCATGTATCACATGAATCTTTCTGGATAACTGAAGTCTTCTTGAATTTGAATGATGAATAACTTGTCACAATGATGAAGATCTCTTTGAGTTACTCCTCAGAGTAACTCTTTGCTTTTAATGTATCTACTTATTTTGTACAAGGTGTCAACAACACCGCAGAGAGCAGGTGGGCGTGAAACTAGATATGTAAGTACTTTTATAATTACATTTTGCGTGCAGAAATGTCTAATATTTATGCTTTTGCTGCAATACTGTTTGAGTCTGCAGAGGCGTACTCATGATATGAGGCGTTGACTAGTACAGAGAAACAAGTATGTTAGAGCATCAGCAATTGAGACGTGAGGCATCTTCCCACTCCTGTAAATCCATCGTGGGCAGAATCTCTTCAGTGCAGTGTCTACTGATAATTTTACCTGTGTGAATATGATGTTAAAATTAATTTCTTCATACGCTTCTTTGTTGTTTTTTTTTTTTGCTTCGTGCGTGGGGCAATGGCTCAGCTGTTTGGCAAACAGACTGTTACTGGTGCTGAAGGGTGCATTTGTTTGGACTTAGGCTGCACTGTAGGGGACCTGCTTTTGTGGAAGTCCTTTAGTTCTTCCCTACCCATCAGAATTCGGGGTTGACCCAAACTTTTTTTTCCAAGATATAGAGCTAGCTGAAAACCTACAGTTTATCCTTAGATGAATAGAAGCTGTTTTGTCACATATACACATTTCCCAACATATAAAGAAAATCTCTCTATTGAGTCATATGTTCAATTATTGAGACATTAAACCCAATTAACATTTTAATTCTCATTGGCACACGCAGTTACTGCAGTTTCCATATTTTACTTACAACTCATCTAGTCATGTGGTGAGAAATCTCTGCTTACTATTCATCATTCAGCATTTCTACTGAACCTCAAATCAAAGCAGTGCTGGCAAAGCAAGAGAGGCCTTCCAGTTTTATGGCAGCACAATGCTTGACTGATCAATTCAATTTTTCTTCTTGAATGTGGCAGTATGCATATTTTATTGCTCACTGTGAATTTTACTTGGCAGATTGTGCTAGCTCATGCTAATTAGAAAGGATATGGGAAGAGAGCTTTTTAATGAAATGAAAAGTGTGTTTCAGAGATAGTCTGTGAGAACAGAGTATATTTAATACCACTCCAGTGCAGATCTCCAGCTCCCAAAACTGGGGCTGACATATAGCATAAATTCGGGCATTCAACTTACATGCCTAGGGATAGAGTTAGGTTTTCTTTGCTGGCATAGAAAATCATACTTACAAACGCTTCCTTCCCAGTCTCCCCTGGAACTTTCTAGATAAATGAAACAAATAAATATTTAAAATCACATTTGGGAATAGCGCAGAGGATTATTGGTAGGCTAAACTTTTCTAGAAATTGTACAAATATGTTGATTTTTTTTGTGTGTCAGAAAACAGACCATTGTCTCCAGGCTAAGCTGTGGTGGCTGAATTTGGTGGGTCCAGGCTCTCGAGGACTCTGCCATCTCTGCACTCTGCAGCAGAGTCTCCTGAGGGACAAGCCAGATGTCCCTAGCAGCCCCCATACATCGCAACTCTTCCCTCCTCTCTTGCTTTGTTTCCCTGGTAGGACATAAAAAGGCTGTTTCTATCCCAGTTAATAAACCAGTTGGTGGCTTGTCCTTTGGCCCTTAGAGTGAGGCCACACTGAGGTGGTTTTCCATAGAGTTGTCTTCTCTTCCCCTTCCACTTCCCTCCACTCAAACTGAGCCCCCCAGCCCAGCACAAGACCCGAGGTGGCCTCATCCCTTCAGCTCACTGGGAGCAGCATGCTCCATGCTACCAGGCATACCACGATGGAGAACTGTCTGGAAGAGTGGTAGTTGGTGTGGACCAAAGCACGCATGGAAGTGTGCTGACTATTAACTGGAAGGGACTTGCTCCTGAGCCTCTGTGTGTGCTGACTTTTGTTCACTAGAGGAGATACATTTCAGGGGCCAATATTTCTTCATAGTAGGTACAAGATGTCTGTTTTGAAACAAGGTGCCTGCTTTGAGCCAATCTAACAGTGTCTCCGGTAGAAATCAGGATCTGAGTATTGTATGGACACCTGTTATCTTAATATCAAACTGTGAGTTCCCCCAGGAGGTCTGTGGTGCCTCATGTGAGCTGTCTTGGAGTAATGATTTTCAGACATCTTTTTTTTTTGCAAGTCGTTTTTTGTTTTAGAAGTAAGCTTTTAGTTTATGCAGCTGAATTAATTTTACTAGAGAGAATTAAAATGGTAATTTAGTAATATAATTTTCTTAATCTTTTCATATTCATGACATCTGATATTGAAGCACTTGTCAAAACGTTGCTTTGAGGGCATTTTTGGTTAAAAGAAAACCTCTAATTTATTTATGAGTCAAGGACAGGAAAATCTGTTGTTGTGCTAAAGTATTATTTATAAATACACACACATATAAATGTATATGTATGCACACATGATAATATTACTAATTAATTCAATAGGTTATATGAGTAGGAGACTACACAAACATGTTGAAATAGACTACCGTTTAACAATTAAAATGGTGTAGGTTTTCCTTGGTCTCAATTACTTTTTGTCTCCTCATGCACTTCAGAACCTTTTAAGGATGTAAATGACAGTACAAATAGCAAAGGAGTGAATAAAAAGTATGGAAAAATGTCTAACTTCAGTGAATTTACAGCAGTTTGTACCAACTGACAACTAAGTAGTACAGTTGTCATTCAAAACTTTTTAAACAGTCTGTCTTTGATAGGATCCCATTCACCATTTTGTAACAGTGCTCTGCTGACTTTAAGGATAGTATTGCTGATTTGTAATAAAAATATAATAATATAATAATTCTCTAAATAAATTACTTTTATGATTGTTGAGTGGCCTAATATATACTTAGTCATTCTGTTTCCATATAATTACTGTCACCAACTCAATCTTTCTTAAATTTAATTTCAAGTTCTAATAAATATATAGTTCTGTCACTTAGCCCACATACAACTATTTAAAAAATCCTTTATCCTGACTAATTGGAATAATTACTTTGCGTATTATTGACATTTTTGCTCTTCTTGACAGTTCTATTCTAAAAGAAATCTTTTTAAAGTGCTGTAAATATGACATAAAAGTGAAAAAAAGAGAGAACATGAAGCAGAATGCACACAGACCTGCAGAAATAAGTTGTGATTTTCTTTATCTGTGGTCCACTGTGCTTATATACCTTTCAGGTAACCCCTTTGAAATGAGATTTACTCTTAATTTGCACTGCTGAAGTGAGATAATTTATTCCAGCCTGCTTGTATCTGTAATGGCACTGACGTCTTCTGCTACAGCTATAACACTTCACCATGGTATCCAGTACTTTTTTTTACCACCATACTGAAGAATGCTCACATTTTAGAGACTCAAGGCCCCCAGATCACACCTAAACAAAGGTGGGCATATTATCTGCACAGGAACACTATGTTATCCAGTGGAACTCCTACAGAGCTTGAAACAGTTGATTGGAGGGATCAATGCACCTGAAATTCTGAACCTCACCACTGCTTGGGCAAATAAGCATATGGCACATGGCTATTTATCATACACACAAAAATACACTGCATTCATCACCTTTACCCTTGATCTGGAAAATAGAGCTTCTACTGTTCAATATTTACTCAGAAAAAAAAAAAGTAATACGTGAGGAGGATTGTTCTGATTTTCAGAATATGAAATCAGAACGATGAGAAGGTTGGACCAAGCTCCCAGTACAATTAATAGTGTTAACATTCGTGCTGCAAATTAACAGACAATGGCAGGCTTAGAAATGTCAGGGTTTATGTTTTGAGAATACATCAAGGTGAAAAAGTGAAATGTTGTTGCACTTAGAAAAAAAAATCCCTAAAATTTTAACAACAGACATCCATATTTTATTATACCTAGAAATAAACTGGAAATTACAATATTTTAACTTCTCTTACCAATTGCATATCACAGTGGTAAAAGCCTTTGCATCTAAGCATACTGCTGGCCATTTTTCTTCTGTCATGGCTATAATCACTATGATATTGTATGTAATACTGTATATATTTACCTTTTTTGCAGGCCAACCTTTACAAATCAACACCTATGGTAACAGAGAGTCAGCTGGTATGTATTGCACGGTTGTGATATGCTGTTTTTCAAAATTTGCACAAGTGAAAGTAATTATTTACTTTCTTAGTCCTTTGAAAGAAACTGCAGTCAATATCATCCTATAAAGCTGCAATGCTTCTTCAGAGCTGCATTGCTTTCTTCTGTACTGAATACACACCTGTTTTAAATAACTGTAAATCCTGACGCTACTTGTAAACCCGTGGACCAAATGACGAACTAGAGAGTCTTGCTGAATCTCGAGGTGTATGACAACTGTAGAGTCTACTGCTGGTTCTTAGACTCTTAATATTCCACTTCTACAATTTTGTTTATATGCAATAGTGTTCTGGCATCTATTTTCTTCTTACATGCTGGTTTAAATCAAAGCTGGTCTAACTACTGAAAAGCAAGGGTAAAATCAAATAAAGAAATAGAGATTCTGGTTCAGATATTCATTTTAGCTCTGGTTGCAATTGAATCCTGTTGGAGCCAAACTTTCTGAAGAAGAGTCAGAAGAGAGGTCATGGAGTGACAGTGACCACTAATGAATGCTTAGGGAAAAAAATGAGATGTGGATGAGAAATTTTCCCCATTTTATTTCAGCTAATGACATTTTAGCAAATTCCTGAATCATTTTTTTTTTCTGTTTAGTAATCTTTGACCACTTCTTTCATGAATTTTTCCAGTTACTTTTTGAATCTTGTTACACTTTGGTCTCTACAGTATTCTGTAGAAACAGAGTTTACTTTTTAATTATGCATTTTGTGAAATAGTACTTTATTTCTTTTTTTTAAACCTACTATTTGACCTCAGTTCTTGTACTGAAACAGAAAGTAATTGTTCTTTTTTTCACTTTCTAGTAAGATTAATGATTTTCTAGGTATTAACTATAATACCTTGTCAGTCACCTCTTTTTCATACAGAAAAGTCAAAGTTGCTTAGTCACTCTCTGAGAAGTATAAGTACTGTCCCATATTTTTGAGGATCCTTGTTGCCCTTTTCTACATCTTTTTCAGGTTTTTGTTTTTGAGATTGGGAGACTAAAACTATAAACTACTCTTGTCTAGTTCTGAATATAGCACTTCCTGTTTACATGATGTTGTGATAAGGTTCTTTATTGTTATTTCTATTCCCTTCTTAACAATTCATATAAATTTATTTAGTTCTTCTTACTTGTATTTGTTCTTCTTACTTACTATGTTTGCGTAGAACTGTATACAATAAATCCAAGATGAATTTCTTGAGTAGTGAGAGCTAGTTTTTGAGCTAACTAGTTAATCACCACATATATAAATTTAGAATGTAGTTTAGTTTTTCCCTGTGAAATGTATCAACGTTGAATCCAGTTAAGTTTCACCTGCCTTTTTATCATTCATTCACTCAGTATCGCAAGATCTATCTGCAACTCTTTGCATAGATATTTTGGTTTTAGTCCTTTAAATGGTTCGGTTTTATCAGCAATCTTTGTCACCTTACTAGCCCCTCTTTTCTAGACGATCTATGTCCATAATTCAAGCCCAGATTCCAGAGCATGTCTCTGAGGAACTCTACTTGTGACTTCCCTCCACTGTGAAATTTGAACATTTATTCCAACCTTTTTCTTCCTATTTTTTTTAACTGGTCCATAGGAAATGTTCTTTTTAACTCTGTAGCAGTTCCATTTCCTTAGTAGACCCTGCTGAAATACCTTCACCAAAGCCTTTGGAAATCCACGTGCAGCATGGCTGCACACCTACCAAACTTTGTAACCTGTGATGCAACCTCGTTTTGTTATCCCTGATCATGCATTTAGGGACTCAGTGAAAAAAAAATCCCAAACACTGTGCCTCACGTAAGATGTTCTGTTGTTTCTCCTTTGATTTCATCTAATGTGTGTTCTCAGATGCTGAAAGATTCTCATATTCCTACTTTAAACCTAACTTGCATCTGTTATATCGAACAGCTTTCTTGCATTACCAGCTCCTTAAAATAACTGTAAAAGATTTATCAGGCATGAGGGCCCTTTCAAAAGCCATTCTCTATTATTCGTCCAAATATATACTTGTTCTGTTCTTTTGTATAATTTGTTCCTACTACTTTGCACAGCTTGAAATGTTACACGTAGTGATTTGTGGTTCCTGGTCTCCTTCAGTATCCTGTAGAAAAACCTGCCCCATAGTTGCCACTTCTCATTCTTCTGGTGCTAATTATGTCTGAAGGAGTAAGTTACATACCACAATTCATAGTGTGGCAATTTCACACTGGAATTGCTTTACAACTTTATTTATTCCTTACACTTTATTTGCTCATTTTATTGATTTGTTCTTAAATCTGTCGTATTGACGCTTTACTTTAGATTGTACTCCAAATGATTTCTTTGCCAGTGTGAGAAACTCCCTGTCTTCTTGTGAGGAAAGCTGAAGTGAGGAATTAGTTTTCAGCCTTGATTTCCTCTTCTTCATGCATCTTTTTTATGTTTTGATTATATCTACTGGTTCCATAGACTTTTAGTTGTAGGGAAATTTAGCAAGTTTTTTTCTCGAAGTCTTTCTTGGCCTAATATATGACATTTTTATATTATGGCCTAGATTTTATTTTTTCTTCCTTTCTTTTTTTTTTTTCTCTAGTCTGTATTTAAATACAGCTTTCTGCCTTCAGAGCCTTTTCCTCCTTATTCCTTTTTTTCACTTTGCACTGCTCTTTGAACATCGCAGTATTTATTGATCTCTTAAAATCTTCTTATAAGCTAATGCATAGCTTCTCTGAAATGCTACTGCCTTAGGCAGTATTGTTGTCGCTTATAACCATTTTATCCTTTTGGCAGCTGCTTTGATTTTTAAATATTTTTTTCTGTAACTATTTTAATTATTTAATTATATATTTATTTCACTTTTTTAAAATTGTGATCACTACAGTGGAATTCAGACTGGACATAAGGAAAAATTTTTTTACAATGAGGGTAGTGGAACACTGGAACAGGTTTCCCAGAGAGGTGGTGGATGCCCCATCCCTGGAAAAATTCAAGGCCAGGTTGGATGGGGCTCTGAGCAACCTGATCTAGTTGGAGATGTCCCTGCTCCTTGCAGGGGGATTGGACTAGATGACCTTTAAAGGTCCCTTCCAACACAAACTGTTCTATGGTTCTATGATTCTATAATTCTTGTGTATGTTTTTTTTGTTCAGCTATGTTGTTTCTGAGCATTTCATGTTCTCTATTCATGAATGATTTTTCAGTAGCAACATTTTGACTTAGAAATTCTGTAGGATTTATGATTCAAATAATTACTCCCCCTCTTGTGGAGTTTCTGACTAGCTATACCAGGGACTGATTATTTATGGTGACCAGAAATGTAGCTATATCTCTCAACTATGTGACTTATCCAATGGACAGGTGAAGCACACCACTCTGACTCTCATCAATGTGTTTTCTACTATTTTAAAAGATGACTATAAATGATTCACGATAACAAAGTGCAAAGCCATACCCAGCACACCAACACTACACACAGCCATTATAATTAACTATAACTTTTTTCTTTATATATTAAGCAAATAATACAAAATTCATGTGGGACCAGTCTTGCATACCTTGGTACCATTTTCCTAGGCTTTCTTTTGTTTAGACATTTTAATGCTGCAACAGTCATTCACAGTTTTTGAGTGTACAATGGAAGAATTTATCAAAATATTTTTATATATCAAAATAGTAGGAGAGGAGTCATATATCCTTAAAGCAAATACAGAATGGTATTTCTGTATTTTGTGAGTAGGTTTAAATGGTAGTATCAGAAGGAACACGGTGCAGTTTCTTGCTTGAAAAAGCTTGTGGACAGGAGTTGTAGGGACTCAAGGCTGCACAGAAGATGAGTTCAAACATTTAAAGGAAGAAAAGCATTTGATAAAAACAGATAACAGTCCTCATGGTCCAGTCTAGGAGTTAAAACTGGAGTGTTTCAGTTAATATCTAGACATATTTCTGTGGCTTATTTTGTTCTTGGGTATTTTAGAAGTGACTTGGCATCTTGAAGTATTTTTTCTCTAATTAGTTACTTCTGAAGCACATGTGTTCCTGAAATTCCTGTATTTCCTGTATTTAAAGCTGTTGAGCCCAAAGCTGTGTGAAATGTGTTAAACCATGTTTGAGAATATGGCACCTCAAGAATGATGGTGTGATTGCTTTAAAGTAAAATAGTACTAAATTCAGCATCTTTTAAGACCTACTTTAGGTCAGAATGTCATGAAATATAGCATAGTTGTCAGGTCCAACATAAAATCAGGGGTCCTGGGTGCATCTGTCCACCTAAAATGATTTAATGGCCTTTGAGCACTGATGAATGACTTTTGGAAGGCAGTCCTTGGCATGAGTCTATATCCATACTTTCTCAAGCACTAAATTGCACGCACTATTGGAATGGAACATTGTCAGTTATACTGAGGAATGGTCCATACAGAGCCATCAAACAACAAAGTAGGAAATGAAAGATATTCATGATGACAAAGGAAAATGTGAGTGAAGGGAATTTAAATGTGCTAAAGGAGTTTCCTAAAGAAAGAAAAGGAAGCAGGGAGGGAAGCAGAGAGCAGCATCAGTGCTTAAGAGCTTGCCCTTATCCCCTTCCCTGCCACCAGCCTGGGCAAAACTTCTCCCTTTTCTGGTCCTAAACTTGCAGACTTGCTCCTCTGCTTGTCCCAGAACAGCAACAGAGGTGAGTGCCTTCTTTCCACTCCTCTCACCCTTTTCTCCAGCTGTTGAGGAAAAGACTCATACCTGTACTTTGAGTAGAATGGAAAAGGACCGAATCTGTTGATTTTAGTTTTGGCTTAGTATAGCACAGAGTCAGTGGAAATTATATTATAGTACAGTATCAGACATCTTGTTGAAAATTCAGCTGTTTCTTGAAATGCAAATATTTCAGTGTGAACAAAAATAATGATAATTTGAATATAAATCAGGTGACTTTCCTTGTTGTCTGGCGCAAGACCTGCTGCTACTTCAGCATGGACGTGAAGAAAATAATTATCCTTCCTTCCTAGGCTTTTCAGTGATGTGAATGATTTACTATTTAGCTGGAGGAAGAGGAAATCCTTTTAACCACAGTTATATGCCTTCACACCTTCAAATGTACTAAAGAGGAACGTCATTGTAGACTGATACAGTACCTGGAATGTTTTATTGCGTTTTTGAAAGTGTAAGGCCTCTACAAGGGAAAGTAAAAATAAACTAATATGTTCAATAACATATTTCCCTTTGTGAAGGCTTTGTGGCAGAAAAGAAATAGCAGGGGAATATTTTAAGTTATTTCACAGTTCAACTACACAAAATGTCTATGTTTGTATTGTTACTGCTAAAAGCATCATTTTGCTGACAGTGGAAACTGCAATGTTCCTTCACAACAAGGCAGCTAGTTCCTCACCATCTGAAAGCAGGTGCTCTCAACAGTTGAGAGGCTCCTCAGACGACTCTGGCTTCTCAGTGCTGATGGAAGATGACTGCATTGGCTGGGGCATGCTGCATTGCATAGTTGCCTCGTCTGCCTCAGAATCCCTTTCCCCAAAACTAATGAGTTTGTTGGAAAGGACTGGGAATGATTCCTCTTGATAAGGGAATTCTTTGGTTATCCCATTTAAAGCAGAAGGCTTCAAAGACTGCAAGAGACTATTTGTACAGAAAAAAATGGATATAAAGGCTGTGCAGGCAAACTGATAGACTTGGTGTTTGCTATTTGTCAAGTGAGGTCTAATGGATTCAGAGCAGAAAGGAAAGAAAGAGGGCAGCTAACTCTTTTATCCCAAGGCTAGCTCTCCTGTTTTGTTATATACTTTTATCTGATCATGTCATATTTCTGTTAATCATTCATCTGGTTGTCTCAGAGGCAGGCTGCTTCAAAATGTACTAACAAGTCAACTCCTTGTTAAACATTAAAAGCAACTTCCTTCTTTACAGGAAAGCTGTTCAGGTATCCTGAATGACTTAATGTCTGTGTAGTGACAAAGAGCACCGCAAAGAGTGACTGCGGTCATTGCTAGCTATGAACGAAGCACCTTGCCCTACACACTTTGGGGATCTCTGAATACTCTGGATAAGGGGAAGTGACAGTGACTGGGACAGGAGAAACATGGGAATCAGAGGATGACATTCCTATCTACTGACAGGAATGAGGTTGCACCTGGGACCTTCCTCACCAGTTTCAGCAAGATTTCAGGGACAAAGTGTCATAATAACAAAGGAAAAAATTAGAGGTGAACATGCCCATATACCTGCTGATGAGAAGTCCAGTCTTCTGACTTCTGAGGCAAATATCATGCAAAGCTCATTTTCATACAGACAAAATATCTTCTGTCCTTGAAGAAGGGTGGCCACAACCGTACTGCGTAGCGCGAGGTGCCCCAGTGTCCTGGTTTCGGCAGTGATGGGGTTAATTTTCCTCTCAGTAGCCACTGTGTTTTGGATTTCAGATGTGAAGCATGTTGGTAAAACACCCTGATGATACAAGTTGTTGTTAATGAGACCAAGGACACTGTGCTGCTTTCCAAGTCTTGCTAATGTGCAGATGCAGGAAGCTGGGTGAAAGACAGACAGAATAATTGACCCAAACTGGCCAAAGAGAGTATTCCATGCCATAAACGTCATGCTCAGTATATAAGTGGGGTTTGCCCACGGGGCAGGGGCCATCTTCTTCCACTTCTCTCTCACTTGTTGGCATCACTCTACCTTGCTGGCTCCCTCTTGCTCCTTTGCTTGCTGCTCAGTTTCATTTATATGATCGCTGCTTGGGATGGGCTCTATCGGTCGTTGGGTCACTGGGTGGTGAGAAATCGTACATTGTTCATTTTGTATATATTAATATCCTTATATGCTGTTATTATTGTAGTTTTCCATTACTATCCTAGTAAATTGTCTTCATCTCAACCCACAAGTTTTCCTTTCTTCCCAATTTTTCTCCCCCACCTCGCTGGAGAGAGGGGGGGTGATCGAGAAACTGTGTGGTGACTTGGGCTAAACTGCAGCTATCCTCCCATTTCTTACTGTGAGCTTGCTGAGCTGGGCCAAAGCCATGCCAAGGAGCAGCCCGGCACCCGATCAGTACAATTGATTACGGGTCAGCTCTGGCGCTTTTTTCTTGGGCCTGTGTAATTTGCTAATAAGGCTGTAGCCATATGATGGCAGCCCATTGCTACCATAGCAGCCTTTACAATTTTCAGTGCTGTTGTAGGAAGACCAACACTTTCCTTGGTAAAAATAAGTTTTAGCTTGTTTCTCAGCAGTGTCAGTTGTGCCACCCACTATCAAAGAAAGAGTTCAAGTTTTTAGTTTTGGATCAAAGATTTTGTATATCTTGTTGGGGAGCTAATAAAGTATTTCAAATTCTAGTTGCTGGCTGATAGCTGCCACTCTGCTAGCAGAGTCAGACATAAACATACGACTCAGTCAGCACTTGAGTGCATGATGTTGTTTAGAAAGTGCTTCCTTAAAAGCATTTCTACAGCGTGCTTTGGGAAGAGTTTTCCTACATAAGGAGAGTAGCTTACCCTTGATGATTTCAGGTACCTCAATGGGCTTTTAATTGCATGGTTACATGGTGTGGAGGAGTGCTAGAAGGCCACAGGTCCTTTGTCTGTGTAATGGTGACGTGATAACAACTGTAGCTCTCTTTTTATTTTTTTTATTTACCTTTCTGTTGAAAGCCTGAAGTCTTTCATTTTTACAAACTCTTCTCGGAAATCTTGGAGGGGAAAATAAGTGTTTTATGGTGAATCCTACAAAGAAATAGTCATAGAAAAACTAAGGACTATAAATTCATTAAATGAGCACCACATCTCTTTCACTAAGTTGACCTTCTTAATGAAAAAGTTTTTAATGCAACTTGGCAGTTATTACTCTATTAAAAAATAGTATCACCTATGGCTGATTTTTCACTTTTGGTTGAGTATGTTTCTTCTTATTTGATGAGGCAGATGAAAGGACCCCAACCTATATAAAGGAGGGAGGGGGTGAAACACAATGTTAAGGGAAGATATTTTGCTGGCTGGGTCTTATTCTTCCCAGGCATAAGTGCTCCTCTCCACCTCTGCCACCGTCACCTCTGTCCCTGGGCACTGCTCTGTCCTTTCCCAGGGCAGAGGCAGAAGCACAAGACATGAGGACCTCTCCTGCCTCCTGCACCCTCCCTTCTGATGGGCACCCCTCTTGCCCTGTCCTTGCTGGATGCCTGCAGATCTTATTTTAAGGTGATCCATAACTCGGTTTACATGATACATCCAGCAATCTCAGCTGCACCATTTTAAGCTCACTTTCATAGAATCATAGAATCTTAAGGGTGGAAGAGACCCGCAAGATCATCAAGCCCAACCATTAACCTAACACCACCATGCCTACTAAACCATGTCCTGAAGTGCCACTTCTACACGTTCTTTGAATACCTCCAGGGATGGTCACTCCACCACTTCCCTGGGCAGCCTGTTCCAGCACCTGACCACTCTTTCAGTAATGTTTCCTAATATCTCCTAATACCTCCCCTGCCACAACTTGAGGCCATTTCCTCTCATCCTATCACTAGTTACTTGGGAGAAAAGACCAACACCCACTTCCCTACAACCTCCTTTCAGGTAGTTGTAGAGAGCAATGAGGTCTTGCCTCAGCCTCCTCTTCTTCAGACTAAACAATCCCAGTTCCCTCAGTCACTCCTCATAAGACTTGTGCTCTAGAACCCTCACCAGCTTTGTTGCCCTTCATAAAAAGCTTCTCTTTTTTCCATACAGACTGCTTAAGTGTATTGCTCTTGTAAACAGGCAGCATGGTGCTATTAAATGCACATAGTCTAAATCTTATAAATAAGTCTAATAGTGAATCAAGTTTCTTCTCTGCATTTTTACACCCTGCTGGGTACTGAGGATGAGGAGCTGTGACAGCACCTATTTCTCAGTCCCAGCTGACTAAGCTGTCCCTCTGGGCTGCAACCACAGTAGGAGCTCAACAGCGGTGCTGTTGTTATCTATACTGGTTGTGACAAAAACCACCCGTTTTCTGTGGGGTAGCCGTAACAGGGAAGAATATAATTGAGTTATTGAAAAGTTCAAGTTTCATTACAGACCCCTCTAGGACTTCAGTACTTACTAAACTCCGGTGAGAATCTACACTTTTTTCTTCATTTTCTTTGCTTACTGAAAAGTTGTCTGTTTTAAAATTGTCCCCTAGACTCCATTTAGAGTTTATGCCACAAACCATCATGTCAGACTTTACTGTAAGAATTATGAAAATCACAGATGTACTAAATTGACAAGTTAATAGTCAATTTTTTGGTTGGCTGGTAGCTAACCAAGAATTTTTTTCTTGATTAAATAATCCCATTTGTCTGAAATGAGAGGTATCACAAATCCATGCTGACTAAATTATGTAAAACTGTACTTTTCCAAGTGAACTCTTAAAGATACTGTCAAAATCCGGCGTGCAATCACTGGTATTATTTCCCAGAAAAATTTCCCCTAATATGTCGCCACCTGAGTGTAAGTTAACAGCATCACGTGCTGCCCCTCCTTGTTCCACAGTTACTCTTTTGAGGAGCCCAGAAAGGAATTTGCAGCATGAAAGCAGACGTGTGGCTGTGCATAAAGTGTGATTTGATGAACTTATCAAGATGCAGCTAGCAAAACCAGCCAGCAAACCCCACAAACCGTAGTCTGACAGCCCAGCATCTGTTTTTGTGTCGGGAACAAAGAGATGTCAGTGATGAGGTCCTTTGCATAAAAACAGCTCTTGCCATTTTTGTCCACAATTTGTATAAAAAGTAGGCCAGGCAGCATGCATCTGAATAATTTTGGTGGTGAGATATGTTATTAATAGTTTTTTTTTTTTTTAAATCTAGTCAGTACAGTCCTACTGGAATTGACTTGCCTAACAAATATTCTGTAAATTTATTTTTCTTCCATCTCTTTTCTCCTGGGTGTGCTATGGGTAAAGACAAAACCTGGTGTCATTCGTCCTGTGCTGGTGAAAGGAAAGAGTGCACAGCAAAAGGAGGAGCCCTATCAACCCAATCCTTTTAAAAAGTACCTTGAAGAAATCAGTAATCAAGATATTGAGCAGGTGAGTAACACTCACTCTGAAGGATTTTGTAGCCTCCGCTAGATTCTTAAAAGGTGATGGATCTTAGATCTTTACTTTGTCTTGGTCTCTCTTTTCTTTTGCAAAGTTAGATGATTCCCTGAGGGGCACCTGACTCCCGGAGGGGAATCTCCAGGCTGCAAATGAGCAGCTGGGCTTCCTACAGGGATATATTTTTTTGTGATATAAAAACCTGTATGTTGAGGAGAAGACTTTTTATGATGTCTGTAGGAAACATTGTACAAAAGAAAGTGGTAATCCTGTGCTCCCCTGTCAAGCAAGTGTCTGGAACAGATCTACTAGAAAGCACTTCCTCCATTTGAGGTCCAGACCTGAATCCTCTCTAAAAAGAAATGAGGACAGCAAGGACTGGGCAAGGTTCACTTTTCCCTCTCCAAGAGAGACTGCGGAGGACTTCAGTGAGTTTCCCTGTCACTCCCCATTGCATAGCTCCCCCAGGTCTGTATTCATGTCCATCCACAGCTTGAGAGGATAGCTCTTCTACCACATGTGAGGGGTATTAACAGGCAGCCTATGGGGCAGCAAAAGTGCTGTCTTCTCCCACAGAACTCTGCACGAAGCCATACGATCATTTTGCAAAAACACATCTTGAACTTTGCTGACCTGTAAGAGGCATTATCTCCGAGAATCCCCACATAAACAGTTCTGTCAGCCTTTTCTCGTGCATTTGCGTTTGTGTGCATTATTCTGAATTAAACCTTAACTGCAATACATAATCTGAATGTCCCTGCAGGACCTTCTTATTAACCAATCCAGTATGTTCAGAATCTTCCATCTGGAGGGTAGTAAAATGAAGCCAATAGTCCTCTTATCAGATGTCATGTGAATAAAATACCTTGCTAATTGGATTTCTCTTACTTTTGTGCCACTCTAGTCACATTAGAGAGAGACTTTAGCAATGGCAATCCTCTCTTCTTCCTTTTATAACTGAGTTTTTAAAAAGATTTTTGGTTTAGTTCTTTCCATTCCTCCCCATAGCTCTGACTTGCTATAGGACAATCTTGACATTTCTCAAGAGTACTGCAGCATTACAAACATAGGAATATCCATTTGTAGTACTAGCGGGTTCCAGCAACACATATGGGTGGCATCTTCTCATTCTATAGGTTTCTATAGAATGTAGAGTTTCTGTAAAATATAAGAAAAATATGAATAAAAATGATCATTTACAATTTGACTCTGAACTTTTGAGGTTGACAGTGAATATTTGACTTTAGAGACTACAGGTGAGTTCATAGTGAGTTTTTCATGCTGTAACTTACTGAAAACCTTCTGATGCCAAGGCACTGTGCTGCCATTTGCCTGAGATGAAAGAGGAGAGCTGACCTGGAGCTGCTACTAGAAAACTTCTGGTCTGGGCCACCTAAGCAGGGCCCAGCTGCAAAAGCAGGAGCAGGTCATACCTCCCTGTCATCAGGGATGGGCACTCATTCTTCTGGCTATAGTTTTGCTGATGAAGGAATGGTGCAATCACCAACTGTGTATTTTCAGACAAATACAAATCTGGGGTTATTGCCAGAGTCTGAAGCTTTCTGACAGTTAAAGCTAACTGTGAAAACCAATCAATTTATGCCTTATAAATTACGGTACATATTACTGAAGTCCACAAATAAATATGGTTGTTATAACATAAGTAAAAATTATTTTGTATAAAAGCCGTCTATTAAAATGAACTAAACAAACAGTACACTGATTTTGACAGATGGAAAAGTTAATTTCACAATGAATATGTTCAATCTTGCTTCCTTTATTTAAGAGAACAATGTAATATGCTTTAAATTACTGACAGATTAGTATTTTTATCTTACCTAAGAAATACCACAGGTTGCTGTAAAATCATAGAATTATAGAATCATTAGGGTTGGAAGGGACCTTTAAAGGTCATCTAGTCCAACCCCCCTGCAAGAAGCAGGGACATCCCCAGCCAGATCAGGTTGCTCAGAGCCTCATCCAACCTGGCCTTGAATGTTTCCAGGGATGGGGTATCCACCACCTCCCTGAGCAACCTGTTCCAGTTTTCCACCACCCTCATTGTAAAAAAAAAATTCCTAATATCTAATCTAAATCTACCTCCCTCTATTTTGAAACCATTACCCCTCGTCCTGTTGCGACAAGCCCTACTGAAGAACTTCTCCTTATCCCTCCCGTAGGCCCCCTTTAGGTATTGGAAGGTCTCCCCGGAGCCTTCTCTTCTCCAGGCTGAACAGCCCCAACTCTCTCAGCCTGTGCTCTTAGGAGAGTTAAAAATACAAATATTTGTTATTTTGGAAGATCTCTATTAAGACATCTTTGCTGTGAAAAAGGAAGTGCTTAGACTCGTATTCAGATGGATTCACTGACTTAACAGAAACTGGTTTTGTTTGTGTGAGAAATGGCTATATGATTCTAATGGTGGTCTAATACAACAACTAATAGTATGATAATAGCCAGATCTGGGAAAAACACTGAAGTGACACATGACATCATATGCTTATAATTTCAACTCTTGCCTCTCAGAGTAGGTTTATGGAGCTGATATAAGTCCTGTGTGAATGGAGGAGACTTGGGTGCCCACATGAGGATATTGACAACCTTACAGCATCTTCAAAACTCTCCTGAGGGGTTTTAGTGCCTGTAAGAGGGCTGCAGCACTGCCTGTGGAACTGGGCTTGGTGCCCAGACAACAGCTTGAAAATTGCCACTGTTGTGTCTAACTGCAGGGTTGTTAGACAATGACACTTGTTCTCCCTCTTCATCTGCTCTCAGTAGTTAGCATTTTTGTCTGTGCAGCAGCTGGCTTCCAAAGAGTAGGAGGTGTTCCCATCAATATTAGCCCAAAATCAAGTAAACTGACTTCTTTCACAGGATACAAGAAGTATGGATTAAAACTAGGAGACTAGCAGCAAGGCTTTCTGCTTTCTGCGGAGGAGCCAGTGCTAGTTCACTTGTCCTGAAGTAAGAACTTAGCAGGCATCTACTGTGGCTGAGGGCAAAACTACTCGTATTGTTACTGATTTTACCTAATTTTCTTTGGAGATTTTCCCAGTCCTGCTGGGTGGTTCAGCATTTCTGTTCTCTCTCTCTCCACATTTTCTTTTCCTTTCCTTCTAATACCATTGCCAACAACACACTCCCTAGGTGACATTGCTACCTCTCCTTTATACAGCCCATCTTGAAAGGACAGACCCTTTCAGGCTACATCTTCGAGGATGGTACACAGTAGATGAGGTTCTAGATGGTATCAGCTTTATTAACTTATGTTTGTTTTTTTTTAATTTTTCTTAGATGTCCACTGTACCTTTCCTCCTCCCAGTGGGACACTGAGCACTGGTGATTATGTGGGTGACATTCAATTTGAGACATAATGATGCAGCCAGCTGT
This sequence comes from Chlamydotis macqueenii, assembly GCF_036417535.1. Classification (NCBI taxonomy): domain Eukaryota; kingdom Metazoa; phylum Chordata; class Aves; order Otidiformes; family Otididae; genus Chlamydotis; species Chlamydotis macqueenii. The sequence goes on from NC_141558.1 coordinate 26,171,056, forward strand.
AACTGCTGCCCTTCAGCTTCACGTCCGTGTGTTGAATATACATTTTTTTTTTGCATAACAGAGAGTAAATTGTTTGCTTTTCACTTCATTAAGGAACTTCTCCATGTGGAAAAGACCATTTTGCTTGTAAAAATACAATAATTTTTGCTTTAACAGGCAGCTGTTCTCATGCAGATAATCCAAAGTAATGGATAGAGACAAAAAGATATTTCTAAATTAGTAAAGATCATCTAGAAAGGATGTAACTCAGCTCACAGGTAGTTCTTTTCATCCGTGTTTTAGGTATGCTGTATATAATCTAACACTGGTGTACCAATACAATTTACAAACCAGGGGAAAATACCATTTTATTTTGACTTTTTATCATATTAGCTTGTGCTAATATGAACTTGTAATAACATATAGAACTTGTAGCACTGGCTATTCAGTGGATATCCCCCCATCAAACACTTGTTACAGACAGAGTGTAGTACTTCTGAGGTTCCAGTCGGACAGTATTAAGCTTCTCACATTTTTAGATGCCCTTACTGGAGATGATAATTTCCTCATAATGAGAAATAGCTTTTTTTCCCCCTCTTGCTTCATACACTTCAGTAATGTTTCAGGAATTTTGCAAGTATGGTCGTATTTGTTTAAAAGAATATCATAAAATATACTGGAAGTATGTATCACTTGTGAGCACTGCTGACGTGACACTTCATGAAAGTTTTCATTGGAAACTAGAGAAACAATCTTTCTTGGGGCAAAAATAGGGCATTTTTCTACACAGTAATTTGAAAACAACTCATAACATATGTTAGACAATTCATAGAATTGCAAATATTTATTAACAGGAATGTACATAGACTCTCTCATTAAAAAAAAAGAAGCCACCTTGAGCAATGGAAGAGCTAGATAAGGATGACATGAGTTATACTCGGCACGAAGCTTTGAGGCCAGTTTGCCAAGGTTTATTATTAATGGCAGTAGAGCTGGTGCCTCCGAGGAGGAGTGACAGTAGGCAAGGTCAATGTGAAGCGGCTGCTGCCTGGCCCTCTTCCAGCCGCTCTCACCGCTGCCAGGCTCTGATCTGCTTGTTTGGTCATGCTCACCCATTTGGCAAGTGAGATGTAAGCTTCTGCTGGAACTAATCACAGCTTTTGTCACAAATTTCCTGGGTCTTGAGCTCACAGGCACAGCATGCAGGGGAGTTTCTGATCGAGACTCAGCCAGCCAAACTGGTGAGAATTCAAGATGTCAATGGCCTTGACAAAACCTAAGTACAAGATTTGTGCCAAAAGCTGGGGATGCCTCCTTGAGTCTAATCCAAATCTTTTAAAAATATATTATTTTAAAGAATGTTATCTTTCAGGTGCAAAAACCACATGAATATATATATATATATATTTTAAACCAGAAATGCTATTAACTGCTGACAACTTGCAGTAGTAAAATCTACTTCCTCTATGTTCACCTTCAGTGGATTAACTCTTAAGTGTCTGAAAAGGCTTATTAGAGTCTTGTTAAAAATCTGAAGTGCTCCTGCTAGTACCTAGATAAGGCAGACTTTCTTTTGTACCTCTCAGACACTGTTTTCATATTGCTTTTACTTCCGATCCACCCTCAAAATGTCCCAAAATGTGGCCATTGTATCCTAGCACAAGATACTGCTGAGCTTTCCTGAGCATCAGTTGAACTGCAGGAAGCAGATGCACTGGACCCCATTTGAAGCATAGCAGATTTAATAGGACATCTACAGCAAGTTTTTGTGTGTGTACTTTCGTATCAATGAAAGTACTTAGTGTAGAGCAATTTTATTTGCATGAAGGTATGGTATCTTTCCTAGTTAATCATCAAGCCCTATGAAATGTAGAAAAGGTGCAAGACAAGCACTTTGCTTTCAGTCCAAAGCTTCTTTCTCGCATTCATTAATCTATTTACTTTTCTTTTTTTTTTTCATAGGAGACTGCTCTCCTACACCCTCTGTGTCCAACTAAACCAGTCCCTCCAACTAAGTCCCCTTTGCGTCCTCTGTCCGTGTCCCTCGCTGACTGTCTAAACCCGGGACCTTTCAGCCACTTGCCTTCCATCATGTGTGACATTCATGAAAATCCTTATAGCCCTTACAGTCACAACATTTTGTACAATAAGGTGAGCGTCAAGTGTGGTGCGATTGAAGAGCTTTGTCAGGCTTTTATCCTTTTAAGTCTAGGAAGGATTCAGCTAGGTCATTCAGATTCAGTGTTCGTGGATGCTTTGGGAAATGCACCTCAGATGAGCCTGTCTCTCCAGCATGCCTGGAAATTGTACTGCTTTTCCTGTCTTTGACTCAGCTTGTGTTGGGACTTGCTTCCTCCAGATCAGCTAGGACAGGGCTCCTACCGCTTTTTATTGAAGCTATTTGTTCTCTAAAGGATGAATAATCTATTTCATCCCTCATTCTCAAATTACTTTTAACATTTACCCATACCAAAATAATGGGATCTTTCTTTTTTTTTTTTCTTGGGGACTGAGGGAAGGGAGGCTAACCTGACAGAAATATGGGCTTTTCTGGTGGATTTATCTGTCATCCTGACAAGCAGTTGTCTCTTGTCAATGCAAAGCGAATCACAATGACATCTATGTCTTTGAAACAGCAGTGAAGAAGTTCGACAAAATCTCTGTGGTCCATGGTGCATTGGTGACAAGGCTGGCTAACAAGCTTTGTAAGGCAAAACCTGGGCCCTACGTCTTAACTGAAGTCTTTTCAAAAAGCAGCTCTCCTGAGGTCTTTACAGTACCTCAAGAGAGCCCTGGTTTGGTGTTAAAAAAGCACCAATTTTGGAAGCCCATAGAAGATACTGTTTGGACTCCTCAGATGCATCCCTCCCACATAGTCTTTTTCTAACACAAAATCTGCCTGCAAATGCTCAAACCTTGATGCCAGGAGAGATAATCCCACCCCAAGATGTATAGTGTACTTGCATTTGAGATGCAAGGGGTTAAAACACAGGCATTAGGTACTGTTTCCTTAGGCTGTGTCATGGTTTCCTTATCAGGTGAAACACCACATTAGTAGGTTCAGGTCCACTGGGAGCCAAGACTTACAGAGAGATGTAGCACCTCCGCAGAGTACGTCAATCGTCAGACTCTGAAGAAATGCCTGGAAATACCTTTCTGTCCTCATTGATTAGAAGCATAAGTTAGGTTAATAGGCAATGTCAGTAGTGTCTGAAGTTGGCTCTGCTGTCCTCTGGGATTTACAGAATTTACCATTTTATCAATTTGTTGGGATGGACACAAAATAGAACTAAAACCAGCCTTCCATTCTGTCTTTGAGGCATCCTAGAAAAAAAAAAAAAGCACGTTTTCACATCTGCTAGGCTGGGTTTTATTCTCTGTTTCACTGTTTACCAAACTAGGCAGCAATGGTTTTATGATCAAGTATTTTTTGACAAGTTTCCTGGTTCATTGCAGGGCATTCACATGAACAAACAAATGGTTCATATGACCACTGAAGCCAGTTTTTATAATGAAAAAGGATATTTGCTGTTGCTAGTGAAAATGCTACTAGAAACTCAGAAATTTGTATAGAAAGGCAAATAAGGCTTCTGAAGAAAATTAGATAGTTTAATTTTTTGATATATCATGTTAGTCCTGTTCTCAAACAGGAGTATTCTTACAGAATAATGGCTGAAATAAGGAAATTTCACTGCTGCCTCTGATTTCCCACAGCACTGTGCACCCAAAACTCTTTTCTTGAATGCAGAAGTCATAGGACACAACAGCTTGTGTATTTGCATTCCACCCATATGGTGATGATTCCAGGACCTCTTAATCCACAATTTTTATCTCAAGGAGCTTTTGTCATTCCAAGCAACCTTTGTGAGCTTTGCAAACTGATAAATGCAGCCACACCTCTTTGATGTTAACAGGTTTTCTCTATATTACATAAATTTTCTCTCTTACTTGGGTCATTTTTTACTACTGACTGCTGTTAGCAAAGGTATTTTGCATGATATTCCTGTAAGTTTCATACACCTGTAAATGGCTTTTATTTTATTTTTATGTTTTATATATATTTTGTATCTTTTATATAATATTATTTTCACATTGAACTCAGACTCTCTGTTCAAGTCTGCAACTTTCCAGAGTTGAGCATCATCATCCACAGTCCATAAGCCACTGAAGAGTGCCGTATTCTACCAAAGAAAAGCTCAGAGGATAATTTAAATTTACTTCAAATACTTGAGTAGCATCATTTTGAATGGTTATGTTGTCAGGGAGCTAGTTGGGAAGGCTATGTTTTAGATCAGGCCCTAGTGCTTACTGCTGTGACAATTTAAGCAAAAAAGTTGACATATTTGGGCTTCCGAGTGACTTCTCACTGCCCTCCCTTTTGTGTAAGTGAAATAGACTCCTGACTTCGGTCAAGAACACGTGCAATGATAATGCTTGTATTTCTCTCTTCCATCCCATCAGATTCAGTGAAAAGCCATGGAAATCTATGACATTAACCATGATTAGTAGAAAAAAAATCAGTAATTAGGTCTTCTGAAACAGGATTGGTGAAAATGAAAAAGATTTTTGAGATGAATAGAACTTTTGAGAATTCTTTGGAGTATAACTCAATTTACCATTGATTGTTTCCTAGTTACAAAAATAATTTTAATTATTTAATTATTTTCAATAATTTTAAAATCTCAGCCCATGAAAATCAGGTTAACTTGTAGAAAATCAGACAACTCAATAGTCAGAGGTAGGTAAGATTTTTAAGAATTTCTGGGATTGCCAGTAAACACCTTTAATAAAATGCATTGTATTTCTAAACACCCTCTAAGTAAGTGTGGCCCAATATTTTGGGAAATAGAATTATCAGATGTCAATACTAGGCTAATTTAATACAAATAGAGGTTTATTTATGCAAGAAGTTTTGTTTCACAACTTAACATAATTTTTTAAATGTTTCTTTTTTGGTCTATAATATTAAAAATCTTTGATGACCAAAGGAAAATTAATTTCAGTTTTATTCATATGGTCAATATTTAACATTTGAGTCCATGTATGTTCATAAAAACCCTGACAATATTTGCATATTATTTCTTGCGATAACTCTGTCTTCTGCACCATCCAACTACAGTCTCAGCTATTCGTACTTTTAAAATTAAGTTATTTAAGTTATTGTCATAAATAATTAGAGTAACAGAAAACATAGTACAGTAGACACAGTATCAGGTGTTGAAACTTCAAACTGTTAGATCTATTCTGTAAACAACATCCTGTTATCATGGGAATTTCTTTCCATTCTCTACTAAACCTGGACTGTCATCTCTGCAAATTCCCTGGGGTTCCTCCTCTCCGCTCTTCATCCCTTGAGATAAGGAATAATATGTATACCATGACTTGCTTACTGTCTCTCCAGCAATCCAGTAAACACACGGTCAGTGACCACAATGTCAATCTATACATATGTTACATTTCTAACTATATCATAGAATCATAGAATCGTAGAATGATAGAATGGTTTGGGTTGGAAGGGACCTTTAAAGGTCATCTAGTCCGACCTCCCTGCAAGGAGCAGGGACATCTCCAACCAGATCAGGTTGCTCAGAGCCTCATCCAACCTGGCCTTGAATGTTTCCAGGGATGGGGCATCTACCACCTCTCTGGGCAACCTGTTCCAGTGTTTCACCACTCTCATTGTCAAAAAAAAAAAATCTTGCTAAACCTAGCCTCTTTTGGTTTAAAAACGTTACCCTATATGTTGTATTTTGCCGCATCTTCCACTAGAGGGCAAAACCTGCTGCCATAAATTCTTGCAACCGTTTAAAATATGTTGTAAATACACTATTGAGAATGGACAGGATGGGGCAGTGAATGGATTTGCTACTCTTCACTTGCACTTTCATTAAAAAATTACCTTACACAATCATTCCCTCAGAAATGGGAAATGGAATATGGTAAAGCCCAGAATGATTACCTTTCCATGTCTTATATTAGGGAGGCTAGATATGATGAGCTCCTAAAACCAGTATAATTCCATTTCTTGGCTCAGGGTGTAAGAAAATAGCAGCTGTTTTCATCTGAAATGCTTTATTGAACAGAGACTGCAGTGTTGTTTAGGAAGCTTGAACCTGGTGCCAGCTTGGTTTTGTTTGAAGCTCCACCAAGTACCTGGATCTTCATAGCTGATGAGATTACACAGATGAAGCTGAAAGATAGACCTGTCAAGTTTTGTAGATTATAACTGCTCAGAGTGATGAAATCCATAAGCTGTGCCCCAAATAATTTCACAGTGGGGTTTTAGCTTTGATAGGATGAGGCAGCAGGAACCAAGGTGTTGTGTCTGTCCTTCATCTGTACACAGGTTACTTCTGAAATAAAAATATTGCCCATTCAAGTGAGCTGATTCTGTTCTCATTGGCCTTGTCATCTCCCTTTCCTCTCCTTCCCCACTTTTCTGCTCAGGCACCAGGCACTGCTGCTCTTATTTACACTCCTTGGTCTTAAATAATTATATGAGTTGAGCTTTTTATTATTTAAAAAAGTTCATTTTCCTTTTGATTGGAATAAAATTGCTCAGGAAGGTGGTCTTGAGTGCAACTATTGCAATGATAGAGTACCTGAATGTTTAGTTCTGTGGTTAACTCCAAAGAGTGCTTCTACTGGGAAGCCCTCCAGCCTTTAATGGAGGACTGTGTAAAGTGGAAGAGCACAACTCTGTATCTGGAGTACTGTGTCCAGTTCCAGCCCCTGCAATTCAAAAAAGCTGTGGACAGACTGGAGGGGGTTCAAAGGAGAGCCATGAGATGATCAGAGGGTGGGAGAACCTGCCCTATGAAGAAAGACTGAAGTAGTTTGGTCTTTTCTCCCTGGATAAGAGAAGACTCAGGGGGGACCTCATCACAGTTTTCTGGTGACTACAAAGGGGACAGAAGCTCTCTTTTCATAGGGAGCCCCATGGAGAAGACAAGGGACAATGAGTAGAGTATGCACTGGGAGAGGTTTCATCTTGTTATATGAAATAATTTTTTTTTTTACAGTGAGGAAAATCAATAACTGAAACAATCTCTCCAGGGATGTAGTGGAATCCCCGTCACTGGAGGTTTTCAAGATGTGTTTGAACAGGGTGCTGGATAATCTCATCTAGGCTCCCTTTCCTACAGAATGTTAGACCCTTCCAACCTGGGCTATTCCACGATTCTATGATTCATATGGAGGCACAATCGATGTAAATATCTGTCAGGGCAGAGATAATTAGATTTTGTGAAGCTAGTCATCATTTTGAAGAAGAAAGGAATGACCTGTTCAATTAAAGAGGCGAGGGATGAGGGGATATATCTCCCATAGCTGGAGACTGCCTCTCAGTCCCTGTTGACTTTCAGACTGCCTTTTCTTTCTGTCAGCAAGGGCTGAGCACATGATTCAAGTACATGCCTGTGAAAATTTCCTTGTCAGTAAAGTATTTAGCAGCACAGCCTTGAAAATGGATTTGAGAGAACTGGCTTTTTGCAAGAGGTATGAGAAATGTTAAAAAATTACCATTTCTGTATCTGATCAGATGTTATTTATAAAAGTAAAGGTCCCAGCTTGCAGAGAATAAGTTTTTTTTTCATGTTCAACTTTGGCTCAAGCCAATTTATCTTTTTTTCCTGGACCTAAATGGAGTTTTTTTGAAATCACTAAGTGCTGTCATGTTGGAAGTGTTAGCCTTCCATAACCACTTGCAGGTCTGCAGGCTCATAGGTAAGCAGAATATTTAAAGGGAATCTTTATTATTTTTTAAATGAAATCGGTGGTGTTTACCTCACCATCCAATCTCCTACTCATTGGAGTTTGTATTTGATTAATAGTAGCATAGTGGGAATTGACAGTCTGTGAATGCAGCAGCCTTTCAAGGTTGCCATGGAAAAGCACTTTTCTCTCAGACATCATCCCAGCTGCTTTTTATTTCCAGAAGAGAATTTCTTTCTCTCTTTTGAACTTTGATATTTAAATGCTGTACTTGTGTAGGTGTATTGTGGTTGATCAACCTTCTACTATCTGTGATCCAGAACAATTGCTTTAGTGTAGAAAAAGAACTTGGCAAACAAGCCAATTCATTAGTGCTGTGCTACAAATTGGACCTCCTCGTTGGGAAAATATTAATGCTTAATATTGTTGTATCTCCTTTGTATAGTCTTTTATGGCATTGCTTGGGCTTAGTGAGCTATTTTAATTATATCATACTTAGATGACATTTCTATCACTTCGGACTTCATTTGACAATGCCTGCAGAAAATGCCTCTAGAACTCTTGCTCAGCTCCTCTTTAAAGAAAGGCATTTCTCCTAAAGCACTTCAGAAGGACCATAACCTAGTAATCAATTGCTCTCTTCGAAGCCCTCAAATTAGCAACGGAACATGAAGGTCACCTAGGCTCAACAGGAGACACAGCAGCATGCACTTAACACAGAGGTGTCTAAAGTCTCGTACTGCCTAGAAAAAGCTCTGCTACTGACTCCTGCAGATACAGCTCTGCTGAAGGAAAAAAAAAGGGGAATTGACTATTGTGTTTCTTTTGACCTGAGTAGTCAGGCAATTCTGAGAGCCTTGTTGTCTTATTTACCCTAGAAGAAGCTGTTGATGGCAGGATGCTGGTATTTCGCTGGTGTACTTCTGTTCATTTACAAAACATGCACACAAAAAGTTGGTTTTTTGAATGCAGTAGGATCAAACCCCAGCAGGCACTTTCCATACTGAGAAACTGAAATGTGCTTCCCAGTGAATGTTGTGCCCAGAAGTGTCCAGATTTCCTCCTGGAACATACTTACAGCCACTTCTGTTGCTTTCTGCATTCTCGTTTGTACAGGTTGTCTCTGTGGGGATAGTTTAAACCAGTCTCAAGCAGCAAAAAGTGCTTCAAAATGCTTTGTCTTAATTCTAGGTAGTCTCTACATAATACAAAACTTGAGCTCAGTCTTATGCCTGGCATTTTAGGATGATTGCGTCTAGTCTTCTGCATAGTGAATTTCAGGCAGATATTTTTAATACATAAAACGTTATCAAATATAACAAAAATTCTGACCCTAGCTGAGAACTCATTTCTGAGATATCTTTCCTTAGCCTTCTATATCTTCAGATTAATATGGAACGTACATCTTAGGAGAACAACCAAAAGAAACTCAACAGCTCAAATAGTACAACAGTTCTAGTGTCTGCTTCTACTGTCTCTGTTGGTTTGTGAAGGGGATTCTACAACATGCCCCAGGTGATGGGGGCAAGCTTGCCATAGCTCGGAGGCTGCTCCGGTGCTACGATCCTAGTCCATGATTGGGTTTGTACTGGATACAATCCCATTTCTAGGGGAATTTGAAACCATAGAAAATGGGAATGTAAAAAAATAATCTCTATTAATGATTTGGCAAATGGGAACTGCAACCTGGGGACACGTCTTTGCTTGTAATACAGTAATAAGCCACTCAGAGGTAAAGATTGTTATTAACAGCAAAAGCAGAAAAACACTATTGAGTGAAAAATATCAAACAATATTTGGTGGGTGTGCAACCTGTATGACAAACAAAATGATACTTCTGTGCTTTTTTTTGAGGACAGGGAAAAAAGAAAATTTGAAGGAAAAAATTCGTAATTAATGGAAACTGTCCAAAACCACTCAGAGCTATAGAGAAATTTGTATCTTAGACCTCACTGAACACAGATGTTTCTAGAGAATTTCCTCCTGCTTCTTTAGATCGTAAATAACTGTTCCGAGGTATCAAGGAAAAATAAACAGTGAGCTGATGAACCTTTGGAAAATCTACATTTTAAAGGACAAATTGGCACAATTAAAATTCACTTAACTTTTATTGCAGGTATTGACATAATCTCTACTCTGAAATATGGCCTTAATTAACTCCACTTCCAGTTATGTTACAAAAATTTATAAAATATAATTAGTTCTGGTGAAATTCCAAATATGTACTTAGAGTTTGAATTAAAGAAGCCAGTTTTTACCTATCTTACAGAGATCTTAAGAATTTCAAGACATTAGTGTTTTGGGTTTTTTTTTTGGCAAAATGTTCTGAACTTTGGTGAAGATATCATGTATGATAAACTGCAAATTATAGTACAGCCTTATCTTTTTCCTAATAAAACAATGGCTATCATTTTAGTAATTATACGATAGGCAGAATATGATCTTAATTCTGATTTTAATGTAGTAGGTGACAGTTACACATATACACTCTTGAAAAATTCAGTCAAAGTTTGTGGTTTGGATTTAAAGTTGCTAAGGTCAAAGATCTCCGTGGCATGAATGGCTTTCTAAGAAAACAGGGCGTATTCAGTTTTGCAGCTAATCTGGGAAGAAAACCTGTAGGGGAAAGGTCAGCTCTGAAAATCAAATTCATTTCATTTCACACTCATTAGTCAAGGAGCAATGAGCCCCCTCCCAGTGCAGGGAAGCATTGTTGCTGCTAAGCAATAATAGTTCACAGTCAATATGCTAAGGGAAATTTTGAATGCTTGTGTTGTTGTAAATTCTGAAACATTTGTTTTTGTTCCAGTACGGATGAAAATTTGAAAACATTTAAATACTCCAGAAATCAATGTACATTATTTGGATTATATGAACTAACTCAAAGCAGATCTGTGTGATTAGAAGATGTTTCTCTACTCTGCTGCCTTGCTAAGTTGTGTTTTGCATGCCTTAATTCTTTGTTATGGGCCTTGTACCCTGGCTGGCCACAAGCTGTAGTGAAATTAGCCATGTGAGGAACTGCAGAGATTGATTAGCACACAGCAGAAAATAGAGGCTCTTACCATGGTTTCCACAAAGTGCACTGATAGTGAAATACACTTTAATATTTTATGGAAATGATCCAAAATGAAACATCCTTCTCTTGAGAGACAGAAAGGCTTTGCAGAAGGATCAAAATAGATTGGAGCACAGGGTAATGATTAATGGGATTAAATTTAACAAGTTGAAATGTCGGATTCTGCACCTAGGATGGATTAATGCCAGGGATAAGTATAAAATGGGAGAGGATGGCTGGAGAGGAGCCCTGCAGAAAGGGATTTGGGGCTGCTGGTCAACACCAGGCTAAAGACTTTGGCCTTGTCTAGTTTGGAGAAAAGGAGGCTGAGGTGTGACCTCATTGCTCTCTACAGCTTCTTGAGGAGGGGAAGTGGAGAGGGAGGTGCTGATCTCTTCTCTCTGGTATACAGTGACCGGTTGCGTGGGAATGGTTCAAAGCTGTGCCGAGGGAGGTTTAAGCTGGACATTAGGAAGCATTTTTTTTCTCAAGAAGGTGGTTAAACACTGGAACAGGCTTCCTAGAGAGGTGACTGATGCCTCAAGCCTTTCAGTGTTTAAGAGGTATTTAGCAATGCCCCTAATAATTTGCTTTAGCTTTTGATCATCCCTGAATTGATCAGGCAGTTGGACTAGATGATCATTGTAGGATCCTTCCAGCTGAAATAGTCTATCTATATCCGGGTCAGAAATCACAATATTCCAGTTCCAGACAGGATTTCTTACAATGAAACACTTAATGTTAATTTCCTAAATGGCTAGCGGGAGTTTGCAAGAGAGACCAAAATATTTTCCAGAAAGCTTCATTTTTTCTGTTGCTAGTATTTTTCATTGAAAAGTCATTTTGGCAGAAAATGCCCAGCCAATTTCCTCTTGGACTAGCCTTGAACAAGATGTTGAACTTGGCCTGGAAAAAGACAGCCCAAGGAAAATCGATGCACTGCTGGGCTTGTGTGCATGTCTTTCCTTCCAGCTCCACTTAGAGATAAGATATCCCTACCGCAAAGCTCAGTAACTCCTGCAGCCAGTGGTATTCAGATAGAAATCTTTCAGTCTCTCCCTACTCTGACAGCCTCCAAGGCTGTCAGAACCTGTCAGGGAACCGTGTCTGAGGGAGTTGTCCCTCTTGTGCAGATACTTACCAGTATCTGAAGACAGTTTTGAAATCTTCTAGTTAAAAATGCACAGGCTTGGTAGTAAATAATAATGATTTGCAAGTCAGTCAGGATGTTCTATTACATACATGGCTGAAGGAATATTATAAATCTTTGTTGATATCATCATTTCTATTTTATGTTTCCTTTTACAGAGAGATGAAAGGTGCAAAAAAGTTGGGTGCTTAACTGACTGAATCTTTGAAATGGATTTTATACTGCGTAACTCCAGAGAAACTATAGACATTACAATTATAAACTGTCTTACATTATTTATGTCCTCTCCCTTTAGTTGAAGGTAGTCCTTGCTCTGCTACTATGGGTGTTTTACCATTTATTGATACCACAGATTTCACATGCTTGTACTCAGAAAAAGTTACTATCTATAATTTTTTTTTATATAAAAAAGTTTTCTTGTGCCTGTATTAAATATCATTAGTCTTTGAACTAATGAGAAACTAGTAATTTTTCCTATTGAGAAGGAATATTTCATAAGAGTCTAGAGTACCTAATTTATTTTCAAAGTGGATTAAAGATTTAATGAAGTAGTTTCAAAAAATAGTGAATACATGAATGCTCTCTGGTTGCTATAGTTGAAACATTCTTATTTCTTATGTATATCACTTCTCACAGGTTACTAAGAGTTTTAAACCTGTGTCTCGATTAGAAAAAGTTGCAGACCCTCTAGAAAGTGACTTAGATTTATGAAAAAGATCTTACATTGAGAACACTTCAGAAAGCTTTATAATAGTTCAGAGACAGCTTGACTCATAACACAATAAAGATAAACTGACCTTTTAAAGGCAAATATGTCTTGCTGATTACAGAGCTAAATGAACAAAGGTCTAACTAAGATATTATGTAACCACCTCTTTTCTAAGCTTTGACTGAGTCTGTAAGAGGTTATTTTGGCCAGGTATATAATTTCCCTTTGAACTTACATGCTGCAAATACTTATATGTTGTCAGGATATTCTATGCCCCTCAGTACAATTTTTTTCAGATTTGCCCAGTTTGCTCTTTCTCTGTGCTTAGAAATAACCAATAAAATATCACACTACCAGGAAACTGTGTGAGCTCTGGAAAAAAAATTCAGAAAAATTAATTAACCTTGTAAGAGTAATGCAGATTTTTGTAACTGGCAAAGGAAATAAGAATAGGAATTATCAAAGCAATAGTATCATCTTCCACCATCAGCAGATGCAATCCTTTTACATTTGTAGAAGAAAATAGGGCTCCTTGCCAGCTGCTTTGACCTGGGGATGGAAGACTGCCAGTGACAGAGCTTGATGAGGTCTCACTAACACAACACACCTGTAAAAAGTACATAGTCCAAATTGCGTTCACACTTCAGATCTTGTGAACACACTCCTCATTAAACTGTGAAGGATGATAATCACACAGTGCCTAGAATCTATGATTCTTAAGGAATTGTAAGTATTCATAAGGAAAGGTTAATCCCATCTCATTCTGTCTGCTTTGCATTTTGGTACTTTTAAGATGGCTGTCTGGTACTCTGGTGTAGATCGATCTTTTGCAGAGAGATGTCAATACTTTCCCGTGTGCCTAGAGTTGTGAGTTGTAGTGTAATACAGGTACAAAGCTGAGTTTATTCAAGTAGGCTATCTTGTCCTGTTAAATGCCCTCTGAACAGGCTGGGCTGACCATCATGCACAGAGGACAACATGGAGATGCCAATGCCACCCTATAGTTCTCACTCAGACAATGAGAGACCTCATTACAGTGCTCATCTACCCTGCAGAGATTCAAACTTCTCTCTTCCAAAAGAGCCTGGTCCTTACACATGGGGCTACAGAAAGCAAGTGCACAGGGACAGTAATTTCCACCCTGCTTGTGGGACAAGGATGGTGTGCACTCAAGAACACAAAAATCTTATTTGTAAGGAAAAATCATGGAGGAAGGAATAAGACTCTATAGCCTCTTGGTTAAAGTCTGGGAAGACAGGCACAACGCCTGTTCCACAGCAAGGCTGAAACATTTCAAATTGCATTGATGCTTGATGAAAATAACACAGGGAACAAGCCTCCAGCTCGTTAGGGTAAAGTCACCCAGGCCAAGGCACTCAGCTTCTTCACAGTTGACAGAGGCAGAGTTGTACAATTCCAGGGAAAAACCCGATGTCCTCCTTTCAGGGACCTGCAAAAGTAAGTGTTATTTCAGCAGGAATGCAACATTTGGCTTATGTGCTCTGAAAGTACTACTGAAAGTTCCTTCTAAATGTAGCCAAATGTGACTTCCTTAAGGTTTGACCCCATGGCATGGCAAAATCATGTCACCGGACATCTGACTAGTAGAACGTATAGAGTCTTCTATGATAACTCTTCAGAGTTTTTATGTGCGAGAAGCCTTGTGAAAACAGAGGACTGCATAGTGTTCAGTTTTTCTTAAGTCTTTAGCCTGTATTAACTTTTTCCCCCACCATTAATCAGTGAAGTCCTTGTTTGCCTCTCACTTGTCTTCTCTCAATTAAGTGTCTCCACAGTGATCAGTGTTAAGAGTGTCTGTCTAGAAAATACAGATAGCTTTCCCCCGTAAGGACTGTTACACTTGTTGGCTCTTTAGTTTGAAAAGATGACACTATCAAAATAAAGGAAACAAATATACTTATTGGACAAAAAAGATCATTACTTTTGTCAGGTTTAAGGAGGGACTTGAGACCTCATACTCAAGGAATAAGGTAAGGCAGAATCATGACTCAGAGGCATTTCAGGTTAACACGGTGGGCAATGCATACCAGTAAGGAAGGGCAGGAGAAGACAACACAATGAAAGTGCTTTTTTCATTGATTGGATCCATGTGCAATTTGAGGAAAAGAGCTGTGGCATTCTTGGATCACTACCTCACTAGGGAGTTTTTCTTTCTTGCAAGCAAAGGACAATTCCTCTCAGAGAGCTTAGCTGCACATCAGAAAGTAAACAGAAAATGGTCAATACTTTCCCTCTTTGTGATTCACCCTTCTTACTTTGCCTGGAATGCAGAGATGCCATATTCTGTTGAGGCAATAGGTAACTCAACTCTAGGGTTCATTTCAATGAAATAAGCTTGGGAAGATACCGCAGGTGTTGCTAGAGCTTTGTACCTGTGAATCACCAAGGACTGCCCACCCTTGTTAGCTGCAGAATGCTGGGTTTCAAAATGGGACTTCTGTCTCCCACTTAGGCTGTTAAACACCTCCTGTGGCTGTTGCAAAGAGCTGTGCTGCAGCAGCTGGGTGGCCTCGGGGCTGCCTCAGTATCTGTGGTGGCTGAAATTGGGAGCCAGGTGTCTGGCAGAAGGGAGGATGCTGGTGCTGAGCTGGTTTAAAGCTTCTGTTACTACTGCTGGTCTTAGAGCTGATTCCTGCAAATTTACAAAGGGAGAGAGCAATAGATAGAAGATACATAATGTAATTACACAAAATTAGAGTGTATTCCCCTTCAGTGTCCTTCTTTCTTTATAGGGCCAGTTTAGCAGATTGCACAGTTTCAAAATTAATCTTCCTAGGGCAAGAGCAGTATTTTTTTTAGACAACACATCATTTGTTAATTTACTATTTGATCTAAATACCAAAACAAAGTAATGCCTTTGATACATTGAAAATAGCAGGCTTCTTCCAACCTTGTTTTTGTACAATTCTAAGACACCCCAGCCCCAATTCTTTCAGCAGCCTTTGCTCTAAAGAAGATCTCTCTTTGTCACTATAGAGGAAAACCTCACAAGGTTACGATCTTAACGTTGCCTTTATAAGCTCCAGCTTATCTATTTAAGTATATGCTAATTAAAATCTTACTGAAATTGGTGTGATTCTTGACTTGAGTCACATCTATCAAACTTCATTACTCAGATGCAAATCATATAATACTCAAATCACTGGAAAATTTCCTGGATATAAAATTCCTTTCTGCACATACTAATTACTGTTATACAGCACTTTTTAGTTCAATGTTTGTAAGATTTATGTCTATGAAATTTAAGATAACTCTTTTGGAGAAGATTTAAGAAGACAGATATTCAAGGTAACAGAAATACGGCAGCAGTTTTAAGTAACTTTATGTGCATTACCTCATACTAAATGTATTACAAGCAGGTGCCCTTGCTGTGATTTTTACTTGAGATGCCTCTTTCAATTTGGAAAGTCATTTATCCCTTCCCCACCCTTTTCATTATGGGGATATGATATAACAAGGAACAGGTCATACCTTGAAATAGGTCTTCGTAAAGATAAGAAGTAGTAGGAGAGCCTGTTCAACAGGGAGCCTGTTGAACACAAATGAGAGCTCATTGCCTTGCTATCCTTCACATGACTGAGGGTATTGGCTTTCATTATTAAACTTTAGTGACATTTTTACAGAAACTGAACTGATAACGGATTTCTTTTTCCTGTTTTTAACCACATGCTCTCTCCAACCTGTGACATCTTGGCTCGGCAGCCCAGTCATCCCATAGTGCCTATTCCAGAAAATGAAACACTCAACTCTAAGGAGGTAATCAATTGACATTTAATGGATTGAAGCATTTACATGCTAACTTTATATTTTATTTATAAAACTTGTGTAAAGTTGATGAGCAAAAATGTGCTGAGCTCCCAAATCTGCCTTTGACCAGAGTATGGACTACGTAAACAATAATGATTCTAAATGAGCAATGAAAAAAAAGAGTTGTCTTGCAACTGTGTTGTTTATGTGAATTTGGAGTAATACTAACACTTACACTTCAGCTTCCTGATATGTGCTGTTGGGATGTTAGCAAGTGGGATTTGTTAATTTATGTAGTTAGCTCAATTTAAATAATGCATTCCACAATTTACAGCCACTAGTATAGCTTCTGTTTTAAATATCAAGTACAACAACTACCAGAAGCACTAAGGATAATCAATTATTGAGAATTTAATAAAGAACTGTCAAGAAAACATAAGACAACACAGTGTGCAAGTTTGCCCAGTATCAAAATTCAGTGCCAGTTTTATTTGACTTTGAAGAAGGACACAAATCTTCTTGAAGTCTAAATTCAGTGGCCATTTCCCTAGTACTTTGACATATCTAGGACTCTAGGACTGTGATGGTTACCACCCTAGATAATTCACTCAGTGAGAACTGAAGTGATCTGCTACACAGCATTAATTTTCTCTTGAGACAGAGCGTATAAAAATTAAAAAGGTTCTGCTGGCACAGGGAAGCCTTTTTTTCCAATGAGGTTATGAACATGAAGCTGAATTATAGCCTCAATGTTGAAATAAACATATGTGATTTAATTAACTATCATATTCTTTTCTGCAGGCTTTGGAATGTAATAGAACATCTTTAATTAAAGGATATTTTCAACATTATTTTAGAAATTAACTAAAGTAGGCATAACTTACTACTAATAATGGCAGTATGAGTACATTTATGACACAAGAATGAATTTTGCTACCGAGACCCACTTTAGTTACCAGGCTTATATTCATAATTATTTCACAAGTTTTTTTGGATGAGTTTAACAGTATAGATAGGAACGATAATTACATTTTCATAACACAGTTTATTTTTAATTTATTATTTTAAAATTAGATTCTAATTTTGCTAAAGGCAGCAAAATGAGCATTTAAATAAGTGAAATTGATGTTTGCTGATAATTGCTACCAAATGACTAATTTGTTGTTTTGAAAAATATTGAGGGAGTTTTGAGGTCAAGCCATTCATATGTTGGAAGCAGAGGATTTGCCTGAGTTCTGAGTTTGTTGACAGAGCCTGTCAATATAACCTTACAGCTTATCTTGGTTTCCACTGAAAAAGAGGCTTAAAAAATTAAAAGAAAGAAAAAGAGGTAGACATCTCACTTGTTGCTTAGATCAATGGGCTGCTGTTCTGCACCAGGAGTATATGGGACACAAATATGGCCTCTTTTTCTCATGCTCATCCCTGGTCTCTCTGTGGTCAGGGACTTAGAGCTACTTCACATCATTTTTTTTGCTTGAATCTTCTCATGACCTTTCAGCCTCCTCCCTTTGTCCTTGCCTTTACCATTTTTGCTTGTTTCTACACCATCAATCCCCCTTCCTCTACCTCCCAGAAGCCACTTCCTGGTTCTCCTGAAAGCAGTTGTTATGTTTTCTGCTGTGGATCTATCCAAAGGAAGCCCCAAGATGCCTTCACAAAATGAAGTTAAGCAACAATATCTTGCTGAGCTTCTCAAATAGTTTTGTTGGTTTTTTTTCCATCTCAACTGTAAAGTTCCTGAAATATTCTTGAAGAAAAGGTATTTCATCAGAGGGTGGTGAGAAGGACCGAATAGTTCTGAGGGTAAATTTGTTGTTGAGATGAAACAGATCTGCACTACATCAGGCACTCTAAAATGTGTATAGATATATACACACGCAACACATATATGTGTATATAGATGTATGCATGTGTGTGTACATATATGCAGCTTCTGAAGATGCAGCTGATTTTCCTGTATTTGAAAATAAGATACGGGAAAGCAAACAGCTAGATCCCCATCTCTCATCCTTCTTCTTTACAATTTATATATTGAGGGAGAGCTTTGCAGATCTAATGGAAAGAGAGATCTTTTCAAAGAGAACTCTTTTAAGAAACAAGGGAATACAAAGAGTACTGATAACAGACAAAACCAAATAATCTTCTTTCCAATTGATTGTCTTTGCTCTTTCTGAATGCAACTATGATTTCACCAGAAATTTATATTGGTACAAATGTTCCAACTGTTGGAGTACATTTAAGCTTTTTAATAAATTAGTTTATAGAAATTATGTTCAAAATGCTTGTTTCAAATACAAAAAAACTTTTAGAAGACAGTGCTGTATATTTTATCTGCCTTGGAACAGACCAAGCTGGCCTCTAATCAAAGGAATTTTGCACTTCTGTTGTCATTGGCATCAATTCAGAACATCCGACAATCTCGTGTTTTCAAAAATATTTCAGTCATGGTAGTCTGACTTTACTATGTCCGTAAGAGATTGTTTGGTGATGGTCATTCACCACTTGCAATAATGTTAACTGGAGGCAAACAGCTTTAAAATGGAGAAAAAAAAAAAAAGTGTCCAATACCATTTGGTACAGCTGAGCAAGCTGAGTATTTGTGCTGGTTCCATGGAGCCTGTCACTAATGTGTATTTTACAACAGACTATGGCTGTACAGGTGGACTCCAGTCCACATGTAGACATAACAGGAAGGTGGTGAGCCGGTTCACCACAAGTTGGTCAGGAGATGGCCAACATCAAGAGATGACACATTTTCTGTTTTCTCCATTACAAATCAAAAGAAGACTTCTCCAATGAAATTTTCAAAGTATTTGAACAATGTATGTTATCTAATTTTTTCCCCAATTTTTAGTCTCGTTTTTAGAAGAGGAGGTGACCAGGGCACACTATGCTGGCCATATTGAGACTGAGCAACTTCTTTCCGTGTGTAGACAGTGTCAGAGAAGCCACAAATACATCTAGAGACAAAACTCTTTCCTCATTCTCGGTCAAGAAGGACTGAACAAAGGCCTCTGTTTCCCTTGAGATCTGTTACTGGAGATGGAAGTATACAGCACTGATACTCAGGAGATCAACATTTGTGCTGTCTTGGAGACAGATAGAAGAGTGACATGGAGCCAGGAGCGAGTCAAAACATTTGGGACACTCTTTTAGCTGCCCTGAGGATGGTGGCTTCTTTGAGATACATTGTTGTTGAGCTATCTCTGAAGAATCACCAAATTTTCACCATTTTCTCTTTTATGTGGTTGATTCTGCAGAATTGTGTGTTTTGCTGTTTTACCTTTTCAGTGCAGTGAAAAAACCATGGTAGGCCTTGACTGATGATTTTTAAACTCACAACATCTTTCAGACATCTGTATTATTCCTTCTCATTTAGGAACCTACCCTGACTCTAGGAATTGTTTATGTGGAATTTGCACTTTATGAGTTTATATAACCCGCAAGTCTCCACCTAATTTAAAATATCCTTTTTATCAGCCCTGTCCTGTTTGGATGCTGGACTGATTAGGAAAAATTCTGTCAAGTTATAATCCCAACATTACTTATACTGCTGTAATAAGAACCTTAGATTTCTGCCCTATAGTCTCTGCCCCCACTAAAATGTTCTTCTTTATCTAAAATTATGTATAGACTCATACTTAACTTCTTCTCACATGATATTCCTCCCTCAGAGCTAAAAACACAGTGAGATAAAGTCAGTGTGATTTATGCAATTCCAAAAAAGAATGATTATGCAGACGCTCTGTGAAACATAAGCACCTCCTTGACCTTTAGGAAGGACTGAGAGATGGGGAGAAAGAAAGGTGTGACTAATTTCTACTTGGTAATTCATATTGTTTTCCTTAAAGTCAGCTGCTCACTGGGAAAGAAAAAAAAAAGGAGTTACCTTTGTGTTCAGAAGAACAGCACTCTATTCTTCATGCAACTTTAGCTTCATTCTATAACAGCATGAAGCAAATCAGATCTGTCACTTCCCTGTGAAAGCAGGAAAACCAATTAGGGACCTTCTCCTCCTTATAAAATCCTTCTCTACAACCACCGCTTTTTAGTTGGAGAAGATCTGAAGCAGACTCCTGTTAAATCTATCCAAAAGCTATACTAGTATTTTCCAATAGTTACTGTCTTCCTTTAAAGTAAACCTAGTGTTTGCCTAGGTTATGGGCAAACGTCATAATCATTCTCAGAATTGTACTGAGTCAGAGTATTTACAGAGAACATGGGGAATATGCCCCTGTAGAGTCACAAAAAGATATTGCATGCAGGTGCTAAAAGTATGTACTCATTACTCTTATTCATATATTACTTGCAAAATCCCAAATCTATTATACAATTACTTCAGGTTCATATAATCTTTTGCTGCAGCTGTTACTCTGTCTTATTTGTTTGTTATTCCTGAAAGACCTGCAATAATTATTTGAGTTAATAATAGCATCTGTAAGGTCAACATTCATAAAAAGACTCCATGAGAAAAAGCTGACTCCTTTGACTTCAGCTGTGATTTCACTGATTGTCTTTTGTGCAAATTTGTGAGAGCTTTAGTACAAGAAGCTCATTTATTTCTTTTTTTTTTTGCTAGGGGAAGCAATTAATCTGCCCTGCTCAATTTTAAACAACTTTAATAGCAAAAGTTCCTGAAATATTAAATTCTACAAAAATGTCAATAAGGTCCAAAGTTCTGTTATACATTGCTTTTCATCTTTATTTACTTAAGGAGCGTTCCTGGTCAGAGGTCAACATTAGTATTAATCATTGATAGATTCTACATATAAGAAGAAAAACACCCATTTTATGACAGATTCCTTCTACTAAAGAATTTGTATGAGGGGTCTTATGTTAGGACAAAGCTCCAACCCAGATGGCAGTATTAGAGTACAGCAATGTTCTTCCAGCTAAAATTACTGTCATTGTGCTCTGGATTTACAAAGAAAATCCTAGAATTCACAAAATCCCCTCCCAAAGTTTCTTGCCATCCTGATCACTGTGAAGTGAGGATGGATGAGCGCGGGCTGTGCCCATAGTGGAGGTTTGTCCTTCCCTGCCTCTGGTGGGAAGGCACGAGGGCAGGGTACAGGCTGCCCTCCCCTCCAGGTTATCCTGACAGCCTGGGGGAGGCTGCTGGTGGTGGTTAGGTGTTCTGTAATGATCCAGCTCTCACACACCATTCAATACCTTTTCAAGCTGTAAGGGAGATCCCTGTCAAAGCAAGAACCAGGGTATGGCACATACCTAATGAAACTAGAGGGAACTGTATCAGAAGCTGCTCCTACTCAAATGTCAACTCCTTTGTTCAAGCACCTTCCTCCATTTGGTGCTGCAACAGGTCCATCCCTGCATGTAGATATGTTGGGGCAAAAGGCTGCATTGCTCCTTGTGCTTTCCTTGGAAACACAAACGTGGGGTCTCCACCTGTCACATCGTGGATGTACTATTCACTTTTTATTTTAAGCCTTGCATAAAATTACATCCCTGTCCTCCAGCCAGCGGAGAGCTGGTATACACTAGTACGGCAGAGCATCGCTGCCAGCTCTGTAGCTAGCCAGGCCACAGGGCATGAGTGTGTTACTCTGTGACACAGTCAGCATCTCTTCTGTTCCCACATTTGGGATGCAGGGTCAGAGTGGTCTTTGCAGCACTGCTGGTTTGCAGAATTTATGAATTATCTTATGAACTAGGGGGCATTAGGCAATTCATAAAGAACGCTGCATGGACTGAGACTAGACATAGACATTAAAACTGCAAATAATAAGGCAAAAAGCAGCAGCAATGCATATAAAAAAAGCTCTTGGATGATGCAAATTAGAAAATCCCTTTATGTCACTTACCTCCAAAATGAGAACTGTTTTGAATTGACCAGTCATCTTTCAACATATTTTGGAACAAAATGAACAGTTATCTCTGAAGCAATAGTCTCGCCACCCTTAGTTTGTTTTGACCAAGCCAAGGACTGCAGCCCCAGGCTCTCTCCATATCAGCATAAAAGTTCATTTAACTGAAAATTTAATGACCCTGCAAATAAGCATTAAAAGTAGTAATAACTACTACTTTTACTAAATGAATAAGAATTTCAGGTGTTAGCTGTGACAAATTCTTTAACCTCCTACACGGATGAGCCACTGAAAGGAAACAGTAAACTGCAGTCTTCTGATATTTATAAATAGAAAGGTAGGTCCAAACAATGCACGTTTGTAAATTCTCAGATAAAACCTTTAAATATCAGCAGATAAGTTTTCTATTTACTTTATACTTTAACAATGCTTTAAACTTTTTAATTTTTAATACAAGTACAACAGGAAATCTATACTCGCAACAGGTATTTGGGCAATACTTTTGGCCAGCTTCAATGACCTCTCCTTGTTTTAAGTAAAAAGTTTCAGTTATAGCCTAATGATATGAAAGGGCGTATTAGATCACCATGCATTAACAAGGAAAAAGCATTTTATGCATTTATAGAACTGTATTTCTAATGTAATTGCTATAAAGAGAATTACTGTAAATGTATTACTTATACAGTAAATTTACATTAAAAAGTCTGAAAAGGTAGTAATATAAATGTGATCTAGAGAAAGTACGAAATGTCAGTATGTAATTTAAACTGCCATTTTAATCTAATTCTATTTGACTTTAAGAAACAGCTGTTGCATTTGATCACTTTTGAATAATGGAAGTACTGTTTCAGAGGAAAAGAGCTTGCCCTGAACAGGTAGTTAGAACACAGTTGTAGTTTGAAGAAGGCTTTTCTATTATTCAATGCTTAAGTAATGCATAAGTAATTAGAATCACAGAGTCAGACAAAAGTTAGTTGTAGTAATTGATCACTCTTATGATAAAAACTATTTTTCCTTATGGATAATTACAATTTCTCCACTTTTTGCCTCCTTTCCTTTCACCATGCAAATCTGAGCTGTCTATGAAGCCCACTTAAAAAGCTTGAGAGGGAAAATAGATGCCTCTTAGCCTACTCTTGAGGTTAAAAAAGCTCTGTAGCCTCCCCTCATATGTCGTGTTCCTTTACCTGAAATAAAAGAATGCTCACAACCATCCTGATGGTCCTCTGTTGGGTTTCTTCTGGTTGCTTGACAACTCTTTTCTGTCGGGAGCGCTCAAAAATGGAAACTTTGTTCCAGATGCAGCCTCACTAGTGCCCAGTAGAGGGGAATAATAACTTCACTCAACCTGCTGGCTATTCTCTAATTAATGTAACTGTACATGAGGCTATCCTTCAGCACAAGGGCAGACTGGCTCATGTTCAGTTTGGTGTCAACCAGACCTCAGGTCCTTCTCTGCAGAGCTGCTACGCAGCCAGTCAGTCACTGATCTGTATCATTGCATGGGGTTGTTCACTTCCTCCACCTCTCTTGTCCCGTGTAAGATGCAGGATTTTGTGTTTGCCTTTGTTCACAAAGCTTCTGCTATCCCATTCCTCCAGTCTGGCAAAGTCCTCCAGAATGGAAGCTGTACCTTCAGATTATCAGTCTCTCCCTCCCCTCCAAGTTAGTAACATCCACAGACTTCCTGGACATGTATGCTCTCCCACCATCTAAGTCCCTGATGGAGAGGTCAAATAGCATTCACCTTAGCATCCTCTGAAATGCCACCTGGAACAGAGACGTTGAACTGTTGACTACTATCTTTTCAGACCAGTGGTCCAGACAGTTATTCATCCTTTCTGTAGTCCGGCCGCTTCCTTGGTCTGGGTACCAGGTTACTGTAGGAGAATATGTCAAAAGCCTTGCAAAGGCGAAGGAAAACAACATCCATGCCACATGAATCCAAAGTTGGCCACGCGGTCTGTCCTCCAAGAAAGTGTTCCAAAAATGAAGTAGAAACCCAACTTGAGTCTGAAATCTCCTGTAATGTGTGTTTTGCATCACAAAGGTGATGCTTTGTCTGTTGAAACTTGCTATGTGCAGTATACTTCTTCAAACACATCAATACATAAATAGTCATCCCAAGTTCAGTAAGCGTAGTTATAAATTAACAGGGCAGGAATCCAATGTTTTTGAAAGACAAGGTGCTGTATGAAGTTGTCCCCTGGTTTGTAGAATTGTGTCTGCTTAAGATACTGCTGTTTTTATTCTCCTCTCCACTTCATTTTCACCCTTTATTTTCTTTTTTTTTTTTTCTGCAGGTTGCCAATGAAAGAGGTTCTGTTTAGCTATAATGGTGAGTGCTACTATTTTTTTTTAACTTGATTACAGTCACACTTTGAATATGTAACTACTTCTTTAGTCTCTCTTTGACAAATTTTGATTATTTTGTTTAAAAAGATGACAGGATGCCTTAGCTATACAATTTAGTGATTGTCTAGTAAGCTGTCTATGATTAATGATTTTCTATTAATAATTACTAATATAGAATAATTCAATTTCTTAGCATCACAGAATAAAGTCAAAATGGAATTAATTTTAAGTGGTATGCAATCAAACAGTTGGAAGAAATTGAGGTATGGTCTAGAATAAGATTGTGAAGTAATGTTATTGAAATAAGATTAGTATTATTTTATATTTGAGTGCACAACCACATAGTATCATTAAAATGTCATTAATGCTTGAGTTAAAAAATACTATATTGCAAATAATGTGCTATGCTTGAGAACAGATACAACATAGTACTTAACAAGGGAGATCAGCAAATAGGTGATATAGAAAAGGCTGAAATGTTCAATGCCTGGGTTTTTTTTCTTTTGTTTCAGTCTTCACCAAAAAAAAAGGCTAATTATGACTAAAAGTTTATTTCAGTTAGTACTAAGAATTTGAGAGTAGGAGAGTAGGAACTATTTTCAAATAGGAAAAGAACACCTGAAGGAATACTGAGGTAAATTTGAGCATTCAGGACAGAACAGCCTAATCAAACTTACCCTTAAAATACTTAACGAAAGCAATTTCTCAAGGAGTAGTGATTCGCAGCAAGAGTAAGTTCCCAGAAAAGTCGAGAAAGGCAAACACAATGTCACATCTGACAAATAAGGAAAGAAAAATCTAAAGAATTACAGAAAAGTCGGCCCTAATTGCATTTCCTAGGCACTGGAACGAAGTATTAAACAACCCATTTGTAGGCATCTAGAGAACAGTAAGGAGATAAGGGGACGTGCAGAGGGACACATCAGAAACTGTCGTAGTTCAGCCCCGATCGGACCAGACTACGCAGTCTCTCTCTCACTCCCCCCACACTCCGAGAGAATAGGGAGAGAAAATATAAGGAAAAACGGCTCAAGGTTTGAGATAAGGACAGGGAGAAATCCTTAAAGTTACCGTCACGGGGAAAACAGACTCAACTTGGGGAAAACTATTCATTTATTACTACAAACAGCAGGATAATGAGACAGAGAACAAGATAACCTCCCCCCACCCCTCCGTCTTCCCAAGCTTAACATTATCTCTACCAACTTCCCCTCCCGAGTGGCACGGGGGGGGGGAAGAGGGAATGGGGGTTGCAGTCAGTTCATCATACGTTGTTTCACACCGCTGCTTCATGGTCGGGGGAAGAACTCCTCACATTCCTCCCCTGCTCCATTGTGGGGTCCCTCCCACGGGCCACAGTCCTTTGTGGAACTGCTCCGGCGTGGGTCATCTCTTCCACGGGTGCAGTCTCTCCAGAACAGCTGTCCCAGCGGGCCCTCCATGGGCCACAGCTGCCTTCAGGCATCCACCTCCCCCGGTACGGGGTCCTTCACGGGCTCCAAGTGGATCTCTGCTCCTCCGTGGACCTCCATGGGCTGCAGGGGGACAACCTGCTCCACCATGGTCGTCACCACAGGCTGCAGGGGAATCTTGGCCAGGAGCCGCATTACTCCTCCCCCTCCTTCTGAACTGACCTTGGCGTCTGCAGCCGTTCCTCACAACAGGCTGGTAGATGTCTCTCAGGATCTTTTTTACATCTCATTCACTTCTCATCTCCTCTCCACTTCTTGCAGCCGGGCTGGACCGAGTCGGGCCCAGTCGGCTGCCTGGCGAGAGGCCAGAGGGTGAGGCCTGCAAGGCCCATGAGGCCTGCGCCTCCCCCTCTGCGCCTCTGCCCCTGCTCAGCTTCTTCACATCTTCTCTTCTCTCTCTTTTTTTTTTCTGTTTTCCCCTTCTTAAATACGTTATCGCAGAGGCGTTATCACGGGACATTCTGCTACCAATTGGCTCGGCCTTGGCCAGCAGCAGGTCCGCCCTAGGCCCGGCCGAGTCCACTGAACAAAGGGGAGCGACTTCTAGCAGTTTCCTACAGAAGCTACCACCTTAGGCCCCCCCTTACTAACAAAACCACGACAAAATCCTATCAAGCTGATCTCATTTCCTTCTTTGACAGCAAAACAGATATAGGGGATGCATTTGATACAGCATATCTTCAACACAGTCCCACATGACATTCATAAGCAAGCAAGGCAGATACAGACTGAATTAAATTCGGACAAGGCAGATGTGCAACTGATTGGAAAGCTGGACTCTGAGAACAATCATTTGCTGCCTAAGTGGGAGAACATCTCACACAGGCTTCCACAATGCTGTCTTCTAGCTCTAGTACTATAAAACATTGCCATTAATTAACTTGCTCAATCACATGGACAGTGAGCTTACCAAATTTTTAGATAATGCCCATTTAGAATACAAAAAATGTCGCTTAAATTAGAGGAATGGCTTGAAATCAATATGATAAAATTCATTGAAGATAAATGAAGAGAAATATGAAAAGCACAGAAAGAAAATGAATGACAATAATACTGCAGGAGAGAACCTGAAGGTTACATGAGACCACAAACTGAATCTCCGGAAGAGGCGAAAAACGTCAGTCAAGGGAGATACTGAAAGGAGTGCTTATAATATCATGGAGGTACTTACTCATGTCTCTTCACTGTTAGTGAAGAATCAGTTGCATGGGATGTGGAAAACAAATGGGAGCTTTAGAAAATATGTAATATTTTCATGTCTTCACATAGAAGAAAAGAAATAAGGACAGAGCAGAGGCACAGCAATTTATATCTCTTCATAATGGGCTGTTATAAAGGCATATCAGTGACTTCTCCATCCTTCTTGAGAGAGGGAGAAAAAGAAACGGGCCTACATTTCAGGAAAGGAGATTTAGTTTAGAATTTGGATGGTTGCAGCTATGTGGTAATTTAAGTGCTTAGTTTACCTCAGGCTGCTGCAAACACAGGCAAGCATCTCACAAGGTAGGTTTGGTCTGCCAGCTGTCATCTTCTCCCACAGCTATAGCACAAATGAAGTGCTGAATATTTCTTCAAGCCTTTTTTTTTTTCTGTGAAACTATGAGTTATGTTTGTTAGTCACATCATCAGGTTGTATGAACTAGGAAAACTAAGTGACCTGAGTGCATGCTATACAGTTTACTAATCTGTATTTTTGATGACTCGTGTTCATGTGGAAACTCTTCTTTTGCAGCCTCGAATTCGGATCAAGAGCTAAACCGTAGAGTATTTTGAGGCCTGTTTCTATACTGAGAAGGAATCCACGGCACAAATATTATTTAAAGCACCATTTAAAAAAAAATTGCTTCCAGTATGCTAATTGCAAAGCAGTAATAACAATAAAGTATTCTTTCAAGAGACAATCTTATGTACTAGCTTCATTAACCCCAGAGACACACACATGAATGTGCCTTATTGAAATATGATTTCTTGAAGTGCTTGCTGGTTTAAAAGATGCCCAAAATAACACAGTATATTTTCTTTAGAAATAATATAAATGTTGAAATTAAATAAAGCTGTATTTTTGTTGCAAATTATCTGCTGTGATTCTCATTTTTACTCCAGTAAATTTAGCTCTATTTGCTTCAAATAGCTGAGAACAAATGCCAGCATCAGTGGGAAAGGAATGCTCCCACGCTCTTAACCTTAGTCACGTTTTGCCACCACACAGACATTTACATTTTGTGAAATACTGCAGGAATTATTGACATTTGTGTCAGCACGCACAGTGATTCTTCCTGTCATGCAATACTCATAGCCCTTTCAGCCAGGC
Source organism: Chlamydotis macqueenii (assembly GCF_036417535.1). Classification (NCBI taxonomy): domain Eukaryota; kingdom Metazoa; phylum Chordata; class Aves; order Otidiformes; family Otididae; genus Chlamydotis; species Chlamydotis macqueenii. The sequence continues at coordinate 26,199,402 of NC_141558.1, forward strand.
AGTGCCTGTGCCAGCCAGTGAGTACAGGCAGAATTGTCAGCTGCATTCCTGGCACATGTGGAAGAATCACCGCTTTCCTCTCCAGTTTACACTGCTGTTTTTTTGACCCTGTGCTGCTCCCACACGATGTTGCCCAAGCCTGGATCTTAAATAATCTGCTTTCAAAATGTATTATAAAAGTCTAAGGAAGATGATTGTCAATACTTGCATGAGTCAACTGCCTTCTCCCTGTCCCCTTGATCCTTTGAACCACAAATCACCCCACAGGTATGTATATGCTCAGGACCTTTGCATTGCAGCCCTGTCCTGGTGCGCAGGAGCGTTTTACCTCCTGACACACTGCTATGTGCTGTGGTCAAGATTAATATTTTAATGAGAATTGCTTTCATTAAAATTAATGCAGTGAAATAATTTACAAAATATTGTGAGTTAAAACATTGACATTAAATTCAATTTAAATGGAATAGGCTACTCAGCCTCTTGTGCTATCGGGTCTGGTGTAGTTTCAAGACAACCTGCATTTAAATTGTTGAAATGTAGAACTGTGAAAACAGAAGAGAAGTTCAGCAATCAGTGAGTCTCTCTATAAGGGTAAAATGCACATTTTTCCTACAGAAACACATATGTCCTTCAAAATTACAGATTGGTAGACATATAAGCTTTGGTTTTGTATTAGTTTATTTTCTCAACAGAAAAATAATTGAAGTGTGTACAGCTTGTGGACAGCATACCTGTTAGTCAGATGGTGAGAAAAAAAATTGAGAAAAGCATTTCAGTGAGCACAAGAGAGAATTCCTGGGGACAGAAATCAACACGTATAGGTAAATATAACAAAAAAAAGTACTAAAAACTTTAAAAACGAGATATAAATGAATACATATAAACACATCTATAACTAGAAATGTGTTATAAATATTGTACAAGATGTAATAGGTCTACCCACCAAGGTCCTAATAGTATTTCTTGTTTTCAGTAGAGCATTGAAGTGGGCAAAATTCATATTTAGAACCAAGTGACATGTGTGATTCTCAAAAGTTTTAGTAAGCTTTCCTGCCCATTTTTTTCAAAGCACATACTATGTTCTGAATTTGTTCAAACCAAACTATCTTTTCCTCCTGAATTTCATTTTCATAAAGCCCAAATCCTGTCTAGCATGTCTAGCCAAGAGAATTATCCACATGGTATGTTTCAGCTTTAAATTAGCCCAGGAGATAGATTGAAGCCCATAGGTGGAAGGAACACAAGCAAGAGAAAGAACTACCAGGATTATAGGAAGGGCAAAAGAGGAATCCTTTTGTTGACCTCCAGGTTTGTGAGTTTGTTCATCTGAGCATACTTTAAAAAAACATTTTCCTTATCTGTTCAAACAGCTTCTGTCTGGAAATAAAAAATGAGAGTGTATTGGCTATAATAGCCTAGGAAGTCTGGTCCAGGAGACCAATAAAAAAAGTATTAAGAGAAAAAAAAATCCTTTATGGAGAGATTATAAAGAGCAAAACTCAACACAAAAAAAAAGATTGCTTTTTCAGTAGTACTGTAAATGTAATGGTTGCTGCTTATTCAATAGTGCAGTATATTTAGTCCAAGTTCAGATGCCTTTACCCTGCTTTTAGTCATTATTTTTCTGGTAAAATACACATTCCCTTCGGGATCACCATCATAGAATCACAGAATCATACAATGGTTTGGGTTGGAAGTGACCTTTAAAGGTCATCTAGTCCAATCCTCCTGCAAAGAGCAAGGACATCTCCAACCAGATCAGGTTGCTCAGAGCCCCCCTCCAACCTGGCCTTGAATGTTTCCAGGGATGGGGCATCCACCACCTCTCTGGGTAACCTGTTCCAGTGTTCCACCACCCTCACTGGCAAAAATTTGTTCCTTATATCCAGCCTAAATCTACCCTCTTTTAGTTTAAAACCATTACCCTTGTCCTATTGCTACAGCCCTGCTAAAGAGTCTGTCTCTGTCTTTCTTATAAGCCCCCTTTAGGTACTGGAAGGCCACTATAAGGTCTTGCCAGAGCCTCCTCCAGGCTGGAGAGCCCCAACTCTCTCAGCCTGTCCTCACAGGAGAGGTTCTCCAGCCCTCTTATCATCTTCGTGGCCCTCCTCTGGACTCGCTCCAACAGGCTCACATCCTTCTTATGTTGGGACTCCAGAACTGGATGCAGTACTCCAGGTGGGGTCTCATGAGAGCAGAGGAGAATCACCTCTCTCGACCTGCTGACCACGCTGCTGGTGATGCAGCCCAGGATGCGGTTGGCTTTCTGGGCTGCAAGCACACATTGCTGGCTCATGTTGAGCTTCTCATCCACCAGTACTCCCAAGTCTTTCTCAGCAGGGCTGCACTCAATCCCTTTGTTCCCCAGCCTGTATTGACAATGACTGCCTATGTTTAGTGAGGGCTTGTGGTCCTCCTTTTCCCTCATTCTCTTGCAGGCAAACACACAGTCTGATACAGCGTTCATCCTATCCTGTGCATGCTTCTGGTATTTCTGTTGTTGCTACATGCTACACCTCAGGCTATCAAAAAAAGATTTATTAAATTTGGCCCAAGTGGCCAGAGGGAGATTTGCCTAGCACAAGTGATGTACCTGGGCAGTGACATTGGGTCATTGGAGAAGAGGAGGCTCAGGGGAGACCTTATAGCTCTCTATAACTGAAGGGCGGTTGTAGTGAGCTAGGGGCCGGCCTTTTCTCTCGTGTAGACAGTGATAGAACTAGAGGCAATGGTTTCAAGCTGCGCCAGGGGAGATTCAGGCTGGACATTAGGAAATATTACTTCTCGGAAAGGGTAGTCAGGCACTGGAATGCACTGCCCAGGGAGGTGGTGGAGTCACCGACCATGGGTGAAGAAGAAACGTTCAAGAAACGTTTGGATGTTGTGTTGAGGGATATGATTTAGCTGAGAAGTATTGGTGATGGTTGGACTGGATGATCTTTTAGGTCTTTTCCAATCTTGATAATAATTCTGTGAAAATTCTGTGAAATTCATCACTTGAGAAAACTGGGTTGCTGCATCAGACTAAGGGCAGCCCTTGGCCCGATGATTCAGCTGTTTGGGATCCAAAGCCTGATTTGATGAGGCACAGCTCTGTGGTCTTGACTCAGTATAATGAGAAAATTGCTTAAATATCATGAAGTACACAAGCTAAAGCTATGCAAAATGAGAAAAGGGAAAGCACAGAGGGAAGCATTTTCTTAAAAGGCTGACAGTAGCACCTCAAGGATACAAAAGGAAATAATCTGTATCTTAAGGTATAAAAATATCGTTAAAAGCAGAGAAACAGAAAGTGGCAGCTCAGGAACACTGAGAATCAGCCTGTAAGGATCCATAAGCACAATTCTTCTCCACTTAACCAATGCTCACCTACTTTGCATAAGCTCACTGACTGTCTTGCTGGAGCTGATGAGCACATTAATAGTAACTGACTAGCATGTGGATTAGCCAAGGCATAATTGCTGCATATGAATAAGTTGCATATATCATTCTTGCAGCGTGTCTTTGTACATAGTAAAAGACGTTTGAATGAAAAATGAGCTGGTAATTTCTATGTAAGACTGCTTTCACTTATGCAAGGAGTAGTATCTAGTCATACATAGGGCAATCATCTAGTCATACATAGGGCAATCATAGGCTATTTCTACATCAGTAAAGTCATACAACCCAAAGCAAATGGCACAGAGGATCTTATAAGTTAAGGGAAGAGCCTGCTGCAAGCTGGCTTCTCCAGAAGCGGACTGGTGACATTCACGTTGCAGTAATGTCAAACTTAGTATGTATCCGAAGCACCTCTAAGCCTGCTTGGTGGTATGGCTGATGGTAGGCACATGGAAAACCTAATCAGTTTGCTGGTACTGGTTTGGGAGACTACTTCTGCCTCTGCCCTTGTCAGTCTACTCATGGTCAAGAGAAGAGTTTAGACTTGGTGTGCCAGCACTTACTGGTGGGATCAGATAGGGCTGCACATCTGAGGTGAACACCAGTGGGTACACATCTGCCACGCAACACCAGTACAACACCTTCTGAGAGCTTATACTGACAGTGAAGGATGTTATGATCACCTTGCCCTTCACCTTGAACCAGCTGGTGAGGAAACAGCTTGGAACTGGCAAGCTCACTGCAAGCATGACCTCTCTGAAGCTATGTGCAGCCATACACAGGCTCATCTGTCCATGACAGTCTTCACTGACAGCATAAGAAAGGTGGCATGTGGTCCATAGTATGATGGGGACACTGCCAAGATTTCCATCCCTAGTTGTGTCTCCTAAGAGGTTCCTGTCCCAGGTACGAGCCACAATGATGGCTGTTCCCCATTCTGCAAGCCCAGTGAAGCACTACTGAGGAGAGCACTTGCAGCTATGTGGCTGTATGCATACTGTGCTGGTTCATGCACAGGTTCCCCCATTCTTCCCATGTATTTACTCAACTGAGTCCAGAGTAGGCTGGCCATGGCCTCAGGGCAGTGCTGGAGTATGGCTGACAATAAGAAGAATGAGATGGCACCTGCTGCCTGGAGGTTGACCAAGGGATGTAGCTGGGGTGGGAAGCATGCATAGTGAGTTACTGTGGTGGTGTGTTGGTTTTGTTTAGTTTGGGGGGGCTATGGTGGCAGCTTCTGCAAAAAGCTGCTAGGAGTTTCCCTTTTGTCTGGAGGACTTGGCCAGGTTTAGGGTGGACCCCTAAACCAATAGGTGACGGAATGTTCCCTGATAACGCCTCTGTGATAATGTATTTAAGAAGGGGGGAAAAGTTTAAAAAAAAGTGAGAAGTGGTGAAGAAGCAGAAGCAGGGGGCAGAGAGAGGGAGGCGCAAGCCTTGTGGGCCTTGCGGCCCTCACCCTCTGGCCTCCCGCCAAACGGTGGTTATCCTGCTTTGGTTTTAATAATAAACAAATAGTTTTCCCCAAGTTGGGTTTGTTTTGCCTGTAACGGTAATTTCAATGATCTCTCCCTGTCCTTATCTCAAACCTTGAGCCTTTTTTTTTCTTACATTATCTCTCTGCATTCCTTCAGAGGGTGGGGGAGTGAGAGAGAGACTACGTAGCTTGGTCCCAAGTGGGGCTAAATTACGAGAGGTGGGAAGAGTGAAAAGGCTATGAGGCTGTAACAATCACTTAGTACCATGTAATACCTATAAAATTTTCTTCTTTTACCTGTGGTTGTTGACTCTAAGTGCTTGAGCGTGTGAATCTGTGTGTGAGGAAAAGGATCTCTTTGGCATGGGCAATCTGAGTCAGTTTCTCTTCCTCTGCTTCTGACTTTGACCCTAAATCTGTCAATTTAAATATCTGAGGAACTGGATGCATTGGTCCCAGAGGCTGTGTGTAGCAAATTGCACTGTGGCAGGACTCTTAAACATCTCATGAAATTTGTCACCACTATTTTGAGTTACACATAACCTGGATTAGCGTTATCATTAGAACTGATATAGGCAGCCCTGAAATATCTGAATTAAAAGTGACACTACTTGATATTGTGCCACCAGCCCACAACAGTGAGCTCTCAGGTTGTTGTCAAATAGGGTGAAAGCAGCCCGATTCCTGCGCCTTCTCCAAATATACAGAGACAATGAGAAAATCACTTTAACACACAACTTTTCTCTGTATAAACATGTCTAGGAGCTAGTCACTCACAGCTTGGGAGGATGAATCCTGTTCTGTCTTCAGTACATGGGAGAGAGAAGACATTGTGGGATAATACTTTGGATGAAATAGATTTGCTTAAAAAACTTTTACTACGTTGCAGCCATTAATAATAAAGAGTAGTTAATAACAAGCTGTTGCAGCAATTACAAATCGGTGATGTATTTTGTGCAAAGACTCACCAGTTGAGTCTCCATTTAAGTTCAAAGAAAGGGATGGCCCGTATCATAGCAGAGTTTCATCTGGAGATAAGCAATTATGCGGACTCTCTGGATGCATTGAGTTGTGTCTACCAGCAAAAGATTTAATTGGGGTGTGGTGTCCCGGTTTCTTCCTAAACTGGCCAAGTGTCACTTCATTTTCCTGGCACAAGGTGCCAGCAGCACTGCCATTCTCCCACTGGATTTGGGCACAAGGCTTTACCCTAGTTTGCTTGCAGCAGCCAGGAGAAGGAAAGGCCCCATGGTCTTCTGATGGGGTGGACTCTGCCCTCCATCCTGGGAGTGACCTCCAGCACCCAGAGCCTCACTGGCCAGTGCTATCGCCTGTACTCCCAAGGTGATTCGAAACTACATTTTAGTGTCTAATAGGCTCATTCAGACAAATCAGGGAGACATTTGAAAGAAAGGTTGTGGAATAATCCCAATCCAATTTCTAAAAGATTCTTGGACATTTAAAACTGCTTTTTATTTGTTACTCCACCAAGTATTCAGTGATATTAATACTTGAATTCCTGCCAAACTTGGTGTTTTTTGAAGCTCAAGGGTAGATATCAAGTAATGCTGAATCAGGTACAATTCAGATATTTTTGTGTTTAATTGTGAAGACTGAAACTAGGACTAGGACCCTAACTGAAAAGCTTAGTAGAGCTCTTATGCTTGGAATAGGTTAATCTTCAATAGAGAAAAAGGATCATACTTAACTGTTTCTAAATAGTTACAGATAAGTCAACATGTGCTTTCACACAGCGAACAGAAAGCTAGTTTTGCTTACAAAGGAAACTACTGAAATAAAAATATTTGTTGACCCACAGCAGCATAGATTCCTGGGTTTTTTTAAGGTTTGAACACATGCCAACAAATAGGAAAAAGATTTTATCAAGTTTCAGCACAGTTTATTATGCCACAAACCAAAGCTGTTTAGAACCACAAGTTACATTTTCACATTTCTTTAAAAGAAATCTCATTCCTGTGTAAACTAGCTCGTGTCACTTCCAAACAATTCCCCTGCCTCTAGTTTATCATTAGCAAGTCTTTAAAGTTGAAAATGAAAAAAAATCCCAAGAAACAAAACCAAATGATACCAGAGGTCCATAACTTAAAATGCAGGTACATCTTTTTATTTAATCTGACTGGCTGATAACATTTATCACGTATGGTAGGTTTTTTTTTTCTTTCTTATGCTTCCAAAGCGAGGAGATAACTTTGTAAAATTATTTCCAAAGATCTGTAATGACAAAGAACATTTGCATTTTGCTAATGTCAGTGCAAATCGGAAGTCATTCTCTTGGAGCTGATGGAGTCACATAGACATAAGGAAAAGAACTGGCTTATCATTTTTACTGGGCACTTCACTGGAGTTTCCATGAACATGTCTTCTCTCATTTTCCTTGTGTTATATTTGATGCATTATAGCGGTCAGTGACAGACTTAACATTGTCCAAATTTTTGTCTCATAAACAAAATGTAATAAAAAAACACATAGAACAAACTTGAAGACTAAGATTTATGTCCTATTATGTGATGTACAGTGACTGCATGTTGCTGACCTTGGCCTTTTTATTAACTTCCACACAGAAGAGTGTTTGCTACAGAGCAAAATAAAAATTGTGTAGTCTGATGCAATTTTCCCTCATTCACAGTTCTTCAGCTGTGGTGGGGACAGTGCAGGAGGCAGGTCCAATAAAAGCACTGCTAGCAAGAAATCATATTAAAGACTTGAATATTTTAATTACAAGCCCTTATGGATAAACACAGACAAATGTGTTCCCCCTTAATGCCTCTGGCATTCATGGCAATGCATCCAAACCACCTGCCGTTTGATTCTATGCCTTCCTGTAGTACTGAACAGCTCTGCTGATGTCACAAAGGGAAAGATCCCCTTCATTCCCTAGAAAACAGTCTGTCATTAACTTCTCCAGGTTCTTCTCATTTACTACAAAATGGAGACAGAAGGATGACTGTTCTTGCCTCTGCTTGTTCAGCTTTGGAGACTTGAATTTTCTTGAATTTTTTTTTTTTCAATTTAACCTTATACATCAGGAACTTCAAAGCTCTTTGTCACTTTTATCTGAATCTTTTAAGTTTTGGCAACAGTACCACCCATATTTCTTTAGGTTTGCTGTTCAAAATCCTGGAGATCATACATCAAGTAGCAAAGGCTGTTAGACTTATCTTTTGAGATCTGCTCTGTTTTTCTTTGTGTTTTTGCTAATACAGTAATTTCCTTTTTAAATAGCTATGAGTAATCATCAGTAGGTGTTTAATACGCTATTTACAGAGATTGCCAAGTTTGTTTTAACTAAGGAAATGCAAACCTTAAAAGAATATATTTGGGTAATAACTTTTACTGAGTATCACCTGACTTTTTTAAATTTTCCCACAAAAAAAACCCAGTGCAAAACAAAGCATATAAAGCTAAGATAGATCACTGGAAACAAGCTTGAAATAAGGGATGCAGCATAAGTTTACCGCAGTGATATAGCTCTGCGTATCAGGAGGAAAATGTAGATGTAATACAATCTGAGTGCTATATAGTTTCCAATTGTATGGAGAACAAGCTACAGGTAAATGAAGCCCAGAAGAAAGAGAGCTTTCTTTGACATCATCTGCTCATTCCTCACATTGTTTTGATTTATTTAAAAGTACAGAATTAAAATATTGGACCATGTATATTCTGTATATGCTGAAACTTTTACTATACACTTTCTCATTTGCAAAAGAATGCACCCAAGTTTTCACTATGATGAGTACATAGTTGTGGCTCTGTTTCCAGTATCTCTGTATCTTGGGCAAATAAATCAGTTTACAACATGTCTGACTAATAATTAACACATTCAGAGTCTACCTAGAAAACTGTAGTCCACAGCTTTCTGTTCATGTTTCTTTCTGAATGCTGAAGTTCTTACATCTACAGTACATGGACATTTACTGACAAAGTGTAGCACAGAGAGCCTTAAAAAAGGCTGCTAGAGGCAGAAGAATGCGGCTCAACTGTCAGGTGTTGCTTTTATATTGCATTGCAAGGGAAGTTTGGATGGCAAAGCAGCTTGACTCTAGAAGAAATTTCCCCAGAGGACTTAACTCTGATGAAGATGGTGGTTCTGCAAAGTGGAACAGGTTAAAAAGGAGTCTGCATCAGGGAAGGTCCTGCAAGGTGCGAGGCTGCTGCACAGGAAGAAATGATGACTGCAGCTTTAACATCATCTCCAGAGCAGCTATATGTTACTGTGACCAGTTCTGCGCCTCAGGTTCTCCTGGCCCTGTAGACTGTTGTGCTGACTACTGGGAAGTCTGTGACAATCCCATTGAGCCCACTGGGTCAGATGAGCCTTGGCCACCCCCAACATCAGGTAGGTGTAGAGAAAATATTCAGTTGGTGTTAGTGCATCGCAATAAAAATGTGCTTGGATTAATCTTTAGAGTGTATACATCCTAAAAATGTGACTAAAGACACAGTGGACAAATACACTGAGTATAGAATTGGAGTAAGAATTATGCTTGCTATTATTTCTTTGTCTTTAGGAGCATATTTTTAGAACTTGCTAAATCATATTTCTGTTTGGTAGAACCTCTGTTTTACCTGAAACTTTTCAGAGATAACCTCATCGGGTTAAAATTAGTGTAATCTCATCACTTTCAACAGAGTGATGAGAGTCTCACAGATTAACGTGAGATGAACAGCAAGCTCTAAATTTTGGTATCCATCAGTACAAATAAATAATCAGGAAAACTGAGAGTTACCCTGAATGATACTGCCCTGAGGTGTTCTGCAAAGGTTTTGATTCAGCATAGCTTTCCTGTGGGACATAATTTTTCATGCAGATCGGGTGCAGGAGTAGGTGAAGGGATGTGTTTAGAGCAAGGATTTCTGGCATATTTTAGGTTCTTACCAGTTAGTTTGTAGTGGAAGTTCCTCCAGGACTACTCTAAACTCAGTCTATTTTTTTAGAACTAGAGATTGCAAAAAAGTTAGCTACAAACAGCTGGTCCTCCCTTGGTTCCTGCACGGGCCAAATCACAGCTGGTGAGAAAAGTTTAGAACAGTGGATTTTAAGACTAAGTCACTTACTACTGGTAGATCAAATCTGGCTGAAAATGTGGAGGCTGTATCAAAATTTTAAAAGCCTAAAATCAACAAAAATACCACCACAACATTTGAAATTCAATGTTTCTTTGCAATAACCCTGCTCTTGCGTTCCAGCACTCAGACCACAAGCTCTTTAGGAGGCTCTTAAGCCAGGCTTATGGCCAAAATCTGATAAGTGGGAATGACAGAAATGCTGTAAAACAAATTTGATTTTCCAAAGTGTTTTTAATAATCTAAAATAATGTTCTATGATATACGTAAATAAAGAAATTTTTTTTCATCTTTATTTGATGCGGTAGTGTATATTATTTCCAACAGATCGGGGGTTGTTGTCATAAGCTCTACACAAATATTTAGCAGTGTTTCTGCTCCAGAGCTGACAGCCTGCGGCTCTGGTTTGGCAAATTTTCATGGAAACAAATCACTACAAAACCTGTAGCATTTTCTCATGTAGGCCCTGCCATAGGTCTACCTCTAAAAGGTAAAAGTGTAACAGAAGGTTTAGATAATGGTATAGGTGAGGGGTAATATTTTTACTGCCTGTCTTATTACATTTTTTTATATGTGTGTTCACATGCCAGAGGTAGCAATTTGTATTTACTCTAGTCAAACACCTTTATTTGTCCTACAGGTGAGCGTATATCTTTATTTTTTAACATCTTATCTCAAAACAAGATCTTGTTTTCTGAACCTTAAAATGCTTAATTGATGGAAAGTCTGCAACATTTTTTATTCTGTTTATTGGAGATTTGTTATACAAGTAATTTAAAGGGTAAAAAGGGGAATAACAAAGCAGCCAAAATACAGAAGGAAAAAAAATATCTAAAGGAACTTTCTAGAGCTTAAACGTCTGAGGAACAGGGAAGAGAGAATGAAATTGGAAGGAAAAAAAAAAAGGAAAAAAGGAAAAGAGTGAATGTCTGAAGATTAAGCAAACTATGAAGAATTTCAAAAATGACATAAGTGTATTAGCTGAATTTTAGTAACTGAGACTACACTTCTGCCTTTCGCTAAGAACTATTTAAGTGCTAGAAGACCACATACGCCAAGGTACTTTTCACCTGGAAGATTTTGATCTTTTGGTTGCCTGTGTTTTTGCTCTCAGTGCTTCCTGAGTCATATTACTTTAAATAAACCAATAAACTGAAGTGCTTTACATGGGCTGGAATGAACAGCAATAAAACTCTTCAGTGCTTTATTTCTGGATCCCCGTCTATTCACTGACTTGATGGACGGCAGCAGTAAGCTACACTGTGATTTCTTCTATGGGTGTACACCATGCTGAGGACCAGTCTTGATTTAATGATGTGGAACAGCTTTGACGTTGCCCTTATGAACCCAGCACTCAGTATGTTTCGATGGCTTTCCTGTGTAGTTTCAGAAGAAACTGTGCACATTCCTGCCTTAGAAACCAAATAGAAGTTCTGGATACGTTTATAATTATTATTTTAATTGTTATTGTTAGAAGAACTGCTAGAGTTTTATTTATTCACTATAATTATAATTTACTTTATCTTTTTGTTTCAATTACTCTAACAGTACAAAAGGCCCTGTCAGGGTCAACACACTGGATCTTGGCCTGGAGGTGGTATGAAAGTCACATCCAGAGAATTTGCTAATTGCTTTTATGCTACAAAGTCAGGATCTGGCCTACAAGTGAGATATTTCACTGACAAAAGTACTTACATCAATACTGTGGGCAAATGAAGTAAGAGCTATAAGAATATAGGATGCTGGACTGGGAGGAAGTCAAATCCACTTCCTTCTGGTAGTGATATTCACGTTATATTAAATCCCATTCATAAAGTTATCAGGCCGCATCTTCAAATTAATTAATTTCCCACATAATATATTAATATTCCAGCCTAGTATATTCATGGACAGATAATCTCACTGTTCTCTCACACAGTGTCTTTTAGCTTAGATATCTCTGCTGTCTGCCAACGATGCCTCAGGCAGCAGTCCTGGCCCCCTAAGTCGTAATTTGGCTAGACAAAAGAAACTGTATGGTTTTAATCTCAGTCCCCTAAGCATACATTATTAGAAAGTTGCTTCTGTGCTTGTCCATGGCTGTACTTTTTCTTGGGTGTGGGCAATGCAGCACCTGAGCTCCAGTGCTCTGTCCTGCTGCTCAGACGCTGCGTTGGTATTACTCACCTCAACATATTTGAAATATCTTGTTTGATGCCTCCTTCCAGCTACCATCTGATGCTGACTTTTGGGGCAGACTGTGACAAACCATGACACTTAAGTAATTTACCTTGGGTATTCCTTGAAAAAATGTCTCAGACCTTAGCAGAAGCTGAATTAGAGCAGAGACTTAGGGCCCCAGACTGCTTGAGTGGGATACATCTTACCTACATCTGCACTGGCTAACATAGCCTGCTCTATGACTAACAGGGGAAGAGAAGCACTTACAATTCATTCATCAGCTTTAGTCTCTTCTGCACTTCGGTATGAAATGAGTTATGGCTTAGAAGTGCATATCTCTCTCCTGCAAATAAAGGAGGCCTTTGCGGCTGAGGTACACGTGTGTGTGCCTGGGCAGACAAACTCCAGCCCTTGCCATGAGAGGGGGATGGCCTTCCTCACACTTCTGATGGGGTGAAAAGCATGATATAATGCAAATGCAGGTCAACACTACATTCATATGAAATATGATTTAAGCTTCTTGAAAATGGAGGAGAAAGGAGAACTTCAGGGCTCCTGGCTCCAAACCCTTTCAGCGGGGGAAGGAACATGATGTCTACCTGCAGGCTCACCGGTGGATGAAGCACGAGAACAGGCTGGAAAGCAAAGATCTGGTTTTGGAGAGTATGTGAAACATACATTTGGCTTGAAACGTAATTGATCTGTCTGGTTTTCAAAGAGGAATTAAAGTGGTGAGGAAAAAGAATATATTACACTAGGTTTGGAACAGTTTTTTAAAATTCTATAACTGGAAAACATATTTCTATTTTAATTGCCAATTATAAAATTATTTTAATTAGAAACGTATTATTTTTAATTTTATTACTGGAGAATAACTTTATTTGAAGATTTTTTCTTTTTATATGTGAGATAATAGTTTTTCAGTGAGTGTTTTGAATCTGTTCCTGATTTTATTTACTATGAGTGATAATGTACCTGATAAAAAATTAAAATACATTAAACTGCCTTCATTACTTGGAAGAAACTGGAAATAGATGTTGCTGACTTTCAACTAAATAATTTATGCATACTGCATACAAAAAACATAATTCAATAACAGCAAGAGTTTTGAGTTAATTCACTTCAAAAATGATTATATTTTTTCACACATCTATATGTTATGTTGACAGGTTGTAATAAGGATGGCCGATATTATGGAGAAGGAACAGTAATTAAAGACAACTGCAATTCCTGGTAATGTTTCAGAAAATAGCAAATTGAATTTTATTTAGCATATGTCATGAAACAGAAATTAAGGTAGTGAGTATCCTTAAAATCATATTAAATATGTAATCAAATCAAAATGTCTGGAAGAGTAGTGCTGTATTAAGGTACTGTAGAACTTGATTACAGCCAACTTAAAAGAATGGCAAGAGGTCAGTGGGCTTTCTAGTTGAGATATGAAAATGACAGTATTAAAATGTTGTCCTCTCTGGCCTAATTCTGTTTCTGCTCAGTCAGTTTTCTGGCTCTGATTTGTGTTGAAATGGTTCCAGCCTAGACCTGGGCATTGACCTGAATGTAGACAAAACAAATATATAAAGTTTAGAGGATTATTTAAAAATGTCTTCCTCTGTTTCTTTGGCATGAGTGATGAGATTTTATATTAATTCATAAGAAAAGAACATATATATGTATGTTTATGTAGGAAAGGGATGAACTGTTCGAGCACCCCTTTCTCTGCCTCGGGACAGGAGCAGACAATGTAGGCAGGGGAGCTCTGCTGCTGGCCCTGGCAGTAATCTGCCTGAGCCACCTCCCTACTTTGCCTCTCCAAAAACCAGCCCTGCATGTCCAGCCTCAGGGCAGCCTGGGGGAATCCAGCAGCACTCAGAGAGGGCTGGGGCCTCCACTGCCCTGACTTTAGACCAGAGTCCTTGGAGCAAGGTATCTGCAGCCACATGGTTCCTTTCTTGGTTTCCACAGTGAAACTTCCTCGAAGGACATTGCCTTTTTTCCCTGATTTGGTCTTGCAACAAAATTTTTCAAATACAGCCTTTCCCAGAAGCTATAAACCTTCCCACCTTGTTCCAATTAGGAATCATTAGGCAGTGAAGTAGCAAGAAGCAGCATTAAGTTTTCGTAAATACTATGTGACATTTATATTGTTTACATTTTTTCTCCATCTTCCTTCTGCTGTTAAAGTACATATTTTTTTCTTTAACGATTCATTTGCTGCTCAGTGATATTCTTGCCCTTTCAGCAAATGCTCCCAGAGTCTCTGGAAGTGTTCAAAAGAAGTATGCCTTGTTCGCCAAGACTTAATTCAGCACATCAATTCTGGAGATTATGGGTGAGAACACTATTATTTTAAGGTTTTTGTTGTAAATCACTGTATTGCCTATTGTATGTATGTGCAAATTACAAGTTCTGCAGTCCTCCCCACTCCTTTCTTTCCCAGTAACATTACAGCAATTTGACAGTACATGTACATCTGTGAAACTTTCCTAAATCTCTGGCAGATCATAGAGTTTTAAATGGAAAGATACTGAAGTCTCATACTGGTAAGAGCTGGCACTGTAAACATCTAAAACATTCTCCAAATTTAGTACAATTTTTTTTTTCTCACAAAAAGCTATTTAGATTACCTTCCTGTATTCTTCTCTTTATCTATTACTTGGGATAGGTATTTAAAGTAATTTTTTCTCCTCTTTTAGGAGCGTTGTTACACATAACAGGACTCTAGGTAGTGTTGGAAGAGGAGAGGATGGGCCAAATGGAGACTAAGATATCAAAACTTTGTGGGGTTCAGTGTTTTTCTTGCTACTAGTCCTTGTTCCCCACAGGTAGTGCAGAGGGATTAGGGACACCCCAGTACCAGAGCTCTGCCTGGGGAGCCTGATGGCCTTTTACAGACAGAGATACAGGGGTTGCCTCCTTAGGAGCTGAGGTGCTAAATTCACCAAAGAAGCTTGCACAGATTTCAAGCTGTGACTAAGTGCTGAAACATTTTATATTTCATGGAGACATTCAAGCCGGGTTAGTACAGACAATTAAGTTAGGCACCTGGAGCCCTTCACCTCTCTCTTGTCAGTGGTGAGTGGTAAGGTTTGCCACAGGGTGGTTAGGCCCACTTGAGATATGACTCAACTTCTGCAGGTGCTTGCACTTTTCACTGACTGCAGGCTGACCAAGAGCAATGAGGCTTCTCCTTTGGGCAGCATGAATCCTACCTCCTTGTTCCTCATACCTAAGCAAGACAGAAACGGATAAAGATAATGTCCTCCCCTCTGGCTCAGCTTTTTTCCAGTTATAACAAATTTCAGTGTGTTCCAAATGTGTATGGCTGCAAGGTATTTTTTTTTTCCCTGTTGTGCATATAGTTTATGGGGTTAATGCTACAATCTGAGTCCAGACTACCTAAGAGTGGGAAGCAAATAACTGAAGTGCCCTGAGGAGCCTTTCTTCTCAACTTGGCTATTGGTGTAAAAATCAGGCAGAAGGTGCCAGCTAGTCTTTCTGCTGGGTTCAACAGTGTCTCACTGCTGGTGCACCAGAGCTTGAAGGCAATGTAACTCACTATATGAAGCTGTTAGCTCTCTGTGGGTATCCGATCTGAAGCATAATTTGAGCATAACTTCAAGGCAACAGTAATTGTTATGACTGAGCATCTTGTTTTCCAGTACGCTGAAGCATTGCATGCTCATCTCCTGCAAGCTGATATGACGCTGACCTCAAATCACCACTTTTCATACACTGCTGTGTTGCTCCATCCTACGCTCATTTGCAGTGGAAGAGCCTATACTAAATATTTTCTCATGTGTGTTGAATACAAGGGTTTGAAATACAATTTGAAAAAATTGTTTCTGGATGTTATTAGCAGTGCTCTTAAAAAGGATCAAGGTATTAATGTGAGTGGTATCTCTAACCTGCGTTTTGTTTATTTGCTTTCTGAGGAAGATGGAAAGCTGGCAACTACAGTCAGTTCTGGGGCATGACAGTGGAAGAAGGTTTCAAAAAGCGCCTGGGCACCTTCCCTCCATCTCATTCTTTGCTGAATATGAGAGAAGCTCCCGTAAGTGTCATATAGAATTGTTAATTTTTTAAATAACTTTATCACATGAAAAAATAAATGTGGACAGTTATAAAAAATAAATGTTAAATCCCAGATTTAACACTAAATGCTTCCATGTTGAATATGAAGCTACCAAAATAGTTGTCCAAGCCATAGAGTGTATGGTCCTATTGATGGAAATCAAACAAGGAGGAGAAAAAGCAAATGCTAACCATTGAGCAGCTGTGCACCAATATTAACTTATCATTGTAGATCACTGGTGTTTGAAATCTTTCCTTCTTTAGGATGATTCCATACTGTATTGTCCATTTGCTAATCATTGCACAGACAGCTGTAACCATAAAAAGAATAAATCTGGGCATAGTTCATTAAGACTAACAGCTAAGACTGAACAGCAATCATTGAAAGAAGATCTGAAAGCACATAGGATAAAGCAGTATAAAGATACTTTAGGAGGCTGTGGTTTTGACCAAATGAAAAGAAAAATGATGGGAAGTTTGGAAAAATGAGATGATTCTCTACTACCAGCTTTCTAAATATCTTGGCCATGGCCACTTTCATGGCAACTAAATTAAATTTCCTATCATATATTTATGCTCAAATTAGTTCTGCAGCAAAGCAAATATACTTTAAATTATGCAGGGAGGTTAAGCAGTTAAAGAAATGCATAGTCATTGAATCCAGAGTAGATTTTCCAGTGCTCTGGATTGGCTTCTTTCTTAGAAGACTCAAAATTTAGGAAATCATAGACTAAAAAAACTAACTAGCTCACCATAATGAAATTAGAAAAATTACAAAAATAAGTAGATAGACCCAAGGTTTGCAAATTACATTAAATATAACAGGTTTTTATCTTTGACTTCTATATAAAGCGATGCCATTCGATGATCTATTTGAAGTCGATTGTAGATGTTTGTTGTATGGCATGGCAGAAGGGTTTCCACATCATGAAAGGCCTTGTGGGAACAGCAGTGCAGAGCTACCACTTGACAGGGAATTTGGGAAAGAGTGGGAGGACCATGTGCCTGTGCAACAATTAGCAATCCTAACCCTCTTGCTTGATGCAGACTGGTTCTTTGTCACACACAAACTAGGCTCTCTGCACCAGCGTGGTGAGGCATTGGATTATTGTGGCCTAGATTGGTCACCTTGCTCAAAATTACACTATGGAGGATTGACAGAGAAAGAAGTTGACAGAAATTAAGCTTTGGAATTTTGTCTTGTATGATCTCCTAGACTACTCTTCACATCCAAAGAAGGATCCATTTCAGCTGAGGGTGGCAAGTCAAAATAAGTCAATGACATAAAAGAGTTTAGTGCAATATTTAGGAGCTCTCTGCCACAAATTACCAGTGAACTGCACTGAGGATCAAGAGAGTTGGGGCTGATTTGTTTTTGTTGTCAGCATTTTCCTTGAGGAATATAGTCATGCTTATATAGCAGAAGCATAAAGTGGATATCATGCACCTAGTTCAGAAATTGACATCTACATTACTAGATATCTAGCTAGGTGAGACAAATCCCACCTAGGAAAGTAAGAAAGGGAAAGTTACAAGAAATTCTTCACTATATTTCCTCTTTTCCATTCAGTTTGAGGTAGCTGGTCCCTCAGTGGTCTTGCATTATGTCCATCCTATTGAATCATTCTTATTAAGCTTCCTGTAGCTTCTTTGACTGCTACACTTATTTATGGCCTTTATTCCAGTGATACTTTTCTCAGGCACATTTTCTCTCTCTGCTGTCTTTTTATGAAATCTGTGAGCACAACCAACTACCATTGGACCTACCTAACACCTGAGGAGTGTCAATGCATTCTGCTCCAGAAATCCAGCTTTGCACACATGTGCATTTAGCCATCAGGAAGCTCTACATGTTGCTGGAAGCACAAGCTTTGCACAGGATTCTAAGAAATCTTTCTCTTTACTTACAAAAGCTCAAAAATACAAAATGATGATCTCTGTATGACTTTCTCTGCTTCTGGAGAATTCTTTGAGTTTGCAGAAAATTACTCTTAATTGTACATGAGCCTGTCTCCTACCTATGGTTCTCTTCAGAATTATTAGAACTTCCCTGCTCTTGCTGGAGTGGTTTCTGTCTTAGGTAGTCTTGATGTAAAAATACTTTTCTCTAAAATTTCCTGAAAAGCTCAAAATCTCTCTGATTCTGTCCCCCTCACTGGTTTTCTAGAAGAACATAATCTCTTTAGTGTCCTTGGTCTGCCTCGGGATATTTCCTATCTGCCACATTTTAATACTTCACAAAAACATTCCAAAACAATGGTTTTCTTCTCTCATACCCAGCTCTGTATCTACATCACTGCACGATCCAGCAATTTCATTGCATAGATTGGGCTCACCAGCAGTACATCAACAGATTCTTCCAATTGGCAAACCAACAGTAGCCACGGAGTTGACTTCCAGGCACTTTTAAAGATAAATATCTTACCAGAGTTTCAGAGACACTTGCCCCTACTTTGCCTTCCAGAATAATTTTCTGTCACTGATATTTTATGAAGCATACTAATACATTGAGAAAGTCCTAAGTGATAAAAAAACAAGTGAGTTTTCACGACAGTGTTTCCGTTAAGCTTCATCTGTAACTCAGTGAGGACTCAGAAGAGAGTAAAAAGGTATGAAAGATGAAATTCAGAAATAATGACTTTTTAATATTTTCCAGAGACATTCTCCAAACCTTAATGGCTTGACCTTTAAGTGACTTTGTTGAGTACTAATTCACCTGCAGGCAAAGGTACTAGTTATTTACTGTGGATAAATTGGCACTAATTAAATATTCATGCATTCTCTGGGATTATTACTGCCTTTCTCATTTTGTAAGAGAGAAAATTGCAAGTCATATGCCCCAAGTTGATAAAAATGCCACAATTAGTGTTCAGGAGTTTTTGGCTCTATCTTAGTTGACCTGATTAAAACCTGATAGCTTTGTTAATGTAGAAAGAAAACTGTAGCTACCCATTCATTAAATACAACTTTTAAAAACTTCAAATAAAAACCATTTATTCAGCATACTACTGGTCTGCTATTTAGGGAATAGGTCACAGTTTCTGGTACCTAAGGGTCTACTATACTAATTATTTTCTACTCTCTTTCAGGGATGCTTGAGAAAAGTATTTTTATATAGAAGGGCTCTTTACTCAATTGCACGGAAAAAGACACCCAAGAATGTAAAGCCCTTCAGTGTTAATCACTTTGCACCTATGGCAGAGTCTTAGTTCTCAGCATCATTGAAAAGTTTGGTTGTAGAGTAGAGCCTTTTTGTTGCTTCTTTGACTGACATATCCAGCTACAAATACAGCTTCATAACATTACTTCAAATTAAATGGTGTGACAGAGCTACATTTCATCTTAGGGAAAACACAAACTTCTTGAAGTCATTCATAGAGCTTTTAAAACTGAACACAGACCAACAGCTAAATACACCACTAAAACTGTCACGACTCTTGACAAAGCTGAAGCTCCCGATAGTGTCATGTGTGTTATCTGAGAAGGCATTTTGAAAGTGTTTACTCACTGGAGGAGATAGTGTAATAATTCCTGAAGCTCTATGTAGCACAAAAATAACCACCATGCCTTTAAAACACATTGTGATACACATTTGGTAGTATTCCATCAGTACATGTTCTGGCAAGAAGTATATCACAATGGTGGGCTCTGCACTTGCTGGCAACAAGACGCTCGTCTAAGTGCCATCTTAAAAGAAAATGGAATACATAGTCCAGTAATAAGGCTTCATTTTGGATTAAGTATCAAAAAACTTGTAAAGACAATGTGAAGGTATACAAAGTACAGCAACTGTTTCTCTGATACACGGCTTTTAATAGAAAAAAAGCTCTGCAGTCGTACATCTCTCTCTTGAAAACTGAAGGTCATGCCCATTTTATCTTCACCAAGCAAGTGACGTCTAAAACCTTTTTCCTACATTAAAAAAAATTACTTTCCTTCAGAAAAAACATTTTCCTCATCTGCAAATTCAGTAATCTTGAGGCTTTTTTCTCTCATGAGCCATCTAACTTTTCTGAAGAAGTCATAGCTGAAGTACAAGTGTCCTTTTATATCCACTTACCTTCCTGCTTTGACCAGACTGCTAGCTTCACTGCAGAGAATATATATGAAGGTTTAAAAATAGTTTGCTGGTCATTTTGCTGATTGGATTGTGCTGTCTGATGGTGTTCCATGGGGTATAGGTTGAGAAACAATTGTCTAGACTTACTATTTGTAACAGAACAGCAGTGCTTCTCAATAACAGGGTAGTAATTTCTCAGATAAAAAGCTGATATTTCTGGTTACAGAACAATCCTGCGTATAATTAGAACAGTTTGAGTTGGAAGAGGCCTAGTCCATTTTCAACTGGATCAGGTTACTCAGAGCCCTGTGCAACCCAACCTTGAATGTTTCCAGGGATGGGGCATCCACCACATCTCTGGGCAACCTGTTCCAGTGTTCCACCACCCTCACTGGAAAAAAAATTCTTCCTTATATCAAGTCTGAATCTGCCTCCCTCTATTTTAAAACCATTACCATTATCCTATCACAACAGGCTCTGCTAAAGAGTTTATCCTCATCTTTCCTATAAGCCCCCTTTAGGTACTGGAAGGCTGCTATAAGGTCTTCTTGGAGCCTCCTCTTCTCCAGGCTGAACAGCCTCAACTCTCTCAGCCTGTCTTCATAGGAGAGGTGCTCCAGCCCTCTTATAATCTTCATAGCCCTCCTATCATCTTCATAACCCTCCTCTGGGCTCTCTCCAGAGAGTCTCCTCTTCTCCTGTCCTTATTATGTTGGGGGTTCCAGAGCTGGATGCAGTACTGCAGGTGGGGTCTCATGAGAGCAGAGCAGAGGGGCAGAATCACCTCCCTCAACCTGCTGGCCATGCTTCTCTTGATGCAGCCCAGGTTACGCCTGGCTTTCTGGGCTGCAAGTGCACATTGCCAGCTCATGTTGAGCTTCTCATCCACCAGCACACCCAAGTCCTTCTCCTCAGGGCTGCTCTCGATCCGTTCTCTGCCCAGCTTGTATTTGTGCTCGAGATTCCCCTGACCCATGTGCAGGACCTTGCATTTGGCCTTGTTGAACTTCATGAGGTTCTCACAGGCCTACCTCTCCAGCCTATGAAATTACGAGGCTGAGGGTTAATGACGAATTTGCTCTGGGATTTACAATATGAGGCTATTAAGTACATTGGCAGCAGTTTAGGAATACATAAAGTAACGCATTATCTCAAACCAAAGGTCTATTTAGAATTTCACTTTTTCAACTGCCTTATTTGTGGCATTGTAAGCAGTCATTGCCCACTTAAGTGTGTTAAACAACCTTCACCAAATTTTGCTTGTTTACTGGTTGATAATGAGTAGTCATGTAATGTAAAATAAATGCTATTTGTCTGGGATTTCGTCTGTATGATTAATCTTTAAAGTAAATCTTGTGCTTCTGCTTGCTCATTAATAGTGAACATAAAGATAATTTAGCAAGATATTATTTAAATTAGCTGTTGCTTTCTGTGTGTCATTTGAGTTTGCAAGTTCCATGTATAAGATTTTGAAAATAATAAGATTTTGAAAAAGCAGACTTTTTAAAATGATTAATCAAAATTTTGAGATTAGTATTTTAGCAAGATTTAAGAGATTGTTGGCTTGTTATGGATGGAGGTAAAACTTTCAAAAGCACTTCAGTGACTTAACAGCTTGCAGTTTACTTTAACAATATTTAGGACTCACAACCTGCATCTCACCCAGTGAACCTAGAAGCACTTGAGAGTTACTGGGTCTGGACATACGCACAGACCGCATCAATCTCTCTGTTGGGGCTGTATCCCAATCTAATGTCAGATACAGACCTGATGTACAAGCTTGCTTTTTCCTTACCCACTTCTCAAATGTGGGTCTTCTGTGGGAAATCCAGGTGTACAAGCTGGATGGAGGCACCACTGTTGCCCAATGTATGTGACAAAGTGATCTGGATACAGCCAAAGTGGTAAAGTTCAGATCCCCAAGGAGTCCTGAAATAGTTTGAAAGAACTGGCCTCAAATGTTTAAATCATCATAGGAAAAGATACCCAGTCTTATGAGTCACATAAGCAATTTACAAAAATGGTGCATTGAGGACACTCAGAATTAGAAGACTAAGTAAATCAAAGTAAAAGATAGGAATTTGAACAGGTCAGAAGCTATTGTACTTCAGAGTATGAGCCTGCCTACCAGAAAGAAGCATCAGAGAATGTTTTGCTCAGGAGAAGATTTTTATATTTTGTATATTGTATTTTTCTCTGGAACAGATGTTACCAGCAGTGGTTTGAGACAAACTGGTAGACTGGATGGACTAATATTGCAATTCTGTGTGACCATTCCTGTTTCCCTGCACAGCATAGGCAATCATTCCCTAAAGTTCAACAGTAAAAAAAAAATGGGTCAATGGTTTTTATGTTGAACACAGAGCAGATTATTAGCAGTTGTACCAGATGGTTCTTGCATATGCAGATATTTGTGCAAAGCTTGGGGGACAGAAACTAGGGCTGAGAGATAAAGATGTCAGAAATGGCTGTCCAAATGGCTTTAGTGAGCAGACTGTGAATTCTCATCAACTCAACATCAGATTGCAAAGCAGAAGGAAAATCACTGATTTTCATTCTGGAACAAGAAATAGTGCTGGAGATTGAAGAACTTCTGTATAAAAGACAAATCGATGATACACTGTACTGATGCCTCCCCAACGGCAACTAAAATTTCCTACCTTCAGCCATGTGTCAAGGAGAACAAGGTAACAAGTACCTAACTTCACTGCTATTTGTAGCAGAAGGCTTTTCTTTCAAAAGAAATTCCAGCTGGATCATAGTTAACATGTTTCATAGGGAGTTGTTGTTTGAGATAAAAATCAGAGAGAAACGGGACAAGATATTGAGATTGGCAGTTGTGGAGGTCAGCTTTCCAGCTCAGTTGTGGAGTGCCAGAAGCCCCCAGCTCTCAAGGAGTCCAGAGCAGCCAGCCACAGGGTAACCACCATAGGAATGCTCGGGAAGCCAAAGGTGCCAATGCTTTAGGTTTCCTCAATTTAAAAACTTAGAATTTTTAAAACAAAATTAGGGTAAAATTGAAAACAAAATTAGGAATTGAAGCATATACAGATCTCCTACATTTTGTTTTAGGGAAACTCACTCCCAGAAGAAAAATTTCCTGCATTTTTTGCAGCCACTTATGCATGGCCTGATTGGATTCATGATCCTCTGGATCAACAAAACTGTGGAGCATCCTGGGCTTTTTCAACTGCAAGTAATATTAATTTTTTTTTTCTCCTTTTAAAAATATCATTTCATGTCAGGTGTATGATGAAAATTAATATTTATTTGTAATGAAGTAATTTCAGCTTGTTCATTTTTCCTAGCAAATAGGAACATTTAAAATTGCTACAGCTTTCCCTCTAAGTTGTCCCAAAGTCTTAAGAAATCAATATCTAAGCTGTAGAGCTTTGTTTGCTCTTCTTAAGTTTGTGTAATGTATGGAGATTTGGTGACAGACAGTAGAAAATGAACTTACTAATATACTTTGTCATAACTGTAGAGTAACTTTAAAAAAATCTGTATCCCTTACTTGCACAACTACATGCTTAACTTGAAAGCTTAAAACAAGTAGGCTTAATTTTTTAAATATATATTTATATATTTATGCATTTGCCATTGTCTGATCCTTGATATTCAAGTAAATTAAGTATAATCTTCTCAATAATTTTATGAGAAGAAAACACTGAAACTGCTCAGATATTTGTGGAAGAAACTATTTTCAAATTCTATAAGCAGAGAAATGTCAGTAAGGCAATTCAATGTCAGGTGCTACAACCTCTGGTTTTATGAAAAAATGGACACGTCTCACTTTATCCAAAGAAGCTACAGCAATCAGTTAGGGTCATTTTTCTTATGCTGTGGAAAATCTCAGTAAATATTGGGATACATAAAGATAGAGAAAAGAATTATGCAATCAATCTTTATGACTTGATCTGTCCAGTGGGTCCTCACAGGTGCAGGTTTCTGCAACTGCTTCTTTAAATCACAGCAGTAAAAGAAGGAAAGGAGCATTTAGGTCAGTTAATCCCGGCTCCCTGCCAAAGCCAGACTGAACACACTCTGTTACCAAGATACCTCGTCCAGTGTAATTTTAAAAGAGAAACCAAGAAAGCTTCTAACAGCTCTCCTGACAGATTACTGGAGAGATGAACAGAGCTCACCGAGGGAAAGACTTTCATGATATTCAGTCTAAATTTTCCCTTTCATATGTGGATCTTTTGATTTTAATTCACATAATTATTACGAATGGTAAATATTATGAGATCTCTTCCCATGTTGTTTAGGTGCATCTAACAGAAGCAGACAGGAAATATTGGGGTTATATTTCAGTCTCTCTTTCACAATAACCAGCATGAAGTTGTGAGTAATTATTTTTTTTTTTATAGTGGAAAATTTATTTCAAAACAGGTGTTGCAGCAGATAGAATAGCAATTCATTCCGAGGGTCAGATCACAGACAACCTTTCTGCTCAGAATTTGATCTCTTGTGATACCAGGAATCAACATGGATGTAATGGTGGAAGTATTGATGGTGCTTGGAGATACCTGAAAACACATGGGTAAATATTTTATCTATCTGCTTAGATTATTTTAACTTGAACCAGTTGCTTAATTTACAATGCTGCTTGTGTTGCAATCATGATTTCTGACCTTCCAAAAAAGGAGGCATTTAGCTCTATCCTAGGCCATGTTAAAAGTATTACTTCATCGAGACTATTACTTTCTCTCATTTACACCTTCTTTAAATCATCTTCATGAAGCTCATGAACTATGAAACATTCTCAAAGAAATATGTGAAGACTATTTTAAATGACAGATCTCTGAGAAAATTCTGCGACCACCTAGCTCCAATTTAAGCCTCATTACATCTAGATGTTGCCATTAGGTGTAATACAACTGGGGAAATGGTAGCCTCTCTAACAGCAGGACAAACAAGAAAGGATTTTTTTTGTGTCAAAGACAACACCGTAAGTGGACTCAAAACTTCCATGGTTCTTGGGATACAGGCTCTTCATGTTAAAAAACCTTTAGTAAGCAGGCAGTTGCATAAGACAACACTTTGAATATTCAAAAGGATAAAACATTGTCTTTCTATGAAGCAAATTGTAATCATCCCAACCCAAGCTTGTCCCAGAACACAACACTAGCAAGAAATACACTTAGATTCTTCTTCCTTCAGGTTGGACTAAGGAAAGCTAACAGCTCTCAAACTCCGTATGAACATCTAGATGCTTTTTAAAATGACACATAATAGTTTATAGTCATAGAACGTCCCAACATTTAGGATGGAATGAACTTTTGGAGACCACCTACTTCAGCATTCTGCTGAAAGCATGACTAACTCTGAAATTAGATCAGGCTGCTCAGGCCACGTCCTCTGTCATATTTTGAGTATCTCCAAGGATGGAGGTTTCACAACCTTTCTTGCAGCAGGTCACTTTGTTTGACCACTCTTGCAGTCAAGTATTTTTTTTTTTTTATTACAACTAATCAGCATTTTCCTTGGTACAGCTTGTGACTGATACCTTTCAGCTTTTTGTTGTGGAATAAATCCAGCTGCCTTAGCCCCTCCTCGCATATCATATGCTTCAGTCCCTTAAGTGCCTTCCACCGGACTTGCTTAGTTTGTCAGTGTCCTTACTAGGGGAATCCCATAACTGAACACAGTACTCCAGACATAAGTCCATAAGTGACATTTTGACACTTTTCACAGTGTCTTGGCTACGTTCTTGCTAACAGCCCAGTATTGATTGTCTGTGTTTGCTGAGAGGGTGTACTGCTGACCCACGTTCAACTTTCTGCTCATTGGGACCCCGGGTCCTTCTCTGTGAAACTGCTTGCTACACAGGCAGTGCCCTGCCAGTACTGCTGCAGGGACAGTTCTGACTCACAAGGCTGGGTTTCGATTCTGCCTTTGTTGAACTTCATGATTTTTTTTTATTAGCTAATTTCTCTAGCCTGTGGACGTTGCTCCGAATGGCAGCTCTGCATACCACCAGTTCGGCATCCTCCACAAATTTACCAAGAGTTCCTTATGTCCCACTGTCCAGATTGTTAATAGAGATGCAAAACAGGGCTGCTGCTGTGTTTACTCCTGAGGAGTGCCACCAATAAACAGACACCGATCACTTTGATCTGTCAACCTTTCAGTATGTCAGTCTTGTTCAGTTACTGACATTTTAAGCAACTTTTCTAGTCCAATAAACTAGGACACCACAGGAGACCATGCTGTAAAAGTCACTAAAGTCAAGGTAAATTATATCACTGCTTTTCTTATTCTCCTTTGAGCTAGTCATTTTATCATAGTCAGATCATCTCATTATGGTGAGGCATGATTTGCCATGGTAAATCTGTGCTGCCTGTTCCCAGCCAACTCCTTGAACTTCATGTGCCTGGAAATGGCTTCCAGGAGAATTTGCAATAACCAGATTTTATGTACTGTATAATTACATTCTGCTGTTTCTCACATTATCAGAATTTTTTAATAATTTTTGTTTCATACCAAAATCTATTCCTTCTCTCATTTTCACACGCTCTCATCCCTTACTCTGATATACCTCATATAGACAGAGAGATCTCAGGCGTGCTGTCACTAAAGTCTGTCAACTTTTAGTTTTAGTTAGCAAACAAACAAACAAACCAACCACGGAAAGAGCAAAAGAATATCAGACGTGGTATACCAGATATCACAGTAGACATTGCAGCCTGGGGATCCAGGTAAAGACCAAAGTACTGTTACTCACACGGACACAGTATACGAAATGATCATTCTACTTTCTTCAAGTGTACCAAAGTGTTTCTGATCTGGCAATGATTTTTTAATGTTATGGAGAGAGTTTGCATTGAGTGTTTCTCTGTCTTTCTGTCTCAGGGTTTAAACACAAAACTAGTTTTGATCTAGATTTTGAGTGGGAGACCCTTTAGGTGAGTGGTTGCAGTGGATAATACTGGATTCCACTCAGCAGAGGCCCCTCAGCACCTCATGGGGGTAAAGGCAAAGGCTTTGTTTATGAAGAAATGAAAGTTATAGCTCGACATGTTAAGCAACACTTTTCTAGTAACTAGAATACCAAGCTCCTTTTAATCAGTAGCTCATGCTCTTAAGAGAATAAATACAACTCTTTCTCACTGGACTGTTTGCTTGCCTACTATGTTAAGGACAGGAGCACAAGAATTGTCCATGTACATAAGAAATCCATTTTAAGGAGTATTATCTCCATAACAGTTGGAATAAGCTATTTTTAGAAAAAAAAAAAACCCCTAAAGAACACAGCAATAGGACAACCTCCTAGTCCTCTGTTTCCTCTGACTGTTATTCCTGTATGGGCATAACCACC
Organism: Chlamydotis macqueenii; assembly: GCF_036417535.1. Taxonomy (NCBI): domain Eukaryota; kingdom Metazoa; phylum Chordata; class Aves; order Otidiformes; family Otididae; genus Chlamydotis; species Chlamydotis macqueenii. The sequence continues at coordinate 26,226,960 of NC_141558.1, forward strand.
ATGAGCCCATAATAGTAAGATTCTTCCTATACCAGAAAGCTGTATTTTTTTTTACCTGAAGCAATGTGGTTAGTGATGCAGCCTGATCTGCAGAGGCAGTTTTAAGTATACAAGAGTTATCTTATTTCTATAAGGAAAGGAAGGCAGGCTGAAGCTGTATGAGGCATTTCGTTATCAACCTAGCTGTACCCATACAGGATCTTGTGCTGGTGTAAATGCAGCAGTGAGAAGCTTTCTCCCTGGCTGACCACAGAGTACCAGTGTGAAAGTGGTGTGCAGAGCAGGTTTTCTGACATATGTAAGCCTGGAAGAATACAGACATCTCACCTCACCAGCGCACACTTGTAAACTGTGGTTTTGCCTCCAAAGTCCCAAGTACTTGCATTATTGCTCAGTCACCTGAGGCGCCTCAAGGTATTCACCAGCGCTGATGGGCTGAGAAAAGAATCTGCAGGGCAGTTGTGAGAACCATCACAAATTTTTGGAGACTGTCTAGATCTCCAATAAATCTCTGCAGTCCAAGACTATTTTCTTAGTTATTCATCCAACTTTCTTGTCTCCATGGAGCCAACTCCAACATGTAGAACATCACTGCACTCTTACATACCTTTGCCTGCTGCCCACTCTTATCCTTGATGATTGATTTCCCATCAAAGTACCACACACAAAAATATCTCTGCTTACCTATTTTTATAAACCACTTTTCTAAATCCTGACTTTCTTTCCTCAGACTTCAAATCCTCTTCCAACAGTTCGAGACACAAATAAACACCTTAAGGAAAATATCCAAATATCCGATATTTGGACAGATACTAGAAGACAGGCTAGAAGAACACAAGAACAGCTATGCAGGGTCTAAGCAGGGATCCATCTGGCCCAGTACTTTGCCTCTGACAGTGGCCAAGAGAAAACAGTAAAAAAAAAGAATTAACCTTTTTGATTTTGGACTGATAATTGAATCTTTTTTTTTGTAGCTGGAACCTCATAATTCATAATCCTTTACCTTTGACAATGAAAAAAATAGAAATTTATGGCATAAAAATCTGAAATGTCTTTTGAATTAGTCCTGTTAATTAGTGCTTGCTTACTCACACTTTCAGGTGACTTTTATTTTATAAGCCAGTATACTGCAATATTTTTTTTTCTTTATCTCCAAACTCTGCAATAGAGAGAAAGCACATTGATTTTCTGTGTGGACTTCTAAATTTTCAACACAAACGGGTGTTCAATGCTATTTTAAAGCTTCTGGTTTTCTGATTTCTGAAGTGTGCTTATCTCAGGTTTTTGATAGATTTTCAGGAAAATCAAGTACTGGCCTAAACTATCCCCAGTGAAGTCAATGGAAGAGTTCCATAAAGCTCAATATGGTTAGGCCCATGCTGAGACTTGACTTTTCAAAATCACTGAGCACCCAATTGACAGTGAAATCTGCTATAAGTAGAGCTGAATCACTGTTTAACTCTCACTCTTTCTTTGTCTTCCTCCACTAATTAAAGAATAAATCTGTGTTCTATTTCTAATTATTATTAATTTTAGGCATTTCAGTTACAAGCCATAATTTGGGAGGAATCAATCTATTTTATCTACTAAGGAAAATTAGAAGTTTATAGTCTTTAAGAATGAGGAGGAAACATTTCATTTTCAGGGAGTAAAAAGGTTACACGTTTGAATGCAAATACTGCTTCTAATCAGGACTTGATCTGATTTGTACCTTGAGCTCTTAGCAGTTGCAGGGTGTGATAAGGATATTATTGTTATTAGTTTTGGCCAATTTGCTAGCAACATAATCTGTTGGTTTAGATTACATTCTGATCTTACAATTCCAATATATAAATACAATAAAACCACAAAAACTTTCATTAGATTGAACACATAAACATGACTTCAGGTGAACTCTGCCAAGAATGTATGAACACACTGCAGAGTTTTGCTGCTTCTCCCTGGATGCTGCTTGCTTCTAGTAGTATTTTTGTATATGTGTATGCACATAAACACATTCACATTTATTTCTGGTTTTGTTCTGTGACTCTTCTGGCAAGGCCTTCTTGAAATGTTTTTAATGATTACTGTTGTGCTGATACGTCAGCATGTACAAACCCATGTTTCAGAAGAGAGCTGTTAAATTACATTAATAATGATTAATAATGACCATAGCAGAAGCTATGTCAGTGAACAGTTTCAAAAGTGACACCTAGTTCAGCATGAGTCATATCTGGACTACCACACAGCTCCAGCGTGCCATCGTGTCACAGGTGCTTCACTTCTGTTGCCACAGAAGTTAAGACCCATCCATGCAGAATTTGTGACAACTCCAGTGCAACAATCCAACTGAAAGCAGGGGAAAAAATCTCTACCCCAGAAATTAATTTCTCCTCTGTTGACTCCCTCTGAGGTGTTCCTAAGTACATCTGAGGAATAGGTGTCATACCATTCCTTGCACCGAGTTGTAATCAGCTACTCCTGCCCTGCTTATGCTAGATTGTCCTCTGGAGACTGTATTTAATCACCTCACCTGCCTTACAGGGCTAATTGTACTCAGCAGCGATCCTTTATTTCTTTTGGAAATCTGTGATCAGTGATGACTAGAACTATTAGGTATGTAGAGATAGATACATTTTATAAACATTATATATGCATACAGATATAAACCAAAGGTTTCCTTCTACCGAGCAAGAGAAACAAAGCATAATAAATTTTTAAATGAGTAGTAACAATCTTTGTGTATTTAACCTAAATATTTCCCATTCATCATTGACACTCTGGGAATCTAGAATACCTTCAGACATTCAGAAGGGATTAAAAGGGCTTGCCACTGAGTAGATTGAAAACCTTAGCAATAACAGCCTAACAGCCGAACAACCTTAGATGGATAGTCCCTTTCATGTAGGCAGAATTATTGCTTTTTGCAGCTCCTGGGCAGAAAGAATTTGGTAAGCAAAAAGACATTATTGTCAGGGTTGATTTTTCTACCACCAAATGGTAATGGGAAAATGCTGTGTCTTATTCAAAGTAACTGAAGCATATATGTATGTAAAAATCTTGACAACTAAGTATATACAGGCAAACACAATTATCCTCCATATTGTGTGGAAATACAACTTTCAGTTCTTCAGATTCAGAAAGTTCAGTATAATTGGCAAGCTACTTAAATAGATACCCTTTTTTTTTTTTTTTTGGACTGCCTATTTTAAAATATTCTGCTTCAGTGAAGTATTTATTTATGCTCTTTAAAAGAAAGTCTCTCATAGGCCTCCATGACATTATTACAGAAACGTGTTATTGTTTTGGAAACATCTAGCAGGATAATGTAGAAAACTAGGAGGCCCCAATATCTCATAAAAAGAATGAAATCCTAAGTGGAAGATTCGGTGTGCCTTTATTTGAGTATTTCAGATTGTTAGTAAGTGAAGTTTAAATACGTACTTTGTTTCCTTCATTTTATTGAAGTAAAACGGATTTTCAATTAGTCACACAGTCAAAATGGCTGAAAACTTCAGGATAAGATACTTGAAAGAAACAAACTTACTTTATAAATCAGCAGTTCATTTGCTATATTGCCAAGGTAAAGAATTAAAACCCCTTCTTACCTTTCCTTGAAACCACCTCTTATGTTCATTGCCCCTTTCCATTCTTGGATGCAATGAGGGCTCTTAAACTGTGCTTCAAAGCTCCTTTGATTTAGTACTTTGGAGATGTACAAATCCAAAATTAGCATGGGTTTAAGTCTCAGGTGAGTTAACACAGCCTCTCTACAATCATTCCTCTGGCAACATCAGTGTTAAATACCTTCCAGTCTTTTGAAGCCTGCAACTAGAAATGTGTCAGAGAAATTAAATTTTCTTTGTTATCCAAGGATTTGTCTTTGTTTCATTCAAAACAGAAATGCAACTCACATATTTGCTATTGCAAATTTCCCCATGGTTATTTTCATAAATGGATTTTTGTAGTTTTGAAATCTTTGTTAGAATAGAAATTGCCCGGTGATTAATTAACTTAATATTTTTAAATTAACATCTTTGTAGTATACAGAATTTCATTTGAAAGTATTAATAGTGAGTCATATTTCCTGTAGATAAACTCTAAAACCTTAAAATTGAAAGCTTTAATGCAAATTTCCAAGAAGTGGTAGGAAAAATTTAACTGCTGTATATGTGAACAAAAATTCTCTTAGCATTTAGAAAGTGTTTTGAGATAGGTGTTTTCTAAGAAATAGCCAGCATGTTTTCAGGAGCTGTAGAGACTACATACATACCCCTGTGGTATCATGGCACAATCTGTCATTTTAGTTTTCTTGAGAGGCCCATTGCTGTCAATAACCAGGAACTGACAGAAGGAGCCCTGTGTCCCGAGCCCCCTTGGATATTCCCCAGCTTTTTGTACACACTGGATGCTGCGCGTTTATAAGTCACAAAGTTTGCCTCTGTTTGTCCTTTAGTCCACTTTCACTACCAGGCACAAACCTATCTTTCCATTAAGGAAGGAGTAGCCTGAAAGTTACTGTAAAATAGCAAAATTGTAAAATTGTGGTAAGTCCCACCCGTCTGATCCCTATATTCTGTCAGTGTTTCAATTTAGGCAAAGTCTCTCCTGCCAGCACTACTCCAGATAATTTATTTTTATTTCTCCCTATGAATCAAGATGGAAGAACTCTGTCATCAGCCCCTGTCCACGTGCTTCCCCTAGTACTGCTCTATGGTTGGATTGTTCATTAACTTATAGAAAGCTCAGTGCTTAACATCTTCTGAGGCTATGTTGTCACTTGTACTCTTCTCTCAGGTATTTCTAGTAGTAGAGGTTCAGTTCTTGTTTAAGGAGGCACACTCCCTTCAGAAGTTTGTTTTCAGTATCAATTAAGCTATTGATATTGATCACTAAGGGTTATATCTCTTTTGGGAAGAAGCACTACATTTGCTCATGTGCCAACAGGATACCAATTACTTGTACCCAAACCTTTTAAAAATGCATACAGGACTTTTTATCTCAACAAACTTTCACAAAAATGTGAGTAAATGTTCCCTTTATATTGTCGGAAATACGAAAGGTCAGAGGCTTTTTAGCTAAAAGAAATTAAAAGACCTGTAACTTTTCAGCAGCATTCCTGTAAAAAACATAGATAAAACTAGAAACTAGTTAATTTCCTTTAAAAATTTTCTGCCATTTCACAAGCCATTTTTGCTAAATGGATCCTCTTGACAACATCGGTAATTTATTGATCTTATTCAGTGTGAACTTTCATGTGTCATTAATGAGATGAATGCACTACGTGACAAGTGCTGAAATGTATTTTCTACCCTACCTCTCTGGAAAAGGGTGAGGAAAGTACTACTTCAGCTGAAAATTAATGATAAACATCATGCATATGAATTGAAGCAAACGCCTTCCAGTTGAAGATATGAGACATTCACATTTTTGAAGAATGAGAGACTGCCAATTTTCTTGAAATGCAACAGTTGTAAAATAGTTGAAACCTTGAAATAAAACTGCAAAAATATTTAAGCAAGCTTCTTATCATATTCTTTTTTTTTTAATATCTGAACAGAGTTGTATCCTATGCTTGTTATCCATCATTTTGGAACAATCACCTGGAGCCATCAGGTGAAAATCACTGTTATGTGTCAAGTGAACATGGAAAAAACCATACAAATGGGCCATGTCCCAACACTTTAGAAGAATCCAATCGGTTATACCGGTGTGCCTCTCACTACAGGGTCTCCTCAAATGTAAGTCCATGCTGTTTACCCAGCGTCTCACTTGGTTTTTGTCTTTAGGGTTTGAAATTTATCTGACATGTGGAAATATGTTCACTTTTCTTGAATACTAGCGCTGTGAATTTTCCTTTGTATTGCCCTTGTATTTTCAGAAGAGTTTAAATTCTTTATAGTTTCTCAGTTTTATGTCATCTCTTTAAAGCTGCTGCTTTCCGACCCTATAGAAATTAGAGATAGGAAAGGAAGTATGCAGTCATTACTACGCATTAGTGCTTCTTAAATATGTTTCTGAAGACTTTGTTCATTTGGTAAACCAAATTCTCTCTTGCAGAAATAAAAGTACAGTGGTACATTTGTACCATATATATGTGTATATGCACACAACAATAAATTAGTATAAGTTCAAATTGTATTTAATAGAATATATTATCTTCCCTTGCCCTCTCTGTTGCTGCCCTCACTTTCCCTCAGGAAACTGGTATAATGAAAGAAATCATGGACAAAGGACCAGTGCAAGGTACGGTAAGTTTGAAAATGATAATATTATAATAGAAATAATTAAAGTGTGCAATGTCCTTGTATCAAAATATTAGAAAACACAAATTGCATTCCACATTCCAATGAATAAAACAGACATATGCACTGTAGTTCATCCAGGGACGTTTGGTGAGCAAGTAGTGCCCCTAAAGGCAGCTATACTGCATCAGAGTCCACAATGAGTAAAATGATCCTGATGTGCCTTTTTTCCCCATAACAGTTTTTTGTTCATTGACAAAATAGCAATTTGGGGCTGTGCAGGAGGAATTAAATGTTGATAAAGCTCTCGTCTCTAAGGCTGGGATCGATTCCCCCACTGGATAAGGTCAACTCACCAAGCCTACTCTCCTCTGAAGGCAACGCTGAAGTATATGGGCCCTCCAGCAAATCACTCAGTGCTGGAATACTCTCAGAATTTCCCCTTTCAGAGCCCAAATGCTCTTGGTTGAACAGGACTATTAGTTTTGATTTTTTTTCTGCTGAACTCTGCAATGAAGATCCCTGATCTCTTAGAGAAATAGAGACTTCAGAAGGGAGTGAGGGACTGCAAAAGAGTTGTTTAGCCTGAGTACTATCTGTTTGCAGTCATAGATTTTGCTGGCAGAACCTGAAAATGCAGGTTTCTGCTCAACTCAGGCCAGCGTAACTGGAGAGGTTGAGGGATGTGGGGTTTGGGGTGATAAGGAAAGTTCATAGTGCAGGATGTCCACCCCTCTTGGATGGATGGCTGATGCAAAACCAAAGCATTTTGTTTCAGGGCACTTCTGCATTTCTACTGCCCTCAATTTTGTAATGAATTATCATAACCTTCAATTTATTATTGAAATTGTCTTGATTATTGCATTTAATTCATTTCAAGGCATCACAGAGTTGAAATTACTTCTTAAAGCTCTTTAGGTGGGTAGTTGCAATTAATCTGAAGCTCAGACTTGACAAGATCAATATCAGTCTTTTTTTGTTCTGCCTAAGTTTTTTTGCTCATGGAAAATATTCTTTCCCATGCTGCATAATGAGACTTTTAAATGAGTCACAGTTATGATCCAATAGTTTGTCACTGATTCTCTCTTCTATCTTCCTGTACTACAGATGTAATCAGGGCATAATTCTGATTATAAAATCCTATCATACATTTTTTTCCCCCAAAACATCCTGAAAATGGTCTTCAGAAACTGAAAGAGATTTTTCCCTTATTCATTCACTTGTCATTCCTCAAGAACTTAGAAAGTGCTTATGGACAGTCTTATCTAATGTTCTAAGTAATGTTTAATAGCTGGAAAACATTCAAGATCCTTTCAGGATCATGATGTAGAAAGTCATCCTGTTTGATGACGAATGTACCTGGATTTTTGGGCGTATACAAAGTTAATAAAAATACAGAATTTTTAACAATTTTGAAACAATAGGTGTAAGAATGTGCTTGAAAACTTTCTCTTATACAGTTTTCAAGTTTGAAGGACAATTTCTTTCTGACATACATCATTATTTTATATAGTACAATAACTGAGTAATGAGCACTTTCAGATGCAAATGATGAAACACTAGTATTTTAAAAAATCCATTTTCAAATGCTTTGAAAACGTTCAAATGGACAATCTAATATTGCCCATTCATCTTTTTTTTTAAATGGAATTTAGAAAATACTCTGATAGTTACAGTGCTGACATAGGAAAATAATACCTTCTGACATTAGTCAGTCTCAATTAAAAGAAAAGCTAAAAAATTGTTGGCAATACATAGTTTTGACCCTACAAAACTTTAAGTATTTATTTTACTGACACAAGCAAAAGATCTGGAGGAAGCAGTATGCTACGTTGATGTACACCTTAGTTCATTTGTAGCAACTACTTTTCATTTTTTTTTGTATGTCTTGGAGACACAAATTCTTATTTAAACATTTTATGCAGAGGAATCCATAATGAAATGAATCTTATAATCTGCTGCGTTTATATGCATAGATCTGACAGCTCAGCATGATTGAGTTAGCTCATGCATGAGCTACAGCCAACCTTATGAAAATTGCTACCTCTTCCGATTCATTAATAATTAATACATTCACTCTGGAAAAGGCGAAGTCTCTTGTACGTGGGAGCGAACAAATTGGGCCAGTGAGCAGTGATCATCTCATCCTGTCCAAGTCAGGGTCTATATAAAATAAAAATATCTCAGGGCTTGATTTGAATTATTGTCTCTCTGTCCACCCTATACTTTATGTACCCAGCTCACCTAATCCCACAGACTGCTCCACTATTTAGCTCCTGATTGCAGGGTATATACATACACATGAGTATACATATTTACATATATATGCAAATATATACATACATACACACACACACTAAATGTAGATACAATACGTAATAATGGATAAAATTCTCTCACCTAGACTAAAGTTATTCTGGAAACACACTTCGAAATTTTCTATTTCATTTCAGCAGAAATAATTTAGGTATGATATTTCTTCACAGAGTCAAGAACGTGTTCGATTTAAAGTTGCTGATAAAGAATAAATTGTTTTCTGAAACTGAACATATGGACCTTGATTTCAAAGAACAATGTGATTTAGAAATTAAACTACCTTCTCTTGTCTCAGCCTGACAACAGATGAAACCTTCTAGCTTCAGACTCCTGTGAGAGAAGTGAAATTTGCAGTCCTTGTGCTCACCCTTCTTTCTTTGCCTGTCTTTGGCCAAGGTATCAAAACCAGATCCAGGGAAGCTTCTACAGTAATTTTTTTAATGACTCATCCCCTTCACTTCTCCTCTGACAGCCTCACCCAGACTAAAGCCAGTGCGAGTCTTCTTCCCCCTTTCTGTTCCTTTGTATGGCCCTAAAGCTCTCTCTCCACAGGCTGTTAATATATGTGAGCTCCAGTTCTGCAGGCAGTTCAGCAGAAGTTGTAACATTATTCATTAAAAGCATTTAACTTTCTTTCTGACTTAACTGGTATAGCTTTCCCCCAGAATTACCACCATCATGGCTGGTTATTCCCCCTGTGTGGCTATCAGCATACTTTTTTTATACGAGTGACCTCATTAGCAAAGTATATTTTTATCCGAGTTTCCTGTGCAAATGGGCTCATTTGACCATGTTTTGAGCTATTATCTTTCAACTCCTAAGATCTGTGAATGATTTCTATTTTCAGTGAAGTATGATAGAGGTCAAGAGGTTGTAAAGATAGTTAATTACCTTCAAGTTTATGAAAATATTCAGGTAGGAAAAACAAATTTGAAAGGGTGCCAGACAGAAAAAAACTGCAGCATGAGCTCACCTTACTGGATACTGAAAGTCTACACCAGACATAGGTGTTGTAAGTATTCCAACCGCAGAAAATAGTCAGTGAAACTTGTACTTTATGAAACTCCCAAGGTCCAAGACTTTAGGAAACTCATTTTCACTAATTCTCATGTTCCAAGCTGTGTGGCAGTCTAAGACTGTTAAAATCATAAGCTAAAAATAAGATGGAGTTAAGCTTGTATTTAATGTTTCTCATTCTCTGGAATCTAAAGGTAGCATAGACTTGGAAAACATTTAAATTTCTCCGGATCTGGCAGCATATAGCAAAGCAAATGCTTCTAAGATGGCAGAACGAATGTGGAAAGAAAAGCAAAATATTTTTCTTAAAAAACAAGTGAGATATTCCTAGGAAATAACGAATAGACATAAAATGCAAATCGTAATCACTCTCTTGCACAAAATTTCCAATTCATCAGCTCTTTGGCCTTACATTTTTATAGACACAAAGGGAATTTTTTTTCCACAGTTCTAGCTGAAAGTCAATATGAACATATATACAGATAATCTAATTTTCCATAAGGAGACTGAAGTGTACTTAATGAACTCTGAGTTTCAGAAAAAGGCATACATATCACTCCACCATATTTCACAGGATATACATTGTCTGTTAAATACTTTTCTTGAATATGCAGACACTTGTCAGAGCAGAGGATTTTATACCTGAACCTTGAGAATATTTGTTTTATTGAATTGGATTTCACTGGAATTGAGAAAACTTATGTAAGCCTACATGAGGCAATATTTCTTCTTACTGTATAGGAAGAAGTCCATGACAGGGAGTGTCCGTGATGGAGAAACCCAATTAACCTGACAAGAGACCTTTGAGAGAACTCTGTTGGAATATTTCCCTCAGTTCACTCACAGCAGGGAACTTCTGAGCAATTAGTGAATTTAGTGTAATTCTGAAGTTCAACACACAACATAAATCTCACTGGTAAAATGCAAGGAGCAAACTAGAACAGAAGCAGTATTTGCTGACTGTGCTGATTTTTCCTACTGTTCTTTAGCTATAATGAAAGTGTATGAAGATTTTTTCCTTTACAAAGAGGGAATCTACAGACACTCCCAGAAACCAGGATCTAAATGGAAAACTCATTCAGTCAAACTCCTTGGGTAAGTAAAGCATATTGTTTTACCCTTTTTCTCTGCCAGTCATGAATGTAGTAAACTGTCAATGAATGATCAGTCTGGAACCCAAAGGTTTCACTCTCAGAGGTGGAGCACTGTTAACTCTCAACATAAAATTGTTGTAGTTTCTTTTTTGCATGTCTGAGAATTTGAGAAAGCATTGGTAAGAAGTATGGACACATTGTCTTTTGACGTACTCTAACGTTTGCTCTAAAACTTCAAATATACTGGATAATAGAATAAAATGTTTTGCTGAGTGTTCACAAATATTCCATGTACACATCAAGTTGTGAACAAAATTGACATGATTTCCTCCAAACATGCCACCAAGGGGAATGCAAATGGAAACATAAAAATTGCCAGCATCCTAATTAACAAGCACAGCTTACTGGCACAGCGGTCTGGGCTCTCTATGACCCAAACAGAATTCAACTGCTGCTGCAATGCTGCTGCTTTTATCTGGGATGCACAAGGAATACATATCCAGGACTGAAACTGCTGCAGAAGAGTGTGTATAAAACACTAGTGGATTTCCCCTCAAATGTAGACCAGTGCCGCTATATTAAGCTGACAAGTATCTAATAATGCATACACTCAAATTACAGAACACATCACTGGGCTTTATTCTTTGACATGGAGGGAATATGTAAGGATGATTTTATTAAATCACGGAGTGAGTAGTTACACAGACAAATTACTAGAGTCTCAAACAAATATTTTATAGGTGATACAGAATATAAAATAAATAATGATTCAGGTCTGTGCTAGGAAGATTACAGAGTGTATCTTCAACAGGTAGTTCAAGAAAATAAAGTAATGAAATAAAGTGTATTTTGTGTTTGTGATCTTAGGGAGGATATCCTTGTAAAGGACATGGAAATGTCTATGGCTGTGGAAACGGCTGGCTATGAATTACAAGAGTGTGCCTGATAGTGGCACAGCAGCAAAGAGAAGCAGCAGGCTTAAGCAAGATCATCCTTGACCCTATGCTGCTGCAAAGAGTATTGACTCAGACCAGCAAAGGTCCTGAAGTATGCTTATAGTGAATGTTGTGAAGCAATGAAAGAGAGACACTGGAATGTCCCATGGAGAAATAGAGAACTGAATTAGGAAAATACGTTTATGAAGGGCAACTGGAATGTATTTAGGGTATATCTGAAGGGCCATGAGAAACCAATAAAATTAGACACTAAAATTTGCAATGCAATTTGAATACTCAGGAATTTCAGGGATGAGCTGCTGTGAGACTATGAGTGCTGGTAACAACAGATGAGGAGAAGACTGAGGTACTCAACAACTTTTTTGTCTCAGTCTTCACTGGTCACTCCTTTTCCCACACCTCTCGAGTAGATGGACAACAAGACAGTCCCTCCCACTGTAAGAGAAGATCAGGTTCATGACCTCCTGAGAAAGGTCCTAAGGGAGTTGGTTGATGTAGTTGCCAAGCCACTCTCCATGATATTTGAAAAGTCATGGCAGTCAGATGAAGTCCCTGCGGACTGGAAAAAGGGAAAAATTGCATCCATTTTTAAAAAGGGTAAAAAGCAGGATCCAGAGAACTACCGAGCTGTCAGCCTCACCTCTGTGCTTGGAAAGATCATGGAACAGATCCTCCTAGAAGCTATGTTGAGGCCCATGGAGGACAGGGAGATGGTTCAAGACAGCCAGCACGGCTTCACCAAGGGCAAGTCCTGCCTGACCAACCTAGTAGCCTTCTCTGATGGAGTGACTGCATCAGTGGACAAGGGAAGAGCTACGGATCTTGTCTACCTGGACTTCTGTAAGGCCTTTGACATGGTCCCTGACAACATCCTTCTGTCTAAATTGGAGAGATAGGGATTTGATGGGTGGACTGTTCGGTGGATGAGGAATTGGATGGATGGCCATATCCAGAGGGTAGTGGTCAATGACTCGATGTCCAGATGGAGGTCAGTGACAAGTGGTGTCCCTCAAGGGTCCATACTGGGACCAGTACTGTTTAACATCATCATCAGTGACATAAACAGTGGGATCATGTGCACCCTCAGCAGGTTTTCAGATGACACCAAGCTGAGTGGTGTGATTGACATGCCTGACGGACAGAATGCCATCCAGAGGGACCCGGACAAGCTCGAGAAGTGGGCCCATGTGAACCACATAAGGTTCAATAAGACTAAGTGCAAGGTGCTGCACCTGGGTTGGGGCAACCTCCAGTATCAATACAGGCTAGAGGATGAATGGATTGAGTACAGGCCTGCCAAGAAAGATCTGGGGGTACTGGTGGATGAGAACCTCAACATGAGCCAGCAATGCACACTTTCAGTCCAGAAAGCCAAGGGCATCCTGGGCTGCATCAAAAGGAGCGTGGCCAGCTGGTCAAAGGAGGTGATTCTCCCCCTCTACTCCACTCTAGTGAGACCCCACCTGGAGAACTGTGTCCAGCTCTGGAGCCCTCAGCATAGGAAAGACATGGACCTGTTGAAACAGGTCCAGAGGAGGGCCACAAAGATGATCAGAGGACTGGAGCACCTCTCCTATGAGGACAGGCTGAGAGAGTTGGGATTTTTCAGCCTGGAGAAGAGAAGGCTCCAGGGAGACCTTATAGCAGCCTTCCAGTACCTAAAGGGGGCTTATAAGAAAGACAGGGACAAACTGTTTAGCAGGGCTTGTATTGATAGGACAAGGGATAATGTTTTTAAACTAAAGAGGGTAAATTCAAACTTGATATAAGGAAATTTTTTGTTCCAGTTAGGGTGGTAAAACACTGGAACAGGTTGCCCAGAGAGGTCGTAGATGCTCCATCCCTGGAAACATTCAAGGCTAGGTTGGATAGGGCTCTGAGCAACCTGATCTAGTTGAAGATGTCCCTGCTCACTGCAGGGGGGTTGGACTAGATGACCTTTAAAGGTCCCTTCCAACTCAAACAATTCTATGATTCTATGAAATACGTGCTGAATAACCTACTGAGGTGAGTGATTATGCCGGAATGGCACAAGAGGATGAAGTAATGGCTGAGGAGGGGGAGAGAAGGAGGGCTATTAATGTGCTAAATGTTATGCCCCTTTAAATGGGAACTGATAGGCTGTCCATGGAAAAGATAGCAGCCCTTAGGCAAGGAGCCACTCATGAGCAAAAAACTGAGCTCCTTGACTGAGACTGGCAGTCCCCTGCAGAAGATTGTGTTGAATGGTCAATGCAAAACAGTGAGTAGCAGGGAAGCCAAGATGTCTGATATACCAAAGAAAGACATGAGGAGTAAAGGAAAAAGAAGAAAATTGAAGGCAGTTGCATTTAAAAAACCTTAGCCTGGTTCAGAGTTTAATATGTGGGAAATGCATTTACTTAATAACTATCATTCAACATTGCTGAGGTATCCAAAGGATACAACAACATAAAGAATTACTCATCCTTTCATTGTCCAGTACATAAGTGTTCTGACCTCCACGATTATGCCATAGAAAAACATTTACAGAGGTGTTTAACTGTAAAAATTTAATTCAAGTTTGACAAGTTGGAGGCTGTTTGAGCCCAACGTTAGTTGTACTAACGTTAGTTTTTACCAATGGTAAAGCCAATTATAAAATGTGATTCTGGACCATGAAGTCTAAAACACTCTTTTGTATAGATTTTTATTTCTTCAGGATTAAGCTATAATTTTTTTTCGTATCATTCATTAGTTTGAATTAATTTTAATGTAAAATATGTAGCACAGGAACAGGTTCTTTGCCACTCACACATAGCTTGGGTGGGTTTTTTTTGAGCAAAAGATGATACAAACTCCTTGATCTAAATAAAAAACTCACGAGAATCTCATTAAAGCTGGAATTCAAATACAAATATTGATGATTATTTGCTTTCTGCTTAGCTGAGGTGGTTCCTGGAGAGAGAAAAGGAGTAGAGACATGCTATGCTGACACAGGGTAAAAAATGGAGTTTTGTGTGAGTTGATGTTTATTGTAGTTTGATTTTTTATTCATAACCCCTTCTGTAAAAGAGATTCAATATTTGTAAAATATCTGTAAATATTACAGCCGTAATAATGAATGACTGTACTGAATTGATTTTTGTAATCTCTCAAAAACATTTTTGAGAATGCTTTAAACTGCCCATGAATTGTACAACATATAAGGTGATGGTGTCACAAAATGGAAATAAATTTTGGCATAGCTTGCAAGAGCTATTTGTATAAACCAGAAATGCACATATAAACTGCCTAATTGATCATTGGATCATAAGAATTGTAAATGCAATGACGTGTTTCTCTTGTTCTGCAACTTGAAATGAATTTTCTATCATTTGAAGGCTTCCAATTTATAAAATCAACTCTGATAGGACTATAAGTGTATATATCTCCAGTGAAATATTTCTGAAGGCAGGAGGGACTGACCCCACTGACATATAGAGAGAGCAGGACCTCTAAAGCAGTTTCTGTGTTTGTATTCCAGAGACAGGGAGGTAAGCAGTGTTCTGGTTTTGTTAGTGAGGGGGGGCCTAAGGTGGTAGCTTCTCTAGGAAACTGCTAGAAGTCGCTCCCCTTTGTTCAGTGGACTCGGCCGGGCCCAGGGCGGACCCGCTGCTGGCCAAGGCCGAGCCAATTGGTAGCAGAATGTCCCGTGATAACGCCTCTGCGATAACGTATTTAAGTAGGGGAAAACAGGAAAAAAAGGAGGAGAAGATGTGAAGCAGCTGAGCGGGGGGCAGAGAGGGGGAGGCACGAGCCTCATGGGCCTTGCAGGCCTCACCCTCTGGCCTCCCGCCGGGCAGCCGACTGGGCCCAACTCGGCCCGGCCCGGCTGCAAGAAGTGGAGAGGAGATGAGAAGTGAATAAGATGTAAAAAGGATCCTGAGAGGCGTCTGCCAGCCTGTTGTGAGGAACGGCTGCAGACGCCAAGGTCAGTGAAGAAGGAGGGGGAGGAGTAATATGGCTCCTGGCCAAGATTCCTCTGCAACTCGTGGTGAAGACCATGGTGGAGCGGGTTGTCCCCCTGCAGCCCATGGAGGTCCACGGAGGGGCAGAGATCCACCTGCAGCCCGTGGAGGACCCCACGCCAGAGCAGGTGGAGGCCTGAAGGAGGCTGTGGCCCGTGGAGGGCCCGCTGGGACAGCTGTTCTAGAGGGACTGCACCCTGTGGAAGAGATGACCGACGCCGGAGCAGTTTCACGAAGGACTGTGGCCCGTGGGAGGGACCCCACGCTGAAGCGGAGGAGGAATGCGAGGAGTTCTTCCCCTGACGATGATACAGCGGCGTAAAACAACGCGTGATGAACTGACCGCGACCCCCATTCCCTTTTCCCCCCCGTGCCGCTCGGGAGGGGAAGGTAGTAGAGATAATGTTAAGCCCGGCTAGCTCAGTCGGTAGAGCATGGGACTCTTAATCCCAGGGGGGTGGGTTCGAGCCCCACGTTGGGCGCCAAAAAGACTGTGGTGGTTTAGTCTGGATCACCACACAGTTTCTTATTCACCCTCCCCCTACCTAGTGGGACAGGGGAGAGAAATTGGGAAGGAAGGAAAACTCATGGGTTGAGATAAAAACAGTTTACTAAAAATACTAAAAACTACAAAGCTAACAGGATATAAGGATATTAATATATACAAAATATACAAAATGAACAATGTACAATTTCTCCCCGTCCTTATCTCAAACCTTGAGCTGTTTTTTCTTATATCATCTCCTCCTATTCTCTCGGAGGGTGGGGGGAGCGAGAGACAGGCTGCGTAGTCTGGTCCTGATCAGGGCTGAACTACGACAGCAGAAAAAGTGAATAGACTGAATTCACATCGAAGATGGACTTGGTAGCAGATTTATTTCTCAGATTCATACATTTATGCTAAAGCTGCAGAACAAATGTGTCAAGTCTATTCTATAGGAGATTCTCTCTAAAATTGAGGCATCTTTTTTTTTTTTTCAATCTTCTTTTCCTTCTACTCTGGCTTTCTTAGTTCCACCTAGGAAAAGATGACAGAAGAGAAATGCAGTGTCCATAGGGAAAGAATACATGAAGCAGATTTGTTGATGATGTAAAGATGCCAAAGCCCATTCAGCAGAGAGGAAGTACATTGGCTTAAATAGCTATGGTTCTAGTTCAAATATATCTCTTTTTGAAGTCAGGCACAGTGACATAAATTATCCATCATTAATGTTTGCAGCCTGTTCAGATGAATATTCTCTCAGACTCTTTCCTCTGCATCACTTCAGTATCCGTGCCAAGCTACAGTATCTGATCCATACCTTAACTCAGAAAGCTGTATCTGCTGATCCCCTGGCACAGAAAAATTCAGAAAGGCCCCAAAACCCCAAGTTTTTGGCTACAATCAAATCTATGGACTGTCACCTTAAGGCTTGGAGAGGAGAAGAATAATTTTATTAAAAGCCTTAGGTACATTTTCACAAACAAGATAGATTTTCAGATGTTTGGAAGGTGCTCAGAATGACAAAAAACTTCCGTAAGAGGACACTGAGAGATGTCCATTAACTGGAAACAAATTTCCCCTCTGTTTTTGTCAATGATTCACTGGAAGCTTTAAATTAAATAGTGCAACAGATTACATGGCATTGAAAGACCTATGCCCTGAGAAAGTATTTGTTGAATGTTTTTAAACACAAAAAGCCATACTAAGGAAGATAAAATTGACATGTGAAGCAAAAACTTGTCTTTTAGTGTTGAGGGGAGAGAGACAGAGCAACAGCACTCTAAGATATACTACACAATTAAATAACTCATCTGTGCAAAGTCCAAAGGCTTAAAAAAGATTCCAGTAACTACTGTTAGTAATACCTCAGGTTTTTTATTTGAAGACATTGCTTTTCTCTTTATTTTCCTCTTCAGTTGTCCTCACTCAAGCTTAGACTCAGAATAACAACAAACAAGCAACATCTTAGACCACCAAAATTCATGATCCAAATTATTTTCTTCCTGACTAAAAAAACTTTGTGTTGAGTTCCCTTTTTCTTCCATGAGTGAAAAAAAATCTACCTTATTATTGTCAGAAAATCAACATCAGATATTATAGTTTAAAAATCAAACAGCAGCATCCAAAAATATTTCACAGTAAAGAGAAATACAGTAGAAGATCATGCAAAAAAAGTTACACAGTGTCTGATTATTCATGCCATTAAATCCGTTAGACTGTCTCCCATATAATTCATTACAGTAGACTTGTGGGCATGATTTAACTATTGACTTACTGATAATTTGACTCATCTTTCATGCTGAAAACTCCAGGCCAAATCTGTAGTTTCAAATTGCAGCAACCATTTTCTAAGAAATAAGTTTGTCTTGTGGAGAACATAAGTCAGTGACTCTAACCTTCTTATTATTAATAAAAGATTAAGAACTAAACTTTTGTCTAATTGAGTAGGTGAAAATCCTAGTCTTTGATAGGTATTTTGTGTTACAGCAATAAGAATAGGACATAACCCACAACAGTTATACCTTTTTTGTCTGGTAACATTGTGACAGTTATAGGACCAAGTCCAGGGAAGAAAGTGAGATGAACAGTTTTAGACCATGTGTATTTCTGCCCCACTCTCTTTTTGTTTGGAGAAGGACATACTGTGAGCCTTTTATGAAAGCAGGACTTTGGTATTAAAATAAACAAGGCCAGGATGAGAGGGAGCAAGAGCAAGATACTTTGTATCCTGTTGCTGTCTGTATATAGTCTATGGGAAGACAGTATTTTGGCCGAAGAGATTAACAATGTGTTTGGCCAGTGTGGTGACAGCAAATTTGCAATGCCTTTGTAGAAAACATAGTATTAGAAAGACAAATGAGTCCAATTTGTTAGCACTGATTGCAGTCAGCATTTAGATGGGATGAATTATCCTCAGGGGGTATTCGTCTCTCTTGATAGTAGAGAGTGTTTCTCTTCCTAATGGAAGTGCCTCAGTTCCTTAAAGCTGAATTGGATGAATTTGGACTTCATCAAGTCTTGTTTGATCACCAGCATTTTTTTTCAGAGATGGAAAGGGGCAGAAATATCTCATTAGATATACAACTGTGTAAATCCCATGATTTATGTGTGCTGGCGGCAGAGAGGGCAAACCACATCCTGGGGTGCATCAGACACAACATAACCAGCTGGTCAAAAGAGGTGATTATCCCACTGTATTCAACGTTGGTGTGGCCTCACTTGGAGTACTGTGTGCAGTTCTGAGCCTTACAGTTTAAGGGTGAATTTAAGGATGTGGAGATCCTTGGATGTGTCCAGAGGAGGGCAACAAAGCTGGTGAAAGGGCTGGAAGGAATGTCCTACGAGGAATGGCTAAAGACTTTGGGCTTGTCTGGTTTGGAGAAAAGGAGGCTGAGGTGTGACCTCGTTGCGACCTCATTGCTCTCCACAGCTTCCTGAGGAGGGGAAGTGGAGAGGGAGGTGCTGATCTTTTCTCACTGGTATCTAGAAGGATGCATGGGAATGGTTCAAAGCTGCACCAAGGGAGGTTTAGACTGGACATTAGGAAGTATTTATTAACCAAGAAGATGGTAAAACGGTGAAAAAGGCTTCCTAGAGAGGTAGTCAATGTCCCAAGCCTGTCAGTGTTTAAGAGGCATTTGGACAATGCCCCTAATAACTTGCTTTAGCTTTTGGTCAGCTCTGAAGTGCTCAAGTAGTTGAAATTGATGATCATTTTAGGTTACTTGCAAATAAAATATTCTATTCTACATTTATGTTGTGGTTGTATTGGAGGTTATGTGGGGTTTTCTAGTTGTCTTATTTGACCTGAAGATCCTAGAGAATGCAGAAGTTGACAGAAATGAAAATATATGAAAAACCAAGAAACTTAGGAAAAAACTGACAAAGCAAAATATGAGTAAAGTCCATAACCTTAGAAAAGAATACACACATTTCTTTTATACATCCTCTGTATTCTGTTTTTTACCAAATTTATTGCTTCTCTATGTGAAGATAGGGTCTGACACAATCTGCCTTCAAAGCTCCCCCGCTCTTGAAAGACAGTGAGGAGCCATTGCAAACAAACAAACAAACAAATAAACAAACAAACAAATTAGAGACAAATCTTAGCTTTGGTCCTGTAAATCTGGAAGTTTTGCCAGTGATGTCAGTGAAGCCAACATTCAACCTATAAACCGTATAACTTGGAAACTGCAACAGTGAGTTAAAGTGATTTAAAAAAACACAGGACTGAATTAAAATTGTATTTTGCTGTTTGAGTATTTTTGATTGGTAGATGGGAATTGCCAGTATGTGAGAAGAGTTCAGTAAACAGTTTAACTCCTTGGTTAATGCCAAGTGTTGACTTTCACTAACTGATAGATCTGCAGAAATTAATAGCTTGAGTTTGTCATTCTTCTTTACAATTAAGACCTTATTTCTTTTTATTTGACATCTTCAGTATTAAGAAGTCAGTCCTAATATGATTTAGCAGACTCTTCAGGTGTCTTGCTGTATTTGCTGTTAAAAACGTCCTACCTACAAAGGTGAATGTAAGCATGCTAGGATCTAGTTTCTCTTCTCCTACAAAATATCTCAGTTTTGAAGCCATTGCTAACTCTTTTTGTTCTGTTAGGTTGTATTTCTAGCTCTTTTACTGTTTTACTCAATGATACTTAATTATCAGCTACAACGCTTTTGTCTGAAAATTTTCTTTGTACTTCTCTTATGAAGTACACTTTCATTGTAGTGATACAGTTTCTTGAAAAAGAAACTAGGAAATGTTCAAACAAAACCAATTTCCATTCTGTGGAAGAACAATGAAACCATCTCTATATTCTAGTTTTTTAACTGTCAGGAAGTGTTGTGCATTCAGGGTCTGCTCCTACCGAGGGGATATCAAGGGAAAGTTATTAATGAAAGAATAGCTAAGTTGCATCTGCAATATAAAACTAGACACAAAATTATGAAAATCCTTTTACAGAAGCACACAAGTACTCATCCTTGTATCTGAAAGAGTGCCAGAATTCTCTTTACAGAGTCTGTTGGAGCTGATTTCCTTTGAGTAAGTGGAAACACACACCTTGCTTGCTTTTTCTCCTGAAGGGGACTGAATGCAGTTTGATGAAATTACTTCTTTTTATTCAAGGTTATTTTTGATTGAAGATCATGATGGTTTCATTTGGAAAAGCTAAGTGGTGTATTTCTTACAGAATATTTTTGTCAGACAGAAGAAAACTTCCTTTTTAAAGTAACTTTTGGTAATTGATAGGCAGACCTTCTCCGTAATGGTTCCTTAAAATCTCTTCTTTTTCTTCTTAATAAAAATGGAAATTTTTGAGGGGGTAAGGTGGAAAGCTTTTCCTAAAAATGCCAAAGGTGGGGACATTAGTGGTCTAAAGATTTGTGAAAACAACCCTAATAGATTCCCTGTCTCTGTGAGTAATGAGGTCCAGAATCTGTTTGCTTTTGAAATGTCATTCATTTGGATTAAATATCAAGCTAGAATAATCACAAAAGCAAGAGACAAAAAAAAAGTGCTATTATATTATTTCGGTCGTCTTCCAGAAAATGTAATATTGTTCTCTAATGGATGTTGTCCAAGAATGTGTCAACTCACTTTTAAGTCTCTGTCGTTTCCACTTGGGAACTAATTTCCAAATGTTAAATTCCCAAGAGTTAAATTACTTCATCGTTGGTTTGCTTTTTTTCTTGATGTTTTCCTTCCTGGACTTCTTCACCCTCTTCTATCTATAGGCTAATATATGACACTTAATTTTGTCTTTCTGCTTGGCGTTTAGCCCTACACACATCTAGGTTGTTAATGCCTAGATATTGTCACTTATTTTCTCAACTTGTCACACAAGTACCTGTGACTGTTGCTCTTTTTATTCCTAGCAATGATGTAGCAGATTTAGTATAGCGCTGCAGTCATACACTGTACAATTCTTTACTCAAAACATGTATGATCTTACCTACTTTTAATCCTAGCTTCTTAGATTTTCTTTCTAATGTTGTTAACATGCCTAAAGCAGTCTAATTTGCTGCTCACTATTAGCACACCTATTAGCTTCCAAGGCCTTGGCTTCCTTGGAGACACTGGAAATCTCTGATTATCTTCAACAAGATCAAGATGTCATTAGCTAGGAAAATGTAGTTTGGGTAGGTCTACTTTAGGAAAAATTGGTAGTGACTATATGGCTACATGAACTACAGGATCTTGGAAGAAGAGCTGTCAGACAAAAAAAAGAAATGTAGGAGAATATACAATATTTTCTGTAATAAAGAAATTATATCAGCTAACATCTTTGAAAATATTACCGTTTTTTTATGAAGTAGTGACAATTATTCATTAATTTGTATTGATTTTAATTTATAGTCAAAATATTGATACCTTTCAGATTCATGAATAGATTCCCACTTATTTTCTTTAAAGATTACTTTGTGAAAATAGATAATGGCAATAGGATTTGCTGTTCTGCTAGATCATTTTCACTTACAGTGCTCAGCACAAAGGGGTTCTGTTCCATGATTAGGATTCCAAGGCACAGCTGGTTTACAGGAAAAATGAACTAAAGTGTAATTTTCCCTTACAACCTGTTGGTCGCTAAACCAGCTCTTGCTCCAAGCCACAAGTTTAACAGTCTTTTTAGCACAATACATACCTGGTTTGATTTTGTTCAATCAAACTGTAGCATCTATGCTACACAAATGTGTGCTAGATTGTGAAAAACTGATACATATCCAAACTGTAATTTCCATGTTGCTTATTATGATAATTTTACTTACTTCTCTAAATTATTTGATTTTACTGCTGATGGATTAAGATGGACAGAATCTTTCATAATCTGTACAGGTCTTTCACTTTTCTGGGGCAGAAGTGGGTGGTATGGGTTGCTATCAATAATACATCAGGTTACTTTTTATTCTGATAATATTTTCCATGAGGACTCCTTTTTAATTTATTAATGAATAAACTTTTGCAACTAATGGCTATTTTAAAACATGAAATAAATAAAGAAGTGAAATCTCAAAGATTACCAGATTCAGGAAAATACGTTTGTATAGAGTCTCATCTATGTAGGAAAACATATGGAATGTAAACTCCATCAAAACAAGACCATTTTCTGAATTGTTAAAATAAGATATCCTCCAATTTCCATTCAGCCTAGTGGGTGGCTAAGAGTTTTCAAATTACTAAATATTATCTGATAATATTAACAAATTCCTCTCAGTCAATCTTTTTTTTTCATATTTCAAGGAGTACTACTTACAGCAGCAAATAAAACAGCAGTTAAAATTCAAGCTTAATTTAATATTATTCAGTTATATAATATATTTCTTTATAACTCAGAAAATTCACCCTCAGATGCCTGGCTTAGCAACAGAAAGGATATTTAGGAATTTGTTTTCTCTGAGGAATCTATATTTAAATTAAGCTTACAGTGGAAGTTGTGTTTGCATGGCATAACATGTTTGATAGGAGCAATTAAGGGATACAATACAGATGAATTTATTCTGTCAGTAAGGTTGAAATAATAAAAACTACTGAAGTACACATTTACAGGTAGGAAAAGGGAAAAAGAGAAAATGCAAAGATCAAATGCAATACCTACTCTGAGAAATGTATTTAAAAAAAAATGAGGAATCTATTTTAGAAAATACATCCTCCTTTCCTAAATATACTACTGCATTTTCTACTTAAAACACTTTCCACTTAGGAGTTTTTTTGAAATAATTGTTTCCTCTTTAGAAGGTATATTAGTACGAATGAGCCAAGAAATCTCCAGAAATGCTCTTGATGGAGCTGGCATTCATTCCCAGAGGCAAGATATCAAATAAAACTGGCGTGTGGCTACAAACACTTCATAATTGAACAATATATACGGAGTGTGGTTCACAAAACAATAGCTCTTTCCGTTACAGCTGAGTATTTTTTTTCAGACTGAAAGAAGTGTATTAGCCTGGGAGAAATGAGAATTGGTGAATCACAGTCAGTCTTTGCAAAAAGCCTGAACAAACTATGCCAAGTTTTAGGAAAAGTTTGATAAACAGGCCTAGGATGTCATGCCATGGTTGCTGCCAGTGAAGTTCAGCATCTATGGAGATGACACTCAGTTCCACCTTTCCTGCTATGTCCTGTTCTTGATTCATGCACTAACTCCAGGACTGGTTTTGATCAGTAAACAGTAAATCAAGCTTATTATCTGCTCTTTAGACTGAAGTTATTAAAAAAAAACATTGGCAAAATCACTTGCTCCATCACAATCTATTAGTATACTTAGTTATTTAACTCTTACAGAAAAGCTATAGATTGAATACAAATTTAATAATTCGTAGAGCTATAGACTAATTGAGATTGCAAGTTGTTTGGCCTAACTTTCTGCACCCTAAATTGGCAGGGTTGTCTGAGATCAAGTTACTTAGGTCATTGAATACTTCAGATTAGAAGGGATCTCTGAAGGTAATCTAATTTCATCCCCGAGCTTGAAGCAGAGCCACCTTAAGGTTCTTGGGGCTCCTCAGGTTGAGCTTTATATATCTTTGAAGACAGATATTCCAGAACCTCAGTTATCTAGTGCCTAAACACTCTTATTGTAAAATACTTTTTTTCCTTATGTTCAATTGCAATTTCCCTTGCTAAAAACTGTGATTGTCATCTGCTTACCATTGACTGTGCATGTATCAGGAGAGTCTGCTCTATCTTCTATATCCACCCTTTCTAAAGCAGAAGACAACAAACAGATCTCCTGTGAGCCACCTCTCCTGAGAGCTGAACAAATCCAACTCCCTCAGCCACTCCTTGCACATCACGTTCTCCGGATCTCATACACCTCAATGGCCTCTTGCTGGTCTTGTTCCAGTCTGTTAATGTCTTTCCTGTATGCAGAATCCCAAAATTTGGCACAGTGGTCCAGATGCAGAATGGCAGGTCCTGAAGAAAGGAGATTAGTCACTTTTCTTGACCTGCTGGCAGCACTCTTGTATACTTTTATTTAACGTACTTTAATTTGGAGTGTTTGGACAAGTGACCGTGGGCATGGATTACTGAGTAAGCAGCTCTTCTTTGTAAATTGTAAGATAAAATGCATATGTCCAGTACCTCTGTATGTATCTGACTACGATGGAACAAAACCTAGGAAATTAAATTCATGGATATGTTACAGTCAAGGTTAAAAAAGAACCTTTTTCCATTTTGATTTCTTAGTTTTCTTCCATTTAGAAACATTTCTGAGAATCAATAAATTCCTATCAGTGTATGAAACTAGAAGTTGACTTTGTTTTTTTTAGAAAATAACAAATGTTGGAAAGATATTTAGCTGCAGAAATGTGAGTCTGCAGGACCTGATCATCACCCTGCTCAAACAAGTAGGAAAGATAATGTGTAGTACTGAATGCAGGAATACATGAATATAAATTCAAGGTAATATTCCTCTATCTTTAAGAGGACTTTCACACTGCAGCTGATATAATTTTTTTTAGTAAAATTGTCATGAGGAAAGAAGCAAATCTGAACCTGATATGAATCTGATATGAAATCAGATGGCCTACTATATCTCTACTATATCTTCTTCTTTTAAAATTTATTATCATGACAGACTGTATCTGAAATACATTTGGCAAAGAAATGGCAAAGATTATTAATAATCCCTGAACTTTCACACAGCAATTCAAAGAAAAAGCATCATGATGCCTTTTTAAAAAACAATTGCATGCAATGGTCGTTACGACCAACATTGTTTCTGTGATTCCTTGTATTTAATGAGCAGTAGCTACAATTTCTGCTTGTGGCTGTAATCCACACTTCACCTCTCTGCTAGTCACCAATTTGTCTTGCTTTTTTTTGCTTTGGCTGGAAGTGCAAGTATTCCACATACATTTGGGTCCACTGTTAACCAAGAAAAGCTGATGCCACTGTGGCTGTTCAAATTTTTTTACAAACATGACACAAAAAATCTAATTTCCCCATTCACAGTGTGGGATTTATCATTGTATTTTTGCTGCTTGTCTTTCAAAGTGAATGGAGCATTGCAAATACAGCTTAAACACGTGACATTGATAGGATATACACTGATAAACACCCCATCAATGGCATTCTGTATATTCTAGGATTAACTCTATACTGTGGAAAAACCTTTAAAAGTTCACATCTTTGATTTTCTATTTATTTGTCCGTTTTATACGCACTCAAGCATCATGACCTGTGAACAGCAACTAGACAAGTATTCATTGTATAAATGCAAATCAAGACAGAGCTCTTTAAGCAATCAGTAGACATATCATATATACCTAGCTACCTAAGGTATGCAGTGCAGATTTTGTTCATTGAACTACATCCAGACGATGGCCTTGGAACTTCTGCCCCGTGTATATACAAAGCGAAGCTTAACAACTCAGAGCACTGTGCAGTTCAGCTACAACTACACAATTATGAAAGTCCTGTCACCTGGCAGGTGCAGACGGTCTCTTGTGTGGTTTAATGGATGTTGCCACAACATTTAGCATGTCCTCGAAGATGTTAAAGAAACATCAAGTAAGTTTACAGGTCATCCCCCGCACTGCGCAGTAAAACAGATCAGGTTGTCAGCAGTTTAATTTGAGCTGAGAAAAGTGTGAAACATTTTCAGTCCCAACTCACCAGCTATTTTTGTAAAGATATTGGAAAAATGTTCCTAGGGATCTTCAGCTGAATTGAAAAAATGTGTTCACATAAATTTCAGTACTCCTACACAGTTCAGTTCAGTTCAGCTGACAAGATCTCCAGAAGAGAGATTCTGTCAATGAAAACAGGTTTTTGCAATGACAAACTAAAACTACACTTGCGGTAAGTTTTTGTAGCCCCTAATGGCAATTTGATTTGTGGCTAGCAAGATACTTATCTTCATTTTCATCATCATCAGAGTTTGTTATTTAAACATGGAGACATGTATCAGTCATGCTTTTTGTGATAGTGATATTAGGACAACTAACTAAGAGAAGCTTTTCTTTTCTGGTTGCTTGTTTAAAGCTACAAACCGTGAACATATGCACCAAATATCTCACTAGCATGATCTTTTGTAATAGGTGGGGAGCATTAGCTGACAAAAAAGGACAGAAACAGAAGTTCTGGGTAAGTGAATCTTTGACACTGTGTTTTGAGGCAGAAGAAACAATCTCTACAACACAGATTATCTAAAAACAACCACTTTCCTTTCATTCGCTATCTCTGCATCTATTTTTTTCCTTCACCTTAAAGTCTCCTGAACAACTCTATCTCCTTTCTAGCAACTTTTATCATGCTGACCCTTGAACTATAGCATCATCTACCTCAATTTCAAAGCCTGTTTCATCCCATCTCCTTCATCCTTCTAGACATAGTGTTCCATTTCTATTAACCCTGAGTTTGGAATTGAAATCTTGATCAAAACAAAAGGGAGCAAATAATTAGAAATCTGAAAAAGACGCATTCTTATTCTCAGTGCACCAAATCTGAGAAACTGTTTCTTAAAAAGGAAACTAACGCAAAAAGTAATCTTGCATTTTACACCTTGCATTTTTAAATACTACTTTAAGATTAAAATTGGTAATTTTTTTTTGTCTTTGTTTTTCTTTAGATTGCTGCAAATTCCTGGGGAAAATCTTGGGGAGAAAATGGTTATTTTAGGATTCTACGTGGACAAAATGAGTGTGATATTGAGAAGCTGATTCTAGCTACTTTGGGATAGCCGTAGTTTTCTATTCTAATTGTATTATACTGTACCCTGCTACCCTGCTTTAGGTATCTGTTCTTTCCATTGTTGCATATTGAGTCTTTCCAGAGAAATAAAAATGTCTTCTCTGTAAGTTACCTTTCTTTCTATTATGCTTATTAGGGCTTCCTGATTTGAACACACTGCAGCCACCACAACAGTCTCTGATCTCACCTGGTACAAATACTCCTTAATACTAATAGCAAGTTCTGTCAAGGACTACTGAAAACCTTGGTGTCTCACAAAGCAGGAGGTTCCCTCTGCTGCTATTTACATCTCACTGCTATTTTGTTATATTAATAATGGTTGATTCAACAATGCCTGAAAAAGATGGAGTTACATTTATAGTATTAATCTCTTTACAATACATATTCTGGTTACAAATTCCTTTAGAAATATTATGTACTCTTCCACATAGAATTGCCTCAGACAGCTCATGGCCATACTGGACAGAAAAATCCAAAGAAATGTAACTAGATTTCATAACCTGTTCCAGAATAATTATTTCCTATCCCAATTCAGATAAATTGTATCTATGTGTTATTATCTCTTCCAGGAAATTAATTTCTTAGGTCCCACAAAGACGATGCATTTAGAGTAATACAAAAATTACTTGCAGTGAAACAGCATATTCCTGTTCCCACAACCACAATTAATTTTAATAATTTGTTTAACTAAATGAAATTAAATAAGAAAATGTAATTCCTTCTCAATAAAATCAAGACTAGACTAATTTCTGAGCTGCTTGCCTTCCACTTGCTGTTTCATCTGGGAACAGGCATGTGCCACCATTCCCAAAAGTCAATTTCCATTGCCCAATGGATGAAGATGGAAAGGACATTTTGTTGTTTGCCTTCACTGACACATCTGCAGTCCAGCATGAACGTTAGTGCAGACAAGACATCCAGAGCCCCTTTCACTCCTAATGTTCCTGTAACTTCTTCTGCCTGAAGAGAAAGCCTACTGGCACGCATCCCCTCCCATCAGCATTACTGCAAATATTGAGGCTTGAGGACTGTTTTGGTTATTTGTTAATTAAAATACAAATATTGCAACTATCAATATAAGAAGAAATTAACTACTTTCTACTCCTTTTAGTTTTAATTAATCCAAAGGCCAGATGCAAATTTTATGACATCAGTCATAAAATTATCTATGAAAGAAACAACCCTGGCATGTTAAATAGGAGGGGACAAAAAGCTACCATGAAATTCCAGTGAACAAAGAATTTCCAGTGACCCTTCCAGTGTCTTTAATAGACTGCTCTTCATTCTTTCTAGAAAATTAAGAACTTGACTTCTAATGTCATCAGCAAAGAAGTAATAGCTTTTTCTTCAAGAACTTTTCATGGCAGTGATATACAACAGATGCCCTTGCTAGTGAAATAATGTCTCTTAAACTAAACTTGGATCACAATTTATGTTGCACCACTACTGAAAGAGCTATTATTGCAATGTTAGTATCATACTGCTGCACAGCAAGCTCTTCTGTGGCCTCTAGTGCCATATAATAAACCGAATTTAGATACAAAAAAAAAAATTATTACTTGATATTTATAGCAAATTGTAATGTAAGCAATTTTAGAATAGCTGAGTGCTCTGAGAAGAGAGGTAACTTTTCTAGGTTTAGTGAGCTAAACCAGTACATGAGATAAAAATGTACTGAGTCATCTACACAGCTACTTCCCAACCTCTTGGTGTTACATGACATAAACTTTGAAAATTAAATATCAATATGAGGTGATTCTTGCTAACTGTAGAACTGTAGTCACCTAGGTTAAATTTTTTATATGAAATCTATTTGTCCTTAGAGGGAATGGGAATTTTAGAGATATTATAATATCTTGTTTGTTAGAAGTTAGTCTAGCATGTCTGGGGTAGTTAGGAGGAGAGGTAGAACAATGGTAGGTCCCAGACACCACCTGTAAAAATAGGCCCTGAGTCATCATTTTGGAGCCAGAAAACTCAAGGACAACATGACCTTGTGCTCAAGATCATATATGGAGATTTCAAGGAGGAGTTCGACCAGCGAATTCGAGGAGGGGGTGCTCTGACGACCCCCAAGACCACAAAAGAACCTCGACTCAAAAGACTGAGCATGCGCAAGTGGGTGGGGAAATATTATGATTTGTCAGAAAGTTAATGTTTATGTATAATATTTCTTGGAAATCTAGTGAATATGTATAACAGGTGTGTATTTAATGTGCGCTGTTGATCGAACAGGTGCACACGCTGGGTGGAGTGATCCCCCGTGCGCCCAGCGCTGCAATAAAAGAGTGCCTGCTTCTTAACTTCTCATTGCTGTTAAGGAGTTTTATTCCGGATTTCAGTAACATTGGTACTTATTGATTTCACAAACATCAAGATTTTAGAAGAGTGGATTTTAGCTGTAAAATGAATGATACTGTAAAAAACATAGCAAGTCAACTCTGGAGTTTTTTGTTTCATTCATCCTCAAGATGGTTTGCACTGCTGTAGCTCTTAGTTTTTCCAGTGGCTTTCTATTCCTGTTCTGCTTGCAAGGTCTTTCCAGGATCTGGGCTGTCACATTAAGTTTATTCAGTGATGAGAAAGCTCAAAACTACTCTCCTAGATCTTTATCAACCAAACAGTGATCCTAGTTTGAACAGAACATTATAAGCAAGTGAAACAAATCCAACCATGTCAAAGCAATTCAATGGTTTGCAAAATGATACTGTTCTACCCCCCTTCTGGGGTTAACCTTTGGTGCTCTGAGGGGTCTGTGTGCTCAGTGCTCTCCCAGTATCACAAAGCTGCTGTCTATGGAAATGTCACGGTGCCTAGAATTTAACAGGCAGGCAAAAGTATCTGCACCTGGAAGCCATTTTGCTCTTTGAAAACTAGCTTGATGCTGAAGCAATTTTTCTGCTGCTGTTCAGAGCACAAGTAAAGGATCTCCTGCCCACGTAGGTCTTCTTGTTCACAGTGATCAAGAGACATTGGAGTCTGGGAGCCACCAGTGGCTCTGACTCACACAGACTATCCAGGGACAGGTTTTAAATATCAGGAAGGATTTCAGCTGCCACTTTTTGGTGGGAGTATGAGGAAACTTACTCTTCGTTAAGATGCCACCTCTTTCATCTCTCTCCTTGGTTTTTTTGGCCTCTCCATCACTAATGCTCAGCCATGCCTGCTAACATGGATTAAAATTGTCATCTAACCTGGAGCTTTTTCCTGTATCAATAGAAAGGGACAATACGTGTCTCAGATTACCTCAATACATAGCTCATCGGCTTTATATCCCTAGTATTACTAATGCTCTGGAGTAGCACCAGGAAGGGAAGGCAATGCAGGAGTAGCCTTTGTGTTTGTGACACGATGTACCTTTCCTTTTCCATAAAAACAGGAAGGTAACATTTTTATGGCAAGTGAAAAAATAAATCCCTACTCAGAATACACATTACAATATCTCTTGTTAACAACTTAGTATATGAAGTTTTTATTAGTTGTCAGTTTAACTGTGAAACGTTAAAACTGAGTATAGAAATAGAGAGAAGAATATAGGTCTTGGGACTTGGCACCTGACAGTACTCATAACTAATGGAAAACTTTGTCTAAATTCCTCTATATTTAGGAGCAGTTTCAGACAGAACTCTGAACAGAAATACCTATGAATTCTGGGAGAGATGAATTTTCCCAAAACTAACTGATCAGAACAGGCTCCTGTTTTAGTTTATATTGATCATCCTTCAAGGCTTTTCCACAATCAGATCCTAAAGGTTATTGACAATATCTAGTAAATGAACACTGTTAATGCCCTTTCAGCTAGTGTTAAGTGGAAATTAATTTTAAAATTAAAACAGCTAAGAAGCCAATAGAGGAACCCAGCTATTTTCACACTATTGTTACCTTTTTTTTTTTCATCCTGTTGTTACAGAAACATTACCCATCTGCTAAATGATAGCAAATCACACCCAGAAGATTGTCTTCCTACTCCATGGAAAGTGCTATCAAGCCTGGTAATATTCTACGAGTGAATCATGTTGGTGAGATTGACAGGCATAGAAAACTCCTTTCCTACCTTGCTAGCAATCACTGCACACAACTTGGCAAGATCAGGTTTCTCCAGCTCTGGTGTTTGTTCATCATCATTAAGGAGTCTGAAAATTGAAGACACTTGTCATAATAGGGATTTTCATTTCACGTTACTGTTTCAGAATCACGCATGATGAAAATGCTTTTACAGAGCCATGCAGTAGCATTAACGCACAGTATGTGTGTACTCCTGCTAAAATTAATTGAGAAAAGTGAAACACTTGAACATCTCACCTAATGAGCACAATTGCTTAAGAAAAAAAGAAAGCTGAAGGCAGTCAGGCTGTAAAATGAGGTTGGAGTAGAGGGAATGATTTTGCTAGTGTGGTCTTTAAATTCTTCAAATTATGGGAGAAGTATGGACATCCTTTCAAACGTCATCTTCAGAGAACTGAGAGATCCCTGTGCCAGCACCGTGCTCTGGCTATCCTGCCTGCCTCTAGCTGGGGGATGTAATGTGTGGGTGGATTTTACCTGTCTGCTGTTTAGAGCCTGTACCTTTCCCTTAAGGAGCCTGTGGTTAGGTGAAAAAGAAGAAGGTTTTCAGGGTGATTGCTTTGTCCTGGATGCCTGGGGTGAAATCCTACTAGGAAAGCTTCCCCTGGGCATGCTGAGTTTAGGGAGACTTCTGGGCTTCAAGCTGGCAGTCAGCACTGGGACTCAAAGCTGCACAGCTTTATGTGTAGCTCAAATGTTATGTTATGGGGAAATGCAACCTAAAGCAAGCAGAAAGGGAAATCCAAGGGACGTAAGGAATTTGCATCTGGAGCGGGGACTAGACAAGCCCTGAGAGAAACAACAAGGGGACTATTTTACTGTAGTTCCAGGGATCTAGGAAAGTTGCTAGACTGAGAGCAAGGCTGAAGGAAAGGAGCTACACTTCTAGGAACCAGAGATAGAGGGATATTTGCTTGTAAATCCTTTCAGCTTAGTATTTTCCTAGAGACATGATAGGATCTTGCACGTGGGCAATAAATACTGCACCTACCATTTGGTCACCATTTCCTTTGTGAACAACTGGCTTACACCTTTACACCCTCTCTGGGTAACCTGTTCCAGTGTTTCACCATTCTTATAACAATTTTTTTTCCTTATATCTAGTCTAAATCTACCCTCTTTAGGTTAAAAACCATTAGCCCTTGTCCTATCGCTACATGGCCTGCTGAAGAGTTTCTCCCCATCTTTCTTATAAGCCCCACTTTAGATATCGGAAGGCTGCTATAAGGCCTCCCTGGAACCTTCTCTTCTCCAAGCTGAACAGCCCCAATTCTCTCAGCCTGTCCTCATAGGAAAGGTGCTCTAGCCCTCTGATCGTCTTCATGCCACTCCTTCAGACCCTCTCAACAGACCTATGTCCTTCTTATGTTTGGGGGCTCCAGAACTGGATGCAGTACTGAAGGTGGGGTCTCACCAGAGCAGAGTAGAGGGACAGAATCACCTCCCTTGACCTGCTGGCCACGCTTCTTTTGAGGCAGCCCAGGATACGTTGGCCTTCTGGGCTTCAAGTGTACATTGATGGCTCATGTCAAGTTTTTCATCCACCAGTACCCCCAGGCATGAACCTCTGCTTCGCATGGCAGTAACTTGTTGTTAGAGCATATTAAAGGTAGAATGAATGCAATGAAAACAATCAATTTTCACGTTTCTTTATAACAGTGTAGCTGCCAAATATGCATACTGCATGTTATTACTTGATCTGTAACACTTTATCACCAAGTCTGGAAATCTTGATCGTGGAGTAGCACCATGCAAAAGCTGTTCCCAGAGAAGGCAGCTGAAGGAGAAGCCTGGGGCAGGAGGTCAGAAATCCTCAGTGCTTTAAAGTTCCTGGGGGCACTTGAAGCCACAGACTACCTTAGACTGTGTATGAAATAGTTTAGGGTTATCTGGAGGTTTCACTCAGCTGTGCCAACAGTGACAGCCACTTAAACACATAGATAGGAACTCATAAATTTAAACTACTGCCTTACTCTAAGCATAACCATTGCAAAACTCTGAAGACTAACCCCTTTTCTTTTTCTCTGCAGCAAAACCAGCAAAAAAGCACCAATTTAGTGCATTACATCTATCAAGTCATGATACAGAGCACAATATTTTATCAAAGAAAAATGTCTAGAAAATTTATGTGTAAAAGATAAATATTCAGTCCTAGTGTGCTGTACCATCACAGTGTGAAGGACACAACTGATGCTCCAAATTAATTGGCAATGTTGCTATTGAGCGTAATGGCACTACTGCTCTTACTGAAATGGTGTAAATTAGCCAACAGGGCTTCTGTCCATCAAGAACCTTGCAAGCAGGGAAACTGGACAATCTAGATTTTAGAACCTGTGTATGTCTTCTTTTTTTAATCTACACAAGCAATTTTTAAAAAGTACTCTACACTCCTAGCTGGCATGATCCACAGCCTGTGAAAAATTGTATTAAAAGCATGTGACCTGAATAGAAGCCAAATTGCTGAAGTTTGTGAAAGTTTTGACATTAGGAGCAAGACAAAAAGGGTGGAAGAAGAGGGAAGGGTTGAAGTGGTTTAATAATTATCTCTGGCTTCTGCCAGTATTGGAAGCAAAAACTAATTGTACTTTTGTCTTGGAAACAAAACTCAGCAAATTTTGCTGGGTTTCAGCTTACTTTAAAACAAAAATTAAGGCCATACTTACAGATTTTTAAGCAAGTCTGGGCCAAGCTTTTAGAGAGGCCAAGGTAAGAGTATGTTTCTACTGGAAGCTGTATTAATCATCATGTTGTAATGGTTTTACTCCACCCAACCTGGCTTGGAACTCACTCTCGTTTCACTCTTGATTTCCTTGGTGGAAAGCTGTCCAAAGCCAAAATGAACTGTGACATTATCACAGCTGCACTGGAGGAGGGTATCAGGATTAAAAAAAAAAAATGTATTTGATGTCCAGTAAATAGATCCTGCCAAGTTTCATACAGCACTGCTACAGACAAAAATACTAGAGCAGCATGAGGGTGGCTGCCCTGGTGGCATTTTAAAGGTAAATAATCACATAATGATTAATCCAACAAAAAAAGGCCAGAAAAAGAGGAAAAAATTAAAACTAATCACTCATTTTTTCCAAACATTGAAGAATTAATTATTACATTAAACAAGAAAACTTCCTACTTTTGAGTGAAATTTGGATGAACAGATGGCATTTCACTAATTAGCCAGTTTTAATGTGGATTTTCATTCACTACTTCCCTGCCTCCCCATGGTGTGTTGCCTCTTAATGTGTTTGCATTTCTTTATTACCTTTCTCATTACTGATATGCTCATGTTTTGGACAGTGAAGTTGATATTTAAATAAGGTTGTAGGCAATCCATCGGCATACGCTTGAAATATTGTGCTCCCCTAAGTTTCCATGGTGTTTCAGAAAGGCTGGAATTTACTTCAGGACAGCAGAACAAGAAATTTAATTTAATTCCTGTACACTGAATTTTTGCAATGGACAGGTCACCCAAGTGGCAACAGCAGAGAGGGAAAGAATATAAACAGGCTTAACAGCAGTTTTGACATCACCTATCAGTCTGATTCTGTTGCACTCTTCTTCCAGCCTGAGGCTCTGCCAGCTTCCCTTCTGCGCGTGGCAGTGCTCACTCAGTCCTCATTGGGGTACTCTGCTCACTCAATATACAGCTACAACAGCAGAAGCTTTTTTTTTTCAAGCAGGGACTTACCCTAAAAAAAAAAGAGGTAAACTGTTAATCATTGGAAGATAAAATCTTGAGAAACTGTGAACTCTTAGGTAAAGATGTTAAGAAAAGCCTTCAGTTTAAGCCTGAAAGTCCATGCTGATGTTGAGAAAGAGAGATGCTTGAATAGTTGTCGCGGTTTTGTTTAGTGAGGGGGGGCCTAAGGTGGCAGCTTCTGTAGGAAACTGCTAGAAGTCGCTCCCCTTTGTTCAGTGGACTTGGCCAGGCCTAGGGCGGACCCACTGCTGGCCAAGGCCAAGCCGATTGGTAGCAGAATGTCCCGTGATAACGCCTCTGCGATAACGTATTTAAGAAGGGGAAAACAGAAAAAAAGAGTGAGAGGAGAGAAGATGTGAAGAAGCTGAGCGGGGGCAGAGGCGCAGAGGGGGAGGTGCAGGCCTCATGGGCCTTGCAGGCCTCACCCTCTGGCCTCTCGCCAGGCAGCCGACTGGGCCCGACTCGGTCCAGCCCGGCTGCAAGAAGTGGAAAGGAGATGAGAAGTGAATAAGATGTAAAAAAAGATCCTGAGAGACATCTACCAGCCTGTTGTGAGGAACGGCTGCAGACGCCAAGGTCAGTTCAGAAGGAGAGGGAGGAGTAATGTGGCTCCTGGCCAAGATTCCCCTGCAGCCTGTGGTGACAACCATGGTGGAGCAGGTTGTCCCCCTGCAGCCCATGGAGGTCCACGGAGGAGCAGAGATCCACTTGGAGCCCGTCAAGGACCCCGTACTGGGGGAGGTGGATGCCTGAAGGCAGCTGTGGCCCGTGGAGGGCCCGGTGGGACAGATGTTCTAGAGGGACTGAACTCCGTGGAAGAGATGACCCACGCCGGAGCAGTTCCACGAAGGACTGTGGCCCGTGGGAGGGACCCCACAAAGGAGCAGGGGAGGAATGTGAGGAGTTCTTCCCCCCGACCATGAAGCAGCGGCATGAAACAACGTATGATGAACTGACTGTGACCCCCATTCCCTCTTCCCCCCTGTGCCGCTCGGGAGGGGAAGGTAGTAGAGATAATGTTAAGCTCGGGAAGAGGGAGGGATGGGGGGAGGTTATCTTGTTCTCTGTCTCATTATCCTGCTGTTTGTAGTAATAAATGAATAGTTTTCCCCAAGTCGAGTCTGTTTTGCCTGTGACGGTAACTTTAAGGATTTTTTCCTGTCCTTATCTCAAACCTTGAGCCGTTTTTCCTTATATTTTCTCTCCCTGTTCTCTCGAAAGGTGGGGGGAGTGAGAGAGACTGCGTAGTGTGGTCCGATCGGGGCTGAACTACGACAATAGTTCAGATTCATGCCCCAGGATAGTATCGTGCAAGTGTCGCTTTTAAGGCTACTTACAATTTCCTCTGCGTGCTATACTCTGACTTATCACACGCGTAAATGCAGCTGCAGGGAGAGCTGAAGGCTGTTTGGGATGTGTGTGCTGCAGAGAACAAACAGGCATCACCCTAATTGACATGACAGCAGCTAGAGTAGATGTGTGCATCTGTGGGTCTGGATAAACACAGCAAGAATTTTTTAATCCATAGTACTGTCTTCAGGCTAGACTTGTCCTGAAACAGAGCTAAATCCCATTGACAGGTAATTCAGGTGGTCAGGATGTTCAGAGCTGGATAAATCTCAGAGAAGAGAATGATGTTTTCATTCCAAAGGCAGGGTACTCAGTCTAGACACCATTAAGGTATCTGTAGAGAATAGCTGCATTCGCTTTGCTGAGAACACTGACTTATCATTAATTTTTCTTGCAGTATTTTTCTAAAAGACTCATTATACATGAATTAATCTGTAGCCAGAGGCCAAGAACTTTTCTTACCATAGAGATAGTTCTGTGAAAGTATCACACAGTATGAGTGGTGATGTCCTTTCACACAGGAGCAGAATAGGTCAGAAAAGGGAAAGATATCACGTTTACACTCTTTGTTCATGTGTGTTTCTGAATACAAAGATTTGAACTATTCTTGTGTCATAATGAGAGAGATTTTCACTGGTTTGTTTTCTTCACCAGCTTCCTTCTCCCTCTGCAAATGATTGCAGAAAACCAGAGCAGTAGTGCTGGCACACTGAGTGTGCGCAAAGGTTATTCTCTACCTAGGTTTTAATGAGACTGAGAGCCTGTCTACGGACTTAGCTAAGCAGGGAGAAAGCATTGTTTTTTCTTTTTGTTTATTTGAAAGTCTCCCTCTTTTTTCCAACCCTTGGAATACATTTGCTCAGTGCTGCTCAGTGCTCACGTTGATCTGAAGGGACTCAGTTGTGCGGCCCATGGAGGCATTGAGGATGCTGTCGAGGTACAGCCTTAGAGCACTGCCAGTCTGGGCAATAGTGGTTGGCTTTATTCACAGGAGTCAAACTCTGCATCAGAACCAGATGTAGCCATCTGTATAAGCCTGTGTACATCTACACATGTGAAAGCTATCTCCAGGGGAATACTGTAAAGATGTGTATGTTTATATGGTCAAGAAAGTTAATGCCTTTGTTTATACCTTTTTTGGGGGTAAATAATTTCTTAGCCTTTAAATTTTATTTCCAACAAAGTAGAATATAACAAATTTTCATATGCCTGTAGTATTTTTCAATTACGATGTATTTCCTAAGAAAATACAGTACCACTGTAACAGTACAGCACAATTAATGTCAAATTTTAATTGTTGAAAAATAAAACATTCCTGACTCTTCACTGGACAAATATTCTTTAGTGTCTGCTTAACCTTTTGGTTTTGATGATCAGTGGTTATTTGTAAGAAAGAAATCTATGGTCTTTGCATAAGGTCATTATCAAATGTGTTTCTTACTGGTAGCAGGTAAAAAATATTGTAGAAGGTACTACCTTTGCCCATGGAAAAAACATGAAGACCAGGATATAATGCCTGTTAAATTACTTTTAAAGAATTCCTCCCTTCCCAAATAAATTCTGTCCCACTGCAGTCCATGAGGGTTTTTCTCTTTCTGTAAATGAAGTAGGCTTCTTTGGGTGTTGATCTGCCTCCCTCGGGCTGACCTGCCCACCTATAACCCACTCCACTCCTCCCAGGATTTGGCACCTGGACAGAATTGCCAGAGATGCAGGAAAACTTTGGACCATTCAGAGAGTGAGGTAAACAAGGAACCAGCAGTTTCTTTCTGCTAATTCGTTTTCCAGAGTAGGATGAAGCACTGCCTTTGCTCAGGGCCTGAGCCAGGAGGACCTGGCTCTGGCTGGAGTGTCCCTTTTAGGTGTAAGTGCTATCCCCCGTGTCATGTGTTTTGCAGTGATCTAGACTTCAGGTCTGTTGTGTTGAAGCACCTTTTGGAATTTGATCGTTGCTGTATCTGACAGTGTGGAAAAAGGTAACAGACCCAGACGCATCCTAGACCGTATCTCACATTAGCCAGAAGTTCTTTATTCAAATATACTCTCAGACCATCTGCTTTCAACACACAGCCAAATGCTCTGTAAATTATTGATTGTCATTTTTTTCACAATGCTGTTTCTACTACTTCTGTATTCAGAAACAAAGGGACTGTCTGTGGTATAACTTAGTCATCATTGCTGCATTCAATGCCAGACATGCAAGTGAGGTTTTTTGAAAGTGCTTAAGAAAGCTGGAAGTCAAGTTCTATAGATGCACAGAGAAGTTGGGTGCTTATGAAAAACCCATTTAAGGGTATTAGAAAACTGATTTAGGTTCATAAAACTCCACTCTTTACAGACACAATGTGACTTTAAAGAGCATCTTAATGGACTCTAGCTAAAACCTAAAATCAATATTCCATTTCTCTTAAAGAGAGTTTTTGCTTTCTAAAAGGCAAAAAAAAATGGTGCCTAGAATAAGGAAGTAAGAGATTCTGCTTGATAAGGTCATGCAATCCTTCATCCACTAGAAGTACCATGTGATCTATAATATTTTTCTTTACTTTGTGCTTTACACTATGTTTTCTTTTATTATGAACAAATTAATACACAATCTTCAGCTTATAATTAAGAGCCTGATTTAAACTTAGAGATAAATAATTTTGTCTATGAATTTACATACAGGTTCCTGTATTAATTCCAGAAACTTCCATAACGTTGTTCCAAGGTCAGCTAGGTGAGTTCACCTCTCAGATCTCCTGCAATGCACCTGAACAAAGGTCACCTACTGTCAGCAGGTCAAGGGAGGTGATTCTCCCCCTCTGCACTGACCCCACCTGCAGTACTGCGTCCAGCTCTGGAGCCCCCAGCATAAGAAGGAGCGAGTTGGAGCGAGTCCAGAGGAGGGCCATAAGGATGATCAGAGGGCTGGAGCACCTCTCCTATGAGGACAGGCTGAGACAGTTGGGGCTCTTCAGCCCAGAGAAGGCTCCGGGGAGACCTTATTCTGGCCTGGTACTGGAATACCTCAAGGGGGCTTATAGGAAAGATGGGGAGAAATTCTTTACCAGGGTCTGTTGTGAAAGGATGAGAGATAATGTTTTTAAAATAGAGGGAGGTAGATTTAGATTAGATATTAGGAAAAATTTTTTGACAATGAGGGTGGTAGAACACTGGAACAGGCTGCCCAGAGAGGGGTGGATGTCCCCCATCCCTGGAAACATTCAAGGCCAAGTTGGATGGGGCTCTGAGCAACTTGATCTTGTTGGAGATGTCCCTGCTCCTTGCAGGGGGGTTGGACTAGATGACCTTGAAATGTCCCTTCCCACCCAAACTATTCTATGACTATTCCTGCAAAATTAATTGTATAGAATAAGTTAAAAAAGAGTAATGTTTTCTGAGCCTAGTGTAGCACTTTGTTCCCTTTGCAGTTTCTTATGTTAAATCCCACATATGCAATTCCCACAATGGTAATAGGACTTAACTTATTTTTTCTTTTTTCAAGAGATATATCTCCTTATCATACAAAGGTATAGGGAGTCCTTTGAAAGAGCAAATATAGGCTTATTGAAAAACAGCAAACATTGTAACAAAGTGATATCTTTGCAAAAATTACTTATAGCTACATTTGCATTCTCTTTAGACTCCACAGAGGCACAGGCATTTGATTTCAAGCTGGGATTTCTATTTTTAGAAAGGCAGTAAGTTTCATTAGCAGTTTCTCCAGGCTGCCTGTAATGCTGTCTGATCTGAATGGAACTGAAAGAATAAAGTCACCTCATTCATTATTTTCTTTAGAGGTGCATTGTTTAAAACGGCACTGGTTTGCTAGGCTTTGTTTAGCTTGACTGTAGCTCGCTCTCAGTCTAATTGTAATGGGCAGACAATAATCAATGTTATGTTTCAAAGCAAAAACAACATTCACCCACTGCATTCTTTAAGAGAAATGTCTTGCTAAATACTACAATTAGATAATTTTAAGTCAGACCTCAAAAAATCATGAGATTTTGGTCATTTTCAAGGACTTTTTGCTTCTATACAGACCACATAACTCAAAGCCTTCCTCTATGTGAGCTTTGCAACCCCTTTACAAATGGTAAAATTAATCTGAAACTCTCCCATGTTCACTTGACATTAGGAATATAAAATGCTTGATAAGTCTCTAGGATGTGAAATTTAAAATAATGATGTATGTATTTATTATATGCATATTTATTCCTTAGATTCAGAAAATATAATATTCTGAATGTTGGTGAATTTGGTGCATTCATTAGGAAATATTGTAGTATGTTGTGAAAATTTTAAGTTGACTTCTATCAATACTTGTTGTCATTTCCACTTGTTCTGGTACTAAAAGATTGAACAAATAGGAACTTTGTTTATTATGTGACAGCACCTGTTTTGAGTGGTGTCATATGACCCTTTCTCTAAGACCAACTAAAGGTTGGTGTTAAGAGGTGTTAGGTTGACACAACGCTATTAGAAGTTCTTATAAGCTTGTACTTAGCAGAAGACTTTTTACTGGAATGTCAAAGATTTTTTCAATCACCATGATCACATCCAATTCAGACTCTTCTATAAAAATAAAATAATCATTTAGATTTGGGAGTTTCATTCCTATCTCATTGTAATAAAATTATCCTACGTCAGCTGGCTTTAGATGGCAAGATGAGTTACATTTCAATTTAGAAGCTAAGTACATAGTCCGGTTTTCAACCTGAAAATCCTGGAGTTCATGTCTGTCAGTGCTGTTTGCATCACCCTGAGGAAGTTTCTGTATTTTTCTGCACTTTAGTTTCCTGTATACAGAAAGAAATCGTGGTTCTTCTACCTCACGGTGCACAAATACATCCCAGGTTATAATCTTTGCTGGTATTGTCTGATAGTGGTAATATAGGTCTGAATGATTCTGCTGCCTTCCAAATGAGCATAATTTCTCTCACTATTCTCACCTTGAACAAAGTAGAAAAAAGAAAATGTTAGCCTGTATAAATCCAGGAGCTTAGACATCTAGTAAAGAGAGGTGTTTCTTGTTTAATATTTATTTTAGTATTAAACATTTGAAACTCGATTTCTATATTAGATCAATCTCTTACAATTCATACTTATGAAATATTCAAGAGAATTCATGAAACATGTGATTGCCAAAAACCACTAAGTGATTCATCAAGATGTATATCCTTTAACTTTCAAAATTCTTAGTTAAGGACATAAATTGAAAGCCCTGAACCATGAGAACATGTTTCATGAGAACAACTGGACTAGGTCAGATAACACCAATATTATGTGCCTGGGAGGGATATATAGCAATATATATATTTTTAGGTATATATATTTTTGAGAATTTATTGGCTGATATTTTTTTATATAGAGTCAACTATCTAAGTTGAATATATGGCCTTAAGTTGCGGCAGGGGAGACTTAGGTTGCATATCAGGAAACACTTCTTTACTGAAAGAGTGGTCAGGCACTGGAACAGGCTACTCTGGGAACTGATGGAGTGACCATCCCTGGAGGTGTTAAAAAAATGTGTAGATGTGGCACTTCAGGACATGGTTTAGTGGACATGGTGCTGCTAGGCTGATGGGTGGACTTGATCCTGGAGGTTTTTTCCAACCTTAAAGATTCTATGATTCTAAAGATTCTAAGTATTCAATAATCCCAAGTGGATTTCTTCATTATAACTAATGAAATATACCAAATTACAAAAGGTCAGCTATATAACCTTTAGAATATATTAAAAATATTTACAATTATTGATGAATTAATCTTCATACGGTATTGAAACATGAATGTTATTTTTAAAAATGGAGGGAAAAGTGAAGAAAAGTGTCATGTCCTGTCGTGCAGAAGTTGCATTCTGTTCTATTGATACAGGAGAGTACACTCTCAGTAGAACACCCCTGGAATTGATCTGGCAATTAAAAGAAAAATAGTAAGATCTTATCATGGATCTTTGAGCTTTACCATTGTTAGCGTTGTGTTTTCCTAAACAGTTATTACTTCACCAAAACTCTGTTCTCCTGTTGCTGATTTTTACCCTGATTTCCCAAAAAAAGTGAGTTCGACTCTTTCCTTAAAAGCTTATTGCCAGCTGCAGCCTAATTCAATAGCAGAAGACTTCCAGATATTTTCATGAAATGGATTGGAACTTAATCCAGAGATGCAGGTGTAAGCAGACCTTATTTGTCTTCCTGCCAGAGTGGAAGCACCCCTTATTACACAATGGGTAAACCCCACAGGGGGGAAACTGTCGAAAATGCCTCAAGATCTTTCACTGGGTATTTGCTGGACCTCACATACACTTTAAGAACAAGGAATTTAAGCCAAAAAGAAAAAAAAGAAATCCAAATAAATTAAATGTCCTTAATTCTATTGTTCACACTGAGTCCACCCTCAAAGATATTTTTGCGAGTTTCTGAGGAAAGAGCATGTGGCTAAGACACAGCGTACTGAGGTGCTACCTGGCACTTCGTATTTGCTTTTAAATAATAAATCATGGTGTAGTAATTCTGTGGTCAGAAGCCTCTTGCTAGGTTAAGCCAAATCAGCTGCGTTGTTCCCTCTCATTGTACTCTTTCAATCACTTCTCATCCTACCATTCAGCCATTTGCAGAAAAATCCCAGAGCCATTTTAGTAACCTAAGCAATGTTATGTTCAGTAGACTTCTCTCAAACGTCATCTGCTTTTTCAAGCCATTCACAGCTTCAGCCACAGTATCACTTTTGAAAGATCTCTTAATCCAGTTCCATACAGTTACTCTTCTTGCTGTTTTTTTTTTTGTTCCCAGCCTTCCTTATTTCAGAATTCACTGTGTAGCTGCCCATCGCTCTCTGCTGAGAAAGTCCAACTGTGCAGTAAAAAAATGCCCCTCTGAATTGAACCGCTGAGTGCCCCGTGAACAACAGTATTTATTCACATTTCATTCCTGCATTAGAACTACTAATCTAGTGAGGCAGCTTCTAGATGAGTAACATCATGCGCTGCTCATATTCTGAGCTGCTTATCCACGTTTCTTCTAAGAGGAAGTGTTGATAAAGACATTTTGGGTGTATAGGTGTGAGATTTCCAAATTGTGTAAGGCAGATGTGTGTTTCTCTGTGATCACTGGTCAATATAGCTGGTGCACTTACTAGTGTGCATCAACAGTGCTGCTGCTGCTTCCTAAACAGTTGTTTCAGGTCAGCAAAACCTGGCACCTGAACAGTAGCTAGAGTTGTA
Organism: Chlamydotis macqueenii; assembly: GCF_036417535.1. Classification (NCBI taxonomy): domain Eukaryota; kingdom Metazoa; phylum Chordata; class Aves; order Otidiformes; family Otididae; genus Chlamydotis; species Chlamydotis macqueenii. The sequence goes on from NC_141558.1 coordinate 26,270,526, forward strand.
CCACATCAGTGTGGAAATACAGGCATCTCTCTTCCAGTCTGTATCTCAAGGAAGAATTGAGGATGTTTCAGAAGTGTTTGTTTTCTCGTGCAAACATGACCAAGTGACATTTTCAGTCACTGCACTTCCTTCTTTCTTGTTCAGTGAAGTCTGACTTGTACTGTTACTGCTGTTGCAAATTCTTTAGGGATCTCAAATATTCAAGCATCCATCCCTCTCTTGCTGTACACCAAGGAACTCTCTGGGCTAGTGACAGTGAGCAGAAGACTCTTTTTCTAGACAGCATACTGTTGCAAAGAGCTCCTAAGCTAACCTGAGCATCCTAGCACACCTTGGCTGCCTGAAAGAGTACTACTGGGTAACGTGAGAACATTTCCCTTTTGATTATCTCAAAATCAGTGCCCCACAAGCCAGTTTACGGCAGGTACAAAGGATGTAGTAACAAAAATTAAATACAAGCAGCTGCCAGGAGTGCATTCCTAGGGAAGGGCGAAGGTGGGCTGCTGCATGCTCTGAAGGCTTGCTCTGTATGCACAGCCAGGATGGGCAGCCCTGCTCTGCTAGCTTCCAGAAAGAGCAAAGCGATGTCCTCTGAGAGGGGCCCAGCCAGCCAGCAACACGATTAACTACTGTCCTCATTGGAATTTGACTAGAAGGCTAGGGGTTGAACACCCCTAATCGTATTAAAAGCACAACAAAAAGAAACTTTTCCTCTCTCTGTTCTTACACTGGGGAATATGGCTTTGATGCAGATGATATTCCTCTCCTTTCCAGTAATAAGTAATATAAAAGATAAATACTTCCATGGGGGCATCTTTTCCTCCCTCCTGCTATATAGTAACACTTACATTACTTCTTTAGAAAGGATGTATTTGACAACCATTTTTAAAAGAAGTATTTCTAAATATAACTATAATGTAGAAAAGTAATAAGAGAAGAAAGTACACTAAAGAGGGACCATTCTGTATATACTCTGTTTCTTACGCTTCTTCCTAACGCACCTGTACTTATTCCTTCCAGAATCAAGATGCTGCACTAGGCAATCTGCCAGGTCCATTAAGAACATTAAAAAAACCCCAAAACATATGGAATAGTTAAGTGATCTGCCATTATACATTTCCTGTGGCTAAGAGAAACATGTGCATTCACCCTAAGCACTGTTTTTTTTTTATCCCTACTAAAACTGCATTATTCTCTTGAATAAAATGTGAGTGGGAAAACTTCATTGCCTTGGATTATGCTATTTTCTGCAGAATGCAACAGAAGTCAAATTACGTCAGTGAGTAATAGTCTAAAGGTTTTGAGCAAATGTGGAACATTATTCTTCCTAATTAAAAAAAAAAAAGCATGAAGCTCTTCGTTTCTGTAATGAAATTGCCATCAGGACAAACATATTAGAGGTACAAAAACAGAATTCACATTCAAAAAGCAGTAGCTGGCTGCATGCTACTAAGATAAGGAAACAATATGTTTCCAGTTGAGAGACGATACTTCCTTGTGATCCATCAGGCAAGCAAAACTTACAACTCATTACAGCTTACATGCAATTCCAGTAAATAACACAAAACATGATGTGAAAACTGGGGAGTCACAGATGACCTTAGCTCAGTGCAGGAACAAACTCTAATAGGACTGACAGTAATAGAGAATATTGCTTTAGACCTCAAGGATGCTTAATTCAAGTAAAAGTCTTTTTGAGAACATTTGGGATGGCAGTATGATTCATTAATTACACTGTACAAGCACTATGCTGTACTGCACAGCTTTCAGAACCACAAACTGGTCTGAGCTAAAAAGACAGAACTGAGCAGCTGGGAATATGTAGTGGAGACGCAGGAATAAATACTGGATTTCAAGCTATGCATAAGATACCTGTAAAGTGCACAGATCTTAGTGGAAACACAATGCAGGAAATGAGTATTTCCTATAATGACTCCTGTTATCCAATGTAGTCTACTGGTATTAACCTGTGCATTTTTTTTCTCTTTTTTTTTTTTGATAGAATTTTGCTCAGAATCACAAAAAAAAATAAGGTACAAATCAGAAAGTTCATCTCATTTTTCTTCGCTTGTTTGAGGCAAGACTGGTTGTATCCAAACTATTCCTGACAGGTCCCTGGTCTGTTCTTAAAACCTGCAGAGGAAGATGCTCCACATTAACCCTAACCAACCTCCTCTGGTACTTATCTGTCTTCCCCATGAAAGACTTTTCCACCTGCTTGATGTACACCTCCATTGTTGCAATTCCAGTCCATACTGATTGTCTCATTCACAGTAGATGTGAAAAAAAGTTTTTTCTCTTCCTTTTTTTCAGCAACTTTTTAAGCTTGTCATCATGTTTCCCCACAGTTTGACAAATTTCCTCACTCTTGAGAAATCAGATTACATTTTCATGTTTCCACATTTACTGTCTCTGATAATTCCTATGGGCTCATATTTTTTATGTGTAACAGTCACGATGGAAAACAGTTGTCCTGGGGAGGTCATATCAGTGCTGAGTAGAATAGCATGATTATTTCCTGTGATTAACTTTAAACAGTTCAGTCTTTGTCTTTCAGTATTTCATTAATTTTTAATTAGGATTGGTTTGTAAAAAATCAGATTCTTATGTGCACTGCTATTACTTGCCCTTGGTTGCTATGTGTAACTGATTTTTGACTGTCACTACTTCCTGTCTAAGACTAGTATTTATCTTTTTTTTTTTTGTTTGTTTTCCTGACAGTTTCTCCCGTTTGTCAATATGTTTCATTCTCATCTTCCTCCTACAGTAAGCTTACTGCACCTCATAGCTTCTTGCACATTTAATGGACAGTCTTTTCTTCAGGTCCCTAATGAAAATATTTAAGGTTATAGAAGTTAATATGTAGTACTTAATTCAACCTTTAACTGTGGGTGTCTTGAAAAATTTTTCTCCAACTACCTATCTATTTTGTGGTAAGCTAATAATGAGTGTAGTTTTGTAGGAAGTCCTACTAGACAGGGTCAAAAGTCCTGTTCAATTAAAAATATCTTATTTCACCCAACCTAACTTTTCACCTGTTGTTGTGTCACAGAAATGGAATCGCTTCAATAAGATTTTTTTTGGCAAACCCATACTGACTATTGGTTATCATTTTGACATCTTCTAGATGATAAGTAGACTTTTAAGGTTTTTTACTCTAATATTTCTTTGAGAATTGAAGTTACATTGATTTCACTAGTTTTTAGTCCTACTCTATTTGTTAGTCTCTTTTTTTTTTTCTCTAGGAATAAAACACTGTGTGATGTTATGATTACTGTCTCCCATACTATCAGTTTTCAAAAGTTGTTCAGAGCTGAAGAGGCCACTATTCCTCAGGTGCTGTCTTATCTTCCTGGGTCTAAAGATGTTTAGCCATGTCCTGTTTGCCTGTTGTATAGTCTTGTTCTTTTTCTTCAGTGGATCAGGAGTTAGAAATCTGCCATTAACATCAAAGCCTATCTGTTGGATGATTGTGCTAACACTTTCTTCTTCTTGCTCTTTTCTAAAGGCTTCTTCCATTTGATCTTACTATTTTAGACCAGTAATAGACCATACCTGGTAGTAATACTACTGGCTTTTTTCCTTCTGTCATTTTCTAATGAGTGTAATTTTCATTACAGTTTGGACTCAGGGAATGTGCATATATATGCCCTTGATATACAAAATCCTATCTCTTCTTTCTATTCCTGAATAGATGGCATTATTCTTCATCAGCATACATGTTATAGAAATGATCCACTGAGTGATAGCTTTGGTGCTGCAAAGCTGTTGATTACATGTACACATTTTTTTTCTTTCTGTTTGTTTACCGTTGTTCTATTTTCAGTGTATGTGCATCTAAAGTGTTCAGTAAATTGACCTGTTTGTTACCCTTCATCAGTTTTTCAGGGTTTTATCTAGGCTAACTACCTCCGAATTTGACATAGCTCATTCTAGCTCTCCTTATCTGGTGAGAAAAATCCAGACCTGAGACCTTTTCTTCTCCCTTCTGTGTATGAAAGACTCAATTCTTACTGAGCAGTTTTCTTCTTGGGATGCTGGCATATGCTGAAGGGAAAAAAAAAAAAAACGCAAAAAAAGACATTCCCAAGCAGCCACTACCTCTGTAGCTATGTTTTTATGGCTCTGTCCCTACGTGGCTGTTGTGCTGGGCTAGAGGGACTGATGATCGTTGTCTCACCCAGATCCTTGACTGTCTTCTCCTCAGGGTCAGAGTCTGTTGTCACCTCTGCTCAGGTGTCATCCATGCCACAACACGACAGTCAGAGTGAGCCTTGCTAAGCCTTGGTAATTCTTCATCCTGTCACAGGTATGAGTTCCCAGCATGGAGCACCTTGAAGCATCCATCCATCCTTGAAGCATCTCCCATTAAAATGGGAGACTAGCCAACCATTGCCATTATTTTATTTCCACTTTGTACAGTAGACATGTATCTCTTCAGGGGAAAATGGCTTTTCCTCCTTGTCCATCATTGCAAGCAATCCTTCTTTGGTGGTGCGGTGTGGATGCTGGATGGGGAGCAAGAGACCTGTTGAACAGCAAGCGCATTTTCCTGATACTGCTGCATCTTTTCCTACCTGACCAGTTTCCCCTCCACTAGAGACCTGTATGTGCATTATGTGGATAAGGTCTTGGTCTTCTTTAAAATTCATTAACCTAATTAAATCATCCAAGCTCTCCCACTTCATTAGTCTGACAGGAGAGACCTCTCACACCAGATGATGTTCCTGACATTTTTTCTTGGCAGCAAAGTGGAAGGCATATTGTGTGGAAATCTGGACCAGGACACAGTCTGAGGATTTTCGCTCTGTCAGACAGAAGGCATTTTGACAAAACAGCAGTAGCTAGACAATTTGCTTCTCCCTCCTGGAGCCTTTGCAAACTTGAATGATTGCTTCAAATGTTGTAGTTGTGGGATCAGTACATGGAAGAATTTAAATTCACATTCTTGCAACTACTGAAAAGGAATTGATTAGCCTAGATTAGACAGAAATATGTAACATCATAGCCACGTTGTAACATGTTATGGTCAAAGATTGAATACACCATGCGGTGCTGAGGCGGGGGAGGTTTTTTTTTCCTTAGGAATTGACGAATCATCCATTGATGTGGTTAAATTATTTTTTTAGACCAAGTAGTGTGGGAAACACTGATCTAGAAAACAGTTCAAATCCCAAAGCATAAGAATTAATTTCTGGAAATATGTAATATTCAAATGATGACAATAACCAACAAACGTTTAACAACTGCGAGAGATAGCCATTTGCCATGATTGATTATCAGCCAGAAAACTGATCTTCCTTATCAGTTACAAGTTTATGGCATAAGAAAGAACATCCTGTTACAGATAATATCATTACTCTGTTTTGTTTTCAGACTGCAGAAAGCCTTACGGAGTTAATTTGCATTATAACTCCCCCAGAGAGAATACCTGTAAATAAATACAATTTATTTTAATTTTGTTTTCTGAAGAGTGTTTTAGTCACTAAACTTATGGGAAATACTTTTAGGTCTTCTCTGTAATTTTAAATAATACAAACAATAACATTTCATATTGGAGGGCTGATAAATGCTTCTTTATTATGACAGGACAGATTACTGTTTTAAAGTAGGTGAAGTAATTATTTTTTTTTTTTGAGAACAAAACAATGAAAACAAAATGTACAGTCTGGGCATATTCAATTCCTTATTGTAAAATAAGGGCATAATATACAGAGCAGGTCTGGTTATCATTTTTTAGGTATTAACTGATTTAACATAGAATATAGCCAAGGGAAATACATAGTAAAATTAAAAAGAGCTAGTCGCAACTGGTGAAGAATACATTGTAAAAAAATCACTGATATTATAGAGTGCAGAAAATATGCTTCATTATTGGAAATAGAGGTCACTGCAGTAATAATTTCTAACAAGCTAACATATGCCTGAAAACCTCTGGGATCTGTCATGCTTTCGTTGATGCCAAGGTCAAAGATAAGGGCTATGCTCTGCAGGCATTCATCAAAAAAACAAATTACTGCAGCCACTTATTGTAGTAGTTTCTGAATAACTACTACCATTGCTGGTATATAGGTCAAGACAATTATCATTTTGAGCTCCTCAGGTAGCTGTTATGTAACTACGTATATCTTAGATATCTAAGAGTCAGACTCAAAAGAGTACTTAGGACTTAGAGGAAAGACCAGCAAGCAATATGAATCAGCGAATTAGTGGTTAGAGATCTTAGATGGTGAGATCGAGTCTTGCACACAGGTCAAGCTCCCATAGCTATTTCTATTTCTTGTTTCTCATCCACTGCTAATGTGAAATGTATCCCAGGGAGAGAATCAGGGCTCCTTTCTTCCTGCTCCCTCTCCTTGGTATCATTGCCACCCACTTTTCACTGAAAGCTCTCCAGGAGAGGATTTGCAGTTGGGACCAGAGATGTTTGACTGCAGTAACTCCTTGAGGCTTGCTGTAGGCCACTGAGTGCTCTTATCCCTCTTCATCCAGGGACCTCAACAAGAGGGATGCACATCATCTTCCTATGAAAAGCCTACACACTCCCACTCCAGGAGAGCCAGAAGTTAGGTATTACAAAGTGCTTGTGCCTGGAGCTGTAGAGAAGGGGGTCTCCACCATGTCCCACCAGGTCACCAGTCTCCAGTCTCTGAGCTGCGTGACTTTCTGTCCTAACAATTTGGACAGTCATTCAAGAAACAAGCAGCTCCAAAATCTAGTCTGCATTCCCAAAATTTTGCATAAATTGTCTGGCAACTTTTTCAGTCACTGGCCAGTGGAATACTGCCAAGAGGAGCAGAGGAGTATAGCATCCATCTTCTGCTAAAGCTTGATGACAAAAGAGATGGAAAATAGTAGCTAGTTTCTTTTTCAGTATGTAGGTTATAAGTTTCCTGCATCCTTCATAAGTTCTAAGTATACATAGTCCAGGTATATACAGTCTAAGTGAGTGTATTAGAGCTGGTCCCTACTGTTTTTCTTTTTTTTTTCTTTTTTTTTTTGAGAAAGGCATTTATCTTAGCACAAGAATTCTGCACTTGAGTGCAGGAAAACATCTTCATTATTGGACTTAACTAAGTTTTTAGTTTTTCTTTTTGACTTTTGCTTTCTTATTTTCATTCAACTTGTCTTCTAACTGGAGGTATCTTTCTTTTCCCATTCACTGAATAGAGAGTGTATGTCCCAGTTTAGCATCCTCTACCAAACACCTAAAGAGTAATTAAAAAACATTTGTCATTTCTAAGAGCTGGCAGAAAACACTTCTAAATTACTAAGAGGAGTTGATTATCTCATTGATGTTTTTCTTGTCAAAAAAAAACGCAAACTCTCAGCCCTTTCTTATAAAGTTTTCTATTTTTTATTACATTCTTAACGACATTTTATGGTCTAAGAAGTCTGAGATTATTATATTGCACTGAAAAAAAAATTGCTTTATTTTTTGCTTTCCTAAGATGTGTCTCTCATGTTGGCATCTAAGTAGTAAATAATAGCACAAACGCAAACATTATCTGATGACCTATTGCCAGAAGCACAGGAGTCTAGAAACTGGGATGGTATTCACCAGGCTGCTGTGTGACCTCCAAAAGATGTTGTAAATCTTGCATGTATAACTTTTTCTCTGTAAAGTAGGAACAATTCTGTTTTGATATGATTGCATAAAGCTGGAGGATTGGCATTTTCAAGGTTTTTTTCTTTCCATGCTGTTCTCTGCTGAAGGCAGAGCAAAGACTCCTGCTGAACCTTCACAGGCACCAGGTCTCAGAGAGGAGGGGCAACCTTGCTGCCTCTTCAGGGTTTCCTGGGTTCTGCAAGGCACAATGGGAGGAGCTTTGTGAAGTGTATTATTGTCCTGGCTCTCAAGGGAAGCTATCAGAGTCTGTTTGATAGCTATTCCTTTCTGTAATATAAGACCTTCATATTTCAAAGGCACAGTATATGGCTAAGTTTAGTAAGACTGAGATGTTTATATACATATATCTGTGGTTTGAGACATTATAACTATCAAAAGTGATGTGAAAGGAATGGAATAGACTGGGATGAGAGCATGGGACAAATGACAGAGCCATAGAGAAATGCAATTTGACAAAATAAATGGAGGAATACAGACCAACCCGGTCAGCTCAGGGAGCTGCTGGCAGCTTGCTTCACCTCATGCTGAATGCTGCTCATTGCTTAATCAGTCAAGATGTAACTCCCCAGACTGTGTTTGGGGAATTGAGGGAAGAACTATTCAAAAAATATTTATTTGGATTCATTCCAAGGCTCAGTTTTAACATCTTTTTGCTACTGTCATATGCAACTTTTATGTGTCAGCTCAACAATAGAGCACTGTTTTTCAGGCTCAGTGTATTCCTCGACAGGCTTACAAACTGAAAAGGGAAATTGCAAAAGAGAATGGAAATAGGGAATCAGTCATAGGACTGGCCAAGCAGCAGTTTTCCATCAGCAAACAGGCAGTAATGGGCCCCTGTTAGCACGTTCCAGCAGGGCGTTTTCAAGTGTGATCCCAGTGACAACATCAGTTCTAGGAATACGGTCGCACTGGCCAAATCTCGTGTGCTGAGCGTGCAGCCAACTCTGCTAGCTCCCATTGGGCTCACACTTCCTACATTTGAAGCTTTAAGCTGTACATTTTCTTAAATCTCTGAAACCCTGTACACATTTCACTGCCCCTGCAGTGGAGTCCAGTGTGCAAAGGGTACTGGAAGGGATATCAGAAAGCTCTCCAACAGCAATACAGCGTGGAAGGGGCTCCCACTCCTTCGCACTCAATGGGAGGGAAGAAAATAATCCATTAGTCATAGGACATAAAGGAAAGAAGGGGGAATTGAAATTACCTTCATTTCAAGCTAAAACTAAACCTCTGAGTAATTTTGTGTCATTAATGTAAAACTTCAATTAACCAGGCCTGGCTTTTCTTCAGTAGAGACCAGAACTGCATTTTCTTTGCAACTTGTTTATGCTTATTGCTGGCAAGACAAATGAGTCGATGTGGTCTCTTAAGTCCGGGTCTTTGCACACACTGACAAAATAAAGGCTTATGCAGATTTCAGCCAACGTATTCCCACGCTGGCAAATTCTGATTACTTCACCTTTATATCCTCTCTGATCCTACTGACTGTTATATTTAACAAATGGAAGAGATACACCTAATGAAAATGTAAATACCGTCACTCTGTCTCTTGATGCTCTTCTGACTCCCCCAAAAAGACAAGACCAAAGGCTCTTTCATTCAAAAGCTACAAAGATTTTAGGTGAAATCTCAGTGTTATTGAAGGCAATGTCAAAACTCCCACCGAGTTCAATCAGGTCAGGATTTCAGTGCCTGGTTTTGTGAAGCTGATGAATAAAAGGATGTGGGATATGGATATATAAAGCAATCACAAATCACAGAATGTGAATCATGCACTGTATGAGTTGGGCTTTTGTAATACATGAAATAAGGTCATCCTGGGAAACCGAGTTGCAAATCTAAAGCTGATAAAAGGGAACTGTTTTTACCCTGTGCATATTTACTTCTGGAACACTGTGGTACAGCCTCCACATCTGAGTGAACGGCTTAGAGTCAACATTAGCTGCAGAACAAAATTGGGCCTGAATCATAAGGGGCAAACATGGAGATATGTAGTAGGAAATAAGCATTATAAATGCCTATGTATCAATAAATGAAGATTAAAACAAAAATAGGTAAGCTTTGGCAAAATGCTTAGTTGTAGTCACACAGTTCTGAAAGACAGGGAAGTGACAATTATCGCAGTACTTTACCATAAAGTATTCCTGTTTGCCATTTTAGCTGAAGGAAGAGAGGTACACAATACAGAACAGATTCCATAGGTTCTGTTGAAAATAAACACTAACAAGGAGATGATGCTATGAAATTAGTGTGCACATTATATGCCCCAGCAATAGACGCAAGGGTATAACACTGAGTAACCTGATGTTTCCCCACATGGACAGGAACTGTGCTCTGTGCCCTGTCACTTACTGTACTATCTTTGCAGTGTGGCAGGAGCTTACAGAGAAAACAAATTTATTTGGGGCAAACAAAAAGTCAAGCCCTTAATTACAAACTTAGAAAGAAAGTTAGAAAGAAAGAACAAGACAGGGGCAGAGGATTGGAGTAGGTGACGAGAGGTCCCTTCTGACCCAAATTAACTTTTGATCCTATGAAAGCACAAGAAACTGCAAACGCAAAATGTACCAGGTGTCAGCCTCCTGTTCTTATTGCAGTAAGGGATTTCTCTGATACCTTTCCTGGATGTGAGAGCCCAGTTTGATAATTTTGCTCCTTACATCACATCTGCAGAACATCCTTATTAATGTACTAGCTAGGGGATATCTGTATTGTTTCGTTCAATTAGGTGTCTGGCACGTGTGAAAATTTTAATGAATTGCTCTTCAGTTTGTCTGAAAATTAGTGAGATTCTCTTCTCCTTAGTGCTGATTCCTCTGTCCGTTCTCTGAGTTGAAGTTACAAATCCACAGTCACAATATTTTGCAAAATACGTATCTGAGAGGTATATATTTTTCTTCACAGTGATCTTCATGTCTGCTGGCTTTTGCAGAGAGTTAATGGCACATGAATTCATATCTTACTTTAAAGGGCACCTTATCACAGTATGTTATTTGTCTCCAGATCAGTAGTATGTCAATAAATTCACCCTGTTAAAAGCCAGAGAAAGATGGACCAAAAAAAAAAAAATTCATCTTTTTTGTCTTCTTACAAAACTTGCAAATGCCATCATTTTTTTCAAGCACTCTAATTCAGAAAAAAAATGCTGAGGCCACAGGATAATGTGTCAGTCACCTTAATCAGCGATCACAGCTACTGAATAGCAACCCACAAATAATTTTCTCTTTCCATTCTTGCTGGACTTATTTCATCCCATCCGAGGAAGAAAAAAAAAAAGATGACTTTATCTTTGTTTTACTTGCCCTTGGCAACTGAGATATTTGTCCGAATGGCATGCTCTAGTGTTTGTTCCTGCCATGTATTATTCTACAAAGAAAGCACTAGCATTGGGATTTTACCTAAAGACCTTGGGCCAGATCCTGGAGCCCACTGAGTCTGTAATATCAGGTTTATTACCTAACGGATTCAGCTTTGGTTTAGCTCAGAGTGTCTGGCTTTTAATTGTACAGAAATCCACAAGCCAGCAGGGGAGGGAAAAGAATCGTTGTGACTCAACTGAAGACTTAGTTAGCAGAGTCTTTTCTGGGAACTTTTCCACATGAAATTAACCTTGCAAATGTGAATTGATATAATCCACCTGCTAAAGTATGTCCCTCTCTTTTAACCCTAGAAGCGCCTTATAAAATTATAGAGAATGCCTCTCCTGCAGATAAATTCAATAATCAAAGCTACCAACCATGGTTACTTTACCGTTTAAGAAAGAAAATGCTAATGAAGAGCCAAATCAAAAGAGCAGATAAAAAAAAATGACTCATTTGGCTACAGTTTTATTTCTGCTTCAAGAACTTTGATGAAGAATATTTCTCTAGGATGGCTCCTTTCTGAAATAGGATTAAAATTACTTATTTAGTAAATTAATGATGAGTTATCTTACTGTACTACAGACTGGGAAATCTGAGCTGTATAATTTCATGTAAGGATTGGGAAAATCTACTTAGCATATTTACAGATTATTTAAGAGACTTTGTAAAGGGGAGAAGTATACTGATCTTACCTGAAACTATGACACCAAAATAAGTATTAAAAAGCCGTGATTTACAAAAACTTTATTATTGAGATTATTCAGGAACAGGCAAGCCTTTCATATAAAGAAATTAAAATCTGATTAAATTCCTTTCTTTCAGAGTGCAGGAAATCAGTTTGGGCATTCTTTTCTTAAAATAAGTCACTGAAAGGAAATACGATTTACCACCTCAAGCCATAATTGATTAGGCTATTTTTATTCCAGAATGTTCTGAAGCTATAAAATAATGTCATCTGAGCCATGCTTTTTATAAATCTTACTTGTTATCACTTGAGACATGACCAAAATGTATAATTTTTGGCATCTCCTACTCTCACAAAAAAAAATCAAACAACCCCAAAACAAACCAAAACAACTGAAACACCCTGAATAAGTCATTAACATCTCTATAAGAAAAAAAAAAAAGCATCATTTGGCAGAGCTTTATAATTTAATTTCATCACCATGTCTTGAGCTGGATGTCTCAGATACATCCAGTATGGCACTGCCTTGGTGTCTTGGGAGATGTCCTTGCTGTTTAGTTGACAGCTGATAAAATAGCCCATAACTTTACAAGTAACCATTTGCAATGCACTGCAATTTTCAGTGACATATGTTACATATTCATTTGAATAACCAGCTAAATACTCTAAAAAAGTAAAGAAAAATTAGGGTAAAATGAGAACTATAAAGCATGCTTTCCTGACTCTTTATAAATGCATTTGTGAATATTTACGGCCAAGAATGTTAACTCATTTGAAACTTAAAATTGGAGTAAGAGTTATCACAAGCCAGATAATATAATTGCCCCATGTAATCGCATAAAACAAATAAATAAAATCGCAGTCATATCAACATCAGCTATTCTCTCCGAAAATACTTCTAAACATGGGTCCAAACAGCAATAGACGACATCTGAAGTTCAGTAAAGAAGCAGGGCAATTACAATAGGCTAATCCTATAAGAATAAATACTAGTATTTTATAGAACAGTTGTTTATATCTACCTTGCTAGTAGTAACTATCCAATTCACGTGCTAATTTAACATGGAATCTCTCCTCTGAAAAACAAGAGGTGGAAATGGCCTTTTGAGAATTAAGGGTCTGGCACTCATATTCCTGATGTCTGATGTAGCAAGGACGGGGCTCCCTTTCCTCACCTTGTGCTTGCAGACCAGGCCTGAATTGGCTGAAACAAAACTCTGTGCAATCTCCCACTTTTTACTATTACTATTCTACTGTGCTTGAAATGTATTAAGCTTAGTATATGCAAGTTTTAAGCAAATACTTAAAAAGCAAAAAGAGAAACAAGATCATAGAATCGTAGAATCATAGAATGGTTAGGGTTAGAAGAGACTTTCAAAGGTCATCTAGTCCAACCTCCCTGCAAGGACCAGGGACATCTCCAACCAGATCAGGTTGCTCAGAGCCCCATCCAACCTGGCCTTGAATGTTTCCAGGGATGGGGCATCCACCACCTCTCTAGGCAACCTGTTCCGGTGTTTCACCACCCTTATGGTAAAAAATTTCTTCCTTATCTAAAGGAAGAAATCTATCTAAAGTGTAAATCTACCTCCTTCTAGTTTAAAACCATTACCTCCTTGTCCTATCACAACAGGCCCTACTGAACAGTCTCTCCCTGTCTTTCCTGTAGGCCCCTTTAGGTACTGGAAGACCGCTATAAGGTATCCCTGGAGCCTCCTCTTCTCCAGGCTGAACAGCCCCAACTCTCTCAGCCTGTCCTCATAGGAAAGGTGCTCCAGCCCTCTGATCATCTTTGTGACACTCCTCTGGGCTCACTCCAACAGGTTGATAAAGGAAGTATTCTAGTGGAAACAATGTTTCATTAGTGACTATTCTTCACTTTTTCTCTTTTCAGTGCTTAAATGACTTTTCTGTTTTTAGGACTGTTGTACACTGTTAGTAACTGTCTCAGTTCATTAGTCCATGATGGCATCATTGCACACAATAAAGCTTTCTGCAATATCAATTGCAAACCAAAATATGTTACAAGATTTCATTTTAAAATTATTTAACAGAGATATCAAAGTTGTGATTTCACTGAAAGAGAGAAAAAACAATCTACAAGAGGTTAAGACAAATAGAACAAAACTAAACTTTCTCTTAACTATTTTCCCTGTTTTTCACCATTTTTACTATTTTTGCAATCACATGCAAAATTTATTTTGCATTCACAAGTTAGGTAAGTGTTCAATAAAGACAGAAATGCCAATAGTCACTTTTATTTCTGTCTAAGGTACAGAAGGCATTTTTGTTTTTGGAGAGAAAGGACAACTTGAAATTATTTCCTTAATCTGATGTCTTCTATATCATTTATCATAGTGTTATCTAAAGATATTAATATCATTAGTAACAAGACAGTCAGCAGTTTTTAACTGAGATGCTAAAAGATCTTGCACATTCATGCACAGCAGGTTTGCTGAAACAAGAAACCGACCTGTTTGAAGCTGTATAATAAGGTTGTAGGGAACCTGTGCAGCACCCGTCCTTGCTCCAAGCCTCCTCGACGTTTGCCCCTGTTATGGGCGGACATTATTTGACACTGTAAGAAGCTAAGTGTACATGATGACCTCTCAATTTCTCTGTATTCGAATGCTTTGTTACATATGATATAAAATGAGAAAGCAGACACACATCCTTCAGTCAGTGTTTCTATTAACCCTTCTTTCCTTCCACTGTAACCACCTTTTTTCTACACATGCTTTCTAATAGGAAACAGAAGGGCCCTCAATACAGCAATAAATACGAATCTAAGTGGAATGGTGGCTGTACTCTGTTTTATTCAGTATCCAGTTTTTAAAGTTTAATGAATTTTCAGCCACATACACCAGAATTATCTTATAGGATTTTACCCGCATAGAGCTATCTGTTTTAATTGTCTTTCTCTACCGGTGCTTTCAAACTTTTGATAACAGTTATTGCGTCACTTCATAAGGCAGAGTCAGGTCGTGCGTGTTCCTCTCAAATTTAATATGCTTTACTTCCTTTTTTATGATTTTAATAATTTGCTTTTAACCCTTTTCCATGTATTAGTTCCACTGAAACCTGGTCACTTCTGTCTTGCTTTGACAACTTTTTCTAGCTCTTCTTTTGTTTCCTTTTAATTTTGCAGCACTAAACAAGGTGAGCTAGACCTATGGCCATTGAACACATTTCTGACACAACTGCATTCGTTCAGTGTATACTTGTAAACAAAGTTATAATGTTCTTTATTGAATAAGTAAGTATAAAGATCAAATTTCTGTAAGATTAGATTGTGTCATCACAGAGCATAAATGAATGGAAAACTGTGTAGAGTTCATGGACCTCTGAATGGAACCATTAATCTTAATTTTATTTAATCACTTAATCCTCTCTTTTTTTTTTTAATGACCTGTTCTTTTGTCCTCTTCTGCAAATAATGAAACTTTGCCCTCTAAGTGACTGTACCCGCTGAACAGATACAAAACCTTTTTGATGTTGGTCTAGGGTTTTTGTTTGTTTGTTTGCTATTTTAGCCATTTTCACAGGAAAAATAGTGACCCACAATTTGGACAAATATTAGAGGCTTGGTTTATTTTCACATGTCGTATCTACATGTGGAGACAACTGTCACTCATTGAGAGGGCTAAAATATCCTTGAAGCTTGGGCAGAGTGTTTGTTTTCTTTTTTCTGGGTTAAAATATTGCACAGTCCTTTTTTAACGTTTATGACATACTAGTAATCATACTGTAACTCATGTCATTAAACATATAACACTGTCACTTTCATTTCTTTCTCTGATACAATAATTGGATACATTTTTTATGGAAGTTACCATTTTCAAATTTGAGGTGGAAATTTATTAATATCAAAGCCTTTACACTGGCTGAATGTGTCTAAAATTAAAAATAACGTCTTCAACTTTTATCCTTGTTGAACAGTAAAACTGAATCAGATGTTGCTTCAGACTCTGGAAATAGCTGGAAACTTCATTTTCAGACTTCTGCTTTCCTGTGTTTTTCTACCAGCTAGGATCTTAAAGTAAAATATATTGTCTCTAAAGGATTTGATATTTTAACTCTTAGGAACCAGCTCATGCAATAATTGAAATTTGCTCTCTAAATAACCTACATCAGATATTTGTATACTGTATTGCACATGGAATCTGAGTGTGATGTTCTGCACACTTCACAGGTTCATACGAGGTGTCCAAGGCTTGAATAAGTATCCAAAATGTAAATATTTGCCTCATCAGAAACCAGAACTTTTGGGGTTGGCTACTACTAATACAACCTCTCTGTTTTATTTTTCTCTTTTATATTCCTTCTTTTCAAGACTCTGTTTTATTGCATTAGTTACAAGTGGAATGCAAGCCAAATTCTATAAAAATCCCTTTCTTAACTGGACTTTGAAGGCTTCCTATCCCCATCAGTGAGTACATTCAAGTGTAATCTGGTAGAGATTTAAGCAATGCAATAAGTATAGGTAAATTACTATTCTAAATTCTAAAGATCTGCCAGTCATTGTTACCTTAACAAAATGAATCTGCTTTCTCTTTCCCTTACAGTTGCCCTTTTCCTCATGTACGTTGCATTTCAGATGGTTATACATTTAAAGGCCAAATTGTGCCTTGACACACAGCTTGTACAGTCCTAGGCCATGAGATCATAAGTATGACAGGCTTATAACTGTTTGCCTGACTCACTAAAGAACGATGACAAAAAGAGTTGTTATTTTAAGATGAAATCTTGCATTTTTAAAATAAAGCATTACAATGTGCAGACAATTTGCCACTTGTGTTTGGCTCACCCATCAGGGAGCATTTAGCCAAAAGGCAGAGGTGCTGACTGATACTGTGTCTCTACCAAAGAGCACGGAACTGCAGGAAGCAGAGACAACCTATCCTTGAAAGAAGATTATACTGCAGTATAAAAATCTACCTTTCCAGCTGCAGAAGCAGAAGGGAGGTCAAAGTAATTTATGTTTTTAACTTCTGTTTGTTTTCAGTGGTGTGAAGGCTGCAAGATGAGATATTTTCTGAAATTCCCATGGCAGACTGGTAAGCATAATGAAAAATCAAAACACCAAATAGGGAATTGAGCAGAAAAAAAAAGGACTGCGAGTGCTGGCTCTCCATTTGGAACAAAGCTGGGCATGGTTGGACAGCTGGTGGGAATTATTCATGCCTGCCAGACCCATCCAATAGGTGTGCACAGCACATGGAGGAGAGATGGGAGGGCACACTCAGCAGCATGAAAACACTCCTGAATAGCACACTGGGCATTGATTGCAGGTTGCATTGCCTAAACACACTTTAGAGACAAATACCTGTACTTTGCAAACAGGAAGCATTTTTCAACTCAGTGAGAATTTTAAGGATTGAAGTCTTTGTGTTCTTATGCCTAACAGCAAGGGCTATCGAAATAATATACAATGGGGAAATTTTCATCATGGAATTATAGAATGCCAGGCTGGAAGGCACCCTGAGAATCATCTGGTCCAACCTTTCCTGGCAAAAGCACAGTCTAGACCAGATGGTCCAGTACCCTGTCCAGCCAAATCTCAAAATTGTACAATGTTGGGGAATCCATCACTTCCCTGGGGAGATTATCCCAATGGCTGATTGTTCTCATTGTGAAAAATTTTCCTCTTGTGTCCAATCAGAATCTCCTCAGGAGTAACTTGTACCTACTACCCTTCATCTTTTTTATGTGACTCCATGTAAAAAGGGAGTCTCCACCTTTTTTGTAGCCACCCTTTAAATACTGGAACATGGTGATAAGTTCTACCCTAAGCCTGCTTCTCTCAAGGACGAACAAAGCCCATTGTCTCAGCCTTTCCTCATACGGCAGGCTTCCCAGTCCTTTGATCATCTTTGTGGCCCTTCTCTGGACCCTCTCCAGCCTGTCCACATCTTTATTTTTGGATAGCAGGGACCAAAACCGAACACAATATTCCAGATGTGGCCTGACAAGCACTGAGTAGAGTGGGATTATGACTTCTTTATCTCTGCTGGTGATGGCCTTGTTGAGGTAACTCAGCATCCTGCTGCCTGCAGCAGCGCACTGTTCACTCATATTGAGCTTGTTGTCTACCAGGACCCCCAGGTCCCTTTCCACAGAAATGCTTTCCATTTGAGTAGACCTCAGCCTGTGCTGCACTCTTGGATTATGTTTCCCCAGGTGCAAGACCTCACATTTGTCTTTGTTGAACTTCATAAGGTTCTTGTTAGCCCACTCTTCCAGCCTATCCAGGTCTTCCTGCAAGGTGGCTCTCCATTCCAAAGTGTCCACTTCCCCACTCAGTTTGGTATCTGTCCTGGTTTCAGCAGGGATGGAGTTAATTTTCTTCTTAGTAGCCGGTGTGTTTTGGATTTCGTGTGTGAAGAATGTTGATAAAAACATTCTGATGATACGAGTTGTTGTTAAGGAGACCAAGGACACTGTCTGGCTTTCTAAGTCTCGTTAAAGTCTCGTTAACGTGTAGATACGGGAAGCTGGGCGAAAGACAGACAGAATAATTGATCCAAACTGGACAAAGAGAGTATTCCATGCCATAAACGTCATGCTCAGTATATAAGTGGGGGTTGCCCATGGGAGGGGGTATTCCGTTTCTGTTCGGACATTCTTTTTGGATATCTGTTCGGGCACCCTTGGCATCCTTTTCTTCTCTCTTGCTTGCTGGCATCATTCCCTTTACCTTGCTAACTTGCTCTCCCCCCTTTGCTTGCTGCTCGGTGTTGTTCCTGTGATCGCTGCTCAGGACGGGCTGCGTTGGTCATTTGGACATCGGGTGGTGAGAAATTGTACATTGTTCATTTTGTATATTTTGTATATATTAATATCCTTATATCCTGTTAGCTTTGTAGTTTTTAGTATTTTTAGTAAACTGTTTTTATCTCAACCCACGAGTTTTCCTTTCTTCCCAATTTCTCTCCCCCGTCCCACTGGGTAGGGGGAGGGTGAATAAGAAACTGTGTGGTGATCCGGGCTAAACCACCACAGTCTTTTTGGCGCCCAACGTGGGGCACGAAGGGGCCTCACTAAATCAGTCGTGAGATTATCAGACCTTAGTCTGAGGATACAAGGTTCAAGCCCCGGTCAGTCCCGAAGGGTTGAGATAAGGACAGGTTTGAACACAGTGTGTTGAAAACAGATTTGTTACAAGTGTTCATTAAGCCGGTTTGGTCATCACTGGGCACAACGTTGTTTTATTTGTTCTCACAGTTGTTTTTAGAGCTGTATTGGGCAGCACCCTACCTGCCGTATTTTCTGTTTGTCGGTGTTTATGCATGGCTTATCAATGCAGTGTGTTGGATTAAGATTATGGTTGTGCTGTGCTATGTGGCACTGATTTGTTTAGTGAGATTGCTGGTAACAGGACCATTTTCATATTTGTACTCAATGGCGGCAGGCAGTGTGCAGAGCGAGGAGGCAGAGGCAGCTCCACCCCGGTATTTCGGGAGCCATCTTGTGGGTGTTGTTTGGAACTATACCTGTTGTTTTGTTCCGGGAAGCCAGGCCGCGGGGGGACAACCTGCTCCACCATGGTCTTCACCACAGGCTGCAGGGGAATCTTGGCCAGGAGCCACATTACTCCTCCCCCTCACTTCTGAACTGACTTTGGCGTCTGCAGCCGTTCCTCACAACAGGCTGGTAGATGTCTCTCAGGATCTTTTTTACATCTTATTCACTTCTCATCTCCTCTCCACTTCTCGCAGCCAGGCCGGAGAGTCGGGCCCAGTCAGCCGCCTGGCGAGAGGCCAGAGGGTGAGGCCTGCAAGGCCCATGAGGCCTGCGCCTCCCCCTCTGCACCTCTGCCCCCGCTCAGCTTCTTCACATCTTCTCTTCTCTCTTTTTTTTTCTGTTTTCCCCTTCTTAAATACGTTATCGCAGAGGCGTTATCACGGAACACTCTGCTACCAATCAGCTCAGCCTTGGCCAGCAGCGGGTCCGCCCTAGGCCCGGCCAAGTCCACTGAACAAAGGGGAGCGACTTCTAGCAGTTTCCTACAGAAGCTGCCACCTTAGGCCCCCCCTCACTAAACAAAACCACGACAGTATCATTGGCAAACTTCATCAGGGTAGACTTGATCCCATCATGCAGATCATTTATGAAGGTATTAAACAGTATTGGGCCCAATATTGACCCCTGAAGGACCACACTTGTGACAGGTTGCTGATTTGTAAAGAAGCCATTCACCACCACCCTCTGGGTGTGGCCTGTCAGCCAGTTCCCCATTCACCACACAGAACACTTGTCTAGACTGTAATGCACCAGTTTCTCTAGGAGCAGGCTGTGGAAACTGTATCAAAAGCCTTGGAGAAATCTAGGTAGACAATGTCCACCACTCACCCCACATCAACTGAGCAGGTTACTTTGTCATAGAAGGCAATCAGATTTGTTAAGTGCAGTTTCCATGCTGGCTTTTTCCAGTCATGTGCTTCATTTGACTTGTGATAGCCACCAGAAGGATTAGTTCCATGATTTTCCCAGGGACTGAAGTAAGACTGACAGGGGTATAATTTCCTGGATCCTCCTTTAAGCCCTTCTTGAAGATGCGAGTGACATTAGCCTTCTTCCAGTCTTCTGTGACATCCTCCGATCTCCATGACTTCTCCAAGATTATGGAGAGCGGCCTCACAACTACATCAGCCAGCAGTCTTAACACCCTCGGGTGGCTACCGACAGGGCCCATCAATTTGCAGGGGTCAAGCTCCTGTAATAGTTCACACACCAACTCTTCCTTCACTGACAGTGGGTCTGGGTTTGCATCAGCCTGGATTTTTGTTCCCAAAGCCTGGAGCGCAAAAGAGCTAGTAAAGATAGAGGTGAAGAAAAGTGTTGAGAACCTCTGCCTTTTCAGTGTTGTTGGTGACTAATTTACCTCTCCTGTTTAACAGTAGGCCAATATTTTCCTTCTGTTTCTCCTTGTTTATGTACCTGAAGCACCCTTTCTTGTAGTTTTTGACGTCTCTAACCAATTTCTACTCAAGCTGAGCCTTTGGTTTCTAATTGTGTCTCTGCATGCTCTGGCAATGCCCTTGTAGTTCTCAAAGGGTGTTCATTCACTTTTCCATCTCTGGTACGCTTCTCTTTTGAGAAGTTCTTTTGGTTTTGAGCAGACTTGGAAGCTTTTAGTTAAGCCAAGGAGGACTTGGCTTGCTCTGCCTACTTCCTTTACCTTTAAAGAGGATGAACTGGTTTTGTGCTTCCAGGAGGGCATTCTAGAAAAACTCATAGCACTTTCTAGCTCCTTTATCCTCCATGGAAGTTCCTCACGAAATTCCTCCTAAGTGAGCTCTGAGTGAACTGAGGTTTGCTTTTCTAAAATCTAAAATCTTTGTCTCAGTACTAATCTTCAGCGTGCTCAGCAAAATCCCAAACTCCATGATATCATGATCGCTGCAGCCAAGGCTATCACTAACTGAAACATTATGAAGCAGATTTTTTTTGGTTTATGAGTAGCAAGTCCTATTGTCTCATTCCTGATTGGCACATCTAACATTTATATGATGAAGCAGTCCTTTACACATTCCAGGATCCTGATGGACAACATGTAAGCTGCTGTATTGTTCTTCCACCAAATGTCTAGGTAGTTGAAGTCATCCATAAGAAACAGGTTCTGCTGACCTGAAGCTTGTTTAAGTGACCCAAATACTTCCTCATCTTGGTTTGGAGGTTGGTAACAGATGCCTATTGTAACATCCCACTTGGAGACAACTCCTCTGATCTTGATCCACAAGCTCCTTCCAGAAGCTTGGTAGGGCTTCCACAATCACTAGAGCTGACTTTTATACATGCAAGATTCCCCTTAACACAGAGCATGACTCCTCCTCCTCTTCTTCCCTGTCTGTCTTTAAGAAACAGTAAACTGTCATGTGAGTTGTCCCACCATGTTTCAGTTATTCCAATGATATAATGATTTTCTGACTGGATGCAGAGCTCCAGCTCCTCCTGTTTGTTCCCCAGGCTGCACGCATTGGTATACATACACTTGAGGTGGTTGGTCTTCTGGTTCTTATCTTGGGAGACAGCTAAGAAACATTTGTCACTGCTCTGATTGGTTTGGCTTATTCCCCAGTTGGTTGTAATGGTGTGAGCATTGTCACTTTGGAGCCCATCCCCAGAGTCCTTCAGTTTGAATGTCTGTATGGTTGTCTTTGAAATAACATACTCATTTTTAGAAGACTTTCATAAAATTTCTAGACAAAATTAAGCAGCCACCATGTGCTGAAAGTCATTCTTACACGCATTTTGCTCCTTAGTCAAGTGTGGTATCTTATTAAGATTTAGTATTTTAAGATTTTAGTGTTAATCTGCAACCAAGGGTGAAATGATAACTTTTAAAACATTATTCACTGTTCTCAACAGTATCCCCTTTCTATATTTTTACTTAAGGTATTTTTACAAATCCAAGATTTTCCATTTGACTAAAATTGTTTAAAATTAAAGCTGTTTAGTCTACCTTTTTGTACTGTATGTCTATAGGCCATATTTTAAGCATTGTATTATAATGACAAACTTCTAGTCCCTCTGAGTTCCACCAAACATGTTTCTCTCATCCTGTATCTTCATATTAGAACCACTAGCTTTGCACCTTCTTTGGTAATCCTAGAGAAGAGAAGAGGTATGTCTTAAAAGAGTTAGTGAATAATGAATACATGAGAAACAAAGATATTTCCGTTTTTCAGGGAAACAGATTCTACCTAAGTCTGATTTCATAACTGCACACTTTTCTTAAAAATAATAGTATTTTATGGCTTTATAAGATGTGCTTAGTAAGTACTTGTACAGGATCAAAGAACATAATTTATGGTTTAAATGTGCTATAATTTATTAATTTTTTAGGTACAAATGCTTGGGATTTCTATTTTCCTTTATAAATCAACAAAAGACAGGAAGGAAAGAGTTCAAAGGCAGAAGCAGAGAAGAAAAGAAAAACTAAGAGGCAAAAAAGATGTAGTTTCTGGAGCAATCAAAAATAGTAAATGTTATAAGGAAAGTGAAAGTATTATTATTTTTTATGATGTCTTTCACACATCATACTTTTTAAAAATTAACATACAACTTCGAGGTGAAAAAAGAAAAAGGTTGGATAAAGACGTAACAAAAACCAGGAAGGACTATAGAATGATCTTATAAAACAAGCACGTCCTGTTGGAGATAGATAACAATAAATGAGTGAGATTACAAGCAGAAAAAAACAGTTACACCAGATTCTTAGATAGCCCAGGACCTATCGAATATTCTTTATGACTGGTGACCTGGAAATCCTACAACCTGTTTTGTCTGCTTTGGTTCAGCTGCACAGTGCTGCAAAGCCAATATCTGTGCCCTAATGCAGCTTCTGTATATTGCTCCTCTTTGTGCTCCTGGGTCAGCAATAAGCCACTGCATTTTACAGTGATATATAAAAGAAAACCCACATCCTTCCATGTATTTGGTTGCTCCATAGAAAGATATATGTCAAACCAAAGCAAGCATGTGAGTTGATTTTTTCCCCTCTTTATTTATAAAACATGGCAAACATGGAAAGATAAACAGTAAAATTTGTAGAGGGTGAAACCACATGCAGAACAAAATTTGCACAGAATTAACATTCTGAAAAACAACAAATGAAAGGAAAAATAAGTTGAACACAAGCATAAAAAGTATATCACACTTTTAACATTATGATACTAGAAAAAAAACTGTGGGTCATTCCAAAGACTGGGATCTCACATTCTTAAAAATAACTGGATTATTTATTTGAGTTGTCAACCTGACTGATGATCTGTACAAAACCTTGTAGTAAAATTTTCCTTAAACCTTTTATCATCAATTCACTCATTCTTCAGAAAGTTATATTGATTTCACTCTTTGTTTGTAAATTAAATTGTTCTTAGAGGAATGCTTTGAGACAATTTTTTTGTTGTTTTCTTTTGAAGAATGTCATTTTTAAGTAAGATTATCCTTTCAAAATCTTTTTTTTTCCTGTTCTATTATTTTATTTTTCTATTTTCTCATGATAGTATGGAATAGTGCATCAATCAGTAGTAATTTACAATAATATAAAAATATTGCTGGACTTTATTATATGTCTCAGACTTTAAAGTGCAGCTGTTATTACTGATTGAAATAATTGATTTTCTATAAGTGAATATCTCCTGTGTTTACTGTAATAAAACACTTTGGCTCTTCAAGTGAAGAGATAAGAAGATAAACTCAAAATACATTAATTACACGAACAACAACTTCCAGTACCTTTTGTTGGGAGGATTTCTAATTTTTATAGTGAAAACAGTTCAGCATCTATCTCACTTCCTTCAGGATAACTGGAGTACTCATGCCATGTAGCAATAAAACCCCAAGTTATGAGTCTAGTCTCTCTTTCTGTCAGTATAGTTTACGGGCAGAGATGCATTCAGAGAGTCAGAAGAAGAAAAAGCTTGACATTCGCTAAAACACTTGTAGCTCACTTCACACTGAAACGAGATCTTAGGAAAAACAGGCTGCTGATTTAGGGACCTAAACTGAAATGCTTAATGTAAGTAATGTAAATACTCACTATCTTAGAATCCTAGAATCACAGAATGGTTTGGGTTGGAAGGGACCTTTCAAGGCCATCTAGTCCAACCCCCCTGCAAGGACCAGGGACATCTCCAACCAGATCAGGTTGCTCAGAGCCTCGTCCAACCTGGCCTTGAATGTTTCCAGGGATGGAGCATCTACCACCTCTCTGGGCAATCTCTTCTTGAATCATAGTGGTTTATGTGCAAACATGGGAACATTTAAAAAAAAAGAAGTGGAAGCATATATTTGTTCTTAATGTAGGACAATGTTGGAAGGCTTTTTGACAGACACCTGTACAATAACATTTTTCAATTATCTAGCATACCTATCAGTGGCTCAACAGCTGGGTGCACTTTTCAAATTTTCTGAATAACCAAAATCAGTTTATTAACTTTGCTACATACTGTTCTTCATACCATGAGACTGATCTGTATTTACTTGTAATTTAGGAAAAGAAAATTCATTCCTTGTCAAGCATCTTAAATACATACTTTGTAATGTGTAATACAAAAAAGTTTTTTATTTTTAACGTGTCTGAAAAATAGAAACCTTACATTACAGTATTATTACATTAAATGGTTGCTATTGTGTGGAAAAGCAATGTTGGCCAATACCAACATTTAGATGTTTAGATAGACGTTTAGATATTTTCAGAAATGTCTCATGCCATCATAGCCTCACAGGCTGAGCTTGGTCATATCTTTTAATTCTTCTGTGTCCTCAGCTTGTCCATTTGTAAAATGTTGCTTTTTGTAAGCCTTGATAACTCTGAAAATGATCCCCAGATAAATTTGGAATGCTTCTGAAGGTACACTGGCAAGTCCATTGGCATAAATTTTTCTCAGGAGTCATATTCGCTAATATTTTCTTCCACATCTAATATCCTATTGAGGATACAATGATTGCTGGTTAATGTACATTTTCTGCAATGATTGATGGTTATGTATATTTTCAATCATACTTGTATCTTTTCTGAGCACCAAAAGCGATGACTAAAGTTAGGCTGTGAATAACATCTCTCAATCCCAATTTGAGCAGGTGGTAGTAGTTTATAGGAGAGGTGTGAGATCAGTTCAGGAAACACAAAGTGAGTAATTACTATGAACAATCAAGACACTGGAAAAAGGCTCTAGACAAAGCAGTCAGACTGCAGAAGAAAAGAAAATCCCAGTTCAGAAATAAAGACAATACTGGGACCAATACTTGTTTTATGTCTCCATTAATGGCATAGATGAATGGAAGGGTTGCCCTCTTGATAAGCGTGTGGACAACCCCAAGTTAGAGTGAATGGTAAATACATGGAGGCTGGAGAAATTGACTGACAGGAACCTCATGAACGCCCTACAGCTGGGTAGGAATAAATCCCCACACCCCACCAGGCTGAGAACCAGCTCTGTGGGGAAGGGCTGGGGGTTCTGGTGGGCAGCAAGGTGACCCTGACCCAGCAGTCAGCACTGGCAGCAGAAACAGCCAACAGCATTAGAGGCAGCATCAGCAAGTGCAGCCAGAAGGTCCAGAGGATGACTCTTCCCCTCTGCTCAGCACTCTGCTCAGGACTAACACCCTATTATGATTCTCATCACAATTTCTCTGTAACCTTTAGCACTTTGGATTGTCGGTAGAAACAAAGATGTCACTTTCTTTAGTAGACTTTTCTCCATTTATTTAAATGTGAAAATTTTGCTTTCTTCATAAATCTGTGTACAGAATTCTGATCCATCAGCTGAGTTTTGATTTAGGGTTTTTTAGCTCCTGTATCCTTGCAAAAGAGAAGGCTCCAGGGAGACCTTCTAGCTGCTTTCCAGTACCTAAAGGGGGCTTATAAGAAAGATGGGGAGAAACTCTTCAGTAGGGCCTGTTGTGATAGGATGAGGGGTAATGGTTTTAAAATAGAAGGAGGTAGATTCAGACTAGACATCAGGAGAAGAAATTTTCACAACGAGGGTGGTAGAACACCGGAACAGGCTGCCCAGAGAGGTGGTGGATGCCCTATCCCTGGAAACTTTCAAGGCCAGGTTGGACGAGACTCTGAGCAACCTGATCTGATTGGAGATACCCCTGCTCCTTGCAGGGGGGTTGGACTAGATGACCTTGAAAGGTCCCTTCCAACCCAAACCATTCTATGATTCTATTCTATGTTTAGTTCTGAATTGGCTTATCCCACCTTATATTCAGTCTTCTCTCTTCTACAGTCTGATAGCTATGTCAAAAGCTCTATTTTTCAGTGTTTTGACTACTTGTAGTAATTACTTGCTTTGTGTTTCCTGAATTTACCTCATACCACCTCTCCCATAAAACACCACCAGCTGCTCAGATTGGATGCCGCTTCTCATGAACCACCAAGTTTGGACGCAGTCTGGCTGTAACTCAAGCAACTGGCTCAAGTTCACGTCTAACGTGTAAATATATAGATGAACTTCTCCAGCTTATATTAATTGAAAAAGTAACAGATGTTACTGCCAGTTAAAATTAAAACAAAAAGCTGGGTATTCAAATGAGGTTTAAATATCCTCAGCTCTCTTTCCTCTCAGTTGAGGAGAAGGCTTAGGTGCAGCTCTCTTGCTCTGCAGTTCTCTCCTTTAAAGCACAAAGCAAATAATACCTCATCCCTGGTGGGAAAAGGGAAGAAGAAGCTGGCAACAGTCCATGAGTTTCAAGTCATTGGTGGCTTTTTACAAGCCTAGCTGCTCCAAAAGTAGTTCATTTTAATATCTTTCAGGTTAGGTTTCTATAATTTTGACTGGAACTTACTCCCATCAAAAATTCTCAGGATTAGAGGATGCAATATAAATATACTGGTGTCTAACTCTACAGCATTGCTATACCTAAAGGCACAATCTAGTCCTAAATAATTTTGGAAGGTTTAATTGTTTTCTTGTTCTGAAAGGCTTCTGCACTGTAGAAATTAAATTTAACACCACAGTGGAACAAGTGATTGTACAGCAAAGGCTACTATACTTACGGGAACATTTTTTAAAAAAAAATCTTTTGAGATTTCCATCTTACAGGACACACAACACTTTTCTTCACAAATTCACCCACAGTAGTAACATTTCTCATGTTCAAATCTTGCTTAATACTGGCTCACCAGTTCAGGGCAAGCTGCACTGCACCTCCATTTTTGTGGTTTACGTCACAGGGCAGTGATTTGCTCTGCTGTAGCTGATCATGTGGAAAGCTTACTAGTTAAAGCCTCATTTTCAATATTCAATAATTGATATGCATTTTAAAAGTACTAGATATAGTTTTAAAATATAAGAATCAATTACATACTTAGAACACAGTAATATTCATTGTACCTTTGAAAGGCTGCCTCAAGACAGAGCATTTGGAACACACCAGGCTTTTTCTGGGCAGTCCCAAGACAGGAGATAGGTGAATTCTCCAAAGTGGATGAATGAGAAAAATATGGATACTGATAGCACAGATAAAAAAAAAAATATTGAATAGATCCCAGTAGAAAAGTCCAGCAGCAGCAGATGCTACTTACCACACACTGACTCAAAACATACCTTCATACTATTCTGTATGGATGACAAGGAGTATTACTTGTTGACGTTATTTTGCTGATATTACTCAGCTCTTCCTGAAGTTTAGAAGTTTGAAAGAAACCTTGAAAGAAACAGCTGCAGTTACTCCTGTAGGTACCACTAAGATCAGCTGGGCTGAGCCCTGGTGTTCCCAGCACATGGCAGGTACCAGCCCATGAGGCAGCCCTAGAACTCAGTGTACCTGCAAGGCGATGCAGAAAAAAAAATGAGTGGTGTGGATGTAAGCTTTATAACTCAGTATCATCATCACATTTTTCAAGATACTTGTTATTACTGTTTGTACCACATCTTCTTCCCCACAGCTCTGTCCTACTACCTTTCCTTGTCTCAGCTGCCTGCCAGATCACCTCTTAGATAGTTTGCACATTCTTTGGAGGAGGGAAAGGAAATGACAGACACTCTTACTGACAGACCACACGACACATAGCTCAACAGAATTTCCGTGATGGGAGTCTCTAAGCAGTAGTAAAATGCTAGTAATTAGGTATACTGTCTACTTTTTAGTGCCTCTGGTGCAAAAATAATTTAATTCATTTTTTTCTATCTTCCAAGTGTCTGCTCTTTTTTATGTGTTCAGGATTATGTTTTTCCACAGAACTTACTAAAGCTCTTATCTATCAAGCGTCCTCCTCTTCTTTCTGCCTGCAGACACTCCGTTTGTAAAAGGTGCACAAAGCAGAGGTTCATAGTGACTCATCTCAGTTTGGCTTGCATTTTATGCCCTTCACTGCTGGCCATTTTTGCCTGCCTGCAAGTATCTCATATTTTAGATGACCCCTCAATACCTGAGAGGGATCAGCTGCACTCACCAGGACTCCGCGCAAACCATCTTGCACAATGAAGCCTGCAATGCAAAACCCTCAGGAAAACAGCTCCTCTCAGATTGTCAGACAGGGTGCAGCAGAGACTTTGAAGATGATAAGAGGCACCAGAGGTAATACAAGTTTTGACAGGAGCAACACATGTGCATTAAAGAGGGATTTTGATGAGTTCATAGAGGAAGCTAAGAAGACAACAATTAGGCTTTTCCCTTTACACTGAAGAGTCCGACTGGCAGCTATCATACGCATCAGAGTGAAATACAGTGTAATTATAATAGCTCAATTTTTCTTCCATGCTCAGTATTGTGAGCAGCGTAGAAAAAAAAAATGTGTTGAACACTAGTATTGCATTTGCAGTGTGGCATATTGCAAAAAAGAAATCCGCAGAATATTATATTACCATATAAACCATGTCTAAAATTTCAGATCTTAAAGATAAAACTTAAGGTGATTGTAGAAATATTGCTTTTCAAAAGATGCCTGATTTAAACAGAGGTTTTACGATTTTAGCTTTAACCAGAGTCCATTCTACAAAGTTCAGACTAGACTCCTAGCTGTAATGCCCAGATATTTTGTGTTTAATTTCTATGAGCACAATTTAAAGCTTTTTTTTTTCATTTATAACATTCATTAAGAAGTGCTAATGAACTGGAACAATCATAACTAAGCTCACACTACACAACAATTTAATTTCAATAGCAGAGTCAAGCAATCTCTTCTTGAGACACAGGAATCAGCAAGTGATCAGAGGAACATACATCTCTTATGATCCCTCTAAATCACTGTCTTCTGCAAAGTCCGTGCTTTCAGAGATCATAAAGGTTCTGAAAATGAAGAAACTAGGATTTTTTTGTGTGTGTGTGAATCCCTGTGAGTCTTAATTGTTTTTTGGCATTGCAACATCTTCTGGAGGAATGACTGTATTTACATGGACTGTGTTTTATCTGCAGAACATTAGACATTGAAGAATTCTGAGTGTATCTAGAGTTAAATGTGCCATACAAGTGTATAAACGTCAATGATATCCCAAAGCTGGAGTTAAATAACTAAGAACACAGTTACTCAAATTGCCATTTCTGCTCTAGACATTACATGAACTCCAATGATCAATATTGGTGTTGACTGCCAATGTCTCTTCTTAAACTGTTTCCTGCTTCTGTTCTGTAAAATCTTATTTCTATTTGTCTTCTAAAGTGCTTCTTTCTACTCACCTCCCTGTCACACGTATTAAAATAACATGCAGGGAAATGAAATTACAGAAGCAGTAGGAATAATTTCAGGAATGTAGGCAAAGATGGACTTTGTTCAACAAAGTATGACAGTGTTTCTAAGTGTTTCTGAGGTTTTCCCATTTGCAAGTACTAAATAATCACATTATTGTAACGGAGAGTTGTCAGGAGGAGGAAGGAAGGAGGCAGAACTCTGCTGGAAAGCTGCAGAAGTTGGGGTGTACTGAGCATAATTAAGAGTAATAGGACAGAAGTAAGAGAAAGATATAAAAGATGGGGGCTTTAGCACATATTGGCCTCCTTTTTGAAGCATCTGTGGTCCGCAGTGTCTGGGGCTTGCAGTGAGAGGGACGGGAGAAGCTGTAGCAGAGACAGAAAACAGCCCTCAGCCAGGCTGACGCTGAGTCTGCTCAGCGCTCTCTGCGGACCTGATCGTCCAGCTGGGAGAGCGAGGTTTATAAAGGAATGGATTATGGTTTTACACCTTGCGGAAAAGGACAGCACATCGTGTTTCACGCACTGCCTGCAGTGTCACTTTGCTGGAAAATGACAACTGCCTACATTGTAAAACACCAATTTGAAAATAGACCAGACTGGTATCAATCACAGTAGGCAACTTTCTTCTTTCTTCAAGTAGACAATGTACATACAAACACTATAGAGACAGTTCAAATTTAACTGAATGCTTGTCCAACTTAGTTTCATATGCTACCCATGCCATCATTTTTTAATGTCCTTTGAAAGCTACAAACCTCTCTACAGGATAAAAGACCAGTTGAATATTGCTTTGTGTTTTTGCAGATGGAGTTTGTTGTCCTATTTTTAACACAAACACAAAGCAATAGCTAGTCTGTCTCTGCTCTGTACAATTTTTGTGCAGTTACTTGACAGCTAGGTATCAAGATACATGCATAATCTCTCTCACCTACAACATCCCAGTCATCTAGAAAACTGAAAAGCTAAACACAAAAATAAACAGTAGATTTTGTTTTGGGGCAGCATAAGATATTTAAATGACAGTGTTCCATCAAATCGAATTCCTGAGGTATGTTAATTTCTTCTGTAGTTCTAATGTTTCTTTATATTCACTTAAATGTCTTAGCAAAAAAGAGCTGTTTATAATTTATTTTTAAGCAATAAGCTTAATACACAAAAAATCAGCAATCAAAAAATCTTAGAATATAAAAGGTTATAAAGTCCAAATTTCACCTGGGTTTGGGGAATACAACTGAGATAATTTTGATCTGAAGAAGCAAAACTACATATATATGAGACTGCTTTCAAAATCTCAAATTAATCAGAACACTGTCTGCCTCTTGTCTTCAAAACAATCAATTAACCACCAGACTTCACTGTGAATAATTGATACATATTAAACATGGTGGCCAGAATAGAGATCAGAATCCTTTAGCAAAACTTATTTGCAGCGTTGCAGTGAAAGCAGACCGTTTCTTGTGATAAAGCATTTCAGTCAATATTTGAATATATGATACACATAGGAGTCTTGAATACTGATGATCAGAGTATTGATTAAAATTTTTTTGCAAGATTTATTTCCTACTGAGAAAATGTTATCTTAATATCTCACAACTCCTTGCCGGAGTTATAGGCTTTGATAATTGACACATCTTTTAGGGAAGTCTGTCTAGCCATTTAGGTGCTTCTATGGCTGCCTCACAGCTGATCATCTCATCATGGTTATAAGTCTCTCCATAGCACATTCCTTTGAGAGAGAGAGACTGCATCCCCTTTTACTGACAAAGCTGAGTGCTTTAAAGAAACAAAGGGCCAAATCCAAAAAAAGACTTTCAGTCACTAAAGTAGAACTTAAAAATACTACGGGAATTAATGTCTAAAACTGTGCTTCAGAATAATAACTCATGAGCTGCTTAACTTAAAACATAAGTTTTTTACACTGAAGTGAATGAAATTCTCAAGTGTCCACAGTTGTACACATGCCCAGACCAAGTCTCTCTTAAGAATTCAATCTCATTAGACTCCGTAAACTTAATGACACTGTGCCTAAATTCTCAAGGGGCCAAACTCATCCAGCACACTCACAGAAACCCCACTCTTCCCTCCCAGTACAACCACTCTTGCTCTCCGCATAGCACAAAGGTGTACCTTTGACAAGAGAGGACCAAGGTGCCCTGATAGGGAGTGACTGCCCCTTGCACCTGTGGGGCATTTGCTGAAGAAGGAGAAGGTGGGATCTGACTAAAGCAGGACAAGCTGAAGACAGCCCTCAGGACAAGCAGGACAAGCTCTTCCCTCCAGCTAATTACACAGACTAATCTGAAAATGGAGCACCTCTGACTAGTTCTTTCAAAGATTCACTGCTGATATTTACAGTTTTGACTGGCTTAGGTATTCTAGAGCTCAAATTCATGTGGGTTTTATGCTGAGAAGACTTCAGTCATTGACTGAGCTCCAGAACTGGGCGACAGCTCAGGTACACCACAGGTGAGCATTTCCTAGGGCAAGCTACGGTAATGTCAGGATCAAGGAAGGGACTTGGACATGGTCTCCCATACTACCAACAAGAGATCTCACACCTGGGTATGTTTGAACACAGGTGAAGCTTTTCCAGTTAAAATGCTAGTGTACTACTTTTGAAAAACTAAATAATCTCCCAGAACTTAACTAGAAGTGGAAAAAATGAGTGCAAACCAATGAGCTTTCAAACAGAATATTTCAAACCACAGCAGTGGTATGGCACCTTCTTTTTCTCCTTTGTCTCAGAGAAATGAGGTCTTAGGGCCATACTGAAAAGTTGGGGTGAATTTTATGTTTATTATCTTTTGCGTGGACTTATGGCCATATAATTTAAAGAGCTGTCAATTGGCTTTGACTTTAAATTTGGATAAGTAGGCTACATACTACATTGTGTTACAGGTACTGCAGCCAGTATATACTGCACAGTCTCACTGAAGCTCCACGCCCATGTCATCACTGCAGACAAAGATTGCAATGTGTCATTTTTTTTTTTTATCCCTGTATCTGATGTAACCTTCAGTTTTGCATGATTTAACTTAACAATTTAACATAACAGTGATTTTGAACTCAGCTGGCAGGGACAGACCCACTTAGTAAGAACAGCACAACCTCATGAGATCCTGTCTCCCAGGTGAGAAGCATCTAGTTCACTGCCAAGTTCCCACCATCAAATTGCAATGGGTCAGATTAAACAAACAAGCAAACAAAAAGCAAAACCAAGCACAACTGCATTTTGTACCAGAATTTATTGTGCCAATAGGTCATTGAAAGCCCACACTGAACATTTAATTATTTAGATACAAATAAGGAGCTTAAGCTGTGCCAATTAATGTGAAATGTCATGGATTTTCTTGATTTTGCAATATGGAAAAAAAACTTTCTGTATATTTTTCACCTTTCTTATTCCTCTCAACGTTGCTCAGTGAACATACTGCCTTGCACAAAATTACCTTTAAGGTGACCTTACAAGAACATTAAATCAAAAGCTAAAATCCACCAGATATACTTTGGAAGACTTTTTTGAAGACAAAGAGTAGTGTTCTTTTTTTTCTGTCTCCAAAACAAGATAGAAGCTGACCTTGAAAATTACAGCTTACAGAAAACACTTCTGATATTGAGAGCAACAGCAAGCAATGCAGTACAAAGATATGATATGTAGAAAGACATCTCTTTCTCCACACACAGTGTTGTTTGCATCATACCTTTCTTCAGTTTCTTCAGATCACTCATGACCTGCAATACAGCAAGTGGACAGAACCACTGACACCCTGTCTTCACCTCTTAACAATGCCTGTGAAAAGAAATTCAGTCTAAGAAGAAAATGAAATGGAAAGGGGACGTGGAGGCACGTTTGTGAGTCCTTTCAGCTGAAAACTGAACAGTCATAGCTGATTAATTAACCTTTTCTAAAGGGATTTGAGGAATTAAAAGAAAGGCCTTCATAAAACATGAGAGAAAGTATTATTTTCCCTTTCTGTAATTAGATTTTTTTATTGTTCTGTCCTTTTAAGTCGACAGACATTTGTTCTTTTAAAGGTAGCAATGAGATTTAAAATTTATATCTCTACCAAAATGCACGCAGAGAAATGATTGTGTTCATGCTCATCTTTGGCTGTGACCTGAAAAGTAGTGATATTTGTACTACAAGATGCATGAGCTTTCTGAGAAATGCAGTAAGGACGAGGAGCTTTTACTGGCTCACTGATTCTCACTGCATTACCTTAGGAAATCACTGGAATAAAGATTTGCTGGACATTATGATTAAAAAAGAATGCAGCCAGATTTTCTCAGGCACAGAATAACTTCATAAACTTTTCAGAGGATTTTTAAATTATTTTTTCCTGCTATTACCTGCTGATGATAAATAATCCTTGGAGTGAAGTGGGTGAACAGGTGGAACACAAGATGCAGCCAAAGAAACACACCAGAAGTGGTCCTGTTGCATCTGCCTCATTATCCTCTTTACCTCTGAAGCATCTGATGTCTGATTTATGTTCTAGGTGGAGCATCTCAGTGCTCAATGAAATGGGATTTTAGTAAACATTATAACAGAATCAATGTCTGTATCAATTCAATTATGAGTGATCATCTCATAAGCAACTGCCAACAGTCTTGTGTTAGCTGGGAGCCTGCCACGGTCTTGCGTTCAAATGAAAACAATTAGCTGTTTGTATGCATTCAGTTTGCAAGCTGTCATATAATGAATGATTCATACCATTGATGTTAATGACACCTGTCTTGTAAACACAATTTTAATGGCAGACCCTCAGCTGTCATCCCACCCTTCCCATAAAGTTCATGCCATGAACACGATGACCTCAAGTATCATTAAGTTAACTGAATTATGCAAAAAACCCCCTAGATTGTAAGCAGAGACGTTACACCCTTAGGTTATGCTTCCGTATTCCTTAATCAGGTGAGATTTTCATGAACTCAGCTGCAGGGCTCAGACACTGAGTCAGGTCTCAATACTGCTTTTACTGTACTAGCAGCCATGTGAAATATCTGAATCTCCACACAATTGTTTCTGATTGACTTCTATCACTTTTCTTTAATAATAAAACTGGAGGTACGTATTTCTTAATGTGTGTTTTATGGTATTACTTTTGTAGTCAGTTAAGTCCAGAGCCAAAAGGAGTAAGAGGGAGTGTAAATATAGTCATCCATTTTAGTACCAAAAATATAGTTCAGGGTGTCTTCCACTGCTGCTTAAGCTTGTTGGTGCTTCATCTTTTGCTGATGTTCCACAGCTGTTTCACTCTGAGCTGCCAGTGGGCTAGCACAGACTGACACGAGAACAAACTTCCAGTGGGTTGAATACAAGTGGTCTTGATAGTCTATAAATAATTTCAGATTTTAGTGATTGAGTCAACCCATCATACTGAAAATAAGAAGATTAAGAGTTACTCTTCTGTAGCATGTAATGAACAATGCCATTTCCTCTGCAGTAAGATGCAGCATACTTCCTCATAGAACAAGCATTAATCAAAAAAAAGATATTTAAAGCTGAACAAGGAGTTCAAAAGTCCAAAAATCTTATTGTATATGCTACCTCTATCTTCAGCAACTTTATGATTTTTGATGTGAAAATAATAAAACCAATCCCAAACCCCAACAACTCTAGGAAGAAAAAATAATTCTTAAATTAGCCTGTACAGTAGGGGAATAGGATGAGGGGTAATGGCTTTAAAATAGAGGAAGGTAGATTTAGATTGGATAATAGGAAAAAATTTTTTACAATGAGGGTGGTGGAACACTGGAACAGGTTGCCCAGAGAGGTGATTGATGCCCCATCCCTGGAAACATTCAAGGCCAGGTTGGACGAGGCTCTAAGCATCCTGATCTGGTTGGAGATGTCCCTGCTCCTTTCAGGGGCTTGGACTAGATGACCTTTAAAGGTCCTTTCTAATCCAAACAGTTCTATGATTCTATGATTCTATGAAAATCAGAAAATCTTGTATGAGAAAAGGTTATATAGGCATATAAGTGAACAAGGAAGGAAGAACAGTAGGTGGCAATAAAGGGAGGGTGAAGAAAGTGGCTAAGCTTGATAGGTATTTTAGAACTGTGAATTAATTATATCCCAGGTCTGCAAAACTTCTTTTTTTTCTTTCTTTCCTTTCAACTAATTTTCTGTATTTCTCTTTTGTTAGTGCTTTCAGAAGAATCTTAAAATTACAACTAAAGTATCAGCTGTTGCTTTCAAAGGTATTAAAAATTGTTAAATACAAAAGTCAGCTAAAATCAAAGTTAAATTTTATGTAAAAAAGGTATTTGTTCAATTTACAAATAATTGCAGATACAAGGGGAATGAATACTGTGTGTGCTGGGTTAGGTTTTGTTCAGATGTAAGCAAGAACTCTCGCTTAAAAAACTTCTGATGTGTGTACCAATATCACCAACCTCAATAGGTTCAATTATTTTTAAACCCAGTCTGAGAGAATAGCATAGACTCACAGAACTGCTGCTTATTCCCTAAAACTATTGTCATCCTTAATAATGAACATTTTTTTTTCTGTGTTATAGAAATCTTAAACTGTAAAAATAGTTGTATCTGGACTTTGAAGCTGCATTCTTGAACTCTGTGTGAAGCAACTTTGTTAGTTCTGCTGGAGTACTGATGAGAACTGCTCTCTCACCAACAGAATGCATCGATTGACTCAGACTAATTGTGCATCTGCAATTATTATACGAACAGGCCTAGTGATGCAGATGATGGCTTTAACAGATGCTGAACAGAAGGCGTAGCTCTCCTGATTAGAAAATATGCAAAATACCAATTGTCTTTTCTTTTTATGTGCCTGATGGCACTACATAGTTATATTTTAGCTATTGATTACTGGACAGGAACATAGGACAAGACACTCCGTAGAAAGCTTGTGTTGGAAATACCAATTATAATATTAACTGAACATGTATAGATTTAGTATCTTGGTAAAATTTATCATGAGTATATTACTCATGCTAAGTATGCCTGTGGGATAAGTGAATAGTTCAGATTGGTGGAGACAACTGGCAGGTAGACTTAATTAGAAGCATATGGAAAAGTCCTTACGTGTCTGAAATTCCCCATTCTAGGAAGAGCTATTCAATGGTGTTTATAGAATTCACATATCTGCTTGCTAGTCAGTTTTGAGAGAACCACACTTAAGTACCTGTATAACCTACTTCCAGTCAAGAAAGCTTCTGTTGGTGTCCATAAAGGAAAGCAGGTTAGGAGAAAGCAGAAATGGGGAGCTGCTGGGGAAGTAGAATGTCTCCAGGAGTCCTGCACCCACAGTAGATGCTTTGAGACATCAAAGGATACCAAAGAGTGAGATACCAAAGCAGCAAGGAAGGATTCCTGTGGGCTAAAATTGTGACTTACATTTCTTAATTTTAGTATTTTCCTTGAACATGTTGCTTTTAAAAGAGTTATCTCCAGAAAAAAAATTCTCTGTTTTACTATTAAGTTTGTTAAATGCCAAGAGAGACAACAAATATCTGTCAAAAAAAAATCTGGGTGCGAAAACTGGTGCTGTCAGATCCCAGTTTTCTCATGGGTACAAACTAACAACCATCTGCAGACACTAAGGGGTCCAGTGGGGATTGTAACAGACAGCAATTAAAATATTAGAAAATTTTAAATGTTTAGTTTAATCTTTTTAATGGGTAATTTATATTTTTCTATTCTCTTTCCAGCATTGTCCTTTGGCTTATTTTTTTTTCTTATTGCTGTTACTTACTCTCCATTGCTCTTTCTGCCTTCCTAGCCTTCTACTTTCCAAATAAATGGCCTCTAGTATCCTACATGTAATGTAAAGTATTAGAAAAGGAGAAGAGTACTTAAAAATAATGACCTAATTATTTAAATTTGTTAAGTGACCATTAAACTTGTTCATCTGCTCAAACAGCAAACAAGTGTCAACAGAAGGACAATAAAATAAAAATTTAAAAAAGAATTATTGAGTCCTCCAAAATCTATGAAGGAGCACTGATCCATTCTGCACAGTTAAAGACTTGTGAAGAGTTCAAGTAAATTATCCTAATGACGAACAAGAAAACTCCAGTAATTACTTACAATCAAATTGCCTTGGAAATCTCATGTAATTTTTGAGAAAAACACTAGTATTACCATTCAGTTACTTAATTCCCATTATGAGGATGTATAAAGAGAGAGAGGAAAAAAGTGAGATCATTCAAGAACAGTAGTTTAGAAGCTAAAGTGAATATGATAAATTAAATAAATCTCACTAGAAAATAAGCATCTTAATAGCTTTTAATCACTATACATAACATTTAATATCAGCTACAAGCAGCAACCTAAGTAAAGTATGATAACATCGTACAAACTCATTAGGTAGGCGTGTAGCAAGGGAAACTCTGTGAATAATTTTATATTATCAAATACTACCAACTGACTGTGAACCTGAAAACAGATTTCTGGGTTACTATTACTGTTCACAAAACAGGATCTAAGGGGAGGCATTTAAAAAGCTTGTGCAGCTACAAATAACAGTTCAAGCATTCATGTCCCGGTTCAAAGAGAAGTTGGTAAATGAGAGACTTCTGAGCTTCAGGAGTGCCTGGTGTGGGCTATATTTTATACCATGAAAGAAAACTGTGATGGAATAAAACAGAGCATCAACACAAAGAATTCACATTATTAGTCCGGCCTTCGTGCTCAGGTTCACACTTCCAGTGCAGCAGTGAAAATTCATGATTTGAGCTCCCCGGGACACCAGCCTGGCCTGAGGTTTTATACAGGTAGCTACTATTTTTTAGATAGTATCTCCTGGCTATTATATATATATATAAAACATATATATATATATATAAAATAATTTGGCTATAATATTAGTTCTACCTTTACTTGGTACAAATGGAGGGCAAGTAACACCTAGGAAAACAGTAACAGACTGCTTGTGTTTAACTGAAGTCTATTATCAACAATGTGGATTAGATAAGTGGATCAGTTGGCAGGAAAACATGTGAACTGAACTCAGGTAACTATTTGTACTCCATGAGATGTGGTCACAAGATATCTTGAGCAACTTTGTTTTAAGCTTTTGGAGAGAGAGTATTGAAACCGTGTTAGGCATTGACACTGGCTTACACCACTGCAAAATAAGTACCTTGACGAATTTTTGTCCTAGCTACTGTTGGGGGGAAAAAAAAAATCACAGGCTCTGAGGATTTGAACTAAATTATGAAACTGAATTAATAAAACTTCTCTTTGTATATTTTCAAGTCATTGGAAAAGTTATAGTTGTTTTTTTTCCCCAAATGCATCGCCATTTTGCATTCCTCTAACATAATGGATAACATTCCTTTCAACATATATTATAGAGTTTTTGTGGTTTAGCCCTCGTCACCACAGTTCTTGCTCACCCTTACCCTCCCCAGCGGGACAGAGGAGAGAAATGGGAAGGAAGGAAAACTCGTGGGTTCAGATGAAGACAGTTTAGTAAAATAGCAAAGGAAAACTACAATAATAACAGAATATAAGGATATTAAAATATACAAAATGTACAATGCACAATTTCTCACCAGCCGATGCCCCAATGACTGATACAGCCCTTCCCAAGCAGCATGGAAACAAAACCCAACAGCCAGTGAAGGAGCGAGAGGGAGCCAGCAAGGTAGGGAAAGTGATGCCACCAAGTGAGAGAGAGGGATGGATGCCAGGAAGGCAGATACCCCCCAGTCAACCCCCACTTATATACTGAGCATGACGTTTATGGCAAGGCATACTCTCTTTGGCCAGTTTAGGTCAACTATTCTTCTGTCTGTTTTTCTCACAGCTTCCTGCACCTGTGCATTAGCGAGACCTGGAAAGCCAGACAGTGTCCTTGGTCTCATTAGCAACAACTCATATCATCAGGATGTTTATCAATATTCTTCACATCCAAAATCCAAAACACACCAGCTACTGAGAGAAAAATTAACTCCATCCCCGCCAAAACCAGGACAAGAGTGAATGGAAGAACTGGTATTGAAAGGAGCTTAAACTTTAATAGTAGTGTGAAGATTTTTCTACATTTTTC
This sequence comes from Chlamydotis macqueenii, assembly GCF_036417535.1. NCBI lineage: Eukaryota > Metazoa > Chordata > Aves > Otidiformes > Otididae > Chlamydotis > Chlamydotis macqueenii. Next base: position 26,310,381 of record NC_141558.1, read on the forward strand.
TCATCAATACAGTTAAGCAGTTCTTAATATAGTTTGTGGAACCTAACTCACCTGGGCTTTTTTCCCCCCTCCTTTTTTAGAAATAGAAGGGAATAAGCAAGCAAACGTACTGGAAATTATAATAATGTTTTAATTGGAACTGCTGGTTAAACCAAAATTCCTTTTGAGGGAGCTTGATAGCAATATGACTACTGACCAGTAGCAACCCCTTCAGGGAAAACACTTCAGATGCATGCCCCGTCTCCAAAATCTTCGGGTATACCTGCTGTGTTTTGAGGGCAGATGAAAGCTGAAGAAACCCACATGGATCTTGCCCATGGTTAACGCAGCAGACCTTGGGTGAACAAGCCCTGTAGAGGTTTTGCAAAAGCAGGTTCCTTGTCAAACACAGATCTCACAGGTCTGTATGGCAGATGGAAAGGACCTGAAGAAAAAGATAAAACGGGATGGGACCATGTGTGTATTGTTGGGGTTTCAGTGCATCTCATTCACATGAGAACAGATACACAGCCTGACGCCACTCCTTGGGTAGATTTTGGGCCTGCCTCTCTGCTGAATTGCTCTCTCGCATCATGTCATTGAGTAGCTTAGGCTCTGCCAGGGCACTGTGGCCAGATTCATCCTTTCTGCAGCACCTCATCCCCCTAAACTCCTCTCTGGAAACTAATTTGTTTGTACTGGCCCCATGCTCAGCCTTGTGCTGCATTGCTTCTGCAGCTGGGTGATGAATTGCTGCCTTCCCGCTCTTGTATGCCCTCTACTCCAGGCATCGTGATCCTCCTGGTGCTCTCCCGTGGTTCCCAAGGCCTCCCTGGCTCCTGTGTTGGCTCCAGCCTCCCCAGACACTCTTGGCACTGGGGGTGGGAGATTGACACCTGAACCCACCACACCTTCTTCCTTCAGTCTCCTTTCCCTGCCTTCTGCACATCCCCTGGAACTATCTGTATGGAAATCTGTCCTTCAGACTAAAATATAATAGAATAGAATGTGTGTGTATATATATATATAAACACATATATACATACATAGACATATACGCACATATATATGTATACTAATGATAGAAGTGCTTTAAGGCAGGGGCAATGGGAGCAGCTATTCCTTTGCAAAAGAATATAAAACTATGATTGGTCCCCTGCTATATCCACTGATGCATGATATGGTTTCCTGTAAGGGTCAAATTAACATATGAGGCCACCTATTTGTACACAAAATACAAGTGAGGAAGCTAGAGGAGAGACAATGCTCATCTCTCTACCTTTGTTGTTAACGAGGATAGTAACTAGCACAAAGCAAAGCTACCTTCCTTCTTTCAAAGGTTCTTTTCCTTGTGTCTGGGATGTCATGGGGAATAAATAGATCTGTGCTTATTCTTCTGCCAAGTAACCCACAGAGTACCTTGTGCTTTGCCAAAACCAAGTGGGTAGTTTCTTCACTGAGCTCTCGGTTTTCATGTTCCACTATCCAAACTCCCCTCACACACATGGCTTAAAGAGAAGAGAGGTTATCTCTGAGTGGCCAGTTCTCCACCAACAATACCTGGAAACAGGACTCAATAAGGAGATCCTGCTGCAATACTGCAGCCAATGAGACTGAAATTCCTTTTTTCTTGTAGATATATAGAGTTGCTAAAGACTACACATGATATTCAGCTAGAAAGAATTTAGAGTTTCCATATTTTGTGTCTGTCTCTTCTGCTCTAGCACTGATCATATTTTTTGAATAAATAATAGGCTATGGATTTGATCTCAAGATCAATCTTAAAATGTGCTACAGACAAATTAGTTTGAAAGTATCAGTTTTATGAATAGATCTTATTATGGGTAACTATAGTAAATTATCAACTAGTAGGTTAACTGCTAGATTTGAAAATTAATATAATTGTCATTGCTGCCTTCTATTGTTTCCTCCAGCAAGTGCATAGAGAAACTTAGAGGTCCTCACTTTATCCAATAAGTTTTTCTGTTTGAAGGGAATGGTATGGGTGAAGGGGGGGATGTAGACTTCCATGAGATTTATTCTGTTACAAAACAACTGGATTTTAAAAATGAGAGAAGCTTTTAACATTTCAGCAGTCTAACTCCCTCATATGTAGTTAGAAAGGTTATAATTTACATATTATTAGCCATGCTGACTAGTACTATGATGAAATTCCTTGCTTCCTGTGGTTCTGTTTTATTTAACTAAACTACCCTCTATTTTTTTTTAACCTATGTATTGACTTTAATGCAGCAACACAGCTCAATCAGGGATATGTTGTGTTTTAATGTTTGTCAATATAGGAATGGGGTAGTATCTAAATTTGCTTCCCTTCATTGCTTTGCCTCAGTCATGCAGAGACTCACTGGAAGATGATGTTTGTATTCACATTTCTTTTGTCCTATAAAATCAAGAAAATTGAATCAAAGATAGAGTAATTTGTATAAATTTGTGAGAAGATTTCAACTAGTACCTGATTTTATATTGTATTATGGAGTAGCTGAGCCTATGTAATTATACCACACAAAAATTTCTTGTAGAAATGTCTCCTCTTGGTGATCTGTTGTAGTGATTCACCATGAACCCAGATCTTTCAAAGACAATGACCTCCATCATGACTAGAGTCTCCTTGTCTATCTTAGCGATGGTCCCTTTCAGGATACCACCATTGTACCCTGAAGTATGCTTTGGATCTTACCATAAGATAAACAACAACTAAATATTAGTTTACTCAGGCCTGCATTCTAGTTTATAATAGTTGTTACCTTAGAGCAATAGATAAACGGGTAACATATGTCCCTGCTCCTTGCAGGGGGGCTGGACTAGATGACATTTGAAGGTCCCTTCCAACCTGAAATATGCTATGATTCTATATGACTATGGGTCATACATATCTGAAGATACATTAATATAATGTCCATTAAGAAATGTTATATTTATTTGTAGATTACCTTTCAGGAAACTGATTTTTATTTCTTTTATCCTAATTTACAGAAGCTTTGCTGCTATAAAGTGCTGTATTCTATACAGTAAATACATTTCAAGCCTCCACAGGAAGAACTTTAACTTAAGTGAAAATATTCCTTTTCTTTAAGTTTTATTTTATATAAGATTTCTTTTCCATTCTGTAGACTAATACTGATCCCAATAGCCTAAATAAATTCACCCTGGGTGAACACTACAGAGTCATTTGTTCAAGCAGTACTAAGTATGACAAAACACAATTTAATGTCCTCCACACACACACAGTTCAGACTCCTTTGTTTCTTAAATCCGTTAAAGCTATCATTTAATAAATAAAAATAAATTAACCTGTCTGTTTGTTTTTCTGAAAATGTGGGGGTCTATTTTGACAGAAAATCCAATGCCTTTAAGTATATCAGCAATATCTTCTTTCAAAACAGTTGAGAAAGTGAGATTCAAAGAACCTCATTCCCAACACTTGATACAGTCAATAGTGAGAAATCAGTTGGGTTATGTGTTGAAGAAAATGTCACATAGATTTATACATATTTTAACAAATCTCATTAAAGAAGATAATGCTACAAAAACAGAAATGGAAAAACAAAACCATAAACCCATTAGTCAGATATACTGCCATTTTAATAGATCGAATTAATATATTGAATCATGTCTCATTCTGAAATGAACTGATTCATTTTCATTACTAACCTCAGACAGGCAAGTATGTCTCTGCCGTTGCCAAGTGGTGAGAATCTAGATGGTATTGTTCATTTTCTATTCAATAAATATTTGGTAGGTGTCTGGAAAGGAGCACGAAGAAATTAAATGGAGAAATAGAACAGGAAGAGAAAGAGAGAGAGAAAGAGGGGGGAAAACACAGTCTGCAGAACAGATGAAGACAGAACATTCCCTCATGCCTGCCTTGCTCTTTGTTTTACTATATCAAAACCAGAATATTCTTGTGCGAAGAATGCCCTTCTGGGGTCACTCTAGAGAAAAATCACTAGCTCAACTAAAAGGTAAATGTTGACAAACTTCAGTTTAGTGAATAAAAAGCATGGGTTATGGCAATAACAAAAAGGATGATCTTAACCAAAACCATGAAACTGATGTCCATGTTCTAGATTTTGTGCATTTTAAAAGGCACAAAAATATATATGAATAATATCCTTGTGACACCTAAGTTCTCCAGCACTTCTGCACTTCCATTGAACACTGGTTCTGATATCGTAACTGCTGCTTCTCAGCCTTGTTTTGGGGGAAAGAGGTTAAGCACATTCATACATAGCTGTATAGGAAAGGAAAACAGTGCATTTTTGTTCAGATAGCATATTTTCTATTTAATAAATGATTGTCTAATTTTAATACCTCACAGTATCTGCTTTCTGATCAAAATGTTTTGTATCATTTTCTTTGTGCTCTTGAATATTAGCCATTTGCAGCTTTTTGCTTTTTGAAAGATGCAAACATTCAAACTAACAATTCAAGCTAGGTTGTTAATTTTATTTCAATATTATTTGAATAGGAATTACAGTAAGTAGATATAAACAAGCAGCAAAAGAAGCGCAAAATTATCTCCACTGTGCTCTATACTTGAAAGGGACCCTTCCATAGTTGCAAGGACGATGGCTGTAAAAATTAACAGTGCAAAACTTAACTTTAAATTCTCATAAAACTGAAGTCTGCAAAAAAATTAGGGACCACCTATATGCAAAGCACTGTGTAATAATGCTCATATGAATCACTTAACACTTCATATTTGCGAAAGTCGAAGTAATCTTGCAGAAGTGTAACTATCGTCATCTCTGTCTACACAGATTTGCTCAAATTCTCTGTGACTATATGACAGAGCAAGGATCAGGCTGAGAGATTTGGTTGGACTGTGGTGCTAGAAAGTTTCCAGCTGAGTATTAAAAAAGGTGCTGAGTTATTTACCAGGATGGCAACAGTGAATATCCTGTGTGAAATTCTGCTGCTGTCAGTGTTGATGACAAGTCTTGCACTGACTTAAATAAGTCTAGATTTCACTTCTCCTACACTTCATTTTCAATTAGAGTCTGTAGGGAGAGATTTAATGTGACTAGGAATTAAGACCTTAAGGGGGCTACGGAAACATTTAAATGAATTTTTTTCTGTTTGCCTCTTTAAAGTTTCATAGGGCTATGCTGCTTCATCATTATAAACTCTTTTGAATCTTTCCTGGGAAGAGGGGAAGTAAGGCAGAAGAGTGGGGAGAGAGAGAGAGCAAGACACTAGGCTTGGATTTGTTTATTTGTTTTTTTCTTTAAACTACTTCTCCTTAACGACTTAGGTGGTGGTGAGTCACAGTCCTGTATATAGCTGTTTTGAAAAAGTTGTTTTTTAGAAGATGAATCTCCTGCAGATTTGGGGTCTTGTGTAGGAAAATTTTGTTTCCTCTCATATCCTTAGAGCACGTACAACATCAGTAATCATACAGCCCTTCTGAACCATTTAAGACTGTCTTTTTTACTGTCCAAAAATATTCAATCTTCAGTTGACCCTTTTTTCATTAATTACTGTTTAGATGCTTAGTGTTATTCCCTGGTTTTCTCTGAACAGCAGGACAATCTGTGGTCTAGCACCAATCAACATGGCATGTCCTCAGGAAGCAGCAGCAGAAGAGGAGACTGCAGTTTCGCACTGGTTCACCTGATCTTCCATGCATCTGCAAATTCCTCCTCCTCCCTTTCCTTTTAATGTAATTTTTCTTGTCTCTCTGGGGCTCTCAGAAGGAACCTGTACATGAGCTTTCCCCTGGCATGGAGAGAAGCTGATTAATGGGAAAGGATGTTTTTCATCTCCAAGAGTGAAGCGTTTTGCTACGTAAGCTCAGAAGAACTCTTGTAAATGAGCAAGAAAAAACTCATTTGTAGGTGACTTGAAACTTGTGCAGGAAAGAGACGTTAGATTTCTTGCCTCAGTAGATAAATGACTTATAATAACTTCAGTGGGCTTTTTGTTAGTCCTTGGTCTGTATTTAGCTCATTTAATAGAACAGAAAAGTCTCATAAACTCAATCACAACTCAATTCTGGAAAGATCTCTGCAGTAACTGTAAACACTCATTTCAGTGTGCAACCAGCAAATTTGTCATTATTCATTTAATTTTATGAACTCTTTCGACCATAATGCCCTGCACCAAATAAATAAAATGCTGACCTCCCAGGCCAGAACATTCTTCAAGTATTTCTCATCTTGTATTTTTGTGCAACTTTTAAAAAGTCATGATATAAGATTAAAACCTTCTCTTCATCTAAAAAATCTACACAATTAGTTTATGATTAGAAGAAGTTTTGTTTGGGTTTGTTTTGTTTTGCTTTAATCTGGAGGAAGAATCAGTAGGATTTGCTTATAAATATTAAATTATTCCTCCTCTCCTGCTTTTTGCAAACCTGTCAGAGATTAAGCAGATATACAGGAGAGGGCAGAAGCAGCACACAAAATTTGGGTGGTGTGCTTGGCACCCTTTAAAATACTTGGTGGAGCAGATGAGAGTTTAAAGAGAGCTCCCTAATTAGTGTTAGTCAGGAACAGACACAGATGAACTTTGAAAACTGGAAATAGATGAAACCATTAGGAAATTTCAGCTAAAGAAATGGAATTATAACTCTCAACTGGGCAAAATTCCCCATGAAAGCCAAAATCTGTATTGTATAGCATGCAGAAAGTTTTAACGTTAATGTGTGAAAAACCCATATGCCATCTCTCTCTCCAAACTTACTTGTAACAACTTTTTTTAGAACAATGAGGCTTTGAACAGAACTGTAATGGAAAAACAGATATCATGCTTCTTTTGAAGAAATCAAGCTGGCATTATAGCTGTGCTTTTGAGATCACCTTAGCTTGATATTTTGTTCCTATGCTGCTTATTCCTGAAATCTAGACTCTTGCTTTCACTTGAAAACTGCACAGAATACCTCCGGGAACGCAGCTGTCAACTAGATATTTGCCAATATTAAGCATTAGGAGCATTGTTTCAAATAGTGGTAGGGTTGTAGTTTTACAAACACTGACAGGATACCTCATAGCAGAGGAGAGTTTAGGACAAAGAAATTCATGGGTTTTTGACAGATAATGAACCAAAATCCATATATATGCCAAGTAAGCATTTAAGGATACGTAGGAGGCGGTAAGAAGCTTGTACAAAGAGGGAAGGGTGAAGTTCAGGCAAAGTCCATGGTGATGTTCTAAGTAGATAAGGGATGGCAGTTAAGGATAATAAGGCCATCTTCAAACCAAATGTATTACACAAAAAGGATCCAGTGGAAGAAATTCATAGCAGATTCATGGTCATAGCCAAAAAACAATGGGCTACTAAATGAACTTTTAAATTCATTTAACTATCTGCAGTTTTATTGCAAGTTAAAACATCAGTGTTTGTGTAAAAAGGCTACATATTACTAGCACTTTTACCTGGCTAATTTAGATCTCCTTCAAGGCTTTTGGGAAGTGGACTTCAACAGTGCATGTGGAAAACTCTTATTTCTTGAATACCAGAGCCAACATAATTTTATTCAGAAACAACAATTGCTTCCTTTCTTTCATTGTGTAGGAAACTTCTCTGACTTTTCTATTTCTATTTATTTCTCTGGTATTTGTATTTGTGTTTCATAAGGAAACCAAATTGACTGTTGATGGGTTTGGTGTATCCTTCACTTCTTTGTCATTAGTCAGTGAGTCAGTAATCAGTAAATACATTTTGACTGAAAAGTCTTGGTTTCTTTCAAGAAGAATTCCACAAATAGCTCCTGCAAAACTAGCCAGGTGACTATATTATTATTTCACAGGACAGTGGATCACCATTGAAATCACCCTTTGAAGCTCCTATTGAATTCCATTGACTCAAATTGGTTTCAGAAGTCATACTATTGTGCAAAACTTATTCTCCTTCTTCAAGTTCAGTTTTTCCCTGAAGACCTTCCAAAGAACCTTTTTCAGTTTTGATCTGAAACCTATGCTACTCTTCAACTTTCTCTATTATCTTCTCTTTTGTGCTATTAGTTGCTTTGAAAGTTTAAAAAAAAAAAAAAAAAGAATGATCTCTTGATAGATATAACTGGGAAGTTTAGTGGATGGTTAATGGAAAGATATTACTTGGTTTTAACATAAGATATTTATCTTATGTTAACAGTCTTAACTCATTGTGTTTGGTTTCTTGAATTGAAAGCTGTTTAAAAGGTAATTATGGTATTCTTACAAAATACTTATGAGACTGGGATGCCTTGATGCCAAGTATTTTGACAGCATACTTTGTGATGCCTGGCTAATTCTTATAAGGTACATAGAACTCCTACTGTTGTTTCAAATATAGAAATTTAAAGGTAATGAACGAAGTTTAGCCAGAAAAACAAAGTGCCTGGAATGTATTGGGGATATACACATGGGAATACAAAATACACATAAAATAAAATAAGACTATGCTTAAGGGGCAGTTTCATGCTTATTCATGCAGTGTGTTTCCCTCTCTATCCCTCCTCTTAGGTATGGTAGAACAATTGGCTAGCACAAAGATTGTTATGTTTCAGAATGCTTATTTTTGGCATTAACACCATCTTGATTGTTGCTGAAGTTGGTGACTTTCTGTGACTCATTATGATTGTGTCAAAGCAGAAATAACACAGATTTATCCTCTTATCTAATCTGACGGTCAACAACTCTGTTCGCTCCACCAGCCACCACAGTTCTTAGCCTTGCTCATAAATCTTTTATTCTTAAACACATATCTGTTTTCTGTTTATCAGCAGGTATCTGCAAGGGCTTAGTTGTCCCTGAAACTTAATCTCTTCTCTGCTGCTCCTTCAAATACCTATTCTTCTTCAGCTCTATCCCTGTTTTTCAGAACACATGGAAATTGAAGACATGTAAGGTGATAATTCATTTGTATGACTAACTTACATCTACTCAAGGACAACACACATCTTTAAATTTTTGGATTGCTTCCACTGCTACCTCTTTATTTGATTAAACACTGTATAAACAAAACTAAAGGCTTTGGATAAAATTAATGGTATGATGATTGATAAGTTTTTTTTTGGTAGAAAGGATTTAATAAGAAATAAATAGTTTTCATAACACCACATAAAACAGGAAACTACTTCATGCTACTGTAAGAAAACAGTATCTGCAAGACAGCTAACAAAGAAATAAATGATTTCTTACATATAACAGGGAAACTCAAGAATGCCTCAGGTCTAAAGGACAGGAGGGCTCTGAATGCTCACTTGGGCATGGATGGGTCAAAAACTCTTTCTAGGGAAATGTGGTTATACAGAATAATATATCTCACTTTCTGTTAGAAATGACTCAAATCAGATCAAGAACATCAGAAAGAAAAATGATCTGCTGATTAATCCTTATCAAATTTCTTCTTATAATGCATTTCTGACATCTAAAATTTTCTTTGAAATGTTGTATGATATTCCATATTCTCTCCTGAAACCTACCCTAAGAACTTTTGGTACAAATCCCTTTGATACTATGGGAGCTGAAGGCTGTAGGAAGTCATTCTTCTTCATCAAACCTTTTTTTCCTTCCTTTTCTCATGCCATTTCACATGTCTTAATCACAGAGAGGGCTGATTTTACACTTGAAATTGCCAGTAGTCTAACACCAACTAGGTTTTTCTAGGTTTTATTAGTTAGTAAAATATAAGGTACAGGAAAAAAAAAAAAGACGCTGCTAGGTCAGATCTATCAGCTTCCATTCGGATGGCAAACTCTACAGTGAATCCTAAAGAATGCAAATAACTAATGTATTAGTGTATAGATCATTCCTCAAAAAAAAATCTTTTGCCTCTGCCATCTTCTAACATCCTAAACTCTGCTGGCTGAAATGTGTCACCACAGAAGAGGCCAGGAGGGAGGGCGTGGGCTGTTGACTATGGACTGCTAATAGCCAGTATTCTTTCTGACTGCTGAGGCAAATGGGAGCTCCCTCAAGCACTCTTTCAGGATCAAATCTAGGCTGTTAGGGGCTGAAGTTACTCTTGTTTCCAAAACCTCCCTAACAAAGTATTACAAAAATAAGTTATATCTCCCATATTATTTGAGCCCTCTCAGAAGATTTTTGGGAGTTCAGGTGTGATTTATGTGGATTTAGCAGGGCAGAAGGGGACCTCTGATAGTAAGTGCAATTAAATCATAACCACCAAACTCTCGTGACACAGCGGCATGGAATGACATCTGGAGAAAGAACAGACACCCCAAGCCATACGACAGCTAGATTAGAGGAGATACTAGTAACAAAAAAATAACAAGGTGTGAACCTTCTGCTGTCATATTCCCCAAACAATGGCATTTGACACTGTATTTTCTTAGTCTGCAGCAACCCTGATATCCTGGAGCTCTCCTCGGTAATACATTACATCCATGCAACCCCCAAACCCTCATGTGACAGCATAAATCTAGCCAGAATGATTCACGTACATGTGAGGTCAAACTGGATTACAGCAATGCTTCTGATACTGTGACAGAGCGATAGACTCCTTGCTCCAGTTGGTAGAAAAAAGCAGCAGCTCACTGACCTTGCCAAAGCACTGGGTAAGATGTGACTGTTAGGACCAGCTTAATTTCTCCTGAATGCAGTCTAGTGTCAAACTTGCCAGAGAAACTGGCTCTGGCTGCCCATGAATCTCCACTGCTGGTTGTCATCACGGTCACGTTCAACACCCAGTCCTCGCTCAACAGGAGAAGTCTTGAATGGCAGTTTCACAAGGCAGTAGAGCACAGCCCTCACTGGTGCTAGGTACTGGCTGTGAAATAAGCATCACAAAACTCAGCATGAGTTTTCCCATGAACTTTGGATTTGGGACAGGAAAACCAAAAATAACTGAGCCATGATTTTTTCTTTCATGAGGACAGAAGGGAAGATCTATTTTTAAATGCTTGGATACAATGCATAAGCAGGCTGTGTAGGTACCTAAATAGCATGCAGGTTTAAAATCCTTACCTGCATGCACAAAATTTGCTTGTACTCACTAGGGTTTGAACATTCTGTTTTCTCTTGGATTTAAATCAATTGAGGAAATACTTCAAAGACATAAATAGCAGTTAGGTACAAAATTAATTAAAAGTCAATAGGAATCATGCTCCTTCTTTCTCTCTGCATTTTTTGAATCTTCCTTTTTTTTGTGTGTGTCCATAATAGTGAGTTAATACTTTACTCTGAAGAACAGCATAAGGACAGAAGAAATGGTAGCAAAAATGGAATTGAAGTACCTCTGCAAATCTGAACTAAGCTCAAACTTCAGTTACATGACATATGCAATACTTATTTATTAAATTTAACGTACCAATAAACTTCTTCCACTGTATCTTTATTAAGAATTATAGAATAAATTACTGACAAAACGAAGCTCTAATAACTAATTTTAATTACTTTATGTGACCATTGTCTTATAGAAAAGGTTCTGAGCTAATTTGTGTGTGTGTTTAGATATTCAAGGGAAATCAATAGCTAACTCAATGCATTTAAATTTTTAGTATGTAGCTTAAATGCCTTCACAAAAAATCCTTTGCCTATGGGGGAAATAACTGACTTGTATTTTTTTATTAACTAACATAAATGCAATGGAATTTTAGTTGTAAAAAGGATAATGCAAGTCACTTGAGCTTGAAAGAATAAAGCTAGCATCAACATAAAGCTGCATCCTTCCCACACACTGTAATCTCTCATGTGGTTTGACCTGCTGCTTTCCTCTGCTCTTTTTTAAAATTGTGCCTTCTACTTCTTCATCTACTTCTAGGTAGCTGTAATATTTGAAACCAGCACCAAAAAGACACTACATGTTTAAGTTTCCATATGTGAAGGTGCCTTTCTTAGTATTGAGGTTATGACAGCATATTACTTGTCCGAGTATATTAATGACCACTGGTCACAAAACAATCAACACCTGCCATACAGGACCTAATTTATACACAAAACATAGTAAGTTACAAGGAACTAAAGTATAAGATTGAATAGCCCTAACAGTAAATTCTTCCCTTTTTACTTCATCATAGCCTAAGTGAGGCATCTGAGCTCTGCCTGTGATCAACAGAAAGAAGAAAGCATCCGAGAGGTGTTTACAGTATGTGAAATGAATCGCCTTCTGGAAGTGTCTTTGAGGTGATGTAGCATAGATTTGCAGTTTAACGTTCAGATGGCTGAAATGAGTTGAGATGAATCCCACTCTCACTAAACAGGCTGTGTACAGGAAATCCCAAGGGGTTTCAGTGATGAGACTTTGTCTTAGTCTCAGTCTACTCAAATACAGACTAAACATCATGTGACTGTTTTATCATAATTAGCATGAAAGATGTTTGTAGGCTAGACTGAGATCTCAAGAAGACTTGGACACAGGGGAGCCTCATCTGAATGCCAGATAGACTTGGGTAGAGCAAAGCCTTCACCTGTGGCAAAGTGCAGCCAACAGGGAAGCACACCTAAACGTACTCACTAGCGGTGCTGAGGAATCCAAGCACATCTTTAGAGAGGAACGTAGCTGCCTGCAATCGCTGTGGCAATGAAGTGACATTTCTCCAAACCAACGAGGGAATGTTGGCATCTCAATCCTACCAATGCAGAACAGACACCAAACCTGGGCCTTAGATCCCTGGGCAACAGCTGGCCACTGGGAACAGCTCTTCCCACCTGAACCAAAGCTGGGCTTGCTACTGCACACTAATGCAAAATTGATACTACCGATTCGAGCTGCATTGGTTTCTCTTGATGTAGCATGTCTGCTTCAAGCTTGATTTTGTCTTTAGGTCTATGGATATTTTAATAGTTTGAATTCTGATAAGACTGAATAGCTTTTTTTTTTACTGCCTTATGTTCTCCTCTGTATTTGCAGATAAAACAGAGTTTAACATGAAGTGTAGGAAAACATTTTTTAAAGTAAAAAGAAAAATACTGACCATCATGACCTTAGTTTAAATATCTGAGTGTGTAAGAATCAGGAAACAATGCACCATTTGAATTTGAATATTATACTCATTAGTTCTTGGCAGCTCAGTTACCATGAGGTCTGTAATTAACAGCTCCTCTCCTTCAATAAAATGGAACTCTGCTGACTTCTTTCATCAGCAGGTTTGTTATTTGGCACTTGCTATTTTGTGTCACCACAGAATAATAAGTACTCAGTGGATGGCTTCTCCCACATCTATTGGTAGAAACGAACATTGAATGTACTGAAAAGTAGCTTCCTTTTCCATTTTTTTTCAGCTGTCCAAAGCGGTCAAAATGATGCAATTTGAGCTATTTCAGGCAGCTGTTTCTCAGAATGGTAGGTCCTTCTTCAGAGGGAAAACCTACTGAAATTAGTGGGACTATGAGAAAGAGATCACCAAAGAGAGCTTTGGGATGCACAATCTGACTCTGCATGCCTCTAACTTCCCTAATAAATTTAATAGAAATCCATCACTATTCATCCACTTCAAGTATATGTAATTGAAAATGCAACTTTCCATCTTTATATGTATCTTGGAGCTAAGAAAGCTGACTGATAGATCAAATGAGTTCTTCATAAGTTTAAATTACTCTCTCTGACTATATTGCAAGGTTGTGACCAGGTTAGCCATTTCTACCATCATACCCACAGGGAGGGCAATCTTAGTTAAAAATCCTCTCAGTTACATATGTAAATGGCATCTTTTCTCATTGTGGTCATCTCTGCTAGAAATGCCTGGTTAATGCCTGCTGGTCATACATGTAGCTCTGATGCTGCCGGATGACGAATTTCCACAGCCTCAGCTTTAATTCTGCCTTGTTCAGCTGTAGCCATTCTGATGACAATAGAACTCTGTTCTTAACTGAGTGTGAGGATGCAGAGACAACCCTGGCACGGACATTATGCAACAGCTCTGGGTGCTTCATATCAACCCATTCCTGTTGGTGAGTGATGCCGACTGTTTCATAGACTAGTTTGGGTTGGAAGGGACTTTCAAAGGTCATGTAGTCCAACCCTCCTGCAAGAAGCAGGGACATCTTCAACTAGATCAGGTTGCTCAGAGCCCCATCCAACCTGGCCTTGAATGTTTCCAGGGATGGAGCATCCATCACCTCTCCGGGCACCCTGTGCCTGTGTTCCACCACCCTCATTGTAAAAAATTTCTTCCTTATATCTAATCTAAGTCTACTCTTTTTTAGTCTAAAACTATTCCCCCTTGTCCTATTGCAACAGGCCGTGCTAAAAAGCATGTCCCCATCTTTCTTATAAGCCCCCTTGAGGTACTGAAAGGCTACTATGAGATCTCCCAGGAGCCTTCTCTTCTCCAGGCTGAACAGCCCCAACTCTCTCAGCCTGTCCTCATAGGAGAGGTGCTCCAGCCCTCTGATCACCTTCATGGGCCTCCTCTGGACTTGCTCCAACAGATCCATGTCCTTCTTTTCTTGGGGGCTTGTGAGCTGGATGCAGTACTGTACTCCAGGTGAGGTCTTACGAGAGCAGAACAGAGAAGGAGAATCGCCTCCCTCAACCTGCTGGCCACACTTCTTTTGTTGCAGCCCAGGATGTGATTGGCTTTCTGGGCTGCAAGTGTGCATTGCCTGCTCATGTTGAGCTTCTCATCCTCCAGCACTCCCAAGTTCTTCTCCTCAGGGCTTCTCACAATCCATTCTCTGCCCAGCCTCTATTTGTGCTTGGGATTGCCCCAAAACATGTGCAAGACCTTAAAAGTTGACAGCAGTTAAACATTTTTGTCCTTTGAACTAGGAAGGAGAAATCATGTCACAGATTGACATAATTGACTTAGTGACCTTATCCTGATGTCAAAAATGGCATCTACGTGGGAGACAGTATTACTTTTCCTCTTCAAAAATAAATTAAATTCAAAGTAGAACCCATAGGCCCAGCAGATACTCTTTGCAGCGTCCTGATGGTCTAGTGTGAGGTTTTGGTCTAGGCTGTAAAGATAAAGAAAGCAAGGACAAGCCTGGGTGGTTGGCAGTCTGCATAGAAATATTTCATTCTTTACACAAAGATCCATGTCGAAGTTGTTATACATTCATTATAAACAGGCTTTTCTTCTGTTGATCTGTATAGAGTCATCAATTTGTGCACAGAGGCTCAAAGAAAGGCTTGTATTTCCCTTGCTTGTTGCTGTGAATTTTAAATAAGAATACAACATTGATGCAAAAATTACTGTTTATATGAATCTTTTTGATACATATAGGAGTGTATATTTTCTCTAAAAGATCCATAACCTTGACTGCACCTTGAATTTAAGAAATACTTACAGATATTATGGCTAGAATTGGGGCAACTGCCTGATATTGAGCCAGCATAAAGGCAATGTTGAGATAAATGAGGTAAATAGATGCATGCTCTGTATACTCCTTGGTAAGAATCTGCATGATCTTAAAGAGGAGGGGAGAAAGTGTGGAACCAGGTCAGACCTTTTACTTCCTTTCCTAGGGGGATGTTTAGGACACTTGCAGGATCCAGTGGAGCTTACAATAGAAAAAGACCCCCAAACTCCACAACCTTGGTTTTTTTTGAAGAGACAGAATAACCTACTTGCCAGTTACCATCAGCCATGAAGATAATTTTTTTTTCTATTCATGCCCATACTCCTTACTGCTGCCCCAAGAACAATGTTGTAGGTTTTATTTCCACTAAGCCTCAAACAATATGGATGAACCCCTCTGTCCTCTAGTTCTGTTTTCTGTGGTGACAGGAAGACACTTGCACACTGCTACAAGGAAGTATGTTACAATGCAACCTCTTTTTCAGCCCCGTTATTACATTATCCTGAGATCCTGGCTATGTTCTTCTCAGCTTTTCATCTTATATCCTTAATGATTTTGTAGTCTTCGGAATTCCTTGTCCAGCCTCTTCTGAGTTTGTGAAGAGCAAGTAGCCCATCCACTCTACCAAAAAGCTTAACGGGAATCTCTGTGATCACGTATATCCAGAAAATAGGGCCTGTTACGTGTCCCAGAGGGCAAATGGTGCAGTACAGCTTGCCACAGCTGAACTCCCTTCCTTGACCCAAACAGCCCAGCTCTGTCCAGATTGCATACTGGAAATAATCCCTGTTTCACGCTGTTCCTCCGGCCTTTCCTGGGCATTGTCTGATAGGTGCTATAGCCCTAAGACTATCCCTGCCATGCCGGGAAGCCTGCTAGGAATGAAACTGGATGGATGATAGGAACAGTGCTGAGCTGGTGGCCTAGCCCTGTTATTTTAGCAATTTGCACAGACCTTTGCGCCTCCTGCATGTCCTTTGCTCTGTTTTGCCTCCAGGCTGGCCCATAATATTAGCTGCTTCAACGCCTTTGTGAAAGGACATGTGCAGAGCAGAAGTATATCTGATTTTACTATTTTAAATCTCTAAATTTCTTTTTCTTCCTCTTATTTGTTGTATCATAAGTCATTTTGTTTAGTCCTGCAGTTCCTAACAAGCCAAGACATTTTTCCTAGTGGTCTTTGATCCACTGGTTAGAGGTGCATGATTAGATGAAGAGTGTTAGAGTACAATGCATGGATAAAGGGATCATTTTTTTTTATAGAAACTCACTCCAGCTTCTGGTTATTCAAGGACATTTCATGTTGGAAATAACAACGTTTTTAATGCTTAGCATTGGACCTATCCTCTATTTATTTCCTTGCTTGAATTTCATTATAATCTGAACTCTCTAATATGTACCAGCAATGAGTTATATGTTTTATTATACATTGTGCAGGAAAAAAAGTATTTTTACTGTAAATCTGCTAGATCATAATCTCATTAGTTGTCCTCAACATATTGTGACAAATAGTGACTTATCCATTCCTACTTACTTCCTCCATATGTTTATTTTTTTGGTGATATTCTGGACCTTTATCATAATTTTCTTGTTACCTTTAGCTGATGAGTTTTACTTTTTTTAGTAACTCTTCAAGCTCTCTCATATCTTCAGACACTGTTGTTGCCCTTGTGATTTATATTGTTGATATGGATGGTCAGGATTGTACTGAATCTTTAAGATCATCACAAACTGCCAGAAAATAATGAATTTTCTGTTTTGTCCTCAGTTCTTAATAGTTCTAAAAATCAGCTTACCTGATTTTGATTCTTATTAAGGATTTGACCTTCCTGAACGCGACCTCTAGAATACAATCACTTTCTGATTTTTTCTGTTCTTCATTTTTGTACATAGGAGTTATGAAACAATGTTCTGTTTTGTTTTGTTTTGGTTTTTTTTTTTCAGTTCTACTGGGATCTTTAGTCATCACTTGCTCAGATGTTTCTCCCAGCTGAAAGTTGAGGAAGGCATTTTTTGGTGCTTCAGGATGAGGTTGCATCTATTGTAGTACTTTGAGAAATAATCACAGAATGTCCTGAAGCACTCTGTTTAGTTAACAATAAAATTCAGATTTCACTCCCTAGGTTTCACAATGCTGGGAAATAACATTTGAGCATTGTTTGAGATGGTTTAATTATTTGACTTCTTTGCTATCTTTTAGAATCCTCAAGTGGACTATTCAAATGATTTTGAAACTGAACTGCACGTATTTTATTGTAATTTCAGTCCATCGCGTATTACAGACCAAAACCTAGCATGTGATGAATTTCTTTTTCTTTTTAAATAACTCTTATCTCATTCTTTCTTATTTTAATGTATGAAATTGTAACTCTGTTCTTTGGCTTTGTATGCAAATGTCGGACTTCCTACCAAGAGCTGAAAAGATTTCACAATGGATGTAGAAGAAATGTCTCAAGTAAGTCCTTTGGGTTTTCTTTTCGTCTCCCGTGGTTACAAAGAACTATACAACATCCAATGGAGAGAAATTACTCTTTGCATTATATATAGTAGGATAAATTTTAGTAACAATTTTTCTTAAACCTACCTGCATATTTTCTTCATTTTAATAAACTCGGTTGAGGTGAGTATGGTATGTGGCACAAATGATAATTATGAATTTAAATGGTTGCAGTTCAGTTCCTTAACTTTCAGCACTCCCATGAGCAGAACGCTGTACTCACAATCTCTTGCAGCTACGACATGCCAGTATAGCTAGATTTACATACTGTAATGGTTCAGATGAAAGCAGGCTTGAAAGGACTAAACTGTAAAGACAGATATTGCAGGTAAGCTCAAACATACCGATGCTTAATCAAACCTGATCTGACTATATTAAAACTTGGTTTTAAATTCCAAGTCTTACATCTTGTGTGGATAGAAAGATAGGGAATTTGTTTTAGGTAAAGTAAAAGGATATAGTCTAGGTCATGCCAAAGTTGTCAGAATCATTTTTGTCCACATCATAATAAAGATGCAGATTTATTTATTCCAAGTGATACTGCATCAACTCATACTCTGAGCAAGGCAGGTGGAGAGCTTTTGAAGGGTCTACCTTATGCCTTCTCTGCTCATACAACAGAGCCTCTTGAGAGATGCAAAGGCTTTTCTACTGCCATTCATTTCAAACCTCAGATGAAGGAACAGCTCATTTGAGTCATGAATTAATAGAGGTCACTTTACCTCTCCCAGTACAAACAGGTCCTGCTGCAAAAAGGAATAATGAGCAAAGCACTGTTGTCTTACCCATGCTTTTTAAGAAGGAGGAGGAACGCAAGGAAAATGGGGAGCTGTGAGCAGCAGTAACTCTAAGAGTCATAGCTAAGTAGAGCCCCTTCTGCTAGATTACCTCTTCAAATCAAGTATTTCCATTTAATGTTCCTCGACAATAGCTGTCTGCTGGAGATTGGCCTTAGCTTGCCTGGAAGCATTTGTGACTGTGAGATTTGAGTAACCTGGGATTCATGTAGGTTTTTTTTTTTTTTCCTAGACTGGGCCCCTATTGCTCTGTCTCTTTTTGGCTAAATGCCATCTACATTGGTAACAGCTTCCACTGGATGAAGACCACAGCATTCAGTAGATTTCTCAGTACCTAAGTGACACTGGAACAGTACACTGTATTTCCTTTAATAGAGTTTAATTTTCACAAGCAATGAAACTATGTAGATAAAATGAAGGAATCACATTTCTAAAAACCTTTAAGATATGTACTAATGGAAGATTAAATTACACTAATTTTCTCTTTGCCTCAGCCCAAGTTCCTCAAAGGGGCTTATTTATCTGGTTGCTATATCAGGATCAAAAGCCATCCCTGTGTGCCTCCAGCCTGTCGCAGGAGCAGAGTTCAGAAGATGGCCGAGACAGGAAATTTCAAGGACAATCTGCCTGGGACATTTATTGAGCTGTTACCTGCTGATAGAAGGTGCCTTCTGCACTCTGGATTTATAGTGCTGAAAACATCTTCCCTTTCATAAAATTCTAAAACTTGCCGCTTTTTTTTTTCCAAAGTATATCAGGGTTACTCTCTTCCCTAATAATATATAAGTGGCCTAGCATTTAAAACCATCACCCAGAAGTAAGAAGACTTCATTCCTTGGCCCTAAAGTATCCAAGCCCTCATTTTCCACTTTCCAGTTACAGCTTTTGCTGTGGGGAGAGCAGTCAGCTGCAAGGAACAGAGCTTGCTGCTGAAGCCCTGACGCTTCCCCGTACATGGACCCAAGATCCATGGGTAAGGGCTAGCAGTACAGAAAGAAGTTTAAATGCAGGACATCTGTGTTCTGCCCATTTTTGCTAGAGAACAGCTTTGGCATGTGCTTGAGGAGAGTTGAGGGCAGCAGTTGCTTGGGGTGCAGCCCTTCCTGAGGAGATGTCCTGCACTTGCCAAGAGATCCCAAAGGTCCAGGAAGATGATTTGAGCTTGTTCCTGGTGGGAAAGGACTGCTAGGAGAAGAACAGGGACCACTGTTCTTACACCCTGGAAGAACACAACAGGAGCAAGTTGATGAGTAAAAGAGGGAAGAAAAAGCCTCCCTGGCCTTTGTCTCTCCCCCAGACACATCCATGATTTGCTACAGAAATCCCTCTCTGAAACTACCTAGACTCCTTGCTCCTACCCAGACCTCTGGAGATACCTGAACCCTTCTGACTCCTGCCTTTTGCATCCCATGCAGGTCTCCTGTGCCATCCTGCTTTTAAGAGAGCCATCTGCCCTGCCAGTTCTCCCCTTCCTCACCCAACACTGCTCAAAACATCCTCTGCTCTCTCAGCCATCTCTTTGCCCTCCCAAAAACAAATATGCACCTTCTAGTGCCCCTTCTTCCTCCAGTCCTGTTATCTTGTCAAAACAAGATTAAAAACAACTGTAGATTTAGGCATTTTCAAAATAGGAAGTTACTTTGTAGGATATATATGCAACACTTAACTTTCATCATCCTTCATATGATTTACAAACATTTTTTAAATTATATTTAAGTTTTTGTTTTGTTTTATAAATCCTGGTATAGACATTATTTTGTACTCCATTCAGAAAAAGTCTCAAAAAAAATGACTAAAAAGAAGACAAATTATGATATTAATTAAGAAATATGTGCAAAGAAACACTGGTATGGATGAACGTCTTAATATTACATTTTTTTTTTGTGTTGAATCAGTAATGAACCTCAAAGTCTGTTTAAACTAATTCTAATTGAATTTCCTATGTGATGCAGTTGTCAATAAAATAATAGCATGTGTCAGCGGGCTCTAGCTATTTTTTTTCTTTCATCTATGTCCTTCTCTTTGTCATTTTCTAAAATAGACATTTTTTTCCTAAATGACTCAGAATCCATTGATTGTTAAAGTTACCTACAGGACTCTGCCAGAATTTTGCTCCTCACAGAGGTGCAAAATGAACAGGGAAAATCACAACATGTGGTAAAAGCCCCCATGGAGCCTCTCTAATTAACTGGGCATTCCTGAAGGATCTCCAGGAGTGGAGAAAGGCACTTGTCAAACGAGGCAACACTTTCTATGGAAATGGAAAAAAAAAAGCCACTCTCTGAAACTTCCTACATAAAAACAGTCCAGACTGGTTGTATGAATTATGTTGTATTTGGCACATCTTTCCAGACAGACATCTTGTTGACTTTCAACTCTAACAATGACATGGAGTGCTGTCAGTCAAATTAATATAATCTATTTGTGCAGTTTCATTAGCTGAACTTGTAAAAGATAACTTGTAGATCATGCTAGTCCGTTCATGTACGCAACCATGTTCAGCTAACCATACTTAGACAATTTGCTGTCTTTTTGCCTATAGTGCTGTTCAGTTATCATTTGAGTTATTTTCTGACTTGTCTATTGATCATTAAAAATCTGACTTTTTAACACCAGGCTGCTGTGCAAACTGCAATTACACAACCTATTCTGTAACACAGTTGTGAAAACACTTAGGAGCCACCTGGCCAACAAGTTCTTCTTCAGATGTCACAGTGTCCTACCTTACAGTCCTGAGTCTTTTGCAAGATTCAGGTCAGTGAGTACTTAAAAGCAAGACCAAAAAGCAAAATGATCTGAAATCAGTAATGGATTTTACAGTTGAATTTTCACAATAGCAGCAGAAAACTATACTTGAAGCTCTGCAAGGTATGTTAGGATGAATGGAAATCAATGAGTTGTTAAACAACAAAACCAGAGTAAATATAAAATATTGCATATTCAATTTAAACAGTGCGTTTTCTGCTGAAAGAATCAAATAAAAAAAAAAAACCTTCTAAAATTAATTTAATTATATTGGCCTCTGAAAAAAAGGTAGCTAAGCATAAAGGCTTGAACTGTGGTCTCACTCTGATGGTGTTCTTGCAGCTTAGGATACATTTCTAGCTTCAATGAAGGTGATGACATAACTCTTGCTCCCTTCAATGGGCTGAGACTTTGCTTTGTGAGAGAGAAGAACTAAATCCTCTGGTTCTGTCAGACAAGTAAAGCACTACAATTTTTTTTTCTATTATGAAAGCAGGTAATGAGTTAGAAATACTCTGTTCCCACCATCAGAAACAGATGAATCTAGCATCCTTGAGAGCAGTAGCCTAGCTGCAGAAATGCCACAAAAATACCAGGCAGCTTGAATTCACCATGACTTTCTGCGCATGGTTCCCTGAAATGAGTTCATGTAGTTCTGGCCTCACGGCAATATCAGAAACAATGGATGAAAACAACAAAACCAAAACCATTTGCCACTGTATTCTTACTAGGTGATTTCCCGATATCTAAGCAGCTCATTTGAGCAGTTCAACATTTTCAAAATACACAGCACAACTCATATTTCTGCATTTTTTTTTTAAATCAGAACTTGTGGGATGAAGCCCCACATAAAACAAAAAACTGCATGATTGTTCATCTCTTGTTCACATATCCTTCACTGAAAAAAATAACCTCTGTGCAAATGAAGTCCGATTTGCAACTAACCAACTAACCACTTACACACTGTTAAGAGGAAGAGAAAAATAAACCAAGGAGTTCTCAGCAAATCTCCACTGATATTGCTCACTCCTGGTTTGGTAGCAAAAATGGTATATTTTTATCACAATGATTGTTCTAGGTTTGTGTGGCAACGTTTTGGTAATCATACAAGTAAAAAAAAATATTTATTGAGTAGTTATTTACATGATTAAGCTTTTATTTTTTTTGGTAATAATCTTCAGTAGGACATAGCGTAGCATGAGAGCAAGGGATTTTATTGACTGCTTTTTAACATCAAATTAAATCTTTAGATATTGATCAAAGGAGCATAGAAATCAAAGAAATAAAATGCTCTACAGTATTTGAAAGACTGAATTATGTCACCAGAGAATGACAGGCCCAAAAATTAGTTATTAATTGTGAGTAAAATTACATAAAAGCTGACCTGAAGCTTTATTAACAGAAAGGTAGACAATGATAATATAATTAATACCAATTAACTAATATTAAAGACTTATCTATTGAAAGCATGCCCTGTTCAGCAACTGAATGTTAGCATAATAGTGCTGGTTTAGTTTACTTGGACTCACATGAAAAACTTAATTTAATTGCCTGACTGTTTCTGCATAACCAGACTCATTGCAACTATCTTTTATTCAGTATACCGTTATCAGATGTAGTCTCCCACTACTGTTTGATTATTAAATTGTGATAACTAGTGTGTGACCTAATTTTTATTTATATATATAAAAATATAAATAATAAAGAGAACATGTAACTTGGGAGCCAGGGCGAGTGTAGGAGAAAGAGGAGCCTGAATTCCCCTACCTGCAAGTGCAAACTGCGGGAAGATTGGAGACAGGGCTCAATCCTGGCCACAGGAGCTTCCCTGGTAGCCCCTGTGTTGGTCCTTAACCTCCTTAAGAGCTCCTCTCTCCCTCTCCTCCCCTAGCACTGGCACCATTTTGTGGACAACAAATAAACTAAGCACCTTTAATTTTAAGGGAATAGGCTGTGGATGTTGGGAACTGAATTGCCACAGACCACATTGGTTGGAACCAGCTGTCTTCTTCAGTGGCTTGTGTTAGTGATCAGTTAAACTCAGTGGCTGAAGGAAGGAGATCACTGTCAGACTCTTTGGCTATGGATGTGCTGCTAAACATAATATGCAAGAAGCTGTTCTCCGGTCCTGCAAGCAAATGGCACACCATGGCTCATGTCCTTACAGCTAAGCGCTCTTCCTCAAGCACAGCCAGTTTGAGCATGCAGCAGGGACAATCGCACACCAGTACTTGAGTTTGTGTTTAGATCTGTCTAATGCTCTTGGTTCTGGATGTTGACTAAGCAAAGCACATTCATGCAGTCAAAGGCAGCTAAAAATCACCTTTAGTGGATGAGTTGAAAGCATCATTGACACTCTCTGGAAACATGGAGGACTGGTGAACACTTAAATAATAATCCAAATCATAACTGGAAATGATGAGTGCTATCTAGTCAGAAGATGGTCTTATTTCTGAGAACAGCTGGCCTTGCTCTTAATAAGGCATAGTCAGTCACCTGTACCTGAGGTAACGGTGAAGCTGGAAATCAGAAGTACAACATTCTGTGTAAAATGCAGAGATTTTTCTGAAAAAGATGAGACCCAATAAAATGCACCGTAAGAAGAAGTTAATCTATACTTTAAGGCAGCAGATCCAGTCTTACAACTTTTTGAAGTTAATGGAATCTGTGACAACAGGCTAAATCATGACTGGGATACAGGCCAAAGCTCACAGATATGTTGAAGAAACCCAGAGTTAACACTTAGGCAAGGAGTTAAAATGTGCTGAGAAAGAATATTGCCCAGTCTTGACTGAAGCTTGCTCTTTAACAAAAGACCAACATCGAGAGTCAAAACTACTGCAGTCAGAAGCAGATTTAAAGTCATGAATAATTCAAAATCTGAGTTCCCTATGAAGGGCTAGAGCACTGTGTTTGGTCCAAAACATTGTCCAAATAAGACCACTACAATCATGTGCATCAGGTGGCGAGATATCTGAAGCACCCTGGGTGCATGTGCCTCATAGTCAGAGGATGACAGCACTGTTGGCTCCCAGGAATTCCTCATGGGAGAGGTAGTTGCAAGCAAAGAAAAAAATAATTGCCATGAAATCAAGCAGTGTGTATTAGTTTTAAACTGGGCATAGGTACATACTTGTTATATCAGAAATAGCAGGACCAGTACTAAAGGAAGAGATACAGGGACCAGAGGTCTTCCAAGCGGATTATCTTGATTGTGTATTAACCACACATTCCCCCACTCCTTCCTCTCCCATGCACATATCACATACAGAACTGTCCATAAAATGCATAATAGAAAGGACTTGGTAATAACAGGTCGAACTTTGCCTGTTGCTATGTAAAAGTAACCCTCTCTTGAGTGAAAACTGGATAAATAGGACTTTTTAAGCTTTCAGAAGAGAATGTACTAAATGCACATTCAGGGTGCCCTGTACTTGAAGGGTAATTCAAGTGCTTGCTACTATCTGTATTTCTGTTTTATCTATTTTTTCCCCAATCCCCCATTACCCCTGATAACTAAGTGGACACTTAAAACTCTTTGCCTAACAGGAAAAGTTCTCTTTACAGAAGGTCTAAAGACATAAATGAATGCCTTTGTGCAAAATGGGAAAGCTATAATTATGATACTGTTGGAAAAATAGATACCATTACTGGATTAAATGGGTGTCAAGGTGTTGTCAAGTCATAACTTTCATGAAAAGTTAGTGAATCAAAATAAGAAAGAATTTGAGGACCTATTGTTGTGGTTTTGTTTAGTGAGGGGAGGCCTAAGGTGGCAGCTTCTGTAGGAAACTGCTAGAAGTCGCTCCCCTTTGTTCAGTGGACTCGGCTGGGCCTAGGGCGGACCCGCTGCTGGCCAAGGCCAAGCCAATTGGTAGCAGAATGTTCCGTGATAACGCCTCTGCGATAAAGAAGGGGAAAAACAGAAAAAAAAAAAAGAAGAGAAGATGTGAAGAAGCTGAGCGGGGGCAGAGGCAGAGAGGCCAATGAGGCCTGTGCCTCCCTTTCTGGCCTCTCACCAGGTGGCTGACTGGGCCTGACTCAGGCCGACCTGGCTGCAAGAAGTGGAGAGGAGATGAGATGGATGATGTGAAGAGATTCTGAGAGGCTTCTGCCAGCCTGTTGTGAAGAACTTTTCTTGTGAGAGGAACGGCTGCAGATGCCAAGGTCAGTTCAGAAGGAGGGGGAGGAGTAATGCGGCTCCTGGCCAAGATTCCCCTGCAGCCTGTGGTGACGACCATGGTGGAGCAGGTTGTCCCCCTGCAGCCCATGGAGGTCCACGGAGGAGCAGAGATCCATTTGGAGCCTGTGAAGGACCACACACCGGGGGAGGTGGATGCCTGAAGGCGGCTGTGGCCCGTGGAGGGCCCGGTGGGGCAGCTGTTCGGGGGGGACTGCACCCCGTGGAAGAGATGACCCACGCCAGAGCAGTTTCACGAAGGACTGTGGCCCGTGGGAGGGACCCCACAATGGAGCAGGGGAGGAATGTGAGGAGTTCTTCCCCCGACCATGAAGCAGTGGCGTAAAACAACACGTGATGAACTGACCGCAACCCCCATTCCCTCTTCCCCCCTGTGCCGCTTGTCGGGGGAAGGTGGTAGAGATAATGTTAAGCTTGGGAAGAGGGAGGGGTGGGGGGAGGTTATCTTGTTCTCTGTCTCATTCTCCTGCTAGTTTTAGTAATAAATGAATAGTTTTCCCCAAGTCGAGTCTGTTTTGCCCGTGATGGTAACTTTAAGGATTTCTCCCTGTTCTTATTTCAAACCTCGAGCCGTTTTTCCTTATATTATCTCTCCCTATTCTCTCGCAGGGTGAGGGGAGCGAGAGAAAGACTGCGTAGTCTGGTCCTGATTGGGGCTGAACTACAACACCTATCAAGGGAAGGGAGAATCTCTCAATGGAGAGTAGATGGGAACTGGAGGAGTTTTATGTAAAATGAATAAATGTACATAATTTTGAATATTGATTCTGAAGCTGTATTTTTGTTTATAGGTGTTGGACCTTGAGCAGAACAGGATCCATGGAAGTTGAATGGCTTGCATTACGTAGGCAAACTTATGTCATGGTAGCGATCCCCTCTGGTCTTCAACTCTTTATCGTAGCAGAACTGTAGGAATCCACAGCAAACATTTTTTCCTCTCAGCATTCCCAGAGAGCACAAGCATTGTGAACCTTTTTGGAAGTTAATTCAACTCTGTTGACTGACTTAGAAAGATCATTTAGAACCATGATTGATCTCAGATTTGGGCTCAGATTGTTACTAGTGCATTTGTGTACTTCTCTACAATGCTACTGTGTTGCCCAGAATATGAAAGAGAATAGGGAGTTAATTATAACTTTCCTGAGACATTAATGAGTTGGAATTTTCACTGAGTAGTTACTAATTCTCAGTGTCTATATTTTCCATTACTGTAAAGGTTTGGAAGGTTGTGATGTCATATTTTGATTGTGAAATGAAAACTGATGTTCCTATACCACATACAAAGAGATACACGGATATCCTTCTAAAAACAAAGCAGACAGAGACATTGTGACTGTCACTTCTGAGGATTATAATTCTCATACGATGGCTTCCACTTCGATAAAATATGTATCTATATCTGCAATCATGCTTGTTTCTTTGCAGATACAGTGAGAACTGGTTGAACACGCTGTAGCATATCAATGAAAACTCCTTGCTTCTGCAAGCTAGAACTAGCGAGACACACCTTAAGTGGCATGAGAGACTAGTAGGCGAGCAGCGTGTCTTTCACTCATTAAAATACATGGCATAAGCTTACAGTATGTTGAGGATATGGTAGGTATGTCTTGCAGGTCAAGGTCCTACTCAGGAGGAAAGTGTTATAATTTGGAAATACAGTTTTGGGTAAGGCACTGTAATACAGCCTACTCTTCGTCTAATTGTCCTGAACATGTTGGTTAATCATATGTGGGATGAACTTCCAAGTAATTTGAAGAGTATCATTAAGGAAAGTAGACAGAACAAGGTATCCTGTGCCAACATTGCTAGAGCTGGCTCTTTTTTAAACATCTCCTACGTATTTGATGCTGGGAGAGACATTACAGCTTGCACATTCCACCCCTGCTGGCGAGCTTAATCTCAGATTAACAGTTGTTAAGAATAAACTATATAATTTATGAGGGGTGTGAATTATCTCTCACTTAGCATTTCTGCACAAACCTTTAGCAAATTACATAACTTAATCCATATTTTCAGATAAATCATATCAGTATTTCAGATCTTCCTGAGGTCTACCATAATATCATTTCTGAGTTCATAAAAATGGAATGGAGGGTTAATGCAAGAAGGAAATAGCATTCCTTACTGAAATCTCATCTCTGTTCTCCAATTCTGACTCCAAATTGAAGTTTTCTTTCTAAAATAAAGAAGTTAATAGAAAAAGACAACTGTTTTATAAAACCAGATATTTAATAATTATTTTGCTACATTTAAGAGATTACTTAAAACATAAATTAAGATTCCAAAAGCTTTTTAAATTCTATATCATTTTCAGAATAATACGTAAATGATATTTCTTTTGCTGTGTTTGTTAAAGGTTTATGTAACAGAATTTTGTTATCATATACTGCAGTTTCTAGGATTTCTGATAAGGCAGGTTTTAAATGGGTTGACTTTCAGAGATAAAATATATTAACTTTCTTATTGACTTTCTAATATATTTTATTTGCTTGGATTTACCCTCCACACACCTCCAAACCCTTAGGCTATTCTTTTAAATTATCAAATTAAATTATTTAAATAAGTTATCTTGTAACAAGTATTACCTCAGCTGTAAAAACAGGGAAATTGGTGTATAGCACCAATAGAACACCAAAATTATGGAGGAAGCTGTGTCTGAGTTGTTAATAGAGCCCTCGTGTCCTTGAAGCAGAAGACATTTTCCCCATTCTATTATGGAGCAAGGAAGGTCTCAAAACATATGCCTCAGAAAGAGGTCTTATTTGCCTCTTCCTACAACTTTTAGCGTAAAGGGGAGTTGTCGAGTGCAAAATGCATGCATGTTTAAAGGCAAAACAGGTTACGGGTGGAGCACGAGGTTTCTGTAGAGTGGGGCCTATATATACAGCGACGCAGTCTGAAGCAACCTGGAGATGAAGGGCAGACAATCAGGGGGTTATAACGAAAGGTTATGTGTATGGACTCTGATCTGTCATTTCCATTTCAGCCTAGAATTGCATCACCCTCCGTATTCTGTTTCATAAGATCTTAATTTGAAAATGTGACTTAAAGGGTAGCATCACCTTATGTCAACACTTCTAATCTGGAAAAAGTGCAGGGTAGGGATGCTATTTTTAGGAAAGGGACACCGCAGCTATCTTTTCTTTCTCCAGCCGGCTCCTGGATGCTTGTTACATTCAGATTGGATGGTCACCTGGCTGTTTTCACCCAGGTAGTTAGAAAAGTGAAAACCAGCTGGTTAACATAAAAGCAGGTTACCAAACACCAGGAAAGGGAGAGTTTCATAAAGGAAAGAGCTGAAATGCCTGCCAGTTCACACAGATTGCTTGCCTGGGGACTCTGTCCCAAGTCCTGCCTTGCTAAACCTTTCCAGACCCTGCACGTCCACCATTAATGACTGTATGAAGCAAAACTGTTGGATCACTAATCTACACCTCTAGCAGGGATTGTCTTCCACGCTATTGCAAAAACATTGTGATCAACAATTTTGCTTGATCCGCCTTCTGTTTGTGAGTGGAACCTTAATAAAATGGCATAAACAACTGATTTTACAGCAGGAAAGCTACAGGCAAATTACAGGACACGGACACTAGTTAGAATTTGTATGTTTTGTTTTCATTTTACCCCATTCCATATTTTGCATATTTTCCCTATTTTGCCTTTACAGCTCTGTTTTTTTTAAATGGCTATGGGAAATAAATACAAAGCAACTCTCTAGTTTATATGAATTAAACCCTGAATGAGGCCCATAAAATTATAACAGAAATATTTAAAATAATTAGGAAAATATTGCCTGGGAATGGAATAGAAGATCCCATAAAAACATTACATGCTTTATCCTACATCATGTTGGAATCAAGGAAGGCTTGTAAAAATAAAATAAATCAGGAAAAATAAAATAAAACAGGAAATTGCTCTCACACAACAAGGAATGGAGGTGGATGTTTAGATTATTTAACACTTTATAGAGTTGATCAGAAGGTGTATTTTCCACTGCACACAGCGAATGTTTTTCATCTCTATGCAGCTTCAGTATGGAAACATTACTTTGAAACTATCCTGTTTCTTTTATCCCTCTTATTAGATATCTATATTTATTTAACACTTCTTGAATGGCCTTTTCTCTTTTGAAATGAGCACAAGAAATATTGTTTTTCTTTCACAAATGCAAACATATTAAACACAGTTAGCTAATCCGAATTACAGGCGGGCTGAACAGTTTTAACCTATATAGGGTTACCTTGCCCTCTGAAACATAGGAAGTAACAATCATTGTAGCAGTGATGAAAATCTTGAACCAAATGAGTAAGTGAATAGACATTAGCTAGTTGTCAGGATTCTCAGATCAGCATTCCCACTGAATTCTCTTCCGCACTTACTCATTTATGTAATCTGAGCAAGAAAACATTTATTAAAGCCTTCCCTGTCTTTATAATCATCAGCAACAGAAGTTGGGAGCTGGGGGGAGGGTTCCCTTAAGTACAACACCAGTTTTTGGCACCTCTGATGTAACTCCAATGAAACTTGAGCAAAGCAAGCCTAGTATTATCCATAGGTACCTCAGGGATATTGAGACAGCAGCAAAACCTGCTTAACTGGTTTGCTTTCCCATACTCCTGGGCTTTACCTAGCTGCCTTATGCCAGCCTCCTGCTTAATTGTTTGATTTAATTGTTTCTCATAGAATAATAGCTTTTTCTAACCACATCAACAGCTGTTATACACTTGTGTTGTTTTTGTTGCTTTCATTTATGGTCGCTACATTTTGTTTGTTTGCTTTTGACATTGAGGAGTTTTTAACTCATCCACTACTTAATTTAGGTCTCTAGTGTTTCTTCATTCCCTGTGTCATAGTAAAAGATTAGCAAAGGCAGAAAGTTTCATGAGATGAAATTAGCTGAGATTGTTTCAAACGTGTCTTCCCATTGTGTCAAAAGAAGACAGGGCCAGCAGCCTGTAAGTTCTGCTTGTCCTTGGGATCCTAAACCAAGAA
The DNA here is from genome assembly GCF_036417535.1 of Chlamydotis macqueenii. NCBI lineage: Eukaryota > Metazoa > Chordata > Aves > Otidiformes > Otididae > Chlamydotis > Chlamydotis macqueenii. Next base: position 26,340,804 of record NC_141558.1, read on the forward strand.
AAGTGTCAGGGACAATGGGATGGGCCAAACTGCTCCTTTGAAGGGATGCGTGCTGCAACAGCAATATAGCTGCTGGAAAGCATTGCAGGCAAACGCTCAGCCTTCCTTCTATTCTGACAAGTGGGAAGTGAATAAGCATGAAAAACTGAACATTTGTGTAACTTCTGTGATTCACTCTTTCATGAATACTTGCAACCATACCAGTGATTAAATTTAAAAACTCAAACAATGAAAAGCAATGCTGTGCTTGCAAGAGATTGCTTTTTAGATGTCGCTATAAAAAATTCCTTCAACTGAGTGCTATTTTCTCTCATGCAATATCCCATTACACAGCTCCAGTTCCATTGGCCTTTATTCAAAAACAGGAGCAACCAACACGTTCTTATTGTGCATCCCAATGAGTAATGTATGGCAGTGCCTTTTTGAAGGACATCTTTTAACTTGTTAGAACTTGATTGTGTAAAGGCACATGGTATTGCATGTTCTTGCCTGTTAACTGCTAAATAAAAGTCTTAATTGCTGTATTTTCATCTTTTCTCTCACTTCCCAGGGACCATAGCCTATGTTATAGGTGCTTAGCAGAGAGTTGTTATTCTGATCACATTTTATTCTATCAAGACTTTCTCCCTTTCCTCCTCAGCTTGCAAACAGCTCAATTACTGATATCAGCTTTTGCCAGGTTTTACTGATGCCTGGTGGAAATTCCGTTATTTTCACTCTGCCTGGCTCACACCACACGACCGCAAAAGCCAGCATTGCAAATACCTGGTGTATGGGGGACGTACATGCAGAGGAGCTGGGTAGTGTCCAAGCCTGTGGTGCATTCCCGCCTGCTGGAATTCACAGCTCAGTATTTGCATCTTTGTGCAAAGCTCCTGTCAATATCAGCGCAAAAAACCACTTTGATATTTTAGCACATATCCACCTCTGCTGGCAGTGTAAGCTAGAAAGCCAGGCTGCAAATTTGGCGGAGTGAGGGGGGCACACGTACTTTCTACCACCCCAGTGCCAGCCTTACTAGATGCCTGGGTCTGGCCTGGAAAGCCTTGATTTCCAAGTGCTTGCCAGACATCTTGACTGCAGTACCAATGAGCTTATTAAAAGACTGCATATGCTCAGTTTTGCATGGTTTCAGTATGGCTCACTTGGGGCTGACACCGCTTTGCCACTGGGCTGGTAGTGTTGGGCTGGCTCTCTGGCTGCCTGCAGCCCACAGCCAGGAGGCAATAGCAAGGGGACACATCCCAGCCACAGTTCTGACAGTGCTAGCCTTTGCACACTGACATGGGGTGAACAGAGGTTTGGGATTGATGAGTGTTGTCTAACTGCAATGGGGGAACAATCCCTGAAGATGGGGAGAGAGAGAAGATGGCTCTAGGACAGCAGAATTATCAAGGCCCATAGAAAAAAATGCCCAGTCCAGAGTCCTCCAGACAGCCCTTTAGCAAAGTTAAACAGACACCTGGGTAACTATTACCTTCCTCAAGGACCTGGAGGTGCAACTGATCCCTGGTTGCAGAAAGGCACTTTGCAACATTCAGGACGTAGCACTTTTCCTCCTCTTCCAGTTGATTAACTGTGTTAGTCCTTCCTCACAGAGTCGCCCTTGCTGGGTGCTGGGCAACTGAACTGCTCATCCAGTTCATCGAGACCCAACTGCATCCTGGGCTGCACCAAAAGAAAAATGACCAGAAGGTCAAGGGAGGTGATTGTCCCCACCTACTCTGCTCTTGTGAGACCCCACCTGCATTACTCCACCTCTGGAGCCTCCAACGTAAGAAGGACGTGGACTAGTTGGAGAGGGTCCAGAGGAGGGCCACAAAGATAATCAGAGGGCTGGAGCACCTCTCCTATGAAGAAAGGCTGAGAGAATTTGGGTTGTTCAGCCTGGAGAAGAGAAAGTGTGGGAATGAAATGGTAAGACTAGTTTGAATCCAAGACTGTCTACCACTTTTGAGACTTTTTAAAAAAAAACATCAGAAAACAAAACAGCAACTAGATATAAACTACCATTTTGCCTTTATGACTTTAACAGTTATGCTGTATCATGTCATTCATCTGCAAAAATAATTTCTCTTTGGAAAGACCTTTCCCAGTAACTATGGTCTCACACTTCAAACTTTCTTTTCATTACGGAAATCCAATATTTTGTGTATTTGTTGAATATCCTGCTCACTATTAGCTCACAAAAATATTTTTCTGGTGCTCTGCAATATGACAATAATAGGGCCAATTTAAGAAATGTGGATATTTTCATTCTGCTATACTACCTAGGTCAGTACTTCACATCTGCTAAACTTGTCGGCCATCTCCAATACAGGTAGCTAGGTTCTATGGGTCTAATTTTAATTGGCTGTTGTATCCTATGTTGTTGTGTTTTCTTACACAGTCGCAATGAGTTGCCATGCTCTTAAATGAGGCAAGAAAGAAGAAATACTTTTTATTAAATCAACTGAGACATTTGTGAGTTATAGTAAAGGTAGCCACAAATTAGCATTGCGTGGACTCCTCCCTGAATAGGTCTCACCTACCTGAACAATGCATTGTGAAATTTCCTGTTTCATGCTACTTAGAGTTTTCAGATTTAAAGGTGAGGGGGAAAAGCTTGTCGTTATAACAGTGGTAATAGTTTTTATCATAAATATTTTGTGAATGTAATGTTGATTATAATGTTTATGGAGCAATCAGATTCAGGATTGTGTCACCATGTCTAAAGATGTATTTAGGAAGGATGTTGCTCATACTCTGAGAAAATTCCAATCAGTTTATTAACAGTCAACTGAGTAATCTGTTTGAGAATTTGGGAACCAGGGATGACCTTCATGAAAAACATGATAGCATCTTTTGATGCCACCGATTCTGATCTGGGCTTCACCAACTTGTCAAGTATTAACTGTTTAAATTATGATCGTTGGAGCCTGTCTTGTTCTATTCTTCAACGAAACATATGCTTTACTTAACTTGCATTACCACACTGTGACTTTTGCCAGCCCTTAATCTGGTGCACCATATATTTTGGTCAGTTTGATCAACTCTTCTGCAAACAGTGACATATTGCATGTTGTGTCACCAGACCTCGACCTTTGCAAGTACATTTTATGACGTACTCAAAGAAATACAAAGAGGACATAGCTATTAGCTTCATGCTCTTGCTTAGAACATGATCCATTCTGCAACTGGATGTTTCAGGATAGAAAAAGATGGAGAGATCTGGATTTGCCTACCCATAATCCTATAGCTATGAAAACAAATGTAAAATATGATTGTTAATCAGGAAAAGCATTGGAACTTCTGAGGATACAAACTCAACAAATTAGAAAATTGCTGATGAATTTATTTTGTTAAAATTCTATTTGGAATAGATTTAATTAAAGATTCAAAGTTCTTTTTAAAGCACATCTAATTACATTAGCATAGGCTTTTAATAAAAAAAAACAACTTCAAGTAATCTATTTTCCCCTCTCTGTATGATAAAACACAAAAAGTGAATAATGGAATGAATAAGATCTTTGTGTCAAGGTAAACTAGAAAAATTTTTAACAGAAATTATGTATTTTTTTTTACTATGAAGTTAGAAAAGAAAATATTTATATTTATTTTCAAATGAAAGGTATTCTCCATTTCACCAAAAGTTATACAGTTGATGCACCAGATAAATTTCAAAAATTTGCCATTTTCCTATGGCAATAGGACTTCTGTTATCAAAACGTACCATCTTTAACCACAGAATCTGAGTTATGTCTCCAACAGCTGATTATTAGCAAAGGCAGGAACAGGATCTGCATCCAATGGTCTCTTGATGGGTGTTTTCTCTGCTGGGCCATGCAGAGGAGAACACCACTTTAAAATTTATTACCTATATTATATATGTTAGAAATTAATTTGTTACCATGTCCTAAGCTTGATAACTACTGCCCTCACTGCCACAAATAGTCCTTATGACATGAACTCTATGTTTATAATGTTGCATATGAGAGAAGTATAATTTTTATAATGTACATTCAATAAATATAATTTTTTTTTTTTGCTACTAGAGATAGTAATGAGTCATCTGTTGATGGAAAAATCTGTTTGCACTAAATGGAAGTGACCTTTTGTCGGTCTTGAATACAGCTATACTGCCAGGTTGGCTTGCTTTCTTGTTTGCTCCAGGGCCAAGTGAAGTGGCAATTTTACACAGCATATATATCAGTTCACTCCCAAGGTCCACCTTATAGTAATCCAGTTAGTTCCTTTGACGAAGAAAGCTTTGGTCAAAAAGACAAACATTTGTTGACAGCTGAGTCAGTTCTTTTATATTATCCCAAAATGCCACATCCTAATTTACATATGACATAGCTTTATATGTATAACAAAAATACCCAAGTGTGGCGGGTTGTGAAACAACCATTCCATTATTCACCTGCTCGTCTCTTTTTTGCAACATCTTCTGTCGAGGACATAGCATGCAGCTGCTCACTGTCTCTTTTCCCAGCCTACTGCAGATAATTTGCTGGGTTATGTGAGAAAATTGGCAAGCTTGCTGTGCGTACTCAGGCATCCTGGGAATTTCACTAGTCAAAGTTCAAAAGTGCAAAAGCTGTCAATCCGTGTGTATTTACCAGTTTCCCTTCTTTGTCTAAGATCGATGCTGTTGGAGGAGACGAAAGACTTTGTGATGACACAAAAAACCAACAGGCTTAACGCAAGATTTATTCAAGAGATGTCTTTTTCTGTGAATTTTATGGCAACTTCTGTGCTCTGTCTTGAAGTTGTCATAATACCTGATATGCAACACAAAATAAATGTATGCATAATGCACAACATAAAGGGCACATATGATCCATTATCTTTATCTTTCCAGAAAATAGTTCCCACCCAATTTCCCCTTCCTTACACACATTTTCCAAGATACGTTTGAGAGCAATAATGTTTAAATATGATATCCACCTGCTTAATGGAAATTTCCATTTAAAAGACTACCACATTACCCTATTTTTTGACACTGTCCCGCACGACATCCTTCTCTCTAAACTAGAGAGACATGGGTTTGATGGACGGACCACTCGGTGGATAAGGAGTTGGCTGGATGGCCGCACTCAGAGAGTGGTGGTCAACGGCTCAATGTCCATGTGGAGACCAGTCACGAGTGGCATCCCTCAAGGGTCCGTGTTGGGCCCGGCCCTGTTCAACATCTTTGTCGGCGACATGGACAGTGGGGTAGAGTGCACCCTCAGCAAGTTCGCCGATGACACCAAGTTGTGTGGTGCCGTCGACACGCTGGGAGGGAGGGATGCCATCCAGAGGGACCTTGACAGGCTGGAGAGGTGGGCCAATGCAAACCTCATGAAGTTCAACCAGGCCAAGTGCAAGGTCCTGCACCTGGTTCATGGCAATCCCAGGCAAAAATACAGGCTGGGAGGGGAATGGATTGAGAGCAGCCCTGAGGAGAAGGACTTGGGAGTGCTGGTGGATGAGAAGCTTAACATGAGCCGGCAATGCGCCCTTGCGGCCCAGAAGGCCAACCGCATCCTGGGCTGCATCAAGAGAAGCGTGGCCAGCAGGTCGAGGGAGGTGATTCTGCCCCTCTACTCTGCCCTGGTGAGACCCCACCTGGAGTACTGCCTCCAGTTCTGGAGCCCCCAGCACAAGAAGGACATGGACCAGTTGGAAAGGGTCCAGAGGAGGGCCACGAAGATGATAAAAGGGCTGGAGCACCTCTCTTATGAGGACAGGCTGAGAGAGTTGGGGCTGTTCAGCCTGGAGAAGAGGAGGCTCCGGGGAGACCTGATAGCGGTCTTCCAGTACCTCAAGGGGGCCTACAAGAAAAACGGGGAGAGGTTGTTCAGTAGGGCCTGTTGCAATAGGACAAGGAGTAACGGTTTTAAGATAGAAGGAGGTAGATTTAGATTAGATATTAGGAAAAAATTTTTTACAATGAGGGTTGTAGAACACTGGAGCAGGTTGCCCAGAGAGGTAGTGGATGCCCCATCCCTGGAAACATTCAAAGCCAAGCTGGATGAGGCTCTGAGCAACCTGATCTAGTTGGGGATGTCCCTGCTTCTTGCAGGGGTGTTGGACTAGATGACCCTTGAAGGTCCCTTCCAACCCTAACCATTCTATGATTCTATGATTCTATTCTTAAAGCTCTTCTTATTGAGAGATTTGACTTACTCTTCAAGTCTGAACTTTAAGTGTTGATAGAGGTTATAAGTCTTTCATTCAACTATGCAGTTAGTCCTATCCCAATTCTTACGCCAGTCATTTATTTCTCTGTTCTTACTCTGCCATATGGCTATTTGCCCATTTACTATCCCATCTCCCTCACTGAATTGTGAGGGTTGCCAGTGTAACTATGAAGCGCTCGTATTTTTTCTTCCAGCCATAACATAGAATGATTGCTTGTCCTGACATTCCTGTCCTTCCATTTTTTTCAGCTACACTTACTAGAAGTAAATCTCAGCTCTACTCTCTTAGGAAAAAAAATATGAAATAGTCAGAAAGAATGATAGTATTTGCACCTGCTGACAATGGTCTTACAGAAAAGTATAGTATTGTTTCTTCCAACAATCTTAAAGGGGAAAAAACTTACATTTTAAACACGTGTTCCTGTCCTTGATGTTTATTTATCACATTTTAAGTTATGTTGCAGTTTTTAGCATTTCTTCCAGTAACAAAGACTTTCACTACATGCTAGATGATCTTAATATTTAAAAACTTTGCATTTAATCAGTTTTCAGCTTTGAAGAGATAAATTTTGCTGAAAAACCTATCTTACTTAAGTTAAAAGACAAAAAATCTAGGCCATCTGCTTCTCAAATGTAAAATGACTTTGAAAGGGTAGCTTAGTCACAGAAGCCACTTTTCAGTTATAGTTGCATACACTTTCATATAGAAAATGCACTTAGAATTATCTTTATCAGGGCAAAACACCTTTTCTACTTCATCTAATTCCCTGGAAATATTTCAGTTGAAACAGAAGAAAAAATAGGAAGATTATTTTAATGTGTACTTTTCATCAGAATAACATTGTAACCTATAGTAATATGGTTTCTGCTATGAACTTCCCATGTAACACACTATAGTTTTACACAGTCAAAAAGGGGCCAAAAGGAGAGGAATAAAAAAAAAAAGGAACAAAGGATTAAAGAAATTTAGCCCCTTTGCTTCATGACTTTTCTGGCCCTCTAAATTCTGAAATCTGTTGTCTCTGTAGGCCTGAACAGGACAGGATTGGACAACTTTTCCATAACTTTTGTAAAATTTTAATTTGTAAATGATCACTACAACTATTTTGTTAAATTGATTCAATGGTTTGTACAGACATTTCAGCCTTGATTGTTCATCAGCTACTGTATGTGGTTTAAAATTACAGGTCTTTTTCCACATTCTCTGTTACTTTACAAACCCTTACCTAATTGAAGAAGCAGAGGCAGCTGAGCTTGTTTAGTGTAGCAGATTGAAGGCTAAGGAAGTTCTCATAGCAGGTGGCAGCTACTCGAAGAGTAGCTACAAAGATGACAGAGACAAAGTCTTCCTGGTAGTGGCAATCAACATGAGAAGGCCAAAGTTGACATTGAACCTTGAGAGTTTCAGACTGGAAATCAGAACACAATGAAAAAAATAAAAAACACCAGGAAAAAAAACACGCAACACTGGAACAGGTTATCCCATCCCTGGAGGTTTTAAAAACTCAGACAAAACCATAGCTGAATTAATGTAGTGTTGATGACAGTCCCACTCTGAACAAGAGTTTGGACTAGATGTCATCTAGAATTCACTTTCAAGCAATATTTCCATGATCTAAGTGTTCAGTGCAATTTTTGCCCCACCAAGCAGCTAAGAGGTTCTCTGCATTACCATTAACATTGTAAGATGCTGAAAAAAAAATCACAGCCAACTTGCTCTGCTATACTAGCTCCACTGAAGATGATACAAATTTAATGTGAAACTCTGCAGAGGCAAAACGTGGCAGTTGTTCCTTTCATACCGATTTCTGCAGATACAATGCTCTCCTTATCCCTATAAACTACAGCCTTTCGAAGTTGTGTCTATTTTGAAAATGAATGTCTCTCCCAAAATTCCACCATATCTACCACAAAATCAAAACCTGATGAATGTATTCACACTGACTAACAATAGAAGTCTTCAGTAGATCTAATTCTCTTGACAAACTTCATAAACACTTTTAAAGTATGTTTTGGCTGCCTGTTTGAGGGGATGGAGCTTCAGAAATAATAATAAATGAACTACCTTAGGTTTGTGTATTTCAACCTGTGTAAGTCAAGAGTAGGAGGAAGTTCAAGGGCGTTGCAAAATTTGTTGTGCCTTTGCTTTCCTTTTTTTAAAAAAAAATAAATCCTTGTTCTAGACAGTCGAGTGCCCTAAGCTAAGTAAAAATACAGAATGATAGCACTAAAGAGACATATTCTTCAAATCACAATCAAGTATCTGCAGATATTCTCAGCTTAGGTGAGAACTCCTATCTTAGAAATTACTAAATTCAAGTGGGTTTTCCACAGCTCATTTTAGAGCTGACATTTGTGTAGACCTCTTCTTAGATGGTGCTGTTGTCCTTTTTATAGCTATATTTTCTCAAGGTTGAAATGAGCCAAGTGTCAAGGCCTGGTGGGTTTTTTTTCAGTTCTTACATTATAAATCTATAAATCCAACTGAATCTAAAGCCTGAGAGAAGGGAACTGGACTTTAGAAGCTTTAAATTCAAATAATACAAGCTCCTCTCAGTACCAGTTTGTGAAGATATGTTGTCTAATGGGTACAGAAATCTGATATTTATTCTAACACAGTGAATTAGGCATTGTACAGTATAAGAGTTATTTGAAAGCATATTTTGATAAAATGTATTATCCATGATAAAAATAAGAAAATATTATTTACAGCAATATAACTTGACAGCCCAAAACATAACTGGAGGATATAAAACTCAGAAGAACAAACACTGGCAAAGTATTGAAAAATAACTTTTAAAGAATTGTATCAGAGAGATTACAAATACTGTGCGGGGAAAAAAAGAGAAAATAACTTGAATACTCAAAAGGAAACAATACCCAACATCTTTTAAAAGAAGTGATGTAAAATGATGGTCAATCAATTCAAAAGAAGAATACAATGGAGATAGAATGTAAGAATGAACCACTCTTACACTAAGCACTGAAATATTCCATTTTATCTTACAAATAGATTTGTCTAGAGATAAAAAAAAAAAAGTCATACAAGGGAAAAAATATTTCTCAAGCATGATGATATTCTTTGGAATTAAATCTCCCTTTCAGACTTCTCTACCTAAGGCCTTTGACATTTCATTTTTTAAATACATTTAAATACCTCTGTTAAATACAGTACAAGGGCAATTCAATATTTTTGCAGTAGACATATTTGACGTAGCCCTGGAGAACACACAAGTGGACAGTCCTACCAAACTGCAATATTTTACTCTGAAGCTGCTGTGGTTTATTCTGAAATAATCTCTTAATTCATTATTTTTCACTGACTACTTCTTATCTTCCCACCCTCTCTGTCTGTCCCTTCTCACACGTCCACATTACCAAAGTGCTTTCACTCTATGTATTATTTTTTGGCCACTGTTATGCAGCTTCTAAGTAGGCAGAATCTCCTCCAAGTGTGCAACAGTTGTTTTTAACTTGGATTCAGTGCATTCACACATTTTCCACTTTAAAAACTGACTGTTAAAGGAGCAGAAATCAGAAAGGATACACCAAGCAAAGGATAGTTGCGCAAAGGTTCTATCAGACAAAGTATGATTACATGGATTGCTTAGAAAAGTTGCAGGAAGTTAACTGAATGTTACAGTACATCTAAAATGAGCAAAATGAAATCTGGAAATTATGAAAAAGATGTTGTACTAACGGACAAATTAAAAATTATTAGAATAGTATTTCAGAAGCTAAGTTATAGTCAAAAAGGTGATGGTATCAAGGAGTTTTGAATCTAACCACATACATCTTAATGGGTGTATTCAAATTCATGTGTTCATGAACTGAGAAAGAAAAACAAGAGAAAGGTTTTACTGATATGCAACAAATAAAGCTCTTTACTAATTTATACATCACTGGTTGATTTATTAACTAAGCATCTGATCCAATTTCCATTGAAATAAAAAAGGAATTCAAATTAGGTCCCTGTATTTCACTTAACAATTTTTTCAATTAACATTGCCAATATGCAACCTGGAAAGAACTAAGCTTTACTTTTATGTTCTCATGTGACTCTAAGGGCTGTAGTTACATTTTCATTTCTTGTTAAAGAAGCAACTTCATCCTGGAGATATTTCCACACAGTTATTTCAATATTTCACCACAAAAAAAAAAAAAAATAGTTTCAACATGTAACAAAGTCCTGTTAGGGTCCTTTCTCAACTGTCCAGTGTTCAGTTTCAAGTCTGATCCAAATATAAAACTTTGTTATTAGCATGAGTACTTCAGAGATCTTTGTTGCAAAATATCTTTATTTTTAACAGCAGGCCTGTCATAATTATGGTTAGACTGTTGTGTTGCTCAGTAAGCATCTAAAGCTCTTTCACCATGTCTTTGAAAGGCAGATGTGACCTGTGCAGTTGTGTAAAGGTTGCTTTGTGCTTCTGTTTTCTTAAAATTTTCTAACACATGCACAGATACACTGGAATATATTAAGGAAAAAAAGAAAGCCAAAACCTCCCAAAATATAAGATTACTGGGGGAACAGCCAAATACATATTAAAGTGGGTTTTATAAGCGCCAGGAAATTCCTCTCATCGTAAAATTTAGAGCACAACTTCATAGGTAGAATAGATTATTTCATGTAATAAAGCAGGCTATGCTCTATCCATGTAGAGTGTAAGTATTTCTTAAAATACAGAGAACATAAAATGTATTTTTCCACACAAAAAATTCAATTGCTGTACATGTACTCAGTGAACATTTAATTAAAATGGAGGTTCAGAAAAGGTGAAACTCTCCTCATTCACATAATGAATTATGTCAGAGTTATGGTACTTAGCAAGAGGAAATAACCAGCATTATTTTCAAGGCATCTTAAAGGGTTCAAATGTCTTCTGGTAAGGAAGTCCCTTCCACAAGCTCCTTTGCACATTCTGTGTTTAATAAACACATATCTGTCAGAACTGTCTCCTCATAACAACTTGAGGAATATCCTCTTTTGTCAAGGTGGCTAGCAACTGAAAACAGCATCTTCATCTTTAGACCTTAATCTCTATAAATAAATAAGTAAGTAAACACAATTAAACTCAGTATCCAAAAGGAGTATTTTATAAGAAATCCCTGTCCTAATCCATTCCTTCAGAATATTGCATTATAGACAGTCTTCAAGGCATTTTGAAGGCATCGCTGGCATCAATGATGCCAGTTTGCAGTCTGATGATGACAAATGTCCATGATGAGCACTGACTTGGAAAATATAAACTCAGAATATCTTTCAGAACAGAATAGACCAGATATACATTATTATAATGACAAGAATTAGGTTTATTATATTTATGTGTATGTGCAAACCATATATATTTAGAAACAAATTTTTATTATACCTCAAGTAAATAAAAGTTGCCATTATAGTCAACAGACACTGTTCCTGAACGTGTAGTTCAAACTACTGTGAAAACTTGTGGTTTAGATCTCCCAAACTGACACCCCAAAGTGATGGCAACTTTTGACTTTAAAAAACTTCTGCACTGGTTTTCTTACTGAAAAAAATATCAGTTAATTTGAGTTTTGTGAGAATTAATGAATTAATGTTTGTGAAGCATTCCAACACCCTAGAGGAAATGAATAATTCTACCTTACAGCAGTGTTTGAATAATGTGAGGCAAATAAAGCCATGCGGTATACAGTGAACAGTGAAGAGGCAAATATAATACACAACTGCTCACTGCTGGAGTACTGTCTATTCCTTGTGCTTAATGAAGCAGGGGTCCTATGTAATTACAGTGTCATAGTGTATTTAGGGCTGAATTAAAGTTTCCCGAGCAATCTTAATTCTGGCATTTCCTATCTTTTGAGTACTTGACTCTGCAACCTCACTGATGTTCTTTTGTGTGTAAGATTATTTGTGTTTTAAAGACATTACAGTACCATTACAGTATCCAGGCAACACTGCATGAAGTAGAAACAGCAAAACCTTCATTACAGAGAAACTTGCTTGCTTTCATCTCTTCCTCAAGAGGAAATAATTCATAGCACAGTGTATCCCACAGCACGCTCCCAGGAGCAACTCTGTCATTAGCAAGGCACCTGCAGAAAGTGGTCTGGCTTTGAGGACAAGCTTATCTCTGGCAGCAGCATGCTCCACAAGGAGATACCCTTCACTAAAAATACTCTGCCTTCACCTCATCAGAGCTGAAGCTTTTGTGAACTCCAGCATCACCATCGAATGTAATAGCTGCAGGAGGAAACCAATGTAAGGGAGCAAGCCGGAAAAGCTGAACATGAAGGTTGTATAGGCAAATAGGTATTTTAGGGTATTGCAGTGAATTCAGTATTGCATAAGCAGCCACTTATGGTACAGCCTATTTATTTCCATCCATGGTAGCAGCTGGGTCACTGAACAGCAATAAGAAGCTGTAGTTTCTGCAGAGCTTTCATATTTTATTGGAGTAAATTATAGTGCATTTCTGTTGTAGCGAATGGCACAACTTGCTTCAGTTGAGCCCTCTAGCAAAAATTTGACTGATATGAACCAGGTGAGGTAGGACTTCTGAAGAGAAGAAATATACAGCTTCCTACACTTTGAGAATGCCTTTACAGTACACTCCAAAAAGTGTCCTTAGAAATGTTAATCAGAATACACAGTGAAAAAGATACCTGCCCAGCCAGACCTTCTGTGTGTATCTCAGAGAAAGGAGGCAGGCAGGAGGGCTTTGCAGCCATGTGCTCACACTGGGCTATGTGACGAGAAGGTGCTCCTCTGGCTGATGCTGGCTGAAAGGAGGGAAGATTAAAGATTTTTTGGTTTCATTAGACCAGTGACTAAGCCACAAGCATATACCAGAAACACTCTGGTGAGATAGGAGAACAGCACTCTTGCCCAGATAATCTTAAAAGCTGATTACAACCCATAACAGAGGAAGATGACTGAGGGAGGTCAGCTTTCTTTTTCCATTGAGGATGACTTCAGGTAAAGAACAACACAGAAGTCCAGCTTACTGCATTAATTTTTATTTGACTTCTTCCAGAAAAGGCACTGTGCCATGGAGATCTTCTTGTTACTTAGTGTTCCAGCTCCACCAGGGTCTGAAGAGTAGAGTCCCTCATCCTCTCTTTTTGCAATAGTGTTTTCTCCCTGAATGAAATTATTACTTACCTCCAACACTATCTTTCTCTTACCAGTCTCCACTATAACTCTCACAGGATGTATAGAACTGGGGTTTTGAAGAAATTATTTTAGATATGTGAACAGATATCCCTTTATAATTTGGTTTTCACTCTTCAATTTCAATGAAAAATAGCGAAAATTTATATTTCTATGAGGACTGACAGTCAGTCACTCTCTATGTCCAATAACCAAGGCTATTGGGAAGGATTATCTGCAAAGCAAGCACATTTTTTTTTTATTCTGTTGTTTACTACTTCATAGTGAATGATAAAAAAATAACCAAAAACTTCAATAAAAGTTATTGTCCTTTTTACTACTTATTTTTTACATTTGGGATACCAGAATTGTAGCATAAGAATCAGTATTATTTCACCTTCCTCCTCCCTTACTTCCATCTCTTTGAGGGATAACAGCTACAACATGATATCTTAGGTGAATTGTATGATGATCTGCCTGTAACTCTCTATCAAAGAGAGACTGATGTTTCTAGTGAAAAGCAAACAGGATTATATAAGATTTTTTCCCTTATTAAAGGTTGAAGGAGCAATGGAACAATCTTTTTAAAACAAGAAGCATTACAATGTAAGACTAGTTTATTTTGCTGTGCTACAGTTTAGCTTTTTGCTCCAAGTGGTAAATACTTAAACAGAAAATGCAAGAAATATAAGCTATATTTTGTTGTTTGCTTAGATTCCTTCAGAAAACAAAACAAAACAAAACAAAATAAAACAGTCTCACCATTGTTGAAATACTTCATTCTCCTATTGACAATTTCAATAAGAGCCAAGTAAAACCATCAAGAGTCAAGAGAATTGCTCCTGGAGACTTTAATGGGAAGAAATTATTCAGAATATTCATTGGCAATGTAGATTGAAGCTGAAGCTGAAATGAGATTGATGATGAAAGTAAAGAGGGGGCTGCATGATAACATAACTTCACACACCTATATAATGGGAAATTCCCCATATCAGGTAGTACTAGTGGGTGGGCACAGCAATGCACTCCCTTTTCTCCCTCTGCCCTCTATGTCAAATTGTGCTGAGTCTTCACCAGTCAGACAGCTGAGCTACTCCTGGAACAATTCCACAGATGCCTTTCCAGGAAGACATTAACTTTATACACCTTGGTTGAAATTCTTAGATGGTTCCACAAAATGCAGAGAGAAGAAAAACAATGCCATGTATTCTTCCAAAAAACATTACACAAAAAATATCTGTCCATGTGATCCAACAATGACAATAACGTTGGCTCCTGCATAGATATCTTCCGAGAAAACTGTCACAAGTAGCCTATACAGGATGACAGGGAAATAATTGTTTAGCATTTCCTGTGATACAATGCAATACAATGCCATACACTTAAAAGTTACTCATCTAAGTGAATTACAGCCATCCTTGACTCTCCTTCTGCACAGAGGGAGCTCCTGCAGAACAATCCATTTCACCTTTTCTAAAAACTTACATTAGGATAAGCTGTAGAGCCCTTGGGGAGTGTATCTGTTCTTCCACTAACTGTATAAACAAGAATTTATAGTGATTGTCTTAGACAACTTTTAGAAGTCTAAAAGAGGTCCATTCTTGGTTTCCTTATGAATAGTGCATTAAATTTGAAGTTATTAGGGTCCTAATAAGAGTTAATGTGATTTACCTCAGGTGTTGTATCCACCACATTAAGATTAATCCATAAGTAACTTGAAAATGACAACAGAGTATTAACCTTTGTGAACATTCAGGGTTCTACAACTCTGGCTGAATAAAAATGTTCTGATCTAAGGTGAATTCTCATTCTTGTGCAAACTGAGATGGCAATACCATTTGCAAAAATAAATGCAATATATTGATTACCATTTTGCTTGCACAAAGTTTAAATTAATTTTAAAAAACCTCAAACCTGCAAAGGGAAACCCTGTTTTTCTTGAATTCTACTCTTTTCTATTTCTGTAATAGTAGTACTAAAAAATCTCCTTTACAATTATACTGCTGAGCTAGGTACTGCATAAATTCGAGAAAAGAGATTCCCTCATCTGCAAAAGCATAACTCTAAGGGAGAATAATTATAACTGCTTGTTTTCTCATAGCCTCATCACAAGAATTTTTTTTCAAATTTAATTAGAGAGATGTGAAGCATTGCATAAAATAAATATTGCAAAGTCAGTATCCTAGTCCTTTTAAGTAACATTTTGGAAAGTCCTGAGCACTTTCAAATTTTATATTCCTTAGTTGACTTTGAACTATTTTTTCTTTCTCTCCAAATCAAGGCAAATTCTAGGAGGTGGCATCTCTCTCACTTTTTTTCCCACCTCACTGGAAACAAAAAGTGGCAGGGAGAAAACATGACTTCGAGAGGTTAGTTTTTCAAGTTTTCTCTTTTATTTTGTCACAGAACTGCAGGATTACACTTGAACTTGCTTATAGGATTTACTAGTCTGCTGGTGAAGCTCTTGGAGGATTCATGGTATATAAGCTGAAAAGGAAATGAAGAAGGAACAAACAAGGACCTCCAGCTAATGCAGGAGAGTTCTGCAGAAATCTGCACAACTTCCAAACCCTCAGCCTAGATCTTGAGCAAACATGAGACTTCGTATAGCAAGCGGTTCTCACTCATTTTCGCTTGTTTCTTGGAATAAAAAGGAGCAGAAGGAGAATAATTAAAAAAACCCTTCCATGTACTTGAGGCTGATGCAATACAGATTGACCTTAACTAAAAATTATGAAAATTATAAATATCTCATTCCATTATTGGTAATTGTACATCAAAATTATATCATAATCATATCATAATTTTGGATTTTTCTAATAATTTGGAAAATAATTTTACTGTGTGTCTTTAAAAAATCCTAAGTATTAAAAATTAACTCTTGAGTTACTTGGATTTTATTGACTTGATGACACTTTCAATCTTCACTCAACAGATGAAGGAACAGGTTTAGTTTGGTTTAAACAGTATAAACAAGAGATTTATCACGGTTCTTCTAATTGTCACATTGTTTTCTTTGTATAATTGCCTGATTCCCACTTTGCTGTTTACAAAGAACTATAAGCAATGGACAAAACACTGTAGTATCCACAAAGAGAAAAGCTTATATAACAGAACCACTCCATTTGTTTTGTAGTTTTAATTTTAGATGTAGAAAGTGTTATTTAGCAGATGGAAAAAGGTTAACTAGCTTTTTAAAAAAATGTTTATTAATAGTCAAAAGCACCAAAGATAGAGTTGTACCATCAACACAAGTATTTAACATAGTTTTATTCCATACAGTTTCTGAGTGAATTGTGGCATATTACATTTTCACTGCTGGCTGAATTCTTGAGACTTCCCGTGTGTATCACTGCAATACAGCCAATTTTCAAATTATATTCCTAAAACTAAGCTCAATGTTGCATGATGCAGAATGTGTTAGTCTAGCCAAAAGCACACGAATCTTTAACAAAGCAAGGCATATTAAAAGAAATGAAACCAACAAAGATGGGGAGAAAATCTTCAGTAAGGGCCTGTTGTGACAGGACGAGGGGTAATGCTTTTAAAATAGAGGGAGGTAGATTCAGATTAGAAATGAGGAAAAATTTTTTTACAATGAGGGTGGTGGAACACTGGAACAGGTTGCCCAGAGAGGTGGTGGAAGCCCCACTCCCTAGAAATGTTCAAGGCCAGGCTGGATGAGGCTCTGAGCAACCTGATGTGGGTGGGGATGTCCCTGCTCCTTGCAGGGGGGGTTGGACTAGATGACCTTTGAAGGTCCCTTCCAAGCCTGATTATTCTATGATTCTATTCTATGACTCTATGATTCTAACTTCAGCTGCATTAGTCATACAATTACACTTCAGTAATGACTAGACGATTTGCTGGGTCAGATCTAACAGCTACAGTATCACACAGATACCACTGAGATTAGGTACCCAAATACTTCTTTCTGTCAACTGAAACACGAAAATGCATAACTTGTCAGCTTTTATTTTGGCAGTTTGTGGTCTTATATCTTCTTCTCCCAAGCTTGCAAACTGTGATAATAGATAAGGACGCATTTTCTTGTTGGCTTTGGTTATTTTTTTTTCCCTTTAAACTTGCCTTCTTTAACTGTAATACTGCAGGAAGCAGTTTGTTAATGTTTGGTGCTCTGTCAAAAATGTAAATGTAATTTTGCTGAGAAATGCCAAAACCATATAGGTTCTAGTTGTGTACACAGCCAAGAGATTTCTTTTCAAGAGCCCTTAGGTATAAGGATGATCATTAAGCATGAGAAAACTCAGTTGGAAAAGTACTGATGTTACAGGAATATTTTTTCCATGTTGCAACATGAATTTGAAGATTCTTTACCTAAGTATTGAGTTACGTGTGAGTACGCTGTGAGACAGCCACCCTCAAGGCATAGCACAGCTGGAGGTGCAGAGTGAACTCCCCAGAGGAGTCATGATTTACTGCTGACCACACCTACAGCAGTTATAAAATGTCAGTACAGCACATCTTGGTGTGGGAGAGAAAAACAGACACAAGCAATGTTTCCTTTAAAAGCTCTTCATTTCCAGAATTTAGTCTTACTCTATGTTTTCACTGAGTTTGAATGCTCTTTTTTTTTTTTTAGATCAGAATTATCATGCTAATGACATTTACAAGCCAGCTGCTGTGTACAACTCCTCCAGAAGAATTTTGTGGAAGGATTCCAAGTCCTTCTTTCTTTACATATTTATATATATGAAAGAAGTTATGGTGTTTGTGGATAAGATAGAGTTGGAACTGCTTCCATCTAGATGCCTTTTATTGTCCACGGGGAAAACCTGGGCGGGTATCTGGGCCTCACTACTCCATTTGACTCCTCTTTCTTAGACACTAGTGCTGATACAGCTTTCACAAGGGAATATGGTCTTGGTATGAGACCCCACTAATGTCAAAAGGGAACATCACATAAAGAAGACACATTGTGTCTTCCAAATCTACAGACAAAAAGTTCTAGTAGAGCTACTTGTGGCATGGTCTGTTTTGTGGGAGGAATAACAGACTGCCAAGAGATCAGGTCAAATAACTATGTCACTTTGGATAGTCTTTTAAAAATATTCTAGAAAATAGCAGCTTCTTACTACTAACAGCCTGATAGATGAAACAGTGAAAGGAATTGATACTTTCTCCTACATTTCTCATAAAAAGAATACCTGGTCTTAAACGGACACCTCCAAAGTATTGTCTGTGAGTGCCTGTGAGTGCTGGACCTTTTAAAATAAAAATCTTAGCATGAAAACTATGATAGCTGAGAAGCATTTTTACTTATGGAGCAAGTTCCTTCCTCTGTCAGAAGCAAGCGTTGTGTTTTAAAGGTATTCAGGGAGGATCTGTTTGAACATGCTCACAACAAGCAGAGTAACACCCTGCTGCACGGGGTTTACAGCATGAATCAGAGATGGAAACATTGTTTGAAGGTTTGGCCTGCTTTTTTTTGCAGAGTCCAAATATCCCACAGTAGTTGAAAAAAATTATGTGCAAACTTTTCTTGGGAACAACCCAAGGAGGACATTTTCTTGTCTCTGTAATGTTCAGATTATCAGGAAACATTGTCTTTGGGATGTTACTCTTCCTGTTAGTAAATCCCAAGACAAAATTCACAACATCATGAAGTGCCTATTAAGCACTCTATCAAGGGAAGAGTATCAACAGGCGACTGACCATCTAGAGCAGAGGATGGAAAAATGAGCTAAAAGATAAAGTTAAATATAAAAAATGGCAAAGACAAAATTAATTATAAATCACACCGAATCCTATTTTGGCCACTCTAGAGTTAGCCTGTAAGTACTACACTACAGATCTACTGGGATGCTTCTGATGACAATTGTGCTATTGTTCAAATTTAAGTATTTTGAGAAATAGATTTAAAGTAAAATTATTTTTAAGTTTTATTCACCACCTGACATTTATATATTTGTATTTATGTCCTGAGTCTATCTATTTGTTGAACAACTGTTCATAAATGACTCTGCAGGTTAAAACCTGGGTTCAATCCCTGACTGTCCTCATCCTCTTGGTTTCCAGAGAAAGAAATAAAATATTGCTGATAAATCTGGCCAGCAGTGCTCTGCAAAGAGAAATACACAATGTCTTTGCAGCTGAAAAAATCAAAACAGAGAGAGGTGGCATGATTTTCCCAAGGGAGAGAGATAAGCAAAAGCAGAAAGGGGAACGGTTCCTGGTCTGGTTCAGATGAGTTTGTCTGATTCACCGTTGTGTGTGAATCAGACTTGGAACAGTACCACAAAGGACGAGTCCTTCAACTCACACCTTAAGGACAAATTATGAAATTCAACAAGGACAGACAAAGGCAAATAATCTCGGTCAGCAATCCAGGCTGGGGCCTGGCTGTCTGAAGGGCAGATCTGCTGAAGAGGCCTGGGCAGTCCTGGTGGGCACCGAGACGAGCCTGAGCCAGCAGTGAGCCCTAGCAGCAGGGACAGCCAACAGCATTGTGGTGGTTTAGCCCAAAACCAGGACAAGCATCTGGGGCTGTGTTAACAGAAGCATGGCCAGTGGATCAGGGAAAGGTTTATTCACTTTTTTTCCAGCACTCATTAGATGACATCTACAACATGGCATCCACTATTGCCTCCCACTCCCCAGAAAAAGACAAATTGATAAACTGGAGTGATTTCAGAAGAGGCCACTGAGATAGTCACGCCTGGAGTGCTTGCCCTGTGAGGAGAGTCTGAGAGAATCGGGCTTGTTCAGTGCTGAGAAGACACAGCTCCCGGGTAGACCTACAGAGAGGTTATTGAGGAGCTAGAGTCAGGATCTTCACAGTGGTGTGCCATAGGACGACGAGAGCAAATTGGAAGCTGATATAGGAGGTCTGGAGTGGATATAAGTAGAAACTTTGTCACTGTAAGGACAGCCTGGCAGTTAGAGCAGGTTGCCCAGAGAAAGTTCATGCAGTCTCCTTCCTTGGAATTTTTCAGACCCATCTGGGTAAAGCCCTGAGCAACCTGTTCTGACCCCACAACTGATCCAGTTCAAGCAGGAGGCCTGACTAGAGTCCTCCTGAAGCCCCTTCACACCTGAATTATCCTGTGATCCTATGACACTGACTGTGACTATTTACACCTTTTGTGAACATTTTGTAGTGGCAATAATGCTAGAAGTAAATTCACTCATAGTATGCAACATCCATGTTTTGTACAGTATTCTTGAATGGATTTTCACACTTTCAGACTAATTGAAATTAAAATATAATCTTAAAAATATGAATTATTATCTGTAAATATTGCTCAACAAAATTAATGTTTTCCAATAGCTAGTATTAGAAAAAAGCATAATTAACATTAACCTGATATTCCTAGCAAACAATAACTTAAATCATGCCATTAGTGACATTTCATGTCACTAGTGACCCTTCTCATGTCACTAGTGACTCTTCTCATGTCACTTGGTACAGCTGTTGGGTCTCTGCTTTAGGAAAACAACACTCTGTGTTGAAACCACAGTAAAAAACAAGCCTACTGACTGTGTTGGCAGAGTTCAGCAACATTCAGTTACAAAATACACTAGGGATTGCTCCACATAATTGTGGGTGCAGTATTGGTAATACACATTTCTATAAATGCTCAACTATGTTGGGATTGTTTGTGAAGGACACATCATTTCTAATAACTTTGTTGTCTTTTTTTTTTTTTCAAATTGAAGCAACATGTACAACATGTTAAAAGGGATGGTAAAATCCTCATGGATAGTCTGACCTGATGCTCCAAGAATAACATGGCAGTTTTTTGACAGAAATTATGTTCATTCTCAGGGAGTCCAAAGGTGCTTCTAACTAAGACTAAGGTCCATTATCAGAGAGGATCCCTCCAGGAGTCTGTAGCTGGCAGAAAAGGGCCTGAATTTGTGCCTTTCTGTTAGTACTAATTTCATATTGCTCAGGCGTCTAGTTCCAAAATCCCACCATTGCAGTCCTCTTGGAAGATACAGCCCATGATGCCACGCAGAAGCAAAGGTGAACTCTGCTGGTTCAAATCTGCTAGATGGTGATTCAGAGACAGCCGGCCCACAAATTATATACTTCCAGGTTTTTTGTGACTGTAGTGGATTGACCCTGGTTACACGCCAGGTGCCCACCAAAGCTGTTCTATCACTCACCTACTCAGCTAGACAGCAGAGAGAAAATACAACACAAGGCTTGTGGGTCAAAGTAAGAACAGGGAGAATCACTCAGCAACTACCATCACAGGTAAAACAGACACAGCTTGGGGAAAGAAATTTATTATCAATCAAAACAGAGTACAGTAATGAGAAATAAAAACTAAATCTAAAGAACACCTTCCCCCTACTCCTCCCTTCTTCTTGGGCTCAACTTCACTCCTGAATTCTCTACCTCCTCCCGGCAGCACAAGGGGATGGAGAATGAAGGTTGTGGTCAGTTTATCACATGTTGTTTCTGCTGCTCCTTCCTCCTCAGGGGGAGGATCCTCACATTCTTCCCCTGCTCCAGCGTGGGGTCCTTCCCATGGGAGTTCTCCACAAACTTTTCCAATGTAGGTCCCTCCCACAGGCTGCAGTCCTTCAGGAACAGAGTGCTGCAGTATGTGTTCCTGTTGGAGTTTATCCCTGCTCAGCACCAAGTTATGCAGTCTCTCACACACTCCCCCAACCCTCCAAGAGAATAGGGGGAGATAATATAACAAAAAAGGCTCGAGGTTTGAGATAAGGACAGGGAGAAATCCTTGAAGTTACCGTTACGGGCACAACAAACTCAACTTGGGAAAAACTATTTATTTATTATTAATAGTAAAATCAAAGTGGTATAATCAGAAAGGGAACAAACTTCCCCCCACTCCTCCCTCTTCCTGAGCTTAACTTTATTTTTAATTATCTCTACCTCCTTCCCCCCTGAGCGGCACAGAGGGGGATAGGGAATGGGGGTTATGGTCAGTTCATCACTTGTTGCTTTATGCTGCTCCTTTCTCCTTAGGTGGAAGAACTCTTCACATTCCTCCCATGCTCCAGCGTGGGGTCCCTCCCACAGGCCACAGTCCTTCGTGAAACTGTTCCAGCATGGGTCGTTTTTTCCTCAGGGTGCAGTCCCTCAGGAATGGCTGCCCCAGCGCAGGCCCTCCATGGGCCACAGCCTCCTTCAGGCATTTGCCTGCCCCAACGTGGGGTCCTTCACGTGCTGCAGGTGGATCTCTGCTCCTCCGTGAGCCTCCATGGGCTGCAGGGGACAGCCTGCTCCACCATGGGCTGCACCACAGGCTGCAGGGGAATCTCTTCTGAGAGCAACATTACTCCTCCCCCTCCTTCTTCACTGACCTTGGTGTCTGCAGCTGTTCCTCTCACACAAAATTCTTCACAATCATCTCAGTCAGATGCCTCTCAGGTTCTCTTCAAATCTCCTCTCCACTTCTTGCAGCCAGGATGGTCCAAGTCAGGCCCAGATGGCCGCCTGTCAGGAGGCCAGAGGGTGGAAGGTCACAAGGCCCACAAGGCTTGCACCTCCCCCTCTCTGCTGCTTCTTCTTCTTTCTTCTCCTTTTTTTTTTTTTTTTTAATTATTTTCCCTTTCTTAAATACATTACCACAGAGGCATTATCACTGTCACTAATTGACTCGGCCCTGCACAGGGGTGGGTCTGCCCCAGACCTGGTTGGGTCCACCGGACAAAGGGGAAACTTCTAGCAGTTTCTCACAGAAGCTCCCACTGTAGGCCTCCCACTAAACCAAACCGGCACAGGGAGACGAGTGCTATATAGTATGTAACACATCTGTAGATACCAAAATCCCTTAAGTGAGAACAGCAAGAAAGTTTCATTTTCACTGTTCTTGGGAAGATTTCCATGCCAGCTAAAGATCAGAAGGACCGTTGATACCTTACAGTTTTTTATTTGTGTTCTCTGAAGTAATCTTGGGGGGGTGGGGGGGTGGGGGTGGGGAGTGGCAAAGTATCCATGGACATAAGACTGCAGAGGGATTCTCAGAAGTCATTGCTAACTTTTGTAAACTGCTGTAAGTAATTATTTTGACCAGCATAGACAAAATCTTAAGGTCTTGAACCAGATTTTGGTCCTGGATACACTGGGATATAAATTTGTTCTGTTCATACAAACGTTTTGGAGAGTTGAATCTCAAGGTGGTTTTTTATTTAGTATTAATGATAGCTATATAGATATGTCATCAGCGGTCTTCGTCAAAGCCATGGGGTGTGTATCAAAGGAAACTCTCTTTCCTGGTGTCATACACGTCACACAATCTTCACCAGAGACATTGCTAGAATGGGAAAACCCCCTGGGGAATGAGTCTGGAGAGATAAAACAAAGGTGAATTATGAAAAAGAGACAAAAAGGAATGAAAAAAGAATTTCATTTTTGCTTTTTAGATACCTGTTGTGACTTTGTTCAAAGCAGCAGTCTACCATCCTTAGATTTCTAAAAAGTAATATTTTTTTTTTGCCAAGAGAAACATAAGCACCCCACACTGAAGCATACTTACACTGGAAATTTCTACAGGCCCTTGAAACATCGTCAATATTTCAGTTTGTGCAACCAGTCAGCCATGATGGCATGTCAAATTGGTATATGTAAATCAGTTGAAGCCTGCACAAATGCACTGGTCATGTGAACAGTCCTGTTAGCATCACCTGAGCTTTCTGGGGACTGGAAGTGTCAGAGAATGATGCCTGGATCAGTGAAATCTAGTAATTGTGTTTGCAATGGAGGTGACAAAGGTAATGTTATGCCTGCCTGAAGTTCACATTTTCTTGAGATTTCTTAGCGAAAAACAGTTCAGAGAAATGGTGAGGGACTTATTTTTACTGAGAAAGAACAAGGTATAGAGAAAGAGTAAAGTACATAGGAGCGTGAAAATACTCAGAAATTTTTATCAGAATTTTTATTGGTAAGTATTTATTAGTATGGTGTTAGATCTCCCCAAAGCGCAGATCTCCTAAGTTCTTGCTTCCTATTTCCCCGCTGACATGCTGGCAGCACTGAGGGCAAAGAGAAGCTGCACCTTAGCCAAGCAGCTGTGTCTTTACACAGTAACTGTGGGAAAATAGTTCTCAGCCCTCCTCCACACAGTGCTGTGCTCCAGTTTCAATCTGCGTGAGCCACCTTAGAGATGTAGTCCAGGTGCATGTAAGGAAGATGGCATCAGTCTCCCTGTCCACAGATGAACTGCATGCACATTCAAAAGTAAAATGAAGAAATGTATTTAACTTTTCATAGAAAAAATGAAGAAAAACTAATGGAAAAGGAAATGTAGACATTCTGCCATAAGAATCCAGTCAAAAGTGGAATATGGAAAAATATTATGGAGGAGAAGTAAAATTACATTCTTTGGCATGTTTAAAATCAGCCACACTGGTTTAACTGATAAAACCACTCATAAGGAGCGGTCCTACACTGCTGGAAGGTGACAAGATGACCTAGTAATTTCTTTCCACTTGCGCATTCTTTGGCACTAATCTGTGCTATGTACACCAATTTTGGACATCAGCAAAATCTATTGCTGATTCTGAGACTGCAAGCGAGAGCAGAACTGAACAACCTGACCCTCTGGTAACCCATTGGCTGATATGTAATTATGTTTGTGATTCTTCAGTTGCTTGTTTTCTGGACAGAAGGCATTTCTTACTAAAAGATACAATGGCTGCTAAGAGTGGGTAGCTCATATCACTACATCAAAACTAGACATTTGTCACACATTTTAAAAAGCCAGTGCTGTAGTTAAATGTCTAGGAAATTCAGCTGCACATGTGTTTCCACAGCCTGTATGAACCAGGTCCATTTGGGGCTTCAAGAATCAAGAAAGAAAGTAGTAACTTTGATGGTCCTTACATTCCACTGTCTTCAGATGATTTCTAATTCCTAAAGGTACTGTGCAAGTGACAGGTGTGATCTGCCCTAATAAAGCTCAATCTGCTACAAATGGCTGTTGGAAGGGGCAGTGTAGGAGTGTATGAGCCAGACAATCTCAGATGAATGGCCAATGGGAGTCAGAGTTAGCAGACTATATTTCAGTTCTTGTTTTTAGCAGGAGCTTGTTCTTTCAGCAGCAACTGATGGCTGGTGGCAAATAAATCTGTTTGTGTAATGCACATTCTTCCCAATTGTTTTTCTTTCTCTGAAATAGAGATAATTTCATGTTCTTCCTACGTATGCTAAGAAAACACCAGTATTTACATTCAATTGTCTTAAATGAATATAATCATATTCTATATACAGCACAAATGAAAGATGAGTTCTCATTAAACTATTAGAGCTCACTCAAAGTTTTGTGGCATCCTACACCATAACACATGGCAAGTCAAAACCTTTTTTTCCTCATGCTTGATTTCTTCTGCATTTGCATTCCTACCTCAAATACACCAATTGCCTGGGGCTTTCCTCAGATGATGAGGACTTTTCAGCCATTTTAAGGATTTCTGTGGTCTCGGGAGACTTCCTACTTGAGGCCAGAAGCGAGAAAGAAAATATGAATTCCACATTCAAACCTGGGGATTCAGAGGTGGCTAACCTATGGTGCAATTTCCTCCTGTTTGAGGAAAAGAAGTTGGGTAGAATATGCAAAACCAAAGTATGGCTACTGACTGAAAAGGACCCCTTTGTAGTCTAAAAGGATATACAGGTTTAATGCCACTGCAGTCTGTCCCAGAAAAAGACACATCATCTGTCAAAGAGATCATATATTAGAAAGCAGGAGAATTTGATTTTATTTTCACATTGGCACAGGAGATAAGGAAGCTTTATTTACCAGCTGAGTCTGATCTCAGAGATACCAGGGATGTCTGTTCAGAAAAGGAACTTCAAGATCAGATTCAGCTGACAGCAAATATATCCACATCTATGTCACTTGCCTGTATAGTATCATGATTTTCCTGACATTCTTCCTTCTCTTTGTTTCTGTTCACAACAGCTGAGCAGAAATTTAAAAAAAAAAAAAGTTTAAAAAACTGGAAAAACATTTTTATTGGAATTTTTTGATGTTCAAGAATTTGCTTCTGCTGAAAGATTAAAGCCTCAAGTTAGAGGGGAGGGAGAGGTGAGAATAGTCAGATTTCAGATGCTAAGATCTGAAAGTATTTTCATGTTCTGAGTAAAACATTGAAATAGACATTCTTGCAGATAATACTGCTTTTTTGAAAAAAAAAAAAGTTCAAAACTCAACTGAAGTCTTTCAAGTAGGTCTACAGTAAATGTCAGGATTTTTTTTTTTTTTTGAGGAGAGAGGGTTATTATTGATCACAACTTGCAATATCTTCATGTATAAATAATTTTGTATGTTCTGCCTTATAACTAAAGACTTAGACTTCTGGAGGAGTTCTATAACTTCCCATTTCTCCTCTATTTTTAAACTGAGATGGATATAAAGCATGTAAGTTAAGACAGTGAGGCATACATGTTCAGAGAAATGATCCTAGCTTTCAGAACTAGTCAGAAAATTAGTTGTAAGTAATTTCTGACTAATATTAAACTTGATAGGCATAACCTATCTGAAGTCTTGCTAAAATATGCCAACTGGTTTACTTGTCAAGCATATTAAAAAGGATTTAAAAAGTCAAAAGTAACTCTGAATATTCACTTATTACTACATTTTGAAGATTATTATAGCCCAGAGGCTGTCAAATAAAAAAAAAAGAAAAAAAAAAAAGATAGTTTTGAATCACTCTTGCCATACAAGGCACAATCTAATCACAAAAGTCTGGATAAACTGTCTCTGATCACTTCTCATGTATGAGACTGATACACTCTGCTCATGATGGGCACACTCTTTTTTTCTCCTTGACCGATGCCATTAGGAGATTATATCAGATGAAAGAAGCAAGCTCATAATTGTTTTTAACAGAAGTATAGTATTTTTGTCAGATATTAAAAAGACCTGTCTAGCTCAGCAGTTAACATCTGCGTAGTTTCTTGAGTAGTTGGTTTTGAAAATAATTACCTGAGTTCAGGGTATATGATGTTATGAAACAGAACAGAGAAGCACCAGATTAAAACAATAACAACAACAACAACAAAAAAGGGCAAGATCAATTTACACTTTATTGTATTTTTTCCAAAGCATTTGTAGGGAATTGTGCACTAATAGGTAATGTGTTTTCCCTGTCCCAAAGAACCTACAGCCTTAAAATAGCACGCCAAAATTTAGGATTAAAGGCCAAAATAAGGAAGGGTGTGAGATTGTTACTTTGGATTATAAAGAAGAGTGTTAGCTTGGAGACACATGTTTGGGGAAAAACTGCAAAGTGAGTGAGAAGAGGGTCTGATAGATGAAAGCACAAAAAGTGTTCTAGCAGGAAAGAAGGAAGGAAGCAAAGCAGATAAAAGGAGCAGGAAATGAAAGGATTGGGAAGAACAAAAAGAACAAGAGAAGGAAGATAAAAGTAGGGGTGAGGTGATGAGATATGCAAAATTCTACACAGACACTTATAAAAATTAAAACACACCCTGGTGTGTACAAAACTTACCCACACCTTTTCACGCACAGATCCTTCTTATGCTACCTGATAGTCCCATAGATATCCACTCCATTTCACAAACACAAAGTTACATAAAATCCAGCTCCAATTAACTTCCAGTCTAAATCAGATACAACCCTCAGCTGAGCAGCAATTTATATACACACTGAAGTTATTACCATGAGACATCACACTGATTATGAGTAGGGCTATGCACCATCCTGAAGCTTGATATGTAAATAGATACAGGTTGAGACCTCTATGTGAATTCTTCCCACTTTATTTCCACCCTAGTACTATACCTATAACTAAGAACCTAGGTACTATTGAAAAAGATAAAAGTGCACTGATGGCACCCAGTGTGACACAGCACATGGAAGTGTCATTGTGTGAGATCTTCAGGTGGTGAAAGAAGTGCAGTAGTAAAGTCAGGTAGCAGTGTTTGGGAGGCACTGCTGTCGTGTATACTCAGGGCTGCAGATGTTAATGTTTGGGTGAAGGTTTTCTTTTTGCTTCATTTGGTTTGGTGGTCAAATCCATCTTGCTCTGAGAGCCAGCTGGCGGCAGGATACCAATAGGAAAGAAATTACAACAGTGGGCTTTGAGATCCTATTTGAGATGTAATAACAAATGGTTTCAGAGCTGGAGTGTGGGGAAAGTCAGCTACTAGAAAAAGATGCCTCGAGCAAGAACTCATCATTCTGGCTGTGAGGATGTACAGTAAAATCCGAGAAGGGATTTGAAAGCTTATATAAGTTAGTATGGTGAATGTTAACCCAGAGACACATTCATGTGGGTGTACACAGTCTTCTAAGCAGGGAGAGAAACATACAAGTAGACGTAATAGTTAAAAGACAGAGTGATAGCCATAACCAAGTGCCTACACATTTTAATCCTAGGAACATTTAATCAGATCATCACAGCTCTGAGACTTCCATTTTTGCTGTTAGTGCATGTGGTGTTTGCAGTAGGGTGATCTTGCACTGAAAAAGTTTACTGTGATCTCCTGTATCCCTGCAGTCTAATACAGGATATGACTACAGGAAGAAGTAATATCACTCCCAAAAGATTCCTATGTCATTTGGAATATCTATTTTCTGGCTTTGAGAAAACGGAAAACACAGTATAAATAGAGATGGTTAGCTTGTCAGGGCCACTCATTTTTCATGGGTCTGATCAATACATACCATGTTTAAATAATTGAATAAATCCTGTCACACTTGACCTGGGTTTGCACTTCTATCCTAGCCATACAAATACAGTGATATCCTCAATGTATGTCACCTGCCTTCTGACTCACTGCCAAATAAAATTTCCCTGCTGGGTGAGTCTGACCCTTGGACCACCAGTGGGTCAACTCTGTAGCTGATGAGGAAGAGGAGAACGCTTACCGAAAAGACCAGAACACAAGCACCTTTTCCTGTTGACTGAAGCCCTGATTGTTCGCCGAACATTTGCTGGAGATCTGAACGTTTGCTGAAGCCTTTGCTTGGTTAGGATGGCTGGCAGCACTGCTTGCCTGTGCTGTGGGGAAGGGGGAAAATGAGAAAAAACAGTGCTGGGAAAAGGGTTACACGAGAAATGCTTTGCAGGCAAGTGCTCCTGAGAGCTGCAGTCCTCCTCTGCACAGAGTGTGTGAGGGTAAATAGTCCTTTCCAGCCTTACTGACCTTTGATTCCTTTCTAGACCTTTTGCCACAGAGATGGCTTAAAATGTTGTCAATCTGGTGTATGTCTTTCATGCACTGAGAACCACGTTAAAGGTGCCAGTGTTACATACTGTTGCTATGTCTTTCCCAGCTTTAGGGCTTTTCTAGAAATTATAGTGAGGTGCCTATCACTTTGATTACAGGCACTGTCAAGTTCGCCACTTCCCTTCATTATGTGTGTCAACTCTGTTATCCCAACACCAGTGGAAAAGGAGATCAAATCACACACTTGTTCTCTCTCCTATCACCACATCCCAGATTCTTACAAGCAGCTTGGCATGCTTAGAAGTGATGGTGGGTAAGTTCTGTTTAACAGGCTCAGGTAAGAACTGCAGCAGTACATTTAAGGACAGACGACTGTGGGAGCAAAAGGGCTCTTATTTTAATCTGTGTTGGATACTGGCTGCCATGGACAGACTCACTGCTTGTTTGGAAGTTTTGAACATGTCCAGAATATCTGTTTAAAGATCAAACAGGAATATGTGGCCTTATCTCCAAGCAAGTAAGATGCAGGACCATGAGATGTCTGTTTCAGAAATAACAAAATTGGTCTAATGAGTGACCACAGTGAAGAGATTGGTACTAGAAGGTAGGAAGCGAGTGTCTCTATCATAACATCCATAAAAATTACCTTATTATAAGTTCAAAAGTGAGTCTGGACAATTTAAGATTCAGGCAGCGGCTCCTCTTCGAGGAAATAATTTCTTGAAGGCTTTGTGGTATCTTTTTAGTGGTAGTGGTTACACCACTAAAAATGACAAATACATCTGAAAACCATTGGCACTGCAGTCTCCACTGTCATCCTGCATGTCCAACAGGTTTCATGTAAATACTCAAGGAGGGAAGTTTATAGGTTTCTTTAAGTAGTGTTTTGTCTGTGTATTACCCACCACTTCTCTGTGCTCTGTCAGAAGACTTGGCTAATAGTGCATCATCTTGCTCAAGCAGTATCATGTTGCTGGGTTAGTATCTGGATTAGCATGCGGATTAAAAGCTGCAGAAAAGTCTAATAAATAAAATGGCATTGTTCATAGCTAAACAATGTTCACTTTTACACGCTGTTAAAATATTCTTGTTTTGTGCCAACATCAAGAAATCTATGATTTCAGTGGAGGTCACCCACTGTCAGAATTCAGTAATTTTACGTTCTGTGTACCTTTGTTTATGAATCAAAAGTTCAATAAGACTTGTTGGTATGACAGAGTCTAGGTCTAGTTTATTTTTTTTTTGGAACTACCATACCATTCTGCACTTCTTCAGGTTATTACCAGTTAAAGTTTGCTGAAGAAAGCATCTTTTTACAGCTTTTACTTTTTAAGGACAGTTATAGGTATATTGAGAAGGACTATATAATACAATCGGCAAGGCAGAAATTGTATATACAGAGGATTTAAAATAAAAGAGAACTTTACAGATAACATACATTCACTTTGCATACGCAATTTCTATTTAACCCGGGTTCTATTTTAACAACATACAAGAATCTTATGTCTCCTTCTCTTTCAAACCCAGAGCAATTGTTTTAACTGTTGGTATTTGAGACCTTTTTGTTTGAAAAAGTATTAATACATATGACATTATATCTAAGTCAGCAGTTGATAATTTCACATAGTCATTTTCAGCTTAAATCTATTACCACTGCATTTAACTTTCCTCCAAAATTTTTGTACATTTTAAGATAAAGCAGAATTCTCTGTTTCTGGAGGCAGTGAGGTCTTCATAGCATCAATGAAGGTATTTTAAATCTTTACTGCTGTCTATATTTGACTATACAGCTGCTCTAAAATAATCTAATGTGTCTATTTGTTTTAAGTTGAATTTCTTTTCCTGAACATATCTTACATAATGCCTCACAAAAAGTGTAGTACGTCCTAGAAGCCCTTGCTATGAAATTGCCAGTATTTAAGTGGCTGATGGACATTTTTAATTGAAATAATGTGCTCAGCAAAAGATAATGTGTAAAGCTTATCTGAATTTCTTCATTTTTCACTTAAAGCCCATGACCCAAAACATTTCCTTTCTTTCTCTTGTAATTTTTTTTTTTGCAATTAGTGACTAACTCTTGTCTCTACCATCACCAATCTCCTTTTGGACCCAGTTCCTGAGAGGGTCTTATATCAGTGTTATCCACATGCTGAATAGATCAAAATACAATTTTTCTTGCTAGGAATATTTTTTTTTTCCGCGTTACCTGAGTTAAAGCTCCTGTTGTTTGTATTTGAATTCTTATGCTGTTGTATCTCTGACAGTAGTGGCTGTGGGAGATAATTTCAGGTTAGGGATATATGTATGCTGCTGGTTTTGCCGTGACTGCAGATGATGCTGACATACCTGAGCAAGGCTGCAAAATCCACCAGGAAAGGCAAATAAATAGTTTAGAAGTCAACTAACACACACCACTTCACGCTGCTGCCCTACAGTGCTGCCACCTGAGTGCCAATACCCATCTAATCCATTTAAAACTAGCTTAGATATGTCTTTGGAGGCTGCAGCCAGCCTTCACAGAGTGCAGTTCAGGCCTACACTTATAGGAAGCAAAAATGATTCAGGAACTAACATGCCGATGAGCTTGGTGAAGTAACCAGTGATGTCTGCAGTGCAACAGCAATGGATACTCCTGAGACTGTAGTCTCATAAACAGCAGTTAAACTTCATGGGAAAAATAAGAAGCAGAGGAGGCATTAGGTCATTTCATAGGTGCTAGACTGAAGTTGCAAATCCCTACCTATTGGGAAACAAAACAAAGCAAAAATTTATATTATATGATTCTCTAACTGCAATGGGATTGATCTGACACTGATGTCCAGACTAGTAGTTTTCAATAGACCTCAGCTAGAATTCCAAGTCAGTTATCACCTTAGCTTGATCAATGGATTCAGTTACACAATTCTGAACAACCATATCCCATTTACATAGCCAGTCTTTTGACATCATGGTTTATAGGAACTTTATTACATGCAGCTGTGCATCTCTGTGACTTTGATGAGCACAGATCCTCCTCCTTGACCTTTAATGTTAAACATTAAGGGCGTGTGATGAATTACATTCTTAATCTAAAAAATATTTAATAGAGATTTTTTTTTCTACGTTATTTCACATCACTGAAAGCACAAAACTTAGAAAGCATGAATGCTCGTTTCAGAGCCCAAGGAAAATGGTAGCTAGCTGTTTTCTGATTTCAGAGGAAAGCTATGCCAATAGCTGCCTGTGCCAACTTCACACACTTCTATGAAACAGCAATGTAAACTGGGAAACACTCTGTCTGCCAGAAGTCTTCTTTCCCTGTTCTTGACTTCATACAAATTTCACTTGGAGAATAAACTTATTTCTTAATGGATTAGCAACACCCAAACACTATTTCAGCCTAATACAAGCAGTGAAAGCCATGTAAGTTACTGTCAATCTAACACTGAAACACAATGTCGTTTAGCCTCACGCTGCCATTGAATAGGTCACTTATTGGCCTTTTTAGATGGATGAAATTTCAGTCATCTATTATATCTAAAACAGTATGACTTCTCAGATCATATCAAAGTGTCAGCACACTGCACTTTTTAACAGTTTTATCACCACTTACAAAACTTGTTCTAAACTCCGAAAAACATCTAACAGCTTTTGTACAATTTGCTTTTCAAATACTTTAAGTTTTGATTAGTATCCTTGAGCTTAGACATGCTGCTACTTTGGAGATGTTTCTTCCAGTTTAAATTCAGCTTTATGTCTTAGTTTGGAATATGAGGCAAAAGGAGAACTTAAGCCTACTCAGTATTTACACAGGAGAGCACAACCCGGGGAACAAGTGAGGCTGTAATTTCACCATTCTTAATACCAGACATGCATTACCACATCCCTGAACAAGACAGACTCGTCCTGGGTCACACAGGGGTACACAATCACACTGCAGAGGATAAACGGGTAGGCAGCCACAAAACATGATGCACTGATTTGGTCAGATTCATGTTTTTAATTTCAGCTTCATGCCAGCTGCAGGAAGACAGGCAATAACATATGGTGAATATCTACATTAAATTCCATACAGCATTTGATCTATTTATCAAATACTAGTGCCTGTTCATTACTATGCCATCATAGTCAATTAGAAAAAAGTTTCACAAATCTCTGCTCTTAAGAACAGCTCTTACTCATGTTGACTTCATTTGAAGTTAATGAGAATGTTCATCTTGCTTGGGCTGGTAATATTGTCTTTATTTTCTTGTGACCTTGTAAGAACTGAGAAAACAAAAAGGTCATAGCAATCAATAGATCTCAAAATTTTGTATTTTCAAAATAACAACTAGTCAGCATTTCAACACTGCAAAATCATCATAAACAGATCTTTGAATAAAGGTAAAACATTTCTATGACATTTGAAGTTCATTTTAATAGCAGCCCTATTTTAGCTTTTACCAGTGCTGGTGTGAATCAAAGTATCTCCCTGAAGTAGGATAAAAGGTCACTCTTCTTTTTGTGTGCCCTGAGAATTTCAGGCATTTTTCAAAAGTCATGAATTCCTGAAGAGCTGGACAATAAGAAAAAGGCTACACAGATAATAGGCAAAGCCTTACTGACTGAATAGAGTACCACCCGTTATCTGCTGACACATACAGGCTCAGAGCTGTTTCCTCATTGATGGAGATCATCTGTTGCTACTAATGAATCATGGTATTTGAAGCAGCAGGTGGAAAGCTGGAATATTGGCACTGAACAACACAACCTGTGGACAACACAAAATGCTATCACAAGCCCGTGCTTGGCAGTTGGAGGTAAAATAAGTTTTCTGCCACCACGTTAAGAATGTGATGGAATTGTATATCTATAGATCTGTACAGGCTTATTTTAATTACATAAACCTGTGACATAGTATATCTCAGAGACAAGACTCAAGTGCAAGAATTTAAAGTAGCTGATGTAGAGGGAGAACCATTTACATGGAAATTAAATCCTCATCATTTACTAAAGCCCTGTCAAAAGACTTCAATTGTGATAATCAGCCCAGATCTCCAGGGCTGATAACAATCCACAGAGGTGGCTCTAAATATTTTTCCAAGTTCTATCTTGTTTATAAATTACCATTCTTGGGCAAAATGGTTAAGAACAGACCAATGTTAAGTTCCAACAACCTGATATTCCAGAAATGAACTCCAAGTCCTAGCATGTCGTATCTGTCAATATCCTGGACACAATTAGCATTTCTGGACCAGCTGAGCATCAAGGTAGTTCTGATGGTTGTAAGAGATTCAAGAGGCAGTAGTCTCTAAACATGCAAAATTCTTCAAGTATTTTAAACAAGATCTAAGAAATAACTCTGTAGTATATAGTATAACAATTCCTTTTATTAATCCTTCCTACACTGGACACTGAACTAGAGCTGAGGCCAAGCTTAAGCAAATCCTTAGCAGTGGCCGAGAAAAAATCCCATCCCCTTATTGTGCAACAACTCAAATATGAGCATTAGCATGGCAATAATATCACCATTTCTTATCAGTCCTAAGAGTGCGCTTACCCACTTACCCATTGAATAATAGCAATGATAAAAGTGATTCCATAAGACTCTACAGAGAAGTACACTAAAGACTGATTGTATATCATCTCAAAGGCTTAGAGACACATTATTTAGAAACATACAAAAGGAAGATACTACCGGATATTTGTGGAAAAAGTACCACTCTCAGCTTCCTTATGGATAGTCCTCCCTTCCCTCATGCACACCTGCATGCAGGAACACAGGGAGCCAGGAACAGGAACCAAGCAACCAACCTTGTGTGGCCTGTATTAGGTCAAACACAGCAGTTAACTTTACGGCACATTGGAGCTACTCTTTTATTATTCCAATTTAGAAGCATGGATCTTAAATTGAGATGTGGAAAGAGGTAAAGAAGAGCTTGGTTTAATCTTTCTCAAATGTCATACAATAGTGACAGCTTTTTAACAAGGAAAACCAAGCTATACTCCAAAAAAGAATGTAGTGATGGGCTCAGAGAAGAGCAATCCTTGAAAACAGGCAACAAAGTCCTTCCTACTGCTTTTCCTGAGGTGGTATGCTTCAGTATAGCCCCTGTCCTGGAGAGTTGTCAAGAGCACCATGTAGTCAGTGGTATTTTGGAGAAGGAACAAATAAAAGGAGGATTATTTTATGTAGCAACATAATGTTGTGTTTCAAGGATAGAAAGAATGAGAAATTGTAGGAAAAGTTTATGTCAAAGATAGACATGTTAAATATGTATAAAATTTGATGGAAAATGCATGTAAGTGAAACAAAAATGAGAAAGAAAGATACAAAATGCATGTTCATCCATAGAAAGGAGTTTTAAAGGTGTACATGAAATATATGGAATAGCAGACACACTTTTAATATGGATACTAGTGCAGGAAAGTACAAACTCTAAGAAAAAGAAATGTAAGGAAAATAAAAGAAAGCAAAACTAGTAACAGCTGAAGATGAGAAAACAATTTTTTTTAAAGCATTATAGTAAGAAAACACAGGGCTTTATATAGAAACTCTGTCTCTTGAGAGGAAATAAAGAAGCTTATAACTGAGTGAAAATAGGTTAACTCAAGCCTGCATTCATTCCTTAATTCAAGAGAGAAAAAGGTTGTCCTTGGTGGTGTTTTCAGTTACAAGAATATGTTTTCAATGCTTTTTCTTTTAGTAACATCTTTTCTATGAATAAATCTGCCAAACAGAAGATTGCCTCCAGGCAAATTATAAAAGCTGCAAAGGTATGAGTGTCTTTCATATCAGTAAGGTGTTCATATCTCAAAATAATTGAGACTGTTCAGCTGCTAACCTAATTAAGGATGTCTGTCTCAATTTACATTTGGACTAGATGCAAGTTGGGACAGTAGTTATCAACAGATCATCTTCTTTCAGATTAGTTACTTTGGTTTCCATTAAAGACCACAAAAGCATTAGAATGTAGGCATTGTTATTAAGCTCCACATTAATTTATTCAAAAAGGATTCTCCATTTATGTACCTATTTCCTTAACAAGAATTTCCTGATACACTGCTTCAAATTAAAAAAAAGAAGGATTGAGACATCTTCTTGGCTTTTTTTCCCTTTTCATTAGCAAATTTCCCATTCCTTAGTGTGACTACACTTTACTACTGTAAACACAGGTGCTAGCAAGTATCTTCCACAAATCCTAGACTTTGAGCATTATTTCCTCAAAGGCTGGTAACTTAGTCATAATAATTGAAAAACTAATTTCATCAAAAGCTTGTCTATTTCCTTTAGTGATACAGTTTTAATTCTAAGTATCTATTGAGCCTGTTTTACTTCAGGACTGTTCTGTCTGTGATTTTTCTGTCTGTTAGTCCATCTGGTGTCCTCATCCCCCCTCCACTTCTACAGTACTATTACTCCATTGGCCAACTACACACAAGCTTACAGGTAACACCTTATTAAATTTCTGTGGATTTCATTAAAATTTATTTCTGGAGAGGGAAAAGGAACCCAGATTAAAGCTCTTCCTGAGAAAAAGCCTCCTGTGTGCTCTGTTTCCCTGCCTGAGTGCCCTGGCTAGTCAGTCAGAAGCATATGCTGATCTTGGCCTCACAGTGTGCACAGTATGGTAGAAAAACTTGTAGCACGAGGCCTTGAGAAAAGAGTTGAGGTTATTGCGTCAGATGGAGCCTTACATGAGACACATATCCACTAAAAAATAAGAGTTGTAAGAAAATTATTCTAAAGAGTCATTCATAAGAAAATAAGATAACTTGGTTTTGATTCATAGAAAACATAGAATTTTCAAACATCATCTCAGGGTTACCTTGCAGATTGCCTGGGGAGCTCTGTTATCTATCCTGTGCACAGGTTCTGCTTTCACTGGTGATACGTTCAACACTAAAAATAAAATACTTCAGTACGGGACACTATGGTCAAGTCAGTTGTTCAAACACTTGTGTGATTCTGAAGTCTTCCTTAGAGGTCTAATGAACAGCTCTGGGTACAGACATTGCTGGTCAGCATTTCCCCTGGCAAGACTCTAATTTCAGTTGCTTCCAACTTTGTCAAGTTAACTAGTTGGATGGAATCTCTCATCTTAGACATCTCTCTTGTTGATCAGTTTTTACCTTCCTATATCTGTTCTTGCACTGCCCAGCAGAGAAAGATGCCTGCCCATGCTTCATTACAATACAGTAGCTCTGAGGAGGATGCAGCTAAAGGATGAAACCAAACTCATATGCCAGCTGGCCAACTGTAAGGTCAGGCAGAAAGAGTTGTGAGTAGAAGCACGTGGGCTCTTTCAGAACAGCAATGGAAAGGAAGTGGTCTTAGAGACAGAAGGAATGGGCAGGAAGGGATGGAAGGGGGAGAAGGTGGAGGGGGCACAGGTGCAGGACTTGATTGCTCCACATGACTACAGCAAGAAGCCACTGGGCACTAGTGGAAAACTGAGGCCAGAAACAGAATAAGGCACATTGTCAGGACTCTGATCACCTGTAATGGTAGAGATGGGCATGAGTTCTGGGACAGATGGAAAACTGGGAGGCACACTGCTGGGAAAAAAAAAACAGGAGCCAGGGGTGGCATCAGTCATGTGTAGGGAGGGCAGGCACTGATATTCCCATAAGCACCCTACACAGTTGGTGGAGTGAGACAGTGAACGGGCTCCAAAACAAAGTAACTATTGCCATTAAGTTCCTCTGTGTGAGCTAATTCATCCATCTGAAAATTGAGGCTTGTTACTAGAGGTGTGTCACCACGCTGATATAAGGATACCACTTACCTGATAGCACAGGATCTGTGCTTGTATTTTCTAATAAATATAGCATCACGCGGACATTTCGGCTCAAGTGGAACTAGCTTAGCATCTCTGTAATCCACTCCATACAAACAAATGTGTGCTCAAAACTATCAGAACATGCTCCCTTCAAAAGCCTAGAACAGAGCTGAAGTCTCATTTTCCTCTTCAGGCAAGATTTATTTGTGACATTCAGTGAACCTCATCTCGCAGATGCAGAACTATAAATCCATTTTCTAAACATCGAATCTTGGTCTCTCTAGGCCGAGACACAGCTACAATACTGTTCTTAAAGTTGATGCACTTGAAGTTGATTAAAGCTGTGCTTTGAAGATAAAAACTATAATAAAATATTACGTGCTTTGAAAAAGAAGCATGAGACATCTCAAGTTGAGCATCCAAAATCACGGGATGCTTCTGACACTTCTGACCTTAATCTGTATGTGTCTCAATTTCCCAGTTATAAAATGAGGAAAATAGCAGCACTTGATTTTGTAGGGAACTACAGATTAGCTCATTTTATTAAGCACTTACATGCTATGGTGAGAGCACAGCACAATCATCCATGGAGATATTAGATAAATTTATGTTCAGGATTTGCCTGTTGGATGGATGTTGAGTAAGATCTGATATCAAATATTGAAGGAAGAAGAAATACAGAGTAACTACCCCTTTCTTGAATAAGGCAGGATTTACCAAAAAGGGAAAATCCAGTACCTATACAATCACGTAATGAAAAGCTGTTTAATAATGTGTTTACATAAAAAGCACAGAATTAAATTTGGACAGGAAGCCTTTATTTTTATATTTCTCACATTTTAAGCACCTGACTTTGCAGTTCTCATCACTGTTTTGGTATGGTTTCTCCCTGTAGGCAACTCTATTTTAATTACATAAAGAGTTTATTACTTACAGTACTTAAGCAGTTTAAAAGTTTGAAAGTTCTAGTTTTCATACACAATGTCATTTAAAATATTTTATTGCCCTTTTTATCTTTACCATACGTTTCTGATTCCCTTGTATTTTTGTATTATGATCAAATATTTTTTTTTTTCATTATAGTCACTGAAACCTTATCAGGAAGCTTAGCAGTTAATGAAATTACATAATGCATGAAGCAGGAGGAATCAATTAAATAATGGAAAAGTAGACTTCTAACATTTTATTAAATAACACCTTTCATTCAAAAAAGATCCAATTGGTATAAAAAAAAATTGTAAATGAGCTTTGTTGCTTAATAGAATGCTCTTTTGAATGTATGTGCATAACAGTCCAACTTTCTGCCTAAGGGTAAAGTAAGTCCCCAAGAGAAGGAATTTTCATAGGTCATTCCAAGAAGTGTAAATTCTTTTTTGGACAGAAAATAATAACCACTGTATGTTTAGCAATTTTCATTTCAGATGCAAAGCATGTCTCTTCAGTCTTAAATTTTCTAGTAAAAACATACTAGGTTTTTGTTTGCTTTATTTGTTTAGTTTTTAAATCCTCCTGGGAGAAAACCTACAAAATCAAGCAGTATAAAATGTAAACAACTTTCCTTCTAGGGGAAAAGGAACAAAGCGAACATCTACTGTTTCATAAAGTATTGGCAAGGTCTAGCCAAAGCTTCGTGGGGTGATGGATAAAATGGTGAAGGATAAGAAACAAGCTCTGTATTAACTGGAATATGGTTTTGACTGTATTTTAAAGTATTTAATGCAGACTTTAGTACATATGCATTCAGACTTAAATATGTTTACTAGTTTGTTGGTTTTGTTTATGGGGGCGGGGTGCTATGGTGGCAGGTTCTGCAAGAAGCTGCTAGAAGTTTCCCCTTTGTTCAGTGGACTCAGCTGGTTCTGGGGCGGACCCTCCACTGGCCAGGGCTGGGTCAACTGGCAGCAGAATGTTGAGTGATAACACCTCTGCGATAACGTATTTAAGAAGGGGAAAAATTTAAAAAAAAAAAAAAAAAAAAAAAGAAGAGGAAGTGAAGAAGCAGAAGCAGAGGCAGAGAGGGGGAGGCGCGAGCCTCGTGGGTCTTGCAGCCCTCATCCTCTGGCCTCCTGCCGGGCTGCCGTCTGGGCCCAACTCAGCCGAGCCGAGAGAAGAGAAGGGAGGAGATGTGAAGAAAAGCTGAGAGGCATCTGCCTGAGCTGATTGTGAAGAATTTATTGTGAGAGGAAAGACAGCAGATGCCAAGGTCAGTGAAGAACAGACCTCACACTGGGGCAGGGGAGGGATGTGCGGAGTTCTTCCCCCGGAGAAGGAAGGAGTGGCAGAAAATGACATGTGATGAACTGACCATAGCGCCCATTCCCTATTCCTCCCCTGTGGCACTCAGAGAGAGGAAGGAGGTAGAGATAATGGAAATTAAGTTAAGCCTGGGAATAGGGAGGGGTAGGGGCGTGTTGTTTTTGTTCTCTTCATCATTATCCTGCTTTGATTGCAATAATAATAATAACAATAAAAAATAATAAATAAATAGTTTTCCCCAAGTTGAGTCTGTGTTGCCTAAAATGGTAACTTCAATGACCTCTCCCTGTCCTTATCTCAAACTTCAAGCCTTTTTGTTATATTATCTCTCCCCCATTCCCTCAGAGGGTGGGGGCAGTGAGTGAGAGACTGTGTAGCTTGGTCCCAAACAGGGCTAAACTATGGCCACTAGCACTAAATATAATTTAATATTGCAGAAATTCCATTACAATCAAGATACAATATCTAAAATATAAAGTTGCCCAGTGTAAACAAATACACAGAAATATTGACCTTAACTCACTACAATCTTTCCAACATTAAGAACTATATTACAAGTATGAGCACCAGCATATTCTGGACAAATGTGTTCATTCAGTTCCATGAATAAATTAATTAGTTTTGGGTTTTTTTTTTTTATGAAATAAACCATCATTATCATATGATTTCCTTTTTTTTTTTACTTGTACATGTAAGTTAACAACTTCATACTGCTTGTAAAGCACCAAATTAATGGGAAAGCATTTGCTAAACTCATGTGTGAACTCCAGCATCTGCTTTGTATCATTTAGCCAATACATGATCCCTAATCACAGGCTATTTGTGTTTTCCGGACAGGTATGTGGACAGTTAAGAAAACCTTGTCGTTGTGGATAGAATATTTCCGGAACTTGTTTACAGCTTGTAATTCTTTGGTTATAACTGCATTGACAGTTCATTGATTTACCCAGAAAAGAATGCACCTGCCATTTCTTAGAAACTGCATTCAGACTTATAATGTTGTTGAAACTTTGGAACATTAATATAACTTTCTATGCTGCTGAAACTTTCATGTGATTTTACTATTTGATACATGTTGCTCTATTCCCTGGTTTCGTTTTCCCTTCTACTCCTGCCAGTATTACTGTTGATGGCCAGAGACCTCCCAAAGGCATTGTGAAACCTTTAATCCTTCCGGAGTCTTAGCATTAGAAAATGGTTACAAGAAAGATAGATGGGCTTGGGCTTACAAAGCTCATTAGGACCACAAGCACCCAAGTAAACATTAAGGTAACACTGAAGGCTCCAAGCATCCATCATAACCAGTAATAGAAGGAAACCTAGCTGCAGGCACTTCTGGGATTGGAAGGAAACAAAGACCTTTCATCCTTTTGCCAACCTCACCTCCAAGCAGAGAGGAGAGTATTAGGCCAAAAGCGGGTCCTTGTAAGTGCCAACACAGGCCTGTTAAAGTGGTTACAGCTTTGAAGAGAAACCATGTGCAAATCGAGCAACAATTTGTTCCCTCTAGCCCTATTTAATTTTTCTCTTTCTTTGCATTTATTTACAAGGCTCACCTTTCTTCTCAGTCAGAAGCAACATAGGAGCTCTGAATTCTCCTTTTGACTAGAAAATCCTTATGGCTATGCAGTGACCATCTACATGAACCCAGCGTACTTGTTTTGGGTCCTTGGCCATGGCCTAATGTAGGATTTGGGTCTGCAGTTCGTTAAAAAAATTAAGATCAAATAACAGCAGACAGCTTACCATTCCATAAGGGAATTATTCTCCCTTCCTATGGGGAACTGAAGGCTCATGGAATCTATACTGGGGAGATATAGCTCAAACATGAAGATATATTTTCCATTACTAATGTATAAACAGTAAATTGGACTTCAATGTACTTAGAATCTTGGTCAAACTGGTGTATCTTGGGTCTAAGGCTAGCTTTTAATAATTTGATTCTTATTTATACACAACACAAAGTTGTATATAATCGTTTTTATAATATTAAAAATGTTGATTATACAACATTCTCTGTAAGTTTACCTTTTACTACAGTAATACAAAATTTTCATTCTTTATCTCTGCATTACCCCAAAATATGCCTGGCTTCAAGAGACACGCACATGCATCCCTTATCTTTAAAGCATTAACCCCTGAGTCCAGATCATAAAGTACACGGTTAAGATGTCATCCAGACTCCAGCAGTGCACCAGCCCTTGGGAAGTTGTGATCAGAAAGACAAGTTAAGAAGTTAAGCCCAGTAAAGAAAACACTTCAGAAAGTTTAGTTTCCTGGAAAAGTGAGCAGGTGGAGAGCAAGATGTAAGAGATGCTTTCAATAAACTGGAAACTGGGGTTTTTTTTCTTTTTTTTTTCTGGTCAATTTTGTATTACTGACACCTTGCAGTAGTAATAGTACAATGAGTACTTTTTCCAAAGTAAGGCAAAGGTTGATGCTAAAGTAAGGGCAAGTGAGAAAAAAAAAATTACAAGAGTCAGCCTGAAGTATGTATGGCAGTTACAACAACCACATGGATACTACCTGGGCAAAAAGATTTCTAAGATCAAGTCTGAATCACAAGGACACATAAAATCTCAGAAGATCTCAGAAAATATGGAAGTTTAAGCTTGAAGAAGATACCTAACTGTGTAACAAAAATACTTGGCAAGTATTTTAGTTGACAAATGCCCAGA
The DNA here is from genome assembly GCF_036417535.1 of Chlamydotis macqueenii. Lineage (NCBI taxonomy): Eukaryota > Metazoa > Chordata > Aves > Otidiformes > Otididae > Chlamydotis > Chlamydotis macqueenii. Next base: position 26,383,916 of record NC_141558.1, read on the forward strand.
GAGGTGGTGGATGCCCCATTCCTGGAGACGTTCACCTGGCCTGGGGTCGGCTGATGGGAATTGCCTGTTTCCAAAAGGGAAACGGATACTTGCCCAGGAGCTGGCAGGACTTATAGAGAGAGCTTTAAACTAGATAGGAAGGGGGAAGGGGATAAAGCCAGGCCTGCTAGAGATCGGCCTGGGGAAGTGGTACTGGGATTAGGAGAGAGGCGAGGGGCTCAGCTGAGGTGCGTCTACACTAATGCATGCAGCATGGGGAACAAGCAAGAAGAGTTGGAAGCCATAGTGCGGCAGGCAAACTATGACCTAGTTGCCATAACAGAAACGTGGTGGGATTGCTCCCATGACTGGAGCGCTGCAATGGATGGCTACAAACTCTTCAGGAGGGACAGGCAAGGAAGGAGGGGTGGTGGTGTGGCTCTCTACGTTAGGGAATCCTTTTCTGCTACCGAGATTGTGACTGGGGATGATAACATTGAATCCCTATGGGTAAAGATCAGAGGAAGGGCTGACAAGGCAGACATCCTGGTGGGCGTCTGTTATAGACCGCCAAACCAGGATGAAGAGACAGATGAGGTATTCTACAAGCAGCTGGCACGAGCTGCACGGTCGTCAGCCCTTGTCCTCATAGGGGACTTCAACTTCCCTGACATATGCTGGGAGTACAGCACAGCACAGAAGAAGCAGTCTAGGAGGTTTTTGGAGTGCATAGAGGATGCTTTCCTAATGCAGTTGGTCAGAGAGCCCACAAGAGGAACTGCCCCGCTAGACCTGCTGTTCGCAAACAGGGGAGGTCTGGTGGGAGATGTGGAGGTTGGGGGCTGCCTTGGACAGAGTGACCATGAAATGATAAATTTCTCAATTCATGGTGGAGCTTGGAGGGGGAATAGTAAAACTGCTACCTTGGACTTCCGGAGGGCGGACTTTGAATTGTTCAAGAGACTAGTAGGGGGAGTCCCCTGGCATTCAGTCTTAGCGAACAAAGGGGTCCAAGAGAGCTGGTTGCTCTTCAAGAAGGGAGTCTTAAGGGCGCAGGAGCAGGCGGTCCCCCTGAGCCGCAAAATGAGCCGGCGGGGAAGAAGACTGGCGTGGATGAATAGGGAGCTATTCTTGAGGCTCCGGGAGAAAAAGAGAATCTACCGCCTGTGGAAGGAGGGACGGGCAACTGAGAATGAATACAAGGAAGTCGTTAGGATGTGTAGAGGTGAAATCAGAAAGGCAAAAGCCCAGCTTGAATTTAACCTGGCCACTGGGGTGAAAAGGAATAAGAAACTCTTTTATAAATACATTAACAGTAAGAGGAGGACAAAGGAGAATATCCACTCTTTGCTGGATGAGGCTGGGAATGTGACCACTGAGGATAAGGAAAAGGCGGAGGTTCTGAATGCCTTCTTTACGTCTGTCTTTAAAGGTCAGACCAGTTATCCTCAGGGTACTCCTCTCTCTGACCTGGTAGTCTCGGCTGGGGAGCACGCTAACCCCCCTGTGATTCTGGAAGAAACGGTCAGAGACTTACTACTCCAACTGGACTGCCACAAGTCCATGGGGTCGGATGAGATCCACCCAAGAGTGCTGAGGGAAATGGCGGAGGTGATAGCCGAGCCGCTTTCCATCATCTATCAGCGCTCCTTGTTGACTGGTGAGGTCCCGGAAGACTGGAGGATTGCCAACGTGACACCCATTTACAAGAAAGGTTGTAAGGAGGATCCGGGGAACTACAGGCCTGTTAGCCTGACCTCGGTTACAGGTAAGGTTATGGAACAGATAGTCTCGAGGGAGATCATGCGGCATGTGTGGGATGGCCGGGGGATCAGGCCTAGCCAGCATGGGTTCATGAAGGGCAGGTCCTGTTTGACCAACCTGATCTCCTTTTATGATCAAGTGACCCATCTGCTGGATGAGGGAAAGGCTGTTGATGTGGTCTACCTAGACTTCAGCAAAGCCTTTGACACTGTCTCCCACGGTATTCTCCTGCAGAAGCTGGCAGCCTATGGCTTGGATGGGTACACTCTTGGCTGGGTAAGGAGCTGGCTGGAGGGCCGGGCTCAGAGAGTGGTGGTGAATGGAGTTAAATCCAGCTGGCTACCGGTCACAAGTGGTGTTCCCCAGGGGTCGGTGCTGGGGCCTGTCCTCTTAGAATCATAGAATCATAGAATAGTTAGAGTTGGAAGGGACCTTCAACGGTCATCTAGTCCAACCCCCCTGCAAGAAGCAGGGACATCCCCAACTAGATCAGGTTGCTCAGAGCCTCATCCAGCCTGGCCTTGAACGATTCCAGGGATGGGGCATCCACCACCTCTCTGGGCAACCTGTTCCAGTGCTCTACAACTCTCATTGTAAAAAATTTTTTTCTCATATCTAATCTAAACCTACCTCCTTCTAATTTAAACCCATTACCCCTTGTTCTATCACAACAGGCCCTACTGAACAGCTTCTCCCCATCTTTCCTGTAGGCCCCCTTGAGGTACTGGAAGACCGCTATCAGGTCTCCCCAGAGCCTCCTCTTCTCCAGGCTGAACAGCCCCAACTCTCTCAGCCTGTCCTCATAAGAGAGGTGCTCCAGCCCTTTTATCATCTTCGTGGCCCTCCTCTGGACCTTCTCCAACTGGTCCATGTCCTTCTTATGTTGGGGGCTCCAGAACTGGACGCAGTACTCCACGTGGGGTCTCACCAGGGCAGAGTAGAGGGGGAGAATCACCTCCCTCGACCTGCTGGCCACGCTCCTCTTGATGCAGCCCAGGATGCGGTTGGCCTTCTGGGCTGCAAGGGCGCATTGCCCACTCATGTTGAACCTCTCGTCTACCAACACTCCCAGGTCTTTCTCCTCAGGGCTGCTCTCGATCCAATCCCCGCCCAGCCTGTATTTGTGCTTGGGATTGCCACGACCCAGATGCAGGACCTTGCACTTGGCTTGGTTGAACTTCATGAGGTTGGCACGGGCACACCTCTCCAGCCTGTCAAGGTCCCTCTGGATGGCATCCCTCCCTTCCAGCGAGTCGACGGCACCACACAGCTTGGTGTCATCGGCGAACTTGCTGAGGGTGCACTCTATCCCACTGTCCATGTCGCCGACAAAGATGTTGAACAGGGCCGGGCCCAGCACGGACCCCTGAGGGACGCCACTGGTGACCGGTCTCCACTTGGACATTGAGCTGTTGACCACCACTCTCTGAGTGCGGCCATCCAGCCAACTCCTTATCCACCGAGTGGTCCATCCATCGAACCCATGCCTCTCTAGTTTAGAGAGAAGGATGTCGTGCGGGACAGTGTCAAATGCCTTGCACAAGTCCAGGTAGATGATATCCGTTGCCCGTCCCTTGTCCACCGATGCTGTTACCCCGTCATAAAAGGCCAACAAATTGGTCAGGCACGATCTGCCCTTCGTGAAGCCATGTTGGCTGTCACCAACCACCTCCTTGCTCTCCATGTGCCTTAGCATGGTTTCCAGGAGAATCTGCTCCATGACCTTGCCAGGCACGGAGGTGAGGCTGACCGGCCTGTAGTTGCCCGGGTCTTCCTTGTTCCCCTTTTTAAAAATGGGGGTTATGTTCCCTCTCTTCCAGTCATCGGGGACCTCACCAGACCGCCACGACTTCTCAAATATGATGGCCAGTGGCTTGGCAACTTCATCCGCCAGTTCCCTCAGGACGCGTGGATGGATCTCATCAGGCCCCATGGACTTGTGCACCTTCAAGTTCCTTAAATGATCTCGAACCTGCTCTTCGAGCACTGTGGGCGGTTCTTCATCCTTGCAGTCCCTGCCTGTGCCTTCCACAGCTTGGGTGGGGAGACAAGAGTTCTTATCAGTGAAGACTGAGGCAAAAAAGTAATTGAGTACCTCAGCCTTCTCCAGATCCCGGGTAACCACAACACCAGTTACCTTCTGGAGGGGGCCTACATTCTCCTTGGATTTTCTTTTGTCCCCTACATACCTGTAAAAGCTTTTCTTGTTACTTTTTATATCCCTGGCCAGATTCGATTCCATCAGGGCTTTAGCCTTCCTCACCCTATCCCTGGCCGCTCGCACAGTCACTCGGTAGTCCTCCCAGGCTACCTGTCCCAGCTTCCACCCTCTATAGGCTTTCCTCTTCACTTTCAGTTGGTCCAGGAGCTCCTTGCTCATCCACGCTGGCCACCTGGCCTTTTTGCCCGACTTTTTCTTCATCGGGAGGCACCTCTGCTGAGCTTGGAGGAGGTGCTCCTTAAATATGGACCAACTTTCCTGGGCCCCTCTTCCCTCCAGGGCCGCCTCCCATGGCACTTTGCCCATGAGGTTCCTGAAGAGGCCGAAGTCCGCCTTCCTGAAATCTAGGGCAGAGAGCTTACTGTGCAGTTTCCTTGCCGCCCCGTGGATCTTGAACTCCACCGCGTCATGGTCACTGCAGCCAAGGCTGTCCTTCAGTTTCACGTCCCCCACCAGCCCCTCCCTGTTGGTGAGCACAAGGTCCAGCATGGCACCCCTCCCTCTTCAATATCTTTATTGATGATCTGGATGAGGGTATTGAGTGCACCCTCAGTAAGTTCGCAGATGACACCAAATTGGCTGGGAGTGTGGATCTGCCTGGGGGTAGTGAGGCCCTTCAGAAGGATCTGGACAGGCTGGAGAGCTGGGCTGAAGCCAATGGGATGAGGTTCAACAAGACCAAATGCCGAGTCCTGCATTTCAGCCACGACAACCCAGGCAGCGCTATAGGCTTGGGGCGGAGTGGCTGGAGGACTGTGTGGAGGAAACGGACCTGGGGGTACTGATTGATGCTCGGCTGAGCATGAGCCGACAGTGTGCCCGGGTGGCCAAGAAGGCCAACGGCATCCTGGCTTGCATCAAAAACAGTGTTACTAGCAGGAACAGGGAGGTAATTGTCCCCCTGTACTCGGCACTGGTGAGGCCGCACCTCGAGTACTGTGTTCACTTTTGGGCCCCTCACTGCAAGAAAGACATTGAGGCCCTGGAATGCGTTCAGAGGAGGGCTACGAAGCTGGTGAGGGGTCTGGAGCACAGGCCTTATGAGGAGCGGCTGAGGGAGCTGGGATTGTTCAGTCTGGAGAAGAGGAGGCTCAGGGGAGACCTTATAGCTCTCTATAACTTCCTGAAGGGAGGCTGTAGTGAGCTAGGGGTCGGCCTTTTCTCTCGTGTAGACAGTGATAGAACTAGAGGCAATGGTTTCAAGCTGCGCCAGGGGAGATTCAGGCTGGACATTAGGAAATATTACTTCTCGGAAAGGGTAGTCAGGCACTGGAATGCACTGCCCAGGAAGGTGGTGGAGTCACCGACCATGGGGGTGTTCAAGAAACGTTTGGATGTTGTGTTGAGGGATATGATTTAGCTGAGAAGTATTGGTGATGGTTGGACTGGATGATCTTTTAGGTCTTTTCCAATCTTGATAATAATTCTGTGAAATTCTGTGAAATTCTGAGGCTGGACAGGGTTCTGAGCAACCTGATCTAGTTGGAGATGTCCCTGCTCTTTGCAGAAGGGTTGGACCTTTAAAGGTCCCTTCCAACCCAAACTATTCTGTGATTGTGTGATTCTAAGAACAGCTGTATGAAGTCAGAGCAAAGGTCTATGTTGTCCTGTATCTGCCCTTCAATGACTAGCAGCACATGCAGACTTGTGGCGAAGAAGGAAAGGAGAGGAATGAAGCGTGGGGGTGGAGAATACTTTGTCATCCTCCATCAGTTTGGAACTTCTTGTCTCAGAGCCTCCTGAGCCAGAGGTGTTATCTTCATATTAGAGCAGACCTCAGAGGAGTTCCCTTCTCTATATTCAGCCCTGTATTACAGCAGAGCTACACATTGTGTGATGAACCATATCAGGAAGCCTCAGTCTCCAACTTCATTCCCAACCTGAAGAGTCCCAGTCTGCATGGTTCTTCCTCAGATGACAGCTGTTCTTCACCTTCAATCATCCCTCTCACTCTGCTCTTTTACCCTATCTCTCAGCTATCTATATTGGGAGCAGAAAATAAAGACAGGTGGATATTTTATTTACTTGTGTCTCAAAAATAAGATATTTTGCATATTTTTATTCATCTCTCACCATAGAATCATAGAATCATAGAATGGTTAGGGTTGGAAGGGACCTTCAAAGGTCATATGTTCCTCAAAGGAAACCCTCAGATTCTCTTCACAATTGAGCTTCCTAAGTCAGTAGGTTTGCACAAGGCTTTGACACAGGACTTGACCTAGGACAAAAATGTACCGTACGGTATGTAACATATATACCCAGCCACCATAGATGGGTTAGGAACCCTCTCTCAGTAAAAGATCTTGATTTTAATTTTTTGTATTTCAACTAACAACTAATTTCTTGATAGAAGCTGTGGAGGTAATTGGTAAACTGGTGTTTGGACATAGCCAAATATTTTCATTATGTCACTATGACCAAATTAATGTATCCCTGATTTAAGAATTTGATACCAAATAGAGTATGTTATGATTATTTAATTTGAAAAAGCAGGTACTGAGAGTAGGACACCTGCTTTTCCATATGAATTTGTACTTTTCTGTGTCATTTTTCTCTCTACTACTTTATGAAAGGTGAGGGTTTTGTATCAGTACCCATCAAGCTTTCTATAAATGCAGTGCAGCTCCTTTTATATCCATATCTGTAACAGCACATTTCCTCTAATTCTAGGATCGCTGTGTGAAGTCTCTGGCTTATGCTTTAGATGAGATGGCCTTTGATATATAAATAGTATGAATCTTCAGGACTGTACTCTTTCTTCATCTGTTTAAAATCTAATAAAATTCGACTCAGATCTCATGAACTGTATAAACATCCACTGCTTTCAAATGAATGTCCCCTTTAGTAAATCTAAATTAAATCTTACTAAGCATGCAGTAGGAATATAAGTATCATTCATAGAAATATGTATCCTTAATAATTAATTCTATCATAAACTTATGGATTGGTGTCATTATATATGGGATAACAATCTTTTATCTTCTGCTTGCATCCAGCTAGACCTGTACATGGCAAGATGATCTGTCAACACAAAAAAAGGTCTCAGAACTGTCAACTGGAAACTCATGGAAGTCACAGAGATGATCATCCATCGGCATCATCATTTGAGTACTCATATTGCTTAAGACAATCAGTGTTCTTCCTGATTACATTCTCAGGATGGTGGTATCAAACTTACGGAGTTGATTCTTTTTTCCCATGAACAAGTTATGTCTACAATAAGAACTTTTATTTTTTTGTATTTTTGAGGCTTCATGAACCAGTGGAATTCCAGTAAAATTACTCCAATCAATAGGATGCTTAAACTGGTCTTCCCCAATGTTACATTTCCAATGGCAAAAGGAAAGGCTCTTGGTTTTGTTTAGTAAGGGGGGGGCTAAGGTGGCAGCTTCTGTAGGAAACTGCTAGAAGTTGCTCCCCTTTGTTCAGTGGACTTGGCCGGGCCTAGGGCAGACCCGCTGCTGGCCAAGGCCGAGCCAATTGGTAGCAGAATGTCCCATGATAATGCCTCTGCGATAACGTATTTAAGAAGGGGAAAACAGGAAAAAAAAAGGGGGAGAAGATGTGAAGCAGCTGAGCAGGGGCAGAAAGGGGGAGGCGCGAGCCTTGTGGGCCTTGCAGCCCTCACTCTCTGGCCTCCTGCCGGGCAGCCGACTGGGCCCAACTCGGCCCGGCCCGGCTACAAGAAGTGGAGAGGAGATGAGACGTGAATGAGATGTAAAAAGGATCCTGAGAGGCATCTGCCAGCCTGTTGTGAGGAACAGCTGCAGACGCCAAGGTCAGTGAAGAAGGACGGGGAGGAGTAGTGCGGCTCCTGGCCAAGATTCCCCTGCAGCCTGTGGTGATGACCATGGTGGAGAAGGCTGTCCCCCTGCAGCCCATGGAGGTCCACGGAGGGGCAGAGATTCACCTGCAGCCCATGGAGGACCCCACGTCGGAGCAGGTGGAGGCCTGAAGGCGGCTGTGGCCCGTGGAGGACCTGCTGGGGCAGCTGTTCTGGAGGGACTGCAGCCCGTGGAAGAGATGACCCACGCCGGAGCAGTTTCACGAAGGACTGTGGCCCGTGGGAGGGACCCCACAAAGGAGCAGGGGAGGAATGCGAGGAGTTCTTCCCCCGACAACGAAGCAGCGGCATGAAACAACGCGTGATGAACTGACCGTAACCCCCATTCCCTCTTCCCCCCTGTGCCGCTCAAGGCAGAGGGAAGGTAGTAGAGATAATGTTAAGCTTGGGAAGAGGGAGAGGTGGGGAAAAGGTTATCTTGTTCCCTGTCTCATTCTCCTGCTAGTTTTAGAAATAAATTAATAGTTTTCCCCAAGTCGAGTCTGTTTTGCCCGTAACGGTAACTTTAAGGATTTCCTCCCTGTCCTTATCTCAAACCTTGAGCCGTTTTCCTCATATCATCTCCCCCTGTTCTCTCGGAGGGTGGGGGGAGTGGGAGAGAGACTGCGTAGTCTGGTCCCGATTGGGGCTGAACTACGACAGCTGTTTAGGCAAATGAGAGCCTGGCCAGTTTCTGCAGTCTATTCCCTTCAAACTGCTGCAGCTCCAAAACTCTAGGAATAAGGATGCTGAAGTGCATATCCCGGCCTCATCCTTTTATGATCCAGTTTTATACTTCTTCTTTAAGAATTTGTCTTACCACTTATTGAGCTTGCTCATACTGTCTGCTCCACTGCTTTCTTTGGCTTCAGGACCCAGAAGTTTACTATCTGCAGAGTAAAAATGTTCTTTATTTTGACAGTTGACTGTGGATAGATGGTTTTCAAAACATGTTATCCAAGCTAGGCGTTATGAAATGTCTGGTCTGGTATAGCTACTACTGGAGGGCTTCAGTTTATAAACTCAGACAGTCCCCAGCTGCATGGAAGAATCTCCGACAGCATTTGCCATTCCCTTTTTCTATCTTCTATGCAAGGGGTTTATCTATATGTAAAAAGATTCATTTAAGTTTCCTTCATCTCTTCTCATTGCTCTGTTTACCTATTAACTTTAAAGTTGGCATCGTGTACTGGCTATTCATCCTTCTCATTAGTAACAACAGCAATAACAATGCCTTATTATTACTATTATTGTTGCTGTTTCCTACTGTATTGTTCACTTGCATTGCATGTGTATGTGCCTGTTGCTTAAGATCTCAGTATTAGATCAGTTTCCCACTGAGCTGGACATGTAAAGGCACAGAAAAAAACCCAACATTTTATTGTATATAGCAATGCAAAAAAAAAAAAATCAGGTTCTTTTTTCATGCAGATTGCCTTATTTAGAAAGCTATTACCAGTCTCATTACAGCTTATTGTTTATGCTAAGCGGGTACTCAACCACTGACTTCTCGAAAAGAAAGACACAGTAATTCTTGTAAATTTTATGTAATAAAAGTCCAGCCAATTCAGTCAAGGTCAAAAATGCTTTTGTGATCATCTGTCTACCTTCCTACCCTTTCAAAAATAATTTTAGAAAACAGATTTGCTCTTTTAAAAATTTACATGATCCCACCTCTATGGACAAGTTTACACAGAAACACATTCTCCTTCCTGACCACACATTTTCATGGGATAAAAAGTGCTGTGTACTAACTAACTATAACGTACTAAGTATGTTTCGAAAGTTTGGTTTTTACAGCAGTTTTTTCCCCTTTATTTTTTTTATCAAGATGACGGAAATTATTTTTTTAGGTGAGAGAAGAGTCTAACCATTTAATCCAGATGATCCTGTGTCTGTAAAGGGTAGTCCATGAGTATATTCACAGCAACTATTTCCTCTTCAGCATTCCATTACCCGAATTAACTGCAGAGAAAAAGTCATGGCCTCGTGTCCATCAGACTTGTACATTATATATGGTGGTTGCCCCATCCCTGGAGACATTCAAGGCCAGGTTGGATGGGGCTGTGAGCAACCTGATCTGGTTGGAGATGTCTCTGCTCCTCGCAGGAGGTTGGACTAGATGACCTTTAAAGGTCCCTTCCAACCCTAACTACTCTATGATTCTATGATCACGAGTGAAAGGACAGCATTTTAAAGCAGCTCAGCTATGAAAAGGGTGCTCGTCCACATAACCTAATGTAAAGGTCTCAAACGGATATCGCTCCCTTGCCGGGACTTGTATCCCCGGAGTTAACCTGGAAACCGTGACTCGAGGCTGACGGGTTTATTTTTTTCTGCAAGCCAGCGTTTCCTTTGAGTTCCACCTCCCACGCACACCTCGCTTCCAGGGCCCCCCCACACCCCCGGGGGGCCGCCGATGTGCGCGGCCCGGGCCGGCCCCTGCCCCGCGGCCGCCGGGCCGGGCCGGGCCGGGCCGGGCTGCGATGGGGCGGGGGTGGAGGGGCCCGCCGCGCCCCTGGGAAGGCGCTGCCCTTCGCTGCGCGCGAGGGCCGGGCTTCCCCAGCTCAGACAAGCCCATGCTCGGCTCCCGCGGCGGCGGCGGGTTTGGTGCCACACCGTCCTGACATGTTGTAACTGGTTTCCACACGCACCGCGCCCGAGAGCCACGGCAAGTACCTGCCATGAGCCCTGCGCCGCCTTGACTCGCCGCCGCCCCGCTCACAGCAGCAGCCGGGTCGAGCCGCCCCGCCGCTCCGGAGGCGAGACCCCCACCGCGGGGCACCGGCGCAGTAAGTGGGTCTCCCTTCTACCCCCTCCCCGGCCCGGGACAGGGGGAGGGTTTGGCTCTGCCGCACCCGGCCTCGCGCTACGGAGGGGCGGGTGGGGCGCCCGCCCCCCGCCTTCGCCAGCGGCCCGCGAAGCGTTTGAAACGGGGTCGCGGGGATCGCGAAATGGAGGCGGCGGCAGCGGCGGTGGCTCCGGCCGGAGGCACTTAAGGGGAAGCGACGCCAGCAGCGTTGGCGGCCCGCGAGACCGGGCTCCCACGCCGCGCGCCCCCGCGGGGCGGCGGCGCGCAAGCCGCTCCCACTCCCCCCCCAGCTGCGCGCGTGTCCGGGGTCCCGCGGGGGTCCGCGTCCCACGTGCGGTGACCTCCGGGCTGAGGCGCGTCCCAGCACGTGGCGCCGCCGGCCGGTTGCCTCCGTTTTGCCGGAAAAGTTAACTTTCTGGTTTGGGGGAAAACAAGAAAGAAAGAAAGAAGCAGGAACGCTCGCGGTGTTGTTTTTCACTTGAATTTGATGCCCTTTGTATCCACGGAAAATACTGTAATTTCATTAATAATGAAATAATTGCCTGTCACTGCTTAATGTAGGTAATTATTATTTGTTCTCGATACAATTCTTTAATACGAAGGGTGGTGAAAGACAGCTGTCGTAAAACGCTCGTTCATTCTCTTAAAGGCCGGTCACACCAGGCCCTTAAGCGGTGGGGAGGCTCCTTGGCAGAGCGGCGGGTCAGAGGTGCTCGAGTGGGTGCCCCAAAAGCCATACCCCAGAGAAGGCCCGGCGACGAGATGTTCCCATGGTTTAAGTTTCCTTTAACTGAGGTGGCAAGGTTGAAACTTTATGCAGAAACTGTGAAAGCAATCACAGTTCCTTTGGAAAAGAGATATGGACGTCCCAAAGGAGAGGACCACAACCAGGGCCTCGCCAAGGACCGGCTGTACAAGCCTGAGGTTAGAGCTGCTCCCTGAAGTTGCTGAATAGGAAGTTTTACAAATCCTGAGAATATTAGGAAGGCAGGGAAATTGCTTGTCTTTAGCTCTAGCCTGGAGGACTGTGCTCCTGGAACCACTGCAGCATGTTGCATCATTTTCTTCAGTGGGCATTTCTTGTCTGCTGCTTTTGTGGAAGCTAGGACAATCTCTGTAGCTTTTTGCAAAAAGGCACATTTACTTTTCTTTCAAAGAAAAAGCTCTCGCTGTGTTCCTGATAATGGCGCTGGGAAGGTCCAGGCATGTTGTTAATAGAAGGACAAGATGATCATATCAGTGCAGGATTCAGAATTTGTGTTCTTCAGCAAAAGATTCAGTTTTAGCAGCTGCATTGGAGTTTAAATTCAATTTAAGTCCATTAATGGCACTTAATAAAAAAGTTTTAAGTAATTGGTCCCTGCGTCCAAGCAGAGAAGATGGTTGATATGCTGGGCTGGGATTAACAGCCAAGGTTACTTCTCAGAGGATGAAGAACAGCTTTCCTGGTGCTGGTAAAATTTGTGATCATGTACATGAAATCTGATAAAGCTCTGGAAGCCTCCAGAGATGGACCTCGTTCTGTGCAACCTTGCTCATAGAATTGGTGACCTGAGGAAGATCCTTGAAGAATCGAGTTGAATATGCAGAATTATTATACACAGTTGAAGAAGACACTAAAAAGTTTATTTTATAATTTTGTCTAAGCCTCTGGCTCTCTAAAAAACAAAATTATATTGGTTTCGTAGGTACATTTCCTACAAAATAGCTCTTACCTTCTAAGGAGGAAAATAGCTGTGGCAAGACATCTAGAGCTTTTGTCAAATATACCTGAAGCCATTGTTTTAATTTGAGAGTTTTCTTTTGTTTCTTCTCATGAATGTATTGCATGCTGATGTCCTTAATTCCAAAAACCAGAATTAGAATTTTTTCATTTGTCTTGTCTGTTGTGTGATTTATTTCCCTGCTGGCAGATTTTACATTTACCTTCTTAAATGAATGTGCACTGCTTTAAGCTGCTTTTCTAAACAGCACTTGTAAATCAAAGATCAACATCAAAGATGTTCGCTAAACCATTCTTGTTTGGAAGACACTGCACTAGAAGTCTCACCTTTCCAAGATTATGGTGTATTTATACCCTGCTTTCAGCATATGTCTGAGCATCAGTTACTGCATTTGACCTATGCCACAATTAATTAATTCATTGTTTTCAATGAAAAGTCAAACAATATGCTATACCATTATAAGGAACAAATCAAGAGAAGTAAACAAAACAAAAAACACACGTGAGCCAGCACACACATGCAATCATTTTTGCTTTTTATTTGTTCATACCCTTCAATATTTTATATTGCACAACTTTACATATTAAATATAGTCTTGTTCCCTTATATTACTTTCAAAGGAAAGAGTGAGAAGAAAAAGGGGATTTAGACAAGCTTTTGAAATAAACACATCTTTCTCAACTGTATAAATGAAGTCACTGGCAAAATTCCTATTTTAGAAGTATATCCATTCCAAAGTAATGCAAATTTTAGCAATATCATTTGTTTGCCTTTGTAAAATAAGATTTAATCTTAAATGTCGTAGTAAGACTGTTTTACTACACTGTTTAGAGAGTTACTTGTCCTGGAGGGCCCTAAAGAGGGGTGTAAAGTCACCTGTATTAGTGCTCACTCTTCAGAACAATTCAGCTGGGTGACTCTGTGTTTTGTACTCTTTTTAGTTTTTCATTCTTCATCTAAAATGTCTGTTCGAGATGTTTGGCTTCCATGGGACAGCGATGTGAAAGTTTTAATTTTACAGTATCCTGTGGATTGGTCTGTGTTGTCTGTGTCGGGTGCTTCGTTCTCTGGTGCCTTGCAGCACAGGCTGTATCTGCATCTGGGCAAAGTGAAATGGTATCACTCCTGTTTTATAACGTTTTATTTCCACCTGTGAGAGCAACGTAGAACGAAGCCCTGAATATCTGTCGCAGGAATACATGTAATCTTCGATTGGGGGAGAGCAGTCGGATCCCCCTTCACTTGCTGCTTTCCAGTTCACCAGAAAGAGTTGCTCTGGAAGCAGCCAGAAACACTCCTTTGCCCCAGGCTCGAAAGCAATCCTATCTGGGAAGATCTACCCTGCTACTGGCTGAGAGACAGGATTCAAATGGAATTATTTCATACGACATGCTGATGCCAGCCTTAGATCTGGATTTTTCTTTCTTGGTCTTTTTTTAACCTCAGACTTCCCGAGTTCCTCAGAAATCTTGGCTTAATGGAACAGTTAATTGGACTTTAGAGTATCAGGAGTATATGGGGATTTTGATTTTCGTTCCTTTAGGTTAATGTAGCTAATTTACATTTCCTTTCAAGAAGATTTAAACTCTTCCCAGCAGACAGTGGAAAGCAAATGCACAGTTTGCAAAAATTTCTGGAAGTCTTTGATATGAAGAGAGAATTGTGTTATGTTTATATGCCAGCAAATGCAATCAGAGTTCCATAGGGCTGTTCCTTGCTATTATACTGCTATACAATTATTTAGGCTTGTAGAACCCAGTGTTAACTTTCAAGCTATACTTTGTATATGCTTTTTGTATCTATCCTGCTTTCCTTGGATGTCTTTCCTACTTCTGCTGTCTTTCACTTAAGCTTCATGGCCTAGCCCTAAAAAAGGAAACAGTGTTAGCTTGTATCATATTTCTATTTTACATGGCCATGCTTATGCCACTCTCATGAAAATCCCCTCTGTCCTTTTTTTTTTTTTTCTTACCCTGTGGCTTACCTGCCCAGTGCAGAAGTTCCTTGCAGTTTAGGTTTTAGGCGAACGGTGGAGTTGCTGGAGTCCCGTAGGGTTGCACAAACGTGAAGGAAGAAACGTCGGTCATTTTTCCTTTCTCTACCTTAAATCCCAAATTGTCACAGCAGGAACCAACCCTCTCAGCCCTTGTTAAGTGAAATAAAAACATAGTAAGAATGAATTTATAAATCATCAGCAGTAAACAACTTATTATTAATATTTTGGGAGAAAAAGAAAAAAAGGTAAGATTAAAGCAGCCGCTCCTTTTGGCAGAAAGAATGAGCAGGGTGGAAACTAGACATCAGGTTGCTGATTCAGAGTTTGATCCCAGATGTGGGAGGAGAAGTCTTTCTCGAGTTCCTCATAACTTGCTGAAATGAGGTAGGCTGGTCCTGCTTGGGAGCAACAAATGGATTAGATCAGCATGGGAGAACAGATAGGTAAAGGAGAAGGACCTGAATGACTGCTGTTTCAAAGAAGCCAGAGAAAAGGAAAGCATTGCGTAGAAAGACTCATGCATCAAAAAGTAGGAAATACGGTTGGTTTCTCAAGTGTTTCTCTGAACACTACTCTGTCAGTTGTTATAAAGAGAGTTTTGAAAGTCAGCCTATGGTAGCGCATTGGAACAAGCATTGGGTATGTGTTGGTGTTACTGGTACAGTTCTTCAGTGTATTATGAGCTCTGCTGTAGCTTTTAATAGAAGAATTTCATCAAATCACTTAGTTATGTGTTTACTTTTGCCTTATGTAGAAGCAGCTCTTTATCTAGCTCTTTAATATTCATTTGGCAAGATTAATCTCTGAGCCTTTTCAAAACATTTTTAAGTTCTTGGAAGGTGCTAAAAAACTTAGAGCAACATTACCAGAAAAGTATTTTGCATGATATCTGTGTGTGTGTCTTACATCTCTAGAAATATTCTGATTGTTTTCTTACTTTCCTCTCTTTACAGATACATTTCATCAGCTCATGAATGGAAGTTTAAGAGACTTTATACAAAATACAGCTGAAAATGGAAACTTCATCTTTGCTATCGTCCTTACATGACGACTGCAGATCAGACAACTATATTGAACCTCATTACAAGGAATGGTACCGAGTAGCTATTGATGCTCTAATTGAAGGGGGTTTAGAAGCCTACAAAGAATTTCTTTCCAAAGAGAGATGCTCAGAATTTCTAGCAGATGAGGAAATTGATTACATTTTGAACAATGTTCACAAACTTCCCCAAAGCACCATTTATTCATCTAACCATGCCATTGATGACACCTCTTCCTCGGGAACCTACTGGCCCATTGAATCAGATGTGGAAGCTCCAAATCTTGACTTAGGTTGGCCCTACCTGATGCCTGGAATTTCTGGTGGCACAAATATTGATCTGCTTTTTCATCCACCACGAGCACAGCCTTACACCATAAAGGAAACTATTCGGAAGACGATACGAGATGCAAGAAAGGTAAACATGAAAAATACTATTGAAAATAAAAGTGTGTCATTAATAATCTAGTTAATGTTTTACTAGAGCCTTTTTTTTTTTCTTCTGACAGGAAAAAACAATCTGACAATTAAAATAGAAAGGTTTTCCCAGACTGAGATCATTCTCTTCATATCACATGCAGTAATGTTATTAACCTTATTAACAAGAGATCAGGGATTAATTTGAGGGATTAATGAAGGATAATTACCATTCTACTGTAATGATGACCAGTCCATGAGAAATTCGTAGCTAATCAGCATACCTCTTCTTTGACCTCAGTTGAATATACCTCAAGTGATATAATTCTATCTAACTTCAGGATATATCCTAAGGTTTCTCTCTTGCATGAGTGGCAACACGTATTGGTTTGCTATGGTACTAAGTTGTTTTAAGAAAATAACACCTTGGTGTATATCTGACTCGTGTACCTTGAGAGTCTCAGATTTTGTGATTTTCTATGCCAACCATCCCTGCAGAAATTAGTCAGAAAGTATCAAAGAGAGCTCAGAAGAAAAAAAATATAGCTTTAGGCAACAAGGAATTAGATTTTACCTTCATTTCTGACTAATGGCTAATTTTTAAGAAATGTGGACACTTCTTCAAATGTACTTGCCTCTTTTTAGGGGCACTTACATCTTGAGTTTCCTAAGGCACATCTGGCTTACCACTCAGTGACAGGGTGCTGTACGTACAAACTGTCTGTTGCTTTCCAGCGTCAATTTAAAAAAAAATCACCAAAAATGTGTTAGCATGGAGATCTGTTTTACTCTGGGCCATGTTTCCTCTTTAAACAGATGTGACAAGGTTTCAGAAGTATTCCTAGCAAGTATGTCACACTCCGCTTCCTTCCCCGTGAAGTAAATCATATTCTGCATGACTCTATGGGCTTTAAATCCGAAGAACGTGCTCTAGCTGGAGTGCATCCGTAAACCCTTCAGTGGCTGAAATGTACGTGTAAGCATGTGCAATAGAAAGGGACTGAAAAGGGTGGGGAAGGGAAGGACAATGTCTTTTTAAGATCTCACCTCTATTTAGATAAGGCAGGTCATTTGTTGCCATAGGAGAGTTATCACTAGGCCTTTTATCCTGCAGTTTACTATCTAGAATGACTCTATGTTCAAGGAAGAGGAGAATTAATTACTTCTCTCCCTCTTTGTCCCTTTCAGAGTAAGATGTGGTGTTTTCTGCTTTTGCTTGCAGTGAGGCTTGACTGTAACTTGCCCACGATACTGGGTGATCTTCTTCAACTGCAGCTCCTGAGCTACCAATGTATCCACTGTAAGGCAAACCACAAAAACACAGTGAACTCTATTGCCGAGACTAGTTCAGTTTTGCTGCAAGGTCTTGAAATGCCATGAAGAAAGGCTGTTTCCAGTCAGTTGCCATGCTTTTTGTGCCTAGCTGGCTGGCTGCATGCAATCCAGTCCCTTTCTGAGGGCTCTCTTAGCTAGTGGTGCTGCCTTGTAAAACACCATTTTAAGGAGGATTCCTCTTTTGAATGCAGCTATGGGGAAAAATCAGGTGTGATTCTTGCCCCTCTTTGGAAAAAGTTTGAGTGCATAGTAATATTGGCTCTCTGATGTGTTTGTGGTGCTTCCACTTTGTAAAGAGGATGTTGTGTATGTGTCACTGCCAAATCTGACAGCTGACAGGTTTGCTTAGTTAATCAGCACAACCTCAGCAGCAACAACCATAACACTTTTGATACAGTGATGCAGGTCGGTCGCTTCACGAAGCAGCAATTAAATCTAAAAGACATAGTGTTGTTCAGCCTCTTCTGTCTGCAGATGCATAGAAAAGTTTACAGGATTTCTAAGTGAGGTAAAGTAAGGCAGTTAAAACATGCTTACAGCAGGCAAACACTTAGTAAACAGGCTAACTCATTTCTTCTAAGCCTAAGTTTAGTTTATTTATGTTAAACAGGGTTCTTTGTTATGTAGTAATGGAGATATGTAGTCATATGAGAATATTCAAAGGAAATAGGAAAAGGGTACACATGATAAAAAGAAACCTGTAAAGAGTAAACAAGTTCTTCAGCAAATTGTATTAAACTAATACAGCTCTAAGCAAAATCTATGGGAATTTTGGCAAACTTCTGTGGGAAGGTAAACAGACTGTTGGAGGTGGGCACATTCGTACCGCCAAACTTTAGGCACCCAATGTGAGTGCCTGAGTTCAGGCACTGATTTCACTGGACAACCTGAACACTTGATGTAGTAGGAAACCAGCTCCTACAAGGGCAAGGCGGAGAATGTTTCTGCACTGATTCACCCCATGAAGGAACCCATTTGATATACATGTCTATCATGTATATGTACATACTAGACCAAAATTCATGAAGAAGACTGAGCCAGTTGAAACTTAGATTCTCTTGAATATTTAGAGATATATAAGAATAAGATGACATTACTGGTAGACTTACTCTTGCCCTCTTTCATGCTTGATGCATCACAGTGTCAGTTGTTAAAATGATCATTACATATGTTAATTTTGACCTTAAGAAGGTGTGTTGTAAACAACATTAAGCAACTTGCTTGCTGACAGCGATTTTTCCTGACTAAAGAGGAAAATCATTTGCAAGCCTATGCTACACTAGACTAAAACCAGTGACTATGAAAAAGTGGCGTAAGAACATCTTGTCACTTACATGTTTCTTAAATGTATAATATTCATAAAAATTATACACCTCACCTTCACAGTAAGTATGGTCAGTATAATAATGGAGTTTTTCTTACGAAAAAGGGTCAATATTATTGAAACCTAGAAAAATGAGTGAGCCATTTCAACCATTTTAAGGAGATAAATCCATGTTTGTGATATATGTTTCCTATATTAGAGTAGGGGAACTGTATCATAAATAGGGTGGCATGACATTACAGTCTATACTACAGCATTTCTGCGGAATAGGTGTGATGTTAGCAGAGTGCCTTAGGTCAAACCTAGTATGTCAACAAAATGGGTTTACTGTTGGTGTAACTAGACCTCATCTCCAAATGATACAGCTTGCCAGCCACCCTCCTCTGTCAACATAACCTGTGTTCATACAAGGAGGCTGTTTGGCGTGACTGTGTCAACTGGGGAGACACGAGTCTTTTTCAGATGTTGATATAGCCATGCAGGAAAAAAAGCACTGCAAGGGCCGTCTGACCTTAATGATGGAAAGACATTTGTAAACAAGATAGTAGCCTTATTTCTTGTGTGTTTTGGAGGCTTCTACCTTTAATTATTGGCAAGTTTCCTGCTTCTCTGAAGCTTGAGGTGCTCCTACAGCCTGACTTATCCTGACTGGGCTGTCTGAACCACAAATGATAGTAGTTTTTTAGCAGTTTTTTCTGAGAAGATTATTCATCTGGGAAATCGTGTAAAGATGATTATGCATCCATGTCAGATTAACATGAAACTTCCTTCTCTTACTATAAAGTAACACAGAGACTTCAATAATGAAGTGTCCTTTCGTTGTATGACTTCTCGTAAGAGTTGCCTCAAAACCGTCACTTATGAGCGTAGTGCACGTGTGCAAGAAACTGCTCATCCTATCTTCTCAGGTGTGATTGACACGGTGAAGCAACAGGGAAAGGACAGGACAGAGCACCAGAGGGTCCTCCTGGCAGTGTGTTTTTCTCTTACTTCATTAACTGGATTCCTCTCTCCACCACCGAGACATTCCTACATAGTTTTAGAGAGAATGCATAGCTCTGAGTCTTTTAAGTTGATAACCAAATAAGGATCAGCTCTTCCTGGAGAGAATTCAAACCTGTTTTTCAAAGAACCGTGTTGTTTAGACAACCCAGGGATTGATGGTTTGCAGCACAAGCCAGAAAACACTGGAAAACTTCCCTGACATACTTAAGGGAATTTCTGATGGAATGTAAGAGGTTGCACGCTATTTGATAAATATGCAGTACTTTTCACTGATTTTATTGTATTCGGATAGACTAGCAGTCTTAAACCTGGGTTCATAAAATCAGGCACAGTTGTGAGACTTTTAAAAATCTTATTTCTTTTTAGAAGCTTAACTAGAAGTTTAGATGGTTAGTGTGTTATCATTTTGGAAACTCAAAAAAGGCAGTTGTTTTTTTTTCTGAATTACTGATGATTGGGCTTTTTAATGTGAGAAAGGGCTGCAAAACTTGGACCTTTGGGAAGGAATTAAGTTACACTGTAAACGACTGTAATTTGTTATTAAGTCTTGCTGACGCCACTGTAGGTAGACCTTTAGTAAGTCAAACAGGACTTACAATTCTCGTGAGAGAGAGTTATGTATAAAATCTGATGCCTGTGTTGTCTTCTAGAGCAGTGGATCTAGGCAAATAAACAAAAACAATTGGCTCATTTTGCAATCATATAAAAAGGAAAATATTTTCCTCCAATTTGGGTGGGGTTTTTGGTTTTTTTTTTTTGGTTTTTGTTTCAGGTAAGAGTGAGAGGTTGTGTATTACAGAAAAAAATGTTTTTTTCACTATTGATCTCATTTAGTCGTGTGTGTAACAGAGTAATAATGATCTGTTTCTGGCTGCAGTCTAGTATGAAAGAAAATAAAATTCTCTGCATGCCTATATGAAGAGTGATGTTTCTATATA
Source organism: Chlamydotis macqueenii (assembly GCF_036417535.1). NCBI lineage: Eukaryota > Metazoa > Chordata > Aves > Otidiformes > Otididae > Chlamydotis > Chlamydotis macqueenii. Next base: position 26,404,293 of record NC_141558.1, read on the forward strand.
GAAAGAAACTTGTAGCACATGGGTGTGTTGAGCAATCTTTTTGTACTCTCAACAATTTGCCAACTATTTTAAATGTAATTTGAATGCAGACTGGAACAACGATAATGAATCATGTTTGTGGCAATGCTTGTCTTATGTCATTAGTTGCAGCAGTCCAAGTAGATGAGAGAGAGAGGTTGCATTTTTTTTTGTTCATAAAAGCTAGAGCAATCTGCTAAATTCAGGGAGAGATAATAGATATATGCAATAGTCATCCCACTCAAAAGTTTTCTATATCATCTGTAGAGTGTCTGATAAACAATGGCTATCTTTTAAGCTGCTAGTAACACATAGAAAGACTCAGTTCTCAGCTGAAGATGTATAGGCAACATTTTCCCTGCCAGAGTATTCTACCTCACAAGGATTTCGGCAGGTGCTTTTTGGTTCAGCTGCTACGCTGAAGGGTGCATTCATCATTCAGTTCCACTCGCCTTCTGTTAAATGACTTCCTGTTAGTTGGAAATGAGCATGGCCGTCATGTGTATGGTTTCCAGGTGAAACACGATTGATAGATTTGATAAATTTATTAGAGAGCATGAGGTCATGTCCCAGCTTTTCTAATCACACAGGGCACATGTGATGCGTTGGAAGAGGACACGTGTCTTGCTCTTGGTGCTATTATTGCGTGACTCAGTATCAATTTTTTTGACATCTGCTCACAAGTAATTATTTCAGGTATTTTATCTGCTTGGGTTTGCCTTTGGAGTCTTCACACAATTTTACCTGCCTGCCCCCACCGCCCTGCCACTCCCTCTGTGTAAGGGTAGTGCCAGAGCAGTCACAGCAGTGCACTTACAATGCAGACAGTGAGAACTGCCATCGATGGGACACATCTGTAAGGACTTTTTTAATCTGGAAAGCCTAGGACCTCTGTGAAATGCACTCCTTATACACAGTTGCTCTAAACATGAAATCCACTGTTTTTTCCTGCTAACTTACCCATTAGGTGGGAAGGATCCAAAACTGAAAAGTAAGCAGGAGCTAGGGCTAGCCTGGGGAGTGGGAATCTGATAAAAGAATTTTTAATCAGTTCTGGTGGTTTTTTACTCACAGGTTTCCATCAGGTCAAAGTTTTGCAAGACTATTTTGACATCTTTGATATTTGTATTTTACATTTAAAAAATTAATTAATTAATTCATAGGTATTGCCATTTTATTTCACAACTATGCTAATGTCTTACCAAAATAGCACACCTCCGTGATGGAATTAAAAATGGAAAAGGGAAAATTAAAGGTAATATCTTACAGGTATTCCTGTATTAATGTCTGTTTCATTCATGTGTATATAAGAACTAAGCATATGCATATACTTTGCAGCAATATTTTTTCATTAAAACCTTTTCTCTCATTGACATAAATCTTTGTCAGTCAAAACAAAAGGGCTATTAAGAAGTCATCTACACTTTTTGCACATTCAGTAGATTAAAATGTTTTTTGTCATATCCAGTAATAACTTTGCACTGCAATATGCTGAAGCAATTATAGGTCAACATATGCTACAAATACAAAACCACTGATTTAAAATAATTTTGCCCAGGCAGAATGCTTCTTCCAGTGCCCAATCCAGTGTATCTGGGTTTCGTCCTTCTCTTCTTTTCTTGCTTGTCAAAAAAAAAAACCTGATAATGTTGAAGTGCTACTTTTGTTCTTCTGCATTCCTATCCTCAAGACATCTGAGTTTTTCAGATTTTTTTCAGCCAGGGAAAAATCTTACCTGAAGAACTACAGGCCTAAACACTTCACATTCATATTGCCATAGGCCTTTTTTGATCTCTTGCAGTTTTAGCATAGCTTTTCATCTCTAATCGCTTTCCAACATAGCCAGTGATGCTCTGAGGGATGGGGGGCACATTTGGGTGATTTTAAACTTTAAATTTGTTTGTTATGTATCTGGATTTTGAAACTAAGATATTATACCATCTGTGATAGAATTTTAGATGGGCATAGCTTAGTATACATATACCTGCAGTACTGCAGCAATATTTATGTAATACAGTATGATAGAAACTACATGGAAAGTGACTGCTGACATGGAGGAAAGCAAAAAAAATCTAAAGAGAGCTGCCAGTTCAGAATTTCGTATTCCTCTGTTTGTAAGGAGCAGGATTGAATGCCACCGAGTTACATGTATTAAGTTTCCTCATGTATCAGGTCTGAGTACAAGTATTTACTTCACTTGTAATTATTTCAGAACAATTTGCTTAATGCTGTGTTATTTTCACCGAGGAGTACTGCAGGTATTCCAGCACAGGTGATAGAGGAGTCAAAGTACACTTTAGTATTTACCTCTCTAAAAGAAGTGCAGACCTCGCCATTGATACCAGTGTGATCACGCCTTTCCTTTTAGCCTGTTGATAAGGTATGTCTATAATCATTTTCTAATAAAGACGTGCTGTTCTGTACAATAAAAGTTAAAGTCCACATTTTCAAAAATGCTGTCAGCATGCCTGAGACCTCAGAGGGCTTTTACTCTTTAAAATACTCCCATAATTTACCTTTTGGAGGAAAGAAGCAATGGCTGTCACAGCAGTAATGGGGTGTAACTGGTGTTGAGCTTGCTACTTTATAGTAGGATCTGCAGACATCCATAAAATGACTCACCTCAGTAGAGCTGTTCAAAATAAATATTTGCAGTATCTGGCTATGGCTTGCTTGATGGACAAAGTTAATAATTTTTCAGTATACAGTCCACTGATCAGTAAGTCAGTTGTAGTTACAGTAGTATTGTTTGCCTTATAAATATAGAAGTGGAAGCAACCAAACTAGCCTTCTGTGCTTTCCTTGCCTGTGTTTGACATCTTTTCTGGTAACCTGGGTGTTTGTTTTCTGAAGCTGTAAACATCATTATGTTTCCCTGCATATCTGTATATCCTATAGTTTACTGGCATCTTAGTCTTCCTGATTGGTGCCAGCCAGTACAGACATACCATTACTGCAGTATAAACGGTAGATTCAGAATTTATATGCTCTCCTTTATTCTTAGCTGTCAAAGAACATGACCAAAGTGTGTGCAGTTTTATAAATGAGAATACTGAGCCACAAAAGCATTGAATTAATATATATCACAATTCAAAAAGAAACACAATTATAAACCAAAAGCCTGAGAGTATTTTATGTTAGCAAGTAGTACTCAGAGCAAGTAGGGACATGATAAAAAGCTTTTATTTTCTTGTCCCTGTGGTTTTAGTTGATAAAAAAATCATAGTTGCGCATTTAGAGTTACAGCTATGAAAACTCATTTCTGAGGAACATCAGTACTTCTCCAAAAAAGTTTACATTAGTGTATAGCTGTAGCTTTTTAGTGCTTATTTTTCAAAAATATTTGTAAAAGCATAAAGTCCTTTCTTATCTCCAGATAAAGAGGGTGTATCTTCAAGACATACACAGCATGTTCTCATACCTTAGTTAAGAGCGGATTATCTTAACCAGTTCTGCCTCTTGGTCTGGAGTGCTTGCACTGACTGCCCAGGAGATGCAAGACGTGAGGGAACCAGAACACATTCCTCAAAAACAGGATCTATGGTAACCCCTGCTCTCCTCAGCAAGGTGTGTGAGCACGAAGTTGCCTTGAGAAGACTTCTGTGATGTGTCTTTTATCCAGGGGTTTTTGCTAACTGCAGCACCAGATCTCCTCAGGCCTTTTCACTTCTGCCAGTGATCCTGCCGTGAGAGATGAAGCTGGGCGATAGGGTAATATGAGAAGTTATGCACCATACCTCTTAGAGATGAAAAGAAAACTTTAATATCTGCTTCATCCACTAGCAGTTGGGCTTGAACAGTAGCACGAGATTGTGGGTTCAGGTAGCCAAATGGGTGTGCCTTCACTTCAAACGACAGGTACAACATCTCAGCCTTATTTTCATGCTGTTTCCTGGAGCTGCAGGCACTCTTTGCCAAGCAGACTGCACTTTGGCTCAATAAACTCTCTTTATGGCTTAAGCACTAGGTAAAGACCAGGCATCACTGCCTAACACGGGTGAATCTGAGTGGCATCAGCCCATAGAAGGTACTGTAGTTAGTGTTTTCCTCCTAGGCCTCTGAAGCCAGAAATAAAAGTGAGGATGAGATGAAATAACCAGCACAGAAGAAGAGCCAGTGCCTGCTGATTCTCTGAGGGATCTTTCTCAGGACATGCCCACCAAGGGACAGCCCTTTTTAAGCCGTGCAGGATTCACTGATCAGAGACATCAGAGGCAGTGAACAGAAGTGAAAGTGCCAGCCAGCAAATCTGATCTCCCTCAAATGCCAGGGGGATGCTGCCTGTCAAAGCAACCAAGTCTCCATCCAGCGTGACGGAGCACAATAATATCTGAAGCTGTCTACTGTTCTGATAATTTCTTGGCACTGCCTAATGGTAGATTAGCAGAGGCATGCAATAATTGCCTGAAAAGTCACTGTCACAAGCGTGGGTTTCTTTGAAATAGTAGGCAGGTATATGTGGCTGCACAGTATCTGTTTGATGGAGATATGTAACCTGTCTTTGCTGAGGATGGGCCTAAAAATATCAACCATCAAAAGGTCTAACTCTTACAGTAGAGTAAGAGTAGAGAATAGTGCCTCTTACAACTCATACTGTTAGAGGTCTGCAGAAAGCTGCTTTAAAAGGTAGCAAAACCCATATTTTTGCTCAAAGGAGATACTTTTGAAATAAGAAAACTAAGCGTAGAGATGAAACTGGCAATTATGACTAAGTCTTCATTTATTTATTTGCTAGCATGTTATTTCATGTTTTAGCACCATATGATCACCAGTAATATAATTATATTTTATGATAGATTTTATGATGCACTATATGATTGCAGTAATATCATCATCTATTTTGTTCATTAATTCTAGGCTTATTGAATGAGAGTAAGCCACTTGTCCAGAAATCTAATTAGTCAGATGATTTTATTTCTTACATATAAGTTAAATTTAGTGATGGAATCATTACTTTTCATCAATCCAGATCTGAAGTGCTATGATACAGGATTGCAAACTCCTGTTATAGGGTTTCTGTCCTGAGCAAAGGCTCAATACTTTGACTTTAAGTGTACTCAAATAGACATACTTATTTTTAATTTTGTTAGTGGTGTTTCAAAAAATCCTAGGGATCAGAATTTCATAATCCGCTAAATTCAGTGGAGAGATATTGCTTGTACTATCTGAGGAGGTGACACATTTAGTTATACAAAGTAGTCCCTCTTGTGATATAAAGTAAAATAAGAAAGCATTTCAGTTTAATATGTTACTCTCTAGTTCATAATCCAGCTGTATCTTTTTAAGGCAGTAGACTATATGTAACAAAAATACAGATATTCAGAAAAGGGAAAAGATATAATTTCTGAAATATGTCATAATACTACTTAAGTGCGAGCATTGAAGTTACCAGGCTGAGCAGTGTATCTGAAATCAGCATGATGATCTTTGACAGACCTTTTTCCATAGAATGTAGTTAGTTTAAAAAGAATGGAAAAAAACTAGGTGTTTAAAGATTTTGGGGGTTTTCCAGCAAAATACCTGGACTGAAACATTCTAGCAGCACAGTTATATAGCATTATCTGTTGTGCAAATACTATATGAATGAGAAAGAAAAAGTTGTGGCATTTTAATTCTATATACAGAAATCTCTTTGTCTCATTTTAAAGAAGTAATGATAACATTATTGGCTGTGTTCCAGTCCACCCTAGTGTTCACATAAAGTTTCTAGTTTTAAAAACCCAAATGGAACTTACTCAAAGCTGCTTGCTTCCATACAGTTTGTATGGGGATCCATACTATAATGCATGGAAAAAGAAATGGACGTAGGTTTAGGCGTAGTTTTTCCTTGCTCAGTACGTCCAAGTTTGGGCAGACTCTTTGATCTGTCGTGGCTGAATGTCTGTCACATAGTTTAGGAAAAAAAATCCCTCATATGGCACAGAAGTACAAGAAACTTCTTGTAAATGCCTAATTGAAGGCATTGTTGCGCTAACGGTGGAGATGTTACTGATAATTACACTAAATATTCTGTTTGGAAATTTGGAAATTATGCAAGAAATCATTTTGCAGGCTTTAGGTTATTTTTCTAGTGAGGACTATTTTGGAAATATGGGAAGCATTGTAACACACAAATTAAAAATAATCCATGACTTTGTTGTTTTTTTTTCTCAATTAGTGTCTTCCATTGACTCTAAATCCTGTAGTGCCATGTTACAGTAAAAATGCACTGGATTATATTTTTGCATCCTAGTACATCTATTTTCAGCAGCTATGAATAAAGCAATTACAATGTAAGTAAGAAATGTTGATCTGTTCTGGTTTTGTTTTTATATTGCTTATCTGTGGCTCTAGATGGGATTTTAGCCTGAAACAGTAAAAGGTAAAGCATCCTGCTTGATCAGTGTTATGACGATAAACTATATAAAACCAGGGGAAATCTCTTTACCTATGAAAAAGGGAAAAAGTTACATTAAATTATTGTCAAATTATCTGTATAAATAGGTTACATAGTATTTATATAAATAAATATACACACAGACACTCTGGAATTTCGTTGAAAAGCTTGCTATCAGCAAGTGCCACAGTAAATACTGCACCATACAGGCTGAAATGCAGAAAACCTATGACTATGATGTATGCAAAAAATCTTTCGTGGTAATTATTAACATATTTAACTAAATGAATGCATGAAAATTGAGAATGACATTTCACTTAGGACATTTTCATTCATTTCAAAGTCATGGTTGGCTCTTGAAAGTCAGCAGATTGTCCCAGAAGGATTTTGATGTTAATAAACTATACTCTCTTTTTCCTTCCTTTCCCAACTTGATCAAAACCACAAAACCAGGAAAATCTCAAATTAAATGTTTCATTTGTTTTCAAGTTGCCAAATATTCCTCAGTGTTTCAGAGAATCATTCATCTGCAATTTTTGCTTGTTCGGTTGTTTTCAGGCACACTTTTGGGTGCTTTGTGTCTGGGATTTTGAAGGGAATGAGTCTTCTGCTCTGCATCCAGCAAGATTTCCTATGCTCTGGGTTCTTTTCCCTCAAAATCCCAGCAGCAAGGCGTTAGTTTTGAGCTTGTTCACAGAGACACGATCTCCCCCTAAGACTAGTAGTGATTCTGATATTTTAATGCATATGATGTTTTGTATAAATCAATCTCTTTCTTTACTTCTTTATTATATGCTAGTACTTGTACTGTGTTCATGTTCCTCTCTGTGAGCCTTGTCATTGCTTTCCTTTTCAGATACGATTTGCTAATTGATTTTATTGGAACTTGTTTTGAAAAAGAGCTGGGTAAACATGAACCTGTAGTCAATATTTATAACCTTTAACAACTCGGAGTGTGTTACCAGTTTTCAAGGCCCTCCCTATTCGTCTTTGCAGCCGTTTCCAGACTGCAAAAGCAGCAAAAGCAGCAGACGTGGATAAAACTGAGAGATTCACAGATTTTGATGGCAGAAGGGACCATTGTGATAACAAAATCTGACTCCCTGCACAACACAAGTCTGACAGTGTTGTGTCTTCAAAGAGCTGATACTAAGAATAAATCTGACCCTAAGACACTGGGGTGCTAGTCTTACAGTCAGCGCTTCTGGGAAACTCATTCATAATTGCTCAGGAGATCAGATTTTTTTTTTGCACAATCACTTTTCTCTAAATGATGGAATTTGCTTGAAGAAATCCATTTTGCAAACCTAGACCAAGCCTGCTTGAGCTTTCTGCTTGGGTATCTCATCACTCAACATGACAGTCAGCCAAAAGAGAAGGTGCAGAGAATGTTAAATGCAAGACTGGAGGGCGAGGTGAGGCTCTGGCTGCTGCGTAGCTGCAGGGATTGCTTTCGGAGGGATTTGGGGATGCTCAGCGTCTCTGGATATACAAGCCATTAGCCCCTGAGGATCTGTTCGCATGCCACGGTAAAGTGCAGCGAGGAGGTTCACAAGAAGCAGGGCGTTTTCACCTTCCCACAGCATCACGTTAGCGTGACTAGACTGTTTGCAGTAACAAAACTAATTAGCGATGGGCTGACTCAGCTGTCCCTGCACAGGACAGCGGTGTGACACGCACGCACACACCCTATATATTTTCAGTTTCCCAGATAAAAATAGATGCAACAATGTTATTCCCGTATTTATGAAATGGTTTTTGCTTTACATATGAAAAGCTTTGTGCATGCACTTAAGTGTTATTGTAAGTAATTTAAGAGGAATTCAAAAAGCTGCTTATTTTTTTTCTGGTAATTTTTCTGAGTCTTTTATGACAGAGAAGTAGCAGACTTCAGTAAGTTTTAATTTTTTTTTGTTATGCCATGAAATATATGGAAGGCCATAAATAACATTAGTCTATTAAAATATATTTCTATGCTAATATCTTCTAGAACTAGCTAAAAAGCTTTTTTGAGTGATTCACATGCTTTTCTAGTTCCATGTGTTTACATCAATTTGAAGACCTTTTATATCCTTTTAAAACAAATTATTCTTTGTATCCTTTTATTTGTGCTTAATATGAAAGTCTTGTGATTAAAAGCATTGGTCTTGGAAGATGTGTATACAAATTCCTCGTAGACCAGAGACTCCTCATCTATAAATGTGAAGATTAGCTCAGAGTGATTTGTGAAGACATGTACGTGGTTTGGGGTACTCATGTACTAGGAGGAACAGTGAACACAATTTCAAGAGCTTAAGCTGGAATTTATCTTCTCAGGTGCTTCTAATGATTTAAAACTTTATGTATTGCATCAATGTTGTGTTTATTTTTTCTTATCCACGAGATTGTTTGTTTCCTTTAGAGTGTTTAAGCAGGGTCACATCCAAATACCAAGTGGAAGGTTGTTCACTTCCCCATTATCTGCCCGTGTTCTGCTGTCACTTTTTTCTGACAGTGTCCCCTCTATGCAGCTGTAAGAAATAAGAAAATATCTTTTTTGTTGTTCACTTGAAGTAGTGTTTCTGATTTAGATTGCATTTCAGCGAATGCTCAGTCATCCACATACATGACATGTGAGTCTTACCTGTTGCATACCTGATTCATTTCATTGTAAAAATTGTTCCAATGTCAATTAAGATTATGTATATTGTATTTTTTATGATCAATAAGAGACTAGAGTGTCTTTTAATTACCAGCTACTGGTCGCAGTTGACCAAAAATAATAAACTCCCTGAAAAATTCCTTCCTGACAGCTGCAGCTCGTCTCTCTGGTGAACGCGGACTACACCGACATCTGAGAGCAGGTTCAGAATTACAAGGAAGGACTGAAGAACAGCAAAAGATATGTCTTTCAGTGAGCAAGAAAAAAGGATAAAAGCTGTCCTGTTATTACATCTGGAATGAGTGCTGGTTTTTTTCCGCACTTTTGTCAATACAATGCTGGTTTGAATTTTTTTATCTAAAGGAAAGAGAATATTTCTTTTTCAGTCAGTGTGCGTGCATGTGTGTGCAATCCTCTACATGCGCACGTACACACTGTGCTACGGAAAGCATGGTTTCTAGGTATGCACACATGCACAGGATGCGTAGCAGTCTAGTACAGAGAGCCTTCTTGGCATGAATTTGGAGTGGGCAGGTTACTCAAGGGAAGATCTTTCCCCAGATTAGAGAGGTACTTCATGAGAACAAATGTTTATTTGAAAGGCACTAGTTTACATCAAGAGGCAGTTATTTTCCAAAGCATTCTTGGAATAAAATGTTCACCTCTTCTCAACAGAGGTATTGCAGGTTCTCATCTCCATCCGTATGTCAAGCAACTAAAGTCTTCTAGTATATTAAGCTATTAGCATGCTTGGTGCATTTTTCAGGAGCAAATTTTCCAGCAGAATGTAGCTTAATGCAAGTCCATGGGTGGTTTGATCAGTGATGTTTCTGCCTTTTGTTCCTTAGGATTAGACAGATTCTGTTTTCGATGGCAAAACAAGTGAATTTTCCACTCTGCCCCTCATGTTTGCTAGCATATATGCTCCTAAGGTTATACGTCTATTCAGCACAGGAATGTTTTGTGGCTGAAAAGGCCTCACTGGCACAAACAAACAGCAAATCTCTCAAAGAAAGCTACTGGTGAGCTGCAGTAGGTACCCCGAGACTGATTTTCTTCTTCCTCCATGCTTAAATACAGGTGCCTGCTGTGATGTTTTGGAAGAAACCCCCTTACTGTAGCAGTAGCTTTGCATTTCTTGCAGGTGTTCAGCGTGCTTTGTGATTAGATCTCATTATCGTTACCCAAATGAGGGAGGTGTGTGTGTGAAGCAGCATGCAATGCACACAAGGATGAATATTTTGTAGACAGGAGAATGATCTCACATACATGAAGTTGTACAATGGAAGAGTTGTGATGTTTCTCTTCTACTCATTAATAAAATCCTATTAACTTGCCATGTTGATCACTAGCTCAATTGAGCTCAGTAAGTTTGCAGATGACACCAAACTGGGCAGGAGTATTGATCTGCTTGAGGGTAGGAAGGCTCTGCAGAGGGATCTGGACAGGCTGGATCGATGGGCTGAGGTGAATTGTGTGAGGTTCAACAAGGCCAAGTGCCGGGTCCAGCACTTTGGCCACAACAACTCCATGCAATGCTACAGGCTTGGGGAAGAGTGGCTGGAAAGCTGCCTGGTGGAAAGGGACCTGGGGGTGCTGGTTGGCAGCCAGCTGAACATGAGCCAGGAGTGTGCCCAGGTGGCCAAGAAGGCCACCAGCATTCTGGCTTGCATCAGGAACAGCGTGGCCAGCAGGAGTAGGGAAATGATTGTGCCCCTGTACTCGGCACTGGTGAGGCTGCACCTCAAATACTGTGTGTGGTTTTGGGCCCCTCAGTACAAGAAGGACGTTGAATTGCTGGAGTGTGTCCAAAGAAGGGCAACGAAGCTGCTGAAGGGTCTGGAGCACAAGTCTTATGAGGAGCAGCTGAAGGAACTGAGATTGTTTAGTCTGCAGAAAAGGAGGCTGAGGGGAGACCTCATTGCTCTCTACAGCTACCTGAAAGGAGGTTGTATGGAAGCACGTGTTGGTCTCTTCTCCCAAGTAACTAGTGATAGGATGAGAGGAAATGGCCTCAAGTTGCAGCAGGGGAGGTTTAGATTGGATGTTAGCAAACGCTTCTTTACTGAAAGAGTGGTCAGGCACTGGAACAGGCTGCCCAAGGAAGTGGTGGAGTCACCATCCCTGGAGGTGTTCAAAGAATGTGTAGACGTAGCACTTCGGGACATGGTTTAGTGGACATGGTGGTGTTAGGTTGATGTTTGGACTTGATATCTTGGAGGTCTTTTCCAACCTTAAGGATTCTATGGTTCTATGATTGAGTATAAAGGGATCGGTTACTTGCACACTGATAACTAATTTATTTGCATAACTGTTCATTTTATTCATTCATGAATGAGTGCTTCACATTATCCTTGTGAAGATGAGAAAAATGAGAGGAGCAGACCGTGGACGTAGGATGACAGTGCTGATTTGTTGCTGAGGCGGTGGAGTCTGTATTGCAGAACTCTGTCCTTGTGTTTGCTTCTCCCCAGACACATCCTGGAAGTGGTCTAGGACTACGATTTAAGAAAATATTATGAATACACTGAATCAACTTTTAAACATTAAAAATAAACTTTTACATTTAAATAGAAAGACAAGGAGATATTGAAAATGGAGCATTATGATTATCTGATCTGACTTTATGACAAAGATCAAATAATCTTTCCTGTGATCTTGCCTAATTGCAGTATCAAATTGTAAATGATGAATTAATACTTCTCCTGTGGTCTGGTTGAGGAGCTGTATGCAGATCAGTGAAAGCTGATGCTAACTGCATGTACAAAAAAAAATAAAATGTCACCAAGATCATTCTTAAGCTGTATGGCTTGTTGTTCTCTGACAAAGATGGTTGTTCAAAATTCAGCTCACACAGAGACTGAAAGATCAGTTTAGCAAAAACCTGGCAGAAAGATATTATAAAGAAATGTTTATTTTAATTTTTAAACTTATTTCTATTAATTTCCTTTCTTAACCATTAACTTGCTACTCCCTCAAATGCTGCACTATCTGTGGAAGATTCACCTTTGAGCAGAAACTGTCAGGTTTCTCTTAAAAAGCTTTTAGAGGGTTTCCATTTTTTTTTTTTAAATACAATATTTTAAAGCATCATATTGTTACTGAAATTATAACTCTTTAAACAAGTAATAATTTTACTTGTAATTCTTCTTTTGTTTGTTTGTTTTTTTTTTAAGTGCTGCACTTGATCCAGGAATTAAATTTTGTTTAGTACCTTATTTATTTCCAATTCACTATCCACTCCACCGGGGTCTACAAGAATTGTAGAATTACTTATCTGTTTCATTTCAGTTTGCTTCACGGGAGGTTTGAGGAGGGATTTTTTAATTGCTTTCAGACATACATCTTGCTCCATATGGTAATGTGCCTAAAAATTTGAATTTGTTTTCTTCCTGAAAAGCTGCACATAATTACTTATTAATTAGAGTAATCTTTTCTTATCTTTAGGACATTCTGCTGATGCTTTCAGACTACTCCACAATTATTTTTTCTTTTTTCATCTAATCTGTAATAAATAAACTAGCGTGCCACAGTAATGGATCTCATCTGAGGATCTCGACATGATTCGCAGACAGTAATTAATTAATTAGTTTCACAACCTGTCTTTAAAATAGGTGAAATCGAAGTGCAGCCTGCCAGCACGCAGTCATTAGCAATGCGTTGCGCCATGAACTGTAGCTGCTCTGTAAGCAGGTGGTGTAATCCACTTCTAAGCATCAGGGAAGGTTCCTGCTCAAGTGGCACCAAGTTTAAAGAAATAAATATTTTAAATTGCCTGATTGGGTTGTTTACCTGTGTTCAGATATAATTATGTGCCATATGGACATATGCAGGTATACATTATGTCTGTAATATGTGTTGCAGAATAGTGATCTGACATCATTGCTCTTGCTTATTTTTGGCAACATGAATGTTACCACATCTATTTGTCCACACATTTTACTATGTCATGTAGCTGAACTGGAAAAATTTTAAAGATCTATATAAGGTGAACAGAGAATTTTCCAGAGTTAAACCCTGAGGAAACTCCTCATTATTCATCCTCTTCTATTTATACAGGAGGATGGTTGGCTTTCCTTCATACTGACCCATCACTGACCTGTGACCAGTAATTTTAAACAGCTTGGATTTGGTATTTTTCTGGTTTACCATAACCATATTACTGCAGAATTAGGTACATAGGGTTTGAAATTAATGTCAGTGAAGTAAATAGCATTTGTATCAGGAAGCAAAAGCTTTATTGTGAATATCTATATGACCATAACGATATGGTCATAAAATATGCAATAAAAGGTTTGCATAAAATGCATAGGGACTAATTTTAAGCCCACATTTAGTATCCAAAATCAGATGTTTTTTCTAATCTCAATTTAACTGAATTTGACGTTCTTGAAAGAGGGAGGGACAGACAGGAAGGGATAAAGAAAGAATTAAGGGAGTGAAAGGGAAGAGGGAAAGGAGAGGGGAGAGAAGGAGGGAAGGAGGCAAGGCAGTGAGAGAAGGGAGGGATGAGGGTAACAGAAGTGGGCCATAATAATCTGTAAATTTTAGTGCTTTTACCTGCACTTTTGTGACAGCAATATGAAAATCTTTAATATCATTGAGTTCTATAAGCTGCTAGAAATACTCACATGCAATACTCACTACTCTGCTCTGGTGAGACCCCACCTGGAGTACTGCCTCCAGTTCTGGAGCCTCCAACACAAGAAGGACATGGACCTGTTGGAGAAGGTCCAGAGGAGGGCCAGGAAGGTGATAAGAGGGCTGGAGCACCTCTCCTATGAGGACAGGCTGAGAGAGTTGGGGCTGTTCAGCCTGGAGCAGAGGAGGCTCCGGGGAGACCTGATAGTGGTCTTCCAGTACCTCAAGGGGGCCTACAAGAAAGACGGGGAGAGACTGTTCAGTAGGGCCTGTTGTGACAGGACTAGGGGTAACGGTTTTAAAACAGAGGGAGGTAGATTTAGATTAGATATTAGGAAAAAATTTTTTACACTGAGGGTTGTAGAACACTGGAGCAGGTTGCCCAGAGAGGTGGTGGATGCCCCATCCCTGGAAACATTCAAGGCCAGGTTGGCTGAGGCTCTGAGCAACCTGATCTAGTTGGGGATGTCCCTGCTTCTTGCAGGGGGGTTGGACTAGATGACCTTTGAAGGTCCCTTCCAACCCTAACCATTCTATGATTCTGTGATTCTATGGTTCTAAAATGTTTTCACAGGACAACTCTTGTAAACACCTGACCATTAACCAATCCATAAGTGTGTATACCTTGTGTGTCTATTACTGACTCTTAATCACATGTATGAAGCTGAATACCAAAGCTGTAATCTAATACTGAAAATGGATGAAATAAGGAATATTTGAAAATATTTTTTTTTTTACCACTTGCCCTTCCCTAAATATATGATTAGCCTTTATTTCTGTGTTCATTGACTCTTCTGTCGGTTTTCCTTTCAGAAGTCAGGCTGAGCAATGAACTTGGTCATCAAGCTGGTGTTTGAATATTGGTCGTAAGGTTTATTTCCCTGATATTCAAAAGTTTAATCTAAAATGACCACCAGCAGAGCAGGGAATTCCTTCGCTGTCTTAGGTGTAAACTATCCAGGTCTGCTAATGACAGTTGTAAAAAATATTACTCTATTGCAATGGACTGTAATGTTCCTTCTTAACCTTGTAAGACAAGGAGATTATCCCACTTCTCTCCAAAGACTAATAGGAGCTTCTTTTGAGGACTGCTTTCTTCACTTCAGTATTACCTTCGCTATACCATAAACTAGGGGAGGTTTTTAACCAGAAGTGATTCTAGCCTCAGTTGAGGTTCTGTGGACATCTAACAATGTCTTCTGCAAGGACTTCCAACTTATTACTCATCTTTTTCTTCTACATTTATCTCTGAGACACTTTCACTAGCGGTGTTTCTTTAGGATTATGAAATCTATTTTTTGGAAGAAGAAGTTTTGAGTGTCTATAGAGGACTAATTTTCAACAACTAATGATATAATTAGGGCTTGTTTTTCAGTATTAAGTATACTCATCTCATGCTCATTGGTCTGTAGGCTTCCACTAATTTGAAATCTGGCAATTGAATTGTTTGGTTTTTTCAATAGTGCACTGCCATCCAAAGTAGAAAATAATGGTCTTCTAATGGAGTTCTGTTACTTGTTGCAAGGTCATCCTGGTATAAGGCTCATGGACTTACCAGTACACAGCTTACAAGTCCTCCACAACTGTATGTTTTTATTTTTCGCATACTAAAAAAGTTTGATAGGCCATCCTTGTGGACTGTGGTTAACATACTACACATAGGTATTCAGAAGTTTGTCTTTCTGAATCATAAGCAACTCTGAAACACATCAGGTCTGCGTGCTGATTTGGATCCACCAAAATCTTCCTGTGCTTAGATACATAGAAAATAAGTTTTTCCTGCTTTTGAAACATTTATTTCCATCTACCTCCATTATGTTCCAGAGTCTATTATGGAAGTATTGTTTCCACCTCTGTCTTAAATCCCAACCTTTCTTTTTTGATTCCTTTCTTATATGCTTAAATGTACCTGTGGTACATATTCATTCTTGTAACAACCTGAGATTTCAGGCAGTATTATACAATTGAACAATATAGTTATGTTTTATTGATTTTTTTCTTTGTCTGAAATATATATATACTAGCAGCAGCATTTAAGCCTGTGCAGGGTATTTTAAATATGCTGTTCATTTATAAAATAGGAATATTCAGCTTTTCCCATTTCGTTTCATTTCAGAAACCTGTGTTTACTATTAAGGTCTCAAAGATGACACACAGTGCACAGCTCTTGCGTAAGCAAACTTGAAAGCAAAATTATTCTTCCCAGTCTAGAAAAGTGGGTCTGAATCATGTCTTTTTCCTATGAATCTACCTTTGACTAAGAAAATCTTTCATTGTTTCCAAGTGTTTAGTTAATAAATGCCAACAAAGTTGTCTACTTTAAAGAAACGTTGCTTCTTTTTATAGTTTAAAATCTACATCCTGTGAGTGTTCATTAATATTGTGTTTTTCTATACATCATCTAGTATTTTTAAATATGTACACTCTTAGGAAGTGGGGTTCAGTGTTGACAATGTGTTTATACAGGGTTCTTGAGGAAACTGAGTAGAGAAGCGGGAAGGCAGACTGACTTGGGACTTCATTCCATTCCTGGTCTGAGAAACCCCACTCTTAAAGATGGCAAAAAACCAAAATCTTTTCAAGAATTGTTATCTAGAGTAGCTGAAATCTCAGACATTTACTTTGATTCTGTGATAAACAGCAAATTATTTTAAGATTTCTTGAAGGAAATCTCAGAAAGAGCCCTCAGAAGTTTTGGCGTCCAGTCTAGTTTACCTTGGCATGAAGAACATACATAAGTAGGAGCAATTTGAATGGACAATTTTAGTACATTTTAAAGAATATTTTTGTCCCTTTACATTCCCCTGCCTTAGAGTTTGAGGTGGCCGTTTCTCATGTTCTTAGCTGTGTATGGCAATTTACAGCAGCCATTCATAGTTTCAAGAATTGAAAGAGTTCTTAACCATAGGATAGTCAACTCATGCTTCCCTTGACTAGGCAGAAGCCAGGCAGGAGCATCTACTGCTCTTACTAATACTCCAGTGATTT
The DNA here is from genome assembly GCF_036417535.1 of Chlamydotis macqueenii. Classification (NCBI taxonomy): domain Eukaryota; kingdom Metazoa; phylum Chordata; class Aves; order Otidiformes; family Otididae; genus Chlamydotis; species Chlamydotis macqueenii. The sequence goes on from NC_141558.1 coordinate 26,420,957, forward strand.
GGCGGAAGTCTCAAAACTGAGACTGATCTCTGAGGTTGTCATATGAGGTTTTCAATCTGGCACAGCAGATCAAAAAGTAAAATTTATTAAGAGTTTAGTTCTAATTAGTATTGGCACTTTAAAAAAATAATTAAGCTTATCACATGGTTATGCGTTGTTTGTTTTTGGGCAGTCATTAAGTAATGTACACATGAATAAAAGGGTACTTCTACTTACAGGCAAATTTAAAATAAGAAGTGTAACATTATAATATTAATTCAAGTAGCCTGAACATTCCCTAAATGTTAAGACATCTGGTGAGAACCCGCATATTAAAGCTGTTAATACTCTTTTAAACAAAAAATTATTTCTGAAGCAGCAAGTCTTTGAAATTCATCATAGAGAAAGCCAGAGGCTAGAGATGTACCTTTTATTTTTGTCATGAATTTCCATTTTGGTACAGCTGAGTCGTAGGCTGTCAGAAAATCCTGGCATTTCCTTTCTGTTTGCTTTCCTCAGGAAAAGCTTGGCAGCTTCCCAAAATAACAACTGAATAAGAACATTCTGAAGAGCTAAATACAAATATTAAAATCCTGCTACCCAACCAGCTGCAGCCCACATGGGACTGAGAACAGAGCTACAGCATCAATAGCAAGAGAAGAAAGGGCAGAGTAAGCTCCCAAACATGTTCCCTCTGTCATGCCAAGGATTTTCTGTGCTGCCTTGTGTGCTTCTCTGTAGGACCTCTGCCTGCTTCTGTTCGCCGTGACAGAACACAGCTTGATTGTTAAATACCAAAAGCGGTTTAGTTATTGATGGGAGCATTGCAAGCAGAAAGGGAAGTGTTAAAACTGAACATTGTGAATGCTTGTTGCTTTAATCATGCATGAAGGCTCTTTGAAGATTTAGGTGAATCTTTTCTTGTCTGTGGTGTGCCAGTCACTGGGCAGCAGTTGTTTCTTTGCAGATCCTTTCTTGCAAAGGTTAGGTTTATAAAAGCTTCTTGCAAAGTCTCCATGAAGAATCCCCAGAATATCCTCTTCCCTCCTCTCATCTTTGTGACCTGCTGAAACTCAGTTCTGTATGTGCGGAAATACAGCTTCAGAGGAATTATCGCCTCTCCTGCCGGCCGCAGCGAGGTGGTGTCTCCTGTAATTCAGTCAGCTCACGCTAAGTTCTTACTAATCCTTCAGCCAGAATAATAACTATCAAACCCATAGATACAGATCACATTTATAGAATTAATGTAGCTCACTCCCATACGTTTTGCAAGATATTAACCTGTAAAATTCCCAGTTGCATGAATTTGAAGAGGTAGTGCTGAAGGTGTCATTTTAAGATGGTACTTGTATGATTTGCTAGCTCAGCCTGCAGTAGCTTTCTGAAAGGTAATGCAGAAGGCTACTGTGCACTCACTTTTCAAAGAAAACAATCTTTTCTACACTTCAGAGAACTTTTCTTTTGTTCCGGTTTTAGTTTCATTTGTAGAAGAGCTAATTCTGTTCTTCTGATCTGCTTTTTTAGAGACATGGTAAGCTGCAAAGTTGCCAAATTGAGCAAAAGGCAGAACTGTCAGGTAGCTCTTAGAAGATTGTACATTGTAAAAGATGGATCTTCCAAGTGTATTACAAAGTTAAATCACATCCTTCTTCAGAGCTCCTATTTTTACTACCATATCATTCTTGCTGCCAGAATCAGAACATTTTTTCCCCGTTACTGATAGATAGAAAGTGCCCCTACCACACATCTTTCTTACGTGTTTCTTGGACAGAATCGATGAGGCTTTGCCATGTAGGCAACACAGTTAAACTATTTCTGTAGTGCTTTATGTGGTTGCTTGCGTTCATAAATTTCTCAGAATCACTTGCATTGGTTTGCCATATTGTATTGCAGGAGATTTCTGTAATCTTAGTTTACCTTTTGTTTTCTGACAGTGACTCTTACAAATTTTCATTGATGTTGAGCATGTCTGACATCCTGTTACAGAAAGAAGCTGTTGAGGTTATTGAAGACTGTTAATGTACATGTTGAAGTTAATTTTTATTCCGTTTAAACTTAACTTTCACTTTAAAATGCTTATGTTGCATAGGTGGTATGTGACATGATGAATTGAGCCTTGGTGATCAGAACAGAAGACGTGTTCAATTCTGGGGTGTACACTTTTTATATCCTCAGAATTGATGGTGGAAATGTTTTGGAGCAGAAGGAGGAAAACAGGATAGCAAGAGTTAGGAAAGCTGGTTCTGAGGCAGTGTAGCTGCCTGTTACAGTGAAGTGCTAGATTTTTCACTCTGTAGTTAATTAAATTGCTTTTAAAGAATGCAATAATAGAAGAACATTTCAAAGTACACTATATGGTTATGTCTATTGCTGTCTGAATGCAGAGCTACGTTAAATAAATTAAATATGATCTCAGGCAGCCAATTTTGGTGATAATATGCTACAAGTAGTGACATTAACTTCATGGAAGTTGCTCAAGTGTAAATCATCTGAGTATTTGTTCCATTACATTGCCACAGAAATTGTAGGAGAATGGATTGTACTCAGATATTTGATTGATTTGTATTATTGTATCTAGGCTCTATTTACAGAGGAGGGCTCCCCCTGTTATACTGCTCTTTGACATTTTATTTCAAGATTTCTTATCTGCTACATTTGCTGTGTGAGACCTCAGCAATTCAGCCAGCCCAAAGGTGACCTGAGATACTCTGGTGTAACTCACAATGGTTTCAAAGTACGTTTTGCAGTGGAAGAATGTGTTGTGCATAGCATTTCAGGGCTGTGTTCAATTTTTTAAAATTAATGTGAAATTAATGAACTGTCATCTTAGAAGCGCTCTTGTGTTAGCAACAGTGCCAGAAAGTAGTGATATCAGATTATTTATTAGGATGCTGCTAATAGGAACTGCAGCAAGCATAAACTGGATCATAGAATCATAGAATGGTTAGGGTTGGAAGGGACCTTCAAAGGTCATCTAGTCCAACCCCCCTGCAAGAAGCAGGGACATCCCCAACTAGATCAGGTTGCTCAGAGCCTCATCCAGCCTGGCCTTGAACGTTTCCAGGGATGGGGCTTCTACCACCTTTCTGGGCAACCTGTTCCAGTGTTCTATAACTTGCATCCTAAAAAATTTTTTGCTAATATCCAATCTAAATCTACCTCCCTCTATTTTAAAACCATTACTCCTTGTCCTATTGCAACAGGCCTTACTGAACAGCCTCTCCCCATCTTTCTTGTAGGCCCCCTTGAGGTACTGGAAGACCGCTATCAGGTGTCCCCGGAGCCTCCTCTTCTGCAGGCTGAACAGCCCCCACTCTCTCAGCCTGTCCTCATACGAGAGGTGCTCCAGCCCTCTTATCACCTTCCTGGCCCTCCTCTGGACCCTCTCCAACTGGTCCATGTCCTTCTTATGTTGGGGGCTCCAGAACTGGACACAGTACTCCAGGTGGGGTCTCACCAGGGCAGAGTAGAGGGGGAGAATCACCTCCCTCGACCTGCTGGCTACACTCCTCTTGATGCAGCCCAGGATGCGGTTGGCCTTCTGGGCCGCAAGGGCGCATTGTCGGCTCATGTTGAGCTTCTCATCCACCAGCACTCCCAAGTCCTTTTCCTCAAGGCTGCTCTCAATCCATTCTCCGCCCAGCCTGTATTTGTGCCTGGGATTGCCATGACCCAGGTGCAGGACCTTGCACTTGGCCTGGTTGAACTTCATGAGGTTGGCACGGGCCCACCTCTCCAGCCTGTCAAGGTCCCTCTGGATGGCATCCCTCCCTTCCAGTGTGTCGACGGCACCACACAACTTGGTGTCACAACTTGGATCTAGACCCTCAACCATAAACAACAACATAACATAGTTTTAAAAACCCCACAATAATTTGTGGGATGTATTGTGTAGCTTACTCTATAATAGTAAGTGGGAAGGTTGTCTATGTTGATCAAAAAATTTGTCTCTCTTTCTTTTATGGTGCCTGAAACCCACACAGTCAGTTTGCTGCCTGCCTCCTGTTACTACCAGCAAGCTATGCAGTTGCCGTATCTTCTTTCTGTGCTCTTGCAAGCATCGTGGCCTGCATGCTCTCTGGGAAGGGCCAGATTCAGACAGCACCGAGCCTGTGCCACAAGGAGATTCTTGACTGGAGTACCAGGGAAAAAGTCAATGAAAATAGTGTTAACATTTCGATCTGAAATGCAGTTCTTTGGTCTTGGGGTGAGGAAGAGTTGTGGCATTCAAAAGCACTGCACAGCAATATGGATTTTTGTCACAGCATGCCCAAAGTAAGTCTCATGTACGTTAGAAGAAATCAATACTCTTGCAGTGTAGGGTAGGTCTTCAGCCTTATTCATTATTCCCTACCAGGTTATTGATAGAACGGTAGGTGGCTCTTTAGTAAAGCCTGACCTAAGGAAGCAGTTGCATTAGAGGATTCCTCTTTTTTACTGTTTGTAGCAAAGGAAGTGTTAAATGACACACTCTGCAAGAGATTCCTTAAGGAATTATAATTAGTGCTTGTGAAAGGAGTAAAGATACTGGGATAATGAAACTGTCAGTAGTTCACAAAATACACTTACAAAGCACTAGTAATAAAGACCTTTCATTACATCTCGGCCTTAATTTCAGTACACACCCATTAAAACGGTTGATTTTGATGTGCACCATCTTGGTGGCCCTGCCCTGGATGTGCTCAGAAGATGTTTAGTGATAGATGTATTTGTACTGCTGGGATTGGCAACTTCTTTATAGATAAGCCTTTGAATAGAGTTAGTTTCTGAAGATGAGAACCATTTCAGCAAACATAATGCATGTGAATGAGCCCAAAGTAGCAACTCCTGTGAGCAATGACCCTGTCACATGGTGGACCTGTTGGAGTGAGTCCAGAGAAGGGCCACGAAGATGATCAGAGGGCTGGAGCACCTCTCCTATGAGGACAGGCTGAGAGAGTTGGGGCTGTTCAGCCTGCAGAAGAGAAGGCTCCGGGGAGACCTTAACAGCGGTCTTCCAGTACCTAAAGGAAGCTTACAAGACAAGGAGAAACTCTTTAGCAGGGCCTGTTGTGAAAGGGTGAGGGGTAATGGTTTTAAAATAGAGGGAGGTAGATTCAGGCTAGACATCAGGAAATTTTTTTTTACAATGAGGGTGATGGAACACTGGAACAGGTTTCCCAGAGAGGTGGTGGATGCCCCATCCCTGGAAGCATTCAAGGCCAGGTTGGACAGGGCTCTGAGCAACCTGATCTGGTTGGAGATGTCCCTGCTCATTGCAGATGGAGTTGGACTAGATTACCTTTAAAGGTTCCTTCCAACCCAAACCATTCTATGATTCTATGATAGATCACCAGAACTGAGCATCAGCTTCCATTTACAGTCTCATAATATCTAGTGTGATGTCATGGTACCACATACGTAAACTCCTGTTTTGCAAGAATTTGCATAATTTTGCAGGAAATTTCAACTGTAGTTGTTTGGTGTGTCTGTCTGTCATGAATCTTGTCACTAGTATTCTATCTAGGTGTAAGTAATTTTCTGAATTTGGAGATTATTAAAAACTTTTAAAGAATTAAAAGAACTGTAGTTGTATTAAAATGATCTGATAGTTTAGAGATAGTTTTAAAATGTTACTTTACTTGATACTGTGTGAATTAAATAAAACACATCAGCTTACTGAAAAAATATGTTTTTAAATATTTGCATAAAAATAGTGCTATTCAACAAAATTATACTTTTCTGCCTATGCTTAAATGTTTCTAAAATGTTACAGTAATGTGTGAAGCTTTATTTTTCTATTGCAAACCTTAGTCTTTGTGTCAAGATAGTAGTAAGAATAATAGATTATGGCTCTGCTGGTGCCTTCGTTTAAAGTGATAAAACTGTCGGCTTTATTAAGAATAACTTTGTGCTTATTGACTTCAGCAGATTTTCTTCTGTAAGGTTGCCATTGAAACCAACTTTTAACCTTAAAAAGCGTTTGTCACTTTAAAAAAAAGAATTGTGAGATAAGATGAAAAGATTAGCAACGGCCATCTAGGATTATTTAAATTTAATTTGAGGGGAAGAAGACTAGTATAAAAATGGTTTTCTGCAGTGTCTTCACTTCTAGTTGATCACTGAAATGAGCTCTTCAGTCTAATACCAAATCAGGTGGTGGCAGTTCACTCTTGCTATGCATATCAGTGTTATCTGATATTATGCGCACCAAGTGTCTGCTCTGCCAACTATTTTCTCCTCCCTGAAAGTGTAAAATGCTTAATTATTCCCAACCAAGGGCCTTTTTTTTTTTATCAGGATGATAATCAGTTTCTCAAGGTTTGGAAAGTTCTCCCATAATTTTGATGCTTTCAGAAGAAAACTACTGTACCCATCCAGTGTTCCCTGCATGGCTGGGTGGTCTTTGTATTTCCTGTAAAAGCATTGGTGTTTGCTTTTGATAAGACTTCTGCATTTTGGAAAACAAATTACGTTTTGGAAAGAAAATGGCCATTTATAAGGAAGCCTACTGTACAACACTGGAGTGTTCAGCCTTGGGCGATTTTCTTGAGGCAAGATAGTGTTGTTATGCCTAAAAAGAAACAGAATTTGTAAGCTAGGCAATTTTCTGACCTGTTTTCTGAAATTTGAATTCTATTTCTTCTTCTGTGCTGGATTTTACTCTCATGTGGCTTCTTCTTATAAGTATCAGGGTGGAATTTAGCTCTCCAATTGCAAAAACTGTGCAAAAACACAGTAATGAAATATTTTCTTCCAAAGAGATTCAGGAAGTAACTGATCCTGCAGCTGTTATTACAGCTTTAATTAAAGGTAGATACACAATATAGAACACCTCTTTTGAGGTGACTGCGTAGTCTTGGTCTTCTTAATTAATCAAAACTTGGGACCCTGAGTACCATATTGGCTTTCTCTTTCCCCAAGCTCAATGCTCCCTTCTGCTGCAAAGTAGGAAAATGTGTGGGGAAATGTATACCCACTCCACTCCCTCTCCCCCCACCCCAAAAAAAAGGAAGTTTAGTTCATTTAGAAGCCAGAATATTTTATGACATTTATGAGATACACTCCTTCTGCATTAAAAACTATAGTTTATTATCAAACAATTAGTGTGATTTATAGAAATTAATATACAGAAATGTAAATACCTTTTTATTCATGAATGTATATCGTATGCATTATTCAAGTTTGGCATTCTTCTTCCTCCACCAATTGAGCCTAATTATGTTTGTGTTAACTAGACTGAGTGGCATGAAGAGTGAATGGGCAGGTTAATGAGGACATACAACAAGAGCAATCTTTGGTTTCCAGGGAATGCAGAAATGGATGTCCAGTTGGTTGTCAGGTCACGACTGTGGCTTTGCATACGTGTCCTTAAATCTGATGAGGATTTTTCAGCTAGCGCAGGCTTTAGGTTTCAAAATGTAATCTCTGTTCCAGCTCTGGAAGTGACATGTACTTTGTCTTGCAAGACTGCTTTGGTGTTTTGCAGAATTAACTCCAAAATTAATAAGCTAAATGGTTTAAAAACAATTCAACTAGTGAAGACAAAGAGGGTTTCTCTGTTCATTCTCAAGTTACAATACATCTGCATAGTAGTGCACATGCATCCTTCTCATGCCACCAACTTACTGGCCTGGCTTGCTTATGTATTTATTTCTCTCCTCCCCTCTTCATAAAGATAGATGCGGCTATTCTAGTCAGTGTTGGTTTTTAGTTTTTATTACTCATTCTTGTTTTTTCTTTTCTGTATATTTTCCGTATATCAGCCTTTGCAACCAAAGATGCTGCAAACAAATTAGTGTCTTAGATATCTGCCATAGGAAAATGTTAGATTGATTTTTGAAGGAGGTACTGTTGATTGTGGATATTTCATTTATTCATGTCCATGTATGCTAATGAACCCATTCAAGGTTTCTCTCTTAGATTTAAATAGAGCCTTTAATGTAATGAGGACCTGTTTCTAAAAGATCTGAAGAGAAGGAAAGGTGAAGAAGAAATTAAGGAGTTCAGAGGGAGAGGGACATAGGTAATGCAACAGAAGAACAGACTTTCTTCTTTGGTCTTTTTACCTTACAGACTTGATTTGTCGTGGCAGATTTCTGTTCAGACGTAAGTGAAACAAGACAGATGAATAAATAGGGTTGCCATGTTCAGTTAACATTGTGTATCTCAGAAACAAGACCAAGCAGAAGGTGCACTCTGAAAGTAATGAGGTCCTAGGAATCAAGATAAACTTTTATGATTTTCCATCTTTCCTTTCAAATTTAGATAAAGAAATATAATTTGTATGCTTAAAAATCACATTAAGGTTTTATTATCAAAAGATGAATGAGGCATAATACCCAAGATTTTTGAAAGAATTGAGCTATTTCATGCTATTCAGTTCCTCTCTGACTGGTGGATTTGTAAAGAGCCTTTTTATTGCCAGGTGAAATGTTAGGGTAAGGCCAAGTCCTTGCATTTTTATTACTCCAGGAGCTGTCTTTTTACCTTCTGTAATGACATTATTATTTTAATTTTAGTTTTTGTAGGTCAGCTCTCACTGATATTCTAATGTTTTAAGTATAGGTTTGGCATAAGTGAGTCTTTTCGTTTTAAGCAAGTAGGATTCAAAAAGGTAATTCAGACAACTGACTGGAGACGTATCTTTTACCTGGGAGTGTGCAACAGCATTTACCAAATGTTGTGAGTGAAGTAAATGTTTCAGTTCCAGAATAAGATGAGTGATTATAACTTAACAATTACACCATGAAAATTGAGGTACAGGTAGTTTAAAGATTAGTGAAAATGATAAAGCATGCTCACTATCAAGCCTGCTCTGATACCTGTGAAAGGCTTTATTTTATTTGAATTTACACCTGAGACATCTCATTGGAATTTTTAATGAAGACTCTGGTTGATGAGAATATTATCTTTAAAACTCACACAGGTACTTGTTCTCCCTCTGTTATTTCTAACACTTCAATACTAGTTCTTCCCAAATTGCTAATGATCTGTCGATAGTATATCATCTCTGAAATACCATTAGCAGGACATTGCTAGGTGTTCAGCACTGTAATCTTCTTGAACCAAGCTCTCATCAGCTGAGGAGGTTTCATCTCAGTAAGAATACTGAATCATTGTGGATGCTGAAGTCCTCAAGCCCTCCACCTCTTCAGTATCTGCTTATTGACTCCTTCAGGCTCATGAGCCATTAGCTTTAGGGAAGACAATGAAAGATGAAGAAACCCCTTGTACAAAAACGTTATCTGATTTTTTTTTTAATGCACACTGCAGTTATATTATGATGGTTTAATTTTTCCACTGTATTCATATTGCTATTTCCCTTTCCCTTCTCTTCCACTGGCTTTCCTTTTCCTTGTCTAACCAATTGCTACACACACCCATGACACAACTTTTTGCCACACTTTGGTACTTGTGACAAATGTCACACAAGAAATCACCTGACTTTTCGAAAAGAAGATCCAGTGGTCTTGAAAAGCCTTCCGGGTTAAGTGGTGCCACATGGAAAATATTACAGCTTTTTATTAGTGTGTTGCTGCACAGTGCAAACTGCAGTGAAGGCTTTTATTTGTATGTTTGAACAATACGATAATTCATGTCTTCTTTTTTATTCAGGTCATTGCCATCGTTATGGATATGTTTACAGATGTGGATATCTTTAGAGAAATTGTGGAGGCATCTGCTAGAGGGATTGCAGTGTATCTCCTGCTTGATGAGTCAAACTTCAGTCACTTTCTGAAAATGACAGAGAAACAAGGCTGTCAAGTTCAGAGGCTCAGGGTAAGACTTTCTGTGTTCTGTGCATGAACATTCACTACTCATTCCTCCAGAACCCACTGAAAAGGGACTGTTATTCAAGAGTTATTATCAAATACTGCTTTTTCAAATTAACTAAGAGGTATAAGTAGGTAAGCTCTCAGCAGAACCTTCTCTACAAATGTTTTTCACTTTAGAAATATTTTTCTTTTTCATGTGTCAAAACAAGAGTATTTGATAGGATAACATATTTTTCATATATTATTTATAAAATAATGTTACATTATTATGTATTTAGAAACACTGTGTTTGAAAAACCTAGCTTCTTTTTGCTTTCTCTTAAAAAAGGCCTGCATAAAGTCGTAAAGCTTATGTAAATTAATAAATTGCACACTTGATTTTATGGTCTTTTTCTTTAAAGTTATTATGTATTAAAATACTTTTAAAGGCTAAAGAAATCTATTTTATGAGTGTTTTTCCTGAAAATCCATATTATCATGTCTGTCTGCAACATGTGTTAGAGTATTACTTTTTGTACATAATATGTATAAAATATGTCATTTTATTGTCTAAGAAAGATAACAAGAAGACTAACATTTACGTTTTTCACACAATGTCCTGTACCACCCTAATATTTAACAAGAGATTAGAACAGAAACTACGTACTGCACTGACCTGATGTAAATGCTTCATAAATACTTCTAGATTTACTGTATTGTAGATAAGCACTGAAGAAATTCCAAGAACATTGCCAGAGTTTCTTTGCAAAGCTCTCAGCCCTGCCTTGGCTGAACTTCCATATAGTTCCATTTGCAATTCCTTGCTTCTTTAACTAGTTAGGCTGTTTGCTCCTGTCAAAAATATTATGAAAACTCTTCTTAGCAGCATGCATTTTAAGAACCCACTCCAAAAATCAGCTAGAGCTGTGGTGTGTTTGTGAGGATAAAGCAGGCTTTTTGTTAGAATTTTGGAGCAAATCTGTATTTTATGCCAGTTTTTGATCTGGCCTGCTGATTCAGGTCCTTAAAAGTATTCCCACACCACTTTCCATGCGTGTTTCTTTTGTATGAGCGTGTGGGATTGCCCTCTGGTGGCCTAATACACAGAGCTATGGGAACTTTTGGAAAGAAAACGTCAAAAACATGTTGTGGTTCTCCGAACACTGTTTGTGATTGCCTTCCTGAAGTCAATATTTGACATTTCTATACTCTGGAACTTAAGATACCACCATTTGCTGATTACTTGGGTTAACTATGCCACAGAAGTTGCCAAAAATGGTGTATGTCTTTTTATAACATGAATTTTATCCTCCCAAAGTAAAAGAAATTAGGAGCATGCATTTCAAATGATATCTTCAGAAATGCCGTAGTATGCATTTTCAAATTAATTCTATGCAATGTGTATCTACGGCTGTTTCCAAAGCTTAACTTCTTTTGAGTGGATTTGAGATTGTCTTTTTAAGTCTTTTTAATATGGTTAAGACCATGTGATTAACACCTATAGGCATTTATCCTGTGGTTGAAATGTAATGTAAAAGTTAATGTAAATACACTAGAGTGGATTTTGTATGGATTAGTGTGGATTTAAGAGGTTTGGACTTGGCCTCTTCAGACATTATGTTTTGTTGTTTCTGTTTCGTAATGATGGGAGAGATAAAATACATCTTTACTATGCGATGTTTACTTAGAATACTTCGAGGTTTATCAGAAAATGAAAAATATATGCCAAAGACCTAAGCAGTAATCCTGTTGTGTGCTGGATTTCCAGTTTAGCTTGTAATAAAGCTCTTCAAATTAATTGTCTTCTCATCTAAGTGCTACTCCCAGTGACGTTTGCTCTGAGAACAAAAGCTTACTACTGCCACAGTAATTCTCCTGTGCCTTTCTTGAGGATGAAGAGAAACTGCAGGTGACTATGACAGAACGGCCAGTCCTTTAGAGAAGTTTTCACCCTTTCCCATTTTCCTATGCCTCAAGGTTCACAAAAAAAAAAATCCATCTTCCAACTTTTTGTGCTCTTGTCTTTTGGTCTTCTCCTTCTGTTTAGTGAAAGCTAGAAGAGGATAGATGTTGTATCTGTGAGCAAACTTCTGTGCTAAGAGCCAGACTCCATTCAAGTCATTGAGATTTTGTCCTCAGTGTCGTTGAATCAGATTCAAAGTCAGAACAGAAGTGAACTTGAAAACTACTTAGCATTTGTACAGCAACTGTTGTATCCTAGTAAGAACAGACACCCAGGATAATAAATAATATTTGTAATGATAAACAATATTAGAAATGTAGACATCCATTTTCCTCTTTGTGCATATTCTTGACAGCAAGAACAGGGTGAATAACTGAACACTGATAAAAACAGTTTCTATAAATAAAAAGTGCTGAAATGAAGTCTTTGAGACCAGTATATTCACTGTACTTACCTGTCACATTGGAAGGGTTTTACTGATGAAAATAAATGTGTAATGTTGAATTATACTTCAACATTTTAAATAATGCTTATGTGGCTCTATCTGGGAAGATAGTGGTGCAGTTGTACATAAAAAGAGGTTAGAGCTTGTTTCCTGTTCATCATTTGGATGTCATTTAACTGGATAGCCCTGATGGCCATCCTTAAACTGCAGCCACTGAATGTTTTAAATGTCCCTGAGTGTCCTACTACGTGTTCTTGGGGGAGGGAGAAGATCCTATGCTTGGCTTCCTCTCAGGATTCATAAAGGAATTATTACTTTATGCACAATGATGGAGTGATGAATGAACACTGTTTTTAGCAGGGGAGTCCTGTAGCCTGAGGATGAAACCAAGTAGGAAGGTGAAGCCAAGCATTTAATAACAAATCAGGCTTTCAGTTCAGTATGTATATATTTACTGCTTCTAATCCTAAGTGGAACATATTGTTACTATATATCCTCAAATATTGTCTGTATTTTGTGTGATTATTCAAAGTGTATGCATCCCTGGTACCTAATTACAGGGACCGAAGTAGGTAAAGAATGCCAGATGAAGTGTGGAGGAAAAGGAAGTGTTATATGAGAAAGGTGAGCATGATCTCCAGCACATGCCTTTGTCATGCCATGTTTCCATCTGTTAGTGGATGACCTATGGAGACAGGGAAAGAGAGCAGAATTAAGGAAGCAGGATCAAAAAGCTACAGGAGGAATAATACTGGAGAGAAGGAAAAGAAAAATGAGAACAGAGGAACCAGTGTCTATGATTTTTTAAAAAGACATCAGTTTAATGTAAATGATATTCCTTTTCAGATATGCCTACTTGAAGTTATATTTCAACTTTGGGGTACATAAGGCAAAGCTTTTTTTTTTGTATAGTGTGGTAATTTGCAAGCCATTAGCATTGCTTGTGCCTCCAGTGTTCCAGATTCCCAAGTGGTATCATGTCCAATACCGATCAGGTCTTATCTCAGTGAGATTTGATGTGTTCAGCTGGCATATCTTTAGGCCAGCATTACTTGTTACAGCTATTTGAAAATGCATAAGCTGCCTCTCAAATTACTTTTTTCAAAATACAATGACATAAATATAATTTAATATAGTTAAATATAAATCTGACATACAAATATACATATATGGTGTGTAGAACTGGGTAAAACAATCGTTGAAGTAAATGCAAATTTCATTACTAATTCACAAAATTTTATTTTATAGTAAATAAGAGTTTTCTATTGTGATAGTCTTCAGAATGGGTATACTCTAGTATTTTCTTTTTTCTTTTTCAGGAGTTACTTTTTCCACAATATTTAACTTTCAAGTAAAAGCTTTTTAATTAACTACTTCTACTTAAAGCTTGAGTAGCTCCTGGAGAAAGAACACTTTTCTTCAGTGGGATTTGCTTGTCCAAAGTTCAACAAAAACTGCAGCAGAAAAGTGGGAAAATTGACTTTCATTGATAAGAAAACTTCTGATCAAAGTGCAGAAAACTTGAAAGACACAATGTTAGATTGTCAAAGGTGATTAGCAGGAAGAGGCAAAATTATGTTAACGTCCCATTCAATAATGCAAATTGGGTTGTTATTGTTACGGTTTCTTTTTTAGCTGTTTTTGGAAATCAATCTAAGCAGCCATCTATATTTTCACTTTTGAACTGTTACATTTTAAAATTTTACAGCACTTTTAGATAATACTTCTTTTATTTATCTAATTAAGAGATAAACTTTATGTTTTATGGTTTTAGCACATTTGCAAGACATTTACGTCACAAGCAAAACTAATTTTTAAATGCTGTCTTTGTACATTTTAACTGAATTTCATTTTTATTCAAACACAGCTTGACAAAAATGCTAAGTAAAAACTCACTAATAAATATCTAAAATTTAAAGAACTTGGATAGCTTGAGTCAAACCGTCATTTGCCAACTCAGCAGCTTTTCAGTGTAACTCTTGATTATTTGATTTGTTTTTTCTTTTGACGGAAGTTTTAAGACACCAACCGATTTAGAAAGCATGTGTTGCTTGGAAATGTACTTTCATTTCATGGAGATTTTCTCCTAATTTTTTGCATTTTCTGTTTGGAAGGATAAAGTTAATTGAATTGTAGTAGACACTATCATTACAACTATAATTTACCCTGTACACAGTCTTATTTTGGTTCCTGAACAGCCCTAATACTTCTGTACCTGACCTTTACAGAGTACATCTGCTGTGATTTTCAACCTCTCCTTGTAGCAGTCCTATGAAGCAAGACATTCCCCTGTATTCACAAGTCTTATATTCCACTATTTCTGTATGTACAATCTGTGTAATAACCATATTTATTCTGTTTTCCCGCTGCCAGTGCTGAACTACAGATTTCACTCCTACTGGAATACTTGCAAATTAGCACAAATTAGTATTTTTAGAACAAATATTACAAGGCTAGAAACTACAATAAATATTGTGATCCTTCATAGCTATTTTTATCTCTTGTGTATCTCACAGCCACATGAGGTAGATGCTGTAGTTTGGTTTACATTGCATATAAATTTGAATTTTTTTCTGTAACTAAGCACCTTTCAGTAACAATTCCTGAGAAATGCTTTCTTATTTGTTTTCTACATCCATGCAAGAATTTCTTGAAAACCATTATTAGTACAGCCCAAAAGTCTGATCAGAGTTTATGGCCCTGCAGAGTTTGTTAATATGCAATAATCATAGAATCATAGAATGGTTAGGGTTGGAAGGGACCTTCAAAGGTCATCTAGTCCAACCCCCCTGCAAGGAGCAGGGACATCCCCAACTAGATCAGGTTGCTCAGAGCCTCAGCCAACCTGGCCTTGAACGTTTCCAGGGATGGGGCATCCACCACCTCTCTGGGCAACCTGGTCCAGTGTTCTACCATCCTCAGTGTAAAAAATTTTTTCCTAATATCTAATATTTTTTCCTATATCTAGTAATCTATTAATTTTTCCTAATATCTAATAATTTAACTTCTCCTACTGTACCTCTGACTTTTAAGCTCCCAGAACCTAAATATGGAACATAGTGTACCAATTGAAGTATTTCAATTGTCTTTTTCAGAACATGAGGGTGCGGACAGTAAAAGGACAAGATTACTATTCTAAAACAGGAGCAAAATTTCATGGGAAAATGGAACAAAAATTTCTTCTTGTTGACTGTAAGAAAGTCATATATGGTTCTTACAGGTAAGATGAGTCACTGAGGAATCCATAGAAAACTATCTAACTACCTCTCCTTTTTCAATTTTTCCCTACTTCTGAAAATTCCTCCAGGAAGCTCCATGGGCAAATTTGATTGTCTTTTCTGTAATTTAACAAATTGTCATAGATGCTTGTTGCTAGTTGGCCTAACACAGAGACAAATTTTGAGGTCCTCTGTTAGTTTTTCACAAATGAGAAGTAAATGATATTGCTTTTGCCACAGCTGAAGACTTGATAAAAAGAGACAAAAATCTTGATTTGTCTTATATTGTCTGAATTATTGTTGTTTAGCATTCACTCCAGAGTAGGCTGCCAAAAATATTTTGTAAGCTCTCTTGCATAGTTAATCCTCATAATAATTTTCTAAAGCTGACATAGTAGACCTATTCTGTGGAACTCTGTACTATATCATGGTTAAATTCAGAATTGTCCAAGTTAAATTTACATAGTCTATATTTGGCTAAGTTTCTTTATTTTAATTTCCATTTTATTTCAAGTGTATGTGTGCAAAGCACAGGCTGGAAGAACTTAGTTCTTGGAGACATCTCTTGAAGAGTTGGAAAAAAACAAAGTTAAAGCAGGGACAGTTGTATCTCACACATTATTAAATATTTTCCTTCATTTCATGCTACACTTCTCTCTTTTGGCCTACTGAATTAATTTCTACCAATGTATTGCCTGGGTGCCAGATCCATAGCCACTAACTTTCATAGATTTCCACCACTGTAAACTTTCAGAGATCTGGCTTTTTATTTCCTCTGAGACTCAGCCAGCCGAAAATTTAGACTGAGATGTATAAATGGTATTGAGGTAAGTGACAAGTTCAGAAATGACTCAGTGTAAGAGAGTCCAGAGAGAATCCGCCTGCTTTGACAACTACACACAGTGTTATAATCTGTGAGAATGTGATAGTTTTTCTCATTTCATTTTGAAAAATAACATTCCTTTAAGACCTAGCACCACAGAGCCTGGAATCATAAATTTCTGTATAAATTAAGCTTGCTTTGTAAAATAATCTAGTGATTTATGATGGGAAAGATGAGTCTTTCTGAATTCTTGCTCTCTGAACTAATTTTAAAGTTAAGATGTTTTTTTTTCCCAAATACTACGAAATATGCTACTCTTCATTGTGAAAATGAATAGAAAAAGAGTTATGCATCATGCTTTGATTTAATGTCAGCACACTATTATTTCCTGAAAATACAAAACTAACAAAACAAATAAAATTGAATCAGCAAGATATTTACATGAATACAACAAATCTTTTTTTTTAATATCCAGAAGACAAATGCAAATAAAAGAAGTTCATTGATTTTTTTTTTTCACTTATTTTTGCATAATAATAGGATTGTACAACAGATTTTTTTCTTTGTTGTAATCTACAAATTGCATGCCTTCAACACCATAATATGAGGCTTGTTGAAACATCCTCAAT
Source organism: Chlamydotis macqueenii (assembly GCF_036417535.1). NCBI lineage: Eukaryota > Metazoa > Chordata > Aves > Otidiformes > Otididae > Chlamydotis > Chlamydotis macqueenii. The sequence goes on from NC_141558.1 coordinate 26,437,751, forward strand.
ATACATGTTAATGTATTTTATCTCATTTTGTAGCTCTGTAGCTACTTAGCTTTGAGAATGTGTTCAACTTTTCTAAGTACAGTAGAAAACAGGAAAACTTTCTTCGTCAGAATATTGTACATTGCAAATAAAAGAAATATTCAGATCTGGTGTGCATAATGGAAAATGTAAACTTTAAAAAAATTTTGAGATGAAAATGTGCTTAGAGTGAAGTACATTCAGAACTGTGGAAACAGTTCTGCATATTATTTCAAATGTGGTTTTTTCATAACATAACCACACATTAACATTCTCTGACTCAGGAGTAAATATAGTGGATCTAGTCAATACTGGCTTAGTCTTTGTAGAGATAATTTTGCACCATTAGGTTTTTCTACTCTAGTGTTCTACATTTGTGAATACTTTTTTTTGCAATATACACTTTTTATAAGGGCAACTAAGTAGTTGCATACTCATTCCTGCTCCCACTGAAAGCAGTGGAAAGTCTCCAGCTGAGTTCGACTGATACTAGATTAGACCTTCCAGATCCAAACTACATGCCCATAGTTTATTTATTTATTTAGAAAGTATTTGTACAAACCCCAGATTTATGTGAAATCTTTCATACCAAGAAAGACCAGTGTAATACATTAGTTCAAAAGAACTGTTTCTAATGGTCATTTGTTCTTCTTTCAGCTTTATGTGGTCATTTGAAAAAACCAACCTCAGTATGGTTCAAGTTATCACAGGGCAGCTGGTTGAATCCTTTGATGAAGAGTTCAGGACGCTGTATGCCCGTTCTTCTGTTCCTAGTTCATTTGCCCCAGAATTAGTGCGGGTAAACAGTCGCACGACACTCTGGGATAATGATACATACCAACACTCACTGTCTTCCTTGGCTTCAGTTTCTAGCCAAAGAAACCTTTTTGGTAGGCAAGACCAAGTTCACAAGATAGATCCTGTTTGTTGGAAAACTCGTGGAAGATATACAGTAAATGAAATAGATAAATATGGCCTGAGAAATCAAGCCTATAATAAACCACCATTTCATCCAGGTTTTAATATGCAAAATCCAATCCAGCAGTATCAACCTACTGAAAAAAATGAGCACTGGAAGAGACATAGTTATGCTGGGGAGAAGCCAGAAAGGACACCTTACCTATTGCTCAACAGAGCTATTAATAGAGCCAACAATCCATCAAATACTTGGAAAATGCCATCTGATAGCCTTAGTATTGTTTCTTCATTACGAGGAGGATATGCAAATAACTACAATACACCTCAGCAAAGTTTTGCCGATCAGTTTTCACGACCAAAGATAAATCTTGCAGAAAGAAATTCAATCGTACGGAGGTCTTTTAATGGGACAGATAATCATATCCGCCATCTGCAGCAAAGGATGCCGACCCTCGAACACACAACGAAGTCATTCCTACGTAACTGGCGAATTAAGTCGTATTTGAATGATCAATCAGATTATCCAGTCGAGTCTAATGGGTCAGCCTTGGGTGACAGATATGATAGCTATGACACAGCTGAAAATATTAAAGCTCATGCGCTGTATTCTCATTCTCGCTTACGATCATCATTGGTGTTTCAGCCCACTTTACCTGAACAGCAAGAAGTAAGCAGCTGTGCAAGTTCTTCAAATTCAACTATAATTGGGTCAGAGGGAAGTGCAACACCTAAAGGGACATCTAATCATGCTCCAAGTGTGGAAAATGGAACAGATAATACTTTAGAAGAGCTTAGCACAAATGTCCCTCTTAAATCAGATGCACCAAAAAACCACAGAATTCATATTGCAGACAACACAAAACCTAGTGTAAATTCAAATGCAACAGGTGATTCATCTCTCTATTTGTACACAACACTGTGTGTAGACAAACATGCAGAAAATTTGAAGAACCTTCAAAATGAAAATATGCTAAAAAGGAGGAGTTTTCCCATGTTTAATTCAAAGTCCATATTAGACCCTGGTGCCAACAAACACACATCCAGTTATGTTTACAGTACCTTGACTAGACATAGACTTAAGCAGCCAGTTAGTCCAAAACTTCCAGAAGACACGGTGAAGAGCTCTAAAAGTTTGCACAATGTGACCAACCACTTGCCACAGGAGGAAAAAAACCTCAAAGGAGAGCTAAAGAGCCCAACTGCTAGCAAGGCAATCTCTATGGCTGCTCTCACTGAAGCTGGCAAAGAGGAGTCTTGTAAGGATTGCACATCAAAGAAAGAAAGTAAGAGTTCTCCAAGTTTTCTAAAGAAGGGATCCCAGAAATTGCGGTCACTTCTTAATCTCACACCAGACAAGAAGGAAAACTTGTCCAAAAGCAAAGGTCCTGCCTTTTACAGAATGTGTAGTAGTTCTGACACATTGGTTTCTGAAGAAGAGAATCAAAACCCAAAGATTTCTGAGAATAAGACAGATTCTTCCCCAAGGAGAAAGAGAAACACATCGTCAAATTCTCAAGGTAGTTTGAACAGAAGTAAAGAAGATGTCACTGGAAGCCCAACAAAGCCTCCAAAGTCTCCAAAGTCACCAAAACCTCAAAAACCTCCATCTGATGAAAGCAATAAAAAGTGTCCTCTCTTGTGCTCCCTTGAAAGTAAGTTCATAGAAACTGCAGGAGATGCATCTACCCCAAGATTTAATACAGAACAGATTCAGTATCAAGACGTAAAGGAAATCACCACAAATACTGCTCCTGAAAGTGCCCCTGTTTCTGCTCTTCAGAGAGCAAGTTCAATGACACCACAACTGGCAAGCTCAAAACGCCAAGAGGAGCTAAGGCCTCGTTTGAGTGAAAGGCGTGTTTATAGCCGCTTTGAGCCATTTTGCAAGATGGAAAATGCTAGCCAACCTGCAGGAAATGCACCCAACAGCAGCTCACATTTCTCAGATATCAAAACCAAGACCTTAGGGAATAATTACGGCAGGAGTAATCACATGGTCAACTACAACTCAACTGTTTACCATCCATTGCAGCCTAATGAAAACAAGCTGAGAGGATTTATGCAAAAGTTTGGGAACTTCCTACACAAAAGCAAGTAAAACTTTTGTTGATTATATTGAAACACAGCAAGAGTAGCAAAGCTGGACATAATCTTAACTGGACAAGACTGACAGGCAACTTTTGTAGAACATGCTTGGGTTTCTTCTTGGGTCTAGGACACTGGAATGAATGTACATATTTTTACATAATTATCCTAGAATTGTTATACTGAAGTCTTTATATAAATTCTGTGTCCAGAAGATGTCTCAAGGGTTGTTTATAATGTTTATATTGTAAGATTAATTTTATACATTTTCCTTGTGAAGAAAGTGCATTCTAGCATGTTATAAGATTAAGTGTGGGGAAAAAAAAAAGATGGAGGATGTTTTTAAACTTCAAATAATACTGTTTCCAAAGATTTGCCCTTTAAAAATAGGATAGCACTAGGAATAATGGCTTGCATTTGTTCAGCATTTATGTACATTTTCAAATGATAAACACAAATGTTAATGCATTGCATGTTACTTATCTTTAAACTAATTTTTGAAAATCTCTTTTAGGCATCAACTTGTTAATAATTTACCCCATAGCATCTATTGAACTGTTTGGGCAGCAGATGGATCTATCTTACTTTATTGAATTTTCCATGTGATATGATATTTTTCTGAAGTATTTGGCACACAGATCTTAAAGTGACCTTAATCTGAGCTTTCAGTAGACTTGTTTACATGGTTAAACCAGGATGAACATTAAAAAATATATTTATACAATAAGGTGCCTTGAAAATAACTACAACTAGTTTAAATTTTAGTGGGTTAATTACATTTGTATAACATGCCAGTATTCTGTAATGTATTTTAAAAATAGCTTTTTGTTACATTTTTCTATTTGGTGTTTCAAAAAAAAAATTGTCCGTGGACTTCCATTTCTCAGGTAAGTTTTTGAGTTTCACATGCGACAGTCTGTTTTAAATGTTGCCAGATATATTTGCAACTCTGGCTTTAATAAGCTAGGTTTTTTCAAACAAGGTTGCAAATGCTTGCACTAGGCATATGAGGGAGATTGCAAGCTCAACCCTGTAATGCTGCCTTATGTCAGGATGATTACAAGGCCAGGAGCAATTAGGCATCTAAAAATGAGATTCATAAAAGTCACCTCATCAAACAATAAGGCACCTCTCCTAAGCCAAAGAAAGTATCAGTAAAGGGTGATAGTAGCAAGTATTTAACCTTAATGAAGGTATTTAGGCACCTAACTGCAGTCTAAGGGACATATTTTTGTTCATCAGAGCCTCTCAGTCATGGAAAGGTTTCCTGATATTAAGTGCCTATGCCAGGTTAGTGCTTACAAAAAGCAGAGGCAGGTTGTTTGGGCAGAAGCGTGGCATCCACTTCTCATCTGCTACGTGCAGCCAGAACATCCAGCTGGCTCATGCTCTTCTGGATGTGCAGTTTGTCTCTTAGGAGAATGCCATAACCATTTAGCTGCAAGATGTTCTGCAACAGTTTTGTTCCAAATTCAGAAATTTGGTAACATTCATTGCTGAAAGCCCGTAATCCTTATACAGGGTCTTCATGTTTCAGGAGCATGTTTTAGGAGCCCACTTCACTCTTAGATCTGAAAGGTCCTACAGCATTCTATGGAGGAGTCCCACTAGGGAAGTCTAGGCTTTGAAAGGAACACCAAAAAGGCATTTTCATGTACCAGCTAGATTGAGTTCATTTAACTCTTCTAACTGTGGCCCTGGGAAGAAAATCTACTTCTCACTGAGAATCTGCTCTGGCCCCTGTGAACTCAGCATAGTTATTGTCAGTTATTTCAGTGAAGTGATGTCAGCTTTTTGTTCAGACTTTCTCAGGCAAGGTTTTTAGGTTGACGCATTATAGCAATACCTGTTTCACTAGAAATGGTATTTATTTATGAGAGTGGCAAAGTCTTGCATCTCAATCCTCTGCTGAAAGTTTAGGTCTCCCCTTTATCTGTGACCATGGAAGAGATTGTATGAATTTCTTGATGAACACTGGTCACTTTGTTCACTCCCCACTGACTTGGCCATAGTTGATATTTTTCCCAAATGAACACTTATCCTGAAATATTCTGTCCTGACAGAGGTAGCATTTTCAGACCCAAGACAAGGAGTATCTACTTCGTGCTCCAGGTGTATTTTCAGTGTAGGCACAACATCCTTCCACAGCTACACAGCCAGCAGCAATGCAGTACTGTACTTCTTATAACTCTTAATATTTTTAGCAGGAGAGACAGTTATGCAGGATGGCACTTAAGTTAATGGTGCAGCAAAGGAACTTAATCAAGATGCAGATGGTTCTAAAAATGGTATGGGTAGGTTTTGGAGGATCTTTAGTTTTCCCTTGTACTCTTTTGAGCTCTAACATACACTTGTAGGCAGGACTATTATTTGGGAAAGAAATGAGAAAGGGAGAACAAGGGTCTTGGGGCAAGTTTTGAAGTGATAGTGCTTTCCATTTTCTCGTAAACTTTGGGAAACCTGTTTTGATACAGTTTGGAAATATTTTAATATATTTTTCAAAGTAGATTGCTAATTAGAGTGTCCTGAGAAGGCAGGTATTTTAATTTACCAAGTCATCTATGTTTATAGATACATGCTCCTTTTTTGTACCTACAGACAAGATTAAGACCCTTCAGTGAAGAGCCTGCTCATAGACTTAATGCAAAAAAAAATAACCACAGTAGAACTAGCTTTTTTTTTCATTTTCAGATCTCTGCTCAGAGACCATGCATAGGAATGTTGCTACATTAAGGCCTGATCTGAGGTTAATTGAAATAAATGCAAAAGACCACCATGGACCTCAGTGGAAGTAGGATCAGATATTTAATGTACTGACACCACTATTTTAAAAATCTTATAAGACTGAAAGCTGTTTGAGAGCATAGGGCTCTGATGCCAGGGGAAGAGCAGCCTGATGGCCTGACTGGAGCTGCAGCTTGGAAGGTGGAGGAGCACACTGGGGAGCTCCACAGGTGATGCAAGGACCAACTGTTATTTTGTTTCCTCCAAAACTGTGTATTAAAGGTGGGAAAACAATGCTCTTCCTGACCTGTCTGATTTGCCTCATGTCTCTGTGGGAACCTCACTGTTTCACAAAATAGAAAGAAAAATATGGGGGGAAAAAAAACCCAAAACTGCTCCTTGTATCAGCAAAGAAAAGAGATAGCCACATTTTGGAGTTTTTATTTTTTAACTGCTTTTTCCAAAAACTTGTCTTGATGTTTCTGCTTTCCCAAGGAGATGCATTTCATCCAATGTGTCCTAAATGCGCTCTGCACGTCGCAAGTTTGTTACACCCCACACACACCCAATGCACTCCTGGTTTTGTAAGGCTGTGAAGTAATAGCTGTTGCCATGCATGATGCACATTTGGCCAAATGGCTTGGGAGTTGTGAAACCCCATTAAAAATGACGTGTCATTTCCACATTAAATAAAACTCCATTAGCACCGTAGTAGATCTAGGAGGGTGGCCATGCAAAAAGCTGATGGGAGTCACGCAATGCTGAGCATGGCCCTCGGGAGCTCCATCGGCAGCAGAGGGCTGTGCAGCTGGCAGATACAGGCTGCTCATGCGGTGCCCATTCAATTCACATGGTAAATAAACCAACCCTACATACAGTCATAAAACCCAGTGAATAAATTGCTTCATTTCTTCAGCCTTGTAATAAACAATTTTTACCGCCTCTGATTGCAAAATGTTGGTTGTTCTCTTATTAATGAGTTTGCACTGCACTCTTTATTCATGCTAACAAACATGAACTAGATTTAAAGAAAGGTTAAAAATTAAGAAAAATTAAATTTCCAGCTGTCTAATACATGAGGGTGGTAGTATTTGTTACAAGCCTTGAGAGAAACAAAAAGCTTATCAGGCAATTGTAGAATCATAGAATGGTTAGGGTTGGAAGGGACGCACATATAGGGTCCAGCAACAAAATTAAGTGGATTTTTTAACAGAAGCAGGCTCTAGAAGAGACAGAGAAACAAAGAGGAAAAATGAAAGCTTGGATTAGTAAGCAAGAAAACTACTTTATGTTATCCAGTTCTACTGTACTAGGAGAATCAAGGTTTTGTAAATTACGGTTCTATCAAGAAATCACCTGACTTTCTCTTCCCCTTACAAACAAAAACAATATTCAAGAGGCCAAATACAGGCAAAGCAGTTGAGTCATGTAATAAACATGAAAACAGGCAGCTGACTGCAAAGCTGACATTGATACAAAGCTCTCCATTTGTCTTAGAAGTCAATGATAGAATGATAGAAAGGTTTGGGTTGGAAGGGACCTTCAAAGGTTACCCAGTCCACCCCCCCTGCAAGGAGCAGGGACATCCCCAACTAGATCAGATTGCTCAGAGCCTCAGCCAATCTGGCCTTGAATGTTTCCAGGGATGGGGCATCTGCCACTTCTCTGGGCAACCTGTTCCAGTGTTCCGGCACCCTCAGTGTAAAAATATTTTTCCTAATATCTAATCCTAATCCCTCTACTTTGAAACCATTCCCCCTAGTCCTGTCACAACAGGCCCTACTGAACAGCCTCTCCCCATCTTTCCTGTAGGCCCCCTTGAGGTACTGGAAGACCACTATAAGGTCTCCCCATGATGTTTGTGCATTGATAGGTGAAAAACTGCTATTCAGAGAAAAAACTTTGATAATTTTTCATATTTCTGAAACACATTAGGAAATTTATAAAAGAAGTCATAAGAAAAATAGTACCAAAATCTGTTGCATGGCAATGTAAAGATAAAATTTATTATGGCTCCACTAAGCTGCATGATAAATATATTTTTTTTTAATTTGTAGCTGTACAGCCGACAAGTAGCTTTGCAGCTCTATAATGCAGAGAGATCAGTAAGGTTACTGTGGTACTTGTTATAATTTATTCCCCATATCGATATTGTAGTGCACAGTACAGTATTTGGAGTTTTTTTTCAGTTTGCTTTCATTTAAGTCAGGAGAGTTAGAACAACATGAAGCTGCAGTAGTTCACGGGTAATTGAGACATGCTACTCCAATTTTGTCTTCACTCATGTGAGTACATATTCCATTAGCACCCCGGTGACAAGAGAGGAGACTGCAGTGCTCAAAAGGCTGTCTTACCATTTCATTCTTTATTTCATACAGGTCCTTACAGATGTCTTGGTACCTTCTATAGGGTCTGAAATTTTCCATAATTTTCAACTCAAAACTAAGAGTTATAGTTAAGTCTCCATTTTTCACATTTTGACGTGATGGCAGAGACATGTTGCACGTTCTGAGAGCTGTTTTCTGTATTGAGAAACAGGATGGAAGAAAACATTCACTCTTGGATAGCTCAGAACAGAGCTGCTTTGCTGTTAAGCAAAGCTAGGATGGATTTCTATTTTAGTGACGTCAACTAGTTAAGTTTTAATGCCCTTAATCTCGTTCTTGCTTAGAATGGCCCCCTCCAGGTTAGTATTTAATAAACAATTTTCATATATGTAATACTTTAAAAAGTGGTCAAGTCTTATTTCTGAAAAGCCAAGGGGATGTAGGGGGATGGATTTCCAAATAAATTCTTTTTATATCATGAAAATAACTTTGTGTGTTTGTGGAAAAGAATCTGGTTTGCTAGAAATGACTGGACATCCCTTCAGAAGAAGCTGCTGTGAAAACTATGCATCTTTCTCCCACCATGGGTGTGCCACTAACTGAAAATTCAGTGGATAAGTGCAAAAGATAGTTGGAGGGAAAAAAAATAATTCTGATAAAAGGCTCATGATACGTGTTTATTCTGATAGTGTTGCTTCCATATGTAAAGACAGGTGGAAAAAAAAAAATTGCTTCTTTTCTCTCCAAAATAGATAAAATTAATGACAATGGAAAGGGAAATATTTTGAAGACTAAGCACCAGTGGCAATATTTTATTGTGTTTGCAAAATGAATGCAACTCGTTTATTAGCATTCTAATACAGGACTCTTACATGTCTGATGTACATTGTTCTTGCCTCATTTAGCAATCAACATGCTCAAAATTCAAACTGATTGTCTACAGCTTCCTAAGCCCTTGAATAATACTCTGAAGAACTGGTCCAACAAGGCATTAAACACATGCTTAGCTTTTTAAAGTAGGCAGTCTCAAGATAAACCGTAACACAAGGCATATGTGTTTTTTTAGATGTTGGTGTAAAAAAATAGTCTCAGTGTAGTCCTAGCTGAAGTATTTTGGGAAATTGTTGAATATATAGTGAATTCAGGTGACTTAAAAAATACAACCAGATAAAACAGAAAAGCATTTGTCCATGTTTCCACATGCAGCAAAGGAAGCAAGGAAGATAAAGTTATAAGTGAACATTCATAATGTACTTTTTACCAGTTGAAAATGAAAACTGGTATAGCAACACTGCAGGAAAATCAGTAATAATAGCCAGGTGCTCTTTCATTAAAAAAAAAAGGTGAGAAACAGTGGTCTAGACGAATCATAACAAGCGTGAGCAGTGCTATGAACACACAAGACCCAGAATAGATATTACTGGGTAATTTCAGGGTGGGAGCAGGAGTGGGAGAAATTCCATCAAGTTGGTTTCAGTACTGACAGATGTAAAAGACTGTGCTGGTTTCATTTAAAACGTTACTTGATATGTAAATCCTTTCTCTCAGATGGAATTCCTGGATTACGTAGCAGCTATGTTATGGATATACTGTGTATGTACAGATACAAACCAAAAATTGTCTTCAAATAATTTATTACTTCTATTTTTTACCAAATAAATGTTTCTTTTAAACCTCCACTCACTCCTGTGTTCTTGTTTTCACCGGATCATACTGTTAATAACATTTTTAATTTCAAAATTTAGAATATATTTTTTAAAAAAAAATTGACATGAGATGTGTTGAGTGAGAAATTACCAAAGCTGACATCACATTTTACATCAATGTAAAATTTAGGTACTATGTCTATACTAAAATATAGGTAGCAATAAGCTGGATCAAAAATTACACTGGATAAGGTCAACAATGTTAGCATCTCATGTTTACTTTCAGATCCTTGTAGCACTTTCCTGCTCTGACATCTTAGATTTGTTTGCCTTCCTGTTAATTCTGCCTTGCTAGCGATGTCAGGTTCAATAATGTTTTGTGTTCTCCTTCTGTCTCCACCTTAATTTCCTCTTTCCTATTTACATGAAACATCCTTCAGAAATCTGTTTGCCTAGTAGATGCTATTGGAAAAAATCACTTCCATCACATTGTTGGAGAGAATTAGCTTCGGACAACTCCATGCATGAGTGCATGCTACTGCTGATTGGCTAATGAGAAATTGATTTTGAATCCTGAATATTAGTTCAGTGCCTTTGAAAAACCAGTAGGAAACAGCAGCCTTTCTGAAGAGCTGACAGTCTATATTTAGACTTAATGGAGGAAGGAAATTAAGAGGAAGAGAGGAAGTAAAAAGTCAAAAAGACAAAGGTGGTTACTCAGTTACCACATATGAAAACTTTAATGGTTGGGGTTATGGCGGTAGGTATGCAGGCACACATGCATGTACTTGTATGCGTCATACCAAGGCTCCTACTTGTACAGGAACTTCTACTTACATAGTAATATAAGTAAAATTCCTCTTGGTTAATTGAGCCCAAGCCTTTTGTCAGTCCCATACACAAAAAGTCATTGTAATTCCCATCTCTTCTACTTTCCTTCCTGTTTTCCTCACTTAGGTCCAACCTAAATTTATCCTGCCAGCAACTCTGTCTGCAGCATTTCAGCACTGCTAGGTAAATATTAAAAAAAACTGGAACTTTTTCATTTTCTGGGCATATCGATTGGATTGAGTGGGAAGCTATGCCTATAGCCAAATTAGGACAAGACTGATGACCATATGAGTCGGAGATTTCTGGCAGGAAAGTACCTGCATGCCATTCATGAAATGTGCCACTTTTTCACAAAACATTGTTGAAAACTAGAATAAGCAAATTGAATTATGGCAATTTGATATTACTTGAATGTCAAATAATTCCTCATAGCTGAGTTAGAGCTGTCGTCGCCTTTCAGCAGATGGGGAGCCCAAGACTGCTCTGCTCTCACATGCCAGAGCAGCTGTGGGTGAAGACACAGGTGTCTCCTCATTTTACTGCCATCCAGTTTCACTGCCTTGAATTTACCAATAGTATGAGTGACTTGGAGAGTCCATTTCCAAGAGTGTAAATGGGGTCTTGTTTAGTACAAGTACATACTAACAAAACATCTTGCTTCTATTAAGTGCCTGTGAAATTGTCACTTCTGATATTGCAGATCTTTGTATATAATGAACAGCTTTTCCCTATATGTCTCAAAAATTACCAACTTTCACACTGTATTTGAGACACTCAGCTATTTTTTATCTCGAAGTAGTGGCTAGTGGTACTTGGGGCACTATATTGTGATAAACTTTGATAGGAAGTAAACACTTAAAAGAGATTAACCATTACTCTTTGTGTGCCACAGCCAGTTTCAAACTCATCAGCCACAATCTTCGCAATTGTTCTTTTCAACTTGCTCCTCAAAGTAAAAATATCTCAGTGCTTTCTAAGGTGGGACAGACAGTTGGCTCTTACAGTTTCTTAAGGTCCATGGACACCTGCATCCAAGTGATGCGGAGGACTTGGTTTGTAAGAGGACGAGTCAATAAGGCTCACAATAAGCCCACAAGCCAGGGCTTGTGGTCAGGATGCTGTCAGAAACTTCTCATTATGATTTCCCTAATTAAAACCATTATAGCGATCAATGTAGGCCATAGGTGGTTCCCACATACTTATTCTCACACTAATAAACCTGACAGCCAGAGAAGTGCCAAAGAGGTGTTGTGCACACCTCAAGATTCATATCCTCTGTTCTTCCTCTTCTGAGCAGGGCAAGGGTTTGGGCAAACACATAAAAGAGCTGGAGGAAAAGAGATTTGGGAAGATCAGAAGCCTGTTTGTTAGCAGATTTTGTTCTCACACTGCACATAAAAAGACTTTAGGAGGAAAATATCTGTCACTAGTTACTTGATGATTAAATGAGTAAACTGCTGGGGTTTAGTTATTTCACTGATACCCATCCCTGGCTCAGATGGTCCCTGCACTGCAGATTCTTAGTGGAGGGAGGAATATTCTGTAGAAATGTCACTGTACAGAATCTCTTTTCAGCTAAGAAACTCACAGTGGAGCCTCTCTGCTGTTGTCCAAGGGATCGTGCCATCATCCTTTGATGCTTCAAATGATCAGGCAGAGACAGGAACACAAATCACAGATCTGAGAGTGTCCTTCTCAGTTTCTGGGAAGACACAAAATGCAGATTTCAAGAATGGATGTTTCACAAATTAGCTTTTTTAAAATTTAATTTTCTTATGGTTTTGTTGTATACAGTGTGCAGACTTAAAGCAATAGAACTGCCCCAACAATAAAGTATTGAACCTTTAGGACATTATTAACAGACTGAAAGTTTTGCCTGGAGGGTTTTTGTCCTTTTTTTCCCACTCACCCCACAGATGTGGCCAAAAAGCAAAAATCAATGAAAGTGAGAGTAAATCAGAGGGCACTTTCGTGTCTCATATGCATTCATACTTTTTCTTCTACTGGGCCTTCTGCACTACCTACTGGTTTTAGCTCTCTGCTGAAAACCTGTGGGCTCAAGTTGCACCACTTACACTGGTCTTCACACCCACTTTTCACAGACTTGTGTTTAACCCTCTGTTTATCACACTATTTCATTCACCCCTCTGTGGGATTTTTAAAACCTAATCTATACTGAAATAATTTTTTTTTCTGAGGAGTATCTCTTGTTCCAGAGTTAGTATTTTCAAGGTTATATACATATACACACACACACACATATATACATACACATACGGACTTATTTTCCAGCTTGATTAGCTCTAAAGACATCAAATATATTCAACAATGATCTACAATTTGAAAGAGATTACTTTCTCAGTAGATAAAAATTTACAGTCTATAATCTTTAGGTTAACAGGCAATATTTTATTCAGTTCACAAGCCAATAATTTGTTTGAATTATTTTCAGATCAATGATTTCATGCTGGAAGGGAGGGATGCCATCCAGAGCAATCTTGACAGAGCGATCTTGACATGAGGTGGGCCAATGCAAACCTCATGAAGTTCAACCAGGCCAAGTGCAAGGTCCTGCACCTGGGTTGTGGCAATCCCAGGCACAAATACAGGCTGGGCGGAGAATGGATCAAGAGCAGCCCTGAGGAGAAGGACTTGGGAGTGCTGGTGGACGAGAAGCTCAGCAAGAGCCAGCAATGTGCCCCTGCGGCCCAGAAGGCCAACCGCATCCTGGGCTGCATCAAGAGGAGCGTGGCCAGCAGGTCGAGGGAGGTGATTCTGCCCCTCTCCTCTGCCCTGGTGAGACCCCACCTGGAGTACTGTGTCCAGTTCTGGAGCCCCCAACATAAGAAGGACATGGACCAGTTGGAGAGGGTCCAGAGGAGGGCCACAAAGATGATAAGAGGGCTAGAGCACCTTTCCTATGAGGCCAGGCTGAGAGAGTTGGGGCTGTTCAGCCTGGAGAAGAGGAGGCTCTGGGGACACCTGATAGCGGTCTTCCAGTACCTCAAGGGGGTCTACAAGAAAGATGGGGAGAGACTGTTCAGTAGGGCCTGTTGTGATAGGACGAGAGGTAATGGTTTTAAAATAGAGGGAGGTAGATTTAGATTGGATATTAGCAAAAAATTTTTTACAATGAGGGTTGTAGAACACTGGAACAGGTTGCCCAGAGAGGTGGTGGAAGCCCCATCCCTGGAAACGTTCAAGGCCAGGTTGGCTGAGGCTCTGAGCAACCTGATCTAGTTGGGGATGTCCCTGCTCCTTGCAGGGGGGTTGGACTAGATGACCTTTGAAGGTCCCTTCCAACCCTAACCATTCTATGGTTCTATGATTTACAACAATATTAATCTCATGACCTTGAGAGATTAATAGTAAATGAAGTTGATAGTTGACAGTGAATTCAATCAACATTTACTTAATTTGCTTTTCTTTGAGCAAGCATTATTAAACCTCATCAAAAAGAGTGAGCATTACACTTGGATATACACTTGCATAAAGTCTGACACACACCTGCTTTTACTAACCGAGTAGCAACAGAAAGAAATAAACAACAGCAGATATTACAAATATCTTGTGCTCAGTTTTGAAGCAAAATGTTAAAAATCGTGGCAGGGATTTGTAAATTTAAGTCTCATTTTCACAATTGCTGAGATGATAGGCTTTTTGGTTTTTTTTTCTTTTTCTTAGAGAAGGTTAAACACTATCAGAACTTACTCTTTATATTTTGCAGATAAGTGTGTCTTGAAAAGACTCGTCATGCTCAACTCTTACTGATCTTCACTCTTCAAATCTGTAAAGCCTGCAAATTGCTTGTGTGATTTTGGAAAGGATGCCTTCAATCACATATTGAGAGTCTCAGGGATTCACACCTGAAGCTGCACTTTAGAGGGAGCGTCTTTCTAGGGAATAACATTTGGAACTTTAATCACATGGACAACTCAGAGAGCTTATTTTCAAAAGAACATCAGGGATGCATTGGCATCTTTAGATGGCAGGTATTAATCTGGATAATAAATAAATTAAATAACATATAAATATGTAAATTAGAGCAGGAATAATATATTGGTTTCTTTTTTTCTAAATAAATCTTAATTTTTCCTTCCCCAACATCAAACACCTTTTATTAATTAATAAATCCTCTTCCTCTGAAATTTAAATAACTCCCTTCATTACCACAGCTGCCTTGGGTTCCTGAATTATAGGAACACAAAAGACATGACCTTGCAAACTTCAGGTACCTCAAGTTTCAAGAAGCATACCATGAACCATATTTTAGCATGTTCTTTCATGAGCAATTGAGTGCTTTTTTTCCTCTTACTTGAGAAGCAAGAAAAGAACCATTATGCCCTTGAACTGTTTAGAAATTGCTTTAATGTGAGAGCAAATGTGGGTCAAAGAATTTTTGTCGTAATACTTGAATACATGCCTATAAATCTCTTAATTAAATAGGAAAAAGAATTGGAGAAGAGAAAATATATATTAGTCCCTCCATCTGCCTGAGGTAGCCAAAATGTACATTGGAGTATTTTAATTCCCTGCCAGCAGTAAACCAAATTTGCAGCACTTTGAAATAAGAAACAAAACAAGGAGACAACTAAAATATTGTAAAGCCCAGGCTAGCTTTTCACACAGAGCACCACGCTTACCTGCGCCTTTAGTCTTTAAACACGAGTCTCAGAAAATTACAAAAGCTACAACCCCTTGTTGTTTATATGAGCACAGAGCTGCATTTGCCCACACTGTGCAGCACCGAGGTGAGGTAGAGGCACTGTGCTCAGTGTGCTCAGTGCACAGCAGAGGGGAACCTCACGTGGTGTTTTTGGTGCTTCCCAGCAGCTGGATGAACACTCTGTAGGTATCTACTGTCCTCTCTATAATTGTTTCTATTTATTTATTTCAAGTGTGGAGCTCAAAACTAGAGATGTAAGACCTGCATTGTGTTCTGGCTCATGCACCATCAGGTTAAATACTTAGAAAATCCAGTCTCAAAATCCTTTCTCTTGATATCACCAGCAGGTGACCACACCAGGTCTCAGTAGATTTCTGCTACTGGCAGGTGGGCAGTTTGAGAAACAGAAACATCTTCCTGAATATCACAGAAAGGGAAAAAGTGAAAAAGTCTCCCCCCACCAATATTTCTATGTCCCTTTTCAGATGCAGGCAGAGTGTTGTAGCAGGGAGAAGTGCTGAGGAGACCAGAGAAGAGACCAGTGGTGTGATTTGTCACTTCTCTATTGGAAAACACAAAGTGACACAAAACCATAAGTAACAGGAATCTGACTTCATCCGTACAGTGAGTTAACAGCTCTATTCCTGTAAACACTTCTGAGAAGTCTCAAGTGGGTCTGGTCTTCCTCAGTGTTCCTCGTCTGATGAAAATTTCATGCACACAATCACTATAGAAGACCTTGTCATCAGTGTTCCTTCATTTCCCAAAATAAATTTCTTCTCTCCCTGCACTGCTACCCATGCATTTATAGGCACAGCGTAGCAATGGCATCACTGCATGCAGAGAAATGTGTAAGTTACAGCCAATTTTGCAATTGCGATGAGATTGCTGAAGTATCTGAAGTGCCCTAGTTCAAAGCTTGCTCAGATATCTCCATTCTTTTGCACTGGCAAGTACAGACACAACCACAGAAGAGATGACAAAACTGGCATTTAAGTCATCCACAGTTTCTGAGGTTCAGTACCAATGAGCAGTCCTCATATGATAACTGAGTATATCCTGTGATATTTGTATACATATAATATTTATAGTATTAAAGAAATAATAAATCAATATTTAATATTTATTTGTTTGACTTGACAAAGTAGTAAAATGCCTCAGAATAAATGGCATATTAATAAACAGCCCTGGTTTTGCAGATGTTTCCTTATTGACCTCCAAAATTGAAATGGAGGGTTCTTTGAGAATTACTTTAGCTAGTAATCAATTATATGAAATGATACTCAGAAAACATATAATTAATTTGCTTTCAGTATGGTGATGATGCAGGCGTAAAAGGATGATCTCCAGAAGAAAGAGCACAGAAAAGAGGAACCTGATGACAGAGTTTTTCAAACATCTTTTGTTGTTTTTTTTTTCATGTATATGATGCATATTCCCAGTATAGATTAAAAAATGCAGATGAATCATAAAATAAAAGTAGTGTGAATGAATGGATTCTGCTTGTTGTAAAGCACAGTTAATAATGTATTCGCTACTTCCAGCTAATACTAGATCCCACAGCTGCTACATCTAAATGACACTGAGGCAATTTCCATGCTGATTTACACCCAGGAGAGGGCAGTTCCAAGTCCTGATTTTCAGGATGGGCAATATTTTAAAATGAAGGACTGGACTAGCATTTGGGAGATTAAGATTCAGCAGTTCTTCTACAGGTTTCTTACGTGGCCAGCTAAGACTTGATTTCTAAACAAGCCATGCAACTGCATTTTTCTATCTTCCATTTGTCCTCTAAGCTAAAATAAAGAAGCAGAGCTGGATGCAACAACAAAAAGGCGGGATTCTTTCTTCTCCTGACTAAATTGGTCAATCAACAGGCACGTCTTTTTTATCCTTCTCTGTTTTGCTACCTGATTGCTCATCTTCAACAGTGGTGCTCCTACAGGAGTAATCCTGAGGAGTTAACTGGTTCTCCCTCAACTTCACGCAAACCTTCTGCATCAATCAGGAACACAAACAGACCAGGCAGAGATGGACCGAACAGACCACCGAATGCAATAAACGGAGGAAAGCTTAACTGAGAAACTTTAAAGGCAGAGATGTGAGAGAGATGATAACTCTCTCTCTGCCAGTAAGATCCAGACTCCTTAAGGGTGACTAAAACCAGAACTTAAGTGGTCAGAAAACCATAATACTGACAGCTGACTGGGCTCCACTGACTTCCCAGTCGGACAGAAACCAGGCTGGCTCTTGAGCCTTAAAAATGTGGATCAATGTAAATAAACTGGATGCTGTGCTGGTGGTACTTCAGCTGATTTGGTTTCTGGTCCATTTTTGCTCTTCCCAGTACAGCTCTACCCCACTGAAGAAAGAAAAAAAAAAGAAAAAAAAAAAACAAACAACCTTCCATTTACCTCTGCATCTTTGCAGGGACAAGTGGCAATACTTCCCCTGTGCCCATTGTACAGCTGGCTGCTGCAGTCTCATTTCCTTTCTGTCTAGCTAGTAAAAGATCCTAAATTGCCCCTTAATGTATCCATTTTTAAATTTTCTGAGTTATATGCATTATAACCTTCAGGACAGAGTGCTGAATAAGTTTCCCCTGCTTTATCATTTGGCTGAACTACTTCTGTAACTTACAACTAGGTTCATTTGAATAGACTGGGTTCAAATTCACAGGCTTGTGAAAAAGACCAGAACAACTGTGCTGTGTAAAACTCTTTTAATATTAGTCATTGTAATTTACAGCCCTTGCAGCAGTACAGCTCTGAATAAATATCTTTGGCTTTTTGAAATTTTAACTGAGAAGGTTTGTACGTGACTTGTTCCATGATCATTGCATCACTTTCAATGGTGCTCTTAAATTAGTGTGTTTGATTTTGTTTTAAGACCTCTACTGTGGCAATAAAAGGGTAATTCTTTGTTTGCTTCTTCTTTAAACAACATTGCTTAACATTTGAAGGATTAATTCCGTTCTCCTATTTGACTTTATTTTTTCCTCACAATTTTCTGCCAAGACGGGAAAATGAGCTGACAAATGCCAGGGATCCATGTGACTGCTTCTCCTTACGGCATTGAGTGCAAAGCAACTGCGGTGCTGTAGAGAGGAGGCAGGCTGCTGGTGTTTCCCATGGAAGTGAGTGGGATGATGGGGGCTCCTGGACAGACCACCAAAGGATGGTGGAAGACATATACATCTTCTGCAGGAAGGGTTTCACTGTACTCCTTCAGCAAGCTGCCAATGATACCAAGCTGTGTGGTCTGGTCGACACGCTGGAGGGAATGGATGCCATCCAGAGGGACCTTGACAGGATGGAGAGGTGGGCCAATGCAAACCTCATGAAGTCCAACAAGGCCAAGTGCAAGGTCCTGCACCTGGGTTGTGGCAATCCCAGGCACAAATACAGGCTGGGCAGGTAATGGATTGAGAGTAGCCCTGAGGAGAAAGAATTGGGAGTGCTGGTGGACAAGAAGCTCAGCATGAGCTGGCAATGCGCCCTTGCAGCCCAAAAAGCCAACAACATCCTGGGCTGCATCACAAGGAGCGTGGCCAGCAGGCCGAGGGAAGTGATTTTCCCCTCTCCTCTGTTCTGGTGAGACCCCACCTGAAGCACTGTATCCAGTTCTGGAGCCCCCAACACAAGAAGGACATGGACCAGTTGGAGAGGGTCCAGAGGAGGGCCACAAAGATGATAAGAGGGATGGAGCACCTCTTCTATGAGGACAGGCTGAGAGAGTTGGGGCTGTTCAGCCTGGAGAAGAGGAGCCTCCAGGGAGACCTGATAGCGGTCCTCCAGTACCTCAAGGGGGCCTACAAGAAAGATGGGGAGAGGCTGTTCAGTAGGGCCTGTTGTGACAGGACTAGGGGGAATGGTTTCAAAATAGAGGGAGGTAGATTTAGATTAGATATTAGCAAAAAATTTTTTATGCTGAGGGTGATGGAACACTGGACCAGGTTGCCCAGAGAGGTGGTGGAGGCCCCATCCCTGGAAACGTTCAAGGCCAGGTTGGATGAGGCTCTGAGCAACCCGATCTACTTGGAGACATCCCTGCTTCTTGCAGGGGGGTTAGACTAGATGACCTTTAAAAGTCTCATCCAACCCAAAACATTCTCTGATTCTATGATGATTCTATGATTCATCAGCCGTGTGTCCTCTTGCTGGCCACAGATACAGGCAGATTCCTCTGTGGAATGGCTCCCATGTGGGCAAAATTCAAGGTACCCTTGTTAACAGCTGGTGAAGAGACTGAGACCTGAGCAGTGAGGAGGGCTGATCTGCACCTGGATGCATATGTCTCGCTGGGAGACACAGCATGGGGACTAGGGCTGGTAACTCTCCCCCGGGAGCCTGGCACCCCCAGCCCTTGGAAGCCACAGCTCATGTCCTCACTGATGTTTGCACAAAAGATGTAAAAGTAATCACCAAGCCTCTGCCAGTAGCTCCCAGTGTTTTAAGGAAGTTTTTGTTAAGTGGTGCTGAGGGAGTGGCCGCATTAATTGAACAAGCGATTGAAATACTTGCTGTATGCCAGAGGCTAAGCTTGACTACACAACAATGTGCTACATGCCCTTGCCAAGAGCTGGACTAGTGCTGACAAATGCGACTATCAGTCTGGAGCTTATTTCAAAATCAGAAACTTTGCTTTCTTTTTCCTTCTTTGTAACAAGTTTCTTTTGATTGTAGTTCTGTATTTTGTACCCAAGGTTCACTAAATCAGCGAAAGTCTGGGGATGCATTTTAAGAAACTAGTAAGAAACCCTTCAGAAGAGAGAGATTTTTATAAAGTGCTAAGCACCTCTCTGATTATAACACTCTTTAAAGCACTTTGAACTGAGTAGCTGTACAGGACCAGAAAAACTCAAAATTAAACTGGTTTAGGCTTTTGTTTATCAGTTTTACTATTTGTCTATTTTCATTTTTTATCATGCCATTAAACTACTCCTATGCACCTATATCTTTATCAATACATTGTTGCATAAGTGAATCTTCTTAACTTATGTCTTGGCAATTTAAAAAAAAAAATCTAATCACTCCTTAAAAAAGGTCATAACTGAACTGAGTATGAACTGCACAGACTATAGCTAGTCAGGGATTTTTAGCTGAAAATTTTTGGAAGGAGATATCTGTGCCCTGAAACGGAAGCTTTTTAATATCATTTCTCATTTTCATTTTGGCCCTCCATGGTAAGCTACTTCTGTTAATTTTTCAACTTGAAAAGATTTAGAAATTTCCAAAGCAGCTTGACTGCTGCGTTCAGTAATCCTCGAAGTGGAAATTCCAGTCCATCCAGTTCAGAATGAACACTGGCTTTCAAATAAGATTGCATGTACAAAAGTGTAAACATAAACAACAGCCAAACATAATTTACTGGAATGACTTTGTAAACATAATTTTGAAATGTATTTTACTGGAAAGATTTCACTTTTTGTCTATCATTTTGAACTAGAACCTACTGTCTTAATCTCAAAAAAACAGTCAGTGATGGAAAACAGCTTTCCTTCCCAGCTCTGGTATCATTGCTTTGTCGAACAGGTTAAAGACAAAAAGCAGTTATTAACCACACAGATTAACGAAGGAAGATTTAGCGTGAGTGTTGCTATCAAACCTTCCTCGCTTTGCTTTCCAAAGGAGAATGATGTTACTGCTGGTTAGCAGATACACGGCAACATGGGTGAATTAAGGAGGCCAATGGACAAAGGATATAAGCTGGAAGAAAAGTTCATACTAGACCTAAGGAGAAACTTTTTCTCTGAGAGGACAGCCCAGCTGCAGAGCAGGTTGCCCAGAGTGGCTGTGCCATCTACATCCTTGGGGGTTTTCAAGATGCAGCTGGATAAAGCCCTTGGCAACCTGGCCTGACATCACAGCTGGCTCTGCTTTGGGCAGGAGGTTGGACTGGGAACCTCCTGAGGTCCCTTCCAGCCTGACTTATCCTGTAAGCCTAGTTTACCAGGAAAGCTAAAGGTGCTACCTTTCCACCTGCATACCAGCACTTGGGCCTGTCTCCTGTGATCCCATCTTTCTTCTGTTGCACTGGGATTTGGGGGACTTTCAAACAACCGGCTGTTGCATCCTTGTGGCTCTGCTGAAGCTTGAGGAGTTGCACTTCTGTGCAGCAGCCCAGAGTGGTGTGTCCCATTCCCGCTCCTACCTGCAGCCCCCAGCCTTGGGCATATCCCTAGCACGTGACACAGGAGGCAGAAAAGCATTATGGAGAGGGAGGGAGAGGGAAACCTCAGTTCTTCGCTTCCTGCATGAGGCCTGAAGCTGTACCTGCTGCTGCACATGGAGATGTCACATCTTCTCATGCGGCAATCTGTCTTCCCTGAGAGAATATTCTCAAGGAATGCACAATATTTATTTATGGTGACCTTCGGGTTTAATGTGCAAGCTGCACTGTGCATTTTATAACTTTATTTTGTTTCTTGAAGACTATGTCTATGTAAAACACCTCTGTGGGTATAAAGTTTGCTCTGGGGTCATATTTTAACAGATTTGATATTTCCTGATATACTTTAGTGTTATTCAGCCTGTGATTTATTTTGCACCGCATTTGCTTTGCTCTCAGTTAGGCACAAAATGAAGCCAAATGAGGGAAATACATAATAAAAGAATACTTAAAGTTTACATTGTTGTTCTGGGTGGAAATGAATAGCATGTGCTGGAACTGTATGAGATAGCCGTTCCTTGTTCTCTCCAAATAGTAGATGGTCCTTTAATTAAATAAGTTAGTTGACACATCAGTTAAACAAAATTAATTTAGATTTAGTTTTAGATGCTCTGAAAGGCTTTTTGCACCTTATTGATATTCCAGTCACAACAGAGTACCAATTTGGGCAGTTAAAATTTCTAAGCATTGCTGTTTTTCAAAAGTGTAGCTTGCTAATGCCAACTATGCTAATAACAAGATTTTTCATGAGTTTGTGAGATAATGGATAAAACCTTCAGAAAATTCCTTTAATTGTATCTCTAATGTTTCTGTAATTGGCAACTGTGATACTGCAGCTGCATTAAACTTTGTTTTCTGAAACAGAAGGAAATGATTACTTGCTTTTCACTCCATGTTAAGAATATTCTGTGGAAAGATGTCTTAGAATAAATTTTAGGGGATGTGAAGGGTAGGTTGCGCAATTATCCCAAATAATACTTTTTCTCTCAGCTAGAGTTTTATCAGTATACACTCATTAAAAACTCACAGTTAGCCCCAGATGCAGTTCCTGTAGATGAGCCACCTCTTCTAAACCTGGTTCATTCTGCTCCTGAGAGCCTTGGGGTCCTTCCTTCATCCCATGGCTTCAGAGTAGAGCAAGTCAGGGGGTGCCAAACTCATGAGGTGGAGACCACCAGCAGTTAAGAACATGTTTCTCAATGAAACAGACCAGCATGTACTGGTTGCCTGAAAGCAGTCAATAGTACAGCCCTTGAGGGAGGCTGTTGTGTCAGCCATGGCATTTGTTGCAGTGGGCCGGCTGGCAAGTCTCCTGTCTGCAACCCCCAGCCCATCCCTCCCTGCGGCACAGGGTCAGCCTCTCTCTTTTCTTCCTCTATCTGTTTTAATCACCTGAAGTCTTTGAAGTCACTTCAAAGGTCTGCTGTTAAAAATTAATAGGTGATGCTTCCTGTTGTTTTAGGCAGGGAAAGTGCCTTAAGTAATGGTCCTGCTTATGAATTGATGCTTCATTCAACAGCTGGCTACATTTCCCTGCAGTCCCTTGCCCCCTAACTGTGTAGTTAACCCTTCATAACCTCTTACAAACAGCATGCAGGAAAGAAGACAATGAACACAAAGTATTTTACTATACTTAAATGTGCACCTATTGTACAAAGTTTGCTAGGCATTAAGTGTTTAGTAATAACATATTAATGATGATCACAGTATCTGGAAGAAACTGCTGCTTCTCTGACCAGTTTTACATTGAACAAATCCACTGGTTTTCACAGTGATATTCCTGCATTTTGGTGATATGAGATGGGACAGAATTTTCATGTGTGTTTGTTCTTTACAGAAGATTTGCCGTACCATTGTGGAAGTCAGGAGAATCTGCACTGAAGTTGTTACTCACAATCATAATTCATAACTATTATTTTATTGCTGTTAATGATGTTACTTTATGTGAAGGTGTAATCGTTTAATATCCACAATTAGGTATACCTGTCTGTCGTAGTTCAGCGCCAACCAGGACCAGACTACGCAGTCTCTCTCTCTCACTCCCCCCACTCTCCGAGAAAATAGGGGGAGATGATATAAGGAAAATGGCTCGAGGTTTGAGATAAGGACGGGGAGAAATCCTTAAAGTTACCATCACGGGCAAAACAGACTCAACTTGGGGAAAAGTATTCATTTATTACTAAAACTAGCAGGAGAATGAGACAGGGAACAAGATAACCTCCCTCCACCCCTCCCTCTTCCCGGGCTTAACATTAGCTCTACTACCTTCCCCCCCAGTAAGCGGCACAGGGGGGAAGAGGGAATGGGGGTCACGGTCAGTTCATCACACGTCGTTTCATGCCGCTGCTTCATCGTCAGGGGAAGAACTCCTCGCATTCCTCCTCTGCTTCTTCATGGGGTCCCTCTGACGGGCTACAGTCCTTCATGAAACTTCTCTGGCATGGGTCATCTCTTCCATGGGGTGCAGTCCCTCCAGAACAGCTGTCCCAGCGGGCCCTCCATGGGCCACAGCCTCCTTCAGGCCTCCACCTGCTCCGGCGTGGGGTCCTCCACAGGCTGCAGGTGAATCTCTGCCCCTCTGTGGACCTCCATGGGCTGCAGGGGGACAACCCGCTCCACCATGGTCGTCACCACAGGCTGCAAGGGAATCTTGGCCAGGAGCTGCACTAATCCTCCCCCTCCTTCTTCACTGACCTTAGCGTCTGCAGCCATTACTCACAACAGGCTGGCAGATGCCTCTCAGGATCCTTTTTACATCCTATTCACTTCTCATTTCCTCTCCACTTCTTGCAGCCGGGCCGGGCCAGGCCGAGTTGGGCCCAGTCAGCCACCCAGCGGGAGGCCAGAGGGTGAGGCCTGCAAGGCCCACAAGGCTCACGCCTCCCCCTGTCTGCCCCCTGCTCAGCTGCTTCACATCTTCTCTTTTTTTTTTTCTGTTTTCCCCTTCTTAAATACGTTATCGCAGAGGCGTTATCACAGGACATTCTGCTACCAATTGGCTCAGCCTTGGCCAGCAGCGAGTCTGCCCTAGGCCCGGCCGAGTCCACTGAACAAAGGGGAGCAACTTCTAGCAGTTTCCTACAGAAGCTACCACCTTAGCGCCCCCCCCCCCCCTAAACAAAACCAGAACACTGTCAAATGTGTAGTAGTGAGATGCTTTTATAGGACCAAAGTCGAGAAGCCTTAGCGCTATCAACTGGTCTGTCTCACCAGTACCTCAAAGGACTCAATAGGGCAAATGGGCAAATTTTAGGCCTTAGACACCTATTTTGTCCCAGGTAATTCACTACAAATGGTGAAGAGAGCATTCCCTCTGCGGTCCTTCAACTCACAGCAGTACCTGCTTCTGATTCAATCTAAGCACCTTCCAGTATGGATGTCTGGGGAGGGAGCGGAGACCAGAGGTCCACTGATCTAGCTTTTAGTTCATATGTTCCTCTTTGAACTACAGCTAATATAGTTACCCTCTTGCTTTCTTCTCAGTTGTTGAGTACCTCAGCCCTAGAGAAAATATGACCCATTTTGCGCTGAGAGTCTTAATTTTATCACTTCTTTTTGGGAAATTTAGCGTGCTCTGTAATGGCATCTTCATGCTTCAGAATGCAGATTTAATACATGTTGTTAAATTTTCAGCTTTGATCTTTTTTATAAGGTATTGCACTAATTTATGTTGAATCACAGTATTGCTCTTAAAAACACCTGGTTTGGATCTCAACTACAAATGTCAGTAAAGTCTAACAAATAACTAATTTGCAAGATAAACTGTTAAGGGAATGCGAACTGCATCCAAGTGGAATTGATCAATTTTTCTGAATTTACCCTGAAATGACCTAGGAGATTTCTGTATTCATGTTGGAAAGTGGGACCTGGAGCTCTCCTTAGTGCAAAGTATTTAGGTCTAAGGAGGGGGAAAACCAAAAACAAGTCCATAGTAATGACACTGACACAGCTACAGGGAAGATTTGCCTGCAGAACAAAAAAAAAAATCATTAAAAATGTTGTTCACTGGAATTGTATTTTTTATTTGTCTACTCTGTACTTTCTTAGATTGCCCTTAGAGATGGCACACCCCCTATGGACTATGAAGTCTGTAAGTCAAGGCTCTTGTTTATGAGCATGGCTATCCATTTAAGGATACTCCCTGTTGACTCACTTGACAGTGCAGCTTACAAATATCAAGAAAGGCTCATATTCATTGGAGCAATGTGGACATGCAGAATTTCTCTGGAGTGGTTGTCTTGCATGTTGCACACCTGCCTAATAACAAAGGAGTGGAAGTCATTCAGGGATGAATGCATTCAAAACCTGCATCTCCATGGAGATAGATGTAAGATTAGGGTAGAATAAAGAACAGGCCTTCAATTAAGTCATGAGGTATGAAATCTGACCTAAGTGACCTCTTTGCAATATTTCTCAGGCATGTTTACTACTGCAGATATGTGTATCTCCTCCTACCTGCAGGCCTGTTCTGCTAAAGAAGGGAGTTTGTTTTCAGACATCACAGGAAAACACATATTCCTTCATGAATATTAAAAGTTTTACTTCCCACTAAATGTCTTCTTGAATTTAGCAGATGCTGTTTGCTTGAGTGGGTTTATCCTGAGTTCTGCTGCAGAAAGGAATGTGTAAATATCATCCTTAATTAGAATTAAATAGTTCCAAGCTGCATTATTGACACAAGTTGCACCCTAAGTAGTAAACAAAATCTGAGATAGTTTTGCCCTATCTGGTATGATAGCTCATTCCAGCTCTGCCACTAGAAAGGAAAGATAGAGAGCATACAACAGCAAGACTTCTGAAACAATACAGATAGATAGGCACTGAACAGTTCTTCATTTTTATTTATTGTCATAAGCCCATAAAACTCAAGCCAAGATGTGTCATGAGGATAACACAAAGAGAGCAACCACAACATTTCTTATCTTACTGATAACAGAGTCAAATGTGACTTTTAAAGTAAAATCTCTGACATGGTGCATACTGTAGGATAATGAAGATTACTTACCATTATAGAACTTGGTTTTTAAGCCATTTGTCAGATAATTTAAACAATGAGCAAGCTAACATGAAAAAAAATCTTAATATAATATTTCGCTGTAAGAAAATTCACTTTGTGCAGATATAGAAGTTGTGGGGGTCAACAAGGGAGGGGTGGGAAGAGATGTGCACCACGTAACAATAGTCCTGCCATGCATATGTGGGCGTGTGCTTTCAGCTTCATATATCTTCTCCCTCTTTATCCATCTTAAGTCTCTGAATGCAAACACCAACTCTGCTCTTCTTGTGCTAGAGAATCAGCATTATGCTTGTGAAGAATTGATTTTGAGTAGCTGCTGTCCGAAAAGCTGCTGAACTTGCCTGTGGTTGATCCATCTATTTACAGAGGGGAATATTACATATGTGATGAGGTGCCAATTGTTCTCAGCTTCTCACTTCCAGAGACCTCTGGATTTGAGTGAATCTCTGTACCTACCTATGCATTTGTGGGCAAAAAACTCTGGGAGTTCAGGAGATGTTAAATGGGAAATGGCTGAATCCTGGCTTATCTGGGTGTTTAGACATGTCCTTTATCTCTGTGTGTCTGTTTTGTCTATGGTCTAACTCTGTTTGACTCCCCAGATGCTACCACAGTCAAAAGAGATAACCGAAGTCTTTTACAGCAGACTAAAGTCTTTTAGTCTTTACTTGTTTTGTTATACTATACTTTCTCAGATAATCTCCTTCTTTGCACATTCTTGCAGACTTCTTTTCTTCCAGAAAGATAGCCAGAAGATCAATCAAAATGCCCTTTCAATAGAAAATAGCTAGAGTTTAATTTGTTTACCACCTCAAACAAGGTCCTTTCTATAACATAATAGGCTAACAGATGCGTTCAAATAGCATGCCATCAACTTTATTAAAGTTCTAGGTAAAAGCAAGAGATGCTTTTCATAGCTGTTTGTATTAGATTGTTCAGAATTTTGTAGATAGGCTAAAGGAGTTGCTAGTCCTAGGAGGTATACTTTGAGACAGAAGCTAATCCTCAGTTTAGGGTGCTTAATGAAGAATAAGTGCACCTTTTTGCATAGCGTATTATAAGCAAAATTATAAACTGCAAAGACTACCATGAAAAAGAATGTCCTTGTCACCCTAAAATACAACAATTGAAGGCACTGAGTGCAAATTCAAGATTAACATGGACTCAGAGGCCAAGGTAAATTTGGGAAATGAACTCCTGCAGCATTAGAAAGATCTTTTCTCACAAGTCATTGAATCACAGAACCATAGAATGGTTTGAGTTGGAAGGCATCATTTAAAGACCATCTAATCCAACCTCCCTACCATAGGCAGGGACATCTTCCACTAGATTAGGTTGCTCAAAGCCCTGAGCAGGTAACATGTATCAAACACTTGCTTTTATCTGGACTTGTGTCCTCCACTACCAATAAGCCCATGTCTTTGCACAAGTAGTACTTTCAGACACATCAGAGATAGTTCCCTCTTTCTCCTCCTGAAGAATATTTTAGGAAAAATTGAAAAGGACAACTTAACAGGCATCTAGAGACTGTAGTATTTGTACTTACTCTAAAGTTCATAATCTTGAATCTCAAGTCACTGTTTAGAGTCCCAGATCAATATCCTCAGGAGCCAAATCTTTGCTCATAGCAACAGCATTAGGAGCTCCTAAATTATTATTCTCATATTCTAAAAACAGTCATTAAAAGTCACAATTAATCATACAGAAAAGGAGAGAAAAAAATCAATTAAAACATTTCAGATATGAAGTACTAATGACTTCATTTTAATTATTTCCATTTGACTGCTGTTATAATTTTCCTAAGGAAAAGCTCCTGCCATATGAGGGTTTTAGTTTTGTAGATTGTAATATATGGCTTTCTCAGGTAGATGAAAATAAACTAATTGAAGTGCCCTGCAGGTGTTTTTATTATGAGCCTTTTTTTTTTCCATGCACTAGTATGTGTACAGTGGACAGAAACAAAGGAAATGTTCATTCTTAGTGGAAGATGCATTGAAATAATGTTTTTTTTTCACTCTAATCTGGAGATTAGCTTTCAGAACCAGAACAATGCTGAAGTATCTAACAGTCACCTGGTGGATTTGAAGGACATTTCATGCCTTCCTTACATCAACTTCATTGTCACAAAAGAAAAGGTATGTGAATTCTCTTCAAACCAGTAATTTGGATTTATGTGGCAGTTTCCACAAAGACTGAAGAGTCTGAAGATCTGCATTTTGCAAAGTCAGATGCTCACTGACTCAGAAAAGACACATGTCCCAATGTGGTGAGTGGCTCTTACTTAAATTACTTACCTATTTTCTCTCACCACCAATGCAGTAATAAGAAAGGCCTTTTAAGTCCACACACATCAGTGAAATTAATCAGAAAATATTTTAATTCCTCTGCTATACCAGAGGAAAATTGTAGGACAGAAAAAAAATCTATCTTTAAAAGTATCAAGGTGTTCAATCGATCTAGCATATGACTACTTCTTCTTATCTGTTTTATGGTATCTTACTTGACAATCAGCATTAGGTTATGACATATGCCATTTGGGTCTCTCGTGCATAGTGTACTCTTTCCATCGTGTAACACTGCCCTGTCCTACAAATTGCCTAGCAATGAAGGGCTTTTGATGTTGTTGTTGACTCCTGAAGGTTTTGTTCAATTAGTCTCGTGTTAAGTTGGTGTTTCGTGACCTAGAGATTGGAGATAGCTTGCAAATCCTTTTCTAAGATCATAATCATTGTGATCACTGTAGCCTACTATTATATTTTCCACTAAATGTGTTCCAAAATCTAATGGCTACATTGGGCAATACATAGGGATAAGATTCTTTCTCAATAGTGGATCAACATGGGAGAAGAACATATCATCTTTCATTATAACAGAATATCATTTTCTTCTGAGAAAAAAAATAGATACATTTACTAATTCATTTGAATACATTTTTTTGCAGCTTCCTATGTGACATAGGTATGAGAAAGTCTGTCCCAGTAATTCTTAAAGGAAAAATACAACCATTTTGAAAATGCTGATTTTGTCCAGAAAGCATGTTAAGTGCCTGCTTGTGCAACACACTGGAGTGTTCAAACTAGCAATGAGTGAGCCAGCTCCAGGACTGAAAAAATGACAGATGAATGAAGGCAACCTTTACCAGCCTTACTGAAACATATTTACTAGCTGGGGTGCAGCCTGGAGTGAATGCAGCTATAGTAGTTTTTCAGCCATAATTGGTACATCCCTGCTGTCCTACATGCATGGTATTGATAGAGCAAACACTTAGGGCTAATCTGGAATTTTTAATACCTTGTGTTCACTTAGGCACTTATGAAAATGTTACCATTTGAGCTGGATCCCCACTGTATTTATTGTGTAGCCATTGGCTTATCTCATATCTCTACCTCTGAAATCATTGTCTTCCACCACAATAAAAAGACGAGCTTTTGTCCACATCCAGTTCATTTCCCATATCAGGGTCAGGTCTTAGATCTTCTACTTGGACTTCCTTGTTGTTTTTTCTTTGTCTATATGTAGGCAGCACTGTTCTTGTTTTGTGTGCTGCGTAGGGAATAACGACATCAGAGGAGTCAGTGCTTGTAAAACTAAATTAAGTAAGGTGGTGAGGCTGCAGGAAGGTTCCCATCAGCCCTGTGTACACAAATCAGTGTCACAGTGGCACTTCCAGCCTCTTCCTTCCTGCAATCTGTGTACCTCCCTCCGGGATCCAGTCTTTCTACATCTTTCTCTTCCTTTATTTGATTGTAGTCTGCATTGTTTTCTTACTTCCTGTGATCAAACCTAACTAGCACTAGTCACACCATGACAGACTGAAAGGAGCTGATGAGTTTCACACACTTTTCAGTACCTGGATCTGCAGCATGGCTTGCACTACTGATGCTGCTAGGGAGCCCAGGGCAGGTCCTAAGTTTGTTTTTTGATCCCTGTTTGGTGCTAAATCCATTTGAATATACTGGCATGTACTGTTACACATTAGTGCATATGCTAATTTTTAGCACGCTACATCTTGTAAAATCTGCTGTCAATATCTTATCACAGTTCCTGTTGGTGTGACATAGCGCTCAGATGCTGGTAATTGAGGCCATGTAGTTCTTGACCTTACAACGGCAGAGGCCTGTCACAAACTTTTCAAAAAACAGGCTGTCATTTCTCAAGTCTGAGAAGTTTCCATCTATGAGTGACCAAAGTATTCTTCACACACCTTGCACTGTATGGGTGTTCATGACAAAACACAAGATGGTTGTCTGTTTCCTTTCAGGCATAATGTTGTCTCTAGGCATGAAATATGCATCCATTAGATTTTGTCAGCTCTTCAATCCACTGGTATTACTGTCTAGATCCTCTTAAAGATGCAGTTTTCCACCCACAGTGCACCACTTTGCTAGCAGAAGAAAGTATCTTGTGGTACTTAAATCTTAGGTTCCGGCCAACAGAGGAGCTGGAACTATTTAATTGTTTGCAGTACCACGTCTTTGTTGGATTACCTGAAACTGCTCATCAGAGATTAAAATATAATGCAGTGTATTAATTAATGTCTCTCACAGTGTCTTATAATGTATTGAAGCAGGCATCATATTCACTTCCTTGTATTCAGCAAAGGTTATTTAAGATTTCTTCTTTTCTCCTTTAGTATTTTGTGATGAAGTTATCTGTCTTCTTTGTGAACTGACGGAATTGGCCTATTCCAAAAAGGACAGTCATGAGCACTTCTGCCAGAGAATAACTCTACTCTGTGCCTATCACAGAAAATTCCTCTTTAATTAAAATAAAAACAAAAAATTGTGGGAGTAAAAAAAAAATACGAAAATATTTTCGAGTTGGCTTTAAACTTTTTTTTTCCATTAGATACAATATAATTTTGTTGTTTCCTAGTCCTTGATTTTTTTCACTTTTAACCTTACAAATTTATCAACATTATAGTTTCTACCATGGTTTTAATCTTTCCCTGCTGATTTCCTTCGACGTTTGGAGGCAAGGCTCACTTTTTTTCCACAGTCTTTCCTAGAAGCTGGACTAATATTCCTCACAAATGACCCAGCCCCTTATTATCAACTTTTTATCATTGATTTTTAATATGGGTACCAGAGTGCCCAACTCTGCAGCGTATCTACTGCCTCTCCTGATTCTTGATTTTAGTTTTAAAAGATAAGGAAAAACAGCAATGCAATTATCTCTCTGCAGTCTCTCTCATCAAACATTTTTAGCACTCTTACAGCGTTCTGAGTACCATTCTTAAGACTGTAGTGCTATTCTATACTTTTTTAAAACTTAATTTTCTGATCTCTCTCCTCCATGGGGCATATCTCTGCTCTGATTTCTAGCTTGTCAAATTGTGCACCTTTTTAATCTGCAACACAAGCTTTCCCAGTGGTCTCAGTCCCTGCATGCTGTCTATTTGCTCTGCTTCTCATACCTGTTTGGCTTCACCATGGATCACACTTTTTTCTTTGCAGGTCTTGCTGAACTGAGTGGTGCCTAACAGCTAGTCAACAGCACAGGAGGAATCTCTTTTCCTATGAAAACAGGTATTTTATGTAAATATCGATTTGTTACAGCTTCAGTTCAAGTAAGAGTCATGAAGGAAAGCCTCTGAATACCTTCATCTTATTTTTCCTTTCATTAGGATTTGTTGCAGCATTCAAGTTCACAGAGGCTTCAGTAAGTCCCAAAGCCAGTCAGCTCTGTATCCATGGACAATTATGGCTGGATAGTTCAATGATCCCGGACATCAGTTCCGTGTTTGTTACATTCTATCATCAACTGACATGCAAATCTTGTCATAAAGTAATTGCAGTTTAATTGACATTCATTTTCAACTGTGCTCAGCTATAGATTAGACTATGGGCTTGGTTTCTTAGCTAAGCCTGCAACCTGCCTTGACACTCCCTCTTCCAAGTGCCAGCTGATTCCATGGCAGCTCTGTCAAAGCACAGGGACAAATTTTCTCTTTATGTAAACTGTTTGAATTCCGATGAATGCAGTGCACTAATGTGACCCTAATCCTTTGGGCACATGTTTTTCTGAAAACATATTTAAATTAAATTTCAATTAAAACTGAAAGAAAACATCTGGGCATACATAAGCATAGATTTTTTTAAAGTATGAATGATGTAAACATTAGGATACAGAGTTTTTCTCTGCTGTGTCATGAGGTCTACCAGATGGTATGAACTCATTTTCTGTGTTTGAGAATCTCACCAAGACGTCAGTACTGGTTTTGGCAGAGGAGGATGACAAGATATGGCCCATGTAGATATTCTTTAAAAGCTTATGTAATGCTTCTTATTTTAGTCTGGGTTATACTGTGTCCCATGCCAGAACAAAGACTACACAGTTACAAAACACTAACATGTTTTATAGGGCATGGGATCTTTCCATCTTTGATGAGTAACTTTTCAGAAGACTCAACACTGTACAAACTAGGGAGTTGTTATAGAATTTGACTGTTAATCTGGATGGTGTATTTGTGATACTTAGGCATGCCTGGAGGAGGAAATACATTGAAAGAGTGACAGGGAGCCTGAATTTCAGGTGATTCTCTTTTGTGGCATGGTATCACTCAACTAGAAGGTCTGGAGCTGAGGTATGATTCTTACAGGGAAATTCTACAGTTTGCAGCCTGAGGTTCTGGATAGCGACCTGGTCTGGATTTAAAACACATATATTAACTTAAGAAACATATTGTGTAGAGTACATTGCTTTGAATGTGCAAGGTCAGGATATGTACATCCATAGAACAAGCTGTACCATATCAAAACATAGTGTCACACAGTTGCTCCAACTTCAGACAAGGAAATTCAAGGAGAGATAATGCCCTGGGCTAAAAACCTCATTTTAATACCTACATGAAGATAAGGATCAGATTCTAGTGACAGGAGTCAAAAAAAAACCCAAACCATTAAAATAGCCTGGTTTTCATTGATTTCCAGATTCACAGTATGATGCAGAATAAAAATAGATATCAGTCCAGAATTCTAGAATTTCAGACTTGTTCAGAAGATTTTGTCTTGTGAGAACTTGGTATAAGCCTGTATCTAGTAATAATGACATCGTGTATATCTGTTTTTAAAGCCGAAGCTTGATTTCCAAATACTTCAATTTCCATAACATATGATTACCATCACAACATAAATACCTGACTTTCTTTATCAAGAAGTCGTATTTCCTCTAAGGCATATGGATTCTGTTATAGATAAGGGGAAAAAACCCAGGGGGGAAGAAGGATGGGATAAACAAAGACACTTGGCTTTAAAGATAATTTTAAAAGATTGCTTTTGCAATCGCACAAGGAGGTAGAACTACAGGCTACACAGATTTGTCTACATATTTATTTATAGATAACTTGTCCTACATGGCCTACTCATTACCAAGTGAATATACCACATCTGCACATTCACATTAATAAATTTCCACTCTGTTCTGCTGCATTAAACTGATATCCATAGATTGGTTCAAGTGCATTGCACGCTATTCCTGTCAGAGTGAAAAATCCCTATAGATTTGAATGAAAATGTATACCAGTGCATATTTTAATAGTTAATTATTGCTTAATTTAAAGTGAGGAAAGCCCACACCATATGCATAGACCCTTTATGCTGATCTGCAGTGGAAAAGAGGCACACCAATAAGGAAGTCATTGTAGGATCAGTGTCATAGATTATTATATGGAGCAACATAAGGGAACAAACATGAATTAAATAATTAAAAATTAGTTTAAGCGGCAAATTAAATAATTAAAAATCATCATAAGATATTGCAATAAATTAATGCCATTAAAATCACAAGCAATGCAGACAGGCCAGATGCCAGACATAAAGATCCTCTTATCCAGCTGCGCCTGTTTGGCTGCAGTTCAGATCTGTTTGTTCCATGAGTCCAAAAGCATAGACAGAAGCCCAGTAACCCAGAGGAGAGGATCTGACCTTCTCTTCTGTAGTGACTCTGCTTTTCTGACTTGCTATAGTAGTTTTATTTACTACTTTATCTTCCAGATAGCCAAGATTTTTTTCCCAGATGTTGGTTGACACTAGCCTGCAGCTGGTGCACTGGCCACCAGCCAGCTCTTGATCCTCTTTCACTTCTTAGCAGAAAAATTCTTCTTTAGGTAGGGTGTTGTAATCTTTTAAAATATTCTTAGACTCTGGTCACATCTGTTGTAGGTCTTTTGTCTTTCTGTACAGTCTGAAGAGCTTTTGGCTTTTCCCTTTCCACTTTCACCCTGTGTTTCTTTTTGATAAGCCTCCGTTTCTTTGTTTGATCTGTTCACCCTAAACCATGAGCACATGCAGTGCACTGAATACTGATGTTAACCACAATCAAGGCTGTGAAAAATAAATTAATTCGTATACTGAATGGCATAGACAGTTACAGACTTATACATGTGCTTATGGCTTAATTGAAGTTTCACCAGAGCTCTGAAAGAGGAATACTCTTTTCCTAACATTGTATGACCTTCCCAGAAACAGAATATATATATGAACGGCACTGTTGCCTTTGTTCTTGTGGGGGTTTTGCTAGGTTTTGAAGGTTGTGTTTGTTTGTGAGTAAATAAAGCTGCAAGGTGTGCTTCGCTCTAGTGTCTACACTCAGATCAGGATGGTCTCTTGTTGGGCTGGTTTAATTCTCAAATTCCTTGCTTTCAACATTATGGCATCTCTTCCTTTATTAACACTGAAGAGGTCTCATCTAGACTGTATGCTCAGAAGTCTTTCTCTATCCTTTATGAGGACTAGGGGGAAGAAGACTGAACATCAATCTTCCAGGAAGCTGAGCTGGATACTGGCAGTGCTTTTTGAAGCATATGTCTAGTGAGCAGCACTGCCTGACTGCAGAGAAGTAAAAAAAATGCTCTGTAAATTTACACTGATTTATACTCAAAAGATTGCCCTTGCAGAATGGAGACCAGACTTGTTAATTTATTATTCTATGAAATGTGTTCTTAGGGATTTATATAGTTGCAGGTAACACTAATCATGAAACGCAAGAGAAGGCAATGATGTTTGTCACGTTACTTGCTTTCCTCCATCCCACAACCCAAGGTACAACAGACAAGTGCTTTAGCTCCATCTAGGAGGCGAAAGGACTATTACTGCATCTACCTAAAACCAGATTCCACAGAGGTTTTTCTCATTTATAGACTGCACTTTAAAGGCTGTAATGAATTAGTCTTCTGTATCTCCCTGAGTCAGACTGTCATTTCTACCATCGTTTTTGTGGATGAAATTCTGCAGTGCAGAGAGCCCGATTTTGCCCAGTATAGAAGCAGCTAAGTTCACACTGTAAATAGCTCAGTTAAGGTGAATGGAACTAATAGAACATAAAACATTATTTCAAATTAATTAATCCCTAAAAATGGGGAAATTAATTCTAAGTACATTATTGAAGGTGAAAGACCCATTTTAATGGAAACTGTGAGTAAAACATAAGAAGTAAATTTGACACTGAATGGCTCATTCAAGGTCACATGGAAAGCCAGGTATGGAGATGGAGTCAGCCCCTGAAACACCTTCTCCCACTTTATGCAGCAGGCAATCCACTCCTTCCCAGTTTATAGGAGCCTGTCATGCTGAAGACTGGAATGAAGGGAAACCTAGAGCAAATTCTATCCTGCAAAGAGATTAGATTTTTCATTTTTATTAAATTTCTTTCAGGTCTGTGGTGTCAAGATCCCAACACACACACAGCCCAACACGCTTCTGTTCTGACATTTGTACCAGACCAATGCTGAATTGCTGTTGTACAAAGGAATGGTAGGTTTTTGCCTGCCTGTTGTATTAGTTCTGTTGGAACATAATGTCTTCTGGCCATCAACATCCTTTTTTTTCATACTTTGCAAGAAATTTTATCAATCTAGTGAGTGTATAATGAAATCACGGTTGTTGATCTTCCAGTTCATGGTAGTATTCCTGCTCACTTCTTCACACGCAGTTTCTGCCTACAAATACTGTCTGCTCCTTATACAACTCACTGATTGTTCATCTTTCACCCTTTTTTCCTACTTAGCAGAGCCTTCATTTTGCACCTTTTTTCTGAGCTTTAAAAAAGACCACAGAGCATCTCCAGTTCCTTTCATATATCAGTGAGCTAATCTAAATTACAGAATGTTTTTCTGCAAGCCTGGGAGACTGTCTGCAGTTGTTCGATGTCTTAATAAAATGTGGTACACGACTTCTGACATTAAACTCAGACAGAGGCAGAAATAGGAATGTTACCACCTGCTGCCTAGTGCATTTTTTATAACAGTTCAGTTAAGCCTACCTAATTTATTATTATTCTTCATTTAATTCCTTCTGTATACAGATATGCAGTCAAAAAGTAATTCCCAAATAAAAATGAGATTTAAGGACCTGTCTAATTTTAAGAACTGGTATGGTGTCCTTGCTTTTCTTTTTCTTACACTTGCAATTATACTGCAAGCATTCTATCACCCTGAAGCCACAATCTTTTGGAAGCTCTGAAGAAACTTTGCTGAATTTTTTTGTTAGATCACGCAACCGCAGAGTACTGCCATTATACCTGAGTACTCTCACTCGATAGTTTTACTGTGCTACCAATTACTTCACTGAATTTGATGGAGCTACTTATGACTAGCAAAGATGTCAGGGTCACCAGAATTATCTCTCAAATTCTGATCTCTTTCTGTCTCATGACCATTCCGAGGCTCCACAGCATGACTTTATTTTGATAATGGTTTCTTTTCATCACTACATAGAAATAAGAACAGGCAAGAAAGTTAAATGTCTTACAGGACTAAAAGCAACATTTGGATATAGGTGATAACATTAATCTGGAGTAATTGCACTGAATTCCTTGAAGCTCTTCCAAATTTTACAGTGACACAGCTGAGATAACAGTACAAGTGTAAATACCACTGGGGGAGCAAAAGTACGTTGAATAATGGACCTTTAATATCATTCTTCTATGGAGACCTTCAGAAGATAAAATAAGATTAAACAGTATGCATCTAGGGAACAATGATTGTAAATATAGAAGTTTATATTCTAGACACTGTGGATATTTTAAATGCAATATATGTAGGACATGGCTCATAGTGCCTGTACACTGCCTGAATAAAATGCACATGGATTACTCCAGCCACTGTTCTTTGCAGCAGCTGAAGTGAGTGTGTTTAGAAACATTTCGGAGAACTCTAATGACTGCAATTATTTGAGTGTGAAAGTTTAAAGATCTGGTAGGGTTTAGATCAAACCTCTATTCTAAACTCTCTGCATGCACCTTATTCAATCAATTTGCTGTCTGCAGGTTAAACTCTTCATTATGAAACATATACAAATGCATTTTATTATCACTGTCTTTTAACAAGTCACCTACATCTTTGCAGAATGAAAGCACCCAGCTAAAATCCACAGTTATACCTTGTTTTCAATGACAAATGTGCTGACACCAACATATAACCACACAATTAAATGTCTTCTTACTGTAACATTAAAGTTTATATCAGTGTTTGCACAATAAGACCTCTTCACAGCAATTTATAACAAAAGTTGAAAGTATTGCTCTGGTGCGCTATTTATTATAAAATATGCAATTAGAAAATGAGTAGGAGGGATTTAACTAGCTCTCTTTGTTTACATAGTAAATATTTGATTTCTTCACAAAAACAAGCAGATAGGGGTCTTGCTTTAAAATTTTCAGCCCACCAGTATCTGGAGAATAAAAATGACTTGTTATCAGAAATGTGACTGTATAACTTTGTTGCGTTCCCTCATTTGCTTTTTTTTTTTCCCAAGACTGGTACAAATATCCTAAGTTTTTGTTGTTTTTGACTTAGACTCTATGGAGGCTGACATTTTGACAAGTTACATTAGGCACTTTTAATATCAGTGTCCTTAAAAATACAGGTACACAAGAGACTAAGATGCTCTTGCGTTTTGAGTATATGCTCACTTCTTTTTCCACCTTAAAATTGCCATCTTGCTTGCTTGTTCAGGAGATGAAACTATCTATATCAATACAGATCTTACACTTTTCTACAAAGGAGAGAGCTACGGAAAATTGGTTGAGGTCAAATGAAATATTCTAGCCAGATTAATCCTACAGTTACATATGTGCAGACACATTTAAATAGTAAAAGCCAGATAACTTTTAATTGATATTTAGTGACTTCTTTTCTTAGGCAGAAAATCTTTCAAGCTTCCAGATTTCCATTTCCAAAGAATCATCCTTTGATTTGTAACATTTGCTCTAAAAATGCATGATGTAGCCAGCAAGGATACCAGACTGATACACAGAGACATTAAGAATGGAAAAATCATAATAAAGTCAAGGGCATAGGACACATTGCTGGGAAATCACTTTTCCGATGATGCCATGACCTTTAAATTCATGGGGTAGCATCTCACATCTAACTATCTATATGCTTTAAATGATCCAGTTTACTGGAACAGAATTACAAAGTATAAAGATTTCTCCACTGGGCTACAGTAATTTTAGAACCTTAGTTATATCTGTTATATTTGTGCAAAATCATCTTATTTAGGAACATTTGTATAAATACATATATTTGTCCATCTGGAATTTTTTTTGCATTTGTTAGACTTGAATGGCTCTACAAGATACATTTCAATCACTGCTTGATACGGTGTGTGTTAAGGTTTAGCTGTCTCCATCATATGACTCTTAAATCTTTACTGGACACATTCAGCAAAATATTTGAAGAAACATATTTCAGTCAAAGAGTTTTTGAGGGTGTGATGCAGATGTTTGACTACCTAATCTTTCCTAAAATTCATCGTTTTTCACTTAGTTGTATGCAGTCACGATTTCCATGATCTGTTTTTGTTCCCATACAAGATCCTAGGATATTTTCCACAGGAAAAGGCAGTTGAAACTCATTTCAATGTTCATCAGTATTCATGCAAGAATTGAAGTGGGCTGCTTTCAGAAAAACATATTTGGTCAAAGTGTTCATTTCCTTTTTCTTATTCTTACTGGAGAAATCCTGGGCCACATTCTGCCTCCTCTGTGGCAGCTACAGTGGAAAATTAGAAGCAGGAGGTGTTTTTGCTCTTTATCTTCTGCTACTTATTAGGGATCAGCTATCTGAGCAGTAAAGAAGGAGTCTGAAGCCTGTTAGCAATTTTTAACATAAGGGGAATATAGACAGGAAGAAGAAAAAGGGTGACTGCACCAGCCCATCTGGCTCTGCAACACATCATCCCCAAAGGCCACTGGAAGATGCTCAGAGTACAAGGGCATCAGGATGCTCTTTTAACTTTCAGCGTTCTGCACCTCGAGACTTCTTATCAAGAGGTGGATTTGTATTTAATAAACCCTCACTGAGTCTTTCTTCCTTGAACATATTCAATAAATTTTTTTCAAGCTATATGGAATTTAGCATTTACATCTTTTCTTGACTTTCACAGCTTACACCTGTGCTGATAAGAACTACCTTATTTTTCTTTTTTTTGAGCCACCCACTCTCTAGTTTTATTCGCTAGCCTGTATTCTTTTGTTGGAAGGCATGGTGAGTGATTATTATTATTTTTTTTAGTATGAGTCAGGTTCTCCCATCTAATCCCCCTTCCTCCCAGTCATCTCTCTTGGCTCCTAAGGTCTGGTCTGGGTGAGCTAAAATGCAGCCTGGAGGAGACAAAAGCAAGTGCAGCAGCAATAATGAGGTACTCATTGCTGGAGTTGTAGGAGAACACAAGCCTTTGTAATGCCAGAAGAGTTAAAGGGATAAGAAGCCAGCTGCAAGCTCTCTCTGCTCCAGCTGGTAGTTGAGGAGGGATGATAAGAAAACAGATTCTGCACCTTTTAGAGGAATAGTGTCCCATTCAACACTAATTCTCTGTTGTAGGCCGATTGCATTTGCCAGCTGCTGTTTTTATATAATAATGGTAAAATTTAAAAGTTGCTATTTATTATATTGTTAATATCCTCCTCTTATCCCCCTTTTCTCTCTTTATTCTTCCTCATTTACTTCCGCTAACAAGCTATGAAATCAAGAACTAACCTCCAGAATCAAAGCTCACATATCTCAATCAGTTGTATGTTTTCTGTGCTCTGAAAATTGACAGTTTTAAAGAAATGCCAGTATACTGAATCAAGATTGCCTGCAGCAAAGTACTGCATCATTTCATGTAAAAATTAACTCAAAAACCACTGATCTTAAATGGTAAACAGCAACCATATTATTCCTGGTGGGAATCCTAGTATGAATGTTAATTACTATTCTAAGAACTAATAGCTGCTGATACCACACTGATCTCAACATATGTAACTTACTTTGCAAGTGGTAACATCAGATTTAGTGAATTGAAAATCTTGTAAGTGATTTTAAGGGTCTAAGAATAAATTTATTTCTTATGAATGTTGACGTTTTCCACATCATATTTTTGAATAAAGAATATCTTTTTTTTTATTTTGTTGTAGCAGAGGAGAAAAGAATGTGACCTAGAGTTTTTTATGATTTCCATATTTCTTTGGCACACAGCCATCAGTGAATCAGAGGTGACGGTGACCCTGCTTCTGTCTCCAAAGCTGAAGTGGGAATGAAAAGTTTCCATAGTTCACAGACAGAATGTAATATGCCCTCATAAAAGAAAGATTTTATAACAGATATAGCTAAATTAGGATCAAGAAATTCAAAGGTTGGACAAGTTTCTTAATTTTTAATTAATTTTTCCATTACATAATGGTGTAAAGTGCCAAAACCAATTTGTTTCTCAAACCGATTTAATTACTTCTAAAGTTCCTGGTTATTTGGTCCTGAACCCATCTCCACAATTCATTATCTGGTTATACTTTTTCTCTGATGTATCTGACTATAATTCTTAGTACTAGGGACTTTTTTCCATATACTTCTCTGACCTTATAAATAAGCAAATTTAAACATGACACCTATATGGTGAGATAGGAACTACCTCTTCCTCTATCAGAAAGCCTTTTGGTAGTGGTTAAGTGGCATTGTCCTTGTTGAAAATACATCTCAAATATCTCTAAGAAAACCTACTGTGAATAGGAAAGATCTAATGCACCAGTAGGTGATTATTCTTCATTAAAGTACTGGTAGACAAATAAAAGATGTAAATCTGGAGTTCTGGTCTTCTCAGTAGTTTTTCCTTCTAAAATTGCAGGTTCTTTTCCTTGTAGTAAGAATAGAAGCAGCAATATTATATAGTAATGCCAGAATAAACATTCCCATTGTAAAGAACATCACAGTAAGCCCACATATTTTCCCCCAATTATGGAATAGTCTTTTATTTGCTAAATGAATTGCTTGAGTTGGCTATAGAGAAAGTCCAAGACTCAGTTTGTTGGTAACAGCTTTTGCTTTGTTTTTAGTTTCCTCTTCCTCTCACTCTTCTAATCCCATACTACTTTTCTGTGCTTGCCATCTAATTTCTTGAGAGCAGCTGAATGAGACATCATGCAGTCTTAACTGTGGGGCAAAGATGGAGTCAGGCTTCATGTACTGCTCGCTGTACGTAACTTGATCTTCTGTGAGGTTGTTCTCATCCCTTGTCCTCAAACAGGAACATAGTGACCAGGCTGATCTTATTAATGACAGATCTTATTAATTATGGCAAACCTTCTTCTGGTTTGCCATTGTCTGTGGATATCTGATTAAATCCTTTCCTTCCTCCTATTCAGCCTCTTCAGGAGTGCATGCAGTGCCTATATGTTTCTGAAAATTAAGCTCGAAATAACATTCTCAGAGGTGCACACAAAGTATGTGAGTTCCATTTGCAGTTCTATTACATTTGGAACAGGTTGCCCAAAGAGGTCATGTGGTCTCCATCCCTGGAGGTTTTCAACACTTGATTGGAATAAGGCCTTGAGCAACCAGGTCATACCTCAGAGCCAGCCCTGCAGGACGTGGGACTCATGAGATCTCCTGAGATCTCTCCAGCTGAAATTATTCTACTTTGTTCTACATGATCAATACTATTCATTTTATAAGTTTCTGAAGCCAACTAACACCTAAAATAAAACATGGGATTATCCCAACTAAGACATATTTATTTATACAATTGCATCTCACTTGGTCTTATTTTTTCTGCTGAAGTGGGGATTTAGTCTAGTCTAAACTGCCTCTTCAGAGGTCTAAGACTTTTAATAAATAATGTGCATGGGCTGGCCCTTGAATCTTAAAACTGTTTAGTTTGCTAGTTTAGAGGTATATTTCAATATGGAAAATAAAATAATTTCCTATTTTTAATGTGGATATTAAATGCAAAGTTATCACTTATAACTATTTTGGTAAGAACTTACATTTTTAAAGTTAATACAAATATTACCAACTGGCCCAATGACATGAAAAGTTCACAGGAAATGAAAAAAAAACCACATTATATCAAATAAGTGTCTTTCACATTGAGATCATGTTGCTGTTTAGCTCAAGTCACCACAGTTTCTCACTCACCCTCCCCCCCCAGCGAGATGGGGGAGAGAAATGGGACAAAGTTAAAACTCATGGGTTGAGATGAAGACAGTTTACTAGGATAGCAAAGTAAAATGACAATAATAACAGAATAAAAGGATACTAAAATATATAAAATGAACAATGCACAATTTCTCACCACCCGATGTTCCAATGACCAATACAGCCTGTCCCAAGCAGCGATCACGGAAACGAAACTGAGCAGCAAGCAAAAGAGTGAGACAGAGAGAGCAAGGGATGCCAGAGATGCTCCCATGGCATGGAATACTCTCTTTGGCCAGTTTGGGTCAGTTATTCTGTCTGTCTACCTCCCAGCTTGCTGCGCCTGCACATTAGTGAGACCTGGAAAGCCAGACAGTGTCCTTGCTCTCATTAGCAACAACTCATATAATCAGAGTGTTTATCAACATTCTTCACATCCAAAATCCAAAACACACCAGCTACTGAGAGGAAAATTAACTCCATCGCTGCCCAAACCAGGACAGATCACGAAAGCCATGGTCAGTTCTCTTCTCTACTTCATGAGGAGAGACGAAAGACTCATTTTAATCTTAGTATACATGTAGTATGTAGACTGCAACAGTTACAACCTCACATCCACTGAAACCTCCAGGTCCTTCTCAGCAGGCTAGCATGCTCTCAGCTACCTCCTAACCTGTTGTTATTATTATGGGGTGGTTCTGCCCCAAGAACACAATTTTGCACCTGTTTTTGCTGAACTTTTTGGGGTTTCACTTGGTTTCAAGCTTCCTTAAGCTTCTCTACTTTCCTCTCGATTAAAGCCCTACAGTTCAGCCGTCCACCCAAGCCCGTTAATTTATCGTCACCTGCTAACCTACTCAAAACCATGTTGATCAAGCAGCATTTTCATCTGGTAAATTCAGGCTGCCTGTTCCTTATTACCTTCTTGTCTTTCACGTAACTGGAAATGGATTGCAAGAAGACGTGCTCCAAGACTTTTCCAGGGACCAAGGTGAGGCTGATCAGCCTACTGTTCCCAAGGTGCTTCCTGCTTCTCAAGAAGATAAACATAACATTAGACTTTTTCCAGCTGGCAGGGAGTTCCTCCTGTTGTCATCTTACTGCAGATAATAGTCAGCCTCCTCACAACAGTGTGCTCTTTCAACACCCTTGAAGGAATCTAATACAGCTCCGTGGATCTCTGGTAGAGACTGAAAAGGTTAATTAATGTCTCAACATCGCTAGACGATGGAAAGATATGAGATTTTGGTTGGTTGGTTGGTTTTTTTGTTTGTTTGGTTTTTTGGGGGGTTTTTTTTGTTTGTTTTTTTTTTTTGGAACCACCATGGGTCCACGGGGTGATATAAAATTGACAGCAAATTTATAGTGTCATTGTTTATTGACTGTGCTCTGAGTTGGAGACAGGGAGATCCATTTTCCTGCTGCGTATCCAGACCCCAGCAATGGCTTCCCATTATCTTGCAAGGCAACTCCTGTTGTCTTGCAAACCTGAATGCAGAGCTGGTTCCGAGAAATCTAGCCCTACCCCCCGGCATGTGCCCAGAGATACATATCGCCTGGTAATGGATCACCCGGTAATGGGCATACATATCACCCAGTAAAGGGCATGCATATCGCCCGGTAATGGATCACCCGGTAATGAGCATGCATATCACCACTAGGTGAGGGGTGCGGCTAGGAAAACCAGCTCTCGAAATACAATGAAAACAACCAACATAAAAAGGGAAACATTTTTTCAACGGAGGACTTAGACTTAGACACTTCTTCTACGCTTCAAG
This sequence comes from Chlamydotis macqueenii, assembly GCF_036417535.1. Taxonomy (NCBI): domain Eukaryota; kingdom Metazoa; phylum Chordata; class Aves; order Otidiformes; family Otididae; genus Chlamydotis; species Chlamydotis macqueenii. The sequence continues at coordinate 26,482,325 of NC_141558.1, forward strand.
ACTTCAACACTTCTACGCTTCTACACTTCACTACACTTCATTCATTCAACGGAATACACATTCGCCAGCATACACATCCACTGAACTGACATTGAGACGACCAACACCTGACGGATCGTCGCCCCATCGAGCAAACTGAACTGTCGGGACTCCGCAGCTCCGTGGTGGTAGCTATTACAACCGAAACTCTTTCCCCTCTTTCCTTTCTCTCCTTTCTCTTCCATTTACAAACTTCTTATCGGGTTAATAAAGTTACCTGGCACTTGACTCCGTTTTGAGTCTTAATTCTGTTCCCGAGAATATGAACAAAACCACGCTCCGGTGTGTGACAGGTCGGTCCAGCCACCCCTAGCCTCCCAGACACATCTGAGGTCGGCTGGAACGCAAGGGGGCCTTCCTCTTGTCCGAAATCGGAACGTGACAATCTCACTACTATCAGCTTCTCTAAGTAGCCCCTAATCTGTTACTCCCCCACTGGTAGTAGCCACTCTCTATCTTTGTAAATTTGCAGATGACACCAAGCTGAGTGGTGCAGTTGACGTGCCTAAGGGAAGGGATGCCATCCAGAGCGACCTGGACAAACTTGAGAAGTAGGTCCAAGTGAACCTCATGAGGTTCAACAAGGCCAAGTGCAAGGTTCTGCACATGGGTCAGGGCAATCCCTGGTATCAGTACAGGCTGGGGTAAAGCAAAACTGTTTTTATCTCAAGCCATGAGTTTTCTCACTTTTACTCTTCTCATTCTCTCCCTCATCCCACCGGGGAGGAGTGAGTGAGTAGCTGTGTGGTACTTAGTTGCTGACTGGGGTTAAACCATGACAGATTCTATGATCTCAGATTGTACATGAGAAAGGCTTAAAGGCAATTTTGACTGTGAAGACTGAGACAAAAAAAAAAAAGTATGGAGTACTTCAGCCTGTTCTGTATCATCCTTTATTAGATCTTCTTCCACATCCAAAAAGGTGCCAAGTTTTCCCTGAATCTCCCCTTATTACTAGCACACCTGTGGAGTCCTTTCTTTTTATCCTTTATGTATCTAGATAGCTTTATCTGCAGATGAGGTTTGACATTCCTGCTCTTGTACCTAAATGTCTGAGTTATGCTTTTATGATCCTCGTTTGATACTTGTCTTTGTTTTCACTTCTTGTATGCCCTCTGAGGTTATGTCCAGTCCGTGGTCTTACTACTGCAAGGTGAAAGATGAATATCTGTTTAGTCATCTCAATGAAGGGTGTTGGGCCCTGTGTGACAGACTAGATATCAGTATCTCAAATAAACTCCAAATTAGGCATATGTTTTGTGCCTTGAACAGCAAAGTGCCCCCTTCCAACAAGACTGGACTTGTGAAAACCAGTTTCTTTGGCCCTTCTGGAATTGGTGCAGACAGCCAAGAAAGCAACCAATGCAGGAGATTATATGCCCCTTCTCCAAAGAAAGCTGTCAAGAGGCTGGACATCTAGGGAAAGGTTCAGCAATCTCAGAGGAATGTGATTAAATGCTGATGCATTTTTTTGGCATGGTAAAAGTAATAGAAAAATTAAGACTAAATTACAATATCCTTCTGAATGTAGCAGTGACGTTTGTGATATCAAATACAATCTCCTCCTAAAAGTAATCTAATTTTGTCTACTGTTATAACCAGTACTTTTATCATTCCACCTGTATGACCTACTTGCCAAATATCAGCTACTCCAGCCGTGATATTTCTTTTATCACTGAAGGCCCATATACAACCAAAACCATACTCTGTTGTCATACCTTCTCTGTCTTTGTATTCACTTCAGGAGTTTTGTGACTACCAGTGTATTTTGTGGCTGATGTGTTTAGTGGGAGCTAATAGAAAATCAGTTTCTCTGTGTTTGTGAGCAAATGCCATCAGATGGGAAGAGAAAAGGAACGGCAAAAAGTACATAATGTTCTGTTGTTAATATCTCTCCAAATTAGTTTGGTGAAGGAACAGCACTTTCTGTCCTGATTAATTTCTAGTCAATGGAAGTGGAACTGCCATCAGTGCTTCCACACAAGGCCAACATAATTTTAAGTGCTATGGCAGTTATATGTTGTAACATTGTTCATAAAAGGAAAATAGCATTTCAGTTGACCACAGCACTCAACAAACCTTGAGTGAAAATCATAGGTCTGTGGTTTTGTTCTGTTTTGGTTTTTAAATTTTCCCATTCTCTCTGAATTCTACCCAATTTATAGAGTAAGAACCTAAAGTTATAACTACTTTCACAGCCGACCCTTTGACTCAGCACTCCAGTATATACAAATAAGTTTAAAATAAGGTCATCAAATTTGTTTTCATCCTTTCCTGACAAAACAATACGTCTCTCCTTGCCAAGGATAGCTAAAGTAGTCCAGTCCCTGACCTGCTTCCAGTGGCCCAGTCTGCTGTAGGCATTTTCCAGAAACACAGACAAAACAAAAGTTAAATCCACAGTGATGGTGATGATATAAGCAGTCTCCCTTTGAAAAACCACCTGATGGTCAGAGAATGTGTCCAATATATGTGGCATCTGGATTTACTCCTTTTCGGTGAGAGTGAACTAAACTCACGTTCTGAACTCTTCACAGAGTATTCTACCAGGACAAGTATTGAGTGGGTTATCGAGTGGGTGTCATCCTTTATGGCTACTTATTTGTGGAAAAAAAATCTCTTCAGAAGGGAGAAATTAACCTAATTTGTGGAACTCCTTTCTTATGACTTCCCTAATGGCTGCCTGACAAAGTAATTTCATTAATGCTTAGTGTTTCAGCACAACCTGAAAATGAAAGGTTTCCAGCGAAAGAGAGTGACAATGATACATCCCAGAATCAAGCTTAAGGACACTTCCACAGGAATTCGTTGGGACATAGGTTATGGTAGGTTCCAACAGACCTAAGCAGAGGAGGAAAGTGAACAGAGGTCTTCCACCTTATGGAAGAGCATTCCAAACACTCAGCTGTTGCACTTAAAGACCTTTCCCCACCTGGAGTACTGTGTCCAGTTCTGGAGCCCACAACACAAGAAGAACATGGACCAGTTGGAGAAGGTCCAGAGGAGGGCCACGAAGATGATAAAAGGGCTGGAGCACCTCTCTTATGAGGACAGGCTGAGAGAGTTGGGGCTGTTCAGCCTGGAGAAGAGGAGGCTCCGGAGAGACCTGATAGCGGTCTTCCAGTACCTCAAGGGGGCCTACAAGAAAGATGGGGAAAGGCTGTTTAGTAGGGCCTGTTGTGACAGGACTAGGGGTAATGGTTTTAAAATAGAGGGAGGTAGATTTAGATTGGATATTAGGAAAAAATTTTTTACGATGCAAGTTATAGAACACTGGAGCAGGTTGCCCAGAGAGGTGGTGGAAGCCCCATCCCTGGAAACGTTCAAGGCCAGGCTGGATGAGGCTCTGAGCAACCTGATCTAGTCGGGGATGTCCCTGCTCCTTGCAGGGGGGTTGGACTAGATGACCTTTGAAGGCCCCTTCCAACCCTAACCATTCTATGATTCTATGATTCTACCTCAACCTCTGATTATTTTGTTTTCTGTATCTAGAAACAAGACATTCAACTCAAATTTGTAAACATGTTCGGAATGTCTGAAGCAGCCTTTTTAATTCCTTTAACTGTAGAATCATAGAATTACAGAATCATGGAGCTGGGAAGAAACCTTGAGACGATCTAGTCCAACTCAAAGCAGGGTCAACTAAAGCAAGCCATCAGGACTTCGTCCAGTCAAGTTTTCAGTTACCTCTCTGGGCAACCTGTTCCAGCATTTCACCAGCCTTGCAGTAAAAAAAAAAAGGTTTTTCTATGGTTAAGTGGAATTCCCTATATTTCAAATTGTGCTCATTGCTTCTTGTCCTTTCACTGAATACCACTGAAAAGAGCCTGACTCCCTCTTCTTTACACCCTCCCATCAGGTTTTTATATATCTCATCACATTGATGAGATTCCCCTTCTCCGTCAGCCTTCTCTTCTCTAGGCTAAACAATCCCAGCTCTCTCAGCCTCTCCTTGTATGTCAGATTTTCCTGTCCCTTAACCATCTTCCTGAACCGGACCTGTTCCAGTGTGTCGATGTCTCTTTGGTACTGGAGAGCTGAGAACTGAACATAGTACTTCAGTCATGGCCTTATCAGAGCTGAGTAGAGGGGAGGATGCCCTCCCTCAACCTGCTGGCAATTGTTTTCCCAATGCAGCCCGAAAAAACATTGACCTTCTTTGCCATAAGGGCTTATTGTTGGCTCGTGGTCAATTTGTTGTCCCCCAGGGCCTTCTTTACAAAACTGCTTTCCAGACAGTTGGACTCTAGCCTTGGTGTTTCTCCAGCTTGTAGGTCTCTCCTGCCTCTGCTCTTTTGTCTTCTTTTTTCCTTTGGCATCTCTCCTGCTCTGGCATCCCTCCTGTGTTGGCATTTCTCTTGTGTCGCTTAGTGGTCACTGCCATTTCTTAAATATGTTTGTGCAGGGGCACCATAAACTTATCTGCTTAGTTCTAGTTTTGGCACACAATGGGTCTGCTTTTTCTGTTGTTGAGCTGGCTGGAACCAGCTAACCAGCACAGGGCAGTCCTCGACCTTCTCCTACATGTCACCCCTGAGCCTCTCCCACCATGCCAAACCCCTGCCAGTTATGTTCAGTACACTCCCCAAGGGCAGGACTCAGCATTTTCCATTGTTGAACTTCATGAGGTTCCTGTCAGCCCATTTATCCAGCCTGACCAGGTCCTTTTGAATGGCAGCATGACTCTCCAGTATATCTATCAGCTGTTCCTTCCAGTTTTGTATCATTTGCAAACTTGATAAGGGAACACTCTGTCTCACCATCCAGGTAATTAATGACAGCGTTGAACAATAATATCCCTGGTATCAACCCCTGGGGTATAGAATCAGTGACTGGCCTCCAGCTGAACATCACACTGCTAATCACAACCCTTTCAGTCCAACAGTTCAGCTCACTTATGTAGCCCAAACTTCACCAGTTTGTTGAGGATGTTATAGGAGGTAGTGTCAAAAATCTTCTTAAAGACAAGATAAACAAAATTCACTGCTCTTCCCTCAGCTACTGAGCTAGTCATCTCATTGTAGAAGGCTATCAGATATGTCAAGTGTGATGTCACCTTCGTAAATCCATGCTGACTAGACTTAACCAGCTTCTTCCTTCATTTGTTTGAAAACGCCTGCTCTGTCACCTTCGTAAGGAATCAAGGTGAGGCTGCCCAGCATGTAGTTCCTCAGACCTTCCTTCTTGCCCTTCTGGAAGATAGGAGTGACATTTGGTCCCTTCCAGTCCTCTGGATCTTCTCCTAATTGACCTTTTGAAGGCAATTGAGTGTGGTCTTATAGTAACATTAGCCAGCTTCCAAGCACTCGTGGGTGCATCGTATCAGGCCCCATAGACTTTTGTTTGTTTAAACAGTTTGTTTAAATACTCCCTAACCTGGTCCTCCTCCTCCAAGGGTAAGTCTTCCTTGCTCCAGATTTCCCCACTGGTCTTAGGGGTCTGGTATTCCCTGGGATTCTTGAAGGCTGATCTTAACAGTAGAGATTAACACAATCACTAGTACTTCTCAGATCCAGCTAGCCAGTTTCATATGCTTCCAGTCTGATTTCCTAGAGTGCTAAGAACTGGCAGCTCCAAAAGTTTTAAACTGAAGTTTGGATACTTACCCATTTTCTCACTCTGCAGGTCGGAATACAAAATTCAGTAATCTTTCCCAAAAGTGTTAATATTCTTTCCTACTGTTCTCAATTAAACATCTCATATGCTTCCAGGACACTGGTGCTTTACACCTCATCCTGAAGCACTAAAGAGCTGTGCTGATAACCATCAGAGAAGATCTTTGCAAACTCACATCCCTGCCTTACTTTTCATGTAACAGCCCTTGCACATCAAAAAGTTGTACCCTGCACCTGCACATCTGTAATTACTGATAAATTATAGGATTTTATAAAGAAACAAGTAACAAAAAAAAGCAGACAAGATTAATATATTTATTCCAAGATCAGCTCTTGAAAGCTTGGTCCACCAGTTCATCCCACATCAGTAGGCTGCATTCACAAAAGAATACAGGTTGGAAGTGATTGCTGTATTCTGCATACCTCCTCTCACCTGGATTTTCATTGGAGATTAGATAGCTGTAGAAAAAATCTAGAATATGTTCCTAAATTAGATACTCAGTGTTTTGTAGGATGAACATGGGACTTTCTCTTCTGTTTTTTTTTTTTTTTAAGTACCGTAGCATTAGGTGGCCCAGGACTAGGAAAGGTAGCCATTCCAACACCTGGATTTTTTTTTTTCTGGTCTGTTGTGTCTGGACAACTGGATAATAGTTCTCTGAAATTACAATAGAAGTAAACAACAAAGAGAAATAAGTATGTTTCTATGTGATCATTTAATCTATGCAATAATTTCTTGCAGCAAAATATTAATAAAATCAGAAACAACACTGAATGAATCTTATTAAATGCAGGAACTTTCCTTTTCCTATGCTGTTTTGGTGATAATTTCTTACTATAACTCCTCAGTATATATTCACTGCATTAAGGGAGTATTTATTTTTTATTAAACAGGCATTTTGGAATTTGAGTCCAACATGATCTTAATTAAAGGTTGACATTTCCATTTTCCATAAAACCTTTCTGTAATTAGATATATTGTAGAAATAATTACTTTTTCTTTTTACTTACGTATATGAAACAGTATAATTATTTCTAAATATAAAAATTATGTGGACAAATGTTTCTTAGAAAGGTTAAGGACTTTATTCCAAAAGTAATTTTGAATACACATAATTTATAGAGTACCTTAATATTGATACTTATTTCTCAAATTACTTCCAAAAGGGAGGGTAATTATTTCTCATAGAGTAACAGGAGATTTAATGATCAAAAATTTGTCTTACAAAATTGGCTGTGGTTATTGTTAACAACTGTTCATAGTGGCCACCACCTCCAGCAGCCCCTGGCCCAGGATTTTCTCCTGCTCAACCACTGGAGCCCAGCCCACTGCCTCGGAGACCTGGGGTCTCTGCCTGGGCTGAGGGATGTGGCTGCCCCTTTCCCTTTTGCAGGTTCATCCAATAGGGAAGCTGAGCACGTATCCCAGACAAACAGGACACGCTCAGGGCATGGACATGGCTGGCTATGCAGAAAAAGTGCTGCCTTCGACAGCACCTATGTATAGAACTCACCCCAGAGATAAGCACAGAGAGCCCTGTCCCTCCTCCCCTTGGGCTGGCGGAGACCAAAGGTCACTAGTGCGGGCACACACACATCACTCTCTAGGCTCACAGGCATATACAGAGTCATAGATTCCCTGAGTACCAGCACGGCCCTTCCATCCATTTTACACCTCTGCCAGGACCCTAGACCCTCTTACCCACCCCATGGATCCTCGATTTGCCAGCTGGTCTAGCTCAGTGTTAGCTGTAAAAAGACATACACACTCACATGCTTGTTGCACAGGCACCCCTCACCTGTCCCCACAGACCCTCTACCCACCTGATATTCTTGCTCCAGCCTGGGGCCTCCTATGTCCTGGTGAGTCCAGCTTGGAGTTTGCTGTTAAATCACAGATGCACACCCCACACACACCCATTTTGGGGGGGACACAGACACTTGCCCCACACCCCAGCCAGTACCGGGCACATAGGCTGTGAACCGCAGTCCACCGGTGCTGAGCCCCTCACTCGCTCCATTCACACCAGCCCCCTGGTAGCTGGCACTCAGTCCTTGCCACACTCACCCACATGGGACGGAGGGTGAGATCATGCAGAGAGCTAGCTAAGAGAGGATGTAATAAGAAGACAGGAGGACTATTGTGATGAGGTGCACGGTTCCATCAGACAAGCGTGTTGACTGGCCCCATTTTACACGCAACCAGCCCCTTTTATATCCCTTTCTGTCAGTTCCCCTCTTCGTTCCTCCCTGCTCCTCCTGCCCCTGCACATTCCCTCATCAGTGTGCATAGCTCCACCAACCTGCCTTCATCATCCTCCACCCTCAGGTTTAGAGACTCCGGGTTTGCTTGCAGCTTCTTGATAGCCCACTGACTACTGTGTCTGACCAGGTTTGTTTCTTGTCTTTGTCTACATTACATTTGTCTCTCAGGTTTGTGCCTCTGTATGCTCTTGTTTATGGCTTCCTTCTTTTTCTTATTACCCCTTTTCACATTGAAAAGGTCCTTGACCACATACCCTTAAAGGAACAAATGCTCTCTCCAGCCACACCCCCTTGGAGTTCATTCCATGGGTTGGCCAGACCACATGTCTATTTCTCGTAGGCTTCAGAAGGAAAGAGTCCAGAACATTGAGTCAAAGTTTAACTCTGACACATGGTATGATATTAATTATAAAAGCTAAATCTACTGCTGTTAAGTATTTTTGGTGCTTACAGACACGAAAGGAAGTTCTTGACTTGAAGAGCTTACCATATTTAATTAGAAAGTAATTAGAAAAAAAAGACTCACTTAATTGAAGTAGGGTTAATCTTTCTGGAGACATTCTGTCCTCAGTGAATGAAGAAGTGCCTCCAGAAGGCTATTCAGACTTACCTAGACTACCCTAGAAGAAAAATTCCCTAAACTCACCTAAATTCCCCTAGAGGAAATCACCTCTCTTTTTGTAGAGGGAACCTTGTAAGATTAACCTAGTAAGAGGCATTGTCAACACTACCAGGCGAGGGTCAGTCAACTTTGGCAAAAAAATGCTCTGTTTATTCTTCCTCCATTCTCTCCATTTGTATACCATCCCAAATTTGACATACCATAGCTTGAGTGGAGGGCTGCATGTCTGGATATGAAGGGGTAAACAATGTATCACAAAGAAGGTGAGAAAGAGGAAAACTGTAAGAAGAGAAAGGAAATCAAAGGGAAGTGAGGAAGACTATGCCAAATATTGAAAAATACGAAAAAAAAAGAACTGACCAGTACCAAGGACCTAATCTGGATGCTGGAAGGGCCTGTGTAGACTGATCTTGGAATATGCATCACCACATAGGCCTAGCTAGAGCCTTCACCAGCAGATACTTCCACATCTGTCAATCTCTATGGCCTGGTTTTCTCTATGGCTGGTACATGCTTCAGTTCTGATCAGCAGAGACACAACTTGAAAGCAATCTCAGGCTTCCTCATTTACACATACCCTGACTAAATCTCAGAAGGAACCTCTTTTACACTAGGTGGGAAATTAATGCGACAAAATCGCCTTATGTAGATTCTTAAACTACAGTCAGACAGCATGAAAGTTGCCCTTCTTTGCCTAATTTTCTATTTGACACCTTTTGAAGCAGCTGATGTGCTGTGATTATGTATTCATATTCAACTTAATGATGATTCTGTAGTATTTACTGCCTTTCTTCACAGGAGAGGTGCTCTAGCCCTCTGATCATCTTTGTGGCCCTCCTCAGGACTCACTCCAGCTGGTCCATAGAATCATAGAATCATAGAATGGTTAGGGTTGGAAGGTCATCTAGTCCAACCCCCCTGCAAGGAGCAGGGACATCCCCAACTAGATCAGGTTGCTCAGAGCCTCAGCCAACCTGGCCTTGAATGTTTCCAGGGATGGGGCATCCACCACCTTTCTGGGCAACCTGTTCCAGTGTTCTACAACCCTGAGTGTAAAAATTTTTTTCCTAATTTCCAATCTAAATCTACCTCCCTCTGTTTTAAAACCATTACCCCTAGTCCTGTCACAACAGGCCCTACTGAACAGTCTCTCCTCATCTTTCCTGTAGGCCCCCTTCAGGTACTGGAAGACCGCTATCCTGTCTCCCTGGAGCTTCCTCTTCTCCAGGCTGAACAGCCCCAACTCTCTCAGCCTGTCCTCATAGGAAAGGTGCTCCAGCCCTCTGATCATCTTCGTGGCCCTCCTCTAGACCTTCTCTAACTGGTCCATGTCCTTCTTATGTTGGGGGCTCCAGAACTGGACACAGTACTCCAGGTGGCATCTCACCAGAACAGAGGAGAGGGGAAAATCACTTCCCTCGACCTGCTGGCCACACTCCTTGTGATGCAGCCCAGGATGTGGTTGGCTTTTTGGGCTGCAAACGCACACTGTTGGCTCATGTTGAGCTTCTCACCCACCAGCACTCCCAATTCCTTCTCCTCAGGGCTACTCAATCCATTCTCTGCCCAGCCTGTATTTGTGCCTGGGATTGCCCTGACCCAGTTACAGGACCTTGCACTTGGCCTTGTTGGACTTCATGGGGTTTGCACAGGCCGACCTCTGGAGTGTGTCAAGGTCCCTCTGGATGGCATCCCTTCCCTCCAGGGTGCTGCACCACACAGTTTGGTGTCATCTGTGGACTTGCTGAGGGTGCACTCTATCCCACTGTCCATGTCGCTGACAAAGATGTTAAACAGTGCCAGTCCCAAAACCTTAGAACTCCTTAGAATGTATTTCTCCATTTTCTAAGTAGATATGGATTTCAAGTTCTGTTTCTATGTTTGAACTCAGACTCACCTAAATGCTATTCTAAATAATTTCTAAGTATGATGTGTACATGCAAAAAAACTTTTGTAAATTGTAATCTGTGAGTTAATGAGTGAATAGGTAAGACAACAGATCAGTCAACCAGAGATATTAACAACTCCACATAAAATTCAATCTGTTACTTTTGGTTTTTTTTCATTACCACATTTTGAAGAAAAGTTTGTACAAAAAAGATTCAGGTTTTGACTGAATGTCAGAGTGAGGTCAGTGTATTTTTATCAGAGCTTCTGCAATGATTCATCTGTCGGCTCGTTGCTTTCTTGTTCATATATGCTATCAGAGGTGTTGCTTCTCCCTTGTATTTATTTTGATATTAAACCAAAAAGAATGACCAAAATGCCTATTTCTTTAATTTCCACAATTCTGTACTGTTAATGCAGGATGATTTCAGTAAGACTAATTCCTAAATATTAATAATTTATCATTGATTTCTATTTATATTAATTAAATACTTACAGCAAGAGCACACAAATTTTCCACGTCAATTTCCATTCATTAGCAATGGGTCAATTTTGAGTCAAAATTTAGAAGTTACCTTGTAAACTATCAGATTATATTCTCTTTTTGTTACCTAAATCTGATCTGTAAAACTCAGAAATGACTGCTTTCCTTTCCTATCTGCAAGTACATTGGATTAATAAACCTTAATGAAATAAGAATTAATAAACTTTCATAAAATAAGAATTGTCCCCTAAAGAATATCCTTTCAAGGAAGTAAATTCTTCCTTTCTTTGCATGTGTTCCTTGGCTATTTTAATTATAAATTTCTATCACCAGGAAATCTCCTCCTAGTTATGTCTATCTATGCCTATGTCTATATCTATATGTGTGTGTGTATAAATATATATATAAAAAAAATCTGTTTATGGTGTGTCACCTACATGTGTTTCACAACAGTTTAATCACCAAGCATCTAACATGTAATGCCATTTTACCACTACAGACACAAAGTCCAGTCTCATGTAGACGGTAATCTTCTTAATGCATGTAGAACTAAGGAATTATGCTGGATACACACTTTTGTAAAATTAATATCTACAAAGTTAGATTTAACCAACAGTTTCCATGGTTTGGTATCTGTAATGGAATGTATTTTTCCTGTTCAAACAGGAGCCAAATATGTGCTGGAAGGAGACTTGCAGAATTTAGCACTGAGTATTTCTGAGATCTGCAGCCTCCTTTAAGCCGCTATTAACTATCAGATCATTCTTGCTGATGTTGCAAACTCTACCTGCAAATAGTTGGTGGGTCCTCAGCCCTTAAACTCACTTTTTCAAGGTTTCTTTGGCCAAAAATACCTCAAGTCTGTATTATTCAACCTTTCTCACTTATACATTTTTTAAACTTAAAAATATATAATTATTTTTAATGTTTTCCTGATATTTGTAATGTTTAATATTTTTTCCTTATATACATTGCAGCAGTACATCTAATACAATATAATTGGAGAGTACTATGTATTTTTCATTGATTTTCATTTTAAATCAGACTAATGTTCAGAGTTATGCAGTTCATTAACATGTAACGATGTGGTAGTTGTTTTCTACCATGCAAAATTATGCTGTTATTTATATATTTGCACATCCACATGTATTAAACTGAGGTCTGACTTTCAGTCTCTGAATTAATTAATCTACCCAGTAAACTGAACAATCTGAATAATCCAGTATCTTAAATGACAAATGTGTTCTTCAATTACTCAGTATTAAAATCTGAACAGACACAGTTCTCTAATGTAGATACAAAATGGAAAAATCACTATATGTTGCTGATGGAATTTCCACAAATGAATGTAACTCTCCTTCAACATGTACAAAAGCAACAATTATTTTCTGTAGAAAAACTGTGTGTCACCTATTCATTAGCATGCAACAGCTACTCTCTAAATTGTTAGACCATAATGGTGACTTAAAAATAGCTATGATTTCTATGATGAAAGAAAAAGACCCAGAGTATTAGCCCACAGCAATGGAAGAAAAGAAAACTATTCAAATACCATAATGATAGATGTTCCTAAGAACATATATTGGGAAAAAAAATCATATTATTAAGCTATTTAAAGTGGTTTATGAAAAGGTACAAGTATTAAAGAAGGAAGACAAGCGTCTTGCAGTTAAACTAAATTTTGAGACAAGAAACAATTTTAAAGTGATAAAATCTATCTGATAACTCTAGTTGAAAGACACGAGCAAAAACTAAACCATGCAATCTGATACTGCCTGTAAGCTTCTACAACTGAGTACCTTTTTCAGATCTACCAAGAAACCTGTTCCAAATGAATTTACTGAAATTTAGGAACCACGTGGATAGAGGCTCAGCAAATCACTAAGTCACTTAAGATAATGAAACCAACTCCCTGCCTGAAGGATTTAGAACAAACATCACCAATAACAGTGCCACCTGCAATTCGCTTTTGGCAAGAGTAAACAGCAAAAGCGATTCCACTGTGCCAGAACTGAATTATGTCAGCTCGGCTACTTCTTGTTTATTTTACCTTCTGCTCAAGGATAAGAACTGAAATAAAAGAAAATACTGCACAAAGGAAAATGTGAAGGGTCACATTCTCCCAGTTTAATAGCAGTCCATACTCAGACAAAACACTTACTTAAAAGTCAGAATGTCTTGGATGGAAGTTGCCTGTGAATACAGGGCAAGAAGGTCAGCCACTGATGCCTTGCAGTCATGAGAACTGAAGTAGATCTTTCACAGATTTTAAGCTCCATATGAAAACAACCCTTGATTCTCTGTTTGGTTTTTTTTTTCACTGAAGAATCATCACATTTTAAATTGTGTAGCCAAAGAAACAGAGGAAAATTCATACTGGCAGCCTGCCTGTACATAACTACAAGGACAATTCTGGACAATGAAGATGTAAGATGCAGCCATTACCCTTGGGGCAATTCACAGAAGCACAGAATCACACTATTGCTGAGGCTGGAAGAGACCTCTGGAGTTTCTCTAGTCCCACCTTCTGCTCAAAGTAGGATGAGCTAGAATAGATCACCCAAGACCATGTCTAAGCAGGTTTTGAATATCTCCAAGGATGGAGGCTCTAAAACCTTTCTGGGTGACTTATTCTAGTGTTTGATGACTCTCCCAGTAAAAAAAAAAAAAGTTTTTCTATGTTGAAGTGGAATTTCCTATATTCAAATTTATGTCCATTGCATCTTGTTCTTTCCCTTGATATCACTGAGAAGTGTCTGGCTGCATCTTCTTTATTACCCGTGACCTACATGTTAGTATATGTGCATAAATCTTCTCCAGGCTCAACAATTCCAGCTCTCTCAGCCTTTCCTTGGATAACAGATAATCCAGTCTCTTAGTCATCTCTGTGGCTCTCACTGGACTCACAGCAGTATACCCATGTCTCTCCTGTACTGCTGAGCCTAGGACTGGCCACAGCACTCTGGATGTGTCTCAGCAGAGCTAAGCAAAGGAGAAGAATCATCTACCTAGACCTAATGGCAACATTCTTCCTAATGTACCTCAGGATACCATTGGCTTTGGTTGCACAAGAAACTTCATAGTCAGCTGCCTCGTGGTCTCTTTGCTGTCTGATGGGAACCACAAGGCATTTTTCTCACAAACTGCTTTCAATCTGGTCAGTTGCAAGCCTGTACTGGTCCATGGAATTATACCTTTCCAAGTGCATTTGACTTTTTGACACCCTTTTTCAACTTCCACCGCTTCTATCATAGTTCTCCCTTGATGAGTTTGAGGAATAGGGGTGGGAGGTGGAAGACATTCCGGAAAGTAACAAGAAACTCAAAGACTTCCCAAATACAGCATCCAGAAACACCTTGCCTGTACTGTAGAGTGTTAGACAATGTTGCCAATGTTCAGGGTGTTTATCACAAGGATATACATTTACTCTTTCACTCTCTCACAAGAATGGACGTTTACTCCTCCACAATATACATTTTCTTCAGTGTATTTTCACATTAGTCTGTCAAACTGTCTGCTTACCTACCAAGAGAAAATATGGTTAGCATGTCAGGGAGTAATATGGGTCTTTATTATTCTAGGCAAGTCTTGAATAAGTACAGTACCTAGAAAATGTAAATATGAACATGCCTTTGTTGAAATAACAGATCTAAATCTGTTCTTAAAAAGAAGATAACCTTGTCACAAGGTGAAGGAAAGAGAAGTACATGGAAGAAAGTCATGCACTTTTTCTGCAGTTTTGTCAGTCATGTTACATTGGATTTTTGAACTTAAATTCATGCAATGGAAATGCATATCTTATTGTTGGTCAGCCTAAAATTAGTGAAAATACCACATTGCACTTACTTTCTTTGTCAGTCTCTCATATTTTTAGTTATGTCACTGGATGAGAGGGAATTAATTTTTGTTCAGCAAACTTAAAAAGGTCTCCCATCTTGACAATATGAGTGGAACAGGTGGATTATTTTGCATGTGGCTTGTGTTTGTAAAACTAGACTAAAATTATGCCTTTTCTCACAGTAAGTATGGGACATTCTTTTATTTGCTTTTATTGTTTATTTGTTTGTAAATTCTAGGCCCCTTTTTGAAGGACTTTCAAACTCATTTGTTTTCACTGAATTGTAGCCTGTTTATTTTGGATTATTTCTCTATTTGGTTGAGATTATTTTGAATTTTGATGCTCATCGACAAAGCACCTGAATGTATCCCAGTTTGACATGACCTACAACAATGACTTCCATAGGTTTGTAGGGACTCATAGTTTACTCTCAAATAGTCTACAGGAGCAACAATTACAGGCCAAAACTGTCTACACTGGGCAATCTCCATCTCCCTGGAAAGGTTTTGGAAATTCACCAATTGATTGAAAATTGTTAGAATAAGCATGGCTGCAGTTGCATCACACAAATTAGCCTAATGTAGTGTTTTAACTAGTAGACATTGAAATCAACAAACAAATAGACCGCATCTATTAAACTATGTATTTAGAACTCTTCTGTTCCAAGAACTGATGATAAGCCTATAAATCTAATAGATTCAAAAATCTGTGGTGCTAGCTATCCTAAAGAATGACTATAATATTGAGCCACTGATTGTATAATACACAATCAAAAAGGTATGAATATCTGTAGATTTTTCAACTGTGTTCAAATGGAAGATTTTACAATTCACCTATGTGACCATGAGCTCTGCTGTGCATATGAACCAGCCACAGATCACAAAAATGTTGTTTTCTAAAGGGAATCTGTAATGATACATGCCAAACTTTCAAAGAATATAATGAATTTGAGTATTTTTAAAAATCGTATCTCACATAGGTATGTAAGAGGTTCCATTGTACTTGTTCTGTATATTTGAGCTATTTATATTGCAAAAGGGTTTTTTTTTGTAGTATTAAAGTATTTGAAGTACTTATCGAGGTCTGATGACAGCTGAAAATAGTGACATTGAGGGTTCAGCCAGCTGTAAAACAGATTGTGGGGTAAGTAATTTCCTGTGCTGCTGGAATCCAAAAGAAGGGCTTGAAGGTGAGTTGGTAGCCTGGCAGACGCATGACTAAGCATTGTACACAAGAACATGCAGCTACAACAAACGCTTGCTCAAATAGACACATAAGCTGTCTGAGGAATACACATGCGAGAATAAAGATTAATGTTTTAATGAACCTGGATATTATTTTCTGCCCATACCTGCTACTCCTCCAGAGTTTCTAGAGCTGGGATTAGTTCAATAAGTGATTACGTAGTCCACAGTTTGAAAAACAAATTGCACCTGGATGTGAAATGCAAACATTTGGGACAGTACAGTTATTGGTCAGGGTGTGTAAAATGCTTAAATAAGACGCAAGTTCTCCACTGGAGGCAAATGTGCCAATTGTATGTACTGTAATTGACAATCAGTAACTGTCAAACTAGGTTTTACCTAATGATTCTTTTGCAGGGTTTTTTTTTGTTGTTTTGTTGTTTTTTGGTTGTTTTTTTTTTTGTAAAGGGAATGCAACTCTGCATTCTTGATGTTATCATAGAATCACAGAATCATAGAATAGTTCAGGTTGGAAGGGATCTTTAAAGGTCACCTAGTCCAACTCCCCCTTCAAGGAGCATCTTCAACTACATCAGGTTACTTGGAGCCCCATCCAAGCTGGCCTTGAATGTTTTCAGGGATGGGGCATCTAACACCTCTCTGGGGAACCTGGTCCAGTGTTCCACCACCCTCATTGTAAAAATTTTTTTCCATCAACTATTATCTAGAAAAATCAAGAATGATTGACTAAATCAATAAATAAGTCTTTTCAAAAGACTACGTTTTTGTCAGGTGTGATGCAGAACTATTTTCCCAGTGGTTTTCCAACAGTATTTGATGCTTTACCATTTCAACTGTATTTAAAAGTATGCAAAACACATTTAGATACATGGCATAGCTCTTAGAACAGCATAGTGCAAATTAAGGGCTTAGGACCATGTTCAGAGTATTTTTTCCATGTTCCCCAGAAGGATGATTCAGAGCTTCTAAATTTGACATTTTGCATCTCCATAAAGGCAATGGGAAGAGATCAATGAGGATCAGAACACTAATTCTCTAGCTGCAGGCGATTGCCCACTGAGCAGCGCTCACTTTTCTGTAAGGCAGCAGCACAGTAGAGGTAGATCCCACTGATCTAATTAAGTTTGATGACTGAAATAGCTCTGAAGTGTGAAGCTTGCTTCCAGCTTCTGTGTGTCCCAAGGAAGTTCAAATCCACATATTTGAACACAAATCCACTCCCAGGGAGTTCCTAAACAATCTGCTAGCTACACTCTATTGGAGATGGGTTAACAAGCAGCCAAGAACATTGGCACTAGAATGGGTACCACAGGAAGGAAGCTGACCACGTAACCCAGCGGTTAGCTGGGAAATATGTAGGAATCTGAGGTCTAGTCCTGTTACAGCAATTTTTCAAGTGATTTTTCAACATAAAATGCAGAAACAATTCTGACAGCAAGGACTGGAATGAGAGGTTTCCCCTTTGCTTCCTCCAATGGAAGAATCTTGCTTTCTCCCTTTAGCCCCATGGGACAGCAACTTCAACAAGGTTGATCTCCTAATCTGTCAAGCTTTTAGCTGACTGATCACATCTGTCTCCTGGGAGTTAATACTAATAGAAACCTTTTCAGACAGTGCAAGTTTCCCATTAAATAATGGCTGAGACCATTATTTAATAAGACTGACTCCTCACACCTCTTTTCTGAAGATTGAGTTTTTCTTTATTTAAAGGCACCTGGAATCAGGACAAGACTTGATCTGTAAATTTCTGTTTCACTTAAACACCTATCTCCAGGGAGCTAATTAATGGCAAGTGTAAACAAATTTCAGAAGCACATCTCAACATTTTTTATTGTGTAACTTATAGGCGTTACATCTGTTCAGCTTTTGTGGATCTGAGTTTTAGACACATAACACTTCATTGCACCTCCTATGCAAGGTACAGGAGCTGTAGGTCTGTGAACTTGTCCTGGGGATACCACCTCAAGCATTAAGGAAGAGCAAAGCTGGATACGTGCCTTGTGGATCTACACATACATAAATTCATTGTGCATCATTATCTAACAAAATTCATCTACATATCATGCTCTTTCAAATAAAAAGTAGTTTAAAAACTTAACATTGGTGAATTGACTCAGCAGAAATAAATCTGTATTAAATAACAAGGTGTCTGAACAGGAGTAACCTTACCTAATGCTGAAAGTCATACTCAGTCCTTGAATTTAAGTTAGCCCTCAAGCCTTCAACGTCCAACCTTAGTCTTGCTTCATTATTTCCTGCAGATATTGCTATTGCCTTTCTCCTAAATCCAATATGGATCAAAGACAGGATAAAGGAAGCCAAACTGCTAACCAGCTGGAAACTTCCTTTGCTGGAAAGAGCAGCAAGAGTTTGTCACAGGGTAATGCTGGAGGGATTAAAATGCTAGTAAGGACTGTAAATACATGTTAAGACTATCCTGAAGCAATCCAGCACTACAGTAGTAAAGTCTCATGTCACCATATGCATACATGGATGAAATGTGTTGCAAAGTGCCATTCAGGAAAAAGAGAAATAAAAGCAAAGGAGATCATATCAAATTGTGCGCTAGTAATAAACTGTAAAGGAATAAAAATAATGAAATGTAGAAAGTAGAATCTGTTTCAATCAAAATCAATCTGGAAAAGAAAAGCACATTTTACATGGAAATGCTTAGACTCTATTATATGATCGGTTTCAAGTCAGAATAAAAACCTCTAGGATCTTGTAAAAGAGATAATACCTGTAGTATTTGTATTGTTTTGGGATTTTTCTGCTTTGAAGAATATGGAGGACATCAGTTATTCATGATGTGACCAGGTACTCGTGAGAATGGATCCTCTTTCAGACTTAGCTCTGTAAAACAGTGCCAGTTTCAGTGAAGATTTTATGATACACACTGAATTTAAATTGAGTAATCACAAACTGATTCGATTGAATGGAAAATAAATACACAGAATGGTAAAGCTGAAGCTTTTTTTCCCAAAAAGAAATCTGTAACTAAGGCTTTGAGGCCATGTTATGAACCCTTAAGAACTGACAAATGTCTTTAAATTCCATTCTTCCTTTTCCTACCATCAATCCCAGTTTTCTATCCCTTGCTTCTTCACCTCTTCATAGAAGTTGGAGATACTGTTACTTGTGCCTTTTAAGCTGGTAATTTACTTTGCTCTAAACTAGATCTGTAAAATCACACGATTAGGCAAATATTTATAATTTTTTTCTTGTTAGAAGACTCCCTGAAGTCAGCGGGGGTCAGGTTTCTCAGAGGCTTAGCTGTAACATGGCACATGGAATTTCTTTTAGGCTGAATGTAAAATTTCGTGATGCTTGCAGCTCACATCAAGAGGAAAACACATTGAAGCTCCATGCCTCCACAAATGAAAAGCCATTTAATACAGAATAGTAGAAATAAATAAGAGACTAAAAGAACTAAGGAGAAAATACCATGCAATGAATGAAAGCTGAAATCTTGCAAACCACAAAATTTTCATTCAAAAGCCATAAAAAACAAATGAAACAGGAAAGAAGTAGAGCTGGTCCTACAGCAAGAATGAGAAAGAAAATCTTTGTATGATGCTCAAACAAAGGAATACTATATCTTGATTTTGAGTAACTCTGTTTTTTATGTATTGGACTGTTACTGGGAATAAACCTCCAGAAGTAGAAATACTGAATTTAAGGAACAAACACAAGAGCATTGCATTCTGTAATGTCTCAGCCCTGAATGAATCATGGAATCACAGAAAAGTTTGGGTTGGAAAGGATCTTTGAAGTGTGAATGAAGTAGCAAGTGAAAACAGTACTCTGATAGTTAAGATTTTTAGTAAATCCCTCAATCTGAGATTTATGCTGCATAGTGTAATACCCATTTGTCTAATGTCACGTTTTTAGAACAAGGTTTAAGGGAAAGACAGACTTCAGTGGATATGATTAGAGTTAAGCAAGTCCCTAAGCCAGAAACCTGAACACAGTCAGTCTAAACATTTTCTAATAAAAATCCTGATCGGAATTCTATGTCACGAGCCCATCTTTAATTGAAATTGATCTCAACAAGTGTTTAAGAAGGAAGTAGGCAAGGAAGGCCAATGTGGCTAATTAAGAGGTATGAAGCAATAAATCAATAAGCATAAAATGGTCACACACCAAAAACCGCTCAGTAGAGAAAGTAAGGAGTGTGACCACAGTGAAGCCATAAGCAATCTTAAGAACAGAGAAGAAAAAAAAAAGGATCTTTTAAATGGGCACAACTGAAAAACATTTTAAAGCTTAAAAGCATGATGGCTGTGATTGTCTAAATCATTGGGACAATGATTTAGAGCCTAATTTAGAGGTTTTTATTTTGACTTGAAATTGATCATAACACCTTATCTGGTGTTTGTTTGAAGTAACAAACTAGCCTCTAAAACATTCTGAGTTTTTTGTTTATGCCTGTGTTCTGTTTTTGTTAAGTGAGGGGTGGGGGCTAAAGTGGTAGCTTGTCCTGGTTTTGGCAGGGATGGAGTTAATTTTTCCTCTCAGTAGCTGGTATGTTTTGGATTTTGTGTGTGAAGAATGTTCATAAACACCCTGATGACACCAGTTGTTGTGAATGAGACCAAGGACACCGTCCTGCTTTCCAAGTCTCGCTAATTTGCAGATGCAGGAAGCTGGGAGAAAGACAGACAGCATAATTGATCCAAACTGGCCAAAGAGAGTATTCCATGCCATAAACGTCATGCTCAGTATATAAGCGGGGGCAGGCGAGGGTGGGTATCTGCCTTCCTGGCATCCATCCTTCCTGCTTGTTTTTGCTGGCATCGTTCCCCCTACCTTGCTGGCTCCCTTTTGCTCCTTTGCTTGCTGCTCGGTTTTGTTTCTGTGATCGCTGCTCGGGACGGGCTGTATCGGTCATTGGGACATCGGGTGGTGAGAAAACACATATTGTTCACTTTGTATATTTTTAATATCCTTATATTCTGTTATTATTGTAGTTTTTCCTTTTATTTTAGTAAATTGTCTTCATCTCAACCCACGAGTTCTCCTTCCTTCCCAATTCTCTCCCCCATCCCCCTGGGGAGGGGGAGAGTGAGCGAGAAACTGTGTGGTGATTTGGGCTAAACCATCACATAGCTTCTGTAGGAAACTGCTAGAAGTTGCTCCCCTTTGTTCAGTTGACTCAGCCGGGCCTAGGGCAGACTCGCTGCTGGCCAAGGCTGGGCCAATTGGTAGCAGAATGTCCCATGATAACGCCTCTGTGATAACGTATTTAAGAAGGGGAAAACAGGAGAAAAAAAAAAAAAAAAAAAAAAAAAAGAGAAAGAAAGAAGATGTGAAGCAGCTGAGCGGGGGCAGAGAGGGGGAGGAGTGAGCCTTGTGGGCCTTGCAGGCTTCACCCTCTGGCCTCCTGCCGGGCGGCCGACTGGGCCCAATTCAGCCTGGCCCAGCTGCAAGAAGTGGAGAGGAGATGAGCATTTGAAGTGAATAAGATGTAAAAAGGATCCTGAGAGGCGTCTGCAGCTATTCCTCACAACAGGCTGGCAGACGCCTCCTTCAGTGAAAAAGGAGAGGGAGGAGTAGTGCAGCTCCTGGCCACGATTCCCTTGCAGCCTGTGGTGAAGACCATGGTGGAGCGGGTTGTCCCCCTGCAGCCCATGGAGGTCCATGGAGGGGCAGAGATTCACCTGCAACCTGTGGAGGACCCCATGCTGGAGCAGGTGGAGGGCTGAAGGAGGCGGAGGGCTGAAGGAGGCTGTGGCCCATGGAGGGCCCACTGGGGCAGCTGTTCTGGAGGGACTGCACCCTGTGGAAGAGATGACCCATGCCAGAGCAGTTTCAGGAAGGACTGTGGTGTAGGGGTGGGAGGGGCCCCATGATGGAGCAGGGGAGGAATGCGAAGAGTTCTTCCCCCAATGATGATGCAGCGGTGTAAAACAACGCATGATGAACTGACTGTGACCCCCGTTCCCTCTTCCCCGCTGTGCCGCTCGGGGGGGGGAAGGTAGTAGAGATAATGTTAAGCCCGGGAAGAGGGAGGGGTGGGGGAGAGTTTATCTTGTTCCCTGTCTCATTCTCCTGCTAGTTTTAGTAATAAATGAATAGTTTTCCCCAAGTTGAGTCTGTTTTGCCTGTAATGGTAACTTTAAGGATTTCTCCCTGTCCTTATCTCAAACCTTGAGCCATTTTTCTTATATAATTTCCCTCTATTCTCTCGGAGGGTGGGGGGAGTGAGAGAGAGACTGTGTAGTCTGGTCCCGATCAGGGCTGAACTTCAACAGCCTGTTGGTTATTTTTTTTAATATTTCAGAGTTTGTGTGAGGTTCCTAGAGCTTTTGTCTGAGCACTCTTCAACTAGGTCACAGAGAAGGTTAAAGATGAGATTAACAACTGGCTCTCCATACTTCTCTACACCTGAGCAAGCACGCTGCCTGATTTGGATTCGGTAGGAAACTCTGACTGACCAGGAACATCCCTGGTGACTTGGAGCTGGGAAACTCTGAACTGAGAGATTTCTAGGTTGTTTTATTTTTTTTATATATAAAATTCTACATTCTACATTAAATTTACACAGTAAGGATATAAAATGTATTTTGTAGTGTTAAGCATAAGAGTTTGGTTTTTAAAGAGCAAGCATCAAATGCCCACTGTGAGCTGATCAGGATACGTAACAAAAAAACCCTCAGATCTAGCAAATATACTGAGATGAGTAAAATAATGAGCAATATCAATATTTTCAGATATTTAATACATTTCTACCTCTTTGTTCAAAACTTAAACTCCCCAGGAGCTCTTATAATCCCTCAGACTATTCATTTCAGCCTAGTTTGGCAACCCTTAGATGTCTGAAATGGACTTTGAAGCCTTTATTATATCAACTTCTTTTTATTTCATGATAGCCGACCATATTATGTGTTTCCCAGCATAATTCAAAGCAGGTCCCTAGCAATAATGATAGTTTAAGGATGTGCTAAACTGTAACAATTTGTGTCTAATATTGTGATAGCATTGAATAGCCAAGGTTCAATGGATCATAACTGTTCTTGCTCTCTAGTCCTGCTTTCTTGTTAATGGAGGAAAGAAGCCTGCTACAAAGTAGTCCAGTTTAAACAAAGTTAAAAGTTGTTCTATGAAATTATTTGGTAGTCAAATATCCATTTTTATTTCCTGCATATGTCAGTTATGCTGATATTCCTTTATTTTCTAAAATACCAGAGTCTTTTTAAAACTAAAGACTAGTATACTCAATACCAGAAATAGCAGCTTTTCATATTCTCTAGAAAAATACATTATTTACAAACATCCTATTTTAATATGTTGCAGACCACTGGTTAATGTATGGAGTATTTCTTTGTTGTTTCTCATTCCTGTTTTTATGATGTTAACTCCAGTAATTTATTCCGTTATGACAATATGAGATAGGTGTTAAAGAAATGAATTTTAAATATCCATATAATGCTTTTCCACATATTCTCAATGTTTATCCAATGTCATCCTTTAGTAATAGCCATTAAGGACAGAGAGATTGTAGTAACTTTGGCAGCCATACTGTATTTCTTCTATAAGGAAATATTGACAGCCTTTCTGTAAGGAAATACTGTCAGGAGCTTTCATAGATACAGCTTCTCTGTTTCCACCTACGGCTCTGTACATATATATGTGCATCTGATAGATATAAATGGGACATAAATAGGATACTTACACACAATCTTTCTTAGAGTAACTTCAAACTTTGTGCAGTTATCTGGAAGGATATCACCCTATCATTCCCCTCACAGGGGTGGAGCAGGATCTTCCAGTTAAAGGCATTGCTGTCTTTTTACAGTGTTAAGTTTGTATGGTTTGGATATATGTCCTGCTAAAACAAGAGGTTCTTTTAGCTAGAATACTCATTCTTCCTAGTTTTGTAATTCAGGTTCATTTCAACCTTTTAGTGACTAAGGAATGCCACTAAATGTAATCCATTTTGCTGGTCTGGAAGAACTCCTCTGATTAGAAATGTATTCCCTTTTTTACACTAAATATGATAACCATTAAAATCAACTTAATTTATTTTTATGAGTATTAATAAGTCACACAAACACAGTCATGTCATTATGTCACTACTCAGTGAGCCACAAGGCATAAATTTTCTCTTTCAGGTTATTATTGTGGCCACGTGGCAATTGCTGAATTAAAACCAGTGTTTTGTCATTAACTGTCCTCAAAACAAATATAAAACAATCAAAAGACAGTATAATTTCACAAAATGAGTAATCAAATTTTGTAAATCCTTTCAGAGCAGACTGTGTTGAAAATACAGATTGGATTAAATGGCAAAATTATGAAACAAAAACCAACGTGCTATTGAATACAAATACTCTAGCTCAAGCATTCTTGGAAGATGGGAGGCTGTTTGTGGGAGGTATCATTGTATATTTGTATTCTTCTGTTCTTCCTGGGCGTCTGCTGCCACCGAGGCAGAATACCATATCTGACGGACTTTCGGTTTGCCTCAGCATTGTTTTTTTCACTTCCACTGTACTGTATAGACCCTAGATGTGGCCTTTAGCCACACATACATAATGTAATGATATCTGATGAAAGCAACTGACAGTTGAAATCACTGTCCAAAGCAAGAATGCTTACTAACGGTAGCCATAAAAACAGCTGTGCTCATGTGAGAGTAGACACATAACAATGCTTGTGGGTAGCTATGTTCAAGTTGTAGAAGAAAGCCTGTAGTATGTTGCATGTATGTCTAGTCGTGTACATCTAGAGCAGAACCTTCTTCCTAGAGACTGGGGTGTGTGCATCTTGCTGTGGTAATGGGCTGTAACTTCTGTAGTAGCGTTTACTGCCATTCTTGTCTTCCCACTTTACTACAGGCAAGCCAATGGCATGCTAGCTGCAGGGATCAGCTCCAGAACTTCACAAAATACATGAGCCTCTGTTGATCGAGTTAGATGATCAGTCAGTGTTAGCTGTACCTGAGGGGGGATCAGCTGTAATCCAATGAGATCTGAATGCCATCCTAAAATAATTTGCTAAAATAATAAAATTTACTTTCACTCATGTAATTCATTCTGTTGGCTTTCCTGGAATGGCTGGATATAAAAGAAAACAGAATTTGACTCTTGCTTTCATCTTGTGGGTCAAGTTCCACACCTGTGCTCTTTAAGATATTATACCATACAAGACAAGCACAAGGTCCGAGTTCCACACACAAGAGAGCTACTTCAAATCACAGAAATAGATTTTACCCTAAGGAGGGCTGATGTATTACTGACATGAATAAGACTTGCCAAGCTACAGATTAATAACATAGAAGCATTTGCATTAAAATACATTTTAAATATGAAAAAAAAAGGCCAGGAAAATTGAAAGAAAGAGAATTATAACCTTTATTTTTTGGTGTCATTAAACCTACTCTTAGCCACTTTGCCAATTTAAAAGATTCAAATAGCATAATACATGTCAGAAAACATTGATTAGTTCTCACCAAAGGTCAAGCATTTACTAACTTTATATTGCATACCATGCTTCTGAAAACATTGAAGGAAGCAAATATATATGTTGCTGATATTGTGCTTTTTCAGCCTTTTTTTTTTTTTTTTTTTTTAACATTATGGGCATAATTCCCTGCCATCTACCTCTCGGTGTCACCTTTAAGTCACTGTGCCAATGACACACTTTTGGGAAGTACATTCTGAAACAAACCTTGCAGTTGGCACAGAACAGATTATTTTTCCTCCAGTACTTCACCTGAACAGCAGCTGTTTCTTGATAGGAAAATTTGCATGGCTAAGCACAAAGTAATGCCTCTGCTGATAAGCCAAGCAGGAATCTAAAGAATAAAAATAATCACAGGTTTGCAGGCACATTGGACATATTTCTAATATTTTTCCAACTATTCATTTCACATCTATTTTATTTTTTCTTCCTTGGAGTTAATTTTTTTTTTTAAGAAAGAGTTTTTCTTTGTAGTTTTTCTTTTACCTTCAGGGAATTGTTAGATTACAGATCCTTTCACATGTATTATCAGCCATGGATATGTTTACATTTGTGCAAAGTATTCAAATTATTGGCAATTTTCTCCACCTGCTTATGGTAAAAATTATTTCATGATTCAGGAGTAGCACAAGTTGACTGTAGCCAACAAAAAGAATGATGAACACCTCACAGACATGTGGATACCCACTCCTGTTCTTTTATGTATTTTTTTTGAGTAATTCTGCACTTAGTTTTGCTCAGCTGCCATTTCTTTTCTAGCTGTTAAATTTGATGTCGTAAATATTTGCTAAATATACCTAGACAAAATACTAAGAAGAACAGATTGTGAATTCTTATCTCAATATTAAAAACAGCAGTAAACTAATCAGGAAGTAAGAACATGCAACATCTTTTAATCTATCAAAACAACTTTTAGCCTCCATGTTTCAGCAACATAAAGCTGAGGAACAAGTTAGCAGCTAGGAGTATGCTGTATATATTATTTTACATTTTAAAGAATTAATACATATAAAATGATAACAATCTATTAAGTTGGTTTATTAATGATAAGACAAATTTATCTTGCATAGTATTTTGTCTTGTATGCTAATTAAAATTAACTGGAGTAGGAGACTTCATCCACATTTAAAAAACAGAATATGCTTGCAATAAACAAGTATGTCTAATGTTATATTGTCAGCTGTAACTGGATGATTTAAAATTGTGAGTAGTAATAGAATGAAAAAATTAGGAGAATTTTTGAGAATTATTAGGAGATATTTGCCTGTAGTAGTTTAGAATCTTAGTTTAAAAATATAAAAGTAAAATTAGACCTAATTTCAAAGGTGAAATTTGTGTTCAATTACATTTAAGGTGCAGCTTGTAGCTCTCTATCTCAAAGATTCAAATCTCACAAGATGCAAACCCAGACTTTCATAACAGGTAAAACTTTTAAACACAGGTATAAAGAGTTAACAGAAGAGAAAGGAAAATCTTACATTGGTTTTAGTAGATTAAACTGAAAAGAATATAACTCTCACGCACAGGATGGAAAAACAGAAATTTCTAATGTGAATTCAGAGGTACATTCTCTTCTGTACTTTAAGAGGAAAACAATTAGTAAACTTCTTTTAACAAAGAATTGGCTTGGTAACACTGGAAAGTTCCATATGTATTTTTGAGAAGCATCTGAGTTATGTATGTTTAGTTCAGGCTGAGATCTAGTGATTATAGTTCACAAAGTTCAATATACCAGGAGTACAACAACACTTTATGGTTATTAGGGACTGTCGTGGTTTTGTTTAGTGGGGGGGGCCTAAGGTGGTAGCTTCTGTAGGAAACTGCTAGAAGTCGCTCCCCTTTGTTCAGGGGACTTGGCCAGGCCTAGGGCGGACCCACTGCTGGCCAAGGCAGCAGAATGTCCCATGATAACGCCTCTGTGATAACGTATTTAAGAAGGGGAAAACAGAAAAAAAAAAAAGAGGAGAGAAGATGTGAAGAAGCTGAGCGGGGGCAGAGACACAGAGGGGGAGGTGCAGGCCTCATGGGCCTTGCAGGCCTCACCCTCTGGCCTCTCGCCAGGCGGCCGACTGGGCCCAACTCAGTCCGGCCCGGCTGCAAGAAGTGGAGAGGAGATGGAAGTGAATAAGATGTAAAAAAGATCCTGAGAGACACCTACCAGCCTGTTGTGAGGAATGGCTGCAGACGCCAAGGTCAGTTCAGAAGGAGGGGGAGGAGTAATGCGACTCCTGGCCAAGATTCCCCTGCAGCCTGTGGTGACGACCTTGGTGGAGCAGGTTGTCCCCCTGCGGCCCATGGAGGTCCACAGAGGAGCAGAGATCCACTTGGAGCCCGTGAAGGACCCCGTACCAGGGGAGGTGGATGCCTGAAGGCAGCTGTGGCCCGTGGAGGGCCCGCTGGGACAGCTGTTCTAGAGGGACTGCACCCTTGGAAGAGACGACCCACGCCGGAGCAGTTCCACGAAGGACTGTGGCCCATGGGAGGGACCCCACGATGGAGCAGGGGAGGAATGTGAGGAGTTCTTCCCCTGACCATGAAGCAGCGGCGTAAAACAACGTATGATGAACTGACTGCAACCCCCATTCCCTCTTCCCCCCCTGTGCTGCTCCGGGCAGGGGAAGGTAGTAGAGATAATGTTAAGCTTGGGAAGAGGGAGGGGTGGACGGAGGTTATCTTGTTCTCTGTCTCATTATCCTGCTGTTTGTAGTAATAAATGAATAGTTTTCCCCAAGTCGAGTCTGTTTTGCCCATGACGGTAACTTTAAGGATTTCTCCCTGTCCTTATCTCAAACCTTGAGCCATTTTTCTTATATTTTCTCCCCCTGTTCTCTCGGAGGGTGGGGGGAGTGAGAGAGAGACTGCGTAGTCTGGTCCTGATCAGGGCTGAACTACAACAGGGACCAGTCAAGCATCATGCTAGGGTAAAACCTTCTTTCTGCCTATCTTTAAGCAATTAACAAAAACACTTAAGTTCAAAACACAGGTTCTTCATTTTCCTTCTGTGGTCAGGGAAGGCTTCCAGATAGGCCTGTCTAAGATTTCATTTGTACTGACATCTGAGTCTCTGGAGACTTTTCTACCTTGCTGTCTCTCTCCACTCTGACTCTAGGGGAATGACGATCCTGATTTGCATGTCTCAGTTCAGTATCTAAATTATTTTAGGCAAATGTGACCATTATGTCATAGATAATAAAGGATATGCCAAGAGGAGATCACCAATTAAATAGGATCTATCATCTAGTTTCTATCTTTAGAGGCATATAGGTTAAATAATTCTGCCACACATCCAATGCCATTCTGTGGGTATCCAGCATTCGTGAGGAGCCAAAGGACTTCCTTACTTACTTGCCCAGAAGATGTCTTGCTAATCCTTACAAAGTTGAGACCATGTAAGCAATGAGCCAGCTTTTGTATTGCATTCAATTTTTTATTACTGGGAATGCTAGTATTAACTTTTAAGACAGGCACAAATCAGAAGGGTTTCATGACAGTGAACACTTCCTAGTTCCCATGCATGCTCCAGACATTGTTCTTATTCTTACTCTCCCACTAGCAGATGCCTACACAGCCTTTAGGGTCAGACAGGTTTCCCAGGGTTTGTCTGCTGACAGCTTGTGAAATGTTTCATAGCGAATGTGGCTACCAGGTTGTCCTGGTTCTGGCTAGGATAGAGTTAATATTTACCTGAGCTGGGTGGAGAACTGAAGCTGGTAGCCCCTATGGCTGGGATAGTTAACTAATTAGCTAACAGCTGGGGTTAATTTACCCAAATTAGCAAAAGGGTTATTCCATCCCATCTGACATCATGCTCAGTATATAAGTGAGGAGGGTGTTGAAGGGAGTCTCCCTGCTACTTGGAAGAAACTAGGTGTGGAGTTTTTTTGTAAGCCATTATACTGTATTTGTATTCCATCACTGTTTTGTTTTCTTTTGTCATTACTGTTAAATTTACTTTTTGTTCAATCTCAACCCACGTGTTTGGTTTTTTTTCCTGGTTTTCTTTTGTTTACCGAATCTCCCCCTGTTCTCTCGGAGGGTGGGGGGGGAGTGAGAGAGAGACTGCGTAGTCTGGTCCCGATCGGGGCTGAACTACGACACAGGTGAATGACACAATTAGATATACTCCTTATGGCTTAGGCTCCCAGGGAGAAATCCAATTTAGCAAACAATTTTTCAGTTGATGTGCAAGTTCAACTCTTGTTGAGTAACTGAGGGCATAATTCAAGCTGTCTAGGGTTGGGTCATCATCAGGTTCTTTAACAGTGCTAATTGCTGATCTTCCAGATAAACATCACTCTTCAGAATTTCTAATGATTAGACAGTGAAAAATTGATTTAATTTAACTGTCATCAAACTCTCAGTGGTTTTCTTCCATCATGACTAATCATAGGAAATAATGAGAGGAGCATAGATATTTCTTGAACTAGAAGATGTTACTGGTTGCTGTGAATGGGTCTTTGATCAACAGCCAATAACAAACTCAGTTTAAACAAAGCAATGTCTAGTTCAGCCTTCTTTGATCTCAAATACATGCAACAAGTAAAACTCTTTCACAGATTGACAGCTATAAAAACTAAGAAGACATCTCCTAAAGAATTTAGCTGAATATTAGAGCCAGGGTAGAGACGATTTACACTTTGTGAAAGGTTTCCCTTTGACTGGTTGCAACTGAAGAGATGTGCAGACTGTTTAGAAGAATGTATACTCACGAGGAGAAAAAGACAAGATGAAAAGCCGCCATGTACCTGATTCTAAGAAGGGAGCTCTGTGGGTGCAGAACTGACTGAGAAGACTACTGGAGGAAACTAAAAGCAAGGTCTTGCTCCTCTCATGCTCAGGGAAAACAAGCTTTGTGTGTAGGATGAAGAAGAATCGCATTTTTATCATGCATTCCTTTCAAAATGGAGACAGTCATGGGAGTTTCTGTCTACTGACTAACAGCTCAAAAAGTAATGAATAATGGAAATCACAAAACTCTCACTAGTCTGTCTAGGAAATCAGTTCTGTAAAGATATGTGATTGTCAGTCAGCGAAGAAAGCAAATTATTTAGCACATACTAGCAGATGTGCTACTGCTTGATTCTTCTTTTTGAAATACAGTTCTGCTGCAGGTGCGAAAATTACAAGGGTTGGTTTTTGTCATACTTAAATGACATTAGCTTAATGATCAAGTTAGATCCCCTGAGATCAGGAGATCTTTTCCCCTCCAACATTAGAGTCTTAACTATCAGCTATCTTAACTCCTGTTCTCAGATGCTGCTTACATATTCACAGAGGATCTGAAGCTAATCTTTCTATATGTCAGTACAATTGGAAGATAAGGCCAGTTTCTAGACAGAATACTTAAAAACAAATCTACATTGGTGAGAGGCTCTCGATGTTGTCAGGTTACATCTGTATTAGCAAAGTAACAGTCTCCAAGTTCATTTTGCAGTCCTGAGGAGAATTGGCATGCTTTGGCTACGTCCATATTATTAAACTGTCTCTAAGACGGAGGTTTCATCGTTCATAGACTCAATTGGGAATATTCCCTTGTCTGTGCTACCTCCTAAACTATTCCCTGGAACTGTCTGGCAGAGGAATTATTTAGTATGGTTGAAAACCAGGTCAAGAACAATTTTCACAACTTTGTATTGTGGATACTGGAATTCCAGCCCCTGGACTCATTGGTACTGAGGAATATTTTTTTTGTCATGGAGACTTTACGTGAGATCTTTCTTTGTTTTTTAACCAACAGTTTGATGGTTTGAGCCTGTATCCTAATATGTAGAATAATTTTTATTTTCAAATTAAATGAAGTAGTAGTGTATCTGAAATGTGCCTGCCATCAGCATGCTGGAAACCTTTCAAATTCTTCTCAAAGATAAACACTGTGTAAGCTTCCCATGAGTTGATGGTACTTCCTTAAATCTTTGTCTATACACTACCTAAGCATCTATAATCTAGGGAGACATGTTATTCCCTAACACAGAAACACTGTGGGTTGTGAATTTTTGCTGTCAGCCTAAAATATAATCACTTTGAGTTCCTTTCCTGTTTTGTTGTGGTTTTTTTTTTAACCTCTGTTTTCTCTTTTATAAACAACCATTCATAAAATAAAGAGAAAAACAAAGGATTTATTTTCTTATTCATTCCACAAAATATAAGCCTGTCACTAGCATTCATGCAAGCATGCTCATTTTTCAGGCTCTGTAGGCTATTGCTTTAGGGAAGGTAAGTGAGGGGGAGTAAATCTCAATGTGCTAAATGTAGTATGTATACCCTTCTAGAGCCTGCAGCCATCTGTTTTATGTTGAAGATGTGACTGCTAACAGTACTCTGGTGTCTTTCTGGCAATGAAGAATCAGGAGGGAAAACAATATCTTCTTTTAATTGTTTAAATAACACTAAAATTCAGCTATTTTTTCTTTGCTGCTACTTTATTTTTTTTTCTTTAAGATACTCCCTAACCATTCTATCACCTAAAGTTTTATAGCCCAGAAGTAAGTACATTACTAAATCAGTACCATTTCCATGTGCCAGTGCTGGATAAGGTGAGACCTCCCATGGCTGGTTTATTTAGCTCACACATTGTAGTGTGTTCTACACACTAGAACCCATCAACTACCTGGACTTCAGCGAAGCCTTTGATATCATCTCTCACAGCATTCTCCTAGAGAAGTGGGTGGCCCATGGCTTGGACAGGTGTACCCTACAATGGGTTAAAAACTGGCTGGATGGCCGAGCCCAGAGAGTTGTGGGGAATGGAGTTAAATCCAATTGGCGGCAGGTCACAAGCAGTGTTCCCCAGGGCTCAATACCAGGGCCAATCTTGTTTGAGATCCTTATCAATGATCTGGATGAGGAGATTGAGTGCTCCCTCTGTAAGTTTGCAGATGACACCAAACTGGGCTAGAGTGACAATCTGCTTGAGGGTAGGAAAGATCTGCAGAGGGATCTGTACAATCTAGATCGCTGGGCTGAAGTGAATTGTATGAGGTTCAACAAGGCCAAGTGCCAGGTCCCGCACTTCAGTCAAAACAACCCCATGCAATGCTACAGGCTTGGTGAAGAGTGGCTGGAAAGCTGCCCGGCAGAAAAGGACCTGAGGGTGCTGGTTGACAGCTGGATGAACATGAGCCAACAGTGTGCCCGGGTGACCAAGAAGGCCAACAGCATCCAGGCATATATCAGGAACAGTGTGGCCAGCAGGAGTAGGGAAGTGATTGTGGCCCTGTATTCAGCACTGGTGAGGGCACACCTCAAATACTGTGTGTGGTTTTGGGCTCCTCAGTACAAGAAGGACATTGAGGTGCTGGAGCACATCCAGAGAAGGGCAATGAAGCTGGTGAGGGGTCTGGAGCACAAGTCTTATGAGGAGCAGCTGAGGGAACTGGGATTGTTTAGCCTGGAGAAGAGGAGGCTGAGGGAAGACCTCATGGCTCTCTACAACTACCTGAAAGGAGGTTGTATGGAGGCAGGTGTTGGTCTCTTCTCCCAAGTAACTACTGATAGGACAAGAGGAAATGGCTTCAAGCTGCAGCAGGGAAGGTTCAGTTTGGATATTGGATATTATTCTTTACTGAAAGAGCGGTCAGGCACTGGAACAGGCTGCCAAGGAAGTGGTGGAGTCACCATTCCTGGAGATGTTCAAAGAACGTGTAGACACGGCACTTCAGGACATGGTTTAGTGGACATGGTGATGTTAGGTTGATGTTTGGACTTGATGATCTTGGAGGTCTTTTCCAACCTTAAAGATTCTATGATTCTATGATTCTAACTAATTTGATAACACTCCTTCATCTCCTGGGAGCAATTTAAATGCAAGAAATATGTGGGTTATAGCACGGAGTGTAGTACTCCTTCCTTATAGTCGAAACTACTGTCAAACTAATTTTTTCAAGTGGATCCCTAGAAACTTCATGCCATCTCTTCTGTCACCTAAGAAAAATTTCTACAGTGCTTGGATAGGATCCAAAACCAAGTGGCTTTAAGTCAAGACATTTGGAAGGTTCTCTGATTTTTTAAGAAGCATTTTATGGGCACTGCTGGGAGAAAAGGCAATTCCTTGTACTAACTAGACCCACTGGAACATTTCTGCAATTCTAGTTTCTGGCTTTGAATAAACCTCAAGCCTGTGAGCAAGTGGAATAATTTAGAATGGCCCTAAGCTATCTCTTGCTCTAAGAACATCACCAAACTACTTCATAATAGAAATCCTGGAGTTACAGTAGTCAGTCTGTCTACTCATGCTCACGTATCCAAGGAAATATTCATGTGATACTGTGCCACATGCCTTTCTTCAAACACAAATAGTTCTTTGGGTTTTACTGAAAATTACATCAAACTTCCAGGGACTGCTAAGTGACAAGAGTTGTACACAGACTGTGCCTAGGTTTATATTAGTGAATCGAAATACAATTTGGACATGAGTGCCTGATTTGAAGAGAAAAAGTGTTAAGTAGTATTGATGCAATTGCTAGAGAATTGTGTCTGGAATACTAATTTATTAGTATAGACATAGCCTCACTTTCATTATAAATACCACTTATTTACTCAGATGGAAGCTCCCACGAGGTCTATGAGCTGTTGGCAATGGTAGTTGGCTGCCTGTCTTGAAGCACAGTGGGTTTCTGTTCCAGCATTTACGACATGTTACGTTTAAACATCACCCCTGTGAGCACCTGACCTAGACATAGTTAAGTGGCTCCCCCATGTTCCAGGAAGCCAAACCGAGTTTGGAAGAAGCCTTAATAGGCGTCGATTAAGAGCAGCATCTGTTCGTCTTTCCAGCCGACTCCCTTGTGTGTAACCCTCAATAGGTAACCAGTGCAGGGAATAGAGTCTTTGATTAACAGCTGAAATAACAGAGCACGCAGTCGTAGCTCTGCTGTGATCCACTGCTTCAAGAGAAGAATGTAATTTCAGATGTAAAGAATGTCTTAAAATTCTCAGGCTTGTGGATGTCTCTTTTTTTTTTTTTTTTAACGTGCCACGTTGCCACACTGGTTGCAATCCTGTAGTTCTGAGGTGCAAAGGTCTGGTGTGTAAGTTACAAGGTTTGAAATCAGGAGACATGAGTTTGATTTCCAGCAGTGTGAATTATTTTCTTTGGGTCATTAGAAAGGTCTGCATATCTCTATTTTCCTGTTTGCCCTCCCACATTTTTTCTTGCTTGTCTGTTCCCACAATAAGCTCTTCAAAGATGACCAGGTTTTTTTAACTCTGTTTCTTTATGTTTTCTAGGTTACTGTGGTCTTCTTTCAAACTCTGCATTTTGGAATAAGGACAAGGCAGTTTGTTCTAACTTTCATGGGCTTTTATTGATTTTAACTGCTATGATTTATTACCTGCACTGGCTGATTTCATTTAACTAAAAACTCAGTCCAAGCATAATGCACATAGCACTTGTCACAGAAAACATTAAAGGCACTTCTCCTCTTCCTAGAAAAACTCATCCTAACTAAGAAAACAAAGTGTGTGCCAACAGGAAATAAATATTGACCACTGTGGTATGGGCTCCAGGACCTGCAGTTGGAATCCACATCAGAAGTAACCGACAGCTCCCTGCTTACTTTTCAGCTCCATCAGCAAGATGTAGGCCATGGTTCAACCATAATCAACACAAGATCTGAGTGCTACTGGGTCACCTAGCAGTACCAGCTGCACTGGATGAAATATAAGGACATGAATGTAGTTCTGATGATTCAAAGATAACACATATGGGTTATTTACTGAAGTTTTATGCTAGCTCAGAAGAATTGATGATTCCTGACCTAGCTTTAAAACTCTTCAAAAAATTGTGAACACATTTTTACTAGCAGTTCTCATACTGGTTAAGCCTTTCATATCAGATGACTGTGATCATTTTTATCTTGTCCAGTCCTGAAAGCAGATTTGCCATCGTGTTGAGTCAAATGAGAAGGAAATACAGAGAGGGTGGAAATAGGGATGGGCTACTTGGGAGAATATAAAGATATTGTCTAAGCATGTAAGGGTGGAGTTAGGAAAAACAGAGTTTAGCTGAAGCTGAAATTAGTGAGGTCCATGAATGAAAACAAGACTTTCTTAATGTACAGCGGCTGCAGAAGGAAAACTGAGGACAATGTGCTCACCTAGTGGTGAAGGACACAGAAAAGGCAAAAGTATTCAATAACATTTTTCTTTTAGTCTTTACTGGTAAGGACTGCAAAGTAGTGTTGATGTAGCTAGCCTGTGACACATTAACTCAGGACCAGAGAACAGGCCCTGGCCCTGTTTAATTTAAATTACAGATGTATTCATTACTTCACTTATCAGGTAAACACACGCATAGGCACTCTAGAGACAAGCACATAGACAAGTGGATGGTAAATGTTTTGCTCATCTGAAGTCAACTTCCACTCTAAACAGCAGAACTTTTCTGAAACTTGTCCAAGGCTATTTAGCAGAACACACGGAGCAGAGGTGAACAACTGAAAAGATTCTAGCTACACATTGCTCTGCAGTACATCCCTATATGTGTGATATGCTTTCCAGAAGCCTGTTCAGACAGCAATTTATTCTAAAAATGAAATTGTTTTATTCGAATACTGCAGTTTTGACTATTTTGTTAATATTTAATAGCTGATTTGATCTGTTTATTTATTTATTATTATTTTTGCCTTACAATACAAATACACACAAAATTCAATAAAGGTAATCATAAGTTTACAAAAATATTATAAATTCTGGTATAAAGTGAAACTTCCTCAGCATTCAAGTTCAGTATTGTTGCTTAAATGGGAAAAAATTCATTATTCTTTTTTTAAAAAAACCTACCTATGACTGAATCTCCAGCAAAACAATATTCACAGAGTAAATCTAAAATCTAGGTTCAAAAAATAGTCATTAGAGGAGTCTTAGAGTAATAATTTAGTATTTAGTAACATAAAATGCTACAGCTTATAGAACAGCAAAGAAACTGTGTTTCTTTGGGCATGGGGAACGGCAATATTTGAGGAAAATAAATTATTAACATACCATTTATGTAGGAAATGCACATCTTTCACTTCAGACTGAAAGAAAAAGTATTAAAAGTCACAGCGTAATACAGTACAGTATTACAGCAATACAGTACAAGACAATCCAGGGTATTATCACCACCACACTGTAATGCTGCTTGCAGTGGTATTAACAGCAAAAGGAGACATTTAGCTGCTAAGTGAAGTGTATTCCCTCTCAACTGTATTCCTCATCACAGAGTGGAAAAATATCATCTCTAGTAAACTGAGGGAATAGTTTCTGGATAATGACTTGAATACTACTTTCCCTGGAAATGGTTTGATGCACAGGAGGCAGTGTTACTCCTCTTCTCTGGAGCATTGCTTGCTATCTAGTGTGCTCTCAACCTACAATATTAAGCTCTGTTAATGGATCTGGGAATAGGAAGCCTATTTCTGTGTAAATACCTTCAATTACTGAAGAGTAATTTAGGACAGTTTCCAGATTACCTATGCTAGCCTCTCATATTCTTTATAGAAGGAGAGCAAAGTAAGACCCAAGTACAGTCTTCAAGAAGGTATGTGTTACTAGAAGTCTGTGAGGTTATCTTGCCTGCATGCACCACACAGGCACAATTTGGTGGTGGTGGTGGGGTTAATCTGCATATATGAGTTGGAATTTCTATGTTATGAGGTGTACATTTAATCAGCTTTCGCACTGATGCTTCAACAGAAGGTGAAAACTGTTTTCTTAATTATCCACAGAGAAGGTTACAATGTCATATTCAAGAAGGAATATACTTCCCTTGAATAGTTTTCTTTCAAACTGTTTTTTTTTTTAATTCACAACTGATAATGTAACTTGTAAAACATTCAATTCAATTGTAATTATCCGTCTTTGTTGTTATTTTGTGACAACAGTAGATGTATAGTTTAGCTGGGGATGATTTGTTTACTTACAGTAAGCTGGATTTGCAGAGAAAAGAAATTAACCTGATTTTAAGGTGCAGCTTAAAACATTTATTGAACAGATTTCATAGTGTGTTAACCTATGAGCAATAGGATACCAGGTAGTTTAATTTTCCATGGGAAACTTCAGAAATCTCACCTAATTTCTAACACAGAAAAGCTATGCCAAACCTTTTGTTGTAATGAAGAGTGACAAGCCTGATATTCTTGTTATCTGTCTGAATGATGAGACCTTCTGAAAGGTAGCTGATTTTTTTTACCTTAATAAGTTTTACAGTTCATTTTCACCTTGTTGGGAAAAACAGCAACAAAAAAGCTGGTGGATCTATTATGTATTGCCCACTTCTAATTTCATTCAGTGTTTCCTCCCTGTGCCAGGAGTAAGAGAGAACAGAAATATGCAGTTTGCTTTCCTCTTGCTGTTCATTTGTTGGCACACTTTTACTGATATCCTTTCTAATTTTTTTCCCTCTGGTAAAACATTCCCTTTTTTTCAACTTCTTTTCAAAGACATTCTCTTTGTCTTTATCATTCTCACCATCCTTTTACAAAGATCTTCAAAACCTGCTGTGTGTTCTTTGAATAATAGATTGATTAGCACATCCAACAGTATTACTGATGAGACACCACCACTGATCTATTTAATGACACTATATTCTTGTATAGTTCTCCAAACTGTCCTTTCTCCCTGCACATACATATTAATTAGAGACCTTCAATGAGCCTTAACAACAATGTACCTAATAATTTGAGGTGCACTTATAACAGCTCTTTATTCACCGTAGATTCTCCCATCTCAAGGTCCAGCTTACTCATTCTCTGGCAAGAAGAATAGAAAATGAAAAAGCAATCTATAACAAAATGCATACATCTTTACACAGGTTATAAACCAACTCTATTTAGGTATTTGTAGATGGGAGTAGATATTCTGAAGCCATAATCATTTGTGGTTATTTTTATACCAAATGAATGATTAAGCAAATTTGCAGAAAGGAGACAAAACAGCTAAAGCAAGGGACAGAATTTTCAGGTTCTGACATTTAGTTTGGACATAGTGGACTTAGTCTGGACTTCAACACACCAGTGCCAAGATTTATGCAACTCATAAAAATTTAGGAGCTCAACTTGTCGTCCTTCACCTCTTTCACTTATAGCACCTTAAATTTATGTTCTTTACAGACATTCATAGTAAGGAGTCTCTATGAACTCGGTTTGCAGATGAGTAACTAGAAGCTAGGGTTAAGTGATGACAGAGTTTTCTGTAAGTGGTTGCAAGCAACATACTATGATGTGTATAAATACACAGAATGCTCATGAAGTTCTTTAAAAATAATCCTGCTTGCAGTGAAAATGCTAAGAGCTCAGCTGAGCTTCACAAGAAATGGCTTCTGCATCTAGGGTTTTGAAATCCAGAAGAAAAAGCCACTGAAGAAACAGTAAGCAACATCTGAGGAGGCTTAAGCATTTAAAGAGGCAGGAAACTTAGAAGGAAAAAAGTGAATAATGCTTTTTCGAATAATACTTTCCCAAGCTCAGCTCATGCTTTACCATAAGATCTTCAGATCTTTAGTTGAAGATCTTGGCTAATCATGATCCAGCTGAAAAACTGAGACAAGGTTGCCTTGTTTGCATCTGTTCTATAACAGTAAATGAAGCATGTGCAGACAATATTTTAGAAGAGGAAAGAATTAACAGTATCACAGAGTGAAAGTGTGTTTTATAGTCTGAGATCCTGAAAAAAATATTATTTATCTTCACACATAACTAGAAGAATTGCACAGACTCAGACATCCCCCCAAGTGTTACTGAAAGAGTCCTAATGTTGCAGGTCTGCTGTAGTCTCCAGGTTCATACTCATTGCTCAGTGCATATTAAGCACTGCGTCCCACTTTCAACTTCACAGAAAAATAAATGTTTGTCCTTTTCAGCCCCAGTACCCCAAAATGTAACCGTAATGTGAGAGATTATAATAATTTATTTACATATGTGATTCTGACAGCTTGCAGCTTGCTTAAAAACACAGGAAAAGGCAAAGAAGGTTCCTGTGCTGACGAGTTTCCAGTCCATTGGTCCAAGTTAACAGCGATATCTGCATTGGCACACATCTGAGCTTGTTCAGGGTCCTGCCAAACCCACTGGGGTGCTGCACAATAGGTGGATAAGTTTGCATATGGTTGGTCACAGGACTGATCCTTTCACAATCACCTTTACCAGTGGCAGAGACAGTCCTCCCCTCCATAGACAACGGGTTCATCCTGCGAAGTACACACATCTTTATTTAAATCCTAGATACAAAAAGATTTTAATAGCAGACAAATATAATTATCTCATGCTCAAAAGCTACCAAGTGGCAAAGGGGAGAGAAAAAACTGTTCTTAATCTTAAGGACTGGTATTTTCAGGCATGAGAACTGAAGCTAGATTTGTCTCATAAATTGCAAGGTGACTTGACAGAAATAAAAAACCACGGGTTTAATTCATTTAAAGACTCATCTGATATTCAGGCTAGCCTAATTTCTGCAGTACAAGACTGATCTGTGTCTAGGCTTCTTAATATTTCCTTTCCTTTTTGGCTTTTTTTTTTTTGCCTTTTTTGATTGTTTGTTTTTATTTTATTATCTTTTCTTCTTTTTGCAAGTTGAATTACTGGTTTATAATGTTTAACAGAGTAAATATCTGAGCCAATCACTGTTTAATAGGATATTGGATAATGCACAGCCGGGCAAGGTAAGACTTACAGAAACATGCAACTGACAGTAAGAGACAAACACAGGATGCATTGTTCAATACTTGGAGAGCTGGATAAGATTGCTAAAGGTTCTAGCTTTAGGGATTCTGTAGAAGATACGATTTCTGTTATTTATTTATTTTTGGCCCAGCATCATCTTGGAGCCTGAACAATCAAGCTATTCACTGATTTGGACAGGCTGGACTGATGGGCTGAGATTAATTCTACAAGGTTCAACAAGGCCAAGTGCCGGGTCCTGCACTTTGGCCACAACAACTCCATGCAACACTACAGACCTGGGGAAGAGTGGCTGGAAAGCTGCCAGGCAGAGGGTGCTGGTAGACAGCTGGATGAACATGAGCCAACAGTATGCCCAGGTAGCCAAGAAGGCCAACAGCATTCTGGTTTGCATCAGGAACAATGTGGCCAACAGGAGCAGGGAAGTGATCGTACCCCTGTATTCGGCACTGGTGAGGCCGCACCTCAAATACTGTGTGTGGTTTTGGGCCCCTCAGTACAAGAAGGACATTGAGATGCTGGAGCACATCCAGAGAAGGGCAATGAAGCTGGTGAGGGGTCTGGAGCACAAATCTTATGAGGAGTAGCTGAGGGAACTGGGATTGTTTAGCCTGGAGAAGAGGAGGCTGAGGGAAGATCTCATGGCTCTCTACAACCACCTGAAAGGAGGTTGTATGGAGGCAGGTGTTGGTCTCTTCTCCCAAGTAACTAGTGATAGGATGAGAGGAAATGGCCTCAAGCTGCAGCAGGGGAAGTTTAGACTGGATATTAGGAAACACTTCTGTACTGAAAGAGTGGTCAGGCACCAAGGTCAGGCTGCCAAGGAAGTGGTGGACTCACCATTCCTGGAGGTGTTCAAAGCACATGTAGATGTGGTACTTCAGGAAATGGTTTAGTAGGCATGGTGGTGTTAGGTTGATGGTTGGACTTGATGATCTTGGAGGTCTTTTCCAACCTTAAGATTCTATTTTTCTATGATGCTATGACTTGGTGTCCAGTTTCAGACTTATTTCTAACAATCATCTTAGTAAATTTACTTTTTATAGATGCAGTAGCAAACCACAGAGTAAAACCAAATCAGTGCCATTTATGCTGGCACAACAGTGCACTTGCACCTCATAGACTGAAAGGTTAGAATCCTGTCCAAGAGGGGTCAGATCAAAATGTGGAAAAAATTATTTGGTTTCTTCTGAAAGTGTATGCCATTATATCGCCAATCTCCAATGCAGAAAGCATGTTTTTATGTCACAAGAAGCCTTAGAAGAAATAAGGAAATTACTGCAAAGTTCTGCATGTTGCAGTGCAAAGTAGTGTATAGTCACTTAAAAGCTCTTGTTAGCATTTCATTGAATCATTAAGATAAATATTCATGCAGTAGTTCATTAAAATAGGAGGAAACTAATATCTTCCCTATTACCTTACTGAAATATTTTATTACATTAGGAAAAATGTATTTAGATATGGAATAAACTACCTAGGCAGCAGTAAAGTTTTTGAATGCCATGTCAAAATGTAAGTGCATAAACAGAATATGAGATCACACCTTAAGAAACAAAATAGGAAAGAGTGGACAAAGACATGGATAGAAATTATTTTAATACTTTGTGAACAGTTCCCATGACGAAATACTTCTGTCTTGTTTTCTGATGACTTAATGTAAACATGGAAATCTCAAGAGAGATTTACAGAATAGTAGCAACAGGTGATAAACAATCTCTGGGAAAAGAGGTACTGAGAAATGTTCTCAGTAGGGCTACAGAGAGTGCAGAGTGGCAATATGTGTCTGAGAAGTGGCATAAAGAAGAGCAGAGTCAGTTAATTAGAAATAGATGAAACTCTAAGAAAAAAAAGGAACTAATACAAAAGAGGTAGTCCATCCAAGGAAAATTAAACTGATTGATGAAACTTGAAATAAGAATAGTTTTGGGGAAGTTTTAAACCTAATGATCTGAAATCCAATGTGCTAAAGTACAACATCTGAGATGATTCATCTGGTAGTGAAGTTATGGAATGCTGTACTCCAATGAATAGAACTGTAGAACTGTAGAATAGTTTGGGTTGGAAGGAACCTTTAAAGGTCATCTAGTCCAGCCCCCCTGCAATGAAGTACAGTATACAGGGCAAACCAAACAAAACACAAACAAATGACAGTAAAAAAAAAAAAAAAAAAAAAAAAAAAAAAAGGACTGAATTAATGCGGTCTCATTTGAACAGGTAACCAAAAAATCCCACCAAAAAAAAAAGCTCATATATTTGAATACTTCTGTGCAGAGGCTTTAAACCTGAAATAGAAGATAGAGAACCTGGAACAGTTGTTTTAAATGAGGATGTTGGCAGGCAGGCTTTTAAAAAGAAGATACTCAGTAGGATGTAGGAGCTATGCCTTCCTATACTGGAAACTCAGTAGGATGTAGGAGCTATGCCTTCCTATACTGAAAACTGGCACAGGCTCCAACTCTTCTTTCAAACAGTTCCCTGGAAGAGCTCAGGGTTTTTCAAAAGCTGGAGATCACTTTAGTAGTTGGCACATGACCATGATATTCTGGAGAAAGGAAGGAAAAGAGATAAAACTGGGGATGTAAACTAGGCCATACCTCCTATCAAGTAGTTCCTAAGTACGAATGATACAGGAATAAGTATACCAGTATTTGCCATTTAGAGAAAACAGTCCCAAAAGTTTTCCAGGACATGGTGATACTCATAACATGTACTAAAGGAATTCAAATACTAAAATGTTAGCCTAATAACTAAAATATGTAATCTCCAGATGAAAACAATACTGACATAAAAAGTGTCAAATATGTAGCTAGAATTTTATAGGGCCTAGAGATGGTTTTTAAACACTGGACTGGTAAGTGCATTTTGTATACTTTGCAATTTGATGTAAGAGATGTAGTAGGTGGATGTCAGAGTTTAGCCCCAATTGGGACCAGACTACACGTCTCTCTCTCACTCCCCCCACCCTCCAGTGGGACAGAAGGGAGAACTGGTAAACGAAAGGCAGGAAAAACATGTGGGATGAGATGAAACAAAAAAAATAAATTTAAGAGCAATAACAGAGGAAAACAAAACAGTGATGGAAAACAAATACAGTGCAATGGCTTACAACAAATCTCCACACCCAGTTTCTTACCCCATAGCAGGAGGCTCTCCTTAGTACCCTCCTCACTGATACACTGAGCATGATGTCACATGGGATGGAACAGCTCTTTGGCTAATTTGAGTAAAATTACCCCAGCTGCTGGCTAATTAGTAAAGTATCCTAGCTGGGTGCCCCAGCCATAGGGGCCACCAACTCCAGTTCTCCACCCAGCTTAGGTGAATATTAACTCTGTCCTATCCAGAATAAGGACATTATGCACAATAGAAAATATTTTTTTTTAAGAAAATACCCACATATCTATTACATTTCCTTTAACTTTTATGAAGTATACTTGTATTTTCATAATGTTTTCTACTTTCAGGTAGATCATAGAATCATAGAATAGTTTGGGTTGGAAGAGACAGTTAAAGGTGATAGCCTGTAACACTGATTGGTGTCATTTAGCTTTCATACACCAGAAGTGATATGTCACTTAAAACTATCATTGTCATTGTTTTGCTTCCCACTTTCATCTATCTTTTCTACTTAAAATGTACATTCTGCAGAACAGAGATTGTTCCTTGCTGCATGTTGTGAAGGACAGATCCAGAGCTCTAATCACCATGAAAACCTTTACTATAAATAATATGATATTTTCTAGAGCACTGGATGTTTGTGCTAAACTCATTTGAAAGGCCTTTAAAACAACCAAATGCTTTTTTTTTTTTAAAAAAAAAAAAGCTTTGTGCCTCTTTTTTCTTATTCTTCAAAATATTTAATATGAAAGCCTCCATCTTGTCTCAGATCACATCAAAGATGCTGTGCTGTTTCTAAATGGGTCAGGAACAGATGTTAATAAAATTAATTTTAAGTAACAGTTTACATTTGGCGTTATATTTTCTC
Organism: Chlamydotis macqueenii; assembly: GCF_036417535.1. Lineage (NCBI taxonomy): Eukaryota > Metazoa > Chordata > Aves > Otidiformes > Otididae > Chlamydotis > Chlamydotis macqueenii. The sequence goes on from NC_141558.1 coordinate 26,526,384, forward strand.
TGGCTTCAGAGCCCTTGAGTGCAATGCTGCATCCAAACTGCTTCATTTCACAGCTTTGATGGACTTGTAATAAATTTGCCCAGGCTTCCACAACCATAAGTTCCAATATTCACATAAACATGAAGTTAAGAAGAGCTTTTTCTTTTTTACTTATTTAAACTTACTGACTCAAATTATCATTGGGCGTGTGTTGTCTCATGAAAAAGGAGAGTAAACAGGCATCCCTCTTTCAGCTTCCGTATACAGTTGAGAGACCTCTTCAGGAAAGGTGTATTGTAATTTGTTCTATTGAGGCTGGATCTGTGCCCTGATCATTAAATGTCTTTGCTTTTAAATATTTGTAGCCTTGGTGGAGGAGTGAATATTGTAGATGGAACACGCTTATTTTCATATATCAAACTCATTTTTTTTTCTGAACTCCTTCTAGTAATTGACTGTTAATAAGCAAATGGCTTGAGAAAAGCATGGAGGAGCAGTGTAACATTTTTTTTTATATGAATTGTATCGCCTTGGAAATTATTCCTGTAATATACAGGAATGATGCTAGGCAATTCTGTTGCGGGTTGCACAACAGAGTTTTCACTGAGACTCAGATTCTCATATTGCTTTCAGTTCATCTGAATTTGCTTAACTATACAGTGTATTAATTTATTTTGTATTACAGCAACATAACTTTACTGACATGAATGACGTAACTTCTAATTTACAGGAGTGTGAATGAGACTAGAATCAGACTTTTTCACTTCAGTTATGTTCTGCATTGGTGGATATTAATAATGAAGACGGCATGATCTAACCAACTGCTGATGTTTCTTATCTGATCACTGCTAGAAACAGAGCAAATTCTCTTAGCTTTGCCTCATTTCAATGGTACTAGTGAGCTAATAAATCAACAGGGTTGATATTCTTGCTATATTTGGGTAATGGTATCTTAGCAAGCTCTTGGATTGTTTAAAACATGATCCTGCTGAACAGGATCCTGCTTTCTACATACAAAGAGAAAAATGCCTGAGGTTGGCTGAACAAGGTTAATTGCTGGATGCTTCTTATATCACTAGTGGTTAAAAAAAAATCAACAGCAAGTTTGAAGAACATCTCTCATGTTAAAACTAGCTTTGCCTCTTTAACCTACAATTCATTACTGAATTAATGCTAAGACAAGCCTAAAGGAAATGTGCTGCAAACATATTGTGTGATGGAGCATCATTATGTACATTTATAAGATTTACTGATTAATTCATTCTTTTCACGACAAAATACAGTCTTCATTTTCCTTTTGTGGCTCTTTACACCTTACTGCCTGGTAGTTACTACCCTTATCACCCCCTGAATTTTATGGCTGTATAGATTTCCAAAGCTGGCTTCTTCTATCATCTTCCTCTCTTGCTCTTAGCTTCTCTCTACTTGATCGTTTACCGTCTTCCCTTCCTCACTATGTAGTTGATGATAGCCCATCTGCCTCTCAGGAACTACTTAGTGCTGCTGCCAGGGAAGCAGCACTTCCACCTTGAAATACCATTATAGGAGGAAAGATACCAGAGGGCCTTCACAGACAAAATCTGGAACATGAGCGAGCAGGATTGCTCAAGTAAATAAACGGTAAAGCTGGTGGTTTTCTCTTAACTGTCGTGTGGTATATTCCTTAAGAGAAAGAAAAGCTGTTAAACGAGAACAGTGAAAGGAAGATGGGATGGAAGGACATATTCATACAGTCAATCTCTACTGCCAATACAGCAGTCAATTTCTCTTCAGCAGCCATGCTTATGTGGTTTACTTCCCAAGAATGAAAGCACCTGTTAAAATGTTAAGCAAAGGCTGAACAGAAACTCTCCAGCTCAGCTGCCTCTTAACCCAAGTTTGCAAAAACTTTAACATTCATTCTGCTTTAATAAAAGGCTTCTAATTTAATATGCAATTAAACTAGTACATAGCTAATCCTCTGAATCAAATAGATTTTAAAATGAAGGGGCTAGTCTCAAAGATAGGAAAAAAATGCTGCCTATTTGGGTGATTAATAAAAATCTAAGTCTGCAATGGAATTATGATTATGGAGAGGGAAAATGTGTTTGGCAAAGCAATAAACTTGGATGCTGAAGTGGGGTTGGTTTGTTTTCTACGCATGTCAGTTCCTGTGAGCTATCAGATGCAACAAAGCATAAAATTGTGTTTGATTTGTATTCTCATGGTCTAATATCATATAATAAGTGGCATTGAAAGCCACCAGGCATATCTTCATTTCAGTATTTTTTTATTAGCAATGGAAAGTTATGGATTAGAAGAGGTATCAATGTATGTAAAGCTTTTAGCTAAATAAACTACCAGACAGTATTCCCCTGAGATAAGAAAGTTAATAGATGTAATCTTGGATTTATGTTTCTTTTAGGTGCTAGGTAGCCAGTATATTCTTTGTTTGTAGAAGTTTGTAAAACCACACGTTACATAGGTTTTGAACTAAAAAAAAAACTTAACAAAAATACAAATTACACACTTTTGAGCAATTGCTGTTCACTTGCATATGAAAAGAACAGATTTAAACTGTTGCACTAGTCCTGATGCAAACAGTATAATTAAAAGATAAATCCACACTAAAATTCATCAAGTGAATCTATTTTGCTAATGCACTTTCACAAATTAGAAAGCCAGAGGGGACTACTGTAATCATCCAGTCTGACCTCTCGCATACTACAGGTCATGCAACTTTTCTGAATTAATTCCCATTTCAGCTAGTACTTACCTTTTAGAAAGGTATTTGATCTTGATTTTAAAATGTGCTGCTAAAATGGCTCAATTTGAAAAGTATTTCCTCACTAACAGAGTTTTGTACATGGTAAATATTTATGCTTAGTTAAGTTTCATTCCTACTTCTATATGTCATAATCCGTTTTCACAGGTTACTCATTTATACCATCAAGGATCACATGAAGCTTTCTGGCTACAGATTCATTATGAGAATGTGTGTCTAGCTGATTACCCCTGATCTTTGCATCACCTGCCGGCTTCTTCAAGGTCATTGAACGATGAATGTAACAGAACCAAGAACTGACAGTAGAAATGCACAGGCTCAGTGATGATTCTTTGTCTACCATTTCATTCTGACCTGTGTTAGTTAGCCCATTTTTAATCTTTATAATGTGTGCCATATTGATTTTTTACTCTCCTGCCCTCCTAATCAGAATGTGTTGTATCAATCAAAGCAAATGTCTTACAGTACTCTACGAATACCAAATCTATGCAGTTTATCAATCTGCATAATCCATTATTTATGCCTTTATCAATCAATCTTGTAATCTTGCTGAAAAAATAAAGAGCCCTAAGATGTATTCTTCATAAAACCGTGTTGTTTCTTAATATGTATACCTTTTTACTTCAATTCTTTACTATTGATGAGGGAGGAAGAAAAAAAGCACCCTATGTCAAAAAAAAAGGCATTACCTATTTCAGACTTTATGGAGACTTGGAAGAAAATATTGGAATTATGGACCAACATTTTAACATATGGAACAAGCTGGAGTATGAGTGTTGTTGTCTGCTACTGATCACCAAATGGACGTGCTCTGTCTCTTCACCACTACTGAGGACCATTACAAGCTCCTTAAAGTGTGTCTCTTTTTGTGTACCAAGTAGATCTGCATTCTCACATTCTCCAGAGAGTTTAAATCACTTCCCAGAACTCATACCTTAACTAATACAACCTTAGATGTTTTCATTAGTTGCAGAGTGCCTAATCTTTATTTATGATGCTTGCAAAGTCTACCTTTCTAATTTATGTAAGACAGGTGCTGATCCTACCTTTATTTATCCAAGTGTATCTCAGTCTTTAATGTGTTTAGCCTAAAAAGTCTGCTCAGCTTCCCTGTATAAGAGGAAAGGGGTTTATTTCTTTATTTTACAGGGAACTAAAGCAAAGAGAGTAGGTCTACAGAAACAGGTGCCCAAAGGCAACATCAGGTGTAGGTATGCTGTATTGGACTTTGAAGGCAATAGAGAAGGCTGCTTACCTGTGTAGAACAATTCAGGAAGCTAAAGTACTGTTTAGAGACAAGCACTACAGCGTTTATGAATACCTGCCTCTGTGTGATGTTTATGTGTCTGAAGTAGAGTCCCACCATAATAGTTCCTGCACTCCTATGGAGGTCCAGACTCTGCACTGGAACGCTTAATGGAGCGAGGTGTGTTATTTCACAATGGAAGTGCTGCTCAGACTCATAAAATTCTTCAGCTAGGAATGGAACAGATTATCTGTAAGATAAAAAACCTTATAAGAGTGGTTTTTTTCAGTCAGGAAGGGACAAGTCCAGATCTATCCCTTCTCTTTTGGGAACTGTACACAGGGCAAAGTATGAAAATAATTCAAGAAGCAATGACCAGAATCTGGCAATCCTATCACGCTGTTTAACTGGCACTTCTGGGCTCTTTTGAATGGCTTTCTGCCAGCTCAGCTCAATTCAGAATAGCTAAAGGGCAGGTGCTGTCTTGAGATCCCAAGCTGGACTTTTGAATCAATCTCAGTGCAGGGAGTCTGCAAGCCTGGAGTGAACTCGCAGCGATCTTCAAATCCAATGAAACCTCGTGCTTGTCTGATCAGTGCTCTTAAGGATTATCCTATGGGGGTTAATTCCTTTGTTTTAGCCCCATACCCAGCCCAACTTTAAAAGGGGTACGAAAAGGTGACAGCTTCTTTAGCCACTGGTTTTTAATGGCTCCTGTCACCCTGTGCTTCCTTCCACAGCAACCTTCCACTGCCTTTCATCTACAAATAATCTTGAATATACGCGGTATTTAAAGTAGAAAGGTCTGCGGGGGAGAGGGTGGGAAACCGAGGGCAATCGGAGTCGGAAGAGGGGTGGCCAAGCCTAGAGGAGGGAGAGATGCAGGGCTGGGGATTTGGGGGGGGGGGGGGGGGGGGAGCAAGGCGGGGGCAGAGATGCGGGGTGGGGGGGCAAGGTCCAATCCGGCACCCGGACTGTGCAATCCACCTTGACCAGCCCTCTTCCCCCGTCGGGCCGGGGGGGCAGCCTCCGCGGACGGAGGCTGTCCCCCCAGACTGACGGGTGAAGAGGGCTGGTCAGGGGGGATTGGGGACCGACGCGGATCCCCAGCCTGTTCCCGCATTGGCTCCTGTAAGTTCCCGCGTCATTTTTCTCCCCACACCCCGCTTTTCGCACTGGCAACCACAAGCCTCGATGGACGGGCGGGAGAAAGCTCGGATGCTCTGAGAGGGTTTGCTTGGGATTTTTTTGTTTAGGGTTTTTTTTTTGGTTGTGTTTTTTTTTTTTTTTCTTTTCCCCAACCCCCAGACCAAGCATCAGGGATGTCTGGAATTCAACCCGAGGATGGTTCCCCTCCGTGTAGGAATTGGACGATCGGGTCGGAGCTAAACGAAACGCGGGAGGCTTTTTTAACCCCTTCCTCCGACTACGACGATGAGGAGTTCCTGCGATACCTCTGGAAGGAATATTTGCATCCCAAAGAGTACGAATGGGCGCTGATTGCCGGTTATATCGTTGTCTTCATCGTAGCTCTCGTCGGGAACGTGCTGGGTGAGTCGCGCTCCCCCAAACTTCCCATTCCCCTTGGCCGAGGTGGGGTTAGGACGGATGATGGCTGGAACCCGGGAGTGGGTTCCTCTTCCCCCGCTGGAAACCCGAGTGTCTCCAGCCGCCGGGAGAAAAGTTAAGGCTGCGCGGAACGGGGCCTTTGCTGCGGGACGGCGTGAAAATCGCTTCCCCCTGCGCTTGCCAGGGGCTGCGAAGGCAGGGGGAAAGGGGCCGCCGCAGCTCCCCGGAGCCACCGCTAAGGGAGAGCCGGGGGCTGCCGGCCGGCTCCCGTCCCTGTCCGCCCGGGCCCAGGTGCTGAAACCTCCCGCTCCGCCCTGTCCGCTCCGGCCGGCGGCTCCGCCTCTCAGTCCGCCCGGGAGGCTGCTGCTCCCCCTCACAGCTCCGGTCCGCTCGGCGGAGCCTGGCGCCGCGCTGGGAGTAACGAACGGGTGGTGTTTTCTGAAGGACAGCGATGGAGGCGGGCGGGGTGGGGGGGTACGGGCTGCGGCGGGTAACGGAGAGGCGACGGCGCCCGGCCGGTGGAGGGGAACTGGCCGTTGCTCCCCTCCGCAGCCGGCGGGCGAGAAGCGCACGGCGGCGCAAAGGCCGCGCTCGCGAACCGCGCGGAGCAGGGACGAGTGGAGCGGGGAGGGACGCGGGGGCGGGGCGGGGCCCTCCCGGGCTCTCATTGAGGGAAGAGAGGCGAGGCGGTGCTTCCGAGCCCGCCGCCTCCCCGCTCCCATTCATCCATGAAGGAGGCGGCGGGGGATGGGGGGCGGGGGGCAACCGTCGCGCGGTGTGGGGGAGTGTGGCGGCGGGAAGCGGTTACGGGAACCGTCGGGGGTGATGCGGGGGAAGCGGCGAGCGGGGTCTGACCATTGGGAGCCTGCCCGCCGCTCCCTGTCTCTCCCCTCCCCCGGGCTGGCTGCCTACAGAGCGGGCCGGCCCTGCGGGGCGGGGGTTGGGAGGGGGTGGTGCGTGGGGAGCGGACACGCGTGTGCTCCTCGCCGAGCGCCGCTCCGTCCCGCAGCCGCGCCCTTTTGAGTTCGCTGAGAGCCGAGGTGAGCGGCGAAGGCGCTGGTCTTCATCAGTTCTGCGTTTGTGAATGGGCAGGAGCGCGGTGTGACCGCAGGGCAGCCGGTTCCGCCGCCTGGACTCACGCAGCTGCAGTCACGGCCACGGCCGTTCTCTGTTTACATCAATGACATTTTGATGAAAGGAGCGGCGCACCGGCGCGCGCAGCCCCGCCATACGGGTCTTTCATTCATGTTTTTCAGCACAATTCATGGCTGTCGTCTGCAAGCTGCCTAGGTTTCCCGAGGCATGATGCAAATAAGGCTGCAGCCCAAGGCAACATTTTTCAAGGCTTTTTTTTTTTCCTTGACTGATGATGCTTGTTTGTTTTTCTGTAATGATGCGCTAACTGCTTGTAAACAAGTATGCACATTGGCGAAACCAGTGAGTTTTCAGCCAAAGAGGTTACGTTTAGAGCTGTTCAGAAACCCGAGCATGTTTGCTCGGTCCATTGCTCGGCAGCCAGCTTGACAGGCAATGGAAAGATAACAGCCCTCGCAAAGAGGCTGTATTGTAGGAACACGAGTGTCCTTCGTTCTGATCTTGAGCAAACACGATTTTAAGGAGAACTCAGTGTGTTTACCAGTTTGCCTCCACCTGTTCTGTAAACAGGCTGGCCTCTCGCCTTTAAAGATTCAAGGTCAAATCTTCCACCCTAGGAGCTCTCATCCTGCTCACAAGTTTTTCCCCTGAAGCCACGAGGAGAAAAGCTTTCCTCTCTGTGCACTTGCAAATAGAGACCATACCGGTGCTGATGTGGAGCCGTTCCTCCCCGACATTTGTGTGCATTACCTTTTTGCTTGGGATGGGAGCTGGTATTTGGCTGTCCACCCACCTTTCCTTTTACTGGACTGCTTCTGCCCGAGCCTTTGGTTCTTTAAACTGCCTTTGTGCACTACACGGACCTCACCCACCCCAACTGCTGCTCCTGTTTACCGGCAAGTTGTTTGTGGGATCTGCAGGTGCAGGTGCTCGTTAGCTGAACGCTGTCTCATCTTTACGCAAGGAAGCTCGTATTGCACTGATTGCGGGGTCGCGTGATTTTGAGGAGAGAAACGGGTGTGGTTTAATGCTCTTTCCAAAGACATTTTTGTGAAACTTTGACTACCAGTGAAAATCTGGTACAGAGCAGTACACATAGTGAAGTCTCTGAGAAGCTGCTTTTTCCTACTTGAAGAAGCCACATTCAAGGTTAATCTGGGATTTAGTCATGGACCTTCTCGAAGCACAGCAGCAGTGATTCTAAAGAGAGTTTAAGTGGCTAATAGTGTTTTATTTATCCTTAATGATGCAGTATGTTCCTCTGCCAATGTTTGAGCAGTTGCTGCTGGAAGGGCATGTGAAGTCAATGCTTTGGTTGTATTTTGGCCATGTCCTATTCAGGTAGCCCTTCAGCAACCTGGAAAGACCCTTCCGTTCCCTATGTGATTCTGGAAAAATATATTTCTGTCTCTTATTTTGATTTGTGCATTCACGTGGGATGGAGAGACTCATTGTGTCCCAAGGATAACATCTGTGTAAGTGGAAGGCAGAGCATATCCCTCAGATAATAATAATAAAGTAGATTAAAGCATTCCGATAGTTAATTAACAACCAAGGGTAGAATCAGAAGCTTGAACTTTGATTGACATCTACTGGGCTCTTGCGTGAGCTGCACTGCAGGCATTCTACTTATAGTAGTGTATAACAAGGTCTGCATTGCTATTTAACTTTCAATTTAATTAGCAGAGTTGGCATGCACTGTCCAAGCTGCTGCGCAAACCAGCTAAAATGAAAACCATTAGCAAGTCTCTGCATTTGAATGCAAGTTTTGTTATTGCACTCGAGTGTTTCATGTGAATGATTCTAATGTGTGCCCACATTGGCTGCTCACCAGAGATTTCAGTGCAAGCTGCTGAAAAGAAACAGGTTTTAAGACATTTTTAGGACATATTTACATGAACATTCAGAGAATCTGAAATCTGGATTATAACATCAGTATGGTTTGTCCTATTTTCTTCTTCATGCGGTTACTCTGTGTCACCAGAAGCAGAATAGGTGTTGAGGGTAAGGTTTTGCACACAAGTCCAAATGATTTCTTTACCATTGCGCGCAGCAATAAAACTCTTGCAACTTCTTTGCACAGCTAGAGCAAAGCTTAGGAATTCTTAATGGAGCATGTATGTCAACAGTAGAGTATATATCTGTTTCTTTTTATTTGAAAACATTGCATTAAAAATATTGCTTAAAAATAGAAAGCTAGATAATTAAAGAAGGAAAGATTTTTTTTAGGATGCACAGAGGTGTCTCATTGCTGACATGCTCATTCCACACTAACCAGTTGCAGCAGTTAATAACTGGAATAATACTACAAGGGATTAATATGTACAGCTCCATACATGTAATGCCATATATACAGGTTAAGAATGGGAATGGTCCTCGTTTAAGTTATTCATTCGCATGGATCAGCAGGAGACTGAGATCAGCAGACACCACACGGTTTGATCGAAGACTGAACGCAGAACAAGCAGCCTTCTGGTGGCTCACCAGCTGGGCTGCTGGGTCTCTTGGCAGCACTCCTCAGAGCTGGCAGGAGCTGAGATCCTGAGCGCACACAACCTGCCAGCACCCAGCTTGAAAGTCCTCAGCACTGCTGGCTTCCAAGAATAAGAGACCATGCAGGACATCAGTCAGACATTACAGAAACTTTCTTTACTTACACAATTTGGTGATACTTGTTTTTCTTTCCAACTTAGAATGAAACAAAATTTAATTGACAGAGAATTACTCTTCTCTGGATAGTTCTCTTATTTATTCTCTGTTCTACAGTAACTGCTAGTTGTGCTGAGACCTGTGCAGAACTCAGCTCTGGTCCTTTCCTCTAAGAGTTCATAGTCTGACTCATAGAGCTCAACAGCATTCATTTGATTTTTAGTTATTGTAGTTTGATTTTTTTAGGGCTGGAGAAGAAAAGGTTTGTGTGTAGTTCTAACACCAGAGTCCTAGGCAATGCCTAGCAATAGGCAACTGCCTCAACTGCTGCTCTGTTATAATTGTAAAGGTATCTGGTGAATACTGAGGTCTAGGCATACATGCATGTGTTGGTAGAATGGAATGAGTCATGTATTCTCTTAAATGGTGCCATGATCTTCATGAATCCTATTTGATTGCAGTAGATGAGGCATTTTTCATTTAATCACGTTTTAAATTATTGCGTTTAATTTTACCCAAATTACTCAGGGAATCTGACACTGAAAGGACTTTACTTTTGTAATATCAGCATGAGAGTCACCTTTTTCTCTTGGATGAATAATAACTAGAGTGGCTTCATCATTTATAAAAAGATACCACATAGGAAATTATACAGTATTTATACATTTTATCTACCTAAGAGATAGAATGTATGAGCTCAATTTATGTAGGAGTTCAAGTATCAACTGAAGTACATTAGTCTTTGCATAATACAGGGATTACTGGCAAGAAAGAGTGATGCACATCCTTGTGAGATATGCAAAAAGTAGAAATGCATTAAAAGATGAAGCTGATGCAAAATTATACCTGTTTCTTTCTAGATTCTTGTATCCAAACGTGTAACTAGTTCCCCTCTATGTGCTTTCTGATCAAAGTCCAAAGGAGGGGGCAGCTCTGCTTTCCTTTACCATTCTTTATGTCGAAAGGCAATTGCTCATTGTGTGAATAGGTCAATCCTGTGAACCCAACTCTGAAAATGGGCAATGCCCAAGGCTGAAGGAAGGTGAGCTGCAAGAGATGCTTGATGTATTGAATGTTAATACAAATTCTGTTTACTTTCATTTGAGTTCTCCTAAAGAAAGGACAGTTGCATCTGACTGGAGGCTGTCCTTATAGTTGGACAAAAAAATAATGTCCTTGGATAGTATTTTTATTCAGTCAGAGCAACATAATAAGCAGTTTGACTACTTGTATTCTAACATCATTCCAAAGAACAATAGTTCTGCTGTGAACACATTTGGTGATAAAGGAGGAGGACTGGAATCTGAACAAGTGAAAAAGTGCCTGGTCTCAAGGGTCAAAACACATTAAAAGGTATTGAAAGCAAAAAATACATTCCTTTCCAGATGGAGTCTCATATTCTGTTAAATCCATAACTACTTTTCATAGTGTTATTGTTCTTGCTTCTGAGGGTACATGGACATTTTGGAAAAAAAAAAAAATAGGATGACTGCCATCCAGTTTTCTTTCTTTCTTCTGTCTGTAGCACTGCTGATAAAATCTCCCTTGTCTGATGTGTCATAAACCTTGACTTAAAGGCTGGCTATTGAGCAGCTCCTACAGAGGAACTGTCATCAGTCGGAATGCCCCTGAGACGTCAGAACATTATGGGATGGGGGTGAGCATCAAGGGAAAGCACACTGGCATGTATTTGACAGATTACCTCAGAAGCATATAGTAAACTTTACTGTTGCTGGTTTTGTTTTTGTTTTGTTTTACTTTCAAGATGCACAGTTGATAAATGTGTGAAACTTTTAAAGAATGTATCTTATTTAATTTTATACGTTCTCAAAGCTTTTGGAGTGATAGTTCTGAAGACCAACTCTTGCTATTTAGATCCAAAACAGATGCAACCTTGATGGTGGCAGGATGTGCTGCCTAGTATTAATTTTATATTGTGAGTGATGTTTGGGAAGAGTCATCTATCTATGGAAGGAGGAAAGTAACTCAGCAGGGCTATTCAGCAGCTGCACAACTCCAAGACCACTGAAAACAGTAATGCCCTGTCTCCCAGGAGCTGAACAGAGACTAACTCCCTTAGGGCAGTGAAGTACTCTTCAAACAGAAGTGTTTTTGGGGCGTTACCAAGTAAAATGAGAGCCATCGCCACTTCCTGCTTTAATTCACTATCTTTCCAAAAACATGGAAGGTTTTGGAATGCTGCTTTCTTTTTAAAGTGGTATTTACTTTCTGAGTTGGGTGTCAAGTGAAATGTTCTTTTTTTTTTTTTGGACATTAGCAGGTGACGTGCTTAGTGTACATCTCACAAGTGGAATTTGTCAGAGAAGAACCAGAATGGGCTGTTCCCCAGGGGAAGGAGAGCCAGGAGCTGAGGACAGCAGCAAAATTGACAGGGCAGTGTACTCACCAACACAGTTCCACAGTGCCTGAGAGCATGGTAGGTCTGGTGGTGTTTACCAGGGTTCAGTCACCTCCCAGCAATTACCAGATAAATCCATAGTGATGAAGCAGGTCTGAGGTTAAGCCAGAAAGTCAAGTTGGTGGATGAGGGTTACAGTCAAAATCAGCAAGGCACATGCATGCTTGCAACACGATCTTTGCCTGAGGTGAGTGCAAGAGCTTGAGTTCAAATTCAGCTCCTAGGCAAAGAGGTGGCCCTGAAAGAGGTGTCTCACGTCTTTCTCCGAAAGCTGTATTTGCAGCAGACTAATCCCAGCTTACATGCTGCCCTGTTGAAGAGCTGGCCCCCAGCACAGGCAGCCAGCCTGGGGGTTGATGTTGGAGAGCCTGGGGGTGCCCTCAGCGCTGACAGAACTGTGTTCTGTCTCCCAGTTCTTGGCACAGTAAGACTGTAAGGATTTCAGCCCAGTTTGGGGAATAATACATTAGCAATCTGATTCATGATATAGATTCCGAAGTTGTACACTGTGTAAGATATTTGCTGTAGCATTTCCCTAGCATAGTGAATTGTGTTTTCTTTGTGTAGTCTAAAGAAAAGGCTTTCTTACATCTGCATTAGAAACAGACCTGGACATGGAAGAGTTTTTCCTAGTGTAACTCCATTTTACACCGACTGACAGATGCATTTTGGAGTCTATGGTTCCAAAGTTGCACAGCATCTCAACTGTGAAGCATACCTTGATTTTGATGAGTCATGCAGATTTAAACTGAATCATAGTGAAGTGTGAAATCTTTTTATTGTAGTGTCATGTGCACTATGACAGCTGTATTTATGGTCCTTCTATTTCTAACATCAAGTGTCTGTAAGGATTTTGTAGGCTTTTTATTGTTGCTATGGATAGAAAAATAAGTATTTCAAATGTGATTATGAAATAACTGGTCATTCAGTATAGTCAACTCTGCAGATAAAATCGGGGTTGCCCATTAATACTTGTAATGATTTGTGTGTTCGTGTGTGGTGGGACAATTTAAAACCAATCTGTCTATGTTAATCAGTATGGTTAGCTCAGGAAACTGTGTGATGGTACCTTTCACTTCTTCTAGAGCTGACCAAACCTGGCATTTTTGGTAGTCTGTTTTTATAGCATAGCTGATCTTCTGGTAATAACTCCCATTTCCACAAGATTGTTCATTGTCTAAGATTATGTAATGTAGCTGAGTTAATTAATTCTGTGCCAGTTAGATGGTTGTGCTGTTGCTCACAATTGTAATCTGTAGAGATAAGTTTCCAGTGAGCAGAATTTAGTTACTGTATTCTTCTCTAGTGACAATAATGAGGCAGAACATAAGATACAGAAGTGGGCTGGAGAATATGATTAATGCACAACCCCAATTCATAAGTTCTTTTAAAAGTCTGAGCACAATAGAGCACTTGGAAAGCTTGAAAACATCTCAGAAAATACATTGCTGCAAGCAAACTAGTTGCCATATATGTTTTTATATCTTGTCTCATTATCTTTTGTGGGAGACAGTTCCCCATTAGTACATTTCAGTGAAGCTGATATTCAACAAAATACTTCAAGATGTCATATGTTCAATATCATTCAGCTATATTTCTTACAATTTCAGTATTTTCCCTAGAGTTTTACAAGAAAAAGTGATGAAACCTACACATATATACTTGCTTATGTGTGATAAATAGGGAGCATGACCTTACCACCTAATTTTTTTTTGTCGTGCTTCCATGATTTTGTTCAAATTTGTTGACACATCCGATGTGTGCTGTTGAGCTGTCACCTCACTGGCAGACCTTTGTGCATGCAGCCCAGAATATTACTCATCTTTTCAACAGTCACTTCACATATTCAAGGACAGTTCTTACCTACTGGCCATTATTATAAGCTGTAGAGGTTTTTTTTTTTCTGTATTTCCATGATAATAAACATTGTACTAAAAGTGTCTTTTCTTTGTGTATCACTTTCTATTACTTCTTTAACATAAACCTGGTCTTAAGTTAGACTCCTTCTTTTCAGATGAGATAGTTATGTAAAAAATGAAGTAAAGTGTGAGTTTAGAGTTTGATAATGAGTAAGAGATGGACAGCCTAGGAAGTAGATATCATCTCCCTATTCGCAGAAGAGATTGCTTTGGTTTGCATCTTTTGTTCTCACTGCTGGTTTCAAAACCCCGTAATTAAATATCTTCTGCTATTTAGTTAAAATTATTCTCGCTCTTTAATCAAGATCATCAATAAAGTTGTTGAAAGACTCATGGAAATCCTTCCTAAAATTAATAAAATAAGCTTAGTCCTAGGCACCTAATTTTTAGACTGAAGTTAAAGCAGAAGAATCGTCCATCAGGAATTGTTCATAATGAAAGTAGTTTTAGTGACAGTATTTTTCCTTCCAACAGTATGCGTTGATTCAGTGTTTCCACAGGAGCTCTAGCTCTCCAGAATCATATTTGGTAGCCTATCTACTCAATCTTCCTTTTAACATGGTTGTGTTGCTTGACACACCACCACCCAGACCTTGATTTGCGCTAGGTAATGTCATCACCAAAAAAGAACAAGGAGGAGAATGCCAGATGAAGAACCAACTCATTGCCAGGTGAAAAAAAAATTTAATGAGGGTAGGAGGTAGAGAATCAATAATGCATAGCTCAGATCTTTAACACATTTTTTTTGATCACTGATTGTAAAATACTGTGAAGGGGTAAAGCTTCTAAAGAAGCTTTCAGCCTCATGCATTTGGAAATGTTGATGGCCAGTGCTTATAATCACAACATTACTTCCAAATGACTGCTAGATGGCCACGTTATTATATTTTAGTCAAACAATTGTAATACTGAATTACCAAAGCAAAATAAAATCATTGAAGTTTAGTATAGTGGGAAAGATATTTATAATTCTTTGTTTATATCCATCTGGGATTTATTATTCATCAAAAATGAGATAAGATGTAGTGTCATTAATTTATATAAGGAAATGCCAGGTACTTCTGATTATTGGAAATTATAGTTTTATTTTGACCAAGAAGTCACACTGGAAGACAACCCGTTAAATAAGAGGTTGACAAGACTTCTGGAGTGTTAGGGAAATGATTTAAGGTTGACATGTGGAAAACAAATTGATAGCTGAACCAGCAGTCCACCAATGAAAGGACTGCAGCAAACATTCAGTATGCTCAAGACAGTGTAAATCTTCCGGGAGGCAAGCAGCTGCATTTTATACAGCTGGAGCCTTTGCATTGTTTTCATATTCAGCTTGAGATCCAATGAGCTATGCTAATTGAATAGATAGTATTACAGCCTCTAATTAAAATGCCCCAGGACACTAAACCAACAGGGATTAAATTTGTAGATGAAAAATACCAACCCACTATACCATCATATTTGAAGGGATTTTTTTTTCTTTGGGAATATAATGAGGTATATGAAGCTTTCATGCTGGACTTCTAACAGCATCTGTCTAAAATTTGTAACTTCGATTTGAATTTGTTATGTTTAGTCATTCCTGAGACTCGCCTGTGAGATTTTTTTGAGGGTGGGAGGCCATGAATGTTTGGAGGATGGGTTCTGAAAAAGGCTGCTTTATCGCGGAACTGTCCTCACTTGGGGAAAGCCTCCACAAGTTTTTCCAATCAACCTGGCAGCTCAAGCTAGTTTCCAAGCCTTCACTGACACTGTGTGGCAGAGGTAGGAATAGCAGGCGTACCGCTTAAAGCTCCTCTTTTACTCTGGCAGAAGAAAATGAAAGCATCAGCGGTGACACCAGGGAGTTAGGAGAGTCGGATTACTCAGTAACCGTTAGGAAAAAAAGCTCCTTTTTATGAAAAGCATATTTTCATTTGCAACAAAGTTATTAACTGTAACTTTGACAGTTTTATAAAGTAAAAAGTAAAATATATAAAATCATAAAATATACGGGGCAGGTAATTAGGTTCCACTAGTGTTCTAGCAGTCAGGAAAACCATGCACAGTAGGAGCACGTTTCTCAGTTTCATTTCTCTCACACTTCTCTCCCACTTTTTTTTTTTCTTTTTTTTTTTTTTTTTTTTTTTTTTTTCCTCACTCCCATTTGGGAAGGAGAACATCAAAGGTTGCATTAAACATCAACAAGAAAAAGGTTGCTGGGAACATCAAAGGTTGCATTAAAGATTTGCATACAATGTTAAATTGAGGTTTTATTCAGAGCAATTTTTACTTTTTCATAGATTTTCAGTGGAGGTCTGAAGAGCTCGGTTTGGACCACTACATTCTACCCTGACTAAAGAGATACCCTATTAACCCTGTGGTGTCTCACAAGTTTGTTTTTTTTTTAGGAAGGCTAGTGATGGCCTCATCTCCTATTTTATGATTTTTTAGTACTTTTTGGTAAAATACACACCCAGTTGAGAATCTTTAGTACTGTTCTCATCCTTGCTTCTCTTCTAGCTGAGCAGAAAGCCATGCTCTCTGCTATTTCATTCTGGGTAGGCAGATAGCATTTCCCACTCCACAGAGCTTCCATTCTCTAGCATGGTTCTTTAGGATTTATATGGGAGCTGAGTGCCTGCACGTCTCTGTAGAACCACCTGGCACGAAAATGCGTATTCAGAGGCATGAGAGTGGAGAGTATACAAAATTATTTTGTTCTGATATTTAACTAGTTATAATATAATCTGAGCAACCTGATGTAGTTGATGTCCCTGCTCCTTGCAGGGGGGTTGGACTAGATGACCTTTGAAAGTCCCTTACAACCCAAACCATTCTATGATTCTCTGATTCTGTGTACAATGGCATAGTCAAACTATTTTGCATGCCTATGAAATAAGAGTTTCTGAACACAGTCTAGTGTCTTTCTCGATAATCTGCCTGATCACTGGTGCATCAATTAATCTGCTGTATCAGACTACTGAATAACCTTGTGCTGTAGTAGACTCAGAAAGACATCGAGTCTGGAAGGAATATATTGAACCGACTTTCTGTCATTTATACTATTCTGTCCTATTCAAATGACTTGTAGCAAACCCTCACAGCTCAGTTTAGCCTTGCTTTGAAAGAAAACATTGCCAATGCTTGTGCAGGTTGAAAATAATATTGCAGCCAGCAGAGGGCAACGAGTGGGGGGGAAAGCTGGCTTTTTTACAATACTTAAGAGGGATTTTTTTTTACACAAACTTATTTTTTATGTACATTCATGGAATAAGTTTCTGCAATGCTTAATTATGACTGTAGTGTGTAAACATGCTAATTAAGATGCTTTTGTGCTATGTGCCATACAAAGACTAGGTAAGGGTCTGTACTGCGAAGACTGGATGAGGTCAAAAGGGGAAACACACAAGCGTAAACAGAGAAATCTGAAGTAACAAATTATACTGCATTTCTATGCTTGTGAAATATTTTTTTTTCACTTTTCAGGTGCCTCTTGCCACCATAAATTAGAATTCAAAGAAATTCAGAGCTACTTTCTGTACATTGGCTTTCCTGCATACTGCTACGTCCTGAGTAGAAAGAGGCATAGTCTTTTATATTTCTCTGAAGAATAGCAGGTACCGGAGTTCATCTAAATTCCATCCATGCTAAGCCAGTGTGATCTGGAAGGCTTAGTACAGAGCTGGGAATTAGAAGTCCACATTTCTTATTCTCTGTCTGATTTAGTGTATGGCCTTTAGCAACTTCTGTTCTACACTGCACTTTCCTTGCATCAGTGGTGAAAGTGGTAATATTTTGTTAGCACTCTGGGATATCATGAGGTTTCATTAGCTCATACTGATAGAAAGCTTTGAACACAACATACAAAATGCAATGAATTGATTTTCTAGTACAGTTTGCTGCCAATGAGATTGACCTCACATTTGTTAACTTAATGGATTTGTTTTACCGGAAGTTATGTTTATGTTCAGGTGCTGTCCCCAAGCAGGTCAGCACAGGAATGAGAATAGACTGCGTCAACGAGCATCCATATCTGCTTAAACCTGGCACTTTTAGGCATCGACATTGTTTGCTGAAAATTATGCACTTGTCTGAATCAGGTAGAATGTAGGACTGTTGAAACCGTAGCATGAGAACAAAGTAACCAGAATCTGAACTTTTAAAAGGTCATTTTATTTAACTTTTGCCTATTGATAAAAGAAATAAAACGTACAGAAAGACATTGCCACTTTATATCAACTTTTGCCTAAGTACAAGACAGGACCATACTTTCGCTATTAATTGCACTCAAGACAAAGAACAAGTTTGCATTGTGTACATTGTCCTCTAACTCAGCCTTATTTATCCTCATTAACAGAGGAAATTAATCTGCTTATCTTAGATCAAATATCTAAAAGTCAGCTGGACAGCGTTAGATGAGTATCTCACAGAACATGCATTACACACTTTATAGGCTTATAGGACTATTATTTGCAAAAAAAAATCCCACAGTTGTGAATGTGTTAAATGATACTGATGTCCTAGTTACTCTGCTCTTCTCTCATTAGCAGTTTCTTTTTCCTAAATCTTTCCTGTCTCTTTGGAAGTAGTTTACTATTGAAAGTTGTAAGAGTATCATGCAAGTAAGTTATAACTGTAGTAATCCTATGTACCAAGTGACAATGATAAAGCTCTAGATACTTGTATTGTAATTATCATGCAATGCTATAGAAATAATTACTTTAGTAGGTGACTTAAATCGCCCAAATGGGAAGTAAATACGATTAATATTATGTTTCATTTAAGCTTTTGATTTATAAACCTTGCCTTTCAGATATTTGAAGCCACAAATAAGAGAACCTGAAATTTTGTATTCAGGAAGAAAGCAATAGAAGAACTTGATACTGTGAGAGGTTTTCTCCAAAATTAGTCCAACAACAGTGAAGAGATTTGCAGAGAGGTTTTCACTTGCATTTGCAAGACCATGATATATATTTATTTGTTTAGATGAAACTTGGAAGCCAACTATCCTATAAAGGTAGTTTATAAAATCACCTTCTCCTAGAGAAACTGAAGGCCACCTGGTGTCTCCTTCTCTCTTTGTACAAATTATACTCTAAATGTGTAAGCATAGCCCACATGAAGAAATGATCTAATCTCAACTCCCACTAAAGCTCTAGTATGGTCTTGAGTGAGAATTGTGCTGATTTTGGCAGTATCACTCTGACAGCAAAGACACAACTAAGGCATAAAATCATAGAATGATTTGTGTTGGAAGGGCCCTTCAAAGGTCATCTAGTTCAACCCCCATGGAAGGAGCAGGGACATCTTCATCTAGATCAGATTCCTCAGAGCCCCGTGCAACCTGGCTTTAAATATTTCCAGGGATGGGGCATCTACCACCTCTCTGGGCAACCTGTTCCAGTGTTCCACCACCTTAATTGGAAAAAAAAACTTTCCTTATATCAAGTCTGAATCTACCTCCTTTTATTTTAAAAGCATTACCCCTCATCCTATGACAACAGGCCCTGCTAAAGAGTTTCTCCCCATCTTTCTTATAAGCCCCCTTTAGGTACTGGAAGACCACTATAAGGTCTCCCTGGAGCCTCCTTCAGGCTGAACAGCCCCAACTCTCTCAGCCTGTCCTCTCAGGAGAAGTGCTTCAGCCCTCTGATCATCTTTGTGGCCCTCCTCAGGACTTGCTCCAAAAGGTCCACATCATTTCTATGTTGAGGGCTGCAGAGCTGGACGCAGTACTGCAGGTGGGGTCTCACAAGATCAGAGTAGAGGGGCAGAATCACCTCCCTTGATCTGCTGGCCACACTCCTCTTGATGCAGCCCAGGATGCAATCAGCTTTCTGGGCTGCAAGAGCACATTGCCAGCTCAGATTGAGCTTCTCGCGCATTGTTGACTCACATTGAGCTTCTCATCCACCAGCACTCCCAAGTCCTTCTCCTCAGGGCTGCTGTCAATCCATTCTCCCCCTAGTCTGTGTTTGTGCCTGGGATTGCCATGACCCACGTGCAGGACCTTGCACTTGGCCTGGTTGAACTTCATGAGGTTGGCACAGGCCCACCTCTCCAGCCTGTCAAGGTCCCTCTGGATGGCATCCCTTCCCTCCAGCCTGTCGACCACACCACACAGCTTGCTGTAGTCACCAAACTTGCTGAAGATGCACCCTGTTGCACTGTCCATGTCACTGACAAAGATGTTAAACAGGGCCGGTCCCCATACTAATCCCTGGGGAACGCCGCTAGTCACTGATCTCCACTTGGACATCAAGCCATTGACCACAATTCTCTGAGTGCGGCCATCCAGCCAATTCCTTATCTACTGAGTGGTCCGTCCGTCAAACCCATGTCTCTCCAGTTTAGAGAGAAGGATGTCATGCAAGACAGTGTCAAATACTTTGCACAAGTCCAGGTGGATGAGGTCAGTTGCTCGTCCCTTGTCCACCAATGCTAGAAGGCCATCAAATTGGTCAGGCACGATTTGCCCTTAGTGAAATCATGTTGGCTGTCACAAATCACCTCCTTATTTTCCATCTGCCTTAGCATGATTTCCAGGAGAATCTGCTCCGTGACCTTTCCTGGCACAGAGGTGAGACTGATTGGCCTGTAGTTCCCTGGGTCTTCCTTATTTCCCTTTTTAAAAATCTGAAGACCATCCAGAGAACAGCATCAAGGATAGTTGAAGTTCTCAAAATGACCAGCTGTAGAGGAGAGAGTTCTGGAGTTATGCAGTCTGAAAAGAAAATTGAGAAAAAAAAAAAAATGCAAGAACAATCTTTACATATGTGAAGCATTGCCACAGGGAAAAACTCTTCTTCATTGCTACCTGTTTACAGAAAAAAAAAAAAAAAAAAAAAGTTATATAAATAGCAGCAAAAGAAAAGCAGATTAGACATTAGAAGACTTTTTTTTTTTTTTAATAGGGAAGGTAGTTAAGCACTGCAACACATTTAAGAGAGGCATGATATCTTCAAATATAACAGATTTTAAAATGTAAACTTGCCAACAATGACTTAGTGGTAGTCTTGCTGTTGGTATAGAGCTTGAGCAAGAAAAGATTTGTGGAATGAAGGAATACATTTTATTAGATCAACTGATGCAGCTGGAAGATGGACACAACCTTTCAGGCACACCATCCTTCTTAGGATCTAAAGAAGCATTTGATCTCAAGAGCTTATGTGCCCTAAAGTCTGTGTATTTTTTTCTGGCTGTTTTAGGTTGTTTAATAAGAGAATGGCTTATATCTAGCTGATTCCATTTTAGATTTGGGCAACCTCTTGAGGACCCTTCTAACTCTGTTCTTTCTGAGATCTGTTTAATATATCAAAATTAAGCATAGTGATATATCCTGACAGATTAAGGAGACTTTGAATCATCATTCAGATTTGCATGATGGATGAACTGTTGTTTACAGGAGAAGAATGTGTGATGTACAATGAGCTGTACTGTTTTCTTACAAGAAGTATTGTGGTGTTTCCAGAAAATTTTGTGCATCAGTTTTTAAAGAGCTTTTGGTGTCAGAATCTAAAACATTCAAAGGTTTTGGTTGCTACATTCTCTCAGTGCTTGATTTCCAAAGTTATTAGAAAGCATATGCTTAGTCTAGTTTCTCAGACTCTGTTTTGGCATTTTAAATATATGAGCTTATGAATTTACTGCAACCGTATTAAAGGACTGATTCGCCTCATTTCTAAAAGCCTGTCCAATTGAAAATAGAGGGAAAAGAAAATAGGTAAAACAAGCTTTAAAGGCAAATCTTGCAGAATGTTTGCTACATGCTGCTTTTGATCAAAGTAATCATCATCACAAATACACCACATTTAAAATGAGTGTTGCTTGATGCTGCAAAAATTACCTTTACTTACCTCAAATCGTAGTTGCCCAGACAACTGTTACAGATACAATACATATATTATGCCCAGCAAATGTTCTATAAAATGATTGTCATCTTAATACAGTTTCCCAGATTCCATGTGGTAGCATTTTGAATTAAGCATCACACTATCATAAAAAAAAAAGATAAACTTGTACAAATGTAGATGTGTGTTGCCATAGACTAGAGCCAATGGATTAAAATAGATATGAAGAATTTTATGTGAATTGGTAGTGAAAATAGTACTTACAGTAAAATAAACTGTTTTAAATATCACATTATTTCTCTTGCTGTGACCTAAGATTCTATCTTCATATACTTTTGTTTCCACTTTAAAAGAAAACTTACACCGAACTGCATATTCAAATATTCTGTATTAAACAAAGGACACAAATGGTTCCTTAATTCTGCAAAGCCAAATGTTTTCCTGTTGAAGCATTACTTAAGTCAGTTCCATCTCACTAACTTGTCTTTCCAAATTCAGTTTGCATTGCAGTGTGGAAGAATCATCACATGCGGACAGTTACCAACTATTTCATAGTGAATCTCTCTCTGGCTGACATTCTGGTCACAATTACTTGTCTTCCAGCAACTTTAGTAGTGGACATCACAGAAACTTGGTTCTTTGGGCAGCCCCTCTGCAAAGTGATTCCCTACTTACAGGTATTATTTTACTGCATTTATGTACATATTACCTGTGTTACAGAGAAGAGAAAGAACAATAGCTTCTTCATCAGTGATAATCTGATGGAAGTCTGTCCCTGCTACTGAAGTGGATATCTTAGAGTACTTGCTGAGGATTAAAGGACTATTCCACTTGTGAATTGTTTATGCTTAATAAATATTGTTCTTGGTCCGTCTGACTGTTAGACTCGGGCAATACATTTTCTGAAAAGTGTCTGATGTTCTTCACTTTTTGTGATAGTTTTAATAATTCAGAGGGGATATAAAGCAATGAAAACTTCTGTAAATAGAATTACAGTCATTTATACTCTGTGTCTGTACACCTAAACAGCTACACAAGTGTCCAGAACAGAGAATCCAAACTTCTGAAGGGACTCTGGGCTTTCAAATATGTTTAGTGACTTACTTGGCATGTTTTAGAAACAGTCAAAGTGTCCTGGTTCACTGGGAGCTGATCAGATTGACTGCCTTCAGTAATAATTGCCACCACTCATTACCAATGGACTTAATTAGTTATGAGACAGTTTGCATCAAAATGATTGACAAATACCTTTTCTAAGAATAACTGGTTAGGTGAACTCACTGGGCGTTCTAGAATGGCAAGTGCTTGGCCTTTCAGACATTGTGAATCAAAAGAATTAAGGAGAACGCTGAATGTATGCAGATGATCAGCTCTGTGCCTCTAGCACAATTTATATTTTCAGCAGATACCTGTATGGCTGAAGAGCCATATTGTGTCATTGACTCAATAGAATCAAAATCACAAAACTTGTTTAAAGGCTTCCCTTCTAGTGGAAGAAAATCCAAAGAGAAAATGAAATGATCACCTAGTGTACAGAGTGAAAGAATAAAACCAAACTGATAGGTTATTTCCTATGCTTAATAGAAAATAAAATGACTTAGTCTGCCATAAGCTGGTTGGTTGGGTTTTGTCATGAGACCCTGAATTTCCATTTTTGCCTGTGAACACTGAAAAAGCAAAATAATGATACTGGTGTAATATAGCAAACAAATAAGCAAACAAAATTGTTCTACAAAGAAAAAAAGATCCAAATAGTTGTCTAACGTTTTAGAAGTAATTTTTTAGATAAAGTTTTCCAAATTCTAAGTTGCATAAATTTGCTCTTTTAGAATCTGACTCTGCTACACCTACTCAGTTTGGGTAGCACCCTAATCTGTGAATTGTCCTATTGATTGTAGTGGGACTACAGCAGAGGAGGATATCTGTTGTAATTCTGTAAGAAGTGATTTTAAAATGAGTCTTTTCCTGGGAATAATTTATATTTAATAATTGCAGATAAAGAGCTAACTGTGTTGAAAATAGGAAAACAAATTAACTGTGGAAAAAAATTGCAATAAATAATTTTTAAAGCTCTGAAAAAAATACATTTACATAATATTTCCTTTTCTTTAGACAGTTTCAGTCTCTGTGTCTGTACTAACACTTAGCTGCATTGCTTTGGATCGATGGTATGCAATTTGTCACCCTTTGATGTTTAAAAGCACAGCCAAGCGAGCAAGGAACAGCATTATAATTATCTGGATTGTGTCCTGCATCATAATGATTCCTCAGGCTATTGTTATGGAGTGCAGCAGTGTGTTCCCAGCATTAGCCAATAAAACCACCTTGTTCACAGTGTGTGACGAGCACTGGGGAGGTGAGTGTGTCATTGACCATAAAGACTGAATTTGTACTGCTGTTGTGTAATAAAAATGTCAGGACATATTAATATGCAGTCAAATCGTATAAATGTATCACAAAATGTTCTTAATTATATAAGCTTTCCTAGAACTACCGTTTCTCAAATACTATGAAATCGTATTTTCTTTTGTATTGCTAAGACTTAAAGTACATTTGAAACCAAGTTTAAATGAATGAGGCTGGCTTGTGTCTTGACCGTGTTAATGTTTCCCAGAGGGTAGAAATGTTCCCACCCATAAATGCTTATGCTTATATAATTCTGTGATTGATGGACGTTGCAGGTTTGCAAAGACTTCAGTACTTAGCCTTAAGAAATAACTACATGAGAACAGAATTTCTATTTACCTGATACATTGCTTTTGCTAATTGCTGATATTTGACTAGCCTTTACAGATGTCTCCTGGGACTTCAATGCAAATTGCATGTCGTTACAGAATTTATAGAGATGTTGTCGATATGAGCTAGCAAGTTAATCTACAATTTGAAATTTGTCATGGACAAGATCATTTAAATAACATTGTAATCAGTTACAAATTATTCTATCCAAGAAGTGTAATCCTCCCTTTCTGGATTAATTTTGAATCTAACACGTTCTATATTTGAATTCAGCTGTAAGAAGCCATAAGGGCTGTCAGGGAGTAACTACTTCCATTTTGTCTCCATTCCCAGCTAGTCGTGTTAGCCACCCATCCGAGTGGTTAAGACTCTACTCTGGTGGGCGCTGGCGTAACTCCAACGCTAACAGAGGGTATGAGCTACATGCTGTGACTCTGACACTGGATGTAATGACCATCAGTAACACCATTATTCATACACAGGAAAATAAAGCCAAGTTTGCCAAAACATATAACTAAAAGGTGCCTGCTTAATAGCCTCGAGTCAGACTAAAACACAAACAGATTCTCTCCCAGAGCTGTCTCTGTAGAAGAATATTCCAGTCCTGTCAACAATTAAGATAACATACAACTGGATCACCTGTACTTGATTATCATGATAAATTAGTTTAAGCAGCTTGAACTGCTGAGGGCTGTTCCATGTGCTGTTTCGGAAGTTCCTCCCCTGGTAACAGCCTCTGCAGGGCTACTGGGGGATTAATGAGAAGGCATTGGCTATCACATTCCCTGTTCTTTATCTCCTTCATCCCAGTTAGCCCTCTGGGACAAGACAATGGGGCAGAGATGGCCATTATCTACCTGGCGCTCATTGCAGACAGAGATGTGCTGAAAGTTTGTAGGTTAGAAGGCTCTGTTAAGCTGAGAGTATTGTACTTGCTGTTTCACTGGAGAGGACACATCAGCTTTTTACTTCTAGCGTTCTTTCTTCATCTGTGAACAATTTTGTATCCCAGTCTGCTGCTGGATGCTGCAGTATTTATGTGACTACTTTCTTGTGCGGCGTTCACTCCCAAGCACCATTTGTGTCCACTCATTTTGGCTGCAGAACTAATTATCAGTGCCTTCATCACTTCAAGGTTAGATCTGCAGCAAAGATTTTTTTAATCAACCTATGAAATGAAAATGATGTAATTAATTAATTAGGGAGTCAGGAGAGCATTTCATCGGGGAACGCAATCTCAACATTTCCAGATCTGCATTGGCCACTTTTTGATTCCCAAGAGGAAAGTGTTGCTCTTGACCTACAGAGTCTGTAGTAGCCTTGGAACTGTTTTAAAGAGTACGCCTTGTTCACTGCTCCACTAAAGTAGTTGTAGCCCACAGATGTGGGCTACAACTACCCCCCTTGCAGGGGGGTTGGACTAGATGACCTTTGAAGGTCCCTTCCAACCCAAACCATTCTGTGATTCAATGATTCTATGATTCTATGTGCCTGAGCTGAAGCACCCGTTATACAAGAGAAAAAAAAGGCTCCCATGTGTTTGCGAGGCTCTGCTCCTATGGAGTGTATTTGTCCAAAATGATATCTGTTGATCTTCAGGTTATACTGTGAGCCTCTACTTGGATGTTTGGAGAGGTAGAAAGGGGTATAACAAAGGCAAGTACTTGTGCATAGAATTAAGTTATTTTTGTGTGTGGCTTCAGAAATGAAATGCAACCACTCAAAAAATATTTTGATTTTTTAAAATTCATATTTAGCATAAAATTAAAATAATTTTACATTAAAAATACATTACAGTTTTCTGAAATTGGAAGATTTTCATTCCACTGAAATATAACAATCCTGGTTTTATCCTGCTACCTTTTTAATGAATTATTTTTCTAATGATAATGCACCATCATTGCTAGTTATTCTGCTGGTGCATTTCAGCTATCCATAAAAAAATAATCCTCTCTACTTTCTAATAATAGCTTATCGTAGTAACTTGAGAGAAGAACCTTTCTGTGCATTGGTACAAGTAGGTTGCTCAAATCATGGGATCACTTAGTAAATGAAGAGTTAACTATGCATTATCAATTAGGATAAAGTAATATATATATATATCTTAACATGCCTTTCAGACTATAGAGAATAGGGTATCAATAGCTACAAATAGTTTCCATGCAGTTCAGAAATGTCTAAGGACAATGAGTTGGGACAAAGCATAGAAGATCCAGTTTTTCTACTGAAAACCAAGATTTGAAACCACAAAAGCCTCTAAACAAAAGAACAAAAGAACATGAATAACAGGGCAGCAATTTGAAAAGACTAGTGAGCCTTGAGGCCAGAAGAAGGAATAAAGAAAATAGTTGTATTTTTGTTGGATTTTGGTTTGCCTTTTTTCATTATGGGAATATCGAGGGTCAAAGACAGCTAACTAGGAGGAGATTGAAGGAGAAAGAAATTCATTTTCCTACAAATAAGTTATATTTGCAAAGAGAAAGTGGAGATGTAGATAGTGCACACGCTCAGGACACCTTGAGAAAATCCTATAGGTGAGTCAATTTAGAGGAAAGGGATTATTATATGTGTGTGTTCACTGCTGCGTTTAGAACTGTATGTGATTTATGCTGTCTAAAGTTAAGGTACATGTGGTGATCTGATGTACACTGTTTGTCCCAAGGATATTGAAGTGTGAATTGTCAAGGTTGGTACTGCAGAAAAGAGGGTGCTTAATGACACTTTCCAAAGTGTTTTGGAAGTCTGTTCTAACTCTGGGAACTCAGGGCCACTGAAACATGAGGTGCTATGGAGGACTGACGGGAAGCTATGTCCAGGAAAATGTCAGAGATGCCAAAGCAGGAGACGGCACTGTACCCTACCCAGACTTAGGTCCAGCTGCTGAAATCCATACAAGTCTGCTGAGTGTCTGGAGGGAAGGTCTGATTGACACTGTGACACTTGGGCTCCTTAACAGTGAACAAATAGCGGCCACCCTGACTAATAAGATTTCAAGCGTGCTGTTGGAGAGTTGCCAGCAACTGCAAATGGAGCAATAGTTCAGCCTAAAACGGGGCTCAATTTCTTTTTAATTGCTTCTGGCATTCCTGAATATAAAATTCATTGCCAATTCTAGGCTGAGGGGTTTTCATTTCGAGTACTGTCTAATAACAATATTTTATTTGGGAATGCAGAAGGATCCAGCATGTGACCTATGCAGACTCACTTAAGGAGCCAGTGTTGGCCACAGTTCTATAATAGTCTGTAATTGCTATGTGCTGAATTTGATGATAAAGTGCCAAAATAAAAGAAACGCATATTAAAATGAGTTCACCATGTGTCCGAGTCAGCTAAATGCATTCTCTTAGAGCTGTTCGCAAAAAGAGTGTTAGCCAAAGTGTGTTAGCCAAGCCCTTTGCAAATGATAAAAAGAATATGGACATAATCCTTTCCCAAAACTACATGGTTGAATGGAAACAAAGGGAAGACTTTGTGTTCCATTTCCTCTTAGAATACTCATAAAATAGTACAAAAACATATTGTCTTAACTCTGGAAAACAAATAGCTGGAAATTGCATTATCACATGAAGGTTTATACATCCTGTTTATTGAAGTGTTCAGAATTTAAGGAAAAACTTGTGGGGCATTTTAATGCAGAAAGAATGTACTAATACTAAAATTTTTCTTGGTATTACCGTGAATTAATAACTCAAACATACCATATCAGGTTTGAAAATGTAATTTTATTGCTACCCAAGTGTAAGTATTCTGACATAGGAATGTAGTTTGGAAAGGACTGTGTTGTGTGGTTGAATTTTCTCTACTGTGGGCACCCACTTCCTAACATCCCTATTTATTAAGCTTTATTCTAAAAGTATACTCTTTTAGCTGCATTGCTTCTTCATATCGGTAACTCCAAAACCTCATAGCTATCTTCCTGAAACTAGAGAACCTGAGAACTCTGTACTGATGCTCAACAAACTTGATAGTCTTGTTGTTTTTCCCTATTCTTAGGGAAGCTGTCAAGGATACCAATTTCATTATGCACTGATGGCCTAAGGGAATATTTAATTTGCTAGACATATCAAAACCTTTTGAGCCTAGGTTGTTTTCAGTTGTAAACATATGTATATGTATACATGTATGTATTTATGTATTTAAACAAATAGAGTAAAATTCTGGCAAAAATCCAGAAGCTGTAGTTTCAGTCTTATACCTCCTTGCTTCATTGAACAACAGTCTGGGACTGGAGCACAAAGCCAAGAAGGATCTTTAGAAAAGTTTAAGATTTGTTTAATAACCCTTACAGCAGACAGAAGGGTTATTGTAGCATACTGATCCTTTATCAGGTGGAGTATTTGTACTGTACGACTGGTGCCAAGTAGGAATGTTAATCTCATCCCAGTCCAATCCCCATGACCACCTGTTTGGTTTTTGTCCCCTTCCTGCTTTTCAGTAAGAGCCAGTGGTGCAAGACTCATTAATTTCTTCTTAAAGAGGTGGTTACTCCAGCTAAGAACCATCTCCCCACTGTCCCGCAGCCCGTTAAGTGACTCCGGAAGGCAAAGACACTTCTCTTCTGCTTGGCAGTAAGAGGTTCGGCAGTCCCAGTCAGGCAGATGATATATCACCAGGACCACAGACTGATTGATGTTCTCATTCAAGGAGCCTGGAACTCACCCACTTGATAAATGAACGGTATCCCAAACCAGCCCTTCCTCCTTCTTGCCGCTGTGTTTGTCAAACAGCTTTAAAGCTTTTCTTTGGCTTGAGAAGCTAAACAGAGTCATGCTTCTTAGGGAAAAGTTCTACAAAGGGCTTTGCCCTGGGTGGAGGAGGGACAGGTTTCCTTTGATGTTTAGCAGCTGGCACTTTCCAGGTGGCTAGACTTCAAAGGCAAGTGTTAGGATCTTCCTCCAACCTGGCCCGTCAGTTCTTTGTAGATAGCTAGGCTCATTTAATGTTTTGCTTTACTTGGAATGCTAAATTGGAAGCCATAAACTCCAGATGGCCTTTTAAATATGTACCACTCTTCTACCTGAAAGGGGCCTGGCCGGCTGCAGAGTATTGATGAGGCAGGTGGCACCTCCTTCTGAGCAGAAAGAATGTACTTTCAGCTCTGACCTCCCGTGATCCCAGTAAGTTACATTTCTCCAGTTTCTCCTTAATCTCTCCACCTGTGAAGCATGCATGTCAGTATTTCCCTGGCTGACAGGACTGCCGTGAGGCTGCATTTTCTGGAATGCACAACTAATTCTGAGATAATCAGTCAATATACAAACCCAGATTATCATCATTTATAAAAAAAAAACCGACCTCAAATGGTCTGCCTCTCCCAGGACGTTGACAAGAGGTAGTAGCTACAGCTGCTCAGTTCAGAGTTGTTAAGCTGGTTTACTACAGCATCTTAGACCAAGTAAGGAGCCAAATGCTGCTCATCTGATTTTTTTGAACCCTGATCCATCAAAGCTGTCAAATGTGAATGAACATGGGCTGGATTTTGCTATAGCAAGCTTATGTTTCCCTAATACGGAAGTTTTTCTGACTGGTGAACCAGCTGGCTCTTTAAAGCCCAACACTGAGTGTGACATTACAGGAGTCTGGTTTTGAGGGCAAGCCTTGAGTTAACATGGTGGTGTAGTCCTCCCTGCTGTAAGTTATGGGCTAGGTCTTTGTATCTCCTTGTCTAATCAAACTCTCAGTGATCCTCCTGGCATGCAAAGGCATCTCTTGTTTGATAGGCTCTGCAATCTCAGTCATTTTAAAAGCCATAAAATAAGTTTATCTCATTAAAGCTTTGATTTCATGCAACTCTTTTTTTCTTTCTTTCTTTTAAAATTAAAACTAAATGCAGAATTTTAGTTGCAGATCTCATCATCCTGAAATGTTGGAGAATTCAGGGCATTAACATAAACATTCCTTCTTGCTCTGGCCCAAAATGCAATGCTTAGGATTACCATGCAATCTAACTGCTCATATAGTGCACAGTTTTTCTTCTGCTACATGTCAATCTGCATAATGTTCATTCCTTTTCTGGGGCCATCCATAAATGTTAAGCTGTAGTTGATATTAACATTTGGTGTTACCAAATTGTATTTGGTGTTACAAAAGTGTAAGCAAGTTTTCCAGGCACTTGCTGCACATTCTGCTGTAACAGATGAAGCTTATGATATGTTCTTAAAAACACAGTACACTCACAACAGTTGTAAGATGTTTGTTTCTGAGCAAATAAGAATCATAAGCTGTCTTTTGAAAAGAGATACACAGGAAACTAGAACACAATGGTAGCAAACTCATTATTGTTAAAGATGAGTCAAAAATAGTCTTGGAAATTTTAGAACACGACTGAATTAATTCTGTTTTTTTTACACTAATCATAATAATAAATCACAGAGTATACCTTTAAGACACATTTGTTCTGCCACCAGAAAGTAATTTAAGAAACATCTATCTCTCCTCCCATTAGCATCCTGTGTGCTGTAGTCTACATTCTCTGTTTACAGGTGAGAGATTGTGCAATTTACTCAGGGACGCATAGTAGCCTTTGCACGAAGAAACTAAAGACAGTTACATAACCTGTTAAATACGTCAAAGATAAGGTTCAGTGATTGTTTAGCTATTGTTAGATAGTGAAATGTTCTTTCACTGATTTAATAAAAGCAAAACTTCCTAGGACTTCACACCTAAAGTAATAATGTGATATGAAAGCATTAATGTGATATGAGATGCTTGAAATAAAATAATGTTTTTAATAGAAACAGAATGTATATAGAGGTGATTTAAAAAATCAATCCTGACCATAATATGATTGGATACATCTTCTGTTGCAACCTATTATATTTGAAAAACATATGCATATCTTTATTAATAATTTGTCTTAAAGTGATTATGAAAGGTATGTATATTTCAATGTACTTTTCCTATTTGAATTCTTTTTTCAGCCGAGTTTTATCCCAAAATGTATCACACGTGCTTTTTTCTGGTGACATACATGGCACCGCTGTGTCTTATGGTGTTGGCCTATTTGCAAATATTTCGAAAGCTCTGGTGTCGCCAGGTAAGTCACCTAAAACTATCTCTATTTGCTTGCTGTTGTGACTGCGTGCAGATTCCTATGTGCAGCCACCTCCTCTGGATGCTCCGTGCTGTCACTTTGGACTTGGAATTTTACATCCAGCACTGTCACCATGTTCAGTGACACTTCTGACTTACAGACACCTTGGATAAGAACTGAGATGCATTAAAAAATGAAGGCAGTCAGGTTGAAAGTAAACCCCTTCCTGTTCATGCCTATGAAAGACTTAAAGGGAGAAAAAGATACAAAAAGGCAACAAAAAGATGGATTATAGGGTCTCTCCCATTGTACCTGAAATTCTTACTGAAATACCTTAGGTGATCTTATTTATACTGCTAAAATCTCCTGTAGTAGTCAAAAGCTAGGACTGACATTCTCATTTTGTTAACAGTCTGTACAATTTTTTATTTTATGTTTCATTTGACAAAGTCTCAGGTTCATAGTAGGTCCAATCTGAACGAAAGTTAGACTAGAAAGTCCAGCTATCGGAATTGTGAGACTGGAATTGTCTGATGTGAACCTGACTGTTATCAATAACATTTGATATGAATTTCTGGCAAAAAAAAAATGGCATGATTTCTAACGTGAATGTTTCTTTTTTTCAGGCTTCCTATTCAAAATAAAGGAAGGAAAACAGAAATACTAAAAAAAAAAAAAACCAAACCCAACAAGCAAGCACACAAAGCACTTTCTTCACTATGATGGTGGTAGAACACTGGAACAGGTTGCCCAGAGAGGTTGTTGATGCCCCATCCCTGGAAACATTCAAGGCCAGGTTGGACAGGGCTCTGAGCAACCTGATCTAGTTGAAAATGTCCCTGCTTCTTGCAGGGGGACTGGAACTAGATGACCTTTAAAGGTCCCTTCCAACCCAAACTATTCTGTGATTCTATGAACATTTGAATAGAAGTGGCAAAAATGATGTGATTTTTTTTCAGGAACCTTTTCCCTCTCCGCCAATTCACAGTGGTGTCAGCTTGAGAATCATTTTCTAAGTATGAGATGTAATCTATCATGCATCAGTCTATGGTTCCCTCTGGTGTCTTTTGCATTGTCTAGAATTTACCTGTGCCTGTAGTCCCCTGCCACACCCTGCCATGTCACTCTGTAAAGGACAATAAACTCATCCTGTTGAAGATATGATGCAAGATATTCCCTCTCCTGTCCTCTCAAATGGCTCAAATAGTGGCTGACATTTTCATCAAGATCTGGACATGAATAATTTATTTCTCACCATTCTGTCTGATATCATCCAAATGTGGTACTGTCCTGGCCAGGGCATAATATCTGCCATATCAGGAGCATTTTCCATGCGCTTCAGATTGATCCATTAAAGAAACCACAAGTAGACTTTAGATTTCTGAATGATAATGTATTAAAAGTAAAAATCAAATCTTATGCTGACAAAACATCTCTTGCAAATAGCTAAAATATAGGACAAACCAAATCTGCTTTAAGACATCTTGTTATCATCCATTCATCATAGTATTATTCTCACATCTAATCATATTATGTTAAACCAGAATTGCTGTTTGTCCTGCTGTTTGTCTTTAAATTATTATTTTTGCTTTTAATTTCTTACATTTGTAAGATTAAATAAAAAGATAAAAATTATCCTTTACAATTTGAGGGTAGTCTTCAGCAGAATAAAGGCTTTGCTTGGTTAGTTTTGAAATTAAGTTCAGTCTGACATAGCTCTAAGATGCTCTGCGTTGCTCAATAGTTGTCTGTCCTGTAGCATCCAATGACCTTATCACCATATTCCTTCTTAACCTTCGCTTCTGTACTTTCTTTACAATCTACCTTGTCTCTCAAACTGGCCATTAATTAAGTTAATGCAAAGCAATTGTTCTTAATCTGCACATAGCTTGAAAATGCTGGTTTAGATTCAGAGCAGAATGACTGGAAACTAACCTATTTTGTTGGATTTTTTTGCCACAATTTTATTAGCTGGCCTATTTCTTCTTCACAGTATTTCTTCTCCCTATACATCTTGCATGCTGACAAGGTTAGGATGATCTGGTTTTTTTCGGTAGCAAAAAGATGAATACTGCTACAGGCTTAGTGCTGTCAATGATGCAAAATTACAGACGTCTGTTTTCCTAGCATAGATGATAGCACTATGTATAAGAGGCTGTACTAAGTGAAATTAAAACCACTGAATATCTATTATCAACTGCGATTTGGCTGCAGGCGTCAGGCATTTTTCCGAGGGCAACAGGTGTGCCGTAATCAGTCATGTAGAGCGAATGAATGCAAGCGCTCTAAATGTGTTATCTGATAATAGTTTCAATTAAGAAATCATGCTGCTTACCAGAACTTCAGTTAAATATAGTAATCCTATTGCAAGGTACAATGAACCTTCCAGATGTATGGGATAAAAAAACCACAGCGAACAGTAGGTGCTTTCTATGCCTTACGCTTTTTCTAAAGGTTCTTTTTTTTCAAATTGAATGTGTTGTGTGTGCAAATTTTTAGTTCACTAAGGGTAAGACAGTTTTACAAGCTGTCCTTACTCTACTTTGTGCAATAGCTCTTAACATCACTGATTGTGTCTTTCAGGCAGATCTTTGAATGTAAGATTTACAATCTTTGAATTAGTGATTCATCTTTGTAAAGACAAGAACAATCATGCCACAAATACCAGGGATTTTGAGTAATTTATTTTCATTATTAGCAAGGAAGTAGTAACTTAGAAGGCTATGTTCTCTTGCAGATTTTAAGCAGATTAAAAGTAACTTCTGAAGAAATAAATAGGACTGAATGAACTTAGGATACAAGTATTGGTATATAACTTG
The DNA here is from genome assembly GCF_036417535.1 of Chlamydotis macqueenii. NCBI lineage: Eukaryota > Metazoa > Chordata > Aves > Otidiformes > Otididae > Chlamydotis > Chlamydotis macqueenii. Next base: position 26,560,438 of record NC_141558.1, read on the forward strand.
TATTATCAGGTTCCATAATGTATGCTTGGATTTACTGATGTCCAAATGCATTGGCACTAGAGCCTACTCGTAATAATAACTAGGAACCCTACCCGTTTTTATTTTGGCAGCTGAAATATACCCTTCTAATCTTTGCAAGCTGTTATTGTATTTGGAGACATTTCCTCTGGTTATAAACCCCTTGATAATAATTTGAGAGGATAAAGACAAATTGCATAAGAATATAACTATGCAACTCAGTATCTATTTGGACACAGCTAGTGGGCTTTTAGTGAATTATTTGAATTACAAAAATTCTCCACACTTATTTCTTTAACAGATTCATTACTAGAAAGCAAATTTATGCATTATGCTGGCACATGTGTACTTCTATTTACATAATACACACATGTATACTTACATAAATGTATCTTTGTGAATGTTTCTGTATACACACACACACTTCTGAAGTGTTGTGCTCCTTAGATGGCACTGGTTCAGCTATGCATCTGAGGGTGTATAGCTCTTTTATTTTTTTCCTGTTAAAATTATTGCTATATTATTGCCTATTGGTGTAACAGTATTGAAGCTCAGGTGTATGCCAGGTAAAGACTAAGGAAAATAGGGCTCTGTAGAAAAGTTCTCAATACAAACTCCTGAAGATTTAGCAATTTAATATACAGTACAGTGAGACTGTACATTGCATGCAGTCCCTAACTTTGATCACTTCTTGCTATTAAAGACTGCTTAAATACCAGAAAAGAGCCTTCTACCTGCACAGGCAGGTACAAGCCATATGCAAAATCAGTTGTGTCTAACATTTCTGTAGAAATGGTGTTCACAATTTTGAGCCCAGATACTGTTTCTCTTCCTCTAAATTGCATCTAGCTACCAAGAAACCTGCTCAAAGAATTCTTCAAGTGAATCTTTGGCATGATCAGGAGGGAGAATTTTCTCTGAGTTTCTCTGCATCCATCTCCATTTTCTGATCAGTTCTTGCTACAAATATGGTAACTCAGTATGACTGAAAAGGAAAGAAAAGCTTCTGCTTCAAAGTTAGAAGAACAGAATATCAAAGCATCCCTTATAAACCAAAATCAGAATCTTAGGTAGTGTATTATCTCCATAGTGTACGGCAAAGACACATTGCAGCACCCCACAGCTAAGTCAGGTAAATCCCTTGCAATAGGACAGATGTGTCCAGGTGTGAAACTGGTACTGCTGGTTTCAGCTCCATGAGTGGGAATCCTCAGCAGAAATAAGTGCAAGAAGTTTTTTTTTGCTTTGTGTCCATAGAGACAATAATAAAAAATAAACGTTATAACATATCCCTCATTCTGCTTCATTGATTTCCTGTTCATTACAGCACAACTTTGCCAAAACATTCCAGTAGTTGTAAATCAGGTTTGATGGTGCACATAAATACTAAATCAAGGGTTTGTCTGTGCGAGGAAGCTATTAACAAAAAAAAAACACATAGTAGCTGTTCTAGAACAATTCTGCATGTGCATGCTTTTATTTTAGAAAAAAAAAGTGTTTCCATTTTAGCTTACTTTTTTTTTTTTTTCTGAAATAAATATCCAAAATCTAGTTCTCTTCTGGTTGGTTTTTGTGATAAGCCCAAATTTTTAAAATGTTGCAATAGACAATCTGAATTTTGCAGGTACTTTTAAACATGAATTATTTTGCACTCATGAGACTAGTCACCCCACAGACAACTGTACTACGCATGAATAAAACTATATTTCTGCCCAAAAGGTTTTCTCAATGTATAACATTGAAAACATTATAAATGTCATTGTTCTCTGAGAAAGTCCTTGCCATCTGTAGTCTTTCACATTTGGCTGCAGGCAGGAAATTATTTTTAAGAACTGAAGCAAAATTGCTTTATTTGACTTGGCTTATGTGAGGGCACAGAAAGCAAAAAAGAAGGGTTTTTTTAATGGCATGGTGCTACATATACCCATTGGAAGATGTCTTTGACTATCATAACTCTTCCTGTGTCTTGGCACTGTTCCATGATTCTTGTCCATTCATCACTGCAAACACATTCAGTTTTGAAGAGTTTTGCAGGTTCATCCACACTTCAGCTGCGGCTTCTTTAGTGGCTCCATTGTCATCTAGACTGTATATTTGAAAGGTTTATGACACCTAAAGCTATGTAGGCTTTAAATCCTTGTTTTCCAATGCTGAAAAGCTGTTTTGGCATCTTACATTAGCAGCATATTAATGGGATAAACTACTCTGCCATACAAGAAAACATTTAATAGAGAACTTGATATCAACATAATTGCAGCAGTAGGCTTGGTAAGTGTGATAGTCTGAAGATACAAGTAAAGCATGGTATGTGGGAAGTAAATAAAATTTTAATCAACATCAGTTGATATGTTTGGATAAAATACAATTTTTTTTTATGCAGTCCTCCAAGTGTATCTGAAATCAGATTTGTTTCCCTGCAAGCTTACACTGTGTATGTCAACATGTCTATTTTTCTTGTTATAGCTACCCACACAGTGCTGGTTTTTCAAAGTGCACCTTATTTTGCCTCTTTTAGATCCCAGGAACTTCTTCTGTTGTTCAGAAAAAATGGAAGCCTCTGCAGACCTCAGCACAGCCCCGAGGGCTGGGACAATCAACAAAGTCCAAGATTAGCACTGTGGCAGCTGAAATTAAACAGATTCGTGCAAGAAGGAAAACAGCACGTATGCTGATGGTTGTCCTCCTGGTTTTTGCACTTTGCTATCTACCAATTAGCATCCTCAATGTCTTGAAAAGGTAAAGTTTATCCCAAAATGTAAACACTTGGTAAAGCTTCCTATCTAAAAACAATCCTCTGTTACAAGATTCCTCTTATTCTGGCAGATATTTTTAAAGGATAAGCTTACTTATTTCACAATAAAGAAATGGAAAATAAGCATACAGTTGCAAGAAAAAAAAATATATCTAACTTATCTGTAGTATTTAAACTAAAGGCTAGATTGTGGAACCCTTATTAGCAAGCTCTGCCTCATGAGAATGATCTAGCCTCATTAAAACCTGTCATTTACGTGGGATTACAGCTTGCTTGCTGCAAATGTACCCCTGGAAGTGCACTTACCTAAAGCAGCAGCTGAAGGTTAGCGGGAGAGTGTGGTGTTGTAGCTTGGTCCCCAGGACTTTGAAATGCTGGGTTTAAACCCAAGCCCCATCATGTACAGTTTTGAGACCTTAGGCTAACCCTTTAGTTTGCCTATGAAGCTTTATTTACCCTTTTCTCTCCTGTTCATTTGAGACATAATTGTTTACGCTCTGGTTTTTGTACGGTGCCTGACAGGCTAAGGCTTAGGTATAGTTACATCTCATGAGACCTCTTGAATAAATAATGACATATAGCAGGATATTTGAATGTCCTAGAAACTAGCTAGCCTTTCATTGATGCTTGAGGAACATTTTAGTTTTTAAGGGTTTCACATTGGATACAAAGGCTTAAATACATCCCACTCAATTCTGGCACTTTCCTGAGGCCTAATTTAAGTACTTTTCATCCTCAGGTGCCTTGGTAAGCAATGTGGAGAGGTAGAAGTCTTTCCAGAAGGCAGTTCAGGCCACCTACAATGTTAACCACAGAGGAACTACAGAGGCTCGACTACAATAGCAGAGTAGGCCTGTAGTTAGATTTTCACTTAAATGGCAAAACTTAGGTCTAAGGAATCTAGGCAAAGCAGCTTTCTCTGGAGGACAGAAGCTGATACTGTGGCCTCTGGTTGTGAGCCAGTTCAGTGCATTTCTAACCACAGAGCCCTCGTTTATTGGAGAGTGGGCCTAGATCTGGGAACCTCAATGGCTTGAATAGATCAAGAGCAACTTTTCCCATGGTGTTTTGGCTTATCTAATACTCATTGACTTGGTACTTAGCAGAAAAGTCATGCATCTGCACTACTGCAAAACAAAGTACTGATGGTCTCTATTGTGCTAAACCATCAAGAAAGGAGGCTGAGGGACGGGGAGAGGACTTTATTAGTTCAAGAAAGCATGCAGTGTTGAATCAGCTTTTCTATGATACTGCAAATAGATAATCAGAGATAATATTAAGCTAGAAGTTGCCAAATCTTTTTATATGATTTCTAATTTTGCCATCTTTCAGGTTTGCTTTTCTTTTTCTGTAGGGTTTTTGGGATGTTTAATCATGCTGATGACAGAGAAACTGTGTATGCCTGGTTCACATTCTCACACTGGCTTGTATATGCAAACAGTGCAGCCAATCCTATTATTTACAACTTCCTCAGTGGTAAGTTGCGGTCACCTAGAACTCAAGTTTAATGTATAGTTTGATTGTAATGAGCCATAGCAAATAAGATTAATGACTGTGTAATATCAGCCCAGTTCCTCCGGTGGGAACTAGATCCTCTTCTTGGAAAAAGTTGCCTGATGTATCCCATTACCTTCAGACTATCTACCTATAACTAAGCTAAACAGTGCCAAGTCCTGATTCCAAGTGCTTGAATTTGACTGTTCAAACCATTAATTTGGTAGAGAAGTCCCTGGCATGACTTTGGTCTGAATCAATTACCATTATAGAATCATGGAATCATAGAATGGTTAGAGTTGGAAGGGACCTTCAAAGGTCATCTAGTCCAACCCCCCTGCAAGAAGCAGGGACATCCCCAACTAGATCAGGTTGCTCAGAGCCTAAATCAGCTGGCCTTGAACGTTTCCAGGATGGGGCATCCACCACCTCTCTCGGCAAGCTGTTCCAGTGCTCTACAACTCGCATTGTAAAAAATTTTGTCCTAATATCCAATCTAAATCTACCTCCCTCTATTTTAAAACCATTACCCCTCATCCTATCACAACAGGCCCTACTAAACAGCCTTTCCCCATCTTTCTTGTAGGCCCCCTTGAGGTACTGGAAGACCGCTATTAGGTCTCCCCAGAGCCTCCTCTTCTCCAGGCAGAACAGCCCCAACTCTCTCAGCCTGTCCTCATAGGAAAGGTGCTCCAGCCCTCTTATCATCTTTGTGGCCCTCCTCTGGATCTTCTCCAACTGGTCCATGTCCTTCTTGTGTTGGGGGCTCCAGAACTGGACACAGTACTCCAGGTGGGATCTCACCAGGGCAGAGTAGAGGGGGAGAATCACCTCCCTCGACCTGCTGGCCACGCTCCTCTTGATGCAGCCCAGGATGCAGTTGGCCTTCTGGGCCGCCAGGGTGCATTGCCTGCTCATGTTGAGCTTCTTGTCCACCAGCACTCCCAAGTTCTTCTCCTCAGGGCTGCTCTCGATCCATTTTCTGCCCAGGCTGTATTTGTGCCTGGGATTGCCACAACCCAGGTGCAGGACCTCGCACTTGGCCTGGTTGAACTTCATGAGGTTGGCACGGGCCCACCTCACCATCCTGTCAAGGTCCCTCTGGATGGCATCCCTCCCTTCCAGCTTGTCAACAGCACCACACAGCTTGGTGTCATCAGCGAACTTGCTGAGGATGCACTCTATCCCACTGTCCATGTCACCGACAAAGATGTTGAACAAGGCCGGGCCCAACATGGACTCCTGAGGAACACTACTTGTGACCCATCTCCACTTGGACATCGAGCCGTTGACCACCACTCTCTGAGTGCGGCCATCCAGCCAACTCCTTATCCACCGAGTGGTCCGTCCATCAAACCCATGTCTCTCTAGTGTAGAAAGAAGGATGTCGTGTGGGACAGTGTCAAAAGCTTTGCACAAGTCCAGGTAGATGATATCCGTTGCTTGTCCCTTGTCCACCGATGCTGTCACCCCATCATAGAAGGCCACCAAATTGGTCAGGCACGATCTGCCCTTGGTGAAGCCATGTTGGCTGTCACCAACCACCTCCTTGCTTTCCATGTGCCTTGGCATGGTTTCTAGGAGAATCTGCTCCATGACCTTGCCAGGCACAGAGGTGAAGCTGACTGGCCTGTAGTTGCTTGGGTCCTCCTTGTTCCCCTTTTTAAAAATGGGGATTATCTTCCCTCTCTTCCAGTCATTGGGGACCTCACCAGACCGCCACGACTTCTCAAGTACAATGGCCAGTGGCTTGGCAACTTCATCTGACAGTTCCCTCAGGACCCGCGGATGGATCTCATCAGGTCCCATGGACTTGTGCACCTTCAAGTTCCTCAGATGTTCCCAAACCTGCTCTTTAAGTACTGTGGGCAGTTCTTCATCCTCACAGTTCCTGCTTGTGCCTTCCACGGCTTGGGTGGTGAGACAAGAGCCCTTATCGGTGAAGACTGAGGCAAAAAAGTCATTGAGTACCTCAGCCTTCTCCATGTCCCGGGTAACCAGGACACTGGTTTCCTTCCGGAGGAGGCCTACATTCTCCTTGGACTTTCTTTTGTCATCTACATACCTATAGAAGCTTTTCTTGTTGTTTTTTATATCCCTGGCCAGATTGAACTCCATCAGGGCTTTAGCCTTCCTCACCTGATCCCTGGCCACTCGCACTGCCTTTTTCTAGTCCTCCCAGGCTACCTGACTCCGCGTCCACCCTCTATAGGCTTTCTTCTTCACTTTCAGTTGGTCCAGGAGCTCCTTGCTCATCCACACAGGCCTCCTGACCTTTTTGACCTACTTGTTCTTCATCAGGATGCACCTCTGCTGAGCTTGGAGGAGGTGCTCCTTGAATGTGGACCAACTTTCCTGGGCCCCTCTTCCCTCCAGGGCCGCCTCCCATGGCACTTTGCCCATCAGGTTCCCTGAAGAGGCCATTCACATAAACACTCCCCAAATACTGTCTGGGAGGTAGCACAGGCTACCAACTGGACTGTCCCCAGCTGACATTTTATATGCAAGTATTGGGTTTCAGGGGCTGTGAGTCTTTAATAGTACTTGCGTGACCAGACTGTGCCAACTAGGTTCAAGGCCAAAGAACCAGCCGGGATGCTACTTACTTATTAGTACAGATTTGTCTTACTTTGTATTTGTCTTATTTGCAGCAGAATCAGGACCTAAACTGGTGATATTACAACTAAATACAGGGACGCAAAAGTCTGTTGATCCTCACTACACATTTACCTGTTGTAGTTTCTTTTTGTGGTGTGTAGTGTGAGGATGATCTAAACAATTTACTCTGAGCCCCAAGCAGATTAATGGGCTGTTGATCACTTTGAATCTTCTTTTAAAATGTATTCAAGATGAAATACAAATTAGCCATGCCCTCTCATTTCACTTGTCAAGTAACGTTTCAGTCATTTAAGCCTAAGATTGCTCAATCACATGTTTTTGTTAGATATGTTATTAATCAACAGACTATCCATGATAGTTTGTCCATTTTATCTAGCCAAGAATAATTTAGGTTTCATACCATACCTCGTGTATCTTCTTACAAAGGTTATATTTTTTTTCTGTCTTTATGATTTTCTACTTCTGCATTAGGAGAACATCTAGGTGTTTTGGATTAATTTTGCTTTAGATATAGCTGTTTTTTTCTATCTATATAGTTGAAACACGGTTTATAGTAGAATTTTTTCATGAGTCTTTTTTTTTTTGTGTGTTTGGCAGGGAAATTTAGAGAAGAATTCAAAGCAGCATTTTCTTGTTGCATCTTTGGCATTCGTGGTCACCATGATGAAAGGCTCACCAGAGGTCATGCCAGTACAGAGAGTCGGAAATCCTTGACCACCCAGATCAGCAATTTTGATAACATTTCAAAACTTTCAGAACACATTGTATTGACCAACATAAACACAATTCCGGCAAATGGTACTGCACCTATTACCCACTGGTAGTACACTTGTCCCTATGTCTTTTGATGCTGTGGAAGTAAAATTTAATTCTGGATGCAACAATATTTGAATCTGAGCACAATCCAATGACAGAAGAGTTTACAATTAAGAACTGACTGTAAGAAAAGTAACTTACAAGAAACATTTTATAGAATATGCTACAACTTTGGTTATATATTGATGAAACAAAACTTAATCTCATTTATTTAAAAAGTTGAAAAATTCAACTTTGAAAAAAGTTGAATAATTACCTTACCCCCTCCCAATTGAGGAGGGGGTAAGATAATTATATTTTATATAATTATTTTATTTGAATCCAGACTTCCATTAGACTCCTAAGTAAATAAAGAACAGGTACCTGAAAGTATGAAAATAATTTCATCCTTCCTCTCCTAGGGTTGTGAACGTTGGTTGTCTGGAAGTTATCTCAGACAGTATAGGCGAGGACTATATTAGCTATATATTGATAACAGAAATTGGTATCTCCAAGGACAGCTAATCTGTTCCTAAAATATATATCTAAAAAGAATTAAATAAATTACCTCTGAAGAAGTCTGTTCATTTCACGTACTATAGAAGAAATGGAGTTTTCTCCTGAATTCAGCTTGCTCTTCTCCAGTAGTGTTGCCTATTCCTGTACGTGCAGCACAAGCAAGGTACAGCCATGAAACCCAGATGACAGTGTGGCTGTAGATGATGTTTTACTCTATATCTATTATTTGCCATCATTCTCTTATTCCTGCCTGTCCTGTGCTTATGACAGGGGGGGTTGGACTAAATGATTTTTAAATATCTCTTCCAACCCAAACCGTTCTATGGTTCTATGATTGACTTGTACACAGGAAGCTGTAGTGTTCTGCTGGTCACAGTGGCATCTGGATAAGGAACCCCAGGGCAATTTACCAAATAGTGCATATTAGATAAGTAGTAGAAGACAGTTAAATGTTTAAAAATAAGAAAGTCAAGGTTTATGCATCAGAAATCCCCACAGACTTCAGTCAAGAAGTCTTCGCTTAAAATTTGCATGTGCAATTTGGAACATTTTCTATCAGCCATTTTGTTAATAGATCATCACCTGCATAGTGTTCAGAGAGTGACATTCACAGGGTGAGCCAGTCACCTACCTGCTACAAACAGTAAAACCATCTTAAAATCTTTATTTTATCTTACAGGTATCCCAGCTACACTCAGCCCATTGAAATCAGTGGAACTGCATCTTCACATACCAGGGATTAACATGACTTCAAATTTAGATGAAGCTGTGAGGGTTTCTGCAGAAGAAAGTGGCAACACAGAGAATGCAGAGTGGGACAAATTCATCCCTAGTGTAACTAAGCTTACCTCGATGGAGTTACAGCAAGGATGACTTTGGCTCAATACATGTAATACTACCAGAGAATGGCACATGCTTTTAGCTGTGTTACGGACTACAACAACTGGACAAAGGGATTCCTTCAAAATGACTGCCTCTCCTATTCTCAAGTCTTACAGAAACCTACTTACCTCACTATGAGCTAAAGGACCTGTCTTTACAAGTCTTTTTAAAGATTGGGTTGTATAATACTTTGTAAATACTGTAGATATTTATTTTTATATATTTTAAATGCTGTGGAATGTTCTAAAATGTATAATATAAAGAACTCTAAGTATTTGAAAGAAGTCTCAGACGTCATTTATTTATATCCTGTTTCTATAAATGAGTGATTTATTTACAAGGAATGCTTACTTATGCAGTAGTGATATTCTGGAATTACTTTGCACTTCTTTTTCTGCTAATTCATTTGTAGTAAATTCTATGCTCATTATGGAACTTTCCCTTCAGATTGGTTTGAGGAGATTCCAGGCTACTTTTCTAAGCACAGACGTGCTTCTAAGATGTGAACTCAAAGTGCTGCAAGTCACACATGTTTTCATAAGATTAGACTAAATAGCCAGTTATTTCTTTTTCTTCAGACTTGAGTGCCTAAAAAGTAAATACTTAAACAAAACTTACGTGATGCTCAAAGGTGCTATAAGCTCAAAATTCCTACTCAGGCCAATAGGAATAACAAGTGTCAGCACCCCTGAAGGAAAGGACCTTTTAACTTTGGTAGCTCATTTTAGTCCATGATGTCTAAAAGTGTTGCTCCAGAAGATCTCTGAGGATCTTTAAAATAGAAAACATTGGTTATTTTGCTTGTTTTCACAATTTCTGTCTCAGCTGCCATTTAATACTAAAGATACAAACAATTAACAGATTCATATGCCAAGAAATTGTTTAACAATTATAATGAAATGTTTCTCTCTGGAAATTACAGAGGTAACATCTCATTGGACTGGGAGATCAAGTACTCACATCCATTTTCCATCTATGGGAAGTCCCCTGGCCTGGGGCTTCCTACCATGTATTGTAGTTTTTCTTCTTAAAGAATGCAGATGGTGCATCACTGCAGACTTAGTCTTCTAGGGGAACATAGCCCAGAGTATAGGTAAGAGAGTCTAATGTATAAAAACCTGAGCTACAATCTCCCTGGGGCAATATTCTTGCATTTCAGCTAAGATTTTTCAAAACCAAAGGGTGAGATGGGAGGGAGGACTTGTTTTTCAGTGAAAAGCATTTGACAACATAGAAAGCAGAGATTCACACATTCAAATGTTTCTGAAAAGCCAATTATTCGTAGACAAGGTGTTACTTGATTAATTTATGTAAATATTTTTTCTAGGTTTTACTTTAACCTAATGTCATGCAATGTGTGGACTATCATGACAGCTATAGTTTTATGAAGTGCTTAATCACTTTATGCTTTTGCCTTCTCCAACAGTTGTTTTACTTGACATTATTGGAATTACTCCTAGTTTACACTGGTGTAAAGCAAGATAAAAAAAATTGCATTTGTTTGTATATTAAAGTTTTCTTTTTCTATTAAAAGATAAAAAGGAGAGTGTTATTTTCTATTTAAAAATAATAAGAAGAAATACCTAAATGGAATGAATGTTTCAACATAAAATAAAATCATAGGAATTCCTGTATTCCTATGTGTAAGCTTAATCTTTAAGTATAGCTATTAAGTCATTGTTATTTCAATAAACTATTTTACTTTGTCTCTTCTAAGAAAAGAAAATTCAAATAATTGTGGAAAGTACAGCAGTATTTTATTTCATAGCTGTTGAGATTCCTTTGCCATTAGAAGACTATTTTTTCTTTTCAGCCACAGGAAATGTAGTATTCTTAAACTGTAGGGAACAATAAGAAATTTTTTTTGTATCATTTCAAATGATTGAACAAATAGCTGCTGAATTAAAACATTACAGAAACAGAAGAATGGAATTTGAAAAGTTTTCTGTTTTTTTTCTTTTGTTTTGATATAAGTAACTAAAAAGTTAAAAAGTTAAAAACTAGTAATCTAGCTGCAAAATAATTATCTGTAATCATTTAATTGTGCCATAGAATGTTGCCTTAACTCACTGCTGAAAAATGCCCATTATGTAAAAATTTTGCCAACCTATACTTTCAGAAAATGTATTTTTATCTTTTCCATGAAAAGAGAGGAAGAAAGTAGAGAGTAAATGGCTATCTAAGAAAACTTTGTCAGTGTAAAAGGGGAATATGCCTACTTTTCAAGCGTAAAAGGTCATGGGTGACTGTGAAAGACCAGCAAAATTCTCATGCCTTGTCAGGTGTGTTGCCCAGATCCCTGTGAGATGAACAGGTGGGAAATGGCAATGTTTATGGAAAAAACCATAAGCAGCATCTTTCTAAAGGGGAGCTGAATACTATATGCCAAGTCAAATGGTCTTTTTGCTGCTACCTTAATGCCAGTGGGATAAATTGTGTTAGTTAATCTGAAGTGAGAGCACCACTAAAGGTCACTGGCAGTTTTTGACTCCTGCAGGTCTCCTGTGACTTGTTAGAAATTGAGGTTCTGGCCTTAATTTTCTCTTTTGTAAGAGAAAATTTCTCTTTTGTTCTCTTTGTTCTCTTTTTGTATTTTCACTTTGATCTCCAAAATTAAAATATTCCAGCATTCCTAGGAATTTCTTTTAGCCATAGCTTTAACTTAACAGTAATTTTGTGTGAACAATGTAAATAAAAGATGAGACATTCCTTGACCAATCATTCTAGGTTTTTCTTTGGCCAGATTTTTGTTGGGTAAATACCATCTATTTCAGACACAAATGATATAATGAGAGCTGATCTAAGATTTGAAATTCTAAGGATAGGTAGAAAGTGTTAACTAATTCTTGCCAGGGAATATCATTATCGAGCTATAAATTTGAATATTTTGATGAAAAGATTTTCATACAAAAATTTGAGGGGTTTTATTTGAAATAAATATTTTTGATGCAGATATTAATATATATTTAGTTAGTTAGTTTGACAACATTTGAGAAATACCTAGACATTTTCTTCTTTAGCTCAGATGAGTTTTCAGACACCATTTCAGCACAAAAAGTTCATAGGCATTTAAAAATCTGTTGTCTACCTGTGTGAAGTAGTGGAGGGGTTTTTACCAGTTCTAGGGCCTTTTACTCCAGAAAGATCCAAATATTTGGATACGTTCAAAGTATTACCTAGCTGGATTTAGTTTTGAATGAAAATAATCACTGTGAGTTTTCAGTAAAGATAAACACTATAGTGAGCATGGGATATTAATGGAGATAGAAATGGCTGTGAGAAGACAGGGTAAGATTTTAAGAGCAATATGGAATCCAATACCTTTTGCATGTGACAGAGATTAAAGCATCTTACAGAAGCTTCTGGGCTTCTTATCCGTCAAAAAAGGTCAGATGAGGAATGAGTATTTCTTATCCAGTCTATAATTATTTAAAATTATCTGAAAGCTGAGCTTTCATTGGGTTTTGTTACCTCTAGCTGCTTTAATATTCTAATATTTCCTTAGCAACTCAAGAGCATAGAAATGAGGTTCTCATGCCATTGTTTCTGCTGGTCGTAGCATCATTAGACGTACAGTTTAAATTACAACGTTTGTCCCTGCATACATAAATTGTTGTGCCACCATCACTCTGTCTCTCAACATATTTCACAGTCTTGGAGCTCTGATATCCTGACCTCCTTTCCTGTTGTCACTGTAATGATAAGCTTGTGTCCTGTACTCACAGTGACTGCAAGATAATTTCTCTCCCTCTCCACCTCCCAAAAAAAGGCTATTTTTTTCCTTATCTTCTGGACTGCAGAGAGGGCACCATCTCATTCTCTGATATTAGTAAAATTCATGCATGACATTAACCTGGAGAGTGCATTGTAGGAAGGAGGGTACACTAAACAATAGCTTAAATCAGCCCTCGCAGTAAAATGCATTGCAACCTACTGTTGCATGTTACAATGGATTAAGCACAAGGTGAATTTAGCCTTCAAACCTAAAATTTGTTTCATAGCTAAAATAATATTCATCTATCAGGCTATTCCTTTAATCAAACAAAAACATTTTTTTTCCTGGATGTTGAATGTATTGGATGGAATAGTATTTTATTTTATTGAATCAACTTTCGATAAAAAAAAAGACAAGTGTTTAGCAATGTTGGCATTAAGAGTTTAAATAGGGAATGTAGTAAATTAACTAAGTTAAAAACTGAGTAAAAAAAAAATCATATGTAAGATTGAATTTTCCTGAGCTAAACAAAAAATTAAGAAAAATCTGTACTTTGCTCAAGTTCTACTTTGATAATAGGGATAGGATTTCACCTACTATTTCTCTGTCTCTTCTAGCTATGCTGGGAGTTTTATGAGGTCTTTCTGTTTTAAGCACTCAAGACCCAAATCCAATTAAAACTGTTATGTGTGGGATAAGCAACTTGTGAATAAAAACTCATGAGTAGCATGGAGAAATCAATAGGAACCTGTTGCTTACTGCTCGTTCCAGTTCAAAAGCAGAGGGCATCCAGTGAAGCCAGCAGGTGTATACTTGCATGATTTATAGTTGATTTATTAAGTACCCAAGTCTGCTTCTGACTTCTGTATGGCAAACCTTTTTCATGGATTTTAGTGAAACTCTTGGAGTCAGAGCTATAGTCCAGTATGGGTCTAGACTATAGATAGGTTAGTTATTTGTTCATCTAGTCTGCTGTCCAACATGCTCCATAGCTCCTCTCTCACCTTGATAGATCATAGAATCATGGAATTGTTAGGTTGGAAGGGACCTTTAAAGGTCATCTAGTCCAACCCTTCTGCAAGGAGCAGGGACATCTCCAGCCAGATCAGGTTGCTCAGAGTCTCATCCAACCTGGCCCTGAATGTTCCTAGTGCACATCTGAGAGGAAAACAAATAATTTCACTTCTAAAATGCATTGACAAGTGCTTACAGAAGATGAAACATTGCAACAGGCATTTTCCAGAGACATTATAGGCAGCAGCTAAAGACTTTCTCTGTTAGTTTCTCCGGAAATCAAGTGGGAACTGAATGTGGAGGGAGTGCCAGGTCCTGTGAAAAATACCCAAGAACCACGTCTCAACTAGATGCGGTCCAGTTTCAAGATTACGGGGAGAAAAAAAAAAAAAAAAGAGAAATGTGAGCAAAAGGTACAGTGGTGGCAGCAAAGGAAGCTGGCGGGGGGGTGGCGGGGGGAAGCTCCATCAGCCACTCCTGGCCAAAAGAGGTGGGCAGAGAAAGATACCGTCTTTGCGTGGGAGGGTGACAGACCCCTCCCCTCCCGCCCTTTGCCGTGGCCTTGCCGCTGCCGGCGGCCGCGCGGGGGCCGTGCGAGGGCCGGTCGCTGTCCCCGCGGCGGGTGCTGAAGGGGCGGTGCCGCCCCGCACCTGCCGCCCGGAGCCACCCGCTCGCCGCGGAGCTGCAGCCGCCAGCGTCCGGCCATGGCCGCGCTCCTCTGCCTGGGTAAGTGCCGCGGGAGGCGGGAGCGGGGCGCGGGGGGAGAGGCAGCCCCCGCCTCGCCAGGACACTCGCTTGGCCTCCCCCACTCTGCGGGTTCCCCTCACCGCTCCTGCTCCTGGGGAGCCTCAAAGCGGGGCACCCGCAGGTACCTGTCGGGGGTTTGCACCGGCGTGCGGTGCCGAGGCCCTGCGGCTTCGCGCAGACTTCTCCAACCCGGCTCCAGGTGGCGAGTCTGAAGTGGGAGGTGAGGTAGGGTAGCAGGGCGGGCTCTGGTAAGAAATTGAACCTGCGAGGAGACCCTCAAATAGGACGCCTTGTCCAAATAAACAGCCACTTGTTGCTAAATGGGAAGTGCTTAGTACTGGCGGTGCTACATAGGGGGCTACTGACGTTTCCCTTTGGGTCTGAATGGAGAAAAATTGAAAAATCCACAAACCTGGTGCAGAGGGAATTGCTAGAAGAGAATACATTGAGACAAGTAGAAAGACATGAGGAAAATTTTTTTTATAATGAGGGTGGTGGAACACTGGAACAGGTTGCCCAGAGAGGTGATTGATGCCCCGTTCCTGGAAACATTCAAGGCCAGGTTGGACGGGGCTCTGAGCAACCTGATCTAGTTGGAGATGTCCCTGCCCCTTTCAGGGGAGTTGGAGTAGATGACCTTTAAAGGCCCCTTCCAACCCAAACCATTATATGATTCTAAGTATATATTAATTTCTTTTATTCTCCTTTCCCCCTCTCTACGTACGATATACATGCTGATCTCTGTAACATCCCACTACTCTAAAACAATATTCTGCTGTTAAAAATATTCTGCAGGTATTTTACCCCAGGTATTGTTAGAATAAAGTTGTCCTTTATAACTTTTCAATTAGATTCAAATTATGTTCAACTGCAGTTTACATTTCTCCTTTGGAGCTAGCTATCTTACTGCTCCTGCGGTTGGATAGAAACCGGAGCTCGATTTCCCATTATTCATTATTATCTACCAGACAATAATTCTGCAGTCTTGAGAGAGACACTGTAGTTCCTCTGTTCCTCAGTTCCCAATCTGCAAAATGAAGGTGTTAAAATGTCCTTTTTTTGTCGCCTTTTCACTTTAGGCACCAAATTCTTCAAAACAGGAAATTTTACACCTACCCAGTGAATCAGTAGACACCTGTACAAAATTAGTGACCTATAGATATCTAAATTTATGTATCTTCATATCAAAATGGATCCCTCTAGAAGTTTTAGGTACAAACTAACTCTTAGATGTCCTGAACTCTTCTAAGCAGAAAACAGTCGCTGAGTACTCAAACACTAGAGTAAATAACTAAAGCGAATTACTAAAGTAATAACTGTTAATTTAAGCAATTGTATAAGCGACAGTGCACTGGATTCTAAGATCATACAGGCTGGGTTGTTTCATGTAGGCTTGCCACGGTATGACCGCTGTGTACTGCTGAGGAAATAAAAGACCCATCCATAACATCTCATTAGCTTTGGAGAAGCCCTTTTTTAGACTGAATTAGCTCCAATCATAGATGATGCCATTCAGCTCTTTATTTTGCAAAAGCATCTCCTGTTTCCAGGTGGGTTTGGAGTACACACACTCTGAAATAATCCTAACAAAGGAGCAGGAGCTGTTAATTGGCTGCTCAGTCAGTCCTGCTTTGACTATTCATTTTCAGCCAGTGGTTCTGAAAAGCTGTCTTAACAGGAGAGAGACAGCACAGAGACTTTGTGCTGCAAATCCTGATCAGATGTGTAAATCTTCAGTCATGTTAGTACCTACAAAATAGATAAATGGTCATCTAGCAAAATACCCTTTCTTTAAAAGTTTCTGGGTTTGTAATTTTGTATTGTCTTATATATACAGTCATTTTTACTTCTAAAGTATTCCGCTTTTTTTTTTTTTCTCTGTCATCTGAATAAACAGTAAGAGATTTCACAATTAGAAAGAACTTTTGGAGACAGTCCCAGAAATGACATTTTGTCATAATGAGCCAAAATTGACACTTTGGATGGGCCAACTGCACGTTCCTCAGTGTCAAGTGGCAGGAGCTGTTTCTATCAATCAGTCTCCCAGGCTGACTGACAGAAGCAGCCTGAAATCACTGATCTTGCAACCAGCCCTGCACAGATCAGAGAACCGGCAGGAATAAGTACAACTGGGGAAAGATTAGCTATGGTGAACATATGGCCTCTTGTGTGTCTCTGAGGCATCCTAGATGCTATTGCACCTGTCAGTTATAAAGTATTCAATGTTGCTTCCTCTTTAAAAACATGTCTCCAGAAACTATTCCCTGTGGCAGCACTACTATATCACAGGTAAGCATCATTTCCAGAAGGGATGGCATCACTGCTAAACAGTACTGGCTCTTTAAGGTTATTGAGAGTGATATTTGATATTTCATTTCTTATTTCTCAAATGTATCATTGGAAACATTTCATTTCTCTGGACAGGGTTTGGACAAGTCCTGAGGGAATATGTCATGCCTCTTGCAGATGATGTTTAAGGAATTAAACAGCACTGGAAATTCTTCAAATTCCATATGAATTTGCCTGAATATAAGAAAAAAAAAAAGGAAACCTGGTTAGGAGATGCTGTGTCCTTCAATACCTAAGGAAAACACTCCCATCAGGTGTTCAGCAGCTAGATTTCAGCTAGGCCTGAAATCAGTGTTTGAAACTTAATTTTATACAAAATTAAGACACATAGTTACAAATTAGAGGTTGTGTTACCATGGGAATGTTGATGAAAGAGCTAAACCCCAACTGATTTGTCTTTTCTTAGCAAGGCAATTTAATTTTCTACCGATAACACAGAGGTGGTGCTGATTCAAAATTATTTACCTTGAAACCTCCATGTCAGTCTTCAGTTTCAGAACTTTTTTATGCAATTAACATGGCTTTTAGATTCAGTGCACTCAGAGAAACAGATAGAGACATAAATGTGGGGGGTGATTTCAGGAAAGTATGTGTCTTTGAAGTAAAAGAAAAAAAGAGTGAAAAGTACTGTTTTATGGAATAAAATCTCATTTATTATCTAACATTTGTGCAGCTGTCAAATCTCTTTCACATGGTCTATTCATCGGAAATCCTGTATGGTCTCTAGCTTGACAAAACTGCAGCCCAACTAAAATCCTGTTTCCTCTGAATTTTATACTTTCTATAACTTTTTATGAATCTCAGAACTGCAGTCATTTCTATGTATCTATGGACTGATGTCACACATAGCTATGGTTGATGTTATAATACCAGGGTAAAAACAATACAAACTATGCCACACAGCAACTTTGAAAAATTAATATTTAAATTTAATTTTCCAGTTGTGAAACTGAGGAAAAGTTTTATTCTGTTAAACGGTATCTTGATAGAAAAAAAAATTAATCTATAGATAAACTACTGTAAATGATATTGTTATCATCTATGTGCAAATGAAAAAGGTCAGTACAATATCTGTATAGTTACTATATTCTGTTTTTACAGTGTTGTTCATGTACTTTGCAAGCATATCGACTGCCCAGACCACTGACTGTCTGCACTTGAGGGAACAATGCATAAATGCTGCAAATGGATGTGAGAGTGTCTGGAATGTTGTTGAAGATGTCTGCAATATTTCAGGTAATTCTTTATGGTGTACACACACACACAACTTATTTTGAATTGCTGAATGGTTGCATGTTCATATTTGTCATAATGTTTCTGTGGTAAATGAATGAACACAGTGAGATTTCAAAGATTAAATGACAGCAGAAGACAGTCAACTTCTGAAATCCCTGACAGTGGCCAATATTATTTTCAGTAGTAGTTGTATTGTCTCTTCAATAAGATGATAAGTGAAATTTCTGGACTATGAACAAGGTCAGAGTCTAAACCAACTCAAGGAGTCTGAATTCAGCAGAAGTTATGCTCTTGTGGGATCCTGTTAAAAAAAGCCAGCGTGCAGCCAGAAAAAAAAGTTCCAACCTTACTTTCCATAATTCAAAGGAGTTGATCTTCCCTTCCCTGGAAGTGTTCAAGGCCAGGCTGGACGGGGCTTTGAGCAACTTGATCTAGTGTCAGATGTCTCTGCCCATGGCAGGGGAGTTGGAACTAGATGATCTTTAAGGTCCCTTTCAACCCAAACCATTCTATGATTCTATGATCTCACACAGTACTCCAAACAATGCAGAAGTTACAGTAATTGTCAGATACAGTATGAGAATAAGAAGCAAATCAAATGAAGTATGCCTCAAAGAAAGTTGTGTGGTAGGGAGGCACATTGTATTTATTCAGTGAAAAATACATTGGTACCTACCTGTCAAAGTGATTCACTTGCCAGGAGTGATGGTACACTAAAGTGCAGGTTACAGTGTGACTAAGCCTCCTCGAACTGTTAAACAGATTCTCACATAAATGGAAGCAGAAAATCAGTCTGTCTCTGTTTATTGCATTTCCAACACTTGAAGCATCATTTCCAAGGATGTTTTAAGTGGAGGAAGACCAGGTATTATGAGTTTGACTTGAAACTCATCCTATTCTCTGTTGTTGTTCAGATGAAAACGTTCCTTTCTCTGAAGGCCTATTCTATGATTCTATGTTTATCATCTTGAACAAATCTTGGGTATCTGTCACCATCTTTCTTTCTCTAAATCCTTCCAAGATCTTACTGTTAAATGTGCATTCACTTGGCAGGTGCTGTGAGTGTGAAAGGGAGAATAAGAGTGGCAGTACTGTGTGGCAGCGTCATTAGACCAAGCCAGTAATGACACCTTTGTTGACTAATAAATGTCAAGGGCCTTGATCTGCCAAGGGTCCATCAGTGCTAGCAAATAAAATGGGCCAGGGACTATTTTCTGGCCCTGAATTTGACTATCATGGGGCAGTATATTTCCATGCAACTAAACTGTCTTAGCCCCACACTGGCTGCAGAAATCTGCCTTTTTGAAGTGATTCCAGCCCCACACTACCTTCACAGTCTAGCTGGCTCAGTCCAGACCAGGTACCATGCAGAAGTGCAGCAGTACAGACACAGTCAGGGACCATCAGCCTCACCCATGCCTTGGTCCTGTTCAAAAAAGCACCCAAGGGTATTTAGGTACATAACTGCCATTTCTAGCAGCTTAATTACATAAGGCATGTTCTCTGTCACTGGGAATCAGAGGTATCTATATCTCCATGGAAACCTCCCTTCTCCTTATATTGGCATTACTTGAACAAAACCAGCCATGTCCTGATGCCATAATCTGTTCTGAGCCTCAGCTGCAGCAGAGTTGATAAAGTGAATGTCCCTCTGTCTGTCTTGATGTCAGGACCCAGTCTCACGTTCGGTCTGTGCGAGAGGCCAGGCAGCAGCAGATGCTGCCTGACTTCATACTCAATGGCCCATTGCTAGAACATTCACTTGCAGTGTGAGCTATCCGAATGCCTCTGTCTGTCTAATTTGTTGCAGAGACTTGAACCCAAGTGTCCCAAGACACAAGGCAGTATTTAAAATAATTTTAGGAGAAAATTCTCTAAGGGGTCCTTCTTAGTGTGTCCTGTTCCAGATACCTATCTGCTTTGCATAGAATGGTTGAATACTTTTAAGAACAGAGTAAATGAAAAATACATGATAATCTAATGGTTATAGCAGTCCCCAAAGGACTGGGTTTTAGCTGATGTTCTATTGAGTTTTTAAATATTTTATGTGAAGCAGAACAGTTTTGAGAAATATGACTGCTGTTTAAAAAAATAAGTATTGGAATATGCAGTACTTTCAGGCTCAAGACAGTGACCTAAAGATGAGCTCTCCAGAACCAAACTTCTTCCCCAAATGAGAAGCTGAATTTGCTTCTCTCACATCATTTATAAAGGTGTTAGCACCAAGACTACTTGAAATAAAGATCAGGATTTTTACTGTAGCCTATTCTTTATCATACCCTGCAACCAGATGAAGTGGGCCAGCATGATGACTTCTATGGTTTTCCCTTTGGTTTTGTTGCATTGTCTGATAATATGTGATTTCCCTCACTGATAATAATGGTATTTGTAACTGAGTCAGAGAAACCTTCTGCAAATAAACTCTTCTTGTGATTGCTTGTTTGGGTTTGCATCTGTGTTTTTCCCTAGGATAATAGCCTTTGGCAAGGACTCTCCAGCACTGCAAGGCACTCAGATACTGCGTTTGGTCTAGGACAAATTATTCTGAATGTGGTTATTAAGTGCCATGACCCCAGAGGGTGTAAACCCACAGTCAGACAGCTGATGGTACCTCTCAGAGAGCCCACAGAAACAGCAACAGAAAAAAAAAATAATAATACCAGTAGTATTATTAGTAAGAGTAACATTATACTGTCTGTTAAGAGTACTCTACATGTGCAAGACTGAAAAATTAATGGATAAACTGTGTGAATTGAAAAGACTGAGCATGAGCATGTTAGTTGGAGGCAACAGACAATGGGGCAAATACTCCTTTTGCTAGTTTCATTATGAAGAACTTAACTACAAATGATAATTACACTCCTCCTCTATGTACGAGTTCAATAACTCAGTCCCTCAGGCCACAACCTCCAAGTTAAAAATGTGCATTATCAGAACCTCCATCTTTTATTCTTCAGAGCAGGTCTGAAGACACTCTCCAGATGGCTGCCTAAATCACTCCTTTCTCTGTTGAACTGTCCATCACTGCTCCCCTGTTACTAAAGCAGCGTTTTCAGAGTCTCAGTTTATAGCCCTCCAAGTCTAAGCCTTCTTCCATTTCCTCTTCTGTGCCAAGATACAGTGAAAAAAAAAAAAAAAAGGAGCTGAAAATGTCTATGAGTCAGCTTCCAGGTCAAGATGGAAAAGACTGAAATATTTAATTTTGATGGAATCAAAAGTTTTCACTTTGAAAACATAAAACATTTTTCAGTGCCACAGAATGAAGATGTTAAGGTTTGGGGTTTTCTGAGGTTTTTTTCTTCTTTTACTTCACTGGAAAATAATAGAAATACTCATAACCATGAGTATACAGTGTCTTAATTTCTCAGACCAGGAGATATCTGGGTTCAAAAGCAAACCAAAATCTCAGATCACTTAAATTATAAAGAATCACATTTAGATTTAGAAGAGTTTCTTTTTCTTAGAATAACAGAATCATTGAGGTTGGAAGGGACCTCTGGAGATCTAGTCCATAACCCCTGCTCAGGCAGAGTTAACTGCAGGCTATCTTCCAGGATTGTGTCTAGTTGAATTTTGAATGTTTACAATGATGGAGGCACCCAAACTCCCCTGGGTAACCTCTTCCACTGTCAGACTACTCTCATATTAAAAAAAAATAAAAATCTGATCTTTAACGGAATATCTTGTACTTCAGTTTGTACCTCTTGTCCTGTCACTGGATGCCACTGAGGAGTCTATCCCTTCCTTATTCTTCTCTCTGCTGTGCGGTATTTATACACACAGCCATGTGCATTGGTATGGCACTGGGCCTTCTGTGCCCCAGGCTGAGCAATCCCGGCTCTCTCAGCCTTTCCTCATAGGACAGACGCTCCAGTCCATTAACCGCATCTGTTGCGCTTTGCAGGAGCCACTCCAGTATGCCCATGTTCCTCTTGTCCCCAGGAGCCCAACACTGGACACAGAGCTCCAGGTGTGGTCTCACCAGTGCTGGAGGGGAAAACCCAGTACTTTCCTCTGCAATCTTCAGATGCAGTTCCCACAGAGATGACTGAAGTGCTGGCTACACAAGAACAGAGATTATCACCCTGGAAGTCTCATCTTCTATTCTGATGTGCCTCTGTCTCTAGTCCCATGTACATAAATGACATTCATATGAATAGATCAAACTATGAATAATGACTGCCAAGCATTAGGTCAGAGATAATTTTTTGTAAATGCCTTGGAAGCATATGCGTAAGCTGAAATATATTACCTAGAACTAATCAATGAGAAAGCAACAATAATTGAAAACCAGCAATAAAGTATTTTCTGCTGTTCATCACAGCTGTATCAACACAGTGTACAAACAGACCAACAGTGATAATGTGTTATTTCTACCCAGCTTTCAAGAGGCCAGGCAAGTGAATCCCATAAATCTGATGTGCTTCCTGATGTTATCTATGCCCTTTGTATGTTCATCACCCCACAACCTGCCTGTTACCCCCAATAGTCAACTGCTGTGATTCAACCTAGCATGTTCATGGTGCATAGGGCCCCTCTGAACATAACCCCCCTGCCTGACTCCTAACCACAACTTCTTAGTGCCATGAAGACAGATGGGCTAAGTGAGGCTGGGGTGCTGCATAAAATATACTGGGATTCTGTTTCTTATTGTCCTGTCTCTACTCACCTCCACCCTTAAAGTGTCCTTGAAGAAGAGTCATAAATTTTGTAAATTAGCTAATTTTTACACAAGCTCTACATTTGTTGCTTTCTTTCTACCCCTGGAATTTGTCCTCCTGAAATTGTCTCCTGAAATACCTTTATTATCCCTTACTTACTTGTTAAAATATAGAGTAGAATATCCACCCACCCAGCTCCATGGGCCTCCATAGTTCCCGTGTCACCACATACTTTCCACCCTAACTTTATGGTCAGGGAGCATCCTATGTCTATGACCTTCAGTAGCACCTATTTAGATCTGCTGAGTTCCATGGCTACTGGGAAAAAGAAAGAAATGTGAGGATTAAGGGTGAGGGTCATGCTTTGCTTCTGAAAATGCAGAAGGTAAATTGGAGATGGGGATGGAGAGATACAGGCAAGCCTGGGCACTATGACCTTCTCCTTTGCTGATACGAGAGGCAAAGTGGGAGCAGAGGCTGGGAGCAGTAGCTCTTGTTGGACTGCGACATCCCCCTGTAGCAGTGCACATTTTAATATACCCCCAAAATCTCCTCAGTCAATAACAGCACCTGGAGAAAGGGCAATGTAGACACTGTTTGAAAAAGGATTTTGGGATGGTGGGATGGGGATGAGCGCTTTGGAACAGCTAATACTCATTCCTTCAGGCACAGGCAAATGCCCTGTTTCTTCTTGCAGACCTTCATCTAGATTGCCTTCTGCTGCTGTTTGTGTCAATAATATATAAATGACATTAAAACTGTCATCACATTAAAGCTTGTCTGTGGCGGCGATGACACATGGCTGCTAGCTTTGCTGTTTTACTAGAGTGCACAATCTCTGCTGCTCCACGCTAGACACTTGGGAAGCAGCAAGGGAGGAAGTCAGCCATCACTGTTGACAGGGCAGAGACAAAAGCATAAGTGCTCAGCAGATTAAAACTGATCCTGGTGCTGCTCCGTGACCAGCCTGGATCTTGTGAGCTGCGTGCTCCTTATCCTACGTATTGTGAGATACTTAGTATCCATGAAACAAAGAGAGGAAATGTGATGGTTTGAGAACTTGCATACTTGTTTTGACAAGGTAGACCATGGCTTTCACAAACTAAAACTTTCTTAAATTGTGTTAAACTGCTTCTTTTCTAACTTTTTTAAGTAACTTGTAACTTTCTTAAACAATAAGTAATGAAATACTTTAAAAAACATTTAGTCCATAAAGTAGAGGGTCAATTGATTTATCTTTGTACCACAAACCGTACATGCTCTTTATTTTTGCTACACATACAAAGAAAATATGATCTGACAGCCTGTGTGTGCGTCTTTGTCATTGATTCCAAGTGCACATGCAAGCAACAAGCTTGAAACTGGACTGGCAAACTAAGGCTTCCACAAAGTTTTTAATGTTAACTTCTCCTTTATTTTTATTATCAAAAATTTATTCTTGGACTACTTTAAATTTGTTCACATTGCCAAACTTAGGGAGGGACGTTGTTCTATGGGGTAACGGTCCTAGGGCATGTCCAAATGGCCAGACGTTTGTAGGCTCGTGCCGTCCTCAAGTGAGCGACGGATCTGAACCAGAGCTGACATCTCTCAGCATGGGGCTAGCATCACCAATATCATGAGCACTCCTGTGTCCCCTCTCTTATTCTGTTACGTGGCAGTACCTTAGCCTGCACTGTGAATTCCCGTCCCTCTACCAGGCACCTCATTTCTACACAGGTCCAGCGCCTCAGTTCAGGATGTGCCCTTCGACTCCTGTGCACCTTTTTAGTTTGGTCTGTGTACCTCATCTACCTAGAGCAAACAGTATGAGTTTAAGGTTTTATGTACTTTGAAATGAGAACAGAAAGAAACATTCTGGCAATGAGTCAGATCAAATAAAAAAAGAAGGCAATATTGTACCGATAAATTTACTACATAACACTGAATATTATTTAAAATTTTAAAATTATGACAGGTTTTCAAACAAAATGTTCAAACCATCTTTTCTTGACAAAACATATTACTTTTGTGCTTCAATTGAATTGTTTTATGTAACCATATCCTTTAAGCATTCATAAACATTAACAATATTATAATTTGAATGGTGAGCTCTAGGTAATAGATGCAAGGCAGAAGACGCTATTGGATGCAATATAATCATCCAGGTCCTGGCTGATGAATACCCAGAATTTAAAAACTGTGTCTGCACTACAGGTGATTTCTGTAGCATCACGACTTTGCTTGAGAAGCAGTGCGGTATTAATAAAGGTAACTAAATATAAAGTTTTAATTATGAAGAGCAAGAAGAAAAATATTACTTTGTAACCCTCATTTAAACTGGAGTCAAGTTTCTTTGCATATTTCTCAAATCTGAAAATTAGTTTTATCTTTTCTATTATATTCACATACCAACATGCATACCAAAGCAATGCCATATCTGCCTTAAAATAATAAAAAAAAATAATAAATGCACATGAGAAATTCAAACAATTTCTAAAGCTCTTGCTGAATCCAGTGTCAAACGAGTGAAAATGTGATGTGTGTTGAGGGCTACTTGTTGCCCAGGGAGTCCTGAGCACCACTGGATCTATGTTACGTATAGAAAGCCACAGCCAGCCACCTGGTAAATGGGTCTGGGTGAATGAGGATGCACAGTTGTGTCGTTGTGTCACACTGCATTACAGGAGCATCTTCACTGCTTCTAGGAGAGGTTATTGAATGTGGGAAACACAATTACTGCCTTTGTAAAGCAGTACTTTATATATAAAATGCATCCTTTAAAAAATTCCATTGTAATCAATGGACCCAGCTCCTTTAAATTTACTTTTTATTATCCTGAGAACTCTTTTCCCTTCAGAAAACCTATTTCTATAATTGAGAATTACTTGGTGCATGAAAGGCTTGCAGTTTCTGATACAATGTCTTCTGAAGCAATCATTAGCAAAGCTGAGATAAGAGAGGTAAAATCAGCCAGTGAATGAGAGTCAGGAAAGTAAGTCCCAAGGTAGATTCCCAGCTCTGATCCATCACTCCCTGTTTCCATCAATCAGTGTACATCATATGGTAGTAGAATGTATGGCTTTATTGAAGAGGAGATAATAACATCCTGATCCATTACTCCTTATCCCAGACAAGAAGAGTGGGTATCATCTGAATGTTGATGTCATTGGAACTGTTGCCTTTGCTTCTAGCAAAATGATGTAATTTTATATTTTTTTCTGATTGAGATTATATTTCTCACTAGTACAGCAAAAAGTTAGGATGGAGTTACATTAGATTTGGTCTCACCTCCAGATAATAGTGTATGGCGTTGGTAGATACTTCCAGGAGTAATTGTCCCTGTCTACCTTAAACGGCTCTTTTAGATAATGAATGAACCATCTTCTGAAATTGCCATTCTGTCTTTACAAATTATGCAGTGAATTAAGATGATAATCTACAATATGTCCAATCTGTAGGCAGTTAAAATTATCTAGATGAA
This sequence comes from Chlamydotis macqueenii, assembly GCF_036417535.1. Lineage (NCBI taxonomy): Eukaryota > Metazoa > Chordata > Aves > Otidiformes > Otididae > Chlamydotis > Chlamydotis macqueenii. Next base: position 26,586,702 of record NC_141558.1, read on the forward strand.
TCTCTTTATGCAGTCATTTTAGTGAGGGTTTCTCGTATTACTGTCAGCAGTTGAATTGTTACAGTAGACTGTATTATACAGCTACTAGGACACAGTAAGCATGAGGAAGATCTATTAGTCTGCAAGAAATTATTATGTATTTACATATCTAAGAATAAAACCAGAGCTATTTCATTAATTTTATTGCATTAAGACCATTATCCTTTTCCTGAGTTTGTTTTGAGCTGACCAGTGATGATGTCTCATCTTCCATTTGATTTATATCTCTGTTTATACCTATTTGTACAGAATATTTGGAAACTTCCACAAGATCAGATACCAAACTGAGTTTTAGGCAACACAGAAACTCCAAAGACCAAAGACACTCAGAAGAATTAGCAAATGACTGCAGTATTGCAAAACAACACTGCCGAGAGGACCCTAACTGTTTTCTAGTGTACAAGAGCTTCCAGCGAGCGTGCCAGGCAGATGCAGCAAAATGCAGGCTCCTGATGGCCAACCGCGAGTGTTTGTCAGCATGGAAAGAACTGAGGAAAACAGTGCTGGGAGAGTGCAAGTGCTCAGAGCCACTTCAGATGAGATGCATTAAAATATGGAAGGGAATATTTAACAACCCGTGCTTACAATACTCTCAAGAGAGCCAAGCTTTAGCAGCTAGTGAAAATGATGATGAAGATGACAAGGACAATGATGATGATGATGTTGATGATGAGAAAAATCAGGACACCGACACAGGTTAGTGGTATTTCTGCAGTCTGAATGCTTTCATACATAACAGTAGCGTGCACAAGTCTGTGAAAAAGGTTGTCTTAGTAATTTGCAGTTTAACGTGGGAAACAGAATTGTTTTAAGAGGCTTATGCCTCTTAAAACAATTTGCATTTAAGATGCAAATTAATAATCTGATAGCAAACTGATAGCCTGAGTCCTATTGTCCTTCAATGCTTTAATTTGATACAACCTGATCCATACTGGCCTCTTTCAGTATTACACTATAACTAGACACAATATAAGAGCAATAACAGTAATTTTCTAATAGCAAGAGTTGTCTGCCTGCCTTGACTTTAGATCATGACAATCAGTTAGCTGAGCTTGAAAACGGGGTGCACTGATGGACACATCATTCACAAGAAATCTGACTTTATACTGCACTGAGCAGCTCTGAAAAGTCTTTTTGAGCTCACAGGTTCCATAATTATGTAGAGAAAGTTATCTGCAGCCATTGATAAACTGCAATTTCACCTCAAAACTTATGAATATACGTAACAGTCATTTTAGTGTTTGTTAACAAGCTGATAGGTCCTATTTAGTTAAGCTAATTTCTTTTATTCTTGTTTATTTTTACTACTGACGCTATGCCAGCAACACAGCCAATACTTAAAGGTTAAAAACTAAACTAAGACATGATTTATCACTTCTTGTATCTGTATCTTTTGTTCTAGATGATATTAGTACAGAAACAAAATTACAATGGAGTTTATCTGCTCTCTCCAAACAAGGTAAGTGTGAATTTACTTATGAATTCTAATAACTGTTTTTAGCTCTGTTTTCAGATAGTGTACAACATATCTCGTGATTAAAATGAATACTTTTCATTCAAATTACTGAAGAGCAGGGAGTTAATAGGTCAAACTTTTTTTCAGTTAAGATACTGGGTAGGTAAGAATCCAAAAATGTCAGGTAACAATTCTAATCCTGTTAAATTTACAGAGGCAAATCTTATCTTAGAAACATTTTACGGTCAGAATTATCTAGGTCTTTTTGGAAAGTTTATAGCATATGCTAGAAATACCTAAACTATCTTCAAAAGCACAAAAAAATCCATTTATATTATTTTCTCCATTACTTACATAACCAAGCATAAGACTACATGCTGGAAATTTCAGCAGTTTCCAGTTTCCACTAGCCACTAGCTCCCAGAAACCGTCACATACTATGAAAAAAACTTCCATCTTGCCAGTTTTCACTTTCTTCTCCCTTACTTATCTGGCAGGTGCAGAAATTGCAGGAGGGGTGCTTATGAGGGCCAAGTAGTGGAAGGGAGAAATATGAAGATCACACAATGGGCTTAAAAGAGGCAATGGAGGAAGAGGTGGGTTGGAGTTTTTTGGGAGTCAAATTTGTTTTTAATGGAAATGTTGCAGGCAGGATGACTACCAATCATGACTTGAGAAAGGTTTTCTTGTGATTTCATTTTGAAAAGTGTTATTCTTTTTAGCATACGCAGCAAACAGAACCTGTTTGGATCTGAACAAGGAGTGTGTTGAAGACGAAGTATGTAACAAACAGTTGTCCCTGTACCTTACGGTTTGTTCAGTAAATAAGAAGTGCAACATGGAAAAATGTCAAGCAGCTGTAAGGTTCTTTTATCAAAACATGCCTTTTGAAGTTGCCCAAATGATGACATTTTGTGATTGTGTCGAGCCTGATGAATCCTGCCACAGAGCCAAAGAACTTCTTCATGGCAAGCCCTGTGCAGTTACCGCAGTTCCACCCCCATCGTGTCTGAGTGTAATCCACATGTGTGAAGAGAATGAATTGTGCAGGTAAGTAGAAGAAAAATTTTGCCCAGTAATGTGCTTTTGAATAATTATTTGATAAAAAAACTTATATATATATACACACACACCATATATCTCATCTACAACAAAACTATCTGCACGGTATCTACTGCATGTCATCATTTGTGTTTGACATCCTCACAGATGTCTATATCAACTGTGGTAATTTCACAAGTAATTCCACAAATAAAATGAAAAGATTAATTTTAGGAGAGGTCTGGAATCTAGTGTGGGCTTTTCTTCTGCTTCTTTCCTGACACTTACCACCATTTCTGCTGGACAAACTACCCCGTTGCATATTTTCATTACCACTTTCTGCAGATAACACCTGCTAGTCTGCACCTTTGCCCTCTAGCAATTTGCACAAATTGTGCAGCAGACTGGACAAAGTTTGTTTGGTTAAAGTAATTACTTCTTCCAGTGTAGAGTCTGACCCTTTGTACCCAACAGCCATACAACCAACCTGCCCTGTTTGGAAAACTGTAATCTTATTCTTTTCATCTCAAGCATACCGATACTTGAAAAAAACTTTCCTGAAGCATGCACAGACCACCAAACTCATGAAGAATAGCACAGTTTATTTTATTTTAGAAAACACACAACAGGATTAGCTCATATTCGTAGTTCTACTTAATTGCCGTGATTTGTGGATGGTCAATTGGCTCACTTTGGCTTTCAGTGTAGTCACCAGTTCCCTTGTGGACTAGACCTGAATTTTACCTCAAAGCTGCACTCAAATTAACCTTCAGTCAACAAACCAGGAGGCCAAGAGATGCTTTCAGTTCTGGACAGGCTATTCAGATTGACGTCAGTGGGAATTGCCCCTTTTTATGTCAAGAAGAATCGGGCTACAAATGTATGTCTGTGCGTGTGCGTGTGTACACATGTAATATCATAATGGAGACTTGCTGAATTACCCATTATTTTGGGAACATTAATGTTTCCTGGCATTGACAATAAGTGGATATAATTGGCAAAATTAGTCTGTGAATTATGGCTAGCCATATCTATAAATCAGGAGGTGAATAAAAATAATTCCATTAGTACAGAGGTGGCATCTGCTTTGAAACCTTTACTTCTGTAATGAAAATATTTACAATAATGTCCTAGCTGGTATTGTAACAGTCCACATTTTTCCATGTGACTTGCTTTTTACAGCTACACAATATCACCAGTAAATTAATAGTCTAATTTTATGATTAAGGAAATTATGGTTTAATATATTAATGTGTAATATACAGCAACAGGTTACCTTTATCATCCCCTAACATTTAATGTAAGTGATAAATCAGTTTCTAATTAATATCTACAGATTTCTTAGTTAAATTTTAATAGATGTTTTCTATTGTCATACATAGCGCATTAAAGGCCAATTTTATTCTATCCTAAGAGCAAATAAATTGAAATCGTTTGAGATTATTGAGCTGGGAAACAAGTTAACTCTTCTCTCAACTTATCTCTGCTGTCAATTAATCTTTAAGGTCAACTGAATTGCTTCTAATTTTTCCTGAGCCTTGGACATTTTGTATTTGGTTAGCATTTGCGGGAAGGAGGGTTTGGCACTGCATGTAGATTATTTTATGTAAAGTAAGTTGAATATTCATTCTTCCATCACACTGCCCAACAAACTGATCCACTAGAACAGAACTTGTTTTGGTTTCGTTGTGATGACTGGTCTAATTCCTCTACCCGTCTACTCCTCTCTGAGCATCTGAGACTCATACCAATTTTTGCTGGACCCTGGGAAAATCTCCACAGGTGCTGATTAGAAATGCAGTTGTTTTTTCTCAGAACTTTTTCAGTAAAACCAAGTTTTTCCTCAAATTAAAATTTTGCAGATTTCACTCAAACCAGTTAGGTGTAAATCTGTAAATCAGAGCAGGATTAGGCCAGCTATCATGCAGTAGTGTGATTTTTAAGGCTTAAGTGGTATCTTGGAAATACACTCTCTTTTCATAATGATCCTTAAATATCTTTTTTTTTTTTTGTGAAATCTCAGAGTTTTTAAACTATCATTGCATACTTTTTTTTTTCACCAGAAAAAAATACACAACATTTCGGTCAAAGTGTTGGAGACACGTGACAAAAAAATGCTATGATGATGAAGCTTGTCTTGAAACTTTAATCAAGGGTGACATGCCCTGTTCTGCAAATGCTGATTGCAAAGCAGCCTACATTAGCAACTGGGGCACGATGCTGCGTGTGGAGTGCACCTGTCAGAATTTACCTCCCAGGGAGCAGCCTTTGTGCAAGCTCTTCCATCACATGCTTCACAGTAAATCCTGCTTCAGTGAGTTACGTGAGTAACACATAAGCTTTAAAAAGTAATTAGTTTTAAGGAGCATTAAAATGCTATTAAAATTACACGAATTACTATATCTTTGCTACCACTGATTTCAGCAAGATTTATATCTGCAGTTTTTTTAATCCAAATCAAGATACAAATTGTACATACAATTTTTTCCTCTTGTTCAAGGAAAAATTTTATATTAGGAGTAAATCAATAAAATTGACTACATATCTCATTACATTAATTTGCTGGAATAACAATAATTCAATAATTTCTGGGGTCTCTACAAGTATGCAGATTAGTCCAAAGCTTTCTTGTCATTGGCTTAATGTTGTACTTCAGTACACTGCTTTTACAAATAATATGACATATTATGTTGTTTTTTCTTTCTTTTCTTCCTGGAGTCTAAATATTAGTATAGCTTATACACATTTAGCAACAGACTTCATTCCACAGAAAATCACTTCAATAATTTAAATAGGACTTCTCAAAGAAGAACTTGCTGTGAATGGAGGTTTCAGGATTTGGCCTTCAGTAAAAATCTGGAGTTAACTCAGATGAAATGTCTGAGGTTTCTCAGATCCAGTAAGTCTTGCATGTGCTAAGTCATCTACTTATTTTGTTAAATATAAAAGTTCATGCCAAGTCTTTGTTTAAGACAGAATTATTAGTGCAATGAATGGGAATATGGGAGCAAATACTAATGTTTTAGTCTGAATCAGGAGTGTGCCTTCAAAGCAAATCCCCTATTTATCCTCACTTATTATACTGTGGGTCACATCACAGGGTGGTTCCACATCACTAGGAACATTCTCAGCCTAGTTTGGGAAACGTAACTGTATCTAAAGATTTCAATGAAAAGCAAAGACTATTTCATAGTTCCACCTGATGGGCTGTCTTTTAGAAACATGCATTAGCTGCTTGCATGCATTTAATTGAATGAATTAGTTAATTTTTTAGTTTTAACAGCCAAAATGTTACCACTGATAAGGGTGCAATTTTTTTCTTGTCACTCAAAGTCTACCCAGAAATTAAAATCAAGTTGCTGAAACATTGCCCTTAAGCTTAGTTAATCAGTACTAAAATGCAGACTCTGAGAAAAGTTTAAAAATCATACTTTCCTGGAAAAGTAATACCATAACACACTTAGATTTGAGACTACTGGCAGTGATTTTCCTGATGAATATTATTTATTTGTTTTCTTGCTTTATGGCTGCATTTAATGGTCCAAATCATAGAATCATAGAATGGTTAGAGTTGGAAGGGACCTTCAAAGGTCATCTAGTCCAACTTCCCTGCAGTGAGCAGGGACATCTCCAACCAGATCAGGTTGCTCAGAGCCTCATCCAGCCTGGCCTTGAATGTTTCCAGGGATGGGGCATCCACCACCTCTCTGGGCAACCTGCTCCAGTGTTCTACAACTCGCATTGTAAAAAATTTTGTCCTAATATCCAATCTAAATCTACCTCCCTCTATTTTAAAACCATTACCCCTCGGCTTATCACAACAGGCCCTACTGAACAGCCTCTCCCCATCTTTCTTGTAGGCCCCCTTGAGGTACTGGAAGACCGCTATTAGGTCTCCCCGGAGCCTCCTCTTCTCCAGGCTGAACAGCCCCAACTCTCTCAGTCTGTCCTCATAGGAAAGGTGCTCCAGCCCTCTTATCTTCATGGCCCTTCTCTGGACCTTCTCCAACTGGTCCATGTCCTTCTTATGTTGGGGGCTTCAGAACTGGACACAGTACTCCAGGTGGGGTCTCACCAGGGCAGAGTGACCTGACCCTGAGTCAGAGTCCCTTGACCTGCTGGCTACACTCCTCTTGATGCAGCCCAGGATGCGGTTGGGCCGCAAGGGTGCATTGCCGGCTCATGTTGAGCTTCTTGTCCACCAGCACTCCCAAGTCCTTCTCCTCAGGGCTTCTCTCGATCCATTTTCTGCCCAGGCTGTATTTGTGCCTGGGATTGCCACGACCCAGGAGTGGCACTGAGTGTGCAATGAGTGATTGCATCATTGTGTTGTTATTCTTTACCTACAAAGCAAATACATTACCCTCATGTTGTAATAATCAAATAACTAAATAATGAGCTTTTGCCATTCCCTGAAGCAGTCTCAGGATATTTTCTTTTCTTTTTTTTTGGTGATGGAAATTTCCCTAACCTGATTGGGATTGAAGAACAGAAGCTTGCTTGCTCCTGTAATGCAATGAATTCCTGCTAGTTAAATAAAAACAGTTTGGGTGTCCAGGGAGTTCAGCTGAGTAAAGGATTGGCACCTACTCTACAGAACATTTGCAGAGTTTTGTGAATCTTGCTTTTGTTTTTTTCCTAGATGTCTTGTTGTAATGCAGCTAAACTAAAAAGAGAGATGATTATGGGTTTGATTGTAAGGCACAGTGCTAAATGCCATTATCTCCACAGCAGTTCAGACATGTGGAGTGAGTGATCTGTTGCAGACCTCAACCAGCCCTTCCTGAAAACTCATTCGTCTGGCCTGGGTGTGAACTTTGGATAACTTGCACTCTTACAGTCATGGTGATTTTTAACATTGAAGTCTTTCTGAACAGGCAAATACCGAGGGCTAGTAAAAGGATCTTTGCCTCTAGAACTGGTGTGAACAGACCCGCACGTGGTGTTTACACCATCACATCCTCCTGCTCTTGTATGGCACTGCCTGGCTTCAAGTGCTTGCTCTTGGGGCAGTGCTTACAGGAATAAAGCTTGCTGCAGACTCAGTAAAAGGCAAGAACTGTGAGTAACTGGCTCCTACATGAGACAGAAGCACAAAATGGATCACTGCCAATGCAGGATCAGAGTCATAACAAGAATAAGAAAAATGCCAGAGACAGAAAATAAAAAGTTAAGTTTCTGAAATATTTTAACTCTTGGTTGCACGTTTGGATCTCTCAGAAAAAGTACATTACAAGGAGATTTAGTCCATTGCTATTCAGACAATTTTCCAGGCTGCAAACATGAGCTTTTGTCATATTGTTTTCACTCCTCTAGGGAATAAAAATTTCTCAGCTTACAGTTCATGAGAGTGACCATGCATAGTCTTGTATGGCTTAGCCTCGCGCTCTGTGAACTATTCTACTTAGGTAAACCTTTTATTTTTCATCTCAACAGAAGATACATATTTTCAGATACATTCATGAAATTATGCCCGGTAAGAGGACAGGCCTTTGTAAAAGAGTTGACTGAGGTCTAGCAATTCATCTGGAGAATAAGCTCTGCCTTTTGGAAATTACTTCAAACTACTACCCATTTCTCATCACTTCTATATCAGTTTGGTGGGTCCAATTCTTTTGGTGGGCCTATTTCTAAAATAGTTTATGTGAAAAGAGGATTTAAGCTGTTTTGAGGCAGTGAATATTTTTAAAGCATGCTTGTCCCCCATAAGACAAACTACAGGGGAGTTTTAACTGAGATGTCAAAGAAAGAACTCTCATTCACTCATTTACTTTGCTTGAGTATAAGTAAACAATATTTTTAAATAGCTGCCTTTATAAATTCTGTGACCTTTGTCAAAACACCAAACAGCAATATCCACATAAATTATAATTATTTTAAAGTAATATTTTGAATGGATATTTTCTTTCCAATATTCAGGTCAAATTTCCATTAAGAAGAAAGGTTTTCAATGGGTAAATACAGAAGTGCCAGGAGAAAAGCTTTCCAGAGCACAGCTCCATTCTTCTTCAATTAATGGTGAGTTTGGGCAAACCAGTCCATTATTTTAATAGAAAGGCTCTTAAAATTTCCCTCATGTATGATAGGGAGGACTAAACGTTGGGTCTCTTGGGTGAGTTCAGGCAAGTGAGCTCTACCTGTTTCTCCCCCATTCAATGTAATGTGGAAAAATCCCTCTACCTGTTTGACTTAGCTTATATAACCACAAAATAAAGATAATGAGACTGAACCAATTTCTCTGATAAGTGGTTTTGAAATAGATGTCTCACAATCAGTACATTATAATTGGGGAAAATTAAACTATTAAGCTTACCAGAGCCTGAATCTCCATAGAGTCATTGGAGAGTGGTAGTCCTAATATGTAATACAAATTATTAGCTTTGATGCTACACGTACTTCTCTCCTATCTCTCTTGACTTTTTGTGCCATAGTAGTTACAACAACAAAATTAGGAAACGACAGTAAGTGGTCTGAGAAGTGGCTTGTGTTACACTCCACCAGATTTTACCTTCTCATGCAAAAGAAGGGCACACAATTGCAGATCATGATATCTCATGGGCTGAAGAGCTGCATTTGGCTTTATTTCCATGCATTTACAGTAAGCAATTAAGTGACATAAAGTTAAAGGATATTGAATTAATATACAAATTTTCTCATGGTTGAAATAATAATTTTATAGTTCCTTTTGAAGGACCCAATTACTGAGAATACTAAAGAGCTTAATGCACAAATATTGACTCTAATGAGAATGACCTATTCTACCTTGAGTGGGGCAGATTACAATACTCCAGACATTACTATGAAGCAGTTCCCAGAACTGTTCATACTGAACACCTTTACCAGTGGAAAAACAACTCAAGCTCCACATGCAGTACAAAATGAAGAGACTTCTATAATCTCTATCGTTCAACGATTGCTAAAGTGGGAAATCTGGGAAGTATAAAAATAGATTCATGAGAACAGGATTCGTGAGACCTGCACATGAATAATTAAGCATTCAGCTGTAATTTTAGCATTAAAATTATTTAAAAATCATTCATGTCATCCATGTACTCTGTGTAGCCAGAGAAGGAAGCCAGGGACTCCGAGAGGAAGATTAATCCCACCTTTTCAGACTGTCTTTGCTGGAATTGTTGGCTTATCTTTGCCAGCTACAAGGGGAGCCTGAATCCACAGCTGGAACGAGACTCCAGTGGTTAAATAATGCAAGTTATAATGCAAAAAATCCTACTCTGAGTGAGAAAATGTAAGATGTGAGACATTTAACCCCTGTGACTAGTTCTAACTGCAGACCCTTTCAGTGGGTAAAATGTATTTTACATTTCCCTCAGAGATTCAGATAAGTGTTTGCAAAAAGTAGCCTGCACCCAGTTAATTCTTTTCCCACTGAAGTCTGAATACTTTCCAAAAACCTGTCCTTGAACTCTTAACAGAATTTTGGATGGCCTTACCAAAATAAAAAGAATGCTGAGCAGCCTAAACCATACAATAAAATATTCCTTCTATTGGAGCTGTCACATACACTAGATGAGAACTCTCTAAGCTATAAATGTTTCATAGGAAGCCAGGTCAAGGAGAAGAATCTGATTCAGGATACCTACCTGATGATAAAAACCAGATTGCAAATTGTTTCATAAACCCCACTGCCAAAAATCTAACCCGGTATCCCAGATTCATATGCTAGTAAATGTGCATTACTCAGGCTGCAAAGGGAGTTATCATCTTTACAAAATATTTATCTTTACTGAAATCAAATCTGAAGAAGAATCCCAGGATGCAGAGGCAAAATGGTTAAGTTGTCAAATATGGCCTTTTGTGTCTGAAGATATTTGAAGATATTTTCTCCTTGGCTATTTTCTGCTTGGAAAGCAGGAGATCAAATTTGCCAATGTCTCGTCCCTACATCAAAATCTCAGAATAATCCTTTAGCTAGCTTGTCATTGAAAGATACAGGGACGTCTTTCACCAGTTCAAACTAATGGCCATATACAGATGAAATGCCAAAAGAAACTTAGTATTTCTTCAACTCTTTTTTAATTTTATAGTTCAAAAAAAACCACTTACTGTTCAAAACCCGGTAAGATTTCTCCATTCTATTCAGTGGGATTGCAAATCATGCCGTTATTTTTTTAATAAAAAAGTCTTTCATTATAAATAAGAAATCTAAACATATATACATATATTCATATATATTTGCAAATAACCCTGTTCTGTTGGAAGAAAATTATTACAGCTTTTGGTGTGATGACAAGATTGTTTAAAAATCTTGACTGGATGTACATTCATCCTCATACGCAGGAGGGTACAGGCCAACCCAGCTGTCTGTGGGCTGATGCAACCCTGTTAACAAGATCGGATGTGGACAGAGTCCTAGCTATACAAAAGTTGATGAGACTTTTGCTGTAAGCTTAGATGGGACAGCATTTTATGTCAATTTGGAAACAACATCAAAAAGTGATAAATCAAACAAAAATTCTCCAAACTTCAAAAGTGTTGTTGTTGCCTACCTAGTTATGAACTTTCAGCCTGGTTTTGACTTTAACTTATGCAAATTATCTCCATGATTTTACAAATCCATATAATTTAAAAGATTGCTTCCCACATTTTTATTTGAAAAATGATTCATGTGTGAAGATAAGCATTTACTTCTATCAGCACAGAGCATTGGAACTAAAGTGTTTTTTGGCTGGAAGACAAAAGTAGAAATACAGAAGTCTTATCATGTTCTTGTGAGATACAATAAAACTAGGCTTGACCCAAAACTGTTGGAATTCATCTTATTTCATCTTAAATTGTAGAGTTATTATATATTTCCTACTGAGGAGTTTTAATATGCTGAGCATCTAGATAAATAAGTAATTGGCAAGGTTTATCTATAATTATACCAGCTGCTGTGGGAACGGAGATTAGTTCAGCTCCAATGACTTTAATTTGTAAGGTATGAAACATTGTCAATTTGATTGTTTTATAAATGTAGAAAAAAGCCTGTGACAAGCTGTGGGTAGCCAAGAAACCTCTGAGAACCAGCCAGAATTAATCTGTCTGATGAATATTCACAGCCATTTCAGTAGGTATCCATGAGCAGATAGATTTCCGCAGGAGTGTAATCCCACTAATTGTTCCAACTGCTGAGCCCACAGCTATCCTCTACCAAACTTCACCACTGAGAATGTCTGTATGTCTATGTAGACAGTTTCTGTGGTACCTGAAGTCCCAGTCACTGTGTCCCTGAGGTTTGCAGCCCATCCTAGGAAGGGCAAGACATGCATCACACAGCTGCAGTGTCCCTGCTGTAGACCTGCCCCAAGGTGAGAAGGTCCACAAGCTTCTCATGACTACAGATCACCTCCATGGGACAGAGCTCAGGGCCTCTTAGCCCTTCCCTGAAAATTATTTCCTATCTGAAAATGACTGCTCTCCACTTGTGTTGATTCACTCTCTGCAGGACCAAGCTGGAAACATATTTCAGCCGCCTCCTATTGTAAGTCTGTAGACACAGTGTGTGCCTTGCTTTCTCCATGATACATGCAGGTATTTGTATTGCTTTCTCCATCTAGTCAGAAAACCCAAACTAGGTTTGCTCTTCAGCACCTCAGTTGAAGAGAAGTACTGAAATAGGAACAGCTGTTTCTTAGAAGAATAATGACATAGACATGTTATGTACGCTAAATTTTTTACCATTTCTGGCAATAATAGGAAAATATTCTAACTTTTAATCATGTTTTTAATTCTTGAGATGGATCTGTCTCCTCTCCAGTGAATTGTGAATGGCACACAGCATGAGCACTAAGGTTGTTGACAGATTCATAAATACAAATGTGATTAATTTCAGTCAGTGTTTTTATTGTTTCTTTATGTCATTCTTTTTTAAGCCATAACTCATAGTTATTTAGATCATGTTCAGATGATCAATGCCATGTACACAGAGATCAAAGTGGGATAATACAGCTTGTTACATCTTACCGGATTTTCATATTTGTATTTCTTAACTTCCTTAGTGCTACTTTACATTTCAAGATTTGGTTGGATATAGATTAATAGTGAAAATTTATTTAAAATATTCCTTTGGATTTTTAAAGAAAAGCACAGTGTTTATCAAGAAACACACACTTCAACAACATTTTTAAGGGAAGATGAATAAGCACATTCAGGTAGTTAAATCATCAAGAATAAAACAAGGAATTTGCTCTTCAGCCACAAAATTGTGCCTTCTCCTAGCCTTAGAAATTCCCTTACTTCTCAGAAGGCATGAGAAAATATACAGCTTCTATCATGATCTCACCATTAACATCTTTCTTGTATTCCCCATAGAACTGAAAATGTTATAATCAACATCTCTTTTACCAGCAATTACTTCACCAAAATCATAGCATTTTATAAGATTTTCACCGAAAGTAAAATATTTTTGTTTCATTTGATCATTTCAGTGTTTTGTTTCATAAAAATGAAACATTTTTTCCAACTTTTTAAAGAAAAATATTACAATGTTTTGATGAAATTATATTAGTCCATTTTTAACCATCCATGACTGTTGCTCCTAACAATTTTCCTAGTCTTGTGGAAAGTGATGTACTTTAAAAACTTCCATTTGCCTTAAGCATGTGTGAACTTCACTTTCCATTTCAAAAAGTAGGAAACTTTTGCCTCTACAACTGCCCCTGCAGTTGTAGAAAGTTTTAAAAATTGACTGAGCGTACAATTAAGATTCAGAAACTGCAGAAAAAAAAAAAAGCCTAAAACCTATTCTTTTCCTAAAACACATCATCTTAAAGAAATGTTGTAACTTGAAAGGAGAGCCAGCTGTTGGTCTATTTTTTAATGTATGATATTAGCAGTCCTGCACTGAGACTGAGATAGACCTCACCCCTCTTCAGGAATTCACCACATTAAATATTTTTCAGTACCTTGCTGCATTAAGTGCTATGTTCATTCTGTGCAGCTTCTGATGGTTCAATCACTGCTTTTATTTTTCTTCTATTGGAAAACTTGACTTTTGCATAGCTTTTTGAGAAAAGTGGGGGTCATCCTGCAATAAAAACCATGCAGATCCAACTCCCTGCTCAGCTCTTGCCCATTGCCTGCCTTGCTGTAGAATATATATTCACTCTCTCTTACTGGAGCTGCTCCAGTATCCCTACCGCCTGTGTCTGTATTACACTATACATTACAGCCATTACATATACGTAGCGTATACAGAAATGTCTCATTTAGGGGCTGTGTGTGCATATGCACAAACACACACGCACACACAAAATACAGTAACTGATAACTGATTCAGAGACCAGAATTTGGCGTTCTCACCTTCTCAGGTAAGTGGCCTGGTGATGAGGCCAGGACTCCATCTCTTCCTCAGTGAATGCTTCACTGCCTGCATAAGGTGGTACAGCTCGGGAACAGCTAAGACCCTCTGCATTTGAGTTCCTATGTAGACAAAACTTATTTAATTGTATAATCACAACAGAATCTATGCAACAGGAAAGTGTTTTATGCTTGCGTCTCTGGATTTGAGTCTTCTTGTCAAGTCATCTAACCTCTTTATCCCAGGTTCAGGGCTTATGTTTCATACTCAGCTGAAACTTTTCCTTCAGAATATTTGATCAAAACTGATGGATTTATTCCTCCAGGAAAAATAAGTTTCTCCTCATTTGGAAAAAAAAGGCTGAAACAACTCCCAGTTATTTGAGAGTTGGAATTTTTAGCACATAAGCCATCTAAGTGACTTTTTGGTGAGAAGCCTAAGAGAAAGAGGAAACTCCATGGGCACAGGGCCCAGAAACACAATGTTAGATCCCATTTTACATTAATTTGATTCTAGATCAAGTATTGCTGCATACTGCAATTATGGTAACATGTGAAAAAGGAAAGGAGGTTTAGCAGGTAAGTAAGAGCCAGACCTCCTCTGATACACAGAATAATATTAGCATCTTAAAATCAATGGGGAGAATAGTCCAAAACACAAATCAGGGTAACAAGCTGGTCTCTGGAGTAGAGTAGAAGGTAGTGCTACACATATGAAGTGCTATTTGAGTTGGTATTCACTAAAAGGAGTCTGAAAATTCTTTTGCACCAACTGGTAAAGGAAGAGTAATCCCTACCATTGGCATCCCCTCTAGGTCTTTTTCCTCCTTTTAATTACTGATGTCAGAATTGATAGGTAAGTTAGCTTACACATGTATGCGTTCCAATTCAGATCTCAAATCTGATTCTTATTACTCAAGAAGTAAATGTTTCATGTCTGCTTTCTTTTTTTTTGTTATAGGTGAAACAGTCTACATCATTGCCTACTCCTCCTGCATAGTTCTCATCCTAGGAATAGTCCTGTTGACTCTCCTAAAGATCAGGTAATTTGATAGGGATATTAATCATTCATTCTAGGAAACTGGAAAAGCAGAAAATAAAATGCTTTGACTTCGTTAAGAGGTTAGCACTGCGATTGTCTTTAAAAACAGTGCAGCATGCCCCAGTGATGGAAAGAACTGACATTGCGGGTATCAGCAGGAAGGAGTGAAATATGATGCGTATCTACAATGCCCTCCATTCATACAGAGATCCCAGGCTTCAGGAGGTTTCATTTCCTGTTCCATGGCAGGGGAAGGTGAAATCTGAATTCAAAAATTCTGTGAGGCTACCTTCCTAGCCCTGTAGCAGGCAGAGGTAATGCAGAAAGGAAATGAGAATATTCAGCATTATAACATATTTAGAAACTGAACCATGAATGCTGCTATTGTAGTTAATATTCTTGCCAAATGCCATTTTTGCTGATAGGATTCTGTAAACATTCCCACACACACAGTATGAGAAACTGCCCATACACCAATGCTTGGTAAGAAAACAGAAATGTGCATTCACTTAGTTAAAGGAACATGGCCTTTTCTTAAATGATACATTTTCTTGGACCAAATTAAATGGCCAGATTTCAAGAATTACACTGTCAGATGATAGGTAACAGAACATGATATAGAAGGAGCTATATATAGTGGGAGGGATATTGAGTCAAATTTCATTATTAAATTCAGAGGCAGATCAAAGAGGAATCATGCAGAAAAATACAAAAGGCAAGTCAAGGATATATGGGAGCAGAGGCTTTCTCTTTAGGTTTGCAGTTGCAGGAATATCAGCATATAAATAAAACCCAGCTTTAAAGAATAGAGGGGATGGAAGAAAGAACAGTACATTAATAACGGTGAAGGGAATTATTTTATACCAGGGTGTTCATCATAAAAGGAGGGGAATTTTGCCACTGATTTCAATTAAGCCAAAGTTCAAACCAAAACCTGTGTAGTTTTATGTTAAATACATGCACATTCTTTGTTTTCAGAGTCTGCAGAGCAAAACATGAGTCAAGAAGTCCCTCACCAGGCCATTCTTCTGAAACATTTATGGTCCATTATAAAAGTCACAGATGAACTACTCTGTTGCTTATGCTTTTTAAGGCTATTCTTGAAAGCCAGCCTGTTGTACATATGCGGTAATAAAATGTATATTAGAAAACCTACTATAAATTATGGAATTTTGTAGTTGCGCATATAAAACATTTTTATATTTATTAACACTTATTAAACCTTGCACAAGCTAAAAAAAAGTAGAACTTTACTCTCTTTCCTTTGCATAGATTCACAGATCTGTCCTGAGCTGCACATTTCCTACATCTTTAGATGCAGGTGACAACGGTATAGCCGCTGTGTCAGCGTCAATCTGCTTAGCAGCGGCAATCTTTGCAACCTATCCTTCTGATCTGAACTTATCTGGCAGAAAAGAAAAAGAAATCCTCTCAGAAACATTTTAGAGAGCTGTTAAAAAGTACATATGTGATAGTTTTGTACACTAGGTTCACAAGTACCTAATGCCGTATTTGTAGGTAAGCTACCTGTAGTTTGATGGTGGAGCACTTGGTAGGGCAGGAGGAGATCAGGATTACAAACATTTTCAGTATGAAAAGGAATTAAACTCTGATTATCTGAGCTAAAGCTTTGACTCCAGTATGTTGTTGTTGAAACTGGTTATATTTTTCCTCTTCCTTCAAGAGGAAATAAGTGAGCCTTGCCAATGCAAATACAGTAATTTTTAAAAGCATTTTCTGAATGCCTTGTGGAGAGAGCACTTGCTTGAAGTTGAAGTGAAGTGCCTAATTCTCAAGAGAGAAGTTACAACCCATCTCATCATCTCTGTTTCCTATTCACTGTCTCTAGGCAACACCTGAAGTGCCTCATTCTCCCCGTGCACTGTACTGGGAGTCATGGTCCCTAGTACACCACTCTGGATCCCACTTTCTGGCTATGAGTTCTGGATTTCTCCCCATAGTTGAGTAGTTTTGCTAGATTTAAGCTTCTATTTACTAGCAATTGGTTGTCTTTGTTATATGGTTGTAATGATCTGGTTCTGGTCAGCACAAAATAATGAACTGGCATGTTATGAGTAGTGTGTGTATTGTCTTGTTACGCTAGTATCTGATGAATTAATTTTATTTTTAATTTGAATTTTGTCTGAATTCCCACTAAATGTAACTTACACAACAAAGAGTATCAGGAATGAAATACTGGTTTCACTGAATTCAGCTCCAGTTTTGACCATGACTGATCTAGTTCTAGGGCTAGAATCTATGATGTGATCAGAAGAGCAGGAATCTCTACTCTTCAATCTGACTTTTGCTTCTGGCTTCGGTGGCTTGTGAAATGATTTAGGTGTGCAATTCTATGGGGGAGAGTTTTAAAAATTTGTAACAATTATTACAACATGCATTTTCTCTTTCTTTAGGATCTGCATAAAGCCAAAAATTCCTTCTTGTTTCACAATCAAATGCTATCTCATTGCTAAATCAGCCTTTGGACAAAAATACAACAGAAAAGTGGAAAGATGGTCAGTTTTTTAATCAAAACAGTCTCCTTTGTCAATCCAGCCATTTGCAGCATTTAGTTTACCTCCTACTATGTAGGTATTTTGAAAATAGTATATTAATATTCTTCATCTTAAAACTGGGAAGAGGAAAAAGTTGAAACTGAAAATAGTGTTGAGAATATGTTCTCATCAGTATTGGATACAAATATTTCTTTATATAGGAAATATACTTATGAAGTAAACCCTATGTTGTTTTTCAGTCCACATTCAAAAAGCAATGATGCAATTCTGAACACTCTGTGTCACAAAATTTGAAGATATTAATTTATATTCAGATTTAACTAAAGATCAATCACAAAAACATCTTTTGTAACTTTCTGTCTTATAAACTTTTTATTTTCTTATTATCTTATACTTAGATGTTAGGAATTCTCGTCATACGTGTGCTTAGACAAACAGACAAATATTTAGAATGTATTTGAAGCGGAGGGTAAGTATGTGAGTTACTCTGAAAGTAAGATAATTTAGTGGCTATTGTGTTGCTTCTGTAATTTTACAAGCTCTCTTCATTAGGGCTGACTTCAATGCTTAGTGGAAAAGTACATTTCCTCTATTATACACATAAAATATTATTTTGGTTTATATTTCCTAGTGACACTGTATTTTGCCAATTGTATCTAGGCGCTAATTATTAAATAAAGGAATTTCTGCTGCGATGATCTGTATTCAGGTGATCATTATTAGACTCTAATTGCATCATTAATAGTTTCAGGATGGAAGCAGAAATAGTATCTTTGTAACAGTCTCATCATTAAAATCTTTTCCCCTGATGTGAGACATCAGCACCTAATTCCCAGCTGAGGAAAATTAAGTCTCATTGATGACATAGGTCATTTTGGGTGAGGATGTGGTATTCATACCCCTTCCATTGGAGCGAGGACATCACAGAGTGAAGAAATGAAGATCGGTTGGGCCAGAGGGAGAAAGTACAAATTTTAGCCTTACAGCACTCTCATTTGAAAGGGGACATACTGGGTTCCAGTTTTTCTTTCAAGATTGTTTATGTGTTTTATGTAAAAATTGTTTCAAATTAAATGTGTAAAGAGTTTCTGAGACAAGTATGCAGAACTAACTGTTCCTTATGCAGAACTAAAGCTACATGGCTGTAACATCCAAGCATCCACTTCTCCTGTCTTGCCACAGTGAGCCTTGAATTCTTCAAAAGGAAGATTTTCCTCAGCTGCCTCACCTGTTTGTGAGGTGAGAGAATGGGCTGCTTGGAGAGACAGGTGTGGACTCAGCCTTTTCAGGCTGCTGTGGGAATCGCATCCTGCTACGCTGAGCTAGATGTCAGATGAAGCTAGTAACACAGGAGCTGGATGGCAGCAGCACCAACACCATCCCCAAGATGGTCCCTGGAAAGACTGAATACTATTCAGTTCTTTCAAAAAAATTACTGTAGGTGTCCTTCCACTGAGGAAATACTAACTGTTGGATTCCCGCTGGTGAAGATAACTAACTGCAGCTCATGTTAAGACACTTAAATGGTAGCATGGAGTAGGGAATTTTACTGTTGACTTTCCCAAGAAAGTTCCCTGATCAACAAACGCTGATGTTTCAGACCACATGCTAAAGTCATTCAGTCTCCCATGAAGTCTGCGGCAGGTCTTAGACACCACATAGAAGGCACAGATTTCTACTTTGCAGTGGAACATCTGAACACCTCATTGAATTTTTCAACTCCTACCTCCATTCCTGGCTGTAGCTTTTAATGTTTAGTTAATGCTGGGAATGAATGTTTCCCTAGTAACTTAGAAGAGATCAGTCAGCTATAAAAGCACACAGGAACAACTGATAAAAAGGTAATCCTAAGAAAACGTACTCCAAATGGATTACGAGGTAACAAAGTCAACAGAGGCGTACATGTTAGAGTGACAGCTAACATTTGCTAATGCCGTATGTGTGAGCTGGTTAGTCAGAGCTGCCGAATCCGGCGTAATACATGAGCGTATCAGTTTCAATAAACACTGAGATAGATTTTATTTCAGCTTTAACACCACATATTGCAAAATCACAAATGCATTTAACCAAGAGGGTACATGACAATTCCTTAACAAACATATCATCTCTGACATAGGTTTCAAAGGACTAAGTTGACTTTGGCTGTAGTCCTTCTGCCTGTGTGTTATTGCAGCAATGAAGATCACCACTGTGTTAGAGCAGGACCGTAGAGAAAAATAATCTTCAAAAATACAAATAACAAAAGAAAAGCATTGATCAGCATGTCATGAACTGGAAAGTGTCTTCACTTCTCCAGACTGATTCTTCTGTTTAGTCAGTTCTCTAAACATTTCACAATCCACAGAGAGAACTTAAGGCAGTCTGAGAAAAATTCAGTGGCAGAAAATACTCATTTTCAGGCAGTATTTCTACTCTTTAAAAATAACTCTGTGAAAAAAATAGGCAGTTCTCATACTTTCACACCAACTCTTTGGACAAGTATTATTTATTTCAACAGCACTGATCCCAAACATAGGAATTTTACCTCACAGATTTGCAGTCTTCATTTTGTGACTCCTTATTACAATAATAAAAGTTTTATGAACTCAAATGATGCTATTAAGAAAGGAAAATTAGCGAAAGCCTCTCTGGACTTTTTCAAAAGACCAGAATATTCACTTCTTATTTCCATAAACTCTGGTTATACATGAAAATGAAACATTAAAGTGCTGGTCCAGAGCCAAGTTGCCCTAATACATAAAAGTTTAAACTACAAAGCAAGCTGCTGCTGGAACACATCAGCGCTATCCATGTTTGGGGTCCATGTCATTGCTGTCTTCTGAAAGGCACTGAAGAACAATTATGTCCATTACTAACTGAACTGATCAGCTTCTCCAAATAAAGGACACCAGCTGTGCCTGTAGAACAACGTAACATCTTGATCGGCCAAAGAAGCCAGTATTTGACTTTCTAGCTATTGCCAACAACATGGGAAAAAGAAAAAACTACTGGGAAAGAATTAAAGAAAATTCCAGCAATATGACACCGGTCAGCTGTTGAACCTTCACAGGTTCAGACCAGAGCACAGACCGATGACTGCCCTTGGGAACTCCAATTTACATACTCCATGGCCCTGGCACAAATAAGATGATTTCCATGTTGTTCTGTGAGATTTCTGCAGTGACTTTGATACAGTGAGCTACAGAAGAAAGTCTCCAAAGCATAGAAGTAAATATCTTGGTACATCTAATTTGTTTTCGATAAGACTCAGAGAGGGCAGTCAGTAAGTACTCCTCTCCTTTTGCAGGCTAGCAGAGCTTATGCTGTCCTTTTTTCAGCATTTTCAGAGGACCATCAGCAAAACAGACAGGAAGAGAGCATGTGCCCACATTCCAACAGTGTGATCATGATATTCAGCACTCTGATGCTTTTTTGTGATACCTTTCAACAAACATATATATATATACATATATATATATACGAACACTTGATCATGGAAGCCAAACATCTGGATCCAAGCCTTCCGCAACCAGAGGGTTATTTCAGGGTGAGGCAACAGCAGTGTACTCAGTGGGGGACACTGATAGGGACTAAAAAGCAAGCACATCACTCTTTAATAAGGGGTCACTCTTAATAAAACCATAAAGATTTAGAAGTTCAGAAGCACTGGAGAGCAGCAGCACCATCACATCACTTACAGTTCTTGCCTTGTGTTTGAAGGGATGTAGTCTCACCTGCTTTATTACATGCTGAACTCAAAGCTGCCTGTGTGAGTGATGCGTGCTCATGGCATAGCTACTGGATTAGCCCTTGATCTTGAGGGCAATGTATGCCTATTTTGTCAAGCCAAAGATTAGGTGTTAAAATGCTCCACACAGGCAAATCAACGTCAGTCCATGAAAGCAGAGCAGCAGCACTTTATGTGCCTGACAAACTTTAGTAGTGAGAACATGAGATGTCTTGGGATTCTCAGTCACAATACAAGTAAAGAAGGATTTTGTGGGGATTGCTCACCTGGACCCACATGCCTGAATTAATCCCAGGTGGAACTTTTGGCACATAAATATTGGTTGTTTTTTTTTTTTAATCTGGCTCTATGTCTCTTCCTCCCTTGTAACGATCCTGACAAACAATCCATTTGTCTGTGACCTCCCCCCGGATTACTATAACTCACTATGCGGTTGAAGCTGAACGTGCGGGTAAAGCATGGGCTCCAGATGTGACTGCTCATCTTTTCCAACGATCACATCATTATAGATTAACAAATCTGCATTTAAGTCTCTCCACAAGCTCTCAAGTAGTTTCTAAAACAGACCTAATAAAGAACTGAAGCATTTCAGGCTGTTCATCTCCATGATTTAATAGGTACCCCTTCTCAGTGCATAGGGACTAAGAGCCTCAGAAGTGCAAACTGGACAGCCCAGATGCTGAGAAGCCTAGGATGCACTAGACACAGAGGCATATCTGAAACTCCTCCAGAGTGTAAGGGTCTCCTAGTGCCAAAGTTAGCAATCCTTCATTGTAGTTAGGAACATAGATGTCTAGAACTCTCAAAGAACTGAACAGAGTTAGCTCTTTTATTCTATAGTCTATGTTCTACATACGTATTTTACTTAATGCAAAAGTTGTAGAAGCACTGAAAACACTGACTTTTATCTAAGATCTTGTAGTTAGTATATTTACCAAAAAAAAGGACAGAATCAGTTCAGTTCCTAACTTGGCCTACAGTTGAATCCTTCACCACCCACCACCTTCAAGGAAAAAAAATCCCTTATCTGTTGCAGAGATTTTTTTTTCTTGTGATCTTTCTGGTCTCAGGGATTTTGAATTCCATCCCACCCAGTGGCAAAACTTCATCTAGATTCACTAGAAAGTGTTTTCTTTTTCAGTTCTATATATAGCCTAGTGGTTAGAGCCATTGATTAGGATGCCAAAAAATGTACATTTAAGTCTCCTCAGACTGAGTAGCAAGATAATCTCAAATAAATTGTTTAGCCTAACATTCAGGCTACTATTTAGAAGGTGGTTTGCATCACTACCTTTTTTCCAAGGGGTGACTTCACTTTCATTCTGTGAGAAGCTCAATCTTGCTCATGTTCGTTAAATATGCTCACAGGATCTTGCATGGAAGAACAGTCATCAGGCCCTACATGAGAACTGCACACTTCAGCTCAAAACGAACTACTTTTGTGCCTGCACAGAAGCAAACTAAAGAGGAAATTTTATTGTCAAACAGGAAAGTATTACAGTGTAGTTAGTCTCCTTCAGGGATAAATGGCACCTGAATTATGCCTTTAGCATATCAATTTTGGCACCTCATTTAGGCTTAATTATTAATTATTAGACTACGAACAGCCTAAGTACTGCTGCAGATTCCTCACTTTTTCATTGGATCTAAGCCATTACAGAATTTTTAAATCTGTGAGTGGTTCAAGACCAAATTTTATTAAACTTTGTGTTTTGATATATAAGCCATAGTGGCTGCTAAATAACAAAGCCCCAGCTATGGGAAAATGAGGCTGGAACATCTTCTGTGGTGATCCAACTATCCATCCAGAGCAGATCAAGTAAATCAGAGTGTTCGTGTCTTTAAGAGAACTTGAAAGTCTTCTCACTAGATACCACAAGAAAAGGTGTAATTTAGTATTTTGGATTGATAGGCAAGATATTTCTTGTCTCAGCTGAACACATTGCTTTGCTTTTTCTTTGACTCTCACCATGAGAAGAATGAAACAATGTAGTTTATAGTAGTTTGAACTATCATTATGGCATAAATAGGATATAGGTTTTACATCAAATTTATAGCTTTTGAGTTACCTGGCAAGCAAAGTTTGATTTTCTAAAGCTGTGCCAATTCTGAACTGCAATACTGGCTAAAAGATTTCAGAAAAAGTTCACTTTGAAATTTCAAAGGCAAGCTGAGACTCAGCTTGGCAGAGTTGAGTTCCAGACAGAAACAATTCAGTCTTTTCCTGATGTTATCTTTCACTTTCTTTCATTTTACCTTTTCCCAGTCTTTCATATTTTGGAGGAAAATGGCAAATACGGAAACAGACCACAGTCCAGGGTTTTGGACTTTCATAGTAACAGGCTATTTTCAGAAAAAATAAAGGTTAACTGTACAATTACAGAAGGATCCTACACAAGCAACCAATAACAGTACTGATGTTTCAAACTGCAAAACCAACAATATTTTCACAGCACATTTGAACAATTTATAGATAGGATAAGGCTCTTCTTTGAATATGTCTATTATTGATCTAAAAATGACAATGCAGTTCACTGGCATCTTGCTGAAAATTACACAATCAGTAGAGCACAAAAAAATTTTTAAGTGATTCCCTTCATGTAAGTTAGTCCAGTAGAATATTATTATTCTCAAAAATTTGTGACTTAAGGGAAAATGCCAATTCATGGAATACAGAATAAAAAATCAAATTGTTTGATGAGATCTTGGACAAAAACTTAGTGCCTTCTACACTTCTACACTGCTACCCCGAATTATGGTTGAAAACCTTGACAATTTTTGATTGCTTCATATAATTAGTTTTTAATACAGTTGATGAAAAAAAAGCAACAACAATTCAACATATGTAACAAATAAGGAAATTTGCATTAGATTTCGAGGATCTGGCAGACTGCCAGACACCACAAAGTCTTGGAACAAGATAAAGTCATCCATATACTTAACAGATGTTAGACAAAACAAAAATTAAAAAATGCTATTGCTAAAAAATTCTTCTGGTGAATTCAGATTTGGCTCCATGTTCATAACACAATTGACTTGACAAATGAAAAGTAAAGATTCAGATAAATAAAACACATAATAGAATGGCCACACACAGTGTGGGATCTCATAAACTACTGCAAATATTTGTACTGTTTTAAAAGTAATCTTGATTATAAATTAACTATGTGTTCGCTGCTTCTAACCAGTTTTCCTGAAAAGAACTAAAATTCAATTTAAAATACGGTAAAATGTCTCAGTGTTTATACATTTTCCTCATCTGTAGAAGTATCAAGCACAGAGTTCTGTACTACAGTCATTTATTTCTTACTTAGAAATCAGACAATTCTTCACAACACAGTACAGTACATGAACTCTTCCCATAATAAAAAGTTACATATGGGTTCTATTTTGGTTCTTTTCTGAAATTATTTTCTTATGTTTGTTTTCTTGATATAAATGTCCTTGGTCAAGGTAGATGACAAATGTAATTAAACTGAAAAAAAAAAAACAAAAAAACCCTATTAACTATCCATTGATAGTTCCAGTATTGAAGGAAGCTTGTGCAACCTTTGAATTTGTTTTCTTGTTCAGAGCTGTACAGATGAAGTTTCCAGCTTCCATCACTGTATAGAGATTTACTCCCTAAAAAAAGAGGTGAAAAATGTTAAGAATAATAAATGCATATGTTGAAAATGCTTAAATTCCACAGTACTTTTGTTCCTGGGTCCAATTTTTGCAAACAAAGCTCCTGATTCACATCACAGGTTGGTAATGGAGATCAGCAGAATTACAGTGACATACACAATAGTCACAGCTTCCAGTTGTTTGGAAGACTCTACCACTTTGAGGGTGATTTCTTACCCTAAGAGTAGGGGACCAAATACTCTAGTAATATCTTTCAAACTCAAAAGAATCTGGAATAAAGAACTGGAATGACAACTACAAAAAGTTGGAAGAAAAATACAGTGTCTACATATCTGCTGTACTTATTTATCACCCAACACTAAGAAACTTCATGCTTGTAAATATCCCATTTACAGCTCAGGAAAATGGAGGAAACACACTTGTATTGGCAACCAAGCTCAGTGAAAAATGAGATCCTGCATTCTCTTGAATAAATATAATCTTCTTCTTGAAGAAGGTCCCTTCAATGTAAAATTACAATTTACATTGCTAGCCCAACTGAGCAAAAAATTGCAGTTGCTTGATCTGTCTGTGCTAAAAAAAATGTTCCTTGGGCAAGCAACTATTTTTTAACTAACATAATATACCTATCAGAAATGCTTGATTGCTAAAACGGAATCAGATCCCTGATGAAAGAGGAAAAAAAAATACTTCATTATTAGTCTCCTGGATTACTTATGTACAAGAAAATTTTTTTAGTTAGATTGTATAAGTGAGGTAAGTACTTGCTCCAAAAATTGGAATCTAGAATCATAGAACTGTTAGGGTTGGAAGGGACCTTTAAAGGTCATCTAGCCCACCCCCCCCTGCAAGGAGCAGGGACATTTTCAACTAAATCTGGTTGCTCAGAGCCCTGTCCAACCTGGCCTTGAATGTTTCCAGAGATGGGGCATCTACCACCTCTCTGGGAAACCTGTTCCAGTGTTCTACCACTATCAGTGTAAAAAAAAATTTCCTTATATCCAGTCTGAATCTGCCTCTATTTTAAAACCATTACCCCTTGTTCTATCACAACAGGCCCTGCTAAAGAGTTTCTCCTTGTCTTTCTTATAAGCCCCCTTTAGGTACTGGAAGGCTGCTATAAGGTTTTCCTGGAGCCTTTTCTTCTGCAGGCTGAAGCCAGTAAAGTTCTTCTAGACAGGATGTGAAAGGAGACTTTGAACTACCAATACACTGAGCAGCCACATAAAACTGGAAGAAGTGTGTCACTCAGCACTAAAGGGAACAAGATGTATTGTGCCATAAATACACTTTCACAATACTTATGGATTTATGCACTAAACTTCAGACCAAGACTTGATTTAGATGCTTAATCCTTTAATTGGATCTAGCACTTATTTCCATGTTCTACACTAAACTTTGCCTTTTTCATTCTTGGAACTGGCTAAAAATGTTAATGAGAATAGAAATTATTTCATGGAAATGTAATAAAAAAAAAATTTTAATGTGAAAAAAAACTTCAAAGTTTCTGATCAGCTCTAGTATATAGCATAATCTAAAACATAATTCAAATACATCCTTTTATTACTGTCTCATTTTAATACAGTTATAATAATGGTGATTTCAGCTCATTCTGTTTATGCTTTATTGGTCATTACTTAGGCTTAGTTTGTGGACTGCTATTGCACATAATCAAATCTAAAAAATTCTTACGAGTATCTGTGCTTTTTTACTAGGAAGAAATGAGAAACATACCACCATAGACATACTTCATAGCTAGATTAAGGAAGACGGCAAAATAAAAACCCCAAACTATATAAAATTCACATTTTCAGCACTGTAACACTGCATAATATGGTATGTGTTGATAAGAAACGTATGTTCACAGTTCACATTCATTAGATAGAATAAAAGCATCTCTGCCTTTTAAATTGTCTTTCTTACATATGTGTTGTGAACCAAAGAGGATTACCATGAGCATTCACAAACATGACTCACAGATGGGGATGGGAAAAGAGTAGTGACAGGTGTATGTGAGGTTGTTGAGTCAAAATAATATGTCTTCAGATAGATACTTAGAAATGTACTTAACTGTACTTGGTAACCACTCCCTATATCCAGAATTGTTCCTTGACACCAAGGATTAAAACCACGAAACACAAAGACAAGGACCTATGAACTTGGCTAAGTGCCTTAAGTCAGAAAAGCTTCTGCCAGAACGCAAAGTCCTTTAACTCCCATTGACTTCAATTAATAAGTTCTCATTCACCATTCATAAATACCAAGTCTATTATCTCTCTGAACTTTGATTTTGGTGTCAGTAATGTGAGGCTAGCAGTACTTAGTTGCGTCTCAGAAAGGCTTATTGTTTGCCAAGCACTCTGAAGGCATGATAAGCACAAGTACTATTACTGTAATTACATAGGAAATATATAAAACTGTTTTTATAGAAAGTACATGTCTCCCTACAAAGTTGCATAAGCATTAATGAACTATGACATAATTATCTATCCATTGCCATGGTACAAGCAATAAATCTCTTTGTAGATGGGCTCTGCTAGGAAGTTATTTTGCATTTGGCCTGCTAGAGATTCATTTCACACGTCACTTCTAGGTTACATGTTCTGAAGAACAGTATAGAACAAGCATTAATTATTATCTTGATGTATCTACTCAATTTGAACTCAATAATGTACACTTAAATACTGTCCATCCTTTGGTTGACACTTTAAGTGACTTCCGTCAACAAAATGAAAGCTCTAGTGTATAGCTGAGAGAAACATGAGAAAGCACTCCTTACAAATGGATAGCACTAGTAATTATAATTTAATTTTGTGCCATTACACAACAAGACACTTAGTAATAGATTTTTGCAATAATGACTTCACAGAATTGGCCATGGTACCAAAACCAACCAACACTGCAAAGACCAAAGCTCACATATGAAGATAATAATTTTGAGGCTCTGTGTCACTCATCCTGTAAACCACTCTTTTCTTAATGGGCCAGAAAAGGGTCAAGATGCAATCTTTTGTCTTGCTATTGCCTAATTTTATTTTTTTTAAAAAAAAAGGAGAAGTAAATGTTTGATAGTAAGATTCTTGTCTGCATGGGATTTGGTATCAACTTTTAGGACAAGCTAGATTCCTACTTGGACACCAGATCATTAACAGATTAATAAATCATATCAAGAAGCCTGGAACAAGGTAACTTTAATTTAATCAGGCTATTTTTATTTAATTGATTCATTTTGCTACAAGTCAGTTGGAAAATTCAATGGATATTTTGTCCAAGGAAAGACTATACTAAAAGCCTAAGTCTACAGTGCACAGCAATGTTAAAGTGAAATGCATGATTTCTCCTCCTTATTCCAAAGAACTGTGTTGTTTCAAAAGAACCAACACCTTTTTCATGAAAAAAGCTACCCCAAAGCACATATGAACAGTTCAAAACACTATCCACTTGTACAATGGACACTTGTGATTAAACCTTTTCTGAACAGTTATCTGACACCTTCCTTGAACTCCCCGAGAAGCACATGAAAGCAACTCTGGAAGGTACTTAATATGATGTAACAGTGCTCAGGAGATGTACAATTCAAGTTCCATGATCCTTTTATGTCAAGGCACTCTGTCGGCATGCGTGCAACACCAAACTGAACCAACAGACAAGTAATAAGCTCGCCAATAACTCAGATCGTTGTATTTCAGACAGCAGACTTTTCAGTTGCTTTCTGCAGTAGTTTAAACACAAACCACACATGCTGCAGTTTTGGCAGGTCTTTATGTGATCTCCTTTGAACTTGACTCTCAAAGCCTATGTCTAAGTTAAAGGTAAAGTCATTGTATTGCTCGAGTTAGTACAAACTCATTAAGCCACATTTCCAGAACAATGATGACCAACAGGAAGACCAAAGAGCCTTTGGAGAAGGCAGCATCACTTGGTTCCCAGGAATATGGAATAATTAACATGCCAACCAAGCCAGGGACACTAAATGTGTGCTTTTGAAGAGTGATGCTCACTGGTAAGTTCATTAAAGCACAGTTCAGTGCAGATAAGCTGCTTTGCCCTCTCCTCCAAGAAGAGTGTTGGAAATAAAAATGACTGTGAAGACTGCTAGACAGGAAGAGATTTTGTACAATTTTGAAATATATTAAGTGGATACCTGAGAAATAGCAGTATCCTGTGCTTGCGCTCCAGACATCACAACTTCTTTCTACTTTGAAGCCAGAAAAATTGATAACAAATCAATAAGCACTACGAACCAAATCCAAAGCTCTGTGAAAAAAGTTGAGGTCCGCTCAGTTTTTCAGGTGTAGAGCTGATCAGCCTTCTGGGGCAATGTCTACAGTAGTGATTTTATTTGTGGTTACTGAGGCAGAGCAATGACTCAAAGCAATTGCTACTGAGCAATTCAAATTCCTGTCAAATACACAAACCAGTTCTACTCTAAATTTCTAGTGAAGACAATATCATTCATGTTATGTGTCAAGCCATGTTAAAGCACTGAGTCTGTGAAAACTACTATTTGCTCCCCATATTTTACTGTACAGCACTAGTAACTGTCAGGTATGTATCGTATGTTTTCGAGAAAAATATTTTTGTTTTCCTTAAAGTCTTTATTAGAAAAGTAAAAATATCTTACTGTATTGATCCCCAGACCATTAAGCATGTATATCACATCTTCTGTGGCTACATTTCCAGTAGCACCTTTTGCATAGGGACAACCACCCAGTCCTGCAACCGATGAATCCACTACAGCAACTCCCATCTGGAAGACAATAACACAAAAATGCAACATCAGCACAGAGTATTATTTATAATTATTCATAAATAGCAGGCTATATACATTAGTTACCATGGATAAAATACACATTTCTCCACAAATGGATGTGTTTCTCAGAAGAAATTCCTTATAACAGTGTTAGTCCTGACACATTTACAAGGCAAGACACTTCAAACACAAGATGTGGAATAGAGAACTAACGGTCCATTGCATGGGATTTTGGCAGATAAGATGATTGTGGGTTTAGAGCCAAACAGATTTTTATGTCTTTTCTATCTTTATCTCTCTACATGATTGTAAGTAGCCTGCATCTATTCCTGCAAAGGCTTACAGGCAACCAAACACAATCCATGTGCTTATTCAAATGTGTAATATTAAGCATATGTACAAGTCTTTGCAAGTTTGAAGTCTTAATATTAGAATCTGATTTATGTGTCATCCAGAAGATTTTGGGACATCTACCCTTTAAAATGTGTTTCATATTAATGGCTATTCTTCCACAAAAACCTTTCCTCCTAGTGCTTTCTCTCTTCTCATTTTCTTTTCTTTCCTCTTTATTAGAGATCATGAAATCACCATGTAAATTTTTTTTCTTGTTTTAGAGGAAGACTACAAGGTATTTAAACCCAAATTAAACATCACAATGTAAAGAAGAATTAAATTCTGGCAGATCTGTTAAACAGTTCAAAAATTTAAATCACCTGGAAATACAAGCTTAAAGTACTTTACCTGGTGACTCTGACCCATTGTTTGTCATATTCACCAGTCTAGAAGAAAACACAACACCCAAAATAGCAAATTTTATACCCTAACACAATCGTGGAGCAGCATTCAAAAGCCTAGTTTTTAAGATACTTGGAATAACTGAATAGCTTGGATGTGACTGAAGTTCTCCATAGACATACGTTACAAACTTTGAATATTTTTAAAGAGAGTAATTGATGCGCAGTGTTAAGTTTTCTCACTTAATTTAAGACTTGAAAAAAACAGCCAGCTGTCATAAACTCACAATTCTCTGATTTTTATTTTCTTCCTACTCCATCCAAGCTCCTTCTCTCTCCTGATCCTCTCTCAGCATATTCATGATAAAGAACAGTAAACTAGTTACCAACTCTGCCCAACAGATACTATTACATATCCTATGGGATAAAGCTTTCCCTGGGAGATTGGTCAAGAAGAGAAAGGAACCGAATCTTTGGTTTCCACTGACTTGTTTAGTGAGGTCTTGCATCCTTTATTTCTGTGATTAGATTTTAAAATAAAGCTGAAATTCGGAAGCTTTTTTTTTTTTTTAACATGTTAGGTATGTGATACAGGACACTGGCTCTCTCTTGCTAGAGAAAGCTCTTCAGATTTCCCCTTGAAGAAGATTAGATGCCTTTGGAGGCATGTAGAGATAATCAGAGGCAGGCAGTGATATTAGGCAGAGAGGTCATCAGATCTTCAAAGACACCAACTTCTCTCTACCGTAAGAACACTAGAGGGTTCTCCTCCCCCTAGGGCTAATTTAGGCAGATGTGCACCAGAAGTTTAGAAGCCAGGCAGACTGAATCAGGGTGCAATCACAGCTCAAATTCATGACAGGAGTTTTTGTGCAGAGATAAGTTTTCAATACTCCAACTTTGATTTTGGGTCCAAAGAGATTCAGACGTTAAACCACACCTGTTACTCACATTTTCAAGTCAGTAAGGTCAGCTTAGAGGCCTGACTGCACAACGAGCTGATTTTTGTTTCTCTTCTTCTGAGGGACCCACCTGTCCCCACAGGTTAGACCGGGAGCCTGATCTTCTCCTTCACAGCTGGCAAGGTAGGCAAAAGATGCAGTCCTGCATGTAGCAGGTGCTAAATCCTCTTTCTGAATATAGCCACCAGTGGGTTTTTTTAGTCCTGAAATAAACTTCCCTAATGTTTTGTTGTATTTGCTTCTAATTTTAACAGTGCTTTCTGTACTTTTATCACTGGCCTTACAGGCTCTTTGAAGTTCCAACATTTCTGGAGGGCAATAATAAAGAGTAATCCAATGAACCATTGTCCCAGATCCTATTCTCAGCCAGGGAACATTACCTTGAGCCAGGTAGCTGCTCAAGGCCTGTAATAAAGATCTCAAAGGAGCCAAGGTGCATAGCTGTGACAGGCAAGATCATACTGTTAAATATTGCTCACACAGTGAGACTCTCTAAGAAGGGATATTGTACTTTAAAGTACATTAATCTGTGAATTATGGAGGGAATCACCAAAGTACGTTTCACATTTCAGTCACTTGTCACATACTTTGTTTGTGTAACCCACCAGTCAGAAAAAGTGTTATACAACACATCTGTGTCCAATACGCAGAGGATATGCATTTATGATAGCTTTCAACTGGAAAGTCTGTCTCTTTTTGCAGTATTTGCTAAGATCCATACATTTATTCTGGAAGTCATTGCTTCAGACTCCACAGTGGCGGCTGTCGGGCTTGCAAGTGTCCCTGCAGAAACACACCTAAGGCTCAGGGTATGGTGAAGGTCTGGGAAAGAGAAAAGGGAGACTAACATGTAGAAGTGTTGGTATGATACAGGCATACATCCCACCACCACGCCTGCTCTTTCAGGCTGATTTTAAGATTTCCATGAGAAATGACTGTTTCAGGGATAAAACACTGGAAGAAAGTGCCCTTCACGGACTTTTCCACCAGCTGTCAGGTTATGTCAAAACTGCTAGAGCATTCTTCTAGATATACGTATTTTCATTAACTTTTACATGGAGATAAAAGCTACAGGCAAATAATGTGCTGAGGTACATCACCACTGTTAAACTCCCAAGGAAGATCAGTAGACTCAGAAACAGCTTTAGTAACATATAAGCAGTCATTTTCTAACTTCACTGAATTATCTCATGAAATGTTTGTCCTTGTGCAAAAATGGGAAAAATATCAACTAGATTGCATTTGGTGACAATTAAAGCAGCATCTGGAAACACCCAGAAAAGTTTGTCAGTTCAAAGGTGAAAGAACCTTCTCCTGTGGGGTCTCTTTCACTGTGAGAAAAACCAAGAAACAATATACTGCCAGCATTAAAAGGGTGTGTCTTCTAAAGGCACTGGATATATACACATACTAATTTATTGATATGCTTGTACAAACATTTGTGATGCCACAGCAATTCTGCACTTGCGGTGCAAGTCTCAGAACACTGGGGTACATGCTGGTTATTATTGTTTGTTTAAAGCGTTTGTGACTACACAGAGGGGCATGGCATACCACAGCAACATAAAGGTAACATGAAATACACATCTTTACCTAAGTACATCCTAGTATTCTCAGGCAGCTGCCTCTGAGTTAATTCAAACTGCCTCCGCTGGAGACTGGAGTGAGCTCAGCCATTTTAGCCTAACATACATGCATGAGTATAAAAAATTATGTCTTCTGCTGGGTAAGCAGTAAGAGCAGTAACCTCCAGATGATGGACAGTGATAATTGCGCTATCTTTTAAACCATCAACTATTCTGGCTAAACAGAAAAAGGAAAGAATCTAGTCTTAGCTTTACATTGGTAACATCCTTGGTATGGCGGCTGTCATCCTAGTACACGGCACTTAAGTCATTACTTCCCAGAAATAGTGTATAAACATGTTTATGTCTCTATAATTGTATCTGCATCAGGATGGATTTGCCATTTTAAGATTCAGCCAGCTGTAGTGAAGGTCTTGACAAGGTGTACTTAATATAGCAGCTCTGACTGACCTCCAAATCTGACATCTTCAAATCAGTGCTCCTAATATGCAATGAACAGAGTTCTCTGCCTTGAAGACATTGTTCTTTAAAGTTCTCTTCACAACACTTCTGATAAGATGTCTACTGTAACACAGTGCTATGGCAGCAGCAGGCTCAGTTGCATCTGTCCGCTCTTGCATGTGCTATGGGCAAATACAATGTCTTTTCTGATTCATGTGCAGGATCACTGCAGTTCATCTCCAGTGTGGCCCCACTCAAAAAGTCCTTAAATAATCCATACTCTAAGCTCCATTCTAACACTGCTAAAAACAGATGTTGGAAAACATCCTTCAGCAGCACTACTAACTAATGTGGAGGTTAATATTACAGCCCAGCCTGTCCAAGCACAGAGTCTGAAATAGCACCTAATAAATAACTTCTCTGCAAGTTTGAGCAGCTATGAAGCTGTTTGCTTTTGTAGCCATTAAAAGCACAAGGGGCTCTAAAAGAAAAGCTAAAAATTGACATAATGTGTAAAACAAGGCCTCTTCCGTCACCACATGTCCAATATTTGTAAGGCTTTTAAAGGAGATAATGAGTTTCAAGCCTTTCAACGATCTGAGCCTGAAAAACATCCACTGTCAATATGAGATCTTTAAAAAGCCCACAGCCTCGTTGTCACTTCCTGACAGGCACTAAATTGTGCTGAGATTCATGAGAAGTTTCACTGCAGCTATTTCGTAGGATATGTCCTAGACAAGCACTCACTGAACTGCTTACATATGGACATGTGTGTGAATGAACAATGGCTTGGCTTCCAGGACAACATAAGTGCTCCAATCTTTTTTGACACTTGCAGAGTTTTGAGAATCACTAAATTCCTGATAGTGGTTCCTGAACACCTTCCAAACTTCAGCTTTGGCTAGCTGTAGCTTACTCGCTAGAGAAGACAGAAGACTTTTTGCTCCTGTCCCATGCTAACTTCCTAATTCCCCATTGAGAGAGCAATGAATTAAATTCATCACCTTTGTTCAAATAGCCAGTTTTAACAGGAAGCCATTATTGCCAGTGAATAATAAATGATTCATGTTTCTCAGTTTGCTTTACTACCTCCCCATAACTTCTTGATGGGACAGTTAGTCTCCTTCCTTACTGATCTTTAAACTTGGCTTCATCTGACAGAAAATTAACTTTATCCCTCTCTTAAAAACTGCAAGATCAGCATCAGTAACTCCAGGGATGCATGAGAAATAAATCAGAGATTATAAACTGGGTCTCTCATAAATTGGGATTTTTTTTTTAAACTATGAGATTTTGAAACTATAATATCAAGGATCCCAGGTATGCACAAAATAGGTATTAAATAGGAAAACATTTGTTGTCCCAGAAAGTTTAGGGGCCACAGCATTGTGAAGTTCAGTAACACAGTGCCTTAAGGATAGGTGCACATAGATATGACAAAATATCAGTAGTATTAGTTCAGTATTTGTTCAAGGAAGGGAGAAGGAAGGCAGGAAGAAGTAAAAAGGAAGACCTAAATGCATTAGGTCAAAGACTGTCCACACAGAAGGCAGCATATGACAAATACTTCCAGCTGTTTAATCCCGCAGCCCTGTAGGTGCCTAGCGGGCACTCTCGGTGTGGTGTGGTACTGTCCTATTATTGTGCCTCTCTAGCATCAGTCTGCTACCCACCACTACTTGGTATGCCATCAGGGAAACCTTCTCCTGTAGAAATACAGATAACCATAGAAATATAACAAACTATGTCAGCAACGCTTCGTAAAGTGGCTGTGACCATAGAGACCTTTCCATGAGTTATATTATCAAGTTGTTTAAGATCAAGGCTTGCCATCTCCCTTTATTTCAGTAAAACAAATGCAGGTAAAAAATATTATTTTAATATTTGAGGAATTAGAAGTATATATTTCTACATGTAAGGCAATAAAATGGGACAACATGTCTCTGCGGAAAACCCTGAAAATTAACTACATTTCCTTCCCATTTCTTTTTCTGTCTGGTCTTGCTAAAGATTAATAGATCACAAAAGAAAACACTACACTTCAGCGTTAACTCCATTACTATTGACCACAGGGTGTCACTGTTACATTAAAGTCTATAATTTCCCAGTTCATTTACTTAAAAAAATTAATACATTCATAAAAAAAAAATTATTTTCTCCTGAAACATACTAAGATGCAAGCAATTTGTGGGCAGACGTGCTGCATAAAATAGGTTAATATAGCATTCCTTTAACTTATTGCATACATCTTTTCATATTGCTACTGACACATTTATTACAAGCAAAGCTGGCAATGACATCTAGAATTAAAGTTCCCTAACACTTTCCATCACAAGGCCCTACTTTCAATTGTTTATTACTTTGTCAGCCTTAAACTGCTGGAACTTATATTTTCCATGCCTCGTCTCTGCCTCGGGCTGCATTGTTTTGGAAAGTTTTAGTGAAAAATGGAGTTGGCTACTTCCGAGAACAAGTTTTGGGGAAGAAAAATGCTTTGTTATGCTAATATTCAATAATTCTAACACGAGCTTCTTGGAGATACTCTTGTAGCTTTGCACTCTCAAGTTTGGCACAGAAGGAGCACTGATTTTTATGAAAGCACACAATCTGGACTAAGTTACAAGCTTAGGAAAGTGCCACCTCATTGTCAGGAACTGGTCAGCCCTACAGCAAAAATGCCCAAGGGTCAAGAGAGCAGCAACTGACCATGCTCATTCCCTAACCTCAACACAGAACTATGAAGCAGTTTCTTGAAAACTGAGTTGGAAAATCTGTGTCTCAGACTGACAGCACATCATCTGTACAGAAAACCTCTCACCAGCAGGCTTGAGCAGTTGAAATCTATGTTGTGGATCCCATTCTTCAGAGAACTTCCACGGATGGTTAGGGGGAATCAATGCCATTAAACATGAGACTGGTTTTGAGGATTTTGAAAAGTTTAGAAATCAAAATCCTATGCCATAACGAAGCTAGTAACTGGGAAGCAGACGTTCACAAATCACTTTCAGTATTGCCTATGCAGGCATATTTTGCTCCCTTTTTGAATACGTGCACTCATTTTCATGTACAAGACACTAGGGTTTGCTAATTTGAGGATTGCACACAATTCGAGCTGCTCCTCTGCTAAGGATCACAAAACCTGCAGGGGGAGCAGGAGACACATTTCAAGGTCTTGTCGAAACCCACGAACATGCGATGACCATCAGAGCACCGAGTGACTTTCCTGTCTCCCTTCCTTCCCTCCTCAAGCAACCCTGGGCATTGCCAGATTTCAGCTGCTGCTGATTTCAAGTAGTTATTGTCCCAGATGCTCTTCAGCAGAAGCTGCTGCTGTCATGTAATCCTCCGGTAGTTTAACAGTTTGTCTGCTTGCTATGTCCTGTGAAATAACCTGACCTAAAAATGCAGGATATTCATTTCAATGGACGTTCATTTCTGGACGTAGTCAGAAGATGAGTTAAACAAGTAGAGTGTATAAAATAATAACCTTGTGATCTGGAAGGAAAGGGGGAAGCCAGAGATACAACAACTGCACCAGGTTATCTGTCACATGGAGCCAGGTGACACCCAGGTTTTTGCCATGTGCTACATGCCAGTGAAAATAACCTGAGGGCTTTGAATGGACAAGGAAGATAAAAAGATTACTTAACTTGGTGGTAAAGTTACTGAGGGTTTCTCTGGGACACAAAAATTTTGCTGGGACTGGAGAAAGCACGTTTGGAACTGCTGACACTGGAGGTCCAATAAGAAACAAAACCCACTCACTTTGCAAGGGATGGCTGACAGAGGATAAGCAGAGTAGAGACATACCCACTAAAATAAAATGGCTGAGTTATCATAATGGCTGAATTATGGGACATCAGCTGAGAATGGGCTGGATGAAGGATGGAAGCACAGGTAAAAATTGATGTTTGAGATGCAGGCTGCAGAAAGCACACTTCACTGTGAGTTACAATATTGACAGAGTGCTACTCTGGAGAATCAGGAAAAGGCACCAATCTAGTATTTGGAGTCCACGTGGCAAATGTGGAACAGGTGAATCCATGAATGAAAATGGCAAGTCTGACCCAAGCATCACAGTATCTGAAAAGGCTACTTTTTCCTACATTCAGAGAACATATAACCTAGTTTATCTGTCTTAAATACCCCTTTTATTGGTATCTATCTTATAAGGAAACTACAAATTCTTTTGATCTTGTTGTTTAGCTTGGTTAGCTTCTGCCAACTCCCAACCTGTCTAGTTACTGGAAGACTAATTTCTGTTGATTCACTCTGTGACTTAAGCTGTGTGGCCAAAACTGTTCCTGGAGGTCTAATTTCCCTCACTTTGCATAAACAGAACACTTCCAGCGTCATGCACCAAGTGGCAGAGGACACTAGCTTGTACCAAAGACAGCAAACAAAACAAGTGGGTGGCAGAAAACATCTATTTTTATAAAATAAATTCGTAGCAATTATGGAATTTATTAGAAAGATGGAAAAGCAAAGTAGGACTATTTTAATTCTGTTGTAGTATTATGGTATGTCAGCATCAGTGTATCTAAAGGAAAGAAACGGTAACAGCATTTAAAATCCCATCTGACTTCAATTCAGCCAGAGCCTTCACACAGCAGCACCTGATTCCCCTAGAGCCAGGAACATCACCCACCCACAAAAACCACTTTGTTTTGACTTCCCCATATTGTCTCTGAAATCACACCCATCTGCCACCCAGTCAGCAAAAATGGGGACCTCCCACACATCCCTGGGGCCCATCTCCAGATGTGCTGTGGAGTCCTACAGAAGTATCAGCTTCTTGTCTGAGGCTGATCACCCATACAACATGTGTAGTGTTCACAGTCTGAAAACCACCACTGGCTCCTTGGCGTGGAAGCTGGGAAAGTTCAATGGACCAACATGGGTGCAGGGACTCCAGCATGGCATCAGGAATTCTAACAAGTTCTTCCAGTGTCTGAAAATGTATGCTAAGGTAGGCCTCTTCTCTGTCTTCTTCTGTGTAGCTTTCTCCAAGGAATGCTAAGGCAGACTAAAGGTGAGACCCCAGTTTAAGTTGTTGGACACTAAGATTAACGCCTGTTAGTTCTAGTACAAGGACATTTTCCTCCACAACTAATTCACCTTCACCCAGTGCGTCCTATCTCAACTGCATAACCAGCTTCCACATCTAGAATGAAAAGACCTTTCCAGATATTAGTGAATTTTAGTATTGTTCCCACTCACACTTTGACAACTAGAACTACACTTGAGTCTTCTAGATGTGACAGTACACGGAACAAGGGGGAAGTTGGTAAATATCCTTCATTCCAAGACTCCTTTGTCTCTGCCACATACCAGAACATCTGCTGAAAGTTTTGTCTACTGTTTTGAACAAGATAGCACCAATGACACATTAAATGATCTGTTGCACATTACAATTTAAAGTAGATGACTAGTCGTATCTCATGCTTCCAAGGCTTTTCCTCTAGTGTTAGTGCCTATGCTTTCCAGAAAGTTGCTCAGGTTACTGTTGTAAATATTATAATATCTTCCTTCTCATTTCATCTATTTAATAGGAATCAAGCTAGGCTAGAGTCCAACTTTTTTTCCCCCTCTCAATAACCAGAAAGATTTAGCTGACTTAGAAAAGGAGCAGATTCTGCAGTGGAGCTAAAAACACATGCATCCAAACACAAATGTATCCAGTAGTCAAGCAGTGGTACTATCCTACTCAGGGTGTGGGATTTTTCTTCATCTTCCTTCTAAATAAATGTCCTAAATGTCGGGTAATGTGGGACACCCATGCAGTGAACCACAAAACTCTTGCCTATGGCTTTGTTCCCCACTTGAGATGCAAAATTCACTGTGTTTCACAAGTTCTAACCTGCAGTTGAAGTTCATAGATTTGATTCCTCTTGCAGATCTCAGTAACAATCAATGAAATACCAGAGTTCGCTAATAAGCCAGTAGAAAGAAAAGGACTTGATTATACAAGAGAACAAAAGTCTGTTTTCATCTTTTTAACTGCTGTTACAGTTTTAATCTTTTTGAGGAGGGAAAAAGAAAAGCAACAGCTCTGTTAATTCCCAAGGCTACTTATTTTGCAACAGAAGATACTTGAAGATTTCTAAAGGAAGTCACGCATTTCCAACATGGTACATGTGTTACAATGATACAATTTGCTACTTAGAACTGGGAAATCACTTGAACTTTCATCAAGTGTATAAAGGTGTTAATCTTTATGCATTGTTTTAGTCGTTCAGATTAATTTAAAATATACTACAAGGATGTGCAGAATTTTGAATTCTAGTTTAGTTTTTCCATAATCCATGCTATCTTTTGCTTTTTATATTAATACACACTATATGCTCCATACTTACAATACATAGTATATCCTCATAGCAGTTATTTTCTAATGTGAGAGATTCCTCTTCTCATTTCTGGAGATATATCTCACAACAGAAATGAAGAATTGTGCACCCTGTCTCAAGTTGAATAGATATATATCTCAAACATTCACTATCACTCCATATTAGATTTAAAGTCTAGGCCAAAAATAATTTGTACAGTTAATGTTGCTAAAAAAAACCCTGCACTTTTTATTCAGACACAACTACTATTTTGAATCTCTCTTAATTCTATTTTCATAATCCCCTGAGTGAAACAATACTTTATTCTATTTTAGTATGTAGGATATAAGGAAGGTCAGAGATTCTGTTCACCAATATTCATTGGCAAAATATACTCACTATAAAGAAAAGCAGATTGCCAAGATGTATGGTAATCTACCCTTAGAAAAAACCTCCTGGCATTTAGTACATCATCTGGATTACACAGGTGCGTATCCATCTTCTCCCATATTTGGAAAATAAGACCTGCATTCTCCATTCAAATGCTTTTAACTTATTTACAGCTAGATTTGGAGACTTAATATTTATCATCACAAAGTATAAAGCCAAATGTCCTTTTTCTTCAGGAGCACCAAAGATTAACAGATTAGAATGTTTTCCACATGTCCATTTTACTGTCAAGAGAATATTAAAGAAGTTTTCCAGCTTCCGCAGCTCAGCCAGATGTCAATGGATCCCACAGTGAAGCAAAATTGGCAGAGTAGCCTTCTCATGACCCCAGCATTGTTTTATCAAGGATCAGTTTAAAAGTATAAAGGGCCATTTCTTGCTGAGATCTGTAATGTTTTTCAGCCCTTTTCCCCTGCAATTACACAAAAGTGCTGACTTTGTTGAACTACTGATATGCAGTAGTATTTCTTATGACTTCTCTCACACTGTGCTGTAATTGCTGTTTGTGTTGGCACAAGAAAAGTACCACGTCTTGTTTCCACTGTACATTTCCCGACTCTGGTTTCAGTAACATCAGTGTAGGATATTGTATTGGGCATGTTTTGTTGTGTAAACATTAACTGGTAATGTACCCTGTCAGTCTCCACAGTATGGCCTCTAATTACCAGAGGTTGAGGGGCTTCAGATGGACATTTTATAAAATATTTACAGTAGTTACACTGTTTCTTTTTTTTTTTCACTGGTATCTGTGTTCTGAAAATCATTGCAAGGGAAAAAATACAACATCAAAAAACATTTTAAAAAGCCCAACAACAAAAACAAATGTATTCATTCTTGCACACCTCATTCTCTACAGGAACTGAAGACCAGGTTCCCAATTAGTTAAGCAGAAGTTATGGCAATATTGCGGTAGATATTATGGTATAAATTATGGTATAATGAAGTATTATATCTTTCTGTTTTCTTTCAATTTGATTATTCCCTTTTACATGTTTTCCAACAACAACAACAAAAAATTGTTTATTATTTCTATTAGTACTTTTTCCCTTAAAATTCCTTCTCACTAAATAGCCCCCAAACTTGCAAACAGCTATGCACATGCTTAACGTGATTCAAGACTCAGACAAATGCATTTAACAAACGGGACCACTAAGATCTTGTTGGAAAACACAGCACCTACTGCAAGATTCAGAACCAAGGAGCAATCTCCCTTTAAGAGCTCTGGAATATATGTTTTAGTCATTCATCCATATAATTTCAAGGAAGTAGAATTTTCCATTTTGTGCTAAAATATAATGCCCTGAGTAGAATTCCAGGATGGAAATTAAACAGTTAATAATTACAGTAACGTGATCAAAGAAGATGCAATCAAATAGGTCATCTTTTTGGACACCATAGGCAGAGTGAATCTTTATTTCAAATAAAGTTTTCACCATGATTTTTATCATAACGTAGAAAACTAAAAATAAGTGTGACAGTTTCTCAGCTTCTACTATTCTAGTATAATTGGATCAATTTTTAAATATTCATCACATCACAATACTTTATCACATTTAAATACCTCCAAAAGAATCTTCCTTTCCAATATATTGACAAATTAAATAGTAGCATTAAGGTGGGGAGCCACAAAATGTAATCTGTCTTGCAATTTTTTTTCTCTTGTTCAGAGTAAAGTTCCCTTTTAAAAAAAAACCAGTTGCAAATTGCTCATCCAATACATCTGCCAACAGTAAAGCCAGAACATTTATTTTGTTTAAAAAGGTATTCAACTTAGCATCTTATCTTTTGCTGCAGATGCACATTATATTGCCTTGCTAAGTCTACTTTTATTCTGTTTGCTCAGTTTATTCTTTAGAGGAAAAGATACTACATCAAAGTAAAAACTCTTACCTATTGTTGCAGCTCTTAGTGCAAGCAAAATCTTACTATTATGAACACAGATCAGAGAAAAATCTTTCTTTCTATAATTGTTTATTGAATGCATTTGAAAGGACTCCGTGTTAAGCAAATCACATCATTTGCCTCTGACAATCTGTCACCATATAGCACTTGCACTAAGCAACTAAGAAGAAAAAAATTAAATAAACAGAAAAATATGCAAGCTGGCAAAAATTATGGAGAGTATAAAACTATCATTCATTGATCTTTAAAAATGATCACAAAGTTTTTCTTTCTGAAAACCTGGCTGTTTCAATTTGTACTGTAATATTTCAAAAGAAAAAAAAGATAAATGACAAAACATTTGACTCGGGAGACTGGTTCTGTGTTGCTTCTGCACAGCATGGAAAGAAAAGATGATTGTCATACTTTAAGTACTGCATCAGCTTTGGTTTCTGTCTGAACTGAAGAATCATCTTCGACTTATTCCACTTATGCAAATGGTCACTTGTTCTCATACGCCTACAAAGATCCACCCAACACATTCATTTAGAGCAAGTTTAGGAACTTCAGTCTGCTTGATCATAGTATCTCCGGATTTTCTGCAGTTTAACTCCGAGAGCTTGCTTAAAGCCACCTGATGCATTTCAACAACAGGAGGTAACTCTCCCTCCCTCATTGTTTGCTGGCTGATAACAAAATTGGTTCTGAGGAGCCATAAACATGCAAGAATGGCCAGAGGTTTAGTTCCACCCCCTCAGCACAGCTGTCTGTAGAGCTGCCCAAAAAGGAAGGAAGCATCATCCTGTAAACACTGCATTTCCCTACTGGAGAGACTGGGATTTGTGATTTCCCAGGACTGCTCCTGCCATGGCAAGCTCCTCTGATTCTTTCTTGGGTCAGGTTCCATGCAATACCCTCTTTTTCAGGCAGAAACTACAATAGACAGACTCACAAATAACAAAAGTAATGAAAAGAAACAATAATTTCCAAGTGGGAAGCACTGTAGTGATTCTTCCCTTATTTTAAACTAGTTGTTAAAAAACTACTTCAGGGTACAGAGGCAGGGGGAGTCACTTCCACTGAGGAGAAAAATACACGTCTAAAAGCCATTTATCATCTTCGAGCTGATCTATACATAGTCACAGCCTGACTGAAGTGCAATATGATTATAGGGAGAATTTCTAA
This sequence comes from Chlamydotis macqueenii, assembly GCF_036417535.1. Lineage (NCBI taxonomy): Eukaryota > Metazoa > Chordata > Aves > Otidiformes > Otididae > Chlamydotis > Chlamydotis macqueenii. The sequence goes on from NC_141558.1 coordinate 26,629,766, forward strand.
AAACAAGTCAAGCAACTCTTACAGAAAGATTTTTTTTTTTCAAAATGCCATGAAAATTGAATGAGGAATTAAATCCTGAATACAAGTCTGGTTTTTAAAGGTACTTAAAATAATTGTATCCTCACAAAACTTGAAATTTTTCTTTCACAATTGTATTTAAAATTATGTTGAAATACTGTATGCTATTTCTGTCACTGCACCACATACCTTTTCAGTGTGTAGAATGTAAGCTTAAAACAAAGAGAAAGGAAAAGGAATAAGACTGTACCATAGTCCATCAGGCAGACTAGCTGAAAACACAAAGCTAGACACAACTAGTGGCATACTCATATGTTCTCAATTAGAAAGTATCTACAACTATACATCCTAGAATCATCATCACAAGCACATCTTAATGACAGCAACGAATAGGTGATCTAATGAACATAAACCTGGTATTAATCTAGATCATGTTTTAGACAACTATTTTTTAAATATAGACATTGATTTTGTAGTGTATTTAAATTAAAAATTAATTTTAAATTGCCATGTTAGCCATGTCAGTTACAAAGACTGGCCAATATTTTCCATATTCAGATCCTGTGGTAAACTGCTTAGAGCTTTGCCAACTGCCCTGAACTTCAGTGCTCTGGATAAACTTAGCCAAAACAGTTTAGCATTTCTGAACAAATTACATGCACATTTAAATGCATAATGCTTAGTAAATAGTGATGGATTCCTCAAGTTCTTATGTCCCCATGTTCATTCACTAGGAATGACAGTAAAAATCTCTCTTTTGTGATGTTAATGCATAGGAACTTGTGCTCTTTTGTGGCTATATATATGATCAATAAACTAAATGGCATCAGGACCGGAACTCAGTTGTCAACTGTTTGTTACTCTTGCCACATTCCTCGGCAGAGCTTTGGTCTGGGCTAGGCAGCGCTCCACTAAACAATTACTGTCACAGTCTGGGAACTAGCACCATTTAGGGATCATTCACAGGTGGCAGTCTGGAAGTGCTGACCTTGTTTTGCAGGGTAAGAATTTGATTTCACGGATGCAGGCTTTTCATATCAAGGAGTGATATAGCAAAGTCTATTCAGACATGCAGTCCTGTATCTAAAATTAATGTCACAGCTGATGAGGTAGAAATTGAAGAAGAAATGCATGCTGTGGGATGGGTGCCGGGAAGGGAGAATGGGACGGGCTTGGAAGGACGGAGCAATTCTGAGATGAGTCAGTTGTATAGGACACTTATCTGTGGAAATCCCATTTCATTTGTTGTTAAAGTTGGAAGGTGTGTGAGGAACAAGCACGATACTGTAAAACCAAAAGGGACAGGTAACAACTGTGGAGAACTAGCTTGCCTTTTTGTGAATGAGAGTCCCTATGTGATGCTGCATAAGGCACAAAAAACAACATTCAGATCAATGAAAACTCTTCATTTTCCAGTCATCTTGATAATCTAGAATCTGATTTTCAGAAGTTGAATCAAAAACTGTTGTAAAATAACAGTTATCAGTTAAATTTCTGATTACTACAGGCAGTCATCAAACCAGCCAGCCATGTAATCTTATCTAAAAAAAATCCAAAATACTACCTTTTTTATGCATGCAATCCAGTTGAGGTACAATAGAAATAAGCATGGGGAATGTGACACCAGTGTGCCCTCACCATATTTTTTATGCATGCTACAGATCAGTGACTTCAGTTTTCTAGTGTTATATTTTCACAACTCCTAAAAGTACTAAATATTTATTTTAAATTGGGCTTAGCATTTTGAAAACTATTTTATACTAATTTGTTCTATAAACACCTGAAAACCTTTTTTAAAAAGCCTTCTTACATTTCCAGCATTTGGAAGTAATTTGTTTCTAGTCCAAAAAAAATGAATGTCTGTCTCTAACAGAAAGAGCTGGATTAATGCCCAGTCCACTTCAGAACTGGATGACGCTGCCTCTTACCCATTTAAATAGTCAAGTTAAACAAGACACAGTTGGGATGATAAAAGGAGGTCTGTAAAAAGACTATTGCTCTGGCCATGTGGACCTACAACTACCAAACAATGACTAGGAAAACAGTGAAAGAGGAAAAAATTAACATAAGTGCCAGAGAAAATATTAGGATTAGGTGAATGTGGAGCATGGTATCTGCACATATCATTCTCCCTTCTTGCCAGTGAGCTGCCAGCAGGATATTTACTCTGCTTAGAGCACTGATGGAAGCAAGAATGGCAAAAAGGCATTACAAAGGAGAACAAAGGAAAGAGAAGGTCAACACTAACACTCTGCATGGAGTATCATCCTCATATGTACCTATAATCTGCTGGGTTTGTATTTAAATTCTATTCTATGGTATTTTGTGTGAGCCTTGTTTGCAAGCACAAATTTGCAAGCCTCTTATTAGCCGGCAAAACATGAAATAAGACAGAATTGTCTTCTGGTTTTCTATTAATACTAATTCCTTTCCCTTTTACAAACTATAGTTCCAGATATGACAAATAAAGAATGATGCAGTAGAACAGAAACTGATCAAGGCTGAACAATCATTTGAAGCAAATTCTCTGAATCTGTTTACTTTTGCATGAGAAGAAGTGCAGTCACAAGAAGAGAAAGATACACAGTAATGAAAGCAATACTAGAACGCCTTTTAGGTACTGGTCAACCAAATCACTATGGCCTTAATGATTCTACATTTATTTAATCAGAAAATGATCAATGAAGCTGACATTGGAATGTACCACTGACACTAAAGAATAAAATGTGCAAATGAATTCCATTTACAGCATGGGAAACTCAGAAATGAAAATTAAGATGAAAATCAAATGAAAATGAAATTTAAGATGTGATCAGGAAAGCTACAATAAGAAAGCATTCCAAGAAAAAGTAGAAGTATGTAAGGAGGATTCAAGAAGAGAAAAAGAGAAAAGAGCATAGAATATTTGGGACAAATTCATTCTTTCTATAAATCCACAGCTTCAATGCTATTGGTAAATAAATTATCTTTGGCTTTAAGATAGAAAACTAAAACCATTTCAGATTTTATTTCCCTAGTTGCTGCATTGATTTCTTCATTCATATTCCATTCAGACCTACAGTGATAAATCTATAAAACCTTGCAGAGACAGAAGAGAGATGCATAGATTTGCATGAGAAACTCAACGTTTTAAAATGTTTTAAAAGATAGTTGAGGTTCGATTGTAAGCCAAAGGGAAGTTGTGTCTACAGCTCCAAGTCATCTCTAGTGACGGAATTTGGAGATGAGAATAATCTATAACTGATGAAGGATCTTTTTATCTGATCAGTATCCTGAAACAGTCTTAGACTTGAGGTTTGTTGGTTCAGTAACTAGGGTTGAAAGCTTCTGAAATTCAACCATCATACTACAGGCAGCTAGACCAATGCAGATTTCTATTATTTGTTAATCATTTACAATATACTAAGTTTCATTTAAAATATAAAACCAAAACCCACAAAAACATACAGGCTACTTATTGGTATATGCATGTAAATACATCTTTGCCTCAAGAACTTTGGCTATTTCAGTATACAATAACAAAAACATTCCCTTTCCTATCCTAAAATGTTCAAAAAATAAAAATATTGAAACAAAGTCTACTGTTTAAACTTTTTTTTTTCTAGTAATAGTGTAACAGTTGTAATAACAGCAGTAAGGAATTTATCTGTGAACTATCAGGCTATCATTTTTTTTGAAGCATAGAGAGAAAAGTTAAAAACTTTCAGCTCTTCAGAAATTGCATACTATGCATATCCTGCAAAAAGCAGCAGAAAGCAATAAAAAAAGGGTTGCTACTTCTGTTGTACTGATCTTCGAAAAGAGCAGGAGTGGTCTTGCCTGTTCATTTGCTTGCTTTCTTATTTTGCTGAAATTACAGGCAACAACGTAAAACCAGTATCTATAAAAAAGCCAAAAAAAAAAAAAGAAAGAACAGAGAAAATACTGGAAAACATATCTCAGATACTCATTATGAACGCCTATGTTTTCATTTTCTTCCCATATGTAGGTCTGATTTATTCATTTGTGCAGTATGTTTTTTCACTTACAAAAGTAACTAGCTGACTGCTCATAGAAGGAATATTACTTGATAAAACGGAAGTGTTTTTCTACTTTCCTAAAGCACACACCCACTTTTTAAGTTTTCTTCACAGAAACCTTGCAGCCTGGTACCTTTTCACTATTCACCTGCCATTTCCCCCCTAACTTATCTGCTTTCAAATACACAGTCTTATTCACCTCTATCTTGCTAGCTTTCAGTCTTAAATAATTCTACTCACTCTTTTCTTTCCTAATAGCAACCTTTCCAAGAGCACCTTTCCTATGAGGACAGGCTGAGAGAGTTGGGGCTGTTCAGCCTGGAGAAGAGGAGGCTCCGGGGAGACCTGATAGCGGTCTTCCAGTATCTCAAGGGGGCCTACAAGAAAGATGGGGAGAGGCTGTTCAGTAGGGCCTGTTGCGATAGTACGAGGGGTAATGGTTTTAAAATAGAGGGAGGTAGATTTAGATTGGATATTAGGAAAAAAATTTTTACAGTGAGGGTTGTAGAACACTGGAACAGGTTGCCCAGAGAGGTGGTGGATGTCCCATCCCTGGAAATGTTCAAGGCCAGGCTGGATGAGGCTCTGAGCAACCTGATCTAGTCAGGGATGTCCCTGCTCCTTGCAGGGGGGTTGGACTAGATGACCTCTGAAGGTCCCTTCCAACTCTAACCATTCTATGATTCTATGATTCTATATCATGTACTCCTTCAGCTCAAATATCCAATTTTTTTAAATTGCTAGCTTTACCTAAGTGCTATGTTGTTTCTATGAGGAAAAGGAAATAAAAGGAAACAGAAACAAAAAAGCAAACTAGATTTTTTCTGAAGAGTTTTGTGTTATTGCTAACAGCTTTTTTAGTTTGCTGGCAAATAATTCAAAAATTTTGTTTATACTTTCAAACACAGAAAATATGTAAATAAAATAAGTGCCTAAGTTAAATTAGTTCCTAGAGAAATCTAAAGGTAGAAAGCTCTAAGACGATTCTTATTATAAAGGACAGGCATGTTGTAATAAATAATTTCTTGCTTTACCTAAAATTATGTGTATTCCTGTACTCTTACTTTTGATCCCAAGCTGCTTCTTTTGCATGTTCTATAATATTACACAGATTTACACTTACAAACTGCTCTAGCTATCCTGTTTCTCACAATGGAAATCTAAAATTTGAAGTTTCATTTCTACAAGTTAGAACAATTGCCCTTAACATGAGCATTATGGTATTGCAAATTATTCATTTAAGCAGGAAGACCTGGGACCCACAGGCCAATACTTCCACAACCCTGCTTGGGTGGGTTCCAGCCTGAAGAAATTTCATTTCATAACTCCATTTGTTTCCTGCCATTTAGCCAACTTTCCACTTATTACATGCCTCCACGCCTTAATATTACTTCCAGTGCAGAACACTGTAAATTGTTTTCTGAAAAATCAAAATATATGATGGCCACTGTATATCCTTTGTCTTCTTTGGCAGGGACTGCCTCAAAGAATTCCAGCGAAATACTGAAGCATGACCAGCCCTTCCTGAATCCCGTACAGCTATTCTCAGTCAAGCTGCGGTTTCTAATGTTTCCCTACCTGAACCTTGAAATTAGTTTCTGGAGATCTCTGCTAAGTTTTCTGCAGTTTCCTAGAGTATCTTTGTAAACAGTAGAGGAAAGTAAACTTGCGAGGTCTGCTGAAACTGTTCCATTTGTATGTGTTTCTCAAAATATGAATGCAAAAATACTAACATTTTTTAAAGATTCAAAAATATGTGCACTTTTTATACAGCAAGTCTTTCCTACCCTCACATTGTGCTACATAAATTCTTCAGAGTGCCAGGCTGTGCAGAGGAAAGGAAATGGAGTGTTATAGAACTCAGATAATTTGATTGCGCTTGAATGTACTTTGATCACTTGCCCACTCATATACCTTAGCTTTTTTGATCTCAAAATTACATTTTATACCAAACTTAAAATCTATTCAGTTTCTAAACTTCAATTTCAAAAATAAATTTAAAATATAGACTTCATAAAAATAATCTGTACTTGTCCGATGCTCTTCCTCTGTTGATTTTTTTAGCACTTCACAAACTAAAAGAGATGAGCCTTATTCCTGTTTTACAAATAAAAAAATGAAGAAAAGTTATGTGCACAACGACATGTTGAATCAGAAAAACACAAGCCAAGATGTTATGGTTCCTGCCTTCTGTACCTCGTTAATTCCATACAATGCCTCCTTATTGGCTTAAACAAAGCCCTGTCTTTAGTACAGTGTTGACATTTTAACTAAACTATCATAACTATTTTTGCTCTGTTAAAAATTAGTTTAGATGTAAATAATTTCATTGCCAGGCAGTGGGTACCCCAGCACACCGCTGATAACCAAACAAAGTCCTAGTAGTATTTAATGTATTATTCAAGCAAGAACTTTGGCAGCGCGCGATATAGAAATTCATTTCCTCAATTACTACATAACTCCCTAAACACAGTATTTTTTTATTTGTGTAGCAACAGGCAAATACGGCTAGACTGCTTTCCTCAGCTAGGAGTTCATATTTACTGTTCCATGAGAAATTCCTAGCTCAGTCTAGCATGAGGACTACACACAAAGCTTCACACTTTTTCAAGGTTGGTTCTCTGTCTTCCTTACCCTATAACAGAAGTGTCAATTTATTCCACCGCACTACAGCTCTGAAAGATTGTGCTTTGCAGGGAATGAAAAAGTGTGCATTTCTTACAAATAATTGTGTCCTTTTTTTTCCCTTTGTTCTTGATACCATCTTGAATGCCAATTTTAGGTTACTAATGTTAGACAGGAGTTGAGAGATGTAGATGTATAAATAAATTTATAATCCTACCACGACTGTACCCAATAGTCATTAGGAAGAAGCTGAACTACCAATAATGAACATAATGCATAAGAGTCAATGGTAGATAAAACTGGGAGATAGGAGAAAAGATTTAAAATCTTTATTCAAGGCTGGTGCATACACTTTACTCTCTACTTTACAGGGAGAAAGTGAAGGAATTCAGATGTTGGTTAAACCTAGACTGTAAGCAGAAAAAAGAAGTTCTACATTTTGACCCTCCAAAATGGACCATTTATATCAGCACATAAATAAATATGCATACCTGAATTAATGATGCTTTAATTTAATCCCGTTTTCTTTGTTCTCTTTTGAAGTCTTTGTTTTGTTACCCAGCATGCTGTGGATTTTTCTAATTACTGCTTCATACTAGAAAATCAGGGAACCAAGAGTTTTCAGTTTTACTTTTTACTTACATCATGTCCTCATTGCTTTCTCTAATACAGCATTTTGCAACAAAGCTCACCTAATTTTAAAATCTCTCTTAAGTTTGTGACCCTGTCTAAGCAACCATCTAAGAGATCACAGCCCAGCTATGGCTTTGCATTAAAATTATGAAAAAGGGACAATTTCAACATAAATCCAGGAGAAACCTGCTAGTTTTAACACTGTATATGTTTGGAAATGAAATCCAAAGAAGAAATCAAGACATAAAACTCATGAAAACTAAACCAAAGGAAAACATGCTTATGAGTTTTTACAATATTAAGTTTCATGAAATTGTTCTTCAAAAAATTATCCGGTTGCTTCATTTTAAATTAGGACATGAAACTGTGATTATATCCATGCTTATATGCATAACTCAGTAAAAAGGTAACAAGTCACCATCAGAAACCCTAGAACAATTTATATGTAACTATGTATTTGCCTTCTTCCCATTTGATCTCCCACCATTGCTATAAATATCTTCATGCCATTTTACCATTATTCTTTTTTTAATCACTGTTCTCCTCTATTTTATTCAGCTACTCTAACTTGTGTGGCTTCTAGCTTTACATACTAGTCATTCACTAGGAGAAGTTAGCATGAGCCCTGCATCCTTGCAGATATCTGCTAAAGTAAGTTGGACAAATCAAAGGTGAAAGTACTGACTGCAGTACACAAATGCTAAGTGAATTTTCTAGTACATAAATGTAGGTTCATTCTGGAGAGACTGCACCCCATGGAAGAGATGACCCATGCCGGAGCCGTTTCACGAAGGACTGTGGCACATAGGTGGGACCCCACAACAGAGCAGGGGAGGAATGTGAGGAGTTTTTCCCCCGAGCATGAAGCAGCGGTGTAAAATAACGCGTGATGAACTGACCGCAACCCCCATTCCTTCTTCCCCCCTGTGCCGCTCGAGGTGGGAAGGTAGTAGAGATAATGTTAAGCTTGGGAAGAGGGAGGGGTGGAGGGAGGTTATCTTGTTCTCTGTCTCATTATCCTGCTGTTTTTTGTAATAAATGAATAGTTTTCCCCAAGTCGAGTCTGTTTTGCCCGTAACGGTAACTTTAAGGATTTTCTCCCTGTCCTTATCTCAAACCTCGAGCCGTTTTTCCTTATATCATCTCCCCCTGTTCTCTTGGAGGGTGGGGGGAGTGAGAGAGAGACTGCGTAGTCTGGTCCCGATCAGGGCTGAACTACGGCATCCTAGTAGTGTAGGGATAAGTTTATATTAATGAACTATGATAGTGATTTGAATTCGATAAAGTTCTATGGTATTACCATGCAATTGTTTCATTCATTGAGGTATCAGTGCCGGCCAAAATTCCTCTTTGCATCTTCACATATTCTTTCTCATGTTTGGCTATGTGCTGTGAAAACAGACAAAGCTATGTCTGGCAACTACACAAGCTATGCAATAAAAGAGTTCTGTATCACTTCCATTAAAAACCTTTCCCTTTCTCACCCATTCTGTACACACTATGGGGGTCAATTGTCAGGGTAACTCAGATCTCCCCAGATCAATGGTCTACCTTATTGGGGCCTCTCCAGCACAGAAGTTTCCTGACCATCTTTTTACCCTTCCTTGGAGGTCTGTAACAATTTCCTATAAATGTTTTACTGCTTCTTTTAGCTACATTTTGTGTTTGCCACATTAGCTAACCCACATATGTAATTTTACTCAAAATACCACAACCTCTATCTAGATTGCCACATCACTTCCCATCTTATGAGTTTATCTCTTTGATAAATTGTATACTCTGATATTTTAATATTAAAACATTTAACCAAGAACCAGTCATGGTTCTACTTTAAATGTTTACTGTTATCTTCTGAAGCATCACTTCATGGTCCTCACATTTTTACACAGATTCTCTTCATAAAAGAAAGAGAATTTCCTTTCTCTAGGCAATGCTTTCTATCTAGAATATTTACTTCAACAACTTAAAAAATTACCTATCCTTTAAAAGTTGGCTAATCTCTCTCCCATCTTTCACCACCTATCCTTTTGCTAAAACAACACACATAAAACTGAATACTAAAATTACAAGACTACTTCCCTGCTAATTTCTTATACAGATACGGCCTGTCAGTTCTAGATGACTTTGGATCAGTCCCAAACAAAAGAAAATATTCTGGGTAGTGTAATCCTGCATGGAGCAATGTGATCTGTATAAAAAATCACTTACTGAATCACCAGCACCTCTTTCCACTCCTAGATCTCCCATGGAAGCAATGCCTGAATTAGTGTAGAGTGATTTGTGGCTTTCCAGCTGTCATGCATTAATTCTTAGGAAATACAATATATAAAACAATAGTATTCAGCCTGAGGTTGTAGTCTGCAATGTCTTAGGAAGAGTGTAATTTGCCTGTTGAATGTTCCTTAAATTGTTTTCAAACAATAACCATAGTCCATTATTTCTATAACCCCTCAAACACGTTTCACTCCTGATGAAATATTGTGTCAGTCGCACAGATCCATAAAGGAGGAAGGGCAAGGAATTGCATTGTGGAGAGTCTGGTCTATAAAACGAAGAGCTGAGTTGAAAATAAGGAGTTTTACTCCAGCACTTTGCTGTTCATATATATTTGGCAGAGGGGAAAGCACAGGCAAGCCTGACAGCAGAGGCTAGAAGTGACCCGGGCACTCTGATCCACTGACTTCGGCACTTTACCATCCATCTGACCTGTAAAAATTGCCTTTTTCATTTTAGAAACAGTATTACTTAGCTGTATTTCACCACTAGCTGCCTCATTTCTTTGACTAGAGACAGGAGAGGATGTTGTGACGTGCGGGCCCTATTTGAGGATCCAAGAGCCTGGGGACCTACATTTACAGCAAGCCAAAGGAGCTGCTTGCAGAAAGCCAGTCAGAGAGACTGTGTAATGCCTGCTTCATCAATGATTTTTGGCAAAATCTATGACACGTTCAGCACAGCCAAAAACATTGCACCTTTAGACATGCACTGTAACATAACTTGAGCACACAGGGAAGTTTTCTAGTGGGTCTCAGACACCTCTGGTTTCCCAGAAATCTGAGAAAGCTGCATAGGGTTGGTTTTTTTTTAGGTCTACTGCTCTCTTGAATTTACATGTTAATTAGCCTGAACAGCAGATTTTTTTTCCCTTTAACTCTTTTTTCCCCTTTAACTCTTACACAGTTGATTTAAGAAGTGAATTGAAAGATAGGAGCTGGAGGTAAACCTGAAACAAGAACACTTACTACAAATACTGGGGTTAACAAAGTATAGCCGTCATTCAGTGTTTAGTAGGCATCATGACAGCAATTATTTTAAGGAAGGATTTGAAAAATAATGCTTGAAGTATTTTTATGGCGAACTCCTCCCATGCTCAAGGGTTTTCATGCTTTTAGCTATTACATCTGCAATTGAAGCTAACTGTGAAATTAGCAATTTATTTATCCCATGGTACATAGACACAGATTTGCAACAGTAAAAGTGAGTAAGGGTCAATAGTGAACACTGTGAGTAAAAGTTAGAACCTTTTTTACTAGATTTTTTCATTCAGTATTTAATCAAATACCTGCAAAGATTCACATATTGAAATATTTCCCTGTTCCTTTTTGTTGCTTATATCACTAACACTGTTAACACACTGCTGTTATTGCTAAACAGCAGTGAGCTCTGCCAAAATAACCAGCCAGGACAAAGGAAAGTTGTTCTTAAAAATGGCTGCTTGAACTTCAAGGAAGTAGAAGATACCATTAAGTATAAAATAGAATAATAAAGGCCTATGATTTGTAAACAGCTTTTAATTACTTAACATTTAGTAAAAATAGGTCTCCTTAGGAGTGCATGTAAACATTAAGATATTTTTCAAGATTATATTGTTACAAAAACTACATTAGAATTTGCAGTCTGTTTCTTGTACTGTGTCCTATACTTAAAAATATACAAACACAGAGGGAAAAATATCTCTTATGGAAATTAACTATTTCTGATTATTTAGCCATAGATTTGAAAGAAGATCAAATAGGATATAAAGTTGTTGCTAATCTTATTTGGAAGGCACAACTGATAAACAAAAAAAGCATACTGAAGGCATGTTAACAGTGATAAAATTATTTAGACCACTCTGTGTGCATAATTACAAATAATTTAGATGTATCCATCTGAAATTAAGATGTAATTATGCATCACTATTTTATATTTAGACACCTCTGTAAAATAGAAATTTTAGTTTAGTGAACAATGAAAATATAGATGTTTTGAAGAAAAGTAGAAACTGAGATATCAGAAAAAAATTATATTTCATCTCCCTCATTCATCCCAAATCAATGGAATATAATAATCACCACTCTTTCTTAGTGATTTTGTATGGAATTAAAGGTAATAAGAATATATGAATTTACATTTTCTTTCAAAAGCAAGAGCAGTAATACCCGTAGACAATTTGATGTGTGAGCAATATTTTCTGAAAGTTTAGTGAATGCCTCTTTCATTTTCTAGAAATTTCTTTAAAGCTAGATTTTTTTTTTAATTGTGCATTTGAATTAAACTAAGACTACTATTATCAAATCTATAAAATGAGAACCTGAGTTACCTGTATGGCTGTGAGGATATTGGCTAACGCCTGGCCATACGTGTCATGACAGTGAACAGCAAGAGCACTCAGAGGAATTTCTTTCATAACAGCTTCCAACATTCTTTTCATACTTCCAGGAGTCCCCACACCAATTGTATCCCCCAGAGAGATTTCATAACAGCCCATACTGTACAGCCGCTTAGATACCTGATTAGAAACAGACAAATAAGAAGAGGTCAAGATGAAAGAATATAAAAGAGGGTCAAGAACATACATTAAAAAGGACATACTTCTGTGCAGGTTTCAGGTTTTGACACACCAGGGTGGATCTACATATCAGAAACACTCTATTAATTCTTGATAATTGACACGCAAGAAGAATGTCCCATAGATCCTCTTATTTTAAATTTATAGTTCTGCTTCTGTACATGGAATAACCAAGCAAGTCAAATCCATCAAAACCTTGTTTTTTGATTATCCCACAGAATCCAAATAAGCGAGATTTTACAGTATGACTTAAGTTTCTGTTGAGCCCTTTCCCAACATTTTCCTCTCTCTGGGGATTTCCCAGCTGTTTGGTTTTCTCTGTGTACTTTTCAGCTTACAAATTGTGCAGGGTAAAGACCTGCCCTTTTGTTTGCTTATTACATGGAGCCAAGCACATGGCTGAACTATGACAATAAATAATTAACAAGAAACCTGATTTTGCTTTCTTTTGGCACATCAACGGAAACTGAAGTTTTAACATGTTGAAGTTAGTAATTTTGCTGGTTTGTCATGAAATCAAACCTTAAAATACTGACAAAGCAAAACTGTAAATAAGCAAAATTATGTTTGCACTAAAATTACTGCTTTAGAAATTGAATGTAGGATCTTTCTATCTTAGATGTGCTGAATTTATTTGGAAAAGATTTCACCTTATTTTTCAGCTGCTGAGTATGTTTGTCCCCTTTAGAATTCCCCACTGTGTATCAACGATCCCGAAAGGCCACTCCACTGGAACGGAATCCTAGTCTGGAAATTAACTGTTTAGAAATGAAAAAATAAGACCTTTTTCCAAGACATCTTCAGTTGCGCTGCACTCACTGTTAAAGCAATTTCAGGACTTCATCAGCGGGATTGCTGTGAATATGTCTGAGCAAGCTGACAAAGTGCTGCACCAGCAGTCTCGGAAGTGCTGTACCAGCAGTCTCGGAAGTGCTGTATTAATATTGCTGTTCACTTAATTCAAAGAACAGCTGAAAAAGAACTTCAAGTAGTCTGAATCCTTCTGCTTAAAGCTTGGAAGTGCTATGACTACTGCAAAGGTAGTAAAACTCTGTGCTCTAAAGTCAAAGAGCCCCTGGTTCGCATCAACATAAATTCAATATAAGCTTTACAAAAGGGACATTCACCAGACTGCAAAAAAAGATTCTATTTTGCAGCATATTTTTATATCATCAACACATGTCAGTTGTTTTAACTGGACTACTGTTTTAAGAAAAAAAAAGGTCATCTGCAGTTAGTGGTAGATTACCTCTAGTCATCCCCAAACTTCAGTTTTTGTTTAATATCAGGGTAAAAGAAGCAGACTGCATTTTTTTCTCATATTCTTTTTCATTCATGATTCAAAGTTTTTCTAGATAAGCATTTTAGTGATGACAAAGAGACTATATAAACTGCTAGAAATCATGCTGCATTCACTTCTTTCCCATGCTCAGTCCTTAGGTCTTTCAGCTTCTGAAAATAAAGTTCTGAAAGATGAAAGAAGAGAGGGGGAAACTCTAACAAGCTAAGCATCATCACTGAGTTATCATGATCTAACCTTAAACTGACCCTTAAAAAGAGATCTATATTTATTTTCAAGAAGAATGTGCATGCTTGGAAGCTGAATGGGAGTTTTTCATATCGGATTTTCTACCCTACCATAGTAGGAGGCAGCCCATTAGTTATAATTTTGCACGTTTTCAATGTGGATTTTTGGGAGGAGGGTGGGGGAGAAGAGAACACACTGTTTTGTCAGTGTAATCAGAATGTGATTATGAGCTTGCAGCTTTGTTGATTGAACAGGGCTGTGTTCTGCACCACTAAGCAGTTTTTACTATGCATGAGTCTTGTGCTACTCCCCTTGGGAGCACTGCCCTGACACCAAACATTGATCAAAATGGGAGCTGGTGACCCAACACGGCAACCTCTTCAGCACGTGAACAATCCTACTGTTGGAAATAATATCTAAAACTATATTCTTAAAATGAATACAAAAGGTCATAATCAAGTTACAGATGATTTTAAGCAAATTACAACATAAAACCACATTGTAGTCCTTGTGCTGTAAGGGAAACTTTGTAATAATCCAACAGCATTAAAATAAGCATAGGCACATTTTCTGTAGCCTGATCAGATTGCATGCTGGATAATACTTATATGAATTCACAGCTCTAAGTTAAAAGGAAGCTAAGAAGAGAAAGAAGCAGGCTGAAAGATAAAAACAGACAAATACAGAACTGGAAGGCAATGAATAACACAACTGGCTTCAGGGTCTTTATACGGTGCTTCCAACAACTTTCAAGCCTCATTTGCCTAAGGTTGAAATTCACAAATCACAGGATAGCAAATAGTTAAATAGTGACTCCATTTCAAAAGGACTATGCTGTTTATTTTAATAGATGAGAAATGTTTTATTTTTCTTTAAGTAAAGAACCATATGGATGTACCAGATGGATTCTAGAAGTCTGAACACATCTGTAGTTTGCACTCACTGAATAACTATGTGTAGAGGAGTTATGTACCTAGTAAGTCAGAAATGCATGTAATCTGGTTAATGAACTACCTCTCCTAATTGATTTTGCCTCAGTTAAATGATCTTTTGCTTAAAAAAAAAAGAAGAAAAAATTGATCATTGTCACTGACTGCAGAAGAAATAGTATAAACCTTTCAATCATAGCTTTTGTTTGCAATGCATAGTCAAGGGGAGTCACGCACTCCCATCCCGAGAAAGACGATGACCAGGGAGGCAGCTCTCTGAAAGGGTTTAGCAACATGGCCAGTAATTTTGATAATTCTGATTCAGCAAAGGATAAGTGCACGTGTTTATTTAAAATCCATTAACAGCTAATCAGATGCTTCTATACAAACATCAGTGCTTGCTGAATCAGGGCCTCAGTAACTTTAATGAGGCAGCTTTTATTCTTAAACACGCAATAGTATACAGGTACACAAGAAGACATTTATTAGGATGAAGACAGAAAATAAAATAACTGTGTGAGTAAAAGTTTGTAGGTTTGGAACATTAAGTAGCACTCCCACTGGCAAACTGAAAAGGAGCTCTTCTGTGCAAGGAGAGTAGCAACACATGGAAAGAAGCCTGTTGGGGAACATGATACTGCAGTAAGCAATTTACCAACAGCACAGCTGAATCTGTCATCACTGCTCTAAACTAAAGCTGTGTCACTTCTAACTTTCACTTCATATTAAACCCAATTAATTTAGAAATACTGAGTACCTTCCAATTTAGCTATTTTTTTTCAAAGAGTGTGAGTATATGTGGCTGCTGTGGGAGAAGTATTATCACAAGTTCCATCTGGAATGTATACTAGAAGAAGATGGAGGAGAACAGGACCTGAAAGCCACACACGCAGAACACAATATATCAGACAAACGTTGACTAGCTGCTGGTGCTAAAAAGGAAAAAAAAAAGTACTTTGGAGATTCTGCTAGATCACCAAAAGTAGGTAATTAAGTGTAACAGAGAATACAAGTCTTTCTCCAGGAGAAAGGCCAGCGTGTTCTGCCTCTTGAATTCTCTCCACTTTCTTCTCTCCCATCTATTTCAGCTTTCATGCCCTCTTTGCCTTCCTGCAAAATTGTGTTTCACTTATCTCTTTCTCTGCTGGAAAAAAAAAAGCCTGGACTAAGACATCGTCTTTCTTCTCCTTTATCCTAAATGGGGAGAGGAAGCAGGGAGGGAATGTGCAGCTTATTCCATCATAGCAGTAGAGCAAGTTAAGTAGTAGGAAATCACGTTGAGGATGAGTTTCGGTTCATGTGTCAATCACATGACACCTTCCAGAAGCACAATGTTGTAGCAGCAGCTCTAGCAGCTGACAGCGCAGTATGCTTATGTCAGCATAAAATGGATTTAAAAGGAGACACCCTTTGCAAGAGGTTGTGCTGGAAATCATCTCTTACAACATGGTCCACTGACATATGTGCTTGAGTCTATTTCCTTAAGCATTTCCTTACCTTCTTGTTGGAGGAAATAGCACATAATATTTTTCCTCATGACAGATAACAATCACAACATAATACTTTCCTTAGATTTGACTGCATACTGAGTGAAGTTATGCACCTAGTTTTAGTATTAGCTATGTTTAGCATTTGTTTTCCTTAAATTTTATCCATTAAAGATCTTCTTAGGATTAAGTAGAGAACATTACTTATAGACATTTTAAATGTAGTTTTGATTCACTAAAAAGACAAGCCAGAAGTTCACTTACTTCTGCCACTTTAGTTGGTACGATGTTTCCTTCATATGGACATCCCAATGCACATGACACATATCTACAATAAAAAGAATACATAAAGATACTTCTCTTATATATGCATATCTGTATCTACCCGTGTTATATAAAAAGGTTAAATATAATTTTGAATATTTAAGCCAGTCAATGTAGAACAAATACTTGAATGAAAAGTTAAAATCACATCACATGAAAATAGCAGGTTTATAAATTTTATTTTTAAATCACAGACCAGAGATTTCTAGCTTTATTTATACACAATATATGCCACAAGTTGTAAAGGACTGGCAATGCAGCCATGCTAATGCCGCTGCAGGAGACCTCAATTTTTCTTGGTATTTACTTCTGAAGTTGTAAAAGTCAGCTCAAGTTTTGCCTTGTCTGGCCCACAAGATATTGAGAGGAAGATACCATTTTCTTCCTTGTGCCAACTACCCAGATCATAGACACAAACAACTGGCATTTCCGTCCCGGTGCCCCAGAATTATAGCTCCATTGCAAGCTGTAGTTAAGGTATGCTTTGGGACAAGAAGAAACTGAGAAGGCAGACTGTGTCTCTCAGCAGCAATCGGCTCTGCAAAGCACAAAAATTGAAAGGCACAACCAAGCCTCCATTGTTCGGTCTTAGCTGTGTTAGTGTGGAATTTGGTTTAAATTTCTTTTTTTTTAAATGACAATTAAGCACTATGAAATTCCAATTAAACTTCTAATTGTTTATCTTAAATTGATTAGGATAGGATTAAACTAACCAGAAACAGCCCTTCAAAATCAAAATAAGTGTGGCTGTAGAGGGATTTACAACAGATTCAGAGGCAGGCAGAGCCCCAGTCCCAGTGGGAGGTTGCTCAACTGCTTAATAGAAGAACAAGAGCCTTCATGGATCCCCCATCATTCCCTTTTCCTCAACACTGAAGGATATAATGTAAAAATTATACATTGTATAATGAAAACAGGATTGAACAGATGCCAGTTTCTATGTAGTCAAGGTCCACAGGGTAAAGGATGCATTGTTTCTTTGCATTTGAAGAACAAACTGATTGATAGAATGTGAAATCAGGATGAGTAACATGCAAAAACAAATTGTGAAAAAACTGTCAACATTTTAATGTGTAGAACATATTCAGTCCCTTATATGAAGGTACGGTGTTGGTACATTGGAAGTAGCAGTAAGAATGAAGCAAATCTTAAACCTAAAAAGAACTTGATTAGCCCTGACAAAGAAATGAAACTGAATTTTGTTTCCACAAAAGTGGTTGGGTCCATTACATCCTCCTCATAATTTTAGTCCAGATGCCTACTAGGCATGATTTCAATTATCTGTATGTTTTTATGAAAACCAGATTTTTGAAACTTGGCCATATACTTCATTAAATATCACCTCCAATTTAGATGTCACCATTTAAGTTTCAAAATTCTAAATCTTCTTATCTACATTAAAGATAAAATAGTAGCTACTGTTAACAGTTAAATACTGCCTTGTTTTTCAGTGACACATAACTCAAAAACAATTCAGGATAATTTCCTTAATTTTTGTTTGTATATACAGTTTTTCAAATGAAACCAAGCATGAAAATTTTCAGACCCAAAGGTTTACTTTTTATATAATTCTACAGTGCTTAGAGCTAGTGAACACACAGACTTTTACTGAAATTATTTTGGAACAGCAGCCCCAGCACTTATTATGAAGTGAGCAACAACAGTACTAAATACAAAGTAAATGCAAAACATACAGTATGCATGTGCACATATTCCCTTTAATTACATATATCTTTATATGTTCCTAACGGCTGCATATGTTAGATCAAGAAGACCTGCATTTGGTAGTGATAATGTGGCATGAATGACATCTGGAATGGAGTAGGGCAAACAAAAGTAAAAGCAGGCCAAAAGGTATCTAGAGAACAAGGCAATACTCCCTGTGGTTCACACCAGCGAGCAGAAACTCGCCTGAGCTCACATAACTCAGCTGGGCCTGCTGGGGTATGAAAGTATGTGGTGACCTGAGGAATCTGCCTACTACAATGTACAAATCTGTTTGAGATTATGAGCTCTCTGCATGCTTGCACTGTTGCGACTAGACTGACATTTTAAACAAGGAAAATATGATAGATATAATCTATCTGGGCATCTGATATTGAATATTAAACTGTAAAAAAAAAAAAAGGATTACTGAAAGAATTTGACAGGTAAAGAACTTCCTACCAAAGAGAGAACAAAGTCCTGTGGAGAATGAAAGAACTGTTTTTCAGTAGAGTTCATCAAGGTTGAGCTTGGTAGAATTTTACGTAATATTTTCATTTAATGAATTGGCATAAAAAGCAGAGATGTGGTGATAACATTGAATTTCCTGGTACTGTCAATACCAGAAAACCCACTAGGATTCCACAGAGAAAGGACAGGAGCAACAGAAATGGGACTCAGTTAACGGCAATGACAAAGACAGTGAAATGCTTAAAATGAGGCTGTAAAAGAGTGAAATGCACTCCAAATATATACCAGGATAAGTATTTTTAATAGAGGACATAAAATATGAATTCTATTTCACAAGGTCTTCCTATATTCTTACTGGAAATAAGAGATACAATTTGGGTAATTTGTAGAAAAAGTAATGCAAGATGGAACAGATGCAGGCAAGGGCTGAGTACAGCTAGCAGGGTACACAGAGCCTAGCATAAGAAAGGAGAAAATACACATCTATGTAAAAGAGGGAAGATAATAATGCCTGCTCTGAGCATTGGCCAAGACATCTAGACTTAAGGCAGCACCAGGTGGGATGCTTTGTAATTGCATTTGTGTGGTTCCAAATTAATAACCTTAAGTGAGAGGCAACAGGTTTCAATGGGAAGGTAGATCTGTTATTTACAGACACATCTGGCTGTTGCATTTTCTTTTTTGACCATAAGGCATTAGAAGTACACAAGAATTCAGCCAAAGCAGAGCCCCAAGATCTCCACCCACACCCCTCCAAAATGAGAGATGACTTTGAAGAACACACTGAAGAGCCACTGAGAAAGAAAATTAACAAGAGCGAGCCACAGAAAGCGACAGAAGACACAAGTTTAAAGAAGAGTCTGGTCAACTGCAGCAAACACTACTGACAAGTCAAGAAGAATGAGAATAGACTACTGTTTCTGAGATCTTGTCATCAGGGAATTTGGTGAGAGCTGTTGCAGTTGCAGGCAAGGAACACAAGCCAAAGTGGAGGAGTTACAGGAGGGACTCACAGAAGAGGGTCTCCAGACAGTAATTATAAACAGTGCCTTCAATGAGCTTAGGAATGAAGAAGAGATAGGCGATGAGATATGATATGAAGAACCAAGTAGGGTCAAAGGTGCAACTTTTAAGAGGCAAATGCTTGCTTATATTGCAGTGGAAAAAAGTCAGAGGACAGCAAGAGGTTAAGAAAGAGAATAAGGGAAGGGAAAAATAAGGGGAAGAACAGAACATGGGGTCACTGGGGCAAGTGGAAGGGGTACAGATGGAAAGTAGACAAGAAACTCCTGCTGCTCTGACAGTGGGGAAGAAAGAGAAAGGATTAGAGAAAGGGAGGGGGAAGAGAGTGACAAAAGGAAGAGCATACTGTATCTATTTTTCCTTAGGAGAAAAAACAAGATCCTGTGTAAAGAAAAGCAGCAGAGGGAAAAACAGGGAAGAGTTTGAGCAATGAGTTACAGAGGCAACTGGGATTTAGTCTGGGGATTCAACTAAGTTGGAGACTACAGCTGTTTTCTAAAAAGATGGCAGGACTAAAAGAAAAAAAAAGACTTCGCAATGAAAAAGACTGCTGTGGTCTCAGGATATTCACCAGAGACACTCCACAGTATGAGAGCAGAAGCAAATATCTGGGAGTTCACAAAGCAGACTCTGCAATGGAAGTGTTTAATTCTAAGTATGTGCTTAAATCTTCGCTGAATCAAGGCCAGACGTTTTAGTAGCTTAACTATGTCTTTAGCATGCAATCAAGAAAAGAGCCCGTGCAACCAGAGGCAGAAAGAAGGACCTGCAAAAAGTGAACGTATCTATACAGCTCCTTTAGGAACACATGGGTAAATGCTGTTTTGGTCACCCTGGGTCTGTAAAATCAGAATTTCTCCTTTAAACAAAAAGTGATAAAAATAAATTCTCTACTTGTTTCACCTGGCAGAACTTAACCAGTCTCTTGCCTGTTCTACAGATTTCACTGCAGGTGAAATTTTGTCTTCTCCTAAATTGTTCTCTGTGTGTACAAAAGCAATTAAAAAAATAAGCCCAAACAACTTTACTGTGTAATATTTTGGACAAAAATATTGAACAGCCTCTGGGGATGGGGAGGGAGAAGGAAGAGGAAGAGAGTTTTCAATTTCTTCCAGTAAGCCAAAACCAAATTGCAATGTTCCACAAATGGTATAGACAGTATAAGGTCCCCACGATCAAGGTCACTGGGAATGGTGATAATCACCACAGCAGCCCAATGACTGTGAAGTGCAGGATATAAAACCACAAACAGGGTAAATGAGCAAACTTTCCATAACCAAAGTGTGTTAAAAAGCAAATGAATCCAAGCAGAAACTGAACTCCATGTTGTAATCAGCCCTTTGTCAGCTTGTTTCAGCAAGAGTTCCAGAGCCAGATCCACAGCTGCTACCACAGCTGGAAGCACGGAGCCTCCTGAGAAGCCAGTTGCAGACTCAGATGCTGCTGTTTCCTGTTTATTATTATAGTGTAAGTTTGCATATAATTTACCATGTTCACTGCAGATGTATTTATTTTTATTGGATGTTCGTGCTAAAATGTATATGCCTATCATTTGGTGAATTCATAATATTAAGGTTGATATATTCTGTCTCTTTGCAAAGGAAGCCATTTGTTAAATACAGGCAATCTTTACAGTAAGGAGAGGGGAAATACAAAGAAGAGAAGAGGGAAAAGAGATTCTTCCAGAAACAGAATCTCCAAGCCAAGCCCAAAATGTGTAAATAAGGCCAGGATTTTTTTTTTTCCACATTTGATTTAAAAAAAAAAAAAAAAGAAAAAAGAAACAACCTCTCCATGTATTTAGTGCTCAGTTGCGAGTAATATATATGCTACTCAAAGTGAATTCTATGGTAAGAAAATTTGTTATTATTTTTAGAGTGCCCAGAAAACAGTTAAATTGTGAACTATGTTCTAGAAAATAACTTATTCTCTAAAAATGGAACAAAGCTGTTACCATAATGAAGGATCACTTAACTACTTAACTTTCAATA
Source organism: Chlamydotis macqueenii (assembly GCF_036417535.1). Lineage (NCBI taxonomy): Eukaryota > Metazoa > Chordata > Aves > Otidiformes > Otididae > Chlamydotis > Chlamydotis macqueenii. Next base: position 26,651,349 of record NC_141558.1, read on the forward strand.
ACTGTATCGAATTATCCATGGAGCAATCAGTAACACACTAGCAAACACATTGTATTGTTACCTTATAATTTCATACTAGTATTTCAAGTCTGATTTTACCCTACCCTTTAAGAAGAAAGATCATTTTTACTTCCCACAGGTATGCCTCTTTTTTTTTTTAAAAAAAAAAAAAAAAAAAAGCAGCTCTTCTGGCTTACTAGTAATATTTTCTATCTGTAGGCACAAGGAATGGGTAAAAGTTAGTATAAAGTTATTCCTAAGGAAGACATCTCTTAAGTACTGCATTCATCCAGTATGACAGAGTTAGTACAATGGCTCCTACATCCTTTTCTTAACCTGTCCCCACATCCCAGCAATCTTGGGCTTCCCAAACTTCCCCAAGGGACTATGACCAGCTGGCTTAATGCTGTGTAACCCTGTAGATTTCTTTAGCATTCACATACTAAAATGTGTTGCTTCCAAGTCTATTTAATGTTCATCTGCATTTTGTTGTTCCCATAATCTCAAATATAGGCTCACTTATAGTGACATGAGGGTGTTAAACTGGTTTTACTATCTAAAGAAGTGATAATGATATAAATTACCCTATTATCAATGTAATTGTAACTATGCTAAACTACACAGTGTTGTCTCAAAAATATGTGTACTCCAGCCCTAAGTATTGCAGAATATTGGAAAATATTAGTTCAAAGTTTCAGTCTGTATTCATAAAACATACGCAGCTTTCAACTGTATTGATTTGTGTAAAACTGAATTGTTGGAGTCGATCTCATGGTACTTCTAATTAAGTATATAAAACACAGTATTGTAAGGCCATCCAGATATCTGAAATTAAAGTATTTAAGATTAACTGTAATAAAAGAAAAAAAAGAGCATTATTGAACTGAATTATGAAGATCAGATTGTCTTGATAATCAGAAGTTTCAGCTAATCAGGATGTTTCTTTACAAACAAAACAGACTTCGTTATTAGTTTCTGGAATTACTTCGAATAAAGCGTATTAATATAAAACTGTTTTGTTCTTCTATATGTTTGGGGATTTTTTTTCAAAATAAATCCATATATCACTAGCACAAGAGAAAGATAACTACAATCTATTATTTCTCTTTAAGTTTCCACTATTTTGTGTCTTACCTTTTGTATTAGCATCAAACAACAATTACTTCTTACCATCAACACAGAATTATATATGTTATAACCTGTAATCTTTATTATCACATAATATAAAAGGTAATAATAACAACATTGCATCCAACCATTTATTCGATATCTATTCATCATAGCATAAAATATTGCTGTATTTCATATCTATCAACCAGTATTTAAATTCTATCCAAATGCAGATGTAAACCAAATACTGATACATTTCAATATGCTTTTATGTATTGTGAACTTCATGACACTGCTCATTCTTAAAAGACATGAGACTATGAACAAATAAATTACATAGAGCAGTTTAGAATTAATGTGTGATTACACAGGCTTTAATTTACGAAGCAGCAGCTTTGTAAGGAAAGGCTTCCACAGTTATTTTACAGCAAACATTCGCATCTGGTTTTGTAACGCTGAACGTCTAAACATGTGTACACATTCACATTTGCACATGCAAATAGTCCAAACGGTCTCAAAAGGGCTATTCACATGAAAATTTTTCAGGACTGGGACATAAATACAGTTTTTAATTGCTGATCATGAAGAAGTGTTTTTTAGTAGAAAAAAAAAAATTACATTTCAGCTCTCATATTTCTGGTTAGTTTTTATTAGGATTAAGACAGTACAATATAGAACTGGATGTTTCAGAGGGAGATGGTCTGACTTTATTTCACTGTCACAGGACACACAGTAGTTAGTGAAGTACCATTTGTGGAAAAGGGAGAAAAGCAAGTCCTTACTTTCTTACTGTTCTATTTTACTGACTGCAACTTATTTCTATGTCTTTTTAAATTTTGGAATACATTAACATGGAAGAATCTAGCTTTGTCAGAATTTACGTAACATTTTCTTTATATGCACATTAAAAATACATTTAAACTAAAAAAACCAATCCAAGCGACTACTTGCAATTACCATTTGCCACAGATTTTAATCAATCCTGGCTGTTAGGCTTCATTTCTAACCACTGAAAAAGATGTGGTATTTTTAATAGTACCTGAATTATGCATTAAAAGATGCAATTCTAAAATCAGCAGTATTTTGTCTCATTTCACATGCAAAATACGCATAGTAGTAATTAGCTGACCACACAGTTTATAACTCATTTGGCTCAGTGTCTTCACAGAAGGTCCCCCAGATGTTATTGTAGAGTTTTTATGCATGTACAAAAAAATAAAAATAAAAACCCCTTCATGACACTAACAAATAGTCTAACTTCTAAGACCATACGCAAGTCTTCAATTCTTCATAAATATTTGAATGTAGTAAACATTTAGAAAACTGTGTACTGTGCTACAGATTTTAAATGTGACAGCTGACAACATAAATTTTCTGGATGATGATCGAGTCAATGTTAGTGCAGCTGTAGCAACAGTAAGACATGCAAAAGCTTAAAGTTTAGTTTCAACTGTTTGAGTGCATTTTTCACAGGATTCAAGGATTGCCAGTGATTTATGCTCACTACATAAATTCTAAATTGCCAGTAAAAATAGGAAATAAAATTTGAACCCCTTAAAATTATTTTTGGAAGTATTTTTCAACTGCACAAATAAGGAGTTAGGGCAAGGCACTAAATTATCCATTTCCTGCAAATAAATAACACTTAAAACAATAATAGTGTTTTAGAAAGGAAACAATCTTTGTATTGAAATTAATACAAATTCAATTTATGCATATTAATATTTTATTACCTAAGTAATTCAAACAAAATATTTATCCTACAAAATTTATATTAGAAGCCAAAATGTGCAGTTCTGGGAGCTTGCTTGAGGAAAGGCTGCAGGTTTTGGCCATGGTTCTTTAAAGTAGCCAACCTCTAAAAGGGTGATTAAAAACAAAACATTGATTCTCAGTGCACAGAGTACAAATATTTGTCCATATAGTCCATAGCTTCATTTTGTGTTACCTTGCAGCACAAAGCCTACTAATACATTTCTTACATCTGTTGTAATTTACAAAAATTACAAGGTGCTACTCCTTAGCCTATGCACAGGTAGGATGAGATTCATCTGTTCTAACTTCTGATATCAAAGATAATAATCTACAGCCTGTGCCTTAGATAGGCCATCTAGAGGATGACTAACATAGGATAGGACCCAAGCTCATTTGCAGTCAAAAGGATGGATCGTCTGGGGAGGCAGGCACTTAAGACAGCACATACAACAAATCACAGCCTGAATGCTGCCTATTTCCATCTAGTAACTACAAGCAGATTTAGGATGACAAGCTCAGATTTGCCTTATGTTACAACAATAGTTGTAAACAATATATAATCATTTGCAGTAAAGCCACACAACAAAATAAAACCTGAAACTAATCTTCTCCTTGAAATGAAGTAACAACCAGTCAAACCATGAGCACTAATTTTAAATACTGAATGTCAACTGATGAATTACGTAACATTCCATCCTTTTGTTTCCAAAATACTAGGTTTGAGGTCATTCAACAGAAACTCCCAAGTTTCAATTTCTGAAACTGCCAGTTTCTGCCCCTGCTTGACTTGTCTACGGGACACTTACAGATCAGGATATAAAGCATAAAGAATATGGCATAAAGAGCAACTTGCCACAAAGTCTTGACTGTCTTAACATTCAGAGAATTCGCATGGAATTGGGATACAAAAATGCCATTTATTTTACCTGTTACTAAAAGCAGCTTCTTTAGTAGCAGCTAAATATGGGGTCATAAACCAAGATCATAAATCACAGGCTTTGACAGCTAATTCTTTTTTGATTGTTTTATGTCCAGAAAAAAGTCACCTTGATTACACTGAATATTTCTATGAAATCTCTGTTTAAGTTCTACTTTCTGATTATCTTTTCCACACTTTTTTAATCAAGGAAGAGAAGACCTATGTTTCATATCATTAAACACAATGTAAAACTCCACGAGTCTTCTAAATGTACTGCAATAGTTAGGAACAAATGAACTGCGTCTACTCAGGACTTAATGAATTCCCTGTAGTAGTGCAGGCTTTTGTTGGGTGTTAGTACCAGCGAAAATTATGGTTTAGTCTTCTAGAATTAAGCTGGAAATGACTGTCTGCTTCCATAATCTTCCCCACCACAAGCAGCTGAAATGTTGTAAACAGACTTATTTACTTCCTGGACTTGGCATTCAAAACTGATGCTTTTTCTTTATGGGTATTTTTCATTTTTTAAGTAATTAAAAATTTTAAGTCCACCTTCTAGAGCTTTGTCAACTGCTAAGAGATCTACCATTCAAAAAAAAAAAAAAAAAAGTCCTGAATTCTGCATTTCTACGTTCATGCTTCTGCTATTATTTTTCTGATCTTCTGAATTCTACTCAACAAAAGATAGTACACTGGAGCTTAAAAGAAAGTACTGAGGTAGATGGACACTAAATAATCCTTTTTTAATTATTATTTCTGAGCAATCATTCTTTCTCAGTGCATCCTACAGCTTTCTGTAACTCTGGAATCCATGAGGAGTGCAGCTGAAGGAGTATGAATATGCAGGAACAAGATTCAATGTATCACAACGCTTGGTAATTATTCTCTTCAAAACAAAGTTCTCTAGACTCTGATCCATAGCAACATTTTATTTCTCATTAATTACTATTTTGCCATCTCAAAGTCTCCCTGGGAGGGATTTTTTAAAAGCATACTCGAAGTCCAAATAGATTGTGTTAACCAGTTCTCTTTTAACTTATTAGCGTGCTCAAAACCTTCTTTTCAGTATTTCCATATACTGAAATCCATGTTAAATGGATGTTTTACATACTCAGAATTATTAGCTCAGTTAAGGTTTTTGTTTGAAATAAAGCTCCATATTCTGCAATTTAGATTCTCAGTAAATTTTTAACAGATTAGCTGCTTTGAGTTATATTAGATCCCCCCGGACAAATACCAGACAGTCCTCTCCTGAAATTTTTATTTGTTGAAGTCTAACATTAGTCCAGCATCTTATCTCCTGATGCTTCAACCTCTAATTTTCACTGGATAAATTAGTTCCCAAACTAATATCCTGTGAGGAAGATAGCTGCAACATAAACATAAATGGAGTTTATCTTCAATATACTTATCCTCTCTAGTTGGATTCTTTACTCAGTTATAATCCCACAAAGCAAATGATTCTGTCAATGGCTTCCTACTTCCAAATAATTAACTCTTCTCAGAACTGTAAGCCTGACGAAGATACAGCTGGAGTGAACTTAGATCATTTTCATTCATGACTTCGTATCTCTTCACATTGTAGCGTATCTGATATTAAACAGTTAAAGCGCTGTGTAACATACTGCACCGGGCACACTAGACTCAACAAAATTGTCCTGTACGTACTGTGTGAAGTTTGCCTAGGTTTGCAAAGTGAAATTACAGATCTTTGTACTGGATGCACAAAGTAAGCAGTTTTAAAACATAATCTGATTGTATGTTCTCTGAGTTCAATTATCTCATTTCTCTTCATCTCTGTACTGCTGGTTTTTCTGTTTGCTTCATTATCCAGTTCTTCATACCCCTCTCTTTGTATCCCCTTGCTTGTTTTCCTTCTTTTTATTCTTAACTATTCTACTATTATTTTTTTTTGTGCTCTGCTTCTGTTTGACCATTTTCTGCCTCTCATTTCTTCCTCCCTGTACATGCCTTCCCGTTCTGCTGCTTTCTCATTTTTTTTCTGCTGTGCACAGAAAAATACCTGCCACACACAGTTCATCAGAAAGTAGACAATAAATGTATGGAAATGTTGTAGAATCCTATCATGGGAAGAGTCATGTCACTGTATCAGTGCCAGAATAACTGCTACTGGCGTATAACAAAAGCCTTAGACATACAATCTGGAAAAAAAAAAAGCAGCAGGTTGCCACTTTCATAGAATCATAGAATCATAGAATAGTTAGAGTTGGAAGGGACCTTCAACGGTCATCTAGTCCAACCCCCCTGCAAGGAGCAGGGACATCCCTGACTAGATCAGGTTGCTCAGAGCCTCATCCAGCCTGGCCTTGAACGATTCCAGGGATGGGGCATCCACCACCTCTCTGGGCAACCTGTTCCAGTGCTCTACAACTCTCATTGTAAAAAATTTTTTTCTAATATCTAATCTAAACCTACCTCCTTCTAATTTAAACCCATTACCCCTTGCTCTATCACAACAGGCCCTACTGAACAGCTTCTCCCCATCTTTCCTGTAGACCCCCTTGAGGTATTGGAAGACCGCTATTAGGTCTCCCCGGAGCTTCCTCTTCTCCAGGCTGAACAGCCCCAACTCTCTCAGCCTGTCCTCATAGGAGAGGTGCTCCAGCCCTCTGATCATCTTTGTGGCCCTCCTCTGGACCCTTTCCAACTGGTCCATGTCTTTCTTGTGTTGGGGACTCCAGAACTGGACGCAGTACTCCAGGTGGGGTCTCACCAGGGCAGAGTAGAGGGGGAGAATCACCTCCCTCGACCTGCTGGCCACGCTCCTCTTGATGCAGCCCAGGATGCGGTTGGCCTTCTGGGCCGCAAGGGCGCATTGCCCACTCATGTTGAACCTCTCGTCTACCAACACTCCCAGGTCTTTCTCCTCAGGGCTGCTCTCGATCCAATTCCCGCCCAGCCTGTATTTGTGCTTGGGATTGCCATGACCCAGATGCAGGACCTTGCACTTGGCCTGGCTGAACTTCATGAGGTTGGCACGGGCCCACCTCTCCATATATTTCTTAAATATATGAAAACTAGTGCACAGAAGATACGTGAACATTTTAAGCTCCAACATCAATCAAGAGTACACCATGGGGGCTTCTTCATCATCTGCAGTTGACATCTTCTGGACCAGTTGTAAAGCCTATTTGTTGACACCCATGGCCATCCAAAAACATATACAATGCATAGGCTTTGAGGATTCCCTTGATGGTTGATTGCCTCTCTTGTGCCATTTGCTTGAATTTTGTTAGTGAAATACAGGAATATGAAACAGAACGTATTGCCTGACACGCCTAGACATCTGAGAAAATCAGAAAACAAAAGTTTAGTGTAAAAATGTTCACCAGTGCCTAAAGTTTGTAGCCATACACAACACCGTCTTTTCTGAACTGACTGCCTGTTCCCTTATCCACATCTATCCAGGACTTAAAATTCAGGCATCTCTGAGCTTAATCCTCTTGTAGAATTCAAATTGCTAGTTATGTTCTCAGCTCAGAATTTAGTTTCAGAAAAATGTGGCAAACAGCAGCTGCAGAGACCTTCTAAACAACAAACCTCTTGTAAGAGAAGTTCCTCAGAAAGGGAAACCCTGACTCTACCTGACAGATTAGCAGCTAAGGAGAGTATTTAAACTCTGGTACAAGTTATTGTTTCTTAATACAGTGAAAGTCCTTACTTCTCTATGCAGTGATTTTCCATCTGAAACATATAACCAGGCTAGGGAAAAAGGACCCAAGCACTTATGAGCTATCCTTGGTTGGATATGTGTATCTTAAAACCCTTGGGCTGGACAAGATGACTTCCAGAGGTCTCTCTCAACTTAAACCATTCTGTTCTTCTGTGATCCTCTGAGGCTGAGGTATAACAAGAAGTAAGATCTCACTTTCTCAAGGTAAATGCTCAAACTACCATGCTATTGTGCAAAAACTGAGCAGCAGCATTACCTCATCACTATTTCTGGAAGAAAGAGACATCTCAGTGTTTATTCCCAGAGAAGTTTTCAAGCACTTTGTTTCTGAGGTATGTACCTCTATCTATTTTAAAGTCCAAGTGTTTTCTGAGCATGAGGTAGTTTGCATTACTAGTAAACCTCAAGGAATCTCACTGTTGAGTTTCTCCTGGAACCTATGAAAGCCTTTTTGCATTCACAAGGATCTTCACAAATAATCTTAGATAAGTAGCTCTGTGTAATGCAAAATAAAATAGAAATTAAAAAGAAAGATTATTCAACGGCAACTACCATTCAGGATTATTTCAAGTTTAAAAGAAGGTACTCTAGAGAAAGATAAATACTGGACAATTCTAGATTTTCATGCACTAGAGACTCCAAACGCTTCAACACCTGGAGTTTTCAGAATAACTTATACTGAGAATATTTTTTTTCTTAGAAGTAAATTTGTTCTATCACTTTTATACCTTGATTCTACAGTATACAAAGTGATATATTATCATTATAATAAAATAAAAGTATGCAGGGTATTTTTTAAGGTGCAGGCAACAGTGTTACGAGTTCCCAGCAGCACAAAATAAATTTTATTCTGTCACCTGTAATGATAAAAATTAATTTGTATAATAAAATGCATGTTTATACACACCCCTTTTTTTTCAGTGTATAGAGAAAACTAGTCACCATTAATAGTTACAAAATATAGAGCAAAATTACTAAATATATTCAATCTTTTAAAAACAATCACAATAAAGACTATTATGTCAATTCATCTAAGATGTAAAAATTTGGTAGTATAGTTTTCTACTAGTACAAAAATCCAGCAACTCCAATAATTCTGTATTACTTAAGAACCTTTATATTTACCCACGCACTGGAATATTCATATTCCTCGCAGATTTAGCAACTTCTTCAAATTTTTCTATGCTTTCTTCAATTGAACAATTAATATTCCTTTTGCTAAAAGACTCAGATGCTGCACCAAATACTGAGACTTCTGTAGCCCCTGCTGCAATCTGAAAAACACATTTCAATGAAACAGAATCATAACACTCTATTAAAAGACTAGATTAAGCATTTAATTCTATACGACATTCTAGAATTTTAAAGTATCATCCATATCTAAAATACAAGTTTCATTCTATTTTTTTAAATCTATTGCATATAAACAGATTTAATCAAATTTTGAGTTAATTCACTATGGCATATTTCCTTCTTCTTCTTAGCAATTAGGTAAACATATTTTTAAAGTTATAAATGATAAAGGCATTAAGATGTAGGAAATCACATGAACCAACTAGGAAAATAACAATGATTGATACTTATATTCATTTTTCAGAAAAGAAAAAGACCATATAACAACTCTGAAATATCCATCCTCTGTACAAAGCCTGCTCCTCATGAATGCCAGGAAGTCATTCTCATACTTAGGAAAGCTCTGTGCCTGCATGTACCTAGAGCAGCAAAAATAACAAACAGGGATTTCCCTGTTAGAGCCAACTCTAAGATCAAGGGCTCCATTGGTCTTGGTGTCATAGTCGATACGGATAATATGGAAAATGTGTATGTGAGTCTGTTGAGAAACAGTTTCAGAGCAAATAGCAGTCTAGAAAATTTGTAAATGTAGTGACTTCACTGAAGGGGCAATCAGCCTGAAATCGTACTCGGTACTTCAGTACTCAGTAAATCAACTAACGTGAGGCAAACTAAAATGTTGAAAGCCAAATCATAGGGAAAGAAAACAATTAAGCTTAGGAGAATAATTAATTAATAATTAATTAATTCTCACTCTGTAGTGAGAATAATACTCTCATTCTATGAAAAAGAATGGAGCTTTTCCTTTTACTCTCTGCTTCTGCAGGATAACATCTAAGCTTCAGCAATCTTTACAGGAACAAATATCCTTTCAAATAGAGTGAAGAAGAAAAAATAGCAGCAAGAAAGAACTCAGCAATCACTTACAACTATTTTTTAATTGTTTTCCTTTTATTACATCACTAAATATGGTATAGAGATATAGCAGATTTAATTCAAGTCATACAAGCTACCATTGCAGACAAAGTTGTGGTACTATAAATACAACTATTGATAGTTAACTCGCCTGTGTACAGGATTCTGTTTTAATAGAGATTTCATATGTAGTATAGAAACTGAATGATAGACTACACCACAAATGTCCACCAAGAAGTATGCTTTCCAAATATGTCTTGTCCTGTATCAAGACAATAGCATAGAAGCACGAAAAATTTTCAGAAAACAGAAAAGGAAAGATATTACTATCAATGTGTATGTTTTAAGGAGATTGATCTCCATTTTCACAATTCCAGACACTATGAGTCTATAATTTTGAACATTTATTTTGTATGAAATGAAACAATTTAAACTTTCAGACACTACCAAAGTGAAATACAGAATTTATGAAATTTAATACATTCCTATAAAGCATTTTCATTTAATTGACTCTTTCCTTATTCTTCTTCATGACTTTCCAGTGAGAAGGCACTTTTCAGAAACTTTTCTAGGGTCAACAAGTCAAAGGAGAAAAAACTGTCTTCGTCTTTATACACAAGCATCATTCATAGGAACTTGCAAAGACTGTTTGATCAATACTTCCATTAAAATACGAATATATAGAGCTTAACATCACTCTCTGAATTCGCCCATTTTTCACAACAAAAACTGAGAGTTTTTAATGAAAAAACAATAGCTTAGTTCTAACAGGACAGGTTATATGACATTAAATAGCTAGTTTATGGTACTGAACTGAAACTGTCTGAAACACGAAAGAGGTAATTGTGGACATCCTCTATGAAGGTACTTACAGCTGAATTAAATCCTTGAAGATTAGGTGTGAGAACAGGATACTGAACTCCAGGATGCCGCTCAATGCCCCTCATTACTTCTTTGTGATCTGCCATCTAAAATATATTAATAATTTGTATTGATCAGCAGATATTTTCTGATTTTATATAGCTAAGCAGAAATCAGCTTGGACTGTGGTTTTCCCTCCATTAGGTATACAGTTCATACAAAAAGTGTAACAACAAAGGGGTTAAACTGATGTTGTAGAAGCATTCCTTTTTTGCATTTCTTAATTTTTGAGTACTTGAATTACAATCTTTCTAGTTCTATATGAATATAGAATTGGGGCTAAGATTTCTAGAGTGTTTCTTTTTGTGTGTATGTGTAAAAGCATAACTTGCATAATAAATTGATAGACTTGTGATCACACTGATCATCAACTGTTATTGCAACTTTAAACTTACCTCAATGGACTCAACAGGTGGAATTAGTAAAATAACTGACATTTTAAAGCCATCCAGATCTTGAAAAACCTCAGCACTCTGACAAATGTGACTTTACAATTTTAAGCGTAAGTGAACCTGAATTACTCAACACTGTAATCAGTACATCTGAGAAGACTAATCACAAGTCAAAATTCAGTTTTGTATCTGTATTATATTAAACCGTAATGTAACATTTTCATATACTTAGAATTTTCTTTCAAAAGAAGAATATACTTCTTCATCATAGCAAAATTCAAACACAATTACTTTATTCATAGAACAGAATCATAGAATAGTTTGGGTTGGAAGTGACCTTTAATGGGTTCCCCTTTTCCAATCAGCAGGAACCTCACCAGACTGCCATGACTTCTCAAATATGATGGACAGTGGCTTGGCAACTTCACCTGTCAGTTCCCTAAGGACCCACGGATGCATCTCATCAGGTCCCATGGACTTGTGCCCCTTCAGGTTCCTTAGATGGTCCCAAACCTGCTCTTCTCCTACAGTGGGCAGTTCTTCATTTGCCTAGTTCCTGCCTTTGCCTCCTGCAACTTGGGCAATGTGGCTATAGTCCTCGCCAGCGAAGACAGAGGCAAAAAAGTTACTAAGTACCTCAGCCTTCTCGATGTCCTGGGTAACGACATCAAATTCAACAAATTCAAGCACTTGTTTACCTTAGCCTCATCTCACCAAAGAAACTCTGCTTAGCCTCATCTCACAAAAGAAACTCTGCTTTTTAAAGATATTCTTGCACTTTTCTCACTCCAGATTAAATGCACTCCATATACTAATCAAGAAGATGAATCCAAGACTCATTCATATAATAAACTGTAGATTATGTAGGCAAGTACATTTTCTTGAATGAAGTGGAGGAAAAATGAGTTTATTTTTTAATGGTGTACATGTCTGTAATCAATACAGTTAATAAAACATATTCCCCTATTTCATGTCTTACAGATTTTGAGTTTTAAAAACTGAATAGTGTATTTCAAATGCTTTTCAAATCAGCTCTCATAAAAGAAAATCTTCCCAGAAAAAAATATTAAATTGGATTTCTGATGCGTTCTACACTGATGAAAAGTCATTTGAGGAGTACTGTATGAAAAGATAAATGAACTACAAAGCTTTCATTACTCCTTATTTTCAAGAGGCACTTTATTGATAGCTTTGCAGTACCACAATTCTAAATATGTGACATTAAATTATACTAGGCCACCTAACATATCTGATAAACTCCCAAAAAAAAAAGTTTGTTCATAAAACCTTTAATTTTTTTAACAACAATTTTTCATTCCTTAATTTAATATAAATAGTATCTACATTTCTCAGGGCAAGCAATAATGTTTGAAACCAAGTGATTAATTAAATGGCAAACGCTGGAACTAATTCCACACTTTAAAATTATAGTCTGGTTTAAAATATAGTAGAAAACCAAAATGACACTTTCTCAATCAGTATAAAGTATAATATTTTATGTATTACATTTGTCTCATTACTATTTTTCCTGTAGGTAAAATCCCATTTTAACACATATTGCATGTTATAAGATTTTAAATTGTAATAAAATATTTCCTTTCCAAATTTCTTTAAAAATAAGCTTTCTAATGGTAGGTATTTATAATTTTTGGCTGTTTAGGTTATAGGTGTGGGATCCTGTTTTATATGGCACCTCGCTACTGTGGAACTTTTTCTCTTAGCTTTTTTCATTAAAAAAAAAAAATAAAACAAAAAAAACCCAAAACTCTGCCAAAAAAAACAGTGGATAGGAAACCATAAAAGAGCTTTAAAATACTAAAAAAAGAAATAAGTGAATGAGTGATCTGAACATAACTGTGAATTCTATTCCCATGACCTATGAAAAGAAAAAAGAAAGGAGCAAAGAAAAGATAAACTCAAGAATGCAATCCCTATCAAAACAACACAATCTTATCTTTTAAATAAAAATAATTTTAAACACAAATCAAACCATTAAAATAAAGTATTCAGACACGAATTTAAGATAATAAGGGCTTGTTCATTTTTCCTAAAACTGACAAACCTGTGCTAAATTTGGTACTACTAATGGCTCACAGGAAGAGGAAATAATTAAACAAGAAAGAAGAAATCCACCCTTGCTTTAGATTTTTCCTTCCAGTGTGTAAAAACTTACATTATTGTCTATGGCTGTAACTGCCAAAGTTCAATGGCACTTGGAAAAACTTAGCCTCACCACTTTTAACGGACACAATACCATTGTCCCTGCATTGACACCAAAGAAATTCTGCATTGTCACTGTTCTCGTTGCCCTTCCTATTATCCTTCGTTTAGGCCCTTCCCTGGTGATCCAGAGAACACTGAAATAAATCAAAAAAGTCCCTCAGTGTGCTGTACAGCCAGTTTGCTCTGCTGACTCATGAATAATACTATATAGACAAATATTGACTTCTTTCCTTTTTTGCAGGGAATAATTAGATTTGCACAAACAGGAGCTATATAGAATACTTCAGGAGTAAGTCTGAATTCGCAGTGTTAAATCTCAAATGAAAACTTGGCATTCCTAATGCCAATGTAGTTTTGCTACTGACTTCCGAAAGGCTTGGATTTCTGCTGAATTGTACCAAATGTAAAAATTAATTTTGGAAAAATAATGATCAAATTATTACAATTCATCAAAACTCAGTATGGCTGCTGATAGAGTGCTAGATCTGTAAAATAACTGATGTGCCTAACTACTACTACATACACGAAAGTCCCAAATTTAGATCTTACACACACACTTCCAAATGTGGAAAATGAAATTCCATTTAGGGGAAAAAGAAAAAAAGGTATGCTACCTTTCTTTTTTACCTCGATAACTATTAGTTTTCAGAAGAGTAGAAAAGAGGTAGGAACAATATTAAATTATATTAATGATGTCTCACCATCCCAATTCTTTAGTTACAAGTGAATACTTACATAAAGAGTAAAATAAAATGCACAAGTACTTTCTTTGTCTCCATTCCACAGTACAATGTTAACATTGATTGTAAAGAATTTTGTCTATATTATTAACTCCAAAAAGTCACTGCCCGTTTGTGAGCAAATTCAAAATCAGGATAGAATCTGCAACATTTCTGTTTAACAAGAACCCTTCAACATGTAAGTGCGTGTGCATTTGTATGCGTGTGCTTGTTTTGTTTGGTAGTGTTTGGAAAAGGTAGACTGCATAGTGGATAGATACACAGAAATGTACCAAGTGCAGCAGACATTCAGAAATGTTGTTTGGCTTCAGATAAGAGTCAAGTTTCCATAAAACACTACAGGCCTAGTGAGTCTGCTCCCTTGCTTTGGTGCTAGGGAGCACTCCTGAGAAGTTTACCCAGTTTGCACAAGCCCTGTGTACCTAAGTTTTCCTTCCCTGATCCTAGGTCTCTGAATCAGTGTTGCTTCCACAGGAAGTCACTTCCACTGTGACTGTTCCCCAGAGATGAGCCCCACTGCTGTTCATCTGGATATCCAAACTCACTACTCTGCTTCATATTCTCAAATCTTTATCACTGTGTCTACACTTAGCATCCTAATATCTCAGTTGCCCTTTAGTCATGGTGCTGATCCATCATCCCGACATCTCTTATCCCCACTCAGCATCCTGTGACCAATTCTCTCACTCCCCATTTAGTGTTGTTCCTTGCACATAAACCCACATACAAATTCCTACCCTCACGCTGCAAAGGGCAAATTTGGAATCATCTACTAAATTATTTACATTTGGTGAGCAATAACAATATTTAAGATTTCTCACGCCCCATGTAGCAATCATGGCAAATTCTACTCCTAGCATTTATGTTGATCAGGGCTCAGAGTGCTCCCCTCCTAAGAATTTACCTGCCTGAAGTCAAGGCCAGCTCATTGATAAGAAGACAGCAACTTGAGAAGCCTCAATCAGCCTTGGACCTCATCAATAAAAGCTGGAAAGTGGATCAGCAGAGGCTCCCCCAAACAGCTCTGTTAAAAGTCTTAATGTGGCCTACTCTCCCTTTTCACTCAGAAACAACTTTTAAGCCAAGACACTCTCATGCCCCTTCCCTGCCTGAGAAACAGTGCAGCTGCACAGCACTAGCCAAGCCTGTGCTTGGCCATGTACTTTACTGACTGGATCCTGACCATGTCTTGTAGAGTTGACTTCCCGGCTTAACTCTGGACCTGCTGCATCACTGAGGACTCACCTGAGTCTGTGTACTCTTGGCTGCCCTGGTTACCCTCACCAGACTGTTGAACTGCCCTTTGGTCAACAACCTCTGTTCCCCTTGTTATCACGCTTGGTTTCCAGTTCTCCTTCGCTTCTGGAGCAACCTGCTCCTGCTGCTCCCTAACTCTGATAAGTTAAGGATTTAACCAACTTTCAGCACAGCTTACTGGCTTTTCTTCAATTTTGACTACTAATGATTAGCCCAAATTCAGCTGACATTCAGGGGGAATGCCAGGGGCCCTGCCTCCACTGTCTGGAAAAATCTAATTTTGAACTATATATTGAACTGTTGATTTATTGGGTCACGGCATTTTTTTTCCTGTTTTCCTATTGTTGCTGAATAAAAGCATAAAACTTGAAAACTGCATAAATGGTGTCTGACAACAGTATCCAATTTTACAAATGAACAACATATTATTTCTGTTCTGTTTTCTTGTATATTTATACAGGCTATACTACTGAAAAATTCCACTGCATGGTGTGGTATTTAAATTGAAACAGTTCTGAATGGTGAGGATTTTACATACCTGAGGCACCCATTTGGATGAAACAAAACTGGTCACTTCTATTGCAGGTAGGCCTGTTCTGGAAAGCCGATTGATTAATTCAATTTTTATATCAGTTGGGACTATCACCTACGGACATGGAGGCATAATAAAGTATTTTATGTGGTAAGAAACTTTTGTAAGTGAAATGTTCTGAGTACATAACCAACACTTTTTTTTTTTTCTAAATAATGAACTATACTCATAGATTATACCATAATTATACTGTTTCCTAACAGTAGGAAGTTACTGCAGAAGGAAAGCGCTAGACAGTATACATGATCCCACTCCATTTTTTGTCCACCACAAAAGAATGAGAGAGCACTTCTATGAAACTGGTTATAGATCTGGCCTCAGTGATTGTTAGTAACCAAACACCACCCTAGCAAAGAAGTGACAAAAGACATAGTAACATAGAATAGTCCAACCAGAGAAAAATGAAAAAAAAAAAAAAAGTTTCACAGCTGAGGCAGAGTCATTGTCATATTCTGTTAATGCTATTAACCTCTTTGATATCAGTAACGATGTATGTAAGCTTATCCTTCTGTTTGTGGAAAGAGATTATTGTTTGGAAACATGTACTCTATTTTACAAAGTTTCTTTCAATCTTCTTCCATGCTTCCCTACCAACTCTTCAGGCAAATATTATCAAAAGAGTAATTTATTTTTCTCTCCATGCCTCATCAGCAGGAAATATGACAAAACCTATTGTACCCTTCCTACTAGAGTAGCACATGTAGCACAAACACCTGTTATGAAGATAGCCAGTGTTTCATCGTGTTTATCAATTATGTCATGGCAGAATGTGATTGATTGACACAATAAATACCAGAGAGAAAAATGGTAGTAGAGTAACAGAAAGGCTACTTAACCAAGTATAGCAAGAAATTATATGATTTAACATCTGGCTAAATAGTAATATAACTTTATTCTAATACACAAGACTGTTATTAACACATAAATTAATAAATATATTTATAGTACAAAATGGAAGAAACACAATTTTCAGGATGTATGTATTTACATAATGAAAATAATGCTGATAGCTATGTCAAAACACACCTCCAAAAATGAGAAAAATTACCTTTTCATTTTGTAATCCATCTCTCGGCCCAACTTCTACGATCTTTATGTACTCAGGAAGTCCAGATGCTTGAGATTCCTGAAATACAAATCAATACTGAAACACAAAACAATGAAGGTCACTAAGATCAAATGTACAGCTTGTACTTGTCCTCTCATACGATTCTGCATATAAAGTCATATTGTCAACAGTAAGTTTGCTCATGGTCTTTAAAAATCTGTGAGAACATGTTGCACACCTTAAGTTAAGGAATAAAAGTTAAAAGCAGAAGTTATCTACATGCATGTTTCACTGCTCCTCTGAGGCCACAAATGTTTATTATAAAAATGTACATAAAACATGAACATTGTATTTTACAGAGTGAGAAATATTCTCCTTTCAAAAAGCTTCCCAGCAAACGATCCAGTCCTCCAAACTTCTAAGTGAATGTTCTCAATTTAACTGAACAGTACTTCTCTGTAAATGTTTGCAAAACTAGACTATAAATTTGAAAAGAACAGAGTAGTGAAGAAATGTTGAAGTGATTATTAATGAAAGATGAAAGTAATTCCTCTGCCTGAAGATGAAGGTTTTAAAGAAGGATTTAGAGGAGAACAAGGTAGACAAGAAGAATTTTCCAGGTGTAAGGGAAGATCTGGGAAGGCAGGAGGCTGACAGTGATGGGAGGGAAGGAAGGTAGTGGTAAGGGCAAAGGGCTAAGGAGAGCATGGGGAGTTGGAGGGGGAGGAAGGAGAAACAAGAGCAGAAAAGCAGGTGAAGGGAAGTGAAACTTCCTTTTTTATTATTTAGCTGTTCCATTATTGAATCAAGTTGACAGGTGTGGCAGTTAACATAACCTGGGCATTTAAGTCTTGAAACAGTTCAGAGCAGTTGCTTAGACTGAACCCCAAAAGCTGTATGTCTTTAAAAAACAAATCAAATGGCCAGCTTGGGAGCACGCTGCCAGCACCTGTATGAGCAGACAGGAGGGATGGAGGCAGCCCCACCAGGAGCTCTGGAGACACCCTGTTTTCTGTATTGCAGTGAATACAGCATCCAACCCAGTGTCTCCATTCCACTGTTGAAAGCCTGTGCTGGGATTAGCATGAGCTACCTGCAAGACGGCTGCTCCTGCTGCACCCACCACCTCCCCTGAGAGTTCCACGGGAAGGACGATACTGTCAGCCCACGGGGACAGCTTCCAGCCACAGGAGTCACAGCTTGCCCAGAGAACAGAAGTCACTTCTGCAATGCATAAATACAGTCACTAATCTAACAACACTTTTCACTCCTCCCTGGCTAGTATGATGACCCTGGCTGCTATGATGAGGGTTGTTTCAACCAAATGGCCGTTAATTTATCCTCATAGTAATGGAAAATGAGCACTCGTACAGCGCCTTTGGTTTTCCCTGCATTCTCAGTGCACATGGATTGAAGTTCTCTGCAGCAACAGCCGCAATACTAGCCAAAATACAATAAACATATTTCAGAGCATTTACTGTGTATTTATCTGAGCCCAGTAAAAAGAATGGGAAACAGCTGCATAGTATCTATTTGATCACGTGGAACATCTGGTAAGTTAAAACTCTGTCAGGCTGTGCTAAGCCCACACTCGCTGACAGTATAAACCTACTTAAATGTGAAGGTAAAACCTTCACATCTGCTGCATATTGTTTCTCTTTTTTAAAGTTATTTTCACAAATATGGCACCGCTTCAGCACTACGGGCATAAATCTGGGTTATTTCATGATTATGAGATCCTTCTTGTTATAACACAAATGCCACGGCTGCACTATGAGTAAAGCTGTGAGTGGAAAAAAAAAAAAAAAGGAGTTAAAATAGACTATGTGAACCAAAGCTTAATGTAGAGCATGAAAAATGTCCATAAAACTTCGGTGGCAAAAATGTTCAATTTCTAGGCCAAATCCTGTAAATCCTATTCAGTTCCTACTGTGGTAAAACTTCTGCTGAAATCAAAGAGCTGTACCTGTCTTTACAGAAGAGTTCAACAGCTAGAGCACGTGCAGTAGCCATTCACATGGCTGTTCAGGGGATGTATGCAGCCCTTGGATTTCATAGGGGACAGACGTTTGGAATGAACATTGCAAAAGGCATTCAAGTATTGATTTTTATTCTCCATCTCTGATATTAGAAGCATATATGTCTTTGAGCCATAGTCCAGGTCTCTCATCCCCTGATTTTCTCTATAGCCTTCCTGTCCACTAGTCAGTTTCAATGCCAGTTCGCTGCTCTTGAACACAACAACTGAGAACCATGTACAGGATGATTCTCACAAGGGCCACGCGGTGTAAATTCAGGGCAGTACTACAAACAAATCCTTACATTCTTCAAGCTGATGAACTAACAGCTTTGAGTAAACATCTTGGTTCTTAGTCCAGAAGAGTCTTGCTTTGCATTGCATTTCATCTAGTTTCATCTATAGTACATTGATTGCTCCTGTCTTCAAGGTCAATCAGTTCCTTCTGTATAGTATCCACTGTGGCACTGATAATTCCTCCTGTCTTTCTGTCATCAGGAGATCTTAACACCTTGATATTTCCTGGTGAAAACATCTGGACTAACATGATTACCTTATTTTACCACAAACATATATTATCTCAGAAAATTTGGGTTAGTGCTATAGAAGAAACACGGCTTAGAAAAAGACCTGAGGAGGTCCACCAGCAATGTCTCCTCAGTCTAATAAATCTGCTCTTAACATTATCTTTTATTTCCTCCTCAGTCAGCTTCTTAACTCATCTCACAAATCCTGTTCTGATCATTCTTCTCCTCAACTTAACTAATAATTTCTCTCATGCTGCATTGCTGAAGCTCAGATAACAAGCAAGTAAAAAGGGAGGCAGAATACTTAAGGTTCAGGCTCCTGTGTACTATTTATGCATTTTACAGTGCATAATCACTGGATAAAACTCAGAAACAAATCAGAGACTATGTAAGTACATGTATCATCTGCTAAGATGACTCTAGCATTTTTCCATTCTGTGGCCCAAGTTGAATCAGTGGAGGAAATTAGTACCTCTTCACCTTAAGCTCACCTGTCCTATGAATGAATACTTAGTAACCAGCCATTAGAACATTTTTCCAAGAAGCTGGAGACAGACACTTGGCAATACTGTTGCGAAGAAAAAAAGAGATGCTCTGCTTTCTTGGGAAGTCTTCTGACCACAGTGCCACACCTGCAGAATATTTGGACAGCACTTGAAGAAGTCACCTGAGCCACCAGTCACATTCTGTGCTGGGCTCAATGCCATCTGCATTCACTAGGCAAGCTTCAAATCCACAGAACAGACTGAAGTCTTTAAGAATGTATGCAGAGTTTAAATACTTCTCTGTTTACTATCTGGATGACATTAAACCTTAACCAGGACTTGGGCTTCCTGAACTGAAGAACTGAGTTTCCCAAACTCTAACTGGAGGACTCCTAATGTCCACCATCCCCTTGGGTAAAAGGAAGGATTTTCAAAACGAACAATAAGACAAACAGGAGATTTCTGAAACCTTTAAGTATGGCATTAAATAGTCTACAGATAATAAATGGGAAATACAAATAGAAATTAATAGAAAAATGAAAAATAGTTTTTCTATTTTAGGAGAAATCAACAAAGGTGAACTTTACATAAATACACAAGTACTCATATTAAACACTAAACATGTAAGGTAAATCATTTTGTTTCAGAAAAAAAAATATTTACTAAATTGTATTATATGAAGTATTCTTACGTAACAAAGTATAAAAAGTAGTTATAGTAGATACTTAGAGTATCTAAGTATCTAAGACTGCTTATTGAATTATATAGTGGCTCTGTTAAAAAGTAATGACTACCAAAGTACAATGTTTGAAATATAAAAAAAAAAAAAAAAGGAAATAGTTGACATGAAAGACTAAGAGCCTGGAAAATTTGTTTTTTCCATGTATCAAGCCTTGCCAAAGGAGAACAAAAAGCATATAAAACCACACCCCCCCCCGCCTCCGTCAAGACAGAATGCAGCCAAAGAGTCTTTTAAAAAAATTAGAAAAAGGTAAACCATACCATTCAGCTTGAGATACTGAATGCCAAATTTCTGTATGGAAACGTTTTCCCAGAGTTATAAATAGCTGGAAATTCAAGTTTATTACAGAAAATCCGAGAAATTCTTAATTAGAACAGTATAATCTTCTTAATATAACCATAAATATAATCAGATTAAATAAATACACTTTTTAAAGCTCTGTCACTGCTTCAGTACTTCTAGAAAAGGTGCTGAGGTTCATTCAGCCTTCTGGTTTTTATTCCACAGTTCATTCATATGGGCATTAACAGCACTGGCAATTATTACCCAGAGCTGCTCAAAAGTAACTGAAAGGACCAAAAAGTAAGGGAGATGGATCTGGAGGTTCAGGTCTTTTCAGTCTTTCTAACTAAGCAAAGATGAAGCTCTGCTTTCCTTTGCCACAAGGTGGTGTTCTGGCACACAGGACAACTGAACAAAGGTAGGTCCACCTTGTACAGGAGAGCAGTTTTAAACAAGGATCAGCAGGGAGGTGGCATCATAACTTCGTATGTATATGCGCAGTGACATGGACAAATGGCCAAAAACTGGGAGAAGGCTCTGAGATAGATAATGTGATTGCTGGAAGGAGAACAAAGAAAACAGTGGTCAATCTTCTGAACACATAGATGTCTCTAAACTTTACAAGACATAGAGGAAATAAACAGGAAGAAATTAAAATCCTAGTACATAATCAAATAATGATTGAAGTGGTACTGTAGAGACTTGTTTATAAAGTTCACACTACCAGAAGGCAGATATAAAAGATATTCATTCCAAAGTTAACTAGGGGGAAAATTGAGAAGATTCACTTGTGAGATATAAAGAATATATACAAATATTCAGAAAACAGTGGGACATGCTTGGTGAATATCCCTCAGTAAAGATAAACTGAGCATTCATCCTGTAACTTCTGCCATATGCTGCTGATATGTCTACTGGGAGAACAGTAGCCAGGAACAGGCTATGACTAGCAAAAAAAACCTCATCAGCCCTTGAGAAGCTTTCATTAAGTAATTTTTTCTTATGGTATCATTGCATATTCATGACTTGAATGATAACACAGAAATACCACAAACAAAGCAGTTGCAAGTGCTTTAGACAACAGGACTGGAATTCAAAATCCCATTGACATACTAGAGAAATAAATATGATGCTTTTCAATAAAAGCAACACATAACACAACACTTAGGACTATCCTTATTGTATCTGATGATGATAAACTAAAATAATTTTTTGCATGTTTACTCTTTACAAATTCTATCATACTTATTTCTCCATTTTAATAATTTTGACCCCCAAAAAAAAGATTATTCTAAAGCAGAAGACAGGGAGTACCTGACTAAACAGTTTTATAGAAGAAGACTGGGATACTAAAACAAATAACAAACTGAATATAAGTCGATAACATCATGCTCTCAAAAAAAAAAAAAAAAAAAAAGGAAACGAAATGGCAAATCTAATCCCAGGCTATAAACAGGTATGTCATAGATGAAACAGTAGCCTGCTACTTAATGAGAATATTGTGTCTAGTTACGGACTTCTTACTTCAAAAAAAAATTCAATCAACTGGAGATTCTCCATAGGAGGGCAAAATACAAAATGCAACTAAATCATTAAAGAACAAAATTAGTTAAATGCAGACTTATCTGGAATATCATTGAAGTCAGAAGGGATCTTCGTAGATCACCTAGTCCAAACACTCCTGCTCAGAGCAGGGTCAATTAAAGCAAGTTGCCCAAGACCATGTTCAGCTGGGTCTTGAGTATGTCCAAGGATGGAGACTCCCCGGCAACCTTGTTCCAATGTTAATCACCCTCACAGTAGAAAAAGATTTTTCTGATCTTTAAATGCAATTTATTATACTTCATAGAATCATAGAATAGTTTGGGTTGGAAGGGACATTTACAGGTCATCTAGTCCAATCCCCGGGGATTGGACATACATCCCCAACGAGGTCATGTTGCTCAGAGCCCCATCCAATCTGGTCTTAAATGTCTCCAGGGATGGAGCGTCTACCACCTCTCTGGGCAATGTGTTACAGTGTTCTACCACCCTCATTGTAAAAAATGTTTTCCTTATATCATGTCTGAATCTACTTTGTCCTATCAAAACAGGCCCTTCTAAAGAGTTTCTCCCCGAAAATTTCTCTTCTCTCCTCTCTTCAGTTTGTGCCTACTGCCTTTGGTTCTGTCAGTGACTTTGTCTTCTTTATTCACCCCATCAGGTATTTGTACACACTGATAAGATCCCCCTGAGCCTTCCTTTCTCCAGGCTAAACACTCTCAGCTCTCTCAGCCTCTCCTCATACGACAGACGCACCAATCCATTAATCATTTTCACGATCTTTGCTGGATCAGATCCAGTCCAGTATGTCTACGTGTCTCTCATACCGAAGATTAAACCTACAGGTATTACTTTAGTCCATCTCTTCAAATTTAATTTGAATGTGCTTACAACTTTTATTAGAGGGCTTGTGTGAGCTCATTAAGGAGTTGTGTTTTACATATATCAGGAGATTATCTGAACTGACTGAGGATTCACTGTAGGGATTTCTACTGTAAAGTAATAGCTCTAACATTTTTACTGTCACTTCCATTAATTATTAAACTCTAATATAAACTGCTACTACACTTTCACTAAATTGTTGCAGGGTTGTTTACAGTAAAATACAAGTAATTAATAGGAAAACAGAAGAAATACAATGTATACACAGGATAATTCAACCCAACTATAAATGCTTATGTTGCTGGAGTGGCCTGTTGTTTGATCTAATCCTGTTTACAAAGAGGAATTTAATAGAAAAGACAAGATTCATAAAGTGCAAATATTAACTAACAAATAATAAGAAAAAAAAATATGGCTTTTATTTGGAAATTAGAAGTTAATATTTTATAAAAATAATTCTATCAAGTGAATTGAATTTTGATGAACTGACAGTTCAAAAGGTAACAAATGACATTAATAAAGAACACTCCAGAGACTGTGAAAAATGTTGCTGTGCTAAGAATAATATTCTTACACAAAACCAGAAAATTCAAGTCACACTTAACTACACTACTCATGGACATACAGTTACAAATTTAAAAAGCCAAATACCATCTATGTATTACTATTCCTTTTGGAAATCCTTTAGAATAGGTCTTCCAAAGCTACAGAAGATGAGATTTAAGAGTGGTATTCAGCTCAAGGTTAAGAAAACAGCTCATTCCCGCTGTTTAAACACATGTACTTGGAGTCATTCTGGATGACTTACGAGTTCTGGTCTCCAAGTGCTGGTCCAGAAGGACATGGGTCCCACTTCATCCAGTTACTGTAGTCTCATTTCAAATCTATCAAGATGTCTATACACTGCAGGGCATTTTAAATGGCACTAAACAATCTGTTAGGCAATTTAACTGAGCATGGTTCCCCCCGTGCACGTGTCTAAAGGCATGCTAGATGTCTAAACTCCCATTGTAGCCAAAGGAGCTCCATTTAATATGGCCAATGGAGACAAAGAATAATACAGGTCATCCTAAGGTTCACACCTAGTGGCTGATGATCTCAATTGCCAGGTTTGCTCGGGGACTGAATGCCACTCCAGAAGGAAACAGGTCTCTTGTGCATTTTACAATGTACAGGATATGCCTACCCAACAAGGATGTCTCATAGATCCTAGGCCTTTCAAAGGCCACTAGGCGCCTATGTTTAGGCAACTGAATCCTGTCCAAGGTCTGCACTGGCTATCACAGGAACTTCAGCTGCTGTAGACACCTACTTATGTCTTAATTCAGATGTCTTAATCCCAAGCAGACATCTGCTTCAAATGAACTTCAATATCTGCTTCAATATCACCTAATGAGTTATCGAGAGAAAACAGAGGAACTTCTCTTGTGTTCCTCCAAGAGCTCAGTAAGCAATGTATTCTTTTCACCATTCTAAACTATGTTTTCACCCTTCCTTGCTGACATGGTTCCAGATCCACCCTGCTGCTGCATTTCATCTTTGCATCTAATCTTTTCCTCGAATACAGATGAACACATAGGAGAGAGGAAGTAACGTTACCCCTTGTAGCAGATAAGTTCTGCAACTGCTACCTTACATACCAACAATTTTCCAAGTATACAAAATGTAGCATATGGATATTTAAGCAGCATCAGTCCAATAAACAAGATTCTAATTCCTGTTTCAGAGCATCTCTTTGGAGCAAGTAGCATGATGTCTATTCTTCTACCCAAGCTACACTTTAGAAGCAATTCAGATCAACTGAATTTTTGCCTCCTTGTTTTCCTGCAACTCCTCTGTAAACAGAGCATGCATTTTGATCCAGATCTTGACCCATGCACTGACTTTCTAGTTTGACCTTGGACCTCTCTTATCACTACACACCTGCATGATGGTCACTGGGCTGCATGGCCAACCCTGATTACTATCACTGGACCAAATCCTGATGCTGGCTCACTGACCTGCGCTCCCAGCTCTAACCTTGGACCTTCCACATAACTATAAACTTGCCTAACAACCTAGACTCTAGCTTGAACTTGGCTACCACCTCTAGGCCTGCCCTGCTCACATCACTTAGCTGCTGTGAGACTGGGCCAGCTGGTGACCTGCCAGCCCTGTTACCACTCTCAGCTCCCCTCCCTTAGGGAGCTGCTGGCCCTCATTGCTCCCTGACAACCAAACTGAGAGAAACTTCTCTTTCTAGAGTTCACTGCAATATCTGAACCTTGCTCCCTGACATCAAGCTCAGATGTATACTCCTTGAGTATTTCTTTACCCCAAGTCATACGTGCTGGGTACAGAATGCAGTCCATTTCTCCCTCTCTTTGCTCCTTTCTATCAGTCACACCTACAAAGAAAGTGCAGTAGTTGTCAATAGCTAGCACTGTAAGTAGAAGCTTTACTGATGGAGGCCAGTAAAATCACATGCTCCAGATTAGGGCAGCAGCAGTCATAAACTATGTCTGAAAGTTAATGTTTTGTTACATTAACTCTCTCTGATCCTGCCGCACCATCTCCTTACTCAGTGGAGGCTACAGTTATTAGATGCTATGAGAGTAATCCCAAAGGACAATGTCGTGTTCAAACAACAAACAAGGGTTTGACATGGAAAAAATACACCAAAACACAACTAACAGTAAAAGAGCTCTGTCCCATACACAAATACAACTCCACTTATACAACAGAAAACTCAGACATGATATGCAATTGTGTTAAATCACTTCCCGCTAAGAGAATCACCGCAGAGGTACTAAGTGTGCAAACCGATTTCACAGCACAGCATCTCCCAGGTCTTAGCAAAATTTAACAAGACGTAGCAAGTCAAATAAGCAACTCTTCTGCATATGAAAGGACATTTCTTTCAGGTCAAACACAAAATAGCACATTTTCAGAAAGAGCTACAGAGTTAACAAATAATATAATCTCTGTCTGCAGGAGTCTAACACAGGGAATAAGAGAAAGAATTCCCCACTTCTCAGACTATTTTCCTTCACACTAGATCAGAAGAGGTCAACAGTCATGTACTTTGTGTGGAACACCTGCTGAATACTGTTTTCTACAATTTGGAGTTTACTTTTTTGCTGACATTGGATGTGCTTAGCTGCTCAGAGACACAAATAAAACCTGCTGCTGCCTCCAACATATAATCTGCCTCATAGAGCCAATTCAAGTGAAC
Organism: Chlamydotis macqueenii; assembly: GCF_036417535.1. Taxonomy (NCBI): domain Eukaryota; kingdom Metazoa; phylum Chordata; class Aves; order Otidiformes; family Otididae; genus Chlamydotis; species Chlamydotis macqueenii. The sequence goes on from NC_141558.1 coordinate 26,677,899, forward strand.
TCAGCTTGAACTATGAATACACATAAACTGAAACCCTGGCTCTTTCCATTTTGTTTAATTGAAAGGGTAGTCATATATTTGAATATTTTTATTTTAAAAGCACAAGTTCTAATAATTTATTAATACATTTTTAAATACATGAAAGGACAAAAGTTGTTTTCTATTGTACTATTCATAACACAGACTGAACTGATGTTCATTCTTAAACTATTCCTCATTCTAGATTTATTATTAATTTACATACTTTATTGGTTTTGAATCTTATTGTTCTTCAAATATGTTGATATCTCAATTTTTTAAAAGGCCAGTGAAAGTATACTGGAAAATACATATAAAAATGATTATGATGTGAAGATAGATACAGACCCCTGTAAGTAAGCAAAGTTAAGAAATGTGAATACTTGAATTGCATAAAGTTACTAATTTTAAATTGTGATCATCAAAATCATGGCAGTCCATGCTACATTCTAACAATACTGCCAAGGACAACAACTTATTAAATGTCAGTAGAGAGTCACACAGACATTTCTGGTGATCATGGCTTAAAATTTGCCGAATGTGAGCTCCAATGGATCAGAAAATTGCACAGGCAGATGCAGGCTACCGAAACTGCTGTTCTGACAGCCCTGCAAAAAGGAAATCTCAGGAACTGGGGACTGAATGTCTAACAGAAGGTGCACCTAGTTCTAAGAGCGACTGCAAACCACGTCCAATTCTGTGCCATGATGTTGGATGATCTGAAGAAAAGTAGTACCATTACAGGACAAATACTTAGAAGGATAAAATCAAGCCCAAAGACTGTTCACAATATTTGAAAACAAATAAATCCCTTATTTAATATTGATGTCTGTATTTTACATAAAATCATTCAGAACCAGACAGAACAAAAAATAGACCAAATCTGTGAAATAACACTCTCCTGGATGAGTCTGAACTTTCTGTATTATCGCTAACAACTTGACTTGACATCTTCTAGAAAACATTTGTTGCTATTTTCAACAAATGTAGAGCATGTGGAATCACAAAGGTTTGAATACAAGTGTAATTACAGCTAACAGTCATGCAACCTAAAAGCAGACAGACGTGCTGTAGTCACAGATAATTTGGGGTAACTTGCAGAATAATGACGAAGGGAATGTACTACTAGTCAGGTGGTAGCAGAGGCATAGACAACCACATACTTGTGCTACAATGGAATCGTTAATAATAAATGGTACTAGAGGCCTCTGTTGTTAGTAAGAGGCCAACACAGCCAGTCACTTTTGCAAAAATTAAAAATGTATTTTCAGGACATGGCGTATACATTACTTCGTTCTAGTTCCCTAAATGCTTCCCTTGGCTAACAAGCAGCATTTCTCCATTAACCAAGTTGATTTGCAGCCAACTCACTTTCATCCATATCCCTATCTTGGTCAAAGCCTGGAAAAGCAATTATACTCTGCCATCTGGGCTGGATGAAAAGGATACAGAGAACTGAGATCAACAGTATACTGATGACACTAGAGCCAAAACCTCCCACATTTTCCTTTACTATTATTTATGGTAATAGTATTATGGTGTGTATGGTGTTTTACAGGCAAGACTGAAGACAGAATTCTAGAAGGCTGAAAGAGTGGAGTTTTTCCACACACATTGAAAAAGCAGGGGCATGATCATCCTTACAAGATCAACATGTGAAAGTAATTTGCCCTTTATAATGCTTTGGAATATCAATGGGGGGAAAAACGAATACATTGACAAGCCAGCCTATCCACCCTATCAGATAAGTCTCTTTAAATACCTCCTTGTCAATAAAAGTGAGTTATGCATAGATCTTTAAGAACTCAAGTAAAAAGTTGGAAGTAAATCAACTATTCTCAATTATTACTGTCATCAAAATCACCTTCTGTGTCCAAAGGCAGTGCCTAAAAGATCAAGGAAATCTTTAATTCAAGTATAGCTGGCCCACCACTATGTTTTCCATAGCTCTCTTCCCAAAAGACACTGATAAAAATGACAGTAGTTTAATAGTTATTTATTTAGCCACTGTTGGCAACTCACTCTTCAGGAGAATTTTACAAAGCTCTCTAGAAAAATAACATCTGCAAAGTGTTACCATAATAATTTCCCAATAGTAGGAAGGAAATTACGGTATCTTGAACACTACACCATTCTTGAGGCTATAAAAATGTTCCATTTTCACAACAGAATCAGACAAATGTGAGCTTATTTAAATAATACAATTTTCTGTCCATTTAATTGATAATAATCAAAGCTATTGAAAATTCTCCTTCTATGAAATTTAGAAAAATACAGCTATAAAGACTTATTTTTAAAACAAACATTTTTAAAAATTATCAGGTTTTATGAGCTTATTAAAAAGTACTCATATTTTAATGATCTATCACAGTTTCTGCTGAACTGGCTATATTAAATAGTAATGTAATAAGATTTTAACATGTTCTAATCATGCAAGCCTGAAAACAGTAGAGTGGAATAAGCAGAAGAAAATGGACTGGTACTGGAGAAACTATGACAAAGACAAAACCAAAATGGGATCATATCACTTCAGACTATTTGAGAAGATTAAGGGCTGTCACAGCAAAATGAATCATGAGATTTCCTAATTTTTGATTGCTTCCACTTCTAGAATTCGCAAATTTGGGAAGATTTTTTTCAGGCTCCATATTCTGGATAATAAGTTGTAAGACAGATGAGAAAGAAATGTGTGTTGTTATAAAACTGGTAATAAGATCAGTGGGTCAGTGTTAACTAGACAAGAAATAAGTAAAAAATATCTAATAGTATTACCACTAGCTGTACTTTCATTTTACTGTGACACATAATCTTGAACAAAGGATTGTTCTAAACTCTGATGACAGATAATAATACTTAGGGACTAAATGGCAATTCAGCCATACCACTCACTAAGCTCAAAGTGTCCTGAAATGTTCTTAATGGCAGGATTCAGTTGGACTTTAAGACACCTGAAGGTGTATCCACACACTCACATCTACAGGTGTGCTAGGTATTCCAGAACAGTCCGTTTATATATTCCCATATAATTCCCCTACATATTCACATATATGTTCCCTAAACATAGCATGTAGGACGTGGGACCTGTGCCTTTTTTTGGCAGCTGCAGGTAAAGTAGGATATTAAAAGGCCATTAAATGGTATCAGCAATGAAGCATGGCTGGCTGAATCAAGCCACTTCTCAGCACTGGCAGCAATGGCCAAAAGCATATGAAACAACTGAGACAAGGACTTAAGGGCACAAGTCAGATGGCTAATTACAGGCATCTAGTGCATTTGAGATGCATCCCACTTGACTTCCAACTATTGCACCACAGGGAACAGGTCTCCCATAAATACTGTTTGATATCTGCCAACTCTATAAGCCATCTCAGCTACCTTAGGGCATCTCACATGGAACCAGACAACTGTGCTTAGGCAACTGAATCAAGTCCTAAACAACAAAAAATAGCAAGGAGATAAGAAACAATTCTCAATCACCAGTTGATTCCTCTCTATATAGCCAACAGCCAGCTGGCTTAGTAGCTTAACTTTCCATCTTCTTCACACCATTCAGGCAAAAGTGAGAAATGGCAGGGCCAAAGAACTTGTCTATCCTCTCTCTTCTCTTTCCCCAATAAATTCATGTAAGCTGTTTTACTTTATATGAAGCCAACATATAGTTCAATTCAAATTATGCTTCCAGGCTTTTAAAAATTCAGCTGTGATCAGCTGTGGATTTTGTTAAATCTTTTTCCTAATCCCAGTGTTCCACATGATATGCCTTCATCACTTACCTTGCTCCCCCATTTTTCACATACTAACACCTATATTTAATCTCATCTTAACTACTTGCATTAAAACTAAACCCTAAAGCCACATATAGTTCCTTTCCAGATGCTGCTGTTGAATTATTTCCCTATAGGTTTCACCTAACATTCCACCAATGTCCTCTGGCGCTTCAGTCCACACATCTCATGCATTCAAAGGCTTTAAACTTTTTTTTTTTCCAAGAAACCCATAAACTAACACCTTTATTCCCATACAAAACAGCTAACATCTGTGGACAAAAAAAACCAGCCAAACAAAGCAGAAATGTCTACCCAGCACAGTTTTTTACCAATGTACCTTTTAGCAGTTTTTGCATGTAATAAATCCTTTTTTTTTTGGTCATAAGAGCTGTTGAGAATCACTTTCATAAGCATATTTCATTCAAATAACAAATTCAAATGCAATACAACAATTGGAGTAATTTTCATTAATTTACACCAAAACATAAATTAAATCTTCATTTAACAAGGGAATTATTTCAGCCATAATAACAGTCTGACAGTAAGTATAATTTCCTTCTTATCTCCTGTAGCATTTTTTTTCATCTTTTGCAACATCAGGATTTTGCTCTGAACTATGATCAAAATCTTCACCATCAACTATGTCTAACCCACTGAGTCTGAAAAGTCATGAGCTGATTACTTCCAACTTTAATATCTTAAGATTGAAAAGCAACCCTTAAAACCATCCCTGAAAGTACTTTCCTCAAATGTAATCATGCATTTATCAGTTTTCTGATTCCTTTGGAGTGAGAGAATGATTAAAAGACCAGATAGTCAGAAAAATAAAGTCTGTATCTGATTCATAATACCATATTTAATAAACTCTATTATTCATCACAATTTATGTCACTATCAACATATTACAAAATAGAAAAAAAAACTTTTCTCTCCACTGCACTACTTAGTTTGAAAGTTTGTGCACCATTTTGACTGTTCTGCCCCAAAAGGACATTAACACAGCAGTAATATTTCCCCTTTGCTGGAAAGCAAAAATGCTGAATTAGCTTTACTGGTATTTAGCACAGTATGAAACCCTGATTTTGATCATGGAGCCACAGGCCTCATATTACATGCTCTTATCTCAGAAATTCCAGATCAGCCAATAAAGCAACTCTTCTCAGAGTTTCAATATCCTGATGAGTTTTCCTGTGTGACAGAAGATGGATGGATTAGATAGCTAGAGAGAACCTTTTCCTGTAAGTTTGTGCCTAACAGCTTTTTATTCCCATTCTTAAAATTAATATTTTTCTGTTTCAGTACTTTCTGAAGTTCAGTTAATTGATGAGCCTTACTGAGCGCATAGTACTCCATTATACTGTATGTCAAGGTCTGCATATGCATTACAATGTGCACTGGCACACATCATAAGGTGGTATACGTTCCCCAGCAAGTTCACAATACCATACACCATCTTTAATACACATTTTTCCTTCATACTTCATCTATCTTTTTAAATATACATTTGGGGGAAAAGAATAATGCTAAAAAAAATATTTCAACTTTGTTAAATGAATGAGAACTAAACAATAGAAAAGAATTCGACACAGCCTGAAGTACTAAATAACTACTTTTCTGGAGTCCCCCACAGTTTCTTTAAACATAACTCCTTCCACATCTGACACATCAAAGGATCTCAATAACCTTCAATTCCTAAAATTTCAGAGAATCATCACCTTGGTTAAATGCCTCAAATATTTATGTTTTGAAAGAGCAGAGGGTGACAAGAACTCATTTCAGCTTTATCTCTGAACTCTACTTACACTGCATCAGTTCCTCACTGCATGATATTCACATAGAAACTGAAATTCTAACATACACTTTCACAAACAAGTGAATCTTCCAACCCAGACGCTGCAAGAATTGCAGTTACCTTTTTCCTCTGAAACATCAAAGAGACCCTATCATTAAAACTGAGAGAAAATAAGTGTAACTTCATTCTAGGTATCCAGCATTTCACCCTTAAGTCAAGTTTAACTGAAAAAAAAAAAACCTAACTTGTGATCCAAGCCACTACAGAGATGACTGTTACTCCTATTTATTAGTCACCTCGTCAGACAGCTCAAAATACAAAATTTGATTAATTAGGAGCAGTAAATATTTTGCTTTATGAAAACTTCTATGTCTGACCAACTGATAAGTAGCCTTATAAGGCACTTCTGATATTTCCTTACGCAAACTAGAAGCTAGAAGATCCACAAATTGTAAATAAGATGTGTATTAAAACCTGAGACAAAGATTATATTCCCGTTTATTTCTGTAGTAAATAAATTTGGATCTAGTTGTTCTTAGGCAAGTCACTTATCTTCACTCTCAGCCAAGGCAATGAGAAAATTAATTAAGAAGAATGATCTCAGGATATATGAATTTTAAAATGATGCTTTGACACATGGGGTGTCTGAAATTTATAGTTTTCCTTGAGCTGGCAAGAGAAGAAATGAACATCGTTGTGCCTAAATGTAGGCTTTGAAGGACGTGGAGGTGGGACAAGTCAAAAATGGGATCTCACAAAAAAAAAGACGCTGGGCCTGAGTAGAAATTTCCTGTGCGTTTTCATAATTCCCAAATTTGCAGAGCAAGATCTGTAAAATCCTTTACAACATTTCCAGCTGTATTATAAAGTCCTAAACCCACATAATAATCCCAATATAGCATAAATTTGTATCAACTAAAAAGCTCCTGTTACCTTTCCACTATTTATAATCCAATGGCACAAAAGAACTAAAAGTCAGTGACTCCACTTAGGTCAGACTTTATTATCAGTCTCTTAACTTCTAACATTCTGTTTGGCACCTTTAGCAAACCAACTACTTAGCCATTTCAGACATTCTCTCTTCAACATTTTATCCACCAATGTTCTTGAGCTCTTATTCTGCAGCATAAAGAACACCTGGCTGAAAAAACTGGCACAAGTCTACTGACTGGATCTTCTAAATGTGAAACTCCTCTTGACTTCAAAGAAAATTTTGGAAAAAGTTCAGCACTGAACTCTCTCTACTCTGGTTAAATTCAGTGGGAGTGTGTTTTTGTGTCTTATTTACTACCCTCAGTGTCAGAATGTATCAAATGTCATTTATCACCTCCAAAGTCATCAAGAAAAGATACAGCATGCTGATACAAACTTAATAGTTCATAAATTAGTTCTAAATTACAGTTATAGTAATCCTTTCTACTTTATTCTTTTATTTTATTTTTTTAATAACTCTGTATGCTTTCCATCTTACGAGCATCTTATGTTGCTTGGGAATCTGCAGCAAAACAAAAAAAACTCCCATTCTTGTGATGTATTAGTCAAAAAAAAGATCCATCTACTGAGCTCTGTATTGACAAGGCATCTACGTGTAGAGGCCTGAGAAGGGCTGGAAATCAGGAATTTCAAAGTCTCTTAGTGATCAGTTATTTACTCTTAAATTACATGAAAGACAATATAAAATCTAAACATCTTGGAAGTTCAGGATGAAAACACAGAATGAGGTAAGAATGGTGCATAAAGGAGAGAGATTAAAAAAAAAGATTAAGGATCTTTGACCCATGCAATTAATACACTTTCTCTATACTTATTTCGTTGAATAGTAAGGGTTGGAAGGGACTTTTAAAGGTCATCCTTTAAAGTTCAACCCCCAAATTAATTTCATTAACTATCTTTAAATAACATCATTCTTTTGAAACAAGATTTCTGCAATATAAAGTTCAAGACATCTAACTTCTTTTTTTCTCTATTAAAATATCCTTTACGTGCAATTTTCAGCAGACTAAAAAAAACTTGAACGTAAATTATGATGTATTTTTGCATATAGTAATTGTCATAATAAATTAATACATTTGCAATATTGTTGACAGCAATTTTTTTAAGCAGCTCTCTTTCCTCCTCTTTCCTCCCTGCCTGCCCATCCTCCAGGTCTTAACACTAGGTATTGAAGTCATTTTAAATTTAATCTCCTTTTTTCTGACCATTCCAGTGGTGCAAGACCTAATTTGTCCTAGCTGAAATTCAATTTCTTGGACATGACTAACCAAAATTGAACAAGCCTCAGATACAGTCTTTTGTAATGACACTACATTTCCCTGTTTAACTGAAAACACTTGATCTGATACATCCAAGGACTTCATTTGATTTTATTAACAGCTGTACTGTATTGGCAGCTAATACTCCTCCTATGCTTCGTGAGTATTCCAAGGTTTTTCTCTTCTTCAATTGCTTCTAATTGATAATGTCACAGCTTCTAGTTTGGGTTATTAGTCTCAAAGCACCTAATCATTCTGTATCATTGAATTTCATCCCAATCTTTTACATCACTTCTTCAGCCATCCAGCTCTCCCCTGCTGTGTCCTTAACATATTCCTAATGCATTAGAATTCCATTTTAACCTACTTGAAAACATAACCTTAAGTCTGTAGGATGAAACCAGTGTTAGTTGCTCTCAGATCATCTCTCCTTCTAGCCAGAAGGTTCCTGCTAAGCTAGAGGACAACCGCCACCAGCGGATGAACAGCCAGCCTTCCTTCCTGCTGCTCAGCCTGAGCCTTTTACACAACAGAACACAAAGTACATTACCAACGTATGAGTGAACACAAAGTACATTACAAACGTATGAGTCACCATCAGCAGCAATCTCAATCATTGCGGAAACCTCCCTAACACTGCAACATCTACTGCCACCTCCTTTCTAGGTAGATCCTAGCACATTTTACAGTTCTGATATAAATCTATGTCTTTACCAAATTCTGATGTAGCTATAACTCCTAATTAGTAAAACCAATCGGACCTTTAATATTCAATTTATCAGATCTATTAATAAAAACAGTATACATTGAGGTAATGCTAAGAGAATGAAGCAGAACTGGGATCCCCTTGTATGAAACATAAGACAGTATTTCTGAAGCAAACAAGATTAAGAAATTAAGAAAATGGAATAAGATGAAGATACTGCAACAGGAATGCAGTGCCATGGGGTTTTTTTTATGTAATACAGACTAGTCTATATAAAAATTAAATAGATACTAGTAAATTCTACTAATAGACAGTAGAAAATTCTGTTTACTTTCTACCTAGCCATTAGCTCAATTACCTTTTGCTTTTCACCTCTCCTTTTCAATAACTTTGCTCCTCAAGCAACACTATGTTTTAAAGTCAAATACAATTGTAAAAATACTACAAAACTGTTAGCTAAATTCAACAGGACAATTAAGGGAAAAGAAAGATTAAGATACTCCACTACTCTGTCTAGGATCTCTTATTTTGCCTTTGATAGAACTCCAAATGGTTAAACCTGGGCCTTTGTAAACTAGTCAGCACAGTATATAACCATTTATATATATATATATATATATATTTAGTATTTTTTAGACAAAATTGAATTATTTTATTTTTACAAGAGCCCCAGTAGCAATATTCTAATAACACCTACCTTTTACTCTGTGTTTAAAGAAAATCCTAAAAAACTCCTGAAAAGATTTCAGCATGAAAATCAACTCCTTATTTTCATCAGCCATGAAAGCACTAAATTATTTCTGTGAAACTGTTCTTGCACCTTAAACTCCTTCCTCTATTTTACTTCTTGTTATACACACATAAATGTGATTACAGTGGTGCCCGGTAACTGCCTTGCATACACTCGTCAAAACAAAAAAAATCCCACTTTTTACAACCATCACTTGAGCTAGTATGGTTTCTAGATCACATAAAAATGAACATACTTTTTCTTGAACAGCATTGGTACAGAATGCACTCAAGCAGAAGAGAAACCTTTATGGGTTGTTTAAGCATCCACATGAGCAAAATGGAAATTTTTAACAGATTCATGTACAGTAAAGAAAATTATTAAAATCATCTAATAAAAATCACAGCAAAGTAACGCACAAGCAAATGTTAAAACATTCACAGTGACCAACTCCAGACTTAATTAATGTCAATGGGCTCAGTAGACTGTGCCGCTTACAATCACATCAGTGTGCACAGGGAAGACAACCAGCAAATTTTCATGTTTGCTGTTTACTGAGGAAGACATCTTTCTGTATACTTGAAGGAAGAAAAATGGTGATGAAAATGAAAGAAGAGAATTGCAAAAAATGAAGCAAAAGTTACAGGCATCTATTACAACAAATAAACTTTTTTTTAATCTATGATTTTCTGGAAAGAGATTACTGCTTATCTTTGACTTCAAACCCTCTCTGTTACAAAAGCCCTTGAACCTTTCAGATTATTTGTCTGACAGGGGACAGAGACTGACACAATCAAGTGGCATATCAATGTATTTTGAAGGAATTTTTAAAAAACATTCATATATTTTGAAAGAAAATGACAATCAAAAGGTAGCAAAGGCACATGAAGAGGCTTATAGTGCTTTGCTTCATGCCTAATACATAAAAGTTATTTCATTCTATTTTTATTTCTTATTAGAGTAAGAAAACATTTTTTCCCTTTTACAGAAACAAGTGAAGGAATTATGTTTGATTTTTAACCCAAAATTCAATGCTGGATAGACACTGCTCTCAGGGAATTGTGATAGGTGGAAGTTGTATGGAGTTTACCTATACAAAGCTCTGTGCTCACATCAGTATTGCTTTGGGTATTCCACATATGTAGCTTTTGAGGTATCAAGCCCAGACCTCAAGCAAAATTGCAATGCTGCCAGCTTTCATGGCACTCAGAACATTGTATTTTTCACGATCTCCCCACCTCTGAAGTTACATTACCACCTAATAATCAAATTTCACTTCCAGATGGTGGAGAAAAAATAGAAGATGTATCCCTCGTGTACCTGAAAGGTGTAGAAAACAGAAGAAAGATGCAATGAACAAGAAGTGCATCCTTTTTAAGACATGATTTTTAAAACAGTTCTGCTCTAGGCTTGGCTCATGTTCTTAATGTTTGAAACACTGACTGATTACCGCACTTAAACTTGGAATGAATGACAGAATATACCCCAACAATAAGTGTGTTGTTATAGTAAAGGCAATGTCATGCTCAGAATTATTTTCTTCTTGGAGTACTTCATATTGACCTCTTCCTCCAAAGTTCTTCCAGATTTATGCAGCCTTTTCCTAAAAGCCACTGCCAGCTTTCCCTTTCCTTCATTTCTTTCCTTCCAAAACCATGATGAGGACAGTCATGGCCTGCGGTCTTAATTTGCCCACGTGCCCACGTTCCCCTCATCTAACTCACTCTCCCACTCCCCACTATCTCCAGCCACTCTTCACACCTGGGTGTAGCTGACAGCCAGGAGGGCGAGCAACAACATCCACTCACCCCTCCGTGACAGCCCCAAGGGTATTCAGAGCACCCCGGGGCCAAAAGCAGGGTACAGCTGCTCCAGGGGAGTTGTGACCTCTGCCTCCACACCCTTACAGCTGTAGCGACTCTCCACCCAACAGCAGATGATGGGCCCACCACACTCACTGGAGAAATACAAACTCTGGGGAGCAAGGGCGGTACTGTGGCCTCGCCAAAATATGCGTCAGCCTGGAATTTTATGACTTTTCACACAGTGGATTATAACAGGTTGGGGGGGGGGAACCACAGATGAGGGGATTTCTTTAACACTGCCTCACTCCTGCGCCCAGTGCCACTAGATATGTCCACCTGTGTATGCACTACCCACTCAGATGGTTTAAAACCACCCGTGTTCTGAAACGCTGACCAGGAAAGGCCCAGCGGCGTGCGGGGACGAGAGAGAGGACCCCACTCCTGCCCGCACGCCCTCACACCGGCCGGCGGGGCGGGCAGAGATGGGGGGACGAGGGCTGGGCGCAGGCGGGGCCGGGGGGGATGCAGGGTAGGTGGCGTGAGTTGCGAGGAGGCGGCGAGGGGAGAAAGAGGCGGCGAGCAAGGGCGGCGAGGAAGGGGCGATGGCGGCTCCCCCGCGGCCGACGGGCCCCGGCCTCCCCCTGGCGGCGGCCGCGCCTGGCAGGGCCGGCACCATCCCATCCCCGTCACCCCCACCCGGCGATACCTGCCCGGGGTGCGGAACCGCAGGCGGCGGCGCGGCCGGCTCCCCGATCCACAGCTGCTCCTTGAGGAGGTGCTGGTAGCTGAGGCAGTGCTTCAGCGCCGACGGCACCGTCCCCATGGCGGGGCGCTCGCCGGGCGCCCGGCAGCCAAGCCGCAAGGTCAGCGCAGCCTCCCGGCCCGCGCGGGCCCCGCCGCAGCCGCTGGCGGCAGCGCGGCCCCGAGCAGCGCCTGTGATTGGCGGAGGGCTGGAGCCCGCCGCGCCGGCACCCCTGCCGCGCCCCTTCCCGCGGCCGCTGCGGCAACCGCTGCCTCAGCTCGCCGGCCCGCCAACCGCCGCCAACAGCCACCAACGGCCCCTCTCCTCACCTCCCGCTCCTCGCCTCCCCCTCCTCACTTTCCCGGGCGCAGAGGGGCCGCGGCGGTGGCCGCCCGTGTTTGCTGCGGCCTTGGCCAGCGCCACGGCAGCCGGGGGTGGGGGAGAAACCCCTGAGGAGACGCCGGCGAGCCCAGACCTCGGGTTGGGGGGGACGCAAGCACGGGGACAGCCAGCTGTCCTGCCCCGCATCCCTCCTGACACTCCGCACAGCCGGGGAAATGGGGCCCAGCCGGGGCTTTCAATGCTTTTGGCACAAGGCTTTGAGGGGAGAGAGAGGAGCAAGGCGAAGGGACAGGGCTGCTTCGAGACCAAGCCCGCTTGCCCGCTTTGGGATCCTGGGGCTGCGCAAACCATGCGGAATAAAACCTGTCCTGCTCACTCAGCCGCTCAGGTGGCAGCAGGTCTTTGACAGCAGGCTTTATGCGCACGCTTGCGTTTATGCTTTTCATTTACCTAGCAGAAACTTAGAACATAGCAAATGGAATACTTTTCAGGTTTTAACAGCTCTTTCAGAAGCAGCAGGTTATATTTTGTCATCTCCTTCAGTGTTCAGTGTGTCAGCCAACTTTCCAAACTACTCTCAAGCAAAATACCATATGCATTGGAAATTGTTTCTGGATCATTCCTTTTCTGGGGTATCGGGAATTTTTCGTTAAATCCACTAACCTTTCCCTCAGTCATTTTCTGCAAAAGATTATCAGGTTTACAGCCAAGTCTCTGTTTCAGTCATTCAGGGATAGACATGATGCTGTTGAAGCACCGTCTTTTTCTTTTGCTGTTTTGCATTTCAGGTTTGCTGTTCTGTGCATCCAAACCTCTCCTTGTTTCTGAGTGCCATCGTAAACCAAAACTGGATGCTAATTAACTGACTGGGAAATTTTTCTTTTTCAAGGATCATGACAGCTTTTTGGAAATAAAATATTTAAAATACTATTTTATAATTTATTTTGTAATATCGCTGATGGGTGTCTCTGCCATTTCAAACACGGCCACAGAAAAGTGCCAGGGGTGCCAGCTCTACTGATGGCAATCTGAGGGAGTTAGGATCTTTTCTGCCTTCTTTCAGTAAAATATTTGTGAATTAAAAATTCTTATATTTTCACACTTCAAAATTCCACTAAGTTTCCATTAAATGCTGACTTTGGGCACTTGCTTTGGTCTTGTTACCTGTAAAATGTACAAAGGCTGGCCATAAAATCAAGCCTTTCTCTTTTGTCTCCCAATGACAGACAGTTTATCTATGATGTGGTACATGTGAACAGAAAAGCACTTTATTGAGGTAAATAATTTTGGTTTGCACTTTTCTATACATTTCATAGTGAGTTGGAAATAGGGTGAAAAATGCAATCATGAGGAGGTTAAGACTATGCCTGTGTCTGAAGTATACCTCTCCTGCCTACCTAACCTGTTCTGAAGTTACTCCAGTACTGGAGTCAAACTTCATATTGCCTTTAATCATCTTTCTTACACGTACTGCTGAAATTAGTTTCATTATAACGCTCTGCAGGTAGCTTAACCATCAAACAGCTGTCTTCTCCATATTAAATCCTTTCTAATAGCGTTGCTTCTTTGTCTGTCACTGTTATGATTATAAAACATACTGCCAGAACTGAATGCCATTTTTGTAGGGCTTAAAGCTGCAGTGTGCTATTCCAGTTTTCTGACACAAACCTGCTTTACGACTCAGAGTGCCACTGAATGTGCTGAAAAGGAGCATCTTTATCTGAAATCCCAGTGTTGTTGGGCAGAGAAGGAAAATATAATGGTCATACATTATAAAGTAATCCCAAATAAACTGGATTCTTATGCAACAGTTTCTCATTGTTTTTTTTTCTGTTGTACCTCTCATTCTCCCTGAAATCAGAATGTTTTTCATCCTTGCCAATTTAGCACAGAATTTTTCAATAGTGCTTCTAATTCCATGTAAGCAGTTCTTTCAAAATCAAGCAACATATAAATAGAACATATTAATCAGAAACCCCCATGTTTCCTGGGAGAAGGATGTGATAATTTATCTATCAAAAAAAGCACTGTGTGTTAAAAGCTTTAAAGCTAAACCAAACTGTTATTCCTAAGCAAGAGTCACGTGGGACAGCATAATGTGAAAATAGCTCCAAGCAGAGTGTGTCCTTGCCTACTTTCAGTGGGAGTACCAGTATATTTACTGATAGAAGCGTTTGTAAAATCATGCAAATAATAATGGAATCTTCTGGCAGATCTTTCTGTAACAGCACGTGGGCCTCTCATGATCTGGACCTTTATATGCCCTGTGCTGTTCCTTACTTTGATTCTGCTTGGTTTTTGTTCAACAATGGCATTTTGGAACAACTTCAGTTTACTAGAACACATGGAAGGACTCAGATGTATTTAGTGCTACGTCAGGATAGTGAATAAATATTGCACATGACTGGCTTTTGGCTTTCCATCTATCTCTTAAAACTAGTTATTATTCCGGTACTCCTCTGAATCTATCACTGTCATTGGCTCACACTGTAATCTGGTAAAAGGTTTTAAAACATTTATTAAAAGGAATGCTTTTCACTAAAATAAATAATCTCTTATAAAAGTCATGCCACCAAGCCTACCAGATCGGGAGAACAGGCAAATTTGTGTAATATGCACAGAAACTTCAAATATTACCATGGGAGATGTTTCAGTACTCCTTATTGTTCCATGCAATTTTACACAGGTAGTTGGCAGTCAGATCATTAGGAGTGGAAACATCAAGCTGTTGGATTTCCTGCAGTGTGACACACAACCTTGGCCAAGAAAGGCACGGTAAAAATAGGTTGATCGTTTACAAGCATCTAAAAGAAAATAAGAAAGTTGTTTAAAGAGTGATTTGATGACAGCAAGAAGGACAGAATCAGAAGCAAGGGAGCTATTCTTACTGGTGATAATCGTAAGTGCCAAACTGGCAAGCAGCCAGGGTGCCTACTAGGCAGGGATCAAAGACACATATGGTGAGTCTCAAACAACAAATAAGCCATAGAATTTTGGCAAGCATTGCAGGAATAATGTGCTCCAGCCCTGACAAAGAGGATGAGGTCTAAAGAAAAAAACAATGGGGCTACCAATAGTGGATCGTACCTCAGGGAAAGCAAAGCTTTCATCATTACAGTTTTATTGGAGAAAAATGCAGATAACTTCTCACATATGGTAGGTCTGGCTGATCTAAATTGATGGGAAGTGTAACATAATGTTAAGAAACAGTCTTTACAGTTGTGGCAGTAAATCAGTGTTCCACTAACAGCGGCATCTTTCAGAGACGGCATTCTTCAGAGAGTTAGTAATAGATTTACTTTGCCAAAGTAAGACTACACCCCAGGTGATAGACACCTGGCATTTGAAAGAGACACAATCAAGAAGAAAGTCCAAGTTACATCTTGCCAGATGTTCGATCTGTTGTTTTCTATTCTTTCACTAATTCAGTCAGATGGCAGGGTTTTTGACAACTAGATCACAATGTAAAACACACAAGCAAAAAAAAAATTGAAACATTTTAGTTTTATTCTCATACTACTAGACAGCATTAAATAGGAAAAGAAGGGAATTCTGTGAGCTTAGACCACAAGTTTTGTAATGACAACAGTTATCCAACTATACACAGAGTCATAAAAGAAAGGGATGTATCATAAGCTATGTTATTTTGTATTTATAAAGGGCACTGCCTTTTACACTGGTAGGGATGGGACTCTGAAGCCCTTTGGGTGATCTCCAAAGAACCAGCGCTGCATAGCTACATACAATTGTTATGAGGCGTATCAAAGGCAGCAGAGAATCATAGCAGAAAGTGCTTATTTATGGGTAACATTTTCCATTTGAGATATTTCCATAACTGACAGAAATGCTGATGAACCAAATGTGTCCCTTGTCTGACTGCATTGTTCAGACTGTAATTTCTTCGTCTCAGTGACCTGACCTACCACTCAGCATTATCAGGAGAAACTATGAGCCGATTTCTGAATGGATTTTCAAGGTCCTATTATAATATTTAAGAAAGTATTTCCTTTTCAGAGCAAGTATTTTGTCTACTGTTACACAGACTATGTTTCCATCTCTGTTTTCCACATAAAAGCAGTTAGCATCTCCCTCACCTTTCCACCCAGTCTTTTCTGCCAATAAATACTGATGTGATTTCTTGTGTGGATTATAAGGTGCAATATGCAGTAACCTCTGATTTCCTTCCTCTCTTTGTGTTCTTAAGGGCTAACAAAACAGTATTGATTGTCAGTGGGGCCAGTTTTCTTGCTCTTCCAACGAGTGACCTCTTTACATCAAGTAATACAAAGAGAAACTATAAATCATCCTTAGGAAATATTTACTGAATAAGGAGATACTGGGACAACTTTTATTCTATATCCGTAGAGAGCATTTATCAGAGTTTAGCCGAAACACCACAAAATAACCACCTGGCAAGTGTACCTGCACTACGTTCTGGGCAAACAGGACAAAGTTAAAGACCTGCACCTTTTCTATGTTCTCGTAGCAAGCAGTTCTGATTTATTTTCAATATGTATTTTAGTATCAAATGGACCATATTCTAACATATGCATTTGTCTCCCTGCTGACTATAGAGATCCCAGGGTAACTACTCAAATGTAGATAGCTGCATTGGCTACATTTACTCAAATGAGTCCCACGCCAGCTAACATTATTAAGTCCATTACATTGTCACTGCATTTGACTCTATACCTGGTTTCTACCTGTGCAGACAAGGAAAGTTTCATACCAGTAGACTTGGCAAACTTGTTGTTGACTTCAGAGAAAAAGTCACCAAGGAAGGTAGAGGTGGACTGAAAGGGAAGGCCCAAATGAAATGCAATCTACAAATATCAATATGTAATCTCACTGTATACCGCAGAAAAAAATTATCTGTTAAAGGTTACGTGGTAACAACTTTGAAGCAGGTAGATAAAGAGACAATCAGAGAGTGTCTCCCTCTGGCAGAGGAGGATGCAGTTTCAGCATTAAGGGCATGGATGAAGATGGGGTGGGGTGGAACTGAGTGTTTCTGAGAAGCCCAGACAGTCCAACAAACTGTTTATTTAGGCAATGATATCACAAGAGAAATAGAGATTGATTAGTTTCTAGCTTGCTTGTTGGTTATTTTGTTACAAACCCTAGGATCTAATATACTAATATCTCATATACAATTTCTCTATTTCAAACTTTTCCAACAAGTGAAAATGAATTAGGTATTATCTAATAAAGCACAAATATGTGTAGATTATATGAATCTGAAATTTAGATTTCTCTGTTCTTTTTCATTTTATTCTTCCAATTACTAAGTTAATGTACAAAAAATATTTCATGAGCATACCAGGAATAACTGTTTGAAATTTTTTTTTAGGCATTTGCCATGTAGCTGTCCTTTAAAAATTACTTGGGGTACAGAACTGCTATGTTCCTGCCATTAAACTGTTCCAGAGCAATAGTAACTGTTTAAATTCTAGTATAGTGGCCTATTTATCACTATAATTTTTCTGTTTCTTCTGCCACCAACATTACTCAACCTAGGACCAAGAAGAAATGGAGAAGTCATCTGGTGAAGTGTAAACTTGGCTAATTTGGCAACAAAACAGTAAAAAAGCAGAGATGTTACTGAGCAGACAAAGCAAAGTTTATGTTTGCACATAAAGAATGTACTTGCCAAGGTAGTCTGTTTGTGTTTAATATGGCAGTTCAATGTATTTCAATTTACTTAGTATCATTTTGCCTAAACAACACATAATTAAAATGCATATTTACAATAACTGAGTGCAGTTTTTAAATTATCAACACAACAAAAGCTTTTGGACAATGTACTACTAAATAATGAGAAATAAATTGAAATAGCATGTAATGTGGAATAAAAACAAATATGACATGCACCGTGATACAAAGTAATCTGAGATCATCAAGTAAATGTGTGCATCGTTTATTTCTCCATTTCTGTTTATATTTAACTTCAGAGTCAGATTGCAGTTTTCAGCTTTGTTGTGTGATCTAAAATCCTCTTTTGTAGTATGCATAAGCTAGGACAAAGGATTGTGGTTTTTGGCTTCAATTGCAAAGACTGAACCAAGCAAATGAATGCTGTAACTCTAGAGGAAAGGCTGACATAGGATATACTGGAATGCTATTGACATTCAGAGATTCCCATTTCAGCGTAATGGTAGCAATACAATGATAAAATAAAACACTTGGAAAAACTCTAGGTTTTTCACATCTTCTTTCTCTGTCTTCATCACTAATAGGAAATGCACTCACATAAAAATTGGTGTGCACTACTTCATGTTACAGTTGCAATAATAAGCACATTCTTGAGTCTACAGCATCTCAAACAAAAATATATCTGTAAGCTTCATCTGGGGAAAAAAAAAACAATAATACCTTTAAATCAAAATATTGATGCCGTATTGTTAAGCAAAACACATGTTATTGCTGTTACGTTTAGGGACCCAGTGTTGCTTAAGCAGTATTCTGTGAAAGAGAACAATATTCCTCTTTTTCATAATGTTATTTGCAGTATCATCCATTCCTGTAATGATTTCTTTCCCCAATTTAAAACACAATTCACCTCCAAAGCAGATGTTTATATACCAGGGCAAGAAAGAATTTTTTTCACATGGGAGATCTGAGGATTTTAAGATCTATGTGTCAGCTTACAGAATTACATAACAACAGAAGAATTAGTAATTTCCTTAAGAAAATTTACAATTTTTTTTTTACAAATCTTTCTGATTGCAAAGAATGGCTTTAAAATGTGACAATGTGGTCCTAGTACAATAGGATACTGGTTTTGGCCGGGATGGAGTTAATTTTTTTCATAGCAGCTCTTATGGTGCTGTGCTTTGGATTTGTGATGAAAACAGTGTTGGTAACACACCTGTATTTTAGCTATTGCTGAGCAGCATCAAAACATTCTCTGTTTCTCACCACGTCCTCCCAGCTCGGAGTGAGCAAGAAGCTGGGAGGGGACACAGCCGGGACAGCTATTCCCAGCTGACGAAAAGGATATTCCATACCCTATGGTGCTCAGCAATAAAAGCTGAGGGAAAGAAGGAGAAAGTGGGGTGGGATTCAGGGTTAAGGTGCTTGTCTTCCCAAGTTAACAGTTATGCATGATGAAGCCCTGTTTTCCTGGAAACGGCTAAACACCTGCCTGCCAATGGGAAGCAGTGAAGTAATTCCTTGTTTTGCCTTGCCTGCGCACACAATGTTGCTTTACTTAGTTAGCTGTCTTTATCTCAACCTGAGTTTTCACATTTTTGTCCTTGTGATTTTTATCCTCCCCCATCCCCCTGGGAGGGAGTGAGCAAGTGGCTGAGCTGCCTACCTAACCCACAACAAACAGAAACAACAGTCTATCTGCATGAGACTGCAAAGAATTAAAATAGATATGGACAGAATTAGTCCAACCTCCTACTTTAAGCATTTAAATTAGGCATTGCAGCATTTATGAGCCTTTAGAGAAATTTAGGCTGCCTAAGCTGCATTTTTCTGCATTCAGTGGAGAGAGATTTGGTGTCCACATCACCCTTGGAGCAGCTTGACTACAAACCTGCTTCTCCACTGTGATGAAGGAAGCTTTGGTGTCTCTTCTAGGCAGTGCAGTATGTCCACATGTTGAACAAGTAGCCACTGAAGTTTGGTCAGTAAAAAATATAAAGCACAGAGGAATAGGCGTGAAGTTCCTGGATCAGAGTTTTAGAAGCCTTCAGAGTACTGAACGTGCACTTCCCATTTCCTAGGAGAGAATCCTAAATGCCAAACCAAATGTTGACACTGGATCACTGTACAGCTAGGAATTTGAGTAATAAGGACTTAAAAACAATACATAGAATATTTCATTAAGTTCTATAGTAATACATTAGTGTTACAGTTCTGACTTTTCTTTGACCTTTGAGTATTGCTGGTCCTAGTGCAAAGAGATTCTACATTTTTCCCTTGAGGACAACAGGTGAATAGGCTTCTGGACTTAAAAGTATTCTTTATTACTTTTGAAAAAAAAAGTGTTTTCCGCTCCTGCACGTACAGAACTTCCATTAAAATATTTGAGGTGTTTCATACCATGTTAAGGAGAATCATTTCACTCAATGCTTCAATTGTTATAAATCAAATTTGTAATTCAGAGCTCAAGATGAGAGCTAACAAAGATGTGAAGTAGCGTAATGGAGGCAGCTTGAGTTCTTATACTCCTCTTTTAGCGGGCCTTTTAAGGGACGGGAGAGAAGAGGAACAGGTCACTATGGGGCGCCAGCAGACCAAACACAGAAGGAGAGGCAGCATTGCAGGCACAGAGGCAGTAGGACTTCTAAGGCACGTGAGAGCCAGGAAGGGAAGCTTTCTTTCACAATTGGTCCCAGAGAGACTTTGGCTCTTCAGCCTCATTAACATCCATTTCCTGCTCCTTGCCATAGTGTTGTCACCACACACATTCATGAGACAATGAGCTTGTGTTCCCGTTGTAAACACAGTGGTGTTTACCCATGGTACCTGAAGTAGTGATCACTATATTTAAGCCTCCAAAGCTTTACCGTTACAAAAGTACATCCAACTGCTTCTAAAATGCAGACATCTCCAAGTCTTGTAGCAAGAATCTGGAGTTTAGCCGCAGGATAGCCTGGAGTCAGGAACATGCCCTCTGTCCCAGTGAATATCAATTTAATTTCTAAAATGTTGAGAAATGTAGTTTTCTAGCTATGTTTTGCTCCTTCATTTTTGCCAGGGGTTAACAGCTAAGCAATTTAATATTCCGGTTGCTCTGAGCAGATTTTGCTCTTGCATGTTGATCTAGCATGGGAAACAATGCTGAATATACATCTGGAGCCCACATAACTCAATTCCTGCCACTGCTCCACAACAAACACTCTCAAAGAGCAAAACAGTGAGACACTAAAGAAGAGTTTTGGAATGAAAATAACATTTCATCCTTTAGGGCTTCCAACAGTCTCTAAGTATTAGGGCTTAGGATGAGACCTCCTTAATAGAGAAATAATCCAACATCTGCCTACTGTAAGGGTTTTTTGCACCTTTGTATAAAACATCTGGTGCTGGCTACCATCACGGACAGGATGCTGCACTTCAGAGACTACACATCTGAGTCATATGTTTCTTATAGTACAGATAGAAAGTTTTCAGAATTCTAATTCACAGAACGCTACTTCTAAAGGAATTCGGTTGTACCTGTGGACTATTTTGTTTCTAGTAAAACAATGATTTCCAGCAAGAGATCATTCAGCTAGTGCGTATAAGATGTATATGTTTATAACAACACTTGCGTGTTTGTCTTGAGCTTGACTGTATCCAGACATAAAATAAAACATGGTTCTTATTTCAATTTGTCAAAATGACGTAAGAGAACAGAAATATGGGAAGGGAAAGGTAATCAGAAAATAATCAACTTTTAAAAGCCTTTTATTGACAAAAATGATAGACACTAGCCAGCCCTGGTTTTTTTTAGACATCTAGAAAAAATGCTGTAGGCAGAGTGTATGATCTCTTGCTGTTCTCTATTTGTCTGTGTCATGACTAGATTTTGTGAATTGGCATATTAACTATGAAGGAGCAGATGCATTGCTGAAAACCTTTTAAGAAAACCAAGAAATAGTCTCTGTTTTTTTGTGGTTAGCTATCTGACTGACTCTTTGCTATGGCATTTAAACAGTGATACAGTCCAAAGGGAATAAGATGAGCCCTTCTTAAATGGAAGGGAGATCAAAGTCAGGCTCTAGGAGCAGAGGAATAGGTGGGGTCTCCAAAGCTGGAGGCAAAATTCTAACCAGAAGAAACAAAACTTTAACATTGATGAAGACTCCACCCAGAAAAGATTTTTATGGGAAATGAAAAAAACTGTTGAAGACTGTTTTCTGCTGGAAGATGTGAAGAAATCTGCTGAGTTAAAGAGCAGATTCACTGCATGATGAATAATTTACCACCTTTATTCTTATTAATCCTCTAGTCTGCCCAGGCAGATTTGAGTTCTTTCTGTAGAAGCATAAATGATCTGTTAAGGGTGGTAATTATAATGTTATATTCAAAATGTGGCTCATCTGGAAGGTACTGTCATGAATTATTGTGCAGTTGGTAGTACATACAGGTGTGGAATACAAGAATTAATTAAAGTATTAAAGTAATATTAATTTTTTACTGCCAGTGGGTCTTAAGAGTCTTTATGAACACCACCAATGATTTGGGCTTTTCAAAGTACAAATCAAAGTGAGAGCGAATGAAGTCAATAGTCAATGAGATGCACATTCAAGATTAACTGGCCATCATTAAAATAAGTGGCCTGTTTTTCTACTTACGACATAAGAAATTCCAACAGAAATGGAGACTTAGAAAACAAGGTGTTTGAGAGATATCTTTATGAAAAAAAAATAATATTGCTTTTTTAAATAGATTGTGTAGCTAGTCTGAGAGAAAAAGGGAAGGGGGGGTATAATTGAAAACATATTTCCTGAGGAATTATATCTGAAAACAGTGATTCAGCTTTTAAAAACAAACTGCAAATTATATTCCCATACCATTAAGAAAGCAAATTATTCCTTTGATTCTTAACACATGTCATCATGACAAATCAGAAAAGTATGACTTTTTAACCAAGGTTAAAATTGAGTACGTCACATTTTTCCCTAATAGCATAAAAACAAGAATGAATTTCATGGCAGGCAGAACATTTCAAACTGATAAAAGTATTCTTATTTCAGTACATATTTAGGCAATTCTTGACTAGTAGGGATTATTATCTTTGCATGAGAGATCATGAACACTACTTAGCAAAATTCTAGCAAAACACATTGCATGCACCAATATGCCATGTTATGTTTTTAATATCAATACTAATCAGGTCATAATTTTAAAGGAAGACTTAATTGCTCCCTTTTTGTAGTGTCATCACTAAGCCCTTCCATATCTACCACTACAAAAGATAAGGCTGTATACAATAGCTGAAAATACAGTAGCCGTGATAACTTGAACAACACTTATTCAGCTGTGATTTCACAATAGGTAGCATGTCACCTAGCAACAGCAATATAGGGCTATGAGGGATGATGTCAGAAGACAATGAAGCTGATGGATATGTGGCTGTGATGCAATCAACTTTCTCCTAAAAAGGCTGCCTAGAAGTAATTATATAAAGAATATCTGGGCAACAAGGGACAACTGACTTCATACAAGATATGACCCAAGACTTTGATAGCAGTTCATCTATCATGTTTTGGGGGGCTGTGGAATAAGTAAGCAGAACATCCTGATCCTGGTGTCACTCGGTATTGCGCAGAAGGAATAGAATTGGCTGGCAGCTGGTCATTGGCCTGGCTCCCATTTTAGCCATTACTGAAGCACTGTTCTGTGCAGAGATGTACCATCAAAGTCTATTGTCCCGAGTTGTGCTGCCAAAACACAATTGCAGTGCAGAAGGAGTTGCTTGGCCTCAGAAGCAGAATTTGGATTTGCCCCAAGGGAGAAAAAGCACTTTATTTTCCTCATATAATGAGAAATCCTAAAATCCCATGTAATGACACAGTGTTTGGCCTTTGTGCAGGTGTTGCATGTAGGGTCTGGAGGAAGACAAGTTGCCAGATGTTCACTTTTTCTCTTAACCTAGCCTATCTCGATATGTCCTCACTGATACATTCAGAATAGAATGATAGAATCACAGAATCATTTAGGTTGGAAAAGATCTTTAAGATCACTGAGTCCAACTGTTAACCTAACACTGCCAAGTCCGTGGAACATTAAACCATCTCCCTAAGTACCACGTCTACACGTCTTTTAAATACCTCCAGGGATGGTAACAAGCATTTCCCTGGAAAGCTCACCTTTCTATGAAGATCACTACACTGTCATCCATACTTCCTCGCTTAAGTGTCTTAAGAGCAGTCATAGCATTTAATATAGGAATTTCCTACATTAAACTTCTTCTGTCACAAAAGGCTTAAATATGTCTTACAATTATATCAGTGAAACACCCAATATCTACCCTGAGATTTCAGACTGCAGTGCTTGAATGCTTTCTATATAGAATCAGTAACAACAATGCCTCTACTATGGAAAAAAAAACCCAAACCCTCCCTTTGGACTGAAGCTTGTTCTTGAGATGCAAAGTTTTAGTCATTAATTTTTGTTTATATGGATACAACACTAGACACACTGCTGTGGCTGTGATGGTCTAAGGCGCACAAGAAGTTTGTAGGCACATGCAATATATTTAGTGGGATTAATCAGTATATTTGCAAAAAAACATATAACCCCTTGGGCACATTAATCCTTCATAAGTGCATCAATCTTTTGCTACAGGGATGAGGAAATGGTCTAGTTGAGAGATTTGGTGGTTTTATGACAGGACAAGTCAGGGTTATGAATATTGTTCTGCAGCAGTAAAGTTTCTACAAAAAAAAAAGGATTTTGTTAGTGGAATGAAAAGTTTAATGTTTGAAAAAAAAAAAAAAATCTGTTTTGTCTAGTCTTACCAGATTATCTGGTAAGACAAACACAAAATTTGGTTCCTCTGGAATATGATCCTGTAGATTTCCATGTGTTCCTATTAATTTAATGCCTTGTATGTACTTTTACAGCTGGATTCATGAGCTGAAGCTGTTAAATTTAATTTCTAGCAAGCTAAATAGCTTATGGTCTAGTTTTATTATTCATATTTCTGAACTTTAAGCAATAAGACATTGCCTGTAGGGATGTGTTAAACCAACACATGACTAATCTGCCCCACGAGAGCATGAGTAAAGGAGGGGCCATCTATCCACAACTGATCCCAAATGACTTTTTCTCATTATTCCTTCAGACAAAATAATATCATTTTAAAATTAGTGCAATAATAGAGAAAAAAAGCTTGGTGACTAACCGGATGAACTGTGTAAAAAAATTTAATAAAGCAAAACAAGACTGAAAGATAAAGTGGGCTGGAAGGCGTCTTCTTGGTACCATTCTTCACCTTTGACAGACTCACCTGCTGTGAGAGGAGATAAAGGACATTTCCCACTGAGATGTAAACTTTTTAGACCCTGATCTGCAAGTTGCAGAGTGTGGAAACCAGTCTGAGGTGGGCCTTGCTCTCCAACTTGAATCTATTTTAAATCATTCTGGAATTTTGCAGGCACATACTGTTTTGGATACCTTTATTAATCTTAATGATAAAGTATATTTTCTCAAATGAAGCACCAGTCTTCCTTTAAAGCAAGCATTGTCTTAGCATTGTCTTATATTTAGACTCCTCTTATGTACTTCTCGACAAAATACCAGTTATGCATATTTTCCTCATGAAAAATGACAGACAAACTGCAGTTCTGTTATTTGATATACGATTTATGCTCCAAATTACAACTGCTTTCAATTTGATCTGTTTTGTTTAGGCGAAAGCCTCTGTGTGGATGAAACCTCCCTCACTTCGGATGACTACTTCAGAGACTTGCCACACACGTTTGACAGAGCTCAGCACATTTGGCAGGCTTCGCTCTGGAGAGGCTCACACCTGTAATAACCCTGGTGTGGCAGATCAGAAACAAGAAGTGCAATGGGCAAGCAATATCGGTATGGTTGCTAAGCACATGTCTGCAATATATTTCTTTTTTACTAAGGTGCAGCCGGTTGTGTAATGTTGTAAACTGGCCTCTTGCTGTGAAGCAAAAGTGACAAACCTGAAAACAGCGAATCACCGTTGCATGTGAACAGGATAAAATTGATAACAAGTCTGAAAAGTGTATGTTTAATGTTAGTGTAATGAAATGCAACTGTATAACTGTGCTGCTTAAGGACTCTGTTTTGTGAGGTGCTGAGCACTCTTAACTTAAGACACATAATATTTTAAAATGAGGAGCTGTACAAGGCAAAAACAAAGGTATTTCATTATGTTGTCAGGTCTGATTACCCTATATAACAGTGCTTGAGTGAACACCCCGATATCCTATATGCCAACTCTATACGAGACCTATTGAAACGTAAAAGTCCTGTGTCCGTAGGTCCCTCAATACCTCCAGTGTCTGAGCAGATTCAGTGTTGTCACTGTTTTGCTCTATAGAACAATGCTATGTTACACTAAAAAGCATTAGCTACATTGTTTAATGTAAATTTAGAAATCTAAATAAATGTATCAGTTCCTATGTGGAAAGGATACTTATTGATCCTAACTGGATTTTATAAGCCTATGTCTTGGAGAATGATGTTTAATACGTATTGATAATGCATGTTAAGGTGGAAGAAGGAGTACTTTTTCTGTATGTGTGAAAATGTGCTAGATTAGGAGTTTGAAGAATATGTTTTCCAGTGAGAAAATTAGCATGTGTGCACACACTCACACGTACACACAGTGAGGTGTACTTTTTATTATTAATAGTGGAAGATGAACTTGCACAGCATTCACGTGTAGTTCTATCAGAATTTAAATGTTGATGCATCTACATCTATTTTATCTAAATTACACACAGAATACTTGTTTACTCCTTAAAGCAGCACCAGACATAACCAATGAACCATCCTTTATAAATATTTGCAAAGAATAGTTTCCCTTATGGCTTCTTCACAATTCATTCATCCGGGCAGTGATTCAGGTTCATAAACACGGATGCCTGATATCTTTAAGCACTGAAGTTAACGAGACATTTGTATGAGTCTAACAGATATGAAATAAGAGATGATAGATGTTTTGTATGGGATTGGCAGACATATGGGACTGTGACCTGTGCCTTTCTCGAATGGCTGTGCATCTGTTATAATTGCTTAACAAGTGGTTTAAGGTTAACATCAAGATAAGCAGCTCCAGACCTTCTGAGTTTTAAGCTCTATCCCATGCTCTGTCACAACAGCTGCTGTTTTTATTTTCTAATGAGCAAAACAGAAAGGAAAGAAAGTCCATCCGTATATATTACACCATCTTACTTATTCAGCTATATATTTTGCATAATGCAGCAAGGTGAAACAGCTTTTCTGGCTTGATTTAATGTCTTCCATGTGGCAGTGAGGAGAGTCGAAATCTATAAGCTCATAACGATGCAGTCTGAGAATCTTCCTCAGTATTTTTGTTTACTCCAAACTAATGATAGGGGTTTCTTTTGGCAAAGATATATATGTTCTAGGCCTGAAGACTCCCTTATTGCTACGGTGAAAACCAATTTTCTTGGCTCCCAGCAGTGTCAAAAAGAAACAAAATGAAGTCCTACAAATTTAAAAAGATGAATAATAATAAAAATATTAAACCTATATTTTTGTATTTTTCCCCTGCTATTTATATTGAGAAGTATTTTATTTTTATTATTATTTTCACTACAAAGTACATCTAAAATACTGAATTTATGCATAACTTCAAAAGCTCAAATTTGAACTACAGCATATACAGCAGCAGGCAATTCAGAAAACTGGCCTTTTTAAACATTTCAGAATGGCTGGAAATATCATCTGCCAAAAGCACATGGAACACCTCTTAAACAGATGCAGAACGGTATGCTACAAAGGACACTGAATTCAAGTGCCCTTTAAAACAGTTATCCAGCTTTAAATACAAGCTGAAGTGAAAGCCAAAAGACATTCATGAGAGTGAAACACCACAGCTTGGACTTCCTCAGACTGTGTGCTGAAGAAAAAGCTGGACTGTAAAAAGTCATGAGCTGAGCTTCCATTGACCTTTGCTCTGTCTTCTTAACTCTGAAGAGCACAGTGCTTCAGGACTGTAGATAACCATAACCATGCTTCAAGAAGAGATATTCCAGATTCACCATACCTGCTAATGTGCATATAAGTAGCAGAGGGGGAAAAAAAGTCAAATCCTCAAAGGTAACGTATTTTGACCAGATAATTAACCACAGTAAAGTGGTTTAGGAATAAAATATATTTCTAACAACAGAATTTTAAATTCATTTTTTTCCAAACTCTATACTAGTTGCTTTATTCAGTGGGTGTTCTCCTGTGCTGGTTTCACTGAAAAATTAGAGGAGGCTTACAGATGGAAAATGATCCTCGTTTTGGCAGTGCAGGCTCTTTACTGTAGATTGAGAGCACAGTCTTGAGAGCAGAGTCTTGTTTTTCCAGAGTTCATGTTGGAAGGAAAAAAAAATAGCATGCTCCATTTCTAACCCCTTCTCCTTTTCCTTCCTTCCTTCCCCTTTACCAGTCACCAGTTACAAGAAACTTGGGTATGGTCTACCCAAACTATACCCACAGCTGAATGATTGTATTTCCTAGTGGTTCTCACCAGCAACAGCAGAAACAAACCTGTTAGGATGATCTCAAGTGAACTACCTAAACAATGTCTTGAACTATCTTCCGTCATAAGTGAATATTTGCAGAAAAACAAGCAAAAAGTATCAAATCCTTTATTGTTGATACCATCTTACCACATGCACAATGGAGCCTTATATATGCATATAAGTGTGTCATATATGTCTTCATGAAGTGTGGACTTCAACTTGAATGTATCCAACATACTATTAACTTCTTTTTTAAACATCTGTCTTTCACTGCTCAAGGAATTAAAAGTTGGACCTAAGTTCTTCCCATAACAATTAGTTTCCAGCTGTTGAGATTTGCACTGTGCCCACACCAAAAAATCTCTGCAAAGCCCTGGTGAGAAAAGTGTGGGAACAGGAAACAACCTTTTCTCTTGGAGGCAGCAGTAAAGGTAACTGATAAAATTATTAAGTTAGGAGAGAAAAACTTTCTTGCCTTCAGCAGATAAGAAATACAAGTCAGAGAATAAGGGAACTCAATGCTTTTCAGAGGAAGAGAGTCACAAGAAGGCTTTGGTCTCTCCCAGTGGCATGAAATAGAGGTAAGAGAACAGGTCAGAGAGCTGGGAATAGTTGACTAGTATTTAAGAAGAGCTAGGAAGCAAGAATCCCACTAGAGTGAACATGAGCCACAAATGGAATCCTAACATTTATTTTTCAAGGGCAGGGAAGAAGTGTGAGAAACTTCAGAGAATACACTAAGGAGAAAATACATGTAACAAGTTGCTACTGGGAGAGGGAGAGAAATGTTTTCTCTGCATGGGACAAGAGCCTACGTAGCGCCCAGTCCTGTGAATTCACATCCCTTTTGTATCACTCTGCTGAAATTAATGCCCCAGTGGCCTCATTCCAGATCCAGGGAAGCCATAGACTTCAGTGGGCTTTCAGTTACCACCTGAGTGTGGGTTTGGCAGGAGGAGGGTGTTGGGGCCAGTTCTTTATTTTGTAAGCAGGAAGATCTCGATATTTTAAGATTTGGAATTGTGGAAAGATACAAAGAGACTCTTCCTCAAAAACAATCCATTCATGATATGCATCTCCTGTCAGAAGATCAGTAGAACTGGATTTGATCCCCTACTCTAAGTTAGCAGGGGCAGAAGGACACAGGAACTTACGTGAAACTATTCTGACCTTTTTCTAGGAGTGGAGGGAGGTAACTAGAGGGGTTTTGTGTTTTTGTTTTGTTTTAAAATTGTTACCAAGAAGATAAATCTCTTAAAATGTTCAGGGAATCCAGAGGGTTGCCTATGTATTTTCTGTAAAATAATGTGAAAAGAAGATGGGGATATTCCTTTTTCTGTCCTCCCCTAGTGTTACACCTTCTTTAAATTATGTTACTGTACTTGTGAAAGGCTTTCTTCAAGATTAGAGAAGGAGGATTCAAAGCAACTATAGGTGAGGGCAAACTCAGTACTCAATGGGAGTGATAAGAGTGTCTGCTTTTAACATTCCTCAGCATCCTCTCTTTCCTTGAACTGAGGCCCCCCCAGTACTTACAGAAACATTGTTCTCTTCCTGTAAGCTAAGTGTTTGATTGCTTCACAATACTGAAGGCAAAATACATACTCTGAAGAAAGCACAGTTCATATTTTAAGGTATTTCATCACTCAAGGCCATAGCTGTCCAATACCAAACAAGCAATCAAGAGACTAAAGACTGTCAACAAAGAACAGTTCTTTACATCACAGAATCAGACACATTTGCACTCAATTAACACTTTGCTTAAAAATAGACAAAGATAAGCCCTAAAGAGTGTGGTGCCCCACAACCCCGTCATTATATATACAATAGCAATGCATAGCAGTAGTTATCATCATGCCTTACCACCCCATTTGCTGTAACAACAAAACATCCACTATCAATTCCTTATCATGTTTTGGATATATTTAGATATATTATCATAAAGCTGTCTCTGTGATATGGCCAAAGGGATGATAATCTAGTTTGTTTTAAAAGTGAAATTTATATAATCTTACTCTCTTTTACTTAAATTCCTTACTTAGTGCTGATTAAACATAAGCCTCTGTCATGTATGGGTGGCAAAGATGACTTTATGTCACTTTTAGTGTTCTTGAGGTTCAGCAGAATCTATTTTGACTGTGGTAGAAGTTAGGTCTGCTTCAAAATTACACAAATCTATGCATAGACTGAAAGATACAGGGATCAGTGGAGTGCAGGAATGCTCTGGACTATCACCTCTTCAGGGAAAGCCCACTTCTTTTTCATGGCTAAAAGTCAGTTGGTACACAGCTTTTCAGTCCTTTTCCATCACCATGACATGGGGATTCAGGCACGCAGGAGAATTTAAATCTGCATGGATCAGCTAGTCCAGCAGCTGTTTTGCAGCACCTGAGTAGTACAAAGCGGAGAGAATGAGGCTGAGAAGAAAACTCATGTTATAGCAGGTCACAATTCAGTAAAGCATTCAGCCTCACCTCAAACATTTCCGTCTGCAAAGCTCTATCTTGAGAAGGCATACAGCATTTACAGAGCACTCAACAAAAGAGTAAACTCTTTGTCATTTTCCATAGCAGCTTTCTAGTGAAGGAAAACACTTGTAGAACAACAGTAATAACTTTCCTTTTACAGAAGTGTAGTTCTCTAGAGATGGTTCCCACATGGAGAAGAAATGCCTCCGATTTTTTTTAGCATTTACTTGGCACTTGGGACCTATTTATTACTTCATATACTTGGATGTAATGGCAGTTAACACACAGTTATGATGGGGAAGTGATGTAGGATTCTAAAAGATACAAATTGCAGTACATATTAAACTTTAATTTGCTGCCAGTCTCAAGTCCTTCAGCTTTTTTAGGCCTGCAGGGCCCCTCCAGCAGCATGGTGGACATGAGCTCTATTAGCTCTTAGTTAAACCCAGTGCTGCAAGTCAGCTCACTGGTGGAGTAATAGCAGTGTGTTCTCTTCTCTCTGCACTTCCATGATGCCACGGAGATGTGCAGAAACAGCTGTAGTTTTTGCAGAAGCCCAAGTGTACAATACCCAGCTTCCATGGTCAACTTACAATTAGGTGGTTTATAACATTTGCGTTCGTAGCAATATGTTCTCTAAATCCTTACAGTTTTACTGATTACAGTGAAAGTACAGGGAAATATCACAATTAATTATAAGATTCAATGCATGATTAAGACACCTGAATTTATGTGTCTACATGCAATTGTCTCCATGTGTGTTAGACAGATGAGCTCCAGTGGTAGCCAGTAAAGACTTTGCCCATGCAGTCCATAAAGCTGGAAAAGCTGTTCCCAGCTCCAGGCACAAAGTGAATTAAATCACTCTCTAGACTGTGCTGATTAGATAACTGTTATCACAGGAGCTTAAACACCCTTATTGGGATTCAGTTACCTAAGCTTAACATGCCTGCTTACAAAAACCTGGTACCATTTGAGATGCCATAGTCCCCTGGCTGCCAGTCTAGAGGAGTATAGGTCTCCTGCAGGCCCTGTGACGTCTGTCAGACCTGCTGCAGATGTCTTGGACACCCCCAAGCACCTCAAATTAAAATGCTGTAAGTGGGAGATTATTTTAAGCTTCATCCCTTTTAAAGTTTTGGATGCTTAATTACAGATTAAAGAAATACTTCTCTCTGATGGTGTTTCACACTTTGGAAACTGGAGGCAATTTTTTATTTCAAGCAAACTGAAACAACCAAGTACATTCTGTTTATCCAATAGTCCAGTTGTAGACGACCACATCCTGCTTGAGCAGAGCTGAGCCCTTGTATTTAACTGCAGAAGTTCCCTATAGTTTTTCCAGGAGTAATACCAATCAGCAGGCCATGGAGTTACCAATTTCTTCATTAGAGCCACTGACTAGAAAATTTTTAATCAGGCGATAACAAACTTTAATTCACCAGAAGCAGTTCCTGTTCCCTGAAACCTCTGAAGCCTGGTAGTTTAGAAACACTGTTAGATTGAGACCCATTCAGCCAAAGAATGGAACTGAAACCAGATTTCATCAGTGCTAGGTGCACTTTATGTTCTGGAATTCAAAAAGAAATCTCCACTTTCTCTAAGCATTAAGACTGAGTCATCTGTGAATATGCTGAGAAGTAAAATTTGCAATACATAAGCTACTTTGAAATCATAAGCTTAAATAATAGGAATTTTATATACTGCAGTTAGCTGAGTGAGGAGTCAGAAAATCTGTGCTTTAGAGTTAGGCTTCTAAAGAGGCATTTAGGTATATAAATTCTGCTTTAACCTCAGTTATCCCAGCTCTTAAGTAACGAAATAATTTGGCAAGAAGGTAATTTTCAAATAGCAAAAAGTTGATTTAAAATGTTCAAGGTTTTAATAATCTTTTAACATCAAGTTAGAACTGAATTATGGCACACTTCGTATATAAATCTGCTGTATATTAATATTTTATTTTCCTATCTTGTACCTTAAATCATCGTACTGCATAATGAAAAAGATACACCAAACACAAAAGCAAGCATATTTTTCAGCAGTCTACTAAAAGTAACTGTTAGCTTTTGCTTCTAGAACTTAAATAAATGAGTGTATCTTTTATCACACCAAAACAGAATGCATTTTTTTTTTTGTCTGCTAAATACATTATTTAATAGTGAAGTATAAAACTACAAGGAAATGTCAGTGAGAGTTTGCTGGGATTAAGTCAATTTATTACTGCAAAAAACAAATATAGATCACAAATACAAAGGAATTTGGGAAATAGCTATGACTGTTTTTAGATAATGGCATCCTTCTGCTCCTTGAGTGATGATACAGTAACCTTTAAGTTGGAAGCACGTGAGGAACTTTCACTGAGTCTTATGCAGCAAGTATAATCTCAAGAGAGGACAATTTACAGAAATATGGATCTGAAATTTTACTATTGTCTTTCAGTATTACCTACTGGAAAATGCTGTAATGATTTATCTTTTTTTTCCTTTTGATTCCATTTTCCTTGCCTCTCACTTTAAAATATTTATAGTATTTTAGAAAGATTATAGAAATCAGGACTGCACCAGCAGTTTAATGGTTATAAAGCACATGCAGTCCAGTAGTTGCATTTGTGGTCATGAATACATTTATGCCACTGAAGGGATTCTCAGTGTTCAGGCAGCACACATATTTAGTAAATTATTTAAATTTTACATATTTACGTTAGAAACATTCTATGCTCAAGTGAAAAGACAAGGATACCACTTATAGTCTGAACTGTATTGTACTCAGATTCAAATGATGAACCTTATCTTTCAAAAAGAGAAAAAAAAAAGGTCTGTTAGCGCTCTTAGGCAAGAATGGATTAATTTTTATCTTAATCCAGTTTATAGAAAAGCATTTCCTCCTCTTTGATGTGGTATACGCTAAGTGAAAACATCATGCTCTACCCATCAGAATCATGCAAGTGGTCATTCTTTCTTTTGCACTGATGTTACAAAAGGAGATAGCCTGCATGGCTGGAAGGTATCCATGATATTAAACAGTTCATGGGGCTGTGAAGTGCTGAGAGCAATCATGCAGAGCAACAGGCCACAGGAATGCAAATCATCCACAAAGCCAAAAGTGGAGCTAGCAGGTGGCCTCTCCTATTCATCTGATGTCAACACACTGTTCAGATCAAGCCCTTTTAACATCTGGGCAGGCCTGCTATTGCTTTTAATTAAATATAATACAGCCATTCAATGTTCTCACATACAAGAAAACCGCACAGTAAAAAGCGTATCTTCTGCACACTGAGGGTCACTATAGTTATATAAATAAATAGTAGCATTTAACTTAGATTGCAAGGTAGTTTAAATTTCATATACTTTCCATATACCGTTCAGTGTTCTACAGTTAGAGCCTCTTTGACATTTCAGTGACTGACCATATTTCCATGGAAAATGTTCTTGCTTCTTCAGAGGATTTAGAAGCGGAAAAAAGCCTTATAATTAACTTTTTCTACCTTTGAAACATTTCCACTGTAAAAGATTTTGAACAGAAACATTTGTTCTCAAAATTAGTTTACAGACAGAATTTAACTGTGTTAACGTATAAGCCATGGAAACTGTCATAATATCTAATTAAATTATTACTGACGTTCCAATCAGTAGCAAAAAAACATCTGTAACTGTAATTCTACTACAGAGAAAGTATAATTAAATCTGTTCAGTAATGGGTAACAAGCTATTGCAAAAGTATACTGTAATGCTTTAGAAAGCTGGAATGCTTTAAATATCTTTTTCAAGTATAATAAACCTTTTTTTAAAGTGGGAACATGAATATATGCATTCGTCTCAAGACCCTTTATTAGGATTTAATTTCAATGCATTTATGATTTCATTTGTTCTTCTGTTTGAAACAGACTGGAAAAAATAACTGCCATTATTCAGAACTCAGGACAGAAAAGCACAAATGTGTGTTTTCAGTCTATCTCTATGGAGAGCAAACGATAACGACATGCTTCATTTTAATTTCATGAGATAAGTAAAATAAAGCACACGGTGGAGTGTTTTCTTGAATGGAAACATTTTCCAGAATTGGAGCCAGAAAAGTGTGACAATGCTGAAGTGGATTATTGTAAAATATTGGGAAAGTAGATGACTCGAGAGGAAAGTAATGGGATGTGAAGCATTTAAACTAAGGTCACAAGGTCAACTGTTTTAATGGACTGGGAGTTTTAATGTAAATGATGGCTGCTCAGTAGCTCTGTGTAAAGAGAGATAGATGTCCAGCCTCTAATGGGCAGATGTGAT
This sequence comes from Chlamydotis macqueenii, assembly GCF_036417535.1. Taxonomy (NCBI): domain Eukaryota; kingdom Metazoa; phylum Chordata; class Aves; order Otidiformes; family Otididae; genus Chlamydotis; species Chlamydotis macqueenii. Next base: position 26,712,973 of record NC_141558.1, read on the forward strand.
CATCCCAGAACTCCATCACAGTTGACTTTTTTTCTTCCTCCAGTCAGAAACGACTGCATCCAACTGGAATCTCAGTCTACGATGCCCTTTCCCATCTGCACTGAGGTAGGCCGGTGTTTGGAAAGCAGCCTTGCCTAAATTTCTCTACATTGTAATTATACATGACATGGACGTTTGATCTCTCTTCTCCAAAGCTGAAATTATTACTGAAACATGTAAGAAACAACAAAACCCTAACACGTCAAACTTCCCCCTCAACCACTCCTAATGTCAAAATGTTGAATTATAAGCAGTAATGTTTTTCTACTTCCCTGAACATGCCATCCATCCACAAATTCTATTTCATTAATTCCGATCCTCAATAGCATATATTACAAATAAACAATGTCTAGTTTTCATTCATTATTCTGATATAAAAACCCATATGTCTAGTTCCATGTACAGGAAAGTGGTACCTCAAGAGCACTTCCAGAGTGAACGTCATGTTTCAGCTGCATAACTTCTGCTGATTTGCAGGGGGTTGTATGCCTAAAAGCTCTATTAAATGCTTTCCAAATTTATGACTATGTAACTTTTCCCAGTGTTAAGTTAGTCTAACTGTAGGGAAAAATATGCAGTACAAATATGTGGCAGTCATTGTGCAGATAAGAAGTTTGTTGGCCTGAGAGAAGAAAGGAATTTTAGAGAGTGTTGCTCCTACTGAGGTCATTGGCAAAACTTCCGTTGACTCCACTTGCTGCAGAGCTGGGCCTGGAGGGAAAGAGATTTTCTTTTGCTTTTATGTAAATTCTGTCATGGGTTTGGTTTGGAGGTGGTTGCCTGCGTTGAAGAAAAGGGAGGAGGAGAGAAACTGCAACTTTACTGCTGGCAAGGGTCTTGACATTTCTGAAAAGCTTCAGGATAGGAGACATCACACTGAGTAGAGATCTGCCTATTCAGCTGATGGCTATTGAAGAAATATATAATAATCATGCAAATTAATCTATTCTGATCACCTAGCAGCTGTTATTAGGCAATAAGAGCCAACAGATTTACAAACTGCATAGTTAAGAAACAGCTATAAGTGGTTATGCAGATCAGCCACCTAGTACTGAAGCATTTTGATATTGTATAAGCAGAAAAGGACATTATACCATTTAATTTTGGTAATTGTATAAAATCTACAGTTTTCCGTGCTGAAAACATAGGTTTCATATATTATTAAATGTTTCTTTTCGGACATAAGGGAATTTATATACATACTTAACGAGACATCTTATCAGGCACCTGTCTTTTTAGCACACTTTTTTTTTGTACCTGGATATGCTTTCCATAGTTTACAATCTCTTTGGCAAAGATGACAGAAACACCATCTGAAGTGATCCAATGGAAATAAGGGTCTCTATAAGTATGGCTTTCCAAAATTTTGAAATCTCACAAAGACAGTAGAAGTTCCAGATTTATCTTAGTTCTTAAACCTATTTGGCAATTGCAAATCTATTCAGAATTTTTCTGTTATGTCTTGTAATGAGGTGTAGTGATTTTGAAAATAAATCTTTAGAATAATTTTCATAGACTTTGGGAATTCATTTGAAAACCCAACTAAAATACTTCTCCTACCAATCTGTGTCTTAAAAGTCCTACAGTCACATTAAAATAATTGGTATTTTGGAAGCCATACCCTCAGCGCAGATATTTCACCTCCACTTTGTAATAACATTCAGCTCTCTTCTTGGAAAGATCAGTCTCTCTTAGGTACTGCAATAAAATGTGTAGCGTTTCAGACTTATTTTATTGAAGCCTCTGCACCTTTCTTTTATTCATTTCATTGTGGAAGTAATTATGTTTTGGAGGTGTTATCTCTGTTAAATACTTCATGACCTATTGTACATCTGTCAAATCTATTTTTGCAAACATGATACTCTTTGGGGGAATTCTGAGGCACTCATACAGATTTCAGCTGGATTAAGTGCTGTAATGAAAATGCTGCCCAAGTGTATTTTATACTACAGCAAGTACTTATTTCAGAATTCAATTATACCTACAGGAATATATTTTGTGTCTGATTATCTGGGAGTGCCAAAGATACACGGTGTTTTGGCAGAATGACTTCAATTTTGCTAACCAAGTTAATGCTTTTGAAGAGGAGGTTGGGTGAAAATGTTACATAGAGTTTGAATTTCCTCCTCTGGTCTACCAAACAATAGCATTTACTTGACAGAACTGAAAACAAGAAGGTTGCTCTCTTTGCTCCGTCTCGCATGTGCTCTTAACTTTTCCACTACAGCTACATGATTGGAAATGTAGCTCTTATAACTTGTTAAATTATAGCTTAAAAAAAAGAGGAAAAAGAGCATTGTGGTCTGGGCTAGTACTTAATAAGATCTAGGCTAAGATCCTCCCACAGTACAAACAAGAGAGAAGAAAAAAAAAGAGAAATTGTTAGGCAGTATGATAAGTTGCCTTAATATTTTATTCTGAATATATTTTGAGAAATAGCAATCTTAAATTCTTACTCTATGTTTTATTAGCACTGTTTAAGAAAAATAAATAACATTCCTATTTGGATCCTAAGCAGAATTCATTGACAGTGTCTTCCACTTTTCTCCTAGTGAGTTTTTTGATTGTATCTTGATGTACACTCAACAGCTGATTTTAGTTTTACTGGTTCATTGGGCTACTTGAAGACCTCACATTCAAACAAATTCAATTTTACCATCAGTTTGAACTGAAGTTTGTTATTTTGTTTAGATGTTGGTTTTATGAGCCATTTAGGACAGATTCTATAGCTACTTATCTTTTATATTATCTCTAAATGTTGAATGATGCTTAAATTATCATTTTGTGAAATTATTTTTATCAAAATAGCATTACTTTTAGTATTAAATATATTGCTGTTGTGCACATAAAGAACATATAATATACAAAATCAATAGGACTGAGGACATAATTACTGTTAAATATTATTACTTTAGTTATAATTTTGTACCTTTAAGTCCTTTAGTAGTTTTAGTATGCACTACTTACTGGCCCTTCCTTTTGTCTTTATTAAAAGCAAACTAACACATTCCTTTCCCCAAATCTCCTATCTTTCTGACCTCTTGATACAGTGAAACGTTTTAAACTTTAGAAAGTTTTACAATGTGTTATATGACAATTCCCACATAGAATTGCCCATGCCTTATCTTAAAAAGAGTTTAGAAAACTCTCTATACTTAGCAGATATCCAACAAGAACTTACAGACTTGCTTAGAAGGATAGATCTCCAACAGATTCCTTCAGGTTGTGATTTTCAATAACACAGGGCAAGGATTTTAGGGGAACTGTATGTATTTATCGGATCAATGGTGTTAGAAATAACAGCTATGTTTTTGGGAACACAGGACTTGGCTGATACAAAATGCAGGCGACAAACTTCAAGATAAGTGCAGACTGATTATAATTCTTCTGAATTAATTGTATTGCTCAGACCATTTGAATAAAGGAGGGTGTCAGGAACAGGAAAACGGATCAAGTTCTTAGTCCTTAAAAAGCCAAGAGATACATTTTAGGGAAGCATGTGCTCCGGAGGATTGTAATTCAGAGACATATCTAAACCTATTTTTTTTATTTTTTTTTTTTCACATTTTCAGCTCTCATGCTTATACTGGAAACACCAGTTTACAAGGCAATTATCAAAACTGGGATCTCTTGGGTTTAAACATTCTATTCTACATATTACTGTCAACAACTGCTCTCCTAAGATTCCTCCAACATCTCCTTGCCTAAAGCAAGCCAATGGTTATGTCAGGCAGGTAGTTAAAGAAAAGTTTTAAAGAAAAGTTTCTAATATATTTAGGATACCATTATATCAGGTATAAGGAAAAAAAATACTTCGGAAAGCAGTATAGCCATGGCTAAGTGCATGCAGAGATGAGTTATTCTCCAGCTGATCCTCTGTACCCAGCAACCTGTGCAGATCAAACTCCAGTATAATGTAATGTGTAATTAGTATGAGTGATGTTCTCTTGCTTTGGCACATTCTGAGAAGAAGTACGTTGATGTGGCTTAACTACATCTGACTTGCAGGTGTCACTGTTAGGAAATGGAATTCCTAACATTGACTCAAGACTCTGCATTCCCTATACAACGGATCAAGAAAAGTGTCCACCTTAGGAGGATGTGGATAACATCAGCCTACTTGAGTATGAGGGATGCAGCCAAAGGAGAGTGATCAAGCTTCTGACCCTTGCACATACTTCACCTGCACTGTAAGATGGATTCAGATCCTGAAAATACCGTCAACACCTAAAGCATCATATTCGTTCTTTGGATGCAAATGGTTGGCCTGTTCTCCAGATAAGGAGTGATGGTAGTACTATCACCATTCACATAGTATTCTGCTGCCTAGGGCATGCAGCCAAGGTCCCACCTTAACCTCAGGTGATTTGAATCCTAATCTTCCAGAAGATGAAACCGTTTATTGACTGTCCTGCTGAAGGTGCACCACTGGGCTGTCGAGAACACAAATTGTGGAACCTATAGGAGTTCTGATTCTTATGATAAAGGTGGTGAAACACTGGAACAAGTTGCCCAGAGAAGCTGTGGATGCCCCATCACTGGAAATGTTCAAGGCCACTTGAAAGGCTTTGAGCAACTTGATCTAGTGAAATATGTCCCTGCCCATGGCAGACGAGTTGGACTAGATGATCTTCAAAGGCCCCTTCCAACCCAAACCGTTCTATGATTCTGAGAATGCTCTGTACATAAGATCAAGAACATGCTTGCATTTTTCCATCTATATGCTTTACACTACATAGACAGAATAAAGAACATAATCTTGATAGCAAAGACTGAAATTGATGGTTTATTATTAGATTATGCTAATGGATTTGGCTAGAGAAATAAATCAGTGTTCTGATGCTAATTAGTTCCTCCATGCGACTATGCAGTGAACTTGACAAATATAACCATCATCATTTTCACTTCATGAAGAGCTGTGCTATAACCCAGAATAAAGGAATCACTGAGTACACTCCAGTTAATTCTATTGCCATAACTTAAAACAGAAAAAGTGAGATCATGTCAGGCAACGCTCTATTAATTTTCAGATTATTAATACCTTTTGATTTGTGACTGTCTATGCGTGTTCTATGTAGAACAGTTTTGTTTAATTAAAGCTCTGTAAAGATTCAAATAAAAATGAGTGACTACATCAATTTGTAATAAATTAAGATAAAAATATCTATAGTGTTCAGAAATGAATCTGGCAATAAAGTGTTATCCTTTGACTAAAGAATTCAGTGTTTGGCTTCAAGATCTTCCTAGTGCTTCTCTCATCCAGGCTCCTACAAAGTCCTCAAAATACGCAGAATGATACATTGTGTTCTGTTTGATCACTGAGCATGTGAATAGATGCAAGTTTTTTAGATGGGAAAACGTACTCTGAACTATACTTTTACGGTCTATACTTCCTTACTCATGTCTAAGCAAACACAGACGAGTCCAACATTATATATTTTCTTAGTGAAATAGTATTATAATCAAGCTGATATTCTTCTAATTTATATAAGCATGGGGTTGTTTTTGGTTGTTTTTTTTTCCTGTTTTGGAATCTTCTTAATTAACATAACCCATCTGTGACAGCTGCTGTTGATAAAAGCTTTCTAAAAGCTGCTCTGCTTGAAAATGTCATGTGCTGTTTTGTGTTTTTTCTTTCACAACAGTAAAAAATATTAGAAACTATTGCCTTTTCAGTCTGGCATTACTTTGTATGACGTAATTTTCTTCTTCCATGATTGAAGGAATTCTTAATTTATTGAATTAAAGTTCAGGATACTCACGTAAAGAAAATGTCAAATAAAGTAGGAAAATATCTAAATGATTAGGTTCGTTATTTGTGAATGGCAATTCTAGTAAGAAGGAAGGATCAAACTGAGGATTTTTTTTTTTAGCAACTGATTGGAAAATAATATTAGGCAAATATTAGAGAACTTAAAAAATACAGTTCAAGAAAATTTTGTAAAGCAGACACAATAATAAAAGATTACATATTAGGAAACAGAGAATAATGAACATTGTGAGTAAGACTTTTCTAAAAATAAAGTCTAGTTGTGTTTTATAGCCATGCAAACTATATAGTATTTTCTATATCTATGTTTCATAAAAGCACATTTTTCATATAAACAGTAACAGCATGGAAATGCCTGTTATTCTGAAATTTCCTAAATTCTGAATATCTGAGTATGCTATTGGATTACAATTCTTTTATGTGTGAAGAAGATCTGAGGTTTTTCTTTTAAAGGAAATTTTAGAAAAAGAAAAAAAACTGAAAAGAATAGAGAACAGAAGCCTTATATAACTGCCTTTTGATCTCCCAGCACACCAGACAAAAATTCTTCCACTTGAATAAATGCAGTAACTTGATAACACACTTAGAGTGGTCCTAGTCTTTGTTGATTATCACTAGAAGGGATAAGTCACATTGTTAGCGTTTGCTGATAGCCGTGTGATAGCAGGGAGGAGTGTTGGGTTCTGGCTGGAGATGAGTGGCCTTTGCTAAGTAAGGACTTTTCTGCCTGCTGTGATGGACCTCTTCTGCTCCTTCTAAGGTGCCTTGATTTTTGCCTCCTCACCAATCTGACTGAATATATGATTACTGACCATCCGAGTTTCACTCTAAATACCTTTGTTTTTTTCTTTCACACAGAATCTTGGAGGGATTTACATACTCCATCTGTCTTTTTTTTTTCTGGTCAGAGAAGTAGCTCTGATTGGGCTATTGAACACTGAGAAATATTAAAAAAATATGTGTGTGCAGATCAGGAAGTGCAGTGAATTCAGTACATCAGAGCAAGCCAGCTCCCTACAGTAATTTTGGTATATCACAAACAAAACCATTTACATTAGGTGCATGTATATATTGCACATATTTTGGGACCCAAGGCCGAGTGTTAGTATGGATGCAGCCACGTCACCAGGTCTCAGAGCTAGAGGACAGTCCCTGGCCCTCTTAGATCATTGAAAGGTGGCCACCAGCATAATTTGCAGTCAATGGGTGTATTTGGTAAATGCATGATGCCTTGTAAGGCATGTCCTAAGGATTTGTAGGATAGGTGTCAGACACAGGAGTTTTGACAGCAATACAGTCTGGAGCCCTGTCAATCAAGAGACACTAGAGAGCAGCCTACAACCAGTTCATGTTCTTTCATGTGGCTGCAGCAACAGCAAGAGAAGTTGCAGTTAGAGGGCATGCTGCAATTTCTGAGGTATTGACTTAAATCTCAGCCAGATTTGGACACATTATCACCGAAAAAGTATTCTCCTAGACTAATAGCCACCAATAAGCCAGCCAAGCTGGCAGTCATGCCTGCTACTGTGAAGGCATGAGTTCTCACCAGAGAACTGTGCTTTTTAATGTGGGAAAAGAAATATACTGCTTGTAAAGCAATATATTGGTGTCCTTAACTTTCAGGAAACCACTTGAAGGGACTTGCCTGATAACTTCAAATAAATAAGCACATGCCCCTTGCAATCTTTTGAATCTAAGGTGGGCTGTTGACTTGAAACATTTCAGATCGAATAGTTAAATTTCAGCAACTGGAAATAAGATTTTGTAGTGGAAAGTGTCAGGTAACTTCAAATAAACAGAGCTGCCAGCCCTGCTTGTAATAAAAGATTGCACATACGCATATGCACACACATGCACTTCCTCATAAACCTCCTTTGTGCCCATGTGTCTGCTTCTGGACAAACCCAACAGAGCTGGCCAGACACAGGCAGGAAGAATAGAGAGTTATGAGAGCAAGCATGAACTCTCTGGAGTCAGCCAGAAAATGAGGCTCCCACTGCTGCAAATATTGCTCATAGGTCGTGGTCGGGCAGCATGTGTAAGTGATAAACTCGAGAGCTAGGAGTAATTAGAGCAGCTTACAGGTCGTATGTATGCAGACATGACCAAAGGGCAACAGCACAGGGTGGACACCAGTTCTGCTGATGATGGCACGGCGGGTGCCACCCTTCCTTTCTCATCAGCACTAAATCAGCTCCTCTGTAATGTTCCTTGACCGAATGAATAACTGTCAAACAGGAAAATAACCTCCCCAAGACAGAAGTCAAGAGATGCAGGGAGTGTTTCATTGCACCCCTTGACATCGTTTCCATTAGGCGAGCTGTCATAAAGAGTGGATAGAAATGCGGGCTGTAATTCTCGGAGGGTGGGTGGCCTATTTAATGCCTATAGTAGTATGTGGTTATTAATGTACCCTCTCAAAACAGAGGAAAACCGCTAAAGCTGCATGTTGAGGGAGTTTAGGGGAGCTCCCATAGACTGACAGCTTCAAGGAATGCTTTATAATAAACATGGGTCCCTAAGAAACAAACCAAATAGTAACATATTATTAAAATTAAAAACACATTATTAAAAGAAGGACTTTATGATAGTGTTTGGACTATTTTTCAGGTTTCTTGGCTGACATTTAACTCCCTGCTGTTCCAGACTTTCCCACAAGCATTGTCACAGCTATAGGCTTCAACAGCCCTTCATCTGCTCTTGAGTTTCTTACAACTTTTTCCTCCATTAAAAACTGCACATAGAGCTCTTTTCTGGTGCCAGTTTTGTTTTCTTTTAATGTAAAAAGTTAATTTAAACTAAGCAAATTTCTTTCTTGAAATGAGAAGTGACAGCAACAAATGCTAACACAGAAAGAGAAAAGATTAAAAAAAATTCTTCTATTTCTATATTGCAGACTTTTTTTTTTCCTGACTTGCACTTATATTGCTTATTGTGTTTTTCTTTTTACAGCAGTGAGCTTATCTTCCTCATCATGCTAATTTCCAGTACCATCGCTGATAGCTACGTAGTGGAGGTCTGCTATGAGGGGGGAAAAAAAATATCTGAACAATAGTTAGATCTGTGGCTCAGAAAACAATCGTTCTCTGCTTTGGGTAGTGAGGAATTAAGGAGTGGATAAGTCCTCGTTTGAGCTGTCTGAGGAATGTGTAGATTCCATATGCTGGAATCAAGAATCTATTTGCTAGTACTTACATTTGACTAGACCACAGTTGCTTTTCAAATAGCTAAGCAATAAATAGAGTGGAGATGTTATTTTAAACTTGTTATTGTAGTTAATAAATTGTGTGGGAGACTGTTCTAATACTGTAGCATTTTGATAAACGGATAACAAAGGAAAAGGATTTTCATGTTATAAATAATTAGGTCTGTTGCAATTGGTACTGTGTTTGAATATCAGTGGGCAGAGTTGAAAAGAGATATTTGTACATATTGTGCCACAATTATAAAACAGGTTGTCTTTTTTTTTTTAATTTATTTCATTGTTTATGTTTCAGGATTGTGACACAGATAACTTTTTGGTCCCTTTGTAAAATAAACTATAGAGAAGCATTGTCCACTGGTCTCCTGAAACCATTTAAAACAGTAGCAAACATCTAAACAGTACTTAGGACATTGTTCTTGTAAGAGTAACAGCTGTTTTCATGTTGTATCTTTCCAGAAAAGAATGAAGACATTACAGTCACAGAGATCATATCCAAACATTAAATTTAACCTTGTATGCCTAAATGTGTTAACACGATAATATAATCAAAAGTGCTAGAAGAACTTCTTAGCAACAGTTTACAGTTGTAAGAAGGTCTCTTTTTTTCCCCCCAAAAAAAGTTCTATTTAAGTCATCATAAAATGATACATAAATTCTGCTGAATTGATACAATACTTTCATTTAGTTTTCTTCAAGTTAAATTTTTCACAAAACTTCTGGCGCGAGGAGCCTTCCTCTGCTCTTTCTATCCAGTAGCTCAAGAGTTAAAGTACTAGTCACAGTAGCTAATGAATTCTCTGGGTTAAGGGATCTTAACCCTTATCTTTAAAGAGCTTGAAATTTAGAATGTCTTCTGGGAGCAAGTGGGCAGACTCAGCTTTTGTTGAAGCTGTACCATTTTATGTAAATGCCTTCCCACTAGATCAGGGACTGAAACACAAGCAGGAACATAAATCAGCCTTGTCTGATACTACTGGGTCTGGCTCTTTACCCTCCTCTCTTCCCCAGACCAGTCACAAGACCAGTATGGATACTGTCCTGCAGAAGTAGACCTTATTAGTTTGGGCTTGGTAGCTCATATTCATTGTGATCACACCTTATCTTCCAATTTGGAAACCACTGCTCTAAGGTTTACAGCATGCATCTGGAGGAGGATGACCAAAACTTAAATTTCCCTGATTCGGAGTACATATGGTGAAAGATAGGACAGTGTTGGAGGGTCAGCCCTAGCTTGTTTTGAGATATGTCTCTCCTGTCACTGACAGGAATATGGGAACATGTTCTTCACTTTTCAGTCACTGGAAAGTTTTCCTGTTGGTAACTTGTACCTTCCATACTGTGGTTTCAGCCTGTTATTTCTTGGCCAGTCTTTCACTGATGGAGAAATCAGATCTTTTTCTTCCTCTTTGTTTATTTCAAGTCCTCCCACCAGGTACACTTCTTTAAGCTTAACACAAATCATTCATTCTTTCCAGATAAACTACATCTTCAGGATCTCAGATTACTCACTCTGCTGTCCTTTTTAATTTGATCTACATTTTTTTTTTCCTGAAGTGTGAGGCCCAAAACTGAACAATACAAGACATGATCAGATGGAAGGATTATATAATGTGCCCTGCAATCTGACAATCTCACATTAGAAAAGTCCTTTCTTGTTAATTCAGAAACTCCTGAAAACTTCTTGCCCTACTGTGAATTGAGTCCAGCTTATAGAGGCCTTACAGCCTTCTCCCGATTCCTACCACAGCTCCCTGCAAACTATGAGGGGGTTCTTTGGCTTTTTCCTACATCTGATAATTCATGCTGTCACAACAACCACAGAATTAAGACAAAATAAAACTGTCATTAAGAAACCAGATTATCCTATGGAATGGTCACTAAGAAGTGAGCAGTCCTTAGACCAGTGACTAACCCAGGCAGCTTTTTAGACCTCCCCCTACCCAAAACACAGCATAAAATTTCTTTATTAACTCCATATAATGTATCCAGGAAATCATTACCCAAAAATTTCGTGTGCGGGTAGCAGGCTGTACAAATAATTCCTTTTTCCATATGACCACAGAACCAGAATATACAATACAATTCTTATTTCCTCTCTCACTTATTGAAGTAACATTACTTAGTTATTTCTTAAATATTTTAGGAGTTTAAACAGAAATTCAAAAAGAGTGGCAGGGAGAACCAGCACACTATACTCCACTGGAAAAGACAGAAAACAGTCCAAAAAAGAAGCAAGTAGAGGCCTTGAGTTGGACATCTTTTAAGCAAATATCCAAACCACCACATTATGTCCTAGCTATGGGTGCACTGACAGTGGCAAAACAGGGTTATGAAGGGCACCTTAGACTTACTGCAAACAAAACTGTTAGATTTATAGCATTTGGAAATTTCTCATTTCCAAATCTTGTCTTTATTTTTCACTTGGTGGGAACAATTAAAGAAAATTCAAGTCAAATTTGCAACTGTTTCTGAACAACCTCAAATTGTATTTTAGAAATGGATAGGAAAAGGTAAACATATTTGTCACTGAAAGAAAAAAAAAAGTCATGCAACTTCAGTAGTTAGACAGTATAAGCAGAACACATCTGAGTCTGTATTCAGAGCAAAATACTGGAAAAAAGTCTGCAAATTTATCATGACAGTATAATAAAAACTTAGACAATATAAACCACTTAGAACTACTATAAATAGTAACTTTTACTTATATACAGATGAATTTTTTCTTAGTATGGAGGGCAGGAGATTAAAGATGTTCTGCCAGAAAAACAGGATTAAAAGATAGAGTTCAAATGTGTATTTAGGGCTGGGAAAGATGAGGGATGGTAGTGATTATTTTAGAGCTCCACCAAGCACCTTTGTCCAATTAGCCAAATGCTTTCTTTTTCAGAGTAGCTTGGAGCAGTCCAGAGCTGCTGGCTGGCCTATGGAGCAGACGTAAGTACGGCTGCTGGAGATTGTTCATCTTTATTGTCTTTAAATTTGGTATTCTGTAGAGTCAGAGACAAATGCTACGACTTATTCCAAAAAGCAGACTGCAGGTACAAAAGCTGCATAAGCACAAAGTGACTTTGCTTCATAAGAATTTTGAGAACATGTCCTTTCATTTCACAATTTTTCCTTCTCTCACTTAGATCCCGAGCTTGAGATTCCACATTCAGAAAAAATATTTGGGTCATCTCCCTGAGGGGCCCATTTCCCTGACTGCCTCAGCAATCTTACACTGCATGTCTATTTTTCTTGCATTTCCTACAGCTTTGTACATGAGAGTTTAAATGAACTAAAGTATTTTGGTTATTCTGCAGGGATCTTCAGAATAATTACTTTAGCAAATACTTTTTATAAAGCTGAGCATCTTCGACTCAAAAAGATAAAAATTAGAGAGTGTGAGAAAACTCCATCCAAAGATCACTACTAACATCAGAAGGTTCTAATAGGAAAGCTTTAAATCATTACTAAGGCTGAAAAATAATGATGATAATAGTAATTGGTAATTTTTCCCTCTCCTTCTCAGCATATGTGAGACAAACTATCAGATTAAAATGTTGGCAGGCCAATCTCTGACTTTCTCATTGATAGAAGATGGTGATTATTTGTATATCCAAGAATGCTCAGATAGTTCCAGAATCTTTTTTTTTTTTTTTTTAATTACATCAACTTCAGAGTACAAAGCCTGCCACAGAGGATGTCTTTTTAGCACTAGAATAATGAACACAATGATAGCTGGACTGCTAGAACAGTTATTCTCAATATAATGAGTCAGTCCAGTATTTGCCTTAACAAAAAAAAAAAAGGGTTGGGTGAATACAAAATGATGAGGTAGGCCCTTTTATTTAACCTCAGTTCACTTAGTTAATTTTTTAAATTAAAATATTTTCAAATGTAGGAATAAGCTTTAGCTTTAAAAGTGCCTAAACAAAAAAAGATTTTTCCACTTTTGGCTGGAACTATGCTCTGAATTCATTGACATTTGCTCATTGTTTCAGTCCTCATGAGACTCCTGTTCTGGATGAGTTTACAATGTCAAAACATTTCACCAGGTATGTTCAAACACAGTAATCAAGTCACCACTTTGTCTTCTTTTTGATAACCTAAGCAGATTGAGGCGTTTGAGATGTTTTCTCCAGCCCTCAAATCATGTTGCAGCCTCTCCAATTTCTCAACATCCTATGCAAAATGCAAACACCAGAGATGTCTACGGTGTCTCGTGGATGGATTTGGAAGGAAAAAAAAATCAGATCCCTAGTGTGTCAGGAGCACAGAATAAGAAAAATATTTAAAGATAAATACAAAGGAGGAAAAGATACTATGATCACAGTGGAACTACTCTTCCTTTTAAGCTGAAGACAAGTATAGGTAGTTGGAAGACTACGCCTATGTCGGTAGACAATGAAGCAGCTTTTCTGTGAACAAGTTCAGAGTGCCCTGCACATCTCGTTGGAAGAAATATGAAGGCTTGTAGAAGTTTAACCATTTTTACAGCACTGATTTCAGTGCCTCAGTTGCAGAGAGGAGCTGATACTGAGTAAAGAAGAAGCAGTTTCTCCCAGGATCATGATGGTGCACATCTTGACTCTCACTGAAGAAGGAAGGGAAAGATACAGAAATGTGAAACTGCCCATCCTGTTTGATCAGGCAATCTCTACATCCCTGTGGATTTGATTCAGCACAAAGCATGTGCTGCCTTCAGGGCTCAGTGTGTGCTCAGTGGTATTACTTAATGGAAATGAAGGGGATGGTGGGGAAATCAGCACAGTCTGATGCTACTGGCAGAGGAAGTGGGAAGGGTTTAGACTTCAGGCACACACTCTTTTGACAAGCCTGCCATCAGTCCCGTCTCCTGTGGCTTCTTCAGAGAACAGCTGTGTCGCAGGCATGAAAGAAAAAGCAGAGTCTACCACAAGAAGCACTCCAGCATTTTCTGTCCCTGTAACCCCACTACACTGATTTTGCAGACAAAGGCTTTCCTCTGCGCTGGCCAGCTCGGTGGCCAAGATCCTCACCAGTGCTGTCAACCTTATCTTGATAATTCTTGTCTTGGTTTATTGTTGGGTTTTTTAAAAAAATTTTTTTTTTGGTTGGTTTTCCTTATTTCTGCACCCCTTTCTTATCTTTTGTAGCATTGCCTTCTACTACAAATGCCCAGAACACTCCGTGAAGTGCACTGGAAAAATCAGTCAGCCCGTCATGCTCTGGCAGATGGAAAAAGACCAGTAGAGAAGGAATACAAATACAAGTATAAATACAAGCACATAGTTTCTGTAGCTTCACTCTTTTGGAGTCATATTAGGCATTGTATGTATGTTAAGAGTGGGGTGTATGTATGTATGTTGAGAGTGGACTTGCACTTGTCAAGTGCAAGTACCAAAGCCAGTTACATCACACAAATTTGTGGCACTCTCTTCGCTGCAGCAGACCATCTACACCAGAAATTTGCACCAGAGCAGTTCCATTCCAGGAGGGAAAAACCATCTCAAGCAAGACTAAAATGAAAAACTCAAAGAGCAGTGGCCACTGGAGTGGAAACCCAACCCTGTTAAAGTCCATTAAGCACAGTGGGGCCAGGATTTCACCCCAGCCTCTTTTTTCCTGCTTTAAGTGTGTGATTTGGCAGGGGAAAAGTTCAATTGAAGGCACACAGTTAGGCTATACATACAACAAAGAGGCAAGGAGAGGGAAAAAAGCTACACAAAGGATTACTTTAAAGTTAGACCTCAGGTCCTTTAGTTTGACACAATGAAGGAAAGCACATTGGTTTCAACAGGATAAAAGCAGACTTTATTTTGTAAAGGGATCTCAGGATGAAACAAAGGACTGTAATTGTACCTCCTATCTGCAAATCTGAGGTGGTGAAGGAAAAGAAAGTGGGTGGATGGTTAACAAGAATAGCTTGAAACCATGCTTTGTTAACAGAGTAAAATTAGCTTGCTGAGAACCTTTATTTTCCACATAACTTTTAACAGGAGCATTATTTTACATATCTCTACCGGTGGAAAGCCCATTTACAAATTTGCAACAAGTAACCAGTGAACCTGAGCTAATTCTTCTCTCCCTTTTCTGTTTCATCTGCTTAATTAATGACAATACATTTGAGTTGGGTTGCTAGCACATCTATAGCTAAAAGACTGTCTGCGTTTCCATTCTGCACACCTAGGGTACATTCACACTGGCTTAATTTCACCCTGTGAAATACACCCCATCAAATCTGGAAAAGGTTGAGGTAAAAGTATAGTTTGTTTTTTTTCAAAAACAGTAATTCCTGTAGCTCTGTTTGAAATATGGGACCTACCAACTAAAATTAAAGCAGAGGAGAACTCAATTCACATGACCTTTTTGTTTGCTCATTTTTGAAAATATGAAAACCAGGGGTAGGTCAGACCAGAGGTCTGTCTGGCTCAGCACCTGCCTGCAGCAGGAGTTACAGGAGATGCTCAAGGAAAAGTGGTACCCCTGCCCTCTCCTGCCATACCTCCCGGCTGCTGCCATAGGATCGTCCCACACGTTCGTCATATAAATGAGTTGAGATCTGTAATTTGTGTTTTTTTTTTTTTTAGTTACATTTTAGCAGATGTATACCATACTTGACATCATAAAACCTGCTTCTAAGTACAGTTATATTATTATTATTGTTAAGTGACAGTTCATTTGCCATTTCTACAAACCATCTGCGGTGGGGCGCGGGAATGTACTTTTACTCTTGAATGTTTGTGTTTGCATGGTTCTTAACACCAAGGAGCTGGTGAGGCCTGTCACCGCTGCTATCCAAAACCAGAACTCAACGGGCTGTTTTTAAAAATCTGGCAACTCCTTTCTTTTTCTTTTCTAACTGTTTCTGTGATCTTGCAAATGCAAGATACAGACTGTCACCGTCATTCGTTTCAAAACCTGATTGGTTTTTGGCTGGAAATGCCCTCTACAACTCTACTCTCAAATTCAGAAATAGAGATTTTCCACTAATTTTTAAGGACTTTTCTACCTTGCAGAGTGAATTTCATTATGAGTTATGTCATGGCAGGTGTTCATCTCCCTTCACCTTCTTAATGCAGGAAGCATATGGGGCATTACCCACAATAATAACCCCACTGAATGTCTCTACCAGCAAAGATGACGGGAAAGCCAGCTGGCCAGTCTGGAGTTCCCTTTCGTAAGGGAAATTCCATGGGAGTTGTGGGGCTTGTATAATAATAGCCTCATTCTAGAATATTTTCCTATATGAACTTCATGTTCAGGTTATGGGCTTGGGGAAACAGTTTTTAAAGAAAGGAGCTAACATTTCCGAATAACAATTGAAGAACACTTCGATTCAGATTTAATTTCAAATTGTCATGTTTTGGGGATTATAGATTCAGACTCCTGATCTTATCAGACTACATTTTTCACCAGTTTCATTCTTTTTTAAGTGTTTGAGTTCATTCAAATTTATTTAGCAGATCCATCTTTGGAGGAGGAAATCCCAACATTATTAAATTCAAGGACTCAAAGAAAAGAAGGTAGAAAAAATATGTATTACTTGGAAAAATCTGTTGATTAATACTGAAGGGTTCACCAGCCAAAAATTAAGATTAATCTGAATCCATATAATATATGGGAAATCATTCTAAAATTACAACTTGAGAAACTATATTTTAGTCTTGAAAAGTTTGATTTCTTCTGCTACACCAAAGTGAATGTGTATTTAACTCTTATCCTCCAAATAAACTCTTTTTAGGGTATTCATTAAGTCTATAGTAATACTTTTTTGACATTATATACTAGCATTTTTTTTCAGTACAAAAGTCACAATATGTAAAATACACTACAAACTAAATCAAATAATCACCTAGCTACAGAATAGATACATTTGAGGGGTCTTATAGAGCTTCTTTTGTTCTTGAAATATTTCCAAACGATTTTTTGCACCAAATTTCCTTTCTGTCTATTTAACACATCAGTCAGTCTTTCTTCTCTTCTTCTATGTTTTTAGCCAAACTGTGCTGCCCCATTCAGACTGTGTGGTATTGTTTATAATGTGCTCTCAGACTGGGACGCAGCAGTCGGTTTCCCTGGTAGTGGGAAATACAGAATTTCCATCACTCAATGGAAGTGTTATTCTAAAGCAAGTTTCTTGCTGGGCCAGATAATGCCACTACGCTGCACAGCACCAATAGATGATTGGCCCAAATGAATAGATTTTGCAATGTTTCCATAAACTTTTGTGGTAAACCCAGTCTAGCTATTCTCCTATTCTCTTTCTAGCAAATAAATATTTGTCAAGCAACCACTGAGCTAACATGTGAAAACCAGAATGTGAAAACAACTATTTGTGTTCTCTTTTCTCAAGTGAAAGTACATAAAAATAAAGAAGCATAGAAAGTAAATGCTAAATTGCAAATAAGTATTGATATCTGCCAAAGATTATGTCTATTAACACAGCTGAGAACCTTACAGAGACTGGGAAGTGGGGTAAAGACACTGCAGCAGCAAATGAGACTGTATGACTCTCTGCTGGTACCACGCTTCTATGATGAGGAAAGCTGCGCCACCAGACAACCCTCTGCAACAGCACTGAAGTTACAGCCAATAAAGTTGTGCAGAGGCTTACTTATATAAGGCTGCCTAAAAATCTTGCTAGTGCTAGATCCTGCGTTTTCAATTATGTATAACTTTTCCCCCATTATATGTGCTCAGGTATTGTAAGAAAGATTTAAGTGCTGTACTGGGGGAGGGCTGAAAATACTTTTTTTTTCTTAAATCTTTGGAAAAACAATGTAAAACTCTATGACCTAGACTGATTATCCTTTAAAAATGAAAAATTAAAGGGCCTTTGTATATAGAGAGAAAGAAAGAAAAAAAATAAACATAGGAACTCTAGCTATGCTTCTGTGTAAGCCAGGCGCTGCTGAAGGATGCCGGCAAGCAGGGCTCTGCTCTAGAGCAAAGCTTGCTTCTTTTGCATTTTCCCATTATGAAGAGTTCCCAGTGACAAGATTATGAGACCAGGACAGGAAACAACTTCCAGTGTTGTATTTTACTGTAGTGAATAGTTATAGCCACAAGGACTGAATAATACCTTCACGCTAAATCTTAAGCTTTTTTCATATTTCGAATTTCACTTCTGCTAAAGATTTAACTGTTGCTTCATCGTAATAGTTCATTAATGAATGTTAGCAATCTACAGGCCAGATACAATAGAAATTTACTTAATCTATTTTTGACACCAAACAACTATCGATGCAATAAACTAATTATAAGGAACATGGAAAAAAAAACCAAAACCTCTCCCACCATAAAACATTATAAGGAACAGTAGATTTCAGAAAGTAGCATCTATAGCACATTCCTCTTGACAGACTCTGCTCTCACACATATCAATACCTCTATATGAATTATTCTCACTGCATTGCATTTTAAATAAAGAAAATTTATCTTTTTTACCTATCTGGATCTAATTAATGCAATGTGAGGCAGGATATAAGGTCACCACCTGAATTCCACTATTTCTAACATTCAGTGATCTTATTCCAGGTATGCAGAACAGACAAAATCAGGTTATCATCAGGATCAAAGGCTCTGTGACAATAAGGAATAAAATGCTGATTGTTCACAGAAGCTGGAAGCTGAGATGGTTTGTTAACTAAACACTGTAGCGTTTACACTAATGTTAGGACTCAAAAATGGTGGGATATGTATATCACAATACCAACTCACTTTCAATATAAACTGTTGCAGAAGTTTTTGGTAAGGTCCAAAAGGTACACCAAATTGTAAGCAGCTGTCAAATTGTCACACTGTTGGTCATCTAACATAGTTGGTCCAATCACTGTTTCTCAGACAGTTACAAATAGTGGTGAAGTAAGTACATAGTATGTCAGAAGATTCTCCTGCAAGCTATCTATTAGAATAATAAGCTGTCTTGTTTACTGAAATTTGTGATATTTTATGTCTCCTAGCATTCTCATCTGTATATTTAGGCTTTATTAGTCTAATTCTTGGGGCTTAGAAATACACTAGTAGATGTCCAGTCTCTCTCAGATCCTGTCTCAATGACCTCTTGCAGCGATGAGTTCCACCAGCTAACTGTGACTGATATGAAGAAACATTTCCGTACGTCACTTTTACATCTGCTGCCAGGAAATCACTCTGTTTTTTCCTCCTTCCTTCCAGCCAGTTGATCTTTCTACTGGACAAGGTGATCCACCCAAATCCAGTAGCTGCGACTTGCTGTGATGCACACGGTGAAGAATGTGGTGTCACATGGAATTTTGTACCGAGGCAGAAGCAGACCCGTGTGGTTTTGGAGGGCTGATCTCCAACACAAACGATGGCTTCCTTTGCACTCAAATTCTGCAGTAACCTGTATAACTAGTTCACAATTTGAAAGAGTATGCCATTGAGGTATTTTTGAAGTGCCACAGGCATTTTTAAAGTAATTGTCTGTATTCCTTTGATGAACTTTGCCTGAAGGCTAATGACTGTAAACATTCCTACATAATAGGAGTCTTCATTAACAGATCTTCAGCGATTGTCCTTGCAAAGAAAAAAACTGTATGAGAACTGCATGTCTTGGAGGAGATACAGGCTTTTTTTCTTTTCTTTTCTTTCTTTTTTTTTTTTTTTTTTTTTAAGTGAACTGAATATGATCATGTACTGGTTGCTAATTTTTTCTATTTAATAACACTGGGCGTTTAATATGCTCTCCCGCATGACATTATGAAAAAACTATGTTTCTGTGACACTAGGAAGTTACTAGGTTTGCAAGAAAAAAACAGGGGAAAAAAAAGGTTTTCTTTAAAATCTGTTGGATGCTTATATTGCTACTGTCTTTTGTTTTGTTTTGTTCTGTTTTCTTTTTTTTTTTTTTTTTCGTTTTAAGATCAAATTGTCCTCTAAGGAGTTTATTCACATTCTACAGATTTGCTGAATGTTATTGTGAAATCTGGCTTAGTCAGTAGCATGGACTGTTTCAGTTGCTTTCCCCAGCTCTGGCCAACTAATGCTATTAGTCTTTATTAAGTGACTAACAATGCTATGGACTTTTATGAGCTTCTACCAAAAGATATATAACGTAGGTAAAAGCATAGAGAATAGATTCATCCTGGAAAACATGACATACATGGCAAATATCCACCTTGTATTTGAAAGGTTAACTGTGCGCACATTTGTTCAACATGCTTTTCTATATAAAGTGTCCATTGTGTGATCTTTTGAAAGCTAAAGATTAGATATTTTTTTCCAAATATCTTTTGATGGTTTTGCCTTTTTGTCATTATGGAACATTTGAAGGAGGGAAGTGGGGAGTTTGTTTTTTTTTTCCCCTATAAATAAATCTCTGTGGAATGGACATTGATACAAAACAATTTTTCTTCAGTTTCATTTAGGGGAAGTTTTAAAAATAGTGGTAACTGAGTAATAAGTGTAAAATGGAGCAAATATATTAAAATAAATGCATTAAAACATTCTGAAAATGACAAAAAGACATCAAAAAAGAGAACAGGAAAGATCTGAGCTTCATTATAAACTTTCTACACAAGTGTTACAGTTGCAGGCAATACAAGACATAGTAGAAGATTTAAAAAAATAAATTGTTGGTAGTTATGTAGACAAGCCCTTTTCTGTATCTACTAATCAGAGGGAGTACAGATAGTCCTTTCCCAAACTTTATTACCTTTATAGTAGTTCTGGCATGGTATCACAACTGCTGTCAACAAAGCCAGAAAGCACGTATAGCTGTTTCTCTCCTAGTGATACCACAGTGGTTACTCCACCTGACATGACCTAGCTTTGCTCGACAGAAACGATCTCTGCACGACCACCAACTACTGCTATTGATTTCACCACACTCCTTTCTTAGCCATTTGACACTGAGGGCTGCTGGCACCCAAATCTTTCAACATGGAAGCTCTTCATGACCAAGGGAAATAAGGAAGCTACAGTTTCAGTAGCTGAAGCTCCTGGCAGGTCAGCTTTTAATTATCTCCATCCTGTAATGACTGGTAATCTCGCCACTTTGAGCCTTACTGTACCTTGCCAGTCTCTGCTTACTCCACCTGAAAAAGAGCAGTGGTGGAGTCCCCTCTTCCAAGCGAAACTGCTGCTTACTTTATATTGTGGTCCACCTCACTGGTTTAACTACACAGAAATGCTACATTTATCTACTTTCTTGAAAGATGTTCAAATATTTGTTATATGTAACCCCTAAGAAGACTTAGTAGCCTGTCTTTCATTGGCTGGAGCTGATTTTCCCTCAATGAATTCAAAGTTCATTTACTATTTTAAGCGAATCCAGTAAGACATTGTTCTGTGGGAGGGCGGTACAGTGGGGAAACAGTGAGGTTTGGCTTGCAGCCAAATTAGCTGGAGAATTTCTGGTTTTTGGCTGCACTTGCTGTAATAGCAGATTAATCTATACTGAGAGATTTACTGGGGCCTGCACAAAATTAGAAAACCAAATCTGCTTATGGTGAAAACTGTTCTACCATGTCAAAGCCTGCTTAGGTATTCTCTGTGCAACCCACCACTACCTGCCTTCCTTGGACATCTGATGCCTGGATCATAGCAAAGCCACCTGAGAATAACATATATTTTGATCCCTTAGATGTGCTTTCTTGCACGTACGAAAATGGAAACAGACAAAGAAGGGAAAAAGTCTAGAACTTAATTATCTTCATTGTTTCTCCATAACCTAGCAATTATTCAAGAGATAAATGCCTAAATTTTAGTATACATGGCAAAACATATTTCCTTGAGTATTTGTGAATGAGCTACAATTATGAAATGGTTTTCCTGTCTCTGACTTTTTGGCCAGACCTCCTCCGGACAGGCTATTGTTTGTCAGAGGAATCTGCAATGAGCATTGTATGCTTAAGTGTAAATTTAAGGTCATTTATTTTGGTTTCACATCAGTACAGCTCATTTCAGGTCATGGCATTTTTCCATATTTAAAACAGTACAAATCTGAGCGGAATCTGACTTAATAAAGAGAACTAAGGTCCTATGGATAGTGAAATTCACAGTTTTTTGACAGAAAAGCTTTTATGCCTTTGTCAATATTATTGAAAAATGTTTCATGTCACAATACTTAGTGCATAATTCTTAGTTTGCTCTAAGGGATCCCAATGTTTTCTTCCACATCATTTCTGTAGCTTTTTTTCCTCTTTGCTCATACAATTTGTATATTTGTGTTTTACACCGAGTAACTTTTAACAGAGAAAAACTATTTGCATATATAAGTCAAATTTAGGGAAGAGAAACATGAGAAACCTATTTCATGGATTTCTGGCCTGGTATCAGGAAACTGTGGAGAAGTAAATATTACATCTCATCTACTGACTATGAGGTCATAATACACTCAGTTAGGAAAAGTCATATATAAACTCTGTGGTTTGCCAGGGGGGTATTCTTAGTTTGCACCTTGAAAATCATAAACCTAAAGGATTCACTCTTGTGGGAACAAATCTGTGAGTTATGTTAATCTAGGACTGAATGCTGTTGTTATAAGCAAGGGTCTAATTATTAAAAAAATAAAAAAAAAAGCCATGCTGGGACAGGAGGAACAAGTTATTTGCACTGTAGCAAGAAATCCTTAGATCAAGCAGCCCCTTTTCAAAGTGTGATTGTGGAATGTAACAGCTGCTCAAGATTCTGCTAACTTGTGGGAGATTCATGACCAGTAGATTAATTTGCTTTTCACCAATTATAATTTATCTTACATCAGGACTATTTACATTTTCTCTGTCATCTACGTGCATTAGCACCAAGTTAATGTGCAAACCATGTACTAAATTATGTCATGTATAAATCTTTCCTGCTAAATACCACAGTCCTTGTCCTTACTTCCTGAGAATAACCTTTGATCTTCACATCAACAAAAAAAAATAATTACCATCTCTGCCGAAACCAGGACAAGTCATTTCACTCCTAAATAGCCGCACAGCTGGAGACAGATGTGTTCTTCTCCCTGGGTAGACCCTACAGGGTCTTCTACGAGGCTTTATATCATACTTGTCATTCGTTTATCAGTGTCCAAATGTTGTACATTGGAAATGTGTGTAAAACATTCTCAGAATTTCAAACAATAACAAATCAGAATGGAGGAGGGGAGAAAAGTCTGCAGGAAAAAAAATAGAAGTCTCCCAGCTGTGCAAACTTAAGTAGCTGTATTAGCAGAAAATGGTCTCCAAAAGTTACGCTATTGCTATCTTCAGCAAAAGTTGATTCAAGGAATGCATCCTCAATTTTCAAATCCAGTGCTAAGCTAATGAAAAATCTTTAAAATCTTCCTTTAGCATGTACAAAGATATGCAGACTATGCTATTCCGTTCAGAGGAGTCATGCAAATTTTTTTTTTTTTTTTTCAGAAACATGGTATTTTCTACTGTGTTGTAGAGCACAAAGGGCTTCTGATATATTTCCTTTTTTTTTTCCAGTTAAATAATTTTTTTTTTTTTGTCAAGAATATGTCTCAGTATTTTATTCTCGTTTACCTTTAATTTTACCTTCATATGTCCCTGCTTCTTGCAGAGGGCTTGGACTAGATGACCTTTAAAGGTCCCTTCCAACCCAAACTATTCTATGATTCTATGATTCTATGATTCTATGATTCATGTCTCTTTTAGAAATCAGGTTTTCTTGTCCTTAATCATATGAAGCATTCTATCATTTCTATTACATTAGGAAAAAATATTAAATAACAATATGATTAAGAGAAATTATATATTTAAAGGAGAACAAAAATAGAAAAGACAGATTAAAGAAATATATTTAACATTAACTTGTGAAATTACATATCACAGTCTCATCAGAATCTACTATAAGGCTACTGATAAACAGTTGATTACAATTAAGCTTAATAAACAAAGCTATATATCCTAAGAGGAATATAAAAACCTTCAAAGTCATTTTAATGAGTCAATTCATATTAAGGAAAATCGTAAAAAAACCTCTGAGATCAAACATCATATGGAATTGTTCCAATATGACATGCAACTCAAAATGAAAAAGGAACGTGATGTTAAGCAGTCTGTATAATAAACCTTTTTAATATATATTTTTTCTTTTAATTCAGAAGTCAGTTGAATTCAACCAGAAAATGTCAATCATCTCCAAATGAGAGAAGAGGTGCCCAATTAGATTGAATTTTTTCCTCTTCTTTACAACTACTTACTTTGTCATCAGTCTTCCCTGGTCTCTGCAGAAAGCATGGACAATCCTGGGTTGCTCCTTTGTTCACCACGACAACCCTTTCCACCTGACAGTGGCATGTCTCCCAGCTCTCTTGATTTAAAACATCAGAATGAAATCAAGTGGGAAAACAATCTGGAGGGGAAAAAAATGAAATGGCCTGTTTTCAAGTGGCCATGTTCACTTGGATACTCTTTCTGTGCTCTGCTATTTGAGAAGTCTGCACAGACCAGTCTTCTCTGTCTGAAACAAAGATCTCATCCTTGCTGAATGCTTTTTTCTGTCCTGGAGGTAAGTCTATCTCGTTCTGTCAGGAGAAACTACATCTGTACTAATTACTAAAACAACCCTCACAGCTCACTCTGTGGCTCAAAGGACAAATGGTTTGGCATTGTGCATGTCCGTAGAGCTAAGTCCACTCCAGTCCCTGTATGCAAGATGGCTTCACCCATACTGCCTGTTGGGAAAAGTCCACTAGCCCGAACCATAGAATCATAGAATAGTTTGGGTTAGAAGGGACCTTTAAAGGCCATATAGTCCAACCCCTCTGCAAGGAACAGGGACATCCTCAGCCAGATCAGGTTGCTCAGAGCCCCATCCAACCTGGCCTTGAATGTTTCCAGGGATGGGACATCTACCACCACGCCTGAACTAAGCCTAGATATGAAAGAGTGCTAACTAGTATGAGACAAAACTATGTCCAGAGAGAAGATTAACAATTATTAACCAGCAGTTTGGAGATGGATAACAGGATGGACACAGATACGAGATGAACCCATGCCCTGTCCTTGTTTAAGTTAGAGTTGACATAGTTAGAGTCCCTAAAATTGCCATCCTGCTTCATGAGATGTATTTCAAATGTATAGATGAAGCAAATGGACAAAGTTTTTTTATGAGCATTTGCATATCTGTTGTGCATGGTCTTGCTATTTTTTAGTTATAAACAATTCTCAAGCACTGCAGTCCCAAAAAAATTCCTGCAGTTACATGGGAAACAGAATTTTAACTGCAATCATTGAACAGAACTAAAGCAAGACAAGGAGAAAAAGCTACTGTACTTTTAAGCTGTTTGCTGAAATACAATTGTATAAGTAATTCCTTTCTTTTCTGCAGTGAGATCCCCCAAAATAGTGAGCTGAGTCTGAAGAAAATTAGATCAGCTACTATGTGAGGGTCTCACATTACATTCACCAGAGAAATGCAGTAGGCTGTCTTGGTCTACATCTCTCTAACGTCTGTGAATGGGAGGCTTCACAGTGACCACAGGGTTCAGAGTCCAGATTACATATCCTGAAGCATCCAGGGAGTATCACATTCTGTATAAAACATTTTTCAGCTGGTACAGCAAGCAATGATACTTTCAAAAGCTTCTAAAGGACTTAAAAGTTTAAGTCTCCTTTCCAGCCAGGACCCTCATCTGTATAGGGTACAGTCATCAAAAAACTGAGCACCGTGACCTCAATGGTTCACATATCTCACCATCCCCAAGAGTGCTCAGCAAGAGCGAAGTTGCTGTCTCTGGGGTTCAGAAGCTGAATGGAGAGTTGACTAAGCTAATAAGCAGATACTGCTAAAGCAGTTTTGGAAGACTTGCCAGAGAAGAAGGCCCCATGTAATTGGAATTCATGCCACAAATTCTTTTCTGAACTAATATTTTTGCAGTCTTAGGCACAAAATGTGGTATTGGTGGTAAAAGTTAATCTTGTCAGTGTTCCCTTTTACCTAAAAAGCTGAGTGTTAGAGATCAAGATGCAGTAATGTGAGGTTCAGAGCCGCTTGAGAGGATTACAACCCACATCTCCCACATGAGTTCTTTGTCCATTAAGGTAATGACCCTCATAATCATAAGCATAAGCATTTATTTTCTCTCCTACACACAGATTTAAGTATGCTACTGAAAGAAGAACAATTCTGTCAGACAATATTAAGACCACTTTATCCAGAAATACCCTTCAGAACCGAAAGCCACCTTGTAAAAATAGTTAAGACAAAAGGCTGAGAAAGGTTGTATGCCATGTACCTGGGAAAGCAGAGAGGACAAGGAGGAGCTGCAAGAATAGTCCATGGGTGGAAGATGACAGTGGCTGCCCAGACTGCCATAGGATGGAGCAGACTGGGCTGGATGCTCAGCTAGGTCCCAGGTCAGTGTCCACTTCAGTTCTTGAGTCACTTGCTACCGCAGAGACAATTCTGGATGTGCAGTAGCTCATGTGATACAGTCAGATGATTTGGCCTCCAAATGGAAGCCCAACTTAAACTGCTCATGAGCAAATAGGAACAAGTGAAAAAATAAAAGTGCAAATCTTCCACAGTTTAAGTGACTGGAAACCTAACCTTCGCAACCACTGGGGTGGAGAAAACATCTTCATTCCTGTGTCTTTCATGTGGTCTAATCCAGCATTCCCAGATGTTGGGTTTCTTCAGCAGTCTGAGCCAGCTGATGGTCCTGCCTACCCTTTGCTCCCACTTTTTCTACTACACTGACTTGAGCATTTGACAAGTGATGTGTTGAGCTCAGTCAGTGTGCTGAGGAAACAACTGCCTTTTTTCACATTCATTTTCTCTTGGATTGTCATGCTGAAATGACTCAGCACAGAGGAGGAAAAACAAACTCTGAAAGGGAGAGGTCGGGACTCTGGTGAGGGTGGGACCTTGGCACCCAAGAGTTGAGTCAGGTTATGCTTGCACATCAGCCCGTTGAACCTGCCAAGGAAGCAGGCAGGGATTGCTTGGGGTTTGCTGTAAGCATAAGGCATCTAACTACTAAGCAAGTGTAGCCAGTCCTAGAGCTCTCAAGGGGAGGTATTTAAGGACTTTTAGGGAACTTCACCGGAAGAAGTTAGACTTTAGACAACTTGAGGATTCAGTGATGCCTAAGTTAACATTTTTCTGAGTTGATGTTTGGATGAATATAGGTTTGTTTTTTTGTAGCAGTTAAATACCATTTGGTTTCCTAGATCAATCAGATTTTTAACTTGAGGCATCAAAGCTGCTTTTCAAAATGTGATGAAAGTCCCTAATTTGCCTAGGTATCTTTGAGAATTTTAGCCATTATTCTTCCAAACTGTTCAAGGATAATTGTAAATGCTGTAATAACTTCTTTGTTTTACGAGTGACTCCTGACTCCAACTGCAGCATAGTACTAAGTACCATATTACGTAGTACTCAGCTAGAGTTTTCTTGGAAGACTGATTATCATTATGATTGTCACAGTTCTCTCAGAGCAGTCTTTTCTGATAACTGTGATTACTATAGTGCTAGAAGAAGTGTCTGAAAAAAATCTTTCTACGAATCATTTTTTAATTATATGCGTTATAGTGATTACTTTGTTAACTTACTATCATACAATCTTGTTTTCTGCTTCTTAAGAAATAAGTTATAAAAAATCCAATCTGTAATGTCTTATTCTCCATGAGGCACTTTCACACAAATCTTGAGTAGATTTTTCTCACTTCCTGAGATCCTCCTTGGGCAAAGGCTCCAAGGAGCATCCAGCAAAGCCAGCAGGCCCTGCCATTCTCATACTTTTACCTATTCTTCAGACCTTCATGAAGAAGTTTACAATGAAAGTATGACAGTCACAGCACAAATGTGGTAGCCAAAAGGGCAATAGAGGATCATACCTTTATGCATTTTCATATATTGCAATTTATTATTAATCATATCTTCCTATGTGTGTCTGAGCCCAGAGAAGTGAGAAAAATTCTAAATATCGGGTAAAAAAACATAAGAGGAGGGTTTCTACCTTCTCAAAATCAGAAAAACAGAAAAATTCATAGGAGCCAAAGAGGGAAAAGAGTTTATACTGGGATTCTAATCAGATTTTCATAACTTAGTAAACTGTTAACCTATAACATATATAGCTTTTTATCAGACAGCAAGAGTTAAGTTTAGAAATCATAGAAATTAAAGACTTTTCAACTGCCTGTACAACCTATGGGACTAAAATCTGTGCTTTTAGCATCTTTACATTATTTCTCATTGAGATATATGCTGGCTGTTGGATTAATTCCAGATGCAGGTTTCCTTTCTGTATGCACAACACTGTCATATTGTCCCATGACATGGGAAAACTTCATTTTTCACTGCTGCAGTGAGATGAGAGTGTCAAATATCCAGATGCTATCAGTCAAATGTAACAAAGTTGCTCCAAAATACACTAGCTGCAGTTCTAGCCCTAGGACTGAAGCTTTGAGTCTTGTGCACGACATCTCAAACCAAAGTAATACATGGTAGTAACAAAATACAGCCCAAGCACTACTGTTTTCATGGAAAGACACTGCTTCCTTTTGACAATGTCAGATGGAACTAATACATGTGGACCAAAAACCTGTGCTCAACAACCTCCCAAAAATGAGCAAAATTTGTCTGAAGGAGGACAAGGGAGCCCTAAACTGTGCACTACGTGTGCAGTCCTTCAAGGAAAAGTCTTGTTGTATTCTTGAACACGCTATGCGGCATATGCTGTATGGGAGAAGCCACAAATCAGCCAAGCAAAGATGCATTGTCCAGAGAAACATGGCTTTTTCCACCTAACTTTTACCTGTCTTCCAGGGAATTCGTAAAGGTGAAAGCAAAATGTAGAGCTTGGGACCATAACTTTGTGTTGGCCTTTCCAGTGGTGTGCTGAGTCCGTAAACCAATTTGTTGTGCTCAACAGCACATTGCTTATTTGAAATAGATTGAGTGAAATAAAGGCTAGTGTGCTTTTCGAAGGCCAATCTGTATCCCAATAGGAGACATTTTCTTTACATGCAAATAAAGTACAAGAACAATAAACATCGCATGGAAAGACATAGAGATATGCAAATACTGAGAACATATGCTGACAAATATCTAAAACTATTGTGTAACAATAGCATGTGTATAGGAAAATGAAACACGTCAGAGTACAGGGTGATTCTGGGAAAAGTAAAATCAGTAAAGGGAGAATTATCATGACTTAGAACTTGTACCAAATCTCGTGACTTAAAGTAACATAAATACAGAAATAGGTTTTCATAAATATTCTGTGGTATTTTATGACACACTGCAGATGGTACTGCAGTGAAATAGACATCTGCATTGCCACTGCCACTCTTTATATAACAAAATATGATATTGCATTTCCTGAACTTCATCCTCTCTTGAGCTTTGTACAGTCCAAAACCCACTGGTCTTGCCTTACCTTTTCTCTCTACAAAGCTCTCTTCAAGCTTAGCTTGAAGAGCAATTTGAAGGAAATGGGAGGCAGATTTTTTAATTAGGTGGTGGAGAACTGTGATTAGAAAAGGTACAGAGACATTCATATGAAAAGCAGGCAGCTGAACAAGGTTGACTGCAAGGTTGACATCTTAACAGCTAGCATGAGAAGAGATGTGCTAAGAAGCGGAAGACACTGGTCAGAAAAATAACTGTTCAAACATGCCTTTAGTATGGAAGGTGGTGATTTTTGATCACCACTTCAACAAGAAAATGACCTGTTGTGTGCTAGTGTAACAAACAGAGGTGCAGATTGGAGACATTGATGGTGGTGGTGGGGGAGTTGCGCTTCAAGTGCACAAATATTGAGAGGATATGCATGACAGAATCCTTAATGTAGATATATTGAATATACACTATGGTTCACCAGTTTAATATAGGGTTAGAGTCTGGAAAGTTAAGAAGAAAATTAAGACAAAAATGTTTCTCGGGGCATCTGTGTTCTTCCTTAAGGGCTTTTGGTCCCTCGGAATGTTCTAAGCCTGCCATTTCTTGTACAGGAGGTGAAACAAATATGTATAGCTAGAAATCAAAACAAGAACTAAATCCATCTGGGGATATCACCTCACCAGTGTTTTATTTGAATGCAGAGACTTGTTGCTCCAAGCTATTTTAAGACAGTCCTCCTCTTTCTCATGACCTTTTAGATGAGGTCTACAGTTACATCTACCTTTTTTTTTTTTTTGTCTGAAAATAAATGGAGAAATGGTAGCAGTGAGTATTCTGATCCAGAAAGTTCACCATGGTTTTGGAGATATGTTTCCAAAGTGAAAAATTGTAAATGGCACTGAGTGTGCATAAGCCCCAAACCCTTCAGTTTCTAGTGTCATTCAATAAATATCCCAATGGAGTCATATAGTAAAGAATATTACAATAACCACCTGTACTTCTGTCTGGTTTATTCACTCGTAGATCAATGTCATCAGGGAAATAAAGATCAACACAACTGCAATGTATATTTAGGCATCCATTTCAGTTCTTTACTGCCCTGCACCTTGCATTTGTATGTAAACCTCTGTAAAGAGTTCTACAATGCAATGAATCTTCCCACTATGTCACTAATTAGAGAAAACTCTTCTAATTTCCAGTGAGCCATCACCTCTGCACGTTGTGTTTCTCGGATTTTTTCACAATATGTAGAAAATTCAGAGAACAAGAACATTCATGTTTCAGAGACTGAAGAAAGTAACTTGAAAGGAATTAATACAAAAAAAATGGATAGCCTGAGCAAATATCCTCCTTTGGTAATGACTAAAGGAGTTCTTCAGGATGGAACAAACTATTACCTTGAATTCAAGTGAGCACATTAGAAAAAAAAAATTGGAAAAGAAGAGCCTAGATGAGCAACAGGTACAATTTTCTGAAGAGGAGATATATCAGCCAGCGTGTGTATGCAAATGATGTATAGGCACTTACATGACTACAGATGTTATCTGAGTCCCTCATTATTATTAAGGTATTTATCCTCTTAATTCTCCTGTGATATTAAAAAATGTTGTTATTATTGTATTACGAGTGAGAACTGAACAAGGTAAACATCTTTGAAAATTTTGGCCTATTGCAAAAAGAAGCATGAAGTAGACTAGAATCCAGAAACAAACCAACAACATCCAATGCCTAAAATAGCATTATTTCTGCTCTGCTCAACAGACTTGAATGTCAGAATGTCTCACAAAACCTAACTCATTTCACTTGTCCTTTATAAATGCATGACAAATACACATAGATATGGAATATTTGTTTCACAAAGTTTCATAGTGAATCAGTGGTAGAAGCAGGGAAACAATCCAGAACTTCTCAGCTCTTCTCTTTCTCTTGTACAAATAAAGCACATGACTCTGGTTTTATGCCCTTGAAACTGTACCTTAGGTTTTAATAACTTGTATGAAATGAACTGGATATGTGACTTAAAATATCAATCCACAGCCTTCCCAAAATTAATTGACTGAATAGTTTTTATAGTCAGTTGCCTGTCACTACTGTTTTTTCTTTACTGTCCAGATAAAAATAGGGAAAAAAAGACCCATATATGCTAGAACATAGCTAAGAGTTTAAGTAGATATGATATGAAAATTATACAACTGAACTCGTCTAAGAAAATAGCTCCAACCGTTTTTCTGGATTTGAAGATCTACAACTTGAGCATAACAAAGCAAAAGTTAAGTAAGGTTAAAACTTTACTAGCTGGACTGTATTTATACTGCGGTAGACTCTTCAAGATATCTGACATACAATCTTGACCTTGGAAAAGGTTGAGAAGACGAGTATTGTCAGTGGCTTTTACTCATACAGAACTGAGCCAGCATCAAAAATGTCAGCGGAACATTTTCTATTTTCATTTAATTCTCTCGGCGTTTTCATTGGAAATGTGCATACATTTTGGTATCAGGCTGCCAAAGTTAAGGAATTCTCAGCTCCACACAGATGATTGTACTGCTCAGTATCTAGTGTGGTTAACCACTTCACTGTGTCTTTGGAGCATTGCATGAAGCAGGGAAGCAGTCACATTTTTGCAAAAGCAGGACCCTCAGAGATACAATGAACCAAAGATAAAAGTACTCAGAAGTACTCCTGACAGGACGTTAGTCAGAAGATGGTGCTGTTATAACAGAACTTCAAAGGCAGCTGGGGCTCTACAGGAAAACAAAGCATACAAGTCAGACTAAAGAGAAAATAAACTCCAAGTATAAACTGAAAGTTGATTTCAACACCAATTGATGCTCAGCATCTCACTGAATACACCTTACAGCAATGTACTCACTGAAAGACTCTGATTCTACTCCTTGGCTTGCTTGCACTGTTTACATCAAAGGGGAAATGCACAGAAAAACATATGCTTCAAATTGCCATTCACAAAATTTTGCAAAATCATTTGAATCTTACTAGCTCGCTTTAGAGGTCCTTGAATGATCAACAGCATTTGTATGTATTTCTACACCATATAGTGTACTTCCATGTCAAGATATAAGTTCTGACTGAATTGCTGTTGGTATTGCAAACAACCTGGAAATAGGCAGTAATACAGTTGCACTGCCTCTGGAGCAGGATGAGCTCAAGTATCTACATAGAGCTGCTGGTCTGTGTTGCACAGAAGTAGCCTTAGAAACACTTCATTTTCTGTTTCTACAGGAAAAAATGTAGGTTGCTTAACTTTTCATAAACAGAATACTAAATTTTCTGCAATCCACAAGATTATAGTATGACTGTGAAGCTGATGTTGGTGAGAAAATGAGCAAACAAGAATATAATTACCAAAACATCTGGTTGCATGTAAATGAGGGTGGTAATTACCCATATAGCAAATGAGTGATTAGAAATGCATGAAATCAGAGTAGTCCACAAGAACGCTAATTGCAGTAATTGATAGGTTACCATTCCTGGCTGCACTTCAGTACCCTTCTGAAGGACATTACTCATTCAGTAAATTTCTAGTGGAGTAATCAGTTTTAAAAAAATTGCAAAAATCATGTTTGTGAGCTGAAGCAGCTTGATTAGCCTGACATTCCTTGAATGCTCAAGCCGGCCACTCTCCAGGAAGGCTGATGGACCATAGTGCTTGAAGTCAGGGCAGTGCCTTGTAACTAATGACCGTAAGGAGAAGGATATAATATTATTACATTTATTACACGTGTTACATTTAGTTATCTAATTGAAAAATGTGAATAAATTTGTGTCAACCAATTCCTGTCTTGCCAATTGTTATTTCACTCATTTCTTACAACTTTTTCAACAGCAGAGGTCAGCTAAGGGGAAAGAGTCAGAGGATAGAGGAAAACATTGTAGAAAACATTTTGCAATTCTGCTTAGTTATTCCAGAGTAAATCCGGAGGAACACTACTGCTTCTACCACACTGTGTATTTACATCATGGGAAAAACTAAGGGAATGGTAAAAGACTTAGTCAGTGGAAATGGGGTGTAACATGACTGAAGAGAGGGGTCAAATTCTTTCCTGCCAAAAATGAGCAAACCTCTGTGAAAATGTCAGTGAAGCTTCACTCAGAAATGTCAGGAGAAATTTTAGGCAGTGTGGGAATTTCAGAATGAATACTTTTCTGTGGTTGAAATAGAGCCATACCTTTAAGCGCTTTTCTGATTAAATGCAGGCATTTTCAGAGGGCTCTACCATGCACCGTTCTGCAAGACACCTTTCCTGTTTCCCTGCCTTGGATATGAAGATGCGGGGCTCCTGGACAGCCCCTGTGTCTGGAATGTGTCAGAAAAAGGAACCCTGCAGCTTCCAGGCTCCTTTCCATGAATGTGGGAACTTGCAGTCCCCGGGGCTGCTGGCTCCTCGTCAGGGTATGTCGGCGTCCCGCAGCCATTGCCAGGCTGATGGGGCTTCTGTGAGGTATGGACACCGACCGAGCTCCCCTGCACCAGTGGCCACTTCCACAGCACTGGTGTGGGCTCTGCAGATCAGCAATGATCTTTTAAAAAAAAATTTAAATGTTGTTTTCATGATCTTTTAAAAACTTCTAATTGAATTTTGGGAATTGCCTCATTCAGGCCAATTCTGAAGCATGAAATTATTTCCCCAGAATTTTAAGACTTGATCTTCAGTCATTTTTTGTCATAGATGGGTGAGATGAAAGAGTAAAAGCATAAGGGCTTGATTATAAGAAGCAGAAATTTCAGAATTAAGCAGTTAATTGTATTCTGGCATGAATAGTATTCTCATTACCTTACTGTGCAATATGGATAAAGAGAAAGAATCAGAAATATGTTTACGACTATTTCAAAGGCCCTGTTCATTTTGATAGATTTTGTATTTACACCAATGTATCTGACAATAAAAAACTAGTCCTTGGATATATGTCCTGAGGTACGCAATATAGGTCTTGCTAATTAGCAACTCTGTAATTTTGACTAAATTAATAGCTTTTAAAACATGAAATGTAACCAAACCCAGTAGTTTGCAAAAAAATTATTTCCTTAATAGGAATCCCAGTTTTTTAGCTGCATCAATTCCATTTTTAAAGAGGAAACCAATTATGAGGTTTTGTTTCTTGCTAAATGCACAAATACTTTTCACAGGAGGATTTTGTGGAACACTACACAGTTACCTATGTATCTTTATCCACAAGAATTCCTATCAAGATAGCAAAACAAGACAAATCTTAAATGTGTGCAAAAAAGAAACAAAAAGTGAGCAAAAGGATTTCTGAAATATTTGCATCCCAATTAAACAAGTAACTGGCTTGGCAGGTTTTGTCTTTGTTTCGTCCCTGTAGCACAGGCTAGGAAAGAGCATTCCCTGTGGGAGCTGTTAGTCTTGAATAATAAAACAGATAACATGCAGAGAAGGTTGAAAAGAGCCGTTGCAGAGGTTAAGGGAGAAACACTAATTTTGAAAGGAATCCCAGTGGTGGATGTATAATTGGCCTGAATAAAAGGAACACACTTTCTTGTGGCAAGTTAATATGAGACAGCTCAGCAACCAAGAAAATAATCCGGCATGAAAAGCTTTGTTTTCCAATTAGATCGGTTTAGGGAGTTTGATATATGTGCTATATTTCTCCACCACATCTTGCCCAACTTTTGGTCTCCATGCAGTTGAGTAGCTCCATATTAGAGCCTGGATTTCTCCTTTGTGGAAGGACTTAGGAGGGGCAGAGATGCCAGAAAGAGCCTCCTACGAGTTTTCTCCTCACAATTTAATTAAACAGCTTTCACATTTTTACAAATGTTTCTCCTCACAAGTCAGTTGGAGACCCAGAAGAGACCAGGACAAGTTATACAGAGAAGATCCTACTCCCACATCTCTGTTTCAATATTATTCTTTGAGAGAGCTGTTCCCTAGAAAATATGTTGCTTTCATATCTCCAGCCAATATCTGCTCTGAGATCCTCTGCTACACAGATATTAGCAGTCTCAGTCTTAACACATTGCTGAACTTCCCACTGAGCAGGAGGAAAATATAAGGAAGAAAAGGGAGGGATGGTGCAAATTCACAATACTGTTGAAAAGATGCTGAAGATCTGTTTCAAGGAGATCTCAGTTTGTTCCCTAGAAGTAGCTTTAAAATACAGTCCCCTCTACATAGGAAAGGTGTGGTCTACACCCTGCACATGCCCCAGTTTTATCAGTCACTGCCCAGATTTCCACAAACAGTCATGAAACTAGAAAAACACTTGGTAAATGCAAAGTATAGGTCCAGATAACCCCTAAGACTGCCTACCATCCATTAAAGTTATGAGCTGCTTGCACAGGAGTGTCAAATGTATGCATCAGTCCACCAACTGTGTGGGCTAGAGGTTAGAGCACTGGGACACAGGAGATGATGTTATCTCCCCTATTCTACCTCTCATCTGCTCTTCTCTCAGGCAAGTGCACCCTCAGCAAGTTCACAGATGACACCAAGCTGTGTGGTGCAGTTGACACACTGGAGGGCAGGGATGCCGTCCAGAGGGACTTTGACAGGCCTGTGCCAACCTCATGAAGTTCAACAAGGCCAAGTGCAAGGTCCTGCACAAGAATTGGGGCAATCCCGAGCGCAAATACCGGCTGGGCGGAGAAATGGATTGACAGCAGCCATGAGGAGAAGGACTTGGGAGTGCTGGTGGACGAGAAGCTCAACATGCGCACTTGCAGTCCAGAAAGCCAACTGCATCCTGGGCTGCATCAAAAGAAATGTGGCCAGCAGGTTGAGGGAGGTGATTCTCCTCCTCTACTCCACTCTCATGAGACCTCACCTGGAGTACTGTGTCCAGCTCTGGAGGCCCCAACATAAGAAGGACATGGACCTGTCGGAGTGAGTCTAGAGGAGGGTCACGAAGATGATCAGAGGGCTAGGGCACATCTCCTATGAGGACAGGCTGAGAGAGTTGGGGCTGTTCAGTCTGGAGAAGAGAAGGCTCTGGAAGACCTTATAGCGGCCTTCCAGTACCTAGAGGGGGCCTACAAGAAAAATGGGGAGGGACTTTTTACAAGTCTTAGTGATAGGGCAAGACATAATGGCTTTAAATTGAAAATGGGTAGATTTAGATTTGATATAAGGAAGAAAATCTTCACTACGAGGATGGTGGAACATTGGACCAAGTTGCCCAGAGAGGTGGTGGATGCCCGATACCAGGAAGTGTTCAAGGCCAGGTTGCATGGGGCTTTGGGCAGCTGATCTAGTGGAAGGTGTCCCTGCCCATGGCAGGGAGTTGGACTAGGAGACCTTTAAAGGTTACTTCCAACCCAAACTAGTCTATGATTCTATAAGTCTCTCTGCTTTTTGGTACTTCTAAAATAGCAATACTAATAACACATACTTCTTTTGTAAAGCATTAGCATCTGCTAAAGCAATGAAAATATCTTCATTCATGTTAATAATAATAATTGATGGCACCCATCTGGAAGCAAAAAAAGTGCAGGAAGAGAACAGAACAGAAACTATTTAGGTGGAAATATAGCAGTCAGGAGAAGTGTCTGTGTCATGTGTTGTAAATATGGAACACAGAACACAAAAGGCCCTTTTAATTCACACAAGATTTCAAATCCTTTATGCACCACGTTTGGTGCTGATTTATTTGAATTAAGATGGCAAGAAAACCTCTTCTTGCTGTTTTTTGTTGGATTTTAGTTCAGTTTTCTTTTGTTTTTAATCAAGTGCTTGCTCAAGCCATGTGAGTAAGAATTCAGTAACACGTTGTAAATCACAGTTTGCAAGTTCTGTGACTGCAGATGAGATAGTAAAAGATAATGCTGTATAATTCACATGTGGCTTGTTTGTCATTCAGGCACCACATGTCAGATTCTCCCTATGCACAGCTGAATGTGTGAGCAGAAAAGTTGGTAGAGATTGCAAAGACCATAATTTTAAAGTCCTGGTTATTAGAATCCTTTGGTTATTGCTGAAACAATTCAGAATCTTATGAGTACAAGCCTAAACCATTTTTTTTAACCTATCTTTGAGTCGAAGTCAATTGAAACTGTTTCAAAAGAGGAGCTGACAAAAGAAAGAGAATAGAAGAAATACGCAGCCAGTAATACAACATTTTCCAAGTAAATGGTAGAGAAAATTATATTCCAAAATGGAAGTGTCTGCCATCACACCATGATAACAAAAGATTTCTCAAAGCTTCACATCCCAATTAAACATCCCAGTAAAACTTGTTCAACAATGTAACGTTATTTTAAAGGTGTCGGGGATTGTCATTGACTACAGTTGCTCAGATAAGGTCTATAGCAGAGCCATTGTCCTAAACCCATTTGATAGTCTTTGGAGAGAAATAGGTGAATTGCAATCCAAAAGAGCAATTTCTCTATGTTGTTCCTAAAGAAAGTCTCAGTCTTTAGTACACTAATTCTGTACGGAGCTTCTTCCATTTTTCTGGTTTTCAGCCCTTCAGATTCTTTCCAGTTGTTAAGGATGCAGAAACAACTTTAAAAAGAACAAAACTCTTGTGTCCTAAATGATAATGGAATGGTCTTCGTAACTATAGAAACAGATATAGCTATAGATATGGGTATATGTTTAATATAATTTAGTATAATTACATACATTATATTATTTATGTTTGTATATATTATATATAAATATATATAAAATAACAGGTATTTGATAGGACCAAGCAAAAGAACAAAAAGCCCTGTATTACATAGTACTGGAGAAGGGCTTACCTGAACAATTTTACAGGAAAACACACATATATACACTTTTTGAGTGCATGCAGAAGGTGTGGTGCCACTATCCTTCCTTTCAAACAGAGGAATGACCAGTTAGGGATTTATGGAAAATTTTGAAAACTATTTCTCCTTTCTAGTATAGTTTGAGTATTAGCATTTGGAGGTATGATACGAAGGCATGATTTTTATTAATACTGTAGATGGTTCACCAGCGGCAGCTTAAGAACTAACAAAATAAAAGTAATTTTCCAAGATATCTGTACTATAAAATGAACTACAACAAAACCTCTCCATAATTACTGGCAATCTCTTGCTTTTACACTTAAAAGAATATATGAACTTAGTGTCATTTTGTCATGTGTCTCAGAAGCAAAATCACAGCAGAAGAACATAGTATTACAGGTTTATTATGTCTCAAAATATAGAAATATATTCCAACAGTATATTTTAAAGAATAATATAACAATACTCTTCAGTGTCTTATTCTCAAAATGGTACACCATTATTTAAAAATATATTACTTAATGTACCCAAAATTTAGTTTTCATCAGATTCCATTTAGAATAAATTGTGTTCAAAAAAGCATATCCACCTGCCCAGTTTATAGAGAAACCAGTAAATTTTTTGAAGACATCCCAGGAACCTGACTGTTCCAAAATGGTAATTCAGTTGGAGACATTATATTTTGCTATACACTCTTGTGCATGAACTGCAATTAAACGTAGATAGATAGGTAATGCCAGTATGAGATATAGATGGAAGCGTAAAATGGATCTGTTTATTGTGCAGAAAGAGCTCCCAAGACTGAAATAAAAACTGTTAATTTAAAAAAAAAATCTGATTGTATGCATAAAAAGAATTTACATATTAGTCCAGTAGCAAGATAAAATAAATTAGTTTCTGCAAAAAAGACAGTTGCATATTCACATGCATACACACAGTCATACGCACACGCTGATTTTATCAGTCTGTAATAATCTGGGTTTTCTGAAATATGTTTTAAATAAGCAGAGAAGTCAGAGTTTACATGAATAGACTGTCTAAGGAGAAACTGATATGTCCTATTCGTTTTTAACAACTCTTTGAGAACTGTTTAAGTGAAGCATTTTTAATCAAGGCAGTTCATGATAAAAGCATATATTATAATTAGCCATGTAATAAAGAGAAAATAGAGTTTCTATTTTCCTGTTTTTGTAACACTAAAACAAAGGTGTGTCCAAAGACATTAAATGTAGTTAATTCAAAATAAGCATACGGGTAGTCGTGGTGGGAATGATAATCTGTAATTAGTTGTACAATTCACAACCACAGGATTTCATTTGAGGCCAAAAATTTACAAACATTAAAAATTACTTATATGGATTTAAGAATTTTCAATGTTACAATAGCTAATGCTAAAAAAAGGAAAGATCCAATCTTAAGTCTTATGATTTAAACCTGATAGAAAAGCAGATGGGACTGAAAGTAGGCTGGAAATTACTCAATGGCTCATTATGAAAGTTATTTTTCATCTTTGCCTGAAAACAGCCACTATTAAGGACAAGATTTTCAACTAAAGAAGTGACAACTGCTGCATTCCCTGTGCCTTCCCTTGCACACTCAGAAAACACATCCAAAAGTGTGAGCTGAACAAAGCAAAGCCCTTCCATACCCTGTCTTCTCTATATTTTGTGTACATAGTAACTTGTGTATATAATGGGAAGGCTGGTGTGGCTTTTTGTTTGATTTTACCTTGTGCTGTTATTATAACAATATTTGCTGGAGCAGTGTAATAGATAGTAGACTGATATGATTTGAGGTAAGAATGTTGTAGTTCAATTTTAAGTGTTAACTTGGAAAGTCATAGACAGAGGCAAGAGTCTCTCTCCACAGAATTCCCGAAACTTTGAGCCTTTTGTAAACTCTGCAGCCTGCAAGCCAAGAAGTTACATAATCCTCCAGTTACACTCATCTTGTTAAAGCAAATAGTTACAACAATTATGTGCAATCTTTTCAGTTCTATTTTCGATCTACTATTTATTTACTTAAGCATTGTTCAACATTTCACTTTTTCTAATGGAGCAGAACTTCTAAAAGAAAAACTATGTTTAGCCAAGCAGTTTTGTTTAGTTTTTTTTCCTGTGCCTTTTTCTAAATAAATATCCTGCCACAGTTTTCATTGGCACAATATGAGCAAATGTATTTTAGTTCCTTTAACAATACAAAGCACTTACAGAAGTTCTGGAGTTTCTAGCTTAAAAAAAATCTATGCAAAGGCTTTACTTTAAAATATTGAAGTGGAACGAAATAGATTTCAGTATGCTCCATTGAAAAAATTAGTTTGTGAAGTTCTACTGCATAGGGAGGTGACCCATAAAATAAATGGTTCTGAAATTTTGCTCATACAAAAGAAACTATATACTTTTAAATAAATAAAAGCTACTATATACATTATACTGTACATTTAAATGAGAGATGACATGAAATGGAATAAATTTAGGACTGCCTTTTCATCAGCAAGGCTCATATCTTGACTTTATTACAATTCTGAATAAAACCCTCTGCTTTAGATTATTTTTTTTTATTCTAGTGGCAGCCACATGAACGCACCACCATATTCCTGTATTTTTTTAAAATAACATTGGAACTGTCATCAAAGTAGAGGACGGAGATTGCGTTCAGTTTTGTTGGTGCACAGCATGGCTTTGGTACATGATCAGGGAACATCAAGTGAACCTGAAAGACAGAGAAATACATAGCTCATATATCAAACAGAGAGGTACAAGGACAACATCAGGGCAAAACATGTCTTTGCAATTCAGAGAGTGCTGTGGTCGCAGATTTTCCTCGGTGAGGAACTCTAAAGTACAGCTTACCTCAAGAACGTTGCTCTGATTTTGATTGCCCGGTCAGAATTACACAGTAATAGCAGATGGAGAGATAAATGGGGAGGAGTGGCCAAGACAGAAAGTTTGTTTTCAGATGAAATTTAGAAAAGAGTTGGAGTTAGACAGTTGGCTCAGGCAAACACTTAAACGTATTGTCAGTGCCATCCTCTGCTGAGGACAGTGCTTAACATGAAGCACAGGCTCAAGTCCCAGGTCTCTCTGGGACCCCAGCGTGTGCTAAAATGCTTTCCTGCCTCAGGATCTGAGCATGGAGGAAAATCTGTTGCAGACAGCAAAGGCTGTGCCGGCAAAAGCTCATACTGAAACTGCTTTCAGCCTAGGAAAGGGTAAGATGTGGGTTCTCAGGCAGAATGAGTGCATTTCAAGGTCTTATCTAGGTATCTGCGGATCCAATTCTACTTTCAAAGAAGTAAAAATCTATTCATGAGGTGGGTGCCAGCTGGACAGAAGATTTAGGGGAAGGGCTGAGGCAGAGAAAGCTTTATGTTCGCTAGACTGAAACGTATCAATGAAAGGTTAAAGAGAAGGAAAAGAGTTTTGAACAGCATCCCAGAACAAACAAGTTCTAGTGGAAATATCTGAAAATGGGGGAAATACAAGTTCTTTGTACTTGAAAGAAGATTGGATGCAATATTCTACACATGCTGAAGACTTGGAAACTGGGGAGGCCAGAAAAGAGGGAGTTGTAATAGAGAGGGCAAGAGATTATTAAGGCACGGATGAAGACTTCAGCAGTAATAGGTTTCATTTGTATGTTAAATCTTTGTAAATCTGTTAGAGCCATCTGTCTTGGAGTGATATAAGCCCAGAGCCTTTGCCAGACAACAGAGAACAGTCTATCAGGAAACGATTTTTACATAACTGTTACCATGAGAAGGTCTTTTGAAATGAGCAATAATAAATCCTGAAGTAGCAGTTTAGTAAGGGTTTAGACACACATTTTAAAACAGTTTAACAAACGAATAGCAAAGCACTGGAGAAAAGAATGACTGTGCCTCATCTAGGCAGATGCTCGCCCTGCCATACCTCCTGGTCCCACAAGCTCCTGCCACCCCAGCTTGGGAGCTCCATGGCCCTGCTAGCCCTGCACGACAGCGATGCCCACAGCCTTTTCAAGGGTGAGCCTGGAAGTCTGTGCAAGTCAACCTGCTGATCCACTGACTTTCATGACCAGGAGTTCAACACTACTCCAGTGCCTGTTCTGAGGGTATCATCTGTCTGCCCAAGTTCAGTCTCAGAAAAAGAAGAGAGAGAGAGAGGTACTGGGCCAGTATTTCTCCTATTCTTGTTACCAAAGGAAAAAAAAAAGAGTCAGTAAAGTTTGGAAAGGTACCAAAGAACAATCTCTTCCCAACCCAAAGAGTGGGCTTTTGTAGAATGGTGTAATCAGTATGGCTGGCAGATGATTACATTTGGACTAGGGTGGGGTGTATGAATAATTGTTTCCCAAGCCATCCCCATGTGCACACCTTGTGTAAATCTGAATTTTGTATAATTTAAACCAGAAAGCATTCAACTACTGTTATCTCATCTAATTTATGTGCAGTTAAAATTTAATTAGCCTCATGATTTTTGGCTGCATAACTGAATGTATGTACAATACATGCAGAGGGAGACACACTATTCCAAAAAGACCATAAAAAAGAAGGAAAAATTAAGTATCCAATATAAAAAATAGGAAAAACTACACAAATTTCTTAACAATAAGAAATTAACCATTTTTGGAAAGGATAGGCAAATGAGAAGTTAGCACTGTGCCACTTCATATTTAACAGTCCATAATTGCAGGAGGGAACTCTAACCTGGGAACCTCATTGATACTGGCAGCTTCTCTGGACATAGTATGCATAATGCTAAACTGTTGCTTTGCTGACCTATTTCTTCTTAGCTCAGGATTGCATATATGCTGCTCTTCATCATCTCCTAGGCACATTGCTACATACTCCTTGCCAACTGGCATTTGCTGTTCGCTTTCACCTGAATCCCTTACCACACTTCTACTTATTTCCAGCCTCTGACATTTTCCCTTCTTTTTGTAAATCTTGCTGACCTGAATTCTGGTATGGAAGAACAATGTTACATTGGCTTCTGGACTTGGAGAAGGTGCATAAATGAAAAGTTGAATGGAAAGGAAAAGGTCTCAGCAGATACTGATGTTTTAAAAACGTCTTTCTCATGTAGAAACCCATGTATCTCTAACTGCAGTCGAGCGCCTTGACCTTTCCAACTAACTAGGGTTGGAAACCCTTTCCTGTTCTGATTTTGTACTCCCATTCCCTCCTTGTGTATTATCTCTGATTCCTCTTCTTCT
Source organism: Chlamydotis macqueenii (assembly GCF_036417535.1). Classification (NCBI taxonomy): domain Eukaryota; kingdom Metazoa; phylum Chordata; class Aves; order Otidiformes; family Otididae; genus Chlamydotis; species Chlamydotis macqueenii. The sequence goes on from NC_141558.1 coordinate 26,756,197, forward strand.
TAATCATTCTGCTAATACTGATGCTGTTCAGAGCTGGCACAGGTCCTGTTCTTCAGCTGGCACACATGAAAAACCATGACCAGATATCAGACTCACAGCATTACATTTAGGCATAGTCTAAAGGTCTTGTTTTCTGTAGGTGCTCTGTGTTCCACACCATAGGTGAATGCTGCTGGGGTAAAAGAGGCATAGCCAGCTGCTTCAACTAAGATCATCTTTTTGGCTGCTCCAGTTGATGCACAGGACTAACATAAGAACTAGCAGAGGCAGAAAGCTGGCTGCAAATCCCCTTTTACATGTACCAGGCAGAGCAACAGATCCAAATACACTTATTTATAAATTGCATTTGTTAGCCAAGCATGGCTGAACACAATTTCTTAGATGCAAATTCATCTGCTTGCAAAGGTTCACATTAAATTACGGTTTAAGTATCTCTGCCAATAGTTGACAGCAGAGGTCCACAAAGTGGCCAAGTGTCAACATTTCTGGAAGGTATAGCATGTAGATGTTTAACACGGAGCTTCAATAAGTTGCAAAAAACTCTTGGAAGTGGGACCAGGGGGCCCCTTTGGTTCCTGTCTACACAATTATCCAGTAATACAACACAATCTTCTCATATGTTATTGCATTTGAAATGGGAGGGAAACCTACCACTCCGGTCACCATCCACTCTCCAGCATAATCATTAAAGCATGTCTTTGAAATGAGTTATCATTTAGAGAGAAACAATCAAAATCCAATAGTAGCAAACAGAGAGGAAGAGACAGCCCCTGTCCAGGACACTTACAACTGCAAAATAGGCAACTACAACATAGGCAGAGGCATACCAGAGTCTGAACAATGGCGTGGTTTGTTGCATTCATGTGGGCATTGAGGGGGAAAGAACACTCTCCATCACAGTAAAATGCAGCGTAGCCCTCTGGTGCAATAATCCAATCCTAAAACAAGAACAAATAAACTCACTCAATTTTTTTTCTCACTCAGAGAATTTTAAACTCTATCGAACTAACTAAGACTTGTCCAAGGATAAAATGAACCTCAGAATGTGGCATGTTAAATTACTTTTGTTTGCCGGAAGAAGAGAAGTATTTGCTTTGTTCATGCAAAACACGGATGAAAATGAAATTAATCTTTGAAATCTATATTGAATACAAACTAATGAGGATGTAAGGGGAATTAAAGGTTCAAATATGTTTGTCAGAATCCTTTTATTCTCAGACTGAAAATCTTGAGCACTTCTTGGTGCAACAAAAGTAATTAAAGTTTCTTTCTTCAGCATATTCCATACCATTAATTGTATTATTGCATGAGACTCAGAGCTGCCGTTGGAATGTCACTGAATCACGCATTTTGAGTATTTCTAGCAACACAGTATGGGGAAAAGACCACAAGAGGGAAAATGTTTTAAAATGTTAATGAAAGCTATGTGTTTAGTTTGCTGAATTCCTTCTTTGACAGGCAAAGGTAATGGAGGTGCTGTGGGAAGGGCAGAGAGGATCAAGTCCCTGCTCCTCGGGTTTTGCTTCTTTTTATGCCCTTTCACCCTGAGTTTCACTGATCAAATATTACACAGTGTAGTCTTAGCTTTCCAGCTGAAACTTTGAATTATTCAAGTATTTTTTGTCCTTTTCTCTGTGGCCACCTTGAATGACTGATCTGAGAGCTTTGCACATCTTGGGGCATTTCAGAATTTACTGTTTCAAAAAAAAAGAAAAAATTGGTGATACTTAGAAAAATCTGTGATCTACAGAGAGACAACGGCTCACTCATTCAGTAGTCTGAGATCAAGTCAATACTACAAGCCTACTCTGTGGCTGTGGACAGGGTGATTATCCTCTGGAGACTTGGGAAAACAGTCTCTGCCTACTTCTTCAGGCTGCTGTGAGGATAAACATACTACAAAAAGAGTAATGGGGTCATAAAAGATTCTGAGCTAGGTATGTAAAGGATGAGCTGTCACTAAAGAGACAGTACACTTTTCCTCCTCGTAGACTTGTTCTGCTCATAAAGAATTGTTTTAAAATAATTCAGAGAAATGTGAAATGCACAGACAGCCATCTCTGAGTTCTTACCTACATATGCAATAGGTCTAGGTTATAGGCTGCTGATGGCTTTCTTGTTCTTTCTTTGTAGAGAGCTCCTTGCTTTCTGGAAAAAAACCCTAGATTGATCTCTATTTTCATTTCTCTTAATGCCCTGCCTCTGTCTTTATGACCTTTTACTACAAGCATCTTCTTTTTTTTTTTTTTGTTACTGTATGGTAGGATTAATTTTTCCTATAAATTATATAAGCTTATCTATGGTGTTATAAAGACCACTGAGCAGTGATTCAAGCTTTAGTTTCCTATGGACCCTACTCCCTTGAAATCTCTTTGACCTGCAGTCAACCACATTGAACCAGGGAGAATTCAAGTGCAAATTTCAAATGTTCCGTTGCTCACTGTGGGGATTTTAGTTTCATTTACTGCAGATCTATTCATATCTTGAATAATAGTTTAGATTTATCTTTATGTGAATGAACCCAGATCTTAAAGCCATTAATCTTTGCAACGTCTCTGAGAGAACAGCAGCCAAAAAGGGTAAAGCGATAGTGATAGGGATTCATTACAAAATACATTTAAAGAATTTGTCTCCCGTTAGTGAAATAATACTAATTAGCATGAAGAAAACAGACTGTAAATAATCAGGGACCATAAAATAGATTACCCTGATTTGTATTGATAGGAAATGGTATTTATAACCATACCTGCCATCCTAAGTCTCGGAAACTCACGTAAAGTTCATGTTTCTTACATGCTTGCTTTTGCTCGCTTGTGTTGTAATCTACAGGAAGAAAATAATAATAATAAATTATTTAGAAGCATTGTTAGAACTGACAAGATTTAGCTATTTTTGAGCTCCTGACCAAACAGTACAAAGGAAAGAAACAAGCATACTGTCATTTATGTTCCATGAATTGGTCATATAAGAAGTGTAACCTTGGAAATGTAGAATCAGCAGTGTCAGCCTGATGTAATTTCTGTACACAGACAAAAGGATACATCCAACATTAGGGGAAACAGATTCTCAAGATGTCTGTTTGCTGGCTAACTAGGTAATAACTCTGATAATATGCACATAGGTAATCAAAGGAGGACAAGTGAGAGCCTGATCCAAGATATAGGGATGTCATCTATATGTTTGTACAGGTTTAATTGCCAGGTTAATAAAGTAGCCCAATTAAAAACATAAATTAACAATGATAAAAATTGTCCTGAAACAACTGAATTTCTGAAAGTCTGTTATTTAAACATCAGCATATTTTATACTACTTCATATTTTACCATATTTTCTGGAAATATTCACCGCTTGATGGTCTTGACAATACTAATGTAAACAAGTAGACTAACAGATACTTTTTAAAGACTTGAATGTTTCTGCACTGTCAGAGATGTGGTAGGCTAGAAGGATACAGAAAACCTTCCATACATGCTTCTCCACAACAATTTTAATCCTGGAGAAAATCTAATACTTTTTCCTTACTGCCCCTGAGTAACAGGAAAGGAAGGGAATAGGGTCATGCCTTCACCACATTAGCCCCTCAAAGCTGGTTTATAGTGCTGTTCAAGTGATGCCATCAGTGAGCCATGTGATGGAGCAGGGGGGACAGGCTGTCTCCTCTGGTTCCATTTCAAGAATTCTTAAAGTGGCTTTTTTGGACCAAAATAACCATTCTGGTAAAAAACATTGACAGGCTTGAGAGGTGGGCCCATGAGAACTTCATGAAGTTCAACAAGGCCAAGTGCAATGTCCTGCACATGAGTTGGGGCAATGCCAAGCACAAATACAGGTGGGTGGAGAATGGATTGACAGCAGCCCTCAGGAGAAGGACTTGGAAGTACTGGTGGATGAGAAGCTCAACGTGAGCTGGCAATGCACGCTTGCAGCACAGAAAGCTAGCCGCATCCTGGGCTGCATCAAAAGAAGTGTGGCCAGCAAGTCAAGGGAGGCTATTTTGCCCCTCTGCTCTGCTCTGGTGAGACCCCACCTGGAGTACTGCATCCAGTTCTGGAGCCCCCAACATAAGAAGGACATGGACCAGTTGGAGTGATTCAAGAGGAGGACCACAAAGATGATAAGAGGGTTGCAGCACCTCTCCTATGAGGACAGGCTGAGAGAGTTGGGGCTGTTCAGCCTGGAGAAGAGGAAGCTCCAGGGAGACCTTATAGCAGCCTTCCAATACCTAAAGGGGCCTACAAGAAAACTGGGGAGGGACTTTTGACAAAGGCATGTAGTGATAGGACAAGGGGTAATGGCTTTAAACTGAAAGACAGTAAATTCAGATTAGATATAAGGAAGAAACTATTCACTGTGAGAGTGATGAGGCACTGGAACAGGTTGTCCAGAGAAGTTGTGGATGCCTGATCCCTGGAAATCTTCAAGGCCAGGTTGGATCGGGGTTTGGGCTACTGGTCTAGTGGAGGGTGTCATGGCCCATGGCAGGGGATTGGAACTAGATGATCTTTAGGGTCCCTCATCCAACCCTTTAAATACTTCTATGAAAATAAAAAAGTTGACTGAAATTCACAACAACAAAATAACCTGCCAAACAAACAAGGAAGACACTGAAAATGAAATAAAATCTTCATTTTCAGGAATAGAGAGGTTTTTTTAGGAACAGTATTTTAACATTAAAAGACTTGAGTCTGGGATGGGATGATGTCTGTTGAAAAATTCCTCGAAAATTAAGAAAGATATCTTTTTCGCATAAAATGAAAGGAAAGGAGGGCTACAGTCTGTAAGATGACTCATTGTAGTGCTTCACTATCCTTGTAGAAAGCTCTTCCTTAATAGTCGGCCTAAAGGAGCTTATCTGCAAATTTACCAACTGCTTATTTTCAGCTGTCCTGATCTGTGCTATCATTGCTTCTCTGAGTTCTCTTCAGTTTCTCTGTATCTTTCTGAAGATGTGATGGCCAAAACGGAACAAATAAAGTAAAATAACTATTTCCTATGTTTTCTGGATTATTTTCTAGCCATATATCCCAGAACAGGAGTTTTGCAGCAAAACCACACTGTCAAATTATGAGCTTCAGATCCCTTGTTTATATACTTCTGCCTAGTCGCCTTAGGATTATGTTCTATTTATGCAAATCAATGAATAAGGAACAGGTTGGGTGTGAGAGTGTTGATGAGAACTGCAACATGATGGAGCTGCAGCAACCATGATATGGTGGAGTTAAAAGGTTCTGAGAGGTGACCAAGATGAACAAGAGCATTGCAACCCTGCACTTCAGGAGAACAGATTACAGCTTGTTCAGAGATCTTCTTCACATGATCTCATGGCAGACTGGCTTGAACAGCAAAGGAGACCAGGAGAGCTGGCTAATCTCCCATGACAGCCTCTGAGAAGCACAAGGTAAGTCCACTGTCATGTGCAGGTCAAGCAAATATTGAAGAAAGTCACTGTGGCTGAATAGGAAACTCTTGACTGAGCTCAAATTCAAATAGGAAGTAAAAGTATTGTGAAATTGGGATAAGCTACACAGAAATAATATAAACACATTGCCCGAACATGCAGGGGTGGACATCAGGAAAGTCAAAGCTCAGCTGGAGTTGAAACTTGTGAGGGATCTGAAGGTCAACAAGAAGGACTTCTATAGGTACATTCATAGCAAAAAGAAAAACTAAGAAAAATGCAGATTCATTGTTCAGGAGGGCAGACAAGTGACAAGTACTCAGAACAGGTTAAGGTACTCCATGACTTCTTTGACTTGTTTTTTACTGGCAAGATTTACCCTCAAGACTCCCAAGCCTAATGATTGAAGCTCTACCCACAGTAAAAGAAACAGAGTTAGGAACCATTTAAGCAAATTGAAAATACATGAGTCTATGTAAGCAGAAGGAATGAATTTCAGGTTGGGGAATGAGCTGACCGACATCATTGCAAAGACACTCCCTGCCATTTTTGAGTGTTTATAGTGACTGGAGGATATTTCTCATGATTGAAAAGTTGAACATGTGACACTCATCTTCAAGAAGGACAGTGAGCTTAACTTCAATTTCTGGGAAGTCTGAAGAATAGAAAGGTGTTTGGGAACAGTTACCATGGATTTACTAGTTCAGACTCTGCCTAACCAACCTGATTGTTTTCTGTGATGAGCTGACTAGCTTTGTGGGCTTTTGAAGAGAACTGAGTACTATTCACTTTGCTTTTAGGAAGGTTTTTGATATTGTCTCCCATAGCATTCTTAGGGCCAAATTGGTCAAATATGATTTGGATAGGTAAAGAATATAACGGGTGGAAACTTGGCTGGGCTGCTGGGCTCAATGGGTTGTGAATGATTTAAAAAGTCCAGCTGGCAGCTGGTTACTAGGGATGTCCCTGAAGGATCACTACTGGTGCCAATACTGATAAATGTCTTTGTTAGTAACCTGGACAGTAGAACAGAGTGTGTTCTCGGCAAGTTCACAGAGAATACGACATCTGGAATGAGTGATCAGTCATCCAAATTACCAATAAAATGTTGGACTGAATCAAGTCCTGAAGAGGCTCAATGAGATGTCATTCAAAATACCCACCCAAATTTTACTCTTATTGGTAACATACTCTTCGAATATGCTTTTTCTTAGGCTATGTACCTACTTTCTGTAGAATATACCTGGGCCCCAATATGTCTCCTGACACTGTGTCAAAAGCTGTGTGCAAGTCAAGACATATCCATGTGCATTACTATATAACTTGTTCTAGTACCACTAGGGATGTTAAGTTAGACTTTCTAAGCTATAACACTCCAAATTCTCATTCCTTTTTAAAGATGATTACTATCTTCTTTCCTATGGTATTTTCCTAGCCCTTCATGGGCTGATTCTCAATGACAGTCATTAAAGGTTCTCCACAGTTAGTTGGTTACCTGCTGTCATCTCAGATACTCTCAGTTGTCACAGGGCATGTAGTGTCAAAATATATACCCACATCCTATGGGAGTTCTGTGTCTTCCTGGAGTAGCAACTGGAAGCAAGGAAGGATACCCTAGGACACTATGAATTTTCAAAAATCTGTATGCTTTTAGTAGAAGCAAGAACTCTTAGTCATCCTTTGTGTTAAGTTGTCTGTAATAATCTAGCATGTCCTGCATGTACATTAGAAGTAAGGTGAAGTTAGTAGAGAGTAAAGGAACTTTGACTTAAAAAAAATTGAATTGTATTTCACTGATCATTCTTTACAAGGATTTGTATACTGATTTTGACTAGTATCAGTGCTCATAGAAGGTAAATATTGAGCTTTTCTGTTTCAGCTATTAGTGTGAAATTAAAATGCAGTTGTAGAACGCAAGTCACTTTGCAAAAAAAAAACTGTGACTGAAAAATGTGACAAAGAAATGTATATGAAAAAGTCAGGAAAGTCACAATCTGGTTCGAGATAGCACTCAAGGAGGCAAACAAATAAAAGCTGAAGATTATGCTTTGACCAGTTTTCTCTCAGTCATGACATTTTCATATTTAAGAATATGTACAGAAGCTTTAGCACCAGAATGTAGCAGAAGTCCCTACAGTTAAAGGAGAAAGGCTGAATAATGAATATGTAAGTCATTGCATAGATGTCTTAATTGTCTCGATACTCTGAATTATTTGCATACAGGTTAACCAGCAGCAGATGAGCGTTCACACCAGAACACCTAATAAGATGGTCTGCATTTAATATGTAGACATATATCTGCAAACCCTCTAACCCATACACCTATGAAGAAAGTGAAACTTGGCCAAGTCTGTATTCCTTCCTTGAATTATATCTTTCATATAAGACAAATGTTGTTTGTAATGTAACATTTCATGTAAGTATCAAATATGACACTTAAAATAAGATCTGATGCCAAGGATCCAATTTCACACACTGTAGCTTCAAGGCCCATATGCTTATTCTGTCAAGAATCAAAAACATAGGCTATTGTGACTAAGAAAACATTGTTCTTCAGCTATTCAGGGGTTGGGGGTTGCAGTTGGGGTCCAAACCCCTACATAGCAGAAAAAGCTGTGCAAAGAGGGCAAGAAAATATATTTATAAGAAATTTAATGAGAATTTTTTTTCCCAAGGGAAATAAAGATGTGTAGACATGCCTATATATACTATCACTAAGTACTATGTTTTCAATTAGTGTGACACCAACCAATAAAATTCAGGAAATACAGAATTAAGTATTGTTTTCTGGTTTTATCTCACTGCATTTTAAACAAAAATTATGTAGCTTTGTTTTTGAGTTTTCTGGTGTAAGTCACTGTTCAGTATTTAAATGTTGATATCCTCTAGTGCCTAATTACATTGTAATTCTGTTTAGATTGTGTTAAAAAAAAAAAAAAGAAAAGAAAAGAAATTAAGCCAGACTTTTTAAAAGGAAAATTTATGTGATGTACTTTGGGAACAAGTTGTCTTGTTTTGATTTGTTTTTCCTTTTATCCACAGTTTGACAAAAATACAACTGGGTAAGTGACAAACAGTTCAATCCTCTGTGCATAGCAGGCAAGTGGAGTCTGAATGCTAAGTTTAATTCTGTCTGTCTTTGCACTGCATTGAGATTATCTGCTTTTAAAGTTCTTAGCAGCACAGGGATGCTAACACCAAATCTATCAACATTTGCCTAGCTGTTCTAATAACTGGCACACACAGATTTTATTTTCTTCATGTTGTGTTTATACATATCGTCATGAATAATTCATAAAATATGTTGTCCATTGGAAGGGAAGAATTGAGTTGCCCAGTGGGGCTTTCCTTTTTGATATACTGAGAATACAGTAAAGTTAATCACTGAGGTCCAATAACTTAGAAAAGAAGGCAGCAGTAGGAAGAAGGCAAAAGACAAAAGGCAAGAGGCAGAAGGGAGATGAAAAAAAGTTAAGGCCAAAGGGAAGGAGAAAGAGGAAAAAAAGAAAAAGGAAAAAAAAGTGGGGAAAAGAAGAAGAAAAAAAAACAAGGAGAAAAAGAAGGCATCACTGTGGTAAAGTTGGGATTGATGTCCAGGGAGAAGTATAACCAAAGCCTGGGACATTTAAATGACAGCATATCTATCCGGATCTGGCTATATAGCCTCTGGCCACGTACATGAGCATTTTTCACTGTCAATGTCTGACTTAGATGCTGTAGATGTAAGTTTATGGAGTAAGCTTAGAAACAAGGACCTGCATCACACAATTACGTTTGCTCATCGCAGTGTTATTTACTTCAATGGTGTATTGCATCAGGGGTAAATGAGAATTGAATATCCAATTGGCTGTGCCTATTGACAGACTATCGTGAGGAGAAGATGGGCAGAATGCTTTGGGCTTTTCTTTGGTTTAAATATGAAGAGATGAATTATACTTTTAAAGAGCTACTCATTACTGGAAGCTGTAGAGAACTAGGAGAATCAGTCTTCTCCCACAAGCCCGCAGAGATGCAGCATATCCACTGCATTTGTATGGTTTCCCGGGCTGGTGATTAGGAGAAAAGGGGCATAGCTTTTCCCTGATAAAAGGCTCTCCCCATGGAACAATTCTGCCTGTAATCTGCAATGATGTGAAGATCTGGGAGCAAGAATGTGCTCTCTCCTTCACGTCTTTTTTGTAGCCTGGAGCATCTGGATAGAATCTGCACGTTGCCTTTGTAGCCATCAACGTGCTAATCTGCAGATTTTAATGACTGTTGTTGCAATAGCTATTAAAAGTGTTTTGAATCACTTCAAAAAAGTGAAAAGAGTGAAAACATGAAAAGTCTCATCGCTGATTGTTAATGACACCCAGACAAAATAAGTTTTTTTGCAACGAGAAGTGTTGAGGGAAACTGTAAGGCAAGAGCATGGAAGCTGATTTGCCATGGTGCAGGAGCTACTCTTCCAAGTGGTTTTGCTGCAGACGATGGTACTGTGTGAGGCTGTGGTTACTTATCTGCCTTCAGCTTTGCCAGTTATTCCAGCCTGCTCATATCTTGCTGCCTCCATCTCCAGATCGAGAACGCTACCCCTGCCTTTGATGCAACATCTTATGCAGTTGCTTCTTAACCTAATTTTGTTTTAACAGTATGTTTTTCTTGAACTGCAACCTTTTTTGACAGAGATCTAGCACGGATCAACAAATACAGTGATGCACCTCTACACTTATGCAGACTGGGAACCTAGAGTTTAGGAGAAAATTTATTCCATAATGATCTTTTCACTAGAGATATACTGATCTTTCTTGTTTTACAACAGCTCTGGAGCACAACTGGATGCACAGATGAGGTTGACAGGTGTTTTGAGCCATACAGACAGCTCTTCCTGAGGTAATTCTCATGCTAATGCAACTTGCTGGTATGTATTAAGGTCGAGGTTTTCCCAGGCTAAACCAGCAGAGAGCTTGTGTTCAGCTTTTCTGCTATAATCAAGAAGGCTTAACAAATCTGTTCAATTGTCATTTCCTCATGGACTAGAAAGATGGGATTCAACCTGAAAGTATTATACTTATATTTAGGTATCCTGTGTGTAATGTGTACTTTGATTATTTCCCCATCCTTCAAAATAATGAAATTCTCAAAATTAGTAGACATTTTCCAGAAAATATGAAAAATCTTTAAAAAATATTTTTAGTGCAGAGAGAATATTACTTACCCTTGAGGTAAGAGATTGTATTTTGGATATAATGCTGTTGCACAGATCATGTTTGACTGTATTTAAAAAGAAACAAACAAGCCAAAAACCCCACCCTCATGTTGTATTATTAAGTCCAAAACTCTTTTATTAAAATAGGGAAGTGTGTCATGGAATAGCAGTAAAATAGAAGGAACAGTTTCTGCAGAAAAAAATGCAGATTCAATTCCTCTACTGAAGTGAATGACTTTAGAGCAAGTATCAGCTAGCGAGCTTAATGGATGTGCATGCTTAAAGCACATCTGAATTACAAGGTGCTCAGTCAATTTTTAACCTGCATTGTTACTGCAATCTGAAGAAGTCAGAAGTTTAAGTAGTTTAAGAAGCTAATGAAGAGAGAATGTTTAGACAATGTCACTTTATAAATAATGAATAATTTTAAAAATGCCTTTCTGCTACAAGGCATGCAATTTCTTTTTTTTGTTGTTGTTGTTGCTAGTAAAAAGCTAAAATTGTCTCAGTTGCTACTTCTTTCATTATTTATTTATAACTGCTCCCTTGCAATATTGACTAATAAGGAGTTACAAGTTAATTGTGCAGATGAGCCATTTATGCTATAGCTATGCTGAATATCAGAAATACAGTAAAAAAAAAAAAAAAAAAAAACCTAAAACCCAAAAATCAATTGTAAATAGAGATCCCTGGTGCCTTAACAAATGTCAGAGGCTATTCAAATGCTAGGGTCCTCAGAGGGAACATGTGCATCTCTCTAAGCCTCAGAAATAACTATACTCCAGGTCCTCAGCAGAATCTAGAGAAATAGCATAGTATTTTTTCTACCTATACATCACATGCAAATAAAATTAAGCTCACTACTGAAACAGTAATAATCATTGCTGTGAATTAAAAAGGTTTTCTTCAGCATATGTTTTAATACTAATTTTTAACCTTAAAGCAGGATTTTATTCCAATAGAGCACCAGATAAACTTCAAATAAGTTTAGAAAGATATTCAAATAATTTCTAGGATTTCTTTACCAACTCAATAGCAGTTGGTGGTTGTTAAGGCAAAATTCATCTTGTACAGAAGATCAGGGAAAGGCTTATGCATTACCTTAGAAGGGTCTCTAATCTGCTGCTTTTGAGGTTCTGAGATGTCTATAAGTAATGCATAATGCTCATAACAATTCTCCTCAAATAGATGAGTAGCACTCCAGGGATTAATTCTTTTCATGAAATACTAATTTGCTTACTTGTAGACATTCATGGGGCTTAGGAATAGCACCTATACCAAGATTTTTATATGCTGGTATTAGATCTGCCATGCTTTTAGAAAGATCCATTTTCACATACGGTCCTCGAAAAGTAGAAATTTCTGTTAAAAAGTGAGAATATTTTAGAACTGACTTTGTGTCTCCAGCTGAAAGGAGCATTTCAGGAAAGAGCTGGAGCAAAACTTGTTCCAGGCTCTAATGGGACCGACGTTTATGTTTACATACGCATTATTGTCAGTACCTTGCAAGTAAATAAGGGATTGAATTCACTCTGTTCAGGGACACACTGTGTATTTACGTCAGTGCATGTCAGTTGATCTGAACTCATAAACAGATTTCACAGATGGATTAAGCTTCCTCATTTTCAGTATTGAGATTTTTGTGTTACAGCTTGGCTTCTTCAGCTGAAAGGCAGTTAAACAAGAGCCCAGACACTGTCTTTTGCTGAAGCTTCCATCCTAGACAAGCAGTTGGGGTGCAACCCTTCTTTCTACCTTTTTGTCACGTGTAGCAAAGATCTCATGCAGTTGCCTACTACATAGGACCGGATTCAAGCCCAGATACAGCCTTTCCAAAACTACTTGGACATTTCACCATCCAGAAGCCTGTGATACGTGTGACCTGACTCAGAGAATGTAGATCGTACTCAGGGCCAACATAACAAAAGAGGTTTAAATAAAGCTGGGGGAGGGCAGGTAGAAGGGGAGCTGGAAAGTTTCTAGCAGTTCAGCCAATGAGCAGTATCTTGTTGAGCTGCTGTGACTCCACTGTGTTTAAGGAGATGCCCATAACTCCTCTAAACAAACTAATAAATTGTAGCTTCATCTTACCCGCAACACTTGGCATCCTAGAAGACTCCTGATGACTACTGGATTTGTTGCGGTTCTGATTTTTCCTTTTATTGTTGGCTGCTCGGACAGAACGGAAAAGCACTTCACTTGCCTTGAAGAACGCAACCATGAATGGTTGCTTTGACTGAGGCCCATGTCTTCCAATCAGGCCAGCAGATTTAACATTGATACTTCGACCTATAAAGTAATGGAAATTGTAAGTTAAAAGGTGAACTTCTGCCCCTCATGAAGCCACGGTGGGAGATTAACTGCTGACTGAGGCATGGCAAGGATTTTGCCTATAATTATGAGTTTATGTGATTAAGAATCTTCACCACATTTTGTTGAACAAAGTGTAAAAGACAAAAAAAGTCAACAATTTACAAAAGTTTCAATGACTTTACAGGTAGTTTGTCACTGCATAAAATTGCAGTCTCTGTGCACTATATATCTCATTCATTACACAGGTATTTTAATTTAGTCTCATGTACACATCTATAGAACTGGAAAATAAATGAAGCCCATTAAAATCTATAGGCTATCAAAAGGATAACATAATGCAGTCATCTAATTTTTGCATCACTTGAGTGTGAGATGTGCAACCTTATATCCCCAAAGCAAATCGGTAGCAAAGAGAAGTGTGGATAATAAATATACTTCTGCTTTAAAAATACATATTGTGCTGTGTTGCTCAAACTGATGTTCATTCACTAGTAAAGGTAGGAAGGCATTCAGTCGTTCAAGAGAACAGAGTTTGAAATATGTACATTATTGACTCTGGTTCCATTCCCAGGGGATGTGCATATTTCTTTAAAATATTTGTTCAGTCAGGACCGTGTGGTAACCTCACTATATTATAGGATCTAAACCTCAGTAAAAGAAAAGAAAGCAAAACAAGTCACTGAAACTGCATCAGTGACATTTTAGCAAATAAACCCTTGCTCTTAACAGAATTTATTTTGGCAGCATAAACACTTTTGTGCGTACATGTATTATGCAGAGCCCTTCAACCGTCAGAAAATGAGACAGTGTCATGTGAAGCTGTGCAGCTGTGCTGGGTGGGGGACACAGAGGTCCTTTAAACGGGAAGGTACGGGCACAGGAACTGGGGATTCTTCTAAAGTGACTGGAAAAGTTTGCTACGTGGGCAATGAAGGAGCATCTGCCTCACAAATGTATAATACCGTTAACTCAATTATCCTGAAAAAGAACTTGCAAATAAGCATAGGAGTAAACCTTACAGAAATAAGCATATAGGTTTCCTTTTCAAACACAAACTTACAGTGGCCGCACGCCAGAGTCTATATTTCTTAGAAAAACTCTATCACTGGCGTAAATGAAAGAGGCAGTTTGATTTGTGGTTAAAGTAGTTTCCATTCTACTTCCACTGTAACAAATGTATTAATTCAGCTCAGACTTCCTCCTTCTGGCAGCCCTTTTGCAGTAAAAAGTGAAATTAGAAGTTCCAGCCAAATACCATACCTTGAACTGACCCACTTCAATACATAAACACTTTTACAACATGTTTATTCAGGTGTAGCACTTTAAATTGGTTTAAGATGTTTCCAGTGACAGAGAGCCCTGCAAAGGCAGGAGAAGAACTGAGAGAGTTAGCAGTTATGGAGCAGAGTAATTGGCAACATATTCTGAACAATTTTGATAATTACTTTTTTGACTGCAAGGGAAAACTATATTTGTTGAAGCTTCTGATTTCTTTTTAAATGGCTTTTTAGGCCTGTGTTTCTTTAATTCTTCTTCTCATGTGTTTGAGTCGCTATTAAATAATTCAGTAACATTAGTTTCTATATGTTCCAATCTTCTCTTGCAAGTCAGATATGAAAAACTGTACAGACTATTCTCTATTCATTGCCACACAGACAAACTAGCCTCTTACCACAAAGTTCCAAGTTTCCCCTCATTCCTAGAGGGAATATTTTTACTATTTTTCTTTATTTTTTGTTCCAATGACTTTCAGAATTTTAATTTTATCTGTAAAAGATTAATACCTTACTGGTGGACTTTTTAAGAATACTATTAGATTTATATACTGAGGGCTGTAAAGATGTGGGGAAGTTTTCTGAATTTAAATCTAGGTTCTCTGAATTTACAATGGTGGATATTGTGTGCGAAGCAAAATATCCTTCAAACTAATGTGAACTCCCTTTAAAATAACTTTTAATATTATTAAGTTTCCTCTGGGTTTCCTTTAGACTTCAGCAATGAGATGGCTATTAAGAGTCCACAAGTTAAGGCTTACTTGGTTATTCAGGGTGTAGAGATACACCATAAAAAATTAATCCTGTAACCCACAGCCTTTTTACACACAGAAACAGCTTATATGACTTTATTCCTTCATTTGTTTGATCTTTCAAGCAGCCAACCTGAGTTTTTAGGACCCATTTTTTTCAATTCATGAATGGTATATGCACTGAATCTACTTCTAGTGCAGTCAACAGAAAAACTTTTATTGGCTTCTGTGGGTCCGTCATTAAACCTTTCTCTCTCGGTTTATCATATACCTTAGCTTAACTGCAACTGTCAGAAGACAAAGCGATCAAAATATACGCTGCCCTTGAGACTCTATATTTCTTCTGAGGAGGATCTCTGAACTCTTTGGTTTGGAAATTCAAACCACATATGTTGTCTCCATTTTAGGTTGCTTCTGTGCAAAAGAAAGTTTGCATTTACAAAACTTCTATTATACTTTATTAAAAAAAATATAAAATGTGTGTGTGGGAGATTTCCTTCAGTCTAGGAACACAAAGCCTTGCCCCTTCCTGAACAGGAGATATTTCCAAGTATCTTGCCTCTGAAATGCATCAAGCTTTCTGCCCCAGCAGTAGCTCCATCTGTGTGCTATGGCCTTGTTAGGCAGTCCTCGCCTTTGTCCGTGCTACGGATTTCAGAATACGGTAAGAAAAATTTTGCCCTAACCTGAGTTGGCCTTTGTAGCAAGAAGTATTAATTGGCTTCAATTTTAGTAAGTGGTTTTAGACTATCATTTCTTGTAAGCATTTAAAAAACTCTTGGCTTCAATTACAACAGAAAATCCAGATCTCTCCAGCACACAGTCATTCCATACTGTGGTATTAGAGCAATATTTTCTAAAATCAACTGAGTGACTCAGGCTGACCTGCTTAACTGCACCTTCCCTTGGAGCTTCACCCACATTAAACTGGTAAAACCAAAACAGGAAGGTGTGTCTCTCTGCTTCTCTTGAGCATCTCTGAACAAGAATTGAACACGATCAAGCATTCTGAAAAATGGAATGATGGAAGTTTTATACTTTCATCATATCTTTAATTTTGAGGATTTCAAATACTTTTCTTCAGGCTTTAGAAAAGAAGAAGAAACTGCAAGAAACCAGCAGTCAGCTAGTGCCTGCTCTGCTGAACCTAAGCACTGCAATTGCCCCTACACCTAGAGAAAGCAAATAAGCATAACAGATGGACTTACTCTGTGTGGGGACAATTCAGAGCCTTTGTATGCCTCACATTCTGGCATGCTTTTCTCAATCCTGCTATAATAATTTATTATCTCTTCTCTGTATTGACAGGTATATTTGGAGACCAAGACTTATTTAAAGCATTATAGTCCAAATCTGCTGAACTCCTTAGTCCTTATTCATATGATTTTGAGTCTTTGGCAAGATGTATTTGTTTGACTTGGCATTTAAACTTATTTTTGGCTTTTATTCTATTTGATAGTAAAGTGCCCTTAGCAGTTTGCATAAAAGGTGGTACGGAAGTGCCAATTTGACTGACTGAACTGAATGAATATTATTTGCCTTTTCACATTCTGTCCCTTTATTATAAAATAATTGCTACTTCAAAAATAGCTCTTAAGGTCAGCTTATAAAAAGGTCCTACCTCCACAGTCCTGTTGATTCTGATTTTTTTTTTTTACCGACAGAATAGGGTAAATAATAGCGCTCAAGATGATAACTGTAGGGCTATTTGCTGTGTCACTATGTCCATTTTGCTGCTGTCACATGCAATTGTATCATACAATTATTTTCATGAACTGATCAAGATCCATCTTAAAAGTTCATTTTCCCCTCCAGCTGCTCCAAATGGAAATGCAAGAGCCCTTCAAGTTTTCAATAATAATCTATATCACAGTCCTGACCTGGAGACATCGCCTCATTTTTCATGACATTCAGAATGCTGGCTTTTTCTGACATCGCCAGTATGGTTGCCAATGACAGTGGTAAGATTTGTGACTTGGCTGTCTCTCTGCAGGCAGTATATATTTTATGTAAGGCATTGAGCAAACACTAATTTTGCAAGAGCTTTCAGCCATTATGCATCTTGGCCAGATTTACACTGGCAACACAAGACAACGAGTGATTCCAAAATCCATTATTTTGTCCTGAGTCACTGAACTGCTGCAAAACACTCATTTTGTTATGAAAAACAAGCATTTATTTACTTTCAAAAGTGTTCAACAAGCCACAAAACACATTTTACACATTAACCACTACTGCTAGGTCACAGTAGTTATTTCGGTAATTATTTTATATATTTGCAGATAAAAATGAAAATTTTAGTGACGCTGAGAATTCATTTCTAGTTTTCTGAAAAAAAAAAAATTTCCGCTGCCACACCTATCATTTCCTCACTGGGGGATGTGATATCTGAAATGAGGATTGAGAAAGGTCTTTTGGAAAAAGACCCTAAGTATACAAGGTCGAATAACATCTAATACTTGAACAAAAACTGTCCTGAGGCTCTGAGTCTGAAAGCTTGCAAGCTAGTTTTCAAAATTAGATAGAAATTTGTGTGGTTTGTTATGCCTGAACAGTGCTCTTGAAAGCAATGGGACTTCACAGAAACAAAAGGATTGAGATTGGCTTGTAACAAAAAGGAGAAGAGAAAACCTGGCAACACAAATGTAGTGGTCCATATATGACATCCACAACACTCCAACTCCAAAGTTTTTTACACTGTCTCTATTGTATCATCTACATAAACTGTTATGCAAACTTTTCCTTTGGTGGACATGTTTAACTATATGGACATAAAGTATGCTTTTGAAACAAATTTAACGTGTTTTATTAACTCTCCTGCTCCCTGGAGGCTCTAAGAAACTCTGAAAAATGGGTGATCTTGGATGGTCTGCACTGCATTTCCTAGACTACATAGCTTTAGTCAAAACTAAAGACAGCTTTTGCTTTTAAAGTCTTACATTTTGTTGGTTTTGTTCAGTTCAGATGAAGGATTTTTTTCTTATCTTTCTGTGTTGATTTTGGTATTCATAAAGCTCTTGAAGAAAGCGCTTGGGAACATGTTAGGAACCATGGTATGCTGTATAATGTGGCAGTACCATGTATGCTTATGTACAAAATCAGATGTAATCATACACAAATACACTTGCTAAGTACTCGATTTATCTTTTGAATTTAACTTACTTAAACTGTGAATGGTTTGTGGGAGTTCTAGGGCTTTTCTGCACCATTAAAAATGTGCTCAGGAAGACAATAAAACAAGGAGAGATTAGATTAATTGGTCATCCACTAAAGGATAAAATGGATAAAAGCCTTCTGAATTAAACAAAACACAAATGTCACTATCTCTACAATACTGGTGCTGAGAAGCAGATGTATCCTTCATCTGTCTGGGGAGCAGGGTGGAGGGGGAGTTGCACAGCCCTACAGCATGGACCAGTATCCACCAGCCTGCAGTGGTGGCAGGAGAAGGAGCAGGTGTCCATCTCACCTCCCTGACCCTCCTGCTTAAATTAAGTGTGCCCTTACTAACAAAGGGTGTGTTCACACTGCTCCCTACAAGCAGACACAAGAAAATGCTGACTGTATTTTTGATCCAGCTGGGAACAGGGGGTTACACCTATCTGAGTAAGTTAAAGAGTGCCCAGGAGTGCTCCCAGGCACTGGAGCGGCTTTGCTTGGAGTGGGAGGCTGCTCCCGGTGCACTTACATCCTATGCCAGCTCCACTGCATGGTTCCCAGCACCCTAAGGCAGTGCTGCAGGGACCTCTTCCAGGGGGGCATCTGCCATGGGGTCACTCTGTTTTGGAGACTGAGAAAGTTGTCCCTCCGGCTCATTTCACACCACAGTGTTCCTGAGCATGTTTAATTTACTAGTGTAACTTTGGCCAAAGTCAGCTCTAAACCAGAACTCATGTAGTTGTACTTAGGCAGTGCTTGAGCCCAAGCTAATAAAACCCGCTGAGGGGCAGGATATATTAGCTCAGGTTCAGTGCTGTGCTAACATGGCTATATGGCTTCCAGATGGCTCAGAATTTAGGCAGAGCTATTGCCTGCCAAACTCCATATATATATCAATATAAATACATATATCCTAAATTCCCCCACTGTAAGGACACTAATGAAGGTGAACTCACTCCCAATACTTTGCCTTGCAAGTAGCAGATCCACCAAGAGACTTAAATGTAACAACTCAGCAACATCCTCCACAGCAGTTGATGGCTACCGTGATTGTGGAAGTTAGGTGCCAAGGTTGACTGGTGGCAACCTTGAGATGAGATTGATAACTCTTAGTGTTGTAAAGGTGAGGCCAAGGCCAATATAAAGTATGTAGCCAACTACCTGAAGAAGCCAGGGTGCTGCCACGAGTCACTGTGGGTTGAAGGCAAGGCAGCCACCCTCTGCAGCCACCCTCTGCAGCATGTGGGCATGCTGCTTCTCTGGAGGTTTTGTAGGAGAATGGGACCTTGGAAGGCCCAGGCTGAAAGAAGTTAAAAAAGAGAGAGTGTGTCTCTTAACACCTCTCCCATCATCGCTGGAGAAGGACTTCACCAATCCTTCCTGCAGCATGTAGGATTAGCAGCCAAACTCCCTTCCAGGGGACACATGTCGGAGTGTACCCAAATACATGCTGGAGAGAGAATTTGCCTTCCCCAGGCTTCACTGGGATCAAGGAACCTATTTCTTTCCAGTTTCCTTTTGCTCTGATGAATAAAAAATACCTGAAGTAAGGGTCAGAGTTGAGGAGCTGCCTGTCCATCTCAAGAAAACACAAAGAAACCTTCCATACAGCTATGTGGAAACAGAAATCACCTTAGTCAGCTTGGGCTTTTCAAAGTTGCCATCAGTTTCTTCCACTCTGATGTGCGGGTGGCTGGAAAATAACTGAGAGCTGCAGTAATCTAAGAAAAGGCACAGAGCTATATGGCTGTGGGGGCTACCCAGGATCTTGTATTGAGAGCTGTGTATTTGGAACGTGTTTTATTCTGTGCATCATCAATAGTTATGGTTACACATTATCTCCTTCTCCCATTTTATGTAGACAGCACTAGGCTCACACTTCAGTGATAAAAACAGCAAAGGGAATACTCTTGCAGCTATGTATACTCCTCCAGTAAAAGTGATGTTCAAACCATTGCCAACTTCCAATTACAAAAATGTTAAATGTTAATACAAAGGTGTTGATTCACTGGAACATGTTTTAAGTCTTAGGAGACATATGGTATATATACAGGAAAAGCGTCACATGGAGCTTTTTGAATTGTTTCTGCATCTGCATTGATTTTATGCTGCAATTCACCTAACACCCGCACTTCCATCAGTGTGAAAATGATCACCTCTCGTTTTAAACACAATGGAGAGTTTTGGTGTCAAAAAGAGGGAATCGGCCAAAAGGGGATGCTGGAGGAGACATTTAAAAAAGAAATAAAAACCCCCTCATCCTTAATTTACCACAGCCCCAGGGAAACAATGCATTATATGTTGACAGCTTCCATATGTGTCATGCAAACCTTTATTCTTACTGTTCAAAATAAAACGTCCCATTAAGAGAAAAAGTCTACATTTCATGCTAAAATGAGACGTATGATACCAAATACTGTCTTAAAGAAAAAAGAAAACACATTCCAATGTCATGTGGCTTTTTGTACTTCTCCAGCTTTTTCAAAGGAGGGAAAATATTAATTACAACAAGCAGACATTCTTCCAAAGTTGTTTTTATCACACTGCTATATTCAATAGTTACAAATATTTTTTATTCCTTACGTAGACATTATTATTATTATTTATGCACCATCTTCTGGGATCACCAAAGAAGTATATCTACACATGTAATTGCCTAAAAAGTCACTGAAAGATAACTGTGAGAAACATTACTGTTAATGATAATGATAACAATATAGCAGCACCCTAGAGTCTCAGTAATTATTGACTACCCATTTTAAAGGTGCTGTATAAATAAATCTAAAAATTAGCATGTGTTTACAGACTTGATTATCCAGGGGCCCAGTGCAGCACCTAAATACCTCGAGCAGGGATCCTCTGACTTAGCAGAATCCCATTTACTTTAACGGTCTGTTGTGATGGAAAGGTTAATGGATCAGGTGTTATCATAAACGTCTCTCTAGGTACTGGGGCAGAACTCCTCTATCTCCCATAAACTCAATGCACAGCGGAAGGCATGAAGAAACGTGCTTCAGACCTGCATGGCCTAAAGTTCACTTGAGCCAAGGGAAGGTTTTTCGGTTGATTTGAACCAGTCTCTGAGCTTTCACAGAAAACTGGTTGGAGGAAAGGTGGGTGGGGTTCTCTGGGTTACAAACTGAGTCCACTACATACTGAGTCATGTATAAAAATTCATGTTCCATCTGTACACAAACATGTCATTCAGCTGCTGGTGTTTCTAATAGCTTCCAGAAGTAACAGCAACCCAATAAAAATAATCAAAGCCTTAAGAGCAAAATTGTAAGAGCATGAAAGGATGATTTTCCTTATGCTAAGCGAACTGGTATAGCAAGGTCTTCCTTATAGTTTTTAAAACTTTAGTCCCTAGAAGGGCACTCTTCTTGTGTGAATAAACTGAAAAGGGAACAGAAAGTGATGGAAGAGGGGAATTCCCTCCTCACCCAGGCAGCTGTGTGGAGAAACTCAAATAAGTGAGGTGCAGAAGGTAAAGCTGCCTGTGGCTTTGGAATTTAAAATAGAAAATTACCTATCACCTTTCTGATCTTAGGAGCAGGACAGGGGAAATATTTACCTAAACTGTTCTTTTACAATTTCTTCAGTGTATTAACCTAAAGGTTTCCTGTTACCCATACAAATTTTCCTGCTGTTTACTGAGTGAATGGATATGATTTTGAGGCTAGAACCAACAAATTGCTGGTTCCAGGGTTTCTTAATGATTGCCTTTCATGGGTAAATAATTTTCAAGAATTTCTGTATTTGAATCTCCTGGAAAAAAAAGTCAAGGACAGAGTTTATTCTGGAGCAGGAAAGCTGGCCAGAAGCCAGTCCACCTAATTTGGATCCCTGACGGAGGTGTCACCTCTCCAGAATTTTTAAGGGCTTAAAAATGGCCTCACAAAATCAGGCCGCCTAGCAGGGCCGCTCCCTGTACAGCCCGAGCTCAGGTGCGGTGCCTTTGAAGGTTGGTTGAGTGCAGCAACAACATGGTCTACTTTGTATTGCTGCCTCCCTTTTCCACTGCCTGTACTCTGACCATATAGGCAATATTAGGTGTAATGATCATCTGCTCTGGTTCAAGCCTGCCAACTCCCTTTTTAGGCATCGTGCCTGAAGGAGGACAGTTTTTGCATAACTCTCCAGCAGCCAGAGCACTTGCCGAAAAAGTATGAGAGGCTTTGTTCACAGCCCAGCTGAGCCTGAGGGAGAATTCAGATCAAAAACAATGAGAAAATGTAGATGTAGCCAGAACAAAGAAAGAACAAAAAAAAATAAAAATGAATCCTTACACCAGGGTTTCTTCTGCTACTCATTAACATTATGTCAGCTAAGGTTTAGATTAACTGGCATCATAGATCCCTTGACCTCTGACACAAAAAGCTTTTTGACAAGAAAGAGCTAAATGTGAAAATTTGCTTGTAAAGTAGTATGGATTAAGTGAGCCATCAGAGAAAAAAACTGTATATAAGTCTCTTTTTATTAGTTTCTAAAGAAGTCTAAGTAAAGAACATTTCTTCTAAAAATATTGTTATGCATTGAGATGCATTTTCACTTTTTAATGAAGAGCATAACTGTGAATAATGTAGTAGCATAGTCAATTTGTACTAAAAACCCCACAGCTCTGACTTCAGTTTTGATAGTGTTCTTTCTAATTTTCAGCTAATTAAAATTTTCAAAATTTCAAATTTTTAACCCATTTCAAGATAAAACAAGTTGTTTGTTTGGTTGTTTTTTTTTCGCATTATAGAAAGCCAATTCCCACATTACCCTGTCATTCACCTTTCTCCAACACCAGTACCAGCAGCTATGAGGTACCTCCTGAACAGTCCTGAGGTTTTTTTATACCTTTCTCCACGCTTCAGCCCAGAAAAATCTTTAGAAACTTTCTAGAACAAAAGCTCCCCTAATCTGCTTCAATTTCCTGAATGTAATCATCAGTGGAAGAACATTACAATGGAAATTAATTTTGTATGTAGGAGCTTTTATCCCAAACTTCATTTAATTTAACTTGATTCAGTTAGCTTTATAATTGCCATATTCTACAGAATTAAGAATAATAGAAGGCTTGCAGACTGTAGCTATGGCAGGATAAGACTTGTGTTCTTTGCTTGTAAACTCTCAGTGAATTGTCATCCAGTCAAGTTAAAAAACACCCGTCCAGAAAATGTTCCCAGCAAGAGATGACAAGAGCATATGTGGCATCATGATCTACAGTTATGATCTTACCGTCCCCGGTTTCAGCGCAGAGTTGTAAGCCCAGATTGTTCTGTGGATTAATCACCCAGTGATTGCTGGTCACAGTAATGTCAAACACAAACCAGCCCACATCAGAAGCTTGTGCCTTTCTTGTGTCTAACAGGAACAAGTCTGCATCCCTAAGTTAAAGAAAATAGAGAGTTAAGGTGTTCAAATATTATTATTTTTTGTCCTTAATTTCCTTGATGACAATAACTTCCCGGAGTCCAAATGAATAATCTTTTGACATATCCTCATTATGACACAGTACTGCATGCGCTGTAGCTAACATTTAATTGTTAAGTATAATATAGGCATTTTCCCTCAGAGGCCTTTCCGAAATGAGTCTCAGCATGTGAAAACTACAGCTTTGGAAAACCTGAAAAATCCAGCTTCCTGATATAAATACACAAAATATATAATTGAGGCTGTGTATGAAGGATTCATCTTTCAGCACTACAATGTCTCAGGAAGATTAACTTTTATAAACCATTCAGTGTAAAAGACAAAAAATGTCAAAACCATGTTCCAGTTTCAACTAAAATTCAAAAGTATAGTGTTGCAAAAAAAATTTCTGTTATTAATAACATATGACAGCAGCTATATCATATGACAAAACATGAATAGATTACAGTTCAGACAGTTTCATATTAGTATAGATGTTTAGAAAATAAGTCTCTATATCAAAGTAGAAATTATATATCTATTCAATAACGCAATTATTACATTTTAACCCTCAGTGCCCTGGTATATTCTCAAATTCGTTCCTATGAAATCTTCCTGTAATTCAGAAGGGCTGCTCAGAGGAGTTAGTATAATCATGTTGCTAAACGTTTAGCATGGATCGGTTATTTCTTCTCTTTTCACATATCTCCTGACACAATTGATTCCAGAACCACATCTGTATTACAAACAATTTACTACAATCACCACAGTAAACCCAAGATATTTAACTCTCATCAGTTTCATTTTACATGCTTCTACAAGGCAGCATGCATTATTAAAAATTATTTTCACAATTTAGCATTTAAAACCTAAATCTAGAGTTACAGAAATCTATTTATTTTCTGCCATAAATAGTAATCAAAACAATAATAGACAAGAAAAAATATTTTATTCTAGATTTCAACTGTCCAAATCAACTAAAGACAGACTTGGCTTACACAGACCTTGGAATCATACTGTTACCTTGCAGACAGCATGAATATAAGCTTAAAGAGGTAAAACAGACAGAAATAATAGGCTTCATGTATAAAAAGTGGATTTAAAATTACAGTGGTCCTGTCACCATATTGTTATGTTGCTTAATCACAACAACATCGTAGGAAGTTACTGTCTTATCTAGACTAAACATTGTAAATAGACCTAGAAGGTCTGATAGTCAAAAAAACATCTCGTATAGCTCTTGAAACTGTGATTGTTCAATACTTGGGAAAATAAGAGCAAATGAGCTATGACAAGCATTTGTTTACTTACATGTGAGAAATATCTGCAGAACCAATTTAAAGAGCTCAGAAATTATAAAGGAGGAGTTTTTTTAAAGAAAATGTACATTGAAATAGCTTTCTTTCAAGTCACATTTTTTTGTTCT
The DNA here is from genome assembly GCF_036417535.1 of Chlamydotis macqueenii. Classification (NCBI taxonomy): domain Eukaryota; kingdom Metazoa; phylum Chordata; class Aves; order Otidiformes; family Otididae; genus Chlamydotis; species Chlamydotis macqueenii. The sequence continues at coordinate 26,781,107 of NC_141558.1, forward strand.
GTTAAAGGACAATCTTTTGCTGGGCTCTTATTGCTTCCTTCTATTAGAGCTGTGATAATGACCACACAAGGAGAAAACATACGTTCTCCCTCTGGAGCTAACATGAAAACAGTCTTACAGTTCAAAAGAGCCTGACCTGCTACGCTAGCACTGAACAAATTAACAACGTACCACAAACTCATAAATAGTACTCTCTGGAGTCTTAAATGCCGATGTTTTTTCCCTAATAAGCAGTTTTATCGGAACTTTAAAGCTGAAAGGTTTAATTCTGAATGTGACAGTCTTTAAGACATTTATTTATAAATGTTTCTTGTATCATTCAGTAGAAGAATGTAAAATTGTTTGTAATATAAAATATTACAGTATCACAGCGCTATAATTTCACATTTGTCTTGTGACCTTCTAGAATACATAATTGTTTTCCCATATGGATTCTTTCAGCTCCAAACTTTGCTAGGACTGATACAAAATGTTCTCAAAAGTCAGGATGCACAATGTCTCATATGCCGAATCAGAACAGGGGAGTAATAACAGTACAGTCCAGAAATCCCTATGAAGGACAAATTTCCCCTGTGGATCTCTCCTTATTGTGACTTCGTTATTTTGTTCTGCAGCAGAAACTCACACCAAAATGTCTTTGGTATTGATATGTCAATTTTCTTGTCTGCCTTCCTACAAGCCTAGTGATCAGTTAATGTAATAGACTCAAAGAGGCAGATTGTTCTTATTCATTAATTCAGCAAATGAACAAAAAAGTAGTTATGGGTACCTAGAGAAAACTAGAACTGATTCTTCAGAACACATAGTAGAACAGAGAAAATGTCTCCGGACCAAAGCTAATGATTTAGCCCATGTAACAGCAATTTACTACAGAAATTCAAACTATTTGTCAGGAAAAACTCCAACTTTTTTCACAATTTATATAAATATAGGGTGAAAACTTGACCCCTGAGGAGCTAGTGAGAGCTCTGGGATCAGGATTGCCCCATTAGCTGGTGTCATTCACTCAAACTTCTCATCACATTCTGTGACATTTTTAATTTTAAAATTCTCCTTTATTCTCTGAGAAGAAAAAAACAATCACACTTAAAATGAAAAACAGCTGCAAATTTTGGCTCTAATTAAAAAAAAAATATTTCTTTTAAAAAAAAATAGTCCACAACACATAATAAAAAAGTAAGGCATTATGTCGTAAATAGCCCAAAATGCAAGAGTGAACACATTCAAGCAGAATACAGCTGATTGGCTTTACCTTTATGGAGGCTGTTTAAGTTTAGTGATCTCAGCCTGGTCCCAAACGGCCAGTTGTGTATAGCAGAAATGCTACCACAGTCAAGAATTTCAACAAAGAGGCTGCGGGCAGAATGTCTAAGAAGCTCCAGATCTCCTGGGTCACTTAAGGAAATAAAGGTGGAATAAACCATCTATATGTTCCTTGAAACCCAGCAAAGTGTTCGACCAGATCAAATCATGATCACTATGTAATAGGCCATCCCCATAATGCTGCTTCACCTCTCGCCTCATTCCAGAAAGCTGCTTTAGTATCTTAATGCCACTGGAGGATTCCCTAATGCAGGAAGAATCCTTGGGGTTTAGTTAAATTAGTGGCTAGCTGCCACCAGATCATGAACAAGGATTTGGCCTGTTGGACTACATTACTTTCATCATGAGAAAAGATCTGGGTAGGAGTACATTGGCAGGGCTGTGTAGGAAAGTTTGCCTTGCCATGGGCTGTGCTTTACACGCTTACTTAGAACAAACAGAAAACTTCAGTCCCAAAGACTGTCATTGCAGGAAACTGTGAGCAAGTTCAATACACACACACACTTCAGCGGCCCTGCTGCCACAGAAACACAAGAATGTACGAGACTACAACATAATCCTTAGTTTGCAACTCAGAAACACTAAATCCTGACCACTTCTTGCCTGAAAGCATGGCAAGACCACATTTGGGATTGCAGAGCCATGTCAAACACCCATGTTTCCTGTTCAGAGCAAAGAAGGGTGGAGAAGCAGGGTCAAACTCATCAGTTGTGATGTGGTATAGCACTAATAAGGAGTGTGGGACATCATAGAATCATAGAATTGTTCCTGTTGGAAGGGACCTTTAGAGGTCACCTAGTCCAACCCCCATGCAAGATGCAGGGACACCTACCACTAGACCCATCAATGCCTCATCCAACCCGATCTTGAATGTTTCCAGGGATAGGGCATCTACCATGTCTCTGGGCAACATGTTCCAGTGCCTCACTACCCTCATAGTTCTCTCACCCTTACATTCTGCAGTTGCAACTTCTGAAAATTTTACACCTAAAATCTCATGTACGTATATAGGATAAATCTGAGGTGACCAAGTTAAGAATAACACTAATGAAGTTTGGTCCCCAAAGCAAAAGCTGTGGTTTTATTTAAAAAAAAAAAAAAAAGAAAAAAAAGAAAGGGAGCTCTTTCTGTCTGGAGGTATCAAGAAGCAGGTGGGAAAAGTTCCTTGTTTCTAACTTGAACAGTGAAGAGCTTGTGGTCTTCTCCCATCCTGTCCCACTGAGGCATTTGCTTCTACATAGTCTGTATATGTGTAGAGACTGGCAAAATCAACAACAGGAGGGAAACACTTAGTTTACATCTGATATTTCTGTAGTTATACTGGTAAAATTAAATGGGTGATATATCATTTCACGTCTCCCTTTCCAAAATCATGCTTCCATTAGAGGACATGGGGCTTTTATGTTTACAAATGGAAGTATAAAACATTTCTAAATTTATGCTTATGTATTGAAACAAATCAAGAGCATTCTTTAGTGGTTTCACAGAGACGGTTGTCACTTTAACAAGTCGGATAATATTAAAGTGTGATCTTACTTCAGAGTAGTAAGCAGTTTTTCTTTCTCTAAAATAAAATAGAAACCACTTACTGGGAAAACATTAAAAAAAAAAAACAAAACAAAAATCATGAAATGGATCAGAAAAACTAACTTTTCCCATTAGTTCTTAAAAAAAATCTGTTGAATTTGCAGGTGAAGAGCTTTCATCACCCTAGCCTTGACCTGTGGTCTTTAAAAAGATATGTTTTATTCCTTCCGCTTTCATTCCTTCTTCCAAGAATTTTCTTTTAGAACCTACGTCAAAAGAATTTTTGCAAGCTGAAGATAGAGGTTAAAATAAATCCCACACTTTCTTGTTCCTGACCAAATTTAATAAGAAACCAGAAGGAATTCTGGAAGGATGAGTGCTTTCCCTGCTGCTGGTTCTGCTCCATTGACATAAAAAGACTCCTTGTTTATAGCCATAAAAAAATCATAACTTGATGTTCAGAGATCTCACCTGGAAGGTACAAGATCAAGCTTCTGTGAATAGAAAAGAGATTTGAATTCTGGCCCGGCCTTGGAGCTAACTGCTGATGTGGCATGTTTTTCCTCCAGAACACTCTGCAAGTTTAGGCTGCCATTTTCTTTGCTTTTGCTAAATGTGCCCAGGATAGAAATATTTTATCTAATCCAAGATGAGGAAAAGTTTTTGTTTATATCAAAACAAAACCTTTTCTTTTTCCTGCTTTTCTAAAAAAAAAAAAAAAGGTATACTGATTTAGTTTCAAAAACCAAATTTTGAATGTGTGTAACTTTTTTTTTCAGAAGTGTCTTGGAATTGCTACTAGTTTTTAATGGGGATTTTCAGGTATTTAGCTGCTTTGCCTGGTGAAATCTGGTCATTTACTTAGATCTTGCAGTCTTGGAAACATGTCACACAGATCTCTGCAAACTCGGATTCAGAGATTTGCTCATGCACAACATCAAATTTGTTTTAATTTTCAGCTATGGTGAGCTGCATGTGTTAAGTGTGCATATGTCATCTTAAAGTCAGTGCATGACTTCATCTTTTAATTACATTGGGCAGAATATTAAAACACATGCAAAAAACACACACTCCTTCAACTGTAAACAATGTTGAACAACCTATCTGCCTTTAAGGAGCTACATGAATCTTGGCTGGTAGTACTTCAGCATCAGCAAATGGTGCATTTCCCAAATCCAGACAGACTGCGCATACGACTCCACCATTTGCTCACTAAGAACACAAACTCTCACTCACTCTGTGCATGGGCAGATTATTTCGTGAGATTGGACATGTAACTCTCCATAAACCTGGAATAAATTACACTGAAGATAAGTTTTATTCTTGCTCAGTATTTGTTGTCATTGCCTAGGAATTAATACTTCACAAGCCACAGTGATAGCAACGATGCCTTGCCGAGGGTACGCTTATGATCAGCTACTCTTTCCCTACTTAAGATGGAAACACAAGACATTATTCAAAATGTGATACGTTCATGCCAAGAGGGTACCTGTTTGGGTATTCCTTGATGATCTGATACACGCTGATCTGAATGGTTTCATTCTCAAAGCGGCTGTTGCTTCTGTCTTTGTATATCCGGAATTCAGCGGCTGTCACTGCCTCTCCGTGCGGGATTTGAGTAAGGTCAAAGCGAAACTCTTTGTAGTGCCTTCGCTGGTGGGAGAAGTCCTTGTCTCTTTCAACTGTGAGAAAAAGAGCTGAATGTAAATTAAAGAGGTAAAACAAATGCCTGTTTCCCATGATTAATGGAGCGTTCCCTGTGCTTGGGAATAAACAAACAGGACAATATAAAACTGTGCAAATAATAAAACCACAAGCCCAGACATACTTCCAGTTAAAGGAAATTCCACCAGCCCAATGTCTTCAGTTCAAAAGGAAAAAAATCTCAGTGGCTTTTATACAAATTCCAGAAGCTAGAGTGGAAAGAATATAAAAAAAAAGCTGAAAGAGGGCATTTTGTAAAGTAACTCAAAGTATGGACAAACTAAAAGCTGGGAACGGATTTAGGACTTCAATGTAGCCAGTAAGCACAGCAGTTGTAATGTCAGAGCCATAGATAACTTTGGAAAACACTAATTGCCACTAATAAACAGGCAGATGAGATTAGTACTGCTCATTTCCACTTAACGCAATAAATTCTGAAGTGGTAGTAAAGTGCACTGCAAAAACGATATATTTAAGAAGCGCTTACATCACATAAATTAACACATTGTACTCTAACGTCGTAAGCATCATCCTGCTGGTGGTCAGCAGAAGGAGCAATGAATCAGGGCTGAGTGGTTCTGGCAAGCCAACAGCAAAGGGAGCTGGGCTGCTCCTGGGGTGAGAAGTCCCCTCAAACCTGCTGTGGGTGGGCAGGTGCAGCTCCCACTGCTTCTGACACTGTCACAATTTAAAATAAAAAAAAAAAAATGACTTCATCATGGCTTCATTCAGGATTCTACAGAATTTTAAGGGGGAGAAACAGAGTATTCTAGTTTATTTGAGTTTGCCACTGATTTGGGGCTAATTCCACTGTCTGCTGCTGTTCTGATCCTGTTAGGAGCGACTTTTTGCAATGGAATACGTGTTTTGATGTGGCAAGGGAACCTACAGGCCACAGTACTGGCTGATGACCACCTTATGGGATTAATACCTCAGATTTTACGGATGTGGAAAGGAAAATGATCCACAGTTTCTACTGCCACAGAGTGCGATGTATCATTGACCTGTGAAGCAGCTGTGCTCTGCGGGAAGACAGAACTTCTCACTTCTGGAGAAGTTCCACCTGCCTTGTGAAATAGGTTTGCTTTGCTGATCATGGAGAAAGCCTAAAACACTCAGAGCTGGGATTTGGTTCAGATAAGCAACTAAACATTTATGACTGCACCCAGCTACACTAAGTACTCCCCCTTGTAACTTCTACTCTTTTATTGAGTTTTAATCTTAACAGTCCTTGAATCTGAGGAAGGAACAATGTCAGTTTGGAAAAAATGTGTATTTATACTATTAATAGTTACACATATAAATAATAAATTGTGTATGTTATTACAATATATACGTATATTTATACTTATAGGCTCATGTATATGTATACACCCACACAATTTTGTCACATGTATGTTTGTATGTGTATATAAATATATATATATGTATTTATATATAAACCTGCATATGTGTATTATTATACTGTATATGTGGTCTTACAAAATAGAAACGCACTGAAAAAAAAACCCAAACATTTTGGGCTTGCTATATAAGGGTATAGTTATGGACATATCATAGTTAGAGATACTGAAGGAAAAGTATTCACATTCTTTTCAGAGCAGTAGTTACCAGTTAAGCTGCTTGTGGCCAGGTAGCTAATCCCTTGCAGGGTACTTCCCTTTCACCCTTTCAGAAATGTAAAATATCCTTGTTTTCATTAGGTTTTTTTTTTTTTTTAATGTACAAATCTATGTTACCTTAAGAATCACCAAAAATAAAAATAAAATATATAGGCTATAGGAACACTTTATCTTCAGTGAAAACGAACTTTCTCCAGGCCAACAAAAGGGAAGTTGTCTGCTGTGAAGTTTCCTTGGCTCAAGTGCATATTTCGCTTACATGGTTTGCCGTTGTACACTATGTAAGAAAAGTAAAGCAGAAAAGAGGCAGAAGCATGTAAACCGGCTGCCCTGTACCTGAAGATGAATGGGCTGCTACTGAGGAGAAACAGGATACAGGCTATTTAGCAGCTCCACTGCCCGCCTCTAAACTGTGAGATATATACAGAGATCTGACTTGAGGTTTGGGGTTTGTTTCCTTTTTTTTTTTTTAATGTCCATGTAAAGCCTTTCATGTTGGAGAGAACTTGGCAGAGATTAGCATATGCAAATACACTGAACCAGGGAAGATTTTTCTAATGCAAAGAGTCTGCTGCAAGTTTCTAAGGTTATAACTGAGCATTTTACAACTAACGTCAAACAGATATATCAATAACCTTTAAATGAAAAATATATTAAAGGCAGACTTAATGTAGCAACCCTTTCTGATATCTCTCGTCAGTATTTATTCAACAAGTGTTTACCAGCATGTGTGGGTAACTAAGCACTTCTCACTGTGAGTAAGCATTGGAGAATTAGACACTGAATAAAATGTTTAAATGCCTGTACTCCTGGCCTCTTTTGCTTTCATTTGGGTTTGAGGTTTCCTTTTGTCTAGTTTCCTTCAAGTAACTTCTAACTAGTACCATTAATTTGGAAACAACAGTTCTCTCCCTGTATTTTATAGTTTGGACAGAAACCTCTACAACACCCTGGGATAGCATCATGTAGTTCTCTCAGGACCACTCACAACTGCTGAAAGAACACCGATAGCCACTTCCTGACAAGCCCAAAGTTGATTATTACAGCTCACACAGATAGTACTTATCTGTGTTTCCATGTATACCCAAGGAAGAGACAGCACTGCCATCTGAAAGGGACACAAGTTCAAAATTTCTTTGGATCAAGACAGCATTTAACAGACAGACCAGGACTTGGGAGTAGCAACAGCCTACAGAAATGAAGGTCTGTAGGAAGCAGTCACTGAACACCGTGAAAAACCCTGCATCCAGGGCAGTCCTGCTCTCCACAGTGAAGTCAGAATCTCAAACTGCAAATTTCCATCAGCCAACGTACAAAACATAAAAACAACTGTAACAAATTTAGACAAGTTAAGATCTTGTATTACATAGTAGACTGCAGAGGCAGTGGCTGAGATGTTGCAATATTGACTAATGGCTAGAACAACAGCCAAGTTATAAAAGCAAAATGTTATTTAAGGATATTGAGTATTTTAATACAAAAAAATAATACACAACTCTCGATCTCTTTTGCATCTGATAAATGCCTGGTCGGGGAAGACTGTGAATGCTCTGTAGGGTATCTCTCCATCCTGCTGAAACGGCATGAAGTGCAGGGGCATTACCATGTCTCTAATACTTTTACTTCACATGCAATAACTTTTCAACACTGGCAGACCAAAAAAATACAGGTTAAGATTCTGAAGTGTCCACTTCTTCCAGAGCGTTCTCATGTCATTCCAGCTCTGCTCAGTTCATCTGCCAAAATGCATCTCTGTGGGACTGATCACAGCATCTAAAAACTAGTTGACCAGAGAATCAGAAAGTCCTTTTTTAAGCATTGGAGGAACACAATTTTTCCAAGAAAAAATAACTGGAATATTATGGTCAATGCTGATTACAATGAAATTCTTCGTTTGCTTTCATTGATCAGGATTCTTAGCATTAACTTTAAAAAATGTTATTTTTATACCACCTGAAACTAATACATTCAGCACTGTGGTTACATCAGACAAATCATGGCTTGGGGGAATATCGCAAACACCTGTGTGTAAGATGGGAAAGAATGATATTTTCCGATGAAATATTCATACTGTATTAACACTAAGCCCATTCTAAAAAGAATGAAGACAAATTTACACCACAAAGATATTTTGGAAAATGGATCATCTTTTACACAAAGAGAAAACATCATGCATTAATTTTTATTAATAGAAGTATTCATCTTCTGGGAAAAAAAAATGCAAAGCACATATACGGATGGACAGTATAATAAGTAATCAGTATTTTACCAATTCAGCTATAAATGTCTGATTAACTGTTGACTGAGCTTAAAAAACGTCAAAAGTGCTAGCACTGAGTTTAGGTCATAGTGCATGAGGGCCTATTCGACGTGCTCTTTCAGTAGTGATTAGCTCCCTACTGACATGTGCTTTGTTTTTGCTGAAGAGGTTGGTTGGTATGTGTTGACACGTAGGGAAAGTGAAAGCTTCTTTGGCAAACTGGCAAACAAACCCAAGATATGTTGTAATAAGCCGATTTAAAAATGTAAGATCCCAGGATCCGAACTGGATTCACAAATAGTGAAGCCTCACTAATCAAATTAATGTCACTGTTTAACTACTAAGTACACATGCCAAGGCAAAACAGAGGGTCTTAAAGAGGGCCTAACTATAAGGTGCCATTTACACTAATCTCACAGAATTTCACTGTTTGACTCTGAATTCTTTGTATAAGCACTAAGTAAACCAGTCAGTTTTAATCACTTCAAGGTGATAAAGGTTACAGTAAGCTGATACACTACAAATGCACTCGTTTACATCTTGAATATAATTAAATGATAGTTTATCTACAGTGAACACTTGTGGTTATCTGACAAAAACAGGTCAAAGGTTCCAGGCGTTTTCTCCTGAAATTACTCAGTGCTGCCTCTAATGACTGATAATTGAAAGCAGAGGCTGGAAATATCAAATGTGGTAGGTGACAGATAAGCAACAGATTAATGCAAGTACTCTGTTACAGGACACTAAAAGGTCAGAGGCCTAGGAATTAGCTATTGTGCTACTGTGAAAAGACAGACATCAAAAAACTGTTTACCTCATTCTTGTTTTTCTCTCCAACATTAAAATTCTAGAACCACATTCTCTATTCCACAATTAAACTATTTAAAGTTACTCACTTTTTACAAAATAAGGCAACAAAGGTTTTGTAGGGCATGTGGATAGAAGAAAAGATGTGATCCTAGAGCAGAATGAAGGATTCTTTTTCTCAAAAAAAGAGCTCTGCTAGGTGTAAATATTTTAATGAAGTGCATCAGAGCGAAGTTAAGAAGCACATTCATCAGAACATCATTATCAGTTGAGAAGACCAGATAATAGATTTTTTAAAATATATTTTAAAGGTTTGTCATATTGTTTAGCCTTTTACACTGTAGAAAATTAACATTAACCCTGGAAACTTAGATTAAGCTTATATCAGCAAGTATATCTTTCATCTTTTTACTCTGGAAGTCCTAAAAATGCAAAATCTAATTCCAAATTTGTGGAAGAAAATGGCAGCCTTTTCATTCTGCCCATTGGCCTTTGAATAAGGACTACAGTCTTCCAAAAAAGGTTTTAAATCAACTGGATTTTTAAAGTCCAAGTGTGATGAAAAATACTTTCCCAAAGTAATTATTAAAAAAAAACAAACAACAACAGACAATGTAAATACTTGTCTAAGCACTACTGCTTTAATAGATTTAATCTGTTTTATAGAATGGTGAGAATCTTGATCTGGACTTAGGAAATCTATTTTGACTTAGAGATTGAAATTGATAAAAATAGTCACCTGTCCATAAAGGATTGGTTCAGACACCAGAGATGGCTTCCTGATACAGTCGGTGGGGAGACACTTCTGTTTGTTAAGATTCAACTGCCTTGCACCAGTCAGTAAGAAGAACAGAGGAGTTTATCTACATTTCACATTTAGTCATCTGCTGCTCCAGAGAACAGGACTAAGAGATAGCCCTTGCTCAGTCAAAGGACATTTCAATCCCTATCATCTTCATTTTGATGACCATATCCTATATGCCAGGACACTTGGCCACTGCACAGAAGAATTGAAGGCACTGAGGGTAAAAATGAGAATGAAATAATTTTTTTGTTCCCACATCTATTTTTTTTTATTCATTTGATATTGGGTTTTTACTAGATAATCATTCAGCTGAGTGTTTTACCTACAAAGCTTCAGAGTCATACACCCACATGCTTGTTCTTTTAGTACCAAGTTTTCTGCATTTCTTTTTACCCATTTTCATCAGTAGAGCAAGGAAGGACTGGTGCACCCATGCACATTCTGTAGCAAGTAGTTGAGGAAAGTGGGTGATTTAGGCTTAGTAACCTTTAATTTCCCTCCTCATCTCCCTCCCTATGATGAGGTGGGAAAATACATTGCACAGGCTTCAGTCATGTCTGTCCTTGTGTCCTGGGGACGTTCAGCATTTACCTTCTAAACTGAGATCTTTTGGGAACTCATCTCCGATCAAAACGGATCAGCTCCTACTCAAAGCCCAAGAGCAGGCATATAAGGATCCTTTAAGTCAAAAAGATAGGCAGGGGTTGAAAATAGGTGTCCCCAAAATTACATTCCACATGTGTCCTAGCTTAAACATGAAACTCATTGTCAGAATTTTAACCTAAATTCTAATCTCCTTCCAACTGAGGCAAAACTATTTCCAAGATCAGTGAGAATTTTGCTTAATTAGGGAGAGCAAGTCTCCAGAAACTCTACTTTTTTTTTCATTGCAACAGTTCTGTTTTTTAAGAACTGCTTTATTGCAGTACAGTATATTTGAGTTTCTCTGTATTTATTATTATTAGCCTGGTTGCATTTAAAGTAATTATAGATTTACAGATGTGGTTTTGAAAGAATGATGTAAATTGCTTTTACATAAAATATACTTTCTTATTAAAACACAAAGCAGAAAGCCTGTTAGGTCATATTCTGAAGCAAGTTACACTGCTGTAAATTTAGAGTTATTTCACTAAATTATTTCTTTTCAGTCAGTTACTGACATCAACGAGCAAAATTTGGCTATTTTGCTTAACTAAATTAGGGACACTTTGAAATTGTTTGATGAAATACTGTGCAGTTAATGGCAGTTTCAATAAATGAAAAATTATCTATTGTTTATTGAATCCAGACTTTTAATGGTAGAATATCCCCTCTATAATTGCACAGAATTACTGAACTGTATGAATTGCAAAGTAATTTAAGTCAAGATAAAATAAATGAAAAAACCTTCAGTGACTGTAACAAAATCTGGAGCAAGAATGTAAAAGAAAGCCATAATTAAAAAAAAAAAAAAAGAATAATACATTGCTTGTACTTTTTTTCAAACACATATTGGTTTTCTTTCTTCATCCCTCACAGAAGAAATGTATTACAACATCTTATGTTTTATAACAAAATAAATTAGAATATTCATGTATCTTACTCAAGTATCTAGCATTACATTTTTTGAGAATGATCAGGAAAGCACTGTTCTATTCTTAAAATTATAAGTTCTTTATTTTGTTTTTGTAGTCAATAAGATCTGACAGATTCTTACCAATTAATAAAATACACATTTGAAAAAGTCAAAATAGTTTGAAACACTAAATCATGATTAAGGTGGACTTTGAAATTACATGATTTCTACTTTCTAATCCCCTCAAAACGTAGATGCCATGTATTCAACTTTAGTAAGTGGTAGGCAGTCACTAGGCAAATAATGAAAGTTATGAAAACATGGTAGAATATAAGTTAATATGTACAATGATAAATTTCTTTTTTTTTTTTTTTGGCATGAATTATTTTACGAATTGGAGCTCAGTTAATAATTAAAAGCTTTCAGCATTCACCCTGAGCAGGAAAGAGTTTCCAGGAACTGTTTAACAGTGCCTGCCAGCAACTTTTATAAGCACAGACATAAAGAAATGCCTCAACTGAAGAGGCATAACTACACTTGGCTTTCTCACGTGTAATCTCCCAGATGTTCTGTTCACCACAAGGTTACTTACCATGCCTTTTTACTTCACACTAAAAGATGGGATAAATAAGGTGTTTTAATGAAATTGCTGGTCTTCATTCAATAGTCAATATTTTGTTGAAAATTTCATTGGTATATGTGTTACTCATTTAACTTACTCTTCTTCCAAGTTAAATGTACTTCTCAACAAGTCAAAACAAGTGCTACGCTGCAGCTGCTCCAATAATAATTAAATGCTGGAAGGCTTTCAGTCGTTCATACAAAATAAGTGGAAAAGCAACACCCTGCTTTCCTTATGCTGGTTTGATCCTGGACAGTGCAAGAGTAGGAGTAAGCAACCAGAATAAAGAGATTGAGTTTTGGAAGTGAATAGAATTATGAGAGTCTAAGCCTGGATATTATCATGATCATAATATAAAAAATAGTTGACATAGTGATGCCTCAAAATCTAATTTTTCTTCTGGTTTTGACAGTGTAATGCACTGTATCCCTCAGTGCAAAACTTTCACTCCAGTTATTCAGCTTTAGCACAAAGCACAACAGAAGATACACTGCATATATGTGCTTTTAAATTCTAGAATGAATCTCAGCTGAATCTTCTTCCACAAATTTTGAAGGTGAAAGTCCAGCTGGTCACAGCTTCTAGGATTAACAGTAACAGGTCATATTTGGACCTATTTTGTGCTGTTAGTAGTAATGTGTGCCAAAAGATCGAAGCATTACAAGCAAAGGCCTGGGAGAAGGCAATGAACAAATGATCACGTGCAGTTTGCTTTTTTTGAATGTAAAAAGTAAGGACCCTGTGATTTCTTCATTGTTTTAAGTCACACTGTATTACAAGGGCACTCCAATAAAAAAATGTCTATGTTGAAAATACATATCTACCAGATTTTTGGGTTTGTTCATTTTCATCAGTGATAAATAAATCTTTACTTGAAAAAGAGTAAAGATCAGAGAAAAGATCACTGTACTATGTAGGTCTGAGCTAATGCGTAGACAAATTATCTAATCCTTACACCACTGTGCCCAAGGTTGTTAATCTTGTCTGCATTTTCAACAATGTCTGTTTTGCTTGGGCTATCAAGCATTTTGATAGCATCTGTCAATAGACTTCCATTTTTTCTTATATTTAATTTTGTTTTTCTCTAATCACAGTTCATCACAAAGAAAACTAACAATTATTCCCAGGTTTCTGACTGTATGTGGAAGTCAGGATGTCAGATCAACACAACCTCAAGGTTAACAAATGACAGAAAAAAAGGTCCCTCTTGGGATCAGCTGCAACTGCGTAGGAACAAAAGCTATACCTCTGGGATCCGATGGTTGGAAAATAGGTGTAAATTATAACTGTTTTGACACTGTAGAAGTATACAGATGGAACATAACTTCTGAGGAGGGTGAAAGGGCATATATCATCATAGGGAAACTGGCAGGGGAGTAAAAGCTAAACATTAAAGTCCATTCTATCTTCCCACATCTCCTTAGTTCCTGCTCATGTTAACCCTCCGCTTACTTCCTCCCAGAGATGGCAAGTCTCTCTGCCACTTACCGTTCACACATGTCGTCTAATAAACTCCATCCAATTCCTGCTGTGGAATTTGTTGGAGAAGCTTCCATGGAACTTGTGTCTGCATCCCAAACTAGATACAACTAGATAGGCACTATTTTCTTACCCTGTGCTCACGTTTGAGTATTTTAATATTATCCATACCCATTAACACTGATCAACCATTCCAAAAAAACCAGTACATCTGCAGGAGTGATGAGGAAGGGAACCCCCAAGAATATCCCATTTAGAGAGCAGAAGAATGCGTTATTACATATAATAATTTAAAAATATTTTGATATGCCTTATTATAGATAGGATATTAAATACATTTGCAAAAAATAGCTGATCACTGGCCATGTGCTTAGCTAACATGTCAGCATGGCTCAAACAAACTCAGAGTTCCTCAGATTTATATTTTGTGTGCACAACTATTTTCTGGGCTAATCACTACACTAACTGAGTAATCACCTTAAAAATTAAAAACATAAAGAGACTGGAATTTCATCCCACATAAATTTTTGGTCCTAATTTTGAAGGTTTGCCCTCTGCATGCTGCTAATGGCCAACACCAAGGAGCAACACCAAGGACCCACCTAGGAGAGCCAGTAGTGCAGAGAAACAGAATTATGGGGACAGAAGCACAACAGGGACAGGCCCTCCTGGACATTACAGCTGGGGGCAAAGAGGAGGAAGATGAGGAGGAAGAGCAGCCAGGAGACTGGGCAGCAGTGATGACGAGTGGCACTTTCAGACAGCAGGTTTTAACAGCCAGTTTAGGAGCTGGCTGTGATTTTAACAGCTTATTATACTGATTCAAACCGCATTCTCTCCTCTGCAGCTCTGCTAGTCTAGTCTGATCGTTATTTATTCTCACAAAAATATATTATTTCACCCACATTATTACCCCTCAAATGGATTAAGTCCCCTCAGCAAGAAGGAAAAAAACACCTGGACTTTTTTTTTCCTAAAGAAGCTTAAATCTTACCAAAGTTAATGAACACGTCAACTCTCTTTAGGGCAGAAACTCACTGAGTGTTAGTGAGTTAAAAGATCTCTGGGTTGGCCATCCAGCATTACACCTGCACTGCCAGAGGAAAGGAAAAGCAGTCTTCATAAAAAATATTTCTGCCATGGAAGAGCTCATATTAGCTCCAGGTGGTGAGCTCATAGGTGGTGGTCCCTCACAGTAGATTAGTTTGGACAGACTTGAAGAGAAAGACACAAGAGTTTCAAAAGGACATAAAAAGCAAGAAAATAATTTCCAAAGTAGAAAGAAAAAACACAGCACTGAGCACACAGAGCTGTTAATCCAACAATTGCCTGAGCAAGATCATTACTCCACTCCCAAAATTTGGGTGTCTTTCTGAGAAGAGGGTAAGAATGAGCAGGGAGTGGGAACTCGGCCAACAACATAGTGCTTGTATTTCAAATGCAATCTTGTTGGTATAACACCATGAAGAATATTTGGCATGCATTTTGCAGCATCTGATCAGCCTTTGCCTTTGCAGCTGTTTGTGCTAAACCTTTGTTTCTACTAGAGCTAGAAGTGACTACTGCCCTAGTCATTGTTGACAGACCTGATTTTATTTTTCAAGTAGTTTAGAACCATCTGTTGCCCATCTCCAAAACTGGAAGCATCACAATCCCTTCTTTTGGGGGTTTACTTTAATTCCCATTTTGATAAGAGCACACTCCCTGACTAAGGACAAGCTGAAGCAGCATGGTTTAATGGAGTCCACAGTAAATTTCATTGACCCAAGGTGATATAATGTTAATAAGAGAAGTTTCATTCCTGTACAGCAGCAGATGGCAGAATGAACAGGTCATTACTTATTCGGGAGCTGTGCCCATAGAGCCAAATTTTCAGTTCATGCATGTACCTGTCTCATTGATTTGAGTCCTGTGACAAACTCCTTTTACATTAGATCTCTCCTGTACACACACCCATGCTGGTAAGCACATCCTATATATTTTTGCATTTCTAAGGAATACATATAAATATGGATAAAATAAAACACAACTGCTAGGAAAACAAAATGGGGGTAATATATATTTAATCTTAATGATTACTCCTTCCACTCTGACCTAATGAATTGCAACATGAACTCCATCTACTTGGTATTCACTCTATAGCATAACCCATGTTGGGATTTTACATTACTATATATATATTAAAAAGGTATATATATACACAATTTATAAAATACTATTATTTTAAACATATTTACTTAAATTAAAAATTTTATATACATATAAAAATTAATCTCCTTGTAAATGTGATCTTATTATGATATACAGCCTTAATAAACATGATTATTAATTCAATAGTTTAAAAAGTGACAAAAAAATTACTTTTTGAAGAATCATGTTGTTAAAATAGATACTAATTTTGATAGCTATAGGATGACATTAATAAAGGAGCACACCAAGGAATCAAAGAAAATAAAGGATTTTATTCTGAAATGATACCTAATTTTAAACCACTTTGATAAACAATAAGATACTGTGTCACATTACATGTACCTCTGAAAATCCTGAAAAATAAACCAGCCCTCCCTGAAAGTTATCATATTTAATTGTATTATTTCAGTTATACCCCTCATTGATTAACAGCGAAGAGGATTTAAACATTATGATCTTTTGAATACCTTACTATGATATTCTGCAAATTCTGTGTTTTATTTTTAATCATATAAACTTGTAACTGAAATCAACGTGTAAAACACATTTAACTATGTGAATGCAATTACGTGTAGCTGAACTGTAGGTTTAATCTTTGATACCTGAAAGACTTAGTACAGATTTTTAGCTTTCACAGTAATACTGTTCACTTCATGGTGACAATCATGGGCAGTACTCTGTCAGCCTACAGTCTCACAGCACAGCACCAAGTGACTTGTCTTTTTTATCTAGAATATTACTCATGCTGGATGATAAACCATTTACAATAATGCCATAATTCTGTGCAGTTTACTACTATGGACAATTAATTCATCATGACACTTCCTTCTCCAACAAGTCTAGTTGTCAGTGTTTTAATAAAATAAAATTTAAGGTGTATTCTTTTGCCTAGTGACCCTTAAAGTCTTGGGACTAGATTTGCACTTGGTGTTAATAATTTTATAGCTCCTATTCCTTTTTGTCTTCATTTATCTTAGGAAATCAAGCCTACTATAATATTATAAATTAAGTTTGCGGAAAGTGAGCTGTGGAACAAAACAGTAGAGGAAGCATATATATATCTCATCTTTAGTGAAAAGGGAAACAATATGGTCAATCCTAAGTGTTTCAAAAGCCATCAGCTATATGAAAAGCATTATAAAATAAGAAGTGTTTGAAGTCGCTTTCTGAGCATTTAGAGCGCCAGTTTTCAAGAACTGTATCTGTTTCTGCATGCTGATTTGTTTCCATTTTTATTTTTCTGCAACTACAGGGGAAAATTGCTGCTCTGTAATGAAATCTTAGATGTGCCCATAAATCATCAACACACAGAAAATCTCATAGAAAATATCATACAACTCTCAAAAAGCTCATGGGAACTGGCAGTTCTAGGGAAGCACAAGGAACTCTGAAGTTTTGGAAAACCACAGAGATAACACTCGTGGCAACAGAGGCTTGTCTCTTTTATATCATCATATGTAAACTTTAGCCCTTGCAGTACTCTTGATAGATCTCACTCATTCCTCGATCTCTTTGGAGAAAGCTCCAAACTGAGAATGAGAGAGAAGCAGCCCTTCTCAGAACAAACAAAATTGTGTGATTTCATCCTCAGAAGTACCGAGGATCCTAAATGGAAAAGGAATGGTTTAAGGATCCAATTTTGCAATCAGCTGGACAAAGCACAGCTCTTCTTGACCTAACTACGAGATTACTCAGCACCTCATACCACTGCATTCTGCTGCCGTTTTAGTCTTCAGCTTTTTGGAGCAGATCCATAAACTCTCCTCCTTATTTCAAAATGTTACAACAGGATGTAATTAAGTACAATTAACAAGGAGGTCAAATGGTCATCTGATAAACACTGGCCCAAACAAGCAGCTTGAAAGGTCAGGGCTGCTAAAGCCACATAGTATTGATGGGAAAGGCTATTATGATTTAAGGGGGAAAAAATCCCAATGACTAAAACTGAAGAGATTAACATGCTTTGTATATTACACACACAAAGCCATGCACATAGGCTGATACGCATGCACACTTGCCTCAGAGAGGCACAAATCTATATTCTGAGAACAAGAGCTAAATTAGCCACACGTCCTCTCTCCCTTGCACCAGATCTCAAATCTCAGTTTTGGTTCTTTAATTCCAGTGTTTCTTTTTCTTTTTCATTATTTTGTAAAACTGTCAGTTTTAAGAACAGTAAAAAGACTTGTTGCCCTTACAGAAGGGCTTTTTTTAGCCCTTTCTGAAGTAATGCTTGAGGTCATCAGGAGGAAATGCAAGGTGTTGTGAGGCTCTTAGGAGGGAGCTGTTTTACAGAGCACACTGCCAGAGTAAAAAGAGGCTTCACAAGAAGAAAGCGCTTCTAGTACTCTGCAAGGTCAAAGAATGAGAGTGCACAGAAGTAAAAATGCGCACAGAAGTATTTGTCCATCCTCAATTTATGTACTGGAAAACAGAGGCACATTGTTTTTGTTCTCTATCTAGGGATCTTCAGGTTTTTCCTATTTCTCTGCTCAGACACTTCTCTCTCCAACTTTCAGGGTTAGGCTAGGCTGTGGCCAGGACAGACTCACTGCAAAACGTTTGCACACATTTCATGTGCAAGGCAACAAGGTAAGTTGGTCAGGAGTAGCAGATTAACCTTCTGGATCGCTAGCATGTTATAACTTGTAGTTATTGACAGATACCCCAGCTGAGGTAACTTTGGGAACAACCTTCCCAAAGCTATGTTCCTGCTGGATCTCAGCCATCATAAATCACCACAAAGACTACAGCTGTCATGCGGTTGAATGCTGGGCTTGCTCTTGCTCCAATGGCTTTATCAACCACACTACGGTTCACCCACGCGTTTGATTTCTCAGCTGATGTTTTTTGCAAACCACACCACTAGAATCTCACGGTTCCTGGCACCAAGTGCCATCAGGTGCCATCTGCTTGCTGCTCCAGAATCAGACTCACAAATCATTCAGTGTCCCTGCTCTTTCCTCTTCCATAGTTTAGGTTTGCCAGGACAGAATTTAACAGCTTTACCTCCAAAATTTATGTTATCCATATCATAAAAGCCTAACATAGTATCTTTTTGAAATTATTTTGCAGTACCTTGTAACTGAATACCCTACCTATATTTCCCCCTCACTTTTAAAAAAAAGGATGTTTTAAATGGATATGCCTAGGCAGATTGTTATTAATTTATAATAATTACTCTGGATTATGTGTACAGCTTTTCCAGATAATATAAATATAGCTTCATTAATTTGACTACAGTCAAATAGATGAGAATTAGAACAACAGTAATTTCATTTCATAGGCACAGTGTACAAAGGGATAGAATCACAGAATCACTGAGGTTGGAAAAGATCCTTAAGTTCTCATGGGGTCTGAATGGGTAATATTGCTTAGTCAGATAAAGCTAAATCTAACAGAAATTTCAGTTATTCGAATTCCTATCTCCTGATTGTCCTCCAAAAAAAGTTAGGTGGAATTTTACTTCTGCAAAGCCACTGTTGTCTCAGTTTGCCCTGAATTACAATGGGGAAAAAAGTAAAGCCCCATTCTGGCAAGGTACCACACATGCCACTGAGTTCTATAATAGCGGTTGATAAAGCAGGTCTTGATCTAATGCACCGGAGCAGCTGCACAGAAAGAGTTGGGTGCTAAACATCTAGATTCGCCTCTTGGAGCATCTCTCAACAATAGTGGGAAGTTTCTGAGTGGTGAGTTGACCTGTAAACCCTCTCCTTTTCTACTTGTTTTACAGTCATTTTTAATATAGAAACAATTTCATAATTCAATACAAAACACAAACCAGCTCCTGCTTGGTGTACCCCACCCACAAACTTAAATAATGTAGTTGTCAGGGTTGACAAGTTCTGCCTGCTGTAGCATTTCTGTGTTTTATAGGAAATTTTAACCAGGGGTGTTATTTTAAGAGATGAGCAAATGGGGAAACCCCATGGCCTAGCCAATAAAATATGAACTTTAGGTGCAATGGAGCACTCATAAATATGACTCAGAACAAGGGGATTCATTGTTTCTCCTGGCCCCTTTTAGCTGCTTCTCTGATCTCAACCTCTCTGTGTGCGTCGTGGCAGCCCTCATCCTTTAACCTGCGGTTTTTAAAAGCTAGCTTCTACGTTATTTATGGCTGCAAATGTTAGTAGCCCGTCTGTGCACTCCCTGCACACACATATTGAAGGGTGGGGGGAGATGCATTTTATTTCACAAACATGAAAAGTTCTGCCCAGGGAACCAAGTGGCTGGTGAGGTTGAGTTAGTTACTCTGCCATGAGGGCCTGAGAAGAAAATAGTTCCCTTCCCCTGCAAGCTTACTAGGAAAAGAAACCCATACTTAGACTCATTTTCTCTTTCATATGCACATGATCTATCTTTATCACGTTCTTTGCTCTTTCTCTGTCTGCATGCACCTTCTTCTCCCTACCACGATGAACTTCCCTCTACTTTTGTAACTTTAATGGCGTGGGAAATGCTTTCAGTGCTACAACATCACACTCCACGTGAGGCACAGAGGAGCAGGACTAACTCTCCCAGTAATCCCAGTTCCTGCAGAGGCTGTTTGTCTGTTGTGAACCTTTCCCATGCCCAGTAGGTCTGTGTCCAGCCCTGCACATTGGCCATTGCCTACTGAGAAGAAGAAGGCTGTAAGGCTTTGCCATTTTTCTCTCATGCCTGCTCTCATTCCTTCCCTATCCATCTCCTGCCCTGTCGCCCAGTCTCACCGCTTCTCGGTCTTTAATCCCTTCTGCAGGCAAATGCCACTGACATAAAATTAAAGTTCAGTGACCCTGCCTAGACGGTGGGGGTTACAGACAAGGGAAAGGACAAGTAGGAGAGGATGGGGAGAGGTGTGGGAAATAATTATAAAGTCTGGTAGCAGCCAGAGCTCTCCTGAAGCCCTGGGGAGCCTTTCTTTAGCTGAGGGCTGCAATTGGCACTTCATAAAATGTTCATTGTCAGCTATGTGGAAACACCAGATGACACCTAGAATGATCAGACTATAATCAATCCATTTTCTGCAAAACTCTATTCGTTTGTAGGCCTGTGAAAGCAAGCTGAAAGGAACCACCATGGCTAAAAAGAGAAGAAAAAGGAATTGCCTGTGTTGTAATTACCTCCATAACTCAGCCAGTAACTAGGCAGGTAGCCATGGCAAAATTCTTTGCATAATTTAACACGCAGAGAAAATAATAACAGGAGCAATAAGTGTAGGAGATCATGTATGTGCCAAAGTTGTCTTGTTACCTAAGCAAACAACCTGGGGTTTAGGAAGAGAACCAAGAGGCTCTCCATCCACTCCATGGCAGGCAGATTCCTCCTCTAATATCCTGTGCACAGAGGCGTCTCCACAAGCCTCCCTCTTTCTCTTTCATGACTAGCCAGAGTCACTCCAAGATTGTGTTTTCCTGGGAAAATACGTACTGTACAATACATACAATCCCCACAACCCCACCCAAAGTCTGTGTTTAGTCTGGAAAGGAGCACTTTCTAAAGAAGAAGCGGAACTGGGTCAGCCGTTCTTCCCAATGGGAAAAATATTATTAATAATAGATACTTATATATAACTATACATATATATAGCTTTTCACCATGCACATCTAACCATCTGCTAAATCAGTTTCTCTTCAGTTATCTGTAATTTCTTTCAAATCTGTCGGCAAGGAAAGTCAGACAGTTTTATACCCCAGTTAATGGAGAGCTTGACATTTTTTTGGCTGGGTAGATACAATAATTTACTTGGATTTAAAGTGTTAACTTTGGCAAAAAAATTAATTGACAGTTATAAAAACACTGTTTTGTTAGATGATATTTATGGATCACACACAAACCTATTTTGAGGTAGAGCTATATAGTTCATAAGGTTCATGTAACATGAGAGATTTCAAAGGAAATATAAAATATTTCAATATAAAACAACAAATGTAGGGTAATTCCAAAAGAATATCGAGAATATTTCTTGCTCAAAATGAAAAACAATCCCTAACAACCTGCTCTGTCATCACACAAAAATTGGTTTAAACTGCTTAACGAATTGTAAGGGTCGGGCAAGGATTTTTAGGGAGTGTCATCCCGTGGATAAAGTCCTTTTTTTTTCTAGAAATAAATAAACCTATTTTACAATAAGCTGTCTTAATATTTAATTTGACCATAGAAAATTATTTCACCATTAGTAGTTATTTCTAATGCTTGATTGTGTACCTAGGTCACAACAATTTAGTTCAGCTCACTGATCAGGTGATAAAAATTTTGTTAAGGGAAAAAACTGTTAGGATTTCAAGATGCCAAGTGAGGTCTACTTTGAGTCAAGACTAAATGAGACTCACTTGATCTAATTTGCTTTAAATTTTATGTAAAAGCATGATAAATGCCATCTTATATACATTTGGTTGCCATTCAAAAATTTTTCAGAAATGTTTTTTTTTCTCAGTATTGATGCAATTCCAGAATTAAAGACATGGGCTTTATTTGTTATTTAGCAAATTTTATCTTTGTATTAGAATCCCTCTGTCTAAGGCAAGATAATGGCACTATTTCTATCACTTCAGTTATGGCTGTGTCAATATTTTTATTAGAAGCATAGGTTTTACAGACTAAAACTGTACCACAGCCAAGGAAATTCACGTAAGGTTAAAATTAAGACAGCAACATCTGAAATCCAGTGGAAAAGAAAGAAAGTGTGCTCATTCCTAAGCTTTGAGGAGAGAAGTTAATTATTCTGAGGCCTTTTTGTGTGTATCCTTCAAACCCAGCTCCCCTTCCACAACTCCTGGCATTTTATAGCTTAGCACTCCATATCCCTCGCTGATGATATGTTAGCTGTGAGAGGAAGGTTGTAGAAACTGAATTAGTTTAATTTAGGAAGCTAGCTACTATATGCGCTCAAGGTCTGATTGTAGCTAGAAATCCTTACTTTTTTTGTGTATAAGGAAAATACAGTTGTGCAGGTATTGGATGTGGATTGATGTACTGCAGGTTTCTCAAAGTATTTGTATAAAGGCTGTTATCTGCCATGTTAGCATTCTCCAATGAATGCAATGGGCTGTAAATTTTGTGAATTTATGTGTTTGCTTCGTGATCCAAGTTTTAAAGAATATAGTCTTCAAGACAGTGTACAAACTTGGGGCAGAAAGAGGCTGGAGAAATAAGAACAGTATTCTGTGCCTCAAACAAGCAAAATTTCCTTTGATTTCAGTGTCTGATTTAAGGACGGATCACAGCATGTGTGGTTTGAAGATTATTGTAATTAAGATTGTGGAATCATATTGTATGTGACAAAGGAGAGGTATATTTCTGGGATGCATCAGTTACTTTAAAAATCTCCATAATATTGTATCCTTCTTTAAATTAGCATGTGTAGGCCAGGGTCAAAATTTTACAGTAATCTTCACATTTGACTTTGTGAAATTAAGAAATAAAAGCATAACAGAAAACTATAAAATTTTTGTATATTTATCCCCTATCATGCATAGAGTTCACATAAATTCATAGGAAAATATAGAGAAAGAAAATAGGGCTGCTTAGCAAATGCAGCAATTTGTTTAGAGAAAAATTTACAGATGTGTTGTAAACAAGTGAAAATACAGACCATTTGAATTGCATGAGAAGGAACACTTAAGTACAGTGGATTTAATGATCACTTTGATGCTAATGGAAAACTCAGTCCTTGAAAGGTTTAAATGTAGTTTATAAAAGTGCTGATGTCTCCAAGCTGCAGTCATGTATACATCTTTTTTTATTCAATCCCCCTTTTTTGGTGAGAGGTGAAGAGTGGGAAACTAACATTTATCTTAACAAAGTCCTTCCGTAACTAAATTTTGAGTGAGCACAAAAGTGAGTAGGACTACACGAGTATTATTTGTCTGCTCTCTAAGGAGCAGGGTATCCTATATATGTCATTTTGGGAGGCTGGCCAAAGGGAAGATGCCAGAACTCTAAACAGTTAGGGCTTTGCAACAGTACAATAAAAGATAACAACAGGATAAAAAAACACCCAGTGAGGAAAACAAAGTCCTGAACTTGTAGGTGATACAAGCAGATCTTTGAAAACCCCAGTGTATTTAGTGGAGGATTTATTCTTTGACTGCTGGACCAACCCCAGTTAACTCTTCTGTTACAATCATCAATATTTATGGAGAGCTGCCAATGCACACAGTCTTACACAAAATGCAGGACAAGGCATAGTCTCTGTCTTGTCGTATCGTTCAAGAAAGAAAGAGATGGAAATTCTGGTATAAATTCCAGTATAAAGAGCAGGTGTTTACAATTTTAACTTCAGGAAAGTAAATGCAGTCTTGTTTTCCTCCCTAGTTCCTTGATAGAATTATAATTGCAGTTTCCTTGATTATTTTTTTTAAATTTGTTTTTGAAAGTGAGGTATTTTCAACTCTGACAGGTTGATTTCTGTCAAACTAGCATATAAGTTTCAATTTGTATTCTTTAATATAAAATTATTTGTCCTCGACTATTATTTTATTTTACTTTTTAAACTAATTCAGCCTTTTCAATCTTATGCTTAATAATTCCTAGTAAACATCTTAGCTAGGTATTTCTTGGTTTAATATATATGTCTTAAATTATTATAACCAGTGAAATCTATGTAGAAAAAGTTTCAATCTAAAATATCATGATGATTAATAAAGCTTTATAATTACACCTTGTGTAATTAATGGTGTGCAAGTATGAACATGGTGAATACTATTTCCAGAGCAGATTAATTTGATGCAACTTGACTGAGACTTCAAATCTAAAACCATGTGAGTTATTACTGTGCTGCATCAGCATTTATTGATTTTAAGGTACAGTGTTAACATTCACTTATCACTGCATATTTTTCCCTGTTGTACATTGAAAGAGCTTGCCCTCATCTGTCACGATCTTATACTGCATAAATCATATAAAATGGTTACCTGTTTCCATGATTTATTTCATTTTTATGTTAATTATACTGAAACACAGGATTGTTTAATAAAAATGTTGAAGCTAATCTGGATTGGTCATCAATATTTCTTACGCACGTTACATGGTGGAATGTGTGATTAACCACAATATCCAATGTGTATGGAAGGGTATTTGAAGTAAATAAGGATTTAGCCTCACTTAGAGCTGAGACACATTTTAATTTTACAGAGATCAAACAAAACCTAGTATTTACATGGTATTTTTTTTAATAAGTTAATGGTGTCTATTAATCATAATCACTAGAAAAATAAAGCATCTCACCCCCAGTTTTCACAGTTTAGAAATGTAAGGCTGAAAGATATGCTTTAACTTATCAAAATTACTTTCTTAAGGAAACACTGGCTTCCTAATAAAATGAGACAAATATTAGAAACTTCCCAGTGAAGGTAAGACACTCAGTGGAAACTTATGTTATTCCAGAGAGGGTTTTTATTTGGGGAAGCGCAGCAGGATCAGGTTGGACATATCTGACACTGAGCCTTCAAAGACTTCTACCCATGCATTGCAAGAAATCCTCTTGAAATCAAAGACATTTTGTGAAATCAAAGGCTACGTCCTGTGTAAATCGTCCTCCAGGCCATTGATGAAATGGTCTGTGACATATTTACTGAGGGTATTTCTCAGGACACATGAGGAAAATTTTTGCAGGATCATGTTGTTGACTAATGCTTAGAAGATCAGACTGCTTCCTATTTTCCTTTTTAACATTGGCATTTTAAATTCATCTCACTCCAGATACTCTGGGTAAACCAAGGCATGCAATGATAACTTAAAAGTAATACACAGATAATACCTGTAATACACAGATAATCCTTTCTTAAGGATGAGGAAGACATTTTTGAAAAATAGAGATTTCATTTTTTCTAGTCTGCTATTTCAGGAGCAAGAGTAACAAGCAAGTATATTTAGAGTTGTGGACATATGTTACTCTTAAGGAAAAAAAAGATCTCAGAATTGAACATCTCCTAATCTGCCAAATAATTAACGAAAAGTAATTTTATTATTATGACAACTAAACTCTAGTGTGTCATTTTTCTAGAAATTTGACTTGTTGAGGATTTTAGTGTTTGGAAACATATTAAATCCTGCAGCAAGAATTGAAGTCCTGGTAGACATAAAAGGTACAGAATATGTGATATTCTAAAGGTATTTCAGAATATGTGCCGTTGTTTAAAAAGTTTCTACAGAAAGTATTATCCTGGAAAGCAAAAGTTCACCAGATTTTGTACCAGTTTATTGAGAAACTTCAAGATTTCAATTAAATCTCTTGCTACTCAGATCAAATGAGAAGGGTTTTTTTTTTTAGCTAGTTTTATGAGTCCTGCAGAATTTAAAACACTTATAAAAATAATAAATACATTTCATGAATTATTTGCAGATTTCTTAATGAGATTTAAGTTGCTTTCTAGTAAATAAATCTGTAACTGCTTCTTCAACCACAGTGTAACTAGTAAGCATGTTTATTATACTCAGAAGCCAATATAGTTTAATCAGTTTTTGTGTCTGAAATGATATAATTTTCAAAAGCATTCTTTGCTTGCATGTTTCTAGTGTTTAATACTCTACTTGTTTTTTAATTTATTTATGACACAGAAAATAAGAACCATTGCAGACTCTGAGCACCATGGCAGTATAATAAAACACAGTCTGTGGTTATTAAATAGAAATCACAAAGAAACAGCAACAGAGTATTTAAAATCCAGCCATCCAGCTGAAAAGATAATAAAACTCTGACTCTTACCAACAGAAAAAAAAACCCTTAACAGTCTAAGAAATCTTTTTTTTTTTAAATACCTTAACTTTTCCCTTTTCATAACATTCTAGGCTTTGAAATATTAACAACTGATATTTGTTCATTTCTGAGCTTTAAGCAAAACAGTGAGGGAAATAACTGAGCAATAGGCATAAGTGTTTGATTTTTTTGAGATTAAAAAAAAAAAGGAGTTAGTTGGCCTAAGGCTAGAATTTTCATTACATCAATGAAAGAAAGAAAACAGAAGCCAGCAGAGGGGAATTATAGAAACTGACTTTATATAAACAGTGAGAAAAATCTTTTTCCATGGCCACCTACAATGTAGCTACTTTACCATCCGTACGATTTTTCCTTTAGCAGTGGCACAGCAGCCCGGGCCCAATCCTGCCATTTTAGAACAGGTTACGGTCCAGCCGAGACGTTTGCCCCTCACAAGATCAGGCTAACAGTTTGTCAAAGAGAGCAGAAACAAAAAAAAAATTTCCACATACCTAAATTGACAAAGCTCATGACCATGTCAGCATCATTCAGAAAGTTGGTGTCGTGCAGGCTGGCTAAGGGAGGATTCTGTGTGGTCAGGGGGGTCATGCGAGATAATTGTATTCTCCGTGAATATCCATTTGGAGAGGCAGGGTATCCTTTCTGCATCCCTCTGCTCTCCCCTGCCATTGATCCCTTCAGTGAATATTCCAGCTCCTCAGTATCCTCTTCATTTGTCATGGCGTTATACAGGTCCAGCATGAAGAGGGGTGCAGAAGAAGCCTGCTTTCCTGGTGAAAATGGTCTGGGTCTGTGAGGTAAACCCAGGATAGAGAGAATCTCTCTCTGAATCTCCCTTCTCTCATGGTTCCGCAGCCTCCTGTAAATAAAACTTGAATGGACATGATTGTCTCCTAAACCTCCCTGTGTGTGACCCACCAGAACCCAGCAATTCCAGAGCAAGCCCACGAAAGCTTTGAATGCAGATAGGTTCATCTTTGAAAAGAAAAAGAACAAGGAAAAAAGGAAAAAAAAAAATCTTTTCTCCTACTTGTTCTGAGTTCCTTCCTATGAGGTCTGCTTTCCCAGTGGCTGAAAAACAAAATTTACCTATTCTTCATGTCAATGTCATCTCTAAACGTAACATCTTTGGTGATTTCTCTCCCCCCACCCTGTTTAAATATTATGGAATGTGTCAGGTTGCAGTTATTTCTAAGAAAGCTGAAATTCAGACTTCCAATTTTCCACTGTTGTTATCGTTTTTTCTGCATTTATGGAGCAGAAGACCAGTATTTTGTCAGCTGACCTAGGCATTCCTATATAAACCTTAGATAACCAGGTCTTTGGTGGGGAGCTGTATTAGCAAGAGCTGTTCTTCTGACACCTTGTAGTTCCCAGAGTTATCTTCCCTTGTTATTCTGAGTTCTTCGTACACCTTGCGCTCTTCCCAAGATAAAATCCTGAGTCACAGATTTGTCTTGATCTGTACCTTGGTGGTGTAACACATATCTGTCCAGCAGCCTGGTGATAACTTTAACATCTTTTGGATCGCTTGAGTGTCAAGTAATTCTAAAGCATGTACTAATCAAATTAATGTGTTGCCATGAATTTACTCGCAAAAAAACCCCTTCTGTAAATCCATTCAACCCTTTTCAGCTTCTGAACTGTTATTTCCAACTCTAGCAGGCACAAATATAACAGCTCTCTTCAAGAGAGATCTAAAGACTAATGTAAGCACAACCCTGCTGGGAAAGAAGAGGCTTCTCATTGTAATTTGAAACGGGTATAGCAAAAAAGTCCTTAACCCTTCTCTTGCCAGACAGAGCTTTAAACCTCTCCACTCCCCTCCCGCAATTTACAGTAATATACCTAATTTTGGCTGTCGGCTGGGTTTTTTTCTAACAGCTTGCCGAACCAATTTTAACTTTCACAATTTTAGGATTCATAGATAGCTAAAGGCATGGCGTAATGTGGAAGCTCTTGTGAGACTCCTTACGAGTCTATGGTTTAGTAAACTTGAATAGGAAACTCTCAGACTAAAATAGCATCTCATTAATTCAAGAAATGTTTATATTTTAGGTATGTTTAGCAAACAAAGGTGACCTTTTTAATAAACTCTGTAGGAAATTTTGTCTGTGAGGCTTGATTCACTCTTTTCTAAAAATGTCAGGAATGCAATCCGAATGAAAACAAATTTATTCAGCAAGCGAGATTTCAAGTTGTGCATAGCGAATGGTGCAATTATGGTAATAGTCACAACTTTCATAAACTGTTATTTGCAATTATAATTTATTCAAAGTACATTTTGATTCATAAATCGCTATACTACGTTTCCCACTAAATATCAAAAGCTAAGATTTAATCCCACAGCCTATTATTAACTGGAGACAGAAACAGCTTAACTGAAGAAATAAGAAGTATTAAATACGTTTTAAAGCTACTGCCCACGAAGTTAAGTTTCAGCTTAGAATTTTTTGACAGTCAGTCACTGGTGTTTTCCTCTCACTAAAACAAAATCGCAGTGTTGAATTTCGTATTGCTCAGATTATCAGTGGTCATTTTCCCCACTCCTATAATTTGCCTTGGGTCTTGAGCAGACTTCGATTAAGAGAAAAAAAAAAAGGACAAAAAAAGGTTAATATATTACTTTGAGGAAAAAAACAGGTATATGAAAGGCATCCCGTTGGGTTTTTCCTGACATGACTAGCACCTACTCAGCAAATCATACAGTTCTTGAGTAAACTTGGGAGTGTGACAGCAAGTATAGTCACACCCTAAGAAGCCAGGAACAATTTATCTAGTATATTAAGCACAAACGAGCTTTTCTCCTGTATTGTGAGTCCTAGTCTGTATCTACAGTCTAGTCCAACTATCATTAAAATATAGCTGACTCTCTCTCATAAATCAGCACGCATAATGGACAATGCTTCTCCCACAGAAGGATTTATCTCATACTAGACCTGTTGTATTAACACTAAAATTAATTATGAAGCTATTTAGCAAAAGTCCTGTTCTTCTCAGCAGAAGAGCAGTCAGTATCTAAATATGTTTTCTCTCCTCATTGAAGTTTTCCCTCAAAATCCATTCATTATAAGAAAAGTATTATTTCCTGGTTTTGTTTTGGTTTCACTCGTCCTGCTCAGACAGTTGCAATGATACATGAGACTTTACAATACATACGTCTTTTTTTTAATTTGGCCATCACGTATCCTGCAACAAGGTTTATTTCTTTTTTCAAGCAATGTATTTCCTTTTTTTCCCTAAGCGTTCATAAAAGCCAGTGGATTGATTGCTCAGAGGATTTACGTTTTCAGCCCATCACTATGTCCAGCAATAGAAACTTCCTCTATTATCCCACTAGAGTGTCTGGAGTTCCACATTTAGTTAATCTTTTCCCATTTAAAAAGCCAAAAATGCCCTCAAGTTTGAGGGTGCTTTTATGTAATAAACATTTTTTTTCCAGACAGGAACTGTGTAAGAAAGCACATAAACTAGTAATCATATGTTTGACAAAAACAGGTCCTGTTATTTATTTTCAGACAGAGCTACAACTAAACTTGTAACCTAAATACAAAGGATTTACTTTACATTAACCTGCCCTACACTGAGGCACCAAATGTCCTTGACTAGAAAACAAAAATAAAAATAAAAATAGTTTTTCTTAATATAAACACATTGTCCATTTGTAATAAACCTGTGTTCCATAAGCAATCATTGTTAAGATGGATATCACATACATGGGAGAGATAATCAGCTCTAAAAATGAAAGCCTTTGCTAAAGAAATAAAAGGGATCTGTAATAGCTGATAGTCCCCATTTCATGTTTCCAATACGAATCAATTTACTTCTAAAGAAAAAATACCACATACAATTTCAGCATGTCAAGATATTTTATTCAATAATATATAAAAATAGATTAGCAAAGGTATCTGGATGTAGTTTAGGATAGGGTTCAGTTTCAAAGTCACCTTAGATCTAGGTTTCAAGTTTTACAACAGAAAAAAAATATTCTGAGCTCTTTGCATAATCTTGAAACTTAAAAGAAATGCCATGTTCACACCATTTTTAGACACACTCAAATCTATATAGCAGTTGAGGTCAGTATGAAGTATTGGCTGAAAATCAAAACCAGAGGTTTGAACAAGATGCTTCAGAGATTTCCAGTTTTACCCTGTGTCTAAAATTGAAATTTTGTAATATAAAACCTACATACAGATAGACCTTCTTTCTTCCTCAGATGGTCAACCTGGAAGCAACGTAAGAAATCACCTGACCAGCCCTTATCCAGTCCTTTAAAAATAAAAGAAAAACTAAAATTACTCCAGAAGTGAGCTCCCATGAGGGACAGATGTCTGACAGAGGAGGATGTCACCAAAGGACCATCCTGAAAGCAGGGTCTCAGAGGCAGGAGAGCAGCAGAGCACCGCACAGGCACCCCTGGCAGCGCGAGATAGGGAGCAGTTGCATGAATTTCTTAAATGAAGTGGCATATATGTACATGATGAGTGAATTCAGACCTCATTACGTTGTACTAATGTAAACAATGTTAGAGCAAATATCATCAGGGAAGTAACAAAACATGGGAATCCAGCTCTTGCCAATCTTAGATGCCAATGAATTCTGCAACGGTGAAAAAAGTTGCAACTACCCAGCAGGTCACTGCAATCATTGAAGGTGCAATTGTTTTTATCGGCAATGTCCACTACTTAAAAATATATACAATCAGTGGATGGCTACTGAATGCAGAATTCCTGTGCATTCTCAATATCACATCAGCTAAGGGTGATTTCCCACAGCACTGGTTCTCTGTAACGATCTGACAAAATTTACTACAACGCAGACCTTCTCCGAGATACTTGCAGTCTAAATCTGAAACATACACATGCACACTGTATGATTCTACTGGCTCTTTCTCTCTTAATGACCAGCTAAATTTGGCATTCAGATCAATACTATGCATAAACAGATGATCCAGCACTAAAAATGCGTAAGCCTGTCCTTGTCTTTGCAAGACTGTTCCTGTAAAAGGTACACGGAGAAAGACTTTTAAGAAAAGCCTTCATGAAAGTAGGAAAATAATTAGAGGTTAAAACTACAGATTCCTCAGCAAAAAGAAAGCAAGTCTTCTGGATTCCCTGGGACAGAAATGTTACACAGACGCCATAGTTAGGCATACCTGTTATACTACCTCTATCCAAGTCGGATTTACAATGGTATGGACTGGATGAGGTGTACATATGAGCCTTTGGACATGAGTATGCATGTATGTTCATATGTTCCAAATGTCCAATCAGCAAAACATGTATGACATCTTTCACTCTGTTTTTTTTTTCATTATTTTGTTGAGTTGGATGTTTTATGACAGTTGTATTCTTACCCCGTAAACATAAGAAAGAAACACAAACATATTTTTCTGCATCAAAGAAAGATATGTCTCCTAATACAAAGGGAATTCCATTTATAATAGACAGTGGGAAAATTGGAGGGCTAGCTGCAGAAATTGGCAATTGAGACATAAATTGAGTATGATATTTATAAATGTTGCATATGAATATAAACCCCTTTTATTCTGAATAATCTCACAGCATTTGCTAACTGATAGGCAGGAATCATTTCAGATGCAGAAACACTATCTTTTTTTTTAACAGAAAATTTGGTCAGTGTAAGCATTTAACTTCATATCAGAATAGAAAGATAGTTGTCCTGGATCGCAGGGACAGCTGTGCTACTCAACCACGGCGGGATTTTAGGGTAACCACTGGGGTTTTACCTGACATCTATATGCTTTACATAAATTCCTGAGAATCGTTAAGCATTATATGGAGAGAGTACTGCTGCAGGCAGAGAAATACATTGCAAAATAGTGCTTGCTATGTGGAAGTGTTCAATACCTAGATTATAGTGCTATTTATCCTGTTACCAACGAGTTCCCTGTAGTAAAAGCATTTTTCATCCACAATTTCAAAAGCTCAGGCAAAATCACAAATCAGTCTAGGAGGTAAGTCATCAAGCATTTTATAGATGGCATTTAATAGAACACTTTGTTTAAAATTTACAGAAAGACCTCCAGCTTTAAGTATAATCATCTGTGAAGTTTGTTCTATTCATAGTACACGCACAATGTTTTAAAGCTATCAGGACAGAATAGTCTGTAGCATTAAAAATATGCTCTTTTTTAACATTAAGAAAATGAAGAAAAATAATTTTGTAATCTGCCTAAAGACTTTTTTTAAACTTACTCTGTTCAAAGACTGGGGAAAAAAAAAATAAAAACTTGCTTCACACATACTCTTCAGAATACGTGAACCACAAAATATACAATTAATAATACAATCCAACATCAGAGTGCTGTCATTTGCATAATTTAGAAACCCAAAGAGCTCCCAGAAATCCCCTTTGGTTTACAATAAGCCTCTAATTAGTTAAAAAAAAACAAAAACCAAGAAAGAAAGGAAAAAAGGAACTGCACTGAGGCAAATACAAAACTCTTGGACAAGAGCAACATTTGTAAGTAGCAAAGCATAGCACTTTTGAAGAAGATTATTCTTGGCTCAGCTTGTAGAAGGGTTTTATTGTGCCCCAGCTGCAGATGGATACCTGCTAGTCTCATCGTTCTCTGGCTGCAGCGCAGCCATAAGCAGTGTTTGGTGTTCCCGGGCTGGCCTGAGCGCTTTTTCAGGGAACCTCTTCTGCCTCTTGCTGGCTGTCTTTCTATTTTCAACTGCAGATATGTATAGAAATTCATTCCTAAACGGATGCCTTCTAGGTAGCTGTATTGCACTATGGTTCATGTCGTGAAATACTCTACCTATCTAAATATAGGACTTATTTCTGCCCTTGAGCATTTTGATACGGAGCTCTATAGCCGTAGCTTTAGCACCTCTACTGGCAATTGGATGATGCAGCAGTCTATCAAACTGTAAATTAGTTTTGGAGGTTCCACACATTTTTCCCGTGTTTTGTTTTATAACTCTCCCTCTCTTTCCTATATTTCCTCCCAGTACGCCTCTCTACATTCGGTCTGGCACTTGGATGTGCTGTCTCCGATCCCACATGGCCTTTATTTTTCAGCTTTTTAAAATTTAAGCTTTTTCCCCCACCATCTCCATTTTCACATTTCTTCTTTCCCTCCTGACAAATCTGTAGACAGATTTTATTTTCTTCTTCTAGAACGACTTCCTTTGTTTAGCCATGTTTCCCCTTTTGTAAGGGATCAGCTGGTGTCTCAGGCAGTAAAAGAGGAGCTGCTACTCCAGTACTTTCGATTCAGTGAGCACTGCCATGAATCACGCAGTCCTTGAGAAACTGGTCACCTCTTGGTATTGGAGGAGAATTGCAAAAGAAAAAGATGTGCTTGGGACCATTGCTAGACTATGTGCACCCTAAAACCACTGATGTATGCTGATTGATCTTTCTATGTGGATTTTTTCAGGCCTGGGGACTGATCAGAGAGGCAGCCCAGAGCCAGCTGAGGAACTGGCAGCCACCTAGCTACAAAATGCTGTAAGGTCTTCACCACAATCGTATTTTCAGGACAACAGACAACATTAAAGTCAGCTAAGAATCAGCAGTATGATAACAGGGATTTGGTGAGTTGTTCAGTAATATTAGCAAAAACAGTTCTGCTGGCACTGTTTCTGTACCAGCTCAGTCGGAAAGGATATTATCTGTATCCTGGGTGCTTGTACTAAATTATCATCATAAGAAACCGAAACAAGGTAGCAACCAAGCTACACTGGAAAAGGCAAGTGTAGGAACACCTGACAGAAACCATTTAAACACTCCAGAGCTGGGGCTATCCAATTAACGAACACAAAGCAGCAATGTGGTGGCAATGGCCAGAACACAAGCCAAGAGAAGTCTTTAATAAAATATTGGTTTCCTGAATTTCTCTAATTAGAACATACTCCTCTCTAGTACATAATGCCTTTATGTTGCAAGACGATTACAACTGGCCACAGCTGATGAAATGTATTTAATCAACAATAGGTAATTGTTGCCAACATTTACTACAACAATCTGTTCTAGCCAGAGTTTGTCAAGCTGGCAAAGCAAAGGAATAAAGCAAAAAGCCAGTTTATGCTGTTGGCCTAGAATACCCGTTTGTTTCCCTCAGAGTTTTGTTACAGTGTTTGAGAAAAACTGAAATATTGGAGAAGGTATTTACCTACTTTGCACTAAAACCTGTACATATAAGTTGAAAGATCACTTTAGCTGCTAAACTTCCCTTTATGTAGCTGGAGGTCTGACAAAAGGATCTGCATGATGTTAAATTGAGTAATCTATGTCCCTCATGAAACAGGCTTAGGCAAGAGGAGCATGATTTACATCACAACTTTTGCATCTAAAACTGCACTGTAATCTAAACATGGTAGAGACACACGAGTAGTCCTTCATTTCTGCTTCTTTAGCTTTACTACCTCCAGTGCTCCTTCCTTAGCATTCAAACCTTTAATTTGGAACAAATGGTATTTCCTGGTGGAGTTTTAGTTAAGCTGCATAAATTATAAGACAGTTACAGATGCAGACTGGGACTGCAGAGCAGTCTTGTCCTTTGGGAAGTGGATCCACAATCATATTTTCATAGGTTTTATTATTTGTTGTTCAGTGCTACTCATCAAAATATTATCTGCCTTTCTAGAAACTCAGCATTGGACCACAAAAATACACCAGATTTTGTTCATTCATAGCTTAGATTAGAGTGATATCTAGTGAACTTCTTTAGTTTACGCAGTCATTGCATCAACAGTGCTCAACAGGTATAGCTTCCTCCCACCTAGCCCAGGCATACAGGTGCATCTTCTCACGTCATTTTTCAGAGCAGATGCCCAATATTTTCTGTGTTCATTTTCTCCTCTTTATCATGCTTTGTTGATAAAATGTGCACTGGGACAAGTAATGAAAATTTTCTATGACATTCAGACAGATTTTTCCTTATCCTCCTGTGAGCATTGCTAGAAGAGGCAGATGCAATAGGCTGCTGGGAAAGAAAGCTTCAGCCTCAGCGTTGTTGTCCTCCTTTGAGATGCTGTTGCCTCTGACTCTGGCCACATCTTCCTCTGGCATGAGAACGGGGTTGGAAAGCCAAGGTCAGTCTTTTGCAACAATTAATTCTGAAGCCCAAGGTTAATGAATTTCTATTTGTTCTCATTTCTTCATTGCAATTCAAAGTTAATCAGTCTTCACTATTTCTGTAAAGAACTGTGAAGTTTGTTTTCCTGTATTTATGGACCTTTGAAGAACTAAAATCCTCTGCTTCCAATCAACGAAGGATCATCTCTTGATGCAGATGAAAAAAGAAAATATGTTTATACAACAGGATGGCCAGAAAGCTTCAAAACCATAAAACTTCTGGCTTGTTTAGTGGTCTCCTAAAAAAGGTAAAGATGACCAAACAGATTATTTGTGTTTAAACAAAAAGAAACAAAAGTTTTCAATCTAAGAATTTCTTTGCCAAGTTGCAATCTAAAATTATTTTTTATGGCTATGTTATAAATTGCTTAAAAATGGAAATGGTGACAGACTTAACTATGGCGGCACTAGCAGGCGCCAGTATAATTACAGTCTTCTCAAGACATAACTTATTACAGGCTACGCAGCAGAGCCAGTATTTTGTATTTTAATTAAGAAACCTGGATTTTGTTTGTAATAATTGACTGTTATGCCGCCTCTCTTGCCAGGACACCCTTGTAAAAGAGACTCTTGCCTCTAGTAGTCTTTCTTGGTTAAATATTTTAAATAAATTTTATATTGTTGACTGCAAGATTGCATGCATTTTATAGGTCATTATTAACTGTCTTTTGGTGACTTCAGTTGTTTTATATTTTTTAATGGAGGTTTTTGTTCCTCTCATCTGCGACCAGGAAAGGTTTACAGTTCAGGTCTCTACGAAGTATAATTCTACAGTATCTGCATTATCTACTTTAATCTGTACCACGCAGGCCTTCCATAAGAAAGCATTTTGCTACGCTCTCCTAACGCCCTAGACAGGTACTACAGGTCTGTTACCCACTGACACCGAAACACTGAGACCTTCTCTACGCTGCCCTGACAAGGGCATCACGGCAGCAGCCACTGTGTAGTGTCTCTGCTGAGACCCTATGGAGAATTTCCATTTCTGGACACCGAGTTGTTTACCGCTTGCATACAAGCTCCTTTTGTTACGTATCGTTGGAGTAAAAACTGCGGCAAGAAGTAGCTGGAGATACAGCAGCCGCTCAATGGGGTGAGGCAGTGTGGGATGGGATGGTGCCACGGGGGATACTGCCATTGCCTGGCACCGCCTGGCACCACCCAGCACCACCCATGCCCTTTCCCTCCGCAGTAGCTGCCACTGCAAACTATTCTCCACCCATTTTCAGACTTGGTCTTTGTTTCTTGGTTTCTTTTCAGTTGTTCATGTTGCTGAAGTCTGTGCCCTCCCACAGCCAACAGCGACAAAGAGCATAAGCTTTTTACATGTACGTTCTGCAAGCACTGGGTGCCACATTTTGACAGGAAAGCCATGGTGGTAATTAGGTATTCAGAGATGGAACTTGATATGCACAAAATTAAGTAGGTGACAACAGGACATGTGTAATTGTTAGCAATGCACAGGCACATACACAGAGATCAATAGAAGCATTTAACATTTCTAACTGAAAAGCAAAATACAAATTGAAGCAGTCCAGGACTAAAAGAGCAAGTCTCTCAAAATATTATTGTTTTTTTTCTATGCCTGATTGGCACTAGGTACAGCAAACGCTCAGCTAAAATCATTGCTTGCAGTTCTTTCTTTCTCTCTGTTTGGCCTCGGAACGATGCTGTTCAAACAAACGCTATTCAGTCATTTTCCCCTAGGGCTATCTACCAACTGGAGAGATTATCAAAGTTAATTATGTCACTTCCTTTCTTTTCTTCAACACGCTCCCAGGCTAAGAAAAGAGATAAAGGAGTCAGCCCCACCAGCAGATCTCTCCCTGCTTCTGCCTACAGAAGTTTGCCTCCTGCCAAGAGGACCTTCAAAAAGTCTTTGCTGCCTTTGGATCTTCCGAGTACAGGGAAAAAAGTATAGGAGATAATCTACCACTATATGGGGAGGGGGGGGGCAAGAAAATAATGGCGTTGTCTTGTATTTTCTTGTGGGTCCTGATATTACATTAATAAAGAGTTGTAATTACAGCCAAACAGCTGAATGAAAATGGAAATATAGTATTTGTTTTTATTTTATGTCCTTGGAGAACAAATATAAAGTAAAGATAAATTTAAGAGAGAAATACACAGCAAGAAAATGTGTAGAAAATGCATAGAAATTATATCACAGGCCTTTCTCAAATATCTGTATTTGAGGTTTCAAATATCTCAAATATCACTCTTCACCAGCTATTTATTAGGTGGCGTTGATTTCAACTGTGAGGAAAAATGGCTGGAAAATACGCTTCAGTGATAATGCTCAGACAGAAAAACTGGTGAACAAGCAATAACCTACGGGATGACTGGAAAGGCTGGAGTCTGAGCCTCGGATGCCCACATCTAGCCATGGTCCAGTGAGATCCCGAGAAACAGCAAAATCCAATTAAGGCAGTGGTGGATCATTTTCTGGATGCTGACTTGCACTCTGCTTTTAATCATGAGAAGCAGGGAAGCTTTTAAGGTGAGATTTCAAGCAAGTTTCAATCAGCTGATGCTATGCAAGGGAAGAAATACCCTTGGCTGGTTTGTCCAGGGTGAGAGGCACCATTGTTGCCCAAGCAGGGAGTGGAGGTGAGAACAAGGAAGCAGGGTGGGGTGCAACTGCTGGGATTTATAAAAGACAGTAGATTCGAAGACTGAAAATGAAGAATTATTGCAGTAAGTGCTACTATAGGTTCAGTTCCATAATTTTTTCTCTGCTTAGCTATATGCTAAAACACCTCTTTATCTGATCCTCCAAATTCGGCTCAAGCAATATTTCACCACGCAGGAAATGAGAGGGACCAACAAACAGACTGTGTGTGACAATGAAAAAGAAAGAAACCACCAGCCCCATCATCTGACTCCTTTATCCAAACTGACTAGACTGATTGCCTTGACATCATGTTTATCAATTCCACATGTTTTTTGGGGTTTAGGGCCTTTTTCTAATTCCCAGAAAAGGATGCCTACAAAGGTGAAAGCAGAAACCAGTAGAGTCCATCTCCTAGGAGTATGTATTTGACTGCAACACTTTGTTATTTTGTGCTATAGAAAAGAAGTTAATAAGGTCTTTTAAAAATAGCAAAAAAAATGCGAAAAGGAAGATGTATTTCAGAAACAAAATTTACAAAAAAGAAGTAAAAATTAGAAAAGTAGAAAAAGTAAATAGAAGGGGATAATTCTATCTTTTATGGTCAAGAGGAGGGCAGCTACAGACACAGGAGTCCTTGAAAACCAAGAGCTTTTCTTCTTGAAATATCTGGTAATTTGAACTCGAGTTATTATGAAGATTTAGGCTGTTCAAGAAGAAAAGAGAAATAACAAAAAATACTATGGGGAGGGATTGCTAGAAACTAGAATTAGGTATCAGTCTCACAAGAATGATATGCAAATAGGAAACTAATGAAACTAAATCTCTGCTATCAGATATCAATGACAGAAAAAAATAAAATAAGTAGAAGAAAAGATTAAGGGTTTATATTACAAATAAAATACTACTTTTACAGGATTTGTCAAAACAGAATTTCCTATACAAAAAGTGCAAGAGCTAAGAGTAAAAGTTTCATTTTGTTTACCTGACAGGAAACCTTTTCGGTCTCATGTCATTGTGTAAACAGAAGGGTCATCAAGTCTGAGAACACAACAGGAGCGGAGCAACAGGATTATGTGGTATCATTAGCTATTGTCAATCCACGTGCAGGTTGTGCAGTCATCCTCCATTTGTTCTCCGAATGAAGCGTGGAGCATGACCACTTCTCAGCTGGAATTGTTCTGGTGACTTCTGTCATAACACTGGAATGATAGGAAATGTTGGCCAAGTCATGCAGGCTTTAGTCAGGCAGTGCACCTAATTAAGTCAGTGAGAGATTTTCCCTTCATGCAAACTGTGGAAATTGGCCCGGTTTCTTTATCCATTCACAGATCATGATTCCTATCTTTGTTTTGTGTGGCACTGGAGGATGGTTTGAACACTGTCTGGCTGTTTATCGCCATAACAATCCAGTCCATGATGTACCAACTCCATCCTGCGTAGGCCAGGAATCAGATTTAAAGGTGTGCGTTACAGCATGCGGGCAAACTCAACCTAGCTCGCAGCAAAATCTCCTCTGGCCCCATGCCAGCAGAGCACTTAATCATACGCTTATCAGTTAAAAGGACGATTCAAATACTTCAAATTATGAACACACTTTTAGGCCTTGTTGCATCACACCCAGAATGTTTGCATCATTTGCCTGGATTAATACTACCCAGAGACTGAAAGAGATGAAATGACAGAGCAAGCTTTAGAGCAGACTGACATTCCAAACATCGCAACACACAACTGTCATATTTTCATCCTGCTAATACTTTTCAAATGGCTTGTACAACCACCTGCTTAACAGATGAGATGTCTGATTAGAAACTTAAGTTTCTGATCTTCAGGAGTACTAATTTTTTTTTTTTTTAAATAGCTTTGTTTTTAAATCATCCCAAACCATCCCACTTGCATTTAAATTGGTGTCATCAGTATTTCAGCTTTCTGAGCTGCATATTTACAACATCCTAAGGTCTTCCCTTTTTCTAAAACTATTTCTCTTACTTGCTGTGGATGACACAGTATCCAAAAAATCAGAAACTCTTGCAGTTGCATAACGCGGTCTCAGCTGCCTGTGGGTGACGACCGTGCGAGGTTACCGACAGCACTATGATTCAGACTCCAGTCTGACACAGCTTCTTTTTCACAGCCATATGAACCTTTTGCCTTCTGATCCACGGGCATGCCCTACTTTTACACATTGATCTGCTTCTAATGAAATAATACAAGAAGCCTGAGAAATATTTGTACAATAAAAATAGTAAAAAAATGTGTGCTTTCTATGGATGATAAAAAAAAATAAGTTGATTTTTAGTTACTGTGTTGTTTGATAAAATGTAATAAAAGGAATATATCAAACCAGATAACTTCAGGCATTAAGACTCAAAAGACTACAGAGAGTTCCTGTTGCACAAATACATACAGAAACAAGAAATAACAGTAAATACTTGGAAAATTACTTCAAATGGGAGAGAATCAGAAGTCTGAGAAAAGCAGAAGTAGGAGATCAAAAAGGAGGAGGATCTTCAAGGACTCCTAGATGAGAGATGATGTTGGATGGAAAATTTTTCATTGTAATTCAAGAAAATACAGAGAAAGTCTAACCACATAAATAATTGTTCAGTGTAAGTTTCTCAGGGGAAAAAAAAAATTAAAAATCATGGTTTATATTTTGGCCTAAAGCTTTACAGTTACTATTACTATGTAAATACGTTATGTTTAGGCTACAAGCTGATATTTTTTGTACTCTCTTGAAAAAATAAAGTTACCAATAGCCTGTAAAAGCAAGTCCCCACTATCACTTCTAATGGTAGTATGAGGTAGATATTAATGAGAGTGCATTCACTCCTATGCTCAGTAAATATTTTTATCAAAAGATCCAGGAGTAAAAGCAAAGCCACCCACCCACGATCTTAAATAACTCAGTAAATGAGAAGTGAAAAAATAGCAGCTGGCTTTTACATGACATTTATACTTGTGATGAAATTTGCACGTACACCATCATTTGCATTTCGTACTTCACATTTTATTTACAACAATGTGAAATATCTGCTGTTTTATTTAGATTATTACTAGCTAAATAAAACAATCTACGGATTTTACTTACAGCTCTTCTTATTTCCCATGGATGTGGCTCAAACAACCGGAAGCTGATCTTTTCTTTCCTCTTCACTTCACCATTGCGGTGCCCAATTCAGTTTGACAGAAACAACCCAGTTCCCTGTTGGTGACTATTAGGGAACTTTGCAGGACAGAAAGCAATGCTCAATGCTCGATCGCCTGGAGGAAACGTAATTCTTGTCATTGGACTACCATTTCTCTGGAGGTGGCCTGGGGTCATATCCATCTTGGTTAATGGCAAGCACTGCATGAGGCTCCAAATTAAAATCATCGTAAGGCTAGGCTCTACATAGTCAGAAGAGAGAAATTATTCTAGCGAGGATACCTTTCATGCCTTGGGCATCCTCACCTTTCTCAAGGAGTTACAAGCCACGAGGGCTCTGTGCTCTGTAATTCTCCACTTTTCACCTTTTCTGCTTAGTAGGAGGTAGGTGTGTGAATGATCTATGTAATAACAGTTGTGCATGGATTTCTATCATGTGATTCTTCCATAAATACAGAGA
Source organism: Chlamydotis macqueenii (assembly GCF_036417535.1). Lineage (NCBI taxonomy): Eukaryota > Metazoa > Chordata > Aves > Otidiformes > Otididae > Chlamydotis > Chlamydotis macqueenii. Next base: position 26,823,036 of record NC_141558.1, read on the forward strand.
AAAGGGAGCTAATGAAATATACCACGTCAACAATCTGCAGCAGCAGAAGGCATCCACCTATCTAACTTCATCCAATATATCTAGAGGTCGTTTTCAACACACATATGCCATTTATTGCTCACAGTACAAGTATCTGTGTATACACAATGCATCACTCTTAGATAAAATAACTGTGGCACACTTGCAAACTGGACATGTCTAGAAGACAGGATAATACTGAAAACTAACAATCTCTCATAAAAGTCACTGACATTTTTATGAAATTAATTGAAGAAACTATTTACTAAATATCTCAGTGAGTTATTAAACCAAATGCATCAAATATCTAAAATCTATAAATAACAAATTTTAAATATGTCAAAGTATGGGTTAAATATATTATATGATAAATATTATTGAGCCCTACTAATAAATTTTCTTAAACAATCTTAATCCAGCTTGCTTATATGGCAAGCACTGGGGTTTCCCTTAGAGCTTAGTTTTGTATAATAACAGAACTCACCTTTTTGGAGAAACACAGATTTACTATCAAGGAGACAGCTATATGACAATCTTGATAGAGAAGCTGGTCATACTGTGGGCAAATTTAGTAAAGAAATAAATCAAACATTAAAATAATTCTCTGAGGAAACTTACTTCATTGGAGGGGAGAAATAAAGGTTCACCAGTAACCATAGTGAGTTCATATTATTGCCATTGTTTTTATAAGTTGTTGCCATGATTTTTTTTTTATTTTGGGCTAGATTGGACTTAAAACACAACAGATGGCTACAATTATGTCTGTAACTTTTTTTTTTAGAATAACTAAATGGAGCACAATAAAATAAACAGGCTTATATTCCAAAGAGACCCTCACAGTTTAAGAGAGCTATACAAGATTATTAAAAAAAAAAACAACCAAACTCTCTAGACTCTTTATACAATAGGAATAAAGTATAAATGAGAAATTAGTGTCACAAATGTGCTGGATTCAGTAAAGGACATGATTCATTCCTATAATCTAATTTCTTCAGCTAGCAATTTCAGGAGCACTGAATAAAATGAAATTATATTCTAATTTTGTGGTTATTTGGGGTCCAAGTGTGCATTCCTTTCAATGGCACAGGTTCCACTAGATTTTGTCTCAACAATAATTGCTAGCTTGAGCTCTTTATAGGGGAGTTTTTAAATGAGTGCAGCTTAATTGTAGTATTTATTATTTAGAATGAATGTTGAAGAAGACTTTGGATCAATTGTTTTTTAGAAAAGTACATTTATTTAATTACCTCATGGTACATCAATTTGTGTATCTGAACTTTGTAAAGGACAAAAAGAAAGTTTAATAAGGAGAAGGAAGAAAGCATGGAAAGGAAGAGAGTACTAACTAAACATGCTATTAAATCAACAAATCAATGTGAGGTGAGCATCAATATGTCTTTAAGGTTGTGTTATGTAACATAGATTACTTCAAGATGAGGTACTTTGAAGACTGTGAATGGCCTCAACTGTTGCACAAAATAGGGTGTATCTGACATGGAATATCAGCTTCACCTTTGAACTTTCTAGCATTGTTTTTTGATATTTTATTTTTAAACAAGGCTGTTTATTTAATTTACTTTTTCTCTACAACTTTTCAAGATATTAAAGCATTTATAATAATATATTTTAGATACATGTGTAGGTTACTCAAGACTTTGGGTATTATTGGCAATGCCTCGGTCATAGTCTGCCTGGGTAGATCAGCAAGGAAACATCCATGACATGGTAATGAGCATTTGTGCTCCTGTCACACTCCAGGCTGCTAAGTCCAACTCGTACAGCACAATCTCACAGTTCAGTTGTCCATCTGTGACCAAGGCAGAATTGGTTTTATTTCAGAAATCACTGTAATCCATTCAGTGACTACATGGCAAGACCTGCAAGATTAACATGTCAAGCTGAAGTCTGGCAACCTAAAGTCAACAGCTTTTCATAGAATCATAGAATAGTTAGCATTGGAAGGGACCTTTAAAGATCATCTAGTCCAACCCCCCAGCAAGGAGCAGGGACATCCCCAACCAGAACAGGTTGCTCAGAGCCCTGTCCAACCTGACCCTGAATGTTTAAAACAATTACCCCTTGTTTTACCTCATTAACAATATAGTCTAGCTAACCTTCATGGCCTGTGGATCTTATGGACACATGCAGAGTAGCAGAAACTTGGATGGATCAGTTTCAAGCACCTATGATGTGTGCATGTAATCTTCTGTCCCTCCTATGGAAAGCAGCCATAACATGCCCAAGAACAGTCCTGTGGGAGTCTGGATCCCTAACAGTGTAATGTCTTCATTTCTACATGTTTGTGTAATTCTGTCCTCATCCCTGAGAACATTTAGCACATTTCCAAATAAGCTTCGAATGGACCACACTGGAGGTTTCTCAACATGATGGTGGCAGCACACTGAACAAATGAGCTGGTTTATAGTAAAGTGCGTCCTCACCTCAGAAGATAAGAAAGCTGTTTCTTCAGTTTGGTCTTGTTGACTCAACAGTTCTGATTGATCTCCTCATCCTTTGTTTCTCGTCCCTGCTGTACACAGCCTCCATGGGCCGCTTTTTGCTTTGAAAAGTGAAATTTTACACTACTTATCAAGAGCAAAGAGAATTTTTAAAGTAAGAAATTATCCAAGCTCTGAAAGCAAAGGCAACAAACATGAGAAACTTAGAAAGCATAATAAAAGCATGATAAATTACAGGGCACAAGCAATATGTGCCGTTCAGCAAAGCCCTCCAGTATATGCTAACCTTTAAACACAGGCTGAAATTCACTGAGGCCAATTCCTCTCAAGTACTTTACTGGATGCAGGATAAATTATATAATACATTAAGTAACAAAAAAGGCCAATAGATACATCATACTTTTCAATATTTATTTCTACGCATTTGCTAAAAATCTGGTTACAAAACAAGGTAATTTTGCCTCCATCGTGTCCACAACTTTCAATTTATTATAACATCAAGCTCAAATTTGATGCAGTGCTCTAATTTTAGTTAAAGTCAAATTCTTGGTAAGTCTAAACATAGACAATTTATTCAGTCTGGCTACATATATATATTCAAAATGCCAAGGAAAACTGGAAAAACAAATTTGCTGTACAACTGACACTTGTTTCAGAAGTGTCATGGAAAACCATAAAGGGTGAGAGGAAACAGTACTGTTTAAGGTCAGCTAGACCAAGATTGAGATGGACACAGATTAAGTTTAATCACTGACAAACACTGGAATTTATAATTTGACTGACATGTTGTGATCATGGTTCACAGAAAAGTCTTTGCTGAAGGGTATTCACATACACTGTACAGAGACATTTCCTGTATTCGATATTCCTTGAATTATGAAGAACTATAGCTTTTGCTTAGTTTCGTTCATTTTCAGTTTAATACTGATTTCTAATGTATGGAACATGTTTGTTTCTTACTTCAATAGTTTCTTTAAAGTCAACTCTTCATTTTAATTCTTTAAAGTCAACTCTTCATTTAAATGTTTCCTAGGAATCTTTATAAGCAGTTGAGGACTACATGAAAAAACACCGAGGACGCCACATGAAAAGAAAAACTCTACTCCAGTTCTTTCAAACCAAATTCCATCAGCTTCTGTTGAAATCATGAACTCACCACTTTCTTTATGAGAGTAAAGCTGACACTTGTGAACCCAAACACTCTCCAGAAGTTTGATTTTATAAGATCTGGAGAAGGATGAAACAGTGAGGTCTTAGATTTGTTTAATAGGTGAAGAGATGTGACCACACCAAAGTGTAAATGGGAATTGCCAGGTTGGTGCGAAGAGTTTCAGTTCTGTCTTATAGCACTATTTATATGAGACTTCTCTCTCTCCTACAAGAAAACTGATGGGGGAGTTTTCTACAACTTGCTCAAACACTTCATGGAAAGGAGATTAGTTTGGCTTTAATTTAACCAACTAAATTGAGTGTTATTACTGGAAACAGCTCTAAGCTTTTCAATTCCCCTAATGAGGTCCAAACTTCTATGGATGCTATCACCTGAGACCACTGTAATATTTTATTTGGATTTAAATCTTTAACTTGGCAGCACTGCTGCGTCTCCGTGGACACCTCTCATTTTAGTTTTATATTCTCCCAGGTGTTTGATTACTTATCCCCGTAACAGGATTCCTTTTCATATCGAGGAGGCTCTGACCTCCATTCCAGCACCATACTGAAGTTTTAGCAGATATAGGATGTTGTTTTTGTTTATTTTGTTTCACTATCAAGACCAAACAATCCATTATGTTGGATTTATTTGGCAGATTTTTCAAGGCACCTTAATTTGCTGAGCTTCTTTGATTCTTAATGTCAGTTGGAGCTAATCTCTTCTGCTAACATGAAAGCAAACTAAGAGCCAAGATTTTATGGGAGACAGGAAACGTATATTTAAAGGAGTGCTGTGTTATCTTTTACAGCAACAACAAAGGGAATATAGCCCTAAATATACTCCCAAATGACACAGTTAATTTTTTAACTGGTTTCCAGTTTAAGTCTCCTTGGAATATTTATATGTTATCAGCAAGAGCATTAAAACCTGCTTAGAACCACAACTGCAAAGCAGCATTACCAGCTACCCTAACCTGCCCAGAGCTCTAGTGGGTCTCAGATCAGTTGGAAATGTCATTAGAAGAAGCTATTTCATAGAAGGAACTATTAACACTTCCCTTTGTTTAACGCTTTCCCTCTGTTTTATGTTTAAATAAAGCTACGAGGATGATCAGAGGGCTGGAGCCCTCTTCACCTCTCCTGTGAAGACAGGCTGAAAGAGTTGGGGCTGTTCAGCCTGGAGAAGAGAAGGCTCCGGGGAGACCTTATAGTGGCCTTCCAGTACCTAGAGGGGGCTTACAAGAAAGACAGGGACAGACTCTTTAGCACAGCTTCTTGTGATAGGGCAAAGGGTAACAGTTTTAAAATACGAGGAGGTAGAATAAGAGTAGATATAAGGAAGAAATTTTTTACAGAGGGTGGTGGAACACTGGAACAGGTTGCCCAGAGAGGTGGTTGATGCCCCATCCCTGGAAACATTCAAGGCCAGGTTGGACGAGGCTCTGAGAAACCTGATCTAGTTGATGTCCCTGCTCCTTGCAGGGGGGGTTGGACTAGACGACCTTTAAAGGTCCCTTCCAAGCTAAACTGTTCTGTGATTCTATGATTCTATAACTTAGCAATAGAAAAGTAGAAAAAATCATCTAGGCAATCATTTAAATGAAATTCTTCATATCGATGTATGTATCTATGTATATAAACCCAACTTTTCATACACCAGAAAGGTTATTTCTAGACTATGATACCATTCTGTGTGACAGACCCCGCTGGAGCAGTTTCCTAAAGCAGTGTAGAGAGAAGCATTATACAATCCAGAGAATCTTCTTCCAGTTTTGGAATAAAATATCTTTATTTAGACTCATTAGGTCCCTATGAACTGTTGAGGACAAGTTGATTTTTACAGTGCTATTAAGATATTGATATAATATTTTTTTCTTGAGATATATAATTTGTGAAATAGTAGATCTGAAAACACTTGCTGAGAAGCAAAGTTGAGCTCACTTAAGAAATACAGTTAACAGCATATTGCTTCTACAGAAGAAAAGAGACATCATTTAAAACAAATTTAACAACGTTGATATTTTCTGCCTAGTAAAAGAATTAAGAAAGGATATTATAAAAAAACCTAAACATCCAAAATAAAGGGTGAGCTCTAACAAATTAAAAAATAATTTTCTTGTATCAGCACATGGTTTCAGTATTTTAAAATAATACAGTGGACTTCCTCAAACTATGCAACAGAAGGAAGCGTGTCCTTTGAAAAACTATTTGTGTTCTGCTCTTTCTAATGCAAGGTAAGAATTTAGAAGTTTTGGGGTAGAGCTAGGGTAGTTTTTTCAGGCTTTATTCTGCATGAGACAATTCTTGCAGGAGCACATTCTCCTTCCTAAGGCTCACGAAAAGCTGGAGAGAAAACAGCTTAGTTAAATTCCAGCAGCATATCACTGTCCTGTCTTTCGGTAACTGTTTCCTTTCATCCAAATTAATCCTTAACCCTTTATCTTCACAGAATAAAAGAGACTTCTTCCATCCTTAAACATTTATGGCAGTTTAGGAGTTCTTAAGGAACAGTGAATTCTTATTCAAGGTGGGCCAGCATACTCCAAGCACACCAAGGAAACTGCTTTTTTTTCAGGAACTGAGGGACAGGATTGTCACTAAGCTGCAGAAGCAACTCTGGGAACAGTGCCTCATACCAAAAGTAGAGAGGTGCCTTTGGGTACTGTTAAAACGTCTCCTCTGTCAAGCAAAATAAGGTATCTGAAACAAATTTATACTGAGAATATGCGCTGCCTTCATGCTTAGCCAGCCCCAGTTTCCTTCTCCGGAACTGCATATCCTATTCTCTTACCAGAGTCAACAGATCAGATTCATCCAGATTAGAAATATAAATATCTTAGCTAGGTTGCCCCACCCACTGGCAGCAGCTCATCTTAAGAGTTTAAAAGAGATGACATGCATTGTGCCTAAGAAAGCCTATACAGGGAGTAGCTTGCAGTGGCTAACATAGATGCAGAAATCTGAAATGGAATCCAGCCTGCACTCTTCCTGTCTCTTACCACAGCCCCGTGGACTGGCGTACACTCAGTCACCAGTGAAACGTTACACAGACCAACCTGACACATGCAGGGGCAGTGATGGAGGGCAGCTGTTGGGATGCTGCGTGCTGTTGGGATGCTGCGTGCCCTCTCTCGTGTAAGCATGCTCTCTGGAGACATTTGCCAACGGAGATTATATCGCTTATGTGCAAGCACTCATTTTGCAAAGGCCTGTAGCAGATTTTCCCATGAGTAGCAAAGGTCATGTTCTGACTCTAAATTGCCTTTTCTTATCCATTCCTCCCCAGTGTAATTTCAAATTCTAACTTCAGAGCACCAGACAGCAACAGTCATTCAAAGAAAAGATCCCAGACTTTTTTTTTTTTTAAACATGGAATAAATAACTCATTTTCTCTAGGCTTTCTTGGAAATGACAATCTTCTCAGCCAAAACTTTCCAAAAAGTTCAGCCTGAGGCACAGCCAGGATATAAAATACTACCCTGAAGAAGTGTTACAGTTCAGAAAATCATAAGGGGCTGCAAACTGGAGGTTAGAACTGGCAACACTGAGAGTAGGGGTGATTCTTTTAGTCTCAACAATAGTACAATTTAGGTTCTATTTAGGAAACATTGCACTTCACAAGGCCAAGTTTACTAAGTATAAGGTAATTAAGGCAAACTAACTAAGCTCCAAGTTTTTTATTCAGAAACTTTCTGCTGATATTCAGCAGTTCATCTATTCTGTAGATATAAAACAACAGGGTAAGATTTGCTGGAGTTAAGGTCTTTGATGCCCTTTTGCTTTCCACTGAATGTTTCAGAATATATTATATCGCCCTCAATCTGAAAGGTAGCTGGGTTTTTCAGTGTTTCCAGCCTGCAGACATTACTGAAGCCAAACTTGTATGGAAAGCATTCACAGTAAACAACGGCATTAGCAACTGCAGCTTTTGCCGGATGGTCAGAGAGGCACTTAGGGAAAAATAAGTCAAAGCATAGATACATATTTACATCCATGTCAGCATGCTAGAGAGAGGGGGATTTCCACGTATATGTGCAGTGCATACTTGCTGCATTATGCAGTGAAGATTCCAGCTGCTGGAACTGCAAATGGTCTAGGAAGAGACGATAAAACAAGGATTACTGCCTTGTCACAGTGGACTACCAAAGTCACATTAAAATGAATATCCATGAAAATGTTAGTGAAAACTATTACTGGGTAAAAGCTTGCCATACAGCAACTCAATATGCTACCTAATACAAAGCACTTAAAATACATATAATATATTATATACATAGTCTCAAAACATGATACATATTATGATGGAAACATTATAATGATAGTATTTGCATCAGTTTCATTCCACCTTTGTTGCTTCTTTTGGATTAGTAGATTTTTCTATGTATTTATGTCATATAGAAATTTCTATAACCCGTGTATGATTTCAATGACACCTAACTACAAGAGAATTTTGCAATCAAACCTTTATGATTTAATTTTAACATTTACTTGCAGAGAGAGTGAGCCTGTATACTCAAAGGAATCTGGATAACATATGACCAGATATAGTTTTAAAATAAAATCTCTGCAGTTGTGGGCAAACCCAGTTTTTAAATTCAATAATTGTAATTTTTGTATAAAATGCTGAATATTCTGGTCCAAAGTATCTTCTGCCATCTAGTGGGCAAAATATCTCATAGGCTGTCTTCAGGCAAGGTTCTTCCTTGCTGCTCTAGGAAGAAGATAAAAAATACTTGCACTGATTGGAAAAGTAATTGTAGTTGCTATGCAAACAGCAACAAAACAGCTTCATTTCTGAAATTCATTTATTTAATACAAGTATTTATCCCGGAAATTTTTCATTAATGTTGTATTCTATGAATGAAGACTTTAAACATTGGATGTTTCATACCATAACTTTATCTTTTGAAATACTTCAGGATATACTTAAAGTTAAGTATATCAGGTACATACCAAAGACCAAAGCACCATAATACCAGGCAATCTGAAGGAACAATCCAAAGTAATAGTTTCAGTTTCAAGGAAAAGCGTGGGATGGTTTGCTCTCAAAACACAAAGCACTAAAAGACAGTGTACCTATACACTGGTTAAAATCTCTTCCAAATAATCGCAAAGTGTTTTCAAAAATCCTCCCAGTTACTTACAGATCATTACATTTGGGGTGCCCAACTTAAAAAATATTTACTCCAGTATATAATGAGATAAGAACTTTACAACATTTAGTCCAAATAAAACCAGAAGACATCATAAGAGTACCATAGCTGATCATTAGTTTTCCTTACAGCTGGACATCAAAGGTATTTAATATCTCACATAAACAAATCAGAACTGTCAGTCCTAAGAGGCAATATATTATTGTTTTTACAGACACGGTCACAATTCTGACCTTGAAGTGTACCTGAGAAAGCTGCACTGGGCACTTCTGTTGGAGGAAAGTAACAGAAATACAAGAAAGCTCCTGCAACATTCCTCCACATTCCCACAGTCAAGCAACAAAGGAAATTATTGGAAATAAACGAAACAAAGGCTGTACAGAGAGAATGGCCAACTCTAGATTCAGGAGCCCAGAATTCAGCAGAGAAGAGGTTGTTCTGATCCACATTGCAATATGAAAAATCACAGTTCAGGCCTATCCAAACTGGACATTTTGTCCTCACTGTGCCACTGACTGGGTGGGTGTTATTCCTCTGAAATCCTTCACTGACCTCAGAACTGAGCCAAAAACTAGCCACAAGGACTCACTTTCAGGATCAAGGTGTAAGAGAACCTGATGTCACAGAGCCATGAGGAAAGAGTTTATGTGGTGGGTTGGCCCCAGCTGTCAGCTAAGCTCCCAGGCAGCTGCTCACTCATTCCTCTTCCACCAGTGGGACCAGGGAGAAAACAGGACAAAGAGGAGCAAGAAATCTCTTGAGTTGAGATGAAGACAGGGAGACCAATTACCAAACACTGTCACAGGCAAAACAGACTCAGCCTGGGGAACTGACTCCAGAGGAGGCCACAAAGATGATCAGAGGGCTGCAGCACCTCTCCTGTGAGGACAGGCTGAGAGAGTTGGAGCTGTTCAGCCTGGAGAAGGCTCCAGGGAGATCTTACAGTGGTCTTCCAGTACCTCAAGGGGGCCTACAGGAAAGAAAGGGAAAGACTCTTCAGTAGGGCCTGTTACCCCTATTACAAGGGGTAATGTTTTTAAAATAGAGGGAGGTAGATTCAGATTAGATATTAGGAAAAAACGATTTCCAATGAGGGTGGTGGAACACTGGAACAGGTTGCCCCTGGAAACATTCAAGGCCAGCTTGGATGGGGCTCTGAGCAACCTGATCTAGTTGGAGATGTCCCTGCTCCTTGCAGAGGGGTTGGACTAGATGACCTTTAGAGGTCCCTTCCAACCCTAACTATTCTATGATTTATTGTCAATTAAAATTAAATTTAATTACTAATCCAGGTATTGGGAAACAAAAGAGACAAACACCAAAGCACTTAGGGAAAAAGTAATCCCTCCTTTCCCATGCTCAAAGTCACTTCAGGCACCTCTCCTCCCTCACACCTGGTCTCCACTTCACTCCTTCCCTCCATTCTCCTCCCTCCTTTTTCTTGCCACAGGTCACACTCATTCCCTTCGGTGAGGTGAGAGGTGGCACTGGGGATGGAAGTAGTTCCTCTATGCCCTTCCTTCCTTCTCTAACTTTTCCTGTGCTCCAGCATGTGTTCTGCATGGGCTGCAGTCCCTCTGAGGTGTGCCTGCTCTGCCACGGAGCACCTCCTCCTCCTCTGACCTTGCTGTTCCCTCTGTTGTTCCTTCCTCGGTTCCCTGCTTCTCTCTCCCTCTCTCTTTCTTTCTCTGTGTGTCCTCCAGTGCTTTTGCCCTTTCTTAACTATGTTTCCCAGAGGTGCCACCATTTTGGTTGCAGGGGTCAGCCATGCCCTGCACTGGGTCAGCTGGAGCCCACTGAAACTGGCTGTGTCCAGCATGGGGCAGCCCCGGCCTCTCCTCACAGAGTCCGCTCTGCAGACCCCGCTGCCAGCACCTGGGCACCTACACACAGTATTGCTTGGGGTCTAAAGGAGCTGATTAATACTAGTCTAGGTTTTAATTAGTTATTTTTTATAATATTGAAAGTAGCAGTAAAGGAAATCTTATGTCCTACATTGGAAGATTATTTATTACAGTAAAAATAAAATTAATACTAAAGTAAGGTTAACCACACGTGTTTGTTGCATTATTTGTTTTCCCTCCACAGGGTCCGAGGTAACTAAAAGTATCAGGAAAATATTTATTTACTCTTCCTGTCTGACTCAAACCTACCTTTTTTCAAGTTACACAATAGTCTAAGCATTTACACTAAATCTAGCAAACAAATGTAAAAAAGAATCCAACAACAACAAAATCAAATACGCTTGCTCCACAAATTTTTACTGTCTTGGGTATGAAAGCAGTATCCAGCGCTCTCCTCTGTGACCATCTTGTAAACTTTCTGTAATCCTGAAACAGAGACAAGAAAAACACTTGAAATTCCCGTTTCTGAACTTTTGTTTTTACATCCCTGTATATGCCCCAGCTGCTCCTTCCAGGAGTGATCCCGTTTCAGGTGTCCAGGTAGGGCTGGGGGCAAGCAGATTCACTGGAGGTACACAAGAAGATGGCTTTTGTTAGCAGCAGAAGCTAGCAGTTAACGTTCAGATGAGGATTAGCCAACTGCCCTGCAGGCCCAATGGAACTAAGTGATGAAACAAACTGTTCTATATTCACATCTGAACTTCACATCATACATTTCTCCTAAAAGAAAATAAGCAAGAGAGAATGGAAGGGACAGCCAAAGTTGCATTAGCTTGGGTCTCAAAGCTGCCATCCTCTTGAGTCACACAGGAAGGTAGACTTTCCACTAAGGAGCTTCTCGAGCAATTTACAGTTACTGTCATTTACAGATGTAACATTATAGAAGACACCCAATTTGTTAGTGAAGATCAAACCTACAGGCTTGTTCAGAGTGTACTTAACAGCCAAAGGTCAGCACAGAAACATTCAGGAGATTCATCTGCCATGTGAATACCTGCTGCAGCTGGTACAGCTCATCCTTGATTTAGAGCAGAGACTCAACTGCCAATCTTCACATCCAGTGAGTGTTTACTACTATTTGCTATTTTTCACTGGCTGAAAAAAAAAACCCTAGACATTGGCTACCTAAGCAGCTGGCCTTAATTAGGATTGTAACTCCAGGAGAAGAAATATAGATGAGGAGAGATCTAGATCTGGCACAAGCACAGCAGATTGGGAACAGCACTGCAATATTAAAGTTCTTTAAAAATACACACCGAGATGAATTTACAGCTAACTCTACTAGCAAAACACAAAGGGAATCAAAGTTTAGCATTAAGCCTGCAGAAAAATCAGTATTCTTTTATTTTTAATATTATCAGAGTCATGGAGAGTTTTATCTCTTCGAAAATCCAAACAGAAATGGACCGGACTACCTTGCCATTCAAAGCTGATTGCAAGTCTTAACAGAGAAGCACAAATAGCCACTATTCACAGATAACATAATGAACTGAGTAGAATAAAAACATTTCCCCCCTGAAAACTATGTAGGATCAAAGTAATAACAACAACAACAACCACAAAGGGCTGAGAAGAATAAAAACAACTAGTTTATTCCAAGATCTGGAAGTTTTTTCAATTTATGCAACAAGATTCTGGATGGACATATCATTTCAATTTTCTGTCCCTCTGAGACCATTGTTAAATGAAGGTGTTGCAAACATGGCTGATACGTTGTGAGGCTTCATAAAATAAGACTTCTAAAATTTATTAAAATTGACCAATAAGAAAAGAGTGGAAACAGAAATCAAGACTTCATGGCTTCCAGCCTTAGACTCTGTTCCAGATGCAGTTCAGTGGGAAAACAAAATGCATCAGTTTATCCCTTGATTAACTTGCTATGATTGCACGAGTATATTGGAAAAACACAGATGGCTGCCTTATTTAAAAATTATAATGTGATCATAGAATTAGAGATAATGTTGCAAATCATTCTGATAAGGAAGCAGAAATAACGGTCTATACTTGATCTTAAAACCAACTTTTTTTTCTTCGTTCTTTTGCCTAATCAAACATCTTACCTTTTTCTTACTTACATTTGTAATTAAACTACTCTCTAATTTTTAGCATCTTTTTCCCGTATTTTCCTGACTCTCCAGCAACCAGGTGCAAAGCATAGTTTAAGAGGGGTAAGATAAAACTGTCATAGAGAGATGAGGATCTAGGAAATCTTCCTTCTTTCATTAGGACGTGCAAACATTCACTGTTTTCCCACACTTGTGGAACCTTATCTTTATATCACAGAATCATAGAATGTTTACGGTTGGAAGGGACCTTCAAAGGTCATAGTCCAACCCCCGTGCAATGAGCAGGGACATCTCCAACCAGACCAGGTTGCTCAGAGCCCCATCCAACCTGGCCTTGAATGTTTCCAGGGATGTGGAATCCACCACCTCTCTGGGTAACCTGTTCCAGTGCTCTACAACCCTCAGTGTAAAAATGCTTATATACAGCAGGGACTAGCTTCTCTTGAAGTATTAATTACTCCAAAATAGAATGTAGAGAAATCAAAGCACCTCTAGTTTTCTGCAGCATGTGCCAAAACATTTCACTGTGTTGAAATTCACTGTCTTTTTAATGGTCAGTTTTCTGCTGCGAGTTTCAGCTTCACTGTAGCAAACCATTTCAGGATCAAAAATAGGAGGAGTTTTAAAATGCAGTTCACTAGAAGTTTACTTTAGACAATACTTTTTTTTTGTAAAGAGAGTACAATAACTATTTTGTAGTTTTTTGTTGGTGCAGTGCTTACTCTAGCATGCATGTAATAAATAATAATAACCACTGTAAGCAACAGCATAGACTGACCTTTAAGCTCCACAAGTCATACTGAACAAGAGTTGGTTATAACTATTTTTAATTATATTCTCTTTTTAATTACCATTTAATCAAACAAATGTCTTTTATAATACTGCCCACATCCTCTTAAGCAATCAGTGCATTTTTTTTATAGACAGCCTTACCAAAAGGGTCATAACAAAAGTAATCCATTAAGTTATCACAGATAAGCCTGGAAGTAATTATGTAAAGCCAAACAAATCCTGACAGATGAATTAAACAAATCAAAGTTCATTGTTAGAAGGACTAGAGTTTGACCCAGTAACCTCATGTGTTTGTTCCTCAAATTCCACGAGAAGAGAAAAAGAGGTCCTTAGAAACCAAAGATAAGAAACATTTGTATTAAACATGTTAATTAGCATGGCCGTCCTTCATGACCAAGGAGAGTTGGACCCCCTGGTACTAGAGACTGTAGAGGCACAGAGCAGCAAATATACTGCCATTGTCAGAAAGTCACTCTACTAGTTTACCTAAAATTCATCCAAACTAAAAATCATCTGTTTAAAAATACAACTTTAAAAAACTTTGTTAGAATAATAAGTTTGAAATAGGGACTACTCCTTCTCTCAATAGAGTGGATGTAATTGGGGGGTGGGGTGTAGACTGGGTTGCACGGGGGTGATGTGGTTTTTTGTTTGTTTTTAAGACACTTCAGATTTTTATTTACACTTCAGAAAAATGTATGCATGTATGCAAAATGTATGCAATGTATGCAAGCCATCTTCCCCCCCCCCCGCCCCCATACAGATTGCCTGTATTTTTAGCAGGAAAACCATTGTATGATGCCCACAAATGCAATATTTGAGGAGCTGGTTTTACTAGCTTTGATATTACCATGATCACCCTTGATTGACCCTTGTGGAAGAGCCAATGATTTGTTCTAAAGAACTAATACAAACTCAGAGCTGCTTATTATGAGACCATATGAAAGAAACTATTCAAAATCTGCTCTTAACTACACTTTTTTGGACACGGATGCAATTTGATCAAACTAGACATTAGACATCAAATCTTTACTTAATTTAAAACAGCGAAACAGCCCCCTAAAATCTATAAAATCTGGGATGAAGATCTACCCCTCTATTTTCAAATTTCCCCTTGCACGATGTACAACCAGTAAGGATACTGCACCTCAATGCAGTGTCTGTCTTGTTAATACAAATTAATATTTTTTTTTCTTTTTTTTTGGTAGGATTATGTTAACTTTCCTCTCTTAGCTTAGAGATAAACCAAGACAGATATTTCAGTCATACAGGGAACCAATAGCCCCTAAATGAAACTAGTCTCTGTAACAATTTTAATATATTATTTCCACTGCATGAACACACAAAGGTTCAGAAAACCTTTACAATACACTTGCATTGTAAGGTACAATAGGTTTTAGCTCATTGAGATCAACAGGTTGATTCTAGGATGTTAGTTTCAAATGATGGAAGATTTTCTGTTCAAAGACATTAGATTTTAAAAAGTAAAGACAAAGAAATTAAAAATTTTGTACACCAGATGGCAATGTATTCTTAAAAATGGCTGAATGAACTGCTTCATGGACATCATTAGATAATTGCTGCCTATTTCTCAGTAGTTTATCAATAGGACTCTACTGATTTAACTGTCACTGGAAAAGAGACCAACCCAGAAAGCACTGAAAACAATTGCTCTGATGAGCAGATCTGACTCTTCACCTGAAACTCTCAGCAGAGATCTTCTTTTCAACAGGGTAGAATTTCAATTTCCTTTTTTAAAGGGCAGTATTACATACTCCAGTTGCTTAAGCTGAACTTTCAGATTTATATGAGCAGTCATAATGTAGCCACTTTCTTATTTGAGAATTTCTGAAATAGTCTAATGAAAAAGGATGCTCAAACCAAAAAGCTCTAGTAAAACAGCATCAGTGTTCAGCTGCAAGTCAGCAAGTTTACAGGGGGTCCTCTGATCACATTCAACCTTGTACTAAACCTTGTAATCCCCAAAATGCTAAAGAAAGATACCTGGCAATGTTCAACAAAAGAAGAGGTCAAGGCATATGTGAAACAATAAAAATCTCCTTCTGTGTAAAAAAAAAGAAAAGGAAAAAAATTTTGAATATATTTCTTAAGTTTTTCTTCTCAGCTGTAACGTAGCTAACAGCTAAGCCACACTGGCACAAGCTTGGCATGGTGATTGTGTGTTTTACAATCCTAGAAACAGAGGCTTTAAGCCTAAAAAGCATACAAATATTTAGTATACCACCACAATAATTAAAAGGGTTTCTTTCTTCATCTCCATGCAGTTAATTGTTTTTAGCCTTGTTCTTCCAGCAGGGAAGAAAAGTGAAATGAATCTTCAGACACAGTAATGAGAACTACACCATTCCCCATGGAGAGCAATCCAAACAAATGTTTGTTCCAGCAACTGAAGTTTCACCATCTCCAGACATAAACATTCCTTTACAGTTCATGTGATCTTTGTCTCCCCATAGCAGGGACTTACGTGTTACCAGATATTCAGTGTGGATCCAAACTCTCTTCTAGGGTCTTGGTCAGATCTCAGCTTTCTACAGTGATGGCAGGGAAACTTCCTGATCGCCTCTTCCAAAAGTCTCACTTTAGTGGCTGGAAGCCAGTATGAATCCTGCTTAACACAACAGCTCTATTTCAGTGCAATTGCAGGTTCCTGTCTTCCACCACCTTTTATCAGCTCCACCCAGCTAGGCCACAACACTGCTTGCTACAGATTTGCAGCTTGTTCTTATACCCAAGAGTGTATACTTACCTCTTTTCCAAAACCTCTGAGAAATGTGTGTAACTCAAAAGTAGAAAGTCATGGCTACGGGCTGGTGGGCTGGGGGGGGGCGGGGGGGGATGGTGAGTGGAATTTTATGAAGATAAATCCACTGCAGAGAAGTGTGAACCTTTCACTCACTTGGAAGATCATACAATGAACAACCCCAAAAAACATGTTCAGGAAATTAAAATCTCACCAGCAGCTGAAGTGTTTGGCTATTAGCACTTAGTCTGAAAACAGCTAAATATATAAAAGACTAGCTGTATGAGTAACTGATGGTTTTGATTCAGTGGCTGACCTCCTCCCCACAGCTGTACATAGACAGGTGTGTACACAACTTGTTCGGGGTCATTCTCCATTTTGCTGCAGGGTTTTCTTTTCCAGGTTGCCTACACTGTTTACAAGCTATGTTGCTCCTGACATGACTTGGTGTGCTGGTAGAGTACCAGTTAGTCTAGGAATGCTGCAACAGCACCCCATGGGTGGGGTCCCAGCAGTTCTTTCTCTCTCTGTGTGAAATAATTCTAGGTCATCTGAAACTACCCTTGAACAAATAAAATAACAGTAAAAAAGTCTGCTAAGAATGACGAGGTGCTTTTCAAAATATGTCAGGTACCCTTCAAATGTAATAATTTTGAGACTAATCTAAGTCAGGACTGATTATGTCTTTAAACTCTTCTTCCTTTCAGAAGTAGCCTGTTCCAGGAGTAAGACACCAGGAACTGTTGTTAAGGTCATGATGTAGCTCTCTCAAGTCATGACACACTTGTAGGAACAACAAGTTACGAAAAAAACCCCACACACCTTTAAGATGAAAAGCTATACACAAAGATATCCAGTATTTAAAAAAAAAAAAACAAACAACAACAACAAAAAAACAAAAACAACCCCAAGAAAAACCATGTATTTTCAAAAACATGCTAATTTTCTTCAATTTTTAGCATATATTGACAAACTTTTTTTTTTCCTTTTCCTTACTGCTTCTCTCTCAAAATATCTCTTTCAATTATTAAAAAATTGGGCTCAGAAAGTGAGTCGTATGGGATGCCATCTCAGTTTTGCTAATACATGGGATTCTTTCTGCTTACTTTGGTCAATAAACAAATAACTTTGGGTTTCATTGATATGAGGAATTATGTATTACAATTACTGGCCTAAAAATGCATTTACTAAATAAATCATATGTGCCTGGACAGTGGACATTACGTATTATTTTCAGCTAATGTATACATATGTTCTCCATATGTCTTGAAGTTTTAAGCCTGTCCTGAACACTTACAAATATTTTCCAATAAATCCTCCATGTTATTCACTCTCTCTTTTCTTTCTAATACAGAGGTTTCTTGATTTTTATTTAAAAGCTAAATGTTTTTAATGTGTCAGTTATACATACCATTCCGTCTATGCTGCAATATTTTTAAGGAATTTTGGATACATTTTTGTCTTTAGATGTGCAATCAGAACTCTACCAGGCCTCAAGGGGAGTCCAGCTTCTGTTTTCACAGAATAACAAGTTCAGTTGCTCATAGATTTGATTTTAATGGGACAATATGCATTGTAATAATTATTTATCACCTAGGTTATTTCCCAAACAGGGAAATAAACATCTATTAAAATAATTTTTTTTTAAAAACAAAGGTACATGCAGTGACCATTGTGTGAAAATTGAATGCAATTCCACTGATTGTGAAGGACATATAAAGACTCTAGGTCAAATAAATACAATCTGTGACTAATTTTAACCCAGCTTTAACTCCTTTGTCCTTATATACTTGTAGTAGTGGAAAATAAAATTTGTCCACTTACGTAAAAGAGCCAGAGTTCAAACCAATGATATTTTCCTCCTATTTTGCAACATTTCTGACCTGATAACTTTTTTCATCCAGCCCTAACAAGCACAACCAATGCTATAGGTATATTGAGATGAAAGTACTGTATAACCGGTAGCATATTCTGATTATGCCCATCTTTGCAGCTGTAACAAAGACATTCCCAAGTCTTAACCTAACACACTCAAGTACTCATTGCAGTCCAACCATAAAGACGGGGAGCTTAACTTAGATGGCAAAACCTGGCTGGGAACCTGCTTAAAAATGTTGGCAGTTGATTCACGCTGCCATTGCTGCTGTGACCAAGGCTGTTATTGGTACCCAGGCCGATCAGGCTCAGCAAGCACAGCTATGCCTGCACAGATGGGGTCATACTTTAATTGCATGAGGATTTTTTAACAGTTTGACCATCTGTTTTAAAAATACTGGGGAATAACTGAAGAAAACACTGGATGAAATTCAGAAAGCTAAGTTAGATAGGTTTATACTTGCTATAATGTTTCTCCTTTTTGAATTTCACCCTTTCCTCTCAGGCCTCCTCCATTTAGCTCTTCTCAGAGAGTAGGCTTTGCCAAAAATAGCGAAGTACTCTGTCAAATAAACTTGTGGGCTACCATTATTAAAGTGGGTCATGGCTCAAGTAACCTCCATTTGTGAATAACCAATGCAGAGTATCATAAAGTAACCTGATTTTCAGAAATTCTGTGCAGTTACCCACTCACCCACTGCAAGTTAATCCTTTTAAGGATCTGGAATTGGTTATGAAAGGTTATTAGTCGCTCTTGAGAATATGGGTCTTTTGTACCAGGTCCTCCCAAATGGAGACTGTAGAAAAGGTAAAACCTGCTTCTTTAGAAGCTGTCCATATCTTAATTTTATAGCAGATGGTAATTACGTAATTAGTTTGTATCAAAGAAATTACCATCATCTGCAATTTACCTTGACTTATAGTGACCAGATACATCATGTGAAAAGAGAAAAAAAAAAATATTAAAATTTTTATACTAGAGTGAAATTGTTTACTATGAGGTAAATGCACACCTATGTGTGCAGTGCCAATTCTGGAAAATGGTATCCAGCAATTTCCATTAAGATCAAATAATGTAACACTTCCTAACTAAGTACAAAAATTTTATTTATTTCTGAAATCAGATATTCAAGAAAGATGATGTGATATACTTAACACTTTAAAAGCCTGTTATTTTCCCAGTAAATTTTAGGAAATTATTTGAGGAGTATACTGTACCACACTGTGAGTTGTAGTTGGTGCAAGCCAGGCTGTAAACAACTAACTTTATTGCTCAGAGTTTTACTGATAAGAAAATTGCTAATAGGTTCAAGTGCTTGAAAAACATCTAGACTGAAGTGAAATTCCTCATTCCTGAATCCCACAGTCCATATGAATGCTGTAATTTCATTTCTACACTATTCTGAATTCCCTTAGCACCTGCAAAAGAGTTCACACGACTTCCCTGAAGTGAGACCTGTAGGAAGGAAATTCACATCCCCAAACTTCAAGCAAATAGCTTTGTTTTACTAGCATCTCTATACAGCTAATGGAGAGAAACAAACACTTTCAAAGGGTAAATCTGAATAGGAGCAATAGATTACCTCCTATAGTAGTGTCTCTCTTTGGCATAGTAGACAAATTTAATTTAAGCTTCTCTTTGAATTCCTTCCTTTCTCTTATGTTTTCCTATATATGGGAATACAAAGAGAGTGCCCTCTTACTTAGGTATTTGAGTTAAATGCCTACAATTTGACAACAAAAAATGGGCAATATGTCCCTCCTTAAAAGATATTCTGGTAATATAGACTATTTGTTCCATTTTCATGGTTTCGGTTCAAGACACTTTAACTGGTTAGTGATATTATGACATTCTTTGGCACTACCACATAAAGCAATATCTCATTTTCCTTTACGAGTAAAATGAGGCATTCTTTAGTCACTTTTTGTCTTTATCAATTGTTAAATAAATATTCAATTTAATGAAACGTGAAAGAGGAGATGGCATTATACTGCAGTCATGTATGTCCCTATAACAATTTCATACTGGTCTTCAAAATACAGGGGAAAAGAGTGACTTTCACCTACTTCTACAATAACATTAGTTCTTGAATATTCCTCTTAAAAAATGTGTAGGATTGCTCTCCAAATATAAGTTCAACCAACAAACAGCTTGATGTAATTCAAAATTATATCAAATAGTACAGAAAAAAAAAAACAACAACAAACCCCTCTATTTGTCCTAATCTTTTCTTGAGACATTGCTGACACAAATAAGAAGATCTAGCTGGTCAAAACTTTTCCTGCCTTTCAGGCACTGATTTATGAAAGGGTTACAGTTCCGTATATACTTATTTTGCTGCATAAGTAAAAAGCCTAAGCTCTAAGCAATTAGGAATTCCAATTAAGTCAGTGTATCTGTTAAATGTTTTATTACCAAATAAAATCTCTTTAGTAGGAAAAGTAGTGATCCTGAAGCTCAGGGGCATAGTTTGATAATGACATCACGCAACACAGCTGCTAGTTTTGAGATCTTGGCCGGAAAAAAAAATGACCCTGAAGTCTGCGACACATTAAGTACATCATGTGCGTCAGACAACAACGTTTCTATGTTGCAAACACAAGTGTTTAGTGCATAATATATTAACTGTACATTGTTAAACATAGAGCAATGGAAACTTGTATCTAACCACGTATGGTAAATTAGAGTTTATATTTCAGTTCATTTGCAAAGTAAGGGAAGAGGAAGAGCCTACAATAAACACTTGTCCGTTTTGTTAAACATCATCAATAAATGACCAGCAGTGCAGTTCCTATTTAAGGATATAATACTCTCGCATATAGTCTCATGACAGAACAAAGTCAACTAAACTTGGGGCCACTGCACACTTCTCTTGTCTCTTGTCACTCTTCTCACTGATGTCCACACATAACCACACTGGCCTACTACTGGGAACACCTATTGTCCAGGCTGTGATTGCTTCCCAGCGCAGCAAAGAAATCACTGTTATCACTCAGCAGAGAACACACTTTGCCCATATCAAGTATTTAAGAACCAACAAAAGGAAGTACTTTTTCACACAACACATAATTACGTTTTGGAACTCATTGCCACAGGATGTTGTTAAGGCCAAAATCATAAATGGAATTAAAGAAGAGACTAGACAAATTCATGGAGAAAGAGTCCACTAGTGGCTATTAAAATATGAGGGTCCAGATGCTGCCTCTAGCTCAGGAAATCCCTAAGCCATTGATTGCCAAAAGCTGAGAGAAAGAGGAAGGGACATATAACAGCAAGATAAGACTCAGTACTGGTGTGTTATTCATTTGTCTGGATATTTACGGGGAAAAAAAATCAGCCTTATATGGCATACTATGAGTCATACCCACAAACTTTTGATCTCAAGGTAACCAAAAGTTAACCAAATTTGGCAAAGAGCTCATGAAGTTGGTGGAAATAAACAGATCAACAGAAAACAGATTTTTTAATGCCTCAAAGCTGCAGCATCAGCTCAGCTTTTATTAAATATCTACCCAGGACACAAATATGTAAGAGATCCAACTGCTTGAAACTCTGTTCACAGAGCTATGTGCTATTAGAATTCATAAATACTGCATAACCTATTAAAATAATTGCAACTGAATGAAAGCTGTAGTGAAGCATATAATGAATGCTTAACACTCAACACAGATTTAAGGTCACATGAAAAAACCTAAATAATCCAAAAGCCAGAGTCAATCCAGCTGCTGAAATACAATCTATACATGCCGTAAAATAAAGCAAGGAGAAAAGCTGCCCTTAAAAACAATAAGAAACAAAGTTGTTTACATTTGATAGTCAAAATGTACATTTTGCATTACCATTCATTTCCCATCTCATGCCGTAAAGGCATATCTGCACCAAATGTTCTACTCCCTCTCTTTGAACTCCTATGAAATGTTTCCTTGGTCTTTTAAAAGGAGTGTAAAAATGGACTCAGACAACTAATTCAAGATCTGTTTTACTTCTTGCCAAGATTTCCTTCCAGATTGTTAAGAGGGCCTCAGAATTTAGCTAAACAAAATAATGGTTTTGGAAAAAAAAATTAGTAATTCATTTGAAAAAAAAACATGTTTCTTGGCAAAAAGGAAAGGAAACTAATAGGAGACAAAGGCGATAACTGAAGTACTTCCTTACAGAAATAAGCATGCATAAGTGTCAACACTGATTCCTTATAGTCAGCACACATGATATGAAATTGTATTAACTCTTTTTGCGTTGTACAGTGTAAACGGCAGACCATTACAGACAAAACCACTTGAAAAAGTCAGTGCTGGTTCATGACTTAACCTTTTATCCAGCAAAACATCTTCATGGCATTCCTAAGAGAGCTAGAGACTCCATAAAAGACAGAAATAAAGATCTGTCTTGTTAGAAGTTATTACCCATTGGAGAAACTCTAAACCTGAACACAAAGCATTAGTATAGAAAGACTACAATGCTTGGCCAGAAATCAAACATGCCTATGGGATTGCTTTTTGGATTGACTCTGACTTCTCTGTATTTATTTTGGAATCTGAAAATTTCTAGCCAGTAATAGTCCAAAACCACAATTTCATCTTTTAATATTACATCAGAAGTGGTTTATATACTGCCCAACTTACAGTACATTATAAATGGAAATAAGTCAATGAGAAAGCCCTGAAGACCAGACTTACTAGAAATGGCTCAATCCTAAAGCTTTTGCTTGTAGTCTCACTGAGTTCAATAAGGCAGTTCATATGTTTAAGTGTGAAGGCTCAGAACGCCCTGGGGAAAATGAAGAGTGGATAATTGTTTCTAACATATCATTTACATGTTGTGAGCTGTTCCCAATTGGCCACAGGGAAGCCTGCACTAATTCATGGCTTGAGGTGAGGACTCTGAATACTAACCTGACATTCAGGGAGTACAGAATGCTAAGACTTACTTGAGAAAGTAAATTTAATAATTTTTTTTTTAACAAAGTAATGAAAATTACATCTCTGATTGTCTATGTCAGACACTCTATTTGTCAATACAAAGGAAACTCTTTTAGTGGAAATGCAATACTGAAACCGTTTTAGGAAAATAACCATTCCAGTGCCCAGGGAGGGTCAGTGAGTGTATCGCTACATGTGCACAAGGCAGATGGCTGCAGACTTGTCCCAGTACCCGCTCCCTCGCCCTTCTACACTGCAAAGCTTAAATCCCGGCCCAACTCAGTTGGAAGGAAATATTTGATTAAATCTCAAGTTTATTCACTCCTTAATATTCAGCAGTGGCAGTACTTAGAGGAAAACATGCATATGTCACTAAGATGAATCTACTAAGATACTCCCATATCACTTTACATTGATTTCAAAAGAACTTCTACTTAAAGTAAAAACTCATCAATTTCCAGTCCTTCAGCAATCATATAATTGCCTGATGTAAGTCCGTTGGAGTCTACTGGAGTCTCTCCAACTGCTTTAATATGTCTGGAGATGAAATATATCAAGTGAAGTGACTAGGCAGTGACAGTAGGGAAGATTGCCTAGGACTCCAGATGAGCTTCCCATCAGTTTCCCACAGCTCTTCTCCCCAAGCAGCTCTCTGATTAGGAAATAGCAACAGCTATACTCCGCTGACTTTGGATAAGGCAATAAGGCTGTGACTACTGTGCGTACACTGTTAGTTGACGGCTTCCTTTTGATAAGTGTTTGAAGGATAGCAGCTTAATTATTTTTCAGCGGCTTATGTTAACAGTATAGATGAAGACATGGGAATAAAATATATAAGTCAAAAAGTAAATGTATTTTGCATTATTCTGTTTCTCAGATAAGACATCTCTCTAAAACGAAGGAAAACATTTTCATTCTTTTCACTAATACAAATGATTCGATTCACTTGTCCTCAGACAGGCATCTAGAGCCATTTGGGATATGCAGAAGTCATTGTGTGATCTGGGAAGCAGAGAAATAAACAATGCATTTAAGATTATCAAATTCTGAATTACAAAAAAAAAAATCAAATATAAGAGCAAAGTTCAAGTAAGTAACATTATCACAAATAGGCAATCTCATCAGAAATATCATTAATTTAATACAGCCATTCCTGAGATATTTACTGGAGAAAAACTGAAGTACTGGCCACCTGTACTTTCCAGTTTGTTAGTGCTGAACCTGAAAAATAATGTCTGTTTCCCACAGCAGAGGTGATTTTGTAAACTATGTTCTAGAGAATAGAAAATTTCTGTCATTGCTGGATTTACCTGGCCAAGTACCAAATTTTAGCCAAATAGTCTCTGTGTTCACTAGAAGCGGCACTTCAGGTAATGCCTTCAACAATTACAGTACATTCAATATGTTTTAATTGCACGCTCAAGAAATCTCCAGTTAATTACTGCAAATCCAGTCGAGGCAAAGTTATCTAATGTACAATTTGAGTATAGGTATGTGAAAAACAAGGTAAAGTCATGTCTCCTAATGGGAAAAAAATATAAATTACAAAATTTTTCAGCCTGATGCGACTCCATGCAAATATTCAAACCTATACGTGTTCCTGTATGGATCTGTACACCTCTTTCAAAATTTGGCCTAATGAGATTAAATTTCATTGAATTTTAGGCTTCTAAAAGTTTATGTCCCTTTTGAAAGGAAATGGTTACTTTAAAATGTTGTAATCATTAATTTCAACTGTGCTTACATTGATTTTATTTTCAGTGTGCATCCCAAAAATTGACTTTAAATACTACAGAATATTGGCTGCAAGCAGGCAAAATCCAATTATGTAAGATATTTTCAAAGATATAGACCTGTCATCCCCTCAATTTAAACTGAAGTGGTTAGTGTCACTGGTATATATACGTACCTGATAGCTATAACTGATAGTTAGTATAACTGATGTGTTAGTATCATATACTGTAATCATCTTTGCAAAAGCCATTGATCAACATTGATTTTGCAAAACTACTAAATGAATATTGTATATATATCTGAGAAAACAATGTTTTGCAGGCAATTAACAAAGCAAACTAAGAGGCGAAGTCCGTGTTAAAAAAAAAACTCCTGAGAAATTTCCACTGTCTTAAGCTTGTTTCTGAATTAAGCTATGCTAAGACCAAGAGGCCTGATCTTGCAAACTGATGTAGTCTGGCAGATGACAATTAAATAATCGTTTACATCTATACTACCCTTCGTGATCCTTTATGTGTCCTTTGTACCAGTTGCTATCTTCCATCTATGCTAGTAGCACCCTCTAGTGTGTACTGGCCCCAGCTCCACAGGTCCTTCTGCCTGCTCACATCCAAGCCTCTCTATCTCACATCATGGACTTTTACGTGGACCACTTTTTAGACTTCTGAGGTCTAGTTTTTATTTCAGAAACTGTTCTCAGGCTGAGCTGAAAACCTTCAATGAGAAGTCACCCAGCAACATACCGATAGGTGACAAAAATTTGGACTTCTGCAATTGTGCACCCTCCCTCAGACGCAGGCCTTCAGTCAAATTGTCTTTTGCCGGTCTATGTGACCTCTCTCTGAGCCAGAAACATTTTAACATGCAAGAGGTAAACCATTCCAAATGTTGTGTGAGAGAGAACTGCATGTTCCACTCCAAAACAGATTTCAGATGTTTTCTAGCATGTGTACTACATTATTTCTAGATAATGTAGGAGGATTATGGAGAGATTCATACTGACAGGGTAGGTGTACAATACACGTTTGCGCCTATAGGCATGGAACAATTTAAGATCACAGTGTGATCCTATTAGAACATCATCTCACTTTGCCAGAAAACTATTATATTGCAATGGATCCCAGAAACTTGTTAATTTTATAATGTAGAATGGAAGAAAATTACTCATCTCACTCTTTGTTTCATGGAAATAGTCAAAACTAACTATTTATTTTAGTAAAGCTAAGTATTTTTTTCTTTTTTTTTCCCCATAAGCATATGCATTCATCAGCTTCATATTCCAGTTACACAGATCCATTCAAATAGGATATAAAACTAGAAATAAAACTCAAGCAAATCCAGCAAATTCTGGCTGAATCAAGGTAAGTTTTACATAAATACTGTCCCAAACTATAGATTATTCTAAGGTTTGAACAAAGTCCAGTTTCCAGAGTACTTAAAACTTGGCCTCAACTTGGTGAAACATGACCAAGAATCACCAAAAGTTTGGCAAAACCTAGGGAACCTGTCTGGAGAATATAACAAAAGCCAAAGCCCAGAGAGGTTCACATTGACAAGGTGTCAGTGCATTTAATGTTGCCGAGATAGTGACTGCTTGCTTTCTTTCACAGATTGTAACTTGTATACACCTGAAAACATTAATGGAAAAGGATTTCTGAGTGTTATAATAAGATTTAATGTTTAATCAAAACAGGGTAAAATTTTTAATGTGATAAAAACAGGGCTTGTTGCAGTTATGATGATTTTGGTTACGAATAAAAGCGCCATGTTTGAAAATACAAGAAAACACAGCACATCAGAGATCTGAGGTACTTCTCTGTGCACAGCACTTTTAGTAGAAGTTCTGGTTCCATCGGTTCCCACCACTCTTTCTGCACATGTCTGTGACCGACAGCGATGCCCAAAGCAGCTGCCTGCTGCAAATCAGGTGACTCAGATGTCTTTGCTGTGTGACACAAAGTGGCTGGACATAGAAATCTCATTTTCTTTAGGCGTGAATTCTGTTAACCAGGTACTTGCATTACTAGCCTATTAATATCTATTTTCACCTCTTTGTCGGCGACATGGACAGTAAGGTAGAGTGCACCCTCAGCAAGTTCGCCGATGACACCAAGTTGTGTGGTGCCGTTGACACGCTGGAGGGGAGGGATGCCATCCAGAGGGACCGTGACAGGCTGGAGAGGTGGGCCTGTACCAGCCTCATGAAGTTCAACCAGGCCAAGTGCAAGGTCCTGCACCTGGGTCGTGGCAATCCCAGGCACAAATACAGGCTGGGCAGAGAATGGATCTAGACCAGCCCTGAGGAGAGGGACTTGGGTGTGCTGCTGGACGAGAAGCTCAACATGAGCAGGCAATGCGCCCTTGCGGCCCAGAAGGCCAACTGCATCTTGGGCTGCAGTGTGGCCAGCAGGTCAAGGGAGGTGATTCTCCCCCTCTACTCTGCCCTGGTGAGACCCCACCTGGAGTACTGTGTCCAGTTCTGGAGCCCCCAACACAAGAAGGACATGGACCAGCTGGAGAAGGTCCAGAGGAGGGCCACGAAGATGATAAGAGGGCTGGAGCACCTCTCCTATGAAGACAGGCTGAGAGAGTTGGGGCTGTTCAGCCTGGAGAAGAAGAGGCTCCAGGGAGACCTTATAGCAGTCTTCCAGTACCTCAAGGGGGCCTACAAGAAAGATGGGGAGAGACTGTTCAGTAGGGCCTGTTGCAATAGGACAAGGAGTAATGGTTTTAAAATAGAGGGAGGTAGATATTAGGAAGAAAATGTTTACAATGAAGGCGGTAGAACACTGGAACAGGTTTCCCAGAGAGGTGGTGGAGGCCCCATCCCTGGAAACGTTCAAGGTCAGGCTGGATGAGGCTCTGAGCAACCTGATCTAGTCAGGGATGTCCCTGCTCCTTGCAGGGGGGTTGGACTAGATGACCTTTGAAGGTCCCTTCCAACCCTAACCATTCTACGGTTCTATGATTCTGTGATCTAAGCAGCTCATGAAGACACAGTGTAGCTTTAGTAGTGACAGGTCAGATGATGTCTAGAATATCTAGCAATTAAATGGCACTTTTTAATTCTTAGATTAAAAAAAATCATAGATAAGTACTCCAAATTTAGACGAAGACAGGAAATTAAAGGTAACAGAGTAATTCCAGAGTGGAAATTTAATCCGAATCTCTGAAACTAATGTCATGCAGTAGTCATGGAAATTGCCCAGTTAGGGATATCCTGAGGAAAGCACACATGTAAGCAGAGACTGACATTAGAATAGTCCAGTAGTTAGAAGGACTGACTGGCCAGAAGTCACACTTATTTGGAAAAGGAATGGACTCACAGTCATTTTGGGGTGAGTTATTATCATAAAAAGCATCATCACCTTCATCTTTCCATCGTTACATATCCTTGCACATACTTGAACAAAGCTAAGCAAAGATATGAAGTAATTTTAATGCAAGATGGGATAACTTAGTGTCTTCAGTTGGGACAGAGAAAATAAAAGGAAGATATTCTAGAAGTCTATAAAAAATGAAATATATGGAGAAAATGAATAGAGGAAGCACAATTCACTGTTTTTCATAGTATAATATCAGGGAGTACCCAATTTGTTTACCAGGCAGAAAGTATGAGACAAACAAAGGAAGTAGTTTTTCACACATAATTTAATCTCATGCAAAATTAAATTGCAGAACCCATTATCACGGGATGTTGTAGAGGTCAAAAGTCCAAAAGGTTCCAAAAGGCATTAAAAAATTCTCATGAAGAATAGATCTGTCAGAGGCTACATAGCATGACAGTCCAGATGAGACCCACAGTTCAGGAAATGCTTACAACCACTGATTGTCATAAACGAACAACTTACTCCAGGAAAATGAGTAGGTTAAGCATACTCTATTTCTATCATACTTATATTAAGTGTCAGCTACTGGTCACTGCAAGGCACAAAATAATAGGCACAGTGGACAGATGATCGGATTCAATATGGTATTACTTATGCTCTTTTCTACTTGTTATTTATATAAATTAAAAGTAAATACTGAATGATTGCCATTTTGACTTGGTAGTATCTTAAAATAAATCAAATTGGATAAAAGGCAATGCAAGGTGCACAGTAATGATCAGATGCTCTCTGTAGCACCACGACTAGAAGAGTTCCAGCTTTCGTCTTGATTACAGTTTTCTTTGCTTAATTCCACATAATCAGCTTCCGAAAGTATTGTATGTATTTTTCACTCTAGTAGTAAGGATTTGATAAGTTATCTATATCATTATGGATTGCACCATCCAAATAATTTTCTTTAAAAGCAAGTTGTCCTCAAAGATCCTCATGACATTTATGAAATATTGATGCATGTTGGAGAGTGCCAAAACACAGAAGAAACAGACTGCTGCACATTGCCGTTATTGCAGGGAGTGTTTCAACCGCAAAGCAGTATATATATAATGACATGTTTAAAAAAGACAGTATGCGTGACCTTAGAGCACATCACATTAAAATACACCTTATGGCTCTAATAATCTGTCTTAGTAAGGAAATTTCCAGTTCTCCTTACCATGTTTACAGAAAGAAGTACTATGTGTTAACATTAGGCAGGAAAGAAAGTTTCCATAGGCAATGACCATAGCAACAAGTAACAAGATGCATTTTGGCAGCCAACACATGTGGTAGTTCTATTAGCTCGGAGTTTTCAAGTAAGAATCCCCAAAGATCAGCTGCACACAGGAGCCGCTTAATTTTGTGTCAGCTACATGTACTTTTTTCCAACTCAGCAAACTGTGCAAATAATTTGGCTAGAAATTAGATGGTTCCTGGCAATTTTAAGTGCTTGGAAGAACATATGCTAAATAGCTTTCTAGTTTGTTTTGCCCTCAATATATTTCAACAATTGAAGGAAAAAAAAAAAAAAAGAAAAGAAAAAGAAAAGAAACAAAGATTAGAATACATTACAATAAAATAATTGTCAGTGTAATAGCTAATAACCAATTCTGATGTGTAAGGTTGTTTACGAGTTCTGGTACTATAATGGTGTTCTGAGATCATCTTTTGATTTCAGTAGACTTATGACATTGTCTTGTTCCTTCATGGTTAATTTGGAATATTTTATGACAGAACTACACTATGATGTAAATTCTTGCAAATTAAGCAGGATTCACTTTAGTTAATAGTTAGAGATATCAAAAGAAAGCCAAAGCTTTTTGCTGCCATATCACCAGGAAACAGTTTTATTATTAGGACACTAGCTATTGCTTTGGACAACAGTAGCTATTAGTCTCAGAAGTAGATCTGAGCATTCACTATATTTTCATTTGATGTTCTGATCTGACAATAGCAAAGCAAAAGTTGAAGGGAACTAACTGTACAGAATTCAATGCAACCAAAAGTGTAACTGGTTCAACCAGCATCAAACATGAGCATGCTCCAGATGAGTTTGTACAAGCTCACAAAATACAGATGTTTGTAGCAGAACACATATCCCAAGGCTGCTTTGATGCACATTTTGTACAGGAATGTGTGATGTATATGGAACCCTTCTAGTTTATTTATTACTTGCCCAGGGCTAGGCTCAGTCTAGACCTTGCTATTTTCCTCTTCTCTCCCCTCCTTCAAGAATACCACAGCTAGAAGATTAGATTTGTGTGAAGGAACTGTGCCCTCCAACAACAAAAAAGGTCAATAAAGAGAAGCTTTCCCAATCTGTCATCTCCGTTATTTCTGCCTTGATTGGTGCACTGGTGATTAGTGACTTTATAACAATAACTCAGGTTTTCTGTTCCTACTCTTGTCTGTTGCTCCTGGGCATCTTTTCTGCTTTGTTTTCTGGTCCCTTCTGCATCATGCTTTTAACATATCCAGTATTGCATCCTCTTCATCAAATGACATGAATCTATAAAACACCTATAAAAATACACTTTTTGAGTACAGAACATTAATAGAAAATAATAGCTTCTGCCATCACATGAAATAGGAAGCACTGGCCATAACTAAAGGGCCCTAATAAAACTGCTTATCTTACAGATCAGCAACTTGTTCTAACTTCAAATTTGGATTTAACTTCAAAGTTGGCCCTTCTTTGAGCAGAAAGACCAGATGACTTCCAGAGGTCCTTTCTAATCCAGACTAGTCTATGTTTCTCAGTCCTGCAAAGATATCCTGGCTACTAACATTCACTAAAACTCCCAAAGGAGAGATCCATTTATAATAACCACTTATTTGTACACACTTCCATAATCACTGTCTTGTAGGAACATCCTCTAGGCTCCAATGAGCATTTCCCTCTCTGTAATCACCTAAAGAAAACCACAGAAAAAAAGGAAAGCGAAGAGGTAGCTGCAGAGGAGTTTCCTGTCGGAGTTACAGAACAGGAAAATTAAGATCACAATAATATGCAAGGACAAAAATGATGCACCCTCAGTGTTTCATTGCAGACATCTCCTTGGCAGATCTTCCACTGCGTCTGTGAAAGCTGTGTGCAAACAGGGAATCCAGTAAATGTACTGATCATGATTTTTTAAAGATGGGGTCTTACATCCACTGAAAGTCAGGAAGGAAAAGAAAATTTAAAAGCCCATTACAAGAGTTGCTGTTAGTAGACTCTCTCCAGAACAGCAGGAAAGCTCAAGAAGGAAGTGCGCAGACTGAAACATGAGAAATATATATTTGCCTGAAGCAGAATAATATCTGGAAGTGTGAAGGCTCTAGGTTATCTAGGCAATCGGAAGCAACTCCACTGGGAGAGAAGGAATGTGACTGCTCCTCAGGCAGGAAATGCTACTTGCATAGCCCCAACAGCCAAGGCCAATGAGGGGTTGCTGTCCTGGTGACCAGCAAGGGATCTACCGTACCCTACTGATTTTAAAAAAAAAAAAAAGAAAGAAAAAAATGCCCTAAGGACTCTGCTGCTTCTTTGTAGTGGTGCTTATACATTTCAAAGAGTGGTGCTTCTGGGACTCAGTGCTGAGGAAGCTGAAAGAGTGGATCTGCTGACTTGTGAAATATCAGAAAGTGCCACTGCAAAGGGCCCCAGATCCACCACAGAAAAGCTGCCAGGGCTCATCTAAATCACAGACTACTCCACCACATTATTAACCCACATAGGCACCGATGGTTCCTCTGGGACTAAAAGTGAGCAGATCAGAAATTAGTAGAGCCAGAGGCTCAGATTATATTCCCCTCAACTCTTTCATTTGTATGAAAAAGCTAGACAACAACTGACCTCTTTTGGATAATATGATGTATACACATGCTTTCAGGAGGAGTCAGGAAGGACTAAATAAAAGTAGCTAGCAGAGGGAAGAGAAAATAATATACCCTGTTTATGTGCATATCTGTTCTGGTGGCACTTTGGCTTCCTTCTTGATGCTGCAAACAGACTGCCACGTAGAGATAGTGTGATACAGGAAAAGAAAGGAAAGAAACTTTTTGGTTACAGTCATTTGAAATTCTTGAAGAAATTTCAATCATTAAGGATTATTGATTAAGGTGGCATGAGAATCAGAAAAAAAAAAAATGGTCACTTTTGAAGTTGCTGCTTCCTCCTAAAGCAGAGTGCTAGCAAAATCTGGAAGCCTTCGTATCATAAAAATTATGACCTGATTAGAATAACAAAGATTTATTGGATAAAGCTTTCACAAAGATTTCACTTGTTCAGAAGTAAAATACAGTAGGAAGATTATTTAGGTTACCTGGAAATCATGGCTATATGTATTCTTGTACCATTTAGGGTAGAATGAAATAGCAACCACACTCCTGGTAAGGACAGCAGTGGTTGTCCATAGATACCTGAGACAATAACAAGTGGACAAAAGCTTTTGTGGGGTGCAACCAGTGTAAATATGCAAAGCACAAGAGCTGATACTAATGAGAGCTCTAAAATAGAAAGTAGAAATTAACACCCCTATACTAATAAACTAATGATTTATTAACTTTCCCAGGCAAATGAATTAGGGACTTTCGCAGACAGCAAGGTCACCCAGTATGGAGTTGGCTATGTCTAAGCTGATGAACTCCCTTTGTGTCTAAAACATGGTGCCTGCACGCACACGGCTTAGTGAAAAAGTCTCTGGAGTGTTTTCGCTTCTGAACTGTACCTGGCAATTATTTGGGAGAATATCAGTCATCATGTCAGGGAGTTTTCCAGCAATTCACTGACACAAAAACATTTACTGGCAGTGCTTCACTCTCTGGTACAGATTCAGCCAGAGAGGATTCATCTTGCATGTTTTTAATATACCTCCAATGCAGATGCTACTCCCAACATAGAAGTCCTTAGTATTCAGTAAATGAAAACAGGCACTTTTAGAAAGGATTTAATCTAGCCTAATTTGGACATTTATTTTTAAATGAGAAAAAGTCGCAGCCCATTTCTTTCTCCTGACTATAGATTACAGGTTCAGATAGAAATGTCTGCAATTTTTATGTCTATGTATGGTCAAACAAATTTCACACAGAGAAGAAACAAAGCGTAATGAGCAATTCTTGGCTACAAAAGAGAATGACTGTTCTCTTGTATTGTGTTCCTAAAACAGGCAGAAGCAAGTCAAGGATGAGATGCTAGAAAGCATTTATTGTTAGGGTAACCATGAAGTTACCAAGCCATCACCAATTGTATCGATTTCAGACTATTCCTGCAATTTAGCAATGCCATTTTGAATTACAGTCATGCTTTCTTTAACCTCTGCCAACTGGTTGTCTTCTGCAAATATCTTGTTTTTCTCTAGTGCCAAGCACAGGTTGCACATGAAAATTTAGAAGGGCACTAGCCCCAGGGGAAGCTGGTTTCACCTCACTGACATGTCACCTTACGAAAACCACTTCTTTTAACTATAGGTCTCCGCACAGTTTCGTATCTGCCTCACAGTTAACCATACTTCCTAATTTGTTCATGACAATCCCATAAGCCTACATAAGACAAGTTGTATCATAAATGGTATTTCCCTTTGCCCATTAGACTACTTGCTCTACCAAGGAAGGATATTAATTTTGTTTGAGAAAATGTTTTATTGACAAGCAATGATTTGCATTTTTATCAATCTACTATTTTCCCAGCAAATAGGTCTCATTCAAAATTACTTTCCTTCTACGCTAAACGTAGTTTATTTGCCTTTTGAGAGGTCTCAACAAATCCCTAGTCCTCCATGAGTTCCCCAAGAAGAGCACAACAATTCAGAAATTGCTTCATCTTGTTCCCTAAGTAAACTCTATAGTCTCATACTACGCTATATTAATTTATCTAAATAGCCACTAACTGACCTTTCTCCTTTCATGTCCCATATTCTTATTAACATTAATGATAATACAAATTGTCATAAAACATTTAGTTTTAGCCAAGCTTTTTATTAACTTTTCTTTTTTTGTCTCTTGATAATTTTAAGTCTATTGGAATCTTCACCTTTCTAGTTTTACACCTGCACACTTCTTCCTCACACTTATGCCACTTTTTAGAGCATAGAAATATGCCTGTTCCTACTTTCAGGAGGATTTTTTTTTTTTCAGTTTTCCAGTCATTGACGAATACTTTCTATTTCTTGTGTCTTACTATACTTCCCTTTTTCCTCTGCATCAGAATGTTATGAGGCATATCTTCAAAGCACAGAGAAAATTTCTTATATTTAGAGATAAAATTGACATGTATTAAATATATCATTTAAGGTATTTTATGCTGAACATTGAAATGCAGAAGAAATATGAAGGTTTTATTGTTTAAAGATGTTCTCTGAGACACAATGCGTTTGACTTGGATGATAACATTAATACTTTATAGTACATGTGGACTGTGTAACACGGAAGTCTCGAAGTACTCCATGGAGAAAATCTTTTTTACTATTTTCAGGCTTCCAACAAGTTTATATAACTTAAAGCATGTTTTCGGGATGAAATAAAGAATATACAAAACTCCAATCAAAACAAGATATGTCTATGTGGCTGCCAAAATCTAGGCAGAAAAATCCATTAAAAATAACTATGGAGTTTCCTAAGTAATTAGTAGGACAAAAATAAAAATGCAGCTACAGGAAAATGTAAGAAACACAGTGTATATTTAGCATCCTTGTAGAATGGAAAAATCCCTCCCTCCTTCCCCTAGATCTCCTTCTACTTTAATTTCATTGGGGAGAACAATTTAACAGGAGGACTCATTAAAAAAAAAATTAAAACAAAGAGCTAAAAAGTTTTGCAGGCATGATGGAGGCATCTTAAACAGCAAGTCTGGATCTTAGCAAAAGATCATTGGAATGTAGCACACCTGATTTTTCAAAGCTTCTCAGCAAAATCCCTTGCTAAGCTGAAGGAAAGAAACTATTGTGGACTAAGAGAAAAAGATTAGTAGTTGGTTAAAAGACAGACAGCTAGGCAGAATTAAATAAATACACTGAGATGGGAAGAATCTGCTCTAAGGTCTCTTTTGCTGCTACACATTTTCAGAAGTTAGTGGAAAATGGAATAAATAATGACTTCACAAATGTTGCCAGGTTCACAGATGACACAGATGTACTTGGGATCATCAAATCTAAAATTGTCTGAATAGAGCAATAAAAAGTTTTCACTAGAAAGAGTTACCAGGCAATTAAATTGCCTGAAGATGAAAGCCATTATCCAGTAAATGAAAAACTATGTATGTAGAGGGAAAAAAATTCCTAAGCACAGATACAGAAAAGCATGTCTGAATTTCATATTTCTTCTCAAAGACTAGAGAGTTATTTTGAATATATTTGTGAAAATATTAACTCAAAGCTCATCCACAGTCAAAAGTCAAATATGAGTTGGAATTACTAAAACAAAAGAAGAAAACACATCAGAAAATGGTAAACATAATGCAGAAAACATAAAATATTGCATCATTTCATGGCATCATGCCTTTCAGGTATGATACAATTAGGAAACGCACAGGGAAGGAGGCAATGAGGATGATATGGAAAGATTCCTGTATAAAAGACTGTTAAGTAGACTAGTACCTGAAAAGAGATATTTGAGGAAGGATGTGTTAATCTACAAAATCATGAAGACTATAGAAAAGTTAAGCAGTTTAACACATAGATTTTAAAAAATATAAGTTCAGTGAAAAATCCATATCTGGTTTGGAGAAAATTTGGAAGATGGATGAGGGAATGAAACAGCTGAGTGAGAAATCAGATGCAAGTAAAACACTCTTTTGCACTTTCCATCACATAAATGATGTGTTTCATTGTCATGCATCTCTTATTTTGCCAGAAAGAAAAAAAAAGAAGAGGAGAAGAAAATAGCAATTCCCTCCAAATACTAAACACAACTGGTTTTCATTTCATGTAGATTCTATCTCATAATTAAATTATAAGCAATAGTTAAGTATTTATCTATGTAATTTCTCAGATAGGTTGTTTTTTTTTTTGTGCTATGTTATTTAACAAAAATTTTGGCTGAAGCACAGAATAAGGCTTTGGGCCTTCTGACTGCCTTTTTTAATATCTCCTATTTGTACACACGTATGTGTTTTATTTGTTTGATTGTAATGGGTTTATCTGCCTTGTTGGCTTTTTTCCCTCCCCCTTTTCTTTCATATCTTTTTTCTCCAAAAGCTTTGATTTTTCAGGAATGAAAAAACATACCAGGTTGTGAACCAAAGGATACATAACCATTTAATAGTCCTTCAGGATGGAATTGTAGGGTTTTATCTTTTATGTGTATAGCAATTTAGCTCATTTGGGCCCAGGACCAGGACTGGAACTGGCCAAACCCACAAAACAACTAATTGAACCCTTCAGTTGAAACCCATGATCCTGAAATCACCCTTCCCCAGCCAGCCACTGCCTGATGGAGCCCAGCCTCAACACTGCCACACCTTCTCCTTTGAAGTTACGGAAGCATTTAGACAGCAGTGATACTGCTTCTTAAAAGCAGATGTGAAGTTTATCTGGTGCCCAAATTCAAGCCCTATCTGCACTGTCCATGTGTGGGCATTCCAAGAAGAATGTTTTGGCACAAATCAGCCTTTCTGGGCCCGTGGCATGATCTGTGCCCAGTCCAGATACCGCTGAACATCTCAAGTGCCCCTGGGAGGGATACTATGCTCTCAGAGCTCGCCACTCTGCCCCAGGATGGGGGCAGAAACTCCACCCCCTTGACTGCATGTGCTGTCAGTTCCAAATCTGGCTGTCTAGGAGTGAGTATGAAGATAGCAGGATCAGCCTGAAGGACTCAGCAGGCTCCAGGATTCCTGGACTAGATTGTCCTCTGCAGAAATCCTGCCCTGACACTCGGTCCAGGATCCCTGCTGCCACTCAAAATCTCCTTCACAGTACAGCAGCCCATCTGCAAGAGGTCTGCAGCAGCATCCATTGTGGCCCAGGCTCTAGTGGAAACATCTAGAAATCAGGAAGGAATTTCAACCCTCTTGGCTTGAATACACTCAAGTTCCCAGCCAAAACACCAGCTCAAAGACTATCCAGGAGTGCTGTCACTCCTTGTTTAACTCATGCCACTCTGTTAACATTTGTACCAGAGTGAGAGCACAACACAGTGATCTGACTTTTAAGACATTTAACTGCAAGTACTGCAGCTGAGTGTCTTTTCAAAACCTGTTTCTCTAGGCAATGGGCATTCAAACCTGTGTAAACTTCTCTCTGAGCACGAGTGGGATTTCCATTTTCCCGCACAAAACTTCTGGCTAGATGCGCCATAGCCTGGGCTGTACAGTAATTCTCTCCCTCCCACTCCTTCTTGTAGTCCAATAGAACTCTTCAGTCTCGAGCAGGAATCAAATGCTCTCACATGTATTTTGGATGAGTGCTTTCAGAACTACTCTACTTTATAGGAAAAGGAAATTTTAATCATATTGGTATGGATCAAGAGAAAATCTTGACTTGCCTAACTTTAGATGTGACTAACAGGATGGATGCTCTGCTCCCCTATTCAGCACTTCAGGGCAGAATCCAAGTCTGATCCTTTCCTATACCTTTCCCTCTCAGCTCACTCTCAACAGCTATTTACTGTTTCAGGAAACCCAGGTACCTCACCCAGGGCTCTGAAGCCAGCTCTAGAGGCCACTGGCTGTACTGGATCTGTCTCAGTTCCCTTCCACCCCTTAAACTCCTTCATGTCAGTTCCCTGAGTGATTGCACACACTCTCAGAGTGGCGTGGTGAGTGAGTCTAGAGAATGTTCACTTCTTGGATAAGCTGTTTTCCTGAGTGCTCAGTGTCACAATGATGGGAATTTTAAGCCTCTCCAAGCCTTCAGTCAGTCTGGAAGAAATCTCTCTTTCAAATTAAAGCCAACCCCTACCTTGTTTTTGTTATAGCATCCAATTCATCATTAGGGACTGAGGCTTATACTTTACTCATAGCATGATAAGATTTATTCTTATTCCAAAGAATTAGGAAATACTTGGTTATTGATTTGTATTCTCCTCTAATTTGAAGAAAAATCAGTTGGAAGATCAGCATAACAGCTTCATCTGTAAAGGCAAGTATCCCTTCAGACCTGGAATTTACCATTTCCTTACTGGACAGACACTTGTTCTAATGAGGAGCAGGGGAATTATGCCTGCAGTATTCCTTCACTTGTAACTCTAGGAACACTTGAAGATCTGCTGTTTCTGAATAATTTTTAGCATATGCCTTTCCTCTCCAAATTCTGAGTTATTTTTTAATATGAAAGAATATACTCAGTCCTGAACAACATGGAATCGTAAGTTGCTACTATCTTTCAGCCAACATGACTTCACATGCATTGATTTAGATGCCATCTCATGTTAAATGAGCTTTCAAATGAGAAAGATATTGCAGAGAGAAGTTGATCATGCATATTAGCACTGAATATATGCTTTGTAGAGCTGAATGAACATTGCTGAACTGCTCAGAAACACTTGCACTTAAATTAATGAACTACATCTGTTTTTTCTTCTGAATAAAATGAACACATAGATAAAGCACAAACACAAGGTACTGACTTCTGTGCAGGGCTGAACCTCATTCCTCCTAAAGAGTTTGAGAAGTGAATTTCACGGTAGAGTACATAATTCACTGAGTATTCCCAGAAAGATGAACTTTTAATAGAATTGAGGCCGAGTTATTCATTCACTACATTGAGCACAGTAAAGAGAAATGTGGTTCACATCATCAAATAGCATTTTCAGGTAATGTGTACAAGTGCTCCTCATGGTACCAAAGTCTCTTGAATTATAAGTATATTTTGTCTGAACATATTTTTAAACAGAATATCATCAGATCACAAAGGAATTTCTCCAACAATCAGATAGGTCGTGACCACAACTAGGAGAAGGGGAAAGAACTTGCCTATTTCCATTCTACAACATGGAAAATTGCTCACTAGAAAGTTGTTCCTAGCTTTATCTAGGAATGTCATCAAACAACTTTGCAACTCATTCAGACATCTAAATCACTAATGACACTTTGCTTACGCATCTCTCTTTTTTTTTTTTTTTTTTTTTTTTTTGCTATGGCTGTTGTCCTGCAACATTAAGCTTAAGGCAGAGTGAGAAAGTAAAAAAGATGGCATTAAAATATTATATTAAGAGCTGCATTGGGATGTTGGAGAGAGTCCAGAGGAGGGCCACAAAGATGATAAGAGGGCTGCAGCACCTCTCCTATGAGGACAGGCTGAGAGAGTTGGGGCTGTTCAGCCTGGAGAAGAGAAGACTCCTGGGAGACCTTATAGTAGTCTTCCAGTACCTCAAGGGGGCCTACAAGAAAGACAGGGAGAAACTGTTCACTAGGGCCTGTTGTGACAGGACTAGGGGTAATGGTTTCAAAATAGAGGGAGGTAGATTTAGATTAGATATTAGGAAAAAATTGTTTGCAATGAGGGTGGTAGAATATTGGAACAGGTTGCCCAGAGAGGTGGTGGATGCCCCATCCCTGGAAACGCTCAAGGCCAAGTTTGATGAGGCTCTGAGCAACCTGATCTAGTCGGGGATGTCCCTGCTCCTTGCAGGGGGGTTGGACTAGATGACCTTTGAAGGTCCCTTCCAACCCTAACCACTCTATGATTTTATGACTCTATGTTTTCCTCTGTTTTAGAAATGTTGTAGTAAAGCAAATTCACTCCCTTAGTTTCAAGTAACTTGTCAAAGGTAGACATCAGTAATTTATGAACAAAATTCTTCACAAAACCCCAAAACCAGTGCTTCCAGGCAGATAATGTATTTCCAACCTGCTGTTTCTAACCTTTTTGATTCTTAGATCTATCATACGGGTGTTAGTTTGCTTTAAAAATTAGTACATAAATATGATAAGAAGTAAAATGTGGTTAAAGGTGAAGCAATTAAAAAAAATAATTGTTTCTTTTGTATTCTTCAATTCCAATACTTGTTTCAGAAACCTTGTCTGGAGCCCACTGAAGTCTGATGAACTTGTAGCTCTTTTCTTCACCAGTGAAACCCTGTTACTGAACACCATGTGATTTAGTTCACTAGGAATATGACAGTGACTGTTCTTTCCTCAGAAAAGTTTGAATAACTTTGTCCTGGTTGTTGTTTCAAAGCAAAATTTGGGAAAAAAAAAAAGAAGAAAAACAACAGTAAAAGTTTACATTAACAGGTAACATGAGTATATGAGATCAGCTCCTCATGTTCTAGGTCACAATTATTATCTCTGTAAAAGCTGGAAGCATTTGGAAATGTTTCTTTCAGTTCCAGAACTATTTATTTTTCTGTT
Source organism: Chlamydotis macqueenii (assembly GCF_036417535.1). NCBI lineage: Eukaryota > Metazoa > Chordata > Aves > Otidiformes > Otididae > Chlamydotis > Chlamydotis macqueenii. The sequence goes on from NC_141558.1 coordinate 26,863,506, forward strand.
ACTGATCTGAGTAATCTCTATCCTGACCAGAAGTTCAGGGGTTTAGGTTTGTCAGTTTTCTGAAAGAATTTTTTTTTAATGCAAAATGCAATGTCTCAGCTATATCTGTAATTAAACATTTTCACATAAAAAAGGCCTACACATGGGCATAATATAATTTGTTAGTGAAGACCACATTATAATTTTATCCCAGTACAGAAGTTTATAAGTTTGACAAAGCTGTTATTAAATACTGCTTCCTATGTACAGCTCATGGCAATATTTATTCCACTATTTAGAGGGCCACAAATAAGTAAAGTGCTTACACATGCCTAGTTTGAAGCCAACATGTACTTCCGGGTCTAATAGCCCCAAGGAGTTTACTCATCTTCTTGCGTGAACACATGTGATTCACCAATTCAGTGATCCAATGGATGAGCAATAATGAAAATAAGGAAAGGAAGTAATTTCTGAGGGCTTGCGTGTCTGATAACTCAGTGACAGAAGACCTCATTCCGGCCTCTCGCACAAGCTGCACACTGGCCAAGATTCAGATACCTGCAAGCCAATCATATACCACATACATACAGACATTGTATGCACGCAAGTGAATTGAGCCTTAGGTGGGTCATGGAGTGTATGGCTTTCTGAATCTAAACAGATGTGAAAGACCTCGTGGAGGCCAGGCTGGCACACTCCACATGCACAAGAATTACAGAACAGAAGTTAAGACTGACAGAGAAGAGAGATTAACTGGTCACACTTGTAATGCAGATGTGAAAGTAGATAAATCCTTCATTTAACTTGGAATTTCTCCCACAGTCTTAAGGCAAGTGACTCCAGAAAGACCCTGAAGCACTGGGGCAGAGAAGAACAGGAGAAAATATCCCCTTACTATTATATGTACGAGGAAAATAAGCAGATGAGGTTGTCTGAAATCAACGTGCCAAAGGGCACAAGCATGTGTCTTTCTTTTAATGATCCAGCATGGCAAACGGGAATGCTGACCATGAGGGATATGCTGGAACACCTCCCATAACAATAAAAGAATTCCCATTAGTATACTTGCTATAAAAATGAATTTCCATTTGTCAACACCTAGTGCCCAGGGCTCTTGGGGCACTTTAACAGATGACAATTTGTTTAAACATTTGTTTTAAACATTTAAAAGGAGGAACATTTTGTTATGTGTATAGAAAGTTCAGCAGAATACAAATATTTTTACTGGAAATTGAAATTTCACTTCTTCCAAACACAGCATTTCCTTACTTGGCATTTGGGCTCAACAGATGGAGTAAATATGAGAAATCACTATAACACTGAGAAAAGGGTACTTCTCAATTTTGAAGAGTTTGGAATGGATGTTAATATTTTCCTGCTTGACTTCTGTGAAGTCAATGGTATGTAATGCCACTAATGCATACATTGCATAATCTTGCAAGGAATAAAAGTTTATATCTTCAATGATGTATAACAGAGCACTCTCCAGACATAATGAAAGTTTTCTCCTTCCTGGGCATTTCAGTATTAGGATTAACTACTGAGCTTCACTACTGAGCTTCAACTACTGAGCTATAGAGTTGCCTAACCTGGAACTTTGACTCAAGTTATCTATCATTCCCATGGCAATAACGTCTCTTTTTGAGTGGCTTGATACAGTGACTTTTTAATTTGAGGATGAGAAAAGGAACAACAAGCCCACCATCTCTCAAATAATCCACTTTATATGAAAGGTATCTGCATGACCAGAAATGACAGCATTTTAGGACTACATTCCCAAAGATTTGTTTAAAAGCAGTAGAACTTAAGTATATAATTGCATGAAAAATGTTTTTAATTTCACAGAGATTTAATATTTCAAAAATAAATGGTTTCATTTTCAGGGTGAAGTTAATAGTTCACAAATTGAAAGCACCAGCCTTTGACTACTGCAGCCTTATCAGTACTCCAGGAACTGCAGGAACTGGAACGGAGAAGCAGAGAAGACCTTGCACCAACTGAATATCATCAGCAATTTCAAAAAACCCCAGGAGAACTCAGTTCCCACACAGCTGGGAGTTACTGGCTCGCTTTCTCTCTCACACACATGGAGGAACAATATCGTTCTTCAGTCAGCTGGTGAAGACCTTCCCACTCTGTTTCCATTTTGACAAGAGATCTTATTTGAACAAAGAAAGAAAAAACCTTTCAGTTGAAAATATTTCCCTACCTCTGCTCAGGAGTTTACTTTGGTACAGCTCAGTTAACAAATTCTAGTAGAAGAAATGCTACACATGTGAAACAAAATGTACAAGTTCTAGAGAAAACCAGTAGAAATATTTGTATACATAACCACAGGACTTACTCAAAGAGCTACAAGGAATTAGTAGGAGCATGACATGCACTCCTGCATTTGTTCCAGACCTTTGTGGATCCGTAGGCAGTCTTTATCACAAGATCAGTTATACATGAGGAGCTGGCAGCTGCCATGGGCTCTTCTGCCTAACAGAGGCAAAGCCATTGTCATTCTCCACTTGCTTTCCATTGCAGTTCACCTGTGGTCAGATTATACCCATCAGCTTGTACAGTAACATTGTCCTTTAATGTAAATATTTCTTTTTCCTTCCTACTGTTTACCCCATCATATTTATAGAGGGTAAACACAGCCCTTTGCATGGTCTGTAGTTTTTGTTACACTAGATAGTCAAGCCAAAGACTTTATATTGGAAGGCATGAGAGACTGTTGGATATCCACAGTGAAATCATCTGGCCTTTAAATCATAAAAAGCAAAAAAAAATTCCAACCCAAAATGCAAACTGTGTCTCTATTTTCTTAGACTTCACACTGTAACTGTATTAACTGTGTAATTATAATTTCAGTAGAATTTGCCTCTGTCCTTTTAACATTGTCCCTCGTGCCTTCTACCTTGCTTAAAAGCTAACAGTTAATCTCTGAAAGAGATGATCTAGATAGCAGTTATTTTATCACATCAGTGCTGCTTCTCTAATCACATTCCTACACCACATGTATCTAGGAGAAGAGATGAAAAGGCGTCAGTTATAGACTCCCACAGAGCCTATACTGTTATAACTACATAGATCTATACAATACTCGTACAAAGCACACAGGCAGAAAGATAACCACCGTTTATTAGCTGTTGTCCATTTTTTCAATTGGTCTATAAGGTCAACTAATTTGCTAAGAACTCAGGTGAAAACCAACTCTTCCACAAAGAGAACACTCATTGAAGGCAAACTCATCATAAGCCAAATATGCATCAAAATTCTCCACATGTAGTCTTGTCACAGAGCCATTCTTTGTTGTAAAAAACTTTTAACATCCCAAAATGCTTAGTTCTGACACCTATTTTCCAGTTTACTGCTCTCTCCTTTTTTCCGTTGTAGCTGGGAACTTAGTTATGCTGCATCACATTCAACAGCAACACCCCCCAGCCTGCTGGGAATTAATCTCTCGTGATTCTTACCACATGCAGGCTCAGTAAGGGCTCCAGCCTGCGACAGGCAGGAGCAGGAATCTCCTCCCTAGGAATCACCAGAAAGTTCACAGATATTGTCACACTCCCTTATCAAGCATAGCTCCAAGTTACTTCTGGTCAGCAAATCACCAAGTATACATTAAATGTTGGCTTGCTCACTCTTTGTGTAGTTTTTAACAAATGATGCTACAGTGGTCAGGGCTATGCTATCAACTTCCCAATCAGTAAAACTTTTCATAATGATTCACTAGTGAGTTACTATCAAAGTATTACTCCAAGGTTTCTCAAGCTTTTGCTACCATGCATGTAAAACAAAGGCATCCTTAAGGCAATGATGTAATTGTGAGCAAATATGACATTAATCTACTTTTATGTCAAGCTTTATAAAATTTGCCTTCTCATGGCAAACTCTGCCTGAGTTTATCCACCAAACAAGTGAGTTTTCCTACTTATTATCTACTACATCTACCTGTTAAAGGAGCACTAATAGTAACTTCTAATAGCTATTTACTTTTGTCAGTTGGTACTTTGTGAGTACCACCAGTAGCTGCCTACGTATCAGCTCAGAGGTATATATATATGCATATATGCCTGTTAGTATATGGCAGTCACCTCCAAGAAACACCAGTGTACACAAAAGTTTTGATTGATAATTTAGCAGCCATCTGTTTACAATGAATACTGTAAATGAATACTGAACTCTGTGTTTCTGTTAGCTTGAGAAAGAATGAACTGCCCTTGAGAAAGCTGCTGGCTGCTGGATTCCTGGCTGTAACAGATGCTTTGGGGCAGGGGCAAAAAAATAAAGTATGGGGGATTTTACGAATGCCAGTTCAGCCCCTTCCTCATGAAGGCAAACTAACCCAGTTCCCCAGTGCAGATGGCTTTAGATATTCAGTACAAGATTTATGTGACCACAACATGCAAAGCCAGATTCTTTTTCCTCAGTTCTAGGTTTGGGTTGTTTTTTTTTTTTCTAAGAAGCATTGTAAAAGGACTTACTGTGTATATAAAAAAGTCTTTTTAAACTTTCATAACACAAACACTGTTAAGTGCTAGCATTTACTTGCCAATTTCCAGAGCAGGAGTTAGATAATATCAGGGTGGGACAGTTGTTATGATCTCTTGAATTCTCATCCAGAACTTTGGTCTCAGCTGCCAGAGATTCCTGGCGCTCAGCACTGATGCATTCGTCTTGAGCTTTCACCTCTGGGAGGTCTGTCACTTCATATCAAGCGGGGTGTTATACCCACACTGCACTTTCTCATAGCTTTTTTTGAGGTGAACAAGGAGAAGCACAATTCATTAAAAATATCAGAACGGAGGAATAAAGTGAATGACCTTTCCCTTCTCCTTCATTTGCTATCCAGGCTACTGTATTGCTTAAGCTATTTTTTAATTCAGCTATTTTAATTAATGCTCTCTCTTGTCTGCGATAAAGGTAGCATTCACTCCCACATCAATAAGAGCTTCACATACCTTGAAAAATCATGCCCTAGCTAGAAGAGAGCTTTTTTTTTCCCTTCATCTCTCAAGTAGCATTATATTTTTCAACAGTTCAAGGAAGTTATTTCTTTGAAACACAATTTCTAGGCATCATGGCCTTTTTTGCATGATATTTAATATGTGATTTCAATGTGTCACAGAGATACCATGAATTTTTTTCATGCTTTAATAAAGGAGAAACTGAAAACAACAAATGGAACACTCTTTGGAGTTTATGAGGTTCCAACCAGAGAACAATACCTTTTGCAGGCCATATGGACATGTGATGTTGTAACAGTCACATGGCTAAATCTTATGATGAATTCTCACCTACTGTTTCTTAAGAGGAAGAATACTATGTACTTTTATCAGTGACAAGAGGAAACTTGTCAGAAAATCAATACAGAGCACTTAACTAGTTCTTTAAGCCTATGGCAGACAATCAAGGAGCCTTCAACCTGCCAATATACCTTCTGGAGAGCTAGCTGAGTGGCCAGACACCACTTCTGGAAAAATATCTTCTAATGCTTGCATCTTTTGCCAAGAAAGGAAAGAATAACAGAGAATAATACAATATACTGGAACATCACCAGGATAATTCGTTGTTACCAAAAAGCAGTTTATGCAAATACAGTAAATACTGGGAGGGGGAAGATGCTTGTAAAGAAAAACTCAGGGATCACATGGTAATGATTTCCCTATGTGAAAATGGACTGAGGTTCTCCAGGATACACAGATGATGTCCTCTATGAGAAAATCTTGCTTATCAACAAAAGAAAACAACATACACATATTTTTTTAAAACATTTCAACAGCATCTCAGAAAGCAATAGTTCTTAAAATGGTTTACTGTCTCTGCTGAATATGGATGCATAAGATTTATTTTGATGTATCATCTATGTTTTCCCCCTACAGGAGAATATTATAGTGTCTTTTCACAGGAGTTTGATTCAATCTGTGTGTACTATAATGACAGATCCTGACAGTGTTCACTGCCAAGACAGTCAGATGCACTGATAAGAAATTTCTTTTTAATGCACCTTGAGTTTTCTGAGTAATTAGTCTCTGCTTCTGAAAGATGCACAGCTAACGATTCTCAGCTCTTCCTCCAAGAGGTCAACCAATTGTGAAATACATTGGCTATGCCTGAAGCTGACAATGGCACCTTGGCTCTGAACCAGGAGTAAGACTGTGACAGTCCAGTTCTTAAAAGAAGACTGGATTTTATTCTTTTACTTTTTCACTTTTAATTGGAAGACCATGATATCTTTCAGTTAAACAGATGAAGAATTGAGATCCATACATATACATATATACATGTACACACACACACCGTAAATACATCTATATATACTCACCAAATAAATCTGCACATGTGGAAGCCATCTGTGACATCTGGTCTCTTACTAAATTATATATATGTACATATAGACACATCACTCCATATGTATTTACTCCAAAGTTCCCTAAGAAGATCATGATTCTCAGAGGTGCAAATTACCGAGCTCCATACACCACTAAGCTTTCATTAAGAAATTCAGTTCCCACAGTAACGCTTTCCAATTCTGCATCTTTATGTGCAAGTACATGCCTCAGTATCTTAGAGGCAATAGCAATTCATGTTCATAGCAAAGTGATAAATTTTAAATCCATTTTACACACACAGAGATACTGTGAGTTGAAGCCATATTAAAAATTTAGTGTAGTGAACTGTAGTTCCTCTGCTGACACCAACAGGCACTACACCAACCAGGGAATATATTTTTTAACTCAAGGTCACACAGCAAGATGCCACTAAAAAAAAGTCCACAAATTCTTTTTGCATCTTAGCCTCTGCTTAAAAATTAGCCCAATATCCAGTTCTAAAGACTATCATCACAAGAGCAAGTAAATGTCAGTTAACAGGGCTTCTCGTAACTGTTTCCAGACAATACTGGTAGTTAGACAGTGACATATTTCACAGTGATTTTTTTTTTTTTATTCACAGCTTCTGATTGCAGATCAACACTCACAAAAAACTCATATAGTTTGCATGAATAGTAAACAAGAGTCTCTCTCCTGAAGATCATTAATCTGATAATACTCAAGTTTATACCATTTGTTTAACCTCTTACATTAGAATTAGGTGAAGATCTGGGAAAAATATTCCTATTCTCAGTTAAAGGACCCAATCAAGATATGATCTTGAACACACCTACATTTACTGTATAATCCCACTATATCATATGAAGTCAGAAAATTAAATGATTGTGAAGTCAGCTAAATTCTGGCTTGATAAAATCTCATAAGGAGCAATTATCTAAATCACAGGTTCCTAGGCTATAACGTATGCATTTCAATGGGATGCAAGACACTTGCTAACAGTTTCTAGCTATTTAATCATATAGAACTAGGTTTTCAAAGTGTTTGCCTTTATTTATATAAGCTACGTTGCTATTAGCTTTCAGAGGGACACCTGCACAGGTTAGATGCTTAACATTTCCTCCGGAAAATTCCAACTTGCCAATACTAAATAATTTTTGTAGAAATGTGACAGGTTCACAGACTCAAATTCAGAGCAAAATACCAAAGATATAGCAGTACTGAAGCTCAAAGGATCCAAACAGCTCAGCAGTTAAGACAATCAGATACATACAGCTTCAAATTTCCTCCTTTTGCAGATGAAGGGTTTGAAGTTTGTTTTAAATTCAGTGAAGCCTCTTAATTATTTAGTTTTCTCTCTTTTATTTGCATAGACAAAAAAAAAAATTAAGATGCAGTTGACATGGGGCGAGCAGTGGACATTGTCTACTTGGCTTTCTCCAAGGCTTTTGATACAGTTTCCCACAGCCTCCTCCTAGGGAAACTCATGTGTCATGGTCTAGACAAGTGGTCTGTGCAGTGGGTGGGGAAGTGGCTGACAGGCCGGACCCGGAGGGTGGTGGTAAATGGCTCCTTTACCAACCGGCAACCTGTCACAAGTGGGGTCCTTCAGGGACTGATATTGGGCCCAACACTGTTTAATACCTTCATAAGTGATCTGGATGATGGGATCAAGTCTACCCTGATGAAGTTTGCCAATGATACCAAACTGAGTGGGGAAGTGGATGCTTCAGAAGGGGGAGCCACTCTGCAGGAAGAGCTGGATAGGCTAGAATGTTTTAAGAATCATCTTGGAGACTTTTAGACTACATTTTACGAGATGCTCATGATTGCAGTCCACAATAACCAAGACTGTGGTTTGGCTAAGCTACTCACTGCAAGCACTCTTCTACAGGCTTGCAGCTCTGGGTGGGCAACAGCCACTGGGAACAGTGCAGCTGGCTGCTCTGGCGCTCCTTGCCCTGTAAGCAGCGGGAGCCCAGCGGAAAGGTGCTGCTCCCAGGCATGGTGCTTTCTGCAGAAGAAATGGAAGGACACTATGGAAAAAAAGTGCAATGGCAAAGTGGAACCATCCCTCCAGGTATTACAGGCATCACTCTTTTCTGCGACACAGGCGACTCTTGCAATTGTTCATCAAACTATCACCAGTTCTTTACAAAATTTTATTTTACCTTGAATGTCAAGCATATTACCAATCTCTGATAGTAGGACAACAGAAAAACAACACATTAGAAAAAGCCACTTGTAAAGCATTGGTTAAGTTCAATACAAGACTCTGCCTTAATTTAAGAAAGAGATTTTAAATTCTTATGGGAACTGTGCCTTTGCCCTTTATATAAAAGCAAGCAGTACACCTCATTAGCAAAGCATACAATGAAAATTACACATAGCTTGCTTAAAATGAAAAAGGAAACAGCATAACAAACATTGCAGCTAGTCAGCCAGCAGTTAGACCTCTCCTTGTAAACCTGCTTCTTCAATTTAGCAACTGCAGTCCTTGGGGAGCAAAGAGTATATAACTTAATTCTGCAGAATTGTTACACTGGGCTTATGCAAACATTTTTTAACTTTTATTTTTGTCACATCACAGCTACAAGGCAGCTATACCATTTTTTTTTGTTCTTTTTTATTTTTTTAATGCTATTTTCATATCATTTGAATCATCCACATGGAACCTTTTGAACTTTGTCGCTGACAGTACCATCTTCAATAAAACCTTGCACCTCTTGAACCAGTAGTTCTACCCTTGCATTTCACCTTGGTTTTAAGCAAATAGTTGCATGGCAAAATAAGTGAAATTACTTCCGTAATAAGTCCAGATATTTCTCTTACTTTATAAAAATCTGAGATAAGCTTTCCCTCACAGAACACTTGGAGCTATGACATATGAAATGTACAGAAGCCAATGAGATTCACACACATATGAAGTCAAACACAGACACGTTCTTTCAAAATCAAATACTGTGTATGTCAGCTGCATGTGAAAAATTTCACAGTAATTTATACCTGACCAATACCATTTAAGGCCTAATCCTGCTCCCAGTGGCATCTCCAGCAATTTTGCAAAGGACTTCAGTGGTAACAGGAGTATGACAGGACACTTAAATATTAAATATCAAATATTATTGTTCATCTTATTCCTATTAAAACTTATTATCTCTTTAAAACACTTGATATTCAATCAATGGAAGTTATAAAAAAAACTATTAGAGTTTCTTTTCTAAAGGAACATATAACCTTTGGGATCATTATTTATAATGTTTATAATGTCACAGGTACTTTTGTTCCTGCTTATGGTTTTATTGCTGGTCACCTTCCTGAGACTTGAAAGACCATAAAAGACAAGCACCATATCTATTCCTCTAAATTATTGTATCACAAATTAATAATTTGGTCCCTTTCTAAATGGATCTCTCCCCACAATTACGCTAAAACATAGTGATGGGTCACAAATTCCAGGGGGTCCAACTGGTCCCGGCATTCCCGGACTGCCACGATCTCCATCTTTACCAGGCTGCCCACGCTCTCCAGGAGGTCCTTCCTTACTCATACCCGGGGGACCTTCAGGACCTTAACGACACACATGCAATAAACAAATAAATTATAGACCATTTTTATTAAAATGAAAACAAGAGCAAGTATGGAACCACAAGCCCCCTACTCTTTAGTAAAGTATACAGATAAAGAAAACATTTTCTGAAAAAGACACTTCTAATCACAAACTACTTTTATGTTTATATAAAAAACATGATATCTTAAGGTTTATATAAACAACACAATACCCTAAGATTTTTTTAAAAGCACATGAAAAACACTTTAAATAAAAAAAAAAACTTTTAAGAGGAAGTATAAAAATCTACTTTAGTACACTGTTATATTTTTTCATATAACCTGAAACCATCATGGCATGAATCAGATTCCTCCTATTTCTATTAATTTATCTGGCTTTGGATCAGGCCCTACTATCTCTTCCAAATGCTCAGTTTTGCATTTTGCGTTAATACTTTGCTTTTGGGAATAAGATTTTCCTTCACTAAGCAATGCTTACAAGTCACATAATTGTATCAGGGCTTAGTCTTCAAATAATGGCTGACTTCACCATCCATCTGTCAAGAAACAACAGTCTCAGGTACTAATCTCTACAAGACTTATATTAAATAATGTATTATATGACGATTTAAAAGGTATGAAAGAGACAGGCATTAGCCAGAAAACATATATGGTAATTAAGATGTGTAAAAACTATCTAAGTTTTTCCAAATTATATCAACATTTTTTCTAAACCACCTTTTTTTCTTAAAAAATTATTAGCATGCACTGAAACTGCACAGCTGAAGCATCCCTCACCTGGAGGTCCTGGGGGGCCCTGGATCCCAGGAACCCCAATTCCTTGATTGCCTTTTGCACCATTTTTCCCTGGCAGTCCTGTGAATTAGCAAACAAATAGATATATTTGTACACTACGAATATTTTCATCCGATGAATTAAGAAGTCAGCATTTGATAATTATTGAAGAAAAAACATAATAGTTGAAAAGCAAATAATGGAACGTAAAATAAGCATTTCCCTGTAACCTGCACAGTGTAACTAGGTTCTAAATTATCTTAATTTCTACCAAATTAAGAGCTGATGTAGCACCTGTTAAGCAGACAGCCACTATAAGCTGAGGGAACAAATGATGGACAATTAAAACATTTGCTAATTGCCTTTCCATTGGCAAAGTTTTTAAGAAGTTGTATGAAGGAAGTGTAAGGTATTCACCACAGTCCCTGTGGAATATAAAATATATAGACAATTTCCACAACATATGGCAGAATTAAATCTCCACCAAAGAAATATTGAGAGGGGCAAAATAGATGCTCTCTTACACTAGTACAACCCAGTAAATTCAGTTTCTTCATAGAAACAGATATTTGTTTTTCCAGCGCTTACAAAATAGCCAGAACTGTTAGTGTCAGCTCTAGAGGAAAAATGCACATTCTCCTATTGTAGATGAAATTATAAAAGCACTACAGACAAATCATCATTACATTCAAAATTAATGTAATGTGTTAGGTCACAGTTAATAAATCACAAAGAAAGTAAATATTTACCAACCATTTACCTGCCTACCCGCGGCACATTACTAGTTAGCTGCATTTCGTACAGCTTTACTACTATTTTGATGCTATAGGAAAAACAGGCACTGCTGGGACCAGTTACCGAATTAGGGACTTCACCCAGTCTCTTGGTCTAGTTCCAAAGTATGTATATGCATACCTAACTTAAAGTTTGCAAATACGTCACAGAAATCAGTTGGAATGTTTGGGTGGATGACTAACCTGAAAGCATAAACCTTAGCTTGCCTAAAAAGAAACCAGAATGTTTAAGAAAAGCATAAAGAAAGGAGTAAAAATTCTTATGAGATAAAAAGAAAAAAAAAAAAGGAGAAAACTCCAGGAAATCAGAGGGAGTATAAAGGTTGTCGCATGCCAAAAATCAGCCTACAGGATAGCAGATAGTAAGAAGTCAGTGAATAAATACTGCTCTTTAAAACAGCAGAAACAAAAAAGTTTGGCAGAAAAGAAACCAGAAAATATGGAAATACACTGAAATCCATGTCTAAGCATATTTGATGTAAAAAACTTATCTAAATGCAGTTAAAAACATTGACATGAGACTAAGAACTTTCTGAAAAGATCAAAACAAAGTTTGACTATAGTAGAACTGAACACTAGCTATCTTGTTGCTTTCTTGTACTTTCTCTTCTTCTGACGTGTTCTTTGTAAGTGGTAAAACATTCACATTGCACCATGTCCTCAGTCACTTTGTGATACAAACCCAGCTATTCCCTTCCTCCACCTTGCACTAACGTCATGCAAAACTAGAAGGAGAAAACAAAGTCATAAAGGCCATTAGCACCGTGACACATGCACACAGTACCTCTAGTTCCACGAGCCCCAGGGCGACCCGGAATGCCTGTCAGCCCTGGAATGCCATCGTTTCCTGGTAAACCAGGAAAACCTCTCGGGCCTTCAGGGCCTCTTGGACCTGGTGGTCCTGGAAGTCCCGGGGAAGCGCTTTGAGATTGACAGTGGTTACAGTTTTGTAGCCTTCCACTCTGGAGGATGGCAGGCAACTGGGCTAGGAGAATTCAAACAAAAAATTGCTTAGAGTGTTGTAACAATAAAATACAAAAATATTGCCCCCTAGTCACTCATACAAAAACTGTTTCCTCTCTTTAGAGAATATGATACCTTTAGGAAACAAGTTGATAAAGTATTGAATCTGTGGTGTGGAAATATGTTTCCACACCTGTAGGAAAACAAGTGATAAGTCAGCAATATCAATCTTGCTTTCAAGAAACCATCTTTATAATTATCAGGAAACTTCTTTAGCACTTTAAACAAGGAAAGAACAGTAGAAGCTTTCAACTTACTTCTTAATACATCTGAACACACCTGTCGAATAAATTCTTCTGAAAAATCTCGTGCCTGAATGGAAAAGAGAACAGTTAAAAAAACCAGAGCATGCATTTGTTTGGGGTTTTTAAAGTACCCAAAATGACAAGTTTGAGGTCCTATACATACAGGTTTTCCATCTGATCCAGGTGGTCCTGGGGGTCCTCTATCTCCTGGCTGACCTCTGAGACCAGGAGGTCCAATCAAACCCTGGACACCGGCTTCTCCTTTTTGCCCATTGATGCCTCGAATGCCTGGATCTCCTTTCTCACCTTTCTGGAATGAAAACCAACGAAAAGCCAATCGTATCTTTACAAACTTTTTGGAAGCTAGGTAGCACAAAGCAAACATATTCTGAGAAAACGGTCACTGATGATCTTCATAAAATGAATATAAGTTGTCACTGAAAATTAACTCGATACTGATAATAGCTATTTTACTAAAATGTACTGAAGTTTTCAGATTCTCTAGTAACTGTTTCAGATACAATTATTTACCAAATATAAATAGAAATAAATTATTTTTTTTTAACTTTAAGGACTCATTTTACTTACTAAATAATATAAAACAAAAATAGTCTTCCTATTAATGTATGGAAGGAAAGGCTTTATTCACTTTTTCATGAGAATTAGATAGTTCATTGCATCGCATTAAAATCCTTAAAAGGCTGGAAAAATTAGAAGTGAAATTCTGGTATCACTGATGTTCTTGGCAAATTTACTATAATAATTAAAACTTTTGCTCTATGTCTGCAGTGTACAAGACAAGTGTATAAGGAAAAAAATCATTTGATTTCAGTTAGGGCTTTTTTTGTTGTTTTTTTCTGACTTCATTTATTCTGCATATGATTGATAACAACTGTAGTCCATTTGCTTCATTGGAAAAGGTTAAAATAATACTGGAAAATATTTTGATATATCTTCATCAAAGCAATGGTTCTTCTAGGTATGAAATCACTTACTGCAATAGTTCATATGGAACTCCTTCCCTATGTTGGAGCCAACAAAATATCAGTACAACATAATGCCCAAGATTAAAGTTAGCATACTACGTTTGCTCCCTGATGAGTTTTTTCCTTACATTTTCACACAGCTTCTGCATAATGCCATTAGTTGCTTCAAAATTTTCTTTCATTCTTTCCAACTATTTTAGATAGAATTATGGGAACAAGGCAGCAGGATTATATTCATTACAAAATTTATTGGAGCAAATAATGCAAGTTTAAGAAGCACTCAGGCATACAATCTTCACAGACTTACACTGAATTTTAAATTATGGTATTTATATTACTTTGTATCATTCTACATAGTACTTACCAAAATTCTTTACATTTGAAAAATTCAGAACTTTCTGGCCTGGTCTGAATTAGTAACAATGCCCAGAGTTCTCCACATGAATTATTACAGGGTAGCAAGCTTCAAATTCAGTATCGGCTTACTCAGTTTCACGCAGACAGCTAGCCACTAAAATAAGGCAGGTAGTTTTTCCTCTTAAAAACAGAGGAATGATACAAAATATGACAGATGTCAGTCAAATGCCTAAGAGTATTGCTGGAAATATGGTCCACCAGCAAGATGCCATGCATGAACTGAACAGCAGTCCATACCTTCTTCCCACTACAAAAGTTATACGCTAATTCAGAACTGGCTTTTTCCAAGGTTGTAATTGTATTTATTTTCTTGATGTTGTCAACTTGAATGTTGTAGTCATACAGAATTGATACTCTTAGTTACACCTTGTAGATTTGTACTTATTCATTTCTATTACATAATAACAAATGGCTTTTTTTTTCATTCAACAGCGTCCGTAAGGCTCAGAGATAAACATGTGGAGCATATATAACTGCCTGTGGCTATACTAGAAGCTGTATGTGCTGGGATCTAAAAATCATGCTGTTCTTGTAGCTAGAAGTTTTTTGTTTTAATTTTAATTACTTTTACAGCTATGGATTATGCTTACAGAAAGGACATCTGACTTGCAAGTTGATTTATTTGGACTAAATGTCAAAAGGGCTACGAAGCATTAAGAACCAGTGAAATATTTGGAAAATGGCATCAATTGTAGGAAAACATTACAGGCAAGAAGCCAGTAGGAAAACATTACAGGCAAGAAGCCAGTATAAAAACACCAGCACAAAACATTGGAAGCATCAGCACAACTGCCTGCAGAACTTGCCAAAAAGCAAATGAAACTGCTGAGGGAACAGTTTCTGCAGTATATCTTGGTCTTGTAATGCTCAGCCACATCCCATGTGTGGCCCCGTTTGCAGACCCTTGCTATTGACAAAGAAAATTTTAAAAAGGAAAAGAACTCAATAAGTGCTGAGAATTACAGACTGAAGAAACTTTTACTTGAGGAGTCAGAATCTAACAAAAGACAATATATTTTATGAAAATAGAAAATAAGCTAATTTTATAGGTCTGATAAGTAAACACAATAACATCATCGTATCTCAGCTTATAGTGAGAATATTATTAAAAAGGATTTTTCTGAATAAATATATTATTACCATGATTTACAAAATATTTAAAGTTCAATAGTATACAAGGAATATTTTACCAATTTTGGCAAAGATTTGTCAAAACACCTATAAGCAAAAGTATTTCATAGAACCACAGCAGCATATAAGGCAATTTGTATGTTTAAATACATTAAATTATTTAATTATCAAAATTGAGCTTCCAGCGAATATGTCCAGATGCAGAATTATAAAGAATGAAGAATTATGTTAATGGGACAGTGTGTACCTTGATTTTACTAAATATTTGAATAAATAAAAAATAACTAACAAAGTTAATCATTTAAATACCAATTTTTTAAACAACATGGAACACAAAGATTAAAACATCTGGCCATAAATATATCTACATTAGCCAAACACAAGGAGAAAAAAATAGGACTTCTAAAAATATTCTGTAGAGCAATAAATGCATTTTCTGATAGACCAAGAGCAGCTCAAGCAGGCTTCCCCTTAGGCCCCTAAAGTTTCAGGTTGAGTTGAATTATTCCTGTATAAACTTAGTAGTAGAAAGAATCCTGCCCTGCATTTTCTGAGTCAGTCTCAAAGACAGAATCTTCTAAAAAAAAAATCTTTGTAAAAGCTTCGCTATATTCCTTTTCATTAGCTTTATAATAAAGGCACACAAAGAAGTCTCACTGGTGAAGGTTAAAACACACAAGACAAACAGTTCAGCTGTGGAAGTCCTTACCATAGACTTTCATGGAAGCTGCAAGTACAGTATTATCAGCACGGCTCAAAAGGAATTAGGCAAATTGACATTAAATACAACGGTCTTCATCCCTAATTTGTTAACTGAAAAAATGAGCAAAGATATACAAGAAAGATCTTTTTTTTGTGTATCCTATTTCTTATTTTGTATCTTTACCTGCTGTTATTGGCTGCTGCTGAACAATATGGATAATTTTGATCAAGTATTCTGCATTCTTTTATAAATATATTTTTATTTTTAAATAAACTTAGAAACTCTAGGGGTTTTTTTCTTTAATTATTTGTTTTCTTCAGCCAGCTCCTTCTCGATTGTTTTGTTTGTTTGTTTAATTCTCTTAAAGGATTTACTTGGCTTTAATTATTTTTTTTTAATCTTTCATTTAATTAAATATATATTTCACTATGTCTCTTTTTAACTAATACTTCTTTCTTATCTGATCGTTCTTAACTCATTTATCTTCTGTTTCTTATAGAGATGTGCATACAGAAATTACTGTAAACACATGTTTTACAGACCACATAAATTGCAGAAACAAATGGAGTAATTTTTAATACTATATTTGTGACTACAAAATACTTACTTCTCCTCGTTCTCCATTCAATCCTCCTACTCCCTTTAGGAATTAATATGAAAAAAAAAATAAAAAGCAAGTTAAGCCAAATTACTTGGAATAAAAAAAATAATATTTTTTGTCCTTTGTTTTCAATAATTAATCAGAAATATCAATTTCTAAAGATTCTGTGATTGCTATTTGTTTTTAAACTGCATACAAGGATGAAAAATGTGTGTCATGGTGAACTAGCACTTTAGTAATACCTTTAATATCATATACCAAAAGGATAAGTTTGGAATACATCATACATACTATAAACAAATAGACATAACATAGATATATAGACAAAACCTTATCCACTCTACAAAAGAAATAAAATTTTATGTTCTAGGAAATTCCTGATACTACCTGCTTAATACTATCTTACTAGACAGAAATCAAGTTCACAGCCTTTGAAATACAAACTCAGTTTGTAAGCCAGATTTTGCATGTTGGCAAATGATTTTGGTGTCATTTCTGCCAAATGTTTCAATGGTGTTCTTGATTATTAAGTTCCATGACAAGATGGCACTTCAGTGTAGGCTTTTTCACTTTTCTGATATACTCTCATAAACAAGAGAATCTGCACTGTGTCTTTGAGAAGTCTTGGAGGCTTGAGAAACCTTGGAAGGACCTAGTGCTGTCTACCAGAAGTATGTGCATGACTGATTTTTTGGTTGCAGACCAAACTAGATAAGCATGGGAAACAATTTTAGTCCAAGCCTGTACTATTTTCTCAACTATGTCCAAAAAAAAAAAAAAAAAAAAGGCAAGAAACAGCAATTCAGTTGCATCATTCTATCTGAAAAGAAATAATATTTTCTTTCACTATTACTTTATTTTACCTTATGATTAAAAAAATATATGAAAAATTTGTCTATTATTTGCAAAAGTGAAAACTAGAAAGATTAATTTCTAAAATATTAGAGTAGGACATTACATTTGGTTAAAAACAATGATCAGCCTTTTGGTTTAAACAATTTATTTTCAAAAATATCTGCGCAGCTTTACTACTAGACTCTTGTCAACTTACACACCCCTTGGAGTGATAAAACTAGGCTAACATACAATCTAGATCTCCTGCCCATGCTCCACTGGAATCAGCTCCTTCTGGCTAGACAGGCAGCTGTAGCGATGTCGTAATTCTGAAAAAAGCAACTTGGACTTCCTTCCAAGTCTAGTTTTAGATATGTACCTCTAACAAATGCTTCTCTGTTTAGACACAACATAGATTATGTAGTTAACAAGTATTTATAAACACTAACAGTTATTTTCTGTGGTATAACAAGATAGCCAACTATGACACAATCAGAATACACTGGTCCAAAGTTAAAGAGAAACAACTGGATCTCACTGATTTGCAGCTGAAACAGGAAACATCTGTAATTTATGAGCAGAGAAGATGTCAATAATGACTCTGCGTCTAGTCTAGGAGGTAATGAACTACATGAAGGTCTAACATGGTACACGCAAAATCTTAACATCTCAAGCACAACTCTTACAACCTTTACACAAAAGCCATTTTCATGAAAATTTTCCAAAAATAAGGATTTAATAAAATAATCCAGAAAAAAAAATGTACTTCCTGTCTGTTTCTCAAGATACAATATCCCAGAAACACAGAACATGTAGGTTGGAAGGGACCTCCATGGGTTCAGCTTCCTTTTCAGAACAGATCCAGATAGAGCAGGCTACTCAACACCCTGTCCAGTTAGGTTTTGCCACAATCTCTGTGAGCAGCCTGCTCCAGTGTTTGACTATCCCCAAAGCAAAATGCTTTTCCCATATAACAAATTGGGATTTCCTGTGTTCCAACTCAGGTCCATTTCCTCCCACCCTTACACTGTGCACAGCTAAGAACAGTGTGGAGGAAAGTGTGGTTCCCTCCATCTTCTCTATATATGTTGTATTTGTTATTTTAAAAATACCAAAAATTGCTTAAAAGGTAATTTTTATAACTATGTAATAATGTTATACATAAATATATTTCACTTGATACAAAGAACTATCCATGTTGATGGAAGTAGTCTTAAGAAACAAATATGAATCATGGCTGTCTTGAACGAGGACCACTATTTTAACAGTACCTGTAAGCCTGGATTTCCTTGTCTTCCTTTTTCTCCTTTCAGTCCCTTCAGAAAAGAAGCACATTTTTAAAAACACACATTTATCTGTGAGATGTAATTAAACTATCAGAAATAACACCAAGGGGTAAACCCTAAAATCTCATCCTAAACTAGGTCTGATCAATCTGAAAAGTTACTCTTCAAAAGTTTAGAGCAGAAATCATGCAGCAGGATACAATTTCTGCTAGGAACACAGAGAAGCCAAGTTAGGATCTGCGTAGTGACATGATACTCTTCTTTTTCTTGTAGGTATTTCCATGACTTTTACATAACAAGGAGGAAAATCCCACTTGTTATGATATAGAAGGTAGGCAGAGGCCAGATGGCATTACTTTGACTATGAGCATTTATGTGATCCCACAGTGCCCGGGGCAGGCAGGGACAGAAGCCATCCCGGGACACAGCAGCACAATCCACATCCCCAAGCCCACACCATTGCTATGACCCCACAGCTCTGCAACAAATGTCAATAGCCTGCTCAGCCCCAGAAACGCAGCTGGAAATTCATACTGGGCATACTGAGCAGTTTTCCTTGAAGAAGAGTTAGGGCTCACTGCTTCTGTTCTTCAAGTAAACCTTCTGTGGAGCTTGATCTTAAAAAAACCTCCTGAAATAACACCTAAGACTTGTATTAATAGTGCTGGCAGGTGATTTCACTAGAAACAAAGATGATATACCTGGATACCACTTTCACCTGGGCTTCCTTTGTCCCCCTGTAAAATATTAGAAGAAAAGTCCCCGTTGTAACATGATTCATCTCAAAGGCATGCAGTCTGTGTTTTAATTTAACACAGTAAATACAAAAGAAGCTTCTAATAGCTTTTATTTATGCTGAATGAAAACAAATCACTTTATCCCCATGTACACAAACACTGAAAAAAAGTACAGAAAGTTATACTAAGAAGGGAATCTATCACAGAAAGAACTATCAAAAAGAAAAGTGGTTACCCATATACAAATTTAAAATTAAAAAATACAATATAACAAGGTGGTACATCCAGCAGGATTTTATCCACTCAGTGTATGGGAGTGGGGAGGTTGTCGGCAGGGTCAGGGGCAGTATTTCTGACGGGTTAAATTTCCTCTAACTGCTAACCACTAAGTGGTTAAATAAGTATAAATAATTTCTGTAACACTTACTATAAACCCACTGAATGCAGAAGTTACACACAAAAGAAAAGAAAAAAAAAAGAAAAAAGAAAGGAAAAAAGCAATACCAAAGAAATTTTTTAATCAGAAAAAAAAAATTACATTTAATCAAAACAGTGTAAAGACTAAGTTTCACTTCTACCCACTTCTTTTGACTTTCATTGAAATGTTTATAGTCATTGACAATCAGATAGTGCAAATAGTACTTAAAAGGCAGATATCTAGGTTTATCAAGTTGTCTGAACATCATCTAATTGACATTGGAGAGAAGCAGGCACCTCTTGAGAATTATTCATGCCAATTAACGATAGAGGTATAAAATACGCACTCCCAGAAGGTGCCTATCTCTATTCACTGACTGAAAAGGAAACTTAAAGTTACGGGAGATGGCTCCTGCCCTAACTCTGACCTCTTAAATCAGTGTGACTGTTTCGATAGACATGAATCAAAATGTTGGGCTGAGAACACAGCAACTCATTAAACATAAGACAGATCTAGGGGGTGTGTGCAAAACTGCATTTAATAAAGAAAAGAATTAGGATGGAATTTCTTGAATCTGTTTTGCCAGTTTTCTTCTAAGAGCCAAACGTGTGTGTCTAGTTGTTTTTTGAAAATGAAAATGTTTAGTTAAATGTTAAACAGTAGTAAAGAACAGATTTTGGCCAAGGCAAATATTTTCCTGATCAAAAATCCCAGAACATAAGAGGGTATTTATGCCAGCTGTATTTGGTTGTATGCTACTTGAATGTAAAATATTTGGTTTGGTTTCAAGTTTTAAAATAAGCTATAGCTGAAAGGCTTCACTTTTACTGTGAGATGCCCAAACTGCCCATTTTTCCTGAGTAATTCATACTTGTGACTTGTTTGTCATACTTATGATTTGTAATTCCAGTTAACCAGCAATATATATTCTGACTTGCATCCTCATATAAAATGAATAACTTGTGCAAAAGCTTCTTCAGATTAAAATTTAGAGAGATTCCATAAATTTTAACAACATTTCCCTCCTTGTCTTGGTACATGTACCTTAATGACCCTCAGACCCTCTGATACTGAAACTGAATGTATGGTGATAATGAAACTAATTAAACTATTGTTTTGACACTGACTCAACTTAAGTCACTCTTCCATTGGGCTTCAGTACATTTTGAAAGACTAAGCCAGGAAATCCTTTTCCTTATGTCTAGTCTAAATCTACTCTGAAATTCTCCTGAAATAATCTTATTGAAGATTACAGTGAATATTTTTCCTCAGCTCTTGCAAATAAACCTGTAGTGTTTTCTTCACATGAATTTGCCTAATAGTATATGTAAACTATAAATTCCTGCTCTTTCTCTGTTACTTGGTTAAGTTACATTGAAGAAAGGTGCTGTCCTGAAAAAAAAAAAACATCATCTAGAAAACACAACTCAAGTTATTTGTAGTTACCCACACGGCAGGAAGAGTAATGATTTTCAATTACTTCTAATTTTCAGATTCTTAAATCCCATTCTATAGACAAAGTATAGCTGAATTTTCCTCAAAAGACTCAGTTCACACTCCACTAAGTTTTGTGAGTTCCAGTAAGATAAAAATAAGTCAGCATTTCAAAACAAAAAATATCCTAGGGTCCTAGGGGCTTTCCAGCTTCCAGTCAAACAAAAAGTTCTGCTGTATTGGTTGAGATGAAAGCGAGAGGTTTCAACCACACAGAAGATTTTCAGTAGAATGCTATCATCTTATAGAAGAAAATCTCTAGGAAAGCATTTAATATAATGTTAATTACAGCTTTAAGTTATGCAAAAAACTGTGTTCCTGACCTTCAAAACATGCCAAAGAGCAATATTGCTATAATCTTTTCAACATGGGCCCCCTTAAAGACATGTGACTGTCAGAAAATCCTACATGCCTACACTTCAAAAATACGGATGACTACCCAGGTAAGTCAAACATAAGTATGAAATTTTACCACGTGTTCACAAAAAAAGTTCTTCACCAATGAAGAATTTCAGCACAACCGTGTCTACAGGAGTGTTTGATAGATGCAAGGCTGCACCAAGAGAAGGTGAGATCCCTGAATGAGTGATCTTTATGAGAACTCAGTATGCAAGAGGAATAAACATAGGCTCATCTGAAAAGAAGAAATAATTTCAAACCTGTACAGTAGAAGTAGGATCCATCTAACCTAATTTTTCCCATCCAAAATGTCAACATTTAATTTAGCTAACTGTCTAGGCTTCAGCTACAGTCAAAGAAAGGTGTAGAGATGTGAATTAATGACTCCCCACATAGCTCAGACTCTCTCAGCTAGATATGGAGAGAATTCGGACAGCTTGGTTAGATCAGGTAACTTTAACGGTGAAGGCTAACTGAGCTGAATCTGTCGCCACTGCCTCGAGTTAATTGCTCCAGTTCTTACAGGAGCTCCACAAAATACTTTGTACAATAGACTCTATAAATGTAGCACTTGCTATAAGATAGAAGATTAAGTAAATACAAAATTATGGATCATACTGTTATGTACTCTAACTTGTAATGGAGATTTCACTAATGTAGCATTTTATGTTAACAGTTTCTCCATTTTGCCCATTCTCTCTTCCATATGAAAAATGTGGGTTTTTTTTAAATTATTTTTTTTATCTAAAGAATGGGCCTTCTAAAATATACCAACTATTCTCTAACAGTGATGATGTATTTAGAAAAAGGATTTCCTTTAATAACGATCATTTACAAGAAAAGCACTTCAAATAAAAGATGCAATTAACATAAAACTGGAAAAAAAATACTTACCTTTATACCCTGGGTACCAGGAATGCCTGGGTAGCCTGGTTCACCTGGAGCACCTGGTACTCCTAGATCTCCCTGAGTAATATAATAGCTCTGTGTCAGTGAGGCGCTGTGTGTAAAAACATACATTGCACATTTTCTCAAGGTCACATGATATGCTTTGGCTATGATATTTTGAAATTTTAATACTGATGATGATTGAAATTTCTGGAGAATTTGTGAAGGGATGTTGAATACAGAGAAGCTACAAAAGGGACTCCTAATTCTTAACCTCAGTTTTCCAGTATCTATCTTTTTTAATTGCCTTTTAACAGAGTTGATGTTATTTTTTCAAAATTACACAAATAAAACTATCTGAAGTAATGGCAATATTTTCATGAATAGCTGACTTACATTGCCTAAAATCTTGCATAAAATTAGTAAAAATAAGCCATCAAATTGATTCTGATGCAATTTCATGTTAACTACTGTTTTACTTTTAAACAAACTGCTTTGTAACTAATCATGTAAAATCAGGAAAAATCAGTAAAACATGGAAAAGTACATCAATCTCTTCTTTAATAAGAATACTTTTAGATTCAGATTTACCTTGGCTCCTGATGATCCTGGTTTCCCCTGTATTCCAGGTTCGCCTTTATCACCCTATATAATAATGAGTGTGGTTCATACATCAGTATGTTTTGTCACATGTGGTATGACTAATAAACATAAACAGACACTGCTGGGAAATTGGCTCTTAAAAATCGGCAGAGGTAGTGACTGAAAGGCTGAAGTTCTGCTTCTTTACAGGAAGCTTGAAGTTTCAGCTTTCTCTCAGGGAAGATGAAATACTGATGACAAAATATGATCAGCTCACCTGTCCCCTCCCCACATGTCTAATATCCCTTGCCCAGTCATACCATGTTTGTGTGTACTGACTCCACATTTCTACCATCTTATTTAATAAAACTCTGAGAATCTTCAGACCTGTCTAAGCCAAAATATTTATTTACGTTTTTGTTCTTATTGTAGCCAATGGAATTAGGTATACATTCAGCACAAGGATTTTAATGAAAATCTAATAATTATTTATTACTTCATGATGCTGTTCTGTAAGAATAAGCTTATTAAGAATCATTCTGTAAGAATCAGCTTACATTCCAAATGAGAGAAAAATATAGAAAACAAAAGCATTTTTCACAAATGCAAATAAAGCTAATTTTTAGTTACTTCATAGGTATTCAACCTTCTTGATGATAGCAAACATTGACCACTTTAAAAAGATTACCTTCAGTATACAATTTTAAATAAATACATATGTACTTTTGGATCTAAAATAATGTATGGGTGGAAATGGAGGTAAGTGTAAATACAAAGTTCAGGAAATGAATTCTATATTCCTAAATATTTTCTAGGACATACATGCTTACTGGCCAAAACTCATCTTGGATTAAAGTAAAAGGTTACACTAACAGATCTGAATTTCTAGTATCTGTTTTAGTTTCTGAAGAGCATGGGTCAAATTAATTCTTGCTGTAGCTTCAGTGCAATCAATAAAGCTACAACTGAAATAAATTTGGCTCCTTGAGTGGAAAAAGCAGCATGTAACATTATTTAACACAATTAAATTATAAATAAATGTAATATGGGCAGATAGTTCTGATGTATACTGAGAATTATCTGGCTCCCAGCATTGCAGAACATTTTCCAGGACTGTGAAGCTGAAACAGTCTCATGACCATTTCTGCAACTGTTCCAAACCTCATGGGATGACAGGCACCACTTACTGAGCTATATTAAGCTCCCTTGAGACTGAACTATCATATAAGGTAATGTAAGGAAAATCATATAGCTACTCAACAATATTCAACATACAAAAAAATTAGCTGCAAAATCCTCTGATTTGTTATCTATAAAGCAGTTGTTATCAAAGTCACAACCAAATTAGCTCAAACACTTACCTTAGGCCCAGGAGCTCCAGGCAGACCAAACGAGCCTTCTGGTCCCATCAAACCCTATTTATTTGTGAAAAAGGCAGAGACAGAGGAATAATGAGTTTAGTATAGTGTATTATTAGTATTAGTATTATATATCTATAGTGAAATAAATAAGACAGGAAATATAAAGTGTTTCATCATATTACTATACAGACTGTATCTCTGATACAGCACGGTGCATTACTTAGACCTTCTATGGCCTAAGGAAGGGCTACTATGCAATGGAAAAAACACAGGAAAAAAGCACAGCATTGTAATTAAATACTCCTGAGAGAAAAAACTTTGCAACTCAAAACCCTATCTGTGTGATCCAGTCTTTAATATATCTATAATATGACCTTAGCGATAATTGAAATTTACAAGGGCTTCTTAGTTTTCATTTAGGGTTCCCAAAACCAGCAAAAGTATACATGGCATTTAATAATTCTCTTCCCTCTTTCTGACTGTATGTCAGTCAAAGGTTGCCATGCCTTGACTCCTTTTGGAGATTGATCGGAAGCCATTAACCTTGGTGCCACACTTTTGCATCTTCTGCAGAATCTTCAGGATTGAACTGTTCATTCAGGAACCCAATAGCTTCTGCCATTTCAGATCATGAGACTTCAGCATGTGTATAAAGCCGGAGCATTGCCAAAAAAGTCCCTTGGACTCCTCTCACGGAAATATGTTGATAGAGGCATGTTTAGATACCTTTGTTCCATACATAAAATAAACCATCAAATGGCTGGCTTTCTTGACTTATGTTTAAAGCTACTCTCAAGTATATATTAGAAAATAAATATTTTTTTAAACTCATACTTTCCAGGAAGGAATTCCCATTCATAGTATTTTCCACATCTGGTATTAACATATGACTTTCTCACCATTTCATCTCCCTTCTTTTTGACTCTAGAACTGCATGCATCAATAAAACCAATATATTACTATTATATTTTTATCTGGACTTGCATATATACTCTGAAATATGATCTGCTATAAGAGTGTACTTAAGACAGCATAAAATAAAAGTGTAATAATGCAGAAACTCAAACAATTAAATAAGGTCTGGAAATCTAACTTGTCAGCAATTAAGTTTTATAAATTATTCTAATTTATAGTATTTTCAAAAACTACTGTTATTATTGTTGTTTAATATTTGCTTTCATTTAGATAAAAACAACCATCTTCTATTTAGTACTAACTGTTATGAACTATTCAGTTCTGTGATATTATCTCAGACCTCCTTCAAAAGTTACATGTGATGAAAAATCAGTGTATGTCTACAGTAATTGTTACACAGATTGTAATCCAGTTTTGCCAAAAAAAAAAATTATTAACTTTCTTTGCGAAAACTAAAAGGATGGCTTGCAAATGCAAGAGAAAATTCAGAATATTTGGAACAAGAAGTAATTCTTTGCAGCCAGTGTTTGCAGCATTTCATCAATTTTTTGCTATTTCACCTGTGCTTACTGTTAACTGAGGCAGCACAGATTAACTCAGCTTTCTTTCCTGCTGTGTTGTAAAAAAGTACTGATCACCAGAACTTTCCATCAATAAACATAGGAACTTGCTCTTTAGGCAATAGACACAGGTCTAAACTTGACAAGAGCACAACATGAGTAACTTTGCCGTCAATGTTCCTCAGTCTCAAACTTTTCCCATTCAGTCAATTGCAAATGAAAAAAATCTTATATTAAACTTAAATTTCTCTAAAATAACTAATAATATCATACATCAAATCATTTCCAGTACTTTCTGGAACTCTGAAGATTAGATTTACTTGTTCTTACTTACACAGCAAATCAGTCACCTTACCAAAGATGATGCAGTTAATCTAGTGTAATCTATTATTGGTTAAATAAAGGTTTACTATACCCTATGCCATTTCTTTCATAATTTTGGAATAGAAATTACCAATTCCTCTCCAACTGCAGTAAAGTTTCTAAGGTCTGCTTGCACTCATAACCTAAGAGACAATGTATTCCCATTAATAATTTGCTTATGGCCTATGTTCAGTGCCAGTTTCGTTACAGCAAGCGTACGAAAATATTAGTTTGGTTTTGGAACCCAATCTTGATTATATTAAGACTGTCTTAATACACTTGCACATCAGTACTTCTTCATTTTTTTCTCTTTATTTACATAGCAAAACAAGGTTTTATTAGTTTTCATTTCACTGTAAGGCTTAATTCAATTTGGCTGTTTTAAATCAAAGTTAATGCTATCTATTCATCTCACTTCTGAAATACAGCTCTCCTCATTGTGTGATCTTTTTTGCATTCCTTGAAGGCTACCTTCCTTTTCCAAAAAACATTGTGAAATCATTATTTTCTTCTCCTCAGATTCCTGTTGTTTGTTCATTACTAGCACATTAATCAGTAGAGAAAAGCAAGCATAAGTTTGGGGAGGGATAGTGGGAAGGATGAGCAATGTGACTGAGGGATTTCTGGCTCCTTTAATATTGCAACCTCAGTGTAGCCCTGCGTTTCAAGTCATGTAAGACGCTAAGAGCGTATCCACTACCGACTTCACATTAGATCACTTCTAGTTTATGCCCACACCATTCCTTGGATTACAGAAGTGGTAAATGTTTATCACAAGTATTATACGAAGTAGAAATACTATGTGTACAAAAAAGCTTTTTTTTTTTAATTAGATGTGTGTATATATCCACATTGTCCTACAAACATACTAGAGAAGGCAAACCAGAAAATACATTTAGTATAACTAAAGGTCAGGCATACATCTGCAGGAAAGGGAGACATAAAACCTGGTTATCCTGGCTTCTTTTCCTGTGCTTTCATTACTGGGCCATATTTAATGTATTTCATTAAAAAAAATTACAGGAAGACGACTACATGAAGTCAGTACGCTGCAAGAAGAAAATTTTCAGATACAAGAAGAAAACTTTCAGCTGCAATATAGAAAAAGCTTGAGAACATAATCTGAAAACTACGGCATGTAAAATCAAAAGAGAAGAGCATGTCCTGAATGAAAATAATAGTCTTCCAGCACCTCAAGGAGGCCTACAAGAAAGATGGGGAGAGGCTGTTCAGCAGGGCCTGTTGTGATAGGACGAGGAGTAATGGTTTTAAAATAGAGGAAGGTAGATTTAGATTGGATATTAAGGAAAAATTTTTTACAATGCGAGTTGTAGAACACTGGAACAGGTTGTCCAGAGAGGTGGTGGAAGCCCCATCCCTGGAAACGTTCAAGGCCAGGCTGGATGAGGCTCTGAGCAACCTGATCTACTTGGGGATGTCCCTGCTCCTTGCAGGGGGGTTGGACTAGATGACCTTTGAAGGTCCCTTCCAATTCTAACCATTCTATGATTCTAACATAAAGAACAATTCAAGGACATAAAATATAGCGTTACTCTCCCATTTTCCAGAGCTGATGCTATTCATGTAGCAGATAAATTAATAAATTACTGATGCTGCCAATGTAATAGAGACAGTTGTTAATGAAGAACTTGTTACTGAAGAATTTTCCCAAGGTATTAATAGACTATAGACCATTCACAAGCTTTCCATCTGTATTTTCTGGAACAAACATATTCAGTGTGACTAATACAAGGAAAATCCCACTATCTTTTGTGGTTGAAATTCCCTAATGCCATATCACGTATTCAAATATTCCATGCATCAATTTCCTACTTATTTTATCAGATGACAAAAGATACATTAAATGAGTTGACAGGAAACATGAATAAATTTAAATTATTTTCAAGTGTATCAAGAACCAGATGTTATTTATCGAAATAAAATTTGAAAAACACTTGGTAGGTGAGTTATTTGCATAAATACATACACTTTGGAATCCCACAAGGCTTTATTATAGCTGGTGATACAGTCTCCCCTCTGGCTTTTTGTTTAACTTTTCTCAGAAAGAAATGGAGAAAAAATTTCCAGCAAAAAGCAATAAAAATTATTAGAGGCACAGGTGAGAGACCAAATGTGCATATGTTAACTCAGAAAAGGGACATTTGAACTTCCAGTTCAAGTGATGTTTCATCCAAATTTGATCTAAACAACTGCAATAACTGGTCGTCAAGGAAATGTATTCTTTCCAGAGAAGGACTTTCTGTGGCTGAAAAAGTCCTTTAAGTTCATGAAAAGAAAATTAACCACTCCCTTTATACAAAAGGGCTTCTGACAGCTGTAATGTAGTGGTCATGCCTGTGGTAGAGCCAGGAAAGAAAGAGCTGCAGGATGGATGCATGGTAGCTGCATATTGTGCAGGAAATTCTGAATGTAGGAGGTGACAGAGTAGTCCAGAATTTGTAAAACCCAAAACTGGGTTCAATCTTTCTCTCCAACCAGGACTGCATTGGTTTTAATTGATCATATATTTTATTAAGAACTGTGAGTACAGAAAAAGAAGTGAGCTCTTCAATACATTTAGAGATATTTGTATGTCTATATATAATCTTTGTAATCTGAAAACCAGGAAAGGACTCAGATTTAGATAAGTCTCAGGCCAAGTACATGGTCCATCTAGCCAGGCAGGCATATATTGCTCTTATTACCAGGAGTAATTGGAGAAGAACAGGCTCTTTCTAGAAATAAAAAGCAATCCTGCATCCACATGCATTGTAACTGGAGCATACATTCTTCTCTAAATCCTTTATCGTCAGGTCTGTCGGGAGAAGAGCACGGGACTCCTCACCACAAAGCTCTGAAAATCCACAAATCAAAACTGTCTTAGCTGGCCAGATGTAGGCAAAATCTGGTAAACTGCATATGACTGTCTTTTGGCGATCCTTAGACAACCATGGAAAAGGTATAAAGCATTATCTCTCTTCGTGACTTCAAAACTGTTGAACTCTAAAGGAAAGCAGACTACTTCCAGCTGAAAGCAAAAGAGATCAAATTTTGGAAAACCCCATTCATTAAAATGATGTCAAGAACAAATTACCCACTCCTGATTCAATATTCTAAGGTGAATGAGAATGTCTGACATCATGTTCAAGACTCATATGTGACTCAGATATCTGACAAAACAATTGGAATATCTTCCCAGAAAAGAATTGTTTCATTACTTTGCTTGGAGATGAAAACTATCACGTTTTCAGTCATTATTTGATTATAGTGAGCCCTTAACCTGGGCTCCCCATAAACAAACTCCTCCTAAAGCTCTGAATTCCAATATGTCAATGTGTGTTTTCTTTTTCTCTGGAGAAAAAAAGACTCCAGGATTTGGGTACCCTTTCTGGCTCAGGAGGGAAACATGCATCAGTCACAATCTGGACAGAGAAGTGCCATACCTTGAGCACTAGTACATAAATGACCCTTAGGCCAGTAGTCACCTTCATACTCAAGACGGTCAGTTTAGCACGCAGCAACAAGTAGTTACGCAAGACTGCATGTACAAAGATGGGCAGACATATGCGTTACTAACATCCATCCAAACAAAGATTCTCTTTAGAATGGGGAAGGATGCAGCGGGATGTAAGCCCCAAATAATTCTGGTATCAGGTGTGGCTTTACGTACTGTAGAAGAAGGTAACCTTAACTAGGATTCTAGAGAGATTCAGCAAGAAAGACAGGATTAAAAAGTCCACACTGATATCCTTGGCATCCTCTTTCTTCAAGGTTCCTGTCACCCACCCAAATGAGGCACAAGCTACCACAATAACCTGGGTAAACAACACTAGAGTCACTGAGTGTAGAAAACAAAGGTCTCTGAAGAGTAGAAAGTGACACTAAGATAAGCTTAGCAGTGTGACAATGGGCATCCCAATGACTGAGGGATGAACATCAAGCTCTTTTTAGAGAGCCACTGTCTATCCTATATTTGACCCTACAGATATAAGTATGGATTTTTTTAAGTTCAGAATGAGTGCTCTCCCTTTCTTCTACTTTTAACACTACAATGTGGCATCTGAAACCCCTTTGTCTTTAGGAATGGATGTAACCCAGCCTGGTGGCTGGATGTCAAGAGGAAATTCACTAATGATGAAGCATTTTTTATAGGGAAAGATCTTGAAAAGAAATGAGGGAGATAAACTGAGAGACAGACAAGTTATGAAATGGAACAATGTAATCTATTAACAATTGCCAGAATTCAAGAACCTATAGCAATGTTCTCTCATCTGTTGCCAAAATACTAAGAGGCTTAATGTCATGGCAAGGGTAGCAGAGAGAACAGTTTACAGCTTTCACCCATAATTTCCACACTTCAAGTATGCTGCTAGGCTAAAAACTTACATTTGCTATAGCCTTGTCTTTGCTGGTGATAGAAGGAATACCGCAACTTCTAACCATAGCTTCTTCATTCAGGAATAAAATGATCACTACCATTTGTATCTACAATGCAGGCATCATTATCTAAGCTTCTCAGACTCTTCTTCCGTTTCATGAATGCCATCTGCTTACTTCTAATGATTTTTCTGAATCTCTGTCCAGAGTATCTCCTTCCTGCTGCTATTCAAATCCCTCAGCTTTGTCCAGATAATTTCATTTACTACTTCCTTTTATCCTTCCATTTCAGAAAGAATTAATTAGAAAAAGAATTAATGCTCTGAGATTAATTTTTGTAAAAAGTGCTTATATATTAGTCTCTTACTTATCAAAGCAATGCTATCAAAGCATTTATAAGAATCTGATACTTCTTGGTTCAGATATTAGAAAACTGATCACTACTGTTATCAAAATCAAAATCACAGAGTTGGACTCAGTGATTACTTATCTTCAAATGCATTTTCCAAGGTAAAGAAATTGAGCAGTATCTTACAGTTTCTTACATAATCATATTTGTCCGCAGTAATAACACTACAGAAATGCTGAAATTTCCCAATTAAACATTTTCACTGAACTGCTTTCTTGGCTTCCTGAGAGACTGAAGTTTCTTCTGTTTGGACTGGGCATGGACAAACCCATTACATGCACAACACATAGTGAATCTCCAGATGAGGCAACAAGGGAAGAAAAAAGCAAGCAATGTTCTTCCCATTGTTGTCATACGTTAAAACATTTGCATATGTCATTCAGCTACGAATCAAGAATTGTTATCTAATTTTTTTCCCCCAAAAGTGTTACTAATTCTGTAGCCTGAATATAACTGCATAAAATCTCTTATGCTACCATATGGCTATATACACTAAGAATTAACAACAATCTTATTCGAAAGTTAAAACTTTTTAGTCATTTAGTGCTCCATTTTCCACAGAAATAATAACATCTGTCTTAATTCTGTACTTAATTCTCTATAGTATTTACTTCATTCTAGCAGTAATAGCCTATATTGATCTGCTTCAAGTCAAACTCAGGGTGAAACATAGGTTCTTTAAATAAATAACAAGTCACAGTAAACAGCTTATTTATGACTTTAAGTCATGTATCTCTCAGGAAAGTCAGTCAGAAGCATTTTAGTCAGCAAAGAAGATAAAATATCTCAAGCACAAAATGAAAACTGCAAAAAGACATGTTAACAGTGAGAATTATTAATAATGGAACCATATAAACATTGCTGAACTTTACAACAGAAAAGATAGTTCTTTTTTACGGCAACATATGTTCAACAAATGATGAAATTCCTGATTAATGAAAGATCTCTAGCTAGTTTTAAGCAGCTGTCCCTTTTGCCTTTAAAATTTCCATTTTTTAAAGTCTATATATACATGTGCCAACTTTCAGAACAAGTACTTTACTACTGTGAAAGGATTATACTAAATACTAAAGGATTATAAAGAACACAGAAATCACCCTTCTCAGACAATAACAAAGATGTGGTAAGCTGGACTCTTCAAAAAGAATGAATTATTTTCAGTTTCCTGCATTTTGAAATAAAAATCTCTCTTTAAGCCATTTGGGAATTCAGTGATCTCAGTTAGTCTCACAGTCTTTGTCAAAAGAGCACTATCAAAAAAGTATCCTGAAATTCATCTTCAGAAATCTATCACACACCATGACAATATTTAACTTGGTCTTAACTTTCAAAATAAATTTACTTGAGTACTTTTCAAAGTTAATTTAAAGTTCATTAATTCAGAGGCTAAATTCGGACTAATGTGTTTGCTGGATTTGTTTATCAAACGTGCAGTCAGGAAATTATAAATTTTAAAAGAAAAGTGAGGATATAATATTTTGGGGGCAGCTCAGAGATTAGACTTAGTCTGATTATATTTGCCAATCTGAAAATACTAGGTTGCTATTGTATTTGCCATTGCTTGTTTGCTTATTACAAGTAGAGAATGATAGTATCAGAGTGACTTGTTCATAATAATACCATTTTGCAAACTTACAGTGTCCCCTGGTGACCCTTTTGCTCCTGGTTGACCCGGTGGTCCAATTTCACCCTGTATTTTTCACATAAAGAGATTAATTCTGTGATTAACATATGTACAGGTAACAAATTTGTTAAATATTCTTTAATTATGTGGATTTATTTAGTTAGGAATATATCTCAAAGTATTATGAAATTAACTTTGTTACTTTTAAATTATTAATTCCTTCTGGAATAGTTGAAATAAAACCTAATGAGAGATGTTCAAACATGCCACAAAGAACTTGGAGCATGTGTGCATTCATTTGCAGCATGATTTGACGTCCTGAAACCCCACCATGAAAACTCTCCTCTGAGCACAGACTGAACCTTTACTTTGGAATGGGTATATATGCACAGGTTTTAACTGCGTTTTGAACTATTCATAATACCTTTTGTCCTTTCGCTCCTTGATTTCCAGGGATTCCAGGAATTCCCTGAGGGAGAAAAAGAAAACCTTTTTAAATATACGGAACAGTTTCTCCAAAAAAAACCCCTTGCCTCTACTTCATGTGCTCATAAATTTGCCACATGATTGGGGTTCAAAATGTCGGCAGGAAATAGAAAATTTAAAAACACGTAAAAGAAAAGAGCTTCAGCTGGAATCATGCAAACTATTTCATCTGGGGATACAATGAAACACTGATGTTCAGTTGCTCCCCAGTGCTTTCGTGCCAGGAGTCCATGTCTGCCACTGGGCAGGCTCACATGCTCCTGGTTGCCCACCAGGCTGCAATGCTTCACTGAAAACCCTGACTGACACAAGGAGAGAAATAACTTTTCATAAGATTTCCTACATAAGATAGAGCAAAAGTCCTGGTCAACAGGACCATGAGTATGACAAATCCTATTTTCCCATTTGAAATATAGTGATTGTAACAGAACACAAGAGATAACTATAATTATAATTGATGTATGCTAGGTTCCACCTCCATAAATACTTGAACAGCTCTGTCATTTCCCAGCACCGTTGCTCATTTAGCTGTACGGTATATTTCAGTTTTCTTGCAATGACCACTTAATTGAACATAATTCAGTTTTGAAACAAAACTCCACATATATTTAAAACTGTAATCTACATTCAGTTAACCTATTTTTTATCTCAAGTAAAACTATTCAAATTTATTGTATAGATACTGTTCTAACTTGTACCATCATTAATCTGCAGCAAGAATTTGGCTTACAGACTTTACATTTTAATCTAATATTGAAATTAACATGCTGCAGTGAAAACAAGAGGACTGTCTGAGACACCACCAAACAAATGCATTTTGTGGAGAAAAAAAAAAAAATAACATGAATGTAACAACCAGGAATAACCTGATAGTTTCCATATGGATTACATCTGTGCAATGGTGGCTTGGAAAAGACAGTTCCATTGTTTTGCAGTTTACACCCAGCTTCTAGTTAATAATGACCCCATCAAGCAGAAACAGTTCATTGGTCAATGGCACATGAGTTAACAATGACATCCTGAGCATTTTACAGGTCATCAAAATTCCAATGTCCCTATCATTAAAAGAAGAGATCAAATAATATAATAAAAAGAACAGGAAAACAATGTCTCATTCTGAGAGTTCTACTCACATTGCGTAACATAACTCTTCTTGCTAAACTTTTGTCCAAAACCATCTTACATCTTTTGCACAAATAAATAGATGGGAAATAGGGCATATTTATCGCCGCATTTAGGAACCTCCAGACCTGTCCCTGAGTTCTCGGTATAATTATTTAACAGTTAATTTCTGTAGCTGTAAAATATAAAACTAAACTACAAATATCTGTACCTGTAATACAAAACAGAATTTCATATATGCTGAAAAAAACTCCTACTATGAAGCAGCCTTCTCGTACTGAAAGGAGGTACCAAAGCTTTCCATGGTTACATTTCTATGCTATTTGCAGGGCTGCGAGAAGACGGTTCCACATATTTATCCAACACAGTGAATGATTTAACATTATATAAGCATGCCTAAAAGAAGAAACATAATGTCCCGCTGAGCAGTGTTGAACTTCGTTGGCTAAAGGAAATTGCTGATAGAAGACATTTACCTTTACCTTTAGATCAGTGGCAAAGAAGGATAAAACTCAAAAAAAACCCCAACAATTGTAAAATTAAGTCATATTTCCTTTTTAGTTTCCTTTTTTTTTTTTTTCCCCTTCTGATTGACTCTGCACTACTGAAGTACACAGAACTTAGGCTCTTATTTTAGTGGGAGCTGGTCCAGACCCTTAAAATTCTCTTATGGCTCATTGACATTCATTCAGCTAAGAATGAATCTATCACTTATGCTAATGTGAGTGATTCCCAGAGTACATGGGGTGGAGATTTTCACTTATTCTCTACATGTCAGTTGGCACAAAAGAAGGAGAATGAAGTGGCTAATTTGGTCATAAAGAATGATTTTTTTCCCACAAGAGTTATTTTTCTGTATAGTTTCCATCAGTAATTACACAGACTAATTTCTGTAAGATCATGTCCAGGACACCTAAAAATTAAATTTTGTTTCCTTATCATTATTTGTCCCCAATCTACTACTTCCTTTTACATGGACAATCTCTGGTTATGACAATTAGAATTATTTGCACTTTCCCAGAAGACAAGGTTAAAAAGTAGTTTAGATATCCTGAGTGTCTTCCCTAACTTCCAGCTCAAAAGCCAAACCAAGCTTTGGAAATGTGTCTTGTTCCTAAATAGAGATTTCACATGTAGTACAAACCATCAGAATCTGAGTATTTTTTGTGCCCATGAACAATAAGGCACTTCTAATAAAAAGTTATGTTTAATAGGGTGACATAATACTAACTAAACTATCAAAGAAACCTTAATTATCAAAAAATGTCTTCTTACTTTAAAACATGAGGTGAAGCAACTAGTTTTATTCCATTTGTAAGATAAAAATGTAATTTTTGTGAAGAGCATATTGTAACTAAAATTATCACAAACGTCTGTGTTTAATCAAAACTTAATATGAAACAGATTCATCATGCAATCCTTCTGCCACCAAGGGAAACACAATGTTTGGAATTACTACAAATGGGAAAACTGCCACCCACTGGGAGTAACAGAAACAATGCTATGGAATAATTCATGATTCACTAGCCTACGGAAAAAAAAATTGCCTTTGGGGATGTCCTTTGCAAAGCTACCAAGCAACATTTTGTTCATATGAAATAAGAAAAATTGGTTGTAATTCTAGATTTTATTTTCTTTCTCTTTCCAGAAAACTTATTTTAAATGGTTTGTATTTATCTTATATGCAGTCATAATACCAACAAAACATATCATTACATTTCTAGCTAGAATAACTAAAAATCAAAGCATCTACTGCACTTTTGTGATTTCTGTCCTTACATAAGTTGGACCATCTTACACTTCCGAATCAGATAATTTGTTTCCCTTCTTTTACATCAAATTTCACAGAATCATAGAATGGTTAGGGTAGGAAGGGACCTTCAAAGGTCATCTAGTCCAACCCCCCTGCAAGAAGCAGGGACATCAAGTTGCTCAGAGCCTCATCCAGCCTGGCCTTGAACATTTCCAGGGACGGGGCATCCACCACCTCTCTGGGCAACCTGTTCCAGTGCCCTACAACCCTCATTGTAAAAATTTTTTTCCTAATTTCCAATCTAAATCTACCTCCCTCTATTTTAAAACCGTTACCCCTAGTCCTGTCGCAACAGGCCCTACTGAACAGTCTCTCCCCGTCTTTCCTGTAAGCCCCCTTGAGGTACTGGAAGACCTCAGTAAGGTTTATATAAGGTTTATTCGGTGTTTCTTCATATTTAAAAGTTTATTGCAAGCCTTACCACTGCCTTAGTTATTCCAGCATCATCAATCTGACTTTCTCAATTACCTTCATTTCATTCAAATGTCTTCCTCCTTTCTCTGAAATTTTCCCTTAAATGGGAAGGTCTTCCCTTACTCCATAAAAGCCTGTAATATTATTCATTATTTTAGCCTAAATCAGCAAGTGCTATAATCACATGAAACTTAAAGCCATCAAGACAGCCTAGCAAACCTAATTCCACAGTTTAAAAATGTGTCTGTTCTAAAGATTCTCAATTACAGTTTTATCACACACTGCTGAGTTTGTGCCTAAAAGCTAATGTGATCTTGGCAGCTGACCAAGATTTTTTATTTCCTGAGAGACTGCTGTCTTTACCTTTTATCCAAACTCCTTTGCCTGTTTAATCATTTATCTTCCACCCTGTGTTACCTATGCGTACCTAGAAGCTGTCAGCTTCCTAAGCTCTTGTTACAGACCTGGGGAGGTTTTGCAGGGTACCCCCAGGACCTAAAGTGACACTTGAATGTCATGTAGGTCACTGAAATAGTCTCTGGTGTCACTGAAGGTGCTGTGGGATAGCTGATCTATCCTTCGAAAAAGATGTCAGTCTGCTCTAAGAACTGTGTTGTACATGCCAGATGTTGCAGTTGCCTTCATACTTCTCAAGTGGCTCTAAAATCCCACCCACCTTGATGTCTCATTTTCTGGAGCAAAAATTATCTCTTTTTTTTTTCTTTTCTTTGCTTGTTTGTACATGCTTGGTGTGATGGGTCTTTATAGGCTCAGACAGCAAAAGCTTCTGACGAAGTCCTCACATTGGCTAGGAATCACATGACATATAAAGGTAAACTAGGCTATCTAACCGTAAAAGGAGCTACGCGTACACTTTACTTGCAAGAAATAGCAATGCTTAGCCATGGGTCTCACGACTTCACCACAGAACGAAGCTCAGCTGGGTATGCAGCTAAATCCCCTGATACGGTCTTCCTCAGCTGTAGCCCCCATAGCTAGGACTTCAGAACACCCAAAAGCATGAATTTGTTCTTTTGTCATAATGAACTGCAATGATGACACTTACAGAATTCTGTATATATATTCTATTTTATCCCAGTTTTAGCAATTTAAATAAATCTTACATTCTTTGATAATACCTGGCAGATGCAATGGATTTAACTGTAAAAGGAACATGGTTTCACAATCCTTGGTAAATCTTTTATTAATAATGAAGTGTCTACTTTGGTTTGGATTATATTAAGCAGCTGGATTTTTTTCCACATAGCCTAACAAAAAATCCATTAAGTAAATTGCCTGAGGCCTTATATACAGATCAACTAGGTGTAAGCATTTTTACTTAAGCCACAAGCTATATTTCTCAAAATATTTTATCCACTTTTTCCAGTTAGTATTATGGATTATTTTTATCTCCCTTATGCTTAACTTTATGCTTGCTAATAGTAGAATAAACCATGTCTAAAAACTTTTTCCAGAATAAAATGAAACAAAAACTATTTTACTCCTAAAATTAATATTTATTAGCCTATTCTATGCTTTATTTTCTACTACTGTCTTTAACATACTTCATCTCTTCAGTGCCTGGTAGGACTTCATTCTTCAGTACTGGCTGATAGCCCTAGTATGGAAAGTAGGAGTTTCTAGATGACAGATAACATATCCATTATCATAAAACTGTATCTCTGGAAGATGCAAAATTATAGAATACTTCGAAAAGCCTCTCTGTTACGAGCAAAGTGTTTTGCAGTCAGTTCCCCAAGAAGACAGAGAGAACATTAGCGTAATTATCTTATTACTACCTTATTTTCTTAGGGTAGGTACACAAAACTGTACTCTTTCAACATACTGCTTTAAACAGGCTTCTCACCGAAAACAGTACATCTGGACCTATTTTGTAATGTGTCAAACATTTGATAAATATTGTCTAGGACAAATCACTACGGAACAGTTTTTTAAACTATCCATTCTTCTTTCAACATCAAAACAAAAATACCTCAACTATTATAATTTTTTTCTATTAAAAATTATCATGATTTTAAAAGTTATGAGAAAACAATACTTCCTGTTTAAACAGTGAGACCTTCTGAAAAAATGAAAAAGCTAGATGTAAGGTAAGGTAAGCTAGACACTTTATTTCAGAGGTCATTATTTGGTGGAAAAAAATCTACCAGCTTCTCTACTACTGTCGTTGAATATCGGTAAATATTACAGTTTATTTTACGGCTTAAGATAGTACCTGCTCTTCAATTTTATTTTTTATGAGGATGGTCACTGAGGTTATTTTGCTGTGACTCTACTTTGTTTAAAGTATATTAATTTTAAAAAATGGATCAATTGATTAACATTTTGAAACTTTTCTTAAAAGATGGTCACATTCTATGCTGTTGCCCATTTACACAACAAAAATTCAAACTCCATCTCTAATGATCATTTGTAATTCAGGCAGCGACACAAGACTCCCAGCAAGGCACTGAGATACTGTAATCAGAGTTTCAGTCTTTAAAAGTCCATAGGCTTTTTAAGAATGGTGCTAATTTTTAATCGACCCTTTCTTCAACAGGGTAACTGTTAATCAGGGTCACCTGAAGGATCAAGTTTAAAACAGATAAAAGTCACTACTGATAAAAAGATATTATATTACGTTTCAATCCTTCCTCCTTCCACTCTGAAAAACTTGCAATTCTGATTCTGGGAAGACACTAGAGGAGATTACATGAACTATAGCAATAGAATAAGATTCACAAAAGACATCTATCTACCCAGATGCTCCCATGGTGCCTTTAAACACCTGAAAAATACGGCTGTTTATGTATTACTGATCCTTACTTGAAAAAGCATACTTGATGATACACGAGAGATTTACTGGAGGTGTGTAAAAAAGTACAAGTCAAGCCATAATTTGGATAAAAGTACAACAGTCAAGATACTTTTTAAAAGATTACAGTAAATCCTTGATAATCCTAATAGAATGAAAGGCACAAACCCAATTGGGATAATGGATAAAACTTTCTACTGGGGAAAGTAGCACAATAAATGTAAAAGAAATTCAATGAAGCTGCATCTGCTACAGCTGAGTAGTTGAACTTGGTGACAAAGAAAAATGGGCTAAATACAAAGAAGCATTCCCACAGACATAATGAGCATCCACTAGATGAGCATAGGAGCTTTAAATTAAATGCAGGAAAGGAAAAAGCATTACCAAGATTTTTGCAGTTATAAGACCAGAGTTTGCAAACACTTTTTTTGGCAAATCAGTTTTTAAAAATAAACCACACATATGTTAAATGTGGAACACAGTGATCCCCATTGCATTGCCAATAACATAGACCTTGGAAAACCGTAATTTAAAAGCTGAAAATACTAAAAGAAAATGAAAACTGTGTACATCCTGTCACAGGCTGAAACTGGTGTCACTGTTTCTTGTAAATACCAGTAATATGACTGTCAGACTTGTCAAATCTTTGAGGATCCAAAGGTGGCCAGACAAAACTTGAGCCCCCAGCCCTGCAGGTGACACTGCAATGCTCTCTCTCTGCCTGCTGTGCCAGGAACCAGTCCTCCAGACTCTGCAAACCAACACCTAATCTGTCTAAAAAGCTTACAATTACTTCTAACAGCTGACAAACTGACCTACGTTTGACACTTACACATAAACACACTGCGTTCAAAATGTTTTAAAATTTATCCACTACTTAAATTATGAAGAAAAGCGTATTATGGGTCACACAATTGGAGCACCTTGCATGCATAAGAGAGGGCAGGCTGAGGATGGCAAAGGAATTGACTGTCGCTCTGCTCCTTGCACCCAACGTGTCCAGCTGTCTGACACTACAAGAATCATCGTTCTGTTCACACAGGTCACACTGATGTGTAAGAACACAATTTTCAGCTGTCCCCCTTTCCTGTAGTAAGGAGCCACTTAGTCAAACTAGCAGTGAGTAGGTTTAACAACAAATGATGCATTTTTTTCCATATGGTGCATATTGTGAAATTTGTCACAGGATGTAGCAAATGAAAACAGTAAAACTGTGTTCCAAAAAGGACTGTAAAATCACTAGAAAATTGGTCCATTGCTGGCTATTAAGTAGGATGAGCCAACATGCATTTTTGGCTAAGAAAGTCCCCAAAGGTCTGACAGACACAATCTGGCAGTAAATAACAGGAAAAAAAAAAAAAAATAGAAAAAAAAGAAAAATTCTCTATACTCCTATCCATTGTCAGAGAAAAAAAAAGTCTGTGATAATTCCTTTAGTCTGAGTCTGCTTGGCAGTTCTTATCCCTTTAAGAAATAGCTAAGAAAAGTTGGTGCAGAGACTGGGATCAAACTCTTCCAGAGCACAAAGAAGGAAAACCACACCTTGACTCACGTACTAATCACTAAGAGTAAATTTAATTACTGTAACTAGTTACTAAAGCAAAAATTCATTTACACAACAAGAGTCAAAGGTTATTTCTTAAATGGTTTAATATTTCTGTAGTACATTTCTTTATTTTTGGTCTTAACGGATCTAATAACTTTGATCTATCTGGTCCTGTAATAATTTATTCCATATTGGTTCAAAATGAGCAAAATGTGTCAAAATCCTAAAGTCAATTTTTTTTAAGCTTGACCTAGGAACAGGATCCCATAAGCACTGTGTTCCTTCTGCTTCATTAGCCCAGAGTATTATTCGATTTGTGATATGTAATCTTTTTAGAACAATGGCTAAGCACAAATATATAATATTTTTAAATTATTGGTCTGAAAAAAACCCCAAATGCTGGTCATAATATACATAGTAAGGAAGACTTCCAATACAACAACATATGGTATAAATGAAAAAAAATGTGTTTTTATAATGGGGATTTCTTTCAGTTTGGGAAGGAGAGGTCTTATACCATCAAGATATTTTAATCTTAGCAGAAACATTAATTAAACCTTACACATGGATTTAAATTCACTCTGATTAAAAATTATTTAGTTTTTTCATTATGGATGAGAAGCCAGCCTGTATTCAGACAAGACCTTTCATAGCTTCAATTCACTGTAACTTTAATACAGAAAGATTACAAAAATGAAAACACCAACTGCACCAAATTTCCCTAGATTTGCTAGCACTTTATCTACTTGAGTGCCTGAGACTTGAATATCAACTTTTCAATTTCAGGCTTAAAGCTCTTTATGGACAGGGACTGTTTTCATTGCTTCCTGAATAGAGGTGAACTAACTGATATCAGTTAAAAAACTATCTTTATCATCTTCTTTACAGCAAGAGTATTGAGTATAAACAATACTAATATGGTTTCTCCAATGAAAGGATTTTTAAGGTTCACAAATACTGCACATGTTCCTTATTCAACTTCACTATATCTTTTCCTATTTCTACACTACAGCGTATGTGACAACCTATCTTGAACAACTGGCACAATCCTAACTGAGCATACTGCACATGAATAATGCAATGCTATTGATCATGAAGGACACATGGACACATGGAAGAAGCATAACAAGAAACTAGTTACTTTGACAGCCCAGCTACCACTTGAACACAAAGATAACAAAGAAGCCTTGCTTTAAATTGTTTGGTTGTTTTTCTCTTCCACATTTTCTGGAAGGGTTAAATTCAACTAACTTTAACTAATCTAAAAATCTAAACTGTATAAGCCAGTTAAAAGAAATGGGCAACTTCAGAAGAAAATTACCCCTTCTATTTGAGACAAGTATTTCATGATGGGAAGAATAATCCTATATAGATATTAGTTTCATATCAGAGAACAATCATAACACAGAAATTTACTAAATATGTCTATTTGAATACATGAGGTGAAATGAAAACCATCCTGGATAATTATCAGAGTATAAACTGTAGATGAGATGGCCAGATGCAGCACTTAGAGCCCTGAGGGACGTACAGCTAGACGCCTTTGAACCACTACCCTGACCACAGCTCTCAAGTAGGCTGTAACTCAGACCTTCTGAGGACATAGGTACAGCAAATCTTTTGTCTGGCTTGTCCCATATGTTAAAGAAGAATGATGACTAACAAGAAAACCGGCTACCCTGTTACTACCCTGTTGAAGTTGGATCAGAAGAAGGAAAGTCAAACATCCTTTTGGTAATCTTCTTTCTGCTTGTGGTTAAGTAACTCACCATAAATGTGTTGAGAAGCACAGAATAGAACAGCAATGTGTAAATGAGATCAACAGAAATAACGCATATTTATGGCTGCTACATTCTAACTGAGTGTCTTCTTCATTCACAGCCTACTGCCTATGTTTGGTTTCTAAGTAAGTATAGCAATCAGCTGAGGGAAGTTTTTGTTTGGTCTCCAGAGCCACTGGGAACTCCAGCAGATATTTACCTAAGCTGTAAATCAAAATGCTAATTCCTAGTGTTCATAGTGTGTTAGGAAAGGAAGATAGAAATATTTAGGAGATGTGTTAAAGGCATTCAGATGTTTCTTCTTTTGATTATTCTCCAGCACGAACATTAACAGAGACATGATTCATACCAAGAAGAGGGCGCTTTCCCTAGAAATCTGAAACACCACGTCCCTGTGCTCTATGGAGTAACATTCGAATACATCTAGGAATTTGTCCTTGAGTCACACTACTAAGATTCAAATCACATTTTATATTACTGTTATGTAAAAATGAAATGATACAAACCAGTGACAACCAATAATGTGTGTGCC
The DNA here is from genome assembly GCF_036417535.1 of Chlamydotis macqueenii. Lineage (NCBI taxonomy): Eukaryota > Metazoa > Chordata > Aves > Otidiformes > Otididae > Chlamydotis > Chlamydotis macqueenii. Next base: position 26,906,808 of record NC_141558.1, read on the forward strand.
TAAAAATGAAATATGAAATTGCACACACAAACAGAAATTGTATTATGAAGTATTAGCTCCCATAGCATTGCGTGTGACTACATGGAATTAGCAACGTAGAGTTTAAAAAGCTTGATCTGAATTTTCCACTTATACGACATAAATGGGGTTAAAAAAAACCCTACACACGCTCTGCTTTTCTTCACCATAAATTAAAATCTTAGGGCTAAAACTTTATCGTCTGACAAATACTTAGAGATTCAAAACATTTCCATTTTGCAGCATACATTAAAACAATGCCAAAAAATCCAGATTCATCTCGATTTTCCATAGCTTGCTTCTGAGACCTGACAAAATGAAAGACCACAGTAACCACAGTGTTTAGTGACTTGCCACTTAGGACAGGCACATATTAACTACTCATTCATGCATTTCGCAGTCTAACGTAGTCTAGCATACATGACACTTTCTGTGCAACTGAATACAGCTGCTGCGCAATAATCTTGAACACAATTGCTGTGAACTACAGATTAAAGCAATTCAAAACCGACATTGTTATTTATAATCTGGTAAACTAAATTAAAATACATTCTATGCCTTGTATTTTTACAGAAAATCTACTATCTAAATGACCATTTATTGTTACTAAAAATATTGGGAATTCTATGAGTATAGATACTAGAAAGTGAGGTATTTTATATCCTACCTCTGTAATACGTGTAGAGTGGAAAATTACCATAGACAAATATACAAATATTAAAACTGGCATTGCTGCAAAATATTTAAACACAAAGAGAAAAAAATATCTTTCACATTACTTACTTGTAACTCCTCTGCCACAGTCCACAAATGGGATGTTTAATCCTGATTGTCAAATATTTTCTCTTTTATAGAAGATTTTTTTTCATTTTTTTTTTCTCTTTCTTCACAATAAACTGCAAAAATATTACTTCAATGATTTCAAATTATCATATCATATTTTGGTTAAAAGATGATGCGTATGTGACTAAATCAGGCCAAAATCATGTGATGATACTGTCCAATAGGAACTGTTGGGTACTTTTTCTGTCAGAATTTCATTCAAATTCCCAAGTATTTCACTCAGCATATATAATTCTGATCCTAGGCATAATGTTTCTGTTGAATATACAAAATCCATTTTGTTAAAGATGTCATTTGCAATGTGTTACCTACATTACTGAAGGATTTGACAGTGTCTTGAAGTGTTTCTTGAAAACTGTGGGAGTTATGAATAAAACTAAGGCAAAAGGCAAAAATAATGGAGAGATATTGCTGTTTCAAGATTAATCAGCACATATGAAATATTGTTTACTGGAAGTATAAACATCAGCTTTCCTGGAACTAAAACAGCAGACGTCAACCTAATACTCAATATTAGTATACCAGTCCAAACATTCTTTTCAAGCATTTCCTACTTCAGAAAAGCCTTTCTTGGATGTATGAAATTAGCACACAAGTTCAGGAGTGCCCTAAGTACTATTATTGTCATCAGGTGGATCCAAAAGAATGCAAATGAGTCCTAAATATCTCATGTCAAAGGAAGTGAATGTTAATCACTTAAGGTATATCTATTTCATACTAGCTTTACCACGTAATTTTCAAGATCTTAATTTACAAATCGTTATTCTCTTCTTAGTGGGTGAATTAACCCATTATGCCTGGAAAGTATTAGATCAGATCAAATTACATTAAACACTTAAGCAAACATGTACTTTAGTAAACTTACAGGGAAAGTAAATAATTATTAAAGAACTTCTAAACATTCTAACTCTGATCCGCTACCCAGACAGAGCCAAACTAGATACACACACATGGACACACACACACACACACACACAAAATATAGTTTTAATTTTTAAATCTAAGCTAATTCAGCAACCAATCACATTTCTAACTGAGATTTGGGAGTAAAGAAAATTCTGATAAAGAATATAGGTTCCATTTATAGTTGTGTGGATTTGTCCATTCAGCTCCTCAAAAATCTCCACTTGATCAAGTCAAGTAATCTTTTCAGCCCAAGCAGGAATATGTTAGCTAATTGTTGTAGTTTAGCCCCGCTCAGGACCAAGCTATGCAGTCTCTCTCAGCTCACTTTGTGGTACAGATAACTAATAAGTATAATAGCAAGTTTAAAGACTCTACATGAAAATTTCCAATAAATACTCAAAATTATTTTAGGATAGAAGAAATTACACTCTTCAGAAGAGTTTGTGAGTCCTATATAAATAGGACTAGTTCATCAGAATCATTCATGGAATACAAATAAATAGGCAGTACCACTAATTTTGCCCTTAGAAGATAGTTACTGAGCTCTTTAACAAAGCTGCACCTTCAAGTGTTTGCTGCAGGACAATTCTTTGAGAGTCCTACTGTGTTAACAGATTTTTTAATTTATACAAAATTAACAAATTATTAAGAGACACTTTAACAAATGACAAGCATCTGTTTATTGTAATACAGCTCAGCAAGTCAGTAGGGAGATTTTAAATTAGTACAACATATTGGTCAGAGGTATTTTTATCACTATGTTTATAAACCAGCTGCAATGTAGGAGGAATGCTGATATGTAACTTCTATCAGCACATGAATTAGTAAGAGAAGTGCCAGCATAGCCATAAAAAGATCACTACAGCATGCAAGCATAAAACAGACTACTCAGAGTACTGTTTATAACTATTTATAGCACACACCATTCATGTCCATAATAGGCTTACAACTACAGCTCCTTTCGTTATTTCCTTACATCTTTTAAGAAATTGCCTTTGTTAACATTGCATCTATAAAATAATCTTGAAGAAATGGCAGCAAGGCACGCCACCTTTTCTCCACTTGATTTTCCAAAGTTACCAATTAGAAATCATACTAATTGAAAAAAACTTTCCTATGGCTCTGTAGACAAAATAAAAATTTAAAAGTTACTATATAATTAAAGAAAATTAATATAATTAATGTAATTGCACAGTGTGTGAAGACACAAATTTAAAAACTAGAAATCATGAGAAACAGACAGAAAGTGTCTGTTTTACAACTTAGAAAAGCAGGCATTATTTTCTGAGTTGCATTAGGTCAGTGGGTCCAAGTTTATTACAGCATTTACAGTGGCCCCAGTCCAGCTTGAATTCAATGGGAATCTTTCAATTGACTTCAGTACGCTTTGGATCAGCAACTGTGCTGTCACATCTTACATCATTTTTGCCAACTGAGAATAATAGAGCAGTTCAGACTAATCTGCCTGAAGTTCCAGTAGTCTTTAATTACCTGTTTCTTTACAGCACCTTTCTCATATTTATCTTCTCAACAGCAATTAACTCTGCTGAAAATGTAGTATGGAATTAATTTAGTTAAAATAACTTGTCAGTCAGACGGAAGAAGATAACCTAGGTTGCAAATAAAGTTGGTTAAAAATCTATACACCTAAACTGGACCTAAAAGTTATAATTGACATTGCATTCAGTCTAAAAAATGTGGTTGAGCTTACACCAAATACTGTGTAATTAAAGAACAATTATTGAAAGTATTGTGCTGTCCAAGTTGTTATTTCTCCCTTCCTCAAGTGGGAACAAGATTAACAACATCTGTTCTAGTAGCTCCAGCAATCAGAAAGTCATCAGCAAGACTCTGCCCTGTCTACTCTAAAAATTCAGAAAATAGAAGAAATAAAGAAACAATCACTAAAAAACTAACTCAGCTAACCAAATCTACTTGTAAAGAAATAATGATGTATGGCACATGCCTGCCAAAGTCTTACTGCATCACTCCACCTGAATAACCATTTCTCTTTATACAATTACAGGTCAAACTCAGAATATTCCACAAAGAAATAATATATTATTTTGAGACCCACAAGACATCATTTGCAGAGCAAATACTAGTCCTTACTTCCCTCATGACTGTAATGCTGACACCTTTGAAATGCAAGCCATCACTGTTCAGAATTCAGCTGCTACTATGGAGGCATCTCAGGCTAGTGGAAAAGCATGAATATTAGATTTGAAGAGAATAATTTTGATACACTCACATGAACTATTTGCCGAGTCTTCTTCTCTTAAAGACCGATGGGAAACAACTTATTCTAAATATATTACTTACAAAGACAGCACTATTTTATAGCAGTGCCTACTTTAAGGCAATATAAAACTTGAATTAGTTTTTAGTACTCTACGAAACATTTTCAAAAGCATTAAATCCACAGAACACAGGATCTTTTGAGCCCTGGAAATACAGGATTTATATGCTTCAATCTACTGAGAGATTAAAAATAGAAATCCAACAATAATCAGACTAGATGCATTAAAAAAGAAACTAAGTAACATTTTCAGAAAGAAATAGAGTTTTCACAAGGCCTATTGCATAGATATACCATAGAGTTTTTAGGTTTGTTTCTAACTGAAGTATTTCACAACTCAGCATGTAAATGCAGATATAAAATACAAATGTTGAGTAAACAGTATCTTTTAACTAAAACTGGTACAAACCAACACATCAATATAAAGTGTATCAAGCAAAGCTTGTCATTGGGATCACTGAAAACCACATTTGTGTGTATGTGTGGTCTAAGTATTTTGCTTCCACTAATCTCAGCCAGTGGTCATCATCTGTTTCAGTCAATGCTAACACACTGTGCTGTGAAACAGGAAGAGAGAACTGACAAAGTATTTACATATGATGCTGCATTCTCAAATATGGCTGTTTTCAGAACAACTCTGCTAATACAACTGATAAATACGACCACTAAAAGCACAAAATTTGAGCTATTTTCTTAAAGTTTTCCTCCTAAACAGACTAGTATAGCTCTTACACCCCACTATTTATTGCAGAGGTTTTGAATGTGAATTTTAAACTTCCTTCCATTAACAGTTTGAAACAATTACCAAGTTTTCCAGTTTTCACAGTCCCATCCTATTCCACAAGTAACTGGCTACTTTCCCTCTCATATGGTCTACCTAAATGGACCAAGTTAAATGTACAGAAATAATGTTAAAATTACTTTCTGATTCTGTGGTAGACTTGAAGAGGGACTTGAACACCTTAAAATTTGCAAATCTCATCTAACTAACTATATTAGATAATCTTAGAAAAGATGTTCAACAAACTGAGAGTATACCTATAACAGTGCAAGTCAGGTCAGATGCTGAAAACCATGTTATGTTGCTATTGCTGGCACAGATGAGGCCACATCTGAGGTCTTGTGATGTGACCTAAATATTAAGGGCAAACTCTAACATTTTAAGTGTTTGCAGCTGTATTTCTTAAAAATATGATTTCTGGAGAATAAACACAAGAAGTTGCAAATGTTCAGACATGTTATTTGTGGCAGGACAGCATACGCTAGGCCTAGAAAAGTGCTATAAACATCCTGTCAGCTTCACCCACAAGTGCTCACTTCAGAGCTCCCATCTGCATGATGGTAAACACAAGGAGAAGTCCAGCATGGCTTCCACTGAAATCAAACTCTGACAATACTCCACCTATGTTAAAAAGGACAGCCAGGCTGAAATTAAGCTCAAATAAATCTTGATTTATTCTATTCTTTAGACAGTTGGCCCGCCCAAAAAAACATATTTATCAAAACAGCCTGTCATGAGTAAGCTACATGACTAGTCATTAAACTACTCAAGTGACAGCATGACTGCACTTGGAGCATGGCCTATTTTTGTCATCAGTAAAATGAGCCTGATTACTAGCTTTACTAAATGCTATCTAAATTATTCTGTCCTACTGTCAAATGTTTTTCTTACACAGATTGGGTAGGATCGGGATGGCCTGGCTAACTTGAGTTCCAAATAGTACTATTGAGGGAAAATAACACATAACTTGGAATTACTTACTTAGCTTTACAACCTACTTTTTCCTGTTCAGAATTTTGGGGATTAATAAGAGTAATAATATACCCAAAAAGTATGTTCTCCAGAAAATAACCACATCTTAGAGGCTGGAGGCAATGGGAGTTCAGTTCAGTTCAGCTGCTACTATGGAGGCATCTCAGACTAGTGGAAAAGCATAAATATTAGATTTGAAGAGAATAATTTTGATACACTCACACAAACTACTTTGCCGAGTCTCCTTCTCTTAAAGACTGATGGGAAACAACCACATCTCAGAGGCTGGAGGCAATGGGAGTTCAGTTCAACTGTGCTCTCCATCCTAGACAGTTGCTTCTTAATGTTGTCTCAAGATGCATTCACTTCACAACCATGCTTTTTTATTATTTGCTAAAGCAAGAGGGATCATAAGATGGCTATTTTCACTAACTTAACAAATCAGGCCATCTCTAAAACTAATGTGGCTGAATGGAAGAAATAAATATTGTTTGCGTGTATGTTTGTGTGAGTGGGATATCCACACAACCTGCTGAGTTGTCCCAGGGCCACGGTTGCATCTGTCTGGTTAACAGTATGGAGCTATACAGTTTCAATAGTATAATCCTAGGCTTGTCTTGAGCTTATGTAGCCTATGTGGCCATCACAGGGAAGGCACAGCAGAGTTCAGTTTCTCTCTCCTACACCAGTGTCCTAACTACTAGGGTATTCCACCAGAGAAGATAGAATCATAGAATGGTTAGGGTTGGAAGGGACCTTCAACGGTCATCTAGTCCAACCCCCCTGCAAGGAGCAGGGACATCCCCAAGTAGATCAGGTTGCTCAGAGCCTCATCCAGCCTGGCCTTGAACGTTTCCAGGGATGGGGCATCCACCACCTCTCTGGGAAACCTGTTCCAGTGCTCTACCACCCTCATTGTAAAAAAATTTTTCCTAATATCTAATCTAAATCTACCTCCTTCTATTTTAAAACCATTACTCCTTGTCTTATTGCAATAGGCCCTACTGAACAGCCTCTCCCCATCTTTCTTGTAGGCCCCCTTGAGGTACTGGAAGACCGCTATAAAGTCTCCCTGGATCACACAGAAGATCACATTATACATCAAATACACATTGGAGGAACAACAAAAACAACAGAAACAGTAAGTTGCACAAGACATCCCTCATACCCCCCACAATCCATGTCACTTTGCACTGGATAAAGGCCATACTCTCTACTTGAGTAGGGGAGCCCACATATCCCATGGCTGAGGATGTCTATCATTTTGCACAGCCCAAGCATACATTTTTACCACAAAGCTAGTGCACAGAAATGCCCTTTGCTCCTTCTTCAGACTCTAAATAGATGGGAGCACCGTGATTTGCACATGCAGTCTGGTGCTGCACCAGTAGTAGAGGCAGGTGACCAGATATGACTAGGTGTCTTTCATTTCCTACTCGTAACTGTGAGGCAATTTCCTGGTCAGCCTGTAGACTTTTTGCTCTTCAGAATCAGTACTGATTATAAAAGAAGCATATAGTACAATCTGGCATGCCCTGTTAGGATAGTGTAATTCTTTCGTAGTCATTTATATATTGTAAGTCTTCCTCTATATTATTTCATGGTGATTTTAAAAGATTTCGTAGTGATTTTAATGTCTTAAATGTGCAACTTCATTTCTCTTTAAAGCAAAAGTATAGGACTTCAGTGATGAGTTTACATTGCTGTTTAAAAATGTTACATTGTGAAGCATTTATATTAATTTCAAATCAAAATATATTACTTTAGTAGATATAGGTCACACTAAAGTAAACCTATCAGATCAGAAAGAGAGCTCTTAAAGTACTAGTTACTTTTCTGTGGATCAGAAATACCTTCTCCTTCCTATTTTTCAAATTAATTAAAAAAAAATCACAATGACTAAGTCTTGTTATTATCTCAACACATTTGTTACAGTGTAGTAGCTAACAGTATACCAAAACTTCTTCATTCCTATTTTATGGTTTTTAATTAAAATTCACTTTGTCTTTCTCACATCTGAAGATACCACAGATTGTAAAAGGTTAATATATCTCACAGTTATTTGGGGCAGAAAAAGAGGAAAAAATAAAGTAAAGTGAAGAATTATGTGTGTTCTTCACTTAAGTCAGCCAAGTGCAAAGAAAGTCTCCTGGGGATGATTGCCCAGTGTTTTGCCGTCTACTAACAGTGTTTTTGTGAGTTTTTTGTGAATATATAAAAAATCTAAATTAAAGAGCTTGAGAATTTTTTTGGCTGGGAGGGTTATTTCCACCTCCTAATTATCAAAACTCTTCACTGGATTTCAGTACCATATAACACACATTGCATCTCCCTGTTACATGCAATACCACTAAAATTTCTAAATGTAATTCAGAATGTAATCCATCAACTGAGCTCCATTTACTGCTCTTGGCCTACAGAAGAATTACTGATGGTTTGAAGACAGCTCTCAAAGCTCTCCGCACTCAAAGCTTTCAGCTATTTCTACAGATATCTTGACTCCTCTGCTTCAAGCAAAGTCTGGTGGCCTTAAAGAGCTGAATAAGGAAACAAGAAAGACAAAGTTTAGCTATTACATAAAAAGAGGAGGAAAAATGAGCTGCCCTGAGAAGTTGCCCAAACATAAGCAAAGGAATAATATATTTGGAAACAAGGGAAACAAAAATGCAGCAGTGTGTTCCCCAGCTAAGCAAGAAGACCAGAGATACAGGTAACATAGACAATGTAACAAGATGCAAGGAAGTAAAAGACCAATAAAAATGGACAAAGAAGGTGGGGAGGTAGACGGTGAAAAAAAAAACTTTAAAAGTGCAGTTAACAAGTATATGAAAGAACACACACCACATTGGAGAAATGAGAGAATCTTTCCTTGTGTAAGTAACTATCAATATCTAACCATATATTCCTATCAATAGGAAAAATGTCAATAATGAGACAACTTCATAACATATACATAAATTGGTATGTAACAGCAATATAGTTCAGAATCTTTTATTTTAAGGCATCTTTGACTTTAAAGCCTTGCTTACTTCTTTTAGTAAATCCAAATTTAAAGATGAACACCAGGAAATAAAAAAGCACTTTTACAAAAAAGGATACATCAACCAATTACCATCAAAATGGATGAAACATGAAGTGAAACATCCATTAACAAAAAAAAAAAAAGCAACCAAACAAATCAGTACATAAGGATATATCACCAATTTAATAACTTACGGGCTCTCCTCGATGTCCTTCTGTGCCTGGAGATCCAGGCTGTCCGACTTCTCCCTTTAAAAAGAAAAATACTTTTAAATACAATATTTTTTTTTAAAAAAAGACCTTCATTTGCATAATAAAAATAATAGTAAATTATTATTTTTAATATAAGTAAAATGTAAAACCAATACACATGATCAATAAATATATATATAAAAATAATCTGGTAATAATTAACTTAAAATTACGAAAACTAGATTTGAAGTAACAATGAAGTAACAATGGGTAGCATCTGGGTTTCAAGCCATGCTTTTTTTCCACATTCTTTCCCAGAATGAATAATGTAAGAAAACAGGAAAGCTCCATCAGAAATTTCCTTAACATACACCCTGTTTGTTACTGCTCTGAATTTGATTACAGATTCAGAATGAAGCAATGTTTTATAGGAAGCAGATGTTGAAGTCAATGTTTGAATGAAGAATATGGCTTTTTTTAAACTATTATATTCTGAAATGAATAAAAACTAATGAGTATGTCATATTTTTGTACTACAATAATTAAGAAAATAGTTGAGAAAATGTCTTTCAGTTTAAATGTACACAGGCCCACACAAATATGCTGAATTATCTGTATATTGTTTACAAGCATAAAACCAGATCAAAATACTCTCCAAATGCATGCCTTATCAATATGATAGTTCACACTAAAGAGTCAACAGTGACAGTTAAAATTTTATGCTAAACAACTGCGACTATTGCCAGTCCCTTTTATCAAATACCAGAGAGGAAACTGTCTAATACCTAATTATTTATTTCTGCTTTCTGTAGTACCAGAGAACTAATTCATCCACCAACCCAGTAGAGATATCTGTGTGTGTGTGTGTGTGTGCGTGTGTGTTTATATATAAAAAAATAAAGTAGGATACATCTGAAATAAATTCATGTGGGTAACTAAGTTCCTATCACAGCCAACACAAGTCTAGTCAAGACAATTGACGGAGGCTTGATTTAGCTGACCAGCCACCAGGAGCTCAATTTCCTTGCCCACACATAGACACATGGTCATATTCGAGGTACTCAAGGCCGTCTTGTCTGGGTTCCTACTCACTCTAGAAAGGTACTGGCTTTTCATAGGACTTACATCATATTTATCAGCTCCCTTAGGATGCTTTGGACACTAATGCATCTCAAATGTACCAGACACTTGTATGTAGGCAACTAAACTGGCACCTGTAAGTCTGCCTTCTTTGAGTAGAATTGCTCTCCAGACTCCACTGGCACTACCAGTTAGACCTCCATTGACTTCAGTGGTAACATAGGTAGCTACTATGTCCACAGATACAAACTTAGCTGAGTGTTTTAAGAACGTCTGTTAAATTGTCTTTGCCTGACCTATTTGCAGAGATACACGCTCTTGTAGACATATATTAATAATGAAAATATGTAGGCAGGTATCAATAGGATTTGAAGATCAAAATCAAATTAATGTAGGAGTATTTAAAACTAAACCAAATAACAAGTTAAAAAAAGTCCTCCAGCATCGTAGAAATAAACTGCTGTTGGTTGCTGAAGTTAACTTTAGAAAAATGTGCAATAAGAATTTTTTTTCCATAATTAAGATTTACAATTTCTTTTACTAACATGTTTTAGGGTTGTAAACCTAAGGGTAGTTAAAAAAAGGCAGTGCACCAATTCAACATAAAATACAGTTACTCCATTACCTTTTAGCACAGTCTCATTAGGCCTTCCAAAAAGAACAAATAAAATAGGAAATACTCAGGAAATACTGACCTACTGTAAAAGTTAAATTGTATATGTGCTTTTTAAAGACCGTTATTTTAGTTGTATTCTCCCAATAAACTTCTGAATTGCAGGATGCTTAGTTATAGATTGAAGTTGTTGCTTTTAGAATAACAGTGCTGTAGTGTTGTATAGAAGTGATAACTCCTTCCTATAACTTCAAATTAAGACACCTACATGTGTTTTCCTACCTGAAGGTGTCTAGAGAGATGTTAGGGATCTAAGATCCCATTGCAGCGAACAGAGGTTTGATTCAGTTACCTAATCACAAATGCCTGGTTGTATCTGAGATGCCCTACGGCAGCCAAGGCTTCCATATCAGGCTGGCAGGTACCACCTACAGGAAACCTGTGTCCTTCTGAAATGGCACTTACAGGTCACCTGGGGTACCAAAAAAAGCAAATAGGACTACAAACTTATGAGTGATCTCACGAAAGTTATAGCAGTTAACAGTCAGTAGCTGAATTACTATAGAGGCGCCATTTATTCTATTTACTAAGAGCTTGATTCAGTTGCAAATACATAGACATGTAGAGCCATTTCCTGCTGCAAATAAGGGTGAAAAATTTTGCACCATAAAGACAGTCAGGATGGAACAAGCTGCCCAGTTGTGCAGTCTCCATCCTTCAAGGCTATCAAGACCCAGCTGAAAAAGCCCTAAGCAACCTGGTGTGGATTGAGTGCTGTCCCATTTATGAGCAGGAGGCTAGTCCAGGAGATGTCCCAAACAAAGTCCCCTCTAGCCTGAGCAAGTCTGGGATCCTACTGGATCCAACCTTCTTGGCAGCTGCTGCTTGGAAGGGTTTAGGTCTCTCATAGGTCTCGTGTCATGTCTCCCTGCTGCAGCAGATGTCACAACTATGCCATAGTATTTCCAACTGCTCTCGATAAGCCTGGTCACAAAATGGAAGAAAGACACAGATCTCCAACTACAGTAATAGGAATTTAGACAAATGCACTTAAAAGTACAGTTGCATTTTTGGACACTGAAGGAACACTAATCTTGAGCAGCCCTAGAACACTTCATTATTATTAATAAGAAAAATACAGGAACAAAGACACTGTTGAAAACCTTCTTTAGATTAATTCAACTGAACATTTACATCGCATATTAATATTTTTTTTTCCAGTGAACTTAAAACTGACACTGCTGAAGTCCATCTTTTCACAAATTAGAACAGTGCAAACAACAACAGGGTAAACAAACCGTCTGGTGAGCTCACAGACTGCAATACATTATAGAAATATCAGATCCTTTAGTCTTTTTTGTAGCAGGTAGATACCTAGTCTACCTGAAAAAAAAATGTTCTAAATGAAATATAAAGGGAACTAGACAGTGAAGAGAAGAAAATAAACATGAATCAAATACTGAAGGTGTTTTTCTCTAACTTTCACCCAGCTCCCTTCAAAAGCAATAATAATTATTAGTTTACTTACTTCTTAACTGTACACAATAGGTATGTTCTGCAGTGTATACTTGTTTATAAATTTCATCAACAGATTCACAGAGAAACACAAATGGGACAAGGGAGACAAAGTATAAACAATCTCTTATCATCATTAACACCCTCTTAATACCTGCTTTACCCCTGCTCACGAACCAACTGAAATCAATAAAGTCTCCCCATGCACTGCAGTAAACTTTGGCATTTCCCAGTAACACACATTATTTTAATTTCCAGTAATTCTCCACAGAATGAAGTGGGTATATTCAGACCAATAGCCATGCTATTGAAGACTTTGGTAAGATATGAATATACATTTGTACATACCTTGAAACCAGGACTTCCTGGTAATCCATCTTTCCCACTTCTGCCGGGGTCTCCCTGTGACAACAGTTAACAATCATCAGTAGGTGAATTAACAAGCAAAAGCTAAAGGCAAATTGTCTTCACAAAACTTACGGATCGCCCAGGCATTCCTGGAAATCCTGTATCACCTTTCTCTCCTTTTGAACCCTAAGAAATACAGAAAACAAAAAGTAAGTAGCACTCAATGTTTATTCTGCAAATTCAGTATATTTCACTTATAATTCATCTCTGTTATTTCCTATTTTGAAAATTTATGGAAGACACATGTGTTTCTCTCAACACAGGCAATTAACAACTGATATTGTTCCAACTGGTTCCAACTGCAGGGCCAAGATGGTGGTGGTGCCTCTGGGAAAATGTATTTAAGAAAGGACAAAAACATGACATATGCAAAGCAAGAAGTGAGGGGAAAAAGTGAGAGAAACAACTCTGCAGACACCAAGGTCAGTGAAGAATGAGGGGGAGGAGGTACTCCACAGAGATTCCCCTGCAGCCTGTGGAAAGGACCATAGTGGAGCTGTGGTAGCCAAGCTGCAGCCCATGGAGACCTCATGTAGGAGGAGGTTTATCCTGAAGGACTGCAGCCCATGGGAAGGACCCATGCTGGAGCAGGGGAGAAGTGTGAGGAGGAAGGAGAGTAGAGAGGAACTGTTACGGACTGACCACCCCACGCTGCTCCCCATTCTCTATCCCATAAAGGACTGAAGTTGAGCCTGGGAAAAAGCAGGGTGAGGGGAAGGTAGTTTAGTTTTTGTCTTTGTTTCTGACTATCCAAACCTATTTTACTTGACAACACGTTAAATTAATTCTCCCCAAATCAAGTCTGTTTTGCCTATGATAGTAATTGGTAGGTGATCTCCCTGTCCTTATCTGGACCCACAAGCTTTTCCATCTTATTTTCTCCCCCTGCACTCTTGAGGACTGGGAAGGAGAGAGTGGCTGGGGGGTATCAGGCAGCCAGCCAAGGTCACCCCACCACAGATATCAATAAAATTTTGCTTTATTTTATTATTATAAATTTACTTGCCTTTTTTCCATATATTCCTGGCACTCCTTGATCTCCTTTAGGACCCCTTTCTCCCTAGACAAAATATGTGTGAACAAGTTAATTTTTAAAATATAAGTAGTTTTATACAGATATATGAACAAAAAAAATATATATAGCAGACATAAAATGAAGCAGGCAAAGAGCTTCATCTGATATAAAATGTATGCTCAAGATAGTAAATGCAAATCTTGCATTTTCCAAGCTCTCCTAGGGGAGAAGCCCAGAATGTCCAACACTGCTGGTGAGGCGATCCAGAGCTCGCAGGCTTAATGCTTCTGTTTTCAATGGAAGGCACTTTGAGTTTCTGGTCGCTTCAGTATAGGTAGGTACCCACGTGAAAATTCAGCTCTTTGAAAAGTGTTGCACTCCTCTGAAGACCTTGTTATAAAAGTTTAAAACATGAATTTGTAAAAACTAAGAAGTAAATTCAGTTGAGTACTAACACAGAAGAGCAAAAGATATGGTTGATAATATTTTGGGGAACATACACATGAAATAAACTCATTATGTAAGACCAGAACTATCCTTCAAAATGCTATCACTCAAATTGAATGGCTTCAAGAAAATTATAAATTAATTTTTTGACACATTATTTGCAATGAAGAAGGTTCTAGGTGTAGTAAAATCAAAGCTCAAATTAATTAATATAGAATCACATGAAACAGAACAAAAATTTTTTAAAAAGGTAGTTTCCATTGCTTGATATGTATGTAATTAAGTTCCATGGCATGTATCTTCCTTCAATTTCAGTGTCATATCTATTCATTTTTTTTCCTTTAAATTAAACTATAAAGCAAGTTGAAACAGATGAATATTCTAACAAGAAATATTAATTTCAACCTTTGGTGCTGGCATTCCATGTAATCCAGGAAAACCAGGTAGTCCGCGGTCACCCTAAAAAAGCAAACATAATTTAAATCCTTATATTTAAAGTAGTAGTAATATATTATAAGAACATTCATATTCTCAATGATCAACAAATAGTGAAAAGACATTATATATCACCATATCAACTACGTAACATTTGTATGCTAACTCATGAGAGTTTGTTCATCTTTAAACAAGATTCAATATATAAAAGAAAAACAATCACTAAATTTTCAGATTAAATTTTACTCTAATCTCGCAATAAGGCTTATGGAGGTTCAAAACATCAATTTAGCTTTGACAAGAGGAAAAAGAGCTTTGAAAATCTCTGTAAAAGCTGTGATAATGCTACCATCCACTCCTAATTCCTGAAGAATAAGAAAATTCCCTAAATCTAGGATGGCTTTGCTGCTACCTCTTACTGAAAATATCAATGCTGACCTTATAAAATTTCTCACCAGCTTACTCTAGATGAGTGAAGTAATTAAAAACAAAGTATTAAGTACTTTCTCTAAAAATAAACAAAATGAAACCAAAATATACTGATAAAACAGCTTTGAGACTTTGACAATGAATTCTCATTTCAGTGGAGGAAAGACTCCACTCTGGTAAAAGCAGTTGGCAATTGAAAACACAAGCTAACACATCAGTTCTTTTTATTGTCCTCACAGGTGAAAGATACCAGGAATTTCAAAGCTTTGTCTGCAAGCTCCCTTGAGTAATTACAAAAGGCTAACTTACAACTTGGCACTACCTGACTGCAAACAATAAAAACAAGCTCAGTTGCTTGTTTCAGTAGCCAGGATGTACTTCACTCAGGACAAAGAGCCAATCACCAAATCATTTTTGAACAATCACAATGTTTTTTCTCTGTGAATATCTAACTTTATATTGAGCAATATATTTCAATTTGTTTAATATATTTCAGTCATAAAGGAGGAATAGTAAATTATGCTCAGGAAGTTGTTTACATAATGTTTCAAGTTCTAAGACAAAGGGTAAAACAAAACATGTCTCAGTGGTGTTTATCAAAATCATTCCTGTCTAAGCAGATTTGGAGAGGTCCGTCACATATTTAGAGAAGACAGGAACATGACCGCAGCTTGTGGGTTAATATTATCAAAATATCTCTCAACAAATAAGTATTGAAAACAGGCAATGGAATAGAGTTCAAAAAATGCTTATAAAATAAACACTTCATGCATCCATTGCTTCCTAATGAAAAAGAATGGAGCTTCAATTTCTGCTTGGAAGTGGTGATTCAGTTATTGGATAAACCAAAACACTTGGCAATGGAAACAGTTTTAAATTAGTTGCTACAGAAACTTTACAAGTGATGTGATGAAATTAAGAGATGAAAATTTGGGCTGAATCATCAGGAAAAAAAGTTCTAATGTCAAGACCTATTTTACAATGGAAGAAGCTTTCTAACACAGTGGTGGAAGCCCTATTTCTTGGCACATTTTAAACAAGACTTGACCGAGCTTTAGGAAACATTCTATCTGTCATAACCCTGCTCTGCCAGGAGAATAGAGTTTTTCATCATCAGCATCTTACTTTCTGCAAATGGCCTAATACTGACTGATCAATTAAATTAACACCTAAGATCAATTAGATTAAGGTGCCTAAAGTATAGAACACATAAGCACTTGAGAATTCTGATGAACAGTGATGAATTTAAGGACCTGCCTTTACTATTGGGAACTTCAGAAGAAGGAAATTCTACAGTAAAATCTGTTTGGAAAACAAGTGTTTGTTTTACAAAAAAAAAAAAAAGGCTTTGAAGTTTAATAAAGCAAAAACAAAATAAATTTTTATTTCAATTAACTTAGAGCTTTTCTAAACATAGGGCAAAAGTGTGGACACAGATATTTACACTTGCCAATAGCTAGTTTATTCACTGCGTATACAGGAGATCCAGATTCAAGTTTATCCTGGTTACCAGCAGGGAGTTACATATAAGCTTCCACATCTGTCTGCAGCTCCAAGCTACTGGCTACACCTCAGTTAGAATTTTTTCCACAAAAAGGTTTGGTTTCAATTAGCCAGTGTTTTCTGATAAAAACTGCCATTCAAAAATCCCTACGTAGCTCATCCGGATGCTCACTTAAAGAGAAAAAGGGTGAAAAGAAATAGAAAGAAACCATTGTGACAGATGTCTGTATCATGTTTCCAGGTACCCATATTTAGATATGCTTTCTAAATATAAATTATTCAGTGCAATAAAGGTATTACTGACAGTGCTAAAGCCTGTATAAACTTTATTGAATAAAGCAGACCAGATTCTGAATTGAAGTAACATTTTAAATTTAGAATTCTTATTCCTTCTTGATCACCTTTTTAGTAAAAAATTCTTACAGAAGCCTCATGTGAAAATATTGATAGTATTAACTGCACAACCAAAAATGATAAATGGTAAGAGTAAAATCTTTTTATCTATTACTCTCTTTTATTTTTTACCTTAGCCCCATCTTTCCCTGGCTCTCCCTTGATTCCTGGTAAGCCACGCGGTCCCTACGAGAGAAAAATGAAAACCAGCTCAAATATTAATACAATCTCACACAGAAAAAGACACAGAAATGTTATACAACATGACTCAGGGACTTATGTGTCAGCTGGTAACTGGATATAAAAGCAGAACCAAGCATGAAATGTAGTCATCATGTATGAATACGGCACACTATCGTAGCCCATGACTAGGCAACACCAAAACAATTCTTTGCTCTAACCAAGGTCCACCTCAGGACAAAAGGAGTCACATAACCTGTACTAGACCAGAGATGGCCCCTTCCTTTCAAATGTCCATCAGACAGCCTTCACATATGCCATGACACAGGCTCGCTCTTGGCCTCGGCATTCTCTCAATATATTTAATTCAGCAAATTATTAAGTCCTTGACTATCAGCCAGACTGGATCATACCACAAATAAAATACAGCACTAGTTTCCAGTAACTGTCCCAGAAAGGGCTACTAAATTAATATAATGAAGAAAGAAAAAGAATTATCCTCCATCAGTCTGAGCTTTAGCTGAAACCTTCTTTTGGGCACATGAATTGTGGGTAACTGATCACCACAACAAGGCTTCAGATCACTGTTACTGATTCACAGAAGAACTGAAGGAACTACTGTTTGGCTTCTGGATCAGGATTAAAATGTCTAAGCTCCAACTAAATCCTACTCCTATGGGCCTTACCTAGCAATGATTAGATTTGCAGTTTAATTGTCAGCCTACCTACAAACCCCAAAGCCACATGAGTACCAAAGCAATTCACCCAAGGATGGCCCCTGACTTCATGCCATCCCTTGAGCTCTTTTCATTCCCACACCCCAACTCTCCATCACAAACAATGGATATTGGGAGAGAATTGGTTGGGATTTGTCTCAGATTTTCAAATTCTAGGAATGAAACAGAAACTTACTTGAACCCCTGGAGTTCCTGGGATACCTGGAGTTCCTGCTGATCCCTGATATCCCTAAGGAAAAGAAACCAAGACTTGTGACTTTTCATAAGCTATATTTACAAATTTCCAAACACCTATTTAAGGAAAAAACAATCCTCCTGGTTACTAGAGAAGTGTTGTCAGAATCCTGTCACAAATTTCAGTAACTGCTATCACAATTACATATTTAAATTTCAGCTTTCAGAAGCATTCATCTCTGCATCTGAAATCTGCAGCCTCCCGACTTCATGCTAAAATCCATTACTTTAGAATTGTTACATGAGAATTTAACAAACATATTGTTTTATTCTCCATTGTGGGGAAAAAAAAAAAGAAAAAGAACAAACTAACTCACATAAGTAGACACTTTTTTTTTTCTCTCTCTTAAGAAAAATAGCTGAAAAATGCTAGGACTTTTAAAGGCTTATTTCCAGTTACAGGAATAAGCTTTAAGAAACAAGGCATGTTCTAATACATTATGCAGCTAGTTTTATAACATATCTAAATAATAAAAATTCCATTCTCAGTACTAAGCACTTAGCTATGAACTTGAAGGTATATAACAGGCTATGCAACTAAAAAAATAATTTCAATGACTGGGACTACAAAAAGAAATATTAAATAATTCATGAGTTGAAAAGAGAATTTCAGGAATGTATTACTAGAAATCAGCATTGGCAGAGCAAGGGAACATTTAGGGAACACAAAATATATGCCTGCGGTGTTTTGGTAGATTGGACTCAATGAGAACGGCAAAGATGGATAGTTTTTATGTAAAATTAACAAGTGCTTTAGAATAATCCTTTTACAGAGGCAAGTAACTGAAGAACAGGAATTTTACCCAGCTCCATTAAAAATATGTCATTCCAATGGACAAAATGAGCTACAATGAGGATTTTTTTTTGAGAAAACATACAAAAAAAGAAAAGAAATTGTCCTATAAAACTCTGAGGCCATTTGGCTTCGACCTTTCAACATGCAACCCAAAGTAAATTTGATAAATCCCACAAAAGGGACTGTCCAATTTCAAATACTCAGATTTTCCTCTTGATTTGAACTGAAAGAACTAATAATCCTGTTCCTAAATGAGTTTCAATCTTAAAAACTTAGCACAAAATTTAATGGGAGGATTTCCACACTGGTAAAAAGGAGGTAATAGAACCTTTTCAACAAAGGAAGGCAATGTGTATGTCTGATCTCTTCTTTAAATCAGTCAGGGCTTCCTGGGAATAATAAACAGAGCTAAAATTATTTGCTGGGTTAGATACAAGAGAGCACTCACTGTGCCCTCTTCCCAAAACACATTTGAGCAGATGCCCAAGGAGCCAGCTGGTAATGTTTAGTAGAGAAGTAAACAGAATTCTAAGTCTGTCACACAGATCCTTTATCAAGCATTTCACTTTCAGTGCTCAGAGCAGTTCTAGCAAAATCAGCTTTAACTGACAAATGGTGTAGCATTCATGATTGCTTATAAGCCTCCCAGGTAGCTGAAATAGTTAACTAGGCCAAAAAAAAAAGCCTTTAAAAGTTTATTCCTTTATTTCCTCTCAAAAAAAAAAATGTAAAAAGTTTGTACAACTTCCTGTAGGATGCAGTCTATATAAAAAAAAACCTTTTTTTTTTTCACATTTTAGACCTCTGAAATGCAATTTCCCTTCCTTCTCCTAACTGAGTAAGGAAAGAAGTAGAGGAGGACATTTTCCTGGCTGAACTGAATTTCAAAATTCACAAGATAAAGGGAGGATGGCAGAAGAGTTTTTAACTTACAAAATTGCATACGTAGCTCAGAACTAGATTTTGTAATGTGATGTCAGTGTCATACATACACTGTCAGTGTGTTTGTTTAATGAAAAGCCGGAACAGAGAAGATTCAAAACTAAATTCAGTCACAAAAATGAGACTCACTGTACAAATAAAGTAGCAATTGTTTGGACAAGTTAAAAACACCTCCTCTAAATTACGAAAACCAGCCTTCATAAAAACTGAGCATGTCGTTGTATCACTACTCCTTTTGCAGTACACATCACCAATCTATATGCTAATGCCTACAATTTTTTTGCACTAAAGTCAGCTCAAGTCCTCTTTCCCTAACCTCAAAGCCCTCAATACTACATATGTGACATATATATATGCTTCAAAACAGTTGGGCCATTGCCAACATTTTATGTAAAAGGGACAGAAGGGAAAATTCACTTTTCAATTGACCACAGTCCGAAGGTTCACTTTCAAATAAGGTGAAAGCACTAAATTTGCCACCAAAAGAATTATTTTATGTGGACTTGGTCTTCTCTCACTAACTTTCCAGAAGACACACATGGTGTGAAAAGTATTATCACTAACCCTGAATTTGATATTCAGTTTTGAATCCAGTTGCTTAAACATAGGCAGCTCCGGCCTTTTGAAATTCCCTAGATATCCACCCAGTGTTAGAAGATAGTGGCACAAAATATTTGGGAGGCATTCATCCTTTTAAAGCAGCAGCATGGACAAGGCAAAGTACCTTACATCATAAGAATGTCATACCTCTTGGGGCATACTAGTTAAATATCTGTTGACTAATATGGGAATTTAGACACCCAGTTCTCTGAACACACATAAAAACTCAATGCAGGTGTCTTAAACTGAATCCCACCTATAATGTTTCATCACTGTTAGAATCATAGAATCATAGAATGGTTAGGGTTGGAAGGGACCTTCAAAGGTCATCTAGTCCAACCCCCCTGCAGGAAGCAGGGACATCCCCAAGTAGATCAGATTGCTCAGAGCCTCATCCAGCCTGGCCTTGAACATTTCCAGGGATGGGGCTTCCACCACGTCTCTGGGCAACATGTTCCAGTGCTCTATAACTCACATAGTAAAAAATTTTTTCCTAATATCTAATCTAAATCTACCTCCCTCTATTTTAAAACCATTACTCCTTGTCTTATTGCAACAGGCCCTACTGAACAGCCTCTCCCCATCTTTCTTGTAGGCCCCCTTGAGGTACTGGAAGACCGCTATCAGGTGTCCCCAGAGCCTCCTCTTCTCCAGGCTGAACAGCCCCAACTCTCTCAGCCTGTCCTCATAAGAGAGGTGCTCCAGCCCTTTTATCATCTTCGTGGCCCTCCTCTGGACCTTTTCCAACTGGTCCATGTTCTTCTTGTGTTGGGGGCTCCAGAACTGGACACAGTACTCCAGGTGGGGTCTCACCAGGGCAGAGTAGAGGGGCAGAATCACCTCCCTCGACCTGCTGGCCACGCTTCTCTTGATGCAGCCCAGGATGCGGTTGGCCTTCTGGGCTGCAAGGGCGCATTGCCGGCTCATGTTGAACTTCTCGTCCACCAGCACTCCCAAGTCCTCCTCCTCAGGGCTGCTCTCAATCCATTCTCCACCCAGCCTGTATTTCTGCCTGGAATTGCCACGACCCATGTGCAGGACCTTGCACTTGGCCTGGTTGAACTTCATGAGGTTGGCACGGGCCCACCTCTCCAGCCTGTCAAGGTCCCTCTGGATGGCATCCCTCCCTTCCAGCGTGTCGACAGCACCACACAACTTGGTGTCATCGGCGAACTTGCTGAGGGTGCACTTTATCCCACTGTCCATGTCGCTGACAAAGATGTTGAACAGGACCAGCCCCAACACGGACCCCTGAGCAACACCACTCGTGACCGGTCTCCACATAGACATTGAGCCGTTAACCACCACTCTCTGAGTGCGGCCATCCAGCCAACTCCTTATCCACCGAGTGGTCCGTCCATCAAACCCATGTTTCTCTAGTTTAGAGACAAGGATGTCGTGCGGGACAGTGTCAAAAGCTTTGCACAAGTCCAGGTAGATGACGTCTGTTGCTTGTCCCTTGTCCACCGATGCTGTCACCCCATCATAGAAGGCCACCAAATTGGTCAGGCACGATCTGCCCTTGGTGAAGCCATGTTGGCTGTCACCAGCCACCTCCTTGCTCTCCATGTGCCTTAGCATGGTTTCCAGGAGAATCTGCTCCATGACCTTGCCAGGCACAGAGGTGAGGCTGACCGGCCTGTAGTTACCCAGGTCTTCCTTACTCCCCTTTTTAAAAATTGGGGTTATGTTCCCTCTCTTCCAGTCATCGGGGACCTCGCCAGACCACCACGATTTTTCAAATATGATGGCCAGTGGCTTGGCAACTTCATCCGCCAGTTCCCTCAGGACCCGCGGATGGATCTCATCAGGTCCCATGGACTTGTGCACCTTTAAGTTTCTCAGATGATCCCGAACCTGCTCTTCGAGAACAGTGGGTGGTTCTTCATCCTTGCAGTCAGGATGCTTGCACCTTCTACAGCTTGGGTGGTGGGACAAGAACTCTTATCGGTGAAGACTGAGGCAAAAAAAGTCATTGAGTACCTCAGCCTTTTCCATGTCCTGGGTAACCAGGACACCAGTTCCCTTCCGGAGGGGGCCTACATTTTCCTTGGACTTTCTTTTATCCCCTACATACCTATAGAAGCTCTTCTTGTTGCTTTTTATATCCCTGGCCAGATTCAGTTCTGCCAGGGCTTTGGCCTTCCTCACCTGATCCCTGGCCACTCGCACAGCCTCTTTGTAGACCTCCCAGGCTACCTGTCTCCGTTTCCACCCTCTATAGGCTTCCTTTTTTACTTTCAATTGGTCCAGGAGCTCCCTGCTCATCCACGCAGGCCTCCTGGCCTTTTTGCCCGACTTGTTCTTCGTCGGGATGCACCTCTGCTGAGCTTGGAGGAGGTGCTTCTTGAATATAGACCAAATTTTCTGGGCCCCTCTTCCCTCCAGGGCCACCTCCCATGGCACTTGGCCCATCAGGTCCCTGAAGAGGCCGAAGTCCGCCCTCTTGAAGTCTAGAGCAGAGAGCTTGCCATGTAGTTTCCTCGCTGCCCCGTGGATCTTGAACTCCACCGTGTTGTGCTCGCTGCAGCCAAAGCTGTCCTTTAGTTTCACATCCCCCACCAGTCCCTCCCTGTTGGTGAGCACAAGGTTGAGCATGGCACCCCTCCTTGTCGGCTCCTCTGTCGCCTGAAGGAGGAAGTTGTCGTCCACGCATTCTCCTTCATCAGTGCAAATGAAAACAGGATTATACAAAATATCCCTCTCAATTTGTTGTGGGTGGGAACAGTACTGATTAATTTCTAGTGCCTGAAAATCTGTAAAGACAAAGTGATAAACAGCAAGATACTGAGTTGCTTAGTTTTGTACCAGATGACTAGGTATCAAAAAAAATCACAGATAAAATGTAACTTTGGAATTTAAAGAAAATGGCAATAATTTACAAATAATTTTAAGGGAAAAAGTCAAACAGACAACTTAAGCCAAGGAATTTACATAAAGGACACAGACAAATTAGCAATCCTGTCATCATAAGTGAATTAAGAGCCTTGCTGGAAAATGAAAGTTAGTTTACCTGTGAGGGAAAAAAATTGAGCAAGAAGGACATATGACAAGTATTAATTCCAAAGGACTTTTAGGTGCAATAGCAGAGTAAACCTCAGAAGTACATCTTCAATGCACTTGCATGCCGAAAGAACAAAAGTTCAGCGAGCATCCATAGATGTATCACATCAGACAAATATAAAATAAAAACAGAGGACATACTGATATGGTAATGACAACGGCACTGCACAGTTACTTATGGAAAAGGTTTTGGAGTCACTGAACAACATAAATGAGAAAAGCATGATAACAGGAATACTTGGGAAAGACAAGGGAGAAGTAAACAAGCTCAGTTTGGTTAGGGAATAACCAGGGATCAACAGTAATGGTCTAAAGATATTTAAGGACTGTAAACACTAAGTAAACAGAACTATTTAGGGTGATGTAACTAAGCATAATGGAATTCAACTGCAAAAGAAAAAATTAACTTGGTGTTAGGAAAACATCCTGACAGAGAGGTCTGCGGACCTCTTGTGGAAGTCTCTTGCAGAAAATCTTTAGTACATTTAAAATACAATTATTTAAAGGATTAGATTAGAAGAGACGTTTTCAAATCCTTCTCATGAAATACATTCCATCTTAAAGGACAGAAACTCTTATAGCTATTCAGACATGTATTCACGCCTAGGCTCAAATTTGCAGTCATACTATGACCTTCTTCCTGACTGGCAATATCAGTAACTTGCCTGCAAGGCAAAAGAAATGTTAGAAAGTACTTGATGTATTTGGACTAAGTGTTTTATCCTTTCTCTGAGAAGTTGTTTATCATCTAATGTTTTTGCCTCAGGTCCTTCCTCCTCCTTTTTTCAAGGAGCTTTTTTCCCATCCCACGTCCAAACAACCTTCTCTAACACCTCACTACGCCTGTACTCATCTTCCTACTGCTTCTCTTTTTCCTGCCCCTTTGGACACACGGATCAGCCAAATGCTCCTCTCCAGCAAGTCTGTTTGGAGCCTCTGCCTCATTCCTTTCTCTGGGACTTTCTTAAGCAGTGATAACTCCAGAGCTCAAAACAAGTGTCATCTCCCCTCTCCTTCCTCTGTTAAAGAGCATAGCCCTGTAGAAGGACTTCTCATGGCACCTGCTTATGCAGGCTACCAGAACTGTCTCTGCAGTGAAGCCGCTCTGTTTTCACACACACCAAAACATGAAAATGAAGTGTAGATCCAGCATCATATCACAAAGGTAACTAAATGTAGCCTTTACCCTCCAACATAAATTTGGGGGTGACTCCTGATCAGAGATTTGTAACCACGTGAACATTACTGTGGGAAAAGTAGAGAAAAGTTTTCATTGCCTTGTCTGTTGCCATTTTTGTGGGGTTTTTTCAATCTGTTTAATTCTTTCTCCATTTGATTATATCTCCTTCCATTGGCTACTCTGTCATCTGCCAACACTTTCATAGCTCAGAGCCACGAGCAGTATATTTTACCTGAGCATGATGTTTTGGGCTCAAATACCACAGAGGAAAAAAAAATAAATCAAGATTATTAAACAAAAAGTCATAAATGCTCCCAAGCTTCAGACTCCTGGGAGATGGGATGATGTACCAAGGGAGTATAAGTTCCTGCTCGCTGCTTAGATGTTCATCCTTATCATCTGCCCTTGGCCACTGCTGAAGATAGCCATATAGTCTTTTGTCTGAAATGTATAGCTGTATGCAACACAAGTCAGCATCAGGCTTCACCCTGATTTCAAAGCAGTAGGTCTCAGTGAAGCCATTACATGACTCTATTCGTTAGAATGGAGCAAACATATTTCCTTGAAGAATAACAAGGTCACAGTGTTACTGAGGAATATGTGTTTTTCTGGAACTGAGAGCAACATTTTACAGGTGAATTATCAACTACGTCTGTGAAAGTTCCCTGAGAAATGTAGCTGCAGAGTTTATACCAACTTAAATCCACAGACAAACCATCCAATAGCGGAGGTAATTAGATGTATACATGAAACTATTACTCATTTTTTTCCAAAAGTACTGTTGAAATAGCTGGACATTGCCATTATACTAAGTTCATCATAAAAGATTCAACCTTCAGTTGGTCACCAAATATTATTAAACTCTAGGTACTACAGCTGTAATAACGTTCTATCGTTTTTTAAAATGAAACGTTAGAATGCTCAGAAATTAATTATTAGGTGAGGCTTTTGATACTTTATGAACTCTGTACCTGGGTGTATCAGTAAAGTCAGTCTCAACAGATTATTTTTAAACTGCTTATTGCTTGTGGACACTGTAAAGACAAGGCAAATATTTCCAGAATTTCATGAATGAAGCTGAATGGAATACTGGAAAATTGTCCAGATTTGCCAGCCACGTGGTTCAAAGTTCAAAATTGACAAATAAGTTATCTTTTAATTTCTTTTAGCAGACCGATAACCTATCACCTCTCATTAACCACAAGTGGTCACTGCAGAGACTCTGTTCATTTACTTTCCCTCTTAACTTGAGTTTTTCCCCAGTACATATAAAGTATCCTTTGGAATAAAAAATGGCTTTGTGACCGCCCAGTCAGACTGTTGAGCATTCTCAGGGCCAGCAACCACTCCAGCTGCTTCTTTCTGATGAATAATGCTCATTAAAATGAGTTCCAGTTGAGATTCAAATACTATTTTTACCCTTGTGTTTATTTACCAGTGCTATTTCTCCTGACAAGACAATTTTATAATTTCAGATCCCTAATGACATTTTTTATTTTTAAAAAAGTGTTTTCATTACTTATTATGCTTCTCACTTTTGTGCTTTTCTCCAGTTACTTCAATTGAACTTTTCTGTATGTATTGGAGTATGGAAAATAGAGGTGGCAATTAAAGAACAAAACAAAGAACCTATAAACAAAATTATTTGAAAAAACAATTAAAGAATGATTGAAAACCAGTCATGTTTATGTTCACTTCCACAAATATTACAGCAAACAATTTTACTCGGTAACACCAGGTGAACAATTATTTTCTGGTAATATTGAAGATATTAATGAGAATTGTTTTCAATTTTTCTGGACTAAAACTAACTTTAAGTATTACAACAACCTAGCCAGCCCACAAACAATAAACTAAAATTTCTTTGCTGTTTTACTTTAAAAATCAGTTACATACAGTAATATAAATGCATGCCTAAAATCTTTCTCAGAGGAAGAAATATTTTGTTGACCAGTTATACTGTTCCAAGAAAATTAATACCAGATAGGCAAACTGGAATAACTTTAGAGAAGAACATAAAAATGTGTTTCCTAACAGAAAAGACTGACTTTCCAGGAAAAGCTTTTCATGCAAATGCCATTTGATTAAACAACACTGAATACACAACTACCTGTAAGCCCATTGTACCATCCGAATTAAGAGCTTGCTTTTCAGACTTCCCCAGGGGATACAGCTAAAAAGATTCATGCAAGCAAAGTTATCTCAAGCAAGGAAAATCACTGACAGCACAGGAAATGTGCAAACTGTATCAGCAAATAAGTAAGTAAAACAGAAAGAAAAAGTCAGAGAGAGCAATCTGTTTTCCTGCACAATGTATCTAAAGGGTCTCCCATCGTTCATGGCTAAAAGCTAGCTTGGAAAGCACTCAAGAATCTACTGTAAGGAACAGTAATGTACTGGCCAGAGCTGCAGATGATCTAATAGGTTTGCAATTGTGTCCTTACAAAGAACAAGTGCAAAAAGCTACAGTTCACTTTTCAAAAAAAAAAAAATTGGTCAGTTAATAAAGCTATAGGATTTAACTGTAAGCACTTCAAATAACATGAACTTCAGTTCAGCAAAATGGTAAAATTTCTCCTTCAGCAGGGCTTTTTGATTCTCTTCAAATTGTCTCAAACACTTTTGTTAACCTTTTTTATGTTCAGAGAACGTCCATCTATGCACATTATGACTCACTCACAGGAAAAAAAAAACATAACTGCCAGATTACAAAGACTACAGTATCAATTTATTTCTTTTTCATGATTCACACTGTACAAATCTCAGTGCTATGGGAAGATACACAGAATTGAAGTGGAAACCTGTTAAAAAAGTACTAAAAAGTCATAACAAATTGCTTCTAAAACAATACTGTTGCAGTTAACTGGACACTTCAGAAACAGAGTCTTAATCTACTTTCTAAAAAAGAAAATGGAAACTGACAGTTTCCTACCAATATCAAGTGCATTCTGGCTTCACTACAGCTTACACAGCTTACAACTTACAGCTTATTATTTTATTCTTCAAAATATCAAAGTTAGCTGGATTAAAGGTAGTTCTGCTATGTTTATCCATACTGCAAGTCTACTTCTAGCAATTGATATGGTCAAAATGTTATGGACACCTGCTCCCATGCAACTCTGAGTTGAAACAGATTGTATACTTTTCATTGTACAGGAGAAAGGCCTGCTTTTCAGAAGCTTAAGCACCATCAATAATCAACTGGAAAGTTATTCTGATTAGATCACACTTCTCCAGCTCAGATTCCACCCATTCCTATTTTTACATTTGTATTCTCATTATTGTCTGGAACCAAAAGGTAGTATTTTCTAGCACTGACAATTTCCATTCAGCTTGTTTTCTCTACTTTGAGTTCCAAAAAACTTTGAAGATAACAGCTATCAAAAGCTCTTTAAGACAAAGCAAAAGTATAAAAATGGTTTTATATCACGGGAAAAATGAGGATTTTCACTTGTGGAGCTACTGAAAAATTCATGCTCACTGCTCTCCTGGGTCACCAGGACTACCATGGCCAGATTTCAATATAGCAAGTCCCATATTTTAAAATAGAGGAATTTTCAGTTTTTAGAAACAATTGCATTTCTTGTTTTCAGTGCCTATTTTTTCCTATCAAACTAACTCTGCTCCCAAAACGAATCACCATAGTTAAATGAACCAGCTGCTATCCCTAAGAAAAGGCCAGCATGTAACTAAGCAACAAAATAGGAGAAATGTGAACATTTTATAACGTGTAGCATGGAGCTTTGTCTTTGTAACTAGTAATATTTATTACCCTTAGAGCACACACACTTCCAAGTATCAAGCTCACTGTTTTCATCTTTAGCTGACATAGAAATTAAATGTATTACTAGTATTAAAAATTCCTAACAAAAATAGAAAATTAGGTGTTCTTATGAAGCCATCAAAGTTGTTGAGTAGTGCCTCTTTACCAGGAATAACATGCTACAGGTAGTAAAATTGATAAGACTTGGGAAAGACTTGTGATCAGCTACATTACTCTCATTAATCTTTCCACAGGACAGGAAAATTCCTAAAAGAGTGAAAGGTCCAATCCAGACCTTTGTTGCCCTTCTCTGAAGTCTCTCTGTTTTTTCAAGTGTTGACTAAAATGGCCCAAAATAACTTAATATCCCTTTTAAGTCTCAACCAAACCCACAGACTAGTAGTTCCCTAGTACATAATCCAATATTTCTTTCATAAATTACTTTGTTTTCTCGGCACTCATCCACTTACATTTTCTAATGTTTTGGGACATCTTACATTTTTATTCTCAAAAGTATTTGGGACTCCTCCCTAATTGTATTATCTGTGGATTTCAAGACATGATGCTTACCTTTTCTTCTGTTTCACCATGGAGATTTCAAAATAACACTACAACCTAAGGACTCAACCAGAAAATGTAGTCCTCACAATAAGAATGAAAAGTTACAATGAATTAACAATTTCTAGTATGTGCATGAACTTTTTTTTTCCCTGCTTTTGGTATCCAAGTAGACAAAGTCTCTTCTTTTCAGAAGCAAATTATTTTTAATGCTCCCAACTGTCTTTTACTTTTTCCTTTTTAATTTTTTAAACATAAATAAAATAGCTTCTAATGAATAATAAGCTAATAAGCAACATCAGAGGCCACACTTTTAGAAAATAAACACGGGTGGTCAAGTCTTCTAGCTTTTGGCCTGCCTCCTCTTAACACACCAGAGGCACCTGCACACCACCACTTGGTGGTACAGAGACTGCAGGCTGTCAACAAAACCTCAGTCAACAGAGAAGATTGACGGTTAGTATCTTAGAGGCTTCCAATTATATTGAGAGATCTAATATATTTTTTAATGAAACCTGATGCTATTTTTATATTTTTATTTGCTTTTATTGCAATTTTATTACAATAAAATGTTAACCATGAGTATCAGACAAGCTATTGCCAAATCTGTCATTTTTATTTTAGGGACATATGTTATTCATCCACTTTCTTTGATATTTTACCATCCATACTAATGGAATGCCAGCCTAAAAAGTAAAATTGAGGGTAAGAGAAAAATACAAGTATTTTTGTGATGTGTGTTTTAACACATAATTTTTAGAACTGCAAAATATCTATATTTTTAACATTGTATATGTATATCTACATATTTTGATGGACTACTTGAGGCAGCCTAAAAAGAAACTAAATTAATCAAGTTTAAACATGAGAAGAAATCTCTAAAAGAAAAACAGACAGGATTTTAGCTGTCCTAAAGTGCTTCCTAAGGCAAAAATTCTTAAGTAGCAAAGACTGAAGGTCAGAAAGTGAGTGCTGCTGCAAACTGATGCAACAGGAGCACTCATAGCCTGTTCTTTGCTTTACAACAGTGCCTGACTCATGCTAATATTTATTTACAATATTTTTGCTTGAAACAAAACCACTATGAAACAAAACCACACATATTCATAGAACTGTTACATTCAGATAGCACTTAAATGACATTCACAGTTTCAAAGAATGGAGGAAAAATCACCTAAATTTGAAAACCTGCTATCAGTGGTACATGTTTTTTCTCCTGTTAGTTTTGCATTTACAATATATGACTAAGTTTTTAGTACTCACAGGCTTACCATCTGGACCAGGCTGACCAGGATAACCGTGATTCCCAGGCTGCCCAGGGTCACCCTATAGAGAAGCAATATGTTAACACACAAACGATATGAAAGTACATTTTAAAATTAGCAGAGAGCAACCTTAATCCTAATACATTCCACTGAACAGTGGCTGCAAGCCTAGATACCTGCTATTGAGAAATAATTCCTACAGCAAAAGGGAATTGATCTTGCAACCCCCTCCCTGGGAAAATTCTCCCTAACTTCTTGTGCAGGACTTGGAGACACGAGCCCATGCTCAGTTACAGCACAAATTTGGCTTTCAAGCCAAAAGCTTTTCAAGCTTTTTAACATCCTAATCAACAAAATAAAAACACTTTTCATCAAAGATAAATAAATCTTTATTAATACCTTGTTAAGCTAGTAGTTCTATTCTGAAGAAAACTTTCACCTGTCCCAGCTAAGTCTAGCTCTTAAAGCAAAAGCAATGGAAAGGCAGGAACTAGGATTAAAAGCTGCTAAATACTAAACTCTTCTCCACACACTTATTGCTGTCTATAAAATATATTCTTTTAGATTTCTGCTTATAGGGCCTTTGCAATTATTTTGATAACCTCTGTTAGAACCATGTTAAAGGAAAAGAAAAGTCAGTTCTCCAGGCTTCATGTTTATGGTAGGAAAGCAGGAACTTAACTTCCTACTCAATATATGCTCCTTGTGCATTAAAAGTTTCTGTTTATTTTACTAATGGACTTGACTCGAGCCCAGTAAAATTCAATAAGACTTGATCTATAGAAACATTTTACTTCTACAGGAGCATTAAGCAGGTACTGCTTACTTCAGCCTGAATCATTAACAGACCCATGGGTCAGTTACAACTGCAGAATTGTTATAAACAGGGAGGACATTAGGAGGGAAATAGGAAACTACCTTTCAATGTGATTGTGAAAAAACACCTTTTCACATATAAATCACAGAAACATAATGCTGAACTAAATCAGAAAGGATATAGAATAATGTCTCTTTAGAAAAGTGTAACAGCTATCATTTGCTAAATTAATAATAGATTATCCAGAATTATTATTGTCTAAATTAAGAAGTTCAGGTTTGAGATTTGAGTGAAAATACACTGTCTAAACTATAAAATTTTATGCCTTTAACTTGAAAACATTAAAATATAAATTTTAAATTGTTTTAATTTAATTAATTTTATTGTACTCCATTAAGAACACAAACTCACAAATTAAGTTTAAATTTATATGGTTCCAAAGCCCAGTATTCAAAAGTTAAGAAATACTGTAACTAAGATAACCTATACAATCTTAAATTGGCTTCATTTTCACTCTTTCTGCAGTCTTTTGTGTTAGAAACCATGACACCATCTTGTCACCCATACTATTCAGTTCTCCCCAAACAAATACTATACTGCAATACAATTGAAAGACTGCATATGAAGCAGGGATCTAAATAAAATTGTATGGGTCACCCTAATTCTGACATTTCATAGTCCTTTGTACTTTACAGGGTGTGGCTTTCAATTTTTTTTGTAATAATAAATACTTTCTTCTCTCTCTTTTTTTTTCTCTAATATGCTAAAAACGAAAAAGGTTAAAAACCACAAAAATTCTATTACATGAAATAATCATAGAATCATAGAAAGGTTAGGGTTGGAAGGGACCTTCAAAGGTCATCTAGTCCATCCCCATAATAATGATCTTCATCTTGTGGATTCCAGTTCCCTGATGAAAAGCCCTTACCCTCAAGTCAAAACAAAAAGCTCTTTGACTTGAGGTAGCTGCAGCAGTCTGTTAACTCCCTATATAATGAGAGTAGAGTCTTTTTAATCATCTGCTTAATGAAAGACAAGCGGTTTGGAGTTTTGTTCGCTACCTTTATAAGACAAGCTAGTAACTCTGGAAGCACTGCTTAGCACAGTTATTGGGAAAGGTACTACAGTAAAATACTAGGGATTTGAGTCTGCCGTGTTGGACATTTGAGACTCAAGTCTGGGTCTCATTTTAGTCCTTCACCAACACTGAAGGGAGGTCATCAGAACAGCCAAGGCGGAACTCTCTGAGTAAGCATGTAGCCCATTCTTTAACAAGGAAGGAAAAAGCTTCACCATTTAAAGGCTTTTATTAGCAAACCATTTCATTCTCAAACAATTAACAGTGTAAGATCATTTACTGAAAAGTAGCAAGGAAATACAATTTTATATCCATGAGCATTTTCTTTAAAAAATAAAAGACATATTTGTGTTACTAGGAGTTATGGCATCAAAACCTGGCCTTGAGGATCATAATCACTGTATTTATGGACTGGAAAGCAGAACTAGGAGAGCTTGTCCCCTGCTTTTTAAATATGCCTGACTATGGCTGACCGACATAAGAAATTAAAAAAGAGAAAAAAAGTTGGGTATGCTCAGTAAGACAGAATGGAAACTTACTTTGGGGCCTGGAGGTCCTTGTTTTCCTGGTGGGCATATGCAGGGGGCAGGCGTTGAGCCTACATCACTAGGGCCATTCATGCACTACCAAGAGTGAAACCAACTGTCAATACACATGCCAAAAGCATTTAACAAATATATCACAACATTATACGAAGCTGATTTTCCTTAGGTGGCACAGGTCCTGGCTTTCACTCCTTTGTTCAGCTGGAACTTCTGCTTACCTGAATATTGCCCTCCAACTATTTTGCATGTATGAATTCATCATTTTACCCAGGAGAAAAATAAATAAAAAATTAAGTACCATACCGGGCTGATACCTGAAACTCTATTTACTTTCCCGCAAATATTTTGTCATACAGTTTGGTAATTTTCCATGTGGCGATATGCAAAACTCTTCTCCTAAGCTAAATGATATTCATCATTTGAAGTGTGCTTTATTACCAAATATAAAGATTTAAAGTTTGTAAAAAGAATCTAATAAATATTATGTATAGCATAATGGCCTTAACCGATGGACATGCTATCAAGTGTAGCAAGCCTGAAAAGAACATAAAGCCCAGGTGTCCTACCTCCTGGGTATGTGGCCCAACTACGAAGCTACTTGAGGAAAGGCAGGGCATGGCCACTACTACCAACTCCTACCAGTCACCAGTTCTGGTCCCCAGCGTGCTCGTCCTCCAATGACCATTAGGTGACCTCCTCCAACCTATAATCCCTATACAAACAGCAGTAAACACTAAATCTTGGCAGATCACATCACCCTCTAGAGATTTCAAATTTTTTTAGATATCTACTTCTCACCGTTGAGACCACGTGAAACCTCGGTGTTTTACTGAGGTAGGCAAGGGGAGAGCTACTAGATCAAATCCATTTGTCCAAGGTCAGGCACTCAAAATTTAGGTACATCTGTAGTAAATTTATGTGCTGAAGTTAGATTCAGTGAATTCTTTTTCCCCTAGCAAGTTCTTAAAGCTGTAGACAGGCAAAAAATTAAGACTCCAAGATACAAAAAAAAAAAAAAAAAAAAGCAGATTTTCTATTTATTATCTAAATAACCTTCTATAATATTCTACTCACATTTTCTAAAATAATGCAAATTTTTTACAATGCTCTCTGAATGGAATTCTTTCTCAGGGTCAAATGATTGATCAAAATAAAAATCCACGTTTCCTTTGCAATGGTACCAAGTAGTAGAGTTATGAGCATGGCTCGGGAAGCTATCATACTAAGCCTTCAAACAAGCTCCCCTTCAGGTAGCTCCCATTAGCATGATGCAGGTAACAGCTACTGTGTATATGCCCATTCACTTGCAATGGCATCCAGCTCTGCAAATAAGAGCAATTGAATTGAACTGGGGAAAAAAAATCAGGCCATTTATTCTGATACATGTGGGTTTCTTCAGAAAACTGATTTTTTTTTTAATTTGTCTATTGACTAGAGTTCAGTTAATGGAAATCCAACACTTGTAAACTTAGCAAACCTCTGTCCACTTTTCAAAACAAAATGTATATGCCCTAGAATAATAAGAAGTGTATATAAAGTCAAATACTACCTTAAACTGAGTTTAAGCAGTTTAGGATTGAGCCTACCTCTGCGTTCTGAAACAAGAAGAAACACAGATTAAGAGTACAGCAATACTTGTAATAAGCATTTGTAAAAACTACCAAAACAATCATAAATTTAGGGCTGTAACTGTCAAGAAGTTATAATTCAAAATTTTAGACTTTCTCAGACTTACATGCAGCTGCTATCAATGCATATGAATTTTTAGTTCATTTCTTTTAAGGGTCTTTCAACAGGAGCTACCAGTAGCAATTTTTAAAAGGCAATGACAAAACTAGAATTAATACTGAACCATGTAAATATTTACACACTATATGTTTAGATTTGGGTTAAACCTTTCGCCAAGAGTAACTTGCCATCAAAAAAAAATCCTCTGCTTACTCATTCATGTCAGAGAATGTATGAAAATATTGCTAAAATCTCTGACCTCTGCCTGAATCTAGCACCTGGGAAAACACGCAGAAGCAGAGCTGGCAGAAAAAAAAAAAAAAAAAAAAAAAAAAAAAAAAAAAAAAAAAAAAAAAAAAGCAAGGCCGGCTTTTCCTCACTTTCCTGTGTGACTGCACTAGATTCTGCTATCAACTGAACTGAGTTGTCCAGTATCAGCAACAGCACAGAACAATCCATCCCCAAATATTTCAGCAGACCAATCATGAAATTGTCTGTCATAATGGCTTAGCAGCCACCAGTAGCTACATCATGTACAGGAGTTTTCTAATGCACACAGGCTTCATACACAGCCTGTGGAGAGACAGCTTCCTCTGTATTCAATTTTCTTCTTAGGCAACCTCTGGAGAAGGTTGTCTTTCTCCACAGATCACAGAGGGAGCTTAAAATTACTATGCAGCTAGGTATCTTGCAGAAAGGGGACAAATTCAGCCTGTCATTAGTATTTACAGCCTTTGCTTAGTTCAGGAGCTCTGATATAACCACACTCTAACAGAATACAACCACAAACCACATATTCCTCCTTGGAGATCATCCAACATTTTTATTTTCTGAAGGAGTCCAGAATTTCATGGGTAAAGTCCAAATTTAATTTACAACAGCAGCAAGTGAAATTAAACTGGCAAACAGCAACCTTTTTGCTTGGACTTTGCTGCACAGAGAACATAAGATATTATGGATTTTTTAGTGTTTGCTTTCTTTATGCAAAATTTTTTTTAATTTTTTTTTTATTTTTCATATCCTACTTCCATTTTGTAAAGAGGAAAAAGATATGTGGTGCAGTTAAATAGTCAAATACTAAATTTACTTCAGGATTTAAAGTTAACTTTACAAAAGTGCTCCTGAACCCATTAGTTCTTGACACACACAGTCAAATTCCAGAACAGCTAATAATCCAGCCACCTACTTATTGCTTGAATGAAAGCTGTGAGTTTTGAAAAAGCCCTAATAAGGGTGCTGATTCAATAGACACACTGGCCCCAAATAAACAGAAGGAAAACAGACTAGCTGGGGGTCTGTGCATGTTTGACAAAAAATACAATATCTGGATGTTGAAGATTCACAGGTTCAATTGTCACACTGGCAAAATGGTCCTAATACTAAGCCAAATCACATGAAGAATATGAGTTTACTTAGTAAAACATTGGTCTGATTATCTTTAGCTCAGTTTGTTTTAGACACCAAACAAAGGAGGACATCCTGAAGGAAACTCCAGTGTAAAATAATCTCTTGCTTATATTCTGAGATGGGAGCTGAATGCTTTTGAAAATCGGGGTTGAATTGGGTTTCACGGATGGTTTCCAAATCTGTTTGCATGTGTTTCACATTTCATTGCATAATTAACTGTAAGTAAGAGGGCAAAGAGAGGCTCAAAAGATCCCCATAAGCTTCCTAATTGTGTCCATAAATCACAAAATCATGAACAGGATTTTATTTTTGTCTTATCCATAACATACTTGATGAAATCTTAGCAACATTTCAGTCAATGGGATATTTAACACAGACATCAGAAAAGATACTTCTGATAGAAAAAAGTGATTTAAAAATACAGGTTTGTTGGTAATGTAAAAAAATTTCAGAGATTAAATAACCAGACAAGTAGCAAGAAATATATCAGATAAGTTTTAAAGTAATATTTAAAGTATTTTACACTCCTGTAATTTAGTTGTTTTATCAATTTATAATGTTTAAAATCTTAAATTGTAACAGAAGATTCTGAGATTCTTCTATACTGCTGTCAAATTTCCACCATTAAATATCTAAACTAAAAAAAAAACTTCTAAAATATGTTTGTGCAAAAGTAAGGCTGAAAACAGACAAGTTGTGTCACTTGATACTGCACAGATAACAAGTATTTGTTTACACCAGCTGAATCAACGTGGTATTACGTATTTTAAGAATTCCTTGAGTCAGCTTTAAACAGTGATTTGTAAAAGATGCCAAGTAGTCCTCAAAAGTTCATCTATCATACTCACAAATCCTGGGATCTCACAGACTGTTTCTCGATTATTTTGCTCTGGGTCACAGTAGATTCGCAGTTTTTGTATATCGAACTATAATTCAAAACATAAAAGATTTTTTTTTAGATAAAGTGTTAATAGTTTGACATTAAGTTAGTTGAAACTATACCCTTCTTAAATTATATCATCCACAAGTTTAAAAAAAATGAACAAAATATTAAAAAGCAAGAGAAACGGGAAACTCTGTGTGTCTACTACAGTTAAAAATCAATGAAAGATGTAAACATTTTTAGTCAGGCTACTCACAATGATTAATATGTGCAACCAATTATCATTCTGAAACAGAATTATTTAAAGAAGAGGAATCAATCCAAGATTCTGTTTTCTAAAATAGTAGAAATCACTGCCCCTGATCCTTGGCCATAAATCCAAACACGCACAGCAGAAATTACACTGGCTGCCAATATAATTGAGAAACAACTTACAACAGCACAAGCAAAACCAACCTTTTCCTTTTTGTCTTAACAGTCCTGGGAAGATGTTTCTACAATGATCTGTCTCTACTAGATATAAGATTAGTACATTTTGGTGAGGCATTAGAATGCACCCCTGATGCTTGAAAGAATTTGTTTTAGAGTTTAGCTGTATAATGTAAAACGTTGAAAAGCAACCAATAAAAACACTGGCACCAGGTAAGCAGAATTTTGTGCCATTCTGCTCTGTCACTCTACTCTAGAAAAAAAAGAAATTATGAAGTCAGCTTCTCTAAACTATGGTACCATGACTGCAAAGAGAAGAAAGCCCTGTTACACTTATCTGAAATCACAGGCCTTTAAGAGAGACTAGCAGGGTAAGAAAGCACAGAAAATTGAGTCTGTTAATATCATGCCTAGTAATCTGTGTTTTCAAATTCAAAATGTCTACAATTCACAATGCTTAAGTATGAACACAAGTTTAGCATCACTACACTGGAAAGCACTTCAGCCAGTAAGACCCTAATTAAATCGAGAACACTTGCAAAATATCACTAGAAAACACCTGAATTAGAGCACAGATAGAGAATGAAAATTCACCAAAGAATCTTCGAAGAAGATACTTGTATTATACTTTGTATCTAACTCCAACTGATTTTTTTTATTAAAGGATTTAAAAATCTCTTTCCACTGAAAGGTGGTATGCAGCTTCATTAAAATATTTATTTATAATCATGGTTTAATAGAAATACCCTGTCAAAGTTTGACTGTTAATGCTTTGCAGAATGCGTCACAGTCTGAGAAAGTGGAGAAAGGAAATACCTTTTTTAGATTATAGAAATCATCTGGAAATATAAAATTGCAACCTGAGGCAGATTTTCTACTTTTCTTCTAGTCCACTATCAGAAGAGGATCTTATACAAGTCAACATTCCTAAAATGTTTTCATTTTTATTTTAGATAACGCCTTGCTACTAACATTATTTAATTCAGAAACTGTATTCCTGGGAACCTATAAAAGTCCCATTTCTGCAGTGTTAAGAGAAAAAACAAGACACTACGAACCAACCCTATAATCCTAGAATGTGCAAAACTGTAAAAACAGAATAATCCTGAACCAACTGAGAAAACACATAAGACAATTGATTACAATTCTGAAATCTCTACTTTCCTTGCAATAAGTGCCTGAAGTCTTATCAGAAATCTGTGGCAAACATTCAGTAGTTTTCACAAAGGGGTACTTTAGTATAAAGACAATGTTACCACCAGAAATGCTGAGTCACGCACACAGTGCGTCATCCAAGTTTCCATGTACAATTTTAGAATATGATAATAATAGAACTGAAGCCTGGCTACAAATACACAAAATTCAGGAGTAACTGAGTAAAGACATTTGAAGAGATGTGAAAACACATTAATATATTTTAATTGGAGCAGTAAGGATCACAAGAGCACAAAAAAGCATAGCTTTCAAAATTTTGTTCTCTCCCTACTGTGCCAACATAACCTGTACTGATGAAAGCAAATTATACACCAAGTGTCAAGCAAAGATGAAATCCCCTGCTTTCAAACACTGTTTTCCAAATTCAGGTGACTACATTGCATTAAATTTGTGTTTCAGCAAAAACGAATGCCCTTGAAGTCAGTGAGACCAGTTAAACACCCACCACACAGTTGTGCTGAATCTTCCTGATAATTTATAATCCCTCTTAACTATTAAAATTTTGTATATTAGATTCCAGCCTAGTGTAATTTAGAAGACTAAGTTCAAAAAAAACAGAAGCTGTCAATGTGTGGGGCCCTGCAAGGCAGCAACAAGGCTACGAGCAGGGCTGCACGTACACAGGAATAACGGACCGCAATGATTTGCGCGCTTGCTGACGCAATGCCTCGTGCTAGGCACGGATAGGTACATGGGTGTAGGGGGCAGGTGCGTTCGCATGCATAGCAGGTGTACGGGCTTGCGTAGCAGGCGTACAGGTATATATTGCGATGTGACGCAGCAGTAAATTGAGAGCTGACTCCACAGCATCCGTGTCTGTGTCTCTCTCCCCGGGATGGGATCCCGATAGGGGGATTGGTTCGTTGTCGCGTGGCGACATCAATGCAATGGTAACCTACAGTAGAATGACTTATTGTGGTTTTAGCATATGCTTACCTGTACAGTTTCCTCCTTTCCAGAATACTTTCCTATTTGCGTTAGGCCACTGATGTAAATACCTAAAACAGGATGTAATGGCTTCCTTTCAATTTCTTGGTCATCTATATACAAAGTTACAAAGTCTTCTGTTACTAAGAGACGAATTTGATGCCAGCCTTCATCAAACAATGTCTAAGAAAAGTAAAGAAAACAGAATTGTTTAAAACAAAATGTCTTCAATTTAAATAACAATAAAACTCATTTCAACACTTAAATGACTGTTAATGGTGAAGATGATGAATGTTCCAGGTTTTGTCACACAAAAAATGGTAAACTATCTAGGCAAAATAACCAACAGATCAGAATACACAGTATTTCCATTTTCCTGTGTAGAACTGATGAATTATCATAAAGGTTTACTAAATAAAAAGATTATTTAAAAGTATAGTGACATTTACACGGTGTTTAGAGACATACAGCTCTAAAAAAGGTATAAAATTATTGTTCTCCATAATAGCATGGAGAAACTAGAAAAAAAAAGTCTGCTTTTCATGGTGAAGTTTTTCACTGTAGTTGCCAAAAACAATTAAATAAAAATTTCTGGATTGACTTGAAACTGAATTTTTTAACAATTTCCAGTAAATAAAGTTTACCACTGCTTCTTTTAAAAAAAAAAGTTTCACTTACAAATAATTATAAAAAAGTAGAGGAAATTTGGAAAGAAAAAGTAACATTCTCCATCCAATAACAGAAGAATAAAATACCTCTCCCTAACAAAAGCTTAATAGTTAAGACCTTCTCTTGGACAGGAGTCCGTCCTTCTCTGAAGATTTATATTTCATATTCCTTCAACCTGATTTGGACTAAGGACTCAAATGCAAGCCACCACTTCCCAGAAAATTTGAACCCACTTGGTCATGAAGTGCTCCAGCAGTAATTCTTTCCCACTCTCTCTCTGCTGAAGCATCCCTCTTTGTTAACCTATACAATACTCCCTGAGGTAGGAAAAGGAATCTGCAGGCTGTGTATTCCTGCTACAAATACAAGAGTGGAGACATACACTCTCCTTCACTCTGCCTCACCTGCAACTGAGATAGTCTTTCTTACAGAGGTGAATGCTTCACTGGAAAATACTGAAAAAATATTGAAAGGGAACCTTCAGATTATACTAGGAGACAATAAAATTGGTTTGCACAAAGAGGGGAGAAAAATAATTAGCTCCTTCAGTGAGAAAAAGAATTAGCTGAAAGGAATTTTTATTCAACAGAGAACTAAATAAATCCAGATTGAACTCTGAGTTTGTAAGCTGCTATTTGCTCTTCTGGAGATCAAAGTAACTTCTGTCATTACGTATTTTCAAGGAATTTAGACACTTAACAGAAACTCTCTCTAAAATGGACTATTTTCATTAACATTTTCTAGTCTCCATATCAAAGACAGAAAACACTTTCCAGTACACGTTAAGTGAAGAGTTGTGATAAAAAAAAAAGCCTCTATGATCTTCACAGTGACCTGCTGGAGACTACTGAGTAGAAACCACCTGCAATGCACTTACAGTGATGACCACTGTGAACACTCTGGAAACGTAAGTCCCCGCCATGTATTTTTAAATGCCTAAGCAGCCAAAAATAAGATCATATATTTTTAAAAAACACAAAGAGCAAAGGAATAATGTGTACTTAAATGAGAATTCCAGCATGATAGTGACCTACTCCTTACCTTTACATGAGGTGCAGCAAAAGTAATAACTTGTGTGCCATTTATTAAACTTGTCGTAGTGAATGATAATGTTTTCTCTTCTCCATTGATAGTGACTGCTATTTGTGGTCTCTTATCCAGACTTAGAATTCTCCACAAATCCCACGTCTTCTTTACTTTAAATCTTTGAGTGGAAACAAACACATAGGATGGAGGCAGACCTTCTGGAAACACATTCCTAAAGAAGGGGAAAGGGGTAAAAAAAGAGAATACTTGAACATTTGTATAAATCTTAAAACAAGTTTCTCTCACTTTAAACAGACAAAAAAAATCCTACTAAATTTAAGAGTGTATTTATAGATTTAAATACCTTGTCAATTCTGATAGGTCAATACGTGAGGTTACTTCATAAGCTTTTGCATTAGTAGTTGGTATCTGAATTTTCTTTTTAACCTTTTTCTTCACACCTAATCCTACAAGAATGTCAAATCCTTTTTCATCTCGAGCTGCCACTGGAATTCTTGTTGGACAAACAGATTCTGCAAAGCAATAAATGCAAGTATAGTTAAAAACATGATTTAAAACCTTCAAAAAGTAACCTCCCACATACCTAGATTTTGTAGCTGCTTTTTACTAAGTAAAAGAAAATTGAGAATTGCCAGTTAAGTAGAACATCAGAGAGGGACATGCAGAATCCTCAGATACATGAAGCGAGAATACTGAGATGTCATATTTTATTGCAATATTGAAATCTGACTAATTGTAGTTAAGACATTACAGTATTTGACTAAAAAAAGGTACTATATTTAATTTCTACAAATGCATAGTCTCAAAATGCTACAAAATTATAGATGTTAATGTCCACAATGCATTAACAATTTGGATTAATCCAGCATCCCTACCAATTATAGAATCAGGCTGAAAATATACAAAGGTAGAATAATGTACAACTATTTTTTAATCTTCTTTTGCCTGAAATGGACTTTAATATATTTTGTCTGCTACACTGAAACCTGCTTGAAGCTAGTCTCAATGGTCAAATATTGTGTGGCACATTTTCTGTGGAAACTAAAGTTAACTGAATGTTATCTCTGCTTATTTCTCTTCATACAAAAAAACACTAGGCAATGGACCTAAGTTGTTGCCAAAAAAAAAAAAAGTGAGATACCAGAGTGAAATGTAATGCAAAAGCCAACATTGTATTAGAGTAATAAATCAATGAAAATAAAGCAAACAACTTTTTGTTTTATTAAAATTATACTAAACTGTTTACAATAAATTCATTTTCATTACTCGTTTTCCATTGTTTCTCCAGAAAAGCATCAGTTCATAGAAAGGCATGAGGTTAGGAATATATTCCAAAGAACGGGTGGAGACTCCTCTCATCTCCATCTGGACCAGCAGCGAGCTGGAAAATTCAGTGC
Organism: Chlamydotis macqueenii; assembly: GCF_036417535.1. Lineage (NCBI taxonomy): Eukaryota > Metazoa > Chordata > Aves > Otidiformes > Otididae > Chlamydotis > Chlamydotis macqueenii. The sequence continues at coordinate 26,949,138 of NC_141558.1, forward strand.
CAGGGAATTACCAGCTCAAAGGTCTGGACTGGCTTCTCTTTATAATACGAGCAACACTCGATGGCTTTTCCTTCTAGCCAACCCAAGGGCAGTCAGGAGCTACTCTGTTCTGGTAGCGGGGGCAGGATATATGAACTCTAAGAAAACTCAGCTAAATGTCTGCATAAACTATCTACGGTGGGAAAGGACAATCCATCCTAAGGGTACGTGCCACAGGTACTTGGGGCAGCAGCAAGAAGCCACATATATTCCCCTTGATTTTCTTTTCCTCTCTACAGCTAAAAGTCAACTGACTCCCAAATTAAAAATATATTAAAAGTTATCTGTCTGGTTCTATAAGAAAAAAAATGCAAGAATTCCCTGCCTACATTGCAGAAATGAAAACATCTAACTTCTGAATACTTTAAAAAAAATAAAATATGAAGTCCAACACAACTTTCATTCTTACTCTTCTCAAAACATAAATACAGGATTAAACTGTGATATTAAGTAAGAATAATAACACTTTATTTTTGGGGGGTTTCTTCACTGTGCAGTGTTATTATGGAAGCATATTCTAAACTCAGTTGTTTCAAAGCTGAATAATGGCCATACTGCCATTATTACAGATTACAGATAGTCACATACACTGATAAGAAAATGAATGCAAGAATCTCTTATCAATTACAGTATTAAAAATGTGGTGTAAAATAAAAAAAAATAAATGCAGAAATAGGATTACTTTATGTGAGAGGGCCATTATTCCGGATAACCTGCCACAGTAACTACCCCAAATTAATACAATACAAATTAGCATGTATAAAATTATATATTTAGAAACTATTCTTTATGTCTTTATTTTTCAATGGCACATTGAAGAGCTACCTAAAAACATTCCTAGTAAGACAGATTTGGGTGTTCCGGATCATCTTCTGGCAGGACTATTTTGATAATTAACTGAGTCATTACACAGCATGCAGAAGACACTGGCAAAATTAAGAACAGTCTTCCAAGGGAAATGGGGTTGTGTTTCCACAATAATACCAGTCCCAGAAACTCTCTAGCCTACACTGAAATCTTGTTCCCTTTTACATAGTTTTATGAAGCTTTGTTTTTCCTATCCTGAAGTATGGAATAACTTTTTGATGTTAAATCTCATGATCTAACACAAAATAACTTTTCTCAGCATCCTCCAGGCATGGTTCTGAGGTCTGCATTGAGTATTGTTTTTAAATGCATTCCTGGCACACGACCTTTTCTATATTTTCGCTAGCGAATATTAATACTGTGCAAGCATTCAGCTTCCAGAATAAGAAATTTAAATATTTGAGGATTTTTTTAGCCACCTTTTCCTTTCTGGACGACAGGTTCAGTAGGTATTTTCACCCTGCTGTACTCTAAAACGAACACTAGAGTTCCTAAAAGGCACACAAGAGCCCTCCATTCACAAAGCTGTTCTTAATAGCACTACTTGCTACACAAACCACCAAACCTCAGCCTCCTTTTTCCAGAAAGGAAATACTGCCTTTAAATACTCTTTTATCTATGTTCACATAATAACGAAGTTAAAAACACCAAAGAGTAAAGGCTAGCATTTTTTTAGACATTAAAACAAAGAAGATCAAGAGAGAATTGCAAAATTTTCAGGCAGTTTCATGTGGTTGATCACAGCCAAATCATTGCTGCTTTGCCCTCATGGAACTTCCTCTCCTAGAGTCAAAGTGAACCTTAACAACGTGAATAAAATAATCCACCACTCAGATTAAAATTTCCAGTTTACTAGTCTTCGAGTTCACCTGCTAAAGACATTGCGGTTAGAACTGAAGCTGCCAGTTGGCTCTGATCACTCTTTGAGAGAGGAATCTCAATGCTAATGCGAGGGACAAGTGCAACATAAGAGAGTGGAAGCAAAAGGTCACTTAAAGTAAAACAGTAAGTACACTTTTGTATACGTAGTCAACATTCACAGATTACTGCTCTAAGAGTCACATCAAATATTGCAGCCAAATTTTAAAGGATACTAGTTAACTTAGTTCTGAAAGCAGAAAATCTACCTTGATTAAATATAATGTCACCTTTTCTAAATTTTATTTAAAGAAAATATTGTGTTTATTTTGGGAAATTTCTCCCTGCATGAAGTTTTATTGAAGAATTTAGCTGCACTTAGCAGATTTAATTTTTGGACTGACCATCTTACTACATCAGCCACAAGGAATTATTATTTTCATAAGTGTCTCAAGAAATAAACACTACTAATCTCATACTAAGTATCACCATATTTTTTCAATGAAGTCCATACTCGAAGTGCGAGCAAATTAAAACTTTTTCATTCTTACAAAGTGCAGAAATATGGTACAATTGAAATATGACTTGCATCAGCTCTTGGTAATAAAAAAATGTACAAAATAGCACTGATAAATATTTGCTGTACAATAGAGTCCTTCTGAGTGATGTATTTTAGAAGCAATTTGCTGTCTTTCTTACATAACAATGGGAAAGCCATTGTTTTACAAAGTTATCAGAAAACTCAATGCAATACTGCTGCTAGCATTCTAAAGCTAAAAAGTCATTTTACAATGTTGGTCTTGGCTAATTCTTCTATAAAATCCTTCTAAAAAAGATCAAAACAGCTTGTTACAATTCCAGGCACTTTTGCCAAGCGTCTTTCTTCGGGGTTTTTCAACACATACAAGCGGAAGAACTGCTGTTTGTAATGATAGGCTATCCTCTCAACTGTCAAGAAAAAAAAGCTAGAAATGCTAGAAATGCTAGAGTGTAGATGAATGTCAGCCGCACTTAGAAAAAAGATAAGGTAAGTCCTATATTCTCAGCACTATGAGAATTCCTCGCCTATTTTAGGGTTTCCAAATTTTATCAGTGCAAAAAATTTGGGGCTTAGGGCAAAATCCTATACACCAAAATTAAACACATAGTGTGTTAACACACCATTTAGTTCCCAAATATATCTGTTTGTTTAACAGAGAAAATAACAGTTTGGAAAGGATTTCTGCAAGCAAGATCAAAATAAAAGAAGACCATAGTAAAGATTACCAGGTGCCTTAGGTTACATTAATCATACATTCTGCTTGTGAAACAAAGAAATACGGGTACAGAACTACATTCTACACACCTTCTGAAATATTTTATGATCACTTACTTACCTTCACAGAGCTTCTGTTTTATAACTTCTTTAATTCTTGATATTGCAATATAATCTTCAACATAAAATACGTAAGTTGATGAAGGCTTGTTGGCAATAGCTTTAAGTTCATCCTCCTCAATTTCTGAGCCAACACCAATAGCAAACAAAGTGATTTTATTTTTCCTTGCTTCTGCTGCTATGTCTTTGACTTCATCTTGAGACTTTCCATCGGTAAGAACAACTGCTATTTTTGTTAAAAATCTTGAAGATTTTGCAAAAAGGTGGTCAAAGGCAAACTGAATAGCTCTTCCTGTTCTTGTATTTCCTCCCAAGTAGTGTATGGATTCCATTTCCCTGATGAGGTTCTCAGTGGATTCATGAGTTCCGAGGGGAATTTCAAGTACAGGGTAATCACTGTACTGAACAACTCCTACTTGAATAAACTTTGGCCCTATGTCAAAATTTCTTGTAATATTCACAAGCCAGCTTTTGATTATTTCAAAGTTTTCTGGGCCAACACTATAAGAGCCATCTAAGATAAAGACTAAATCTGCTGGAGCGGTTCTGCAACCTAAAAAAAAAAACCCAAGCAAATATTTTAATGAACTCTTCCACTTTCCTCTTCCCCAGGAAATTATCTTTCACACCAATTACTGTTTGTATTAGAATCTATTTTGACAAATAACTAAAAAAAAAAGTCAATCAAGTTTATCAGAGAAAACAATATTGTTTCTGTAAGCAACACAGTTCCAACGTGGTATCTGAAAACCACACTATTTTCTGTTTTTTACATTATCACTAGAAATGACTATGAAAAATTCAGGAATTCAGTTCCCCCTTAGCTGGCAATTACATTTCATGCAATCAGCAGAGAGGAATACATTTTGTTTTTTTCCACATCTCTCTGTCTGCAGAGATGATAAACATAAAACTTGATTTTTGTTACCAAACCAAGCACACTGCAAGGGAAGATTATAGTCTGAATATTCCAGAATTCACAGCAATATCCAATCCCTTTACAAATACATTTTAATTCACTTCTGAGATTTCTACATAGCACTTACAGAAGTAGTCATTACAAAGTCCTGAGTCTCGATTGAATGTTGCTGGTAGCATATTCTGTTTTTAGTAGAAGAAAAAAGCTCAGTGAATGAGCTCAACCTCCACAATATAGAAGCATGTAAGCATTTAACAAATATAATGTAACTCCATGACGACTTAGGCATGGACTCAGCTCTCCTAGCTGCAGCCACTTATAAATGGAGATTTTTTACTAAATTGTCAGCTACAGGCCATGGACTGACAAAAGCCTTTCTATGGGACAATCCTATCCCTCTTATGGGCACATCCTCAAATTGAGGGAATAACTCTCTAGAGGAGAGAATTACCTTTAATCGACTGTGAAAGGAGCTTAGATAACTGACACACAAGGTGGAAAGGATACGGTCAAAACCAGGAGATTAATTTGATCCTATGGCATGTGGAGTCTTGAGAGTTGCTGTGTATTACTGTGCTTTCTGTTTTCTGAAAGGCTGCAGCTCCACCACAGGAAGGAGAGCTTTGCCTTGTCCTGACATCTGCCTATGGACACTTCTGGTCAGGTCAAGATTTCATCTTCATTGAAAGCAAGTGACCACAGTCTGCTGGAGAGACGCTTTTGCAATGCAGGTAATGGTGAAGAGAAAAGACATGGAGAGAAGGAGGAAGGGGTGAGCAGAGCGTATCACTCTGTGGTCTGGGGATACGAATCACAGAGCAATTGCAGTTGGAAGGGACTTCGGACATCATTTGACCCAGCCTCCTGCTCAAAGCAAGTCCAGCTCAGAGTACACATTTAAAAAAAAAAAAAAAAGTATGTCTTTCTAGAGACTGAAAGGAATTTCATGGAGTTTGTTGTAAAATACTGAAAATTGCTGGATTAAGAGCAAAACAGAAGGAAAAAGACCTACCCTGAAAGCATCATTCAGGCCAGAGCAAAGTTTTCCACACTCTTTTTATTCAGTCACTTTGTCTTTCGAAAAGCTACTTTGCTTTAACTTTTTATTTTCCATAAACCAGATTTATGGAAAAGACTATAAGAATATGCAAGGAGGTGTGTCCCAGAGCTGGGGTTATCTCAGCTTCCTCTCTCAGAACCTTTAGGTTTTTTATTCACTTTCTCACATAGCATTAAGCTATTCAAAACATGACTTCTGAAGAAATGAAAATATAAATACTGAAGACACAAGTTTAAATTAAGATTGGAACTTTATAATTCCATCTCTCCCCTTGGGCATTTGCAAGCCACAAAAAGAAATAAATATATTCCTTTCCTAAAGGAGAAACAAGATATTTAAGTTAGTTATCATATATTATAAAATTTTTACCAGGAAAATTATACTGGGAAAAAAAAACCACCATCAACAGAAGTGTGTATGTGGACCTGAAAATGGATACTATCAATTCAAGGCATGCTTTGAAGTTTCCCTTATCTGAAATTAAAAAAAAAAAAAACAAAGACTTACTTGCCCTTGTTTCCCCATCTTCAGCTGAGACATAATCATGAAGTAGCAGAATTAATAGCATCTGAAAAAATGGTACGATCTGTGCCATGTGTATTGTATTTTCAAAGTCTTGATATTAAACTGGATGGGGAAGAAATGAAAACAAAATATAGTGTCATGATATTACAAAATAAATCCAAATTTCTGTGTTTTAAAACCAGTGCATGAGGAACAACTTTGAATCGAATCCACAAGCCGAGACGTAAGGCCAGTCTGCAATGGACTACAGACTCAGAAAGTGTCAGTCAGGCACATAAGCCCAAAATTGAGATTCTAAACTCAACAATACTCACCAGCCTTTCTGTGGAAGCTCAGTTTTCACCAAGGCACATTTATATACTTCTCCTGCTAGGTATACATATGAGTAGATTATATTCCCAGTCCTAGTCACACTTGTTCAACTGCTATCCCACTCTGCAGCCCTTATCCAAAGACTGGACTGCTCCAAAATATGGCAAGTGTTTATGTATCAAGTACTGATGTGAACAAGTTACTTCAGTCTCAATCCACACATCTGGCTACTTCAGGGAGTCTGGGACAATTCCCACTCCTCAACCCCAACACTGAGACTGCCACCAGGAGTGGGGGTCTCAGCAAGCCTCAGCCCACTCCCAGCACAGCTAAGCCCCCCAGACTGTGTACCATAACATCCGAGGTTACATAAAATACATTAATCTTCAATATTTTTTTCCTCTATTCATAGCTCCTTTGTTATTATGGTCTCTGAATTATATCCCCTAAAGGGTCCTAAAGCAAACAGGCAATTTTGGCCTCATGTTGCTATCACAAATACTATTTAACAAATTTAGAATCAAGGAATCATAGAATATATCAAGTTGGAAGGGATCCATATGTCAGGTAAGCCATATTTATTACTTACGTTTACTGCAAAAAGAAAATAGAATCATAACAGAAAAAGATACATTTTTGGACTGCTATATTAGAGATCCATTCATTTCAAGGCTCTGAAGAAGAAAACAAGTATACTGAATTTCTTCTGTACTCTGTCTTCTCATCCTCCAATGCAAAATGCAATTTTTGTAACTACATTTTACCCTCCACTACAAAACATGAACACCCTGACAGAGAAAGGGAGGATTAACTGCTGGTCTGAATGACTAAGTGCACATACTGGTGATGGAGCATTGGCACAGGTTGCCCAGAGAGGTTGTGGAGTGTCCATCCTTGGAGATATTCAAAAGCCAGTTGGACATGGTCCTGGACAAGTGGCTGTAGAGGTTGGACTGGATGACCTCCAGAAGTCCCTTTCAATCTCAATCATTCTGTGATCCTGTGATTTCTATTAAACTATGTGAGGTGGTATACTTGTTCTTTTAAGGGTAGATTTGGTTCATCAAATGTCATCAATATAACAGAAGACAGAATTTTAGAATACCTTATATGTATCCTTGCATATTTTAACGGAAACTTTTTTCCCCACAGAGTTATTTGGTTTGCATTCAGAACAACATTCTCAGTGCTGCTCAGTAATTGGCCAACCCAGTTACTACTTTCAAATTTTCCCATATTTATGGGAAAATATCTAAATAATGAAACAAAAAAGAAAGACGCTAAATTGAGGACAAATTTTCAGCAGCAGTTCAGGGTAAATTCACTGCACTATTCTTCAGTTTCCCTAATTTAAGTATTTGACATCTGGCTAGCAGACTAAATATTCCTCTTCTCCCTTCAGGCTTTGCTTTGCCAATCATATTAGTCTTTATCTGTTACATGCTAGCTTATCACCAACATTCTTGCTGCTTTTTTCAGACCATTTCCTAGAATTGAAGTGCCTTCCTTGAATAAGGCCAAGACTCCTTCCCTTTTTACATCTTTTTCTTCTAGACAAAAACCTTTTCTTATGCCCACACCAAAATTATCTACATATTCACCTAAAAAAAGGTTAAGTACAAGTGAAAATATCTATTATAGAACAAAATCAAAAGTCAATGTATTGGGGGGGGAGGGGGTGTGGAAGCTGCGTGTATTTGTCTTTTTTATATTGCTAACATTTAATTTCAAATTCTTCAGGGTAGTCAAGGTGTCCGCCACATTACCAGCAATAATGTACTGATAGGTATTCCTGTGGTGGGTTGACCCTGCCTGGATGCCAGGTGCCCACCAAAGCTGCTCCTCAGCTGGACAGGAGAGAGAAACTATAACAAAAGGCTCAGGGGTTGAGATAAGGACAGGGAGATATCACTCAACAGTTACCATCATGGGCAAAACAGATTTGACTTGGGGAAATTAATTTAATTTAGTATCAATTAAATCAGAGTAGGATAATAAGAAATAAAACTAAATCTAAAGAACACCTTCCAGCCACCCATCCCTTCTTCCTGGGCTCAACTTCACTCTCGAATTCTCTCCCTCCTCACCCAGAGCAGCAGAGGGGGACAGAGAATGGGAGTTGCCGTCAGTTCGTCACTGTCACATTGTCTCTGCCGCTCCTTCCTCCTCATAGGGAGGCCTTCTCACACTCTTCCCCTGCTCTGGCATGGGGTCCCTCCCACAGGAGACAGTCCTCCATGAACTGCTCCAATGTGAGTCCTTCCCACAGGCTGCAGTTCTTCATGAACCATCATAGGCTTCCCATGGGGTTACAGCCTCCTTAGGGCGCATCCACCTGCTCTGGCATGGGGTCTTTGCTCCTCCGCAGGCCTCCATGGGGACAATCTGCTTCACCATGGTCTTCACCATGGGCTGCAGGGGAATCTTGTCAGGAGCAACATTACTTCTCCCCCTCCTTCTTCACTGACCTTGGCATCTGCAGGGTTGTTCCTCTCACATAATCTCACTCCTCTCTCCACTGATGCTTTCTTCAGCAGTTTTTTTTTCCTTTTTAAATATGTTATCCTAGAGGCACTACCACCATCACTGACGGGCTTGGCCTTGGTCAGTGGTAGGTCCGTCTTAGAGCCGGCTGTCATTGGCTCTATCGGACCTGGCAGCTTCTCACAGAAGCCACCCGTGTAGCCCCCTGCTACCAAAACCTTACCTCACAAACCCAAACTTCTGTAGTGCTGGAAAATACTGTTCTCCAAAAATATGCCAAAACAAAATTCTGCATGTCTATTGCAATTGCCTCTTAGAAGAATAAATACGTAAATTGAAATAAATAACCATTTTATTTTCTAAGACTAGTCAAGGCAGTAAACTGAAGATAATGCCATTAAATCACTACAATATACTGAGCAGCATCCAGTAACCAGTGAGCTGTTATCTGCACCAAAATTCTACAGTAATTAAACACAGACCTTTGTCCCTAAAGGTGTATATACCTGACATGATGTTTTTAGGAAAATGATACAGGAAAAAGGGATTACATACGTGTGGAAGTAAGACAGTAACAAGCAGAGAGGTAGTAATTTCAATGTCAGGTTAATTTCTCACAGATTTATGATCTGTATTTCCCAAACAGAAGATGAGCCACAAAATCAGTAAGTTAATTTACTTTGGCTTTTCAGTCAGCTTCTTCGCTTTTTCCACTGCTTATAAAGCACTCATTCCATTAAGACAAAAAAAAAAAAAATCTACACAAAGAACCTTAAGGCATGTAAAAAAATTAATTTCCAGGAAACGCTACTGCTACCTAATAAAATCCCCCAAAATTAATAACACAAAAACATAATTATAATGTTATTAAATATCACCTTCAGGTTATAGACAATTGCAAGGCAACAACATACTTTGTTATTCATATTCCCTCGCGTCAGAATGGGTGAGAAACCAAATGAAGCACTTTAAGGTCTATGGGACAGGACACAAGATGCACTGTTCCAATAGTGCTACACACATGTTGGGATGTCAACTTCATTTAAACAGATGGAAGTGGCCAATTCTTGTCCCAGCTATTTTCAAAAGGATCTGTTTAAACTATGAAATTAAATGCATAAGTAGTAGGCATGTAATACATGAGAAAATCTTACGATAGCAGAAATGGGCAACTTACACTGATTATTTCAGACTTGATGGTTTGTAAGATTCACCATTTTAAAATCACTTTCAGCCTTTTCTGTGGCAAGTGTTTACTGAAGCATAAAATAAATTGAGACCAAATTGAGTGACACCAAAGAAGAACATATGAAATTAAATCTATGTGGGAATTTGCATAGCAGGTAACTAAAGAAGGACAACAGCATTCTTTGAGAATATCAGAAAAATATAAGCCTGTAACTGAAAAATAAAAGACAGACTACTGTACAGAGAACTGATACATATTAAAAAACCACAATGCTGGCCCCAATAAACTATAAAATCCTGTAGATTCCTCCCACCAATAACCCCAAAAGAAAAACGTCCAAAATATTGACAAGGAATAGTTGTGAAAAAGACAATTGAGGAAAATATCACAACAGTACATTAATTTTTGGTGTCTGTCATCTCTGTGGTTGTCTAAATGGTTATTTATGTAAAATCCATAGAATTTATGTAAAATGAATGTAAAAAAGAAGCAATTTAGTGACTTCACTGCATCAGTCTTCACTAAAAAGAGTACAGGGACTGCTACCGTTAATACTACACCCTTTAAAAAAAAAAAAAAAAGCACACTAAATCTACAAAATTATTTTAACACCACACTCCCTGCAGCACAAAACTTGTATGTGCTCTGTGCCATAAGCACAGGCACTTCAGGTCAGGTGGGGACGCCGGGATCCTGCTCGCTGGCGCAGCTCTCCTTTCACCAACCCCTGCAGAAACCATTAATGCCTTCCTTCAACTGCACGGCCCCCTTCCATCTCTGCTCATCTTTTCACCAACATTTACTCACTGGTACCTTCAGAAATGAACCCCCCCAGATCAGCAGGAATGAGGGAAGCTACAGGGAAGAGGAAGATGCTCAGAGCTGGCAGAGTGGGAAGGGGAGAGCAGGGAAGAGCTGCAAAGAAGCCTTGTGCCCCCGAGGAAGGAGATGCTCCACAGAAACCCTAATACTTCACCATGGGAGAAGCACACATGAAAGTAGTATTTACTGGCCATCCTGGAGTACAGAGCATGCTAGGGAGTCTGGTTTAAGAGCAGAGGGGAAAAGTCATGCCAAAACCTCTGCAAATTGGAGATGAGGGGTGTTAGAGGGGAAATAGAGTAAGGAAAGGAAAATTCACAGGGATATGCTGTGGTGTGCTCCACTCATACACCCAGCAGAAATGTACTGTCCTCTGAATTTTTCAGTTCTGTGTTCTCCTTCTCTCATTCATTTGCATTAATCTAATTCATGTACATATTTTAAACAACAGGCAAAAACTAATGGCACACCCCTCGTATGACCCCACTGGTCAGCTTTCATCAAGTTGTCTCTGTGAAACAACAGTCCCAAAAGAAAAAAGGTAGAACAAGAAAAAGGACACGTTTGCAAGTTCCTCCTGGCCCCAGCCTCACCTACCCAAACAGAGAGAACTGCTGCTCACCATGCAGCCCCAGCATCGCATGAGGGGCAAAGCCAGATTCGCTCTTGCTCCAACAGTAAATGAAATAATACTGGGAATACCTTCACAAGCCATTAGGCACCAGTGTCAGGGAGCACAGCAGGGAATTACAGGGCAGGCATCATATTATGTCTCGCTTTTCACAGTGAAGAAATTTCTGTTCTTCACTAGCAAATGCTACAACAGCTTTCAAAGTATGTCTTTGATCTTGAATGTCATTAAAGTAATTAAAGGATTACATTACAGTAAGATTTCTTTTGGTTAAAATTATGTTCTTACTTAATATATTTCTTAAAAAGAGTCAGTGAAATAATTGGTAAAACAGGCTTATTTGATTTGCAGAATCAACTTGTATTCCCTCAACAGATTCATTTTCCATCTATTTGTGAAAGTCCTTCTGTATTTCATTTACATCAAAGCCTGAAAAATATGAGATACTGAACTTGAGAACTTCATTATAAGTATAAAGCCAAATATCTACTTAGTAGTCCAAAATGGACTTATTAATAGAAACCAAAATTAAGAGGATAAAGCCAAGACATAAGCAACCAGCCAATGAAGATTCCAGGAATTATCCAGCGTTCAACTTATTTGAAAGAAAATAATAATATAGCACTGCACTTTTAACAGTCAAATGAGATGCCAAACCAACAACTCCAGAGACCAAAGTTCTGTGTCTTATCGACACAGTAATTATAGCATAGGCAACAGGAGTGTACTTGAAATTACTTACAGAAAATACTTGCCCAAGTGCCCATGGAGAGGCCACCATTAGTATCAGCCCAGGACCTCTCCATTGACATTGCCAAAAGCCAAAATTTGTCACTGCTGATCATGCCCTTTCTATCTCCAGGTTTTTTAAGAGAAACAGAGAAAGTTGTCTCTGTGGTGGTCTATGGAAGTGCTCACTGCTTTCTTCTCTGCCTCTGAGAGCTTTGCTGGCTGCTACAAGTCAGGGTCCTCCTGCCAAACTTCTGCTGCTGGAGCTGTAGGAGCTGGGTCAGATTGTGTAAGGAAATGCTAAGGGATAGTAAATCTGTCCCAGCACTGCACAGGCAGAAGGGCATCGAATTCATGCTTGTTCCTTATTTCCTCTGCATCTGCAAATAGTAGCCAGGACTCGAGGATCTTTATGAGTCCTTTCCAACTCACTATATTCTATGATTCCATGATACTATGCTAAGCTATGTGAAAAATGAAAAAAACAGAAAATAATATTTTAAACAAAACTTTTAGCCCCAGTCTTTTCCCGAATTATCTGTTGTGATTAGTTTGTGATTTTACCAAATGCACAAGAAAACTCATTTATCAAACTGCTTTCCCACCTCTCAGTTATACCACATCACTTTTAGTATACAGAAGAGAAATCCATACAGGGTTACTAAATAAATACACAGATGTTGCATCCAGCTCAAGTAAAGGGTTGTGGACTGAGAGAGTATTAGTGGAGAAACAGCATATGTGTTACTGTATTTTTCAAGGTATCCACAGTTACTTCATTTTTCCACCTTAAATGGAACAGTGCACTGCACCCAGAGGCTTTGTAATTCTGGTGATGCACAGAGTGGCAGGAGCAATCTATCTCTCAGCTCCACACAACTGTTTAAAATAAAGCCACAAGGGCCTATCAGACATTAACTGAGACAAGATACTGGGTTGGGTGGACCTTTAGTGTGACTCATCATGCCATTCTTCTGTTCTGTACTGTATGCTTTTTATCTTGCTTTTTTACATCCCAAAAGGGATGTTTAGAGTGAGTGGAAACAGTACCCTGCAGTAAAATTATCTGTCTTGCACAGAGGGATCCCAAACAGTTTATGCAAATATGCCCACTCTGAGCTCCTGAAATGAGCAGTTGTAGAGTACACCAGGCATTTTTGAGTATCTTTGGAACTTACATCAGGACTCAGGCAAGCTTCTCAGAATAAACAAAAGGTAAAACTACAGCAGTGCTATTAAGCAAGAAATTGACCTCAGGTTTCCTATACAGGGGACATCAAGTACAGCCATTAATGAAACCAATAGCCTCTACTCGATTTTTTAATAAATTCAAGGCTGCCAGTGTGTTAGAGGTGGCAAAGGCATGCAACTCCCAGAACAGCTTTGGTACACAGGAGTGCACAGATGTTCAGACGACAGCATCTCCTGTATGCAGGCACAGCAGAATTTCACATCCAAATTAAGTTTTCAGTAGGAAATTTAGGTGCCTAAGCAGGTCAGGCACTATTTCCACTTTGTATTTCAGATGCCTAAAAGCAGCACCTTCTGTGTCTCAAAAGGCAGTTTACTGATGCAGTCTTTCCATACCCAGCTTTCCAGCACCCAGATTACTGTATCATTTTACTTTCCCCAGGAATACTCTCTGAAGAATCTTTCCTTTTAGAGCAATTTGGAATCTTCCAGAATCAAAAATATTTGCTCTTCAGTGCAGTTTTGTCACTATTCAAACTGGGGAATGGAGAGAGAGAGATTTCCTTTCTGTGAAAACCCTGGCTTCTCTGCTGCACGAAGATTTCTTGCTGAAGAACTACACTGAAGAACTATACTGAAAAAAGGAGTTCCTTCCTTCACTTCTTCCCGTTGCTAGTTACCGCCTAAGAAGGAAGCCAGGAAGCGTATGATTTTAACCTTTTCCAACATTCCGAGAAAATAACCAGACTAAAGGTTATATATATTATCTTGCCTGCCAAGTATAAATTAACACATCTCTCATATTACATCACGGCATAAACATCTCTTAATTCAACTAGAGATTGTTAGGCTTGGCTTACAAAGGAACAAATACTTAAACATCACAATAATAATGACTGAAAGGACATACAGGAGATTCTTTGCATTTCCAAGACTTATGCAATACTACAGAAATTGTACAGCAAGAGAAAAGCAACCCTGAAAATCCTGATTTATACACACTAAATAATGTGGAGAAGTAATGCAATATTGCGTCACCTTCTTTTTATAGTTGTTCTCTCTGTTTTTAAAATTAATAGGTTTTACAAAAAAAAAAGTGTTAGGGAAATTTACAATTAACTATTTATTCCTAATTCTCCCTTATACTACCAGTTCTAAGCAATCAAAAAGTCTATGAGGTTACTCCAAGTCAGTTACTTTTAACAAGTAATACATTTGAATCTGTATTTATTTCCACTTGGATTTCAGTCCCATTCTGCATTCATGTTTTCCACATATTGTTCCTCTTCATTTATTTTTCTTGGTGGGCACATCTGATGAGGTTATTATACTTGCAAATACTTAAAAGGATAACAGCATTTCCTGAGAAGGGTGAGGCTGTGTAGACTTCATTAATCTAAGCTCAGTTCACACATACATATATGTACATAAATGCAAGATTGTATACAAATAGATAAAATCACCTACAGTTACAAGTACATTAGTATTCCCCACACCATCTCTTTCTGCTTCTACATTGGAACGAACTATTGTCACAATCATCAGTATAATTACATTCATACCAGGAGTATCCTATAGCATTAAATATATGATTACAGAGTAGTTTAGATGAGTTTTTTCAAGAAAGAGAACTATGTCTTTAAGTTACACATATTGTGAGTTTTCCTTATTTTTTATTATAGTTAGTACTAGTGCAACAAGAATGAAAAGTAGTTGTACAATGGTTCTGTTCTGGCTAATAACTATCCATACTTATCTTATTTAAGAGTATGTAGCTATCCAAAGTACACAGAGTATACAATTAGAGACATTTTCTTTCCTAATACAGAAATCAGGCAGAAAACATTGCCTGGACTCCCTTAAAAAGAAAAGGCAGATGGGGTGTTGTGGTTTAACTCCAGCCGCCAACTAAGCATCACACAGCCCCTCGCTCACTCCCCCCTTGGTGGGATGTGGGAGAAAATCAGGAGAGTAAAAGTGAGAAAACTGGTGAGTTGAGATAAAGACCGTTTAATAGGTAAAGCAAATCTGTGCACACAAGCAAAGCGAAACAAGGAATTCATTCACTACTTCCCATCAGCAGACAGGTGTTCGGCCATCTCCACAAAAGCAGGGCTCCATCACACTTAACGGTTACTTGGGAAGACCAATGCCATCACTCCAAACGTCACTGCCTTCCTGCTTCTTCCCCTAGCTTTATATGCTGAGCATGATGTCATACGGTATGGAATATCCCTTTGGTCAGTTGGGGTCAGCTGTCCGAGCTGTCACCTCCCAGCTCCTCGTGTACCCCCAGCCTACTCACTGGTGGGGTGGTGGGAGAAGCAGAAAGGGCCTTGACTCTGTGCAAGCACTGCTCAGCAGTAACTAAAACATCCCTGTGTTATCAACACTGTTTTCAGCACAAACCCAAAACACTATGAAGAGAATTAACTCTTTCCCAGCCAAAACCGGTACATGGGGCTTTTGCCTGGGGCCTCCCCAGCATTCCCATCACTTTTGCTGTCTTTTTTTACAACAGTGGCATGGGTAAGAGGCACAGCTTTGTTTCCCCTCCCTCTAAAAGTCTAAAAGCCTACTTGATAGACTAAAGAACAGAGAGGTCCAGACAGAGCTGGAGAAACACATGAAAGAAGTGAGGAGAGATGCAGGCAAAGACCTACTGCAGCTGAGTCAGTATACCAAGTCCACAGCTGCAGCAATGGGAGCTGTGCAGGGTCAACAGCAAAGTGACCTGGGTTAGCTGAAGGAGAATGTCCAAGTGCCTGCTGAAAGTGAATTAATATTGGAGACCTCAGAGAAATAGCAGCAGACCGTTCAGAAAGGTCAGCGAAATGAAAGTGCACCTGCATCAGCCGGGCTTCTGCAAGCATCCAGATCAGTAGCACCCCCAAGGCTACAAAAGGCTACAAAAGGCATGCAAATAAACAAGCTCCACACCATAAAATTTATTCCAGTTATTTCCCCACACAGGATCACATAGGAAAACTCCTAACATACCAAATGGCTCACTCATGCCACAGCAGCATCACATCTTATCTGCATTCTCACCAATCAATCTCACTTGTCTCTGCATATACGTCTGTGGTTCCTCAAGTATGCACTAGCACAATCTGTTCCTGGTGCTCAAATGTTATTTTGGAGTTCTCCCCCTAAGCTCAGTAAGGCACGAACAACTGCTTCAGGTTTATTCTTCATATTTCATTCATTTGTGCCATAGCCACAATTTAAATTTCTCATTAAAAATGGTTGACTTAACAGACAAAAGATCATTGCTCAAACTACTGGCAAAGCAAGCCACTTCAATCTTCACTCCAAAAGACATTCTAGGGATAGGCAGGCTATAAAAGAAGGATTGTTAGTTTAAATGAAACTATTCTGCAAGATGATTACAATTTCCACTATTAGAGGTATTCAATATAAACAAAACAAACCCACAGGAATTAGTACTATGTGGTAAGATTACATTCCATATCTACATCTTTGAGATATATCTATGGTGCATAAAGTATTATGCAGATTATATAAAGGAGCAAAGAGGATTAAAGAAATTACCACATTTCCAGCAGATTTCAGAAAGAAGGCTTTGTATCAAGTGTATAAAGGCTGTATACCAACTTCGATGCTATACATGGAAGATCAACATAAGGAGCTGATACATATGATAACCCAAGCAAGAAGATACACATTTCTGAAAGCAAAGAATCCTGTTAGTGGAATGGGCTGACTGTCTATTTTTCGTATGATTCAGTAAAGCACAGCAAACCCTCAGACTCCTCCAGTCTACAGCAGAGAAAGTTTGTATTCATGCTCCAACACGTGAAGTCATAGAAGGCTTGTATCTTTAAATCAAATTTATTCTGGCATTTTGCACTTTGTTGGATTTGTTCCCACTCCAAGAGGATGCTGTGCCAGGTGTCAACAATTAGTTATTGAGGGTTAAAGAAAAAGGACGCTTACCACAGCATTTGAGCTGCTGGACTGATACCAACTGACTCGAAAACAATACAGGATGGGCAACTTATGCAAGCAACCACAGTCGGCAGCTCAGCGTTCTGGCTGCCACAAATGAATTTGAAGTCTCCCTGGAAACCATGATTTCATCCCATCTGTGAAAACTCCATGCTGTTATTTCTCTCTTTATCAAGCAACTTGAGATTCCACAGAATTTTCCCTCCTTGGACAGACTCAAGGAAAACAAAACAGCTAAAGTTTGACACTCTAATTGTACAGTTGAAATTAACCTAGTATACGATAATAGGATTCTGCATAAGAAACATTTGAACCTACTCCTACAGGAAATTCAAAAGTTCAATTTTTGAGTGTGCACATGTATATGTATCTATGTTACGAAACAGGGAAACAGAAAACAATTTCATACAAATTACTACCTGGAGCAACAACTTGGGAGACCACTTCGTCTGAGCTAAGGAATGTGGAGTTCAATTGGGCCAGTGACAACTGTTGGTAAACAGAAGAAAAACAGTCATTGGGGGACATAATGCAATAACTGGAAATTATATATAATAATTATATATAATTACATATAATTATATATAATTTAGCAATTAAACCAGTATAGAAATTGGCTCAAGTCTGAGAGAAAGGTACAACAATCTCTAACAACAAACCTTGATAGAAAGGGGCATAAAAGCAACACAAAAATGGAACCAATCCAAGTAAGAGATTCTAATGCAATTTAAAGACTATGTTAGGATCATGCCTAGTTGACAAGAAATACATAGAATTGCTCATCCATCACTACCATGGTCTCAGAGTCCTCAGAAAAGCAAGCCAGCCAAGGATTCAGAAACATTTTCAGTGTTTCCAAATTCAGCTAGGTCCTGATATGTCAGATACACGTTTCTGCCAATAGCTCCTCATTCACTTCTTGCTTTTTCTCCTAACATCTACTTTCTTTCAACTTTTTAATTTTTGTTGTCCACTTTTCAAGAAGGGAGGGTAGGGCTGCCTTAGCTAAAATGTTATTTGCAATGTGACAAGTGCAACATTTGCTGTGAAAACAAGAGAGAAGCCATAAGAAATACACAACAGGGGACTTAAAATAAGTTTGCTATGTGAAGGAAAGAATAAGTAAGTCTATAAACTCTGCCTCCTGCAAGGGCCAGCATCAGAAACAGAAGTTATGTTTTCTCTCTTCCTATCTTTTTCTTCTATTCAATTGCCTTTTTTATCCCTCGAACAGGTTTGGATCAAGCACAATGGATCAAGCCCATTAGTGTTACTTATTGTCTTTTTCCACAAATTACACTTAATGCTACTCTCAGTGTTAGTTTAAGTAGTCAAATGCTGGAGGGGATAAGAATGCTGACACAGACGCCTGTTTTAGGTAAAGATTTCAAAACTTTATTTGAAAGTTTAGCCCTTTCCAATTCTTTAACTGTCCTCCCTCTTTTTCACTCATTTCCAAATTCAATAAAAGGCAAAACAGATATTAATTTTTTTTAAATAGCAATCTGTAGCCATGGGAAAAGCTGGTTAAAGTCTCTGTTCAAGCCTCAGAACTTGATTTTATTGTTTTATGCTACAGAATGAGTGGATGTTTATTCCATTTAACTTAGTATAACAGCCTTTAGACTACATATAAAGGTATCATGAAATAGACTGGCTTTTAAAACATTTGATTATACATTAGCATTTTGACAAAGATATATAAACTCACTGATATCAAAACAAGAACAGTCATATGAGGTAAAAAGACAAAAAAGAATTTTAGGTTTTTTCCATTCCATGGTTTTTTAATGATAAGGTTTCTTTACTTAATCTTGTTTTTACATTGACAAGTCATTCAAAGGAGGCTGTGATTGCTGAAGGAATGGAAATAGTAGAAACTCCAGAGGAATTTAGGACCTGAACTAGTGAAAACTTTGAAAGACCTCCAGTTGTCTTCAGTGCAGCTAAATGAGACCCGTAATACTTTAAACAGTTTTTTGAGGGAAGAAAACAGAAGTTTACCACATTCATGACCCAAGGGGAAAACATAAACATTTGCTGTTTCAAGTACATCCAAAATTTTGTATTTGAGAAACACTCATAGTTCCAAATACAGTATGATGCCAAGCAAAAATTAAAACCACGCAAAATTTGCACACTTATCTTCACCTGCAAGAAGACTAAAGATATTCCAGCAAGTATTCAAGCTCACTTTCTTTACAATGTGATGACTCTTACAGGCTGTTATATGAAGACAATTACTTTTATTACATTCATAAAGTATAAAACTCCTTCCTGGTCCCTACCATATGTTTTTTCCTTCAGTTCACCAAGCAACTAAGGACACAGTAGCTGCAGAGTTGAGTAACTAATGAATGGACAAATCACACCAAGAAGGTTTTGCAAAAGTGCAGCATGGGGAGAAAGCCAGGGCCGTCCAGCACTACACAACCCATATCTCTGGGTATTCTCTCCCCAGAAAATTCCTGTGTTTTCCTCTCTGCTTTCAGCTTTGTTTCACACAAGTAAATAGCATTAAGAAAAAATATGAAGCCAGCAGATACCATACAAACGCCACCCTGCATGTTGCAAATCACTTTCTGACATAGCAAAAACACCACTGTTTCCCAGTCCCCATCCAGGCGATGGCATCTGAACAAGGAGCTGGTTTAAGTTGTACATGAACGCACACACATTTAGAAAAGAAATGCCATTTCAATATCCGTACAGTTAAGTGAAAGTTCACCTGCTTTGCCAAAGCCATTATGTGTGATCTTTGGAAGAGAAAGGATCATCCAGGATATCTAGGTTGATCCCTGGATGCATGAGCTATAGATTGGTTACAAGAAACCGGATTAAACTAAATTTTTAAGAAAAATATCTAATCTTGTTTTAATGACTTGAGTTGCATCCGTCCTCTCCCCAACCTCCTTAATCATTTCCACTGTTTAATCGGTGTCACTGTCAAGCAACTGCATCTTATTTCAAAGTTCAATTTATCTTAATTTCCAGCCATTCATTGTGCCTATGACTTTCTCAGCAAAACTGAAAGGTCCCCCCAGCTCCTCTCTACCTATATGTATACACAGTCCAAGCCACCACTCAGTCCTGTTGTTCACATACTAAACAACTTGACCCTCATAAGATGTTCCTATACTTGTTTTCCAAATCCCTTCTCCTTTTTGTTGCTTTCCTTTGAACTCTATTTTTGACATAATGTTTCTGAGGTGTGGACATAGAACAGGGCGCAATATTTTAGCATGCTTGTTATTGTAAGATCCCAGATTAATTTCCTCTTTCTACTCAAAAGCCTTGTACTCCACACATCCAAACATACTTGTCTATTTTGCCCCAGCCCTGGAGCAACAGCGCATATTGAGGTGATTATCCACTAAATACTTACACCAAAAAAAAAACCCAACATCTCTGAAGTAACCTACAAATAATAAATTGATGACAATGATTATTCAGGATGACCTCAGAAGCACTGCTGTTTGTAGGTATCCCTCAGCATCTGCTGAACCTGTTTCTAATTATTTAAAGAATGGCCTTTGCTGAAGCAACTTAGCTTCTTGGGTGGGGGGGTCAGCATTGCTACAAGTCACTAAGAGAGAACTGAGAGGAAGGTCAGATGTCTGGGAGGACTCCGTAGGCCTCCTGGGGCTTGGGGAGCAGGGATGGGGAAGCCGCATGCAGTCCTGGTCAATATTGTTCTGGGGCCATGGGAGTCTAAGTGGAAGACAGGAATAAAATCAGAATCTCTTCCTCTCTCCCCCATCCCCAGCCTCCCTACCTAAAAGCAGAGAAAGCTGCAAGGAGGTCTCGGTGCAGTCTGCAACCAGCAGGGAAGGTGTAGAGGAGATGGAGGTAGACTCCAGCTCTTTTCTGCTGTTGTTTAGGGGTCAGTGTTTGTATTGACATTTTAAAAATGCTCCCTACATGTCTTTGTGTGCTTGAACTTTCACATGTGATACTTTGTAGTTGGATACATAGCTCTGTAACTGTATCATAACTGCCTAGCTATCACATTCTCGTTTTATGATGAGCCATATACTTGGTGATGCTGGTGAGTGATTCTCTCACTACTAAGCTAGCAGAACCATAAGTAGCATCTCATCTCTCCCTATGAAAAAGTTCCTGAACCCTGTAATACTGCTATAAATACTTACCTGCAATATCTTTATTTTCTTTTTTCTCTCACTCCAGATAATGTGTGTTATTGGCCACTTGTTTGATCTTCAGATGTTCACTACTCAGCATTTAATAAGAGTACAACTCCAAACCTCCAAGATACCATGAGGAGAACTACCCTCAAGTCTGAGACATGTTTGTTTTCACAACAATTACAACAGTCAGGGCCATGCAAGTTTGTTACGCACTTGGAAAATCTCAGAAATTTCAGTGTTCAAAATTGTGGAAAATTATTTCTCAGCTATCCCAGACAATTCCCTTCAAGCTGGCACTGCAAGGATGGAGTTGGGGTGGAGGGCAGCATCCTGTTCCATCTTGCCAGGTTACAGCACATGGGAAGAAGGCAAATTCTTTCCTCCCACTCTATGTCTATGAAGAAATCTTCAACATATGGGTTAGAGAGTCATCTGGGCCCCAGGGATGAGATTTGCTACTACACCCAGCAGTGATCCCAAACAGTCGTAAGTGCTCATCACTCACACACCTCCTAGGTTTCCACCAGGGAGCCAGAAGAAATAAGGCACTTTTTTCCCTCTCTTTTAAGTAAAAACTAAATAATATTTAGCACAAACAGTATGCACCTCAGACTACTCTGACAGATTACATCTTTTACAATATTATAGCTGACATGGTAAATACCTGAAAACTTTCCCATTCTGCCTCCTTCATGCTATTCCACTTGCAACTTTTCTGTTCAAGATAACAGAGCAAACAGTTCTGCCCTTTGTTTCATTTTGACATTAAGGGGCCTAGAATTTGTTAATAATTCACACTTCTGAATCAGCCAGCTTGACTGTGTCACCAACACAGGTTGCAAAAGACAGCATAAAACAACATGGTACATTTGCTAGGACCTATGACAAGTTGCTTACACTGTATATGAATGTTATTGGATAGGCTTGAACAAAGTATATATCATGCTTTCTTGCATAAACAGGTGTATGATGTACCTGTCAGAGAACTCTCACAAATTAAAAAAGCAGATTTTAGATTGCCATAAATTCTAACACATGGCTTTAAAAAAAAAAAAAAGTGAAAGGAATACAATACATTATTATTTGTGCCAGAAATTTGACATTTCTAAAGATGCCAGATGCATTTTCAGACATATTCCAGAGTTATTCAAGTTGAGAATGGCTTTTTTAAATGTCAAGCTGGTTCTCTTAGAAAAATGGGTACATTTGGTGTTTGTTTGTTTGCTTACTTGCTTGTTTTTAAAAGCTGAATTTATATACAAGGGAGAATTCTAATATATTCTGTGTTCCCAAGAACATAAAATTTTGAGCATCACTGACAGTGTTTCAGAGCAAACACTTACAGTGTTTCCAAGGTTTATTCTGGCACTTGAAGCTAAGGATTATACAGTTGGACAAAAGTACCATGCATGCAGTCTAAGTGTCCTCTTATAAAGAAGGCTTGTGGTGATAAATTCATCTGTTAAATGTCAGTTCCAATTTTTATTTCTTACAGTAAATGAAAAGCCATTATTTAAAAGCATTACTAGCAAGATTCTTCAGACCATGGTGCTCTGCAGCCTCCCTTTTGGGAGTGATCCTTTCTAATTCTATCCAATCCTTAGCCTCCTGTAAGCACTTCTAAGAGTTTGACCATTTATCACCAGAACACTAACTAACGAAGTTTTTTACACTTTTTGCTCCAGTTAATTTTTAAATACTTGGTGCAAAGTAGTTACTTACAAAAGAAGGTGCTGCTATTGCCTGTCATGGTACAAACTAAAACCTCCAGATTCATCAGAGTTCAGTGCCTGCATTGATGCTACAGAGAAATAAAAATAAATAAAATCATTTGATTTATATTTGCTCTCTATGATGCACAAGATTCATGTTCACTTCTATATTGTTATTAGAAAATATCTATTAGCTTTTAAATTGTGGCATTCATAAACTGTAAAAAATACAGTAAGCCAGCAGCATGAACAACCACTAAACACAGAACAAGACAAAGAAAAAAAAAAAAACACCTCTATACCAAACTTACCCATCACATAGCAATAAACAATTTATGTTAGACAACATACACAAAAAGAGATCAAAATGGACCCAGGTGAAGAGTTTCTAAACGTATTCCCTTATATTTAATGTTCCCTGTCTAGGAAGTTCACTTCATAGTGATATCGATACCTGTACTTATGGCTCTCTGCAGTGCTGGTGAAAAAGGGCCTGAAACACACAGTAGCACTCATAGTTACACCATACTTCTCCTTTCCCATTCCACTTCTATCCAGAAGCTCACCGTTTAAACATTTAGCAGAAATGTAAAGGTAAATGGTTGAAACTGCTTCAGACTGAGGAAGGAACTAAATCCCGGTCTTCTTTTCTAACTAATGCTGTAACCACATGACATAAAGAGTAAAAAATACTGCTTTTTCACAGCGTTTGTTCCAAAAACATGTCTTAAAAATTCCTGCTGGATCAGGATCCACAGGTGAGACAGAGGAATTCCTACTCTGTAAATCTTTCTAGGAATTGGGCTTGTGCTGGGTACCTACTGTGCCACACAGTTCTAGGCATGCCTAGCATCAGACATGTAGGTGTGTAGGAATTTTTGTTGACAGAAACGTAGGCATAATGACTTCAGTTACCCCTGGGGTTGAGTAGAAGCAAGAGTCTCTATGGCATTGAAATGTGGGCCCTAGGCACCTAGAGTAGAATCATAGAATGGTTTGGGTTGGAAGGGACCTTAAAGATCACCTAGTTCCAAGTTACATACCAAAGTCCTTAGTATCCACAGTATCTAGAAGTTACATACTGAAGTCCTTAGGCCTTTGAGGAATTATATACTCAAGATTCATTTCCGTTCATGAGAGCAGCCTTTTCTAAGAACATACCAGTCATGCAGAATGCAGATGCTTTACAGCAGATCCTGTGCTTTGAAACAGAAATGCAAAATTTAACTTTTAGGTGCCATTTGCTGAAGCTGCATTCCAAGAAATCCTGATTTCACTGGTCTTTCCTTCTCAGGTTCATTCTTCCCATTTTTCTGTGTTCCCATGAGTTCCGAGTTTCTCTACTGCAATTTCACAAATATCACTCATTTACCTTCAACTGCATCACAATGCTCCTCACTGTCTGCCCACAAGCAAGGCCAGTTTTTAGCAATTTGTAACCACTCACACAAAGCACCTCACTGGTTTCAGTTCTATATAGATCTTGGTGGTCCATTCACTAATGGTTCATTCATTAGCACAATCCAATAGTAATACTACCGGACCTGCACCAAAGTATATAGAAAATTTTGTACAGAATTCAATACTAAGGGAGACACAGACAAATTCCTTTTCAGTAAAGTTCAACATATTTTTATATAGTAAATTATATTACAGTCCAGACTCTATGCTGAAGTATAAAAAATATGTGACCTATAAAATAAAAGTGTAAAATAAATATATCATTTATCTGCAAGCTGTAAAACTAGCATCTGCGGGCTTTGATGAAACCAATCATTGTACAGACACAGTGTCACTCCTTCAGCTTAACATGACTGGATGGACTGCTGTTTCCACTGAGAAAAAAAAAACAAAAAAACAATCCCAAAATAAATTAATGGTGATCTCAATGGAACATAAAATCTGCACCTGGACTGTAATTTGTTGCATTCAGCCCTAAATAAACACAGCACTGTCGGTAGAACTGGGCCTCCAAATGAAACAAGTCAGGAAGTCATCAAAATAAATAAGCGCACACATTGTATAACCTGAAACTTTAAGAAACAGCATTTTTATTTCCAGTTACAGAGTGATGTGCCATACTCTAGCCTCTACCTAATATTCCTTTTCATTTAAAAGAATTCAAGAAGAATTCTTTTAAATTCTATTCCTCAATTTTTTATACTATATTTACAAAATACAAAACTACTGAAATATTGAATACTATGAGAATACTAACTTAACACTTTCAGGCACATTTTATAGAAGCTATACTTGCCAGTGCAACAATGGTGGTATCTGCAGGTACTTTAAGATGACAATAGTTATATTAGAGGTCTGTTAATTCCAGATAGTCCACATAATAAGCCAATTAATTTCATGTTTATTTACCCCTTCAGAATGACTTGGTATAAAAACGCAATCTCCTTAAAAAAAAAGTCTCATCAGAGTAATCTCTGGTGGACAGTATCAACATCCAGAGATGGTGTGTACAATATAATATAAATTTCTCTTACTTAAACTATAAGAGATTGATCTACTGTCTGACTACAATGGATTTTCTTGCTTCTAAGCCTTATTCCAAGATCTGTGACTATATTCTCTGTTCTTTTATGGGCTTTTATATAGTTAATCAGGATTCACAATCAATTTGCAAGTAACAGAATCTAGCTACAATTTAGCCATAATAACTAGCAACTATATAATAATGCAAAAGCATTGCTTTGTATTCTAGATCTTTAAAATCAAATGCTGTCATGTGTGTTTTGGAAGGAACTTGTTAAAGATGAACTATATATATAGACACATGGTTATTGGTTCTCAGATAGTATTAAAGATGAAAAAGGACATACACAAACAGCCATATTATAAAATATGCTTTCAAGACAACGAAAATAGATTTAAAATATCAAACAATGAAAATGTAGAAGTAAATTAAACTAGGAAATAACAATTTCAGGAGAAAGTCAACAAAATGTCTGTGTCAAAAAAAAAAAAAGGATCATTTCATAATAATTATCATAGTGATTATTTTCCATGGTAACAAAATATTCTCTACATCTTGGCCTATTCATTTTCAGGAGAGAAAAGCTGCCACCTGTTTATTCAAACAACAAAATAAGTTAATGATTTAAAGCTATTATATATTTACTTCAGGTGTCAATCATCCACTCTTGAGCTCTATTTTGGTGTTAGTGTAGTAGGGCGTTCAGGATGAAATTACCGTACAACTGAACTTTCTGACATTACCACATACATTACATACAGACATACATTACCACTGCTCTACTTAAAATTCAGATAGAGTAAACCAGCAAACAAATTCAAAACTGCATGTGGTTAAGTGTTGAGGAGCAGAGAGAATCAGGTCTTCCGCAAAACACCAAAGCTTTTGCAAGGGAAACGCTCTGTATCGGACAGCTCCAGGACGGTTTTGTTAAATGCCTTTTTCTTGCTACTACTATCAGGTACCATCAAAGCATGAACTGCTCATTACCTACAGTGATTATTCAGCATAAGTAGGTATAGCTATCCATATACAAAGAAGAAACTCTTCTTTCCTAGAAGCACCTCTTCTGGGGGCAGATACCTTATTTAAATCCATATCTTCCATATCGGAAAAGAAAATAAGAGATAAAATAAATTTAATGCCTTTACTCTTAAGGAAATAAAAATTAAGCTTTTTTTCTTAGTGCTGCTTGGCTTCCTCAAAGACAGCTATGTGCTTCTGAAAATTAGGTGCAGCTGTCCTCTTTTTTGTGCTCCTTAATTAAATCCTCTGCATCCAGGCTTCTATCTCCTTTTTGGCAAGAGTTGTCCATGTTCGTTTCAGCTGAGTCATGAGCACACTACAACCAAGTGGGCCTCTTCACACACCAAATGGACTTAATCACAGGGGCATACAATTACATTCCTTTCTCCTCACTGCAAATTCATCAGGGAATAACAAACATAAAAATCCATTGTCTAAAACCTTGAAAAAAAACCCGCTATTATTCAGCAAATCTTCCTTCCCTTTCCCACCCCTCATTCTTTTCCGCAGTAGTAAAAAAGCAAAAAACTCCTTTACCACTTTCTCTTCTATCATAATACAAGACTATACTTTTCATAGTTTCGCATATTGCCAGCATTTAGATATATTTTATCATCAGTGATTTCTCATTATTTATACAATTCTACACAGGACCTGAAGGATTCTCAATTTTACTTTTCAGGGGTAGGAAGAATCTCCTCCAGGTCTCTTAATTGCCATTATTTCCCCATTCTTCTTTTTCTCTCGGCTTCCAGCTAGAGCTATTCAACAAGCCATTTAATCTATTTGGTTGGTTTGCTTAGGGTTGCCACTTGATCCTCACTTTCTCTGCAAGTGACAGAGCTTCTGAAGGACAAAGAGGACTTCTTTTCAGTAGGTGAGTTTCGGTTTCCTCTCAGTAAGATAATTAGGGGTTTTGTCTCTGAAAATTCCCCTTGACATATTAACACCTTTTATTTTTGTATTTCCACCTAAAGTTTCCTTTGTTTTAAGATGCTATGAAGTAAAGCTCTCCACTCTACACTGCTCCAATGTTCTTGGCTGTACTTTTCCACACTGTTTTATCTCACAAGTTACAGTGAAGCTCATGGTATAGCTCAAAAGTTCTCTCACTTTTGCCTACCCAGTTCTGCTCCCTCCTAATGGAAACCTTTTAAACAAAATGTGATAACCAGGCAGATACCATTCCACTTGGTAAGGAACCGCGTGCCCTCCTTTCCCAAGGTACTGACATTCAGTTCGGTTTATATTCTGCCAGGAGTGATCTAGTTTATCTTTCTGTCCTGTGCTACGAAGGCCAAGATTTTAAGAGCCGGAGACTCCCATGTCCACCTCCCATAGGCAATCAACCCTCTGATTAAATGAAAGCCCAGCATTATATAACTTCCTCTGGGATTTTGACTTGGGCATAAAGTCTCACCTCAGGGAGCCACTTCCCACAGAGTGCTTTTTTTGTTTTGAAACATTTCCCACAGCTGAGAAAGGAATGAATTCACAACCCTAACAGTTCAGCAATGGTCCCCTCCCGCTTCTTCCAACTTCAAGTCATATTCTGCATAATTCACTCACTCTTTAAGTTATTGCACAGATGTGCCTGCCTCCTCTTCTCCACATAGGACACTGCAGCTACACTTAGAGAGTGTTGATTTTCTCCTCTGTCTTTTTATTTAACTGGGAATATTAGTCTATCTTCTCCCCTTGCAATGAGGAAAGGGGAAATAGTAGGAAACCAGGGTCAGATCCCAAGTGTAAGCAAGTAGGAACATGCTGATCTGCTCAGAGAGCTGCAATTAAAGGGAGAGACATTTATTTAAACAGGCTTGCTTAGATCTCTGTCCAATGGAGTCTGTCTTGGCCAGAGCTCCAAGAGAGCCACTCAAGAGATAATAGGTAGTTAAAAGACTAAGAAAAAGAAATTATTCCGTTTGGGGACACTGAAGGCAGTAGGTACTTTTCTAATTGTGCCTAGAATTTGAACCTTTTAAGAGTCTGATAACAGGAAAAGTATTGAAGTACCACTTCATACATCTTCCCTCAAACGTGCGTGTTACACTGGCAGTCTAGAAAGCTCATCATGGGACCGTGTGGTACCTCCCTGGCAGCTCCCCTGCTAGTTTGGCAAAAGCTCACACAGTTTCGCACACTTTAGTGAAGCAAGGGTTATACTGCAAGATTTTAAACTGAGCTCAATAATTTGGTATTTTAATAAATTGTACTGTTGGTACAACTATGTAATGTTATCTCGACCTCTCCACACAAGATACTGCAAGCTGTTGTGGAATGAGGGAACTAATAAGGGGGTGAGAATTGCAATTACCTACTGAGACCAAAAGAAGCACAAGGTACTCTTTACAACAAAGATTTCCCAAGTGTCTGCTAAAGGCAGAGCCCACACATACTCCTGCTGTTATACCAGCTGGAGCACTCTTCTCTTATGTGTCTTCAAATCACCTTAATTTGGCTCATTTTTATACGCTGCAACAGTTTTCACTAAAAAGAAAACTTTTGGAAATCATTAACTCTACTTAATGAAGAAGTACAGATTGTTATAAAATATTCTGGAAAATACAAGCTGGTATGCTTTAAAAAATCTTGGCTTAATCTCAAACTAGAGCTCAGGGCTTTTTTTTCCAGTTTCTGTTGATGCAGGATATAAATTAGTTCAGGCAAGTTAGAACATGTTTTATCATCACCATGGCTCTGAAGATTTACAGAAAAGAAAGGGGAAAAGAATTAACAGTTTGGATAATGCAAATCAACATTGTACATTTGATAAGTTGGACTAAATACAAAAGAATATGGAGACTTGTATAGAGTAAATAGTCTTTAAAATACACAAAAATGTTCTGAGCTAACCAAATATCAGTGTTAATGTACACTCCAACCACAGAAGTTGGGCCACTCTTCATTCCAACAACTCAATTTCTCCCTTTCAAAGACAGCTTGGATAAAGACACTTTTCTAGCATGTTCCACAGATAAAATCTTTTAAAAAGATGTCACATCAGCAAACATATAGCGTGCTACAGCTGCTTCAGCCATGGATATGCCATGTCCATACAGGCTGCATTTAGAGCCCTCCCAGACAATCTTAACTTCCCAATTAAAACATACAGAACCCCAACAACCACTTCTTTGTTCAAGGTCTTTTACACCCACACACTAACCTGCACACTTGTAAGCAAGTAGTCCACCTCTACCAGCATGTAGAGGTGCTTTGGCATGTTACCTACGCCAAAGAAGATGGGGATGGCAGAGCTACATCCCAAACCATTGATTAGCACCTCCTATGTACCCAGTACTTCTGCCACCATGTCTAAGACCAGAGATGAGTGTAAGTGAGGCAGGAGCAGGACCTGCCATACCCCTCTGCCGTATACCTCTCTCACGTCACACAAGAGAAGGAAACCTTGTTCTTGAAGGCCAGTGAAGTGCTGTCTTCACCTCTGCACAGTCTGCTTACCTCTCTTTATACCTTCATACCTTTATCACCTTCCCAACAGCTTGAACAAGTGATACTGAGACCCCAGCCCTTTTCCCAAAGCATGAGAGGGGGAAGAGAGTAGGCAGGGGCCAACGAAGAGGGAAAGGAAAACTGCTAGCTTGAGAAAAAATGGACGTGTGCAGAGGTGATAAGAGACTCTCACAAAATGGGATAGTGGAGAAGACAATGAGGAGAGCTGGTCTGAATGAAAAGTGTGAGGGAATAAGAAAGATCTTGGTGCCACAAAGCTCCCCCAAACTCTCCCTGTCCTAAAAATGCCCTGAGCCCTCCTCATTATCTCTGTCCCCAAGTCAGTTCCTGGAAGACCCCTATCCCTAGTCCCACAGCCAAAGGCAGGTGGCCCTTCCAGCCACTTCTCAACCGCTCATACCCCAGATGAGCCACAACTGATCCTAGCCTCTCTTTGTCTTCCCCCTGCAATCTTCAGAACCCGCTCATTTTGCCCCATCAGTATTTATTTCTGTCTACACTACTAACAAGCCTCCAGCCTCTCTTTGTTATTAGTTTAGTGTCTCATGCCTCAAACCAGAGCTTCAGAGCAAGCTGCTGGAACTAATAATGGGAGAGAGAAAAATCTTGGAATATAAAAGTCTGAATTATGAAGAAGCCTTAAAGTACTAATATAGACGCTGGAAATTTAGATTTCCTATGTGCTAATGCAGTACTCTTAACATGCTTACTTTGAATTGACAGAGAATTCAAGGAAAAATGTAAATCTCTCACTTGCATGAATGATAGTTTTATTTTTCACGACATCAAGTTCAAACAAACTTCCCTGCAATTTCTGCATGTTCTAAGTTATAGAGAATGTGTCTCATTCCAGTGCCTGGGTGTTTTACTTAGAGCAGCTATTAACTTCCCACTATTTAAATCCTGTTTTATTACAGCATAAAATACACCGATAAAAAGATCAATTACTCAATCCAACTTTGAAACAATATAAATCACACAAAATTCCAAAAGGTTTACACGTATTTACTTTGTACTCTTATTTCTATTCATCATAGTATTCAGTATGATCAACACTGCTCATCTCCCTGGTTTCTATCTGCCGTTAATGACAAATAGTGTGCCTGACATCTACCCTGGAAGGCTAAATCAATCAGCACTGCTTTAAAACAATGTCTGTGCCGATTAATGGTAACTTAGAAAAGTTTCCTTTGTAAGTCTCACAGTACCCCAGTACCATAGAAACTAGACAAAAGAAAAAAGCCTCTCAAGTAATTTTGTTAATGTCCCCACGGGTCTAAGTTTTCTTCTACCATATATTGCTTTTTTCCACAGCCAGTCCAGCTCTAAGTGAAGCAACACAGAAGCCTCATAGGGCTCAGCCTATTTTCATGGGCAGAAACAAGAAAGAAATGCCAAGCATATATATATTTTTTTAATTTAACAAAGCAATATCTATTGCCATGGTGTAGCAACCTCCCTAACAATTTTCCGCTTACCCCTAAATTTTACTCCGGACTAGCAGAGTTGGATACTTACAAGCAGAGCCTGGCTGATGGGAGCCAGCTCCAGTGCAAGAATCTCTGCATGGTGGCTGCTGGTGCTCAAGGAGGTGCAGTGGATTCTCCAGGCAGAAGATGCACAGGGGGCATCAAACCCTACGCCCCCACATGCTCCAGCACCAGCAAGCCAAGCATGTGCTGCAGAAGGATGGGGTGCTGAACCACACATCTCTATTGCAATAAACTCTTCTAGACACCTTGCTTTTTAACTGAGGGAGAAACTCTCTGGCAATCTCCTTCTGACTGTCACACTGGGATAGATGGCAAAGTTTGCCTTCCAGACTCTGCAGGCTCACCCTTCCTAAAGATCACATCTTCAGATACTTCAGATACCCACTACTGCGCTAATGGGTAGATTTCACACATTTTCAACACAAAATTTGGATCAGTGAAGCGTTGAAATTTATCAGGGCCCTCACAGCACTAACACTAGCCCCTTCCCACAGCCCAGGACCCCATTTCAGCCCCCAGGGTCATCAACCCCCACCCCAGTGATGACACAACAGGGTCAGTCTCCAGCTCCCCACAGTCTTGTCCTGCCTGGTCATGGGCCTTGCCGAACCAGGCCTACCTGCAGGCCCATGTCCCAGCCAAGACTCAGCCTGTCCTCAGGGACCAGCCCAATGCCGGGGCTGGGGCTGCCCTGGTGCCCCCAGCCACCCTGCTGCTGGCTGGGGCAGTGGGATGGGCTCTTGCTGCCAGGCCCTGCCCTGTCACCTTTCTATGGGGAGCACCCGCCTCTGTGCCCTGACAAAACGCGCCCTTCCAGATGATTCAGAGAAACTCTGACAGCGTACAGGGCAACAAACTGATATCAGTAAAACTAAATGCAAGACAATGCATTTTATAAGGCGCATGTTTGTCTCTTCAACCAGTCTGGACCGCCATGCTGCTGCTGGTGTGACGGGAAGCAAGGGAAGCAGCTGAGGAGGAAGCAGTAGAAGATGCAGCACGAACAGCGTGTCTTCAGCAGGGTTACCAGGCTCAGCCCTGGTTGTGCCAGCTCAAAGAAGAGAAAAAAGGCAGAAACAGAGACATCTTAATAATACAGATGACTAAAAGCATTAAAAAGGCCTGTCTTATAAAACATTGTCTTACAATAGACTGGAAAGATTGAATCAGCTTTATTCAGTGCCTCTCTAAAATAGCAAGGGCAGAACACAGAGACATGCAATAATAACAAATAACCTAGGAAGAGAGGTTAGGCCTTGTCTGTTCCCACTCTTATAAACAGGGATGTTAAAAAAATTTAAGTGATCCTTTTTTAGGCTGTGAAGCTAATCTCATAAGCAATCGCTGGAAGCAAAGAAATTTTAAAATAATTAATATGTAAATTGATAATAACAACACAAAGAGTAACTCACTAAAAGAATAAAACTTGAGCAAAGTAGCAAAAATTGCTAGGTAATGGAGGTAAGGGAGGAAAACCACCAAGTCTCCCTCCAGCCAACTAGTTCTATAATCAGTTGGCCTGATAATTGAACTGGGCAAAAAGCTTCTTTAATGCAGTAGGACAAACTACACTTTTCAAAGTATGCCTAAGAACTGAATTATAACCCAAGTAATTTCAGAGATGATGATCATAGCCGAGATAGAGATAAATTAAACCAAAGTAGTTTTGCCTCATGGACTGCGCCACACACACCCGTATTACTGAGGACCTGGAGGGAGCAATGGGATACAGTTTACAGAACTGTACTACAAAACTAAGCTCAAATCTCCTAACATTTACCAATAAGCCAGTTTACTGGTTGTGATGGTGCCAAACCAAGATGTGATGTACTTCAGCAGATCGTCCACCACTGCTCCTAGACTTCAACTGTAAACACAGTTTGAGCAGGAGGAGGAAGAATCACAAAATCTAGTACAAAAGTTAAGCACATGAGTGTAATATTATAAACGGATTACTGAGAGGTTTTTATCTTACAAAGCTGCTTCTTTGATATGCACAATTGTCACGAAGAGCATGAGTTCACAGGCTGGCCTCCTGGTAGCCTCTGCCACCCCTGGAGCCTGTAAGGGACCTGAAGAGGTCATCTAATGTCTCTCACAATAGGAAGGCATGGTCACGCTTGCCTTAAGCATTTCTGGCCAACATTTGTTAGATGTATTGATAGATCTTGTTCAGCGTGCTGGTTCTTGCTACCTCTCCACTGGATGTGGAGAACAGTTTGTTTCCCGCCACTCTGCAGCAACCAATTACACAGTCGAAGATTGTTATCACATCTCTCAACAGTCTTTGTTTCCCTAAACTATAACATTCCAGTTCTTCCACTATTTTCTCACAGGTTATGATTTCTAGATCTCTGATCACCTTTGCAACTCATCTCCTGCCTATCTGGTAGGACTCTGCTGAAACTGTGGTGTCCAAAATGCCAGACAAGCACTGATACCTGACACAGACCCCAAAGTCACAACTACTGAGAGATGCCATCACACATCTGCAACGCTCCTGCAATGCAACCTAGAATGACGTTTGTCTTGACTTTGCACATCTTTAATATACTGTATGCTATCAAAGTCTTCATGCTGAAAACAAAATTTCCTAAGGTAAATACTTAGCACAGTTCTTCAAATAAATATGTTGTGCCCATTATTTAGTTCAGTATTATGTATTTGAATAAATATTTGAGAGATATATAATAAGCACCCCCACAATCAATAAGTTCTGGGGAAAAATTCCAAGTAAGTTTACTAAGTCTAATAAATCCACAAGGCTTTCTCAGGTGCCTGAAAGCTGGAAGACTTTCAGAATCAACCAGTGCACTGGTTTTCCAGCCTGTGAAATCCTTGAATCAGAGACGAGATCCTTTCAGCACAGTAAGCACCATGTACAGTTAAGCCTTACACAACTGAATGGCAGCAATCAGAAGTGGCCCACAGGGCAGATTTTTTTCTCCAGGTACGAAAACAAGTACAATTGCAGTTATTACGAACCCTTCGACTCAGATAATATCTGAACTCCCGTGCCACAAGCTACCAAAGAAGTTAAAGCACGTATATGCAAAGTCAGTACCTTATTTTGCCCATGGTGCGAGAGTAAATCAGATTTCTGTACAGCACAGATGGGTATAATGTGATATACATTATTTCATCTCATGCCGATGCACTGAGCGAGGATTTTAAGCTAGTACAATCTGCCTTCGTGCAAAACGCCACCAGTGACACCGTCCACCTTCGGCTCCCCGTTAAAACAGGCGGCACAAATCTCCGTATCCCAGACCCACGGCTTTCCACCGCCCACCATCTCCACGCCCGGGCTCCCGCGGGGGCAGCCCGGCTCGGGGCGGGGGCCGAGGCCGCCCCGACGGCTGCACCTGCCCGTGTCGCCCCCGGCTGCCCCTTCAGCCGCAGCCCCTCCGCCCCGTCCCCACGAGCGGGGGTGCAGCATCCCCGGGGATCTCCTCTCGCTCCCTCCCCGTTGCCCCCGGAAGGCCCCGCTGACCTGCCGCCGGCCGCACACCCGCCCTGCCGCGGGGCTCTGCTCGCTGCGGCGCGGCTCTGTCCCCACGCCAGCTCGACGGTGTCCCCGGCCCCGGCCCCGCGCCGGCAGCGGGGAACCCGCCCCGCCGGCAGCACCGCCCCCCGCCCGCCTCCCCGTGCCCTGGCACGGCCCTGGCTGGGCCGCCGGCCGGCGCAGGAGGCGAGCCGAGCCCGAAGCTTCCCTGCTCCCCTCCTGCACCTCTTGTGCACCCCTGCCCCTCAAAATGCGCGCCCCCCACCCACCATCCCACCCTGTCCCTGGTAAGGGGTCGGCCAGGCTTTCCCCGGTCTGGAGGAGCATCCCAGAGCGGTGGTTTGAAGTAACGTGGTGGTGGTGCACCTTTCGTTTCGGAAGGACGTGGTTTGGGGAGCTTACTGTGAGATTAGATATTATTTGGCCACGCACCTCAGCACTCCCATTACATATGAGTTTTCACACCTTCTGATGTGAAGCCATCCCACAAACATCCAGCAATGACCACACAACCCTCTCATCCACAGTTGCGGTACCACCACCCAAACCAGAGCCCGGTGCAGGAGCCCTTTTTCTGTCCATTCCAAACTTTTGGCATTTGTTACCCGAATGCCTCCCTCACCCCTTTGGACAAAACATGCTACAAGGCATTGTGACAGAGGCATAGATCTAATCCTGTGGCTGCAAAGGCAATGCCCAGATGGACACATTCAATAAATTCCTGCCCAACTTCCAGCACTTCTTTTTCCAGGTGAAGGGAGAGGAGGACTTTTGCAAGCCCTGGCCTTGGCGACCACTGTGTCCAGGAGACAGACTGGCGGGAACACTTTGCCTTTGGGAACTGAATGACCAGCGAGTGCATGTCTTTCATATGTGGAGAGATGATACCAAAGCCAGGAGCTGGTGTCCTTTCACTGTCTGTACGCAAACTTCAAGAGCTCCCGCACTTGAGACGGGTGTGGTAAGCCTGGCACAGGCAAAGCATTTAAAACCTCTGGGGCCATTCCCTAATTGTTCTTTATTCACAGGCTGTACCTCGGTGATGCTCCTTCTGTCTCCTGCTACATGTCCATGAAGGTCCTGGAGGAACCTCATGTGCCATGTGAGGCCCTGTCCTCCTGTGAGGGAATGCATCCGGAGAAAAATGGTAATTAAATAACATGGAAGTAGCAATTTTCATTGGATGGGATATTTGGCTAACATGGGTCCAAGGCTGGCAGGTAGGAAGGGGAAAGCAGCTTCACTGGTTCTCTGTGAGTGATAGACATGGTCTCCCAAACATATCAGACACCTACGTTAGAAAGTGGTGTGGTTTATGGATGCTAGCAGTCCCAAGGAGGCTCCTTGCTCTCATACTCAAGGTTCTCACCCCTGCAGCCACTGCCATTTTCAGGATCTGAGACCAGCTTTCTTCTTGATACTAAATGGTTGAATGAGGCTCTGAGCAACCTGATCTAGTTGAAGATGTCCCTGCTCCTTGCAGGGGAGATGGATTTGATGACCTTTAGAGGTCGCTTCCAACCCTAACTATTCTATGACTCTATGATTCTATGATTCTGTATGTGCTTTTCCAAGACGTTGTGAGCTATTTGTACTGTGGACACAGCAGTACCCATGACCAGTTCATCTATTTTGTTGTCAGGGTGCACGTTACTAAAAGACTCTTCTCTCTCCCCACTGATCTTTCCAGCTTGCCTTATACCCATGCCTGTGTACAAGCTTGTGGTTGCATAGTTCATTGAACCAGGAGACAAACCTGTGTTCGAACATAACACCGATATGCTTGAATGTGTAATCTCTTTTGAAGATCACTGAACAGTGGCAGATTTCTGTGAATGAACAATGCGGTAAGTGTCAGTTCTTGCATGCTTATACACAAACACAAAGTTCAGGCAAACATCTCCACACTTGACTGAAAGAGCTATCACCTTCCAGTTAAGTGCAGATAAGAAAGAAAAAAAACAAATCAACCCTGCTATTGTCTGCCTATCCGAACATAGCAAAGGATCAAAAGATTTTTTTTTGTTCTAAGTCATATTCCAGAGAGGCACTGTTCAGCAACATCTGAAAGCAACATCTTTGATAGCAATTCCTTCTTTCCCATCCTCAGTCTGACCACACATTCGGAAAACTGAGCAGCTCAGTGATGAAGCAATTCACATCTCACTTAGTGATGGCGCAGTTTGATTGCTGCCAGTTAATTCATTCATATGTATGTGTATATATATACATAAAGACACGCACATGTGTATTTTGTGTACATTTTTTTTCTATTTAAGAGTCTCTAGAAGAGAGATGTTTAAGAGACTCTGCGTATGAACTGCCATAGAGTAGACAATACCTATTTTTTAGCTTAAAA
This sequence comes from Chlamydotis macqueenii, assembly GCF_036417535.1. NCBI lineage: Eukaryota > Metazoa > Chordata > Aves > Otidiformes > Otididae > Chlamydotis > Chlamydotis macqueenii. Next base: position 26,986,313 of record NC_141558.1, read on the forward strand.
AAGTTCAAGAAAAAAAATTAATAACCTTTAACTATACCATGGACAGAGAACACAATAGCAAATGCTAGGTCTAAGAGGGCTTAAATCTAACAGAATTAGTATTTTTTAATGTGTAGCACCTCTGAGCCATTGTTTATATGAAGAGAATAATTCTATTAACAGCATGAACAACTTCCCACCATTCATGGCCAATGTATTGTGACTCCTTAAACATGAAACCTTTGTGAGTTTTGATGATGCTCTGTTTAACAAATCTGTTCCCTGGGAGTCAATTTAGAAACATAAACTTTCCCTTTAACAGAATCTACAATTAAGTCTGAAAAATTACAGTAATAAAGCAGTGGTCTTAATCACAACTAGCTGTCGTATGACTTAAATCCACCAGTGATCACTCAGGCTTCACTAATAATTTTTTTGTTTAACTTATACAAAAAAAAATGGGATAGGAAGGTAAGTCTCATTAGCCCTTATGCTGTTCATATTAGAAGAAATGATGCACAAAAGTGGATGTGAACACAGCCCCCAGTAGATCATTGTTTTGCCATTATGATGTTTATTCACCCATTAAGACTCCTGCCATTAAATTATGAAAATGGTGAATTTTTAGCTGATTACATATCAATAGTATTTGATACTATTTCCTAGCTGGTGAGTCTGAAGAGAAAAAAATAACATTCTTATGTAAAGCTTTAAAAAAATATGGTGCCCAGTGGGGCCATGCGAAAGAGAAATAAAATGAAAATGTAGGCCAAAATCGAAGCATGAATTGTGTCCAAATTAGTAATTTTGAGGTCTCTGCTACATTCCCATCTTGCTTCAGGCAATCAGAAATTGTGTCATCCTCCTCCCACACTGTGAAAGCTCTCGATGTCTCTCTTTGTCTCAGGATTCTGTGGTTTCAAATGAAGTTTCTGGTTATTCTACAAATAAGTTACATTAGCCAAGTCTACGTAGATAGAAAACTGTTTCCTTGGGGAAACTCTCAGGAGTTACATTGAGCTAAATCCATATTACCTAAATATATTGAAGATTCAAGCTTTACTGACTAGGATTAAGAAAAGTACCTTTCAAAACCTACTCTTCTATGTCTACTTTCCCCCTCCTGAAATAGGAATCACATTCTGCAGCTCTTATTCTTCCTTGCTCAAGAAAAATTTTAATTTTGCTATTTTTTTCCTTGGTGAAGTTTTAAAGGACAAAATAAATGGGAACATAGCTTTGTTGTCTTAACTGAAGAGAAATGTTTGGAAAAGATAAAATAAAAAAAAAAAGCTAAAATGTTTTGAAAAGGTAAAATAAAAAAAATAAAATAAAAAGATAAACAGTTCTTTATTACATAGATCTGCTTCTCTAATGACTTGCACACTAGTAACTTTACTCAAAAGAATTACATGGTGTGAGGATTAGTGTTTGCAGGACATGGTGTCTTGAGGAAGTGAGTCACAGAGGTAGCATGACTCATAATTGTGGAAATCATATGAAGGTCAATTCTCCCAAGACCCATTTCACCAGCCACAAATTCCCCTTCTCCTTCCCTGGCAGAAGAAATCCAGGGCCCTCTCCCGTGCCCTTTGATATGGGACAAATGGAGCAGATGAAGTGGTGGGGCATGAAAGACTGGTCATGAAACAGCATCTTTTAAATTCATAAACTCTTCTGCATAATAGTTAAAAAATACACGTTTAGAATATTTCCAAGGTAATATAATGTAAAATGTGAGATTTACATCACCTTCTGTATTTGTTACTAGTGATCACATGTAAAACAGTGACATTTCAATGAATTGTAGAAGGCTAGGCCGGTGTTACTTACACAATCAAGTTAAGAATATTTTCTGCTAGCTTCAAACATAATTTCTAGTTTTCAGGTTTGGCTAGCCTGAAGCTTCAGTGAAATTCTATGCCTATGATTTCTTTACTTTTAGCGGTTCCTATAATCAAACAATAAATAGTAGAAAGCCAGCCAGGAACCAGAAAGCACAGAGGTAAGTGTTGATGCTGAACCAGCTTGATTTACACTTGCGTATGACAGATAATTTTCATGGGACCAATCCACTCCTGGTAAACAGCAATACTTCTTTTCACCTCAGCAGATGCCTAATAAATAAAGTGTACTTATGCTTCTGATACACATATGCTTGCCTGTGAATGGCAATATTTAGCAAGAGTTTAGGCTATGTTTAAGACACTGGGATCACGCCTCACACCCTAATGAGGGTGAATTCTGGACAACTTTAAGCTGTAGATTAAATTCTAACAAATATAGGAGCTGTAGTAATCACTCCTTTTAGAATTTACACTATAATAAACTAACAATGCCAGACATTTACTTAATTCTGTTGTCAGCAACCACACGACATTCTTAAACCATCTCTGTAAAATCAGGTTGTTTTTTTACAGGACTGAAGTTTAAAAACCTTATTGCATACCCATGTTTTTCTATTTTACATCACTTCTCCAGTATATATACCCTACTGGCATAGCCAAGATTCTGAAATGAATTCTGCATTATCATGATTAGAGCGGGGACTGGGGCTGGGAAAAGAGAAACTGGAGCTAATGCATCAGAAATAAACAACTGGAAAATAGTAGTTGGAGCCCAGGATTTGCAAAACAGAAGTTTCCACAATCTCTGTCATTTAAGCCATTGCTTAAAAAAGCTCGATGTTTGGAAAGTTGTATTTCCATAGTTAAAGTGATAGCTCTTCGTAGTTCAATGAGGATAGTGTAGGCACTCTGAGCAATAGAGACAAAGGTCGAAGTTGGGTGTCCACTTTAGGAGCCCTGTCTCTTTACATAAACACTGAAGAGAGAGACTTCTCCAAGACACACATAAGAACATTTAGACCAGGTCTTTATTCTTCATTAATAATACAAATCTGGAATAAAATTACATAATGTGAATAGCCTTCATGGATGAAATAGGTCTTTCAAAAATTAGGTTTTCAGTAACTGTAACTTGTTAACAGAGAAGATAAGAGTATCTAAAATGCACAGAAATTTTTGAACTCAGAAAGAACTCCTTGGACTTGCAAGGTTTTACAGCAATCTTATAGATTTCTATTCATGCAAGAAAAGTAAATAAGAGCTAGGCTGCCCTGTTGTCACTGCATAGTGTTATATTTATTCTGTAGGCTCATCCACACCTGTAGATGTTTTCAGAGTACCACACTCAGCATGACTCAGGATACAGAATCTAGTCTCACATGTATCGTTTTCATATAGTTGGGTCATACAGAAAGTTCTCCCAGATAAAGCCACTCTGATTTGCCATGAAAAAAAAAAAAACCACAAAAAAACCCCCCAAAAGTAGGATTTGTCACAGATAGAAGTCTGCTCGTAGCAGATTCCCGTACTCTAGTGCATGGGGTGGGGAACACTCAGATTCAACAGCTGTCCTGTAACTCAGGCATCTGGTGAACCACACCATGAGCTATTTTATTCTCTTGTGAATTAATATAATCCATATTGATCAGCTGAAGCTCAGGACTGAATTTGGATGTGCTGTAGGCAAAAATTGTTTCCAATAAATTTGCACTGGCTAACACCCAAGATTTTTTTCTGCGATGTGATCATTAACTTACAGCAGCTCGATAACATGCAGGTCCCAAAATCTGATTTTGACCTTGTAAATTATATAAGAATCATTCTAGGAAGCACCTCCAGGGAGAAGTACTTCATTTTAGCAGTGGTTTCACCGTTGTGGCTTTGGATATAAGGGGAGCAAGAAGAAAGTTCAGTCCTTCCTCAAAATGCTGCTCTGCCATTCACAGCAGTTGTGGCTGGTAATTTCTGCACAAAAAAAAAAAGGAACAATCAGGTGTGTCAGATAAGCCTAGGACTTCTAATCTAACACATTCAAGAAGAACTGACGCAATAAGCAGCCTTTAGAAAGTATTGTGTATAAGGAGTGTGTTTAGGTATTAGTCCTTTTAAATCTTAATTTATAGATGGGGGTTAGACTGATGACCTTCAAAGGTCCTTTCCAACCCTAATGATTCTATGATTCTATGATTCTCAATATGGAAAGGCTGTAACTTTAATAATTGCCTAGCTTGCTATTGTTACTGCAAGCAGAAGACAGGATGCACAGGAAGGCAGCTGGTTGATTGGTCAATTCCTGTAACACTCTGCTCAAGAGATGGACTCTGAAGTGGAGTCCTGAGTGGAATGTTGTTTTCTAAATGGCTCCTGGTGAAGACAGAGAAGACAGTGCATAAAACAGTGATCCAGAGTTGCAAGCAATGAGCAGAAACTGTAACAGAAACTTCATGGAAGCTATTTTTTTTTCCCCCCAGAGATAAAACTTGAGTGATTGTCAATGCAATTGGAAAATACTGAAGGACTTTGAAGTGCAGAAATCTCAGAAAAATGTCACCAGCCAAATGAGTGAGAAAATTAGTTTCTTAACTGGCTCCAAGCCACATGGTATTTACAGATAAAGTAGACTTCAGAGGCATTGGATAGTAGAACAGCCTATGCTGAGGAGTACCGTCTTACAGGAGAAGAAAATCTAGTGTTACTGGAGGGCTGGCAGCAGTTTTTGGAAGGACCTGGGCAACCCCAGAGCTTCTGAGTTTCCTGCAACACTTCTCTACAGCCAGCCATGTCTGGGAAGTGGCTGAGTTGGTGGAGTGGTTACTGACTTGCACAAAAGAAGTGATGCTCAGGTGGCTGGACTGAAGAAATTGTACTTAATACTGATCCTCTGTCACTGCAGAGAAGAGAAATGTGGCTTACTTTGCATGCTTCCTTTTGCAGTAAATTGTTTTGGGCTGTTACAGTATTAAAGTTTCTAATCCAGATGTTTTGGTGAGGAATTTGATCCAAGTCTTGAGACTCCCTAGGGCACTAATAGAGGAAGGTGGTTTCTGGATAATATTTGGCCGCTCAATATCAGCAGGAAGAAGTGTGACCTCCTGAAGCAGTGACCTTGCCTGCAGGGTGACAAGGAGGACATTCTGTCATTACTCTCTATTCAGAGCCATTGCTGAAAATGGCGTTAGAAATACAGTAAATTATCATGCAAGTACACCTGTAAGGTTAAGAACCACTGTTTCAAACCAGGACTGCTGTTTTGCAGAACTTTGATTCAAGCTAGATGAAGGATTGGGCTCCAAGAGAAAGGAATGACTAGGAGAAAGTGCAGCTCAACAAAAAGCCAGTCATGCGGAGAGTGTGCAATGGGGCTGGTGGTTCAGAGCTTCTTAGAAAGACAGAACTCAAAAGCAGCAGAGCAACCCAAGAATGGAAAAATCTGGGAACAGACCCAAAGGAAAGGTCCATAGAAAGCAATGAAAGGAAGTGCGCGATTGTTTTGTACCTTGTTTTCTCCAGGTGTAATGAAGATCTGGGCACATTTGATAAGGAGCAGCATAATTCATGGAATATTGCTGGCATGCATCAACCCTGCTCCCACTGGATTTCCTAGCATATCAAATAGTAGTTAAAAACTAATTAAAATTTATGCTAGAGGATGGCTTGAAGCAACAATCACCATGATCTTCCACACTTCCAGTTTTATCAAACCTCTGATAGAGACATGAAGGCACATAAAGATTTCTGTCTTCATTCACAGAAGGACTAAGATCATCCACCTTACTGTACAAAAGACCCTTGGGAAGAAACATAAGGAGCAGAATATATTCACGGTTTTAATTAATCCAATACATGGATATGATTCAAGTTGGATTATAATTTAGAGATGGAGGTGAAATAAAAACAGCTGTTATGATAACCTACGGGTTGCTTCGGTGCTGCATAATTCCTTTTAGACTCTTGAATGCACCAGGGAAATTTCAGATGTTTATGAAGAGTATAACCCAAGTTCTGAGGATCAAAAAACACCCTCACATCCTTAAATGATTTCATCTGTTCCCATAAAACATGGGTGGAACATCTGGTAGAAGTGGAAAGTACTCCAAAACTTTTTAAGAGCCAGGGTTTAAATTTGTAAGAAGTAATGCTCATTTACAAAGGATCACACAATTTTCCTGGGACAAATAGTCAGTGATGGTGGGCTGGAATCTTGTGTCCAAAAACATGGGAGAGTAAAATAATGGAAAGTTCCTACATATGTGAGGAGGGCACAGTGACTTCTACAGCAGCTCTGTATGAAATTTTTAGAGAGCAGAAAATACAAGCTACTTTTCTGGACTGAGAAATAGTCAAAAGATTAATCCATAAGGAGAGAGGGACTTCTAAATTATACTGTGCCTGAATCATCATAACTACTTGCCATAGACCTGTGATAAGTTAAAGTTTTCTCTTAAGTTTGCACTTTGAAAAAAATAAAAGAAAAAAGGTAACGTTCAACAGGCATAGAACAAAAATTGTCAAAGGCAACAAATTAAAGAACCACAAAAGTTAATTTATTTGATTACTATGGAGATGCTCCATTTTTGTCATAAATTTACTTACTGGATACAGAACTTACGGGTACATAGACCACATACTCTGGAGTGATTCCAAGGATGTTTGTGAATTCACAGGCTGCCTAAACATGCTTTCAAATAACACCACAATGCTGGAATGTGAGAAGTGGTTATTTATTTAGTTTCAGGCACAGACCTAGTGGGAGTAACTTCAATGACAGTTACTTTGTAAAGCGGATTTTCAGCAGTGCTGGAGAAGGCTTTCAGCTGATCAAGTCAGATGTTATACCTGAGCAGCTGTACTCTCTCTTCTCTGTAGAAAAGTCTACAAAGCGAATAAACAAATGGATGCGTTCAAAGAATGCTGAGCTAGATCCCATCAGTCTCAGTCAAACAACGGGCAAAACCTGTAACCAAATACTGAACCTGTCTGGGCAGATGAATGTGGCTGCATGTGTCAGGTGGTAGACTGCGTAGATTCCTAGGAGTTACTAGGCTAGAGTTAATTTTCACCTGAGCTGGGAGAGGAACTGGAGCTGGTGGCCCCTGTGGCTGGGGGACACAGCTGGGACAATTTACTAGTCAGCCAAAAGTTGGTATAATTTACTGAAACTGGCCAAAGGGCCATTCCATCCCATGTGACATCATGCTCAGTATATAAAGTGGGGACAGTGCTGAGGGGAAGCTCCTGCTAATTGGAAGGGAACTGGGCATTGAAATCAATTGGGAGCTATTGTACTGTAAATTACGTGCTTAAATATTTTCTGTTATTGTTTTGTTTTTTTTTTTTCTTTTCCATTTCTGATTTTTTTTCCTCTGTTGTTCTCTTAAACTGTTTTTATCTCAACCCATGACTTTTGCCTTCTTTTGCTTACTGATTCTCCTCCCTGTCCCACTGTGGGGGGCGGTGAAGGGGGAATGAGCAACTGTGTGGTATTTTAGCTGCTGAGTGGGGTAAACCATGACACTGTCATAAATCGTTTCCATGAGTTGTTTGCCAAATTTACTCTTAAAGATGTCCAACAGTAAAAAATTCTCACTTTGCCCAGGCAATCTCTTATCAACTTTATTCCATCAGGTTAAGACATTATATATTTACTTTCTACTGAAAATGTGATAAGTTTATATAAAGTTAAGTACAAATCATGATTTCCAGTACTACAGATAATAGTACTGGCAATGAATCAAGGTTTGCATTGTTTTCCAGTGGATTTTATAACTGAAACATAGACTTTTTATTTTTATTCCACTAGTCTATTACTACTTATTAAGCACCCAGCTTTTATTAGGCTCCTTTTGCCAGCTCCAAGAAACAGCCGCTGTAAGTTAATTTTATACTGAATATTTCTATTCCTAACAATTTGTCAGTCATTCACTTAATGTAATTTCATGATCATAAAGACAGCTGTCAAAGTGCAATAAACAGGGGAATAACTGTATTACAAAAATTAGATAATGGAGATTTTTTTCAAAGGATGTTATAAATTTAAGTTAATTAGAAATGCTCAGGGTGAGTCTAAGATTCAATGGGTATTTGTAACACAGATACCTGGAGCAACTCCATGGTATCAGACTTGTGGCATCTGCAGAAATGGGAACTTTCCCCTCTCAGTCTGCCTAACACACACAAATTCCTACTAAGTAAATGGATTATTCCCTTCTCTTTCAAGAGCTAAAAGGTGAACGTAGAGCCAGGAAAACATGGAAAGCATGGGGGGAAGGTAGGAAAAAAAAAATCAGGAAAGAGTACTTAAAATTGAATTGCATTTGAGGAAATACAGACTCCTGAAATGACATGCTGACTCAGTGCTGTAGGGTTTGCCTGTCTCCCTGTTGGCTCGCTGCAATGTCTCAATGACTTTCTGACTTCTTTTCAAGTCTGCTGGACCCTGGGTACTCCAGAAAACAGACATGAATTTTCTTTCCAGTTCTGTAGTTTCAAGTGCTACTGCTCTAAGTATAATCAGGTCCATCCTGTTATTACACAAGGTTCAGCAATAAACTGATGCAATAAAATTGTGACTGCAGCATAAAATCTGATTTCAATGTCTTTGGGAACTTGATTTCTGGAAACTTAGCAAGTGAAGCAACAATAATACTTTCCTTGAAGATCAACAGATATTAATATTATTGTCATCGTCACTGGTTACTGCCCTTTGGAATACAAGAAAGATGACAGATCATGTTTTGTGTGACACTAAGATGTTTTTCCTTGGTAGTACACACGTCATGGTAAACTGGCATCAAATAATGAAAAGGATGGTAGTTGAGAAGTCAAAACTCAGCTGAAGAAACTTTTAAAAATGTGTTAAGATGAACCTTAGAGAGGAACAGAAGTGAGAATGAGCCTGTTTTTGAAAAGGTGTAATTTTACATAACAATACACTGAATTCTACCTTAACCCAAGGAAAGGGACGGGATGGTTTTCCGTAGGGGCTGGAAAAAAAACCCAAACACCAAAATGCTGTCATGAATGAGCCAAATGAAGATGACTGCCATCGCAACCTCTCAGCAGCCCCAAAGGGAGGGAGGGCAGACAAGGGGCCGAGGTGGGACTGCAGGGTGAGTCATCCCAGGGTCCATTTACTGAAAGGTCAGTGGCGAACGGGACAGGGACCAACCAGCATTACTCAATTGCTCTGTGAGTTAACATTTCCCACACTCTGGCTTTTTTCTCTGGTTCCAGCATGTCCTTCCATTCACCATTTTTTATTTGGAAAATTTGGACTGCTTCATTGGAAAATGTATATGCTCAAGTTTCTAGAAGCACTTTTGTAAACAACTGCACATCCATATCATCATCATACATTGTCATTAAGACCATAACTTCTCCTGGGCTAATAGCATTAGCCCATGAGTACTCTGTACAGTTTCTGTATAAATTAGTTATGTTCCAACTCAGCTAAACTTTGTCTTAAGTTTCTTCTGTTTCTTTAAATAGCAAAGGGAACAAAAAGGAGAATAGCACAGAGGAAAACAAAGATAAATCTATGTGTATCCACTGCGGATATGCCAACCCTGGCGACAGACACTGCGGCTACTCCAGTCTCCACTACAGACACTGTGGCTACTCCAATCCCTGCTACAGATGCTGCGGTTACTTCAGCCCCCATGACAAGCACCACAGCTACCCCAGTCCCCACTACAGGCGCCACGATTGCTTCAACCCCTATGACAGGCACTGTGGCTACTCAAACTCCGGCAAGCAGCACTGCGGATGAACCAAAAAACCAACCCATGCCAGTATGAAGGATGATGGCTGAAATACAAATATGGAGAGGCCTGGCAGATTGATTACATCACACTCCCACAAACTCACCAAGGCAAGTGCCACGTGCTTACAACGGTTGAAGAAACCACTGGGTGGCTAGAGACATATCCTGTACCCCATGCCACTGCCCAAAACACTATCCTGGGCCTTGAGAAGCAAGTCTTATGGGACATGGCACTTCAGAAAGAATTGAGTCAGACAATGGGACTCATTTCTGAAACAACCTCATAGACATCTGGGCCAAAGAGCACAGTATTAACTGGGCATATCACATCCTCTATCATGCACCAGCCTCTGGAAAATTGAATGATACAATGGCCTGCTGAAAACTACTGTAAGAGCAATGAGTGGTGGAACCTTCAAAAACTGGGATACACATTTAGCAAGAGTCCCTTGGCTAGCCAACACTAGAGCATCCACCAATCAAGCTGGCCCTGCCCAATCAGAGCTTTTACATACTGTAGAAGGGATAAAGTCCCTGTGGTGCATGTAAGGAATATGTTGGGAAAGATGGTCTGGGTTATTCCTCCCCTGGGCAAAGGCAAACCCACCCATGGGACTGCTTTTGCTCAAGGACTGGGTGTATTTGGTGAGCGATGTGGGAGGATGGGGAAGTCAGATGTGTACCTGAAGGAGATCTGATTTCAGGTGAAAATAGCCAATAATTTTAACTGTATATCATAATTTCTGTAGTACTTATAAGTAATATCAAATGTATGGCAGTGAGAATCACCCTGATCAGTGAAGAATGAGCTTTGATGAAACTGAGTGAGATACAGCAGTGATAGAACCAGAACTGGCACCCAACAACTTCCTCGAGATAAGCATCTTGAACTCACAGACCTTGGACATGGTACACCAGCCTCACTAGATGTACCAGCTGTGAGCTCCAGATGCAGCATGCAATAGCCCCACACTACACACCATCTCTCCTGCCCTGAGAGACTGTTATGACAGATAGAGCCCAAAGTCATGGACTAAATGAACTCAACACACTTCAGAGGGATCACCCATAGAATAAGGGAATGAGATCTCTGTGTATATCTATAAGCATGACATAGATGGTATAGAATAAGGGCTGGATACTGTCCTGGTTTTGGCAGGGATGGAGTTAATTTTCCTCTCAGTAGCTGGTGTGTTTCGGATCTCCTATGTGAAAAATGTTGATAAACACACTGATGTTATGAGTTGTTGCTAATGAGACCAAGGACACTGTCTGGCTTTCCAGATCTCTCTAATGTGCAGATGCAGGAAGCTGGGAGGGATATAGCCAGAATAATTGACCCAAACTGGCCAAAGAGAGTAGTCCATGCCATAAATGTCATGCTCAGTATATAAGTGGAGGTTAGCCAGAAAAGGGGGCATAAATCTCTCTCTCTCTCCCCCTCTCACTCCTTTGCTTGCTGCTCGGTTTCGTTTCCATGATCGCTGCTCAGGATGGGCTGTATCGGTCACTGGGACACGGGGTGGTGAGAAATTGTGCATTGTTCATTTTGTGTATTTTAGTATCCTTGTATTTTGTTATTATTGTAATTTTCCTTTGCTATTCTAGTAAACTGTCTTCATCTCAGCCCACGAGTTTTCCTTTCTTCCATTTCTCTCCCCCATCCCACTGGGGAGGAGGAGGGTGAGTAAGAAACTGTGTGGTGACTAAGGACAAACAGCATCATGGTTATGTTTAATGTCTTCAAGGGTTTATTTCTTTATTCTTCAGTCTGTTAAGTTGGCATGCTCCTTTTAATTCAAGCAAATTTTGTGATGAGCATTTTACACATCATCAAAATTAAATAGTCAAGAAATGCGTGGAGTTAATTTTCTGAAGTGTTTTAATAATACTCCAATTTCCATTCAGATTTTAAAACTGGGCATTTTCTAAGTGATATCCAAGAAATATGGTGACCTGATAAATGAGCCTAGTATTGATGTGTAGACATAAAGTTATATCTAAAATTATTCAATAAATCTAGCAAGATCTGTGTGAATATTTTGAGGTTTTATTTGCTTTGAACAGTGCTGTGATCTCACTGTGCCACAACTCCCAGAACTCAGACTGGCCTTGAGAAGTTACTCCTGCTGGTAAATTTGGACTTGATCGATGTGTGAGTCTTCAGTGAGTGTGCCCAGCACACTACCTTTCTTATTCTACATCTGGCATAAAAATATACAAACAACTTGAAAACAACCTGTTTTCCCCCCACTACTTTTGCCTGTTTGTACCAGGATTATTACTGTTCAGTTTACATAAAACAAGTACACTATTTGCATGTATCATACCTGTTTGCAGAGTGCTTACTCTTATTTACCAATTTCTACTGATCTTCAAATATGGATAAAGCAAGTTGTGTGTAGGATTTGTATAAGAATACAGAATTTTGTGTATTCCACCATGCATATTCAGTGGTATCGTATCTTCAGATTTTAACTCAAAGATTAGATAAAATACAGCTATAAGCAGTTTTGTCTAAAAATCTATACCATGTGCGTCAGAAGAAAACACAAAAACTCTCATAGTGGTGTGTGTATCTAGCAGTGGCGTTCAAAGTGGAATAATACTGCTATAAGTTAACTTAAAAAAAAAAGGGAGTTAGAGTCATGCCAGAACAAGAGTCAACAGTTTGCTTCTTTCATCCAATTCATTGCAGAGATTTCAAAGTGTGCTGTCAAATAGCTTGGGCCTGATATAGCTGACCTCATTTTAGTTATTACAACTTGACATTCATTTTCCTCTAAAGAAAGAATGCTAGAAATATGCTATTGGGAATTACCCTTGTAAATTAAAAGCATTCCAGATCAATCACCCTATACACATTTAGATGTAATCCTCCAGATGCTTGAGCTCAATCCGTTCCACGACATGCTCTGCCCACCTGCTAGGCAGTACTTTCAAAGCGCCACAGTCCTCCCAGCCCCAGAATAATAAAACACATAGTAAAGACATTCTTGGACATCGAGTTCAACAGGACAAAAAAATATTTGTGGGGACTAACCGTACTGGTTACTGCATCTTTCCCCTGCCCAGAGAGTGGAAGAACTCAGGAGCACCAGAAAGAGCACAGAAGAGGGAGGAGAGAGAGTTTTGAAGCAGGGCTGTTTGGAGGGTAGAGGACAAATTTTGGCAACAAGGACAAATTCACTGTAAAAATATCCTAAGCACTCACAACACTAGTTATATTTCTTTCTCACTCATATTGTAGAGAAGACATTAAAAAAAAAAAAAAATCCAAAACAGGAGGGAAACCAAAATAGTATATTCTTTTGAACCCTCAGTATCTCTTGGGTCAGTTTTAGGATTTTGGTGCTCTCCAGTGTACAGACTATTTATTCCAAATTATTTTCCAAATGGGAATGATGGTCAGTTGTTGCAACAGGATACACACATACATAGTGGATCACAATCTTAACTTAGGCTGATCTGCTTCTGACAGAATTACATATACAGCAGGAATCATATAGACTGTTTTATATGGGGGGTTTTTTAGCAGGAAAAATGTCAAGAAGAAAACTTACCTCTTGGATCTTGGTTGAGTTCAAAGCCAGTTGAAAGTTATAGTCCATAATCTCTGCCCCCTTTATCTCTGTTTTCACTATGCTCAACTAAAATTAGCAGACTACTAACCACACTAGGTGTTTCTAATCACCACTAAAATTATCAGCTCCCCCTCAGTCTCTTAAAGAGTCACCCACTATTTTACAACTGGTCCAACTCCTCCCTTAAACTGGCAAATCTGCCTTGAGTTGCAAACCCAGGAGAGACAAAGGGAGAGCTGCTGGTAAGGATGATCAACTCAAGGACCTGGACCACTTAGGAGTATGTACCTTGGAAAAGGATTTTCATATCCTCAATACTAACAATTTTTTTTAGCTATGGCAACACTGGAGTAGATGAAGGTTTAAGACACATCCTTGTGTCCTTTTTGCAAAGCAGCAAGTTCTGCTCAAGGAGGGAGTGGGATAACAGCAGCTGGGGCAGAGGGCACAGCAAAGCTTCCAGCTTCAGTAGCAACATCCTTCACCAAAAGGAAGAAAAGGACGAGAAGGCAGCACAGCCCAGACCCTCTTCCTCTCTGAAAATGCTCTCCTGTAGTTGGTGAGGAAAAAAAGAAAAAAAAAAAAGGATGAAATGTGGGTATGCAGAAGTCTAGTTCTGCTTACATACAGAAAAGCAGAAAGATTTTTAAAAAGCCTTTCCAATATATTATTACATGATGTAGATTGTTTTCAAATATATGCAGCTCAGATGGAAGATTCATATAGTACTCTTAAAAACCCATTTAAATAGTGCTTGATTTAGATGTCCCTCCAATGTTCTTTATGCTTGAGTAAGTTTTTTTCTGATCTACTTCTGCCACCCAGTGGATAGCTTACATGAAACCTCCCCTTGGCGTTTCTTTTAAAAGATGTCTTAGAAAATATGTCCTTGCCTCCGTGGTCCTGAGCAGGTAGCTAATAGGAGGGTCTCAGTGAGCAGCCACCAAGCATGAGCTTCCTAGTGTGAATATCAGATCAAAGATCTCATCGGCAGAAGAGGGAGAATGGGTTGCACATAGCTGAGTACTCTGGAACATAAATTTCAGGGGATTTTGTGTGTGTTTTAATACCATAGTGGTGGCTTTTTTTTTTTTCCCACCCCAGTTCTTTTATTCCTCGGTTTCACATCTGTGAAGGAGAGGTGAAAATACTTGTGTGCCATAAAATGCATTGTCAAATAAAACTAACTCATCTTTGTGAAACAGAGAAAACATTCTAGTAATAGCTGCCTGATAAAAACCCTTCAGAAACTAAACAATTTGTTTTCTAACAGCAGCTCAAATATCATGAAATAAGAACACCTAGAGCCACATACTGAAGTCAACAAAAGATCTGAAAGCTGTTCCTGAGGCAGCATTATCTATTCTATGCTCTGAGTGATTAACTGAAGCAAATTGCTATTGTAATAAATACAATCAAGCTTGAATTGGGCTTTTCCTAACATTGGAAAATTTGACATTCCAACATGGAAAATAGTCTTATGAGGGACATTTTGTGTTAAAATGGAAATTAAATTCATCTTCCATCTAAAAGGCTTCTTAAAACATATTAAAACTCAAATAAAAAAAAAAAAAACAACGGAACAATCCTAGCTGTTACCTTCTCTTCCATCACAAATACCCGATGTGAAAAGGGAAGGCATTACAGAAGACTGAACAAGCTCAGGCTCTGAAATCATCACCTAGCTCATCAAATCTTTATGTATGACTAGCTGTAACAGTTCTGTAAAATTTAGTCTTTGCAGGACTAGGACTCACAAGGAAGCTTATTACAGGTCTTTCAAATATCCACCCATTAAATATTCAGAGAGAGGCCCATCTATGGGCTGAGCTTTTCATCACTGAGATGGGGAAAACTGAGATTTAAGACTTTGTTACACTAAAGTATAAATGCATATCACTCTCACTCCCGTTCTTCCAAATAAATAATAGAGGACAGCCTTTGTAGGAGAAATCATTGAAAAAGCTCTGATCACACTGCATATCATTAATTTTGTTTATTACATATATATTCCTACAAAAGCTGAATTGCTTAATGCAACTTTATTTTCACTAGCTATTTATCATCAGTCAGCTGAGCAGGTTGTGACAGTTTTGCAGAAAACCATGGTTACACTGCATATCTTCAAGGTGTGTTGTACTTCTATGTTAACAAATAACTTTTCATCTTATTTTCTTCAGCCAACCATCACATCAGTCAGTTGACTCATTTGTAACTTTTGCCTCCAAAGTTGAAGGAATTGCTCCAGCAGCATTGCTGAGGTGGGGTGAAGATCATGAAATATACTATTCCTGGAATAAATGGTGTTCAGTCCTGGGCAGCGCTAGCACACAAACAGTGGGTCAGAGCAGACTACGCTTTTTATTAGTTGCTTCTGTGACTCCTGCTTGACCCAGAAATAAAAATCTTCAAAACAGATAAGATGATAACTTAAAAAAACCCTCAGAACTATCTTTGCTTGCCTTGTTAAATCAGCTTTCAAACACCTGTACTCACTAGTGGCCCATCGCCTCCTGTACCTTCCTGAACCAGCTGAACCTTCCTGCCCATTTACTCCTAGTGCTCATGACTCAGTTTCCTCTCACTTACAGACATGTATCTCCAGTTTGCCTTGCATCCCCAAGGGGAGAGTTTGGGAAGGGTTGTTATTCCCAGCTTCCTCTGTCCTTTGATAGTCTCGCTGCAGAGAGGGATGCTAACAACACCAAAACAGAGGGATGGCTGGTAGCAGCTAAAAGGATTAAACCTCTGTTTCCTTTGTCCAGTAGCTTCAAGTTTATGGTTCATCAGGGAAAGCCGTAACTCAAGCTGGAAGACAGAAATAAAAAAATGCAGTATCTCAGCTATCATTTCAACAGCAACAGGTCTGGCAGCCAAAACAGTGAATGAAGTATGAACTTAACCCTTCTGAACCCCATGGTCCTGTTCCTCTATGTCTCATACACTCCTGTTACCTTAACAAGCATGAACTGTGTCTTCTTCTGCTGTTACATAGCAGGATGTCCTGATTTCAGCTGGGATGTAGCTAATTTTCTTCCCAGTAGCTGCTATGTTTTGGATTTAGTATGGGATTTTGTATGTGAAGAATGTTGATAATACACTGATGTTATGAGTTGTTGCTAAAGAGACTAAAGACTTTTCTCAGCTTCCCAGATTTTGCTAATGTGGAGATGCAAGAAGCTGGAAGGGATATAGCTAGTACAGTTGACCCAGACTGGCCAAAGAGAGTATTCCATGTCATAGATGTCATGCTCAGTATGTAAGTGGGGGTTGGCCAGTGGGCAGCTCTCTCACTCTCTTTCTGTCTCTCTCGGGATTGTTCCAAGATCACTCTTGGTTCTGTTCCATGATCGCTGCATGGGACAGGCTATATTGGTCATCAGGTCATCGTTTGCTGTCCTAGTAAACTGTCTTTATCTCAACCCACAAGTTTTCCTTTATTTCTGATTCTCTGCCCCATTCCTGTAGGGAGGAGGAGTGAGTGGCTGTGTGGTACTTCGTTGCTGACTGGGGTTAAACCACAACACAGGAGATGCTGGGGAGAGAAGAGGAGGTTTGGGGCACTTTGCAACCAAGGAATGACCTTTTCTTTGGTGTCTTCTTTCTTTCAGGGTCCTGTGAACAGCTTTGCAGACATGACCTTTCCAAGGATTTGCAGGAGCTAACAGCTCACATCTGCTAAGGACAACTGAAAAATTGATAGAGAGAGAAAACACTAAACCCCTTTCTTTGAAAATGCAAGGGTACAAAAACTGCACTGCATAAGCAGTGGAATTAACTGTTCATATATGCCTGCACATTTAAAATGCCCCAACCCAGTGCACAACCTGTTTATTTTGTTATACTGAAATGTATCAGAGATAAAATATATTCTTACAGGAAATACATGATCCAGTAGGCAAATGGAACCAGCTTTCTGAGATGAGATTGCTGTAGATGTTAGCATATGCCTGTTGCTGAGCTGTCTCCTGGAGTGCTCTTTTGGGCCATGCGTAGAGCATGGCAAGCAGCATAAGTGATATAGTCCCATGAAAATAAACACTACAAGCAAGCAAGAAGATCTCTGTCCTAGGATTTCATTAAGTAAATAGTGCAAATGGTCACCTAAGTAGTCAGTTTGCTGTTGATTCCTCTGAGGTATCCCAGGCAAAGAAATACAAAGGACAATATGGGAAGCCTGAAACAAAGAACATCAAGGTAAACACACTTAGGATGGTCTCTTCACATTTATTACTCTTAATGCAATCCTGTGCTAGGGCTTTACTGGGAACAAAAGATCTCTGGGGTTTTTTTTATAAGGAAGCAGGCTTTGCTGAAAAAAAAAAACACCTCTTTCCTGCAAAAAAAAAAAAGGATGGAGAGGAGAGAAAATATTTTTGACCAAAAAATGCATGAGAAAAACAGGGTCATGTTTGAGGTGGATCTGGAAAAACTCCGAATATATCTTGTGGCTGTAGAACATTATAAGGGACCTTCCTAGTTATACCTGAGAGTGCCAAGGGTGTTTGTTCCAGATAATGTTCATGTGAGAATAAGGGACAAAGCATCTACAGATGCCTGCTTTATTAGGAGTAGTGCTTAAATTGTGACAGTTGAAAGCTTGTGACATGGACCTAATCATGGTTTATTCTGTTGTGGACAAGGAGACGTCCCCTAGTCCCAGTAGTTTGTATCCAGGCAGCGACGATGTGAAGACAGTATGGAGGTTGGAAGAGGAATGAGTATTTGATTCACAGGTCAAATTTGAAAAGCGAGGCTTTGAACGGGTGGAGATAATAGGGAGAGACATCTCCCTGTGGAGGAATAGAGCAGAGACCCCACAGCAGCAGTAGGTGGAGAGGAAACACTAAAACCAGCCCAGGAAAAATGAAAGTATTAGGAAGGTAAAGATTGCTTGGAGCAAAGAAATAGCATACGATAAAGCCATTCTATCTAAAGGGGGCTTATTAGACAGATAGGGAGAAACTCTTCAGCAGGACCTGTTGCGATAGGATGATGGGTAATGGTTCTAAAATAGAGGGAGTTAGATTCAGATTAGGCATTAGGAAAAAACTTTTTACACTGAGGGTGGTGGAACACTGGAGCAGATTGCCCAGAGAGGTGCCCCATCCCTGGAAACATTCAAGGCCAGGTTGGATGAGGCTCTGAGCAACCTGATCTGGTTGGAGATGTCCCTGCTCACTGCAGGGAAGTTGGACTAGGTGACCTATAAGGTCCCTTCCAACCCAAACTATTATGTGATTCTATGAATCTATGACAAAACCAATAAAATCCAAAAAAAAAAAAAAAAAAAAAACACCAAAAAAAAAAAAGCCCAGTCATTTAACTGCATGGCACGAGAACTGAGATAACGTGCTTTCAGTTTGGCACTGCAATCTACATATTATGAAATGTGTTAAAGGGAGTCAGAGCAAGGAGGGAAAGAGTTGAAAGTAGATGAGTACTTTCGCTCTCATTAAGTTACTTGTAATATAGTTAGGTTACTAACATGTTATGTCTCTATGAGGCAGTAACCTAAAATTTGCAAAGTGAAACAAGGTTATTTTTGCCTATTTTCCAAACCTAGCACGCACTCTTTTGCCATTTCATTCTACCTTTAAAAGAGTATTTTGTCTCTCTTTGGAAAGCATCACTAAAAATATCTCATTGTCATGGTATTTAATTCTAGAGCTGGGAAAAAAATTTTACTTGTTTAGAGTCCATTACAGTGTAGGCAGTGATCAGCAACAGAGTAACAAAGATATATGAAGAATATATATGAAGATATAGGAAGAACATAAATGAAGATATACGAAGGCAAAAAGAAATAGCCCAGATATTTTTGCTGATAACGTTTTAAACCTTCCCTCTTTTAGATCACAATGTTTTGGCTGCAGCATAGTAATGAACATAAGAACTCCAATATAAGATTTGTTTTCAGATACACTCTTCTATGCTATTCTTTGCTGTAGGTACTAAAAAATAGTAATCAACTATATATAATGAAATTATGATCCTTCAAAAGGTCCCTCAAGAAAATGAAAGGTAAATCATGGTCTGTCAAGACCTTTTAGATCAGTGTGAGATGAATACTCTGGTTATGAGTTGCAGTTTGCTTTCAGAGTTGTTGAAAATACAGATACAAATAAAGTTTTAAAACGGTTGCATATCATTTAGGGGTATTTTTTTAGAAAAAGTTTATTAAATTATTGTTTGGCTTGTAATAGCATTAAAATGGATTTATCTAATCTTCTACCATAACATGATAGCCTGTTTCTCAAGGCTAAAATTAACATACTAATGATCTCAAGTACTTGCTTTGGGCATTTTATTTTGTTTTGCAGGCTTCTAAATTCTTCCATAGTTATTCTGTATTTGTTTTTCCTGCAGGAAAACAAATTCCCCTGGTTCCTATTGAAGGAAATGGAAAACTCACTTTGGCTTTAGTCCAGCAAGAACGAAATCAAGTATAACATTACACCAAAGAATGTCTTTCCTGTTCCCTATACTTCATGTTCCATGTCACTCCGTGCTTCATTTAGATTTGTGAAATGGACCTATTTTTCTCTCCCACTGCATTTACCTCTTGCCCAGGGTACCCAGGAATATCCCTAGGTCCTAGAGAACCCATTGGCACGTTTCTGTAGAGGGGGCAGCTGCTGGCACATTTCTTCCACGTGCTGTCTGCGAAAGTTGAAGTTTGCTTTAAGAACATTCTTTCACACACTTCTAATTACATGAGTTTCTGGAAAAGGTAGTCCCTGTAGTTAAAGAGCTTTAGAAACATTGGGAAAATAGAGTAGAAATAGTTCCATCAGAAAATCCCACTGAAACACCTTCTAAATTTCCTGTAATTATCTGGTTAACAATGTTTGGCTGTACTGCCCTCTTCTAGTCTCCAGCTAAGGTTAAAATGACATTTATAGTCCAAATATTCCAGTACAATTATTTTTAAACATGGCTTTTACAAAAATAAGGAAAAATTTTTACAATAAAATGTCTGTGATCATATCAGTTTCGATTAATTTCCTTGTAAAGTTAAATTCAGATTCAGTGAGCCAGAAATCTTCCCTAATGCATTTTCACTGGCCTGAGGAATAACTTTTTGCCAGTTTTGTTCCCATTCTGATCCTTCTGAAGTGTTCGTTGTAATGATTTCCTGCTGTGTCAGCTCAATTTCATATATGGTCTCCTTATCCTAACTATTTGGTACCTTTTATGACATTTCAGCTCAAAAAGGAGAGCAAGTCCTACAAGTGGTCCCATGGATGGAGTGGTGCCAGGCAGACCGCTGGCTCCAGGAGCACCTTTCTCCCTGGGGTGGCCTTGGCATCGTCTTCCCTGTTCTGCTTCGTCCATGACACCTTCAAGCCTGTGGAGTCCTTTGTCTCCCTTCCTAAACAAATAACTCACTTTTAGTAGAACTTTGTAAATTATGGCTTGCTGTAACAGCATTGGAACAGTTATTCAGCTCTTCCTGGCTTTATTCAATTGTTTTTGCAAGGAGTTCATGTTAGATGAACAACATGGGGTAGGGAGAAAGGAACAAATGGATCAAAAACATTATTTACAGTTCCTTCAATAGCTTTTTCTGCCTTTAAAATAAAATATAAATGTTGATATTGCGTCTAATTTCCAACCTGAATTACTTCCCGCTGGTTTACATACCAGCTTTCAGTTTGTGTAATTAATATTTTACAGCTTATTAGCATCTTCACTGAGATCTAAGCAACCTACAAATCATCCATCATGATTATGAAGGTAGTGGAGGATCACTGATGTTTTATTCAGAATTCTTGGCTGTACAAGATGAAAAATATAATAAATATATATGCTTGATAACAAAATGCAGGAGAACAGCAAGTGTGACAAGATAGTAAAAATTATAAACAAGAAAAGACAATGTTTTGAGTTTAGTTTCATTACAAGCATGCACAGCAAACTATCTTTTCACCTCTTTTAGCATATGTACATGGAAGACCAAATTCTCCCTAAAGCTAGAAGAAAAACTTCTCGCATAGAAAACACTTAGAAATCTCCATAAATGCTCACTTTAGGTTTTTTTTTAAATCTTGATTATTTCAGTCGTTTCCACTTCAAACTATGTGTGCTTCTTCTCTGTGATATTTATTATTATAATGATCCTGATCACTTTTATTCACCAAGGTTTTTTAACACAATGCATTTTTCTTAAGATCTTAATTAACAAATGCTGTAGCTCTTAATTGGCAAGTTTAATTTGTAAATGTCATAGCATTTTAACATGTACTATATTTATGTATTTATTCTTATTATTTGATATATCCTCTTACATTTGATATATTTACTCCTATTTTACATATGGGAAAACCAAATCATAAAATGTATTGTGACTTATTCAAATTTATTCTTAATTCATAGTTGAGTGGCAGAGATTATGAATTCTTGAAGTCTTGTGCATTTCAAAGAACAGATGGTGAGGATGGGCATTAGTGGACTAAAAATGGAATTAAACAGACTGTTAGATATTCAGGATTGTATCATCCAAAACCAAGAGGTATCATTCAGCCTCAGGCAAAAGATTTACACCCTAAATGAGAGTGTTACAGGTGTGTCTGTTACCAATTCAAGCAAAACAATCCTCTCCATGACTCTTGCAACCCCACTTTTCAACTTACACATTGAGCCTTGCCTTAGTGCACTGACAAAAATGCCAGAAGCCCGCTGCCTACACGTGTGTACTTACTGACAGCATGGCACACGTGGTCAGTGCCGACAGCACGTTACCGTGCAATTACCAGGATTTTCTGAAAAGAAAAAAAAAATACACATTTTCAAAGTGCAGAGAACTGAAGCTCTCTGAACCTGTATGCACTTCTCGTCATTGGAAGGCAAAAAATAAAATAAGTTTTCCAGGTTCTGCTTGTTTCCTATGTATATCTGTCCAGCAGTGAGAGGAGTCGGAAGGTTTCCCCTCAACTAGGGGGAGGATAAAAGAGCCAGGAACAAATCACAGCCCTGGTGTATGTGTATCATCTCTGCTCCACAGAAGCACTTAACACCCTAAGGGAGGTGGGAATGACTAATGATGGGTGCAGGAGCTCTGCAGGACCTCAGATCCAGCCAGCGGCGCTGACCTGTTCTGTGCCAGGCACCATTAAGAGCAGCGGCAGTGAGCACACCCAGGTTGTCCGTGCTTCAGGAAGCACTGTGTTTGCAGCATAATGTATGCCAGAGCACATCCATTGCGATGCAGGTTGTTCATCAACAGTACAAAGCAATCACAGCAACACTGAAAGATTTCCCCCTAAGAAAAGAGAATTAAAGAAAAAAAATCTTAAATATTGTTAGCTGTATTTTATGGGTGTTTTTTTTTTCCTACAACCACACACATTTACACTTAGAATTTGAACATATGTCCAACTAGCTGCTAATTTGTTTTCCATATCTGTTTACTTCTGAAATACGTTTCCTCTCCACTTTAACCTTAATTGCCTGGTGCTGACTGTACTATAATGAAAAATCAAAGAAGTGTCTAACACTCATTTAAAAGCAAAGCCTCATGAGAAACTGTCTCTCTCAGAACCTTCTATCCATGGCATCCTGGTAGCCCTGCACAACCCTTCAGAAAGCAGGAAATGAAAATTATGCTAGTTATATTTCTTTGCTGTTTGATGGCTATCCATGTTAAGCTAAATCCCAAGTCTCACATCCATTCATGTTTGCAAAACTGAACAACTTGATTGCACATAATTAGTAACAATTTAAACTCACAACTGCCCCAGTGAGATCTGTAAGTCCTGGACTTCCAGGAACTGCTGCTGTTCCTTTTGGACCAGCTGCTCCCTGTTCAGGTTCATATTTGGAAATCTATCTGACTTTTGTGACCACTGGCTACCAAAGGAGGAAAACAAGACAGTTCCACTTACACACCTTTTGTTGTGTGTTTGTTTCAGTGGCTTTGGTGGTCCATCTCACAGTGCCAGGCAGCATGCAAACGAGTCAGCATTCGCTTCACTCCACTTGTCTCTCTGTTTCTCCTAGAGCACATTCAGCTCTAAGAAGAGCCATCCCCAAGAGCTCTTTCAGAAGCCAGTGGCCACCTCTCCACCTCAAATATGCTATTAGCCAGGTCTACAAAGATCCCAGTCAGACGACTACTTATTCTGTATCTGTTAGCACATATACACGTATGCTAACATGCACTGAAAATTAAAATCTACATTAAAAGAAAATGCATGCACCGATGCATGCCTTCTGTGAAAGCAAACCAGTCTATTTCAAAAAGGGACGATCTCAAATAGATCACAGAATGAAATGTCTCCAAGTTATGTCTGTCGCTTTTGTAATGTTTAGAAACCCTAAAGAAATGTGACCATCTGTTCAAGAAAAATGAGCAACACACAGATGACAAGTGAAGATTAGTTCTTCCTCAAGCTGCCACAGGAGCCGAATTTTTCCAGAACATTTGCATCTCTGCAGCACTCTGCCATGAGCAAGGACTCCCCAGTGCAATCCACAGCAGCAAGTTTCAGCTTTTCAAGACTATGATAAAAGTAACCAGAACTTACTTGTTAATGAGATGGATGTATAGCTTGTTTATGATCCTGTTTATGAGCTTGAAAAGCTGGAAGTAAAGATGCAATTACTCCTGGGTTTTCCATCAGTATGAATCAGAGCTTCACTGGAAAGAAGAGTTGGTCTTCTATCACGGAGTTTGTAAACTCAAAGATAAAATGACAGACACGTTCTGGATGACTTTTCAATTAACATTAATGACAGAGAGTGCTTTGGCTTCTTTTCCTGCTCCTTCACAAGCTGTCAAAACAAGTTTTGTTGAAAAGAACTATTTAATTCATAATCAAATAAGGAAAAGTTGGCTCTGAGAGAAAAGCCTCAAAGACTGAGCAAAGCTAGGCTTAGACATGGAAATAAGCTCTTTCCAGGCTTCCTAGGCATTTGCACATCCTTAGCATGGATATACATCCTTTCCTAGTCACCCAGAGTTCTCCGGGTGCACACCAATTCCTATTTCAATTATTTCACAAGTAATTTTCAGCCATACAGAAGAGAACACACTGCCAGTAGGCCAGTGAACCTTCCTCCTTTATGCCTTTCTGTTTATGACAGGCAAGAAATCCTCTTTCCACTGGCACAGCTCCAGCCTCAGCCAAATAAAATGGTGCAGTTTTGTTGCCCTCCAGAAAAGACAAATGGAGCAGCAATATTGTAGCAGTTTTTATGCTTAGAATGACCACAACAGCATGAAATAAAGGAGTGCCAAAGAATTCATAGAAAGGTCTAACTAATGCAGCTGTACCAGCCAGATCCCTGTTTTCAAATCCATCCCTTCCCTGCCCTCCTCTCAGCCTTTCCCAGTCCCACTGCCCTTTGGAGGAAGTCGACTTTGTGCCAGACTTACATAAAGTGTTGAAAATGCCCTACAGATATAAACAGAGTTAGCTAATATAAACAAGGGCAGTCAGCCTTGGTGTTTTGTTGCTAAGCTGTGTACAGAATTTGGTGGGGCTGATACAAGACCCTGTGCATCTTTTGTGATGCATGCAGGCCCCACTACACATGTTACTAATTGGTGCCCCTAATACCTAACCTCCTCAGCTGAAACTGTCACTCTATACACCTCGCTTCCTCAATAGCTCTGTACTACGCACATGCCAGTGTTGCAGCCCATTTTGATCTGGATTGAGATACTCACTTCCATCTTTGAAAATCTCTGAAGGCTTTACCTTACAGATATTTTCAGAACCCATCAAGAGAAGAAGAGTAGCAGTAGTGACTTCCCTTTTCTAAAAAGTAATTGATGGTACCAATTTCAAATTGGTACCTAACAGTTCTGCTTCAAATTTCACCTAACAGTTCTGCTTGTGATGATAGTTACCCATGTCTTGTCAAATCAATTACATGGTTGCTAGATGGTTGTTCTCATTATGAAAGACCCAAGTTCATGTCTTTCCTTTGTTTGGGAAGGTCCAAAAGCAAATCTCCACTTCTTCATGAATGTCCCACGAAGTGATAGGTTCTTCTCTACCTGTCCAATAGGTAGATACCCTGCACAGAAGATAATTTAAGAAATTGAATTGGGGTAGGAGAGTCTATTTCTTGCTTTATGTTTCCGAGTTTCTTTCTGTATTGTAATGAATTAATGTAGTGTTTCTTATAAGTATTTGTACTCTTTTAAGTATCTTGTATTTAGTACTCTGGGTTTTATGGGGCTGGCATTTAGGTCATGAAAAAAACACCATCCATGCTCAGTCCTTGGCCTACTAAGGTAGCCAATGGATAAAAAACTGTGACAATACCTCTTTTCATGTCCCTGCTTGATGAACTGAGTCCATTCCATTTTATAGAGATCAGTAATCAGCAGCAGATAGGAATGTAGTTACTACAAGTATCAGTAAACAAAGATGCACTGGGACATGTAACCAGGGCTTGAAAGGATCCAGATTACAGCTTGTTTTCTCCATTAGCCTAACACCATAAGCGGGACAGTTGCAAGCCCTTAGAAAGGAGAGGCAATGCTTACCAGAGCTCTTTTTAAAACTGCTGGAACAAAATCACCTAAATAACAATTTTTCCCTGCAATTAAATACAAATACAATTTATTGCAAATACACAAAAAAGAGAAACACGTCTTCACAGTGACTAAATAATTTAGTGAACTACTGTTGGTACAACCATCACATTACAGAACAGCTACATCAAAGAATGGAATTTTTCTGTCCTCCAAAAATGTAGCATATGCTTAACTCCTCAACATACAACTTGCAAATGGTGAACCAGAATAAAAATATTTATCTTTGCACATTTTATCTTTGAAGAATGATAGTTCTGAGTCTTCATTACTTGCTTTCCCAGCCCCAAGTTGCCGAGCTGTGATCAATATTCTGGAGTACACACAAGAACTGAGTGCTGAAGTAGGTCTATTTTGTTTAAGCTACTGAGAAAAATAGAGGCTGACAGATGGAAACAGAGGATGAGGAAATCAAATTTAAAAATATCTTTGTATTACAAATCTTCAGTAACTTTTGGCTCAAAAAAAAAATAGCTTTGGCCTTAGGTACCAAACAGATTTAACAGCTGAGTGCAGCTATAGAATAAAAAAAAGAAAAATCAAATCAATTTTAGAACCAAAATGAAGAATTCAGATATTTATTCTAAATATTATTATTATAAGAGCACTCAACAAAGGTGTACAATGGAAGGTGAGGGCACTTGCAATACTTTAATTAATCTTAATGGCTAAGTTATTTACATTGGGAACTAAGAGCAGCAAGTTCTGAACAGTGAGCAATTCCTAACTCTGTAGAACTTCTGAAACACACAAATATGGAAAGGAGAGGGGAGAATACACTGCAATACCAAAAGGAAGCATAGTGATCATCCATTGGGACTTTCTGCCACTGACCACTTAAGTTTCTGCAACAAGTTCTGACCAACTTCCTACATCTGATTTGGTAAAACAATCAGTGTAATTTTAAAAACTTTTAAAAGTGAAAGAACGACTACTGCGTACTTTTTGAGCCTTTTTCTTAGCAGCAAAGATAACTAATAGTTGGAAAAAATGGAACAAATATAGTAATGATAATCTGTGCTTTAATCACCACTACTGTAAGTACTTCTCAACAGGATAAACCACCAGCCCCATTCAAACCTTCATCACATGTTCATCAACTACAGTTATTAAAATTGCAATTAGATACTCAGCACGTGAGACTATAACAGAACCAGAAAACAGTCATCAGCAATTCAGATGCATGTGCATGTTGGCACTGCTAGGAGCAGCATTTCAGAGAAGTGCTGAGGCCCTCACCTTTAACTCCCCATCCCACCAGAGGTATCATAGCCCATTGCAATGGAGAACCACACAATTTCGGGGCAGAAACTCTTGAACAAGCATAGATGCAAGCTGGTAAATCCACTTGGCCCAATGTTGCACTGTATAGATTTAACAACGCAGCTTCACAGCAGGAAACTAGAGTTGTACAGTGCTGCCTCTAAGCTAACAGATACTTTTGCTCACAAAAACAATCAGTCAGCTTGCATGCAGCCAACTTACCTGTCAGAGGGACCTAAGAGTACCTAAGAGTAATTTCAGAATTAACATGAATGAACTTCAGATATCTCTGTGTTTCTCTGTAGCTACATCCACATTCTGCATTCCTCAAGTGTTGTAATTGTTATATTTTGTTTCCACTGTTATAAACAGTTGTCTTATGTTGTCAACTAGAATTAAATTGGTTGACGGTACACTGGATTTTGAGCTACCCTATTTCTATCTAGGATTTTCCTGGCAGAAACACAGTTGCATACATATCATAGAATGGTTAGGGTTGGAAAGGACCTTTAAAGGTCATCTAGTCCAACCCCTCTGCAAGGAGCAGGGACATCTTCAACTAGATCAGGTTGCTCAGAGCCCCATCCAACCTGGCCTTAAATATTTCCAGGGATGGGGCATCCACCACCTCTCTGGGCAATCTGTTCCAGTGTTCCACCACCCTCATTGTAAAAAAATTGTATATATGTGTATGCGTGCATAGATGCATCCATATATATGCGCATGCAAATATATATGTATGAGATACACATGTATGTATGTGTATACTGGCTGCATGGGTAAACTCAGCACTTGCGGGCAGCATCAGCCTGCTAGTACAGAATCTGTTCCTGCAATCCAAACTGGATGCTTTTTACATCTGACACATGCACAATGCAAAGTGATCTAAGTTCACCGCAGCAGAGGTACAGTGACTTTGCAGGAGTTTTGACTGGGCTGCAGGTGTCAAAAAGTCCTAGAAACATGGTTTTCAGAAGTCTCTTAATTCTGACTATAGTAAATGTGGTGTTGAAAAAGGAGAATATGTCTAGATGAACTTGGATATTATTTGCTCTAATTAGGAGTTATTCTTTGTGTATGGATTTAACAATACCTACATTATGTATTAAAATACTTAGAGCATTGCCGGAAGGATGTCATCAAATTTCAGTAGTGTACATTATTGCTTTCTAACGAACATTATACATTTTGCTATAAAGACTTAGACTTTATAGCTTGGAATCCCGAAATGCCCATAAACTCAATTTCTCCTTGATCTCCCTAACAGATCCAATAACAGCTATCAATATTAGACACAGATGTGTTACTTTTCCCCAGGAATCTACACCGCAATGTAATGTAGCACACTGCTGTAGAGCCTTCAATGCAATTCACGTATCTTTACCTTCCTGTAACACTTTATATATACTCTGCTGGAGTTTTCAAACCCACACACACACACAAAATACAGCCATACACTACAGTAGTTTTGGAGAAGGAATGAAAAATGCTTCTACAGCTAAAGACAGAGAAAGTTTTAGTCTCTCTTTTTTTTTTTTTTTTTCTGGGACAGAAAAGCAGAAGATAATTCAAAAATGAAGAGTAACCAGGAACAAGTTTCTCAAAGTCACCAGAAAAAGGGCACCTCCAGAAAGGTGTGATTCTATAAAATCCTGCAATACCACCAATTCAATATTAACTCAGAGAGAAGAGAGTTGTCTTTTGAGTCATTGGTATCACTATTCGCATACCAAGGCTCTTCCTACCATAGGACTAGTGTGTTCAAATTTGTTTCTCAGTTTTGAAACCATAATTAGTGATCCCTGCAGTGGCAGGGAGATTTGCTGCAAAGCAACAGAAAGGTGGATTATTATGTTTTGTGACCTCTGATCCTTACATATCCCCACTGTAATAAGCTACTCAGCCCTTACTTTCCTTCCTTATCTTCTACCAACATTCACATAGTTCGGCACATGGGGGAAAATGGCACAACCTACAGCCAGACCTCTGATGGGCTGTAGTGGGCATTTGCTGCCTGACCAGCCTGCTGCTGCTGGAAAGAAGAGAGGCTGAATTCCATTTGTCTTGCCCAAAACAGGGAGCGCTAACCCCAGCCCCTCTAGGTATTTAGTCATTGTAACTCCCAAAGCTTGTAAGATGTTGTTTACTCCAAGATGAGTCACATTTTGTTGGAATTAGCCAACGGGACATGGAAAGATGACAGTAAGAGTGATGCAAAAGCTTCATGTAAGACACAAGTCATAAAATCAGCCTTCTCTCCCTTTGTTTTGGGTTATCCTCTGTTTCCGAGTCTTCCAGATACTCCCTAGAGGGGAAGAAAGCAGTTTGTACTAATAGCTCCTTTCAGTGATAACAATTTTATGGCTCTATTGTAACTGAAGATGATGATGTTATGTCACACATATTTCAACTCCAGGCTCTAATAATATACTTAAAGTACAGGAGACACACAAAGGTATTGCTGGAAGATGACAGTCAAAGAGCTGTCGCCCCTTGAAAGAGAAACTCACATAATCCAGAAAATACTGCAGCATTAATTAGCCTGTCAACCAAATTAATGGTTTTTATTTTACTGATTTCATATAATTTTTCAATAAATTCTATAGCTTCAGGCTTCAGTCTGAGGTTCTTACACTAAGGTATATCATATAGGTCTGTGGATTTTAAAGCAGCTAGGCAAGGGAAGCATCTAAGGATGTAGCTTTATATCATTCGTAAAAGAAGTTAATTCTCTTGCCTCATGTTTTTATATTTACCATTTACAAAGTATAGAATCATAGAATCATAGAACAGTTTGAGTTGGAAGGGACTTTTAAAGGTCATCTAGTCCAACCTCTCTGCAAGAAGCCTGGACATCTCCAACTAGATCAGGTTGCTCAGGGTCCCATCCAACCTGGCCTTGAATGTTTCCAGGGATGGAGCATCCACCACCTCTCTGGAAAACCTGTTCCAGTGTTCTACCACCCTCATTGTAAAAAAAAAAAAAATTCCCTGATGTCTAGTCCGAATCTACCTCCTTCTGTTTTAAAACCATTACCCCTCATCCTATCACAACAGACCCTGCTGAAGAGTTTCTTGCCATCTTTCCTGTAGGTCCCCTTGAGGTACTGGAAGGCTGCTATAAGGTCTCCCTGGAGCCTTCTCTTCTCCAGGCTGAACAGCCCCAACTCTCTCAGCCTGTCCTCATAGGAAAGGTGCTTCAGCCCTCTGATCATCTTTGTTGCCCTCCTCTGCACTCGCTTCAACAGGTCCATGTCCTTATGCTGGGGGCTCCAGAGCTGGATACAGTACTCCAAGTGGGGTCTCACAAGAGCAGAGTAGAGGGGCAGAATTACCTCCCTTGACCTGCTGGCCACGCTTCTCTTGATGCAGCCCAGGATGCCCTTGGCTTTCTGGACTGAAAGCATGCATTGCTGGCTCATGTTGAGCTCTCATCCACCAGCACCCCCAAGTCCTTCTTCTCAGGGCTGCTCTTGATTCATTCTCCTTCCAGCCTGTATTTGTGCTTGGGATTGCCCCAAACCATGTGCAGAACTTTGCACTTGGTCTTGTTGAACTAGCTCCTTGTCAAGGTGCTCATTTCTCTTTAAGCTACTATAAAAATGTACAAAAAGAACATTTAGCTTGGTTGGTTTTCCCATGTGTCATACCTTTGAAAGCACACAGAATAGAAAGCAAAAACTATTCTATCCAAAATTTAAACTTTTTAGACCTTTTCCACCTTAACCATCCACTACTGCCTGAAGAAAAAAAAATGTTGTCTTTATTAATAAAATCAAAAGAAAAATTAATCAGAGACTATATGAACATAAAAATCCACTGGTATTTCCATATTCTTCTGGGTTACCCAGAACTCTGCTAACAAGAAATAATTGCATCATTTCATGTTAAGTGATTTTATTATTGTTGAATATTTTTAAATGACTGTCCTGAAACACAGCACTTTCTATTCATCTTCTAGTTGCACCCTGAGGCAGAACACTGCAGTTTTACCCTATTTCTCAGTGCAATCCCAGAGGACCTGGTGGCCTGTGCAAAGAGAAGATGCTGCCATTACTAACCCCAGTAGCGATTCTCACAACGCTTTATATCCAAGACAATGTCCGGGGCTGATAAACCAGCATTTCTAGTGCAGACTACAGCATCTGGCAAGTGTGACAGCTAAACACGAGAAATCTTTACATCACATGTGTACAAAATGTTAACAGCACAGAACAGATGAGGTCATGTAATGGGGCAGAGCTTACTATGACAGCAATGATTAAAATCTCTCTGTGTACTTTTAGGTTTGGCTGCTAGGATGACAGCTCACCCAGAGTAACAGCGGAAAGCTTCAGCTTGGGAATTTGTTTTTTTTCCCCTGGGAATTTATTTTTCCCCTGAAGAATCATAAGTCTTAACTAATGGTTAAAAATCTCAAGTCCCACAGCAGCAGTTCTCAACAGGCCGTGGCCCTTGCTTCCTCCTTGCCGAGAGGAGCCAAACAAGTTCTACATAATGCCAAGTTTCTAGAGCCCAGGTGCTTTTCCACAGAAGGAGGGGAGAGGTGTGGGAAGCTGTTTGTAGTGTAATGTGGGATCACAGTGTGCAGGCAATCCAGAAATTGTGCTAACCGCCAGATTTTCACTCTTAAAGGGTGAAGCAAAAACCACACTGTTACTGGAGCCCAGCACAGATGGAGGAAACCATCTGCACCCTGGCATTGCTGCTCTGCTTCCCACCTTACTCACTTCAAAGCTGGCTTGGTAACAGAAGGATGATACCTTGTTTTAATATCAAAACTGAAGTGTATGTCTACTGTATTTATAACTGTCTGACTGTTCTTTTTGCTCTTGGTAGCTGTATTAAAAGAAAAACGGGGTTTGGAGGGGAATCAGCAGCACTTGCATGTGTTCCAAGGTAAAAGTTCCAAGGGACCTTTAATGGACTGGATGACCTTTAAAGGTCCCTTCTAACCCAAACTATTCTATGATTCTATGTGGAAATGAAAAGCTCCTCATGGACAGCAGAGTGTGTTTAAAAGTTACCTGATGGCCCAGTGCTCCACGTCCTCGCCTTCTGCTGCTGGCATGGTGGGTTTCCAGGGACATTGAGTTCAGCACTTCCTCCACACTGGCAATGAAGACACATTATTTATTTTCTGAGTCCTGATTTTCATCCAAAGGCAAATTTGCCCGCAAATGAGTTTCAGCGACTCTGCAGGCAGGGAAGGGACAAGTGGCTGAGAGTTGGTAGGACTTTTCTTCCTCTGCACCTGGGAAGAAGATTTTCAGGATAAAGCCTGGGCAGGCAGGAAGAGGGCAGAGGGAGATGGAGAGAAAAGCAGCCCCTGGCTGTGCCAAGTGCAGGCAGCCAGCTGGGATTTCAATGAGTGGCTCTTGGGAACAGGACTTTGTCCTGGCTTTGGTTTTTCGTTTTGCTGTGTGAGGAACTGCAACACTACTTCGGCTCAGAGCACACTAGAAAGGCCATCAAGTCCTACAGCAGAGCTGCCTCTCGGCATATACTATGTGCAATCAAGTAAATGTTTCGGGGCTCCTGTAATTCCCACATCAGGCAGGGCCTCCTCGGCTGGCTAGGCACCCCACGCACCCCTCAGGAGGTGACCTACACAGCACCAGGCTGGCAGCTCTGATCCGATCCCTGCTAACAATCCCCTTCTGATCCCTCCCTCCATAGGCAACATGCACTGTGAATGAACATCACCCTCCTCATTTTGACATAAAACATCCCCATTTCCAAATGTTCTCGCTTCGTATGCCAAGTGAGCGGAGCCTAAAGCTCCCTCTGTCTGTCTATAACCTCATTTCAGCTGTGCAGTCGATGAAGCTGCGTGTTCTTAGACAATACGGAGAATTAGGGGGAACAGGAAAGCTAATATTAAGGAATCACCAGCGAAAGCAATCATGAGAGGAAGTCCACAGTGCCAGGAAGAGAGCACAGTCCGGCTGTATCAGGAAGCTCCCGGCGTTCTTCCAAGCAGGCTTTATCTGCGTTACTGTCTATTTCAGATTGCTTTAAGGCTATCTGAAAGACACATAAAAGAACTGCTTTTAACTATTCACAATATGGCGCTAATTAGTAAACAAATACACAAGTCAAGCACCCACAAAACAGACTCCTAAGCCCCAGTCTGCTCCTGAACACGGCTCGTCACCACGCAAGCATGGCAGCCGCCGTGTCTGTCAGCCTAGTGACAGCCCTGTTTCCGCACAGTCTCAGACACCAGCCCGCTGCTTCCTCTCATCTCTCCATTATTTCCAGCACCAGTAAGTCCACACACACCCACAATTTCAGCTCCTGTGGAGAAGCTGCAGAAGCTTCTAATCAAATACTGACTAGGAGGCAATTACAACTCTGATTATTCCCCCACCCCAATAAATTAATTTGCTTTTGCAATTGAATTTTTTTAGGTCAAACTCACTGTTTGCAGCTTTATCAGGAATAACACTTCTTGTATTAAAAGTTCGCCACCTAATTTTCATCTAACTGGTTTCTCTCCCTCTTAATTTCTTCCATTTAGGACCTACAAAAAATATTAAAATCAATACAGTAAACTTTTTCACAAATGCTAGGCTTGGTTAGTAACCACAGACTGCATTTGAGTTCAGAAAGGATACCACCAGTGCACAGAATTGGGTGGCTTGTCAGTGTAAAGCACACGTGTATGAACGCTTCCCTGCTTTTTCAGCCCTGCAGTCACCACGAGAGGGAGATGTTGGTTAAATAATGTTATTTAATTCCATTCACGAGAAAAATACTGACTAGTAAATAGCTCTTAAGAAAGAAGAAAAGCAAGTTTGCCATAATTAAAAGCTCATTTCTTCTGCCTTTAAAAATCCAAGGGTTTTTCTGATTTCTGTAAGATCAATAACTATAGAGGGGGGAATAATTTGGCTGGAGAGTGTTAAAAACTCTCAGTCAAAGGGAAAAGCATAAATGTAAAGACTGCTTTTGGCAGACCTACAAACAAAAAAAAAATTATACTGACTGAAATGAAAAAGAAGATGTGCCTTAAGAGATTACACAAGGAGCAGTTCACATCAGGGATGACAGGAAAAAATGTGAAATTGCAAAAAAAAAAAAAAAAAAAGCTTATTTAGTAAATTAATTTGATAAATGCTTAGAAAAATAACCCACTAGTGAGTCTCACCAGTGAGCCCATTGGTCAAGCCAGTCAGCGTCACACACCATCAGGCACTGGGAGGAAACAAAGTGTGACCCACCTGGCTGCGGCTGAGCTGCTCACCCAACCAGAAGAATCATCAGCTGATGTTTTCAGTGGCAAAACCTATTCATTTGTGCAAGTGTTGCTCTCCTCACTTACTGGGATAGAATGGACCTTCTTATAGTCAAGCAATAATTTTGCATTATTTTCTTTCCTGCTCAGTCCTATCTTGTGCCAAGAACCATCAAAAGCTTTCCTTGCATTCCTGACTGTCCTGAGCATGAGCGTTTAATCCGGCGTGCTATAGAAGAGACTAAAAGATTGTCTGTCAGGACACAAATGTCGACATAGTCTTCACTGTCAGAACTGCTGACTTGCCATAAATCCCACCCAAGCCATGGACTGCCTTTCACAACCTCAAAGGCTGCAGTGATGGAGGGCTCGGATGAGAAGCCATTTGGGTAAGCCACACTGTAAGAAAAATACATGTAAGGCCTGTTAGAGTCTGCCTGCTGACAAGATCCATTCAATAAATCACATTTCTAATGGTTTTCCCATAGCTATTTTAATGGCCCTTTAATGCAGCAGAGATACCCACATCAAGACATGTTGAGGAATACATTTTAAGATCAGTATTTAAAGGATTTGGCTGCATGAGGCTTCCTGATACTAATTAACCATGCATCTAGGGACTTCAAAGAAGAAAAGGTCACTATCTGCATTTTTATCTCAGGCAAACTTCTGCCAAAGACACCAGGGCCGCTCTTCCTGCGGGTTTGTGCAGTGTTCAGTGCTGGTCCTCCAGCTATGCAGTGGGGCAGGCTGAGGCTGCCAAGAGCAGTTTGTCCATTTACCTGCTCCTTTGAGGTGGGCTGCCTTCCAGCACATCCAAAAGGAGTGATCTCAAGGTGCTTTTATGTGTATTCATTGCAATTAACACA
This sequence comes from Chlamydotis macqueenii, assembly GCF_036417535.1. Classification (NCBI taxonomy): domain Eukaryota; kingdom Metazoa; phylum Chordata; class Aves; order Otidiformes; family Otididae; genus Chlamydotis; species Chlamydotis macqueenii. The sequence continues at coordinate 27,021,407 of NC_141558.1, forward strand.
ATTATTTTTTGTTTAGCAGTGTCTCATCTCCTAAAAAGAGTAGCCTCTCTCGTGCTGCATAGTAGGATTTCTGTGGTGGCCTACAGCTCATGAGCTGGATTCTTCAGCTATGCTTATCTTACTTGCTTCAGACAGTCTGAACCACTGAAGATGCTCAAACACTGCAATTTGCAAATATTTTTATTCCTTTCATTCGTTTGACATGGATCCACCTAGATTTGCACTTGGTAGAATCTTCTGCCCATCTGTTTGACTATAGTGGTGAAGTTGCTCTTTAAAGGTCATTATAACTAGCTACAAACGCTGGCCTTGTGAATACTGCCAATAAAAATGTAATTGTTGTGGTTATTTCCCAGCCTATGTTTTAAAATTGTCAGGTTTGGCAACTCACAGGAGTGAAGATACTGCCCTTCTTTCAAAGGCGGTCTGTATGCCAGGGGCAAACAGAGCCCTGGTGCTGGAGATTCCCAAAGGGGCATTGGCTGTCCCGGAGGAAGTTGAACAAAGACAAAATTACAGACCTGCTTCCCCATCCCCTACTAAAACTGGAAGTTTACGATGGTTTGGACTGAAGAATACACAATCCCAGCTCCCCACAACTTCTGAATCTGCACCTAAATCGATTGCTTGATTTCTCCTTTCAGAAAGCTCAATGTGATTTTTATTGATTTCCTTGTTTTGGCTACCTGGTGCATTCTACAGTAAACGCACTTTAAAATCAAAAGACTAGTTGGAAAGTATGAGACATTTCCTTCCCCTGCTCTAACAATGACTTCTTGCCCTGGGAAAAAAATATCTCCTCTTCACAATTGCTTATTTAATAGGTAATTAGAAATAAAATGCGAGTGTTTGGTCAGGAAATGTGTTTCTTACCCAGCTGCATGAAACACAATTGCATTCACTTGCTTAATGTACATGTTGGCTTCAGTTTTTGTAAACTTTGCTGCAGTGCCTCGCTGCTGGTAGCTTGCAGACTACGGACTGTGACAGCACGGGATCAGCCGTAGAAATCTTGAAGCCAAGCACAGCACTCCATATGAGTGTTTCCACACTGATATTCAACTAATGGAGATTTACAGTTTCAGGATACATTGAAAGACTCGCTTGTAGATGTAGAAACAAATTTGGTAGGTTACTTTATAAAATAGCATAACCTTTGGATGCAGAGCACATTTATTCTGCTCATTTTCACAAGACAGAAAACCATCTTAAGCTTAATGTTAAATTGCATCCCAAGCGAAGGTGGTCTTCTAATTCTGTGTATACAGAGATGAAACAAATGCACATAAATATATGTGCATCTTAAAAAAAAAAAAGGGAGATGTATTCTAACAAAAGAGATCATTATTATTTCCATGAGCTACAAAGTAATTTCTCTCAAAAAAAAAATCCCAAAATAAACCTAAACCAACAAATGTATTGTACTCTAATACTATTAGTAGAATTTGTTGGACTATTTCCATTTTATGGTTACTTCTCTTTTTTCTTCATCATACTATGTTTGTGTAACAAATAAAAGTCTTTTCAACCAGCTCCAAATTAGAATTTATCAGCTTTGAGAAGAAAAGGGTAAGAGAGCATGCTTTTATGTTTGCATATTTGTAGCACTGATTAAATATAGGCACAATAAAATACTGAAGCATATCACCAGGAGAATCAAAACAACCTGAAATTGCTTTGTATGCATTTTATGATACATTTTATCATAGAATCATAGAATCATAGAATCACATGGTTGGATGGGACCTATAAGATCATCTAGTCCAACCGTCTTCCCACTACCATTGCTGCCACAGCTACTAAACCATATCCTGTAGCTTCTCATCAAGCCGCCTCTTGAACACTGCCAGGGACGGAGACTCCACCACCTCCCTGGGCAGGCCGTTCCAGTGCCTTACCACTCTTTGAGAGAAAAAGTTTTTCCTCAAGTCCAATCTAAACCTCCTCTGGTACAACTTGTGGCCAATATATATATATATAGAGAGAGAGAGAGAGATCTACGAATGAAACATTTAATAGTTGATTCTGATTGGTATTAATGGTGGTCCACTACTAACAATCTCTTAAGCATTAGGCTTGAAGTGACTTTTATACAAAAAGTATACAATAAGTATGAACATTTAAAAAATAGTTGATAACCTTATAGGTGTTATTATTTAATATACTCTAAATCTCTCTCTAAAGGTGCTCTACCTCTACACTACAAAAAATGTATAAGTGCTAGGAATGTAAATATCCCTTCAATATATAAACTCATGGCCTAGAAATATACACCACAATTCTTTTGAAAATTAGATTGAAGAATTATCCACAATACGAAAGCAGCAAGTAACATCTTCCGTAGCTACATTATTAATATAGCAACTCCTCACATCTGTTGGAAAAATAATAGAATTTAAACTGATGTGTATTAGCAACATTCCAGATGTAGCACACAGAAGTGGTACAATTTAACCCTCTTTTGCTGAGAAGTGAAGTTAAATATTGAATGTATCACTTTTAGAGTTTACTGTGAAAGTCTGCTTTAAAAATTAAGTTTTCTGCTTTTTTACAGAGTCTCGCTAGATGATTAATGTAGCTATCTTTTTTTTTTTGACATGGTTTTGATGTTTTTCTTTTTCCTGTTTCCTGAATTTAATTAGCCAGACAAGGATCATATTTTCTACATGGAAAGGTATGGTATTAAACAGATTTACTTCTTATCATTCTCACCGTAAGATCCAGCCCTAAAGGTACTGATGCCAGGAGGAGTTTTGCTCTTAAGTTTATCTTAAAAAGATAAGGCTCAAAATTACCCATGGCAAAACAAATCTCAATCTGTTCAATTGCTACCTGCAAAGCAAACTTCTGCTTCTTTTAGGACTGCAAGGAGGTAGGGAGCAGACCCCTGGTGAGAAGACGTAAAGGTCAATGAGTTTCCCATTCCTGTTCCTTCTAGTTCTGATCACTGTGGATGATCATCTGCAACTATCCACAGTGATGTGTTTGAGATCCTCACCCCAGAGGGCTGGCATATGTATATAGGTACACAACCTTTGTGTGTGTATGCATCTCCCAGAGAGAAAATGAATGGCTGATCAATGAGTTCCAGGAATGCCCTCCAAAACCTCCCTGGAGACAACACAGAGACAGATCCTTCTCCCGGCACTGAGGCATTTTGGAGTGCTTCCAGCTGGGTAACGCAAACTCTGAATTGGAGCCCAGCCGTACGCTGCTCAGCATCAAGCCTGCAATTGCTGGGTTTTGCAGCAGCCAGCCTGCATTATCGCCTTCCCCATCAGCCTGTCTCTTGCCATAAACAGAAAAAAGGCAGAGGACTAAAGAGATATGCATGTACTGACACACACAAGTGCTTATCTAAACAAGGGTAACAGCGCCAACATGCTATTAGGATGTGCAGCAACAATAACAATATGCATTTGGAGTATAGTGCTTTAAATACAGATATTCAAATAAATAACAACACATGGAAATCACTTCCTAAAATAAAGATCAAAGGGCTTCTCAAGCACCACCTTTCAAAACCTTCCTCAAAATGTTCTATTAGCATTCTTAGTTACTTTTATATGTCTGTATATTTAATATAGGGAAATGTTTATTATATCACTTCATAGCTATTAAAAAGCCATCTTTGTTAAAGTATGTGTATATTTACCTTAAAAGACAGCCTGCACGTTTCATACTTGATACCTTGGGGAAAAAATGCTTTTAACATTCCTATAATGCAACATTTTTTTAAAAATTTGTTATATGAACTGCAGTTTAACCAGTTGATCCTTTTTGTATTCAAATTATTCTGAATAAAATCATATGTTGTGATGAAGAAAAGGGAGAGAAACCAAATGTAAAAATTCCTCTAACACAGTTAGCCATTTGCTGTGCTTTAGCAGCACTCAGGAAGAGCAGCTGTCTGGGATGGATCCCCGATGATGGGTAAGACTTTTGCAGTACAGGACAGCAACATTGCAAACACAAGCGAGAAACAGCAGATCTCTGACAGGCAGGAGGCAAAGCTGCTGTGAGAATTGAAAAAGTCTAAGAGCACAGGTGGCACACATAGGCAAGCAGAAGGAAATATGTAAAAGATAGAGATTAAAACAGATCCACAATAATAGTTCCCCCCAGATCCTTTTTTCAGACCCCTATTACCTCTGGGCACTTTTTCCTTCCCATTGCAATGTTCAGAAAGTCTGCTTTCTTGCAGTAGAGAGGGATTACTAGGTCTTTGCTTCTCTTGGAAGGTCCCTTGCCAAATGGAGTTGTCTGGAAAGTCTCATCATGGCTGAAAGATATTTCTGGATTGCTCATCTGCCCAAGAACATTCAAGTACGTGACACCTTATTGGCGGGGCAGTGTAAGTCAGCTTTAACTAACAAGCGAGCTCTGCTCAACAGTCCTTGAGGTTCCAGATTTCTCAGTTACTGGACCTTCCTTATAAGATTTTCTTTTCCTTGTTTTATCTGAGGGTGGGTTTGTAATGTTTTAGCACATCACTTACAGTCCAGCAGTAAGGGATATCTGTTGAACTAAAATCTAACAAATTTTTCTAGCTGCTACTTATATCTACTGTGGAAATTTTGGCTGCCTGTTCATTAGAGAACCGAGAGTTAATAAAATCTTAATTCACTATAGTAAAAGAGATTGTTGCTGATAATTAGAAGTCATAAGGAAACGCTTCTTAATTATTCTTCTTATTTGAGGCAATTCTATTCATGCATGTAAGATTATGCTTGACCCTATGAGACATTGTGTAGTAACAAGGTGCAATATTTTACAAGGACTTGGTAGATTCAAGAGAAATATATCAGATGTGGATGGAATGGATTTTGGAGGTTTTCTCCAAATGATGTGGATTGACTCCTAGAGACACCATGCAGAAAAGGAAACGATCAGTGTTATAGCTGAGCAGTCCATTGGTAACTATTTAGGTATTTCTCACTCTCACAGCAGTTTAAGGAAACTCTAGGGTGATGTTCTCCTTAGGCCACCCTGGGGCATCAGGATGGAGAAAAGGAAGACTCCATAGCTGACACTGGAATGAACCCAAAATAAGCCATTTGTATCTTTTTGTGGAGTCCCAGACACCCCACCATAAAAATCCTTGAAAAAAAAAATGAAAATTGAACAGTTTCCAGCAATCCACATCAGGTTTGAGTGGTCCCTGGGTTATATTTTATCTGGTTTTATAGTTAGCAGCAGCACCAGGGGACCAGGCAACTCTCACTGATACCTGAGTGTATCTCCTCCCTCAACACTGTAAGAAGTTCCAGGGAATATATGTGGTAGCAATTACTGTCATCTTCCATCATGTCAAAATGCTGAAAAATTCCTTTTAATCCTTATTTTTTCTTTCTGGTAGACCAGATACTTAAGCGTGTGACATCCCAGCTTGTTCTTCCTGTGACAGCTGCACACTCCTCCCATAAGAAGCAATAGCATTTGACCATATAATTCCCAAGAAGCTCCCCACTCTTATCCAGAGCAGAAATTTCCCTCCTACCCTAAGCAAATCTGGTGTTAATGAGCTTCTGTTGTATGCCACCTACATCAAAACATAAGATCATGAGAGGAAATAGAGAATTTTTGTTTTAAAAAATTGATGCCACATTGAGACTCCTGATTTACAAGCTTGAGTGGAGTGCTTGCTTGCATATTGTAACCTTGGCATTTGCACCACCACAATGCAACCTTCATTAATTTCTTGACTTAAAACACCACCATAACATTTTTTTTTTCTAGAGCAGTGTACTCACCCATGTCACTCTTTAATGACAAAATAGAGATCTCTTCTACTTCTCTTAAAATTACCAGGAAAGAGTTCAGCTTCAGTCTGCAGGTCTAAGCTTGCTTTATATTTCATGAAACCTTTATTTCAGGAGTGAATACAGCACATTTTTCAATAGATTTCTTGGTATCTCAGGGAGAACTCCTTACAAAAATTTAGCAACAGTGAAAGATAGCATTTGGAGAAATAGTGAAGTAAAACTTGATTTAGGAGAGTAGTGACATGCCTATCAACTGGGATGAAATAAATCCAGCACAGTAGCCATTAAGTAGCTTTCAAACTAAGACTTCAACTGAAACGTGTTCTGTAGGAACCCTTCCAGCTCTAATACCCAGATAGAAACTGCAAATTACATGAACATTTGAAAAAAACAGGGGCTATCCACACACAAACAGCCACCACCAAGTTTACGGCTCTTCAGGCTTTGATTATCATGTGGTTCATTTTTATAGTCTGATAAGAATCACACCTAGTTTCTTGGACTGAAAACAAACAGATTTATGTTTCTCATTCTTGCTACCACTTCCTCTGTTTCATACTAAAATGTCAGAACAAAATCGATGTTGAAAACATTCATAGTCAAACCCAACAACTGTTCCTTGCAGCAGTGGTACAGCTGTATCTGTGCTCTGCATTATAAGGATGGAAACATAATGAGTTCCTGAGGAAGTTGTCTGCACCATCATGAATCAACCCTATGGTCATCAAAAGTCTTTCTTAGATAGGAAAATTCCCAGCTGTAGGTACACAGTAAATCTCTTCCAGCCACCTTAGCGACCCTCACAAATTCTGATCCCAGTGTCCATGCTAGTCTGCTACTTCTTTCATTTCTTTGCAAATACCCACCCCTTCGACAGCTGTTCTTTCTCCACTTTCACATGAAATTTTTCCCCATCAGCCCCAGTGACTGTCTTAGTCTCCTGTTTCGATAAAGTTATTCTTCAAGCATATCCTCTCAAATATTATTCAAACTAAAAAATATTTCAATAGTAAATATTTCTAGATAAAATACTGACATTACTCCTCTGCCAAGGACTACAACTGGTACAAAGTCGCTAATGAATAAATGGCAAGGTCAACATGTCGTCATTGGTATAAAACACAGACGTTACGTACAATAACTAAGCACAAAACCCGCCCACAAGCATAGATTCTTGCAGATTCCTCATATTCATAGATCAACGTATTAGAGGAGTAGAGAAAGGAGAAAATCTTTCCTATTTCCATGTATCTATTTACAAAATCCCCACTTCTACATTGCTCTTCTGTTTGTGGCAGAGAGAGTAAATCCCTCCAGCCTGAGCACGAAATGGCTCTAGGTCCGCACCTTTCCAGGAAGCAGACGGGTCACTGGTCTACCAGGCACAGCTTTTATGTTTTGCAGTTTAAAATTAAAACCGTCTAATTTTGACTTCTGGTAGAACACAGAAACTCAAATATGTTGGAAGTAAAAGGATCTGTGGCACATGTGTTAGCAGGGTTTTTTTTCTTGCTGGCCCAGTGGAGGGCAGCAAAATATTTACTAAAGATATTCCTCATTTAATGTCCTCATCACTCTGCTGTCTCAACAAACAACTTCATAAAAACGTTGGAAGAGTTCAGTACTTCTTTGTTTGGCTTACAAGACCTTAATGTATTTGTTTATTTTAGTTAGAAATAATTTTTTCGAATATTTGAGACTATTTTTCACATCAGAGATCTTGCCTCAAAACAAACAATGCTTCCTGTATAAATAACTCTGCGGTGCTCCCATTCTTTCCAGAGCTAATGACATCTGTATCAGGAGGAGGAGGGTACTAGTGCTCTGCCTCAAAGCCAGCTCGTCTTTTCTCTGGAAAGTTTGCATAAATTTACCCGTGGTTTAAATCCAACAGCATATCTCCAGCACAGCTGTATTGGCATACCGATCATCTTGCATCATTTATTTGCTATGACCATACATTATCTTAGCTTTTAGTTTAATATAAAGGGGAGTCAGCAGTTCTAATGGAATCGTTTGGAGACTGTGTCCTAAGCTGGAAGCCAAATTAAAAAAGGAAAACATTGTAATGCATCTGTTAATGGATTTTGTATGATCCTCTTTAGTAGAATCTGAATAACAAATATATTAATTTTACACTGATGTTCATGAAAAGCTACTGATAATAACCTTCCACATAGGGACAGATCGACTGCAGAAGGATTGCTGAGAAGAAAATACAGAATGTCTAAAAGTCTTCAGTCTAAATCACAGGAGCTATAAAGGGTCTTTAACTAAGGACTGTGCATGTGTTTCACAGTTTGTGAAAAACTTACTCTCTTCATCAAATGTTTGGGGCATCCTCCTAAAAGTGAGCTTTCCTACTGATTTTTATAATAGCAAGGCAGAAAGCAGAACAAAGAGGCACCACAGAATGGTTTGGAGTCAGGAAGGGAGCGGAGGTGGCTGTATGATGCCGGTGGCCTCTTCTCACACTTTACACTGAGTTGACCGTAATCTGTGCCGCAGAGCAGCTCCGGCACTGGAGTTCACCAGCCAGGCAAGAGAGAAGAACAGATGCCAGCATCCCAAGGGTGACAAAGGTTGTGTTTCTGGCATTGGCTTTCAGCAGTCAGTTCAGGAGCTCGGGCTGAAATACTGAGGAGCACACATGGGGAATGACGCACACATTATGGTCAGAAATTCTTCTGGCAAATACTGGCAAAATCCAGTGTTTTAAATCATTGCTGAAGCAAAGAGCTATTAAGTAGCTGGATGCAGATATGTATCAATGAGTGCTTAGATAATGTAGTGAGTGCACTGGAGAACCCTTCCTACCCCACAAAATCAGCTCTAGGGAAAACACAATTAAATTATTCCCAATTATACCCCTGGAAATTCAGGACAGAGCAGTCTATGCAAATTACCGATTCTGAGAAACGGAAAGGGTTTTGCTGTGTTTCTCACAAAGATATTGGCAGCTGCTGGCACTGTAGATACTCGACTGCAGACAGTGAAAGCCAAGGAAATCATCATGCAACAGAACTGCTGAACTGCGAAGAGCAAGGACTCCAGCTGAGGGATGCAGAAAGCTACCAGGACTTTCCTATGGGATTGCCATACAGCCAACTCCAGAGTATTTGCAGCTGATTCTTTAGAGAAGGCAAAATTCTTGATAGCTCACTGAAAATACAGAAGAGATATTAGATCTCTCAGTGAGAGGTAGGATTTCAACCAGGAGAGAGGAAAGCACTGACTGGGGCGCGGGGCGGGGGGGGGGGGGGGGCGGGGCAGAATTTTATGCAGCATTATTCCTAAATTTCTAAACTCCTAAGGTAGGATATTTCAACATGAAACAAATTACCAACTTCCTCTTGGAGCTGTATGAACTAAATGTAAGAAATACTTATCTAGATAGGATGTCACGGTATGTAATGCATCCAGACAATGCACAAAGTACCTGTACACATATATAAATTCTATTTTATGCTCGCACTTGGCTCTGGTAAATTATTTTCACGGACACATGCAGTAGTAAATGTAATTACAGAAAACACAGTGCTCATAGAGGAAGCACCAGCACCAGAATGGAAATCTTGCAAAGGAAAATCACTTTGCTTTACAGAATACAAGGACTAACTGAATAACTGTCCCAGATCGTGCAACGTTTAGCAGGTCATGAGGGCTGCTGAAGAGCAGGAGAACAATCCATGCAAGTTTAATCCAGCGTAGTTGTTCTCAACTGGAAGACATGGATATTATTCTAAAGCATACGGAGCTGTCTCAAGTGGTTGTTTACAGTGGTATTAATTGCTACAGAGCCCAATCACATGGAGATGTTGAAAGGAACAAAGCCGGAAAACTGAAACAATAGCAAGGAGAAGGAGTGTCCCAGTGCACATGATAACCAGGTTCACAGCTGCTAAAAAACATCTCACAGATCCTGCTCCCTGGGACTGAACTGTCTAGCCAAGGTTGTCCAAGAGACACCCATGCAAACACTCAAGCTGGTCTTTTCTTTCCAGGATGTCTGGCTTCCCGTCGAGCCTGGGGGAAACGCCCTGTCCTCCTCAAAGCATATTCCCTCCGGCTTTTGCTGTGAGGCTACTCTTCACTCCCACTAGCCCGTCTCTGCCTGCTTGACTCTGGCCCCTTTGTAGAATCAAGCACTGCTGAAAGGTCAGGAGCTCCCTCTCACCCTTGACAAAGCACAAACTGTTTATACCACCAGGATGAGAGTCAACATAAAGTTTCTTCACAGCTGGAAGCCTGGCTATTGCATATTGTGGTGTCCCTTGCCTTGGCTATTTCCTGGCCTGGTTCCCTAACATCTTCCCTGCCTTAAACCCGCCTTAAACCACCTTATGCAAAAACATGTGCAAATGAGGATTACCTTCTTGCCCCCGTGTCTGCAACCAAGTAATTCCTTTTCTCTTATATATCTCATTTTCTGTCCAATATTTTCGCCAGGGCAGCATGCAGCTCACTTGGAGAAACAGCTCTGACCTGGGATATAGCAAATGGACTGTGTATGTGATTTAAAGGTCACCTGGGAGCACACAGCAAGTCTGGTAGGCCCAGAACACAGAAAGCAAAGTCTAAATGCATTAGTTATTGTATATGATCACCTGACAGAGAAGACTTACCTGTATTTCTATCTGGGATTTTCCAGCACAAACACAGAACATCTGCTAAGAGTCTCTCAGAAGTAACTATCCCTGTAACTGTGGTTGTAGAAAACAAAACAAGAAATATATCAGAGGTAGCACAAGGGTGTTTTATACTCTTTTCCTGCAGTGAGAGAGGAAGCTCACTGGAAAAAAAATAAACTAGGTACAACTATATCTTAATAAACAGTTTGTGGAGAGCCAAGAAACAAGAAGTAAATAAGGCAGAAATAAGACACATCTTGCATTTATTGGATCCTTAGGCAGTGTAGCACGGGTCTGTTCAGAAATACAGTTTGCCTGCCCAGCAGAGCCAAGGACAGTGAGGGAGGCAGCCAGAGCTCCTGTCCCGGTGGAGCAGTGCTTTTCCTGCCCTGGGCTCTATTTCCTCAGCTATACGCAGCAGTGGCAAAGGCTGCAGCTGGGGACAAGAAAAGCTGCTTGTCAATCAACCAAGGGAGTTAGTGATGGCTGGGAGGGAGGCACCTTGCGGCTGGGACAAATAACATGGCTGTGCACAGGAAACCAAGAAGCCAGAGGCCTCGCAGAGTGGTGAGTGGAGAAGCAGGACACAATGCCAGCTCCGCAGGGGCTCATGTCCTAAATGATGGCCTGGGTCTCCAGGAGGGAGGGAGATAGGGATGCCTATCTAACCCCTTTTGTATAGGCTGGAAGTCTGAACTGCAGAATGGCCCCTTTGCCTCGGCCCCTTGCTGGGGCTAAAAGCCAGATGGCATGTGGCCAGATGGCCAAGGCTGGCTCCAATGACCTGGGAGGGAGGAAAAGAGGGAAAGCTTCATTCCTTAAGTTTGTACTGATCCCTGAGGCTTAGAAAACAAAACTCTAGGGAGCACACACAACCTCAGGGGGTGATTTAGGGACTGAGGTTCTTGGACAGCTAGAAGGCACTTGGGAGGAAGGAGGGGAGATGTGGATGCACCTACCTTATGTGGCATGTAGTCTTAGACACTTAGATCTGCTTGACATGTGTGTGATTTCAAAATGCAGCTGGTGAATGGGATCTGCATTCGCTTACTATGCCACAGGCATGCCAGGAACAAACCTAGTTTTTTTTAAAAAAGCCCCATAACCTTATGGTCCCCTGAGAGCAGTCACTCGGGGAACTTCCCAAAATAGAAACTGTGCTGTGGGTGCCAGAGGCAGTGAGGCAGCGTAACTAAGAAAATGGATGAAAAACAAGTGCTGAGCAACAGAGAGCTATTTTTGTATTTACCCTGTCAAATGGATTATTTATACCCTAATCTTCTGCTGTTGGAATGACTGAGCTTTTTGAAGGAAAGTTGCAGCCAGCTTCTGGTTATTTCATGAGGCAAATAAGCCCACACCTTAAAGCAGGTGATGGCAACCTCTGGCTGCCATGCCACGCACATAGATTTCAGGATAATTCTTAAGGAAGGTGCAAAGTGGCAGCTTATAAGGAGATATTCTGAGGAACATGGGACATCAGGACTGCCCAGACTGTGAACAGACCTTAAGTAGCAAAACTACATCAAGCACTGAAAATGTGTAGGTTCAAGAGAAACATCCATGGCATGAAATGCTGATTAGAGAACCTGAAGCCTGGAAATCAGTGGAGATGGCCCAATCATAGAATTGTTTATGTTGAAAAAGACCTTTAAGATCATCAAGTTGAACTGGTCTTTGCTGCCCAAGGGATGTCAGTGAAAGCTGGAAGACAGGCAGGCAACTGCACATAAACAGGACAGAGTTCTTCCGTTCATGGTAGCCAGGTGCCCTGGTGTCAACTCACAGAAGCACTTGGAGAACAGGAGAAAAGAGAAAGAAACTGGACTCCAGAAAGCACCTTGAAATCTTCAAGGCAAGGTCATGTCTATCTGGAACAGCAGCATCTGACCAGCAGTACCCACAGGGCTGACACCTACCTGCAGCCCAAGACCTGCATTCAGGTGCCTCCTTTTGCAAAGAGCTTTGTATTTGCCCTAGAGCATTTCCCATTACCAAAATCCAGATGTCGCTCCCTGAGTGACTGAAATGACCTATGCGGGACAAGCAACAGCTTCTGCCTTTTACATATTAGTTGCATTCATGTCATGGTGGAAGAACAGTCATCATCAATTGTCCATAAAAGATTATGCAGCTCACCACAGCTCATCACTGAACTAAACCTTCCAGTCAAACTTTGGATATTTATTATTGATATACATACTATGTATATATAGACATTTATTTTAGAGAACTCTAATCATGGGCTCCTACCACCTCCCACTTCTCCTTTCAAGAACCTCCAGTGCTTGGCTATCTTTACTACCTGGACATCATCTACCTGGACTTGTGCAAAGCTTTTGACACTGTCCCGCACGACATCCTTCTCTCTAAACTAGAGAGACATGGGTTTGATGGACGGACCACTCGGTGGATAAGGAGTTGGATGGATGGCCGCACTCAGACAGTGGTGGTCAATGGCTCAATGTCCATGTGGAGACCAGTCACGAGTGGCGTCCCTCAGGGGTCCGTGCTGGGCCCGGCCCTGTTCAACATCTTTGTCGGCGACATGGACAGTGGGATAGAGTGCACCCTCAGCAAGTTCGCCGACGACACCAAGTTGTGTGGTGCCGTCGACACGCTGGAAGGGAGGGATGCCATCCAGAGGGACCTTGACAGGCTGGAGAGGTGGGCCCGTGCCAACCTCATGAAGTTCAACCAGGCCAAGTGCAAGGTCCTGCACCTGGGTCATGGCAATCCCAGGCACAAATACAGGCTGGGCAGAGAATGGATTGAGAGCAGCCCTGAGGAGAAGGACTTGGGAGTGCTGGTGGATGAGAAGCTTAACATGAGCAGGCAATGCGCCCTTGCGGCCCAGAAGGCCAACTGCATCCTGGGCTGCTTCAAGAGAAGCGTGGCCAGCAGGTCGAGGGAGGTGATTCTCCCCCTCTACTCTGCCCTGGTGAGACTCCACCTGGAGTACTGTGTCCAGTTCTGGAGCCCCCAGCACAAGAAGGACATGGACCAGTTGGAGAAGGTGCAGAGGAGGGCCACGAAGATGATAAAAGGGCTGGAGCACCTCTCTTATGAGGACAGGCTGAGAGAGTTGGGGCTGTTCAGCCTGGAGAAGAGGAGGCTTCAGGGAGACCTTATAGCAGTCTTCCAGTACCTCAAGGGGGCCTACAAGAAAGATGGGGAAAGGCTGTTTAGTAGGGCCTGTTGCAATAGGACGAGGGGTAATGGTTTTAAAATAGAGGTGGGTAGATTTAAATTAGAAATTAGGAAAATTTTTTTTACGATGCGAGTTTTAGAACACTGGAACAGGTTGCCCAGAAAGGTGGTGGAGGCCCCATCTCTGGAAACGTTCAAGGCCAGGCTGGATGAGGCTCTGAGCAACCTGATCTAGTCAGGGATGTCCCTGCTCCTTGCACGGGGGTTGGACTAGATGACCTTTGAAGGTCCCTTCCAACCCTAACCATTCTATGATTCTATGATTCTATTAGAACAGTTTATTTTTCCTTAAAGTTTAACAGAAATCTCCCTTACTGCTATTTAAGTCCATTACTTCTTGCACTTTCCCATGTGGGACAAATCATTTATTCCCTTCCTTCTTGGAGCATCCTTTAAAATATTTTAACAAACACTGTTATCATGCCTCCCCTCAGTCTTGTTTTCTCTAGACTAAACAAGCTCAGTGCTTTCAACTCATAGGGCATGATTTTTTTAAACCTCTGTCATTCTTTTTGTTTGCTTCTGGACTCTTCCCAACTGGTCCACGTCTTTCTTGAAAGTGCAGTCTCCACAGAATCACATCTGAAACTTCACCAATACATTAAATACTAAAAATAGTTACTTCAGAGATCTCATTAGACACGACTCCTGACGTAACAACTCAGTGCTGGAGTTGTAGTTTTAAATTTTTTTCCCTCTTCAGGCTTTCACCAGGGAAAAATAAAACTTGGGATGTTACCAAGACAGTTGGGGAGTGTAGTACAAACTCTCAAGACAGGAATCTGATAGCTTTGTGTAGGAAACAAGGCGACATGCCAGGGTAGACTTGAGAGAAGAGGTGTTACCTTGTACTAGATGATACAGACTTGACAGTGAATCTAAGCTGACTCATAGTGATGTGCACAATGCTCTCGCACAATTCTTTTAATACATCATGAATAGCAAATTAGAGTATTTCTGTTGCCATTACAGCACTTTTTGGGTTGTGAGTTTGGGTTTTTTTTAAACAAAAATTACTTCTTGACCACTAAATTTCTTCCTGATCCATTGTTAAAAATTATACCAATAGAAAAACTAAGGAAGAAGTACGAATAAAATTACTTAGACACACAAAAGTGTATGCTGGGACAGATGTCTTAAGTTTCCTAACTTTGTGAGGTAAAACTTAAGATTTTGAAACAACTGCCACCATAACCATCACAGAGAGGAAAATAGTATAATGGTTTAGGACTGATGTTTAATTATTTGCTCTGCCTAATTATCTACTGTACTCTGTGGCAGGATCTACAAAAAGTCTTCACTGACTTACATTTTAGTTACCTTCCTTCAGTCCTGAGATCTGCAAAAATTCCTCCACAGCTTGCAGTTCTTCTATTTCTTTCTGTTTGGCATGAAATTTAGCATCTAATTACATTTTTTAATTTTGGCTTATGAGTGCCTACAAAACTTTTTCTCAGGGCAGTATCTGACTCGTGCAATCTAGCATCATCATCCCCCCAGCAGTGCATGTTTGTGTCAACCAGCCCAGCTCTGTAACAAAAGCTTTCAAGGCTTTTCCCTTTCTTGGTGTTTCTTCTTCTCTTGGCTCATCTCCAAAATTTCCTTCTTTCTGGGGATGTAAGAGTGTGCAGAATCTGCATAGCAATACCTAATAACCAACCTGCTCTTCCTCAGAATATGTAGGCCATCAAACATATTTCCTGATATTAATTCTGCAATACTCAGAAAATTACCTATATTTCACTTCCTGAAGTATCTTCATTTGCCCTTACGAAAAGGCAGTGCTCTCACTTGAACTGCTTCCACCTGTCAGCCAAATTTTTTGAGATTTTGCACCAAAACCACAAGCTTCTCCATTTTCTCGTTCACCATGTGTCTTTTTTCTTCTTGGTTTCTTCCATATCTGTACTACTTTCTGGTCTTGTCCCCATTTATGGTCTTTCTGGTCTCGGTCACATTTCTAAGTGGAGATTAATGAGGAGCCTGAGTCAATGTTTAGAATTAGCAAACAGGTGGGTTAACGGACACTGAGGAGATATCCTTGTGGGAGGGAGAAGCATCTACCTGCATTAGTCACACCGTTAACATCAACACTCTTTGACAACTGTTTTTTACCAGACTACTCCATAAGCGCATTAGATTTCTGGTTTCACATGGTTGCATACCTTCGCACTCTAGATTTAGAAACTGGCTCAGTTGCAAGTTTTACAATCTTTTCTTCTAATATTAGCCATTTCTTCCATGTTCTAGAGAAATAATGTGAAGTTCACACAAAACATGCAAAGATCTTCCAAAATCAGAAACTGCAGAGAACCCACCCAGGTCTTGCACCTAACTCGGGAGACTTGCAGTCATCTGGAGGTTGACGCAAAGATTAGTGTTTTAGATTCTCCACTGAACCTAACAGAATCTACTGAGCAATAAAATCAACAAAAGAAAACAAAACGGAGCAAGCAAAGGGGAAAAAAAAGAAAATATTTTTCCTTCAAATTTAATTTGGGGTGCTTACCACGCAGAGAGGCAGGTCTCTGTGTTGAAAAGGCTGGAGGTTAAACTTCCTGTAGTCAGCATGCAGCATCAAGTCTCCCCTGAGATTTTATATAATTAAAATAAATTTCATCCAAGGAAATGAGGGACTGCTCAGAAGAATGAAAAGCCTAGATAGAATAAGTCTGGGTAGAAGGAACAGGGAAAAGGAATGTGTTGCGTAGAGACCGAAATGGCTTGTGGAGCTGGCAGGGCTCAGCACAGCCAGCACGGAGCTGGAGCAGACTCCTCTGGCAGTGTCTGTTTGTGTGTGTGGCCTGCTCAAGCCTGGCAGTGCCCCCAGGCTAAGACGCCCAGAGTGCTAAAAGTGTGTTACTGGAACAACTCCTGCCTCCGGAGGCAGCAGCTGAGGTGCGGACAGGGTGCTCAGCGCGGTCTGGTGCACGCCTCAGCAGGCTTTCAGCCGTTCTTCCCCAGGGATGGGAAGCAGTGCTTGGGAAGCTCTGGCCCTCAGCCTGCTTAGGTAGGGGTTGTTATCCTGTGCAGGCACAACACACTGATAGCTGATCCACTTCTGGGCCAAAAGAGATCCTGAGAGCTGCTGGTGGTGCCACTGTACCTGTGCTAACAAGCTCCTTCAAAGGCAGTAACTGTATCAATAGCAAAAATTCAAACCACCCCTGAACACAGAACTGCCTAGATAACCAAGTGTGCCAAAAGCACCATAGGATGCACAGTGGGGCCACTCCCTAGCCTGTAATTTAACATTTCCACTCAGCTCCTCAGTGGTAGGGCAGCCAGCACAAGCACTGCTTCCCAGGAGCATTCAGTGGGTTAGCACAGAGCAGTGCTGCACACGGTCCTGTGGTGGCGTAGAGCAGCATTGCACTCAGTCTGGTCATCCAAATTCTTTGTTGTCTTGGAAAACACACCAGCATACCATGGGAGCAGCTGGTCTAATTGCTTCCTTTCATTACCATCTATGGATGCTTCTGTCAAGCTAACCTCCTTTACTGACTGGGCTTCTTTACAGCTCTTGACCTTCAGCCTCGTGAGAGGGTTTGAGACACCAGCTACATTGTCCACTTCCCCCATCATCTATTTTTTAACTGCTCTCTACCCTTCATGGTCATTCATAGCAGTTACTCTTTTCCACCAACTCACCCTGCTGCACAGCCTAAATTGCGGTTTTTCTGAAGAGCAGTCCAGACAGGATTTTTTTTTTGCTTCAAAAAGGCTAGTGGTCATTTTTTTTTTTCCAGCTTTCCAGGTAGTTTTTTGCTTGGTAGCCTAGTTTTATGTTACTTACTTTCAAATTCCTACAATGAAGAATTCTTCTTCAGTGTGAAGTAGATGTGGCAGAGAAATCTCCTAAGTCTTACAAGCATAGCATCTCATTCCCAGTACTCTGCATTGTTTTTACCAGTAATCAGTATCTAAATAATGTTTAGCAGAATATCTGTGACACTTGTGGTAGAAAACCACTCCTTGTGCAATATCATCAGAAACAGCAGCTGAATTATTGCAGTAATAACACAGCATTAGGTCATTTACTGAACACGGAGCAGAGCTAAACAGGTACTGGTTTTTGAGACTTTGTAGTGGCCAATAATTAATAATCAACCATTGAAATTGGTATATTACAAATTTTATTTCCCTTGAGCCCTATTTTTCTTTCTTAACCCTGGGAGTAGACTTGTTCCAGATCCTCAGTCCAACACCTCCATGATCTGATTCCAGCAGAGGGTATATAGGTCCTGTCAGCCAGTGGTGGTGACCCTTCACCATCACACGACTGTTTTCTTGGTGCACAGTCCCTTGGCAATTTCATCCCAGTCCAAGAAAAAAAGGAAGAGTCTGTCAAGGATGCAGATTTCTCAGGTTCATCTGCAAGACCAGTGAATTTATTCTTAGAAGATGCTTCTGACAGGAAGGTTGGATTGCCCACCAGCTGTGACATCCACAAAGACAAGTCAAGGCTCCTGGAAACTTTGTGGAACAACTACAGTGTACCCAAACAGGACAGGATTACCTTTAGCATCTTTGAATAGAGCCAAAATAAATAACAGAAGATAACCACAACCATTTTGGACTGCTTGAAGACTACTTCTTAGAGGACTTGCATCTGCACTTAGCACCTGAAAGATGTAGCTATTAACTTTTGTAATGCTGGAGCTTATTCTGTTTAGACAGGAACCACACGAGAACAAGGCAAGTTGATACAGACTGAAGGCATGAACTTAAATAAGTAGATATAAGAAAAAAAAATAAAGGAATTAAATCTACATTTGTGAAAAGTCTCAATGAGAAATACAGTGTATTAGTGATCCCATAAAACTCTCCATCTTCACATTTTTCACATATTCAGCTAGACAGCAGGTTGCAAAGGGAGAATTCCTCTCATTAGGCAAATCAGAAAAATGAACCAAATGGTAGAGGTTGAGTTTGAATGAAAAGCCAATAACCCCCGAAAGCAAAAATGACACCAGGTTGTGTGGTGCCGTCGACACGCTGGAAGGGAGGGATGCCATCCAGAGGGACCTTAACAGGCTGGAGAGGTGGGCCCGTGCCAACCTCATAAAGTTCAACCAGGCCAAGTGCAATGTCCTGCACCTGGGTCATGGCAATCCCAGGCACAAATACAGGCTGGGCAGAGAATGGATTGAGAGCAGCCCTGAGGAGAAGGACTTGGGAGTGCTGGTGGATGAGAAGCTCAACATGAGCAGGCAATGCGCCCTTGCGGCCCAGAAGGCCAACCGCATCCTGGGCTGCTTCAAGAGAAGCGTGGCCAGCAGGTCGAGGGAGGTGATTCTCCCCCTCTACTCTGCCCTGGTGAGACTCCACCTGGAGCACTGTGTCCAGTTCTGGAGCCCCCAACACAAGAAGGACATGGACCAGTTGGAGACGGTCCAGAGGAGGGCCACAAAGATGATAAAAGGGCTGGAGCACCTCTCTTATGAGGACAGGCTGAGAGAGCTGGGGCTGTTCAGCCTGGAGAAGAGGAGGCTCCGGGGAGACCTGATAGCGGTCTTCCAATACCTCAAGGGGGCCTACAAGAAAGATGGGGAAAGGCTGTTTAGTAGGGCCTGTTGCAATAGGACGAGGGGTAATGGTTTTAAAATAGAGGTGGGTAGATTTAGATTAGAAATTAGGAAAAATTTTTTTACGATGCGAGTTATAGAACACTGGAACAGGTTGCCCAGAAAGGTGGTGGAGGCCCCATCCCTGGAAACGTTCAAGACCAGGCTGGATGAGGCTCTGAGCAACCTGATCTAGTCGGGGATGTCCCTGCTCCTTGCACGGGGGTTGGACTAGATGGCCTTTGAATGTCCCTTCCAACCCTAACCATTCTATGATGCTATGATTCTATGAAATATAAGTTTCCTTCAGACAAGTATTTTCATTGCTTAGTGTGTGGAAAATTGCTCTATGATTAGAAAAAGAGTCAACTGGGTTTTTTACTATTTATGTAGTAATACATATTTTTTTCTGATAAAAATATCTGAGAGACCTAAAAAGTATTTGTCTTTATTTATAGATTTGCAGAGTAAAGTAGCCTGACCAACAAAAAAAGTATTATAAAACTAGGGGATTTAAAAACCCTAGAAATACCCACAAAGCTGGTCCTTCTTGCAAAGTTTACACTCCAGCCGACAGCTTGAGGTGAGAGATTAATTGAGGGATCGATGAATTGAGAGATCCATGAAGAGGACCCTAAAGGCCATGATGCAAACTATTCTTGAGGGTGAAAAAAATGAAAACAGATAATTAGCAATAAATGTCAGCTTAAATCATTTGTATTACACCAGTACCCAGAGAGTTTCTTACCATGCCTGTTGTGTAATGTGTTACACAGTGTAAGTTTACAGTCATGTATGTACTGCACAGTAGGTTGTCATTTCAGCAGTATCGAGGGTGACTCTCAGCAAGATGGTCTGGGCATAAATTTCATTAGCCAAAGCATCTGCTGTAGGCAGGTGTCAAAGACAGGATATGAAAACAGAGAAGCTTTTGATTTTATATTGTAAGGCCAACGGGCTGCCCAGAAATATTAGTTTGGGTCTCAGCGGCAGCTTAACATTGCCAGCTCAAGTCAATTAATCTTCCTTTTGGGCTGTACAAGCTGGCCAGGCAGAGCCAGAGCCACCGTGCTGCTCTGCGGGGGTATATCCCTGGAGTTTAGATCTCGCTAACTTCAGGCAAAGAGGCTGGCTAGAACCGAGCAGTCAGCAGAAGCCTCTAGAAGTGGCTGCTGCTTTCTCTTCTATGAATATTTATTAGAGACCCCTTGTAGGAAGACCACCTTCAGCAAGTGAGCTTATTCGCTGCGTGACTGTGCCAAGGGCACTGCAAAGAAAAAGACCTGAGGGGTGAGTAAGAGAAAGTATCAGCATGTCTCCAAAGACTTTTACCTACTTTAAATGCATTAAAAATGAGTGAAACTAAGGATTTTTACCATGAAATAGAGGCTCTTTAAAACATTACAGAAGATTTGAATCAGTGGATGCCATGACAAGCACTGGAGCAGGCTGCCCAAGGAAGTGGTGGAGTCACAATCCCTGGAGGTGTTCAAAGAATGTGTAGATGTAGGACATGGTTTAGTACGCATCGTGGTGTTGGTTGACAGTTGGACTTGATCTTGGAGACCTTAAAGAATCTATGATTCTATGACATAAAAACATCATGAATGTGAGTAGCACTTACTGTCAGAAAAATGAGACAACATCCAGACGAGGGGAGCACTACTGAAGGAGCCTACCTGCGATCGCTGTGCACAAATGCTTCATGAGGACTAGAGTGCTCATCCCCCTGCAGCAGGGCAGAACCAAGAGCTCCATGATAAGACTGAACAAAGGGAAAAAAAAAAAAACCACCTCCGACTGAAGAGAACAAGTCACAAATCCAAACTGTGTGTGGCACCCAGCTGAGAAGGGCATGCACGCACCTGGCGCTGCCACAGGAACGCGAGGCACCTTATATGGGACAAGGAAACCATGTCAATGAGCAACAGGAGCCATGACACTGCCTCATGGCAGGTTTTCAGGAGACAGTATGTGGCCGTGGAAGAAAACCACTACAATTCTCCAAATGAGATATAAATAAGGTTGTGCAGACAAACTGTAGCTCACTGAGCTGTTCACGTTAAATGTGCTGAGACCTTCCAAGATGTTCTTCTGAAGGAAAATTAATAAATACCTAAAACACTTCACCAAAGAGCAATCTTAGGCTGGTACCTACAGCATGCTGAGCACTGTGGTTACAGCTGTATGCTGACCAGGACTGGGACCGTTCCCCATTACTTGGGCCAGCTGCCATGGAGCGACTTGCATCCCTACCACTAAATCCACTCTCCAAAATAGGGAGGGCTGCATCCAAAACAGATATTAGCACAGGATAAGGACTGCTCCCAACTTGTGCGTAGGAATTGCTTATGAGGGTAGAAGTTGCTTCAGGCCGAAAACGATGTCAGAGAACTCTCCAGTGCTCTGGATAGGACTGGGTACCAGTGCTCTGGATAGGACTGGGTACCAGTGCTCAGGCACTGCGTAATTCACTGTTAGATACACAGCTAGTGACTCTCAGCAGAAGTGTAATTCTTACCATGCACTTTAAACACTACAGCTCATCTATATACTAAGCTACATGCAAAGACCATATAAATGTGTCTTGGGAGCTGCTATATAGGGACTAAAACTGTTCCTTGGTACTAACAACTGGCTCCAGCTACTGTATAAAACAGTGACAGTAGCAGAAAAATGTGGAGTGGCAAATTCAGAATTTGGTGGGTCCCATTTTGAGGTCTGTGTGACTTGAAGAATTACTAACCAACAAATTTAACCTCTGGACTTGAGAAATCAGTAGAAACTGTAGCAAGAAGTAGAAGCAGCAGGCACTGCCCAATGTGATAGCCTGAGAAGGAGTGTTCTAGAAAAGAGGGAAATCACATCTCAGCAAACTACTGGAGTTACCGCAAGGGTTACATAACCTGAAGTAGCTTTCTTGGATTTCCAGAAAGCTTTGAACAAGGTCCTTCCCAAAGACTGTTGGTAAACTAAGGCTGCTGTTAAGGAAAAGGGGACATCCTTTATAGAAGAATGTTTTTAAGAGTAGGAGGAGAAAAAGCAGAAATAAAAAAAAAACCAGCTTTCACAGTGGAGGATATGTTCCTGTAGGGAGCTATGCCTTTCAATGTACTCATAAATGGTATAGAAAAAGAGACATCTTACCACAAACAAAAGCAAAGAGTTGTGAGGACATCACATAACTCAGTGATGAAGCAGTACAAAGAAAGATGAGGTGCAACGCTGAATAGCCAGAGGATGTCAGGGGGACAGATTTCCATGAAGCAAAAAGCTTACAAGCAGCAAGTGATGTTAAGCAGTATTATGAGGCTGGTAAAAGACCCGCATAAATTCTCTTCTTATTTCTACTATTCATGAGGGTGCAGCAGAAGGCAGCGACAGCAGCAGAGTAGATCATAGCCATGCTCTCAAATCAACGACAAGTTTCTGGGTAACTCTAAGAATACAGCTGGAAAAAATAAAACGGTTATAACTCTGGCAACATAGCTAATTTTATTTTTAGACTGTTGTCAAAATACAATGCTTAAAAACATCAGTGGTAATGGAAATTTTTTTTATGAGACCCACCTCTGCCCTTATTCATTAGCTATGTCAGTGGCTAAAAAAAAAAAAAAATATTTGGTTCTATTAAATTGACCTAGGATTATGTGATCATAATCTCTACTCTTCTCTGGTAACATCTACGACACACCACATGGTCTTATCTCCTTATCTCCCATTATGCTTTTGATCCTACTTCTCCAAACATCAGTTTCGTTTTCCCAGTCTCCCTTTCCTGCAGCGACCAATGTTACTGTTCCTTCTGCAATACCTCTACAAGAAGGGAAGGAGTTCATATTCACAGGAAACACAGCTTCCTAATAGAAAATGTTCTCCCAGCCACGCTTAGGTAAGTAAGATGCAGCACCCCATCAGGCAAAATATGTTCTTTTCCATTTTAAATGATCTTCAGGCTAAGTGGGTTCTGCAGATACACAAAAGTGCTACACGTAGTATCCAAACACAGAACTTCGGTTTCTCTAACTATTATTTCTGAACTCTGTTGAAATTCAGAACTTTGTTGCCAGAAACCGTGGTTGCTCGCGTTATAACAGCAGAATCGGAGCAGCCCAGTTCTTGGATGATTTGCAGCTGGATCTCCTTGTTTTCACAAACAGCTGGATCCTTATACCCCTTGAGCTATGCAGGCTTAAACTACATCTAGGAAACATGCTTAATGTAATGACTGCAGAACCTGGCAGAGATGTAAAATGCCACCTGCAGCATTCACCCAATTTATTTGCTTTAATCCGATATTACTCAGTGCAAGGGCAGATGCGTTAGTTATCCAAGATTCATTTTGGTATTGGAAAACATAGGAGTGTACACAAGTCACACTCGAGTGGAAAAATGAACACTTTTCCATTAGCAACTCTGAAAACAAGTGCATCTTTTGTTTTCTGTTGGGACGGGGTCCAGATTGGGCTAGTTTATGTTATGTTACATTCCTGGAAGGAACACACTGGTGCAGCATGTCATATATCAGACAAAGGCATGAACCCCTGAAAACTAACACTTGCCACAGGTGTTATAAATTCTTCGCTTTCTGTATTCCAAGGGATTTTTTTTTCCAGTTTGCTGACAAATATTATCTGAGAATGCCTGAAATCTAAAATCCTCTGCTCGTAGAGGAAGGACGCCAAGGGTGGCTACATGAGCCTCAGCAATGTGAAGACCTCCTCCCCTCCAGAACTGAGTGCCGTGACCAGCTGGCTCCTGTCCTGGCAGCTGACCAGACTGCCAAGCAGCACTAATTGGCACTTTGGGTTTTGTCCTGCAAGAGCTCTCCACTGAGACCATTCAGCACAGAAGCACCACCCCAGTAACCACCCTAGCTAGTCTGCATTGAAACCGTTCTACACAAGCTGAGGGACACTTCAATCTGAATTCACTTCCAGAGCAATAAAAAAATCTTCTCCCAGTCTGCCCCTCCGAAAGAACCGATCTAGGATCACGAAATCCCTTTGCATGTATCAGCAAGACATGAGATGTGTGTCAAGCACAAGAAAAATCATCATCAAAATTTGACGTGGCAGATAAACACAGGAGGCATTAACAATAGCCAGTTTTTTCCTAGCCTGCTTAGATCCCTTGGATAAGAGCAGGCACACACTTAACCAAAAATTGTAGCCAATAGCTGATGTTATTTCAGCATTTTTCAAATGCTTCAACTAGAACCTTGTCAAAATAAACGGTGGATTTGTGCTGTATGTGCTTATATGGCAAGGTTGATCCACGCTGATACTATTACAGTGTTGTAAAGCATAAAATCTAGTTAATAGTTTCTGCCAAATCATGAATCAGTTGCAAAATAATGACCTGAAGTATGTTCTTTTTTCCATTCTCTAATATTTCTTCACAGCACAACCCAAACAATTGCTCATAATTAAACTGATTGGAGGAGCAGACACTGGCAGGAAATACACTGCTGGCATTGGTCCGATAGCACTTCATTGTACTGCATTTAGAACAATTACATCAGTTCCTTTCATTTTGTAGAAAAAGAGGAGGGGGGCTGCTTTTTTATCCTTTTGCTCTCTATGAGCAAAATCAATGTTTATCAAATCTCCTGAAGCAGATTCGTGTATTTTTAATGAACAGCGTAAGTGCCTCCCTGGGTACCCTGATGCCTTTACCCATCCTGTTTTGCCTTCCTTACAGATGCTTTGTGTTATTAGTCATGATCCATCAGGGTTTTTTTCTAGGAAAGCATGAGTAGATTAGCTTTTTTGTAATGGGAGAGCAGAAAATTAAACATATTAAACAGCAAGAAAGCAAAGGTACAAAGTAAAACTGGAGCCCACATTTAAAAATACATGACTTCTTAGGACTTCTTCCACATCTATGGAGCAAAAGTCATGCATATGTGTTATAGAGCAGAATAACATCCCACAGCACTGTAGGGAAGCTAAAGCCAGATCTTGCTTTTGAGCAGATGGTGTCCAATTTGAAAAAAATTTGAACAGAGACCAAAGGGTATGGTGGTAGCTATAGAGACAAACAGTCAAAAGAGCGCTGCATAAACTCCTGAAACTGTCCCTTCCCTTTCACAGTAGTTTTGTACCCCAGACTAACCTTAATTCCCAGCACTCTAGAAAATTGTCTTTCCTACACAAATCTAAAGATATTCAACTCTATTTGAGTACCTACAGCTCACAGCTCTGTACAAAGGCACATTTAGGAGCGTCTTTAGCCGAATGAATGATCTGTATTGCATGGAGCCTTGTTTTCAGATCCCGTGGCTGCCTTGACAGAGCAGGCGAGGATTTGTCTTCATTCTGACTGGTCTATTGGGCAGCTCATAGAATAAGAGGATGGGGTGGCCCAGCCGAGGTTTCTTGCTCCCAGCAGAACATGTGCAACTTTGGGCTTGTACAGAGGCCAGTCACAATCTGGCAGTCAGTTAGTTACTCACGCATTCAATTAAAGTGCTTTGTCCCCTCACACATGCCCAGAGATGTAGCACTTCCCATGAGTGGCTGTGAATAGATCTTTGAAGGAGTTCTCACAGAATGAATGTACCTCTGTTTCCCCAAAGTGCTGAACAGAGGGCAAACTTGGTTCAGAAATATAATCTATATTAGTACATTTATAACCCGCAAGATCTGCGCATTCATATCTCATTCATTACCCATGCAGACTTTGAAACAAAACATAGGGTGTTTTGGGGGGAAGGAAAGAAAAAAAAGACTTGTGAATAGAGCACTGTGCAAGGAATGAGGAAGATATGGCTTGCAGCTTGCCTCCAGCAAATCACTTCGTTTCTGTGCCCTTCTCTCTCATGGTCCTAACTCTTGTCTACCTGTACTGACAGCTCCTTGGGAGCCATCGCTGTAGCTGGTGCTCCTAGATTCAGTAGCACAATAAATTTCAAATATTATTAAGAATATGATTTTGTATGTTCTAAAGATGAGGGTATAAGTCACAGAATGAGAGAATTGTTGAGGTTGGAAGGGACCTCTGTAAATAATTTAGTCCAATCCCCCACTCAGAGGACGGCCAACTAGGTCATGCCACTCAGGACTACGTCCAGTCAAGTTTTTAATGTTTCCAAGGATCGCAACTTCACAGCTCACCGAGGCAACTTGTTCCAGTATTCGATCACCACACCAAAAAGTCTCTTCTAAGCATTCTTCCTGTATTTCAACTTGTACCCATTGCCTTTTTTCCTTTCACAGGATATCACTGAGAACAGTCTACCTCCATCTCCTTTATTCCCATCTCTCCCATAATCAGATAAATAGCTCCCTGTCTCTCAGTTCCTCTTCTTATGTAAAATGCTCCAGTCTCTTCATCACTGTGGCTTTTTGCTGGGCTTCCTCCAGTATGTCCATGTCTTGTACTGGGGAGCCCGGAAGTGGACACAGCACCCTTGATGTGGCCTCATCGGGGCAGAGCAGAGGGATCTGCTCCCTCAACCTGCTGGCAATGCTTTTGCTAAGGCAGCCCAGAATGCTGTCGGCTGCCTTTGCCACAAGGGCACAGTGCTGGCTTATGATCTACTTGATGTCCTCCAGGAGCCCCAAGGCCTCTTCAGCAAAGCTGCTTCCCAGTTGGTCGGCCCCCAGCCTGTCCTGGCACTTGGGACTATTCCTTCCCACATGCAGGACTCTGTACTTCCCTTTGGTGAACATAATGATTTTCCTGCCTCCCATTGCTCCAGCCTGTCATAGAATCATAGAATAGTTTGGATTGGCAGGGACCTTTAAAGGTCATCTAGTCAAGCCAACCAGATCAGGTTGCTCAGGGCCCCATTCAACCTGGCCTTGAACGTTTCCAGGGATGGGGCATCTACCATCTCTCTGGGCAACCTGTTCCAGTGTTCCACCACCCTCAGTGTAATTTTTTTTTCCCTTATGTCCAGTCTGAATCTACCTCCCTCTATTTTAAAACCATTACCCCTCATCCTTTCACAACAGTGATCCCTCTGAATGGCAGCACAGCCCTCTGGCGTCATCAGCCACTCCTCCCAGTTTTATGCCATCTACAGAGCAAGGTCAAGACCCACATAAACATGATGTGGATTATAACAGGAGCAGAAGTACATTTCCACCTCTCTTCCTAGTGGATTCTGGTTGTACGGTTTGCACGACACCAAAGCTGCTGAAGCTACCTGGACTTTAAGATCACCATCAGCTCACGCCTCAGCGGCATGGCGGGGCCACTGTGCAGAAAGGCCATTTGTCTTGTTCGTGCTGCATCATGCCGTTCTCAGTCATGAGAATAAATCAATTACATGGGAAAATGAAGGAGAAATAACAGCTGCTTATTACAGAAGTGCAGCAGCTCCGAGATACAAGTAAAATGTCAGCATTTTTAATTGGATTTATTTTTCATTTTGTGAACCATCTCCTTTTGCGGTTTATCTTTCTGTGTAAGAAGGAGGGTGCCTACTTTCTATTTATATCTTTGCTGGGAAAGATTCAGTGTTTTGATTTTATTAGAACACTATTAAAACAGAAACATTCCAGAGCCCTGAACTGAAAGATAAATTCATATTCGTGTTTGTGCAGAAACACCCGATGGGCACAGCGTAGTGTCATTGCTTGACTCAGACGTTTGTACCTAGCACATCCAGTGCCTTCTCCACCACATAGACCTCTATGAGTAAACACTGACATTTAACGATTTTTAAAATTAATCATAATTTAAGATTCCAGATAACTCAGGATGTCTTTTCAGACAAGGACGATTAAATTTAGGTTCCTAAACAGACATAATTAAATAATGATGTGCTTGAAAGAGAGGGATGTTCTTTTCAGGTTGAGGACTTGAAGAGTAGCATATGCCAAATCCGTTTCCTGATTTGCCAGCAAATTTCCTGAATATTCCCCGCCAAATTGCTTAATCTGCTTCTCCGTTTCCTATCTGCAAAGATGCCATATTCCTGCATTCCTTGTTTCTGCTCTTTAGCTATTGTTGTTGTAAAATGGTAAGAGCAGAGCAGTACTCTGCAGAGGTTACAGATGCAACGATAAGACACCAGCAGTGCCACAGTAATCATGGGTTTGTATTTAGGACACTTCCTACAAGGGCAGGACACTTCTACCCTGTAGACAATTTTGGCAAATGCTACCTTTAGCAAATGTATCTTGTTTCTCTTCAGGCCACATTGTTCAGAGCAATTCTGACTTCACCAGGAGATGTTTTTGTGCTCTCCAGTCTCATATGCTTTTTAATTTTAAATATCTCTTTGGAACAAAACTTAGATAACGTTATCTCTAAATAAGAGAAAGTTTAGAAGTACACAGAATACTTATCCCTTTCTAAATCAACCACCTATTGGCCTCAGAAAAGATGAAAAGAAAAAAAAAAAAAAAAGGGTTTCAGTACATTTTGAAATCCGTTCTCCAGGTGAACTCTGTTTGTGATATGCTAGGAAGAGATATGTATGAACAGGAAAACATACCCTAAGGCAAACCACTGAAGATTAAAGTTAGATCTGCATTTATCTGGCATTTTTCAAAGTACTTGCATATATTGACTTTTGCACTCTCACATTGCACTTCGTTTCTCGGTTTCGCTCACCAAAGGGAACAGAAGTACCAAGTAGTCTCTATAATTTTTCCACCCAGAACCATGAAATCCCAGAATAAGAAAACCAATCCCTTATGAGCAAGAAATGACATCTCTATTTTGCCAACTCTGCTAGTCATCACTGTCGATACAGCCTTCAGTTTAGTGTGGGAGAAGTGCTGGCAGAGTGCTGTAACCACTCCACCAGACCAGACAACAAAGAGTTAGAGATCTGACAGGAGAGTCACCGTCAGAATGCGCTGAAAACAGAATGTGTTTTGTTGTATTAGTGTTTATTGGAAGCATAGCATCACTGGCGCATTTCTGAGGCAAACCAAGACTATCCAGGAAACTATCGCATATGGTATTTTTCACATTTCCAGTAATTTGACTTTTTTTTTTTTTTTTTTTTTAAAACTACAGAATGATCACCAACCCAAGTGCTTTGTACTGGTATCTTACAGAACTGTGTCAAGAAATACCAGCTCAAGAAATGCCCTAATACCATCCAGGCTGACACACTAGCTTGCCCCTTTACACCATTTTGCAATGTCCCTCTGAGTGAAGACTCTCCCAATCTTGTGTCGGCTTGAAGAAGCACTGTTCATCTTCTGCTTTACTGCCAGAACACAGCCCTGCCAAAGAACAGCTATTGCAAGATATGACATTAAATCTGAGACTCCTTGTCTCCTTTTGGCCGGTCTTCCTGCCTGAAAGGCTAATTGAAGAAAAAACTTGACAGAAAACACAACTAAACACTGATTTAAAAGACTATAAATTAAACTTGATTTTTGGCTATCTTTCTGTAGGCTTGATCAAGTCAATCCCAAACTCGCCACCCACCCAAATGTTCAGAGCCAGGAAAACAGCTTTGTGCTACAGGCTTTGCTGATCACACTTCAATTGGCAAGTTCTGCCAGTTATTTCTCCTTGAATTGCACACTTATTTCAGACTTTAATTAGGAATTATGCTTTAATATGGTTTTTCTTTGTTGTCCATCGCAATGCCATTTTATCACAGTGATATAACATCCTTGGATAGGATAGGAACTAGGAGAAAACCTTTCGTCTACAGGCACATGGATTTCAACCTTATCTGCTCTTCTAAGAGGTACGAATAAGTTATGTTATAATTTTCTCTGACATGCATTGTTACCTAGATCTCTCCAGCGATAGTCACAGCTGGTGCTCCAGTCTGAGACTACACATGTGAGTTTACACAGTACAATTTACGGCAAATATGTTTCCTTGCAAGTTAATATTACAACAAGATTATGTCTTCTCCTCTTGGATTTTAATCCAACTGATTTTATCTCTAACTCTACCTTCCAAACAACGTATACATCCTTGTGTTGGACTGCAAATGACCTCAGTCTGCTAAGCTCAGACAGGCACTTAATCACAAAAACCCACAACCAACCCCTGCAAGAGATCTCTCCAAATCGTCACTTGATGTTAACGCAGCTGCCTAAAATATTGCCTATCTAACAGGTGCTTCTAAAGGTTTTCAGTACTTCAGCAATAATACCCTACATAATTATTGCACAATTATGGGTTTTTTTTGTTTGGTTTGTTTTTTTTTTTTTTGGTTTGGTTTGGGTTTTTTTTAATGGTCAAATGACGTCACTATGCCTGAACTCAAACTCCCTCAACATCATTTGAGCACTCAGTTGAAAACACTTCTTTCATTTATGTAGAGTTGGAGATCACATCTTATACCCTACAGTTTAATAATACAGTATTCAGGGCACTCGCAATCTGACTACTAATATATCAAGATATAATATGAAAAGACATTCCTGGATACAGCAGGCCATATATCTAAGACAAGGAAAAGATTCTTTAATCTCTACAATTTCGATAGAAAAATTCAACTCCAGCTGACAAACTGCCTTTTTAGTTTGCATTGTATTTTGGAAATTCCTGACTAATTGTCTACTTCTACTAGTGTTTCACTAGACAATAATAACATAAAATAGAGAAAAAGTTAATAAAACAAAGGAATGAGTCTGCATTATCTACCTGTCCTTCCAGCCAAAACTAGTTTAACTCAAATCATGGTTAGTAAAAAACACAGGAGACCGTTCTGCGCCTTCCAACACAATGGCATTTTCTACAAAAAGATAAATGTTTATCTTTTTCAAATACAGTTTTTAGAGGCATTAATTCTACATTTCAGTCATACTCTAAGAGCAAAGGAAAAACTTACTACTCTCCTTTAGGAGAAGAAATTAATACATCTTCAAGAGTCCTTCCAACACAAAAATCATGGAACTTTGTGAATAAGGAAACCTGACCAAACTGGAAAACTCCACCACACACCAAGTCTTGCCCTTGAGGGAAGGTTAGAAAAGAACAAAGCATATCTTACAGGTCCGAGTCCCACTGCTCAGTTGAGTTCCACAAGGCACTTACACGCTGTCTGAAGTAGCATAAATTCTGGTGCACCTCCATGGACCAGACAAGGTGATGGTGTGGTCCCACTTTCACCTCCCGTGCAAGTACTTGGAGCTACGGATTCAATAAACAGGTACACATGGTGTGCACCTTCAGAAGAGGCGATCAGGTTTCCCAAATTCCCACCTGCCACACTGTCAGAAAGCCCCCGCGGAGTACACAAAGAGAGGATGCTCAAACTCCTGTCAGAGGAAACACAACTGCAGCTAACAGGCGATGTTGTTGGTAATTATCCCTGCCTAAGTAAAGGGATATTCAGTGACAGACTTTGGAAATCAGTGGGGTAATTCTTGCTCTGTACATGGCCATCACTTTGTGATGCAGCAACTCACCAAAAGAAGCAGCCAGCCCTGAGCCTGATGAAGCCACCTGGCAGTAGAAAGAGGACGAGTCCAACATGTGCAGAACTTTCCCAGCACCAGCACGGTCTGGCCGGGGGAAATAAGGGCTCTGGCTGCTTGGGGCGACTGTGCCCCGCTATTGCACAAGTCTTGTTCTTGTGAAACTGGGACACCAAGCAGCTGCCTGCCACCCACCTCAGCCTCTGGCTCTGCCCATAGACCAACCGCTGCTGAGTTTTGTTACCTGCTGGGGCTGAGAGGGCCGAGTTTCCCCCTGTGCTGACCTCAAGGCATTGCTCCTGCAATGGAGAGAAAGGGTGGTGGCAGTAGCCTAATGCCCCTGCAGCCGCTACGGCCTAACGGAGGACTTGGGCCAGTACTGACCACGGTTGTTTTACTGGATGAGATCACGGCAAAATTTTTGGAGAGTCACACGCACATCACTGGAGCATCACTGGAAACAGAGTGGGAGTTTGGAGGGGAGGAGGAGCTCTCTCACCTTGAAAGCTTTAAAGCTACCAAATACTAAGTGCTCATTCAGGGACTGAAGTTTCCATCGGTAATTAAGAAGAGCTTTTCCATTAGTGAGAGCTACATTAAAATTCTTTTGCATCATTAAGAACAAAACCCTTCTCAAAAATCTGGAAAGATTTAATAAGTTCTCATAAGCTGGGGAAAAGGAGGGGAAACGCCCCCCCGAATTGTGTGGGGATAACAAACTAAGGATTATTTCTTCACTATTTCACCTCCCAGGTAAACACAGCGTGTGTGTATAAAAAATAAATCACATGGAGAAGTCTGCGTTGGCTACGTGACCACATCAGCGGACTTACGAAGGCTTTCCAGTGTCTGAAAACGCTGTGGTCAGGCTAACGATCTTCCCGAGCATCGGCAGAAATAATGAGCCCTCGCCTCCCGCCAGGCCGTTTCTCCCCGGCCGCTGCCAGGCCTCCCAGGCAAGAAGGCAGCTGTGCCTGCGCCAGGACTGTAAGCGGGAGGTTCAGCCCAAGTTCAGGAGCCACGGCTCACACACCCTGCTCGCCATCTGGCCGCTGAAAGCATCAGCTTCGGCTTTTGTTACAGAGCCACGCAGATGGGCTGGAAAATACAGTTTTCTCAGTTTAATAGGAAATGCTGCAGAGCTGCTGTACCGTTCAGAACAACCGGACCAAGTATTTGCAAATATACTCTGTGAGGAAAAACGCAGCAACAGTGCATGGAAACAGCAGTCACTGCTAGCGTTTTGCCTTCCTTTTGAAAAAGGCATGAGGCTTGCCTAATTTATTTGTGGTTGGTTTGCTGCATCTCACTGTATTTTTACAGAACAAGTTAAATTTTCTTTAAAATGAATGTCTGTGTTTTGCCCTTGAGTTCCAATATAATAAACTGTGCTCTGGATTCGTTTCTAACTGAAAGAGTAGGTATTTTTAAAAAAAAGTTTTCAGTAAATATTCATCACACCCAGAACGTAACACTTACTTAATTATTTTTACTTTTCATCGTTCCAGAAAGAGCTATTTATGCATGGCCACTCTCAGTTGTGTTTATTTAGAATGCAAATAGAGAAAACAAACCCAAAGCAACTACACCAAAGTAATGAACAGCTCATGTATTTTGGGAAAACCCCTTTCTGTTATCTGTCTCTGATCCATAGGACACTTGAAAGGAAGAGAAATATGTCAATGTGGTACCCTTTCCAATGGATTAAAGTTTTAAATGGTGTGGGTCTTGAGGATGTGCGTGGCCTGCCAGAGCATCCCATGAAAGACGCATTCATTTACACTGATGGGTAAAAGTGGGTCCCAGTAGGATGAAGGACCAGAGAACCCAAAGGAAACAGGATTTGCAAGTGCCTTACAGAAGCAGCTATGGAGTCCTAGGTGATCAGGAGGAACACACTTGCCGGTACCTGAGTTTGCTGCTGAAGGATCCCCGGAGTGCTCAAAAGCTCCTGAAGTCTTTGAGAGCAACAATGTGACTGGATTCTCCACCCATCTTACATGGTTTGCATTTCCTGAATGTGACTAGGAATGGTGCTAAATTATATGCTGGTCCATGCTTTGCATATCCCTAAGATACATTTAGCGCACCAAAAGGGTGTGTAAGTGATAAAAGCCAGCAGCAGCAGAACTTCCAAATCATTCGTGAAAATCCCGTCCCTTGTTACTCTTAGGTAGAAATAAACTCATTAATTTCGGGTGGGATTCGTTCCACTTAAATTAGCCATCTAAAGGGTAGCTGGCTAGGACTGAGCTAGTCACTGTGGGATCCTCAGCGTCAGTGGAAAGCGATGCACACCTCCTAAGAGGCACGATGAATCAGAAACGCAATGATGCTATTTTCCAGAGCACCCTTCCAACAATATGCACTTCAGGGACTTTTAAGCCAGCGTTTGCAGCTTTGTGTTAAAATCTGTCAAGGGCTCGACTGCAGACTTCTTTCTTGTGTCAAAACCAACCACCATCTCCTACACTGTCTTTCCTAGCTTTAACCTGCTATTTAACCTTATTAAGACCTTTCTTGTGATCCCGCAAGCACTTACTTCTTTGATAATTTGTGGTTAAAGACCTTGCTGAATTTTTTTTTTTTTAAATCATGTGGTCTATCTCAACCTTTGTCCACACTAACTGACCCTTTCAAGGGCTTCCAGGCAGCTTGTAAGGCGTGAGTTCCCTCCAGAAGCTAAGTCAACTCTTCCACAGTATATTTATTCGTTTCCACTCATATATCATTTATTATTGCTTCTATCATTTTTTCAAGTCCAAACTGACCAGCAGTTTCCCAGAGCTTACCAGTACCTTTTAAGAAAAAGCTTGCATTATATGCGAGACACTTTTCAATCCTCTCATGTTGACAGGAGATGACTCCAGGTGGCAGCTCAGCTACTTCACCTTTCAGTTCCTGTAGCAGCCTTTGGTGAACACCACCTACTCCCGATTACAGTGTTTTGTTGATGTGGTCTACAGAGCTTCAAATCAGCGTTGCTAGAAGTGAAGCTACACTCCCTCTTCTGATCAGCAAATGTGGAGTTGCTCAATGTTTACAGTATTTACAAGCTAATTTTTTTAATCTTAATTTTGAACTGACTTTTTTCCTGTCTTACACTTTGACCATAAGCTTTTAAATATAGATGTAGTTATTTATCAAATGAACTTATTGCCTTTAAAAATAGCCCAGACAGTGCAAACTCTTCCACAGGTCCCTAGATCCCTGTTATTCTGCCAGTATACTTGGAAGAACTATGATCAAGCCCCAAAAAGAGGGGGGGCGGAAAAGAAAAAAGGTGTTGGATATTTTTCTAAATGCTGGAAAGACCATCGTGACCTCTGCAAAAAGCTCCAAGTCAGCTTTTACTGTCAGGACAGAGCTATCGTCACTCTGGCTGCCTCCTCCCAGAGGAACAAAAAACATTGTGGACGCTGACAGGGCCTGATTTATGGTTTGAGGTTCTTACTCAGATTCAGTCATCCAAGTGCTAGGAACGCATCTATTAACTTTGTACTTACTCCTCCGGGATGCCAGCTAAGTTACACAATTCACCTTCATCACTTTTTCCTTCAACTTTCAAATACAGAAATGCAGTGCGAGCACCTCAAGCTGCAATTCAGACTCAGAATTTAAACAATTCCAGTTCAAAAGAACTACTTAATTATGAAACGACAACCCCCAATACTCTTTTAGCTTCAGGTCAGATACCACTTCATCTGCAACAGCCAAACTCGGAACAAGTCTTAACAGAAGAACTTCAATCTGCATTAAAAATACCTCAACAGTATCAGCCACCAAGCATTCTCATGCAAGTTATGTGTAATTTAAACTGCTGCCTCATCCATTATTTCTGAAGAGCTCCCTTTTCCTCTGCAATGTTCCCTCTTTTTAACAAATACAACTTTTTTTTTTTTCTACAGAGATGAGTAACCTATCTGCATTTAACCTGAGAACACTTGAAAAAAAAGCTAGCAACAAAGCCAACCATCTCTCCCATCTCCATGTCTGCAAACAGGTTATTCAAATTCAGCAGAGAGAACAATTTTCATTAGGAAAGCACCTTCTCTTTGTCCTACAAAATTCCACTCGCCTTGCTGAAGCTATAAACCTCCCTAACACCACCACTCCCTACTACAGCCCGTAGTTAAACATCCAGCTAAATACCAGTGGCCTAGAATCGGCTCAGGTGCTACCACACAGCCTAAGAACTAGAAACTCTTGGAAGCTGTTAGGACAGATGCGGAAACCCAGGTGTGTATTCTCAAAATGCTTATTTTCCATCCCTGTGGTTATTTACAGAAGAGGTGCTCAGCAACGTGTCATAAGAACTACAGCCCCTCTCTCATCAGCAAGCGGTGGGGTGCAGGAGGTCCTGCCGGTTCTACAGCAGGTGTTGGCGGAAGGAGCTACAGGTTAAAACGCTGCTGCTGGCTATGGTATGCCACAGCTGCCTGCATCAGTTTATTTTTATGAAATGCATGAATTTTAAAATCAAGATTGCATATAACCTCATCCCTATGCCTTTGTGAAGAGATGTGCTGCAGGCAAAACCTGAATTATTGCCATCTATTATATCAGCATGTAATTAAGAGGCTTGCAATATGCCTGAACTGAACAAGCTGAGGGTGCCTAGGCCACAAGGCATCACCAGCTCTTTTACCGATGTTTTTTACTTACCGGTTTCATCCGCAGATTTCAGAAGATTCTGTGGATACTTTCCCAGATATGCAGAAAGCTGAAAATAACTGAGTAAGTAAAGAAGCCTAGAACTGAGTCAGCTCTTCCAAGTGCTAAATATACACTAGTCACTGAACAAGATGGTTCTCACAGCTATATGCTTCCCAACCCTTCTTCCCTCCCCATCACCTCTGCTCCTTCACTGCACAGGAGAATCACAGAATGTACAGGTGTAAGAGCCTAGGGCACACTAAAAGGTTGGCTCTACTTGCAGTCATCCAGCAGGCTGGGTGAATTTAGGATCGATTCCTGTTGTCAGAAGGAAGATAACAGGGAGAAAATCTATCTCCAACAATGAGGTTATGTGAAAACTCATGCAACTGAACACGGTGGGGAATTGGTTATAGGGCTGATCCTTCCTCTCTCATTTATGCTGGTGCCAAAGAAGAAACATTTTTGAATTACAGGATGATGGAAATTGAATACCACTTTTTTCTTCACAAAAATAGTTCACTAAAACCAAGGTACCTGTCACTTACTAGTAAGTCCACAATATGCCTTCTTCATCAAATTCTGCAGACTCATCCTTGGGTCAGAGAAGTGCAGAGGATCCAGTGTTTATTTTCAGACTTTTGTCAGTATGATTTTTGTAACACAGGGAACAGAATTCTTGAAATTCTCTTAGTTTTGGGTGTTCTTAGTATCAGTCTAAAGCTGTTAAATCATTTTTGGAAGGAGGTAATTAAGAAAGGTATAACATCTTAAGACAGATTTGGGCTTTTTAAAACAAAATCCCTAGTCCCATTTAATTTACTGTTACTTGGGTTTCCAATACTGGATAATTCTCTCAAGGCCATAAATGAACTTCCCCCCCTTTGCCAGTCCCAGCTTCCCCTGTTTTGGATTAGCCAAGAAGCCACAGAAACCCACTTAGTCCTTGAGTTCTTTTAGCTGGCACTGGGTTTCTCATAGCTCTATTTCTGTAGGGTTACAACGTACCAAGAGTCAAATTCCATAAAGTTGTATAATTAATGAAGTATTGTGAATACATATAAAGCAAAGACCACAACAGACATACAAAGTGCTTTAGGTATGTGCAAACACTACCTCGTGCAGAACAGGCTGCTCTATCTGCATTAGAGATACAAGAAACTGAGCTATTCACCCATGGCATGGGAGTAATTCTGATTTGCCACTCCTACCCCTTCTCCATCAGTCCTGTGGTTATAAAATGCCCCTGAAATGTTACATGGGGCATCATCTCCTCCTATAGCCAAGTTATCTGTGCAAGTGCCTAAATACTACCCTTTTTCTTTTTTCCTGCTGACAAGCAGAGATGCTCCAGTGGCTATCTGTAAATGCAGACTACTTCTCTCTATCCAAGGGTGCTGCAGGGCTCCAAAAAGCACTGAAGTCATCCTAATGTATTTTGATGTCCTAGGAAAGCAATCGCTGGATGAATAGCAGCAACAGGAGAGGTGAAACACAGAAAGATAAAGCAGCACAGCAGAGATTGATGCTTTAGTATTCAGTAAATGTGCGTGCCAATTCCCAAACCAGATGCGACAAAACTGGCTACTGTCTGCATTCCTCAAAGACTGTGTTGAAGGAAATCCTGACACAAGTGGATTTTGATTGATTGAATTATCTTTTGAGTATTATTTTATTTTTCTGTTTCTTATAAACTGATTGTGTGAGTTAACTTGTGACTCTGCAGGAAGCTATTGTGACAACTCAGAAAACGTCTTGGTAATACTGCCAATAAGTGCTAGCAGAGGATGTAAGTATCACCATCACTTTTCAAGTAATCAACTGACCTCCTGCTTAATTTTCAGCATGCTAAGGGATCAACCATAAACTAGTCTTCACCTAAAATTCCTCTATACTAAAGGTAAAGCATTTTCTGGTATACGAACAGTCAGGTGTAGACTATTTGGTCTGCCATATTGGCCAAATTCTACTCAAGTCTTTCTAATATTATCAGAGAGCATTCTGAATTTCTAGAGATTCTGCCACTACTTACTACAGCATCTCCCCAGCCGTTCTACAGCACTCCCACATTGGAAGCTGCATCCTTTTCCCACTGAAAATGAACTATTATTGATTCTTTCAGAGAATCCATGAGCGGTAAAAATATTTCACTGACAGAAAGAGCCACTGAATTACCCTTTGTGCCTTTCATACATGGTATATACATGTCACAGTTTAATATAGAGAAAATAATTGTTGACACACAATAATTACATAAATGATATATGTGCAATTTAGTGTTTTATCAAACAAATACAGTAGCTAACCAAAATCAGATTGCTGATAATGGGAAATTACATTAAAGCCTATGTTACTATGGTAATTATTGGTCATCTGAAATGATATACGCCCTGAAACACAACGCAGAAAATTATCTTCCTGTGAAATAAGAAATACAATAGAAATAAAGTTAAGGGACATGTTTATTTTGGAGCTTTCTGCAAGCAAAATTGCTTTGATACAAAATGAGTTCAATGATACAGTGCTACCATCCACTCAAGCGAAAGAAAACCTCACATTTACATGAATGCACTTTATATTGATATTCTTACAGAATAATAGTTCAGATATCCAGAAGGTGTCTGGCCTCATTGAAAGCAATGGCACAGAAATGCTGCAAGGTACTGGAGTATCATATTACTGGCGAGTGCTTAATTAACTCTGAGTTCTCCAAGAGATGCTGTATAAATAAGGGTACTGTGACTGTGGGTTTGTCTTCCTTAGTAGTTTTGACATACATCCTTTAGTGTTTGTTTAGTTAGCTCAAACTGTGTAATTGTGTCTTTTGGCTTTTTAGTGTTCTCTTTTTCTTTTTTAAAGAAAAATCATGAGGTATCCTTTACTTTTAACTAATGACATAGTGATAGGCCTATTTTATTCAGGTTGCAGAGACTTACTGTACATTCAGTACACTGTACATTCGGCAATTATTTTTAGTGTACTTTCTACACATTACTGTGTACAACTGTTAGTTTACATTAAAATTCTTCCCCCTTCTCACAGGATATGGCATAAACAAAACCAAATCTGACAAAAATTATACACATAAAATAAGAAGACAAATACACAAATAAGGCCATCTGCAGAATTAAAAATCCACCTCTTGCGATATTTCACAATAATTTCTACATAATATTTTACATCTTATGAACTTAAATACTTAACGCAAAAGGAAAAGACCTTTACGGAGCCAATCACATTATCTCTTCAAGGACTTGTCCAATTTGCTGGCTACTGGCCTTCTCTGGGGTGTTGGAATTTTAGAAGGCTTGGCTGATCCTGGCCGAGAACCTGCTCGGGGTGTCGGTCTGCTTGTAGCAGGAACAGTCTCTGACATATCTGAGCATACAGACTGGATTTCTGAAATGTCAAAGTCAGATGCGTCACTGCCTCGGCGGCTACTTGACCTGCTGCCAGCCTTGCTTCCTGCTCGGCTTCCAGGTCTGCTTGGAGTCCTTCTCGTTTCTGGAAAGAGAAAAGTCATCAGTATTAGAGGTAAGGATGGAAAAGGCATGCAGGTCTTTGGCAACCCCCAAAATTCTTCATTGCACAAACTAAACTTTAGACCTTTGGCAGGCAAGCTAGATGATGATCAAAGTTCACCTTATTAAACAGGAGCATAAAAAAATGCCATATCTTCCACTAAAGAGAATGAAATGTGAGATCAGTGCTGAGACATAGTTAATTCGTCACTAGCACATCTCATTAAAAATGAGCAACCTTTCTTGACTTGCGAGACATGCATTGTATATTCACTCAACAGCCAGATCCTTTCTTTCCCCTGCCATTTTCTCAGCTATGAATTGAAACAATTCAGTGTCTGGCCTCTTCTTGCATTCAGGACTTCTCAATATACGTACCTTGGAGATGCAGATGAATAACCCAATTTTTAAATGTGTATATCTCTCTTTTAAAAAATAAATAAATAAATAAATAAACCCCATGCAGTTGAAAGCTGCAAATAAACAAGGGCAGAGTATACATTCTTCCGAACACAGGGCTGAGTAAATGAGGTCTCAGCAAGCCTGCTAAAGTGAAAGCCTGCCCAGACAATGTGGGATGAAGAAGAAAACCACAACAAAGAATCTTAAACAGAAAAACATTAATGTGTTTTTTCTAATTTTCCAATTACTTATTGAATCTTTTTGATGTTGACAAATCTAGTTCCCTGTGTGTTTGAAGAACACTAAGTTGAAACTGAAATCTCAGGTGACTCATTTTTCAAATCACCTATAACTTAAAAGACATCTACTCTTTGAACAGGATTTTCCAGCACTGCTCAGTATGCTTTACAGACCTTAAGATGTGAGGGAAAGCCAGCAGAGCTATCTTCTGTTCTAACCACCTAGCCCTCTCCCTTACACAGGATCCTCTCTGAGGATCCTGGAAGAGCACAGCTTCACTGCTTTCTATTTTCATGCACTGTTTTAAAAATCTGATGGGATATTTCATGAATAAGGTAATCTACAACTGCTCCCTGCAGTTCTTCTTTCAAAAGATCTGGACAAGTCACGATTAAGCAACCCCTTTGCTCCATCACAATTGAGCATAACTTGAATACTGTGAAGAACTGAACGCTTTCTTTGAAGTAAGTGCTTCCCTAGTTCCTTAGGCACATACATTGGAGATACTGTTGTCAAGAAGGTTGTAGTCATGAATTTGTATCCAGAGCTGAACGCACCTGCTGTGCAACCATGTGAACGGAAGACCATTATCCTGGCTATGTGCACCCTTGGCAATACTTATGCGGAGACCATAGGACTTTCACTCTTTCCTGCTCTTGTGACATCTCCCTCATACCCTAGCATGACCCTAAGTATTCAGGTGGGAAACAAAGCAAGCGGCAGATCAAACTCTAAGGTCAAGACACTCACCTGCAAACTGAGCTCTGACTCTGGTAGCTGCTGTTGACAGGATGCCGCTGTCTTCTCCAGAGTGGAAACCCTTCCCTGATAGATACCCTGGCAGTCTGAGTTTGCTTCCTTGAATTGGTGTTCCCTATGCAAAAAAAAAAAAAAAAAAAAAAAGTTTCAGTTGTAACTACTGAAGATAAGATCTGGTATTAGGTAGTTCATAGCTTAGAATATGATCATCAAAACAACATTCACTGTGAATCTGAAATACTGGATTGAGTCATTAAAGACATTTTTCATGATGTAGAGTTTTGAACATTCCTTTAGCAGTTAATATTTGAAGTAGTCCAAATGTAAAACCACAACAACAAAAAAAATCACTTTAACAGTCTGCTTGACATTAACATTTTAGCATTCTTTGTGTGTGTTTCAATGCATATAAAGAAAGAAAAATGCTACCTTCTCATGATTAGTCAAGCACATAAGATTAGTTGATGGTACATGACTTAAATCAACAAAGAAAAGTAGCTGAGGTTTTATGTCTGCACAGCTTGACTTTCTACCATTCTGACTATGGTTATAGGTGATAAATACATTTGTTTCAATTTTATAAATACTTGGATGGTAAAACAAAACTACCAATGTTCAAAACCTTTTGCTAGAAAAAAGCAGAAAGAAGACATAGAACTAATTTTAAAAGTTCCTGTTTTCACTATATTGTCTGAAATGTCTCTACTCATATCTTACCCTGTCTGCTTTCTCATTTCTGAAGTAAAATGAGCCTTGATTTACAATCTGTCCCAAATGGGAAAGTTTCTTTCAAAGCCAAATCCTCAAATCTCAAAATGCATGTAACATACTACATAGTAGATGTATGCAAATAAGAGGAACACTACAGTATTTATGTTGATTTGATCAACACAAAAATACTAAGTAAATATCCAAAAAGAAGAGTAAACACTGCAGTGATGAGTGTGGCCCACTGAGCAGCCTGGATCCCAGGATCCTGTGTTCTGTGCCTTTGATCCCCATACAGTGCTGGGGCAGAATTCGGTACTGAAAATCAAGATCCAGAAGAGTGCCTAGAGCTAAGCACCAAGCAGAGGGGCAGGGTAGGAGCCTGCCAGCTCAGATCACTTCTGGCACGTCTGAACACAAGAGCGTTGGGAAGCTACAGAGCAGACAATCCACTGGCTCTAACAGGGGTGTTCACAATGTTAAACTCTCTTTAAAGCCAAGTACAAGTGATTAACGTCCAGCCAGCCACACCTTGGAAATCTCTGCTACACAGAGACTGCTTGGGAGGATAAGGAGAAATGGAAGGCTCTCCATTATGCCTGCTGAAGCTGCTGCACTTTGGGCAAGGCACTG
Source organism: Chlamydotis macqueenii (assembly GCF_036417535.1). NCBI lineage: Eukaryota > Metazoa > Chordata > Aves > Otidiformes > Otididae > Chlamydotis > Chlamydotis macqueenii. The sequence goes on from NC_141558.1 coordinate 27,063,855, forward strand.
GGATAGAACCACTGGTGCAAGAAGAAAAAGCTATCAAGCTTGCTTTTCAGTTTAGCCCTAAACTCAAATGCAGTCTACATATAAAATACGTAACGGCGGCTTTCTTGGGCCAAAAATGCTGCAGAATGCCTCAGAAATTCACCGCATCCTACCCCACCCCAGTCATTCCATTTATAATCTTAAACCATGATGGCTTACATAAAAACAGCTCACTGAAACTACTGGCTCTTTTAAGAGCAGGTGAGAAATATGGTGCCCCCATTTGAATTCAATGCCAACTGCTTTCACTTCATTGTAATTCAATGAAAACAACACCTTTCCCTATCTATAAATCCTTTAAAGTACCATCAATTAATCTTACAATTCAGTTACCAGCTAAGAGTTGAAAGAAAATACAGGAAAAGAAACTGACAACTGACTCAACTTTGTGCTATTGTTAATCATTCTAAGCAACAGCCCCCTGTACTTGAAGGGCTGTACGCATATACACGCCTGCAGCGTGCACAAGTGACACACCCACTCGCACAGGAGGGAGTAGAAAGTTCGTTATGCATCTTTGAGCAAAGCCACGTCAAGGTCACGTAAACTTAGCTCTGGAAGGTGTCACAAATAGCAATAGGCATCAAAGCACAGGTATGTGAAAGGCAGATTCAACAGAGGTGATGGTAGCACAAGCTTTCCCTCACCGAGCCCTCCTCCGTCTAACCCAGGGCAGGAGTAACTCCTACAAGTGACAGGTCAGTCTGCAGCACGATCCAGCTGCAATCTTTTCACTGACTGTAATGACATTAGAGTAGCCACTTTGGCTCCAAGCCCATTCAAATTTTGGTCATACAGCTTGATTGCCGGCACAATCCTAACTGCTATACTGGCAGTTTCTATGTAAGTCATGGGCTGGAAATAAGACCAAAGCTCGTTTCCTGTTAAGTCATCAAATAGCTATCTTAGTAGTGCAGCGACTGGTCACTACTTCCCTACAGTAAACTTTCAGTTGTTGGCAAGACTTGTATATGACAGTTAGTCTTTTGTGCTATCTTCTTTACAGTGACTGGGTATTTCTTTATGTAGCGGTTTTGCACTGGAGATCATAATTTATTAACCTCATTCCTGCAGTTCAGGAATATTACAGTATATTATGAACTCATAGTAAACAGTTTTAGGAAAGAAACCTGCAAAGTACATAAACTGCTTTATTTTTTTTTAAAAAAGTACTTTTTCTGCATTTGCTCATCCAGTTCATTGCATACTGTTACAATTTATTAACCATTTGCACTTTAAAAATAAATTCACTGAGGTTGAGTTTTCCTAATAGGCAAAAACATAACAAATAGAGCATCAAAAGAAAGACTGGGTGGGGGGGGAACTTGACAAAGGTCTAAAATAAAGACAATGTATTAATATGCAAAGGATGTTGCAGCTCTGAAGCACTGAAACTCTAGTGGCTGTTAGTGAAGTGACAGTTTTAGTGAAGAAAGGTCTCATTAGACTAGAATCTCTGGCCTTACTGTACCTCTGCAGATGACCCTTGATAGTCTGAGGACTCTGGTGGCTTAGGAGGAGTTGCCATTTTGCTGTTTGTCAACCATGGTCTACCATAGTTGCGTGTTAAATGATGGGGTGTCTGTATGAAACAACGGTAAATCAAAATATGAAGGACAGTAGATGGAAAACAATGTCATGGAGAAAGATATCCAGGCTTTCACAAGGAGATCAAATCTCATAGTAGAAATAAAAACTAAGCAGAAAGAGTTGATGACAAATGTTCTGAAACGAAGAGGTGGCAGAGCTTATTTTTAAAATGAAATGGAGAGGTTCATTGTTCTTTCAGAGCTTATTCCCAAACTGTCAGTTAGGTCATACAGCACCTTAAATGTAAATAATTCTTTTATTCCCGAGTTGCAAACAAGCACCAGAGGAAATACACTGAAAAGACTTCTCCGATCCTTCCCAGATTATGAAATAAAATTGAGATGCTTCTTCCCTATCAGCTAAGGAAAGCACCAATATTGTTGGGGTAAGGAAAAAAATTTTTTTTTTAAATCTACAATCGATTTGTTAACCAGTGCAGTTTTGTATGTTTCTCCTTACCTTCGGTGTACTTGTAGCAATCGCTTGCGGGGCAGCTGCCTGGCCAGCTTGACTTGACAGAGAAGTAGATCTGTTGGGAGAACCAGCCCTTGAAGAGGGTCGTGATCTACGGCCCCTTGGTCGGAAAGCTGCCATGCTTTGACTGGCACCATCTGCCAAAATGAACTTTTCACGCAGCTCCACATTCGTCCTCCCTTTGGCTGCAGCAAAGAAAAGTGTTAATTTAGTCAGACATGAAAACTGTCACAAGGCTGCTTATTGTCATTTTTGCCATGCCAACTCCAACACATTTTAACAATAAATTAAATGCATTACTGTGTAATGCATTTATTTTGGACACAGAAGAGTTATGTGCAGAACTCGCTTATTCTAATACTTTATGCCAGCAGGAATGAACCACTGTCAAAGGAAGTCAGCGTGATAATGGAATGCTCAACGTGCTAAATCACTGTTAATCAATCAACTATTAATACATAGACACAGCCTCATGAGCAGTTTTGCTAACTCTACAGCTACTCATAATAAATAATACTTGCTTGGGTGTTCCAGAAGAAATTGCTAAGTACAAATTACAGGAAAGCAGCAAATATATTTATTCAAAACTATGAAGTTATGTAGTTTGGCAACATGCAATGACGAACACAAAATCCAAACTATGATGAGGTAATTGGTGGCTAAGCACTCACACACACACATACAAACAGACATATGAGATAATGTTCCGCAAGAATAGATGCAAGACATGTTAGCATTTAACTGTGTCAGTGTGAACGACAACAATTATTTTTTAAACACTCTCAAAGGGTGTAAAAAAAAAAAAAAAAATTAGCTTGCAAAGCACCAGCCCATGTAGGAACACATTAAGCTAAATGTGATGGGTGTAGCATATTGTTAAAAGTATATATTTTAATAAAGTGGGAAGGAAATGAAGAGAGGAGAAGAGGAGGAGGAGAAGGAGACAAAGAGAGGGGTTTGCCAACCTATAGTAGGCTGAGTGGTAATTGAAGAGTTTGATTCCGAACGTAACATTTTACTCCCGTGATGATGAACTAGAAAAAATGACACAGGACATGGGTCACATTAAAGAAAATCGTTAGCAGGAGAAGAAATCAAGTACAGCAGCTGCATATGCAAGAGACTCAGAGCACCAGGCCAAAAGACAGGACTCAGAGCAAAAGCTGTCTCTAAGTGCTCTGAGGTGAGTTCTCAAAGGCCTCCTAGGCAAAAAGGAAACAGTGTTTGGATGGACTCAGCTGCAGTCCCAAATATACTCATGTAATAGTTTTTATCTGCTGACATAAAGAAGTAATATAAGCTGAAATCATTTTATATAACTAGGTCCAACACTTTTTAAAGTTGTTAATGGCAATAGTTCTTTGAAATGCAGTTTATCTGAATAAATGAGAAGCCCTTGGTGGAAATGCAGATTTGCTAGGCGAAGTGCTTAAGGAAAAGTCTGAACCTGCACCACTAACATCAATGACTACTTCGCATCACTGACTTCAACAAGACTAGGATTAGGCACCAATGCACAAAGTCCAGCGTCTGGATGATTGTATAGAGATCAGTATTCCTTTAGACCCACCGTGTTGACTCATCTGCTTGTGTATTTTCCGTGAAATAGGGCTGAAGTACTACAGAAAATACTATAGAGGTACACAGGACACAAAGTTCATTTAAAGAAGCGGGCATAAAGTTCCAAAGGACTCTCAATCTGAGGACAGTAATAAGGAATTCCAATAAATTAATTAGATCGTTAAGTATTGTCTCTCTCAGTGGAAACCCAAGTAGGAATTGCAACAGTCTACCTGTCAATAGGCCTGAGAAAAATGTTTGGTATGCATCAAAACTAACCAAGTTAACCCTTCAGTGAAGTCAGATATTTTGAGGCACGTTTCATTTTCCACTACTGCGCACTTTGAGGAACAGGAGTAGAAAGCTGCAACAGATGGCTCTGCAGGCATAAATTACTTTCCCACAGTAGCAGGTGCAGAATCAGGTGCTAAATTGCAGTTAGACCTGTAGTCTAACCCCCCTCAAAATGTGACCTTACTGTTACATTTCTTTAGCAAATAACATATGCAGTATGTTGGTAAGCAAAAGGACTGTTATTAATACTGCTGAAAAACTCACAGATGTCATCACAAGGTTATGACAGCTCTTTTATGATACTATGACAGAAGTTTTATAGGCACCTTTTAAGCCTGCACACAAAGGTTTCTAAGCCCTTAGTGGCATACTGTCAGCACTTACGCAATTTTGCATTCGCTTATTTTTGGATTTAACTTCCTTTAATTAACATGACAATTGCTACGAATACAAGCTCTCCATCCTCCTGAGGTCCCAAAGTAGAAGCTGTGTGAGACAGCTGACACTGCAGTAAGGTCTAGAAGACAGCTGATGTCTCTGTCTTCACTAGCTCACTTGCCTCTCCTGAACTCCTCCGTGCTGTTCTCACACTGTTTACAATATTGACTATGATTCTATGGAACTCCTGAGAGTTAAAAATCCAGTAAACTTATCGCTGCTAGATAACTAGACAAAATTACCCAGTTACAGAATGTCAGCTCATTCTGAACACAGTCATTATTATACTTTCTGCAGTTTTACTACTCCAGCTATTATTTAACTTGCATGTCTCCCATCTCCTTGACAAATGGCATCTTTACTATCTCCAATTGTTCCTCCAAGAACAGTGCCAGACAGTGCCTACTTCACCACTACAGAAGTAGTCCTTCCAACAAACTAATGTCCCTGTGTACTGATAAAACAATGCATTTGACACAATGACCCGGAGGGCACGGTGACAGAGTGCTCCCTGCTTCCCCAGAGCACAAGGTCCTCCTGATCAGAGCATGTTCCGCTCGCTTTGTACAAGGCTTACGGTTCTGTGGAGGATGCCAATGAAAAGACAGGGCTACAAAGGCAGAGCCTGCAAGCCTGGACGCAGCCACTGGTCAGAGAATATTTTTTGTGGCAGTGGTGTTACTCTTCAATTCAATTGTCTTATTTTGATTTACTGCCTTAAAACTTCTCTCTTGCTGAGAAGGTTTTATTGGACATTTCTGTGTGCTATTTCTGCCAAGTCATACAAGCAGCTTACATGCCGTAAACTCTGTTTGGGCTAAGTTCAATTCTTAATTACACCACTCTAATGCTGGAGGAACTGCGCAGAAGACACCACAATTACTCTAGACATACATCAGTGCAGAGGAACTTAACCATGGGATTCAAAGTTTACAAAAACAGATCATTACGTGACATTTAGTGAGATGATGTTTACAGAACTGGCATTTTATACAACTCAATCTCCATCTTGAGACAATGAATGGTGACTGTATGTAAATAATTATCTGCATGTCCATTTTAACACGGGTGTTACATACCCCTGCAAGGATCATTTTTCACTAAGAACTCATCAAGTGCCATCCAGCCACCTCCAACACGAACCATCACTGTACTTCTTAGGATACGAACAAGGCGTAGTTGTTGAGAGTCACCAAACTGCAGTAAAAATCAAACAACAGTGTCAAGCTCCCAATCATTCAGATGCAATTCAGCGCTGTTAGGTTAAAAATCAGACACTTTAAAAAGTTTATCTTAATATTTAATTATTAGTAAATGCTAAAAAATCAGATTTATTTATGCAGATTATTAAAGCCGTTAAGATTTCAAATCAGATGCCGCTGCATTAATCCAAAGGAGATGGTAGGACGGTAAGAAAGAATCTCAGGTTTAATTTTATGCTTGATTCTCAGGTGTCTGAGCTCATAAAGGAAGCAAAATTAGTACCATATTATTTAATTGTTTACGATCTGTGTTTGTGCAAATTAATGAAGACCTATTTGCATTATTTCACTGTTAAAATCTTAAGCAAAGTCTCTTCTGCAACAGTCTGGATTTTAATGATGTCAGCTGAAAGGAAGGCAGCATCACTCTAAATAATCAGTATGTGGGCTGGAAATTCAATGCATCACGAGTGTTGCACAGTTCTATCAATTGATTCATTTACAGGGATATCTTCAGGTATAGCGTTGACACTGCTGCCTTACAGTGAGGTGCATGTGGGGAAGGGAATATTAAAGCAGCAAAGAATGACTGACAGCTATCATTAGTGTCCCTTATTATAAACTGTTTGCCACTCCGCTGTCTACACATTGAGGTTCTTCACAATTCAGAGATGCACAAAAATTGGTTTCACACTAACTGTGGTACTAGCCCATCCTTCCTTTGGGCTGGTGGCCAGGCCTAATGTAAGTTTTGCTCTTGAAACCCGTATAACAAAATCTGTATGCGGTTTCTCTGCTCAAATCTGGGTCAAAGAAAACACGATCAAAATGTTGACCCCACAATCTCATGAAAACTAACCAGAAGAATTCAGGACTTCTTAGCCAATGTCACTAAAATATTTATTTTAATATTAGATCATCAGGCCAAGTGTAGTGCTCTCACACACAAACACGCAGAGCACTCACTGAAACCAACGGGAGTCCAATATACCTCTTTAGGACAATCTTTGACTCTTGGAGGAGGCTGGCCATAGTTCAACTGTACCTACTTGCTCCAGTGAAGGGACTGAAATGCTTTAAATGCAAACCACACAAACGTGCTCCCTACTTGTTAAATGACTTCAGTTGTTTGGTACTACTTAAGTCAAGAAGAGAGAGTAAGTTTAAAGGAATATTACTTTTAGGAACCAAACAAAAGCAAAGCTTGCCCCTTAATTTAATAATATTTTTTTTGTTATAAATAAGAACATTCACATAAGCATTATTTGAAAGGGCTTTTTAATAATGCATTCAATATGTGCCGAACAAAGAACCATTTTACAGACGTAGATCAAAGTTTAAAAAAAGAAGTGGCATCCAAATTGATGCCGTTTATTTTCATTGGCTTGTTTCTACAAAGAACTTTTTTCTAGAGGTTCTAAAGACACTGTCTTTTTTCTTTGATTTATTTTTTCCCCATCCCAGCTTAATTATTCTGTTAGATCCCAGCAGGCAGCTATACCAAGGGTCAGATACAGTATCCTTTGGAAACTGCCTACCTGGGCTGTGATTAATTCAGACAGTGGGGTTCCTGGAAAATAAAGCAGGTATCTATCAAGGCTTTTTTCCTAATGGTACTCAGGCCATTTCCTTGAACAATATTTACCATTGATTCACTTAATCAGAGGTAAATACACTGGGATAAAAACACAGAGGAAGTCTAGTTTAAGCTACAAAAAGGCCTGTTCTTGACAACAGCCATACAACATCACTGTCACTAGAGAAGCCTCAGCCAACTTGCTGTAGGTGCTTTTTACTATAATGCTGTTCTGCACCAGTAAAAGTTAGATGCTTTAAAAAAATACCGTATTTTTCCCAGATCTGAGAGTATAGATGGCAGATAAGAGTATTAACATAATTTCAAATAGTCTTTTCAAATAGAGGCTTGTTCTATATGTGGAAAAGATTTTAAATTATTACTTAGATATATTGCTTGAGGCACGTAGTAAGATTATGCACTGTTCTTTGTGCTTTCTTCCATACTTCAGCAGACTTTGCTAGTTAATAAGAATGCAACTACATTTTCAACATCTCTAGCTTTAAAACAGCTAATGCTGTTAACACTAGCGTGCCCAGGATGGATTCTACATATTATTGCCTTTATAAGACCATGAATAAGATACTAATGGTATCTGGTTTGTGTAAGGCATTTCCATTCTTACCAGGCAAGCATGATTTAACACTTTAGGAAGCTGTATATCATTATGTACCACAGGAGTAAGCAAGCACTGGCTAGCGTTTCCTCCCCGTACCACTGAACAGTGTCACTCACTGATGACCCAACTGACACAAAGTATTCTTAAACACAGCTCAAACACATTATAGCCTTGCCATGGCTCTTTGAAAACACCTTGGGACAGGGAATAGTCTAAACTGGAACAACAAGTTTATTTTGCCTATTTCCAAAATATGTATTTAATGATTCACTGTGTTAGTACATAATATACCAACAATCAGTTAGGTTCTTAATCAGTCTGCTTGATTGCATAGGGATTATGAGGTTTTTTTCCCTGAAAATTGAAGTATTTTTCACCTAATTTGCAATAAATGTGATATGACACTGGAATCTGTTTACTGTGAATAACCTTTAATCTGATAGCCTAAAAAATACAACACAATTTTGAAGCATTCTGCTATAAAACTGATAAAATAATTCTAAAATTGCTGTTTAAATGCTCAAGATTTTTTACTATGAAAATTGCTGCTGACCATTATCTGGTTCCTTTAAAAGTAATCTCCTTAATGAGGAAAATGGCCAAAGAAAGCAGGTGAAGGACTAAGAGGAAGGATCCTGAGACATGGAATAGCTCCATAGCATTTAAATAAATACCACAGCTGATCAGCAATGAATTAGCTGAAGATGAAAGGATGGCAAGAAGACTGACCAATGCAAGCTTAAGTCACTATGCGTTAGAAAAAAAGGAAAAAAGAAAAAAAAGAAACTTCATAACACATTCCACTGTTTTATACCTGATTTCCCAGGAAGAACTGATAAGAAATGAAAAATGGAAGAAAGACACGATTAGTTTACAGGAAATTCTCTATATGACTCTAGAACACATGCAAACTAATACATTAGACATTCTAAATAAAGTATCTACTTCAGAGATGAGCAGGTAGCTAGCCATCCAGAGACTGAATATTGGAAAATATTCAAGGCCTTTGTTTCCTTCCCATTGCTGTTTTTGTGGTCTTTTAAAATAATCTACAAGTATTTAGTAATCTCTCTTAGCCAAATATTGCATTTTTAATCTGAAATTGTTCTGGTTATTGAATTTAGGGGTAGATGATCTTTATCTACAATGTGGTATTTATTCTTTTGTGATCTAAAATAATTCTGCAAATACCTAACACATTTCTTACGCTTCTTCAAAAGGAACAGTGTGCTCCAATAAAATGAGAAGGGAGGATAAAAGTGATTGAATACACTTTGGTGAAAGATTTTTGAAGTACAACACAGTACCAGAGGAAAATATCAGTCACTGTTTTTATGAAACTAACAGAAGATCAGCTACAGTTTAGACACTTTCAGTATCCAGGCAAAAATATTGGCTTTTCAGGAGCTGTTGTATGTATGTATGCATATGTGTATGTATGTATGCAAGCAGCTAGCTTTAAAAAATTCCCATACATAGAAAACAGTTTCAGCTAAAATAAATACAAGCAGTAGGATTTTCCCATATTTTTAGCCTATATGTTCTAACAATAAAAAACCACAAAATTTAGACAAGCTTAAAGTAAGAAAACATAAAACCGTCATACAAAATTTCTGTAAATTAATGTAGCCTAATTCCTTGCATAAACCATGTCACATGAAGAATCTTTAAGCTGAAAGAACTAAGAAGGTCCTTAGAAGACTTACCCTGTACTTGTTATCCCCAATCTGTTCCACTTGAAACCGTTTTGCACATTTACATTTAGCTACCTGCCTTGTAACCTGAAAAAAAACCACAACTGGATAATTACTTTACTCCTAATACCACATTTCTAAAGATTTGTGTAACTGGTAAAACTTCAAATTATATAGGAGTGAACATCAAATTAATTATTACAGACTTTGACCCCAGTAGAATAGAGTACAATCTAAGAAAGCAGAGAATATACCTCATCTTCAATTTTGTCAGCATCTGTGAGAGGCTTGTATGCATCCTTGTTTGGATGAAGAGCTGCTACAAATTCATAATAGTCAATATATCCATCACCATCTCTATCAAAAATGTCTGCAACAGCACTCATTTCAAGTCGACTTGTTGGGAATTCTGTAAGACAAAGACAAAGACAACAAAAGCTAAGTTTTTTGGCTTTTCAATCTCATTACAATGAAAGGCTTTATCCGAAATATTAAAAGGCTTTTAGGCACTAGGTGACAGATAATGCTTATAAAAAAAAAAAAAAACAATGACATTCAAAAGAGTGAAGAATCTTTCTGAACAATCTGGATCTCCAATGTTACCTAGATACTGGATTAAAATGAATATCACAGTGTGGCTTGAAGAGAGACATAGAAGAGAGGGCACAGATTAAACTGTAAGTTATAAGTGGGGTCTTTTTAACATTTTGACCTTCAAAGTGCATAAAATACCACAGATTAACAAGATGAATTATTAGTGGGGCAAGGTCAAGCGAGAACTTCACTACTAATTAAATGTGGAATGCAAGGCCTTCCCACTGCAGAAATATGCACAATGTTTAGCTAAATCCTTCTTTAGATCAAGTTCACAGCAGCAGAATATTAACCCACACAGATATTCTCTATGGAAAAGACAAAGAAAACTTCAAGATGGCGAACAGGGATTAAATCATGAGTATTTAGCAGTTATAACCAGTTGATACCAATTGAGTTAAATGAGTAAGCTTCTGAACCTCTTGGTGGCATCAGGGTTTTTTCATCAACTTCTGTCAATTCATGCAAAATAGCATTGTGCACACATAGCGACTATATTACTGCATTTCCTAAGGCAGGAGGAAAATATATACACTACAGTGTTCTCCTACTGAATAACTTTAAAGTGAGATGCTAAAAGCAGCCCAATTCTGAATCTCTGCTGCTCAAAGAAAAAGTTTCTATGATCTGAAGATAAAGGATTATTTTAAGTGGTAGGCTCTTATCTGTTATGAGTCAGTTGCTAAAGGGAAACGTGATCACACAGAGACCTGATGTGGAAGGCTTATGTTACCACCAACTATGCATACCTAAGGAATACCAATCCATCAGGAAAGCTAGGAAAAGTCCCTTCCTAGTCTGACTGCTTGACATTTTGATCCTCATTATACAGGTATATGAACACGGTCATGGTTCATGGAAACACTGGTTTCAGAAATTACATGGTATCCTTCTGTAATTGAAACTATTCCATGAAGTTCTTTAATAAAAATCATGTGATCATATAAACGGATTTTGAAAACTATCTGTAGGTTTTATAAGGTGTGTTTACTATTCTGATCAATCAATGAAAAGCAATTGTTGAAGTGCTAGTGTACTGTAGGAATGACAATCCAAGTCCAGTAAATCAGTAAGCTATTAATTAGCCAATAATATAAATGTGACATTTGTAATCTGATTCATAATGTAAAAGAACTAGAAAGAGTTTCTAGAATCTAGAAATATTTCCAAGTAAAATAATTATCGTTTAAATTAATCACAATTAATTACTTCAAAAGGGAAATCTGTGACCTTCTTACACAATAAGCTGCATAGGGTACACTATACAGATATTAAGATTTAATGAGATGTTTGTTCCAAATTAAACATTAAGGTAATTTAAAAACTTACTTGAAGAAAGAATTCCATCGATAAATTCCTGTCTCGTTATCTTTCCATCCTGATCTTTATCAATCCTCCTAAAGAAGTCCATCACACGAGACTTCTTATGGTTCATCCATCGCATGTATTTTTTCCTCCAAATATCAAAATCAAAGTTGGCAAATTCTCTCAGCTAAATAAAAGAGAGACAGGACTTTTTTCAGTTTAAATCAATCAGCCTAGAAAATCAATGAGATACACTATCTTTTAAATAATTGGTTCTTTGAGGACTTACATAAACATTTTAAACATCTTAACTCTCTTCAGATTTAAAATGAGAATGACAGCTTTCAAGCATGTTAAAGCACATGTACCACAGTGTTTTCAGTTAGCTGTATCATACAATATAATACAACAAATATGGAAGTTGTTTACAGTACTTGCAGTATTGACAATTTAATCTAGGGTAATAAAATTAGGCAAAAATTATGTATATTCTGTACAGTCCTTTTCTGACCTCTTCAAGTCTGTCCAAAGCATCATTAAGTTTCCTCCTTCTTTCCAAGGCCAGAAGCCAGACTTGCTGCCATTTGCTGACTAAAAGGTTTACCCGCGGATTCTTGGTTTCAATTTGTGCCTGGGCTGCTGACGGATATATGCCTGGTGTCGGGGAACGCTTTCCTGTTAAAACGTGATTAAATGTGTAAGTCTCGCTCAGTTCAAACAAAACAAACATCCACATGAAGGGTACTTGACCTTCCTAAAACTACTCCTTCCTGTCCCAAATAATGAGCCCATATCCTGATATGATTCCACCCAATGTGATTTTTAATTTTTTTTCCATTGCTGGGGAAGGGCCACATGGTGGTTGAAGTATTTTTTGTCTAGCCAGAAGCAGCTAGAAGTGAAGTTGCACAGGTTAAAGAAAATCTTTGCAAATCTTCCAGAGCTGCAAAGTAAATGACTTTAGAAACAGGTTTCATGTATGGGTAAGTATAAAATACAATTGGTAAGTACATCTAAAAATAAAAAAAGCAATTACTCATTTGATGATTCACTTTCCATTCAACTTCACTGAAAACACTTCCTAATTGGATCCATATAATTCCATAGACAGTAAAATTTTGTTTCTACATGTTTGTGTAAAAGAAGCTGTTTGCACTTTCAGGTAATGTTAGATTTGCAAAGACTCAGCACGTGCACACTCTTGAAAGTTTAATAGCACATGAAAGGCTGCACGCTTTAAAATTAGGTATTCAAGAAGTAAAGGACAATTCCAAAATACAAGTCCACTACAAGAAATTTCCTCACAATGGAAAATGAGAGATAATTAGAAAAATCAGTCAAGAGAATTTCACCCTGTTTCACTAGAAGTTAATCAAACTTATTAGATTATTAGTAAACTGTTATCTTTATAGACAGAGCAATGGTGTGTGTGTGACCTGCCCCAAAATACTTCATTACTTACTTCCTGCTCTCCCCTTATCAAGGACAGGAATATGAGACTGTACTGGAGTGGGTTCAAGTGCCTTTCTTTTATAGGTCTTTGTAACTTTATCCACATCAGGTTGTTTTCTGGTCATTTCCTCCATGAATGTCTGCAATCAGATAGTGGTGGTTTTAATTAGCAATACACAAAAGTGACCACAGGAATGAAAAACACATACAATAGCAAAACATCAAAGTTACAAGAATGGCACAGAAACGCTCTTATAATGCCAGCCTCACAAAAAAAGACACAGATAAAGGTTTTGTAGGTAAGAAAAATTGGCATTATAGGCTTTTAAAACCACTACGGCCTGGCTGTTAAAGGAAGACTAAAACTAAAAAAGTCTGTCAAAGTCCTTTATTAACTGCGTATGGTGAGCTGATGTACAACAAAACTTTGACTCTGAGTATTCAGGTGTTCCTTGCTGTCCAGACTGCAAGGTTTATAGAAGTGAGACAGCTCTAGTGTGTAAGCTGGGGCAAGCCTATGAGCATTCACTGCACAAGCAGCTCCCTCTGGCACTTCATAAACATATTTCTGAAATCAAATCAGTGAAGTCACACTGCAACACTAGTTCTAAGGCAGCAGCACTGTCATATATCTCATGTGGGGTTTTATTATTATTACTATTATTATTATTATCATCCTTGTTCCTATAGGGAGTTGTAGGTTTGCTTCTAGAACAATGTGGCACTAAATTTTTGTTGGTTTTTTTTTTTTTGTTTTTGTTTTGTTTTGTTTTTTTTTGGGGGGGGGGGTTTAACTGGTGCGTTGAATAATCTACAAGCGTATCGTACACATCCAAAGCACACCGCTGAGTATCTGAAAGGGAATTCAGTATCTAAAGAGATTCACACTTGATTACGAAGCCTAGTTGAGACGCAAGCACCGTTTGTGGAATGTGTAGGACGTGTATCACTTAACAACATGCCTTACCTGATGTTCGGCTATAAGTGCTTTAACCTCCTCAGTCTCCTGGGGGATAACCTCTTTATCTTTTTCAGTAAGTGTAGTCTCTGCCCACTGCAACCAGGACAGCAAGGCTTCCAGCAATTCCTGGTTAGCAATAAGTCCAGCCAGAGCTCCTGCCAGTCTCTGTTGATGTTGTTTAGCCCATGCTAAGACCTTGATAAAAGAACCAATGCATGAGTATGTGCACATCTGAAATCATTTAAAATGTACTTAAAATTGCTCTGCTAACTGTAAATCCAGAGCGTCCTCCCAAGCCTATTGATGTTTGATTATCAAAGGTGCTAGGTAACTAGAATTCCCAGTTCAGCACATTATTTTTCCACAGCTATTCAGGATTAGGTGCTGTTAATTGCAGTGAATAGCATATTCAAGCAACGTATTAAGAACTTTACCAAACAATATGGATAAGTTAGTGAATCATGCAGGATTTAGTGTCCACCTCCCTCCTGGACACGCCTGAAGTCATACTTCGCTAACACCAGTATTTTGTTTTTAGCAGCTGAGAGTGTGGTATACCCTCTGAGATCTACTTGTAGCCACTTAAATAATGTGGAAATCTTCTAGATGAGGAATATGTTGGACTGAAATCCTCCCTAATACAATTCGAAAATGCTTCAAGTTTCCCCTTTATTTTCTTTCCTGTATTTTTTAAGTTTCTCCCTAGAAACTACTGGCTTTCTTCACATTGGAAGTGTCAGGCAGTATTTCCTTTAATATGTACAAACAAAGAAGCCTGAACATCTGCTTTAGTTCTTAAAGCCCTGTAAGTTTTAAAATAAAACCTAAGGAAGCATGGTATTCACATTCATCACTGCGGATATTTTAAATGTTTAGTTCTCAACAGCTGGAGCATTTCCTCCTAGTGTAACTACCATGCTGGTTGTCAGCTACATTCCAATCCAAGATGGACTGCTGCAATGAAGATGGCTTGACATATACTGACCTCTTCAAACCTGGCTCTGATGATTGTTATCCAGTGCTTAATGGTGGTGATGGAGTCTGGGTGGCAGATAGCTAGGATAGCTTCTCCCATACCTGTTGCTTTGTTCAGTTCTGCCTTTTTCTCTTCCAGTTTTTTCATAAATTCCTAAATCAGAGGTAACAATTTCAATCAGATGTTGACAAAATTCACAAGAGAAATCTGGGTGCACAGTCTGGAAGGTCACGAGCCTCTCAATCACTCAAACAGATTCAACTTGCAAGAGGCAAGTTTAATTTGTCTGAGAAAAGTTAAAAATGTTTTAAAAGCCTATTCTATATAAAGTACTAAACGAAGGTCTAAAATCTCTACCCTAGCTTGCCACTCCTTAAAAGCCCACCATACTGTAAATACTTGAAAGACACACGCTCTTATTAAAAAAAGAAAGAAAATTACAGCATTTTAGAAGTGCTGTAAATCAACTATATGATGGTTAGAATCATTACTGGCAGCACTGCAGATGACTTAGTTTGTCTGACAGTTATAGTAATTCTTCATAATAAACTATCAAGCTCCTAGCAGAGGCTGGAAATGTCCAACTATAATTACATACTCAGACAAGATGATAGAGGACTTCAGGAGCAGCTACACTAAACTAACACAAATGTGAAAACTCAGCAGCTGAGGGAGAAAGACACAGCAAGAACAGGGATAGAGACTGCTAATTAACCAGCTGTTTTCAGAGGCGCTGCCATGTGGGAAAATTCTTGTAAAAGCAGAAGGATGTTTACAGCTTCAGACATCCAAGCTCATAGCCACTGATGTTCCTAGGGAGTCCAGCAGAGCAAAGGGTGGCAGGACCAGAATTGGGTGCAGGAGGGAAGCAACCAAAAAAAAAACTGAAGGACTTTTCCCATCCTTTCTATAGTTTGCTTTTCTTTTTTAAAAATTTTTTTTACTACAGTGTTTTTACTGTTCTGCCTATTTTGTTAGTCTAAATGTTGTGTGAGTCTGTGTGTCTTTGTGAGTACCCTTAACTGGAACTGCCAGCATCTCTCAGCGCCTAGTGGAATTTTTTGTTGTATTTCAACATATTTGATTGGGCTACAAAATGGCATCATGTCTCTGAAATTGTAACTCTTCCTCTCTCCATCCATGAAGGGCTATTCTGGATTCCAGAAATGAAAGATCAGCAAACTCAGATCCTAAAAAAAACCCCCAGATTCTACAAGAACACATAAAGATATTATCCTACAAAGTATTACAAAGCTATTATGAAATAAAAGTGAAAAATAAATAATCTCTTCTACCTTCTAGAAAAGACAGGCTGTATATTTGAAGAGATTCATTAATAACTGATTTTGACTTAAGCTTAAATTAATGTCAGAGTTTAAGACTCAATCACAATAGCAAACCTTCTCTCATAAAGACACGAGTTCTTATCAGTTCAGAATCATTTTGGAAAAAGCAACATGGGTTGTAGTGACATATTACCAAAATAGGCCGGAGGAAAACAGGTAACACAAATTGTTTTCCCTGTACAATGGTACTAGAATATCTCAAAATCTAAATCTATGACACACTACATACAATGTCCTAAGCTTTCCCCAAGTAAAGGATACTAATTATATTGAACTCTGAGGCAGTCCGGTGATACAGGCACACTTACAAGAGAGGAGATGGGATGTTTCCCATTAACTACTGCAGTGCATTAACCTCCTGCACCTCTCAATCCCTCGAGAGGATGACGAGTGACAGAACCTCTCTGAGATAGTAGAACTCATTAAATCACGTTCAGTATTGAAGAAAAGAAAATCAGTAATGGGCATAAAGATGGACCATTTGGATAAAATACTGTTCTGAAGAAACCTTTCAACATGTAACTGGACATAGATGCATTAAAACTATTTTACAAGAATCACAGCAATAAGAGGAAGATCCATTTCATATTTATGTAAATAATTTCATAGTCATATTTTTATATTAATATTACAGCATTATAATACAGATATGGTGTTTAATATCACATATTGTCCTTGTGTTTAATATCACACTTGTCCTTATTTTCTTTTTTTTTAATCTTGAAAGCTAATGCTGTAAACTTAAGAGGAGAGACCACTCATTCAAGGAAGATTTTGCTGTACATGCTTATTGAGTGGCAGAGCAACAGTGCCACAATCTTTCTCAGCTTAACAATTTCTGTATTTCTATTATTTGACCTTTAAGAAGACAATGTAGCTGGGAGAAAATCTTCTAAAGCCTACTAAAAAAATTTAAGTATGCTGTGATCGCATCTAACACCGAAGCTGGTTGTGTTGTGTTAGTAATTATTCTCCCCAGCTGGACAGAGTTTCTTAGAGACAAATGTTGCTTTAGTTTGAGGTTCCAAGTTACGCTTCAGCTTTGACAGCACAATTTCAAGCTTTTGTACAGAAACACTTTGTTACAGAATCTACATTGAAGAAGGAGAAATTTAAGTTTTTTTTCTAATTATTTCAGTGGACGTAAGATTTCATTCAGACAGCTCCTTCCTCTGTATTCAGAAGATTAAAAAATTAAATAAAAGGGAACTGATGAAGCACGTGTAGAGAGGAAAGGCATACGGTGATGCATATGTACATTTGTCAGCTAAGGAATAGCACCCAGTTTCCAAGGCCCTAAATTAAATCAGAAAACTCCTTCAAAACACTGCAGTCTGAGTACCATGAAAACTCCATAGTTAAGAACCACTGGAGTCGTACCCTGCACACACTCCTGTGTAACAATATTCCCAAACTCAATGTAAACAGGATGCTTTTCCACTCTTCATTTCTTAAGTTTGGTTATCCCTTTCTTCAGAGCAGTGATGAATAAATCCACTACTCTTATAATTTGTTCTATAACATTGTTGGCACTATGTTCTTGGTCCTATTACCACTGTACTTACAATAAGAGTTTTGCATGGGCTTAAATGTGCACATTTGTAGCCTCCTGTATGGAGAGTGAAAATATTACCTCTACACTGCTTCCTTAGCCATTTTCCCATTTCCTAACTGCAAAGTTAGTTCGATGGCCTATAATCTAGTATCTGTGGTACCGACAGCACCGCAATGTTTCAGTGCCTAACGCACCTGAAGTATGACTGCTTGCTGTTTCACCATGACAGAAGGTTAATGGATGACAACATCATTCTTGCTGACATTTACAAACGACCTTGAAAGAAAAGTATATATGGTGTTGCTCAATGGTGCTAAGACAGATATACTTCTGCTGCTGTAGCAGCCTGTGTTATAACTGTCAGGCAGCATATATTCCATAGAGGAGTTTGCATCTGTCTCTAAATGTTTACAGCAACTTTCGAAATGCCCATTATTTTCTCGGTAAGCCAAAATGACTCAAGCAACAACCCAACACCAGTACAAGCACCAAACTGTCAAATCCATTAAACTTCTAGCTTCTCTACAGAAATAGCTGTACAAAAACAAACACTTGGATGCTGGATATATATGACTGTATGGGATAGACTTTGCCTCCTTTCCTTTATTCTACCCTTTAACAGACCCATCAGAATGAAGACGACCCTCTTCATTTTCTTGCTTACCCTGTGCTGGTCTATCAGTGTTCGCAAGGCCTCTTCATCATCTGGAAGGACTCCGTGGAAACGAAGAGCCTGCTCCGCCTCTGCCAGCCACTCCAAAAGGACATGGACAACAGAGTGGAATTCTTCCGCCTGTTAAAATACAAGCGTACAAATACACAAGTGACAATATGGTCACTCATGTGGGGATCTGACAGACACACTGCAGCTTACACAAGGAGACTGAGCCCACATTTGGAATCATTAATCACGCGGCCGTACTGGCACATTAACTTTCCATTAACATGTCAATGATATACAGTACTACATTTTCATAACTGTAAAAATATCTCATGCTTCCCAAAAAATTATAGGAAGCCTAAAAGCCTGTTCATGCTTTTAGCCATCAGATTTATAGCGTATTTGCAGCTCAGTTGAGAATGTCATGCCTTTACACTGACAAATTACAGGGGAGGTGCTTTCATGGACCAGCTGCTGGAGAGATGAGAACTATATTTTTTGCATAGTCTAAATCACCAGTTAAGCAAAATTATTTGACAGCCCATTGGTGACTGACTCTTTGACGTCTAGAGAAAACAAGAAAGTTCCACCTTTAGGCACGGCCACATTCAGACACAATTAGTGTCTGAGGTAGCTCAGGATTGTTACTGCTCAGAGAGTGGAGAGCTGGACAAATTCAGTACCCTGGGAAAAGCAGGGCAGAAATTTTGCACACAGTGGATACATCACTACTGCAGGACCACCCCATCCTAGCATCAGCTCAAGCTAGTATATCTTCACAGAGCTGTACATTCATATTCTCAGGTATGGAAACAACGGACCTGTTTGTTTGGGATCAGTACCAGTCAATACTGCCACACATACACTGCTCTAGCTCCTGAATACACTCAGCACAACCTCATTTTTTCTGCAACTTACTTCACCATGCACTGTAATTGTGCCAATGTAAACAAGTTTTCAGTATACAAATTTACTTCATTCCAATAAGGCACAAAGGGCATAAATATGATTGTAATCTCCAGCTTCCTGTGAAGGGGGCATAGTTCTTAATCACCCTTCACGCTTGACTGTAACTTCAGTGATTTCCTTAGATGGTAAGGTCTTTGAAACATTTGCTTTGCATTTGTGGTATACACTAACAATAACAGAAATAATAAATGCTAGGAGTCATTATTCATGTGCTGTGGTAAAGGGATGGAGATAAGGTAAGCAATGCATGAGTAAGAAAATCAGTATTTTCAAATGAAATTAAATTGAATGACATGAAGCGAAAATGAAATTAAATTTTTGGCAATTAGACTAAGGTATTTTCTCTGCTTCTCATAATGTACAAGTAGCACCATTAGTACTCCTCTACCTGCCGAAGAGCCTGTTCCAATCGTGTTTGCTTGGATACCGACAGGGCACAAACTGTCTCCCAGCGAGTGCTTAGCTCCTGCATTTGGACTTTGACCCAGGAAGAGTCATCACGACTGCCTTCTATCAGCTCTCTGGCAGAGCGCTTCAGAGCCTGGACACTGCTCGTTCTTTTTCCCAGGTCCTTCTGGAAAACCTAAGCACCACCAAAATACATTTGATATGTTTAATTCATTAAGGCATAATTACATAAAGAGAAACAAAAAAACCTACCGGTTATAAGAAGAAATCGAAACATGGATTTAGTATAAGAAGAAATCGAAATACGGATTTAGTATAAGAAGAAATCGAAACATAGATTTAGTTCAATCAAGAATAACTCTAGCAAAGTGACTCAAAACATAGAAGTTTTTAGAGCAGTCATTAGATTCCATATGAATATATTTACACTCTATCCTATACTAATAAAACTGGAATATGGTAGGAAAACATCTCGCAGATCCTGAGAACCCATCCTGATGCAATGCATGGGAAATCCAGCAGCCTTACCACACTGGCTTTATACACTTTATCAAAGCAATTGATCTGATTAATGTGCAAGATTGCCACAGCAAGAAAAAAAAAAGAAAGATAAAATGCTAACAATCAAGGAGAAGTTTTAAAATCATAAAAAGAGAACTAAAACCCCATCTGGGGGTCTGACTCTAAGAATGTAGATCTCACCACATACCCATATATTTATGTGAGAGTATGTTCACATTTGCAGATGGAACAAGCTCCAGTTACATAAAGGAAGCTCTTAAAAGAAGATATGACAACTACAGTCTACCATGTCACTGACTAAGACTTATTTGTGACACACAATGGGATTTCAGAAGCAATTCCAGCATATTTCAAGCTAATTTTTTACAAACAACTCATATTTCTGAGTACTTTTTTTCACGAGGAAAAACATCTCCTCACTGAACAGTTTTTGGACACTGGGAGTCACTGACAGATTAACAGACGGACCTTCACCTTATAATCCTCCCAGGCTCCAGAGCTCTGTCTCTGTGTAGCCTTTGCAATACCAGTTACAACAGTCATTTCTTCTGACATACTGAACTACAAAACTGGGATTCAGAGGCACAGTCCTACATCTCCTACTTGCTCCCATCTCCAAAAAATGCTTAAGTAACAAAATACTGCAGCTTGCCAATGTAGGCTTCCTGGGCCATAGCCTAGTTGTATAACCCTATGCATAACTTAAGCATTGCAACTACTTTTCTCCATGAATATACAGCAGCCCTGCAGGTTTGAAAGGCTGCTGTAGTCATGATGAGTGCACTGGACATTTGGTTAGCAGATGTACTAAGCAAAAAGTCTTATCTCCCCCAAAGATTTCCAGTAAAATAATTTCTGCCACCTCTCACCCCCACACACACATCCGTAAATGCACACCTGTGATTTTTTTGATGATATTCATAAATACACAGGATAGCAGCATTAAACGGAGTATCTCAGTGCTAACTGGTGTCAATGGGTCAGTAACAGTTTTTTTTTCCCCACATATGTTTTAAACCACTTTCCCTTGTTGGTGACATGTTTGTGTTACAAAACTATTCATGTTTCTAAAAATTACAGAATAGTCAAATGAAGCTAGCATTAGAATACTACACTTATGAGCAGTCTAGTAATTAAAAAAGATTATTTTTGGAATTACCTTGTGATTGTCGATCAAGTTCATCACTAAATCAACATCTCCATGTACAGGCTGATCTTCTGCTAGCTGAGGTTCAATTTTGTACAACCAGTCAATGAGAGATTGCAGAGCATCAGTAAATTGTCCCGAAAATAACAGGGCTTCCTCCAGTTTATTTTGTCTGACGGGGAAAAAATTAAAAAAATAAAAAAATAAAAAAAATGAACACACATACACACACATACACACACACAAAATAATCACTCATACACTTTAAGAAAACATTTTCAGTATAAAATGATAACTAAGAGCTTTAAATCAGTGTTTCTCTTTTTAAATAGTGGGACCATCGCCCCGTCTCCATCCTCTTCCATACCATCAAGAAAATATGCATTTCTAGTATTTTACTGCTTTGGCACCCTATCAAACAAGCTGACCACTCTGGTTTTACTTTTACACAACACAAGCCAAAAGAATTCTCCTAAGCCTTTTTCTTATCTGCTGAGTACTTAGATTGGTTTTCATTTACCTTTCCACTGATTTTCCACAAATTGTATCCCACTTATCCCTTAGTTCACTCAGCATGTCATCAAGTTTCAAATTGTCATCAGCCAAGGTGGTTTTCTCTTTCAAGGAGCGTCCAGTCCTATTTGTGGTATCATACACAGAATGTTTGGCACCAAGAGATTTCTGAAATTCCTATATAAATGGAAGAAAAAGAAAAACACCCATACAGCATTAACTGCTTATAGGCCACAGTTAATTAATCCTTGATATATTATTTGCAGTGGAAATTGTAAATGTTGGTGCAAGAAAATTTTAAACGACCTGCAGAATTTCTAGTCTGATAGACTGACAGTCAGAAGAATGTGAAAGAACTGTGACTTTGGGAGCCATGAACTGAGCAGTCTTCACACTACATTTTTACATAGTAAGATTTCAAACCAGTGTAAAGCACACCAAGGGTTACAAAGGTCATTCTGGTTTAACTCAGTATGGTCAAGCTGGGAAACCTCGAACCACAAGCATTTAACTCTCCTAAGACTGAAGCATACTAAAACTGGGAAGAGTTGTATGCCAAAAGTATACATATCCAGGCACAAGAAGCAGCCAGAATACATCCCAGTAACTCAAACTGGGCTGGAGGCCATGATCACAAGCAGATTTCTGTGATCCACGGACTTTGGAAGATGACAGTGACACAGCAGTTGCATCTGCTCTGCCAGCTTCTTCTGCCCAGAGCCTCTGGAAGCTTTTCACAGGCACAGAGGAAGACACAGAAACACAGCTCATCTGATACTGCAGAGGAGTTAACCAACTGATAGAGTAAATAATTAAATAAAGGAACACTGCCAGAAGACAAAACCAGTGCTACGCAGCAGCTTTTAAATGGTAGCAATGCTTAAAGTGCTTTATTTCACACCTTCATGAACTGCTAGCAGAAAATCAGTTTAAAAATGAATCACAAGTTTGCTTTTATACACAGAATCAAATAACTATTCTTTTTTCAATCACAGAAAAATACTATGCTAAAAGAGTTTTTGCTCAGTGTTTGCAGTAACATTTTCATCTGGTTTTGAGAGCAGCGTCCAGTATAATCACATCCAGTAAGGAAATTACTACCGCTTACAACTTACAGTAATTCCTCAGAGCATGTGACGATTGCAAGGATTCCTCATGGTCAGTCCTGGCACATGTGTGCCTGCTCACCTCCAACTGGCAAGCTGCTCCCAGCTGGCCTGCACCAGCCTGCACCACAGCAGCTCACAACTCTTCCACCGACTTCCCCATGTGTCCACATAGTCATCTGCTCGTTTTAGATGTGAATGCGTGTCAGGGAAAGCTCAAGTGGAATGGAGGTGTCTTAAGTAGGAGGCAGGCATTGCGTTATGCCATGAGGACAGCACGACAGCTTTGCCTAAGCACCTTTTTTAAAACTTGCTTAGTATTTTGCTCTGTACTGTCCTTACTTTAGGGTTATTTCAGCATCCAGAGGGAACTGAGGATCAAAATTTATCAAAGAAATAAAAATGTCAGAATTGGTTTTGTAGTTCAGTATTTCCTTACTGTCCTTCATTTTCCTCATATAAAACAAGAAGGAAACACACTTTAAGAAAGATTACAAACACCACTGTCAAGCCAGAATTACAATGAAAATAATTTTCAAAATTAAAATCATTTTTCGTAAAAGTTCCTTCAATATAAACAATATGTCTGTGCTCCTTTTACTTTATGGGGTTTATTAACTATTTACCACTAGATGCAGTGTTACTTGATTTGCACAAGGAAACACAATGAAATTGCTGCCAGAGAAGGATCATACAGGCAAACTACATTTAGAAGTGGAAAAAGAGTTGCAGTCACTTCATTCTTTGAGAGACTACACACACTATACCAGATACACACAATTCGAGAGACTACACACAATACCCCCTTCCAGTACCTAAAGGGTGCTTATAAGAAAGATGAGGAGAAACTGTTGTGGGCCTGTTGTGAAAGGACAAGGGGTAACGGTTTTAAAACAGAGGTAAGCAGATTCAGATTGGACATAAGGAAATTTTTTTTACAATGAGGGTGGTGAATTGCTGGACCAGGTTGCCCAGAGAGGAGGTGGATGCCCCATCCCTGGAAACATTCAAGGCCAGGTTGGATGGGGCTCTGAGCAACCTGATCAAGTTGAAGATGTCCCTGCTCCTTGCAGGGGGAGTTGGACGAGATGACCTTAAAAGTCTTTCCAACCCAAATTATTCTATGATTCTACATCTTCTTTAATTTCATTTCACATAGGTGTAACTGAGAGTAGATTTTGGTTTAAGCTGCCAGGAGCAGACAGGCAGGATGAACGAAATCTCAGTAATTAACTATCTACCTTCCTTCTAAGGAAGACGAGAATATATAGATAAAATTAGCCAGGTTCATACAAATGTGCTGTAAGGAACATTCAGCATTAGCACAGAAATAGATTGGGTGATCTAGTAAGCGTTTTTCCATTCCTGACTCCTAAAAATCAGAAAAAATTGCTGATAAACAGACCATGAGTAACCCCCAAAAGTCCCTGGCAGCACACTAAATACGAGTGAGAGAGAAAACACATTCTCTTGGCTTTTCTCTTTCAGGGTCTTTTTTTTTTTTTTTTTTTTTGGCCGTAACAACTGGCAAAGAGTGAGTTCAAACTATTGCTTACAGCACACACAAAGCACACGTTCAGTTCAGATAGCAAAAGCATTAACTAAATGGAGCAAGGAAACCTTCAAGGCTGGACAGAAAAGACAAAGACAGACACAAGGGGTACGTGTGGGAGTGGAAGGAAGAGACTCAAAATACAAGGAAGGACATTGCAGTGTTAGAAGGTTTGACAGGTCATTAAAAAACAATTGAGCTGATTTCTTGGGGGGGCTTGCTTGAAGTTTAAAGTCACATGGTTCACAAAACTCCCTCTCTCGCACACATTCATCTTTTTCCTCCAAATTGCCAGTTTCAATCCTGATGTCCCTGTGCCACATTCCATCCCATTCCTTAATGGGAAATTAAATTCAAGCAACTCAAGTAGCTATTCTCTGCAGGCATTTTATACGAAAAGAAGCTGGAGAAAAGATAGCACTGAGAAAAGAGATGAGTCTGCCAATCCATGTGAGGAAGCTTAGGCTCATAAAACGAACTGCGGTAGGTATACAGAACAAGTTTATCAAGTTTATCATTTCAGAAGAGGGCAGGAGAATAAAGCCAGAGAGTCAAACCTCAGGATCTGAAAGGACCTCAAAGCAAAGTCACAACCTGTTGACCATATACGTGTGGGGTTTGAACTTTATATAAAGAAAAGAGAGGAGTGGAAGGATTAAAAGATCAACAGAGTCAGAGAAGTCAAGACAGACTATCTTAACAGATTTTTTTTTTCCTAAATTCCCATCACTGACTTCAAATTCTGGCAACAGTAGCAATCCCAGAACAAACTGAAATTGCACAGTTAGCGTAACAGAATGTTAATCTAGGTTTTATCTGAAAGTTTTAACAGTAAACACAGGTAAAATTATTTTTGCTTGACCAACAGCCAACTTTCCCATATTAAAGGAGAATATTTTCCTGGTTGATAAACAATCATCATGTAAACTGAGATGACAAAAATACAAAGCAGGCTGATGCAGTAACCAATAATTAATATACATGGCAAAACTTGTCGGAGGTAAAAGCAATCATCAGAAGCTCGAGTGAAAGGGAAAAATTAGATATGAAAACCCTTGGGATATTGTGCAGAATGAAAAAATAGGAGTAAATGGAGAACAAGATGACTGACATGAAAAGTAGAAGTAAATGTATGTGAAAATGTAGAAAAATGAATGATCTTTCAATACTCTGTTTCTGACGAAACTGCTGCAAGATAAATCTTGAGACACAGTCTGTCTCTGAAGATTCTACCACTCACCCACTTGATTCTCAGTAATATATTATTCTAGGCCCTTTACAAAAGTAAAAATGAAGTAAAAATTTCTTCCATCCACCCTTTTGCTCTGTGTCTGATAGAACTATAGAGCTTTTACATTATTATTTATATTATTATTTGTTTGAACAGCCAGATCAATCAGGGAGATTTTTACATTTTCACCTACAGTAGCTGCGTTTGCCAAAAGCTGGTCATGGAATTTTGACTATCGTGAAGAGAAACAACCTTTGCTACTAATGGTGTAATTGTACTTTCTAAAGGATTTATTATTTCCACCTGACATAAAAAGCAACTGCCAATCAAAAGACAAGATTATTTTTCATCTTGAGGTGGTCCTGTAGTACTAAAAGGAAAATCCCAACCTACAGAACTAGACAGTAAAATTGTGGTTTAAAGACTGAAAAAAGCCTGTAATAAAACCTGTTCAGAGATTCCTAATCTGCCATAGTATTACTTTGCTTTTTAAAGTTACTATGACTCTTTCCTCTTCACCATTAACCATTCCCCCACATATCAGGTACTGCAAAAACCTTTTTTTTCACTCCTCACCTGTAAAACACCATAATTTAACTTGATGCTAATAAGCACTCCATGGTAGTGAGTCAACAAATCTACGTCCTTTGCCGACTGAACAGTATAAGGCTGACAGACTTACCTATATCTCACCAGGCATTTTGCATTTCATCACTCATTACTCACCTTATGCTGTGCAAGCTGCATCTTTATTTTGTCAGGGTCATTTGCAATTTCAAGATCTGAGTCCAAAGATTTCTCTGACTCTTCTAACCATTCCATAAGTTTGTGCCAGGCTTCATGGAACTGCAGGAAAGTGACGTTTGCATGGATTTTAAAATTCACTAATTCATAAAATACTCCAAAAAGATTAAACTCCAACCAATCCTCTACAAGGCAAACAAGTACTCTGCAGACTTTGGAAATATTTGGTGTGCTTTTTCTCCCTGGTCTCTCAAACAAGGACGAGCCCAACCATGTGCCCACTGGACTTAGCCTCCCTTCTCCCAGGTGAACTAGTAACCTTTTATGTACATGATCTGCAAACATAGTACGCATCTTTCAAACACATATTGGTAACTTATGTTCATGTGTTGGTCATTTAGATTCCTACAATTTTAGTAATAAATAATAAATAAAGCAAGAATGGGGCTTAGCTATTGCCTATATAGGTCAACAGTAGTAAATCACTGGGGAAAACTGCCATCTGGCTAACTACCCAAGATTTTCCCTGAGACGCTCATAAATGCTCTCATTATATCAAATGCTATCTTGACAGGCAAGGAACAGATCCTTGATCTTCCTTCCTGTCTTAAAAAAAGAGGTGCTTCAGGGAAGGAAGCAGGGAAAAACCAAAGATCCAACCAGCTTTCACAAAGTGGCATCCCTTTGGGATTCAATTTTTCTAAGCTGGTTGTTTCTCTCTCCATGTCGCTTTTGAAAATTCTTCTTGCCTGTGCTGCCTACACATGAAAGCACAAGGAACTAGTCCAGAAACCTCTCAAGTCTCCTGGACCCTGTTGTTCAGGGCTGCGGATCAGGCCTTGACACCAGAACCCTTCAGTACATCTTCCTTCCTCTGCACAGGTAATTGTCATCCTGAATTAATAACTTATCGTATTCAGCTCTGTAAATGGATATAGAGATGATCCCACTGCAGAACTGCTCTGTGTGTGAATGCAAAAGAGAAATTGCCTGAAAATAAATAACATCTGATTGGATTATAGGCTAACTTATTGCTCAGAGAAATTCCTACTGTATGAGCTGAGTGGCAGTAGCAGTGAACATCAGAATGTGGTTTGGCTGTGAATACGACCAAATCTTGAATGATCATGTTCACTTGAATAAAAAGAAGCTAGAACTTCCTACTGACATTTAAGCAGATTACATTCCTCTCACATGTTTTGCATCTTTATCATTTATGTTCCTCAGTGAGAGGAACATGAATCTAAGGAAAAACAACCATGAATGCTCCCTGGTGAGGAAAACTGTGTAAAAAAACTGTCCAGGTTTTTAAGGAAATAAACGGAAATATTTTGCCACACAGAAGATATTTGTCTAGTAACTAACAGAAGAAATTGAGGAAGTGATGAGTATTAATCAGGACACAACGTAAACTCAAGAAGAAAATACCAAGGAATACTGCTACAGATTACAGAAAGTGGTTCATCATATTCTTTAAAATATAAAAGTCTGATTATGAAACTTCTTTTTGAGGACAGACAGCACTAATATACATCTGGAAGCCATACTGTAATTTTCTTCTTTCAGACTATCCTGTATTGCAGACAGAAGTCACTGCTTGGGTTGAAAATGACACTTTCACCTCCCAAATGAAGTGCTCTATGACTGAATCACAGAAATTACTTCACTAACTCAACAATGTCTGTTACACTAAACCCAGACTTAATGAAAGTGCTTTAAAGAACCATATTCTTCAATAGTCTGAATGTAATTACAGCTAAGTTCAAAGAGTTGTACAATAGCTGTTGTCTCATTACCTGTTTGGCTCTTTTCCTTGCATCATCTAAAGCTCTTCCCCTTTCAACTAAGCGTTGAACTACTTTTTCCCATCGACTCTGTACACTAATCAGCAGATTCTTAATAAGGACAACATCCTGTTTCTGGCTGAAATATTTCAAATGGGTTCCAGTTTTGTCCAGTTCTATGATCTGATCTCGATGAGAATTCACTTCTGTGGCAAAAACCTTGGAAAAAAGGGAGAAAATTACTCCGAATACTACATTGCTTAAGCACTGAGTAAACACTGAAAAAAAGTCTGATAAAGAATGATGTAGTAAGAAAGACTATAAAATGCAATTTTTAAACAAATTAAACGTTTCTCTGAGTGCCAGTGTTACAGGGTTCATTTGGACATTGTTAAAGTATCTCCACAGAGTGGGAGAAAAACATTACACATCTGTTTCTTCACATACCTTGTGTTCATCAATTTGAAACAAGACAGTGTCCAAGATAAGACTTGGCCGAGAAGCTGCAGTTAGAGTTTGCTCAGCCTGAGTAAGCCAATTGATGAAATCTTGAAGTGAGTTGTGGAACTCCATTGCTAAATTGAGGGCTTCTTCCAGTTTGGTCTGTAAAGATATGCCATACTTTAATAGCAGCTGATATTGTCCAGGGGCTTCAGCCAAGTAAACCATTTTAGTTCAGCATTTTGGAGTAAACCATTTTAGTTTAACATTTTAAAACATTTTTCCAACTCAAAATAACAGCCTACATTTGCCCATGTTAAACAAGATGGATAGAAGAGAAACAGTAAAATTATGTATGATAGATGAGTAGAAAATACAGCACCTAGTATCAAGATAAAATTTTCCACATTAGAACATGACATCTTCTGCTCCTTAATCCTAATGGGACATACGGATTTATCAATTTCAATACAAAACCAGTACAATCTCAGAAGTCTAAAGTGGCAAAGCATTTAGAAGAGTCTCAAAGAGGTCATCTAATTTATTCTCTTGCATGAAACAAAGAACAAGTTTGCCTCGACCACTTCTTTTTAATAAAGCCCAGTTATCATTTCGGTTGCCTGAACCAAGATAAATTTTTCATAGAAAACTTTTGTTGATTATGAGACAGCAGAGATTTTCAAGTAAGCCCACTGCTGGCCTAGCTGAGCACTCCAACTCTACAGCTTCCAGCAAGAAGGTGCTCATGTTGGGTATTAATTAGCTTGATATTCTTAGATTATACAGTTACCTTAAGAGATACCAGCATTCTTACTTTAAAATATAACTAAGTTGTGACTAAGTTAAATATTTCTGCTTTATACATATCAGGGCTGTACAAGAGTACCTCTGTTTGTAATTATTGATATTCTTCATTGTTTGATTGAGGTAGAACAAATGGACTGCACTTCGTGAAGGAATGAAAGCGAAATTAAATTAATAATAAGAAAACGTATGTTGCATATCAGTATAATCATTAATCTACGTTAGAACAGAAGGTACTCACTTGAAGTAAGTGGCAGAAGGCCAAGCCTTTGGGAATTTTAAGAAAAAAAATAGATAAAAGCTAGGAAAACTAATGCAGCAATTCTGTACTGAGAAGGAGATAAACTTGAATGATCAAATAATTTTGTTCACTCTCTCATGTCTACAATTACTGTAATAAAAACCAGAAAAGCCCTCATCTACGTAATCAACATTTTCAGTACCAGTTAACATATTTCTATGGAACAGATTTGTGCCATTCTCACCCATAATTATGGATAATCAACTTTTTGAATCCCATTTTTTTCCAGTATTTTCTAAACATACCAGTGAATTCTGCACAACTATCTCTACAATTAATTTTAAATCTAAAAGATCAAGCAAGTATGCATGCATAAAAGCACTGAACATTAACATCCTTAAATACATGATTTACACTTCTATTTTTATGTAAAAACACATACTTTTCTTTCACTGAGCTTTGTTTGTACTGATTCCCATTTTTCTTTTAAGTTATTTATGTCCTGCTCAACGTTTGTTTCAGCAGACTCTGGGCATCTTGCAAGCATCTGCTGGCCTTTCTGCATTAGACACTTATACGTCTCTTCTTTGGCTTCAAAGGCAGCACAAAGTTCCTAAATAAAGTAAGTACCAAAAAATAAGTCAGGTAGAAATTCAATACTCTTTACAAATGCTGGTATAGTATTTATTCCTCCCACAACATTTAGCGGATATGATTAAGACTAACAAAGGAAACATATGTAATTAATAAAAAGCCAAATGAGCACAGAAAAGGCCCAATTCTTCAGGAAATGAGAACTTGTATTGTCTGTCAGATGTTTACTCTGAGATCCAAAGCTTGGCAAAGAAAGTACTATGCACTTATTGCACAATATTTGCTACAACTTGGTTAGTTTAAAGTCCATCTGTAGCTGAAACACAAGAAGTGTCAGCACTATACAGTGTGCTGAAAGCACAGATCTATCCAATACACCTTCAAAAGTGGGTGGGACAACTTGGGAGGCCTGCTTTATTGTACACTGTCTCGTTTTGTCTGCATCTTCCTTCATCCACTAGGCGAAAGCACTGAAGACATTTTACACATGCAAAGAAAGTCAGAAGAATAATAGTAACAACTGGTTTACTTGCTAACTAGTCTTTTTTAACCATGTTAAAGATGAGTTGGTAAGAGATTGGGAGCTCCCACGCATCCCTCTGACTCAAGAGGGCATGTTCAATCCAAAATGTACCAACAAAGTTGCTGCAGACTCTTACATGAGGGACAACACCTTCCAGAAGATGAGCAGTGAGTGGCTTGCAAATAGGAGCAAAATAACTTTTTCCTCTGATTCCCACAACAAGAGCACAAACCCAATGTTTTCTTTAGGTTAATAAATACTGTAGAGTGTTGTACCTCATCACAGAGGAGGGCAAAAGCAGAAAGCAGGTTCAACCATGAGCTAAGATTTTAACAGGACAGAAAGCTTCCTTGCTTTCTTTCTGAGGACTACAGGAAGTGGTATCACCTAGTCTGCTTTCTCCTATGCTCCCAATCCACATACAACATTTCTGGTTTCCATAACTCCCCAGAGCAGCTTATTTTACTGCAACACAAGAACTCCTTGTCCTTATGCTGCAGTAAACATAGGGAGTACAGCACAGGTGAGACAGAGCATGGCAGGAGTGGCCCCAAACACCAGGGCTGGGCTTAGTCTAAGACAGGGGCTCATCACAGTGTTTAATCCCACAGTACAATCACACTCTTGAGAGGGCAGGAGCAATTAAAGTTATTTTAAAGGAGGAACTGCGAAAAATTACTGTTTTAAGAAAAGGAGAGGGATGTTCTGAGCAGCACTGGGACAGTCAAAGAGGCCTCTTTTTAAGCCTCTTTCCTGCTGGTGTCCTGAATGTCCTTTCATATCTTTAGTTTTCCTGGAGCTGCCTTAGCTGGAAATGCTGCTCAATCTCAACTCCATCTGTGAGCTGATTAGGATTGAGGGTTCTTTTATCTGTAGAAATAGACCTTATACTCAAGAAGATGGATCATAACATTATTTCCAATGAGAAACAAACCAAAACATAGTGCAAAACTTTCTTCTTCAATTACACATCATAAGTTAACTTGGTTTTTATCACATAGGGACAAGTTTGAATTTGGAACTTATAATAAATAGTACTGAACAGGACAAGTGGCCTCAATGTTTCAGATGCCAAAAAAAAAAAAAAAAATAGAATTTACACATATCAGATGTACTGACATTTAACTAAACTGAAATCAAGTTCTATTTTTAAGAGTTATATACATTAAAAAATAACAAATCAATGTCTGCAGTTATACAATGGCCCACAAGATAGTAACAATCTGCTAAAATGTATACATACCAGTTAGGAAATGATTGTACATACACAATTCAAAAACATTCACAAACACATTCACATTTGTTCCAACTATAACACTATAGTCAGTTTAAAGATTCTTTAATTAATCAATCTGTTAAGTACAGAAAATTTGCATAGTAAAAGAAAATGCCAAAGAAAACTCTGACATTTTCCAGGAAAATTTTTTTATCTTGATCTGACTTTAAGTCCAGGATGAAAAATGGAAAGAGCTCCACTGACTCTCATGGAATCCTGATTATGTCCCATCCTCACAGGAAAAAAAAACCAAAACAACCAACCAAACAAAAAATACTTTTTTTCACCTTTTTTTTTTTTCTTTAAGACAAAAAGAGAAGCGGGGTTCAAAACTGCAAAGTTATTTGTGTCAGGCAGTTCAAGGACAGTTCAGTAAATATCACTCTTACATTTGATTCAGGAGGTCAAGAGCTTAGATCACTGAATTTGGGGTTATATCCTGGCCTAACAGCACAGCATGATTTAACAAAAATGGAACACTATGAACCATCTTCCTTTGAGATAACAGATGAAGTTTAAGTGTCTTTTTTTAAGCTCTATGGTTCTCTAGGGGTAGAGAAATCCATATAATGTTTCTTAAAGAGAAAGGAAGGGAAGGAAGGGAATAATTCAGGCATCCTGATCAGCTTGCCACTTCTAATTAAAGCAAAGTCTTTATATGAGCCAGTAGTCCTGTGCTAATGATGACTTTAATCAGCTTTGGCTAGATAAAGGATTGAGTTTCTTAATTCAAGCTCCAATGACTGTGGATCACTTTTAGATTCATCTTCGTATCTTAGAAAAAGTATAAATGTGGTTATGGGGACAGAAGGGAAAAGAAGAATAGGAATCACTGAAAAATCTGCAAACACTTTCTGTTTCTCTGAGAATAAGGATGCAAAAGTTCTTTTATTTCTGTCTCAACAGTATTACTGGTTCAGCTTTGGGCATCTCCCAAGTGATTACTTTTCCTACAGTGAAAATAACAATGTTATTTTAAAGGCTATTAAAATTTTTTAAGATACTGTACAGACATTGTGATATATTGAACATGCTCTGTATTTACCATAAACACTCTTGAAAGATAGTTAGTCCTGAAACACAATTTGCAAAGCATTCTAATACTGATACTTACCATATGGGTATTAAGCTGCTCTCTTGCTGTTTCTGGTAAGCCTCCAACAGGTTTTGATGCCAACAGCTGACGTTCAGTGTCTGTCAGCCATTGCTGCATATCTTCAACTTCACCATGGAAACCTTGGGCCTAAATTATACCATACCATTTTAGAGCTTACTTAAATGTTCTCCATTCTAATACTAGTTCAGGTGCAGAAGTATATTTGCAACAGATTTAATCAGATATTTGTAAAAAAAAAAAAAAAAAAAAAAAAAAAAGGAAAAAACCAAACCAAACTTTAAACTAGCTAAATCCAATCTAAATGACAAAAACAAAACCAAACCCCATAGTAATCTTGAAAGCAGGCTAAATGAGAAACTGCAAGATCAATGTTTTCCCTGCATAACATACCTAAACAGAAGTTTCACTCTTTTAAAATATGTAGGCCAAAAGCTGAAGTTTTGATTCAGCACTATAAAAGACAGTGGCCAGCTGTGGAAGATACAGCTGGATTCAAACTTTCTCCAAATTCAGGAGCATCTGCATTATGGTTTTGATTTAGGCCAAATTCTAATACATATATCTATGTACTTCATGTAAAAAGACACTTTTTCTGAGTTCTCTCTTTATTTGATCATTTCCTGTTCACCTGGATCAAGGCACTGTCCAGCTGCTGTTTCCTTTGTTCTGTTTTTTCCAATACGTTTTGCCAGCGCTGATTCAGAAGTTCCAACTTGCTCCGTAAATTACTTGCTTCTTCAACAGCACTCGATTCGATCAGGTCATTTCCTGCTTTCTTAACTGCTTCCACTGTAGACTGATGAGCTAAAACATCATTTTGTAGCACCTACAGTTGTAACACAGTATGTATAACTGGCCATGTTGATAAGTTATTTAACAAAGGCAATTACAGTGATCGAGCTAGTTTTAATCCAGTGACAAAACAACAGTTTAACATCAGCATAGGTATTAGCAATTAAAGCTAATAACTGAAGTCTCTTCAATCAAAAGCAGTAACAGATCATTCTGCCAAAATGCTACATTTTATTTTTATATCTTGGAAAAAATAACACATTCCTTCTGAAGAGACATATTTCTTTCTGAAATTATGAAAGGTTGCTGGTGCTGCTAGTGGAGAATCACTTCTTCACTTTCCTTAATTTACTACATACTTTACTTTAATAGGATTTTTCTTTGTTTTTGAGAGTAAAATGTGAAAACAGTGTTACATATAGTAGCGTCAACTGGTTGTGGAGCAGTAGTCTAAGAAGAGAGGAGAGAGAGGAACAAGAATACTATGTGCCTGCTGTGCCATACAACCACCTGACTGCTACAAGGCCTTTTCATGCACTTCAGGTCTACAACTTGCTTCATATTATGTCAGGCTACCAGGACACTTCAGCTGTGCTAAAGCTGGGGAATGATTGCGATATTAACACCGCAAGACCTCCTCCATCTGGTTGATAACCTGTTATCACCAACCACAGTAAAACCATAAAACGCAAAAAGTACCTTTGGGAAAAGGATGCTGTTTTCAGAATGAATTAAAAAAAAAAAAAAAAAGAAAAAGAAAAAATGAAAATGCTTAAAATAATCAGAAATAAAGAACAGAAAAAGAGAATATGCAAAATGGTTGGGAATGGAATGGTAAATACCATCTAAGAAACTCAAGTTTATGGCTGCTGTCTTCCATGGGGTCTGGTTCAAACTCATCTCCTTCAAAATGCTAGCATATGGAAAAAATATAAAGCTAAATACAAAGGAACTTTCAAATAAACTATACAGAGCACTTGATGAAACAGCAAATCACAAGTAGCCCTTGTACATAAAAGGCGCATTACATTTGCTTTCATTCTTCTAAGCTCAGCACTGGAAGATGTTCATTATTTTCTTTTCCTAACACAGTGAAAAAAAGAGGATATTCGCAGAAGCAGATGCATCTTATCCCTTCCTTCCTGCTGAGGCTCACTAAGAACAAGATCTATTCTTTCCAAAGTTTTTCAAGAGATGGATGTTTTTCCAGGCTACCACAGGATGCACTACTGTGTGAACTTTCTAACCTATAAACTCTGTTCTATGGAAAGGAAGTAGATTTGTTCATGTGTTTGCTGAATGCTTTCAGCACTGAAGGTAGATGAAGTCATAAATGATGTCTGGAAGCTTCTTCAGTAGTAAAACACTTCTGTTTGATAAGAGTATGAAACATTCATGGAGCGGGAGCTGGATTTGTTATTTTTTTTTTCTTTCTTAAAGGGCTTGTTTC
This sequence comes from Chlamydotis macqueenii, assembly GCF_036417535.1. Taxonomy (NCBI): domain Eukaryota; kingdom Metazoa; phylum Chordata; class Aves; order Otidiformes; family Otididae; genus Chlamydotis; species Chlamydotis macqueenii. The sequence goes on from NC_141558.1 coordinate 27,099,405, forward strand.
TAACAGTAGTCACACAAGGCATGTAGATATTTTACTCTAAGTTCCAACTGACCACACAAAAGGCTTCAGCAGCTGCATAGCTGCACTACCACAAACAATGGAAATGCCTTCATTATCTGTGTACTGTCAATTTCAGTCAATTGTCTCTAAATCCAAAATGGACTCACATCATATGCAGGCCAAAAATTAAATGGCAGATTTAAAGGAAAAGAGAGGATTTATGAGTTTAGTTTGAAATCCTCAGAAAGAACATATCATCATGAACAGCACCAAGTCACACAAAGAGGTAGAGAAGATGTCTTGTTCCTGGGAGATGCTCTTCGAAATGCACAATGGAAGCATTCTTCCATGGGCTCTGAAGTCACAATTAATCAGTAAAAATATGAAAAATAAAACCCTAAAGAATTAACCTTACAATGTATGTAAAAAAAGAGAAAAGAAAAAATGGGGGCATAGATATCCCTAAAGTTTGCTGAGATTTTCAGAGAAGCATTCTTCATGTTAGTTGGACCCAACAGAGATACAATTTTGCAGAATTAAAAATAAACAAACAAACAAACAAAAAAAAATCACTATTTCCTGACAAGAAAGAAACAAGAACAAAAGATATGCAATGGTTATGTGCATTTTTGTGAGATCCGGTCTAAACAGAACTAATCAAGGAGTTCATCGCTTCAGGGACAATAGTAGGTCCAATAACTTCTGAGTTCCCTGGGTGAAATTAAGGTGAATAAAGGTGGCGACTAGGGTGAGCTGCTCTTTTTGGCTAAAACCTATGCCACTTGCATGGTGTATGCAAGGAAGGAAGGAATATGGAGGAGTAAGAGGAAAGATATTTGTTATTCCAAGCCTGCATTTCAGCTACAATCTGCATCTTTATAAATCTCTATAGAGAATTATTTATCAAGTGCTAAGTTTTACTACAAGACTCATCACTAAGATAAACATCAAAAGAACATTTCAGTTAATATTCATTATAATTACATACATGATGTTTGGCAAGTTCAATTTCAATAGCCTTGGGGTCTCCACCCACAGGTTTCTGTTCATTCAGCAAATCTTCTGTATGCGTCAGCCACGTCAGTAACTCATCCAGGGCATGCTGGAACTGCCCCAAGGCTAACAAGGCACCTTCCAGCTTGTGCTATAGTGAAAATAAAATTAACAATAAAATGGTTTCACAATGCTATCAAATTGGCTTATATTACCATTAGTCACCATAATCCAGAGTGGAGTCCATGCATATGATAGCATAAAAACCAGGGAGAAACAGTTATCCAACACAAGCAACTGCTCTATAGTCAGAGCTGAGCTAGCAATTCCCCTGTAAAGCCTTAGATTCCAGGCTTAAATTCCTGACCTTCAAACTCCATGTAACCAGAGCAGGGCTAAGTTGGAAAGTTCTCTCATCAGAGATGACAGTAGGTTTTCATCACTTAAACCATAATTTCAATATAAATGCAATTTGGTGCATGATCTTTTCAAAACCTTTTCTTCGTCATTAAATCATTCATGTTAGAGAAAAAAATACAATTCAAAGCACTGCATCTTTAAATCTCTCTTTCACTTTGATAAGTTAAGGAAAGAGCACTGAAGCAGCTTAATACTAAGTTGTTGGGGTTTTTTTTAAAGTGCTCAGTTCATCAGTTAGTATTAGTTTTGCACATATAAACATGTTTTCAACTGCTATTTAAGATGTCATCAAATAACCAAAACGAAATAACAATGATTTGACATGGCACTGCTGACAGAGGAAATGACAAAAATTACTGCTAAGGGTTTAAAAACCATTAAAATAACTCAATACATTTTAAAACTCAAATTCTATTATATATAGTTCTGTAATCTCCAAATCAAAAAGAATACAGATGCAAATTGATACAAACATCATACATAATAAAAAGTTCTTCTCAAAAACATAAGTCATGAATAAAGCCCCCGCCTCAAGTTTATTTACCTGTCTATTTATAATTTTTTCTTCGAGGCTGTCCCACATTAGTTTGAGCTCTGAGAGAGGGTCTTGAACAGCGTGCTTGTCACTCTCCTCTGTTACCTTCTTCAGTAATAGCTCTGCCTGGTGGTTCAGTCTTTCCATTTCTATCTGCTGCTGATAAGCTTCTGTCTTAAATTGCTATGGTCAATAGAAAAAGAATACCAATAAACATATCATAAGTAATGATCTGCCTCAATATAGCATGGTACAGCAATATTTACAATACTAATGTATCACTGTCAACATTTATAAATTTGAGGGTTTGTTTTCCAGGGTCAAAATGCTTGGAAGACACTGATAATCCAGACAGTCCCAGCTAACTGAAAATATGCAACAATGTCTTACTATTCTAGCAGATATTGCTAACTGTGACCAGAGGATTACAAAGATGCCCAAGAGGAAAGTATTCTCCAATGATCTCCTTGGTCTGTAAAAAAAGGCAGAAGTTACTCAAGATAGGTTCTCTCTCTTGTGCTTGTGATAATATAATACTTTGAACTTCAAATAGAATTATTCTTCAAAAGAGCTGAAAGCAAATTTTCTTTAGCAGAACACTGTCTCTTGTACATACAACTTGGGCAGCAGTCTAAATACAACTCACATATGTGTGTTCTTCTAAACTATGTGAGATTACGGTTCATTTTAAGTTACATCATAAAATAGATTAAACAACCTGCCCACAGTCAAAAAAAGGTATGTACAAGTGAGCAACAAAATTAAGGACATTCCCTGATCATTATACATCCTTGTTTTTTATATATAGCATAACAGCCTACCAACATTGGGAGCATACTCAGTCACAGATCCATACAGACAGATTTCTAAGTTAGCCTGAAATTTTTATTTTCAGCTTACTCATGTATTGTGAATGTCATGATCTGTGTAAGCGTTTAGATAAAGCCTGCAATGGCAAAAATGAACCACTGGAGGCATTCAGAGCCTCAAGGAAACTGTTCATAGTAGAAACCAGAAAATGTAAAAGTCATAGCAAAAGAACCCTGTACATAACAACGTTACAGCCTTTGAAAGAGAAGGAATGCTATTACTAGGACTTATAGGCTAGCAGAACATATTCACAAAATAAAATGTAGTCTTACCAAAATTTGGAATAGATTTTAAAATGAAAAAATTTAAAATTAAAAGTCTGCAATTAAATGTTACCTAAATTTTCATACAGATTCCTTTTGACTACAAACTGAAAATTAAAACTGCTTTTGACAACTAAACAACAGAGAACAATGCAGACAGATGAAACTACATATAAATACATGAAATAAATTGCTAGTTCATACCTTAAGTTCCTCGGTTTGCTGCTTCACTGTCTCCAGATCTGTTCCAACTGGTGACATAGATGCTAACTTGCTGCCAGCGATGTCCACCCAGTCAAATACTGCCTGAAAATTGCAGTATTAAATTAAAAGCATGAGCAGAGAAATAAAATAGTCTTGTATTTGAAAGCTGTATTAAGTAAAATACCAGAGGGTTTTTTTCACTCCAGAGAACAATATTGCTGTGCTCTTTGAAAGAAAATAGCTTTCTTCAGTGAAACCTAGGTTTCTTTGCAATACAAGGGATCAAATATTAACTGAAGCATTCTACGTAATGGTTACAAGAATGTAGATTCTGCAAGACCAAACTTCTATTAGCAGTAATATTCTGCCAGTGCTACTCACACCAAGTAGTACTCTACCTTCTCAAGTAAAATCAGTGATTTTTAAGAATACCCTGAAAGGCAAATACAAGACAAACTCTGTTCTATAGTTTCTATAGTCCTCTGGAGCAAAGGCTGTAGCTGAATGGTAACACATTTTAAATGATGATTACAAACAAACTTATTTTGACGGATAATATTATTTGTCATAAGGAACACACCCCTTTCAGTATGTATGTACCCAAATAGTGAAGGGTCCTAACTGAGCTTGACTGGATCTCCATAGGAAAATGCAGTTATAACTTTAAAAAACAAATGAATTCTCCCCAGTTCTGAGGCCTTGTGGGTACTTCTTTTGCTCCTGATATAATGCAGAACAACCTCAAGAATACTCCACTTATGGATTAAGAACAGCTACATCAATCTGGGTAATTGCATATGGGAAAAATCTCTGCTAGGCCCTTTTCCTCCTGCGCGTTATCTGTGATTCATTACGGAGAAAGGCTTAGGCCACTTGTCAGAGCTGCCCACTGCTACACAGCTCTTGAGAAAAGGAGAACTATCCCCAGCAAGCTCTACAGGATGAGGCAGCTGCAGCTAACAATCTGCCCACAATACTTTTCCTATTGTCTATTGAAATGAGCTTAAGAAGGCATTTAAATACAGTTCCTTCACCAAGTACTAAGCGTGTAGAATGTACCATGTACAGCCATAGGAAATAAAGAACACTTAAACCAATGGCAATGTTTTTAATGTAACCCTACAAGTCAGCCTCTGCATGGTATGAACATAAGAACTTGGAAAAAAAAAATATCCAGTGAGGGTGCACTGGAAAACAAGCATGGTGCATTATTATTAAGGAGTGCTCTGCACTGAACACACTAGCAACTGCCCTCAGTGTCATGTGAAACTCTAATTCTTGAAGATTTAATGAACCAAGAAAGACAGTAATTCCACTGAGCAAAAAAAAAAAAAATAGTTTTGCAAAATCTGACCATGTTTGGAATCTTTTAAGATGTTTCAGTCTTCTAGATGTTCACTGACAAAAGATAGGAGGCATGTCACTACACACAAAGAATATGCAAAAAAAACCCTGAAAACAGCACATATAGAGAAAATATATCTTAAAAAAACTGCTGGAAAATTTACCTACAGATTTTAAAAGGGAATCATCCTCTAAAATATTGTGATTGGATAAATTACACTAACAGTCCAGCAACATTATGTTAATAATACTTTTTGCTTAAAATATTCAAACTTAAATATTTGACTTATAAAAAAAGTGGAATAAACTGAAGTTCTTTCATTGTCCTCCACTCAAAAAGAATAACAGCAAGTGAGTATATGGACCTGCATTCTGTTCCTTTCAGATCACATAAACATGCCAACTTCCACTCGCCTATCATACGAGTACTATCACAAGAAAATGTGAGCGGGATTACTGTGAATCTGCGTGTAATCAAAAATCCTCTCATCAATAAACAAGAGGACATTAATTTTGAATCTAAATATAGTGAAATATATGAGCAACTACATGAAAAAAACAACCCAAAGAGATTTATTCTTTAACAACAAAAAAAAAAAAATCACAATCAACCAACCCTGAGAAAAATATTTGCCTACCAATTAAAATAGTTACTATAATCAGAGTGATACATTACTAGTCATTTACCCAATCCCATGACATTTTTTAGTACAAACACATTAAATTCTGTTGACTCAAGATTGGGTTAGGTATGTCGCATCATCTTACCTGCAGTCCATCTTGGTACTGAACAGCTGCCTGCATAGCTTCAATAAGCTTATCCACTCGTTCTTTCCATGTTTTATTTAAGGAGTCCCAGGCAGAATTCAGCTGCAAGTAAGTGCAATTTATGTCAACGGGCAGAAGAATTTTACTGCTGCACAATGTACATTCACGAATCAATAACACCAGTAAACTAAATGTGAAGAGTTCATATGCATTCCATATTAAACACTCTTGTTCTCTGTATTACAGCATAGTTAGTTTCCTTCAGAATACACTACAGGTTCTGGATTACAAAAGCTGTAAACTTCAATGCTGATTATTGAATAGTTTTATTAACCTTGGGATTACAGTTAATACAGGAAATACTATTAGTAAATCATTTGGAGTTGCATAATTATAAAAATGGTAGCTTAAAAGAAATGTACACACCGCTCAACATCAGAGAAACTAAAAGTGCTCTGCAGTTATCCAAACAGGATTGTCTCAGTTAAGATGTCTGACTTGGCATAAACCGGATATAGCTGAAATTTATTCTAGCATTACTTTTGCAAAAAGTAGCCATCTATTGTATTAATTAGTGAGTATTTTTTTTAAAAAAAAAAAAAAAACTTTGTCTTTTACAAAAAATGTAACCCATAAATTAGTAAAATAAAATTAGCCATATGTTCTACTCTAATCTGACTCAAGATTTATCTACCTGAAAAGCAAACTTAAACATAAAGGCTTCGGTGATATCTTTTGCCACAAAATTTTTATTTTCAAAATTTGTTGGGGGCAGGGAGGATATACCAATTTCAGCTGAACAAGCATCTAACATAACAGATTTAAGCATCTGTATTTCCCATACCTCATCTATACTCTTGTTGACAATAGGTTTGTCAGGCTCTCCACAGGCAGCTCTAAGTTCAGAGCCAAGGCTCACAACTGTTTCTAGGTCTTCTTGTAGTCCATCAATTTCTTCTTTAGCAGCCTTCAAAGAGAAAAAACCCAACACTGCTAATACTAAATCTAATACTCTATGTACAGCTTGTTTTCAAGATAGATTATGGCAGGATTTGACCTTTGTTATCTTGTAAGTCACCCGGACTTACAACTGGATGCTTAAAATACAAGCATCCCTTTGCAGTGTCAGAGTGAAATCAACTGACATCAGTCTAAATTATAAAAATGACTTATGAGATGGAAAAAATAAACAGGAAGTTTTAAATTAGATTTCTTTAATCAGAGTGTTTTCATTTTCAGTGGTTATCATTCAACCTTTAAATCTTTAACTATCAGCATAAATAATTACAGGCTTATAGAGCATAATACATCTGTATATCTTTCATTTAGATGTTACACATTACTCAAGGAATCTAAAGTATGTATAACTTTTAAAAGTCTCAGTGACATGCTTATTATAGACATGTTTATAAACAGATATGTAAACATAATGACAGGCACATGTTGCATGCTCATTGCAATTAAGCACTGATACATGTTATTTACCATAGACTCTTGAGATATCATTATAGCAAGTTTCTATACAATTATCCTTCTTGGTCTCTAAAAAAAAAAAATTATCCCGTGGTATTTCATAGTAATTGTGTCTTTTCTCTGCATACTGTAAATAAAATACTTTAAGTCAACAATATACTTTCTACTGACCTCAGCAGCTTCTTGTTGTTGCTTGACTACAGATGGGTCAACTCCAGGTCCCTCTAGTTCTCGAATGAAGTCCTGAGTATCTTTAATAGTAGCTACAAGAGCCATATGATCACACCAAAACTTTTCAGCTAGTTCCATTACATCCAACAATTTGGCTTCCCTTTCTTCAGTCAAGGTCTGGATGTCTTCCCAAACGAGGACCATTTGGTCTAGTTTATCTTGAACAGCTAGAGAACAAAAGAACTAGATTACTACCTTGGCAAACAATTCTTGGCCATAAATCTCTCTACAGTTCTACAGCAGAAGCATATGTGTACACTCTAAAAGTTATTTCTTTACAGGACTCCTTATAATGTTAAGTGGAAACAACCAACATGGCCTTTATAAATAAAACAGCAGTCATATTGACAATGAATTATTTTAAATCAATGCTCTTTAGCAGCTTCTCCAGGAGAACACAATCCCCAGATTAGTAGTCATCAGAAACCAAGATTTTTTTATATGCTGCAGCTTGCTGCATTTCCACTACATGAAACTTTCCTCTATCTACTACCTTTAGCAGATATATCCTTATCAGTTCCTTCTGAGCGAGCAATCATTTCCTCCCCTCTCTGTTTAAGTGTCTCATACACCGGCTGAAGTTTTTCCAGATCCACTGACACATTTTTATTTTCACTGATTTGCTCTTTAATCTTCTCAACCTCTGCTGAAATCGAAGGTGGCTGTCTCAGACGTTCAGCTATGCGTTGCAGACTCTCAAGAGTTGGATCTATCTTGTCATGAAACTAGGAGAGTGATAAAGCACAGAAAGAAGTAGTAGAGAAATTAGAAAAAAAAAAAAAACAACCCTGAAAAATGGCATCTGAAATTCTCTTGGAAAAAGGTACTTTAAAATTAACATATTGAACATCAATACCCAACACAAGCATGTACAACTTGCCATATCCCCCTTCATGGTTCTTCCCCTCTTTTAATATCTAAATTACAAAAATGACCTTGCAAAATGCTACTTTCTCTCAGATTTAAGAATTTTACTAGGAAGTCTAGGTTCAGTCCTGAGACACTCCATCTGAAGACACTATATATATGGCAGAACCTACTTGCATTTAGTCCTGCGTAGTTCATACAGTAGTTTGTACCTTATTTTGGAGAACCATGGCTTTCTGATTTCGTCATTTTAGAATGATATTTACCTTAATATGAAACACATACATTTTCATATCAGGATCAACATACTGGCATATGATCATTCATTTAAGATTTGGTATGTAAGAGCATTCAAAAATACATTTGTTAGTGCCCAGGTGATGCTTGTTTGTACAGTAAAGGTATGGTATTTTCTGCAACTGAAAGCACACAACTGTGTGTATTAAATTCACCCACTTTTGACTGAGCCCAGGTAGGTGCCCGGAAACTCAATTATTGCTACGTTAACATGATTCATCCTTTGGTACAGGTTCAAAGTTAGCCTTTACTATATGCTTTTGGATCCATAGAGATTCCTAAAAATATCTCACCACCATGCTCCTTTTAAATTACAGAAATTAATAAACTGTGGGTGTGTTTAATGATCCTCCAGGATCCACAAAAAGCACTCTTGACTACACTTGGGAAAGGTGCTAGAAACAGCACAACAAAACAAGATTACCTCATGTGAACAAACAGCTACATCATCCTTTCTATTCAACGGAACACAGGCAACACAAATGTAATTACTTTTTCCCACCGTACAAACCACTTCAAATCAGACTCTGTGACTAATGTTACGGACTCAGTGTTTTTGCTACAAGTGTGCATACCACAGAAGCCAGCAAAATGTGTTTTGAAGGATAAGCAGCCTTCCAATGTTGAAGACTTCTGAAAAACTGACTGCAGCAACAAAATCTTAAAGAAGTGACAAAAACTGAAATTAAATTGGTAATATTCAGGTCTATTTTTAGGACATATATATTACATTTTAAAACTGTCAGTGCATTCAGTGGGCCTCCTTGTATCTGTATTTCGATGAACAAGACAAGGTGTTTTAGAACTTAAAAGGAAGAAAATGCAAGTCATTCTAACCTCTCATTCTGGCTCCATAGGTTATGTCCTGCCTTTGAAATATAATGCAATTTAATATAATTTAAAACCTGAAGAGTTAAATAATTATTCTTCCAGGACTGTCTAGACAAACATTGACGTAACCATCATAGTACAGAGCCCTGATAATACATATTAACATATCTTAATAAAAAAAGATTATATAAAATTACATTCTGGGCACTATAATGTTTTGCTATGTCATCTGCATATACATTTATGCATATAAAACAAACCTGGAAGTACTGCAGAAATATTTAAGTATCTTCTCCACACCTGATTATTTTCTAGGTGTTACCAAAGAATGCATTTTTATTCTTGATTTCTGTACTTAGCCAGTACAACATATTAATGTCTACCACATACAAAGCATGGACTCAAGTGCTAATTAACTTCATTTTCAAATGTGCAGCTGCAAATAAGGGTAGGACTGAGCATTTATGATAAAGAAAAACACTGAATCAAAATAATCAGGCATCTTTCGGAGATGTCAATAAGGAAGGTGTTTAAAATGACTTAAACTATAATATAATGTCTATAATCTGTTCAAAAGCAGAATGATATCTGATGTTACTTTTTTTCCTTAGCTGCTTAAACTCAGTCTGCAGAAGCTAGAAGAATGACATTAAGTATGATAAAAATTTAGAGTGTAGACTTGAGGAGAACTTTAAGTTGTATTTCTTTATTTAGTATTTTATACCTGAGAAGAATACAGCACTTAATTCCCAGTAAACAGAGAAAAGGGGGAATTTCCTATAAAACCAGCAGTACAGAACAAAGTAATTTTATTCTTTTTTTTTTTTTTTTTTTGTATAGGTTCATGTATTCAGTTTTACCGAGTTCTTTTCTGAATCTGAGATTGAGTAAAAGAATTTCAGTTTGGGTTTAATGACAATTGACCCAATATTGAAGTGTCTCTAGAATGTGATACCTAAGAATACTCTATCAAGGTTCATTGCATAGTCTGATGAACCCAAGATACGCAGATTTTAAGGACTTGATCTAAATTTTATGCTTATGAGGACTTTTTGTGAGGTCTAACTTTGCTCGCCATACTTTTACGTAATAGTTGAAGCATATATTACATTAAGTTCTTGTGGATCTGCAATGAAGACCAAATGCTACTACCACTGCCCAACTGCCCTCTAGTTCCACTGGTAACAGACTATAACTAAAGCTGCCAAGTTTGAGATATATTCAAGTTAATCGATCAGCAGTGACATCCCTACACAAAGGAAGCATCATCTAGTAACAGACCAGCAAGAAAAAATGGAATAAGTTGAAAATAAAATCCCGTATTTTTACACCAAATATTCCTTTGTTTACTTCAAAATTAAGAAGCAGTAACATTTTTCAGCTGCAGCAGTCATAATGCTGACTAATATATAAAACTATAACTCCTCAAGAAATAGAAAAATTAATGCCATAAGCAGCGATATGAACATTCACAGGCCATTAGGTTGAAAAACACAGCTAAAACAGCAGTTTAGTCTTGATATATACATGTAAGATGATGATGTCTGTGTATCTTTCCATTTGAATGAATCCAATTATACTTTAAACTTAAATAGATACCTGGGTACACTGAGAAATGGCTTCATCCAGTGCCAGTGCTCGCTTTTTGACATCTTCCTTAATTTTACTGTAAAGGGTGTCAGCTGCCACATATTTCTCTTGGATACAAAAACCTTCTTCTGGGCTCAGCTCCAGTAACTGAGGCCCTGTTTTGTTCATCTTATCTATATGAGGCTTGTGCTCAGCGATCAGCTCACGCAGTTGCTAAAACAAACGAAACAACTTATCAGTTTCTTATGCTTGCACCACCACATTACAGCTGTCCACACTTCTAACACATCCAGCTGGCAAGAAATTCCAAACAAATACCCTTCACCCTAATGTAAAGCACAAATAACATTAAACAAAGTCAGTGACTGTGCTGCCACTGATGGCTTTGATTCCAACACAGAGCTATCCAGGCATGAAACATCACAATTAGAGACACACTGGAAAGGTCTGTGCAATATTCATATAGGACATAAGATTACAGGTAAAATATAAGATGCTAACTATGCATACGATGCTGGCAACAGACACTTCTCATCATATTCAGTACCTATAATGACAGAAATGGCAACATTATTCCAGATATGTGCATAACACCACCACGTATATACTTTTCATCTTGATATTTATCACTTGCCACAAAGCCTTTTAAGCCTTCACATCACAGAAAGAAGTATTGGCATTTTCAAACTATCCTTTATTTAAGAAGGGGAAACTAGCACAAGGAAGGGTCAAAGAAATCGGTAAAAAGGACAAAAGGACAACGAAGACTGACCAGTAGAGACCTATCAGCCTAGTTTAGCAGTCTCCCCTCTGACTACAAGCCCCCTCTATCTTCACAACAGTGCCATTACTTAACTGACACAAAGTTAAGTAATTAAAGTAATTAATAAGTAAATTAAATTTGATCCCAGCTGTTTACTCCCTCACATCATCCACCTCCAATGTCAGTTAAAACTGTGCAGAAGACTGTGCAGAGGCTTGTGGAAATGAAAGGTCACAAGGTGTCTTCCAACTTGCCTAAGGATTTTGGTTTTGTTTACTGGCACCCGTACATCTGACAAAAGGGAAAGGTTTTTGTGGTAGAAGCCCGATCCTTCCCTCCAGTTTTATTTATTTTCTCAGCTTATTCCTTTCTTTTCAAAAAAATCCCACTGTCTTCTGAGGCACTGTCCTTCTTGGTGCTTTAGGCTCCGTGCATTTCTATCCTATAGCTCCTGTGCAGGAACACAAGAGGTCCATGCTCTACTTCTCCCAGCTCAGAGTTTGTTTAAATTAATGAAGACACACAAAAGGGCCTATATTAGTCTCAGTGTAAATAAATCCTCTTCTCTTCAACTAAGGTCCTTCCCTTAAAAAGAAATCTTGATACTGGCTTGCTTACTTGCTCCTCCCCAAAAAAAGAGAGGTTGAGAAGACTGAAAAGACAGAGACCACGACTCTCCACAGTCCCCTGATGGCAAAACAGCAAAAATTCCTGACTCTAGCTACTTACCAAGAATGTAACTCTATTTATACACCTTGCAACAAGAAAATTAATGTTGATTAGCAGAGAAGAGGAAAAGGTGAGACTAAGAGTAGTTCAAAAGTTTTTAGAAAATAATTTTGTGTGCTTTATTTTTGTGCACAGATAGATGATTTGACACAAGGCCACAAAAGTGCACATTTTTGGGTCCAAATCTTACACTAGTACTCTGCCTACAGCTCAGTTCAAAACAAATCGACTGCTTTTTACTCACAGAACCAACTCTAGGAATTCCATGACTTGGAACAATGGAATTTACATCAGTAAATACATCAGAACAGAAATGTAAGTGAATACAGAAAATTGTTTCAATTCACACTCAGAACTGTCAGGGGTTGGGGGTTTGTTTGTTTGTTTGTTTTTAATAGAACAACAAATTATTTGGTCTTCTCCATGATCTACTATTGGTCAAACAAGTATTTCAGATCAGATTACATGTTAAAATTGCCTGACATTAATCTTCTATTTAACAAACAAATCTCAGCTAATGGCATAGCCCAGGGAAAATGCAAAATAGAAGCTCATCTGAAGGGCCTCTCATGCAAGCAGAATGATTAAAGTAGATGGGGAACAATCCTGTAAGTAAAACAAGCATGATTTGTTTCATGGTGACTAATCAAGATAGTTTGTAAAGCTCATGTTATACAGCTAGTCTTAATAGAGCATGTTTGTTCATTGTGGACATTACAGGAAGACAAATGGGTGAACCCAGTGTTTACCAGTACATAAGAGCAGCACATCTTCATCAACCGGTCTCAGAGTAAACAAGACTTTGAAGCCAGGGTTCATCCTATCTAACTTGAGTCACTTAATTGAGGCAGCTAAAATAAAGAAACGTAGTTATTCTATGCTCAGCAGGCAGAGACAGGTATGTCCAGTAGCCCTATGGGTTTTGAATGTGCCAAAACATGCAGGTTTTTAACCTCAGTGGGATAAATCTGATTCCATGTGACACTAGTAGCAATATATAAAATGTACTAATTTTTATCCTAGTTGATTATTCCTTCATGTGAGAAAGCCCATATGGTGGCCAGCGTACCACACTGTTGCCTCTATTTTGTGATGTTATGGTAAACATTTATTTATTTTCTTTATTACACAACAAATATACTTGACATGAGAAATTATTATGGGATTGGCTGGAACTCAAGCAATCAACTCTTGGCCCTCTAATTGTCCATCTTCCTGGCTCAACTAAGTTTAGTTCCAATGATACCAACAAAATAAAAGCCAAATTTTTCACATGTACATAAGATCAACATATGTGCATTTCACTTTCCACATGCTGACAGCGGGTACTCAGTTCTTTAGATAGTCACATTCTACCTTCTTTTGTTTCTGGCTACATCATCTTAGGTCTGTTCTTTCTGTTTATGGGTTTGGTTTGTTCCAATACCAACATTAATGTGTACTTCTAAATACACTTCTCGACTATTATGTGCTTAATTCTCTCACTACAATGTCAATTTTTTCCCCTTTAGCCCTCTTTTATGCTTACACATTGTTTGCTGCCTTCCCCAGAGAATCTTGCTTGCATACACGGTTTGGGAAATAGTAGAGGTATGACTGAAAATGTATTTATTTTGTATTATTATTTAAAACAATTCTTCTGTCACAGAAGTATAACTCTCTGAGTTTTCAGCATTTAGCAGAGTATTCCACAGTTCTAGGTAGAATACTACTTGGCTTTTGACACTATGTTTTTCAAAACTAGCAAAATGCTTACCCTATGCTCTTCTTGTTGTTGCTTTAAAGCTTCATACTCAAGGGCTGGTGCAGGAAGCTGAGAGATTATCATTTCTGTTTCAGTTAACCATGGCCAAAGCTCTTCATAAGTCTCCCAGAACTGGTTAACCAGTGACTGAGCCCATTCCAGCTGGAGGTTTCTCTCAGAGTTCATTTGACAGACTGCATCATATTTCTCTAAGAGGCTTGCCATTTTTTTCTGCAAAATAAAATTAACAAAGAATATCAATGTTTGTTTTTTCAGATATCTATTATCTTCATTTCTAAACAATCTTTGATAATTATAGCAGCAAACCACAGTGAACCAAATTTCAGTTTTGATAATGTCTCTATCAATATTGTGGGAGAACAGAATAGGGCAGAATACTTTCAAAGTAATTAGAACATATTTAATGATATTGATATTTACAAATAACACTTTGTTCATAGGGCTTCCAGACAAGTTGAAAATTATTTGACTGCAGATCTTAGGCCCACTTCCTTACTAAAGACACTTAACTTCAGCGACATTTGGCAGAAACTAAGTTTTCCGTGGCATTCCTGAATCAAAGCATCATGAACAATACACAAAAATCTGGGTTTAAAAAAAAAAAGAAAGAAATCCGGCAAGAGATCAGGGTATACTGTTGTGCTTGTAGCTTACAAACTTGCAAGAGAAACCACAAAATACTATTTTCCAAGTTAGCATACATTAATTACTGAAGATGTGTTTCCGTTAGTAATATGATAGAACTACAAGGTTTAAACATCACAAATCTACTCTATTTGGGCATGTGATAATAAAAGAAAGTATCAACTAGCTATACACTTTTCCTGTGGAAGATTGCCCATGTGATCATTTTTATGAAATATTATATGTGACAATGCACGTAAGTGCTAACCTTGGAAAAACTGGACATGTAAGCAAGCCACTGAATGTGAAGTAAATAATATTTTTTGGCAGAACAAGCTATCCTTTCATTTGTTATGTCTTGCATGTAAATTAAGTATAGAGATGCTATCCAAAGGACAAAACATAGCCTAACACACAGATATACAGTATTTTTGACAAATACAAATATTTAATAGAGACTCAGATAAAACTGCTCTCTCTTATGACTGCAGTTTCGTAGACAGAACATCCAATCTATTTTAAATTAACTTAAGAGCAAATCAAATTTATTCAGAGATCCTGCAGCAGAGCACAATTAGTGAAGTATTGTTCTTCAAGGAGGGTGGTCACTGGAAGGACTAAGTTTACACAACATACCCAGCCTCACCGTAATTTAGCAAAAAAAAAAAAAAAAAAAAAAAAAAAAACAACCCCACAACTAACCCATTCTTAAATGCCAACATCAAAAATCTGTCTATATGGCCCCGACATCAGGCTCTCCATGTGCATGTAATAAACTTTAATGGGCTGTATCAGTCAACAGGATGGAACAATGCTGGCAAGTAAGGTCTGTAGAAATCATCAGAAAAGAAAGTA
The DNA here is from genome assembly GCF_036417535.1 of Chlamydotis macqueenii. Lineage (NCBI taxonomy): Eukaryota > Metazoa > Chordata > Aves > Otidiformes > Otididae > Chlamydotis > Chlamydotis macqueenii. Next base: position 27,114,827 of record NC_141558.1, read on the forward strand.
GATTCACATTGAGGTACATAGCCATTGAATCTAGCACAGAAATACACACGCCCAGTGCATCACTGACCCAACAGAACTGGGGAAGATAAACAGACAGATTCCACACACACCATTCCAGATAACAAATACCTATTCGCTCAATCATCCACTGGCTAAAATACTATATACCAATGATGAAGATGACAAACGGGGCTCCAAATTAGTGACAGGCAACAAAGCAAGTACACAGTGTTTGCTCTTTGAACATCCAGAAGGAAGAAGAGTGATACACCGCAGCACTTATTCTAGTATTAAAATCCTCAGACTAGAAGTGGCTGTAAGTAACGCTTTTTCATTAGCATTCCAAAAAAGACACTATAAGAATCCTTGTACTTATATCTTGTCTGCATATCTACCACTGTAGCTGCAACCTTACCTTTATGGTCCGTTTCTCTTCTTCACTGCACGTGTTCATAATCTTATCCCCAGATTTAACAAGTTCATCTATAGTATCTTTGTGCCTCAAAATCTCCATGGTAAAAGCCTTGAAACACAATAAAAATTGGTCAAGAAAAATAAATAGAGTACATGGAACAAAAGCTATTTTTGAAGTGCATTATGATGGACTGAAAATTAAATCACGCCAGTACATTTTCTAGATGGAGAGTGTGCCGGCCAATAATTAACATGACAGTTGGAAATGCATTTCTTTTACCTTTTGAACTTGAAGCTGAGCCGTGGTCTGGTCTTGCTCAAGCCTAATATCACCCAGAGACAACAGTTTCTTTTCTGTTTCTGCAATCCAGGCAAATTCAGCATCAGCTGCTTGGTCAAACTGAATGAGGGAGACATAAATTAGTTCAGTGGTTCTAAAGATATGAAATTAGAACGACAGTTTCAAAAATTTTACAGATTATGAAAAAGCATACTTTCGAATTTTCAGAAAGATAGCAACTCACTTTCCATGAGGTTTTTACATAAATAAAATACAAAGCCCAAAATGGTTCTGAGGGATCGTAACACAAGCAACTTCATTTGCAAGCGTGGCAAAGCAACAGAAGCAAATACATTTTTCCAAAGCCTAGAGCTCTCTAACAGATATAAGGGAAAAAAAAAGGGTTATAATTTCAGAATTTTAAATAGACTGTTTATTTTCATTTTTCTCTACTTTCACATGTCTTCTCCACCTCTATGTTAATTATTACTGCTAGTGCTGCAACTATCTTAAGAAACAATTGTTTGCTGTTATGCTTTTAATCTTAAGAGTTGCTTTGTTATTAAATGATTGTGCTGGTTTTGGCTGGGACAGAGTTAATCTTCTTCGTAGTAGCAAGTATGGGACTATGTTTGGGATTTGTGCAGAAAACAGTGTTACTAACACAGGGGTGTTCTAGTTACTGCTGAGCAGTGCTTACACAGTCAAGGCCTTTTCCGCCTCTCACACCACCCCACCAGAGAGTAGGCTGGTGGTACACAAGAAGCTGGGAGATAACACAGTTGGGACAGCTGACCCCAACTGACCAAAGGGATATTCCATACCACACAACATCATAATCAGCATATAAAGCAGGGGGAAGGAGGAGGAAGATGGGGACACATTTGGAGTGATGGTGTTTGTCTTCCCAAGTAACTGCTACACATGGTAGAGCCCTGCTTTTCTCAAGATGGCTGAACATTAGCCTGCCTATGGGAAGTAGTGAATTAATTCCTTGGTTTACTTGCATGCGTGGCTTTCGCTTTATCTATCAAACTGTCTTTATCTCAACCTCTGAGTTTTCTCCCTCTGATTCTCTCCCCCCTCCCACCAGGGAAAAGGGAGCAAGTGGCTGCATGGAGTTAAACCACGACAATGATAAAGGCAAAACAACCACAATTCAACTAAATCAGTGGAAAAACCTCACTGAATTCAGAGAAGATAGGATTTCATCCAAAACTAGACTTTGGATTAAATGCGAAAATTCTTTGGCACATGCGGGTGCAGCCAGTCTTTCTTCTGAAAGATTAACCTCTGACTACCATGAGTCAACACTCAAATGTTTCAGAAATTAGAAAGCACTAGAGTAATGAGAGGATTTGAAGTATCAGTTTTTTACTAATTTGTGAAGGAGAGCGTGAGATCACAAATAGAAGTATGTGGGGGTCTAATTCTTCTGAAATGTAAGACCCAATTTACAAAAAAAAAAACCAAACAAACAAACAAACAAACATACATTCCCTCTTCAGGTCAAGTTTATAGGCATGTATCTTAGCATACACACGTCTCAGTACTCAATGGGGTAGCTTGGAGCTTAAGCCATAAAGAAATAGTACATGGGATGATCAGATGAACAAAACAGTCATTGTAGAAACTAATAAGAACTTATTTATTTATTTTTAAACTCTGACCCCCACTGCAGTTAGCTGAACATCAACATGGCTCTGAGTTATTGTGAAAGTCTATCAGGACGTTTTAGGCCAGAATCTGCTACTTGTGTTGTTGATACTCACACTTCCCCCACAAGTCTCTTTCTGACCACTCTCATTTCGTCTCGTGTTTTAAATCTGGTGGTCTGTGCCTTTGTGGCTGTAGACCATGACAGCTCTGCTCCTGTAGCTGAGCTGGAGTTCACTTAAGTCACTAAATCAGTCTTGTCTTAGCGGTTAATCATGAGTCACACAAAAACAAAAGAAGCAGTTCTGAGATTTCATTCTTTATGAGTCAATCTTTTTCAGCCTTTATAATCCCTTCGTTACACGAAAGAGAACATGAACTTTTTTTTCCACTATATGTAATTTCTCATTTAAAGTAACAGAAAGTAAGTTTTGTCCTAAATAGTGTGACTTCCTAATAGACAGGTACGTTCTGAAACAATCAGAACTGCAAACATTAGCATGAAGCATATGCACCAGTGGCAGTTAAATCCTGGCTTCAGAAACTGTGGTTCACAACCAAGCTCTACAGAAGTCCAGCTATTTATGATCCAAGTAAAGGAAATGAAGAAGGCGATTTCAAATGTGCTAGACGCACAAATTAACTGCAATGTGACTTCTGATACCAAACATCCACGGGTATGAAACACTGAGCAAATATTTAACGGAAATAACAAAACCAAGGCATGGCAGTAAAAATAGGTTACATAGGTTTGAGGAAGGACAAGACTCTAAACTCCATTTACTGAGAGTATAGGATTTCCAATTTGTGATGTTCAAATACAACATTAAGGAATAAAAAGCACAAAATTGCTACTCTCTGCATCCAAAGTCTGAAGTGTTTTCTTCCCATTATGCTTGACGGTTATTTATGAGCCCTGAACTTCACTTGAGTCACTATAAAATCATCTATTTAATCCCCACCCAGTTTAACCAAGCATAGTTTATTGTGGTACTTTTTCTTCTAACCAGGAATGATTGACTTCTGAATATGACAACACTGTGATTTGCTCTGTGAATGCTTTTTAAAGCACTCTCTACGGCTGCTTTAGAGTGAAGAACAACAAGCAAGCCAAAAGTAGAATACAACCTTCTGTTTATATGCAGCGCCCCTTCGCTAGGGTAAGACACTGACCAATGCCTTCAGTATTGAGAAATGAAGCTTAAAAGATGTAGCTAAATTTAACTCTAGGATAATTCTATCCATCTGTAAGCATTTTGCCCAGGTAGTTAAAAACACTGCATTAGTGTATTAAGCCTCCCAGCTTCTGCTCACAATAACAATGTGCTTACCCATTCCTATAGCTTACTGCATTTCCCACCTTGGCCCAGCAACGTTTAGCACGAACCCCACGCTACTCCCATTGAACCCTCTTGTTCTTAGTGGCTTTGGGCTTCAACCAAAACTTTTTAATAGTACAGGCACTTGAACAAGTTGACACAGGGTAAGCTTACAGAGCACTAGCTTCTCCAAAAATATTTTTCATTTTGCATGGTCTTTCTCTGAGCTATCTGGAAAGTAGCTTATCCTTAACTGGAAGTGTGTTAAGCCACTTGATATTTGTCATAGGATATAGTGTACAGGAGTATATCATGGTGATGCAAATTGGGCTGAAGTGGAGGTTAGGGGTACGCAGGGCTAGGGTGCAATGTGCCATTGCAACATTAGGTAGTGGAGCAGCAGTTCTGGACCTTTCATGCCTGGACCTGAATCTGCTGAACTTGTGCTAAGGGATGCAACATACTCATGGAATTCAGAGAAGTTGGAGAGCTAACATACAGTCTCCTATCTCACCTTATCATACACTAAAAAAAAAACAAAACAAAAAAAAAACCAAAAACAAACAAACAAAAAAACCCAAAACAAAACCAAAACAAAAAAAAAAACACCACACCAAAAAAACACAAACAGAAAAACAACACCATCACTTCATTTTTGAGGATCTGGTTAAAAAGACAAGATAATATTCACAGCAAATCCCTTAAAAAGAAATAGAAAAGAACCATGAAGTTATTTTTAACCTCAGTTACAAGGAGATCTGAGTTACTGCCAGCCTCTTTTAGTCAGCTTTCAGCAAACTTTGAAAATATCACATATGCTTTCTCCTTGTCCTGTTTATGAGAACTAATAGCAGAAACAGAAATCTCCACCAATATTTTTATGCCTGAACACTGCAGACACTGGAAAATTGTGTTTCCATGATGCATTTATAAGCAAGCTTAAATACGGGACTATGTAGTGAAGAAATTCAAGTGCCAGTTCTCAAAATCTACCTGTATATACACCTTTGTGCATGTATAGAAACCTCCACATATTAAATAACCCTATTTTTGAGCCCCAAGAAGAAAAGCATTGTGGATATGAATAAAAGCAATTGTTACTTAAATCCTCCACAACAGCTTGAACAGGATGATCCAGCTTTTAATTGTGGAAAGTACAGAGAAGCTAAACAATCAGTTGATGCTAAAAGGAAAGGTGTGGCAACCCTTTTTGATTTCAGTGTTGCATCCAGTAAAATTGGCTGGAGATCCAGACCATATTTTACTTAACACAATATGCTCTACAAAAGACACGGGCCATTCAGTTCTTTAAGCAAACTCTCACTTAAGGAGTCACAAGGATAGTTACAGCAATCTCAGCTACAAGACTGGTGCCTGTGTCAACAAAAACGCTGACAACTGCAACAGTGTACAAATTAGCTGGGTTCTGGCATCCATATCTTAACAGTGGAGTCCCATTTCATTCAAACAGGCCTTCTGCTGCTCAAGCACAACAAACTTTTGGCAACATCATTAAAGGACATCTTTTGTTCAGGTACACATGGCCAGAGACTGTTATTGCCCAAAGAATCGCTTTTAGTACCTTCTGGGATCTTAGGATGGCAGCATCAATCTCATCCACCTTCTGAGAGATTGTGTCACTCACTAATCTGTAGCGCTCATTGTCTTCTGTTATCATCTTGTCAAGCCCCTCTCTGGCCCTCCACGGCACCAGCTCTAGGAAGGCACTGCCAACTTCATTCAGAGTGTCCAGTAAGCCTTTGTTGTTCTTTACTTCTTTTTTCAACTCCTGAAAAAGGCCATTTAAAGTAAACATGCCAGCATATGAGCTCAGCACACATAGCTCGTACATGTTTTTTCATTCTTTCAACTACTTCATGAGTTGAGAGCTGAAATGTTTTCCATGCAAACCAAAAGGATAAATCAGAACACTTATTTGCAGTTCAGTTCTACTACCTTTTTGATACTGTAAGCTGTTTTACAGAAAAATAGGTCATTCTCGAAGAGAATTTTCTACAGAATATATCTTAAATATATTTCTTCAGTCAGCATGACAGTCTGAAATTCTTTGTAATTTTCCAAGAGTTGTTAATACTTCACAAAATAACTAAAGAAAATAAAACTAATGGATATTCTTTGCAGCCTGCAATTCTGTAAGGAACGACATCACCAGCAAGTGAAATCAGGCACACAATAAAGAAAAATACAATGTGAATTCTCAAACAAGCAATGACTGGATTAAATTCCAATCAAATAATCACACAATACTTCAGGAATGAGTTTTCACCTGTACAGAAACCCTCATCACTATTTCATTTCTTTTTTTTATATATAAGAAATATAATGGAAATATTTTTTTTTTAGCTTCTCCCCCCTCAACACTGTTTACACCATTCAGTTTATACTACAATGTTTCTTTTCAAATAAATATTGTTAAACAAGATTAGAAATATATATTTTAAATGCTGGCTTTTTTTATACCTCGCAGGATTTTATCTATGTGACAACTTAAGGAGTTTTCCCAGGATTAGGTAGCTGCTTGAATAAAAAGAAAATGTTGTGCTTCTGTTGTGCTAAAAATAAATGTCAGCACAATTTCAGAAGTGATTATAACAGATGACTCTACAAAGTGAGTTTGATTCTTAACTACTGTTACATTTAGTCAAATGATCTGATGCCAAAATTAGTTATTCACAAAACAACTTCATGCCAAACCTAAGTTAAAACAAAGCCTAGCTGGATCATACAACAATAAACAGTTCACAGGTTTTAAAACCTACTTTTTGTCTTTCTTGTGCTTGGCTTAATTCTTCACCCTTTGGTATCTGAGTTTCATATGCAAGTAACTCCACCTCCACTTCATCAAGCCATTTGCAGAGTTCCTTGTGAGTTGAATGCAGCTGACCTGCAAGCTGCAGAGCCTGCTCTAAGGTCTTGAATACATCAGAACTCAATTTGGTAATGTCTTTGTATCTCGCTTTAATGCCTTCCAATTTATCTTGAATTATTACAACTTCATCGCCTAAAATATCAGAGGCATGTTAATTCCTGTGATCACACATATTTAAAAGCAAAAAACAAACAAACAAACAAAACAAAACACCCCCAAATCCCAAACCTCGCCTATCACAGAACTCTCAGCATTTAATTTATAAAATAACCCAAACAAGATGACAAGGTCAATCCTCAATTGTTGTAAATTATCCTACCATCACTAAAGTCCATGGAGCTACAAAGTTTACCTCAATTCAGGATCTATCCTTCTGCCTTTTTTATGCTTTACTAAACTATTAGAAAGTAACGACTTAGATCAAATATTTGACACAAATGTTCTTTAAAAAAAAAAATCCACCCTTAAATTAACAATACTTCTTATATTGGCAAAAAAAAATTAATTATAAAAGGGTTATTGAAAGGGGGGGGGGGGGAAATCAACAAAATACTAACTAGATTTTCAATTACATGAATATTTGACATCACTGTACACCCTCATTACCATCCACTTGAAACACAACTCAAAAGGCTAAAATAAAACAACCTACTGAAGTTTATTAGCGTATATTCAGACTTCATTACAGACTACGTATAACGTCTAAGTTTGGAGTAGAAAAGGATACCGCCCTCCCACCAACCATATGTGTGTCTTAAAGAGTTCAAGAACCTTGGAAGTACTGGAAAATCCGGACAGATGTTGTTCTACAGAACAGACACGTTGTGTACAACTGGAATGCAACTTTTCCCACAGTTTTAGCTCCAATGGATGAAGCTTTCCTCTTGCAGTAAAAGGTACTCTAATATCTTGTTCGTCTGTGGATGCCTGCAGGGAATTGACTGCTTCCACTGCCAAACAGCCCTCCATTATGAGTAATGTCCATAACTTGCTATTAGGAATGGAATGCAGGTTCACTAAAATAATTTTCCACTAAAAATAATAAAGGATTCAAGGGCCAAATTATCTACGGGGGGTGGGGGGGAAGACTTTTGCTCACTTACAATAACAGTAAAATTCGCCCAAAACCTACGATGACCTCAAACCTTTATTAAAATCAACAACAACTGCTTTGAACAGCAAATATGGATGCATATCTACAAGTTCCACTTCAATTTTTTCATAAGCACTTACAAGAACAAGAAAAAAAGCCTACAGAATCATAGTTTTATATAATCTCTCACCTGTTGTTTGCTTGAGAAGCTCTAAGCCATTTTGTATAGCCAAATCAACATTTTGTTTTCTAAGAAGAATCTCTTCCTGAAGATTCTGAGAGAAAAGGCCATTGTTGTTAGCACAGACATAATCAATTACATTATTTTTATTTGGAATACACATATTGCCATTTTAAACAAAATATATTAATGAAAAATAAATGAAGTATGGAAATATAAATAAAATTTAAAAATGAATTAAGTAATGAATGAACAGAAATCAAAATACCAGTAGTTCAGAGAGCTGTTTCTCAAGCAATTCTGTGCTGCAATCTTGGACTGACAGTTTGCTCAGTTTATCATGGATTTCATTCAGCCAGTTCATCAATTCAACTTCATCCTCCCCAAAAATCTGAGCATTGCTGTAAGCTTGCTGGAGAAGTTCAGACCTGCTGTTGCTCTTCTCTTGAATCTCAACGTATCGGGCCTGAGAAGAATCTAGCTTTTCCTGCACCATATCTTTATCTTCCCTGGAGCTCATAGTCTTTAGAGACTGACCAGTGCTAATGGCCTGACGCAAACTCTTATTGTGAGCTAGGACATCATCTTCTAGGGCCTATATTTTTTTAAATAATGAAGAATAATGGAAAAGAAAATCAGAAAAACATAAAAGAAATATAAGTGGAACTCAATAAAAACTGAATGAAAAAGACATAATTGCCAACATAAATATATAAAACTCAAATTACAGAAAAAAATTTCAGTATGGTAAAACATAGGTACACCGCAACAGCTTTGCCAGTTGTGTTGTACTTTACAGAAGCATCTAAGAAGAAAGACACAAGCAAGTGTGCAGTTTGTATCTTACTTTATGCTCAGAAATTTGCTGCTGCAGTTTGGCGGCCTGCGTTCCAATGGGTTCTGCATTTGCAAGCCTCTTCTCTGTGGCGGTCAGCCACTCCACCAGTGGCTCCAGAGCCTCATGGAACTGCTGCGCCACCACCGAGATGCCTTCCAACTGACGGTTCCTATCAGCATGTCAAGAGAAAGGTTATTTTTTTTTGATGAAGTAAGTGTGAAATAGTTAAATAAAAGACCCTTGAATCCTTCGCAAAAAAAAAAAAAAAAAAAAAAAAAATTCTTATGGTAGAAACCAGTCACCAAATGAAATAAAAATATATCCATGATACTCAATGAAAACCAAGTAAAAATTAAATAAAATTTTAAAGAAACACCTCCGAAGCTATTTAAAACTTTTTGCTAATATGCAAGTTTTGCAAATAAAAAGAATATCACTTTATTCATATACTTTTTGCTAAAAATAATCTAGCACTCAATTCAGTAAAACATTGTTTTATACCCAATTAGGATAGTTCTCAAGTTTCTAGCTGTCTTTAAGGATAAAGTTACAGTCCCTTGGCTATTATACATGTTTTAAAATTAGGCAAAGGCTTTACTGAACCAGAACATATTGTCATGCTTCCTCAGCGCTGTAAAATATCTTTAAACATTTGTTCAATGATGTGAACAGAACTATTTGGCTCTACTTTTGCGTCTCTTGTTCTGGATAAAAGCTCTCAATGAAGTTAGTGAGACAATGTTAACAAAGCATAGACTTAACCTCCAAAATACAAAAGCAGTATTTAAAACATTTCTGTTTCAGATTATTATATTTCAGATAAGGCTCTTCTCTACAACCACTGCTGAGCAAATTCCATGCAAGAAGATTTTTAGGAGAGATCTACCCTATGTGAAAAACATTGGAATACTGTCTTTCAAATGGGAACCTCATGCCAGACAAAAGCTATGTTTATAAATGCTTCCCAAGACTTATAAAGAAGGTAGACTTGACACACTTAGCTACAGAACACTCCAGTGAAGTACTCTACATAAAATCATCCTCAAATTGCCAATGTGACGCCCATCTACAAGAAGGGCCAGAAGGAGGACCTGGGGAACTACAGGCCCGTCAGCCTGACCTCGGTGCCAGGGAAAATTATGGAGTGGTTCATCTTGAGTGCGCTCACCTGGTACGTGCAGGACAACCACGGGATCAGGCCCAACCAGCATGGGTTCATGAATGGCAGCTCCTGCTTGACCAACCTGATCTCCTCTATGACCATGTGACCCAGTAGATGATGGAAAGGCTGTGCATGTTATCTACCTGGACTTTAGCAAAGCCTTTGACACTGTCTCCCACAGCATTCTCCTAGAGAAGTTGGTGGCTCATGGCTTGGACAGGTGTACCCTGAAATGCATTAAAAACTGGCTGGATGGCCGAATCCAGAGAGTTGTGCTGAATGGAGTTAAATCCACTTGGCAGCCAGTCACGAGCAGTGTTCCCCAGGGCTCAGTCTTGCTTAATATCTTTATCAGTGATCTGGATGAGGGGATGGAGTGCTCCCTCACTAAGTTTGCAGATGACACCAAATTGGGCAGGAGTGTCGATCTGCTCAAGGGTAGGAAGACTCTGTGGAATGACCTGGACAGGCTAGACCAATGGGCTGAAGTGAATTGTGCGAGGTTCAACAAGGCCAAGTGCTGGGTTCTGCACTTGGGTCACAACAACCCCATGCAACACTACAGGCTTGGGGAAGAGTGGCTAAAAAGCTGCCCAGCAGAAAGAGACCTGGAGGTGCTGGTAGACAGCTGGCTGAACACGAGCCAGCAGTGTGCCCAAGAAAGCCAACAGTATCCTGGCTTGTGTCAGAAATAGTGTGGCCAGCAGGAGCAGGGAAGTGATCGTGCCCCTGTAGTAGGCACTGATGAGGCCACATCTCAAATACTGTGTTCAGTTTGGGGCCCCTCTCAGTGCAAGACGGTCATTGAGTTGCTGGAGCACATCCAGAGAAGGGCAATGAAGCTGGTGAGGGGTCTAAAGCACAAGTCTTATGAGGAGCAGCTGCAGGAACTGGGATTGTCTAGTTTGCAGAAGAGAAGGCTGAGAGGAGACCTCATTGCTCTCTACAACTACCTGAAAGGAGGTTGTAGGGAGGCAGGTGTTGGTCTCTTCTCCCAAATAACTTGTGATAGGGCAAGAGGAAATGGCCTCAAGTTGCAGCAAGGGAGGTTTAGGTTGGATATTAGGAAACACTTCTGTACTGAAAGAGTGGTCAGGCACTGGAACAGGCTGCCCAAGGAAGTGATGGAGTCACCATCCCTGGAGGCATTAAAAAAATGTGTAGATGTGGCACGGTTTAGTAGGCATGGTGGTGTTAGGTTGATAGCTGGACTTGATGATCTTGGAGGTCTCCCAACCTTAAAGACTGTACGATTCTATGAAACCTCCATTTCTAGAGACTGACCAATATCACCAGACTGGGAGAATAATATTAAATTAAATATGGCATTAACATTTACTCCAGCTAATGAGTCAGATTCCTTCAATTAAAAAAAAAAGAAAAGAAAGAAGGAAATAATGGTCTATTAGTGGTTGACTGTACTAATTAAATAATCATATTATTAGTATGAGGTAACAAGAGGTTCAGAGTAAAGGAACTAAAGAGAGGCTACCAGAAGAAGTAGGAGAAAACAGAGGTGAGTTCAATGCTACCTTAAGTGCACAAATCCCAACACATCCATTTGTTCTTCACTGTAAAGCTTCACTGTTCACTTAAATTCCTTTTCTTCAACTTTCCAAGTCCCTTCTTGTTCTCAATTATATGCCTTTTTCAGGCCATCTTTTATGCATACTCTTCTTCTCTCTACTCTGAACAAGACTGTCATTTTTCAAATCTCCACCCAGAAAACACGTTCAGCAACCCTTTCAGCACAGATTTCTTCAAAGACACTTTACAGTTCATAACTTTCCAGGTATTTTATACATTGACAGCAACTCATAAATCTGCATGTATGTTTTTGAGAGTTTTTGGGGTTTGTTTTGTTGTTGTTTTGTTTGGGTTTTTTTAATTGGAACTTGGACTGCAATGTCTACAGAGTTTGATGGCCCTTTTTCTTCTCAACAAGTAAGGGAGTTCAGCACCTTGCACAAGTACATCAGCAACTGACAACAGGAGAATCTCTAAGCTGTAAAAACTAATTATATGAATGACACCAAACAAAAAAAGGGAAGAAGAATTGAGGGCTCCCTCTGCCAGGATTTTAAGTTCCAAGGGAACACCACTGTTATTTATTAAGTGTAAAATTTGCACTTGATTCTATGCAAAACAGGTTCTTGCACCAAAAAACTTGCATTCTAATGAACCAACAGATAAAAAAAAATATTCAGAAGATACATATGCAGGTAATCCTAGAAGACTGTAGCATCTCAGGCTAAACTTTTTTTGGTCTGTTCAAGTCACTTCTCTCCACTTTTCTTTCAGAGGACCTATTATATCAACATCAAGACGAAATAATGTAATGTAAAAACAAGAATGATAGTACTTTCAAGATTTCACACTATAGAGTTCCACATGCTGCTTCTAATCATCTATCAAATGCTATGTCTACATTTTTCAAATCTATGAAAGAATTTAAAATACCTTGTTTCAGCTTTACTGAGCAATGCATCCCATCGACTATCCAGGAAACTCAACTGCTTCAAGATTTTCACTCTATCAGCAGGTTCTGCTGACTCTGCAATTTTCTCCCCTTCACGCTTGATTACCTCAACAGTAGGCTTGCGGTCATCCAGCAACCTCTGGAGAAGCTACAGAGAAAGCAATCACGCACCAGGTTATTAAGAAACATTGTAATAACACAAATGTAAAACCAGAAGGAGCTAGATTTTTTGAAAACTTGTTAAGGTAAAAGAAAAAGCAATGCCTATACTTTGATGAAAGCGTGAATAATGCTAATCAAAGACACACGACACACCCACCTGCCTGTCCTGGCCCCAACACATGCTCATTTTAGTTTCTCAACTGTTTTGCTATGAACAGCAGAGCCTCACCAAGCCAAAACAACTTCCTTGGTTTCTATGGGGTAAAGACATGTTGCAGTCCAAAGAGTAAACTTACAGAGGGAAGAGTTCTATTTAATACCATTGAGGGAAACAAGCTATGTAGAGTATCTGATGCATTTGATAGGAACACTTCTGAGGAAGCCGCATGCCCTTCTAGATTTGTCAACGCAATGATAATTCTGATTATACAGAGAGACAGGAAAATACATATAAAAATTATTATATAATTGACCCATTACTTGTTTGAGACACAACTGAGTTCACTGATCTCGTCCAGTAAATTAACTTCTCTGTGAAGAATAAAACACATCTCAGTCTAAAATCCTCCATTCTCTAGTTGCCTTTGGAAACATTAACATTGTGCCTCTGCCAATATCCCAGCACGACAACCTGTATTGACCAGAACTTTGTATTAAATCTCTGGGTGGCAGAGGGCCACACAGTCCAACTGCATGGACTGTATATTTCATGAGCTACATTATGGTTCTTTTTTCTATAAACATGATGAAAATTTGCACAAGTTGACAACAGTGTAGTGCTTCTACATTAACACAGGCCACTTCCAAACAGCATTCCCACTAATTATCAACAACGATCAGATTACAATCAGGATCAAGAGCCAAGTACTTAAGTTCATAACCTGCAATATTACGTTGGAATTACTACAATGAAAATTTACTAGTTTTTACTTCCTACTTTTCAAATGCTCAAACACTGGATTTCATGATTTCTCTTTTTCCAGTGGACCTTTAACAACCCTTTCCAGATAGTGTTAATAACTCTAACCAGAGCTCAGACTGCACAGTGTCACTCTTTGTTTTATATCCCAGAAGAGAAGCACTTCTCCCAACCCTGGACAGGTTCTCAACTATGGAACAGATGGCTCCACAGCACACTTCAATGTAATACAATACACCTGAACAGATTTTATGCTTTGCCAAAGACTGGGAATTTATTCTCACTGATGCAGTGGAAGGAGAAAGATTCTGAACGCATTCCACTTACTTTCTGTTCTTGTATTTGGGCCTTCACAACTTTGAACTCAGCAGATGGTGGTTTCTGATTAGCCACAAGGTCTTCTGTATCAATGAGCCAGCTAAGCAGAGATTCAAGGGCATCCTGAAATCTCCCACAGTGAAGCAAGGCTTCCTGCAACTGTGCAGCACGCTGGGCAACCTGAAAAAAAGGTAGAGGATTAGACTGTAGTCACCTTCTCTTCTTATTTCTGTGAAATAAGTAGCCAAAATCTGTAGGAAATCTGGCAATATCCCTAACAAATACTCTCATTTTAATAGCTATTCAGAACAGCACTATGGCACAAATTAGCATTAATTTCTTGGGGCTACAGACATCCAATGAAAAGAAGAGATTGACTCCCAGTAAATGAGACTGCTCTAACAGTATCTTACAATAGATACTTGTGTTTCATATAGCTATAGTATTATGAAGTATACTGACAGGATGTTTGTGTTCCAGGTGGTTTTTATTTTCCTTAGAGAAAGACCGAGCCAGGAACCCAAAGGGGCAACTCCTAATAAGAGGCAATAAACTCTTCAAAGGGAAGAGAAAGTAGGGAAGAAGAAGGCAAAAAGGTGAACCATAGGTGTCTGTGGTTCTGCTGCATCACTCCTTCAGGAAGAGGAGTGGAGGAAAATGAGCGCCATTTCTACTTCCCACCCTTTCCATTTTCCAACAGCAGCTACTGCTGCAAGAGGGCTCTTCAAAAGCACACAAAAATATCTACAGCCAATTTTTCAAAGCAGTAGTACCTTTTGATGTCTCAAGTAATACAATCCTCCAGGTGTTATAAATGAAACATGCCACCAGTCACACAAAGCTGGACTGTATCACTTCTCTGTGCACTGCACAGGTGCAACAGTGTAAGTGAACAAAGGCAACTGAGTGAAAAAAACACATGAACAAACACTGAAGAACAAGTACTTGAAAGTCGCTGGCTGCAGATGACATAGCTACCTTTCCCATGAACGTGCCATAACTCCAGCCTCTTTGATTGAGTTATCAGACTTCCCTGCTCTGCTTAAGCAGGAAGGAACACATAGTCCTAAAGGAGTCTGTCCTGAATAAAAATCCCGGAAAGTTCTACAGAAGGTTTGACAAAACCTTACAAATGATAGTGATACCTCTGGCTACTAGTGATATAAATCTTATCCTCAGAATTACCAACAAAGTGACTGTGTAAAGTAATATAATTCATATTCTTAGTGAATATTTAATTTCCTGTATTTTGAAAGATGTCAGCAAGCAAATCATCAAGAAGCAGAACACAACAGAAGTAGAACAGTATACAAAATAATAACCTTCTTATTAAGAGTCTTCCATCGGGTGTTGACATCTTCAAGGTCATGTTCAAGGTTTTCTGTGTTGGTACATTTAGCAGCACTTTGAATGAGGCCTTGACCCAACCAGTTTACTTCCTGTTGTTTTACTTGCAGGGGTTCAATTTCTTCTTTCTGGAAAACCTGGAGTTGAAATCCAAGACACACATGAAACATTGTATCTTCTAACACAAAACACAACTGGTGTTTACAACATAGTATGCAACAACAACAAAAAAAAAATGCTGAAAATAAGTGTCTAGAAGAAAGGAAACCGCTCTGCATCAGCAACTTCCTAAAAAAAAAATAATAAATCTAAACAGAGTAAATGCAACACACCATAGAGGGAAAAATGCTGTACATTTCCCATGAGCAGCTTTAGACAGGAAGGAAAGAGGGGGAGAGAGAGAGAGAAGATGGGAAAGTTTGGGGGGGAAAAAAAAAAAAAAAAAAATGAACTTCTGATAGAGGAAAAAATTCAAGACTGGAGAAAGTCATTTATCTGTTTAATTATCTATCTATCTACAAAATCTACCAAAAAAAAATGTCACAGAAGGACTGTTAAGTTGTCCTCAAATAAATAAATACACACACACCCCCCAAGAGAGACAACTGGGCATTTTTTTCCAAATTAGGATAAAAGCAGAAGTTTTAAATTAAAGAAGCAGTGAAGGAAGAGATATTTTAAGGTAGTTTTGGGGAGAGCATAATGCTAACAAGCGAGGAGGAGGCACTACAGATGCTGCTGAAACAGTATCCCAGCAGACGCCCAGGAGAATGGGTTTTCTTTCAGAGGGATACCCTTGCAAATTGCTAGGGCTTTGACCGTACCCAAACAGCAATTGGAGCAGTTTTCTGTTTGCTTTATTTCGCTCTTTCAAGTATTTAAGCTTTTTCAGAGCCAGATTATTACCATTAGCAATAGCAATGTAAATCTCCATTTGAATTCAGCTGCATTGGGCTGCACCGACACCAGTGTCAATGAGATCAGAAAATGGCCCGAAGCCCCTGAATTAATTACACAGGCCAGTGAAAAATAACCAATGAATAAACAATGCTAAAGAATGCTCAACTTTTGACCCGAAATCCTGCTATCTCTATAGCAGCATTCAGTAGCCGTGTTGGTGTACACTTCGTGCATTCAAAGCAACCTTTCTCAGCACCCTGAAAAGCAGGGTGACCAGTGACTCCTCTGTTGCACCAAACACAGCGTGGCAAGCGATGGCTTTTAAAGCAGCAGACCTCGGGTGGCTGAGCACGCTTCCACCAGCTTGATGAGTCAATCGAGAAGCTAGAGCAGCTACCCTGAACGCGAGGGGCAAAATAAATTAATGAATTTTGTTCCTATGGACATAAAAAAAAACCCCAACCTGAAAAACTCTAAGACTGTGGTCACATGAAAACTTAAGAGAGTGCAACCAGCTGGCTGCTCCCAGAAAATGGAAAATGCTTGTGTTTTTCTTGACTGTAGGGTAGGGAGGAGGCAGAATAATATTTCCACACAGAATCAATAACAAATTCTTCTTTTATGTGCCATAAAGCCTCATCTTTCAAGAGCAACGTCCTACCACAGAGAGGACTGATCTCCACAATCTGCCCTTTAAAAACACAGGCATTCTTTGCAGAGAGAAGCTTAAAATAAATTACAATTATTGCCGAGGCCAAAGTTTACCAGAACAACTTAGCAACAAAGCTTGAAGTATCTCAGATTTCAACCAGAGTGGGAAGAAAAAAAAAAAAAATTACAGACCCGACAAACACCCTTTCCTTATGACAAAGCTTCACTTCTTACTCTCTTACCTCATCCCTCACTCGCACAGCGCGGCAAGATCCGGCGCTTGTAAAACACTGCCATCACATCGGATCGGCTTTCTGGCAGGCAAAAGCCAAAGGCGGCTTTCGGAAGGGGCGGTGGAGCCTTTAATCCCCCGGCCTTGCAAACCCCAACGACCCGGCAGCGTTGCTCATACCTCGGCGAGCGAGGGCAGCCCGGGCCGTACCGGCCGCACAGCCGGTAACCACGCTCCGGCCCCAGCACCAACACGGGTGGGGTGGGAGGGTGGGGGAGGAGGCGGCACCCCCACTTCGGAAGTAACGGGCAGCAGCTGGGCAATAAATAAGCCAGCCCCGCACAGCTGGAAGGAATCACCCCTCTGGGAACTGGCCCCGAATTCATTCCCTAAAGTGATCGCCTCACCTACTTTGGACATCTCCTGTGTGCTATGCAAACGACACTGATTACTGCATCTGCCAAACTAATAACAATTAAAAAAAAAAAAAAAAGACATTTTTGCGACGACAACAAAACTTAAAGAAAGCTTTAAACAAATACCTTTAAGGCTGCATTACAACTATTTCACAAATCTATGGATTTTTTTATTTTTTAAATTACCTTGTTAGACAACAGGCCATTGCAGACTGTATCCAAGGTTTCTTGGATGCCAGTAGTCCAGATATTGCCCTTATTTCTCCCTGGGATAGCTTTTGGACAGTTTACAGTATTATCTAATTCAAGCTGTTGAACAGAAAATGCCGTTTCATCTGAGCCTGTACATGCTATACTGGATTCCTCTGTATCAGATAAAATCTCGTATCTTGCTAAATCACAGTCACTAGAATTTACAGCAATATTTGCATAATAAACATCTACATGGTGAGGTGCATCATCCACATAATCCTCCTCTACTGGTGTGACTCGTGTTTTAATTTTTTCATGAACTTCATATCCATTTTCCACTTCATTTTTTTCAAGGGAAATACTTCTTCCATCAGTTAGAAGAGGAACTTCATGTGACAGAGCTTTCTCTTTGAAACCTTGTAATTGAGAGTATTCCCCTCCCATCTCTTCCTGATCACTCTCACATGTCTGTGCATTCCTTTGTTTCACTTTTCCAGAGGGTAAAGTGTCACACAAAGTCAATCTGCAGCTTTCTTTGACAGGGACAGTACTGCTTGCAAGCAGTGGGGTTTGCTGCTCTCTGCAAATTGCTGGGAAATATGGTCTGAACTGACCTACTGCATGGATATCTTCTGCAGAAGATAAACTTCGTATTTGAGCTTGCTCCCCTGCTAACAGTGTATCTTGTTTTTCTTCCCTTTCTGTTGGAGGGCTGCATAAACCAGAATCATCCTCTTCCGAGGTAAGAGAACTCGTACCCCATTTGCATGTGCCCGATTTAGCTGTATCTGACATATCAGTAGTTTCATTAAAGGAGCATTCACTTTTATTTGTGTAATCTGAAAAGTTGGGTGGAACAAACATTCTCCACGATCGCCTATGCTCCTTCTTTTCGGTGTGAGACTTTGCTTTGGGTAATCCAGCTGTCCGAATTATGTCACTGTTCAGTTTGAGAGCATCAAAGATCATTTTTTCATCTAACTTGTTAGCATCACGGCTTCGGAGCTCAAAAACACTGGAAGAAGTAAGGGCACCGTTGGAGCACAAAGTGCCGATGTCCAGTGTCCTGTGACTGTAGGGTAAGGTGCGGTCCGTGAAATGCCTTGAGGAGAGGCTGCCCTTGGAGCCAGAATCGATCTGTTCATTCAGCCGCACGGTGTCATAAATGGACCGCTGGGGAACGTAGCAGTCCTCAATATTTAGATCTTCATCTTCTTCCCCTTTGCCAACACACGGAGGATTCTGACGTAGACAGTCTGGCCTGCTAAGAGGCTTCCCCATCCTGAAAGTATTCGCACCAGTACACCACTATGCCTCTGTTTTCATGGATACAGGGGAAACATTTAAAAAACACTAGCGCTCTGAAGAATTACAGTAAATTTGCCCTTAGCACAAGATGCATCGATATAAAACATACATAACTTATGAGGTGGCTGAGGTCATTCATAATCAGCGCATCAGTGCAACTTTACCTGGATGTGAGGTTTTTTTTCCCCCCTCTAAAATATAAAGTGCTTCAGTAAGAAAGTAACAGAAATCTTCCAATGTCACAGAAAAACAAAGTATAGCAAAAACCAGCAGTGGCTCAAATATTTCAAACACTCCATGTGGAAGGCTTCATTTATTTTTCCAGGTCAGAATCTGAATCTGAAATCTCCCCGATTAAGCCTTCCAAATGAACAAGGGTTGCAGAAGGCAGCACATTATCTTCTGTAGGTGTAATCCATTTAACTGGTTTGCAGAGTCCCATCTCCTTTATAAATAAAACATGGTGCGGCAGCTTAAAAAGACGGAATCCACAGTGGCTGTGTACGGTCCAGACCAAGGCACGGAGGAAATCTTGGAGGGGCGGGGGGGGGGGGAAATAAGTTAAATCCAGAACAGTAAGAATAATAAACCAGCCCTTTACTTTTTTGGCAGTAGCTATAAATAACCTTGATCAGAAAGGCAGCTTATCCTCTTCTTGTACCAGGCTCGTCCGTGGTGCTTCCACAAGTCCCACAGGAAAACATCACTTTCAGGCAGCCAAGCCAAGGCGTCCTTCGACCAGACAGTCGGAAAACAAACGCTTTTTAGACTGATTCTCCCAATGCCATCCCGGAGAGCTGTTTAAGGCAACTGCGGAGCAGGGCACGCGTGGCGCGTCCCCCCGAAGGCACGGCGGGTCCCGACTGCGAGCGGCAGCTGCCCTCGCTCCTTCCTCCTCCTTCCCCAGGCGCGGCTGCCAAGGCGGCGGGGGAGGCGGGAAACCCCCCTCAGCGAGCGCCGCCGCCCAGCCCTCCGGCTCGCCCCGCTTCCTCCCGCCGCTGCGCTCTGAGAACCGCCCCGTTTCGCTCTTCGGGCCGCATCTGCTACCGGCCCACCCGCTCTGGGGACTCCCCCCCACACCACCACCCCGCCCCTGTACTACTGCTCGCTCCTTGTTCCGCCGGTGCCGTGCGGCGGGGCGGGCCGCGGCGGGAGGCCCGGCCGCCGGCGAGGCGGTGACATGGCGCACGCCTCGGCGGAGGCACGGTGCTGGCCGGCCCGGAGTGCCCCGGGCTGGGAGGGCAGGCGGGGCGAGCCTCGGGCAGGTGAAGCGACACTGCGCCGGCCGGCTCGGCTCGCCTGCCCGAGAGAAATCTTGGCATCCATACGCGTTGCTTTTAACCACCGTCTGCACCCCATCACCCCGTCCGACAGAGCCGCCATTTAAATGGGCACTTCCACACCAAAGTTAAATTGACAGTTTCCCTGTGTATTATTAAAAAAAAAAAAATCCCCCAAACTCGTCTTCAGTGATCAGATTTGAGAATAGTCAATGTCTTGACAGGCAGAGAGACACTTAGCCCAGTTCTGATTCCCTTCACTCAGGTTCCTGGCTCTGCAGCAGCAGCTTAGGGCAATGTTGGCTGACAGTGCTCCCAGGAATATGGCAGCACCGAGCCACCCTGCTCCCACCGAAAGAAACATTAAAATAGGTGGTACTCAGAGCAGCACAAAACCAGCCTAACAGGACAAAGATTCAGGTTTTGGACATTTACATCTTTTAAATACCGTTCAACACTTTGCACCTACACTTTTAGCTCATCATCATGTAGGTGAAGGGTTGGGAGACTCACAGGTAAGTCGCCAACAGGACAGGAGAAGCTGTCATGACCAAACTGCTCTGCTCCGGTAGAAACCGTACCCCTAACGACCAGAGACCTGCACTGCTGGTGCGGCAGTGATAATTCAGACCTCAGTTTAAGGACAGCATATGGCACTTAGTGTTAAAACTTAACATACGGCATTAACCACCATCAGCTGGAGCTTTCTGTGTTAAGCAGCAAGCAGAATAGACTGTACGCAAGACATACAAACACACCACACTTCTTGTTTATTGATGTACTTGATATACAGCCAGCTACATATCAAAGTACTAAAGTCATGCAAGACAAATTCTCCCTTTCTCCTCTCCAGTGAGCAGCCATAACATGAAAATTACACCAAACAGATACTCACCTCTGGATTCTCTAGTTGAGAATATATACTATAACAGTAAAGATCAGAAAAGCATTTCTGGAGGTCCTGTCATCCATGGTTTATTCTCACCCAAAATGCCCACAAACAGCTCCTTACTGTATTCAAAGAGTGCTACACCATTTTTTAGGGGAAGTATATAACCGAAAATTGTCTGTATTTGTTCAACAGCAAAATGATTTTATTAGCATTTTTTAAATATTTTGCCATTTTCCACCATATCTACTGAAGATTTTCATATGATACATTAGTCACTTTCAAATGCAATACTTAAAAAAAAAATTGCAACTGTTATTTATTTTACCTTTGTTTTTCAACAGAGACCCTAACTGTAGTAAATCCCAAGGAAGGTTAGTATCTTATTCCAGGGTTTGTAAACCACTGCACGGGAAATGCGACACTTTCAGTTTCTTACTGAGCATAAAGAGAAACCTCTGATTATTCTTTCAACATTATCTGCCTTCAAAGTGAAAATCAGAGGACAGACATCCTCTTCAGAACTACCATAAGCCAATTAAAATCTTAGTTCAAGCTCATTGGCAGGAGTACTCAGGCTAGCTAAAAATTCCCATAAAGTCTAATTAGAAGGCAACCTCTAACGACTACATCTACTTTTGTTCCAAAAATAAAAGCAAAAATCAAATGAACCATATATTGATGAAAGCTGTAACACTGCCACGTCGGTTTTACTATGAAAAATGCCCTTTAATGGCAGTACAAAGAATTGCGCAAAGGTAAGAAGTAAAATAATTCAGTTGCTGGGTTTTTTCCTCTCTCTATTTTAGAGAGAAACTAGCTGCAAATACTGCTCCTACCCCAAATACCCTAGCACGGTGTGGCTACCCAAACCCAGGAGGTTCAGTTCAACCCATCTGCACAATTCTTTTGTGTTTTGCTTTTGAAGAATGGTAGCAGACTCAGTGTACCTTAATAGACCTAATTTACTAAAATTTCCTTTTAGTACCAATCTATGCACTGCGTACAGACTTTGGGGGAAAAATGTCTAACAAAGCTGAGTTAATTAGTAATTAATTTTGTGTCTTTTATATTAATTAAGACAAATTCTTCATTTGATTATACTCTTCCTGGAGTACTTTAGAAAGTAAGTCATGGTTCTACTTTCAAATGAACCCCACTGGAGATTTTCATTTATAGAAAGCAAATTTTACATCTGCATTGTAAATAAATATAGTTTAACAGTGACAATAAGTACTTTCAATTTAACACTCTATACTGATTGGAATAAGTAGATTACAAAGAAGGAATATAAATAAAACAAGTCTCTGTTATGTGTGTGTATATATATTTTTATATATATAAACACAACTCAAAGCCTGTTTATTTTTTTTTCAAATAACTATGCATTTTAATGTCATGCCAAGAAGATGCACAAAGCTCTACCTCTTTGCACATAAAAATTGGTCAAACCACAAAAACCACCTCTAGCCCATTACACGAGATCCTTCCCTGAAGAGAGTGAAGATCTCATGTGAGTAAATCTATCAAAGAACAACTCTTTTGCTTATAACTCTTGAAGAAGAGAAGCTGATTGTACTTGACCACAGAAGCTAAAGCCTAAGGAGCTAGACTTGTGGCCACAGCCACATTTTCAGGTTGTGTTTGCGTACGTGCACAAACGTGAGCAAACACACCGCGAGTGAAGCAGGATTTGTGTGAGCCAGTCTCCCTACAGTTTGCTGCCTCAGGTAAAACTGCTCTCTGGAAGGGTAAAGAGTATGAAGAGGTACATTACCTACTGTAATTTGCTGTGCCCTGGTAGCACTTCACACTGAGTTTTAGAAGAGTAATTGTTGATCCTGATCCTCCTGCTATCAGTATCCCTTTGCTACCTAGCACTCTCACCTAGCAAAATTTCCCATTCCAGTCTTCCTATTTCCTTTCTTCAAAGGGTCCCCATTTTGCTTCTTTATTCCTGCATTTGCTCTTCACTTATTTAAACAGCCCCTTCACCTTTTAATCATTTTTCACCTCCTGTTTCACCTCCTGCCTCACAATGGCATTGTGTTTTCAACCGCAAGCAAAAGCATGGCCTAAAATAGTTGCTTCGAACAAAACACATTTCTGAGCTTATAAATACAATCCTGGAGTCGATTTCTGGATATAAACATATTACTACCATTGTTTTCCTTTACACGTCTCCAGGTTTTTTGGTCTTTACCATACAAGCTCTTTTCTTGCGGGGACACTATCTCCCCACAGGTGCGCACAGACCAGAGAAGGCTCTCACTCCTGAATTGTACAATGGCTGTCTCTTGTCCAATGCCTTTGTCCAACGCCCTAATGAGGAACAACACTGAGACAGAGAACTGGATTCTTCTACTGTTTGTCTATCAGGCTGCTTCCCCCTAAAAGCACTGTTCTTTGTAGCCAGAGAGAGAGACAAACAAAGACCTGACACTGCACCTAGTGTTTGAAAATGCAAGAAATGTGGTAAAATCAGATATCACAAATTGGCTACAATTAAAATCCTACACAGTTAGCGTAAGAAAGAGCAATCATAGCAGGAGCTTTTGCTATTTTCCAATATCCAAAGTGTTTTACTAACCATATACAAAGAAGAAGAAAAGCCATTTTTTTTCTCTTTTAAATTGAGATAGGACAGATTGGCATACAATTTTAATCCTCCCAGTGTAATGGAATCTCCTCATAATGTAACTATTTGTTCAAGATTTTTTTCTCTATTTATGCATTCTGAAAGATCATCAAAACTCAGAGTAACTTGCATCTGAAATTCCCAGATTAAAGTTTTGAGATTCAGCTTCCCTCTCTAACGCAGTTTAGGTTAAACAAGCGAAACGCACCCTCTGTTGGGCAAAGCATGTAATGACTTTTTCCCCAGGTCATCTTTTTACCAGCATGGTTTATCAAATGCTGTCATGAAGGTTCGGTTTTATGATTAACTGTGAACTAATGTACAAGTCATACAAACATTTGAATCAATATTAGGTTGAAATGAGACCAAAGCAGCACAGAATATTCAGTGTGAATATAGAGCCGTTAGGAGATTTATGATCTTTTTTAAGCACTGCTTACATCTGTAGGATTTATAAATCTTTCCAGCGAGCGCTGGAAATTCATTTATTGTAACATAAAACAAGGAGGTACTTGTACTTCATTTCAGCATCAAAGCACAATTAACACCCGCTATCACTGCAATGCATTTTTTTTGGGCTGGACAGGGATTGCTAACTGGCATATTAAAAAAGCTACACACAGAAGCTCTACCATGCATTTTGGATAACCATGCTATAGTAAGTTCCCAATACAAAATGGGGGTTATTTTACTTTATTTCTTCTTACTAGGGTGTTTCTACATAAGAGTGGAATTCAGTGAGGTAAAACTGAACAGTGTATCAGAACAGAAAATGGCAAAAGGTAGGTTCTTAAACCTACGTATGCTGAAACATAAACCCATGTGAAAAACCCTAAACTACTCTGGGCAAATATGGGCTGGTATGCAAACACTGGAGTCTAAAACTCACACCACAGTGAAGAAGAAAGTCTGTGTAATACATGGACGTCAGAATAGAGACAATACACAGTTCTCAAAAATAGGAAAGGTAGACTGATTGCGTAAGGAAACAAGATCGTGAAGAGAGGTGAAGACGAAACTGGGGTGCTGGAGCTGTGAGCTGGGGTGCAAAGTTACCAATGTCTGCCAAGCTGTAGCAAAGGAAAGATTCTCTGGAGCATGACAAGACAGCCCATTCAAAAGAGATAAAAAAGCATACAAGTAGAACTGACTGCTGTGAAACAAGACTCCTCCATGGTCTGCGCTTAACCAATCCCTTTCACAATGATATTTAATAAAATTGCATTGAGGAAAATACTTTATAGTAGTAAGAAAGAAATCTTCCTACCTTAAACGTATTCAGCTGCTGATTAATAGTCTCTGTTTCCATTCCAACAGGACCTTGTGACTCTTCGTGTTCTTCGGCTCTCCCAAGCAGACTGGAAAATTCTTTTAGCTTACTGTAAAACTCCTCAACACGGCTAATAGTACCCTCCACTTGATCTTCCCTCGCTTTTGCTCTGTCTAGTAGCTTGTTGCACTGTTTATTTAAAGCTTCCAAGTCTCGTTTTACACCAACAAGATCAGGAGAAGCTTCAGCTTCTGTGGCTAGCATAATTTTACAATTTTTATTAGCATTTTCATTATTCAATATAAGATCCTCCAGCTTTTTCAGGAAACGTTTTATGTCCTCTCTCTGTGATTGCAGTACCTTGAGATCTCTCCCCGCTGGAGCCATACTATCAAGTTCATCATCAAACTCTGCAAACTGAGAAAACATCTCTCGGATGCTGTTTTGGAAATGGCCAATTCCCTGAAGTTTTGTCTCTAAGAATGAGCACCTGTCTTCAACCTGCTGGTTCACTGCAATGTATTCTCGCTCTAAAGATTCAGCTTGGAGCAAAAGGTCAGAAACACCTGCTGAATCAGAAGCTTCTACCACCAGGTCTTGGGCAAGCTTTTTTGCTAAATCAACATGAGGCTTTAAAGCTTGCAAGGCTTTCTGCTGGGCCTGCATCATCGTTAGGTGTTTGTTACTGAACGACTGAGGTCCAAGTGAGTCGTGAGCTTCCAGATGCTCTTTGGCAATCTGAAGCTGTTTTTCAGTTTCCTTGGATGATTCCTGAAACTCTTTCAGCCTCTGTGCCATAATTTCCAAGCACTCTTTCTTCTTGTGTAATTGTTCAGTGACCACATTCACTTTCCGATTCAGCACCTTAGTTTCTTCTTGAACAATTTCTTTATCTGTTTGACTTGCACTGAGCAAACTTTCAGCAGTATTATTTAATAACTCCACCATCCCATGGTGTTTATCCAGGTCCTTCTGCCAGGCCCTCACCTGAACAATAGAATTCTCTATTTCAACAGGGTTTATGCTAACTTTTAATTCACACAGGTTGCTTTGGCACTTCTCTATCCATGGCTGCAGATTTTCTACGTGCTGCTTGTATTTGAGGGCTTTCTCCAGACAATCTGTTAATTTATCTTGCCTTTCTTTTACCTGCTTGTTCATTTCATCCCAGTTGCTTCTGAGCGTGGCAATTTGGGATTGTAATGCTGCTTTGTCAGCTCCTTGAGTCTTCTGTAAGATACTTTCTCCTTCTGCAACAATTCTTTCATACGAACTAATCTGATCAGTCATGGTCTTCTTAAAATCTTTCTGTTCTTCAATCAGTGATTGCAAGGTATCAAGTTTGGCTGATACAGGACGAGCCTGGTTCAGCTCTTCCTTCTTTTTGCCTAGCCAGGCCTGAAAGTCCTTAGACATTTGCTGGAACTGATGAGAAGTGGCATACGCTGACTGAAGCTGCTGAACATGGTTATCTACAAAAAAGAAGAGAACACAGAGGTTCATTATCAGACCTGCTAGTATTCAGTGAAAAAATAACAATTAATATTGATTCTATTATGAACAATCATTAATGTAAGGAAAGCTGGTCCTTAGCATCTGGTGTTTGACTGAAAGACAACCAAGTTTCTTGCAAGGGACAGACTTGTGCCTGTACTACAGCAGAGCAGTGAAGGCATTTGGACATTAATCAAATAGGGTGAGCTTAGCCAATCTGTGTCTACATGAATCCCATTTAGGCAGATTTTGGGAGTAAAAATCACACAGTTGTGTTGCATGGTATTACGAAGTGTAGGCACAGCAAGTAATCTAGCCTAGCAGTGTCTACCTCATGGCCTGCTGGCAATATTTGTTCTTAGGGAGATCCTTTGAAGTTCCTCATGTCCAGAGGAAAGTAAAAAGCTAAAACTGATGCTGTTAGGGAGAACAAAGTACGCTTGCAGCGTATTACTTCCTCAGTTCTGTTGTTCACAGGGTAAGAGAAGGCTGCAGACTACCAGCCCCCTTCTGTCATAGGCAGTTTTATACAATTACCACTGCATTTCACCAAGCCATTAACTGGTGCATGCATAAAAATTACAATTTTGGCTTACACTGTGCACCTATGCAGTTAGGTAGCTCAATGAACAGCATCCTCTTTTTGGTATTTCAATTCAGTAAAGACACACCTGAAGGAAGAGATGAGAAACGGAGCCCTGCTATTGTGCTTCAAATTCTCTCCCAAACTGTCCACTAGAGATCCCAAGTATTGTTTTTACCTTTCCAAGGTATGGGGACTCTCCTAAATACTAATGTACAACTGCCTGGGGGTTGGACTGGACAGAGAACTGGCATTAGGCTCAGCTCACTCAACATCTCTATAAAGACAAATGAGACTATGATGCTTTGCTTTATGCCTTAGTTACTATTTTTCTTTAAATAAGCACTAACCTGATTTTTGCTCAATATCCTTAAACAATTTTAAGATGCCATCTAATTGTCTCGTAAGTTCTGCTTTCAAATACTCTTCTCCAACCAGTGATGACAGCTCTTCACAAAGAGCTTGAGCTGCATTTATATTCTTCATTTCCTGTTCTATTTCCTCCTTCATTTCTCTGGCAATTTCCAGTTGTTGTTTCACAGCATCGGGTTGTGTACTCACAGCCAAGCTGCTGCTTAGTTTGCTATCCAAGGCACTTAGCTTATCAGACAGACTTCTGAGTAGACTTTGATACTCTGTGCTTTTTACAATGGCTTGGTCAATTCGGTCACATCTGTTCCTCAGTTGGCCAGTTAGACTGTCCCATTTTTGTGCCACAGCTGCCAGTTGCCCTTTTACAATTTCATGGGAGGGTAGATGTTCACCAGGTCTCTTCAGAATTCCTTCACCAGCCATAGTTAACTGCTCATATTGTGGCTTTCTGGTATCAAACTCTTTGAGCAGAATCTGGGAAGAAAGAAAATTTTTAAAAGCATTTACCTCATGAAACAAAGAAGCAAAGTGCTTCTGACAAAAATCATGCAGAATTTGTTGCAGCTAAGCTCTCTTATGGAGTAATCAATCTCCGAGTTTAAAAGACAGTGGAATAATTGCGTCGTCTACACATAAACTGTGTTGCTTCCAAGGATTTACATCAAAGAATTAGAAAAAATAAGGTTAATTTACACATGATCTAATGGAAATTCAATCAACAGATACAAGTAAACAATGAATTCTGTTAATACTACAGCAATTAAGTAACCGTACCAAGTAAAATAATCATTGTTTAATTTCAAGCCATGTCTTCTTTCTTAGGCAGTTTCACTATTTGTCTTAAGATAGAACTTCAAAGAAGGTGTATTTTGACATAATATTGCAATGTATTATTATAGCACAGAGAATATTTGGATAATTCACAAAATGACTGAATGTGTACTGTAAGACCTTTAAAGTTTATATCACTGGTTCCCAGTTTTGGGTTGGTTGGTTTTTTTTTTTTTTGACAGTAAGTCACAGTGCTTGGAAAAGAAGGGACAAATATCATGGTTTTATTTTACAGAACATTCCCTACCCTTTCTTTTTAAGTCAATTAGGTTTCACTTTTAAGGACTGTTAAGTGATATATGACAGCCTTATGCTGGCTGTCTAGATTTCTGAAGCACTTACAAACCAATATTAAGTCATTTTCACATAGTATTAGAACATAGTTCATGTTTTAAACACTTAATTTTAATCAATATTAATATGATAGCTTTAATAATATTTTTGCAAAATAAAAATGTTACTTCTCATCACAGTTTAAAATTACTGGCAGCAATAGAAATGTTGGAAATTAAATTTTTTAGTTTCTGCATCTTTGTTTTAACTTTTGTTTCTTTTATCTGTAGTATTTCTGTAAGTAAACTACTCCACTTTTTCATTTTACTTTTTCTTTTGCCTTTCATGCTCCTGGCCCCATATCTATTCACAGTACTGCATTTCACTTGCCTCCATATTTTTATTAGCTACTGGCACAGTCAAGTGAATAAAATCTCAAAAAGCTAGTTCTACAGCATAGACTGTGTATGAGAACTGACCATAAAATGTTACATACACACTCAAATTAATAAATCTTCAAAGAAACATTTTCATTCGACTACAGAGAAACCACAGTATAGCCAAAACAAAAACAATGTTCAGTATCAGGATCGGTTTCTCAACATTTTTTTTCCTTCAGCTGTTCTGATCTCTCTTCACTCTTATAGTAATTTTGTCTTGTAATTACTGTTGTCAAGTATGACTTAAGCTGATATTGTAATGGCTCATACTAACTGTGCTGTACTCTAGATAGATGCAAAATAGTACTTTGCTAATAGCAAAAAAGCAGAAGAAACTTAAATCAATAATGCATGTTGGCACTACTCACCTGAACCTGCTGCTTTTGTGTATTCAACATATTGGGATCAATCGACAGCGGTCCCAGCACGCTGACCATTAGCTCCTTCTCCACAAGCCAGTGCTTTAGCTGAGCTTCTGCTGTCTGGAACTGGGTCAGGTAATTTGAAGACTCCTCCAGTTTTTGTTGTCTCTCAGATGTAACCTGATTGAGCTCTTTCCATTTGGAATCTAACAATGATAACATCAACATATTGCATGCACACTCTAGCAGATGGGCTGTCACATAGCAGACTATATGAAACATAAACAGAGCTCTCTAATAAGGCTTCTTGCTGATTAACTCCAGATGCCTTATTGCAGTGACTCAGCAAACACATCTTTTAACAGTCAGATCCATATACATTTGGATGAAGGTCTGCAGTTTAGCACGGCCACGTGCAGAATTTTTAGAGCAATGAATATACATCATGTAATAAAATTGGATTAGAATATTACTAAATGAAATACCACCAAATTCAGGCTTCAGTCTCAAATGACGTAAAAGCCACAGGGCTGTACTGTTATAACTGAGGTGCCTGATTTAGATAGACAAATCTTCCTGCTTATTCAGTAAAAAAGAAACAGACGCCTTTCCAAGGGTGAGCAGAAGACCTAATTTAGGCTTCTACTCTGAACAGCCCTCTGACGGAACACACCTCTTCCACGTGTTTGTATTAGGAATCTGTGGAGATTAACTGCCTCAGTTAGACCTCTAAACCAGGTATCTAATGACAGGCAATGAGAATACTTCTGCACACAGGTATTTCACAAGTGCTGTGTAAGCTTAGGTTCACACCTAGACCAATCTATGGTCTCTTCCATTTGCAGGAAGTGGCTTCCAGAGCAGCCATTGAGTCTTATGGTCTCGTAACTTCCCCCTTCCCTTTATGATACTGTCAGTGCTTGCTCAGTCAGCAACTCTCCTTGTCCCTGAATTTCACCCGCATTTTTTCAGTTTCTTCTGCCACTTCACTCTCTTTGACCTCTGCTCATTCTGTATTAATTCCCTTTCAGCACTAGTCAAGTTCTCTTGGAGACCTTATCTGCTACATAAACTTTTCAGTTTCACTTACAAACAGGACAGATTGGAAAAATTCTCAACTTTAAAATTACTGTTGGTGTAAAGAAATGCCTATCAGTATGAAATATGACTGACCTAGGATTTATTTAAAATATGACAAACCTAACAAGAGTTTTTAAAAGCTCATGACAATTATGCATAGCAGTATCTCAAAATCTATTGTCCAAACATGGTCAGTTCTAATTTTTTTTTTTTTTTAAATATGGATTCAGTTTTAGAAAATGGCAAAAAGCCACCACAACCACAAAATTACAAAAGCCATTAGTGCATGCGAAAAAAACATGCAGAAGAGCATTACCAACAACTCAAACTGTTCTTTACATGAAATTGGAATTAACTTAATTTGTTATATTTTGTAAGAACAACAACATATGTATCTGGAGCAGTAACTGATGCAGCAGTTTTAGCTGCACGTTGTTTGAAAAAGACAAAGCCCTCTCAAACAGAAAGTCAAGCCTCTCTCAATTGCACTGATAGAAATTCAAAGCCCATGGACACCAGTGGAACTACTCCAAATCTATACTCTCATAAAGGGAATGTGAAAATAACTATTCCGACAAAATTTAAGGGGCAGGAGGAAGCAAGATATTAAAAATACTGGTGATTGCTAATACATTAAAAAACTCCTAATAAAACAACTTCCAGATCAGTCTGAGCTATAATACAGCTTTACTGAAGTACCTATTTTATCCAACATTTGTCTCCACTTGGGTGCCTCAGGGGAGTCGGGGTTCTTCTCCAACAGCTCTGTCACTTTGTCCTTTAGTTCCTGTACTTTATTCGCACTTTGCTTTAATTCATTTTCAAAAAGCTGCAAATTCAAGTGATTAAATAAATAAATGAGAGACTAAAGAACAATGGTAAAGTTTGAAGTCCATAACACTGAGATGCAAAGCATGAAGATAAACAATAAATGTCTAACACTTGTATACTACTTTTCTGCTGTGAATCTCTAAATACTTTATAATGGCATATGTTGCTGCTCAATTTTTTTTGGAAGAGATAACCTGACAGATTTAAATTATATTAATAATAACAATTATTGTTTAATTTGAATAAGTGATCAAACTAGACAAATTCAGATAAATAAGATCCACTAGGTCCCATCATATTCACATAGACTTGGAATCTGTTCTTGTACAGAAGGCAGACTGACTAATGCACAGTACAGGTCACAGTGGAAATAACCCAGCTAGCACCAACAGAGGCGCGCTTGGTGTGGCCCCATTTACCTCAATGGAAGTCCTGCTATGACAGACAGACTACTTCTTGTAGATCATCTAGAACTATAGTTTTAAGAGCACCATAGCTTAAAGTGTAGGCCTAGCACGAGACTGGGATGCCCCAGCAACTCCTAATTAATGCTGTTCTTACAGAGGTGAACAGTCCTTATACGCCTGGGAAAGGGCTCTTACATTAATATTCTTAAGTAACAAAGCTTGCCCCATGGAGCTGTATTTTAATTATTCAAACCCCACTAAAATAAACACAGAACAAACTGTGCTTGATTTAGAACTTTTAATAAAAGGTCCAACTGCATCAGAAGGATGACTCTTGCCTGAGCACTCGCTCAGTTTTCCAACTATCTGTGAATACTCTTCTATTACTATACCGAGCGTAAGGTGGTCACTTTAGCTTTGTACACTCTCTGTTAAAAACTAAGAAGCTAGTTTTCTTCCACATTTAGGCTGAGTTTTAGGACTGAATGTTATCAAAGTCTGAGGAAAGTTAGTAGCTGTTTAAGGGTGACGCTCCAAATATAAAAGAACCTCAACTGAATCCAATTCTGTCCTTGTTTATCCACAATCACACGCAAGGAAAGAATTTTGCCTATCCATTACGTTTCCCTTTATACATGAGCATTTACATGTGTAAGTATTGTCTTTCACTGCTAGAGAAGCATATGTCTCCAATGCTGAAACAGGACAGCAGCTTACTGCTGATACAGTGGTTTTCTCATATCAATTAAAAAGAGGGTAGCAGACTGTTGTGCAGCTATATGACTTAACAAGCATGACATGGCTGCTGAAGAGAAATACTGCCGTGGAACAGACATAAGCCGCTGCAGCTGCAGAGACCAGGGGGTCTGTGGAGTGTCAGTGAACCAGCAGCTGCAGAAACAGCTTTTGGATAGGTACAGCCCTTCAGATCTTACAAGCAGTCCAGTATGTATCTCTAAACCTCTCTCTCTATAAATCTCTAAGGAGAGAGATTTATGTATACATCTCTAAGGAGATTAAAAAAAAGTTTATTGTTTAATCAATATAGGCTCACTTATTTAAACTGGCCACCAAAATTATTATTTTCTGACCTGCACAACAACTCTCTGACACAGCGCTCCTTTTACTCCACTGACACAGTTTGCCAGATTTCCTCTAAGCCTGACTGGCATGCTTACTAGGATCATTCAAATACTCTCTGCAACATTAAGCTAGTCTATGTCGGTTGTTCAAATAGGATTTGTCCAATAACTGTAAGAAAGAGGTTTTTTTTGAAGGCACCAAGTACCTTATGTTGCTCAACTTGGGATTTAACTGCTTCACTATCAGTTGGAGCAGCTTCCCAATCTGACGCAGTTTTGTCCATTTTTTGCAACCACTGCATCATTGAGGTCGATTCTTCCTGAATATTTTGCATTTTTGAAAGCATACTTTCTAGTTCTGAAATCTTTTCCTTCAATAAAACTCCCAAATCTTCATAACTGTGATTTACATCAGACATGGCTTGTTGAACAGCTGTCAGTTCTGCAAAAGGAGAGATGCGGAAAGACTATGTTAGATGTTACAAGCCATTCAAACAACATTTAAACTTCAAGGACTTCTGAACAGTACTCTGAGTTACAATAGCCAATAGTCCCCCAAATAAGAAGTTGCTGAACATGTTAAGAGTTATTTCCAAATCACTCCAAATGGGGTAACACTACATCTGAATGACCTAATATAAGTTCCTATTTGCAAGACCTTCACATTTTACAGAAATCATTACTGTAATGCACACGGGTACACGAATACCTTTCAATCTTTCTACTCATTGTTATTTTAGTATTTTAAGCAACAATTCCATGACAAAGAGTTGAACATAATGGACTACAGTTCAGTTACTTACATGACAGCCTAACATCACTGCAATAATATTTTGCTCACATTCATCTACCATTATAAATGTCTTTTGTCACTGAAAGAGCACGATAGGCAGACTGTCTACTAAATAGACTACAGTTTAGGAGAATGGACATGGCAGACTCAAGATGTGGTACGCAGCAATCTGTAAGCGTATATAAAGTGCCTGTGTAAGTTCCTTTGTTTTTGTAGAGGGGTTGGTCACATATAGTGATACAAATGTATGTAAAATGAGTGTCTGTATATGTATGTTTATGTGTGTGTTGTGAATGCTGCTAGGTGTTAAAATTTTCAAACCACAGACACGTGTATTAGAATTTTCTCAAAAGCCATGCATGATATTAAAATAGGTATCCTTGTATACATTTACATAAGTATATACTGATTCAGAAAACACAGCCAGATTTTATTTGTCTTCAAATAAAATATTGAAGGTAGGTGTTTTCACAGTTAATTTTAGTGTCACGCCCTAGTCAATATAGTTGCTTTATGTGATGGTGATGTGAAAGTCTAGTAGTGACAGCACCACATTTAAAAAATACTTACATATTTAACAGTAATTGGCAAGTACATTTCTTTATCACATCCTGAAATTTTTACTGACCTTTATTTTTCAGGATATCCTGAGTTCCTGGAGCTTCTCCTTCACCATTTAACATTGTGCCACCTATGGATTAAGAGAGATGAAGTCCCACACTTATCTGGGCCTTTTCCACCAAAAACCCAGCACTGCATTTCCTCTTAAAAACAGCATGATACATAGCTCTCATTGTAACATTAAAGAAATACCTGAATGCTAACCTTGCAACAGCAAAGATTTTATTTAAAGTATTTTAAGGTTGTTTTATGTTTTAAGCTGCCCCAGCCAGCTAGTACCATAAGTGGTACCACATATGCACAGCAGGCGGGCATGCACACAGAAGCACATGTAAGTGTGTGTATATGCATGGTGTATAAGCAGTCCTGCCACTCACGATACTAAGCTAAATAAACGACTGTAGTGGACACAGGTCTATGCCCTAGCTGTGAGGTCTGCTCACATCCATATGGCTAACATCACTTCCTTCCTCTCCGCTAAAGGATCCTGTTCCCTGCTGCCTTCTGAGAACACAGTTTTACCCAGCCATGTTTAGGTATGGCCTAGGAAAGGGCTCACTGGCAAATGCTGAGACTCTGAGGAGAGCACTAAACATTAAACAGCAAAGAAGCCCAGAGCGGTCACTGCACATACCACAACCAAAGGCACTTCTTACTCGGGATATCTTTACCCATCAGGGAAGTGGTTGAGTCACCATCCCTGGAGGTATTTAAAAGACATGAAGACATGGAGCTTAGGGACATGGTTTAGTGGTGGACTTGGCAGTGTTAGGTTAACAGGTGGACCTGATAATCTTAAGAGTCTTTTCCAACCTAAGTGATTCTATGATTTAGCAGCACCGTATCTTTGCACAAAAAGCTCTTGATACCAACTGGATGAATCCCTCCCTACCTTGTCATGAGCAAGATTCGAGCATGTGCTCCATGATAGGGATTGCAATGTGGAGCCCTTACTACTACACCTGAAGTCCTTTACTGTCACTTGGAGACAGCCACTCACCCAGGCAGCCCTACTAATTAAACATAATTTCAAAGCCTCTGGAACCAGGGCTATATGGGCTTTGTAAAACACCGTCAAATCACAGAGCTGGGGCATGTGGTCAAGCCACAGAGAACTGCAAGGAGAAACACCTCTTTCTCTCCTGCACATATTTATTCCCAGATGAGCAATTAACAGAGAGAGATGAACAGCTGCCTTGGAAAAGGCTATGGATCCACCCCACAGTACCAGCTGGACAGTGAGGACCACATTAGATGGCAAGAGAAAAACCAGGTAAGAGTCACAGGCCCCAGCCAGAGCCTTGTAAATCTTCATGGTCTATTAGCTGGACTCCAGTATTTATAACTGTGATTAAGTGATACACAGTACAGCTCTTGTCTAGGAGGGCAAATACTCCAGTCCTGAAGATTACAGCTGCTTTTATATGCTAGTTATTTAAATATATTACTATCTAGATGCATAGGAATAGAGAAAGGGGCAGAGGAAGGAGCCCAAATATCTATATAAGGTTCCAAAATGTTATTTGAAATAATTTTATTTAGAATTGAAACAAGAATGAAACCAGAGGCAGCTACTACAAAGAGATGTGAGAAAGAAAGTGTTCTGCTCCTGCCAAATAAGTATCCTCTGGCAGTCCCCATCCTCCCAGTCCTTTGCAGATGACTAATGAAGGCCAACACACTTTCATTTATTTCCAGACCTAGTCAGTTCAAGAACTGACTAAAAATGTTCTCAGGGCCACTAAAACACCTGAGGTACCACATGCCTTGAACTATGGCTTGAATGATACTTAGCAGAATTACTGGTTTCTGTAAAACAAATTAAAATTTAAACACTAGAGTACAGAAAATCACAGAAATAGATTTGCTGTCTTTAAAATCAGATTACTGGTAAAAAGGATTTAGCTGAAACTCCATACTGGAAACACACTTTGGCCCAGGAAAGTCATGCTGGTATATGGAGTTGATTCCCGTCCATGCTGTTATTTCAACTAAAATATTGAGTAGCGTTAATTACACTATCATATCAGGATGACTATGTTCACCTAGGCTCACTTTTTAGATAAACCATGTCCTTATCATCCTTCTAACAAAAACTTCATGACTCTGCAAACCTTTATGTGTTTGCTTGGTGTCACACAGAATAGCCTTGTGGCCATTAGAGAAGCAAACATGTGCAGGTACCTCAGTGTTTGCAAAACAGGGTTTGTATTCGTGCTGCTTGCAGACTTGGTGGACATATGGAGCACTGAACACCGATCAGAATAAGTCCACTTCTCATTATCAGAAGCTTTCTAGGGTGAGGTGAAGGCAACTGTGATACTGTTAATTTTGTTTATTACCTGGGAATTATGTACTGAAGTAAGAGCTTTAGGACCTGGTAATCATTTACATCAAAGCACTTTTACACTATTTTGGCAGTGTAAAGCAATCAGAATGTGTACTGAACTACTACAGTAGCTAGACAATTTCAATGACAATCACAGCAAACAATGGCCAGAACAGACATGGCTAACTGACTTCTCACAAGCTGTAATATTCAGAAAGCTAATCCAAGGGTGAAATATTTTCATTTTTGTCTTAAAGGTTTTTAAAATTCCTGAAATGTTAGGCTTACCTGATTACACAAATGCATACCTGATTTTGCAACTGCTCTCAGTTTGGCAGGAGAAGTCACAGCAGTAATTAGATTACACAGCAATGTTCCTCTACTATTCATTTTCTGCAGTTCAGGTGCTTTTAATGTCCATTCATCTTTTAAATTCTGGTTAAGAGAGAGTCATTTGTTCATTACAAAACTGGTATTTCAGACTTAAAAAAATTTGTGTAGAGCAAGGAACAATCTTGCTACTTGGGAATCCCCTGCAGTATATCCAAATATGCAAAGGAAATGAGAATGTAAATGCAGACTGCAAGCTCCCTAGTTCCAGTTACTGCGACTGCTTACACACTAAGTTTG
This sequence comes from Chlamydotis macqueenii, assembly GCF_036417535.1. NCBI lineage: Eukaryota > Metazoa > Chordata > Aves > Otidiformes > Otididae > Chlamydotis > Chlamydotis macqueenii. The sequence continues at coordinate 27,151,789 of NC_141558.1, forward strand.
TCCTTTTACGTTAGTAATAGATGCCTTATTTCCTTCAGCCATATTTCACTTCTCTACACTGTCTTACCAATGTATCTTCCAAAGGTTTCTTCAACTCCTCTGTATTCAGAGAGGGTTGTGCTGCTGGAATTCGTTCTGTGGTCTCTTTTATCCATTTATTTAATGATTCCACAAGGAGCTCAAAAGTATCCATCTGTTTCTGACAAGATGATACATCCTCTTCTCTAGACAATTAAAGACAATTAAAAGAATGTCAGTATTCCTTCTGATAATTAAACCAACAGACATTATCAATCTGATACTGCTGCTCCTAAATTCAGAGTCACAAAAGCTCATTTTATGGGTATGAGCAGAATGTGGAAAATCTAGTCTTGCTGTACAGGTAACTTATATGGAAGCTCTAATAATTTCTCCAGTTTTCCTTTGCAGTATGATTCCAAAAGGAACTCTAAAGCAATCTGCACAAGCAGCAACTTATATTCTACCAGAGAAGGAGAGAAGTAGGATTTACTTAGTATTGACAGGACTCCTGTGAATGTCAAAAAAAATTGAAAAGTTACTTGTCTTTAGAGCCCACATTAGAGCTCTTGAACCAGACGGACTAACTACAGAGGCATTTCCAATTAGAATAGTTTCTTTTTTTTTTTTTTAACAAAAAAAACTTTTATACTCTGTGGTTAACTGCAATCTCTTCAGATAGCTTGCAAGAAGATAGCAGTCATCACAACATCCACACTACTAGCCAAAGCAGAAACACTTCAATTATTCAACTTACTTTTCCTTTACAGTCTCCTCTACCTCTCTGAATTTCTTTGACAAAACATTTACTTTTTCTAATACCAATGCTTTATCTCCAGGAAGAGCATGGAATGAAAGTTCTTCAAGAAGCTGCTGCAAAACTTCCAGATCCTTCTTATGTTGTGCCAATTCTACACTGGCTTCCTGCAAAACAGGATTACATTCCTCCTATTAGACTTTACAATCACTTGTTCAAAATTAAATTATTCATTTTAGCTAGCCAACCAAAGTTGGGAAACAAGCATGCCTTATTTATTGTTCAATCACTTAGAAGAGTTAGACTAGAAGTGCACAATATATACAAATGGAATGGTGCGTACCTGCATATATTGAGACACTTCACTAACATCCTTTCTTGGTGCCTCCGTCTCACTGAGTGCCTGGTTTTTCTCATCTATAAACGACTGAAGTTTTTCTGACAGACCTTCAAATAACTCCACTTTAGTCTTCAGCTCCTCCATTTTCATAAGCTTCTCTTTATGCTTGTTACTTGCTTTAGAAAACCGTCCTGTAAGTTCACTCATTTTAGCTTGCAGTGTGGATGCAGTGGATGGATCTGCTGTTTCTGTGAACTTCTTCACTTTTTCATTCATAGTGTTTATACTGCTCTGACGACCCGCAATGTCTTGTTCAAGCATCTGAAACAAACAAGAACTACTTTGTATTGCTTATAACTAAATTTTAAGAAGTGAAACTGGTCCACTAAATGAAGCAACAAATCAGTACAGCTAAACCATCAGTGTAGATCTATTTCAGCTACAAAAATCTGTATGTGCAGTTTCACTTCACACAATAGTTCTCTTTATTAAGTATTTTTAATCCATTAAAGGTGCCAAACTAAGATTTTTAATTCTTTCTTGAAATCTGATTTATGAAACAAATGTTTCTTTCAGGGAATGCTACTTACAATGCTTTTACTAATAATATCCTGAATAGCAGCAGAATTCAAAGGCACTTGATCTTGTTCTTCAAGGCTCTTTTCAACTCCTTCCATCCAGTCCAGCATTTCATCCAAACCATCCTGCACGCTTAGGGATCGTGTCAGAGTTATTTGGAGCTTCTCATTTCTTTCATTCACAGACTTGGATAAATTGTCATACCTCTCCACAATATCATCTGATAAAGAGAAAATATATTTCATTTTTTCCTCTAGCCAAACTAAGCTTTTAACTCATTTTACCAGTTCTCACCAGGTAAGAGTGAGTCAAAAACTGCCTACATCAAAAGGAAGCAAAAACATCAGCTTTATTCAGTAAAAACACACAAGCAAAGATCAAAATCTTCAAATAGAGCCAAGAAGCCCATAGGACAAGGGAAATGAGGGAGCAGCTTACAGCTGTACTTCTCAACTTTTAGAAGCTCATTCCCATGCAGCTCTAGCTTATGACAGCTGTTGACTGTTCCCAAGAAATAAAATAGCAGAGTATTAATACAGCTCTTCTACAATTATGTCTCTTATGTTATTGTTAGAGCTGAAAGACTCTTCCAGATGGTTCTTCATTAGACCTTCAACACTTCTGGGATAAGTCTTTGAAAGTTACAAGCTCCATGTACCTCCCATGGAGACTCATTACCAACTCCAAAGAAGCAAGTTGTTTTATTCTGTTGCTCTGCAAGTTACTTATGGGATTCCAGGAAGAGACAGTTGTGTGATACACATAGAGTGTCTTCAAACTTCAGATAGTGGTGAAATTCATGCTGTGCTACTTCTCACAATAAATAGGGAAGAGAATTGGATGTAGGTGACAAGGTTTTGGTAGTGGCAAGGTTTTTGGCCTCTGTGAGAAGGGGCCGGAGCTGCCCCATGGAAGACACAGACAGTTTCAGCCAGCTCCAACTGACCTGCCACAGGGCACTGCTGAGCTCCTCAGCCAAGCTGGTGCTGCCTCTGGGAAAATGTATTTAAGAATAGGGAAAATGCTGCCTGGGACTGAGAAGCGATGGAAAAGAAAGTGTGAAAAACAGCCCTACAGTAAAAAAAAAAAAGACAGCTTTTAAGTGAAAACCATATGGATCCATGTAGGAGACAGACCAACAGTGAAGTTACTGTGTTGTAATAGCTTATGACTCAACAAAACATGGACTTGAACAGTGACAGAAGAATGTGGAAACTCCGTATTTTGTCTCTTCCAGTACCTCCATGCAGACACAAGTGATAAAAACAGGTAACAAGAAAAGTAAACATTTTACCTAGTGTTTTCTGAATCTCATCTTTGTCTGGTGTCAACTCTCCCCTTGTATCCAACAACACTTCTGCAGCTTTTTTCAGTTTTTCTACAGCAATTTGGTGGTTAGACACTTGTCCCTGAAGAACCTATAAAATTCCACAATTATCAGTTATGCTTTTCAATACTGCTAATAGTTAAACATGAGATATGCCATACAACCTGAACTTAGTGCTGGGAATAAAATAACTCAATTTATGACTTCTCCTTAAGAAAAATCTTCACCAGTGGCTATGACTGCTGTTGACCTTCTGGCCCTTGTTTTAGTTTATTCACCATCTTTTTTATCTTCTGTTTTACAGTGCTTCTCTGACTCAACTAATTTCTTGCATGTAACTTCAAAATATGTATTTTAATTAATTGTTTTCAAAGAGCACTTGTACAGAGTCATATACTATCCAAAACAAAAATAAACATATATTTCAACTCAGCATCAGAGAACAATTCAGGGGGAAAAACATACAGTCATCATCAGTAGTTACACATTCACCATCAGTTGTATTGACAAAGAATCTGGTTGATACCATGGTATAAACAGGAATAGCTTGAAACAAATTATCACCTTCACAGTTTAGGAATCTCCTGGAGCCAATGTCACTGACTTTTGCCTATGTTTGCCCATCTAACCAAGGAACACAAGTTTTAGAGACTAGACCAGCCATGACTCTCTCCAGAGTCAACAGAGAAAGACAGGAAGGCTGAGTCAACTTCTGAAAGTGTCTTTCTCTCTCCACTGTGTAAAAGTATTTTAGTGTGAATAGTCTTTAAATTACTTCAAGCCTTTGTGCTACTGTATATGATGTATCTTTGTTTTAATTCACTTGAACTTTATACAAGTCCAAAATTAACGGACTTCTCATTTGTTTTTTGATACACGCTAACTCAATGAATATGTGACTCAAAAGGTAATCCCATCCACCCTGCCAGGACAAAGTTACCATGTCATTGCATTCAGCACTGGTATCCAGAGCAGAACAATATGTCAGAACATACTATGATGACCCACTTGATACAATAAAACTCGAAGAGACCTGAAGAGGAATTTTCCCTATAGTAGAGAAATATATTGTACTAGTGGAGAAATTAAAAAAAAAAAAAAAGTACCAGAAAACCTTGTACGCTGACAGAAAGCAAGTAAGCTGATTCCAGAGGTACTGAAGAACATTCTGAAGAACAGTTAATCCCCATAAAAAGATTAGACCCCACCATGCTGCCAAGGTCTGTGTCTAGCTGGATTATCAGCTGCATGTGTTGGCTACAAGGGACAGCTTTAACTTGCAACACCTGACTTTTTCAGAAATACTCTTTGTTTTGCTTTCATTAATTGGCTTTCTTTCTTCAGCCTCCTGTTTTTTTCTCTTCCTTTGAATCTTTTGACACATTGTACCCTCTCCTTTCTTCCCAGCTCATATCCATTCAGTGCTCTTTTGTGCAGCACGTAATCCATGTAGGCGTTTCATAAAAGAACCCCAGTATTCACTCCTTTTGTATTACTTGCATGAAAATTGGCATTATACAGGATAGAATTCGTTTTGGCATAAGGAACAAAAAGTTTAAATGAAGCTTCAAATTGTAATTGGTGTTATTCCTACTTTTCTAGCACTTGGAAGCACAAATGTACCTAAATTGTTCCACTGTTAGGAGTTCAAAATTTACACTTTTAATTTCATTGTCTTACAGCATCACTGTGATTTGTTTCTTCTGATGTGTCATGCACCAGTGTTGGGCAATTCTAGTGTCAGATTTGAAAGATACCATGTGGTAAAGGTAACTATTGCTCAGGCTGATGATGTAAGGGAAATGGTTAAAGCCCATACTTTCCAGGAGCCACTGACTACCATTTGTCAGTAACAAACATATCAGACCTGCATTGATACACCACATAGCCCAGACAAAACAGTGAGGAAATGCCCGACCAATAGCCTTGCTCACTGAAAAATAAATAATCTTACATTTTAATTACAGTATAGATGCTTGAATATGTTTATGAAAATATAAGAGTCAGTTCAAAGACAACAGGCTGTATGAAACTTTATATAACTCACCTTAGACTTGAGTTCCTAAAGTCTTCTGTAAACCTGTATTTTACACAACTAACCGGAGTTTTACCTTCACAAACTCTATCACTAACTTGTCTTACCTCTACTAGGATTTATGTAAAGTTGTGGGTTACTCCCTCAGTAGGGAAAAAAAAAAAAAAATCTAGTATGATCCCTTTCATAATGCACTAACACACAAATGTGAACAGAAAAAAGCAAGAGTCACAGACAATAAACATCAAATGGTCTTCTCTATCAGGAATTCAGTCTCAAGCCCTACTCTGATAGCAAACTGTAATTACTAAATCCTTTCTTAGTTCAAAAACTTTCCAGATTTCACCCTATCATTTGCTAAGTGATATGAAACACATCTTGCTTTCACCACTGCTAATGGTATCTTGGTTTCTCGTTTTTTTTTCACCCTAGTGCTTTTCAGATAACATTCTAGACAGCTGAGTTTGAGAACTACAGAATTTGCATGCCCACGCGCAAGGCCAGAATTTGGCCTGTAGCCACTTGGATTATATTAGATTATTCTGCTTTTCAAATAAAAAGTAGTTCCTTTTAGGACAGAAGTACTTCTGCTTTTTAAAGCTTTTCACCTTGGTTTCTTCTAGTTGTCTCTGGAGATTTTTGGGATCCACTGCAATTGGCTCTGATAGTTGTTTGGTCACAGCTATTTCAGAGGCCCGTAGCCCTGACAAAAGTCCAGATGAGGCATCTTCATAATGCTGGTATTTATCCACCAGGTCTTTAAGGTTATTTCCAACGATGCTACACTAAAAGAGGAGAAAACAAACAAGTAAATACTTGGGCATTGAACTGTATTGCATTTCATAACAGTCTCAAGGTCATACTTTCCCTCCTGAAATACTGCACTATTTTTTCCTGTCATCATTCTGCTATCTAACTGATTTCTGAACAAAGGCAGGACAACTGGACAGGCTACACAGGCCTTCCCAGTTTGTGCTTCTCAAGCGTGATTTAGGGTCAATTCATTGACGCAGGTGTGAAACTGGAATCCAACCCATTGTACTAGAATAGGAAAAGCTTTAGGGATACTTTTTGACCCATCAAGGTAAAGATTCTTCATCAGCATTGTGACACCAAAAACGTAGCCAGTGGAAGCTACAATTTTTTAAAAAAAATCAGAAGATATGTGTATGTTCACTCAAATACAGACAGTAGAGTATTGCTTTCATAAATACCATATCTGCATAGCAAATCCAAAGTGATCTGGCTCAGTATTGCACATGTGCTTTGTTTTGGTCACCTATGAATGTCATCTGACCAAGATCCTACATGTTAGCATGCTCCAAAATGTATACAGTGAATCGTCATGTAAAAGGTTCAGTGGAACTCCTTCAGACTTTTTGGAGATGGTTTCACAAGCAAAATCTGATTGTATTGAGTCATAATATTTATAAACAGCTACTTTAAATATTTATATTTTGAACCTTCCATACACTGTATTTTAATATTTACATGTGGTACGTGGTCTCCATCTGGTGGGCAAACATAGACTGCACCCATTTAAATAACTACTTAACTAAGAACTGACTTTAAGATTCCTTCCTAAGCTGATAAAGTCATACGCATGTGTGCGAATATATAGGTAAAAGCAATATAAATATTTATTAAAAGCAAGAAGCTTTTACAAAAGGCAAAAAGGTTACTACAAACCCATTTGCAACTTGGAAGATCTCACTTACAAATTGTGGAAGATTTTAAAAAGTCTGTCCTTGAAGACTCGATTTAATAAGAAAACTCTACTTTGCTCTGCACATTTATGGTCAAATATTTAAAGCATGTCTATTATGTCGGTGCTGAATGTATATATGGAAAGGACAGAATTTGGCAAGTTGAGAAATCTAAGACCACAAATCAAGCTGCTGGCATAGGATTTTTATGTGTATAAAAATAAGCTCTCTGAAAATTTTGCAATGAAATCTTTACATTCACACTCAAACTAATCCAATAGATAACCAGAGGAAATCTAACATGTTAATACAAGCTTTTAGCTTCACTGTTCATGTAAGTCATGTGGGAAAACGAAAATGAGCTTCTGTAAATAGAGAGCCTTCTTCACAAACTGTTCGCGAGAACAGTGTTTACACTTTTTGCAATCAAGCAATCAAATCCATGTCTTTACAGAATTTGCACTTCTGAGCAAGAAAATATTAGAAAGATGAAAATTCCCAGACAAACTGCTGCAGATAACACTGTATCAGTGGACACTGAAGCTCTACTAAGGAGTCCAAACCTATAATCTTAGAACATTATGAAATAGCATAGTCAAAGGATAATGATTCAATTAATAGTCATCTCGAAAGTTTACAATTCCAGCATATTTGTTGGTTTTTTTGAAAACAGCTGGAAAGTTGGCATATGAGACCAGTTGGTGGTGTTTGTCTAGTTCTACCAGACAAATTCCATACATGAACCTGGCACAGAAAGCTGGATTATCTTCCCTCTCTAAGGTACAGGGAGGATTTTGCACTGCTAGTTTCCCATTAGTTAGAGACTGATCTCAGATTGTTAAGGACAAAATTTGGCAGACTAGTGGAAAATAATTGCTATCCTCAAATCACTACATTTTTGCATGCCTAGCGCTGACGACAAAGGTCATATTGGGTCAAACTATTTCAGGATTCATATCCAACTGAAATTTTGACTGTTAACCTTGGCATAGTCTCTCTCTTTCTATACTAATTTATTAGTAGGAAACCAAGTAAATAAGCAGTTGTGGGAAATACTGCAAGGAACATAAAGAAATGTTATCCATCTGAAATTATTACAATTTCTTTCCACCCCAAAATGTTACTCAGACATCCTGTACTGTCATAAACTCAAAGAGTTTGTTTAAGCCTGGAAAGAACAACGAAGAAATTGGGTCTTATTTCTCCCTTATAATACAAGATAGAAAATTTCATCCATTCAGACATTGAATAATCTGGCACTGGACTAAAGCAGATCTTCTAGAAAAGCATCTTGCTCTGTTACCTATCTTTAAGAAACAAAGAATTTACAACTTCCCACAGTATTTGTTTCATCAGCTAATCCCTTTTTATACAAACTGCCTATTTATTTTATACAAAACTGCCTGTATTATTTCCTACTCAGTATAAATAAAACTTACCTTAGCATAGAGAGATTTGAAACGATCTGAAGCACTATCCAGTTTATCCTGTACTTCAGCATATGTAGCCGAAGTATCGATACCATCTTTGTCAACCTTCACACCATCTCTTTTGCTACACGACCTTGCAGCATCTAAAACTCTTTGTCCAGAAATTGTAATATACCGTAAATCACCTTTGTGAGATATAACATCTTCTGAAAAGCTCTTTTGCCTTTTCAGTTTGACCATAATACCACTGAAGTCAGAAGCACCTGCCTCCAAATTGTCAAGCTCTTGTTCTGCCTGCTGCAGCCAAGTTTCAAATTCGCTATAGTCTGCATCAAATTTCTCAAGTTCTTCTCTTAGAGAACGAGTCAATTTCATTTTCCGTTCTGATTCAGCTAAAGCAGTCTCATACTGAGCCTTCAGCTCTTTCATGTTCCTTTGCATCTTGTCTTTTTCTTCAGGGGTAAGGTAGTGCCCTTGTTTCTCAAGCAGTGCCTGAGCAGACTGAGTTGCTATTATGACAGCCTGCTGCTGTGAAATAATTTTCTCATGTTGAGCCTACAAAAAAAAAAAAAAGAATATATTATGACCAGCATCTTCTCGGATGGTTCCTTAGAAATGACAAGTACAACAAAGTCCATCAAAATGATAAAAAGCTTTTCAAATTTTCATATTATTCATTAAAAAACATTCTGTGAGTAATTTAAGTGAAAGCGTTGACTCCTGGTGATCGTATTTCTGTGCAGTTTCAAAATTTTATGAAAGATTCAATAGTAATTTTAGCCAGATATACAAGCCACAATCAAATAAGAGTCTTCAAATATCACCAGAACTCAGAAATATGAGGATATTTGCATCACACAAACACTTTCCCTTGTACTTCTAAAAGACAACTCTGCAAAGTAAAATCAGATATTACCAATCTCTTTAATATTTTTCCCCCAATAAAAATTATTTGCTTATTACTTAACATTTAGGGTAGCATGATTAGTGTAATAAAAATTTTCCTAATTCCCTGTCTCAAAATAGAATTTATCAAATAAAGCATTCAAAGGTAGGCAACGTTCCAAATCAAAACTGTTCCATTTCCTGTCACATACATTGTAGCTACTACTTTAGACAAACAGACCAAAAGGAGTGAACGCATCAAGCCTGAAAAAATACAGATACTTTTTCTTTTAACTGAGTGAGCAAATATTATTATCCTTTTTAAAAAAATTTCATTTTTCAATTTCAAAAGCAGTGATTCTTATCAAATATACTTGGTCATAAAACAGGTCCTTTTGACATTAAGAATCGAGATATATTGTATGCATGTAAATTATTTTATGTAAATTAATTATCATTAAAAACTAGCTAATTCATATGAACTAGAACTGCTATGCCAAATAAGAATGATATTTCAAATATATTCTTTCAAAAAAACTCCACTCTTGAAGGTCTTTTACTCCCACTTAAAATAGCTATGTAAAATAGACTGGTATGTTTTTCTTCCATGAATACAGTGAGCAATTATCCTGTAGGCATTAGATGAAGAAAAGAACTGTCAAAAAATGAAAGTAAAACCATTATGTACACACAAGCAAATGATCTTATTTTCTTACAGTGGTTTTTTTTAATAAGAAAGGAAATCTAGTATCAGCTACCAGCATAATCATTTTCATCAACATGTCCATCAAATCTCACCTAAAAGTTTTTGGTCGCTCAACAGAAGTCAACAGAAAAAAAAAACAAAAACATAAAACTGAGCTTTTATTATTTTAAATGCTTCCAATTATCTTACCTGGAAAATATATTTTTTAAATGCTGCACTGTGGTTTTATGTAACTCATCCTTCTAAAGCCTTCAAATAGTGCTTTGTCCACGTGTTAAAGTCATAGGGAATTAAGACTGTAATTTCAGCAAACTATTATTTGCAGCTATTGGTAACCAGTGTTCACAAGGAATTGCAGAGATCTGAATCATTTGGCTATTACAAAGATTTTTGAAAAAGCCATATAAATGGTATGAATCTATGTTGCTGTTTTTTTTGCATTTTATTTACTTGCATTAATTTCTCACTATAAAAATTACGAGTAGATTCACCATTAGGATTCTTAACATTTACCCTGTAGGATAAGCCCTTTTTCTTATTTTGCAGGAAACAATTATAGCAACAGCAGAAAAGGGACAAACTTGCAATACATTCAAACTACTGAAATTCCTACCACTGTATATCACTAACTTCCTAGTGCCTGTTGCAAAGTCTGTGATGGAAAGGATGAGATTAAATTCACTCATGTTGAATGAGGACCAACACACTTGGCACCTAAATGCTGAATAAACCCAGTAACAGTACCTTGACTTTCTGATACTGCTGGTTCAGATTATCTTCTGTGCTTTTCACTCGTCCATCCACCTGAGTTTCAATGTCTTGTTGCATTTCCAGCAGATTACCATTGACATCATCCTCCTCTCCTTCCAAAGCCTGCACATCTCCCTCTTCAAAGTGTGTTCCATTCTGTTCTATCACCTGCTTAAATTTCCGTCCATGCTCTGCTTCTTTATCCACATTTGATAACCAATCCAAGAGATTTTCTATTGTATTTTTACTTTCTTCCAGCTGTTCTATGGCTGCAACCTACATTGAAAGGTCACAGTTTCAGTTTACAAATAGTCTTCAGGCACTACAAAATATCATACACAAACAGACCATTTAAAATACATTAACATTTAGCAAAATTTTTTACATATATGTTGCTGTTTATTTTATAAAGAAAATAAACCAGCAAAAAGTTAGTGACCCAAATGAAATATGATTTTCATCTTTCCACAGTATCTCAATACGAAGTTGCAAGACTAATCCCATAAGACATGTAAAAAAGATTGAATAAAGGTATGAAAGGGTTGCCTAAAAACCTTTTCTGTTTCCTGCTTAATTGCTGTTGTCATAGCTTTATCCAGTTGTTTTTTGGACTCTTCTGCCTTCTGGCTAAGAAGCAAACACTTTGTCTTCGCTTCATTCAGTTTCTGTTCAAGAACAGTTTTGTCTTCTCGTGACAACTTTTCTCCATTCTCTTTCAAGAAGGTTTCAGTATTTTTCACAATCTCTGCCAATGTCTGAGCACTCATTCTCATGTCTTTTTGTATCTCCTTTTGAGAAAAAAAGAAAGTAAATAGAAGCAAATTACTCACCAGATCTTTCCAATTAACTGTATTGGAACTATCTCTGTTCTAGGGGTAAGCACCACACAGGTCCTTTTTTCACTTTGGAGAGCACATGACACATTACTAAATTGCAGACAGGATTATTAAAAAAATAAAATCAATTCAACATCTGACAATGTTGCTGCAGCTTAATCTGTCTTTTTTTTTTTTTTTAATTGCAAGTCTGTTGGCTTACAGTCCTATTCAGACTGAGGCCATTTTTTTCCTTTGTTTAGCAGGTTAAATATTGTATTTCCATGTACACAGAAGAAAATATATCTTCTTTTTTAGATAGGAGATAAAATCCTGACAAATTCCATTCCATTACTATCCTAACAGAAAGCTGCAGAAAGTAAGTGGGCCAAACAGAAGCCAGAAACTTGTAGTCATCTTTCCCAGGTGGAAGTTTTCTCATATTTCTTGGGTTTGTTCAGGCCAGAAAGAATATTTTTCTTTAATTGTAATAAATCATAATATTCCAAAGAATGTTTAAGTCCATTAAATTTCACATGGGACAGATGTTTAGTTTTAGTTTATCCAAAGCAGTTTGCCTATTCGTATGACAGAGTCAGATAAAAAAAAAAATCTGCCTCCCAGTTATCTGAGGGGAACTTTAATTATAACAATAATTATGCTGTTGAATACATTCACCTGTGTACTAAAATAATGAAGTTTTTTTCCTTTATGTAAGTGTAACTAACACTCTTGAAGCTGCAAGACAAAATATGTGATTCTCATTCTAGACTACAGATTTTGCAGCAACTATAGAATATAGTTCAGCACCTAAAACTGCAGCTTATTTTAACACTTCAGCAGGTATGTTAGAAAGATTTTCCTGGGGACACTACATCAAGACAAAATTCTCTTTATCTCACAAAGATCTCTGTGCTCCCTTTCAAACAGCTCACTGAGGATGAAAGCTCTGACTTGATCTATAAAAACCTTTTTTCAGCCCCCATTCCCCTCCTGAGACACACTTCTATAACGATGTCTACAAGAAATCAGTCAGTAAATAACAACTGGACTGCTAGGTAGTCACAAACAGCTGATGGAAAAAAAATTAAGCATATGCTATACCAGTTCTTTACTCCCATGGGTACTCCATTTAGGCCATAAATTCTTAAGACAGGTAAGCGATATTAAGAGGTACCCCAGGAGTGTCTGTATCTTTCCACTGACTATAAGAACTCCAACAAACTAGACGTGTTACTCTGAAGGTAAGTAAAGCAAGGTAAGATGAATAAGGAAATTTCTGCCTTTATAGATTACTAAACCTGATTTGGAGCTCTACCATAGAGTAGACTACTACTAGAAAAAGGACAAAGAAGAGCGTCCTTCAATCCTTTAACATGATTTTATCACATACGATAGGAACAAACTTAAGCTAATTATGTAACAAATTTCATCCCCGCTTCAAGAGTGCTCCTTGAAACGTCTAGCATATATTCCCTATTCTAGTCTCTAATAATTTGAAAGTTTTTTTCTCCCTGTCCTGGTTTCAGCTGAGATGGAGCTAATTTTCTTCCTCGTAGCTGCTGTATTTTGGATTTAGGATGGGATTTGGTATGTGAAGAATGTTGATAATAGATTGATGTTATTGGCTGTTGCTAAAGAGACCAAGGACTTTTCTCAGCTTCCCAGGTTTTGCTAATATGCAGATGTAAGAAGCTAGGAGGGGTATAGCCAGTACAGTTGACCCAAACTGGCCAAAGGAAGTATTCCCTGCCATAAACGTCCTGCTCAGTATCTAAGTGGGGGTTGGCCAAGGGGGCTTGCTCTTGCTCTTTTCTCTTGCTGCTAGGGACTGTTCTGGGATGGTTTTCAGTTTTTGTTCTATGATTGCTGCTCAAGACGGGCTGTATTGGTCATCAGGTGGGGAGAAATTGTGAATTATTCGTTTAGTGTATTTTATTACCTATATATATTATTATTATTATCATATATGTATATTATCTTTTCCTTTGCTATCCTACTATACTGTCTTTATGTCAACCCATGAGTTTTCTTTTCTTCCCAATTCTCTCCCCCATCCCCTGGGGAGGAGGAGCTAGCAGCTGCATGGTACTAGATTGCTGACTGGGGTTAAACCATGACACTCCCACTGGCACATACTGGAGTGTATTCATGGGCAGTAGTTTAAATGCACGCCATTAAGTCTTTACTTTTGGTAGGTCAAACAAATCTATTTTATTCTCCTCTCACATGACAAGTCTTGTTATTCAACAAAAGAGTCTAGTTGCTCTCCTCTGCACTCAGTCCTCTTTAAATTATCTGACTAGAATTGTGCGTACCTCCTGTTTGGTCTGGTATTGTTCTAGCTCAGCCTTGCTGTCTCCAATAACAAGAGACTCTTGCTGTCCGATAAGTCGATTTTCAGTCTGTGTCAGCAAATCACAGATTTCCTGCAGTTTCTCTTTGCATTCCTGCTGCCGTTCAGCCACATCCTATATTAGAGCCAAGTACAATTGAACAATGAAACAACAACATCCTCACTTCAGGAACTGACAGACACTCTAATAGCAATTACTTTAGAAAATCAATATTGCAAAGCAATCATTTTAAAAGTATGCTGTAAACATGATAGCAGTGGTACAAAGAGCAAGATGGACATACAGAAGTGATGGATAAACCTCAAATAATTTCTAAGTAAAAGAGACCATGTTCGATGGAATTGCCCAATAGAAGTCTGGCCATGCACATATGGGAAAGATGAACTCTCCAAAGGACAGGAGTCAAAATCCAGTCTCAGCTGCTTGAAACCTGTAATAAACACTATTAATTCTGAAAAGAGGATATCAAAACAGAGGTTAGTTATGATTGTCAGTTAGCTCCTGTTGGTATGCATAATATGTTACCTGAATAGAGATTGTTGACTTCTTAAGCAGTAGAAAAGAATAAAACATGCAAGCACATTATTGTTACTAAGTCCTAGAAAATTTATCTGTGCCTTTCCTTTACTCAATTTTATGTTTCTTTCACAAAGTACGGTGGAAACAAATGTTCCTAGAGTGGTAAAATAATACAAAGTCTTCAGAATGCTAAAACACACTTCATTATGCACAAACTGGGGGCTGAGGTGGTAATTCAGTCCTAACAGTGCTTCTATGAGAGAAGAGGAGATGCAGTTACACTGCAGCATCTTACTAGCCTCCTTTGACTCTGCAAAGGCTGCTTATGCTTGCCAACTGCAGCCATGCCAGCTGAAGAGGCAACTGTCCCAACTTCACTCATAGCTTTCCCAGTGCCCATGCCTAGAATTGCAAATATCTTAGCTGATTTGCTCATGTTTGTCCCTCTAACCTGTCTCAGTCAAAACAAGCCATGGTGGCAAGGATTTAAACAAATCTGGTTCTTTGACTATAAAGACCTAGAAAAAAGATCACATGAGCAGACGACCTGGCAAATTAAAGGAAAATAAAATCTTCAGCAGGACAGAAGTAATGAGCAATGGTGCAATAGTAAATTCACTGATCAGTACAGCTGCACCCAGAAGAGTTCACTGCTTTATTTAATTACTGATATAGCTACTAAATAAAACAACATCTGTGAGAAACCTCAAGTAAATTTCTCTCATTGCTAGAAAGAGCAGATCTGGACACCTCAGGTTGTACAGATCCTAATGCCCAAAACTGTGTCTGTCCATAATCTAATGTGCTGTTTCTGTGACTGTACCAAGGAAAGACAAAAACAACAATTTACCAAACTTGATCAATACCATCTTTTTAGAACTATGAATGTATCTGTAGTAAAAACTGAGAAGACAGGAATATACTTAATATTGCATGCTGGTATTAAAATTCCTCATCCATAGACAGAAACATTCAGCACACATTCACACAGAAAAGCAAACCTTCTGATCACCCAGCTCTTGCGCTGCCTGTAACTGAGCCTCTAAACTTTCCACTTGAGATGTTATTGCTTCCTGTACTTCCTGAAAAGATTTCTGGGTGGTATTTAAGAGCTTCAGCAGCTGCTTGCTCTGATTAGGAGAAAGATCTTGAGCATGTTCAGAAATGAAAAACTGAACATCAAATGCAGTGGACTCCAGTTGCATTTTTTTACAGCTGAGCTCTGCAGAACTGTTCTGTAAATGAAGAGAAGGAAAAGACTAGCAATGAAGACAGATTCTGTACAAATAAAACACAAACATCACCACCCTCTCTTCTTAGCCCCTGTTCCAAAATGCTTTTGGAAGACAGTTTAGCCACAGTAAATCAAAACTGCATGTCAGAATCATTCTGACACATTCAGATACAGATTTGAATTTGTGCATGGTTTGCCTCTGGGACATTCCACGTCGAAGTAATAAGTAAGATGACCTTGAACATCTATCTTTCTTTGCTCTCTCATGGATATCTGAAAACTGGCTGACCTTCAACTCCGGAAGATTTATGGCAGGTTAGGTTTAACATTTCTAGGTTTTAGGTCTGATGACCCAGAAATAAGAAAATATTTACTTGAAAATATTCCTATTCTTAACTGCACAGCAAGAAGCCCCATTTCCAGCAATATGGCAAATTCTGCCCATAGTTATGCACTGTGCAGCCCCTATGACCTTACCATGCATACTGGAACTCTATTAAAGCACAGCAAAATAATGTTATTTTTATCATTCATACATACAGAGGTGTATGAACTTTACTAAAGATTTGATCTGATTTGTTTTTCATGACTCATTTCATGGAGTGTAATGAAGAGGCTTTTTATCTTTACCCATCTTATGTTCTCAGATATAATTTATTTGGAAGGTAGTTAAACATCAGTAAAGATTCAGGACCTTATGCTTAAAGATCCAATTTTAATCACTTAAATACTTCTATTATAAATTACATTTCCAAAAAGGGGCAGATTTATTGCCACAAATGGAAGCAGAACTAATAGCTTTCTCAGTAAGCCAAGCCCCATCAAAAATTGTTTCAAGAGAAAAAACAAATCAACAAGATTTTATTACTGGATTATCAAGTAGTTGTCTTCTCAAGTAATTAGTTCTAGCCATCTGTTTAAGTGATAGAGGTTAATGAGCAGGTATACAAAGCCTAGTTAATAATTCTTAATAAGTAGCAACAATTGTCAGAAGCACCAACAGCCGCCATGAAGAACACTTACTTTAAATAGCTGTAAACTTTTCTTCATCTCTTCTATATCATTAGTATTCACTGTGAAGTCATTCACGACTTTATTGTTTTCTGTGATCCAGTCTGAAAATCTCTGCAGTTTGCTTAGAAGCTGCTGGTGTAATACTGCAAGCTTAGACTAGGAAAGGGAAGTTGTACATTTATTTATGCCCCTGGAGTCTAGCCACATTTTTTATCATATTAAATAGAATCATACATGTATTTTTAAATTAAGATAAAAGAAAATAAAGCAAAACCACATTCCTTCTTTTTAGCCAAATTACCTTGAAGAAAACCAAGGTAAAAACATACACTGATAAACACGTACCATTTCTGAGTCAATAGCAGAGATTATTTGTTTTGCTCGTTCTGAAGATGTATCACAGACCACCAAAAAAGCTTCATGCAAATAGTCATAGCTCATCTTCAGCTCTTTAAGTTTCTCTTCAGGAATATCCCTATTACAAAACCTTAAAAACTCTTCTGTCAGCTTCATGTCCTTTTTTAGGATAATTGCAAAGGTAGCCAGTCCTGATTCAAATGACTACAAATAGAATAAATATAAAATGCACTAAGTTTCCATGCAAGCAAGACATTTATATCTGAATTACTTTAATTATATTTGAAATATCTTTTTTTTTTTTTTTTTTACCTAAGGGCTTTTCCTAGCACCCATCACTGAAGTACAAGCATAAAGAACACTTTACTTACCTCTAGCTGTTCTAGTTCATCTTTTAGTGTTTCCAGATTGTTACTAATCAGCTGCTGGTTATCTAGGTGGCTTTTCATATCCTGAATCACTGCCAGATGTCCTTGCATTTTCTCTGTTAACTTTAAACACTGCTGTACTCCATCAACCTAAAAGTGATTTTTAACAATAAGAAAAGGTTTTCCAAATTGACAGATTTTAAAATAAGTAATAAAAGTCCTTGTTTTAATTATAATTTATTTTAAATTTATAATTTAATTTTTCAACCATTTTTCCAGTTTAATTATTCTCTCCAGCACTCAGAAGGATTAATGCAATTCCTTTAACATAGGACACGTAGCACATAACAGCTGTTGTTACTTACCGTGCTAGTGGGGGTATCTTCCAGGATTGCTTCTTCTGTTTTGAAAACAGGCTCAGTGAAGCCTTCGGCCAGGCAGTCTGTCTTCCCATGCTCCTGGTCGCTCTTCCAAGCAACGGCTGCGTCATCTGCCAATGTTTTCTCTTTAGCAATTTCTGATCCAAACTCAGATTGTTCTGTTGAGAAAAGAGTACAAGGCCCATCTACTTTGCCTTTACCCTCATGTTCTGTGGTGATACCAGCAACCTGTGAGCTCATAAGCAAACCACTTATCAGCTCCTCTAACTTGCTTTTACTTTCATCTCCAGGCGAGATATGAAATATCTCCAGAAGTTCAGAAGTAGTAAGTTTTGGAACAGGAGTTTTCACATCTGTTTCACTCTTCCTTTCATCTGGATCAGCCATCTTTTGCTTGCAGGATTCCTGCTTCAGAATATCACGAAGAAGATCAGGACTCCTGCAATCAGGCCAAAGTAATGAAAGAGCATCACTGTCCCTTGGCTCTGTACACGGTGTGGTAACCATCAATGCAGTTCTAACAGCACTGCTTATTTCCTTGAGATTTGACCCAGTAGATATGTCACTCCCAATCTGGGTGCTTCTAACCATCATAAGTAAATTTTGCATTAAAATTTTGGTATCGGAGTAACTTAGAGGTTCACCCTTCTGCTTGCAGTAAACATGTCCAGTTTTCAATTTCCTTTGTAATATATTCTTTAAGTCTTCCACTCGTGTGTCAGATATTTCCCATGATTGTGAAATACCTTCCTTTACTTGAAAATCTTTGCAGGGTTCTGTTTCCTTTTGCAACAACTCCATGGACATTTGTTTTTCAAAACCACTTCCAAGGCAAGAAGTCTCACCGGCCAAGAAATTTTCTCCCTTTGTGTTTTTCAGTGTCTCATCTTTTTTCTGGGCATCATAATTCAAGTCAGCCCCTATGCCCAGAATTGCAGAAGAAACATCAGTGGTATGGGTATGACTCCTAGGAGGCAGCACTTCACTCCCATCCCCTGATTCTCTGGCATCCTCAATACTTCCTAAAGCATCTGCTTTTATTGGGGAAAATTCACTATCATTGCTGCTCTTGTTTTCTGAAAAGTCTTTAAAATTTTTGTCAGTATTTTGACAGATAACTCTCCCTGATTCTTTAGCTATGCTAATTTCCTTTGGTTTCACTGTATCAGTTAGGGGAAAAGAATAAGTATTAAGCTCTCTTGAATGCATTTCTTCTGTATTTAGCAGAAAATCCCTTTCATTCTGTATACCCTTTTTTCCTTTTTCCCTGTCCTCAAAGCAACAGGATTCAGTTTTATCCAATTCTGAATGGCTGTCTTCTTTTACGTCTGTTGTATACCGTTCTAAAGAGGCAGAAATGTTAAAATCTCTCTTAAAGTCATCGGATTTTGCACCGCCTCCAATGTCAAGCAAAGCCTGATCAACATTTACTTTTTCTTTACTTGAAACAGGAGTTTCTCTATCAGCTTTAATTACTGATGCATCAAATATTTCCCCAAGGCTTTCCATCTGAATGGGACTGTTACTTAGCCCCATGATATCACATTCCTCCATAATATTGACTCTATTATCTGTAAGAACTTCAAAATCTCCTCCTATTTGACCATGCTTCCAACTGGTGACTGGATGTATTTGGTCACTAAGTGAACTATCACCATCACTCACATAAGGCATATCCATAGGCAATTTATTATCCACTTGGGCTGAACTTTCCTTTAGTTGTTCCATACCAGTCATATCATTTAATACTTCTTCCTCTGCAAATTCTGCTTCTCTCTGTCTTTGCCCATTATTTGAATGTAACATTGGCATGATACTATTGTTTTTATTCATACTACCAATAAAGCATTCTGAGAGAAGCAAATTTGTCTGAGCACTTTCATCATCATCAGTAGCTTGCTTTGTAATTAGGAAGGCTGTTAAACTAATGTCAGATATCCCAGTATCATCAAGAAGCTGAGAACTTGGAATCTTAAGCTGTGTTTTATTATTTTCTTCACTCTTACAGGATGTCCATTTAGTGTCAAAGCTATTTTCAGACTGAATAGGCTCAGTAGTATCTTGTGACATGTGTGTCCTTCTGACACAAGTCCCGTATTCATCTTCTGTCTCCTGCTGTCCGTCTTCTTCACTTGTACATGTAAGACCAACACATCTTTCCTCAGAAATATCTGATGCAGATTCACATTTTCCTGAGGGTAGTTTGCCATTCTCATAGTTAGACTGTAACTGCAAAGTATATCCTATCCTGCTGCCTAAAGAATAGCAATGGTCATCAATATTCTGATTATTTTCATTGCTATTTTCTACGTCTCCTAAGGAAATTAACAGCTGGTCACCTTTGTTTATACATTGATGATGTGAATAAAACACATCGATTTCTTCATCGCTGTCAGAATCAGTGTCAGAATCATCATAACTATCATAATCCTCCTCATAATCTTCCTCCTCCTGTGCACCTTCAGATTCATCCTCATAGGAGTCATTTTCCGCTTTCATTTCATCTCCCTCATTTCTGTCTCGTACTTCTGCTTCAGACATCTCCCATAAAGAACTAAGGCCTCCCTCCTTTCTTCCTTCACTCTCTAGATTAACCAGTAATTTTTGCTCCTTCTCTCCAAAGCTCCTTGTTCTTTCCCTTTCCTCTTCAGGGATTCTTTCCATAGCTTCAGTACTTGCAGAAGCTGTATTTACAAGCTCAGGTAGCCCTGTCAGATCTACACTCTCTCCAGCACTAGTTGTAAGTTCTTGAAAAGAGCTGGTCTCTTCTCTCAAGGCTATTAGACCACCCCTCTCCTCTACAAAATCCGATGGAACTGATGGTCCAGACAATTCTGGCTCTGGTGTATCGTAATCCCCCAACTGCAAGGTATCAAACCCATCATCGCCTTCAGGAGTGTCATAGGAATCATCATCATCAATTTGTGGAGTATCATAGACATCACTGTCATCGTCATCAATCTGAGGTGTTTCATAGGCATCATCATCATCATCATCAAACTGAGAGCTGTCATCTTCAGAGGCTACCTCACCACATTCATGCTGCAAGCAGTTACTTTCAAACAGTGGGATGCCACCACTCCCTTCTATTGATGAGTCAGAACTACTGTCACACGGCAGTAACTTGTTGAATGCAGGGTTGCTTTCTTCTACTGTTAGCCTTTGTGCTGTGCTGTTACTGTCGCTCACAGATGGTCCATCATGTATAACAGTATCACCATCCAATGAAGGCCTGCAGTGCATGTCTCCACTGTCTCCTAGACACAGCTTACTCTGCAAATCAGTACAATCCTCCAAGGATGGCCTGCCACATACATACATATAGTCCTCTACAGATGGCCTGTTATGTACACCAGCAGAGTCCTGTAGAGGTTGCTTGCTATATTCATTGTCTTCAAACTGTAGTGTCTCACCACATTGACTAACAAATTCTTCTGGAAGTCTATATTCAGAATCCGCACTGATGGATGGACCAAGACTGCTCTGAAAATCATCTCTCTCGCTGTTATCCAGTACCATTCTGGTATTGTCAGCTTGCAATATGTGAGGCCCGTATTTTGTGCCCCTTTCCAGCTCTCTCCAGGTTTCATTATTTGACAAATTATTCGCACTCAAGGAATTTTGTAAGGTTTCATCATTCCTGTTTTCATTAGCCAGACTGTCTGCCATATACATTTCTTCTTTCTCTGCTTCTGAAATAAGATTTGTACTTGAGTCATTCCGAAGATATCCTTCATTGTTTCCTGAATTTGCCTTCTGACTGTTACACTTACACAGTTCTGTCCACTCAGAAACCTCCGAAAGACCTCTGAGTGCATTTCTGTTTATGGAATTTTGAGTGCTACCGACTACATTTCTAAGTTCTGCAGGGTCAGTTAACAACATCTCCTGTGTATATTCTGATTGCTCAGCACCACTAGCATTGCAACCATCTGGTCTACACACATGGAGAACTTCTCCCTGTAAAGATATGTAATTCCCAAAATCTTCAAACTGATTTAATTTCTTGTTATTAGAAGTATTCTCAGCTTCTGAAAAATCACCCTGAACACAGCCTGTGACATTATTAAAGTGGACACTGCCAGATGACTTCAGGTTAATTCCTTTCAGGCTTATGTATTTGTCATTAAATTCCATTTCCGACACACCGGCACTGTACACAGCACCATCACCTTCCAGCAACATATTGATGGCTTCTTGCAGTTGTCCATCATATAATAAAAGTCTTCCTCCCGTGTTTGCATCCATATAACTATTTACCATCAGATAAGATATGAATAATTTCTTAGCTTGATCTAAATTATGACATACAGGGTCTTCTGTGCCAGAACCTTCATGCTCCTCCTCACAGTCATGAAATACAGATGGCAGGAATTCATACATGGATAAACATTTTGCAGCATTTTTACAAGGGGACTCTAGTTCTTCGACACTGGGCATTTTATCTGGTAAAGTCACATTGGTCAAAACAGATACAGTATTGATGTCTATTATTCCTGATTGTGCAGCCTTATCTAGACTGACTACTTCACAAGTTTCTGGAATGTAAAGTGCAGCTATTCTCTGTCTACCATTTAGTATTTTGATTGCCAGCTCATTTGTTATCATCTCTTGGTGCAAAGTTGATATGGGGAATATTTCACCAGTGTGAGGCCAAATTAGTCCAACAAAGCCTCTCTGTGCTTCTAATACCAGCAGTGCACTGGTAGATGATATTAAGTTGCATTGTACAGCTTCATCAACAGTCAAGCGTTGTCCTGAATTTGGAGAAAGGATTCCACCAGTCCGAACCTGATGTGTGAGGATCTCACAAGCAGTGTCCTGATCTATCATCCCTTGTCTCATGGCCTCTTCCACAGTCATTCGCTTCCCCGAGTCAGGGTCAATTATACCTCCAGACATTAATTGAGCACCCAGCAGCCTGAACATTGTTTCCCGATCAATGAGTCCTTCATGGGCTGCCCTTAAAATAGTTATCTTCCTTCCACATTTGAATGTGATTATACCTTTTTCTTGTGGTTTCACAGGTAAGAGTCTTAACCCTGTTTTTTCATGTATTATGCTTCTACGAACCATCTGTTCAAGGGAAATCTTCTCAGCAGAGTTGGGGTCTATGAGATCTTTACATGTGTCTTGTCTTTCCAGAAGCTTTGTATATAATGTTGGAGAAACCAGGTTTCTCTGGAAAGCATTTTGCAAAGTCAGGTTTTCTCCAGTAGATGGCAAAATCAAGTACCCACTCAAAAGCTGATTTTCAAGAATTTTAATAGCCAAAGGTTCTGAAATTAGCCCTTGTTCTAAAGCTGACACAACTGGAAGATTTGATAACGATGATTCTGAAATAAGCTTCTTCGCCTTACTTAATTCCTGCAACTGCAACAGAGTCTGCTCATCGATTAAGGCATGAGCTTTAGCTTCTTCCAAATCATAACATACTCCTAATTCTGGAGAAATTATTCCAGAAAGGATCAGCTGATTCTCGAGCAATCTAATTCCAGTGTCATAGTCAAGAAAACCTTTTAAAATAGACTGAAAGACTGAAATGACTTCTCCAGTTGTTTGGTCAATGACACCAGCAATGACTTTATTCACCTAAAAAGGAATATAAAAGAAACGCTATCACTATTTTCAGACTGTATATTTTAAATTTTGTTTTGATTTGAATGCTTTATAAGCATAAAAACATGTACTTACCATGCTTGGAGGAATGCTGTGAATGTTAGCAGCTCAAATGCGCAAGTGATCTATGTCAGTCATTCAACAGCACACGATGTGATAAAAGATTTAAAATCAACATGCATCTGTGAATTGAAAACCTATGCTTTGCATACATAAATAGGGTTAGTGAAAGACAATAGAAGAAATGATTGCAGAGGGAGCAAATAGAACATATACCTGAAAGGCAAATTTTCATGCTCTAAATGTCGTGAAAGATTAGAATATTTGGAAACAGTATGTGATTGAAAACAACCATGCTATTCATGTTTACAGCATACAGAACTTCTGTATATATGCTCAACAATATCGAATCAGATACTCTAGCACCAAATATTGCATTTAGTTTGCATGGAAAGCATGAAGTCAGTTTGGCAACATTATCTGAACTAATTACACAGACACTGCCTCTTTGTGTGTATGAGAACACTCATTTGCAACATAATTTTTGAGAATTCCATACTTAAGATTAAGATCCATTAACAAATGTATTTGTAGTGTCT
This sequence comes from Chlamydotis macqueenii, assembly GCF_036417535.1. Classification (NCBI taxonomy): domain Eukaryota; kingdom Metazoa; phylum Chordata; class Aves; order Otidiformes; family Otididae; genus Chlamydotis; species Chlamydotis macqueenii. The sequence continues at coordinate 27,175,584 of NC_141558.1, forward strand.
CAGGTACTCCCATTTTCATATACAGATAAAAATTAAGAAAAACTGAGAGTAGATCTCTTCTAGGACATTTCTGAGTGATACATGGGAGAGATTAACATGTTATTTTATGGTGTCATTTTTGCAGCAGAAACACAGACTTATCTAGCAGTCAAAGAATGGCTTTCAAGAGAAGAGTTAAGAGATGAATGATCTGTTTATCTTTCTTCATGCAAGGCACACATTATTAAGACTTTCCACAAAAAAAAAAATCTGATGAGCAGAATGTTCGAATGCACAGGTAAGTTCACACACAGTATTCCATAGCAAATACACAAAACCTTCAGTCAATTAAATCTCAAGTTCCTTTACACGCTGTTAATTGCAGCTGCTTCTTTTACTGATCATGTGTGGTTCCAAAACCATGCAGTAAATCTCAAAAGAGACTGAAATGTAAGCTTCAATCTTGTTACCTTTTCTTCCATCTTTTCGTCAGCCAGATACTGTGCTTCCTGCAGCTGCTTCAAAGCTTCATTGGATAGCAAGCTGTAGCTGTCCTGGAGGGATCTGACTTGCTTTTCCATTTCATTTCTCTCTTCATCTGTCATTCTATTAAGAAAAAAACAAAAACAGAAGAAGGAGATCTCTTTGAATAATTTGTATTCTGCAGGGAGTGATCTGCTTACCTTTACTTTAAAAAGCAAGAGAGGAAATTGGAAAAGTAGTCTGACATAAATATAGCCTAATTACAAGGATGTCCAAGAAAGCTACAATCTGCTTGTAGTCATTCCAGGAAAAGAAGCTACATTAATGTAGAATTTACATTCATACACACTAAAGCATTTAACATTTTCATGTGCCTTTGTCTAAGGATCACCAGTCAAGACAGGTAACATAGCTAGCAAGGAATCATGAGGTATCTCAGCAATTTAGTATCTTACACAGTCTGATTTCAGATACAGATTAAACAAACTTGTGACATACATTTCAAGTACTAATTTACTACTGATTTGTCAATTATTTTGACTTCAAATGAAAATTACTATGTTTTTTAAGCTAACCAGAGGTATATAAACCTAGACAAATTCTTGAAAGTAACAAATCTGCACCAAGCTTCCCTAAATAGGAAGACAAAATTATAAAATTAATGAAAAAAACTGACATATTTGTAGTGAAATGTAATCTGAACTGTCAGATGAGGATATGATTTCTTTTTAAGCAAACAGTATGTACTGATTCAATTTATTGACATTATTTGAAAAATAAAAATTGGCATACTTGTCGCTGTGCTTAGCTAAAAATGACTGAGTAGTCTGCAGAGCTTCAGCTATTTGCTCTTTCTTGGTTGACATTTCATCCAGGGAAATCTGAAAAATAAACAACCTGTGTTCAGGTTAAATATGCACAAATATAAAAACAAACAACCAACATCGTATTTCTATCTAGGACTAAACTCAACACTGTTAGAACTTTATTTTTTTTTTTAAATACCAGCTGTTCTTAGAGTAATATTATTTACTATGTAACTGTATCTCTTATATGGGTAAGTTGTGCTATGCCTTTTGGTCAAATAAGCCATTTGTATTAGAAAACTATTGAGTGAGACAGAATTTATTTTAAAATGTTATTTGTTTGAAAATTAACTAATGAACCAATTAACAAATTAAACCACTTGTTATAGTTGGGACAATTTAAAGCAGTTTTAATAAAAATACGCATACAATGGTTATGTTCCAGAAGTTGCTCACAAAGACAAGAAATAACAACTTTTTAAAAAAACATAACAGAAGGCCACAAACCTTCATGAAATTCAATGATGGAGACAAATGCAGTATCTGACACTTGGAAAATATTAATTACTTATTCCTATTCTTCCTGCTATCATTTCTATGGCATCACCACTAAAGCACTTGTTCTGGCAGAGGAACTTGCAAGAATTTAATCTAACTTTTCTGAGAAACTGCCTGCAGTCTCTTCAGAGAAAAGGACGAATTTGGATAAATTAAGGCAAAGCATCAAAAGGGAGACTTCATTAACAAGCCCAAGATATGCTTAATGTCGGCACTAATAGAACTCCAGCAAGGAGCTTGGGCACTGCATTCACCTGGGTCTGGACACAACCAATTCTGTCCCTATGTGCATCACTCATTTTGAACAGAGCCTCCCTTTGCAATCACCTCCAGCAAGCCACAATCCCACCACTTGTGCTGCTTGGACAGAAACCAAGAGAGCAAGTACTGTAAACACTACACAAGAAGGCAACGTGAGCAGGCTGAGGTAGCAGGTGGGGTCATTAGCTTCACTTTGTTCAGAGAACTGGCATCGCCGCAGCTGCTGTGTGTGTCCTGTCATTCCTGGCACCAGCTTCTCCACCGACTCCACAGCTATACCCCACAGCAGCCCCAGACCACTGTGTGAAACATACTTCAGCTAACATTAGCTATCAAATCACTCATCTACATGTTTCTACAAAAGTTGTCAAGGCACCTGTGCTAGTGAACAGAGACACAAAACCAGCAACCTCAGAAGGTGACACTACTTCATCGGGCTGTTTCACAAGGAAAGGAAACACCCTCAGCATACATCCATCTCCCACAGGCTGGAAGAAGCCAATGTAGCTAACTAACAGGTTACTTGCTGAGGGCTTAGGCTGGATGGGGAACATGCCAGCCACAGTTGCTGTGGTAAGCTGAGATGCTCTAGGGAGTTGAGTGCTGGCCCAATGCCGACAAAAGTTTGCACTGTTGCCATTAACAAGGGCAGAAAAAGATCAGTGTTGAATGTTTATGCAAATCCTGATCCTAACTATTAGTGATTTACCAATAAACATGCTCGAATCAATACAAGCTTACCTCCTCCTATAGATACAGAGACAAACCCAGTGACAGAACTAGCACTGGTCCTCTACAAACAAGCAGCGCACTGGGACCAGCACCCATTGGGACTGCAGGACTGCCGACCTGCCCGACAGCCAGCTTGACTTATGCACATGCTGCTCCAGTGGCTCTAACTGGCACCAGTATGCATGAGCAGGAAGAGTATGCCAGGAGGGCCAAAGAGTATGCAAAAACGCAGGAAGAGGCTGCCAGGAGGGCCAAAATCATGTCTGCATGACCACGCTTCTAGCCCTGTACTGAGGGATGTGGACCACTCCGTCCCTCTGCTGCTCAGTGTGCAGGCAGATCTTCACCTACTGAAATCTTCTTAGGTGTTACTAAGATATTTTGTGGGACAAGCCTAAGAGGGGAGCTGTGAGAAAATTACAGGGAACTTCACAGATGGAAATTTATGGTCAGTTACAACTGTACATGACAACAGGCCACTCCAGCAGCTTGTGGATTAGTGTGATAAAACAGAGGGCTCAGTCAGCACCTGCTATATTTCCTGACAGCCGCTTTGACTATCCCGTAAGAGGATCCCTCAGAATAACTTTTTAAAAGCAAACAAAAAGAAATCTGGTGCTCAGACACCTCCTGCCAAGTTCCTCTTTCCTGGTGCCAGGGTAGAAGTTACCAGACTTATTCACTGGACAAGGCGGCAGACCTACAAAGTGCTGTCCTGCCAGGATGTGCTGTCCCTCTACAAAGGCTGAGTTACAGTGTGCAGGGTCTAAAATGTCTAAACTGACATTTTGCAGTGTCAGAATATGTCACACACCAGGCCTGTAAAAAGCAACTTGCACTTCCTCCTTAGTAACATGTTTGTGTCCCTACACATTGATGTTCATTTACCCAACTCTCCACTTACAATCAAATGTGAAATCACATCTTTAGTAAAATGTGGATGGTGATTTGGAACGGGAAAAAAAGTATCTACGTAATATTTTGTCATTTTAATCAACACAAAAAGCTAAAAGGAGGAAGTGGTATTTTACCAAAAGACATCTGTGTACCTGCTGCTTAGGCAAATCTGTCTTTTCAGCTTTTTCTCCTTCTTCCTTGCTAAGTGTCTTGCTGAGGTTTGACACCCATTTCAGTAAGTCCCCAGCTTTCTCAACATGTTCCTTCTTTTCTTCTTCCATTGATTTCTGATGAGCATCATGAATTGTAAAAAAACATGTAAATGTAAATTGTTGGAATATTTAACATTAATGTCCATAGAAACACAAAATTCTAGCACAATGGTAATATTTGTCACATAAACATAAAGTGATTAGTTTTTATTTACCACCACATGCATTACTATGACACTTGGATGTAGGAAATAATATGCCACACAATTATAGACATTAACAAAGTAATTCTTCAAATGATTTGTAATTATGATTCTGGTGCTTATTCATACAGATGTACATTCATTATAAAATGACTTATATTAAGAAAAAGCATAACTTCCCAGCCACCACTCAGCAGATAAAATCTAAATACTTGCATATAAAGTATCTTTGAATTGCTGCCTTTGCATTACCTTCAGGTGTGGATATGTACAGCCAGCATAGGATATCAGTATTTTGCAATCTATGCACATGGATTACTAAATTACAATTAAGAAGAATACATTGCTTTTATGTCTACAGAACAAGAACAATAAAAGTAAAATACTGAGACATTTAATCTTTTTTCTGCACAGGAGAATATATTTCTTTTTATAGCAGTACAACGCATTAGTAGTTTGAAATTTATCAATACTTATAAAACATGCTTAAGCCCTTCCATGTATCACAAGTGAAAATGAAGACATTATATTTCAATGGTTTTTTTTTAATTTGATATGTAATTGTGATTTATTGTCCTACTAGAGCATGAAAATGATTCTTAAAAAAAAAAAAGATACGTAACTTTATCATGTGAATAGCCCACTAAAATTAATGAAATATCAGTGTTGTAAAAATTACTTATGCATACGTGTTTACTGGACTGCAGACTGAACTTTGTATACTTTATTGCCACTTTTGTAAAACACATGATATCTGCAAGTAGTATTAAGTATCAGGTCACATGAAATACTGCACTGTCTTAATTCACAAAACGGGCAATCCCTTTCAATTTTCAATATAAGAATCTGATTCTTGTCTCACCTTAATCTACCCATTTTGCACTAATCTTAACTTCACTAACCTCAATATAACTTCTAATTTACACAACCTACATGTAGACAATGTCAGACAAGGCCTCTAGGAAAAGATCCACATACTCTGCAGTTGGAAGTAATGAATATGCCTTTCTATAAATTTCAACTTTGTAATGAGTAATATCTACTTCCAGTTTTAGTCGTTTACACTAATTAGTGGTTTGAACTCATTATTAAATTAAAAAACATCATTTATGATTTTCCATAAATGCCATCATAGATCTTTTCCTTGACTTCAATGGTTTTAAAGCAGGCCCCAAAACGAGCACTACTATCTTTGTTCCATTATGAACTATAGTAAAGACTGGAAATGCCAGTTTTCATGGGCTGAGCTGCTTCCAACAATCGCAGCCCAGTGTGCCAATCAAAAACAGCTCTCTCTAAAGCTTCTTTGTAGGTTAACTTCTTCTTTGTTTTGGGGCATGTTATAACTTTACCATACAATTTTTCATCTTTCATCTTTGTAGCTGTGCCAGCATCAATAATACCATTCTTGATTGCATCTTCCATTGTTAATCTGGAATGGGACTTTGGATCTATCAACCCACCAGTCAAGTACTGATACTGCAGGCAGCGCATGCCCAGGTCTTTGTCTACAACATTTAAACGCATAGCTTCAACAGCTGACATAACTGTGTTCCTTACAGGGTGCATGATCCCAGTAAAGATCAGTTCACACTGCTGGATTTGCTTGGCACAACCATCATCAATTAACTCCCTTTGCAAAGCTTCTGAAACACTGTACTTTTTCCCAGTAAATGGATCAATTATGCCTCCTGTACTAACCTGAGCTTCAAGACATCGGAGGGCAGTAACTCTATCTATTAAGTTTTTCCGTGAGGCTTTTAAGACTGGAATTCTTTCATTGGTTTCAGAAAGCCAGAACCCTGCAACAGGACTGTTTAAATCTTTATTTGTCTGTGAACTGCTAACTATAATATCACCAAACTCATCAGCTGTGATTAAACCCTCCTTATATTTATTGACTAATGCTCTGTCAATTCTACCCTGATTTAAGGTCTCCTCGATATCGAACTGTACACCGGTTTTAAGATCTGTAAGCAAAAGAAAAGAATTGCCAGTAGAGTCAAAATATGTAGACTCCTTCCAATCAAATTCCTGTTTTGAAAGCTCAAGATATGTAGCTTTATCAACATAACTTTTTTGATAAGCCTCATAGGAAGTCATTTCAGCTCCTGTTTCAACATCTACTACAGAAATTTTATGACTTTTCTCTGCTGATGGACTGCTTATTTTCCTTTCACCAAATGGAAGCAGAAAGCATTTACTGCTTACACTGAACAAACACATTTTCAGCAAATCACAGTAGTACATTGCTTTCCTGTTATTTGGATTGTGAAAACATTTTGCATTACTAGAAGGCTCATGCAAAAATTTTAGAATTGTGTTATTAAGCAAGCCAAGCTGCACGGCGGTTTCTGGAGGTACACGAACACTTCTTACAGGATCAATGACCCCTCCACTTGCAATTTGAGCCTCAAGGATATTTTTACCTTTTTGTCTTTCTAAGAGTCGAGCTTCAATAGCCTGATACACAGAGATCACTTTCCCAGAAGAGCAATAGCCCAAAACAGCTTTCTCTGCCTCAAGCAGTCTACTCTTGAATTCATTATCTGCAAGCCCTCTAACAATCGAATCATCAACAGAGAATTTCTGACCTGTTGTGGGGTCAATGATGAAACCAGTTGCTGCTTCGGCCTCTAAAAACGCTACTGCCAATGCTTTTCCTATTATTCTTCTCTTTGCTGCAGAAGCAAAAGAGAGTATCTCTTTGCTGGATTCAAGGTACAGCCCAGCTATAGCTGTAGGTTTAGTTAAAAATTTTTCAAGACTTTTCTGAACTTCTTCAATAGCCTTCTGCCCTGAACGGAGCTGTTCAACTGTAAGCCTGTCTAGAAGTTTAACTTCGATCAACTGTCTGGCAGTTACATCATGTCGGAGACCTTGAAATTTAATATCATCATATTCCTCTGTAAAATATTCCAACTGAGTTGCATCATCAACAGTTTTCAAAATCTCTTCCCCTAAGAAAGAGCTCGTCTTTGCAAAGTCTTCTCTCCTAAACCCTTCGGATGCTTTGTATCCCTCAAACATTCTCTCTTCATTACCAAAAGTCTTGTCATTTTCTTGGTTTAATGTTGTAACTTCAACATGCATGTCATACTGCTTGTTCTTCACTATCTGTAAACAGGAATTTTTTTGACACAGTGAGAAATACATTTGCAGAACTATGCTGTACATAATTCACTCCTAAATCCAGCACCAGAGGAACAAAAGGGAGAACTTCAATGTAAGTCAGAAAGGAGAACCACTACTAGCATTAGAGAGCAGAGAAATATAGATAGCTACTTTTAAAATGCATTTGCCATTTCAAATATTTATTCAGTAAGAGAAATATGACTAGACTAAGCAACAATAACTGTTGTTTGTTACTATATGAACTTAGTGGCGTTGATCAAACTTTATTTTGACCAATAATGATACAACGGTGTATGTGAATTCCTATCTCCAATACAAATTTTTAAAATAGCGTGTTTCTTAAATATTAACAAGTCTGCTACAAAGGTCTAAAGAAAAGCTTCTTGTGTCATGTAAGAATGAAGGTGTCCCCTTCACCAAGGTAAGAACATAAGAAACATTAGAAAGAGAATAGAGAATAGTGATAAAGCAAAATTAAAACCAACCAAACAAAAAAAATAGAATAGTAAAAACCAGCACTAGGAAGGCAAACTCTCACAAAACATAGCGTGTACCTCCAAGGGATGCAGTTTTACTACTCCTATTTCATGTTTCACGTCTTCTCCATGTCTAATAGTTTGTCTGGAACTGTGCAGGTTCCTGTTTCCCAATTTGTCCCTTTCAGATGTTCCAGAGATTTGGCTTGCTTTGTCAAAAGTTATCTGGAACTGTGTACTTGTCTGAGAAACAAACTCTGTAAAAGTTTGCGGGCTTGCATCTTCTTCTAGTGATTGGTTTATTCTTGACATCTGGAACTGCACCTCTCTTGGTACTGTATCACCAGCACTCACGTACAATGTATTTTCTTGTATTTGATCAGATTTAAAACCTGGTTTCTCCTGTTTCTGCCTTAACAAAGGCGAGCCAGGTTTCGCACGTGTAGGAAGGTATTCAAATTCTCTAGTTGCAGTGTCACTCAGGTAACCAAAATCATTCCCTCTTCTCTCACAGTTCAATTTAAATCCAGATTCTTGGAGTTTATTATTTTGCTGAACTTCATTCTGAAACAGAAGAAACCTGTGTTCGCTCTCCTTGACCTGTAGGTCCATTTTCTGTTTCAAGCTCTCAACTGTGCGCTTCTGTGCTTCCAATTCTTCCTCAAGTTTCCTGCACTTCTGGTGATAATCCATTTCAGCCCGCTTCCCTTGCTGTAGCTGTTCATGACATTTTTTAAGCCTTTCTTGCAGATCTTCCATTTGTATCTTGTACAACATGATGTTTTCCTCAGCCATATGCTTTTCCTGCTGAAGAGCAATACATTCAAGTTTTATGCCAGAAATGTCTTTTTCTGTGATGCTATGGGATTCTAGTAATTTTTCAACTTTTTTCCTAAATTCCTCTGCAGAATGTTTAAACTTAATGGATTCTTCCTGAAACAGAATCATCTTCTTGTGTGCCATTTGTTCATCCAGAGTCTTCTGATGGAGTTCATCCTGTAATTTCTTTAATTTACTACTTAGCTCTTGTATATGAGCTTGTTGTAGCTGTATCTTCTGCTCGTTCACTCTCTTTTCCATACTTAGAGCATTCATTTGGGCAGTTAGACTTTTAACTTCCTGGTCAATGGTTAGGGTGGAAGCAGTTTGTTTATCACATTTTTGCTTATATTCACTAGCTAAGTCTTTTGTTTTTGCTAGATCAGCTTCTAGGCTTTTGATTTTACATATGAATTCTTGCTCAATTATTGTTTGCTTGTGCAATTGTTCATTTGTTGTACGCAGTTGCTCTTTGAAACCATCTGCTAGGGCTTTTAATGCATCATTTTTCCTCTGAATACTCTCTTTTTCCAAAGTTATCTTCTCTGATTCACACTGAATTTGCTTCATCTGTAGTTTTGTTTCAGTATTCCATTTATTAAGGTCCTCTATCTTTCGTTTCAATGTTTCTGACACCTGATTACTTTTAGCCAATTCATTCTTCAGCATCTGAATTTCCTGCTGGCTTTCCTTCTCTACTTTTGTTTTTTGAAGCAATTGTTCTTGAATTTTCTTATATTGGTCTTGAAGATTATTTGCTTCTCCTTTGCATGACTGTATTCTGTGTTCAGCTGCCAGCTTCTCTTTTTGAAGACAACTGATTTGTGAATTTAAATGTTTGATAGTGACTTCAGTTTTTGTTTGTGATCTAGTTAATTCCTCTACTTCTCTTTTCAGCTGTGTCTTTTCTTGCTGAACAGATTTCAGCTCCTCCTGATAATTCATCTTAATTTTCTTAAGATCTATAGCTTCTTGCATCACTTCTTCAGCTTTACCTGTGGTTCTATGTAACTGCTTGTCCAATTCTTTCAACTGCTGCAAATATCCCTGCTCTACTTGGTCTTTTTCCTCCAACTTAATTTTTAGACATTTAAGTTCACTATTGACTTTATCTAGTTTTTCTTTTAATAAACGAGACTTTTCTTCTGTTGACGATTTCTGAAGCTCAATTTCATTCAGTTCATATTTCAGGTCTTTAATAGTTTTATCAGCTTTTTGGTTAGCAAGGGTTAGCTCATCTATCTTCCGTTTAAGCTCTTCTACTTTTTTTGCTTCTTGTTTCTTCTGGAAACTTGCAATTTCAGAATCAGTCCTACACTGTCTGCCCTGCCCAGCCACAAAAGTTGGGAGGGAAGTTTCTCTAGTTACAGAGTACCCACCTTCAACAACCTTCCCTCTGGCTTCAGTTTTCTCTTTTTCCTGCAGCTTTATTTCTGATAGATTCCACTTAAATTCAAGATCTTGTTCCATCTGCTTTATCAGTTTCATAAGTTTCTCCTCTCCTTCTGATTTTTTCTTCATCTCCTGTATCAAGGCTTTTTTTTGTTGCTCTAAATCATGAAGATTAGTATCTTTTCTTCTTAGAAGCTCTTCAAGGTTTCTTCTGGTAAAGGTGCTTTCTTCTATTTGATTTCGAAAAGCACGAAGGTTTTCTTCCAATATACTTCTTTGAGCCTCTGCCTGAAAAATGAGCTGCCTTACACACTCCAACTCCTGCTCTGCATCCGCTTTCTCTTTCTCAATGCTCTCTAGGTCTATACGACACTGCTTTGCCTCTTGCTCAGCCTTGGTCTTCTGAAGACAGATCTCTTCCATGTCTTTTTGCTGCCTCTTCCGCTCTTTTTCTGCAGCTTCCCTCACTTTAGGAAGCTCCTGCTCCACTTGGAATTTTTGTTTCTTCATATCTTCCAACATATCCTCAAGTGTTTTTACCTTTCCCATGAGTTTTCTGTTCTCATCAATTGTGCTATTTTGCTGTGCCATTAGAACTGAATACGCCTCACGCACTGATGCTTCCTTATTCTTTAAAATCTGTAAAAGAACGAGACAAACTGCAATGTATTTTTTGCAATACAGCATATGAAACATGTTAGGCTCTTTAAAAAGCAGAGCAGAAAATACTTACTTATATATATACATAGTACATCCAGAAAGTAGGATGAGCAGTTCCCGCCACCATCACCTTCTCTTGATACAGCAAGCTTCAGGAAGTTATCATTAGCCAAAGAAGAAACCGTTCACAAAGACATCCACAAAGCAAAAAGTCTTGAAGCCTCTCCTTCAGTCAGATGCCTCTTAGCAGTAAGCAGTGTCAAACAACAGCTTGCGTATGCTTTTGTCCCCAAACAGGTAGAGTAAACAGTGAGTCAAACACTATGTGCAAGAATTCCCAAGGAGAAAGCGGCCTAGCATTTCTGGATCAGTTCAGCAGGAACTGGAAGAAGGATTTTATGCTTGCAAGCAAAAATAGCACACAAGAAGTTTGGAAATCCCCTCCAAGAAAAGAAATAGTATCTAGAGCTAGAGGTAAGATACATCAGCTCCAGAAAGAGAAATAAAAAAGAAGAAAAAAAGAAAAAAATTGAGAGAGAAAATCCCAATACATCTATGCTCCGTGGTGTGCTCCACAGCCCAAATGCCTCCACTGGCTTAGCTAGGGGACTGGTAAGAGCACAGCTGCTCTGCAGTGTAGACACAATTAGAAGTATAAACATGGTAATTAGGAACATCCTAGTGAAAACCAGAAGGCTAGTAGCCTCCATGTTGGCAGATCAAGAGAAACTCTTACAAGCAAGATGTGTATTCACCAGTAATAATATAGTTGAAACCATACATACCTTGTCTTCATTAGCATTTTTAAGGCATTAGTTACCAAACGTGAGCTAATAGGAAGTAAGAACATACCTATATTCCTGTGACCATACAAACATGGCATGAAGAGTAACTATAGCACCATTTTCAATTAGATAAAATGTCAGTTTAGTTCAAATTTACCAGATTTACTTGATTTTTCATATGATATATTAAACTTATTTCCTAAAAGGCTAATGCAAAGGCAGCTTCTCCAATTCCTCTCCATATTTCCCTTGTGTCACAATTTTGAACAGATCCCAACAGATACAAAGCGTTTAAATTGGTTTCTTAACAGATCTCCTACTATGCTTCCACAGACACAAAATCTAATGTACTATGCTTGAAAAAGAAAAAATAAAAATAGAGGTACAGTCACAAACTATGTCTTGTTAGCTTTCATTATTTTTAATCAATATGTCTGAGCATGAGCTGGGTGCAGAAAAGGATGGTAATTAGATAGTAATACAAAATAAACAAAAATGAATTTATAAGAATCTTTAAAATGTATGTATCTCAAAATGCAATTAGTATCATTAGCATATTCATTGTTTAAGTTACAGTCAATCAACTTTAAATCACTTGACCTCGACATATTTTGAGATTGAAATGTTGATTTAGATTGGTTTAGAATCATTCTTAAGTTAACTCTTTCATTTGCATTGCATAATAACTCGGGTACCTTAGTAACAGTTGTGCTTCTTTTCTCTTCATTATCATCGTGTCTTTTTTTTTGCTTTTCTTTTTTTTCAAGTGAGGCTTTTCCACCTGTTTTTTCACAGAATATTTTCTGGACATCAGTGTTTTTTCCAGGTGCCTTTGTGCTGTGACCCTTAACTCCATTGTCCATTTCTGCAACTAGCAATAAATCTTTACATTTCTGACCCTGTTCTAACCTCTCTTCTCCACTCCACTTCTTCCTGCTTATATTTATGTTGTCCAAATCACAGATTTTCCCCTGTGATATTTTCTTCTCACTTCCTTTCTCATCATGACTCAAAAGTTTTTTTGCTAATTCATGTCCTGGTAATGGAAAATAATTTTCTCCTGCAGAAATCATTTCTGAGAGGGCTGTATTTGCATTTAAGTCACCAGCATTACATAACAATTCTGTACCTAAACTTGGATCACTCCGCACTGGTGACACTTCAAAATCTAATGAATGAGACTCAGAGGCTTTTGCTGCATACTGATTCTCTGAAATATTTCCTGAAGAAACAGTTACAATTTCTTGCATTGTACTCTTGGCTTCATTTGGACTTAAATTTGTTTTTTCTAGGACTTTGTTTTCTGCTATGAAGTAACTTTTATCCAGAGATGCTCTGTGCAATTCGTTTGTTTCCCTTTCAACACTAGCAGAAATGCCTGGCTCGCTCACAGATTGCAAATTTAATTTTGTTTTTTCACTTCCGTTGTGCACTACCAGCTCTCTGAAAGGGCATGCAACGTTCTTTGCAGGTGTTGCATCCCTTACACCTGAGACAGCATCGCCTTTTTCACCACACACTTGAAACTCTCTGTCTTCAGAATTTAAAGTATTATGGCTATTACTTTCTGTAAAGCAATGTTCTTTACCCTGACATTCAAGATGAGTTCTTGGTGAAAAACGTTGCTTCTTGTAAGCGCTGATATCCAGGGCCCGCTTTCGACTTTTTGGAGTAACTTCAACTTTCTTCCTTGTTAGCTCAGACCTAGTTTCTGATTGCATCTCACATTCTTCCTTTGTTGAAACATCACTCCTTGCCCTTCTTGAAAATTTTTTTCCTGCGGTTTTGTGTATCATTTCCACTTCAGGCAACATCTTTGATACTCCTCCTGTTTCCTGTCTGTCTCCATTAACAATTTGCTCATTTAACATTTCACCAGAATCGTTACTCACACTCACACAAATCTCAGCTGAAACAAAGCAATCTTTTCTACCATTTTCTTCTTCTTTATTCTGATTACCAAAACCTATTAAATTATCTTGCTCTGTGTGTAGCTTATTTTCTCTGTTGCCACTATTGCTACTTTCTTGACCCTGGAAACTTAAAAATTGCTTTAACGTTCTATCAGTTTTGATTTCATCATATCTGTGTACATCTAATTTTCTGCTGTCAATTTTGAATTTATTTTCTGTGCGGTTAGGTTTACTGGAAGAGTTATCTTTCTGCAAATAGTCCACATCCATCATGCTTTCATTAGGTGTGTTATCCTCTCTGAATTCAACAGCTTCATTACATCCCAAACATTGAAAGACTTCAGTTGACTCCACAGGTTGCTGGAGTTCACTCTCTTCTGGTAAGGTCTAAGCATAACAGCACATGGATTAAACTGAGATATCACGGAATGTATCTTATTTTTTCCTTATGCATTCTTAATGCCATTACTGAGAGTTAGAAAGAAAGATTGGCATGGAAGAAATGCTTAGAACAATCACAGACTTCAGAGGTCTGATCCAGGAAGAAAAAAATTATCATTTCTCCTTTGAAAGGGATTATTCATTTTCTGATTCACTACCCAGATTACGAAGAAAAAACCCATCAAATAATTTTGAGACTGGAAATCTACTTAGGTTATCTTCAAATAAGCTATCAAAGATTTAGAAGGCTGTCGGAAAGCGGAGGAGGATGGAAGATGTGGGGTGTCTGATATCCAAAGAAGCAGTGCTGGAGATTCAGAGCAGACTGAAACTCGAAAGAGTTTAAAAGATTCCATTTGCTCTTGAAGAATGTGAAGCCTACTGGCATTCACAGGTTTCTTGATCCTTGTTTCAATTCTTAGGGTTTTTTTCACTTTTTATCCTTGATACTGTTAGCATTATTAGTCACACTAAATCCTCAGTTATAATGGCTACTTATCAACAAACATTATCTATTTCCATCCATATGCTCCACCACTTCATGATGCACAAAGATCCATGCTGTCAGAGTTACAGTTTGCCCAGAGGTATTCAAGAGCAAGAAAAGCCAACAAAGACAAAGCCAGCACCAGAATTACATAACATTTGTTTAAGAGCTCTGATTTTTTTTCCTGTAGTAACATTAAAATGTATACCCTTATGAGAGTGTTGTCCAATTTTATATCATTTATATAGGACTACATTAATATGGGCACAATTAATTACAGGTCTACATTTAATATAAGCATTATTTTAGAGATATGCACTGTGTAATTATATTAAAACACTGTAGTTCTTAACGATTATACAATTTCTTTCAGAGAGAAACACTTCCAGAAAAAGTAAAGAATTTAAAAGGATTTTTTTCTCAATTATTTGGAAGGTTGATTCTGCATCAAGTATGTATTTAGAGTAATTTGCCTGCCTAATTTCAGTAACCTACTCTCGTTAATAAGATTCAATGCTAAGCATAAATAACATGCTTTTGACCCCAAGGAATCAATACAGTAGAAAGGTAGAAGGGAAAAAAAAAATAATCTAAGCACGTCAAAAACTGCTATTGCATCTCCCTGTTTAAAGAACTCCCTTATATGTTGAGGACTAGAACACATACTATGGAATATTAAGGTCTACATAGGGTACCAATGCAGCATGCACATTAAGTTTGCCCTTCCTCATCTTAATGCTTGCATTTATCCAAAAGATCAAGCCCTAAATATTAAAGTATTAAAATGTACTGTATGTAACTGCATCTCCATCAGAGCTCAGTGAATCATATGATCCTTCTAGTTGGAGAAACTGGTAAAATATATGGATGGTATAGGATTTTGCTTACCTGAATGATAATGGTGTAATTTAACACTCCTAAATTTCTGTATAAAGTGCAGGATATAAGAAATTTTAGTCTTTCATATCTGCTGCTAACTTTGTGAATAATTCCAACAGGTATATTGCTCTGTTTGCCTAGCTGTTCTTTTTGCTTGGTTGGCTGCCAAGGGAAGACCTACCTCTTCCTCTTCCAGTCTTTTCAAAGAGTCACCTGCAAACTTAATGTATTGGGTCATCAAGGTCACTAAGGCAGTATAACGAGTCCGTAAATCCATGAACTGCAGAGAAACAAATGCGGAGTGGTGAAGTGGGGTGGGTGGGAAGAAAGAGGAAAACACACCCATTAACCTTCAAAGACGTTATAAAAATTACTCTAGAACCTATCCTGATTTTTATGCCATCAGCAGGGTGCACTTGCACAGATAAATCCTAATGATCTATGATGAGATTCATAAGAAGAAGAAACAGAAGACAATGTTTTGACTTCACAGTCATTTGATTCTTCCCCCCTGTACAAACAGGTTATAAGAGGGACAAGCAGTGCCAGTCACAGTTCCTCCTTCTAAAAGTTATCAGTGAAACAGATTTCTCTTTCCCACCAAAAGGAGGCTGATTTGCCTTGGAATCTGCCAAAATGTCCAGCTCTGGCAAGCTTTACTACAGCAAAGAAGAAAACCCCCTCTGTTTACTGTGCTCAAGATCCAACCCGGAGGTAATTCTAAACAGTTTTACTGAGGTACATTTCTCATACAGTTTTTTATAATTTGGGGGACTTTTGTTCATCAACAGCAATATACCATCTCATTAGCTAAATGCTGCATAATGACCAATAGGATATTTATCATACCACAAATTTATGGAGAAAAAAATAATCTTGCTTGGGTTACCCAATTTCATTACTAATAAATCCTAAATCCCATTCTTGTATTTACTGTTTTAAGCCAAAACTCAAAAACCCATGTTTTCCTGTCTTAAGAAACCCATTTACCTCCTGAATAATGAAGTCTGATGAGCTTTGCATTCTTCGGCGTTTCACTGGAGATTTTTGTTGAGAGTCAACCATAGCTCTGTAAGTCATAGTCTGCAACTCATAGTCCTGTAAAAAGAGAAAATACACAAAATGATTGCATTCCACATGATACTGACACTAAAAAAAAAAAAAAAGATTCTAAGTATAATGTTATGTATTACCTTCACAGCAGCTGAGTATTGTTCTGAATACTTCTGGCACTCATCTATTTTGCTTTGTTTCATTTCAATCTCAGAAACCAGCATCTGTAAAATATGAATCTACATCTTAATAATGGTAATAAAGATAACTTTTTAAGATTATTAGCATTTCTACTCCTCCTAACATCATGACATTTACACAATATGCTAATTTCCATGTGTATACAAGTAATTACATGCTCAAGCCCATGTCCTGGCTTTGTCAGGTTTACAGAAGTAGTGAAAAAACCCTGCCAGGTTCAATGGCTGGTGAGTGAACTTGAAAAGAAATTAGTAATATATCACTTAATGCATATAATTTGTTACGCTGTCTCTTATTTAAGCTGCATTTCCTTCTTGCAGGAGAGAATTGCTGAGTTCAGTTTTGCCTCCACAAAAGTATTGCTACATCCGTAACTACCAAGAGCAGTACTGAATAAAAAAACAATGTGATAAGGAGAGCCCAGAATTGTAGGCACTCTCTAAGGTTTTGCTCTTCTTGCAGATTTGAAGACCAAAACAATGTGGTCTATAAAATGGCTATAACCAGTGAGTGATACATTAATGATGTTATCTGCATTGTAAACTAAAAACATAAAAGCTGGTCATTATTTGGAATTTTACAATAAGGGCTGAGTGACATAAGCACTCCCCATCAAGAAATGACTGACACGACTGCGTTCAAAAGATATTTTAATTCTTTTTCAGCCATTAAAGTAGCGCTTTCCTACACCAAGATCCCTTTCCCACCTTATGTTGGTTCAGCTGTTTAGCCAATGCTTTGCTATTTTCAGGATGGATTTCTTGAATCTTTCGCTGAGTATCTTCCACTTGTTGAATCCACGTGTCCAAAGAATTGTAAGTATCTTTGTAATACTTCAGAGATTTATTAATACCCTCTAAGTCACGCAACCTGATTTTATTTTAGAAGATATGGCAAAGGAGAGATGATTAATGCAAAAGACAAAAAGTACAACACTAAGCCAGACACAGCTTTAAAGGCTTTGGACGCCTTAGCTCTGCTATAACTCACACTACAAACATACTAAAATAACACTAACTAAACAGTAAATTAAATTCTCAAACATCAAGATTCCCAGCTGGAAGAAACCTTTTAATTTGTCACAAATGACACTCAGAAGAGATCCTAGGACAGAAGAAATTCTGCATATATCCCTCATTAGTGAGCTAAACTACTTGTAACTTCATGAGCACAGGAATCCCTAAGCAAGAGGGAGGGCTCTGCAACAGCAATCAATTCTGTTATAAGAAGTGAGAGTATTTCAAATGTGAGTTATGTGAATCAAGAAGGGAAAGCACTTTACTGGTGCTTAAGCAGCAGCTCACTATACTCTGTGCCTCACAGAAAATAACAGGAGTTACGCTAAAACCAAAATTGTAAATATTCTAATGGGTGAAAGTAACTGATCCTGTTGGGTAAGTCCATTTTTAAATCATAGTTTTGACCTGAAAAGGACATCACATGATTATGGATAAACACACTTATTTAATAACTTTTTATAGTCTGATTTGGATTGAATAGTTTGAATCGCACTAGAGTTGTTCTCAAGATGTCAATAGGAGACTGAAAAAGAGCAAGCAAAGGAAATAATATTGCTCAGGTTTCATACTTAAGCATGTTTTAAAGCTAATAACCATGAAAAAGAGAAAGGATCATGATAACTGCAGCCAATATTTGTACATCCTTTTCATATAATGATCATCAGTGTCAAGCTGTTAGGAAGTAGCAGAGTGAACATTTGCAGAAAGCAGTTTGTTTACAGCTACATGCTGCAACTACCACAATCTGTCCTATTTACACTAAAAGCCACTAAGTATTAACAGTCATTTTTCAGCATATTCAATTCAGGATATGTCCCTGTGAAGACAGTGTGTGGTTCATATTTGCTCTCTGAAGAAATAAGGACACTTCAGTACCTCGTAAAACTACTGTTTCATCATTTAAATTCTGTTATGGATTTAAAGTGGATTTAAAGCTAGTTGCTCTGCAATCAGCTTTAAATGAGTCAGCTTTTGCACATCTCCCTTCTAACATCTAGCAACATTAAACAGAGACAACTAAATTAGTTAACAACAAGTTAATAACTTCAGTGTTACACTGTACAGATACTTGCCCCTTAAAAAAGGAGGACAAAAATGTGAAAGGTTGTTGTGTGAAGTTTTACATGAAAAGCACTATCTTTGATGCCCTTGTTCAGGTTATCTATAATGACAAATTAAAATAGATATTAAAGGAAATAAATCCAGGCTGTATAGTACAGACTTCCTTAACTTGCCCATACTTTTTCCTTCAGTCTCTATAGTTCTGTTTTCTTTCCATACAGGAAATAGAACTGCAAAGAGTGAAGGAAAAATATTTCCAGGAATGTCATGTATGGACATCTCCTTCAGAATTACAGGTAGGTGTGTTCTGCTGCATCTGCACATCTATGTAGGCACGTGCACTTGAGTAACATTCTCCTGTACCATCATTACAGTAATATTGAAAGGCTGAATTTAGAGCAATATCTCAATTGGATATGGAGGCTTCATGAAAACAGTTCCACACTAAAAGAAAATACTGGCACTTCACCAAAGTTATTGTGACAAAATTATCACAGAAGTCACTGGAAGCTAAGGACTTCCAGACATAGCACTTAAGTTATTAAAAGCAAGTTAACATGAATCCAACCATAACTGATGAATCAGCTCATCAGTTTAGCCTGTCAGAACTAATTATGTGGAGAAACAGATGGTATTTCCACAGGAGAGCAAGCCATTTCTGCAGGGTTTTTTTGGAAAGGAAGAAAAACAATTTCTCTCTACTGTGTCTCAGTAAGTTGTAACTACATAAAGCCTCTCTATCTCATTAATCTTTTGGTGCTCAATAGTTACAGACATTTCCTGTGGAAAAGTAAGACAACGATGTCAACAGCACAGAAAAGGTAAGAATCCTTCACCTTACCACATTTCACACCATTCAGAAAACTATTCTGAGCTATTTTAACATTTATTTCTGATTATTTTTCCTCAGAAAAAAAAAACCAAACCAGCATAAAACAGGAACAGATTGTAATAAAAAGTTATACAAACCTATTTTCAATTTGAGAATGAACGTTTTGCCACCTCTCGGCTACCTGATCAACTTTTTCTTTATACCAGTCAAAGTCAAGATCACGTTCCTTGTGCATTTTAAACATCTGATCACTGACCATCTTCGCCTTCTGCAGTTCATCCTCTAAGTCATGGAACGTATGTCTTTTCTCATCTACTTCAGATCGCCATTGCTAGTGTGTGATAAATGATAAATCGTAAATAAATCCTAAATTATGACACTATTTTATAAATTAGTATTTTACATGAGTAAAATGTATAAAGGAATAAATTAAAAATGTTTAAATTAATATTTTACTTCTGGTTGCTCAAACACTGGAATGGCATCAGAATGGGTCTGAAGCAACTGATTAACTACAAACTGCAGAATAATTCTAAGTAACAACATCCCCCACAACACATACATCAAAACAGAGACAGCAAATTAACACGCTTATCTTACAAACTACAGCTTTAAAAAAAAAAAAATCCTTAGGTAGATGCCAATCATTCTATCTAACAAAAAAGCATTACTAGTCATTTGCAATATTTAAATGAGTTACATACAGCACACAAAAAATGCTCAACTTCAATTCTACCCTTTCTCAAAGATATCTGCCAAACCTTCTATGAAACCCTGATCAGTGTACCACAGCAGTAGCAGGAATGCTAGTGTGGCCACATTTACATAACAATGTATTTACGTTACCTTAAGCATATGTTACCTTCTGAAGAGATAAAAAAAAAAAGTCTTACTGCAGCATTAACAACTAGATGACCTTTGAAGGTCCCTTCCAACCCCAACCATTCTATGATTCTATGATTCCTGTAAGTTTGGACATTGCAGGGCATTTCCTAACAGCAGGAATGCGCATCCAAACTATCCAATTCCTAATGCTCCAAAGTTGTCATTTTTTTTTTCTGAGATGTCCGTCCTAATGCAGACTTTCCCCCAAACACACAAGCCAACTTTGACACACTATATAGCACAGCATAACCAAAACAGGTGTTATAAGACAGATCATTTTCCTATCATTTTTTATTTGCCTATGAAAAAGCACCAGCTCTTACCTTTAATGTACCCATCAGATTTTCAATATTGTTTTTGTCAGCCGTTACTGCCTCTTCTTCACACAACTTATTTTCATAGAGTTTTACTAATGATTCTGCTCCGTGCGTGGTCTTCAGCACCAAATTTACAGCTTTTAATCTGAAAAAATAATAATCTGTTAACATCACTCAACAACACTCAACACACTTGTGGTTTTCAGTCTTTTCATATCATGGCCTATCCCTTTATACAATGTTAAAGTTACGTTAAGTCTCTTCTCCTTGGTCAGTAGTCTTCATACCAATACCTCTATATTTAATTTATTTTGAAGAGAAAACTGTAAACCAAAACGTGTGATGCGAGATGGCCTATTACATACTTATCTATGTAAATGGAAGACATGGAATAAACTTGGTTCATGTTCTGAATAACAACATTGAGTTCAGAGCGCAGAGTAGGGACTGAAGGTGAACCAGCAGCTTGACTGAAGAACTCTTCACATTTATCTGTGATGACTCCCAAGTCACTCTTCAGTCGATCCAGTTCTTCCTTCAGTTTCTGTAAAATGAAAGGTGATTGACAGTGCTTTTATATTACATCAACCTAATGTATACTATACATAACATTGTCAATACAAGTCTACTCTCCTTTGCTTGTTTCATGCGCACACCATTTTTTTTTTTAATGGAATGCATAAGAGGGAATCTAACAGAATTGCCATTTATTGGCAGCTTTTTTTTCTCACAAACATGAGCTTAATCTTTGACTCTTGTCTTTCAAGATGCACTGCTAACCTTCCTGGTTACACCCAAAACATCTGGATATATTTGTTTTAAAATAAAACTCTTTTCCTAGGTAAAACTGCCTGCCTTTCTCAAAGGCTCACCTCTTGCTCTGAAATCTTAAACACACTTTCATGTATATCATCCCTTTCCATTGGGGTTCGGATCTGCCGTATTAACCGCTCCTCACAACTTTCCAGTCGTAGTCTGATATTTCTGACTTCAGAGATGTACAGATTGTAAACAGATTCTTCCTGCTCCTCTGTTGAAAGAAACAAGGCATGTGTTAGCAAAGAAAGCCATCGTGTCATTTCCACCATGTGTCCCCACAAAACACTTTATAAAGTCACCATTCTAAAGGTCTTTTAATGACTGGCTGAAATGCCTTCAGTTTCCATTGGAATTTTGGCTATAAGGCAAATTTCAGGAACCCTTAAATTTTAACTTTTATTATCTTCTCACACATGAAAAATTAGTGTACATCTTTGACCGTTCATCCCAGGCACAGGCAACGTCCCTATACAGACACTGCTAAATTCAGTGAGAGCGATTCTTCCAGTCAGATGATATCAGGCACAATTATACAGTAAACCTCCAGGGCTGCTTTTTTTTTTCCTTTAAATCCTCTTTCAGACATACAGGGCAACAGACCTTTCCTTAAGTATAGTGAACTATGCTAATGCACTAATCAGCTTTGCACTACTGTATTTCTTTAAGTCATTAGCTACTTGACAGCAAACGAGAACAGATATTTTAAGCTGTCTGTTCTTACTGTATTTAAAAACAGAGTTAAGAAAGTAGACACTACAGGCATTCTGTAGAGCTTGGAAAATATCTAGGATACTTTTCTTGCCTTAACAGTGTGAAAAAAGTTCCAATTCTGTTATGAACTCAACAGAGTAATCAAGTTGCATTTCCAATATTCAAAAACAAGGAAGGCATGACTAAACAGTGAGTTGTAATGCACCAAATAAATTCTTGGATGTAAAGTTTCTGTAGCACATCAATTTTTGTAACATATCAGTATTTTTACATAGTTTGATATATACAAAGTTAAAAAACTTAGAGCTTCTGTACAATGTAATTGTGCACATTGTTAAGATGATGACTATCTGTTCAGAAGAACCAGGGCATTAACAATATCAATATGACAAAACGGGTAATTCACTAGAGCTTGTATTCAGAGACAAAGTTTTATCAAGAACTACAGTCTTTCTCATGAGGGCATCTTTCTACAATTTTCAGCCAGGTTTTACCTCTTTCTGCAGATTTCAGAAGCTCTTGATAGTATTGCTTGCAAACATTAACTTCCCTTTCCAGCTGTGCTATATCAGAGCTCGTAAAGATTTTGGACTCCTGGCTATCTTCCACAAAATCATCAAAGCGGGACTGCAAATTGCTTAGAACCTGCTGATGTTCACCTGGCAGCATCGTCTTTATCTGCAACAGATTATAAACCCAAGGCACGGTCAGCAATGATGCATCACTCACACAGTTCCCTGTAACACTTTTTATCAAAAAGCAATATTAACCAATTACTAAGATGGTAAAGTCAAAGAATCAAGGTTCTGAAAGGCTGCTGTTCCTAAGCTGGAGTCCACTTGACAGGTCATAGGTCACACTCACTATAAAATCCTTTTCCATCTTTAATGCCAGTAACAGGTTGTATTAAGTCAGCCCGACGTCAGACACCATTTCTCCATCTAATGCCACGTAGCAACAAATGAGCAGCCAGCAAGAGGCACACAAGTAGGGACACCTCAAGACTTATCTCAGATTCCTTCCTTCCAACAGCAACAGTAGGAAATTAGGAGTGAAAAATGTAATTTTAGATATTGCAAATATTATTGCAACAGTTTGTAGACAGATACACACCAATGTTGTATAATAAACTATTATGTTAAATAGTGTTATACTATATGTCTAAGATTGTGTAATTCAGTGATCCCACACACTGTTTTAACCAGAAAGAATAGTATTTTGATCTATATCACTATTGCATTTCTGACAAATTGATCCTAACTAGCTATTTAACATTTCAAGTTACAGAAATGTATAAGAATAAAAAAATGCATTAAAGAGGAGTAAATGTTTAGCTGCCTTGAGCTTGAAAGACTAAATGGCACTTCTCTGTTGTTCCACTGTTACTAAGAAGTTGCAGTGTGAGGAAATAAGGGGGACTTTCATGAAGATTAACCTTAGCCTAATGAAGCTAATCTCCCCAGATATCTTCAACATAAATGCAGAAAGATAGACTCTTGCAGAACAAAATTCAGAGTTAGTCATTGTTCACTGCTTTAAAGAGATCCTGTCTCTCTGCTGACAAAAGGAGACTAGAGAGATTAGCACAATAAGGCTGCAGGTAGTTTTCATACTACCTCTCTGCTCCTTCCCCAAATGTATCTGTGTAAAGGCTGCTCAGATCAAGGTAGAACGTGGCACAGCGGTAACCAGTTTGGCCACTGCCAGCTATTCCCACAGGAAGATGAGGATCGCTGCAAGTTGTTTATTATACAACATTTCTGGGAAGTGTAGCCTGTAATTTCCCAGCAAATGGCTAAGAGGCCCTTCCTAGACACAGCACATACCGAGGCAACGTTGCCAGCTCGAACAGCTCCAATTTCGTTTGTCAGGTAATGCCAGGACACCACGCTCTTCATGTTTACATGTGACTCATGCCAAAGGGCCAGAACATTCTGAAATTGCTGTTCAATCCTGAAACATAAAAAGACTCCAACTTTAGATCAGAGTAACACAAGAAAAGCGAAAAAAAGTTAGACATTATTTTAACCAAAGCTTCATATACACAAATTTTAAAATAAATTGAATGGGTGGGTTTGTTTTGCCCCTACCTGTTGGCTGTATCTATTGCTTCTTTGTTTGGTGGAGGAACTGTAAAGCACACAGATGGAACCATGGCCTCATTACCACTCGGGCTAATGACTTTCCATTTAGCACGATGGGAGTTGTTTGCTAATACACACTCATCATCCTTGTAAATTGTTATCTAGCATTAACAGAAAAGCAGAATAATTTAATGAACTAAGCATTACAAAATAGTTTTACAAAGCACTTCTGCAAATTGTGTCAACAAATAAGCAACAGATCAACAAAAACAATGTTCAGCACAAGGATTTGCTCTTGTTTACTAGGGTGGAAGAAATTTAGAGCCTAGCGTTTTCCAGGAACATGGTAATTAATGAAACTTCAGCTGAATTCTCACGTCTGTAATTGATTTAAGGAAATTCAAGCTTCTAACCTCAATTTGTCTATAGTCACAGATGGCTTTAATTGGGATGGATGTTTTGAGTACACAGTCAGGGTTCCTTGGCTTCAGTTGAATTATTGCCTTTGCTCTCCCCACAAGGCCTGCTACTGTGCTCTTATACTGCAAGAGTTGTTCTTTTTCTTCCTAAAACAGTTAAGAAAAGAATACGTCACAAGGGATGGCCAGAATACAGTGCTGCTTCTTTGACGCCATTAAGCTTTTATTTTCCTGACTTCTTTTACTGTTTTTCTTGAAAGTAATACATTTCAGAAGAACAAAGCATCTTTCTGAAGCCACCAGTTTCCCACAACATCTGGTATTGTAAAGATAAATAAATAAATAAAACTGCATTTTAAAGTTACTAAAAATAGTTATTACACATGAATAGATGCAATTATTTAATTATAAGGATGCAACTATTTAACTATAAGTTCTAAAAAATAAATCTTTTTCTTTTTTCCTTCACTTTAAAGAAATAATTTTAACTTACGTATTTTATACCCAACTATAATCTACACATTTCTTGTTTTATTATATCTCACATTAATAGGATCCTTGAATTCTTACCATAGACTCCTGGACAAGGTCTTCCAGCCTATGAAGGCTGCTTGATCTGTCACAACTGTATTTTCGGTATATGGTATCTTTCAAATTCTTTAAATATTCCATGGCTTCTTTGGCATCACTGAAAAACTAGGATGTGAGAATACCTGGGTTATTTTTAAACAATCTAAAAAGTATACAAACAGCTACACTACAAAGTTTTCTTTAAGTGCTGTCTTTTTAAAAATACTATTTTCTAGCAGCTTGAAGTGATCAGTGCACCACACAACACTACTCATGATCTCATGTCCAAATGTACTCTCAAGAATGGACACATTGTACCATCTATTCTCGGTACTATCTACATGCAAAATTAATTCAGCAATTATTGAACCTTAGTTAATTACTGTCCCTGCAATTGAAAAATTTACTGAAGTGATTCTTGCTTCCCTTGAAATTAAAACTACTTTAATATATAAAGAACAGACAAAGCCTATGAACTGTAGCAAACTAGCTGCAAACTTTAGCAAGCACTGAAGCAAAAATTTCGTGCAGGAGTGGAAGTGAGCTGCCACACCTGGCAGTTCTGCATGGGTGTTGTGCAGATTCTGTCCCTGAAACCTAATTTCTTAAATCTAAAATTCCAATTTCTTCCCCTTACCACTAGGAGCCCAAATCACTCAACTTTGCCTTCTCCAGTATCCATTTCCTAATTTTGGGCTCTCACCTTTCTCAGTCCAAAGGCATCTCATCCCAACATCACCTCCCTTCCTCTCCAACCACCCAACACAGAAGACCCTAAGGATTAATCTTTATAACTTAAACATTTTTTAAAAGAGTAGATAAAAAAAAAAAACAAAACAAAACAAATGCTGAGTACTGCATCATTTGCTGAGTATGCAAATGCGTGATAATCAGAAATATGTTTCATTGGATGTGTCTGCTGTCATGGTACTCTCTGCTCTGTTTATTATTAACGCTGTATGTTCCATTTCTGTTTGGGTAGTCCTGGAACAGCCACCCAGAGTATGTTCTCCTTTGGTCGTCACTAACCACCCTCCACTCTACACCATCACAGAAGCTGCATTGATGGCAGTTGTGAATGACAGAGAGAAGATAGCTTCATGTTCAGAATCTCTACTTGTAACTACGGCACTCTGAAAAAATGTCAGGTCAGATTTTCATCTGCTGTGAATTGATATAGCTGTAGGGAAGACAATACAGGTGATGGCTCATCATCAAATGATCGCACAGTACAAATGTCAAGTCTACAACTACTGTGAGAGAGCAATTAGCACTTTCAGTGGTACTTTTTGACTACAGATGAAACTTAAAACATTTCACTTTTTTACTGATTTACTTTCTTACCTCAAAATATGCAGCATTTTCTCTCAAATGTTGTTCAACACAGTGACAGAGCTGAAGAATCCAGCTCCATTGTGTCTGCATTGCAGCTCTATAGGCCTTTAAGGAAGAGAGATACATTTTACAACAGGAAACAAAAATCAAAACTTGCATACCTTTACAGAGTTTAGGAAACACAAGAGTAATGTAGCAAACACAGCATCTAAACCTGACCTCCTCACCCAGGAAAAGCAAGTTGCACCAAGGAAAATTCCAGCTCGATGTGAGGAAACATCTGTCACTACGGCATTAGTCAAACATAAGAAAACTCACCCAGAGGGGCTGTGAAACTGCCATCCTTGGGCATATTCAGAACTCAGCCCAGCAAAGCTTTAAACAGCGTAGGCTGCCTACATCTCCTGAGGTTCCTCCAGCCTAAGCTCATCTACGATTCTGTGTCTCTATTTACTCAATTCAAAATAGCTTGATTCTTGCCTGGATACAAATCGGATATTAAAGGAACCCTGAATACACAATAAAATAATTAATTGGGTCTCGCTACAATGTATATTTTTGTGTAACTGTTGCACAGGAATTTAAAGAACATAACCCTACTCAAATTATGTCTGCTAGACTGTCTGCAGGGTGCTGCCACTAGAGACGCACTGCGAGTCTTCACCAGCAGAGGGGACTCTTGACTTTGTGAAATCAGCCAAAAGTCTCAATTTTCCAATTCCACATGATTCTCAAGGAATTAAAGAGTTTTTCCACTGGCTTCAATGAATTTCAAACTGATACATTAATGCATAGATTCTTCTGTAGAAAAGGTTTTTTTTTTTCTTTTTAGATATCCCAGTATAGCATTACTGCAGACATCCTAACCTGCACAGTCATCTTGCAATTACCTGGTTTCACAGTATGTATCTTAAATATATTAATACATTAAGTATATTACACTGGTAAGAACCTATTAGAACAGCATATATTTTTAAAGAACATAATTCCCCACATTATATTAAAAGTCATTTATTATTCAAAGTAACATCATGAGACAAAGGAAGAGAGGAGTTTTCTTGATGTTTCCAATTTATGCAGATATAAACTCACTGAGCTGAAGAACCACAAAAATTCATCCTCTCTGTTTTTTCACTCTTATATAATAAAATAGCTTTCTATTGTTTCCATTTTTACCACCTACTGTCTGTATTTACTTCACAAAGATCTACAGGGAAAAGCGTTTTACGTTCTTTGGAAACTTGTTATGACCCTAAAACAGCTACAATAAGTTTTATGTAAATCTTTTTCCTATCATATAGAGTTTGATTCAAGCCTGAAGGAAATCACTTCATCTGGTCAGATTTTTAACATCCAAATGAGTTTCATAATTTGCTGACAAACAGGTTATGAAACCAATCCTAAATCATAATAGGAACCCATACATGGAGTAAGTGACTAGAAAAGCTCTACTGAAACTTCTTTCAATCCAATAAGAGAGAAACCACATAAGGACTGTTCTGTGCTCTCAGTTTGCCAATGGAATTTGTATCAATTACTCTAGAAGCTCCGTGTGTGAACAGAAATGTCTGCACAGACGAACTTCGGAGAATTTAATTTTAGACTTTGAGGGGGATTTTATCTAAGACAGATCTTTATCCAAGATGTAACTGTTACTTTACAGAAGAGTTTTTACTTTTTGGAAACTGGAAGACAGATACAAAAGAGATGCTGAAGAGGCCCCATTATTGACAGCCTCATTGTTTAATTTCCCCATGAGTTAGCACTTCCCTTCTTTTCCCCTAAAATCTGAGGTCTATTAAATCACAAAACTATCTTCTTGTTTGTGTGCTGTTTTCACTAACTTACCTCAATGGTTAGCCTGGCTGGGTGATTTTCAAGAAGCAATTGCTCAGCTATTTCTTGTACTGATTTAATTACTTCTTCTTTTTGATCAAGTTCTCGCATTAATTCCTTTTTTTTTCCAGGGGGAAAGAAAAAAAAAAGATAGAAATGTTTTAGAAATCTCTTAAATTCTTAAAGATTGTTTAATTATTCCCTCTGGATTATACGAGCAATACATACTGCATGGTATTCCTTTTTTCTTGTAATATTGGGGTTTCTTTCACTCCAGTCATATGCAACCTCTTCCTCTTCTTTTTCATTCAGCCATATCAGCTCTCTAGTAGCACGAGACACAAAACTGTGAAGAGTATCCAGATGCCTTTCCTGATTTCTTGATGTGTTCTTTATTAAAAAGAAAAAAAAATTTTACAAAAATAAGAATTCAAAGCTCACCCCTTATCAAAGATGATGTACACTGAAAAGCTGAACATAAAAGAGGTACGACAAACTTACCAAGAGTTTTGAATATTGACTCTCTAGTTTGTGCAATTTTTCCGCATAACTGAGTTTAAGAGGGGCAGTCATTTGGATCTGTATTTGGTATACGAGGTCAAAAGACAACAAAAAGGTTAGATACGTTAAACCATTACATGACCTGACTTCATAATATGTCATCTAGAGATCAAAAGTAAAAGTAAGCAAGACTTAAACTCAAACACAATTCTAAAATTCAACATTAGTTTATGGATCACCCTGTAAGAAAGTAACCAAAGAAATAAAAAATACAGTGCTGTACCTCACTGACTTTAGCTTCTTTAAGGCTAGATTCAAATTCCTCAATAGCTTTGTGGACGTTTTTGTGATTTTCTAAATGGCTTTCAACACTTGGTAAATCCGAACCCCATTCTGCTCGATCAAGTTGTGCCTTACAGACAAGAAGGAAAAGTTAGCCATGATCTACAAGGAGTAAATGCAATAATTAGAAGCAAACTGCTTCCATAAAGATTGCTACCTGCATTTCTTCCACCCAGCTCAATAGGTCCTGGACAAATTTCATGTTGACCTCTTCTTCTGTTAAATTCTCATCCACAAAAGCTGACTTCATAAGAGGTTTTCTGATTTGCATCAGTTTGAGTGTTTGCAGAGTCCCATTGTCTACTCCTGTCACATAGCTTTGAACTAACCGTGGTGGAATGCCTGGTGTGTAAGTGGGAGTGAAGGTTGGTGTCAATCTGGAAGTAAGACCTGATGAAAGGCCAGATGTCAAGCTGGAAGAAGTCAAAGTAGGTGTTAAACCTTGGGTCATTGCAGCATTTAATTCAGGGGTTAGGTGTGTTGTAAATCCTGAGTTCAAGCTTTCAGTTATTCCTGATATCATCAGCTTTGTCTGCTCTGTTGTCAGCGCATGTCCCTTGTTGTACACGGAAGAACATTCAGTCCTTATGGCCATCAGTTCATCACGAAGTTTTGCAACTCTATTAAAATAAAAGAAAATAAATAAATTCTAAAAATCATTTAAGTGAATGCTTATTTATTAAGGTTTATTGGGCTGAACTGAATGGCAATATGAATTCACATGATCTCATAAACTTAGTTGTACTTAAATATTTATAAATAAGCATTTTTATCAGAAAGTATAGAGTATGTCAGCTTATACTTCTATAAATACAGATAATAGATGCTGAAATCAGGCAATGACTAGAAAATCAGCCTGGTATGGGTATTAGCACGCACCATACACAATCCCAACAACCAGCAAAGCAGAAATCTTACAAGATACTACATGTTGCAGTAGATCAAACACTTGCAGTTCACTGCCAAGAAACGGTGCTTGATCTCACCCAGTCCAGGACGAATCCTGAAAAACCTTGGAGCCACTTCTTCATGAAACTGAATTATGCTGCCTAAATGCATCTTTCTGATAAGACTGTACACATTGCCATGTATAAGCTAATGTTACCCCACGTATTACCTGTAAGACACCTACATCTGTCACCAGAAATCTTGCCTGTATTTTTAAAATCAAAGTTAGTGAATTCTTTAAGTATTTTATGTGTAATAAAACAAGCTAACACCTTTACACTGAGATATCTAATAAATATTAAACATTTAAGTCATGTTATGGTGAATTACTTAATGTTTACAAACAAGTACAAACAGCTCCCTTTGTCTTTAACAACGTTTGTGGGCAATTTACCCAGCAGAATATAGAATCATAGAATCATAGAATGGTTAGGGTTGGAAGGGACCTTCAAAAGTCACCTAGTCCAAACCCCTGCAAGGAGCAGGGACATCCCCAACTAGATCAGGTTGCTCAGAGCCTCATCCAGCCTGGCCTTGAACGTTTCCAGGGATGGGGCTTCCACCACCTTTCTGGGCAACCTGTTCCAGTGTTCTACAACTCGCATTTGATAATCTTTATTTGAGTGCTCAGTGAAAGATTAAGAAGCTTATCCATTAAGATTTGAAAATGTTGTCCATAATAAGTATTCATATTCGGGACATTTATTTGTTCATATAAATACACTGTAAAGTACCTTTGCACAAGTTGGTCTGCCTGGTAGTATTTTCCATCAATAAGAATTTGAGCATCAATCACTTGCTGGCGGAGAAGGTTCTCAGATTCAAGAAGATACCCAGCTATTTCTGCTTCATGTTGGAATTGGAGCCCTGACTCTAATCGCTTAGTGTCCTGAATAAACAAGAGAAAGCAATTAAGCTCTGCAGCTAAACCAAAGAGGAATGAGCTGTAAGAAATCTTAATTTTTTTAAAAAGCTTCTTCTAGGCTTGAAACAATTGTGAAGCATTTAGTCTAACTAGCAAAAACAAGGAAAAGAAATCTAACAGAACTCTACGTAATTTTTGGTATTTTCTTTAAGAAATGCTAAATTAAAAATCAGAGTATAATGAAAATAAAAGCAGCAGCTACTAAGTATCCACTCAAAAATCCTAAAGAATGATTTTTATTTTTTTTTTAAGTAGCTTTTCCACTGCATTAAATTCATGAACACAGATAAGTAAAATCATTGACTGACTTACAGACTGAAGAGCATTCCGGGCAAGTATCAGTTTGTCCTCACAACTCCGGCTGTCCCGCTGAATTCTGTTTGCAATCTGCTGCAGCATTTCCAACCTAGGTGATGCCAAAGCATTTCAGAAAAACAAATAAGTATTAATGTTATTTATATTTAGTATACATGTTGCATGATTAAAACCAAACAAACAGACAAACAACATCAAACACAAAGCACAAATACATATTCCAAGTTACCTATTTCCTTCTAAGGTTCCATTACCAAAGCTTATACAAGACTTAATCAGTGTGGGACCACAATTAACAGAAAGGAAATTCTCGTTAGAGTCAATGCTGGTTCGAGCACTAGTACTGTTGCTAAACAGTGAATCACTGCTATGATAGCTGTAACTACTGCTATTCATTTTTACATCCAGCGTATGGTTCTTCCAGCCGTTTACATTTGCTGGAAAATGAAAAGATAAAACTCCTACAAAATGTACAGCTTCTAGGGATGAAACTTCACTACTGGCTTTTGAAACACCTAGCACTCCTCCTTTAAATAGGCTTCAGTACGCATATTCAAAACCCAGCAATTCACACTCTGCCAGCTCTTCAAAGGACTTTACCTGGGGCTATGTATGCTACCCTGCTTTTGGCTTCCCTACCTTGCATTAAAGCTTTGCAAGTACAGACTAGGCAGCAACATTAGGGCGTCTCTAGGAAACAGACACGCCAAATACTTTATTTAAGTGTCACTAAATGTCTGTAAGCCAAACAAGAACTTAAAAGAAGTCTTTGCGGTGTTTCTCAGACTCTTCAACTAAAAGTTTCAAAAAGGAGTGAAGCGAGAACTCCACGGTACAGTACACAACACCTCCAGGTTGGGCTGACTCCTTTTCCTTCCAGTTGAACTGCACAATAAAACTGGTGGAATATCGTGGTTAATCAGCTCATAACAACATAACTTGAGACACCTGTACACCATCCAACCCACCATCATTACTCCACTGTCCAAGTATGCATGTTTACTAACTGCCCCGTCCCAGTAATCTGTCCTGCAAATTTCCCTTCAACTTCTTCCACACTCAGAGCTAATTGCTTCTTGCTGTCTTGACCACAAAACAATTAAGAAAAAAAAACCTGATCACTGCCCTTAAGTTTATATTTTAACTCAGAATTTGGGATAGAGGTGATTCTTTCAGTATTTCACCCTCTGCTTTTAGGGCCTCCTGAAAACCACACCCACACCATAAGATAACTGTTTACACAGAAGAGCAGAGCAAAGTCATAGACACACCTGTGCAGTAATTCCAAACTCTGCTAGTTTTGCAAACTAGAGTTCAGTTTGGCACTCCACTCACTGGCATTATATTAATTTTGATCCCATACACCAATCTGGCCACACGTTGCCTATCTGTGTTGATACTTTAAAAATGTATTCACCAGACTTACAGGCAAAGTTGTAGTACTTGTCAAATTTCAACGTTTTTGCCAGAACCAAATCCCACCTCAGGAGCTGTATCAACTCTACATATTAGTGAGATGCAGTAGTAACCAATACAACAAACATGGATCAAGTTCTTGTGTCCAGATCAATCAACAATTTTAAGTTGATCACTAAGCCAAAATCACTTAATCAACTTTTCTCTCTCATTTTGCAGTGCCTGCCACACACAGTGACCATCACCATAAGATCTGTCACTTTCAGTGTGTTTACCAATCCTGAAATATGGGAAGGAGTTTACGTTTGTTTCTTTACCTGTGCTTAGTCCGTCTAAATAAAAAACACATAAATGAAGGTCATTTATACACATCCTCAACAAAAATAATCCAGCTTTCTGCAAGTACAAATAGAATTCCTTTTGGCGAAGACAGGCACTAGCTTTGCATTTGTCAGGTCACGACAGATAAAACTACATGATCTATCAGGCTGTATTTCTTCCACTGCTTTCCAATGTTCTGCTCTGCATAGTGGGGACAACTTTTTATTCCTCTACAGGAACTTCTTTTGCAGTAGAATGCTGTGAATCAACAAATCTGCCATTTCAGTCATGCTCTTGCTTTTGTAACATTTTATTTTCTTTGATTTTCTCTTGATAAAATCTATCTTTCTGAGGACTTCCTAGACAATGGTCTGGATTCTTCACACTTAATTTCAGGTACCTAGACCAGAGTGAACGATGACCCTACTGTCACCAGAAACTCAGTGCCAGGACTCCCCAGAAAGTGCTTCAGATCTTATGTGTCTCCTTTGGACGCTTAAAGTTCAGTAGAATTAATCCAGACTCAGGTGTCTATAACTACCTGCAGGTAGAAGCCCAAAGACTCATTTAACTTATAGTTAAATAAAAGCTCTTTTTGAATTAATGATCGAAAGCGTCTTCATCTGCCACAGAACTCAAAAGAGGTACCATTAAAAAGCAGAAATTCTCAAAGACTGTATCAAGATTTTAAACATGCTCAGTACGTTATTAGTGATGTACAAAGCACTGCCCCACATTCTACTACCATGGAAGACCCCTATGTGCTTTGCATGTCTAAACACTTTGTCTGCTCTTGAGTAAAACCAACTTTTAAGCAACCTCGGAACAGGACATTAGCCCACAATGCTGTGTAGAAGCAAAATACGCATTTCACGTAAAGGATTAGGATGTTGCTTATATGAAGTAGAGCCCAAGTGAGACAGCAAAACAATATGAACCTGACTTTGACCAATTTGTACAAAAAGGGTGGCTATATTTGTATTCAAGTGCTGTAATGATCTGAAGCACAGATACTATTCATTATGACTTTCTGAGACCATTCCATATGGACCTTCTACTATAAATCAGATAAAGACTTCAGGTCTGAACAAAGGCAGAATTATTTGATCTATAAAATTAGAATTATTTGAATCTCACAAAGGCAGAATTATTTGATCTCACAAAAATATTGTGGACATTATCATGGCAGATGTTCTGGTTTTGTTAGTGAGGGGGGGCCTAAGGTGGTAGCTTCTGTAGGAAACTGCTAGAAGTTGCTCCCCTTTGTTTAGTGGACTCGGCTGGGCCTAGGGCGGACCCGCTGCTGGCCAAGGCCAAGCCAATTGGTAGCAGAATGTCCCATGATGACGCCTCTGCGATAATGTATTTAAGAAGGGGAAAACAGAAAAAAAAAATGAGAAGATGTGAAGCAGCTGAGCGGGGGGCAGAGAGGGGGAGGCACGAGCCTCATGGGCCTTGCAGGCCTCACCCTCTGGCCTCCCGCCGGGCAGCCGACTGGGCCCAACTTGGCCTGGCCTGGCTGCAAGAAGTGGAGAGGAGATGAGAAGTGAATAAGATGTAAAAAGGATCCTGAGAGGCATCTGCCAGCCTGTTGTGAGGAATGGCTGCAGACGCCAAGGTCAGTGAAGAAGGAGGAGGAGGAGTAACGCGGCTCCTGGCCAAGATTCCTCTGCAACTTGTGGTGAAGACCATGGTGGAGCGGGTTGTCCCCCTGCAGCCCATGGAGGTCCACGGAGGGGCAGAGATCCATCTGCAGCCCGTGGAGGACCCCACGCCAGAGCAGGTGGAGGCCTGAAGGAGGCTGTGGCCCGTGGAGGGCCCACTGGGACAGCTGTTCTAGAGGGACTGCACCCCGTGGAAGAGATGACCCACACCGGAGCAGTTTCACGAAGGACTGTGGCCCGTGGGAGGGACCCCACGATGGAGCAGGGGAGGAATGTGAGGAGTTCTTCCCCCGACGATGACACAGCAGCATAAAACAACGCGTGATGAACTGACCGCGACCCCCATTCCCTTTCCTCCCCTGTGCCACTCAGGAGGGGAGGTAGTATAGATAATGTTAAGCCCGGGAAGAGGGAGGGGTGGGGGGAGGTTATTTTGTTCTCTGTCTCATTCTCCTGCTAATTTTAGAAATAAATGAATAGTTTTCCCCAAGTCGAGTCTGTTTTGCCCGTAACGGTAACTTTAAGGATTTCTCCCTGTCCTTATCTCAAACCTCGAGCCGTTTTTCTTATACCATCTCCTCCTATTCTCTCAGAGGGTGGGGGGAGCAAGAGAGAGACTGCGTAGTCTGGTCCCGATCGGGGCTGAACTACGACAATCATATTTACAATTTTCAATATGGGTTAAAACAAAAGAAAATATATTAACAAAGCCTGCCAAGTGTTCACTAGCATACCTCTCCACTTCAGGCCGAAGGGTCTTCTCTCTTTCCAGCATGGCAATAATAAGCTTTCCCCATTCTTTTTCTATATCATTTGGATGGTAGCCTTGAACAAGTTTGATGCGTCCAAATTCTATCCAGACCTTAAAAATTCATACATATTTGTTATTTTAAGTCACAGAAAGGGAACTTCTATACATCTAAATGCATGTTAAAATTTACCTCTAGCAGTTTATACAGACGTTTAATTTTTGATGTATCTGTCTCCTTTGGTGGAATTTCTGTTTCTTTAAACTGTAAATATTGATTATAAAGTGCCTACAGAAAGACAAAAACCATCAATTTTTACTTACAATGAATATAACCTTACTCTCTAAACCCTCTAATATTCTTCATAAGCTTACATTCTTACACTGTTCTTCAGTTCTATGCAAAATGATCAGTGGCAAGCTAAAGATTTGGTTTTTATTTTTTATATGTTAGAAATTTATTTATTGCACTTTGAAAAGGTTAAGCAGTAGCACTGTTCTACAGACGATTTGACTGTACAAATCAACAAGCATTTCGTTTCTTCAAGCATGGTTTGAGTCTGGAAGATAAAGCGTCGTTCCAACAAGGGAGTTTAAGATATCACAGCTCACCTTCAATTCCACAGGATTGTTGGGAAACGTTCTGTCGGACATTATTGTGACATGGTGTCTGATCCACTGCATGAGGTAGTTCACCATATTCTGATATTCAACCCATTTGACTTCAACATCCTGCCAAAGCACAACCCAGATTACAGATCAGAAGAAAATCATCTGAGAGCTCATTTTTGCTTTATCTTTGAAGTCTGACATCTTCACACACACAGAAAAGAGATTTCTAAACCTTGCAATTCTGAAAAAGAAATATTTACTTGCTCGTTACAGCCCACTTAAAGGTTCCAAATACATGATTTCACTCCTCAGTTTTGGTCCCAAACAATTCCACTGAAAATACAAAATTTTCTTCTAGTTGAATAAATTTTGAATTGATAAGAATCAGAGAGGCACAATTTATAGGTCCATGATTGAAAAGTAAGAACTTTGACTCTTATCTTTCTCCAACTTCAGATATATCATTTTTAGTTAGGTACTTTGCACAAATATTTTCATGTCCAGAACATGAAATAGTTCTAATAGTTTAGAGGCTAAGCCTCTATAATCTCAATCTAGAAAATTCGTCAAAGATAAGTGTGACAGTAGCCCTACGGAACATCCAGCTAATGTTCTGGAGCTGAAATCAAGAATTATATTAATGAAGCTCACACACTTCACAAGTATTTTTCTCCTACTTACATTTGCACTGATGCCTTCACCACCTTCTGGTACTTTGGGAAATGCATCATAAAGTGATGACACATAAGTTATTACTGATTTCTCATCAGGTGAGGAAACATCAACATCTAAAAGAGCAAGACAGAACAGCGCTTTATCACGCAGTTGTAAAAATATCCAGAAATATGCTGCAACCAGCAGGCAGACTGGATTTTATTTTAATGCTGGGGTTTTTGCAACAAAGCCCTTTGCAGCTATCTTACCTTCAGGATCCAAAAGTCTGGCAACACCAAGTTTTTCTGCTACAATAAAAGCATGTTCTAAATTTGCAAGGTTGCTTTGAACAGCAACGGTATTCATGTCTATCAGGTCCGGCCTGTCAAATAAAAAGAGTAATACTTGATTACAACTCTTTACCAGTTTTAAATCACTGCTGTATTAGTAAATCAAACCAAGAGTATGGATGGATACAGCAATAGAGTTTTCATTTTAAAAGGATTTAATTAAAATCGTATGAACGAGCTGAGGTCAGTGCTAAGTGATAAGCAGCAGGCCATGACAACACTGTCAGTTCTTCTTCATCTACAAGCTAATTTTCTAGCCATCCCTTATCTATCTCTCTATTTTCTTGTGCATATTTATTCCTGTGCATCGTCACTGTATTATCGTGGCATGTCCGTTTCCACCAGAAACTTGACAAGTTTTTAGTCATTCTGCATCGAAGTCTTCAGTGCATGTCAGAACCCACACAGAAACAAGTTCATCCATAAAAAAACATCATCTTACTGGGCTTTAAAGAAGTCTTGTTCAAACTGCACTGAAGTCCTGCTTTCAGATAAATATTGCTATCAGTTGTCTTGTAGAAAACCCTCAGCCCTAAGCACTTACGCCTTCACACCTTCATCCTGCCAGCCACAACACTCTTGTTTTAATGGAATAAAGCCAATCTTACCTATAAAAAATTTTTAGACCCATAAGTATTATCCTGTATCCACATCACTACTT
Source organism: Chlamydotis macqueenii (assembly GCF_036417535.1). NCBI lineage: Eukaryota > Metazoa > Chordata > Aves > Otidiformes > Otididae > Chlamydotis > Chlamydotis macqueenii. Next base: position 27,213,302 of record NC_141558.1, read on the forward strand.
CAATGTTTTAAATTAATGTAAAACTTCAAAATTAATATTGCTACGTGGTGCTTGGCTTTTAGATCTTGTGATTCTCAGGGCAGAGTGTGTTACTGTCTGCCTCTTTCAGCACTGGGAATCCTCTTAGCCAGAACAAGTAAAAGGAAGCAGGGATTTTCAAAGATGATGAGCAAAAACTCATTCCACTAAAGCCAAGTAGAGTCACAAGGGTCTGAAACCTTTGCTACTGAAAGTCTACACTACTGAAAACCAGACCCACACTGAAAAAAAAAAACCCTAAAACAAAACTCCAAAGGAAAAAAATTACATAAAGCTTTAGTGAACAATTCAGTCCTTAAATATTTTCATTTTTGTTTCTAGAGAAACTATTTTCTCAGTTTTGCCTAGCAGACACTTTAAATAATTGCAACATAGAGAAACAAAACTGTTAAATATTACATTGTTCAATTTGGCAACACCTCAAATTCCCTTGATCACAAAATGGTATTAACTTTGGGAAACTCAATGCAAGATTGTCTTTGAATTAACTACTACTACTTACACTGTAAAATACAATTTCTTTCTTTTCAGCCATTTAGAATCACTGGTTTCCTTGTGCTCTTTAAAAGACAAGTCTACAAGACACATAATAATACTGCACCTATTATTTCTTGAAAGAACATTTAATTAATAATAAAACTTAAGCGGTGTAAAAAGAAACATAACCCTCCTAAACCAGCAGGACTTTCCACTGCCAATATGCTCAGCGTGAGCATGATCAAGCTCATGCCATTCTTCTCCGAATTTCAGTGCAATGAAAACAATGCAATGAAACCAATATCATCCGTTGCTCTTAGCAGCACAGAAAATCCATGAAAAATAAAAGACAATACTAGAAAAGGAAACAGAGCACTCCAGTCTCCTATTTCAGCCACAATAATGGAGATGGTATGACTAATAAAGATTGCTTTCACAGAACAGTTTCGTCAGGAGAAGCAGGTTTCTGTAAGCATACGCTGTTGGTTTGGTTACTTTTTTCCGCCTGCCTTCTTTACATTTGTTTCACACTCGATAAAAATGTCCCAAGAAACACTTATGCTTCCTGTTCCATTGCCAACTCTCAGAACAAGAAAGGACAAGTTGTTGTAAAAGCCTTGACTATTCCCAGAAAATGAGCTGCAAGCTGCAGAAACACTGACATGATAATCTCCTTAGAATACAGCTGTCATTTAGATGAAGAGGTAAGGTTTTTCTCACTCTGATAACAGGTAAAAATCAATAAAAAGAACTGCTGTTTGACATGGGTGCAGTGGCTTTGCCTTCCAGCTGAAGAAGAGGACACTCTGTGAGATGCCTCCTCCCACTTGAAACATACTTTCCCATTCCTGCAGCTCCTACCAGCACAGGGTTATTCCAGTTTCCCTTTAAGAACAAGGGAAATTGGCAATTAATACTGCTGGTTTCAGTTAATTATACACTTAACACATAGCATACCAACCTAGATTAACTGTTCTATATTTATCTACAGCCTCAATCTACCAGAAAATACTACAGAAGACAGCATTTGTCTTTGTCTTGGTAGTGCTTGCCTCTGGTTTTTTTGAAGCAGTCAGAAGACCAAACAGTTACAGAATCATAGAACGGTTTGGGTTGGAAGGGTCATCTAGTCCAACCCCCCTGCAAGGACCAGAGACATCTCCAAACAGATCAGGTTGGCCAGAGCACCATCCAGCCCAGCCTTGAATGTTTCCAAGGATGGAGCATCCACCGCTTCACTGGGCAACCTGTTCCAGTGTTCCACCACCCTCAGCATAAAAAAAAAAAAAAATTTCCTAATATCTAATCTAAATCTATCTCCCTCTATTTTTAAACCGCTACCCCTCGTTCTGTCACAACAGGCCCTACGGAACAGCCTCTCCCCATCTTTCCTGTAGGCCCCCTTGAGGTACTGGAAGACTGCTATCAGGTCTCCCCGGAGCCTCCTCTTCTCTGTTGACTGAGAATAAGCTCACTGACAGCTTTTAAAAGAGAAAAGACAAGTATTATGACTTGAATGCAAAAGCACCGGGTACTGGCCATGGGAAGTGCACACTGTTGGAGGCTTGGGGCCTCCACTCTCCGCAGATCACCCTTTCCTCTGCCCAAATAGTAGAGGGGTACGCTGCAAAGCCACAGAAAAAGCTTACCTCCCACAGTTCAGTAAAATACTTTTTTTAAAATGCATCCAAAATGAAATCACTAATTGACATATTGTTCCTTTGGTTAAAGACTGTTTTATCACAATTTAAAAAAAAAAAAAGTTTTTATCTGCTGTAACCTTGCAGAGACAACTGTCCACCAACAGGGTACATGCATTGGAGCATGCGCACGGAGATTTCAGTGCTGTGATCACCGATCGCCATCCTCCTCTGAAGAATCAAGGGAATTCTGTATTACTGAGCACAGGTTGTGCACAGTGAGTGTTGTGGGGCTGTATTACAAAGGCTCACAAATATTTTCCAATATCTTTAGTAATTCATTTCTCCTTTGAATTCTGACATACTACTAGCTGCTTATATTGTGCTTGTTAGAACTACTTATTAAGTGTCTTAATTGAAGTAAACATTAGATTTAAAAGCATCATCCATCATCACAAACATTTTCATTTTTAAGGCCAAAGAGAAAATACATGAGTTTTGTAGAAGCTATTTGTCATGTATTATAAATATATTTTACATCAATTTGCATAGCACTATGAAGTGGTTTTATACATAGTCAAGAACAAATTAAATTAAATGCAGTTTAAGTAAAAGACAATGACTCTACCTTCTGTCATAATATCATGAGTCATTTTATGGCACTATTTTCAGTGGGCTGGGCCCTTGCCATTAAAACACACACATAAACATCCCAAACACCAGCCGAGTTGGAACATTCCATACAAAGGAGATGCTGCTGCTGCAGCCACACCTAAGTTAAGGGGTTTGGCTTCTACATTGCAAGTTATTAATCATTTCATTTCTAAAAAGACTAGTGCCTGCTATTTGAGATCTTAGTGTGGGTGTTAAAAATTAGACACAATTTGTATGAGAAGTGAGGAAAAAAAGGTGTGATTAACACCACTTCAATTAAGAAGCTGACAAAATTATGATCAATTCAAGAAAATAAATAACTGGCACTACAAAGAGAAGTAAATGAACAATATCTGCACAACAGCATAAAGAAATGAAGAGGTTTAGTAATGCAAGTTACATGGATCAAATGCAAGCTTTCTACTCTGCAAAGACTCCTTGAAATCAAAGAGCTGTGCATAATACAGTTAGGCACATGTAAATTTTCCCATAGTCAGAACCTAATACCTAGTAAAAGAGTTCAAGATCCAAACTAGCAGCTACAATATTTGCCCGTTAAAACAAAAGGTTAGATTTGAAAGGAATTTTACATTTCAAAGTGGAAAAAGATATTGAACTGAACTTTCATTTTCCTACTTAATGCATCCTTCTCTTCACTGTTCCCAGGTGACACTTGCCCAAGTTACAACAATGTTTAACTTTATTGAAACTTACATACATCAGAGCACTGTTCCAGATGAAAATACTGTTAATGGGTTCAGAAGGCTAACTGACAAGCCTGAAGTTATTTATGTGAATCATCTAAGCTGTCTAATCTGCACAACTCCATTTCAAGTCAAAACTCTAGATGCTGCCTGAATAATACCCAATATTAAAAGTGTATTTCTCTCTGAGCTTATATTGAGGAGAAATACTAATATAGTGAGTTTCAAGAAGAACTCTCAGAGAAAACATGACTGAAGATGCAAAGTGAAGTGTACATGTCATTATCGTACATTTAGCTTTTCCATTGCTGTAATTAGAAAATGCCTATAAAAATTAAACAAACTCTGCTCCATTGTTCACAGACAATTGAAAAGGACGGGTGCCAGAAAGACTCACGCATTCTTCAGGGATGGGAGGACTACTGAAACAAATTAAAGACCATGCCAGAATACATTGTCATAAAATAAATCTTTTAAAGAGACAAGAATGGAGAGAATTCTCAAACAGATAGGATTCAACACATTTCAGAAGGGAACACAAAAAATACATTAACATCTACTCTAGAGATTTTGGTTAAGAGCAAAAAGACTGCAAATAAAGGAATCAGAAAATAGGAAACATCCAGGTAAACTAGAAATTTTAACTCTATCTTTTCTAACACATATCTCCTCTTACTTTCCCAGGTAGCTCTACAAATGAGATGATGAAGAAAAATCTATTTATTATTTAACCTACTATATAGTAACGCTTACCATTTAACCTATCCCTTAACAGAGTTTCAGGAGCACTAAAAAAAATATTTACAGCAGCTTATATGGAGAGTCAGTGTTTGGGAACTTTATTAAAGAATTTGTCTCCACGTCAGATACAGATCTAAATCTTGTTCAGAAGACCTTGCCAAGTAGCCTGCTTCAGAAAGACTGAGGCATCAACACAATAGGAATGACTCCTGGACTTCAGCTAACTCATACTGTCCTTGTGGGCACTTCTATCGATGGCCAGTGTTTGCAGATGCAGCGCTCTGTACACTGTCACAACCAGGAGATCTACTTATAGTGCTGGAGGTATCCTTTGCTAACGCACACGCCTACCATAGTTATCTCCCTGATCTTTTTTCCATCTTCACATGGGAGCTTCAGTATAAAGGATGACATGTCTTAGGGGAATAAAAGGCCATCCAGGACTTGCTGAGTTCAGTAACACAATTTCAGAGAACTTGGAAAGCCAAATTTCAGAGAGCAGCATAATTCAGAATTCCTTCCGCATAGTCTGATCACTTACAGAGGAGGAAGAAGAGAGTTTCTGCTCAAAAATGGCAAGCAGGTATGACACTGTGGCATTAAGGAGGAACAGATCTCCTCCATCATCAGAATCAAAGATCACAATACGGACACACAGCACAAGATTCTATAGCAGATGCCTTGGTGTCAAAAACCCCACGCTGAGGAGAGGAGGTACAACGTTGACTCCAGAGTCAAAACTATCCTCCACTACACCCTAGGCTATACCCCTTTCAGAAGCTCTGTATTCCTTGAAAAATCATGGACTTGTCTCAGAAGGATCTATGTACAACAACCACAGATGAAGAGGTTTTCTGGCTTCATTGAGTTTCTCGCTCTACTTTGGGAAAGAACCCTTCAGTCTCAGAGCTCAGTACAGAAATGTGAGCACTAATTTCCATGTTTTCATGTCAACATCTGCAACTAGCAGTTTTGAACCAGATGTCCAGATGTTTGAACCTGGAGTCCTTTTATGCCTGAAGCTCCTTGGCACTGATCCTTGGGCTCACATGAATGCTAGATGCATAGTTTTGCACATTACTCACAAACATTTGAGTAGAAAAGCTAGAAAACTAAACATGAAAGATACATCATGGATGTTAAGTGTGATGGAATATCTAAACAAAGAAGAACTGGCTGCAGCTGTCCTTCAGAGGAAATAGTCAGTCAAAGGACAGGTAGGGCTTTTAATCTATAGTTACAGCACTATTAAGTGGAGTCACCCAGAAAAAGAGGTTTGCATGGAATAATGTGCAGCCAGGTCTGATCATCAGTGATTACAGGATTCACAGGATATGTAACTGTAGACTGTAACTTTTATGGGGAATGGCTTTGGGTGTTTGTTTTGTTTTGTTTTGTTTTTTAACAGATTCACTGAGACGTGACAAGAAAAAACAGAGAAAGACTTGAGAGCCTCCAGCTTTCATATTTCCCCAAGATTACGAGGTCTCTATTACATGTATATGAGAATGAGGAAAGGAACAAGCGGTGATATTCAGCTCCAGATCCAGAAATTTCAATTTAGATGTCTACATGCAAGTGCCTATATGTATTTCATTATAGTCAGTGGAAATCTGGACAACACATCCAGTGCAACCTATCTAGCAAGCTATCCAGAATCTAAGAATTACTTCAGAGTGAGCCAAATCCACTGACAATACTGAGTGGAAGCTTAGACAACTGCAAAGTTGTCATGAAATGTGCTGCCTCACTAAACATACATGTTTTGAGATGGACACTCACAGAAAAATAAAGCAATGCTGTACATTTTAAATGTGGAATTGCTTAACTGGCTCTCACGGACTTGATAACAATGATTCATACAGATTTGCTTAGGACTCTTGAAAGCTCTCTCATTCAATTAATATGAAACAAATTCAAAAAGGTTACCAAAATTTTACCACCATAATTAAGGAGATGCATGGTATGTCATGTCTGATAGCTCATCCTTCAGTGCTTGACTAGAAGTTTAAATGTGAAAGCAGGCAAAAAGTGTACTCCATGAAATCCTTCTACCTTGGCAAACTGATACAGATTATTTCAAGTAAGTTACATAAATATTTAACTGATTGTCAGAAATATCTTTTTTGAGGGGTAGATATGGGAAGTGTTTCATGTAATCCAAAACGTCAGACTAAAGCGACAGTTCAATCATAGACTTTACAACAACATCTTCAACTAACACATGACGTGGTGATACAAAAATTACCCCAATGATCAAGCCACTGGGAGGAGCTGAGCAGTGTCATCACTGAAGTTAGGCCACACTTCCAAATTCAGGGAAAATGCAACGAATTTCCTAATTGAAAACTGTCATTATAGAAAAGTTTTATCCTTACAACTGTGATAAACCAAAAAGCATGCTGCTGAATACAGCTCTGCACATTGTTTGTTCAAGTACGTGGCAAATTATTTTCTCAAGCTCCACAGGTCCCCAGCTCCAATAACACACTGTGCCAGTGTATTTCACATGATCATTATGACTCGTACACTCCTTTTGGTTTTGTTTTCTCTTGTGTTGGTATGACAAGAATGCCTGTACTATTCATGATTTTATGTGCCTCTACAGATTTCATTCAATGTCTCTCTCTGAAGATGAACAATCATGCCTTTTTAGTCCCTCAAGAGCTGAAAATTCTCTTGTGATCTGGACTCTTCAGCCCTCCTTGGCGTATTTTTTTCATAGTTTTTCATACAAATTTTCAGACACCACAAATAATTCTGGAAAAACAAATTGTAAGTGACGGTGAGCTAGAAACACTGTAACAAGGCCACACTATTCACAGATAAATTTCTTATCTGTTCTTCAGACATCCCAACATGTTATATCAAGGCTTCCAACAGAAAAAGAATGAATGTTTCAGCTGCACTGAAAGTAAGGCCACCTGCGGGCTTTTTTTCCTAACATTAATATAGCCCCTAGCAATATATACAGCTAATTCAGATAATTCCTTCTATCATGCACATTCCTGATTTGACAAGTACTGAGTTTAACAAACCTACTGAAGCCTCCTGTCCCACCTTTGTTAGCACAGCAAAACTTTACCTGTAACTTGCCAGACCAATTGATTTAGATAAAAACACAATCGAAGCTTTGTCACATCAAAGACCTATTAGTTAAACGTGGAGTTCAGCTTTACCCATTCCTAAGGAACTCTAACCACAACTTGGCAGTAAGTTCACAATGTAGACTTCAAACTCGTTATACACGAGTGAAACTAGAGAGGATCTCAGTCAGTCCTTTCATCAGCTTCAAAACCAGATTTTACACTCTCTTTGTAATTCGCAATGTTTTTGTCATTAAAAAATCAGTAATGGTATAGCAACCTTGTCAATTTTTTCCCTATGATAAAATTGAAATAGGAGAAAGACTTGTAACTGTTAATCTCAACCTACACAGTGCAGGCTACAGAAATAACCATAAATAATGGTTCCTTGAAGTGTCTGAATACCAAAAAAACAATGAAGAAACCCAACTAAATGAACTCTCCGTCCTGTTCCCTGAGAAAACTCCTTCCAGACCCCAGCAGCGACCGCCTGATGCACTAGCTTTCCAGTGGGATTAATATGGTTACCAACAGGGAAGAAGGGTGAGGTACCACAAGGAGTTCAAACCCAAGTTTCTCCTTGTGCCATCCTGCCTTGGAGACAACTGTTCCTCATGTGCCACAAATTTGCCAAAGGCACTGCCACAAGACCACGACCTCTCCCTGTCTCATTTATCACAGGTACATACGCCACCACTGCTCAGCCACCGTATCCATTTGAATAAAGGCTTCTGACACCTGTAGGTGTCCTGGTCTTTACTAGTTAAAAAGTAAGAGACACATGAAACCTGAATTTAAAAAAATGGCCTTTCAATACAAACCTTTATTTTTCAGTTTACTCCTATTTGGCTAGAACAAGAGAAAAGCTTTTCTTTCATCCTGGTATTTTTTTCCTTCTCAGTTACTGCAAAAAGAAAACTTATATTTCTTAAGCTGCTACTTAGCAGTAGGATCCAGCACAACATACCCAGGGATCATTTTAAGTCCAAATCTGAAATTAATCAACGCAACTGCCTGGAAGTCTTCCATCTAATAGCCACTAAGGCTAACCACCACCACAACACAAGATGTTAAAATTGCAGGCCTGCTTCCAGTGCTATTTTAATACAGCTTTTACCAATAGCCATCAGAATTTTTCTGAGTGCAGTCAACTAAACTGTAGCTGAGGTTACTTGCTATTTCTAAACCCATTAGCTGTATGTATATGCGTACTCAGGCAAGTAACATTAAAAGCATGTCTGCTTGTCAATATTTTTAATAATCTTAAATGCTGTTTATCTTCGCCCAAATTGCCGATTTTTGATGTCAAGTCTGTTTCTTCTACATAACAAAAACCCTTGAAAAAAGCAACAACCACTCTTCTGAACAATGCAGGGGAGTGGGGGGGGGGGGGGGAGCAACGCAACCAAACTCACATTTTCTTTTTGTTAAAAGTTAGAAAACAATAAATTATGAGTTACAAAACGGCAAGCCAAAACTAGCATACCAAACTAATCTCTTTATTTAAAACATATCCCCTAGCATTTTAAGGCTTGACACTGTGCAATATTTAGTTTCTTTCTCATTCATTCCCCAAGGGTGTTCAACATGTTACTGCAAATTCAAGCATCATTATCCCTCCCCTTAAGGAATGTATTCATGTCAGTACCTGACCAGCTGCAACATGTTTGAACATCAGAGGGACGCCACATGCATTGCTGGCCAGGAGCTTAGTATTCAACTAACTATACATACACGGCAAATCGTCCTGGGTAAGGCTGAAACAGCTTGTTCTAAACCAGAACAGTTATTTAGCGGGGAGGAATCCAGCTTGTTTCCTGCTATATGACAATCTAGAAAACATCCACTCAGTAATTTGAAAGTGTACAGAGTTACTATAGTAATATTTCAAAAGAAAAGCATTGTGACGCTGGAAAATGTGTGTCTCGCTTTTTCCAGCATTTATGGAGCTGTCACAGTGCTCCTTCCTGTGCGGACACATTCTTTGCGGCAGCTTCTGTCTGTCTTCCTCCTGCACGAAGCACCCAGTGCACCTACACTCTTTCTGTGCTGCATTCACTGCCAGCCTCTGCTCCTCCTTCGTTTGGGGATAATGGCCATTTTCCTCTTGCTTGCTCTCTAAACCAAATACAACTTAAAAGTACATGGATCATTCAGGTCTTGTACAAAGTTTACCAATGCCAAAGGCCTCTTTGGATCACTCCTCACATTTCGTTAACCATACAATAAAAAAAAATTTCCTTCGAACTTGTGCTTAAAACACATCCCTTTGAACTCTCCTTCACCAGTTTCCTTCTTTGCAGCATTTCTAGTACTTATCATTCTTGTTAGGTGGTGCCCAAATTTGTAGACAACTGTCTGCAGGTGGTCTCAGCAAGCCTTGGTACAGCATTACATGAAATAACCTCGCTTGTTTTCTTGTCTCCAGCCCTTCATGTGCATACACTACTGTCCTGCTTGCTTGTCAGCCTACCGCCTGACCTAAACACAGATTATCCACTTTTCTTTTTTCCTAACTAATGTCTTTCATTTTGTATGGTTGCTGAAATTCACCTAGAAGTCCAGACATAAGTGAAAAGGAAAGACAGGTAGACACTCTTAAGTAGCGCCTGCTGTGACAAGACTAGGGGTAACGGTTTTAAAATAGAGGGAGATAGATTTAGATTAGATATTAGGAAAAAAATTTTTACACTGAGGGTGGTAGAACATTGGAACAGGTTGCCCAGAGAGGTGGTGGATGCCCCATCCCTGGAACTGTTCCAGGGATGGCCAGGTTGGATGAGGTTCTGAGCAACCTGATCTAGTCAAAGATGTCCCTACTCCTTGCAGGGAGGTTGGACTAGATGACCTTTCAAGGTGCCTTCCAACCCTAACCATTCTCTGATTCTCTGATTCTAAGTGGACATGTCTCTGCTGAAATCATACAGAAGCCCAGATCAAGGGCCTGTGACTCTGTAACCACTAGTCCTTTCCATAGCAAGACCCTCACACCCTCCCAGGCAATAAATGAGGCTAGTTCAAGGGCCAACACTGGCCCAGGACTGTTCTCAACAGGCTGCATCCTGTCGGGAGGATGGAGAGGAGGATTCAGCCATGCAGACACAGGCCCTGCTGTACCACTTACCCACAGGGCCAGAGCGCAGGAGCTGGACTCGCTTCATTTGCTAGAACAGACCTAACACCTGAGACTAGAACTTTACAAACATGGCTTTATCTGGGAACTGAGCTTGCAGTGCTTCCTGAACAGATGCTATTTTTCATCATACAGGCACCACTGGGGCTACTCATTAAATGCTATTATGTAGTTACACAAGAACATACTGCTCTTGCTGGAATTTCTTTTGTAAAATGCTAAAAGCAAAATTATCTCTTTATTATAAAAATTGTAAGAATACAAAAATAAAACGTAGATGGGAGTGCACACATTTTGACAAAAAAAAAAAAACAACCATTCATGTCTGACGTTAATCTTCTCTTCCTATCCTCCATATTTCTTTTGTTGTTTTTTTTTTTTTTTTCTTAGAAAGTAAGATGAGCTGGTCTGTAACGGTGTCTGTGTTTTCCAAGTATCAATAGCCACTGTCCTTAACAAAGTGTCTACAGGTACTATTAAACTGTAAACCTTGCAGCTATTATTTCTGCTATTTCTTAAATTCAATTTGCAGAAACTTTTTAACTGAAGTTGCCTGCAGTCCTTATGCACCAAAGCCTCAGGGCAGTCTGAGGTCAAAAAAAAAGCAGTCTGTTACTTTGGTATAAATTTTCATTTGAATTTGCTTTTCTTTGAAAGAAACGTATCTGCAAAGTGTCATGTAGATCTACAACATAGACTATTAGCTCCAACCTGGCATGCAACTCCTAATGAAAGGAGAGTAGCTTTCATTCTGTATAGACACCACTGTTGCTATGTATTTTAACAATGGGATACAGTTCTAAAAAATAAGTATTTCTTCTTCCTGGGCAAAAGGCACATACATAAGAAAACGCAAACATAAATCGACAGCATTTACCTAAAACAGAGTCTAGTGATTAGGAATATATGGGGTGATAGAGCTGCAAGATGAAGACCCCAGTGAGTAGACAGCAGTATCTCTGGGAAAACCTGGGCATAACACACTGATTAAAGTCAGCCTCCAACTCCAAAGCCTGGCTTGCAGGTTTTTGCTACATATGATACAATGGTATGAAAGAAACATCACGTACTTTTTAAACTGCCTGAAGTCAGATTGCTTCCAACACAACACACTGAAGTAAATAATAGACGTCTTCAATGAAAAATTAAGCTATAAAAGGCCAATTACATAACAGATGAGACATACAAAATATTCTTGAATATCCCGGGCATATCTGTAGCTTTCACTAATGGACCTGATCACACATCCAGAGAAAGGTGTGAAGGTTTAAACATATCATCTTTCAGACTCTTTTTTGAATAAAATTGTACAATTAACAAACATGGTAATATTCAGTATTAAAACTGACTTTTTAATTTGATCATATTCACACAGAATAACAACACGAAAAGCAAAATCTACGGCCTGCAATGGAGCCCCTGAGGCAGTTCTTGAGGCCAGTGTGGAGCCCCGTTCATTTCCCAGGGATTTAACTATGTACAGGATGTTTTAAAATGGAAGCTTTATATACTCTGCAGAAGTTCAGCTGAGTAATCTTCAATCTTACACTATAAACACAGACCACTGGAACCTGCTGAAAACATAAGCAACTTTCTCACATGCAAACACTTTCCTAAACATGGAAAAAAAAATAAATCAAGTTGTATATGGAGCCAAGTACCTCAAACAGAATAATTTTTTCCTCTCACTTCCGTCATTCATAAAATTACTTTCCTTTGACTTAAATAACACTGCAAAATTATTGGAAACTCATTCATACTCTTAACAGAGGTAAAAGAGTGGGAAAAACTCTGACAACCTGTTGCTTGAGAGGAAAGAAAAGAAATATCTTGCATTTGCTCAGGAGAACAAGTGACAGATTCAAGTGTGTGTGATCCAGCACACGCACACTGCCCATGTCCCCAGGCTCGGCACTGGAATCAGAGTGCTGCCAGCGCGGCTGCGGGTGCACGCAGGGCAGGGAGACAGCAAGGAACCTGTCTCACCCAGCCGCCACACACAGGCCTGGTGATCTCTGCTGGGATGCTGCAGCAGATATTACAGTTAGTCATGCCAGGGAAACGTTCGCCTTGTCCTGCTTCTCCCACACACCTCTGGAGGAACAAGGAGCCACAGCAAATCCGTGCACTGTTCCTGCAGTTCTGCATCATAAATCTTTGCTGGCTTGCACCAAAAGGTGCTGGGACAGAAAAAAAAATGGAGATAACTACCGACAGCCCAGATGAAGCAATCCTCACCTGCTGTTAAGAGCAGGCAGGCTGTCAGCCCCGCCAAAGGGAGAGGCTCCCTGCCCACCGGCGACTGATTCACAGCCCAACTCCTCGCCCAGCCCTCCAGAGCTTCAGCAATTTCCTGAAGTATTGAAGCTGATGTGTACTTGAGATTTAAAAAATCACTTACACCTGGAAAGGAGGTAATTACAACCTGCCACTCCAGTTCCCTGTCACTTAGAACTGGACAGTAACATCTCTCCATCTCACCAACTGTAGGGATCACGCTGGACCTGTACGGTTTGATGGTGCCTGCTGAAAAGGCCTCTCAGCCATGGTGTCACGGCTGTGACCACGGGGTTTGCCTGTCTGTGCTCAGGTTCAGCTCAGAGACAGTGTGACTCCTGTCCTTCAGGAGCTGCTGGTGCTCTTGCCTTTGGCCCTCAGCTGAGCTATGGCCCCCAGCAGTGGTGCAGCGCAGCTGTGGGCCCAAGTTCCAGGCTGGCCTCAGCCTGTCCCCAGGGACCAGCCCAATGCCCAGGGCTGGGGCTGCCCTGGTGTCCCCAACCACCCTGCTGCTGGCTGGGGCGGTGAGATGGGCCCTGGCTGCCAGGCCCTGCCCTGTCACCTCTCCATGGGGAGCACCCGCCTCTGTGCCCTGATGTAGGTGAGTATGTGCTCTCCCATCCAGCACACAGCTTACTGAGACCACTAGTGTCTGTAAACCGGGAGCTACTAAAACAGACAAACAAAGCATATAGAGAATCACTGCCAGAAACATGCACATTTGTTTAGTGTTTAACCTACTTACTGTTCAGAACACAAACCAAGCTTTATAAGAGCTCTCTGCAGTAAAACACTGCAGTTAAAAATATCAGATGACTGTTTGGGAAGACCATTCCTATCTTGTGAGCAATAGCTGGAAATTATTATCTCTGTTTAAATGGTACAAAATGGCAAAGGAAAGAAATACAGAATCTCACTGAAATCAGTGGAAGAATCTCATTGATTTCATCAGCAAGATGAAGTCCAAGAATCTGTAACTTCTCATAGCAAAAAGACATCAGATAAGGACTGTAGACATTCCTGGGAAGAACACAAGATCCTTAGGTGGAGATAAGTTTACAGGAAGAGAATAAGCTAAATGGAAACCGGCACAGAAGCACACAAAATGGGGACTCTGCTCCTCAGCCACTGCATCTGCTTTGTGCAACGCACTCGTGTCAAAGGTGCCTGTGCTTCCCCGCTGAAACGCCTTGAATGAGAATCACAGAGGGCTGCCAGAAACACTGCTCCAGCAAAGCAACTGCAGGTACTCAGTCAAGTCCCAAGGCATTAACATTTGCACAGCCCAAGGACAGAATTCAAGTTTTTCATTATTTATTAACTGATCTGTACCACAAGTACTAGTTGCTAAGCTGTAAAGGCCACACTGCTCTATGTAAGTGGTATAAGGCTCTGAAGAAGCTCTGGGAAATACCTTCCATTATTCCATCTCATTAAGCTCCTTCCTTTTATCCCTTCCCTCTCTCTGTATCTTTCAAATTGTTTATTTTTTCAAATACTTGCCTGTGCTATGTTCATTCTTTTGGCTGCTCTGTCCTGAAGTAAAACAGCCTAATCTTTTGCCAGCTATTTCCCTTTGTCTTGCCAATGTTATTAAAAGAAGACTTTCTTGCTGGCATATACCACCTCCCTGACTGGCTACCCAGAACAGAAGCATTAGTTAGAAAAAGACTTCATTGATTCAGACACAGCTTCATTTTACCACAGAGCTATGCACTGCCACAGCTAACTTCTCTAGGACTCAGAGCACTGTATGTTATGCTTACAGCCTCTCTACACAGCATGTGAGGAAAAGGCTGCATCTGCTTGATCCATCTCCCATTCTACTTTAGTGTCCTAGTCCTCATACCACATGCATGTTGGCTCTCCCTAGGCTTCTTTCTGTGGTGAGCCAAACGGTCCTGCAAGAGGAAATCCAAGAACAGAATAATCTGCTCCAGGGTCTGTTCCCTGGAGCTGCATTAAAACATACAAAATTTAGCACCCTCTACTTGGGACGCTCCTTCAGTATTGTACCAAGGAAATCACATACCCTCAAACATCCTCATGATGTGCCCCAGGGATTACAGCACAAACGCTTTACGTATACTATAATAAAATCCAGAAGTTGCAAGCCTTGCACAGTGAGGGACAAGTCAGTACACGCTAATTAGCTCAGGGGCCAGAATACTCTCCCATGTGGTCCTCTAAGATATCAATCTCCTTATACATTCAAGAAACATATAAAACACAGAGATGCCACCAACCAAGAAGGAATACTGTGCACAGCAATGATCTTAGATCTTGTTTCTCTGTGAAATTTTGATGTCGCTCAGCTTGTCAAGAGAGACCTGTTTTTACTTAAAATACAGAATTAGAAATCCTCTCTTGCCAGTAGACTTCTTTAACTGTACTTGAAGTAAGTTGATGTAGTGCATCCTTTAGCTTCTAGCCACAGCTACCAGTGGTTCTACAAATGCCTGTTTATAAGATTGTCGTCACAAAAGCATAGAAAGGGGCAGAAAGTAGCACAATTATCTTCTCAGACTAAGAATGTTCAAGCCAACTGGTCCCATTTTTCATGAGAATACCCTTCCATTTTACAGGAGACACCTCTCAGAGTACATCTGGGCTCTAAGCTGAAACACCAAAAAAGCTCTAGGCTCCACGGGCACGGTAAAGTCATACAGGGAAGAGTAAGGGGATCTTCAGCATATCTCAGGTCATGCAGTAGTTGATGGATTTCACCAGCAGTACAGCTTTGGACTTTGGTGATCAGTTCTGACTCTACCCTGCCTATACTTAAATGTCAGAATGACAAAAAGGGACTGCCGAGAAGACTGAACCCCAGGGATATTCTCAGCAGCTTGGAGGTGCCCCACGAGAGATGCGCAGGATTAATGGAGACACTCCTCTGAGAAAGGAGGGACGTGCAAGGTCTAATGAGGCATCCTTGGGCTGCAGAGAGCAGGGAACTGCCCAGGAAGAGCCAATGTAATCTCCACAGCTGCAGTGCTATTACAGGCATAAATCACAGAGCCCTCTCTCTACGTACATTAACATGCTGTAATTAGTATTTTTCAAGAGAACAGAGTACTTACCTGTATTTATGAATGATGGCATTAAATAATCTCCCATCGCGCCAGCAGGTAGTGAAATTTTCACAACGGATTCCAGCATAACCCTCGGCTGTCTGCTGCGACCACAGGAGCAGCCTCTCTTTAGCAGACATGTCCTCTGACTCTCCAGTAACATGGATATCAGATATCTAAAATATAGTTAATATAAATATTACAATTACACCTAACACACAATAATGTTTAAAATATTGCAGAAAATCACTCTGCATTACTGAAGATTTTTCTATCTGATATCTGCAAACATGAGTATATTGATTATTCATGTACTGTATTAATATTCTTTGATGTCATATCCTCATGCACCTTTAGCATCTTCAATATGAAATACAAAATTCATAGCATCACCATTTTCTTCAATTAGCTAGTTATCAGCCTCTTAATTTCTGGGGACAATATAATAACATTACCTAATGAAAAATACTTAAATATGTCTATCTTATATTGATAGTGTGAATAATAATCTATTTTATGCATTATATCTATTATACACAAATGTTACATAACTGCATATAAAACACAATGTATTTTGTATGTATATATTCACATCTATGTAATACCCATATTTATATTATACATACTTTATTTACCTACAATGTTACTCTCTTAAAATAGGTTAAATTATAATATATATTGTAATGGAATTCAGTAACAAAACAGTCATTTATAGTGAAAACTGACAATAATGGTTTTACAACAAAATATTCTGAGAAGCATTTTAGGAATGACTGAAAGGTTATACATGGCTTAAACATGAAAGGCTTGTATATGAAAATTTTGCCTGATACAGAAGGTTTGGTTTTGTATTATCTAAGCATTATCAACTTCATCCCTGACAAAGCAGGAAAGTATTGGGAAGTTTACATACAAATACTGCTTTCTAGGACCTTAAATTTTCCCCTGATGAAGTTCAGTCTGCTTAAAAATCACTGTATAAATGCAAATTAGGGAAATGCCTGCTTCGTATGTGTATTGTTTGCATCTTATGTGATAAAAACTGTATCCAGCGTATATCTGAAATGCAAGATAGAACAAAAAGACGACATGCTTTCATAAATGAAGTGATATGACAGATTCTCTTTCTTCTAGGTCACCTTTTACCACTAATTCAAACAACAGTAGGTAATACAATATATTATTAAGAAGAACACTAAGAGCCGAGGTACCCTGAGGCACTGTGTAAGGACCCAAGTACTGTAGCTCAGACATTACAAATAGCAGGCCCAGGGCCTCGGGCAGAGGCAAGAGGGCTTGAGACAATGCCAAGATTTGCGGGGGGACACTAAGCCACCCCCATGAGCCCACCTGACAGAGGGCCGCGCCGCACAAGCCTACACCCAGCACTGCGGGGAGACAGGCCTCCCGCGGCTCTGGAGCCAGCCTGAGGCCAGGGCTCAGGGGAGGTTTGCCCACAGACAACTTCAAGGGTGAGGTAGGTGCTCGAGTCAGCTGCAGAAGAGGCTGAACTTGAGCTGTGCCTATTCCAGCAATCCTGTCCTAAAATAAACCAGGGAACTACATTCATGAGGTCAGATGGGGCTGTCATAACGAATGCCTCCCAGCCTTGAAGTCTCCGCACGCAAAGGTATCTTCTATCTGAGCTCTTCCTGGAAAAATTCAGACAGACTAGGCTGGAAATGACATGGTTTTCCTCACATTAGAGCCACACAAGACGCACTGCCAGGAGCAAAGAGATGTAGCTTTCCTACTGACGTTGCTATATTAATGCCTAAGATGAGGTGGTGAGAAGCACTAGGAAGCAGGGGGCTAAAGGAAGAGCCTGGCGATCTCAGGGCAATGTAGCTGCTACAGTGCTTGCTGCAATTTCTGCTTAACCCCCTTTCACGCTTCCAGGTGATGATGAGCATTTACAGCTATACAGTAAACTGTAAGTAAATTTAATGCAGGGAACAAATTAATTCACATTATTTTCTACCCAAGTATTAAAAAAATCCCAAATTGTGAAAGCAGTTCTTCAGATACTTATCACAGGCTATCAGATCTGCTGGCTTTAGGTAAGGGAAAAATACAGGCACTGATGCTAGAAAGTATAACAGTTTTAACTGTTCAACTAGTCCACAAATAACCTCTGAAGATCTGACAACATTTTTCTGCATCCTATTGTCTCCAGCTTCAGCACTGCACATTTTTAAGAAAAATCAGAAAGAAAACAAAAAAAAAAAATTCCCTTTTTTTTTATTTAAAACATTGATGAGAAACACATGCAGCTGTGATTGTTTATAAATTTCTAGGTATCAAAATCCTGCATGGAGTATTCACTACATGAAATCACACAAAATACAGACAGTATGAGTCCTGTATGTGAAGACAACAGGGAATTCAACGTGGCAAAAGATCAACTTAAAATGACTCTGAAAATTTTCTTGTAAAAATCTAGGGAACTCATCTGTAGAGTAAGATTTCCTTTCTGTGAGTTACCTTTATTCTTTGGTATTTCAAAGCAAGAAAGCAAATTAAATATTTTTTCAGTAGCTTTAGTTTCTATTCATCACAGAACAAGCAGACTACAATGTAAATGAAGTCAACCATTTACCACTTATCCAGACAACACTTCTGAAAGAGATGATGTCATCTGGAAGTGTCAGATGTCTAGGGGGAAAAAAAAAAAAAAAAAAACCAAAAAAAAAACCACAAAAAAAACACCCTCTATTTTTTTTCCTGTCATTTTCAGGAAGTTTTCTGTGTGTAATCCTTAAGTATAGCATTTTAAATATATTCTAGCATAAGCAAGCTGCCAATGTAATTTGCTAATGGCCATTCCTTACTGCTAAGTTCAAAACTTCAGTCTCCTTCACGGTTAACTGACCAGCCACGGCTATGGACGTTTCAGGCTGCAGAGAGTGCAAACTCAGCGTATTTGAGTGCACACTAGATTCCTCTGGCAACAAGCGATTTCAGACAACAAGGCAACTTCTGAAGGTCATACTTGCATCTCTTGTTAAATACAAACAACATTTGTAGCTATGGACACAAACACAAGGAGAATATTTTTTTTTATTTTGAAATTGACCAGTAGGCAAGCTTGCAATCCAAATTTTTGGATGGCTAAAACATGAATTTAGCTCATTATTTTAAGAGCAAGAGGATTTTGATCCAAAATCTTCCAAGCACCATTCAGCACCCTAGTTGGCCATCTGAAGAAAAAGGAATAGACTAGACTGGGTTTAAAAATGGAAATTGCTTTTCACTACTCATGGAGGTAGCCCGTTTCAGTACAGGTTAAGGAACACCAGCATTAGCCTGAGACCTGAAACAGCCTGAGCACTTCTGTTCTCTAAATAAAGTATTCCATATCCCAAGGCTAAGATTTTAGAAACACTGAATTAATATTTTAAAAGTATAAAAATACACTGAGGGAAATGGTGAGTCAAAGAGCTATGTTTTATTATGCTTACAAATATGGGTGCTACTTTGCAAGATACCCTAGTAACCTGGAACTACTTACCAAGTTAAATACTACTCCCACAAAATAAGGTGTCAGAGAGAGAAAGAATGCACATCTTTCCTTTGATAACCCAGTAGGGACATTATAGATACTTATCTACCATCTATGCATTATCATCGATACTTATAACATCATTTGCCACAGGAAAGAAAAAGAAGGACTATTAAATTAGGAATACTAGAGCAGAAACTAAGGTAAGGGGTAATAAAATCTTTTTGTGTTCAAATTTTATCCTTCAACATGAACGGTTTGTGTGAACCTTTCATTCTTACATCCCACAAGCCTATCACTTACCTGCTATCATTTGTTACTAAAGGACATTTCTTCCTTGAGCATAGAACAAATCACCGAGTTTGCATGTTTTGAACAGTTGCTTGCTAGAGACCCAATTCTCAAAATTATCTCCAAGCCTGTGAATTCCAGGGTATGCAAGAAAAAGAGACAGAGGTAATTCTCTGCACAGCCCTAGTATCGCAGGATCAAAGTCTTAATTGGCATTAAATACTCTATTTCTTGTTTCTAACTGGGAGAACTACTTCACTTCTTGGTGATGCAGTTTTGAGTTCAAAGAGCACAGTACATCAGAGACCACCTTCCGAAAGAGATCAGTAGTGGTGCTGGATTTCCGTGACTCACTTTTTACAGTGCAAACAGAAGAAGAGCAAGACTGGTATAGATAATAAGGAGTCTTCCCTCCAATTCCATCTTATCTCAAATGTTTTGAAGCAAGTTGAAACTTGACATAACGTACTTAACTGCACAAAAGTATATAATGTCCTAGAGATGTATGATGTATATAATGAAATATATTCTGATATCAGTTAGCCCTAAACCAGAAAAGTCTGAAAAAGAAGGAAGAAATTGGAGGAAAAAAAAAAAAAAAGAATACATGAATTCTAGATATTTCGAAATACTATTTTTCCACCTAAGCTAAGTAGTTAGTTATGTGTTGTGTTTGAAAATTATTGTTGACAGCATGTTGAGGGAAGTATAGTTATACGAATGGAATTTGAACTTGCATGTGATCACAAGAAGTCATCTCCCCTGACGTTACAGTTGGACTTTGAGAGTTTCCATTTGGCCATAAATTCAAATGCTCCTATTCAGCTCTCGCAAGGCTCTGTGGAGCTGTGAGTCCAGCTCCGGGTAACACCCTTCCAAAAAATATTGCATCAGTTGAAGCAGATCGAAAGAGAAAAACAAGAATGACAAAAGATCTAAAAATACATGAGCTGTTAGGAAAGACTGAAAAACTGGGTTTATGTATTCTAAAGTAGGGAAAACTGAGGGGAGCTGTGACAACAGTCTTCAAATATGTAAAATGCTGCTGCAAAAAAGGTAATAACTCTTCTGGGAATGGGAAAAGAACTAATGCGTTAAAATGAGCGTATGTGTTTTCAGCTAAAACACTTTTTAAATACAAAAGACAGATAATACTCAGGAAGCAAGTGAAACCACCAATAAGGCAGACACAGAAGAACAAGTATCAGTCAAGAATGGTTTTCATTAAGTTATCTTGCCTTCAGAGACTACCTGGATGACCTGTCCAGAACCTTTCAAATCCTAGTTTTGTAGTTCCATCAATGATTACAGATCTCCTTCACTCACCAGCATTTAAGGTGGACTGAGGCTGCTTCTCCTATTACAAGGAAGCAAACAACACTATGCCAATAAAGCAAAACTCCTAACTTTTGCGCCTTTGCCCTGCCAATCACATTCCAGAAGGCCAACTGGCATCTCTCCCTCCCTTAACTGTACTACATGAATAGATAATACAAGATTATATGATGGTGAACAAAGTTGGAAGGTGTTTTATCTTACAACTATTTACAATCATAACTGAAATAATAAACCGATGACTACTTAGCCAGAAGTATTCTACTGAATATGCTAATTACAAATGATCCACATTTTTTTTTAATTTAAAAGCAAGTATATTGTCTTCAACTTGATTCAAATATATGTGGGGTTTTTTTCTTGCAGATTATCATCAGTACTGTAGATGACATAGGATGAGATAGGAAATCCACTGCATCAGACTATGTAGATGCATGGCAAAAAAAACAGCTGAGGAACTTGCAGCCAAGACAGTTGAGTACTGAAAGTAGATGAGTGATTGCTTATATATTACACATTTTTTTTCTAGAAAATATTTATATCCATAAAGCAGAACTGAAACTACCAGAAATGAGACTGCAAGAATAATTATAATCATAGAATGGTTTGGGTTGGAAGGGACCTTAAAGATCACCTAGTTCCAACTCCCCTGTGATGAGCACGGGCACCTTCCACTAGACCAGGTCTCTCAAAGCCCCATCCAATAATTATTGCTAATGTGATACACAAAAGTCACTGGTTGACAACCACCAAAACCTGGTAGTAACACCAGCTGGTAACTCTCTTGCTGATACTGAATGAAAACCACAGCTTGTTTCAACAAAGGAGACATCAAGTACCACAGTGACAGTATCCCCTGTAGAGAAGCCAAAACTACAGCCTAGATTTTCTACTCTACCTGCACTGTGCTAACTCATCACTGAGAAGGGGTCTGCTGCAGGAAGCCTCTTTCAGCCTTGATTCACAACTTCTTGAACTTAATGCAAACTGCCATTTGCTCTAGGACAGCCCTGAGTTAAAACAGTATCAGAGCATATGCTGCTTGAGGAAGCATCTTCCTGTATTAGGAGCAAGGGCCATAGAAATTTGGCTCCAGCAGAATGTTAAAAAACTTTTATCTCAAAGCTATTAGTGAGTAGTCAGGAATGAAGCTCCAGAACATTCTGCCTACCTGAATTTTGCAAATAGGAGAACAGAGGTAATGAGGTAGCACACATTTGAACACAAAATCATAATTGTTTTACATGCATAGGAAGATGTGCCACAGAAGGAAACTCAAAGGATATATTCCAGTAGTGGGGATGATACTGTTTCAGAGGGTAAAATGTCATATCTCTGTTACACCACAAATTAGCCAGCTGTACCAATGAGTTTCCTCTGGTGCCTGTGCCTCGGTTTGAAAAGCCAACACGCTTTCAAACATCAGCCAGACCTGAGGCACAGACATTCCAGCAACTCCGGTGTTTAGCCTGTTCTGTCAGTAGATTTCATATTCATATAATTATGCAGTGTTTTATTGATATCACCAGCACAAGTCTCAGTATTGATGTAGGTGCCCAGCTAAAGCCTCACTTTTTTTCCCCCTCTTCCCCTGTGGTAGGAAGGAGTTTATGCCTGGTTGGAGTAATAACTGCAGCAATATTAGAAGCTGTAGTACTCTGATTACACAGGAAAAGGCAGCCATGTTCAGCTGAACAGACCAGGCCTCACACTCTTTTACTCAGCAATGATGTTTTGTTCAAATCAAAGAATATCCCTAAGCTGTTCCTGAATTCCAGCTAAGATTAAGAGGGCAAAGATCTCTGTGTGTATTAGGAAGCTATTTGTACTAGTGTGTACTGTGTGTTGTAATAGGGTGTGTTATCTGTACTTAAAAACTAAGCTTGGAAAAAGTATAATTTGATTCCTGTTACAAAAGTAAATTATATAAACAACAGAAGCGTAGTTACTCTTTGCTGGAAAGAGTACCTTTTGCATATGTCCATTCCTTCTGATCACTCAACTCAAAGCTCAGATGTCCCTGATGAGCAAGAGAAGTCAGTTTTGGACCTGGGATCAGCATTTGACCCACACCTATAGATTTCAATTGTGCTGCAGATAAGTGGGGCAGAACTGGTAATATGGATTGAATTGGTAACCACAAATATCAACAGACAAAACCTTGCTTTCCTTCACATACTCTGCAACTAAGCACATACTTTGGTTTCTTTTATTGTAAAAGGAGAATAATCCTACCCTCAGAAGAAGATGGAATTTCACTAATTAATATTAATAGGTCATATAGACAGTTTGGGAGGAAAGATCTTTTAAAGGTAGTATAGACCATTATTACCATGATTTATGTTCACTTTTTACATTTCAAGCTGCCTACATATTTCTATCATTCTTCAGTTCCTGCTGGTCATAACTGAAAAAAAAAAAAAAAGACATACTCCTTTCCTTGATACAAGACCCAAAGGAATTACAAGA
Organism: Chlamydotis macqueenii; assembly: GCF_036417535.1. Lineage (NCBI taxonomy): Eukaryota > Metazoa > Chordata > Aves > Otidiformes > Otididae > Chlamydotis > Chlamydotis macqueenii. The sequence continues at coordinate 27,236,721 of NC_141558.1, forward strand.
TTGTCAAGAGCTGATAAGAAAATTTACTGCAGATACTGAATGTTAACTAAACAGCTCTCTCAAATTCACTCCATCTTCTAGAACCATTTTAACACAAGAATATTTTTCCTAAATTAGGAAACAAATTAAACTGCAGACAGCAAAGCAGCACAAGGATGCATCAACACTCCTGAAGTATTGAGGTACTACTTAACTGTGAAAAAATGAAGTAATATGTTCTGTCCTGTGACCACCTACAGTACCATAGCATGTGTAAAAGGCTTACATACAGTAAAGTGAAGATATTTTTGTAAAAGTAAAAATATTGTTCCAATACTTATTCTGAGCTAGCTTTCAAAGATAATGTACTGTGCCAAAATATTTACCTTGCTCCTGTTTGGTGGAATGCTAAATAACGCATTTTCTTTTGGCAATTGGGAAAGCACAGGATCAGAAGAATAAAACCTCTTCTGTTCAAGCAGTGGATCGCTTTTGCTTTCAGAAAGAAAGTGATGCAACTTTTCAGATTGACTGCTTTCTGGGACATCTTCAATGGTTCTGTAAGAAGTTACGTTTAACCCAGTTTCTTCATGTTGTCTGCCTAAAATGTGGATGGCAGAATCCAAGCTGGCTGCTTTTCCATAACAAAGACCGCTAGATTTCTTCAGGAATGCTAATTCTCTCTTGTTGCTATCCTCTGAGTATTTCCTCTTCCACGTACAGCGTTTCGCTGAACTCCTCTTGTCTTGTTCCTTTAAGCATGTCTCTGTTTCGTCAAAGTTGGTGAGCCTCTGACTGTCACCATGAAAACTATCCCCACAAAAAGAATCACTCTTTGTTTCACCTAGTAAAACTTCTGCTTTACCAAGATCAGCCGAAAAGTCTGTACTCACAGGCAGAGTATTACCAGCCACTGTCACTCTCCGGGAGAAGGAATCAGCGAATCCCACACCCCTGGGACAATTCTCAGTGTTTTCTGAAATCCCCACTTCATACTGGCTTTTTTCTTCATTTTCTTTAACCTGTACTGAATCAGGTCCCTCGTCGGTCGATTTCTTTCTCCTTTTTCTTCTGAAATATTTTCTTCCAGGGGAATGTTTAGCTGGACTTAAGGGAGCTTTGGCAGGATCTAAACACTGTTCTTCCTTTTCAGCCCTCACACATCCACAGACATTCCCCATTTGGCTTTTGGTAACTCACAGTTGCACAGTCTCATTCATTCCAGTATATTTACATACACTTAAATCCTCCTCAGAAAGTTAAGAACCGCCGTTTGCATCGTAATTTCTTCCAGAGTTCACGTCCATCCTCTTCAGTACGTAGCCATTTTGCTTATGAGAAATGCACACGCAATAAAAGTTGTGGCACGGTGCCCAGGCAGGGCCTGTGTCTGATTAGACACTGTGGCTTATTTCTGGCCACCAATCCTCTTAAATAAACATCACTGCTTCAGCGTCGGGCTGTAATGCCGATGGCCTCTCACAGAGATGACATAGCACTTATGAGCAACAGAAAATTCTCGCATGCATTTTTAACTTCCTGTTTCATTCAGTAACTCGAGTAAGATAAAGTAGAAAAATATGCAGCAACCTTTGAAACTGTTAACTGCACTCCAAATCCAAGAGCAAGCAGCGCAGTGAATAGCAGGGATTTAGTTAGCAGATTTGCTTTGCACTTCATATGTTTTTATTATGTATCCAGTGATCCACAGAAGGGCAGATTAAAGTGAAGGATCAGAGATTGCTCTGACAGCTTGTTGAGGGTCAAATTTTTATTTGTATGTGGAGTTTTCATAGCAGCTGATGTGATTTTTCACTGATTTGTCAGCTATAAATAACCTGCTGCTTAACAGCTTGCTCATGGCAGTGGTGCTGTGTACTAGGGGCTGCAACTTTGCAGTGGATTTAAACCTTCTGGCAGATAAAGGTGAAACAAATCCTAAGAGACTGTCTAGAAGACTGTCCACAAAGTTACTTTTATAAAAATGGAGATTTGTCCTCCTCCCATGCTCCTGATCTGTAGGCATCTCTGTGTATAACAGGCAATATAACAGCCAAGAAGCATCTAAAACATATGAAAACCAGGTAGCAATGTGAACTACTAAAATGTAAGCATGTCTAATCACTAACATATGTGGTTTGAATAATATCTGTTTTGAAGCTGCAGCTTCATTTTTGTTACCAATACACAAAACCTACTAAAAACAACATGCATCAGCAGTAATAGATATGTATGGCTTCTCATGCTGAGAAAGAACTACGGAGTGACATTATCAGGTGTTACCACTGAGTTTCCTTTATGTACTTGAAAATGAATTGCAATAATGAAACCCACAGACTTTATCCCCAGGGGTCACTTCCACTGAAGTATTCTATGACATTTTACTGACGGGATCTAGAATGAATAATATGGCAAAGAAGTAGGATCAGCCTCCAAAGAATTGTCAAGAAAACAGCTGCTCCTTGCTGACCACTCTCAGGGCAGTGATGTAAAATTTGACAGTAATGCTTAGAAACTTTTATAGCATAACACTAAAGGACTGGAAAGCTGTTACAGAATACCCTGTACCGCTGACAGACAGGCAGCTACATACAGGCACAATGCTAACATGTTTCTTTTCAAAGTAGGTGTTTACACCATGACCACACTCTCTTTCATGGCCTGGATTTGTATTTGCATTTGCAGTGTGTTTAACAGGTGCGGCTGTGACATTTGCTCCCTTTACTCACAGTAAAAAGCTGTATTCTAGTCAGCTTAGAAAAGCGACTTTCAGTCAAGGCCCAGATAACGCACTGATTTAAAACATACATCCACAAGGCACTGAGTTGAGTCCTGACTTGCCCCCTCCTTAATTAATAGGAAAGCACATTAAAAACACAATAGTCTTTGTAAATGACATCACTGTGTTTGTACAAACAAATAGCTTTTATGCTTGAAAATATACCTCTCTTTCTCCTCTGTCATCAGAAAAGAAAATGCAGTGCAGTTTGCAGTGCAACGGACCAAGACTGATTTAATTTCACACAGATATAGCTTCTGGTTTAATAATAACATGTCTAATAATAATAACACACAGTAAAATGTATTGTAGTATAATAATACTGAAATTTATGTAGTCTTATAAAAAAGACCTACTATGACTATCCTGATAAAGCAGAAAATATGTAAAAGGTTAAAGACAAATGTCCAGCATTTGAATGAAAAATTGCACATTTTCATGCTGTATTAACTGCCTGATCAAAAATGTATTAAAGTAAATACAGCCTAACACAAGTACACTGCCAATGTTGTTCTTCATCCACAAATTGCGCAGGAGTTAAGAATTTGCTTAAAAATACTTCAAATTTAAATTTTCCAATGCAAGTCCATATTTAAATTAAGACACGTGGGCAGTGAAGTTTCTAAACAACAATTACACTAGACTATCCAAGTTTTAATGGATTATAATTTAGTTTATACTTTTTAAAAACTGTTTACCTGTTCCTCCCAAGCGAAAACGTTCCTAAGGCATTCTCTGGCATTTCAAAACTCCTTTTAGAATTGGTGTCACTCTGACTGTCATAAAAATGTGAAATCAAATCTAATTCAAGATAGGTCAGAGGAAACCCAAAGATGCAAACTTATGCCCATGGATGCTGGAAAGTTTTAAGGGGAGATTAGTAAAATACTTTCTGGCACATAAACCCTTAAGGAGCATAACATGAATAAAGGATTAAACCAACACTTGCCTGCAATTTGATCTGTCTTAGAGGCTGCTTAATCACAAACAAGAGGTTAACATTAAGACACAGCAAACAAAAGATTAACATCAGACATGAAATAGCTCATGCACATTTGTATGAGTTTGCATTTAACTACAGATTCCTGTAATTTGTCAAGTAAGTCTGTGACTGTTAAATGCTTTATGCTCTTAACATGGGACAGGTGTATTACACATTAAAGTGGCAACGTTGTTGAATATCTGTTTATTTGTTAGTCTGCAAAATGCTGAGATCACTCATCCTTTGTACATTGCTAATTTATCCTTTATCATTGGTTTCATATAGTTGGCAAATGCAGTAAAGGAAAGGTTATTCCACTCTGCCAATCAGCGCACACCTGGTATCTTTTATCCCAGATTAACATGATCAAAAGCCTACTAGGAATGCATTTCAGGTAGTTTTGGATCTAAGATCCCTTCCTCCTCCTTTTTTTTTTTTTTTTGGCTGTTTACACAACACAGCAAAAGCAATGGAGCATTTAGCATAAATGGGACGTGTGATTTCATGGTACTAGAACAGCATACCAGATAACCAGTAAGCATTTTGTTGCACAGCCCAAGGGTCACATGCAGAACAGCTGAGAGATAAACATAAGCCAAAGAGAAAGTGAAAATTTAAGCAGCACAAGATAGACAACAAGGCAAAAACTAAAGGCTTGCCAGTACACAATATAACAAAGGTTATATTTGGAGCTATCTGAGCTGTCCTGGCAACCACTGCTCAAAATCTGAAAGAGCAGTTCAGCTTCCAGGTACCGCTGAGGTACCAAAAGTCACTACCCAGAACAGCAGAGGTTTTATACCCAGTGAGATGGCTTACAAAAAGAGGAATCAACCTTGTTGATGGTTTTACAGGATTAAGGATGAAGAGAATCAGACCAGCTAACTGCTCATAAATCTTATCCCGCTACAGATATCCCACTATTTGTAGAGATAAAGTCTAAATATGATTCTGCAATGAGCCTTAATGCTTCTTGTCCATGCTGTGATTCAGAGGAGCCCCAGAAATTCCAAGAACTCTACATACATTCTCTTACCTGACAATTAGCAATTATTATAATTTTTTTTAATTGCTGAAGAATTCAGGAAGAGATAACAAGGAGCTCAACTGAGGAATAAAGGAAGAGAAAACTGAGGAAAAAAGGAAGAGTATATCTCATCATATGCTGAATGACAGGTCTGCTGCAACGACTAATGACTGGGAACTGCAGCTCCCAGGGGGAATACAGTTTACTCTATGATCACTTATAGTCAGAGATTAGACAACTGGCCGTTTAGCTCTGTCTTTAAATCTTTGAGGAGATCAGACCTTGAACTGTTCTAGCTATTTTAAAGCAGAGGCAGATTAAACTCCAATCCTTGGGCTCCAAGACCCACGTCTTGGGCACGACCCAGAAGCAAGTTTCAGAGGCAGCTGCCGCCAGCCAGCTGCTCCCAGCAGAAATAGGTGCCAGGAGAACGGTGAGGGAAGGCCAGAGCCAGCTCTCTCAAGTCCACACTGCCACTTCAGGAAAGAGAAGAGGAAAGCAGGCAGCACGTCTCTTTGTAGGGTGACCCCATCAGAAATTTAACAGCAGAGCAGCTGAAGCAGAGGAAGGTGCACAGGTCCCAGAACATCTGCCTTCTGCACGTCATTTACTGGAATGGGCCACCACAGCTGAAGCGTCTCCTCCTCTGGCCACCATGTATGAAGGCCACAGCCTTCACAACGAACATAAAGAGTGTTTCAAAATTACTACCTATATAGCAGGCTCTGAACACCTAACTGTGGTAAGGGGTATCAGGAACTTGAGAAATGGCTGGGTAGTTGTCCTTTATCTCAGCCAAGTAATCAACAAACAAATCCACCCTTCTTACCTTTTTGCCAACACGGGTAAAAGTTTAACTGCTGATCTACTGGACCAAATGAGCAATCTATAGACACAGACTGCTTTGGGCAGACTGGTAAAGAATGAATTTTGCTTGAAGGCTTATGAGGAGTCATCGGGGGGGGGGGGGGGAGAAAAAAAAAACCCACAGTATTTGCTGTCTGACAAGAGAAGTGTGAAGAGGTTACACTTCCCCAAGGAGGCCTGAGAGAAAGCAGCCCTCTGGCCAGAGGGGGCTGGACAGCAGTGTAACATCTGGACAAAAACATCACCCACTCGAGCCTTGAAAAGCAGCATCCTGCAAAGAGCCCTGACAGCAGGGAGCTGGGGAAGGTGGAAGGAAGTGTTTCACAGCAGTTTCTGAGCTGCAAAATGATTATGAAACTGAAACAGAAAAAGTCTGTTGGATCATGACTTAGAAGCTCCAGAAATTTTTTAAGGTCTGCATTCACAAAGGGTTAATTTTGGATGCCTGAAAGCTTGAAGTTTTAGGTGTTGCTCTGCTTCAGTGTGGTTTTTTTCAACCAACTGCAAATTATCTAAATACTTACCATTTGTTAAATTAAAGAATGTTTGGAGTGGTTTGAAAATAAATGATTACCAATTTTCACCGAAATTATCTTACTAAAATTGTGGTTACTTACTGAGGCCAAATTCTGCTTTAATTTACAGTTGCTCATCTCCAATGTCATCAGTGAAAATGTACCAGGTGTTGAAGGAGGAGTTCATTCAAGTATTAATTTGGATATTTTTACATACAGCCCATAATTACACAAAATACGGTAATCTGATTTAGTATGTTGTACAGGGGCCAGGAAAATAACTTACAGTAGTTATTGCACTATGAAACTGAATTTTTAAAAAGCCACGTATTATTAAAAGCATGTGAAAAGCTTGCCTAAATCCAAATAACATACATGTCTCGGGGATTTTCAATGCCCACAGGACAAATTATTTTCCAACATACTCGACTCAATAAACCACTGGATTTCCCACTCTATCTTCTCTATATCTTATATATTATTACTTGGGACACAGAGGATTTTACAATTTCTGGACTTGTGCAGCTGCAGCAGTCAGCAGTATAACTCAGAAAAACAGTTACCTTTATCTAATTATGCGTACCAGGTTACAAGCCATAACCATTTCTACATATAATTCAGATGCAAGAGAAATGTAATCCTCAAATGCAAATTATCTTTTATTTTTGTTTGTCATGTCTTTCCCCTAAATCATTCCTAAATTCATCCCAATACTCAGAAGGATTTTCTATTTTAGGGAAATATTATCCTCCAAATAAGTGTCCTGACTCAGAGAAACAAGAAGTCACAAACAACAGCCAAAAAAAAAAAAATCCCTGGCATCTTGACTACCTCCCAGGTTGCAGTGTTATTAGAATATACTTAAATGATGGCACAGAGGCAGTAACATCACACAGCAAACAGCTCCTTAGCCTCACTGAGAAATTAACTACCACTGCAAATGCTAGGAAAATTTAAGGGGCAGTTCAGATTAAGACATCTCAATGTAATTGTCTACATATACGTGTTAACATGCTGGCTACATCTTAGAGGGCCCATTTTATCCAGTGGAGGCAAGATCTGAGGTTCCTAAACATGAGCTTCTAGAGCTCTTTGAGATATCCTGGTATATTCCAGCTGGCCTCTAGTTGTAAGTCTAAGAGACCTATGGGTCTCTCGCAAATCTGGTGTCTCATCAGAGAAGTCTAGCACACCTCAGATGTCACTCAAATGCCACGTGTCTTTAGGGAACTGAATCAAAAGCCCTGGACATCTAGTTAGTGCAATCAACGGATCCTGAACAGTAATGTTTCATGCCCTGAAGTAGAGATATAAGAAGAAAGTCAATCAACTGTCTAGAACACCTGGGACACTTAAAACTACCCAAGATATCTACCTGGGGACAGCAGATACACCACAAGACCTAAGGAAACTTGCTTCCTACTGCATATCCTACTAGGTATGATGCATCATCTCAGATCATACTAAGCACATATGCTGGACAACCTAATAGCTCAGTAGGTACTACAGGCACCTACTGCAAGTGATCTAAATTGCTCCACCAACCTCACTCACTGTACTGACTAATCGTCCAGGCCTCAAATCTGTTGCTAAATATGTTTACCATCCTTTAAGATGCAGTTTATCCTGCATGATCTGTCTCTTACCAGATGACACTGGGTTTCCCATAAGACCTACATCATGTTTCTCATACTCACATGGGTGCCTCGTAAATCTCCAACACCACAGATGTTTATGTTTAGTCAGAGTGAGCTTCTAGTAGCTGGTTAGCTGACTCACTCTCTAGGCTACACCAGCTGCACGGACCAAATCTCTGTCAGTCAGATTATCAGATTATAGGGACAATTTAGACATTTAATGCATATAAATGCAGCTCCCCACATACAGGTGTCAATGACACCAAACTGTCACATACTTCAAAAGCAGTGGCGTACAGGCAGCTGCCAGGGTAGAACAGATTAGTACAGAGGGTGTCTCTCACATTGCCTTACAAATCTCTCCTGCATTCAGTGTAGGTACTGCAGCCATTAATAGTAAAAAGACAGACAATATTTTTTTAAAATATTTTTAAGTTCTTTAGTTATTTCGTATTTACTAATGAGGTTTAATATTTAGTCCAAGAACAACTACTAATTCTTAAAATTATTTTAACACAGATTTTTAAAAGATATTATTTTGAAAAAATAAAAGCTGACAGATCTGCAAGATTTGAATTGTATTGGTAGAGATTTAGTTGGCAGTTACTGGGGGTCAGGACAGAGGGAAGTAAGTGTGTTTCAGCTACAATTTAAATGCTTCTACATATTTCATATGGAGCTGGCTACAATACAGGGGAAAACCCTTGTCACACCAGCTCATCTAAATTAGTTGCTTTCTATAAATGTTTCTCTTTCTCATCATTTCCTACAGCTATAACTAGTAACAGTAACTTTCATCACTTTTTATAAGCACTCAAATTTGTGTCAGAAGTCCTGTACTTCAGCTAGTGAGAAAAACTTAACAAATTCATCCTGCAAAAATCTGTTCATCAAGTTCAGAAAGACAAAACACACATCAAGTCAAGGTTAATTCCATTAGCAGTTCCTATTAGGAGGTTTTTAATAATCTTTATTTCTTCACACACAGTAACATTCAGTCACTGTCTATTCTGTGGTTAATATATGTTAGCCCAGCCTTTTTTCTCTATATTATCATGTGGGAGCAAACATTGGCATGATGGGGGGAGCTGAGGGAACTTCAGGTCCTCACTAGCAGTGTGCAGTTAGTGGTTTCTCCTTTACCCTGTGCACCGGCCTGGGCTAAGCCGTGCACTCTGTGTAGATCAGAGTGCACTATTCATGTCTTCTGTTCCTTTTAGGATTTGCAGAAAGGCAAACTAGAACCTAGCAGCCTTTCTGTGGGTTTTTTTTAAATAATTTTTTTTCAAGTCATAAATCCAGTGTAGGATATTCCTAAATGAACCACGCTCTTTCTGAATAATCATGTAATTTTCTGATTGTTTATAATGCCTGCACAGCAGGGAGTTTATCGCTAACAATGCTGCAGTCACTAAATGGGAATTATCTGTCATCTGAATTACATCATCTACAGCCTCGGCCATTGTGACAGGCTCATTTTGAGGAGCAATCCAACACCACACACTGTAAGGCCGCATTATACTGTACACAATCCCGCCAGTGTACAACAACCAGAGTGCCACCTAGCGTGACCCGCGTTACCATCGCAGGGGCTAAAAACAAATACTGAAGTGTTACCAACTGCTCAAAAAGGCTGAAAGCAGTGCTTGCTAAAATACTCTTATCAGCAAAGAAATTCAGATCTGGGATAAAAAAAAAGATTTAAAACTTTTTAATATATTTTAATACGCATCAGAATAAGTCTGTAGAATAAAACAAGACTGGTTTGTCCAAACGCTGGGAGGAAAACATCCAGTATTGTCTTTAATGATGCTCAAGACCCAAGCTATTTTTCTCTCACTTCACAGACAGGAAATTAGCAAACAAATGACACCTTCAGATTCAGTTTATATATGAAATCAGACATATCATAAAAACCTTCATATACATATTAGAGAAAAGAGGTAATCTATATTTTTGCACAGCCTACATGGAGTCCTAAATTGACATATTCATTATAACTAAACACAAGAATCTGACCGAAAACCTAACTGTCAAGGAAAACGAGACTTACCTGAAAGTGCAAAATTATGGTCCATATCAACCCCAAAGTCAATTTGGGATTCCCATCTGTTATGTCATCATTTCTAATGTTAACCAGTTTCACCTGCCATCGTGGAAAGAAAATACAGACAAAATTGAAATAAATATGCCACAAATACATGCTGCACTATACAGGTGCAACTATAAAGGAAGCACCACTCACTTCCTGAGCCTTACTCTCTTGGATTTTTTTAATTCTCAAAAGCAGAAAGGAATTGCGTTCTGGCTTAAGCAGCTTGCCAGGAATTGTCCTCTCCCACCCATGCTGAGCTGAGAAGATTCCTCAGCTGTCACTCTGCCGCCCGCAGATTCGCTCCCCATGCCAAATACCCTTCACCTCTGTCCATGACAGAGAGGGAAGGCACGATACAGGGGGAAAAGATAACAAGAATATGATGATCCTTAACTGGTGTATCAGTCTCAGGGCAGTGCTGAGACCTGGGAAGCTATCATTGTTTCTACTCCCCACACTCTCCTGCACCAAAGCAAGAACTCAGTAGCAGCAGAACTAGCCTGCTAAAACACAATGATCAGACTTGATAAACCCAGGAATTTAGTAACACATTTAAATAACCAATGGCTTAATAATGACAACAATTATTATCGCTTCTGCTATCTACTCATTCACAGTGCTATAAATATGAAATGGTTAATAGGAGTGAAACAAAGGCTGACATTTTTACCACACCAATAAACTCACATCCAGGCTGAGTTCAACAATCCTATTTTCTTTGTCGTACTTTATTATTGCATTTAATTTCTCTGTATGTATTATGTATCCATGCAGTCTAGCAATTAAAGATGACTCAACTAAAAGGCATTTTATACTTATGTTAGTAAAGTCACACGCACATGCTTTTTAACATATACTCTTTTATCAACATCGAGCAAGCAAAGGCATGTCTTTCTCTTGATCTGCAGACATAATCTTAACTATTAGGGGAAAAAAAAAAAAAACAACAAAAAAAAACCAAACCAAAACTGCTCTTTTGGGTGGAAAGAGAGCATATTCCACAGCTCAAAGAATAAATTAAAAACAAATCCAAATGTTCCCCTCCCTAGCCCTGCATTTTAAAAACTGTTTGTGTTTAGGAAAACTCTACAAGATAGTCAAATATGCCTTCTCTTTGTTATTTTCTTTGTTTTTTCCCAAGTCAGGCTTCAAAATTATCAATATATAGGATCTCTCTGCCTTACAATCACAATAAAGCATTGTATTTGGAGGTTATACAGCCAGCCTGATCAAGTTACCTCCTAAATACAGTTTAGAAACACCTAGCAGGGGGCTGAAACTTTAATCAAATGCAAGTTTCCCACTGGCAGGCAACTTGCCAGGAAGACCAAAGCCCTACAAGAATTTTGTACCGTGGAGTACAGCCATCTTCATAAAACTGCAAAGCTAAAGAGAGCACAAAAATTCTCCCATCACAACTGGCGGCTGCACGATGGAGACTTGCACTTCCCAACGACATACGCACTTTGATAAACATGGGATGACCTGATCCTACATCTTCCATGTTTCAATATGCACAGTCTGTTATGCATAAATAAGGCATGTTGCAGCACAAGTCCAGAGGTCTTGCTGCATAAAAATGCTGCTGTGACTGTCATTTCAAGTAACCATTCAGTTACTTCATAGCGTATTTGTTCAGTGGCTCACTTAGGTTAACAGGAAAAGTTTGCTTTGAACACAGTGAAGCAGGATTGAGTTCTCAGTGGACACACATCACTCAGTGACCCAAAAGATAGTTTGCAATTTCACTCAAAACACAAAAAGATATCTGGTTTTATAACCAAATTATCTGTCTATGGTTTGCTACTCATATTTTTTCAAACCTTTTAAGTAGCAAATAAAATTTAAAAAAAAAAAATCAATCAGCAGATTTCCACCATCAACTCATTTGGATTGGATGGATAGGAAGGTACAGTTTTTCCTTTCATTCATGTTTTTGACATTTTTTAATATTGTCATTTTGCAAAGGGAGAAAATAAGAATTCTGTAAGTGTTTAAAAGAAATTTAAAAGCAGAAGGAAACTCACAGCAGCGGAAAATCGCCCAGCAGTGCGAGTTTCAAGTGTTTGGCTTAAAGGAGACACAGGTGAAGTTAAGCCTCGATCTTCCACAGCCCAGGTGACTACTGCCTTTCTAGGGCACCAGTTTTGCTTTCATCAGGATGAAGATTTGAGAAATTTTTCCCAAAACAAATATAATCACAACAAGGAACTCCCACACAATGTTCTAATTTCTTAGAATTTGCATTTTGCACATGACTGTGAACAAAACTGTATACCAGCTAGTGTTTGGGCAGCATGAAAGATACTTAGATCTACTACAAGCAACTGCTGAGGATCTTATCCATTATTTTCTCCTCTTTAACATCATATACCCCATGGAGTGTGTTGATGTTATTGCTCAGAGAAGGGTGGTGTAAAGTTACCTTTGACACATTTCAGCCATCTCAAGCATGAGATCACGTCAGGCCTACACCAGCAATTATTATACAACATGCATAAAAGACCAAGCAGGATATATTTTTTTTTATTTATTAGCTACAGGTGACGAAATTTTCATTAACATTTTTTATTAAAATTTTCACCATACCTGGCGTTTTTTCAAATAGTCAAGTGCAATCTGGACATTCTGGAGTCTGTGAAAACGCATCCGACCTTTTTCTCGGGGCTAAAATTGGAAAACAATAGTTGTGAGATTTTCTCATCAGACAAAAGAAAAAATACTCCGATTTAACAGATACCATGTTAAACATCTGAAACACTGTAGTCTTAAGGAAGCCAATACCTTTGGTGGAAAAGTGTGCTTTATCAATTAATTTTTTTTTAAACTGTAGTTGATATTTTTTAGCACAGTGAATGGCAAGAGAGATGATCAGCAGTGCTAAACTGCTACTTTGATCCATGCAGGATCCATGCAAATAGATGTTTCCCTGTAAAGTATTATTTAAGTCAAGAGGGCTAAAAAGGGCCCTACATGACTCTACCTACTGAAACCAAATTGCAATAAATTATTATAAAAGATTTACAGTATGTTAAGCAAAACAAAATATAAGTAATGTCATGGACCTTTATGTTGCTCTGGTAAACTCTGTAATGGAAAAGCTTACTCCTGTATGCAACTTTACGATTTAACGTTGTTTATTTATGGCATGACTGCATAATAATTATGATATTGATACATATCTATTTGAAGTCTCTAATAAAGATAATACTTTCCTTCAAACAGGATAATACAACATACACAGCCCTAGAGTGCAAGTTTAAACTCTTGACTCAGGGAGGACATTATAAAGTGTGAAAAAGCCCTAACAAGTCACTCTTCTCAAAGCAAAGTCAAAACCAGCAAGAAGGAACTGTTAAATAAGCATGAGTGATGTGCTAATGGAAACATGGCAAAACTGCATGCAGTTAGTATAAAATCACCAAGAATAATAATCACACAGAAAAAGCATTCCTTACTTAGCTGTCACAGATCAGCACTGGGAAAGCAATTACATCTATATCATCATCATAATATCCAAATCCTTCTATTCTTCTTATTTCAGATTTTCCACAAACTTTCACAGCAATAACTGAAGCAGACTATAATTGCTAGAGGTCAGCCATGAATATGACAGTTACTGTGAAACACAGATAAGCTCAAGCCTTCCTCAACTGCCTTTTTTATCTCCTGTGGAGCATCAGATGCTTGCCAAAAGGAAACGTGGGAAATGGAGTTGAATAAGAAGCATAAACTAAAACACAAAGAATTTCAGTTTCCATTATAGAACCTCCAAATTAGCCCCTTGTTTTTCACACCAATAGCCCAGGATCAAGCCCTGCAGCCCTTGCTACTGAGCAACTTCCCTGGATGGCACAAAGGACTGCAGGACCTGGAACTTGGTTTTCCACAACAAAGAGGGTGTAATAAATCCCAAAGTATGTATTTAAGTATAGTATCCCAGAGGGGAATTTTTTTTTTCAATGTACAGCTAAAATGCAGTGTTTTGAGTTATGTTATGCCCCAGAAAAAAAGCACACAAATTCCACTGAAATCACAGCTGCAGCGCCACACACAGGCCCTAGGACAGCAGGTTGCTTTAGCAAATGCTAATAATGCCAGGTCTGCAAAGGCATGACATAGCTTACTTGGACTAACAAGCACTCATCATTTTACACGTTATAAGTAAATATTTCCCTTCTGGATAGTTAAAACACAGTGAAATGATAATTCAGCATTTGTTGCCAGAAAGATAAACCCTGCAAAAAATCCATATACTTAGTATCCAAGGCACTACACAGAGCTGTCATGAACTTCTGCTTTGCATATCTGCATTGAAAAAAATAGTAACTAATACATTTGATAAATTCTAAGAAATAGATCTGCACATCTAAATTACCTCGTTTCACAATATTATCCAATGTCACACACATTGTGGGTGCAGTAGACTGATGTTTCCAATCAAGATAAATTAAGTTGCTGCCATTGACTTCACTACAGAGAGCCTTGAAGCCTTTGTCTAAATTACTTGTATATGGGCAACAGCAATCGCAACTAAAAAATTTGGTTTAATGGGATTATGGTATTTCCTTATTTATTATTTTAAAAAAATAGTTCTGTAACATCTTGATAATGTACAGTACACATTTGTACCATGGTTTTGTACAGTTTGCTGAAAGCAAATACAAATCTTAAACCTTTGCATTTTAGCTGTTCTCAAAAAGGCTGAATAAAAATCTGTCATTGTCATACCTCCATTATAAACATACGTATCTTGGTTTACCAATGTGAGTTCTTTTGTCCTTTCTACAGCACGCTACTGCAGCACACCAAACTAAGAATTTATATGAGCAGACACCACACTTCAAACACTACATTAGTACGGTTATGGGGGTCGGCACCTACCCCCTTATCCTCATCCTCCACATCCTCATGCTGTTCAATTGCGCATGCTTCTGTTGAACTCACCAACCGTGAGGTCTTCAAAAAATCTCGCTCTCTTGGCTAATGAATATAACAGACAAGAGACACGACAGCAAAGACACAAGACAGACCACAAATGAAAATAAGAGCATGAAAAGAACATAATGAAGAGAACAAATACCAAGCAAGGGAAGTAATGCTCACAAAGAAAGGAAATGACACCTGAGGAGTGTGTTAGACAATTTCAGGGACATTTTATCCTTGCTATTTGTAAGTTACTCCCTTTAATGCAAAGGAATATTAAGCATCCAATACTTGTTAAAATAAAAGTTGTAAAGAAAAGGGAAAAACAGAAAAAAAATAGCGCGTTACCTTATTAAGAAAGGAAGTCTCACTGACCACAAGAAATGAAGAGAACAGATTGCATTCCCCCACAGAATTCACAGTGGAACATTTTACCAACAGAAATACAACTTGTGTCTTTTGTATCAAGTCAGGTTATGGAAAATATCAAAGAAATCTCCAGTAGTCAATATGCAAAGAGTTAACAAACACAGCGAGTGTATACATAACAAACTGGAACCACTGCATTCTGATCTAAAAGCTTACCAAGGTGTCTCCAGAAAGGACTTCTAAAAGTGAGATCAAGTTATGTCCATCTCTCAGGTCTTCATATAGGTCATTCACGTGCTTTCGAACCTGCACAGATAAAATATAAAAATAAAATAAGATTCCCATTTATACCAGAGCATTCACATTCATATTAATACAGTTATTGTTTAATATATAGATATACCTCAGATATACCTCAGCATGGCTTTTCAATTTTTTTCACTTTCATGACAAATTTTAAAACTCAAATTAATTGCCACAGGTAAAATTCACATCTATGTCTGCACTCACACATTCCCATCACATTTTATTTCATTTTACTGAAAAAAAAAATAATATGAAGCTATGGGTAGTGAACACATAAAGCAATGAAAAATCAGTATCTGACAATTTAAGTAATACCAGATATCCACCTATTTTGACCTGAATAACGACCACTTACAGATGAGACTAGCTAGACCCAATGAACTGCAAAAAAATAAACAGAGCAAAATCCTGTCTTGACATACGTGTTACTCTACGTGCCCCCTAAGAGATGGTCAGCCTTTGCCTCATTTAACTAAATTGAGTTGAGAAGGGTTGATCACCAGCAGACCCTGCAAGGCCAAGTATGAGTGAAGGAGCAGACATAATGAGAAGAGAGACAGCTGAAAGCCCTAACTTTTCCAATAGGCACAACAAAGCTGGGGGATGTCTGTCCACAGGCCAACTACTTGTGTCTTAGTATTAGCTTACTTAGCTCAAATATAACTTTATCTGAAATTTCTTAAACAATTTCAGCCATCTGCTCTTTAAATATGAAACAACGGGCCTCATTTCTCAGAAGCAGAGATTTTTGACCCTGCCAGCCAGGGCAGAGGCTGAGGACTTTCCAGCTAGTTTAATGTTGGTTCCCTGGCATTTCCAATCAAGCACCGGATCAGAAACTTCTAAGCTTCCAGAGGATAAAATGTGACATCAGAAATTTCTTCTGAAGTTACTACCTCTACTAGAGACAAATTGTACCTCCAATATGAGATCTATGGGATGCTTCCCTGACTGCCAACATCTCCGCATGATTGACGATGGCAGCAGGAATTGACCCAGATCTTCAACTTTACACAATGACTCTGTTTACCTGACTTTCAGGGGAATGTCTAGACTCGTCTTGTTGAATAAATGTCTCCGTATTGATGATTAGCTTCAGAAATGCTTTTTAGTTCAGGTTTTCTTACTTCAACTTTTAAGCATGACATTACCCTGCAACCTATTTTTACAAAGACTATCGTCTTAATTGGAAATAATGTCATAGCATATTTACACTTGGGCTGACAGCTAGCCAGAACAAGCCATCTAGAAGACTATTCCAAACTGACAAAGTTTTCCAAAGCGTTTATAAAGACTCTACATACGCAGTCAATTTACATACATACCAGAACTCTTGCACATACACAGTTTTACATGCTTATACACATACAAAAAATAATAGAATTCTAGTTGTGATTCTAAAGAAAACTCCCGTAAGCAATTAATTTAAAAAATTTCCAAGAGAAAAAATATCTGGTAATATCGAAGTACTGTTAAGCTGAATAAAGAAACAGAAACACAATAGATGTACTCCTACTATATCTGTAGTGGAAAAAAAAGAAAAGGGAAGCTGTGAAGATAGCACTAAAATCTCTGATATGAGATTTGATTACGCTAAATCCTGAAAAGATGGAAAGCATGAGAGTCTTATAATTTTTAACCTAAAACATCTGTTACTTTTTGTTTTCCTATTCCAAGAATTATGCCAAACTGAGTGCTAAACTCTTTCCAATAAAAGCAAGCAATTTTTTTACAAGAAAACCCCATGAGAGGGTTGCCCAATATGCAGGTATCTGAATTGTGGGATAAGAAAATACTCCAGTTTCTAATATGTCTGCTTTTATTTTCCATTAGATGCAAGACAATTTTGTTATCCTGCTGGTCTGTCTCTCATAACTTACATTTGTTGACTTTCTGTTTGTTTCTCATACTCTGAGGTTTCCAAAGGATTACAGAGACAACCATCTTCCTCAACTTATCTTTCTAGAAATCACAGATGCTTCAGAGATGAACTCATACTGTGTATGAAGAAAGTGGCACAGAGCTGTCAAAACAGGAAAACCAGCAGTATGCCTTAGATGTTTGCCCAGTTCTGCCATTGGCTGACAATTACTATGAGAATTAATTATTTAGGACATACCACGTTGGTATGCTGGTACAGGACAACATAATATATCAGCTCAGTATCCTAAGCAGCTGATGTGCACCTAAGAAGGTGTATTTGGGCAACTGATGTGCAGCAAGCATGTTAAGTCCAAGCAGCAGACTGCTTTTTTAAAAGGAGCATCTTGTGCTTCTTCAGAGATCCTACACTGACACTTCAGAAAAACTTGCAAATTCATCTCTCTCAACTATCACTTGGGTAGGTCTCACCTCTCAACATGTATAATAAATTCTTAGATCTTTAAATGCATAAGAAACATATATTACTATTTCATTGCCGTTTTGCTGCCACATTCAGCCTCCTTCAGAACACATAGTACCACAAGTACTAGATGCAGATGAGGGGGTTCCTCAATGAATCTGTGGGATCTGCTGAGCCCTACAGCATTTCATTAAGAGTTCTTGTGGCTTTTCAATAAAATAACTGAATTGTCAGCCCTATATTTTGCAAGGTCCATGTGCCAAGTAGGCTATATGTTGCCTCAGGCAACTTTTTGCAATATACCCACATGAGTGTGGCAGATTTAATAATTTCAGCATAAGAAGAGATTCTTTAAGGAAGACGTGGGAGATGCCGAGGGTCATCTGACAAAACTTAAACATGAGAGGCAAAATGGCTTCATCAGTCAAAAGGAGACAGAGAGAATTTAAGGCACTCACATGTGACTCATCTTCTGGCATGTACACTGTGATGTTTGTGGCAAGGAAAGCTCCATCTACCTTGATGTGAGCATGAGATATCATACTTTCCCAATAAGCTTAAGCTTTTCAGTCCAGTGCCTTGGGGAATCTGTGCTCCCACTACTAAAAAAAACAGTTTTTAAAACTGTAGCAGTCACAGAGCTGCAATCTTGCCCCCAGCATGTTAGGCACTCGACAAATGAAGACCATAAAGATGGCTGCCACCTCTGAAAGCCAGCAATCTAATACCCCACATAACTCACATAGCTTTATCATACTGTTCAGCTGACACATCTGGTTGTCCTTACAATCAAGCTGCTATCAGTTCCAACCTCACGTACCATTGCTCTTCTGCAGTTAAAGACCCTGGCCCACTGGGCCTGGCTTCCTCCTCTGCTGGCGTTGCAGCAAACCTATCACCGCTGCCTTCAGCCTGCCTGGTTCTCGTTTCCCTCGACAGAAACGAAGCCATGATTCAGCTGCTGGGTGCGCACCTATAGGGCTGGTTTATGTTTATGTTTAGGGAGTATGCCACTAGGCCTCCACCTGCTCCTCCAGAACGACCACGGTTTGCCTAAGTCCTGACAGTCAGTTGCCCACAGACATCTTCCTCAATACCCATCTTTGAGTATAAACAATCACTCATACCATGTTTGAGATGAATACACATCTCAAACAGCCCTAGATAGCCCTACTTAGGGAAATGAATCTGCACACAGCGATCTCTGTTCTTGCCATGGGTCACAGCAAAGAACAAACCATATTCCATAACAAGCCCGTTTCTTACAATTTTTCTCTATATTATTAGTTGTGTTGTGCTGATGCTGGAACAAAATCTATAGTATTACACTATAAAACCACAAACTGCTTATATTTATATGGGTAAAAGGGCAAGGGACTGTCCCTTCTGCTTCTGCAAGCAAAACCAGCTTGGTCTTGAAAGGGATGGAGAGAAGATGTACAGGATAGAGTATAGCAGGAAGTTCACTCTAACACTACCACACCTCTGTGAAAACACATAAAAATCACACCCTTTTTTTTTACTCAGAAGTAAATCTGTCCGGAAAATAGGTTGTGGCCCTTTCTGTGCATATAGTGGGTGCACACCCAGCATACGTTCAGGGAGACCTCACATCCATGTTATAGTACAACATATTCCAGACTAGCACCTAAAATGCAAGGGACCACGTTCTCGACTGAGATAGGGCAGGAAGGAGCAGAAACAAACGTTAATGTGCTGCAGAATCTCTGAAGTCGAGCCAAAAGAGGCAGGAGTATACAATCAGATCAGGCAGGAATAACCAGAAGGAACCGCCACGTACCGGAGGCCACCAGGAACGCCTCCAAGGAAGTGAGGCAACTGCTGCGCCCCTGGCAGGCTGCAGGGCTTTGAAACAAAGCAGAGTTTTGTGCTCACAGACTTGCAAAATCATCCATTTTTACAGGGTGAGGAAAGCAGGCTATTGTAATTTAGTATCTTAAAACATCAGGAGTCTCCTTATCTATACTATAACTAAGTTGAACCAATCATTATGAGAAGATGCTAAATAAGACTTTTCTTATAGTTTCCAGAAAAGGCAAAATTAGAATCAAATCTGAATCACGTTTATTTTGAAAAACCAAAGGTCAGCTGACAAGCCTTTATAAAACCAGTGTCGTCCCCAGGCATCATCAAGAATTACAATATTACAGATCCAACAGAGGCTTTTCAGACCACACAGCCTGGGAAAGTCTCTTCAAGTACCACTCTCTTTGCTTCTGGAAGCAAAGTTAATTAAATGCCCAACAGACATAAAGCATTACTGCTTTTCCAAAGGAAAATGGGATAAGGCTCAAAAGTTAGAACTGTAATGGGTGTGTTTGGGAAAAAAGGGTCAGGCCTTAATTACCACTGAGGTCACCAATAAGGCCAAATGACAGCTGGCACAAAGCCATCGTGAGTTTCACAATAAACTTGAAATTTATTCTTTAAGAATCTGATTCAATGCCCATGGAAAAAAGATCCCTTAAGACTCCCATTCACTTCAGCTACAGTAAAACGCTTTTCTCCAAGATAATAGACACAGATAAGTTAAGAGCGCCTATAATTACACTGGCCCACAGAAAATGCCATCAGCATTCAGATCGCTGAAAAACTGCTGTGGCCACTGCATGAGATCCTAACGTCCTGATGAGTTTTCCCTAATGTTTCAGCTTCCTAAAGGATAAATGGTATTAAAAGCCCTACTCATGAGGAAACAGTTTCCTGTAAGTTTTGAAAATGTCTATGTTTTAATTCTTTCACCTTTGAAAATTAAGGAATCACAGTGGCAGTTCTAACTGCATTATAACAAACAAACCTATACTATGAGTAAAGAATAAAAAAACCTCTCATAGAAAAAGTTGTATTTATGTAAAAACATAAAGGTTTACTATGCCAATGCATGCAGCATGATTTATGAGAAACACTCTAAAATTCTGAACAAGTTGTAACAAGATCCATGCAGCATGTAATTGTCAAAATATCAGATCTGTCAAAATATTCCCACGTGACTCATTTGCCAGGCAAGGCTGCTGCTTCAAACATCTTCAAGACTACTTATTTTTCTCTACAGACTTCTTCAATTCCCTCGTGTAAAGCGCATGAGTTTTGCTCAGCATGCTGCAGGGCCACTCCACCTCAGGTCATTTCCACCCCGATGGGCTGCAAGGCGCAGCGAGGCGCTGACCTGCGGTGCGTGGCCAACCTGATGTCATGTCAAGAGATCAGGGAGCCGAAGCGGTTACATGCAGATGGGCATCCTCCCCCGAGTCTCTCATGTTCTTCAGTGTCCTTAATTAAACCCAAATTTATTCCTGGGGAAAAAAACGAACTGTAAAAACACACCATGGTCATGATCTTTGCTTCGTACTGAATCCTATTCAGTGAGAATCCTATTAAACTGCATCCGTTCTGTTTAAAATAAAAAAAAAAAAAAAACACCACACAATTTCTGTCAGAATTTAATCACTGGCTAACCCTGCAGCAGTGACCTCTGGGCACAGCTTTCTCCAGGGGACAGGCGCAGAGCACAGGCTGCCTGAGCACTGGGCTGCAGACGGTGCTGTTCCCCCGGCTCCGGGCAGGCACACACACTCTAGCACTGGACACGACACCCACTGCCCAGGACACGCCAGCCCAACAGCATGGGGCACAGCCAGGGCCAGTAGTGAGATGGCACAAGGGGAAAAACACGTGCCTGGTCTCTTCTGTGCATCTATTCACTTGCAAGCAAAGTCTGGTGATTCCAGGTTTAGGTCCAGTGGTCCGGAACTCACTTTCTCTCTTTTCTTCTGCTTGCCAGTCTGATAATCCACTCCACAGGAAATATTTCCTGCAGTTCACTGAAAATAAATTGTTCTTTGTTTCACACTCATAAGTAATTTTCTAGCTATTTTATTTTGGTTATTAGTTTTCCCAAACAACCAGCACAGCTAATGCTACTTCATTTCATAAAGCCCCTTTACCATTTCAAATACTTTTACTAAGTCACTTTTAAACAAGTCTCCCATACAACGTGAGTTCAACACCCCTGACCTTTCTTTATAACAGATGTTTCCCAACTGAAGATTCATCCTTGGCTGCATCCTTCACTTTCTCATCTGGTCAATGCTTTGCACTCTATTTAGCATGAGAACTTGTGATTTGGACACACTTCATGTGTGTCACTCCTCTAAAGCCTTGTCCTTGTATCTAAGCTTGGATCAGTCACAATTTTATTTTTTTTGTATTAACCTTCACATCTCCACACAACTCGATCGTCCACTTAACCCATTGCTTTTGCATACTCTCTCGCATTTTGTCACCAGACTTCAATTGTTTCACATGTCTCTGGATAACTGTTAAAAAATTAACTTCATC
Organism: Chlamydotis macqueenii; assembly: GCF_036417535.1. Lineage (NCBI taxonomy): Eukaryota > Metazoa > Chordata > Aves > Otidiformes > Otididae > Chlamydotis > Chlamydotis macqueenii. The sequence continues at coordinate 27,258,906 of NC_141558.1, forward strand.
AAAAAAGGCACTTGTATGGCTTAAGGTAAATATATTGTTGCTCAATTCATTAAAAAAAAAAAAAAATCAGGCCATTGCTAAATCTTGTCCTTACATTTCTCCTCTTATACTCCTATGCTTGATTTCATGAAATGCCTTCCAATATTCTCCTAATTCCCAATCAGCAAGCATACAAACAAGTGCATAATGTTACACGCATATAAATATGTTACACGCGACATAAATATGTACATCCATGAGTCCTTTTCTGGATTTCAGTAGTTGTGTGATATCTAAAACACCATTATTGTACAGAACAAGTTTAACCAAATATCTTAAATGGAAAAATCCTTCTTTTCCACCTCCTAGGAAAAAAAAAATTGTCTCCATCCCAGCTCACACATCTCAAATCTTTTTGATGTAATGGGCTGAAAGGTTCTGTTCAACCAACACTGGTCCAGCCAACTTAGAATACCTCTACAGGTCCTACTCCACTTATTCATCATCATTATCGCAGCACTACCCTCAATGGTTTTAACACTTGCACAGTCTTGGTTGCCTGCTTGTAACTTTACGTATCAGGATCAGCTAATCCATCTGAGTGGAACCCATGCTGCACAGATTCACAAGCTCAGTAGAAACAGGTATCTACTAACACAAAATGGACATCTACTCCATTACTGGTACAAACCTAAAGTCCTAAAATAATAATTTAAGTTACAGAAGTATACAGCCAGCTTTAGTATCTATTTCACCAAAGTAACCTTCGTTCTATAGACAGCCTTCAGCAAGGCCGGGGGACAGATGCCACATGTGGCACGTCATACGAGATCTCATGCAATTCCATGCATGCTCCCAGCCCATTAACACTTCTTGCATGCGTTGGGATTTTAATGCACAGCACGTCCATCTCTCTCCCCTGTTTTGCACCTCTGTAACCTTTTATGATTTTTCCCCAATCCAGTACTTCTGTTCAAATGCCTTTGTGTATAAGATTACATAAAGATATTTCTAAATCTTAGAAAAACTAAAAAAATATCTTTATAAAACCCTCTGTACATCTCTATCACATTTTACAGCTGTTAGGAGATAGTACCTCAGCAGGTATTACTGACGATATTTGAAGTGTGACTCACAACCTGCTTGAAGCCTCACTTGTGACATCTATCCTGTCCCCTTTTTAAAAGATTTTACTTACAAAAGCATAAATACAGATTAATGAAGAATATAATGCAAGCATCACCAAGTTTCACTTTACAGGGTAGCTCACTGAAAGACAGGATTCTCACTAGAACGGCAGGATTGACGCAGACTAAAATCACTGATGTAATGAAAGTACAAGATTTAGTAAAGAACTTGGCATTAATCAGCTCTAAGACTCAAAGTTGAATATTATTTTGCCAGAGATGGGCGGGGCCTTACTAGGCTGTCACAGAATAATACAATCACAAGGCTAAGAAAGACTGAACAGTTCACCTCACTCAACCCAGTGCTGTGGAGCAGACTGAGCTTGGCTAGAACACCTCAGAGATGCTTCTCCAATTTATTCTTGAAAATTCAAATGAAAAAAAACCATAATAATGGAATACATATACTTCAGTGTTTTACTACATCTACTCGCTTTTCGGAGAGAAGGATTTTTCCTTGCTGATCTTCATCTTCTTAAATCTTCTGTAAACTAAACTGACTTTTTTGTTGCCCCTCCCCTTACAGTCTGACCATGGAAAACACTTGTTCATCAGCCTCTGCATAACCACCTTTATATATACTGAGGACATGTTATCACAGCTCCCTTCAGTCTTCTCTACTCCAGACTAAACAAACTCAATTATCACAACCTGTCCTTGATCTTCCAAGAAAACTTCTTATCTTTAATGCTTTATTACAGATGTCTGCAAACCTCTTGTCGTCGCAAAGATCAGGAGTTGCGCAGCCAGGCAGAGTTTCACAACCGTGTGCCCACAAGCACGCTTCTGTGCCTATGAAAAGGCAGAATTACAAGTGGTCTCCTCATCTCCCAAGCACAACACTGGTCCACAGGCAGGGTGAGAAGCTCATTTGTAGATACTGGAGCTCCATGGGCATAAGCCAGTACAGCCCAGTGCGGGCAATGGACCATGTAAGATTCATGGCAGGGCAAGGGTGACGCTTCTTGCTGACTAACATAACAAAAGGCCTGAACCAGAGAACGGTACAGCCCCAGCGTCAGAGAAACAGGGGTAACACTAAGAGGATGAAGTGACAGAGCTTGAATCCTCACTTGACGATGCGGCACAGCAAGGGCAGCGGGCACTTGGATGCCATCTCTGGGTGGAAGGGAGACGGGCTTATGCACTGAGCCTCCCAGAGCCAGATGATGCTGCTGCGGCACCTGATGGCAGCCACGACAGCAGCAACAACCAACAGCACTGGCTCTTCTGAGTGCCAGCTCTAGCTGCAGCTGCAGCTGTTACTGATGGCAGTATCCAAGCAAACCATATCTGGGATACTTTCATTCAAATTTTGTGACAGTAATCTGCTAATAAGACTACATGTGGTAGCATGTCAAAAAATGTAGATACGCCATGTACACCACTTTCCCTTTGTCCACTTGCTTTCAAAAACCAGTTGGTCCACAGTCTTCCCAGGGAGAGAAATTACCCTGCAAGCTCTGTAACTCCTCACTCTTTTCTTCCGCTTGGGAGAGAGGTATTAAGCTCACTGTAACTGCAGACTCCTAGGAGTCCCTTGTCCTCTCTGAATTCTTAAATAGAATAATAAAATGTTATAAATCACTCAATTAGCTCCCAACTATCAGGTGAATAAAGCTGTGCAACCAGAAAGCACATAACTTATCTGAATACTCTTCACTCTGCTCTTTCCTTATCTGAACTTTACTCTCATTTTGTTAAAACATATTTCGTCAAGTCAGTATTTTGTAGACTGAAGAGGTCAGAGTAATTCAGACTTTTCTACACCATTCAACACTATTCCTCATTTTTTTCTTTAGTAATGCATCCACACTTCTCCTTTTTTCTTCATATTCTCACTTAGTTACAGAACCTTTCTCCTGTAAACTTTTATGTCACACTCTTACTGTAACTCCTTCTGGACCTTTCACTTGTCTGATTTTGCCTCAGCATGTTTTACTAACTCCTTCATAGAGCTCTTTAGTCCTGTTGCCCTTATTTCCATTTCTCGTAGGGCTCCTTTGTATTTCACATGTTTCTTAAAGGAGCAGTATATTCCATACCATGCCTCCTAGCTGTCCTGCCTGTCTGCAGCGTGCCTTTATGCCTCCAACACAAACGCCTTCAATGACTGCCAGATCTCCTGCATTCCTCCCTCTCCTGCATTACTTCCCCAGGAGACCCTACCTACTGGTTTCCCCAGTTCCTGCTACTTAGAAATTCATTGTTCTTTTTTTACTTCTCACTTCTCTTTTTTCTTTGAAAGCTGAGCCTGGAATTTTGCAATCACTTGCTTTTAAGTTACCATCCTTTTTAAATTTTGAAGTAGTCCTTCCCAGTCAGTCCAGACCTAACTAACCAGCACTTTTGCTAGCGACTTTCTGAATGCGACAGACTGAAGGTCTCTCTGGCTGGCACTTGTCTCACAAGACACATGTCCACACCGGAGGCAGCCACCCCAACTCCTGCAGCTGGCAGGGAACAGAACAGCGAGCGTGCTCTGACCTGGTTTGCACAGGTTGTGATGGTTGTGCCGCAGAAATACCTCCGTCTTGCAGAGGCTACAGAGGGCACCTTTGTAGGTGTTCAAATGCAGACCTCCACATCTGCTCCTCCTCTACATTACAAGGATAAATTATTTTCCCCCTTGTCACACAGTCCTGTCTTTTTGATGTTTGTTAGTGACCAAAAATCTACTGTCAACTACCTTCCAGTTCAGCGCGCCAAATGGACAGCAACCGTGGCCAGTTTTTGTCTCACTTTATCTTTGGCCAGAGACAGACACACCGCAGTGTTTGTTACACAGTGCCACTACTTTTCTTCAGCTATCACGCTTCCAACTTGCCTTCTCCTTTCCAGCCCTGTACTGTGTCACCAAACATACTTCACCAGGGATGAGTTGCTTAAATCGTGCCAATGTAATGCTAATAACATCAAACGCCGCCAATAAATCTGGCTTCCACAGCTGAAAACTACAGAGATACACTAACTCAGACCAAAGGCAATACACTCCACACCTGCCTAAAGCACATAAAATATAAGGCTGGCAGATGTGACATTGTTCTGATTAAAGCCAAGGTACTGTATTTCAGTAGGAAGATGAGGATTTTAAACATTATGTTGATATATTTAAATTTCCTTGCTCAAAGCACCATAAATGCCTTTAGCAGACGACACATTCTTTATATGAAAGATGTACATGTTTATTCTGATACCTTCTTAGGTAATGGCTTTCCAAAGTATACAAAATGCTGTTATGAAATGAAATATTTTTGGTAATGTTTATGACTGAATGTTGGAGGTTGCTTACTGTCTGGAGTCCACATATTGGGACAAATACTGCGCCCATTGGAGCCAATGGCACAGTTACACTGACCCCATGGGAGTGAGATCAGGCCAGAGTATTTCTAAACTGATACAGAAATGGTTATCAAATGTGGATACATCAAAAGTACACAGATAAAATATAATTCCATGCATAATATAAGAATTAATTAAAAAGGCAACACTTAATTGCAAATGGTAGAATTTTCTCTCTTGTGATCTCTAAGGAATAAATAATACTAAATAAAATCTATGCTGAGAGTGAATTGCAAACGATGAACACACAAAAAGAGAATGAATTAATATATTAATATATTAGTCTGTCATAGGAAACATTGATCCTAGTGGCTCTATCTCATCATACAGTAACCTTATTGTAAACTTAATTCTCCTTACATTCATTCTTTCATATATGAGCACTTACATAAAAAACAATTTATAAAAATTCAAACACCACAATAAAACATACACTCAACTGGTTCAATAGTGCTGCATGCCATAAAAATATCGATGCACTCAAGCTATCATATATTTCACGGATATTTAATTTACTGTTTTCAATTATTCTCTTTCCTGCTCCCAATTAGTCATGAAGTCTGCATGCATTAAGAGGATCAAATAAACTTGAAATCTGTGGCACAGTTTTTATTGACTTGGATTTATTCATTTATTTGCTTGCAGAGAGATTTTGTGATGCAGTTTATCATTAGCCTCTAAAACTTTGCACAAATTTCCTCCTCTTTTTCCGCTTTAACTTCTGGCATTCTGTCAGTGCTTTTCCTTGCTGTTTCCTGGCTACATTCCTCCCTCACCTAAACTTTGATTAAAAACCAAAAAAGCCCTGAGTTTGCTTGCTGACCTGCTTTGCAAACATCTATAGATTATACTAAGCAGATGAAAGATGCTGTGCAGTTTACCTCCAAGTGGAAGATTTTTGAAAAATTTGTACACAATATGGCATGAATTAACTCTAATTGTGCATATTTCCAGGGATAACAACAAAATCAAATACTTTTTATACCATTAACTGATTTCTTCTTCAAGAGTTATTTTTCCATATTTTTTAGAAAGAGCACGTCTCAAAGAAAAAACACTTCAAGAACTTCTAGAGTACTCCTGAACATACAAGAGCAAATTTTTTAGGAAAAAAAAACTGAAATATTCTTCTGTCTACCAAGAAGACAATAGGCCTTGCTGAAAAACAGAATAGAAGAGGAATACTGATACTTCATCTGTATCCAACGCCTAAAGCGATCTGCCGATCTGCATGTCACGTTGGAAGTGGGATTTTACAGGACTTGCTCCCAGCACAGCTTGCAGCAGCTGTCAGAGCTACCTAATGGGAATACATAGAAGACTCATTTAGATGCACTAGCACAGCAAGCAGTCTTCATCTTATTTTCCTTAACACAGGAAAAGAAACCCAAAACATGTTTTTTTCCAAGTATGTTTCAAAAATGAAAGGTGTTAAATCAAGGCTTTTTTAAAAACCAGTCACTACCATTAGACTAACACCAGGTGCCTCATCCCTTAAAATAAACACAAATATAGAGCTAAAAAGCATTCATTTCTAAAAGAAGAGGAGGTGGGAAATTTTAAATAACAGATTAACTGCATGGCTAAAAAGGAGATAGTGTAGAGTAGTGTTATCTGAAACGATAGCCACTAGTGTCGGTGAAGTGCCGACTTTCAGCAAGGGAAGGGCTGTGCTCTATCAGGAACGGTTCCTGTGCCATTAAGCACGTACCTGAACATTTCACAAAGCAATCGACCTAAGTGGCCATTTACAAACCGCGCGCTGCCTCAAGGACACACAGGAATCAATAACTTCAGGTTTCTATTCTGAATTATTCATTCAGTCTTCGCAAAACAAAAAGCTGCTCTCTCTAATGCGCTACCACTGCAACAAAGCACAGGATTTTGAACACAGATTTTTTAAAAAGTAGTTTCAAAAAGCATTTTGTCCAGCTACTTATAAAAACCTTCTTGCCCTTAGGACTTTTAAAAATGACTTTTGGAGCAGCTAACGATTGTGCAGGGATGCTGCCCATTGCTCCCATCACCAGCAAGTTTGCATTGCCGCTAAAAGGTCAGTTAAGATTCTCTACAACTTTTTCTTCCATGAAAAAGGAAGGAAAATTACCCTTGTAGGGAAAATACCTGGGTGCTCCTTGTATTCTCCCATCAGAGTACTGACCTAGCTAGTCTCTGGATATCTTGCCTTTGGTCCCACTTTGTGTGCATCGTATTTTCCAATTTAAAAAAAAAAAAAAAATTAAAATATTTTCAGTATTTCAAAATATCCTGTTTAATCTCTCAAGATTAAGATCCGGCGCTACAAAAATATTTTTCAATTGGTTTAAGAAAGGAAATGTATGACAAGAATTTGTCTGCTTTCACTCATTTTTCACCAACAACTTTATTTCCCCACTTCTATTTCATTCTCCCTCTGTATTTCACACTTCTGTCATTCCTTCCCTAGGTTTTGGGGTCCGGGATTCAAAGACGTATCAGGAAGAATTTCTGGGCTTTAGTGGAAATTGGATTTCTCTTCGGGTGCTTTAGGACCATGCAAATGCTACACCAGAATGAAACCTCTTTCTTCCAGATGTACCTGTTCTTGTTACATCAGAAGTTACTTACTACTGTAACGTACTAGAATTTAACATCCTATTTTGATATCAGCAAAGCGAAACACTTGCTGGAAGCAGAGGCAGGCTTAGAGAAGTGAAGAGAGGAGATCTCTACCCCACTGCCACACTACGCTGGCATGCGAGTTTCCCCCTGGAAGCTCATTCCACAGCAGCAGGTCAGTCTAAAGTCCAATATCTCACCTCTCCAGCCCATATGTCAACAAGAAGTAGAAGATAACGTTTAAACTGGAGCCCCACCACCAGACATTAAACAGTAGCCTTAGTCAAGTGCAGTGCTCTAATCAGCCCTCAGAAAATCTATTACCAATTCAAAAGAAAAACTTCAGCATTTAAAAAATGTAGCGACAGCCCACTTGATCTTAAACTGTAGAATTCAGAGATAACTTAAACAGTCGAATCTTGCAAATAACACACTACATACCTGTCTCTAAAACTATGTATCTCAAGATCATTTGCAGGAAATATTTCTGCAATGACTATGTTTCTAGTTTAGCGAAGTACACAAATATATGCTTAACTAGCCAACTGAACTGACAAGGGACTCATCTTACACGCTGATTTTTATACACTACGCACTTACATGCTTCAAATCCAACGCAACTAAAGATGGGCAATGGAGGGCAGAAGAGCAAATATTTCTATATGAAGATGAAGGCCTAAGGCCACTGACCTTGGCAAGCAAGTCAAAAGGATTTAGTGCGAACTCTTTACCCCGATATCCTCACAGGTTTAGAGTCTAAATCTTTTTTAAGCTACTCCAGAGAGGCTGACAATATGGCAACGATGACTGTGCATGTTTTTAAATTGTGTAAAATAATGGTGTATATAAATATACTTTTCAATACACTGCTCTTCTGTAAAAACAGGCCAACTACTGTTAAAGGACTGCTCTCCAAAAAGCTTCAGATAGGCTTTTCTGCTTCCTGTAGAAAATTAAAACTGCATCTTTAATACAGAAAAAGATTGGTAGCCTCTATAAACTTGGTAACAATTCTCTTCAATTAGAAGCATAAATGCCTGATGGTTAATCTGGAGATTGCATTTTGCTGCCAGAGTACTGGCAATCTTCCTGTATGTTTTTTTTCTTTAAATCTAATTTGCCTGAAGTACTGGACAACTGATACATTTCTTATATTGTAAAGATGAGGTAAAATCCAGAAGGCAAGGTCTGCTGCCTCTGGTCTTTTCTCATTAGCAAGTAGAAGATTTCTGTGAGGACAGAGGGCCACTCGGGTATTTCAGCATTATGGTGAGGAGGTGTCCACATAGGAGGGAGTCCTTGAAGCAGCTGTATCTACACCACATGATTCCTTTGGGACTAGAAAATCTACAAAGGAAAACCTATTGGTATAAGTAGTATTAAAAGCCATTCTGCAACTCCAGACTCATCCTGAAAGGTTGTGCACAGCTGCTGCTGCACAGGGGCTGATGTCAGGACCACTCCTGATGGCTCAGTCATTGCAGGAAGGATCAAAAGACCACTATGGAAGAGAGGTCTCTTGCTAAAGACAAAATTGGGACCAACTTCACATCCAGGTCTTGCTAGATCCCCAAGTCATGCCATTTCCAAGAGCTACCCTGGTTTCAAATTTTCAAAAGCTGTGAAAACAGAATTTTGCATCTTCTAAAGGTTCAAGGAGCCCTCAAAAAAAAACCCAGTTTATTTCAAACATCGCTGAAGAAATTCTATTCTGCTTCAGTGCCTAGCATTTCTCTAATACCCACAATTACAGTCATAAGAGTAAGTTGCCCCCTAAAAAAAAAAAAAGGCCCAAGCAAATCTTTCCAATGGTGTCTGAACATTATAATAATTAATTCTCAACTGTGACAGTTTGCAGATACATTTTTACTTAATGTGACTTGTACATAAATTCAACCTCTGAATTTAAAATTAAAAAAAAAAAATCAAAGCAAGTTATGTTAAGTAATTATACAATCAATTTCTCCAGAGAAATGCCTAGCCCAGACAGTTGGTGCTGAAACAGCAGATTAAATTTAGAACTGAAGGGCCATGCAGTGAAGGTGAACTCGCAGCTTTTAGTTCTCTGTTGACTAAAAGCTGTACATGTAGTTATAATGACGTGTGCTGTCCCTGAGGCCAAGCTCACTGCTATCCAAAAGAAAGATATTTAAAAGTTGTTTTCATCCCTAGAAAGCCTCTATTTCTAATCCATGAGCAGCATACAGATGCCACGGGCTGATCTACAGCCATGCCTCTCAAGGTCATATCCCTGTCCTCAACACAGTACTTAATTAGAACAAAAACAAAAACCAAGCAACAAACAAAAAAACAACTTTTTTTTCATTGGCCTTAGCTGTGGTGCTACAGCCACAACAGTCTAATGCCAGAAAAGAGTCAAGCTTTGTAAAAAGAAATCATGTCCCTTAAACTTTGACTCATTTTAATTTCAAATGCAAGTATTCAAATAGATCACCTCGGGATATCAGACAGCAGCATTTCAACTCCCCATTGACTCCTCAAAGACAAAGTACATGCATTAATCTCACCATTTACGATCTTCCTTATTACATGTAACGCAGCTGCATCCTGAAATCAAACATTTGTTAAAACACACAATCACGGCTGTAGTAATCAGTCATCCAGACATCACAGAAATATCAACTGACCTTCATAAGATGCTGATTTATCCATTTTGTGAAGGTCTTCTTTTGTACTTTGTCCCGCTCATCTGAAGGTAAAAAGGAAAAAGAAAACGGTTTTCAACAGCTCTACAAATGATACAGAAGATTTTTTTCTTTTATGGACAGCTCCATAAAATTAGCATTCTAATAATGTTTAAAAACTGAATAGCCTATAAAAGCTCTGAAATGTCTAATTAAAGTAATAGTACACAAAAGTTTTTGCAGCACATCACAGCACATCACGCGAAAATTTCTTGGGCAGAAGCTCCAGGTGACAGAAGCTCCTGCAGGGTGACAGCCCCGCTGGTACGGTAACAGCACTACTAAGAAAAGTATAAATTCCTAGGAAAAGTTGATTGTTGCCTAAAATGTACTAAAAAGATCAAGTCAAACTTTTAAGAACTATAAATACTACTTATAGCCTCTAAAACCTAATTAATTATTAAAGTATTTACCAATAGAAAATCTCTTACGATATGAAAGCCGGCTTTTTTAATCACTATGGTTTTTTGACTGGAATATCACCCTTGTTCCAACATGCAAGGATGAGTTACAGCCTCAGTCAGAGAAAGGACTCTCTTTCTTTTAATCGTCTATGAAGTAAACAGGGATGTCCACTAACCCAGAGACGGGACCCAGCAACTACCAGCAGTTTGCTCCCTGGTGTGGCAGTGAGCATCATTGATTGCCCACAAAATATTCAGAAGAAACAATAAAAGCAACAGACTCTGGGTAAGAAAGCATCTCACTTATGGATGGGAAGTACATAAATGTATTCTAGTGAGCTACATTAGAGAAACACTAACCGCAGCTCCAGCGCCAGTTATCTCATCTCCACAAACCTATGTATGGTCACTAGCCAGTACAACTGCTACAGAGCCTGTTCACAGTCCCGCAGCTCCCCAGAGCAGGAGCTGCGGTGCATTAGGACCAGGACCATCTGTGCAACCCTGAAATAGCAAGATCCCGTAAGACCCTGTACAACAAAACCGCAGCTGTTTCATTGACTCCGGCTATTTGTAATGTGGCTGAGAATGAGCAATGAGCTCAGGTAGCAACACAAAAGCCCTTCTACAGCTACTGCCATCACTAGAAGATAGAATCTGATCCTGTATTTTACATTTTAAAAATACCATTTTCAGATTGTCAAAGGTAACATGAGTAAAAAAAAAAATTTAAAAAAGAAATTCACAAAGGTCCATATTCACAGACATTCAAGTCTGTGGTGTGATACTGAGGTCTTTCAAAACAGCATGACATCATACAAGGGGTCCATCCTGGGCCAAACCGGGCACTCTGTGCTGTTCCTAACAGCGGTGAGAAACGAGTATTCGGGAACAAATGCAAAAAGAAGAAAAGCAAAAGCCTGTAAAGCCTTTGTATGCTCCTCCCTTATGTGACTCACAGACTTTCCAAATGCTTATACATATCTTTGCATTTAAGAATCATAGATGCATTTTTTCTGTTATTTTTTTCAATTCTTTTTTAACACGCGTATAATTTTTGAGGCCCCAGTTCACTCTGGCAATGAGTCCTTCGGGTAGTATGTGCACTCCGTGCATATTTGGCTCTGTACAGAATAGCTGTTCCCTAAATGCTCTTCCCATGCCACTCAAGATCTTCCAAGCTTCCAGCATACCTGCATTGCAGCTGCACACTATTATTCTAGTTGAGGACCCAAAAAAGAGGAGTAAGAGACAAACAAAAGAGCAAAGCAGCACTACTGGAGAGAAAAACCTGACAGATTAAGAAAATCTTTTGCTATATATACATTTCCATATAGCCTTCATCTAGCAAGATAGCCTTTCCCACATCAGTTATTTAAGCTAATAAGGTAGAAGCTCTGGTTTGGTAGATGTAGGAACAGAAAAATCCCAGAAATAAAAGAAATCCAGAAATACTTTCACTTGTAACTGTTCCATTATGGGTAGCTGTTTTAAAAGGCACCTAAGTTTTCCCAACTGCAAAATTCAATACTCCAGCCCACAAGTGTACAATGTGTCTTTTTTTTTTTCCCTAAGGTAACCTCAGCTAGTTGTGATTAACTACTACGAAAGTTTACACTTTGGGACCTGTTACTGTGACAACAGGGGGGGGGGGGGGGGGAAGTTTAAAAATCCACTTCCTTTTATCGTGTTAGAACATGCAGTGATTATTAATTTCAACTCTATTTTCAATTCAAATGCCAATGTAAGTGATGCTTATTACCCATATTCATTTTATATACGCACATGCTACACATACAGTCATAGAAAAACTCTGTACTTGACATACACAAATGTGTAACCAGGAGGAAAGCTGTCCCCTGTCACGGTGTGAAAAACACTAGGATTCAAAAAAAAAAAAACCAAAACAGAACACCATACTAGTAATTTTTAATCAAAAACCAAATGCTTGCAGAAAAGCAAATGCACCCTATGAAGAAAACAGTGCAACAGTATTCAGTGTGCTCAAGCTCAGAGCAGAACATACCAAATAAGCCCCCCAAATGAAGCAGAAAACAGCTGACTATGAAAGAAGCAACGAAGGAAGGGAACCCACTGAAAGCCTCTTGAGAGACCTTCCCCCACGGAGAGCTCTGCCCTCTCGCAAAGGCAGCCCTGCCACCCTGCCAGCCCAGCGCACGCGTTACTGACCCATGCAGCACATTACTTCCACCAGCTTTGCGCTCCGGTCCTTTTCAGCTTCAGCAAACTGTCTCATTCTTCCCTTCAAAACTTCAGAGTTTCCTTTCTTTTCAAGGAAAGGAGAGCCAAGGAGTGACCAGGGCTTGTCCTAGCTGTCAGAAAACAGCAACTCCCCTTTTTAAAAAAAAAAACAAACAGGAGCAAACAGCCCATCTGCCGTTACAGCAAGCAAAACTGCAAACCCTCTGTATTAACTGACACTAGGAAGTAAATTAAGCATCTACGTTTGTTTGTTTTCAACTTTTAGGTCCATTAGTACACTTTAGAGTACAGATGTTGAGCTTTTTAAACCAGGAAGTCTTTCTCTGCCTCTATCAGCAGTGAGTAGCAAGGAAAGAGCGTCATCATGTAACAAGTTGCAGCAGGAGTGTTGAAGCCAAGGTAATTTAAGAATACAGGTGAGGCAGGAGCTACAGAAAGAAAACACATCTTCTGAGATCACCAGATCCGTAGACCATCACAATAGACCCCCAGTGTTAATTAATCAACTTGAGCTCCTCTGCTTTTACCTGTTATTGCAGATACATATATAGCAGACGTTATTCTGATATATCAGACATATGAACTGAGAGTCTCTTATACTTTATATGCTGGGAAGGTACCTCAACAAAACATCTCCAGTCTTAATAGATTGACACCTACATTATGAACCTACACTACATTACAGTAGCAAAGTACCATTCATCTAAAGAGGCTCCAGATCAGAAAATCTGTACTTAAAAAGCTCTTGCCGCAACTAAGGTATCTCAGTGCACGTTCTCGTCATTCCTCAATTCCAAGGACAAATTCAGGGCCTAGATCCTTCTTACACTGATGCCCCCTTCCACAAATCCCTATCACTTGCATGGATCATGGTGTCTGCAAACTAGATTGGTTTCTCAAGAGGACGGGTTTCCTACCAGAATTACACCGAAGGTGACATGTGGCATTGACACCCCTTGAATGCTCTCCTGAGGAGAAGCTGCTGAGTGGTCCTCTCTGCCTGAAGGCAACCTGAAATCATCTCTGAGCAACCACACCAGATGCCACCAGCTTGAATGAGCACAACAGTGCACTTGTCTCCACAATGATGTGAGGAAAGGCAAAAAGAGCAAAACTCCTCATTTTCTAGATGCTGCAAATTTCTGCCCTTCTTTCTTCATTCTAATGGCAAAAATATCAAAGTTTGAAGTTCCTCCACCTAGAGACAGACTTGCAAAAACATCTCATTTTCTTAGGCAGCTGTTTACATTGCCAAGTTACATTTGCTTCTCTGTCGGTATTTGTTTGCCTACACGAATGGCCAGATAGGCAACAGGTTTTTCTACATTAGTCCAGACATTTGGAAAAGCCTTGATAAGCATTACTCCTTACTCATGTATAAATGCACTCATGTTTCTGCACATACTGTTGCTATTTACAATAGCTATTTATATTAAAGTCAAAAGGCTGCATTAAAAGACCATTATTAAGGTTGGAAAGTGAAGCACTCAAAAGTGGAGTTAAAACAGAAATTAAAACTGGCTGTGAAACTTCAATACAACCCTCTTGAGAATACGTCCTACGATATTTAATTAAATGAACCTTTATTATTTTCTATGAGACAATTGCCTATTGCACAGAAGAGATGCTACTCATTTAAGGAACAGTTTGTCAATAATGTATTTCATGTTGCTGTTGAATATGGAGCACCAAACCTATTCATTGTTCATTTTTCAAGCTCTGAAGACAAAATTCATTTCATGATAGGTTTTCCTCTGGTATTCCTAACTACAGTGATCGAGCACATAGTATGGAATAATCTCTTATTCAGAACACCTAGGAAAAGAGTGAGGTATTATTCCCATTTTGCAGAGAAAAGAAGAACAGAGAAAATAAATATATTAATGCCCTGGCACTAAGACACTGAAAACCCAAATTTTCAGAAAAGTCTTATGTTCAAGGTTTAGTTTTCATCAAGTTCTGTTGCTCAGCATATCTGCAAACTAGACTCTAGTATCTCAAATGTTGCACTCAGAAAATAGAGCGTAGTTAATTTCTTGGAAAAACATTTGTTTCATGACACTCACCAGAATCAGAAACTTATATAAGAAACAGAGGACAAATCCAATTCTCTGGTCAGTGCTGAAGTGTCTTATCTAAAAGGCCTTCCTCTCAGCTCCTGCAGACTTGACCTTACCTTCTCACATGCCTTCCACATCTATACCAATTATTCATTCTCACTGATCAGTTAAGAACCAGGGGACACCCAACAAACCTATCAGCATCTGAAACAGTCCCTAGAAATCTCAATTCACACAAGTTGAGTTTGTAAAGTTAAAACTACAGGATTTTCCATAGGGAAGGACTGAATAACCTTACTAACAGGTAATCTAATGGCTTTCATATCATTAGTGTGTATTCTTAATTATGACTAGTTTTAAAACACCACTACCTGTCGGCCTTGTGTATCAATTTGGACTGTCTGAAACAATGATTCTGTGAAAGCTACCCCTGTTATGAAGAACTGGGATTATCCTTGATCCTGTACAGTATTCCAAACTAGATAAACTTAAAAATGAATACACTAACAGATAATACAGTAAGGTGTACAAGTACAGACCTATGCTATGAGCTGTGTGCTATCGCATCAAATTTTCATTACGACATATAGCATACAAAATCCTACGTACTTTGGCAATGACTTCTGATAATTAAAAAAATACATATATTTCCTGCTATAAAAATATCAAGACTGAATTAGCACTCGTATTTCTAACAAGAGGAAAGATACAGTGAGATCTTGTAGAAACACTAACAAAATTCTGAAAAAATAAACATAGGGGCCTTGTCTGTTTGTTTCTGCATCTCCAGTCCCACAACCATAGTCAAGAGAAACACTGAGTCTGCAAGTGTTACAGTGCCAGGACCTGCTTTTGTGGGGTCAACATCTACTGTATGAGAAGAACTACAGGAAAACAGGGAACTCCAAGTTATTTTCAATTGTTAAAAAAAAAAAAAAAAAAAAAAGACCTCTATGAAATACTTACTTTAGTTACCCGGAACTAGAACAGCAACACACATTTAGCATTTGTCACAAAAGATTAGCTTCTCAGCTAAAGGATCTCTCCTAAATTCTTGTTATCTTCACCCTCAAAAGTCCTAGGTAAATATGACAGAGTATTCTCAGAGTAACGAGCTCACTTGGCAATCCAGCTTTTTCTTAGGTATTCGCTTCCTCTAACACACCATATTTTGCTACAGATAATGCTTTATGTTTTGTATTTCAAAATAATACTTCATGCATTTTAATATATAATGGTGCTATTCTTACATCAGTTGTTTTTAAAGAGCAGATGTCTGTCAAGCTTAAAGCAACATTTTCTATTTTACAACCTTTGTTGTAAAACATAAATTTGAACTCGTAACATTTCTTGTTTATGTCCCTGCTAGTGTTCACATATCAGGACAGCTTGGGGAATAGCACTAGCAGTTCGCAGGAGCTTGCCTTGGAGACAGCGTCACATTACTTCTTTTTTCAGAAGGACTGAATGGAAGCCTTGTCAGTCAAATACAAAATAAGAGGGTAACTGGAGACAGACTGGTAAGGTACAGAGTTTAGACAATACAGACGAAGAAAGATAGTAAGGGCATGGAGCAAGGGACAGACGTGGTCCACATGTGAGAAGGAATAATTAAATATATCATTTAAGAGCCTAGATAGTGGCAATTGGACACGAGATTTCAGGATAGACATAACGATGGAGTTTCATCCTGTTGAAAGAACTGTCAAAAAATCAAGATGTAGCAGGACAGAAAAGGATTCTTACACAAAGGATATATCCTACTATTTAAGAAATGCAAGTAAAAAAATGAATGCTGTTAGGCATTCATTAAGTAAAGCACAAGCTCTTGAAATGCATTGCCTAATTGATGCTCATTTCTTAAAAACAATGAAAACCTAAAACCCTCTTTTAAAGTCTTATTTCATTCAGGTAAAATTCCTTCATTTATCTTTCCCACTTACTGCTTATTGCTATCACTTCTTCCTTCGTGACAACCTTCAATTCTAACTCACCTGGCTCATGGATGTGAAGTTTCAACTACTTCAACTGACGTGTTCCATGCATACACAAAGGGGCATGAATAATGCTACCACTGCATATATAAGAATGAAGCTTTTCAGAGAGATAGATAAGGCACAAAGTGCTTTTTTTCTCACTATTTCACTCCCAAATGGCTGAAACCTGGAACTGATGCAGTGCCACAGAGGAAGTTAGATTATGCAAGAAAGACATCCATCAGCACCCAGAAAAACCTAAGAGAATGCTCACACTCCCAATATTTATTATTTATGTTTAAATCCTCTAAGAAAAACCTGTATTATGTGCTGGCGTTCCCATTACTGTTCAGAGTATTTTTAGCCACAAACCACCCAAGGATGGGAAAAGTACCACTAGATCCTTCTCCCACTTCAACCAAGGCATCCACTACTGGCTGCTGTTAGAGAAGGACACTGATGTGGCAAAACTCTGGGCTTCCCCAACATGTCTTAAAACCAACTGCTTCCCTCACAAACAGAAATATTCGGCAATTAGCATCACCTGACATCTATTTTTCCAGAAAATGTCAGAGGAGGCAGTAATTGAGTGGTATACAAGGTCAGCATAGATATGCCAAGGTTCTTTCATAAGAGTGACTCCTCTTCTGCATACTCCTCTCAGGCAAGCCATCAGCTCTTGCAAAGCTTCATTTTATATATGTCATGTCAGATCATATATGCACAAAGTTGTGGAAGCAATTCAAATTTACTTCTATCCCGAGCTTTGCATTGTTAATTTAAATAGCAACGAAATATGAACCTCAGTTCAGGTCTTCTCGCTCCAATTATTCTGTAAAGAATTTAAGTCTCTCTCTATTTCAGTTTCCTGTCCTCTGAAAAACAACCAAATTTCTTACACACTGTGGTAAAAGTTAACATATACAATTGGTGTGATTATAAGGATGAATCAGAATAAAAGTTTTGCCCACTTATTCTAAAATCTGGTGCCCCTTCATGCTCTACTTTTATTAAACTGTAGACTATGTGCATCCAGAGCTGAGAATGAACTAGAAAACTATGCATTTTTCCTGGAATTATAGTCCAATAAGACCAAACTCAGACCTCACTGAAGTTAACAGCTTCATTAAGCTCTCATTGGCTTCATTAAGCTCTTCATTAAGCCTCATTGGCTTCTATGTTATTAGGGTTCAGCCTTCATGACATAAAACCAATCAATGTTTAGGATCTCTGATATATTTTTCAAACAGCATATTTTTACTTGTTTGTCTTTCACAAAACAGTATTGCAAATTTTACTTACAAATTATTTCTATGGGTATGCATTTAGCTGTAAAATTGAAAATGTTTTCTGAAAAAAATGTTCTTTAAAGAGATGAGCAACATAATTCGTAGGCAGAATGTGGATGAAATCTGATGACAGACATAAATGCACCAAAGACTGGGAAGTACTCAATTTTATAAAAGTTGTGAGAAAAAACATATCAAAAATGATAAAGACTGAAAATGAACTGGGAAACTTCAGCATTTTATTTTGTATTACATTCAGTCATCTCTTAAGTGGGCTTCCCAATGAAGTTGTCTTTATTGCAGCAGCTGCAAACAGAGTCCAAAGATATCACCCTCTCATCTGCATTTCACTTAACGCACGTTTGCTCACCCAGCTCCAGTGGCCCACTGCAGCGGCTCCCCAGCCTTACAAGTGAAGCAATAAAATACTGCAGATTAATTCATGGAGAGAAGACTTAAAATACTACAGAAGTTTAAATGTTGTGATCTGGAATGATAATTCTCTTTCAAACTCTGCAATTCATAACTAAATACCAGGATAATCTGTTTGACTGATATGTCTATTTATTAAAATAGTTACAGAAGACTACAAAATCTGAAATTAATTGCTTTGACATGTTAACAGTACATTTGCAATGAAATTACAGGGCTTGTAAAATAATCAAATTCTTTAGTCACGTGTAAACTCTTTTATTTCTCTGTCTCTTGTAAAAGGCTTCGCAAAACACAGTGCTCTACCTGGAAGATATGCTGCTGCAACACTCAGACTCACATCCCCAGAACAATCTGTTAACTGATTAGATGGGCTTATTAGGACTCACATATAGAGCCAACAATAAAACTGTAACGTGAGCTGCACCATCCCCTCCAGCTGTAAACACACTAGTTGTTCATGTATTGTTTCTTAAACAAAAGATTCCATTCCATAGGCAAACAAATAAGCACAGTTTTCCTGAGTCTATGCAAGATAAAGATCTAAGCAGAACTCCATGAATCAACCAGGAGGAGAAGACATCTGGAGTCCAGGGAGCTCAAGCTGCCTGTGTGGCCTGGGTATGCTCGCCTCCTGGCCCCAAGGAGGACCTCAGGCTCCTGCTGACAAACTCTGGACACTCTTTAACAAGTTACTTCGGGTAACTGTAGTAAAACAGCTGTACCTGGGAGCATAAATTCACACTCTGGTCTTATGAAGACCCAGGCTGCTGTGGCTAAAGTCTTCCCGGTTTCCCTGCTACCTGCTTCCCATGTCTACCAGATCGGGAATGTCCAACATGTTTGACTGTAACATCAACATTCGTAATCCACGCTGAAACAGACAGATCTCAACAGATATTTGCTGAAAAATAAAGATAGCATATTATTCTCTGTTACCACCATAGTTTGCTAGAAACAAAAAAAAAAAGACTTTTTAATATCTTTGGAGGTCAGAGTTTAATCCTAATTGCAAGTGAAGGAGCAATCATAAAACTCCCATTAACTTTGACAGAGCTATGACCACCTCAAAAAGCAAAACAATGATCACATGCAGACAAAACCACACACACAAAAAATATAAGCTGTAAAAGTGAGTGGCTCACCATTGAGGCTTGTGATATTCTGTAATGCACTGCACCTCAGCCCTACAAATGCAGGTGAACATGAAACCACAACAGGCAGTAAAAAAATGCATTGTTCCCTGAAAATATTAAAAAAAATTTGCTTATTGCACACCCATCTGGCTCAAAAAGAAACTGCACTCATCAAATTATCACTTGGACCATTTTTCTGTCACTATTTTTCACCTATGCTTGAAGCAGGATGAAGAATTCAGCTGACCTATGCCTGAAACACACAGGGATACTCAGCTCCAGAAAATCTCTGCGGGTTCCCCGGGTTTACCATCCTACAGAGAAGATGGTTTGTACCTCTTCAGCTACTGGAACAAGAACTATACTTCTGATATGATTTGCAGGTATGTAGACTAATGATACCCACACGTGTATGGAAGAAACATTGCTATTTTTAAGTGCACATACATCAAAATCAAGAGGAAGCTGAAGGAATCACTTTGTATTCATAGGATTTCAGTCAGCCAGCACTTTGTAATTTACTGTAGCAAATAACTCAACCTAATTAGAAATGGCACATGAAATAAGCAAAAAAGACATCTTTCTAGTATCTTCCAGTCGCAGCAGTAAGTGCTCCAAAAGGTTTAGAAACACAAATCAAACAAGGGAACCAGCCCCTGAAAGTTCACAGCTGAAGTATAAAACAAGGAATCAACCACTGACACAAACAGAGGAGAAATACAATGGAATAATGAAATAATAGCATTTACCTATAGGCCTGTTCCAGTCAAGGGAAAAAAAAGGTAATACAATATTCAACTTTGTAATTTAGGTTTAAAAAAAAAATAACAATTAACCAATCCAGACTAACAAAAGTCATGCAGAAAATACGTCCTACACGTGCTACAGATCTCCACATCTAGTTCTTTTCTGACCAGAAAATCACTCCTGGCTAAGTACCACACTAGCACAATATCCTGTGAGCAAAATTCCCAAAGCTCAGTGACCTTCTCATGTATTTCCTTTTGTGCAGCCCTCTCCCTCAAGCCCTACAGCAGGACAGATGTTTAATACCATTACAAAGAGCCTAACAAAGCAGAACTCCACAGACAGCAGTGAGCAGCACTGAAAAAGCAACGTTTTCCAATTTGATGCAGTTTTCAGTATTATTTGATTTCCGCATTTTATATGAGACAGAAGACCCATGTGAAAATGCCACATCTAGCTATGAAGACATGTAAAACCTGCACACAGCCTAAAAAACTATCTCGGTAAGCATCACACTGCTGCGAGGCGTACTGTAGCACCTCTTGACTTTTTACATCACCACCTCAATCAGAATTTAAACTTAAGGGTGTTTTTTTTCTTGTTTGGGGGTGGTTTTTGTTTGTTTGGGGGTTTTGTTGTGGGTTTTTTTTTTTCTTTAGTGAGAGATCAGCACATTTTGATACAAATTAAAAATGAATCTCTACAATGCCAGATGACAGCTTATATATTTTAAAATGTTGAAGCCAGTTTGAACAGAAATCCCATGGAAAGATATGCCTAATCAAACAGCAAAAGGTTTATGAGACCAAAGCCTACTTCATCAATCTGGTGGACACTCAGGTCACAGCAATAAGCAGCACTGCACTAAGAAAACTGCAGTCATTTTCCCCAAGCCCCCAGAAGTCAGCGGAAATTTACACTGACTCTGTGTACTTCTGTCCTTTGATAGAGTCCCGCTTTGCTTTTTACATTCTCCCTTGGAGAAAAAGCAGAGGGATACATTCCAAGAAACCCATGGAAAGGTCCTGAGAGAAGAAAAGATGACCCAGAATAGCGTTCCTTTTGCAAACTGTTCAGCCGGCTTTGAAGTCCTGTGCCTGCAGTGACTGTACTAACTCCAGACTGCCACAGAGCATGAAGAACTGGAGGGAGAGCAGCAGTGTTTCCATGTGACACATGTAGCCTCTAAACAGTACGGTTTACGTCACCATTTCCTCAGTACAAGCTAAGACTATGAAACTTTAATGCAGTGTACATTAATATACTCACAAGCAGAGTCCAGGCATCTTGAAAACAGAGGATAGGGGTATAGAGATCTGTGGTGCTGAGTTCAGCTAAATCAGCAGGTCTTGCTGTCCCTCATCTTCACCCACCCTAATAAACTTACATTAAAGAAGATTAATTCATTTTATGTGCAGTGACAAGATAATCGGAACAAGAATCAGAATCACTGAGCATTTAAAAAAAAATATATATATCACCAGCTGATGTTTACAGCACAGACGTATATGATATTTGCTCATCATTCATCTCCATCAGCACACTCACCCTTTGTTCTCCCTTCAGTTTCACAAACAATAAAAGATTCTCCTCCCAACAATGTAAAAATAATTACTAGGATGTTTTCTCTGTCATGGGAAGACAAAGAACACACACACACTCTGAAACTACTATCAGGCTTTCAGAGATTCAATGCCAGCTCACACATAAAAAGTTATAAAAATATTAAAATTAAAAGTATTTCAGCCAATTTAACAGTATAGTATTTAAAGTATTTCGACCAATTTAATCTGAAGACTTGGCCTAAAGAAAGCATTTTATTTTTCAAACAAGCCTACAATAATTTCAAAATTTCATTTACAACGTTCATTGATTACCACACAAACCCAGATTCAAAGTGTTTCAAATACATTTTGTGTTTCACCAGGAATATCTACAGTCTTAATCCACTTCACAAAGACTTATTAACAACATAACATTTTCGTTCATGTAATGAGAAACTACTTGATTAACTGTCATGCTGAGAAGTGCAAATTTCTGTTGAATAGGAAAATAGGAAAATTATTAAAGAAGGAGATGTGAGTGCTTTTCAGATATAGTGTTGCTGTTCAGAATACACAGCTGTACAAACTTCTGGAAAAACAGTGGAAAACAACTGGAAACTGCACATGTGATTAACAGCATGATGGGGGGCGGGGGGTGGAAATTACCTAGGCAGGTAGGTGGCCCTGATTATCAAATTATCTTTCACATCTTAAATTCCTACTCTAGATTTCACAGTCTAAATTCAAACTTGCTGAGCATTCATCCAGCTGCTGCATCTCCCCATTTAATGCAGACTGACCACACATATTCACAGTCTGTATCAAAATGTATCTCTGTCCTCAACTTTCACAGAGAGCTGGGAAAGCTTTCTGTGAGCTTTGGTATGATCACAGAATTCCTGCTCTTTATGAAATAAACACTCTACCTATGCTAATAAAGGAGGCAAAACACAATTTCTCTATGTGGCTACACTGGTGCTATTAAGTTAAATGTAAAAGCTGTGAACTCAGGATACAGAGAAAGAAATAACAGTGCTAATTTAGTCACATAAAAAATCCTGAAATAATTATTATTCTTTCATAAAGTGAAATTCCACATGTAAACAAACAACTAAAATGACATAATTTACTCAATTATATGTTTCCTTCCCATATTCACAGTAGCAATACAGCAATTTGAATCGTCCATGATAATGACGCAAAAATGATTTATCAAGTGCTGTGATAGTACTAACGCTTATTGAACGAGAGGTCAGCAGGGCCTAAGGATGATGTGAGTATAGGGCAGGTACCTGTTTCGTCATTAAACTTACTAACCACAGAAATGCCCCTTCCCATCTGATCTAACTGCACCGCCAGAGCCAGCCGGTTCAGGATTTTACTCCGTGGTACAGGCACCAAGTTGTGCTGGAAGAGCTGGGACGCCTTTGCTCTCCTGATCCCCCAGAGTCCAGGACCCCTAAACTAACCCCAACATGTATTTTAGCCGTACATGAGGTCCATGAACCTCTGATGACTTCATGTTCATAGCAGCTCCATGCTGCCCCATGGATAAGAGAAGTGCCACCATGGAGGGAGATTATAAGGTTTCAAGGAGACGAAAAGGTAACTTCTGAGAAGTTATTGCCATGCATAAAGAGCTGCCAGTAAAGAGCAATACAAGAACAATGAGCAAAAGGAGTTTTGAAAACAGCACTGTCAGAAGAACAAGAAAATTTAAGGAATGAGAAATGATAGGGCAGAGAGGGCTGTGAGTGGTACTGAGGATAAAGACAAGAAGCTTGTACATTTTCTAGTGGAAGAAGGATTCCAGGACCGCAATATAGGGAGATTATCATTCAAATGAAAACATATTTGAAATGACTGGTTAAGCCTGGCATCTGGAGTAGCATAAAGATGGATCTTATGGCAGTCAGCACAAGACTCGGAGCTCTCTGGAGGACAGCTTATGCTACACACACAGAAAGAAAAGCAAGGTTTCAAAAGCACTCTGTAGTCACACGTTTCAGCCCTAGGAACTGGTAATTACTCTCAACAGTGACCAAGAATAGGATAAACAGTGATGGAACTTCAGGAATTTTGTGTATCAATATGACAGGGAATTTAATTTTGGCCATTTTAATTTTGCCAAGGGGGTGGCAAGGCAAACAGGAGATACGAAAGAGATGGGGCAAAACACAGCTGAATCATCTTTGCTAGAGTGACAGATGAAATCACGAGGATGGATCGGACTGCTCAGAAATACCGAATGGGAGATAAGGCCAACAAAGGGCTCTTACAGTCTCAAAGGAGTAAGGGAAAGAACAACAGGAGGACTCCCTTCAAGGAAAAGCTACTGGAACAACCACAGAGAAATAAAAAGCAGAGGAGGAACGGGGGTGAAGTCAATAGCCTCAAAGTAGTCACAGAGGTCAAACAAGGTGAGGAAGGATTTAAAAAAGGAAAGTTAATACAACGTTCAATGTGCCAAATATTCCACCAGGGCACAAACCAAGAGTCAGGTGTAAAATCACAGCTAAATACTGGATTCTTCAAGCGTATTATTTAAGTACAGTCTTTAATTCTTTAAACAAAAAGCTCATGAGTATGAGCACACTGTGCAATTGTTCTTATTTTCTTGCATTTAAAGATGAGAGAATTGCAAGCTCTGAAAATGATAACCAAACTAAGTACATCATGAGCAGAAAGCTCAACCATGCTCCAGAGTAGAACAGTTACAGGTGAAACACCTGCTAACCGGAATGCTCCGCTTCACCAAAGCTCCTCAACTGGAACAATTTCTGCTGCCAGCAAGTCGAGGTGGCCCTTCCTTAGAAGAAGCAACACTTGTGTTACGGTTCAGACTATGGCTGGATACTGGTGAATGTCCCTGGTGTCACACCGACTGAAATTTCTGTACTGGCACTTCTCAATTTCCCTCCATAAAGAACTCTTGTCAGTGACACAGCTCACAACTAACCCTGTTGTAAGGGTCAAAGCACTATCTGGAAAACAGTTGCATTTTTTAAACAGGAGGCAAGGGCTCCTAAGTGAGACTGAAAAAGCACAGCAGCTTCCCTGCTCAGGCAGTCTAACTCTACTTTTTAAAATTGCACACAGCTAATAAATACATACTTCCACACTCAGTGAATCCAAGGACAGCTGATTTTCTGTAAGTTGATTGACTTTGGTCTGAGAAAGTGCAGGACTCGCTTGACGCTTCTCCTACAGGCAGGGCAGCGGGAAGGGAGCAAGACTCTTCCTTCCTCCCTCTCCCTCCCATGGCCTCATCTGTGGGTTCTCTGATGCCTTATAAATGGAGCCATATGAATTCTCTAGCACCTATATCCAAGTGCTACAACTCAGATTAAATGCAAACACGCAAAATGAGTTTATGTGAGCCTAAGGAAGTGTATTTATTCATGAAAGCTTTTTAGATACTTTGGATACTTGGAGCTCCCCACCAAAAGAATCCAGCTACCACAGGAACTCCAGTGTGTCAGAGCTCTAAAGATTAAAGATCTAAAGATCATCTACACCTACTTTGCTCATGCTCTATTTTACTATGCCTTTCTGCCTACATAATTTTAAGAAATTCCTCCTTTCAGCTATTTTATTACCTATGCTTTTTATAGCACAAACACTTTTGAGCTGTGTCATTAACAAGATCTTCTTCACAAGTCCAGAAATAAAACCAGTGACATCTGCCAGCATCTGAGCGAAAATGTAGTCTGTTACAAAGTCTGTTGAAAAAAAAAATGAAAAAAAAAAATCCCCAAAAATCTAGCATACACATAAATCTCAGTCCCACTAGTTAGTGACAAAATTCATCTTTCCCTTCAGATGGTTCACACTTTCCTTCTCTATTTAAGTGATTCTTTGCAAAAAGGGAGTTATTAAAGTAGTAGCCACATTTCTGCTATAACTGAAAGAGAGAGGAGGGGAGCTCTGTAACGTGAAGTAACCTACTTAACAGAAGATCTATCACTAAAAAAAAAGGCATGAAGTACACTTAAAATAATGTTTCTGTATGAATAACAACTGTAGGGCTTTGCTGTTTTTCTGAAAGATCCAGAGAGCTTTGAAGCAAAAGCATAAGTGAAAAATTATTAGCAAAATATACACTTGTATACTTAAAGATAGCATTTTACATGTGGCCATAATCTTCCTGCCAACTTAAATAATCTCGTGTGTCACCATATGAGTCTCCAAAAAGCAAGTGCCAGGCTGATATTCTGCACTCTAAAATTTAGTACCAGAATTCTGAGTCTTGTTTGAAGTACTGTACCTTATGGCAATAAATGAAGTAATATTTCTAAAACCTTATTAAAAAATCACATTAATATCATTGGTCATAAATGATCCCCAATTCCAGCAGAGAGAGTAAAAACCCAAGATTTTTCCCTCCTAAGACTATTCCTCAATACCTCTACTGTGGACAATTTTTAAAATGAAAATGACAGCAGCCCGACCCACCTCACCCAACTGCGGAAGTCTACAGTGCAGATGCATCCATCTGAAGGAGCCACAACAGGATTTCTTTATAAGCAACGGAGAAAAAATGAGCTCTGTGAGGGCTATCTTTTCTCCACTAACCACAAAAAAAAAAAAAAAAAAGACCTACTACACAGCTAGCTCATATTAAAGGACTTCCATTTGTTCTCAGGAACCCAACAAACCCAAAGGATACTCCAACTATTGAACTGAAATTTAGCCCAGAAGAAAAACAAGCTTTTGGGTTTGCAATTTGTATAATTAACATTTTAATCCATTTCATATCCTTTATTAATCTCAAATTACTAAGCCATTTGAACATTTTCAGTAAAAGGTAAAGTCAAAAATCAATCAAATTTGGTTTCCAGACAAGTGTGTACAGACACTACATTTTTCAACTGCAGAGAAGCTTCAATTATCTGAAATGCTTGTGCCCACAGGCTGAGCATCCATGAAGCCAGAGTTCAAAGGGGCTTCAGCATCCCTCAGATCTGGAGAACTGGAAGTATACTAAAGGTTTGTATACAAAATCTTGTCCTACCTTTACATCATACTCTTACTCTGACAAATTCCAGCACAAACTGTACTGATATACTGGCTAACGTAAGCTTGCTTTCCAAAATCATTGTACCAAAGAACACCAAAAGATGCTTCATTTGGATTTAGCTACCTAGCCAGAAATGTAAAGGTACTCAGATTCTATACCAATTATAACATCAAATGAGGGCTCTTGTACAATAACTCTCTCCTGGAAGTGACTGTACTAATTTATAAGCTCCATCCTCCCTTGCTCTGCAATAATTAAGCCTTTTCAGCCTTTCATCTCCAGGAGCTTCAAAAGATTTCTGTAGCCAAGCTTCCATTTACAGTCTTACTCCTGTGTTTTAAAAGCCATGCTCTATATTCTCAACTCAGCAAAACATAAATTATTCCCTAAAACCTTGACGGTCAATTTCTGTTCCCAAAGACTAAAAATACACATATGCTGACTTCAGTGGTAGTTGATTTTCTTCAGTCCTATAATTCGAATTTGTGTTATATGTCCTTTAATCCCCACGGGAGTAGGATGGAAAACAATACAGTAGAACATAGATAACGGTTTTCTCTTGAAACTCTGAAATACGCAATAATGTACTTTAAGCTTACAGACAAAAATTACTTTGTAGGTAGAGAGAAATAATGAAAAACATAACTGGAATGCAAATATTTCAGAAAACTCTGAGTCCTGGGAAGAACATGAGATCAGAATACAAACTGATCTGTAACTTGATTACAAAAACCACCACTAACTTAGCCACTGTGATGACTTCATTCCATGTTTGCCTGGCTCCCTCCAAATCTTTAAAGATCTACACTCAATAGGAGATCTGTGCTATAAAAGGAGATGAAATACAACCTTAAGAAGTTTAATGTACTCTGCAACAGAGAGCACAGCGCAACAGAGACAGGATGACAGTAAGGGGGGCAGGCTGAGTGACATGCCACCTGCCTGTCCCAGGCAGAGGGATTGATTACCACCACTGGGATTGCCAGACCAAAACTTCCTTCTCCATCCAAGTTAGGATGTATTTTTAGTCTTTGCAAATATTACTGGGCTATAAACGGATTTTGTTCTAATAGCTTTTTATTATTACTGTAATATAGAAATAACAGCACTTCTAGACACAGAGATTTAACATCCTAAAAGCAGAAATCTTACGCTAACTAAGAACGATCATGAAACCTCACGAACCTTGGTTAGACCCTGACTTGAAGAATTTGGCACACTGACATGCACCAGCCAAGCACCAGGTCAAGGAAGGTCCCTGTCGTATGAGGTTGTGTGACAGAACTGATGAAAGGAAACCAGGTGACCAGAACGACCACAGGAGGAAAGGGGCTCCCAGAAGAACCCACAGCAGGAATCGTGCTAAAGGAAATTGATCCAAGCATTCAGCTATGGAGCTGATTTGTTTTCTCACCTATACTGTTGTTACTCATATGAGAAGGTAACACAGCCCTAAGACAACCAGATGGACGAAGTCACCTACTGCGATAGAGCCAGACCCATCCCTTTGAAACCAAGAGCAAATTTCAGTGAAGGTTAGCAGGATGAGGACTAGGTTGGGCAGGTCTGGTTTAGCTTTTAGCTCTCATATGTCATCATGGTACTTAGAGACCCATCAAAGTCTTGTCTTATATATGCAGCGACACACGAAAAACCACAGAGTCTGTTATGCCAAAATGGCTGTTTTGCAGCTTGCAGACATGGCCAGGGCCAATTTGTCCAGACGGGATACAAAACAGTGTAAAGGAGGTTGGGTTACGGCACCCGGTCGCATAGGTCTCCCTAGCTGAACTGTTGTATTACCCAAACCACCTTACTAAAAGGAAGCTCAGGTGCCACCAAATAAAGTCCCTAGAAGTCTCCCAGTCCTTTAAAGGGAGTAGCTCTTTTTTATTTTACAGCTAAGAGCCCAAGGCTTGGCTTGTAAGCCTCAAATAGTTACTGCCTGAGATAAAAGGATCGAATGAGTTACTGTCTGAAATTACTGTAATGAAATAAGATACAGTCTGCCCAGTCACAAGATGCTGACAAGATGTGAACTACTTGATTTTACAGTATTGCAGTAGCAGTATGACAACTTAGGGTGGAGAGAAATTTATTTTCAATTGAGTAGGATTTTGTTACCAACTGGCTTGTTCTACACATCAGGATTATTCTACACTCGCTGCAGCAAATTCAGCCTCATTAAATTTGTATTCTTTCATGTAAGGTATAACTACAGCAAAATAATAGAGCTGATTAAATGATTCCCTAGAAAATCAGCAAGATTTGCTGGTAATAAAAATGAAGAAGGTACGAATGAAACTAATCTTCAGCAAAGGTGCTCCATGAATCACACAGAGGCATGATACAGCAAAGCCCCAATATAGAGATCTTCTAGTCCACGTGCGAGAACGGGACTATCTATTTCTTCCACCTAGATTACCACAAGGAACATCAATTTCTGTGACTCTCATGAAAGAATACTGGATCCACAGTTACACAGACCATAAGCCTGAAACAAGGAATAATTGGGGCAGATACTGTAGCAGTGGTCCATGACTTACAAATATTCAGTAACATTACAAAGCTTAAGGGCAGGATCAGATCCCAGCTAGATCAGTACTTTATTGGACCAATTATGCAGTGCTGAGAATTGCCTCCAAAATCCCTGAGGAACACTGAGGGAGAGGAAGCTTATTCAGAAAAAAAAAATTGATTTTGCAAAGCATTACTTAGAATGGTAGTCAGAGTAGAAGTTCTGACTTCTGTGAACATATGATTATTTATGAAGGAACAATTTTCTTAAGATTGGCTGTGACAATGTTGCTAGGGAGGTTAAAAAAAAAAAAAAAAAAAAAAGGAAGTGAACCCAAGCCTGTTTTTAACTCTTTGGTTCAGTAAGTCCAGTGAAGACCTGAAACAAATCAGCAGGACTCTGGATGTGTTTACAAGTCCAAGTCTGTCAGCGAGTTTCAAGGATATGCCTTTTTTTAATCACACATCCGACAGCAGGGACATTCCTCATTTTCAGGGACGCATAAGCACTGTAGATGTGATGGATCCTGTCTGCCCAAATCCCATCCAGAACAGCTGCACAAAGCCTACTGACTAATAAATGGCAAAAATGTCACCCTACATTAACAGCTTCAGTTACAACACAACAATAGTGAACGTTGAAATACTCAATTCTAGGCAGCTTGCTCAGTCACAAATATATGGTAAATAAAAGATCTACGGTAAATAAAAGTGAAAAACTCAACTATAGAAAAAAATCAGATTCATTTGGGAAAAAAAATACATACACATTTGCAATGTTAAAAATAACACAGATGAGTCATGGTTACCAACAGCAAACAGAAGCTCATGCCCTGTTCAAAGTGGCTAGCTTAAACATCTTCAGAAAGAAAAATCCTAAATATACAAACACACCCACATTCAAAATAAATCCCCTTGAAAATAAAAATTAAAAAATCTGAAATTTAAATCAGAAATAAAGTGATGATAAATGAAAAGCAGTAACACACTCATTGGTCCGCAGCTGTACATATTTAGGGAACTACCAGTACAACTGAGTGGCCACATTAAATGTTTCTGAATACACTGGAAAAATCTCTACCTTGCATTGAACGCAGCTAAATAAATAGGTAGTTAAAGCTAAGTAATTTTATATGAAATGGAGTAACAACAAAGACACTGAAGCTATTCACCTACTTCCCTGCAGACAGCGTGTCCTCTGCTCACACCTGCAGGCATCGGATAAGCAGTTTGTTGCTGTACTCTGATGGTGAACTTGGCTGTACCTGCCCCATTGCTTCACTGGGTCCTGTGTCTGCTCTACAGCGTGAACTGTATTTCACTTCTTGTTTTCAAACAACTAAGTGAGGAGAGGGAAACTTAGGAGATGAAAGACAGGAAAGGATAACCTATTTTATTATCTTTCCTTTCTAATTTGTTTATACTGTGGTAGTCACTGATTGTCTTCCATTGTGCTAAGTATTCAAAAAACAAAGGAACAGATAGCTATTGCAAACATCACTTGTTTCTTTTTTTATCTTTAGGCAACAGTTCTGCAAGAATTGCTTTAAATGAAAGCCCTCACAGAGAAAAGGTTACAGGAAGTAAATGAAATTAATCTTATAGCTCCATTTGCACTTCTGTACCAATCAGCAACCAACTCCTATTCCAAGTCAGAGAAAAACTAAACAAGATGAAGCAACACAATGTCTGCCCAAGAGCACATACATGTATTTTTATAAAATTATATGTTTATATAATTTATTTATCTATTTAATATAGACTTAATATAAAATTTAATAATTATATACATACTACAAAAATAAAATTACAGGTTGTTATGCAATGAGATCGTAAGTGAGAAATATAATTCCAGAATGAAATAGCAAAGCCCCTTCTCCAGAAAATTTTCCCAAATAACCTCTCCCTCCAATACTAATTTTAGCACAGGATTTTATCATCCTAGTAAATATGGTGCAAGACCCATAAACAGGGGAAAAAAAAAAAATCAACTGTTTTAGGAAAGAATTGAAACAAAAAGCTGCAGCTTAGCCACAGACCCATCTTCACTCATTCAGAAGGCACCTAAAAGGTCCATACTGCCTAAGAGTCAGGTAGAATTCCTCTGAACTAGCTCCTAGACAAGTGATGATTTCCATTATATTACTGGGAGCTTTGCTGTAACTTTTTTAAACTTGCAATTTCAGAAATGCTACTTTTGTGTGTGTGTGTGATATGCCTAATTGTCACAGCTGCAGAATAAATTCAAGAGGGAGCACCTGTTCCTGAAGCAGTCAAGAAACAAGACAAGTTAAAAAAAAATAACTTTAAACTAATCTCACCTAAATTGATGAACATCATTGCTTTATGTTATTCCAGTTCAAACTGAATGGACAGACAAACCAGATTACAGTGGATTAAGATCAACAGAAATAAACCGTTCTTCTGGAGGCAGCCCCTCCACCCAAGGAATCCTGTAACTGCATGAATAGACAATCCCCTTAAATGCTGCTGTTAAATTTTAGTGAATGCTATTAACACCTAGTTAGCCTGTTTTAAAGGTCGACTCCTGGCCAAATCTACCCATCAAGATTTACTAAAATTCTTATCCTGGATTTGCAACTTTAATACTTACCAACTCCTATTCCAAGTTAGAGTGTTTGATTTGTAATCATATAGTCTTTTACAAGAATTTTTAAGTTAAAACTGAGGGAAAAAAATACTAAAGTATTCTGGTAAGAGACATGGGACTGCTCTTTCTACCACTTGTCTGATGTAGCAAATGATGACAACTAAAAGGCCTTTATCTTCCACACAGAACAGCCACGAAAGGAGAATGACACACACTGTCTGCAGTTTCAATGTATTTTTGGACAGAAAAATTGTGTGTAGACCAAGAATTCTTAGGCTCAGCTTCCAGGGTGTATTCTCCAAAGCCCTTTCTCCACCTATTACTGCAGCTCTTCTCATTCCTCTTCTGCAATTATCTGGCCTTCTGTGGCTCTCCTTCCTCTTTCTTTTATCTCCTCCTTCTAAATGTCCTATTCTTGGTCTCCTGCTCCCCTCCACTCCACTGATTCTTCCCTCTTTAAGTTTCTTTGCCAGACAATCACCATTCTTTCTTTGCGTTTCCATCCTTTTGATGCCCTTATCCCTACGCTCTCACCTTCGTCTTCCTCTTGTTCTTGTATGAAACTTACCATCCACTGCACACCTCATTCAAACAGGATGTGCCTCTTTTCCTCCCTGTGACATTAAAGTCAGCAGAAGGAATGGATACACAAGAGACAACCTTGCTAACGTAATCAAGATACTCAGCATCTGAACATCATAGCTCCACCTGCAAAACATTTAACCACATCCTAGAGGTGTGTGTGAGAACAGCCTTGCTGTGCCAAAGCCAACAGAGAAGACAGATGTCATATCTTCACCCCAAGTTCTATAGCCATGAAGTTTTAACTGTCTTAGAGTAATCCTTTAATTAATTTTTAATTAGTTGCAGCATAAAGTTCTTTTTTTTCTTCATTTTGAAAGTTTGTATGTGTTTACAGTAGGTTAACGTCATCTCTTAATTTTAGTTTACTGCAACAGACATCATCTGGCTGCACATATGCTGTTATTAAAGAACATGGCAGCAGCGTTTACTACTAGTAAAAAAAAACCAATTTGTTTATATTCCTTCTTTGCCACAAAAGCTTAACCACTTCAATTTGCGATCACTCAAGTCACTCAAACACTCCAAATCCAGCTCTCCTTCTTGCAGAACTGGATAACAAAATTTTCTTTGCCTTTTTCAACAGCTTTTGTTCTATAAGTCCACTTGCAGACATAAGTTACACTCCTCTTGCACTTTTCTAGCCATGAAAACAGCCTTCATTAAGGGAAGGCATCAGAGAATTAACTAGCACAGTACTGACACATGGTATCTGCGGCACGGCTCACCCAGTAGTCTGTTAAGTCCCATCTCCAGTGTAAAGCAGAAATGAGTAAAAGGTAATGGCCCTACTTGGGGTCCAGGAGCAACAGAGTGAAAGGTTCAAGTCATCTTGTCTCACTACAGCTGGAAGGCCAATCATGCCTGGCAGAAGAAATTAAAACAAATGGAAACCGGTTCTGGTTGAAGTAGTCCAAGGAGAAGTTACTTTATCTTGGTGCCAGAAAGGGGCATAAGAAAGGACAGGGACCATTTGAGCGATCACATCCATCTTCAGCAAAACAAAGAGGGAATCTAGGTGACTACTGCAGCATTTCTGTGCTTGTCTTCAGCTGTCCAACAACGCTGCAGCTGGACTGCTTGCCAAAGAAAAGAAATTGGAGGAATAAGGTCCTAGTGGTTAGTTGTTTTTTTTTTTCTTCAACTTCTTTCACGTTAGGGAACAGATGGAGCCATCAGCAACCCAGGCACTGGAGGGGACAGCAGGGCAAGGCCTGGCAGCCAGGCCCGTCCCACCACCCCAGCCAGCAGCAGGGCAGCCGGGGGCACCGGGGCAGCCCCAACCATCAGGTGCCTCCCTGGGGATGGGGACAGGCTAAGGCTGGGCTAGGACACAGGACCGCGGGTAGGCCCAGCTCATCAGGGCCCATGGTCATGTAGAGCAGGGCTGTGGGAAGCTGGAGACCAGCCCTGCAGTGGCATCCCTGGTGCAGGGGCTCCACAGCCCTGGGGGGCTGAATTGGGATCCTGGGCCTTGGGCCTGGGCCACTGGAACATTAGCTGGGCGCAAAGGTCCAGACAGAATTACTTTCAAAATTTTACTCTAAGAGTTAAGCATCACCATATATACTAACCTTCCCATTCATTATAATTCATTGAGCAATGTCATAGTTCAGCCCCGATCGGGACCAGACTACGCAGTCTCTCTCTCACTCCCCCCACCCTCTGAGAGAATAGGAGGAGATGATATGAGGAAAAACGGCTCGAGGTTTGAGATAAGGACGGGGAGAAATCCTTAAAGTTACCGTCACGGGCAAAACAGACTCGACTCGGGGAAAACTATTCATTTATTTCTAAAATTAGCAGGAGAATGAGACAGGGAACAAGATAACCTCCCCCCCACCCCTCCCTCTTCCCGGGCTTAACATTATCTCTACTACCTTCCCCTCCTGAGCGGCACGGGGGGGGGGAAAAAGGGAATGGGGGGCGCGGTCAGTTCATCACGCGTTGTTTTACGCCGCTGTATCATCGTCGGGGGAAGAACTCCTCGCATTCCTCCTCTGCTCCAGCGTGGGGTCCCTCCCACGGGGCACAGTCCTCCGTGAAACTGCTCCGGCGTGGGTCATCTCTTCCACGGGGTGCAGTCCCTCTAGAACAGCTGTCCCAGCAGGCCCTCCACGGGCCACAGCCTCCTTCAGGCCTCCACCTGCTCTGGCGTGGGGTCCTTCACGGGCTCCAAGTGAATCTCTGCTCCTCCATGGACCTCCATGGGCTGCAGGGGGACAACCTGCTCCACCATGGTCTTCACCACGAGTTGCAGAGGAATCTTGGCCAGGAGCCGCGTTACTCCTCCTCCTCCTTTTTCACTGACCTTGGCGTCTGCAGCCGTTCCTCAAAACAGGCTAGCAGATGCCTCTCAGGATCCTTTTTACATCTTATTCACTTCTTGCAGCCAGGCCAGGCCGAGTTGGGCCCAGTCGGCTGCCCGGCGGGAGGCCAGAGGGTGAGGCCTGCAAGGCCCATGAGGCTCGCGCCTCCCCCTCTCTGCCCCCCGCTCAGCTGCTTCACATCTTCTCTCTTTTTTTTTTTTCTGTTTTCCCCTTCTTAAATACGTTATTGCAGAGACGTTATCACGGGACATTCTGCTACCAATTGGCTCGGCCTTGGCCAGCAGTGGGTCCGCCCTAGGCCCGGCGGAGTCCACTAAACAAAGGGGAGCAACTTCTAGCAGTTTCCTGCAGAAGCTGCCACCTTAGGCCCCCCCTCACTAACAAAACCAGAACAAGCAAGGATAAAGGATTCACCTACATTCTCACAGCAACATTCAGAAAGTTGTTTTGCTAGGATTTAGGAAATTGTAGCACTCCGAAACATAGCATATACTCCTGAATCTGGAAATAATTAAGAATTACAGTAGAGGTCACTTTTCCTTAAGACTATGTACTCTTGACGTGTTAGTAATTATTTTCTATTCTTCTTAGGCAAACCACCTACTGTTCAACTTGGGGGGAGGGGAAGTATGACTACTACAGTAATTGAGGATATCAAACATTCAAAATAAGTAGGATGAAACACATTTATTCAAGTAGAACATACATGTGAAATAATTCACAGTTAGCCTATAACCAATAGCCTATAACAAATTTGTATTCTAGGAAATACTACTCAAAGTTTACATCATTTTTACAGAACAGATACACCAGTTTTCTTTTTCCTTTTTTTTTTTTTTTCCTTTTATTCCCTGTTCGTGGTTATGGTCTATCTAAAGTCTCATTTTTCCAAGTGCAACAATGTAGCCCTGAGGTAAATACAGTTACTTAAATAACATTAACTTTCAGGTTCTGCATGCACATTAACAAGCAGCAGAATATGGAGAAAAAAAAGAAAGTGGGGATAAAGGGAAGACAAACTGTGCATGTTCCGTAAAACAAAGGGCTGCCTTTATGGATGACATTATGTGTGGCATTGCAAACCCTTGGGTTCAATTCCTTCCCCACAAAACAGCACGATGACCTTTCCACGTTGCCTAGCAGGGAGACTGAAGCTTCCTCAGCTGGCTTCCAACCAGGCGTGGAAGAATCTGAAGGTATGGCTCTCCTCTGGAGCCCTGCCAGGGAGAGGAGAGTACCCCCGTTGTACAAAGATTGCCTTCTGACGCCCATAAAGGCTGCGGTAAAGAGAAAGAGTTTCCAGAAGAGCTGCACTGAGGAAAATGAATGTTCTCCCCATCCAGATAATTTTATTCCATTTTCTAAGGCTTTCTGCTAGAGTTAGACATCAGTGGTATGGAAAACTGACATAAATGAGCAACAGAAAGACAAGAATGCTACCTAAAAAAGCATGCCCACATTTTTCCTGTAAGTGACTCCAAGTGACTTTAGTTCACACACAAGAAATAAAAAAAAAACACCAAATACAAAAAAATGTCCCAAAGCCTGAACAAAAAAAAAAAAAAATAAATCAAAGAATTAACTTTTTCAAAGAAATAAAGACTATGAGAGAACAGTTTTATATTATGTTATACTTACATTTTTAAAAACATGTATATAAGCTTCTAGTCAACCAATCTTTTAATTTGGTGTTATCAGGCTGAATTCAGAACAGGCACATACCATAACAAAATAGACAGAATTATAACTAATAGTACATGTCAGAACAATGTGGAGAAAGTTTTTGTGGGTTTTTTTTCTTTTGTTTTTAGTAAGTCTTACCTAGCAATTGTTACCTGATTTTAACTTTCTATTAAGTATTCTGAATGAGGGTGGAAAATGGCAAAAAAAAAAAAACACCACTCTTTTGAGTTACACTGAGAAGTTCATTTAACATTAACTGGAAAATAAAAACTGCCAACTGATTTTTCATTTTTGGCATGTTAACATTAAACAGCTTTGAAAGCACAAAACCACTCCTTATTTGAATTTTACATTAATTTCCACGTTACAAAGCTGTTGTCTGTGGCTTCTCAGCTTCATGTTTATTAAACATAAAACACAGTATTCCCCAGGTCTCAGAAACAGCATAGTTGGTGTACAAATACTTAAAAAGGAGGGAGTGGAAATCAACTGCAATTTGTAACGCATGCAACTGGAAGGTTTGCTTGATGAGCTAGGTCAACAGCAGTATAACCTCTCATAAGAGATATTTTAAAGTTACAAATGAACCATAATGACATTCCACATGGTGTGTACATGAATTTGTGTATTAATGCAACCTATTCATCTTCTGCAGTGATTAGTCCCAGTGATAAACAATATCTACCAAAAAAAATTACAGAAAACAGACCACTGATGTTGAAATGTACAGAAAGGGTAAAGTCACAGAGCTAAAATTTTACAATGTATTTACTTTTGTTTCCATTCAAGAAAGATGTCTTTGTTCAAAAAATGGATTTGCGTAAGTGTGATTTACATGAACAGCCTGCCAAATCTTCCGAGTTCTCTTTTTTAATTGTCTTCCTATCCTATCACTCCAGACATTCCCATGCACTTTGTTTCCCTCATACAGGACACAGATGCATCCTCATTTCCCACCTATCCAAGCGGTACTGTGATACAAACATTTAAATAATAACGATGGGTGCGCCTTGCATCCACACAACTCCTTTGGCAGTTAGATCACCACTTGCATCGCCATGCAACAGAAGTAAAACAACAACAAATCAGGCCAAAAATGATGACAAGAAATAGACTATCATGTTTCAGGAATAACTAAGTTTTCCCCTATGCTCTCACATAAAAACATTAGGAAGATTCATACATTTTTTAATCCATTTTCTCCTTTGATAAGGTCAGCTCTTGCATCAGCACAGGCTCTTACTCTCCACGTCATGCATTCAGCGCCGCGTAAGGAACACAGTAAGCAGTCAGCTGTGTTCTTCCTCTTCTATGGCAAATCCCAGCAATTATTTCACGTGATGCATACAACACATTTACCATGTAGACTAAGAAGAAGTCCTGCTGTTGCTATTACTTTTGAACTCTTCTTCCTTCACTTATTTAGCACTATGATTTGCCCAGCTCGAAGGAAAGATCCTCACGGGTCACCACACTCAATGCATCAGTCAGGGAATAGCGTGAGATATTTAGAGGATCCAAATGTACATATCCTTGTAAAACATTAGAGATTTAAAAGCATAACAGAAATTTCTTCTGAGTGGCAGCTGTCAATTCAGCCAACTGAATTTTAACAGTTTTAACAATGACCATTGTTAAATGTCAGGGCAGGCTTAGTGCTGATTTTAGCCAGTCTCCTGAGCTGGTCATAAAGAACTCAGGAGTCTGACAGCATCCTCTGCTATTCTAACAAGTAAATCAGAAGACTTGTCCTTTTTAAGTAAAAAAAAAAAAACTAACCCCATGATTTTTAATTTCCTTTCATTTTTCATCAATGTCTTTAAAATACTGTCCTACAGCTTAGACATTCAGAACTCAGGTCATAAGACTGACACAGTGAGAGTTTCATCTTTTGATCTCTTTCCAGTCATCTGTTGGAGGTGCTTTTCATACTTTTAATATAATCTTTTTTTTTTTTTTTTTTTTTTTTACATCAAATGCTCCATAAGAAATGCACTGAGTCTCTCCTACAATGCAGGCTATAAAACCTCACTCATCCCCTACTATTTGAATAGTACTGCGCTGTAAAGTCCTCATTTTAGATGAGATTAATAATAAAAAAATACTCACTGTTTCTGTTATCTCTTCCAACACTGCCGATTTTAGTTATTTGTTACAAAAGGGAAATACAATTATTTTGGTCCCAAAGTTACCAAAACACTTGCACAGTAAGTACCTTTGGTCTTACCTGTCACCATCAATAAACATGCATTCTGACAAGCCCTCCTTGTTCACCTAGCCTCAACTTCAAATTGTTCCGTTATACAAATACCCCATCGATAAACCTGGGCAATCCCTCTTTTTGCTGTGTAACCTGAA
The DNA here is from genome assembly GCF_036417535.1 of Chlamydotis macqueenii. Taxonomy (NCBI): domain Eukaryota; kingdom Metazoa; phylum Chordata; class Aves; order Otidiformes; family Otididae; genus Chlamydotis; species Chlamydotis macqueenii. The sequence continues at coordinate 27,297,629 of NC_141558.1, forward strand.
CCTACCAGTAGAAGCTGCATTTGGGGGATTTTTTTTCCAGTAACTCTTTTTAAACCATTCAAACTCCCTGTAATACGGGGAGAATCTAGCTTTTGAATTGCAAAATCTTCCTAGATATTTAAATTCTGTCTATCCCCAACACTAAAAAGTAAAAAATGGTTTAAAATTTGTAAGGTTCTTCAGTTTTTGGGGTTTTGGTAGGTTTAGTTTTAGTTTTTGCTTTTAATAACCTCTCTTCCACTGGTTTAAGCTCTTCATTCTTTTTTGAATCTTCAGCATTCACACTACCAAAATTTACTCTGTCCCCACCCCAGCCAAAATCTTACCTTTTCTAACACAGACAAGTATTCTTACAAAATTATATAAAACCAGAAATGCAAGCTTTTGCAAGAACAGCCAGTGTTGTAAGCCACAAGATAAGATGACCAGTGATAGCACTCTGTTTTATTTTTGTGGAAGACATACTAAGAAAACCCAGACAACTCTGATGTCAAAAGTAACAGTTCCTTGTTTCATCCTGTTATATTCATGTGACAAAAGTAGTAGAAAGGCAAGATATTAATGACCTGGTTCTACACTAGAGCTCATCAACTTTATACTAGAATAACTCCTTAAACTTCAGTGACATGATAATTACCCAAACATGCTGCACCCCTGTGAAGTACAAGCATTTTGTTACTTGACAAAATGCTGAACAATGGGGTTCAAATCATCTCAGTTCATACTAATACGAACAATTAAATTATTGCATGCTTCTATCTCCTTAAAACCCTACAGTCCAAACAAAAGATCCTACAATCAAAGAGAAATACTTCTATTAACCTCAGTGAGATGAAGATCCGGACTTTACTATTTACAAAAATACTACTGCTTGGGAGATGACTGTGATTCAAAAGGGTAAAGTACCACCATCCTCAAAACAACAGCTGTGCAACCACCACGACTGAACTGCCTAGAGGCAAAACCCCCACTCCCATGGCCGTGGTATGATGAGCATCCTAAAATGCTTTGGCATTTTCAAGAGGGCCAGCAAACCCAAATACATGATCCTGGTGGAACAGAGCGAGTGACCAAGAGGGATAATGTGAGAGTCCAAATTCCCAGCATCTGTCTTCAGTTGCATAAAACTCTGAGGAAAACAGAAAGGTTTAGCTACGGCTTTCAGTTACAGGCACTGGAAAAGGCAGATTGTGACAAGCAGCAATGCTTCAGAACAAGAGTCATATATGAAGTGAAAAATAATAGCATCAATTTTTAGTGGTGCCCTTTTGAAGCAGCTGAGAAATGGAGTGATGACTAAGACAATAAAAAGCAGTGACAAGTATAAATCCACCACAGATTTCAATACTACATTTAAATTAGATCTTTATGTCAGTGGAATATTACAGTTGAAAATAAAAATCTTTTGTATTGACAGCTGCAGAGCAAGGAAAGAAGTTTTATCTCCCTTATAGCAAAAGTTAGAGATCTAAGTTAGAAACCCGAGTGTTTCAAGTCCTTCAGCTCCCACTTCCGTTACAACACATTTGTTATCTCAGGAGACAAACGGTGAGGAGGCAGTGAAAACACTTTTTGACAAAGAGCTTTCCCTGCACGGGTATGCATCTCCAGCAGCACCCACAGGAGTTTTACACTTCAAAACCAGAGACCTAGCAGAGAAAGATCTTCTATCATGAGTATTTTTCAGAAGTTCCTCCCCTTCTTTTTATTACATTTTTTGCAAATTATTCTTTTTCCACACTCTGTGATTCCAAAGGTGCATTTTTTCCATAAAACCAGACCATTATCTTTGTGTACCATTAAAACTGGTATTTGTCTGAATAATCAGCTATACAGTTTTCATGGACATTTATCACAATGAAACAGCAGCGGTGAAAATGAGAACAGTCCGCATTACTACTGCTCTTTTTTGGGGCAAATACTCTCCTCCATTACAGGAAAAGAAGATTCAGAATTATGCAGGGAATGACTGTGATCCCTAGATACTGAGCTGGCTAGCTCTATCATACATCCAAGCTTAAAGACAGATACAATAAAGACAAGGAGAGAAGGCTTGGGAATGCACTGCTCAACTGCTACCAAAAGAAACATCCCCTTATGCAAAATGGAGGCATCCCAGTTCGACAGAAAGGAGCACAGCAGACATCAGCAAGAGGATGTAAGCTACAGAGCTACCCATCCTCTGAAGTGAAGCATACAAACTTTCTACAATCACCCCTGAAACAATAGCTAAGCAACATAATTATATAGTTACCTACTCCAGATCAACTGCTAGTTCACATGAGTCTATCTTTTTAGATTAGCAGGCAGGGAGCAGGCAGCGTCTCATGTGAGTATTACTGACTGATGTCACGTTATCACGGAATTGGTACTCGTACATTTTTGCACCTAAACAGTTAATGGATGTATAGAGTGAATAAATGTGGAGAAGTCATGTTTGGAATCTGCTACAGCAGCCAAGAAGGAAATAGGATTTGAAAGCAATCTTGGAAGATTTAATCTTCAATATTTTTAAGCCTCTCATTTCAGTATGTAAAATCTGGGTGCCAAAGCAAGCAAGATTGATTCAGCAGTTTGATAAAAAACAGCCACGTAGCTACACTTCAATGTATATTTGTGTATCAACATAATGCTTAAATCTTCAAGAAGGATCCCTAAAATACTTTCAGGAAATACTGACAACATAGTTCATCTGAAGAAATTCACCTTCTCTTTTATCAGTCTCAACACTGATCATCTATTAAATATCTCAAACAACTAAATACTAACACAAATTTATTTCTGAAGTTTTACTATGAGGGCAATTGCCAATACACATAGTGTTATTTCAGCAAGGAAGTACTTTGATGAAGAAAATAAATAACATTACTTAAATTTATTTTTTTTAAAAAATGTCCCTAAACCCTCTAATAACCATTAACTATTACAATCTAACATCATGTTATTCCACTCACTGTCCCTCATTTTCTAGAAATGAGATCAAAAAACACTGCTCAACATCTTTAATTCAGAAAGCTCAGAGGTAAGGTTAATATTATTAGACTCTTCTAAGTTTTAATCCAGTGGAAACCTGGCATTGGTTTGATAGAGTTCAAGATGATGGAAAGGATGCAGAAATAGCCAGAGAATGTGATTAATCCCATGTTCAGGAACCTGATCTGAGCCTCTTGAGCCATACGTGAAGTAGCAATGCCAGAATGCAATATGTGTTCCCACCAAGAAAATGGATTCAGCATATAAATAAATCAGAAAGAAGTTAAAATAGACAACTTAAACTTCTCTCTGCCAAGGATGAGAAACTGGAAAGTGCTGAGGGATTTTGTCTTGTTACCTAACTACTTTTAAGAGGCATCCCATTACAGAGCTTCCAGAACCAGAATTGGCATTGGGAAGCACAGTTTTTACAGGAGCCACATTGCTAGCAGCAGAAAACTTACAGCTGTGCAGAATGAACAACAGGGATATGTTTTCTCCAGGTAGCCAGCTTATTGATTCAAATTCCCTCAAACTACCATCCTCCCAAAAAGCAGGGCAGGTAAAAGCAGGGACAACACCTGGAATTTTAAGCTTCTTCTCTTTTGTTTTTATTAGTATTCAAATTCTAATCAAATTGCTATTGGTATTCTAATTCAAATCACCTGAAACATCATCTTAGGGAAAGGATGTAATGGTTTGCAATTTAATACTTCTACGACTCCTCCTCACTAAACAGCAGGGTATCACAAAGAGCACCTGCAACAGCTTCAGGCAGTCTTCCAATGAAACTGTTTCTAAGGCTAAAATAAAAACACAGGGAAAAAATACAGGGCTCCATGATCCCTGCTGATGAAAACTTACGCCATAAAACAAATATTTTATTAAACCTTTAATTGTGTATTGTTTTCCCATTTAGTGTAAAGATGTGATTTTAGTTCTTTAATACAAGTTGATTCCTCCAGACCAAAGGTGAAGTGAAAAAATGGACGATCACTGGAAGGTCAACTGATTCCAGCCAGATCTGTCGAAAGAGCGAGGAAGCCAGCTCCACAATCCTACAAAACAAAGGCCCGTCAGCAGTCCCCAGACATCTACAGTCAAGAACTGTTACCATGACTTGACCAGCTGAACTCAACTGTCATGTTGGATCATGCAGAAAAGGTAGCTGCTCAAGCAGATCCAATCTAAATCACTTTGAGTTCTAATTTCTGCACTCTAAAACATACCTGGAAGGGAGCATCAAATCTATCCAACTTTTGTAGAATTAGGACAATGTACTCTAAATAGCCAAGTTGACTGCTTAGCTATCCTAAGTAGGGAATTAAATATTCTTCAAGCTGGGAAGAGACAGAAAGGCTGGCAAAAGACCATTTCTTCACCATACCTGAACCAGAAATTAAAACAAACAAACAAACTCCCTGTATCTACAAATCCTTTCCCCTCTTTGAAGAGCCAGATGATTTTTTTTTTTTTACTTCATTAACCAATTATATTTGCATAGTCAGAAAAAAAAAATATATATCACTTGGTAAAAGTTATAGTTAATATAAAAAAGAACTTCTGATGACAACCAATACTCATGCTTTGTACTAGCTTAGCAGATGGCTGGTACTGTTTATTCAGATCTGTGCAAGTGTATTTAGTACGTGTAATTAATCAACATAGTTAGTAAACAGGTCAAAATGCATGTAAAAGTGCCATGATACTTTTTTCTTATTTACTGCACTTCAACACTGGCTCATAGTGAATTACTATTCTGCTTAATAGTAAAACATTTCCATGGTGGGTTGGGGTTTTTTCCACTTAATTTCCTGTCCAGAAAGACTTACAGAAGTAATTTACCTCCTCCAACCAATTTGATCTCCCTGATTTTATGCCCCTTCAAATAAACCGGAAAAAAATCTGTCTGAAATAAGAGAGTTACTTCACCAGTCACAAGATCATGCTGTTCTTGCATTACAGCAATAGACACTAGACACTGTAAAAAGATTTTAAAGTGTAGCAGCATCATGAGATAAACGAGTAATTTATAAGCCTAGAATGAAAAAAAAAATAGACCAAGCTTGTTTTGAGCTTTCTCAAAATATTATTCTGCAATTCAGTTTGTGTGGTTGCCACAAAGCCTAAGAAAACCTCTTTGCAAGGCATTCACCCACAGTCCAACAAATTGCGAGGAGCCAAGGTTCATCTGGGACATGAAGGTACCAAGCAAATGGAAAGCAATAATTTAAAAAAGATAAAAGATTGAACTATAAAAAGACAAAACCCACTTTAAGCCTATGTAATCATCAGTTTTAAAACAAAAAAGGATGACTATCACTGATGGCTTTCTACGTCAATCTTACTTACTGTGCCTTGGCCCAGGATGTAAATCAGTTGCAGAGGCAGGAACAGTCCAGTCTCCAGACTGATGGTAACAGTCTGCAAGTGATTTCCCAGATGCAACAAGAAAGAATTTTGTATCACATCTAGTCATACAGAGTGCTTTTTCCAAAGCTAGGAGACAGGTCAATTCTCCTTGCCAGGAAGCTCTGGCAGTCCCTACCTTTTCCAGCTCTCCTTTAGCCAACAGTAAGACCAAAATATATTTGTCATTTTTACCTGCCAGCTTCTCCCTTCCAATTTTCCTAGACTTTTCATTAGCGTATTGAAAATTCATCACTGCAGACCACAGAATGGGAAATTAGAATGTCAGTGTCCTCTTTACCCTAAAATGCTTTGTCTCAATGGGCAACAGCAAGAGGTAGTGATCTCTGTCATTCTGCACTGGCACAACAACATGGTGTCTAACGTGTAATTGGTCAACTTCCAAAGTTACTCTCTCAACCCAAAATTCTAGAAAATGTACATATACATACACAAAACAAACCATTTTTTTTTCTCAAGCACAATCTGGGAAGCATAGGGAACTATTTAGAGAAATCTAAAACATTTTTTTTTCATGGACATTAATCAATTTAGAAGCATCTCAATTCAATATTAATTACACATTAAAGTATGTTTCTATGAACAAAACCAAGAGTCTTTTCCTCACTGAGAAGGAAAGAGAAAACAGTCATGGATAGGAAACAAATATGTCACACAGCAAAAGCTGTTTTACTCCAATGCTGTCAAACCAGTTCCGAGAAGGGGAGAGCTGTGATCTCACCCTCACAGTTAATCACAGCCAGCACGTAATTTTAGTAAAACTCCTATTGGGCAAGGAGGCTATCATGGTTACAAGAGGTAAAGGTGTTTATTCCAGCAGAAAAGAAAGCACTGGGGGAGGCCTGCAAGCCCCAGTGTTCCATCTGTACAATACAACTATTTCACCTCAAGAGCATTTGACTCTTTTTCCCAATTCTGAAAAGTGAATTGTTTTGTCAGTTGTTACTGTTCTTGAAATACGAATACTTTTCAAACTCCAGACTATCTAACACCTTTGAAACAGTATTTCTTTCAAATAATTTAAAAAGGTTAAAAAAGACCACAGCTTCTTGTAAACAGTCTTAGCAGAATTAAAGAGTATCATCCAGGATTATCACAACCAGATGAAATACAGACTAAATAGGTCAGCATAGTGCATGTGCTCTCTCTGCTTTACTGTATTCCTTATTTTTCATTATGAAGTTATCTCTCAAAAAAGAAAAAAAAAGCCAACAGGAATATTCTTTCAAAATTTTCCCCTTTCTTTTTCACTCAAAAAGAATAAAATCAATTTTACTCTTCAGTGCCAGGTATCTAGCAAACCACTAGGAAAAAAAAAAAAAATCAATTAATAACACGTTGAATAATTTACCTTCTATAATGAAACCCAGATATTTACAAGGTCAAATTTCATCTTCAAAGAAGGAAAATCCTAATAGATCTTTTTAGCAGGGATTATGGCCAAATAATTGTTTTTCCCCAGTACAAAGCAATTGCACTGTAACATAATTACTACAAAAACATGCAGGAGCTGCATTACTTAGCAGGCCTCAGACAACTCGCCACTAGAGAAATGACGCTCCTTTTTTAACAGAGTTTGAGCTTGAGATGACATGTTCTCATTTCACTAAGAAGGTTTCTCTCCTTTTTTTGTTTATATCTGCTTTCTTCTCTGCTTGGCACATTTGAGGATTTTTTTTCTTTTTTTTTTTTTTTTTTTTTAAAGAAAGTTACTTTCAGGAAAATCAGATACAACTTTGCAGTGATATGACTAAGCTACTACTCTGCCATGAAACATAAGTGAAAATATTTAAGTAAACAATAATGAGCACATGCTGTCCAGACTCTGCGTTACAGATGGAAGAGGATTTTAGCTGCTGACTTATGCATCTGAAACATGTTGCCATGGGACCCCATTAGAAGGCGATTTTGTTAGCCAAGAACATTAAAGGTCCTGGTAATTTTTTGCTCTGGCAGTTAATGAATGTTTATTATCAGAAGAGAATTTAGCAAGCCTCTTAACTTGCTGAATCACACATCTATGGAAGGTTAAGTGTTGTTCCTGGGCCCAGCAATCTCCAACCGTATCCTGAAATACCCTACTGCAGATGCTCCAGGAAATTCATCTGCAACACCACTAAACTTTTATCACTCCTCATATTTCATTTGTGCCTATTAGATCTACCTGAGCTGATTCTACGTGTTAGATAAGTTTAAATGGAAACAACATATACTGTGAAAGTGGATATAAAATAAATCATATGGTAAACATTTGAGTGCAAAAACTGGAAACTCTGTTATAACAGAAATGCCCAAAATAAGAAAGCACAATTTACACTGTAATTAGCAAGAAGCACTCGCCAGTGTTTTGAAAAAGTTGGAACTTCCCTCAGCACTAGACCATCAGCCCTGAGGAACCTGGGGAAATGAAACATGTCTGCTTGCCCTGTCCAACGCCAAGTCTCCACTTAAACCATGCAAACATTTTCATATTTGCATTATAAAATATATACCCTTTTAATACAAAAGTACTTATAAATTCATGTCACCTACCAGATAAAAGTCAAAAACTTAGTCCAAGTCACCAGGTTTCCCTGTTTCTTCCTGGCAATCCATTCCACACAGCCTGAACTTGCACAGCTTTTCATTCCCATGAAAAAAAAAAAAACGGAACACTACTTGCCTGTGTTGACATATTTTGGAAGTCACTCAGAATAAAAGTAAATACAAGTCTCAAAACAACATTCACCCCATTTTTCCTCAGTATTTGTCACAGAGCTTGACAAAAATTCAAGTAACGTGAGAAGTATAACGGCTAATGAAACTGATGCTGTTATTGGCAGCCTAATAGAAGAAGACTTCAGGACAGGACACTAGCGACTCACAAGTGTATTTTACTAATCGTATTAGCTGTGTTTTCTTCTGCTTCAACAAAGTCATCTATTTTAAAGTTTTATAATATCAAAATTCTCATGTGGCTTAATGCTACATCCTCCAGGAACACAGGCCCCTCTGCAAAAAAAAGCAATCATCAGCAAAGAAAAATCTGGAAGCTTTTAGTGGTACTGTAAAGGTGCGAGTGGAAAACCCCAAACACACAACTCCTTCCTCTGGAAATATATTTTCCCAAATTGCAAGAAAATTTCTGGTTGTTAACATTTCTTCTGAGTTTGGCTATCAAATACTGTTCTCTTGCTTCAGATAGAAAAACCTACTATTTTTGGAGGCCAAATGATGCAAGAGTTTTCTTCACAAAGCAAATCTCTTCTACTGCTAAGGCACAATCATAAAAATGAAAATACTATGTGCAACTCCAATCAGGCTCTTTTTGTATCCATCTTACAGTTTTCAGAAAAACTGGGTCTGACATTTGTGGCCGAAACCAGGACAACATTACACTGTTGGAGTTGCTACACAGCTTGCCTTACAACATTTAGATCAGCCAAAAAAAAAAATCAAATTTATTTTTAAAGGAGAAAAACATCACAGTCACACGATTTCTGTAACCAAATCCTACGTTTTTCTGTATTTGACACCTCAGTGGAGGATGCTGTACCAACCAACTGACAGGCCAGATCCCACCAGCAGCAACTCCTGTGCAAGTGTCATGATTTCAGAGTGGTTGTACTGAAAACAAAAATGCAAACTCAACAGGTTGCAAAAGTTAATCCTCACTCACACTTTTATGATAAAAGAATTGATCAAAAATGTGAGTAGGATGATGATGGATTTTCAAATGTCTTTTAGCATTCTGCAAGAATATTTGCCAATTACAAGGTAAGCTGTAGCATTCAGAATTACTATCGGTACTTGAAAATATAAACGTTTTTAATCACATGAAATGCAAACCTTACAAAGATCTTTAGAAATATTCCTCATGTAAAAGGGAATATGAATATGAAAACATAGAGATGTCATTCATAAGGACTAGTGGCAAAATTAACAATTCTAGGTGTTTAACTACTTTTCTCCCACATATATAAGCCACAATTATTAAAGCTATCACAGGAAAAATCTCCAAGGGTAGGTGGAGAAGTCAGCATTGACAATTATATGCAGATTTATTTCTCAGGAAGGAAGCAAAAGCAAATCTGTTTAGAGATTTACTAGAGAAATACTATCAGGTTTTCAGGGCTAGAGTCTTCTGTGTTGGAGGCTTATTTCTTCATATTACATTTCTGTTATAAATATTCCAATGCTCTTTGATCATCAGCTGCTTCCTGTGCTTAAAATTCACCATCACCACCTACTTCTACAGTCCTCCTCTAAGTTCATCATCCTAATGAAATAAGCTTAGTAGACATCTGGCCTTGACCATCCTAATTGAAGCACAGCCTTGTGCTTATGTTACCTCAAAAATAGCAGATGAGATCACTTCCTCAAAATAAAGGTTTTGCTCTCCCACACTGTTACCCGTAGACTGAAATCAAGTGCTGTTCAGCAGCCATTTCAAGGCAGAATCCACTGGTTCTAAAAAGGAAATAAACCCTAAAATGTAGGCACCACATCATCTGTGAGTGTGTGGCTTTGCAAAAAAGGTAAAATAACAGTTTCTTGGTTTTTCCCTCTGCCAAAGCTATTTGCCTCTGTTGTGTTACACCATCTTAGTCACCACCATTCTTCCGTTTTCAGTGGAGAACGTCTTGACCCATCAAGATGGGTCACCTGCTGATGATCCATCAGCAGACTTCACTGCTTTTTAGGCTGCACCTACACTGCAGAGTATCCATGTTCTACAGTGGGCTGTACGATTATTTAGACTTAGGACATGATCTAAGCATACTATGGCTTTCTTCCACCTTCATGCTCATGTTTCCTTTCCTTGGAAACCAGGATTCAGGTTGAAAGGAGAAGCAAAAATAAGAGGAAAAGAATAGTGTGTGCTCAGGGTTCACCCCAATACTAAATCAGAACATGGACAGGCTGCGAGGCAGGACATGGAAAGCGCTTCCAAGTTCCAAAGTTCAAACACAGCCAAAATAGGAGAACAGTCTAAAAGTACAGGGCCTACCTTTGTCCCATTTAAGTACTTCACCATTAAATACAACTGCCTTCCAATTCCTTCTGTAGTCAATAGACAGAAAGTGACATGCTCAAAGAACGGTTCCAAGTTTAGGTCCCACGCTCCTAATTTTGACAGCTCAGTGACGTGGGATTACCTTTAACCAGGACATTGCTGTCTTAGCCCTCTGCATGCCCCTCAATATCCATCACGACTGGCAAAGGGCAAGAGGTTGTTCAGCTTTTCTGTTGTTGGTTTTGTTTGGTTTTTTGGTGGGATTTTGTTTTGTAGGTTTTTGTAGGCTCAAGAGTAGCTTCACATCATCCATTTACTTAAAAAGCAAAGGTATAAACACAATGGAGTACTTTAATCATAGAATCATAGAATGGTTTGGGTTGGAAGAGACCTTAAAGATCATCTAGTTCCAACTCCCCTGCCATGGACAGGGACACCTTCCACTAGACCAGGTCACTCAAAGCCCCATCCAGCCTGGCATTGAACACTTCCATGGATGGGGCATCCACAACTTCTCTGGGCAATCTGTTCCAGTGCCTCACACCACTCTCACAGCAAAGAATTTCTTCCTTATACCTAATTTAAATCTATCATCTTTCAGTTTAAAGCCATTACCCCTTGTCCCATCTCTACACGCCCTTGCCAAAAGTCCCTTTCCCGCTTTCCTATAGGCCCCCTTTGGGTACTGGAAGGTCTAATGTCACATAAGTCACAGCCTTGACCACAAAAACTGACATCAGACATAACAAGACCCTTAATTCCAACTAATCATATACCATGTCGCTCCCTAGCATTCTGCCAACAACATGCAGAAGTAGTAGTGTAAGTATAAATATCCAAGTAACTTTTAAATACGTTAAAATTTGAATTAAATGTCATAACAGAAAACAAAACTGTAATAGAATGATTTAATATCAATTCCTCTGTAACAAATAGCACAGATATTATTCATAGAATGGTTTGGGTTGGAAGGGACCTTCAAAGGTCATCTAGTCCAACCCCCCTGCAAGGAGCAGGGACATCCCTGACTAGGTCAGGTTGCTCAGAGCCTCATCCAGCCTGGCCTTGAATGTTTCCAGAGATGGGGCCTCCACCACCTTTCTGGGCAACCTGTTCCAGTGTTCTATAACTCGCATCGTAAAAAATTTTTTCCTAATTTCCAATCTAAATCTACCCCCCTCTATTTTAAAACCATTACCCCTCATCCTATTGCAACAGGCCCTACTAAACAGCCTCTCCCCATCTTTCTTGTAGGCCCCCTTGAGGTACTGGAAGGCCGCTATCAGGTCTCCCCAGAGCCTCCTCTTCTCCAGGCTGAACAGCCCCAACTCTCTCAGCCTGTCCTCATAAGAGAGGTGCTCCAGCCCTTTTATCATCTTCATGGCCCTCCTCTGGACCTTCTCCAACTGGTCCATGTCCTTCTTGTGCTGGGGGCTCCAGAACTGGACACAGTATTCCAGGTGGGGTCTCACCAGGGCAGAGTAGAGGGGGAGAATCACCTCCCTCGACCTGCTGGCCACGCTTCTCTTGATGCAGCCCAGGATGCGGTTGGCCTTCTGGGCCGCAAGGGCGCATTGCCTGCTCATGTTAAGCTTCTCATCCACCAGCACTCCCAAGTCCTTCTCCTCAGGGCTGCTCTCAATCCATTCTCTGCCCAGCCTGTATTTGTGCCTGGGATTGCCATGACCCAGGTGCAGGACCTTGCACTTGGCCTGGTTGAACTTCATGAGGCTGGCACGGGCCCACCTCTCCAGCCTGTCAAGGTCCCTCTGGATGGCATCCCTCCCTTCCAGCGTGTTGACGGCACCACACAACTTGGTGTCGTCGGCGAACTTGCTGAGGGTGCACTCTATCCCACTGTCCATGTCGCCAACAGAGATGTTGAACAGGGCCGGGCCCAGCACAGACCCCTGAGGGACGCCACTCGTGACTGGTCTCCACATGGACATTGAGCCGTTGACTATTTTGAAGTCCATATCTGAAACAGTGCTTATGTAATTATATATATATAGTTTTTTTAGTAAGAGCCTAAAGGTGTTTAAAAACACCTCTTAGCAGCACTACTTAACATACCTTCCTCTGAAAATTATTCATGCAACCAGGTGAGTTATATTTTTCTACCAAAGAAAAAGAGCGTATATTGTGGAGTACTCTTACCACTAACAGATATGAAGAAACAACAATTATCTGTTACTTGATAGAGCAAGAGCAGTTTTGGGCACCTCAATCTTAAGCTATGCATCACAGTAACTCATCGCAAAGAAACATCAAAGGCAAAAAAAATAGTTTTAACTTGAGCTTAAACACTAACTTCAAAACACTTCTCCAGAACAACTTTTCCTACCTGAAAATCAGCCAACACTCAGTGACTAGACAAGGGGAGTGAAGCAATGTTACTGAAAATCTTCAAATGCTCCTGAAATTGCTCATCTGTTCTATAACCATAAAGCCCTTTTAAAGCATCTAGCAAAAATGTATCAATTTTTATCAATATGTGTTGTCATGGTCTGCTCAGGAGAGAAGAGAGCAATCACTTTTCCCTCCCTTTCCTTTCTTTAACAGCAGTCCACGAGCAGTCTTCATATTTGTCACCCTTTCTAGGAAAGCCAACGTAGCCCAGACTGTCAAACCCAGACCAGCTCAGTTCTACGGAAAGGCCCTTTTCCACATCTGAGAGAGGAAGGAGGACCGAAACAACTGCCTTTCCTCAAATGAAGAAAAGCAAAGCAAAATCACTAATTCTGCTAACCCTTCGCACAATCTCCTCCCCCATCTGTACAGCTGGCACAGATATTCTACCTTTGCCTTATCGGGCACTTCAACACACAGGACAATACAAGCCTGCACGTGCATATGCATACCTATACACAAACTCCTTATCTTTCAATTCTTAGTTAGTTGTAAGCTTTTCATGCAAAGATTATTTTTTTTTTACCTTGGCAGGACTTGCAGTCACTGTACTATGACATTTACCAAAGTCTTTAAGTGGCGACTGAATCCAAACACCTCATTACAGCAGTGATCTGCTCAGCCCCTACGTGGGAGGGTTGCCTACACCACCTGATGACTATGTGTACTCATAGAGCATCTTTCACACCTCCTGTTGAAGCTAAGTGCCAGTAAGCAGAAAAGTACAAGCCAAAAATCTATTTAGAAACTCCCTCCTCCTGAAAGCACTCTCTCAACTGATCACATAACAGACATATGCACTTAAAGAAATTCAGATTAGGTGGACTAGATCCTTGTTCCGATTTCTAAAATGAACTTTGTGTACTTATTCCTTTAAAGTTTTAAAAACTTTTTTATTTGAGAAACTACCATATTCCTTTTCACAGCTTTATTTCACACATGAATAGACTCCTATATTGTATGGTTATTTACTTTCTCTTAAAAAAAAACAACCTAGCTGAATAAAAAGAACTATGGCCAACTAAATCTCCCATTCATCCTACAAACTCCTAGCAACTCTATGCAGTGACCATGCCATAAGGATTTTTCAATTATGTAATGTAATTGTAACTCCAACGTGGGACAAAAGTCACAAATAACTGTTTTTAACGGTTTTTTCCTTTCCACTAAAGACATCAGCTCTCCTACAAGCGTTTGTAAATTGCTGTATCATGAGTACCATGTCAGCAATCAACACTGGGTTGTGTGGGGTCTTAAGTCTTCTAGGGCTTAGTGGTCACACAAACTCATGTGCTTTCTGAGTATTCTATGTTAGAAAGAGATTAAGTGATCAATGAACACATTCCTCATACTTCAAAAAGTTAACCTAACCCACAAAATACAGTGGGGGTATAAAAGAAACTATTGTGACTTCTGTAAGTAAGCATTGCCTTTGATGTTGTCTGCTACAAATTCAGTTACTCCCCGTCACTTGTGGGAGCAGTTTTGTGCTGCTGGGAACAGAGGAAACCAGTGAAACAGCTGAAATTAGTGTAACCATAATTGACACCCTGTGCACTCAAATATTTTCTTCTAGGGGGCTGATGCTTACTATGCAACTTGTCTAATCTGTCAGAGGGTACAATGCAAACCAGTGCAACTCATTAGCTGCTAACTCATCATCTTCATATCACAGTGAAAACAATGACTGAGCAGTAATCCAATTTCACTCTGCATCTCATATATCATTATTTACAGTGGCTGTTATCCCTTGAGCTAGGCTAAGCTGCCAAAAGGTAATGCGAGCAATTTACGTTTTCGGGAAAGATATAACTAGGGACCAACACAGAACCTGACCTAAGACAAATTGAATGTGGCCAAACGACTGAGTCAGAACCTAAAATTAGGTATCCAGACCAAAGTTAATGTAAGTAAAATCTGTATATCCTACAGCTGAATTAGACAAATATGTTACAAAGCACCATACCATATACCAGTTGCAAAGAAATGATACCAAACAAGTAAAATTAATAACTGGAAAACATGCATAAACTAGTTATTACACACATCTAAAATATGAAAAAGAAATGACAGCCATCAGGCTAGGCACATACACCTCACAAATCAATCTATACTAAGAACTTACAAAACCAACCACAATGGCATAGGGAGCAAACTCTTGCATTAACATATAAGCAGTATTAAAAAATGATTAAAATAAATCCACCCAACCATGAGAAGATCCCTTCTAGATCCTTTTTCAGCTATGCCAAGTATCAGCACATTTGGAACACACACACTTCTCTGGTCACTCTTCTTTAAGAGTGGGTCAGACATAAAACAGAGCATTCAGCCATGCCACCGTGTTACTTCATCAAGTAGAAAGAAATAAACGGGCAACATTTGTTCTTTTGCTCTCATCTGTGGTCCTGCATGTGCACAGTGAGACAGCACACTGATTCCCCAAAGATACCAACCACTGCAGATGGACCACAAAGCACTGACTCACCCCATTTCTGCAGCTTAATGCATCTATTCCAGATCTCACTCAATATGAACCCATCCAAAACTCTCGACATGTGCTCATCTCCACACAGTTGAAAGCATTATTTATGCGGCACTCTGTCGCATCACAAAACCACGTCAAAAGTTGGAGCATCCCTCTAGGAGAGCATGAGGTGGCAATTGCAGCCCTGCAGACAGCAAGAGTAGCTGCATTTCAGGGGTGCTCATGCTCCCTACCATTCACTGGAATCTGAGGCACATTCCCACGTCACTTGGGAAAGGTCACAGTCCCTCAGGCTTGGTGGCTGAAAACATGGGCTACCACAGCATTTCCAACAGGCTGTCAAAACTCTGTCGACAATGGACAACCATTTCCATGTCTCATCCTGTGTCTCTGTGTAACAGAGTGAGTGGCAATTCCTGAGTACCAGTGACAGGCTGGTTAATTTTTTTTTTTTTCCCAGTTTCCAAATATTATTAAAATTGCTGGTTTTTTCAACCTAAAAATGGCATTTCTAGATTTTTTTTCTCTGAAGAAAAAGTCCTTTTTCTGTAAATTTATCAATTGAATATATGTAATATATATATATATATATAGTGACTCCATTGTAAAAAATCACAATTTAATGCTGCACATATGCAGCACATGTTTGTGTGTATGCAAGCACACAAATAAGTGCTCTCTGAAGGACTTCTGAAGAAGCCTTAAAACACAGTTATTCTGCTTTAAGGAGATAAGCTATTTTTGAGGGGAAAAAAAAGAAAAACCAAATTTTCCTCAATTTTGAGAAAACAAAATTAACTTCTTCCATACAAAAAAAAAAAAAGCTTCAAAAATCCTCTTGCATACAAATCACTGATTTTCTTTAGAAGTAATAAGCCTTGCCTAAGGGAACTGTACTTTTCACATTTCACAAACTCCTATTTGGAACAAACAAATGAGGAATACAACCCTCCATCAACACAACCAAGCAAAAATTACTTTTGCATTTTTCAGTTAGCTCTGCGAAAGGGTACAGCACAGATCATATCAGCGTATAACTGGTGAGCATTTCACATTCTCCCAAATTTTTACTACATTGCAATTCTGCAAATACTGATCATATGTAAGGCTTCAACTTTTAACTCTATTGCAGTTTGCCAACTACTCTCCTTTTTCTCCTCTAAGCTAGTAGACATGTTTCCACTGCACTTAAGCTTACTCCAGTGTGGACCTGATATATTTCAATGTTCAAGTAACTTTTCTATTACTAACAATATCAAAATCTTACTAAAATATATACAAGTATTATTAGTGCATCCTCCTTGCCCACCAAACCTAAGAAGAAAGTGAGCACCTTTGTTTAGTGTAACCTACACTTCCCTATCTTATGCTAGTTTCTCAATCAAGTACCCAATTTCTTCTCAATGCTCAAATATAACTTTTTTGATCATTTAAGCATTGGTTGGAACATGTAGTAATAGCATCAGACCTTAAATTTACACTGCTTTTTTGTTTGGTCCTTCCTGAAATGTCATTGCTCTGAGTTTGCTCATCCTATGCACTGGAATACTCCCTTATAAAACATTCATTTTAAACACAAACCTGATTCATAATTGAAAAAAAAAAAAACAAACAAAAAAAAAACCACAAAAAAAACCAAAAAAAAACCAAACTCTCATAAAGAGGTCAGGAGAAGCATCAGAGCCTTCTTAGTCAAGCAGATGGAATATTTTATCAAACAAACACAAATCATAACAAATTAAGTAACACTTTTATTAACTTGCATTTTTTCGTCATAGCTCAGTATTCAGAACAAATTTTTTTTGCTCTAAATCTGTACATCCAATTTTTCCAATCTTACCACGATGAATTCTCCTAAAAATAGGACATCAGAATTTAGATTGCTTAATTAATGTGAGTAGAAGCCAACATTCAATAATGTTACTTATTAAAGCTTAGTAATTAAAAAACTCTGAATTTTTCTTTTAAAAAAAGATCTTTTTAGGATGGCTTTCAGACTATATCGATCCTAGCAAACTGAACACTAGCCTGGTATTTGTGGACACTGGAATTAAATCCCAAATACTGGTAAGTTTTTGACAGAGCTCTCTCTAGCTTCCTTTCAGCTCGCGCCAGCTGTCCATCTCCCAGGAAATTCTCAGGCACAGTTCATGGCGAGCATGGGTCATGCACCATTCCCAGCACAGTTTGCTTGCAGCCCAATCTGGAGAAAAAGGGAATTCCAGAGAACAGAAGCAAACTCTTCCATGGCAGTGGGCATCAGTATCACAGAACCGTCCTGATCACACTAAATTTCTAACACTGATGTAACCACAGGACAAGTAACTTTTACTTCAACTTTTTAATCCAGGTTTCAAAGTACTGTAATGACTGCCCCGAACTCCTTGCCTCTGATCCTTGCAAACACCAATCATGTTGTCTGCTTGCATTCTGGAAAAGTAAATGCTGCTTTCCCAAGACAAATAGGGTACTGTGAAGGCAGGCAACGAGGGGACACAGAGCATATCAGATATATCACAGTTACTCTGAGGCAAATGTCAGATGTGCCTACAAGCACAGTGCTCGTTGAAAGAAGAGTTAGTTACATCCCATTTCACCACCGAGCACAAGCAGACACCCAAAGCAGCTAATACAGATTAGCTAATGCGCTGTAAGCGCTCATTTTATCTTAGTCTAGAGCAACTTGTCCGTTTTGCAACACCATACAGCAACTACAGTTCCTTCAGACGAAGGCAGGAGGTGCATAAAACTGTGATGCTTGTGAGGCTGGGTAGTTCTGAAAAGCAGAAATTATCACATGCACTGCGTCTCACTAGATTATGGTGTGAAGGCTGGTCATACCCTACTGCAAATAAGTCAGTACGACTCCCACTGCACATGACTGGCCAACGCTATTCTCTCCAAGACAGACACAGAAGAGCCATTTCAGCTGCCTTAGTCAAGCAGCAATCGAAACGCAGCTCTCCTGAAACAAACACGTGGCTCAGCAGCTTGTACCACTTGTACTGCTTGTCTGTTTACACCACGTTGCTGCTGTCCTAACTCACCTATCCTTGTCATGGGTAGAGGATGCAGTAGCTGGTCTCCTGGAGTGAGCCCTGATGTTCAGCTGGAGGGAAAGTTTACCAGACAGCTGGTATCTTGGCAAGATTAACTAGGTTATGAGCTTTAATACCATCTGTGAAGACACAGCTGTGCCTTCTTAACTTCCACATACCACAACAGAGAAGTCAGTAAAAGAAATCAAAATCTCGGGAGCATTAAACCTGTTTCCATTTCTTCTATACTAAATGTGGTACTAAAAAGAAGTTTTAGATGAAAATCCATCATTCAGAAATGAATCATAGTGGAATTTCACAGTCCAAGTGAAATGCTGTTGCTTGGAGATTCAGGTAGAAATCTGTTGCTGAAAAAACAGCCACCAAAAATAGCTTAAGTGATATTTGACTCTGCATAAGTCATTTGGGGACATGTGAGGGAAGATTCATAGATTTCAAAATCAATGGATCCCAAGCTGACATTGCAGCAATAGACTTTTTGACAGTTAAGAGAAGTTTTAGTATCATGAGACAAGGACAAAATGCAGAAAATCTGTACCACTGGGTCGTAAGTTGAAATGTAATTTAAAAACAAAGAGAAAATTTCCTTCAAACACAACAAATAGTCATGGACTGTCAGTAACAAAGTCTACATGAGATTGTGCAAGACCTGGATGATCGCATCCAGAGTGTAGTGGTCAACAGCTCAATGTCCAGATGGAGGCTGGTGACAAGTGGTGCCCCTCAAGGGTCCATAGTGGGACCAGTACTGTTTAACATCTTCATCAATGACATACACAATGGGATGGAGTGCACCCTCAGCACCTTTGCAGACGACATCAAGCTAAGTGGTGCAGTCGACACATCTGAGGGATGGGATGCCATCCCTAGGGATGTGGACAAGCTCGAGAAGTAGGCCCATGCAAACCTCATGAGGTTCAATAAAACCAAGTGCAAGGTCTTGCACCTGGGTCAAGGCAACCCCTGGTATCAATACAGGCTGGGGGATGAAGGGATTGAGTGCAGGCCTGCCAAGAAAGACTTGAGGGTACTGGTGGATGAAAAGCTGCACATGAGTCAGCAATGTGCACTCACAGCCCAGAAGGCCAATCGTGGGCTGCATCAAAAGAAGTGTGGCCAGCAGGCCAAGGGAGGTGATTCTGCCCCTCTACTCTGCCCTGGTGAGACCCCACCTGGAGTACTGTGTCCAGTTCTGGAGCCCTCAGCACAGGAAAGACATGGACCTGTTGGAGAGGCCACGAAGATGATGGTCAGAGGGCTGGAGCACCTCTATGAGGACAGGCTGAGAGAGCTGGGTTTGTTCAGCCTGGAGAAGAGGAGGCCCCGGGGCGACCTTACAGCAGCCTTTCAGTACTTAAAGGGGGCCTACAAGAAAGATGGAGACAAACTTTTTAACAGAGCCTATAGTACAGTCTAAATCTACCCTAGACTAGACATAAGGAAGATTTTTTTTCCAATTAGCGTGGTGCAACACTGGAACAGGTTGCCCAGAGAGGTAGTTGATGCCTCATCCCTGGAAACATACAAGGCCAGGCTGGATGGGGCTCTGAGCAACCTGATCTAGTTGGAGATGTCCCTGCTTCTTAAACGGGGGTTGGACTAGATGACCTTTAAAGGTCCCTTCCAACCCATCCCATTCTACGATAGGACACTGCAAAGCAGTCTCTGTCCCATTGTTTAAGGAGCATGTAACAATATCGGAAATAACTGCTCTATGGAAAGGGGAAAAAAAAAAAAAAAAAAAAAAAAAAAAGACATTGTATAGGGCAGAGAGGGAATAAGTGATTCACTGTGTGCAACTAGATTCATCAGCAAGTTATTTATTAGCCCGTGCTGAAAGGAAGCCAATAATGGCACTATGGGAGACCAGTCAGTTTTGACAGTTCTCTTAAGGTCCTGGACACATCCCAAACCATCCGGGGGATGTGAATTGCCAACAGAACCTGGCTACTGCCTCGCTCAGAGACTGTGGGGCTGGGCCCCATTGGAGGGTCTAGCCTGGTTATCACACCGGGCTCCCAGTTCCTCGCAGAGCAGACAGAGCTTACTGCTCCCCAACAAGTTCCTCAGAGTTTCCATCCTCTTATCCAGATGACAGATTAGAAGGTATTATGGAGAAAGGAAGTCATTGGTATCTTTCAAGTCCTCACTGTTGTTTTCGTAAAAACTGCTCTAGCTGCCTGCTACAGCCTAATACTGCTGGAATTTTCATGGAGTTTCCTATCACAGATCGCTGTGTGGGTTCTCTCTTCTCAGAGTGGAGGACATCATCAGTGCTTCTGATGAAGACATCTACATCCTCAAATGACAGTGTCATAACCTCTTTTGGTATTCTTGATGTTGACAACTCTACATTTTCTATGGGTTGTCAATGTTTAATATGTTAATGGAATTTATTTGGCATTGGTTCTTTGTGGAATTTTTACCACGCAGCAGAGTCCAGCTCAGTGTTTCATCCTATTCTTCAAACTTCGTGTGAATATAAACATCAGTGAATAAAAAGCAATGACAGCTCTAGAGACAATGACTTCCCTCTCCTGAACACCAATCTGTAACTTGCTTTCCTTTCAGCCTTCTTACTCCTACATGTTCACATAGTAACTCAGTTTTAAGAGAAAAGCATTCTGTTCCTACCCAAACATCCAAAACTTGTGGCTTTCTCGGTTGCAGATAATCGAAACTCTTCAAGCTCAGAGAAGCCTAAAATTACATCTAATTCTCAGGCAAATACTCAAATCACCATTATTCTTATGCAAATTCACACAGAAGTAGCATTCAGTCTTGGATTAGGTTTCCTTGGTTAGTAAACCAAAGAAAACATTCGGGCAGTTTGCTATCTGACCCTCGGCATACAGTGAACCCCAGGCAGAAGATGAGAGCATAACCCCTGAGAATGCAGTATTTCCAAGAAGACACAGATACCCAGATACCCACAGGGCCTTTTAAGCCAAACACTGATACTGCTCATAAATTCAGATGCCAAAATAAGTTGGCAGTGGTGGAAAGCATCTAACTCAGACTCCTGTATGGAATATTCCAATTTAGGCAGGATTTAGAACTGGATTTTGCCCTTTGTCTTCTATATGGTTTTGTTACATAAGCTCATACTGCTAAACATCACTGAGTTTGCATTAAGTCTTTAGTACTTCAGCCTTCATTTCTTGGTTGCACCAGACAAAGGAGTTTTCTGTACACTGGGTGGTCTGAGGGGTGGGTATCAGATCAGCATAACAACACACTGCAGAACATTTCTTCCAAGGATCACAGTATTTTCTAAATATTAACTAATTATTTTTCCAACTAGTGATACATATGCATGAAGCACGAGGGTCTCCTAGCTCCTGAGAGCTCTCCTCCCACCCCCTTAGTGTCTGTTAAAGTTACTTCTCGGTATCTTTTAAGCTGTACAGTGAACTTGTTCTAGAGTCCTTCCTTCTCTATCACTTGGTTGTTACACTGAATAATTAAGTCCTGCTAATAATAATTTAAAAAGCCGCTATCTTCAAGCACACATTTGATCTTCCTGTCAAATCCTCCTATAAAGTTAGTGCCTTTATCTCAATTCTTCACCTTCCCTCTAAGAATTCCAATGCTCCACATTCTCTAAACACTTTTCCGAGATCTACACCTCCTGAACAAAACAGTTTACTGATGTTACATTGTAGTCCGCTCAGAAATGGGGGGACAAACATCAACAACAACAGAAAAATTAAAAACTTGACACTAAGAA
This sequence comes from Chlamydotis macqueenii, assembly GCF_036417535.1. Taxonomy (NCBI): domain Eukaryota; kingdom Metazoa; phylum Chordata; class Aves; order Otidiformes; family Otididae; genus Chlamydotis; species Chlamydotis macqueenii. The sequence continues at coordinate 27,319,714 of NC_141558.1, forward strand.
GTATTTAGTCCATTACATTTTAAGAGTAAATCAAGAGTTTCTTCGGGTATTTCATAGCTATTCCTACAGCAGCAAAGAGTAACAAGAGCTACTTACTGCAGCTACACTCCCATGAGCAGACATGACAACTGCCAACTACTGCATCCATCTGTACTGAAATCACTGATCAGTCCTAAAACTGAACTTTTCCATATTCCTTTCTGACTAAAAGCTCAAAAGCCTGAAGAGAGGGGAGAGGCCTATTTTCTTCCTCAAGTAAACACACATCCATAATTGAGAAAGTGCAATGCAGATACCCATCAGATGGTGTGGTTAGAGAAACCACACTCTAATATGAAAGTTGCCATGCATGTATCGCGAGGCCAGGACAGAGGACAAAACAAAAAAGAATGCTATTAATCAGTAGTGAAAATGCAATTAAAAGAGAAACTAGGTGAAGTAGAAGATGGGCCTGTATGTCATGGCGCAGTGGAGACCAGCAGCTCCCTGGGGTGGGGGTGCTGGGGGCGGTGGGCGCTCCCCCTGGCAGCCAGGGCCCATCCACCAGCCCAGCCAGGAGCAGGGCAGCTGGGGACATCGGTGCAGCCCCAGGAATCAGGTGTCTCCCTGGGCACAGGCTGAGGCCGGGCCAAGCCATGGGCCTGTGGGTGGGTCCAGCTCAGCAGGGCCCATGGCCAGGAAGGGCAGGGCTGTGGAGAGCTGGAGACTGGCCCTGCTGTGGCATCGCTGATGGGGACTGAAATGGGGTCCTGGGCCATGGTGAGGGAGCCCCACGGGGTTTGGGCTGGGACAGTGAGGCCCATTACTGCCCTCAGGGCCCGGACAAAAATGACACTAACAGCAACTGCAATACCAATTCAAACATAAAAATAGCTTTATGCTGATGCCAAAAGTTAAAACGGCCCAACGGGTGAGATAAAAAGCTCTGCTTGCAGATAAAACCGTTGTCATACTAAAAATATCAGCAGTAACTGACATACAAAAATTCCTGTTTACAAACTTCACAGGAAGCAGCAGTTAGATCATGAAGGACCCCACTCTCCATAAAGCAACCAGCAGTATCCATCAGGAAATGTTCAGCATGGAGAAGACAAAGCAGGAGAAGAGGGAAATACAAATAAGTATTTAATGAAGTTAATAAAAATGCTGCTAGTGCCTTCCAAATCAGAAAAAAAAATAAGTTATACAGCTAATTTTAAAAAGTTAAATCTTGAAATCTTCATTTGGTCTTTTTGATTAATTGCCTCAAGATATAATTTAACAGATACTTACCTGCATTATTATGGAACGTACCATCAGTATTGGGACAAGATTGGGGATCACTTGTTTTTAACAATGAGGAAGGCACTCCCGATGTCATCTTGTTCAAGTTTTAGAAAAAGTTTAGGAGATTAGTATGAGGCCATCAAACAGCTGAAAACTTTATTGTAGTTAAGATTTCAAATGTCAAAAGTGATGCCGGATTTCAAAAAGGCAAACAGTAGTGTCTTTAAATTACTTATATTAATAGCCAAGATTTATACCTATATAACAGAGTAAAGCATAACAGGTAAGTCACATAGAAGTAGGAGAAACCAATACTAAAGCAACATAACTCAAATACATATCTTAATAGGAGTAAACAAGAAAAGGGAAGTAAGGGAAAGTAAGGGAAATTTTTGTTTTACAATACACACACTCCCCTATTTTTCTAAGTCTTCTATCCTGTACAAGTACTATAGATATTGTTAGATGATGGGGGATGTTATAAAGTCTTTTTTTTTTTTAAAAAAAAAAAAAAAAAAAAAGAGCACAATGTTGATCCCTTTTCACATGAACATTATGGAGCACAACTTACTTCAGTACCAGCAGGCTAGTAATCTAAATGCTCAATGCCAACAAGTAAACAGACACATGCTATCGAAGTTTGCTATGCCAGAAACGCTTCCTTAGTGTGACAGAAGCCCTAACCAAGCAATGGTTGAAAAATCAGCATAACAAACAAAACAAAAGACATAGCACTTAAAAAAACAAAAGAGAATTTTGTTACAAATCAGAATGTAACACACATGTTCATGGATGATCAGAAACAGGGAGTCTAGGCAAGCCACTGCAACAGCCAAGTATCCGAATAAACTTTACCAAGCAAGGACCTATCTTTAAGACAACAATTTGTTGTTCCTTTCCCCACAGGCTCCTTCACAGAAAAATTACCATATTCCATCAGAGGAAGGAGTCTCAAAGGAGAAATTATGTAGCCACACACATCCACCTCCAAGCAGCTTAGCTAGCCATCACCCTACTACAAATTCGGAAAGAACCTAAGGTATCAGAGAAAAAAAGCTGCTTACAAAAACTTACAATGAAGTACAACACTACTCTCGAGATTCATTTGCAATAAATAAACAAAGAAGTGGGATAAATTACTAATATAGATCTGATTAATTCCACTCAGAGTAACTGGAAAGCATAAATTAAAACAACAACAAAAAAAAACCCAACATGAAATACTGGGAAAGATACTGATAACATAATGCTAAATTTTTATAATTTCTGCAATGATAAATCAAATTTCTCCATAATTGTTCAGACTCCCCTGAGTTAAAAACAAAAAAAAAAGGTGTATGTATGTGTGTGTATATATATATACACACATATACACACACACATAGATACATAGGTAAACGGAGGGAAAATGTCCAAAAGCTGACTAAAACCCACTAGGATGTAGTGTGTAATACTTTTGTAGCCTGAAAAATTACTTACAGAATAACAGTCTTGAGTCTTGGCTGCTTTCCAATGTGAGAAGAATAGCGTGCTTTTCCAGAAATCATCAATGCATTCTGCATTTATTAAAGATTTGCAGAAGGCAGTAAACAAGAAAATGGGGTCTTTTCTGATGTTTTCAGACTGGGAGAACTCCAAAATTTTAAGACTCAAAACCAATCTATTGAAACTGGAACAATTATTAGACAATGACAGGATATGAAGTATAGTTTAAACAAAAAGTAAAAAAAGCATAGGGAATGAAAAACAGAAACTAAGCATCTCTCAACTACCAAGACAATCAGCAGAAACTGCCTGCTCCCTACACAAAGATCAATAACGCTTATATGTGGTATTCTATAACTATCCAAAAGGAAAGAAAAAAATCAAAGGGAATTCTTAAATACGCATCAAAGACATACAACATAAAACAGTAATACAACAAAGGTACTACATATAATCACACTGTCTAATCTCACAAAGTACATCAGTAGTAGGAGCACATAGTTGCTTAATGCTTTAGTACTATCATATGAAGAGAACTTGGAAGCATAAAGACATTGCAGAAGCTGAGATTTTTAATCATAAGATACAGAACTAAAAGTATTTTACCTGAAATGCAAAAAAAGGTCTTTTTGAAAAGACTAAAAATGTTAATTGGACTCCCTTTTGCTTATTTGCTAGCCTGACAAAATCAAATTGCAAGCAGACTCCATTATCTCACATAGCATCTAAGCCATTTGTCAACACTAACTGCTAGTCATTGAGATAAATACTGTGATGACCTGTTTATTTACTCAGAAGAAGGAAAAAAACCAAATATATCAACTTAAAATTATTTATCAGCCGAGTCATTAAGCCAATACACAAGTCTTGGGGGTTTAAAATGCAGTTAAAATATAGAAGACATCTTAGTGCATTGCATAACTGATTAACTTGGTGGCACACAGCAGGGAGGGATCGTTTGCTTTCGTGGGCAGCACCAGGTCCAACCAGGAACCCAGCCTGACTCTCTCACCCTAAACAGCAACACTCACACGTACTGGTGAGAGTCTGAGTACTGAAACCAAGAGCTGAAGAAACACAATCACGTCAAAAGAAGGGACAATATTACTGTCTGTCCCCTGGGCGTTCTTCCCTCTCTCAGCACTTTCGCTGAGAGGGATTAAACTCTGCACTTGAAGGGCTCTCACAGCAGGACTCCATGACCTCAGACTCAACTCCCTGTCGGGCTTTATCCCAGCTCTAGGAACTCGAGTTCACAGCAGGAACCACTGCATGGGCATGCAGCCTGAGCGATCTCATTCCACACACATATATTTTTTACATTTGATTATGATAAAGAAAAGCTCAAAGGTTTCTCTACAGCTTCAACTACAGTTCGGGGAGTGAAGCCGGGCTGCTCTCTCAGACAAGAGCTAGTGCTCCAGCTGCGAGGCAGGGGCAGACTGGAACCAAGGCCTCCTCTTTTTTCCACCATGATTGGGAAGGGACTAGTCTGAGGAGAAAGTACAATTCACTCCTCTGCAAAGTTGGTACAGAGGGTGTGCAAGAAGCCCCTCAGCGCAAGCCCATCTTATGTTTGCACTTTGTAGGTGCAGGCCCACAAGGAATCCAACCTACAGCTAAAATGTAACTTAAAAGTGATGAAGGAAAGAAAAAAGCAGAACCAAGGGTAGAGTAACAGGAGTCATGCTTATCTCCAGACGCTAGCAACAAAGCCCCTTCTTGGTTTTTTTTGTTTAAAAAAAAAGCTTCCCTCCTCCCCTGCCCCCAACTTGAGGTATTTCTTACTAGGAACACAGAAGACGACATGCAACCTTCAATGAAGAAGTAGACTCTGAAGACAGCAAATGACAGATCAGAGGTGGGTACACTCAACAAAGCAGACTGGTTGGGGAAACACAGAGAAAAAAATCCAGCATCCAGCACAAACTGTACAAAGATCTATCAACATTTTAGTCATCCCTCTAAATCTCCAACAGACCATTCACAATGTTGGTCACTGAAATGATTACAAAAATCTAGGCATCTACTTGTAGCACCAAACTCAGAATATATTTCATGCTTAAATAAAGATGATCCCTCCCTTTCTAATGTTATTTAATCAAAGCCATACATTTGGTATTAAATTGCAAATTATTGCAGACCCACACATGCTCTCACAGTGTAAACTAAATTCTTTAAATTCTTTGGAGTATTATATGGTTCTCAAAGCCAAAAAATGCTTCAGTAGGACCATAAAAATATCAAGGCATAAACATGTATTGTTGCTAGGACACTAATATAATCTTTATAAATTAGATTATAAATGTTTGATGCTGCAAACTAAGATAGCTGCTCCATACTACTGTAAACCCACTTTAAACAGAATGTTGGACAGTTGGACTGATTCAGTGTAATACAAGATCTGAAGGAAACATTCATAAGAAAGCAAAAATAAATGTAAGATTTAAGTAGAAACATGTCATTCTTACATGAATCAATTTTATTTCATTTAATACAATTTGTAACAGAAACAAATCAGGACTTGGATTGATATTCTCAGAGATAGGCTAGATGTAGCTTCACAAGGAGTGTATGGACTTATTAATAAAGAGCTTTATTTTTAAAAAATTGAAACAGAACAATGCAAAAGTACCCTGTTGAGCATGGTAAAATTATAAAGTAATTTCATCAAGGGACCTAATTGACTTTGGCTTTCTTCCTGTAGCTCATCTGTGTCTGTTCTTCTCTCCTTTAAAGAGATACTAAGCCAAATGCTGCTTTAGGTCTACTGAAAACTGGACATAAATAAACATTATCTGCAAAGCAGAAAAACAAAAACACAATAAATGTTTTGCAGCAATGGTTTTGTTAAAAATTGAATGAAGAGGGTAGAAGTCATAAAGCCTGAGAAAAATGTTTGCTCTACAAGAAAATTTCAGTATGTTTGAAAATGTCCTTTTTAATTCTGAAATCAACTCTCTTTCTAAAAATCATGATTAATTTCTCTCCAGAGAAGATTTCATATTTAAGAACTTTCACAAACTGAGTTTTAAATGCAGAACTAACCTGTAATACATGGTATTATGATGTGGTTTCCAGTAGCAGGTTTATAATCTGAACAGCGTATAGTCACTGGGAGAGAATTTCCAAGGCACGAACATCAGTGAAGCACCTAATTTCTATTAAAAATCATTGGGGCTAGCAATCAAATTGCTATGCATGCTTTTGAAAGTATCCTACTCAGAAATCAGAACCATCTTAGCAAAAATACCTAATTCCCAGAAGTTACGGACTACTCCACAGCAGTGGCTTCTGCAGACAAATGCTCGAGTCATCTCCTAATTTCTAGGAGATGACATAAATCCTTTATCCCCAGATTAAAAATTTATCTAAAGGCAAAGTAATTTAAAGCATTAAATATTTATAAACGTCAATAGCTAAGTTCCTGACTCCTACCAAAATTAACAGAAGTTTTGTTTGAGTAAAACCACAGCACTGCAAGCACCTTTCCTCTCTCAAATAAGCTCTTTTGCTAGAGCCAGTCAGGATGCAGCATTATTATTATTACTGTAAAAGGTCTGTCCAAATGACCACACACATTTCCTAATGCTGCTTCTACTGTACCTAAAAGACCTTGTCACATGAGGAACACTCAGACTGTAACCTGATCAGGCAGAAGAAAAGTCTCCAAGCAGGAGATAGGATACCCATTTCAGTACCCAACAGAAGATTTTCGGGGACTTCTCTGTTCACCTACAATATCATCTGTAAATTGTTTAAAACATCCCTCCGAAAGATGTCTAAAGAGTCAGACTTTTACCCATTTTGTGAACTAAAACTTACACACTTCTCTCTAATCCCAGTATAGAAGAGCTCTACTAATTTTAGATCCAAGTGGTGCAAAGTGTCATAGCTGTCAGCTAGCCGGATACCTGAATCTTGGGCCAAACTAATTTTGTTTTCCAACACAAGGCTATGAACCCCACTTAAATTGCTGATCTGTATTTATATGCATTGTAGAACACATTATTAAACACTGTAATTTAACATATTAACTATGAAACTGAACAATTAAAATATATGTAAAAGCAAACCAAGTTCAAAAGGGCCACATGGCTATAATCAAGAGGAGATTTTGGCCTATGCTACTGAAAAGCCCATCAAAGGCCTAATCCTCCTTATCTTACAGAAATAGGTACACTAATTGTGTAATTGCAATGCGCAGAATTTAGCCCTATTGCCTAGAATCTTCATCCTTTCACAGATTTAATTGCAGCTACTGTCAGTTTGTTTAAAACATGCAAAATCCAAAAAGCTGATAGATGACACTCCACAACAAAATGATGTATTTACCAGGTATAATAAAATTAAATCCAGAAACACACTAACTTGCTTTTAACACAGCTAAGCCCAAATTTGAATGCCCTATAGGATTACTGATTTCAGCAGGAGTATGCCTTATTAAAGGCTGAGCTATTACTTGGGCCTCAGTCTTGCGAAGAGGGTTGCGTGGGTGGATTTCTGAAGCCAGTGTATTCCCACAAAAGCACCGGAGCCTGCCTACACAGATCAGCTTGTAAGATCTGGCTATTAACATGCCCTTCAGGATTTGACCCATGGACTGAAGTGTCTTTGTAAGCACTGTTTCACCTGTTTGAAAGCTGGGTTGACTGAAAGCATTCAGTACATGAATATTTTCACCCACTACAGAAAATCAAGGCTTTGTTAAATTTAACAGCTTTAATGATGTTTTACAGAAAACATTTCAGGCATGCAGCAATAAACCGCATTCATATCTGACATTTAGAAAACTTTATTCTTTTAAGCCTGAACTTCTAAAATACTTGCACTTAACTTCAAGCATGTGAATAAATCCATTTTCATTTTACAAAGCACGTAATTCAAGTACGTGTTGAAGTTCTAGCAAAATGGTGGAATAAATTTCTCAAATTAGGCATTTTTAAACAGTGTAGAGGAAAAAAAAAAATGCATGATTTGGTTTTCAAGCAAAATATCACGAGAGTTTAGCAAATTAGATCCCAGCAAACAATTAGAAACACCTCAACCAAAAATATAAACTGAGCCAAACCAAGTCTTGTAACACAACGATGACTGAAGTTTATTTTTCCCTTTTTTTTTCTCCCCCCTCTCATACTTCGCCACCTCCTGGTTTTGGCCATAAAAAAAAAGGAATTATGGAATATTCCTGTGAGCTCTATTTAAAAGATTTTGCTGACTCAATGGAAATTGGGAAGTACCAGAAAAGCAATGAAGCAGACCTTTGATCTCTGCCCCAATTCACGTATCAGAGATATTTGAATCAATGGCCAAATTCTGTCTGCCTTAGTCATCCAAACAGGTATCCTTTGAAGTCATGCAGATGCAACAACAGTTTATGTATACCATCAAATTCTGCTTCAGAAACCACTGCTCAAATCTTAAGGCCTTAGCACAGATAAAATCTTGCTGAATTAGCTAACATTCAGGTTTCTGCTATTTTATTCCAACAAAATTAAGACCTCTTCAACTTAGCTCAAGTGAGGCACTCATACAAGTCAAATCAGCAAGATTTGGTCCATATTTAGGATGAAATGCCCTGAAAAAAAATCCCATCTCCAAGCAATTTGAAATGGAGAACTTTAGGGCCTGTTGTGACAGGACTAGGGGTAACGGTTTTAAAATAGAGGGAGGTAGATTTAGCTTAGAAATTAGGAAAAAATTTTTTACACTGAGGGTGGTAGAACACTGGAACAGGTTGCCCAGAGAGATGGTGGAAGCCCCATCCCTGGAAACATTAAAGGCCAGGCTGGATGAGGCTCTGAGCAACCTGATCTAGTTGGAGATGTCCCTGCTCCTTGTAGGGGGGTTGAACTAGATGACCTTTGAAGGTCCCTTCCAACCCAAACCATTCTATGACTCAATAATGTTGAAACACAGTAAAACTGCAGGTTCTACATTTTTACATGGCCCAAGGAGTCCATTAATTTTGTTTGCCTTCATACAGCAGAAATGCCATTATGTTTCTATCCCTAACTGAAGGCACTTTCTGTTGGCCAAAATCTTTAATTCCCAGGAGGCCAACTTGCTGGGCTAGGAGGAAATATGCTAGGAATAGAGGAAACAACAGTGTCATCATGCTGAAGACTTGCACAGTGGCAAAGAAAGGATTAGGTGATGTGCATCTGGATAATCCACACGCACCCTGCAGTAGACAGCAAAAAAATCCTGTCCTTTTTGAACAAAAGAGTGATCAATTCCAAGGCTACATACTACCAGCCCACAAAAAGAGGTCGAAGAAAACCATCCAAGGTGGAAATTCCTTATACACCCTGCAAAACTAACACCTATATGCTACCAGTTTTTGTTATGTCAAAGGAAAAGGAAAATAAATTAAAAGCATCTAATAAATTACTCACTCCAGTATTTCTTTCTCAGTTCAAAATCAGAAGCCCTTAGGCAGGAGATCTGATTAGCTCACAGCCAAGAGCCCAGAAGAGCAAGATTTCTGCAGGCTGTAATCTCAGGCCCCAGAGTTCAGATCATAAACAAGGAAATTGAGAAATTCACAGATTCCAGAGCCAGGAGCATCTGCCACAGCCCCTACTGTGTTTGTTCTATGAAGCCATCTCTGAAGAAAAACAACATACCAAACACACTTAGGAGCCTCCAAATTCCTAAAATGCAGCAATGCCTTCATTTTCAGATGTACAAAACCATTGAGAGCAAATGGTCCCTTCCTGAAGTCAACTCAAAGAAGCTGGATGACAGGCATGTATTTTTTTTTTTTTTGTCTTAATTCAAAAACCGTTCACAAACAATGTCAGAACAGCTTTACTTGACACTATCCTCAATCAATCATTAGAACAAACGACATTACCTCTGAACCCTACACAGGCAACAAAACCCATCAGATGACCTGCTAGCTCTCGTCCATCTCCAGCGTCTTTGTTTCTCAGAATACAGAAACAGAACTGTTTGCCGTGCTTCAGCTGAATGTGTAGTACTACAGATCTTTTTAAAGCACAAAGGAAACCCCAGTAGTGAAACAGAGTGTACCAAAGTTTAAACAACCCAATCTGAGTTTTGCTATCCCCAGTTCCAGACTTGCCTCTCCTTCCTACAGAGAGAGACTATGCAGCAAGCCCAAAGTACTCTAAGGAAGCAGCAATCAGGCATCCAATCAAAAAAAAAAAAAAAAAAAAAAAAAACCAAACCCAAAACATTTATATGATACCTTTCCTATCACTGACAACAACTTAGTGAAGTCCCTAAACCGCAAGGCTGCATTTTCCATGGGCAGTCATGTCAAGCTGGATTTTCTAACAAATCTGTTTCCTATAGAGTCAAAATCTACAGCACTCAAAGGTCTGCAGATAACCTTATATATTTTAAACTTTCATAGATTACATGATTGCAAGAACAGTCTTCAATAATTGTGATTTATTTAATACTTAACGCAAGAATTAGCCCTTTCTCAGAGACAGCAATCATGCAGTTATTAACTGATGTGTCCATTTCAATAATGATGTCAAAGGGAGGCAACTTTGTTACATAATTGTTCAAAATCTTGCAGGAAAAAAAAAAAAGAAGATTGTTGCAATTTATGCTTAAATATTTATTTACTACCTAAACTGAAAAATACAAAAAAACTTTTGCCTGAAATGCAATATACAATTTCAGAGGGATCACGTATGTAAGTCTGGATTCTTGGTGTATTACTTAATCTTAACATCAGAGTAAATCTAATGAATGCACTGCAGTTAAAGCTTGAAACTGTGATCTTCAAATATTTAATACTCAAATAATCTCAGTACAGAACAATGTATACATAAGCCAGCTGATAGAGATGGCATTTAATATTTTAAAAATTAAATGTATATGAAATACTATTGGACATTTTCTTATTAAAAAGTCAGAAGGAACCACAATTTATCAAGAAGGCTGCAGCTAACAGTAATTTTATTAATTTTTGTTACCAGGCAATGGTAAGATAAAAAATTAGCCTTGCTGCTTTGTAAGTTAAATTATTTAAAACCTAGAGAACTCAAATATAGTTTTTGACATAAAGCTGAACTGTTAGTTATATTAACAAATATTTGTGCAATTTCTCATCTTCCTATTCAGTCACAAACAATATGTGAAGTATGTCAGATGTTTTAGACAAAATATACTGGGCATTTTATTGCCACTATCACAATAAATGCTTTGCCTTTGAATTCCTAGAGGTGCTACTAACAAAGAAGCATTTTTTTTTCCCCTGAATAAGTAGCTTGATTCAACATGATTTCTAAATCATCTGAGATAATGAGACCTTTTATCCTCCACTAAAAAGTTTTAGAAATACTGCCAATGAATTACTACAAGAATCAAGAAAAAAAAAATATGACAGCCAGCAACTGAGCTGACCAGGAATCAGAAAACAACACACTCTTCTCCCATAGCAAACAGCTCTTCTGTCCTATCTCAGATTTAGCGAACAGTTGCCTAATTATTTACTGTCACAGCCAGAGACACACGGTCAGCAGACAGAATTTGGAGACTGGTTTTAACTGTTAAAGCAACAAGGTACTTGGTACTGCACAGTCTTCAAGATCCACAGCTTACTTTGGCTGCATAAAAGGATGAAGAGTAAAATTTCATTTTTCTACCTTTAAAAAAAGATTGCTTTTCTCTTCCTCAATCAAATGGCCGGAATGTCTTAATGATGCAGCATCATATGATCCCAAGCCTTCCAAGACAGGCAACAAATTTTCTACAGCTGACTCTGCTAATTACAGTACTCAACAGCTGGGGCACAGATAATTTGGCACCCTGATATTGCCCTAGATGAATGTGAGAGTGTTCTGTAAACTGTAAAAAGGACAAAAAAAAAAAAAAAAAAAAAAAAAAAAAAAAAGAACTATTCACACTGCAATTATTGATTGGAACTCACCTTAAAAATATAAAGTCAACATAGTCTGCATTTGATTAAGAGAATTATTAAAGGCAGTGTTTACAAAACTGAGAAATTCAGAGAAATGGCACTCCCTCTTCAAAGCCTATATTGTAGCAATTCTTTTCTGATTAGATCAGCTCCCATAGCAAGTCATCAGAACAACAATCGCTGTAGTGAAGTCATACTACTGGGACTCGGATGGGAAATCATGACCGCCTGGAAACACTTTTTTAAAAATAATGTGTTTTCCAGGTTTCCAATATATCTTAATTAAAGCAAGTCTGAACCTTTACCTTTGCTCACCATGGCTGAATAAAGTATACCTTGAGCAGTAAAACACAGCATACTGATACACTAAATATGACCCCAAAAACTAAGACAACAGAAACCGGATCCTTCTGAATAATTTCATTATTTGACTGTCACTGAAAACAGCATGTGAGTGGACCCGATGTTACCCCCACTTTATGATATACTCAAATATTTCCAGAATGTGCTTTATTTCTAATCGACATGTGAATTAGCTTTAGGGGTTTATTTTGATTAAATCCTTTTGTCCTCCAACACTTAAAAACCAAATCTTTCAGTCCTTATTACAATAAAACTCTCACAGAAATAGAGGAAATTAGGCCTAATATCTTTCCCAGGTTTTTAAGCAAGTAGACAAACGGGTATGAGAATGAACCTTATTAAACCTGACTCTAGCAACAAATCAAAGGTAATCTAAAGCAGAACGGTAGTGCTTCGGATTAGAACCAGAACAGAAAAACAAGTTCTCAGTGTTTTCTTTATTTACAAAGTAAACAGTCTTCTTGCTTTCAAATTTTGAAAAAAAAAAAAAAAAAAAAAAAAAAATCAGTTCAGTTACATATAAAGTAATTGACAACTTAAAAAAACAGGACAGAATGGAATAAATATCTGCTTTTGAAGACGATCTATTACAAACCGTAATTATTTCTCAACTCAAATGCACTAGTGCATCTCAGTACAAAAATAGAGCACATGCTCCATAGCTGCATTGACACAATGGGCAAGAGACACAAAGGAGTCATTAGTCAATACTGGTAATGACACATGAAACTGCAAGTGACACAGGTATAAAGTAGACCCGGACCTGACAAGTTCTCCTGTCAAAAAAAAAAAAAATCTGTGGGGTTTTTATTTTTCAAAATATTACCAGTAACAGTGTGGATTAAATAAAATCGACTATTGATATCTTCAAATCAAGCTGTCTTAAACTATGCCACTCCCATTCCCATCAAAGGAAACCATTTAACCAAAACCTTTAGAACTGACTGGAAACATATAACCAAAAAAATTGCAATCCTTCAAAGTAAAAATTTCAGATCTAAAACCTAAGCTATCTTTTCCCCAAACATTACAAAAAGGACTCAGAGCTGCAAATGTCAGCATATGCTGTGACATGCTGTAAAAACTATTTTGGGGATGAAGATTCAATCTGAACAGTGAACTCTATCCCTTCTGCACTTGAATTAAAATCAGACCTGTAACACACTTGATAAGCATTTTCAGATTCAGTATTAGCGAATATACTGAAAAAACAGAATAATTAATCATGTCTCCCAAACGATCTCTTCCATCCCGATTAATTTAAGAAAGCCACGCAATTTACATTTCTAGCAAGATAAATTCAGCTGTACGCATTTTGTTATGGATAAACGCCTTTTTCTTCATTTTTCTGATTTGGATGAAAAAACTCAGGTGCTACATGACCTGACATTAACTGCCCGACCACAAAAACAAAATAAAAAGGTCAAAATAAACTGAAGCTTTCAAGACAAACGCACGTCGATCACCGTGTCCACGTTTCACTCGAAAAAGGGGGTTTTAAGTACAATAAACCTCGTTTCACCCACTGAGGGGCAAGAGGCAGTATTTTTATTTCTGGCAGAAGCCGCCGCCGTCCGTGTCGTGTCCTCCCCCTCGGGACCCGGCGCAGGGACTTGCGGCCACCCACCTACCCTCGGGCCCACCTGCCCTTTCCCCCGGGCCCTGCCTGCAGCCGCCACGCCCGGCGGGGCGACTGGTAGCCCGGGGCGGGGAGGGCCGCCCTACCTTTGTATCTCTCCAAGACATCCTCGTAGGCTTGCAGGTACTCCTGCTCCTCGGCGTAGAAGTACGCGCCGGGAGAGAGGTAGCCGGCCATGGCCGAGGGCTAGCCCTGCCCGCTTCCCTGCGCGGCTCCGGGCAGCCCGAAACCTCGGGGACGGCTCAACAAGAAACCCAACGGGTAACGGGAGAGAGGGAGCGGGAGGGCGGGGCGGCGGGCGCTGCCAGCCCGGCCGAGGAAACGCCCCCGCCGGCCGCTCGGGTTTCGGTAGCCGCCCCTCCGCGCAAGGAGGGGGGCGGCCCCAGACCAGCGGCAGCGGCCACCGCCTCCCACCGCAGCCCCATGGCGGCGGCGCCGCCTGAGGGGCCGCCGCGCCTCCGCCCCGGCTTCCCCCCGGGACGAGGAGGGTGGCGGCTGCCGGGGCGGGGACGCGACGCCCGCGGCACGGTCCCCACCGTCGCCCTGCGGCGCTGGCGCTGAGGGGCCGCAGCACGGCGGACGCTGACGGGAAAGGAGACGCGGGCGGGGGCCCTGCGGGCAGCCCCCGACGCTGGCAACCGGCTGTCGCCAGCCGCTCCGCTACCCCGGCGGCGGGGCGGGTGCTGCCCGGTCGCAGGTGTCACTGCCGCGCCTGCGCCCTGCCACCGCCATCCGGCCCTGACCCCGGCCCCCAGCGGCCCCTGCCGCCCTGCCCCCGGCACGGCACACGGCTCCGGGCCCCTGCCCCGCGCACCCTGCCTCCGGGGGCGGCGGTGGGGAGGACCTGCGGGCTGGACCGGCTCTGCAACCCCCACCCCCGCCGCGGCTGCGTGTAGCGGCCGGCAAGAACCCGGCTCCGCAGAGCTCTGCCACCGCGTCCTCCCCTGCCGCCGGTAGCGCCGTTAAGATGCGTTACCCCGGGAAATTATGTCCCGGGGGGGGACCCACGGAGCCGCACACAAAAGGGCGGGGGGGAGAAACAGCAGTGCCCTTGGGGAGCACCGGGGACCGCCGCATCTTCCTGAGGTTCATTTACAGGCGGTTCTTAGCTGTTGCTGAAGAGGCCGAGACCTCCGCCCTATTTTCGACATCATTTGCCGCCGGGCCGCGCACCAGCGCCCGCCCCCTCCCCTGGCTCACCGGGCGGTCCCCTCCCCGACCCTGCACGGACAAAGACCGGCGCCTCGCCCTACCCCCAGCACCCCGCGGCTTCTCCCCATGCTGCGGCCCAGGGGAGGGGGGTCCCGCGGCCTCCCGGGCCAAAACGGCCATCGCCGCTGCGGCAGCCTCCCGCGCCGTCAATGCGCCTTGGCGTGAAAGTTGAATGGGCGCACCTGCGCGTGTTTCGGCCAGCTCCCATCCCACGCAGCAAAGCCGCCCCGCCGGAAAACGCGGCCCAAGGGGCTTTGTCACCACCCAGAGGGGCCGCGCTCGGACCACCGAGGGACGGGGGTGTCCCCTTCCCCACCTCCCCCCCCCCCCCCATATTCCCCCCCCGCGCCTTACCGGCAATGCGCAGCACGGCCCTCTCGGCGGGGTCCAGCACGGAGCCGCCGTGGGTCTTCCGCTTGGACCGCTCGTGTTTGGGCAGATTCCAGGGCAGCGTGTCTCCCGGCGCCGGCGACACCGTCCCCGAACGCTGGCTCAAATCCTCCTCGTCGGAGAAATCGGCGGAGGACGACATGGAGCATCGGTAGGACGCGTTGCTGGAGCTCTGCAACGGGGAGACAGGGTGCGTGGGGAGCGGCTCGGGGCGCGGGGGCCTCCGGTGCCCGCCCCGCGTGGCATGGAAAAGCATCTCGGGGGGGAAAAGGAGGGTGGGGGAGAGGGATGCCGCTCACCATTGCCGTGAATTTAAGGCGGAGGAGGGGGGGGGAAGAGGGGCCCGTGTGCGGAGCGCCGAGGGCGATCCTCCAAAAAACCAGCCGGTCCTTAGCGGGAATGCATTTGGGAGGATGTTTGGGGAAAGCCGCGGCCCGCGGCTCGGCAGCCGGCTCGCGAATGAGCCTCCCCCTTCCCAACAATAAACCAGCAGCAGCAACAACAACCGAAAAAAAAAGAGGAAAAAAAAAAACCTTCCGGGCTACAAATCGATAGCGTTTGGCTCCCCCGCCCGGGGAAGGGACAGATTTGCCATCGCCGAGCTGCTGGTGGAAGCGTCCGTGTACCTCTGCCTCTGGGCAGGCCCCACGCGTGGCAGTGGGCGCTGTGTCACCGCCCCACCGGGCCCACGCCTCCCGCCCGAGAACGGGGGCGGGAGGGATGCGATTTCTCAGAGCAGCCCCTTTGGGTAGCGGGCACGGCCGCCGCCGTTCCGTCACGCTTTGCCCCGGGGGCTTCGGCAAACAGACAGCTGATTTGAAACGCAGGTTCGAGTTTCCCAAAAACAGAGTGCTTCCAGAAAAGTCAAGAAACGCTGATAGCAGTGCGGGGAGAGGGCTGCTGCCATTTCTGGCTTCCCTGTTTAGGGTGGAGTGGGAAACGGAGATATCTGAACGACAACATTTCAACACCGTGTTGAGAATTTAGGATGCAACATTTTATGCAGGTTATCAGGACGCAATGGCAGGCAAGGTGCTATTCCTCTGCGCTTTCTGACTGGAGAACTTGTGGTTTCTCCAGGGCACCTGAGTAGAAAACGATGGGTTTTATTTGTGACAGTCTGCTGAGACAGTCTTTCAAAAGTGTAACCAGATGCTGGTCCAGGTATGGTGTTGGTTTTTAGAGATATGCTATCCTCAGCTTGGAGAGGCATAGTATATTTGTTATGCAGAGACAGCCCTCATTCAGCCTATCTAAATTCGGGTTTGTTGATACTACACCAGCTACTATTTTAGGCTTGTCTTGAAGTCTTTTTTTTTTTTTTGAGGGGGATCTTAAAATGTAGCTTTACTTATAGAAGAAATTTGTACCATGGCTGAGATCTGATGAAATTTATTGTTGCTGTCTGAACCTATTTACTCTCAGTTCTCATGGGGTGAACAAGTGAATCATTATTACATTGGTGGGTATTTTACCCATTTTAAAACTCAAAACCTCCATAACCCTGAGTAACAACATGATGTTGTTACTGTCACAACATGATGTTTTTGCTGTGCATAGAACTGCCAATAGTATACAGTTAAATAATCGGCTAAATAAGAGGGGATCTCTTCTTAGTGGTTGCTCTTCCTGACCTCCTTCACTTCTATCCCAATCCTCTTTTCTCCTTCTACAGTACTTCATGATGAAGTTTGAAAGCAGGGAGAGGGAGGGAATGAATACATCAAACCAATTAACTGGATTCTTGTCACTGTATTGTGATGTGGAGAAAGCAAGAGGTAAGTGCAGAAAAACAGAAAGATGAAATGTCTGATTCCAGCTTCCCAGCTCTGATTGCCTTCGTAATTAGTTCTAGTGCTGGGAATATTTTGCTGCTAGTTTATATAAGAAGCTGAAACTCTCTGTAGGATCTCATAAGGCAGGATGGTGACAGGCAAGTGTCTTCCTGATGGGAGTTGGAAGCACACAGCTTGATGCAGGGTATAGAGGGCACTTTGCTGTATCAGGTGGGGCTAAGAGGGCCCCTGATGTGCTTAGTCAGAGATTAGGCTTCTTGTAGCCTGTCCTCAGCTCCAGATTTTGCCGTAAAAGAGAAAGTGTTCCCTTTAATCCCAGCTCCGAGCATCTTGCTTCACGCCTGTATCTTCTGTTGGCTGCTCAGCAACCCTCAGTATCTTTGGATCATACAGACCCACAGAGACGGATTTTACCTTGCAATTTCTTCACCTTCTTCATTTCAGTTTGTAATGTGAAAATTAGAAAGAGCCCAGACACAGTGTTCTGAGGGTGCTATAGCGATATTTTGTTAATATTTAGGTAGCAGCTTGGAACATGCAAGGACAAAGTACAATAGCAGTTGTTGTTGGAAGTTTAAATAAAAGATCTCTCAGCTCTCAGATTTATCTTTTAAAGTATGCCATACTTTTTATCCAGTAGGATTTCCTTTTCTCAAAAGAGGCCTGAATAGCCCATTCTTATTTTTCTTGACAACAACTCCTTCTACAGTTCCTCCTACCCTTCAAAACAGAAAGCACTGTTGAGTGATCGTTCCATATACGCCACTGAACATATTCTCCCTACTCTCTATGGAGATGTCATTTTTAACACAAAGGAGACTGTCCTCCTGGTCAGCTGTACAACAGTACTGAAAGAGAAGCTATGTGAGAAGACCTCACTCTCATATGTTTAAGAAATCAAATTGAACAGGCAATGGTAGAGCAGTCTTTGGCATCTGTGTGTATGACAACTACCTGTCCTCTTTTAAGTTGTCCTTCTATCTTACATCATA
This sequence comes from Chlamydotis macqueenii, assembly GCF_036417535.1. Taxonomy (NCBI): domain Eukaryota; kingdom Metazoa; phylum Chordata; class Aves; order Otidiformes; family Otididae; genus Chlamydotis; species Chlamydotis macqueenii. The sequence continues at coordinate 27,337,762 of NC_141558.1, forward strand.
CATGCATTAACAAAATGAATGAACAAAACCCACTTTAGCTTACCAACTCTTTAGGAATCATATTATCTCATTTTCAGAACAAGGTTGGAAGCTTGTAAAGGAATTTTTCATAACAGCAAAATCTGGCAAACTCGCATCTAAGAAATATCAACTTCTAACTTAATTACAGTCTCCTTTTCTATTCAATGTGGAGATACTTCTGAGCAATGTGTACACAGAGCTATTGAGCACAGAAGTATTTTTAAGAATCTCAACTTTGCTATTCCAGAGACGTTTATAATGAACTGAACAACTGCTTTGCTTTGCTTGAGTAAATTAATAGCTTTGATAAGAAGTCTGTAATTGTTTTCTTTTTGAGCAGCCACTGTTCACAACGTGCTTGCTACTCATCCCATTGGATTGTTTGTTTCTAGCCAACATGTTTTCCATGCCATAGCTGTAAGTCTCAAATAAGCTTTCCGTGATCCCAGCAACATATTAACTGGTCTAAAAAATACAAAATAATGCAGAACATCTGTACCATCCTGAAAAGGGTTCCTGGCCAATTAGAACAGCATGTGGAAACGAATTAGTTATATTCTGTTAAAATCAAAATATATAAGGCACTTCTGTTCTTTTTCTATAAAGCACGTTGCTGTATGTAAGTGAAAAACGTAACTGTTAATAATACACACCACTTTTTTGGGTTACTTGAGTGAAGTGTCTTTTATATCCACAAAAACAGTGATCAGACACATCCTTACTTAGCCTGCTCTGGGACTTAGCGAGGGTCAGGGCTTGACCCTTCTTAGTTTGAAGGCCCATAAGGTCACAGCCCAGATGCTATAGCTGCTTATTCTGTGCCTCCGATTATGCATTCCTTCTGCTCATTAGCCTAAAGACTTATCTGTAGCCTCTGTTGTCGATCGGGGGAACTGTTGAATTTGCATAGCAGTGATGCATATAACAGCTTGTGCATTGAAGCCTGTTGGTCATACATAAGCAAATCTAAGCGGAGTTTTGTCTGCATTCAAAGTACAGGATTAAACTTAATGCATCGTTTCACTGTCAGTACCACAGGGGGGTGCAGACTGCATACAGAGTCCTCGCCGCTCTGTCTTGGGAGGCAAAGTGCTCAGGACAAGCATTTAGGAGAGGAAAACTCATTTCTGCCAGTGTCTAGGGTTTTCTCTGTAATCAGGTGATTTGCAGCAGCCAGCTGAGAGTCAGGCTTACTACTTTGCCATAAAAGCAAGCTGGTTTCCAGTAATGGGGATAATTTCAAAGAAGTATTTAGTGTACTTCTTGTAAGAGGGATTTGGCCAAGTACCAAGGCATGATTTCCTTTGAGGAGGGAAAGAAGGACGGACTGTCACAGGTGAAGCATTGCAGAAGACAGTGTAGCTGGAATACGGTGTAAGGATAATGCACATCACCATATATCAGATAAGCCACCCCTAAATAGGATCTGATACCCTCAAGAACACCAGTGGGTTTTGCACTGTCATTCCCCGAGGCGGAAGCATTAGCAGAGGTCAGGTTTTAAACTCGGTCAGGCAATCCAGCTGGCAAAAGCTGCCAAGAGGCTGATACCGAATTATCGTCATATTGCAAAAATTCCCCAACTTTATGACACATCAGAGATAGTGGTGGCCAACTGAATTCTAATCAAATATCTTGTACTTTCACATCGTATCTTTGAGAAGACTTTCCACTGCAGAGAGTCCTTTCACACTGGTTTCTGGAAGCTATTGGGAAGTACAGGTCAACACTGACTGAAATTTAATTTTCAGTTTAGTTCTAAGTTATTTGTCTCAGAACTCCTGGAATACATTTTCATTTCTTTCATCATGTTTACTGTGAGCAATGGATAAATATGAACAGAAATTAAGTGTTTGAATCATGGTTTTACTGAGTGTATTTCAACAAAATTCCTCCTACTTTAGAATACCAGTTGAATGTAACAGGCTATTTTTGTCCTTTAACATCCCAGATTGAATGATATTAAAGTGGTTAAAGTGGATCAACTTTTAAAGTAAAATAACTGAATAAGTTTAAAACAAAATCTAGGGCAACTGAATGTTCCCATTAGTAAATCTTTACCACTTTAACCTGATTAGATGATAATGCAATGCAGACTACAAAACATCCAATGTATGTAATCAGGCTATGTGAGTCCCTTGGGACTGGATATGGTCAGAAATTTTCAAAATTCAAAATAGATACACAAATGAAAGTACAATCAAGAACAATGTAAAACCAACTATGCTAAGCTTAAAAAAAAAAAAAAAAGTCCACCAGTGGAGGCACAGCTGTATTAAATGAAAATTTTTCTGATTCTGTGCCAGTCATTTAAGAGAACGTCCATACTTGAAGGTGCCTACGTCACCAGGGTATGCAAACATAACTACAGTTTCTGGGTTTGTATTTAATGTTATAAAGCAATAAGCAGAAAGCTGGAAGACAAAGACACTAAATCTGAAACTCCTGAGCATCAAGCGTCTGACTCTATGTTAAACTATCCTTGTGGACAGGTAGGCTTTTCAAACATCAAGAGGAATTATTGCTTGCTAGAGAGAATTCCCATTCTTTCTTTCTAAAGGAGAAAGACAGAAATAAGGATTCTGTGTTTATTCTATCACATGCATTTTGAGCCTGCGATTGTATTTATATAAGAAAATTCTGATGCTTTCATAGGCTTTCAAAAGGGGATGGAATCTTTTCTTTTTCAAATGAATACATTGAAAAGCAGGGCATGCTTCATTCATTGTCACCACCACAAGACCTGTATATAAGTGGGGCCAAATAACATTCAGCTTAAACTAGCCACATTGTGCCAAAGCCGTCAGTTCTCTTGAAAACCAATATTGCAAGTGTGATATATAAAATATTTAATTCATTCCTTTATTCCTCACCTATTTCCTCTATTTAGTCTTTCAATATGAATTGCAGGATTTAATCTTGAAATAGCTTACCTACATTATAGAAGCTGACAGAAAGGTACTGAAGGTATTGGAGATGGGAAGATAATATTTTGAGGTCTGAGTATCTGGGAAGCTACAGCATGTGGAATAGGTATTTTAGTTGAGTTTTATGCCAAAACCATCAGCAAGATATAAGTGCTACTTCCATTATAATTATTATTATCTTGTTTCCAAATTAATGCTTCATAGATACCAATAAATAAAATGTCAGGATTTCATGGTCTCAAAAGAGAAATGCATATCCCATAGAAGACTACTGTATGTAACTGTTGCAAAAAAAAAAAAACCAAAAAACAACTCCTTCCCATTATCTAAAAAAAAATTTTGGATTAATTTTTAATTGCAGCTCTTTTGCATCCATTCAGATCCCCCTAGTCTGCCCGACACAAAAAAGAATAATGTGACAGAACAGCTACGGTTTGAGGAAGGCACACAGAGTTTTATCTGCTTGCTACGCCCACAAGACCAAACATATAGCAGAAGAAGAGTCTGGAATAAGAAATCATCTAGCTTCAAATACTTTCCTTAGCTTTCTAAACTTTTCATTGTAGATTGTAATGTATTGTTTTATATTATATATATATATATATGTTTCAATAGCAAACCAAATTACTCCTGCCATAAAAGGTTTATCAGAGTATGAAGACACTCTGCACAGCAAAGAGTAAATTAAAGTTCTAAGTAGCTTTTGAATCTCTGATGGGCGCAGATTGTTTTCAAGAAAAAAAAAATAAAAGGAAGACTTAGCAGATTTTTTTTAAATGACATAATGAAAATCTAAACCAGTGGTATTGATATTCTGCTTTTAGTAACAACTCTTAACATTCCTGACTGGTAAGTTACCCTCCTTACTCATTTGTTCTTTTCAAACTGTTTCAATCCCATGCTTTAAAACAGCTTAAAGACTTGATCCAGCAATCAACCAACATTTAAGTATTTGAAAATACAGGTTCTTATAATTATGCAACACTAGTAGTACTCTTAATTATTAAGTCATCAGATTATTTTCTTTTATAAAATGCATTTTAAGGTGCCTTATCTTATGTTTGGTTGAAAATATTCCCTGCCCAAGGTTGAATTTTCTTGAAAATTTTTAGTCAAAGGCTGACTGAGAAGCCTGAGAGCAAGCTTATGAAAATATCCGGTAGTTATTTGTCAACATTAAAAAAATTGTTCCAGGTTTGTTTGTTGGTTTTTTTTTTTTTTTTTAGAAGATTCTAGGCTTTGGGAGGAATACTTCAAATATAAATATCCTTTAAGCTAGACATAAGCTTTTTGCCATCTTTGTTAAAAATCTGTCTACGTTTGTCAGAGTGATAAGTTTTTGAGATATAAATATCATCTGCTATCCCTGGTATCTGGGAGTATAAAGTAAAGCTTTTAAAGTTTGGGTTTGATCTCACTGCTCTGACAAGAAAGCTGCTCCACAATGTACTGCTCTCTTGATTACAAGCAATCTTCCTCTAGTTGCCACCTGAAACTTATTCCTGGTCTTCTGGGTTTTTGTGACAGCAGTGTTCATTTCCTTAAATATCTTTTTTGCTTCCCTGGTCTGTTCATAGCCTGCATTGTACCTCCTCTCAGCCTTTTTTTTTTTTTTTTTGCTGAGCAAGTCAACTTCTTTTAATCCCTCCTCATCTCTTAGTAAGTCCTTCTTTGCAAAGTTAAATAGTATAACTATTCCTAAGGCCCAGGTGACTACCAATGTGATTTTACTAGATTTTTTTTTTTAAAGGCCATGTTTTAATTTATCAACTAAAATATCTTCCATATATCAATTAAAATGTCTTCAGATTGGCACCCACTAAACAAAGCCTCTCAAGACTCTCAGGGGTCTTACAGCTGCTGGAGCAATACCCCACTATCACAGACTGACCAAGCAAATTCCACCCTTGCAGCTCTTACCTCCACTCTTGGGACACCCACCATCCCTGCCGAGGAGTTGAGCAGGATCGTTCCAGCTTGGAGATACAGAGGCAAAACTAATCTTTCCGTCTAATAGTTACCTGCTGTGGTCGCTGGCTGATGGCAAGAGGCATGGAGAGCAGGGAAAGGCAGGCACCAGACCTGACAGGCAGGAGACCATTTCTTTTATGCTCTCCGTGACTCGTTTAGCTGGCAAGAGGAAGAAGCTGTACATTCTGAATGTAGAGAGGACAAACACCGGAACCGGTGCACTGGAGGAAAGGGCTGGAGAAATACACTGGGACTGACAGCCTGAGGAACAAACAGAGACTGGCTGAGTCTGGGAGCTGCAGCTGAAAAGCTTTCAAGGGAGCAGCAGACTCCGTGGATATAAGACTAGAGGAGAAACAGACCTGCAAGGTAACAGCTGGGATTAGTTACTATCAATGCTGAAGAGAGCAGATCAGGGGAGAGCTAAAGATGTGACGTGAAACTGGTATTGCCTCAGCAAAAGGCTTTAATGAACAAAGTACTCTGATGAACGAGGAGGATAGGAACTGTGCGTCACAAGAAGGTCTCCAAGAAGAGATGCAAGAGCCAAGGAAGGTACGCACGGAATATGCAACCAGGGGCCACGGGGAGACACAGAAATCAGAGAGACTGGTTGAACAAGTGCCTCAGAACAATGAGGTGACTGACCAGGTGAGCCTGGGAAGGGCTGTGCAAGGGGTGTAACGCAGAGGTGATACAAGGACTGGCAAAGTGAGAGGAGAAGGGCTGAGGTGAGCAAAGCAGTGAAGGAGCCAGCGGTGAGGCAGAGGCAGGTCAGGAGCAGGCTGGAGGAGACAGGGCAGAAGGAGCCACGCTTGGGAAGAAAGACCACATCTCCCTACGGAGCCTGGTAGGAAACAAATTTCACCCCAGCTCCAGCCATTAGCAAATACTGAGAGTTCCTCTAGAAAAAAAAAAAAACAACACCTTTTCCCCTGTGTTGCTGATTCATATGGAGGACCTGAAATATCGTCAGTCTCTCTCTGAAATCCAGTAGTATAATTTTCTGTGGTGTAGTTCAAGTGTCAAAACCTGCTGATGAGCCACACAACGGAGCTTTGAAGTTTACTTTTTTAACAACAGGAGGAAGTTAAACACAAAGTTCTTGTTAAAATGCTTTTCTTAATGTTGCAAAGCCAAGCACTAAATGTTACTGAATCCCAGATTCAAAGTTCACCATAGACCCTTAGTTCAGCCTGTTTATTTGTACATCATGATGCAGTCATCATGACGTGATCATATACTACTACATTCCCAGTGTCTTGCTCTTATTTAGTGCAGAGGATGGTGACATTCACTCCATAAGCAGTTGTTCAATATTTTGTTTTGTCATCCTCTATTCAATGGGCAGCACCAGAACTTAACTTGTTTGATGCTGTCTATAGTGTAAAGAGATTATTATTTCGTAGACTACTGTTTTGTGGCACAGTAGTATCTGACTACTTAAAGAATACTAATAATCTTTCCAATTACACAGGATGCAAACTGAAACCAGGAGGTCAATTTGAGATGCCAAGGATCTGATTTGTAAGAGTTATTAGAATTGCATATCAGTAATACTCGGACCACAGCACACACAGAGTTCAGTGGTGAATGGCAGCATGAAAACATTTATAAACCTAACTACATGCTTTGAGTCAGACACTTAGAAAATGGAAGACAAAAAAATATTTTAAGCCAGTTGTTCAACACATTCACAGTGACCTTGTGCCCACCCTTCAATCTCCAAAGCAGCGCTCACTACTTTTTCAAGAAATAAGAGATCCTCTCTCTTCCTGCTATCTCCTGTTTTATTCATTTACACACTTTACAACTTCTGCAGCAGAACTCCTACACATAAGAGTCATTCTAAGAGCACTTCCATCCTACGATGAAGATAGAGTGCATCCTGTGAAAAAAACAGTACGCCATCATACAGCTGAAGGCTGTATGACACAGCAGATGCAGAATTGACTGAATTAAAGCTGCACGTGTAACCTTAATTCCAGCATTTTCTAACGTTTGAATACTTGCCTTTGCCAAGCTATTCTTTTAACATAATACCCCATGTGCAATGTTATATATAACTACAAATGGATAAGGGAGTCTCTTGCTATATAAAGATGTAGTTTATGTGCCACAGTAGGATGTTACACAATACAGCTCTGGAGAGTGACTCCTGTGGCAGCAGAGGAAAAGGAAACATCTGCGTTTAGACTCTATAATTACTACACATCTATGAGACAATTACTGGTCATTTCAAGTTGTGCAAACAACATCGTAACAAAATCAGAGCTGATTAACATTTTTTTTAACCTGCCTGCAGCTACTCTACAAAATTTACTATTTATGATTACTTACATGAAATGTTTTTTCATGCAATTAGAACCACCAGCACATTTTATCAGCTTGGGTTTATATTACTGCCTCTCAAGGAAAGACAATGGGATTTTAAAAAAGAAAAATTCTGAACATTTAAAAATTTAATTTCTCAGTGAGGTTATGCTGCATACATGTAGTATAATTTTATCAATGAACACAAAATCCCAGTTGATGCAAAGCATAGCAAAATAACAGTGACAAAAAAAAAGAAGTATTAGACTTTTTCAAGCCAGAGTTTTACAGCTCTATTCCTTTGATACAACAGTTGAAAAATGTTTTCTCTCATTCATTTCTAATTTAGTAGCAAGTTAGCTTCAGCTCTAAGGACCAATATGATGCAAAATCAGGTTTATCATGACGCTATTGCAATCTGGACAGAAACATAATCCCTAGTTTAGAAATGGCAGACCACCATACTGGCAAGTGATGTCAAAGGTGTTTGTTTGATAGTAAGCACTATTTTTACATCAAAAAGAGTGCAATTGGCTGTGCTGCCTGCTTTTTTTTCCCCTCAAGACAAGCTATGGTGCTTTCTTTTTTTCTGAGCTTGTAAAAGAGAATAGAAGTCAAAATCACATCCTACAACAAAGATTGCTGCCTTAACTTCACGCTGATGGTGCACTTTGACCCTCTTTAGATCAAACAGAGCCAGGCTGGTTTAAGCTCTCATCCTGTTTTCAGTAAATAGGCATTTGCCCTGATAATGAAAATTGACACAAAATTAAAATTGTATGGAATCTACTTAACTATCAAGACAAAACCTGTTATGTTAGAGGGCTTTGCCCACAGATGTAAGATTATTTGAAACTGTGTATAGAAACATAACATAGATTTGATGCTATTTGCAATCACACAAGCATAAATCTAGGTAAATACACTCAAAGCATGATCATGCTACAGGGACAATTAATTTAAATGACCTTAACTTTCCAAATAAGAGCTAGCAATGAAAAGTCAGTTAAAGTGCTCTAAATGTGGATTTGTACTGTTACGCTATGCTTATTTCTATGTATTTTTCCATATATGTGTCATCAATAGTTATTAGCAGTATTGCAATTAACTGTTTCTTTTGCAGTATGCCTAACAGCTCTAATAACTCATCCATAGGAAAAAAAAAAATCACTAGAAAAACTACTCAGCAATAATTTTAAATTTCAGATCTAATTCTTAACATGATACCACTGTGTTTTAACAAAAAGTAGTTTTAAAGCCGTAAAGATATCATGTCCCTGGCCTAGTGAAAGTCATGGCAATACACCTTTAAGAAATCCCCTCAAAAATCTGAACTGCCAGGGAGCTGGACAAAAAGAGTGGAAGAAATGGGCAATTGCTACTATGCAATAGATGAGCTGCAGAGTGGAGAGGGAAAAGTAGCCAAGAGGAAATCAGGAGCAGGCAGCAAGGGAGGAGATCACAGAAGCTAGCAGAACAGCAGGGAAAATGAACTCTTTGTGCAAAACTGCTTATAAAGAGTTTATCCTGAGGAGTTATTTGCTATCAGAAAAGCAATAAAACACAGCAATCCAAGAAAGAGATGTAAACAGTCTCTTGGTAGCCATGTATATGTTTGGAAAGAGAAGAGGTACCTTTGAAGTCAACCTAATGGCCACTGAAGGCTTTCTCTTTATTTCAAAGATTACTGGATTTAGCATTTATAGTCCTACTTATAAAGATCTTGCACACATGAAATAGTTTCCTTGAGGTATTTTAAAAAATGTTTAAGATGCCTAGATGCTTAAATCTTAGTAAAACTTAGTAAACTTTACAAATCAATCACCTAATAGTCTCTCAGGTGCTTCTCAAAGTCTCCATCAATATTGTTTAGGTCTCAAAGCAAAAAAATGCAGTCCTTGTTTCCCTTCTTATATTCATTCACATGTTCCCTGCATTTCTTCATTGTGGTTGTGCTCACATTGTCCTGATAGAGGACGCGTGCATGTGTGTGTACACACGGGTGCACATAGAGTCTGGTAGCTCATAGCTTTGTCATAACATTTTGAGAATATCAATACAATGTTAATAAAAATGCTGAAGGTGAAAGATGACATGATGATGTTCTGCCATATTTGCTTCTAAATATGATTCACAGGAAACACAATCCCAACACAAGCAGATGTCTCCAAAAGAAAGAAGCTACTTATGCAATCTATAAACTAAATACTGGAATTATTAGATATAAATTGGATACATGAATACTTGGAATTAACCAAGTCTCGTGCAGGGTGATGAGTTATTTTTGTGTATCATCTATATTGGATCATTCAAATATCACATAAAGTACATAATGGTATTGGAACACTAGTAAATAACACCAGAGTAAGAACAAATGGAAGTTAACGAAGTGGCAACTATTTAATGACACATATTAAAAAAGAATTCCTAAAAAGCTCTGTAGAACAACTTAATCCGTTTGAAAAATTTCATCTCAAGTAAGCTAAGTGTCAACTCATACTCACACTTCTTCTATAAATTATTTTGTATCAGATGTTTAAAAAAACCTCCTAAGTGTTTTTTCTTACAGAATTATAATACTGTTTTTCTCATAAGTTTTAATGCTTAAAGGCATAAAAGCAAAAGCCAGGATAGCTGGATGAGACCATGGATGGGACAGCTCATGGTTTTACATACATTAGAAACTGCTTAATTTTGCTTTCAAGCTTGCATTGTCAGAGTCTTTACAGTGCAAGCTTCACTTCAGTCATGGGAGTAGTCTCAGTAGAACCAAATGAAGCTGCTTGCATCAGTAGATTTTTCACGTGTCCTCCCAGACATCTGACCTTTCTCTCTGTTCCCTTGTAGTGACTTGTGGCAATACTGCATCCACCACTGAGGAGCTAAATTGCTTTAGCAAATAGAAGTCTAAATAAAATTAGAAACAGGTTCAGTAGGAGACACTCAGGCATACCTAGAAGCAGCAATCCTTCTGAGATTATCCTGAATAATCATTATTTGTCATCAGTTTATTCTTTGTAGGTTGCTTTAGATATATATTTTTTTATTATTCAGTAGATACTCACCTCAATACATTATGCCCCAATCTCTGTAGTCTCATGTGCTGCACATCTTACAGTGATCTGTTATGACAAACGCAAGTGCAAATTTTGGTACTACATCTCATGATCTTAAATAATCCTTGGTGGTTTCATGAGTCAGGCATTTTAGGAGCCCTTCAAACTGTTTAACAATGGAGATGTCGAAAGACACTTTTGACAGGATCTCATGTACGTAGACATACAGGTGAAATCAGAATTTCGCAGAACTGTACATCTAACTGACCCCACAGCTCAGGAGCTAGATATGTTTACACAAACTCAAGACCATTTTTTGGTTCCAGGCCAGCACAGGAAAAAAACCTATTCATAATTTGCAGAGTTTTACACTTTTGCTTCAGAGCAGACCACTATTTAAAATACAGATAATATTTGCAAAATGCTTGTAATAAACCCCCAAGATTTTAGCAGTGTAAAATTGGCCCTGGAGAAGTGTCTCTAGACTGCAGAAAGCTCACAGCAAGAGACTTTTTGAGCATCCTTCCACACCTTCAGAAAATTTAACTATCCATACAGAATCAGCTACTCGATTCTTGTAAGGAGCGATACATAACACTCCTTTGACTTGCATGAAGTCGTGCTAATTTAAAGAACACAGTCCTGTTTCTTCTGAAGAGTTCTCCATTGTGTTCAAAAATTCAAAGCACACTTCAGTAATAGGTATCTGTACTCTCCTCAGTGTGAGGCTGATGTAAAACCATCACCTATGGAGAATGTCAGCACAAATAATACAACTGCCAATGAGAGGGTGACCTGTGGGGCACAAAATTTAACAACATGCCATCAAAGGGGTAAGCTACACACCATAATGTTAATGTTGCACTACAGTAAAAAGAATAAAATTAAGTGAAAATGGCTATGAATTCTGTCTGGTAAGGATCAGTATTAGGATGAAATGTAGTTAATATCTTCATTAATGACCTGGAAGGTGTAAAAAAGAAAAAGAAATTCAGAGAAAACTGATGTTCTATTTCTGCAAACATCTGCTCATGTAGCTTTTCAATGGGAACAATTATTGTCTTCAGTGGGATTACTCCCATACACACAATTACACCTAATTTAGTTCTGACAAGATCAGGGACAATACTGGAAAGATCCAAGATTGCTATGCAGGAAGTGACAAATAATCCAAGCAAATTCAGGTAATTATAGCTATGGCTAGGAAACTGCAAAACAAGATTTAGACACCACAAAACCAACCAAATACAAAATAGTCTGAATTAGCAGGAATAAGAAAGCCTAGCATCTAAACATCCAACAAAACTTTTAATGAAAAACCTGAAAAGTCTTTCAGCATATATCTTAATACAGCAACAAAACAGGCTAACATATTTTAGGACTGATTACTCAAAAGTTTCCTGGAGCAAGACTGTTTTATAGTTACTTTGGAAATACCATTCTCTCTTGTCAGAAAATAGGGACAAAAAAGCATGGGTAGGAAAAAAGCAACAAACATGACCAGAAGGACAACTGTTTTATGAGGAGAAATTATGTCTTCTAGTTAGCAGACATCATACATAATTTTTTTCAAGTGATGACTAAGCAGGATATGGCCATAGCTGCCTACAAATTTTTCAATAGTATATAAACATCAAGACAACAGATGATTTATTTAAAGTGGTTCAAGTGGGCAGAGCTAGGAATAACAGGAAAAAAATAGTGGAAAGAAATTATGCAGGCGAACAGGAGCATGTCTGGCACTGAATCATGTAAAACTGTACAAAGATAAAGGCCAGAAGTGTCATCTTCGAGACGTTGAGACTAAGTGGAACAAAGCTGGGACAAACTGCAGGATGGACGACATTGTGACTGCATGGAACTTCACAACGCTGCAGTGATTTGTCATGGCATGAACCTTACTCACCCTGTCGCCATGGCATTAATAATACATTCATAATAACTTACAATGTCCATGAGAAATGAAATTGGTGACTTATGTTTTCTGGACTGTAGTCTAATAAAGATAATGATTTATTCTTTTTTGTAGAAATGTGAGTTCATCAAGGCTATCAAAAGAACTATGTAACGTTGCGTAAAAGATATACTGCAAAAGCAATTTCAAGATAGTGACATAATGGTGACAGCACTGACAGAAATTTTCTCTACATCTAGGATTTATTATTGTTTCAGTGGTAGGTCTTGTCAGACAGCACAGATCCATGAAATGATAGAAAATTTAAGTTACATACTAACACTGCACATTTTCTGTTCTGATAATGGTTTCTTTCTTTGTTCGTCTTGAAGTTTCTGATGTGTTACTGACTTTGGGGAAAAGCAGGGCTTTCCTAGCTTCATTAATCCATTCCTCAAAGCCTGTTTTCTGCTTATACTATTTCCACAGTTTTAGCTCTTTAATTCAGCACCACTGATGCTCTTTTTCCCATGTTTGTAATCACTGGCAGTGGGTAATAGCCTCAGCAATTACAAGCAGGCTTACCCTCAGCATAGGCCTACCCTGGAAAAAATTAAGAACAAACAAAAAAGGGAATTGAAAACACAGGAGCGGAATGGAAAATAGTAGAGGAGATGATGGAAGAGATTAAGGAAGGACAACAAAGCGAGGAACGGCCTAGAAACAAGTAATGAACAGAGGAGAGCCTGGTGAGAGGCTGGAGACCTAGTAAGAGTAACAGAGTTAGACAAAATAGTCTAGAGAGCAAGATAGGATGGGAGTGAAAGGGAGATGGTTGAGAAGAAAGGACGAGCGGATCTTTTAAGAAGAGCAGAAGATGAATCCATGAGATGAAATTAAACCACAGAAGAGCAGCAGAGTAAAATAAATAAGTAGAAGCATGAGAGAACAGACGAAATTGAGGGGAGTACTGAAGTGAAAGCAGAAAAACAATCTATCAGCTAAAAGGTAAAAATTCTGGCAGTTGTTGGCAGCTCTGGCTTTCTTTTCTTTGCACAAGTTTCTTGCTCTCTCAGGCCATGTACTTCCCCTAGGCAATGCTCTTTCTCAGACTGACTTCAGAGCTTACTGATAATTCTTGGTGCTTAATTAACACAAATCTAGGAAGGTTCAGTTAGGTTGGAGCAGCCTTGAGATAATCTTTTTTAGGGTGTGCTCAATGGTTACCTTTTTAATAATACTGGCTTAATAGAAGTAGTTCAAGCCCCTTAACGTTGGCACATATAGGTTAGTCAGCGAATGCCTCCAAGCAATGAGCTCTCATGAAAAAGAGAAATGCATTGTGTCTGCAGGATGTACATTCACGTGCGTTTACATTAGGAACTGTGCATTTCAATGAATTGTCATGTTTCCTGACTATAGGTTATCAATATTAAAAGAAAAGAACTGTGTTGATCAAGCTGAGGAGCAAAAAACAGTAAGATTTTATACAAGTTGTGTTGAGCAGAAAGATTGTAAATTCTGTATGAAGCAGAAGAGACCTGAAATTGTATCTAGTAATGAGATTTACTGTAAATTTTGTTCAGTACATAGAATCTCTGATAAATCTGAGTGAGGCATTTCAATAACAGATACGTGTGCTATAAAAATCTGTTAAGTAATATGACTATAAAACTATCAAGTGAAATGCCTTATTTGAATATTGACTATAGGCTGAATATAAAAAAAAAAAAAAATCAAAATTAAAAAAACCCTTCTTCAGAACCAGATTTTTTTGAATTACAAAACAACATTAAATACAGTCTGACAAAGTTATATCTAGATTCACTGAACATGAGAACTGTGGAAGTTTTTAAATTGAGGAACAGAATACAGTTGGCCCAAAAAATTGGAATTATATTACGTGCCTCTATAATATACTTTGAGCACTATTTATCCCTGAAGGTAGAATACTTACAGGTTTTCGAGTTGGGGTAACTTGAACAGATTGATAAAATTCTGGTTGAACTCGGCTGCTTTTCTTGATTTTCCTTTTTCGTACAGAAGTTTCCTGCTCACTTAGGTGGTGAGCTTCCACTATGGGTTGTGTTTCCTCGAGACGAGATGCTACACGTCTTCTAACATGACGAGGACTTGATCTAGAGGTCTGTAACAGAAAAAGCAATCATCGTGCTTGACAGCTCCCAAAATGGACCCACGTAACCACAGAAAAATCATACAGGATCTTAACAATGACTTGAGGTACAAGCATGCCAATCTTAAATTAATATAATGTCCATATATACTGCATTTAACAATGAAGAGACGTTGCCAGGAGCTGTTAATATCACATTTGTTTTGTATTGCTCAATTATATGGCACAGCAGTAACTCCTGTTGCTTTTCTTTATAAGGTTTTAGTTGTTTATAACTAAACAGTTCTAATTTAAAATTTATAATTAAAATTTTCCAGGTTAATTCTTGGCCTCATAAGAAGTTGTTTTAGGGAGCGTGAGCTGAAAAGTTGCATTTTTTCCTGAGAATGAAAGTGAAGAAAAATTGGTAGCTGGCAACACTTAACTATGACTAATGGTTCTTGTTAAGAGTTCTGATTCTGCTAGATTTGAGGGAAGACCTTACCATTTGGAACAAAATAATTAAGACAGAGTGCTGCCTTTTGCTGTCATTTGAGAAATAGATGTATATTTGGCCAAATTAATAAACTCAGGAAAAGCTGCCCTTCGCAAATGCTTTTTAGAGGCTTGCTGTGAAAACCTCTGAGCATCATCCAGAATGTCTCATAGCCTTACAGAATTTCATTCCTCTAACGGCAACACGTATAATGCTAGCCCTGTATTGCTACCTGCAGAGCATTTACAATGAGCATTCCCTCATTTAACCGAGTCCTCTCTACGCCAACCACCATGAGCATGCACGAGTCTGCCATGCGTCGTTTGTACTGAATATGATGTTGGTTGATAATAAACGTGGCCAGGTTGTAAATAAGAGTTCAATTCAGTTAGTCACGTCGGCTTTCAGAAAAAGTGAGACAAATCTGTCCTTAGTGACAGTCTGCGGTTTGACAACTACATTGCCTTTCAAAACCAAGAATAGATGCAACAATTCCTAATTTTCTATCTTCTTTTCCCTTCTAGTAAAATATCTCTGCTGAAGTCCTTATGCGACAAACCCAGCACTCAGAAATGGCTGGTCCGTATAAAGAATCACATTTCTGCAAGGTTTGAGATAGTAGCTAAAACTGCAGAAATGTATGCTGTGAATCTAAATATCCTGAGTTCCTGCCAGCTGAAAACTAGTGGGAGCAATACATTTCTATATAAACCTGCTGTTCTTTTTTCCCCTTTCCCTTAGCTTTTCGGTTTGGTTTTTGTGTTTTGTTTTGCTTCTGTTTGCTTGTTTTGTTATTATTAGGAAATCAGCACAGAAAAGTTATGCTGAAATGTTGTTAAGTTGGTGAATTGAAGCAACTAAAAGTCAGATGTATGGCTCTGCGCAAACTGGATTTACTTCTCTACTGTTCGGGAGGCTGCAAGGGAAGAGAGCTGCAGTCTGTTCTGGGCACTCAGAGAGACAAACAGCTATTTTCATTATTTAAAGGTGTGCTCCATTAAGTAAATATACCTCTAAATAGTCAAAATGCACAAACATGTATTTACATACACATGCTACTAATTGTTACAGCTACACACTGCATGCAACAGATGATGTGAAAAGGCTGAAGTGCCAAGATGAAGTATCAAGTGAAGTAACTTCCAGGCAGCAACCTTCTACTCCTGGATACTGGACAGGAGGGACAGGAATAAAGCCCAACTCTCACAGAATCACAGAATTACAGAATTATTATCAAGATTGGAAAAGACCTAAAAGATCATCCAGTCCAACCATCACCAATACTTCTCAGCTAAATCATATCCCTCAACACAACATCCAAACGTTTCTTGAACACCCCCATGGTCGGTGACTCCACCACCTTCCTGGGCAGTGCATTCCAGTGCCTGACTACCCTTTCCGAGAAGTAATATTTCCTAATGTCCAGCCTGAATCTCCCCTGGCGCAGCTTGAAACCATTGCCTCTAGTTCTATCACTGTCTACACGAGAGAAAAGGCCGACCCCTAGCTCACTACAGCCTCCCTTCAGGAAGTTATAGAGAGCTATAAGGTCTCCCCTGAGCCTCCTCTTCTCCAGACTGAACAATCCCAGCTCCCTCAGCCGCTCCTCATAAGGCCTGTGCTCCAGACCCCTCACCAGCTTCGTAGCCCTCCTCTGAACGCGTTCCAGGGCCTCAATGTCTTTCTTGCAGTGAGGGGCCCAAAACTGAACACAGTACTCGAGGTGCGGCCTCACCAGTGCCGAGTACAGGGGGACAATTACCTCCCTGTTCCTGCTAGTAACGCTGTTTTTGATGCAAGCCAGGATGCCGTTAGCCTTCTTGGCCACCTGGGCACACTGTCGGCTCATGCTCAGCCCAGCATCAATCGGTACCCCCCGGTCCGTTTCCTCCACACAGTCCTCCAGCCACTCCGCCCCAAGCCTATAGCGCTGCCTGGGGTTGTTGTGGCCGAAGTGCAGGACTCGGCATTTGGTCTTGTTGAACCTCATCCCATTGGCTTCAGCCCAGCTCTCCAGCCTGTCCAGATCCCTCTGTAGGGCCTCGCTACCCCCAGGCAGATCCACACTCCCAGCCAATTTGGTGTCATCTGCGAACTTACTGAGGGTGCACTCAATGCCCTCATCCAGATCATCAATAAAGATATTGAAGAGGACAGGCCCCAGCACCGACCCCTGGGGAACACCACTTTTGACTGGTAGCCAGCTGGATTTAACTCCATTCACCACCACTCTCTGAGCCCGGCCCTCCAGCCAGCTCCTTAGCTCAACAAGGAGCACTGATAGATGATGGAAAGCGGCTTGACTATCACCACCGCCAGTTCCCTCAGCACTCTTGGGTGGATCTCATCCAGCCCCATGGACTTGTGGCAGTCCAGTTGGAGTAGTAAGTCTCTGACCGTTTCTTCCAGAATCACAGGGGGGTTAGCGTGCTCCCCAGCCGAGACTACCAGGTCAGAGAGAGGAGTACCCTGAGGATAACTGGTCTGACCTTTAAAGACAGACGTAAAGAAGGCATTCAGAACCTCCGCCTTTTCCTTATCCTCAGTGGTCACATTCCCAGCCTCATCCAGCAAAGAGTGGATATTCTCCTTTGTCCTCCTCTTACTGTTAATGTATTTATAAAAGAGTTTCTTATTCTATATTAATTTCTTATTCCTTTTCACCCCAGTGGCCAGGTTAAATTCAAGCTGGGCTTTTGCCTTTCTGATTTCACCTCTACACATCCTAACGACTTCCTTGTATTCATTCTCAGTTGCCCGTCCCTCCTTCCACAGGCGGTAGATTCTCTTTTTCTCCCGGAGCCTCAAGAATAGCTCCCTATTCATCCACGCCGGTCTTCTTCCCCGCCGGCTCATTTTGCGGCTCAGGGGGACCGCCTGCTCCTGCGCCCTTAAGACTCCCTTCTTGAAGAGCAACCAGCTCTCTTGGACCCCTTTGTTCGCTAAGACTGAATGCCAGGGGACTCCCCCTACTAGTCTCTTGAACAATTCAAAGTCCGCCCTCCGGAAGTCCAAGGTAGCAGTTTTACTATTCCCCCTCCAAGCTCCACCATGAATTGAGAAATTGATCATTTCATGGGCACTCTGTCCAAGGCAGCCCCCAACCTCCACATCTCCCAACAGACCTTCCCTGTTTGCGAACAGCAGGTCTAGCGGGGCAGTTCCTCTCGTGGGCTCTCTGACCAACTGCATTAGGAAGGCATCCTCTATGCACTCCAAAAACCTCCTAGACTGCTTCTTCTGTGCTGTGCTGTACTCCCAGCATATGTCAGGGAAGTTGAAGTCCCCCATGAGGACAAGGGCTGACGACCATGCAGCTCGTGCCAGCTGCTTGTAGAATATCTCATCTGTCTCTTCATCCTGGTTTGGCGGTCTGTAACAGACGCCCACCAGGATGTCTGCCTTGTCAGCCCTTCCTCCTTAGTCTATCCAGGAGGTTCATGTACGTGGTGCATCAGGGTTATGAAATGCATATGATGGAAAGATATGGCCAATATTTTCTGAATCTTTTTTTATGATCCCTCCCGTTCTACTGAAGCGATAGAGTCATTGAGACTACAGGCAGAGCCAGACTTCGACTCCGTGTATCTTAATGGAAGGAGAATCCTGTCCATATCAACCAACACAAGCAGTGTAGTGGAAACCACTGCAGCCAGCAGACCTGCGTGGATTTAGGAAGATCTCTAAACGTTCAAAGGTGTAAATCTGTGAGATACTCTGACACACTATTGCAATGGAAAAACTTATTGCCCCATTTTCTTTCTACACTGTGAAACAGCTAACAGATACTTACAACGTATCATTCAACGTGATATTAGAGCTGTTCAGGATGACAGGGAAAAATACAACACAGGGAACCTACTATTATAGAGCTGACTGGTGGAAATTTCCTTTTACAAAAAGATGTTAGTGTGCATCAGGGATTATTCCATAGTAGAAGAAAATATTCCTTGTGAGACCAAAATGCCCAGCAAATCTTCTGAAATCAGAAGAGATTTTCTAAATGTTAAATGCATTATGATTCATTGACAGATGACGGCTACTGGCCGAAGCCTGGTTACGTACCCTGCGCTGCAGCTGCTCACTCACCATGCTCCCATCCCCATTAGCTGGATAAAACTCTTTGCGCAAGTATGTTTATGTAACAGAACAATTTGGTAGAAGCTAAGGAGCTCTAAAAGTGCTTAGAGACACATGCCAAATAGGGATTTCAGTATGTGGGTCTCTCTCACCAAGTGACTTCACCTCAAAATACTTCAAAGGTTTACTGGTTGATTATTATGCTTTGATACAAAAAAGTCACTTGTGACTTCCCGAAA
Organism: Chlamydotis macqueenii; assembly: GCF_036417535.1. Lineage (NCBI taxonomy): Eukaryota > Metazoa > Chordata > Aves > Otidiformes > Otididae > Chlamydotis > Chlamydotis macqueenii. The sequence continues at coordinate 27,356,872 of NC_141558.1, forward strand.
ACACGGTGCTTCTCTGTATTTTATATATTTTTCTCGATTGCAGTCTATTACCAACAAGAAAATTGGATCTTTATCTCTTTAAGAGCTCATCTGCTTCTGTTTACTGAAGCCTATTCTTCACTTGAAGTCATAATCTGCCTGCAGTATCACAAATGGTTGCTCTGGGGAGGATTATAATGCGATAAAAGCAGAGGATCATGATTTCAGGTGGAAAATTAATTCCATATCAACAAAGATAATGTTACAAGGGCAGAGTCCTCAGACCAAAACCCAAAATGCTTTCTCATTCCTGCAATGAGACTTTGCCAGAGCAAAAACCCAAATCTGGAAAATTTCAAACTTTGGTAATAAAAAATGAAGACAGGAGTCAAAAGTGATGTAACGTATGGGAGCTGCCATTCCTGTGCTCAGTGCAAGAGTAGAATGGCCAGTGATTCCTTCTCAACAGTGAAATAAGCAGACATTCTTTGTGTCATCTGTGTTACTTAGCCTTCAGCTGAACCCAAAATTGAAAATGTGTCATACTATTACAGCAATCAAAATTTAAAAAAAAAATATGAAAATTACACAAATATCTGTTTGGTAAAGAGAGCGCTATTTTAGATGTTAAGCCAGCGCTCACAGGGGAGCAGGCTGAATACACAAAATATTCAGGGATGCACAGTACACCACCTAAGACCAAATCACTCAGCAAAGGCTAGAGATTTTAAAATCACGCTGCCAATACAATGAAGTTGCTATAACACCCTTAAGCAATTTGTAGTTTCCAGTATCATGTGAAATGCTGTGTCACTGGACAGTGACAAACCTTTTCTTGTTCTTTGTGTTGAGAGTTGCTCATCCCCTACTGCCTGACTCATTTTTCTGCCTGTACAATTTTGACACAAGGCAAAACAAACAAATAAAACTTCAAATATATATTTCTAGAAAAACTGCTTTCTTCTAAATGCTAAAATAACTGCACAAAGAGCACAAAATTTACACTATAAAGTATTTTTCCTTAACTAAACAACTCAGATGACTACCAGAACCAGTTTTGAATATCACAGAGGAAGACAAGAGGCAGACAGGAACTATCTTCTCTCCAAAACCATCCATGCACATCCTCCTAGTTATTCTGTTTGAATCTGTGAAGACTGATCTTCCTGATCATCCTCTATAGCCAGTGGGAATTGAGAGGTGTCTCTGGAGGCCAATGCAGAGCCAAAGCCTAGTTCACCTACTCTCAAGGGAGCTTTTCTGTCCTTGGAGGGAGGCTGGGGAGATCAGCCTCTTTTAGCTGAAATCCATCTTTGTGAATTAATCCTTTTATGTCTTCTCTGACAGTGTTTTGTTTCTGGAATTAAGTGTAGTAATATTGAAAGGACCCTTTGTGTCTATCTTTACACCCAAACCAACGATGAATGTTGCAAGCCTGGGCACTGCATGCCAGAGCGCACAACCCAGTGGCTGTGTAAAATTACTTCCACGGTAAGAGTTTCTTAAAAAAATTATCTTCTTATCCAGCCAAATTTTAACTCCATACCTCTGATTCAGTGACTGATTTCTTGTGTACAGAAACACAGTGCAGGATTCCTCTGACCAAAGCTCAGCAGACCTCCTCTCCCTGAGTTCCCTTTTGAGCCACTGAAGTCAGCAGGTCAGACAAACCATTCCCTAACAGCACCTATTTCTCTCCACTGGCCAGGAAGGGAGCCCAAGCCGACTACTTCCCTCATAGACTTCTATACTGTAAATATCAAAAATTACATAGGATGGATCAGACTCATGATGAGTAGGTTTTGGTCTGTCTTCAATACAATATTCTCACAATCCCATATATATATTATCATTAGGCTTCCTGTTGTTTTCCTCCTTCTACATTAAATAATTCCAAGTCTTCTATCACTTTTTTTTTTCTGAGAGTTTTACCTGCCCTTACTCACAGACATCCCTCTTGCTGCATCCCCATAATTCAGCACAGCACTCTTACAAATTTGTATTACTGATATATATAATAGTATATAATGTTTTCCTGTTCTATGTAAATATTTCCCATGTCATCTTCTTTTCTGATCAGGCTATACATCTGAAAGAGGTCTTCACTGTATTGTCAAGAGTAATTCAAAAGGCCCTTTCTGGAGACCATAAACTTGAAAATTAATAAAGCAGATAAACAACTTGTCTCTGTGATATACCCAGCCTTGCACTTATGAACATAATATGTGTTCATTTGGCCCATTCTTCAGAATTTCTTCAATATGGTCTGGTATTTGATAACCAAGTAGATGATACTCTGCAATCCTTGTTATGTTTTTGCCTATTCCCATTCCTAGCCCATTCATTAATGTAAAAACCAGGATTTTTAAACTTCCTAAAAAACCTGTCTAACTTTTGCTTTCTTTATTTAGAGATGAGGACACTTTAGATAATGTGTTGAACCTTTTTCTTTCACCATCTTAGTTTTTCTGTATTTCTTTTCAATTCTTTGTCTGATACTTCAACACCACCACATGAATACATCAGTGCTATCCCGTGTGTGCATTATTGCTTTAGTGACATGAATCTTTGACTCCTCTATTCTTTCAATGTGTGATTGTATTAATTCACCAGATCCTTCTCCTCTCCATTCTAGTTTGTGCTATCCCTACTGCCTTCATCATATGTTATCTATTATTTTTATGCTTAATAAGAAATCATATTCATTAGTAATTTTGTCCAGTGCGTAAGTATTTTCTGTAGAATATATTGGGTGCTGAAATTCTAATTCTAATCTTGGAACTCAACCCTTTCAGCCAGGATGTGTTTTCAGAGTCACTAAACATTAACTTCAAGAGAAGTAAGAGTGCATTATCTGATGTCCAGCTGAAGTCAACAGAAATCTTTGCATTAACTTCAGTGGACACTGGACTGCAGCCCAGTTTACCTTCTGGCAGAACTCCAGTAAACCACAGAAAAAGCACTAGCTAGCATTAAGCCACAATTCCGCACACTAGGAGGAACGACAGCAGAACTCAACTGTGTTTGCAAATGCCTTTACAGATATTTGAGTGAGTCCCATAGATTAAATGCACTTTTGCAGGTACACTAATGAATATCAAAGCCAAAGGAAGCTCAGGCAGGATATCCAACTTCGTGTGCTTGCTTTTAAAGTTTTTGATAGTGGTTGTGTATGCATGAGAATTGTCATCTATTACTATTGTCAATCAATGGCCTCAAGAAACAGTCTTTGAATTGTCAGTTAGTGCCTGTTTACAGCTTGGAGACTTTCATGTATATGCAACCTACAACATCTTAGGGCCTGGAGACATTAGTATGCATAGTATCAACACTGTTTTCAAGATGCCGGAGTTCTCAGCTGTTTTGCAGACAGGCTGAAATAGAATTAAACCCTATAGTTGAAGTACCTACTTCAACTAAAAATGGAGGTTTAATTAAATAGCTTTATTGTATCAAATTCCCCTGCACACTGGAAGAGAGAAATTTGAGAGTCTTTCTGCTGCAGATATAAACATACATATATGCATCTGTATTGGCAGAACAGTTTTAGATTAAAAAGTGACCAAGACTGCATTATTTCCCTTCTTTTCCCATAGTGACTTGCATACCAAATATCCTCAATATAAAAAGAAACAAAAAACTCCACATTTATGTAAGTGCCAGTTCTGCAAGTTCAGCCCAAAATCCAGAACTCAAATTAAGTCCCCCAAACTACATCCTCTCTAATAGTAAAGATTGCTAGTTAAAGCTAGTTCTTTTAGTTTTCTATAGCAGAAAGATTACCTGTATATGACTTCACAAATGCACAAGGAGGAAACAACTGCATTTGCTTTTTCTTGGTTTTATCAGGTCTTGAAAAATAGACCTTTCTTGTGGTTCTCTTGATCTTTTTTTTTTTAAGTCTTAGCTAAGGGTTACTCCTATAAAGATCTGAATCAAGATTTAAAACATCAAATGTAAGATTTTACATTCAATTTCTCATTCCACTGCCTCATTAACAAGCTTTCACTGATGCTTCTTTGCATGCCTCATGCTTATTTTAGGAGATATTATTCTTATCTTCTAAAACCTAAACTCTAAGCAGTGCTGGAACCATTTCTCAGATATTGAAGACTGTGATTTGGCATGTGTCGTATTCCAAGATAAGTCCACACATTCAAAGGGATTAAAAGCAATTGTCTTTTACATAACCTGAAGATTACTTTCCCAACTGAGTTCATGAAATAGAACATCAGTAACCTGCTTTCCAGTTCCTAAGCGGGCCCCCAAGTGTATACATACGAGCCCTTGTGTGAACCTAGGGTTCAGATGTGAGTTTAGAATGCAGTTTTTAATAACCCATGCTGCATTACACTGCTATTTTGCACAATGTGTTTGTTTTTTCCTATCACAAGGTTAGGATTCCTATCAAAGCAGGTGAGCTGTAACACTAGGAAGATCTGATGATGTGCAAGGAAATAGCCAAATAGCCTCCCCAGTCTCGCCTCCAGATACCCTTTAAATACCCTTTCCTGTCTAAATCTGTAAACCACAGAAGCTGGCCTGTTCTCCAAGCAGTCCTATCATTCTCTGACAAGAAGGCTTGCAGCCCTCCACGGCCGCCTTGCCTTTGCAACGGCTTGTCCCAGTTCCTTCCCTGTTACTTCAGGGCACCACAAGCCTACAGTATGAATGGAACAATTATTTAAGAACAAAAATACATCAGAGTACTGCTTGATCAGTGGTCTGGAAGGGAACGTTTAATTTAGAATATACGAGCACAATCCCCAAGCATGTCCCTCGTCCAGCCCTGCTTCCTCTGTTTTCCATCTCGTCACTTCTCAGCTGGGGCAGTGTACAGTATACATCAAGAATCGGCTATAAGGAATTAACTTTAAATATTAAAAATACATTAAGAAGGAGAATAAGAAATAACACATAGATTGCTAAACGACTCAAGTGCTGCCCAACATCTAGTACAAAGAAATTACTCTCCTCTGTCCAGTGTGCTTGTTTGAAGTGCAAACTGGTGAGAGAATTTATGCCACCACAGCATCTGAATATGGGTCTGCACTTTCTCAAACATAAAATAGATGCATAACTGATGTGAGACTTAACAGGCACATATATATTTTAAAAAAACAAACAAAAAAACAAACAAACAAACCAAAGATACCTAGGGTGGAATTCAGATATCTATTAAGATACCTAGATTCTGATACCAACAAAATATCTGAATGGGTCTCTCCTTCAGGAGCTACTCGTCTAAGCTCCCATTATAGCCAATGAAAAATTTAGTCAATACATTCAGTGAGGCTTGAAGAACCTTTCAGCTCATCCTGAAGCTGACACCTACGCTAGGTCAGCTGAGTAGCTCTACAGACTATAAACTGTAAATGCTTACAGCAAGCTTATCTTGCTGTATGCGAAGATGCTGTTTTTGCAAAGTCACTTTCCAACTCCGGCTGCACTTGACGTGCAGGGATGTAGCAGCAGCAGATCAGAAGGGAATGATGCTTTGACCTAGTTGTATCATTTTGTTCTCTCTAGAACAAAGGAGGAGGATAAATACAATGCCTCAATCTGACATGATTATATACTTCAGTGTAGTTAGTGCTATTATTTAGATAATCATAAATTAAATCTTGTAAGAACTGTGTTTCACTTCCCGTCTGCTCTACTATTTACCCTGCCATGCTGAAGCCAAGTGCTGTATTTAAGCAGCTGAGTGGACAGTGGTGATAAGGACACTGGCACAACGTGCAAGAAACAAGTCTTTGCTCAAATGTCAACTGCAGTTAGTTTCTACAGCTGATGTAGTGTTTTCACACTTCAGCTATAACTCATGTTTCATTCCTGCTGATGAGTCAGGAATGGCAACCACTGATTCTCCTTGATGCAAGGCAGTAGGGCACCAGGGAGCACAGCAGGGGGTCAGACACTTTGGACGGCAGAAGAACCCAGATAACGGGTACCCAGCCTCGCAAGTGAACTAGGAGCACAAGGAATCGGCTCAAAACCAGCCAGCTTTGCTAGCACTAGGTCAAGATCAAGACCACAGTACTGCAGGCCTGACAGCCTGCTCAAACGTCTCTGCCACACAGTGCTGAGTCCTTGCCCAGAGAGCTGGAGGGGCCCAAGTGTGCCCTCCTCAGAGCCTGAGACCCCTCCAGACCACAGAGCACAGGGAGCAGGCTGAGAGGCCACAGCTCTGGATGGCATCTGCTCACGTTTGACATAGCCAGGCCCAATAAGCCCAGCTCAGCTGAATTGGATCCTGTATGAAAACAGCGAGGTGACTTCACCCTCTGCTCTGCATTGTTCTTCCATAGCACATCCAAGCTGCCTCTCTTTAAAAAAAGCCCAGGGGTGGAAGGAAGAGGGAGTGACATTTCCATGCCCTAGGAAAACACATGTAACAGCCTAGGAGCAGAAACAGCCCCGAGGGTCGTACTACTCAGTTCATGGGGTGCCTTCTTTCATTTAACACCCTCAGCTGAAAGAGCTGAGCTGTTTCTGAAGGGCCATCCACAACCTGATCTGTCACCCTAACAATCCAGCCACAGTAACTGAGAAATCAGTGTAGATGGTTAAGCTTTTCTGAGCTGTATGTGATCTGTGGACCCCTGCGTGATCCTTTCTCTCTCTACAGGAACGGTTTCTACAGCAGATGCGGTAATACATGTGCTCACCACAAGTACAACCTCAGCTATTTTAATTCACAGTTTCCATCTGAGGTTAGTTTCACCCAAAAACAGTAGCTAGAAGTTTCTGTTCTGTACATGTGTACAGTGTGGTTGCTAACAGTCGGCTGGTGACAAGCCGTGCTCCACCTGGATCCCCTTGAAACCAGGGCTCTGCTTGCAAGCAGCCGCTTGTGCACACCAGGAACACGCATTTTAACTGGCATGCAACATACCTGAAGCTGCAACCTCATCTAAAACACACATTTACAGAGATAACAGTAGATACTGAGACGCCTGAATGTGTAAATACTTTCATGATAGCTAGGAGGTTGTTGATTTAACTGTATCAATGGGAAACTAAATAGAAGAACTTCTATTATGTACTGGATCTTTATGCAGTGGTTGTCCCTGTCCTGTTAGAGAGCTGTGAGGATGTGTGCATTCATAATGCGGGTCCCAGTACGCAGTGTACTAAGACCATGCCTTACCCATTGACGTGGACTGTGACAGAATGTCAGTACTTTATGTGGAGTGATTGATGGAGCTAGGAGGAAATCCCCTCATCATTTCAATGCTCTGCAGACTATTGGATGCCAGAATTGAAACACAGAATAGTTTGGCTTAGAAGGGACTTTTAAAGGTCATCTGGTCCAACCTTCCTGCAAGGAGCAGGGACATCTCCAACTAGATCAGGTTGCTCAGATCCCCATCCAACCTGGCCTTGAATGTTTCCAGGGATGGGGCATCTACCACCTTTCTGGGCAACCAGTGCTAGTGTTCCACCACCCTCACTGGAAAAAAATGTTTTCCTGATGTCTAATCCGAACCTACCTCCGTCTGTTTTAAAACCATTACCCCTTGTCCTATTGCAACAGGCCCTGCTAAAGAGTTTCTCTCCATCTTTCCTATAAGCCCCCTTTAGGTGCTGGAAGGTTGCTATAAGGTCTCCCTGGAGCTTTCTCTTCTCCAGGCTGAACAGCCCCAACTCTCTCAGCCTGTCCTCATAGGAGAGGTGCTCCAGCCCTCTGATCATCTTCGTGGCCCTCCTCTGGACTTGCTTCAACAGGTCTATGTCTTTCTTATGTTGGGGGCTTCAGAGCTGGATGCAGTACTGCAGGTGGGGTCTCACCAGAGCAGAGTAGAGGGGGAGAATTGCCTCCCTCGACCAGTTGGCCATGCTTCGATAGAGATGGAGGCAACCAGATGGCCATAGAAATACAGAGGGCATTTCTACACTACACTATACTACAGCGTAAAGGTACCCAAATTAACTCTGGAGTTAGCTCAGGAACCCGAGTGCTTTTGCTGCAGCAACCAGGGAATTGCCATATATTTTGTGATACAATTGCCAAGCAGGCTGTTTCTCTGCATAGACTGACGCTTGCTAGGCTATCTAAAGGCAGCACTGCAGTGAATAAAGCTGGCAAACAGTGATGGACAGATGACATATAGTAAGCAGAATCTCCGTGGTACCTAGTTTGCCATGTAACAGCTCAGCGTAACATACTCTGTCTGGGCCACATCATTGGACATGTTATGAAAAATTGATAGAAAGATTTGTCCTTGGTACAGTGTAAGCTGTATTTATAACTCTCCATTCATTTCTGTACATAAGTGCTTTCATACATCTAAGAAAACTATTTATTTTTGTCTCTGATTTATTTTCCCTTGAACCTGTTCCTTAACTCTTAGACAGCTAATGGAAAAACAGTTTAAACATTCTGAGGGGAAAGAGTGTCAAACACGAAAGTAAAATATTTTCAGGCTGATTCAGCTCCGCAAAGACAAAGAGACATCCTTTGAATAGGTGAATGAATGTATTTTTCTGGCTAGTCCTGTACATTTCTGTTGCTCTTTGAATGCACTCCCTCCAGTCAAACAGAAGACTCAAATTCAGCTTGGAGGTTCTGTTGATTTCTCGTTTCACTGGAGCTGTACATATCTGGAGCAGTTTATAAATAACCTGCAATGCTGGGGATGAATTATGGTGCAACTCTTCAAAGACTATTCACTATTGTTTTTTAAGATATCTAGAACTGTATTTTTAAGCAACTGTCTCACAATCAGCCTCAGAAGGGGGATGATTATGGCAAAGGTGTGCTTAGGGATAAATTTATGAACACTTTTCTAGGTATCAATTGTTGGCAAAGTCAATATATACATTTACTGGGGATTACTGTATTATAGTTTTGCATGCGTTGTACCATAATGGATGATTTAGCAAATTCATTTGCTCTTTAGAATTGTCATCAGTCTTGGCTGACCTGTGTCACTACCAGTCTTGTCACAGCAATAGGCTGAATATATGTAACTTTGTCATTCAGTATACTAAGGAAAAAATGTGGGGTCTGCAAAATTCAAACAGCCAAATGTTATTCCTTTGCTACAGCTGTGGTTAATATATGCTGCCAGCCCTCCCAAAGAGTCTTTTCATAAAATGTCAACTCCTGTTTGCCTTACTGGAGTGTCTAGTCCCACTAGACATGCACCTGGGTTATGTGAAACCAGAATTTACAGTGGACTGTAAAATTTCTACAGATTTGTTTCCTAGTAGGTTTATACCTGAAGGTCTCAGTGGAAGCATTCACAGGAAACTTGCCCAAAATATATGAGCAAAAATTAAATAAATACAGAGAGATGCCATATTGCTCCTGACTACCCACCAACACTGATACCTTCAGTTCCTGAGATCACACAATTTCTAATTTAAAAGGTAAGACAAGGGAAAAATGTAAACCTCCAAGAAAATTTCAGGCAAAAGATTTATACATCTGGTAACTTTTTTTCCCCCAATAATATAAAAACCATCAACTACTGGTTTAGCAATTAGCACAATTATCCCTTCACAGTCTCATAAAAAAACCCCACCATTTAAAAACCCTGAATGAGAGCCTTCCTTTTCAACAATCCTTATGCCCAAATCATGAGATTTTAAGAATTGGATTAATTCCTTCCAGCCTAAGGGCTAGAAGCTTACTTCCTTTTTAATTGAAAGGTAAAATCTCACATAATCCCATGACTGCAGAGGTTTAGACAATAAGAAAAACTAATTCAGAAAGAAATGTAAATCACGAGAAGTAGCAACACCAACATATTAAGCAATGCCTTTAAATTGGAAAGTACAGAAGACACTCAAACCTCTCTGTAAAGTATAAGCTGCTACATGTTTACACGTATGGAGCCCAAGCCCCCAAAGTACCCAGAGGAAATTCCTATACTTAATGAAAAATCAAACTTCTACAGACAGCAAGAGAACAATTAAGTCAGTGAGTCACTGATAACATTCAAATTTTTTTTAATATATAAGGAATAATAATAATTAAAAAAGAACCAACATAGTCCCTGTCGCTGAGTTATATTGTTACTTCGGTGTGGTTTTGGTTGAGCATAGACATTTCATTCTGCAACTGATTCGCAAAATGAAGAATGAATAGTGCAAATAGCTACATCAAAGTCTGATTTGGCATGTAAGCAATGAATATTTCTGTTGGAAATTTACTTGTTTTCTTTTTACAGCGATGGCATATCTAGGTCTCCCTCAGATTAGAAACATTAACTATTCTGGGAGCGATTCCTATGTGACTCCACGGAGTATCTGTAGTATCTGGGGGATCGAGGGAATCTTAAGAGCAGTTATACTCATAATGAACTTAAAGGACTGCAATAAAAGATATATTAAAAAATAGACCTCACAAACTTGAGATGGGAGTAACTGAGTGTTAGTGGGGAGGTAGAGACACCACTGTATTATCTCAGGAAACTCTCGCATCTTCTTGCTGTATCATTTTTCTGTTACGAAGCACCTCTAACAAAGACAGACTTTAACCTACTTTGCATTCATAATGATTCATGCAAATTTATGCCCTTTTGAGGCAGGGGGTCAAGTGTTTAAGTTCATTCTATAATGAGTAATACCTGCATAGACTTTTTGCAGTATAATAATGAGGCATGTTTTGCAGAGACATTCAAAATCAAGACCCACAAAACCAGAAAAATTATTTGTGGATTCAATTCACCAGCAGCATATAAAATGCAGAACAGAAGAGCTGATAAGGATCAGAAATACATTTTCAAATCTAGTATTTACTCTCCCACAGTCTGGTGTCTTATTTTTTAATGTGGGGTTCAGTACTAAAGGAAAGGGATTAAATAGTTCTCACTGTATGCAGACAAAGACAATGTAGGCATGCACCATGAGAGCTGTGGCTCTGGCAAAGAACCTCAACATAAATTCACTACACATCTATTTTTTTAAATATAAGGCTTTCCTGGCAGGCAGCCAATCATGCAGGAATTGCCAACCGTTCTGTAGATAGGGCAATTATCATTCTCTGTGCACTGCCACTAGACCACCTGCATCTTCACGTGTGATGTAAGTCAGATTTGAACCCAGCTTTCAGGAGATGAATGCCAACCCACTGCTATTTACTACCAACCTATTCTTCGTTATCTTTTATTATCATTAAGAAACACCTTAAGAAACACTGCACCTGACAAGCAACTAAGCACAGTGGAAGTTAGCAGATGGACCTTGTGCTATAGAACTTGGGAGCTGAGATGTTATGTTCTTTTTTTTTTTTTCGGGGGGGGGGATTATGCAAAGCGCGTATTTTCATATATCATGCTTTGCTTTCATCAACAACTTCTTGGAGTTGGAGGTGCATAATGTTTTGTGCTGACACAGAATGAGAATGTCAAATTTGTTTCAGATGATAGAAATATTTTCATGGGAGTATGCCTGTAATTTGTTCTTAATCAATTCAATTAGATTCATTAAAATAAGATTTTACTTGAAAAAAAAAATTGGAAAATGAAAATTTAATTATGTCAAATGAGTCATCGTTTTCTCTTAAGACTCGAAAGTCTATCATCAGATAACAAAGGGGAAAATAGCTCCACCACTTACTTAAAAGGGCAGTTTAGACCATTAGCTGTGGTGTTACTCTGTCTAAACAAAATGTAGAAAACTATGAAAGAAAATAACAGTTCTTATTGGTTTATTCTAGCATGTTTCAGTAGGAAATATTTTAAATGTGTCTACTTCTAACTGAGTGATATGCAACTAACTGCATGCTGGAATAATAAAAATAAATTAGTCACTTCACAAACTTCCCTTTTAAGAGTCACTGTACAGGATGACATGTATTTCAAAAGGGCGTAACACATTAAACTTCATCTTTATCTTTATCCAGGCTCAAGAGTGAGAGAATTTTATGTGGAAACCAAGTATTTCATAATGGAGAAACTAAATAATGAAAAAAAAATCTTTTGAGTTCCAGAGAGACACATTTGTTTGTTCACTTTACTGCAGCCCTGTTCAGTCAACAACAAAACCAGACTGTTCGTGGTCTAAAGATAGGACACTCTCTAGGTCATTTTCTTTTTGTGATAGTGTGTACAAATTTCAAAATAGTTCGGAGTTTAAAACTAATTGTCAATACAAACCATGTTGCAAAAATTCATCCCATGCACAATTTTGAAAACGTTACTCATAACTGGGTAATTTTCTCACCCACAACCAGGTAAGGAAAAATGCAAATAATTTAAAACAAAAGATCATTTTCATGCAAAACTCTCTCTCAAGGCTTACAGAATAGGCAATGGCATGAAGATATGCCCTAAATCAATAGCAGGAAACCAGGCAAGAGAAATATCTAGACAGGAGCTCTACAGGGCAGCATGGAAACAAAGTGGATTCTAAAACAAGTATTATTTTCCATATTTTCCCAGCAATTATGCTCCTCATTCAGAATCCCTAGGAAGTGACTGGGTTTTGCGTTACACCTTTAGCACTGGCAGGTAAGAGTTTTGATTCCCCTGACCTATGAATACAGAGTCACAAAATGAGGCGCCTGCCGAGCAGGCTTGTGGTCTGGATCCTTCTGGGATCTCCCGCAGCAGTGTCCGAGCCAAGCAGGCAACTTCCCTGACAAGGAGCAAGGCGCAGGTGAGGGCTGGCGGCAAAGCTAGCGAGCGGAAGCTCTGCGGGCGCAAAACCTACCAGCTCTGCATGTATTTACAGTGCAGTCAAAAACTGGGCTCAGGGTTGCTTTTTGGACAGAGGGAGGTCTGGCACGTACAGCATGCAGCAAGCACAGCTTTTCTTGGAGGAACCAACTGCTTTGGAAATGACACAAATCAGCAGGCCGGTTAGGATAATAGGAATGAAGAGCTGATGTTTTGTGTGGCATGTAAAAAAAAAAAAAAGAAATGAAAGAGGACATTACGTCTTCCATGCAAAATGAAAAGTTTGCTACATGATTTCATTAACAAAAGACCACGACAATAGGTACTCAAGTAAATAGAACAACTTCTGACCTTGAAATTGCGTGCTAAATAAATTACCTCAGAGCGAAAGTTATGAGTTCTCATGACAGCATCTGGAAGGGGAGAAAGCAGAAAGACACACGGGCTGCATCCAGCTCCACCTCAAGCTTCCCCCCCCGGCTGAGGGTTTTACCCGACTGCTCGCCCTTTGGCGCATATTCCCGCACAGCTCCGGCTCTCCCGGCGCGGCTGGCAGCTCCGCCCGGCATTTATATTTAATTCACCGGGAAGAAGTTGGGCATAAAGTTCTCCTGCACTTGAAAGGCCGGGGAGGGCTTGGGGTGGGGGGGTTTCCACAGCCCCTCGCTTCCCTCCCGCGAGCCGAGGTTTGGCTAAGGGATGGGTGGAGACAAGGCTGCCGCAGTCCTGGGCTCCGCTTGAATTTTCTTTTAGGCGGGCAGAGGCTTTAAGGGCGACGGAGGGGCCCTCCGCCGGCAGAAACTGCGGGATGGGCCGGGGGCAGTCCCTGTGTCCCCCCCGTCTCCCCCCCCCCCCCCCACGCCCTCGGGGACGAGCGGCATCTCTTACCTCGGCTCCTTGAGCGACCCGAGAAGACGGATTTGATGGGATGCCTCCCTTTCTGCAGCCTGCGGTGCCAGCAGCAGAAGAACACAATCGTGGCGATGGTGCCCAGCAGCAGCAGGAGCAAGAAGAGGGCGCACTGGATGCTGTAGGGTCTCAGCAGCACCAGGAAAGCGGCGGCGATCATGGCTCAGGCGCCCGGTTGCCCCTCTGCCTGCGCGGGTCTGCGGCGAGCGGCGGCGGTGGGAGGGGGTTGGGGGGGCCGGGCAGAGCCGGACAGCCTCTCCTCCCGGCAGCGGGGCGGGCATCGCCGCCGGCACCGCGCTACTGGGGCCGGCAGCCGGGCGGGAGGCGGCGGCGGCGGCGCGGGGGCGGAGGCGGAGGAGGGGGAGGAGGAGGGGGAAGAGGAGGGAGAGAAGGGGGAGGAGGAGGGGGATGAAATTCAGGCCGTGACTCAGCAGCAGCAACCGCTGCCGTTGCCGCCAAAGCGACGGTTGCGGTGGGGCTTTCCTATCCGCGCCCGTGCGGCAGCCGAGAGCGCGGCGGGCTCAGCGCCCGCGGGCACCGGCGAGGCGGGGCTGGGCGGGACGGGGCGGGCCATGGCGGCCGGCGCGGGCACGGCACGGCGGGGCGGGGCAACAGGAGGAGGAGGAGGAGGAGGAGGAAAAGGGTCGCGGTCCTGGTACCGGTCCCGGTCCCGCCACCGGCGGGGAGGAAGGAGCACGGCGCAACCCGGCGCAGCGGGGACTTGGCCGAGGCGGCCGGTGACATCACGCGCTGGAGCCGCTGCAGAGGGAGGCGGAAAATGGCTGCTGCCAGGTACCGGCGGGACACGCACAGACACACGCGCACACGCGGCGGGAAGAGGGGCAGCGAGGCCGTTGGGGAAGGCGGGGAGCGTCGGTGGCTTTTCCCGGGCAGGCGGGCCCTGTCCGCGGGGAAAGGAGCGGGAAGCTGCCGCGAGGGGAAGGGAGCGGGAAGTGTCAGGGCGAAGAGATGCCGACGAGGCGACTCGGGCCCTCGCGTCGTGCCCACCCGTCTTTGCGGTGCGGGGATTTAGGCTGCGAGTGACTGCGGGAGAGCGAGCACTGGCCCCGGCGGTATGTAACTTGCAACTCGCCGAGACGAGAAGCTGGCCGGTGCGGGGGCCCTGCTGCGGGAAAAGCCGCGACAGACCCGCGCCGTCTGTTACCCCCCCTTTCCTGCAGCAAAACTGCAGCTCCCTGCCGCGAATGTCACCTCCTGGGCCTGGCGTCCGCCGCCTCGCCGGAGCTGAGGCACCACGTAAAAACGCTGGCGTGTGCGGGCTGCTAACGCAAGGAACAACCGGAGTTCACCTCTGATACTGCCTCCGTAGCTGTGGCTGCGATGGTACTCCGTACTTTCAAAGACTGTCTCGGAGGTCTTGGGAAACGCAGTTCTAAACTCCCTTGTACTGCTTAAACACACACACACACACGCAAAAAAAAAAAAAAAAATCACATGCTGAAAATATATCCAGGTAGTATCTTGCAACGTTGTGTTTGCCTGTGTTCCTAGGGAAAAAAGTTAGGGCTGACTTGTGATGAAATTCTTGCCCTTCTTCATGCACCTTCGATGTGAGCACATAAATTTGAGGAATGTTTCTGAAACTTTGTAGAAATAATTACAATCTTTCTGTAAACACTCGAATAACATTGAGATGTTACTGCTTTATGTGACTGCCAGAAAACTATATAGAAAAGCATATGTGCAAATTTAAGTCAAACTACGAAATATGCAAGCTGGAAGGACAGAGAGGGAAACATACCTATGGCAGCTTAAATAAGAACGGGAAAAATTATCTCTAGAATGCTAAAATTCATTCATTGCTGAGATAATAACATTGTAACTCTTGACCGTACCCTTAATGTTAGGGAAATCCATTTTCACTGAAAGATTCTCTTGATACCAGGTTGGAGGAGCTAAGCGAAGAAAGGAAAAAAATGTTGGCTTTTAGGTCTATAATATTTTATCCCGGGAATTTTGTATCATTTTCTACTATACGGCAACATAGTGAGCCAAAATAGTCTGTCGTATTACGTGTGAAATGGAAAGTTGCTACATTGCAGCCTTTGATTTAAAGCTTTCCCTGACTGCCTAGGAACTGATAAATGCTATGAGGTTGCATTGCATCACATGGTGCGATACCGAAATCTTTCCTAATACCGCAGTACACTGCAGTAAAATGGTTTTAATGCAGATTACCTGGAGATTATTCAAACGGTTCATGTTACCTCACCACACCGTGAAGCAAATCAGTGCGATCCCCCCGGCAACACACTGCCCTGCTGCAGCGCTTCACTGCAGCGTGTTGCAGGAGCAGGAAACTTTTCGACACCTTTCGCTCTGCACTGATTTATTGTTTCAGAATGGGATGGTAGAGGAAATGTAGGAAATGTGGCCGCATGGTAAATTCCAGAGGGAATGGTTATTTTCACGTTGTTTTTTGGGTAGCAGTGCATAGAAAACATTTGACTGACAAATCTCCAATGTTAGCTCGCTAGTTTAAGGTTTATAGCTTTTCCTTTCTAAGACTTAGAGCTCATTGGTGTTTTGAGGATAAAATTTTGCCAAGAGGATATAATAAATTTAATGACAACTGCTTATTTTATATTTTTTTTCTCAAAAGCAAAAAAAAGAATACAGCTTAGTACAAGAAATGCTGACATGCATGATTTTTCAGAGAACTGCTGCTCCAGGCTTCTGACTCAACTGTCTCACATGTGTACCACTGCTGCTATGGCTTTCTTTGTATTCATTATTGCTCTGTTTGTTAAATGCCTTGGGGTTTGGTAGTGTGGTTAAAATAGTACTTCCATGGTGAATAAAGTTTAAGTTGCTGAAGTTATTTCACATTAAAAATATGCAAACTATATGTGGGTAGATTTTTTTTTTTCCCCCTCCAGATAGCAATAAAGATAAATTAAAAGAAGGGGTTTTTTTGTGTATAGCATTTTTAATATAAGCTTCTTCACAGAATGTTTTTCAGGGACCTTTTCTTAAATCTTAAGGATGATAAACAGAGAAGAGAAAAGGAATGAAGAGAGAAGGTTAAAACAAAACCGTTGGCTCTCAGCTGAGATTTGACCTCAGAAGGAGAATCCAGGAGGTGAAGCTATTTCAGAGAAGAGGAAGTAAAAGAAGGTAATGAAGTCTTGACACTAACAGTGGCAAGAGTTTGTGGAATGGCAAGGCAGGTCAGAAATAAGATCTGAGTTGCTGAGAGGCTGAAGCAAATCCAAAAGAGTTTTATAAGCTATGAAGGCAGCCTTCGACCCTGAAATAAGGGGTACTGCTGCCATTTCAGGTTATGCTTGATGTGGCCACACTTTTGCAGAGACCTGAGAAGATGGGAGGTAGTGTCCTGCAGATGCTTGTGTTGGTGGGAATAACAGGGAAAGAGAGCAGCGACAAAGTCACAGACATAGCTGAAGCTTTCAGCAGGAGGCTCAGAAGCAGCCTTTTACTTGAGCGATAGTGAGAGGGGAGGTGATGATAGGTACTTGGGCAGAGGAATGAAAAAGAAAGTTCTGCTTGAGAGACTCCGCAGAAAAGAGGTGACCAGCAAATGTTTTCAGTGGAAAGGGGCAGGACAGGAGGGGAGGATGTTTCTCTGGTTGGAGTCGCTCTTGAATGAAGTTGTTTACCTGTTTTCCCAAGTTGCACAAGGGCAGGGAGCAGCATGGAAATTATGTCAAAATTCCTGCAGTTTAATGGAAGAGTTGAGCAGGGAATGTGTTGTAGCAGCAGCAACCCTTTTGCAGGGAGATAAGATTTGCATTGACCTAAAATATTCTTTCACCCAGTCTTTTATGATAACATGTTCTGACTTAGTAGTCTTGCCCAGCAAGGCCGAAGGCAGAAGTACTCTCTTCCCTTACTCTTGCCCTGTACACAGAATTGCAGTACAATCTATGGACTAGTGCATATTCCTCCATAATTTATGTGAGGTTCAGCAACTCTTTTTTCAATTAAAAAAAAAAAAAAATCCTAGCTAGGTGCTATAGATTAGGCTGAAAGGAGAGGAAAAAAAATTATGATGGTATTGAGTGGAGAAACTGTGTCTGCAGTGATCTGCTGACCTCCTGCAATGTGAGCCCTGGGATTCAAGGGCACACCACAGCTCTGCAAAGGCACCTATCTGCTCCAGCAGATTCAGGCCCTGTGGACCTCATTTTGCAATTATAAGACTCCCTGTATCAGTGAGCCGAAAGAAAAGGTCACATGCTAGATCTGGTGATGTGGACGTAAGAATAGGAGATGATACATGATATGATTTCAGAAGAGTTGCTGAGTAACTGAAAGAGTAAGATCATTTCCTTTCACTGGTATGTAGGTATGCTTTAAGGACTGTGTTTCTACTAATTAATTTTAATTAAATCAAATATTCTGCTTAAATGACTACTTAGAAGGGTTCTTTAATAATCTAATAGTTATTAACAAAATATTTGGGTTTTTTTTTCTAATCAAAGAGGAACCAAAGTAAATACAATAAAAACCAAAGAAGCAAGGAAAGTAAATACAGAAAATATCATAGCATCAGAGTATTACCAATGTCAACCAATGAAATTACTTTCCCCCTGAATATTCTACCTCACAGGTTACGTACTATCCTCAGTGTGCTTTCTAGCAGTTTAAGCATGATGTCTGAGAAGATGTTGTGGGAGTTTCTGGTAGATGATTAAACCTTATGAAATACATTCTTCAGCTGAAAGAATAATAATTTTCAGCTTGATATAGGCATCATATTTAAAAAAAAAATCTGTTAGGTGTAATTATATGTTCTGAATTCAGCAAGGTTATTGCAAATCTTTGTTCTGCAAAATCTGTTAAATTGTTTGCTCCATACAGTGCTTTGTATGTTTGGAAGGCACACTAGCATTAGTTAATTCTCCCAATATCCTTGAAATTAGGTAAATTTGCATTATTATTTCAGATCTTTTGAAAAGGGAAGCTAAACTGTAAAGGTTATTCAATGTACCCAAGATCAAACTGTGTGATTCCAGTGCTGTAGACTAGACCCCTCCATGACTGGAACATTTTGCCATCTGCCAGTGTCTTAGGTGACCATGTAAAACCAAATTCCTGCCTGCTTTATATATGTAAAGGTAACTGTCCTTACTTTGCAGGTTCATCAACTCACGCAACTTGCATGTTTTGATTCCCTCTCTTTATTAGACTGAATGTAAATTGAATGGAGCATGAGCCGTGCAGTCATGCACTCACAGCTTACAGTGTTGCTGGAAAAATGCTGGCAGGAGTTCTGTGGGCATAAATTGACTTTGCAGACAGAGAGGCTGATCTTGAGCCTAGATGGAAATATACTGCTAAAGCTCCTATGGCTTTTTTAAATTTAATTTTATTTTTTTTATTTATTAAAGCAGTGATATGCCCCTTTGTCCTTGGTTAACATTTGTTCTGTATTCATTTTTGGCAGTGTTTAATGTAGCAGTTGTCAATCTGAATGTAGCCTTGCATCCCAGAGGGAATTGCACTTCATTAGTATTTTATGTATATAATTGGAAGTTGCTTAAGGATTGTTTCAGACCAATATACAATACTGGTCTTTCATCTTTTACATTAATTTATAAAGTTAGATTGAACTGCATACACTAAAAAGACATTGAATTTTACATGACAGAAAAAAGATAGCTCTAATAAGGTTGCAGGTGGTTATCCTTGCAGAGAAGATGCCTTTTTGTCAGTTCTCCTACGTGCATGCAGAACTACTCTTATCTGCAGTAATATTCCCCGGAGTAAGAGGGCAACGTATATGTCTCTTGTTCTAGCTCATGACCTTTAATAGTATTGCAGATTTTTTTTTTTTTTTTTTTAACTGGAGATCATCAAGTTCATTCCCTCCTACCAACATGCCACAAAACCAGAGCAATTGAGGAAGAGCTTTGGAGTAAAAAAGCAGACACTTTGAGTATTAACCAGGCATGACTTTTAATCTATCATCACTCAGCTATGACAGCCAATAAAGACATGAGTAGAGATAGTTAAGATGCCGCTAGATTATTAAATACTGACCAGAGCTCAAGCCTGGAATTTCCTAGCTGCTATTTTACTCTATACTCTTAGAGTTGGAGAGAGAATGTCACTGACAGTAATGCTTTGGGGCAGCACAGCTTATCGAAAGATAGCTTATGCCACCTTACAAAAGGAGTAAGATGCCTCCTCTTATAAATTCTCACACCAGCTTACCAGTAGGTTGGTTTGAACAAGTCCAATTTGAAAGTACATTAGTTGCATATGGAAAGTATGTCTAATATTTTTTTCAGCCTTCTAGGAAGAGTATTTGAGTGCTTGGTTGTTGCATAGATTAAGTGCACAGTTTTTTCACCTCGGCACAAATTTGCACATGGTCAGACTTTCCTAAATGATTCTGCCTTCCCATGAATGTCTTTAGAGAAAATGAGTCAATACATCACTGGTCTTTAACCTTCATAATATGGGAGCTGTTAAGCTGTATTGTGTTGAATTACCCAAGCCACATCAGAATGAGTGCGGCCAAGTGTTAGACTCCACAGAACCACGCTGACGTGTTTCTTCTCCCAGGCTTCTTACTGCTTCTAAGAGTTTGGATACATTAACCGGCGTGGAAAGAGCTTTCATGTGACTATTCAAATTCCTGTAGTTTAGATATCTCATCCAGTTCAATAAATAAAATTATTTTTGTTGGTCTGTATATTAATACATTCTGTTGTGCATGGCATTTGGAACAAGCAAGTGAAAGCGGGTATTAGTTTTCCATCTGTCAGCTGTGAAATAGCTATTTAACAAAGATACTAATCTATGATGTAGAATTAAGATAACTTCCTGCATCTTGTTATTTGGCATCTCGTTATCTTCATGTGGATCTTGCACTAAGTGTGTGATTAAAATGCAGATAAATAAATCTATGTGGTTTATAGGCATGTGAGGTATCTAAGCTCCTATTTAAACTCAGCTCAGTCATTAGGGCCTAGAGAACAATTCACCTCCCTAAATTTATGTGGTTAGTGCCATTTGAAGGAATCACCCTCATGAGCCTAAAAGAGGGTCCAGGCCCTACATGAGATACATGCCCATCAGAAGAGGCAGTTGGAGGACAGGCGTAATAATTTATGGTATCTAAGATTGCACCATGCATTTGTTTTTAGGCAACTGAATTGAGCCTTAGAGCAATTGAAATTAGCTGAATTGCTCTCCAGGGAGCTTTAATTGTGTTTAACAGGGGCTTGACTCTCACGACTGTTGGAGGTGCTCAAGGCTGAGACATCTCCAAAGGGCTAGCAGTTGTGATTGATAAAAGAATTGTGGGAAATTTGCACTTCTGGAGTAGCAGTTGAAGGCTAAGTGGAGTACCAGAGGACACTGGTGCTAGACACCTATGTTTAGGAAGCCAAATTGATCCTTCGATCTCCAGTGATTACAGTGATAACTTAGATACCTGGTGTACAAGTGATACCTGAATGTAAGCATCTTGATCTAGAACTGAATCTGGTCCTGACAGCCCTATAACAATGCCAGGTTTCTATCCTGAAATTTATTAAAATGAAAGCCATATTTTAGTGTTAGTTGAATTAATTATTAGTTAGAAAAAAAATTAGTACTTCTAGACATACTAAATGTACTTGCTTAATGAATTCATTATTCATCCTATCCTATCACTCAGTATTGCAAATAAAATTAATGGTTTGATGCAAAGATCAGAGTTTTTCCAATACACTTCTTCAAGCTTTTGATATAAGCCACAGTCCTATCAAGGGCTTTGGTATATTTAGATATTAATGTTCTTCTACAGAACTTCCAGGTTGCTAAAACTCACAGCATGAAGGGGACTACTGTGAAAAATAATAATGGCTTCGTTAATTCCTTGGGCCCCTCAAATTGATTTTTAGCATGTGATACAAGGTATGAGCCAACTTCTGCAAGTAATCCTGTGGATTGTAAATGCTGGTGAGGCTTTGAAGTCAAGGAGATGATCTGTGTAAATAAGGGCAGAAGATGTTGCTTTACCATGAACAGCATCACTTCTTGGAAAAGTGTCTCAGATTATTTCATAGCTTGTCCTGCCAGGATAGCGATCTACAGTCAGGAAGTGAGCTGTTGGATATCAGTAATAAAAACCATGTAGTTTTATCCTTCCTTTGGAAGACAAGTGGGATCATTTCTGTGCATTTATATTCTTTAAACTTGCAGTAATGTTCTGATAGATGCTCCTCCAGACTTCTAACTGAATTTGGAACACAGTGATACTGATCTGGAAAATCTGTACTCCATATTTCTCAGCTAAGAGCAGCAGATTTGTGCTTTCAAGTAATTTTTTTTTTTCCCATAAAATGACTAAGATATCACACTGTAAATCTTTTGAACAGTACCAACACTTCTGCATTCTTACAACAATGCCTGTTTCCACTGAAATTATTAGTAAATCTTACATTGGTTTCAGGGGAATAAGATTAGAACCCACAACAGGGCATATAACATTGAAATAGGGTCATGTTTTTCATAATATACTTGCTACAGGGAATTCTGAGACTTAAGTGCAGCTCAAGAGTTTTACACCAACATTGTATTTAATGTCCTGACAAGTTCAAAGTAAAACGCCACAAAGTAACACAAACCAAATCTGTGATTACCGCTCATTATGCTGAACTGGAAATGGAGAGTTTTGAGTGGGGTAGATTAATTTCTAGCCCAATGAAGGTTGTTTTTTGGTTTTGTTTGGTTTTTTTTTGTTTTTTTTTTTTTTTTTTTTTTTGCAAGGGAAACCTGGATTATCTAAAGCTGAACTTAGAGGGTAGATAATATAAACTTAGTCCTTTATTATGGGTCTGTGTTGCACGGTTGCGGTGCAGCTTCTTCTTTTGCTAACATCGGCGGCAAAGCCTTGCTTTAAGTTGGCAAAATCAGACCCATTGAGTGGGCCTACAATCTCACGTTGTAAATTTGTAATACTTTACACTGTGTTTACTGAAAGGAAAGAGAAATAATGATCTCGGCATGCCATCTGCCAACTCTCTGGCTGAGTGGAACAGACTATGTCAGTCAAAGGGTGAGATATGTCTTTAAATGAGTTTTGAGGGTTTGTGGTGGTTTTTTTTTTTGTTCTGGCTTTTTGGGTTGCTTAGTAACACTATTCTGTGTGCAAATTTGTAGCATCTGTGCAGAATATGAGGTGTTAACATGTTTGTAAAAATTAAGAGTCCAATTGATGTTTCCTCTGCAGAGCTTTAAAATTAAATGGCTCCTTCTTTTTTTTTTTCTCCCTTCTACAAATTGCCTACTTTTAGAAAGACTGAAGACAAATCTGTCAGAACAGCAAAAAATCATAAATTTCTATTTCAGTACTCCTCAAATAAGTAGCTAGTGTTTTCAATTGGAGAATGTAGCAGAATTAAGTAACTTGCACAACATAAGTGGCTTTCAAAGGTCCTATAATTCTGTCTCTGTGGTTAGTAGCTGCACACAGGGTAGCGTCTGTGAATGATTATATATCTCCCAATTAAACCACTGAACAAAGCACTCAGTGTCAGAAATCTAACTTGATGACTTGCAGAACTGTGTTAGGAAGATTTAAAGCAGAGAACCAGATACACTTTAACAGACTTCGTACTCCACCCTTTTGGCTCTTCATAGCAGGTGGTCTGCTGGCATTTATCCTACCATTCAAAATCTATTAAAAAATAGAAAAAGCTAATATACAACGGGTTGGATCAAGCCAGCTTCTATAAGGAGGCATACCTACCTCTGTATAGTCACTGATTAGCCAGTGGAGAGACATAGGCTCTCCCAGACAGTAAGTCATCTGTTGTCTTTTAGAGATGTGTCTTAGGGTGAGATGAATCACCTCTGTTTCTATGGTGACTGAGCCAAACATGGCTAGACAACCTCTCACTTTTAAGGCAGTAAAAGTTTGGTAAGATTAATCCCACCCCCCAAGATTTATTTTTTTTTTTTTTCCCTGATGATACAGTACACTTTCCCTTTGATCTGTTTTGGCAAAGAAAATAATTTAGAGGAAGGCATCTGCACCAGTCCATACTCAGACAAGGTGCACATTGACTCCAGTGTGAGAACTGGGTGAGAAAACACTGCAGGACGTATCTTCCAGTAAGAGAAGTATTTTAGTCTTACTTTTCTTCATTAAAGACTTCTTGTTCTACTTTTCTATTCCCTTTAATCGCTGGCTAGAGATGATGCCAGCAGACAGTTAGGTATTATACCCAGGGCCCATGGTTTGTCACAATAAGTTCTGTGGAAAGACACAGTTTGATTAATGTCTGTCAGGGGAGCAGAAGCCATAGCTCCGTAACAGGAAAACACTAACAATCAACTATTGCACTCTTTTCCTTTTATTTGGCAATGTAAGAGTTTTGTTATTTTTATGCATAACGCAAAGCAGATGAGCTGATGCCCAGCAGAGCCGCAGGAGAGGAGAGGGGACCTAGCCAGTCTCTGCTGCTGCCCCACAACTGCTTTCCCATCCTGGTCCCTTCAAAAGCAGCAGAAGCAACAGGATTGAGCACGAGCCTGGGAAAGGTCCCAGGAGGCTTTCGGGCTCCTGCCGAGAGCTAAAGGAGTGGATCAACCCCATTCATCCCCCCATGACTATTTGTGAAATCCATTCCTTATTTCTCTCAGCATCCTATGTAGCTTGTATTTTAACTTGGCAGCTGGTAAGACTCTTGGTGAAATCAGTTTATCTGTTTACTAGCTTACACCCTCCCACCATAGGCAAGAATCTTGACAGCTCCGAAGATCTTTATAGATAACATAGACAAACTGCTGAGCTCTGAGTCCTGCCATAACCATGGTAAAAATTGTCCCTAGCTTTGAATAGTGGGATGGATTTTTGTGGATCCAGGTGCCTGTCTAGCGTAAAGACTCTGCATGGGATTTTGGTGGCCATGGTCTTTACAGTGTCTACCAGCGGCACCAGGCTGCTGTTGTGGATCCTGAACATCAGGAAATCCATGTCTTCTGACTTCATTAAGCTGTATAACACGTACACAAGTCTGATACCTTCCAAAAGCTGTTGCATTTGCTACCAATGCACAAGTGTTGGCACAGTGTGGATGTGAACAGCCCCGGTGCCATGGGGAATCATCACTCAGCCTCTGTGCTGGGAACAGCCTGTGTATTCAGTGCATCCCTGGAAGTCCCAGCCTGGCTTGCAAACCCTGTACAAGCACAGACCACAAGCATGTCCATGGCTCGGAGAGTATTTGTCTCAATACAAAATGAGAGACAACATACAAACTTTTAGAGGACTACAGGGAAACATTACAGAAATATAGAAGTCAGTCAATCAGCTGTTAGTCTTAGCACACTGGCAGCTCAAACGTTGCTGCAATTCTGTTGATCCTGTGTGGGCTTTTAGGAGGGTAGTGAAGCAGCTTGCAACTGCCAAGGGCCAAGGAGGGGAAATCTCAAAGTACTTCATTTGAGAATTGAAGAACTGGGTGATGGGGATTGCTCAGAGTTGCTGGGTTGATCAGAGGTAGAAGTTCACATCTTTGTGCCACATGAGAAATGTTAAGCTGATTAGGGTATATACTCAAAAGCATTTTGAAAAAGAAGGAAGAATACTCATGTCCAATGTGGTTGCATGCACCAGCTGTTTTAAATCGGGTATACTGTTATTCAGACAAACATACCGTTTCCTTTTAGACCTCACCTATCCCTAGTGAGCTCAGTGCTCAAATTTTTCTTCCTTTGGGTTCTGCTTTGTCTATATGTTTATTCATCTGAATGATCCCTGTCTGTGGTATGAGGATCCACTCGGCATAGATTGGTGGCAGAATGAGGCCTTTGGTGATTCATGCTAGGCTTAGATATTCAGGCTGCATCCTCTCCCGAATTTACATGAGATGGATGATTCCCGGTATTTCCAACTCTATTTAAAGAAAATTAATGTGTATTCTTGCAAACACAGTCTCCTTTCTTTGGCAGGGCAGTACTTAACAGGCCTACTGCTATCACACTCAACACATTCTGCATAAAAGCATGATTTAATACTCTTTTTAATGGCGATTTCTTAACGCCACTTGCCTCATTGTACCAGTAAACACTTGACAAGAGAACAGCTATCTTTCACAAATTGATAAGTTCACCCCTGTGTGAGAAGCCAGCTCTGTTGATACATCGCACAGACATGGTGAATAGTGGTGAGCTGGGCTTCTCCAAATGAATTGACATTGCTTCTTAGAGCACTGCAGCCAGATTTTCTCACTTTGACATAATAGCCCCATGTAATTCTCCTTTTCTAGCTCTGAGTTACCTTTTTGACAGCTTCTGCATGAGGCACTAGATCTGCTTCTGACTGATTGAGGCCAAGTAAATCGCAAATCACGCTGTCACATCTGGGAATTCATGAGTTTTCAGCTCTATAAAAGTACTTCACCTCTATGAGCTGACAGGCTAAACCATATGTTGGAAAGAAGATCAAGGTTTGGCAAAATCATATCTGGTTTTATCTGATTTAATAATTTTAAAGTAGAAAATATCTTCTCTCAGTATAATGGAAACACTTAAATGAACCAGTTACATTTCCAGTAGAGTTTAATAATGTATGTTCCATTTCACACTTTCATGTTAGGCATATCAGCTTAATTAGAAAAATAAAGCACAAAGTATGACTTGTTCCCTTGTCCCAGTGTAGAACTTCAGTGCTTTAAAAAGGCCAGAAATGATGCTTTGCTTCAAAAATATTTTAATGTAAGCAAAGGATTTAGGTGTATATTTGGATCTGGGTTCTCCTTGTTGCTGTTATTCTTCATGAAGCAGCCCAGCTCTCTTCCAGTCCTCAGCCTGTCATTTCTTTTGTACGTCAAGTTTTCCACTGCCAGAATGTGTCATACCTCATCCAGTCAGTTGTCCTGGGTTGTTTTGTGTCTGCAATTGTACACCTTGCTGCCCGTGAGATTATTCATACAGCACTGGAAGTCATACATCCCTTTTAATAGCATGTAGAGCTGGTACCTTCCCTCATTCTAGGAAAAGTTAGCACACCTGTGTTTTTTAGTCAGAGGCTGGACTGCAACTTTTATTGGGGCAAATGTAGTAGTAATAGAGATCCTGGGCAGGAGATTAGGCATGGTAGTCATATGGAAGCAAGGGTTCCAAGTGAAAGCTGTTTTCTGTGCGTAGTTTTGGAGGCAACTGTCTGATGCACATGTATTGAGCAGACCAACTCCCATCTTTCAGGGGAGATATAACATGCTGCTTGGCTAGTTTTCACTTCCTTATCCAGGATATTTTTATACAAGGTAATTACCAATATCCAGAAATAGGAGGGTTGTTTGGGGCTTTTTAAAGTATTCTTGTAACATTTCTGAGGCACGACATGGTAACAGCTATTTTTCCTGTGACATCCTGCAGGCAGCGTGTGTGTGACAAGAAAACCACTTAACAATGAAAAAATTCACTCTCTTTGATTTTGTAAATGATAATTCACTGCAAATTGGAGAGACTTCGTGGATACAGGACCTTCCCAGTGATGACAATGAACTAGAAAGACTTCTGAAACCAAATGAGCATGTGCTAGTAAACTGGCCCGTGGGAGAAAGAAAGACAGAAAAGCACCTGGTGAAAGTTGTGTACATGAGTGGTGAGTGCAGTGTCAGAGCATTTGTCTGATATGAAATTTTAATCTAATTGTAAGATATTGCTACCTAATTTTCTGTGCTTTTGCGTTTTTTTTTTTTCCCCATCACTTCAGATGACCCTCAAGAGCTGGTGGAAATGATGCAAAAGATATTACGAGCAGATGAAATTACAAAAATACAAGTCCTTGGTAAAGGCAAGAGGAAAAGGATAGAAATGATATTCTCAGAAAGTGAGGATAGTGACCTGGATAAAGAAGAGGTGAGTTTCTGTCTTTATGTGCCTGACCTTCGGTAGGGCCATAATGGAATGAAATGGACTGTAACTATTGATTCTTCACAATATAATACACAGAATATCTATAGTGAAGGTGGGAATACAGGCAGTCTTCACATGGTACCACAGCACAATAACCTGTCAGAGTAATTAGTTAGGCAAATAGAGTTTGTCCTTTGCTATTTAAAGAGAAAAGTGTTATTCAAGACTTTGATGCTTTGTAGTGCCATTACATTACCTCCCATCAGACAGAAATCTGACCACTGCATAAGAAAGGGAAGGGACCAGCTTTTCTGAGGTTTGCATTGTGCTGAGATCTGCAGTGACAAAAAGGGAGGGCAAGAAAACATAAATCTTAACAAAAAGTTACAAAAATATTTTTCAAGAATACTAATCAAGAATGTTAAGTGAATAAAAGTTTATGGTCTACTATGAGATACTGCAATGAAAGGCTCTGTCAGAATGCAAAAGCACTATTATGCTCATTTACAGGGGAAGATGATGAAGCATATAAAAAGAAAGAAATCATTGCAGGCATCTGCTCCTGCCAACATCCTAAGTCAACTTGAAACATCTTTAATTAACAAACAGGTAAACATGTCATCTTCAGTAATTTTAATGTATGAAGCAAAAGCAAACTGAAACGTATTTGTTTAGGGGGACGTAAGACTTTTGTCGTAGTGAAGTCAATGGTTCTAAAGGACGCTACCTTAGAAAACTGGTGAATGGAGAACAGAGAGAGAAGCACCCAACAGTTACCTATTACACTGACATTTAATTATTAATTTTAATAGGAATGGTAATAGCTATGTTCAGTAACAGCTATTATTAACATGCACTGAGTCTGTTTACACATTCTGTGTAAAAGGAGAATATTCTGATTTAGCCAGATATTTTAATGTTAGTTTTAACGCTTTAATTTTATGTTGTTGTGGCTCTAGATAGCACCGTTGTTTGGGTTTTTTTTTTCAGAGAGAACCATATTCAGGAAGCAACTTTCTGTACAGCGAAAGTAGCAGTGATGATGAAGAGCCTTTATTTCAACTATCCAAGGTAGAATTGTGTGCCAAAATAAAAAGTCTCAAGAGGAAGCTGACAGACACTATGAGAGAAAACTGCCGCCTGAGGCAGTCCCTGGTGATGCTTCAAGGTAAAGTCAGGGGAAGTATTTTGACGAAGGGGAAAGCCTGAAGGTCACGAAAAGCTGGATTCATAAGAGGCCATTTGGATGGGAATTATGGATGCTCAAGCACCTGACACGATCAAGGCCTACCATTAGCATCAAAGTCTTTGATACATGGCAACATTTAATTCCAGCAGCACTTAGAAAAAACTGTCTTACATGGAGGCCATGCAAATCATAGAGTTAGAAGTGGAAAAATCTATCTAAATCCTGTCAGTTGTTTCCAAGAGAACCTTTCAGTACGCTGTGTATAACCATCGGCTAAGCTCAAACACTCCACTGACCAGTCCAACTAACGTTACTCAAACTACTGAAATTTTATTTATTCTAGAATTATTTAATTTCTAATTACTTCAATAATTCCTCATAATGTTAGTTCCAGGTACAACAATTTTAGTTCTTTCCCAGAGATGAATAATTTTGTTCTTTTATAAATGAATACTTCATCACTTAGTGATGAAGCCCCTCTTACTTGTCTCTGTCCCTTAGTCTGGGACAGCCAAGAGTGAATCAAAAATTTCAAAACATTAGTGAACATAAGGTTTAAAGAGGATTTGTTCCTTCCTTTGCCAGCCTCATCATACCATCCCTGACAGCCTAGTGTCTCTTTTTTTTATTGTCATACAATTTTGCAATTGGTTTTGTGGCCCACCTGATTCCATTCCATATGTTATTCATCTTTATTTGAATCATTCATCTCCACCTTTCTGAATGTTGTTTTTAAACATTTTGTTAGTGTCTGACAACTTTTCTTACACATTTAGGCACATTTGCCTTGCATCTTAAGTACTTTTATTAGTCTTTTACAGTATTTTCTGTAATTTAGTGATTCTGTATCTTGCTGATTCTTCATCCCTTGCATCCTTTTTGTTCTGAATTGACTCTTCTTAATGGACTCAATAAAAGTTTATGTTTTAATATTATTAATTTAAAAGATACTCTCTATAGATTAAAAAAAAGGAAAAAAAGTCTATACAGTCTATGAAACTTCTTTGAAGCAAAAAAAAAAAATAATCAGACATAACATTACCTAGTCCATACTCAATAGCTTTACAGACTTGTAGAGATTTTGAGACAGCGAAAGGAAAAAAAAGAAATACCCTTCTTAATGCCATGATGGGCGTAAACTAATGGTTCCTCTTAGCCTTGCAGAGAACTGATCTATTCTATTCTAGGAACAGACGACAGATCACCATGGGTGGAGACTCAGCAGAATGGCAGGAAAACATTTGAGAGAATAGGAAAAAAGTATGTTAAAGTGTCTTTGCTGACTACTTTGACTCTTTTGCATTATGACAGGAATCTAATTGCAAAAATGTACATGCTTATGTAATTAGAGTCTGAAAGCTTCAATTACTATTCTGCCCCTCACTTTCCATTTGACTTCAGTGTTGCCACAGGCTGTCACCCATTTTGAGGAACTGGTAGGGATGGCTGAAGCACTGCTCAAAGGGGGAGTGACATCATCTACGTCCAGTCTGCATCCACATGGTGTTTGGAAAGCATCTAACAATCCGTTAGCAGATTCATATGCAGCTATGCATAGTAACTCCAGCTCACCAATAACTTTGAATGTGGAAGATGAGGAGCAACAGACTGAAAAACAGGTCAGTTAAAAAACAATTTCAGGCATAAAATTTAGAACTTTACACCATACAAACTTTACACTGTACAAACTTCACTGTTATGATATAAAAAATATAAACGATAAGCATCACTGAAAATAATTTTATCATCATTCAGTTGATGACGTGACTAATGAGCTCCTTTTGTGTAGAAGGCTCTTTCCATGAGAAACACTAGACTTAATTCAATGTGCTTGTACACTCTCAAACTTGGTTTGATTTTGGTGGCTTTGCACATCTGTGATTAAGGGCAGAATGTGGATGCATGAAGAAAATACTGAGATCCAGAGATAACTTCCAGCCTAATGTTTTGGATGCCAAAGGGGAATAGTAGTGTTTCAGAGATAATCTAAGAAAAATACCAGCAGTTTGTTTAAACTGTTAATAAGTAAATGGAGAATGGTATGTTTCTGCTCTTGTTCCAGATACTGGACAGCAATTAAGTAGAAATAAATATGGATACTGAGAAAAGATGTTCCCCTTTGCATAATTGAGCATAATTGAGAAATCTGAGGCACAGAGGCTGTACATGAAAAATGTAAAACCCAACCAAAAGACTTCTAGCTTCTGCATTCACAATTTACATAAAAATTCTTATGCACTGAGTCACGCTAGTTCATGGAAATCATTCTCATGTGTTTTCATGGAGTCCTAAAAACCAAATAAATTAATTAACAATTATCAAGGTATGATGTTTTGACTGAATATTGCAATACAAAAAATTTGACCTAAAATGTCCAAAGAAATAAAAAGACCTAATTTTCTAAGCAACCTAGCCTTACTTAATTGAGGTAGCTCAAAATAGCCCATTAGGAGAGTTGAAATGCTTAGGCAGTACAACTGCTGTGTGCAGAAATTGCTCTCAAAGCCCAGGACCAGATGTCACAGTTCTCAGGGCATGTCTGCTCGGAGGCAGGAATATTAGCTTGGGCATAGTGCCATGCTCCCGAGGCTGTACAGAACCCACGCCAGAACTGGACCACAGCCAGCCTGCATGCAGTGCAAGCAGCAGGATTTAGATATGTCTGAACATGCCCTGTCTCCACTAGTGGGTAATAAGGATTGCTTGGTGAAGTGTTTGCTAGGATGAATAGGGGTCCTTAGTCTGCCCCACACTTGCTTTTGAAAAAAAAATCAACCTGCACGTACAGTTGCAAACACTGCATGGTGTGCAAGTTGACCATTGATCTCAAGCACGCAGTTTGCAGAGATTACTTTTGAAATTGTGGTTTAAAAAAAGAAATTAAAAAAAATATTTCAGAAGTAACACTATATAATATTTCTAGAGAACCGCAATAGTTATGCCTATGATCAATTTTGTTTTCCAGTTCAAGATCGAAAAGTGGCAGATTGCACTTTGTAACAAGAGCAAACCTCAAAAGTTTATAAATGACTTGATGCAAGCACTTTATACACATGAATACATGGCTACACACAGCCTGACAGGTGCAAAATCTTCCTCTTCAAAGGATAAAGCGGCGAAACCAGCTATGAATCAGAATGAAGTTCAGGAAATCATAGGTGATGGCTTGTTAACATTACTCAATGTGGCACTGACTTGACAGAGGGCTTTCTCTGAGGGAGGGGCTCTAATGCTTAACAGCTGCTCTACTCAGGTGATGTGCTGTTTCATATTTCCTTCTTCGGCTATCTGCTTTTTTAAACCATCTGTAACAAATACTGTCAGTGAAATGCTAAGTAGAAGTATTTCTATTGAGTGAATTTTGTGGGTTTTACTTAAGTGGCTACACAGGGACAGTGATATTGTACTTTTTTTAGCCTTTGAAGGGTTAATCTACAACAATCAAACTTGGAGCATGATGACAAGGGAAGGCAAAGAGAGGACGTACTGGGATCAAATTTAAAATTATGTCTGCTATATTCTGAAGTTAGTGAATGTTATGAATTCTGACATTTTAAATAGTGCTGGAGGCAAAATGAGACACTAAGCATAGAAGACAGGAATAGTGATCAGAGAAGAAAACAAAATTTGTTTCATGCTAAGGTTTAAGGCAGAAAATGTTTTGTGCATAGGAAAGCTAATAATTTCAGATGATAGTAGCAGCTTTAAAGAAAACAGTATTTTGTGAGCACATGAAGCCTGATTTTTATTGGATTTACACCTATAGCTTAATACTGGAGCACCATAGCTTAAATTCCTGTACTAGAATTTTTCCCCTATTGCCCTTCCCTGGAATTTCCCCAGTTCTCTCAGTTCCCTTCCCAGCTTAGCTCCAGTTCCTGTAACTTGGTCTAGTTTTGTTGGCCAGCAGTTTCAAAAGTTATCAGTTGCAGAAACCTCTTTTCCTTAAGAATCTAGATAGAGAAAAAATCAAGAGAGAGAAAAGGAAAGAGTGTGTAAGTTGGTGAAAACATGTTTAGAGGTGGTAAGATGAGACAATTTCAGAATGATGTAATCAGGACACCGAATACAGCATGCTGCGGAGAATTCAGTGACAAAGGGGAGCCTATAGAGAAGTCAAGTAAGTTTGTTAAGGGAAATGAGGACACTCCAGAATTCAAACAGAAAAGTGTCAACATCATACAAGAGAAGAAAAAAATAAGATGAAAGCCTGGGAGTTCTAGGACTGTAGAAAATTACTTAGTAGATCAGATTATTTAAAGAAGATGGAAGCTGTAAGATTTCAAAACGAAATGAAAGGCGAAAAAAATCAAGGGAAGGGAAGATGATGGAGAAGAAGAGAGCAGGAGTTGCATTCCTGATGCTGAATCCTGTTAGGTTTATTGCATTTAAAAAAAAAAAAGTTAGCCAGGAAAAACAGAAAGGAAATGCTTGGGGAAGGAGGCATCAGCTGCAAATGAAAATTGATGAACAAAAAACTGTAAGATTCAGAGGCGTGAGGACTGACGAAGATAGCAACAGGACCCTGTGATCAAGAACAGAACAAAGGGAGAGAGGATGAGCAAGCACAAATCACTCACTATAGGAATCCCCTGTGGCTCTGGAGCTCTGTTTGAGTTTGCCAAGAGCAGGCACAGCAACATGGAAGGCACAGAGAAAAGCAAGAGCTGGCGCAAACAAAATCTATGTAGTGTGTGAAGACAGCAAAGTAACTAGAGCTGAAGTTGAAGTAGCTGGAAATTTCAATAATGCAATAAACACATTTTAGATCATACATCTGTGGCTTCCCTGATTTGGAGGCCTCATATATATCATCTCTTTATTTTGCAGGAATCACAAAACAGTTGTTTCCAAATACAGATGATGCTTTAATTAGGCGAATGATGGGACAAAAACTGAACAATTGCACCAAGAAGCCAATTTTAAGCAAAGATCTTAACTCAGGTGCTTTTCAAAAGCATAGCTTTTGGTAAGTCTTTAAAAAAATGTCTATTTCCATATATTACCCTGTAGTAACAAAATATAAAAGCAGTTCTTAAAATTACCATGAAGATACATGCTCATGTATGCCTTGCCAAGTAGGTAATATTTTTTTAACCTTTTACAAAAAGTACATAATACAGAAGCAGTCCAGCTTAACCTTACAGCACAAAAAAAAAAAAAAGTTGTTCATTCTAGACAAAGCAGCACCAGGCTATTAGATTAGAGGAAGAAAATACAGAAGTAAACACATGCTGTTGCTTCGATCAATATGTCTGGTTTAGATTTGGCATTATTTACTTTTCTTATTATTCTCTGTAGGTCCTGCAGAGACCAATTAATTCCATTTTCATGTCACCTGTTGTGCCTCAATTAACCCACAAATAAAGATAAGGAAAATCACACCTCTTTTGTACCTACTGTTAAAAATACTGTAGGAGAACTAAATTAGCAACCTTTTACTGCCAGCAGAGTCTAAATTATTGGGGCAGAGGAACTATTAAATAACATCTTGCTTATTATGGGCATTCCTACCTTGTGAACAAGACTAGTCTGACATTGCTGAACTCATCCCTGTCGTCAGTGAAGCCAGCTATTTGCATAGTACTGTTTCCATATATACCAAACGCACATATTACAGAATAGTTGAGGTTGGGAGAGACCTCCGTAGATTGGCTAGTCCAACCCCTGCTGCTCAAGGCAGGGTCACCTAGACCAGTTTGCTCAGAGCCATGTACAGTTGGGCTGAGTATCTCCAAAGATGGAGACTCCACAGCCTCTCTGGGTAACCTGGGCCAGTGCTCAGTCATCCTCACAGTGAAAAAGTGTTTCCTGATGTTGAGATGGCACCTCCTGTGTTTCAGTTTCTGCCCATTGCCTCTGGTCCTGTCACTGGGCACCACTGAGAAGGGGCTCCATCTTATTTACACCCTCCCATCAGGTATTAATACACATAGATAAGATCCCCTTGAGCCTTCTCAAGGCTAAACACTCCCAGCTCTCTCGGCCTCTCTTCAGGAGCAGGATAAGAGATTAACAAGGAACAGGGTAAGAGATTGGAATCAGTGACACAGGGAGAACAGATTTGTCCTTACTTAGACTTTCCATACTGAAGTAATATTTTACTTCTTCCTAGTTCAGTTATCTCGTGCATGTTTTAAAATCCATATTTGCAACCGTAAGGCACTTTATAACAATAACAATAAAAACCAAACAGAAACACTCCAAGATATTTGACTATGTTACAACACAATTGTTTGACAAGTAGCAGTGCTTTGCTACTAAAATTCCTCTCTAAGCCACCTGGAAGTACTCCGTGGACCCCCAGTGGTCTATGAATTACTACTTGAGAAATACTCAGACAATATCTATTGGAAGAATCCTCATACATAGGTTTTCCCATCTGGAAACAATAAACAAATGCACCAGCCTGGCTAAAATACAGTTTACTATGTTAATGCTTTTCTCCTAGAGATGAGAAGGCTTCATAAAACAAAAATCCTCTGTATTTGCAACATACCGTGTGCATTGATTCACTGTAGTATTTTCCCTTGTCCTTGACACAGGTGGTAAAAATAACAGCACAGAAACACAGTCTCTGTTTTCTTTGAAAGTATTAAATCTTAAATATATTATATTTTAAATCTTTTACTTTCATCAGATGAATCTATAAATTTTGCTAATTCCTTCTCATGTACAGACACAGTATTCCTGAAACTTTGATGCGAGGATCTTGAGCTAGCACTATAACAATTCTGGGTTATTTCTTAATACTGCCTACAGACCTTTCAATTTAAACTTGATGTCTTAAAAATGTCTTTATGTCTGAGATTGATAACTGCTTATGTAAAACACAGTCCAATATCCATTGAAACCAATGCAGATATTGCCTGCATAGTCTCTCTTGAATGGATGCTTATTAGAATGTATTTATAATGGATTCATTTTACATCTGTTCAGAATTTCCTCCCTGAGAAAGCATTTAAGCACCTTGTAAATAATCAAGATAACAGTGGTGATTCCCGTAACTTGAATGGTAAGAAAATTAGGAGAACTCTCTATAAGAAAATTAGGAGAACTTAAAAGTGCTCACAGTCTCACCATTCCTTCTTCAGTTCACCTTCCAGCAATGAAGTACAGAGAGGGGTCAAGAGAAAATCCTGTTGTGCAGTACCTTTAGTAACAACTTACACATGAATTAGTAACTTTTAAAACTGGTGATACTGCAGTTTTGATCTCCTCCCTTGCTGCTCCTCCTTCCCTGCCCACCTCCTCTGCCTTTCCCCAGAATATGATTATGATTCAAGAGAAGGACTTTAGAGTCAAATCCGACGAGACAGAGAAGTCACCATCTCAGATCCATATGGCTGAGGTAAAACAAGGAAAAGGGGAATGTGTCAATGAAGAAAACTAGCTGACTAGCTTATAAACAAACTCTGCTGCTCAGAAACTAAGAACAGTAGTAACTGCATGTTTAATGTTGGTATCTCAAGCTTAGTTATAAATTGTCTCAACAGTGGTTCAACAGCCGCTCCTCAGGGCATCATCTCTTCTGCTGTTCCTCCCAGCACACAAAACCAGCAGGATGAAAATTCACCAGCTGTTAATGCACAAATTCAGCAAAGTGACAGCCGTCAGACTCCGCCACCTCCCACCACACAAGGTCAGCAGGAGTGCTTCAAACCCACTTCTTCTAAGATGGAGCCTCAGCTCGCCAGAAGCTCACCAGCGCCCTCTCCCAACCAGGGTTGCATACAGGATCTCAGGAATTCAGAAAAAGAATAACAGAAGGTATTACATTCCAGATCAAATTCTCAACGGACATTAAGGAGTAGCATAAAATAAAAAATAAATAATATTTAAATGGGCCTAGCAACAGTGAACAGAGATACTGCAAGCAGAATAGAAGCCTGAAAACCATTTTCTCAAACAAATTAAAATCCCACAGCATAGAAAAAAAATGAAGGCATATTAATATCTTTGGCTTTAAGATATCATTGAATATTTGCATGTTACACAGTAATTAAAAAAAATATAAACTTGTTCTGAAGCATATCAGGAGAGTTCCCCTTAGTCAGAAAAAAAAAACCTATTATTTAAAGTAATACCAAAAGAATGTGTAAGAGGAACTTTAATCCCCCTGCTTTCACCTTGACAGCTGATGGAAAATGGCTTTACCAAGCAGAGAAAGCTACTGAATATTAATACAAAAAAGATATAGAGGTATGAAAAGATAATAGAAAAATTTCCTGGTGAAATGAAGACTATGACCAGCACAAATTTAGAAAGCATAGGGCCACATGAGTAGAGAAGAAATAAAATAGATATTTAAGGATGTTGTTAACTTGGAAAGAAGAAAGCACTCTTAGGGCAATGAAACTGCAGCTCTCAAGATGTCTGCAAGAAAGAAGCAGCTCATTTTTAACCTTTGAATGTTGG
This sequence comes from Chlamydotis macqueenii, assembly GCF_036417535.1. Classification (NCBI taxonomy): domain Eukaryota; kingdom Metazoa; phylum Chordata; class Aves; order Otidiformes; family Otididae; genus Chlamydotis; species Chlamydotis macqueenii. The sequence continues at coordinate 27,393,847 of NC_141558.1, forward strand.
AAAGGCAATGAAAGAAGCCATGTTCCCTCTCAGCTCAGGAAAGAGTCCTCCAGGATAGCCTGTTTGGTTGTGGAGGCCATGGCTTCTCTCACGGGCCTTCTGCTGCTGGTACCCTGCTGGTTTGGCAGCTTGCACTCCCTCTTCTTCCCTGAACATCAGGTCCGTAGGATAAGGGTGCCTGATCCCTCCAGTCAGGAAATGGAGAACAATCTCTTGGAAGCAACTAGTAAAGCACAGAGTTACCAGCCTCTCCTACCTGTGCTTTGATTTTGGTATGCTACCTCTTGCTTAGAGAGAGTGTGGACAGGTAGAGCATTCCTCATGGGAATGGGACCAGAAAAATCCCAGTGACTGTGCAGTTCCTCTTATAGATCTAACACCACTTCTCCCAGGCAGCAGCTGGCAGTCACACACCCTGTAATTGCCTGAGGAGGAGGCAGGAAGGTACATTTTTTTCCCTTGCTGACTGATTCCAGGTTTACAGTGTGCTAGTAGCATGGGAAGGAGAAAGCACTTGGATTATAGCTTTTGTGTACTTCTCCCAGAACAGAAAGTACTAATAGTTAAATCTATTTCATTTGTGGCAAACAAACAGCTAAGGAATCAAGATGAAGGAAAAAAAGACCCTAACATAAAGTTGAAGAAATCTAGCTTGACTTGAGGAGGATTTCTAGAACCCAGGAAATCTGAGTTATAGAAATATATTAGAAACAGTATTAGGGTGAATGCCAGAAAAATAAAAAATCTGAAGATAAAATTAGCAGCCAAATAGCTCTAAAGGAAAGTGCTGCAAACCTAACTGTACTAGAACAATGCCCTAATAAAACACACTGTGGAGAAGACTTCTTTGTGGGCTGGGCTATGAAGGAAGTGATCAGCTGGCCTTTTTCATCTCGCATGTCCATCAGTTCCTTGTAGATGATAGGATCATGATGAAAGCAGGTATGAAATATGACGTAAGTTCTATCTCATGTTATTAACTACCATCCATAAAATGTAATAGAAGGATGTTTGCTATATGTATTATGTACATTTTGTATATGTACCTATATGTACAGCGTATAAAAATGTATATAGTTAACGATATTTTTGAAGCAACTTTCTATCAAATAAAATGAAACATTACTATGTCTTAGTTCTATTTTATTGTCCTTACTGTCTTCTGGGCCTTTTCTTACATCAGTATCTGAGATGTAAGGTGCCTTTTTTTTTCTCTCGCTCACTTTTTTTCCCTTTTCCTTTTTTTTAATAATTGTTCTGAAGCCAGCTTTTATAAAGCTTGTAATTTTTACATGGGGAAGGAGTTGGCACATCTTACAAGGGCTTTCTAACCTTAAAGTTGTCACAGCTGATATTGCACAGCTGCAGCTGTTCTGTGGTTTAGGAGGAGTAGAAGCACTTGGGCAGTGTTGTGGTTTTGGTTTTGTTGGTGAGGGAGGCTATGGTGGTAGCTTCTGTAGGAAACTGCTAGAAGTCGCTCCCCTTTGTTCAGTGGACTCAGCCGGGCCTAGGGCGGACCCACTGCTGGCCAAGGCCGAGCCAATTGGTAGCAGAATGTTCTGTGATAACGCCTCTGCGATAACGTATTTAAGAAGGGGAAAACAGAAAAAAAAAGAGAGAAGAGAAGATGTGAAGAAGCTGAGTGGGGGCAGAGGCGCAGAGGGGGAGGCGCAGGCCTCATGGGCCTTGCAGGCCTCACCCTCTGGCCTCTTGCCAGGCGGACGACTGGGCCCGACTCGGCCCGGCCCGGCTGCAAGGAGTGAGAGAGAGACTGCGTAGTCTGGTCCCGATCGGGATGACAGGCAGGTACATGGAGCCAAACATGAGTGGTGGCTTTCCCTGTCACTGGTGCAACACTGAAGATCACACTGTACTACATGCTCTTCGATACTGCTGACCAGGTGAGTCGTCAAAGGCTTGCCACAAAGAGTAAAGGAGGATTTTCAGGGTAGGATGATAGGCCTACTCCCTAATACTCCTTGCATTATGACCAAAAAGGAAGAAAATACCACTGTTTTTCCAAAATCACCCTGACAAACTCTGAGAATACAAAATCGAAGACTAAGTAATCACAGATTAGAAACTTCAGAAGTAACAGAAAGGGAGAGCAGAGCAGTCTAATGCTGCTTCTCCCTAAATTTGCACTAAAATAAAAATTAGTTAGTGATGTGTACATTTTTGGAATTCATAGTTTTGTTAGCAAATTGTAAATGCTGGCATGATTGCATGGTAATTCCCTTACTATTTTTTTTCCTTAATTGTTTAAATACGAGTGCAATGTTTGGATGAGTCGTTGCACAAGTAACCATATATGTGAATTGCTGCTGAAAAGTTCATATTCAAGTGAGTGTCGTTTTCATTGTGAGAGTTTGGAAAAATAATGCCACCTTGCTGTTCTAGTAATCCATTACTATTGCACTTTACATTACCTGTCCTCAAGAATCAAAAGTAATAAAGTGCAAATACAAGCTACTAATAGAATGGCTGCTGTCAATGGCCTATTAGCAAATTTAAATTGTAAATGCAAAATATGAAAGCTTAGGCAGCAACAATCACTTTAATTCTCCAAGTGGCAGTCAGTTTCCCATTATTTAAAAAAAACCTGCTTAAATCAGTGTTGTTTATACGGTCCAACAACAGTGATTAAGTTGTACAAATTTGTTTACTAGTACATATCTAGTATATATAATTAGCATCTCAGTATGTCTATCTTGTAGCATAAAGCTACTTTTTCATTCATATATGGAAAGGGGCTTAAAACTAAGATGAGTAATAGTAACTCTGTGTTTACAAGAAAAATAAGTGCAGTAAATTAATCATAGAACCTTTAAGGTTGGAAAAGACCTCCAAGATCATCAAGTCCAACCATCAACCCAACACCACCATGCCTACTAAACTATGTCCTGAAGTGCCATGTCTACACGTTCTTTGCACACCTCCAGAGATGGTGACTCCACCACTTCCTTGACATTGAATGCTGACATTGAATACCATGTGACAGTGTCACAAACCGAAAAAGGTTCGGTTGTGAGAGGTGTGAATTTCTTGGCAGCCAGGACCACAAATCACCATCCCAGCCATTCCATGTATGTGCCACCCCGTCACAGGGAGAGGTTGCAGACAGCACAGGTTTTATCACTTTGAAAGGTCCTTTGAGCCAAAGTGGCTGTTTCATGATGGTTCGTTCCGCTTCCCGCAAAGCATGACTCACCATGAGAAGTCCCTTCTCCCAGTCTGAATACCGCTTCTCGGCATCTTTAAAACTACGTGAGTAAAATCCGATCGGTCTAATGGGGCCCTCTGGCCCTTTCTACCACAAATGTATTGACATTCCTGAGAGTCAAACCCCCATTTGATCTGAGTGTATTGGTCCCAATGCTTGGTAGGTGTTTGCCTCAAAAATTAACAATTCTAGCGCTTCCTGATGTACAGCACTCCACTCCCATGTTTTCCCTTTTTGCAACAAGTCATATAGTGGCCTGGCAATGATAGAAAAATCTGGAATATGCTTTCTCCAGAACACTAAAAGTCCTATCGCTGATTGTAACTTTTTTGTTCTCTGGTACCTTCATTTGATCTAGGGAAGCAAGCATATCTTGTGGTATGCATATCATCCCTCCTTTCCACCAGATACCACGAAATTTTACCTCAGTGCTGGCATTTGTATTTTCTCCTGGGGAATTTCTAGATCTAGTGATTCTAGGTGCTTTATAATTTGCTCTTGCATTTGTTGGACAGGTTCAAAATCTTCCTCTCTGATCAAAACATCATCAACAGATTGATAGACCTTTACCTCTGCTTCTACATCAATCCTTTCCAATTCCTGAGCTCGGGCGTAGTGTGCCAAGGTTGGGGAATGCTTGTAGCCTTGTGGCAGACGCGTGAATGTATATTGTTGACCTTCCCAGGTAAATGCAAAGCGATCTTGCGCTTCAGGTCGTATTGGTACCATAAAAAACATATCTTTCACATCAGTAGTTGCCATTACCTTATGTGTTTGCTCTTGAATGGTTGCTATCAGTTCGGCAATGTTAGGCACAGCTGCTGTCAGTGGACCGGTGTTGGCATTTAACTGCCGATAGTCCACGGTCAATCTCCATTTCCCATTAGGCTTACGTACCAGCCATACGGGGGAATTGAATGGGGAATGTGCCGAAACCAATATTCCTCTGGCTTTCAGGTCCTCAATCACTGGAGTGATACCTTCTAGAGCCCTCAGTGGTAGACGGTATGGTTTGACATTTGTTAACTTGGACGGGGGAAGACTAGGTACTATCTGTAATAGTCGTATTTGTCCTACTGTCGAGCCAATTGTTGGAGCACCAAAAGCCCATAAGTTGCCCTGAGAGTCCTGCCACCAGTGTCCTTTCAGTACATCAATGCCTAGAAGGTTCATAGGAAAATCGCCTATGGCTACCTGAGTGCGAACAGGGTTATCTAGTCCTGGCAACGTCAAAATTATTGTGGTCATCGCTACTGGACACCGCTCACCTAATGCATTCAGAACCATTGGTTTTTTATGCAGGAGTTTGATTCTACACCGTACCGCATCTTCCCGTTTAATTGCAGATATTTGGGCACCTGTGTCTACCAAAAAGGTAATAGTTTGGCGGTTTGGTCCAACAGCCACAGTAATTAACAAATCTCATCTTTCATTTAGGGTGAGTTGTCTCAAAAATATCCACACTCCGCTCCCCCTCTCACCCACGGAGTGCGGAGAGCTTAGTTTCCCATCGGTCCCTTCACTGTGGTAGCTTCTGGTTCTGCACTCTCGAAATCTATTAGAGGCAGTGCAGCAGGGCTTAGGAGAGGCGCAGCGGGTTGGGGCTTTTTGTCTCTAACTCTCTTGCGTCCCCATCCCTTCACTAATAACTCTAACTTAGTGGTGGGGAGGGGGGAAAGAGGGAGAGTGGGTGGGGTGGATGTAGAAAGAGAAAGAGAAGAGAGGAAATACCACCATGGAGAGTCAGTGTCCCGAAAGTGTGTCTTACAGAGTGGGTGGGGCAGGCATCCCAAAAGGATGAAAAAGGTGTTCCGAAGGTCCTCTGACTGGGTGGTGTGAACGTCAGGACACCGATTCTCCATGGTGGCATTTTCATCCTCTCTTTCCCTCCTCTCCTCTCCTCTCTTTCCCTCAGTACCCTTTGTGTGTGAATGAAATAAAGAACCAACATATGCGTTTGACACTGTTGTGTCTTAATTCTGTAACCGAGAAATTCGCACCTCTCATGACCGGACCTTTATTGGTTTGTGACAGATAGGTTCTTTCTGACAGTTGTTTATTCACAAAGCTCCCATGACATCAAAATTTAACATGCAGCCCTGAATTCTTTCTCTCCTGTGCATACAGGATTTGATAAGCAAACACCAGTGGAATGCTTTGTTTGTGTGCAAGCAGCTTTATTTATATAGACACAGAACTGCAAGGTGACATTTACACTGGTCAGCATACTCAAAGCCAAAACATTGAGTAAAGATGATTCACATGAACTTTTACTTTGGGTGGCTCGAAGTAACTATATGATGAAGCAGGAGAGCAGTAGCAGATAAACAGCAAGAATCATGGACATGGAGGCCCAAGTGATGTTTCCTCAATCCTGACAGTGAGGGGAACCAAGGAGAAGGGGGCACTAATAGGACAAGTCAATAATTGGTTGCAGAACTGGTGTTGGTGACAAGGTTCTGAGTTGTATGACCAAGGAATCCTGCTTACAGATTACTGTCTGCTTGAGAGATGAGATCCACCTCACTAAGCAGGGCAAAGCTATTTTTGCCAGTAGGATGGCTGACTGCGTAAGGAGGGCTTTAAAATAAGAATGAAGCGGGAGGGGAGCAAGAATCATGGAATGAAACCAAAAGCAGTAGTTGGAGTGCATACAGCTTTGCCTGGAGATGGATGAGGAACTGAATGAGAGTTTATGGGTGAGGATTAAAGAGAGGACATGTAAAGCTGACATTACAGTAGGTGTCTGCTCTAGGCCACCTGAGCAGGAAGAACAAGTGTATAAGGCAGACAGATAGGAGCAGCCTCATGTTTGCAAGCCCTGGTCCTCATGGAGGACTTCAACCACACAGATATTTGCTGGAGGGACAACACAGCAGGTCACAAGCAATCTAGGAGGTTCCTGGAGTGCGTTGATAACTTCTTTTTCCAAGTCATAAAGGAGCTAACGACGACCAATGAAGAGCAGTGCTTTGCTGGACCTCATACCAATGAGGGGCTTGTTGGGAATGTGAAGCTCAGTCAGTGTCAGCTGCAGTCACCATGAGATGGTGGAGCTCAGGATCCTGAGGGAAAGGAGTGTAAAAAGCAGACTGACAACGCTGACCTTGAGGAGAGTGAACTTTGGCCTCTTCAAAGATCTCCTTGAAAAAGTCCCAAGGGATCCAAAAGGGAAATGGATACTTGCCCAGGAGCTGGCGGGACTTATAGAGAGAGCTTTAAACTAGATAGGAAGGGGGAAGGGGATAAAGCCAGGCCTGCTAGAGATCGGCCTGGGGAAGTGGTATTGGGATTAGGACAGAGGCGAGGGGCTCAGCTGAGGTGCGTCTACACTAATGCATGCAGCATGGGGAACAAGCAAGAAGAGCTGGAAGCCATAGTGCAGCAGGCAAACTATGACCTAGTTGCCGTAACAGAAACGTGGTGGGATTGCTCCCATGACTGGAGCGCTGCAATGGATGGCTACAAACTCTTCAGGAGGGACAGGCAAGGAAGGAGGGGTGGTGGTGTGGCTCTCTACGTTAGGGAATCCTTTACTGCTACCGAGATTGTGACTGGGGATGATAACATTGAATTCCTATGGGTAAAGATCAGAGGAAGGGCTGACAAGGCAGACATCCTGGTGGGCGTCTGTTACAGACCGCCAAACCAGGATGAAGAGACAGATGAGATATTCTACAAGCAGCTGGCATGAGCTGCACGGTCGTCAGCCCTTGTCCTCATGGGGGACTTCAACTTCCCTGACATATGCTGGGAGTACAGCACAGCACAGAAGAAGCAGTCTAGGAGGTTTTTGGAGTGCATAGAGGATGCCTTCCTAATGCAGTTGGTCAGAGAGCCCACGAGAGGAACTGCCCCGCTAGACCTGCTGTTCGCAAACAGGGAAGGTCTGGTGGGAGATGTGGAGGTTGGGGGCTGCCTTGGACAGAGTGCCCATGAAATGATCAATTTCTCAATTCATGGTGGAGCTTGGAGGGGGAATAGTAAAACTGCTACCTTGGACTTCCGGAGGGCGGACTTTGAATTGTTCAAGAGACTAGTAGGGGGAGTCCCCTGGCATTCAGTCTTAGCGAACAAAGGGGTCCAAGAGAGCTGGTTGCTCTTCAAGAAGGGAGTCTTAAGGGCGCAGGAGCAGGCGATCCCCCTGAGCCGCAAAATGAGCCGGCGGGGAAGAAGACCGGCGTGGATGAATAGGGAGCTATTCTTGAGGCTCCGGGAGGAAAAAGAGAATCTACCGCCTGTGGAAGGAGGGACGGGCAACTGAGAATGAATACAAGGAAGTCGTTAGGATGTGTAGAGGTGAAATCAGAAAGGCAAAAGCCCAGCTTGAATTTAACCTGGCCACTGGGGTGAAAAGGAATAAGAAACTCTTTTATAAATACATTAACAGTAAGAGGAGGACAAAGGAGAATATCCACTCTTTGCTGGATGAGGCTGGGAATGTGACCACTGAGGATAAGGAAAAGGCGGAGGTTCTGAATGCCTTCTTTACGTCTGTCTTTAAAGGTCAGACCAGTTATCCTCAGGGTACTCCTCTCTCTGACCTGGTAGTCTCGGCTGGGGAGCACGCTAACCCCCCTGTGATTCTGGAAGAAACGGTCAGAGACTTACTACTCCAACTGGACTGCCACAAGTCCGTGGGGCCGGATGAGATCCACCCAAGAGTGCTGAGGGAACTGGCGGAGGTGATAGTCGAGCCGCTTTCCATCATCTATCAGCGCTCCTTGTTGACTGGTGAGGTCCCGGAAGACTGGAGGATTGCCAACGTGACTCCCATTTACAAGAAAGGTTGTAAGGAGGATCCGGGGAACTACAGGCCTGTTAGCCTGACCTCGGTTACAGGGAAGGTTATGGAACAGATAGTCTCGAGGGAGATCATGCGGCATGTGCGGGATGGCCGGGGGATCAGGCCTAGCCAGCATGGGTTCATGAAGGGCAGGTCCTGTTTGACCAACCTGATCTCCTTTTATGATCAAGTGACCCATCTGCTGGATGAGGGAAAGGCTGTTGATGTGGTCTACCTAGACTTCAGCAAAGCCTTTGACACTGTCTCCCACGGTATTCTCCTGCAGAAGCTGGCAGCCCATGGCTTGGATGGGTACACTCTTGGCTGGGTAAGCAGCTGGCTGGAGGGCCGGGCTCAGAGAGTAGTGGTGAATGGAGTTAAATCCAGCTGGCTACCAGTCAAAAGTGGTGTTCCCCAGGGGTCGGTGCTGGGGCCTGTCCTCTTCAATATCTTTATTGATGATCTGGATGAGGGCATTGAGTGCACCCTCAGTAAGTTCGCAGATGACACCAAATTGGCTGGGAGTGTGGATCTGCCTGGGGGTAGCGAGGCCCTACAGAGGGATCTGGACAGGCTGGAGAGCTGGGCTGAAGCCAATGGGATGAGGTTCAACAAGACCAAATGCCGAGTCCTGCACTTCGGCCACAACAACCCAGGCAGCGCTATAGGCTTGGGGCGGAGTGGCTGGAGGACTGTGTGGAGGAAACGGACCTGGGGGTACCGATTGATGCTCGGCTGAGCATGAGCCGACAGTGTGCCCGGGTGGCCAAGAAGGCTAACGGCATCCTGGCTTGCATCAAAAACAGCGTTACTAGCAGGAACAGGGAGGTAATTGTCCCCCTGTACTCGGCACTGGTGAGGCCGCACCTCGAGTACTGTGTTCACTTTTGGGCCCCTCACTGCAAGAAAGACATTGAGGCCCTGGAATGCGTTCAGAGGAGGGCTACGAAGCTGGTGAGGGGTCTGGAGCACAGGCCTTATGAGGAGCGGCTGAGGGAGCTGGGATTGTTCAGTCTGGAGAAGAGGAGGCTTAGGGGAGACCTTATAGCTCTCTATAACTTCCTGAAGGGAGGCTGTAGTGAGCTAGGGGTCGGCCTTTTCTCTCATGTAGACAGTGATAGAACTAGAGGCAATGGTTTCAAGCTGCGCCAGGGGAGATTCAGGCTGGACATTAGGAAATATTACTTCTCGGAAAGGGTAGTCAGGCACTGGAATGCACTGCCCAGGGAGGTGGTGGAGTCACCGACCATGGAGGTGTTCAAGAAATGTTTGGATGTTGTGTTGAGGGATATGATTTAGCTGAGAAGTATTGCTGATGGTTGGACTGGATGATCTTTTAGGTCTTTTCCAATCTTGATAATAATTCTGTAATTCTGTAATTCTGGATAAGGGCCTGGAGGGAAGAGGGGTCCAAGAAAGCTGGTTAACATTCAAGGATCATCTCCTCCATGGTTACGAGCAGTTCATCCTCACGAATAGGAAGTCAGGCAAAAATGCCAGGAGGCCTGTGTAGATGAACAAGGAGCTCCTGGTCAAACTCAAACACAAAAAGGAAGCATACAAAGGGTGGAAGCAAGGGTGGAATACAGAAACATTGTTTAAGCATACAGAGATGACATTAGCAAAGCTAAAGCCCAGCTGGAATTGGATCTAGCTTGGGATGTCAAAGACAACAAGAATGGCTTCTGGAGGTACATAGGTGACAATAGGAAGACTAGGGAAAATGTGGGCCCGTTGCTAAATGAGACAGGTGACCTGGTGACACAGGACATGGAAAAGGCTGAGGTACTGAATGCCTTTTTTTGCTTCAGTGTTTACTAGCAAGACCAGCTAGGAATCCCAGCAAGACCTTCAGGAATCCCAGGTCAAAGAGACCAAGGGGAAAAGCTGGAGCATGGGAGATGTACTCTTAGCGGAAGACGATCGGGTCAGGCGATACTTAGAGACAAGTAGACATACTTTTCTCTATAGGTCCATGGGCTCTAATGGGGTGCACCACAAGTGCTGAGGGAGCTGGCAGATGTCATTGCAAGGCAACTCTCGATAATCTTTGATCAATCATGGTGACTAGGAGGGGTGCCTGAGGACTGGAGGAAACATATGTCACCTCCATCTCCAAGAAGGAGGACGCATGGAACTACAGACTGGTCAGTCTCACCTTGATCCTTGGGAAGGTGATGGGCTAGCTAATCCTGGAAACCACTTCCAGGGACTTCCGCGACCAGAAAATCATCGGGAGTCATCAATACAGCAGTTACCAAGGCGAAGTCATGCATGACCAACTCGATAAACTTCTCTGACTGGCCTGGCAGACGAGGGGAGCGCAATGAACGCCGTCTACCTGGACTTCACGAAGGCCCCACACGACCCACAAAACCTCCCTCCCCCGGCAGAGCCGGTTTTCCCGCCTTCCCCCCGCCACGGTCAGCCCTAATGGCCGCCACCCTCCTCCTCCCCCGGAAGCGGTGTCTGGGGTTTCCCTCCTCTGAGCAGGAACTCTAAACGACCCAACTGAAGGCGGAAGAGGGGAGGCAGGAACTTATTGAAGGAAAAGAGCCCCGAAACGCCGCCGCAAGGCGTGGAGGGGACTGTGCCATGGCGTTGTGGTGGTAGCGTCGGCACCTGCCATGGGGGAAGAGGAGGAAGAGGGGGGCGAGGCGAAGCGGGCGGCAACTACAAATCCCGGCAAGCCGTGCCGCGCTCCCGCCCCACCTCTCCCCTCCCCGCCGACCCCGGGTTGAAGAGGAAGCGGCGGCGCGCAGGGTCTGAGTGTTGGTGCGCCCTCGGGTGCTGGCGGCGACGGGGTGAGCGGGGGCTGGGGCCGGGGCCTTATCAGGGGCGCGGGGCTGTCGCTTAGCAACCCAACCGCCGCCCGGGCAGGGCCGGGCGAGGAGCGGGCGCCCGGCGAGGCCACCGCATCCTCACCCGCCGCCCGACCATCCCGAGCGGCAGCGGTGCCGGCGGGGCGGCCCGGTGTGCGTCGCGGGGCTGGGGGTGTCGGTACGGGGCAAGAAACGTGAGTCAGCAAAGCCGCCCTGGGGCGGGCCGGAGGTTCCGCGCCGCTGCTGGAGATCTTCCGTTTGGCAGGACGGCGGTTGTTTTGAAGCAAGATCAGCCTGCTTACTCTGCTGTGGTCCTAAAGTGGCCAAAGGCATCGAAAATACCTGTAACGGCTGATTCTGCCCGAACTCGCCTCTCATCCGTTACTAAGCCGCGCTCGGTTTGTGTTTCGGCGGTTGTACGGCGCCGTTAGGCCTGAGCTCTGGGCTGCCCCTTGCTGTGGTTTTCAGGCTGAAGGATGCAGTTGAAATCCGGGGGCACACTGTAGCTATGGCTGCTGGCGGGATGTGGGTGTTGGGGTGCTTTGTAGATTAGGCCACATTTTGCCTATTTGGTAAAAGTAAGTAACGTGATTTGAGTCAAAATTGTTATTGCTTTTTCTGGTATTACTGGTAACTGTCAGTGAATGATACAGAGAGGCTTGCTGTGTGCAGACAGGCTGTAAAGCCAAAGTAGACATAAAACTGAAAAATGCCATGTAGTTAAGGAAAACTTACAAAATAAAATGATTAAGCATGTTTTGATTTGTTTCTCTTTAGGTAATGGAGTCTCATGGCTCTGCCAACATTCAGGAGAGTAAATCGCCAACATCTGAAAGTGAAGATGAGATTGAGTTTGTTGGAGTAAGTAGATCTTGTTCTGGAAACATACTGCTTGTTGCGATAAATATGCTCTCAGTAGCCCGATAAAATATGAGGGCATCTTTGCGTACTGTGCTGATGATCTTGATTATGTTTTGATGGAAAGCATTACTTTTGGATTTAAAGGTAATTAAATTTGTAAATCTTTGTGGCTGATAAGTTTACCTTAAAGGTTTATTTACCCTTTCTTTGGAAGGGTATAAAGTGATGTCACTTGGTCCTATAGAGAGAATATAGACTTGAGTATCCCAGCAGGTGAGTGGGGGAGATTACATTGATCTATAAGGTATGTGAGAAGTCATTGTAGATGACTTTTCAGGTAGCCATATTGCATAGCATTTTGCTTCATGGATAGTCCCACTGAAGTTAATGGAGTAAATGACTGCTTACTCTGCAAAACAATGTCAAAACCTACTCAGGTCGTCAGGTGGTGAGAACCTACTTTGTTTATAAGAAGAGGAAGGAAACAATGTTAGAGGCCTTAAACAGTCTTCTCGCATTGTGAAGCACTGTATAATAGCTACAGGACAACACCTAGTCTAATGCTGACATGTGGATTGCGTGAATGTAACTATAAGACACATCTATTGTATATCCAAGAAAAGCAGAATGTTTTTTATGCTGACTGTGTTCTGGCCTCAGTCCATCATCAGTGAAATGATGCTGGGTGGCAGGGATGAATGCAAGAACAGAAAGATGATTTTCCTTAAGGAACAAGGAATGTGAATAAGATCAAGTGGTTAATTGATGCCGGGACTAATAACAGCTGGTTTCCTGTGGATTTATCTTATTTTAAATGCTGAACAGTAACTAGGTTTTTTTTTTTTCTGCTTTCTATGGTGTTTGATTAAAGCTTAATTTCCATGTACAGACTTTTTCTGCAGGAGTATTTATGTGCTCAAGTATGAGGGACGTGTATATTTTTTTCAAAAAGTATAAGTAGCTTATTATCTCTGACACTTCCTGGTCTTTTAATTGATTTGGTCAAAGTTGAGCAATGACTTAAAAGTTTATACCTCCATGTGGTACTGGAGTGTTAACTGTGAATGTTTACTAGCAATACCTGCTCTCTCTTGCTGGAAAAAGGATATGTTTCACCTGGCACCACTTCTCCAATCAAGAGTAAAAATATAGAAAGTCTGTCTGAAGCTATGGCTTGCATGAAATTCTCGGAAGGTCTCTGTGAACATTTAAAGGGAAGAATAGTCCTAAATTCAGTCTCCCTCAATGAGGATGGTTTCTATCCTGGGCCACTGAACTTCAGCTTTCGTTTTGGTATGAACACCTCTTGGCAGATTGGAGCACTGCTGTCAGGATGAGCCCAGGCTGAAGCCACTGTCCCTTTAGAAGTAGTATTTGGAGTCTTTTTCTATGTAATGGCACTCGGCTGGGATGGATCTAAAGCAGTGTTGTGACATTTAATGATGGCTTTTGATCAAAGTTTCTTATATATTGACTTAAGCAGCTGGCTGGGATGGAGCCAATTTTCTACCCAGTAGCTGCTGTGTTTTGCATTTAGTGTGGGATTTGGTATGCGAAGAATGTTGATAACACACTGATGTGTATTATTTAGTTCTTGCTAAAGAGACCAAAGACTTTTCTCACTTTCCCAGGTTTCACTAATGTGCAGGTGCAAGAAGCTGGGAGGGGTATAGCCAGTATAGTTGACCCAAACTGGCCAGAGAAAAGTATTTTGTGCCATAAACGTAATGTTCAGTATATAATTGAGGATTGGCCAGTGGGCAGCTCTGTTTCACTTTCTCTCACTGCTTGGGATCATTTGGAGATCGCTTTTGGTACCTTCCGTTCCACAAGTGCTGCTCGGGATGGGCTGTATTGGTCGTCAGGTGGTGAGAAATTGTGTATCGTTTGCTTTGTATATTTTATTATCCCTATATTATTATTATCTTATTAATATATATTATTGTATCTTCCTTTGCTGTCCTACTGGACTGTCTTTGTCTCAACCCATGGATTTTCCTTTCCAATTCCCTCCCTCATCCTCCTGAGGAAGGGGAGTGAGTGTATGCATGGTACCCAATTGCTGCCGGGGGTTAAACCATGACAACTGTTTTCCTGAATTCTTATACTTTCTCAAAATAATCTTTTGTAGCACAGATGAGTTCTTGATCGGATCCAGGGTTATAGTTCTTACACTCTTAGTTTCAGTATTTGTTTTTAATCTAAATATTAAAAAAACAACCAATGAAACAGAAACTAGCCTAAATAAATGCTACATTTGGGACTTGGATTATTATTCAGGAGTGTATAGGCAGATAGTATGGTTGTTTCTGTTTTTTTGGGGGGTTGGTTTTTTTTTTTTTTTTTGGATTGGTTTTGTTTTTGTTTCTCCATTATATTTTTGTGAAAAATAAGAGTGTTTATCTTTGAGGACTCCTTTTAATGAAGTGACATATTGCATTTGTGTTCAAATTGGAATGCAAGCCAAAAAGTAGTACACAAACCATGTAGGCACGGAATTCAGAAGGAAAAAATCGTGTTTCATATATGCAAACAACATTTAAACAACTGTAATATTACTTGTGACCAGAACAGTAAATTGACTTTGTCACTAGAACCTCCTGGTTTTGAAAGCAAGTTACTCTACTTTTCAGCTGTCAGTTTGCTAACTTTTAATTAATTGCTGAACCCAGGCAGTAAGTAAACAGAAATAAGGAAAATCTCTGCATTTGGAGAAGCTACAGCTCTTAGGATCAGGGCCGAACATTTTGCAACACATTATTGAGCTGATTGGGCAGTCAGGTGGTGTGAGTGTGTCTTTGAACTGTTACTTCCTAATATGTTATTTGACAAAGACTTAACCTCTATAAACTTACAAGAAATTATCAGTTTCTACAAAAGCAAATCTGTCTGGTTTTTTTTTTTTTTTTTTTTAGGTTTCCTTTAGAAAACATTATTCTCTTTATGTATTTAATAAATAAAAATTTAAGCATGCTTTTGGGGTAATTTGAGGCCTGCAGCTTGATTCATGTAAGCTTTTGTCATCTGTCCAAGGTCGCATCCCTCTTCCTCCCCAGTGAGACAACAAGGACTGTTTATGCTTGGCCAGCTGAACATCTTTACAGCCTTGAAAGGTGGAAGAATGTAAAGAATGAAATGCAGTAAGGGCAGCGGAGAGAATTACATGCTGCTATTCTCTCTGCTGCCTCTCATGAAGCAATAAATCTTCCTAGCCTGCCCTAGCTGGTTGATTTTTAAGATGCTGAGGACACTGCCAAATATATGGCAGAGGTGGTTGATATAGTACTGCACCTCTTGAAGAAATGAGTCTGCTGACTACTGTAAGTCCTTCTGCCTGGAAAAATTAACTTTCTAACAAACAAAGAGTACCTTTGGAGCATGTTTCAGCTTTGTGGTATCTGCCAGCAATATTGCCAGACAAATGGCTAATAGTGCAGTTTAGTCAAAAACTTGTCATATGATGTACCTGGCGTTGCATGTACAGACTTTAAAAAAACAAACCAAACCCAAACCTCAGCCCCTTAAACTATCTTTGACTTTTGTTTATTTACTCGAAGGTTAGATAATAACTTTTGGAATTTGTATGGGAAACTTATGGCATCTGGAGATTTTAGTTTACTTTGCTTCTCACTGAATTTGTGTACACGTGTGACCATGGGTGTGAGTTAGTGTCACTAGGAGTATTTTGGTATGGTGTATGTAGACTTAATCATCCTGTTTCATATTCATTATATTGATTATTTAGTTGGCATCTGATAATGTTGTAGCATGATGCAGGAGTGTTTTTGCCTATGTTCTGGTTTTATTTAGTGGGGGGGTGTGCTACGGGGGTAGCTTCTGTAAGAAGGTGCTAGAAGTTGTTCCCCTTTATGTAGTGGACTCGGCCGGGCCTAGGGCAGACCCCCTGCTGGCCAAGGCTGAGCCAATTGTAGCAGAATGTTCCCCAATAACATGTTTAAGAAGGGGAAAAACAGAAAGAAAAAGAAGAGAAGATGCAAAGAAGCTGAAGCAGAGGCAGAGAGGGGGAGGCGTAAGCCTTGTGGGCCTTGCAGGCCTCACCCTCTGGCCTCCTGACAGGCGTCTCTCTGGACCTGACTCAGCCCAGCCCGGCTGCAAGAAGTGGAGAGGAGATGAGATGTGAAGAGAACCTGAGAGGCATCTGTCTGGCTGTTGTGAAGAATTTCTTGTGAGAGGAATGGCTGCAGATGCCAAGGTCAGTGAAGAAGGAGGGGGAGGAGTAATGCTGCTCCTGGCCGAGATTCCCGTGCAGCCCATGGTGAGGCAGGCTATTCTGCTGCAGCCCATGGAAGCCCACAGAGGAGCAGAGATCCACCTGCAGCCTGTGGAGGACCCCACGTTGCAGTAGGTGGATGCCTGAAAGAGGCTGTGGCCCATGGAGGGCCCGCTGGGGCAGCTGTTCTGGAGGGACTGCACTCCATGGAGAAATGACCCACACTGGAGCAATTCACAAAGGACTGTAGCCCGTGGGATGGACCCCATGCTGGAGCAGGGGAAGAATGTGAGGAGTTCTTCCCTCAAGGAGGAAGCAGTGGTGTAAGGTGACAAGTGATGAACTGACTGTAACCCCCATTCCCTCTTCCCGACTATGCTGCTCGGGTGGGGGAAGGAGGTAGAGTTAATGTTAAGCCCAGGAGGAGTGAGAGGTAGGGGGAGGTTATCTTGACCTCTTTTTCATTATCCTGCTTTGGTTTCAGTAATAAACAAATAGTTTTCCCCACGTCGAGTTTGTTTTGCCTGTACTGGTAACTTTAAGGATTTCTCCCTGTTCTTATCTCTAATCTTGAGCCTTTTTTTTTCTTATATTATCTTTCCCTGTTCCCTTGGAGAGTGGGGGAAGTAAGAGAGAGACTACGTAGTCTAGTCCCAGGCAGGGCTAAACTACAACAGTATGACATCAGATTATATAGACATAGTGCTTCTTTTTTGCCTTTAAACACTGAAGATTTTTGTCACAGTAAGCATGCATGGAGCTCCAGACATTATTTTTACATCTTCTTTAAAAAACTTATGACCTATGTGCTTAGTAAGAGTTGCTGATTTTAATTTTTCTTCTCTGTTTGCCTTTTTCATGTTTGATAGGTAGCAGAATGTTGACACAGAAGCTTGTAGTAGAAATGTTAAAATTGGTGTGAATGGAGAGTGAATGGGAATACACACACATACACATGCACCAGACAGAATGAAAGAAAGGGGGGGATATAAAAGCATGTAAATCAATTGGTGTTGATACTACATAGACTAGTAGGTCATGATGTCACAGACTACATGAAGTTTCTGAAGACACTCAGATCGGGGAAGCAAGGAACAGCATTCACACAAATTTAAACCAAGGCTTAAACCAGTAAGATGTTTGTAGAAGACAAAGGAGCTCGAGCATTAAGACATCCTAAGAAGGAGACAAAACCAATCAGTTACCTTTAGTAACTCACAGAGGAGCGGCAGACAAAAGATCAGAAATATGCAAAGAGAGCACATGGCTGCCAAGCTAGGAGGACTAGAAAAGACCTGAGTACTTGTTGATAGCCAAGGTCCTTTGTCCTCTGTATCGCTGCATGGAGTCCTGACCAGGCTTGCTGGATGCACATCTTTGAAACTGAATGTTGGACAGACTATTTGGACATGTGTCCTTGTGCTTTTGAGTATGTGGTGTGAATGAGTGAAATGTGTTTTAAAATAAAATGATCTCCCCCTCATTGTGGTTCTGATACAGAGAAAACACTTGTAACCTGTTTACGGAATATCTGCCTAGAAAGGAGTAGCCTTCAGGCCTTGAATATGTATGAAACAGTTTCCCACTTTCCTGAAGTTTGAAATGTCTAAAGAGTTTAATTTCTTTTAGAGTTAGAATTTATTTTTTGCCTTTTGAAAATAAACAAACAAAACCAAAACAAACCCAGAAAAACAACAAAAAAGCATTTAGCATTGCTTAGTGAAATCTAAGACTGTTCCTCTCTTGGTAACAGCCAGCTGTCCTATTACTATTGAGTTAATGGCACAAGTCGAGTATCTCTAAAAATTTAGATCTAAATTGAATAAGAAGGTGAAGGATATGAGGTTATTAACCAAGCCAAGACTCTGAATTTGCTATTTTTTTTCCTAGTTGATATCTATTTGTTAAGTTAACATTTGAATTATTTGTGAGTACTTGTTTATTTGCATGTTTTACCAATTTCGTGGATTAGTCTGTTCAGTGAGAAGGTTGCCCTGCAGGAATTTCATTACTGCACGCTCTTGAAACCTTGGTGAAATTCTCCTTCAGGTATGGGTGATGCTGGCAATGTGCTGTAATGCATGCAACATTTTATCTCTGAGGAAAACAATTTAATGCTTTTGTGTATGTTTTTAACACTTTTTTTTTTTTTTTTTTTCAGGAAGGACCTTTAAGACCTGTACTGGAATGCATTGATCTTGTCAGTAGTGAGGATGAAGAACCTAACAGCAGCTCTTATGTTCACGTACGTATCTTGACTTCTCGGTTGAATACAGTAATTAGTCTTCTGTATTTTTTCCCATCCGTTACTCTTTTAAAAAAAAAAAATACAACAACTTGTTAGAGATATTTTTAACAAGTAGTAAGTAAATAAACCAACATTAAAGTCTTTTGATTTTTGTCTACTGTTTAGTGGAAGGTAAAAATGCCAACACCTCATTTTTTTTTCCAGAGCCATTTTTTGCCTTCTTGAAATGAACTTAGAACTTCTGTTTGCCTTTCAGTGGTTTTAGCAAGTGTGGCAAAGAAAAATGTCACTTTACAAGTGACCTCAGAAGTCAGCATGTCCAATCTCTAGCCTGCAAATTTATCTGGCCTACTCCTAGGCCTTTTCCATCTAAAATAATTTTTTAGTTAGTTTATAGGTTGGAGGGCATTCTTCTGATGACAGCCTGATCTTAACTCAGCCTCCTTCTTCATAATCCTGCCTAGGAAGGTAATAAGTCAGAAGCAGGCTGGCTAATCTATGTATCCCCTAAGCTTGGGGATCTTCAGGAATTTTGTTTACCTACTTGGAGTAATTTACTTAATTTTTAATTTGTTAGAGACTCCTAGGACACCCAGCACAATCATCAGTGTCCCTTCTAGTGCTTTAGTGAGATTAATGATGTTGAATTGGCTTGAATATGTAGCACATTGTTTTGTTTGTTAGTTTTTTTAGCAGAAGTTACAGACGCTGGTAACTAGGAAGAGAAAGCTGGTAAGTGGATCATTGAACTTGGGATCAGAGTATCTGTACTGAATTATGTCCTGATGCTTGGGAATCCCGTTTCACTGTTTTAGTGCCTGTTACTTAACAATTACCAAATACCAGTTTAACTTTTCAATTGTAGAGAAACACTAAGCATAAAGATCACATTGACTATCAGAAAGAACGAGTTACATCAACTTTGGATCGTCTGGCACGCCATGTTGAAGTAGAGAAACAGCAAAAAGAAGAGAAAAACAAAGCCTTTAAGGTATGGGATGTATTTTGTTTCAGTACAACTGCCTAATACAGGCCTTGTAGTCGTGAGTGTGTTTGTTTTCACTATTAAGTAAATAAAAAGATTGGTGAGCCAGACCTGGAACTAGCAACTAGAGATTTCTGTTTCTGGGGCATTGTTTGAAACACAATATGGACTTTGTCTATTCAGTGGTTTTTAACTGATCAATTTGCTGTTCTTACTGCAGTTCCTAAGGAAAAAATAACTTAACTTCATGCTAGCCAATGGCAAAAGCTTATTCCTTTGGTTGTATATATAACAGAGGGACCTTAGCATCAACTATTCTGCCTAAATAATTGAAAAATAACAACTATCACAAACCACCATGCAGCAAACCTAGTTATCTACCTACTTTTGTCTGAGATTTTTGGGAAGCAGTTTGTCACATTAAATCTCTGTATCAGGTAATATTTTATAATGGGATAAAATTTTCTATATATAAGGCATAATTATAAATTTGAATCCTGGTAATTGTATTATGCAGCCCTTTGAAAGGCATGGATTTTAAAATTTTTATTACAAACTGGGAGGTGCAGTCAATAGGCTTGAGGGTAGGTCTGCTGTCAGGGGGACCTGGACAGCTTGAAGGAATGGGTTTACAAGAACCTCATACATTTCAACAGGGATAAATGCAAGTGCAATATTTGTGGGCAAATTCAGTGTTTGTGGAACATGCTGACTTTCCAGTCAATTTGCTGAATATTGTTAAAGGCTTTTAAAGTCACATAGTTATACTACAGATAGAGCTTGTTACAGACTATGCAACTGTAATACAACAAAGTAAAAGGCTGTTAGGTGTAGTGCAAGGTAGCCTTGAAGTCTAGAGGCCTACATTGCTCTTCTCTCTCCTCCACTTAGAATTTGACAATCTCTTAATGTCTCCGCATACAGTTCTTCAGCTATAAGGTGGCGTCAAAGATAGCTATATAACTTCTAAAGTAGCCTGGAAGTGAAGGCTAAGAAGTCCTTTTATTAATAATGAATATTTTCCTGCTGGGCAGCTCCACAAACTCCTCGTCAGATAACACAGTCTGCAGAGTTAAAGTTACTCTTCAAAGTGAAACTGCCTTTTTCTTTTCTCAGCAGTGCAATTTGACTCTTTGATTTCAATAACCATTTTGTGTTGCTTTTTTATATTAATTTCATTATTATTTCTTTTAATAATTTTATGATCTTAAAAATCTTCTTGGTTATGTATATGCTTTAGAAACTTCAGTAGGTACAAAAAAGTGAATTAGTTGACCTAATCGGTAGCTTTTATTTAGGGCACAAAAATGAGTACTGTTGTGGTTTTGTTTAGTAAAGGGGGGCCTAAGGTGGCAGCTTCTGTAGGAAACTGCTAGAAGTCGCTCCCCTTTGCTCAGTGGACTCGGCCAGGCCTAGGGCGGACCTGCTGCTGGCCAAGGCCGAGCTGATTGGTAGCAGAATGTTCTGTGATAACGCCTCTGCGATAACGTATTTAAGAAGGGGAAAACAGGAAAAAAAAAAAAAAAGAGAGAAGATGTGAAGAAGCTGAGTGGGAGCAGAGGTGCAGAGGGGGAGGCGCCGGCCTTGTGGGCCTTGCAGGCCTCACCTTCTGGCCTCTTGCCAGGCAGCCGACTGGGCCCGACTCGGCCCGGCCTGGCTGCAAGAAGTGGAGAGGAGATGAGAAGTGAATAAGATGTAAAAAAGATCCTGAGAGACATCTGCCAGCCTGTTGTGAGGAACGGCTGCAGACGCCAAGGTCAGTTCAGAAGGAGAGGGAGGAGTAATGCGGCTCCTGGCCAAGATTCCTCTGCAGCCCGTGGTGACGACCATGGTGGAGCAGGTTGTCCCTCTGCAGCCCTTGGAGGTCCATGGAGGAGCAGAGATCCACTTGGAGCCCATGAAGTACCCCACATCGGGGGAGGTGGATGCCTGAAGGGGGCCGTGGCCCGTGGAGGGCCTGCTGGGACAGCCGTTCTGGAGGGACTGAACTCTGTGGAAGAGATGACCTACGCTGGAGCAGTTTCACGAAGAACTGTGGCGTAGGGGTGGGACCCCACAACAGAGCAGGGGAGGAATGCGAGAAGTTCTTCCCCTGACAATGAAGCAGCGGCGTGAAACAACGTGTGATGAACTGACCACAACCCCCATTCCCTCTTCCCCCCTATGCCGCTCAGGAGGGGAAGGTAGTGGAGATAATGTTAAGCTTGGGAAGAGGGAGGGGTGGCGGGAGGTTATCTTGTTCTCTGTCTCATTATCCTGCTGTTTGTAGTAATAAATGAATAGTTTTCCCCAAGTTGAGTCTGTTTTGCCCGTAACGGTAACTTTAAGGAGTTTCTCCCTGTCCTGATCTCAAACCTCAAGCTGTTTTTCCTTATATCATCTCACCCTATTCTTCTGGAGGGTGAGGGGAGTGAGAGAGAGACTGCGTAGTCCGGTCCTCATTGGGGCTGAACTACGACAAGTACTTAAAAAAAAAAAAATACTTTTTCTATTGCTGTTACATTCAGTCTTGTGTCAAGTTGTAAGATTCTCCACCTTTAGGTTTTTGTGGTTGTTTTTGCCTTAGGTTTTTAGAAACCCACATTTAAGTTTTGGTATACATACTTAATCTTGAATTAGTTTTTTTTTTAAACTTGATCACCACCTTGCCTGATACATTTTCCTCTTCAGGAGAAAGTTGATTCCCAATATGCTCATGGGTTGCAAGAACTAGAATTTATTCGGGAACACAGTGACACAGAAGCTGCCAGATTGTGTGTGGACCAGTGGTTAAAAATGCCAGGTAAGAAGAGGAAACTAAGTTTCAGTGATACATCTTCTGAGTCCTGCACTGCAGAACCAGGATGTCTGATAATTGCATTGAGCATAACCAAATCTTACATTATTAACTTTGCTAGTGTGTGGTATTTGAAAGTTCTTATACACTCATTTCCCTAAAAGTATTCTTCTAATGTTTAGCTGCTCAGAAAAATCAATATACAAAGTCTAAAAACCCCTGAGACAATGTTAGCTACTTCTATAAGCAAAGTTGCTAGAAGGGAAAATATTGTTGTTGAACTGTAGCTCAGAAAAATGTCTACATAAGTAAGTATAACTTCAGAAAGTTCAATCAATTTAAAATATTGCCTAAAGGACTTGGAGGAAGGGAGTCTAAGTGTTTAAAAAGTAATCCTACTGGAGATTGAAGAGATGGATTGTTCAACTGGAAGAGCAGATTTACCATAGTAGAACTGAGTTACAGTGCATTGTTAGTTTGCTTTTAAGAGTCCATGTAACTTGATTTTTAAAATGCTTTAAGGTTGTGTGTTATTTTGTTTGTTTTCTTAACCAGAATCTGAGTTACAGAGGCTTAAGTGCTTTGTTTTATAACTCAGGTCTCAAACCAGGCACTGTTAACAGTGGAAAAAGGGGTGGTTATAAGAGGGCAGGTCAAACGCAAGTCAACAGGAGTCCTATATCTTGTCCTGTGATGCATTGCAACAGAGAGTTTGATAATGGACATCTTCTCCTAGGTCACCTTCAAAGGTAAGGACATAGTGCAAGAAATAATAATGAAAGAATATGCTCAAACTTAAGACATCAGCGTTAAGTCTACTCTAAACTGCCTGTAGTGACAAAATTCCATTTGGAGAGCAGGTTAATATGTTACAGATTTTATATAGATGAAGTTATGAACTTCCTAGTTTTTTTGTTGTTTTTTTTTTTTTTTTAATTTGGTGGTTTTTTGGTTGTGTTTTTTTTTTTTTTTAATTTCAGAATTTATTTATTCTCGTTTCGCGTTTTTTTTTTTTAGAGAAGCAAGATTTCTGTTCTCTAGTTCTGTTACTTCTTCGTCCAAATTTGAAAAAGAACAAAAGGCTAAAGTATACAATTTGATGGTAAGATGAAAAAATGAAAGGAAAGAGGAGCAAAGAGTATCTATAGGCCAGACATCTGTTCATAGCTGATTGTTGCTAGTCAGCACTCACTGTGTCTGGGGTCAATTCCAGCGTATACTGCCTTTTATCTAGTGAATGTGTCATGTGGAGGAAGGTAAGGAGAGAAGCTAAGGGGAGTGTTGTGGGTTAACCCCATAGGCAGCTCGGTCCCACGCAGCTTCTCACTCACTCAGCGCAGTGGAGTGGGGAGAGAATTGTAAAGGTAAAAGTGAGAAAGCTCTGGGCTGAGCCAAAACCAGTTTAATAAGTAAAGCAAAAGCTGCACGCGCAGGCAAAGCAGAATAAGGAATCCCCATCAGCGGGCAGGGCTTTATCACACAACAGTTAATTGAGAAGACAAACACCATTACTCCAAACGTGCTCCCTTCCTCCTCCTTCACCCAGCTTTTATTGCTGAGCATGATGCCGTATGGTATGGGATAACCCTTTGGTCAGTTGAGGTCAGCTGTCCTAGTTGTGTCCCCTCGCAGCCTCTTGCCTACCCCAGCCCACTTGCTGCCGGGGCAGTCTGAAAAACAGAGAAGGCATTGGTGCTGTGCAAGCATGGCTCATCAATAGCTTAAAACATCCCTATGCTGTCAACACAGTTGTTCATAAATCCAAAGCACAGCCCCATACAAGCTGCTGCAAAGAAAATTAACTCCATCCCAACCAGAACTAGTGCAGGGAGGTAAAAATAAATAAATTTTTAAAAGCATACTGTAGGAAGTGGAGGGTTTATTAGTCTTCTTGCTCCTAAAAACAATATGATTCCTCTGCAAAGTGGTCATAACAGGTAAGCTGCAGGGAGAATCACCTCTGTACAGGGTACTTCCACTTATACAATTAGTGAAGTGAGGAATTTTGCGGTTTAGGTTGATTTGATAGGTTTTGGTCGAACAGCTTCAAAAGATGTAATTTTTCCCATTAAAAAAAAAAAAAAAATTGACTATTTAGAGTGCACTAGTTTGTTAATTATTTTTTCCTCTCCAGGTTTGATCATTCTCCTTGTGACCCAACAGTCACGTTACATGGACCCCCAAATAATGCTCTTGCCTGTGTGATATGCTGCAAAACATTTTCAACTTCCCAGCAGTACAGTGATCATCTTTTATCTAAGGCAAGATCGTAAGGATAAGTAACTCACCTGATTGAACATAGAGGATTTGCAATATGTATAATTATGCACTGTTTTGGGTTTTTTTTCCTTTTAACCTTCTTTCTTTTCTATCCCTTCTTTTAGTCTTGAAGATAGTTTTTCTTATTCTGCTGTGTTTCAAACACCTAGTGTATCCTGACAGTACTCCCATTAGATCTGACCATTAGGTTGTATTTTCCAGCATATTTTTGAGAGTACTCTAGTTTTGTCTTGAGCCTCTTGTCCCTCTATTGATGCTGTTGAAAAATATTCCATTTTTTTTGCATCTCTAAAACTATGGAAGATAAAGGCAAGAAGTTAGGCTGAAATAAGTGACAGTAAAGAGAGGCAGCAGAAAAGAGATGGGGGGAAAAAGGCAACAGAATGAGAAAAGAAACTTGGGTGATTTGGATGCAACTGTTTCTTCTCTGTTTCCAGTTTCTGATAGATGTATTTGCTGCTACGCACTAGTTACAGAAGAGAAAAGGATAATCTAGCATTTAAGTTTTGATTTGACTATAAGCTAATAGTATTTGCTTTTTTGTTGTTGTTCCTCCCTACCTCCACTCTTTTAACTTCTTCTCTTTCCCTGCTGTTCATAATTTACCACTGTAAAACCTCAGTTCAATGACAGATGCTCAGCTGTGATCTCCAGGGTGTGTGGTTTTATTTAAGCAGTCTGTTGTCGATTTGGATAATGGATAGCTGTTTAAAAGTTTAGTGTTTTAACAACAAATACTGTTGTGTACCCAACTAGTCTCCAGAAGCTGTGTTAAGTTCAGGGGAAGTTTTAGATACTCTGAAAAGCAGACTACTTTTAGCTAGTAGTAGTAACTCCTGATGCAAAGTCATATCTGACAAGCTTGAAAGATTGCATCATAGTTTGCCCCTGCTCTTTTTCCGTTGCTTCCAAGTTGTAGTGTCTGTGATGTGTCCAGGGGCGTTAGCAGGAGTTAGACAAGTCTGGTGAAAGGGAGTGGCTCTTGCAGCAGGCAAGAAGATGGGATTATTTTGGTGTGGAAGGATGGGGAGATAATCCTAAATAAAGCTGTAGAAGAAAGTATAAGCATGTCACAAAGATTCTTTGAGTGACACGAGAAGGGAGTAAGCAAAAAAAGTCTGAAGCAAAATGAAAGGATTGGTTTTTTTCCCTGAAGGCAGAAATCTGCAGTTGATGTGGAAGGCAAAAGGGTGATCTGACCATTAGGGGCTGACTTTTATCAAAGTCACAGGCTAGTCAGGATACTTGGAGCAGCATCCCTTTGAGAAGCTGGAGGTTGGCAAGATTAGGGAAGAACCAACATGAGGAAAAACAGCTGCTTTGGTGACAGAAGGAGCTTTTCTGAGAGCCTGGGTAAAGGGATTAGCTAAGAATTGATGAAGCCCATAGCTCCTGGGGAAGGTGGTTGGAAAAGTTGCCAGTGTAGTAAGGATGAGTAGCTGAGTTTGATGATGGCAATTTGGCCAGAACTTGTGTCTCATGAGCTGAAGTGCATAGGGGTAGGCTGTAGATGTGGTAGCTGAAAACCTAAAAGTGAAAATATTACCGCACAAGAGAGAGAGGAATGGAAGGGCATGAGAACTGGGATTGGTTTCTTGAATTAATATTTTTCCTAACTAGATAATTTTCTCTTCTAGCTAAATGAAAATGATGGGCATAAAAAAGATCTCCCTCCACAACATATTCTGTGTTTTGCATGCCCAAACTGCTTCCTCCTTTTCACCAAAAGAGACGAATGCTTGCAGCATATGTCAGGAAAGAACCACTTCCTCCAGGTTTCTAAACTGAGTGGTACGTTGCTACTAAGTGTACTGCTTTTCATTCCTTCTGATAATTGATCCTTATGATATGAAGTAACATGTTTTTCTGCACTGTAAAAAAGCTTAAGGTTTTAAAGCTTGTTTTTAGTTCTTATTTTTCTTTTAAGATCTTAAATGTGATACAGTTCTGTAAGGGGAGATGCTTTGGAATTCATACTTTTGTGTAGAAATAACTCCTCTATCACAGTTGCTATAATGAGTAGCAGACTTTCATTTATCTCCATGCTGTCATGTCTCTCATAAGGTTTTTCATCCTCCAGTGACTCTGTGCAACTACTGTCCTAGATAGGTTTACGTTTAGCATATTGATTGGATGTTGGACCAAAATACATAAATTTATTTTTCAGTTCCAGTCAGACTGGCTATAATGTTTCTTCCCCTGACTGTACTGTCTGAAGTCTGCTGGAGGCTATTTTTCTTGTTGGTGTCCTTGGTATTTCTGATGGAAAGGACCTGTGAAAGTATTTTCTCCATATAATTGCAAATTTAGCCTGCTTAGCTGGAACAGTGCTGCTAGTCTGATGCATTGCACTTGCCACATTGCTCCTGAAGGCTACAGTACTGGTTATGTTGTGAGCTCGTGTCCTGGTTTCAGGTGGGATGGAGATAATTTTCTTCCCAGTAGCTGCTGTATTTTGCATTTAGTGGGGAATTTGGTATGCAAAGAATGTTAATAATACACTGATGTTGTTAGCTCTTGTGAAGAGATCAAGGACTTTTTCCAGCTTCCTAGGTTTTGCTAGTGTGCAAGTGCAAGAAGCTGGGAGGGGTATAGCCAGTACGGTTGACTCAAACTGGCCAAAGGAAATAGTCCATACCATAGACGTCATGCTCAGTATATAAGTGGAGACTGGCAGTGGGCAACTCTCTCTTACTGCTCGGGATCGTTTCCGAGATCACTCTAAGTTCTGTTCCGCAGTCATTGCTCAGGATGGGCTGTATCAGTCATTGGGGGGTGAGAAATTGTGCATTGTTCGCTTTGTATATTTTATGATCCCTATTTTATTATTATAATTATTAATATATGTCTATTATTCTTATCCCTTCCTTTACTGTCCTGGGAAACTGTCTTTATCTCAACCCATGAGTTTTCCTTTTTTTTTTTTTTTTTTTTTTTTTTTTCCCAATTGTCTCCCTCATCCCCCTGGTGTGGGGTGTGGTATTTAGTTACCAATTGGAGTTAAACCATGACAGCCAGTAACATCCTGAACCATACTTACTAGATTCCACAGAAAATACCTGTCTGATACAGGCTGCCCAAGGAAGCAGCAGGCTGTCCGAGGAAGTGGTGGAGTCACCATCCCTGGAGGTCTTAAAAAAAAAACCAAACATGTAGATGTGGCACTTCAGGACATGGTTTAGTGGACATGGTGTTAGGTTGATGGTTGGACTTGATGATCTTGGAGGTCTTTTCCAACCTTTATGATTCTATGATTCTGGTCCTGAAAACAGCATTTGATGACCGTCATAGCCGTACTGACTTTTTAGCTTTGACATAAACCATAGACATTAAAGAATTTACTTTAATGTTAGATAAAGAGCTGAGACAGATGAAATATAGATGGAGTTGACTTCCTATTCAAGAAGCTGCCATATTTTAGGTAGTGTAGCTTTCAGGATAAGCCTGCATGCCCAAAAGGATTGATATAGTTATTTCTCTTCTTCATAATCATATCTTCTACTTCTGCCCTCCCCCAGCGTGGCTGCAGAAAGTATACAGGAAAGACAGGCTTTGAAGGAATCTTCCTGCAGGTCCAGTCAGTACTGCTGTCTTCATGGAAGTGACAGTCAGCTGAACAGTTCCGAGTTCTATTATGTATTGTAAATCTAATATACACTTTTTCTCAATAGGTTATTAATTCTGAATGTGCTGACTGTAGATGTCTTTAAAATCAGGCCGTAGATTTTTAAAAAAGATTACTGGTGAGCTATTGCTTTGAAAAGATTAAAAGCAGGAAATAGTGTTTTCTTCTGTAGAGATGAATCGCATTTAGCTCAGAGCAAAAAAAAAAGTGCTTTATTTTTTCCTTTGCATTGGTAGATCTTCATGATTAATATTGTCAGCATGGTCTGTAAGATCTAGCAGTCAAGTTCGTTGAAAGGCATAACCTCAAATTACTGCCTACTGATCTTCACATCTTACTAAACAGAAAATTCAAGAGAATCTGCCTCTGAAGATGCAGAACATTAACAGCAATATATAGTTCATAAGCCACTTCCCATTCTCTTTTCAATAGTAAATTTTTTACTCTTCTGGTACCTGGAGTTAGACATGGAGCGCATACTCAGAACAACAGAAAATCCTACACCTGAAAATTTTAAGGAGAACTAACATTGAGGATCGGGAAAGAGAGAGAAATGGTCAGAGTATGTGGGAACTTGTTAAATGAGTTACGTACTTTTTTCTTTTTTAAACACTAGCTTTAAACAAAAGTTGTATGGTAAGACTAGACAGATGGTGATAGATGGAGGGGAAGAAGGTCAATAAGAACCTTATTGAGAGAGAGATCTGACCAGACCTTGTAGATGGAGGAAAAGGGAAGTAGTCAGTCATAGAGCGTGAAAAAGCCAGATGCAAACAGATTAAAATACGACATTGTTACAGAAGTTTAACTAATTAATGCAGTTTTACTTAAAGCTTCCATTCCACAATTATGTGACTTAGCTGACACACAGTAACTTGCTTTCTGAACCCTGTGACAAATGAAAACAATTTTAACTGTCATCTGAGAGCTGAAATACTATGAAACAGCTCTTTAATGTGTGGTTGCACTTTCTGCTATTCCATATTATAGACGAAATGAAGGCTGGCCTTCCTCTACCTTTCCCATCCTATGCAAAGAACCTTCTGATATCTCTGTGCAAAGAGGTCCCCTTTCAAGTGAAGTGTATATCCTGCGGCCAGATACTACGCTCACATATGGAATTAACAGCTCATTTCAGGTTTGTGAGAGACAACTGTCTTCATACTGTGAACATCCATGGATCGATAACAGATAGGCAGATGTGTTTTTAGTGGTGTTGGTGGATTTCAGGGCATCTAGGACCATCTGAATGTTGACTCCCTGAGTAAACTATGAAAAAATTGCCCCTTTTCCATGTCTTTTACCCCACACAATCCACTGCAGAATGCTGATCAATGTCTGTATACTTTTTTTTACTTTCTGTAACAGAACAACAGAACTTGGTCTCTGTTCCACTGTTTCTAAGTTGGCAGCATTTAATTTCTAAAATGTACTGAGTCAACAACATAAACATCAATCTAAGTGCTGGTTTTGTAAGTTAGTACCAAATTATCTCTAAAATGCATAGACTAGATAGGCATTGCATGTTTTTGTTGACAAGCTGGTAGTTGAGTTAAAGTATAGAGGATGCTATTTCCACATATGAATTGCTGTAGCTAGTAGGTAATATTTCAAAATACATCAGAAAGTTTAAAAATGTTTCAGATTATGATGTAACTCTTCTTTTTTTTAAAATCCATTCTAGAACCCGTTGTCATAATTCTGGGCCTGTGGCACTGTCAAAGAAGACCATCTCCCAAGTTGCAGAGATATTTAAAACAAAAGGTCACTGTGAGAACTGTGATAAACTGTTCGCTGATAAGAATCAGATCACCCAGCATAAACAAACCACTCAACATAACATTAAAGTTCTTACTACAGTGGAAGAGTCCATCTTGATGTTCTGCCATATCAATGGAAAAAATAAAAATCCGTCTCATTTGTGCCATATTGTGGATCGATCAAGACCACTGCTTAAGAGACATTTGACTTTGAATGAGCCTGCCAGTGAAATGGAGTCTACTCCTTCAAAACAGAAGAGTAATTTAAAAGATAAAAATGAAGATCACATAGTAAACCAAAGTCAAGGTAGTGCTTGCAAAGTAAAAGCCTGGTTTTGTGAATGCCTTCAAAAGTTTTTTACAGAAGAGTCAGTAGAAAAACACATTTTATCAGCAAATAGAATCTGTCACAAGTGTGCTGTGTGTGGAAAGCTTGCTGAAAATTCAAGCATTATCCGCCTGCATATGAGTCGATTCCATGGGGGAGCACACTTAAATAATTTTCTTCTCTGGTGCAGGGCATGCTCTGTAGATCTTCGCAGAGAAGAGGATATTATGGCACATGTGACTGAATTTCATGGTGGACATAGTTACTATTATGAGCAAGAAGCTCTAGAAGATGAACCTATGCCGTCCGCTTCCGACGCAGCATGCGTTTCTGCAGGTGAAAGGAAAGACTGCATTCCTAGTCCAATGGAACTCTCACCTGAAAAAAGTCCTATTCTGGGAAAATGGCAATGCCGCATTTGTGAGGAGATGTTTGAATCTGAAGAGAGTGTTAAACAACATTGCATGTCTTTAGAAAGCCATACATTTCACAGATACTGCTGTGGCTTATGCAGAAACCACTTTCGGAAAGTAGGAACGCTACAGCGACATTTCCAAGAACATCATAACCAGGAGATACAGACTAAATACTTCTGTGGCCTTTGTGGTAACCTCTTCTTTGACACAGAAGAAGAATTTCTAATCCATTATAAGGAGATTCATAGCATGGACTATGCATTTGTGCCTGAGCAGATAGAAGTATCAATAAAAAAAGAAGAGGACTTCCTCCCAGTAGAAAAAGGAGACCGTTTAACCTGTGGTTGCCGGACAACTTATGTCTCCAGAGTAAACAGGAGGAACGACTATG
Organism: Chlamydotis macqueenii; assembly: GCF_036417535.1. NCBI lineage: Eukaryota > Metazoa > Chordata > Aves > Otidiformes > Otididae > Chlamydotis > Chlamydotis macqueenii. Next base: position 27,424,579 of record NC_141558.1, read on the forward strand.
TAAATTGTCAGAAAGCCATGCTGCAAAAAGGAAACTTATGGTTTCGTTGCTGCTTCTGTTCTGCAACTGCACAGAATTTTGCCGATTTGAACAGTCATCTCAACAGTCATACGTCAGTGAAACATAAGGAAGAAATCTATGTTGTCAGATGTGCTGCATGCAACAAAAACTTCGACGATCTTCAGAGTGCACATCAGCACTATCACATGAAACACTGCTTCTTGCAGAAACCTGATCTATCAAATCTTGCATCAGAACCGGAAAATACAGTCTTTACGTTCACAGCAAGCGGGACTTGTGTGGACAGAAAACCTCACAAGCTAAAACTTCAAGCATCTCCATCCAAGACTCAGGAAAGACCACATTCATCTGCTCTACAGGGAAAGAAAGAAAAAAAGGAAAATTTAGCACACTCTGAAGAACCTAGTGAAGGTTTGTAGAACTTTTTTTTTTTTAACATTAGAAAAATACTGTTGTTTTTAACACACTCTATTTTGATGTCAGTACAAGTATGTAGCATACCAGTTGCCTATATCAAGTCTGTAAATCAGCTCAGAATTTAGTATTTGTTATTTTTCAAAGCTACATTTTGAGTTTTTGGTATTTGAGTTTTCAGAACTTGGGCTTAACAATTTACAGCTATGTGCTGTATGTATGAAGTCTTTAAAAAGCAAAAAGTAGGCAGATGTGGGAACCGTGGGACTGAAACATGTAATTTTCAAATTAGCTGGGAGCATAATTTTGTATTAAAAGAAAAAGGACAGTCAAGGACCCCAAATAGAGATCTAACCCCTAGAAAAGCAAAAGTGGTCTGTAATACACACACATTCAAGAGAAACTTGCATTCTTTGTATGTGTAAATATTCATGAGCCTGGTAGTGCTTTCTGTGTGGACAGTCCTCTTGTAACACCATCTTCTCAGTTTCGTTTAGCTTGCCAAAAAAGATTTTCAGCTGAGAATTTATGTTCCAAGTCTGTATTAGTTTTTTTTTTTGCCTTGAGCATGTAAATATTTTTTGAAGTTCATGTCACTTCTAAGAATGACATCAAGAATGCTGAAGGTGTACCTTGTGTTCAAAAACTCGAAGTGTTTTTAATTACTCATGATGTCATAATGCTTTTGATTAGAAGGTTGACATTTATGTTAGATATAGAGAAAAAAAGTATGTTTCTAAACATTTTGTGTGCTTTTATGCATGTAAGCAATTAAATGTCACAGAAACTTGCCATAGTAGGGGGACTATTAAAATGTCTCAATGCAGGACAACAGCTTTCTGTGCCTAGCACAAAACTCTCCAGCTCTGCACCATCATATAGCTAGACTCTACGTTCTTCTAATTTGTGCATTACTAAGTGCTACTTCAGTTGATTTAAAAGGAATGCAATTGCCAAACGGGATCATGTTTTGTAACTTTTAGCTTAGTTGAATATATTAATTTTCAAAAGCATGTCTAAGGTGATGTACGTTGGTTGACCAGAAAGTCAGGTGAACTTTAAATGCATCCTTTTTATCCCATTGAAGATGGTGAACTTCCTGATCTTGACTACCTGAGTACCATGACTCACATTGTGTTGGTGGATCTGGACAACTGGGGAAGCTTATTCACGCAGCTGCCAGCTAACCTGAACCAAGGGACATTTATCTGGGGCTTTCAAGGTAAAAAATGGTTGAAGGAAATAGAGAAGATTAACAAGTCTACACAAATACTTGATGAGAGATAATTTGAATCTGAGAGAATGAAGAACAGGAAAAAGCAGCCACTAGGGCTGCTTATGTCACAGTGTCACAGGCACAATATTATAGAGATGTTCTTGAATTTTTCTAACTCAATCTCAATCTCCTCTGCCCTTATTATTCCTTGTAGAATGTTGTTCCAGGATTGCTAAATGGTTTAGGAGTCTTTCTGGCTTCCCTGCTGAACTTACTTAGGCTATATCATACTAGGTTTTCATAGTTATCAGGACAGCCATAATACTTGGAGATTGTTTTCTTTCTAACTCCTAAGTCCTTGTCATAATGTTCTTTCTTTTTAGTTCCAAAAGGCATGATTTTACTTTCTTGTACTTGAATTTTGTTCTGTCTCTGGCTTGCTCTTTAAGAATGTCTCTGGTCATCCTGTACATCAATAGGTGTATCTCACATCTGGAAGATGCCACTAGTGGTACATCAAGGTGATTGACTGAACTTGTATTATTATGGATTTTTAAGAAAACATTTCCGGAAGTCTACCAATAGCATCCCTTTAACTTGATGCTTTTTCTTACCTGACTGTCCTTGAACCAACTTCTCGTCCACCTCATGCTTTTTCTACTGTTTTTCTCTGTATCTGCCTTTATAATTATTTTGCCTGTGTTACATTGAATACCCTACTAAAAAAGGAATAGTTCCAAATATTTATTGGTGGAAATACAGACATAATCTTAACAGACTTGTAGGAATTGTCTTGTGTGTTTTTACACTTAGTAAACACCATTGCACTCTACTTCTTCTTTATTTAATTTTCTTGATTATCTCATCCTTTAAAAGATAATCAAGAACATCCTGAAAGCTCCGAGTTTTCATGCTGCTGAGGTTGGACAGAAAGGCCTGTTGATGCCAGGATCACTTCCCGCCCCCCTTCTGCCCACCACCCTCCCCCCCCCGGCCCCCAATCTTAGAAGCAGGTATTGCAGTTAGCTGATGAAGGCAGAGCAAGTATGTCTGTTAGTGTAAAATATAAGTTCTTCAAACAGTCAGCTGTACTCCTGGATCTGTAGATTAATGTCTGGTTAGGAGTTTTGGGGACAAATCCTTTGGTCTTCTCTTAGAGTGGATTATGCTCCTGAATTTTGTGTTCTGCACAAGCATTACTTTGTATCATTGTCTGTATTGTAATTACTTAGCCTTTGACCTCTCTATACAATAACAGTATATGCTTGCACTTGCACATATACATGCACAAAGCCACAGGAAATACTGATTTGAGGGGATTTAGATTATGCCTAACAATCCTGGATTTCTGTTTCGTCTTTGCTGCCTGGCTGCTCCATTTATTTATTTTCTTTTCTGTATGGTTGAACAGCCTATTGTTCTTAATATCTTTCGTGAGGCTTTGCCTAGCTTGACTTCTGATCAAATTTCACTTTACCTCTGCACTCCTTAACTTGAGGCTATTGTGACTTGGGATTTGGTTGTGCCTTTTAATCGCTGAGAGTTAGTTGTTTATATCTACAGTTATTCAATCCACTTGGCTTTGTAATTTTTTTTTCTTTTTCTACAAATAAGAAACTATTAGGAATCTGACCTGAAGAAATATCAGGCCTGTTTGACATCTAAAGTCCAAAGCTACTCTATCTGGGTTTTATAAATAATTATTTAGTAAAGAATAATTTTTCAGTTATGTCAAACTTTCCCCATTTAGATTCAGACGCTTGCTTTTGGTTGTACTTTATTCTATTTAATTTAACCAAAATTGTTTTGTCATTAATTGATCCAAGCTTATTTATTATTACAGGATCTTCTGTGCTGTTACTACTATTTTCCAAGTGCCCTATTCAATTAAATTGCCCTATTTTGATTCAGTAAGAAAAAATTGATTGAACTCAGGAATGTCTGAACTGTATTATTGTCAGAAATGTCTCTTCTGACCTATCCAAGGAAGATAAATAATCCATAGTACAGTCTTAGTGTTACTAATCTATTGTTAGGAACCTCTTTTAATACTATAAGCTTACCCAGAGGTACCTCTGTGCTAGTTAAGACACTGCTCAGGGGTGTTCCAAACACAGGTGCCTGCTGACACAGCCCAGCCCATGTCAGTGCCACTCAATTTCTTGGTTCCCAAATGAGGTTGCCGTGTGCAGGCTGTGTCATGGGGACGGCTGCTGGAGCACCTGAACTGAAAAACCCACATCAAAGAATTAATGGTGATTAAAAGAGGCCATATTCGTATCAGAGAACCCTTTAGCAGGTTTAGTGTCAACTGTATTGTTACAGAGCCTGGGAAGACTAAGGCTCCCAGGGACATCTGGATTTATTGTTGTAGGTGCCCTCATAGTAATGATTTATAGAGTTATTTGGTGCATGCTGTTGTTAAGCCTGTGAAAATATAGCAATATCCTTGTCTCTTGTGATTTTTTTTTTTTCCCTCAATTTCCCAAACAACATTTCTGATTTTCTTTGATATTTTTTTTTCTCTCAATTTCCCAAACAACATTTCTGATTTTCTTTTGATTTTTTTTTTTCTATGATGGTTTTGCATTATTTCTGTTATTCCTACTACTAATACAACCTTACCTTTGCTTTGAGTTCCTCTATTGCATTGCCCAGATTCTATATTTTTTCTGTTTTCAGATATTCAGTTGTCCTTCACCCATCTGTGGTCTGGCTCCACCAGAGTAAATACAGTTCTGGCATTGTTTTCAGCTGTCCTGATCAAATGTTTATATTGTACATTCATGCAGCCAAAGACAGGTGGTTACAAGTCTTTCCCAAATAGCAGAGACTAAGGCTGTCACAACAGATGAGAATGATTTGCAAATAACATTTTTTTTTATCATGGACTGATACCCTTAAATCATTTCCATGTAGCCTGTTATTAAATCTTTGAACTTTGAAATAACTTTTTTATACTCTTAGAGCCATTAGGCTGAAAAGGCCAAAAAAAACTCCCCCAAAACCCCAGGAGAAGTCTACTGAAGATGGCTTCTACTTCTTTATAAGACTGGGGGTGGGTGGGTTGGAAGACACAATGCTCTGTAGCCTTTTTACTTGTGCCTTAGTTTCACGTATCCTCCCATGAAGTACTATCAATGACTGCTTTCACTTTCCATTCAAAATCCTTTTTTACATCCAGACAATCTATCATCTGGCAGATAAAGCAACACTTTTTCCTCCCCATTGCAGACCCATTATTTTTTAGCAATTGAGAATGTCATAAAATTCTTATTCACTCCCTTGAAATTGCCCTTCCATTTGTTTTTCTTCTTATGTTGTCATAGTAACTGCAAGCACCTCTGTTTTTCCCTCTCCTCTTCAGAGACTTGCTACTCCTTTCCTTTCCCTTGAAACCTGTTTCAGCTTGGTATTCTTTTTTTCTGCAGCAGACCTGTTACTCAGCTAGTCTCTGTTATCCAACTATTTTCTCAGTCATTAACTACATGTTCTAGAATACTGTTGAGAAAATTCCTGCACTTTTTTTTTTTTTTTCCCCAGTTGTACCCTCATTTTGCTGATCCTTGATTGCATCCAAGTGTTTGTCAGGACTCTAGCATTTTTTTTTTTTTTTTTTTCAACTGTTGCTCTAGTTCTAGGATCTTATTTTTAAAGAGTTCTGGTATGTGATGTGTCAGGCAGTTATAGAGTGTGTTGTAAATAATCTTGGGCATTACATTAGCACAGGATTCCCCAAGAGAAGCATTTCTGTTACTTGTACTGTGTTCACAGAGCTCCTCTGCTTCTGCATGTCAACTATAGCTGTGCTTAAAATTGGAAAAAAAAAACAAACCCCATCCTTTTGTCTAAATGCACAAGACTTCTAGAAAATAAGTTTTTCAGGATTAGAAGAAAAACTAACACAAAATTGAATGAGAGGCTTTGTACAGGATCAGGCTAGCTACTTAGCTACTTTCTCCTTTTTTGCTTTCTAACCCAAGAACAAGGATTTTGGTTATATGTTTATTTTAGCTTTCACATTGGTGAGAAATTCTGTCTTTAAACCAGATTTCACTTTTGCCTTTTGGCATTCTTAATTCATGGTGTAATTTCTGGTTTGTTTGTGTTTTGGTTTTGTTTTGTGGTGTTTTTTTTTTTTTTTTTAATTCACTGTTTAGGAGGAAACGGCAATTGGAAACCTCCAGTGCAGTGCAAAATTTACAATTACCTTAAGAGGATTGGATGTTTCTTTCTTCATCCACGTTGTGGTACCAGAAGAGAAGCTGCAGACTTTGCTCTCTGTGTTCACGTAAGTTATTGCATGCTTTCTTTATGGTTGTGTTTCTATACCCAGAGAAGAGTGGCAGATAATACCTGCTGTTGGAGTTAAGTACTAATTACAGATGAGATCCTCAGATTCTCTTTGCATGACTTCTACGCCCACTAAAAAGAATGAGAAACCTGTCACTGAATTGAGTGGAGACAGCCTGTTGAGAAGTTATTAACTTTTTTTTTTTTTTTTTCTGTAAGAATACACAGATTAGCCCAAATAGGACATCAGTCTATTGTGGAGGGGAAGAGGGCTGGTTAGGGAAGGAATAAAATACCACGATTCTTTTCTGTTTTGGAGAGAAATGTAACTCCTGCCTCTTTCTTGAAGTAGCCCAAATCTAGAGCCATCTTTAAGATGGAGTTGGATGAGTGCCAGTTTCAAAGACCCTGTTGGACTGACAAAGAGCAGCATCTCTGTTCAGCAGATGTAGGGCTTTGGCTGGATTGGGAGAGGTGCAGGTGAAAGGCCGGAATCTGGGATGCCATGTGGACTCATGTTCTTAATATGGTGCTTTATCAGTTAGATAAAACTACTTGAGAATCTAATTATGTGATACAAGCGTGTGTTGCAATAGTGTTTGTGTGTTATATTACACTTTTTAAATGATTCTTCAAATGCATCGCATAGATTACTTCTTTTATGTGGAGATGGTTCTGAAATGCTGCTTTTCAGGAATTTATTCCATACTCCATCTGGTAGCCATTTCCTGTATCTGTTGTCATATGTATAGAATAAATGCAGTGTCAAACTGTTGAAATCCTACCTTTCACAGTGGTATAACATGCATTGGACCATAAAAGCAGAGGTAAGTTGCTGTAGAAGGCTTTCCTGTGAAGACCTGTCTTACGAAAAGCTAGCCAAACCTCACAAGATAAAAACATGATCTCAGTTCAGCACTTACCATTTGTTTCTGTACAGGCTGGTCGTCTGGATGAGCACCTGCCCAAGCAAATTCCTTTCACTGTACTTTCTGGAGACAAAAGCTTCCTGGAACTGGAAAGTCAATTTAAGATGACCCAGCGGTCAGCTCGCATCCTAAATCCTCACCACATTGAAGGAGACATGATGTGTGCCTTGCTAAACAGCATTTCAGATACCACAAAAGGTAGAAAGTGAACACTAAATACAATCTTTCCAGTAAACCAATAATTCTTTCCAATAAAAGAATTGAATGCCTGTGCTGGTAACACAAGATGTTCCTTGATACTTCTTCTATTGTACTGGTATTTCAATGAAATAAGGATCAGAAAATCAATGTGCTTGGGGCAAACTTTGAAGCCAGACTTAATTAAGCATTTTTATTCAACATAACAAACTCTGTCCTCCCTGTATTCTTTATTATAGCAGGAGACAAACTGTTGTTTCAATCTGAAAAACTCCTTTCTAGTTTAAGATAAATTGTGTAGAGCACTCTTTTGTGCATATTTGTCAGTTTGTACTCAAATCTAATTTGTTTGATTTGTTCTGGGTCTGAAACAAATGTGACCCAGATGGGGGTCATCATCATGTAATGATGCTAAAGCATCATTATTTTCTAAAATATCCCTACCTATTTTAACTCTGATTGTCCTCCTGGCCACTTCCAGTCACTTGATATTTGTCTTCACTGGCACATGGCTCACACATCCATTTGGAGGAAAATTATCAATGGAAGCTTTTAAGTTCTGTAGAATGCCGTATTCTAATTAATGGCACACTAAAACAATCAGTGTTTTCATATAGGATAATCAGAGGGTTTGAGCCAGCTCATTCTTGTGCAAAGGATACCAGAGCTGAGAAGTTTTAGTACTTCTCAGTATTTTAAATATCTTAAAGTAAGTTTCCTAGAAGACCTGACATTTCTCTATAGACACATTATTGCGTTTCATGTCATCGTCTTGTGGTTTTGGGGACTCATAAATTGAGTGCATATTACAGAAAGTTGTTTCTGAATTAGCCCTAAACTATCTTGAGAAAAATACACTGCTGGTCTTGATGCAGATGTATGAGAGCTATCATATGGTGCTGCTGTTCTTCTAGGAAGATTAAAGTGGAGTGCTAGCACTGAATGGTGAATTGGCATCAATTGATTAAAGGGAAAAAGGATAGGATAATTAAATGGTTTCCTGAAGAAAGTGATCTAAGGTGAGCTGGAATTGATTTATGTGCCTCTGATCCAGAAAAGGTGCTTACAGAGTTTTCTGGCCATGCCAGGCACTTGCTTATCTAGATTTCTCAGCTGTTCTCACCAACAAGCAGGGGCTGGTGGAGAATATGGAGCTCAAGGGCAGCCTTGGCTGCAGTGACCATGAGATGGTGGAGTTGAAGACCCTTAGGGCAGCAAGGAGGAAGCACAACAAGCTCTACCCTGGATTTCAAGAGAGCAGACTTTGGCCTTTTCAGGGATCTGCTGTGCAGAGTACCACAGCATACAGCCCTTGAGGGATGAGGGGCCCAAGAAAGCTGGTTAATGTTCAAGGATCACCTCCTCCAAGCTGAAGAGCGGCGCATCCTGACAAAGAGGAAATCGAGCAGAAATGCCGGAAGGCCTCCATGGATTAACAAGGAGGTCCTGGACAAACTCGGACTCAAAAAGGGAGCCTACAGAGGGTGGAAGCAAGGACAGGTAGCCTGGGAGGAATACAGGGAAACTGTGAGCAGCCAGGGATCAGGTTAGGAAGGCTAAAGCCCTGACAGAATTAAATCTGGCCAGGGATGTCAAGGGTGACAATAAAAGTTTCTGTAGGTACATTGGGGATAAAAGGAAGACTACAGAAAATGTGGGCCCTCTCTGAAAGGAAATGAGAGACTCGTTACCTGGGACATGGAGAAGGCTGAGGTACTCAATGACTTTTTTGCCTGTGTCTTCACCAGCAAGGGCTATAGCCACATTGCCCAAGTCACAGAAGGGAAAGGCAGAGACTGGGAGAATGAAGAACCACCCACAGTAGGAGAAGAGCAAGTTTGGGACCATCTAATGAACCTGAACATGCACAACTCCATGGGACCCAATGAGATGCACCTGCAAGTCATGAGGGAACTAGCAGATGAAGCTGCTAAGCTACTATCCAACATATTTGAGACGTTGTGGCAGTCCAGTGAGGTTTCCACCGACTGGAAGAGGGGAAGCACGACCCCCATTTTTAAAAAGGGAAATAAAGAAGACCTGGAGAACTACAGGCAAGTCAGTCTCATCTCTGTACGTGGCAAGGTCATGGAGCAGATTCTCCTGGAAACCATGCTAAGGCACATAGAATGCAAGGAGGTGATTGGTGATAGCGAACGTTGCTTCACTAAGTGTAAATTGTGCCTGACCAGTTTGGTGGCCTTCTGTGACGGGGTTACAGCTTTGGTGGACAAGGGAGGAGCAACTGACACCATCTATCCATACTTCTGCAAAGCATTTGACACTGTCCCGCACGACATTTTGTCTCTAAACTGGAGACACATGGATTTGATGGATGGACCACTCAGTGGATAAGGAATTGGCTGGATGGCCGCACTCAGAGTTGTGGTCAACAGGTCAATGTTGGAGTGGAGACCGATGATGAGTGGCGTTCCTCAGAGGTTGGTATTGGGACTGACCCCGTTTAACATCTTTGTCGGCGACGTGGACAGTGGGATAGAGCGCATCCTCAGCAAGTTCACTGACAGCACCAAGCTGTGTGGTGCAGTCCACACACTGAAGGGAAGGGATGCTGTCCAGAGGGACCTTGACAGGCTGGACAGTTGGGCCCGTGAGAACCTTATGAAGTTCAACCAGGCCAAGTGCAAGGTCCTGCACTTCAGTCAGGGCAATTCCAAGCACAAATATAGGCCAGGTGGAGAATGGATTGAGAGCAACCCTGAGGAAGAAGGACTTGGGGGTGTTGGTGGATGAGAAGCTCAACATGAGCTGGCAGTGTGTGCTTGCAATCAGAAGGCCAGCTGCATCCTGAGCTGCCTCAAAAGGAGCCTGGCCAGCTGGCTGAGGGAGGTGATTCTGCCCTTCTACTCCACTCTCATGAGACCCCACCTGGAGTACTGTGTCCAGCTCTGGAGCCCCCAACATAAGAAGGATGTGGACCTATTGGAGTGAGTTTAGAGGGGGGGGCCATGAAGATAAGAGGGCTGGAGCACCTCTCCTATGAGGAAAGGCTGAGAGAGTTGGGGCTGTTCAGCCTGGAGAAGAGGAGGCTCTGGGGAGACCTTACAGCAGCCTTCCAGTACCTAAAGGGGGCCTACAAGAAAGATGGGGAGAGACTTTTGTCAAGGGCATGTAGTGATAGGACAAGGGGTAATGGCTTTAAACTAGAAGAGGGTAGCTTTATATATGAGGAAGAAAATCTTTACTGTGAGGGTGGTGAGGCACTGGAACAGGTTGCCCAGGGAGGTGGTAAACACCCCAGCCCTGGAAACATTCAAGGCCAGGTTGGATGGGGCTTTGAGTGACCTGGTCCAGTGGAAGGTGTCCCTGCCCATGGCAGGAGGTTGAAACTAGATTATCTTTAAAGTCACTTCCTGCCCAAACCGTTCTGTGATGGAGGTGTGATTCCCAGCCAGAAGCAGCCATACCAGTAAAACTTATTGGCATAGTTAATTACAGAACTGTCACTTTCACCAGTGCAGTTTGTCTTGCTTAAGTGGGAAGATGACTTTTCTCCACAGTTTTATCCATAAAGCTACACATTGAATCATTGCATTCCCACTATGGATGTGTTCTTTGTAGAACACCTTGAAATTCCTCAATTGATAGATCTCTCCTAATGTAATTATAGCTATAACTATATGTTAATGTAGGAGATGGTTCTGGCTTTAGGAGCTTTGCATATTTTTGGGAGGAAGAGTTGGAGGACAGCTGTTACTTGCCAGCAGTCAGTTTAAGTCAATTTAGCTGCAGGGGCTTCCTTTCTTGTACAGTTTGTGGTGCAACTTAATGATATGAGACAGTGAGGAGAGGGGAATGACTGTCTTGCTACGAAGGGTACTCTGACTCCCTGCCTGGGTAGTTTTGCTAGTGTAGCATTATTCACCAGGATATACTGGCTCAGAGGTGATGACTTTGATCTAACCATTTTCTGTTTATAAACTATACTTCAGTATTTTTTTCTTTTGTTTTGCTTTCAGAAGTTTCCTAATCTAACACTTCTTTCGGTGTCCTTTACTACGTTAATATTTAATTTACTTTTGTGGTGATGGGCATTACTGGGAGGCCCCAAACCTCAACTTGCTGGTTGGCTGATTGCTGTGCATCCCACTTAAGTTATGTACCTGGTTGTTATTAAAACAAATCCAAACTTTGAGCACCTAAGTGACAGAATCACGCATGAGTCCTTTGGCTGTCAATGTTCCCTGGCAAACTTGTAAGGATCAGAATTATCTTGAGCCATCCTCCATGTCTTTCTCCAGTCAGTGTCAGTGAGGGCGGACCCAGATAGTGACAGCTGCCTTTGGTTCCTGTTCTTGTATTAAAACAGAACATTAGAAAATTCGGTTGTCATAATAGGCTTGTGTTCTCTGCGTAGTGGGATGATGTCATTAGCAAGAGTCTATAAAGTTTTTTAGAAATATAAAGCCACCACAGAGTACACATTTCACTGTGTGGCTCAGCAGTGTCAGCAAGCTTTTGCAAGTCTCAGTGTGGCAAGACCAGTATTGGAGGGCTGAGATGGAAGGTCGTGCAATGTATTATAGGTTGGTATAACCTGTTGTCCTATTACAGAAATGCAGCTGAATATAAGGAAATATAAACAAGAATTTCTTGTTGTGTGACTTTCTCAAGCCTGTGGCTATTTTTCTGGAGGGAGAAATAAGTCAAAAACAGTTACCACACATAATTGTGTTGAAAAGTATAAGACAGTTGTTGGTATTAGATGAGCTTCAGAATGAAAAAGCTATTTCCCTGAATCGCCTTCAGAGCTATCATTAGCTTGTGAGCAACTGGACTGTATTTGGATTGTGGCAGTCTTGGACAGTTGCACCTTGTGAACCATTTTACCATCTCAGCAGCACTGCTATGGGAACTGTGGTACGTACATTCATTTTGAAATAAATAAAAATTCCTGCATATGCTGCAATAGGATATCAACTTATGTTACCTTAGGAGACCATTAGCTGTAGTGGATGCATGAATTTCCTTTGAGGTATGAAAAGAGTAGGCAAGATATTTATTTTTGTTTGCTCTCTTCTGCTGTTAAACCTGAGTTCATAAATGCAGAAGGTTTTTTTTTTTTTAATTTTATGCTGGAGACATAACATGATGGGAGATTCATACATGTTAATGGAGTGGTTTGAGAAGGGTAGAAGAGTTTTCAGTATCTCCCTTTGTAATTCCTTTGCAAATGAAAGTTTGTAGCATGCAGAAAAACACCATCATTCCCTTGTCTTTGTCATGACACTTGATGTCTAGTCATGACAGTACTACTATAGCTTCCACATTTAAGGAGTGCTGGAAAATATTTAGGAGAAAGCTGGTGGTAGGTTAGGGATCATCATACCCATCCTGATACTGACAGGAATGCTACAACTTCTTAGTTGACGAAAGTGATTTTTGTGGGAGCTGATGGCTTTAGCTTAACTGTATTTCTCAGTTATGTTCAAATGAGAACCTTTACTGACTGAGCTCTTAAGCAAAACAGATTTTTTTTTTTAATAATAAGACCACCAAAATTTTTGGGGTCTGTCTTCTCCTTTCTTTTAAAGAGCCAGGCTGTTTCATGAGACTGTCAGAATCAATGGTGTAGTGATGTTGCCTGACAAATAGCCACTGCATCTCTTACAACCTCTGTAAGGTTCATTTCCCCTATACTTGAGTTTTGAGCCTGCATCTTCAGTCTGCTACTATTGCCTGAAGTGTTTATATACTACTGAATGCAGCTTCTATTAGAGTTTGTATTTGGAAGAGCAGGATTTCAGTCCATTTTGATGAATGCTGCTTCCTAGCTCCCACTGTCCCAAAAAACTTTTGATTTACATACAGCCAACAAAAGAATTCAAGAGGAGTTAAGAATTAACTTACAGAAGACATTGAGGATAATTGTCTTCTCAGTAGTCAAGTTTTTGTGGGTGTTAAGGTCCGATATGAATACCACAGCTGACTCCAGTGTCTGCAATTGGAGAGACAGGGATTCAATGGGTGGACTGTTTGGTGGATAAGGAATTGGTTGCATGGTCACACCCAGAGGGCAGTGGTCAACAGCTCAATGTCCAGATGGAGGTTGGTGACAAGTGGTGTCCCTTAAGGGCCCATAGTGGGACCGGTACTGTTTAACATCTTCATCAGGGACCTAGATAGTGGGATGGAGTGCACCCTCTGCAAGTTTGCAGATGATGCCAAGCTGGGTGATGCAGTCAGCACACCTGAGGGACATGATGTCATGCAGAGGGACCTGAAAAGCTCGAGAAGTGGACCCATGCAAACCTCATGAGGTTCAATAAGACCAAGTGCAGGGTCCTGTACCTGAGTCTGGGCAACCCCCAGTATCAGTACCGGCTGGGGTATGAAGGCGTTGAGTGCAGCCCCACTGAGAAAGACCTGGGGGCACAGGTGGGTGAAAAGCTGGACATGAGCTGTTAATGTGTGCTTACAGTCCAGAAGGCCAACTGCATCCTGGGCCGCATCAGTGTAGCCAGAAGGTTGAGGGAGGTGATTCTCCCCCTCTACTCTGCCCTAGTGAGACCCCACCTACAGTACTGTATCCAGCTCTGGAGTCCCCAACATAAGAAGGACATGGACCAGTTGGACAGGGTCCAGAGGAGGCCACGAAGATGATCAGAGGGCTGGAGCACCTCTCCTATGAGGACAGGCTGAGAGAGTTGGGGCTGTTCAGCCTGGAGAAGAGGAGGCTCCAGGGAGACCTTATAGCAGCCTTCAGTAGCTAAAGGGGGCTTCCTTATAGGAAAGATAAGGATAAACTTTTTAGCAGGGCCTGTAGTGATAGGACAAGGGGTCATGGTTTTAAACTAAAAGAAGGTAGATTTAGATTACATATAAGGAAGAAATTTACTGTGGTGTTTTCGTTGTGCCTATATATACATATGTATAGCATATAGGAATAATACAACTTATGTATTTATTATATTATAACAATATATAATAAATATATAAAGATAAGATTGTATATGATATATTATTTATATATTATATTTATATATGCATAAACACAGCAAGTTATAATTTATTATGATATAAACCAGTATATATTTTATATATATATAAAATCCACCCCAAAGCTGGATGGAGCTCTAAGCAACGTGATCTGGTTCAAGGTGTCCCTGCTTACTGCAGGGGGGTTGGACTAGATGACCTTTAAAGGTCCCTTTCAACTCAAACTATTCTATGATTCTATGAACAAGAATTGTGGCCAAGTGGATGAACTGGGAGGACCTCACCACTCGAACCATACAAAAAGTCCTTCAGGTTTAATTTAATCTGGTTGTGAATTTTAGAGAGGTGTCTAAGATGAAGGTTAAATGAAAGCCTGAGTGACCATTATGGTACTGGCCACAGTTTCCCAAATTGCAATTGGAGGAGGGTTGGGGATCGAGAGCTTTATTTTCAGTAATACTACAGTTGAATTTGCAGATGAATGAGCATCTGTAGGGAGAAATTGAGTGAAGGTTTAGTCTTCATGGAGGAAGAGAGGTCTTATGTACTTGTGAACCCTGAGTGAGGAGTAGCTGTACTTGCATTTGCAGATGATGTTACCTTAATGAAGAAACAGAGATGAGAGCAGTAAGTATTAGGAAGGAGTATGTGGAGAGGATCATCCAGGGACATATTGAAGAAAAAATAAAGGAAAGGATTCTGGAAGCCAAGGAACAGTATTTTAAAGGCAGCATGTTCAGTCATTCTGAACATGATTGCTAACAAAGGTCAGGATGAGGTACTGACTTTTAGTCCAAGTTTTTGGGTAAGTAATTACTGGGATCCTGAATGAGGTAACTTTAATGGTATCCTTAAGGTAAGGTAACACTAAAACTTCAGGCATCAACTGTAAAAGTAAAAGGGCCAGTGGTTGCAGAGACAGTGATTTAAGTGTGATATTAATTACTGTACATTAGGATGGAAGAGGCAAATGAGATTGGGAGTTACTGAAAAGACTAAAAGGAGGAGCATTGTAGGAGAGAGAAGTGGAGGTAGGGTGTCAGACTGCATAATGTGTGAAGCAGTCAGGAGGTGCATTAAGAACTTGTGCAGCAAGAAAGGAGGACTAAGGCCAGGGAGAGGAAATTGGGTCACTGAGACAGAGGAACCAGTAAACCTAATGGAAATTATTAAGGGGATGATTGCAAGAGAAGAAAGACCGATATGGGAGGGGAGGAGGAGAGAGGAATTATGCTGAGCCATCTGGACAGCTAATACAAATTGAAGCTGCGATGTTTTGATGTCAGGACAGTGGGTGGCGCTTGCATTCTGTGAAAGTTTACCAGTCTCTTCCTACAGTAAATTTCTATGGGAGATGCATGAAATGTCAAAAAATCACTATATTTGCTCCCATCCCTAAGGTTAATCTTTCTGTTCTGAGCTCTATATTAATCCAGAATTTACTTTCCTGTTTCTTTACTTACTTTCTTCTTATTCTTCCATCAATACGTGAGAACAACAGCGAGCAGTAGGATTTCTTTGAGAGAACAGGTACAGTCAGAGTTTCTTAGCTGTTGTTTATTTAACAAAATGTACTAGAGAAGAGGCTGTATCTTAAGATCTCTTGGCTGAGAAACTAGGCAACTGCTTTTCCTCTGATCCCACAAGAGTCAGGAGCTACAGAATGTGCTAAGCATTTTAACAAGAGAGACAGGACATGCCCGCTTTCTCCAAATTAAACTTTCTCATTTACTTTTCATCATCAGAAGATGCTAGCAGTACCAGAAGTATATGCTGATGAATTGTGAGCTGGATGAGCAAACTGGCTGAATGGCCAGATCTGGAATGTGGTAGTCAGTGGCATGAAGTCCAGTTGGAGGCCAATAACCAGTGGTGTACTCCAGAGGGGGTACATTGCTGGTTATTGTGGATCTGATCCTGTTTAACGTCTTCACTAATGACCTAGGGCAGAGTGTACCCTCAGCAGGTTTGCTCATGACACAAAACTGGGAGTGGCAGCTGATACACCAGAGGGTTGTGCTGCCATCCAGAAGAACCATGACAGGGCAGAAGGGGGCAGACAGGCACATCATGAAATTCAACAAGAAGTCCGGAGTTCTACACTTGGCGAGGAACAGCCTCAAGCACCAGTATATGCTGACCAGGGGTCAACCAATTGGAAAACAGCTTTGCAGAAAGGACCTGAGAAAAGACACAGAGTAGACCATGAGCCATCAATGTGCTCTCACTGCTAAGAAGGCCAGTGGTACCCTGGGCTGCATTAGAATGACTGTTGCTAGCAGGTTGAGGGAGCTGGTCCTTTTCTTCTGCTTGGCACTGGTAAGGCTGTAACTGTCAAGTTCTGAGCTCTCCAGTACAATATATTTTTGCTCATATTCAAAAGCTGTCTGGACATAGTCCTGGGCAGCTGGCTCTAGGTGATCCTGCTTGAGCAGGGGCGCTGGACGAGATGATCTCCAGAGATCCCTTCCAACGTCAGCCGTTCTGTGGTATTTGGATGGAGGATATTGTTAACTGGAATCCAAATCTCCTTGAGAGCAGAGTTCAGTCACAGGGTACAGACATGCTATGAGCAGCACTAGATCAAGCACAATGACCTGTCCCATATGGAAGAACAGCCAGGTCTATTCTAACTTGAGGACGCATCTGTTCAATCAGTTGGGCTTTCCTTCTCTTTAGTTGACAAGTGATGAGTTCTACACTCATATTTCTTGCTGTCTAGCCCCTAAAGGAAGCTGAATTCCTACTCCCCAGCCTCTTATTTGTTCGAGCATTTCTAACTAGGATTTTTGCCTGCAGTTGGCTTTTGTTCTGACTGTTACAGTCTTATTTCTGATTCTCATAGAGCCATATCATAACATCTTAAAATGGAAAGAAGTCTTGCAAATAATGAAAAGAGAAGGCAGAGTGTAGCTCATGAGACTTTTAACATGTTTCATAACCACATTTGACTCTGAGCTGACTCTCCGCCCCTCCCCCCGAACCTAGCAAAGGATCATCAGTACTAATTGTTTTCAAGTTTCATAGTTCCTGGCAGTGGAGTGGTGTTTCTTCAACTATGCTTTAAGCAGACCTGTTCTCTACGATGTTATAACTATCAAGTAGTATTTAGTTATTGCATATCAAGTGCAGTGATAAATTACAGGGTAGGCAGCTTGTTTTAAAATGTTTAAAAGTTTTGCATGCCAGTTTGCATATACCTCTGTTCCAATATGAATGTGTACCCCATGTTATTACACTGGTGTAATTAAGGTGATGTGACTAACAAAAGATTTTGGCAAGATGAGACCTGCATTAATACATAAGATGAATCCTAAACTTTTTCTTAATGAACTAAAATAATAATTCTATCTACAAAGCCGGTTTTAGCATTCATAACTGTCCTAATTGACAGTGAAGTCAACTTAGCTGCTGACCTGCTGTATTCTGAAAAATGAGTGTCAAGTTAGCCTGTTGCCTGGGTTGAGGAAGTCAGGACTAAGCAGGAAAGTGCTGTCTTCTAACAGTGTGTCAGTGGGTTGCCATCATGGCTTTTTCTGTGGCCAGTGCTAACTGACTCAGGAAAGTTGACTTCTTTAGATCATATCTGAAAGAAACTGATGAATTCCTGAGTACTCTGATTCTCGGCTGTTTAGCCGTCTATGCATGATGCCAATCACAAGAATATTGCCTTTCCCATTTGCCAGCATCTTCTGTCAAGTTGCCTCAAACCCCCCCACAAGCCTTCAGGAAAGTGCTCTTAATCCATTTTTATTAGAGATGGAAGCAAACCAGAGATTCCTTTGTACTATGCCTTATTACTTATTGCTCTCAAGGTCCCAATTCTTCCATTATACTTAATACCAACAAATTAGGGGGTGATTGCTTCAAGTGTTACACCTATAACAGGTACAAAACTTTTTCGAGCAGTCTGAGATGTCTTCCAGGCTAGAAGATTAAAAGGATGGTTAATAAGGGAGAAGTCACTTGTGCAAAGCCTTTTCTTTGCCCTTTTTCCTCCCTTTCATAGGTGACTGTAATGACATTTGTTTGGGTTGTGTGGATTTTTCTTTCTTTTGCTTTGTTTGCTTTGTAAGGTAATGTAAAAAATATTATCTTTTCTGCCCAGAGATAGTAGGCAGCTCCAAAAAGGATTCACAGCCAGTCTGCTAAGTGACTGGAGGAAGACCACTTTAACTGCAATGTGTATCCAACTATTTCTGGCATCTTTCTGGGCTCCTGATCTCTATTTGTTACCAGCTGTTGGAGTCCATATTCCTGAAATTAGGAAAGCCAGTGACATTGCTGTTCAAATAAGGTATATGTGTCAGAGGTTTGAAAACAAATTTTACAAAGTGTATCTGTCTTTTTGAATACCTAACTTGGGTAATTTAAAATGTTGGCAGTCACACAATCAGTAAATTAGATCTCCATATCGGAATGTTCTTTGCGGGTGAACTTAATCACAAGTACGTTGGTGTACTAATAAATGATGACTTTAAGGGGAGTGCTTCTGTTATGACTGTAGGAGACCTAGTTGACTGCGAATACTGTAAGACCTCATTACAGAGACCATCTCCCAAAATAGCAATAGCCTGTAGCAGGAGAATGAATACATACTGTGACTCATTGACTTGTTTATTTTTTAACCTGTTGTTTACTGAGATTGTTTAAAACAAATAGAAAACAAAAACAAAACCAGAAAAATTCCCCAAAAAAACCCAAGCCACTTTAGGTACACCAGTCCCTACTAGACACTTCAAAATAGTGCTGTCATTCTGGAGCTGAAAACCAGCCTTATGAAGAGTGTTATTTAGAAAGGCAAAGGTCGTGAAGTTCTGGCTGGGCTTGGCTGTGATGAATTGGCAGATTAAAGTAAGCATATCGACTTTTTTCTTCTGTGAGACTTGAACAACATCTGCTGAATTGCACTGCTCAGTTGAGTTATAGCACTCCATTGTTCAAATGGCGTATTTAGGCTAACACCCTGCCTAGGCACAGACACACTATAGCACTACTTCCCAGTATTAAATCCTTGATACATTTTGTAGACAGTGAGTAATGTGGGGTTTTTTTAATAACTGAGTAACAAAAAAGCAAATGCAGTAGACACTAACAGTAGCTTCTGCACTGTATATTTCTTGTTACCACTTTAAAATAATATACAATTGCAGCAGTCTGCCTCCAGAATTTGGGGAGAAAGGAAAGAAGTACCTGGAAAATAACTCTCTTTCTTGAGTTACTGTCTTAAACTACCCATATAATAAATTTTTTTAATCTTGAATTTCAGATCTTAACAACTGTATTTCTTCAAATCCAACCTACACTGTTGTTACAGTAAGAGAAATGCAAGAGATTTAACTTTTATTTGAAGCAATGTGTAATTTATGTTTCATATGTGTATTTAAGGTTCAGATAGCGAAGAGGATGAAGATATCAAACTAACAATGAAGAGGAGCTTAGAAGAAATCAAGAAACAGGAAGGTCTGTTAATTTTTACTTTTCTGTGTTCAAGAGTGCTGTTAATTATGGAAGACACAGAAATTAAACTTACAGTCAGTTTTATGGCAAGTGACCTCTCTCAAATGCTGGGCAATCTTGAGTAGTTAAGAACATGGTGATGAGTTATAAAGAAAAAATAATTTCCTAACCTGAAGAGTATGTCAGCAGACTCAAAACCTATTGTACTGGTGCACCACCAATTAAAGACTTGACTGAGCTCACTTTGTATCAGTTTAATATGACTGTGTTGACTCAGAGTAGAGCTACTGACTAAATAGTTTAACTTCTGAATAAATAGTTTAAAATTAGGTATTATATCTCAACAAAGCACTCAGCTCTCCTAGAAGAGCTGTAGGATTATGCATAAGTTTGAATCAGCAGTACGGCTGTTTTCTCACATTGTATCCTACCTTATTTGAAATTGTTTTAATCCTTTTGCTATTGTGCTTAGTGGTGGTGTTCATACAATGTAGCCATTAATTTTCACTGACGGACTACACTGCACTTTGAAAATAATGTATTGTTTAAAGGCTTGACTCTGCCTTTCTACCTTATGGAAATAAAACGAACTGAAAAAAAATCCATAAATAATTTGTATGAGGTCAATGATAAATCTGATGAACTGAATCTTGTATTCCCAGAATTTATTCAGTTATAAATTTACCAACTGTTTCTAAATATTACTTTTCAATGCCCAACATACGCATTTACAGTACCGAAAGTCTGTCATGCTCAGGTCCCCCTAGCACTGGGTATTGCCATCGGGGACAGCAGTGGCATTTGCTGCGTACCAGAGGTCTCAGTTCTGATGCCACAGTACTGAAGCCATCTGACCTTATGAAGCATCTGGCTTCAGCTGTGTTCACGGGCTGCCTGGGTGGTTAATGGCAGCCCTAGCATGAGGTAAGAGGGAGTGAGGAGGCAAGATCAACCCCAGAAAGAGGTAAAAAGGAAAAAGCTCTAGCAACTGCTGGAAGAGGAGAATGCAAAAAGCAAGCATAGGAGGCAGAAAAAGCTGCTTCAGCAGCTCCAGGGAGTAGAGGACAATACAGGTATTACTGTGGAGCAAACTGCATGCTGTTAGCAACAGAGTCACAGTTTGGACCTCCTTCTTGATTCTTGCACATGCTAATGACAACATTTTTCGTGTCTGTAAATGGCTTTCTGCTTTATTTTGGTTTCAAAATTTCTTTTTTGTTTCTGTGACTATGTAATGTTTTCCTTTCAGAAACTAATGTATCTTTTTATGAGTATTTCTGGATGTTGCAAAAAAGTCCAGGTGAATGAATATGACTCTGCTGTCATAAGAGAGCATTCATTGATGCTATTTCTGTTCCAAATCTAGACCTTGCATAAAACAGCTCAACTATAATCAAAGTTTTAAAGTCTGTTATATTAATATATATTATTATTCCATTTCCTTTGTCATAAGGACAGACAGCTTTTGTTTTGTGCTTATGTCTTCCTAAAGCAGAAGATGAATAATTCAAGGATAATTGTGTCTGAAAGCTGCTTTAATTTTTAATATTTACTGTAAACGTATTTTTTTTAATATTTACTGTACATATAAACCTTACTTATGATATTTAATTCACTAACACCAAACAATTAGTGCCTAAATCAACCTAAATGTAATGCAGAAATGAGGTTTCTATTTTGAGTATTACAAAAGGTGTTTAAGAGAGGTTGTTAACAAGTCAGAAGAGTGCAATGCAGGCTTCCTCTCTCACCATAGATGTGTTACAGCCCTGATCTAGACTATTCTTACTGTTGATATGACCTTTTTCTCTACTTATGCCTGGCTTTCCTAGTAAGAGTTTCAACAGTGGTGCCAAGTTAGAATGTAGATATGGGAATATCTATTGATAAGGAACTGGAAAGAAAATACTGAAACCTCTCTGCTTGTTTTGCGTGTCTGTCTTTTTTGTTTTAATACTTTATTTTTCCTGGTGCATACATATGGGTTCTAATTCTGGTATTATTTTGACAAGTAAATATGTAGTTGCATTATATTCTAAAAATAATTATTGGGCTGCCCCTGTTTAATACAACAGAAGGTTGTAGAGGTTGTTCCTATATTTTGAAGTGTTGAAAAGATAGTGTAAGACAGAAGGAGGGAAAATACTTTCTTTCTGTTTCTCTACCTTTTTTTGCAGTCTGCTGATGATGCCCATGGAAGTAATTTGTTGCTTTATGTAGTAATGTTAGTGTAGTTGTGTTTATGACTAGTTATCAACCATAGTTTGAGATTATAATTGGGTTTATTTATTTATTTATTTATACAGAGCAAGATGCAGAGTTGGAAGAAGCTATCAAGAGAAGCCTGGAAGAAATGTAAATGAAAATACTTCAGTATACTAACACCATGTAATTGGAGCTGTTCACAAAAATGGAAGCTTGTTCATCTATTTACAAAGGTTCAGAAATACCACTTCAAAAACACATCTGTATCTTGAATTGTTAGATTTATAATCTAATTTTCTGTGTCTGGGTGATGAATAGCTGGAGTTTATGGATATCCACTGCAATATATTGTGTATGATAAAAATAAATTTTTAAGCCTTTGCATATTCTGTTTCTAATGGATGATGACTCAGTCTCTCCAGTCTAGCTGTATAAGTTGTTCCCTAATTAGTAGGCTGGTCTTACTAGGTATTTTGGGGTGTTTAGTTGTTGTTCCTTTTTTTTTTTTTTTAACATTGGTTTTTGTATTTAGTTTTTCTGTTACAGAATGTCATTGTCCTTATTTACTTTTTCATGTGGTCTTTGCAACAGATAAAGACAGTAAACTCCAATTATCTCAAATTTGCCTAGTTAATCCTCTTACAAAGAGAAGCTTAGATCCCAGGTTTGTAAATTGATCATATGACGTAACTCTTGCCTGTGGCCACTCTCACCTCACAGACCATAATTTTGTCTGTCCTGTTTGTTATAAATGTCAGAATCAGGACCACAGGCTGTACAGTTAGTTACCTTTATTTTTATAAATGTGTATGTTTTTTCAATAGTAGCATGGTAGAGTGTTGGATTTGATGGCTTGAAGTTTGAGAGGTTCGGTTCCTCTCCCTAGTCTGAGGCTGGACCAACTTTTTAAGCAAACAGAAGGTACATTAACTTTCTAGTTCCTGTTTGGAATAGGTGTGAGAGAATTTAAGCTGTGTTATTTCTACATACTATTGTCTTTGCTCCTTTCTGCTGATGAAGAGGTGGCCTTGGATAAATGAATGTAAATGTGTTAATTATTTTTGTACTGTCCTTATTTTAAGGTAAACAATTATTTCTGTGTTTAAAATTATCTATGACACTTTTTTCTGTTCTTTTGTTTAAAAAATACCTATGCAAGCTGTCCAGCTTTACCAGCCTATTATACTTCAGTTAATGATTGCTGTCAATCAATAAGAAATCTCAAATTAATAAAATGCCAGCTTGATTTTTAAATTATTACTCATTAGCCTGTGAGTTTGCTTCTAACTGCTGTAAATCTAAATATTTATTATGCAAAAAAAAATACTTTTTGTGGAGAGTAAGACAAGAGGAAGGCTAGATTTTTCTCACTCTCGATTCCAAAGAGTCAGAATAACTACAGCTGTGTGTCATCATCGTTAGAAAAGTTGGTAAACTGGCACTATTTTATTTCCAATCATGATTCTGATATAATTGCTATCTCTGAAATGAATAGAATTAATGATTAATCTAGTGAGTTATCTCAGCGCTCATTAGCCATCATACAACTTGAAGAAACTGTTCAAACACTTGAAAACTGTTTGAACACTTCCAGTGCATTTGACTCTGACACCCAAGCACTACAGAGTGAACAGGACCTCTTAATGTTCTTCAGTTGTGCCTGCTGCTTGCTTCCCACTACAAATCTCAGATTAATTGCACTCCTCTTCAAATCTGGGTGTGTAGTTCATACTGCTGCTGAGGAAGCCCTGTTCTGGAAGATTCTGAGTTGCCTTTAGCTACTGACTTAAGCTAAATCCGTTCCAGAATTTTTCATACCAAGTTCTTCTAATGAAGGGTGGAATGAGTGAAAACAATTTTCATTCTCAGAAACATCTCAATTCAATTTATAGAGGCTTTTGAGCAGGTTTTGTTGGGGTTTGAGGTTTTTTTGTTGTTGTTGTTGTTCAGTGCAGACCCAAAAGTTGCAAATTCATGTTGAAAAGATGATTCAGCTTGAGAAAGTTCTTTGCTTGGCTCAACAGATGTTTAAAACATGGGTAGATGGTCATCTCCAGAGTTGGCTAAATTAGCTTTTGATCATGTGCTTTATTCCTCATAACCCTTTATTCTGTCATATATGTAAAGTTTGCTTGTACCTGATGGGCCATGACTTAATTAGTTGCATTAAAAAAAGAAAAAGCTATGTGTGCACACGTGTTCTATACTTGGAGCTCCAGTTATTAAACACGTTGTATTGGCCTCCTCATCACCTTACCAAAACAAGTAGCAAATCCCAGCCACTTCTGTAAGACTTACAAAACAGCTAAATAGAGTTCTACTCTATGTATTCTTTTTATGTTAAAAGTAGTCTCCAGAATTACTGATGTCTTGAAATTTATCCTAATTTTCTTTGGTTTCTTTGAGGTTCTCTTAACTCTCTGAAATTTTTGTTTGCAAAGTTTTCTTCCATCACATCCTTTTGATACTTTTGTTTCCAGAATAGCAGAGAGAATTGTATTCTTAAAACATTGCGTGTACAGACATGTGACTTGTTACTCACCAACATCTCTTGGTGCTGCACCTTGTTCTTCAGTTGGAAAAGGTGTCTTGTAAATGGTGATGTTCCAGAATTTAATGTTTCTGGCTGAGGAGTCTTGTTTAACTGGCTGAAATTTTTGACGTTTGCCCTGCATATGCTGAGAGATTTGTTTGCATTTACGAGCACAACTCATCTGCTAAAAAGAGCTTGCCCAGCATCCTTTATGTCTGTACTGTAAGTCATTTGTCCTGCCCTTTTAAAAATTATTTGCTTTTGTGGTGATATTTGAGTTCACCCTTCATTAGTCTAAAAAATCCTGTGGTGCTTTTTCATATTTATCTTTAATAAGGAAAAAGCCTAATCTCCACCTCACTATCACCAGCTGTTCATTTTAATGCTTTTCATTTCCTTATGGTACATAAATTTTACAAAACTGAAAATTGTGACAAGTTGAGATTGGTACAAGGTTCTTATCTCCTTGATGCTTTGTGTGCCATATTCTTTCATATCAAACAAAATCCCTCTTTTGGTCTTACTCAGAGACAAGATGAGATGCCAAATAAGTGAGTGTAATTTATGAAAGTCAATGGAGACTAAAACATCATGCCTGTCTGGTTGCTTCTGCAGTTTAATAATGTATTTAAAAAAAAAAAAGTAGCTTACTGTAAGGTATTTGCTTTGTATTATGTTTTTGGGTGGTGGGTTAATTTTCTTAGCTCTTCAAGAGTTAAAGAAATTTCATCTCCAGGCTCCCCTTCTCAATAACTACTCAAGGTTTTCAAAATAGAAGCATAATTTAGTTTATCTATGGTGCACAAGTTCAGACAGCTCGAGCTGCGTGCCTTCAGAGAGGGACCCCAAACACCAAAGTCCCTGGGCAATTATACCCTTACAATTTAAGTTCCTGCCCCTCACGTGACAGACAGTTCAACAGTAATATCCGGGTCTGGGATAGTCTTGTTTTTCATTGGGTCCTTTTCTTGTCTCTAGGTGGGTTGTTCTTTTTCCTATTTCCAGAGCTGTGGTTTATGCTAGTGGTTATTATGTCTCCCTTTTCTGGCTCAAACTGATTCTGGGGCTTTCTGAATTTTCTTATTCTTCCAATCAGATAAAAGGTCAGCATTAAGCAAGCTTATAAGTTCTACTTCATCATGAAGGATTACTTCTAAGTGCTTAAGCAAAGTCCTTAAAGCCCTTTACAACATATTAACAGCCTCCATAATTTTACATACACTCCTCACAATCTAATTCCGTCATCCCCACACGCTGTTCGCGTCTCGTTTGGGTCTAGCCCACATGCTCAGGTAGCTCAGCTTTTCCACCTTCCACAGCAGAAGGTAGACAGAAATGACCACTCCTGTTCCTATAGCGGTCGCAGAATGCAAACCTTTACAGAATCTTTACCAAATATGGTGAAGTGTATAGAGGTATGAAGTTATGCTGTCTTCGTTCTTAAAAGGAGAGTATTCTATCATCTGCTTGTGCTCTCCTAGCAATGTTTACAGTGACTGCTGTAAACCGAAGGAGGTGAGGAAGTTGGATGATGAATTGTTTCAAAATTAATTTAGAAAAGTTGGCTGACATTAGCACAAAGATACTTTCTGGGAATTCTTTCCAGCTAAGTAACTTTAAGAAAGTCTGCATCTGCGTATTTCTCTGCTTCTAAACCTCCTCAAAGTTCCTATAGAAATTCTTAATTCAGGGGGTTTAGAGCTCAGTTTTAACAGTCTGGATCAAATAATATGGTCTGAGATATTATAGAAGTGGATGTAAACAAGTCAGAGAATCTATGGCAAAAGGCAAGTACACACGAAGTGTGCACTTGGATGGCAAAGCTCTGCATGTGTGGAAATTTAATGTAAAGTTCCCTTTGTAAATCTGCACAAGCTTACTTTCGCTTACTCTAGTATGCCAATTTCTGGGAGTCCTTCTGTTTGTTTTTTTTTGCTTAGAGATCCATTAACAATTGGCCAAGCATCGGCAGCTGTACAGAATTCACTGGCTCATTTGCTGGGCAGTTTTCCTCTGTGTGAGAATGAACTGCTGCATGCCCCGAAATGGTCATACTGACTTTCAGATTGCTTCAGAGATAGAGAACTTCATTCTGACTTCTGACGGGCTTGGGACCTCAGGGCTTGCCTACACAGTAAAATGACTGCGACGTGTATAGGCAAACCCAAGGCTAGCTTTAATTAGCACTGGTAACAATGGCAATAAAGACACAGTAGCACAGGTTCAGCGGGTGCTGGGTGAGGGGGCAGCCTCCTGTGATGGCAGGTACCTATTTTGATTGAAAACATATCCTAGAAACTCATGTTGGCCCATCGTAACTGTTATTGTTATGGTGCTGGGGAGACTGTAAACCAGCTTTGGTTGTCTGGCTCAAGCCATGGTTGCATTGTTCTAGTATGTATGGGAACTGCTGTGTTTCCGTCATACCTGCGTATAAAGAGGGTTCTTCAGATGAGGTTTCTGTAGGTGAAGGGAGGGAAGCAATCTGGCATGGCATTTTTTGGGTGTGGACTTTCTCTTTGATCCTATTCCATGACAGCTCATGTATAAGGCTTAGAGTATGTGACAAGGTATATGTATCGGGGTTTGGAATAAAGCAAAGTTTAGCAATGTGACAATTTGTAGTGCTTTTGGTGTAGATCATCGCCCTGGCTCTGGGACTTCTACAGATACATCAGACATCCAAGGCCTGGGAGAGCTGCTCTTTCTGCAATTTCAGGGGACCCTGTGTGTGTGAATGAGAATCCTCTTTATGTTGCTCTGTTTTGCAAGTGGCACCCGTTTTTTACGATGGTGTAGTTTAAACAAAAGATGGCCAACGGCTTCACTTCTGAGGCAAGAGTGAAGAAACCATCATATACAGACTCTCTCCTCATGTTCTTCTTGCTAGTGCCCATAGCCAGAGCAGGTCTGTGCAGTCCCTCACGTGAAGACAATTGTGGAGAAGATGGGCAGAGGGAGACATAGAGATGGCAACACCAGCAGTCCTCACCTGGCCATCACCCTTCTTCGCTACAGACCGCAAGGAGAGTGGAATCAGAGGTCAGGACCCTTCCTCCTCCCGTTGGCTTGTGGCCCTGAAGGATCCAATTCCTGCTTTTTGTGTCCCCAAACTTCTCTCAATTAATCTGTGAGTCACTTCTCTTCCTCCAGCCCTTCCTGCTTCCCTGTCTTTCCAGCCCAGCCATTTATTATTTTGGAAAAGTAGAGACCACTGCTCCTTTATGTGCCTCAGAAGAAATAGAGGGGCCAGGGGGAAGTCTCCCCCTCTAGAGAGCAGGAAAAGCAGTTTTGATGGTCCTTCCAAGTTTCTAAATGGGAAAATATCGTGGGTTGCACAGGCAGTAATGCTGAGGCTTGTCCGAGAAGACCATGTTTACTTTTAACATGCATTTTGATTTCATGGTTTGTGCTATTCTCACTTCTAGGGTAAAATGCCATTTTGCTGTCCTATGTGATACATTTGGACACAAATACAGCTGTTCTATGCCTGTGTTTCATTGCAGCTTCTACCTGCGTGGAAGTAAACCCCTGTACAAGGAAAAAAAGGTTCAAAACCATTCAGCTATTTTGATTCCTGCTTTTTAGACTCATTGATTCATAGAATGGTTTGGGTTGAAAGGAACCTTTAAAGGTCATCTAGTCCAGCCCCCCTGCAAGGGGCAGGGACTTCTTCAACTAAATCAGGCTCCTCAGAGCCCCGTCCAGCCTGGCCTTGAATGTTTCCAGGGATGGGGCATCCACCACATCTCTGGGCAACGTGTTCCAGTGTTCCACCACCCTCACTGAAAACATTTTTTTCCTTATATCCAGTCTGAATCTACCTCCCTCTATTTTAAAACCATCACCCCTTGTTCTTCCACAACAGGCCCTGCTAAAGAGTTTCTCTTTGTCTTTCCTGGAGGCCCCCTTTAGGTACTGGAAAGCTGCTATAAGGTCTCCCTGGAGCCTTCTCTTCTCCAGGCTGAACAGCCCCAACTCTCTCAGCCTGTCCTCATAGGAGAGGTGCTCCAACCCTCTGATCATCTTTGTGGCCCTCCTCTGGACCCTGTCCAACTGGTCCATGTCCTTCTTATGTTGGGGGCTTCAGAGTTGGATGCAGTACTGCAGATGTGGTCTCAGCAGAGGAGGAGAATAACTTCCCTCGACCTGCTGGCCACGCTTCTTTTTTTTAAAACCAATCTAATTGGGTTTAAAATAATAAATTAACTTAATAAATTAGCATGGGAAAAACAGAAGGAGCCTAGGAAAAAAAATGGTTGTAAATGCCATGTCATGGCTACAAATGGTTTCCATTTGTAGATGTTTGGGGTGGGAAGTGGTTCTTAATTGTGTTCTACAAAGACCGTAGAGAGATGGATGGAACAATTGTTCAAATGAAGTTATTTCCATGAGCTCACAGGCAACAAGCCTTACTTATCCAACTACGTAAACCAAAGAAAACTCAGGCAATTAATTTAACGAGAGCGCTTGGGACATGATATCATTCTGAATGGACGAGCCTGAGAAAACAGCTATTTTGAATCACAGTGGGATAAGCATACAAAACAGTATCCCTGTGCAACACAACCCCTCTTAGCTGGGTGCCAAAAATTGGTCTGCTGAAGCCATGGGGTATTTGCCCAAACCTGCACGTTTTAAATACTCACAGCAGTGGCAAGTAAAGCTTGTATGTGACTTGAATTGCTGGAACCGATGCTCCCAGAAGGAACCTGAAGTACAAGAGATTGTGTGAGAGACGTTGGCTAAGTTTGTATGGTGGGCACTTGCAAGAGAGGAGGTACTGTTTCGTACAGTCAGGTTAAAAACAATCTCAGAACAAGATCCGCTACGTTGGCTGCCATGAAATAGATACATTTTTTTCTTTTTTTTTTTTTTTTGGCATTTAAACAATTTTATTTCCAATAAGCTTTTTTTTATTATTATTATTTTGGACAATAAGGGTTGGTAGAATGGCTTCTCTTCTGCAGGTGGTCGGGGGCTCTCACAGCCGGCGTCAGAAAGATGCGCTGTCAGTGGCAGTATCTCAAGTAGCTTGTTTGGGGGAATGCTGCTCAGGTTCTGTCTACAGTAAGGGCTGTCTCTGGTTTACTCTTCTCCCAACTTTTCTCTCCCTTCAAACAGGCTTCTGGATTTTTGAAGCATTTCTTGTTTTCCTCCTCCCATTTCTTGCCTTTTCAGTAGTTTCAGCTGTGCAGCTCACTTTCTTTATAGCTTTATATGAAAACAGTCGAGTGGTGGTGGTGTTTCTTGCTTTCTTTAATGAAAGAGCCACCCAGTGAACTAACCGTACGGAACAGTTCTGGAAAGCAACAGTACTTACAGCTACCATCTCAAAGGAGAGAGAAGTACTGAAAACCTCATTACTTCTCCCTTAGCTTTTGGTTCAGCAGCTCAGGCTGCTTTCCTTCGGCCCAGGTTTTGCTGCTTTTGTCAGGAAGGAGACAGAAGCAGGGGCAGCTCGGGGTCCCTCTGTGCCTCGGAAAGTTCTCGGGGTGAGGCAGAGGCCTCGGGGTGACAGCAGGGAACAGCTGTCCCCCGGCGGGTTTAACCCCCGCCTGTGACCCATCCGTTCCCCGGGCCCGCTGATTAATTGAGCCTGCCGCGATCAATGTTTCCGCTGCGGGGGTGCGGTGCGCGGTCCCGCCGAGCCGCCCGGGGGAAGGGCCGCGGCCCCCGGGGCGGCGGGCGAGGCCGGGCCGGGCCGGTCGCTTTGCGTGAGGCGGCGCCCGCGGGGCCGCGGCCCGGCGCGGAGGCGGGGTGGCCGCGGGGGCAGGCGGCGGGGCGGGCTCCTTCTTTGGCCATGAGCGAGGTGCCGGCATTCGGCCGCCGCCGGCTGCGGGACGCGGGGAGGGAGCGGCGGCAGCGCGGATCCGCCGGCGGCAGCGGGCGGGTGCTATGGCCCAGGCCAAGATCAGCGCCAAGGCCAGCGAGGCGGCGCAGCAGCAGAGCGGCGGGCAGCTCCGAGGCCGCTTCTACCGCTCCACCTCCATGGCGGACCGCTCCAGCCGTCTGCTCGAGAACCTGGACCAGTTGGAGCTCAGGTGGGGACCCGCAGCGGCCGGGCAGGGCCGGGCCTGGCCGGGCCCGGGCGGGCGGAGGGAAGGGGGCCGCGGCCGGGGGCTGCCGGGCCGATGGCGCCTGAGAGCGGCCCGGCGACGGGCGCGGGGTCTTGCGCGGAGGGAGGGGACGGGAGCGGCGCTGGGGTGAGGCTTCCTCTGAGGTGACCGATGGGAAAAGGGTTCCCCTTCGGCGGGACCTGTTAAAAAATGGCAGCTGCTGCTCTGAGGTGGGGGAGCGTGGCCTGGAAATAGAGGAGGACAGGAACGCGTATGTGAATGGATGAAAACTGACATTTTTCAGAGAAAGCACAAAAGGCCTTTTCGGGTTTGTTACCCTTTGGGGTTTGGGGAGTCTTTAGCAAACAGGGAAAGGAGGGCAGCAGTGACAGGCCGCGCACAAGGCCTGTGCTGGGTCGCGTCCCTCGTCCCGCACTTGCCGGGCAGTGCTGAATTAGGTGGTGCAGGAAAGCCCGGGATAAAACACGGTGTCAGTCAGGCTCTCAGAGGCTCTTGCAAGCCTTTAAGCTGCGGTGCTGAATTGCCGGCGCGCAAGGCTTGGCAGTCACTGGTTCAGCCACAGGTGTTTGTGTTATCTGTGTTCACGTCCACCTCCTCTCTGAACTGTAATAAATCGTGTAACTGTAACAGGACTACATTGCATTCTACAGCTTAGGTGTATTTTTTCAAAGTAATTGCGAATACAACGCGTATTTCGTTGCTGTGCCAAGACGCACCTTGTTTCCTCCTGCTACTTGACGTTCCCCATATAATCCCATTTGATTTTTTTTTCCCCAGTTTGGCCGCATATGAAACGATTCCTTGCCTTTAATCATCCTCTCAGCTCTGCCTAATTACACAGTGTCCGTTCCGAGGTGGATAGATGCGCAGGGTGCTGTTGGGTGTACCACTGATTCACCTCCTGCCCGTACTGTTTCAACACGCCCTTTCCTTCATTACAGCTGCATATTGATCAGCAGCTTTCACAGAACCACCCAGGATGTTTCTAGGACTTTCATGTAATTAAAAGAGCTCTGTGGGATACGGGAGTTGCGTTTTCCCCTTTCTGCCTGCATTACTTTGCATTATTCAGGAGTGGACTTTATGCGTTGTTATATTAGCCTTTCACTTAGCTTGATTAAATCTCCTTGAAGTCCTTCGCAGACTTCTTTGAATTTGACTAAACAAAATCACTGTCTGCAAACGAGTCTCGCTGCTCACATCCTGGTCTAGGGTGTGAATATGTAACTACAGAATGAGCAGCAGAATATGCAAAAATGTATTTTAAATTTCCTGAGCGACTCTGAAACAAAGCAGACAGATTGGTTAACCAGACATTAAACCCCAAATTAAACTTCCCAGTTTGCTGTGGGTCTTTGAAACGGGCATAGTTCTAAATGTGGAACAATTACCAAAAAAGGATCTAACTACTTTGACTAAAGTCTTTTTTTTTTTTTCTATGTGCAACTAATCAACATACTTCATTTCAAAGTTATTTGAATGGCAGGAGGAAGAGCTTCCATCCGTCTTCCTTCTCCAGCTGGTTTAGTTTAGCTATAGACCCTCAAGATGTTGCTTGTAAATTTAACAAGTGAAAATGTCTCTATGTGAGCTACAGCCTTTAATAAAACCCCTCGACAATCCTCAGTTCTCAAGTTGCTTAAGGTTGCCTGAACCCCACAGCAATCCTCATCCCATCGGAAATGCTCGGGTTTGAACAGCTTTCCCTCTTCTCCCTTCCCTGCTACTGCAAGAGCTGCTTTTCTGACAGGAACGGGTTATTTCTGTACCTCCCTGCTAGGTGTTTGCGGAGGGACTTTTGTAGAGAAACTGAGCAGGAAAATTAATTTGGCTGCTGGGAAGTACCAGCCCCCACCCCAGCAGTGGCAGCAAGGGGAGCAGGTGGCACGTTTGTAAGGGCTTGGACCTTCATGTTGCCCTGGCTGCTGGTGACTGCCAAGACATCTCCGGAGCAGCTGGAAGCGGGACCAGTGTGACCACACTGCGTCACAGTGTTCTGGTGGTTGTGTTCAGTGAACACGCAGTCCTAGGTGTAATGATACATGAGATAAGTCAGGTGCTTGTTTATTTTTTTTTATTTTTAGTCTTTATTTTTTGTACTTTTCCTCCCGTTCTCCTTTGGAACAACCGCATTCCCCCACCATTCATTCGTATGTTCATGGGACCGCTCACCTGAGAATAGAAACTCAGTTTCAGCAGCTGAGGATGCCCGGGTGAAACCCCCTGCTTTGTCTCCATCCAGCGAGCTCAGCTCCATTTCAGGAAAAAAAACCTGCACCATCTTCACACGTTTCCTATTTCCTTTGAAAATTTGTCTGCGCCTCCAGCACGCAAGCTGTAATGATGAGCTAGCTAAGTCAGTCAGGAGGTTAAAGGATGGAGTTATTGCAGCTGTCGTAAGGAAGCGGGTATCGAGTGTCTCATCTGGAAACAAAAGCACAGGCTGGTCCACCTGTTCCTGGGGAGAATGCTCAGCTCATGTCGATGGCATGTAGGAAAGAAGGGCATGGCACGGCTCATTGTGCTTGGACTGGCGAAAATCAGAAGCAAGGAATGTATTTATAGTCTTAGGTAATGGATGGAATATTTAGTTGATGTTCAAAGTGACAAATACACTCCAAGTAAAAATATGATTGGATATTTTAATCTGTTAGAAAAAGACCATACTGCTGCATTGAGATAATTGATAATTGGGCATAAATATGAGTATTTTGTGTTTTCTTTGCCTGCTGTTCTTTGGTTGGTTGGTTTTTTGAAACTTGGATTGTATTTTCACCCTTTTCCACAGCAGTCACCTCTGCTAGAGGTTTATCTCTTCCAATTTTTTTTTTTTTGTCCCCTACCCCTAGAAAGCAAAGATTTACACAAGCCTATAGGAAAGAAGTTACGAGAGCTGACTGCGAGGTGTGGACTTGACACTCTCGCAGCGAGTAAGGAAGGAAAGGTGTGCAGCCCCTACTGGGGACAGGGTCTTTCCAGGGCTGTGACTGGGAGAAGCAGGCAGGACCCACCCCAGCGCAGGGGCAGGTGGTCAGAGGCCTTGGTACGAGCTGGGGCAGGGAAAGAGGATGAGGCTGTGGTGGGTGTCTCACCCTGATAAAGCCCCTCAGCATCTTCTCTGCAGCACTAACTGTTTTCCTGAGGCTGGTGGGAGCGGTTTCCTTGGTTTTAGAGCGCTGTTCTGAGATGGTCCTATCCCGTTGTTTTGACCTCCATGTGATCCAGGTCCCTAGGAGCGACAGCCAGCTGCTTCCTCCGCTCCCTTGTCTTGCCATTCCCAGGCCGTTTCCCTCATCTGCTGTTCAAGTCTGTGGCACCCGCTGGCCAGCTGCCCGCTGAGGAGCTGGCCTTGCTGCCAGTCTGCTGTGTTATCACACAGTGCCTCCACCTGCCCTCCAGAGGACTCTGAAACCCCAGGAGTTTATTTTTTAGGGTTATTTAGTCCCATCACACCACTAATTATTGGTCAAGATGGAATTTTTTCGAAGAGAAAGCAGAGGGGTGGGGGAGTCCTTCTGTGCTGCTTCTCTGTCCCTTTGCCCCGGCGGCAGGAGCTGCTGCGCCTCCTCCACGTGCCATTACGCTAGGTGTAATGTAGGTGCTAATTTTGATGGCCATTTATGGAAGCAAATACACTAAAATTAAAACCCCAGTGGATTTTAGTTATGTGACACTCTATTGCAATTGAAAAAGTGGTTAAAGTAATTCCCAGGAAGCAATTATTGCAAATAAAATAGTTCTCAAGATTTGCTTATATGACTTCCCGTAAAATCATGTCAATGAAAGTTCTAGTTGGTAAATTATGGGGGTTTTTTTGCAGTATACAATCACTAATTCTGATAATTTGGCTTTTAGGTCCTACCTCCCATACCAGTAGCTGGTGCTTGGAAGCAGTGACATTTTAGGCACTCTTTTGAATTGCACCAATTCAGGATGCATCTCTGCAATGCAGGTTTTCCACATTCCTCATAGGACCCAGCAAAGCCTGTGGGAATCAGGGATTGATCCATCCACTGAAGGCAAACCTTTAGTTTTTAAGTCAGTGCAGTGATACACTGAATCTGATTTAAAAACACTGCTTCCAAATTTTAATTTTAAGCTTTCCAGCAACCACAAGGCGTTTTTAAATTGTGAAAGTACTATTTTTTTAAAAGGCATGGCAAGGCTTTCATGAAAATATTACTACTTCCTAAATTATAAAGTGCAGACATCTGAAATATGAAATGACTCCACCTGCCTCATTGCTCTTACTAACCATTCCAAAATAATAATTAAAAGTATTTGCTCTCGGCAAGAATTTGCATTGCATTAACTTTTCCCACTCCTGCACAGAATGAACATTAAAGGCAAGGCCTGAAGCTTGTGCTTTCACTGACTATATTAGGCTAAATATTTCGTAAAACAACCATTTCGTGAGCAGGGTGGATGTGAAGTGTGACTATTTATATCCTCAAATGCTCCCATTCTGCCTGTCTTTTTCCCCCTCTTTTCTCTTCCTGCTGTTTTTCCGAAGTTATCTGCCCTCAGCCAGCCTTTGCGGAAGGAGCAGCAGCTCCCTAGCTGTCTCATCAGATAAGCCCTTCTCTACAGAAGCAGTGATGATGAGCCACCGCCATCTTGGGGCTGCGTCCAGTAACGTTGAAGAGCACAGAGCATCTGAGAGACTTAATGTTTTGGTTTGTTTGCCCTTTTCTGGCCAGGTTTAATAGACGTTTTAGGACAGATGGATTCCCGTGCTTTACAACAAGCTAGACCTCCCGAGCTGTGCATTGCAAACATCTGAGGCCGTCAGCCAGGTTCACGTGATATTCTGCTTTTCTGTGGGGTCTGGGATGCAGAGTTGACGTTTTTTTTGGCACAGCTCTTGCAGCCAGTTGCAGCTCAGCAAGTCCTCTGCCAGCCCCTACCCTCAAGCCTCCAGGGCAAAGCCAAGGGAGGGGGACATTTCCCTTTTATCCCAGTCTCCAAAGTTTCCTAGATCTGCTTTTCCAGATGACTCAGCTGAATGCAAAAGCCGTCGTCCTAAAACCACAGCAGGGCATAAGACATGAATTAAGAAACTCGAATCAAATTCCTAGTGTGGCATTTTGATCACCCGTGGCCAGATGGGTCTGTACCTTTTGGCACAGGGAGGAGAGCAGACTATGGGCGGCTTATAAAGCAGTGAGATCTTTTGCTTTATCAAGAATAAAATGATGATTTTCACATAGAAGATCGGCCTAGAGACCTGGGTCAGTTATTATACAAGGTAAAAATTATGTTGGTAGTTTTGGGGGGTAATAACCACGCAGCTACTGAGTTAGCAGGGAGAGCAGTTTCTGATGTGTTTTCCCCTTGCCCTTACCCCATCATGTGACTTTCAGCACAGTGAACAGGACTGGAGAAGGGATCCTGTTTTAAGAGGGACCAAGTTTCGTGCTTCCCTGGAAGCCCAGAAATAGCAGCTGCTCCCACAGAAGCTTACTCCCCATGTGAATCATGGTGAGCATCGCTCTACAGAAAACACCAGTGGCTGTGAGGGCAGGGCTTCTCCCAGCGACCAAGGCACACCACTCAAGGGGATGCCATTGTCGCGTTAATAACAGTGTGTGAGCGTTGTCCCTCTCACCCGTTTTTCTCCTTCGTGAAAGGGGTTGTTTGGCTACAAGGTGGCGTTTTTGAGTTTTCTGGAGCGTTTGTTGCTTTCTACGTGGGCTGTAGGGGTTCTGCGCTGCTGGTCTGGGGGCGGCGGGGGAGCCAGGCCCCCTTGTTGCTTCCAGCCCCACAGCTGCAACATTCACCCCCAGGTTCCCTGATGGGGACTGGGTCCATTTCTCTTCTAGTTAAGCAGCTGGTAATTGCCAGTTAGCTACAGGACTTCTGCTGCGGGGCTGTGGTACCATCAGGCTCTGGGTATCCAGACTAACCGCAGAGTAGGGTAGAACTGCTGTCAGTAAAATAAAATATTTAAGTGTGATCAAATTACTATTGTTTCATTGTGGTCCCGTCCCCCCCCTCAATTTGTTTAGTTTTTAAAATTATGTGGAGTCTTGAAAAGTGAAGTTAAGATATGGGAGAAGGTAATGAAATGAGAGTCTGGTTCATGGATAATTAAGAACTGGCTGTACTTCTTAAGGCTAAGTTTAAGAAAACAGTTCTTGGCAGCTATATAGGTGAACAGATATTTTACTATTGAAACATTTTGTTTGGTTCACCCATGTTCAGGGTAGAGGCTTTCCGTGACGCAGCATCTGCTATGGAACAGGAGAAAGAAATCCTGCTAGAAATGATCCACAATATCCAGAACAGCCAGGATATGAGGCACATCAGTGAAGGTGAGAAGCTGTTTTGCCGTATCCTCCCAACTCACCTAAAGTCCAAACAGCCCACACCTTGGGGAGCAGCTCCATTTGATTCCTTGCTGCTGGCCAAGGTACGGGCCTTGGAGCCAGCCAAAGTTCCTGAAGGGCCATCTGTTACCTGGGGATCGCCTTTCTTGACTGTGTAAATTCACACATTGTTAAGCTGGAAGGCCTACCATGCATGTCACTACTGCGTATGTGAAAGCCCATACTCAGTTCACTGATTTATTGTCAAAATCAGGGTTAATATAGCTCAGCTGAGGGACAGAAGTTGATGATAATGATAATAATTAAATATAGTTTAAAAACCATCATTTTAATGGCTTTGACTACTGGACAGGCATGAGTACTACAAAGTGTACAGCCTGCAAGAACCTCATGACTAACACAGTTGTCATGGTTGTGTGATGTATGGCTTTAAATATATTCCATAAATCTGTACAGTTTGTACTAGGTGCTTCAAATTGCTGGTTTACTGGCTTTTCAAGAGCCTACATGACAAATATGTAGTGGCGGTATTTTAGGAAAAAAACATAAGTCTTCAGAAAACAGAAAACTAGGTTTTTTTCATGGCCCCTAATTGTATCTGGCAGTCAGAAACCAGGTTTTTCTGCCTTTCACGGTACTGTCTAAATCTTTCCCTCACAGTGGCAGAGAAGGTCCTTCACATGCCTGTCCTGTTAATGAATAAAGTTTCCTCATAATGCTGCACGCTTTGCTTTAACGTGACACAGCAAGCATTCCGCCAGCAGCGGAAAAGCATTGCTTACATCTTTAGTAGATCTTAATGCCCCGTTCCAAATCAGACACTGGCTTCTGTGAAATAAGTAAGACTTAGGCAAATGCAAAAAAACTAATTTTTGGCTGCTGGAAATCTTCTCGATTGTCACTTATTAAAAAACCAACTGTGTTTATTGCAAAGTTGTAGCTGTTTGATTGTCTGGATGGTGTTAATTGTACGGGAAAGTATTCGCCTGTAAGCTGGAATACTTTCTTGCTTTTGATTTAGGTGAGAGAGAAGAACTTAATTTGACTGCTAATCGTCTGATGGGCCGAACCCTCACTGTGGAGGTTTCTGTAGAAACCATCCGAAACGCCCAGCAGCAGGAATCCCTACTGCATGCCACAAAGATGATCGATGAAATTGTCAATAAACTTCTAGATGATTTGGAAGATGCCAAAATCCGCTTAATGTCGCTTTACGGTGCGTGCACATCTGATGTGCCAGCAGGACCCATCGACCAGAAATTTCAGTCTGTGGTAATCGGATGTGCCATTGAGGATCAGAAGAAAATCAAAAGGCGGCTAGAGACTCTGCTCAGAAACTTGGAAAATTCTGAAAAGTCAATCACGTTGTTGGAGCACCAGAAAACATCTGTTCGACAGTCTTGCAACAGCAAACAGGATTAAACTGTCCTCCTGGCCACTTCTGGCAAATTGCAGGATGAGCAAATCTCCATAAAAAGCACACAGAAGCCATACAAGCACGCACGTATATACGCATGCACGTGCACCAAAGTTATCTTTGATTGCGAGGTGCAAGCATTTAATGGGTTTTGGTAGCACTGGCATTTTCTTTTGGCAATAAAGAATGCTATCAGGAGTTCTCCTGTAGAGTCAATACCGCTCTATTGCAAACTGTAATTGTGCTTCTGCCGAACTGTCAGAAACCGTCAAAATCTAGCCTTTCCTCCATTCTCCTGGGGTTTTTTTTAAACTAAATAGTGAGATTTCAGCTTTTCTCTGCTGTATACATAGTGTGCAAACTAGACTTTTGGGGAAGAAAGACAAATCATGGCAATAAATCAAAACCACTAATAAACTGTATAGTGTATTTTCATAAACCACACACTGTCCTGCTCATTACTATCTGTAATTTTAATAATTTGGCACTATTCTTAAGTAGATCACAGTACTTTCAAGAGACGGACTGATACCTCCATTTTGTAACTGACAGTGTAGATTTGACATATTTTAACCTAAGTTACTGGTTTACTTTTTAAATTCCTGCTTCTGTTTGCCTTCCGCTTTCCTAAATTCGGTGTCACCTGACCCACAGGAGGTTTGCCATACAGCCACCACTGCCCCCTCCTGTGCTTTGGGATTCATACTGACATGCCACAGCCATCAAAGTTCCCACAGATCTGAACAATCTCATTTTAAACCCAGTGATACTGGCCTTGAAGTTTCTTTCACACAGTCCTACCTGTAATATGCAGCAAAAGACACTTTTTTTTTTCCTTCTTTTTAAAACTGTAGTTTCATACTGGCTATCTTAAACATGTCTCACTGTTAACTCAAAATAGCTAAACGTAGTTGGTATCATACACCTAACAGAGCAACAAAAGAACAAATTAAAGTTTTTCACTTTCTTAAAGTTGCCAAAAATCAAATCACAGTAGGCAAGGTTCGGCAGGCATAAGGCAGCTGGGACAAAGAAGGTGTAAGAAAAACCAATGAACTTTTGGTCCCATTATCTCCCAAGCAGTAAGATCAGGCTGTGCTCGTTTTCAGCAATGGCCAGTCTTCGAAATAGGACATTTGTGAGCATAAAACATTTTCCTGGAGATGCCAGAAAGCATCTGGGTGTTTGCAGTGGCAAACTGGCAGCAGAAGCCACATTCTGGGGCCACCCAGCCGCCTGGAGCTGAATATGATATGGCTGCACAGTACGTAAAAGCAGTAGTTGGGGGTTTTTTTTGGGTTTTTTTTGTTTTTTTTTTTTTCCCCTAAACACTGCTGATTAATTCTTATCAGTGGTGTTAAGCAAGCAAATTGTTTTTTCTGTGTGGAAAACTGCATGCAAGAGGAACCAGAAGTATATTACTGAGAAATATGATTCCTGAGATACCTGGGTAAAGAGGGAGACCCAGATGCTGTGGATTGTTCTACCAAAAGAAAACCAAACCCAAAACAAACCAGCGTCTAGTTACCTGTTTCTTTTCAGGAAATGCATCAGGCCTCTTTGATACATTAGTAATATTTTAATGCCACTTCCAGTGTCTACAACCATGCACTTAAACCTTATCGCTCTATTAGCCAAGACCAACCGTGAAAAATAAAATCACCAGAAAGAGCAAAACAGAACCCATATTTTGTATTTGAACTGAGTGGTGGAGAAATCGGAGGCAAGAGCTCAGAAACAGCATTTCTGTTAGACTGGGGTGCCCACACTTGTTCCTTTGTGGGTATCTACGTGTACCACCTTGGATCACACCTGTTCGCAACACGTGGACTAGAATCAGGCACACGCGATTCTTGAGCAGGTTCAGGTTGCACATCTACAGGATTATAGCCATTTTTTGCAATTTAATACACCAACAATTTAATATAACCACAAAAGTAGTGATGTGTATCAGACCAAACAGTAATCAAATAAACATGTTTAAGTTGCATGACACAACTAACGTCACTTACAAGAGAACAGCAGAATTAACTTGTAGGGATTTACAGGAACGGCATACACAGAATATTCAGTTTTAAACATTTATTTTTCCACTTGAGGATCTCCTGTAAGTTATACTGACTTTTTTATTTCTAAAAATATATGACATTTAGTCGAGATCACAAGCATGAGAAAAAGTTAAGTAAAGTACACTGTCTGTTTTAACCATTCCGACTCACTTGCAAGTAAGAGCAAACATTTGTTAGTAATGCAGCACCTTTATCCTCACAATGACAGCGGTGTTTCTCCTGGTCCAGATTTCTACTTTTTTTGACCAACTTTAGTCAATTCTGCTGAATCACGTTTCTCTCAGTAAAAGAACACTGACTCCACAAATTATTTATCAGTATTACCCTACCACTAGAAACCTGGGAATGAGTCTGGTTTAGTACCAGGACTCACCTGGCTTTGAGATGACTCTCACAGAAAACTTCTTCGACATGGAACTGATGAAAGTTTCTCTTACTCTATTATAGCACCTGTCATCTTAATCTAAGCATTGCTGCATTTTTTCTTCTTTAATTTTGATTACCTATTAGGACGCCATATTTAACAGACAGAAATATTTTCCTCTGTCAATACTATTTGAGCATTAAAAGATATGCACAACTGTTGCTTCCTACAAGATGCTAAGGTAGTCTGGATGAAATCAAACGTGCTGGGCCATGCTTGCTCTCTGAATTATTCACACAGTAACATTTCTCTCGCAGCGTTCAGGCACTGCAATGCCAGCTGAAGGTCTATGATTACATTTAGAAAAGCAGTAGGGGCTTGGGTACCATCACTGGAATCGGTTTGTTAGTTTGCCACATGACAGAATTCCCACAAGAGGGTTCAGCAGTGCAAATAATTAAATTTTGTTATCATCTGGTAGCTTTCAACTTGATTAGATGAATTAACAGGTTCAAAGTGCACGTTCACTGAGTATTACACACGTACCCCTGCATAACCTCCAGGCAGTACAACGTGTTCAGCTGCTCCATTCCCTTCAGTGTAACATAACATCTGCAGAAGTGGTGCAAAGGAAAACCACGTGTCAGATACGCTGTAGCCCAGTAACGGGGGTGGAGGTGCAGGGAGAAAAGCTTTACTGAAGCATAAAAAAAAAATTAAACAGGAAAACAGACTGACAGTATGGTAATTCAGGCATTTTGACTCAAAAAGGGCAGTGTTGCCTTAAGAAAGACTGAAAATAAGAAAGTTCTAAAATGGTCTTAAGTGGAATGTTTAATTATTTTTTTAAATTAACCACACACAAGCACAAAAGTCTTAGTGTGACCAGTCTTACAACTCTGAGATTTGTTATTTCCAGGTGGAAATACATCCCTAGCATTACCGCTTTGCATCAAACGATGCCCCACTTACGGGGAGAACACCCATTCACTGAATGGATACAACACGGGAGTGACAGATGCGTTAGTGCCACACTCCTTAGTGAAAGCTTATTTCACTAAGGCATTAACAATTACGGAAGTTTTCTACTAGTGGTAGCGTTATCAGCTGAAAGCAAAAGAGTTCTGGCAAGATTCAGACAATGCATCCAATGAGCTATTCAAGAGACAGTAACAGATAAACAGGAGTGCAATTAGCTTAGTCTCACAGAACAAAACTTCGCGTCTTGTGGTTGGAACATCTGTTGCTCCTCATCCAGGATGCCAGTGTGCCACGGGTGTAACCGAGCGCTACATCCTCATCCACCACGCGGTCACACAGATGCACGGAGAAGGGCGTTTTTATTACCAGCTCTGCACCTGTAGGTTTTGGTAACTAAAACATCTGATATTTTAATAAGAACACCTTGGCTGGAGAACAGGGCAATGTTTATGATGAAAATTATGGAGAAGGGCCATGCAAGTGCTAAACAT
Organism: Chlamydotis macqueenii; assembly: GCF_036417535.1. Classification (NCBI taxonomy): domain Eukaryota; kingdom Metazoa; phylum Chordata; class Aves; order Otidiformes; family Otididae; genus Chlamydotis; species Chlamydotis macqueenii. The sequence continues at coordinate 27,466,539 of NC_141558.1, forward strand.
TTAGGCACATCCCTTCATCCAAAAGGCGGAAGTTACTCACACTGAATAGCAATGTGAATACCTAAGGATTCCTGCAATATGGAAGTCATCTGGTTTACATCTACACACTAAACCCAGTAAGATAAAAATTAAATTGTCAAGCAGCACACATGCAGAGCACTCCCAGAAAAAGGCTAATTTGGACAGTGTCCATCTCAGCTGTATTGGAGAACAAGCACTGCAAAGTCACAACAAAGAAAGTCACTTGAGATTTAAGATGGGAATGAAATTAAAATTCACTGTTACCCAATGTTGCTAATATATATTCCTCTGTTAAAGTATGTGTATTATATTTCAACATATTCTAAATTTAGCAAGTCTGTCAAGTCTCCACCTGTGAGAATTTCTACTTAGTTTTCAGTCCTTAAAACAGTGGTTTATGATGACAGACCTTAAATGCAAATGGCTTATGTAACAGTACAGTGTCTACAGTATTCCATGTAATAGTACAAATGGTCATTATACATAATACTTATTTTCAGTACTCTGTACAAAGTCAAACAAGGCAAAAAAGATGTTCCAGACACTTCGTGGTTTTCTTTTTTTTCAAGAAAAATGAATTAAAAATGTAAAACTGTCAGACAGACAACAAAATGAAAGTTTCCATATTAAAAAAGTTGTTGAAATTCTTCATGCATACACGCTATCCCGAAGCTGTAAGGTGGCCCTGTGATGTACAATCGTAGATCTTATCCTAAGTACCCTACATCTGAAATTGCTAAAACAGATAGGACCTGACTCCATTTATACACACACACAGTGATTAAATGCACCTGTTAAAAAATGAAGGCCTTTATCCAAGAGAAAATACAGGAAACATTATGAAGAACACACAGTTTTGCTGCAATAGCAAAGGGGATCGAGCGCCTTGAAGGCCGCTGCCTTCTCGCCAGCAACAGGAGATGCTCTAACAGCTTGTCAAAGAAACAAGGGTACTCGGTAGAAAGTCTAATATAGTAAACGTGAAATACAGAGTTCAGAGATCTTTAGTGTTTGAGCATAACTTGCCACCCACTTCTCTCCCTGCAGACAGTGGGAAAAAGAGTACGTTTTAGTTTTCATACTCATTGACTTAGAAACAAAGTAAGTCAAGCTTCCTACGTGAATTCACACAGTGAAAAGTCCTTCCTCCAAAAATATACAGGATCACTCAACTCATTTTCATTCTCATACATCATTTAAAAAACTATTAAAACTCTGAATTTTTTTTTCAAGCAGCATATTTTGCATTTGTCACTGGCAGGTTTGTTGTAGAAATCCTAGAAAGTTAAAATTATAGCATACAAAAACATGTAAACAAAATGGACATACTTTAAAAGGCATGCATGCTCTTGAAGAAGATTAAAAAGTGTTTACTTTTGGTAAATAAAAGATATCTTGCTTAGCATTTTTAAAAGCACCTTAGTGATTTAGGAGCCTAAGTCCAAATAACTTTAATTTAGATTTGGGCTCCTAAACATCTAAATAAATTCTGTAAAATTACTTAAGCACTTTGAAAAATTTTTGCCGTATCTCTGCTCTTGAATCTGAGACAACATTCAAGAGTGTCTCACTAATGTAATTCAGTCATCAGCTGCAATTTTTTTGGATCCTCCATAACTTAGTTTATGGTATCTATGAAATTTTTTTCCAAAGAAGCTGAATATTTTGTGATACCACTTTGCAAGTTCCTTTTTCATAGACAACACAGGATACAACAATCAAATTTGCAGAGGAATATGATTGTATTACACGTTCCTTCTGAATAGCTGTTAGTGTCAAAGACTGTGTTATTTGTTCAATTTGTTAAAACTGAGAAAAAAAAAACTTAGGAAAACATCTGTAGCATAGCATTAGGTAAAAAAAATGAGCATTTTTGGCACTGTACTTTTTAAAATCCCAGCTTTTGGGCCCAAAGTATAGCAAGTTAAACGTACACAGTGGCAGCTGGGAAAGCCTCATCTGAAATGCAACATTTTTAAGGGAAGATTTTTTTTTTTGGAAGATGTTATTGCCTGATCATTAGCTGATGTCCAAGTAACATATATGGTGGAATTTAGCCTAAATAGTCATACCAAATGTATATATATATCTTAGCCCTGATATATATAATACAAGTATATTGCACGAACAGCACTACCAGAATCCATATTAATATAGTCAGGCGTAAAATGTAGTGTCTTGTTTTTTCTTGGTTTTGTTCTTCATTTATCTTCTTAGGATCCTGACTAACCAATTCTAACACTGTCTTTGAAATTTAATTGCAAGGTTGCTACTTTACCTTGGGCCGTAGCGTTACGGTCTGTACCTATACCTGTAAATATTATCTTGACATTAAATGTGCTTTGCAGTTCAGTAATACTTAGTTCATAGCTCTGTAAATAATTACTTGAAAAAGGAGAAGCTAGCCTAATTTTTACAAAGTGCATGGGGCAGCCACGGTTCTGTGTTTTGCCACCAGGTGTCTCCCGCCGCACACCAAAAAACACTGCATCAGCGAGTTTATATAAATCCACCCTCTATCAAGGATCCTATAGGCACAAGATTTGATAAAGCACTGGTAAAAATACCTCTACAGTTGGCTTTACTCTGTACTCAATTGCACAACTTCATCCAATTCACTGGGCTGGGTTTTTTTCCCTCCAAAAGTGGTCTAAAGTATGCTGCAGTTGCTGAAGAGACTTCTGTTTTTCTTGGTCCTCTGTTTGTTCGGTCTAAGGTTGATGACATCTCCACCATTAAGAGTGCTAGAATTCTGGTTGGAGTGACTTCCACCAGCTGTATTAAAAACACCTACCGAAATTAAAGACAAGAAAGTATTTGTATTTCTTTGCTTCCTGCAGCATAATACATTAACACTTAAGACACAACACTTACTAAGGCATAGCAATGCACTTCAAGCGCATACTCCAGTTTTTAAAGGCTTTATCTATTTCTGGGTCAATTCTGCAGCTAAATTTGAAGTAGAGCCAGTTGGAATTACTACTCAGGCCATATTTAAAGCTGGTATACATCTATGTAATTGGAGGGCAGCATATGCACTCATCTGCGTGTGTGTATGCTACTAATTGCATGGTAACAAAGTTATAGTTAGTTGAGTAAGAGAATAAAAGGAAAACATGATGATTTCAAAGTTAGAAACTTAGCTGAGATAAAGGTAAGGAAAAAGCCTGTATAAAACCAGAGTGCTTTAAGGAAAACAACTGAACTGAGTCAGAAATGCCTTAAAGAAGGACTACAGAAGTTCAGTGTTCCCTTACAAAAGGCAGCTTACAAAGACCTTCTTATTACAAGCCAGATTCTTTCACCGTGAGTCTCTTGTAAATCTGCACCAAGATGAGTAACACCAATACTAATTACATTAAAAAACCCAACAAGCATCCTTTCTCAAGTCCTTACCCAATGTTTGTTTAAAGAAATTTAATAAAAGGGCACTTGCCAAACATTGGCTAGAAACTTTAGCACAAATCAGTTTGACAATCTAGGGAGTCACAAAGTTATTTTACAGAAGGGAAATGAGACAATATCCTAAGATAGGAAGGTAGTAGTTAGACCCTGATTCACCTTGTATTAACTCCATAAGGAAACAGATGAGACCATAAGCTTTGATGGCACAAATTACTATCTTCTGTTGGTTTGGTTTTTTTTTTATTACAGTATACATACCAATCTTGTTACTGCTTGTATGTACTACTTCTGGATCTTCAGCTGTTTGCTGCTTCAGCCTTTGAAGATACTTATCAGCCAAATACTTAAAAACTGGAATGTTAAAAAGAAAAAAGGTACATCAGAATATGCCTAAAAATAATCTTCATATCAATAATAATACTTTTGTATCAAAATTCTGCGTGGTGACCAAAGTGCATTTGACACCACAGGTTTAGCATGATCTGGTTTAAGCAATGCTCTTGCGGGAGGCATGTGCACCTGAGCAAAATCAATCCAGCACACCCCAGTGTCTACCCAGTCTGCAGTACGAGAGTCTTGCACAGCAGACAGAAACATCTCAATACTCCTGAAATAAAGGTGGCACATACATACTGCCAAATGTCCCAATGCATGCAACTTGGAGCTTTTTAAAATTATGTAGGAATTTAATTTTTTTTTTTTTTGCAAGAAGCTTTAGAATAATAGCTGTCATGTGAAGTAAGGCTATTAATAAAACTTGGCAGCAACATTTTTCTAATTAACTAACGCTACCCTCATTTGTATTGGCGTACAGACACTCTACCTAGGATTCTGAAAAAAATCTACAACTATGGGAGAATTTTCAGAGCCTATGTCTATTACAACTATTCAAATTTGTAATTAATAACTCATATAAAGATGATACAGAAACATTTTACATTTTCTCTTGTAGATGTTTTTTTCCAAGGTGAATGACCTTAACAGAGGAGAAACAACTGGTTTACTATTAAGTTTGCCTGATCAAACAAAACTAAGTTATCAGAGACTATTAATTCATTATTATTCAAGCCTACTGCACAAAAGATAGCGACTGAATTTTGTAACAGTACTCTTATGAAATTAAACAGATACATTAAAAAGTGATACTTGGGAACTAGTAAAATATCATCAGTAGACAAAAGGCTGCAAGAGATCCAATCTTTTAACGTACTTTAAATATAACTAAACTTTGAAATAATTGTTTATATAAATTATTAACTATTAATAATGACAAAATAATCTGTTCAACAATTTGTATATTGTAATAATTGAACACATAATTTTTTTTGTAAAAGCTCACTGCTTACTGACAGTCATTAGAACTAAGCAGCTTAGCACACTGGCACTTCCAAGTACTGAAGATACACACCGTTTGTGGAAGAGAAAGGAAAGATGTACACAAAGAAACAGGCCTAACACGCTGATATCAAGTAATTCTAGCTATGTTTAAAGTGTACTGCTAAAAAAATATAAAAAGGATTGCCAACAGCATGCGACAACATGGGAAGTGACAGATCAGCTCCAAACAAGAGAGCTGTACAGTGCTAGGGAGCAGAGGGCAGGGCAGACACATGCTCTGCTGCATCTCCTACCTTCAGTTACATTTAGGTCTTCCTTCACAGATGCTCGGTAGAATCTTAATTTTAGCTTTTTTGCCAGTGCTTCTGCCTCTTCGCTGCACAAAAGAAGAATACTTTGTAAACAGTAATTTGTATTATCTGCCAGCATTTATTCTTACAGACAAAATGCTTCGCGGCAAGTTAAACATGGCAAGGTGGGTTAAGAAACTCAGTCAAAAAAAACCTGATGCTTAATTTCTTTACAATATCTCCACTATAACAAGAAGGTATTTTACATGCAGTTTCTTTATGACCAAAAGTAATTGCTTTTCAATATTTACTGACATCATTAACCAAAATTTCCCAAGGGTTCAAAGACAGGTGTCAGTGAAACCAAAAGGAAGGAGGCTGTAATTAAAAGCACTAGAATCAGGGCAACCACTGCAAATTCAAAACAATAACCAAAAAAGTAATCCGTAAGTATATTTTAATAAAGCAGTAGACTATGCAATCAGATGGGTGCAGATATGTAATCAACAATTAGTTTTTTCTGTGAAGTGAAAGAGAATTTGCGTTATGTTTTCAGGAAAAGCTGATGAAACTTATGAAAATTCCACCAAGACAAATCATGTCATCAGAAAGATGAAGTTACTGAGGCAGATGGAGTATTCCGAGAACAAAACCTAAGCGACATACCATGAATAAAGGAGGAGTTCAAATGCAATTTTGCTTTTCCTTTGAAAAATCCTCAGTATTCTTTGCAGAGGGAGTAGAAGCTGATTTATGATAGCAAACAGAGAACAAAGGAAGCCAGTGCAGGAAACAACAAAAAGAAGAAATAATTTAAATCTCTCAGGAAGATGGTAGAAATAAAGAAGTGGAGAATTATCAACTTCAGCATGCAATATTTTCTACATGATATGATCTGGTAAATAAAAATATTTGTTAAGCTGATCTTATGGCAAGAATGAAATTGGTCATATATACAAAGGCGGAATGAACTGACAGTAAAATCTGTAAAGAAAAATACAGTGAAAAAGGATCAGCACCATGCAGTTTGAGAATATGAACAGATATGTATTTCTATAGAGTTATGATGTTTTGATAAAAATGAGTAAGAAAATCAAATTAAAGAAAAGCGAAGCAAAGAATATTAAGATACTTTTTCAAACAACGCGTTTAATACTTCTTCATCTTTTTAGCAAGCATTCACTGGCCAAACTAGACAATGTACCTTCACTGGTGCACAGCACAGTTTATCAGTAACTGTAAATTTTAACAAGAGAGAAAATTTACAGGTTTAGAATTTCTGATAAAAAAAAAAAGAAAGAATCATATCGTGGCACAACCAAACTCTTCATGCTAGTCCATTATTTTTTTGGCTGACACTCCAGAAGAAGGCATGAAGCAAACAGCAAGCTTCTATGTTGGCAAGCACATGTGCCCAAGTAACTACAGTCATGCAGCAATACCTGTCACTTGTGCTCCTAGGGCACGTTTTGATGCAGGGGATAGTTTGGACAATCTAGATATTTTAAGTCCTCACCAGAAACTCCTATACTTTTTTTTTTAAACGTGTGTACACAGGGTCATATATGATTCTTTAAAAAGAGTAAGATAAATCTCCTACTTCTTTATACAAGAGTCATCAAGAAGATCAATCTTATTCTGCACAAGAACTGTGGGAATGTCTCCAACTTCAGTCACAACTTTTTCTTTCCAGGTAGGGATTGCTTTGAAGGACTCTCTATCAGTTGTAGAAAACACAAGAACACAAGCCTGGGCTCCTAAAAATATACAAATCAGTAACAAATACAAAAAAAGTATAAATCAATCAATCACAAACATATTTTAAAAGAATAATAGTACATAATGTATTTCAAATATGAGGGATTTTTCAAGTTTCTCCCATAAAACTGCATTTTTACCACCAGCTTGTGCCAAACCAATGGTCACGAAGTCCCCAAATGAAAACAGATTGCTGTATTATTTTGATCAATACATCCATTCTTCATGATGGCTATGAGTCTGTTACCTTTCAAGCAATTTCCAGCCTGGTGCATGTACACAGGGGAAAGGAATGGGAGGGGGTGTGGAAAGGAACGGAAAAAGGGAAAGGCAGGGGTTTGCTTATTGCTCAGTGTTTTCCAGTCAGCTTAATGGAGGCCAGAGGGCAAATATTTTTCCCTGTAAAGCACACTTCATGTGTAGCACAAAGCTGTTTTGTAAAGCTACTTTAAAGTACCGAAGAAAAGGACATTTAATTTTTTGTGTGCAATTACTGCTTTGATAATCCCTAAATCTTTATTTTAAAAAGGTTCCAACTGGCTGCAGAATCACTGATATTCATACCTAGACTAATTCAGAAAAAAATTAAGAGTGTAGTGCTAGCACCTCTACTTGATTCAAGTAGTCCATGAGCTTGTCAGCTGAGTAGGTCTCAAAGATCGTCAGCAGACTATCCCATCCTCATAGACTCTGTATTTTCTCCTTTCATAATGGTACAAAGCTATGCAATAGAAAATGTGTAAAGAAATGCCTTGCCATGACTGGACTCACACAGGGCTTTATACCTGGCACCTATTCATTTCAATCTTCTGTTCTTCGCCTCAGCTTCCTCAGGCTATGACAAAAGCCACATGTTCACTATAAAACTGATGACGGTTCTTTCAACCTTAAACTGAGATAAAATGCAAGGTCAAATGATGTCATTCTCCAGAAGTTCTTGTTTGCTGTCGATGGTCTAACTGCTGTGGATCCTGGCTGCCTTTAACAGGCTTAGCAGGGTGTGAGGTCTAACAGTATCCAAAAGAGGGCTGCCCCGTTCCAAAATGGACCAGGACAATCTTGCAGCCCGCCCTTTGTCATCGTTACTACAGCCGAAAGTGGCTGACAAGTGCAAGCTAGAGTAATGCTATAAAGGGTAGACAAACATGAAACCTAACTACTGTGCAACACAATGAGGAGCCTGAGAATCTGACTAATCAGCAACTGAATACCAGACTGATAAGCAAGATGTCTATTTTTCATCAAAAAACTAACAAGGGTCTACCTAAGATACCAATGGTAGAGGATGGAAGAGGTAGCAAGCATGAAGAAGTGATTAAATACTGACTTGAGAAGTATCTGTAACATGGACAGAACACGTGGTGCTGCTGATGACAGCCACTTGTGTATGTGCTTAGCACCTGAAGGAAGTATCTGTCCAATTGGAAAATGTGTGACTTCCATCAGATGGAAACTGGAAAGAAGATCCATGATACAACATTAAAAAAATAAATTATTAAATGCATACAGAGCTTCCTCCAACTCTTTGAATTTAGGCTGCTGAACTCCTTGCACTGTGTGATCATAAGCATGCAGCTACACCGGCTGCACATACTCGCCCATACATAGAAAACCGCATGATGAATCCACTGTCAGCTCCAATTTTGTTTCTCTGCAAGGCTAAATTAATTTGGCCCCTGGACAAAGAGGGCTCAGAAACAGGCTCTGAAGCACTCATTGTGTGGCCATGGATGAGCAGCTGATCCCTGAAGAACTGACAGCACACAACGCTCCAGGAGAGTGCGTAAGCCCTAGTGTAATGATAGCGGGACAGTGACCTGTGGGAGACGCAGACCTTGAAGTAACAGCCAGCACCTCTCTCACCCACCTTAGAGATGTCCTCCCCTTATCAGCAATAATTGGCAACAAAATCCTCGCATTTCCAAAGAAAGCTTGACCTTTTGCTTCTATAATATTGTGCTTGCAGACCTGATGCTAAACCAAAATTTCATGCCAGGCTCTTATAACTTCCCTTGTCCTTCATGAGTCAAAGTCTAGTGCAGAACAGCCACTGTATCTAATAGCTTGAACTGCTAATATATGCTGTCTACTGGGTGTATCCACAGGATGACTACGTTCAACTTCACAGCAGCCTCTTCACTATAAAGATCTTGAAGGCAGAGATCTAACTGCACTAAGCTGGCCACGAGTCATGAGCAAGATTTCAAGATACCCATGCTGATATTTTTTTTTAAAAAACCACCAGGTTGCTTGTGGAAGTGAGGCCAGTAAATGTGCTCGAAAGTTCTTCTGAACATTCCATATTTTAGCGTATCAGTCCCAGTAACTAGGAGAAAAAGGCTTTGACTTGAAACAACTGGGGAGAGCAGAGCAGACAAGGCCAGAAGAGTGAAAAAAAGCTCCAGAAGAATCAAGAATCACCTTCTAAGATTTATATGCTGAACTTGTCAGCTATAAAATAACAGAATAATCTATTTCCACATAAGGATAAAAATAAATATGAAAAGAAATACCTTTCTCTGAAGAAATGATAATCATCAAATACGACTGACAACCAGAAAATATTACCAAAACCATCCCTGTTAGTTGCCAAAACAGATGATGAAATATTAAAAGGTCAGGGGACTATACCACCCTGAAACAGCATGGTATAACTACTATTTTATCTCTAAATAACGTAATTTTTCTAAGATTTTACACCATAGTGATATAGTTTTCCCAGCCATCAGGTAATTAGTTTGACAAAAACTGAATGATGGCATCTTTGCCAAGTCATTCATATCTCTCATGTTAAAAAACAAAAATGAAAGATTTTCACAAACATTGTTAAATTATATGCAGAGAAAGCCTAAGTAAGCAATTTGTAACTGGCTAAACATATAACCTGCCTTTATATGACTGAATAATACAGTTTCCATTTTATGAAAGTAAATATGCTTTCATTATTACTCCGCTGATGTGCTCAAGGCAGCCTGTATTAGCAAGAGAACTGCTCTACATAGTTAACTATCTGTCTAGGATGACTGGTGGATTTTTTTTTTCCCTTGGATTAATTCCTAAGCACCTCAGCTATAATTTTTGGAACATTCACCAATATATGTCTTACAGAAGTAACAAAACACTTTTAGAGGGAAAAATATAATTTAGCATTTGATTGTTTGAATGGCTACATTCCAGGCAGTTTCTGTGCATATATTTGTCTCATTTTGTTCTATGTTTTTTAAACAGCGCTACTGAACACCCTGATAAAGCGCCACTTAATTAAGGCAAAGATCTTACATTAAGGGGAAAAACATTTAAGAACCAAAAAAGGTGAACTAAACATGCTTTGCACAATCACAAAATAACTAAAATTCTTAATACAGAGATAGGAAAGTATCTTAGAGATGTGCAGACCAAAAAAAAACCCAACTACCAAATAACAAACATGCTATTTTCACCTCTATAGTAGGCCTTAGTTATTGCATCAAATTCTTCTTGACCCGCAGTGTCCCATAACATTAGCCTGACATCTTCATCATTAACTCTGAAATAAACAACACGGTTTTGTAATCAATACAACGAACAAGAGCAATTTACAACAACTGACATGCAGAGATTTCTATGTCCACAATGTAAGAATAATTAATTTCAAATGTAATGACTTTGAAATAGGGGTCTGGAGGGTGGGGTGAGTGAGCAGTTGCGTGGTGCTTAGTTACCACGACACTCTACGTAAGAGGAAAAATAATACCAACTTCAAAACAAAACATAGGTGCCTGAATAATGGTCCTTTTGTCTTTTTAATGAGCTTACAAAATGTACAGAATTTCATTGCTTCTAATTAGCATAGTATTTTCCATTTTATCAATTATAATTGCTATCTGCTTATATTACATAAAGAGACCAAATCTACAGCATATTTAATTATTTTTTCCACAGTCACTTTAGTCTATATTGGCTAATACATATGCGTAATAGTTTTAGTATAAGTAATTCCACTTCCTCCACAAAAAATTAAAAAAAAAAATAAAATCAACACGTGGTAGAATACAAACAAAACTTGTCAAAAAGCTTAGTACAACAGAGGTTCCAAATTTTATTTTGCCTTTGAGTTAGAATTCTAAATCTTGGATAGAAAATAGAGTGGTATAATTTTAGCCCACTGTGCAACAGAGAAAACAACTCCCTTTACCGTGCTTTGGAGACAGCAGGCTTTGTGTTTCAAGTCTTTGTAAATCGCAGGATTAGAATAGAACAAAGAAAGAGAGGGAAAGGTAAAAATCAATAGTGTGGCATCTTTTTAATACATACTGGATTTGTCTTTCCAGGAAATCTACACCAATAGTTTTCTTGTAGTCTTTTGTGAAAATCCCCTTGCAGTATCGCTGAATCATACTGGACTTCCCAACAGCTCCATTTCCTACTACTACCACCTTGATGGCCACCTCCATATCTTCTTCCAACATCTTTGCACTTCAGGTGTCTCTCTGGTTTATTCAGGAAACTATTGATTCTGTAAACAAAGTAAATGGCTATGTTCATACAAAGGCTGTGAGTAGAAAGCAAGAGGAAAGACGATCACACCTGAGGATTCGCACAGACAGTACAATTTATTTCCAGCTCTGCCACAGGCTGCTTAAGTGATCTCAGGCAAGTTATTTAATCAGTCTGTACTTTGATTTGCCACTTATTAATTGGAAATTAATATAACTGTTCATAAAAAAATATCCTTCCGCTGTACAAATACATTGTTGTATGTTGATGCTCTGCTGGCAACACATACAAGATGCTCAACTGGTCAGCCTAGCATAAGTACAACTTCCAACTTCAGCCACTGTTCTCTTATATCCAGTTCAGATATCATCACCTGACACCAATGCTGGTGGCTTTGAAGACATAAATCTACTTAATTCTCTGATTATAACCCTTATCCCAGTTCTTATGAACATGTCTAAGTTGGTCTTTCTGGGGAAGCAGATGAAAAAAAAATCAAATAAATTTGTGTGCCTTTTTTTTTTTTTGCATGTGAATCGAAGCACTGAATGTACTAAATATTATCGGATAATTCTGAAGATTATGCATTTTCCAAAGGTCTTTTTTTTTTTAAACAAGAAACTAAATAATGCAACTGTCTTAAAACATTTTTTAACTAAACTTGTAGATAATTTCTCCTATTCACACTGAATGCACAAGTTATTCACATTTTAAAAGTCTGTATGGTAAGTGTATTACATGCGGCCATAATCCCCCATCACACAGCCGCTGCAGGGGAGCCACCTCACTTCTCTCCGGTTACAGTTCTGCCCTGTCCACCCCTACATTCGCTGGAGACTGAACTGAAACACCAACGTGCAAAACAGGAAAATAATTTATTGGGACTACTGGGGAGATATTTAACTCAAGTTCTGGTGGTGGGTGGTGGTTTTTGGTTTTCGGTTTTGGGGTTTTTTTTTGAGGAAGCAACGGAGGCGCACATAAAAGCGAAGTTCCCCCCCCCCAATTTTGCCGCCGGCACGTTGTCCCAGGAACCCTCCGCATCTGCAGGGCGGCAAATTCCCACCCAGGAGGAGAACTCGCCCTCCCTTGCCAGGAGGGGCTGACCCCCCGGGACCACACACACGCACCCCGTGCGGGGAGAGCTGGGGCTACCCGATCCCCCCGCGCAGCCTCGCCCTGCCAGACGATGTTTTGGGGCTAAACATCGGCATTCACGCATTTTTACCGGGTGCCCGGCACGCTGCGCGGAACCTGCCGCAGGCCGGCCCCCCGCACTCCGGGCGGCCGTTTCGGGCGCGGCCCCGCGCTCGACCCTGCCCGCCGGCCGCCGCCACCGCCACGCTGAGGGCGGAGGCTCGGCCTCCCCGCTCCCCTTCCCGCGGCCCCGGCCCCTCCGGCGCCCACCCCGCCGCCTTCCCGCTCCCCGGCAGCACCTTCCCGCCACGGGGCCCCGCTCCCCGCCCGCCCGCGGCCCCTCTCACCAACCCCTGGCAGCAGCGGGGCGGGCGGCGCTCCCTCCGAGAGCACGGCGGCGGCTCCGCCTCAGCGACGGCGAAGGAGGGAGGCAGGGAATGGGGGAAGGCGAGAGGAAACCGCTCGCTGGGGCCGACCCAACCCGGACGCACATCCCGGCTCCCCCGCCCGGAAACGTCGTCAGGCTCGGGGGCGCCGCTCGGGAGGTGCCCGCCCGCTGCCTCCGCGGGAACGCGGGGGGGTGGTCGTTGGGCCAGGGCCTGTCCGGTAGTCACTCCGGTGTGGTTTGGCTTCGCGGCCGCCCGAGTCCGGGGGGAGACGGCGCCTGGCTGGGATCTGCCGGGGGGAGGGATTTTTGGTCTGTGTTCCCCAGGACAGGCCGGGGGGAGGCTGATCTTCCCGGCCCCTGGGTGCATTCATCCGTGCTTCGCTCCCTGCCCGGCGGCCTTTCTTCCTCGCCTCATCCTCCGTGGAAAATAAAACTTGGCGTGACCATCCACGGGCTTTCCTCAGGCTCTTACAGCCATCGCTGGGAGCAGCTGCCCTTCTTGGGGGGGTAGTGACCATTTTTTTTTTTTTTGACCAAGGTGTGACCGCACCAGGTCTCACCCCATCACCGTGGCACGTCATTGCCAGCTCCTGCACTTTATATAAAACAGGATATTACGGGTTTTAGCATAACTAGACATGATAGTGTTCTGAAAAGTGGATTCTTTTACTGGGTGTGCAATAACCCAATTCACACACTCCCAGGAGAGATACTGCTCTTTATTTGAGGTCTGGGGGTGGATATTCCACAAATCAAGCAGACCCGAAGCCAGTTACAATTATACAATAAATTCTTACATGTTCTACCGATTTAATACATATTCGTTCTAATCTATGTAGGTTGCTTAATGGCATTAGGTCATTCTTCTTGGCTCCCCTTCAAACCTTTCTGCACGTGTCTTCCTCTCTTCAGGGGTCCTTAGTGGTCTCTGGTGGTCCTCATGGATTAAGTGCCCTAACCCTTTTTATCCATACAGGCTTGCGTGTCACCTGAGGACAACTCACAGCTGCTTCCTCTTGCCAGCTTTCCTTTGTTCTTCCAAAAGGAACATTTGTCCTTGGTCAGATGGATAGTGCTGAAGGCCAAGACGTTCTGTCTTTAAGCTTAAGGTCAAATGCTAAACATAATTCTTGTCAATGTTACATGAACAATGTTTTTGATCAAAAAGGGGTGTAGGTTCCTGTTGATTAAACACAAACAATACCTCTTCTTTTCAAGAGGGTCCATTCCTTTATAGTAGTCTTAAGATCTCAAGAGGTTCTGTTGGTTTTTGATTTTTTTTTTTAAGTTAGACTGATAAAAGATGTTCCCTGCCTTACAGGGGCTGCTCTCAGTGGCCTCCCCCCAGCACTCCTGTTACTCATACAGCCGAGTCACGCTGGGGTGTTACCAAATTCATGTCACTGAAAACTGCCCTGCACAAATCAGGTCTCCTTATCCCTGTCCTGAGCTTCCCAAGGCTATGTCTTCACTTGAGAGTAGATTGCTGTTGCCTGTGCCTAAATAAATACCTTTTGGATTAGCACATTTTGCAGCTACACCTCAAAAGAATAATTAAACTTCACACATGGTTTTTATTCTGAAATTTATGCTTTCATTTTGTTAATGCTGACCCTGGCAGCTAGTCCCAGAGTCCATCTGATGCCAGGACTTGTGTGTGCCAAGAGGCCTTGAATTAGAGAGCCCTCCCATTAACTCAGAGAGAAATTTCTTACCTCCCTAATTATGCCAGGAATGCTCCTTATTGTACTTCCCAGGTTTCATCACGGGAAACACAAGGTGCGTGGCTGGGATTCATCTCACCTAACACCCATATTGTAAACATTTGTATGGTATGGTTCAGCATCAGATGGCTGTCAGGTAGGTGAACTACTCCCTCCGTTCCCTCTTTTGACCGGAAAGGGAGCCTGTGGCCACAGCTGTATAAGATCAGAGGAGACATCCTATCCTAAGTGCCTAATTTAGGCAGTAAATTAGTGACTACTGCAAATAATTTTAGTTTTTAATTTTCTGTCCTTTAAATTCCGTATCTTGGGTAATGCTTTTATGACGTACACGTCATAGGCTAGAACTTGTACTATGACTTGTCTGTCACACTGGCGATGCACAGATGTTTCTTTGTGAAACTCCAACAATTCAGTGAGGCTAAACCATTCCAGCATGTCTTACAGGAATATTGAGAGCAATTCAGGAATTTTTTTCTTATCATGTCCCACAAAGGAAAGAGAAGAATGGAGGAACTGATACATTCACAGATTTCAGAGCTTTAGCATATATGTGATTTGATGACACATGATGAGATCAGCCAGCAGTGTACTTGTTTGCAACTAAAAAATTGTATCTCTTTTCAATTTCTCTAAATTAAAATTCCACTCATTGGATCTTACTATATCTTTTTCACAGAGATTGACTAGCACCTACTCTTGGATATGTTTTTCATTTGCAGGTACCTGGACACAGCAATGAAATCAGCTGTGAACTTGCTCTTCAACAAACTGGAGATCCCAAGCCTGGTAAGACATCTATCACAATGCTAACTTTTCAGCATCTAGATCACTTTCTGTGACACTCCTTTGAACACTTGACAGTTTTTTGATGTTATAAGCAGATACACCAAATTAGGAAACAAATGATACCAAATTAGTGTTATGGTAGTAGATGTACAGAGGTTAGGCAACCTTCTACTTTGTATTCCCCTTTACAGACCCCCGGAAGGTCATGCTGATCCCTTTCACCGTACCATTTCACCAAGGTCTCTCCTTCAGACAGTTTTCTGCACACTTTCCTGTGATTACTGCTTTACAGGGCTTTTTGAGCACATAGCCCATATTCTTTTTTTTTTTTTTTTTCTTTTTCCCCAGATGTATTACAGTGCAGCTAGCTACAATGAAATTATTTTGTTTGACTGGAAGGCAAATCAAATTGATCTATAACAGGAAAGTAATGCTGTTCTTTATTAAAGTAATCTGTTTGTTAACAGCAAGCTTTACATGAATATAATTATTTGATTAATCAATAAAAACATTAAATAATCTTTCACCAAGAGTCCTTGGTAGTCCCATTAGAGTCACTCTGGTTGCTGATATCTCCTTAATCACAACCATGTTTTAAAATCTCTCAGTGAGGCATTAAATTAATGCATCTACTGCGTACCCTGTTTTTTTTTCCACACAGTGTATGCATTTCAGCCAATGCAATCCTGAAAAAAAATCAGAGACAGCAACTTCTTGAAATAATTTGTTTTCTGTGAAAATACACTGCTTGCTGGACTTTAAGTTGCTATGTTTTTGTTAATACGATGAAAATATTTCCATTTATATATGTTTATATTTTACTAGTTTAAATTCTTTTGAAATTGGATTTTAATGTGGCTGCTTGTATAGAATACCTAGTAGCTGAACTGCATGCTAGTAAGTCATTAAGAGTAAGATTGTACAGCTGAAGTAGAACACACAGGGTCAGAAACACAAGGGAATGGTGATGTGCTCCTTTGAAGGGAAGACTAACATCACTCGTTCCCGTAAGCTCCTAAACTTACGGGGGTGACAGTGGACCTCGCCATAGCGAGGCACGCAGCCTACAATTCCCTGTCTAGGCTTTCAGATGCTTCTTCACAATTCAGTATCTCAGACCCATAGATACAAACAATCTGGACTTTGTGAAAGGTTTGGAAGCCGAGGTTTGCCTCTCAAATCGACCGCCACTGATATTCTTCATTATTCCTTTCTCTCTTTCTCTCCCTCCCATTACAGAGCTTTGCAAGCTTGCAATTCTGACCTACCATTTTCTTCTTACCTACAATTTCTACTGTTACTGCTTATTTTTGTAGATTTTATGTACTATTCTCTCTAAGATATCAGAAGAACTGATTTTCCAAACAATGCCTGTAAGGAGTCATCTGAGTAGCCTAAAATAAAAATGATCCCAAGCTTTTCATTAGATTCCCAGCTTGCACATCACAGCCAATATACTCTCCTCTCAAAGCAGCTTCATGCATTCTTTCTTTAGTTATACAGAACCTTTGCTGAAAGTTGGAGAAAAAATATACAACCTAATTGCAGGAACATCTAAGTATGAAAAAAACCTGTCTCTTGGGTGCCACAGTGTCAGTATCTGTGCAGTATTTTTTAATGGGAAGCCTATCTGTGAAATACAAAGTCCCATTTTTTTTTAAATCAATATTTGCTTGCATTTTTGACACTAAAAATTTATCCTACAAATAATCCAATTTTGCTTGGCATCTAAATGAAAAAAAACCAGACAAAAATAAGTTCTTTGAAGCTATACAATTTTTAATTGCAATTTATTTTTAATTATCATACTTTTCATTTATGTATCATATTCAGTTTTAATTTTTATATATTTCACAAATATATAAAAATATAAATTTTGAGTGTATTCTTTTTGTATTTTTGGAAACAGATTATTGTATGATACAGTCTGACATTGTCGTTTTGTAATCCCAGGGCTGGGGCTATGGCAACAAGAGAAAGTAAGATGTGTTGCACTGAAGTATTTTCATGGCTGTTTTTGTAATTCTGAGCATGCCGATGTTTAAGACTGCAGTTATTAATGCACTGTTGTGTAAATTTTAAATATGCCCAACCCAAATGTGATCTATGAGTAGAAGTTAATGAATCTTGAGATGTTAACAGTTCTGAAGATGTTTCTCATGCTGAAGGCAATAGTTTAAATGCTTAGGTGTAAATGAGGTAAATAAAGCAAGATAAGTTGCTGGCAGCAGTATTTTCAGCCAATTTCCACCAATATATTCAGCAATGCTGTTATCAGGTACAAGCAATGTGTCGTACAATCATAGAATCATAGAATGGTTAGGGTTGGAAGGGACCTGCAAAGGTCATCTAGTCCAACCCCCCTGCAAGGAGCAGGGACATCCCCGACTAGGTCAGGTTGCTCAGAGCCTCATCCAGCCTGGCCCTGAATGTTTCCAGGAATGGAGCATCCACCACTCCGGGCAACCTGTTCCAGTGTTCTATAACTCTCATTGTAAATTTTTTTTTTCCTAATATCCAATCTAAATCTACCCCCCTCTATTTTAAAACCATTACTCCTTGTCCTATTGCAACAGGCCCTACTGAACAGCCTCTCCTCATCTTTCTTGTAGGCCCCCTTGAGGTACTGGAAGATCGCTCTTCAGCCTCCTCTTCTCCAGGCTGAACAGCCCAAACTCGACAAAACAGAATTTCTAAATCTAGTTATTTCTATTAACTCTATAAAGGCTGATAATTGATCTGTGTACTGTATGTTTTTTGAGTAATAGAAATATAGAGAGAAGAGAAATGGAAATATTTGAGGATTGAAACACTAAATATTAGCTAATTCAGTTGTATATATTGAAGAATCATGCATAGTTACAGTATTTGCTATAGCTTACTTCATCTGGAAATGCATTTGCCCAAAGCAAATGCTGACAGTGTTTCAAGTTGTGTATTTTCCGATTTACCGATAAATCAATATTAGCGGAGTTGTTTGTAATAACGGACTTGCTTCTCTTTTCCTCCTGTTGCTACTTTAAATATGTAGCCAGTGAATGAAATGTAATGGCTGCTTGAGAAAGAGAAATCTGCCACCACACGAGAAGGAAATTAAGATATTATGGGTAATCATCAGAAAGTATTTCCTGGTAGTAGGATATACAGACTCTTCTAAAATATTTTGGAGAACACAGCGCTTACTATAGTCAAGCAAATGATTGGCTTATTTTTACTTTATTTTCAGGAAGTGTTGTTGATTGGAGCATTACATCTGAATTTCCAGAACTTGGAGTGGTAGAAATAAATCTTAAGTTCACAGTGTTACATTTAGTCACCTGAGTTCATCTAAAATCATGTAAGAGAGGCTCTATGAGTTTTGGATATACTGAGGATTTACAGCTTGCCTGGAAATCAGTGGAAGAACCAATCTGAGTAACCTAGAAAACTGTCACCTGTATATGTACGTACATACATATATATATATGTACCTTGCAGTACATGTACATATGTTGACTGAAATATCTTGTGAAAATGCATTTTTTACTTTTGTGTATTTTGTGAATAAACACTTTGACAGCATTTCTGGGAAGAATTAAGAAGATAGAATAGAAACGAGATACAAGGAATTTGACAATAATCCTGTGAAATTAAAAAATATTCCAATTAACTGGTTTGTTAAAACTGTGAAATGTCTAATAGAAAAAAAAATGAAATGTCGCAACAATCATTACCATGGGGAAATTAGTTTGCTACTCAAGAGGATAAAATCAAAAGGTCTAAGAAGTCAGAGGAAAACAGACATTTCCACTGCTTTAATCTTGAGAACTTACATGAAAATACACACAATTAATTAAAACAAAGCTACTCAGAGACCTAAGCTCTGAAGAGTTTTTCTTGCACTGTCATTTTAAGTGCTGATCAGACTTTCTGTGGAGCTGTGTTTTAATCCTCATGTGAAATTAGAGGAGAATGTTCCTATGAAGTGCAAAACCTTCCTAATGATAAAATAATGCCATTCAGGAACGGGAGTCACCAGAATGCAGTAAGTTGTAGTTAAGTGAGGTCGTTCTCAGAGGCGATTATGGGTTTTACAAATATAGTAATTTGCTGCTTTTCTTCATAGATACATTGTCATTCATCAGCATTTAATTTTTCCCACATTTTTCAAATTCTCTTTGGTGACACTGAAGGCTTTATAGGAAATAGATGAGAAATACCTTGCGTGACCTTATCTATTTTGTGGCCCAGTCTTGGCAGTCGGTAAGATGTACGTACCAGTGTAATAGCATTTGAAACTTGCAGTGGCAGGAATTAGAGAAAAAAAACCACATACGTACGTGGATCCCTGTAGCTAGGCATGTAATGTATTTGCCTGGTTGCAGATTTTTCTTATTTGATTAATTTTTCAGGGACTGGAATAATTAATAATTGTCACATTGGTAGAAGTGGAAAAAACCCAGCTTTGTGTACAATGAGTCATATGTGTGCAAGCTATTTTTGAAGTAAGTTAATGTCTTATGTGAGACTCATGTAAACTTATTTTAAACCTTCTCTGATAGACAGAAGGTGTTAATTTACTGCATTGAGCAGTCAGCATCTTTGTATCCTTGTTTTTGGAAGCATTACTTCCCCACATTACAAATTCGGCATGCCGGCAGGTGTCTTTGCAGACGCTTGTTGCTAGAAAGCAGTTTAAATGGGGACTGCTGCGTTATGTGCTGTTACTCCAGTTCAGCCTGTGGAGTTTAGCCCATTTCAGACAAAAAATAACATGAAACAAGCTATATTTTTGAGATTATAATAAGCCAATTTTGTTTTAGGACATACCTTTTTTGAAATCAAGACCTTTTGATAATCACTGTCTGAATAAAACTTTGAAGTATTACACGACTACAAAACAACACAAGTATTTGGGGAAAATGTTGCTATGTTCTACCACAGTCGGGAAGAGACTTGTATTTACCTACCATATGTTACAAATTTGTCTATGTGATACCTCATCTGGTTTCTACTGTGAAATGCCATCTGTCTTGTACTCAAAATACATGGAAAAATAACTGCTGTACTCTGTAACAAAGATATTGTGGATAAATATTTTGAGATTAGTGCAGATCTGTAGGTATTTTGTATTATTAACTTTATATATTTATGTAGACATACAGTTATCTTTTAGCAGAACATATAACAATATCAAAGTATACAATTATTAAGGTATTGATGCTTGCAGTTAAAGGAGACCTGGAAGGTATCTGTGATGCTGTGGCCAGCCACTGGTAGATCATATGGCAGACGGTTCCTAACCTGCATCTGCAGTTACATCCTAAACTTCACAGCACTGTGAGATGAACGTGTCCTAATATACAAGTTGATGGATGAGAATGTCTTCCATATTTTGGTGTTATTACTGGATTACTTTTCAAGCTTTCCTCTCCCTAGAAAAGCTAATGAAACTCAGTGAGTGCCATTGTGGATCTAGAAGGTCTGAACAGTTGGGATAATCTCCTTTCAGGTTTTAGAGCCTTGCTGCAGTACAGCCTTCAGTAATAAAAGCAAGACATATTGAGATCCATAAATAAAATCTTCTTAAAAATCAGTAAAATGTTCTTCAGGAAAAGACTTCTGAAATGGCCAACTCTAACATTGTTATACTGAATATCTCCACCTACGTGCAGGATGAATAAAAGCAAAATGTACCGGCCAAATGGCAAGGATCAAGAGCCCAAAATATCTCTTTCTCATTCTATGAGATTTTTTAAAAGGTGCCTGAGAGACTAGAGAGTGCATTTTTACTGTAGAGTGTCAGAAGAAAATGTAAAAAACGTCTCTATTAAATGTTCTCACTATCTTAAAAGACATATAATGAAGCACTTCATCTGGCTGGCTTTTGTGGCCAATGGCAATAGTAAGTCTTTTAAAAAAGAGAATAAAAGAGAAAAAAGGAATTATTGCATCTACATGTTGTGTGGGGAGAAGCTGTGGCATAAAGAGGATTGAATATCTTGACATTTCATGTGTAGGAAATTTAAAAGCTTGGTTTTGGTGGCTACGTTAGACTTAGAACTTTGCTATTTTATCCTGCAATCACACTAATTCTTGTGCTGCCTATTTTGATGTCTGCGTAACTGATACTTGATACCTTCAGGTAAGTATCAATCTTCCTTAGTAACCTCCTCATGATTCCAGAGTGCGTAATCTTGCTCGTCACTTAGACACCACCCACTGAACATACTCAGTAACAGTACTGACTGTCTTTTCACAATGTTTATACGTAAAGAAGACTCTTTGACAACTGGAACAAAATATTTACATCCTTTTAAAGACCAATAAATGCATTAGAAATAGCTTAAGGACATTAGGGCAGATTTGGCATGCCTGTAAAGAAATAAATTACTGAGTTGCATTTATATGACATTAAAACAAAGGCATTATTCTGCAGGAGGTGGAATTAGGAAGGTGGTGTAGGTAAAATTAACTTGGATGGGGAAGCTCAAATCAGTTAGAAAGGTTTGGTTTTCAGTATCAAAAGGCAGAGGGGAAAATACAGAATCTGAAAATCTTTTTTGACTCTTGCTCCTGACAGAAGGTTTAAAACAGAGTTTATGTGTTTAGATAAAATAGATTCAGATTGTCAAATGTAATTACCAATTAGAAAAAGATCAAATTAAAAAAAAACCACAAAAGGATTACAGAAATGCAAAAAAAAAAAAAAAAGGGGGGTATTATGAACATACTAAAAAAGTGATTTAATTGGCAAAGCCCTTTTTGTTGTGTTTCATAGTGTCAGTGAATGAAGACTGCACGACATCCTTCTCTCTAAACTAGAGAGACATGGGTTTGATGGACGGACCACTCGGTGGATAAGGAGTTGGCTGGATGGCCGCACTCAGAGAGTGGTGGTTAATGGCTCAATGTCCATGTGGAGACCGGTCACGAGTGGCGTCCCTCAGGGGTCCGTGCTGGGCCCGGCCCTGTTCAGCATCTTTGTCAGCGACATGGACAGTGGGATAGAGAGCACCCTCAGCAAGTTTGCCGATGACACCAAGTTGTGTGGTGCCGTCGACATGCTGGAGGGGAGGGATGCCATCCAGAGGGACCTGGACAGGCTGGAGAGGTGGGCCCGTGCCAGCCTCATGAAGTTCAACCAGGCCAAGTGCAAGGTCCTGTACCTGGGTCGTGGCACAAATACAGGCTGGGTGGAGAATGGATTGAGAGCAGCCCTGAGGAGAAGGACTTGGGAGTGCTGGTGGATGAGAAGCTTAACATGAGCAGGCAATGCGCCCTTGTGGCCCAGAAGGCCAACCGCATCCTGGGTTGCATCAAGAGGAGCGTGGCCAGCAGGTCGAGGGAGGTGATTCTCCCCCTCTACTCTGCCCTGGTGAGACCCCACCTGGAGTACTGTGTCCAGTTCTGGAGCCCCCAACATAAGAAGGACATGGACCAGTTGGAGAAGGTCCAGAGGAGGGCCATGAAGATGATAAAAGGGCTGGAGCACCTTTCCTATGAGGACAGGCTGAGAGAGTTGGGGCTGTTCAGCCTGGAGAAGAGGAGGCTCCGGGGAGACCTGATAGCGGTCTTCCAGTACCTCAAGGGGGCCTACAGGAAAGATGGGGAGAGACTGTTCTGTAGGGCCTGTTATGATAGGATGAGAGGTAATGGTTTTAAAATAGAAGGAGGTAGATCCAGATTAGATATTAGGAATAAAATACTTTAAATGATGGTGGTGGAACACTGGAACAGGTTGCCCAGAGAGGTGGTGGATGCCCCATCCCTGGAAACGTTCAAGGCCAGGCTGGATGAGGCTCTGAGCAACCTGATCTAGTCGGGATGTCCCTGCTTCTTGCAGGAGGGTTGGACTAGATGAGTTTTGAAGGTCTCTTCCAACTCTAACAATTCTATGATTCTATGATTTTGTTATAGTCTCCCTGATGTTTAAGTAAACTGAGAACTGGTAAAAATGAAGCATATGTGAGCCAGAGAACCTTTGCTTTACTTAAACATTACGAGGATTATAACAAAATTGTCAATCATTTACTTTAGGATTTTCTTCTCTGGCATACTCTAGAGAAATAAAGACCATAATTTTGACAATCTGCCAGGCTGTATTTTAGCCCCCGTTATGCAGAAGCTTGAATTCTGTCAGGAAAAAAAAAACCCAAAATAATCTTTATTCAGTGGGCTGATACACACCATTAACTCCTAAGGAGGTCAGTGAAAGCTGAGCAGGGACTTTGCTTCTGAGGAGCTGTCTGCTACTTGTGTTCTCCAGCTCTTGGCCCAGATTCATCCCCTCGTGTCTATAAACAGACACCTAAACGAGGAACTCTTGTGCCAGAAGGACTTACTTCTGCTTACTCTGCTTACTTTCCAGATTGAGTACAGAGTCACAGAAGGGTTGAGGTTGGAAGGGACCTCCAGAGGTCATCTGGTCCAACATCCCTGCTCAAGCAGGTCCACCTACAGCTGTTTGCCCAAGACCATGTCCAGACAGATTTTTAATATCTCCAAGGATGGTAACTCCACAGCTTGTCTGGGCAACCTGTGCCTCCTGTCCAGAGCAGGACACAACACTGCAGGTGTGGCCCTGCCAGTGCTGAGTAGAGGGGAAGGATCACTCTCCTCTACCAGCTGGCAACACTCATCCTCATGCAGCCCAAGGTACCATTAACCTTCCTTGTCGCAAGGGCACACTGCTGGCTCATGTTCTACTTGATGTCCACCAGGACCCCCAGGTCCTTTTCTGCCAAGCTGCTTTCCAGTTGGGTGGTCCCAGCATGTACTGGTGCCTGAGATTGTTCCTACATAGGTGCAGGAATTTGCATGACCTTTATTTTAATTTTATCAGGTTCCTATCAGTCCATTTCTTATTTATAACAAATTTATAAGAAACAGAGAAATAAGAAATAAATGTCTTGTAAATAAGAAATTATTTAGATAATGAAAGATTATAGAGAAGGGATATATTTGTTCTATTTCCCTTTCCCTATGGCAGAGCATCTATGCCTAAGTCATTCCTGATAAATATTTGTCTTGTTGATTTTTAACAAGCTCCAGTAATGAAAACTTGGCAAGTCTCCCCAGGCACTTATTTACTGTGAGGAG
The DNA here is from genome assembly GCF_036417535.1 of Chlamydotis macqueenii. Taxonomy (NCBI): domain Eukaryota; kingdom Metazoa; phylum Chordata; class Aves; order Otidiformes; family Otididae; genus Chlamydotis; species Chlamydotis macqueenii. The sequence continues at coordinate 27,490,946 of NC_141558.1, forward strand.
GTTTTTCCTCATGTCTACCCTGAAATCTTTCTTGCTGTGATCATTGCTTTTCCTCTGTGATTTTTTTTGCAAATCAGCAGGTTTCCACCCTTCTTTACCAGTGTTCTCTTTATTAAGCTACACAGCCTCACTTTATTTATCTTATCTTTGTGATTTTAGATCTTTGCTGGACACTCCAGTTTTCGTGTATCCTTCTTAAAATATGATGACCAGCTGCAAAAACCATACTTGTGCCCTCACTTGTGGACTTTTGGTTTGGGTTTTGGTGATGGTGCCTACTGAAATTAAAAAAAAAAAAAAAAAAAACCAAAAAAAAAGCTGAACTACTTTGAGCTGAACAGCCATGCAAAAGACTCATTGTGCTCACTAGATTCAGTGAAGCTTCATCTCACTCAACTTTATCCAATTTTCATAATGACAATGCAAAAGACAGACTTTGGAGTTTGTTTGGTTTGGAGTAGAAAATCTCAAGCATGCTTCCTGTATCTGTAAAATAATATGTATCAGCTAACTGTGATTTCAAGCTGTGTCTATGTAACATCATTTCCTTGCAGTCCATCTGCAGAGGATGGGCATCCAGTTTAAATTATCATTTTGACGACCTGTGTTCTCGGCAGAGAGAGAGAGGACTCCTGGAGGGTGATTCATCTTGGGATAAAGTATCAAAAATACACTGGAGACCTTTTGCTCTCTGACACATCTCTTTCTCCAGTAACCCCTGAGGCAGCCAAATCAATTAGCTTAAATTAGACTCTTAACCTTTAGATGGCTAAATTAGGTGAGTGAAAGTAATTAGCAACAATATTCTGTTTCAGAAATTCTCATTACTACTGCAAAAAAATACTACTGCAAAAGATGACCTCATTAAATATTATCCTGCTGACTGCTGTGTCCAGTGTAACTGAACAAAAATGCTTGTAAAAACAAAATAGGCACGGTTGTGAGCTATCTACTCAGTACACTGTACACACACATCACAACTAATGACCTGTGGTGAATCTGCTAAAAATGCCAAGGGTTGAATCACTGCAGGATGAGCAAACCGAGCGGTAGGAATTGTCTGGTTTTGCAGAGATTAAAAAATAATATAAAACATCACGTTGAAAAAGATTTGCAGGCATCTGCAGCACAGACTCAGAAATGTGCAATTTCTCTCTGTTTACACAATCACCAGTGTTTTATACAACACATAATCCATGGATTTAAGTGGTCAATAGATTACTGGAGTTGCGCCCAGTAGATTTCAGAAATAAGTGCACATCAATTGTTACGGTCCCTGTTTTGAGGTGGTTTGCTTGACCATGTGTAGCCATGCCCTGTGATCTCCTACAAGTAGAATATGCACAACCTACAAGTACTAAGCAAGTCCTTATTGACTTACACAAAAAATAGCTTGGATTTAATGACCTCTTCAGTTAAAGATTAATACACTCACTGCTCCAGATATGGCACCCAGGGTCTTTGCTGCCCAGCCAGGGCAGCATGAGGAGGAGGACAGGGTGGTCCCACGGCTCCCTGCAATGGATGCACAGGGCTGCTGAGCTGCTACCTGCCACCAGCTCCACCAATGCTCATGACAGTGGTCATTTGAACTGACAGGTCCTGACTAGTCCCTGGGCCAACAAGCCCTTCTCTCTTTTTAAATTTAGGATTACACACTTTTCCATGCCAGTGTTTTCCCTCTTGAATCCTTCAGCTGCTAACAATCCTGTCTCACCAGTTCTAGCTCTACCTCCAATTTTTATTTTTCTTGTCTCTGTACAGACCCACAGCTCATTTTCTGCAGTCTGAGTAGAGATGATGTGGCTGTGGTGTCAGAGCTGGCCCGTGGATCCTGGGTACAGAGACTGCTAAAGCCCTGGTGATGGGGGAAGCTTGCAGCAGGGTACAGAAATAAAGAGATGGGGTTCACTAAACAGGAGGTACGTTTTTAAGGATATACATTATTAAGCTGATGGGAGGAAGTGAATTTGGAAACAGTGTAAGATGCCATTCTTCAGGGCATGCACCAGCTAAACAGCGAGGTTAGGAATGAACTGTCCTTATAGATGAATTTTTCCATGACTGTTTACCTCATGAATTCTGTGGAAATTTCCCTTGCAGAAGCTAGTGCCAATCGCTGTCAGAAACAGGTCGCAGTAAGTAGATACTTGGGCTGCTCCTGTATTTGCAGCTCCTGCACTTCGTATAGATACAAATGGATAACACGGCCTGTTATCTTTTCCCTTCTGTTTTTAGTTTATTTAAATTCTCAAGAGGACTTAAAATTCCAGAAATAGTGTTATTAATGCCTGTAACAAATACAAGACACACTATCTTGTCAGGTTTGCTCTCTTCAACGTTCGGTCTACTTATCGACCCTTATAATTACAAAGAATAAGGCAAAAACTGAGATGAGAAATGGGACAGCCATGTCAAAAACTTCAGCCTGAATATGTGAGTGTTGCCTCAAGATGTTCTTCCAGCTGACTGCCAAAGGCTTTTTCTGTATTAAATGAGGCTCCCTCCCAGTGCTTAATGTATTTTTTCCTAAATTTCAATCCTGACTTTTTTGTGGCTCATGTAGTACTGCTGTTATTATCCTCGTCTCTCTGTCTGTAGTCCAAAAGAGTCATAGCTTGTCTGTACAATTTCTTTTGTTTAGAATGTTTCTGTTCGTTAATATTATATTAAAAAAAAAGAAAATTCTTTAACTATGCTTTTAAAACTTTCAGGAATTCTTAAATTAGAAAGAAATGGAAAAATGTAAATTATTCACAATTCATTTATTTGTTTTTCTTTCAGTCTTGACAACAAAATTAGGTAAGATATATCTATGGTAACACTTTGAAGTTCTTGCTACAATCTATGAAGAATGGAGAAGTAACTTTTTATTAGTATGGCAAAAAAAGATTAAAATAATGGATTTGTAAGAGCTTAGTTTTAGAAAATTTGCTTCAAATTCAGTATTTAATTTGACAACATTCTCTAAGGATATTTAAATGCCATTTTCCTTAAAATAATGTATTGTTCAAAGGTTAGAACTTCAATTTTTGGCATGCTGATGAAGTAAGCCTCGTAATTCAAATTGCTAGTTAAAATAATACCAACCATGAACCGATGCTGTGCTTCTTGAGCCTCTACCACTGTAAATGGGTGCAATAAGAAATAGCAATGCTTTGCCACCCAGGGTTAACATGTAGGTGTCTTTACAATATTAGTCACAGAACTTAATGCATATCAAACTTATTATTGGTGCATTTTGAGATGTTGAAGCCATGACATCTTTCAGACAGGCTGGTTTGTACGTGTATAGTGAATTGCTTCTCCAAGAGCATAGCTCCTGCACTACACTGCAATATTAACAATGAAAAGGAAGAAAGATAATTTCCTGCCGTTATACAAATATTCTTAGCCAAAAATGCATCCAGCATATGTAAAGCCTATTCCTTTTTTTTTTTTAAAAAAAAAAAGCCAGTTTCAGATAGTTGAAGAAATCTGAGTAACTCAGCTAAAGTCAAGCTTGTGTAGCAAGCACAGCTGGACTCCAGACACTGACTCATTCTCCAATTACCACTACCCAGCTTTTTTTCCAACAGGCTCTCTTCTGCCAATAAATCTTCCAGCTTTCCATAATGTCAGGCTGAGGTCATGTCAATACAGACAAAAACTAAACCTATGTCCACACCCATAAGGAGGAAAATAAGGCAAGAAATTTGGAACTAACTACTGCTAATAAAAGCAAAAAAAAAACAACAAACCAAACCAAACCAAACCAAAAAACCAAAACAACTGGGAAACATACAGACATACATAGAATTTCTTTGTACAGATCACAGTGGAAATACTCTGCATCTGTGTCTACCCGGCCACCCTCTGTAAGTCTTCTGTATTTCTTTTGCAAGTGGGAGACAAAAGCAATTTATACTTAAGAAAAGCTACCTTTAGTTAAAAGCAACAAGACAACAAAATTTGATTTTGTAAGATGTTACAGCCAAACTATAGGGAAAAACCCCCTACATTTTGGTAAATATGAGAAAAAAACCCATGGTCTCTACCAGCCCCAGTCTTGCTGTTGTATGTGAATAAATAATTATTGATCTGAAGGACCATTTGCAATGTCTTGCTGCAAATTTCAGATATGTAATATGTTCCACATTCTTGTGACAACAGCATGCGGACTTTTAAGTTTTGGCAGAACCAGATCTCCCTTTTACTTGAGGTTTACTCCAGAAAATTTGGATTTTATTTTAACTGAAAAATCCTAAGATCCACTCTGTCCTAAACCAGGTATCTTAGACCAATTTTATTTGTACGGTTCCCTACAGTGTAATTCTATGACCTGTCATGTGTAGGCAGCTTGAATATATTTCCTTCTGGCTCTAAAATCTATTAAAAAACAAAGCAGAAAAAGTAAATCATAGAGCTTATTTTTTTTTCTAATTGTTTCTAATTGTGTGACCAGTCTCTTTTCTATAGGCCACTAGCAAGCACCTTACAATGAACTCATCATCAGCAGACCACAATTTAAACTAGTCAGTTGTCACTGACGGAAAATGATCTGTTAACCACAAAAACAATGTAGAAATTGCACTGTTGAATTACCAGAGCTATTTCATTTTTTAAGGAGTTTTTATAGATATCCAAAGATTTTAGCCAAATTACTTCTTAGTAAGTAATGGGAAAGATAATATCCCAAAGTAAAAATGTGGCTGATAAACTGACAAACTGGTTAGTAGAGACTCCCAACAGCAAAAAAGAAATTGATAAAAAAATTTGGTTGGTTTTGTGAAATCTCAGCCAGGCATTTTTTTTTCAGTCTTTTTGAAGTTCAAAAATGTCAGGGAGAATGAGTCTCTGACATTTTCTTTGGCTGCTACTGAAAACTCATCTATATTCAGGCTATTACACTTGAACTGAGTCTGTCACAGCAACCTTAAAAAAAAAAAAGTTAATGAGTCCAACTTTAGCTTACTGAGGGAGACAGGAACCTGACAAATGAATGCAGGTATTTTTATACCAGGCTCTGAGGAAAATGCTCAATAAAAATCATAGAGGTAAAACACTATGAGGAAGGATAAATGAAATGGGAAGCTATGCTAGTCTTTTGCCTCCGAAGACAATAATCTGTACAAGCAAATGTATTTGTAATTATCTAAAATGTCATTACCTCCTCCCTCTTCTTTTTATACATCACATCACTGAATTTTCAGTAAAGTCCTTCATCCGATGTCTTCTTTTGAATTTCAGTAGTGTGAGGAGACTGCACCAGGAAGGTGCAGCTGTGTTGCTGCTCCCTACTTGGCATATGCTTACATTTGGAGAGGCAGAGGGCTGGGAGGTGGGAGCTCTGTGCCTCTTCCCGGGACAGTCTGAACTTCTTGGACGGCAAAGCTGAGATGGAGCCAGAATGAAGAACAGGGTCTAGATCGCTGCAGCTGTGACTGCTGAATGGGGAAATGCCTGGAGATGCAGAATAAGCAGGTTAGTAGGAAAATGAGCACCACAAGGTCCTCGGGCCCAGAAACTGTCAGAGTGGACTGAAATGTTGTAAGTGAACTGGGATGGCAGATGAAGAGACTGAGGCAGTAGGGATGACAGCCTAACCAGCATACTTCTGAGGACACCTGGGACTGTTCCTCCCTTTTGAGACTGCCTACTGCATGCTCCCCTCCTACAGCTTTGGCTTTCTCAGCACCCTGTGTAGAATTTGCAGGCTGCCATGGGCATACAAAGCAAAATGAGATGTTCCCAGGCCTGTGAGTAAATTAATGCTCTTGGCTCCATTCCCTGAGAGTATCACCTGCTCCCTCCTGCAAGGCAATGAGATCGGTTGGCACTGGATGAGGAGCTGTAACACGGAGGCTGTGCTGCCTGCTCACCACTTCCCACCAAAGGGCTACTGGCAGCTCTGTCGCTGCCGTGAAACTGTGTTTTGTGGTAGGAAATTCTCTGTTCACCTCTGTGCAGGAGGTCCCTGAGAGATGATACAGTGGACTTTTAAACCCTAAGTGCGAGTTGCTGTCACATAAAAGCACATTTCCAATTATCTGATTTTCTCATTATCCTTCTCATTCCATTAAATCTTCAACTAATTGGACTTTTTAATCAAAACCAAATATAGTTTTTCTTTTATTACTCTTCTGGTATATTTAGCTTTTTCTACTAACAAATATATTACTGTTATGTAGTCCTCTTTGTACAACACATAGGGTTTTGTTCTATGTAGTTTCTTGTACTAACCTCATCTCTCTACTGTGTGGACAACTTCTAGGGATACGTGTAATATTATGAATTTGTTCCACACGGTTGGTTCTTTCTCTCATACTCTTACCAGAGGGAGAAACGGATGTGAAGTTCAGTGCTTTGTTGTTTTGTGTTATTGTTTTATTTTTAAAAGCATTTATATTTATTTAACCATTTATATTTATTATAGAGAAAGGAAGGCAAATAAATTCTTGCACTTGCAGTGAAAGCATGAAAAATTGCTTTCCCAAGCCCCTGTCATCTTTTACCTTGGTAGAAAGATGCTTTTAGAAAGATGCTTTATTCCCTAGGAACAGAATTACTGACCTTTATCTTAGGTGGTTCTTTGACCAAGGAAGTTTGTCCTTAAGAGTAAGAGAAAGACTTTGCGTTCAATAAAGAAAAGAAAGAAACTTTTAACAATTAATAAAACATGAAATAAATTTGTTGAAATATATCAAAGAGTTCAAACTAAAGCACGCAAACAAAGCCACTCTGAGAGCTCTTTGTGCTATGTGACTCCTCAGCTGTAGACTTTGTAGAAAAGTCTGTGTTGCCTTGAAACTTCCAGTCTTTAGAATTGTTGAAAAAAATCTCAGAAATAGTAGGTGATTGTAAGCTACAGCAGCTCTAACATATGAATTTTCTGTTATTCTAAAACAAGACTTGGCTAGCTCTCTGAAATGGAAAATTTAGTGGTTTTGCTGTGCGATTTTGCTGCAGCTAAACTATGCTCATTTTGTTTTATTTCCCTGCCCTCTAGAATCTACCTATAGGTGCCCGTTGCTTGGTAGCTTTCCTTGCATGGTGAAGACGGATGAGTGTGTGCGCTCTGTACTATGCCATCGAGAGAGGGAGGAATCGGAAGAGTATTCAGGCTGCTGGAGAACAGCAAGAAGAGCAAGAAGAAATGCCAACAGTGACTTTTAGCTGTGACGGTTGCCATTGTAATTGTTGTACCTGCCTGCCTGGTATTTGCTTTGTTCCGCTTTCAAAGTCTAGTTTTGCCTAACATCTGGACTAGAAGACCTTGGAAGAACAAGAACTTTCTCCACTAGCATGGAGTATCAAGTTACCGCAGAGATCATCATATTAATCATAAATCATGGAGGCATTCAACATCTCCACATGTACTCAACACCCAATATGTAATTACGTATCTGCCATCATTTGTACCCGTATTTAACTGTATACAGTTCACTGTGCAAAACTACAGGCATCAAAACATGTATACCATGCAGATACCCATGTAAGCAATGCGACCATAAAGGCTAAATATGTAGCAAGAGAACACATTCACTTTTGAAAGCATTTGGGACACTATATGCTAAGAAAAAAATGCTGCTGCTTTTATTTGCCATGCATCAATACCGCCTAAGAGATGACAGTAAGGTAATCCAGCTGGATTAACTTAGATTCACTGTGATCCACTCTTCCAGTTTAACTGTTACCAGATTTGTTATAAAAATATTAGGTCTTCAATATGTCTAATAATCTTGTGGTTTTGTAAGCAGTATGTGTAAAATAGCCATGTAACTGATAAACTTGCTTTTGTATTTGAAAGTGTAAACATAATAATGTCTTCTATTTAATGTGGCTATATTGTAGACAATTTTAATGTTTATTTAAAAGTTATTAGAATGAGTCTCAGCTTCTGAAATTTATTGTGCAAAGGTATCACGTCATTTTCCAAACAATAATGTGTGTACCAGATTTCTAGGTATTCAAGTAGGTGATCTGAAGAAAGATTGCCAAGATATTGATGCCAATAGTTCTTCTAGCTCTGTAGTCTGAAAATAAATTAGTAATTTTATCAGCAAGCCCTGATTTTTAAGGAGCATTACAGTAGGAACCAATGTCTACAGTGCTGGAGGGTGAGGTTGGGGTTGTACATTCTGAGACTAGATTCTGCTTGCAGTGAAAACAATGCCATTTTAGACAAGACTTAATGGGGAGACGGGCCTTTATTTGAACTTTTCACCATTGTGTTTTAATAAACACTTCAGTATTGCTTTTTTTTTTAGTGCAGTTTCCACAAAGCCTCAGCCAGAGGAAATGCTAGAACAATACAAAAGTAACATAAAGACAAAATACTAAGAACTAAGACAAAATAATGTATTTAGTTTCCAGTAGGAAAGTGACTCAAGAATTAGCTAGTATGTTAATCATCTTCATCTCATATGTCTTGCTCAGGCAACTTCCAATTAATTTGGAATTTTGCTTGCATAAGGATTGTAGGGGTTACCTCTAACTCCTTATGCTGTTATCAATTCATAATGGGGGACAGGACCTAGTATTACATACAAGGGACACTCTTTTCCCCTAACTTGCAAAAATGCTTAAGTTTTCATTCCTGTGCATCACTTATATTTTAAAAAGATCACAAACCCCAAACTCAGAAAACAAAACAAGCAACCCAAAATAAATTTGAGGTAAAAACCCAGAAAATAAATCAGCTATCCAGACACCTAAGTTTACTCAAGCTGGATGTCCTTTCAGAGGCCTGCGGGATACCTGCCTCTGTCCAAGGATTCCATGGGAAACTATTCCCTTTAAAAGAAGAGCTTAAAAGGAAGGTGCAGGTTTAGTGGCTAGATTAGGCAGACTGGCTCTTCCCTTGGTATTTATTTTAGGGGTTTTCACTTGTAACAGTGGAAGTGCTTTGGGTAGGTCTAACACAGAGATTTCTTAGCAACTGGAAGGCAGCTGGTGACTTTCATTTAGGTTGGAATTTTGCAGACTGTTTTGCACAGCGACTGGGTATTTGGAAATACAGTGTGTGTCAGTACCGAACGGGACATTTTTTCATGATCAAATCATAGGCTTAAAATGGGAAATCTGCCTGGCCAAGCCTGTATTATTAAATAACCCTAAATAAACACCAAAAGGCTGAAGAAAATCCTTAAACTGCAGTGGGTTTCTTTTAATGGAGACGGAATAATATTTTGGAATTTTCAGAAAATAAGAGATTCTCCGTATTAAGAATATTTTAAACCTTCTTTGCATTATTCTGAGTCCTGACAGTTTTTTTATATGATTAAAAGAAAAAGTTAAAAAAATCCTTGATCCATAGCTATGTCTAGTTTTTATATTGGATAGCAATACTTTTGGGGTTAAAGAAATCTTTCAATTATCTACAGATTACTTGATAAGAAAGGATCCTATTCTTTACTGCTATACAAGTAGAAATTCGATTAAACTCAAGACAGTATCAAAAAATTAAGCAAATCTTAAATGTTATAGGTAACAAAGGCATTTCCAAGAAAATAAAACATCAGTATTTATACAGATAGACATGTTTCAGAAGCTCACAATTTAGATATGGTACAGATAGACATTAGACTAGAAAAAAGGAGATGCTTGTGCAGCAGAATACATTAAGACTACAAATTAATTCTACTGTCTTAGTCCTGGTGCTCGATAGTTCAAATCTTCCAATGTTTGTCTGGAGATGACGGAACAGTGGCTGAGTTCAAGCTATATTTATGCTGATTGACCAGCATGTTTATGTTAACTGGCTGGTTGCTGCTGCTTCATGCACAAAGGAGGCTGAGTTCTGTTATTCTGCAGATTCTTCCTTGATATGTAGCCTGGAAAATGATGCTAAGGGATTGAAAATGTCATACATAACAGAAAAAGGATGCAGGGAGCATGTTTGCTACAGCAGCCTAAACATACTGAAGAAGATGCAGGCAGTGAGGGGCAAAGCTGGATGATAGATCTACCTGTCAGGATAAATTTAAGGAGACTGTGAAGATGTATCTAGATTTCCTCCACTCGTGTACTACAGTTTTGGACAGGGAACTTGGGGAATAAATCTAGGATCCAAGAGCCCTGTATTAGTGGAGCCAGGGAGACTCAGAGTGTCACAAGGGATGTGACCATCATCACTCCCCACCTAAATAAATTAACACTGAGAAACTGAGAGCATATTCCGACTAAAATAGCCCCCTGAACCTCTGTTCACTGCATGAGTCACGCTTTACTCACTTTGGAGCCTGCTGGAATTTAAAGGCCAGCTCAGAACCTGTACCCTGCTATTTATACAAAGTACAGAGGTATCTGTGAGTCATGGTCAGAAAAAAAAATCTTGGTATAACGTGGATGGCAAGTATTTAAAGAAGTAATAAAAAGTATGGAGCAGAGGACTGCAAAACAGACATACAAAGAGAAGTTGGGCTAGCAATGACACAAAAACACTACAAGATAAGCGCAAACCAGTCAAGACTTCTGGAAAAGACAGATCAGTAAAGGAATTGAGTTAAGTGATGGAAAAATCTATAAATAAAAATTTGGAACAAACAAAGTTAAAAAAAAATCAAGAAGAATCTTTTAAGAGGTGAAAACATCAAGCAAGCAAGTTATGAAGACTATGTACAAAGACTGAGTCACATGAGAATTCAATCAGGCTGATGATACACAGTAAATAAGACTGTGGGTAAATTAACAATAAAAGCTGAAAACAAGCTGGAAGCAGAGAAGAGTCATTTTGTGCTAATCTCTGCCATCCATAGAGATCCAAGCATTCTAGACATGATGGATGAATGAGGCAGCTTGAAAGAGAGACTAGATATGGGCATCACAGTGTTTCTCCTCCTATTTACAGCTGTAGTTATGCAAGTAGGGAAGAACTGGGCTCCGATGGATTAGCTCAGGCACTCTGCTAGTCAGTATAACAGAGATGGGAGTAAAAACTGTGCAATGATGTATATTTAATGCAAGTAAGGAATTTGGATTTTGTTAATTAGGTAGCAGAACAGTTTGAGGTATGCCGGATTGGACTGCGTTTGGATGGGGTGATGGGGAGAGTTTGACAGCTGACCATATGGGTGTTATAAAACATTTGTGAAGTGGGTTGTTGCAACATCAATGATTCTGCTGTTAAAAAAATACTTCAAAAATCAGTCCCTACTGGTAATGTTACTATGGAAGGGATGAAAATATACAGGGAGAAAAAGTAACAAAAATACTACTGAAACTGTCTATATGTTTCAATAAACATGTCAGTAAGAAAGTTGGGGTGATGAAATTGTTTCAATTGTGGTTTCGGGAGTTTTCCACCAAGATGATATCTTTTCACTTCTTCGTCTATTTTCTTTTCCCAAGAAAAGGATTTTTGTGTGAAAGGCTGACAAACCCATTGTAAGGCTTTGGGTTGCAAGATTTATTTGAGTCTAGTAATATAGATATTTGTTTTGCTCCTTAATTTCTGCTGAAGTGATCATATGACATTTTGCAATAATGTTTGTGTAAATGAAATTTAAAAAAAAGACACAGGTTAGGTCATTACCTAATTTCAGACAATTTGAGGATCAGTATTCTGCATTACAGAAAAAAAAATGGAAGTGAAACAAAAAAAAAAAAGGAAAATGGCGTATGTAGACATAGCTGCTGACCTGTTAAAAATCAGCACGACACGGTTCAGTAGAAGAAATAGTGATGGACAGCAAAATGCATACCATGGTTTCTAAAAGCATGGTACCACTTATGTGCCGATACAGCACTGAGAGCAAATGTGCAAGCTCTTATCTTACTCCTTGACCTGCACTGTCACTCTCTTGGGTATTAACACACGGGTAAAATCTCTTGGGTATTAACATACTGGTCAGTCAAAGGCAAAACCTCTGCACTCTTGCAACTACTAGGTGAATTTTGGCGGATTCACTCCTACTCCAGAGCAACTTGTGTAGCAGGCAGGTGGAAAAGGGAAGAAGCTGTGCAGGGATGAGCGCTGGCTATTTGAAAAAAGTTCCTTTGGGGTAAAAGTTGGTTATATATACATAAATATATAAAGTCGCTTTGGGTGAAGTGTATTACAAAAATATAAATATATAAAAGATATTGATAGCATGTTTTTTCACAGAAAACTGCAGAGCAGCCCTGGTGAATGAAATTTCATTTCCTATCCTGTTAAACTGTTCAGATGGTACCTTGCCAGAGGTTTGGCCCAGACCAAAGAGCACAATTCACAGCTGGAGAATTTGCATGAACATAGAACTGTTCTCCATAGGCAATCTGGATGTGGCCACCTTGGTTTGAAAGCTATTTGGAGGGGGTTATTCCACGTCAGTTGAACTCAGTGCCATGTTTCATCTGCTAGTACAGAGGCAGGCTGCAGTTTTAGGCTGGCTTCCAGCAGCAGTGTTCATTAAAGCTGCAATCAGGCTGCTCTGCAATGTCTTAAGTGTTGCCCATGAACATGAGACTGGTACATGTCCCCGTCTGTTCATTGTTCTTAAGAACTTGCCAGCCTAAGCTACTAATTTTCCTTACTTCGTGGGCATAAACTGTATATAAATTCTGATTTTCCATCCCTTTACACTCTGTATTTGCTGCAAGATCATTAACCAACTTCTTTCGTTGGGGAAAATTAGCAAATAAGTGGCATTTGGAGGCAGGGACACAAAACAGTGCATCAGCAGAATGGTCAATCCAGTAGCAAAAATGGCAAATCCGGCAGCGTCTTGGAAATATGTCGAAATCATACAGCCGTAGATTGGTATGGAATGGAATTAAAAGGGAGTTCCTCAGTGTGTGAATACTGTGCTGAATTTTGAAACCGGTTTAACAGCATCGTGGAAAGTAGTGATATCGTGGTGGGGGGCGGCTCACGGCTCCGCCTCGGCCGCCGGGGGCGCCATTTTACGAGGCTGACAGGATGGGCCGCGCACCACAGAGCTCCCTCCGGGGCTAGAGAGGCCGCCGCAACCCGCGCGCGCGCGTAGCGGAAGCCGCCATGTCAGCTATGGGCACCTTTCACTGGCACACCCCACGCCTCGTTGTCGCCAGCCAATTGCGCGGCCACAAGTAGGCGGGACTGGGCGTGAGGCGCGGCGGAAGTGGGCGGGGCTGGTTGTGCGCGGGAAGTTGCGGCGTTTGGTCGGTACTCGGCGGCAGGTGAGGGGCTTCTGCGTTAGCGTGGCGGCGGGGGTGGTGGTTGCTGTCGTAACGGGAATGGGAGCGGGGGGGGGGGGAATGTTCGGCAGCCCCGGGGGCGGCTCGGCGGCGGTCAGGCCCTGTCCGCCCCGAGGGTCGGCGGCGGCCTTGCCCCCGCCATTTCACCCCACGCCCCGTTCCCCCTCTCGTCTCTGAGCGCCCGCGTCGCCCGCAGGTCCGCCGGCGGGGCGGATGGAGTTCTCCAGCAGCCGAGCCAGGCTGAGGCAGACGCGGCTGGCGGGGGACCGGCGGGAGCTGTACCCTCACAGCCTGCAGTTCTACCTGGAGCCTCCCACCGAAAACATCTCGCTGGTGGAGTTTGAGAGCTTTGCCATCGACCGCCTGAAGCGTAAGTAGCGTCCCCGGCGGCCCCCCTACGCCCCCCAGCTCTCCCCCCCAAGCTTTTGGTTTTTCCTGTCATGGTTTTATGTATTTTTGGCGGGCTTAGATGCTCTCTCTTTGCCTGTTACTAATGCGAATCGGCTGCCTGCTGGTGCTGAAGTGAACCCCCTTTAAAGGAAGGAGGGTTGCTTTAGGTATTTCAGAGAACTGTGACCTATTTCACAGCCAGAGTTTGGTGAATAGTAGCCAGGACTGTAGTTTTGTTTTACACTGGTGGTTTTTATGAGCGTGTTTCACTTTCTGGCATATTTGGCATATTGTGGCATATCTGATGTCTCTCTGGACAGTGGTTCAAGTCACTAACTGGGAGCAAGGGTTCTCCTGAATTCCAGAAAACCACTGCACCCGAGGTTTCGATCATTACAGTGGAAACCAACATTCAGGGACTGATCCATCAGAGCTGTCTCCCTTTCCTTGTTGGATCCCAGAGTTGGAGGAGCTGTTCAGGACTTGTGGGCCACCTCCTGTCCTCCATGTTTCTTACCCCTTTGCTCCCCATACCACTAAAAGCAATTCCCGTGGCCTTACCCTGGTTTGTGCATTTCCTCAGAAGTAACACAGATTTTTTTCTAGTATGTTGCCTCTAACATGGAGTTTTAAATTTTTTTTTTTTTTTTGCCTAGTGCTCAAAGTAGTTGAAAACCTTGGTGTGAGCTATGTAAGAAGTAGTGAATCCTACAAAACTAAACTGGAGGCCGAGCTCCGGAAACTTAAGTTTCCCTACAGAGTAAGTAAAAATGAAAAAAAGGGAACTTAATGCATTGTATTTTCTTTACACCATTCAGGAATTCTGAATAAAAGTACAAGTAATTAAATACTATTCCTAAAACTTAAATTCTGTCATTTTGTAAGAGATACAGTTTTTCTTTGAGTTTATATGTTTCTTTTGTTAGCACAACTCCCTTCTTTAATAGTCTTGCATGTATTGTCTTAAAGATGAACTGCTGAACAGCAATAATAAATTGTGTTTTTTTAACCTTGGAGAGATTACTTCTCTGAAATAAAAATCATATGTTCTGTAGGCTTTGGCTGAGGATGATTATGAAGCAAGAAGAAAAGACCATATCTCTCACTTCATACTACGCCTTGCTTACTGTCAGTCGTAAGTACTTTTTTGATTATGCTATACTCTTTATTATTAATTTTAAATGTATACAAGTACAACCTTACCTTATTATAGACATTACAGATATTTTAGAATTGCATGTCTACTAAATAGAGAGGTAGGCTCAAACAGTTGTGGGTTTTTTTTTTGTTTTTTTTTTTTTTTTTTTTCTCTAGGAACCTGATTTCAACTGTGATGAAAAGAGATACTCGTGATCAAAATTAATATACAGATTTTGTAATAATTAAAAAAACCCCAACTTCTGGGTTTCACACACAGAATGTTGATTTGAGTCTCTTCCTTTCGACATCCTTTTTGAGATTAAAGCACCCCAGTACTAAGTGTTTGTCAGACATTTGCAGTGATTGATAATTTAATTTAAATTAACTTAACTACTCTGTATGTTTAAATTGTTGATTACTGACCAAAGACCTGACTATGTAAATAGACTTTATATTATTGCCTAAAGAGAGAGCCTTGTTTCTGGCAAACTAAAAATACCATGTAAGTTTTAGATTTCCTCTACTGACTCTGCTTTTCTTTCATATGCATTGCTGTGGATGGTTGCACTGCAGTTTTTTTTGTTGTGTGAAATCTCAAGCACAAAGGTGATCTGATCCTGTCAAGTGTGTTCCTTTTGCTTCAGCTGTGGTTTTTGGATGAAATTATAGAGATTGTTGGTGTTTTATCTCTCTTAGAAGTTTTGTTGTGCATCAGTGTGAACTCCTGACTCCTTGCCATTGCAGTCCTTTTTTTTTAGAATTAAAACTGGCAAATATGAAGTGTGCACTGTTTTGAATTGTTAATTCAATTGCACTTTAAATTGCAATATAGTTTGTTTAAATTAAGAGAGTGTGGTAGAATACATATTATGATACCCTGCTAGCTGACATGACTGAAGTGCTGCTATGGATGGATACAGATTCATAAGCAAAAACAGACCAGGAAGGTGAGTGGGAGGGATTGTGCTCTAGGCCAAGATAGGAAGCTGGAATGGATGGGGCTTTTCCTTGGAATGAGTCATGAGACAGTTGAGAGTTCTGGGACAAGTGTTGGAGATGCGACCAAGGTGGCTAGGAGTATGGTGGGTGCCTGCTACAGATCGGTCGGAATAGGAAATAGCAGGCCTCGCAAGCCTCCGGATGGAGGAAACCTCGCCATGACAGCCCCTAGGTGACTTTAACCACTGTGAAATCTTCTGGATTATTCACATCCCATCATGTTGCCCTTTCAAAAGACATCTGGGCTCTGCTGGAAATAATGATAGATGCAGATAATTGAACTGCTTTATTTTTCTCTGCAAGCTATCTTTTTAAAAGAGGATCCTTGTCTCTTGTATAAGCGCTTATTTGACTGCAGCGGTTGCTTAGGAAATAAATGTGAGACATGGTTCGAACCCTGTGTTTCAGGAAAGTATCTTAAGAATTAGGCTCTAGGTGAGGCAGAGGTGGGCAGCTTGCTGAAGGTGAACCACTGTGCCACAGTCAGCGGGAAAGAACCTGGCTTTTTAGTCTAGAGGGACCTTAGGGAGGAGAAGCCTTGGATAGAGCTCCAGGGCACTCTTTGAACTACTTGCAAATGTATTTTTGTGTTCCTGTTTATATACAGATAATTTCATACTGTGTTTCAAGAAAGCAGCTTGATAGTCAGCTGCCACTTAAACTAGCTTTTGGTGTTTCTTTGAAAAGGTGAACTTAATGCTTGCTTGCAAAATGGAAAACAGCCTCTTAAGCACTGTGAGGTGACCCTGTACCCAGCGTTCTTCATTCTCTCTTGAAAAGCACCAACTTCAGGGATAAGGTATTTCTGTATTCTAAAACCAGTGTGTTCCTCAAAAGATAAAATTTGGAGGCAAATAGATTATACTGTTTTCTAAGTTTGCATCATATTAGGTCAGAAAAATAAGCTTGGCACAAATCATTAGGTTAATTGATGAAAGCTATTGAGGTAGGAGTGTTTGTACAAGTGTACTTAAATAGACATAACTGCAAACTAGGATGAATTCAGTTCCCTGTGGCCTGCCAGACAGTTATGTGTACAGACTTGTTTTCCTGTGACGCCACCTTTTAAAGTTTCTAGTTGGCCAACAGTGCCACCCAGGGGTACGAGCTTGCATCAACTTTTTTTCCTGGTCTGCATCAGTCCTCACTTATGAACTGAATTGTTTTATTTTGGTTTCTACATGGTTTGAAGTGGCCGCTTCCACCATTCTTGTCAGTTAAATTTATAATGTAGTCATCATCTCTTGACTGTCCTTCTGCCTTCTGAAATACAAGACTTTAAAGGTTATTCCCATGAATGTTGTTAAGATAAGGTATGTGCAGTCTTGAGGGAACAGTCTCATCCGTGCCTTTCTTTCACACATCTTGTCATGTCACTTTTGTCTGTCAAGACCAGGAAATAGAGTAATCTTGTTTTCATTCACTTTCATGGCAGACACAGCTCTAAATGCATGTTGACCATGACCATGCATTTCTGCTTCTGTCTGTTGCATCTCTTCACTTTATCAGATTAGCTGTGAAGAACCTTGAAAGTCACAGGACCATAATCTTCACTTTACTTACTTAAGATGGAAGAAATAAATCTTGCCTCCGCTCTGACAATGAAACCCTTCTATTAAGGAAACTTTCAAACATACTTTTTTTTTTTAATCTGTGTCGCCTTACAAAGAAATACGTTCTTTATCAAACTTAGCAAGGTCTTTTTGCTGCTTTATGCTATTTTTTTTTTTTCTATATGATAAATTAGACTTGTGTGCTGAAATTGCTGCCTCTTACTTTGACTAGCATTTACTTCTGTGGGCTTTCTGTACCCATACTCCTGTCGCTGTCTACCTTTTGAAACTTAAATTCTGAGGAAAATTCTGGTGTTGGTTGCCAAATAAGATAGCACTCTGGCCCATGCCCAGACTTTTCACAAGTTGACATTAAATTGTTGGTAACTGAACTCTCATATTTAATTGTGGAATGTGAGCTACTAGTCTTAGGCTCCAGATTTTGATGCATTTTCATGTCTTTCTAAGGTACCTCTATGTTGATTCTCCGTAACAAATATACAGGTCTTTCCTACCATTCCTTCGGGAATTAAGAGGTTTTTGGTTTTTTGTTTGGTTTTTTTTTTTTTTTTTTTCCCGAGTGCTGTTCTCTGATATGAAAAAGCGTGTTCTTTCATATTGTTTTTCTGGTTGGGAATCTACTGATCTGATTTAAACTGTTGAGTATTCTGCACACAAAAAAGTTAAGTGGCAAAAACCAAGGAGACGTTCCTAACATTTATGCTTCAACTACTTGCAACTGTCTTGCCTTCAGCAGCAGCTTGGTTAGTTATCTAATGACAGTGACATTGCTTTTCAGTTAAGCTTGTGGTTTTGATAATAAGTATTATTACTAATATGTGTCAGGAATGAGAGTGTAGATTTTTTAAAATGTTAATAAT
Source organism: Chlamydotis macqueenii (assembly GCF_036417535.1). Classification (NCBI taxonomy): domain Eukaryota; kingdom Metazoa; phylum Chordata; class Aves; order Otidiformes; family Otididae; genus Chlamydotis; species Chlamydotis macqueenii. The sequence goes on from NC_141558.1 coordinate 27,509,049, forward strand.
GAGTATAAGATGTGATCTGGGTTTAGAAATGAGGTAACATCTACTTTCGTGATGGAAAGGAAGAACAAGAGACTGACTGGCCTCCAAAGTAACTATACATGCTTGGAGTTTAGCTTGTTTTTTTCTTGTTTTTTTTTTTGTTTTTTTTTTTTAATACTTAGGGAAAAAAAATGCAGTGTAAAGCTGATGAATTAGGAAAAGAGTAAAATTGTCACATCCTAGGATTTTGTTACTGTCCAAGATGATCACAGAAGAACTGCAGAAGATTAGTCATAAAGGCATTAATTTCCATGTCAGGTTGCACAGATTATTAATATATCCCAAGCGCTGAAAGTGTCCACAGGGTTATACTTTAGAAAGCACCTTAACAGAGCCTTTCCATCTGGAATTATAAACTGAATAATAATTACTCTTCTCCAAGCCATATTTCAAGCAGAGGTTTTGTCCACAAAAGCACAAACAACTCTTTTGTAATTCACTGGTTATTCTTATCTAAGACAAGTAAGAAATGGTGAGTACCGCAAAGAGAGTAACAGCTTTGATATCTACAGAGCAATCGTTAGTGTTGAATTAGACTACCTCTGTTCTTTCAAAGCATCTGCAATCATACTTCTTTGTGTATTTTCTCTTCAAAAGTCTTTTCTGATAGAGTGCTCCTTCCTGGAGATTTCCTACCTTCTTTTCCGAGCTCCTCAGTTTGTGAGTCCCGTGCCAAAGTCAGCGCTACATTTAATACTGTGTTCACTAGGTTTGACATCAAGTTTTTAAAGGAAGAGGGAATGCATAACCAGAAAACATATAATGGCTTTTTTTAATAATTTATTTGCAGTGAGGATCTCAGGCGTTGGTTTCTTCAACAAGAAATGGACCTCTTGCGATATCGCTTCAATGAACTGACTGAGAGTTTAAGGCAGAAATTCCTGGAATATGTTAACTTATCTTTTGAAGCTGTAAGTGTGTTACTTTCTGGATTTCTGTTATATAGCATGTGCCTGATGTTATTTAAAATTCTCATTAAGATCGTTTTAGTACTTCTGTTCAAAAAATAAAAAGTGTCCTTGTGGCTCTACAAAATAACCACACAGAACTTCTGAACTTGGAGAATAGTCATGCCGCAGAAATGAGGATTAAGTGATATTGTTTTGTGCTGCAACAAGAGAAATTCAGTCTGCTTTGGTCAACCAACACTTAACTGAAAAATGTGTAATTACAAAGGCAAGTTAACAAATGATGTCATTCTAGTTCTTTACCAACTTATGCAAAACCTTAAAAATACCAAATCTGTGTAGACAAAAACCTGTTACTTTTGAGATGCTTTAGGGATATTACAAAAGAGTTCCTGGTGTTATATGCTGCTTCATTTGTCTGAGTGGATTAAAGGAAAATGTCTGTTGCAGTTTCTGCATTAAAAATTTCAGTAAAATTTTACATTGCATCTATGAACTACTTTGAGAGCTAGAGGCAAAGCTGGGGCTTTCTAACAGAGTAAACTTAAATGAATAAAAATTAATGTATGATCATCATTCTACTGAAAAAAATCTTTCTCTTAAAATACTGCTTAATTAGAAGAACTTGAGTATTTTAAATATGTGGCTGACATATTATATGTTGCTGGATTGAAAGATCTGGCACTAGTGCATGTTGACAATGAAAGATGACTTGTGCAATGTTGAGAATGAATTTGTCTAGCTAAACAGTAACTTGGGCTTTCCTGTGTCTGAGAGACTATTAGAAGTATCAGCCTTTGGTTCCGCAGACCTTTCCACGAATGGTGTGTTTGTGGAGCTGTATTTCCGCTGCTTATTCCCCAGTCTCGTTGTCCTGTCACAGTTTCAGCATTCAGGCTTGTGAGAATAAATTAATATTTACAGGTTGCTGAAAATAGCTGGGAGTATGGCTTGGTTCTGTGCTATTTCATGTGCCTTCAATATATCAAAATGTTTAAGAAGATACTACTTTCTTATATCTATTGAGGCAATGAAGCATAATTTCATTAAAAATCTGCTTCCCTGCTTCTATGGGTTTTCCCCCCTTCCAGTTCTGGTGGAAATTTAAGATCCCTCTTGCACGATCATATATGAAATATTTGAATATTACTAAGGAATTCCATACATAACTGAAGTAGGTCTAAACTCTATGGCGCTGTGTAGCGGCCACTGCAAAAGAAATATTGTTTATCTCAAAGTTGTATTTGTAAAAGACTTTAGAAGGGAAATGAAGATTAATTGTGCTATTCATACTTCTCTGTAAGAAGTTACAATGTTTTTATGCCTTACTGTGCCTAAAACAAGATGGAAATCAAACTTTGTGTTCTGCCTATTAGAAAAGGGAATGATCTCTAGGAAAAGGAGGTAAGTTCTGATATGACAACCCAGTTTCTGTAGTGGTATGCAATAGGAATTCTCCTATCAAATTTGAATTGCTTAAGATATCCTAGGACAGTTAGTTAAATTTCTTTAAAGAGAAGACAGACGTCTTGCACTTCCTAGATAATGGTTCTGCATCTTGTTACTTCTCAGTTTGAAAAACTCGATGATTTCAACTTCTGTTAGGATATATTCAACATCTCGAACAATAACTTGTTTCAGCTTTTGATTTTTGGCCACGGTTTGTGTCAGGAGTGAAGCTATTTTCTTTATTCCTTCTGGTTAAAGCATTCTGTGTAGTATAACAAGTGTTGGACTATTATTCAGAATCCAAAAGCACAACTTTTTTTTTTTTTTTTTGGCCAAATAAAATGTTTTAATGGAGTGTTGTTTTGCTTGCAAATACTACAAAAATAATACAGGCTACTAGTATCTGAGAGTAACTGTCTTAGTTAATTTCCATAATTTATCTTCTAGTGCAATCGTTTATTTTCTAATGAAATACCAACAGCTTTAAACTAAACAGCTTTAAAGCTGTTAATATTGCATTAGAAAATTAAATTATTTAAGATTTGTGCTCTTCAGACATTTAAAAATCTTTTTAGATGTATCTCTCCTGTTCTTTTTGTTATTCTTTAAAAAATTAAAACAAATTTAGTTTTGAAGATTATTCTATCTTAACAAAATTATTTACACACCTTTCATTAATAGCTTCCTCCTCAAAATTATTGTATTGAGAACTTCAGCGATTCAGAATTTACCCCATGTTTCTTGAGGAAGTAAGTTGTAGTCGAACCAGAGGTGATGTTTACAATATAGCCTCCTTTCCAGTAAATAGAAAGACACTGAAGAAATTTAACTTTTGAACTTTACCTTTGACAGTAGTTAGAACTCTCCGGGGCAAATAGAAATTATTTTATATACACACACACACACACTCACTCACTCTGTGATACTTTATTTGGTAGAAGTCTTTTCCATGTGTTTTCCTGAGAGGGGTTAGGCTTGACTTGGGAGTGGTTAGGCTTGGCCTGGGAGCAGCATTTTTTACGTAACACTTTTACAATATCAACTTTTGGGAAATAGTATTTTGATAAAGTGTTATTATCTAATAATACTTTGATAAAGTATTATTACTAGCTCATTTAAAATGTAGTTTTTTTAGAGCAGTGTCATCTAATTGATAGCCAGTTGTGGAATATTTCTCTTGATGTTACCAGTTCCCTGGGAAAATGACAATTTGAATAGCATTTGCTTCATGTTAGTTAAAATTTTGCTATCTTGCAGAAAGGATCTCAAGTTGTTCAGCTTGGAGCACTGGACTTAAAGGAGCATTTGCTAAACTTTCTATGAACTCTGCAGTTCTGTTGTTCAGTAAAGCTTATTTTTGTGCTTATTTGACACTTTAATTTCTGGACCTCATTCTGTAATCTTTTCTGTCTTGACTTTTTATGTAATACTTAGAAAGTGGCTTGCTGTCAAGTGTCTGTCAAATTTTGGGGAACTGCTTAAGGGAGAAGGGACTGGAAGACTGGCTGATGCATGTCTTACTGCTTGGCAGAAATACTCTTGTCTCAAAACTAAGCTTGCTTTTCTTAAAAATCCCACCACGTTAATCCACGACTCACTCCTTTTTCACCTGGTCGTGTAAGTTAATGTTATTTTAGGGTTATGTAGTTTGTCAGCCTTTGAATATTTTCAGATGTGAGAGTTTCCTGCTTTTGATGTTTTCCTTGTCCTGAAAGGAGTGCTACATTGCCTTTCTTGGCACTTTAATGTGGGGCATTCAATATGAGAAAAAGATTCTGCTGTATAATTGTCTCTCTCTTTTTCATGAACACGAAATAGTTACCAGTTCCCTGTTTCTAGAGCTTGCTTATTTTTTAATCTGTACTTTGGGAGTATTTTCCCCTCGTATATTGAGTGGTTTTCTATCATAATACCAGGAGAATCATGGAATGGTTCTGAAGGTGTTTCAGAATGTTTTCAGTCTATTTTATTAAACAAAAGAAATGAACAAACTAACAAAAAACCCCAAACCAAAACAGAAAGAAAAAAGGCTTTTAGGGGGCAGTGCTGTCATCATCCAGATAAATACTGAAGCTTTTTGTGTATGACATGTAATTTTCAGCTCTCAAGGAAGGCACATTAAATAGTCTGTGTGCAAAGTCAGTCACACAGGGAGCACAGGAAATCCTTGAGCAGCACTCGAGAGAAGTAAATGCTGACATTTAAGGTGTCAGAGCCCATCAAAGAGGATATGCAGACACAGGTGTGCAGTTGAGATTTACATTAATGTAGGAGATTAAAGCATTAAAATCTTAGTATAAATGAGTAATTACAGCAATGATACCTGTCAGTTTCTGGCAGTAAAAGCCACTAATATAGATTTTAAAGATATTTAAAGGGAAATATAGTGAATATTTTAAATATTGTAGTAATGGAAGAAAATATTTTAATCTCAAAATAAGTTTTTCAATATATGAAGGAATTATATAAAGTAAATGGTTTTACAGGTAAGTGACACTTCGGCTTTAACTAGGAAGTCGTTTTTCTTTCTTGGCATAAGCTGTGGGCATCTACTGCTTTCCTTTGTTTAAATTAAGAGTGCCTAATTTTATTTCTGCCAGACTGTGATACAAGACCTGTTTGGAGTCATTTGACATTATGCCCAAGCCCTGTTTTGTCATGTTACTCTATCAGTGAGACTGGTTGTCTCTGTGGTTTTCCACGTGCCCTGCTATGGATGCACCCCCTCATTCGTCCCCCTTTTCCTACCCCAACCTTTTGACTTGTCCTTTTCATTTTCTTCTTGTAGCTCGCTGTGCATGCCCATATCAGAAGCTCTTGAGAAATGACCATACTTACACTTCTTTGTTATAATAGTGCTTGTAGACCTTCACAGTGTGAGATAAATCCTAGTTTATCGATTTGATGTTCTGGTAGCCTTTTTGACATAATAAGAACATTACGGCAACTGCCACAAGTTGTTGTTATTGAAAAGCTTTCAGTGGGTCTGGAAGTTGTGGAAAACTGCAAGATATCTGGGTCACTGATGTTCCTAGAAATTCCTGAGTTAAGGTGTTGAGGTTACTATTGTTCATTTATTTGGTCTTACAGGACCTAACAGCAGGGAAATGATTAATCATGATGATGATGATAACCTGAAGCCGTAAAAATTGAGTAAATGCGTTCTTTCCTTCACTCTGCTTATCTTTTTTTTACCCTTCCAGGCTGTGTCTATGTATGTCATATCGCTCAGTAACTCCTAGATCTTAGGCTGGATTTTTGCATGCTTCTGAAATACAAATAAGCACCTCTAATATGTTCTGTTTGTTTCAGCAGTTGTTTTAAGATATTTTGGAGACGTGGTGAGAGTATTCTCTTTAGAGTTTTACTTACCTTTTTTTTTTTTTTTTCTTCTAGTATATACCAACTTATGCTTTATAGTATTAAAGGAGAAACTGGGCCAGCAGTTACCTAGTCATACTGGTATCTTAGCTTTGGTTAATAGTTAGAAGTGGAGTCCTCTGGATTGGCATCTAATGTGCCCGTTATTGTAAATTAGTATTTGGAGTAATAATTCCTTAAAAGGAGACTCTGCTAGTAGAAGTCTAAATTATCTTTCGCTTCATTCCTTGTGAATTTGACTTACAAGTTAATTTCTGTAGGTACTAAGACTTCCTTCCTTCCATGAATTTGACTTTTTCCTCATCTGCTGCTCAGTGCTTCTGTTCCTTAAAATGACAATGAACAGAAATTTCATTACCTTTTTATGAAACTTTTCATGAAAGAACTATCACTTACTTAATTCATTTTTAGACGACTGCCACATACTCTGAGGCCTCTAACTTCTAATTCCTGGAATAGGTCTGCCATATTTTGCTGCTCTCTCCTGTTTCTCAAATCAATCTAGTCCTCCTTGTCCTATCACAAAGTAACCCTCTGTAACTTACCCATCTCAGCATCTTGCATTCCTACTTCCTGTGTACAAATCTCAGAAGAAGCAGTGTCTAATTTTACTCTTAAATTCTGGGAGATTCTTTCATGCCGTAGTCCATTTCAGTGAAACTGATTATGAACAGCTTAAGTGCATTGTCTTTCTTTTGACAGGATTTCAATTTTGAAGAAAATTTAACAATTCACTGTCTGTCTTCAAGTAACGAGCTCTCCTGCCAATATTGCATGCAGTGCTTCATCACTAAATTGACTACATAGCAGTTACAATGCTTGCTTTTTCTTTTTCCTACCTTCAACTTCAGGTCCTCTGGTTTCTCAGCTACTCTTTCTTCCTCTACTGAAACCACTTTCTAGTCTACTAGGTCTTGCTTCTCTTCTGTCATGTATGGCTGTGCATATTTTGATTATTTTCTTTTAACTTACCTGCTCTGTTTCTGTGGTGAGGAAAATAGGATTATGTTCTTCAAATTTTCCTCTTTTTTTTGTGGATGTGTTATCACTGTTACTATGGTCTCAACCCTTACCTGATAGTTAAAAATATTTTTTTGCTACTAGCTCTTTGTTTTCATTTGGTTTTGTCTCTCCTACTTTCTCTTTCAGATGTTCTCCTACCTTATGTTCAGTGTAGCAAAGCTGTACTTTTCCTCAGAATGCCCTTTACTACTTGGTACTGTCAGAGGTATCCCCTCTGAAGCCTCCAGCCTGAGAGTTTGAGCCTCTTGTCTGCTTTGCCGTGCACAATTTCAACTGTCCAAGATCTACCACTTGTTCTTAGACATCAAATGAAAGAACTGTCCTTTCAGCATCTGCAGCTGAAGGTCTCTGTAGGTCTGTGACCTATCTTGTGTTGATTTGGAAGAGACAGTGAACTTCTGGTTCCTTTCCGCTTAATTCTTGTGAAAACTTACCACAAAACTTGTTCATCTTAACCAGTCTCTGGGGGCTGTTTAAGGGTCTCTCTTCTGTTTATGTGGACCAACATTTTCTGTGGTTGCTTTCAAAATGCTATATATTTCTTCTCTTTTTGTCTTTGACTCTTTCAATAGCGCTTTGAAGATGACAGTTGTTTCATTTGCCTTGTGGATGAAAACTTCGCAGCTTTGCTTGCAAAGTCCCTGGCAGCTGCTTTACCTTCCTTACAACTTTTTTTTTTCCTAATGTCAAACCTACCTCTGCTTTCCAGTAACATAAGTATATTTTTTCTTGTTCTATCCACTAGTTGAGAAAGCTGATTTTTTTTTTCCTTCCTCTTTGTGTTTGCCTTTTACATGTAAGATTACTCTAATTATGCTTTCTTCTTTTAGCCTTTCTTTGTGTAGTAATTTATAATTTCTGTGAATGTCCTTTAGCATTTTTTAATGGGGCCAAGATTTTTTTAAGTACAGTGTCAGCTGGTCAGAATATTCCAGCTGAACCATTACCAATTCTAAGATGACATGGAGATCAAATTTGTGTATTCTTTGCATTCCTCCCCCCTCAACAGCATGATATAGCAACTCCCATGGTGGAGATGGGGAGGTCTCATAGCTGCTTTTCTCAGCGCTCCTGGTTAGTCAGCTCATCCTCTGTTTGTACAGAACTGACTTAGATGTAGAACCTTGCAATGTCTCTGCTGAAATACAGCCTTCAATTTTAGACCTGATTTTCTCGTCTGGTCTCTTTCTCCTGAGCACTTGCAGCGTCCCCAGCCTCATGGTTTTTAAATATGTAATCTGCTCCTGTTTTAACATACAAGCTAGTAACTAAAATATTAAATTTTAGTTTAAAATTAGATAATTGTAGAACTTGGCTTAATACCTCCTTCTGCTTTTGAGTTAAATTCTTCCATACGTGGCTCTTCCAATGGTTTTGTACCCAGGTTGTAGGAGACTCAGTGGAACTGTTTGGCAGTGAAAGTATCTTATGAGAGTGACTTTAAGGACTCTTGACACAATATGGCACCTGCTGTTTTCCATATCCCTGAGGTCTGCTGCACTGTTACAAAGGCAGTGAGATTGGCTTAACAGAATTTGTTTTTTGACCAGATCCATGGGGGCCGTTACTTGTCTCCTGTGTTTTTTCCCAAGTGCTATCAGATGCTTTGATTTGTTCCTGTACCTTTCCAGGAACTTAACTTCATATACTGGCATGTGGAGTGGAACAGAATGTAAAGTTTTATCCTCAATTTATTTTTCACTGATGTTTTGGTCATCATCTTGACTGTTCTGATTTCCTGTGACCCTTCCTTCATCTTGTCCTCAGACATTGCTTGAAACAGACGTATTTCCTCTTTGTTGCTTCCCCAAGAAATGAAAATTAATCATTATCATGTCTTTATCTGTGGTATAAAGATGATGTATAATTGAGTTTAGGTTCCCTGCAGTGCTTCTGTTCTGTGTTATCTTTCTGCAGTGTGCAGAAGAAATAAACTTCAAAGTGTAGTATATTTCTTCCTAAATACATCTTTCTATGTTGCTGTTTCCTCTCCACAGAGCATAAAAGGTCCTATTTGTATTATCTTAGAACTTTTTCACCTCTGAAAAGCCTCTTGAAATGTAAAAAATATTATTAGTTTTTTAGTAACTTCTATATTGGATACCTTATTTTTGGGTTACTGACAGTTGTTGCAAAATTAACCATCTTAATTTTTTTTAATGCTGTTATAGAGCACATTATTTCAATAAAATGCTTTGGATCATAGTCATGGGGAAGGAGCAGCAGATGGGAATAGTCAGTTGGGGGAGCTAATGCTCTGCAGTGCATCTGCCAGTATTAGAGAGGAAAGAATAAGAACTGCAAAATAAAAGGAAAGAGAAAAATGCGTTAGTGGAGGTGATTATTATTATTCCCTCCCCCCGAGTAGCTCTTTGATGTTGTGGTTGAAGTACTTTTTTTAGCAGCTTTAAGCAGTAGAAATTAAACTTCTTTGATTTCTGTTTTTATGATCAGAGCACTCCGATGAGAGACTTCCTGATATCACTATTTTGCTTTCCTCAAAAGCATTTATCTCAGCAGTGGGGCAGTTGTATAAATATTTGTAGGTTAGCTTCTTCAAAAAGTGTTTTATGATTACCTTTATTGGGTACAGAAGATCCTAAAGTCACATTTGGATTAATGAGAATGGGACTAGTTTGTGTCCTTAGTATGGACAGATATATGTGAAAGAAACTACTCAATATCAGGTAGATTCAGATTAGCTATCAGGAAAAAACTTTTTCCACTGAGGGTGGTGGAACACTGGAACAGGTTGCCCAGAGAGGTGGTGGAGGCCCCATCTCTGGAAACGTTCAAGGCCAGGCTGGATGAGGCTCTGAGCAACCTGATCTAGTCAGGGATGTCCCTGCTCCTTGCAGGGGGGTTGGACTGGATGACCTTTAAATGTCCTTTCCAACCCAAACCATTCTATGATTCTATGTCTAGCAACTAAAAGGCTGTGACTGTAAAGATCCATTTTGATACTAGGTGTATAAATAAAAATATTCTTCTCATTGGGTTTACGGCTTTGTGTTTCAGAGGCATCAAATAATATTTCTTCTTTCCCCAAACACGATGGGGAAGAGTGCTTAAAAGTGGAAACTATCTAGAGCCCAATTTTACTGTGTGGAAAATTATGCCAAGCTAAAACAGTAACTGTGATCAAGTAGGCTGCAGCTTGCATTTGTGAAGGAAATGGTTCTGAATTTTATCTTGCTTTCCTGCTACTTGAATCTTAAATTTGTCCTTTGGCTTGAGAACCAATGATGCTTGTCTTACAGGTGACAGCAAAGGTCAGGAGTGATGCACGTCTAAGTGAGAAAAGTGTTGTGTTGCCAAAGTAAGCTAAAAATATGTATTCTGTCACTGAGCTCCATGCTAAAACTCATAATAGAAACAAAATTGTATTTGGAAAGGCTTAGGAGTAGGTTGCTTTGGATTTTGTTTTGTTTTTTTTTTTTTCTTTTTTATTCAGGGATTTGTTAAATAAGACAGTGAAACGTACACCATTAGCACTTTAAAAAACGTAACAGGTTACTCTCATTCTAAGTTACTTAATTTCAAAGGAAGCAATACATTTCTCAGTTTAATCATTCAAGTTTCGGAAGATACATTTAAGTGAAATAGAGTGGTGACTTTGTGACTTTTACTGTTCCTTTTTAAAAATTGGGGTGTTTTTTTTTTGTTCCAGATAAAGAAAAAAACCAACATTGATATCTAAGTTTATGGCTACCTCTTCTAGTTGACTGTGGTTATGTGTTATTTCTGCAGTCCCTAGCACAAATAGAGGCTGGGCGCATAATGGATCAAGAGCAGCCCTGAGGAGAAGGACTTGGGAGTGCTGGTGGATGAGAAGCTCAACATGAGCAGGCAATGTGTGCTTGCAGCCCAGAAAGCTAACAGCATCCTGGGCTGCATGAAAAGAAGCACGGCCAGCAGATTGAGGGGGGGTGATTCTGCCCCTCTGCTCTTGTGAGACCCCACCTGGAGTGCTCTGGAGCCCCCAACATAAGAAGGACGCGGACCTGTTGGAGCAAGTCCAGAGGAGACCATGTAGATGATCTGAGGACAGGGTGAGAGAGGTGGGGCTGTTCAGTCTGGAGAAGAGAAGGCTCCAGGGAGACCTTATAGTGGTCTTCCGGTACCTCAAGGGGACTCATAAGAAAGATGGGGAGAGACTTTTTAGCAGGGCCTGTAGTGATAGGACAAGGGATAATGGTTTTAAAGTGGAAGCAGATTCAGACTGGATATAAGGGAATTTTTTTTTTTTTACAATGAGGGTGGTGGAACGCTGGATCAGGTTGCCCAGAGAGGTGGTGGATGCCCCATCCCTGGAAACATTCAGGGTCAGGTTGGAGAGGATGCTGAGCAACCTGATCTGATTGGAGATGTCCCTGCTGCTTGCAGGGGAGTTAGACTAGATGACCTTTAAAGGCCCTTTCCAACCAAAACTATTCTATGATTCTGTGATTAGAGGCAGAAAATCCTAGGGAGGCCTCTTTCCTCAGAAGTATTAACAACATGGGAATCCAGTTCAACCAGTATGTAGTACACTTTAGACCACTGTACTACAGTCCGAGGATTCGATAGGCCAACTTGCAAGTCTGTTTGCTAAGTAATGTCTTGTGCAAAGCAACCTTACTAACTGGCTGCAACCCAAAATAAATGGATTGATTGCAAAACAACCTGAGTATTCTAGCAAGCTAACATTGTGAGGGATGCATAGATGGGGTGAGGTGTGATTAAAACATTTAAGCTTAAAATGAATTGTAATACTCTCTTATGGAATTTTTTAATGAACCTTGATTAACAGGAGAATATAAACACATCTCATAAATCTTAAGAGAAGTGTTGGTTGGAAGGAAGGGAGAACATGCACTGGCTTTTTTTTTTGTGTTGTGTGCGTGCTGGCGGGATGGATGGGGAGGGGTCTTTGTTTACCCTTCTCTAATGGATTCTTGAACTACAAGCATGACTTTGCTATTAGTCATGGAGAAAACTAGCATTTTGCTGCTGTAATTATAGTTGCAGGTATTTATTTGCACATGTGGTGTTGGTGATGTTCTATAAAATTGTGGAATTAAGTAATAAATGTGGCTGAAGAATATATAGCTACTGGGGATGTCCCTTTTCACCTTCGTAAACATAACGGACAACAGTTTGTAAATTATGCAAAATGCTAATTACAAGTTCTAATTTGGTAATCATCTGTTTGATTAGAAACAGATGCTGATTATCGGCAGAAATCTAAATGGACCTTTAGAAGATAGCTTTCATGGCTTAAAATTGACTTGTGAAACTAAAGTCAAACTAAACCACAAACTCTGCAGTTCCTTATGCCCCCTTTAGTGCCCTGGAGCATTATGATTCTTAGTAAATAGCTTTGGTTCATTGTTTGAGTAAAATAGGACCTTTAGAGTCCCCTCTGAGGTTGAATCCTTCTGTACTGGGTACTGTACACTTTTTGTTTTGAAGTACATTCTCTTCCAACTTTGAAAAGGTTATGTGCTTTGATATAAAAATTGCAAAAAATGCTTTGTTAAAAATGAGATTATAAAGAAAAACATTCTTCTTCCTAATCTAGCTGAAAACAACCAGACAGCGTTTGGAATGCAGTCTGAATCCTGAGGCAGACATTCTGCTGTAAACCCAGATTTCTAAAGTAACGTGAAGTGGTAGCTGTACCAGAAGCACAGTGGAGAATAGGTGTCTTCTACACCATGTTCCTCAGCTTGTCATAGAAGAGGTGGGAAGGGTACCCACACTACTTGTGCTCTGGCACTCAGTGATTGACCTGGAGACACTTGAATGGCGTTTATCTAGTGGCTTGGAAATGGTGAAAGAATACTAAATCCTAACCTGATCCTTGTAGATCCTCAGTTCTTAGCAATTGGTAATTCTGGATTCCTGGAAGAAACTTAGTATAGACAAGGAGAATGGTGTCATCGAGTGTCTTCTCTTTTTTTTTTTTCTATAAATATTTTAGACATTCTTTTGGGGCATAAGGGAAGAGAAAATTTTGTAAAAAATTATATCCATACATTAATCAAGAAGAAAATAAATTATTTGGGTAATCAAGGTGTTACGTTCTTCTGAGGTGGTTGAGGTTAAGAATATTTCCAAAATTAATTCATTCTTCACATAGCCGTGAATGTAGTAATTTTGGAAATGTTGATGTTGTTCCTTAGTACAGCAGCATAAAAACTGATAGGATAGTTTGTGCAGGATGTAATTACCCTGCAAGTAGAATTTACTAGCTGCTCTTCTGGACGTGAGCTTCATAAAATGGTCTGTAAACACTGAAATACTCTTCCCTACTAATCCTGTGATTGAATCTAGAGAAACATTTGTTAACAAGTTTCTGTAAAATTGACTCTAACGTTAGCATCCTGATATATAAATGGAAGAAAACCTGTTGCCATATTTCTCATAGGGGTCTTCCGTTAGGTCTTCAGTCATGTGCGACTCTAATATGTATCTGGTGATGTTTCTAGAATAATCTGTAGTGCTTGTTCAGCTTTCCTTTTCACGGATGTAGCGAAATGTTTGTCAGAAATATAGGAAACTGGACCTTTGTCACTGAGTTTTTGTGATTATGGAAACCATGAATTAGCTGCGTAGTTGAGGTAAATCCATAAAATATCCTTTCCATGCTCACTCCTGACTTTAAATAAATAAATATTAAATAAAAAAGGACGATGGATAAAAATACATAATAATTCCAAGTGCAGCCCTTTGTATTTTTAGGGATGCCAGCAACCTGAACTTGAGCTAAAATAGTAAGTTGTGGTACCATGGGAAATAAAAATTTCTTCTTAATTAATTTGTGTGTGGCCAAAATGGAATTGATATATCTTAAGAAGCATTGTAATCAGGTTTGTGTACAACAGGTTTATGAGCCTCTGGAATGTTTTATTTAAGGCTCTTCATGCTCTTAATTGGTAGGACAGCTGGGAATGACGTCCTATCTTAATCAAGCTAGTATTCATTAACTGACTGAATACACTTTATATTATTAAATTTAATGATGTCTAGATTAATACTTTTGTATTCTAGTTCTATCTTAGTTTGTCCTGTGCTGTGTGGCAGTGGAGAAGATTGACTAGAAATGATTATTTTGTCTGTTTGATATTTAAAATTGCAATATAGTGCAGTGTTGAGAGACTGATACCACCTCTTTGTGAGAAGGGTGTTACGCCATTTGAGTACCAGCTGCTCAGTGACTGAAAGCAAGTTTTAAAAAGTTCAGTTTCAAAGGACACCAGTGATGTGTGCACGTAAATACCTGAAGCTGAGCCTTGGAAAAGGAAAGGACTTGTGCATTGAGTTCTTGTTCCTTACTGGGAGACTTAGAAGCAGCAAAATTAAGTAGTTGTGAATGTATAGTAGAGTTATGTGTGCATGCTGCTTCATCTCTTCATTAAAACAGAGTAGGGATATAAAATTTATTTTGAAGTTTTTGGACTGCCTCGCTGCCGATGTTTGTTTAACCAAGCCTTACATATTAAATTATTCATATTTTAATTTAAATTTATGTGTCTTTGTTGCCAGGGCAATTCTGTGATTAAAATCAATGAATAAATTGTACATAGAAAGCAAGAAAACTGGAAATAATGCAACTTGTCCCAAATTCTTGCTTCTTTCCTTTCCTCTCATGCTTTCCCTCTTTATGTTTTATTTTTGTAAATAAGGCTCACAATCTTATGATGAAATCTTGACTTGTTTCAAGCTACTATACGCATCCCACTGTCACTGAGAGGGGAGATCCTTTTCCTGATGTTATTGTTCTTTGCTTGGTCAAAGCAAAGACTGACTTGGTGATAAGCAGTTTCTGTTTATTAAACTGGCAACAAACTGACGAGGCAAAACTGCAAATTGTTTTCTGTGGGGTGAGTTGAATCTATTCAGTGAGGAGGGTCAGGTGAGCACCAGATGACAACCTCAGAAGAATTCTGTTGTGTGGGGGTTTTTTTGGGTTTTTTTTCCCTCCTTTCTTAAATCTTTTGAACATCACAGTAGTTTATCGGGCAAACATCATCGAGTGCTGTCAAAAATTAAGCAGTCTGTTTATCTTTCCGACCTTGATTAGAATCCTAAAAGCTGTATTTAATTGTCTAATTTTTTAATGATTACTGGAATGTGTTCTTGCAGGTGCCATTTTAGAGATGGAATTATTAAATGTACAAACCGTAGCGTTCTTATTAAATTTTTTTTTAAAAAGCCAAAAAAAAAAGAGCACTTTTCCAGCTTCTATGAACCAAGAAAAACTGGGATACGTTTCATGTTGCTCTGTGTACGGAGGTACAGGCATGACCTAACTGAAAGTTTGAATCTGAGCTTAGATTATAAGAAGCTTATTTTCATCACATTGCATCTTCAATCAAGTTTACACAGTTTTGTCTGAAAATGGTGAAATCCTTAATGCCAATGCAAGGTTATTTTTAATGTTCCAGTCTTTAAGGAAGCAAGTTTTTATTTCTAAATGTGTTCTGGAGTAATTTCCCAGCTAGTTAGGGGCTAAGAGTCTCCTTATTTCTTCTTACTCTGCATTAGCTGAAAACTAGAAGGCAATGGGAGTTTGGTGAAAAAGTAAGGAGCAGAGTGTTTGTAGGGCTGCTGAAGGTTTGCCTAACCTATAGGATACTAGAGGCTGTAAGAAGTAAATAATTTTAAGAGTTTTATAAGTAATATTTATATGATAAATATTTTGTTGCAATAATATTTGTATTTGTTTAAGAATACAATCTCTGATGAAACTCTATTTTTGGTAACACTGTCCACAGTCTTATCCAAATCTTTAGTCATGGCCCATTAAGCTATTTTTCTGATGATTTCACCAGGATCACTTTTACCCCAACAGTGTTAAATTTTTGCTAGTGAGATGCAAGAAAATCTAAAATCACTGTGACTTCTGTACAAGATTGATATGTTCAAATTACTAATAAAGAAGGATCTAGACAGCTTGTGAAGTTTGGAGTCAGTCAGTATAATTGTTTAATGTTTATATTAAAATGTAAAAACTGCTTGAAATTAAATGTAATACTGTGTAAAATGATTTTGTGGTTGAAAACGAGCTAATTGTTTTTTGAAAAACAAATAAGCAAGGCATCCTTGCCTTTCTGTCTTCCCATTATCTCCCTAACATTGCAAGAAGCCTGTCTGTAAAACAGTCATTGGACTGTTGCAATTGTTTTCTGTAAAAAAACAACCAAAAACCACAAAGAAACCCACAAACCAAAAACAAACAAAACCCCCAAAAAACAAACCAAAACCTCTGTCCTTGGCTTTTTTTTTTTTTTTTAACTGAGATACCATAGAATTAGTAATGGAATTGCAACCACTATAGCTATACAATATGTTGTACCATTTTTATTTGAAGATAAGTTTCACAAAGGGTTTGGAATGACGTGATGGAGTGGGACTCTTATAGTCACTGCTCTGGTATTAAAATTGCAACTTCGGTGTGTACTAGGCGAAAGGCAAGCTTTCGGGCTGATGTGATGACTTCGATTTATACTTATGTACACAAGAAATGTTATCACCTGGAAGGAGTAGCAGGGTTTTGGTAGCACTGTGTGAAATTCCAAGATGTCATGTTTGAAAAGCAGGAATCATCCAAAGACTAACAAAAATAAGATTGTTAATGACAGTATTTTATAGAAAGTGTTTTTTGTATCATTTACACACACACATTGAACTGTTTTCATACAGCTGCTTTGTTAAAGAGAAATGGTTTCCTTGCAGGGTGTTTTTCCCTTGGCCATTAGGTTTTCATATGCAGAAATATAATGCTACTATGTATTTCCTCTGTCTCCAAAGTTACATTCTTCTGCCCTCATGGCAGCTTTATTATTATTTTTTAAAGCTGATTTTCCTGAGAGAGTACTACAGATTACATCAAGATGTGGACAGGGTAACTGTAAGCCTTCTAGACATCACTGCCTTGGCTGCTTCATATGCATCTGTCAGATCACTTTTATAGAGTGGATTTGTTGAGCTACTGCTCCAAGTTTGAAATTAAAGAGTCCTTCCTATGACTTCCAAGGAAAGTGTTGTGGTTTTGTTTCATTTTCTCAGTTTTTCAACTGGGAAGAAGGAATAAAGTTTGTTTAAATGCCCATTTAATGGCATAGAAGTGTTAGCCAACAAATTAGATATTCAGAGAAGAAACTGCCTATGCGCATCCCTTCCCATGGAGATGAAGGACACTGAGAGCCTTTTTCAACTTGCGTTTGGACTCTGGGTATTTATTGCATGTGACAGCCTTGGCTTGGTTCCTGGCTAGTCTCTGAAAGCCATCTTGGGCTGCAGCCTTTTCTCACCTCTCCGTAGGCATTGGAGCACACGTCCAGTTATGTAGAGCAGTGTCACACAAGGTGTTACACTTTGACATTTGTGTCTGTCTATGTTTTGAGAACGTATTCTGTGTTCCTTAACACTTAATCCCTTTCAGTCAGGGACTACTTCCATTGTACTTTATCAAGAACATATCATGGAAGTATTTAAGACTGTTGTTGCATGTACTTAAGTTACTAGGTATAATTGCTGGATTACCAGCATGTATGATCTGTTTTATCAGAGTGGATGATTTATAATTTAATTTTTTTTATTTGTTACTTTTTTCAGATTTTAAAGGCTGAGCTTAATCATAATTGCTCTGAGCAACCTGATGTAGTTGGAGATGTCCCTGCTTCTTGCAGGGAGGTTGGACTAGATGACCTTTAAAGGTTCCTTCCAACCCAAACTGTTCTATGATTCTGTGATTCCAAATTTTGTTTTTATTTGGTTTCTGTGGAGGAAAACTCAAAAACAATGTATTGACTAGTAAAATAATTACAATACGCTAAGTGTGGCATTCCTGCTCTATTTTGTGCATTATTGAGTACTCAAAAAGCATAATATATGTATTATGTACATGCAGTATTTAAGTTTTTATTTTAGGAAGTGTAACATTGTCCATGAGTTTTCAAGATAGAAATTTTGTCTTAAATTCTTTAGGTTGTTAAATTAGAGCATTGCTGCTTAACTTTCCTATTTCAAGAACTGGGAAAGCACTAACATTTAACGAACAAATATATACCGCTGTTCTTGCTTCTCAAAAAAAAAAGTGATAAATCCATGAATATAAGATGATTAATTTTTTTTAAAAAGTCTGGATTTAAAAATGAGCTGAAACTGATGTTTTTGTTTAAAAATCTGACAAAGTTGTTTCCTTCCTAATTGTCATTGAGTCATCATGCTTTGTTTTAGTGCATTCAGTAAATCTAGATATGAGCAGAGATTGTCACAAGTTTTAGTCTGAAGATGCTGACTTTCAAAAAAGGCATGTTTTATAGTTCTTGTGCTAATGTTTATAATTATTATGTTTTAAAATCGGCACTACTGCTTCAGAAGGAAGGTTAACACCATTGACCATTAGTGTTTTGCTGGTTTCTGCTTAGTTTATTAGTGATCACTTCTTTTTCCCTTGTCAGCTGGAGTGATGATATATTTACAGATAAAGTAATCTTTTAGCACATGTTAATTAAAAGAAAAAGCCTTATTCCAATGTATTTCAGCAGTTTTAAAACAAGTTCTTAATTTTAGATTAGTGAAGACCTGAAAAATGAATTGTCAAATGAGCTGCATGCATCAACCCCTGGCCTCACTGTGCCTAAAGTAAAAGAACAAATGTTCTATAAGGTAAGTAGAAATTGATAAGTTCTGCAGATTTGCATTAATTCTCTTTCAGTTAAACTTGGAGTTACTAATTTTAAGGTTGTGTTAATACCATTGCTAACAGTTAATCAACGTATCTAAATTAACAGAGACTAATGAGATTCCCCTTCAGTGTAGGGTAGAGGGAGGAACTGAGTGAACGAAGGAAGCTTTAAACTACCATTAATGTCTTCTGTCATCTTCTGCCATCCCTTGTCTTTCACCACCAAAACAGTCTTAAATTTTAATATTTCCCAGCCAAATGACTTAACTTGCCTGGCTGATAGACCATTCAGGATGGAGACGTTCTCAAACCTCTGTTGCTGAAACTAGATTTGGTCTGATTGTATTATTCTGAAATTCTTTTTGCAAGAGAGCGAGGAGAGAAGAAAGAATTATCTAAAGTAGCCCACTGATTCTTCTTCGGAGTGAAGTTAGTTGGGTTCCAGATATGTTTGCAAGACCTTTTATATGTAGCTTACCTGAATCAAGGTAACAGAAGGCCAACAGGGGTCCATTTTCAAATATCGAATCAGTAAGTGATGCAAGGCTACATAACTAGGCTAATAATCATAGAATATGAACTTTAAAGTAGCTTGATTTGCCTAATTGCATGACTTTCTGTAAGTAAACAATATTTTTCCACCAAAAAAATGATCAGCTATTCTATTCCAAGTCAACATTTAAATTCAAAGTCTGTGTGTTTTGCCTGGATTTGCCTGCTTTGTTAAAAGACAGAGTGACTGAAATATTTACTGGTCCATGTGGAATCTTAGGGTTGTAAAGATTGTTACTGCATTATTTTGCTATTCCACAGTGTGGGTTGTTCTTCTTTCTCAGGTTGGACTTGCAGATGCTGTGGATCTATTTAGAACCAGAAGAGTGTTTATTAAAGATGGCTTTGCATATGTGCCACTTAAGGAGATTGATGCAATTGTTTTGAATAACTATAGAACAAAGTTATCTAAAGCACTGGCGGTAAGTCTGATTAAGTCTGATTTTTTTTTTTTTTTTTTTT
Source organism: Chlamydotis macqueenii (assembly GCF_036417535.1). Taxonomy (NCBI): domain Eukaryota; kingdom Metazoa; phylum Chordata; class Aves; order Otidiformes; family Otididae; genus Chlamydotis; species Chlamydotis macqueenii. The sequence goes on from NC_141558.1 coordinate 27,528,543, forward strand.
TTTTTTTTTTTACAACTTCTCTTGCATTCTTTAGTGACACTCTTGGACAGTAGCCTTTTGGATTTTTGAATTTATCTGCTTCCATCTGGAGAATACCAGAAACGCTATCAAAAGTGCTGGCAGCACACAAAAAAAAGTTGTTTATGAGCTGAGAGTTCATTAACTTTAAATGGAATTTAGCATGTGATGTGCCTTGTAAAGAAGTGTCTGCTAGAGGATTTTGAAATTGTTTCCCACATAGACAGCAACATGACTTTTCATTCAAACTGTTAGCCCCATACACACAACTGTCTTTTTCTCTTTGTATCGATCTTTTCTCCCACAACATTTTGCCATAGTTTTTTGTTGAAACAAGTAAAATAGTGATTTGTGTGTTTTTTTTTCTTTTTTCTTTTGTTATGAGGATAAGTCAGAACATGTCAGGCAAAAATAAAATCTTAGTTGTATGAATGTTTGAGGTGTCAAATCTAGTTAGGACACCTGTGGTAAATACTGTTTGTGAATGTTCTGTTAGTAATTCAGTGATCAATTTAGGTGTTGCTAATTTTATAATATTAGAGTCTTCACAAGGTTTAAAAGCTGGTAATCATGTATAATGCATAGAATTTGAGTCCTAGAAAATACTGCATTGAATAACATGAAGGCAGTTTGGATGGCTTTTTGGAAATGTTTTCAAAGCCTTGTATTCCTATGTCACATAAATGTCAAGGTTGACTGTAAGTGTTTAGTAAAGAAACAGTGTGAAGTAAAAATGCATTCCTTTAAGAAGCTGCCAGTATGCTAATTTTCTAATTTGTTAATTTTGAACATAACCAGCATCTGTGGAATTATTTAATTTGTGAAAATCTTGATACTCTTATGTGAACACTTCCATTAGAGCTCTTTAATACAACTGCAACTAGAAACATCCTTATTTCAGTTGGTGCATAATGTTCTTGCTGAAAGCTGATAACACTTGTGTGGGATTTAAAACAATGAATGTGTTCTATAGAAATGTGGCTAAGTATGCAGGTTATCTGCATCTATTTAAAATACTTCTGAGAAGCTTCAGGGACTTCTAGAATTTGCCTCTTGTGTGAGTAGCTGAGGAGAAGTCTGAAAAACAGTAGGAACTGCAATGAGTAGGCTACACTACTTTTTCAGTTTGAGGAAAAATCTACAACTTTTTATTATGAACAGACACTATCTTTTATATAATTCATTTAACTCGGATTACTTTGTTAAAGCCAGTAGCTACTTTATAGTAAAGCAGTACTTCTTTATGTTATCCTCTGTAATCATGGTTTATAAATTTTAACACACTCATGAGCTTGGAAAGCTATCTTGTATAGAAGTGCTATGTTTACTTATTGCAGTATTTCAGATTTGCATTAGTTTTTTGTTTTAATACATACCTTTTGTTTATTAAAGTTCACCATATTTTCAGAGTAAGGAATAAAAGATTAGTGATTTCTGTCCTATTCCAAAGCTCCCGATTGAAATTAAGGGGGTTTGATTACTAATTTAATTTGGAAAACCACATTTAATAAACTGTTTCAGCTAATTTTAGCCAGCACAGTGCACTGCTGAGAGATGCTAAGAATATTATTAAATTGAGTCTTTTGGAAATGAAGGTTAAAAATCCAGCATGTTCTACAGAGGTCAGTCTAAAATTCTGTTACACCAAACAGAGACATAACTGTAGCGGTGACGCTTGGTAGCTGGATAATTAGCGTAGTTTTCACTGGAACGAAACTATAGTCCTCATAATGAAACTGTAAGAATACACTTGTAAAGAAAGAGTTGTACATAAGGAGCCCTTTTGAAATCTAAAGATGATAACAGTTGCTGTTCCACACATACAAATTGGGAGGATAATCTTCAGCGAAGTACCTTTATTCCTCACCTTTATCTGGTATGAAGAGGCACATTTCAGTAGAAGTTATGACACAGTGGTACCTTCCAGTATTGTTTGTGAAAAGTAGTTGTCGAAATACTATTTGATCTAAGCTTAAATTCTGTAATTACAACTGGTTTAGTGTTACTTGGTAATGCTTTTGTAGCACATGGATGTTTGTATGTGTCTGCTGCAAAGGAGAAATCAGTGAAGAAATTTTGGTGAGTTTCAGGCGCTGTGACAGGATAGAGGTCTGCGTGACTCTGCACAGAAGTTGTGCATCATGGCCAGGCTTAAATGAGAAGTAATAGAACTTTAACAACATCACTGATTTGTTATTTAATTTGTCTCTTAAAGAATGTATTTGATAACATTACTACTTTGATAAGCATTACTTAAGTGTGCTTTTGGGAGTATGTTTTAGTGTTTCTGTGGCATCCGGCTATTTACGCTTTGTTCTCAGCACTTTCTAATGGACGATCCTTGTTTTATTAGAGTTTGGGAATTAAAGATCTTAATGTGTGATAATCCAAATTTGACTTGAACGCTATTTCTAAAGAAGGGGTTTGTGTCTTCATGGGGTCCTAATAAAATTAAGTGAAATACTTGTATCTTCTATGGGGTAGTTTGACTTTGGCCAATAGTTCTGGCTTTGACAGTCTGTTTATAAGCTTCTGAGGGACAAAATACTCTGAATATAGATAGTGGAAAGACTTCTTCCAGGCACGTAGTTTTGAGGAATCTTTCTTACAGCTCTCATTAGTGGTTCAGTTCTTCAACATTAAAGCAGCATAATTTGCCAGTGTGGGTTGTTTGTGTGATGTTACTGATTATTTGTACTGTGATGCATGTTTTGCCTCTCGGAGTTTGGTGCTACTCCAAGCAGTTGCGCGCACAGGTTTTCAGAAGGAGTTGTCCCTACACAGGCTCGTGTCACCACCCTCCCGTGTGTTACGGGATGATTCTAGCTGGGGTTATAAAGGAGGTGTGTAATGATGGGAATTGCTATGTTGATACTGAGCTTTGAGAGAACAGTGAATAATTCATAGTACTGACTTTTTTTTTTTTTTAAAAAAAGTTTTATGTTGACATTGACACAAATTCAGTTTAGTCAGAGTTATACTTTAATGGCTTACTGGTCAAGCCCATGAAGCAGTCATGTGTTTTGTTTCATCCTTTAAAAATAAGTTTGACATCTCAACTATGTGGCTATTCCTTGAGGCTCGATAATAGGGAGAGTTAATACTATTCAAGCCTTCTTGTCAATTGCAAATGCAGCTGAAGGAGTTCATTTTATGTGCAAAATCAATACTGCAAGGACCTTCTTTCTGTATTCTCTGACCCATTTGATAGTAAATAATTTCCTTTGTGCAATTAATGATGATTAAAATGTAGAAAGCCTAAACGTTTTCTGTAGTTCATGTAAGTTGCAATATTAGCTCTACAATTGTTTTATAACTTAAAGCAAACTTTTATTAATTGAAATTGCATTATATTTTATTTGTGAAAGTTTTGCTGTGTTTATGCTAATATGCAAACATTTCTACAGTAATGCTACGCTGAACTTTGATAATTTCATTTGTAGTCATGTAGAGAACTTAAATTGTGAAATTATTGGCAGTATTGGATTTCCTTTTTTGAGGACAGTTGTTTTAATTTTTGACTTCTTGAGATCAGAAGATTTGGCTTAATGTTGCGGTTCAGACCCGTATCAGAGCTATGTTATACTCAGTACCGCGCAAACGAGGATTGTGCCAGAGAAATCTGAAGGAGGACGAAAGGAGGAGAGGACAGAAGAGGCTGCTGAATCATCGTCTGGGACTGGCCTTTATCAGCAGTATCCTCACATAATTGAGAAAATGACTTAATACTACATCAGGAGTTGCCTGACTTGTTTGAACAGGAGTCTGCATTGGACAGCAGTTTGCCTCCACAATTCCCTCCCTGTGTGGTTCACTGCAGCGGGTGTAGGGGTGAACAACGTCTCCCACCTGCTGAAAGTATTGCAGTGTTCACTGTGAGCTTCCCTCTAATGTCTGATCCCCAGAAATGACGTGATTTCTGAAGATGCGTTTAGGTTTTTTGAACTACTTTTCTCGTAGTACCATTTAGTACTTAGCATCTGATACAAATACTCTTCCTATGTGATTGATCAGAAAATCCTTTGTATCGAGATTATGGTTTCAGGCTGGGCACATAAAATGCTGGTATTATAATAATACTAGTAGTCTTGACTAAACCTGTGTACTGGATGCAGGTGCCCGGTGCTGGCAGAGCGGGGCTGCAGGGTGGCCTCTACAAGGTGAGGACAGAGCTGCCCCGTGCCAGACACAGACGGTTCCAGCCAGCTCCAACCGACCCACCACAGGGCACGGCTAAGCCCAGCAGCCAAGATAGTGACGCATCTGGGAAAATGTATTTAAGAAGAGGCAAAACACTTGACAGAGAGAGGAGGAGGAAACCAAAAGGAATGAGAAGTAGCAGAGAGAACAACAAGGTCAGAGGAGCAGCTCCATGATGCTGGAGATCTTCATGGCACATGTGAGGACCCCATCCTGGAGCAGGTGGAGAGTTCCTGAAGGAACCACAGCCTGTGAAGAGCCTGGACTAAAGCAAATTTTTTTTTTTTTTTTTTTTCCTGAAGAACTTCAGCCCACGGGAGAGAGCCCATGCCAGAGCAATGGAAATAATGTGAGTGGGCAGGAGCTGCAGAGAGGAGCTGTTACAGACCAACTGCCCTTGCCCTCTGCCCCCTGCGCTGCTCGGGGTGGGAGGTGGAGAGGAGTCTGGAGTGAAGGAGTAAAGTTCAGCTAGGGAGAGAGGAAGAAAGGCATTGTTTTAATGTTTGTCTCTATTTCTTACTATCTGTTTTAATTGATAGTAAATTACATTAATTTTCTCCAAGTCAAGTCTGTTTTGCTTGCAGTGGTAATTGGTAAGCAATCTCCCTGTCTTTATCACAGCCTGCAAGCTTTCTCACCCTGTTTCCCCCCTGTCTGAAGGAGGGGGAGTAAGTGAGCAGCTGGGTGGGAGTTTGGTCCTTAGGTTGTGGTGGGTTAACCTTGGCTCTCCTTTTGATTTTCAGTCTCTGGGTTTGTAGATCTGCTAAGGTTGGACACTGGAGGAAAAGAAGTTCAGCACTCTGGTTCCAGCTCACACAGTTGTGTTAGCTTTTCTGTTCTCTGGGCTCCTCTTCTGAAACAGCTCTTAGATAAATTCTAGAGGTGGGGATAACAGATACTGAAAAACCTGACTCTGACTAGGATGCCTCTATTAGTGTTTGCATTAACTAGATAGAATCATGACGTCATTCTTATCTCGGTGAACATTACAGTTCAGAAAATGTTTTGTCCTCAAGTTTTAGTGCTTGTTGAACATTACATTTTAAAGCTATAAGCAAGTGCTTAAGAATGTGAATATTTTCCTGTGTAGCATGAGTGCTTTTATTGTGGGTTTGAAGAGTTTATTTTACAAAGACTTGTAATGATCAGTGATAGCATAACTGAACTTTCCATTCATAGTCTAATGGCTGTTCTTCAGTAGATTTGTCACGCTTCTATTTACCAGCCCCTTTCCCCCCCATCTTGAGCTTACCAATTGAAGTAGTAACTTGGCTGGTCTTTGTAATTTAACTCTACTGGATCTAACAGTCCGCAAATTAAAATATTAACTGAAAATAACACCAACTGGTACCATAAGAAATCAAAATTCCGATGTTAATATGTGCAGTCTTGATAGCATGTTTCTTCTTAATTTAATACCTACACTTTTTTACTTGGCACTATGATCTTGTGTAATCTGATAAAATGTCTAAAAATCAAATTGCTAGGTTTTGAGGACTTAGCACCAAAGGAAGACTTAATTGGTGTCTTTGAATTTTGGTGGGTTTTTTTTTTTGTTTATTCCTTTCCTTGTTTGGGGTATAATCTTCAAAATTGTTAGAAATGTGAATCAAGTAAGTTGCTTCGAGGTTTGCTAGTATTTGTAATGATTTGTCTTTTTAAAATTAAATATTAGTCAAATACACTATTTCAGTTGATTTATGCTATATATTCAAAAAACCTGCTAACTTGTGCAAAATACCAGTATACATAGCACCAACTGCGAAACATTTTTTTCCTAAAACACCTATGTTTTCAAGCAGTGAAGCAGAAGGCTTTATGTAGTGGCATTAATGTTGAGAAAGTATGATTGATGATGGTCTTGTCACTTGAAATTCATTTCAGGTGTTGTGTTCCCAGTGTTAACTTAAAGTAATTCACTGTAACATAAATGGATGATTTTTATAATATGCACATACAAGGTTAGTAAGGTAATAACTTTGGCAATGCAAGCTGAAATGTGATTACAGTGACTTTGTCCTCTACCATCTCTCAGAGGAAAGTTTGCTGTGAGAGTTTTGCAGAGAAGCAACTGGTCTTCATTTCTGAGTAGTATTATATTGTAAGGCCTTGTCTAGGGCACAGGTCTGCTGAATAAAATGGTGATATTTTGAGTGGGAGAAGTGAAATCAAGGGAAGTAACTTCTGTGTGTTTGTGTGTCAGAGAGGACTCAAGCCTGTATGAGGAATGGTTACCTACAAGACAGGGAAACTCACTGGACTTTTCTTTGTGGACCTACCTTTTTACCATGGCTTCTTAATTGTCCCATTGTTGTCTATTTTCTGAAGCCCATCCTTCAGTGGTTTTTTCTCCTCTACTAGTTGAAGTACCTGTGTTTCTTTTAGAGACTACATAAATTGCTAGCATAAAGTAAATAGGAATAGTATTTGGGAGTTAAATGAAATTTAACTGTATTTAGTATTTTATCTTTCTGTTTCTTCTATCTGCTTCTTACATCTACTGCAAAGTATAAGATTTTGTTAAGTACTAAATCTGCAGTGTAAACAACTGCTGTAGTCTGTGTATGATCCTGTTCAGTTTGATTTATATGGAAATACTTCGATTTTCAAATCAATATAGGTGTTTCATGTTAGTAAAATTAACAAAACAAGATATACAGGATTTGAAGCATGTGGAAGACTTGCTGTCGTGGTTTTGTTTAGTCGGGGGGGGGGCTAAGGTGGCAGCTTCTGTAGGAAACTGCTAGAAGTCGCTCCCCTTTGTTCAGTGGACTCGGCCAGGCCTAGGGCGGACCTGCTGCTGGCCAAGGCCGAGCCGATTGGTAGCAGAATGTCCCGTGATAACGCCTCTGCGATAACGTATTTAAGAATGGGAAAACAGAAAAAAAAAAAAAGAGAGAGAAGAGAAGATGTGAAGAAGCTGAGTGGGGGCAGAGGCGTAGAGGGGGAGGCGCAGGCTTCATGGGCCTTGCAGGCCTCACCCTCTGGCCTCTCGCCAGGCAGCCAACTGGGCCCTACTCGGCCCGGCCCAGCTGCAAGAAGTGGAAAGGAGATGAGAAGTGAATAAGATGTAAAAAAAGATCCTGAGAGACATCTACCAGCCTGTTGTGAGGAATGGCTGCAGAAGCCAAGGTCAGTTCAGAAGGAGGGGGAGGAGTAATGCGGCTCCTGGCCAAGATTCCCCTGTAGCCTGTGGTGACGACCATGGTGGAGCAGGTTGTCCCCCTGCAGCCCTTGGAGGTCCATGGAGGAGCAGAGATCCACTTGGAGCCCGTGAAGGACCCCGTACTGGGGGAGGTGGATGCCTGAAGGCGGCTGTGGCCTGTGGAGGGCCTGCTGGGACAGCTGTTCTGAAGGGACTGAACTCCGTGGAAGAGATGACCCACGCCGGAGCAGTTCCACGAAGGACTGTGGTGCAGGGGAGGGAATGTGAGGAGTTCTTCCCCTGACCATGAAGCAGCGGCGTGAAACAACGTGATGAACTGACCGCAACCCCCATTCCCTCTTCCCCTCTGTGCCGCTCATGGTGGGGAAGGTAGTAGAGATAATGTTAAGCTTGGGAAGAGGGAGGGGTGGCGGGAGGTTATCTTGTTCTCTGTCTCATTATCCTGCTGTTTGTAGTAATAAATGAATAGTTTTCCCCAAGTCGAGTCTGTTTTGCCCGTGACGGTAACTTTAAGGATTTCTCCCTGTCCTTATCTCAAACCTCGAGCCGTTTTTCCTTATATTTTCTCTCCCTGTTCTCTCGGAAGGTGAGGGGAGTGAGAGAGAGCCTGCATAGTCTGGTCCTGATTGGGGCTGAACTACGACACTTGCTTAACTTTTGAGATGTTCCCCAAATTTCAGAAAACCTATTGGAATAGAACATATTAACAGGAAGTACAATTTTATTTCTATGTTGTGTGATAGATATGATAACCTGGAAATGCATCAGTGAATATAGTACCAGTTTAATGTCATGTGAGAGTTTATTATCTTGCTGGTAACATAATTTGAGAATGATGCATAGTAGTCAGTGAGAAAGAACTGTAATGGTGTATGCAGTTGGTAAGTAAACAGAAGTCTGTATTTCAGGATGACTCTGTTAGAAATTTGAGTTTTCTTCTGATTATTTTCTTATGGCTTTTTGTGACCCGTAGACAGTGGCTATGTGATAGTTGTAGTAGTATCTCTCTGGAGTTGGTTTACACTGAAGTTAATGACAAATTATCTTATCAGCTGTGTTTTTTTTTTTTTTTTTTTTTCTTGGAGAAAACTAGTCAAGTTTCTGGAAGCTAACTGGTAAATGATCTGGCTGATGTTTACTGTGGACCACCACTGGAGCAGGACTTGAGTGACACAGGGAGCCATCTAAACTGCCAGTGAAGATATACCTAGTGTGTTCCTTAGCCTTCCAGTGTTTCATTGTTGGAATTAGACTGATTTGTATTTGCAATTGTTTCCTGGGGAAACTTGGTTCATATATCTCAACAATGCTAGCTGAGTCCCTTCTGGATAGTGGAGACTTGGATTTCCCACCTATCTATACGTTAATAGAGGTTCATTATTGAGGTCCAAGTTTCAGCCAAGTACTAGTTTTATGTGTGGTTCAAGAGACACAATTTGCCTACCGCTGGCATGTGCAGTAAATCATAAACTTCCTTTGGAATTAATACATTGCATCTTGCCTACAGTGTTGCAGGATTCTGTGAAGGAGTATAAATCTTAGATGTGCTTTGTCTAAACCAATTCTTTCAAGTGATGTAGTTGCTTTTAGAACACAACAGTTATTCACTGGGTTTAATAAATGGACTCTTAAATCCATGGTTGTTGAAAAGCTACGGTGCTGCCTCACTGACACTTTTGAACAAACCCGGTCAGACCCTGACAGTTACTGTCTTATGACATTTCTAAAGAGCATGCCACTTTTGTCCTAACTTTCAAATTGTTTATGACTTAAACTTTGCAAGTATTTATGCTAAATTTGCAATTCCTGTAGAATATAAGTAGTGCACTTGTTCTTACTTGTCTGTTTGTCTAAGCACTCTGGTAACTCATCTTGTAACTTTGGTTAAACAAATTAAAATTTCTTCTGTTTGAAAGCTCTGTGAAATACATGCCAGTGCCCAGTTCTTAAAATTGGACTTTCTTGCTCAGACTCATTCTTTCTGCTAATTTTAAGCCTTGTATGTGGAAAGAAATGTGTGATTTTTTTTTTTTGGTGATTCTCCTTCTGATTTCTTCATTACACTTCAGAGTGCCCGCCTTGCATTTGATTTTCGAAGTGATTCTTTTCTTGCTTTGCTTCCTTGCTAAAAGCTGTTCTCAAAGTAATGAGGAAAGGAACTCTTTGAAAACTTTGCCAGGTAATCCTAAAAAATTCTCTACGATGAAAAAATCACAAACAATGCAAGAGTAAATGCGCCTGCATTCACTGTGGTGATTTTTCATTATCTCCATTGTCTGTAACCCTTGCTTCTCATGACCCTTGGTTAGATCTTAAATTCTGGCTAGCATATTGCACATTTTTATAAACCTACTCTAAAGATATCGAAAAGTTGTACCTTGTTTATAAATAACAACTATTTTATAGCATACTATTTTATAGCAGAAAAAATGTAACAAAAAGCTTATGGGTTGAGATAAGGACAGGGAGAGATCATTCAGCAATTAGTCATGGGCAAAACAAACTCAACTTGGGGAAAATCAACTACTTTATTAACAATCAAATCAGAGTAGGATAATGAGAAACAAAACCAAATCTTAAAACCACCTTCCCCCAACCCTTCACTTTTTCCTGGGCTTAATGTTACTCTGAGTTTCCCTGTCTCCTCTCCCACAGTGGCACAGGGGGATGGGGAATGGGGATTGCGGTCAGTTCATCACACATTGTTTCTGCTGCTCCTTCCTCCTTGGAGCTAAGACTCCTCAGATTCTTCCTCTGCTTCAGTGTGGAGTACCTCCCACCACAGGAGACAGTCCTCCATGAACTTCTCCAATGTGAGTCCTTCCCAGAGGCTGCTGTTCTTAATGAACTGCTCCAGCATGGGTTTCCCTTGGAAAGGTCACAACCTCCTTCAGGTGCATCCACCTGCCCCAGTGTGGGATCCTCCATGGGCTGCAGGTGGATCTCTGCTCCTCTGTGGACCTCCATAGACTGCAGGGGACAGCCTGCCTCACCATGGGCTGCAGCACGAGCTGCAGGGGAATCTTGGCCAGGAGCAGCATTACTCCTCCCCCTCCTTCACTGACCTTGGCGTCTGCAGGGTTGTTCCTCTCACATATTCTTACTGCTGTCCTTGCTACCGGTTCTGCAGCAGTTTTCCTGCCCTTCTTAAATTTGTTGTTCCAGAGATGCTGTCACCCTTACTGATTGGCTTGACCTTGGCCAGCAGCAGGTCTGTCTTGGAGCCAGCTGACATTGGCTCTGTTGGACATGGGAAGCTTCTAGCAGCTTCTCACAGAAGCCACTCCATAGCCCACCCCCCTACCAAAACCTGGCCATGCAAACCAAGTACAGACTTGCTGTTGTGAGTAGTCACAATGAAATCAGTGAGTCTTGTAGATGCTGAAAGCAAGGTGTACAACACTGAGCATCAGATTAAGTGTTCAAGAGAAAACTGGAGTCATGCAAGTTATTTTGAGACGTAACTTAAGATACTACAGTTTAACTTATGATAACAGGTTGAATTAACAGCCAAAAAGGCTGTTATGGAATGTAGAAGGGTAGGAAGAGGATACATTTTAAAATGTTTAATGCAGGTGTATGGAGCAGGCAAAAAGAAATAGATTGAATTACTAAAAATTTTGATGACTGCCTTTCCAATTGCATGGGTTGTTTTGGTTTTTTTTGGCATACATTTCTTAGTGAAATATGGAGAGTGGCTATTCTCCTGCCTGAAGTTTTACGGTATCCTAACCCAGTGAATGTACATTGCATATGTGATGTAACAAGTTTTTGCCATTCCTACTAATGATAAAGACTGGCTTGCTGTTGGGGAAGGACTAAATCTTAAATCCTTTTTTTCAGTCAGAAGGAAAAATAGGAAAAGACTGTCCATAGCTCAAAGTCAGACATGAAATAAATTGAACAACTGATACTTATATCAGATGACGCTTGGTTAATTAATGTATAGAATCTTTCTAGAGCTTGGAGCACTTCTTTAAGCAGCAAGCGTAAAAATAAAGTACGCACAAGTCTCATCTCAGAAATGCCTTTGCCAAGACGTGTTTAAAAGAGATTCTTCTGTAAGACTAATTTAAAAAACCCATTAATTTTACTAATTACACAACTCAAGTGTTTTGAACTGTTTTAATAAAAACTGCAGCAATATGCTTTTTGAACTTACTGAATATCTACTTACTTTTAAACTGTTTTGAATGTAGATGAAGTGAGTATTTTTAGAAATGCTAGTCACTATCACTGTTACTGCAGCTGAGTTCTGGGTGGTCTCGTATGCCGTTCCATTTTACTGCAAATTCTCAAAGGGAAATTCATCTGTTAATGTATTTCTTCTGCAATTAATTGCTAATCTGCATATTTATGCTAGAGAGGACGTGGGCATTTTTTTGTAGTTCTTGTAAATGGAGATGATTTGTCAGAATTTCCCCCCCCCCCCGCCCCGGTAATAGGAAAACAAGGTAAGTTCCAGAGGCTGTATAGCTGAGCAGAATTTTTACAATAAAAACACACCTTTGTGTCTTAGGAGCAGTCTGTGTAGGCTGTCACTGAAATCACTGGAGTGCTATCTTCCTGAAATATTAGAAACGTGATTTAATTAGGCTGCAAATGCAGAGCTAAGGTAGTTAAATTTGGCTTTAATAGTGTTGAGCCTATTGGAGTACTCTGCTTGGCACACTCCCTTCCCAGCTGGGACTTCATTTTGCAGCTCTGGGTTGTGGAGAAGCAGATCCTCACAGATTATGAAAGGCTTTTGTTGGTTGGTTTGGGGTTCCTTTTGATTATACCTCCTGGTGGATTATTTCAGGTTTTTTTGGAGTTCACTCTCAATATTTTTTTTCTAAATTCCTGAATTAGTCATCTACAGAGAAATACTGACCCACTGATGCAAGCTACCTCTTGCTAGGGAACATACTTGCTAGTGAATTTCCATTCCTTATTGAGGAGTGTAGCCTTGCGTTGCCGTGAGAGGTGTACTATATTGTATCAGCCTACCTAGTTACCTCATGTGGTCTGTTCAGCCTGAGGAGAGGTATGAATCAGAAATGGAGTGTGCAGCATTACTGAGTTAGCCTTCCTTAAGAGAGGCCTCTGTGCTGCTGTGTTCCGCCCTTAATCTGTCAGTGTTTCAAGCCTACCTGGACTTCTAAGCACTGGAGTCCTGAAAGATGACAATAGCTTCACATGGTGCACTTTGACGTTGCTGTGAACTGGAATTTCTTTGAAGTGATTTTCTTTCCTTTTGAGGTATGTAAGGAGGAGGTGGTCTAGTGGTGATAATCTCTGCATTATGTAGGCATGTCTGTATGGCCTTACCTGGGCTGGTTTTCGTTATTCCTTGGATCTTCTGTGACTGTGAAATAGAAAACCAGGAGACTTTTTCTATAGATTCTACATTGGTTATGTACGTTTGGTGGTGTGTCAAGTGTAAGTATGTATGTAAATGTTTTGTATCATCTCATCTGTCTGATGATGCCTCATCTGTCTGAGGGAGGAGGCATAAAAGTGCTGTAATATGGGTGTTTTTTAGTAAAAATGGATTTGGAAAGGTATTGATGGATTTATTCAGCATCCAGGGTCACAGTATAAGTGAATTTTTGTAAAAGCTTTTGTGTGCTCTCTGGATTTTGAAAAGATACTGAATTAGCTGTTCTGTGTCCGAGTTGTAGAAAGGCAGAAAATAAGATGAAATATCAAGGAAGCAGACCAATGAAGACACACAATTTCAATTTACATGTAGCTTGTGAAAGATCTTTTTAGCTATAGTTTTTTTTCTGTATTTGTGTAAACAAATTCCTTTTTATGTAAATAGTTGTATTTTTCTGTTTGTAAGGATTGATGTTTAATTTAAATAATCTATGGTCTTGAACAAATACCAGAAAGCAAGGGTTTTTTTATTATCATCTGTCATGAATTAAGCAAAATGTCATGGTTTATTAATGACTACAGGCTTTGTTTATGTATGTATATATGAAAGAAATGGATTAAATTTGGGTGTAGTGCTTAGAGCTTCTTAAGTAATAGAAAACCGCATGAGTTTTGCACATGGTTTTCCTAGTTATGCTGCCAAAATGAGGTGAAGGGTGTTCTGTTAATCCCAAAGAATTTGTTTTTCTTTTTACTACATTCTTTTCATGTATAGGCAATGAAAATAAATTTTAAAAATGTGGAAATCACCCGCCCTCCCCCCCTTAAAAATAAACTATGAATCAGAACAATCCTCTTCGGAATTCATGAAAATGTTGAATTACTTCTTTAAATAAGTGGGAGGAATCCCACCAGTTGTCAAAGTGAATGAATAAAACTATTAATGGGTTCTAACCAACCAGGGCACAGCTCACTGTGCGGATCCTTTCTGGGAAAGGTTACCCTGTTTTGGTGTTTTGAGCTTTTACAGGATTTTCTGTTAATTGTTTTTACATGTTCACATCAGAATTTCTTGCCACACTTTTAAATAAAGACAAGGACGTGCAGATGGTGCCATTGCTTTTGGGAGCTGCCCACAGGCTGCTTCATTACAATTACCCACCTAAGTTTGTCCTGCAGCCAAGGAATGTGTGTGGTACAATGCAGGCCAGGAGGCCATGTTACACATGCGGTATAGCAAAGCCTAGGCCTGTCCCTACTCTGCTTTACTGTTAAGAGAATCTCTAACTCCTTGCTGTACATTGATCTTCTGGTTAGGATCACTACCATTATCCAACTCTTGACCCATCTAGTAGTCAATTTACCTGGACTATAAAGTGGCAGCTTAGATAGAGGCATACTGTAAAATGTTGTATCAAAAGTCTTGTTAAAGCCAAGGCAGATGACATCCAATGCTCTTTAGTCACAGACCTACTAATTTTGTCTCAAGGCAGCCAAGTTGGTTAAAAATAAATTAATAATAATATAAATCATTTACCCTTGGTAAATCCATGCTGTCTATTCCTTGATGACCTTCTCCATTGTGTCCCAGAAGTGCATTCCAAGAAGACTTGCTGTGTGACTTTCCCAGGGTTTGAAGTGAGGCTGACTGGCCTGTTCCCCAGACGTCCTTATTGCTCCGTCAGAAGATGGATGCAAGACTTGCCGTCTCCTGGTTGCAGTGGCCTTTCAGCAATGATGGAGAGCAGGCTCGTAATGTCAGCTCTCTCGGCACCCTCAGGTACATCCTGTCAGGTTCCATGGACTTGCATGAGAGATTTCTTACTCGATTCTTACTCAATTATTTTCAACTACTTGTTAGTTCTTTGCTTCCTTGAATAATCTTTGTAAGGCATAAATGTCTGGAAACTGTCAGTAAAGATGAGCAGAAAACGCAGAGGGTAGAATTGCTCTCTAACTTGCATTTGTCTCTAATTTGTAGTAGTACTCTTGGAAGCTAAAATACTTAAGATCTAATTTATTTCTATCTACTTTTGGAAGCTTGAAAAGGCAATATGTAGTGTTCCTTTTTTTTTTGTTTACTGTGTCCTGTCACTTAGCAAACATAATTAAACTATGCACTTTTAGTATCTCTTGGAAATGATGCAGCAATTATACTTCATTGACAGCGTAATCTCTCTAGGTTGCTGCAGCTCCACATCTTATATCATGCAGTCTGATTGAACGTTTTCCTTACTGAGTGTGGAGTTTGAAGCGACTTTATCTGTGTAATGTCTTATAAGCTGACTCTCTTTGTAAGCTATGGTGGCAATTTCAGTTCTGGTCAGCACAGAGTTAATGGAGTGAGATTAGGGAGAAAATTCTGACTTGCTATTGTGTCTAGTCTTATTTAAAATCAGTTTGTTAATGCCTTTTTCTTACAATTCTTGCCTAACTCGTGATGCTTACAACAGTGTATGTGTCCAGATGCTTAATTGGCCTGAGAGGTTATAGCTGCACCTTCTGGCCTTGGCCATCAGAGGGCACCGCGAGAGTGCGGAACGAGGTAACGCAGGAAAACTATGCCTGAAATGCAGCCTTTCTATGTAACAATGGTGTTCCTTTGAGGAGATGAAGACATGAAATTGAGTTCTTAATTCTGAAGAAAAACGTGTTGTATTTGGTCTAATGTGGAATGTATGTAAATGAGGTTGATTTTATTCTCCTGGTATACACCAAATGCAAATAAGCACTTCACTAAATGCATTAATTTTTACTTCTGTGATGAATTTCCCTGTATCTGTCCATATGAACTGATCATAGAATCATAGAATAGTTAGGGTTGGAAGAGACTTTTAAAGGTCATCTAGTCCAGCCCCCCTGCAAGGAGCAGGGACATCCCCAAGTAGATCAGGTTGCTCAGAGCCTTATCCAGCCTGGCCTTGAACATTTCTGGGGATGAAGCATCGACCACCTTCCTAGGCAATCTGTTCCAGTGTTCTACCACCCTCATTGTAAAAAAAAAAAAAAAATTTTCCTGATGTCTAATCTGATAAGCAAAAGTTAAGAAATTATCACAATTTAAAAATTCTAATTGTGTCTTAACAATAGCCTACTGAATCTGCTTGCATAGTGTAGAATTATAAAATGGTTTGGATTGGAAGGGACCTTAAAGATCATCTAGTTCCAACTCCCCTGCCATGGGCAGGGATACCTTCCACTAGACTAGGCTGCTCAAAGCTCCATCCAACCTGGACTTGGACACTTCCAGGGATGGGGCAGCCACAGCTTCTATGGGCAACCTGTTCCAGTGCCTCACAACCCTCACAGCCCTCTTCTGGACCTGCTCCAACAGGTCCATGTCCTCTTTATGTTGGGGACTCCAGACCTGGACACAGTTCTGCAGGTGGGGTCTCATGAGAGTGGAATAGAGTGGGAGAATCACCTCCTTCGACCTGCTGGCCACAGATCTTTTGATGCAGCCCAGGATGTGGTTAGTCATCTGGGCTGCAAGCACATACTGCCAGCTCATGTTGAGCTTCTCATCAACAAACAACCCGAAGTCCTTCTCCTCAGGGCTGCACTCAATCCCTTCATCCCCCTGTGTGTGTTGGTTCCAGGGGTTGTCTCGACCCATGTGCAGGACCTTACACTTGGTCTTATTGAACCTCATGAGGTTCACATGGACCAACTTCTTGAGCTTGTCCAGGTCCCTCTGGATAGTATATCACCTGGAGCATTTGAAGTTTTCAGTGTCTGAGGTAATATTATGTTTTGTCTGTGATGTTATGACTGTATAGGTTAATCTTTGAGTCACTGAGTCATTCCGTAAGATTTAGCATCAACTAAACTGAGTATTTAATCATAAATGAGCAATTACATTTTTATTGTTGAGACTGCTTAGCGTTGATTTTTATGGGCAGTTCCTGTTCTTGTTTTGTCTTCTTAGTGTCTTAGTTAACTTTGTTTCTATTGTCATTGTACCCTTATTAAATGGGTACTTCCTGTTCCTTTTTAAAAATGATCTGTGTTCAAAGTTTCGTGTCGTCTTTAGAAGATCAGTGATACTTTCTCTCAGAATATTTTTGTACCAACTAATGTTGATCTTGGAAAATAATGCTATTTGAACTTAGCCATAAAGTGGAAAACTGTGTTATTAATTAAATAGCTACTCATCCATTTCAGAAACGCTGCTTCTGTTTTCGTGTCTTTTCAGCTTTCAGGATTATGATTTGGGCATTTTTCTTCAGCATCCTTTCAGGTTCCCTTAGGTTTCTATAACCTGAAGTACTGCAGCTGCATCATCATCAGTGGACATCTGGCTGTAAGAGTCATCCCGTGTTAAGATCTTTGTTCTTGGCCTTCTCATGGTTATATTCATTATACCTAACCTTAATCTGACTAACACTGTAGACATTCTTTGAATGGTTAAAATTTGTGTGGTTTTTTTTTTTTTTCCTGCAAATATGGCTTATTGGATCTCTTCTGATACTATTTTATGAGTTGGATATTTAGAGGGCTGGCCTGCATTCGATACTGTATGAAGTGCACAGACTATTTCTGATGCTCCACCTGAGGCATGGTGGTACTGTTTCCAGTCCCAGATTTTTATTCTTGTCAGCACAGCTATGAAATTGCATGTCAAGTTTTTTACAAAAAAGATATATTTCAGGTTTTAGCTAATATCACAAGACTATGTCTAAAACCTTTCAAAGAGAGGACATAACATTCATACACCTGTTTCTGAGCTGTTCAGTTTCTTTTTTTTTCTGACCGACCTGACTGCCACAGACCCCTATCTTCAATGCTTTCCGGAAGAAGGAGGAAAAGGATCTTACGTGTAGAATTTGCAAAAGATCTTCAATTTTAACTATGTTATACTGGGTCACACTGGCAACTGGAAAGTTTTAGAAGAGATTGGGATAGCCTCAAGCTCTGTGTTTTCATTTTCAAGCTCTGTTTTTCATTGTTTTCAACATGGATGTACATACTTGTATGCAGCCATATATTTCAGTGTTCAGAATGTTTGCACACTGGTATGGTCACCACTCCTTGCTCTGATACCTGGATACACGTGCAAGAATATGACAAAACTATCTCTACCTAGTACTCAAGCAATGTTAGAAGTTTTACTTGAATTAATTTGATTTTTATTTATCTGGCTTTTTCTATTAATCTTCCCCTATTCAATCACTTCATGTAGCTTCTCTGTCCTCTTAGCAGTAGTTACAGCAGAAAACCCAAGGTGCCAGATTACTTGTTGCAGTGGCCTTCCTCATCCTTGGTTTTCCAAGGCATTGCTGGAGTCAGAGTTTGATGTCCTGCATCTTTAACTGAGCCGTCTACTGTTATAAATACTTTTATCACTTTCTTTTGATCTGTTAGTGAAACCAGATTTTTTTTTTTTTCTTTCATTGAGCTAATAGTAAGATTTGGAATCAGCTTACCCAAGGCAGTTTACCAATAAAGTGTTAATATTACAATCTTATTTCCCACACGCTTGTCTTCTATTTGAATTTTGTCCGTTGCCAGATATGTCTTATGTTGGTTGTGTGTTTCCTGCCTGGCAACAAATCCAGTTCTGCAGCACACTTGAAAAAAAACAAAAGACAACTGTGTTGCAGAGGTCTACAATAAAAATAAATAAATAAATGAACCACACTGCTTACTCTTGGTAGAGCCACAGCCTTAAAAAAAAAAAAAAGTTATGTTTAGGTGGTAACTGTGTAGCTTACTGCAGCAATAACAGAATTAGCTGCATATGGCTCTGTTACCTTCAGCTCCATATCTTTATTATGTCATGCTGTGACTGATAACTCTGAGAAGTGGATGAAAGTAGTAACAGATGCAGTTCCATGCTAACTTAATGATTTTATCCTTAGGATTTGTGGTGGTATCTCTAGCGAAGGCTGTGCGTGTCTGGCGTACATGGAGGCACCTACGTTCTGAATGTGATTCTTCATATTATGGCTTTACTGCATGTGGACTTGAATGTAATGCAAGTGTTGTTCAGATTTGCTTCTGATTCAGCTCAGGTCTACCTGATCTAAATGGCAGTATAAATTCAGGTTGTCTCACCCATCAGGAATGGGCTGAAACTCTGTTACTGCTGATGTTCTAGCTGGTAAACCCATGAAGAAGTAGAGGCTTGAGCAAGAAAATAGATCAGATTGGAATGTGTTTATCACGTTCTGCAATTGTCTGCTCTTCTGGCAAGATAAAGCAATAATCTTGCTGTGAAAAAATATTTGACACATTTTCTGTCAGAATTTGTCTGTAAGCAGCACTTCTTATATAGCTCAGTTTTGCTGTTTTTCTCCTGTAAGAAAGTTTCCTCCTGCAGTTTGCAAGTCTTTCTCAAAGTAACAAAAGTAGTAAGAGAAGTAGTACTTCCTCAGTAGCAGAGATCTGACTTTATAAATCCTAACTGTAAGATGTTAATGATACCTTAGTGGTAACAGTTGCCTTTCCTGTGTTTTTCAGTTAGCTGCTTGGGTTCATGAGCCTTGTTTGTGAAATTTGAGTCAGTATAGCATATATACGTGTATGTATACTTATACATTTATACTGTGTGTACTTGTGTACTACATTGACTTGAAAATACAATTTCATCAGCTCTGTTATGATCCAGTTACGCAGCATTAGATTAGAAGACCTCACAGGGGGCATCTGTTTAGAAACAGGCATCTGTTTCTATAAAACAGAGATATGAAGATACTTTGAGCACTTGAAAGGACTTTTTCATGCCTCTTACTGACCAAAGACCCATGAAACAGCAAATAATTTTTGAAGAAGGGCAGTGTCAGGTATGCTTATTTAATTATTTGTAATTAGATAAATTTTGCTTATCTGCAAAATTAAGTGAAAGGTCTTTGGCGTACAGAATGATTCTAAACCAATCCTAAAACTGCATTGTATGAGTTAAAGCAAAGGTACTCTAAATTTTGCAAGCTAGTCCCAATACAATTTTTTTTTTTTGTTTTACAAAAAAAGTTAATTATTGTTGCTTGATGTACCTTACAGTGCATTTAAATGTTTGTAATCACGAAGTAAAAGAGTACTATAAATTTTATGCTTTAAGTATGTATGTTCAGGCATTATTTTGTGATCTGAAACTTGAATCAAAATAATATATTAATTTAGGAATATGAAACAGACCTGTCAGTGCAGTCACTGAATTTACTATTAGTTTAGTTAAAGTTGAGGATATGTGTCCCTGCTGTGGTCAGACAGTCATTGCAGAGGAGACAGATTCATTTAGTGTTTGAATAAAGAAGTTCTGAATGTGTGATTCCTAAAACAAGATTTGCCTCAGTAATGAACTGGTGAGAATGGTTTAAATTTCTATTTGTTTATTATACCTTTTCGAGTTATCTGTCAGTCCTGAGTACTTTTCTCAAAAAGGTGAGGACTTAACTAGTCTTCTTTATATAAACTAAGTAATTAAAAGTTCTCTGTAATCCATAACAAATATTAAAACCACAAGCAGAATATATTAAACAACTTAAAGTTAATGGGTTTTTTGATAGAGATTCCAGTTTCTTTTGAGCATGATAGGCTGTCATGTAAAGCTGTTGTTTTGGGTGTGGATTGTCTGTGGCTTTTTTTTGGGAGGGGGGCATTTTCTTTTTAAGTGTACTTGGTTAACCATTAGGACTTTTTAAAAAACAATTGCATTTTTATTGAAAACAGATGTGGAGATTAGTGAATTCTTGTTTCTGAGTATTTGGTAATATGCAAAAATTAAACATGCCATTTTAACCATCTTTGCTGTATTTTGACTGTAAAAGACCTTGAGATGTCCTACCTAATCACTTACTAGGTTTTGAAATGTGATATTTGAGTTAAACACAGTTTTATGAAGAATACTGTGGGTTTTTAAAATTTTCTTGTGTCTAGACTGGATTGATTAGCTTGTATAACTTGTGTTTTATCATCTTTCTATTTCCACCCAGAAGCCCTGATGGAATTTCATGACTTTTCTTGCATGTTCTGTTGCTTTTAATTTCTGTGTTGTTTGGTACAAGACTGGCATGTCTTACCTACCGTGCAGTTGTATTAACACAGTAACATTGTTCTTGAAAGACCTTGATCCAGCAGGAGGTTAGTTGACTCTGTTGAGAAGTGCTTTAGAGATTGACAGCTCAAAAGCAAAAAAATTCTCCTACAACATCAGTTTGTGCTAAAAATAAAGGGGGACTGGTTTCTAGCCTGGAACTTCTGGGAACTGAACTTTCACGTTCACAACTTAAATTTGGGAAGATGATCTGCAATGTGTTTCTGCTTGTGGTTCAGGAAAGGAGGTGTATTTATACCACCTGCAGGATACATACTTGCACATTGCTTGCTCCAGTATGATCTCCTAAACATGGTTGGTGAAGACTGTTATCCTTGTCTTTATCCAGATTACTTTCCCCCAAGTTGAGTCCATTTTGCCCCGAGCATTAATTGTAAGCGACCCATGAGCTTTTCATTCTGTTCTTCCCACTCTCCTGTTGAGGGGAAGTATGTGAATGGCTAGGTGAGAGTTTGGCCCTTAGCCAAAGTCCACCTGCCAAACTGTCTAATGACCCAGTCGCGCATTCTGTGAAGAATACAGAGTCACATCAAACAAGTCATTTTCTCCTCTCCTCAAGCTGTGGCTGGTGCCATGGACTCTGAAGAAGGCACTCCAGCTGGTCGTGGTGTTCAGGTCTCGGCTAGTGGCCTGACTTCTGTGCATAGTGCTTCCCCCTTGGGCTCAGCCTTTTCCAGTGTTGCATGTTCATGGATGTGTCGCCTCCTTATAACCAGGGCTATTATTTTTCACTTGTTTATTGTTTTCTTATTTAGACACTTGACATAATTTCTCAGTGGCCTGGTTGGTGATATTACCTCTTTGACCTTCTTCATATCTTAAGCCCACTTGCTGTTGTTACCTGAGGTACTATAAGCTTTTGACTTTCTGACCCAAATGTGTTTTAAGAATGTAAAGTTGTTAAGAGTTCATCTGTGCTTCTTGATTTTTGTCCCGTGCATACCTAAACCATTAGAGCAAGGCAAATGTAGTCTTTTCGGCAAGCTTACCTCCACTGAAAGTTGTCTATCCTTTGCTCATTTTCCCACTGTGTACTAGAATAATTGAATGAGTTAGAGCTGGGCAAATGCAGTCAGAGTCTTATTTTGTGAGTGATACGTCCAAGCAGGCTTGGACAACATACAGTTCTTTTCATCTGTCACTTCAAATTAAAAGCATTAGATGCAGAAAGTTTGAACTAAAAAAAAAAGTTAGCGTTTTGTTGCATATGCCCTTCCATTTTGACTTACTGAGTTGACCTTAAAGAGCAGAGATAATCTTTTAGACAAATTATTTCCCATTCATCCTTGCTTCCGGGAACAATGTCATCTATGGGCTGTGGGGTGACTGTGATCAGGGGTGTTTTCTGTTGTCTCCTAATTTCTTCCATTGTCTCTTGTATATATTTGAAAACAATTTTATTTTCCCAGCCTCAGTAACTTTATTGTCTTTGTGCTAGATAATTTTTCTCCTGCTTGAATATTCTGTACAGGCTTAGTCTTGGTGAGGTCACAAATTAGTGTGAAAAGAAGCTAGTTTTCTTATTCGGAACGGAGAGTAGTGTTTCATGTGATTGTTGGTAACCATTTTGGAAGAAGTTGCAAAAAGCAAAATGAAACTTTAATACCTGTGCGGATTTGGAGTCATGGTTTTTATTGTCATTGGGATGATGGAATATGTTCAGTGCTATAGGAGGTATGCTTTGTAGGAGCTGTCATCAGTGTATTTCAGGAAATAAAGTATTTTATAAGTACTTTAGAAAAAAAAGTGTCAGCACATCTGGTCTTGGTTTAGTGAGAAGATCACTAGAGAACACCTGTCCAAGTGTTATGCCTAACCAATCTTCAAAACAATCTCTAAGTTGACTCTCATTTACAAGTGATTATTTATTATTATTTGCTATTGCTGTGTTGATAAACTACCCAGAACAAGACTGATCCATGTTTGTGTCTAGTCCCTTGTAACTTAGATATAGACCTTATTTTTTTTTTTGTACTAAATTTGACAACAGCTTTGCTGAACTATGTAGAAAGTAACTTTTTATGTATCTTCCTCTACACAGGATATTTTCTGTCATGAGAGCATGCTACAAGTAGTTGTGTGCAGCTTAGATCTTTTAGGTCTTTACAGTTACTCAGCTGCAAAGGCAAAATTAATTTGATGCTAGCAGTAAGAGTTACTTGGCTAATGCAGACACTTGAACTGGTAATTACAGCCTCTGATCCTCTGCTGATAGCAATTACATCTTGTATTCTTCTCTGTTGTGGTTTAACATCAGTTGGCAATTAAGTACCACAAAGCTGCTCACTCACTCCTCCCCTCCTGAGTGGGATGGACGAGGGAATCAGAAAGAAAGGAAAACTCTCCTGGATCATGGACCGTAACCAAGAGTGATCCCGGAACAATCTTGAGCAATGATCTCAGAACTGGAGAATTTCTGGATTTCTGCCAACTGGCCAACCCCGACTTATATACTGAGCAGGACACTTATGGCAGGGAATACTTCCTTTGGCCAGTTTGGGTCAACTGTACTGGCTGTACCCCTCCCAACTTTTTGCACCTGCACATTAGCAAAACCCGGGAAGCTGGAAAAAGTCCTTGGTCTCTTTAGCAACAGCCAACAATATCAGTGTATTGTCATCATTCTTCGCACACCAAATCCTGTCCTAAATCCAAAATGCATAATCTACTAGGAAGAAAACTAACTCCATCCTAGCAGAATCCAGGACACTGCCCCAAGGGTGTAATTGCTGTTGTTCACGAGGAACCAAACTTTGATTGTCTGTTGCCATCACACACTTTGCCAATACCAGTTGTATATTTTCATCGTTCCCAATGGATCATAAACTGTGGTTTGAAGAATGCTAGAATACTACAAATAGTACAAAGGATATTTACTGAAAGGTTTTGCCTTATGCTAGTCTTGCTTTAGAAGATGGATACTGAATCTGTTTAGTTGCTTGGGGAGTTCGTTCTTCATAGAAAAGTTTGTTTTTAATGCTCGTGTTATCTGAGGACATGACTGTAAAGTAGCTTCTCTCCAGAAGTGCAGTGGTAATACCTAGTTTGGTACTTCTGTAGGTTGGGTTTTCTTTTGCACGTTCAGCTGGCTTCAAATAGCCGCTTTCAGTCCTGTACACTTGTGGCTGCTGGACTCCACAGTCTTTTTCAACCCTTGTGCTGCAGTCATTATATGCATTTATTTGTTCAGTTTCTAATTATTTCATTAGTCACCTCACAGTAAGTCAGATACATTAGCTAATAGGAGCAGCTTTCAGACTTTATTCCAGATGACCACTAGTCCAAAAAAAAATACAGGCTGGTGAAAGTCATAGTCCTAATAGTGCCTTCTGGTTTCTTGCTAGTGTCCTGTTCTTGAAATCTATCCTTGAAAAGTAGTAGGCACACCCTAGTTACTAATTAATTGTTCTATATTTGTCTGCTAATCTTCTCAGTTACATTGTTATCTGAGCAGGGGGCTAGTTTCCTGTGATTATTTTGTTGTTTGGATACTTCAGAGTTTAACAAACTGAAAACTCTTATAATTCTCTTGTAATTGACATGTAACACATTTTCCTTTTAGAGTCTTTGCTGTTCCGTACAGCTTATGTTCTTCTTTTTGTAGTGTCTTGCTTTCTCAGAGATAATACTGTCTCTCACCTAACATTTTCCTGTGAAACTTGTTAGGACTTAGTGTCTTCTTTTCTCTATCAGATGTGGTGAGATTGACTAAGGTGGGCAAAAGTCATTAATTCTGACACTTAAAGATGAGTGTAAATAGCAGGATCACTCTATCCTCATTTTCTCTGGGAAAAATGTGCAAAACAGTTGTCATGGTATTTACTTACCTTTTGATTTTCTAGACCAATGTTGGTTGAAATTGAGTTTGTCTTCATCAGTGAAGCTGTATTAGTTATTGTTCAGAGGGGGCATGAAGATATGGTGTCTTGATGGTATCAGAGGTGATGCTTTTCATAGTGTTCATCTTTAGGAAATGATTGAATTGCCTTTATACTCTGGTTAGGAATGGATTTGCTGGCCTGTATAGAAGATTCTGTTGAGGGAGGTCATTCTGTATACTCCTCTGTGCAATTGTGGTTTTTCTTGAAGAGTCATTGGATTTCAGGTCCAGGGTGTTCTCTGTTAAATATGTATTTGAATCAAGTAGGAGGCTTATTAAGAAGAGTACGTATAGGGTGGGAATATCATGTTGGACAACTGAAATAGATGATGTTCATCTTTGTCCTTTACTAAAGCTCTACCTAGACAAAACTGAGTAGTAGCCATGTGCCCTTGTGCCAAAGAGTTCTGATGAGACTGCGTTGGGAGGGGTGTTGCTGGCATGTCAAGGGAGTTGATCCTTCCCGTCTCCTCAAAGCTGGTGAGGCCACTGGAGTACCATGGGCTCCCTAGTACAAGAGAGATAGGGACATACTGGAGAAAGTCCAGCAGAAGTTCACTAACATGGTGAACAGACTGGGGCATCTCTTCTGTGAGGAAAGGCTGAGTGAGCTGGGAGTGTTCAGCCTGGAGAAGGCATGGATCAGAGGGATCTTGCCATTGTATATAAATACGTAAGAGTGACTGAGCACTGGCACAGGTTGCCCAGAGTGGTGGTGGATTCTCTTTGACTGTGGAGACAGTGAAAAGCCAGCTGAACATGGTCTTAGGCAGCCAGCTCTAGCAGACCTTGCTTGAGCATGGAGATTGGACCAGATGGCCTCTGGAGGAGATCCCTTCAATCACCTCTAGATATGTCCTTTCCAGCCTCAAGAGTTCTATGGTTCTGTGATTAGGTAGAAAAGCAGCAGGAAAAGGTGGCAGAGCTGAGGGACTAAATCCGCCATTACTATTATTACTCATAACTTAATGGTGACTTCTAATTTCTCAGCTTCTTTGTCATGTCTCTAGTGGTTCAGGCAGTCTTTAGCAGGTGTGTATGGAGTACAATATTTGCCACTTTACAGCATACTTGTTTGTGTACAAGATCTCTCTTCTGTACCGGGAAAGACATCCAGGTGAGATAGCCAATTTTTTTTTTTTGTGAGTATGATCTATGTTCTACAATCTATTACAATACTATTGCATGCAGGACTAATCGGAACAAGCCAGAAGAAGTCATTGTCCACAACTTGTGCTTTTTTAATGTTCATCTTATATACGTACTTTAAGTTCCAAGATCTTACCAAACTGTGTGGTGAAGCAGTCTGAGTTTGTGTCCTACTGCTTCGAGAACTATAACTGAGGTTTTATATCAATCTGGACTGAGCTGGGCTGTGGTTTGTTTCTGCTATTCTCTCCTTTACCTCACCTGTAAGTAGTCATCTTCCTTACTGATTCTGTAAAAAGTAGTGCTATTGTTACTCATTAACATCAGGGAGTAAACCAGATCTAACTGATGAGCATAGGAACTTACCTTCCACATATCCTTATGCAGTCATAGCTGGTTAATGCATGAAATACTAGGATAAAAGACAGGACAAGTAATAAATTAAACACCCAGATACACAAACGCTGAAGAATGGAAGATAATTAGGAAGATACCAAGGACCAAAACTGGGGAGTGCAGCAGCCTGGCTGCAATGGCCTGGGAAGTGGAACATGCCTGGGCCTTCAAGCCAGCTTTGACTTCACTGTAGCAGCTTGCTCTGTGCACTTCTGCTTTTACTTAAAAGCACCAAGCCGCAGGCCTTAAGGAGGTCAAATGGAAGTCCCGCTGCCATAGTTAAGTTCTAAGGCAACAATATTATGTTTTATAATTAAGTAGTTTGTTTGCAGGCTTGGTTTTCTGCTTTGTAAACTTGAGTCCTGGGGGAAATCTTCTTATGTAAGAGTGTATTTTTATTCAGAAGTAAAATATTTGTGATAATTGCAAATGTAAAGAATGTTTTTAAAAAGGGAATTTTAAAAAATTAATGTTGTTGAAGTTGCTTGTGATTTTCCTTAATGCAAATGGCATTTTCTATTTTGGAAAGAAAATATTTAAACATTAACTCTTACTCATATTTGGGAAATGTCATTGCTGTTGCTGGCAATTGAGAGCTGAGATTCAGTAAAATACTTGAAAATGATGATAAGTAGGCTCAGATTAATGCTGGTTTTTAGCTGCCTGAAATTTGAGTGCCTGTCATGTTTTTAGCTCTATTCACTAAAGATAAGAATGTAATCACTAGCACTTGAACATATGGGAAGCTGAAGCTTAAAACTCTTCCAGAAATTGGCAAGATTTGATTTTGCTTCTTAAAAAAAAGTTAAAAATCAATATTGTAAAATATGCATAACTGCAAAAGTATTCCAAATACACTTTTACATTTAGAAGATGGATATTTTCTAAGTCTTAGCAACAAAATTGTTTCCAAGCAGTACCACAAGTTGAGAGAATAAAACATTAAAATTTAAATGCCACCTTCTAAGGTTTGAAAGTAAGAGGTTGTCATCACACAGACTGTTGTAATGATATCTTTTCTATGTTTGTTGTTACTAAAGATAAAGTATGGAATTCTTAAGAATTACTTAAATTTATTCGAAGTTTTATAGTAACTTTCTCAAGAAATAAAAATGAGTATATGAAGATTTGAGAAGCTCATTAAACAGAGAAAATGCTTTATAATAGGATTCTTTCTCCTTAGATATGAATGTCTTTACCCTAGTGTTTAAAGACTAAATAGGAACATAGCCTTGGGCAGCGTCAACTGTGGTAAGTAATCCTAGTCCCTGACAACAAGTATTTTTAAGATTTTTATTATTTTTCTTTGAAAGCAATATAAGAATACAATGATCTCATCTCTAAAAAAAATAACTTCATTTCGTGCTTATAGCTCCTGAAAAAGGATTTAACAACCTTGTTACAATTTATATCTAACTGCTAATCACCAGTAATTGTGAAAATTTCACTATGTTGCAGGTGAAAATGTGAACTTCTGAGACTGCTTAAGGAGTGAAAGTTCTTGTAAGGAAAACAGGAATGCTGACAGTTGTTCAGAAATATTGGATACTGGAGGTCTTTATTATGTGTTGTTTGACTTTAAACAACTGTGATTGTTTTTGACCATCTTTGATACTTGGGCAGTTTAGATTAGAAGATTGGTGGAACTTCTCTGATCTCCTGCGGTTATTCATAGAATGGCTGAGGTTGGAAGGGACCTCCAGAGATCATCTGGCCCAACCCCCCCCCTCCCAGCAGTTGCCCAGGACTATTCAGGCAAGTTTTGAGTATCTACAAGGAGATATCTCCACAACCTCTCTGGGCAACCCGTGCTAGTGCGCAGTCACCCTCACGGTAAAAAAGGTGCTTCTTGATGTTGAGATGGCACCTCTTGTGTGGCACCACTGAATAGAGCATGTCCTCTTTACACCCTCCTTTCAGGTATTTATACGCATTGGTAAGATCTCCCCGAACCTTCTCTCCTCCAGGCTGAACAGTCCCAGCTGCCTCAGTCTTTCCTCATAGGAGAGATGCTCCAGTCCTTTAATAATCTTAGTAGCCCTGTGTTGATCTCTTTCCAATATGTCCATCTCTCACTTCACCAGGGGAGCCCAGAACTGGACTAAGTAATTGATTCGTAGTAGTAATATTCTGTTAAGAAAATGATATATCTTCTCTGAAGTTCTATAATAAGACTGATTTATAATAACTGATTTTACATGAT
This sequence comes from Chlamydotis macqueenii, assembly GCF_036417535.1. Lineage (NCBI taxonomy): Eukaryota > Metazoa > Chordata > Aves > Otidiformes > Otididae > Chlamydotis > Chlamydotis macqueenii. The sequence goes on from NC_141558.1 coordinate 27,556,972, forward strand.
GGCAGATGTATTTATTTCCTGAATGGCATAGGGCTTTAGTAATAAGGTTTATCAGGATTAATAACTACATAACAGCTTTTTCTCTCATGATTTTTATGATGGTCTACATTGTACAACCATAGATGAAGCCCTGCAGCAGTAATGTTGACTATGGGAAATGAGATTTCAGTCAAGTGTATTGGATGGGTATATAGACACTTGTCTCTTCTCTTTTTGACTGCACGTTGTCTTCAACTTTGGAGAAATTTTGCTAGTGTGGTTATGGTTGTGCTTAAAGCAGTTTTGGACATAGCATTGGTGCTAGACTGATGAAGCTTGTGATGAGAAAAACCTGCCATGGTTTCTGACAGTGACTTTGAGGATGCTTAGTGAAGCAATAACGAATCTTTCATGCTTTCTAGCTGATTGCTTCTTGTGTCGTATTGGCTAGTAACTTCTACCAAATTATGCAGAGATGTTGTTTTCTTAATTTCCTTCTCAGGGATGAAGGAAAGAGAGGAGAAGAACTTGGGGAAATCACTGCAATCTGAGTGACCTTCTCCCCCTCCAATAATGCTCCATAGATGCAAGTTAATTAAAGCAGCAATGTATAGTTGAAGTGAAGAATAGATTCCAGGTTACCTTGGAGTACTGGAATCAATATTTAGTCTGCGAACTTGGAGAAAGACAGCAAAATCAAGTGGCTTTTGTTCCTTTTTCTGGCATTATTTATGAACAGAAGATCTGCATGCAGCCAAAGAACAGTAAACAGCATTGAAGAGATGAAGAAAGATTTGCATATATCAAATGTGGTAGTGAAATAAAGTAAATTATTTCATTTTCCAGAGTTGCTATGAAGACCAGTATTCCAGTACACTATTTACTTGGTTTTAAAATTATTATCTGAAACTAGATAAAAAAAGACTGAGGAATAAAGTAAAAACTGAGAAGGGTAAAGGGCCAGTCAGTGGTGAAACAGTTGGTAAAAACACTGAAGAATCCTCACAATTATGGGAAGCAGTATTGTTTAACAGAAGATGTGGATTTTGCTGACAAGGTAGCTTTCTAAGTGGCTACTTCAATCTACATATAATTAAAGCCTGAAAGACACTCTACACTATTGTAAGAAAGATGGAATTAATAATCTGTTTTGGGAGGAAAAATCTAATGAGCATCTTGGTAACTGTCAACTTTAGCTTTATGTTAGAATGTAAAAAAGTACAAGAGATGAGTTCATTTACATACTTTGACCCTAACTCGCAAGTGAAATCAGTATATGCACAAGTAATAATGATGCAAAAACCAGCAACAGTTCACTTACCAATTAAACAAAGTTTAATTATTGAAAAATTTTGCTTTAAAGACTAAATATTAATCTTCAACCCAGATGTTATTTATACCTCAGTGTGAATATGAAAGCTAGACATTTCCAAATGGAAAAAAGAAATCAATTACTTCAAGAAGCAAATGCCTCAGGAAAACACTAATTATTATTCTGAATGCATTTGACAAATGCTGAGCTGAAATTAGTGGAGTTCAATTTCTTCAAAGTTTTAGAAGTTTTAGGTAAATATCTAGGACATGCTAGCAAGGAAATTCTTCACAACTCTTAATTTGTTTCTTCTGCCATGGAAGATTTATCCTTTGGCAGCTTGAATTAACTAATTAAATATAAATATTTTAGTTAAATATATATAAAATTATATTAGATACCTTGTAATACGATTTATATTTACATATATCTTAAAAATTGTTAGATACAGCATTTAAACAACATTGTTGATAATGGTCATGCTCTCCCCTTTAGATTAAAAAAAAATAAAATTACAGTGCTAAGACTGTAAGTTGAATTCCTTTGTTTAAATAAGTAATGAGTTAGCTGTTGCCTTTGATTTACTTTCCTCAAAATACAAAAGGCCACTTTGCATTCTCTGTGATTTTGTTTGGGCTGGTTTCTGTTATTGGGAAGAGGTGTGGGGGGTATGTGTGTGGAAGCCAGAGAGCAGTGGGGTGTTTTATTTAATTAAAAAAAAAACAAAACAAACAACACGTCACAAAACCAACTTTAGCCTTGTATTCACACCTGTATCAACCACTAGAGATTCGTGAAGGAAATTTTTTCCTCTGCTTTGAAAATGTCACTGAGTTGTTAAATTTGTACTTAGAGCCTAGTAATACCGATCTATATTATTTGTTTCCTTTCTTCCGTACAGTTGGTGCTGCTGTATGAAAATAACCTAAGTGCTTCACATAGTAGGTTACATTGTCCCATTGCAAAAAAACATTTGGTAATGTTGAAAAGATTTTTGCTTAAATAGATTTGTTAGTTTTGAAAAATGTTATCTCCATTCATATAGATTGTGTGCAAACACTTCACATGGAATAAATGTAGTATTATTTATTTATTTATTTATTTTTGTTGTTGAGCTTATTTCACTGTAAGTGCTGCTTGGCAAAAATTACTTATTAATTTTGTACGACACTTGAGATTTGTATAATGCTGTGAAAGGTTAAACCCCAACTCTTTTTCAGAAGAAAATTGATCAGCCCTAAAATGTCAACTGTCTAGGTACAACAGCATACAGGCATGCAAACACCGTTCTCTTATTTCAGGTTCCCCAGCTGCATAGCATTTGCATTGTGACATTTTGTTTCAACATTAGCAAGATAGCTGATGTTTCAAAATTAATCAGTTTTTGGTGGTATGAAGCAGCCTGCAATTTAGTTGGATGTTGAAGGCATTTCTCTAAAATGTAATTAAATTGAATTATTTGGTTCTGGCAATATCTGCATCTCATGACTTCTTAGTGGTGGCTGCAAAATCATACAGTTTTGAAGACCATGTAAGGTTATAATTCTGAAATACTTGAAAAAAGGCAAAATAAAACAATATTAAGACTTTCAGAAGTACAAAACTTTCTAGACATTGTATTTTAAGTTTGATTTAAGGCCAGTATTTTGGTGGCTGATGTATTAAAAAGCAAGACAGAAAAACAAGCTGCCTTACTGGAGAGTCCATATCCTTTAAAACTATTTTTTAGGGAATTGCTAGCTGAAATTCAGGTTTTGTTGAAAACAAAGTTGTTTTAGAATTCTTATTAATCAACAATGCTTCTGATAAAAGTATTAAGAAGCCTTTTGTGACTATTACTTCCCCCATTTAGGCTGTGTTTTAGAATAAAAGGAACATCGAAACTAGTGTTAATCTCTGAAGACAGTCAGATTGCAGTGGGAAAACGATTTTACCTGAGCAATTTATGTTTGGAATAAGATCTCAGTGTGTAGTAGCGTTTCCATTTTTAAATTAAAGCATGGTCTTGATTATATTCATTGAGAAACACTTGTAGTTGGACTGAGTATAAGGGGAAATGAGACGTAAAGGTCTGTTATTTACTGTAATCTTGCTGGGTAAGTGCATAGTTCATGTACTACGTATGTACTATAAATATGTAAAGAGTACTTTCATGTGTGTAGTGTATCCATAATAATGTAGTGAATGTTACGACACATTCTTAAGTAAGTAGAACTAGCATGTTTCCGCAGCATTATTTTTAACCTGTTCTGTATCTGGAGACGAGGGGAGAAAAGTCTCCCGAATGCCTTTGTAGCATTTTCTGGAGATTGTTTTTTCTTTTCATCTAGCAAGAGACTCCAGAAGGATAGCTGATGTAGATAGACTGGGGAAAAGGAGAAAAATGCTGATTTAAGGTGAAAAACTTTCGCAGTAAACATCTTAACTGTCCTCTCTCATTTTTCAGATATCCCCAGTCAGGAGGCAAAGTGGGATCTGTATTTCAGACTCTTAGATATATTGTGGTTACTGTGCTGTCAGTAAAAAAAAAAAAGTGTATATCTGCTTTTGGTTACGTAAAAGCTGATACTCTGTAAAGAGTGGTTACATCTGGAAAACAACTTAATATATTGCTAGGCAAACACATCTCTGAATAAAGCTTGTCTAGTATTGCAGAGTTAGTTGGAACAAGTATAGTGTTCATACTAATCAAAGCCAGTTCTAGCAAACAGTCTAAACTTCCATGTCATTGTTTTCCTTTTAGACAACAGAGCAGGCCACTGTAATGCTTCAGGCTAAAAACTAATGCTTTTGTAAACCACCACGTATGTATTCCGTCCTTTTCAGAGCAGATGGGAAATAATTATCTAAATGTTTCAGGGCAATAATGAATAGGAAACCTTATTTAAAGGTTTCTAAGATGAAGTGACAAAAAGCAAAGGTCACAATTAAGACACTTAAACAAGAAGGGCACATTCTATGAGGTGGCATATTAGAAAACAAATGAAATAGAAAACATGTAAGCTACGACTTATTCCTTAGGCAGCCTTGAGAGACTGGAATAGATTATCTCTTTAAACTTTTTAAGTCCTAACTGTAATAACTTAATGTCTGACCTGTGTTTGGGTTTACTTTTTTTATTTTATTTTTTTTAGAAATCCATACAGCATTATTAAGGAAGCTTTTAGTGATGTGTTCACTCTGAATATGTGGAATTGCTGATATTACACAGACAGTGTTTCTTTCCTCTCTTCATAAAAATATTTGTTAAATTACATTAAAGCAATAAAGAACCATCTAAAGCTTTCACTTGGAAAGGCTGAAATTGACGTTCTGATGCCCAAACTCATTTTGGTTTTCTTTATGCTTTGCTTTCTTATTGTAACAACTGGGAAACAGAAATGCAGGAAGGGGTTGCCTGTGGTGCTGAAGGCATTGAAGTGCATCATAGGAACAAATAGCTGTTGGTGGGAGAACAAACTAAAGAGTACAGAATACAGTAAAAGCCTGCACTAATCCATGGTTTGTTTCTTTGCTTTCTAAGTAGAAATTTCCTCTCTATACTTAACCTTTTAGCTACCTAATCCTTCCTTTTTCTGTTCATCAGTACATATAATGGGAAGATGCAAGAGGCTTCACAGTGTAAATTTAATCCTCATAAAAATGTCGGTAACCTGTGGTGTAAGATTTGAAACATGTAGGGTTTTGTTTCCCTTCTCATACTCCTATTTCTGATTTGTGTGTTCTTATTACTTTCTAAAATTTGCTTGCTTGAAATCTGACAAAAACCTAAAAATGTTAGTTATTCTGTGCTCCATGAAAATCACCGTTAAAGAAATCTGCTATAGATATTTTTCGTTAATGCATTAATGACATTTAGTTGAAGAGTTAGAGCATGGAATATAGGAATGTTATTTCTAAATTCTTAAAATCAGCATGCAATACACTTGTCATAGAGGCTTTTGCTTTGCTTAATCTACTGGTGTTGTTATTGCTGCTACAAAGATAGATTTGGAATTGAGCAATGAAATTTATAAGGTAAACACTTTCCATACTCTTCTGCTTTTCTTTTTTCATCTGGGAGCTTTGTTGTTGCAGTGTCCTGTTATTTCTTTTATTTCTTACTACTGTTAATAGCATAATGGCTTCAAGTCTTCCACTTCTTTTTCTTTTTTAGATGTTTTTTTTTTTTTTTCTTTCTGTGTATGGAGAACAAGTCTTATGAATCTTTATTGACTTATTTTCACCAAAACTTAGAAAATATTATACTAAAGGTATACTTGTGGATAGTATTAAAGACCATATAACTGTCTTGTCAATATTGTCCCCAGTAGCATTTAAAACTACTTTTAGTACCAATTTGTTTTAATTAAGCAATTAAAAATGAAATGGAAAAGCAAATCTAATCTCTCCAACACAAAAATTAAAGCCCAGTAATGGAGTAGTGTTAAAATGATTGTACAGGAAAATTATAGGGACATGTGCAATTGTAGAGAAAAATGACCTTTTGTAATACTGTGTATTGTAAACAGAAAGCATTCCTGCGTTTTTCTTTGACCTTGTTTGGAGGGTATCATAAATGTGCTCTAAATTATTGTGTTAAATTTTCTATTTAAAACAGTATAATTTTTGTTAGTACCATTTCAAATGGCAATGGTGACTATACATACTACTTTTGGAGGTGGCTTCTTCAGGTCAGGTCTCTAGATTACTGGAGAAACAGGAGTGGGGGTTGAAACTCATTTTTTTTCTGTCTAGATGGGATCATATTTCTGTTTTTTAAAGGGATATAAAAGGCTTAATTTATAGGAGATTTTGACTATTTGCATCTCAGTTTCTAATTAAACATGTGTAATCTCTTTTGGTTGGTTGGTTGTTTCCCCCCCCCCCCAAGTTTGGAATATAATTTTTCATTAAAAAAAAAAAATAGGGAGGACTTGCCACTGAGTGTAAAAAGGTAAAAGGAGGTGTTATAGAACCACCTTCAGTAGATTTAGTACAAACCAGCAGCAGCTCTTTTTGGATTCCTGTGTGATAGACAGCTAAGGTTTCAAAATATGTGAAATCTATGCCTAATCTGAAATGTATCAGCTTCTTATTGGTGTGAAATGAGTTCATACATGTATGTGGTAGATTGACCCCGGCTGGCAGGAAAGCCCCCCCACCTCCATCCTTTCCTGAGGGACAAGGGAGAGATTCAGGAAGGGCAAAAATATGAAAACTCATGGCATGAGGTAAAGACAGTTTATTAGGCAAAGGGAGGAAAACCGGAAAAAACTACAAGTGGTGCTCACCACCAGCAGACCACTGCCCAGCCAGGCCCTGAGCAATGGCTGCTTTGGAGAAACTGCCCCTCATTTAATGCTGAGCATGATGCTACGTGGTCACAGGTGAAGGTAGACTCTGCAGATGGCAAAGATAACTGGCTTTTTCCTGTTCATTGGTTTTGGATGTTTTTGTTAAAGCCTTTTCTTTAGTTTTTATGGCTACCTTGATCAATCCCTACTTTAACCTTACTTCATCTTTGCGTTTGGGTTAGAGCTGTTCCTTGACATCCTTTGGTGGTGGTGTAACTATCATAACAGAAATAAACAGAGAAAAACATTCTAGGAAAATCTTCTCATGTATGCCTGGTAACACTCCCAAACCTATACTTGGTCTTAATCCAGACCTTGTTATGCTGAGTAGTGGAGCAGGTATGTAGATGATGTTTGTTCTGGAACCGCCAGTGGAGATAGAAGTTAAACAATCTAGAGAAGTGCCTGTATTTCCAAGAACTGCAAGATGCCTGCTGGGAACCGTGGGCTCACCTTTAAAAGTACTGTGTATTTTGGAGGTGCCTTTAGCACTTGATAGAGCAGTCCTCGGTTCAAGGTCTCTGCAAGCCTGCTTTAAGGAAATTTTGTTATAAAACTTGGAGTTGTGAAGGAAGAAGCAAGGTAACTTTCCATGGACTGAGCGTTCTTTGAGATAACCTGTCCTTAGACGTACTGACAGTGCGGTCACCCTCCCTTTTAAATATGAGTTCCGTATGATGTGATCCTGCCTGGCTGGGTTTTAAAAGAGCACCTTAGGCCCCCCCTCACTAACAAAACCATGACAACTGAGGAGGCAAAAGCACACTAAGCCTGCTTGTACAGTGTTTGTTAAAGTACGAAAGAAATGGCGTGAATGCACGTGTAGTTCTAAGATATTTAAAAAAAAAAAAAGTTGGGCTTGACAAACTGTGTAGAGGCACAGCACAAGCTGTGTATTTGCATGTGGACAGTGTGCCTTCAGACACTCCTTGTTCTAGGAGTACTCCACAGTTGATAAGGAAATACTCTTGTTAATAATTTACATTTTGGATTCTGTAATGCACCTTACCAAAGGAACTTTATTTTTTTTTTCCCTTGGTAAATTGTAGAAATAGCCTGGAGTAATTCAGTAGCCTGCCTCAGCTAAAAGTAACCTTTGCCACAAAACCCTTCTTTATGTGCTTTCCTCCTAAGTTTTCTATGGCATTTTTTTCTCAATGACATCCAAATTAATTTGATTTTTTAAAAAAAATGTATTCATCAAGTGGTCTGACAGCATATTATCATTTTGTTGTGCAATACAGCTAATTAGGACATCTCATTTGGAAAGTGAACTCCTTGTGAAAATAAAAATTCTCTTTATCTTTTTGGTGCAGAACATTTAGAAAGCAAATAGCTCTCACATGTTAACCTCAAAATCAAGAAATTCACACACTCCTAAAAAATTGAGACAAGTTAATTGAGCCATGATAATCTTGTTCTTAATTGCTCTGTATAAAAATGTGATTGCTTCCTGATAGCATGTGGAGCTGCTACTTAACCTCAGGCTTTGTGTCAAGTTAACTTTTTTAAAGGTTTGTAGTAAAACTTTGATAACTTGCAATTTCACGTGCTGGTCTCGTGTTTGAATAGGGGGAAGAAAAACAGATCAGTTCTTAGACATCAACCTATAAGTTGTCATCCTTTTACCTTCATTTACTTGAAGTACCACTGCCAAGTCTTAAAGAATTCTGATTGTCATGTAGTTTTTCTAATCATTGCTTGCTTTCTACATTCTCACATGGTTACATTCTTTGTGCCCTATGCAAATGTCCTGTTCATTTGCCATGAATGCATCATAGTGAACACTAGAGGTGTGATTGTTGTATAGAGCTCAATAGAAAAGAAGAATTAAGCTTCTTGCTCTTCTTCTACAAGGTTACGTAAAAGTATTACTGAATTTTGTCAAAACTTCAAAAGTCTGGTTTTGGCAAATTCTGTTTACTTCAAATGTATGAAGATTGTTTGATTTCCCCCCACGCCCCCTCCTTTCTTTCTTTTTTTTTTCCCTTCTTTCTTTTTTTCCCCCTTCTTTCTTTTTTTCTTTTTTTTCCCCCTTCTTTCTTTTTTCTTTTTTCCCCCTTCTTTCTTTTTTCTTTTTTCCCCCTTCTTTTTCTTTTTTTCCCCCTTCTTTCTTTTCTTTTTTCCCCCCTTCTTTCTTTTTTCTTTTTTTTTTTTCTGATACTTTCTTTTCTTTTTCTGATACTAAGCAAACTTAACACATACATTTTTTCAATTATTTTAGTTAATACAACAGTTAACTAGTATTCTCCAAGAGTGTGACATGACATTTACTTGTTGATTGATAGACTACTGGGTTTATTTTTTCAGGAAAATTTTCATGTTTTACCTAGTCGTGTGAAACAGTTACAAGAAAAAAAGTATGTATTTAGTTTAGAACAGTCGAATTATGACATACAGGTTGTGGTCATTTAAAAAAAACAATGTACACAGAGGCATGTCTGTATAAAAGTCATAGTGCTATATATTATATATTTTTTTCTATACAAATGTAAATTGTATATAATATGACTTAATGGACTATATTTAAATTATGTACATTGTGACTGTTAAAAGACTGTCTAGGTAGAACAAGACTTCTAGTTCAAATATGTTTGGAATAAAGTACATCACTTTCAGTGATGTCTTGCTATTTAATTAAAATAACACTGTAATTTTAGAAAAAATATTTTTCACTGTTTCACTTTGACTTGTAAATATTTCTGCTAACTTCAGATTCTGGAAGATGGTGCTTAGTTATTTTTAACAGGAGAAAGTATGTCTTATCCAGTGTTGTGTAAATTTGTAGGAACGCAGGGTGATTTGTTACATCATTCCTGCTGTGTGGTATCAGGTTTTTTGAAGCTAATGTTTTATTAATTGAACTTCTGTTTTCTTCTAGCTGACAGCACGATCGCTGCCTTCTGTACAGTCTGACGAGAGACTACAACCGCTGCTTAGTCGTCTCAGGTAGCCTAAACTGACAGCATGAGTGTATTCTTCCATACAGATTAAAATAACTGTATTAGTGGAATGTTTTAGCTACAGCTTATTTTTCACACACCTCGTCTGTGTGATTCTGTTTAACTGGAAAAAAGCCCCTGAAAGTATCCTTTCAACTTATCAGAAGCTTTGTAAATGACATGAAACATAATTTACAGAGCTGATGTTGCTTCCAAGTAACAAGAAAATATTTGTAGCTTTTATAAAACCTTTTTTTAATAGTAAGTGCAAAGTTGTTGAGCTTCTTTATGAACAAAACAGATTCCAAATTACGCTGCTCAGAGTATTGGCCGGCCTTGTTGCAAATATTTTATGCTCTATGATCTTTTTGGAAGATTTCTGTCGTTGTCATTGAGACAAATGGAGTCCTATTTTCTTCTTTTAATGGACCTAAGGAGAGAGAGTTGAAAATGTGAACTGTTAAGAGTACTCTACAACACAACTGAAATAGTCTGCCCCTCTCTAAACAGTGTACAGTATTTAGAAGCTTTCTACCTTCTTTGGATGTGATTGGGGATGAAGACTAAGTAAAAATACTTTTCTGATATTCTTCAGGTTAAACATAGACCTAATCTTTCTTTTATATGTGATTGCTTTTTACCACTTTATATTGTTTGGGAGAGTTTTCTTACTATGGTAGTATGCAGGAGGACAAAGACGATACAATTAGAGGGAGATGCATTGGCTTAGACTCATTGAATAATTTAGCTTGGAATAAAGCTCTGGAGATCATTTAATCTAGCCTGTACTCAATGCAGATCTGGTTAGATCAGATTGCTCAGGTATTTATTCAGTGAATTTTTAATATCTCTAAGGGTAGAAATTTACTTAAACATTGAATGTCGGTAATGAAAATTCTGGTTTTGAACACATACAGCTTTGCATTGAAATAACTGAAATGATGTTGGATGAATTAGAAATAGAAGCGGTGAGGCTCTGTCATGAGAGCACTGTGCTGGAACTAGGATGCAGATCTAGTTAGCATGCCCTTTGTTTCCTATAGTGCTCTGCTGCTCAAGGTATCTGTACCCAACATCTGACATTTTGTTTTGATTTTTTAAAAGGTTATTATAATTTTTATTACCTAGACCATAAAATAGTTCCTTTTTCTTTTAGGGTAAATCAGAATAGGAAAAATAGCTGTCATTGTATCTCTGCTTATTTACAGATAATTCAACTTTGTTCAAGAGCAATGAATGAAATAATTATTGCAGTGTAACTGTTACATAGCTGGTTAGAGGATACTTCTAAATGCCAGTAACTTTCCATGTTTTTATTACCATACATCTTACTGGGATTTTTTAAAATGAGCCTCAATGGCATACCTTTCGCCATTTGAAGCTGAAGAGCAATTAGGTTAACTTTTTATAAATCTTGCTCTCTAGGAGTAATTACTGAGGAATTAGAAATTTCTTTTGATATGTGGCGTGCATCTATGTAAGTGAAACAGCCTTTATTATTGAAGCAATCATAATCCTCTCTGCACATTTTTTTTTAATATGGGAAAAGGAAGGGTTGCAAAAAAGCTAGTTTGACATCAGCTACTTCAGCTAGTTTGACATCAGGGATACTATATCCTACATTTATGCAAAAAAGGTATTTTTTTGTGCATTCTTATGTTAAATTGGGTGTGTATGTTTAACAGCTGGTCAGTTTCTTCTGTTTGGCTTTTGCGAAAATGGAGGGGGTGTTCCCAGTACGTTTTGTCACCAATTGAAAAAAACTACACAAATGCTTCTGAGTTGCCTTTTTGGAAGTTCCTTTAAAATAGACAAAATACATCAAACCTTGTAACTTAAATAGGTCTTCTCTGCTATTTATTTTGTGAATCTGTGATTAATTTTTGCTTCATCTTACTCATAAGAAAGGAGAATACCAGTTGTAGGCTTTCGTCCTCCTTCCTTGTGTGAATTCTTACGGCAGTATTTTGTTGTTGGCATATGTCAATAGAGCTTTATCAGGAGAGCAAAAGCTTTGAGAGAAACATGTGAAAAGAGCATACAATTGAAGGTTACAGAGCATTGTTTGGTTGTTAATACTCCACACATTTTTTGGCAGCTATTCGTATCTGCTTGTGACTTTTAAATTAGCTAGTCATCAGAAAAGGTCATTTTACTGTGAATTATGTCTGCATAGATAATTTAATCCATGCTCATTTTTTAAAATGCACATATGTATTTTGTAATTGGACTAAATAAGTGTTTTATCTGTGAGTTTGATCCTCTTTTTGTTCTATTCTGTTTCATTGATGCTTTCTAATAGTAATTGTACTAGACAGAAAAAAAAGAACATTTTTAGTTAAAATGTTAAAATATTTGATGCAAGATTGTGCTTAGGGATTTCACATACTCACCGTAGGCTACAAGGAGATTTAAATTGCTAAAACTTTAGCAATTTAATAGAAATGGAAACTTTGTGTCTAAATGCATGAGAACACTCCTGCAACTCCTGCTCTCAAGGAAGTTTATGTGGGTTTTGTGATGAAATTGCAGGGTTGTAACACTCCTCTGTTTAAAATCTTCAGCAGGAATAATTTCAAAGAGAGACAAAAACTGTCATATGTAATCCTGTTAAACTACTATAGGACTGTGCCTGTACATGAGTTATACGGAGAAGCTGAGCTGACTTTGTTTACTCTGGTGATGAGGAGGCTTAGGGATGATCGAATAGCAGCCTACAACTGTGTGAAGGACAAACATCACAGCACTGGAATTCTTCATGGTGCTAGAGGATGTAACAAATTACAGGTCATATAGAGCAGCTTGGGAGGTTTAGATCAGACATTAGGAAAAACGTCTGTGCTAGAACGATAGTGCAACAGATTGCCCAGAGATGGGGAATCTCGGATTGTTGAGGTTTTTAGGATTCAGCTAGAAAAAGTTGAGGCTCACTAGGCTACTGTTGGCAGTCATCCCACTTAAAGTGTGGTGTGGGCCTCAATGGTCTTCTAGCATCCTTTACCAACCAACATTTATATGATTCTATTAATTCTATCTTCAAATGATAGTTCATAAAGTTGATACAGAAACCAAGTGTTTTGCAAGATTACTTTTTTTAATGGGTAACACAATACTCATGCAGACATGAGTATTCACCCCCCTCACTTACGCATATCTCACAGGCAAGTAAAGGAGAAACACGCACCTTAATAGGCTGGCATCGTTTACTGACCTCAAAATCTACAAAGTGTTCTTCAGATCCTCATTAAATCTCATGATATACTAACACATCTGTGAATAATACGATATTTAACAGAACAGTCCTACAGCTGTTTATCTGAAAGACATAAATCCCATTCTTGGAAATATTGCTGTAGTAGATAGGATACAAGCAGATGACCTAAAGTGATTATGGTGGAGTGGTTTAAGAAGTTACCAGCACTCATCCTCGGATGTGATAACTGGCTGAATGGTCATTTTCCTAATTGGTTGTTTTACAAAAAAAAAAAAAGATGATGCCTAAACAACAGCTATTTTCTTTTGTTCTGTGCTTCAATTTTAATGTTTGTGCGACTGCTACTTTCATTTTGTCTGTAGTTTGCCTGAATAAAGTGATGCAGATCTGGTTCTACAAGAAAATTTAGATACTTTAGTAGAATCAGTAGTAATAGACATATACAGCTTAAATACTTTTAATTATTTATCCATTGTTGTTAATAAAAAAAAATCTATTAAGTACAGTAAGCTTGCCTAGTGCTCCAGTGTGTGACAGAAGTAAGACTAAAGAATGAATGAATGCATGTATAATTAAACAAACTACGTGTGCTGTAGTAAAATCAACTCTTAGCTATATGCTTTTCCCACTTTACAGTATTGAAACGTCACCTGTAGCACCTAATAGCATCATTTAGCTAAATTCCTTTTTTTTCTGGAGTTAACTTTTATATGCCTTCGAAAGATTTAAGAAATGATCTTTGTGTGTTAGTTGCAAAATCCCTCTTGCACAGAGAAACTTGTTCTTACCCAGACTTTGCAATCTGAATTATGGATCAATGTGCTGTATCCAAACCCCTTGTTTTGCTTTATTGCCTGTTGTACTGTCAGTTCCTGAGTTTGATCGGATTTGACTGTAAGCATTTCTTTTGACCTATTCTGCAGCCCTGCGTATATCCTGCATTCAAGAAGTCTATATATTTAAAAGTAGAAGCTGGGTATTAGGTGCTTGTATTTGATTTGAGATTACCTTGGTGACAATGTCTATGTGACTATTCCTGCTGTAGTACAGGCTTACCTGAACTTAGCTCAGGTATCAGAAGTAGCTTCGTTGCAGTATGAATGAAAGATGAAGCAGCACCTGCAAATTCCTCTGCTATTTGGGCCAGGCATGTCAGGAGTTAACGTGTTTGGATGTCAGTACTACAGTAGAAACCTTCCTAGCTTTCAGTTGGTACACTTCAGTTTTTGAGTTTTTACTTTTCCCCCATGGTAGATGTTCATAGTGATACATCAGGTTTTTTGTTTGGTTGTTTTTTTAAAAAAAAATTATGCACAAATAGCAAAAGTGAACCCTGCCTTCACAAAGAGTGAAGGAACTACATGGTTCCATAGAACCACAGGCTAATCAGCCTCATCTCAGTTCCAGACATATGATGAACAAGAAGGTGATCATGAGTGGTTAGTGTGGATTTGTGAATGGGAAATTATGCTTGACTAACCTCATAGCTGGTAATTCTATCATAGAAGGCTCAATAAATGGGGGCGGGAAGCAGTGGATGTTGTTTATCTTGACTTTAGCAAGGTTTTTGATGCTGTCTCTTATAACATCCTCATTGACAACTGATGAAGTATGGCCCGGGTAAAAAGACAGTGAGGTGGACTGAAAACTAACTGAGGTGGTGTGCTTAGAAGTTTGTGACCAGAGGCATTAAGACCAAATGGAGGCCAATCAGTAGTGTAGTACCTCAGAGATTGATAGTGGGTCTTACATTGTTTAGCTGCTTCTTTAATGTCCTGCATGATGGGACAGAGTGCGTGTTCAGCAAGTCTCAGATGATACAAGACTGGGAGGAATGGTTTACAGCAGATGGGTGTGCTACCTTTCAAATGAATCCTGTGATCAGAATTCTGAATGACCCGTCACAATTCCTTTCAGATAAAGAGAGGAAGGATTTTTTCCTTTTTTACCATATTGACTCTAATGTTGGTTTTATAAATCTTAGTTACGTAACTGTCAAATACTGTTTTCTTGGGTTTGCCTGATATAAAATACTTAAAGCCCTTAATTGGTAAAATAATTTCATCCTAAATTTGTAAGTGTAAAAAAAAAAAATTTAACTGATTTAAATGATGCTGTACTGTTTGTTTTGTTTTTCAGCCATTCTTACGTTGGCCCAGATTATAGCGTGCAAAAGAACACTGGAAAAATTTCTCTAGAGCAGATTGATACTGTAAGTCCTCTCTATTTGTTGACTTATATTGTATGTTGGTGCATGGCTTTTAAAATTCCAATACCTTGTGTATAGACAAAATATAAAGCCTTTATCTTTTTTTTGATTCCTATTTACTTTGTGACTCTTGAGAACTACTTGAACGAAATCGTGATAAAGTTTAAAAGGGAACAGAATTAACTGAAAATGCATCTAATCAGGATTTAGACTGGAGCTATAATGAATTGCTTAATTTGCTGCTTAATTTTGTATACTTATACCTAACATAAACAGAATTTAACAAAATTTTCTTATTTAATAATTTTGCAACCCATGATTTTTAGTTTATGATTATTGCGTTGCAATATTTGTCTTTTCAATGCTCTTTTTTTTGGCTTTTGACTTACAGAAGGGTTTTTCAGAACAAGGACATAAATAAAATGGATTGTAAAAGTACATCCATGGTGCAGAGACAATCAAAACCACATTACAACTCCTTTATCTGAACTTTATAAGTAGTTTGTGTTTTCATTGTACATCTAAACCATGACAGTGTTCCATTGGTAGTGAATTCCGTGGCATGACTGAGATGTTAAAAATAAAAATGCAAAGCCCAAGTAAACTTGAACGTTACATTTTTTTATCTCAGAGATCTTGCTTTATAAGAAATAGTATTCTTCAGGGAAAAACATGCAGATCACTTGCAGTGGATTTTTACTCCTGCTTGTAGTTTTTCAAAGATGTTTAAAAAAAATCCATGCCTTCTCCAAACCCCCCAGAACTCTAACAATGGTCACCTTGCTATTCCAGAAACTAAAATAAGAAGAAGCAAGAAACATTGTAATGGAACTGTGGATATATTTCTCCTGACAGTAATTAACTTGTGTTACTTCGTAGCTGAAGGTAGAATCGAGTTGGAAAGGGCCTTTAAAGGTCAACTGCCCTGCAAGGAGCAGGGATACCTTCAACCAGATCAGGTTGCTCAGAGCCTCATCCAGCCTGGCCTTGAACACTTCCAGGGATGGGGCATCCACCACCTCTCTGGGCAACCTGGTCCAGTGGCTCACCACCCTCACAGCAAAGAATTTCTTCCTTATATCTAATCTAAATCTACCCTCTTTCAGTTTAAAGCCATTACTGCTTCTACTGTCACAACAGGCCCTTGTCAAAAGTCCCTCTGTAGCTTTCCTGTAGGCCCCCTTTAGGTACTGGAAGGCTGCTATAAGGTCTTCCCAGAGTGCTCCAGCCCTCTGATCATCTTCGTATGAGTCTCTGGACTCACTCCAATTACTCTCCTTTGGATTTTATTCTTGAGATGGTTGCTGAATTTGATGGCTATGGATGCACTTGTGTTATCATCAGTCTAAAGACACTCTGCACGTGCATATCTTTTCTTCCAGCCATCGACATTTTCAAGTGGAGCTAATTAATAATCACAATAAGCATATATATTGCAAATTAAATGATCTGCATGCCTTAAACACAATTTTTTCTCTTGACAGCTTTCTGTGAAATCATTCCCTCTTTGCATGCGCCAGTTGCACAAAGCCCTGCGTGATAACCATCATCTCCGTCATGGAGGCCGTATGCAATACGGACTGTTCTTAAAAGGCATCGGCTTGACTTTGGAACAGGCATTGGAGTTTTGGAAGAAAGAGTTTATCAGAGGAAAAGTGGATGCAGACAAGGTAATTCAGCAAATGAAAAATATCTAAATATGTGAATGTGAGGATGTAGTTAATGTGTACATTGTGCATATTTGAATAGATGCTTTTTAGAGTAGATAATTGGGCAAAAGACACAGTAATGTCTTTTAAAGGTATGGGTTTTTTCTCTCTTTGTTTATGATTGTATTCATTTTCTTGGTCGTTCTTCTGAAGCCTGGGGAAAAAAGGCAAGCCACAAAGAGGACTAGAAAAATCTTACTCTACCACTAAATCACTAGGAAACCAATGTCCTTTATGAAATACAGTTACTATGTGACTAAACTGATTCACCAACCACGTAAACGACCACAAAGAGTACTATCTGAAAGGCAAGATTAGCCTTTTTGGTTGGTTAATTAAAAAAAAAATTAATTGGACAGCTGTACGTAAGGTGAGCTTGCATTAGGAAATTTACAGTCTGAGAATAAAAGAAGAAACTGGAGGTGAACAAAGACAGAAGAATGTGTTCAAGGAAACAGTGAGAAAATGCTGTTCAGTGTAATGAGCAGTTTTACTGACATAGTAGTCATTGACCTAACCCTTGCTAATATTTTTGAGAGTATTGTGAGTGAGGAAAGTGTGACATATGTGTGCTATCTCATTGAGGGCATGAAAAATGTATGCTAGTTTTTGGAGGTTTGTGACCTTACCTTGAACAGCCTAGATAGAATCAAGCAGACTTTCTTTCTCATCCATCTCTACCTGGCCCATGGTATGTGTTAGAGCAGATGTTTCAGACCTTGTGTCAGTTTTGTTTGGACTGTGATACTTTGCATTTAATATTATGAGGTCTCAACTTTCCAGAGTACTATGAAATATGGACTGTTAGTTAGACGATCTTCTATTAGCTTAGGTTTTCTGGGACATGGCTATTTATACAAGATATGGGCCAAAAAGTAATGCTGGCTACAATGAATTATGGTAGATCTATCTCTTTCAAGTCCCAGAAGGTAGATCAACTGGTCTGCAGACTTTTTGGAAAGGGAAAAGGGATTTGAAGGTATGATTTGAATGAGTACCTAAACTTCTGTAAATCTAGCTCCTTAAATGCGATATGGTTTAAGAGGAGATACGTATGTTGTTTAAAAAAAAAAATCCAAACTACATTCCCTTACAAAGGTTTCAGGAAAGGATTTGAAGAGAGGTAATAACTTAAATTTTGCGGTTGAATGCCAATTAGTAGTTGAATTCAGAAAAATACAGACTTTTCAGTTGCAATTTCCTGTACTTAAAGGAAATTGAAAGAATGAAAACAAGCTATTAGAAACAATAACAATGTAAATATATACATTTATTATTTCTGTTTAAAAAAAAAAATACTGTGTGTGCAGGTCTGATTCCACCTACTTGTGCTTTGGCCCTAGGTGTATGCACGGGTATGAAAACATGTATACATCTTGGATTGTTTTCAGTCATGAAGTTATGACTTTCTACTATAGCACCTCTCTTGGTAGGCTCTAGAAATACATGGAGTTTTATGATCTTGTGTTCAGCTTCAAAAACCAGTGAGCTTATTGTGAATTAAGTAAGAGGTTGTAGTTACTGCATTTTTCACAAGCAGGCTGCTATTTCCATGTAATTTTAATTCTTCTTCTCAAGTTCTAGATAACCAACTTCATACTGGGATAAAAAACCCCCTGATTTTTCATACCTGTAGCTGAAGTCAGTGTTTTTTTTCACACAGTAAAATGTCGTATAATGTTTAATGTCCTGAAAAAATGAATATTATTACAATTCTTATTGGTGCTTTCTTCTTTTGACATTTTTATTTTCTGACACTCATGCCATTGTTCCTTTCCTGTAGAGTGGAGAAGATTATACTGCTTTGTGTATAGCATTGTGGAGATAAATGCATGAAACTTTCTAAAGACTAAGGTTAATTATTTATTACTGACTGGTGTATTTCAAAGAGAGAGTGTTCAATTTGCTGCAAATGGTTATGGTTTCAAAATTGTGTGTTCACATTCGTCTTTTATGGCTGCAACATTTATGCCAGTTCTCAATCTTAAGAATTCTTGGCACACAACTTCAGCCTTCAGCAGGAAGGAAGTTGCCTTGGACACATCAGCAGGGCGCTGGAGTGCCTGCCACCAGGCTAAGCATAGGCACAAGGAAAATTTACACCAAGAAGAACTCCTCCTCTGCTCTGAATGGCTGATGTGGTAGAAAAGTTTTTAAGAAACAATATTTTGCCTTTAGAAAGGAATTCATTAAGTATAGTGTAAATGAAGTGTGAAACCATGTATTCAGTGGGAAAAAAAAAAAATAAGTACTGCCTACAGGGAAAGTACTGAAACTGGTAGAGATGCTTTTGTGAGGAGGGCAATGATTATGTACTGGCATGTTCACAGCAGAGACAAATGCAGAGTGCAAAATAAAACTTTTTTTTTTTTCTTTAGGCACTGTAGTTAAAGTTACTCCACAAATTGCTAGGCTAACAGTGCCCAAATGGGAAATTATTTTCATTCAGATGATAGGATCAGCTGTCAAATGGTGGTAGATGTGTTACTGCTGACTGAATGGTTATGCCGGTTGGCTTCTTAACCTCAGTGTTATTTTAAGGCTGCTTTGTTTTTTTTCTGTAAAATGTAGTCTTACTCTAAACAGACTAATTCCCGTAGATTCTTTCACATCCTGTTCTTGTTGCTTAAAAAAAAAAAACCTCCAAAAAAAGAGGAGAGTAACTGCAGTATGTTTTAAAAATACTTGAAACAAGAAAGCAATAAGATGGATCAAGATGAAATTAATAATTACGGTACATTTGTAAGAATGCTCTGATAGTTGAAAATAAAATTCTCTTATAGTGGAGATCGTTACTGGGATGTGACTGTTTTCAGATCTGTTTGCAATACTAGTCTGTGAATGTGAAATCGGAGACTTGAAAGATGATGTAGTGTTTAGAACAAAGGAAAGAATGAAAGTTGAATCAGTTTCTTTAAGGCATTATTCAGTTACTTCTTTAGCTAACAGTCTGGAATCAAGGTTTTGATACAAGATGGATTACTTTAAGGCAGCCCAGCACTTTCCGCTTTTATTTGCTACATATATACTTGTGCTATGTATTATTTTTCATAGCACTATTTGGTGCACAGTGGTAAAAAATGGTCTCTTCTAGTACTCTGATTATTTACCACTTTTAACAGAAGAGACAGTTGCTAGTTGTGCAGTTCTGTGTTGAAAATTAATTCCTTTGATGTTACAATTTGATATTGCACTGATTTTTATTATTGTTGCATATGCTAGTGCAGTGCCTCTGAAAATTGTGCAAGAGTTTGTTTATTTATCTTTTAATAAATCTCCAAAACTTAAGTGTTACTATATTTACAAAAGTATCCTGAAGACAGAGCAGCTTTCTTGTCCTTCTGACTTCTTACTGAGAACAAGACGTAGCTCTTTAGCTCCTGTGTTCAAGGACTTTCCTGGGGGATGTGGTGGCATTCAGGATAGTGAAGCCTCTTATTCCTCCTGACTTAATTTTCTAGGATCGTCTTACTGCATTTCCATATGCCTTGTTGTTTTCTGTAGCAGTTGATCACAAGTGGAAATGAGCATGTTGTTTTCTAGTTGTCAGAGGTTTCTGTCTGAGGTGTGACTCTTCATCCCTTCCCATGAGAGCCATTTTCTTGTCCTTGTGCCATTTTCTTGGAAGAAGGAAGAATAAAGTTTAGTCAGACTCTAGCTTGCTCAGGATCTGTGATAAAAAGCAAACCCTTCACAATCAAGCTTTGGCGCTTCAGTTGATTATTTATGTATTATAGATGTTTCTTCCACACATGATGATAATGTGCGAAACTGAGGACAGACAACTTGCCAGCCATATACTACATCAATATGCAACCAAATAAGTCTCTACTCTGTTAAGAAGTGATGAAACTTTGGGATGAAGATACATCGCAATGACATGGTTCCAGTGATTTGACTTTCCTGGCTCTTCCGTTTATTTTCCAGATGATCTTAGGAGATCCTTGAATCTGGATTCAGGAGTGAGGCTTTACCTTGATAGCGAACAGCTGGTGCTGAATGTTTCTACCAGGGCCAACCAGAAATTCCCTGAGGGGACGCTTGGACTAGAGACCTCCTGAGGTCCTTTTTGAGCCTGAATTATCCTGTGATTCTGCATACAGGTCTGAGTACAGGTAGAAGTTCATTTTTGTGAGGGCCAACTGCTAGAGGGAGATGAGATCATAAGGAATAAACAAATAACCTATAGATGTAAATTAGACTTGCTTGTGCTATAATGCTTTGTAGGCCTATACAATTGTATTATAGAAGTAACCCAGTGTATAGAAATGAAAATAGAAATAGGCACTTTATAATCTGCAGGGCAGTGCTTTTAAGCATGCACAACTATGCCCTGTGCAATTTGTAATGCATGGATGATGTGGTGGTTCTTTAAAACAACCTCCACCTCCTTAAATCCCCAGGAATATTTTCTTTATCAGTCAGTTGGTTACACTTGGTTTTGGTATTTTATGTTCTCATTTGTTTGAGATTTGGGGGTTGATTTGCAGCTAGATTTTTTTTTTTTTTTTCCTTCTGTATAGTGGATAGTGGTGCTTACTTGTCATGGAAGATGTGATGCACTTCACTTATAAGAGAGAAGCAACAGTATACTTTATTGATATAAACCAGCAATTTAACATAGTTTAATGGTAAATGTGACAGTGGTTTAACAAGATTCGATGGCAAGGTACACTGGGTTATTTACTGCACAGAGGACAGGGTCAGATAAAACTGTCAGGGAGACTTTCCTGTTGAGTCAAGAGTTTCAGAAAAGGACCCCCTTGCTTTCTAAACTCCTTCTCAGAGAGGAGTCTAGGTGTGGTTGGATCCAGTCCTAGTCCTAGGCTTGACCAACAATTTATGTCTAAAGGATTATGTGTGCACAATCAATCCTTTATATTGCTTAGCTAGGATTTCAAAGTTTCAACACTCATGTTCCCAATTCAGTTATCAAGGGTCTGTTATGGAAAGGATTCTCTCAACCTCGAGGAGTAACCTTGAGAGACGTCCCTATTCAAAGAGAGATCCTGGTGTGCAGCCTGCTGCCGTGTAGGGGAGCTCCAAGGGCTCTTCACTATTTATGGAGTGAGATAATTGACTTATAGTCATATTTGCACACCAACTGTAGATGTTAGTTTCTTCCAAATTTGGTCTGAGTTGGACATTGACCAGCACTATGATTGAGGGGGCACATCACCATCCCTTGGCGACTGTGTTATCTGTCTCCACAGAATCCACTTTGAGTTGGGTGCAACCATCGTGACCAGATAACATCTATCTCTGATGGTTATCACTTGAGCAGGGTTATGGGAAAAGCGGTCAGGTTGTGGTTGGGGAAGCACACCGTCACAGTACTGTTTTGGGAGCGTATTTTAACTCATAAATCAGAAAAAGATCTTTATATAAGGATCTTTAATTTCCTAATTGAATGATTTGCTACTTTTAATTATTGAATTATTTAAACTTTACAATCTGCAGCCTGGAGTGACATGTTGAGCAGCAGCCCATAATATTTGACATCTGAGATAAAGATGTAAATATAATTGAAATTCCTCTATACAGATTAAATTTAATTTAAATTTTAAATTTTAATTTTATATCAGTAGTACTGTAATGCAAATAGATGACTAGGCTTTCATTCTCCTGATGTGTATGAAGGCTACTGTAGAACTTTAAGAAAATGTTTGTTGTCTTCTAGGATATAAAAAAAAGTAATGGAATTGTAGCATACCTGTAAAATCTTACCCCCATGAAATATGTTGAAGTGGAAAAGTACATAATGATAATGAAGCATTAATATAGTTAAGCATATAGCCCTTGCTTTCCTTGGTTATCAGGGGACTAGATAGCCAAGTTCTTGATTAAGTTGTAATTTTGTGTTAAACTCATCATTTTTTTTCCTTCCACCAGTGACTGTAAAAATTAGCTTCAGTAGAATCACTTACTATCTGTATTTCTCTTTTATTATTTGGAGATTATAATTTCATACTTTAGTTCTAGTGATATAGAACAAGTTAATTTTAAAGATTTTTGAGTGAATCATTTATATTCTGTATTGGCAAAAATAATATTCTATTTGTAACATTATTGTATATTGAATGGCTATTTTTACCTACTATAATTAAGCGTAAAGAAAGCCAGAATGCTTTAATGATATGTCTCCAAATATTTTTTGTATTCTACAGTTAGCTCTTCAAGTTTCTTTAACAGCAGGCTAAGAGTAGTTTAATTGTCAAAAGAAACATGAAAATGCATTTTCATTTACGTGACTCCTTTTGATTCCCAAACTTATGTTGAATTTACATTAAACCTTTAGGTGCAAGTTTGAAGGAAAAAAAAACAGTAATATGCAATTGTTATGGGGGTTCAAGATAGTAGGTGTTCCAAGTGCATCCTAGGCATGTAGGTTTCAGTATTTAGTTTGAATTTCAACACCAAGGGCTAAATAAAAGAACTTTCAGGTTTCACTATTCTGGGGTTCTTTTGTGTGGTTTGAGTTTGCTGTTTGGTTGTTTTTTGGTTTTGGTTATCTATTTATTTATTTATTTATTTTTAACATAGCCCTTTCTGACATTCCTCTGAACAGCCAGGTCTATGAAATTGGAGTATTTGTGCAGAACTGTGAAGTGTTTGACCAAGATACTGGTTGTTAGGAGCTGAAGAGCCTTTGCCACAGTGATGTGCTGAACACCAAGTTAAAAATGTCTGTAGTCTGAAGTCCATAGTCAGGTTAGCTTCCAGAGATCAGCTTTAGGGTAGTGAATCAATCATCAGATCTACTGCTTTCATATAGCTTCCTTAATGGTTTTTTTTTTTTTGCATGTAAATTGAAGGCTGGAGGTTAACAGGTGCGTTGTTCAAACGGGATGTAACTGTTGTGGAAGATGATACTCATGTGAAGAGAAATGGCTGCTGAGATGGATTAGCTGGTGTGATCTCAACTGAAGAGGATAGTCTGGAGTTTGTTTTGTGTTTTAATAAACAACATGATGAAGAGGTGTCCTGAGTGAATTTGGTTTATAGTCAAAATTTATACAACTAGGCATGAAAATTAAAAGCATGACTTCAGTGCCTGGATTATTGCTGTTACATCTGAGTCAAGGTGAATTAGTACAACTTTCTTGTTGGTTGTAGCTGGAAAGAGATCTTACTTCTGATTTTCATTTTTTTCATATCAATTACATGATAAGGGAAAATTTTGGATGATCTTTCAGCCTGTGGTATGTCTTAGGGACAGAGAAGAGCTATAGCTGCATAATCTCTTTTCCAGGACATTAATTACAGTGTCGGCATAATTTTGGTGATGTTTTTAACTGTACTAGCTGCCATAAAAACAAATAGAGTCAGTTTCCATAATTGTTAAGTATTAGGTACTGAAATCTGTATTTAGTAATCTAGTGTATGAGCAGGTTAGTGATAAGATTCTTACACTGACAGGAATGAAAGCAATAAATATCTTTCTTGTACTAAAACTAATTTAGATCAGAATCTACTCTCTTATGACCTGTTTTGTTCCCAGCAACACAAATTTTCTTTCCATACTGTAGTACCTTTTTAGAACTGTATGTATAAAAATGATAAGCCAGACCTTTAATTTTCTAAGATTCCTCTTGTAGTCTTGAACCACTTGTCAGACTTGCACTTCATTACCGCTGTAGAAAGACTGTGTACTTGTCAGAAGAGGTTTTTGGTTTAGTAGCCATCACAGCAGCAGCAAGCAAGTCCATGACATTTAAAGAAAAGTAATAGATGGATTTACCTATCCGATTGCGAACTTTTTAAGTTCAACAATTGTGAAGTATCTTACTGTCACAAAATATGGTCTTTAGCAGGCTTTGTCGAATAGCTTCTTAACCATACAGCTCTCTATAGCCATCTGCTGAAAAGTACCTGCTGTGCGTTGCTACATGCATCGCCTAATGCATCATGTATTTAAGCTCTTTGGCTCTTTACTCTTAAATCCCAGTCAACCCCCACAGGGTTAACCGTTTTTGAGAAGCAAATATGTGCATCCTTATATTTTGATTACCTTCCAGGACAAACTGAATGACATAGCAGGTCTCTTGCAGTTGTGTTTCTGTGCTTTTCGAAAATAAAAGTTTTAATAGAATAGTTTATTAATCTTGATAAAATTGTTTGAAATAATATTTTAAATTTATTTTATTAAAGGTTCAGAATTCCTGTAATTGTATAAACTGATTTCCAGAACAAAACCCAGAATCCTGCATACTTTACCTTTACTTTTGATAATGTCCATGTAATCGTTATAACATCATTTAGCTGTCGTACTCCATCTGTCTATATTCAGCCAGCAAATTGTTGCTATATTTCATACTCAGTCATCTAGAAAAGCAGCATGTTGTATCACTTGTGCGCTCTGCTGATATACCACATAGGCATGATGTAAATAAAAATGTATTTTTTTCTTTCAGAATTGGTTTAAGATTTTGCTGTGTGTCTTTGAAATCTATTGGATTTCATCAATAAAGACAGGACAGCTCTTTTATATAAGTGTGCTATGCACAATTTATGTTTCAGAAATTTCATATATTGATTGAGGAAAGTTAAATTACTATGATAGGGCTTAAGTATTTCAACATCATAGAGGTTACTACTTCTTGAAAGAAGGCTAGGTTCTAATTTTATATTGAAATGTGCAATGCTATTTAGCTGTGAAACTGAATTCTCCAGAATGTGATGTGCTCTGAGCTTTCCCTGTTCCCTCTGTCCCTTAAGTCCGCTCACAGAAGGAGAAAACAAAATGTCCCTCAAATACCTAACTCCTATCCCCTAACCATGCTTTATATGGGTGAGCAGAAGCTAGGGGTCTTTGTGGAAAGTTTCATTGTTTAAATTCTGATAGGTTTTTTTTTGGTTTTTTTTTTTTGGGGTTTTTTTTCTGTTTTTGTTTTTTTTCCTATTTATCGACTTAATGGAGTTGGGTTTGTCATATGAGAACTGGGGCAATACCAGTGGAAGTCTGAGGAAATTTTTTTTTTTTACATAAAGGAGCATTATTTTTTTAAGATGATTTACAGTGGTTGGGCTTTTTCTTCTATTTTGTTACCAGAGTTATATCTCTGTTTTTAGAACTTTACAACATGCACTAAAAAAATGGGTGTATGTTACTTCTCCTGAAGAGCAGGTTCAGAGCAGTGTGGCAGTATAACTTCTTTATTTTTGTTTGCATTTTCCCTACAGTCAAGTAATCTTTTAATTACTGATAAATTAACAAAAGTAAAAAAAAAATTAAAGATGGGAAAATAGTCTTGTGCATTTTAAAACAAGCTTGCTTCTGTCATTGAATGCAAAAAGACTCTTGTCATACTTGCAGTCTACAGTTCAAGTATGTCTTAATTACAGTGCACTCTGTGCATACGATAACAATATAAAAGGGTCTTTATAAGCAATTCTTATTGTGACAACAAGGGCTAATTCCTGTTTTTCTGCACTTCTGTTTCCTTTGATCGTCATCTTAAAATGTTATTTTTGTCTTTTATTATACTGATGATAAAGCAAAAATATGTTTTTACAGCAGAGTTTTTACAGAGAGAATGCCGGCATTCTTGAGCCAAACTGTCCTGTTTGGAGAGCTCCAGTACCTGGTTTACTCTGTGTTCAAAAGAGTTGATGGTTTTGTGTTTTAATGCCTTGGTTTTGTCATTCTTTTATGACTGCACCAAAATGTTATGTCTGCTCTTGAAACATGTAGACTTAAGGAATACTTATTAGTCTGAGGAAACTTTTTCATTACTCAACCTCCTTGTCGTTTTGTTTTTGAAATTGTTTAATTGTTTCCAATGACCAATTTGTCTAGAATTTTTTTTTCTTTATCTGCACTTATACTGGGGATTTGCTGGTATCTTGAGGCATTAGATGATTGACCACTTAATACCCTTCTGTTCTGACACTGATCCTTGTCCAAGAGGTTTAACCGTATCTCAATAAAATGCAAGTTTTTCTGTCACAATTATGTTGCATATTGATAACATTGTCACTTGGATTGGTTGAAGGGATGTTCTCCAGCCCAAGCCACGGGATCTCTTTGAATAATGCTGCCTCTTCTGCAAATCTGAAGCTTAGGGTAAAATTGAATCTCTTGGCCTTTACTGTATCTCATTACAGACTAGATTGGGTCAAGGATAGATTTGTAATGAATGAGGGCTGCTTTGCTGGTGGACTGTTATAACCTGATGGTAACAGCAATTAATCACTCATCCTCATGATCAATGAAGAAAACCTGCCTTTGTGTTTTTAACTCACCTGCTTCTTGCATGCCTTTTGTCATCTAATATTGAACTTGGCTTCGGATGTCATTCTGATCAGTGTATAGCTTAAGGAATAGCAATCTGTAAAGGATTCCTAATAACACTGCTACACCGCAGGGGTGCTTGCAAGGGGATGCAGTAATAAATTAATGAAGTAATTAAATAATATCTAATCAGTCAAGATAAGGAGCTTGCTCAGGTGAACTCCCTTTGCAAGGTACATGGCTTTAAAAAGGACGAGCACTTCTGTGGTTTAAGTAGTCCAAAAGGTATTCAAGCCTTCCAGTCTTTGCTTCAAAGATTGCATTTTTAGGGAATGCTCTGTAGTTCAACCAGCTTGTAAAATGTAAACAATTAAGTGAGCACATGATGTCTTCCACTGTGTCAGGAGATGGCTGCTCTTTGGAAATGATGCATAGACAGAGAACTTCAACTGCTGTGGTGAACTTGCTCAGGTCTTTTTACTCTCTGGCAGATATACAAAATAGAATTGGAATACCGGATAATGAGCCTGTCTTCCTTGGGTTAATTCCAGTATCCTGTAGAAGTATTTGAAATTGGGAACACCTTAGCATAGATGAATTGCAGCCTGTGCCAGCAGCGGCACTCTTCAAGAGCAGATCAGTATGTGCTCTTCCTTTGGACTAATTTCTGATGCCATGGTTGAATGCGTGTCTGTTGTTTTAATCCCAAGAGTACTGCTCAAAATGAGGCAGGTCCTGCTAATTTTGATTGCCTGGAATGGCTGAGACAATTTTTTTCCTCAGACCTTCTCTCACTTGTGAGTTTGTCTTCTTCTCTCCTAGTTGACCTGGGAGTTGTCATACCCTGCTTTAGTTCCAGTTTGTAGTGTAGCTCCTTGAATACCTTCACTTTCTGGTATGTTCTTTCTCCTTCCTTATCAGGAAAATTATTATTACTAGAATGAAGGACCCTCCATGCCAGACTATTGAGTTAAATGATAACAATTTTCTGTCTGATACCCACACTGGACTATTTGCTGTGAAGCAGAAGATATCTCAAGTATCTAGGGTATGAGCTGGAGCTGAGCATAGTGACTCTGCTCTGAATCTCTTTTGGATTATATTTGGCTGCCACTTTGGCCTGTTGGAGTCTGATCTGCTGAATGCCTGTCTTCTCTTCCAGAGCTTTAAGATGTTGTGATGGGCCAGTGAGAATAAACCCTCTGTTGACATGCAATCTGAACCTCATGTCCCAGTCCTGCATTTTATTGCTCGTTAGTCTTCCAACCAGTGTCCAATTGGATACATTTCAGGATTCTTCACAATGTAACAACATGTCTCCACGCCAATAGCACTTTTTTTTTCCCTGTCTCTTCACTATATGTTCAGGTTTTTCTTGTAGGTGCTGATCTAGGTTACAATACATGTTGCAGTGTAAGAGATCATGAGCTACATGTGACTATAAATGTATTGTATCTTCGCTGTGCTCGAATGAAACTAGAACATCGTATGAGAGCACTCTTGTTTAGAGTATTGCTAGAGCTTGGAAAAGCAGTAGGAATTTAATTTTTAGACTTTGCAGGAGTCCCTGGCCAGTCTTCATTCATCTTCTCTGAAAACCTGTAATACGTGCTGCAGCAGTATATGTGTAAGTATGGATTTCTTCTGATTCTGATACAGACTTACTGAATTTCTTTTCTCCTTGGTATGCATATTCTTTACACTGAGATTCCTAGCTGCCATTATGATCAATAGAGATCTAGCCTATACAATCAATAGTGTCTGCAGAATGATTTATTTAATGAGCCTCTAGGTTCCTACGTTAGGGTAAACTGAATTGCTCCCCAGGCTTCTTTGATTGCATTGACCTCCATTGACAATAAAGGGAGATGTCTGGATTTAGATGTCTGGAGCTGAATCTTATTGTTGTAGATGCACACAGATAGTTACTATTCTACTTCTGTTTAACTTTCTTGGTAATTTTTTATTGTACCACATGCCAAATTTTTGTCTACTCTGCAATCTGTTAACACTCTTACATCTCTTTCAGTGATAATCCTTTCTGTGTTCTCCTTTGCCATTGAATGTTTTGGGGACTCTTATTCTCTGTCTGCCACTTCTGGTGAAGTGAATAACCCCATTAATTTGCTGCTTATCTTCCACTGAAAGATACACTTCCAAGTTACATCGGTTAACTTCTCTGAGTGTTGAAATGTGAGAAACACTGACTGAAAAACATCATCAGAAAAATCTGAAAGGCATGTGCTTGTAATTCATGGAGTACCAGAAGTGCAGTGTGGGATTTTTCGTAGCTAAATGAGATTTCTTGCTTTAAAAATTTATTATTGGATTTTTTTTTTCTCATGTCATATTAAAACTTCTAAATGAGCATGTTAGAGTAACTGTTTAGTAAAGGATTTAAGGTTGTTCTCTGATATTAGAAAGACTTTTCTTAAGAGTTCCTTAAAACCGTACAGAATGGTCTGCAGAAATCTATTGGAAGTAATATATGTTTACAGTAATTGGGTTTATTGAGTGTTCATTTCTTATTTGAAGGCAAGTACCAATGTATTTTTATAGATGCTTAAGAAAAGCACGGTATCTCTTATGGTGCTGTCAAATATTGCCATTTTAATGTAGCTGTTTAATTCTTGTTTAAAATAAGATTTAATATTTTCTTCTATTTAAAAACTAAGCAACAGAAGTTCTCATCACCTGTTCACTGTTAATTATGGTGTAAAATATTTATTTTATTGCTATAATTTCCAATTTCCTTATAATTCTTGTTTAGAATTTGAAAACATGACTATTTCTTTGTGTCGTTGTTTCATTTGAAATGACAAGGAATTGACTCCTCTATATTCAGTAACACTCTGAACTTCCAGCATCATTCAATATTTCCAATAAGAGTGTGTATTAATTTGTTAGTGGAATTCTGATGTAGGTGAAATTGTCACCTACAAACTGATTTTTGCCTTAAAATAGCTATTCTTTCTCTCAAATTTTTCTTTTTTTTTGGTAGGGTTACTCACTGAAGATTTTGCAGCAGGTTAAACAAGTATTTAGAAAAAGTAATGATTCTTGGTAATATCAAAAAATTATATTCACAGATACATAGCATTTTAGCTTCTTCTAAGTTTGTAGTTTTTGGAAATATTAACGATATTAGAGAATATGACTGGTATAATTAGCAGAGTCTTATGTGAAATAACTTAGGCATTGTAATCCCATGAAGAATTAGGAGGTTGGTGTAGTGTAATATGGAAAAGGTTTATTTCTTTCAGATACATCTGTCTTTTTATCCAAGAAAAATATTACGTATAGGTGATACTATGCCAAGAAGATGGGACATTATGCTAAGGCAATCGTATCATGTTCTGTAGAAATAATCTTTAAACAAAGACTGCTGTATAATTTTGTAATCACAGACATTTCAGTTTACCAGAAGTAGAAATGAACAAGTATTATAACAAAAATTACATAGTGGTTTTTTTTTTCTACTCTTCTGGTGAGCATTAAGATGAAGTCATAGAATCATAGAATGGTTAGGGTTGGAAGGGACATTCAAAGGTCATCTAGTCCAACCCCCCTGCAAGGAGCAGGGACATCTCCAACTAGATCAGGTTGCTCAGAGCCTCATCCAGCCTGGCCTTGAATGTTTCCAGAGATGGGGCCTCCACCACCTTTCTGGGCAACCTGTTCCAGTGTTCTATAACCCGCATCATAAAAAATTTTTTCCTAATTTCTAATCTAAATCTACCGCCCTCTATTTTAAAACCATTACCCCTCGTCCTATTGCAACAGGCCCTACTAAACAGCCTTTCCCCATCTTTCTTGTAGGCCCCCTTGAGGTACTGGAAGACCGCTGTCAGGTCTCCACAGAGCCTCCTCTTCTCCAGGCTGAACAGCCCCAACTCTCTTAGCCTGTCCTCATAAGAGAGGTGCTCCAGCCCTCTTATCATCTTCGTGGCCCTCCTCTGGACCTTCTCCAACTGGTCCATGTCCTTCTTGTGTTGGGGGCTCCAGAACTGGACACAGTACTCCAGGTGGGGTCTCACCAGGGCAGAGTAGAGGGGGAGAATCACCTCCCTCGACCTGCTGGCCACGCTCCTCTTGATGCAGCCCAGGATGCGGTTGGCCTTCTGGGCCGCAAGGGCGCATTGCCTGCTCATGTTAAGCTTCTCATCCACCAGCACTCCCAAGTCCTTCTCCTCAGGGCTGCTCTCAATCCATTCTCTGCCCAGCCTGTATTTGTGCCTGGGATTGCCATGACCCAGGTGCAGGACATTGCACTTGGCCTGGTTGAACTTCATGAGGCTGGCACGGGCCCACCTCTCCAGCCTGTCAAGGTCCCTCTGGATGGCATCCCTCCCTTCCAGCGTGTTGACGGCACCACACAACTTGGTGTCGTCAGCGAACTTGCTGAGGGTGCACTCTATCCCACTGTCCATGTCGCCGACAAAGATGTTGAACAGGGCCGGGCCCAGCTCGGACCCCTGAGGGACGCCACTCGTGACCGGTCTCCACCTGGACATCGAGCTGTTGACCACCACTCTCTGAGTGCGGCCATCCAGCCAACTCCTTATCCACCGAGTGGTCCGTCCATCAAACCCATGTCTCTCTAGTTTAGAGAGAAGGATGTCGTGCGGGACAGTGTCAAAAGCTTTGCACAAGTCCAGGTAGATGATGTCAGTTGCTCGTCCCTTGTCCACCGATGCCGTCACCCCGTCATAGAAGGCCACCAAATTGGTCAGGCACGATCTGCCCTTGGTGAAGCCATGTTGGCTGTCACCAACCACCTCCTTGCTCTCCATGGGCCTTAGCATGGTTTCCAGGAGAATCTGCTCCATGACCTTGCCAGGCACAGAGGTGAGGCTGACCGGCCTGTAGTTACTTGGGTCTTCCTTATTCCCCTTTTTAAAAGTTGGGGTTATGTTCCCCCTCTTCCAGTCATTGGGGACCTCACCAGACCGCCACGACTTCTCAAATACGATAGCCGGTGGCTTGGTGACTTCATCCGCCAGTTCCCTCAGGACCCGCGGATGGATCTCATCAGGACCCATGGACTTGTGCACCTTCAGGTTCCTTAGATGATCCCGAACCTGCTCTTCGAGTACAATGGGCAGTTCTTCATTCTCGCAGTCCCTGCTTGCACCTTCTACAGCTTAGGTGGTGGGACAGGAACTCTTGTTGGTGAAGACTGAGGCAAAAAAAGTCATTGAGAACCTCAGCCTTCTCCATGTCCTGGGTAACCAGGACACCAGTTCCCTTCTGGGGGAGGCCTACATTTTACCTGGACTTTCTTTTGTCCCCTACGTACCTATAAAAGCTCTTCCTGTTACATTTTATATCCCTGGCCAGATTCAGTTCTGCCAGGGCTTTGGCCTTCCTTACCTTATCCCTGGCCACTCGCGCAGCCTCTTTGTAGTCCTCCCAGGCTACCTGTCCCCACTTCCACCCTCTGTAGGCTTCCTTTTTCACTTTCAGTTGGTCCAGGAGCTCCTTGCTCATCCACGTCGGCCTCCTGGCCTTTTTGCCCGACTTGTTTTTCATTGGGATGCACCTCTGCTGAGCTTGGAGGAGGTGCTCCTTGAATATGGACCAACTTTCCTGGGCCCCTCTTCCCTCCAGGGCCGCCTCCCATGGCACTTGGCCCATCAGGTCCCTGAAGAGGCCGAAGTCCCCCTTCCTGAAGTCACAATTTTACATGCTCTCAATTGTTGTTTAAAGTAGTTTTGAAAGTAGTGTTTACCTTTATGACCTCCACAAGCTGTTATACCCTTGGAAACTTTGTTTTAGTGGCAGTCTACAAAAGAACAGTCTTCCCTGTGCCAGTTTCTTGTTCAGGGGCTTCAGTTTGGTTGAAAGCAACTCCTTCATTGTTTGCTCCAAACAATCAAATCTGAATTGAACTGTCTCTGACCGTATTCTTTGAAGTGCATCTTCTATATCTGAATTTTTTCAACATAACGTATGTGAAACATCAACAGATGAGGAAAAAAAAAAGTATTGATAACTTAGATAAATAAAGAAATATTGCATTGTCTTGAAGTAGCTAATAAAATCTTTCATACGTGACTGAGCGTGTGCCTAAGAAAAATCATGTTGTTACAGGAGATGGCTTCAGTTTGCTGCAGTGTCTTAGGCAAAAGACAACCTGCTGTGGTTTATTTTATTCTTTTCCTGGTTCAAAGACTAGGTCCATGTAAATATGTGGAGAAACAGGGGACATAAATTGTATATTTAGCTAAGTTATATTAAGGCAAGCTTAGACTACTGTGAATAGAAGCCTACATTGTCGTATTTTTTCATGAATGGTCTGGGGTAGCTGAAAAACTAGTTCATCAGCCACCCAGTTTACACTCATATGGGCAGTATACAAGGAATTTGATCAAAACTTTTCTGATTTCCTTGTGGTAGATGGAGCTGTTTCCAGGGCAAAGCAGTTCTTGCCTCATGTGGTTTGGAAAACCTGAAATCGGAGGGGAAGGGTTTTTTTTGTACTCAATGTGAATTGGTCTGTAGTGACTGCTGGCACAACATACTAGAGTTTTCCAGCTCAATTTTAGCTGATGTCTCTGATCTGTACCTTAAAGCATAGAAATTGTGCTACAGGTTGAGAGTTTTAGGATAAACTTTTTGTCATTGACAGATGGAGAAGCATTTATTTGTGCCTCTAAATGTGTTTGGGAAAAGATAACCTCAACTTGAGGTTACTTTAAGAGTGAGCTTAAAAAAAAAAAATTGCTTGGAAAAAGATATGCCAGCTAAACAGTGTCCACAGTAATGATTTGAGCAACTACCTAGGAAATGAATGAAAAAGTGAACCAATTATTTCAGAAGATACTCAAGTTTGTGTGATAAATTTATGAATTTGGAGCTGTTATCCATACAGACTCAACAATTTTAGACAGGAAATTACCCATTGACTGTTTAAAAAAAGATGTTAAACCATTGCTACTTTTGAATTTTGCAGAGCTGGAACTAATCTGGTGGTCAGCCAAGAAGCTAGACAAAATTGCTGCAGTCATTTTGCGTAGTTGTTAGACTTTAAATAAATAAATCTCCCAGTACTGTAAGGAATAGATACATAAAAACTTAGATGAGTATATAAAAATAGTTAAACTTCTAAACATGAAAGTTTTGTGTAAGTGTGAACAGGCTTGGAAGACCTGTCAGCAAATTATTCAGCACACATATTGGATAGAAAATATCAGAATTGATACGAAAACTTATGGAGGACCTAGTTCTATTTCCAGGTACTAATCTGCAAATATGACAAGTGATGTAAGGAAAGTAACTCTCAGTGATGACATGATACTTATTCTGCAGTGGCAGAAATGCCTTGGGAATGTAGTTTATTATTGTTCTCTGTTGAAAGTGTATTCAGTTGTATCAAATTGATAATTATGAGGCACGCATGACCCCTCCTTCGCTGCTTTGTTTGATGAAAGCTTTTCTTCAAAGGAGGGCATATACCTGCCAAGTGGTCCATTTGGTGTACATTTTTATTCCATATCCAAAAATCTTGTGTGCATTTATGTGATCAGAATTTATTGAAAATAGCATTTCCTTAAATTCTTGTCTGAGACATAGTAGAAACATAGTAATCTGGTATTTATATACCAGCTACAAATTTATAGGTTTGTATATAGTTTTGTACCTTTTTATTTATACCTTACTTACTCCTAAATTTAACTTGTATGTCTTACAGTATGTGTATCTTAACTAAGAGTTATAAGGCAAATTAATCTGCATTACTGTGATACTCATGTGAATATACCACATAAAAGCAAAAAGTTTCTTGCTACAGTACACTCATCTATACCCAGTGAACTGTCCCCCAGCCTTCTTCATTCTGGCTTTGGACGACTGGTTTAGTTCCACTGATCAGTGCTAAGAGCTCACTTTCTTATAGGGAGAAGTCGTCTAAGAAAGCCTCAGTGTCACCTGTTCTGGGATACCCAGGATCATCATTAGTACATTCAGTACCATACACTGGACATCTCCGCTCATCACAACAAATACTGGTGCATAAAAACTGCAATCTACCTACTTGTCATCAGCACTGCACTTCACACCAGGCATCATGTGCATCCCACAGCCATGGCTGGAGGAAAGAGAAGCCCTCAAAAAACTTTTTATCTTCAGGGATCAAGTTAAAGCTCAGACAGTTGTTCTGCAGTCTTTTAAAACAAAAATTCATGCTGCTGCTTATCCCAAGACTTGCACAATCCAACATCAAAGTGACAGATTTTGATAGAGATGTTGTTAAAGGGTTGTTTATTGTTCAGTTCATAGCTTAAACAAGACATGTCTTGATCCCTTTCTCCCTCACCAAAGCCATGGCCCATCCACCTATCATGTAAATTACAAATATCTTGCGGATTTTGGAAAGTTCGGAGAGCTAAATAGAGGCAAAGTAACTGAGATAGTTGAGATGTGGGCCATACGGTTAAAAAGTTGCAGAGAATCCCCGCTCTCAATGTTACCAGCAGTAGGTGACCCAGTATGTGTATTTGCTCAGTGGTATGATGATGTTACTTTAACATTGCTATTTTTAACTTTGGCAGCAAGTTTCTGCTAAAAATGACACAGCCGTTCACTCCCACTCCCAAGTGGGATGGAGGAGAGATTCAGAAAGGAAAGAAAACTCGTGGGTTGCGATAAAGAGAGTTTACTAGGACAGCAAAAGAAGAGATAGTAACAAATAATATACCTATTGATAATGATAAAAGTAATAATAATAGAATATATGAAATGAGCAGTGCACCTCAGACCCAATGACCATTACAGCCTGTCCCAACCAGCAATCACAGAACAGAACCAAGACCAATCTCGGAGTGATCCCGAGAGAGAGCTGCCCACCATGCAACCTCTACTTTTATACTGAGCATGACGTCGATGGTATGGAATATTTCCTTTGGCTAGTTTGGGTCAACTGTACTGGCTACACTCCTCCCAGCTTTTTGCACCTGCATGTTAGCAAAACGTGGGAAGCTGGGAAAAAGTCCTTGGTCTCTTAGCAACAACTAACAACATCAGTGTATTATCAGCGTTCTTCACATACCAAATCCCATACTAAATCGGAAACACAGCAGCTTCTGGGGAGAAAATTAGCTCCGTCCCAGCTGAAACCAGGATATGTACACACTCCTGCAGCACTATTATTTTTGAGCGAGTTCATATCAGGCTTCGATAAAACCCTCAAAAGTTCTTATAGGGGCATCACCAAAAAAGTGGTTTTTCAAATCACTTAATTTGAGTTTTGACCTTTTACAGTTTTTTTTTTTTTTGCCATAATGACCTTATAGTAGATTGCAGTTGGAATATACTGTAATAGTAGTTTTAAGGGTTTTAAAACTGTTTTTCTAAAATAGTTTAAAACCAAGCCGTTTATAAGCAGTTAGAATGACCCTGCAAACACCTACATGCATGATGTGTGCTGCACATAATTTGTTTATTTTGTTCAAGGAACTGTGAAAATCCAGCCACTTCAGTTTGGGACATTAGAATAAACAGGAACGGACAGTTCCCTATCTCTGCCTTCTTGTTTCTGGATATTTCAAACATGCCTAATTATACCTTGGTGCTTTTGCTGGCGAAAGGAATTGCTCCTGAGGGGGTTTTTCTTTGTGCGCATCCTAGAGTAATGGTAATAGGAAAGAGCAAGTCTGATCATTGAGTTCATCCCCCGACGTCCAGAGAGGGCTGTTCCGCAGGATGTATTTTCTGAAATGACATGCCACGATTTGTGGTTTCTTCCCACGGAGGATGACCACAAAGCCTGTTGGATATTGGCCCTGCTAAAGTCCTGTTTCTGTGATCGATGGTAAGAAACGCTGAATTGCAAGGATGAGAGAGCTCTTAGTGAGGCGTTTAACTGCGCCGGTGCTAACTAGCACCACGTAGCTCTGTTACTCTTCTTTGCCATCTGCCACTGCGAAACCACTTGAGATCCAAACAGGGCTACAAGAAAGCAGAGAGAAAATATTCAACCTGTCCCAAGGCCATGTTGTGTTACTGTGTAGCTATTTCTATTTACTGCAAGAACTACTTCTCAGCATAAAATAACAAGGTTGGTAGTAAAAGTAATTTCTGTGGGTACTAAGGCAAGTGATGTGAAAAGTACAGCTCAAGCTTTTAGTAAACAGGACTGCTAAAGAGGGATGTTAATCTTCTGGCAAACTAAGTATGCATCCTGAAGCATTCAAGATTTGCTTTTCCCTTACAAAAACTAATTCAATCTAATTTAACTGCTTGCACAAATATCCTTTGTTAAGCAAATGAAAAATGCTTTCATTCATCTTTTACGAAGACGGAGGAAAGGTTCCCAAGCTTCTGGATAGAATAGGTGGCTGTAGGATCAGAGACTCCATCTTCAGTTTAACAGATTCACTCAGAGGTTGGGAATTAAAATACACACATCTTTGTATTTGATGTTTGCTGTTTTTCAGGAGTAAATACATTGTTTGCAGCTTGCACAGGAGCAGCAGCAGGACTCAGCCAGCAGCTGCTGCTTGCCCTGCTGAGGGGATGCTCCCTGCTCCCCTGGCCCTTCCCGAGCACGTGTGCACACCTAGAGCAGGTCCTGATACAGTCTGACTCTTCTTTCTAATGAAGCGTTCGTAAGCCTAGCTCTCCATTGCAAGCACAAATAGTGTTGGTTTACTGTTCAAACCACCAGTTCTTTTCTCTCCTGGGCAAAAGGGTTAACTAGATCAGAATATTCCTACATGCTGGATCTTGCCTGTGGCTGTGCTAGAAAACACAATCCTATGTGCTTTATCTCTCTCCTCTCCACCCCCTCCTTTTTTTAAAAAAAAAAAAAAGTAAATTTGTCAAATGCCCAGTAAGGATTAATTAGTCAATGTTTTTCAGAGCTTTGAATGTCTTAAGCCTTAGTTGGAATGAGTGCTTAGGCCCCCCCTCACTAACAAAACCAGAACAGTGCTGAATATTATACTTCTCGATACATTGACTTCATGATGACTAGCATCTTGATTGAGAAGTTTCTTTTTTACCCTTCCAAAATCAGATACAGTTTAGGATTTTGTTCTCCGAGGTTGTGTATATTTTATACACATTTATTATGTATTTGCATATTATGTTATAGATTAACAATTATTTATATTTTTGAAAAACATTAAAGTGTTTTATGTGAAGAAAAATATACTTATTTTTCTATTTTATTATAGACATATTTTAGCAGGTTAAGGTATTATGTAGGTATTTGAGTATTCTGAATTACTATTTGGAAGTCCACAGGTCAAATAGGAATCTACTTTTATCTGTAGAAATGAGATTATCCTTGAAGTAGTAGAGTTACCAGTTGTATGCTTGAATGATTTTTCTCAGTATATTACTGAGAAATATATTGTCTTATATTAGTAAAATATCTGAGTAGAAAATTATTTTAAAGTGCTTTTTGAGAAGAATACATAAATTCTTATGAGTTGTTTATATTTAGTTCAGACAGAACTTTACGTAAGGTTTATGCTAAAATTTTGAATCGAGTAGGAGCACCGTTGTTCTTTTATGTATTGTCATAGCTTTTTTGAGAAGAAAGACTGAGGATCTGTAATTCTAAATATGCTGCTTCATTATTTTATCCTATTTGGTTTTTTTAGAACTAAAAGTATGGTATTTTGAACACACGTTCCTTGATGTTTTGTAGTAGCTAATGCAACTTAACGGAATACATATGTTAAATTATCTGATTCTGCTACAGATTTTTTGTCACCTATTGCCACATACAAAATAACACGAACTCGTGTCTTTGAGTGTTCTCCACAGGACTTAAATGATATATTGATAGTGTTGTACTCAGCTGCCAAGATAAATATTTGTCTACATCTACATTACTTTGGAAGACTTCATTTTATGGGAGGAGTTGGTAGTCTACCAGAAGACAAAAGAGATTTGATAAAATCTTTCTTTTTTTGTATGAGCGAAGTATACTGCATTTTAGAACTTAATGAATTGAATTTCAGCTCTGAAACGAAATATAGGTGAAGCATTATGCATTGGGAGAACAAGAATGTGAACCAGAGTAAAGAAACCTGTATTTCTATTTTTTTGCTGTGATAAAGCAATCAAGTTATGGACGTTTTGCTGTGTTTTCTCCATTTACTAACATTGTGGGGTTCAAAATTTTGATCTTTAAATCGTCTTATCTTTACTGTGTCAGCTGAAAAGACCTTAAATCAATGCAGTTACTCACTTCTCTTGTGATGTGCCTGTAAAACACCTATACGTGCATATACAAGTCCATTTAATATAAAATCAAAGCTAGCAGCAAGGAACTTGATTTTTGGTTTTGTCAGTTTGACTGTGTTTGGAAGATTTATTTTGTTATCCATATTTCTATTTGCAGAGCAGATAGAATCACTGGCACACTATGTAACAGTTTATTCTTTTGTGTTTATTTAGTTTGACAAAGGATATGCTTACAGCATTCGCCACAACTATGGGAAAGAAGGAAAGAGAACTGATTACACCCCATACAGCTGCATGAAGATTATCATGTCCAATCCACCAAGTCAAGGGGATTATCATGGTGAGTTAAGAAAAAAAAAATACGGAAACCCTTGACTAGAGAAGGTACTCCTGCTGTAGTCTCTTAAATTATGTATTTAATTTCAGGGCCACAGTGGTCTTGCACTATTCTCTATAGATTGCACTTGGTAG
Organism: Chlamydotis macqueenii; assembly: GCF_036417535.1. Classification (NCBI taxonomy): domain Eukaryota; kingdom Metazoa; phylum Chordata; class Aves; order Otidiformes; family Otididae; genus Chlamydotis; species Chlamydotis macqueenii. The sequence continues at coordinate 27,596,576 of NC_141558.1, forward strand.
CTTCTGGTTTTATATACATTGTGTCATGCAGTGCAAGGAGACTTTAAATGTACACATGGTTTAAAAAGTGACCAATCAGAGCTATTTTGAGATATGAATTCCATTGTATAGAAATTCTGAAGTTTGGTAGAGTACTTTAAAATCTCCTACCTCTGTGTGACTAAACATGGAAAACCTGTGCTACCTTCACCATTGTTATTCTAGTACTAAGTTGTTGTTGTGTCTCAAAACTAATTCTGGGACAAAAAAAAAAACACCATTCTTATTTAAGGTGGTGGAACTTTATAAGATATTTATAAAGTAATGTTTTTAGAAAGGATTATGCTTTAAAGACCAATTGACTCTCATTACTTGTCTTTTCCTGGTTTTTTTTTTCACTGCTATTAAATGTGCCAGCATTATCATTGGCACTAAAGACTAAAACTCTTTTCTTGTCAGTGCATGAGAATTGTGGCCTATTTTGTGTTGGGATATTTTATGTAACTTTTAAGCCTGTGATGCTCTGATAACCATGTAGTGGAGTAATTATTTTTTTTTTAAAAAAGGAAAAAAGTAAGCAATTGTACACATGGGCAATTAACTTTCTTATTAATAAGCTGTTACACAATTAGGAACAGCTTAGCTGGTCTCTTGAGTGCTTTACTACGCTAACTCCTGGGTAAACAGCCTTGTTTGTGAGCTTGCTTGTTTTTTCTGTCAGGGTGCCCATTCCGCCACAGTGATCCTGAGCTATTGAAGCAGAAGCTGCAGTCATACAAGATCCCTCCCAGTGGAATAACTCAGGTAAGACTTATTTTATTTGGCACTTTCATTAATAAGGCACTGCTTTTCAATTTTACTCTCTGTTTCTGTGGGAATGCTATATGCAATATGTCAGTATGTATTGTGGAATACCTTTTTTTATAAAAGGTTTAAACCAGAATCTTGGCTTTCTGGCTCTAGTACTCCCACCAATGTGTTGATTGTCATCATCACCTTTTATTGTTTAATGTTATGAGTTGGTTTATTACTATAGTGGATACAACGCATAATTTTGTTTTACTTCCTTTTACTGTGCTGTGATTAAAAAAGTTTAAATTAATCCGACAATATTTTAGCGAGTTTGTTTTTATTCTTGGCAGTGACTTGTAGAAGACTCTACTGTGTAGTCAGCAGCCATAAGTAATTGTTTTTTGTAATAAACTTCTAAAAAACATACATTTTGATTATTCATTGCACTAACTTCCCCTAAACAACAAAAGCACATGAAATGCCTAGTGAAATTAAGCAGAGATTTTTAGCAGCTTTTTGAAAGGTAACATTAAATTGGAAACCTATCTTGTAGAGCAAGGACAACACAGGAACTGGAACATTTTGAGATGTATACTGAAGGACTGTGACTCCCACTGCTTGGTTTAGCAAGAGGGTAAGGCTATAAAAGGGTGCCATCATTTTCCTTGGAGGAAGATCTAGAGGTTAGAGTTAAGCTGAGACAATTCAACAGAAAGTTGTGTATATTAACTGCCTGAAACCTGCTTTAGATCCATAGGGAAAACCTGCTTTAAGCTGTTGTCTTTAGTTCCTGTGGAGTATCACCATTGCTTGTCTGGCATCAACAGTGTTGAACTAGGTAGAAAAGAATGTGAAAGTTCCATTTAAAGTAGCCTCTCTTAGAAGGAATGATTAAGATACAAATTAGAAGAGAATAGTTTTAAAGTGTTTATTGTTCACTTATAGTCATTCTTGACAAATTCTTGAAAGACCCAGACTTTCTCCTAGGAATGCTTTTTCCTTTCATTTTTCCTTTTCTCCTGGTTCATATAAATAAGCATTTGAGTGTCTTCCATATATCTGACAGGCAGTAGAGATACTTTCCTTTGTCTTTTTTCCTTTTTATTTCCATCAAAAATTGATGCTGCTCTGAGATTTTTATCCTGCTAATCATTGGGAAGATTGGTGAGGATTTACTGTTTTAGCTGCCTTGCTGTGTGTGGGTAGGATTTAGTAGAGGTTATTTCTTCGGTGAATTTGCACAGTAGAGCAGTTTCTTTATATTTAACATAGTTCTTTAGTTGATGTGAATTGGGTTTTAGTTTTTGTATGTGTGTGGGTTTTTTTTTTTTCTCCCTTGTAAAGTAGCATTGGGATTCAGTAGGAGGCTTAAATTTTCTTATCAAAAGTGACTAAGAAAAACTGGCATAAATTATGGCTTGGTGTACCGCTTTTTCACTTGATGTATGTCAAGGTTACTATCCTCCTAATAGGTGATTTTTATCTATAATTTATAGTAATTTACTGGACTTGAGAAGATACAGCTTTCTGAACTGACTCAGCCAACAACTGGCTACATAGAAATCCTTCACATTTGGGCATAAATTTTTTTTTTTTTTTTTTAGTTTTGTGTCAAAGATTTAGCTATGGCATTTCCTCTGTGAGAACCCAGTCTCCCAGCAGCTTCTTGACTTAGCCGTTCATTTATCTTTTGAACTAATGGACACTTGCTTCCTTTTTTGCCTTTCTAGGAATATGACCTTCAACTGACAGTAGTTGCAACAGAACAGTAGAATTTTTTTTCCTTAATTCATCAATTCTATCCATTTTGAGATAATATTAATCCTTACAACTAACTGTAGGTTTTTGCTTAATTTTAGGGGATTAATCTTTGTTTTATTTAGCAATATATTTTTCAACCAAAATGAAATATTTTCAGGGCTACAGATTACTTGTATGCTAGTATGCTATAAGCACAAGAATGTGCCAGTATCTGTACCCAGGAGACCTCTTGGGTGGATGGTTTCTGCCCTAAAATTTTTCCTGTGTCTATCTGACAATGTGCAAATCTGTTACATAGGCATTGTTGTGGAAACAAATGGGATTTTTAAAAGACATCTTTATGCTAGGTCTCAAGGAGCATATCGGTGGTCAAGGTCAAGAGATCTGATCTTCAGAGCTCACAACTACAGTTTCTGTTCACATGTTCAGCAAGTGTTTTGTTCTTGTTGAAACTTCTGTACAGGCCCGTAGTTTTTATTAAGCTAGGTGCTCCAGGGCACTCTTCTGGGCAGGTGGTATTTGTGAAAGGAGTACATCACACTTCTTTCTTCAGATGAGCAGTAATAAATGTTTCCTAAGAGAAGTAGTTCACTTTAAGGGGTTGAAAGGTCAACAATTTCTGTTCCATTTTGAGATTAAATTCTCATTCTGAAGCAGAGGTTGGCTGGAAACTCACCAGGCATTCCAGAATCATCGGTCAGGATGTTGATGCTGTCCTGGCCAGGGGGGCTGGAGAAGCCATGGCAGCTCAGGCCACGCACAAAGGTTTTACATTGGTGGCTACTTTGTACCCAAAATGAAACAGAGCTGGTGTCTGAACCTTTATTTGTGCAAGTGTGAGTACAGATATTCAAGGTTGAGTTTGACCGAGACTTAGCACACATCTTCATCAGCAGTGCCTGGAGGCTTGCATTTCTTGTTTGGAGGACTCTTATTTTTCATAGATGTCTATTGAATCCTTAATATCTCCAGTTCATATGGAGTGATCTGAATCAGAACTGTTACTGGTTGAGGTGTTTCCTTTCCATTTGTTCCCAGCATTTTTTTAATATTCATCAAGGTCCTGCTAACAAACTAGTCTTGAGGACTAATTTTTTTTTTTTTTTTTTTTGCCAGAGTCCCGGGGGTTGTCATAGGACAATGCTCTTTTGATTTTTTATGTGTGTCTCTTAAATGATCTTTGTGCTGTCTGTCAGCACAAAACCCGTGGTTTATTCCTGAATATATTGCATTCATCAAGGGAATACAGACTCATGAGTGGTGGTGGTTTATCTTCCATGAAGGTAGTTCACAGTGCTTTAGACTATCGCAGTATTTAGATTCTTAGTACATAAGCAACCACATAAGTCATTATTTTTCCTAGTTCTCCCATAACTTTCACAGATTATCTCGGGAAGTCCTTGAATCACAAAAGCCAGGCCACTGTCTTAGTGAGTTTCAAGTAGATCGGCAACTGCTTCAGGTGGGTTTGGTTGTTTCAGGAAAAAATTGAAAGCAGCAACCCATTCGTTTGGATGCATTTCCCTTGCTGTGTTTGGTGTTTATGCCGTCTCTTTCTATGGGTTCTTTCCAGATCACCTGTGCTCCACCTTGATTTCAGTTCTGGTTCCAGGGCTTTCCCTGTCTGTCCATTCAGAAACTGAGGCCTTTGCATGTTCATAGAGTTTATTGTTAGGACTCTAATCAAAGTGCTTTAGTTGTCCTTGAGATTTCCCAGTATAGATGGTAGTTGATTCTCTGTAGCAAACTGTATTCTTCTCTGGTCAAGGGTTTGTGTTTTTTTTCAATAGCAAGTGTATACTTCAATCTGACACTATCAGAAGACATCTATTAATGATATTTTCAGTGTTTTTGCGATATTTCTTGGTTTTGAAGCATGTGGAGCTTCTCTTCAGCTTCTGAAGTACTGGCCTTCTCTGCTCAAGATTTTTAATTTATCAGACCTATCTATTTTTATGTGAATGATGCATAGTTTTCCAAATGTTTATTTTGGATTTAGTTGCATACTCATGAATTGGATTGGATTTTAATCTGTTGTCTTAGAGTACTCTTATGTCCTCCCTTTAAACCCTTTTCTTGTTTATGAAGTTTGTTCCTCATGGCTTTTACATGACCCAGAAGGTGAGCTAGTGTATCTAGCCCATACGTTTTGCCGAAGACAGTTGGTCTTCCAGTGCCACTCTGTCTTCTGTTTCTAGGGCTGACCTTCATACTCTTGAGATAAGGAGCACACCTTTTACTTTTAGGTTGATAAGACCGGGAAGTTCCTGAGTTTTTTCATACATTCATACACTTGCCTGGTCTGTGGTGGAGACAAACCGCAGTCTCACAGTGCTTTTCTAAAGGGCTCTCTGTGCACAGGCTACGTGGGAAAAAGGAAAGCTGGACTTTGGGATGATGGTGCAGAGCAAATGCTGCCAGACTTCACAAGACTTCCGTAATCAGTCTGAGCGTTGGACTGCTTTCATTGAGGTCACTCTGTAGTACAGTCAGTAATGAAAAAAGTGATCAAAACATTTGAATATGTGAATCCACTTGCTGTAAAGGATCTAGATCCAGCTTGCTATCCCAGTCCAGATTTTCTGAGGCTGTATGTTGTCTGAGATTGTATCTGCTGAGGTCATTTTATCAAGGTAATATTGCAGATGACTTCCAGGTCTTGCCTAGTTATTATATAGCCTGAAGCAGAAAGAATGAATCCTGATGTTTATTCCAAGAACTGAATTATTTAACTTGTATTTATTTCACATTTTCCTTAGGTTAGACTATTTCTTTATTTGTGCTAGTAGCTTTTTAAAGTTTGTTTTAAAAATGCTTCTTGGAGCAGTAATATGGTTAGCTGAGCATCTAATCTGAATGTGCGATTGTATAGCATTTGCATTTATAGTATGTTTTGGATCACATTTCATTTCTGTCTTTGGTATACTGCTAATCCTGTAAAATCTTTATGAAATCAGGTTTGACAATGATTAATCAATTTGAAGAATGCAAAGACTAAAGCATGTGTTAAGATAAATATATATGTTGTGGTGCTGGAATGTGGTGCTGTGCACGGTAATGTGTTGCCTATATATCTCAAATAGAAAAATAGATATGATAGGCTTTGAATTAGAGTTATTTCAAAATATCTATTATTTGTTTCTGAAAGCTTTCTAGGAGAAACTACCTTTTTCCCAATTCACTTCTATCTCAATAGCAAAAGCAAAAGGTAATAAAAATTTCTGGTTCCTATGATCAAGAGAATTAGAGCGTCTAGACTCATCCTCTTTGCTTTTGCTTTTTCTTTTGTAATTGGAGCAAAAGCATTTCTTTAGGGAAAAAATGTTTATGTAAATGAACAGTAGATAACTTCAGAAGAAAGAATGTTCTTTCTAGTAAATTGTTCTCTTAATTTAAAAAGCTGCATTTTTTTTCCATAATCGGATTAAATTAAAGATTTTGATTGATTCACTGAACTTTGGCCAATGTTCTCTAACAACTTAATCTTTTGGGGGATTGGAGAGTCTTCATAGAGATGGAAATAAATAAACCAATCTGTGCCTGGGCCTCTGATATGGCTATATGTTTCCATGAATGAAAAAAATAAAAACCCCCAAAACTCAAGCAAAAAAAACTCTGAAACCAGAAAAAAAAACCCAGAAAAAACCCCCAAACCCACTATTGGATAAAACCCCCACGCTCTCCCTTCTGATGATCTAATATTAGCAAAGTTTTAGATAGTTGCTGGCTATTTTCCCTTGCAGCTAAAGAATCCTACCCTAAAATCAGTCATCTTCATGGTACTGCTTTTGTAAGTTCTGATTAAATAAGAACAAGTACTGTTTAAGTAAGAGATCTTTTATTAAGTCAGTGTTTATTGTGGAAATATGTAAAACAGAAACAAAAAGTACAAGAATAGTTTATATTAATGATATAGACAAACCTTATGTGATACCCATTTTATTATTACAGTGAAATTTGGTACATCAAAGTTCCTTAAAATTTCTTTCAGCAATTCCAATTTTGAGTCTTTTTTTTGACTTGTGCCTATAATAAATATTTAATTGATGAAGATATCACATGGCACTTCATATTTATTAATTTACTTGTTTCCATCAATTTCACATTTTTACTTAGAACACAGATTTTATGAACTTTTGCTGGGGAAAGAATCCCACTACAAGTTAACAAGTTAAAACTCAAATTGTAAAATAGAATTCCCTTAAACATCTGCTGCTAAGAATTTTTTAGAAGCATTAGACCCTGAATCCAGAAATTGTACATCATTCAGATTTCTCAGCTGGTGGCTGAGACCCCTTGTTCACTGTCCAAAATCTCTCAGTTATTGTCTGAGCCTGTAAATGCTTTAAAATTATAAAATATTCCAAAGTGGACAGTGTGAAAGTCTCAAAAGTGAGATTATTCAAGGAAACTTCATAGTAGAAATAATCTTTGTGGCACTCTGATGTAGATTTGTGTGCTGAAAATTTCCATGTATTTTCTATATATTGGGAACATTTACTGATAAGAGACAGCATTCAGCCTTTCCATTATTTTGAGAATAATAGTTGTATGTTAGGAATATGTCTTCCCTATTTTATCTGAGATTATACTTACTCTGACTTACTCTTTAGGCCCTGTGTTCTAAAACTACGCTTCTATGGTGTCTCAGCTAAAATGTGTGCCTTAAGTGTCTTGTATTTGGTTGATTTTTCAAGTATGAACATGCTTATTGGTTTCACTAGGTGTACTTTTGCATATAAGCTGAATGAATACAATTACAGATTTAACCAGCCAAATCTCAGGCTTCTCTTCTGATATTAAAACTCTCATTTGACCTTTTTGGTGGGTGTTTATTAGTGCTGCGGTGTTACTATTACTGACACCATCAATGGGTAGAATACTGTAGCGTGGCTTAACATCTTAAGATGACATGATATCTTAACATGACATGGTTTAAAACTAATTCATTTTAAAGTTTGAGGTACAGTATTTCAGACTACTAAATTTGCCCAATCTTCAGTTTATTACTGGTAAGTGGAAACAAGTATTAGAAATAAGAAGTTATATCTGGCTATTGTCAGGTGAGATTGTAGTGTTAGACTGTATGCGATTAAGTAAGAGTGGACTGTTCAAAAATCTGGTTTAAGTTCTGCTAAGAAAAAAGTGTAAGTGTTGACTAGTGTCTGGTGAATTAGCTTGTGACAGTAAAACAAAACAAACAGCATAGGAAAAGAAAACTGCAAGAGAATGCAGGACAGATGCAGAAACATGGTGAGAAGGACAACTAACCTGTTTGATAATAAAAGAACCCCTAAGAATACAGAAGACCTTTAGAATGCACAGATTTTATTATACATAGAACACGCTTGAAAGTACATAAGGTAGATGATTTACCTAGAAAATATATTTCTTAAAATTCGGATTAGGTGTTCTAGCCACCAAAGGGAAGTAATAAAAATGTATGGTTGGGTGCTATTGAGACTGTTTATTATTGAATCACAGTATGGTTGAGGTTGGAAGATGCCTCTGGAGGTCATTTTGTCCAACCTCCCTGCTCAGGAAGGGTCATCTAGAGCCAGGTGCCCAGAACTGTGTCCAGACAGGTTCTGACTGTCTCTGAGCATGGAGACTTCACAGCCTCTCTGGGCAACCCGTGCCAGTGCTCAGTCAAATGTGCCTTTTAGAACAAACAATATGAAAAGTAGAGTTAAAATTTGTGTTTTTCCTGTTATTAAAGAGATGAATGACATTAATTTCAGTGCGTCCAATTTAGAAGTATTTAAATTCATTAGTCAGATCTTAGACTTGACTTCCATAAGCAGTTAATTAACCTAAATGGGTCCTGCTGGTTTGGAAGGCAGCTCTGTGCTGTTCATCCCTGCCTGTTGAGTTTCCATTCTTTTCCTTATGCTGGCCTTATGGCTACATGGTAAAATATATTTAAAAAATTGTCCAACTGTAGGCTTACCTGGGCAAGGTAAAGAGGAATGAGGTTCATGAGTTTTTTAAATGGCAGGAGTGGGTGTACAAAATTAAGGGCTATGTCTTCACACTTCAGCAGCTTCTATTTGTGGTGTATTAAACGACTCATGAAATTTTTATTTAGAAGAGGAAGAAGGAAAAAAGTACACGAAAGTCAAAGGAATAATACAGTTCACAATGAGAAAACAGGAATGTAAAGAATGAACGTATGAAATACAATTTTTAATTTTGAAGTATTTCTGATGCTTGCTTTCATACTTGATAACCGTTCAGTCTCTCACTCGGCATTGCAAGAGAGGAATGTGGCTATCAATCATATCTAAACTCAGGCATGACTGTCTTTTAGAATAGATGGCTGTAAACTCATGCAGGATTTGCCAGTTAAATTAAAATGTGTCACTGAAAAATAGCAAAAAAAAAATTCCTAATAATAGAATGTACATTTTTATAGTGTTATTTTGAAACTATGTGAAAACAGAGAAGTGGAATACTCAAGTGCATTAACCCTTCTTGCATTTGATGTTCACATTATTGACTTTCAGCAGATGACTGTGTAGAACTTTGAAAAATAGCCCACAACCAAGCAAACAAAACCAACTAGCATTAGAGCTGCTTCTTTTTAAAATGATTAACTCACTTTAAAGTAATGTCTGTCTTCATTTAATAAGCTTCCCAGGGATTGCTGCAACAAATATGGGCACATACTGACGTGTTCTTTTCATTCAGACATTCACTTACTCTTTTGTTAAGTATTTAATGAGTTCCTTACTGACATACATTAAATAAGAACTTCAGGCTAGAAAATCTATACATTAAAAATGGAGGGAAAAATACAGTTATTTTTAGGAGACATTAATAAAATGCCTTCATCTGGATCATAACTCCCTCTTTCTTTTACTTTTATAAAGTGTACTAGAATGCAATTAGGTTTTGTTGTTTAACAGTTGTGATGCAAATTGCAGGGGATAAATTGATCTGTTATGGTGCCCTCAGAATTACCATGTGCAATCCTAAGCGCTGTGCCATCAAGTACTCTTCATACAAAAGGCAAGTCAGAGAGGAAAAGAAGCTCTGGCAAAGCTGTAACAACCATTTTCTACCCTGTAAATGAGTCTCTAAGGGAAAACAGCTTAAATCAGAGAAAATTGTGCTATATGTGCATACATTATAAACATGAAACCTTCCAAATCAGTTTAAAATACAAAGGAAATATCTGAAAGCAACAGAAAGGACAGATGCCTCTACTGACCAGGAAATGAAGGGGAGTGGGACATCCTGGGGCAGGACTTAATGCTGAGGTGGTCACAAAATGGACTGGAAGAGAAGAAAATTGGAATGTGTTCAGATGTGCTCCAGCAGTTGCACCCAATCATATCTTCAGTCACCTTTGAAATAAAAGAAAGTTAGAAATGAGTCATACTTATGAGAATCTATAGTAGAAGTATTTTCATTTTGAAAATATAAATTAATTCTACAATTTTTGAATAAAACGAACTAACTTTGAGTAAGTGAAAATAACAATGGATAATTACAGAGCCCAAATTATCCTGCTGTGCAGCATCTTAAGTTTGAATGCCAAGGAGCTATAAAGCAGGTGGCTGCGTGCAGCTGCCAAGCATCCTCTTAACCTCATTAGTAGTCAGTAAAGTGACATCAGAAAAGCAAGTTGGAGATGGCAGCAAAAGAAAAGGCACATAAGAACTAAAAAAGAGACCTCGAGTATGTACCTTTACTTGAAAAATAAAGCATTTTAGTGTAAATGTCTTAATATATGTAGAGGCAAAAGATTGCTGCTGTAGTTAATGTAGTTTTGAGTGGAGGTCTGTTTCTGGGTAACACTGGTAAAAAAGAGCTGCAAGCTTGGTTTCATTATGCACACAAGTGTAATAGGAAAGGTAATATTTATAATGAATTATAATTCTGTTTTATTTAAGTAGAGAATTGTTAATTTTTCTCACACAGAGAACTCCTTTCTGTCTGGACTCCATTCTATTGCAATTTTTAACCTTTTCTTGTTTCTCCTCTTAGCAACTTATTCCCTATTGAAGCCAGTTAATCTACTAAACCTGTTCCTCTTTGGATGTATTTAATGTGCCCCTTATTCTTCAACCCCATCGTATGTACAGAAAGTGAATCTGGTCCCTCGTGATGTGGCCAGTTCAAAGTTACGTATGTACTAGTTTCACTGCCTTCTGGCTACCTCTCCGAATGGGTAGGAGCTGAATTATAATTGCTTTTCCGTGAATGAGCCACAAATGTTGGTCTGGCTTTTCTACCCAACTACACCTTGTAATTAACATGTAGGAATTGTATAGCTTTGTCATCTCTACCTGTCAAATTTGGCTGAAATTGGCCAAATAGTCAATATTGAGGAGGTAATGTGATGGAGAGGGTAAAGGAGCAGGAATAAAATGTACAATCATGTACATTAATAAATTTAACAAACTGTATGAAAGTCTCTGGTCTGTTCTGGTGGACGTTCTGTTCTATGGAGCCCTATATCAATATCAGGGAAAAGAAGCACCATGAAGACCTAGTTACCAGACCTCGGTGGAGAATCCTTGGTAGAGATTCCTCAAACAGCTGTTCTCGAAGATACACATCTGCATAGTAGTACAGCAGAAAAATCTGTGTGGTGACCCAACAGCAGCCTCTGAGAGGTCTGGGAAGAAGTCTAGAGTGAGTGGGACAGTAGTTCCTTGGTGAAACTCCAGTGTAGCTGGGCAATGAAGATCAAGCTGCTGCAAAATAACATGGTTGCTCTCTTTAAGGATTTAAAGTGACCGTTATAGCTTTCGTATGTCAGCAGTACCAATTCAATGAAGTTCTTTTCTCAGCCTTACGGATGGCTGAAGGTTTTCCCAAGGATGGGTCAAGGGCTTAAATGGGCATGGTTTCAGAATAGTTTGCTCAGAATAATCTCTCTTACAAAACTGAAATTTGTATGTGCCCCTTTATTCTGTTGTCATCTGTGACTGCGTTAGTTAGTGGTCCCTCTTCTGAGATGTCACTTGAAGTTACCATTTTTCTAACTATCAGAGAAGTCAACAGCAATTTGAACTCGCATCCTGTGAATCACTGTGAGTTAGTAAATTCAAAGCTAGCTTTGATAATCTTTGTCTTTTCCACTTTTCAGGGTAGCTGGATAACAGCATCATTGATGCACAAAGTGACTATAACTGCATCTGTGATTCAAAAGTTGAACAAACTGCAGAATACTGCAAGCCTTTGAACTGACTGGCTTTTTCAAAAAGTTCTCTTAAATTACAAAAGAACCCTGATACTTTTAAACTTTTGTGGTTCATACTCAGAATTTGTCCATACTTAAATTTTTGTTTGCACACTTAAGGTTCTAAGACTTAAAAGATAGTTACACCTGAATTTAGGGAATATTTTATTAATATAATTTATATTAGGTGTAATCTTGGTTAAATGAAGAATAATTTTGAGAAAACCTGAGATATTTATGAACCGAATTATTTGACATAATTCAGCTGGAAAATTCAGGTTAGAAAAGCCTGAATGCCACAGAACATCACGAATGTTTCTTTCAACTAACCAACAGACATACAGGTCTTCTAATTATTACTCTAAATTATGTGAAAAACACTTTTTAAAAAAGTGCATACATACAACATGGTTAGCATTTACTTAAAAACAGAGATAGCTGTTTTACGTGGCATAAATTTTATTGTAAGGAACAAACAGGAAAACATAAGGCAATAAGTAATTGAAGTGTTCAGAATAGATGAGTTTTCTTCAATCCTTAACTACTTAATGTGACACTAATTTTCTCAGTCCATTTCAAAGGAGAAAGGAGATAAAAAAACCCCAAAAATATGTACACAAATAGTGCCAGATGTCAGCCTTCATTGCCTAGTTGGCCTTGGCCTTGATCTTTTACAGAAGATTTAACAGGAGGTGGCAAGAGGGATAGAAATGTAATCAGGCGGGCTATTACAGACGAACAGTGCCGCTAAGGGTTTTCTTGGCAGTGTGTTGCTGTTTTTATCCGTTCAGCAAATGTAATTTATTTGTACATCTGTCAATAAATACAAGGTGGCATCCAATAATGAGTACAGCAAGGACTTAAGCTGGAGTGTGTTGCTGTGCTTGACACAAGGGTCAGCATTGGGAAAGGGGCCTGAAATTAACATTTCTTAAAAACTATTTTTCCTTCCACTGAGGCTATCTTTAAATTCCAGCAATTTTCTCTGTTTGATAAGCAGAGAGAGCATACATTTTGATTATATAAAGGAGGGAGGAGGTGATGAAACTTTAAAAAATTTCAACCAGCATTGCATTCTGGTGATAAGAATGGGACTTTGTGAAGCACAGAAGAGATTACCTGAAGTAGAATTGGGAAGCAAATTGTGTTTACAAAAGATGGCACGATTTTCCTAATAAGTGTTCAAAACAGGCTATTCACTCACATATTCTGCTGAGCTTGACTAGAAATAACTTCATTTCAAAAAGGACAAATCTGATTGAAGGTAAAAGCTTTCCCCTCTCAGAGATACTTGTCTAAAGGATTTGCATTAAATTTTCTTGATGGGAGGAGAGTAGCATTTTCTTTTGCGTCTGCATGAGCTGGTAATGTGGAAAATAAAAATACAAATCGCGTCCTTGATTGCTTCATGCTTCAACCGCTTGAATTACTAGATTTATGTCTGCAATTATGGAAGAGATGTTGCAATATGATAGTTTGACAATAACTGTCACAATTATATTACCAAAATATAGATTCAACTTATTCTTGAAGTTAAGAGTATTGAAATTACGTTTTAAGGACTAGTTATATCTTCCTGTGGTTTTATCTTGTTTTTAATGTAGCCGGGGTGTTTGTAAAAAAACTGTAGTATGTATAAATGGTCACTTATTAGTGGGATACACACGTCATAGATGTCATGTTCTGCAAAGTTCCATGAAGTATATACAAGCCTGTTGTGATATAGCTTGTCATGGTAAGTATGAACAAATGTACGTGTGCTACTTGTAAATCTGGTTTTTCTCTCTCTGTGTAGATCCTGGAATTGGTGAAGGGCATGCATTACCAGCTGGCCTGTCAGAAGTACTTTGAGTTGACACATGATGTAAGTAGCTACTAATTTTTGTTAAATTATAATCACCATCTTTGTCTTGAGGAAGGCCTTGGAAATCATGCATGAAGTCCAGAGACTATTTGCAATTTTCACATCCATCATTAGCTGCCTTGCCTTGTTAGTTTTAATTTCAGTGATTTAAAATAGACTTCAGATCTTCTTCTGTAATTTTCTGCATGTATGTATTGATGTTATTAATACACTGAACATTATAAGGTGTACTGAATAGTTGTATTTTCTTGCTAAAAATGTCAAAATTGTTGAATTCTGTTTATTTCAAGCCATTTAACTTTTTCAATATCCTATTTTTAAACAAATTGTGGTTTTTAACCAATTATACAAGTTTGGTTTGAGATATATCTTAAAAATAAACAAAATGGGTCCAACAAGTTTAACTAAAACTCTAATAATCCAGTGCTTGCATAGTTAATATTGTTATTTTCCACTTGATATTTTTTCACATCTTTGGTGATGTGTGATTAATTTTTAAATCAAGATGAACATTCTCAGAGCTTTCTCATTTGCTTAATCGTAAGCTTCTGTAGCATATTAAAGTATGATCCTCTGCAAAATTGTAAGATAGCAAATGGCTCTGTCCGTTTCCTGTGTGATTTCTTGATTCAAAGAACCCGTTTTTGCATTGGTTCTAGATTCTTTGTTGACAAGAAAAACCAGTGGAGCACAGCCCATCTTACACCTTTGTTATCTACACAACTCAAAAAAAAAAAATGAAACATCTCTTTCAAATATCAGAATATGGAACATCCTTGCTAAAGATATGGATGAGGATTAGATGACCCACTCAGAGACATTTGCCATTGACTTTTTTGTTGTTTTTCACATTTGATTTAAAAGGACATGTTTGTCTCCCTAAATTTCCAGTGATCATACATGTGAATGTATAGTATAGGTATACACCTATACCCAGTGTTGTTTTGGCAGCTGTAATTTGAGAGAAACACTTTGTCTTACAGTCTAAGAAAATGGTAAACCAGGAAATTCAAAATTATATATAATTTGAAATTTAGATAAAACATGCCATATGTAAGGCTAAGTCAGTAGAAATACTATTTTCCCAAGATGACTGTAGACCCCAAGGTCAGTATTCACCAAAGGATAAATCAGCACACTGCCTATTGCGTTTTAGGAAAGCTGTCCTTCCATTCTTCTGTGGCAAATTGCAGAAAAGCATTATTTTTTCAGTCTTTTCATAATACGAGTATCTGTCTCTGCTTGCACTAAGAGTCATCTTTCTGCTTTGCTGTTGATAAATCGCTTACTTCAGTGAGAGAAAGCAGAATGGATGGAAAGGCACTTCCTGTAGTTTGAATGAAACATGCTTAGGAGGGCAATTTTTTTTAGAGAACCTAGCTGCTAAATTTGTTGCCAGCCTGCTTGGAATGATTTTTCTGTACTACAACTATATACTTCAGGGTTTTTTTTTTGTTTTTTTTTTTTCTTCTTCATGGGGTGGTCAAAAGGTGTGTCTTGAAGCTGATGACACCGAATCAGAGAAATCTTTTCTTTCCTGTGTATCACTATCAGAGCTTTTCAGTGAAGGGAATTTCTGAAGAGTCAATCAGCATAACATTGATTGTTATTGTTTCTTCAAATAGGTGAACAATCTTAAGTAAAATTTTCTTAGAAGTAATGGACTGACTCACACGGAGAATTTCAGCTTCAATTATGTAAAAATTTTACAAGAAAGTGTTTGATATATGTTGGGCAGAGCTGTTAGTGTAACCTGTAATTCTTGAAAATTACAGTGCGTATGTGGGTTAGATCTACTATGAATGGCTTTGTAGTGAAAGTTGTTTAAGATTATGGTATTTTTCTAAGTTCACAGGATCAGTTGCACACTATGGCTACTTAAGGACTCTCTTTGCGTTTCCTCCCCATCATTCTCTCTCAAGTTTCTGCTGCATCTTATACTGTCACATACACTCCTGCTGGCAGTGGCTTTGCAGTTGACTTCAGTAGTCTAGTGCTTGGCACTAAGACTATGCTAATAAATCCATCTGGCCTAGAGTGAGAATTATTAGATCTATTTTTGGGGGGATGGGGAGCAGAGATGTGCGTTTTTGCACCCAGTGCTACTGGTTCAAATAGCATAGCTTACCTAAAAGCTGTTTCTCTGCATCTTCCATGTAAACTGGGCTTCTTAATTTCGATGCTGCACCTCTCCTGAACTGCAGCTTCACTATCTCACAACCGCAGAACAAAAGCAACTGTCATTTGTGTAGTCTGGTGCATTGTATTCAGGCAAGAACTAATCTCTTTAGGAAATGTACACATATGCAATTTTTTAAGTCTTTCAATAAGTGTGGGAAAGGAAAGCACTATGTGTAGTGTATTAATGGTTTTACCATATTTTTAAAGTTCTGGGATGTTAGGGCATACTCTTTTTTTGGGAAAGTTATTTTCTGAATAATAACACCGTAATTTGATCAAGACAAGCTGTCCTACATATGTGAAGAAAAGAAGGCCTTTTGACCTTATAGGAGTATGACTGAATGGCCAGTAGGGTAGATATTTTCATACGTTATCATATTTAGTAAGAATCAAGAATAAACTATGTTTATGTGGTAACTAAAGTAAGCATTCAGTCAAACACTACCAAAATGCTGAAGTATCTTTCTTGATGGTCAAATTTGCATTTTAAGCCATGTGGAAAGCATCATAACTGTTTGAAGTACTGATATTTGTGCTTGGGTTCATAATGATAAATTTCGTGTTGATTATCCCTTTTAGATAAGTTTTTGTTTTGTTCTAAAGTGAGGTCACAAGGAAACTTAATTCTGTTCTGTGTAATTTTCAACAAGATTCAGTGAGCATTCCTCTGAGTAAAAATGCTCCAAGTGGAAATGAGACCCCCCTGAAAATGTAAGCAATGTAACCATAACCCAAAGTAAATAGTCACAGTAATAAGGAATGCTTTTCCTGGTCACAATAGTGGTAAGATTTTGTTTTACTTCAGTTGATAGAATTGGATGTCAGCTCAAAATAGGGAAGAATATTTCCAGTCCATATTGGAGATCTTGGCTACGTATATGCAGTCAAGTAAAAGAGATAGATGATACCAGCTATGAACTGCTAGCAGGTTAAATAAATGTTCTTGTGACAGTGTGCCTGTAGAAATAATTAGTACTTTAAAATCTGATTGTGTATAAATCTACTGTTTTAAGAGCTTGAGCATTATAAATTAGCGATCCTGACAAGCTAATACCTGTGTTACTAAGTTAAATTCCAAAGGAAGTAATGTTGTTAATATTGTTTACATGAATATTGCTGCGTTAGTTACTTGTTACAGTTACAGCTGTAGTGACTGATTACTTATATATTAATATTTCTCTTTAAACATTTTATTCTTGAGTACTGATATTTTACAATCCTTTTGTGTTTTTAAGTAGTAAATGAAATCTGACATATTCTGGTACAGAAGAATCACTTTTGAATAGTTTATTTAAAAATATATGCAAAACAATTTTTCTTAGTCCATTATGATGAAATCACAAGAACATTGGACTTTTTTTTGGGAAAAAAAAAAAAAGGAATGTGGTTAATTGATACCGTTTACTGTAGCACCATGATTGCTCCACATAGTTTTTCTGTAATATCAGCTGTAGCATTATCAGCTGTTGTTTTAAAAGTTCTTGGTTAAAACCCAAAGATACTATAGTTACAAAATGATTGCATCAGGTTTTTCAAAACAGTGTTTAGTATAGCAGAAATACAGAACCAGAGTTTGTATGGAAGCCAGTATGTGCAAAATGTGTTGAATCCAAAAATGTCTTGTGTTGGTATCACCTACGAGATGGAATAAACGGTTCTGTCTGAAGTGACAGGCTGCCTCACTTGGGTCAATACACATTAGAAGCTTAAATTTTTGACTGCACAAAAAACACATTTTTCTTTGGGCATAGTGGATTCTAGATGGATTTACAGGTGTGAGTGGATAAAGCTGTTAGAGAAATCTACTTTCTCTATTTCTGGTGGTAAATTTCAGGTAACTTACAGCTAAGTTAATGATGAGGCTTTTAAAATTGTTGTGCTTTGGTCTATATTGCCTAAAATCATTGTAAAATTTACGTAATGTAACATGAGCAGTCTAACATAAGAGACAAGAAATTTTTGTATGCTTCACCTCCATTTTTGTGGTCGAATTTCTTGTGTATTTCCAGCTGGAGCAGAGTATTTTTGTTCAGGGAAATGCTCACTGGATCTTGTTGAAAATTACGCAGAACAGAGTTGTTTATATATCACTATATCAGAAATGAAGGTTATGATTATGAAAAAAAATTTCTTTCATCAGGCTCTCAAAAAAAGTTGATAGCGTGAATGGGCAGAATTCTTTTAATTAGAGTCGAGTCATCTAAGCTTCACATGGTAGAGCTTTACTTCAGTAGCATGCAGGTTTGAAAATGAGAAATGGTACGTGGAGTCATACTACAATTTTAGCTAACAACCTGTGATTAGCTGTTAGCCAAATACTGTCAATCACCTCTGAAATTGTAGTTGTAGGCTCCATTCATACAGTGAACTGCTTCTACAGCTTGTTCTGATTTGCTGGGGAGTGAGGAGCTTATAAGAAAATTAAGAGTTAGAAAGTGAATCTTAAATTAGTCTGAAGAAAACTGAGATTTTTAAGGTTAAAAACCCCAGAACTAATTAAGAGCTTCTTCTGGGAAAGTCAGCTTTTCACTGTATTGCTTCTTTTTAAGCCTTTTTGGTGTAAAGAAGTAATTTAGTTCCCACATAATGGAAATTGGAGCAGGGATGAAAGCTGACTGGATGAAACTGATCCAGATAAGACTGAAATAAAATTCAGTAGTGGCTTTTTTTTTCTTTGTGCCTTTTATTTTGAGTACCAAATTAGTGTGCTAGGCCTGTCATTTATTCTTAAGATTTTTTTCAAGCAAGATTACTTACTAGAGTTGCTAATGTCTTCTTCGTGTCTGAATTAGATTGTTATACGTGTTGCCATTTTCTGATGGAGCTAAGCTGGGCGGTGGTAATGCATTTAATCAGGTTCCCTTTAGAGCGCACATAGATCCTCTGCTTTATGATTTTTCACAAGTGGCTGAAATTTAAACTGATGGTTTTTGGCATATTGAATCAGCCACAGCGTATGTCCTCATGAGAAGCTGTCTGTGTGCAAACTTGCTTGTTATGCTTGAATTGGCCCCACTCTTCTGCGAAAAAAGGGAAGACAGTGGGAGCAGAAAATTACCGGTATATGGCTCTTAGTCTTCCTTGTTTTTTTGTGTCCCAGGGTTGGAAGGTTTTCCAATGTTTTTTAAGAGCTGTGTATTTTTCTTAAAATATTCTTAGTATTCACATGAACTGACAGGCACATAAAAGGTGCAAATTGCTTCAATAGGAGGTGGAAGCACCTTTTATAGTAAGTGTTTCCAACTTCTGAGCCCCCCAAAAGAGATACAAAGGTTATGGCTGAGATTTGTGGTGAATCTATCAGAATAGCTACTTTTAGAACAAAAAGCTTTATTGGTATGAAAGATTTGATGAGAATTAATTGAGTGTTCATTTATCAAATAATTACGGAGCCGAAAGAATGTGCTTGCTAAGTAGAAAGGAGCAATAAAAATATGCTACACCTTATGCTAGTTTTCTGTATTCTTTTCCACTGAAGTCTAAATGTTCTTTGATATTGGTTGTGCATCTGGTTTTAAGATGCTAATGTTGGCACTTGTAGATAAGCTTGATCTATTGGGCTCCTGTCTTAGCCTGCTGCCTTGTAAATATTGCATTTGTGGCCGCTGGGGAAAACAGGACAAGAGGTGAAGCTACTCGTTTCTCACTAATACTTGAGATGTACGTTTATCTTGTGCAGTTGTTACAACTTTTAGTAGTATTCTCTACTGCCATTTGCTCTGTAGACTTGTCCCAGGCCCTATTTTAGGTAGGGAAATGCTGGTTTAAGGTCTATGTTCAATTGTCCTAGATCTGTAAAGGTATTATGCCATTTTACTTACATTGTTTTATATGTTTTGGGGTCTTATTTTTCTTTACTACAGCAAAGACAGTGTGAAAACTTCCAAAGCAGTGGTTTTATTTCTGACATGAAGGAAGAAATTTTGTGATGAAAGTAAATCTGTGTCATGATATATTTACTGGGATAGTATTTACAAACTGACGCCTTTTTCTTCAACAAAACCAGAACTGATTAAATTACTAATTAATTTGTTCTTGAATGTGAAAAAGATGACATTTTGAGATAAATATAATTCAGTGTTCCTTTCCTTTTATGTGCAGGTTGATGACATTGGGTTTTCTTTGAATCATCCCAATCAGTATTTTACAGAGAGTCAAAGGCTATTAAGTGGTGGTAGAGAACTGAAGAAGGAACTAAGTAATTCAGGGAACTCTCAACAAAAAAGTAATACTCAGGAAAGCATGAATTCGAATTCTACTCTCGGCTCTTCAAATACAACAGCTGATGCAGAGCTGGAGGGACTGGAGGCATACTTCACTGAAGACTAAGCAGCTGTGTTATTTGGATGTGGTTTGTTTTTTGGTTTTTTTTTTTGTTTGTTTGTTTGGGGGTTTTTTGTGTTGGTGTTTTTTTTTTTTTTTTTTTTTTTTTTCCTCCTGTCTTTCATTCTTTTCCTTCTCTAGCTGCATTTGTCCCTGTACTAAGGAATATGCACTTCACTACCTGGAAGACACAGGCATTTAGTGGCTGAAGAAAAGAAAGATACTGAAGCTGTAATTGCATCCAGTACTTATTCTTGCTTCTTTCGGATACTGTTTTGTATGGCATGTTGAAGGATGAGAAATGAAAGTTCCTTCCCAATTATTAGGTGATTTTTATCTGGCTTACCTTTTTTTTTGTTTTTTTTTCTGAAAAATGTTTAAATATATTTTATCCCATGTTATGGTTACTTTTGTATGTTTCTTCTTAATAAATAAATAAATGGCAAAGCAAAAGTTTGTGTTGTTGTCTTTTTAGCCGTATTTGGATGGTAATTAAGTAGGAGTTCTAATGATCACAATTACCCTCTGGAGGAGTCTCTCTTCTGTAGCTGAGGGAAATCAGCTTCCTAATTTGAGTAGCTTGACACTAAATTTAGAGAGCTGATTTTGGTGCTTGAAATAGAACATAAGCAGAGTTTAGACATCTGTATGTAAGAAAATAATCCAAAAAGCTGATATTCTACCAACTGACTCATCTTGAAGAAGCTAAAAACTTATATTATTTTTTAAGTTTCCTCAATGAGTGTGGCTGGACCCTCCTGTGTCCTGCTAAGCTAAACAGCCATCTGAATGCAGCTTTGGATCACCTAAATTCCACCCGTTCCCACAAAGTCCGAGTCACCTAACACACGAATGGCATTCATCTGAGCAGCTGCCGCCGTGCGGTGGGTGGAAGCTCTAAGTAGAGCTGTTATTTTATATCATACTGTCAGAGTATTCTCCAGGGGATCTGGAAGGCCTGAATTTTATTTTATGTGACGCTTAAGGAGTTTCAAGACAACATTACCCCTGCCCTGGAGAGTGGCCTAGCTACTGGTATAGCCCTGTAACCACATAAACACAATATTGTCATTGGCAGTAACTTGTATCAACTCTGCAAGGCCTTAGCGTGAAGACTTGATTTATCTGGGCTTATCTTGCCCTACTTGAAGCTTTGTTTTAGCTGTAACAGCAACTCAAATGACAACCTAGCTTTGAACAATTGCATAGTGTACTGCCTATGTTTGTAATAATTCTGATGTATTTCTGTATGGCTACAAATAAGTAGTTTTGTACAGAATCAATTAATCTATGATCTTAGGTGCCAGAGGCCCCATGGTTTAAAGAAATCAGCCATGGCCAAGTGCTGATTCTCAAAGGAATACAGTGGAAAGAGTTGTGCAAAACAGGTTTTTAGGAATAAGAGAAGAAAGAACAAATATGTAATGTGAGTAAACCACACTGTGTGTGTGTATATATATATATAGTGGTTTATAATATATATTATTTTTATATATATATATATAAATAAAATTATTTGGCTGTAATGTGGAACTGCCAGACCAATAAAGAAAGAATGACAAGTAGAATGTTTTTGGAAATGTGTGATGTTATGCCAGGTGGACTCTAGAAGGAGGAACAATCCCCAGTATCAGCATCGTACTACTCCTGATGAATGTGGGACCCTGAGTGTGTGCTGTTGATCCCAGGACCCCAAAGGGGTGTGGAAAGGTGTGTGTGCAACATTAGAGAAAGGGATTAGATAGAAGGGAGTGTATGAGTATGTAACATCTGATTTAGTCTATTACTATTATGACTGGACTAAAGACTATTTGAGTACTGTTAACATGTTGGACTAACTGTAAATCTTTGGCTTCTCATATATAGAATGTTCCTTTAAGGGCACATAATTTGCACAGGGCTAGTGCATCAGCAGGCTTTAAAAATAAAACATGCCGTTTGTTGTTAGAAGAGGATCTGACAGGATTCACTGTTCCTTTTCCTTTTCCCTGAATTATTCCTTTTTTTTTTTTTTTTTTTTATTTAGGGGAATGCTTTGTGTAAACTACCAAACCTCTTACTCCTTCGGATATCATATATTCAAAGGAGTTACAGAAATCCACCCTGAGCAAAGGCTCGGCACCTGGATCCTGCAGGATGGTGGTTGTTCTGGGCCCGAGAAGCAAGGAGTTAGGAACATGTGTGGGCTTGGTTTCTCCTGTTGCTTAAGCTCCTAGCAGCACCCCACCTGATGTGTGGAAGTCCACTGATTGTATTAGGTGGTTAAGAAACTTGACCTTAGGGTTTTGAAGTGCCTTACTGGACCTCCTGGATCCATTTAATGGAAGTGAAACTGTTCCTAAGTGAAACAGCTGGGAGAAAAATGAGGTGGTTGAGGCACTGAATGCAGGAGATGTTTCCCAGCCAAGGGAAATTGTAATTTCTGAGTCAGTAGAAGCATTTCTGTTTTGCCTTGACCTACTAATGCAGACATTGTCACTTGCTGTGTGAATAAAACTCCTAGTGCTTCATTTCTGAGCTTTACGCATACTTTGAAATCTGTTGTGTTGGGAATGGGTGGCTTGTGGGATTGCTACATTAGCAGAATAAAGTTATTTTTAGGAATTCAAGCATAAAATTTAAAAATAAGTTCTATTACAAGGAAGGGAATATAAGCTCAGAAATCGTCTGAATTAAAAACATAATCTGAAATGCAACAAACATAACAGTACGTGACAAAGTCTTTGTCCTTCACAGGTTTACTTCATTATTGTGAATTTACCTCTCCTGATTAATAGTACTACAAATTGCTTTAAACTGTATTTTCTTCCATTTTATTATCTGTCAGGTGGAATATAATAAAAAATAACAGAAAATGTACAAATTATAGCATACTCTTAAAAGTAACTGGGATTGAAGCAAAGGATTGAAATTAGTACTTTTGTTGCTATTTGAAGAAATTGGCAATTATTTTTGTATTTCACACATTTTGACCATTTTGGGTTTTCTTTGAAAGCAGAATATGTTTAATTTGATAATGTAGAAAAGCCCTAATGAGAATCCTCCTTTTTTAGCATTTGGACACCAAGGAACAGCTCATCTCCTAGAGCTTTAAACTTACTGCCTTGTAATTTCAATAGAAATCACGTATTCCTTGATTATATAGCTGTTAGTGGCTTTGCCTTTCCAGTCTCAAAAGAATATGTAAATCCTTCATTTGAAAACATTTCCTGCATTGTAGTATTGCTATTTAAAAATTGTATTTAGTCAGAAGATAAGGATTCTGAAAACCACGTGACCCTGATGTGATTATGTGTTATCAAAAAATAACAACAAAACCAGAAAAAAATCCCCAAATTCCAAACCCTACTCTTACAAATTGAGAAGAAAATTTATTTTTACAGCCAAGCACTGCAGATGAGTCTGTTTGTCAGCATCAGCGGTCCTTCTAAGTGGCTCTTTATAGTAAACTTTTGTTATATTTTGCAACTTGGAAAAAAATAAAACAAAACAGGATGCTTACAAGCAATTGAAGTTTGGAAATGTTCTGAACCAAGACACTTCTGTATTCAGGGTCGTTAAATGAGATATTAAGATAACATTTGCATTTCTGAGGGGATGCACACAGCTGTGCCTGGTGCCACAAGACAGCCCTGCACAGCCATGGTGTTTATGTAAGAAGCACTCTTCTGTACAACATCTGATCTTAAATGTACCACAGTTAAATTTAGAGGAGGATGTTTCAAAGGGAACACCCGTCCATAGCTTGTAATCTTTTGAAGTACTGGCATCAAAGACAATACAACAATCTCTGACTTCAAAGCCTTTCAGGATCTAATGAAGAGGAGAACTTAACTTTACTATCAGGTGTTTTGCAGGAGGAAGGGTGAGGACCTGCCAAGTTGTGTGAGACTTACAAAGTGCTCTGCTGAGATGTGGAGCGCGGACCTGGTGAAGGGAATGGCGAGAGCGGCCAGTACCATGGCGCTACAGGAGCGCATCTCTGGCGCCAAACGGTTGACGCTGAGCTTGTGGCGTTTCTTCTATGCACATTGCGGGAGCACGACTGGAGCGGTCACAAACAGGTAGAGGAGAGTTGCAGAGTGTGCCTTTCCGGTGAATTTCTTCCAAGAGGTATCCAGTTTATGCACTCTTGGACCAATCGTCAGTGTGAGCCAAAGCAGAGCAAGTGGGGATGACTGAGAGAGTCCCTTGAAGATGGTGAATCGGTCCCAAGCCCAGGTAATTGAAAGACACGTGATAGCAAGAATACTTTGGAAGGGTGAGATAGGGCAATGTCTTTGTGATGCAGGTGCTCACTCTCTGATCCAGTTATTTTCATATGGTTGTAAAATGTGAAATTTCTTATTTTACTATCAAAATACTTAGGGAAGTTTAATATGTCAAAGATTTTACTATTTGAAAGACCTATTTTTTTTTCCCACAAATCTGATAATGCACTGAATACAAGAAAAGGATTCCAGAAACCCAGGGTTAGCTCCCTGGGTTTTTTTTTTTTTTTTTTTTTTCCCGCTGTAACTATGGAAGGCAAGCACTTTAAATCCTGCACCTATGGCAAGAATTATTTAGTTTTCCTTAGACGTGTTTGTCTGTCAAGGACATTTATGTTACCCGGGTTGCTATCATCCTGCTTCCCAGCCCAGAGTTGTTGCAAGGATGTAAAGCTTAAAGAGTTCATTTACATGTTTTCTTTCTTCCCTACATATACCTAAACCATTAGGACACAGCAGGCATAACCCAGAACTTTTGAGCAAGCTTATCCCAATGTAATTACTGATGCTCTCCTCATTTTCCTAAGTGTATATCAGAAACATTAATGAATTACAGCTGTACAGATGTGGTCAAGGTCTCAATATGAGTGGTTCTTTTGGGTAAATTTCACATTGTGATAGTTAGGATTTTTTTTTAAGCATGTATATCATATTCTAAAACCTTTATCTATTTCAAGTCTTTTATAAATCCACAAAATAATTCACTGTTTTTAACTGCAACGTGGGGTCTCAGCACATACCAACTTAGATGGCAGAGGAGAGGAGAGCCACTTGTTTCCTGCAGGTAGCTGAAAACCATTTTAAAGCAGTTCACCTGTGTGCCACTTAAGGTACTTAAATACAGAGCTGGGAGGGAAAAATCGTATCTCTGTATACTACGCAGCTGTGTAACTGATTCTGCAAAAGTGCTTTCAGTAAATGGTTTTTATGTCTGAAAATATCATAGCCGTAGTGGTAGCAGACCTTTCGTATTTTTGCAAGCAGTGCTCTTGCCGCATATTGTTTTATTACATGATAGGTTCAATATTTATTAAATTATCTTTTGTGCAGAATTTAAAGCACATGAAGCCCAGTTCTTAAGGAGTGCCACTCTAATCTCTACAGTAATCCCAGCTGCCAACACTCTTAGTTCAGATTCAGTTTCTCAAAAGGCTAGTTGGTAGGCAATCTTATCTTTGAATATGTAGCAAACTGCAGAAATGTTTTTTTTTCCTTATTAGAATTTAGTGCTGTTTCAAGAATTTTACTTCCAGCCTTCAGCTGTTGTCAGTTATCCAGTATTTCCAGGTAATGTTAAAAAAATAGAACTTTTTAAAAAAGTTTTTAATCATATTCAAATTCTTTGGAAAAATGCTACATTTCTTGATTACAGTTCCTTGTTAAAGTTTCTTACAGCCGTTTGGAGCTTATTGCCACTGATGAAGTTTGTTCTCAAGAAGTTACTTTTTTCCCCTTTGTATTAGCAAACCTAAACCTGTCTGAGTCGCTATTCTTCTTCATTTATTATGTCTGCAAGAATAATTTGCTGTAACAAAAATTACCTGAGGAGTGTTTCTATAGCCTGCAAGAACAATTTCTTAAAACAGAAAAAAGAAAGTAGTGCACCTATACACAGCATTATTCATTCAGTTGTCACCTTCTTAATCATCATAACTATAGAGAACATTTAATTAGTAAGACCTGATATTATCCATAAACCTGGAAGAAATGTCTAAATGAATACATTCCAAGCTTTAGTAAAGACCATTTTTAACAAACATCGTTAACCTGACATGACAAAGAAGTGAATAGGCCCTTTTTTACTTTACTAAGCAAGATTTACACAGCAATTGGTATCAACTGATGCCTTTGTAGATGGTGACTGATTGTAACTAATGTTTTTAATTGTGTGAACTAAAATTAAGTGGTAGGAATATACTGGAAGTATCTTATTTCCTCTACCAGGAAGCTGAAGGTTGTTGGCATTCCCTTCAATTCCAGATGTCAAAATATTTTAATTAAAACCAAACAAACATCAGCACCACATGCTATTCCTGGGTACTTTTGAAGAGTTTTAATTTTCAGCTGTCACTGAATGATTGTTTTGGGAATGAAAAGTTGGCTCTTCTCTGTCGTCTAAATAAATAAATGCGTTCAGCATGTCTTTTCAATGTATCATGGTGTTAACGTCTTCATGGTTTGCTGTGGTGAGAGTCTTGCATGCAAATCCTTGAATTATGCTTAACGTAAATCTACTCTCTGGAAGTGTTTTTTTTGTTTGTGTGGATAATTTGCAGTGCTTCACTGAGCGGAATCTACAGCATGAATTAGCTGTACGGCTGAATTGTGCCTGCGGAGGGAAAATGAGTAAAGTCATGGGTTACTCTGCATCTGTTTGTTCTGCCAGGTGGAAGACTGAAGTCTAATAAATGTCTACTTCTAAACTAATCTCTGCAGGACGTTTGGAAGTGACTGATAAAATCTTAACTTCCCAGGGTGAGGAAAGGAGTGTGAGGTTTCTGTTGGCAGCTACTCCTGCTGTGTCTCACTGGTCAGAGCAGTTGTCAGCACTGTAAGGAGTCCAGCCTGGTCCTCGGGGTCGCAGGATGGCTTTGGAATAGGGAGGGTAGGGATAAAAGCATCAATAGGTTTATTTTCTGCGTGGATCAACTGGAGTAGTGAGATAAGGGGGATGTGGGCTGTTGACTGCATGTGTCAAAAAGAGCCATCTGATCCCTAGAAAAACAGGAGGTCTTGTGGGTGACATCTGAGGGACTTTGCTTATAGCTCATGGTTGTTAGAAGACAAGTATCTCAAAAGAATTTTCCTATGTAGATTTTAATTTCTATGAATGCACAGAATCACACTAGCAAAGGAATTGTGATATTAAACCTGGTTGTTTAGCATAAAAAATATTAAAATATTAAAAACACTCTTGCCCATAAGCAGAATAGTATGAAGTGATCATTTCAGGGCACAGCACTGATGATAACAGACCGCTGTTACTGTCCATAGCTACTAATGCATGGGGGGTTCGACCCCAAGAGCTTTTTTCCTTTGGCAGGCAGCAGGCCTCTCCATTTCTGTGTGCTCTCTCTGAGCAGGGTTTTGTGGAAAATGCTCCCTAGATGGGTTTTGATGTCACATTTGCTCTTTGATATGGGTTTGGCTGAATGGAAAGATTCAGATGAACTTTGTGGTGATGTTGTCTTGTTTTGTGTGTTCTGTGTTCAGGGAATTGGGAAGAGGGAAATTATGCACCAGGAATGTGTGAAGACCCATCTGCTTCATCAGTCTATGGGAAGCTGAAGGTTGCTTAATGACAACTACTGACCAGACTTGCAGCATTTTGCTCAATAGGTGTTGTACAAAAGATTGTTTTTTTCCCAAAGAAGGACACAATTTTCATTTCTAATCTCTATCACTACACTGAGATGCTGTGAAGTGCAGATTGCTACCCTGTGACTTTGGAGCATCGACAGACTGGAGCGTGAGAAAAACAAGGCATCTTTCCCTGAAGGACAAAAACCGTCTGGATTAATTTAATCTGCTGCTGCTGCAACACACTTTTCTCTGTGGAAGATGCACGCTGTAAGGAGTACAGGGTGCAAAGTGCAGAGAGGTGCAGCACTTGGCAAGTCATTCACGTTTTAATGCAAATCAGACAGCAGCTTCCATTGTTCTGCTTAAAAAATACAGGGAAAATATATGCTTTGAAATTATAAGGAAATGTTTGGAAGGTTATAATAATATTATGTGTATTATTTTCCAGAGGAGCTATTGTGGCAATATCTCATTGTTCATGGTCTCATTGCAGAAGAATATAGCAGGACAGAATAAGTTTTTTGTCCTCAACAGCTTACAATTTAAATTATGTTGTGAGGAGTGAATGTAACAAATATGAGGGGCAGATATAAAAAAAAAATGCAAAGAACTGTAATAAGAAGGTGTTTTTACATAGAGGCATTGTTGTATAAGTTGAAGGTTTGAAGTGGGTTGTTAAAACAGACTCTTTAATTATGTCCATAGTCTCAGCTGGCCACTTGCCTGTCCAATATGAGCTGGCAATTTCCCACAGCTATTGTGGCAGAAATGGGTACGGAGGAAGGATTTGAAATCGATGAATACAAAGCAGGAAAATGCATGAAATCAAATTACATGCTAAATAACCCTGTGCTGAAGTCTGTGCCTCCCTTACTGCCCAAGTTCTCTTGCTGTCCACAAACTTTTCAGGACCTTTGATGATGCAGAAGCTCTTGTTTGGATGGGGGCCCTTGCTTCCTAGCTCTTCCTTTTGCTTTATTGATGTGACATTGTAGTGATAACAAAAGGCACGGGAATCCTCGCTGTTCCTTGAAACCAGCTGGTTGCTTCTGAACTTTAGGCAGGTGTGCAGGCTGAATTGCAAACTGTTTGCACCTTTCCAGCTGGTGACAAACCTCATTTTAAGGCTTCACCAACGCACATAAATGATAGTAAATCCAGCAGGTTGAGTCGGTCATGCACAGCATTGTTTCGTGGACGTGATTTCAACTAGCCATGTCCAAGTAGCGGCTAAAGAGAGTAAATGTTGTCCCTGTTGCTGATCTGGTCGCTCATTATGTTGAATGCAGAAGCCTGTGGGTTCAAAACCACTGCCTGGGAAAGCTGGAATGGGAAAGTTGTATGAACATTTAGTGCATCTGCAGAAACAATGCAGGTTCAGTGATACTTGCTTGGAGAAAGGAGGAGTTTAAGAGGTTTCGCTGAGAAGGAGATAGAGCCAGCAGCAAATACTGACTGCTGATGGAGCAAAAGGTAGAACCAGGTGAGAATTGGGTTGTTTTGTTCCCCCACCTCGCCCCAGGATCATTTCCAAACATACTACTCCATGTACTGCACTTCTGTTACACTTCTGCTTACATGAGAAGGATGCTTTGGTGCCTGACAAGACCTTCATTCATGATGTTGCTCTTCTCAGACTCCAGAAAGCTCTACCTGTTAACTTGCCTGGGACTTCTGGAGAAACAGCAGCCCAGTTATTTGTTTTATTATTGTCCAGGTCTCCTTTACTCACCTTTGCAATCTTTTTTTCAGCTTATAAAATGTCAGATTTCTCTTTGCAAAGCTTTTAGCTGTACCTTGTTCAAGGAAAAAAAAAGAAAAAAAAAAAAACAAGCCTACAGTCGCTGGCAATTCTAGTTTGATATGAGTAAAAATACATTGGCTTTGCGCAGCGCTGGGCTCACACACACCGTAAGATGACATTTAAAATTTGTCATTTCAGCTATGTTAGTTCTTAGGTGTCAGTTCATAATTATTTATAAAGATGATTTTAATGCATTGGGTTTTGATGCACTAAATTGTATTTATGAGTGATCACAAGGGCATCTAAAACTGGGATTTCTTTGCTTATTTCAGTCAAAATAAAAATAAGTAAATACTACACACCCAGACTAATTATGATTCCTTATGTTTTGAAATTCCTTTTGTTTGAAAGAAGCTCTGTAACTCAGGTGAGAAATGTTGGCACTGCATGCAATCTCTCAATCCCAGCTCTAATTCTCATAGCATAGAATGGCAATAACAAGCTTGATGTATGCTTATTGCCTATTCAATCTATTGTTTATTCTGACGGGCAAATCTTAAATTTTCATTGTTATTGCTTGCTGCTTTGAACTCCCTGAGCATTTTGAATTGAGATGAGTGCTTTCTACCTAATGAAGCTGAGTGAGCGAGTCCTATAGCTTCCTAGTCTGCATCTCATCCCTGGCAGATGCTCAGGATACTTGGCCAGATGCTCAGGAAAAGGAACAGGACAAGTGGACAGTGACCCTTCTCTGGGCAGTCTATGAATTTTTAAAACAGGTTGTGAAGTAATTTTTTTTTTTTTTTTTGCCTTTGGATGCTTGTGTAACAATAGTTCCTATGATGTGATTATGCATTATGTGAAAAAAAATGCTTCCTTTTTGTTGTTTTAAGCTTGGTGCCTGATCATATCGCGATGTTGTATGATGAGAAACAGCAACTAACTGTTCTTTTCACCTTCTCAATATAAGAAGTCTCAGCTGCACCCTTCCCCAGTTAATACTTTCCTGAGGTGAAGAGTCTTCCTGTGTTTAATACTTCTGCACATGGATGTTATTCTATGCCTCTGATACTCTTTCTTCCTGTAATTTTTGCATGTGATTTGTTTCTACCCCAGACTTCAAGTTGTGTTTTCGGTCCTGGTGCTCCAGAGACTTGCTCGCTCACTGTTACAGTGCGGCTAATGAGTCTCACCGCGCGCCCAGAGGCACGAGTTCACGTCTCGCAGCGAACCTGCATGAAGGCTGCTGCCAGCTAAATTGGCTGTAATTGGGTACCTGGTAACTTCAGCTGGGGATAACCAAAGGTGGGGGAACATGATGCAGAGAAAATGACTCTCTTGTGTTTTCTTGACTCTAGAAACTGTGATGCTTCAAACACACCTGCCTGAAAAGGATCTGTGCTTGAGACTGACCTGCGTGAATATTTATTAGCGTGTATAGATGAGTGAATTATCTAGGCAATGCAGTGGAAGCAAGTAATTCTGTAACTAAGAGTTCACAACAGCACGTATTTTTTCTAATTTAATCTCTCATATTGTTCTAATATTTACCAATAAAGAAAACAAACGTGTCCTGTGACTAGAATATATGTGTAGAAGGAGGTAGTAAGTTAAACAGACATAATAGGAAGGATTTTTCATAATATTGTTTTTCATCACAAATACAAGACATCTTAAACTTTGTCATACTTTATGACAAATGTTGAGATTAATATAATAACTTCATTTATATGAAGTGTAATCTAGGCCACTCCATGAAGCCCAGAGTGCTGTTTCAAGCACTTCAAACGTCTTCTGCCTCAAGCAAAAGCTTCAGCCGTAGTAAGAAATCTACCACTAAAAAAAAAAGGGGTCTGTTAAAGAAAATGCTTATTTAAAAAAAAAGAGGGAGGGGTAGATTCTGTCTTCACTTCTAGCTCTCACAGAAAGGCTAAATATAGGGCATCTGAAGTTCTGTAAATTGTTACATCTTTTGTTTTCAGAAAATTGGTTGTAGATGTGACAAACAGGATTTATTGTCCCTTTGGACTGCATACAGGTACTTGAATGATTTCGGTGTTGCGAAAGCCAAAGAAAGCCCCACGCTTCTCTCCTCTCTGACAGATCTCAAAATGATCCCAAATATGAACTATTTTCATAATTACTGATCGGCCAAAGAATGGGATGGTGTATACTTTGTTAACACTTTCTTTTGTTCTGAGCATCACAGATCTCATAGTCTCTAAACACAGATTTTCAAGGTTCATAAATGTCTTTGTATTTGAACACTGTGTTTTGTATTCTAGTCTTGTGATTTTACAGCCAGAATGAAACTCTGGCTTCAGCAAATTTCATCCACTAGCTTATGTGCTGCAGCAAATGATTTTGGACTGATACCATAACACTGGTCTACTTCATATTTTAATTATTATTTTATAACCATAACTAACTATTCACAATTTGTAATATGCAAATTATTACACAGCCAACCAAAGCAACAAAAATATCTTTTGCTTGGCAGATTTGGTTGACGAAGGAGTAAGAAAACTCCTATTCCTTTTAACTTCACTGTTTAAATGCAACCTAATAATTTATGAGAGAGAATTTTTGGATGCTTGGCTATCCGAAATGGATACTTGGATACTTGATTAATTTTTGACGTGATGACTGATCTTCCCTTCTCTAGATATTTTCTTCCTCATATGTTATTGTTAAAAAGACATGCCTGGAGCTAAGCAAGAAGCATATTCTATCTCTTGTTCAGCTCTTCCTAGCCATAGAAGTTTTTATTTTACAGAGCTGTCAATTGAATATGTTCAATATATTTCATAGGCACTGAAAACATGTTCAAAACAGTACTGCAGTCACTTTATTAATTTATTTCTGCCATTCTAGAATTGCTTTAATGGGGAGCTTTTTTTTTTTTTGTTATTTAATAGTACTTTGAGAAACAGAAGCTTGTTAAAGGAATAGAGTCACATAAGGAAATTTATGATCCTTGAGCAGGCTCTCAGTTGTTTGGCTTTTACCTTGGGTTTCTGATTTGGAATGGGTGACTGAAGTGTTACTTTGTGTTTCTCCATGGGTAGTTCAGTAAGCAAATACTTTTGTTCCTGGTAAAAGACTGGAGAAGAATAAAAATTTCAGTTTCCTATAGTTGCTTTTTGAGCTTTCAGTTCCAAGGACACAGCATCAAAGAGCCTAAAAAGATAACAAACAAGAAAGGAAAAAAGGAAAAATATATTTTTTTTCTGACCTTAATCCTTTAAATAACACCTGAAGTCTATACTGGAGAGAAAGTGTTCCCGTTGTCCAGGAACCCCAGCCTTTGTGGGAGACGGAGCACCTCCTCTGCCTGCTGAACGGTGTCCAGGCTGGGGAGCTGCCTCGCCTTTGGGGCTGCTCTTTTATGCAGAGCCAGTCACTTCTCCTTTTCAGAATAGGCATATATTCTTATAATATCTCTTGATTTGGAAGAAGTCAATTTTCTATTTTCCAGAACATGTTTTATTTGCTCTCTACTGCTTATTAACATACAAAATAAACTGTTCCCTGCCAGATGTTATGTCTTTTCCTTCATCCCTTGAATTTTAGTTGTAGGGAGAGTTGCACATTTGGGAGCTATTCCGCAGTCATTTCTTTTTCTTAAATGATAGAGTAAGAAGCTGTACTAATGAGGATTGCTCAGGAGGTCACACCAGCAGTGGCAGCTGTCAGGTTGCACAGTGAGCTGCAGATGGTGGCTGGATACAGTCAGAAATAAATGGTTTGTCACAATGGGCTGTGGGCAAAACTTACTACTTCTGTGTTTCAATCTACATATTTCTCATTAACGTGCCACAAAATGGCATATCTTAGGCATAAGTATAGGTAGGTAAAAGCAATGGCTAAACATGTGCTTTTATTTGTTTTACTCAATGTTTAAAAAACCAAGATACTCTGTGGTCTGGAGGGGGAAAACAGTTTCATCCACCTCCTTTACAAAGGGACATGGAATGGTTTGCAAAGAGAATAATGAAAATCTGTGGAGTTACATCTTCAGGCAGGGTAAGTAGGACCAGTATTCAGCTTGGTAAATGAGGACTAGATGGGTAATCCTGCCAAGTAAAGAAGGTTCACATCCCATCAGAGGTAGGTGAAATACCATCAGAGGAAGGTGGAATAGGTTTTGCCGTGGTGAACTGGGAGGTGATGGCAAGACCGTTAAGATATGATGAGAAAAATATTGTCTTGCCTACTTACCAGGAACTAGCAGAGTTTAATGCCAGATGTGAGCCTAAGGCCAAATATTTCCAGAATTTTGACCTGATTGTAAACCTCTCTATCCACTCACAGTGAAGTTTTGGTGGGGCTGAACCTATATCTAGACTTCTCTGGCCATATCTCTAAAATAGTGTGCTCTCCCTGGGAAGCTGTGGGGAAGGGTGCAAATACACAGTCTGCCATCTAAAATCTCTGAAATGGTGCAGCTGCAGTAACAGATTTCAGTACTGACACCAGTTTTTCCTGCTCTATTAATTTCTCCATCTCTCCATGATGCTTTGAGAAAAAGCACAATGCTCCTCTTGATGAGCTTGGCCTGGAAGGGAGGTGGACGCGTGAAGGCAGGGCCGCACAACTGCCCACGTGGTGCAGGTGGTGGGCAGGAGACATCTTCCGACACAAGCAGCTGAGTTTCACTTCTCATTTCCTTCCAAACTTGAACTGTGAGGTATTTTCTGCATAACAGAAACAAGCAAAAAATGAAGGCCTCTGCTTACTGGGGTGAGGTTGAAGAACTCGTGGCTTTGCTTGTGTATGGAAAGCTGCTAATTTCACACTGTTTTTGCATATGCCTGTTTTTCATCTGAAGTGACAAATTTTAGGAAGAGTGTGACATTACAATAAATAAAGGAGTGTTGCTTGCCAGGCTGTTCAAAGGGAGAGGAAAATTCCTTCCTACAAGGTGAGGGAATGGGAAGTGACTAATGGAGTTGTGAGCTCCTATGTGCCAGCAGCGGACAGAAAAGCCCTGGTGTGGGGACATGCTGGAAATACTGGAACAAGAGTGAGCAAAATGCACTCATTTTCCCTTCTTAAAATAAACATACCAGATTCATGCTGGCTTAACAGGCACAACGCCATTTTAGCTGTTAGTGCTAACCCCACTGAATACCATCTTTCCTGCTCCTCAGAGACCATGCTGCAGAGCTCTGGAGGCTTTGTGTTCAATTTGCCATGTGGCCATGGATTTCCCTAATGATCTGTGGCTAACAGCCTACCTGCCTCACTTGTGAGGCAGAGGGAACCATCCCTTCTTAACCCCTTCTTCAGCCCATTTCTATCTGTCTATATTGCATGGATTGTATCTCTCAATTTGTGTAGTGTGTTGAGAGGATTGTCTCAGCTGGAGTCTCCCAGCTTGCCTGTAAAGACAAGGAGCAATTATAAAAGTTCTCTTTCCTGGCACTTGATGTGGAAAGGTATATTTTACTTCAGCAATAAATTTGGATTATAATAGAAAAATATATTTCAGGTGGCCTCCTCTAGCATCCTAATGCTAAAGGTTCTGGACGTTTGCGGCACTCTTAGTTGCTAATTCTGTAATGTTTCAGATTTTACAGTGGTCCTAGGATGCTAGATTTCCACCTGTGATCTGATATGACCTTCAAATCTCCTGTGCTTCCACCAGCTCACCTGGAACTGTTTCCACTCCCCTATCACAAGGCATCCTCTGCTTTACTCCTCAGGGTCTGTGTGTAAGGGCTGCAGCGTGGTGTATGTAGAGTGGGAAATGGAAACTTTCTTCTGACCGCAGGCTGCTCCTACCTTGAGTTTGCTCTTCTGCTCTGTTTTTCACTTTAATCGTTAGTTCAGATACAGCCACAAAAAAAATCTGTCATGAACAGCTCCATCCCACTCCTTCAGAGTGTGAAAACCCCTATTTAAGTTATTTGCAGTGTTATGGGTGTCTAATCATTTTGAATGTTCTGTTTATCTGTGCTTGTGTTCCCTCCAGTGCAGCCAGCATGACTACTTAGGGAAGCTGAGGGAAGAGGATCCCAGCTGGATGCTTTTAACCAGCTCAGCTGTTCTGTTTATTTCTGTTTCCAACACAAAAGTTCTGGAATTTCGTTAAAGACTTCATTAATTTCTTCCCTACCCTAGCGAGATGGTGCAGGGACAAGCCAGTCAAAACAAGAGCTAGGCTGGGTGTGTGGATGCTGGCTCTATATGTCTGTAAATACATTGCTTTATACGTGTGCAAGATTTAATTACATAAACTAATTTTAGTTTAACTAACTAACTAAACTACTAAATAGGTTTGAAGGGATTCTCAAGGCAGGAAGAAAGACTGATTTTGTATGGACTAGGAAGAAATGATAGCGTAGAAGGATCTCAGAAGGAAAAGTGCAATAATCAAACCGAGACATGACTGCCTTCAAGGAGGAAAAGACAGCAGATCTTAACAGATTTGACTGACATGGGCTGTAAGAGAGGGAAAGGGGAACTGAAAAGGACCCTTGAGAGATCGGGCCAAAAATACAGCACTGTGGATATGACATTTCTTACAAAGAACTGGGGGAGAAGACAGAGGATGAATTAAGTTTTCATTTTATTTGCACTAAGCTTGGGATGTCAGGGAACCTTTCAGAGGGAGCTGCCAGTAAGACAGCACAACCTGCAAATCTGAAAGGAATTCAGTTTTTTAATGGCTGGAAAATTTCTGAGTCTTAATGAGATGGCAGTAAGGTTGTTATTTATGGCGTCTCTGGTGCATAGTTCAAAAGAAACTGGAACACAGCTATGAATTCACTGCACTTAGCAGGAAAGAGGAAAAAAAAACTTAAAAAAATAAAAAAAAGTAGCTTCCTAAAATGATGCCCTGGGGCCTTTTGGTACAGCTTGGAACTTGTGATTCTGCATTTTGCCTATTTTGTTAGGAAATGTTGAGACAGATTGTCATCTTGCAGATTGCATGATGTACCCAAACTCAGTTTCGGTCAGTCTTACCTTCTCACGTTGCTGTCCAGCAAGCACTTGGTACATTTTAAGAGGTTTAACTGGGTTTGCATTTCTCTTCGGTAGCTCCTAAGCACTTTAGATATGGCATCAATTTGTCTTTTTTCTCAGGTCCTGTCTGGTATCTGTTCTGCTCAGTGGGACAACAGGAGGTTTAAAATGCATCAAAATCGGTTAAGGTGCCAAGGCACCAACAATAAATACAGGAAAGAACAAAACTTTCAGATATAACTCATGAAAAAGTGGGCTGGAGAGGAGAGAAACATAGCTGTATTTTTGGATGGAAATCCTGACAGGTCTATCAGTCAAGATGAAATCTCACATTACAGTGTTTGTAGTCCAGAAATTCCCCTAATTGCTTTGCTGAAATCCTTACAAATTGATTTGCAGATTATATTGAAATCGTTTCTCTCTCCACCGAAATGTCATTTTTGCTAATAATGGACGTTTTGAAACAGGAAATGAATAACGTGCAATCCATTTGAAATTTTAAAGGTGAGTTCATGGAGGCAGAATGTAATTTGCCAAGCAGAAGTGAGGTCGGTACTTGCACTCCTCTGATAAATGTCACAGAGCGTTTAGCGACTGTGGGAGGGTAGGTCTTTGCAGTGAACTTATCCTTGTGGATTCAAATAGATTTTGAGGTATTTGCACGAGCGTTTGCCATATTATGGGTTGAAATTCATTGCCTTACGGTCTTTGGGCAGGCTTTCCTCATCCCTGTCAGGGTTTGCTAACATCAGGCTAATTGCTTTCTTACTGCTGGGAAAGGGAGAATGATGTTTTGGTTTTTGTTTTGTTTTGTTTTGTTTTTGCCACAGCTTCTTGGAGCAGGACCAGCTGTGCGGAGTCTGAGGGACTCAACTGCTCCTTGACCTCCACCAAGAGCTCTTCAGAAAAGTCCTATGGGAAGTAAACATGGTCAGTTATGATATTATAAGGTCCAAACATCCAAATCTTTTTATACAGCATATGTCCTAGGCTATTGGCACCTATTGAAAATGTGCTACTTTACAAAATGCATTTCAGGAGATTGACACTTTTTTCACAATTTCCAGTAAATAATTAGAAAACTATGTAAACTTAACTAGGCCACAAAATGTTTCAACTGTAATGAAATAGAGGTGTAAAAGCCTCAGATATCGCTTACGTTAAAGAGATGGGCTGTTGAGCTTTTCAGTAATGGCAACATAAACAAGACTCAAAATATAAGTAATTAGTTGAATTTGCAGACACTTGGCTGAATTGCAAATTTAATATAATTTCATTGATTC
This sequence comes from Chlamydotis macqueenii, assembly GCF_036417535.1. Classification (NCBI taxonomy): domain Eukaryota; kingdom Metazoa; phylum Chordata; class Aves; order Otidiformes; family Otididae; genus Chlamydotis; species Chlamydotis macqueenii. Next base: position 27,634,242 of record NC_141558.1, read on the forward strand.
TCCCCATAGCTAATACACATTTATATTTATTTGAGCAGAGAAGAGGGAGAGAGCAGAGCTGGGAAGCCCTTACCTTAAAGTAAATCAGATTTATTTTTACTTAACTTTCTCAAGGAACGCTGAATAGTTTAACAGGAATTGTACCCCAGTGATTGCGATGAGAAAATAATTGCGCTATTAAAAATAATCACCGCCTGGGTTTTATATCTGAGTGTTTGCCTTCTGTGTGCATATAAAATGTTCTGAATGATAGATATCAACATGGTATAGGTATTTAAGCACTGTTACAATGAAACAATTGCCTAGATGTGAAATCAGCCTTTACAATGTTTAAAAAGAATATATATATTTATTCTCCTTGTAATTTATGATAATTCTATTCGGTTATAATTTCTCACTATATTGAGGCTTTTTTCAATTTTGCATCTGAATTGTTGATTCAAAGCTCAAAAAACCCAAGGACTGAAGTCGTTTGTGCAAGCTGTGTATGCCTGCATGATTGGAATGTTTTTGATGTAGGGAAATTCTCATCTGTTAAAATAAAAAGTTTTGGGCAAATGTTTCAAGGAGATGTCTGTTACAAAGTCTCCTCAGGTTCCAGCTTTGTGCTTGCAGCAAAAAGATAGAAGGGAGCCCTACGACAGTGGCACTTCCACTGGTTTTATGGGACTGGAGGTCAGACCTTATGATTTTGGTGATTACCACTCCTATTACCCTGTTTAAAACTTCATTTAGAGAATTTAATTTTCTAGCAATTTATGAACATCAAAAGCCTCCCCACCAAGCCATAAGTAGAGTATAGGAGCTTGCTTTTGTAATTCCCTTTCTTGGGCAACTTGAAATCACTCCCTGTCCTCCTTAGTGGTCTAGAGGCTGCAAACTGGAAGCCAGTCATTTCACTTACACGTGCTGGGGGGAATATTGATCATACAGTATCATGGCTGGGGAAATGCTGGGAAATCAAGCAATTCAAGGAACGGTGATCTAACACTGGATATTGCCAGCAGTTATTTTACCACCATGTTTTTCTCCTGTCCCTTCCCAAAGCCAGGCACAGTTGTTCCAGCTCATCCTCACAATGGGCAAAACTCAGTGGTGAAATATTGATATGAACCACTTGGTTAAGCAGAGCTTTTGTTTTCTGGCCAGCCTCATTATAACGATTAGATGGTGCATACGCTGCACCCAGTAACCACTACATAAGAACAGGCAGTTGCTCATAAACAGACGTGTTTATTTTCATGGCGTTGCAGCTGAGCGATTAACGGCTTGGTTTTTGGATGACACCAAGGTCACAATTCTAGCCTAAGGGACATTATCACTTGCTTGCTGACATTTTTTTTTACTGAGAAGGATTGCAACTTGAGCCCAAAGTCACAGATGAAATTGTTGTTTATATATAAAATTGGTCACATTTTTGTCTGGAAATTAGCATAACAAATACAAAACTCTGGCTTCAATTTGAAAAGACAGCTTCCTTTTGCAGCTCCCTCTGGATCATATTTGAGGTCGTTAAGTCATTAACAGGCAGCAGGGAAATTGACTTTTTGCTTTTCTTCGACCTAACTATTCCTCTATGCAGCCTCTTTCCTACTCACATTGCCACTTCTACTCGAGTTGATTACTAACACGATCTCTGAACAAACCTACTGGTTATACTCAGATGAGAATCTGAGTAAAGCCATTAAATATATGTTTATAAAATCATCTCCCTGGACTTAATTATCACTATCCTGCTGGATGCTCTGATTCTACACTTGCTTATCCCTTGACTTCATTCTCTTGTTTGGTAATACGACTTCTCATAATCCACATAAGCCTTGCAATATATTTCACTCACTTGCTGACGTTTCACTTGCTTGTTGATATTCATCACTAGGTATCACAAAAATGCCTGTCAATTAATCAGTCATCAGTCTGCAGAGTGTTACTAGAGCCAGGGACTAAGCACCTGGCTTTCAAAGGATGCAGCATTTATTAATCCATGTGACTGTCCTTATGAAAAAAGAGAAATTGTACTATGTCATTGCCAGCAGCCTTTAGGATGACTAGAGTACAAGGCACACTCTGGCCCAAATCCTCCTGGAGCTTTTGGAGATACCTTTCAACTTCAGTGATTTTGGCTCCATACAGACTTATCTGTTGTAGTCTGCCAATTATTCTGTCTCATGATTAAAAAAAGTCTGGAATCCAGTGTGGTCTTTAAATGCTATTTTGAAAATTATGATCTCCAGGAATTTTAAGAATGTGAGCTGACTGAAGCAACCGCAGCAATATTAACTTTTCTTCAAACTGTGGAAGAAATTAATAACTGAAATTATTTTGGTAATCCTCCCTCCACTTTTGCATGCACATTTTCATGCTTTCCATCTCTTCTACACATTGGAGGTTGTTTTTTTTTTTTTTTTTTTAATGGGAGCAGCCTATTTCTGCAAGAATGACCAGGCTTCTGAAAACGAACAGCAACAATGACCATGGATGGAGTGTGAGCTGCATGGCACAGTTCAACACCTTGGGCAGGGTCCTTCTTCAGCTGTTTCCTCCTGCCAGACTCAGCTGTGTCAAAGGAGTAGCCAAGAAGGCATTTCTTTCTCCTATAAGAAATACCAGTATGTTCTGCTTAACAAAGAGTAGCTTCCCAGACAGTGGATTACTTTCCAATCCCACTCTTCACTCATCCATTTGCTATCAAAGCCCCACGCTCAGGAGTACTTGAGAAATGACTGACTATAACTGAAGAAGGGTGTCCATGTGCAGTAAATATGTAGGACAGGTAGCCTGGGAGGAATACAGAGAAATTGTCTGAGCAGCCAGGGATCAGGTTAGGAAAGCTAAAGCCCTGATAGAGTTACATCTGGCCAGGGATGTCAAGGGTGACAAGAAAAGCTTCTATAAGTATATTGGGGATAAAAGGAAGACTAGGGAAAATGTAGACACTCTCCAGAAAGGAATGGCAGGTTGCCCAGCACATGGAGAAGTCCTGGCAACTTGTACCTACCATACCTGGCAAATGGTATGCAATGCCATTTTTCCCTCAGTCTTCACCAGCAAAGACTCTAGCCACATCACCAAAATCACAGATGGCAAAGGCAGGAGAATGAACTGCCCACTGTAAGAGAAGATCAGGTCTGAGACCATCTACGGAACTTGAAGGTGCACAAGTCCATGAGATGTGATGAAGTATCTGCAGGTCCTGAGTGAACTGATGGATGAAGTTGCTAAGCCACTATCCATCATATCTGAGAAGTCATAGCAGGCCAGTGAAGTTCCCTCTGACTGGAAAAGGGGAAGCATAGCCCCCATTTTTAAAAAGCGGGTCATCCTGTCCAGACTTACTGGGCTATTCCACAACACACCTCAAAGATATTTAAGTGATATGCTCTTTTATGGGGCCTTCTTCGGCCCTCATTTTTAACAACACAGAACAGTTACTCTCTGTGGTACTTGATGAGTAATGGTATTCGACAAGCACTTGAGCACTGGTTGCTGTAGAGATGGCAGCTCAGTGTAGAAATCAGGGTCAAACAAATGCCAGTCGTGAAGTTGTCAGAGAGAGGGAAACTAGATGTGCAGCAGAGATGTAATTCAGATCTCCGCAAGATCTTCAGTGCTGAAGTGTCAAATTTTTACGTGCATAGTAACTTTTTGTCTGTTTTGTACTTTATCGACCTGGTTATAGGCTGGCCAGAAGTGCAGAGTGAAAGGAGGTGGCAGCAGGCTGTGGAGTGACTGTCACCACTGCCAGGAGCTGCTGGGGTCAGCTTCTGTGTGCGCCCCAGAAGCAATCAAAGATGGTGGCCACGCCAGGAAGCCTATCTGTTCCTACTCTAGGGTTTGCCCTGGCAGAGCAAAGCTGGCTTCAAGACAGATTCTATTTATTTATTTAGCATTCATCACCAACATAACTGTTCCAGCAAGGCTTTGCAGGGTAGCCTTAACCTTGATAAAATGACCACTGTACTGTTAACCTTTGCACCATGCCATATTTTAGGCAGGGCTGACTCCATTTTTAGTGAGATGTTCAGTGGAATGTAGTACCACAATCTGTCAGTCAATAAAAACGCTATTTCCTCCCCTGCTGATACATGTGCTCACCTGTTACGGTAATATTGAAAGCATGCCAGTGGCATCGTGTTTGTAAACAGTGCCAGATTGGGACTGCGTGCTCCATTCTGTAGGATGGTGTCTGTTGAGGGATGTGGGCATCACTCAATTAACCAGCTCCCTCTTTGTTTTCTCTGGATTTCTACTTGGCGTTTGCTCCTGGGGAGGCAGATCCTGTGGGCAGTTTTGTTTGCAGCTTAGGAAAAAGACACACTTCAATACGCTTACGCCGTATTTATCATCATCTTGCCCACTCTGAGAAGGAAGCTGCAGACATTGTGATGGATGGAGGATGACTTGACCAATTTTGCTGAGGTTCTCTAAGTGGCATTCTCCATCTTTGGACAGAGAGAAATTACATGGTGTAATTTCTTGTGGCTGTGCTGCGGAACTCACTCTTTAATCTCTCTGTAAATGTCCATTGCCTTCTAAAGGAGGTTTTGCCTACTTAAGTACTGAAGCTGCTGTACTGTGGTGTTTGGCGATGGTTCAGAAGAAAGGCTGCTCTTCACTCCTCCCACTTCTGGTTCTCTGGCGGTAAAGGTACAGCAGCATCAGGTCAGGGTCACATATAACATAAACCCCTCCCAATAATTTACTTGCAAATTAAACATACACATCCAGGGAAGAGGATACTAATGAATTCCTGTTAATAGAGAGCTTTGTCATTTAAACTGAGCTCTGGTAACAGCTACCCCTTATTTATATTAATATGATTTTGAATTGTTTCCAATGTATTATCGCTGAAGGGACATATTGTTAGATAAGAATATTAACGTGCTCCCTGAAGAACAGAGTTCAGTATTGTTTCCGATTTGTTATCCCAGTTTGCTTCTCACCGTGGATTTATTCTTTCCCCATCTGCCTCACGTTCCTTTTAAAGAAAGCTCCAAATAAATGACTCCAAATAGATGTAATTTTTCTCTGGCTTGTCTGTGGTGAGGTTTCCTTGGTGCCTATGGCCAGGATGACTTTCTCAGCTCCTTGCTGCCTCCTGGCTCTGTGGGAACAGTGCTTGCTGTGGGGCTGGAGGAGCTGGCAGTGGCCGGGGCTGGCCCTGGCCGGACCCTGCTCTGGGGCTGGTGGCACTGCGGAGGCTGGGGGTGCAGGGCCATGCCATGCGTCTCCCCGCTTGAAGAGCTGTGTGGAGACTGATGGAGGGTGGGTCTGGGGCTGATGACTCAGACTGTGGTAATTTGGCTAATCCCCTGCCGAATGTGTGGCACTAGGAAGTGACTTTTTCTCCTTAATCAGATGAATGAACAAAAAATGTGGCTGTTCCCTACTGGCTACGTTGTACTGAGTGCTGAAAAAAGCCCAGAGATTAAATAACAGCTCCAGAAATCAATCTCACTAGCTACTTATTGGGTTTTTTTCCCCCACTTCCAATATGCGGTGAAGATATAAGAGCCTAAAACTGCAGCAAAAAAAAGTCAGAAGATAAATACTCTGCTTTCAGACATTGACTTTCATTACATTTTTCAGAAGAAGAGACAAATTTCTGTATGTAATTTAGAGAATTGTGTATTAGAAAATGACAATGAAGTAACTTTGGCAGTAGAAAAATAACCGGTATACATTTTATTTGTTCTCTACTGTTCTTGGTTAGGGAATGAATCTTCTTTTTGCACCATGAGGCTCAGCCATAGGTTTTAACATAAATAATTTGGGATTAGCTCAGAAACAGCGATGTCTGCTTGCAGTAAAGAAGTATATCCTAACCAAGAGAAAACCATGGAGGAATTCCTGATCTTCCTCAGCTAGCAGCTTTAGAAAACTTACCTTTCAAGATATTTGATAAAATAGGCAAGTCGATGGAATAGCACACCTCCATGCTGACCTGCATGTGGTATGCCACACACTTACCAGATAGGCATCCTTTGAGCCACATTGCCGGTACTTAGACAATTCTCTTGGGTCAATATGCTATAGACATTAATTTTACTCTCTCTTTCACTCCTTTTTTGGATACCTTTTTTTTGGTTGCCATATTATGATCTTTTAAATCCTTAAATATCCTTATTTTTCTGCTGCTTTCCTAGCACTGTTCAGGTTGCAGGTTGCAGCAGAAATTATATTTCCTGTATAGCTTTAGAAATGCTGTCTTCCCACTGTGCAGAGCCATTGTATTTCTGCCCAAGGATTAGCTTGTCCTTTTCCCAGTGCGATGTGCTGACAGGGATGCCATGTGGACAGGGAGGGTGAACACGCTCGAGGGTGCTTGGTCTGTAGCTGGTGGAGCAGAAACCATAGAGGAAGTGTTAGGAATGAATAAGGAGCAAATATCTTCCATCACATTCTTCCCTCTCCTCCTCTTCACCATGTACTGTAAGTAAAAGTGAAGGAGGCTCTCAAACAAGAGGCAACAGCTAAAGAAGATTATAGATTTTGGGTGAGAATAGCCTCCAAGATTGGTCTAATCTGCACCAGAATATGGCAAAGCCCCTTTCTTCCTCTGTGAGCTGCATAGCCAGGCTTTTGGATATCTTCATGCCCCAGGGTGCAAGGCAAATCAAGTCTGATGGAGAAAATCCAAGACAAGCTTTCTCCTATCACATTTGAAAGGTTATCCTCTACCCCCAATCCTAAACATGTTGCCAAATGTGACTGGTGGGTGTTAATTAGAAGTTATTTTTACTTCCCATCCCCTCAAAAAAAAAAAAAAAAAAAAGAAAATCAACAAAACCCCAGGCTTATCTAAAGAAAAGTAGAAAAATTGTCAGTCTTATTGGACAGAGAGTAATGGAGAGATGCACTGCTCGGTCAATTTGTCCCACTGCGTATAGTTGGGCTTGTGGCTACGTGCAGATGCTGGATTCATCCAGGCGGATATCCATTAGGTTCATCTGTTTCATGTTGACATGAACTCAAGTGCTCTCAACAGGGGCTTGTTGTGCTGAGACTGTCACCTTGAGTAATGGCTCCTCATGTGATAACTCAATGTAACTATTGGATAGCGAATGACTTACCGAGGCTTTTTGTCGAACCACTGTACTGCACAAATTCATGTTTTTACAAATGGAGACCAGTGTTACAATAAATCAGAGTATTTGTTGCTCCTTGTACTTCCAGCATATTTAATTTATGCCCATAATCAGATGAACTGGTTGTGATTACGGACTTATTTTTGTTGTTGAAGGTGGTGGTGGTGAAATGCACCTCAAATGATCTTGTTCTCAGAACCAGCACACTGTCCTCAGTAACAACATACCCACCAACATGGAAAGACTGACAAATTATTATCACAGTTAAGGAATGAACCTCGCCTTGCATGGGTATCTCCTTTGCACTATGTAAAGCAATAGGTTGCACTGTTAATTTTGGAGATTTCTCCCTGAATGATGGGACACAAAAAGCAATGGGAAGAGACTTGGAATGAAGAGAGGTGGGAAACAGAGCAGGTTCATGGACTTGGAGGGAGGGAGCAGGCTTGAGGAGGAGGGGCAAGACTGAGAACTCAGTGCAATTTTGTGTCTCTGGTCCTGATTTCCGAGAAAGGGTTATTGTTCCGGTACAGTCAGTAGCATTAGATGAATATTTTATTGTACAGCTTGTTCTTTTTGGGCTGTAATACAGTAACTTTTTCTAGTTTTACTAATGTAGGCTGAATAAATTTCTTTAATAACTGTCAGGATATGTGGGTTTGCTTTCTCCGTTCGACGATGGCCTTTTTATGTCATTCCCTAATCTGGTCTGGAAGGAATTCGCACAGGGCATTGTACAAGGCATGCACATAGCGCAGTCTCCTTGTGCTTGTGGCTGGCAAATCCAACTTGCATGGAGAGTGATAAATGATCTCTGGTCTCTCTGTTACACCAGTGATGTCCCAAAAATGACAGTCTTCAAAAATGCATAAGAAACTGAGGTGCTGCCTGCCTGGTTTTTTTTTTTTTTCCTAGAGCAGACCAGCACATAGACTAATTTGTAGCCTTAGGTATTAATTTTGCCACAAACTGTGCTAACTGTGAATGACTGTGTCTTTCATGTTTCCAGGCTAGTGGGATACAGGAACTGGGTGTGCTGGAAGCCGCCCCTCACTCGTAATGCCGCATTTGGGGAGTGCTTGCTTGGTAGGGATTTTGGGAAAAGAATTCTTGACAGCCTGATGTGCAGGGCTGCCATAGACTGATGGGATAAAGTTTTTGCCCCACATGCTTGCTCTGACTCCACAGAAATGATCCTATACAGAGTACAGGCAACAGAGTGGGTTAGGCAGAAGAGGGGATGAATATTTGATCTTTGAAATTATTCTGTATTTAACTTTAAAGGCTTCTGAAGAGCATTTGCTCCCTCCAGGCTTCTTCTCTTGCTTTGCTTCTACTGTGATAAGGGAAAAAGATTTTTTTTTTTCTTTTCTTTTCTGATTTACAATGGGAAATATCTTGGTTATAGTTTAGTGCTACTTTTCTCATCTCACATCACAGTATTTAGCAGAGGAACAATTACCTCAGCACCTGAATTGCCACTGCACGGTCCACAGACCCTGGATTGGGCAATTTCAGCAGCTTTAGATGAAATACATTTTCTTCCCACCCACATAGTCTTTCTGCAGTAAGCTTCACCCATTTTGCTTCAGTGCAGTCAGCACGATGGTTGGTGCTTCACAGGTATAAAGCACTGGTTCTCTTCAGCTCCGCCTCGGAGAATTCATGCAGAGAAGTGGTTTTGGTATGTAGTGCAAAGTATGAAGTCTGTGTATAAAGTTTATTGACATTTCTGAGAGTTATTGATGACTGCCTGATCCCCAGTCATTTGTTTGACACATGTAGCGTGAAGTGAGTGACAGCACAAAAGACTGTAAACCAGCTTCCGTATTTTAATCTGGCTTTTCAACAAGGGGAGGGAGATTGTTTCCTGGCATTCCTCCACAGCTCTGCACAGCTGAAATTAAATTGCTAGAATGCAGCCCTAAGAGATTTTAATTTACATTTCAATAGTCCAAAGTAGCAGTTAGTAAATCTCCTTGTTGGAGTAAGCTTCAGGTTCTGGTTAATCACTGAAGTTTTTGATACTGGGGAGAAATAAGTGTTTGACTTTGAGGGCTGAGGTATAATTTCCTTTGGTGTGGAAGGGTATGAGCATGGGAATGCTGCCCCTCTGTTAGAAGAGTTTAAAAATGTATCAACCCACAGCTTTTAATTACTGCCACCTCAGCTGAGGAGTGATGCAGCAGGAGCAGAAATGTGTAAACCAACACCGCTCAGCCTGTGGGCAGAGGAACACTGCAGTCCATCCTCCCCTCCCATGCCCACCCCACCTCCTGTGAAGAATTTATTAATTCACTGGAGCCAAAAAGATCAGGAAGTGCAGTTTTGTGCATAGAAAGAGGAGGAAGGTGGCTAGGAAATTAGGGATATGCCCACGACCTTGCTGCCAAGCCCTGGCAGACTCCCTTGTCTTCCATCCCTCTGCTGAGGGCATAGGAAGCTCTCAGCAGCGCTGCTGCCATGTCAGCCCTCCATCCCATCTCCAATCCCTTTCCACCCCTGCCCTATCCCTAGTCAGTCCTTTATTCTATAGGACCAGTTTGGCGGCACAGCTGCCGGGCAGGAAGATGGCTTCCCATGTAACATGCTTTCAATGGCTTGGACAGCCTTGAACAGCGTATTTTATTCTGCGGTCAGTGCAAGAGAAGGTGTTGTAGCAGTTGGCAGAAAATACTGAGACGTGTCTGCAGCATGGGTGGCACAAGGCATCCTGTCCTGCTCGCTGCCTGCGCAGCTGTGAGGGGCGGTGCTGCCGCGAGGAAATGAGTCTGTCAGAGAGAGTTAAAAAAACAAATTACTGTAGTGGGGAAGGAAATCTGTTCCTAGCTTACTGGTGTTTAAAAGAAGCCGGACTGCTGGTTTCTGCAGATCCTTTTCTCCTTTCATCTTCTTCCCTTTCACAACGGAAGCATTCCCTCACTACCCAGACCTCTCCAACACAAGGACGATGCGGTGGGGAGTTACATTCTGACCTGGCAGTGGCTTTTCCAACCCCTGTCTGCAGTGTCTGTGCCAAGGGAGGAGGAAACATGGAGGTGGCCCTGACAACAGCTGATGAGAGCACCCTAGGCCGTAAGGCAATGCTCTGATGTGTGAAAACACTGCGCCTTTATCTTTAAAAGTCTTCCTTGTACTGTGGCACTTCTGGGACTTGCTCCTGCAGAAGGTAGGTGCGATGGATGCCTGTCTTATTGTGATACTGTTACGTACAAGTGGACTGAAAAAAACCTTAAAAAGAAGGGGGACGATATCCCAGTACAAAAATCCTGAAGAATCCCATTGCAGAGCCCTTCTGTGGAGTTATTATCTTTCTACCTTTGGCACATTTTTTTTCTCTTTGGGAGGAAAAATGTATTACAATTCTGGAATTAAACACACCTTCCAATAAAGTAATGCTAATCAAGTCTCATCTGACATCAAAATTGCTTTTGATAAAAGCAGTTGAAATGTTAAAAGTGCATGTTGGATGAGAGAATAGTCATCTGAGCATCAGCACGGTTTCCTGAAGCAGAAACAGAAAGGTAAGCCCCAAGCATCCGTCTGATTAGAACCTAAAAGGATTTGATTATGCCACTGAGCATGCTGTGGCGTGGACTGTCAGGGTGCTATCTTTTCCTTTACCTCTCTTTATACTTTCTTTCTAGTGTTCTGTTGCCCTTCCTTCAGATGTCTTCTGTGTCTCTTCTGGAAAATAAAAGCCCCAGTCTCATTTCCCAGAACCCCCATGTGTGCCAACTGCTCTGTGAGTTCCACAGGGCGTGGAAAAGCTGTGTGGTGGAAAAATCAGCTGGGCTGACAGATACAGCTGCAGTATGTTTACCTTAAACTTAAAACCCAAAGCCCCTAAACCTAAGAACCTGCTTCCTCGAGGGTCACCTCCCGGATTACTCTGGCAGCAGCTACAGATGTTGACAGATGCCATAAGCGCTATAAGACATTACAAGAAATGGACCCAGGTACCGAGTGCGGGTTATTGTAAAGAAGTACCCTATACACTTAAAAAAATAATTTTATAGCAAATGAATGTATGAGGCAGCCAGTGACCTCTGATAGCGTGGATCTGACTCCCTTAATGCTTGACAAATGGGTTAAGCTCAGTGGCTGGCTTTGGAGGAACGGAGCATGCACTCAGCCCAAGTGTAAGCATTTTTTCCAGAGTAACAGAGAAGTTAATATGCTACAATAAAAGCAGCTGCTTTATTTAATGACCCATTTCATCATGTAATTCTTAACTTTAGCTATGAAAAGCCATCAGTTTTCAAGAAGGCTGGGAGTGTCTCAGCAGTGACATGCCTGTTATCTTATTTATAAGGGAAGGGAAGATGCAAATGAGAGCTGTAAATTATTTCTGCCTATGCTGGAGGTGTTGTCTTCTGACTGGGCCTAGCAGAGCGACCCTCGGGTTGTCTCTATCTCATGCCAGGCAAACACCTCTTCCTTGTCCCTTTCCCTCCTCCCTACTTGTCAAAAACGTTGTGTGATTACAGGGAAAATGCAAAAAAATGTTTTAGAAGAGTTCTGGTGCTGGACTGCAGACTCTGCAGGGTGATGCTGGAGTTTCTCTTGTGTGATGCAGACAAGGGTCAGTCAGTGATGGTGCTCTAACATTTGCCACTCCTCTTTTCTTCATCCTCTAGGATGAAGATCCTGAGGAAGGAAAATGAGGAGCTCTGCTCTTACTGTCCAGCAACTAACCTGGTAAATAAATGGTAACCACAAATTATGCTTCTTTGTGGAATACACTGGAGCAGATGTGATCACTTGCATACCATCACATATGTTCCTTATTTCTCCAGAAAAATGATATTAAAAGAATGAGATACAATAAAATATAAATTATTCAGCAAGCGTTACTAACTGGAACATAATGCTATGCAGTTGTATCTTTTGTGTTTGAGAATGAGAACAGTTCTGCTTGTTCTTATTCAAAGTCATCAAGTAAATCAAGCTTTTAGTGTTGCAGAGCAAACATGCTTCCAGAAATGTTTCTAATTTGCACATGAAGTATTTCTTTTTCAGTCTTGGGGTGATCAGCACTTCATATACTTCTCTAGCTTGTTCTTCATAGTTGATTCCTTCAGACGCTGCTTTATGGTCCGATCTGGTGTGGGCTCAGTTCAAAATGGCCATAACAGAATTCCCAGCAGGTCCAGAAGAAAATGTGAAATATGCAAAGCTACATAAAAGGCATAAAATCCACAAAGTTAATTTGCAAACTGTGACATGCCTAAGCAGTCATTACAGCTCTAGTTGGGAAAAAATAGAAAAAAAATGTTTTAAACAGACAACTGGAAGTAAAGCTCGTGGCCTGTCAGGTAGCTCATCTGGGCAGGTTAATTCAGTCCAGATGATTTCTGTAGTCCATTTCCTAGCGCAGTTCCACAAACATCTGAGCTGCGCAGGTGGAGGGGCAGCAGCTGGGGAGAGAAGGGATGGCCTTCACCCCTGAGTGTCACCAGAGGTGCTGCACTGAGCCATCTGGGTGTCAGAGGCTCCTCAGCCGATGGGGACCCCTGGGGACCTGTTTGGCAGTGGGAAGTGATCTGCAGCGGATCCTTGAAGTCACTTTAAGTGCTCAAATCCATACTTTTCCCAGGTGAGTGTACTTGTAAAACTGTGTGATAATACATGAGATAAGATGAAGGTTGGCTGAAAGCCCATAGCAACCTCTAACTTAGTTAAAAATATAACTTTCTTATCTGGTATGCTTTTTACAGTTTAAAATTTACTCTGGTAGCTTTTATGATGTCCTGTAGTTTTACTCTGAGGAACTGAACTTCTTTTCTCCATTAATGAATACCTATCAAACAGGCAAATATTTTTTTCCTGTGTGCATGGTAATGGTTTTAAAATAGAGGGAGGTAGATTCAGATTAGGCATCAGGAAAAAATATTTTACAATCGGGGTGGTGGAACACTGGAACAGGTTGCCCAGAGAGGTGGTAGATGCCCCATTCCTGGAAAACATTCAAGGCCAGGTTGGATGGGGCTCTGAGCAACCTGATCTAGTTGGAGATGTCCCTGCTCCCTTCAGGGGGGTTGGACTAGATGACCTTTAAAGGTCTCTTCTGACCCTAACTATTCTATTCTTTTATGCTTTTCTCCCATGTAATGTCTTCTTTTTTCTTTGTCTTCCAGTTTGCTGCAGTGTTCTGGTTTTGTTAGTGAGGGGGGGCCTAAGGTGGTAGCTTCTGTAGGAAACTGCTAGAAGTCGCTCCCCTTTGTTCAGTGGACTCGGCCGGGCCTAGGGTGGACCCACTGCTGGCCAAGGCCGAGCCAATTGGTAGCAGAATGTCCTGTGATAACGCCTCTGCGATAACGTATTTAAGTAGGGGAAAACAGGAAAAAGAGGAGGAGAAGATGTGAAGCAGCTGAGCGGGGGGCAGAGAGGGGGAGGTGCGAGCCTCATTGGCCTTGCAGGCCTCACCCTCTGGCCTCCCGCCGGGCAGCCGACTGGGCCCAACTCAGCCCGGCCCGGCTGCAAGAAGTGGAAAGGAGATGAGAAGTGAATAGGATGTAAAAAGGATCCTGAGAGACGTCTGCCAGCCTGTTGTGAGGAATGGCTGCAGAAGCCAAGGTCAGTGAAGAAGGAGGGGGAGGAGTAATATGGCTCCTGGCCAAGATTCCTCTGCAACTCGTGGTGAAGACCATGGTGGAGCGGGTTGTCCCCCTGCAGCCCATGGAGGTCCACGGAGGGGCAGAGATCCACCTGCAGCCCGTGGAGGACCCCACGCCAGAGCAGGTGGAGGCCTGAAGGAGGCTGTGGCCCGTGGAGGGCCCGCTGGGACAGCTGTTCTAGAGGGACTGCACCCCATGGAAGAGATGACCCACGCCGGAGCAGTTTCACGAAGGACTGTGGCCCGTGGGAGGGACCCCACGCTGGAGCAGAGGAGGAATGCGAGGAGTTCTTCCCCTGACGATGATACAGCGGCGTAAAACAACGCGTGATGAACTGACCGCGACCCCCATTCCCTTTCCCCCCCCCCGTGCCGCTCGGGAGGGGAAGGTAGTAGAGATAACGTTAAGCCCGGGAAGAGGGAGGGGTGGGGGGAGGTTATCTTGTTCCTTGTCTCATTCTCCTGCTAATTTTAGAAATAAATGAATAGTTTTCCCCAAGTCGAGTCTGTTTTGCCCGTGACGGTAACTTTAAGGATTTCTCCCCGTCCTTATCTCAAACCTTAAGCTGTTTTTTCTTATATCATCTCCTCCTATTCTCTCGGAGGGTGGGGGGAGTGAGAGACAGACTGCGTAGTCTGGTCCTGATCAGGGCTGAACTACGACATGCAGTCCTCATGAAAGTCTCCTGTGACCATGACTTTGGATCAAAGTTCAAAGTTGGTCACCAAAGACTCCCCTTGGCCTTTTGTAAGTCAGGACTTACTCTTTTCTGCCATAACTGGAGGCAGAATAGCCTCAGGATAAAGGAAAACAAAAATACAAAACATCCCTACTATGGTGACATGACCTTGAAGGGGATCCCCTTTATCACGAACTCTCTCTGCCCCTTGTGTATGGATAGGTCTTCTAGAGACAGTGGAAGTGATGTGTTTATTTTCTGAGTTTCTCTCTTAGTGTTCAAGGTGAGTAATTGGAATTTCATTCTCTCTTCGCTTACCCACGATTTTCAGAATTCACGTCTTAAAGGGTGTTTTATCTCTGGAGAGCTAATATATAAAATTTGTATGTTCCTATGGAGCAATTTCATTTCCTGTGTGTATACAGATTTGCATTTGTTTCTACCCATTGCTGATGAATTTCCTGAGTTTTTTGTGCTTATTTTTCCTCTTGCTCTTGCACCTGGAAAGGATTTTCTTATGACTTTCTGGAAAAAAGAAAACTGCTAAATAAGTCCTGGTTTGCAGTGCCAGATTGACCTCCCACTTAGATCTGTGGGAGGACACTAAGGGCACAGAGAAAGGACAGCCTGTGAAAACTTCAGTGATGGAGGTTCTTTATGGCTCAGGAGTAACACAGAAGGAGTCAGAAATACCCATCTCCTTTTTTTTTGTGAAATTAACAACTGTCATGTGAAGTAATGAAGACATGGCAAACCCTTTGATGCTGTTTGTGTAGAACTGGTTTGTAAAGTTGAGTTGGTTTTGAAACAAGATTCTGTTAGAGACATACCACTGAGACCGCATCCTGAAGATCAATAAAACTTTCAGGCATGCGGAGGACACCAATTTATGAATGACCATTTCCTCTGCAGCATGTAATAATATTTATTGTAGAAGTTAGAGTCAGTTTTAAAAGGTTTTTAACTATGTTCTGAATGGCATCCATCAGAGGAAACACAGAGGGCAGCAGGTTTCCCATTGAGTCCAGGTGTAATGGTCACAGGTCCATAGTTTCTGGGTAAGAGGTACGAAGGCAAAGACACTGAGTGTTTCTTCATGCACACCAAATACCCTTTTCTTTTAGTGGTAAGGTTTAATATAATCCATGTCAATGTAATGTCATTATTCTAATGAGCAAAGAAAAGCCTTCATTGCTCTAGTTTCACTCCTACAGGGAATGAAACAGCAAGGCGGTGTTATCGGCGTAAAGTAGACCTTTGGTCTCCACATAAAGTTTGGTGGTGTGCAGGAATCTATAGAGAAGGAATTAGTTAGCTAGGTTAGTGAGAAAGGAAAATAAATCTGCATAAGCCTCTGGGGTTTTGGTTTATTTTGGGTTTTTGAACAGCACAGACTTACTTTTGTTAGTTTTGTTAGTGTCTAATTCTCTCAGCAAACAAATGGTTTCTGCCACAGCATCAGAAATCACACGTGCAAAATATCAACTTACGTAGATTTCGTTAGCTAGGAGAGTGTAAGTTCAGGCATGTTTAAGGGTCCCTTAAAAATATAAAACATGTTGTTTAAGTTCCTGTACAAAATGTTATCCAATTGCAGATATTAGGACTGAAAAATAGGAATTTGTGAGTCTTTACAGGCTTACTTGCAAGCTCTCAAAGCATCCACAAGACAAGAAAAGCTCCTGATAGAGAAATTATGAAACTTATTTATGAAAAAAAGTTGATATTTATTAGAAAACTGAAATGCTTGTAGCAGATTCCTGTGCCTGAGGGAAATGCTGGCTTCTCAGGGCATCAGATTATTTTAGCGATAAACATCCGCCACCCAGAGAGGCCGGGCTCATTAACTCAGCTGGGCAGAGAGGAGGCTCAGGTGCAGTTTGGCTCACCTGCCAGCTGCAGCCCAGCAATGCCATCCCTCCCTGGTCCCGCTGCAATCCACCCCGGATAGGCTGCAGAGTGGGGAGAGCAAGTCATGGAGAAACTGCAGACTGATCCTAGAGCAAAAATGAGCCTTTAGTAACTGGAAGTGTAGCGAAAACAAGGGAAGAGGGAGGGTGGGAAAGGACTCTGTTCATCCTCTCACTATCAGGCTGGGATCTGGGGCTTCCAGCATCACTGGCACCCACTCCTCCTCCTGCCAGGGGGCATGGGGTGGTTTTGACTGCATACTCTATAGCTGTATTTCTGGCAGGACATGCTGAAGTTCTAATAACTGTTTCTCGAGAAGAGAAAAAACAGTGCACGGATTAATTTTCCTTTTCCTGCCTATCCCGAGTTAAACTTGGTATGTGAAAAGCATCCCAGCCTTATAGACATTTCCAGACAAAAGTTTCGTAATGTAAACCTAAAGCTCTCCTTTGAGAATAACAATCCTAAATCCATTTTTCTTCAGTGTAACGCCTGCTTTAATAATGACTATCCTCTCATCAATTTTCATCTATGGAGAACGGAAGTGGATAAATCTGTATTTTTCTGTATTACCTACAAATTGGCTACATGTTGCCACTACAACTTCATTAGAAAGTTTTTTTTTTCTTTTTTTAAGTTTAAGCAACCTGGGCATTACATTGTTGAAAAGAAGTGATAGACACTCTTCTGGTTATTCTTGTCCATATGGGTGTTGTACTACTGCACTATCTGGTAGCACTGCTATAGAGAAGGTTTTCTTTACATTGACTTTCTCATTTGTATCCAGGTACACTGCACATAGTTAATGATGGCTGACACTTTGCTGCTTCAAAAACAAAATGAGAAGTTAAAATCTCAATTTTTCCATGTCTATTTCCAATGATTGAATTGGCAAGGACAAAAATCCCCCTCAGGCTGTGGACAGTGCTTGCATCAAATAATTAACAGAACTTTTGCTGCATAGTTTATTTTATCTTCTGAAAATGCTTCTTAAATATAGTGACAGAATAATGATGCATATGACAGACGAAATCACACCAAATCATTAAACATTTATTTCTCAGACTGCAGTGCTGAAGGACAATTGTGAGTTTGAGTCTCTGTTCCATGTCTTACTGCAAAGCATCCATAGGCATTCTGTCAAGCACTAAGTAGTGTAGCGGTTTGAGACAATTGGCTACGGAACAATGAAAAAAAAGTAATGTAATTTTTAGTTAAAATGTTGTATATACTCTCTGAAACAGCAGATCATTATATAATGTCGCTCACTAAATGCTAAAAGATGGAATTAGGTGCTGAGAGTGTCCTGTACCTGTGCTATATTTAGGGGCATAATTTGTGTCCAATGAAGGCTACTCATGGGTGCATGTGTTCATATATTCATGATGACTTGCATAAAGGTGTTATTTGGTGTCAATTTTTTCTAAGAAGTTTATCTGTCACTGCTTTTTCTAACAGCATGTTCCAGCAGAGAGCCCTTGCCCTCCCAGAGAGAAACCCATCCCCAGGAGATAACCACGATTTCAAACAACTGAGGAGTTTCGAAACATTACAGACTCCTGCATATTGGCTGGCTGGTTCTCAAGTTAAAGATTTATAATACATTTAATATGGATGAAAAGAACCATGAGTTGTAAACTATTAATGGAAGAGCAGTGGACTTGTGCAATCAGGTAAGGTCACTTGCTATGCGCTGTTGGGAAAGAATAGATTCGATATCATTTAGATCAATGCTCTTCAGTACATTCTCTTAAAACATCCCAATTTCCAGGCAGCCTGTAAACTCCAACCATTTCCTGAAGCAATTAAGGAAGTATAATGCAAAAGCAAAGCAGAGATGAAAACAAAAATGAAATTGCAACTGTAAAACATGGAGTAAACTTAATGTCACTTCTCGCTTAGTCATAGCTAAGTGCTGTTAATCATCTGCTCTTTGTAGCATTGTCAGGTGAATGTCTCAGATTTTAGGTGATTTATGTGCCTGTTGTTCACTTTGCAATGCAAATGACTGGAAGGGCATGTGGTCTGTTGCCAAATGTCAGCTGGGAAGAGGTAACCTGAAGCTTTTTTTTTTCTCTGGGAGTATCTTAAGCTCCTCTTGAATCCACCCACAGGATGTGTAACCTTTTTCTAATTTGATCATAAACATCTGGTTGTGTAAGTACCACCATACCATCAGAATATCTCATCTTTGCAAATCCTGTAGCATAACTCTTTGTACTGTAAATACTTACAATAACATATGGCCAAGATTTGGGGTCATGCATCTGGTGATATTTCTACTGGCACTTACAGACCGAGGGCTGAACATACGCATTTTGTACAGCTAAATTAAAATGTGGGGTTTTTTTTAAGGAATAAATCTAAAAGAAGGGTGAAAAATAGACCATGACTTTTGTGTGGACAGACAGGACAATAGAGAATGCTCTTGAAAAAGGAAAGATAATTCAAGTAACTTAATTTTTGTTGTACAAGCCCTAATCAAACATGTTAGGCCAAATGGTTCCCTCATCTCTCTGTTTCAGAAGTAACTATAGCAAAGCTCAAAGCAATGCCTGGGTTGAAATGTAGATGTTTTATATATGTTTAAAAGCTGCTGATTGATAGACCTAAGTTCAGACTCCATGCTAGTAAAAGTAGCTTGGCCTTCATCCTGCCACAGGATAGGAAATCCTTGAAGCTGCTGGGCTCAAACCTCACACTGCATTCATCTGGTTCCACAGTAGTGGTTTTTAAACGATTTTTTTCTTCAAGAAGCTAGAAATCTGTGTGAATTTAAAAAAAAAAAAAGTGAAACCATTAAGCTGTCGTTATTCTTTAGGTGTTTTCCATTGCAGTTACCTTTATGCCTTAGGCTGAGAAATTTATCCCCTCTTCCAGGTCCATGTTGAACTTGTGTAAAACCCCAGTCTCCTCTCAGTTGTTTCAGTTATTTCTGAATGTTGATTCAGTGATTTCTGAGTACCTAAGGACAAAATTTTGGAATCACAATAATGCCAAGAAATATCTACTTGTTACTCACCAGCTTTTTCTAGCATTGTGTTCTGTTTAATCTTAGAATAATCTAGCACTCCCTTAGGTAAGAAATAGCTGTGTATGAAACTTTTGGCATGATGGAAATTTGTATGTGGCCCAGTTGTCTAGTTTGCTCTGGCACTTCACAATATGTTGTCTTTTAAGAGAAGAATAATAAATTTTGGCAGCTAGTTTAATGGGGGAATGCTGAGCTGCTGTTAGATGGAGCTCTATATTTTCTGTTCTCTCAGGGCAGTGTCTTGCTGCTACTGTTTACTTTTTGTTTCACAGTAAGTTATTTGTTAAAGACACTGAACTCTTTGTTTGGCTGGGATGGGTAGCTGACTAACTGGATTTATCTGAAGACAGATGTGACACTATGAAATCCTAAATCCATTGCTGTCTGGAACTGTGATGGTTCTCAGAAGATGACATATGCTCCAAGTATCACCTTTTCACAGTTCAAGTAGAAAAGATATTATCAGTTCATTCTGGAAAAATGCATGTTCACATCCCTTAGTGCAGCCTGCAAATGTCTATTCTTCTATGAAGGTTCCTGACAAATTTCAGCTTACCTTTCTGGATTTTAAATGTTTTAAGCAACCAGCGAGCACATACTGTAAGTCTCTTGTAGTAAGGGTGTCGATGACTTGAGGAGTGTAAATTCCTGGATGTCTGCAGAGTTCTCTATATCTTTTCATGTCTTTTTCCCCTTTCCTGAAGCTTTGTCAAACCTTTTTTTTTGTTAGTCTGTAGTAGTTTTTTTTTTTCTACATTTTTTAATGTTTTATAAGCCTATTTAATCAGTCCATTATTCAGTAATATAAAAGTAATTTGAATGATATGTTCTCCGATAGTCATAACTTGGCCTAACACCAACAGGATAAACAGCTCCATAGTTCTTTCTACATCACCATCTATTTATTCTTTCCTCAGGCTTGACTTATGGGATAGACCTTATTTATTTCTCCTTATGTGAGCAGCAATGCCATGTACCTCTACTCGGTTAACAAGTCTGTATAACTGCAGAGCTCTTCAGTCATGCTTTGATTATGTTTATCTTCAAGATTTTCACTTTACATGATCTTATCATACACATTAAAGGTGGATCTAGAGGCCATTGAGGTAATTCATTGACTTTAGCGAGCCTCATTTCTGTCCTCATGGAAACACTCAAACTTTTACATGATAAACATGAATTTGGAATACTTCTGTTTGTCATCTGTTAAGTAAATTCTTAATTAGCACTTATTTTTTAAAAGTATAAGAATGTCACCCTGATATCTAGTGAATACTGTGTCTTACCAACAGAACCTTTTCTTAAGCTGACTCTTGCCATTCAGAAAAGTTGCCTTAAATGTTTAAATTGGATCTAATTCTCCACACAGCTTCTTGAATTGGAGTAATATATTTTATGTAAGTCCTTTTTCTTCACCATTAACTGCTGGGATTCAATGCAGCAACATTACACTTTTCAAAACCTGTTGAATTCATCTACCATTTGAAAGGAGACTTTGCCCAGTTCATATATATAGAAGGAGTTCATATTTGTTCTGCAAGTTATTTCTCACTTCTGAAATTCATTCCCTGCTATGTGCAAAGGTTGTGTTAGGTTTCTGCATGTGGTTTCAGATTTACGGCTGCACTGGTATTGCTAATCACAGGAGGCAAGTCTGAGATGGAAAAAGGAGCTAGGAATAGTTGGCAGTTCCCTGAAAAGCTATATTAAATGTTCAGATATGAATCATTTCAATGAGGAGGAAGAACAGGAAGTGCTGTAAGAAAAAGGTTAGCTAAAAGCAAATTCTAACTCCAAAAAGAGTGGCTGTAGAGATTTGGTCAAGTTACTAAGGATGAATTGTAAAGAATGAAATAGAAATGAGAGAAAAAAATCAGAAAAACCAAGGCATACAAAGCTAAGCAAACCAAGAATGTGCAGTATAAAATACATCATTATGTAGGTATAACAGAAGTGGAAGAAAAACCTTCCACTCGATGAAGAGGGAAAGTGGTGGACAGATGAAACCTGAAACATAGAAATACTTAAAGCTTTCTTAGCTTCATTCCTCAGATTATGACTTGGCCAACCACTATTTGAGCTGACAATAAGTGAATGAAAGCTCACGTTAGACCAGTGGAAAGACTGAAGGGATTTGTTTTCTCTTATTCAAAATAAAGAATTAAAACCTTCTCTCCCTAAGAAGATAAAGTTAGGTACAGAGTTTTCATTCCTTCAGAATTTCACCTACCCTCCAGAAATTCCCAAAGATTAATGACTCTTGATTGGTTCAGCCAGTTCTTCCAATGTTCTGGCACAGATGTAATGATCCAGATAATTTGTTAAACTCTTCTCCCATCAGTATTTCCATTGATCTAACCTGAGCTCTCGTCCAGGTCATCTAGTCCAACCCCTCTGCAAGGAGCAGGGACATCTCCAACTAGATCAGGTTGCTCAGAGCCCCATCCAGCCTGGCCTTGAATGTTTCCGGGGATGGAAGCCTCTCTGGGCAACCTGTTGTTAACCTGTTATTAAAGGAGTACTTATTTGTGGAAACAGGTTGCTTAGAGAGGTTTTGAACTCTTCATTGTGGTGCATTTTTAAGATTAGGTTAGACAGGCATCTACCAGGAATAGTATAGATACATTTGATCCTGCTTAAAGGTAAGAAATGGATTATATTGTCTCTCAAAGTTCCTTTCAGGTTAGATGTCTATTTTTTATAATGTCATTATTAGAAATGTGTATTTTGAGTGTCTCTGTATCTTATGTTATTTACCAGTATATATCTATCTATCTATCTATCTATAAATACTTGCAGCTGAACTCTGTTGTATTTTCACATCTGATACTACGTATTTAAAACCCAGACCTTTTTAAAATTACCACTTCTTCTTCTTTCCCTCCCTGAATTGTGTGAAAACATACCAAAACATTGAGGGAAATCCTCCACTGAATTACTAAAAATAAGCAACATTAAAAAAAAAATCTATGAAGAACTACCCAAAATATACAGGGGAAAAAACCCCATAGAAACATGTTACTAGGCGGAAGGGGTTTATAAAACAGGTACAAATAAAAATATTCAGTAGCGAACGCAGGTCAACAGTTAAAAGTGTGTTTCCAATAAATATGTAGATAGCACTTTTACAGTAGTGTCTTTGCCCGAGTCTGTAAATGAACGTGGACAGTGTGAATGCACGTGTCAGGAAGGATGAGCCAGTAACACCCTGACCAACAACTTTCCAAGGGCTGCATTTCTTAAAATGAGAGAAAGTCAGCCAAATAAAGGGGGCCTACAGGAAAGATGGGGAGAAACTCTTCAGGAGGGCCTGTTGCAATATGACAAGGGGTAATAGTTTTAAAATAGAGTGAGGTAGATTCAGATTAGACATTAGGAAAAAAATTTTTACAATAACGGTGATGGAACAATGGAACAGGTTGCCCAGAGAGGTGGTAGACGCCCCGTCCCAGGAAACATTCAAAGCCAGGTTGGATGAGGCTCTGAGTAACCTGATCTAGTTGAAGATGTCCCTGGTCCTTGCAGGGGATTGGACTAGATGACCTTAAAAGACCCTTCCAACCTATGATTCTATTCTAGGATTTCTTCTCTTTCCCTTTTCTTAAGCCGTTGATACATTCTAAGTGCTAGTCAAAACACCTGCTCTGCCAAGAAAACTACCTTCAGTGCATGTTCAATTAGCCAAATGGTATAATGTCTCCAATTATAGACCTGCAAAAAAAAAAAAAAAAAAAGAGAGATTATGCAAATGATGAAGACTTGAGGCAAAGTTCTTCATCCAGTCTGTATGCTGTCACCTGCAGGACACAACTCTCCTACCTGCAGGGAGAAAGTGGTGGTAGGAAGCATCCCGGTGCAAGGTGACCTCCTCTGCTCTTCAGCTTCCTAACAAGGCACAGATGTGCACTGTCCATAATGGCACAATCTCTCTTTGTTCTTTGCTGATTATTGCAAAATGATACATGACCAGTGGCTTTCATCTTTTTTTCAATCTATTAATGCTTCAGCACTTTTCAGGAGAGCTACGGAATCCTGCATAGTCTATTTATTAGTCTGTTTATAACAAAATGCTGGGTTTAGTTACTTTTTGTGGACCTAGAAATATAAATTTCCTGGGAGTCTGTAGACCACAGGAGGAAAATCACCGCATTAATAATGCAGTATAAGTGATGAATACACAGTGCTGTACAATTTCTGCCACTAAAAACCGACCTTGTGCTGTGAGAGACCTGGATCAGAAATCATTGTTCCATTCAGCTAACTACAAGATTACCAAAACCTCCTCTAAGAGATGATCTCTTTTCTGAAGGGTTTATAATCTGTGTTTTAAGCCAGTGCAAGGACTTGATAAGCAGATGGTGGGCAGTGTAGCACAGAGGATTTTGTGCAATTAACCTGACAGCGGTGGTCACAGACCATCTTCTGCCAGCTCAGCTTCTGTTTAGCCTTGGGCTATGGCTGCTTTTAACAACAGGTCTCGGATGTCCTTGTCCCTCAGACCGTCCCCTTTCTTCAGAGGCATCTTCATACCCTTTCCTTTCCTTTCTGGACCTTTCAATTTCTTCCTAAATCATCTTCATACTTCCCTGCGGCCTTTTCACTGTTTTCCCTGATATTCATATCCTTCTTAGTTTTGGTTTACCAAAGCAAAATATCTTACACTTCAAACAGCAGCTATAGGAAATAATAACTGTTAATCTTTCATTGTGCCCTCTCTCTTTTTTGTTTAAAACATCTTTGTTTTCCTTGGCTGCCTGTTATCTCTTTTAGTTTATGATTCTTGTTACAGAGATTGGGATTTTTTTGCAGCACCTGCTAAAACAGGTTTTAAATGTGTTGGCACTTAGATGTCTGTTCTAGTCCTCTGTCAAATAATATTAAAAATAGGATAATTAGAAAGCTTTTGGTTTTGAATACACAAAGATCAAACAGAAAACTTGCTGCAAAAGAATATGGAGTTTTAATGGGGGAGACATAGTAAAAGAAATATTCTATTTTTGCTGGATTTTGGATAGAAATTTAGAGAATTGTCCTCTTTATTAAAAACCATTGTGTTAGATATGACTGTGCAAAAAGATTGATCAATAATTTTAGCTTCATTTACAATAGAAATATCCTAAGAATGGCCAGAGTGCATTCTAGTTTGAATTGCATTGGTAAGAGTAAGACTGGCCTGAAACTTTTCTGAATGTTGAATTTAATTCACCTTGAGTGAGTCTTACACAAGCAACACCTAAAGGATTCACACCATGCGGTTCGGGTGATTTATTTTGGCTAAGTCAAAGGTGTACGTATGTGAAATAACAGATATGTAAGGGCTTCTTTTTCTCCCTTGGTTTAACTTCTGTCTCAGCAACACCTAACTAATACCAAAAATTATGTCTTAGAAACACCCTTAGATGTCTAGAAACCCTGCTGCAGTTGTACTGTTATTATCATCCAAAAGATGAAACCTTCCAGGACAGAAAGAAATCAGTAAGGGATTTTGTATAAGTTTTGGTAGTGTCATTCTGTCTTTTATTTAGAGGCTGGGCCAACCTTCCCTCCTTCCTTCTTTTTTTCCTTTCTTCCTAGCTTCCTTCCTTCCAGTTAAATTAGTTTATTATTCACATATTTCTCACTGTGAGCACATTAAATATAACATAGGGATGATCAGAGAATCTGAAGTTTAGATATTGCAGTTCCTTGTCAACAATTTATAGCAAAGCAGATGTGCACACAAATCACACATATCTTAATTCCAGAGATCACTATCTATCTCAGTCAATTACTTTAAAATAACTTATATCTTTGAAACATAAAATGTGATAAAGAAGCTTTAATCTTGGATAAGGAAGGTGTCAGTAACTACCTAACCAAGGGCAAGACTGAAACATATGGCCACATTTTCCAGGCTTTCATTGACCTCGTGGGAGCTCTCAATAACAAATCAATGACAAGGTCTTCTACGTATAATAGTAAGAATTGTGTCCATGTGTGTCAGAGGTAATAAGACATATGTCTTGTATTACAGATGATTTGCTTTTTGGGTGGATACATTCTGAAGAGCATGAAAAACAGTATTTTCTCTACCTAAAAGAAGCTGTGACATTTTCACTGAAAATGCACCAAAAGAAAAAAAACCTGCATGTTGCTATGCAGAAAAGCACAGAGACTGAAGCATAAAAGTCCCTGCTACTTCGCACAATTGATTTTTCCTCTTTCCTTTGCTCACATATGCCAATTTTGTTGCAGTGCTGTCTCTGTAGAAGCCCCTTGTATTCTTGTACTCGCACTTCTGCCTTCTTCAAAAGTTAGTGCAGCCTCCATTACTCTCAAGAGACAGTCCCTCCTAAAGAGACCTGTCAGAAAAGGCACTCAGCAGTTCTGACAAATAACTGCCAAGACTTTGATTTCGCAGAGTGGAATAATCTGTAGTCTTAGCCTTTCATTTGGCAAGTCCTGTTGCCTTAGCCCTTCTGTCCACAGTTGTCAAGCATGTATATTTAACCCATGATTCCTCCGGTGTCAGATGCTGTGATTAAAACCACCCTTTACTTTCAGAGATCCCATAAAATCTTGCAGTTTTCCAATATCTTTTTTTACTCTCTTCTTAAGGAACAGTGAAGTTCTGTAACTAGCATAATTGACTGAGAAGGGATACTAGACTATTCCCAGCAAAATGACCCTTTTCACATACTGGGCAGGAAGATTTCAGTAACAGCAGGATGATTTTGCTGTAGGAACAACTGTGTTTGTGCAAGAGCAAGCCTCCTTGCATGGACCTATATGCCAAGTTCTCAGGCTGCTGGTGCAATATAGATGCATCATAAACCTAATAGAGTTCCATTTTTTAAAAAATTATTTTTCTTTCAAGTCCCTAGTTTCTATGTCCTTTTAATTTGGTACAATCTTTTCCCTGTCCTCTCCCTTTCTTTGTGATTGTAATTACAGCTGGTTCAGCAACAACAAAATTTTTAACATCTTTCCTTTCTCCTGGACATTGAAAGTATTGATTTAACATGTGCCCTGTGTGTGTTTCTTTTCTTGTTCCAGGGTTTATTGGAAGGCAGACTGGTAGTTAAGACAAGTATTTTTTTTTTTTTTTCTCTGTATGTGAGACCCTGGTAGGACACATAAACAACTGCTGCTATGTTTCTACTGAAAACAAAACAAAATATGTTACCAAGTCATATTCCAGTTATCTCCACCACTGAGTACAACAACCTTCCTCAAGCACTTCTATTTGTTGGCAAGACACTATGAGTAGGAAGCGTTTTTCCCCTATCGTTTTTTCATATGTTCTCTTTTAATTTCCTGGGTTTTACTTGCAAGCAGTTTGATGGTACGTTCTCCCAAAACCTGTCATAATGTTGTTACACTGCTGCTTTTAGAAACCAAGTTCTGATGAAAAAAAGAAACATTCAGAAGCTGTCTGGTGTCAACAGTGGGTCTTTCTGCAGATATGTCATCAGCCACTGGTTCAAAAATGGACAAAAAAAAACTCAGAGAAAAAGGTTTTTGAATAGGAAAAATCTTGTATATATGTCTAATAGAAAACACTTCTGAATAGTAAAAATACGGTGCTTGGTGATTTACATGTGGTGTATCTCTCTTGAAGACGGTGTGAACAGTATGATTCCTCTATAGCATTGAGCAAACCAGTAAAAAGAACAGTTTCAGTTTGCTATGGTATATATACATCCTTCTAGTGTACCTGTACCTCCACTGTTTTTTTTTGATTTTTTTTTTCTTGTTCTATTGTTCTCCGGTGAACTTATGCATGTAATCATGCATTGTTGTAATGGCTTTGTCTTGCCCCCTCTGCTTTGTTCTCATATCTTGTATGTTTGAAATTAGTTAAATATAAAAGGAGAGAGAAAACCTCTGTGGTAGATTTTCCTTCACATTATCTCAGAAGAGAGTAGTTCATTGCTATGCTAATAGGGAGCACGTGGCACAGGGTAATTGTTGCAAAATATTCCTTGCAGACATCTATCATCTTTTATTGTCGAACACTAAATATTCTGCTCACGGTGAGTATATAATTCACTCTAGGCAATAAGACATCAACCTTCATGCTACTCTAATTGCAACAAACCTCTACAGTGTTTACCCATGGTGGTGCATGAATAGAGTTCACTCTCAATAAAACACCTTGCTGCAGTGTGGGTGCTGGCAATAACATGGACTCAGCTGAAGAAGGTAAACTCTGAAATGAATTTATAAGAGAGACTGACAGGTCACAAAACCTCTGAATTGATTCTAACAGGACTGATTTACTTAGACAATGTGTATGGCATATGTTTATAGGGTGTATAACGTGTGTAGTAAGGGTACAGATATAATACTGCTCTACAGAACTGGAAAATTTCCATATTCCAGCCAGAAAGAAGAGTCTTGTACTATCCATGAGGTTAGATTAGCTGTTCATAGTCATTCCTCATGGCCTTAAAATTTATGAGTAGAAGCAGAGTGGTCCACAAAACCTACTAACAACTGAGCTAGGTAGACCTGTTTTTTCTTGCAAACATTTAGATAAATCAGTAATTGTTGCTATTGAAAAAAAAAAGACCCCTTGATGCTCCTTTGTAAAATGAAGGGATAATAATAATTCTGAACTACCCAAGGGTGTTTTGTGGCTTATTTAGTGCTTTCACTGCACGTTCAAGATTCTCCTATAAAAGGCACAGCTACACGAAGTGCTGAGTATTGCTGTTATTAATAAAGGACCATAATGGTTCTAAATTTAGAGTTATAGTTCAATATAGAGTTTAAGCTCTTTGCCTGGGTTATAGCCACAAGGGTCTGCAAGTAAGCAGTCCCTGTCAATTATCGACAATGACACATGTAAGATAGTACCTGCTTGTATCTCATTATTTTGATTTGAAGACACTGTAGCAGGAACACTCAGAATGCTAAAACCCCAAGAGAAGATGAACACGCTGATAACAAGAGCATAAAGCTGTCAAAGGCAGAAAACCTTGACTATGTCTCCAAGCAGGGCTTTTGCCAAACCACAAGCTGAATGTGCCCTTTGAACACTCTAACATATATTGTACTCTATGCCTTAAATATACACGTGTTAACAAAAAACCCCACTACCTTATAAAAATGATAAAAATAATGCTTTCTGTTGTGTTTTTGTGTGCTGTCTGTTTAGAATAGCCATTGTTTGAAAAATGTAAATGTTGGCTTACTTAGGTCAGCATTTAAGGCTCTCTAGAAATGTAGGGGCAGCATTAGGAATTTTCATTAGTCTGTAATGGACAATGGACTATTAAGTATTTATTAGGCCACATGTGATCATTGCTTGTTTGATCTTAACTCCAGTGTACACAGCCACTGGTACTGGTTTGGAGCATGAAATTCCCATAGGGTGTGAAGAGGTGAGAAGGCCCTTGAGAAACATGGGCAGAAGCCAGGCAGTTGGTGGCACATGGCCACCAATGACCAGGATGGATGAGAGAAGCAGGAAGGGGGTATATGCCCTATGGCTGCCACCATTGTGTCTGGTGTGGTGGCCCCACTGCTCTCCTTAGCATGTAGGAAGGATGCATTCAGGGAAAGTCTGCTCGGTGGGTGTAATTCTGTACAGCAATTCTTGCCCTGCAAGGGCAAGAGCCAGAGGACCTCCCATTTAGCACAAGCTGAGAGATGTCAGGATCTCTTCCAGTTGTATTTTCCGCAGTTTTACTCTAGAGTATCTAATATGGATTTGAAAGGCTAATCAGAGAAATCTTCAAAATGTCGTTAATGCTGACAGGTTGTCACCAGTGTTCCTCTGCCAAGTACTTTCAAGTCAGCCTCCTTAAGGGGATATTAAAACTACCCTTCCATGTGTTTATGAGGAATATTTTGTTTGATGGGGGCTGATGTCTCTCAGATGTAAAACATACTGCAAGTACAACTTCTCCCAGGAAAACAGTCAATGAGTCCATGTTCAGTGGTTAGATTATTTTTGTGTTGTGTCAAGCTCTTGCATAAGAAGAGACAACTGTCCTTTCGTCCTCTCATTTGTTAGAGGAAAATAAAAGAAAAAGGTATTTGAGTAGCACAGACACTCTTCCTTAGTAAAGGTTAGACATGCTGTTAGCTCACTCATGTTCTCAAAAATAAGTACATGTATTTGACAACCACTGCTTTTCCCCATAAAAGAAGCATTTGTGCTTTTATTTTTGGATTTCACACTTTGACTTATTCAATAAAATATAAATAGGCACTAGTGTAGCAAACACTCACGGTAAGAACAAAATGCTGTCACAAAAGTGATCTACCACACGGAGCCTGCTGTTATCATTTCTTTACTCTGCAGGTTCACGCTGCTGAAAAAAAAGTGAGTCAAGCCTAACTCTTTGCAATCAGAAAATAAGATGGTTGAATTATTTAACATACAAGAGAGCAAAGTGATACGTATGCAAAAGGCCAGCAAGTAAGATCAATTACAGTGTTGAGAACTGTCAAGAGTTTTGAGTCTCCAGAGACATTTGTAAATCCTCTATCTGCAAAAGTGATGCACTGTTTATCTAGGTCAGGCTGCAAAATTAAATATATATTTATATATTTTCCATTCCAGGCTAAGCTTCATGTCAAAAATGTCATCAGGAAATATGAACCACCACATGGTGATAGTACCCATTAGCTTTGTGGTTACTTTAATTTTTCCTCCTAAGGCAGTTCATTATCCGTATCTATGTATGCCCACTCGTGTACCCCATTTTCTGGCATGTGTAACTGGCTTTGCTGAGGTGTGTGGCTGAGCACATCTTCAGTCTGAAGATGCCAGTGTTTGGATAAAAGACTTTTTCAAACCCGGCAACTCTCATTTTCTGGTGCTTCCTGCACTCCGTGACTTCCTCACACTCAGACATCACAACACCAGCCTTTACCAGGGCTCCTGCTTGCAGGGTGACAGATGAAAGGATGTTTCAGGGGTGAGTTTGAGGGCGCTAATGGAATGAAATATATATTACATTAAAATGAGTGTCTGTAGGGGGGAAAAATCAGGGTTTTTTTTTGGTGTGGGACAGGCCAGGAACAGAAAAAGACAGTACTGCCGAGAGGTGGACTTCCCTATTTCTTAAGGAAACGAAGCATGCGATTTTCTGCAGGTCTTGACCCCTCTCTTGACAGCCTTGTTTGTCTCCCTATTTTATCCAGCTACCATTTGATGACCTCTCCAGCCTGCTTTTTCTCTGTTAAGATGAAAACGGTAAACACCTTTGAAATTGCTATAAGACTTCCGCTGCCCATGTAAAGCAAATAAGCTTTGGCTGTCTGATGACCCTCTGGAGGTCAGCTGCTGCAGTCCTAAAGCAATTGGCAGTGCCTTTGCAGGTAATCACAGCGAGGCAGCCTTGGTCTTCCACACTCATACCTTTGTTATGCACATGCACAGCCTATACCCTAAGGGTCACTGAGTTGCAAAATCACCTAAAAATAGGAAATGCCAAAACCGAAGATGAGAGAACTGTAAATTAGGGAAAGGAAAAATTCTTAGGTGAGGGAATAATACTGCTCTGAGGGAAAGAGTCTTTCCTGGCCTCTGCCACAAAACTCCTGGCCATTGCTTGTCCATTGACTTTTCTCAGATGGCCACTGGCTATAGAGATACCGTTTTTTAGCATCTGATTGGATACATCCAAGTCGAATGTATTCATTTCAATTGGGTCTCAAGAATTTCTTCCTAAAACTGCCTATTTCCCTTCATTGCCTTAAAGAGAAGGTAGATGGCCAGCTCCAGAATGGATGCCTACACCGAGTTCATCAAAGCCTAGATGAGTCCCAGCCCCTTGGCATTTGTTGTTAAGAATATTGTGACATGCAAGGCCTGGGGCATGACACTGAACAACTGAAACAAAAGATGTTAATTTACTTGAGTACTGTTTATTTTATTCACTAAACAATGTGGTAAAGCCTATAAAGAACATGATATCATATGACCCTGGAGTTATGAACTGTATCATAGTGAATTTGTACAAAGTGATGATGTCTGTAAAATATTAATTTTACCACTTTTAAACTTCTAAATCCTTGGCCTTGCAGCCTTACTGATTCTTCAGAAGAAATGTCTATGTATTCTTGAGTTTTTAGAAGTTGAATTGAAAAAAAACCTAGAAATTTCCACTTGAGGAATTGTCTGTTGACAGAACTGGAGCCTTCTGTCACACAGATCTTTGTCACTTCAGCAGCAGAATAACTGATAGTAGATTGTCATCACCTGCGTTTACCAGAAGTAAAGAAGAATGAAAAACGCCTTTTCCAAAGTAGGATGGTGGTATCAGAGGATCGGTGAGGCTTAGGAAGTTGGAATTATGCTCTGCATTTTGACAAGGAAATTCCTTCCATGGTTAGAGATCCCTCTTGGCTACATCTATTATGATCTCTTGCTCAGTCCTCTGAAGTCAGTCCTTTTTCTCATCTAATCTCAATCTTATTCGCTTCTCCTGTCTTCTTATCAGGTCTTTAGATATTTCTTGTCGTAACCTAGTCCTCCCATTGTTTCCTCCTTGTCCTCTGTTTTTTTTTTTTTCATCAGGTATCAGTCTTTTCTTTACCACTTGGATGCCAGAGCTGGGAGTGTTTTGAGACTATCGAAGGCCATGCTCTGAGATTTTGTTCCTGTGTTTTGCAATGTGCAAATGATAGCTGGGAGGAAGAGTGGCAGGGGAAGGTGCAAGTTCGGAAAGGATCTCTCTCATCTGCTGTGTGAAAATGCAATAGCTGCAGACAGGCTGTCTGCAGTCATTTTGGGAAAATCAGCGGCTCTCCAGGGAGAGGGAGACCTCCTAGAAGTTGTTACTGATCTTCAACAAGTGGCTGCTTCGCATGCTTAACTTGTGGTCGTTTGCAGCATCTCGCCAGTCATGCTCCCAGAAATAGGAACAAGGTGTGCAAGGGTCAATGATGATAAGGGGAAAATGCATTGCCACCAGCTGGCTTGAGATCAGTCCTGTCAATGGATGAGGACATGTGAAAGCCTGAATTAGTCTTGAGAAGGCTGGGCTGGGCTGTTACTTAAGGGTGGTTTCTGTCCTGTGGCAAAATAAAAGACAAGGCAGAGCTCATGAGATGATGACTGAAAAACTCAAACTTATTTTTGTTTAATGTACTGATTTCAGGTAGAAAATTCCTTTAGAACTACAGTATTTCTCATAAACTTATCCGGGAGTGTTCTGTGCTTCCCTAACTGCCAATGAATGCACTCCTCCACCGAGCAGTTAATTTCCCTTAACTTTTCTGGGTCACTGTGTACAGTACCAAACCAAGCCAAACAAGTATTTAGGTGCCCACACACAGTCTTATGTACCTCTCTTGGAGCACACTAATTTGAGATTGTGACCTAGTAGTTGGACTAGAATTATCACTAGTGCCATGATGGACTTAACAGGAAAAAAAAAATTAGTAAGATTTTGCGAGAAAAGCAAGATGCTCTGCTAGTTTTGCATGTGCTTGACTTGTTAACTCTAGTACGGAAGCAGTCTTTTCTCCTTTCCATTGAGCTGTCTCTGTGTGGTCTCTGTAAAGACGGGGCATCTGGCATAACAGACAAAATATATTTAGGGGCTCATGTCTTACATGTTTTTAAATGTCAAACTGTTCAAGTGAACTAAGCGACAGAATTGGTTTACCCTGCCACCAGCTTTCCCGAGCATCCTAACCCCCTGCAGCACAGTGGGAGGAAGGTCAGTGCAGTGAAGGGAAGTGCTCACAGTCCTGTTCTGAAATAAGGCGCAGGAAACTTCAGATTGAGCTAGACCACCACAAAAGAGTAATTCCTCAAAGCTTTGCTTTAGATGTTTCTTGCGCTGTGCTGCAAAAAGCAGCTGCCAAACCATTGGCAGGCTTGGTGTTGAACAGTGATCTTAAGCTGGGAAGAGGTAGATCATTTAATAGTGACACCACATAATTTGTTGTTATTGAAATCCATATTTATCCTATTAATAAAGAGTTTGGCATTAACATTTTGTGTAAATGAGGATAATTTATTAAGTGAAAAAAATAGAAACCAAGGAAAACAGATTGTTCCAGAGAGCAAAGAAATATATCACTGCAAACATACATAATGAATGCAATTTATAAAGCACTCTTAATTAAAAGTTTCTAACTTGAATTATTTCATTTTGTTGCAAAACATGACTATGTTTTAGTAAGCCAAACTTTTCAGTTGATATTTAGACCCCTTTTAAGAGAAAACAGCTATTGTGTTTATGTCTATCTGTTTGGCATTAAGAAATTGTTTATTTATAATTTACCAAAGTAGTGTAAGCACAGAGTTTGGGGGCTGTGCTTTTGTTCCTCAGTATTTCCCCTGAATTCATTTCCAGCTACCCAGGCCTTTTAACAATGACAATTATTCTTCTTGATAAAACTGATAAATAAAACCAATACTTGCATCCTGCTTTTTATAATAGACTTGAATAACTATCCCCTGGCTTGCAAGCATGAATACTTACTGTCCCACTCTTCAAAGATACGCTATGCATTATCGTATGTTTAAATACACACATAGGAAAGAGGCATCTGCTACAATGAGGGGCCTGGTGTCTTCAGATGGTTGTTTGCTTTGAGCATATTAGCATTTGAGCATATTCGACCTCGACAGGCTGGAGAAGTGGGCCCGTGCCAACCTCATGAAGTTCAACCAGGCCAAGTGCAAGGTCCTGCACCTGGGTCATGGCAATCCCAGGCACAAATACAGGCTGGGCGGGGAATGGATCGAGAGCAGCCCTGAGGAGAAGGACTTGGGAGTGCTGGTGGATGAGAAGCTTAACATGAGCAGGCAATGCGCCCTTGCGGCCCAGAAGGCCAACCACATCCTGGGCTGCATCAAGAGGAGCGTGGCCAGCAGGTCGAGGGAGGTGATTCTCCCCCTCTACTCTGCCCTGGTGAGACCCCACCTGGAGTACTGTGTCCAGTTCTGGAGCCCCCAGCACAAGAAGGACATGGACCAGCTGGAGAAGGTCCAGAGGAGGGCCATGAAGATGATAAAAGGGCTGGAGCACCTCTCTTATGAGGACAGGCTGAGAGAGTTGGGGCTGTTCAGCCTGGAGAAGAGGAGGCTCCGGGGAGACCTGATAGCGGTCTTCCAGTACCTCAAGGGGGCCTACAAGAAAGATGAGGAGAGACTGTTCAGTAGGGCCTGTTGCGATAGGACGAGGGGTAATGGTTTTAAAATAAAGGGAGGTAGATTTAGATTAGAAATTAGGAAAAAAATTTTTACAATGTGAGTTGTAGAACACTGGAACAGGTTGCCCAGAGAGGTGGTGGATAACCCATCCCTGGAAACATTCAGGGCCAGACTGGATGAGGCTCTGAGCAACCTGATCTAGTTGGGGATGTCCCTGCTCCTTGCAGGGGGGTTGGACTAGATGACCTTTGAAGGTCCCTTCCAACTCTAGCCATTCTGTGATTCTATGAAAACTGTGCCCCAGCTTTTGAAAGCGTTGAGCAATCATAGGGAAAGTTGGGTACAAATGGTAGTGACAAGCACTTTCTACCTTATGGTCTTTGCTATCAGCAATGTGTATCCACCTGAGATGGAGCCATGGACAGCTCTGGGAATGATCCCTACACTCCTCCTTATTTTTAAGGTTCAGAAACAAAAACTCAGGAAAGTCTGGGGCTTGAAATAGGGGTCAGTCAGAAAATCTGTCCAGTCAGAAAATCAACTTGATATTGCTTTGAGATATTAAGCTTTAATGGAAGGTAATAAACTATTGTACTTAAGCAGAGGTTGACCTACTTCTCTGGCTTTTTTTTCATGTATGTGCACTGTGTAGCCTCCCTCTGTGGTTCTTCTTGACCAGTAAAACAGACTTGTTCAGTTGATTTTTGAATAAAGATGGTATACCTCATATTTAGTATGCCTGGGAAGTGATAGGTGAGAAACGAACTTGTGATACATCTCATTTACTAATATTTCATTCTCCTGATTCCAAGCAGATTTAGACATTGATTTATTTCCTGATCAGCCTAATTTTTGGAGTAGAATCTGTGAGATTTATCTTTGAACCAGGGAAAAACTTTTCTCTCCCCAGGTGTAATGGAACATAAGGTGTTCGAAGAACGTGTAGATGTGGCACGTCAGGACACGGTTTAGTAAGCATGGTGGTGTTAGGTTGACAATTGGACTTGATGATCTTAGAGGTCTCTTCCAACCTTAAGCTTCTATGATTCTATGATAACATGCTTTCA
Organism: Chlamydotis macqueenii; assembly: GCF_036417535.1. Classification (NCBI taxonomy): domain Eukaryota; kingdom Metazoa; phylum Chordata; class Aves; order Otidiformes; family Otididae; genus Chlamydotis; species Chlamydotis macqueenii. The sequence goes on from NC_141558.1 coordinate 27,669,750, forward strand.
TATTGAATCACCATAGTGAGATTTGCCCAGGTGACTCTTCAAAAGGCTGAAAAGCGGAGGGATGTAGTCTGTCCTTGGAGTGTCATTCTGTACTCCCATAGGAGCCAAGTTCACTCGTGACACTTTTTTTTTAGTAAATGAGCAGAAGTTATCCTTAAGTGATCTTTAAAAATTGCTAATAAATTAATTCATTAAAAAAATAAAGACCTTGCATCTGTGTCAGGAAAAAAAAGGTGCTAGCCCTTGCTAATACCTGCAAATAGCTCTTCTGTTGATGTATAGTAGAAGTTGCATTTGGCCACAAGAAAGTGAAGAGAGCTGTATAAACCAGAAAAAGAAGAGTGCTCTTGAGAACTTTTTCACTGAAATTTGGAAGTGAGAAAATTAATCTTCTAATCTTCAAATTAGAAGCCCTCTGGGCAGATCCTGAGAGTTCACTGTTCAGCTTTAATGAAATGCTGAAGTTTGCAGCTTCTTTCTGAGACACTGAAGCCAAGATTTCTCCCAAATGAATTTTTTTTTGTTTGTTTTTCTGGTGGTTTTTTAAAATTTTTAAATTTTTAAATTTTTTTTTTTTTTTTAGGTTTAGTTAAAAATGACAAGGTTTATTTTACATCTGTTTTAGGACCTTAATCTTTCCCACAGACATAAATATGTTTCAGTTTGCCAGTTGACCCTCCTGGTTGCCAGCAGTACTGCTTGAGTAATCTCACAGTCTTTCCTTTTTTTTTCTCCATGTAAGTTTTGAGAGTCAGGGAGCATTTTATGCTCAGTGATTTCCCTCCTACATCATCATTTTGCCCTGTGAAGTGTGCAAAGAAAGAGCTAGGAAGCTGTCTTGGTCCTTTTCGTAGTGCTGATAATCAGCGTGCTGCCCTTTGCAAGGCTGTCAGGTTCAAGTACAAGATCCAACACTTTCTGAAGGAAACTGCCAGCACTTCTCTTTGAATTCCTTTTTTTTTTTTTCTCTGCTCCAGACAAATGTTGACATCACTTTTCTGGCTTTTGTAAGGAGACCACAGTCTTGGCTACACTGATTTGAGGAGCAAGCAAAGCATGGATGTACTTGGACTTCCTTACTGCAAATACATTTTTCAAAACCCTCTGTCAGGCCATTGCACTGAAGTTTCAGAGTGCTTTGATTTTCAGATGATAGTATGTGATGTGGAGAACACTTTTGGGCTTACTTCACCCTGGTCCTTACAGGACAAGGATACGTATCTTGGTGTGCTTATGTCTCATCCTGCTCCCCACCATGGTGCCCTGCCCTCATTCAAGGCACTGACTACTTTTCAGACCACCACTCCCAAATAGCAGGGACATACCTTGGTACCAAAAGACTATTATAGAAATTGGAAATGTTATCATTAGTGCACAGCCAGCACGATTTTGCTGTTTTTCTCACATGGAGATCAGATATTTTCTCTCCTGTTTTTATTTTAGAAATGTCCAGAGTGAGGCAGCTGCCAGGAGGTGGTGCTGATGTACTCCTCTTGCTTGGGAGCTGTGATGCCTCTGAAGTGAGACACAGTTTGATTTTGGCAGGCACACACAAGCTAACAGTATTCAGTTACATTTTTATGTCAGTTAAATTTCATGTCACTGAAGCTACCTGCAAATATTTTGCTGCTGTATTGACTCTGCTGAGAGGGAGAGCTGGACTTTGATCTGTCTTCTGCTTCTAAAACACACTGCACAGCCTTCCAGGCACCAGGTTCCTCATCTGCAGGTATGGTATCTAGAAACTCCATAAGAAAAGCATTTGAGATTAAGCAACCAATGTTCAGATCAGGTAATAAAGATATTAACTGCTAGTTGCTAATTTTGTAAATGCAAATGCTTAGGGAGAGGGGTTGAGAGTGATGTCCATCAGTTTGAATTGCATTGCCTGGAAAGGTCGTGATATTTCCTTTGTACCTCCCTGCGTTGGCGTGTTCCCATGGGGTCTGGAAGCTCTGTGGAGCCCATTTAACCCAGTGAAGCAGGCAGTATTTCAAGTCATTGTAATCAGGACCAGCATGATCTTTTATTGACCTTCAGTAGTCCAAACACATCCCTGTTACAGGCTTGCCCTGTAAGAGTTAAAGCCCATTTTCTCTACGATCACCTCACAGCTCCTTGGCCCTCGCTGGGCTGCTGCTCTGGGTCCAGCTGGTCTGCCAAGCCCCTTAATTTGCTGCTGTGGCTTCAGACAATGTCTGCCTTGCCTCTGACTTCTGGGTGATGATCAGGCTTTGAAGCTCTTCTCAATCATGTTCTGCACCCTTAGCATGGCCGAGAGCAGGAGGCTCCTACCCTTGCAGCTCCCTCGAGCCCTTGCCTACCTTATTACCCTGAACATCTTTCCTGCTGCTGGGCTGCTGCTGTCCTCTCTTTTGCCCTTGTCTTTCTTTGGTAACTAATATATATGTATAAAACCTCCCCAACTACTTGTAGAGCTTGTTCTACAGAAATATGGCTAGCAACCTGTAGTCATACTGGCAGGTATGAGCTGAGGAGAACTGATACTGAAGAAACAGGGTTTGTCTGGTGTATCAGCTCTTCAGGTTCTCCTCTGATGATCTTCAAGTAGGTCCAGTCTGCATTTCTTGGTGTACAGCTAAGCCATTGCTGTTTTTCCTCACGGCATTCTTTTTGTTTGTTTTTTAATATCTGACATACAACAATTCTTCATCTAAGCATGTTTTCTTGTGCATCTTCCTACAGGCAGAACTCATCTTCTGGCTGAAGGTCTGCTTCACAGTCATGCTCTGAGGCTTGTCTTCAAAATGGCATAATCTGTAACAAATGTACCATGTAAGTAAGTTAAAAATACATTGATCTTTATTCCTACTCTATCTGTGAATGCTTGATAGGCAAAGAAATATTCAGGAAGGCAGCATCATAAAACTTGTGAGCATGAAAACTAAACCCATTAAGTCAGTACTATGAAAGCTTTGACCCCATAAGGACATATAAATGTGAGTATCACATGAATTCCCTCTCTGGACACTAATGCTCACATTGACTGCTTCCAAGTACTTCAGAATTTCATGTATGCTTTTTTTTTTTCTTTCACATAAAGGTCTGTGTCAGCATGACATCGTGACATTTACTCCTTCCCTCTGTTGCAAGCCTATACTATAGTTAACTGCAAATTTGATCTTGTAACTAAGTTTAATTTGCAGAAGAATACATATTCTTCAAGGAAGTTTACGACATTTTCTGAGGTTTAGTTCTCTTTCAAATAGTCTTGTTTAAAATACTGGGTTATAAGGCAGTCTTGAGCAGTGAAACTCATAACCTTTCATGTTTCTGCATGGACGGAAAGAAGCTGGTGCTTTGATTGGTTTTCTACACAAGTCTCTGGAGAGATAAATACAGCAAGGGAAATAGCAAAGACCTTGTTGTACAATAATCTGTTTCAGTAAAGTCTGCTCTATAAGAAGGATTAAAGAACTGTGACCAGGATCAAGTAAAAAGCAAGCATATGATTACTAGATAGGAGACGGGCAAAATCACCATGACTGGTATTCTGATGACATCTAGAAGAATTTGTAATATCCTCCGAGCTTCTGTTGCAACAACCAAACAAATGCTTTTGTGGTTTTTGTTTATTTTTTTAAACCCTGTTGATTAGCTTAACCTGGTGGTTACCACCCCCCCACCATCCCTCCCACAGCCTCCTTTTTCCAGTAGCATTAAAATGTTTTTCATAAAAGTAGTTTTTAATGAGATTTTGTTGAATAAGATCAAATAGCTTCATCCCTTTTGGGTCTGTCTCACTGATGAGTTCAAATATCTCCAAATAGTTAAGTGAGGCAACACTTCCATTGAGACTCACTTTTTCTTGTCACAGATCATCACTGGACCAAATTTTCCAAGTCATCTTTTCAGGCTGGTGCTGACCCTACCATGTAGGATACTCACTTGTATCTCAGCATCACCCTAAAAAGACGTGTTTCCAAGCATCTTTCTCATTAAGAAATGGCAAAGCTTTCTGTTTTTGCCTTCTTGCTGGATTGTGTTTATGACAGTCTGATTTGAAAAGTAGGGTCAGGCTTTATCTTGGAGTATGACAGGAGCATGGAACAGCATCTCTCTGGAACTAGTAATTTATGCTGTGGTTTACTCTCCACTGAGAGACCAGAATAAATTAGTCTAATTTACATTAAGAGAATATTTAGTTTAGATATTAGGAAAAGCTTTGTCTCTAGGGTAAATGCAACATGCACAGTTACAGAACATCTTGGGTTAAGTTCATGCAAGTAAATTGGACATGTGGGGCTCTGGAGACAGGGACTGCGTCTTGGTACAAGGAGGGATAGGGCAGATGAGAAGTTTTCAGCCTTGTGTCTGTCTCTGTCTTGCCTAACAGCTCGTTCATGAAAATGCTGGAGTGAGTTATTCTGGTGCAGCAGTGGTCTGCTCTGGTCCAAAGTCTTCCTCAGCTTGCACTTGCCATGTGGGTCCAGGGCTGCTGTAGGGATAGAAGGAGCGTGCTGGGTAGGTGCAAACAGGGCTTTCTGCACCCACAGCCTTGGTCTCTGAACACCAGGGGAGGTGTGTGGGATGCCAAACTCCCCCATCCTTGGAGGATGAAGTCAAATGTCTCGCTGAGGGCTGTCCTACATGACCCCTTGAGCACCTTCTGCCTCTGCATTTCACTTATTCCATTACACAATAAGCCAGGAAAAAAAATAAAACTCCATAAATACATCACCTATGACCCTGGAAATGGTAATTTTGCAGAACTGCTTTCCTGTGTTTTTCATTCAAAGCATATTGTGCTGTTCATTACAGTATGTCAGTGTGACAGTAGCATTATTCTCTTATTTACAGTTCTTCCTTTCTCTTCAGCAGTGAAAATGAAAAGGAAATCAATGCCATTAAAGAGAATAATGACAAACTCACCTCCTGCAAGGTCTGTGCTCATATATTTGGCTTTTTTTTTTCTGAATTCTCATCTCTGAATGTACTTGTACAGATGTGATGGAAGAACGGAGGAAAACTCCCGAAAAGCATCACTGCAAAATACAGAAATACTGTGGTAGGCCACTGCATTTGCAAAAGGTTGAGAACAATCCAGTGTCCTGCACCCCCCTCTACTCCCCGGCCTTTACAAAAATCTACTATGTGATTAGAAATGTCAGGGAAGAGGCTCAAGAAGACCAAATTAAATGACACAGGAGACAAGGGGAGCTAGTACAATTCTGTACCGATCAAACAACACCCGAACTTCAGCAACATCATTGTGTCTTTCAGTCGATCTGCGCATCACACTGTGAAGCCTCAGATCAAAGAGCTGTTAAAAATCCTCCAGGGAAGTTCTCCATCAGGCAAGAGCCTGTGGTCCCTCACCATTTATTAAGTCAGAGCAGCACCTAACACTGAACTGTGCCAGCAGGGCAGTATTTTGTTGCCCTTTCTGTGCAATTCTGAACTAAAACCCTTTCATGAATTTCCAGACTGTGAACAGAGTGTACAAGTAAAGGCACAATGTTTGGAAACCACTTAGGCTTTCAGAAGTGAGAAGGCTGCAGAATGACTCTATATTCTCTGCAAGAGCCGTGTTCCTCTGTGCTGTGTCGCTCAGTGAACTATATTGACTGCTCAGTTCTTCCTGAGCATGAATTTTACCAAGGAACGAAGCAACAGGGATAGATGGCAGCGTGTATATCCAGCATGATGCCTTTGCTCTAACGAGTGGGGCAGCCATACAGCATTTTTAGTTGCTGACTATAAAGGATGAAACAAATCCTATTTGCATACTGCTTTCAGGGGGGGTTTCATTAGTGAAGTTCACCCTCTTTGTAATGTACCAGTCACTATCTCTGAAACAACCCCGCTGGGCTGATGGGAAGCAATTTAGATGGGCTAAAAAATGGTTCAGTAAGATGAAAATTTTCAGTGGATAATTACTGGGACAATATTTTATAGGTCTGACTGCTTTCTAATTAACATACCTTGACTAGATCTGCCTACAGCCAGAGTAGAGCCCATTAAGGAGTGAGCTACCAAATTATGTAATAAATACTCTGAGGTAACTTTGTCCAAAGACAGCCTGCCTGTGTGTGTTATGGCTTGGAGGTGCTATATTTTGGCTGGATGAAAGGAAACCTAAACTAAGCTGAAATTGAGAAAGGTGCAGCAGGCCGCTGTGAGCATGGTCAAGCAGCTGAATGCGGATCACGGAGGAGGAGAACAACATCAGGGCAGGGAGTGATGGGTGTGGGCTGTAATCCGAGGTTATACACGGAAAAGAGCATCTAGAGCAAATGATGGTACTGGCATGGGAACAGAAAGTGACAGGTTTTGGCACAGTTCATAACCATTACAGTAACAAAGCTGCACCCTTGTGTCCTGGCCAGCTGCACGTGTTTGCAGAGTCAGGATATCTATGGTCCCCAAAGGAAAGAAGAGCATATAAAGGACCTTGTAAGAAAAGTGTGTGTTTCTGTGAGACAGAGATTGAGAGGAAAAAAAGGCTTCCTTGGTCTCTCTTACTGAGAAGGAAAATTGCTGTTGGCCTCCTCGTTGAAAGAACAGAGTCTGTACTTGTCAGTGCAATAATTTCATTACAGCGTGTTCAGGTACCTGGTGGTGATGTTCCCATGTACAGAGGTTGCAAGGGTATTTGGTGAGACTTTCCTAGTAAGCACTGCATCCTGTATCCTCAGCACATTTCATCCATCATGGCTGGTTTCCCCTGGGACAAAATATTTCTGTTTCAGCTGCATTAGCCAAGAAATACACCTGCTCCTTTATGTAATCAGCACCACCTCTCCAGAAGAGTAAATAGCTACACATTTACCTGACACGGAGATGTTAAACATGCTTGTAAAATGGCAAGTAACAACTGAGAATTAGCTTTACAAAACCCTCCATAAATGCTATAAATAAATAAAATAGATAAAAGACACAGCTTTGCACAGTTTTCTCCATTCATTTGCATTTGTTCTGCTCGTGAGTAGCAGAGTCCTAGATAATCTGTGCACATGTGGAAGTGTATATGTTTTTACATGCTTTTTAATCATTTTTCATAAACTCCTGTAGAACCACTCTATTGAGTATGTGTGTATATATTCAGAAATATAAGAGGAGATAATCTGCATGTATATATAACTGTGTGGTGTGTAAGGTTGTCAAGAGAGGAGGAAAGAAAGTAGATTCACTGCCAGTTTACCACTGTTTTTGAAATATTTTCATTGCTACCTTCAAAATGCTGCCAGTTCTTCAATTTGATGGAAGACTTTACTGAAGAGCAAGATGGGAGTCATCAGCAGCTTGGTGGTGCCTTGTCTCCGTGAGAGGGAATGTCTCCTGGCTCACAGTATCTAAGCTCAGCAGTCACTGGCAGCTGGAGAAAAAACTATATCCTAGCTTTCTTGATAGCCTTGCAAACTTCTATCTATCTTGCATGCAAGTGTGCAATCATACCATACCCTTATTTTTTTCCCCCAGTACCTCAAATGTTCTCCATGTGGGCAGAGGAGAGAGATGTTAAAGGACTTTAGTTGTAATTTCCCTGGAAACAAGCTATTATGTTTTATTCTCACATAATAATATCTTCATATTACAGAGAATGTATAGATATATACTGTGTGTGATTTTATATTGTATATACACACACATAATATTTCAGACTCATTTCTGTGCATACCTGATCATTTTCTAAAGACTGGACACATAATTTTAAAATAAAAAGCTATAAGTGTTTTGTATTTAAATAATAGAAAACTACTTCTGTACTTTAATATATAATGTTGATATGGATGATTCTATAGGACTTTAAAGGTATATGTATTGTGATGCCTCCTGTAAACACACTTATCTTATATATAAAGCATGATCACATTTTTGTATGTGTGTGCAAGATAATTCTGTAATGCAGGAGTATATATACATTTATCTATACTTTTAGACCAACATCACCAGACATCAGGCTAAGTTGTTTCCAGTAGTTGGGTGCTGGTTTGAAAGCTAAGGCACTGCATGTGCTGTTTATGCCACACAGCTACTGCAGGAGAGGGAGCTGATGTTTAAAATCTGTAAAAAGATGCTTCAGCAGCTGTGCTATCAGCCAGTGAGCCTGGCATTCCCTTGCTGCTCCCTTCAGTCACAGAAGATCGTAATTCAATAGCACACGAATCCTTTGCTGCCTGAAGTAGCCAGGCAGCAGGCCCAGAGGTCCTTTCAAATCAGGGTTTTTACCGTTCTTCCTAAGGCACAGGAGATGCTGGTGCTCTTCTGCTTTGTGAAGACAAGCAAAACCGCAGCAACACAAAATTGTGGGAGGAACAGCTCAGGAAGAAGCTCAGCATAGCTGAGAAACGAGGACAAAAAACCTGCCTGTTACATTACTGTGTAGTAACACAAGTAATATGACAGTCTTGGAGACTCTCACCCTTTCGTTACCATAGAGAAGTTACTGGCCATCATCACACACACCCCCGCCTCAGCCCTTCCGGAAGGAAAGGGAATTAATGCCCTTTCCTACCACCTCTACCCTCAGACCTGTGTTTATCAGTGTCTTGTTTGGGGATAACTCTGGCCGCTCTGCTCCCCTGCGTCCAAGGAGGGGTTGCAAACCTCCTGGTATAAGAAGTCCTGGAGGAGAACCTCAGCTTCATACAGGGAGAGAGCAGCTGTGTCGAGGTTCCTTTCCACCTCCAGGCTGCTTATAGGAAAGAAGCAACATCTGTTAAGGATTACCTTGCTGTAGCTGCCATCTCTGAGTGCTGCAGCCCCTTTCAGACTGGAAAGTAGTAGAGACGTGCTTCCTACTTCCACCTGCTGTTCTTCAAGGGAAATTAACAGAATCTTTCTCATTGTACCCAGGGACCTCTGTGCAAAGTACTTCTCCAAGTGCTGTGACCATGTGTTCGGCTAGACATGTTAAAAATTTGTTTGGCTGCATTAAATTTCCTGTGAATGTAGAAGATTGTAGCACACAGAGCAGTGTGGAGTCAGAGTCATTCTGCTTTGTTTTTCAAAATCTTTTCTGAATTTGAACTGTAGGCTATAATGCTCTAGCACTTACATAAAATCAGCAAAGAATATGGTCTTGTGAGCCATATTTGTGTTTCAGCGTGATTTAAAATCTCTCCCCTACCAATCGGTTGAATAACTGGTACCACCACCCATTAGCTAAACTTAAGTGCGAGATGATCTATAAAACATGAAATTCTGTAAGTACCTTGTGCTCGGAGCATGTAAGGACATAGCAGAGGAAGCAGCTCTGAGAAAAGGCTGTGTTCTTATGATGAGAGTCTTCCAAAAAATATTGATCTTTTAAGAAACAGACTCATATTCTTTCACTCTCTCACATTGCTGTTAGATACGTAACTATAAATCAGGCCAAAGAGAAACATATTTTCTCAGTTCTCTGATGCTCTCTCCCGTGCTGTTCCTAATGCTGGCAGAAACACCAGAAAAACTCTTTCTTGGCTTTGTAGGGAAGCTTTTTTGGGTATGACAGTATTGTAACCGCTTCTTGTTGATAACAGGTTTAGATGTGCCATAAGCTTTGTATTGCTGCAATGTGCTCCAATCTCTTACTTTATGGGGAGATCTTTAAAGATGCACCTCAACTCATTTACTCCACTGGATGATCATAGATATGAAAAGAATTTCTGAGGGTTGATGCTTTGCTCTGCTAGATATTGACTGAATGGACATTTCTTTTTTCTTCTTTTCTGTGTTAGAGTTTCTTGGTTACTTTAGCTTATGAATTGTGTACTGTTTTGAGTTTGGACTTTGTTCTGGTTTTGTTAGTGACGGGGGGCCTAAGGTGGTAGCTTCTGTAGGAAACTGCTAGAAGTCGCTCCCCTTTGTTCAGTGGACTTGGCCGGGCCTAGGGCGGACCCGCTGCTGGCCAGGGCCAAGCCAATTGGTAGCAGAATGTCCCGTGATAACACCTCTGCGATAACGTATTTAAGTAGGGGAAAACAGGAAAAAGAGGAGGAGAAGATGTGAAGCAGCTGAGTGGGGGGCAGAGAGGGGGAGGCGGGAGCCTCATGGGCCTTGCAGGCCTCACCCTCTGGCCTCCCGCCGGGCAGCCGACTGGGCCCAACTCGGCCCGGCCCGGCTGCAAGAAGTGGAGAGGAGATGAGAAGTGAATAAGATGTAAAAAGGATCCTGACAGACGTCTGCCAGCCTGTTGTGAGGAACGGCTGCAGAAGCCAAGGTCAGTGAAGAAGGAGGGGGAGGAGTAATATGGCTCCTGGCCAAGATTCCTCTGCAACTCATGGTGAAGACCATGGTGGAGTGGGTTGTCCCCCTGCAGCCCATGGAGGTCCACGGAGGGGCAGAGATCCACCTGCAGCCCGTGGAGGACCCCATGCCGGAGCAGGTGGAGGCCTGAAGGAGGCTGTGGCCCGTGGAGGGCCCGCTGGGACAGCTGTTCTAGAGGGACTGCACCCCGTGGAAGAGATGACCCACGCCGGAGCAGTTTCACGAAGGACTGTGGCCCGTGGGAGGGACCCCACGCTGGAGCAGAGGAGGAATGCGAGGAGTTCTTCCCCCGACGATGATACACCGGCGTAAAACAACGCATGATGAACTGACCGCGACCCCCATTCCCTTTCCCCCCCCGTGCCGCTCAGGAGGGGAAGGTAGTAGAGATAATGTTAAGCCCGGGAAGAGGGAGGGTGGGGGGAGCAAGAGAGAGACTGCGTAGTCTGGTCCCGATCGGGGCTGAACTACGACAGACTTGCAGGACTTTTTGACACCAAAATCAAAATACCTAGTGGCTCTTCTGCCTTATTAAAGAGCCACCATGAATATAATTCTAATTCTTCAGTTAAAAATGTGGAATGAAACTATTTATGAGCCTACGTTTTTGCTAGTAGGCAGATATCTTCTACAAGCTACTCTGAAAAAACATCTGAGGATCTCTGGTTCAATACTGACTTTTTAGACTGTTTCTCAGACTCAGACGGTGCCAGTGTATGCCAACATCTTGCTTTCACTGTTTGTGGCTTATTTGAACAGACAACAGCCAGCCTTTTGTTGTACATGAGATGGCTCTGCTGTGCCACCAGCTGGAATGTGTTCTGCCCCTCACCTCTTCTCCTGATCTCATGTTTGCAGTGTGAGAGCTTGGCAGCTGCTCTGCAGCAGGAGGGAGATGCCAGATCCAGGAGGGCTCCCTGCTCCTCCCCACTCTCCATTAGCTGTGGGCACTGCCTGCTGTGTTGCAACGGTGCTGAGACGTACCTGGCTGATAAAACTACTGATTACTATGGGCTGCGGAGCTAAAAATAAGGCAGACACAATTTTCTTCAGCTCTCACCATAGCACACAAACTCTACTACCAGATGTTAACTACCTGATATTTCCAGCCTCTCTGAGTTGGTGAACGAGTTTTCAAAGACTTGTCTGAGTGCCACTAGATGAGAGTGCCTTCAGATTTTAGGCAATCCTTCAGTTTAATGTGAAAAGCCCAACAAGCTAGTGCAATGTCACTTCTCCAAAACTCACACCCAGCCATGCTTCCAGCTTCTACTGCAGAGTCTTCCTCTGTTTTCCAGGAGAAAGGAAAGCAAATCCATCTTTTTTTTTTTTTTTTTTTTTTTTTTTTGTGCCTAAGCAAAGTGACTGTGAGATAAACCTAGATAATGAAGGTGGCTTTGAAAAGTGTTAATTCACCATTTTCATTTTGTGTTTGGGATATTGCACAGGCCCATCAGTGAACAATTACTCTCTGATTTCAATCTCTATTTTATGAAACTGCAGAAGTTTTATGAAAGTCACATAGAGCTACGAGTACAACAAGACGCCTCCACAACAGAAAATATGAAGACTCAGAAGGATTAATGTAACGGTAAAGTATAATACAGTGCCAAAAATAACAGTTCTTTGAATGTATGTTTAACAGATGAGTTGCTTGTTCTACAGTAGTTGACTGTATAAGGCTATTTATGCATAAATCACTTAGTTCAGCCTGACTTCTGCATTGATGGGACATAATTGATCTTTGAAAGTTTTATGAAAGAATCACAGACTGTGAAATTAAAGGAGGTTCTGTTGTTTAACTTTGCATTTCTATCAACTGCCAGGAATATCACAACAGCAGAGAAATGCCTGTTTTCTCCTGAGAAAGAACATTCTATAGGTAGTATTAAATCTAAATTAATATAATTTATTATATAAATTTATTATTAATTTATTATTGCAAAACATTTAATATTTTTCACTTTGCATCTGGAATTTCTGGAATAAAAACCAACAACACTGTGATAAATTGATTCAGCTTCAAGAGGAATGATAGTAATATTTCATTAGCATCATACCTGAGTTGCAAGGTTCTTTCAGAACAGCACTGGACAACTCAGGCTTTGGAGAGCTCTGGGTTTTGTGCTTGTGAGTTGCGTGCCTTGCAGGCTTCTTATGGTGCTATTTGGAAAATTGGGTCTGATCAGGCAGGGATAAATGGGAAAATATTTTTCTGGTTCCTATGATTTGGGAGCGTATAGGCAAGGGAAGAGGAATTGGTAGAATCAAACTGCTCTCCCACTGGTCAATGTGGGTGTGATAATTTAGCAGAAATACACTCCAGTAGCAAATCTCTTTCCTTTGGGAGCTAGGATGGAACAATGGTCTCTTGAACCACAATATCCAGGCCGCAGTATTCATGCCAGTTCAACAGCACCTTGCTATCGACTGTGTCCTTGAGACAAAATGAAGGCATTAGTTGTTGCTGTTCTAGAGACGGTGATTACGATGCTGACAATAGCCTTCTGCTACCTGCACAGTTTTAATGAATGGACCAGTTTCCTCACCTCCTTTTGGACCTTAGCTTTGAAATAATTACTCAACAACTTAATCTTCTTTTTTTTCTAGGCTTTTTGTAGGACGGACTGTAATGAGTAGTCCCTGCACATCCACTCCTTTATTCCTCCAGCTGTTTATTTTTGAATATGTGTCAAATAATTCTTCTGCACATTTTTTCCAAGATGGTTAATGCTTTGAAACTGGCAAAACAGGCAGAGAGCTCTGAGCCAGCTTGGCAATGGCTTTAGCGGTGTATTATGTACTTTAATGTGTATCAGGGCCGAACAGAAGTGGAAAGGGGGATGAAAATTATTCCCAAGGCCTATGTACTTTCATGGGCATGAAAAATAAATTGCTTAACCTTTTAGAAGAGCCTCATGTGCTGCAGGGGCTTGCCTCAGACCCCAGTTGCAGATGAAGGAGCCCTTCCTGCAGTTTGAACCTGCTGGGTTTGCAATGGCTGCGCACAAAGGCCTCCCACAATTCGTTCTTATCCTCTTCCGCGATACTCCCAAGTCCCTCTGGGCTTGCCTTGTGGCTGATGTCCTGGTGACCTGCTGGTTCATCCTTAGCCCTCCCTGTAGGGATTGGAAAGTCAGGGTTGAGGACTCTAAGGAGGATTTGCTGTGCAGCTGAAAGAGGGTGATCTGGGGCCAAACATCCTGCAAATGGATCTTGAAGGCACTGTGTACAATTACTGTAAATAATTGACACAGAATGGAAAAAAAATACACTTAATGCATCAAATAAAACAGAAGGAAAATAGCTGTCTCCTTCACTCACGCTTTCTTTCTTACTCCTGTCACAATCTAACATGGGGTTCCAACCATGGGCGAAACTACTAGCAAAAGGACTATTTAACCTAGACAGGGGTTTGTGCATGCAAACGATGCAGTGTGTGATGCAGTGTGATCCGTTGTAACACAGATAGTTCTGTCTCTGGTTAAACTTTTATGCTGTCAGATTATATTTCCCTACTTTGCATGGAAATTGTCTTCTAATGTTGTTAGGTGGCTGCAACGCCCAGCCAGAGAGTTGTGTGATTTGTGACCCTCACTATGCCGTTCTCTGTTGCAAAAAGTAATTTTAATTCAGTAGGGTTCCTGCAAAGGCTTATTCCACACAATGATCTAACCAGGCATATGATGAGCATGCCTTCCACATTGCTCTCCCGATGGATCAGTGTTGGCTGAAAGAAGAATCAGAAGATTTTTCGTAGGTCTCCAGAGAAAGTCACAACAGATCTCCTCTTAAAATTCATATAACAGGTACAGATGTCAGCAAGAGAGTTCATGGAAACCTGAATTGTCACTGAAGTGGGACTGGTGACTCAGCTATGGCAAAAAAAAAGATTATGACTCTGTAAAGAGATGGGATGAATTCTACTGAAGGCAGGAAGAGGGGCTGTAGAGGTACTGGCAGATTAATATGTATAATTGCCATAATTCTATGTGAATCAGTTGAGTAATGACAGTATCTGTCAGGAAAGTGTGGGAGATCATTCCTAAGTCATTGACAAGGATCCAAGTAGCCTGTAAAGAATTGTCCGAAAAGTGGGAAAACAGATAGGATCAAAAAGAAGTTTCAGTAAAATTGCGCTCAAATAAGTGCACAGTTATGTGTAAAACATTTGTCTGAAAATATTCCTTTCTCCCTTGATTAAATCCGGTGGCTGTACAAACTGTGGACTAGCTGTTTGGAATAATTCACCACAGTGCATTTCAGCACTCCCTCCAATAACCAGCAGAAAACTAAGTGGCCTGTTAGTTTTTGATTTTGTAAGGTCAGGCCATTAAAAATAGGGAAATGGCCAAAGCAGGCTACACACCTTGCTTTTAGGTCCATGATGCTTGCAGCTATCTTCCTGATAAGAGTAGTGTGTAACACACTGATGTTGCTGTTTCAGAACGATTTCTCAACACAGGCAGGTGGTGTTTAAGGAAGCAAACGAGAGGATTGACTTGCGAGAGAATAGCAGGATCGCAAGGCATATCACAGGTGTCCTGTCGCATAGGGACAGAGAATGGGACAGACGTGTCCAATTACTGTCCAATATCGCAGCTGTAGGAATACCTTCTTGCCAGCCACAAGCCCCAAGCAGTGATTGTGTACACCCTTCATCTGTTCAAGTGGGTGCTTTAGCATGGTGAAGGCTGAGATTTATCTTGTAAATGCATCTTCCTCCAGTTGCTGGCGTTGGCATATTTTGTTTTTTTTTTGCTGTGGTTGAGACTCAGTTAAAACATGACAGGCTT
The DNA here is from genome assembly GCF_036417535.1 of Chlamydotis macqueenii. NCBI lineage: Eukaryota > Metazoa > Chordata > Aves > Otidiformes > Otididae > Chlamydotis > Chlamydotis macqueenii. The sequence goes on from NC_141558.1 coordinate 27,684,761, forward strand.
TGATAGACTGCCTCAATTGTTTTGTTTCTTTTCTTCATCATACCTATTGCATTTTGCAGTACTCTATAAAAAATGAAGGCTGCTTGGTGATAGTACAAACCAGTCAGAAGATAAACATGACACACAGAAAATGGATATTTTTTATGGATTTGATAATGTTGGCTCAAATGTCTGCATAAAAAGTTCCCTTTGGATTTTTTTCCGGAATCACAGTCACATCAAATGGCTTTTAAGTTCCACCACAGGTAAATTATTTACCTCATGGACTTTGCCAAAAGTTTTAAATAGGGGTAGAAAAAGCAATTTATGATCTGCCAGAGAAGGCTCAGTAAATCTCAAAGGAGCCAGTGCCTCTTTGAATGCAATGCCTTTTCAGTCTCTGTTTTCCAGGCTCTGCTTTCTACTTTCTAATTTGGTAATTTCCTCTACAAAGTTCTGTTTTCGCTCCACTGAGCTTACACCATGAGGATGAACTGGCTTTTCTTTCTGCGCTGGCAGGCTAAAGTTTCCTTGGAAAGCGTGTCTGGGAGTCACTGGCATCGCTGCAGCCTGCAGTCACGGCATCCCTGCAAAGTGCATATTGCTGTTCTCACTTTACAGATGGGGAAATGAAAGCAGAGGAGTGAAGGAATTTGCCTAAGGCCACATAATGAATCAGTTGCTTGTGTCGGATTAGTTACAGCTCAGGACTTCCCTGCTGCCAACGCTGCGCTCGCTCCAGCAGACCACACCATTTCCAGTTGCACAGGCTGACACAGGATCGTTTTTACCCTACTAGCTCAGAGGACACGGAGGCAGCCTTGTGCATACTCAAGATAAAAAAATAATCCTGCTGCCAGTTGTTTTAAGATGCTTTACTCTCCTAATGCAAGGCAGCAGCTCTGGAGTAGACGGTTTCTGCTTACATGGTTCTTGACACTGTGAGCTATATGTCATTGCACTGAGGTTTTAATATCTTAGTGATGTTTTTCTGATAATAAAATAAGAATTGACAAAAATGTGCTAGGTTAAGCCATGGAAATCTTGATTTCTTTCCATATTCTTTATTCAGACACAAAAAGTCGAAGTATATGTGCTTTATATGACACACAACCCAAAAGCTAGGGTAAAAGCAGACCTGCCCATCATACAATATGAGATAGTTAATCATACTGTTTAACTTTACCGAAGAAGACTGACACAGAGCAGGGCAATCATCCTACAAATGCTTCCTCCTGGACACATGCCCACTTAGAATCATAAAATCATAGAATGGTTTGGGTTGGAAGAGACTTTTAAAGGTCATCTAGTCCAACCCCTCTGCAAGGAGCAGGGACATTTGGTCTTTGGTGGGCTGACAAAGAGTGCTAAGTAGTACAGCCAGCAGTGAGTGTTTGGAGCACTGTGCTCCCAAGCTCTTCTGTTTCCATCAGGACAGCTGTGTGTTTGCCCTAGCAGCCGGGAAGGGTTGTAGGAAAGGGTGTAGCTAAGCACCCAAACACGGGAGCACTGCTATGCTTACACAAAACCAACAGAAAATGTGAGGCGTACATGTTTTAACAAGAAAACCAACAGCTAGAGTGTAAGCAGAGCTGCCTACGACATGCACTGGAATGCATATATAAATAGAGCACATTTCAGGAATAAGGGGGTAGCAGGGAGAAGCCAGAGAGACAGAGGAGAATATCTGAAAGGCAGAGATGCATGGCAAGCAGAGGAAGGAAAGGATTTTCTCCTGCAAGGTGCTGAGTACCCTTAATTCCCACTGAGTTCATGGGAAGAAGGAAAAATCCTGCAGTCATGTCTATGTCAAGTTTGAAGTGTCTTAAGGGCTCCTGAAATTTCCTTCTTACAGTTACTGCCACTTCACTGCAAGCAGCCTAATGCAAGCAGATCCACTGCACTTTTTTTTTAATCCGATCTTTGCAATGCTAAATTGTTTTATCTTTCTGATCATGTGTTCTGACAAAGCCCATCCAGAAGTGTACAGCACACAAAAAGCTGGCTTTTGCTGCTGTCACTTTTGTTGCCTCGGTGAATAATACAAGAGAGAATTTTCCATCCCTGAAACCCCGTTTCTGGCTGAGCTGCATAGTAACGTCAGCTCTGTAATGTTTCGCTCCCTAAGAATGACATTCTTAAAATATTTAATGGCTAAAGTAGGATTATATTCACAGTCAGGATGCTCTGATAAAACACCTTTCTTTAAAAGTGCTTATCTTCAGGTCCATACAAATATCTATTGTTTTTTGTATACGTGAAAACCACAACTACTCAGACTGCATAATTTTATATCCAAGGTGTAAAAGATGAAGTGTTCACCTATGACCAAAAGAGTGAAATCTGCTTCCCATCAGGCTCTTCCTCACCTCCGCTTCAGTCAGTGGGATGTGAGAAGGGAAAGTAAGATCAAGCCCTGCAATGGCCGGGGGAGTGGTGCTGCCACGTGCAGAAATTTCATGTATGTTGCTCTCAGACGGAACGACGTGTGTTCCTCCATGTCTGCAGACGAGTGATCACCCTGAAATTGCCTTGCTACATGTGGCTTTTTTTTCATGGCAGTGAGATAAATCAGAGCTCTGCATAAAAAGCAGCACTCCATCACACCTGTATGGACTTGTGACACTATCAGGACTGTTTTTGTCAAGGAGTCAGCGCATTGCATGGAGGCAAAGATACATCATTTCTGGCAGAGGTAATCTTGCTTTACGCTCCTGTTTTATGCAGAAACAACAACAAAAAAGTCTTTATTTCCATTACTACACTGTTACATGAACTGAAACATGTTTGTTTTACAAATAGGTGAAAAAAGAATGAACCACCCAGCCAGATGAAAACTTCATGTGCACAGTGTTTATAAAATGAACATTGCAGAGGTTTTCCTTTTGCAGGGTGATGTATGATTAGCTGCACAATAATAAAGGACCGTTTCTTCTGGTCTTCCACAATGTGCACAGGGCTCTGATTTTTCGTAACTGGACTGCAACACACTGCTGGCTGCCCCTGCTCTGCCACAGTGCCAGTTGTTAATCACAGCCACTTCTACGGGACAGGTTCTCAGCTTGTAATCTGGAGACATGACTTCTTCAGGAGAAGATCTCCTGTCATGAAATAGATTAGATTAGATTAGCTGACACAAATCTGAGTAAAATATCTTCTATTGTATAAATCTGCAGCACATCATACGTCAGTGTGTGTATATATGGTGTATGTATGTATATGTAGATACGAAATGCAGTGTTTGGAAGGAATGTAATTATTGTGCTGTTACGTTAGAAGTCATGCAGTCCTTAGAACTTTACTGTAAAAAAGTCATGATGACTTCAAAATTCCATCAATTTGATATATTTTCTGTTATATACTATTATCTCTGTCTTGCATAGGAGACACATTTATGAAACAGTGCTAATTTGTTGTGGGCCAATTCAGTTTATATGTGAAGCACAATGCCTGCTTCAGACAGCTGTATTTATTCTTTCGTAGGAATTTCTAGGAATCTCACTGTGTGGTTTTTATGTTTGTTTTTTTTTTTAAAGTTTTTCATAATTCCCCCTTTTTTTTTTTTTTTTAAAAAGTCCGAAATCAGAATCTAGGCAAAGGCTACTTTATAGCCCCAAAGTTACTGTGGTTTTCTAAAATATGGTGCTATGAACCACTCTCATTGCCAAGTCTCAACACAAAATTCATATTGAGGGTAAATGCAGGCAGCCCCCTGGCCATGCACTGAGTTGCTGAGATGTTTAAATTAATCTCTTTTGTTTTTTTCAGGGATAGAGCATGGTCTTTCACTTAATTTCAGAAAATGCTGTGTTTTGCCATGGTAGGTCACTGCCGGGCTACTGCTTCAGGACGACAAAGCAGGGAGGCTGGAAAAGCAGCTGAACGAGTGAGTTTGTCTTGGAGCCCAGAGAAGCCCTTTCATTGATGGGAACATCACACATCTCTCCATTGTTATTATTATCAGCAGCAGCAAACCCACAGATGTCTGAGGTGCAACATACAAATGCACTTAGTGCTGTACTTCAGAAGCATTAATACTTTTTTTTTTTGTCAGAGACACATTTCTGTCGATATAATTGTCCTCATGGCGGTGAACAGGCTGCAGTTAATCAGTCTGGAATACCAGACACACTGAAATAAAAAAGTAAAGGAGAAAAGGAATAATTTTTGTAGGTGGAACGAAGAACAGATCTTAAAATTGCACAGACAAGCTAAAATGAAAGGAACAGAAGAGAACAGAATGAAATAGAATAGAAAAGAGTAGAAAACAAAACAAAACAAAACAAAATAGAATAAAAGGTGAGGGAACATCATCCATGTATTGTTTTAATACCATATTCACCTGAAAGGACATGCAGACAAGTACCTATAGACTCAATGATTTTTTTAATTTTATTTTTTTAAAAATAATATTGTTGCTGTGTTGGTACTGTATGCAGCCATGGTAGCTTGGAGTTATAAGAAGCCTGAGCTCTAGCTACCCTGTGGCAGAGAAGTCAGGTTTTTTTTTTGAATGTTGGAGACATAACATGATTTTGGTGGGTTGCTAAAGGGGAAAGTTATTGTCTGTGGCCTTTTACTGTGATGTTTTTCTTATAGTACAATATGGGTTGACAAAAATGTGCTAGGTTAAGCCATGGGAGTCTCAATTTCTTTCCACTGTAAGAAGCAGGGTCTGAGCTGGGTTATATGAGAGAAGTAATGCCCAGTAAAGCAAACTTCAATTTTATGGCAGGGCTATTGCTAATATAAGTTAGGTGAGAAGAAAGAGAAAGTCAGGTGTTAAGAAGCAGGAGGTACAGAGTGGAAGGCATCCCATGGCAGTGTTCAGGCAATATCAAATGATTTAATACTCAGAGACACTGATTTTTGAGAGTGGGGAAATGCAAAGAATCTGGAGCTAGCAAGAAATATTTAAAGTGTGTCATCTGTTCTCCATTAACATTTATTTCCAGATTTTGTATGGTTAATGTAGAAAATGATTTCCAATTCTGTTCCCAATTTCTATGTGTTAGGTCGAATGTTGCAAGCACACAGAGAAACCTGTAAACATAAATGATTCCTATCAATAATTTTTTATTAGCCAATGTGTGGGATCTTCTGTGGAAATAATTACTTGGGAGCATTTTTATAGGAATGCTTTTGTCTTATTCAGTACTAAAGTAATTATAATTATTGCTGGAAACTTCCTAACAATCAATTTATTTAAAAGGAATGCATTGCCCTTGATGTGATTTTACACAGGCTCTGAGAGATATACATGAACCTTGAGAGCGGTAAGTCAAAAAACTTGCTCTGCATTCTTGCACTTTCCCGCTACTCGCAGTGGGCTGTTTGCACCGGTGCAACAAGTATATCCAAGTCATAGGACAGAGTCCCAAATAACGCAGCCTTTGGGTACGCGTTCAAAACACCTTACATGCCCAACAGTCATTCTAGGCACCCTCTTCTGAAGAAACAACCGTTACTGAACTCTCAGCCTTCTTCCAAATGTGTAGTAGAGCCCAGAGCCCTGGAAACTTTCTTGTGTAGATGGTGTTAGAGAGAGTTATACAGAGAGAAATGTTAAGCCTGGGAATGTCTGGGTGTGGAAACACTGGGGGAAAGTCAGGAGAAGGGCTGTGAGAATGATGTGTGTTGATGGCCTGCAAGATCCTAGCACACATCTCTCTGCAGCTTCCCACCAAGACTGGAAGACAAAGGGCAATAAGAAAATCCTGATGGAGGTGGAGATGGGAATGAAGAAACTGACAGTTCCTAATGGGTACAAAAAGGTATATCTAAAGCCAATGCATGGTCACCAGCATAAAAGGAAACCAGACGTGAGAAGAATTTGACAGCTAGTGTCCCTTGTTTCCAATGTTATTGCAAGGACTCCTGGACATAGCAGCTGCATATACATGGCCCCTTGCCTGGATGCTGGACAGATGACTTGGGCTCACATATTTTACTGTTGTATGTGGATATGAGACAGTGAGTAAGAATGAATGAAATTGGTTTTGTTTAAAAATAAAATCACTTCCTCCTCCTGTAAGGTCCTGCATTGTGATTTCCTATGTGACTGCTACAATATTGCGACATTTCCTACAGCATTGCCTGCTGCTCTGCAGGATCTGTAGAAGAGGAGAAAATCAGGCTCTATATTTAAAACAATGCATTTATCGTGCCTCCTTTTGCAAATTATATATTGCAGTAAATGTGTGGTGCACCTTTTTTTTTTATTTTGAATTGTATTTATAGAGAACTCTGGAGGAAATCATAATGAGTGTGAGTGTATCCTGTAGGAGGTGAACTGAGTATGTCTGGCTGTGGAAGATGATGGCAATATTCTTCAGTACAAAGATACAAGGGACAGAAAGCAACCTGAAGACAGGTAGGAAGAAGGTGCAAGGTCATTTATGGGGTCTGCTAAGGGGTGACACAGAGTGTAGCTTGGTTGATGATGTGGAAGACCATGCAGAGAACTGCTTGTCTGAGGGATGGTAGGAATACATCATGCTTGTAGGAGAAGTAGTATTTCACTCTGTAGAGGAAGGATGGGAAGATGCATGTTAGAAATGACTGAAATGGACCAAATGGACTGAACTGGAGAGAAACTGTGGTTTGGAGAAAGGAGGAGATCAAAGAGCTTTGAAGAATCTTTTCTCTATGCTTCTGTGAAAGAAATCTCCATTTTGCTTTGGGTAGGAGTGGATAGGACACTCTGGTCCCAAGAAAAACATTCAACAGAACTAAAGACCTGAAAGAATGATCATTTCTTTGCAGAAGAGATGAATGGAGGAGTAAGTCACCTTTTAATATAGAACCTGGTTAGAGGATTTGGTGTAATACAGAACAATATCTTATAAATGCATTATAGTCTCATGACGAGCAGCTAAGGGAACTGGCATTGTTTAGTCTGAAGAAAAGGAGGCTCAGGGGAGACCTTATCACTCTCTACAACTACCTGAAAGGAGATTTTATAGATGTGGGTGTTTGGTCTCTTCTCCCAAGTAACAAGTGATAGGATGAACAGGTTATCCAGAGAAGTGGTGGATGCCCCATCCCTGGAAACATTCAAGGCCAGGCTGGATGAGGCTCTGAGCAACCTGATCCAGTTGAAGACGTCCCTGCTCCTTATAGAGGGGTTGGACTAGATGACCTGTAAAGGTCCCTTCCAACCCTAACTATTCTATGATACTATGACAGGAAACGGCCTCAAGTTGCACCAGGGGACGTTTAGATTGCATATTAGAATAATTTCTTCACTGAAAGGGTTATCAAGCATTGGAACAGGCTGCCCAGGGATGTGGTGGAGTCATCATCCCTGAAGATATTTAAAAGATGTATAACGTGGTGTTTAGGAACACGGTTTAGTGGTGGACTTGGCAGTGTTAGGTTAACAGTTGGATTCTATGATCTTAAAGGTCTTTTCCAACCTAAATGATTCTATAACTGTGTGATAGAAATCTCATCCAGTTTCTGATTCATAAAGTTGAAACAGCACAAGGCCTAAGGGTAATACTAATGCTTCCCCCCCAGCTCTGCCGAGTGAACCCTAAGGTGCTACGATACTAGGATGCCACATGAACATCTCAAGCTTTTGGTCATTCAGAAGCATCATGAAGGGCTGAACAGATTAGATCACATGGAGATAAAAGTCACTGCTATTTTGGTAGCTGTCATTTTTCTGAATTATTTTATTTTATGGTGAAATGGAAAGATGGCATATTTTTCTTTCCATTTGAGCACAGATGTGCAGCTTAAAATTTGATGGTCAATTGCCTATGTCTAAAAGGGTCTGAAAAAGACAGTTACAAAAACCAGGATGGAATAGGCTTACATTTGCTTTGTAGTCTCCACATTTGTCTGAAAAGATGATGTTTAGGACTTTGAAAATAAAGTGTTTCTTTGAAAAAGAAAGTGTTTAGGGCTTTACAGGTTGAAAACATCTGACTTACTTAAAATGATGCTGGAAAAAAACAGACAATGTGTCTAATTTTCCCCTGACATTTGTAAAGAGAGTCTAAATGAGGTCTGTAGATCTGCACACTCATTGTGTGATGACAGGAGATTTTATTTTTCAGTGGTGTGCCAAGAAGGATTGAAGTAGAATCATTGTAAGAAAACCTGCAAAGCTTTCTATATTCATTGTTCTGGATGGTCTGGATACATAACTTAAAAATTATGTATCTTGCATTTTTGTTATTTTCAGTTATTGCTGGCTTACACCTAGAATCATGGGAAGGATTGAGTAATTAACAAAAATATTAAAATGTTATTTTTCAAATTTCCTGGTAGATATGATCAAACTGGAAGAGAAGATTTAGGTCTTTTTACCCAAGGCTATCTGATAATTTCTGCTGTTGTTTCTTTTCTGGATACCTTACTTGCCCTGCAGCTATGGCACAAAAATACAGGAACATTCTATTTTGCTACTCTCTACTTTGAAGAAAAGCTTTTATTTAAATTTATGAACAGGTGTATTGCTGCTCTATTCTGGCCATTGGACAGATCCATGTTGCAGGGCAGCTAGGTGTCCTCTCATGTAGTTGGAAGAGTCAGAAACTTCTGTCCTTGTGCTGCCTTTTAAATTTGTCCTCTGGGGTTAATTTTCTGTTGCAGTGAATGTAATGTCTGCGGTGGCTCAGTTATTCCTAATCTAGATGAGTTTAAATCTAGCTGGATTAGGTTAATTTATGAGTGAAAGCAGCTGAAATGGATCTGTATGACCTTCCCCTGAAATGGACCCTTAACCCTGTCACGGATTGCTTTGACACATCCATCTGCGGGGACAGGCACCTCGGCAGCACCGTAAACTACTCGTGCTGGTGTCACCAGAGGCTTCTTCATTACAGACTTATTAACGACAGTGCCTTTGTACGCACAGCTGCCCGCAATTCCACATCAAAGCAGTTTACAGACACTTAGGCTGTGTCTATGGTAGTACATTAAGCGTGTTCAAGACTGTTGTCTGACACTGAGACTGATTGACTTTAAATGACCTCCTAATAACTCACTATTAAAATCTTTCCTCCACTACTCAGCCCAGTGAGCATAATTTTTGGCCTGTGGTAATTCCTGATTAAGCCAGAAATTGTCTGGGAGCAGAGGCCAGATCTGTGCCAGTTCCAACAGTTCCCCACAGAGATAACTGAGTGCCTGTCTATATTTTCTGGGGCAGTTCAGTTTACTAGCATAAAGATAGCGTAAAGGGTGGCACAGCTCTCCTTTGAGGTGCCTGTTTTACAGAAGAGCAGTTAAACTGTGCACTCACCACCACCAAAAAAAAAAAAAAAAAAATTGCCAAATCTGAGTATGGGACTCAAGTACTGGCTGTAGCACTGTGTTTAGTTTAAGTGTTTTGCTTGCTGTGGTCCTAAGCTGCTTGTTTGTACCCTGTTCATGGTTTACAAAGAGTTTGTCTGCTCTGGCTGGAATTTAGCTGGGAATATATGTGAAGACATTTTTCTGTCATCCACACAGGCTTCCTTGCCATACACAAATTATTTCCTTCTATGTGATGTTGCAAGTCTTAGATCTAAAAATTATATTCTTTTCACATAAAATATCTTTCTAGTACTGTAGCTACTTTCCTGAGTCTTTTGTGATGTTTGGGATCAGACACAACTACTGTCAAATTTCTACTAATTTTTTATTCTTTTTCTGATATTTTTGTCAGGATGCAGTAACACTTTCACTCTGTCAGTTTTGACAGTAAAAGGGTAAAGGAATGAGGGAATTAATCCTTCTTTGAAGCCAAATAGAATTGTAAATCCCCTAACTAGTGAAATAACAATTCTTCTCATATTTATGGTGGTTTTTTACTCTTTAAGTGTTTGAAGTATCATGCATCACACTGCTCCAGTGGATAGTTTTTATATTTGGGCCTAAGACCTGATCAAATAGGTTTTTTCTTCTCTGTGTGATACTGCGTGTGGGGATGTTGTGAGATGGAAATCGTCGGGCGTGGCCAGTTTCAGAAGCTGGTTTTCTGTGGGTGGGAGTTGCTGCCTGTCAGGAGTCACAGCCTGCCTTAGGGAGAGAGGTCCTCCAGATGTGAGTCCTGGCTATCGGTAGTTGCATGCTGCTGTAGTCAGCACGCAGATGGCAGGTAGGTGTGTGAAGGAGACACCCTTGGACTCAATATCTCGAGTCCTGATATTGACCTAATCTCCAGTCTGGCTCCCTAAGTCTTGCTCCTCTTCCACCTTCAAAACTTATTTTATTTTAGCTATGATTCCTAACCTGTCTAGAAACACTTGCTCCTTGCCAGTTCACCCTTTGCGTGGCACCTTTGCTTACTGTAGATAAACTGATTTCTTGAGCTTTGGCCAGGCCTTAGACAATCTCCTTGCCTTGACTTGCCATGTTATGTGGTTGCTAGGCTGCTGGACGGGGTCTGGGCTCCTAGCCACAGCATCTGCCTTCAGACGGCAACCACCCAGAGAGGGGGACCATGCTCTGTCCCCTGTGGCATGCCTACCCATCCTGTACAGGCTCCTGCTCTGTTGTGCTGCATAGGTAGGACGGGTTTGCTAAATCCGTTGTGTTGATTTTTGCCATCTAGGAGGGTGTGGAAGATACAAGCTGGTAGATGAGTGTGCTGAAAGGCTGCAAACCGCATGTGATAAGCAGGTTTTGTGAAACCATTCGATCGCATTAAAATTTCCTAGTAGGAAGAAATGTGCCCATCCATAGCTATGCACAAATTACTTTTCTGATTCCAGAGTCAGGAATCTGCTTTCCAGTGACACACTGTTTCTATTACTAAGCCGGCTATGTCTGGCACCGTCATATATAAACAGCATGGAAATTTTATATCAAGAAAAATCTGACACCAGGCCAGCACTGAATCTCATCTGGTCTGGACACAATTACAAAGAAACCTAAATTCAAGCTATAATCTGCTTTTTGCTCAGTATTTTTAATTATAATTTATGTACAATTTGTTTATTTTATTAGTATCTTTCAAAAATACTATGAATTCCCTGCTTTCACGGGAAATCTTGACATTTGGTAAGGTATTTGGTGAGCAGATCCCAGTGCTGGTGAAAATTTTCCTGAGTGTAGGAATCTGTTCACACAGTTCAGAGCTTATTAGAGTTTTCTGTCAATTGGCAGCTTTGGAAATGATACAACCCAGTCTGAAATTACTGGGATTTTCCCTTGACAATCTCCTTTTTCTGGTGGTTACTCTAATGTCAAACATCAGCAGTGAGCGCGGCAAGACTTCTTCCTCCGTGCTCCCCACATCTCTCCTGAGAATGTCAGACTACTTTTTAGAAGAACACTGTAAAAGTTACAAAATTAGGATACAGAATACCAGGTATGTGGTTACCTATGCAACCTTTGATCTCCATCTATACATAGTGATATGATCTTTAATTAGACAACCATCGATTAATGCTTAAGGGAGTAGAGTGCTGTTTTGGAAAACTGAGTTTTACTTCTGCCTCTGCCAGAGAGATGCCACATAGCACTGGGTGAATTAGGTAAATCTTCAGGCTGTGAATGTGATCCCAGAGTGTTACACCAAGGGACAAATTTGCTATAGTGGATAATGCCTAACATCTCCAACTACCCCTGCTGGAACTGTGCTTGGAGCTTGCATAAAATATGAAGGATGGCCCTCCTATTTGGTTAAACTTGGGAATCAGCAATTAATGAATGTTTTTAACAATTTTCACTTGAATATCTGTGCCCCAGGTGCCCAACTGTTCTGTGAAAAAAAGAATAGCATTTATCTCACAACAACTGTATTGTGCAGATTAATTAATTAATGGTTCTAAAGTGCTCAAATGCAGTGCATCTCAAAGGAAAAACCTAGGAGGAAATAAATAACTTTGTGATCTGTGCAAAGCTTTTGTATATGTGTTTAACAAAAAAAAAAGGAAAGGAAGAAAAAACCTGAATCACAAGCTAAACAAGAAGGTTAAAACAAAATACTGAGTAACAACTCCTGTACTGAATGAAGTTGTGATCCCATGAAGAAAATGCAAAGTGATAATGTAATTAAGGATTAGAAGAGAAGATCAAAGGGGAGCATGCTAAAAGTTTTTAGATGTGTAGAAGACTGATGTAAAAACCTGTTCTTCATGTTGGGATGACAGAACAAGAAAAACACAAAAATGCAGCAAGGGAGATCAGTTCTCTCCAGCTGGATGACTTCTATTTTCCACTCCAGGACAAATAGTTCTGGGAGCAGGAGTTGAAAGCAGGATGACTTCTGCCACATGTCCTCAAGAATACCTCTCCCCTGCTTTACATGTTATTTCTCAGCTCTTCATGTTTTGCTGCAAAGGAGAAATGAAAAATGCCTTTAGTTTTATGTACGTTTCTTATAGAGACATGTGAAGCTTCTCAATAAGGGAAAGGAACAATGATCATCACCTCTTTTACTTGGCAACTTGCCAGAGGAGTATCTCTTCTGTCTGCTTTTGGGAAATACCCCAATCATGGATCTGCAGCAGAAGGAAGGGAAGGCATCACTCCTTTTCTTTCATTTTTTGTCTATTTTTAATAGCCATTCTGCAGCAGAATGGAAGATAAACCTACTGGATACTTACTAGACCAATTATCTTTTGGGCTTGGATTCAAGGATATTCACTTTGGAAAAAATTCCCCCAAAAGGAGACAGACTTCAGTTCAGTTGAATAACCTGCCACAATGACAGAATTTCAAAGCAGTGAAAGCAGTGGGCATCTGTGTACAAGTCTGTAGGCAGGAAACTTGAGGGTTTTATGGCATTTCAGGCATACATATGCTAGCTTGAATGACACTCTTACTGATTTCTCTTTCCTTCCCTCCCCTTCCCTTCCCTTCCTGTCCCTTTCCAAGACAGCACCTCCTTCTGGCATTTTATGTGGAATGCCTGCTCAAGTCTGCTGGCTAAGGGCTGTTTGCATTTTCCTTTTTCTCATATTTATGTAGTAGCATGCATATAGCCACATTTCTAGGATACAGTACTTACAACACCCTGTGTCAAGCTGCATAAATATATTCTTCAGTGAAGGTAAGGTGACAGCTACAAGCAGCCTTTTTGTACTAAATTATAAAACACTTGGTCAATAGCCTTAAATGTCCTATCTTAGAGTTCTAGAAAGCATTTTCAGCTTTGCTTAAACTTTCAGGATTAGTCAGTGTTTCATAAGCATCACTTGTTTGTGGCATGAAATAGTAATTTTAATCCTGGAATAAGTCAAGTTATTATTTTATCTCATGTTACTGTAAAATTCCTGGTTTTGACTGTGCTGAAGTAATGTTCAGTATTATAGAATCATAGAATAGTTTGACTTGGAAGGGACCTTCAAAGGTCATCTAGTCCAACCCCCCGGCAAAGAGCAGGAATATCTCCAACTAGATCAGGTTGCTCAGAGCCCCATCCAACCTGACCCTGAATGTTTCCAGGGATGGGGCATCAACCACTTCTCTGGGCAACCTGGGCCAGTGTTCCACCACCCTCATTGTAACAATAACTATATCATTTTAATTTACAAGAAAATCCGTTAATAGTATAAGGAGTAGTTTTCTGTTACAAACTGAAAAGAGAATTCAATCTTGGATGATAGGTGAGTGAAATGAGATATCTGAACCAGTTGCCTTAATCTCTGAAAGAATATTTTAGATCTTCAGATGTTTAGAAAACATACACCTACAATACATTCTAAATAAAATGAGTGGGAAGTCTAAATATGTGTTAGTAAGAAGCAGTAAAAATTGTCTATGTTTAAAGAACAGCTTTCAGTTTTAAATCAAAAGAATAGCTACAGCAGAAGAAAGGGAAATTGGAAATGCCTTGGAAAAATAAGTAAAACTAATAAAATAAGTTGGACTTTTTTGACTGTTTGGGTAGTGTATAAAGACCTAAACATTGCAAGGAAACAACTATTGACAGACAAAAACCCTCCAAAACTGAGACCCTGACCTAATAGCAGTAGGCTGTGGTCCTGCGTTCAGAATAGCTGGTTCTGGAAATACTGTTATATGCAGAAAGAACCACTAATCTCTTAAAAATCAAAGTCGACTGTGCAGTATCATAGTTGCAAAACATGTTATTTCTGTAGAGAGCTTGGTCAGTTTTTTTTTCACAAGGCTTAATGCCTCTTCTCATCAGGAGCTAAATCCTGTGGTTTCAAACTGTGAAATAGCTCTGTGATAAATTCTTACAAGATTAGAGGGACTGCTCTGATGTGGCACTTTATCAAATTAATACAACGACTATTGTTTCAGTTAACGTATTACATTATTTGCTTCACTTCACTCCCTAACACTTCCTTCTCTCTGAAGGAAAGCTAAGCAGTGTATTACATCAATTACAACACGGCATGCACCATAGTCTGGTGTATGGGATTTGTTTATCTCCTTGTTTTTCAATATTTAACCTTATGGCTCAAGAATCATTATGTGCCTAATTAACTTTGGTTTATATGCTCTGTGTGTTTGAAGTCTACAGCATTGTTTCTCTAGAAAAATTACTTTTCTACAAAATTGTGATCATCTCAGCCAGCACGGGCCACCCTGACATCTGGAAGTTTATTGCTTTATCATGGGTCAAAAGAGAACAGATGTAAACACTGAATATAGGGTCGAGAGGGGACAGATTTGGTTACAGAACGCAGTCATACCTTATCTTCTTCAAGACTGCATCAGATACTTGAATGTTATTCAGGGACCTTTAAAAGACAGAAATAATCTACATTATTTTGGCCTAGCACCTTTAATAATTGGAACTACATGATAAAGACTCTCAAGAAATTAATAAAATTTAGTGCCTCTAATTTATTTTGACCAAAGAACTATTGAGAAATCAGACTAAAGAAAAGTGCCCTGTATAAAAAGCTATTTATTTTTCAGTTTTCTTGTTTGTCGTGGATGAAACTTTTTGCTAAAGTGATAATATTTTAAAGAAAATATCTTTTAGGAACCTGTAATACAACTTTTGTATTTTTCAGTTTCTGCTGTTTCAATGCAGTATCGTGGAACAGTCATTACCTGACCATTACTCAGATTTTAGTGAGATGACCATTACTTGAAATATAAATGTAAACTTTTGAAATGTACATTTATTTTGAAATGTGCAGTTCATTATACTGTCTGAATTTATGTATTTATTTAGATTTCTGGAATACTAAAAAGACATTTTCTGCATATGCACCCAGAACTTTTGACATAATATAATACTTATCCTAAGTGCAGCACTGAAAGACACCCCTGCTGAGAAATCATTCCTTTGAACATTTTTCTTCTCCTCTATCTTACTATGTACAAAGTCCTGAAAAAAAAAAGGTTTTTTTTTCATCTGGATAAAAACATCACCTGGAGATTGTCAGATGGGTTGTTTCAAGCAAAAAGGTAAGTATGAATTCCAAAGGCATGGAGCCCCAAGTAAGAATGGGCTGCAGCATTCTCCTTTAGAAGTAGTCTTGGCCTACAAAGCTTCAGTCTGAATCCTCATACTGATTCCAAGGGAGCAAAGGTGGCCTCAGAGAATAGAGACTTTCCTCAAATAAGCCTAAAGTTGGCAATTAATTTGAGTACCTAACTTAACCTAGCCAAATGCAAAGCCCTACCTCTAGGCTATTCCACCACCACTGTTTTTGCTTTTGGCTAGTTGCAATTAGAAGAATGACTCTGTGTACACCTTTAGGATTCTTTCTTAATAATTGCAAGACAATATGTTTTCCTTTTTTTTTGAGCGGAATGGTGGAAATGTAAAGACTGTCAGTACTCAAATCTGTAGCTCTCTACCTAAGAACAGACCCATTCCAGTCAGAGTTAAGACAAAATTTGACTTCTAATCTGTAATAAGACATCCAGCTAGAAAAAAATAGCCAAGTTACAAGGCACCTCCAGACTTTCTTTTTCTCTTGTGTGAAACATAAGAGTACTAAGGCCAAAAGAGTAAAGATTATATGTAATGAAACTCTCAATTAAGAATATGATAATCCTTTTAATGCAAGAAAGAGTAAGCACATTAAATGGTCCAATAGTTTGTCACCCCAAGAGAATGTATGTGAAAACTCATGGAAATGTGATAATGGATTCTGATGCTGATTTATGAACCTCTTCCAAAATGTATAACCTCCTCCTGTGCCATGCAAAGAAACTAGTGATTATTACAGGTTCATGAAACAGATGTGAGCCTCAGCAATAACACATTTAAAATTTTGTTAACTGCTTTGTCTTTTCTTATATATGTTGTTTTTTTCAATATATTGGAAAAGTCTATCTGAAGCTACTGTTCAAGGTAACAGCAAAAAAAATGTTGTTTAATATAAACCACTTTTAAACAGGAACTAAGTAATATGGTGCAAAGAACAGTAGGGCATCCTCCAGTGACTGTCCCGTAAGGTTTGCATTTGATACTGTTTTAAGTTGGAAGGTGCCAATGGTCACTATCAAAGAGGTTTTTTTCTCTCAAACTATGAGAGATCTTATTAAAAGCAGTGAATACAATAAGCACTCCTGTTGAATTTAATGAAGATGACTGAAGTCCTTTTTGCTGGGAGACAGCTATACTTAGTGCGGGCTACTGCCAAGTGTATTGAATTGCACGGTGAGGTCTGAGCAGAGCTCTCGTGTGGGTGGGCAAAAAGACTCCTGTGCCCTGATGTCCTGCCTATAGCTGATATAGTTAAAGATCAGAAAAAGGAGTTCAAAATTTGACTGAAAGAAAGGGAGTATAGATTTGCAGGCAATGAACTCACTGTTGAGATAAACGTCAGGGTTTCTCTAAGGAAACAGCCTATTCACAGTTTATTTTTCCAGTGTTCAGTGAAAAAGGATTTCTTTCAGGGAGTTGGGGAGGGTAGAGTGTGAAATGAATGGGATTGCATCAAAGAAATTCCTAGGTCAAACAGTAAAGTCCTCTTCTTAAAGGCAAATGGCTTTTCAAGGTCATGAACAGCATGGACCAAAGAGACACTTTTATGAAACGAACTTCTAAATCTTTTTTTTTCTCATCATGAGAGAGTATCTGATTTTTGGAGCCCAGCAAGACAAGGGTCAAATTGCTGATAAGCATCTTTCTACTGTCCTGTGTTGAAATGTAGTCTGCTGGACAATGAAAATTAAGAACATGCCTTCTTGAGAGGAAACCTTGGAAGAGGAAGACTATTTTTCCCCACTTTAGACCTCTCCAGTGTCCATGATAATGTCCTACAAGTGATCTGCATTTACAGTTTGAAAGAAGTAATATACATAGCTTAGGCACTCACAAGCAACTTTTTTCAATGAGGCAATAGTAAACTTCCACGCTCTCTGCTTTTTAGGGAAAAGTCATTGGAGAAGTGGTGTTTGTCTCAGCCTTACTGTAGTCAAGTTGCAACTGGGCAAGAAGAACACATGGCCACTGCAGAAACAAACCTGTGGATGTCCCAAATCCATGGAGAACTCAGACCCACACAATTTCCCTATAAGAGAAAGGTCCAGAGCCCTAAAACAAATGATGAGACAAAATTATAGCTACACTATCGTATTGGGTCTTCAGTAAGAACTGCTGTTGCAGCATGCAGGTCCATTCATACTACCTCATTCCAGTTTAAGCTTCAGACACTTATTTAGCAATGGGAAGCTACCAGACTCTCTAGGTGGATCATTCCCTTTAGGTAAGGAAACATAGCAATGAGCCATATCTTTGAAAAGGAAAAATAATGTGGTACTAAACAAGTAAAGTTTTTGTGCTATATGCCGAATTTTGAAGACTGTTTGCAGAATGTATTACATTCTAGCTGAATGCATAGGAAGGCATTTTCTAATTCTAAACAAATAGGCACTCTTGAATTTTAAGTATTAACAACTATTAAAAACCAATTAGTGGTAAATTGAATTAAAACAAACAAGTGTGAAGAAAGGGTAAGCAGGAGGTGTTGTACTGTAATCATCCTATGTGGCAAAGTCGGCTTACGGTTCCTCAAGGACTGATTAGTCCTATAAAGATTTTCACAGTAGCAGAACACACATATTATTAGTTACAGATTTATCTGAAACTCAGCTCAGCTAGTGGAACTTATTTTCCCAAAATGACTTATTTTTCTAAAAATAAATAATGTCTGTAGGGTCTCCTTGCCTAAAATTACTATGGTGAAAAACAGATCTCTGAGCATAAAAGCGTATCTGCAGTAACCCAACAGAACAGAAACTTACGTGTTAAGCATTGAATTTCTGTTGAAGGCTGACACCATGGGAATGGGTTTCTCTACAAACACGAAAGCGTAGGCTGCTGTAACAGTGGCAAAAAAACTAAACCGTGCATGCCTGGCCTATGGAGTCCTCAGCCCTTAGCACTGCAGAAGGGAGAAGAGGTCTTACCAGCAATGCTTGTTAAAAGTCTGCTGGAATGCAGAAATGTAAAAAAATCCATTAATAACCACACCCACAAAGATAAAGTGACTTAGCATGTTTTATTTCCTTTTATTTCTCGTGTTGGAGAGGAGGACAAAGTGAAAACTATATCCATATAGTCACAGATTTTGACCTCAAATTGGTCTCTATCAGACATGAAATCTGGATATCTTTTACCATATAGCCCAGAGCATACCCACCTGTTCTCCTGAGAACAGTTGCCATGGGCAAAGTTTGTTATTTTGTGCCACTTTCAAAGAGAAACTTACTGAGCCTGTTATCTTTGGTTGAATGAGTAAGCGTGTCACTTGTGGAACAACAGAAAATAGAGTAGAAAACCAAAATCAATGCCAATAAAATGATCTAGCTGGGCTCCCATCTTGTGTTTTCAGCTTCCCATTCTTGCTCTCTGCTAGCAGACTCCTTTTTCCTTCTGTCTGGGCTTGCATGAGCATTACTTCTCAGTACTGCTAATTTTCGTCTCCCTAAACACATTACCTGTGCTAAAAGTTGGCTGGCTATCACAGAATGTGGATAATTATGTCCTACTGCCAAGGACATAGCTTAAAAAAAGGGGAGATGTGGAAGTTTCTTTTTCTCTTCCCCTTTTCTTTTCCTCTTTCTGCTGGAAACTTTCTAAACTAAGTATGTCCATCCCTAGAGGAATATTTCTCAAAAAATGTAATATAGATAATTCATCAAGTTGAAATAGAATAGCATAATAAAAGTGAGGGAAGAATATGCTGTAATAGAATGCAGGAAAGGCAGTGACATGGTGACATTATTCATATAGACAGACACTAGCGAGATGGAAGTTTAAAAAGCTGTCTCTTGCTGCGGGCATGGTTTAGTTTGCTGTTCAGTACCGTTTTCCAGTGTTTTTGTTGTTGTTGCTGAAGAACAATAACAAAAATAGCCATTAGAAACATGGGATAAAAATAAAATATATATTATTTTTTCCTTCTGAGAGCTTTATGATGCCTCACCTGGAATAGAATCAGCCAGGCTGTGTACCTAACTATTCATCTCTCTGTCACAATTGTGTTTTATTTGAGTACTGGTGGGTTCCTGCAAGGGTGGTTGTGCATGTGTGTAGGCTGTAGTGGGTTAATGTTTTTTAATTCCTTCAGGTGCCCAGGTTCTGATTTTGCTTTTAGTTTGGCACTTGCAGTGCTATACAATTTTCCTCTTAGCCCCTTGTTTTCTAGCAATATGTTTTCAAGCAATATGTATATTGCTTCTTTCAGGTATTAGGTTTCTGTCAATGCACAGTCTAGTATTTCCCCCAGAGGAGAGAGTTTCCATCTGCTTTTGCCGTTTTCATTCACACTGTGTGACAAATGCAGTAAGATCCAATGGGTGCAGTCTTGACATCCTGTTTCCCCATCTCTTGCTCAACCTCCTACGTGAGTGCAGCTGTAGCGTCTCCTTGCCTAAAATTACTATGGTGAAAAACAGATCTTTGAGCATAAAAGCACGTCTGCAGTAACCCAACAGAACAGAAACTTAAGTGTTAAGCATTGAATTTGTGTCAGACTTTGACATAATTTGTCCCCATCTCTTGCTCCATTCATTTTTCATCATTCATTTTTCATCCTTGTTTCTGTTCTGTATAAATGATGGGGGAAGATCTCTGAACTCTCTTATTGCACTTATTCCTCCACTTGTGTCCTCAGAACCTCCTTTGAGGACAGAATATTAAGAATGATTGTGATTGCAAGTGTATATTTAAGTCCATTTAGAAAGCTCCGTGTTTGAATTTTCCTGCTGCTATTACCACTAGTATTCTTTAACCTTCTTTTTACTTCTCAGTTTTGCTAAGAAACTTGGAAGTTTTGCCCTTCCTAGCTTTAAGGGTTTCTATGCTTTTTTTTTTTTTTTTTTTTTTTTTTTTTGGATATTGGGAAGGAGGGAAGACAGAAGCATAAAACAACACTTCTAAATTCTGAGTGCCCTCTCCACCCCTCCAAAGGATCTGAGAGCCCAAAAGGACAGCTGTGTTATTTCTGTGGAGATTTGTTTTCCATTTGATCAGGCTAAGATCAGTCAGAATGAGCAAAAGGTGTCTGAGAAGTAAAACAAATGTTAAACAATGCTTTTATGTGAGTTTTATTTTTTTTCCTTGAGGATTTATTTTCTTTCATATTATGAAGCACCAATAGTGCTGTCAACTACAAAAGATTAGATCTTCTGGTGCAATGTGCCAGGGTTTATAGGATCAAGCAGGGCATGGTGAGGGTTTTTCTGGTCACATTTTATCTTCATAAATTCATAGCATCGGCTTTCTGTGCTTAGCTTGAGCAATGAGGGCTCACAGCTTCCTCTGCTTTCTCTTCAGGAGCAGAACAGCTTACCCTTTCAGTATCCTTCTCCTGTTTCCCAGCTCACATTTTCAGCTGAAAGACAAGGCTCTATGACTTTGTCTTTTCTCTACTGGAATTCAACTTCAAGGATTTGTCAACTTTGATGTTGGTCAGCTATGAGAAAGCAAAATTAATTCCAGGTTCAATGTGATAACATTTCTCTGCTTGGACGTAATATAGCTTTGATCAAAACCATGTTAAAGAACTTGCCCAGATACAGTGGGCTGGCTTCTCCTAGTTTTACTGAAGATTTGAAAACCAGAACAGTTCAAACATGACATACATGGAATTTGGGGTTCTGGGCACAGTAGGTTCAATGGAGTGTCTGTAAATTGGTGGCAGCATACAGTGTGTCATGGCATGATGATATTCCTAATCTCAGCTCTGTCCATCTCTCTGATAAAGATAACACAAAAATAACAATTAAGGAAGAAGAAAGAATGAGAAGGCACTAGATACCCCTAGTGTGGGAAGGAGAGACTGAGATAGCTTGATATTTTCAGTAAAAATCTGAGGTTGTGGAGATACTTGATGTGGTGGTGAGGGAGGAGCACACTCATTCTTTTCATATGGGGAAGGTGCTGGAGGTTACTGGATCTGGTCAGCTTCACAATGTGGGGGATTTCTGCTTCCTGGTTCACTGGAGCCAAATCTGATGGCTGTGGGGACTGAAGGGGTGGATCCCTCCTGGCGCGGTTGATAAAGCCAGACTGCTGTTATTCCCATTTGTAAGTTCAACCAGTGATGAGGCTGAGGGTGCTTCCTCACCTGGATTACTAACATCGTTGGCCATACAAATCACCACAGAGGCCAGTACTTTTACCAGTGTGAAAACAAACAGCACTTACATGGCCATAAACTGCATGGACAATCCAAAGCTGTTTCTCCTTTTTTTTGGGGTTGAAGTTTGCACTGGACACACACACACACAGAAACACTGTGGGTCTCTCTAAAAGCTACTATTTGATGCTTGCTCTATCTAGAAACCACCCCCCAGGCCCTGGTCTCCTCTGGTTGCTGACCCCAAGACTCTTGAGCCCCCAGGCTTACAGTTCCACCTTGGTGACTGCCACTTGGACCTTGTACCCTGCTCAGTGTCCCATCTGATGTGGTGGTCACTAGGGCTCACCCACATGGGCTCAGAAGAGAGACCACACCCACACAGAAGATAGATAAAAAAGGGGATTTAGCAAGAATACAGGAGAGATTACAGTGATCATGCGCAGGGCTCAGTCAGGGAAGGGCACTGACCTGCGGTTGTTTTTTGTGTGACTGTCTTTCATCCCCACCACTCTCTGCTTCCCCATGCTTCTTTCTCTGTGTTTTGCTCCAGTTCCTAGAAGAAAGGAAGGAGCACCTGATGCTTGAGCAATGGCTGTGGACTGATAAAACTACAAAGCTCCTATATTTTCAGTCAGGAAACTTATTTCCATCCCAAACTCTTATTCTACCTGGTCAGGTAGGCTAGGTACTAAAGAGGCATGTAGTGCTGTCACGGTGACTGCTGCCATTTTTGTGCTGTGTCTTAGCTGGGACAGCCTTAGTCCAGTGTACACTATATCTCACAGCTGGCCAGTGGTAGTCAGTGGCTGTCATGCCAACATGACTTCTGGATTGAGCAAACTTCTTGTTGCTGGCAGTGTTCCCCTGGGACAAAGAAGGTGCTATGTTTTGCTAAGTGTATCACAATTCTTCCTTCTCCCTGCCTCCTTACCCTATTTGTCCTCAATATGCTTTACAGAAAAGAACTTCTGGGACTTCTAGATGTCCACTGGGAGCATCTTCCACAGAGAACCTTGTTCAAGTAAAGTGAGCAGAATGAGGCTAAAATTATATTGTCGTAATCTCTAACAGTAATCACAAGTAAATAATCGTATCAGTGTACGGTAATAAAATTCTCTGGGGAGATGGGAAGCAAATGCTGTCCTTTGTTTATTATGTAGCCTCCTTTCCTTGAAATGTAAGTAATCACTTCCCAGAGATCTACAAGGTTAGGAAATGGCCTAATGATACTATAAACTAGAAGACATCCATGTCTGTAAAATAATTGCACTTCTCTTAGACATTTACAAACATTTACTAGTAACACCTCACAATGACTCTTTGAGATGCTCTTATCTTTGTTTGACAAAATGGGAAACAGGTAGGAGAATATGGAAGAATGGAGAAAAGGACAGAGAGTGACATTTGTGAAATCTTATACATCTCTGTTCTAAGACAGTGACCTTCCCTATGTCCTTCAGAGAATCCATGTTTTTTACTTGTATCTTTAATGTTTCATTCAACACACTGTAAGACCATGAATAATTAAATTTACACTATACAGGCAGGGTAGCTATTGATTTACAGAAGATATATGTCATTTATTAATCTGTAAATACTATGCAAATATATGCATGACAAGAAGTTAAATCAATGCCTGTCACTTATTCTTTCAGTCTGCATGATTTTATGAGTATAAATTTGACATTAATACCAGTTTACAGGAATGAACTTGCTGATAAAGCAATGATTTACACTGGTGTGCAAATCACTCATACGATCTGAAAGAGAGCTTTTGAAAACAATGTATGTAACCTGGACCTGCTGTCCCTTGAGTGCCATTTTATAGATGATCTTAGATTCATTTGTTATAAAGATTATTAAAATATTAATTTGTAATTGCTTGCTTTTAAGTTTTAAAATGGTGTAATTTTGAGGCATGGGACTCATGTCAGGCTGGATGGGGCTCTGACCAACCTGATCTGGTTGGGGATATCCCTGCTCCTTGCAGCGGGGTTGGACTAGATGACCTTTAAAGGTTCCTTCCAGCCCTAAGTATTCTATGATCCTATGACCGAAGCACAAAACTGAGGGTAAGAAACATAATAGAAAAGAGGCAAGCAGTTTACCACTTCTCAGATGAGCCATCATTAAAGTCCAACTGTGCTTTCAGCCCATGTGAGAGGTAAATAATGTTAGTTTCAGATGGATGTCTGAATCCTAAAATAAAAGGTATACTAATGTTACTACTATGTAAAGTTTCCAAATAAAAGAACTTCAGTAATATCCTCTTCACTTAAAGCATGAAGACTACTCCCACATTCATACTTCAACTCAACAGCTACCCTCCTGCAACTGCAATGCAAAGTGGGGCATACCCATGCCATCCTGCTGTTTCCTGTGGGAATAAGTCCTGCCTCATCTTATGGAGCCTGGGAGTTCTTAGCATTTCTCCGAGGTTGCTCTGTACCCAGATCTAAAATTCTTGGCTAAATGTTGGAGAGGAAGTTCCCATGAATTTACTTTTCCCAGGTGGGAAGAAGGCAGTTTCCTAAACCCCCCAAAAATTACTTAGATAATTCACTGGTATGTGCAGCAAGGGAGAGGAACAAAGTACTGTCCTTTCATCAACAGTAAAAGGCAAACAGCCTTTAGAAAGATGTAATAAGAGATGAGTGAACTCTTAGCAGAGCTTCATGGACAAATTGCAGAAGGTCCAGAAGTCCAAAGGTTCAAGGATGGTGCAGAATAGTAGAAGACGGAGACAGACTCCGCATAGTGTAGTAGAAGATGAGAAACAGCAGGGATAGACTGAAATGAGAGAGTCAAATTAGGAATAAGATAAATAAGTAGATAGAATAATAAAACTAACAGGTAAAATAAGAATTACAAATAAATAAATACAAATAAAAGGGAAAATTTTTTTCATCATGAGAGCAGCTAAGCAGTAGAGCAGTAGACCAAAAAGGTGGTGTAGTCTCTGTCCTTGGAAGTTTTCAAGACTCAACTGGATAAAGCCCTGGGGAACCCCATAACTGATCTTGCTTTGAGCAGAGGGGTGGACTAGAGACCGCCAAGGTCCCTCCACATCTTAATTATCCTATGATACTGCTATCTGCCAGGATGTCCCAACAGGTTACTAACAGTAGCACAAACCACACAAAGCACCCACTTGTATGAAATGATGGTGAGGGTTTATATGCTGAGGAGAGAATCCCTTGCCATCTGGATCTTGTGATGACAATCATGATGACAAGAACAGATACTACAATTAGTCTAATTTTTAATGTTTTATGGACAGTTTCTAACTGGAAAAGGGGAAGAGAAAGGGGGAAGTCTTCCAGATATAACTGTAGATCCTGCAAGTATTCCCACACAGTTTGGGAAGTACTGCCTGCTGGTGGTGGGAGGTGAACACCTATAAGGAATTTTACGAGGAAATATTTGGGGGGTTCTTCCTCACTCTTTTTTGGGTAGCTTTCCACATTTCACTCTTTTTGGAATGCCTGATAATTTCTTGATATAGAGTGGGACACTGGGATTCGGTGGCGTGTGTCTGAATAATAACTTAGTTATTTTGGTAGTAGTAATTATAGTGTTTTGCTTACTGATATATTGAGCATGAAAACAGACATTTTCTGTATTTGAATGTGTCTGAGTTCAAGAAGAGTCTGATATATGTTTTGTGTGAGAAAACTAATGGTTTTTTTTCTAGATAGCTGTGTGTAACGGAACATCTGCTGAAGGAAGGCATTGAGTCATCATGTGATAGAACAGCATGAGCAACTTTAACTTATCTGATCTTCTTTAAGTTGGTTTTTCTTTCATTTTAAAATCCTGTTTCTAGCTTTGTCATCTTTACACATCCTAAAAGAAGTAAGATGAAAAAGTGTTGACCTGGAGATTGTGCTCTGGGAATTTTTGGCATTACTATGAGGTGGAAGTGTCGTAAGAAAAGAAAAATCCCTGTTCTCGTGAAATACATTTTTTAAAGCACAGCTTTGAAGACTCCAGAGGTTCAGATAAGCATCCAGCATGAACATCTGCAGGTTTGAATCTCAGACTTCCCTAATGTGATGACCCCATTTCAATAGAAATTTGTCTCTGTACTCAGCTGGTTGTAGGTTAGTTAAAATCGGCCTCTTTCTGCTAAGAGTCCAACTTCAAAAATTCCTTCAGAAGTTTTCACACTGAATACATTTGCACCTGTCAGTTCACAGGAACCTATCACTCTCTTCCAGGAACAAAAAACATCTGAACTAACTGTTGGTAGGGTTTTATAACTCATTGAAGCCCAGAGCTATGTGAAACTGGCTTTAATTTCTAAAAATCAATAATACTTTTAAGCATCGTGTGCCTCTGATAGTCTTCTTACCCTAGTGGAGAAGTAAATGTACTCAATATAAAAGGTGAAAATAGATTTTCATTCAATGTTAGGCTGAAGTAGTGTTTCTGGACATAGGTCTGATAACAAAGCTAGTTGTTTAAGTTTAAGGGAAACTGTTGTGTGACACGTTGCAGGCACCTGAGTCTGCTGCAATGGAAAAGAGAGGTGAACACGATCAGGGTTTGGCAGAGAGGAATTATGGTTTCAAAATAAAAATGAAGACTTTCTGTAGTTGAATCACTTTGTGATGGGCTGATAATGCCGTTAAATTTGTTTGTTTTAAATACTGTCATTCTCTTTTTCCTGGTGATATATGGGCCCATTGTGTGCCATAAACAGTTATTTGATGGCCTGTGAGTCACAGCACAATTTCCTTCCCACTGCAAGTCTTTTGTGTCAGTCAGAGAAAAGGAATAACAATCTATCCCTGGGTTTGTATTGTCCTGTTTAGACCATTTTGGAAAGCTACAAAACATCCTGGACAATACAGCTTGAATGAAAATCTTCATAGCTTTTTTCATATATTGCAAGCTTTTAATGCAAACCTAGTTTTAAAAACTACAAACACAACTGTCATTGATGTTCTACCCTCCCTGCAATGAAAAATACAGCAAGAAACATATATACACACACATATATATAAATGTCATATTTCAGAAATCTACATTTGCACTGTTCATTCCTCAGCTAAAGAAATGCAGCTGTGAATTCTTGCTGTGCTTCCCTTTTTGAATTCTCACAAGAGTGAGAATTAACATCCCTGTTGGCTGAATTCACAGGGTGGATTTGTCCGTGGCTATCTCCACAGTAGCTCTCAGCCCTCTGCTACACCTCCATTAAACCCTCCTTCTTGCTTCGGTACCAAAACAAAGTCCTCAACTTGCCATGCTGTCAGGCTTTCCTTGTTAGCCTGCCAATAGCTTTAACACTTTTAATTGGTTTATTACTGATTCTTCATTGCCATAGAAGTGACAAAAGATCACGTGAATGCACTGTGCAGGTGTGTTGTGTCACCTCTAGACACTGTGGAGGGTCTCGGCCTGTCTGCAGCATGTGCCTGTGGTAACCAGAACAAGAACGACGTTAATAACAAAACCTGGTGATACAACATGAAAGCATCACTTTTCCAAGGTGCTGGGAATTTGTTAGGACATGTTTCAAATCTTCAAACTAGTTGACATGAAGTAATTAAAGAAACAGTGAAAAAACAGTGAAGCTAAGCATTGTATGTTTTTTTTTTTCAAATGATGTTTGACTTTGTCTAATCTCCAGATGTCACGAAAAGAACAATGCTGCTATAGCAAGAGAGAACTTGTGTTTGCTACAGGAAAGATGATATAAACAGTTTTGACTAGAGCCCTGTGAATATGTGTTTGCCAAGGAGTCACAGAAATTCAGAACCTGCTGAAAGAGTCAGAAGATAAAACTGATTTCGTGCAGAGTTAAATTCGTTACTCCATTAATCTTGTTTCTGAGCTTGTTTAACAGAAGCAGATTTGCAAGTGACTTTGAATTCGGTAGGAAGATAATTTTAATTTTATGGGACACTTGTACTCATAAGTAGGCATTATGCAGATGAAAGCATATAGTGTTGGAATTCTCCCTATGCTTCATCAGGACCAGATGATGCCAGCGCACTCCAGCCTTCAGATGCTACAGCATTTTGTAGAGTTTCTGCCTATAAATAATACATTTTTCTTACAGAAGAATTCACTAAAAGAAGACAGTCGCTCTGAAAAACCTGTTACTGAATCACAAGGAGACTAATAACTACTCTCTCTATACTCACCAGCCTCTAATAACCACTAATGCTTGATAGCTTTGGCTGAGATTAACCAGTTTCTCAGGGGCCTTTAAAAGCACCCAGTCAAGACGTGTATGTAATTTTGTGTGCGCAAAATACCAAAGACATTTCCTTTAAGATATTAGGATCTGTCTTGCAACAAACCAGCTAGAAAATAGAGCTGTGTCTCTTCAAAAGCTCCAGACTGGTGACATTAAAAGCCTATGAAGGCTTTCTGCATCAGTTCCCCATCCGTTGTTAGAAGAAGCAATTTTAATCACGTAAATACTTCACGGAGCCTCCAGATCTGATCATTCCGCACCATATTTCACCTACCGGTTCATTCATATATTTAACAGCTATTAAAAGAAACAAAAAACCAAAAAACAAAAAACCAACCCCACAATCATGTCCTTGCCATAGTATCAGACCTTTATTTTCCTGCTGAAGTAGGAAAACATAGGTAGTTAGCACCAGAGGTATTGTAGCTTCCTCAGATATGGACTTGCAAAACAAATTTATTCTTGCTCATATTCTTTGTAAAAGTTGCCAGGATATGATGTGTTGGGTAGTTTGTTCTGTAGTTCTATATACTCTATTTCAGTCTGTTCAGGACTGTGTAACATGCACATGATATAGCAGAAAGTTTCTGCAATTTTGTTCCTTCAAATAAAGGCAGAGAGAGTACTGAGGTGCATTAAGTGCACCTGAATTAATCAAGAAAACATGTTTTATGGATATGCTTAGTGCTTCATCTATCAATGAAGAATTCCAGATGCTGTGAGATCTGTAGTGTATCCAATTTAAAGTTGTTCTTAGAGAAGAGAATTTGTTTACTTCTTATATGGGTATTTAATCACGGTAAGCTGATTATGGGATTCTTTTCTGTCTTTTCCCGTTAGCTAAATCTTACCATTATCACTGCCTCTCAGAACTGTAGCAAAAGCTGCACTGGCAGATCCTCCCATTCATTAGGAGAGTTGATTTCATTTAGAATCATGATGGTTAGAGTTGGAAGGGACCTTCAAAGGTCATCTAGTCCAGCCCCCCTGCAAGGAGCAGGGACATCCCCAACTAGATCAGACTGCTCAGAGCCCCATCCAGCCTGGCCTTGAATGTCTCCAGGATTTGTATCTTCTAAATTTTAAAGTCAGTATGTATTCTTAATTATCTATTCTATTATATGCCAGTAAATATTTTCATTAATACTTTTTTTTTAGTAATGCTGCAATAAGACTATGATTTAACTGGAAACACTACGTGTGTACCTAGTATCCCGTTGGAAAAGCAACACCTGTATCTTTTCCTTGTTTCTTATGGAACATACATCTGTCTACAACAAATTCTAGGAGATGTTATATTGTAATTGTTATTAGCTATTTCAGTTACTGCTATCAGAATGACTGATATAATTACCTGGAAGTACAGAGCTATTCAGTTAATGTACTAAACTGACAGTATTTGAGCACACATTAAGTTTCGACAAAATATTCATCAGTTTCCTTTATGAGTTAGAATCAAATATCAAAGAATATCAAAGTGCTATTTTGTAAGGCTTAACTTTTATTATTTTTAAACAGCTCTTTTTGTTTTGAAGCAAAACCATATTTGTTTTTAAAAGAAGCAAATGAACAAACTCAAAATGCAAATACACTTTTTCTATAAAGTTAAAGAAATCCTCTTTGCTCCTGTTGTGGATACTCTTATGAATCTGTGAAGATTCAAGCACAATGAAAAGTCATCTTCTTTCTGGAAGATAACTCTTTTTTGCATCTTAACTCTAACTTGTGTTCTCACTTTTTGTGCCTGTTGAAATCAAGGTCTGAATAACAAAGACACTATACGTGGCAATCAAGGGAGACTTCAGGGCCTAGGGATGACTAGTTGAGGGATCAGGAGCACAAGTAGTGTTCTCCTCTATCCTTCCAGTTGCAGAGAATGATTAGGGAAGAAACAGGAAGAGCCAGCAGATCAATACCTGTCTCTGAGCCTGGTGAATTTGGGAGTTTTGGATCATGGGTTGGTCTACACCAGGTCTGCTGGTGATAGATAAGAGTACACCTGTTTCAAAGGGGGAAATAATCTTTGCACAGGAGTTGGCAGGGCTCATTGAAAGAGCTTTAAACTATACTTGAAGGGGGAAAGAGATAAAACCAGACTCACTAGAGAGAAGCCTGGGGGCGGCACGCCAGTATTTGAGGGACAGTGTACTAGTGAGGTCCTTCAGTCTGCCATCTCAGTGCAGCTGGGGGATGGAGATCCATGTGGCAGCAAAGACACAAGGGTTATTGATGTGTTAAAAACCACAGAAGTGCTTGAGAATGGTCATGTAGGAATTAGGGCTTCTTCTTCCAAAAAGGTGGCAGGATTAATAGCCCAACTGAAATGCATCTACACTGATGCATACAGCATGGGTAACAAACAGGAGGAGCTGGAAGCCATTGTGCAGGAGGAAACTATGACATAGTTGCTATTTCAGAAACATGGTGGGATGACTCGCACAACTGGAGTGCTGCAATGGATGGCTAAGAACTCTTCAGAAGGGATAGGCAAGGAAGGAGTAGTGGTGGGGGTAGCCCTGTACGTCAGGGAGTGTTCTGGTTGTCTAGAACTTAATGGTGATGATAGGGTGGAGTGTTTATGGGTTAGAATCAGGGAGAAGGACAATAAGGCAGGTAACACGGCTGGAGTCTGTTATAGACCATCCAATCAGGATGAAGAGGTGGATGAAGTATTCTATAACCAGCTGGGAGAAGTCTCACGATCGTTAGCACTTGTTCTTATGGGGGACTTCAACTTACCAGATGTCTGTTGGAAATACAATACAGGAAAGGAAACAGTCTAGGAGGTTCCTGGAGTGTGTGGAAGATAACTCCCTGACACAATTGATGAGGGAGTCAACTAGATGCCCTGCTGGACCTGTTGTTTGTGAACAGAGAAGGCCTTGATGCCCCATCCCTGGAAACATTCAAGGCCAGGTTGGATGGGGCTCTGAGCAACCTGATCTAGTTGGGGACGTCCCTGCTCCTTGCAGGGGGGTTGGACTAGATGACCTTTGAAGGTCCCTTCCAACCCTAACCATTCTATGATTCTATGAATCTATGATTCTATGATTCTATGTTGTGATGGTTGGAGGCCACCTTGGGCACAGTGATCACAAAATGATAGTTTTCAATTCTTGGAGAAATAAGGATGGGAGTCAGCAGAACTGCTACCTTGGAGTTCTGGAGGGCAGACTTTGGCCTCTTTAACAGCCTGGTTGACAGGGTTCCTTGTGAGGCAGTCCTGAAGGGCAAAAGAGTCCAAGGAAGCTGGACATTCTTCAAGAAGGAAGTCTTAAAGGTGCAGGAGCAGGCTAACTTCATGTGCTGAAAGATGAGCTGGCAGGGAAGAGGACTAGCGTGGCTAAACAGAGAGCTTTGGCTGGAACCCAGGAAGAAAAGGGGAGTTTATGACCTTTGAAAGAGGGAGTAGGCAACTCAGGAGGACTATAAGGATGTCATGAGGTTATGCAGGGAGAATATTAGAAGGGCCAAAGCCCAACTAGAACTTGATCTGGCTTCTGCCATAAAAGATAATTAAAAATGTTTCTATAAATACATTAGCAACAAAAGCAGGGCTAAGGAGACTCTTCATCCTTTATTGGATGCAGTGGCAAACATAGTGACAAACGATGAGGAGAAGACTGATGTATTTAATGCCTTCTTTGACTCAGTCTTTAATAGTAAGACCAGTCATTCGCAGGGTACCCAGCCTGCTGAGCTGGAAGGCAGGGATGAGGAGCAGAATGAAGCCCTCATAATCCAAGAGAAAATGGTTAGTGACCTGCTACACCACTTAGACACACACAAGTCTACGAGGTCTGATGGGATCCACCCAAGGGTACTGAGGGAACTGATGAAGTTCTCATCAAGCCACTTTCCATTGTTTACCAGCTAACTGGGGAGGTCCTAGTTGACTGGAGGTTAGCAAATGTGCCTACTATCTACAAGAAGGGCCAGAAGGAAGATCTGGTGAACTACAGGCCTGTCAGTCTGACCTTGGTTCCAGGGAAGGTTATGGAGCAGATGATCTTGAGTGCCATCAGGTGACACATTGTCGCAGTTTAGCGCTGATGGGGACCAGACTATGCAGTCTCTCTCTCACTCCTGCCACCCTCCAGTGGGACAGAAGGGAGAATTGGTAAACAAAAGGCGGCAAAAACGCGTGTGTTGAGATGAAACAATAATAAATTGAAGAGAGATAACAGAAGAAAACAAAACAGTGATGGAAAATAAATACAGCACAATGCCTTACATCAAATCTCAGTCTCCAGTTTCTTCCCATGTAGCAGGAGAATGAGACAAAGAACAAGATAACCTCCCCCCACCCCTCCCTCTTCCTGGGCTTAACATTATCTCTACTGCCTTCCCCCTCCAAGTGGCACAGGGGGGAAGAGGGAATGGGGGTTGCGGCCAGTTCATCATGCATTGTTTTATGCCACTACTTCGTCGTCAGTCCTCACATTCCTCCCCTGCTCCAGCGTGGGGTCCCTCCCATGGGCCACAGTCCTTTGTGAAACTGCTTCAGCGTGGGTCATCTCTTCCATGGGGTGCAGTCCCTCCAGAACAGCTGCCCCAGCGGGCCCTCCACGGGCCACAGCTCCCTTCAGGCCTCCACCTGCTCTGGCGTGGGGTCCTCCACGGGCTGCAGGTGGATCTCTGCCCCTCCATGGACCTCCATGGGCTGCAGGGGGACAGCCTGCTCCACCATGGTCATCACCACAGGCTGCAGGGGAATCTTGGCAAGGAGCCGCATTACTCCTCCCCCTCCTTCTTCACTGACCTTGGCTTCTGCAGCCGTTCCTCTCACAAGAAATTCTTCACAACAGATGGGCAGACACCTCTCAGGTTCTCTTCATATCTTTCCACTTCTTGCAGCTGGGCCAGGCCGGGTTGGGCCCAGTTGGCTGCCCAGTGGGAGGCCAGAGGGTGAGGGCCACAAGGCCCACAAGGCTCGTGCCTCCCCCTCTCTACCATTGCTCAGCTTCTTCACATCTTCACTCCCTCTTTTTTTTTTTCTCTTGTTTTTCCCCTTCTTAAATATGTTATTGCAGAGGTGTTATCAGGGAATATTCTGTTACGAATTGGCTCAGCCTTGACCAGCAGTGGGTCCGCCCTAGGCCCAGCCGAGTCCACTGAACAAAAGGGAACAACTTCTAGCAGCTTCTTGCAGAAACTGCCACCATAGCCCCCCCTCACTATATAAAACCAGAACACACATACAGGACAACCAGGTGATCAGGCCCAGTCCGCATGGCTTTATGAGAAGTAGATCTTGCTTGACTAACCTGATCTCTTTCTATGACAAGGTGACCCTCTTACTGGATGCGAGAAAGGCTGTGGATGTTGTCTTCCTAGACTTTAGTAAAGACTTAATGCTGCTTCCTACAGCATTCTCCAAGAGAATCTGGCTGCTCATGGCTTGGATGGGCATACTCTTCCCTGGGTAAAATAGTGGCTGGACGGCCCCTCACTTGAAGAAAGACATTGTGGTGCTTGAGTGTGTCCAAAGAAGAGCAACAAAGCTGGTGAAGGGTCTAGAGAGCAAGTCTTATGAAGAGCAGCTGGGGGAAATGAGATTGTTTCATCTGGAGAACAGGAGGCCGAGCGGAGACCTTATCACTCTCTACAACTGTCTGAAAGAAGGTTGTAGCAAGGTGGGTGTTGGTCTCTTCTCCCAAGTTACAAGTTGTAGGAAGAGAGGATCTGGCCTCAAGTTGCACCAGGGAAAGTTTATATTGGATATTAGGAAAAATTTCTTAACCTAACGGTTGACAGGCATTAGAACAGGCTGCCCAGGGAGGCGGTGGAGTCACCACCCCTGGAGATATTTAAAAGAGATGTAGATGTGGTACTTAGGGACATGGTTTAGTGGTGGACTTTGCAGTGCTAGGTTAATGATTGGACTTGATGGTCTTAAGGTTCTTTTCCAACCTAAACAATCCTATGATTCCATGATTCTATTGCTTCTAGTAAAACATACAAAATTAATTTATGACCATTTACCTACATACTTCTGCCTTTTGTGATTTTAATTTAGTGAGATCGTTTATCTTGAGGAAATCTCTGTCAGAAGACTTTGATATAGTTAAAGGGGCCCCTCACAATCACTTCTTGTGATTCATAAAGTAGTTTGTACAGTGTGTTTTACAGCATGGTATAGTAAGGCAGGAGGTGGTTGCAGTGGGTGCTAATCCTTCAGGTGTCTATTTTATTAAGGCAGGCTGGTGGTACTGGGTACTAGGTTAACTGAGATGTCAAAATGTTAAGAGTACAAACTTGCAGGTCACATTTCACCAGCTAGAAAGATACATTGCTGTCACGTTTGCTGTTTCCTGTACATGCATACATGTCTGGTGGCTATCATGTAGGCATCTCATTATGCAATAATAAAGAAGAAATGAAGTGACCTCTCTGGCAAAAGCCCTAGGATATTTTTCTCTTTCCATTCAACTTTCCTAGGGATTCAAAAGACATTTTGTTTTAGTGAAATGGGTAGCAAATTTTCCCTGTTCAGAACTAATTACAATTCCTTGTCAGTCTTCTGTCTTTGTCTCCCCTTCCATCCCACTTTTACCTGATCAGCACCTACCATTTGATTAAGAAATACTATGGTATCTTAGATACCATTGTGGGACTGCTGATGGTAGGTGTTGTTTCTTTAGACATCATTGTGAACTAATTGGTTGCTTTGCTGGTCATTCATTGAAGTTTGCAGCAAAGTTTTTGGTTAACAAGGAAACACACTATGTCAAAGGAAAAATTAAATTGTAATGTAAATATTGTCTTTAAAGGGAAAGAGGTGAAGTTATTTTCTAATTTTGTGACAAAACTAATAGAATAGGAGCAGTTACATAGTTATTGTTTCATAGTGTGCTTCCACAACTGATAAAGTAGCTGTGTTATGTTTCCTCCTTTGTGTAAAATAGATGACTTTAAGCAAAATGGATTATTTGCCTCCTACACTGATTTCCATGGCACTGCTTGCAAAAGACATTGCTAATCAGCATGAGAAAGAGTGACAGAATCAAGGAAAATCCTATAGTGCCCGTGAAATTATTTGGTCATTGTTCATCTTGAAGAGAGAGACTCCATTCAAGTGAGAGTCGATTTTAAATTCTCTTTGTTATTTATAGTGTTTCTATCCACATTATGGTGGGTTTGAAAAGAACTACGTATCTAAAAATAAATCATGGGGAGTCAGTACACAATCTGGCATAAGTAACTCCCAATTAAAATGAACAGAACCCTGTTCGTAGGAGGAGAAGAAATTAAAAGAGGAGCAACTTAAAAAATGAAATGAAATGCTGCTTTTAAGCAGTCAGATAATAATGCAATTAAAATTTCTAACCTGAAATTAACATTCTGCTAAGGGAAATAAAATAATTTAAGACACCGGATCATTTTTGGTCATATTAATAGTGTCACATAGTCATGAACCATTCCCTTATCTAATATAGTAACAGTCTTTCAATATGGAACACATTTGCCTTTTTAATTACTTAGCTGTTAAAAATAAATTACACTTTTATTCCCACTAGATGGTTAACAAATTGTGATTTGTGCTTTGCTTCATTAGAACAGCGTAAACGTGACCTTGACACAGTTCTTGCAGCTTCCTTAAATGCACTTGTGGCAGAGGAAGGAGTTAATGACAGTGACTTGCTGTGCGAATTCTCCAGCATCCCCCAGAACTTCGCAAGGAGTGAATATTTTTTTTTCTCTATCTTTGCCTGTTACTGATGTTTTTTGACTTTCATACTTCTGCTTTGTATGGGGCAATTCCAACTTGGGCACGTTAAGGGAAAAGGTATTACGAAAATAAGCTGTTTTCAAAAGTCAAGCCATATCTACCTTGTGACAGAATCAGCTCTCACATTCCTGCCTGGAGGTCGTTCTGAAGAGTACAAATTGGCAAAATAAAACCCAAATGGCTTAGGATTACGTGGTTTATGGCTTCCATGGTTTGCATAGCCATTTCCTATTGCAATCTGAGTAGCAGAAAAAAAAAATACCATGCCCAGCTGTTACAGAACTATACATACCCAGAAAAAAATCCAGTTCATGTAATTATTCCCTTAAAAATTCTGCTTAGGAATGAAGCTTTTAACTCTACAAAAACCAAGACAGTCAAAGTCTACGAGCCCATCCCAACAAAATGTGACTGCTAGTGATTGTCTGTGAATGCGCATGCCATAGGCTTTCCAGATTAGTTATAGAGCCTCTTTACTGCAACACAGGTTCAGATTATCCTTGGACAGGGCTAGAAAAGGTCTTTTTTTTTGTCTTATAAAAAAGAGCCATGCCCCAGCTGCCTCTCTGATGTTCTCCCACCGGTGCCAGGAAGGAGCATATGGGGTCAATGGAGTGAGATTCAAGTCCTGTTCACCTCACATTGACAGAAACAGCATATATGGATTTTGGGATGTGTCACAAGTTTGTAAAATCTGTCATCATAAAGGTATTTCTCCCAGGAGTATCCCTCAGTGTTATCTGGTGCTTAGAGTTTTTGCACTCTGCCTCTCTCTGTGGTCATTTTAGAGATTTTTATATTTCTGTTTTCAAATGTTTTGTGTGGTGGCACACATATCACCTATGTGCTCCATGTGATACCGAAAAGGTTTAACAAAGACAGAACTCACATCAGGGCATGTAGTACAGGCTTTATGAGGTGGTTCTTCTGTAAAGATTGTGTTCCTGAAGGGCAAACGTATTTTGCCACAATGGGTTAAGATAAAACAAAAAAAGGCAGCTGCTTTGATTATACCAAAAATGGATGTATTGCCTCTTGATTACTGTTGAAACAAACTGGTGATCTTCTGTAATAGTTTCAGGACTCAGTTGGAGTATCATCTAACAAAGAGATAGGGAGGCCCCAAGTAATCTTAATTCAGTTTGACAGCTAGCAATAGGAGACTGCTCCTATCACAGCCATGTAATTAATTCATCCCTTTATCCCATCACTTCACCCAAAAGAGATCCAACTTCTGTAACCTCTGTGGTGGAGTTTGTGCTGGGCCATTATCATCTGTACCTACTGGCCACTCTAATCTTGTTTGCCACTGGTTGCTTGTGGCTTCCTGCCCAACCAAAGCTCCTCTATATACAGCTTTTATTTTTTTCTTATTACCGGGGCTTGACTTGTCCTCTTCACCAGGTTGTTTTAGTGGTCTGTAGCACAGCCTGTTACTAGACTGTCTTGATCTTCATTATCATGTAGATCTTTGTAATGAGATGTGCAGAACCTGCTGCTCAGAGTCCTCATCTACCCCACCAGACATGTTTTCTCTTTCATGTGGCACACCATGCCACTCACTCACCTCTCATTCCAATCATATGAACTATTCTTCTTGGATTTAGTGTTGCCAATTAAATCACATTTCCTCTTATCCAAAGGAATTTCCCCTTCACCCTTCTTGTTACCCTGGCATTGGACATCTAAGAGATCAAACAATTTATTGTCTTTGAATTTGTTGTCTTTATAGTTCTGTTGGTTGGAAACAAATTGGTTTGACTTTATGCCCCTTTGCAACCCTCTCCCCATGTGTTAGCTATCTTCCAGCTAGCCTCCAGCTAGTACTATACTGCTCACATGTATGATGTAACTTGTGTAGTTCATCCAGGCTTGCCATGCGCGCTTTCTTCTCACCTTTCTGAAAGGAAAATAAAACATAATGAAGGCAGGTTACATCAGCCATCTCCCCAGTGACAATTCATACTGACTAGTTTAGAGCTATCCTTGCACAGAAAAGACCAAAATATCTTCTATAAGTATCTTCTGTATCTCTCTTGGTGTCCCGTTGACCTGCCTGGGGGCCCTTCTGTATATTTTTCATCATTACCATTCTTGTGCATAAACAAACTGTGAATCAGATTTCCCATATTAATTTTTAATAAGTGTGAAAAAATCAAAATATAAAACTCTCAAGTAATAATAATAATACATGTTTTGTGGTTTCTAAAATGTTAGGGTGTTCTTAAGTCTTATTTTCAAACTTTACCTTGCAGCAGAAAGAACTAGAAATCTGCTTCTTATATAACGAAAACCAAGACTCTTATTTTGGAAGCTGAAGCTTGAAGAGAAATATTATTATCATGAGAGAAACAGCAGCAATGAGGGAGCTGACAACACTGTAATCTTGTCTGCATCTCAGGATTTTCGGCAATTACATCAAAAGTACTTGTTCAGAAAAGTTTACTAATCGACCAGAGCAAATCTTCAGCCTCAGTGTAGCACCTGGAGGCTTGGCATAATGCGTTCAGCTGGGTAAGATCCTAGCTGGGATGGGCTGGGACTACACATCATTTTCAAACTCTGAACTGCAGTTCTTAGTTCTGGATTTGAATGTCAGGCAAGATTCATATGTCCAAACTGGTTTAAGTCATAATCCAAGGTACAAGCAGTTCTAAATCTGTGGGGGAAAGAAAGACATATTTGAAATGCAAAAGCAGATACTGTCATTCTAACTCCCCCTAATGCAAATTCAGCCCCTGCAGTGAAACCCCACAGTTTCAGTGCCGATGAAGAACAGTTTCTTCATGAATCATTGGCAGCTATCCCCTAGAAGGATGTTGCTTCAGCGGCAAGACAAGGTGACTCTCCAGCTTCTCCTGAACTCTTATTTTCATGATGGAACAACTTTATTGTCTACTCCTAGATCTTTCCTTGTCTATTTTAGATTTTGTAAGTCCTTTTTGTGACCAAGGAACATATGTTACTACTGCTGAATGACTGATTCTGATCTTAACAAACTGGCATGCAGATTACTTGTGGAAATATGAGGGCTGATTTATTGGGAAATATAGAAAAGCAGATTTTCTCTGCCCAGTGGCAGTGCAGGTGAAAGAAACCAACAGACAAGAGTACAGGTTGTCTTTTTTTTTTTTTTTTTTTTTTTTTAAATTGTGCTGGGTACCTGTAGCTATGCCTTGACAGCTGAGGGTGCTCTGCTGTTCTGAAAATGAGCCCCAAACCTTCTGCCCTCAGCAAGCTTTTATTGCTTTAGCTCTGACTGATGGGTTCAGGGAACTGGAGCCTAAAGATAAGTCTTTAATGTACCACCAAATTGTGACTGTCAAGCAAATTATTGCATATGGGCTTTACAAATTGTGCTACCTGGAAGATAGCACATTTCAGAAGTGAAACTTTACATTGGAGGGAAAACAAACCAACAGTATTTTCGGTAGTAGTTTTAATGGCTGACTTTGTTCAGAATACTTACTTGCTACTGTCTCCTTTCTTTGCTCAGTGTTCACTTAAGTGACTCTCCCTTCTGCCAAGCACATGCTGAAGTTGGTAAGAAGGACATTTTATTACTCTTCTTGTATTATTTTGCAGCTGTTTAATTTTGTTTCTGAGGTTATCAACACTAAGAAGAGTATAGATTAATTCCTTGATAGAAAGGAATATTCACATACATCATCTAAAGGAGTTACACTTTTTTGTGTCTATTTTCACATCTTTATTTATGTAACATACAGAGACACCTTGGGTACTGAAATTATGGCCTCTTGTCACAGTCATCTTCATAAACATTTGCTGTGCAATATTTAATGGCTTAATTTGGCTTTTCTATACTGGGGTAACACTCATTAAAACAGTTTTTGCAGCATGTTCATAAGTCATTTATCTGGACATGGATCCTAATTTTGTAACAATATTAGTGTCCAATATCTATTTCTGTGTTGAGCATGTGTTGAATTGCCTTTGGTAATGATTGGAAGCAATTTAGTCTAACAACTATAATACCATTTCAGGTATTGCTTGTCTGTGAATCGTTAGTATTGCTATTAATAACAAACCTGAAAATCATACACACCTAAAAAACTCACAGTCATTAACTGCTATGCCAACAGGTCTGTTCAAGCGTTCAGAGGACGTTTCACTATGTTTTGAGCAGGTTAATTTTTTTTAGTTACATTACTGCTTTGTCATTTTATGAACTGATTTGTATATCAAAGGTTTATTCATTTTTGTGTGTTTTATTCCTGACATAAACTTGAAGTCATAAGAATAAACACTGTTTCAGGGTTAAGAAATGCATATTAGTGTCCATTGATTGTAATGCATAACAGATAGCATGCTTTAATGTTAATATTAAAAAAAATTAAAATAATTAAAAAAAAACCCAATAAAAGATGCAAGTAGAAAGTGCATTTATGGGGGACATGAATGAGAAAAGGCTGGCAAAAGTATTAAAATGTAAAAGACAACTTTACCTCAAAAGTATTAGGAAATCAGAAGTCAGAATTTGGCAAATAAAGGAAATGTTAGAAATTGTATACTAATTCCTATCTTGAGATGAAACACAAATGACAGATATATGTAATAAAACGTGAAAAATTTTGTTCTACAGGACATCACACAGGATTTTGGCTTAAAAATGGACATTAAGCTGACTTTGACTAGCTGGAGAAAGAGGAATATTTTGCTTCTGGACCTGAAAATATGACACTTTTGTGTCACTATTGGTAATATGAACTTGGATGAAAGCAAAAAAAAAAAAGTAATAGGGTTACACTTTCACATGTCATTAAGTCAACAATTCTGAAAAGAATAATGCACATTTTCCAAGGGTAGTATAGTAGACTTCAGGGTACCTTAGATGAATTTTATTTTTATTTTGCTTGGGTAAGCATTTTGTGATCACCACAAAGCCCTCACAGCAATGAAAAGTGCAGAGTGAAATGAGAATCTGAAATGAAAATCATTAGTTTGCCTGGGATGTCTCCAAGGGAACACAGAGATACTGAGGTTTGCAATATGTTATCCTACAAATTATAACATTTGTGCATAACAGAGGAGTAATACGTCCCATTTATAGCCAGAAAAATGAATCAAACCTTATTGAATGAACAACGATGGACAAATACATCCAATATAGCCATCATTTTACTCCTGTATATTGTGCTTTTATTGTTAAATGAACCGGGTCATGTTTTTTTCTTTTCTATGTCCAACTCCCACAATTATAAGCTGCTGTTTTAACCAAGGTAAGGACTTTATAAAATAAATGTTTAGCTTAACTTTGCTGACAGCACAAAATTGGACTACACTTTGAAATCTTCATGTCTTTTAAATAGCCTTTTCATGTTTGCTTTCTTCCGAGAGAGAATAAAACATAATTTTGGTGCCAGGATTTCAGAATATCACCCCATACTCAATAAGGGCTCTTGAAGCATGGATAAAGGAAGAACTCCACTTCTTAGGAAGCCTTAGAGAGGTGACAACATTAGTGGTCTTTCACCCACAGACGCATCTGTGCTGCTACAACACTGACTTAGTCAGTGTAAGTTCTCCCCAGCTTCACATACAGTATATGTAGACAGATGGAAGAATAAAATTATATTAGAGTCAATACCGGAAAGTAGAAACTGGGAGTGCCAGAGAGGAAATTTTTTTTTGTGAAATTGTTCTCCTTTGTTTTTCCCTAAACTCCTTTAATGATGTTGTTTTCCTTATTGCTTCAACACCGTTAGTACAGACAGTCTCATCCCTGGAATGGGCAGAAAAGTTCTGTAAGTGCCTAGTCAACAAATTATTTGTATGACTTCTAAGGACACACAAACCTGAAACATGATATATATTGGGTGCACATCTGTCTTCAGACAACAGTGAAGAAAGCAAAAAATCCTAATAATTCGTATGTAGAAAAGTGTAGAGTAATACCAAATGCAAATAACCTAGATCAAAGACTCATCTGAAAGGAGGTATCTTGAAATCTGCTCCATATCCTCTGTCCTACGAGGAAGTTTAGATTTATATGAAAACTATTAACAAAGACAGAAGAGCAGGAGAGGTGCAGAAGTGAAATCTCACAAAATGCAAGAGGAGGATGAGATGACAGTAACCACAAATGTCTTTTTCAAGCATAGCTAACACAGATTTTGAAGAAGGAAAAGTATGCAAGGAAAAAGCAAGGAAAACAGTACTGGAATGGAGACCAAGCATAGCATGAGATGAATGACCTGACAAATCAGTGTTTGCATGTAGTATGGTAGTGTGCAATAAAAAAAAGACAGCAAGGAAGCTGTGCTTTTATCTTGGGGAGGAGACATCATCTGGATGATTGATGGTAAGTGAGTAGGTTGACAGTGGATAGACCAGAGTTCCTGAGTAGATGCAGATGGAATATTCTTCCAAATTTTACCCTGACCTGATCACATCAAAGTGAAAAGTTTTTAATCCAGTGATTCCTTTGCTACTTTCCATTCACCATCACAAGAACAGAAGAAGTCATCAAACATAAAATATATGAGACTCTTGAAATCCTGATAGGATGGAAATTCAGTAGCCATAATATTTCTATTTTACAAACACAGGAGATTAAAATAATGTAATGCAATGTTAAAAGAAGCTTTGAAGCAAGTGAAGCTACTGGTCTAAAATTAAAGGCAGCAAAATGTGTTCTGTGAGAAACCTTGTCATGCTAGTTAGGACATGTGATCGATAAATGTGGTAGCAGAGATGTAATAAATGAAACACACAGATGAAATGCCACTGTTTACTAGCACATCAGAAATTCTGTGGATCTTTGATAAGATAATATTGTGTAGCAAATTCAGACCTTCTGTTTCCTCAGAAGGCTAAGTTCTTTACAAACTACATAAAACAGACTTTATGTCCATCTGGGATAAATCACACAACCATGCCTTTGAAGTTTTTAAAAACGGATTGATCAAATCTTCAGCACTGACATTTTTTACTGGTTTCCAGTCCCCCAGAGGAGATGTCATTCCTGTTACACTGAGATGACAGAGAGCTCAGAGCACGCTGTTTCAGGTAGCCTGCAGATATTGATAACCAATATATCGATTCTGATACATTCCTTGTTAATATAGGGACTTCCAAGGATTTCAGTGAAGCTTTGGAACACACTATTAAAAATATCTTAATCGCATATTGAGAAATGCTAAAAGACAAAAACCAGGCTGTCCTTACAATGTCAAAAACTTCCTTAAGAGTTCAAATCAATGCCTGGAAACCTGGTAGTTAGCAGTAACTGTTCCTGGCACCTGCTCATCTGTGCATGCCTCAAAATGCAAATTTAAAGTGTGTGGGTAAGCACAATATTGTTTGTTGTATGAACAATATTATGGCTGGGTAAATATTCTACACAAAATGATCCTGTCCTTTTTGCAGCAACTCCAGGTCTGGGTAGACCTATGTATTTTAAAAAATACTCGATACCCTAGACCAAACTCATACCAGCAGATGGGCTTTGGAATGGTAGACTATTTGGGGCATGCCCACTTGTTTTGGCTTACACCATTTTGCTGGACTGCCCCTAGGATACTCGTAACCTAGGTCTCAACCAGTTGGTCACACCTCCACTAAATGGCATTGACTATGGAGGCAGGAACATGTTTCCAGTATGAGCTCAACGTTGAAACTGTTCACCTTGCCACCCCAGTAGTACCTCAGTGGGGCTGTCCATTCCCTTTTCCCTGAAAGACCTA
The DNA here is from genome assembly GCF_036417535.1 of Chlamydotis macqueenii. Lineage (NCBI taxonomy): Eukaryota > Metazoa > Chordata > Aves > Otidiformes > Otididae > Chlamydotis > Chlamydotis macqueenii. The sequence continues at coordinate 27,727,859 of NC_141558.1, forward strand.
CATCTGAAAAGGATAATACTTGGATCCTTTCAGAGAATGGGTGTACTACATATGCTGAGATGCCTATAGACATCAGTCTGGGGAGGTAATCAGCTCTACATATAGCAGAACCAGAGGAGCAAAACGGATCGAAAAAGCACAATGCTGTACACCTCCAAAGAGAAATCCAATTGCTCTGACAACTGCTTATGGCTGGGCTAGCCAGTGCCTGCCCAAAAGTCAGCTGTTTCTATGCAGCACTGGGCAGCATCTTCTGCCTCAGAGTCCTGCCAACACTGTGACCTGCAGTAAGAGAAAGGGTTTATTCAGGAAGTACAGATCTGGCATGGAGGATTAAATGAGTGTCTGGATCTGTTCAGCCGAGGAATATTCTGTATGCCAGTAAATACCTCTGTTGATGGACTTCTGTGTGTCTGCATACAGGTGGTGAGCAATTCAAAATTGTGGCTGTTATGCTGCCTTGCCCTTGACCAATCAAGGAATCTCATCTCAAGAGCATCAGGAGGGGCTTTATTGATAAAACAGAAACAGGCGTCATGTTTGTGTATGTGGTTGTTCACCTCCTTGCACAGTGGGCTGCTTTAGTTTCTGTGCTGGGTACACACAGAGGCCCATGGATGATCTGAGTATCAAATAACTTGGAATGATGAGTAGTCACTTGGCTTTGAAGATATTAGCTTTAGCTTGTTTGGTTTAAGTCTCTCCATCTGCATAGCACACAGGCTTTCCAATGATGTAGATACACAGGAACAAGTTATTTGTACACTGAGCTATTTCTGAATGACATTGGATAAGCTAAAACCCCATCATCTTTTGTTCAGAGTTCAGTGACATTCGGAATTGAAAGGGCTTATGTACTGTGCTGAGTAGCTATAGCAATGGGAAGAAACAAGCCCTTCTTTTTGAGAGGGAAAAAGAGCAGGAAAGGAGCTTAGTATTGCATGTTCTATTTCCTTGGTCTCAATAAAATAAAATTGAGAGGGAGAATATGCAAACAAAACTACTTTATCTGCTTATGAAATATGGAAATACATTTTCAAGAGAGCCAAACACCTGAAGACCAATTGTTTTTTCTCAGGCAAAATAATTGCAGAAATCCATCCATACAAAGAGAGAGAGTGTGCACAAGTGAAAGCAGCAGTGCTGATGTGTTTCAACCCGAGATCATAATGGATTTCATACAGTTAATTATTTATAGACTTTGTTACTTAATAGAGAAGATTAAAATTAGTGTTACTGCAAAGTATAGAGAAAGGAACCTAAGGTGTATCTAAATACTGGGGTAGGTGACCTGATTTTTGGAGAGAAGGAGTATCTCGAAACACTGAATCCCAAGACCCTTACTCAGATTATGAATGTGATTTTCTTTCATGTGAAGTTCACAGAAAATTTGCTGCATTTATGATTGGAAGTTTAAAAATCTAAAAAAAAAAAAATCTGTGTATAAAATATCACAGACATTTTTTAAAAGCTACCAAAAATTCTTGTGTAGTTGGCAGCTTCAAATATCAGATCTTTGCCAGTCCATCACATTTTGAAGCTGAGAATCTCTTGATCAGCTCTTTTATTTAAATGGTGAATGATTTCGTTTTGGGAGTTTGAAAATAAATGAAAGCTGTCTTTAGAAAAGACTGAATAAATGTTACCTTTGCACTTAGTAGAATCACCTCCTGTTGCTGAACAGGTTGTCTGCCTTGGCTACAGAATGGACTTTTATCCTGTTCTCTTTTCATTAACAATCCATCAGATCTTTTTCTTTTAATGCAATTAGCGTGGTAGTTGGGTTTGCGTATGAACAATGACAACCCAGCCAAAAAGAAGGTCAGGCAACACATTGACAAAAAAAATAATTCTCAATCTGTTTTTTTGGGGAGTATTATTTCATTAGAAAAGGCTGCAGTGCATCCTGGTCAAATCTAAGCATGAATTATGATCTCATTTCAGCACTTGGAAGTTCTCCGTTGATGTCCAGTTGCTAATTTCTAACAGAGTTGCCCATGTGAACTACCTATGTTTGTGCCTCCTGAATGGGAAGTTTGCCCTGCTAATTTGCATGTTAGTTATCAGTAGACAGAACTGTTGAAATTAACTCCCTTTGGAGTAAATCTACTGTGCTTTTCTTTTTAGGGCAAAATAACACCATGAGCAGAGCGAAGCTCACTTCTGTGCAGCTCTACATCTAGCTGGATGAAATTCAAACATAGCAATTCTCTGCTTCTGGTTTATTTTCCAGTATAAGTCAGGCTGCATGGGCAGAATAATTATGAAAGGTGAGCTACATGGTGGAAAAAAAACACGTGGGAAAAAATATTCCTGTTGTCTTTGTTTTCTTTTCTGCTTAAAAGGTTTTGCAGACACTTAATGTATGAAAGCTGAAGCATTAGACAGCAACTCCATTGAGCTTCAAGCTCTCTTTCAGGCAGAAAAATTACTTAGCAAATTTTGATACATGCAAAGAAAGAAGAGAGAGAAAGATAATACACCACCTCACACTCAGACTTGGTAAGTTGGACTAAGTTTTGATTCTCATTAAGGAATAGCAAATTGGAATTAAGGGGACTGTGGAAAGACAAGGTAAAAGGAGTAGACTAGAGCTTAAACCTGGAAACAAAAGGCTTGATTCAATGCACAGTTATCAGAGATTTAATTCTATATCCCAGTATATGTTACTGCACATTGCTATCAGGGTTTGTTATTTTTAATGCAGTTTTGTTTCCTTGCAGCTCAAACCTTCACTGAAAAGAAACCATTGGCTGTCCCTTGTAAATCTTTAGAAGAAATACATTACTTGGGTTTGGAGAAATTATCAATGATCTCATTCTCAGAGGTATTCTGTATTATGGGTTAAAAACTTGTACAACATACTCTCTGTATCCCTAGCAATCTTCTCTTTATGTAGTGGGCCCTTTGTAGTTCTACTACAGATACTCACTCTCAGACACTATTGGATTGAAATATTTGTTCTTGTGAGGAACGATGCCCTCTGTATTCTTATAGCTGTTAGCTATTACACTAGCTGAACATAGTTTAACTATAGTTTTCATAGTCAATTATTAATGAAGATTTTATTTTATGTACTGTATTACTTTGCCAAATGAAACTGCTGTGAAGTTAATTACTATGCAGGTTTTTTAAGGGTGAAAATGAGAGAAATTGCTTTTGCAGAAGAATTCATCTGTAGGATCTGTTGTGTCATTACAGGATAATGCCAACAACACACTCTGGTAAGCAAGCAAAGCAGTTCACAGCCTTGTCCTATTGTCAGGGTGACAGATTAGGCACTCGCAGAGCTGAATCCTGGCAGGGATCTGCAGCTTTGTAAGTCAGGCTGCATTCAGTTGCACTGGTAGACTTCCATGTTCTTTGAAATATCAAACTCTTTGTTCATGTCTATATTTTGACATACTCAGGTCCTAATGCTCATTTAAAAAGATGTACTTTCCACACATCCAGCCACTCCAGGCTGTGGTGGCTTTCTGCAGGCAAAATTCAATGGGAGAGAGTCTTTTGTTCTCTGTAGCACTCCAGGGATTACTGATGTTAGCAGCTGCTATTTTTTTGGAACCTTTAGTCTGCTCATGATGCTTTCAAATATCTTTTTGCTGAAAGCAATTTGAGTCCAATTTAAAACATACATTTCTGCCATTAAAATTGACGTAGGTTTTAATTTCAGACTGAAAGTACATCGATTTGTCATTTGGCTTTTTGTGGTCCTTTTATAAGGGCTATGTTCTGCCTGGCTTTCTAGGAGGGAAAGCACTTGCAAGGCTTTGGGAGAAAGTGATAGATGGCTTTAGTGCTGAACTGGGACGTACAGACACCTGCCAATAGCCCTCTGTTAGGACATCTCATCTCTGCATAGCCAGAAGATGGGTTCAGCTGCAACTGGACAGGGTCAGAAGGAAGAAAAGTCTTTCTGGTCAAGGGATGGCTCCCTGAGAGTCTGTTTCAAGATCTCTGTTAGACTACTCTCTGTTTCAATTTACTTAGCTTGAGGAACCCGACACCACTGGAAAGCTGCATACTAGGAGGTCTCTCTGTTAGCTGGCTAGGCGGAAGTGAAAGCTTTCTGACAGCATGCATAACCATTCTTTTTTCATGTTTTAAAATTCTAGAAATTGAATCACCTTTTAGATAATAATCCTTGAGGATAGCTCCACCCCTTTTTCCATTAAATGATGAACAATATTGGGTAACCTCCATTCCTGTATATCCATTGGTTTTTGGTATACAAGAAAAATCTAGATTTTTCTCAGTTAAAAGATAGATATACACTCATGATGGTATCCCAAATATTGTCTCTATCTTCCTCTTACATGAAAGCTTCTTTATTAAGGACAAGAGACCACTTTTTAATCTTAAAAGATGATCTGTTGTGAAGGAACTGTTTTTAGATTGATGCTTTCAATTGACAGGTGAATTGCAATAATATTGCACTACTTCATCATGTAACAGATCTTTGTAACAGGAAAACAGGGACACATGAAGTGGCTATAACCATCAGAGAATTGTGTATTCGAGTGGCAAAAGACAGTGTAATGATTTTAGACTCTTGACAACACTTTTGTGAAATACATCTGAGGATGTGGTTGGAGTCTTTCTGCTGACAAAGCCCAACTACAAAAAATTTGAGAGGCTGAGGAGATCTGGGTCCAAATTTCTTGCTGAAATTTCCCAGCTTTATGCTGTATTATGAAAAATAACAGGAAAAATGACACCAGGGCCTGCAGTTGTGTTGCTGTCTTCCACTTAGAACAGGAAATCAAGCCTGAAGTGTTCAAAAGCTGGTCTATGTCAAAAAATAATGGCAAATTTTGAATGCATTTAGTCAAAGTTCTTTTGATCATACAGCATGCATCCCCATTGATTTGAAGTCAGAAAGCTTAAGTTGTTAAAAAAATTATATGCAAGCTCAATCAGCTCTTCAGTCTAGACTTTGAATAGCCAACAGACCAGCTTCCAGTGATTTCAGACAATTGCTTGGCTCATACTGGGACAGAATCACTGATAAATGTTTCCAATTGTACATTTCATTACAACTTTTCAATGCATCTTTAACTTCTTGGAGCTAGAATTCACTGTGTGCATTTGATTGCAGCCAGCGTCTGGTACTGATAAACCCTGTTTCTTGGTGTAAAGTTGCTCAGTATAATTAGAGACTATTCATGGCAGCTAGCAACACAAATCCTTTTCCAGATGTTGGAACTTTCACAGCATTGCTTGTAATTTTTTAAGGCAATTTGTTGCATCTCTTAACAACTTAGAGGCAATCTTTTACTGCTGAACCTATGTTTTGTTTCAGCAGTCTTTGCCTTATTACAGCAAACTTTTAAAGTCTTTTGATTGAATCATTAAATGGCAAACAATTAGGTAAAGAGAGGTGGAGAAAATTCTGCTAAAAATATGTGCTCGTAGCTTTGTGCATCTCACTGCTGTGTTCTAGCTAGAAAGCATATGAGGTAGAGATGGTATTGATGCATTAGGCAGGGAGAAATGATATTTTTCAAATATTAATAAAAAATTGGCAAAACCTTCACCAGTTTAAAATGTGGATTCTTTCAGCAATTAGTCCCCATATCCTGCCAGGTCTGTCATGATCTATTTTTGTGTTTATAGAAGAAAGGTTCCACACCAGGCTGAGGCATGGGCAACCTTCGATGCTTCGCCTAAAACCTCTCAATTTGTGCGGTGGATAATTGGGATGATAAAGGCAAGATCACCACCCTGAAAATTGACAAAGAGCTGTTTTGGCTTCAGCAGGCCCAGGCATTACAGTTTCTTAAATTAGTTTCAGACATTTCTGCTCGGCAGCAAGGAGCTGACTCTGACTCTGTGCTGAGTGTGTCAGTGAGAAGGGTCTTGCTGCATAGGGAAATCATTAAGGTAGGGTATGAATTTAAAGTGTCACAGCTATTCTGTAGTAACTGTTGTCTAGATACATGTTCTGCACAGGGCGTGGAAGGGGATGTGGAGGGGAGAGATGGTCCAGGGCTGTTTCTGGATGTCAGTAAGAAAGGCCTGACAACAAATAACATATTAAAATAGTTGCTTCAGGAAGATAGAATAAAAAGAGGAATGTAGATAGTGAGTAAATCTTACATCCTTTCAGATACCAGGAACCGCAATTTCATGCAGCATCAAATGGACCCGAGGTGGACCTTCCCAGAGCATGCTGTGCAGATCCCAGCCATGGAGACATTACCAGTATTTGAAGGGATGTAAGATTTACTCTTATCTGTAGTCATCTTTTTACTCGAATTCCTTAAAGCAGCTATTTTAATATACTATTTATTTTTGGGCCTTTCTTACTGACATCCAGAAACAGCCCTGCACTCTCTTTGTCTCTCTCTCCCCCTCCACCTCACCCACTGCAGAACAATATATTATTTTGGAAAACAGCACTGTCCCTGTGGTGAACTCTCTTGATATTCCAGAACAGCTACCCTGCAGCTTTTCCTTCATCGACCTTGAGTAACAGTTCTCAACTCCAAAAAATTATAACCCTGAATAGCTTGTACTTTAAACAGACAGAGAAAAATTACCAATAGTGTATACAACAGTTATGAACGTACTGTAAACACAATTACCAAGTACTGAACTGAGCAGTATTTTTCATAAGGACTTTCAGTGCTCTACTGTTCTTATGTATATGTCAGCACAGGAGTGCAGACTGACATTGTATGCTTTGGTATGTCAGCATGTACCCCTAAATTCACCCCTCTTTAATCTTCTTTCATTTACAGTTTCATAGCTTTTGTAGGGGTTTTGTATTGTGAATAGGCATATCATGTCGAGTTTTCAGAGGTTAAAAAGGGCACCTTGTCTTCCAAATGAATATTTGATGGTGTTGGGCATTTGGAAGTCAGAGGAGCATCACCACCAGCCACCTTCCAGAGTGATGGGACATCTCCAAAAGCTGACTGGGCACCCTGGTACTTGCTGGCTGAAGGAACCTGCAGCTTACACTGGGGTAATGAGAGTCAAGTCTGGTGGTACAGTAAGACTGTAGCAAAACAAGAACAAAATCAGAGTGAATGCTATGGTGTGATGTAGACAGGAGAATCTGAGCACCAGCTACCTCCAGAACAATTTGATGAATAAGAAAAGAATATGTGCTGATAGAAAGAAAATATCTTGCATTTGCACAGGCATACTAGCAAATTCTGATATTTCTACATCAAAAATGATCACAAACAATTTTTTACGCATCTCCTCAATGGTATAGCTTGACTCTCTTTTTTATTCACAGTGGCAGGTTCACTATGATATACAATTATTTTACCAGGCTTCCCAGGGAAGACTCTTGTATGGGAGGGATGATACCAGAAAGCAAACCATCTGGGACAAGTGATGCAGGGTTTATTGAAAACAGGCTGCCCTTGTTTTCCTGCAGGTGCCAAGAGCTATCTGAAATCTGGTCAGCACAACAAGCTGCTCAAACACGCTTTCTGCCCATGAGGCTGTGCCAGGAGAGTTAGTCTTCCATATACTAAGTCAACTTGATTTGCTGTGTTTGGATCCCAGTCAACAATTTGCTCTGCAAGGTGGCCTGTCACTGAAGGGATGTTATTTAATCATTCCTATGAGCATGCAGGATGAAATTACCTATGGGTTTTATGACAGATATAACGATATTACTAAGTGTTGGTCTTGGGCTTGCCAGGTGCTCATCTGGTGGCAGTGATATGGATTGATCACATCCCTGAGAGTTTAACTCTTGAGCTAAAGCAAAGATGGTGCTGTGGAGCAAATAAAACATATTTCTTAGAGATGTGTGGGGTGTGCCAGGAACACCATCAGCCTGTCTCGGTGGCCTGCTCACATGTTGGCTAACTGTGGGGGAGAGTTGTTCTCCAAGATCATGTATCTCCAAGTCAGCATATGGACTGCTACAGAGAAGGCATGACTTAGCAGTCCATGCAGAGCAATTAATAGGACTTTGACAGGTTATTGACATTTACAATACCACTTTACTTCTCTCCTACCATGAACTAAATCGCTTGCATCTTATTGGTAAAACCTCCTCAGAACCTCTTTTTGTTTTAGACTGTGTCAGCTGGCTTTTCAAGTAAGGCAAAAGTATAATAGCTGCAGAGCATTAACTCATAGATTTCTGGTTTTCTGTGGGAAATACTGGAGTGAGGAGTCTTTGGTGGGATTTGCAGACAGTGCAACAGTTCATTCTGGCTGAGCACACAGTGAATGCACACAAGTTCCAGAGCTTTACGAGTGACTTCTGTTTAAGCTGGGAAAACAGCAGTCTTTTTGCAGCATTGCTGTTAGGATTGTATTTGTAGCTCCTGCCCTTGCCCTGTGCTCTGACCTTCTCAATTCTCAAATGGTGTCTGTGGAGAGCTGGACACTTATTTCTACCACAGATATTTTTCGCTGAAGCTCCTTTATAGCATCAGAAATTCCCAGGGAATATCTCTGTTAGTTGCTATGGCTTCTTCTTGGAAGTGTTTCCATCTTTCTGGTCATGGTACCTTTGCATGTGTGCCAAGACAATGATAATCTATATAAAAGCTCTGGGATTTCTCTGAAGGGCTTATTTCCCTTCATCTTACTCAATGTGTCACAGTCTAGTGGAGAAAAGCATTGTGCTTTTGTCTCAAGAGGAAAGAAATCATCATCTCATCCAGGGGGTGGGCTGATGTACTAAACACAGTGACACACTTCCTTGTCAACCTTAGAGAGGTGTCAGGAGATGCTGTGGCTCTGTTGTCTTCACCTGTGTCCTCTTCGCCTTTCTTAAACTAGAGTCCTGCCTTGCCAGCCTGTGTAAACCACTTTGAACTAAGTGTGGTGCTCTGCGTGTATCCTTACTCCAGCCCTACATCCCCAATGAATAAACCAAGTCCTCTTTTGGCTGTAGGACATAAATAAAAGACTGACGTGATTCCTTCCTCAGCTCTGAACACTGTTGGTGGGTTCCTCTGCTGCTATATACACTGTGATGAGGGACTGACATACATGGGAAAGGATTGCTTCTCCAGAGAATGCAAGCCAGATAAAGTGGGAATTTCTGCCTGTTTGTAAGAAAATGTAATCTGAGATTATGTAAAGCTTAGTGTTTTAACTGTTTATGTAGCTAAGCAGACAGGGGGATGTAGAGAGGCTGTCACTCTAAAAATTGCAACATTAAATTATTCCCTGAAGCAATCATTGCTGTTCTTGAGTTTTGAAATTCATACAATGCATTAAGACAAGAGGAGAAACCCAAATGCAGAATAAAACTGAAGCTATAAATCTGCTGAAGTTACCAAAGTTATTCTGAAGCTAATTATGACTGTATGCAAAGCAAATGAAGTGAGAACTGAATTAATGAAGACTAGCTACCTCCCAAAGCTAATGAGGCATGCTTTATACCAATAGCTCTTCAAATTGAAAAATTAACCATACTGCAGGAAAAAAAGAAAGAAATGAAGGAAGGGAGGAAGGAAGAAGGGAGGAAGGAAGAAGGGAGGAAGGAAGAAGGGAGGAAGGGGAGAGAGAAAGAAAGGAAGACAGAAAGGAAGAAAGACAGAAAGGAAGGAAGACAGAAAGGAAGGAAGACAGAAAGGAAGAAAGACAGAAAGGAAGAAAGAAGGAAAATTATTAAAAAAGAATTGAGGAAGTTTGTTAAGAATAGTATAGAGGACAAGAAAAGCAATAAGATACGTGCTCCCTAGCTGTTTAATGTTCTTTCTTGACATGATTTTCTAAGAATCTACTTACCTTTGTTTTTTTCTTCTTTGCTTTGATAGGAACTTTTAGTGCCACTGGGCTAAAGAAAACAAGAAAACCTTGTTGATTTTGGGCAGGTTTTTTCAGTCTTCCTTGGACGTTTTCCATGATATTTAACTTTAAGGATATGTGCCTGGTACTGTGCAGTAAGAAAGGCAGTTGAGTTGGCTGAGGTTGATTCCCTGCCTCCTAGTACGACAAGTAAGGGTTATTTTTGGCTCGTGTTCTGTGCTCCACACCACCCGCTCCCCATTAAGCTTTTATTTCTTCCCTTTTGTAATCATCTATTTCTTTTTATCTGTCTGTTGCAGTCTTTTACTTTCATAAATCAAAAGCCCCATCTTCAACTTATTTCTTTTCCATGTTGTTGTGCATCTGCAGCCATATTTTTGTCTGGTAAAATGGAGCACTTTTGCCACTCACTACGAGAAATAATAATAACAAAGCGTTTGGATCAATATCTCATCTGTTCAGAAGAAATGTGTAAATCTATGCCTTAAAGGGGCTACGTGCCAACTGTTTCACTGAACAGCATATTTATCTACTAGATTTTATTTACATGGGGAAACCTAGTTTCAAAAACAATGAAAGTATTATATACTTTTATTTGATGGTGCCAGAATCTAAATTTGGAACATTTCCCTGAAATATATACTACTTTTAAAAGGCTCCTGGATCATCTGCAGTCAATATTGTTGTGTTGCAGCTTTTATTAAACCAAACTGAAAATTAAATAAAAATGAAAAAATAGAAAGGTAAACAAAATTGAAAAGAGAGATATAGTATCAGTAAGGAGATGAACAAAGTGTTCTTGACTATAAGAGACCACAATTATCTTACTTATATATATATATGTGTGTGTCGTAGTTCAGCCCCGATTGGGACCAGGCTACGCAGTCTGTCTCTCGCTCCCCCCACCCTCCGAGAGAATAGGGGGAGATGATATAAGAAAAACGGCTCGAGGTTTGAGATAAGGATGGGGAGAAATCCTTAAAGTTACCGTTATGGGCAAAACAGACTCAACTTGGGGAAAAGTATTCATTTATTTCTAAAAATAGCAGGATAATGAGACAGGGAACAAGATAACCTCCCCCCACCCCTCCCTCTCCCCGGGCTTAACATTATCTCTACTACCTTCCCCTCCCGAGCAGCACAGGGCGGGAAGAGGGAATGGGGGTCGCGGTCAGTTCATCACGCGATGTTTTACGCCACTACTTCGTCGTCGGGGGAAGAACTCCTCGCATTCCTCCTCTGCTCCAGCGTGGGGTCTCTCCCATGGGCCACAGTCCTTCGTGAAACTGCTCTGGCCTGGGTCATCTCTTCCACGGGGTGCAGTCCCTCCAGAACAGCTGTCCCAGCGGGCCCTCCATGGGCCACAGCCTCCTTCAGGCCTCCACCTGCTCTGGTGTGGGGTCCTCCACGGGCTGCAGGTGGATCTCTGCCCCTCCGTGGACCTCTGTGGGCTGCAGGGGGACAACCTGCTCCACCATGGTCTTTACCATGGGCTGCAGGGGAATCTTGGCCAGGAGCCGCATTACTCCCCCTCCTTCTTCACTGACCTTGGCGTCTGCAGCCGTTCCTCACAACAGGCTGGCAGACCCCCCTCAGGGTCCTTTTTACATCTTATTCACTTCAACTTCTCATCTCTTCTCCACTTCTTACAGCCGGGCTGGGCCGAGTTGGGCCCAGTCGGCTGCCCGGCAGGAGGCCAGAGGGTGAGGCCTGCAAGGCCCACAAGGCTCGCACCTCCCCCTCTCTGCCTCCGCTTAGCTGCTTCACATCTTCTTCTCCTTTTTTTTTTCCTGTTTTCCCCTTCTTAAATATGTTATCGCAGAGGCGTTATCACGGCACATTCTGCTACCAATTGGCTTGGCCCTTGGCCAGCAGCAGGTCTGCCCTAGGCCCAGCTGAGTCCACTGAGCAAAGGGGAGCGACTTCTAGCAGTTTCCTACAGAAGCTACCAACTTAGGCCCCCCCTCACTAACAAAACCAGAACAGTATGTTAGAGTCTAATAATTAGATTAGTAAAATCATCTTTGCAACACAAATCCATTTCATGTCTCATCATCAGTGAAACAAATTTTAACAGTGATAAGATGCTGAAGAACAACTTTTTCTACTATTATCCTTAAATAACTTCTTAAAATGAAGAAAAACTATTTCTGGAATGAATTTCATATAGGACACAGTGTTCAAAGGAAAGTCACAATTCCTCTCATGGGTCACAGCTGAACCAACTCTTTTTAAATGATTCCTGACAGACTTTTGTTTTGCCTGTTCCCGAAAATGCAAACTTAAACCCAGCACTGCCTCCAATTTTTGTTATTGAAATGACCCCACAGAAATGACAAATTATACTAGTGTTTGATTATTCTTACTTGTAGAAAGTTTTCCCAAGGTTTAACCTGTTAATCTTTATTTAGGTAAAATAAAGATCTATCCTTTGCTGCCAAATATTCTTACAAAATATTAATAAAATCTTAATAAGTTATGAAACATACTGGTTACTCCCCCCCCCCCCCCCGCCCTGTTACTATGCCTGTTTGTTCATTTGTACCCATTACAAGCTTATTTTGTGCTATAACCAAAGGTATGAAGCCCTGGAAATTCTAGGGGAAAAGCTGGTCATCTTGCTTACAAATAATAACAATTCTTGGCTCGACTTCATTTGCTTTGTGGCTGGTGTAAATTCCCACTTGGCAGGGAGAAACCTGGTAAGATGGACTGTTATTCAAGCCAGTTCTCTTACATACATGTGAACTTAAGAGGAAGATTTTATTTGATTTATTGCTTCTTACTTCCTAATTGCCACATCTTCCAGCAAAAGACCAACAAAAGTGAGTTGCAAAGCCTTCGTCACTACATTGTGGAATTAGTTTAAGTACAAATGCAATACGTCACTTCTCTAATCCTAGCATATTTTAGTTTTAGACTTCAAAAAAACAATTTATGACATTAAGGAACTGAGGTCTGCTTCAGACTTCTGTGTGACACTAGAACTGATTGGTTAAAAGGTGTGAAAATAGCACTATTGTTTCCAGATGTTTCTGAAAGCTGTACTCTTGTAATTGAATCATGTCTTTGCATGGTTCTTTATCACATTTCATCTGAATTCATGCTCAGTGACATTAATTTCAGTATAATACACAACTTACATCTGTTTATTTATTCTTTTTCATCCCCTCTGTCATACTTCTTACTAGGCTTTCACGACATATTAAAAAAAAGGTCAACTAACCTTTCTGATGTGCATTTTGAATGGCAAATTTACCGGTGTTGGCTCTGACATAAGTATGTCAGCAGAGATGAACAAGAGTGTGTTTCTGTTCTTTCACGTTTAAGTTGGTTCAAGCTGTCAGGTTGAAGGATTTCTACATTGCTAACCTTAGCTCAGGGGAAAGCCTTGGCTCCTCCATCTATAGAGCTAGTGTATAAAAGCATCAGTTTTATATGAAGACAGTCTCACTGCAAGAAAAAGGCATGGATGTACACAAGTTACTTTAGCTAAGAGAAAGTATTATTTCTCCTCCATAGCAAGGATAGTTCTAATTGCCCATTTTTAAATGGAACTGAAAACTTAAAGTGTAGTCACATACATCATTTTTCAAAATGAATCTGAAATAGTACAGCTTTCTCAGTTGTGTGCCTTCTCATACAGAGAAGCAAAACATTTAGTGTTTAACAGTCTAGGGAATAACTTTTAAATAATATCCAGAGAATGAAGGCAGTCATTTACTCTTTATCATTACTGATTTTGAAGATATCATACATGTATTTGTTTATACATACATACACATTATATACCTAGACAAGCAGGATTACACTCCATTACACTTTCTTCCTGGACTTTTTCTTTACATGAAAAATAGTGTGAAAATATTTCCATCATTTACTTATCAAGTCTAATCTAATATCTTAAATAAGCTGTTGGCTCCAATTTTTTTTTTCTGTTTGCTTTAAATGCACTTTATCTCAAAACCAGGAGATACTGGGATTTAGCTAGTGTAACTTTTTGTGAAAACTGTGTTGATATGATTTATACTTCTAAAAAAATACCTTACTTCTGATTCACTATCTGATTCAGGCAGCTGTCCCTCCTGTATTAAGAAGGAAAAAATCGTTTTTAAGGTGTTCACGAATCAGTCAGGCCTAGATTTATCCAACTTAATTTTTGTCAACTAAAAGTTAGAAGCATAAATGTTGGGATTAACTAATTCCTGGCTCTGAAGAGGAGCAAGAAGGGTGCTTCCCGATCCGTTCATATTAAGACTGGTAGGATGAATCATGCTTTCAGTGAACATCTCTTTGAGTATAGACAGAGTCTAAATGAGTGGTTTAGATGTGATGCCTAATATTTAGAAGACTAATAGCAGGTGAGATCAATTCAACCCTTGAGGAGCATTTGTGGGATCAGCTGCACTTAGTGTCTGGTTTCTCAATGATTGTCACTATTTATGATGAGCTACAACACAAGTAGCTGCAAATGATTCCCAGACTATGTAAAAACAACCGTTCACTGCACTTTCTTTAGCTTATTTTTGGACAGTCCTCTGTTTCAAAGAAATGTTGGCTTAGCTATGATTCAATGTGTCTCTGGTAAATAGGGCTGTAAGGGTGTTTAACATTTGTAAATAGGTGGCACATTTTTTAGTTTATAGCCCTGGCAATCTTGTTTTCTCCTCAAACAGCTGTAAAGACAATGTCCACCACATGATTTAATGAGGAATAGCTGTAAAAGTGTCTCCCAAAAACCAACAATGGTCATTGTTCAGATAATAAATTCATAAAAAGGAAAGATTTAGAAGTATGAAATTAATCCTGCATTTTCCCACCCCAGAAAATTCAGTGCAGTTAATGTCAGTGGAATGAGTGTGTCCACAAAAATAAAGAAAAAGAACACAAACCAAACATGCTAAAGACTGCTCATACCTTCTGCTGTCAGTCCAGTTCTAGATAAATCCTCTATTTTTTTTTTTTTTTTCAAAGGGTTGTCACGCAGATTCCTCTCTCAGATTTACCTTGCTTGCTGGTAAACTTGGATGGAAAGAATAATTTCATATGTCTGTTGTGGTCTGGCTTTCTCTGAGCTATGTTTTTATAGCTTGACCATCTCTTCAAAGGCATCCCTGGGGAGGGTTCCCTCACCAAATACATATTTGAACAAGGATTTAGTACAGGTGTTTATGCCTTTCCATATGCTGTACCTAGCTTGTTTTTTATTCTTTCCTATTCTCATTTTTTCTTTTAATACAATTTCAAGTTTTTGAAATGTGCCTTCTTATTTTAAATTATCTCTGTTATTGTGTTGTTTAGCCATTCTGGCTTCCTTCTTTGTGATGTTTCTAAAAGCATTTTGGTAAATAGTGCACATTTGTTTTGAATTTCTAATGTGTTGTCTGCCAACATTTTGCAGTTTTGGCTTCCTCTTTTCATTTCTCTCTAGAAGTTTTTATAATTTTTAAGGTAATTCTTTTTGAAATTAAGCACTGCTACAGTGGCTGTACTGCTTTTCTTACTGCTGAAAAGAAAATTGATATTTGTTCATCAGAGTCTTTGAAGGTAAATTTTAAACCAGGTCTGCAAACATGTCATTCATTTTGGCTGAAAAACTGTCTTGGCTTCACACTTGAAAAATAGAGGCAACCTCACTATTAGGTTTTTCTCCTTAGCTTGTAATCACCTTCAGCCTTTCATGGTCACTATCACTGTCCTAGCTGAGCAATCCTGATACTGTACTTTTACTATTTGGGCCTTGAATTTCCATACCTATAAAGATTTTATGTTACTTGCTATTCATCTGTTTACCTGATTCGACCGAGATTTACAGATGAAACTATCCCAAACCAGACTAAACCACGCTGAAAATAAAAGAGGCAGTGTAAAAGAAGTTAGTCAACCATCTCAAAGTCCCATCACTTTTAGATGAAAGGTACTTCTGGTAAAAGCTAAGAGCCTCCCAGAAGGGTGATCTTAGAGTATAATTGCTTATAGAAATTACAGCTATATATATATATATATATATGTACCATATGCAAATGTGTGTTAGTGTAAAATGTAATTCTCTGTGCTGTTATTTACAGTAATCATACCTCTGGGTTAGGGTTCCTTCAGAGCTTCTCAAATAGAAAAGAACCTAAATATTGTTAAAGATATCTCTGCTATTATGAGATTCCAGGTAAAGCAGATGACAAAAATATAAGTGGGTAGACTGCAGCAATAATCTAGAAATTAAATCAATAACGTAGGAGATATAAAAAAAAATATATGATACTGGTAAACAATACCTTTCCTTTGCCTCATTTCTCTTTAGTCCAGAAGGAAAACATGAACAAGACTTTGCATCCCATTGCTCTATGAATTGAAAGAACCATTTCCTCCTGTTTGTCCAAACATCCCCAGAAACAAAGAAATTAAATAGAGTGAATTAGAGAAAAAAGGAGAAACTTGGTCTAACTTAGAAAAAGGAAAAACTCAGTGCACTTCTAGGATAGTTGGAGAGTTTTACAAGCAAGAGTATGCTTAAAATTTGGAGGAGATAAGAGGAAAACTGAAAGGTTGAGAATACCTTGAGCTCTTTCCAAAAGATAACAGTAATATTGCCTGCTGTTCCCAGCAAGTGAAATTGAATTGCTTTCTTGCTTTTAAATTTAGCAGTATTAGTGTATTACTTTCAATAAATTGAAGTTTGGATGATAAATCCCAGAGTAAAAGTGACTTTCAATTCCCCATTTATTGGAAAGGAAAAAGCCTTTATGTAAGACATCTCCATTAGAGTTCTCTGATTTGTCATACAGCTCTTAATGGAGGACGTTTAACTCACCTTTAAGTTCTGCTGCTATCTTGCTCTAAGAAAACAGATACATACAAAAAGAAATAGAAGAAAAGAAGCAATCTGGAAAATATGGCTTTTTGTTGACATTTGTAAGACTTGAAAGGACTAATCTTTCTGTCAGCAAGCCTTACCCTGGATTAACAGTCAGCCGAAACAGTTACTCTGGATGCAGGCTGTATTTATGCATCTGGAATCGTCTCATTAGTCTTGTCTCTAATCCATTTTCTTATTTGTTGCATTGGTTCCCTCTAGGGTCCTTAATAGTTCAGTGGTCATGGTAATGTGCTTGCTGGGATTCTGGTAGTACACAAGGCATGCTAGCAAGTGTACCCTCTTCAGTTCTTTCTCTTATGGTGCTGTGTTAATTCCCATTTCCATTAATGGTTCCGGGTTACCAGAACATGTTATGAACTTATACCTGCTTACCTGTATTTAACCTCACAGTCAAAGTATACCTGCTAAACCTAAATTCCTACAAAATCTGTACATCGAGGAAGTCTGCCAGTCCTTAAGTCAAAGGCCAGTGTGAACTTCATGGAGAAAGGCATTAGCCTGTTCTATAGGTGGGCTGAAATGCCCACTGTGCTGGTTCTGCTCTACTGAGTTTGCTAAAAGGATATGACAAAAAATACAGTAATTCGTAATGAAGTTTCAGTCTTTCCTGCTCCAGCACTTGGCTGTAGAAAACACAGACATATACCAGTAGCCAAGCAATATTTTCATATTTCTTTTATAAATGGCTTATGGACTATCTGTTTATAATGAAACCCAGCTTTCACTAAAACAGTCAATTGTCATCAATAAGTTTAACTTTCCCATTCCAGTCCAGAAACACCTTTTCCAGTCCCTCTAATTATGAGTGAGCAATGATCCCCTGGAGTAAAACGGAGTTACTGCATGACATTTGGTGATACACCATATAATGACTCAGAGGCTGTATGTCATTGTAATTCAGTACTACACATTTTCTGGTGCCTATGGTGATGAAAATTCATTCTTCACTTTATCAGCAGAGATAAAAATACTTCTGTTAAATTAGAAAAGAGAAAACATCAATAATTTAAGATCTATCTTCTTAATACTGTCTTAATTTTAATAATATTTAAAGTTGAGCACATTTTGATTAAAATGGTAAACTCAGAAGGCAACACTCTTCCAGCCTGCTTTGTTAGTCAAAATGGGCCATGTTAAATTAATATCAAAAATATATTATACCTTTTAATATATATTTTCTACATATTTTTCAGTAGATGTAAAGTAAAATTGTGCAATAAGCTCAGAGAGATAAAATATAAATAATTAAATGCCTGTCTTTCTAAAACAGGATTAACTATTATGAAATTGATAGATAGAGCAACTTATTGAAACAATAAAGGTTATTCACAGGATAACATGCTTTTATTCTGCTTTGTCAGTCAAAATTCACCTCACTCTATAAGCTTCAGAAGCAAATGCATTGTTATTAGTTTTCTGCTTCTATCAGTTGAAAAATCTGTGTTGGTACTCAGATAAAAAAGAACCTAACTTAAACAAAGATATTTGTCTCTAAATCATACTTTTTAGATTGTCAAAGCTCTTCTGTTGATCTCTGCCTTTTACAAAGCAAGATTAAGTAACAACATATTTCTTACAGAGGCATTTTAATAGGGCAAGTGGCTGTGGCAAGCAATCAAAAGTACCAGAATTCCATGAGTCATTTCATTAGAAGAAATGATGTTACAAAGTCACATCTTTAAATCACTGAAACAAAGCACAGGAAAACAAGGGACTGAGAACTGTCCTCTCCTTTGCTGTTTTCAGGTGTTACACAGCAGGAATTGCAGTCACTGGGGTGGCTAGGGCAGTTCAAAGGAAGTACAGATAACATCTACACAGGTTCAGTTTGCTTTAGATATCTAAGAAACTGTAAACGATGCATTAAACAGGAAAAGCTTTTTTTTCATAACTTCAAGGGCCTATGTATCCACTGTAGCCCTGACAGAGAAGTCAGGAAGATATCCAGAACGCTTGTTTAAATACGGTTCGAATGGCCAGTAGCTGAAGTTTTCTATCAATCTTCAGAGTTTATTTCATAACAGTGCAGACAGTCCATGAGCATTCTCTTGCAGTCTCCCAAAGGCTGTCTTGCTATAACTGTATAGCTTTCATTTTGGAATATCCACCATCCAGAAATGAAGCAGTGAATGTTTCTGTGAAATAGATTCTAACTGAATAAAAACTACACTTGTTTTTTTTTTTTTTTCACTTAGTATTTATTTTCTGTACATACTAGGATGCAAAGACGTCAGAAATAAAAACTGAGATAATAATAAAAGAAATGAAGAACTTTGGGCTTATTTCATTATCAAAAACTGTCCCCACACTACCTAGTAGGAAAAGTGTTATATGCTCTTCTGGTTTTGTTAGTGAGGGGGGGCCTAAGGTGGTAGCTTCTGTAGGAAACTGCTAGAAGTTGCTCCCCTTTGTTCAGTGGACTCGGCCGGGCCTAGGGCGGACCCGCTGCTGGCCAAGGCCAAGCCAATTGGTAGCAGAATGTGCCGTGATAACGCCTCTGCGATAACGTATTTAAGTAGGGGAAAACAGAAAAAAAAGTGGAGAAGATGTGAAGCAGCTGAGCGGGGGGCAGAGAGGGGGAGGCAGGAGCCTCATGGGCCTTGCAGGCCTCACCCTCTGGCCTCCTGCCGGGCAGCCGACTGGGCCCAACTCGGCCTGGCCTGGCTGCAAGAAGTGGAGAGGAGATGAGAAGTGAATAAGATGTAAAAAGGATCCTGAGAGGCGTCTGCCAGCCTGTTGTGAGGAACGGCTGCAGACGCCAAGGTCAGTGAAGAAGGAGGGGGAGGAGTAACATGGGTCCTGGCCAAGATTCCTCTGCAACTCGTGGTGAAGACCATGGTGGAGCGGGTTGTCCCCCTGCAGCCCATGGAGGTCCATGGAGGGGCAGAGATCCACCTGCAGCCCGTGGAGGACCCCACGCCAGAGCAGGTGGAGGCCTGAAGGAGGCTGTGGCCCGTGGAGGGCCCGCTGGGACAGCTGTTCTGGAGGGACTGCACCCCGTGGAAGAGATGACCCACGCCAGAGCAGTTTCACGAAGGACTGTGGCTCGTGGGAGGGACCCCATGCTGGAGCAGAGGAGGAATGCGAGGAGTTCTTCCCCCGACGATGATACAGCGGCGTAAAACAACGTGTGATGAACTGACCGCGACCCCCATTCCCTTTCCCCCACCCCATGCCGCTCGGGAGGGGAAGATAGTAGAGATAATGTTAAGCCTGGGAAGAGGGAGGGGTGGGGGGAGGTTATCTTGTTCCCTGTCTCATTCTCCTGCTATTTTTAGAAATAAATGAATACTTTTCCCCAAGTCGAGTCTGTTTTGCCCGTGACGGTAACTTTAAGGATTTCTCCCTGTCCTTATCTCAAACCTTGAGCTGTTTTTCTTATATCATCTCCCCCTATTCTCTCAGAGGGTGGGGGGAGCGAGAGACAGACTGCGTAGTCTGGTCCTGATCGGGGCTGAACTACGACATATGCTCTGAAAAAAATGGTTCTTAAATACAATTAATATGTTCAGAAAGTCTGTCAGAATTATGAGAGCTATGAAGTTTTTCTTAATTTATAGGAAATTCAGAGGGGAGTGTTACAGCTGTATCAATACAGCATGATGCCTAGCTTAGTTAGTATCAGTGGCTGCATTTATAACATTAAGCTGAGAAGAGTTAGGGAATAAGACCAAGCAAATGTCCCCAAGTTTACAGCATGCAATCCCTGGCGAGGTTTTGGCTTAGGGTCAGCTAGCACTCTTCCAGATAAAACCCTAAAACGTGTCTGACCTTTTGCATGGGTGAGGTAGCATTCTCAACCGGCAGTTTGGACAAGCTGCTGTGTTCTGGTGGACAATAGTCTAGCTGTATGGATGCAATCCATGGTGTACCACTTGTCTCAAAAGCTAAAGGATGGCTCTGGACTGTTTCCTTTCCCAGTATACTCACCATAGATGGTGAGTCCCTACTACGGCTACCGCTTTTGGGGCTCAAACACAAAAGTGGCTCTTTCCCGCACTATATGGTTCTACTTCTTCAGATATTGTTTTCTCTAGTCCCACTGTGCTGTGTAGACCCAGGCTGAGATGTCTAAATTCTTGTGTGTGTCAGGCTATGCCTCTCTCCCTGTCTCAGTTTCTTATCCACAACACGTGCGCTATAGCTGTTACATTCTCCCACCCTTACTTTATAGTGTCAAGTTACAATGTAATTTTTTTTTGGACTGAAATTATCTACTGAAAAAAGGCTCATTTAATTTGGTATTAGTCTGATATCTTTTAGAAGCTAGACGGACACATAAGACACCCCCTATGGGGCACTTAGTTCACTAAGGAGATCACAAAGGAATCACAGACAAGTATTTGTGTAATTCCTTTCATAAGTTTATCAAGATGACAGTTAATATTAAATTGTTTTTTTGTCCTCACTGCTCCAAGAGGAAGGCTACCTCAGAACTCCTCTTTCTGACCATTAAAACATTCTGATGCAAAGCCAGGACTTCACTTAGTTATTTGCTCACATTCTTACAGTGCCTGTTAGTTCACACAGTTCCCAGTTCTCCACTTAGTATTTACTGCCAGCTGTAGTTTTAAAGCCAGTCTCCACAGGATCTTGCATTTATTTCCTAAATAGACTGAACCGTACATTCACCTGGGATCTGTGCGAAAAAAGGAGAAGAATAATTTCCTCAGTTATTGATTTATTTTATTATTTTCTAACTAAGATTTATTCATCACCATCTTATGCCCCTTTGGACTTGCACAGAGCCTGCCTTTCAGCTTACTTTTCTTCCTTGGTGACCTATGTCTTCAGTGTATGTAAACATGGTGTAGAAGCGCCTGAAAGCTCAAGATGCACCATGTAACAAGTTGCACCGTGCTTATGGTAAAAGGGATCATAGTATTAACAAAAAATTACCTCTTGTCATCTGGTGTCCTGAACAATAAAATTCAGATCACTACTGACTTGAAATTCTAGAAAGGAATGGGTATAGTATTCAAAAGCGGATGTTATACGTGGGCTGCAAAATAAAAAATGACATTGATAATGCTTAAACTAATTTACCGGTAGCTGTTTACATTTATTACAGCATTTTTTAGACTTTAGGCAATTGAATTGCCTCATCTGATTTTAATTTCTAAATTGTAGCTTAATTTCCCACAAACAGATTTTGTTTTCTCTGCTAAATAATGCATGGCAGAACTAGTCGAGTATTTGCGTTTGTTCTCTGTTTTAGATTAGTGCCCCAATATCTGAAGTTTTCTTAGGCAAAAAACCCAGATGATCTTATATTTAGGGTTCATTAATGGCTCCGCTATTTTTTTCACTGAAAAACTGTAAGGGATCTCATAATACTACTTTTTTAAATACAGTGTACTATATGCAAAATAAAGACAGAACATTTTCTTGCTTTCTGTCTGATACTCTGCAAACAATTTTAGAAATACCAGTTTTCCTAATGTAGTTCTCTCTAACAATGACGCTTCCATATCATTCAGTGGAGGCCTAAGATAATCTCTTCACTTTAATAACAGAGATTTAACCCAGCAAAAAATACGGTAGCAAATACAGCAGAATACACAATTCCTGACAGTAAGTGACTCTTCCTTTTTAGTGCTTGAGTAGACTATTATAAACATCACAGACCTCTCTAAATAAAGATATCTTGAAATAGAAACATCTGTAGAGTAAAATAGAGTGTTTCACAGGTACCTAGAACAAAGTCCTAAACACTTTTACTAAGCTATAAAAATTTTTATATTTCCAAACAGATCCTCTTTCTGTTTTGGTCCATAATAGCGTTAGTCCTACGGTTATCCATAGTGCAACATATATCACTTCATTCCCAGGCACTGTTACAGAGTGAATCAGTTAGTGTCTTGGGATGAGAAAGCACAGAGAGGAGAGGTGCATCATGCTTTGCACCCTGCACATGG
Organism: Chlamydotis macqueenii; assembly: GCF_036417535.1. Classification (NCBI taxonomy): domain Eukaryota; kingdom Metazoa; phylum Chordata; class Aves; order Otidiformes; family Otididae; genus Chlamydotis; species Chlamydotis macqueenii. The sequence goes on from NC_141558.1 coordinate 27,750,389, forward strand.
TGATTTTGTCAACATCATGTGCTTGGGACTCAGGCTTTGCCCATGTTGAGTACAAGAAAGACAGAACACACATGATATAGTGCTTTGTAGTGCTTTGTCCAGACTGGAGCCACAAGGCTTCAGTCCCAATGAGATTTACCATCCCTGTATTTTGCTGTGCAGGCCTGTCTGTAGCCATGGGTATCACTTATGCTCCAAAAATGGAGAACTGGCAGAGTGCCGCAGCTTACTCCTGTGTAGGGTACGGCTACATAGACTCTGCAGAGCACTAGGAATTTAGAGACAATTTCTTTCTTTAGGGGAAAAGAACTAAGAATGACCCAGTTAAAGCTCATACAGCAGAAAAAAATGCTGGCAAACTACATCCTGCTTAGTCAGCTACTAACCAGTTAGTTATTAGCTGTTGCTGCTAACGGGTAAAGGTTAGGGAATGACAGCCATTTTTCCTGTCTCTCATGTTCTGTCTCGCAGACTGGGAAGTCAGCTCCTTGCTCTTTCATGGCTATTAGAAGAAAAAAAAACCCGAACATTTAGGATACACCTACAAGGATCATTGTGTACAATCACCAAAAGATTGCTTTGCTCGTTTGTCAAAACAACAGGATACTAGCCTGCTCCAATCAAGAGAGGTGTAACTTTAATTAGAAATTAAAATTAGAAATTAGTGCCATACTAAGTCAAAGATAATACATTGGCGTTGCAAGATAATACACTTGGCATTGCATAAGAGTGTCTATCTACATTTTGTTTTTCGATATGTAGGCAGAACATGCTTGTGATACTATATAGATCCTCCTTTCTCCATCAAGTCTGATTCTGGTCAGACTGTACTATTGAGTGACATAGTTGTCAGACAGTGAATATTGTTGGAAGAATGTTACAGACAGATAACTGAAAAGAAACTGATGTTAAAATATGAATCAGTTTCAAAAAAATTTCCTCTGTATAAACTTTTATATACAAAGAGATTGTACACAAACAGTGCCAAAATCATAGAATCATAGAATGGTTAGGGTTGGAAGGGACCTTCAAAGGTCATCTAGTCCAACCCCCCTGCAGGGAGCAGGGACATCCCTGACTAGATCAGGTTGCTCACAGCCTCATCCAGCCTGGCCTTGAACGTTTCCAGGGATGGGGTATCCGCCTCTCTGGGCAACCTGTTCCAGTGTTCTACAACCCTCATTGTAAATTTTTTTTTCCTAGTATCCAATCTAAATCTACCTCCCTCTATTTTAAAATCATTACCCCTAGTCCTGTCGCAACAGGCCCTACTGAACAGCCTCTCCCCATATTTCTTGTAGGCCCCCTGGAGGTACTGGAAGACCGCTATCAGGTCTCCCTGGAGCCTCCTCTTCTCCAGGCTGAACAGCCCCAACTCTCTCAGCCTGTCCTCATAGGAAAGGTGCTCCAGCCCTCTTATCATCTTCATGGCCCTCCTCTGGACCTTCTCCAACAGGTCCATGGCCGCCTTCTGTTGGGGGCTCCAGAACTGGACACAGTACTCCAGGTGGGGTCTCACCAGGGCAGAGCAGAGGGGGAGAATCCCCTCCCTCGACCTGCTGGCCACGCTTCTCTTGATGCAGCCCAGGATGTGGTTGGCCTTCTGGGCCGCAAGAGCACGTTGCCGGCTCATGTTGAACTTCTCGTCCACCAGCACTCCCAAGTCCTTCTCCTCAGGGCTGCTCTCAATCCATTCCCCGCCCAGCCTGTATTTGTGCCTGGGATTGCCATGACCCAGGTGCAGGACCTTGCACTTGGCCTGGTTGAACTTCATGAGGTTGGCACGGGCCCACCTCTCCAGCCTGTCAAGGTCTATCTGGATGGCACCCCTCCCTAGAATAAAATTAGATGTTGAAACTCTCCATTTCAGCATATGTCTCTGGAAATTCCCCAGAATATTATCCCAGGAAAAATAGTGACTTTTAATAATGCAGATTGAAAAAAATTTTTGAATATATAGCAAATCTGGAATTTAAACATTTGATGTGACAAATAGGTGAAAACAAATGGCAGTTATCCCTAAATGTATAAAGAAATAGATGATACTATCTATCTAGTATCGTATAGTTATTTCCATCTGTGGATCTCAAAGAGTTTGCAAAGGAAGTCACGACAACTTCAAAGGTGTTTGGGGGTTATTCAGACATCACATAATGGAAGACTTGTCACATTCATAGTCTACAGAGTGGTTTCTGAAGTGCTGTAGAGGATAACACACCTGAGACTTGCCAGTACAAAAATTATTGTAGCAGACAAAACTCACAAAAATAGTGGAGAGAAATAATCTATTTTAATGTTGTTTTTCACAGCACTTTTTGGGGTAAATTTTTTTCAATTTAGTAGAATATACCTGTTTATATATCTCTGTCTGCTAAGAAAGATTACAATCCTTTAAAAATATAATTTAAAATAAATACTATTTGTGAATCAGGGTAAGTTGCTGAACAGTCTTGAATATATACTTACTTGATTGTTGTATTCTGAAAAAAATCATACCTGCTGAAAGACTTAAATGTTAGATAGTCCAGATTATAGCAAACCAAATGAGAAATGTTACTGATAGTTCAGCAGTGAGGTTTATGAAGACAGATACAGAAGTTTTGACCAGGAATGAGTACTTATTGGAGGTGGAATATTCAGTATGTGGATAATTACAGTCAGCAATCTGATGTCTTACCATCTCAGGAAGATCCTCGTAGTATAAATACATCTGAGATATCTTTAATAGTAAGGTGTACAGAATAACAGCTACAGAAGCCTTTTCATCCATGAGTACATAATTCTGTAGTTTTCCTCAAATTAATGTATTTTATAAATGAAATTGATGAAGACTCCATGGCAGAGAGCAGGCAGAGGTCTACTTAAGAGAATGGACTAAGCAAAAATCATTATTTTTTTTCACTCAGTCTTTGGATGTGTTTGTGGATCTGCATGATCCAATGCTAATTATTTGGATTAACAAACCGGTGAAAAATTATATCACAAAAACTAAGAGAATGTTTGTTGGAAGGGACTTCTGTATGTCAAGTAGTCCAACCTCCCTCACGAAGCAGATCTACCAACAAAATTTGCATCAGGTCAGCTTTGGCTTTATCTAGCCAAGTAATCAACTTAGTGATTTCGCTGTCTCTCTGGACAACACATTTCAATGCTGCACTACCCTCATGGTGAAATTTTGCTTTCTTATGTCCAACTGGTGCCTTCCAAGCCACAAGTTTATATCCAAATCACCTTAACAGTACTGAAAAGAGGTTGACTCTGATGTTTTGTATTGTTTTTCAAATACTTGCAAGCAGATACTAGATTACTTCTTGATTTTCTCTTCAGGAGACTAATCAGTCTCGAGACTGATCTCTCTTCACACCTCTTGAAAGGCCATATGGTCGCTGACCATCTCTGTAGGACATCTTAGAAAACTATACACTTAGAAAACAAGCCAAATCTGTTTTGCCTATGATGGTGACTGATAAGCAATCTCCTTGTCTTTATCTCAACCCATGAGCTTTTCCACCCTATTTTCTCCCCCTGTCCTGTTGAAAGAGGGAGGAGTGAGAGAGCTGACTGCTGGTCAAGGGTAATCCACCACAATGAGAAAGGACAATAATTGTTTATGCAACTTGGACAGGGTTTAACTGACCAGTGTTTTTCTAAGAGAAAAGTTAGTCATTTGCATCCATTCAGACTTTGAATAATACAGTTTCAATAATACACGGGAGTACTGCACTAAACTTGCATTAAACCAAGAAACAAAAAGTGAATAAAATTATTTATCTAAGCTAGTGGTAGACAACCAGTTCTAGTGAAGTCAGTGAGCCACTGACTGCCACGGGCTGGATCCAGTTTTGTCTCGATTCCTGAGCTACTCTGTCTTAACCTCTAAGAAAATTTATCACTGGAAATCTCTAAGTGTTATGAAAATACATATTCCTTCTTTTTAAAAAAACACATCACCACTGCTTTGATGGATACAGATGATAAGAGAGGCAGAGGATACATCCTAATGAGCTTCTTTTTCCCCAGTGCTTGGTGATTGCATTAGAAGTGGGGTCCATTATTAGAAGTGACTACAATGGAGAGTTTCCTTCCTGTGAAAAATCCCACTTTTCAAACTTTATTCTGGCCCACATAATTCTAAAACAATGCCTCTGATCCCACTGATCCTTACTTAGACAAATTACCTTATGGATAGATGTGAGCTTCACTGCCAAGCATTTTAGTAGGCAACTTCTTTGGTGTGGTATCCTCAGGATTTCAACTGTTTGGCATTACTGTTCTGTGGATCTTACACTTTAATGCAAAAGCCATGCCACCAGGTGGGATCCAAGCTTTCTTTAGAGCCAATGTTTCTGGATACCAAATAGGGTAAGCAGAAGTAGAACTGATCTTACCTGAGATTATGTGTCACAAGATAGATGTTGCAGTCTGACATCTATGTCTTCCTCTACAGTCAAAAGAGAAAACAAACATTTATTCTAACACAAGTATCTAAGATGCAGAAGATCAAACTCTCCAGCTTTATTTCTCTGTTTGCTAGATAGACTAGTTTAGGCTCATGTGCTTTTGTTAATAAATTCATGTAAACAATGTTCCTCCTATACCTTTTTTTTTTCAGTCTGCGTAACTTGCTTTGGGCAAGAGGATTCGGCACATTCTCTGTTCCTTAGCCATTCCAACTGCTGCACCTGCCCCACTCACAGTCTTGAATCCTGTGACATAAATGATATTAGGGCCAGAGACCATGTGCTACACCATGCAGACCACCGTGCCATAGGGGTGGACTTGGTAAACTGCATTAGGGTCATGGAACCTGGGGAAATTTGGATGGAATTCAGACCAGATTCTCTTGGACTCCTTCCTTAAATTTGATGTGGATTTGCTGAGCTGAGAATGTTTCAGTCAAAGTAGTTCCTACAGCTTTAGTGAATGAGATACATACATACAGAAAGGGAGTAAAAGGATTTCACAGTCTCTGAAGTTTTAAAGTATCTTCTAGACTTTCAGGCTTTTTGACATTATTTTCCTTTCAGTATATAACTATAGCTGTCAAAAAATCTCTTCCCTTTTCAACACAAGTCAGCACAGGAAAAAAGTGTAGAATTCTAAGGCCTCAGAATGTAACAAAAATTAATGAGGGCACGTGAGTAAATAGAATTGTTAACAATGGAATAATTTACTTGGCACATATCTCAGCTTTCTACTCAGCAACTTCTCCCTATCACTTGCAAATGCGCTTGACAGCCAGTTAACTGTTAGCTTACTACAGTGGGAACCTGTGCTACAAATACCAAACAGGTTCAAGGACCAGGATGTGTCCATAGCTGTTATGCAAGTTATTCTCTACCCTCTTACTCTGATGATGGATGAACTGAGATCTGTAAACATTCTATTTCAGAACAGCATACAAAAACTAGTGCATTTTTATAAGGGACTAAAGGTTAATTCAAACCTGTCGTCTGAGGGATGCTGTCAGTTTGTATTTAACACAGGGATATCCAAATTCTTTCCTCATTTTTTATGCTTGTCAAATAATTTTCTCCACATGCAAAGCCTTCTAGTAGACGCATGCCCTGACTAAAAAGGGCAAAACCAGTTTGAATCCTAGGGTATTTCTTGCTCCCTGTAGTTTTCTTTCTTTCTTTTTTTTTTTTTTTTTTTTTAAATACGAGACTTCTGATACTGTTTTCCTGATAGCCAAATTGCCATTCTTTCCCACTTATGTGCCTTTTAGGAATAAAGGCACATAAGTGGGAAAATGATGAACAGCCAAAGTAATCTCAGATGGGGTTGCACTTCACTCCTCTTGGTCAGCTCAAATAAGTCACCTTATTGTGTGAAGCAAGATCTCCTCTGATTCCAAACCAGTCTCCTTGTTCTGATTCTCTGTGAAATCTTAGTATGGTTTTACTTATCTATATAACTGGCATTAGGGTGCCTTCAGAACATGAGAAAAATGCTTTGTAACCCATTCCATTCTTTGTTATCTCTCAGACTAGGAGAGAAATAACTATACAAGGATTAGCAACGGGATGCAGTGCTGTTAAAAATATTGCTTAATTTCCAACTGCGATCTGCAGTCAGATCTTGCTCTGATGACCATGAATGATACCCTGCTCTTCACTGAATGCACAGGGAATTTAGGAATTTACTATATAGAAGCTGACTCACAAAGCACCTACAAATTAAGGAAAGTGGATCTTACTCTTAGTGCGCGGGTATTTTTAAGTTCTTGGCTTTCGTATCTCAGCCTGTCATGAGTCTGCTGTTGTTTTGTACACAGCTGAAGTTGTAGATCTTCAAAAAATGGTGTATTTTTTCTTACATCTTACACTGGACAAAGTTTAAAATTTATTTTAAAACTTAAGGCAGCAAGTCCTAAGTTAGTGAGGTCAGGAGGCTTCTGGAAAACAACTCATACCTTCCCTCCCCAGAAGTTCTTTGTTTCAGGATCCTTAGGGTATTATGTCTTTGATCATACTTAAACTGAGATCTCTTGCACTTTAAAAAAATTGTTAAAGAAATATATTCACTAGTATAAGATACATACCATATTGAGTTACCAGTAAAGAAAATCTTAGGATATTGAACTCTTTGATATATAGGTAAGTAACACAGTATACTGTATCCATACAGCAGTTGTCATGGGAAAAACAGGAATACTGATAGAAAAACTGCATTATGCATTCATCAGTCTGCTATACAATACTGTTACTCATATAAGTGGACCTTTTATATTAAAGACTTGATGTAAAAAATTGAGCAAAAGGGAAAAAAGACCAGAAAAGATAATTTTTCATTGAGTTTCTCTGATAGTACATAGATATTCACACAGTCTCTAATCTGGCTGATTCAAACCCATTGAATTAACAGGAGCTTTGACAATGGTCTTGTTAGCTTTTGGTGACAGTCACCAGCTCAGAGTGTGCCCAGAGTACGCACACAATCACGGACAAAATGCAGAATGCTGCCCCGGTGCCCTGAGCCACCCTGTGCTGGCTGGGGCGGTGGGACGGGCCCTGGCTGCCAGGCCATGTCCTGTCACCTCTCTATGGGGAGCACCCGCTGCTCCTGGCACCTGACCCAAGGGAGCTGATGGCTCCTGCCATGCCCTGAGGGATAAGCTCCTCTTTCTGCAAAGCAACCTAGCTGTTTGCTGAGGCTGTAACCAAATCCCCAACAGTGTCTCAGGATCTTATAGAAAAGAAGTCTACAATTTTTTTTTAGAATCTGAATTTTAAATCTAATCATTAACTCCCAACATCTTCAAAGAGAAAATAAATTACATGACTATTTGGTATATTCGTAAATGGATCTCATACTTATCCACACTTATATTTTAAAGTCGCATTTTAAACATTCTAACATTTCTTTTTTTAATGAACCATATTGGTGGTTTAGTTTTAAGTGCCTCTTTTTGCATAAAGGACTAGAAACATTTTTCCGCCTACAAATTCAGATTTTTGGAGTAAAATCACTGACTGGCTAGCCTATCAGATAGAGAGCACTCAGCAAATTGTTCACTATTTTTTGCTTCAATACACCATGTCACCTTGCTGATTTTATGTAGAGATCATTTGTAACTTTGCGAAAGCTAGTGTTTGTATGTCATCTCTATTCTTTAGTTATCTGTCTGGAATTGGTAATAAAGCTCTAATTTCACATTTCTTAGCTAATAAAAACCGCACAATTCCAGCCATCCAGTGATGAATGTTTATTGTTTTGTGGCATAAAACATTGCTCTGTGTTAGTTTCTGAGATGAAAAGGGAGAACTGATTCAGACCATAGTGCAGAGGTTGGAAGCTGCTAAACATCCACACAAAGAGAAAGATTTAAAATAGTAAGGAAGATCAGAAAAGGAAGAAAAAATTCCTAGAAGAAATCTTTGGCCAAAGACTTACATACCTTGTTCTCAGCTTTCATCCACTGTTCCTATAGGAAGCAGGACTGAGTAGGGCAGAAGTCTCCTGAGGACAGGTGGTTGCTCTTTTCTTCAGCAGCTGCTCAAGGAGAGAAGGTTGTGGGAATGGCATGGCATGAGAAGGAGAAGCAATCAGAGAGGCACAGTGATGAGGTGGAGGGCTTGCAGTTAGTGCAAACACTGACAGATACTGGAAAGAGAAGAGAGAGGACAGGAAGACTTTGGGAGAAATGGAGGGGAGAAAAAGGTGTCCCATGGATCAGAGGAGATTTGTGCATGGGGCACGCGTATAGTATCAAAAAATCACATCTGCTAAGTCACAGGAGAATGTGCTAACAAACTGGCTGTGGCCTTTGCTGAGGGAAATGTCCTCTCCATTTCCCAAGACAACAGAGAAACCTCTGAAATTGTACTTTCAAATTCTATATGATGGGTAGTTGTGCTGACTCACAGACCTAGGAAAACTGAACTGCTTTGTGTGAACTAGATGTCCTAAAAGTACATGCATGAACAAAGATATTAAATTCTAGGCCTTATTTTCACTGGAGATTGATTGGTAATTTATATAATTTCTTTTGTTAAAGGACACAGAGGGAACCAAGGAAAAACAAGTGAGCTTCATTATTTTCATCAAGTAAACAAGTTGCTTTGCTGACCACTTTCATCTTAAGCTTTACTGCTTCCAGCAAGCAAAGGTGATTTGGGAGGTGTGAAAAATACTCTAACATAGGGTCAGATACCAGATATCTATTTGACTTCTTGTGTACTAGGCTTCCCATAAATAGGGAGACAGCATGCTATCAGGAGGCTAATATAGTTCTTAGATCCTCAGTGCCCCTGGCTGAACAAATATACTAGCAAATATTGGATATTTGGTTAATTAAATCAGTCCATACCTCAGCTCTGAGCTATTTGTGATCTTCAAAGTTGACATTCAAGAAAGATTAGTGGTCTATTTTCCCCTTGTTTTTTAACCAAGATAATGGTATTGAATCCATCTCTTTCTTTCACTTGGAGAAGTATATAAACATTTGCTATTCTAATCAAAGGTCATCAGTTAAAAAAGATAATAAAAATTCAAGATCCAGAAGACATTCCCTTTTGGCCAGCTTGCATGGCAAAAGACACATTTCCCACTTTATGTCCAAAGGCGGAAGAAAAAGATCCAGTTCAAGACTTGGAAGGGATAGACTTTATGTGTCAGACTTCTCTCTTCGATTTTATGACCAGACAGGAGGCTGGGTTGCTGTCTTGGCCTGGATTTTAGTTTCCAGGGTTGCAATCTGAGTGGGAAAGTTGAGGGAAGTTCCAGCATATAAGCTGTCAAAACAAAATCAGAAGGATTTCATTGGAATGCCAATGGAATAGATATTTCTATATTTTAGAGTTGTTCTACCAAGAATAGCCAGAATTTTTGCTACCTCAGCTTAAAATAGCTTGTGCAATTGCTATTGAAAATAGCCACTCTGTCATTACTAGAAATTTGACTCGCATAGTGAAATCTCTACCTCTGAAAATGTCTAGAACCTTCTTCTAGCTGAAATAGGCAACAGTCATAACTGATTTCCTACATCTCAAATTTGCCAACAAACCAATTAGATTTCTTGGGTGTATTCTTTCTGATTTTTCATAGTGCAGCTTCTGCATCAGAAAGATATTTAAGCATGTACATAACTTTATTTTGTGAATAGGGTACAAAGAACTTTTATATTTTGCAGAATTGGAATTTTAACTCAAGGAAGTTATATTTCCCATATAGATTTCCTAATATTGTAATATTTACTTCACATAGAGTTAACTCAATTTATTCTAATTATATAAGTAATTTTTAAAAAAGGCTGTTATGTGCATTCAAAATGTGAAGCAAATGGAAAACTATTCATTTGTTTATGATGAGATTTTTTTTAAGAGTAGCTAATAAAGTTTTCCCCATTATTTGGTAATGCACTTTAAAATCAGATTTTAATGGCTATTGTAAGGTTATATTTCAAATGGAAATAGAAACAAAACCCTAATGTCCACAACTGAGCCTGCCAAGCTGTAGAAAGTAACCCTTCTGTCCCGCTGCAGAAATGACTAAAACTAATCTTGTACTTACATAACCCCAATACACAATGTGTCTCCCTAAATATTCAAATAAATTGGCTTGGAACAGCCTGGACCTCTATAATGAAAATGGCTATGTTAATGTTTTACTGATTGCTGTGTATTTTTTTCATGGGTTATGTTTATTAGAAATATTTTGAACTGAGAAGAATGTGCATAGTTAAGTAACAATTAATTTAGTTTTGGCATTATTTTCTCTGAAGAGCAAACAGCTTATTTTTTATGGAAAAAATGGTTTCATTCTGTATGCTAGACTACTTCACGTTACTATATAAAATATTGCTTTAGGTGAATTTAGTACATCTTTGCAGGCTACTGAAACTTTAAATTAGGTCTTAAAGACCTAATAGCACTTATTACTTTAAATAAACCTAATAAGATCAGACTATTTCAGTGTAATTTTATTTAAAGTGTATTAGTTGGTTACCTACAGCTGACAAGGACAAATGAGTTCTGCTCAGGGCACTCTTTCATCTGCATTGATCCATGCTAAAAAGACTAATACAACTTCTACTGGAATACATTGTGGATCTGAAAACAAGAAGTAAATACAAGATAAGGAGGTTAGCTAAGAATTGTAACCATTGCTATTGTTTAGACATGTGTTTTTTTGAGATGTGAACACTAGAAACAAATACTAAAATGACTCATGGCTTATCTCATACAATGGTTATCTTTTCCTTCACTAAAAAAGATTTTAGAACAGAACAGAATGGTATAGAATAGAATAGAATCAAATTGAATCATTACCATTGGAATAGACCTCTAAGATCATCAAGTCCAACCGTCAACCCAGCATCACTATGCCTACTAAACCATATCCTGAACTGCCACGTCTACACATTTTTTTAACACCTCCATGGAGGGTGACTCCACCACTTCCCTGGGCAGCCTGTTCCAATGCTTGAATTTTACATCACATGGTTCAGCATCTTGAAATGTCAGCAACCAGTTTAGATGGAGATATAACAAGCAAAAAACATAAATTAATTTTGCTTCCTTAAGTCTAGCAGGAACAAGGAGAAACATTAGGAATAATTGATAGTGACAGAATGAGAGAGATAAAAAGAGATGGACTGGGAAGTATTTAATGACTCTTTGTGGCATTACATCTGTTACACTTTTTGTGCTACATTAAAGTTTCATTATTTTCAGATTTCCTGTGTTCATATTTTCCCATCTCCTTCTTTCTGCTAAATTTACCAAGTAATACAATGTAGATAATAGAGAGCTATTGCTGCAAATGTCATTGAATCTGTTACTGGACTGAATAAAATATCTCAGCCGTGCATTCCTTTTCATAATACATTTTCAATTAGTGGCTTCAGAATTCTATACAATATAGACTTACTCTCTGCTTTTTTTAATAATCATGTAGAACGCAGTGAGTTCTGAAAAGAAGTAGTGAGACTTTCATTATGCAACTATTAATAACCTAAATCAATTTTCTTTGGCCAAAGAGAATTATTGCACAAGTCTGTTTACTGAAGAAGTTTATTCCTCTAAGGGCTTGTCTTCTACAGGCTCTTAAAACAAGTGGATTAACTTTGCTCATCTGAAAGGTAACAGACATAATCTAGGGGATTCAGGTTTCCCTTGTTTCAATCTTCTTTCTTCCATCTCTGTTCTTTTACTTTTACAGCCTACACATGTGGCTCAGTGTTTTAGTCATTTGGAAAAACGTAATGTCTGTCCCAAAAAGCTTTAAAACACATGTGTTGTTCAGGAATTTGCAAAAGGCTCACCACCTCCAATTGTTCAGTCAGTTCAGAGAGCTCAGGTAAGATAAGGTGTCCTTCTTCAGCAGCAATGCCAAAAGCTCATTTATGTCCCTGTGAGTCTTTGTGGTTTCCACCCCTCTGGTTATCTAGTCCTAATTGAACCTCTCATAGGAGTCATGTGTTCCCACCAGTCACTATTAAGATTAATTGGTCCCTGCAGCACAGCTAGCTTGGTCATGGCCCCAGCCACTCCAGTAGCAGCAGTAGGCATCTCTTCTATTTGCTATGAGAGTAACATGCTGTATGGGCCACTAGTGTCTGTGAGGGGTTGGTGCTTGATGGGATTGATTTTGATTGGTTCCCATACCCTAAATGTTCAATAAACACCTTCCCCCCCCCCCCCGCCCCCCTCCTCCTGACCACAGGCAGGGTGCTCTCATTTCAGGAGCCCGTTTCACACAACTCACTAAGCAGTTGTTTATAAGATTCGCTTGAAGTGGGGATAGGGTCAGAGCTTGCTTTGGTGGCTCCTACTGCTTTCAGCAGTCACTTATCTCCTTGGCTTATACTGCTGGCTTGACAGTTGGGCTTTTGTGCTACTTCTCCATTTCTTCTGCAGGATCTTGGAGCCACCTCCAACATTTCTTTCAGATGGGGTCGATTTTTGTTTCTTTTTCTGTTTAATGGGTTACTGCTGCTATTTGTTCTGATCTGCCTGACCTTGAACACTTCCAGTGATGGGGCATCCACAACTCCTTTGGGCAACCAGTCCCAGTGTCTCACTACCCTTGTCATAAAAAATGTCTTACTCATGTCCAATCTAAACCTGCCCTCTTTCAGTGTAAAACCTTTGCCTCCTGTTCTGTCACTACAGACCTTGGTAAAAAGTGTCTCTCCACCTTTATTGTAAGTCTGCTTTGTATATTGAAAGGCCACAATAAAGTCTCCCTGGAGATGCTGTTATGGCAGCAAATGCAAGCTAATAAGCTGAGCTGGAAGGCAAAGTCTGGCTTGGGCTGAGCACTGGACTAGCCTAGTACCTTTGCTGTTGCACAAGCACTAGATCTCCTCGGATAAATGATGTGTACCTGGTCCTCAAAGGTGCTTACACCTTCAAACCCTAGGTGATTCTGAAAAGGTATTCAATCTAAAATGCGTTTTTTTTTTGCAGCAGCAGCAGCATAACTGATACATTTTCATAAATTCTTTGATGGAAATTGTGCTGGTTTTGGCTGTGATAGAGTAAATTTTCTAGTATAGTAGCTAGTATGAAGCTATGTTTTATTAGTGCTGAAAACAGTGTTGATAATACATGGATGTTGTAGTTGTGTATGAGCAGTGCTTACAAAGAGTCAAGGCCTTTTCTGCTTCTCACACCACTCCACCAGAGAGTAGACTGGGGGTGCACAAGAAGTTAGGAGGGCTGGCACAGCTGACCCCAACTGACCAAAGGGATATTCCATGCCACAGGACTTCATGCTCAACATGTAAAGCAGAGGGAAGAGGAAGGAAGGGGGGGATGTTTGGAGTTATGGCATTTGTCTTCCAAAGTTACTGGTATGCATGATGGAGCCCTGCTTTCCTGGACATGGCTGAACACGTGCCTGCTGATGTGAAGTAATGAATTCCTTATTTTGCTTTCCTTGTGTGTGCAGCTTTTGCTTTATTTGTCAAACTGTCTTTATCCCAACCCATGAGTTTTCTCACTTTTAGCCCTCTGAGTCTCTCCCCCATCCCACTGAGGCAGAGTGAGCGAGCGACTGTGTGGTGCTTAGTTGCTGGCTGGGGTTAAACCATGGCAGAATTTTATTTTCTTGTGCAAATCCAAGACTTGATGCTGGATGTGCCTTTCCTTATATATTCCTATGGCAACTATGGCTACTCACTACCCACTGTCCTTAAGTGGACCTCCAAAAGCTTTTGGCAGAGTTTAACTGATATACTAGCCCTAGATCGTTATTTTAATTCTGCAGCTTATATCAAGACTATGTTTGTTGACCTTCAAGGCTTACTATAAAAGTTACTCAGATTTTTGCCTGAAGATGTCATTGTGAAAGATTTATAGTGCTTGTTCTATGGGGTACATCTGTACTCATTAGCATTTCTCAATATGTCAAATTTCATTGTTATCTATGCTGTACATGTGCTTGGAGATTTAATGGTAGAAAGACATTAATAAAACTCAAATTAAAAAAAAAATTAGGTTTCATTTGAGACAGCATGTGCCAAGATTTGTGGAATCTTGATTTTGCTGGTAGTATTCTCTTCCTAGATTGTAGTTCTTTTCCTACGATCTTAAAATTTGAGAAGAAAATGTCTATAATTTCTAACAGTGTTTCTCTTAACAGCTTCTGATTATTGAGACTCTTCAATAATCTATTCATTACTTCTATTCATTACTGAAGAAATTGGTTATATTTTAATCTGAGAAAGCAAAAATCTGATTTATCAAGTAAATAATACTGTATGTAGATTATGGATCTATCAAGATTTGTGGTGAAACTGGAATGTATCTTAAGTACATGCAGCTAATAAATGGAACAGTGCACTTCACTGCCAACAGGACCTAAAAAAGCTCAGAAATCTTCACTCAGCTAAGGTAAGTAGAAGATTGACTGAGACAATAGCACTGGAGACAGAAATGCAGACTGATGCTTTCCCGATAATGCTTTTTTTACTTTTTCCACAACAAAAATAAAAAGAAAAAAGACTCTTTTCTTGTTGATAATTATGAAGCATGACTCTTTCAGTGATCAGTTGCAGACAGTTTCCTATTATCTCAAATATTTAATCTGGAGATGCTCTGAAATGTTAAAATATACCCTGCATGTAAGTGCCTTTTAGAACAAAGAATAGAAAGCAGCACTCAGAATTCATAAGAGCTATACTAGTCATATTCAGCCATAGAAGCTGTGTAGTTACTGACACACACTTCTTTATGACTTTTAGATTATAGCTTTCTCCATACTCCATTGTCCATGGAATACACCATTTCACTTTTATGCCTGTTTTAATCATTATATCCCAAATTATTCCTCTGTCAATACAATAGTGTCATTCACTAAGAAAATAGTTGATAGTACTCTACAGTTTTGAATCATCTCAACCTGCACTCATGCAAACATGAATAACACAGACAAAGATGTTTTAAGAATTGAAAGATTACATCTGTTGACAAAGTTGCAAGCTCTTGAAATTACAACTTTAGTATCAGGAGAAAACAGGAGGAAAAAAATTCCCTTCTGCGTGGTAGGTAGCATTTTAAATTGCAATTTGTGTGAAGTACATTCATTCAATTAAAAGGTGTGTGGAAATATGGAGACCATTGCTTTTGTAATTGTTTTTATAGATACAGTACAGAAGTGTTTGTGCACTATTATTCACAGACATATCTATTAAAATGTTGTGCTGGCATTATCTTATTTGGAAATTGTATTTTTAAAATAATGTTTTCTTGAAGAGACACAAAGCAAATGTGACATTTGCAATTTACAGGGGCCTGAGTATAGAAACTGTTCTGTTCAGCAGAGAGATGTGTAGCAAACTTCTCCTTAGAAATCCATCTTTTCTCTTGACATTTGATTTCTCTCCTATTTCACTTTTCTTTCTGACTGTCTTCAGTTGCCCTGTGTGACAAACATTGAGGATGCTGGCTCCAGACAATCAGTTTTGTAGCAAATGTGATTCTGTGGACTGTGTATGGAGCTGTGTGTATGCAGTGTGGGTAGAAGCACTGGTTTCTTACAATCGCATACAAACATTATGTATAAAAGATTTTTGCATTGATTTTTGTTTTTTCCCCTCAAAATTAACCTCCTGTATTTCTCTTGCACTTATCTCCATGGTTCATCCCAGGTCAGACTGAAGATTAAAATCTTCTCTCCACAAGCCTAACAGCTCCTCTGATTTTCAGTGATTATAATTTCATTTCTCTTGGTAATAATTTTTTACTTATTCAGCCTATTTTTAACAACTAGAGATGGAAATAAAATGGATCTGAAGAACAGACATTCATTAGCAAGTAAGTATTCAGAGATTAGAAAAGTCTGTCTGATTCACAAAGCAGAAATGGCATTTAGTATCCAAGTCCCCTTCTAGACAAAATTAGCAAAGGCTGCAGTGAAGTTAAAGCCTGCTGGTTGCAAAATTTGAAATTGGTTTCCTGGGGCTCTCTGTAAACTCTTCATTACTTTACTCAATCATGGTTCATTAGTAAGTTAACAGAGAGAAGACCAGCACATGTTGGGATGTGTTCAGAGCCAGCACTTCTATCTCCTTGAATATCACTTAAAACTTGAATGTCACAGCAAATTAGATATTGTGTCAAACTGCATCTTCTTGTCAGCTGCAGTATGGACAGTGCACAGATCATGGCCACTTAACCTCTTGAAATTGTCAGGTGCTTTTTATCATGCATTTCAAGGAGTACCACATGCGTTTTAATTCAAAGTGACTCCAATGGAACAAACAAAAGGTCTCATAAGGCACCCAAGAAAGAAATAAGTTAAAAAAACCTATTTAACTGTTTCATGTAAAATTGATTTAATGTCTCTTATTAACTGAAACCTAATTTGCTAGAAGAAAACATCCATAGGTGACATTATTGCAGTTAAATGGAAAGCTAAAAATAGTTATTAGGTTTCTGGGAAATGTTCACATTTTAGTTACAACAAAATTTTGAATTACAGCTGAGTGCCTGTTATCTAGAACCCCACCTGAGTGCCTGAGTCTCTGTTTTCTATTAACTGCCATTGTGTTTCTCTACAGTGTTGCCTGATTTTCCAGCAAAACAGTTGCTCTAAATAGTTCAAGTCAGTGAAATGAACTGTATAAAAATTATTAAAGAATTAAAATGCTTCTGTGCAGCTGCTATTTATACAATCTTTTCATGCTATAATTTTCATGAGCTTTCATGAATTTTGAAAAGAGAAAGTCAGCTGGGCATTAATTGAGGTAAACTGCTGAAAATGACCTGTGGAGTTCTGAGTCCTCATAATACAATCAATTCACGGCTTTCAGGGTTAATGGGAATAGCTAGTGACACTCTTGGTTTTGTCCCACTGTAACAGGTGTGGATAACTAAAATAGCCTGCATTCCAGCCGCTTTCTGGTGATGCTTAACTTATGACTTGGACCATTTGCTAACCAGAGGTGCCAGACCCTTGTTCCCTATGCAGTTAAGGGAAGAAATTTGTTGCAATGCCTAAAACAGGAAAAGCAGCTATTAGAAGTGCCAAACTGGAGCACTGTGACTAGTTGTCTGCATTGACTGCACAGGGACCCTGTGTGCAGCAGGCCTAACAGTGTGATTGCTCATTGCTGACTTGAATGTCAGTGCTCTTGCAATCTTAGTACCTAAGTTAGGCACCTATTCGCCCTTTGTGAGTAGCTTCAGTTTTGGGAGGCTTTTCTGGGGCTACTTCTTTGTTGTTTTCAAGTACTGCGTGTGTTCAGTGGACCCCTAGGCTGGGGCTTGGGTGCTCTGTTGGTTCTTTCTAATACTTTTGGGAGTCTGAGGATCAGGCTAAAACTACATAGAGTCTGGATGAGTGCCGTGGTACACCCCAAAATCATGATCTTTCAGTCATTGCACAGACTCCTGGCCAGGACACACCACAGAGCCCCTTTCCAACTTGGAACTTGGATCCCCTTTGGCTGGATTTCTTCATCTGATCCTTGGCTTACCTTTGCCTTGCGTTGGCGATTCCTGTTATTATTGCAGTGATTGAACATACTGTGCTTCCGTTGCCAGTGGTATGTCACTTCCAGATCACTGTTATTTATTGTCACAAATTCAGTAAAATATGGAAAACTGCAATTCAGAAAATATGTTTCATACATGGTGCCTAAGGGAACAACAAAATATTCTCATAACATCATCTGTATGATTTTCACATAATGAATTTGTCAGTGTACACATATGCTCCTGTCTTTATGGGATTCTGACATCTGTTTGATGGATTATAACCCAATTTACTCTAAAGACAATTGACCTGCTAAGGGTTTGGCTTTTGTTACAAATGTTGACAAAACAACTAATCACTCTCTAAGTTATTGCAAGACTTCAGTTGTTCACAAATCTGATACAAAGAAGTTACAACTATTGTAGTACATAGAAACCAGAAAAATGGCATACAATAAGACATTACCACAGCATTAAGTAAGCATGAGGTGTCTGGTGACCCAGTTGAAAACTTGGAAATCCAAGGTCTGTTAACTATTAATGTCCTTTCATGAATATACACTTCAGATAAAATGCATTATCAGATAACCTGTACAAACTCAGTATGAGAGATAAATGAGTGAGAGACAGGGCAGGTATTGTGACAGGTGAATCATGCTGTGGGCAGTCATGCTGTTGAGAGGTTGCTGGCTGAGAAGAAGCCACCAACAAAGATATCAGACCGACGGAAGCTAACAGGATACATAATAAGAGGGATGTGATACATTTCCTTTCATAGTGCACATAATAGGACTGAATTAAAAAATTTCTTTACACAGCTAATCTATGCATTATGTGCCTGAAAATTTCTTCTTACACAAATTTGATGATGAATTTTATATACAAGTCTATGTTACGGTTAATATTATTTTACCTAATGTAATTATAGAGCAATATTTTGGAAAGTACTTGGTTTGGAGATTATGACTGTGCAGACATCAATAAGAATTTAAATATGCAGTTCTGAAAATCATGGCTTTGTCTTTTTTTTTTTTCCCCTTGAAATTTGATTTCCTGCCTGTTGTATAGATTTTACTGATTCAGTAGTGCACTATTATAAAAAAGGCATTTTATCTTAATTATGAATTAACCTTAATTAAAATGAGAATTCAGATGCCAATAAGTCTACAGTAAGAGTTCATTTCTGTGTTGGATTAGGTATAGAAATCCCATACTGATTTCTCCTAAAATAGTATGTAAGTACTTGTTAAGTCTTTATCAATGATTGTAAAAAACCCCTCATAATTATATTTAGATACTTGGATTGGAATCCAGGAGCTGATTAATTCTCTGGAGTATGGGCTACAACAGCCTGAGAAGACTGTAGACATCATCATTAAGAGTTGAGAATATTACTTATTTGATTGGCAATATAATGTGTCCTTTTCCATAGAGTTCCACAACCCCCTTCATAAGGCTAAGACTACACCTACATTAGCAAGTAATTTGGCACAGTAGGAGCAGATCACAGATTGAATCCATTGCAGGGGTGCACACATCAGCCCTATTCAGAGGCTTTATTTGGATTGGATTTAGTCTAGTCACTTTAATAGGATGTCCTTATCATAAGTATCGTTTAAAATTAACCAAAGGACAAACACTGGTTTGGACCATGATGTTTTCCACTCCCAAGAGGCAATGAAGTACATTTGGTGCCTACCTAAAGCAGAGGCTTCAAAAGTGAACCTTGTCTGTGACCACCACATCTCCTCTGTGACATGAATCACTCAATGTGTTTTGTGGATGGTGAGTGGTAAGTGAATGCTTCAATTAAAATCCTACAGTTGCTTTAAACCAAATGCTAAAGGATCTACACCCTGAGCAGTACAGTAATAGGCATGGATTACTTTCTATTTTCTGTATAACTTTCAATGTTTTGCAAACTCCGTATCATAAACACTTGTTAGAACTTTTCTTCCTAATGCACAGAGTTTTCTGCCTGAGCATTTCCCAGAACTGATAGTACTGGGAGCTTATAGGATTGCTGCTTTTGAAAAAGAAGATAATAAATCAAAATTTCACTGCCGGTCTGTTAATAATTCGTGTAACACTGAGGAGCAATTACAGTTGACTTAAATGTGCAGCATTTTGGGTCAACATTAAAGTGAGGCCAAATTTGAAAAATTATTAGGGATCCTGTAGACCTTAAAATAATATCTGTGATGCTTTGACCTGCTGTCCTTCTGGCCAAGGTTCCCCATTTAGCTAATGCTAGCACAGGTTAATCTGTGTTACTAGAAGTGTTGTTGGATGGAGAGGAGATATTCAGCTGATGAGTCATTACTATCACTGCACTATGGGTATGGTGTGCAACTTATTCCTGTGGGAAACACTCCTGCAATAAAACATAAAAATATTAAAATCTGCTTGAATAGGTATTACCCTCATACGGAGAGCAATGATTCTTTAGGCTGGTCACATTTTACACTTTACTCATCAGAGCAGCAGCCTAGGCTTGGTAATAGTCAAATTGTTCACTGAACCTGAAAGAATCTATTTACATTATGATGTCTTAGACTTTGAGATGAGGTTTTAGAATTCAGTATCAGCTTTATGGTCAATCATTTTTGAGGTTTTTATTTTGCAATTCACTAGCTTATGTCTTGAACAAATGAACAATTAAAGTCCTAATGGAAAATTCCATTTCTGTCCCTGTATTACTTAAAGCAATCAGTTACTCTGCAGCTCGTCGCTTTTGCAAATTAGGGTACTGAACATGAAAACAGGTGGCAAAATAAATCTTTTGCTGTATTAGAGAAAGTAGGGTAGGTAAATTTGTAGCTAAACTTGATGTGTGCAATATGAAAAGCAGAGTAGCCCAATACAGGATGAACACTTGTATAATTCTGCTCATAAAATTATAGAATCACAAAATCATAGAATAGTTTGGGTTCTAAGGGACCTTTGAAGGTCATCTAGTCCAACACCCCTACAAGAAGCAGGGACATCTTCAACTAGGTCAGCTTGCTCAGAGCCCCATCCAACCCAGCCTTGAATGTTTCCAGGGAGGGGGCATCCACCACTTCACTGGGCAACCCGTTCCAGTGTTCCACCACGCTCATTGTAAAAAATTTCTTCCTTGTATCTAGTCTGAATCTACTTGCTTTTGGTTTAAAATCGTTACCCCTTATTATATCCTGAGCTAGGTAATTTTATTTTGTGTTGGAGACCAACTCACAAGGACACCAAAAGTACAGACAACTTTGAAAAAGAAAAAAGAGAAAATGTTTTCTTAGACATTCTATATCGTAGCAGAAATTATTCTAACCTATAAATCCAGGATTGCACACAGAATTATAGCTTGTCTCCTGACAGCTGCTTAATATTTACATCTGCAGATGTACTTACAGCCATAATTATCACCAAAGCATCATACTGGAGAACTACTATGTGTTCATTAGATAATTCAGTTTGTGTGAGTTCACTTTATAACAGAACCCTGATAGCTATTACAACAGGATTAATCTAGGCTTCTTTGCCAAAAATTTATCAGAATAGCGTGGCAAACTAGAGATTTCTGTAACCCCTCTTCCAATGGATCTCCTAAGCCACTATACGGGAGTTCACGACAACCTTCTTTGTTAGCTTCATTGTTTCTTTAAGATATGTGCCAGGAGTTGCTCTTTCACATCCAACAATTTCATATAAACTGCCTCAAAGACAAGCTCAAGTAAACCCAACAGAAGTGGTATCTCATTGGGTGATATTGACAGCACCATCACTATACCTATCTATCTGCTGTTATACAGGGCAAGAAAATATTAGCAGGATACTATTTACTTGTGTTCACATAGCTAGTGGCTCTCAATTAGAGACAAGAAAAAAAATTAATTTCTGTGTATTCCCTGCTATCCCATTTCATCAGTTACTTCTCTTATGTATTGTGTTGCATCACTTTGAATGGACGGAGAGTGCTGGGCAGGCTGATGGACATGTTAGGTGTTGTTGAAAGGTGACAATCTTTCTCTGATCTTCCAATTGGTCACACGCTTCCATATCTTTCCTAGTGGTGGCACTGCTGCAAACCATATCTCAGAGTGAGGAGATTCAGGAAACTGTTCACTTTTTTGATTGTGTTAAGTGCAGAGTCAGATGATTTCCACTGCTGGGCCAGGAGATCAGGAAGACCATGGCTACAGGTAGAGAGAGGGAAGGGCATGGAAGACAGCTTCTGTAGTGAGAACTTCTCCTTAAAGAATGACCTTTTCTTGAGCCTAAAGTTGTGCCCTCCAGCATGGTTGTGAAAGGGGAGCAGTTTGTGCTCAAAATGTAAAATATATTGGTTTTAAATCTCTGTGATTTGAAATCTCTGTGTCTCTGAAAGCAGAAACTGGGAAAAAACCTCATAGTCCATACACTGTATGTTACACAGGAGTGTGTGGGCTGGAGCTAATTCAGAGCACAGAGAATTGTCTTTAGATGTGATTTAGTTGTCATGCAAATCTGGTTTTATTAACAATTTTTTACTTGTTATATGTAAGACATTTACTTATAATGTATTTTTATGACACTGATGAAAGAAATATTAGTAGCAACATTACTTGCTTTTCATAGTTGAAATAGTCTTTCACTATCATTTGCTCCGGAAAAGAAAACAGTAGAGTATAATACCATATAAAAGGTCTCCCTAAATCCTCGAAAAAATACTCTTGTATCTTATCTTAACTAAGATAGTATCATTTTAAAGATACAATAAACAACTTGGCCTTCTGAGAATAGGTTAAAAATTAATTTGCTGAAAAGCATCGTCTTAGCAAGGAGACAAAGACTTTCTATTCAATTTTTAAGAGACAACATTTCATCTGCTGTTTCCTTACTATTGTGAATGAATACTAAAATCTGAGAGGCAAGCTTTAAAGAGATTATAGAAAACTTTTGTGCTCATGTTGAAGGAACTCTATGATTCTATGATTAGATAAAACGAAATATGGAATAAATATAAAGAAAAAAACTGAAAGAAAAAAATCCCTTTGCTTGAAAAAGAACTTTTGCATGTGAAAAAAGTGCACAGACAATCTTTGAAGTGTATTATGCAATTGGGAGTAATGCATTATGCAATGTTACTTCATGAAGTTTAAACATATAGCTACCACAGTAAAAGTTACTTGTGTACTACTGCTGCACGATGTTCTATTTCCTGAGAGAATCTGAAAGTCAAATTCACTCTAAAGAGATCTTAAACCAGCAGCTCCGTTTACATAATTTTCTGATCAAGCTTTCTGCAATGCAGACTGCTTCCCAGAGTCTTGTTTCTGAATGAACACAGGGCTTAGTTGACAGCACACTATATTACCCAATATTTGAAAGGTACGAATTAATCATGGTCCCTCTTGAGGCATGCATCCCATATAGCTAGACTTTGAATTTTTATTTGATGCATAATAACATTATGGGAAATACTCATAAGAAAATCTGAAATCGCTTGGAAATGAGAGGATTTCACCTATCAAGATAAGCCTGCTCACAAAAGTGAAAGATCTGGCAGATTTAGTCTATGCATATGTTTTTTTTCCAGGAATTAATGCAAAACATGACATATGTTAATAAGTCTCAAACAGGTTTGATCACAAACCTCAAAGAAAAACATACCAAATGCTATTCCATGCAAAATGAAAAAAAAAAAAAATCCTCATTTCTAGTGTACTGTTGTACATTTTGATTTTCTGAATGTGTGTGTAGAGTTTTTATGCAGTAAAATTGTGCACATCCAGTCAGGTCAGTCAATAATTTAATTTTTATTTACAAACAAAAGCAAAAAGATGTTGTCCTTTATGTGGAAATATATAAATGGATTTGTACGAAGGAATATTTTAAAATTTAAGGTAGGATCCTGACTTAAATATCTTTCTTGGTAATGCTTATACCTATCATATAGACTGATTTCTGAAAATAATGTGTATAAATATGCATAGTTACATTACAGCCAGAAATTCACATTATAGGAAAATTTGCTGTCTTCATTGGGTTTGTGGCTGGTCTGCTTTATGCTGTAAGTGCAATGACACACAGACAAGTAGTGCTTAGACATAACCAACACTGCATAATAAAAGTATCAAAGATGTAGGAACAAAAATGCTCATGAACTGAACATCTGAGATAGGAATCTGGAGACAGAATTAAGAGCTACTGTAAATATATCTGTCTGGCAGTTGAGCAGCTTGGTGCTTCAGCATGCTTTGTGTGAGAACAGCGGATGAAAACTGATGATGTGCAGCTTGTATCAGTCCTGAGAACTTGTTTTCATATCACTGCTGGTGTAAATCTTGTCTTATTTGGAGTTAAATCACAGACTCATGTGACCTATTGAGGATAAGCTCAGAAAGGATCTACAACTATTGGACTCAACAGGTTGCTAATTTTGATCAAGAGCCCTGGGAAGATATTCTTACGGAAGGACTTGAATATATCTGGGGAAGAATGAAGACAGAGAAATTTATTCTTTCTGCTTACCTTAGGACAGAGTGCTTTAGCTAAAGTTTTGAAGTCTTTGCCATTGCTTTTGTTATTTTCAATCTGCCTCTGTCCAAAGTAATAGCAAAAGTTAAGAGCATACAGTTAATAAAATTGGACTAGACACATTTGTATCCCAAGCTTGTGAGTAATGAAAGATGAAATAACCTTCCCTGGGGCTTTTCTCTGTTCACCAAAAGGACAAAAGATACAGACAAATATAAAGGCATTGTGCTTTTGAAACCACCCAGTACAGTCTTTAAGGTCTGAAATGCACAAAGTAATAGAAATAGTATAAATTGCTAATTTGTAGTTTCTATAGCAATACATTTTTAAAAAATAACTTCTGAAACCTGCAAAGGTTCTGTTGAACAGGATATAGAAGATCTTACTGTGGCTATTTTTTTTAATACTCTACAGGGTATTTGTTTGCTGGTGCATCAAAAGTTAGAGAGATTGTGTTCAGAATATTTTTAAAGTGACACTTAAGATATATTAGAGATTAAATATGATATTGCTATGAATTTATGTTGAAACCACATAAACTACTTGCTAAAAATTTTGTCTTGAAACATAAAACATGATTGGAAGAATAAACATGAATATAGAATTTTTCCTTTAGATGGTTCTCATACTGCAGAATAATTCATTCCTTGTTAATGCCATTGTCTGTCCATAGTTTGCAAAATAAAAGATGCATTTGAACATATCAGGAAATACACACATTTTTTTTCACAGCATAGAGAACACTAATTGTAGATATAATCTTTACCTTGATTTATCTGCTGTTGATTAGTGTGCCCAGATGTAAGCATACTAGTGTTCCAGTAGATGAAGGACTATTAAATAGTGTGCATATCCTATTCAGACTCGAGGTAATTGGAAGAAAGCAGGTCTTCAGCAGAAGTGACAAACATATTCATAAAAGAGTAATATTGGAATAAATCCAGGACAATTTCATAGCTATGACTACAAATATTCCAGCTCACTGCCAAGAAGTCAGAGATGCTTGCTAAAAGTCTTTGTGGTGAATAACTTTGTATGAGCTCTTTTTCCTCCATACTGGACATGCAGAAGCTCTTAATTTGCTGCAGCTGCGTCAAAACTCATTGAAGTCAGCCAAGAGGTTAGCCATTAAGTTAAATGGAGTTTGGACTCGATCTGTAACATTTAAGTATTTCAGTGTTAATGTCCCTAGTTTTAGCCTGTTGATGTCCTTATTCATTCTAAGTAGAGAAGGTTACATTTTGTATTGAATGAAGTCAGGCTTCGTTCTTGTCTCTGGGACAGCGGGAATTTGCAGTCTTGCCCGTCTCACCCTGCGGAATCTTGTGCTTTGTAATATTCCCTTCTTCATGATTTTCAAAAGTGTTACTAAAATGTACTTTGGAACTGAAGTAGAGTGTAGGTGGAAATATGAAGTGGGTGGAGCTGTACGATAAGAGTACTGGTGATGGAAGTATGAAGCAAGACCAGTTAGCATAGATGCCAGTGACAATTTTAAGTACATAGAGAGGAAGAGAAACTATTAAGTCTGAGAAGAAAAACTTTGGAAATTTTAGAGATGAGAAAGCATATTGAAAACTTCCTCATGAACACTGGTTGGTGCAGTGTGGTAATAGCGGAGTCTTTGAAAAGAGAGATTGAAAGTGCTTCTTGCTTTTAAAGAAGAGTGCTTTCTAGCACTAGCAAGTTTCATAGCTCTCCCTGAAGCAGATCTTATACACTGACTTCAGACTAAAAATAGTCATTGGTGTCATTGATAAAATCAATTAGAGTAGTAGCTCTACTTTCTTAGGAGAAAGTTCTTTGTAAAATAGTGCTTTTAATTGTAGTGGAGTAACAAGTAGCAGCCTTCTGTCAATTATGGAGTTATAGAATCTGGGTTTTGAGATTTGGATCACTGTTCTGATATACGTCAAGAGCAAAGATATGGAAAAAGAGAAAGAGTTTCAAACCTTTTCTGCAAAAGTACCACATATTAAATGAAATCCTTTTACTGCATCTCAGCCATCAAGTAGCAAAAGAAACTATAAACAAGAAGTGAGAAGCAAGGAGTGCAGACTCAATTACTATTCTGTTAGAAAAGCCTCCTCCAGAGTACGAAATACCTCCCATCACGGTCACCACAGTCGGTTGTTCTTTATGCCAATCATAATCTAAGTGAGGTCTGCCCTGACTCTGCTATTTTTAATTGCATAAATATTATTTTTTTTACTGAGAGCTAATATTAAAATCCAACCAAAAGAACGAAAGTAGTAACATGCTTTTTTTTTTTTTTTTTTTTTTTTGTAAAAAAATGCAGCCCTGAACCCTGAAGTTGAAAAAGTGGCAAAGTACCAGCCAATCCCTACTTTTGGTATTGTTAGCTATGGAGAAGAGTAGATGGAGTAGGACCACCTGTTGATTAGGTTTCAGCAGCTAATTGAAATCATTGCTTTGGCTCTTATTATTAGTACCTGAAAGAAAATGGCTTGACAACCAGAGAAAAATAAATTGGAGTTGGAGCCATTTTAAATGACAGTTTCTCTACAACTGTAAGTGATACAAAATAGTGAATGGTCTCTAACTAGACAGATAGTGAGAATGAAGTCTCCAATTCAGTTCTGAATAGAGTTAGGAAGACAATGAAATCCTGAGCAATGCTTCAGGAAAGAAGTTTTGCTGGATGTTACTTGCAGGTAGATGGAGCATTGGTGCCAGTGGAATAATCTGATCTGTCCCCTCGTCAGTAGAAAGTATGCTGCTTTTGAAGGCAGATGGACTTGACAGTCTAACAAGATTTTCTTCTCACTAGCTAAAATAATAATCCCAAATAAATCTATCTATAAACCTTTCTACAGCTATTTCAGTTAATGAACCATAGTCATCTTAGATTTAATGTTAGAAATATGAAGCCATTGACTGAGATGAAATTTCTGTTAGGTTCCTTGTGGTTTTTCTGTTGAGCTACATCAGATTCACATTTTTCTGCTGCTTTCAGGAATGCAAGAAACCTGCTGATCTCATGCCTGTAACTGTCTTACTTTGAGAGCTTGCTTGTAAGATTCTTCTCTCTATAGGCTAACCCTAAAAATTATTTGTGAATGTTTTAAGTGTTAATTTTAAAACAGTTTTGATATCAGTCTGAATGCACGTTCTGCATTTCTTTCTTAGAGCACACTTTTGTATTAGCTGATTCCCATCTCAGTGGGAATTTTCCAGTAAAATAATTGAAAGAAATATAAAAATTAAGAATTATTTTCATTATCAAAAGATGAAATACCATCTTCTAGGCAACTAGATGTCCCAGGGTTTGTTAAGTGATCCAGAGTCTCTTATGAGTCTTCTGTAAGCTTGAGTTCAGACCTGGTTGTTAGCAACCATAAGCTGTCACCACTCGGCTATCAACGTGAGATGACTATGGGGATGTACTCCTTCAAGATGTGACCCATCTGTCCTGTAGTCAGTGGGGGTAACGTAATCCTGAGTAACATGACCAAGGTTTTAATCTTGGCGATCAAATGTAAAGAAATTCACAAGGGACACTCTAGAGCTCAGGAGAAGACAGCTCCAGGAGCATGGTGGTCACTCTATCCACTAGCTCCATAACTGCAGGGCAGTTGTGTAAACATGCACAGCGTGGCCTGCTAAGTCCTATTCCTCTCCTCCAGCTGGTCCAGATTGAAGTCTGCTAGTGGAATATATACATACATATATATTTACACACACATACACATTATACGCATCTCTCCAGTTACTGACCTTAGCCACTCAATCAACCCAGTAGCTGGCCCTAGATCTCTGGTCTGCCAGTTCCTACCATCTGCACGTTTGAACACCCCAAGGTTTGCATCCTCACTTCAGTTGCTGGTACTCAGACCCCGACACATGCACGCAGAGTCATGTGTTTCTAGTAAATAGTCCCAGATTTGTGGTATCAGAAGCAAAGGAGTTTCTTTTCTGTTCAGATATGGCCATGCGATTAGTTTTTTTAATACAGTAAAAGTACAGGTAGACAGACATAAGAAAAAGCTGACAATCCCCCAAATTTGCTGTGAATAATTCGCTTGCACTGTGAAGTTTACCAGAATGCACTTCTCTGCTTTCCCAGAACTGCAGTGCTGAGAGTATATTGAAAAAGTTTCATCTAACATGGAACTGTGTCTTGCTAAGTGCTGTGAAGCTATGTACACTGGAAAGCTGAAATAGGAAAAAGATTATAAACATGATCCTATTATTTGTGTATCAGTATCTGATATACAACACAATGTCTTGCAGGTCCTTGTCCACAACTAACACACCAACTGAAACGTATTTCAGTTAGAAATCCCTGTTCTTTCAGTACCATGGGTAACTATAATCCTTACTACTGATTAATTTGATCAAATTTTAATATATACTTGGCCTGTCTCTTGTTTGGTATTCTGGATCTTGATTCTCACAAATACTGTGAAATAAAATAATTTCAAACTTGCATAGTGTCTCACAGAAAAATGTAAAGTGAATACTAGTAAGTAAGCAATAAACTTGAAGTGACAACTTGATTTGAGCTGTAAATTGTGTATTAGGAGGTTTTATACGCTATCAGTGTACCAACCTATATATTCTTTGTCTCCCTGTAAAATGGATTTTACCCTGGTAAATTGGATTATGGTAGCATGTGATTGGTAAGAAGGACATACCTTGTTTAATTATAAACTGCCTTCTTACATCATTTCAGGCACAAAATACAGAAGCATTGTGTACTTAGCAGGCCCATTTTATGTTATTCTTTAGCAAATAGTTTACAAACTGATAACCTTTCACAACTCTTTTTTTTTTTCCTTCTACATAAGGTAATTTTAGAGAATCTGCAATAGGTTAAGAGTAAGGAACAGTAAATGACAAAAAGAAGGCCTCTGAATTAAATGGATGTTGCGACATTTCATTCAGACTGAAGTATCAGGATTTCTTCTGTTCAGATTGCAGACATTAATGCTCCCATACTTTACTTCAACTACCTAGGAAGCTGATTTAATAGAAATAATGTAAACAATAGGAACTGAAATGATAGTATGTGTCTCCTCTTGACTCAATCTGATACAAAACCAATATTTTAATCTTATATTGCAGCTGACTATTAAGGCACTGTTTCTTTTTACTGACATGGTTTTGCAAAATTTAACTAGTTTTACAGATGTAATTAATCAAACAAATGCCTTTGTTTTCATTTATTTTCCCACAGACAAGCTGAATTTATTTAGGTTTCACAAGAATGGGATACTATAGTGTTATCAACCTGTAAGCTATTTTAGTTTGCTACTCCTTAAACAATCATATCGGGCTTTGCCCTTAAAAATTTGCAAAAGGAAGGTTGAATTATGAGTGAGAATGATTACTACACACTCGGGATTTCATATAATTCTTTATAGCTTTAAATCAACTGGATTAATTATAATAAATTGAGAAATTGCATCTTCTTTCTCATCCTTTTCCTGCTCCTTTGTGGTTTTTGTTCTCAATTTCTTTCCCTTTTTCCCCACTCTCTGTTTAACAGATCACGTCTATTCTTTCTCTAGTCCTCAGTCTCCTTTATCCCCCTCTTATTTTTTATTGCTGAGTTTTCCTTCTTTCTCATTATCCTCTGCTGTTCCCCCCCCCCCCCGTTTCTCACCTTGTTTTGATTATGATTATTAATAGTTTGGTGAATTTAAAAAAAAAAATCTGGCAGATAGAGAGTGGAAAGAGATTCAGCTGACTGAGGCTAGCTAACAGCTATTGCTAGGGATGCTTTATCACAATGGCAGTAATGTAACAGTGAGACTGAATTTGGTGAAAGTATCAGTAAAGATGCTGCAAGTCAAATTTTTTGTTTGAGATGGACATATAACATACAGTGGGGATCCATTGTGACTAGTTCACCTAGTTGCCATATTTCAGCTAGGCGTGCTAGAGTCCTGCTACCATCAATGGATACAAAACCATGTGTCTGCCAATTGATTTCTCACTTGTTTTGGACAGCTGTTCTATCTTGCCAGCTTGCTAACCACCTCATTTTCAGAGTTAAATGGGACAAATCCCATCTATCCTGTCAATATCTGGATGAGAATTAGAGCACAATATCAGAGCACAATGATGCTCCATGCTGCCAGTCTTCCTACACAAAGCAGCATTTAAGCCCGTGGTGCTGTTATTTCCTGTACTTTGAATTCAGCAGAAAAGCATGTTTTGTGCCCCAGAGTATACTTAAGTAAAGACTTCTGTAAATGTAACTTGAAAGTAATGTTATTATTGAAGCAGGTATCATTATCTTTCTGCAATGCTTGACTATCTACTTTTTTACTCATTCTGACAACAAAGAACTATCCTTCCTAGTTTTACTTGAGGCATATCTCTGGAGATCCTTGTGCATCTGCTAGCAGCTGCTAAATTTGCATGCATAATTGTAGGTATGTTTGAAGGCTGGGATTTCATTAGAGACACTCAAATGTAACCGTAGCTGACCCAGGACATGCAACCAATCTCATCTGAAGAAATGTATTGGTCTGTACAACAACCAACATTTTAACTTCCCTTCCTTTGCTAGAGGCTTGGAAAGCCTCTTGAATAGATTCATTTTTACCGTGATTGAAACTTGAATAACAGTCCGAGATATGTTTGGAAGATTTGTTGATTTGGTTCTAGGAATGTGATCAGCTCTAGTGTTTGTATTTAAGTTAGCTGTCTAGCCAATTTTCCTCCTTTCATTTTCCAATTACTTTTTAATACATCAAGAAGTTGTGGCTAGGGCTGAAATGTACCCAAGGTTTCAGACCCTATTTGTGCATGAGGTGGCTATGCATGAAATACTATAATGCCTACTATTCCTATGGTTGCTTAATAATAATAATTGTGTGATTCTCTGTCATGTTGTAGGAAAGAATAAAACAATACAGAGACTGATTATTTTGTATATGTGATATGTATGTATCTTTGTGTGACAGAAATCAATGCCTCTGACAATTTCCATAATAAGATCTGATTTTCACTTGCTTTTGTCTTTCCTGAATTTTAGCTATTTAGACTGAATTTTGCCATGTTGGACATCAGAAGCAAGACTTCTCTCCTGCCAAAAGACCGACTACATCTTAAGTGTTTATTTAAATTAACATATTTTATTTTTGCCTTGAGGAAGATTAGGTTCACATATTTTATGGAGATGAAACTACTTACTAAATTCATTAAACTATAGTATGCTGAATATGTAGTTTTCCTGCCTTTATGGAATAGATACCTTATCTAGATGCATTCTCAGCAAAAAGACCTTGAGGTGGGTGAATGGGACAGTTGCTTCTGAAATAATCAATTAACTGATATCTCTCTCCTAGAAATACTGAAGGCAATAGGTGAAATTCATGTTGATCCTTTCTTCTCTTTGCTTGTTATTGTCGTCAGTATAAAACTTGCTGTGGAGGCAAGAACATTTTTCATGGACAAAATCTTAAAAGATGTTTTAGAAGATGCCAATTTCAGCAGTAGTAGAGAATTTCATTACAAGTCAAAATTGAGCTGCACTAGAAAAGTCAATTTTTTTTTGCTGTAGCAGCGTAGATTTCCCACTACTAAGGAAAACAATATAGTTAAAGAGGGATTTGTTTAAAGGTCTAGTTAAGCTAAAACATGGAAAGACTCTTCGAGGCAATTGAAATTTAGGCTTTTTTTTTGGCCTCAACCTGTAGAAGAAACAGTTAAGTAAAAAATTGCTTAAACTCACTAAAAGGTGAACATAAAAGGGTCCCAAAAGTGAACAAGATTACTGCAGGTTTGATTAGTATAAGGCTTTGACAAATAACATATATGTACAAAATAACTGTCTTGGTGTTGTGTGTTAAGGAGCAAACTGATCTATCCCATATAAAGTCAGATTCAATTAGTAGAGCTACTATATAGACCAAAGACCTAGGAATAAGAGGAGGTTCCCTTGCCACATTTTGATGTGAAGTTAAGGTGCAAGAACAGTTAGCAGGCTGATATTTGCAGCCTTCCTAATCTCTTCTTTTCTTCTGAGTACTGACCTGCCTTTAACACCAGCGGTGCCTGGTCCCAGCAAAGACAAGTGGTCCCTCCACTTCTGAATCTATGCATTTTAAGTTTACTCCAAAGTTACTCCAGGTAAAGCTGAAATTACTCCAGGGAAGCTGAAAGTACCTGAAGTTTGCCTGTCTTATAGGGGTTGGTAGTGAGAACTGAAATCAGGCCAAAGACCACTTTCTACCAGGAAAGATTTTTGGAAGAATGCAACTGAGCCATTCATTTGCCTATGTGATTTCCAGCCTTTAATTAAGACAATAATTTATTTGAGTAGCTGACATTGCCCTCACATCCGTTTTTCTGACTTTTTTTTTGCTTATTTAAGCTATCTCAGTAGAATTTGTTCAGTATCCTTTTCCTTACCAGACAGGAAACTGGCGGTACAGTCCTAATAACGTTTGTTTCAGTCTTACATTATTGTGACATCTGGGTACATGTACCTTTTAAAGACTGCAGAGATATTGGAAATTGCTTTCAGTGAACTAGATTGCTTTGATAAGCAAGTAGCAAGAAAACTCATTAGAAGGAAGCTAGCCATAGAAGCAGAGAGCTCTAATTGCCTTTGCAGAATAAATACTGCAGCATAGCATAGGATTTACACTGCTTCCAATACCTGAGCTAGCTCATTTAAAATGAGGTCAAGTTGTACCAACATTACAGTGCAACCTAAAGTGAAAACATATGTCTCTATCTATATCAGCCTATGACACAGATTCTGCTGGCTGGACTTTTTTTTTTTTTTTGAGGATTAATATCTCACTGGGCTTTTTCATCTTTTTAGCTGCTGAATAGCTCTTCTTCCACCTCTGCAGTTTAAACTGTTTCATGGACAGTGTTGCTGATTTTCAGTAAACTTTCTAGGCAGGTTCCAGACACTTATTGTATTATTTCATCAACTTTTGTTGGGATTTCTTATGTCAATTGGTTTTGACTGCACTCTACAGCATGACATCCTTTCTCCAATGTTTTATTTGAATAATAAATCTACAAATAGTTTTTAATTATGTTGGAGCCAATGACTTATTTATAGATTCTCCCCTCCCCAATCCCTACTCCAAACATCAACGCTTATCTCACCCTCTCCTTTTTATTCTATCTTGTAATTCAAACACTCTTGAATCAACAACTGTTTATCAACTCTGGAGTCTCTAGAGGTCCTAGACTGACATTCTTTCTCTGATAGACTAAACTTAATTTATTTTTCCCCTCTACAATTATCTCTGTGATGTCTACAGAATCATCACAAAATTTCTTAGAAATGTATCCAAATATTTAATGATACAGGTATCAAATATTGCATGTAACTCCTTTGCAATGACTGTAAAAGTTGTAAAACTCCTTCTGGGTTATTAAGTATCTACTTTATGTTTCAGTAAACAAAATCCCATGTAGCCCTAGCCTGTCCAACCCTCACAACTTTCGGTTCAGAGAATGACCTTCATGCTATACAGGAAGCAATCAGTCTCCTGAGCCTTTATCATTCAGACAGGTGAAAAAAAAAAGTCATAATGCAACCGATATTTTTCATTACAATGAAGAGATAATCTGCTAGGTAGTAGGTTTTTCAAAACTTTTATGGCAGGACAATTTATTTTTATTGGGAAGCCGGTCTTTGGGAGATTGTCTTAGAGCTTACATGGTCTGGCTAAGAAGCTGGTGAGTTGAAGAGCTTTCATTTTTACAGTAATGAAAGTGCAAGAGTAAAGCAAGGTAATTAGTTTTAGAAGTACAGGATGTCCAGGCTACAGCACAAGGACAAAGTTGCCTGTGGACAGAGACCTGTAAAGAACCACCTTGGACCTAGCAGTTCTCTATAATGCAAAGGACTTTACAAACTTGTGGTAGGAGGACTGGCAGAGCATATGGGTATGTTTATTCTCACCTTGTTCATACATAGATTAATATGTTAGTATTTTGTAGATATAAAAGACTGGGCTTCCCAAGCAGAGAAGAACAACCAGCTATTCTGGCAGTTGCTTACTTTTTTTTTGGCCAAACCCTGTGTCTGGAGTAGATATTCTTCATTGCCAGGAAAATCCTGAATGTGCAGTGCAAGAGGATGCCCCTTGAGAGGCAGGTGCGATGGGCATTGTGGGAAGCAGGCACGTTGGAGCAGAGGAGGGAGCTTGCCTGTACTTGTAGGTGCTTATCTTGGGAATGCACAAGGGGTTTCTCCAGAATTTGTTTGGACTTGGGAAAATGGTGAAATTTGCTGTACTAGAAAGCAAGGCTTAAGGAAAGAGGTTATCCTGCAGGAGTTCAGTAGGCACAAGGGCAAGTCTGTATTTTGATGTGTCTCACCTGGCAGATTGGTGTTTTCCCTTTGTAAGAGTAGCCGTTTGTGTTCAATGCAATCTAGCTTTAACATTGAAAGCTTGAGAGACAGGCCTATACTAAAGGCTGTAAAATGTTGAAAGATAAGGACTTCTATACATATTATGGAATATATACATGACTGCATAAAATATATATATGTATTTTTTTTCCATTTTAGATGTAGAATCTAGAAATACAGAAAGCTCAGGGACACACAGTAAGTTAGTGACAAAGTAAAGAAACAATTTTCATATTTCCCCAGTCTTAATGTAAGTTCTTATGTTTCAAAGAAATCTTGTACTGTTATGTTGAACTCGTCATTTTACTTTCATGACTTATGTATAGAAAAAGTTATTAAAGGTTAATTATAAGAGTGCAGGGAAGAAATAACTTTGAATAAGCTAACTACTGAAGTAAATTACAGAAATGGGAAAATGTAAAGCTTATCTAAAACAGGGAATATCAGCTAGTGGCCTAGGTGTTAGACTTCACATACACAGGACATGTATTTGGCCTCTGGAATATATTCTGTCAGGAGGACAAGCAGAAAACCACATAGATAGAGGTACTACTGCATGGAAGAGGAAAGGAGA
This sequence comes from Chlamydotis macqueenii, assembly GCF_036417535.1. Classification (NCBI taxonomy): domain Eukaryota; kingdom Metazoa; phylum Chordata; class Aves; order Otidiformes; family Otididae; genus Chlamydotis; species Chlamydotis macqueenii. Next base: position 27,785,244 of record NC_141558.1, read on the forward strand.
CAAGGACACTTAAACGATGCAAAGCAAGGCCAAATCTTTCACAGTTTATTGAGCCAAGTACAGTGCCTCACACATGTAGCTGTTTCAACCCTTAGCATCCGTCTAGGAATAAAAATAACCCCTCAACCTGAATAATTTGTATATATCTGACTGGAAAGACAGAATAAGACCTTGTAACCACTGATAATTTTGACTAGTCATCAACATACAAATTGATTAATATGTGGAGATAAATGCGTTGCTTAAGTGCAAGGATTTACTATTAACCTATATGTATTTTAAAACATTATAGATTGTCTCAGATAAATGCTCTCCATGATTAAAGCATTAAACTAATATTTTTAATCCAAGCTGTGAAACGTTTATTGAACCAAAACAGGTTAAAAACATATAGTATTTATATCTAGAGAAAAATATATCACTGCTTTGTCTACAGTCTGAGAGAGTTAATAGTGCTCATCATAAGTTCAATTTTTTTTTTGTTAGAAAAATAAGAAAGTAAAAGGCTATTTCATGGTAAAAAAACCCCATATATAAAAACTGCCCCTATTCTCTGTAGATTGTTAAAATGAAATTCCACAGTTGTAAGTGAAATAAATATGTATTTTGAAAAGTTTCCCATTAAACACTGAATAATAACTTTGGCCCAAAGTGAAACTTGGCAGCAAAGATAAGCTAGAATTCAGCCTATTTCACTTTTAAAGAATAGTTATTTATTTAGTTAGTTATTCTGTATGTTGGATTCAGTTACCCAGCACATCCATTTACATAGTGATAAACGGATGCCATTCCATAATTACTTTGTAAAAAAAAAACAGCCCCAGAGGTTTAGAAGGCATGGATCTTCTTATGCTGACTCTGTGTATGAAAGTATCAGTATGAGAGCAGTTTCCATGCATTTTTGTATGCTTTCACATTTTATCTACTAGCTTTTTTCAGATTTCATTGTTGGCAGTTGCTTTTTCAATGCATCTTTTATGAATATTTAATTTTTTAAATGTTTTGAATAATTGTGTTTAAAAGCCAGAAGACTAATATGAGGATTTAGTTCTAATAGACAAGGAGAATGAGTCCATCACTAATTCCTTCTAACTGAATGCATTGGCCATCAGCTGTTTGGTTTGAAATGAGCTTGTCTGGTTGGGAATTCAGAATAGGGCATAACAACAGTGAATTTTCAAGTCTGTAAACCTAGCAATTTTGATCCATAGTTCAGAGAAATTCTGAGAGCAAGAGATCCTAGAAATGAAATAAGAAGTAGAACCCAATTAGTAGAACTCAATTAAATTGTATTTTGTAGTTAAAACCTGCTGGGAGTGAGTTTTTGGTTGTGTTGTTGTTGTTGTACTTTTTGCTAGAAAATTGATTTGATTATGTGCACAAATTTATCATTCATAGCGTAGGAAACACTTTTCAACTAATGTTAACGATGGGCCACTTGCTAAGGATCCTTGATGAACTGAGACAGGAATAGCATTGCTTGGTGCCTGTCCCTCGGAAGCAGTGTAAATGTAGACTGATTTAGGGCTGCTGTTTTTCAGAAATCCAGACCCTATCTGAAATATCGGTATCTGAGGGAGGTGTCTCAAGGAGGTACCTCTCTCAACTGAGAAACTGCATTCAGGAGTCTGGGTCTACCATCAGTGTTCCAATCTGCCTGCATGGTCTTCTCAGGAGGGATCTGCTTTCTCTGTTCATCTTCTAAGACAGCCCAACCCAGACACTGCGTATTTATAGCAGCATGATGATTTGCCTGAGCCTTTGTTAGGAGACTGATGTCTGAAGTTTCTTCTTTTTCCTGTACTTTCAGATCCTTCACACATGATAGGATCTTCATTCTCCCTTCTGACTGATTGTTACTTTTCTTTGTACCTGGAATTCTCGTTTCAATTCAGCTCTCTTGAACATTTTCAACCCAACTTAAAAACATTCATGCTGCAGTTGTAGTTCATGCTACAAAGTTGTAGATTGGAAAAGTCTTGTTACACTTTGCTTCATTCCAAGAATAGGAGGAGAAGGCATAATTTGTACTCCTTCGAATCCTAGCCACTAAGTAATCCACACTTTCCTTTGCCTTTTTATGACTCATCACTCAATTTAAAGAAAAGGAAGGTGCTACTTTCTTCTGTTCTTATCTCCCTAATGATATAATTTTAGCTAAAAGCAACCGTAATCATTACAAACTTTGTAACATTCAATATTATCATTCCTTTAACTATCAGTTATTCCTTGCAAGGGAGGAGATTAGTTCATTATTTTAATTTCTACATGTATTTTTGTGTTTAGCTTATTATGCAAATAATTGCTATTAACTAATAGCTTTATTCCTTACAGGGAAAATCTAGTTTGTTAGTTGAAGATTTAGAAGTCTACAGTTCCTGCTACCTTGGATTAAAACATCTATTAACTGCAAACCTTTCAGATCTGATATCTGACCACTTTAATTGTTGCTATAATTGATTTTACCTTTGACTTGGCATGGTGATTTCTTTGTAATTTGTTGATGATTAATGGCTGTCTTCTGGTTATCCTGCTTGGCTAGGCCTAAGGCATAAACCAGGCAATTAGTTTGCTTTGACTCTGACTTGTCCTAAAAGATGTCAAAAACTATTTAGTTCAAATTTGTCATATAGGGAAAAAGGAGACTCAGCACATTCATGGCATCTTCAGCCTCTCAGCTGAACAGATGGAGGGCTACAACTGGCTTTGCAGAATGTCAGGTTTGTTTTTAGAGAAATGCATGAGGACTTTGCTTTCAGTGCTTCTAAGGTGGCCCCATCATTTATCTTGCCACAACACTTGGCACAGTGGGAAACAAAACTTCTATGAACAAGACACAGGCAAAAATTTGTGCCGTTATACTTTCACCTAATGTTCCTTTTTTGCCTAAAGTTGACATGTTAAAGTTGACAGTGTAAGATCCAAGACTGATCTTGAGCTCAAACTGAGATTTATCTGAGATTGTGAATTAAATACATTTTATTTTTTTTTTAAATAACAGTACTGCAAGTAGAAAGAGGGGCTTTTATAAAATGAGGCTTCATCAGATGAATGTACTCCTGGGTGTTTCAGGAGTCCCTACCATCAGATTCTGGGTTACAGAATGATATCTCTAAGCCCTAAATGTAAGGTTTACGGAGTTGAAAGGTGTGTGCTGTGTTTTTTTCCTTTCCTTTCCAGAGTTGTAACAGCTTATTAGAAGAATTCAAATTTCCTCTGCGTTAGGAAGAAGTCCATGTTTCTCACCAGCTGCCTCAATTTTAAGCTTTCCTTTTCTTCCACTTCCTACTTTCCTGTATTTCCATTTGAGAAAAATATAATACCAATATTCTTTGATGCGTGCCCTGTTTTCCATCACAAACTGTAAACTTAAAACCAGTTAATAATCTTTAGTGGTAGCTCTGTATCTGTAGCCATCAAAGAAGTGGCTGACTCCCAAAAATGGATTATCCACCATGGAGCATAATTCTGGAACAGTTACTGAAAGATCTGCTCAAGCCAATCAAGACATGTGTCAGTTTCTTATGACAGAAAGGACAGATATGCCAACATCCTTTTGAAGAGCTTCCACATTGACATGCAGTTGGATTTAGCACTTTGCAACTTGGTTTGTTGAGTTCTTTCTCATGTCTCTCCCTTCTCTGAGCACACTGCTAATGAAGGCAAGTGTGGTGCAGGTGCATATGCTTTTACCAGTTGTTTAGTTAACTTGGCAGCAAAACACACAGCGCAGCCTTAAAAATAAAACTCCATCAGAGAGTCAGGCACTGCAAAAACAACAAACCACAGAAAAAATAACCAAAATGCTTTTTATCCTGTTAAATTTATTGGTTTTATTTATACCAGTGGAGACCCAAATGTAATATCTAAAGCACTGACTAAAACCAAATCAGAACATAGATGGATTTTTATTTCTAAATTATTTTGAAAAATGAATCCATTTGGGAGCACAAATATTTGCATTAGGCATAACAAATGTTGAGATTTCAGTTATGGGAACTGTAATAAGGAAACCAAGCAAAGCTACTGAAACCTTTGCTGCTGATTCTCAAATGTACAATTTCTTCCAGATGTAAGGTCTTCCCTTAGCAGCCTGTACCAAAACTGCAGCTGCAGTTTGTAAGCACAGACATGAAAACCAGAGAGAGACACACAGAAGCGACCTATTCCTGTGCAGGGTGATGTGAAGGTTTGTTCATACCCAGCAGTCTGTCTGCAGCAGGGAGAAGGTACTGTGGGGCTGCTTTTTGGGCTAAGGAGAACTTGGAGATACCAAACAGCCAGGACTCTCCAGCTGAAGCTGTAAAGGACCTGGTGCCAGCTGAGAAAAGCTGTGGGGTGTAGAAGCTGAAGGCAACATATGTGGACTTCATTCTCTTCCTTCCACAAGACATTGACTTTCCTGGGGCACCTGCAAGTGAGACCTGCACCCCTCAGCCTCCCACCTCTCTCTCGTGGGTGACCCAGAGCCCTCTTCTCATGTCCCCTTTGGAGTAGACTTAGAAACTGCTTGCCACATCTCTGCTTTTCCCCACCCCAGAGACTGTCTGCTCTCTGGACCCTTTCCCAGTTCCATATCTTCCTCCATTGTGAAAAATCACTTGGGCTTTTCTTTGTCATCAGAGAATCACACTCTGTAATCAGTGGGGTAGGGAGAAGAAAAGGCTGTGTAACAGACTTGCTAAGTCAGATATGACCGTGCAAATGCTGACAAGCTTATATAGGACCTAGTTCTGTGTTTGATCATTTCAAAATATACAGGATTAGCTCCAACAAAGCAATTGAGATAAGCTGGTATAAAGCCTCTGCAAATGGTGAATCATGCTATTCAGTGATTTTAGAAAACGAGTGCACTAAATCAAACTTCCCCTTATAAAATAAAAAAGTCAATGCACTTTATAAAACCTGGATTTTTCTTTTTAACCCCTGTTATAATGATGTTGAAATCTTTAATGCCAAATGTCATATCTGTAAAAGTGGTAAATTTCAAGACTGTATTAAAAACTTAGGGGACATTTGCTTTTGAAATGATGTATGACATGACCTTCAGCTCTTCATAATTTAATAAGAATGCAAAGCTAACTAATTAGACTTCAAAATGACAGATAAGTGCTAATTATAATTCCTTTTGAATAGACAAAAGAAGATTTTAAAAATAAATGCTTTAGAGAGGTGGCAGGACTTTGCTACTACTAGCAGCAAGACAGAAAATGTCTGCTAAAGAAATGCATTTTTCTCCTGGGCCCACCCAGAAACCATCCCAAATATCTTCAAAAGAAGAAGAAGGTGCAGCTCAGTTTGAGTCCAAGATCAAGTTTTAGTAAATACTACAATCAGTAAAATTAGTCTTCCTGATTTATAATATCCCACTTAAAATCTTACAGAAAAAAAAATTGGTTTTATGTTGTTGTTATTAAATCTAAGCTAATAGAGTTGGATATATGAGGAATCTGATTTTTCAAAGTATTTTTTTTTTAAAACAAAACTTCCTTGAAAATGATTAGATTACTCTGTACTTTATGTTTCTACAGATGAGCTTACAAAGTGATCATTCAGCTACTCACCGTGATTAGGGAATTTCTTGGCTTTATCACCTAGAAAGATCTTGTGTCCAGAAATGTACTCATTAAACTTGGATAACTGCTCTTTTAGATTAAATTAAGCAAAAATATAAGCTCTAAAAAAGTGATCCAAAAAGAAATAAAACATTAAATCATCTCACATTTGTGGAGATACATGAAGCAAATAGAAGACTAATATAAGAAATAGCGTAATATTCTACAATCTCATTCTTTTGTAAAATATTCTGCAGTAAACAATTGTTCTCAAAATATTAGACTGCTTTGTCAAATCAGCAAAATATTCTCCTTTCTTCATTTACCACCCTGAAATCTTGAGATGACGAATAATGCTTGTCTAAGCTCTTCATTAACAACATAGAGGTTTGCCAAATAGCAGAGACTATCAATTTGAGTTGGTTTTAATTTTTTTTTTTAAAGAATAATTCATATTTGCCTTTTCTGTTTCTAATTACTGAATTTTCATTTCCTGTGCCTTGCTCCACACAGACAAAGGATTTGCCAGACTGGACTATCTAGATAACTGTTTTGCTGCTCCACTACATTTTTAGGATTAATATATCCTCCAATGCATGTAAGAGGAGCAAAATGGGAAGAATTCAGAACCAAGTTTGGGAATGAGCAAGAGGTGGGTTTGCTACCACCTACTAGACTGGCAACCTGAGAGGAATGTTATTTTGCTCATTCAAGTACGTAGTGCTGAAACTGGAGAAAAATCTTAACCTTTATATTCTCTCCAGTGTAGCTTGAATAAATATGGAGAAACAGTGACAGGAAGAAAAACTTGAGTGAGAAAGCATGGTATTACCAAACAGTATACATAAATTCCTCTGTGTTTTTATATTCTATAATAACATAAGCCCACAAACTCATAACCTATTAATGTCATGTCTGATTTAGTTTTCTCTTGTATAGCAAGTCAATTCAAAGACATCACCATAGCTTTCTGTATGTTTTCACAGAAGTATTGTTCCTATTAGATTCCTCGCCTGCTTTGCCCATGTTGCAAACTTGTTCCCATTTACCTTCTCATTCATTACCATTCTTTTCCTCTTGCTCAAATCTGTGCACAAAGTATACTACTCACTACTTCCAGCTTCTAATTTATTCCCATAACACCAAATTTTGCATGAAAAGGCCCTTTTTGGAAACCCCTGAGGCTATTTGAGACTCACTAGGTATACCTACGCTGTCAAATAATTTACTTCCTTGTTTTGCCACTAATAATCTCAACCTCATACATATTGTGGTCATTCCTGTACTCTCCTTTGGAGTAAATCAGTTTCCTTATTGACAAAAGCAAAGTGCGTATCTGGAGGTAGTTCCCAGGACCATGTCCTGTAGAGATATTGCGTTTTCCAACACAGATACTCTGCACACCTCAGTCTCCACTTTGATCAAAAGCCCCAGGACATAAACCACATATCCTCAGTCTAATAGTAGAATTCCTCTGCTTTAGTAACCTGCAATGCAAACCTCAGGTGACTTCAAACTCTTTCAACTTTAAAAGCTCACAGAAAATGATTATAAAAAGCTTTGGGTGACCACCTTGGGCAAGGAGACTCAAGCCAAGTGCAAAGCTGTATGGAGGTGGTCAGTCTCCCCAAAGAGGGTCTGGGCCTCAGCAGTCTGTACAAGACTGACCCTGTACAAGTTGGCTTAGGATGTGGATAACGAATCAGAGCAAGTGCCTTCATCTATGTAAATAGAGGCACTGCATCCAGAGCAAATGAATGAAGCGGAGAGGAGAGAGAATACTTTATGTGAACTAAAACCAACTCATACACAGATAATAAAACCCCCCAAAATTTTTCACAATCTTTTATTCATGACTCATCATTCCCTAGAGCATTCCTTCATGTTGCCATCGACATCCTACAATCGTGCTATTCTTGGCACTCTATTTACTTTTTTTCTTTGTATTTTGCCGTATAGCTTTGTCTACAACATAATAGCTAGTTACAATTAACTAAATTCCTCTACATACATAAAATTTTTTAAAGACTGTAGGTTAAATTGGAAGTTTTAATCAAACATATTTTTCACTGGAGAAGACATTTAAACCATTTTTTGCAATTAAATATATTTAATTTTACAACTGCCCCAAACAGTCAGGAGTAAAAAGAAAAACCCACAAAACCAATCCCTAAAACCATCCAAAGATTTAATAAGCCACATGCATTTATTTTTAATTTACCTGTAAAAGTGAAACAACACTCTATGTCTTTTAAGGACATTTCCACAACAAATTCAAGAATCTTGTATGTGTGTAAGCTCATTTGAAACATGCAAAAATACTTAATGAATTTTTATTTTAGAGGGGAGCCAACAATTGGACTAAGAATGAAAGAAACATTCTTGATTTGCTCATACAGAAAAAATATCCTTGTGTTTTCATACAGGGTATTGCAAGAGTTTTATGCTGCAAGTCACATATGTTAAGGAACAAAAGAAGGAAGATTTAAGATGAGTGAGCAAAATGAGATCACCATGACAGAACAAATAATGGAGCAATCCCTCTGAAATTCACAGGAAATGGACAGAAAGGAATGAAATATTGTGAGAGTCGTGAGCTAGATATGAGGGGAATGGAAAGAACCCATAAGCCATCCTGAATACCATCAGGGAAACCTGGAATTAGAACCTCAAGGAGATGGATTGTGTAAAATTAGGTAGATTGTACAGAGAAATAGACTTATATTTGGTCCAAGTTTATGAGTTATTATGTAAAATTATGTTATGGTTTCTAACCTGAGTTTCTAAATATAGAAGCTACATCAAGCTCAGAAAATCCCTTCAGTAGGGATTAATGAGATGGGACAGCACTCAGGGGAATACTGTATGCTCTTATTATGGTCTCACACTTCTCTGTCCAGATTTGCTAACAACTGGTGCTGGAGATCGGGTACTGGGATGGACAGGCCTTTGAAAAAAACAATATGCTCATTCTCATGCATTCAAGGGCTGTAATTTCCTGAGAACACACATTTTGTTACACTACTCTGAAGGCAGTTTACACTGGAATAGGTACTTGCTTCTCCAGAGGGAGAGAAGCATATGTATAAAGGTATGTATATAAATCCTCTTTACACCAGTATAACTGCATCTCATGGTGGGGAGAGCAGTGAGAGCATGGCTTTACAGTGTATTTAAACTACCACCAAAAGATTTTTTTCCTGTTTGCAATCTGGTTTCAGGCAAACCGCTATTGTTTCTGCAAACAATAAATTAATCAGGAAATGTAGTGTGTGATGTGTCACGAATAATATCACGGCTTTCACAGGTCACTACACCCGCCCGCCTCAGTTCCTCCTCTCGCATGTCAATTAAATCACCTATGCTCTCTCGGAGGTAGTGTTTATCACCTCTGATGGGCATCTACAATCACTAGAGAAGCGGTAGAGAGCACTTACAAGAAGAATGATAACGAGAGGCTTTTGGAGGCTAACAAAAGCCAGTACCATGCAATTTACTCCAGTCTCGTACTGCTCTTGGCTTTTGACGTCTCTAAGCCACAGTAGACCCTGTCTTTAATCTCTAGGCATGTAGCTTTAGCAGCACTTCTTAGGGGAACGTAAATTGAAAGAGGAGAAAAGCAATACAGGGAGAAAAAAAAATACATCTGTGGTTTACAGGCTGTCAGGAGCCCAGGAGTACTAAACAGGTTGTTTTACATGAAGAAACAGTGCATGGAAGCTGGTAGCCCATTAAAAGGAATCAAAGAGACAACACAGCTAGGAACTTGTTTTTTTCGGTGTGGTGAACACCATTGTCAACGCACTACAAAGCGAGTTGTGTTCCATTACTATTGCCTGTATCAGCTTAGTACTCAACACAACAGCAAAAGTGAGCAGGCAGGCCACAAATACTCTGAATAGTCACAAGCTTCAGCATGAATGCTGCCATTCAGAATAGGTTGGGGTTAAACCCGTATTTGCATAGCAGATGATTTCTTAACAGCACCAACGCAATCTGTTGCAGTAGCAGCCAACCGGTCTCTAGTACTACATGAAAATGGTCAACAAAGGGCTGAGAAAGCTGTGGGTCAAATGTAATTGTTATCCTTTAAAAATAGTAGTGTTTCACAATTTGTGATGCATTGATTTGTTAAGATCCTGCATGAGGGTATATGTGTAACACTAAGGGTTTTTTTTTCTTTTCAGAGAAATAGGGGAGTACCTTGTGCAACAATAAAATGATGTTTTGCGACAAGTCAGGAACCAGGACACCAACGTTTCAATTTTGGAATATTAAAATATTCTGTATTGAACAAAGCAGGAGAAATTTCATTGTTTGCACATCTTTCTCCTTGGCATAAGGTGCCAGGTTTGAAAATTATCTTTTTGAGTTTGGTTCAAAATCAGCATTAAAAAAAATATTTCTCACCCACAAAAAGGAAAAAAAAATGACACAGTTCTGCCAGTTACATCTGTAATTCTCTCTAAGACACAGTTTTAGCCTGACTAGCTTTGGAGCTAGTTGACTCCACCATATTGTGCTGCATTGGTCAGCAGCATCCTTATTGGGAACACCAAGAACTCGGCCCAGTGCATGTTTCTCTGGCTCATAGATGTCATCTATCCAATTGGCCTAAACTTTACCATCAGAAGCATTATTTCTGAGAAATAAGAAAACAGGTTTTAATAACAGAGGTTTCTGATTTTTTTCCACATATTTCTCCAACAGATTTGTTGTGATCATACAATTTAGTCACTAGGGACCTAATTTCTGGTTTGAATGTCTGAACTATCTCTAGCTGCAGCCATGTAACTAAATCAGGTGTGAATATGAGCCAGGCTTTCCATGAAGTCACAATTTCTAGGGAACTGAAATGATTAGTTTGATTGTGTGATGACTGTGTTATATGCGGATGGCTCTTCTTAAATATTTCTAAGAACATAGCATACAACTTTTTTTTTTTTTGGTAGAAATATTTGCCGTATTTCAGTGTTGTCTTCTTTGGTCTGTTATGTTGTGATAAAGTTATTCTGCATTCTCCAGCTGTTGTGAATTAAAGAAATAATTATGTGCAATGCCTATTAGAAAGTTAATGTTTTATTACAAATGAGTTAATTTAAAAAAAATCTGGTTTTTGTTTAATTGCATTTTATAATATATTTGGATGACATTGATGGAATATTTACATTAGGAAGTTCTTGGAGGGTATATTCCAATCATATTTATGAGTAGTTTGTCCTTCATGAACAACCTTATGGAGTGGGTGTCAGCTTGCAATGATGCAAAGACTTTAGAGAATTACTTACTTCTCTGTAACAGAGTTTTGATTGCATTATTATGCTGTCAACAATATAAGCTTGAATGCCAGATTTGCTATTTTTATGTTTTTGAGTGGGTGCAAGCATCAACGTATATATCTTACTGCAGCTGAAGTGTCAGTCACTAGCCTCCTGTTAAAAAGCTTTCCTTTATGGATGCTTCTGATGATCTTAATGTGGGGGATAGGCAGTTTTTGTTTGCTTCTTCAGCTTCTCTCTGCCCATTTGAAAGATTTAGTGATATTAATGTTTTCTGTTAGTCAAGGACAAGTAGGAAATAGCACCCAAATGATGCAAACTACATTAATCCTAACATGAGAACCATAGGGTAGTCTGAAAGAGCTATAAGGGACTCTTTTTCTTCAACGGGTATCTATTTGATTGCTTAGTAACCAAATTACAAGATGTATCTAATAGCTAAGCTGTTAGTGACAGCGGCAAATGGTCAACAGTCCTTAACATAGGATCATAAACTTTCAGATTAAGTTTAAAAAACCCCTCTCTTAAAATACTTAAGCCAAATCCTCCAGGGTGCTGAGCATCCTGACAGGTGTAACTTGTAGAATTCAACTGAGACTTGTAGCTGTTCAGACTTCTGATTTTCATCAACTTACAGGGGAATATAATTCATATTTTTTAAAAAGTAATTTAACCTAATATATCCCATTATACTGCCCTACAGAGACATTCTCTCAGGCATAATTATGTCTTGAAAAAGAAGGGTGTAAGACCTTGATGTGTGATCTGCCTCTGCTGCTTTTCTAAGTAATAAATATTCCCAAAGCTAGTCTCATTCCTACTGACCAATGCAGGTGACTGAATGGATGAAAAGTAGGTAATATTCTAGTTTAATTTTTGAAGCTGCTGCTAGCTGGACGTCCATTTTCCTTTCAGAGACAAATAATTTCTGTAATGGATATGCACACATAACTGTAAGTGTTGTACAACCATACTGTTATACTGCCAAAAGAGGTACCACAGTACTGACGAGTGATAGCAACAGCTTCTTTGGCCTTACTGGATCGTGTGGTTGTGTCTGTTGTATCACACCGCAGAGTACATTCACTCATATCTGCAGCACTGGTGAGCAAAGAAATGTCTGGGAGGCTCTTGCTCCTTACCATACACCTCAGCCTCTGTTTTCCAAGGGCATCTAGGCTACGCTAAGACACTGGGAGCAGGGAGGAGTTAACTGCAGGGGCTTTTTTGTGCCTGCATCACCATGGAAACTCGTGAAGACACTATAAAACTGAATTACAATTTCTTCTCTATCCTGACTGCTGGGACAACACAGAAATGTCCCACGCAAGCCTTTAAGTCAGTGTGTACTGGCAGGCTCTGGTACATGTGTTGACCTCCACCTCACGACACCTGGAGCTCTGATCCTGGTTCATGATGGAAGAGGATGCTGTTTCCAGATCAAGTTGCTGTATGGCCTCTTTAGTGATAAAGCTAACATTTACTTTCAGAGGAAACACATAAGGAAGGTTGTTCTTCTGAGAATAACTCAAGGGAGGCTTCTGCAGCCGATTTATATTCAAATGCTGGGAGGTAGAAGCTGTGGGGGAAACGATGGGATGGAGGCTTTCACATATTTAATTTCTCCAGAAGGTGTGACTGTAAAGCAATCATGCTATGGATTACTGAAACACCATCGACATTCAAATGGCACTGCAGTACTTACTCTCTATCCTAATTGCTCATAAAGCTGTCCAGTAGCCAAGCCTCTATGCATCATTTCACATTGTTGCCAATTCACATGCATTGAAATTTTACTGCAGAAATTAGTGAAACGTCTAATTTTGCTATATTCTTAGCCTCAGAACCTGAATACCAACCTGAATCAGTGATTCAAGGAAATCAAGCACGAATGCCCAAGGTGTTCAGAGTTCATTCACTTCTACTGAAGTTACCTGTTCTGACACTGTATTAAACTCATCTGAAAGCATGAGGAAAAAAGCAAAAATGGGTCCCTCGAAGTGTCTGTTTCTTTATTATCTTAAATGCACGTCTTCTTAAACTCTAATAGTATTTTTTGCCTTTAAAACTGTTCTTAATGGTTATATTATTTCTGCTAAAACACTTCAAAATACATATATCAAACCCTATAGAAATTAAGTTTTACCTTCAGCAAATTTGGATCTAATCGGTCCTGATAGGTTCTCAACAATGTTTTCCAAATGGATAAAAAAACTCTTGGGAAAATCATGCCTGTTTTGTCTCCCATTCTCCCAAAACGTATGATATTAACTACTTTGCTGAAAGGGTCTTGGACTGTTAAGACAAGGAATTTAGACTTAAAATTAGATCTGCTCTAAATTTTTAAAGAATTTCAATTATTTACATTTTTATTGGAGAGTTTGTTCATGTATTCATGCGATTATCTCATAGAACCACAGGACTGTAGGCTAATTCAGGTGTGGAGGGACCTCAGGAGGTCTGTAGTCCCACTTCCTGCTTAAAGCAGGGCCAGGTATGTGTCTAAACATGTTGCCCAGGGCTTTATATAGTTGGGTCTTGAAAACTTCCAAGAATAGAGCCTGTAACCTGTCTGGGCAACCTACTCCACTGCTGAGCTGTCCTTAGGTTGAAAGTTATTTTCCTGACAGCCAACCTGAACTTCTGTTTTCATCTTGTGCCTGCTGTCCCTCATCCTCCCACCATGCACTGCTGTGGAGAGCCAGGTGCTCTGTCCTCAATATCCTCCTTGTAGGCACTGTTGCTTGGTCCCTTGAAGCTATCTCTTTCCCAGGCTGAACAAGCCCAGCTCCCTCCACCTCTTCTCACAGGCTAAGTGCTCCAGCCCTGTCTTAGCAGTCTTCACTGAGTTAGCCTCAGTGTGTCCTTGCTTTCCTGTATTGGGCAGCCCAAAACTGTTGTATTCTGGATGAGGTCAAATGAACACTATGTAAAGGATAGTACCTTTCATCTGTCTACTGGCTGTGATTCTCAGGACACTGAAAAGCCCAGGACACTGTTAGCCATCTTTGCTGCCAAGGCATACCAGCAGCAGAGCTGCACCCCAACCAACCCATATTGTTGCATGGGGCTTTTCTTTTACAGGTGTGGGACTTTTCATGCTTTTTAAAAAATTATATCAGGTTGCCCTTGCCTATCTGGCTTTCCTATATGGCAACTCTGTACATAAGAATATCAATAGATCCTCCAGGTCATTGATTAACTGAGGAGTCACTACCCTGACCCTGAACAGTTTTTTTGCTTATCTAGTTGTCTTCCCATTGCATCACAATGCTGTAACTTGATTACATTGTACATTGAGGGAGACAATGTTAAAATCTTGATGAAATTGAGGTAAAAGACATGTGCTACCCTCCCTTCATAGAAAAATCCAGTTATTTTTTTTCATAGAGGACAATAATGATGGTCAGACATGTTCAGCCCTTGGTCAATCCTTCTTCTCTTTCTTGTGCCTAGAAATGTGTGCCAAGATGATATGCTCCATGATTTTCCCAGGAGCTGAAGTAAGGCTGACTGTTCTGTAGTTCTCCAGACCATCTTTTTGGCTTAGGTGCAACATTTGCATTTCTCTGGTCACCAGGCACCTGTCCCAAGCTCCATGGCCTTTCGTATCTATGCATAAGTATACTGACTTATCTGAAATTCTGTGAAAGGATAAATTTGTATTTTTTATCTATAGGTGCATCCTTCATATACACCAGAATTCAGTGCTGTCTTCTTTCTTACAGGATACATTTTTGAAAATGTTTTTGCAGTTTAAGCACAAAGGCCAAAATTAATTTAAAAATAGTTACTATGCATCCATTGATTTTTAATAAAATACTTCTGAAGATCTGGAGGTAGTGAGTCTTTAGTTTCCTTAGAAGCTTCAATTTTTACTTTGGCTCCCAAAGTACTAGGATAACTTTGATAATTTTATCCACCAGATGCATCTCTATGTTATTTCCTATGGAAATGCCTTTGCATGGCTTGTGGCAAAATTGAATAAGGACTCTCAGTGGGGCCATTCAGATGTCTGCAGTATACATTTCCAGATGAAAAATCGAGAAGGTGAGCTACAAGTAGAGGTACAGAGATAACTGGAGAGCTACTTCAAGAAGGAATATAGTACTCCTGCTCCTACTTGGAGCAGGTCTCTGATGTACTTAAATGGAGAAGAGCATAGCAGCTGACACAGCACTAGGCATCTGCATTACCCTCAGCTCAGGCTCTTTCCTCCAGCACCTGCTCTGGTGAAACTCATACCATCCTTACAGGAGAGAGTGGGGGAACTTCTAGTACTCAGTGTACTACAGGGTACCAAACTAGACAGAAACTGAACCAAATACTGATGATCTGATAAAATGCCAACCTTTGCGTCTTTATACTGAAATCTCTTTTCTTTAAAAGAAGGATAGACTGGGCACTGTCATTGTAGGAGCATTTTTTTGCAATAGTTTTTTATTTTCCTTCTAAAATTGCATTGTCTTCCAGTTCCTGGTATTTATGGATCATTCCTAAAAATTTGAAAGTATATGATATATAAATATTATGTATTATGTATTATTATGTATTACATAATTACATTCCTAGTCCCTCCTGGGAACCATTCGTACAAAGAAGTTTGACACTGTGCAGAACTCTGAGCCCGTGGTGGAACCGCTGTTCATAGTGGCCAGACTGCCCACCAAGACTGAGACACATGGAACAGTCAGAGGTGCATATCTGGTTCCCCGGGTCCAGCGGCAGGGACAGGGGCTTTGACTGGTGTGCATCTAAAGTGATACCTACCTGCTATACCTATCTCAATAAATACATTTTAAATTTTATGTTAATGATTGGTATGGTTCCATTCTTGCAGCTATCCCAGGCCGATTTCCCTTGTGACACCTCTTCAGTCTTTTTATCTCAGTTAAACCTAATTCCTTGCTTTCATGAGCTTATTAACAATGCTGTTTATAAACATTTATTCCCAATTCCATCGCTTTCCATGCAACACTTATAGGAGTGACACATCTCCATCAGCTTTCCCATAATTCATCAAACTTCATTCTTGAATCATCGCTTATAACCAAACTTCTGTGGTATGCTTGAGATTTCACCACAAAGCATTTCACTACATTTCATTTATTGACCCTGTGTACTGCTATTTGCATAGGAGATGGTTAGTTCTAGATCATATAATTTATCATCTGACATCTCTTACAGCATACTTACTAATTCAGCATAGAGGGATGTCAAACAATAGGAAGACCATCTTTGCTCTTACTCTAACCTCCAGTATGAACCTACCAATTTCACACAAGAAGGTTTGATATATGCATTTTAAATAGAATATGTTTTACCTAGAACATCATGATTGTGCTGCTTTCCATACTGCTTTTCTAAATGCTAAACTGAATGCCTTCAGAAAGCCAGTGAAAAGAGCAAACACTGCCGTCATCATTTTTGTCCTTGGTCAGCTCAGGGTGAGTACATCCAAACAGTACCTAATCTGAAACTATACTTTTCCTCTGCAACTTTCTTTATAACTTGTCTGAATCTGTTAACAGTCTCATTCTTCATGTTATTTTTTTTTCAGAAACTGACAATGAGATTCATATCTCTCATTGCTCGAATTAGGTAGGTGGCCTTATAGATTGACACAGCCGCAGTGTTTTGCCAGTCACTGAGTACTATCTCTGATCAAAAGATTAAAGGATTGTACTTCTGATGCTTTGTTCACACTTGTCCTTCTAGCTATTTACAGCTCAGCAGTTATGCTGTCTGCACCATCAGCTCTCCTCTTCTGATCTACATCAGTGCTCCTTCTGCCTCCTTTTTCTGCTGGCAGCATAGTGCTCACATCCCTTCTGCCTTGAAAGCTGTCCTGTCCTTCCAACATGCCCAGACTGCTTGGATCTTCATGGTCAGCAGGGATTAGCACTTTGTCAAAATGTTCCTTCTGTCCTGCTGGCTTTTCTTTGGCATTTTTTTGTCACTTTACAGTTAGTCTTTTTTACCGATTGTACCCTTGGTTTGACTGTGTTTCCAAATAACTTAATCTTATGCATATCATTTTCATAGCTTGTTTTCTTTTCTGGTTTCTAATTGAGCCTTTTATGTTCCCAAAACATTCTGCCTTTTTTTTTAAAAAAAAAAATGATTTCTTCAGTGCTTCATGTTATCCCACTTTTTCCCCAGTAAAATGCTTCTTTCATTATTTGCCCTGTTTGTACCTTCTAAGAACTGCAACTTGACTGTATTTCTTCCTCAAATATTTCTCCTTATGTCTAGAGAGATTTCTGTAAAGAGATTGGTCTGAGGCATCCTGCAAGGCATCATCTTCCTTGCCTCACTCACTGCCTGGAACTGTTGGAAGAGTTCTCATGCTACTTGTCAGGATCAAATTAACCTCGTTACATCTATTTTTTGTTGGCGTTCAATATGAACTTAATATTTTTCCATATGTAGCCCACAGTCTTTGCCATATTAAGTAGTTCTATAGACACTGACATCTAATGGTTAACATCTGTGGCACTACCTTGCCTGGATTTTGGTTAAATCATCAGCATAATGATCAGTAATCTCACCACAGTCTCTTAACTTTCCCAGTTATTATTTCCGTAACTGGCTGTAATGCCACAGGTAAGGTTCACATTTTCACTCAGTTTCTCACTCAGTCAGTCAGGCAATCAGACAATTTCCAGGTTTTGGAGGCAATCCTGAATATCAAGGTACCTTCCTGATTTGAGCATCTAAATAGGTAATAGAGTGATCTGATTGAAATTCCAATGAGTAACACATTGTGAGGGAGGGGAAGACACTACAGAGAGCTAAAATGGATGCAGCTCAAAGACAGAGACTATTTCTGAATATAGCAGCCTTTTAGAAAATAAGAAGTGATGTTCTATGAGACAGGATGAAAAGTTATTTTTGTGAAGAAATGCTGCACGGGCTATATTCATAATTAGCAGCAAACGGAACAAAAACCAACCCCTTACCCTCAGACTTCTGCTTCTTATTGCCAGAGAATACTGAAAGGAACATGTCTAACATGCTTCATGTGGAATATTTCAAAGCAAGAGGAGAATGCTGTTGCTGACAGAGCCCGGGGCTTGGGGGCATTCAAATGTGCAGGCTGCGTGCGATGAGACATGGGAACACGTTCCAGCAAATGGAACAATAGGGGACCGAAAGAGAATTTTCTTCTTTTCATCAGGTTTGGACTTTTGAAACGGGAGCCTTACTCATTATCAAGCCATTCTTTATATCCACAAGAATGATGCTGTGAGCAGAGATGCCTCTTAGAAATATCCCCCTCACTTTAGTTGTCTTCACTTCTTGCCATTCGTCACTATCTCCCTGTCCTGCTTCATAATGGATTTCCTGCAGTTCCCTGACATCTCACTCTTCTTACAGCTTACTGTAATCTATAAAAAGACAAATTTGTTCAAAGAAGAAGGAAATGTTGAAAGTCAGCTGTGTCTGCAATGTTTCCTTTTTTTATTCCTTAAACTGGATAAATGACCTTAATGTTCACCTTCTGTTTACAGAGTAAGTCTTCTCTACGTGCTACTGCTTCCACCTACCTGAGACAGTTATGGAAGCACAGTCAGTATTTACTTGCTAGTATTATTGAGTATATTCAATTAAATACCAACAGAGAATTTCAGCATTGACTTTATTAAGTTGCTGAAATATTACCTCTATTGTACTTCAGATATTTCTATGACCACTTGCTACCAGAGTGAAAGCAGGATTTGATAAACCAATGGCTTTCTCTAGAAGAATCCTATTTTCACAGACAAGTGAAGATAATAGCAGACCACAGTCTTGCAGTCATGAATGCAAATAACATCATTGATATGAGTAAACTAGTTAAGACTCTGTGCATAAAACTATGTATGCAAAAAGTTAGGAATATGCACAAAGTAAGTAGCGTTCAACAGTGATTATGTTCAAAAATAAAAATGTACAGAAGGGTCTTTAAATACAGAAACATTTCCATGCAGAATACTTCATTCTTACCCAAACCCAGAATGACAGTTTTAAATAATGACAAGGCTGTCTGGAAAATCAGCCTACAGTCTTTTAACTTCAAGCTGCATTATATTTTTTTCTTTTAATTTGGGCAACTATTTACTTAACAGATGCTTCCAGGAACATAACCAAAGCCTGAAATACTTTAAGTTAAACTGATAAGAAACACCTCTGTAGGGAGAGTTATATTCTGGAGGAAGCTGTAGTTTAGTTTTTCCAGATCAGCCTCCCTGAGGCAGTCCAGAAAGTCATTCACACATGTAAGTAGATGCAAGGACAGATAGACTTATACTAATTTTAGTATTTTCATGTGTTCTGCTTCAAGAGAGCTCTGGGGTTTTTGGTTTGCTTTTTATCTTTTTTTTTTTTTTCAGGTAGTATATTGGTGGAGATTTAGCTAGAAACTGTTCTGAGAATCATTTCGTTACGCTGCTTCTTGCCTGCCTGTGTTTACATTTTTGGAAATATATGTCCCTCTCTAGTTTCCTCTTTCCCTTCCTCCTTCCTTCCATTCCTTCCTTCCTGCCTTTCTTCTTTCCTGCCTTTCATATTTTCCTATAAATCCACCTATAATCATTCTAGTGGTTAATATACTTCTGTAAGGAATGGACATAAATGTCTCCTGAAGGCAATGATATTTCCATATAGTGGATTTCTGCAAGGTCTTAACTTGCAGCTAAAATTATATAATATTGTAAATATTCTGCTTTGAAATACTGATTTTAACTTAGATTCTTCTTAAAAGTAAACATCTGCTTCAAGTAGTAAATTATCAGAGTGGAATACATCAGCACTTATCTCCAAGATCTGGTGTGAGACAGTTAAAGTCTCCAGGGGATTGAAAATGGGCAGATATAGTAGGTACCTATCCGCAGAGAAGGAGCATCGAGAGAATTATAGAGCAGGCAGCGTAAATTCAATACTAGAAAGTTATTGGAACAATTTATTAAGCAATCAATTTGAAAGTACCTGGAGAATAATAAGGTGATAAGAGACAGCTAATATGGATTTGCTAAGAGCAAATAATGACAAACCAGCTTAATTTTCTTCTTTGACAGGATAACTGGTTTAGAGGACAAAAGGAGAAGCAGAAGATGTGATAGTTCTTGACTTGAGTAAGGCTTCTGATACGACACTCTCAGGGAAATATGATGAAATTACATGTGATGAAATTACAGTAATGTTGAAGCATAAGTGGTTGAAAAACTAATGGGCTAGTAGTTATCAATTGCTGCCTGTCAAACAGTAAAGGTTTATCACACACAATATGACAAAATCCTAATGTGAGTTCAACGTGCATCGATACTTTCACTACAGTTTAGGGTGCTGGAATAAAGAGCAGCTATTTATTTTCAGAATCCTGAAGGGCTTTACAAACACATTCAAAGGCAGGAATAGAAGTTACCTGGGCTGAGTAGTACAAATGATGCCACCCTCTCCTCCAAATCTCCCCCACATCCTGTGCTGTTCAGTGTTTGTGATGGCAATGGATATTGAAAATGAAGTTCTTCATCTAGTGATATTTTTCATCTTTCACATCATCTTTCTCAAGAAATAGGCTTCACTAGTTCTGAACATTTCAGCCCATTTAGTCAACTATATTTTTCTGCTTTAGCAGTGAAAGACCACTTGCATGCTGGATAAATAAATTCTGATATAGAGTATTCAATCAGTAAAATAGAAAGTCCTTATGAATCAAGTCAGAAATAAATCTATTGTTTCTATTGTTTCATATACATCGACACCCAGTCACACTGTAGTCTCAGCTAAAGTTCTGTGCCAGTTTTATACACCATATTTTGAGAAGGATGCATGCAAACAAGAAAGAGTTGAGAGAGCAGCTAAATTAAAACGTATATGACTATTAAGGAAAGATAGAAAATATTTGGTTTGATTAGTCTTGTACAAAAGAAGACTTTATCAATAAGTTGGATGGGATCATGTATAAAACATTTCTTATAAAAAGCCAGTGTGTATTGGTCTCCATATGTGCTGCTCAGGGGAACAAGAAGTAAGTGGGTTTAATTTACAGTAATGAGAATTTACATTAGCAACTATTCTCAAATAAAAATCATTAATCTTTTAAAAAACATACATAGGAAATTTGGGAAATTTACAAAGCTATGTATCTTTAAGCGTGCACAGTAGGAATCTGCAGTAGCCAGAATGATCAGGATGGACTCCTTCGAATTTCTCTTCAGTGAGCGAATAAAAAATATTGTTGGGACTACAGCCTCCAAAGGCAGTTTTTACCAAATGTCAACTAGACGTAGGAACTCTAAATGAGGAAAGCTCAGCTCTGTTAGGTGAGGGAGACTGAAATGAAAGAATTTGCAGATATCTCTCCTATTTCATCTGCCCTTACTGGGTAGGAGCTTTCCTCTGGTCTTGTTCTCATGCTATTAACTTTCAGTAGATAACTGCTCTGCAGCACAGTTTGTGTAGTCCCTTCTGGCTCTCCTGGCAAATGTCCCATTTGCTTCTCTTTCTAAGGCCTGGCTGCAGGCTTTTCACCCAGCTTTTGTCCAGAGTCTCACATGCTGAGCTCATGCTGCAGTCTCACTAGTGCCTATGCCTTTCGATCTCCAGTGCTCCATCCCACGTAACAGATAGTTTTCCCATCTGAGCTTACTCAATTTTTCCAGGGGAAGAACCATCCCCTCCAGAGGCTCTCAACTAACCTCTCTAACAAGCTTACACCCATAATTATAATCTTCTGTCATCAGTAAGTCTTGTGTCAAAGTGTAAATAACTAATGGGAGACACTGTCTTTGTCCAAGGTACAAAGAACTTGTTGAGCTGTGTAACTGAATGAGTTCCAGAAAGAGTTTATCCCTTGTGCATTGCTGCTTGGCAAGTGTCCTGAGAGGCAGAATAGGAACACTTCATCTGAAGAAAAAGAGTCATAAACGCAGAGATAAGTTGAAATAACTTCATTGAGAACAAAAATTGCTGCAGTCTGTAACAATGAGAGGGGAAAAGGGCACAGCCAAAGAAATGTGTAGAGTAACAGAGCATGGTAACAACCTGATCAAGATCAATAGCCAACCAGTGTAATATGAAGAAGTGACTTGAACTGGAAATAAGTGTCCAAGGATAATGAGAGATAACTAACAATAACCATAAAGTAAAAATATCCATATAATTAAAACAAAATTACAAAGAGAATAGCTAGTCAATTTGTCTGTCTACAAAATTGGCCAAATGTTTTGAGGGTAGCAAAATAAAAGGTCAGTTCACTGCATATGGTAGTGTATATGAGAGCCTTTGGGCTCTTGTGATTTCTGCTGATAACAGAGCAGGCAGGTACAGGACCTGCACACATCATTGTTCACTGTGACCTCACTGTGAGTGTGTTGAGCTGGCAGGTACCGACATTGGTTTTTCATATGAGAAAAAAACCCAGCGTTATGCAGTCCCGATGCACAACTGTGAGTGCCCAGCACATGCAAGCTGGTCAGTCTCATCCAATCCAGTCCTGCCTTCTAATTTCTCCTTCTGCACAGGCTTTGAGGGATGGTCATGATGAAGATAAAAGGAACTGGTTACTCTGCTGCTCCAACTTCGAACTGTATTTAGACAGGAAAACGGAAGTCTGATGCTAAGCTTGTTCAGATGAACATTTGTAAATGTTACAATACATAGCTAGTGAAACAACTTACTGAATAGTGTTATAGTTTGTCACCGCAGGTGATAAGTAAGAAAATTATCCTGCCTCAATTTTTGAAAAGTATTTCTATGGTGTTGGCAGGAATTAATGGTGTCAGGGAGCACTTTTGACCTTGACAGGCAGGAGACAAGTTTAGATTAGAATGACTCCTTTTGACCTTACACTTACTCCTCTACTTTGAAAACTTCTACTTTTAAGAAACTCACTTTCATGGTCCCTAACTTATATAGTGCACATGTGCTCATCAGTGTGACTGCCTATCTGCCCATGTAACATTTAAGTTGCAAGCCACATTTTTGGTGAAAAGATGTTTTTCATTGACGTTTTCCAAAGTTACCCCTTCTCTGTTAACATCACTTTCGGAATCCACAGTCATGGGGTTTCATTATACTTGCTATGTGTCACGCTCCGATTTTGGATGAGAGGAAGGCCTCCTTGCATTCTAGCCGACCTCAGGCAAGTCTGGGAGGCTAGGGGTGACTGGACCAACCTCTCACACACCGGAGCGTGGTTTTGCTCATATTCTTGGGAACGGAATTAAGACTTAAAATGGAGTCAAGCGCCAGGTAACTTTATTAACCCGACAAGAAGTTCGCAAATGCAAGAGAAAAGAGAGAAAGAAAGGAAAGAGGGACAAAAGAAAAGAGTTTCAGTTGCAATAGCTACTATCACGGAGCTGCGGTGTCTTGACAGTCCAGTTCACTCTGTGGGGGAACGATTCGTCCAATGTTGGTTCTGATGTTGATTCCGTGGATGTTGGTTTTGTCGATGTTGATTCTGTCACTGTTATTTTCCTCTTTTTCATGTTGGTTGTTTCTGTCCTTTTATTGTTCGTTTCATTGCATATTCATTGTATTCCAAGAGCTGGTTTCCCTAGCTGCACCCCTCACCTGGCGGTGATATGCATGCCCATTACTGGGTGATATGCATGCCCATTACCATCTCTGGGCCCCTCTGTTTTTCTGGCCTTGGGTCTGGGCACATGCCAGAGGGGTAGGGCTAAATTTCTCAGAATCAGCTCTGCATTCAGGTTCGCAGGCCAACAGGAGTTGGCTTGCAAGATAACAAGAAGACTCTAGTCCTATGGTTTAACTGAAGTTCCATTGTTCAGGTGGTGGTTTGATGTTTCGACAATGTTGAGACAAATCTTCGACACTGTCTTTTACACTATGGCAGTCTTTTCTGGAGCATGAACTTTTGTACAACAATGCTTTAGATGTGGGCTTAAGTCAAGACAGACATAGGCAGTGGAACACTGGAGACATCTGCAGTCCTATCAGCTCATTCTATGTCTTTGTAAAGTTTTATCTGCTTCTTTATGTACCAAATTCAGAAAACTCCGTTTCATAGTGGATATGGACTGCTGGGTTGCAGGTGCCATGTGAAAAACTCAGCAGCTGTCGTGGTTCCTGGAACAGAGATCCTAAGACAGAGAGAATAAATATCCCAGAAGTCATATCACTAGTCAGACCTCTGTCACTGACAGTCAGCTTAGACAGTTTCTAAAGTTTTAAGAACATCTAAATAACGGATTACCTCTTCTCACCCTTCACCTTCTGGAAACCTCATTTAAAAATCTTTTTGTAGGTGTTTATATTGTACATGAAATATATGTATACATTTCACACTATATACAAAGCAATGGTACACACAATAGACACAAGTCACCATTTCCTTTAAAGTGCACAAGCCCCATAGTGGCAGCTCAGAGTGACTATTGTACATCTCCTGTTGTGTCCTTGAAGAATTAACTTGGAGGTTTGGATGTCTGATAGCTTTATAATTATCCTTGCTGCTAAAACGAGTAGATTATAGGAGAAAGCCCTGGTTTTACATGAACTTGGTTATTACATACAATGATAAAGTAAGTTTTATGTTTAAAACTGTAATTATGAGCAAATCATAAGCTTGCATTCAGTCTCTGCTCAGAAAAGTTTAATAGTGATTAAAGATTTCCCCTGATTTCACAGCAAATGACATTGATTGCCTAGGATAGGAAGGCGCTTTCTTTATCGTTCCAGCTGCAGTGTGTTTTTAGAGGGAAATCATGCAAGGTGTTCTTGATAGTTGTAGTGCCAATGTGTGGTATTAACTGTGTGATAGACAGTATCTGTTTCTTCATCACTTTCTACTCTAAGAAATCCTTTCTTTAGAGTATTTTCAAGTCAAGACTAAATAAATGAAGTGACAAAATATTTTGGGCACACTGGTATTTTAACCACTTATCTGAAGATAGTTTAAAGGGTTTCAGTACTGAGATATTCAGAGCCTAGTTCTGTCCGAAAACAAACGGTAAGAGAACACTCAGATTAGTTACCCTTCATCCATAAAACAAGAGTACTTATAGGCCATTTTGAGAGTATGAGATTTATAAGAGAGCACTTGGAAATGCAATACATTGTATAGTTATTCCTTGAACCTTGTCTGTTAACCATTTAAATGTATCAGCCAGTTCAATATTACACATCCCTCGACTGTCTGACTAATTTAGTGTTTTATGCCTGTGGGTAAACTCATGATTCTCTGTGCAATTTTTTGCCCTATAAGTTTCAATGAGATCAATGTTCTGAACATTATTATAATCCTCCCACTGAAGACAAAATTATTTGCAGGAGATCTTTCAAATATCAAGCCATAACTCAAGTTAGGTTAGAAGTGGGGGAGGATGAGCTGGAGGGAGGATTAGTTCCATGCCAAATATCTGCAAGAACAGGCTGAAAAACAAACACAAATCATAGTAGGCAAAAGTCACAACAGGCTACACACATAAATAAAACAGCAGACATGTTCTGAAGAAATACAACAGGGAGTTTAGTTGAGCTTAGAGTCAATAGCTGCTTGTCTTTTTAGCAAGACAGTATTCTGACCTTTACCTTTTTATTTGATCATTTATACAGTATACTTTTCCAAAACCACAGCATCTTACCTGGTGGTGTTGATTTCATGTTGTTTACATGGTAGGTATACTGAAAGTCAAAAACAATTTAAAAAAAAACCAAGAAAAGCTTGGAAGCATCCTGGGAAAGAGAGAAATGAGCTGAGGATTGGATTTTTTTTTATTAAGGCCTCTCCTGTTTAACAGCTTTATTTGGAGTATCAGGTAGGGTCTGTACATGATGGATGTATCACTTCTTAGTTAAATTTCCATATTTATCCTGTGTAGCTAGTTTATAGGTGTCTGTTTGGACTGGTGTCTCAGTCATATCTCAGGTCTTTTTGTGTATTTGAATACACTGGCTTACCTAGGAGATTCCCTCCATTCCTAGGGGATGTCTCTAATCTGTCCCTGTCTGCATCATTTGTCCTTGTATTGCTGCTGAGCCTGGTGTGCAACGAGTAATTCAACCCTCCTTCTCACCTTAGCCCTAAGGAAAAGATACGTTTATAATCTTTCTGAAAGACGCAGCTTAAGTGCTGCTCCTTCTCCCACTGTCACTTCTCAGGTTTCAAGCCCCTTCCACCTGCTCAGACCATGATTTTCTGTTGCAATCCAAGGGTGTTCACAAACTATCCCTCACTCATGCTCCTGCAGTGGCTCTCAGTAGCAGAGGATGTCTTCAAAAGTGGGGAAGAAATGGTTTTAGCTCACTGACAATGTGAATGTGGTAGCAGTGATGGCAGCAGGTAGCGCTTAGCTCCTTGCACTGAGAAGAGCGGTGCTTGGTGGTTGCCACCGCATACTGTCTCTGCAAGGCCAACATTTCCAATTATGTCTTTTAGTTATACAAAGAATAGGAACAGCACAAGAACCTGATTTCTTGTAATGCCACCAAGTTGGTGCATACTGGTGTTACACCGGTCCATTTTAATCCTTTTTTTGTGATGTGTAGACGATACATAGACTACAAAAATGGTGCTTCTATATCCCTCATCTGTAATGACTACTGGACTGCATCTTCTTGGTTCTCTTTCATTTTTCCTTTCCATAAAAATCTCAATGGTGTTGTGCCTCATGGGGGCCTGTTTGCTGACCTGGGGCTTCATGTGCTTCTGTCATTGAAACAATTTTGAGAACCATAGATAGGGAATGAGGAGGCCTGCACATGAAATAATCTTTGGTGGTTATCTGTAAGAAAGCAGAATCTGACAGGTATTATCACTAGTAAGCAAATACTTCATAAAATACATGACTGCTGCTTGAAAACAGTTCAGGGCTGCCCAATTTTGTTGTTGTTGTTGTTTTTTCTTACAATTAAAATGCAAATACTCATTAATTTGTGTGAATGTGTGTAAATATTCCCCCTCTCTCACAAACAGCTTTAAATAGCAGGTTTCTACCATGTGAGTAAGTAGCTGTTCTCTGTGTAAGACTGCAAGTTCCCCAGAAGTCTATCCAATTATTTAAAACCTTGATAATGAGAAAAGGTTGATATAGTTAAGGTTAATGAGCCAATTATTTGAAAATACCAGCCATTAAAGCACTTTATTCTAGTTAACTAGATACATTCATTAAAGTCATCCCAGCCTTTTCCTCTATTGCTGTTCTTATCAATAAGCCATTATCACTAAGAGGACTAATTGTTCAAGAATCAAAATATCTCTCACCACCCCAAAAAAAAAGGGTTATGAAGTAGCTCAGACTACATGTTCTTTTTCTATTCTGTTACCTGGTGTCAGCTGACTAATTATGATCTCTTCAGTCAGATGGTTCCTCAAACAGAGAAGAAACAAAGACACTGTAATAGGAAGGCACTCTGTTTCTCCAAAAAACTGGTCCTAGGAGCAGGTTTTTTTTGTCTCATGTGCCCCTAGCTGCTGTTGCAATCTCATAGCTGTCCTCTCATTCTGCCTCTTCATTTCTCCTACCTACCTCTTACATCTAAGCACAGATCCTTCCTACCTCTTCTGCAGAGGTAAGAGGCAGCATACGCCATGGCTTAGTTTGCAGGGTGAGTGCGGGCTGACTGGACAGCTAGTGAGTGTGAAATGGTCAGATCCCTCTTCTTTCTGGGGTACAATGTGGGCCAAAACAAAAAAGATAAGAATAGAAGTATTCGTGCCTTTTCCATTCTTTTTTTTTTTTTTTTTCACCCAGCTGCTTATTTTCATGGAACTTTTGGGAACTGCGAAATTCCTATTGCTCTGTCATGTTAACTTGAAATTGGCTGTGTGTTTAGAAGTTACTGACAGACACAGAAACTGACAAAAAGATGTATCTACAAACATGTACATAAGTTCACACATACTAGGCCATATACAATTGTGATTGCATAAGCCTCCAACTAAAAGAAAAGACATTGGTGAAGTCTTTGGGTTTGCTGGAGAGCAAATATAGCCTAGGTAGGCTATATTGCCACATAATGCAAACTTCATACAGCAGATTTCAGATGTGAACAGCCAACAAGGCTCTCTGCCTTTACATGCTTCCAGCATCTCTATGTGAAGCACCCTTGTAAAGCCTAAAATGAAAAACAAGTAACACATAATAGACAGAGATAATTGAGCAGAAAGTAATGACTAGAATGAGAAGGAATTATCATGTTGATGCTGTCTAGATGCTGTTTTTTGTCACTGGCATACAAAACACTTTAGAGGAGGCAGGAAGAAGAAATATGATGGTGGAACTTGCCTTGTGCTGATGTATAAAGTGGATGTATCCTTGAATAGGCAGAAAATCCATTTTTCAGCAGAAGTGTTTCTCAGACATATTGTGAGCTAAAGGGTACTGGTGCAGAAGTAGATGACAATTTTTTAAACTCAAGTTTACTCTGATCTTACAAATTCATCACAAAACATGAAATACAGGAAACAATGAAGTCTGCAGAAGCTTGCTCAGAGCCAAATGAAAAATGCAAATCAGTTTTAAAGTATTAAATTCTGTTAAATGTCAGTAGTTGTATTAGCACTTTTTTACAAGCTACAAATCTTTGAGTTTGTACACTAAAGGTTACTAGTTTTTACTGTCCAAGACTTTTTAAAAAATGGAAGTGACCCCATGCATATATTTTGGGCTTCTAAATTGTGAAAGTATTAGTCTCAAGTGATTCGAGTCACAAATAGAACAGCTAAAAAAAAAGTTCCTATTTATCCCATGTTTGTTTACTTCACAGAAATGAAAATACCAGACTAGACCAATTTGAAAAGACTTTTGTACAAATAGCTTTATTGATTGCCAAAAAGCAAATAAACTGGAGAGTAGAATTCCCTCCACCAAATGACAAATGCATTATAAATCTCAAAGACATTCTTCAACTTGGAAGACTGCACCAACTCCTGGAAAATATCAGAGAACATTGACCAAAGTATTTAATCCAGTAATATGTTATTTATCAACAAGTAAATTCTGATCTGCAATATTTTAAAGCAAATTTTAAAAAAAATTATTGTTGTTGCACTAATATTCCTTGCTTTTCCTTCTTTTACTGTGATTAGAATTATTATGGTTCCATAAGGATTACTGCATTATTGTTGTGAGGTTTGGTTACTTCTCATTTCAACTATTCATTATGATATTAATTTTAATCTACCAATTTTAAAGTATTATAGTGTTATTACACTGCAAAATGCTACATTTTTAATATATTGGCAATAAATGTATCACTGCAGAAACAACTGGATTTTAATTAAAAATGCAGAAAAACAAATGAAATCATTTTTAGTTTTGTTTAATGGGATTTTTCTTAACAATATTTACTCCAGCTGCTTTTCGAGGACATCTTCCAGATCATTGAGATCTCTTTCAAATTGGAGCTCAACTATACACTCATGTCACTATTTGTGATGACTGAGTTTCTGGATAGTTTGGTCATGTTCAAGCTTTTTTGGGCTGTCATATCCTCCAGCAAGAGGCAAAGATAATTAAGAATAGACTTGGCAGAAAACATAAATTGGGAAGGAATTTAAAAACAAAATTGGAATTTCTGAATAGAAGTATTATATTTCAAAATGCAGACAAACTTTTCATGCATTCAAAAAGCCTGAGCCTACAATAGCAAATTCATATGACCCCAATCACTGAACTGCCTACTGACAACAGGTGTCTTACTCTGTCTCTCCACTGGAACCATTCATAGTCTTCTGATGAACTGTTTTAAATGCAATATTATGCAGGGTTTCTTAAATCTAGTGTTAAGAAGACTTTTCAAAAGCAGACGCAAGACTGCTAAAGGATCTCGTAATAGCAATCTTTCCCTTGCTGTGGTTACTGTTTTAATGCTTTTGACAGTGGAAATCAGGTCAACCAGTCATGCTTTTTCTGGCTTCTAACATTCCTTGAGAAGCATAAACATGAACATGAGAATGCCTTTACTGGCTTAGTGTTTTTACTCCTTATGTCTGGTCACATGAATCTCAGCTGCTTGTGGAACCATGCTTACCATGCATTGAAATTAAACTTTTTCCCTCTTGGCGCCAACATTTATTTCTACAGACGGCAAATAGAAACAGTTCACAAGTTCCGATTTGATGCATTTTATCAAGAGTTTAAAGTATAGGTTTCTGTCGATACAGTATACAGGAGCATCTTCAGGGAAGCAGTCTTTTCAAAGAAAGGCCTAACCTTGCATCTGACAGCTGAAGGACATGTATTGAAGGAACAATTCACGTTTTTATGCACACCTTCAATTTCTGTTGTAGTAAGCAAGAAAGGGTGCAGGGTTCCACTTGCACATTGAGATCCCAAACACAGCAATACATTTTACATACAACTAATAAGATCTTACTTACAAGCAATTTGGTAATAATTAGGAAATGCAATTCAGTTTGGAGTTGCTGACTGACAAGGAAAATAGAAATATGCCCTAAAACCATATAACAAAATAGCCAGGCTTGGCATTCATGCTAATTGCAGTTTATTTACTGATTTATCTTGTTGAATATGCCATGACTTCAGTGAGATACAAGTGGGGGGTGAAGAGACTACTCAAGACAAATGCACACATTTAGAATAATCTTCTACAAATCTACCGTAATTACTAGCTAGAAGGTGTGTGTATGTTTATTGCTTGATCATGAAAGTTGCACATCATAATCATTGATACACCTCAATATTGGGAATTGTTAATTTTGTAGTATTGAACAACTCTTTGTTATTTACCAATTTTATTCAAAATGAGATGTGAAATTACTGAAAATCTAAAAAGATATTTTCCTCTTCTTTCAATAGTGTATTGTACTTATCAGATGATTAATAACCCACAAATTCAAGTTTACTTCTAAGGAAGGCCTTTCCTCTAGGACTTTCACCAGGTCAGATGTGTTAGAAATGTTTTTAATTAAATAAAATTCTGTTAGATTTTTAAAAATTTAAAGTAGAATGCATCATCTCATGTAGAGTATATATTTCTGACACAAATACAGCATTCTAAGAGCTTTAATGTATAATGACAGCATTTCCCTATGTTTTCCTCGTGTATTGTGTATCTGGTACTAGTTAGACAAATGCTGCTCCAGCTTTTTTCACAGAAGCAACAAGAAGGTAAGAAAATGCTGAATAGACACTGTATCTACTAATATGATGAAAAAAGATGCCCACAAAGCAAATAAAGACAAGCTGAAAATAATATTGAAAATCAGTAGTTTCCACTGAAGATGTAAGTGAAAATTTCTTCTGCAAAGTCCAAGTGAGGAAGATGAAGTGCATTCTATTCTTCTATGTCCTGTTGCTATTTTTATGTGAGAGACATCAACCAGGAGAAAAAAGTGTCAAGTGCCAGGTGTTCAATGGGATGATCACAGTATGTCTGCCCCGGATTTGCTGAGGAAGATTATTGTGAAACAACGTAAACCTGCTATTTTCCTAGGTACTTCCCTTATAGACAATTCTTGTTCCTAGAAGTTTTTCTTCTCTTATCCCTTAGTTAAAGACTCATCTTGATCCCCAGACTTGATGTGTTAGGAAGAAGAAAGACCAGTCTTGCAACGATCTCAACTCTCCTCTCTTTGAAGCCTGGATAATGTATTGTTCTCAGTGATTTCCAGGTTGTTCTCACTTTCCCCCAGTGCACAACATCCTGAAGGGTCTGAGATAACTATCTATATGATGGGAATACCCAGTAAAATAGAGGACATTTGGTGATATTTTTTTTGACTTGTTCAACTAAAGCCTCTTATACCATATGAATCATCCATAAATTCTCCTGATGTCTAGGGCTTAGAGAGAGCAAACTGTCCTTATACACGGTTAAGGTGAATGGCATTGTCCTCATGACCTGCTAACAAGCAGATGGTGTTTTCTCACCCTGCAAGGCTAACCAAAGTGTTACTGCCCATGTGGAATGTCAGTCCCGGTTTTGCAGCTCACTTTTTGGTAGAAAGCATTTTGGTTTCTACTACTTTCACCAACAGTTTGCCTTCTCAGTTGCTGATGACATGGCCAAATCTAAACATGAACCTGTTTAAAGTAATTTTCAGTATGAATACATTTGTCTAAACAAGAAGTCGTCTTTGCTCTTCCAGATCAAGTTCATGCCATCCAAAATTCTTGTCACATGGCACAGCGTAGAGGGTGAGAGATAGACATAGTTACACGTAACTCCGGTGTTTATAGATGACGTCTTTGAAGACCTTCCCCCAGTATCTGATGAGTGTATGAATTTCTCCTTTAGAGACAGTGGTGATTTCACAAGGTGACCTAGTTATGAACTATTTCTTGGATGTTGATTTACAAAGAACTTTTGAGTTAAATTTTCAGTTTTCTGGAGAAGTAGTGGAGAAGGTGAAAGTCAAAGCAATTTCCTACCAGCAACTTCCCAGTCACATCACATACAGACAGGTTACAAGGTAGCAAGGTAGTGTTCTCTGCTTATTAGCGGTTGCTAAGAACACATATATGAAATGACCTTATACAGCTCTATTCACACAGCTGTAAAATCTTTACAGCAGATATTATGTCCAACAAAGTCAAGCACTATACCCTTAAGAACTAGGTCATGGGTTGGACTTGGCTGCCTAGGTATCTAGTGCTATTTCAGATGCCCTGGAAGATTAGGATATGCCTGGACTCCAGATGCTACTTTTTAAAAAGTTTCTTGTAGACCCTGTGTCATGTCTTCCAATCCCATCCCAGTGTCCAGGATGGTCTATAGCCTCCTGCATCTAATCCTCTGTGTACATGTTACCTTGAGTCACTAGTGTGCAATGGGTATAGGGAAAATCCCTGCAGGAAGAAAGGGAAGTCCTTTAGCACTGCAAATGATGTTCTTTGAGATATCCACAAGTACATGCTGTGAGCTCTGCTCCTTCTCGCCCCCATCCCACCCTGTCAGACCACTATCTTCCTTATTTCCAAAAATCATATCTTTTATGATATTGGTGAAAAGTTTATGCAGGATGTGTTTGTGCCATTATGGGTACTACTAAACTTGAGCACATCAGTACAGAAGGAACATCGTTACCGTAACAGAACTCACAGAACCTCTTGCTTTTTTCCCCATTGTTTCCTCGCATATTTCATTTTTTGCACACTTGCTCCTGTGCCCTTTTCACATAAGTCTCTTTGTCTCAAGAAGGAAATGTCCAACCTACCTTGAGTCTTCCCTTCTTTTTTAGCACTGAACTACTTTTATACCTGTTGCGATAGGATGAGGGGTAATGGTTTTAAAATAGAGGGAGGTAGATTCAGATTAGAAATTAGGAAAACATTTTTCTTCCAGTGAGGGTGGTGGAACACTGGAACAGGTTTCCCAGAGAGGTGATGGATGCCCCATCCCTGGAAACATTAAGACCATCTTGGATGGGGCTCTGCGCAACCTGATCTGGTTGGAGATGTCCCTGCTCCTTGCAGGGGGGTTGGACTAGATGACCTTTAAAGGTCCCTTTCAACCCAAACTATTCTATGATTCTATGATTCTATATTTATCTGCATCATATTAGCTATTTTCTTTTCTATATACTAATCTCTTAGCTTTATTCTCTTTTGACTTATGTCTTCTTATTTTTTCTTCCCTATTACAACTATGCCTTTCATTTAATCTCTTTGTTTCAGCATATCACATCAACAAACCTTTATTTCTCCTTTTTACAAGCTAGATTTTTCCTTAGCACATTGTCCTATTTTTTCTCCTGTTTCTCCTTTCCACACCCCCTGAGCATTTTTATAGTGTCCTTCGTCTGCCTTTTTGTGTCACATTATCCTGCTTCTGCTCTCCATTTTCTCTAGAGTGTCATTTTGGTATAAAAGAAATTGTATTGCACGTTATTTATTCTCTACAATTTCGGGTGAATGGACCTGCCTGTATACAGAGACACATTTACACACAGTATCCTTCAATTACTTCCAAATTGTCACTATAATTTCAAGAGTATACTGTATTTATAGTGGTTGAATTCCCCAATGGTTAATGTACTATAAATCTTTCACTTTTATTTATTCATACTCTGTCATAAAGAGGCAGTATTTGAATTTTCTGTTTCTCATGGAGATTCTTTTAATGCCAAGGGGCCACACTGCAGCCAGTTATAAGGATGTGCAGGTATGTAAACTGGGGGGCAATTGAGTTCTTAATCACTGAGCTCCCAGAGTGCCCGGACAGGAAGAGTGCTTTGCTGGTACAGCCAGCAGCACTGATACATGGGAGGTGCAACTGGGGTTCTCACCCTTCTCCATGAGCTAACAAGCTACAGCTGGCACACAAGAAGTATAAGCAATGTAGGCTTTTCTAATCCTAACTCTACTTCAGTTGCCATTGCTTCCACAGGGAAGGTGAGAAAGTCCCTAAGTATTCCTTGAGATCTTTGCTCGGTGCTATGCTCTGCAGGGAGGAAGACCCTGGGACTTGCCTCTGGAGTGACATTTGTGAGGTAAGACAGTGACTCAGAAAGGCAGAAAAACTTCATGTCTGGTGTAAAGATAAATAGTGTCATCTTGCTACTTGGTAGAGTGGCTTTGAAATACAGAGAAAACTATTTTTTCTGATGCTGTGTAAGAAAAGTTAAATTTCCTTGCATGCTTCATCACTGAAAAAGATGTCTAAGATGAAAGTGGTTGCTGCAGAGCCCAAGTTTCCTTGAAAATATGTAAGATGAAAATATGTAGGAATGAAGTGACAGAATGAGCACAGGGTTTATTGTATGCACACAGGAGTATAATTTTAAGTTTTATTCTGCCTTGAAATTTCATCAGAAAGAGACCTAAGGAGATGATCTAATCAACTGTCTTACCCTAAGGTAACCTGTCGCTTTTTTGTCTCATCATCTAAGGTCTGCTCAACTTTTTCTTAAAGACCACAAACAATGAAGATGCCACACCCTCAAGGTAATCTATTCCAGTGTTTCACTTCTGGCTGTAAAAAAATTTTCCTAATATCTCACCTGAATTATTGCTCCTTGTAGCTTAAGGTATTTTCTTCTCATATCAACTTCCTTATTGCAGCAGTCTTTAGGGAACTGGAGCCTATTTTCAGAATTCTTTCTCAGACATCCCTTCTCTATGCTAAACAACCTCAGATTTTTTTTTTTCTTTTTAAAAAATTGCTCTGAAGTTTTTTCTAATTGTTCTGCATGTATGTTTCCTAAAACTGAACTCATGCTCTTGCCAAAGAGACCAGGTATGATATAATAAAGAAAATGTTTCCTGTGCTGAACGAAGTGGGAGGAAGACATCACGTATCTTTCATTCTGACGTTTGTCTTTTTCATGACAGCATGATGTAGTTTCACATTCAATATTTCATATACTCTTAGCTTCCAGATCCTTTTCCAAAGAACCAATAAGTTGTTTTGCAGCCAGTAGTCAGCTATTCCTACTTCCACACGCTAGATTATTTTTGGGCTATTTATCTACTCTGTCAAGACCATTTTGAGTTGAACCCTAGCCTCCAAAATACATACAGTCCCACCAGCATCCTGTTGGCAGCAGAGATTAAAAAAAACCAAAAAAACTAAACCACTCTAGTTCGTTGGTTTTGGTCATGAATGGAATTGTTGAATGAGGCTGGATGCAGAGCAGAAGTCTGAGGAACTCCTCTTCATGTGTCATTCTGACAGTAGACCTATTCCAGAATGATTTAATCTTGCCCTTGTTTTCTTAGCTTGCTTTAAAAGTCTCATGTGAGAGTCATCATATATAGGATAAGCTAGTTTTCTTGAATTCACAACCTGTAACATTGATTTATGAGAGTATTATGTTATTTTGACTTGTTTTTATAAGTAGTAACTTATTTTTCCTATTGATTTTTTTTCACCTGAGAATTCACATTATGCTAATTGACCTAAACCTCCCTATTCTCTGTTTGCTCCCTTTCTGTCTTCTGTCCTTCACCTGCCACACACAAATTCTTAAAAATAACTGCTGTAAATTTGAGATTGCTTTTATTATGTCTTTACCTTTGGATGAAGTTCAGTTTTTTTGTTTTTTTTTTTTTTAAATTAGGATTATTTTAAAGCATCTAAATTATCCCAATAGTTTGTAAGCTATTCCTTTCATGTTCTAGGGTCATCAGTAGATTCTTTTGTCAACAGTAGCAAATCTGATGAGGACTTTATTCACTGAACTCAGTTGCAAATTCCTACAGGTTGTGAGAACCAGCAGCCACTGGGGATGTGTTGCTGGCCACATTGCTCTTATGCACTGTTGGTAAAGGGCACTGTACTTTGTCTGCCCTAACCACCTCCACCTGATGATCTGAGAAGGCTTGAAACACTTTGGGTAAATTTGAGAACTTCAAGACTCCTGTTTTAGAGGAGAATTGCTAGTTAATGGCTATTTTTCTATGGCATTGATAACTTGTTTATTTCCTTTTGCCACTACCCTTAACTTAGATCATAGAATCATAGAATCATAGAATGGTTAGGGTTGGAAGGGACCTTCAAAGGTCATCTAGTCCAACCCCCCTGCAAGGAGCAGGGACATCCCTGACTAGATCAGGTTGCTCAGAGCCTCATCCAGCCTGGCCTTGAACGTTTCCAGGGATGGGGCCTCCACCACCTCTCTGGGCAACCTGTTCCAGTGTTCTATAACTCGCATTGTAAAAAATTTTTTCCTAATTTCTAATCTAAATCTACCCCCCCTTTATTTTAAAAGCATTACCTCTTGTCCTATTCAACAGGCCCTACTAAACAGCCTTTCCCCATCTTTCTTGTAGGCCCCCTTGAGGTACTGGAAGACCGCTATCAGGTCTCCCTGGAGCCTCCTCTTCTCCAGGCTGAACAGCCCCAACTCTCTCAGCCTGTCCTCATAAGAGAGATACTTCAGCCCTTTTATCATCTTCATGGCCCTCCTCTGGACCTTCTCCAACTGGTCCATGTCCTTCTTGTGTTGGGGGCTCCAGAACTGGACACAGTACTCCAGGTGGGGTCTCACCAGGGCAGAGTAGAGGGGGAGAATCACTTCCCTCGACCTGCTGGTCACGCTCCTCTTGATGCAGCCCAGGATGTGGGTGGCCTTCTGGGCCGCAAGGGCGCATTGCCTGCTCATGTTAAGCTTCTCATCCACCAGCACTCCCAAGTCCTTCTCCTCAGGGCTGCTCTCAATCCATTCTCTGCCCAGCCTGTATTTGTGCCTGGGATTGCCATGACCCAGGTGCAGGACCTTGCACTTGGCCTGGTTGAACTTCATGAGGTTGGCATGGGCCCACCTCTCCAGTCTGTCAAGGTCCCTCTGGATGGCATCCCTCCCTTCCAGCGTGTCGACGCCACCACACAACTTGGTGTCGTCGGCAAACTTGCTGAGGGTGCACTCTATCCCACTGTCCGTATCGCCGACAAAGATGTTGAACAGGGCCGGGCCCAGCACGGACCCCTGAGGGACGCCACTCGTGACCGGTCTCCACATGGACATCGAGCCGTTGACCACCACTCTCTGAGTGCGGCCATCCAGCCAACTCCTTATCCACCGAGTGGTCCGTCCATCAAACCCATGTCTCTCTAGTTTAGAGAGAAGGATGTCGTGCGGGACAGTGTCAAAAGCTTTGCACAAGTCCAGGTAGATGATGTCAGTTGCTCGTCCCTTGTCCACCGATGCCGTCACCCCGTCATAGAAAGCCACCAAATTGGTCAGGCACGATCTGCCCTTGGTGAAGCCATGTTGGCTGTCACCAACCACCTCCTTGCTCTCCATGTGCCTTAGCATGGTTTCCAGGAGAATCTGCTCCATGACCTTGCCAGGCACAGAGGTGAGGCTGACTGGCCTGTAGTTGCCCGGGTCCTCCTTGTTCCCCTTTTTAAAAATTGGGGTTATGTTCCCTCTCTTCCAGTCATCGGGGACCTCACCAGACCGCCACGACTTCTCAAATACGATAGCCAGTGGCTTGGCAACTTCATCCGCCAGTTCCCTCAGGACCCGCGGATGGGTCTCATCAGGTTCCATGGACTTGTGCACCTTTAGGTTCCTCAGATGATCCCGAACCTGCTCTTCGAGTACAATGGGCAGTTCTTCATTCTCGCAGTCCCTGCTTGCACCTTCTACAACTTGGGTGGTGGGACAGGAACTCTTGTTGGTGAAGACTGAGGCAAAAAAGTCATTGAGAACCTCAGCCTTCTCCATGTCCTGGGTAACCAGGACACCAGTTCCCTTTCGGAGTGGGCCTACATTTTCCCTGGACTTTCTTTTGTCCCCTACGTACCTATAAAAGCTCTTCTTGTTGCATTTTATATCCCTGGCCAGATTCAGTTCTGCCAGGGCTTTGGCCTTCCTTACCTTATCCCTGGCCACTCGTGCAGCCTCTTTGTAGTCCTCCCAGGCTACCTGTCCCCACTTCCACCCTCTATAGGCTTCCTTTTTCACTTTCAGTTGGTCCAGGAGCTCCTTGCTCATCCACGCCCGCCTCCTGGCCTTTTTGCCCAACTTCTTTTTCATCGGGATGCACCTCTGCTGAGCTTGGAGGAGGTGCTCCTTGAATATGGACGAACTTTCCTGGGCCCCTCTTCCCTCCAGGGCCGCCTCCCATGGCACTTGGCCCATCAGGTCCCTGAAGAGGCCGAAGTCCGCCTTCCTGAAGTCTAGGGCAGTGTCCTGGTTTTGGCAGGGATGGAGTTAATTTTTCCTCTCAGTAGCTGGTATGTTTTGGATTTTGTGTGTGAAGAATGTTCATAAACACCCTGATGATACCAGTTGTTGTGAATGAGACCAAGGACACCGTCCTGCTTTCCAAGTCTCGCTAATTTGCAGATGCAGGAAGCTGGGAGAAAGACAGACAGCATAATTGATCCAAACTGGCCAAAGAGAGTATTCCATGCCATAAACGTCATGCTCAGTATATAAGTGGGGGCAGGCGAGGGTGGGTATCTGCCTTCCTGGCATCCATCCTTCCTGCTTGTTTTTGCTGGCATCGTTCCCCCTACCTTGCTGGCTCCCTTTTGCTCCTTTGCTTGCTGCTCGGTTTTGTTTCCGTGATCGCTGCTCGGGACGGGCTGTATCGGTCATTGGGACATCGGGTGGTGAGAAAACACATATTGTTCACTTTGTATATTTTTGATATCCTTATATTCTGTTATTATTGTAGTTTTCCCTTTTATTTTAGTAAATTGTCTTCATCTCAACCCACGAGTTCTCCTTCCTTCCCAGTTCTCTCCCCCATCCCCCTGGGGAGGGGGAGAGTGAGCGAGAAACTGTGTGGTGATTTGGGCTAAACCATCACAGGCAGAGAGCTTGCCATGCAGTTTCCTTGCTGCCCTGTGGATCTTGAACTCCACCATGTCATGGTCGCTGCAGCCATAGACAGAACACTGATGTCAGGAATTACCACAGTAATGGCTAAACCACCAGAAAAATCAAAGTACATTCCTCTGGTTTACAAACATTCAAGGGTCACTTCATTATCTAAAGTCATAAACATCTTGCAGGCATCTCTTCTGCTAAGCAGAATGCCCATTAAAACAGTGGGACTAGACAGATAGAAAGATTATTTCAAAATCATGAATGTGGTGAAGTTTGAGTAAAACATATCAAAATCAAAAGAAATATGGTTTATTGCTTTGAGTTTTAACTCAAACAATTTTTTCTTAAATTTCAGGGACAGAAGGATATTGTATTATCTCACTTTCTTAAGGATATAGTGTTGCCTACAGAGAAATTAGCTTCTATTTTTTATTTATCAACCCTTAACTTTCATCGAAGCACACAATTAGGATGACAAATATTTTTATATTTTTACATTTACAAATTGAAATAGATTAGAAATAAGCAGATGGACCAGGAATACTTACAAAAACTAGAAGATGGAGCACAATGTGTTGTGTCCTTTTTGTCAGTAGAAGTAAGACTTAGTGATACTAATACCTGATATTGAACACTTTTTCTTTTTTAATTTCAAGCAACCACATTCTAGAAAATAGAATTTAATTGATAAGAATACCGAAGAAGTAGACATTATTGTATTTGTATTATCTAAGACAGATTAAAGGAAAGTTGGTAATCATTGAGCAAATGACTTGCTTTGCAAGTTGGTTGGGTTTTTTTTTTTAATTGCTCTCTCACTGTGATCTGTATATATTAAGTTTCAGTATTTATAGTGAATGTTATTTAGGACAGGAAAAGATAGGAAAGTCTGTTAGTAATTTTGTGCTAAAAAATTACTAGCTTATGGCTTGTAGGAGCTGTAGGTGAGTACTGTAAGGTGCTTGTTTTTAAATGCCTTGCAAGCCTTGTGGCACATCATGTGCCTACATTTTGTATGTTCTAGAGAGTTAAATGTTTGAATAAGCAGCTGTTATTATATTTTGTTCATTAGAATGTGATATTCCTATGCTGTTGTGTAAATGTGTATCTTTTTCTCTGAAGCCTACACATTCAAAGAAGAATTTCATTTAATGCAAAATGTTTCACTTAACTTTTGAAAATTTTCCAGGAAAGAAATCAAAGTCCTCAACATATAAATATTTATATTCAGGTTACTTCTCTTCTACTGCAACCACTATGAAACACAGAGTCCTTTGTGCCAAGCTGTGACTGCATTTACAGTGTAAAGTGACATGGGAGAATTTTTAATGAAGAGAAGAAGAAGGTGAGAACAGGAAATCATTCAATCGAGTTTTGTTTATTTCATCTTCTTGCACCTGTTACTTTAGGAAAGCGGAAAGGAAGGCTTTCCAGAGACTTGCAGACACTTAAGAGTTTGAATCAGAAGCGTACCTGAAGAGGTACAGTTCAAAGGCTTATATATCTGGACATAAGAATTTTTTTTTTTTTTCCAGTGAGGGTGGTGGAATACTGGAACAGGTTGCCCAGAGAGGTGGTAGATGCCCTATCCCTGGAAATGTTCAAGGCTAGGGGCTCTGAGCATCCTGATCTAGTTGGAGATGTTCCTGCTCCTTGCAGAGGGGTTGGACTAGATGACCTTT
The DNA here is from genome assembly GCF_036417535.1 of Chlamydotis macqueenii. Classification (NCBI taxonomy): domain Eukaryota; kingdom Metazoa; phylum Chordata; class Aves; order Otidiformes; family Otididae; genus Chlamydotis; species Chlamydotis macqueenii. Next base: position 27,825,964 of record NC_141558.1, read on the forward strand.
GAAGGTCCCTTCCAACCCTAACCATTCTATGATTCTATAAGAAGAGCGAGCATACCGCATAAGTCTCTTAATATATTTCAGTTCCTTTGTGCATTGCCAGTCTTCTCACATACTTGCTTATATCTATTTCTTTGTTTTATGTACTTTTATATAACATTAGACTGATAAAACCTTCTAGCTTCTCACTTCTAACTTACACCAATATTTTTTCTTTTTAAAAGGTATGATTGAGGAGATCTGGCTACATAAAGTAGACATTATAGACAGATGTAGTATGTAATAAGGCTCCATGCTGAACAAAATGTGACCAATTAGGGCATCCAGAAATCAAAGAAATCAGCCTTTGAACATGTATGGCAGTCAAAGGTTTGTATACCTCATTTACAATGTAATTAACTGTTGTACCAACATTTATAGTGGCAAGCCATGCAATCCCCACAAAATGTTTGTCCAAGGATTTGGGGGCTCTATAAGACAGGTTTTTAGTAAGTGGAAAAAGACTCTGATATCATTCATTACAGCACAGGACACATGTCATCATGTCATGGGTGTATCATTATAATATTGTCACTTGAACTATTCCACAGTTTCATAATGTTAATAATGGGTAATTCACTACATCATATAACAGAAATGACAAATTCTGTGCTAAATAAGCATGTCAAACACTGTATTTAACTAAAAATTTAAGTTTTTACTAGATAACTATCAATTTATCACACTGGTTGTTTATTTAAGGTCATCCAGAAATAATGGTAACATTTCACTAGTCTAAATAACTTCTTTCCAGTCAAAAAAGAGACCAATGAGTGAACTTAAGCCCTCTAAGTTAAAATTTTTATGAGATTGAATTGCTTATATACAGCAGCACCAAGAACTTGGAGACCATAATCTTAAATCTGTCTGGAAGGATGATTTGCAAGATTTTTTTTGTTTGCTTGTTTTACCAATTCCCATTTTAATCATCAGACTTTTCAGATTCTGAGACATTTTTGTCATGTCATGAAGATCGCTTTATACAAAGGCATTAAATTCATTATATTTTCTGCATTTAATGTATGACTCTGCCCTTTTGTCGTAGTAAGGAGGATGACAATATTCATGAAGAATATATAAGACATTAAAGGCTGGTGATAACCTATTGTGATAAACATCACAGAAGGATCAGGAAATGGCAGTCAATCAAGGCCTGAGGAAATCTTAGGGCTGCAGACTGAGTGAATTTCTCTAGCCTCCCCTCCCTCAAACTATTCATCCCTTCCCTTGTCAGTGAATGTAATGACAGCAAGAACAGTACAAAAATAACCAATTCCTCTGGCATTTTTAGAAGTGTGATTTCAAGGTCCTTTTCAAAAAACCTTATTGCCCTATTCAGGTCCTCAAAATTACATTCATGTTCACTATTTCAATATATTTTCTTTCTTAGGGCTGAACAGGGGATTTTACAGATCCAATCGCCAGCTCTATTTCAGTACATATTTTTCCAAAAAGCTGGATTAGTACTGCTTTTCAAAAATAAGGACATCTCACTGTATTTTTTTTCATGTTTCACCAGCTTTGCTTATCTAGGTAAAGACACTCTGCTTGTTTAAAAGTCGTTGTTGTGGGAACATTGTTGACTTATGTCCTGCAAGTCTTCATAGGTGGGGTTTTTTTTTGTTTTTTTTTTTTTTGTAAAATGCATTGGAAAGAGTTTTTGCTTGCTTACTGCTTCTTGCTTTGATAAGTGGTTGTACTAAAATCAATCATCTGTATTGTCCTATACCATTCTTGTATGTGACTATCATGACAGTGTCTCCTGGTAGCTCGAACTGTAATTTTAATGCTGTTATCTAGTTTGCTTGTTAGACATGAGACTTCAGTGGATATTTGACAGAAAGGAAAATAATGTCTAGACTTTAATCAGTAGGTGGAAAATATATAGAGCCTGACCAGTCTTGTACCTCTTCTTGCAATTATAAGGCTTGTGCTCCTTGGCTGTTTCAGCTCTCTGTTGCTACAGTGTTTGTTTTTCCAGAGGACAGCGAGCTCTCAACTGAAGCTGAATACAGTAAGTGCTAACAAATGCAAATAACAATTACATGCTTTTTTTTCAAAACAGGAACTATTCCTTGACAATGTGACTCTGCGTTAAATGGGCATAGATCGATGGGGCTGTAACTCATTCATTATTACTGCCAAAGAACAATGCATGCTGCCTAACATATCACAGGAAAAAAAGGCTGTGCTGTGTGAATATAATCTTCCTCCCGAACACATACTCTTTCCCAGTCACACTATTACAGCAGAATCAGCCCTTGTGTTAGGTGCTACATGAATATGTGGAAAAAAATCAAGACTGATTTTCCAGATTTCCCAACACAAACCTGCTAGTTCAGCTGATGCATAGAATAAATTCTAGTACACTGTTCTAATCTGTTCTTTGACAATATTCCTGGCTTTAACTTGCATAGACTTTAATGATGCAACTGAGGAGCGCTCTTAAATACTTCAGGACACTGGTTCAGAAAGTGCTTAATTTAACTGAATTTTGTTTCATGGAATTGCTTTTCACTACAGATGAACCCTGAATAGGGGTTGAAAGGGATAAAAAAACCTCCTGGAGTATAATAAAGCAGCTTGTGTCTTCTGCTGCAGTCAGTTGTTTTCTGTTCCGGGACAAGCTATATACAAGCCGATGAAGGAAAAAGTAGTTAATGTAACATTTTTACATATTTTACATGTAAAAAATATAAGGTAGTTTTGGAATTTACCTCAACAGACTAATGTGTATTCAGTAGGTTTTGCTTGCAATTGGTACCAAGTTTGATGCAATAATACACTTCACCTGCAAATGATAAGGGATTCCTGCCAAAAAACATGAATATTTTTTTAAACCAGAAAAGCAGTCCTAAATCAAAATTTCTTTCCCCCAAATCTCTGTAATTGCAAGCACTTCCCTTACAAAAAAAAAAAAGGAAGTAATTTTCTCTTCAGTGGAAAAGAGGTTATGTTTTTCAAATAATATTTAATTTCCTTATCTAATTGCTTTGGCATAAACAAGATACAAAAGCTTTTGCTGCCTAAAAACTCCTAAAATTTATATTTTACATCAAATTATAGTAGCTTTGAAAGGAAATAATGCATCTGCAGATGGTGCTGAATTGCATGAAATTAATTACTACATGTGCAAGTTCTCAGTAATTAATTCCATTGAGGCCAGTAAAATCCATTGTGAGCTGAATTACATGCTTTTTAGTCTTTCCTTTTCTACCTGAAAATTGCTGTATCATATTTTAAGCCAAGTAAAAAAGTGATAAGAAAATATATTAAGGTCATCCAAGAAAATGCATTAGATTTTCTTTGTCATGCTCCCAGTATAAAGGAACGAAGCTGTTACTGAGCTTGTGTAGTACAGTGACCAAATATTTCTAAATTTCTTTCTGGGAAATAATTATCTACTACTGATGTGGTGAACATTCAGAGGTGCAGGGATCAGTGTTTAGTCCCTGCATAGGTTTCAATACAGTAAACATAAAGGTTGCAGACTTCAGCACTTAGAACCGCTTGTAACAAATTTTTCATGTCTTGTATTCGACAAGTTGGGAAGAAAAGGGATGTTTTCAAAATATGTACCATCCAGATCTGGTGCTACAGGTAAGGCAGACAAAACAGTCCTCAGACTGTGAATCCTGGCAGTGCCTGATTGTTGTGTTATTTAATCAGGGAAGTTGCTGTAAATCAGAACATTCCAATCAATATGTGGCTAAAGAATAGATGGTCTTATTGAAAAACCAATAATCCAAACAATTATCAACTTGAATTTAATTTTGGCTCCTGTATCAGCCTTTATTCCTTTTTATATTTTATGAAAATCAAATAGGAAGAGGGTGCTAGGTTTCCAGGTGGAAATTCTGGTACGCATAGTAGGTAAGAAGTAAATCTCATAAGCTATCTGCTATACTGCACTTAAGAATCTGACCAAAAAAAAACAAACAAAAAACTGTCAGTCTCCAAACTCGCTAATGCAGGTTGATACCTTAACTCTGACACTCCCTTAGAAGACTGAAGGTGGAAAGAAACTCTGAGAAGGGAACAGTATTGTCTCTGCCTCAGACACTGAGGATGCATGACTCGCTGGCCTTTCTGCTTTTTGCAGAGCCGTGGTACGCGTGCTTCTGTAACCTTTCAGTCCAGACAGCAACTGGATAAACGCCAAGGAAAGCATGATCTGCTTTCTAATCAGCAGACAGGCTACTGCATGAGCAAGGCCAGACAAAAACAGAAGGCGTTTTTTTCCTTCTATAACTTCAGTGTGCTGGTTGTAGTAACAGACAGTATATTGATTCAAGTTTGGGATTTTTCCATGTATATCAGGTACAAGCCCTCTCTAAATAACGTTTAGCTTTTCTTGTCTGAATTAAAGAGTAATTGAGTGGTTGATGCAGATTAGAAGCAGATCATAAAACTGCTTCTAGTGTTTCAAGAACCATAATGAAATACGGATTGGATGTTTGGATTTCAGAGATTTCTAACAGTGGATTTAAATTTTTTTACCATGTTACCTGATAAAGAATGTACTCTTGCTAAACATGAAGCATCTGCTATTTATATTAATGTCTACATTGTTAAAGGCACCTGTTTGTTCCTGACATGCAGTGAGCTCCTCAGCCGTGACTTATGGACTGTGCCCTAGAGTTCAGCCCACTTTCATTAAGAAATCATGAGAAAGGTGTAATATCCCCAAATAACTTTGTGGTTACAGCATGAATTTGGGAAGTTCAGGATAGGGATGGACTTTTTTCTGTGCATCTTGGAGAACAGACAAGACCTCAGCTCTCTCTTATATTCCTAAAAGCTGTAATGCTCCAGAGGCTCAACTTGAGCCAGTCTTTTTTTTTCCCTCTTTTTTAGAAAGGTCTCACTTTCCAGGAACGATTAATATATGTTGAGCTGAATAAAATAAAATGCCTCAGTCTTTGGCCCAGTTGCTAAAGGACACCTTATATTGTGGGAAAATGTGATTCAAGACTGTTTTAAGAGCAATCTATACAAAATAGGGCTCCTGTAACAGCAAAGACCCCTTAGCTTGGAGACAAACGTGAGGGGACTTGGACCTACATTTACTATCTTCGTGTGAGAAGAGTAAACCTGTATGTGTGGGATGGGATTGCCTAAATACAAGTATGTAGTCCTATTTGAGGTGGTCTGTAATATCTAGAATAGCTACACAAGGCTGGCAAACATGACAGTGGACCCAAGGCAAAATTCAACTCTGTTAGAGTTGCCGCTGGAGGCCAAACGAAATATCCCACCATGTCTGAAGAGGCCGTGTGTAGCCAAATAAATAATCTGGTCCTCTTTTTTTTTGCAGAATGGTTCCTTTATGACTGTGCTCTGAGTTTTCCCTGAGACCTCAGACCTCACCATGTAGCTGAGAGAGAACATCTGATTTAAAAACTTCGCTCTCATGGTTTGAGCTATAAGTCCTAGTTTTGTGTACTAATATTGATGTTTGGGTTGCTTCATATCTGCCTACCAGTAGGTACATAAATGTTTGTAGCACACAGGTTGTACACGCTACTGATGATGGTGATCATGCTAGGACATAAATTGTGGTATTAGCTTCTTAGTCTTCTTATAGGATGTGTCCCTAAGGACACATACTTGAGCAATGCTTTTGCATATACAACATTTTGAAAATATAATTTTGCATCTTGATATACTTTTTTGTCCCTCAAAGATTTAATGGGTTAAATAACTGATTAAGGGTTTAATAATAACTGATTAATTGTTTGCTTATTTTATATTCATAGCAATAGAAATAATTTTTCTAGCTTCTAGCTTAGAATTAAAAATTATCTAACAGTTAAAATAGGCATTTATTTTCCTTGATCCTCTTGTTTGTTTACAATATGACCTTGCGTAAGTCATCTAAGCTTCCTATACTTTGACTAACCCATCCACAAAATATTTATATTCATACTTGTCTGGGTGACTTAATTATCTTAATCAATAGTTATTTTTATTTGTTAACATTGGAAAAGTGCTTTGAGATCCATGGATGGAAACAAAGACACAAATAGAAAGTATTTTCTGTTGCTAACTAATCTATTTTACCAGATCCACAAAGATGCAAAAGAGAGGCGGATGCAGATATATGTCTGTATAACAGCTATTTTGGCCTCCTGGGAGCAAGTTAACATTTTTCCTGAGAGGACTGATCTGTTCATAGATTAGATAATCAAACACAGACACATTATACCGGCAAGGTGTTTTAAAGGAGCACCTTGACTAAAAATAGAGATGCTCCTTGGCCATCCTGTAAACATCAGCATGACATGTGAAGGGCCTTGATAAACTGAGGATTAAAAATAATTGCACTTAAAAAAGGTGAGGATGACTGTAATGAATCACATTCTGCTTTCAGTAACACCAATATAAACCCAGAAGAGCTACATTTTAAATGAAAATGCCTAGCACAGGAAAACCTTAAGCTTGATTAAAGTACATTTTCTAGATGAGGTTTCTATGGATTTACACCCCATGAACTTGAAAACAGAATCTGGGCCAGATACAGAATCTCTTAAATAATCTTAATTCTTTCCTTATGAAGATGGAAAGAAGGCCACATCTATTTTTTTTCCAACAGGTAATAGTTTTCTGAATATGAAATCTAGCCACTTAATGAATCCCCAAACAAAGCATCATAAAAGCCTCTTTGCCAACAGAAATGCAGAGGGAGATTGAGACATGATGGGGCAGCTCCCAGCTGGAGACCTGCAACGGACAGGTACAAGATCTTCAGGAAAGATTGGCAAAGAAGATAGCAGCAGGGGAGCTGGGGAGGTGTTTTCTGCATGAAATAGCAGCTCAAATGTAGGGAGCTCTTGTAAAGTATGGACCACAGGCTGAGTGAGACCTTGTGGGTCAAGACCATAGGAGAGGCAAGTGATGGTGGCATTGTGGTATGAGACTCCATGTCCTCCACGGGTAAGCAGACAAAGCCTTCTTTAAAAAAACTCAAGGAAGTTTCTGGATTGCACTTAATGACAGGGCCACCATTCAGGGGGGCCCAGACAGGGAGGAGCAGTGGCCCACAAGAACCTTATATAATTAAAAGAAAAACAGAAGGCACTGCACGTGGGAAAGAAGAACTTGTTGCAATGATATAGGCTGGGGCTGCCTGGGGAGCAGCTCTGCTTAAAAGGATTGAACAGCGAACTGCACGTGAGCCAGCAGTATGCCTTGACAGCAAAGGCAAACGAGAGTGTCATGGGCTATATTAAGAGAATCATGGCCCGTAGGCAGAAGGAAGAGATTATTGTCCTCTACTCGGCACTTGTTAGACCTCGTCCAGAATACAGCATCCAGTTTCAGGCCTCCAGTACAATAAAGACCTCAATAAACTAGGATGGGTTAGCTGGGGCCACAAAAATGTTTGGGGGCTGAGCACTTGTCCTGTGACAAGAGGCTGAGGAAGCTGGGATTGCTCAGCCTGGAGAAGAGGAGGCTTCAGGGGAACCTAATAGTAGACCCTAGTGCCTCCGTGGAGAGTTTTGAGGAGACAGACTCAGGCCCTTCACAGTAGTGCCCGGTGGGAGGATGAAAGGCAAAATTGTAAGTTGAAAGAAAGGCTCAAACTGGCTATAAAGAGAAGCTTTCTCACCATAAGGACAGCCCAGCGGTGTAGCAGGTTGCCCAGAGATGTTATGCAGCCTCTTTCCTTGGCGATTTTCAAGACCAGGCTAGGTAAAGGACTAAGCAACTTGGTCTGATCCCTTGCCTGGCCCTGCTTTAAGTGGGAGGTTGAACTGAAGACCTCCTGAGGTTCTTTCATATCTGAATTACACTGAGTCTATGATTCCAACAGAGAAATTGTAGTGAGAATGACAGTTTTTGAAGCTTTGGTATATTTTGTTTAATCTCTGTAAGTTGTTCTATTATGCCTCTTACTCTGGAAAGCCTTAAAGTGGCTTCAACTAGGGCCAGGCAGGCATACTCTTCAGTGATTCAAGTGCATAATTTCCACTGATTTCTAAGGGAGACAGGCACTTAGATAGGTTTGAGGAATTTGGACTAAGGAGCCTCCCTTTTTTTTTTTTTTTCCTAAATATGTTATTCTTAATGTACCTATGGCAGTTCTCCTTTGCTTATCTTTCCTAGAAAGGAGCATCTGATAAGAAGGAAATCAGCTTCGTAATCCTGCAGAACTCTTGAACTAGAAAAAAGAAATAAATCACAATACCTCTCCTCAGTGCTGTACCTTCACCATACCTCCACTCTCAACCAAGCATTCAGAAAAACTGTTTCCCTAAAATAAACTTACAGTTCTCTGTTGATTTCATATCACAGCATCATGTACAGAAAGAAGATCCATTCATAAATATAGGTATCTGCCAAAGTGCACTCCATCCATTTGCTGCTCTTTTTCCTACAGGCAAAGCAATCAAGCCATTTACTAGGGAAAATAGTTTTGCTATTGCCATCAATATTAACAGGAACATCTTAAACTATTTCTGCCACTTTGTGGGAGATCAATGTAAAGAAAGTAAGACCAGCAGGAAAATTGCAAGACAGCAGTAGGAAAGTAGAATTAATTTTCTAGCTACTGCCATGCAATTACCTTAGATACATTTTATTCAGAGCCTAGGAAGTAAGTCTGTTGGGCTCAGAGGCTGTCATAGATTCATGGGTGTAAGAAATATTTTGTGTCCTGCAACCAACTTGGAAATTAACACTTTAAAAAAATACTGCCATTTTACCTTAATCTTTTGGTTTCTTGCTATTATTCATGGATTAAATATGCTTAAAAGTGGGGAGACAGCATGGAAAAGGGCAGAAGTAATAGTTTAAACATTGTAGAAGATGCTGTTCAAGAAAAGAGTATAAACCTCCACATCAAAATGCAGATATATGCCATGACTGAACAGACAGTTGTGGGAGAATGATTCTGCTTTTTTCGCTTTTTGGGCAGGTGAGAATAGAATAAGCTTAATAAAAAAAAAAAAAAAAAAAAGCTTAAAAAGCGCTTTAAGAGAGAGGCTGAAGGACACATCCTGTCTTAACACTACAACGTGTCCCTAAGAAAAAGCACAAAAAGCAAGCTGACTGTACTGAGTGAAAACTTTGGAGTGTTAGGTTTATATTTCTCTGAAAGCTGAACGCTGCATCTAGGGACTTCGCACATTCTTTGTAAAGGCAGCAGAATGCATCAAATAAATAAAAATTGATAAACCACTAACTTTGGCTTCTAATTGCCTTGTTGTGAGCATGCAGGTTAAAAAGATTAATTAACATTACAAACCAGTCCGCTATTTTGGTAAAATGGTTTAGGTGTGGCAAATTATGTTCCCTGTATGCAGGTATGATCAGGGACTGCTAAGCCTCATTTAGACAACAAATGAACTTGCTCCTGGCACATCTGAGAACAGAGCTCTGGCTTGTTTAGCTTGTCCTGAAGACAGAGCACGAGAGAAGATAAAGCAAATATCATTAGTATCCTGGAAGACCCTTAGCAACCTACAAAATTGGAATACAGGGAAGAATCTGGAGCAACTAGCTCAGACAATAAACATCTGTGTCTGTAACTATCTATAGTCCTTCAAAGTTTGTAGTCATATTTTGAGGCTGCCCTATTAGTTTGTTCTAGATATAACAGTCATTTCTTTACTGCAATTTAGAGGCTCAAACACTTACTACTGAAATCATATAAACATGCTAAAGACTGCAGTATCGTTACTCAAGTCTGGTTCTGTATCTGTGATGTCAAGAAAACTGCCACCTACAACTGACAGGGACGAAGACTGGATTTGTTAGGCTCACTTTGGTTAGATAATTACTCAATCATCATAGCTTTTGTCACCTGCAATTTAAAAAACTTGGACAAGTGATGCCACAAAACCTAATAACATCTGACCAGGAGAGTTCCCAGCCTCAGATATATCCTAGTAACACACTAAACCTGTAGGAAGTGATGATGTTTTCTCTATTGGCATATATATAACAAGCCTATTCCTAAAGTAAAAAAAAAAATTCATGTGCCTTGTGATCACATTGAGTTGATCTAACCATGTTGTTTTCATATAGGTATGTTAAAAGTATGCCATTGCATATTTGTGTTCATGACAAAAAATGTGTAATAAAACTGCAAAATACCTCTCCAAGATCTGAATAATGATGAGCTATTTTTCTTATGGAACATCTCAGACTAATGGATGACCTTCACAAACAGTTGATGACCTTGACTTGAAGATCAATAAACCCATTTTCTGCTAATATGAATCTTGATGATAATGCTAATGGAAAGTGGCGGTGTTCAAAAAACCCTGGAAACAAACCGAGAAAGATGACCCCTTTCAAGCACAGGTACTTTCTGCTTCCTTTCTAAGTAACATTTACTGAATTTTCACGAAGACTTCAAAGGTAGGCATAATCTAATATGATGAAGTCATTAAGAATGTAGTGAGATATGCTTTGGACAGGAAAGTTTGTAATGTGTGTGTTCACTAGTAGTGGCCTGCACTACTCTGCAATTGTCGAAGTTCAGGAAAGGACACACTCTTTTAAAACATTTGTGGTGAAAAATAGGATGCCCCCCTCTCTGTAAGCAATGGTTTGCTACTGCTTTCTTTCCTAATATTCTTTCTTGAGCTTATCATGGTCACCACCAGATCTGGGTGGTTTTTAAACCCTGTCCTTTTGTCTAACCCAGCATCATCTGGGTTAAATAAAAATATGGCAGCAGGTTGAATTTGCCTACTTGCTTTTGGCATTGCGCTTTAGAGCATCTTACTTAGTAAGCATGCTACTTACCCATCTCTCCTCAATGTTCTCCCTAATTAAGACTACTGCAGACCACTTGAGGCACATGGTAAAATACTAAAAAACTTTAATGACTTTTTCTACATCCCCATCTCCTTTCTTGATTCATCCAGTTCAGTGGGGCCCTAATATTTAGTAGTTATCCTTAGCTGAAAAGAAGAATGACCTTTGTCCTTCTCTGGGAGAATACTAAGACTGGTCAAACCAACCAGTACTCGTACCATGCTTTGGCCAGCAGTCTGGCTTACAGTGAGTGACGCAGAACACACCAGAGAACTGAAAGCTCCTGTGATGTCTCCTGAGCTAACAGCTGATTGCTTCAAGGAAAGAATTTTCTCACTCTGTTAAATGAGAAGCGTAATGATTTCCACCAGCAAACACCTCTGAAGAGTTTATGTTAGCCAGGAGGGACATTTGTCCACCTTCTAGGCCATATGTTCAGTCAGTGCATGCTGTTACACAGAAATGAAAAAAATATGAAGGACAGCGATGTGACAGATGGCTGCTTATGGCAGAGAACGGCTTGAATGTTCTGCCATGGCTTAAAGAAAACAAATATATGAAGTGACTTTACTAAAGGAACACCATAAAATACTGCCATCTTATATAATATTTTCAATAAGCCTTTTACCCTTATTTATATTTCTTTATTTCAGCTTTTCTGAAGTTATTAAATACAACTACTTAGATCTCAACCATTTTAGACTAAAAAGTGCTAAAATAACAACTATCAGCAGAATATTTCTTGTAGGATTTATGTTTAGAAATATATTTTTCCTTTTACTTTCAGAAGCATTGATCTGAAATAGTCCTAGCTTTTACTTTACAAAGCAAATACGTTAGAATCAAGCTAGGTGGAAGAAAATTATTTTCATATCCAAATTAATTCTGTGAGTGTTGTGGAAGTTTCTGGATTCCAGAAAGAGGAATGAGCTTCTGTGCAGCATTTTATATTTGAACTTTTGTGTCCAAAAGACCACAGGTAGCTAGACTTTTCAGTGATTTTGCCTGTGCACTTTCTGTAGTACTTGTTTTAAACTGACTGGCTTTATTTATACCCATAATAGTTCTCTTCAACTCTCCTTGTGATGTACGGGTGAATAACGGCCCTTTCTTGTGGAGCAGGAAAAATAGAAAAGCTCAAAATAGCAATCTTAAATGAGAAGGGGTAAAAATTGCGCATAGGTTAAGAAGTTCACAATTACCACACATTTACCGTATGCCTCTTTGCCTTCTTTGGTATGGTAGCTCTGCTGTCTCCAAATAGAGCATATTTTTGCCTTTCTCATTGTCTCATGTAGATGTTATCCAACAGATAACATCTTTTCATGGATAATTTTTAGATACACTCTGAGAAATGACAATTTATTTTTAAAAATATTGCTATTTGATTTCTGTGATTCTCTATTTATGTACTATATTGGAATCACACATTTACTATTGAGACTCTATTTGCGTGTTTGTTCCTTCCATGTTTTACACATATGAGACTGGAGGAATTCTACCTGCACCATAACTGGGTTTATTTAAAAATCAGTCTTTCTGGTGGTAACTGATATTCGATTACTAAACTACAGTTCCCTGTTGCATCAATTATATCAGAGTGCTCACGAAATTTGCTTCATTAACCCATAAACAATATAAGCACTACTGTAAATATATGAAGCAGCAGTATGGGACATTTTGAATTCAGACGAGTTCGTAGTCTTTTTTTCTAAATAAAAATATGACCAAGTTTCAATGAATCACTGGCACTGACTGAAAGCTTAAAATGGAAGAGGGATTATAGTACTCTATGGAACAACTGTACAATTCAGAGACCATATTCAAACTGTCACTTTGACAGATGCATTCCCCCAGTCTATTATAATGATAACATAACTGAGAAAGTAAAGATCCCAGGTTTAGTTGCCTGATGACTTGCCAGTTTTCCATAGTATGACTAAGAAATATATATTTTTTTTTCTGAGTAACTTGTTTTGTATTTACAGTTCTTAAACCCTTAGACTCTTAGACCTCAGACTTGGAATGGAGCTTCTGGGAGACATTGTTAATGTTTTTCTAAGCAATTTGCCAATTTATGCTATGCATCTTCTGAAAGTTTCATTCACCAAGTTGACTACAAACCTGTCTGCCAGAAGTGTAGACTGAAAATTATTTTGTCCTAAGCGTAACCAATGAAGCCTTCACCTAAATATAGATTTGTATCTCATCTGGTTATCTGAACTGGTAATATTAAATGTGATCAATGCAAAAATAAAAAGAAACTGCCTGTGTTTCCAGAGCTATTAGCATGTCTGAGGCTCTAGGACTTCTATATAATGTTTTGCTTTCCTTACTTGATTCCTTTCTTTCCCCAGGAAGCAATACTGGCACAGTCACCTTAACTTTCAAAGGCATAATTGAAGGTCCCTGGTAAGGAGCAACAACTCCCTTTCTAAAGTTGAGGTACAATGAAGGAAATTAGCAGATTAATTTTACTATGTAATTCTCATATTCAGTCATGTCTGAAATCTCTACTACTAATGCCTAATTCATTCGTATTTGGAAATAATATCCCCAATATGCATTCATCTTGCTTCATGGGCTTGTCTATCACAACTGAAATTTGTTTTGAAGATGAAATTTTGAGGAATTCCCTCTTAGATACAGGACAAGCTTAGTACATAGATTTTTGAAATAAAATTACAGGAGCTGATCAGATAAAAGATGAAACCTATCATAACAGCAAGATGCTTTGTGGAAGTGTATGTACTCCCAGAAGCCTAGCAAACCATCCCCTAATCTTCATCCCATTTTAGAAGATCCCACACTGAAGTTAGTCTTACATATTATTAAATTCACAAATAAATTAACTTAATTTTGCTTTTTTGGGTTGTTTTTTTGTTTATGTTTTGCTGCTGATGTAGCTGTGATTGATTGTTTAAGGATGTGAGTGAGGTAAGACTTGTCAAAAAGATAATATCTTGTACTAGAGAAACAGGTATAGCTGGAATAAAACAGACCTCCCTATGGTCTTCAAAATATGGATTGGGGAACAAAAAAATCATAGTTTTATTTTTCATAATTGTTATTTTTTCATGTCTAGTGGATATTACACATCGGAACTCAACAGAGCTTGTAATTTGTTAGTACATTACAACTTTTACCACATTATATCTAAAGCTAACTTTACAGTGTCTCATAAGCAGCAGTTACCTGTTTCTCTCTGTCATTCTAAGGTTAATAGCATCCTTCTCTGCCTCCCCTTCCTCCCTGTTCTCCCCAAGTTCAAATCACCTCTTTTTCTCAAGCTGTCAAATTATTTAAGATAATCAAGCTAAGCTTAGACCAAATCAACTGTAAGGCTTCTGCCTTTGTTTCAAGGAAGGACTTCTCTGCCTTAAGGCAGTCCTTTTCCCTGACTATGCAAGATTTTTTAGTAAAGGCAATACTTTCCCAAGAAATCTTGTATTTATACTGTACTGAAAATAGAAACCAAAATAATTTCTGATTTCCTTCTGCATTGCTTTGTATTAGATGCTTCTTGACTAAAAGAAAAAAAAAATTGCCTTCCTTTCAGAATGAAATAGTCTGTATCCTTTCAAAGTAAAGTAATGTTTCAATTTTCCTCCACTCCTAGTTTTTAATTTTGTTTCGCTTTTCCTTTGGAGGACAGAGTATTTTGAGATAAAAACTCAAAAAGATGTCTCAATCTAGAGGTAAATTTGTCTTAACAAAGACCACAGGCACACCTTAATACTAACTTTCTTTAACACTGTACAGTGCATATAGCAATCCTTGAAAATTGTACCATTCTAATTAGTGTTTTTCCTGTGAAGAAGTGGGGAAAATGGGAAAAGAATATCGTTTTGCTAAGGTTTTTGTTAAACCAGTTGTTACGATAACAGAAAACAACACTAAAAACCACAAATATTTTTAATTAATCTATGATAAATTGATAATAAATTTGTTTTCAATAATGGTTACTACTCTGCTTAGTGTACAGCAGTGTTATTTTGATAATTAATAGAAAACATAAAATATCTCTTTCTTTTTGACAAGACTGTTTTTAGAGTTGTAAACACCTTCTTTACTCTTTCAGGAGAGGCGACATTTGCCTTTCAAAAGAAAGTGCCACTTGGTCCATAAGAATTATGACTCCGTGGGCATGATGAAAACCTCTAAATCTTTGCAATTGACCTTTGAAAATAAATTATATCACCAAGTTATTCACACCACAGAATTTATACCTTGAAAGGATAATTCCACTGTAGGGTTTCGAATATAGTAGAGAAAGTCTTGGGTTAGATCATGGGCCACTGAAACCAATCATTAATGATTTTCAAGATGAGAGCATTATTTTCTATGAACAAATTACTTGTACCATTTTCCAGTTAAGAAACTAACTCTTGGAATATTAAAAAAAAAAAATCTCTCTTCAACCCCTCCACCTAAGCAAATATGCCATACATATTTTCATTTTATTCTTATCTTATAGCCTGATTCTGGAATGATGATCTAGTTGTGTGTCATTTGGTAAGCATTATGCGTTAATCTTTCCTGAATTTTTGTAACATAGTCATCTCAATGATGCTTCTGGGTATTTAGTGGGTACCATCTGTCTGGAACAATGATCACCTATAAAGCAATGATGTTTGTTTTTTTTTTTTTTTCTATTGGATCCTATGAAATAATTGGATGTAACTGTAGTTTCCAGAAGCAAGACAATTAGATACTTATAGCAAAACTTTTGCCAAGAAATGCATTGTAATGAAGTAGAAGAAGCAGTAAAGTTCATTGTATGGAGAATTTAGCATTTGCTAAAAGTTGTTAAAAAGTGCATTCACTCTCATGTGGTTATTTAAACAGTCTACATGGATCCATTTTTTTTTCATGTGCTTTAAACATTGTAGGCTCTCTCCAAATTACCTGAAGTAGTCAATTAATTCCTTCTTTTATACCCTGATTTTAATTTTTAACTATCTGTGTTTTGAAGATAGAGAATGAAAATATCCAGCGGTACAATAACCTGGCTGATGATGCACAATAAAGGTGGCTTTATGGGATTTATCTCCACCCATCTTTTATGCTGTTGCATAAATGGGCTTGTTTTAAATTACAGCCACCAAATTTTTAAAGCAAAAAAAAAAAAAAGTGATTACACTGTATTAATCTTGTAACTTGACCTAAAGATTATTTTTCCGAGCACACAAAATGTTAAGTAATGGAATGCAGAACAATAGACAATAGTAAAATAATAATTTCACCCTGACTTTTAAACTTAGAGTTCTTCCATGGCAATATAATATCCCATTAATAACAACAGAGCAGATAGATAAATGGAGTGTTTTCACAGCATATTGCTCAAATATCAGTTTTTATCAAAATACAGTCTGAGCTAGTGAAACATTTGCAATACAGAGGAAGCTCACACATACAGAAAAAAAAACCTTAAATGAGATTTTTTTTTTTTCACTACTGGGCAACAAAATACTAATTATTATGTTTTTACTAACTGAATAAAACACATGCAGATAACATGTATTAAATCTAGAGCATAGTCTTGTATTTATAGGAAGATAGATTTAGTAGTATCTACTTTAAAAAGAAGGGAACAGAGAAAGTCTGAAAATACAGGAACGAAACTGGTGTGCTTCTTCTTCCATTATATGCTCCTGAAGGTCAATATGGGAGAAAAAGTATCCTACTATTTTCAGTTAGGTTTCTGGCTTCCCTCTTCTACTCATTACCCTTAGGTAAATTAATTTGTTATAGCAGGGGTCTAGAATTGATCCTTGAAAATTCAGCATGCTAGTTTCAGCATATTTGAAGAGCTACTTCCTTTTCTTTAAGTGCCAGGAAGGGTCAATTTTAGTTCAGTGAACAATTTTAGGTTTACTGAGGAGTAGTTTGGAGATATTAATCTTTCGGTTATGCAGAAGTTCATGTGGGTTTGTCAGATAATGTAAAATTAAGAAAGTAAGCAATGGCTTTAGCTGTCTTAAGTCTTCTGGCAGGAATAATCATACTGTATGAGTGGTTATGTTATTACTGAGCAGGAAGAGTACTTTCCATCAATTGCTAGGGATAAATTTGGGTGCAGAAAGAAGAATTTCTGGACAGACATAAGTAAGGATACATTCTGAGTAAAGCAACTAATATGAATGAGCTACTTGGAAATGAAATTTTAAATGGTAGTATTCAATGACTTGAAAAGATAGTTTTCAGCAACTTAAAAATTATTTTTTAATGATGAGATTGTAATAGTTATGCTTGTTCATCGCAACAGCATTAACTTGATGAAGTTTACTTTTTTCCCCTCGTTTATAGAAATACGGTACTTAAGAACTCTATATCCATTCAAGTAATTCATCTTTGTACTTACATACGATGCACAAATAAAAGCACAAACATTAAAATGAAATATAAATGAGGATTTATGCTTTTAGCAATGAACATCTGATTTCCTTGCATGGACTGAAAAGTTATTACTGCTAAGTAAACTTAAAATAACCTTATCAGTTTTTTTTCAGGTTTTTCTAAGTATAGCATTTGGCTCTGTAGAGCAATAAAAAGACACATATAATATGCTGAAATTGGGAAATTTTTACTTAAACTGCTTCAAATATAAATCTGCTATTTCACAAAAAAAAAATTTCACTATTTCATTCAAACAAAACAAGAAAGACTTTGGAGCTCAGGTGCTACCATATACCTTTTTCCTGTGGAAAACTGCACGCCAAAATCGAATCAAACTTGTTTAGAAAGTTAATACTGGTTGTCTTCTACCTTTGATAATACAGTGACTTAGATGATAATTAACTCTGTTTTATCTTAAACTATATCATATATATGTGTATATACAGTTTTGTTCTTATGTGTATATACACTTTTGTTCACTCTTCTACAAACTCTTTAGTCATCTAGCAACCCCTGGTTTTTCCAGTGCTCATTGAAGTTTTGTTATCAGAAGTCTTCACAGAAATATTCCTAGAACCTGGGAAGAGCCTTGGTCACCAGGAATTCAGAGGGACCAGAGGATGGTCTTTTTAAATGTATAGGCAGTTTTCTGAAACATACCCCTGCAGCCATACTATATTTTTCTGACTATTTTCAATCTCCCATGTGCACTATTAGCTTGTAAACAGTTCATAATTTTATTATAAAATGAAGTTAGCAGGAGACCAGGAAGATCTGACAGGTTAAATCCAAATCCCCATTCACATGCTGATCCATACACATTGCTTTGCAGAAAAGGCTTCTTCGGTACTGCAAAGCGAGCGCTCTCGCTGCCTTCTAGGACACTTTTCTTTGTTGAGTATGCAGGCAACATTTTCCTGTCTGTCAGAAGAATGAAGTAAACCCGATTAGATTTGTTCTCCGTCTGGGAGCAGGAAATTAACTTTGAAAATTATTTAAATGTCTTGCCAGGGGAGGGACTTTTGCCACTCCAAGTTCAATAGTTCAATTTGACAGAGCTCTCTGCCAGATTTCTAATGCATAATAGTTAGGTGTAAGGGATGAAAATGAGGTGGATTTTTTAGATTGTATTAGCTAAAGTCTTATATTGAGGTTGCTGCACGTTTTTGTTCTACTGTTATCAGAAAAAAAAAACCTGATCTGAAGGGGATCTATGGCAAAGAGGGCTATGTCTACAATAGTGTGCAGTATAGCATATTTGAAGGATACAGTTAGGGATGAAGACCTAGATGTTCCACAGATGTTTTGGGGATTTTCACTTTAGATTAGCTTTAGTCTGGTCCTATGGACTGAATGCCTTTCCCCATGTTTCTCTACTGCCATCATATACAGAGGAAGGCAGCTTAGCATCCAGATATGCTTCATTTGTGCGCAGGCACAGAAATATTGAGTTTGTTCAGCTCCATTCACTACATTCCCATGCAACATGCCAATTTTGAAAAACAAGCAGTATCCGAGGGAAAATGTCTGTGTACACAAAGCTTTCTTGAGGACAGGAAGAACAGATTAACTGTAGCCTTAAGAAACTAGACAACCTGTGAAGTTGCTTTGTCATTTGAAAGACTTTATATTTAAATAGTTCTATTTCCATTGCAGAAAGAGTGACCAGAAAGAGCTCACCATTACCAAAGTGCTTTGTGCCAATAGGATATAAATAGAGAAAGTCCCAACACCAGCATAGGTACCACTGATATAGAAGATGCACCTACCAGTGTAGGCAGTAGCCTGTCAGAAAAGGGAGATCCTGTCACTGGCTCTGGAGGCCACAATCCAGTCACTTGTGTGTGGAGTCCTGAGCCAAGCTACAGCTGCAAAGCTGGATCCCCAGGTGGCAGCTGGAGACACGGTGTCACTTGGCATGCACCATTGGCCCAGCAGCACTGGCAAGAACAGCTGAGGTCCAGACCACTGAGGGTGGCAAGGCCTCTGCAGGTCAGCCAGGGCCTGATCCCCATGCTCGTGGAGCCACCAGGGCTGCCACAGCTCTGGAGGAAGAATGGAAAGAGATCCCTGACAAAGCCCTGTGGTAACAGAGGTTCCCCAATGATACTGGACTTTACCCTCAGAAGATCCAGAAGCTCCCAAAGAAGAACTTGCCTCTCCCTGTTTCTGGCTACAGGGGTGCTTGACCATCCCTAATCAGGGGGCAGCTGCATCAAAGACTTCAGGCACAACGGATCAAGGGCATGACCATGCCCATTTAAGGCTCATAGAGCATCCTCAGACCCATGCCCTTCTGGCTACCCTTACTTTGTCCTTCTTTATCTATGCCCTTGCTAACACAGCCTGGGGTGCAGAGCTGTCGTTGCTGCCCAGGTACACTGCCCAGTCCTGCCCAACTTGGTGCCCGGTCCCCTAAGGGTCACAGAGCTGCTAATTAGCGACTTGGCCTTGCACCAACCTACTGCAGGGAGCTAGCCCACCCCCAGGCCAGCACTTTGTATTTGCCTTTGTTGAACTCCCTGGGGTTCCAGGCAGCCCATTTCTCAGCCCTGGACAAGTCCCTCCCAAGAACTGCCCAGCCTGCAGTACCACCACTGCTGGCGTCCCTTGTCCTGGCTGAGAAACATTAAGGACTCTTTTGGGATGTGACCTATTTTACACTGAAATAATGCCATTAATAGGCCCAATGGATCTTGCCCTTAAAATAATATCTTTCTCTCCATTGGCTAAAAAAGGAGCCCAGGATGACTAGTTTACATATAGATTAGTTCAGATTATTTTAAATTAGATTAGATGAATCCCATGTGCATTCAGTTCAATATATATATATATCTGCGTTTAATTCCATTGATTTGGTAGCACTTGATGGATACCGAAAGATAAAATTGGAGTTAAAGTGTAAAAATTTGAGCACTTCTAAAATGGCTAGACTTTGGAAACAAGATTGTTTTATTACCTAATGACTCAGCTTCAACGTAAGGAGAGAGATCAGTTAGGCTAGTGAAACTGTGCTTGTGAAGCTGTGCAGTTATGTAGCTTGTACCGAGATGACTAACCAGACATCACTTCCAGAAGAAGCAGCTTGTTGATCTGGGATAAAAGGACTTAATCCCAGCACTGCTCTTTGACATTGCTTGTTTGGTGGTGTCACAAGTCTAGCACTTCAGATTTTACCTTTTAAATAAAATCACTTTGCTTACCATAAGTCACATAATCTAGTCAGCAACATTTACTCTCATTTAGTCATTTTTCTCTGATTATGCAATCTGCCTCATATGCACCCTGCTTTTGTCAGGGGGAAGCAATAGCAGAGGTGTTCCTCAAGAGAGGATGAGCAAGGAGCCGAGCAAGGTTAAGCCTGACACAAGTAGGCAATGTGATTTTACTGATCAGAACAAAATTGAGCAGGTCTGGCATGGTAATGGGAAAAGGTCCATCCACAGTACTAGGCAAGGTGAGGTAATGAGTTGTATCCAAGGCCATCCAGGAAAAGCTGGAGACAAAGCTGGAAACGTGGCTACAGCGCAGGTCTGAGGACTGTCTGGGAGGTAGGGCCAAGGACTAGTCCTGCTGTGGTATCTCTGGTGTAGGGGCTGACAGCCCTGGGCTGGACTGAAAAGGGGTCCTGGGCTGTGGGAAGGGTGGGGGAAAGCACTGGGGGTCTGGACAGGGACAGAAAGGGATGGTAGCAGCCTCAGGGCCCTGACAGTTTGACTAAACATCACCTCACTCCATTAACAAATCTCCAAGTTCTGTTTTGATTGTATGTAAGCTATTCTCAGTGTTTATTCTCTGAATGTTTCTATCTCCAAAAGTTTCTTACTATTAATAGAGATGAGCCAATTTGAACTGAACACATTTGAACTGAACTTTCTTGAGCTTTGAAGAAAGTTACATATGGGTCCAAGTCCTGCATTTAATAGCACTCCTCTTTGTCATTAGATTGTATGATAATCCTAATGATAATTCTATAATGGTACGGCCAGTAATGGAACTGAGATAGGACTCTGACCAAGCAAGAGGTGGCACCTGTGCATTGGGCTTGCTGAGCTGCAGTGCCAGCATTAAAAAGGGACATGGAATGCTTTATCTGAACTCAATCTCTTTAAACCAAGAGATATTCCATTTTACTTTCCTTCAAGTGCTAAACACTAAGAAATCACTATTTGAAGAAGTAATTTCTTGTTCAATCCATTTATCTCTTGCCCCTTTGTCTGCATAGATTTTCTGTGAATTGTTCTGCCTTTGTATCACTGATTAATTTTTAATATGTTTGTTTCATTTTGTAAATATGCAAAAAATGTATTTTGTGATAGGCAAACTCTAACACTATATTTTCCAGCTTTGTGCAATTCTTCTGATATGAATGGAGGCCCTTCACATAATTGCTGGGTCATATAGCAGCAAAGACACTTTTGCCGTCAATAGGGATGAGATTGTACGTCACACTCCTTCGTGTTTAAGCATTTAATAACCTAGAAAAATGCAGACAAATACAAGGTTTGGAGGAACAAAACATGTAAATTGTGATGTTTCCTTTCAGAAGCAACATGGAGGATAATAAGACTCTGATGTTCTCACCAGCAAGGAGGAAAGAGTTTTTCCTCCTGCATATATGGGATACACTTAAAGTGCTGTTGCAGTCAGAAGACTTTCTTTGTGCTTGGAGGATAAAACTGCCTGGGCAAGCTTTTGTTGTAAAGGAGGAACTTCAACAAAATATACAGACTAGGGGGAGTGGGATGTATTTGTCATAGTTCAGCCCCGATCGGGACCAGACTACGCAGTCTCTCTCTCACTCCCCCCACCCTCCAAAAGAATAGGGGGAGATGATATAAGAAAAATGGCTCAAGGTTTGAGATAAGGACAGGGACAAATCCTTAAAGTTACCATCACGAGCAAAACAGACTCAACTTGGAGAAAAGTATTCATTTATTTCTAAAAATAGCAGGATAATGAGACAGGGAACAAGATAACCTCCCCCCACTCCTCCCTCTTCCCGGGCTTAACATTATCTCTACTACCTTCCCCTGCCCCGAGTGGCACAGGGGGAAAGAGGGAATGGGGGTCACGGTCAGTTCATCACAAGTTGTTTTACGCCACTACTTCATCGTCAGGGGAAGAACTCCTCACATTCCTCCTCTGCTCCAGCGTGGGGTCCCTCCCACGGGCCACAGTCCTTCGTGAAACTGCTCCGGCGTGGGTCATCTCTTCCATGGGGTGCAGTCCCTACAGAACAGCTGCCCCAGCGGGCCCTCCACGGGCCACAGCCTCCTTCAGGCCTCCACCTGCTCCGGCGTGGGCCCCTCCATGGGCTGCAGGTGAATCTCTGCCCCTCTGTGGACCTCCAGTATTAAAGTCAACATAAGGGAATAAACGAATTATGGCTGACTGGATCTTGAGTACTTATAATGCAGCCAGTAGCAGCTCCCTTTGGGCCGCTTGTTTACTAAGCCTGTTGAATTTGCATGCCTTGACAGGAGACATAGTTCTGAAAAGAGCTATGTGCATAACATCAGATACAGCTAGAATACTTGTAGGCTGTAAGGCTTCATACACTAAGGCTGTGTCTTTCTTGAAAGAGACAACTTTGGGGTGCCTTTCCTATTGAAAGTGTTCAGGACAGATACCTAAAAAGGAAGGTACAGGAGACTGAAAAATGGGACCCAACATTTTGAGAAAAAGGTTGACGTTTGCCCCAGAGGTTATGCTAGGGTCTACCCTGGAAACAATTTCACTAAGCAAGACACTATCCCAACAGTTCGTCGGACCCTATATCACATTTCTGTCACTTTTTTTTTCTGTCACCGGTCTTTGAGGACCGGTACAAAAACAGAGTTTGCGTCAGCTGTAATGGCAGAAATAGACTGAAATGAAACTGCCTTGGCGTGGGATCAAGCATCACACATCTGTGACCAGGACTTATTAATGATTGCCCATCCAGGTGGCAAGTGAAATATTTTTTTCCCACCCTACTACTATCTACACAGTAAATTGCCAACAAATCTTCCTGTGTGGCCTTTTAAAAGCAGGGAAGATAAAGCAGGGAAAAAGAAGTATTTAAAAATAACCTTTGAAAAAGAATAGCTTTGAAAAATGTAGTTGCAGCACGGTTGCACAACAGATTCAATTCATGTGAGATTGGGCTGTCAGAAATCCCTTTCACTCACTGCTTGTTCAAATACAGCCAGGCCAGATGCTGAGCTGGAGGGGAGTCGTACAGATCTGAAAGGGAAGTATTATTTGCAAGCAATTTCACAAACTGCCTGTGCTGATCTAAACTTCTGGGGTGGGTTGGAGGGGTTGTATTTTGGAGACTTTTGGCTCATTGCCCATCCCAGGCATCATCTGCGGGAAGGCTGACGAAGGTGTCCTATTTGCAAGGCATTGATTCATCTCTATGAGGCGAAAAGCACTCCAGCACTCCAGGTAGTGACATAAAGAGAAAGGAAGTAGAGCCTCCTCTCTCTTCTCCTTCATCTCCTCCTCAAACTGTTCATCCCCTGGCCCTGCGGATGAGTGGAGATCCCTGCAAATGTGACCGATCTACTCCAGATGCGCAGAGTGAGCTAGTGATGGGCAGACAGAACAACTGCTAATAGGCACAGAGTAGCAGTAAATAGCGGCTGTCTCAGAGCAACGGAAGAGTAGCAAGGGGCTGTGGGGAGCAATCAAGTACTGGTGTGCTTGCTTTGGGCGTGACAAGGTAGTGTGCTGCTGCTGATCACGTGCTGCAGCCCCAGAGCTGCACAAGTGGCAGAACCAGGGACGGACTGCCACGCACTGCATGTTTTTACTGTTGTTTAACAAGTACACTCGATGATTCTGTACTATTTTTGTACATATGCCCTTGGAAATGTGATTTTTTTTCAAAGCAACCTTCAGAGAAAGTGCTCTGTCATTCAAGATTTTTATATTTTTGCTGGCAATTACAAAAAGCCCTTCAAGTGAAACAAACAACCCTCTTGTCTTTCGTGGGTCTAAAAAGTGAGTGAAGTCATGAGATTTTAAACTGATTTTATTTTAATGTTTAGAAAGAGGACAAAGCTGTAAAATCTGACACAAACAAATCTGTTATCCTACCAGCATTGTAAAAGTAGCATGTGAGTTCCTGTTCTTGGAAGAAGGTTTGAGAAACATACTCCGAAGGAATTAATTCAGCACTTCATGGTGTGTTAAAAAGTCTGCCTATTCCTTTTGTGATTCATCAAGACAGCTCAATGAACAGAGCTATCTGATGCCTAAGACTTGGGCCCGCTCAGTACACCGAAAAATCCAATGAGCAGTGGAGGAAAAAATGAGCCAAGAAAAGATTACGAGCATTGCTAAAATTGATCCTTAATAGAGAAGAATGGGTGCCCAGCATAGATAGGATGTGAAAGACTTTTTGCATTAGCATTTTTCCTTTATGCTTTATTAATGTTGCATCACATTTAAATTCTGCTAAGCATGCACTGTAAAACAGTTTACATCCAATATGAATTCATACCAACACATTTAGAGAATCATGCTGGATGAGGAAATGAGCCCAGGACTCTGCATGTGCTAGCTGTATGGAGTGCTGCACACTTCTCTGATTATCCTGACATTTCAGTGTCACCATTGGCCTGCTACATATAGCTGAGGATGTGATGATAATAAACCTAACTCTTTACAGAAGGCACTATGGAAACAATACCCGTACGGGCCACCACCAGGCTGGGTCAAGTTGGGCCCAGTCGGCTGCCCGGCGGGAGGCCAGAGGGTGAGGGCTGCAAGGCCCACGAGGCTCACGCCTCCCCCTCTCTGCCCCCCGCTCAGCTGCTTCACATCTTCTCCACTTTTTTTTCTGTTTTCCCCTACTTAAATATGTTATCACAGAGGCGTTATCACGGGACATTCTGCTACCAATTGGCTTGGCCTTGGCCAGCAGCGGCCACAGGGCCCGGCCGAGTCCACTGAACAAAGGGGAGCAACTTCTAGCAGTTTCCTACAGAAGCTACCACCTTAGGCCCCCCCTCACTAACAAAACCAGAACAATAATTCAGCAAATTTCCAGTTTAAGAAAAAAAATATTGCTTTTCTTTTTTAAAAAAAAGGATCCAGATAAAAATGGAAAAATGGAAAATCAGAATCATAATCATTACTTACTGTATTTGTTTGGGGAGTAGTAAAGAGAAAAATGATACATACCTTCCTAATGTGAGAAGCAGAAGTATCAAAGACATAAGCGATCTCCTGTTACCTGTGCAGTGCAACATATCAACAGAAAACTCCTTCTTCTGCATTTCACTGAAAGTGGAAGGAGTTTAACACTTCTCATGAGTGGGTGTGGAATCCCACAGCCATGCTGGAGCTAGATTTTTTCCTACCAAATTACACTTTCCTGCGTAGAACTAGAGAACAGTGTGCTGTAACCCAGATAAAGTATGAGGGACTGTAGAAGGTAATGAACCTATAGTTTCTGACTGAGACAGATGCCTGAGTGAGCAGGGTTGTTACCACTTGAAGCCTCAGCTCTGGTTGATGGTTGGTAGTACAAAAGTAGCACACTCATTTGCAGTATTAGCAGAAAGCTCAACTATTATATAGAAATAGAATATAGCCCACACTTTCACTCAAGAAGGGTCAGACATTTCCAGGTTTGGAAGAAAACGCTCTTATCATTTGCTTATTCTGGCTGGTTTGTCAGCCTTGTTCTCCAAAATTTCCAGTCTGTCACCTGTGCATAAAAGTCACACAACTATTTGTTTACTCAAATCATGCTTTTCAAATACTACCACATCTTGACTGTTAGTGTTATCAGTTTTGTTATTCTACTCAAGATTTATCCCTTCCCCAAAAGAAGAATGACATTATATCTTACCCACAATTCCAGCAGCAGAAATCAGGCAGAACATGTGGAATTGTTGCACTTCCTGAAATATGTTAACTATAGCTACATTCTGGATTTCATTCCACAAAACACACAGGCAAGCTCCTGTATGCTCTTCAGAGAAAACAAGGCAGAGAATTGCTCACTTCTGAACCACAAAGCATGAATGCAGTGCTTATTTTCACTCTCATTTTGCATCCCAGGGGTAAAAGAAAACTCTTCAATTTGTTGTTGAAGTGTGCAAGATGTTTGTTTACTTCGATTGGATGAAAGGTGATATTTCAAAAGTTTATACCCATATATTCAAATTTCATAGAGCTTCTGGTGCTGAAAGACTGTGTGTTGGCTTTGGGGATAAAGCGAACCATTTGCTTTCTGCTTAGGTATTTATCATTCATGCAGTCTGTCATTGTTAGAATTCCTTGAACCAACTAAGTGTTTATAACTGCTTATTTAAAACTGCTTTTTGGAGTCCTCAGTACAGCACATGACTATGTTATGGTTGTGACTACTCTAATACTTTAGTTCTTGAATGTCATTATGGGTTGAATGTTTTAAATAAGCTTTTTCTTTCATCTTCTTCAGCTATGTCAGTAGTAATTTCCAGTTTATTTTCTAGGGGGTATTAGACGACCTACTGAGACAAGACTTAGAGAAGTTAATTCTCATTCTAAATGCAACACATTTTAAAATTGATGTCAGTGCTTTCATATGGGCTAAAAATAGAAGCATAGCGATTTCAGATACTTTAAAATGTAAAACTTCATGTAAAAATTTCAAAGTGCATCCTTAAATTTAAACACAAAAGTGTCTGCTTGAAGGGCTGAATTTCAAAGTTGTCACATACCTATTTCACTTAGTAAGGTACAATACAAAGATAGCTCAGATATATAAGGAGAATGAAATAATCTGTGCAATGAGTGTAAGAAACTGTGGCAATATTTCAAAGTCACGTGTATTGTACTTTGTTCATCTATCATATCTCTGAAAAGTTACACTTCTCCTTTACATGTTTTCTTCTCAGTTTATGCTTATTATATTGTATGGCTCCTGAATATTCACATAAATTGAATTTGACAAAATTGTGAAGGAAATTGTAAAAAGAAGGTGTCTTTTACCTAATGTGGTATAATTGTACACTTACCAAATGAGCTTTAATTAAAACCGAAACATGCACAATCCCCTTTTTTTATTGTTTAAACCCCAGACTTCTCACAGGTGATTATAAGTAAGACACTTTTTTCTTCATCCACTTGTTTTCAGTGGATGAAATATCATCAAATAAACATGTCAGAGTACAAGAGGAGAGTTATAACTTGGTATCATACAGGAGCTGCAGCCAGTAAATAACTTCATTCTCTCCTATGTGTTATATTATCTGTCCAGACACATGGTTAGATTGGTTGTCATAGCCCTAAATATCCCCTCCTCATCTGTTTGCCGTGTTGCTAGCATTGCTTGTATTGGTTTTTGTTTTGCTATTTAAACACCATATTTAGGTACACTGTATTTTCTTGTCATTCTGTTGCATGCTATTCCACACTAGGAAGAATCAAGCCTTAATGGAAAATCTTTGCAAAATCAGAGAATATCACAACAAACCTCTTTCCTTTTCAATGAGAATGCTATACTGTTTCAGTGGAAATTCCCGAAGCATGAACATGCTGTTATTCAGACAGAATTTTCCCAAAGTCTCTTCTTTGACAGAAGGCTCTCTAACTGAACTGTAACAAATTTTTCTGCCTGTAATATTTGAGAGAATTTTTAAGAGTCTCTTTGACACCTTTACACCTCTTGTCATGATAATTGAAGTATACACTCGACTAGTAATTAATAAGGATGCTAGGTAACCATCTGGCAAGTGTATTTCTGGGGTTTGTGTTTATATAAAATAGATCAAGAGTATCTGCAAAAAACAATATAGAAAGAAGAAGAGCAGAAGATTTACTGGTTCAAAGCAGCTGAGTAAAAAGGGTGTAAGACTGACCCATACGACAGATCACACTGAGTCCAGTCCAAAGGCGTAGCTCTGTCAGTGGCTGGCAGCAGATGCATAAGGAGAGTATCTAAAAGATGGCAGATATGGAAGGATATTTCCCTTAGTTCACTTGCTTCTGGTGAAACAGAGAGTACATATCTTTACCTCACAAAAGGAATGCTTGATGGTAGCTGGGTAAAGTGTCTTTTTGATAGTCACAGGGAAATTCTCGTCAGAGCAAGAGCTAAGTGTGATGCTTCAGCATAGCAATGGGTTCAACGTTTACCCAGAGTTGCTGCCTTCATTGCTCTTCTTATGTGGCCAGAATAAAATAAAACTAAAAGTTGGAATGCTTCAGTCTTATTCGACTGATACCAAAGATGACACAGGCTTTTTAGGCTAGTACTGTAACAGCCAAGGAAATCCTACATGTAGCTCTCTGCCTCGTTCTTCAGAGACTAACTGAATTATTGATCTTCTAAGAGACATTTGAAGGGGTTTATTCAGTGTGTATTGTTGGCATTGAAGTGGCTTTAATAAAGAGAAAAGCTTTAAAGATTTTTCTGATTTTTTAACTAAACCAAAATCCAGCAGCTCTTTGTGTGGATAATTACATGGTGCAGGTTTGTCTGAACTGTGTTTCAGAGAAATAAAATATTCCTTAGATGACACTTTATTGTCTGCAGTTTTTGGTGCTTTTAGCTTTTCTAAATGAGATGCTTTAATCAGAAATAGGATTACGTAAACTCAGTGCTTGAGAGCTCACATTTTTAATATATAAAAAGAAATTGTTTTGTTTAATGTTTAAGATCACAAAAAAATATGAGCATTACTTGAAAAAATTGCCTCACTGACCTTCCTTTTTCAAGATAGTAGAAGTAAATTTGGCCAGATTTTACTGAGCATTATAATTAAATTTTGCTGATCCATGGAAAATAGAACTTTAAAAGAGTACAGAAACCACTGATGCCACCATTTATTTTGCTTGGAATAAGCATTAAGATGAAGCAAAATTACATCTCTTTTTTAATTATACCCAAGTGTTGATTCTCAGGACATAACTTAGCTACACTGCAAAAGAACAAGCCTGTTGAAGCACATGAATGCAAGAGTCCCAAAATTGTTCAAAAGAAAAACATAAACATTGTTTTTCTTCTTAGAAGTACAAGTATTTAAGTAATTTTATCAAGAAAATTTTAACAGTATTGCTTTTTATGTAGCTTTTCACTATGTAGTGAAAATAGGAACGAATGCTACAAAAAAAAAAATTTCACCACAGAGTTCCATAAAGAAAAGGAAAAAAAAATATTTTTATTTCCTGTAGGGAAATGTCAGCCCTAAACAATTGTTGTTAACAACTCATTCTAGCTCTGGTCTGGTACAGTCAGAGCTACTGCAGGTCCTAATGTGCATCCTAACGACTAAGAAATTGAGATGTAATGAAGATTAGGTCTATATGAATGAAAAAAAAAAAACATGCGGTTTTGGAGGGAGACAGATGCAATTTAATTTCATTTTTCTTCTTGTGACATGTAGTAAAAGCCTTCTAAACTACCACAAGATACTCTGCTTGCTATTCTGGACATACAAATGATGAAGAGATACCGTTCCAAGAAGTTTTGTGCTTAAAAGCAATTTATTCACTAAGATCAAAATGATATAGTATCTGCCTCCACCCTTTTGCTGCTCATAATGCTGGCTTGCCATAGCACCCTGATTAATAAGCACCATAGTTTTAAATATAATTTAAAAATACTGCTAGGGTCATTCTAAATGATGAAAATAATTGGAATGTTGCTGAAGTGCTGACTGATAATTCAGACTAGATTGGCCTTTTGTGTTAGTCTTGCTGATTGAAATTAAATTTTTACTTGTAGGTTTTGCAGACAACTCTCCTATTTAATACAAGATTTTTATATAAAAATTGAATTGCTGTGTGTTGATGTTAGTAACTTCAGCCGCCTTAATGTGAGGCAGGCTTTACAGTGGCTGAGACACGACAGGAAGGAGAAAGTGACCAGAAATTGCCCGAGTAGTTTCTACATCCTACTAATGTTGACTCACGTCCTTCTTCCTTACATCAGCTCAGACCATTGCAGAGTACTGGGTGATGTATTTACTGATTTTGTTATCACACAGCACAGAGAGCACTGCTAGAATGTCAGAATTTAGTGGGCCAGAATTTTTAGTTAAAAAATAGAGAAAACTTGAATTTTACAGGTGAATTGGGCAGCTTTTTACTGAGGAGTTTAGTACTTAAGAAACCAACCATAAAAGAGGATAAAGGAATTGAACATGTGAAAAGCCCTCTGAGATACAAACTTTCAAAGTTTTGAATGGAAATCTTATGACATTTTCATTTTTAGCTAGGATATTTGGAATATATAATTATTCAGGAAGAAATCTGGAACAATCTGAAAATGTTGTAAGGTGACTGAAAGCATCTGGACCCTAATTGGAGCCTTGCTTCACCTCCTGTTTGTTTGTCATTGTACAAATAAGGCTGAGTTGGGCATGCTTGCACGAGTCTGGGCTACTGCCAGTCTTCCCGGCAGACTGTCCTGGTTTTATTTAGTGAAGAGGGGCTACCGTGGCAGCTGCTAGAGGCTGCTAGAAGTTGCTCCCCTATGTTCAGTGGTCTCAGCCAGACCTAGGGCAGACCCACCGCTGGCCAGGGACGGCCAATTGTTAGCAGAATGTTCCCTGATAACACCTCTGCAGTAATGTATTTAGGAAGGGGAAAAATGGGAAAAAAAAAAAAAAAGATGATGTGAAGAAGCTGAAGTGAGGGCAGAGAGGGGGAGGTGCGGGCCTTGTGGGCCTTGTGGCCCTCACCCTCTGGCCTCCTGCCAGGCGGCCTTCTGGGCCCGACTCAGCCCAGCCTGGCTGCAAGAAGCGGAGAGATGTGATGAGAACCTGAGAGGCATCTGCCTGCGTGTTGTGAAGAATTTCTGGTGAGAGGAATGGCTGCAGATGCCAAGGTCAGTGAAGAAGGAGAGGGAGGAGTAATGCCGCTCCTGGCCAAGATTCCCCTGCAGCCTTTGGTGACGACCATGGTGGAGCAGGTTGTCCCCCTGCAGCCCATGGAGGCCCACAGAGGAGCAGAGATCCACCTGCAGCCCGTGGAGGACCCCACATTGGGGCAGGCGGATGCCTGAAGGAGGCTGTGGCTCGTGGGGCCTGCGCTGGGGCAGCCAGTTCCTAAGGGATTGCACCCCATGGTAAATCAACCCATGCTGAAGCAGTTCAGAAAGGACCGTAGCCCATGGGAGAGACCCCATGCTGGAGCAGGGGAGGAATGTGAGGAGTTCTTCCGCCAAGGAGGAAGGAGCGGCATAAGCGACAAGTGATGAACTGACCATAAACCCCGTTCCCTCTTCCTCACTGTGCCTCTCTGGGGGAGAAGGAGGTAGAGATAATGTTAAGCCCAGGAAGAGGGAGGAGTGGGGGGAAGTTATCTTGTTCTCTTTCTCATCATCCTGCTTTGGTTTTAATAATAAACAAGTAGTTTTCCCTAAGTCGAGTCTCTTTTGCCTGTAACAGTAACTTTAAGGATCTCTCTCTGTCCTTATCTCAAACCTTTTTCCTTAAATTATCTCTCCCTGTTCCCTTGGAGAGTGTGGGGAGTGAGAGAGAGACTGCGTAGTCTGCTCCTGAGTGGGGCTAAACTATGACACAGACTTACCCTTCTCCCCAAAGAAGTACAGGCTGCTTTTTCCACCGTTTTCTGTTGTGCTAACAGGAGAGTTCATGGAGCCATTTGTGTCCCGCATTCCTCACTGGAAGGCTTGGGAAATCATCCTGTGACTCCTGCTGGACAACCAAAAGCCAGACCCAATATTCCCCCTCTGTTGTCTATAGTCAGGTAAGTGGTGAATAAAGAAAATAGGTCTCATTGCAGGGGAAAAAAAGTCCAACGCAGTTACGGCTTGATGATGGAACAAGCCAAAAGATCTCCTAGGATGTGGACTCAGGAGTTGTAGATTAAAAAATAATTACATCAAGAGACTGGTAATGCAAGTCTTTCTCGGGAACTTTCTTTTTAGTTATTAGGAGAAACTGCAATATATAAGACTAGCAGAGCACATCAAGTCTTTACAAAATCATTTTCCCTTGCTAAAGCTTCTGGCACTTGAAATGGTAAAAGGGCAGCTATAGCTTAGCTCACAAAGCTGCTACATTTTAGTCAGAAGGCAAGGAAATATGGAAAGATTTAAAATAAGTAACAGGAATTGAACATTTGGGGACTGGATTACACCAGACACATCAAGCCTGCTTTTTATTACTCAGCTCAGTGTCTGAGCATTATATATAAATAGGGATGCAAGGTAATTTCTTACGCTCTCTGCATGGTTCAGGCCATTGTGCAGGTAATGAGAACAGTGTGGGATATAATCCTGGAATCCCAACAGGAGCTGGTTGCCAATGTGATGACAAGGAAACCCACACCCTCCTAGTTACCTTTGGTCATAGGTCTTTATAACCTATGGAAAAAAACTAGTATCTTCATGTAGCCATGCAGTCTTGTTAAATTTCAGGGTCTGGACAGAAGGAATATTCATTCAACTGGCACCCATCACTTACCTGTTCATGTTTCTCCTGTTGCAGACATCACGAACCACGAGTCACACGCAGTCAGTCAGCAGCATGCAGATTGAGGCCTCTAGATGGGGTGCATCTTTAATATGTGATCACAGCATGGCAGAAAGCCCATGGAACAGCATATGTTTGGGACCTAACATGCGGTTTGAGATGTAGACACCTTTTCTGGCAGGCCTGATGCTGCTGGTATGAAACTTCATGGGATCAAGTTCTGCTTGTTTTACGGACAATGAGCTGGCACTTGTCAGTGAGCTCAGCAGTATCCAGACTGGTGAAGTCCATTGTACTCAAGCAGATCTCTCCATCTAGAACAGTCTTGAAAGGTGACCGTGGATGGCCAAGGAGGCTCTCAGCAGGCAGACAAGCCTTGCTCCTTCATATTGGCATGGATAATTTGTCTTAATAACAGCAATGACAATAGAGTACTTGTTATCATATTCTTTCCTTCCCAAGTAAGCTATTTTTGGAAGTTAATGTGCAGCTCAGATTGATGGTCCATGCTGCCACAGTCTGATTTCAGTCAAAGGATTTATCCTTTGTATTCCTATATCCTCCTGTCTTTTTCAGTTCTACCTAACAAGAACGCTCTTGTAGCTAAAGGCAGGAAAAAAAATCTGTCATTTACACAGCTATCCCTCTACCATGCCTTCCCCTTCTTTTTGTCTTGCTCTCTCTCCTTTAATTGGTATAGAGAGAAAACATTTAGCAATCTCTCTCCCTCTTTCCCCTCATTAGGCTAAGGATGACATATTATTTTTCCATAGTGTCTTTAGGAGCACACTATAGCAGCCAGTGCTCATTATTAACACTAGAGGAAGCAAAAGCTGGTGGCTTGATCCTGGATTTATGTAGGTGCATGTAAATGAGAAGACATTTCTTTGAAATCAGGTACAATACAGCAGTGAAAAATCAATGGAGATCAGAACGTGGCTTGGTGACTGTTTTGAGCTTCTCTAAGTGCTCATGTTATCTTATACCCCTATTGTTTCTAATGAAGGGAGGCTTCAGGTACAATGACATAAACAGATAGACCTCAGGCTTTTTACATATTTTTTTTTTCACTTCTTTATGATATATTTTACCTGACTTTGTGTGTCAATTTTCCAGCTTGTTTTTCTCACTTTTATCTATATACTGACAAAGCCATGTCCAGCAAATTCAACATTTTTTGCTTGAAACTAGAACTGTTCTCTTTCCTTTTTTCCCAGCCTCCCTACTTTTTCTTTTTCTTTACTTCCTTTGCTTTTTTGCCTTCCTGTCTTTCTTTCTTCCCCTTGGAAAAAGGTACTAATTAGCTCTAATAACCTATGTACACTTCAGTTACTGCTGCTAGTTGCAATCAAACTTATCACCCATTTTTTACTTCTTTGTATTACCATGAAAATATTCTCAAATCTTACAGTCACATTATTGACCTATATTATATTTGTCTATAGGGCTTTAAAAAAATGTGATAATTAACTCACAAATAGTATAGGTTTCTGTACACCTGTGTTGAGTTTGTGTAGTGAAGGGGGCTACAGGGGTAGTTTCTAAGAGAAGCTGCTGGAAGTATCTCCTTTGTCTGGTGGAGCCAGGGCTGCGCCAAACGGTGACGGTGATAGCGCCTCTGTGACAACGTATTTAAGAAGAGGAAACAAAAGCAAAAGCAAGGGAAGAGAGGAGGAGACGTGGGCCTCGCAGGCCTCGCCCTCTGGCCTCCTGCCAAGCAGCTGTCTGTGTGTCCAGGCTTAGCAGAGAGGAGAGGAGTGGAAAGAAGAGAGGAGAGGAGAAGAGAGGAGAGGAGAGAGGATACGTGAAAGGAACAGCTGTAGACACAGAGGTCAGTGAAGAAGGAGGGGAGGAGTAATGTTGCTTCTGGCAAGAATCCCCTGCAGACCATGGTGCAGTCTATGGTGAGGCAGGCTGTCCCCTTGCTGCCCATGGAGGCCCATTGAGGAGCAGAGATCCACCTGCAGGCCGTGGAAGACCCCATGCCAGAGCAGGCAGATGCCCAAAGGAGGCTGGGGCCTGTGCTGGGGCAGCCAGTTCGTGAGGGGCTGCGCCCCGTGGAAAAGGACTCTGCACTGGTATCAGAAACTGAAAAAAATTAATTAATGTCTCAACATCACTAGATGATGGAAAGAACCAAACAAAACATTGACGAACCACAAATGTCTCATTTTACTAGAAAAGTCTCTAATTTTTGCTAAAAGCTTCAATAACTGTGAGACTGGGTATCCTGTTTTTGTACACCTGCCCCGGAAGAGAGCCAGGCCCTGTGCATGAGCTCAAACCCTGGACAATACCAAGCATGCACACCACTACCAAGTGACCGCACAATGGAGGCCAGTTCTGGGGGATGCAAAATGACTTTGTGGACACTGTCTTGCTGGACATTAGGTAACAACATGCTTCAGATAACCGCATGGCTTATACGGAGCAAGCGGGCTTTGCATTTGCTGAGAGATAACAACCACCACCATGGAGACAGATAGGCAGGATGCAGCAACCACAAACTCCTCTGTCAATGTCTGAGTCTTCCAAAGGTGGAAAGCACCTGTCCTCCTACGATGGAGGGACCTGCGAAGGCCCCCAAAGTGTCAAGAAGGAGCAGCTGGTGCAAAGGACTACAAAAAGGGTTGCCACATGAATCCATGTGTGAATGTCCACCCCACCCACTCAGATGGACCTTTGGGATGCCGATTCTCCATGGTGGCATTTTCACCCTTTTCAGATGTCCACCCCACCCACTCTGTAAGACGGACTTTCAGGACGCTGACTCTCCATGGTGGCATTTCCTCTCAGCTCTTTTTCTTTCTACATCCACCCCACCCACTCCCCCTCTTTCCCTCCTCTACCCTCTCTCTCTCTTTCCCTCCTCTCCTCTCTTTCTCTTTCTCTTTCCCTCATTACCCTTTGTGTGTGAATGAAATAAAGAACCAACATATGCGTTTGACACCATTGTGTTTTAATTCTGTAACTGAGAAACTTGCACCTCTCACGACTGGACCTTTATCACTTCATGAAAACTGGAGAAGTTTGTGAAGGACTGTAGCCCATGGGAGGGACCTCACACTGGAGCAGGGGAAGAGTGTGAGGAGTCCTCCCCCAAGGAGGAAGGAGCAGCAGAAACAACGTATTATGAACTCATGGCAACTCCCATTTCCCATCCCCCACCCTTCTGCACTGCTCAGGGGAGGTGGGGAAGATGGGAAGGGTGAGCAAGTGGCTGCATAGTGCTTAGTACTGAGTGGGGCTAAATCACAACACCACCAAAGAAAAATTATTTTTAATTTCTGATTTGGACAAAGCAGGCTAAGTGGAAGAAGAAACTGTATTTAATATTCAACAGAGTGAATGGAAAGGTGGGTAAATGCAAAATGGATACATTCAATAGTCATTGCCTACAACTCATTTAGAATCATAGAATCATAGAATGGTTAGGGTTGGAAGGGACCTTCAAAGGTCATCTAGTCCAACCCCCCTGCAAGGAGCAGGGACATCCCTGACTAGATCACGTTGCTCAGAGCCTCATCCAGCCTGGCCTTGAACGTTTCCAGGGATGGGGCTTCCACCACCTTTCTGGGCAACCTGTTCCACTGTTCTACAACTTGCATTGTAAAAAATTTTTTCCTAATTTCCAATTTAAATCTATCCCCCACTATTTTAAAACCATTACTCCTTGTACTCTTGCAACAGGCCCTACTGAACAGCCTCTCCCCATCTTTCTTGTAGGCCCCCTTGAGGTACTGGAAGACCACTATCAGGTCTCCCCGGAGCCTTCTCTTCTCCAGGCTGAACAGCCCCAACTCTCTCAGCGTGTCCTCATAAGAGAGGTGCTCCAGCCCTTTTATCATCTTTGTGGCCCTCAGGATTATTATTAACAGGATTATTAAGAAATCAAAGTTCCTACAAATTTTAAGCGTGAGTTTTAATGTGTCTATTGACTTCCATCAGAGGTGTTTAAATACTTTAAGTTAGTTAGCAAAGTCTCATATTATGTCTGAGAGTGAGAAAAATATTATGACCTTCATACAAAAGAATATATGGAGGCATGGGGGAGTAAAGTGGCTACTAGAAGTCCACAGAATCACAGTTGCATCTAAAATAAACTAAAATTGAGAAAAACTTGGATGAGACTGGAGCCCTGTGTGGATCATGTGTGGCCTTTGTTTTCATCCCCTTTGGTATTTTCCACCCCAAGCCTAAGTCCACAGGCTCTGCTGTTGGCCAAAGTCAGTGGGTAGGCTTCAGTGTCCCTGAGGTGTGTGTAGCCCTCTGTATGGAGACATCACTTTCAGAGTTATGCCACAGCAATACGCATGCTCATAGAACTTACAGGCAAATAAAGAGTGTCAGGACCTGACTCCATTCCTCTGAAATAGGTACAA
The DNA here is from genome assembly GCF_036417535.1 of Chlamydotis macqueenii. Taxonomy (NCBI): domain Eukaryota; kingdom Metazoa; phylum Chordata; class Aves; order Otidiformes; family Otididae; genus Chlamydotis; species Chlamydotis macqueenii. The sequence continues at coordinate 27,862,979 of NC_141558.1, forward strand.
AACTAAGGATGGTTTCAGTGAAGGGAGAGCTGAGCCCAGCATCCCACGCCAGCAGATCTTGCAAGGCAGCCTCCATGCAGATTCAATCACTGGCCTCTCTGCTGAGACTGTCAGCAAAGGTGCCAATTAGTGCCAGTTGTGATGATGATTTTTGTGATGCCGACACCTGTCCACTATGAACTGGACTGTGACCACATTCACATTTCCCATTAGATGCTGAGCAGCTGTCAGACCGTAGCAGGACTAAATGATGTATTATCTTCTGTGCACATCAGTAAGCCAGACAGGCTGTATTGTCTCTAAAATGGCTTTCATGTCAAATTATTTTAATCTCTCTTTAATAATGTAACTGACTCGTTGCTTTGATTTTAGTGTGTTTTCTAGCTCATGGATTATTTATTCATATAATATCAAGTAACATTCTGTGACAAAACAAAACAAACTCAACTGCAAGTATAACCAGATTTTGAGCTGCTGGCACAAAAAGCACGCTTGCAAAAATGTACTTATATAGCCTTTTAGCAGCATCTGGAGGTATAAATTGCATAATTCTAAACCTATCTGACTTCCTGCACAGTTCCAGCTTGATGGACACAGAGACTTATACAAAGGAGTGTTTACAATAGACATGTACAGATTTTTAATGCATGCAGTTTGAATACAGTGCATCAGTTCACTTTGGAGCACAAAAGGAGCTTTTTATATGCAGATGTAAAACAGGTATGTATGTGTGCAGATCCTGACCAGAGGACTATTGTACAAGGAGGAGTTAGTGACCCACCCAGCAATTACCATTTAGCAGGTGCAGGCCTGCACTGTGCTGTGCACGCAGTGTGACCTTCAGATCTGTGTTGTGCTGTGCCCATCCACTGGCCACAGGACAGACCTGGCTGGCTGGTTGTGACAACGCAGCCTGTGGGCAGCTGCCACTCGGTCCCACCGATTGTACACCTGCGGGTCCTTGCCTTTATCTAAAACAGCAGCAATGAATTCTCATGTGCACATCTCTTTTGTTTGATAGTGAAAAAGATAAATGGACTTATTTTATTTTAGAATAACCTTACAAGAGCTCAGAAATCTGAAATACTGGGTAACCTTTACACGGACAGGATCTGCACAGGATGCTGCACCCTGCTTGAAGGCCCGTTCGATAGTGCATAACTTGAGGTTCCCAGCATCTGAAGGGATGTAAGACTATCTGTGCTAACCTCTTTTTCTTTATAGTGTTAGCTGCAATAAATGGTATTTTAAGCAATACTTCACAGAGTCTGAGTGCCCGTCTTACTGGGATTACAATAACCAGCACCTCCTGGTGCAAAATCATGTGTGTGGGAGCATGTGTATTGAATGTGGTCTGTTGTGTTTTGATGTTTCTCTTTTGTGATCTTACTTCAATATGACACCTTTCCCATCAGCCACATCATTTTTCATCTGCTGTTAATTTAACAAATATACTTCACAGAGGATTAGACGATCCTTTGCTTTGAGATGTTTTCATAGGTTCACAGATCCAATATTTTACATTCAACTTTTACTCTTCACCTTCCTCATTAAAGAAAGACTTCATGGAAATGCCCAAATAAGTGATGAAAGGAGGTGCCTCTTAAATTTTAACTTCAAATTGGTGTAGTGGTTCATAAGATGTACTTGATTATTTTGGTAATTTTTCAAAAAAGAATGGCTGTGATCACCTAGTGGAAAAAATCAATTTCATGAAATAAATAAATAAGGCTACATAATGTGTTCAAGGTGCTCCCCATATTACATAGTGTGTGATATCGTAATAGCATTTTGCATAACCCTGAGCAAACTGAAGAGAGTGTAACAAAACTCATTGTCTTAAACTCATGTATTGGACTCACTCTCTGAGAAATCCTAGAGTTGTGTGACTACACATTGAGTCTCCCCCTCAATACCCTGGATTCTCTACTCAGTTGTTTCCTAACCATGATCTTTTAAGAAATTGATACAACAGCATATATTTTATTTTTTCATAGCAAAAGTATATATAGTCAGAATCCTTAGTAATCCAAATTATAAAAATTCATGGATTTCTATTGTGAATAAAAATCAGGAACTGGAAAAATAGTTTCATTTATTATTTTCTGTAGGTCGCATACTTAATGGCTGATATGTCTGGTTGGGAAGCAGAAAAGAGCTATTTGTAGTCGTTTCAGTTTCAAGGACTATTAGCTAAATCACAAGGAACTTGATAGAAAACTTGTATCTTAGTGGATTTTTTTTTCTAGAGAGATGGAAAACATTAATTTCTGTGGACATTTATTAAATGAACATCCATTAGGGATTTTTTTTTTGTCTGTAGTTTTGCAAAACCTTTGAAGTTTTAAAATAGGTTGCGCATTGCAATGCACGGAAAAAGCTATCCTACTTTATAGTTGCAAAACAAAGGATGGAAAATACATTTACAATCTCCAGTGGAAAATAAAATCACCTAAAGAAAAGAAAAAACCCAAGTATATATATATATATATATATATATACACACAGATATATATATATATATTCACTTGAGACATTGAAAACACATTTTGGATATGTTCATTTTATCTCTTTTGACCAAAGCAAAATGGCTTTTCTCAGCAAGATGCTGCATGTAATGTACCATGGAGAATTTTTTTCAAATGTATTCCCTAGATGGTGTGGAAAAAAAAGAGATTCGATATGATTTATACTTGTGAGCTTGTGCAAACCCATGTAGTTCTACTTCAGCCAGTAACAGTTCAAGACAGATATCTTTTGGAATAATATAAAGTGTTTTCTTTAACAATTATGATTATCTTTTTAATATATAACTTTTTACATTCTTATGTAATAGCAGACTACTCATATCTTATGTGGAATGGATACAAGTAACTAATAAGGGTGCACGCCATATACTGTTTTTTTTATTATTTTTAAGCACAGCATTTGTTAAGTTGTCATAATAAGATTTAACATGAGGACCCTGATGGGGTATTTTAGTGTTAAAATACAACACCTCAAGTTCCAGAAGTTTTTTTTCTCTCCTTAGACCTATAAAGTAAAAGGGAGAGTCTTCATGTAGGTGATTTAAGGAAGCAAATTGTGATGGTTCCTTATATTAATCAAATTGTTAACAACCTACAGGATATATTACAAATTCCTTTGCCCTCAGTCAGTTCTGTACCGTCAGGGACTCTCCAAAGCAGGACATACGCAATGCGTTGTGTGTTGCAATACATTCTCTCTGTTCTTAGGTCTATTTAAACAGAAGCTATAAAATCTACATTTTAAGCAGTGCTGATGCAGTGCATTATTTGTTGCAGTTCAACACAGTTAGCATTTTCGAGAACTCATTGCACTGTGTACCTTCTGTTAATGTGTCTTAAAGACTAGAAAATATTGATGGAAACTGGGTCATATAAGCAGGAAAATGTGTTGTAAAAGACCTGATACGAGTAGCATGTGTGTTGGCTCTTTGGTTAGCTTAGGTTTTTGAAATCTAGGCAGGATCCGCAGCCTGAACATGAAAGCAGAAAGAGATTTATTCTGTACAGTTTCATCATCTTGTTACAATCTTTGTCCTAAGAAAGGAAGATGGAACCTTGTGCCATTTTCAGTTCTTGTTTAATATCTTCTTCACGGGAAAATGCTGCCAGTATATTAAACTCATCTGTTCTTTCGGATAATAAGGATGTAATGTACCATTTTGACCTTTCCAAATGCTGTGTTTCAAATTGCCGTTCATTAGATTTTTTTTTTCCTTGATTAAAGTCTCACTAACCTGTAGAAACAAAATGGAATAGGACCTAGTTAAGGCATAGCATATCAAGCATGATCAAAACAGAACGACACATTTGTATAGCTCAAGGGCTATAACAGACATTAACACTTTTTGTGCTACATCATTGCTGTACTCATTCGTAACAAAAAAGTAAAATTATGTTTATTTAAATTTTCCTCATGACAATCCAGAGTCTGAAGCTGAAGAGCTTCTGTCTGGTTCAAAGTTTAATGTTTAGAATAAGAAAGACTCTATTTCTGGGATCTGTAGAAAAGGTTCAGAGATGAAGTTGTAAGAGAGCTGAATTATAATTCTTAAATGAAAATGTAATTAAATGATAAAATATATATGACTGAGGGCTAGATCCTGTTAACCTTATTCATCATTGTTGATTTACAGATTCTTAAATTGAGAAACAGATATTAACGGCAGAAGAAATTATAAATTATTGCCAAATCTAACCTCCGCGTCCCCAAAATTTCTCTATCAGCCTCTGTAGCTTCTGTATGAGATGTAGTGTATCTTCCAGAAGAACACAGATTGCTCCAGTGGTTAAAAGCTCCCATTGTTAATTTGGTGGAGGATGGACAGAATGGAATTCTTGACTCCAGCTAATTATACATTCCTTCCTCTTAAATTAGCTCTTAATTGTCAGAAATCCTTTTTTGCCTGTAGGTATCTGAAGGCTGTAATCAATCTACTTCTCAGTCTTGACTGAATTAGTAGAACTTATTTTGTTTCTTACTGTTGGTGCATTTTCTTTAAATTTTGCTAATTTCAGAACTCATTTCTATACATTTTTTTTTTTTTCAATAAACCATACTGGCACATGGCTTTCCAGTAGAAGTTTCACAAATGTGAACAAATAATTGTGTGCCAATTTCTGAATACTATTTACCTATTTACTCCTACAAGAATTACATTGGCCTTCAAATAATATCCCACTCATAATTCATATCCAACTTATTATCTGTAGTGACACTGTGTTCTTCTCCAAATTATTATTTTTCTGGCTAACACAGAATTAAAACAGACTAATCCCAAAATAAACTGTTAAACAAAACAAAAAGTAAGACACAAGCTGTCCCTTTGTGTACAATTAAAAAAAAGTTAATACACTGCTCACTTTGTTCACCATTTGGTTTTGCTCTCTAAATGCTTGCATTAGTGGGACTGTAAACTGAAAGTTTAACTCTTTAGGCTGGTTTCCACTTCTTTTTCAATAGTGAAGCGGTTTTGCTTACTGATAACCTCTGATCAGGAGAACTGCCCAGCATTGGGATTGGTGTTACATACATACTTAGTGATAAAATGACTGTTAATTGTCCTCCTGAGAGAGAATAACTCAATATTGGTGTCGATGTTATGAATGCCTCCAGAGGGACTGCTCTATCTATCAGAGCAATTTAACTGTTGTTTACTTTTGCTGTCTCTGTAGAAATCAGTATGCGTTTTAAAAGCACTAGGTAAGAAATTTTGTGTTAGCACTTATCAAACCAAAAGATACAACAGGAAAAATATATTGGTGTAATACAGGAAACCGCCTAGTCTGGGCAGTGAATTTCTTTTAAGTGGTTTGTATCACACCCACAAGTATTAAGAGATGAGCATGCAGATGCAATGACAGGTAACAATTCACATTATTCTCTGTAGGAAAACGGATGAGTATCATCAAGAAAAGCAATAGCTTAAAGTTCTGTGTATAACACACTTCCTTAGATACATTTTTTCATAAGCCTGAACATTAGTATTAATGAAAAACATATTTACCTAGAAAAGAAGCAGAATTCCAAGAAGTAGTTTTAGCTGTGAGTTATACCAGTTGGTTTGTGCTGTAATGTTTATTCCCAGGAGAAGGCAAATCATCAATCAGGAAGGGTTTACAATGAAACTAGGTACTATATTAACTGTTTTCTCACTTTCAGTTCATATACACAGCTCAGTATCTAAAGGAAGGAGCAAAGCCAAAGCAAGTCATTTAAGACCCTGTCAGAGGTCTGGTATTCATGTGTACATGCGAGTGGGTAACCAGGCACATGCACATATAGTGACCAAAATGCGTACTTACAACTTTTTCTAGCCTCCATGTATTCAAAATAGGAATATGATGTATCATCACAGACTGTCTTGTTCTGCCTGAGGATTCCTTCAAAACAATAAAATGCATATAAGGAAAAAACATTTTTTACAATGAGGATGGTAGAACAATGGAACAGGTTGCCCAGAGAGGTGGTAGATGCCCTATCCCTGGAAACATTCAACGTCAGGTTGGAGATGAGCAAGCTGATCTGTTTGGAAATGTCCCTGCTTCTTGCAGGGGGGTTGGACTAGATGACCTTTGAAGGTCCCTTCCAACCCTATTCTATGATTCTATGATTCTAATTTTAATCCGAGGCACTAAAGACTACGGGTATGAGCTAATTACCATAGTCTTATCTTAAGTAACAACATAAACCATGAGAACCTCCTGCTTAATCTATAGATTCCTTGGAGGAAACATGCCGGAGTTGTTCTCCTCTTTCTTGATAAACCACAGTCCTTGTCATGCTTCCCTAACAGAGCAGTACAAGGAAAAGACTGGAAATCCACAGCACTGTGAAGGGCTACTTTGCCCATCTACATGAATAATGTGAAACTGTTTAAGGTTCATAAATGTTTTGTTCTGAGCTATTATAAAACCAGCCACCTATAAAATAGAGCCATATGGCTCTTCCTCTTCTCAGAATGAGATTGCTGTCACTTCGCCTACTTTAAAGTGCTACATGCAGATCTACACAAATGCATCCTATCGACAGCAAGATGAGGCACTTTCATTTTTTTGCCTCATATCCAGCCTACATAAACTTCAGCATCATTGATTTTATGTTTTGTTTCCAAGGGACTGTGAAAAAAGAGCCTGGAGAATAACAAATGCACAAATACCATTCAAAACGGGAGGGAAGAAAGAGTGAAGTCTAATCAAACAAGCATGAACAGTTGAGATATGGTATTTTGACAGCATTAACTAGTGACAGCTTAATTTTTCAGGGCATTCTGGCTTTTAGTTAGAAAAATAGAATTTTATCAATGGATTGTAAGGTTAAGGTTTTTTCTTATTTTCATTTCTTTTTCCTTTTTTTCCCCTTCTGCTTTCTTTTCTTATCTTCATTTTTAATTCCTTTTTTTTTTTTTTAGAAAAGTCCCACAATTTTCTGAAAGAGTTAAACAGCTCAGCCTCTTGACATGAGTTATATAGTTTTTCAATAGAAATCAGCTTCCCTGGTAGCTGGATAGATTTCCTGGTAGGAGGAAGACTTTTCCATAATAAATTTGGGTTTGAAGTTAGATGTCAGGCAAGTTTCTTCAGACTCAGTTGTTCAAATGCCACTTTATGCTTGCTTGTCAAGCCATTAGATCCTTGTATTTACTTTTATTTAATGCAAATTTCCTTTATTTTTCATAGGCAATGAAGCAGTCCATAATCACTGACCCATTTTGAAAAAAGACAAGCCTTTTAATTCCTGCAGGATATTTCTTAACCTTGCAGTACTCACCAAAGTGGCATGCAGGGATACCTTATGAACACAAGTAGTAGAACTGCACAACAATGATGAAGTAAACTTGGCTACTTAAAATACAAATGATTAAAAATTCCCAGGTACGTTTGTGATTCTGGGAATATTCTTCATATTTTTTTTCACAAAAAAAATGTGGCTTTAATATTCAGAAGTAAAAATACAAACAATTTAAAGAAAATTTTAAAAATTTACAAAAAATTTTTAAAAATCCTACAAATGGTGGCTGTGATTGTCTATATTTTGCATTTTGAAAAATTAGGAAGAATTCTCTTTTCTGAGCAAGAAGTACAAATATCATTCTACAATAGATACTAACCCCAGGTTTTGGATCCTCTTTACTGGTATTGTTGCTGGCACAGAGAGTCTCTCAGACCAGAAATCAAAGGTTATTTTTTTTCACACATATTTGTGTCCTGTTTGCCTGTCACAGTCCAGTGGATGGCATATGGTTGTGTGCACACCCACGGCCAGCTCAGCGTTCTCAGCTCTTAAATTCATTTCATGGCTATGATTAAAGAGGTTCAGTCTTATTTTTCTGGCCTTTCTCCAGATGAATAAGTAACAGTGTGGCAAAATCTGGAAAGATATGAATTATATGACAGTAAAATAATAAAATCAAGGATAAAATGTACTACTGTACAAAGTATAAATACAAATGCAATGTACTATGTCAACTCCAGTGTCAAGGCAGCAGCCATAATATAATATGATTTTATATTGTTTTCTAAGACCTTTTTGATAAGAGTAAGGGTGCAGAAAAACTAGATTTCCCCTGAACAATATCAGTATATGGGTTATTTCCAATTATGAAAATTAGAAGTCATAACCACTGGGAACAGCATTTTGCCCTGTTGGAGGCACCGAATAGATCCCCAACAGCTGAAATTCACACAGCTTCTTATTTAACATGCCAAGAACTACCTTCCTTTACCCTGGGGTTAAAGTGATGTCTAGTAAAATTACACTCTATTTTGAAAAGGGAAATAGGTTAATATTGACACTAGGATTCAGGGTGTTGTTTTAATACTGCCTAGAATTTTGAATTTCTTATGACAGAGTAGGAATGAAAGTAAAACTTGCATATTTGCATAGACAAAAAGTAATTATTTTGATAATTTTGAAGTCATATGGAAATTCTAATGCAGAGATCTAAAATTTAATTCCTATCCTAACAACAAATATGAAAACCTTCCTTTCTTCTTACACAGTATAATGAAATCTAATGTGTCGAGAAATTAATAGAAGATGAAAATAGAGCATGAAAAGGACTTATTAAAAGAATTAAAATTGCACTTAGGGGTATTTTACTAATTTTTCTTTTTATTGTTTTGTGGCAGTTTCAAAGCATCAGTCTTTTGTAGGTGGACAATCCCAGTCTTCCCTGAAACTTACTTAGAGTTACTTCCCAGCCAAATACATTTGTGGAATTAAAAAAAAATTGAGGGGACACTGAGAACCTGTGATGAGCATATGTAAAGCCAGGCAGAATCCAGTTTCCCTGTGATCTTGCAAAAGGCAGTGCCTGGTGACCACCTCAGGCTCCAAGGAGCTGCTGGTTCGGAGAGGTAACTGCTGGCTCCAATTTGCAATTACCAATCCATTACTTTTAGGAGCAGTGGCTGCAGGAAACCCCCTTACTAGGCAGGCTGACATGGAGCACTTGGTTCCTTGTCCTCCTGCGATGGAGCTGGAGGAGCTCCAACAACTGTTAGAGAACCCGGCATGAGGCTGGGAGCAGTGACTGGAGCGTGGCTTGGGAAGAGGAAGACTGGAAGCCTCAAAACCCCAGCAAGGCTTGATTATGGATTGTCCTACTGGGAGCCATACAGCCTGAAAACTACAGCACAAAATAGAATGGGCAGATCACTGCTTGAGCCTCATACTGCATTGTATGTATAGTATCAAAATAAAGACTTGATTTCAAATCTCCAAAGTTTTGGATTGGCTTGATTTTGATCACTGCTGTCCTTTGTGGTCACTATGGCAAATAGCCAGTGCATTTCCAGTCCCGCATAAGGAATGCTAGTTATGCACGTAACGCTGAAAGTGGGGAAAAAAAAAAAAGTATTGGGAGGCCAACAACAAAGAATGAGGCGTTCCATTTTTTGTTGATCCAAACATTTGTGTTTCTGATTTAGGGACTATTGCTCAGCAGATGCCAATTTTTTACGTTTCAGGAAATGGTACCTCTGGTATGTATGAAGGGCTCATCCTGAAGTGAGTCTTCTTGATCTCTATAAATATTTGGAGTTGGTATGCTACTTCAATGGAATTAATAGAAATCATGGAGATTTTTATTGGTACACAGACTACACTCCACAGAACACCATTGAACTGACTTCATGTAGCCCATTTATTAAACTATCTTCTGTGCTTTTATATTTAGCACAGTATAATTTTAGAGACAGATCTTAGAACCTACACAGTTTTGCTTAGACTCACTGAGGTGAATAGGATTTCTCATTACTGTAGTAAGATATGACTTTTTTTAAAAAAAAATTTCACTTTCTTTGTGAGTCTGACACTGGAACTTCCTTACAAGTATCAGTTCATGGAGTTGTACAGTTACTCAGAGTACTGGGAGAGAAAAGAGCATCTCAGAAACCACAACAGGCAATTATTCATAAAGGCTGATGATTTAATGACATCTTTTATAGCTTATGGTAAGTCAACTCTTTGTGGTTTTAGTAAAAAGCTTAAATAAGTTCTCATATTTATTTTTCAGGGTTATTACATTTATCACTCTTAACTGTCTTTTGCTTGGATCAGGATCATTCAAGTATTTTTAAGTATATGCCTAAATATATTACTGTTTATTCTTGTGTTACCCTTTACTGTCCTTTTGTCCTTGACAAAAAGTTTTACTGTCCCTTTTCTAGATTCTCAGAGAACTTGTTGTGCCAAGAAATTTACATGTGATGGAAATATCTGCCCTTTTGTTGAAGGACAGGCATATGCAGTATTCTACTGATGTATGTATATCTCTGAAGCATACACAATACATTCTTTAAATTAATGATTTGCCACAGTATTGTTACACTTAGCTCATTCTGCCAGCTGAATCCACAGATACTGGGATGAGTTGAATGCCTATCTACAGTTAGCAAATATTTACAAAATAACTGTTTTTACTCAAAAATATATTTACGAGAATGCTAAAATATTACAATATTACAGAAAATATTTTGGGGGTACAGAAACAGTAGAAATGCTGAGAAAGAGACCTGGAGCACGAGAAGAGTAAACACAGATAACATTTTTTCTATCTAATTCAGGATCCTTTTTCTAGTGTTGTCATTATATGATGCATCAGAAGAAATCTTTCTGATTTCATAGACAAATCTTACAGTACCTCAGTAGTGAAAATGCTCAACTCAACTACCAATTAAACAACCAGTCACAAAAAATCTTGCTCTCTGTACTATGTCATTATCGTCACAATTTAAAAATCGCTCTGGACAAAGATTGATTGTGAGAGGATAAGAAGCTGGATGAGATTCTGATAACAAGCAGTAGGAGTGACTGGAAAGCCATATTAGAAGACTAATATTGCACCACCTTGCTATTCATATAAAGACTGATGCTGCAAATACTTTAATTAAAATATAACAATATGGCTGAAAGTGAAATGTCAAATAGGAAGTACAAAAAAATATAAGTAGGGTAGATCTGAAAAGAAGTTAAATTTCAGAGAGGGTGTTACAGTAGGCAACTGAGAAATATACTGGTATGCCAACATGCATTTTGACAAAATGCAGAATTATATACTTCAGAAATCTGGATGCTAATATATATTATTTGATTTTAAATTCATTGGATTAATGGAAAATATACAGAAGTCATTGTGTCCATCCCAATAGAAACAACTGTTCAATACATAGCAGATGTCCAAGAAACAGCAAATAGCTGAATGTGAAGTGCAGTTAGAATATTGGACTCAGGCGTGCCTGAGTCTGCATCTAAAATACTTGAAAAATTCTAGTGGCTAAAATGTCAGTGCTCCCTATTTATGAAAATCTTACTACTCATTTAATTTAGAAACAAGCAAAACCAAAAGAGTTCAGAGAAAAACAAATTTTTTTTTTAAATGTAAAATGAACTTGAACAAGTCACTAAGACAAATTATTCGTAAGCATGAAACTAAAACTCTTCTAATATACATCATAAATATGTGTTTATGGGCAATGGCAACAGCCATAATTCTGACGAAAGCACATCTCCCTACCCTCCCTAAAAAGAATGAACAGACCAAACCCCACTTTAATCTTCTAGAGGAAGTCTGGTGTTGAACTCCCTTCTATACATTTAAAAAAGAAAAAATCTAAAGTGATGTGACATTTTTAATTTTAAAAAAATACAGAATGTAAAACCTTATCCTTTAAGGGAAAAATGAGCCATCAAATTCCTGAGACTGGGGAGGAAATTGCTCTGTTGGTACAGCTATTTGTCCTGAGGAACATATCTCTACTGGGCTGCTGTTAAAATGTCTGATATTCCTAAGTATTCACTTAGCTCAGGTTTTGGCACTGGTTATCCAACAGGTCGGTACATCCCTCCATCTGAACAGAGAACCTCCTCTGTTCATCAGTGTAATTACTTATTTCACCAAATCCACTATGCTGAAGTGGAACATGAAGCTACAGCGCACTCACAACACATGCAGTACTTAACCTCTGCTCCGTTTCCTGAGAGACAGGGGTGGTTCATGCTGACAGTTTTAGTTTTTAATCCTTATAGAATCATAGAATCATAGAATGGTTAGGGTTGGAAGGGACCTTCAGAGGTCATCTAGTCCAACCCCCCTGCAAGGAGCAGGAACATCCCTGACTAGATCAGGTTGCTCAGAGCCTCATCCAAGCCTGGCCTTGAACGTTTCCAGGGATGGGGCATCCACCACCTCTCTGGGCAACCTGTTCCAGTGTTCTACAACTTGCATTGTAAATAATTTTTTCCTAATATCCAATCTAAATCTACCTCCCTCTATTTTAAAACCATTACCCCTCATCCTATCACAACAGGCCCTACTGAACAGTCTCTCCCCATCTTTCTTGTAGGCCCCCTTGAAGTACTGGAAGGCTGCTATAAGGTCTCCCCGGAGCCTCCTCTTCTCCAGGCTGAACAGCCCTAACTCAGCCTGTCCGCATAGGAAAGGTGCTCCAGCACCTTTCATCTTCATGGCCCTCCTCTGGACCATCTCCAGCTGGTCCATGTCCTTCTTATAACAGTATGAGTATGATCTGGATTATTTCTTGTCTACATAAATGCTAATAATTTGTTGCCTGTTTTAATATTCTGGAAAATGATGCATATATTACCAGCCCCTACTTGACTATAGCTTAAAAAAAGAAACAAACAAGTCAAAAGCTAGATTCAGTTTGGAGGCTTCAACTTCATGTAGGCATGATGTTAAAGCAATATAGAGTGTAAAATCTGTTGTCCTGGCAAGGAAACTTCCTGTGTTAACATCTGCCTTTCTGCTCAGGTCTGGACATAGGAGTTTTCAGGAACTGCTCCAAGTCATCCTTGTAAGTCTGTGTTGCCACCTGATTTTGCAGCAACTGATACTCCTAGAGCCTTTATGGGCAGCTTCTATGCAGGCACTGTTAAGATTCACACTATATTTCTTGTCCCTTGCCCAAGTTTCAGTTTGTCATGCTAGGCAACATTTGAGATTCACAGCTTTTTATTTTTCAGAGAAAAAAAGTCTTTCATCTTCTCTTGCTTTATGTTACCACCTTCCACTTCCATCCTGAAATTCCTACACTTTTAACAGTCCCGTTTGCTTTCTTAGTGCATTCATCTAGGGAATAACTAAGAGAACCCAGTTGCTTGTACTCAGGAATCACTGTCCTTACTGAAGTCTTTGAATTTGTAATTATCTTATGATAATTACAATTATCCTTTACTGCACCATTTTATCTTCAAAAATGTTTTATTTCTTAAAATGTCAGTTACAGAAGTATATTAGGGGAGACATCCAGAGCATGCACATACATCTGTGGAGATGCATATTTATTTCTTCACAAGAAGATGAAAGTATTGGGGAATGGACCTCCAGCTCTGATTAAGGTTGTAACCACTATCTATTCATACCATAATATTAATCCTATTTCCATGAAGACTGCAATTTTAAAGTTGCAAAAGCTGACCTACGCCAAAATTGCTTTAATGCATCTCTGTGGAAATGTCATATCAGCTCCACAGGAGCAGCGATTAGCAAAGGTAGCGTAACAGAAAGGTCAGGAAACTGCAGCTGAAGTACTATTGCACTGTGTGGGAGATAGGCATTTCAGAAGAGTATATATATATATATATATTTCAGAGATAAATTTGGTTTTACTGTCCCAGCAGTGGGAAAATCAGCTCTTAAATGAGAAGTCTACTTCTTTAATGGCTGGTATACCGTGCAATACTGAAGACTTTGAAACTGTGTGGGTTAAGTTAGTGCCCATTTTTAGATATTTCGGCATAGTGAAGTTCATAACAGACATTTTAATTCCAAAGTCTGCAGACATCTCATGCATTATCTGTACATTATCAGAAAGACAGAAGGGAAGCAAGAAAGGTGTCAACTCTAACTGGATTAAGAAATGTTAGAGAACTGATGAAGACTATGATGGGAGAGAAAAATCTCTTTGAGTAGACTGGAAAATAAAAGGCAAAAGCTGGTAAAAATACACATTTTTCTGTGGTCAGAAGAGGCTGCACCTTTCCCAAACAGTAGAAGGAGAAAAAGTAGAATTGTGGTATTATTTGCTGGGATTAATGAAGGAGTGTTATTTTACACAAAAGCTTGGATCATTCTGTGCAATTGGCATCCCATCTGATTTGTTTAATTCAAAGAAGTTTTACAGAGAACACCTGGAAACACTCTGCCCTTGCTTGCTAGAAAGAAATCAAATACATTCTGTTGGGACAGTATTGAACTTTTAGCCCTGCCAGCTCAGCACAGCTATCACAACACTCAGAGGATAATTTTGATATGCATAGTAATCCTATTTACATTTATTTGTTTTGCTTGAATACAGTAGGCTAGAACTCTATATGGACACTGTCCATACTTAGTCTATCATCCCAAGAGCTCCCAATGAAAGAATCATAGAATCATTTATGTTGGAAAAGACCTTTAAGATCATCAAGTCCAACCATAAACCTAACACTACCAAGTCCCACTAAGCCATGTTGCTAAGCGGCATATCCACATATCTTTTAAATATCCCCAGGCATGGTGACTCAACCACTTCCCTGGGCAGCCTGTTCCAGTGCTTGATAACCCTTTCAGTGAAGAAATTTTTCCTAATATCTGATCTAAACGTCTCCTGATGCAACTTAAGGCCATTTCCTCTCATCCTATCATGAGTTACTTGGGAGAAGAGACTGACACCCATCTCGCTACAACCTCCTTTCAGGTTATTGTAGAGAACTGGTATTCTGTCCAGTTTCCGGCAGCAATAATTTGTTGCTGCAAAATCTTACTCTGCTTCATCTGTTTTGGCCATTCCTAGAGCTTGTGCTCAGCAGAGTGCTTATGGAGGGTGCAGCATATACCAGTTTCTCCACAATCGTGTTCAAGTTCAGAAAAAAATGTAAAAAAAGGTAGTGTTCCCCGCCCCCCCCCCCCCCCCCCCCATTTCACATGTCTAGTTCAAGGTGCACTTTACTCTTCTTGGAAATTTTACAAAAGTACAAGTACTCGAATGGAGTACCAACAGACTCACTAACTTATTCCAACGGTGCATCTAAACACCTGTAAACAATTCAGAAGAGATATAATAAGAGAAAGGGGCAACTGAGGAAAAGTATGAAGACTAGAAGGTGGTGAATGTACAAGGGAAAAAATATTCTCGCCTGCAGAAGCATCAATATTAGTGATGAGGCATAAACCAAAAAGTAGCCACTTGATCTTCAGACTGAGGTTAGTGGACTGGCAATTAGAAAATTATCTTTTTACTTCTAAGTGGATTACCTCTGATTGGAAGTCACCAAGGGACAAAAATCTAGTATTCAAGATGCCTTTTTTTTTTTTAAATGAAGTCACATTTGAAAGAAAGCTGTAATTTGAAATGCAACATTTATTGTTCTTTTCAAGGCAGTGCTAGAAGAAAATCACTCCATATCTTTCTCAATAGCTTTTATATTAGCAAATCCTCATATACTCAAGTGCAAAATTACTGTGAGAGCAAAAGAGAAGAGGTTCTTTTAATTTGCTTTGCTGTTTTGAACATCCAGAGACCTGCAAAACCTGGATAAAAGCCCCTGGTTCATTCATTCACTGGAAGACTTTAGAAACATATCTTTGCTTCTGTTTGAGTGATAACTGCCCAGAGTTGTGAAATTTGGTGATTATGTCAGATGTTAAGAATAAACAGTGGCACCTTCGATATGCCTTGTACATGCTAACAAAATATACAAAAGTTACTGGATTGCATAATAGTTGTAACTAACCCGGAACAGACTTAGAATCCTGTTCCATGGGAATAACAGAATGAATGGAAAGCAGTTAATAGCATTAAACCCACTGCACAGAGATGTGAAGCATAAAGCCATAGTTAATGACTTTTGCCCTCTCCCCCTCCTGCTCCCATCAACACAGCTTCTTTCTTCCTCTTTGGTCTATGTAATTAATGTATATTATTCTCATCCAGAAGTACGTGACCTTGTTTAAGTATTTAGTCTTTTCCTTAAAAACTCAGATGATTGTAACATTAATTATTTTAAACAGCAATGACATATATTATACATGTGTGAATCAAATGAAAAATATTATTCTGAAATGTTACCTCTGTCCACTAAAAATGTATATGGAAATTGAATTTAATTTCCACATCTTTGTTTCAAGCACCTCAAAAGAAAAGGTGATGCTGAATCCAGGGTATTCTTTTAGCATGTTTACTCCTTCATCTGATCTTCTCTAATCTCTAACATCTGTATCGTGGTCCAACATCACAAAGCAAAAAATGTACTGTTCTTTTCTCAGCTGAGTCACTTGCAGGATATTTCAGGGTGTCTAATAGATCAAGACATTATTTCATTATACAAATATGGATCTCTGGGATTTATCTCCTATTTCATGTGACAACAGAAACTATTAAAATGTTTCTTATACTAAAAAGATCTCAAAGTCAATATTTTGATTAGGACAAGATTGATACCAAACTCTTACTGAATATCCACTGTTATTGGAAAAAAAAAGAGTTGCATATCTGAAGAGAAGGAATTGAATTTCATACTTATATTAATGAGTTTTAAAGACAATACCACTTTATTAAATCATATTATAGCTTGATCAAAATATTGCAGTATATTTAAAAAAACTAAGGTTAGAATTAGCTTTCCTTAGTAGATGAAACTTCAGAAAATACACTGATTGATAGATATTTTGAAGTTAATTTTTTCTGTCTTCCACAGATTTATAAAATCACCTGTACCTGAAGGAAAGCAAAACACAGAGGTCAGTTCAACCTGTGCAACTCGAAACCAGCGACTGAAGTCTGCATCGACAGCTGGTAGAACAGACAACTATGTGGAGTTAATCTAGTAACAGTGTGCTAAATTTTGCTTCTCTTCTATAACTGGGACAAATTGTCAGATTATTCAAATTTCTATCACTCTTTTGGCACTAGTGCAATAAAGTGCTGATTCTAAACCCATGAGAATTTACCCCAGCAGTATTGCTGTCTGTGGGATGTCCCATTGTTTTGTCAATGTGTTCTGAGCATGATATTACTTGGTGTGAGGAATGATCATAACTTAAGTATTAGGAATTGCATCATGGCCTTGGTGGTATCTTTAAAAAGCAGAGGCTTTTTTTTTTTTCTGGCAAACCTCTTGTTTTCTTTGCTGCTGTCCTGGGAATCTGCAATGCATGCGGTTCTATCAAAGGACATCAACTTTGTTTACAGGGATAGAAATGACGATGGCAGTACAGTATCTTAATGCTTTTCTGAGAGAAGTTGGGTTTTACACTTCAGGAAAATGTTTCAAGTCTATAGGAACTCCAGATGTGGAGGTCCATGGCAAGAGTCTCGCATACAGTGAAAGACCTGCAGTCATTCATATTCCACTCATTGTCTGGGGACAAATTCAGAAGGGACTGTGTGGAATTTGGCTGTAAGTTTGAGAACTATGACAGGGGAAGGAAGCAGGAGCAAGGCCACACGCTTCCCAGATTAATGGTCAGCAGTCTGCTCACAGACCTGCCAAATGTAACTATGCAAGGTCTTCTAAAATCAGGAAATGGATTTGAGACCAAAGGCGACATCCAGGCAGCAACTCTAACTCGGAGCTTATGTAAGTGCATATGTATATACGACAGAAGCCTCTAGTTAAAACCAGCCAGTCACCAACTCTGCTGTTGAGCTATGCTGTGTCTCCAGAGATCCTTATTCAATTATTAAGGCATCTGCTGCTAATTTCATCATGCAGAGTGTGAATTTGTCTTTCCACATTGAGCTCTAAGGGAAGTTTGTAAGAAATATAGAACTTGTCAGCACATGAGAGTCAACACATTACTGCTGTGCTGCAGCCATTTATAACAAAACTAAAATGAGCACTCACTTGTTTGGCATTAATTTGATGTCCCACTTAGCTCCTATCAGACGTAAATTGCTTCATCCATTTAAGCATTTCTGTTCATGCACATAATGAAGTACTCTGTACCTGTCAAGTAAGCAGAATTCATAACTGAAATAAGAAATGGATGAGAAAATTCACTGTTCTTAATATTAAGGCTCTAGAGGGGCAGCATCAGACTTTTTTTTTTTTCTGGCCACAGGTATCCCATTCTGAGGTTCACTTTTTATCCCATTCTGCAAAGACCATACAAAGACATGACATGTATACACATGTTAGTATGCCAAAAACATTTCTAAAAGGAATATCCATTCAACTCATGGCACAATTAACAACAGCTGTAGTTGTCAAACACACTCAAAACAAAATAAATTAGCTGGCCAACCTCTTGGTATTTAAATGTTTTTTATGTTCTCTATTTTAGAAAAAAATAGTTTCATTTTAAATAGCATTCTAGTTATGATCATCCTCTCTTGAGGAATTTTTTTTTTATGAGAATGAATGGAGGTAATGACTACCATTAGTCACTGTCATTAGCATAAATCATTAGAGACGACAATATTTATAACAGGCTATGACATGACAATTAAAATATGACTTTCTCTCACTTTCTCTCACTTGTGTATGCTTTAGCTACAGCTGGTTGCTGTTTTCTAAAGTTAAACTGATAGAAGTCTGGTAATGGTATATTTAATAGCATGTTCATCATCAGATCTAATTGTTTTCCACCACAGGGTATGAAGCTTTATGTCCTCTATCAACTCAAAACAAACAGCCATACTGCTTAATGGCTGTTCAATTAATGTTTATGGTGCTACTTTTATAACCTAAGTTACAAGACAAATAAACTCCAAAAAGCAATTGAAAAACCTCAGAAGCTTAATGGGACTTCAACTAATACCAAAAATTACTAAAACATGTGTAAGATCCCACACTTGGGGATGTGAAAAGGAAGACATTAGTCAGCACTAGAGAATTCTTCCAGGACAACGGTATAATTGCCAAAGGAGAGGAAATCGGACCTTTGAGTAGGGAAAGATGGTTGAGTGACTTCAGGTTGGCTGCCTTGCAATTGCTGTTCATGCTGGGTTAAAATAGAGAAGACCTGTTCATCCCAAGTTAAATAAAGGTCAGACTATCGCTGAAATTGCAGTTACTCCCTTGAGAGTGATTTGCCCTCAGTAACCTAGATACTCTCCACCTACTCATAATTCTTTCCCTAATTTAGCAGAGCTCATGCTGATTAAAAGGAAAGAACAGTTCAAAGACAGGTTTCTCTGTTACTGCCTTGGTGCATATTAATTTTTGTGTCTCTCTTTTGTACTAAGCCTTTAGAAAACAATGTAAAACTACTGTAAATATGTTTTCACTGGAGAGCTGTCATTGCTCTAAATTATGAAAGTAAATGATTTCTGGCTTGTGCTGTTAATTGTATATAGCACTAATACATTCATTCAGAGCTTGCCATTTTAATTCAGATGCTCTGATCTCTGGCTTTTAATGATGCATTACAAGCCTGTACTTCTCTGACACCTAGGCAATTAATCATTGACACTCCTCAGTCCCTCAAAATAGCTGGACACAATTAGACAAGAAAGAACCAGACCTGAGGGGTGGTGAAAATTTCTTTTCAGGAATGACACATTTTTTTTCACACCATAAACTCTGCTTGTCATTCTTTGGTGCAAATGTATTTTAACAGAACTGCTGTTACTCTGCCTCTCCTCCCAGCCTCCTAGGAGTTTTTGTAGATCAACATGACATTCAGAAAGAGGCAAAAAATGCTCTGTGAAGTTTAAAGGCTGTCAAGACTTCTTGGCAACTTCCGTCCAAGAGCGCAGCTGAGAAACGACAAACTTATCACCTGACTGGCTGGTGTTTAAAGCTGACTGCTTTTGATTAGGAAGAAATGAACCTTCCATTCCGGCATTCATTTTGTGTTTTATAAGCACCTCTTCACTGAAAATTATGCAGTTGAACTGATTTGAATTTGGTTAGTGTAATGCTACAGTTTTATTATTTGCAGTAAATACAGGCATCTTTTACAGTGCTACTGCGCATTTAGGAGAATTTCAGGATGGGTACAGACTTACTTTTATTTCTCATGTATTATTGCTTGACATTTAAAAAAAAATCTAGTAATAATATATGCCTGTATTGCAGTTACTCTCTTGTTGTTCCTTGCTCCATATGTACTCATATTCTACTCTGTCTCTGCTCCAGTGGGAAGAATAAGATGAGAGCAATCCTTCCTACTCAAGGACAATCTACTTTGTCCTCAGCAGGTAAGTTGAGCTAGAAAGTTACTGTGAACTGGAACAGCTAACTTCTTTACTGGAAAACTCCTGCATTAAATTCCATGCTAAAGACTTTGTGATTGATACTTCAACAGTATCAATCTGTGGAGGAGCACAGTCATTGGAGGTGCACGCCTTAAACACTAAATGCTCTTTCAATGTCATCCGACTTCATGAGTTGCAATGCGAATGCTCTGGGAAGCTTGATACACTTTTATCTTCTGACAGCCTTTCAATTATATGTCCTTTCACATTATTATGTAACTTCCAGTGATCTGCACTGTGGACCTCAGTAATAAAAATCTGTTTCATGTCTGAAGAATACAACTTCTTTGGTCGGTCAGTTTAGACATAGAGGAGAAGTGCATTTGATGAGAAACTAATGCTGAGTGAAGTCAGCTGGTCAGGACAATAAAAGCTAAAAATGTTTGACTTTGAGAGAAAAGAGAGTTCAGGACACAGCCTAAAGGCTAGATTTAGCCCCAACCAAACATTTGTCTCTGTATCAGTGTTACAATGAGTGCTTAGTCACTCAAATCCACATGCTGCAGAGCAGTTACAGATGTAGCTACAGAACTCACCAGTAAGATCTATGATTAACTAACAGCCTAGTGTATTTGTTACTAGCATGGTCCACAGTTCTTGTATCTATGAGCTTCAAGCTGAATATTCTCCAACATTTATTTCTATCTACCTTTAGAAAAATGCACATACTTATACAATTTATCTTCTTATTTGCTTACCTGTTTTCATAGATCATCACTATATTGCATGAGTACAGAAACATATCCCAGTCATTAGGGATACTTTAGAAAAATAAAGTAGGCTCACTTCTGCTGCAATTCAAGCTATTACTGAAATATTAGTGTAATATATGCATCTTCAGTACTTCTGTGGCTTTCATTAATACTAGCTGGCTGTCTCAAAATCTGTAATATATTAATTTCCACAGTATCTGTATAAAGATGCAAGACAAGAAGTTAAAAAAAGTGTTCTGGGTGAGGATATTTAGATCTTTTGTGCCAGTGGTGACTCCTGATTTTTGAGAACCTAAAGTTGAGGCTAGTGAAAGTTGCAGGCTTTCAGCACTTCTGAAAACAAAAATATGTCTTCAGTGCTCAAATACAAATGAAAGTTTCTAACCTATCATTTGAAGTGTTGAGGGTTATCAACAGAAGTACCTTCTCATAAGCAAATCCCATTTATTCAATAAACAAGCAATTCAACCACAAAGTCACCAGAGGAAAGAATTAGTAAAAGTTATGGAAGTACAGAAAATCCATTTCTGGGAAACTCCACAGTCCAGGTTCCGTGAGGTGAATGCTGCACATGCAGAGCAAAAAGTGAAGGCCCTGAATGGCCTATTCTATTACAGCAAAGCTCTTGTGCATTGGGCTATGCTTCTCTAGGACTGCTTTTCAACCTCTTGTCCAACAGCAGAGCATTGGGCACAGAACAAGCTTACCTCAGACTCCAAGGTAAAGTATATGTGTCAAGCCTTGTGTTCTCTCAGCTCTACACAATTTAATTAATTATATGATATGATACACACAATATGTAGCTTTTAATGTAAGAACCTGAACTGAAGTTTAAAATTCTGTTCCGTAAAAGTTTAATTATCAAGGCTGGGATGAATTTCACCCAGTTATCTAAACTCAGTTATCTAAAAGACAGCTATATAGTCTATGCTAGGCATCTCATCCCATTTTCTAAACAGTAGAGGGCATTTCATAGAATCATAGAATGGTTAGGGTTGGAAGGAACCTTCAGAGGTCATCTAGTCCAACCCCCCTGCAAGGAGCAGGGACATCTCCAACTAGATCAGTTTGCTCAGAGCCTCATCCAACCTGGCCGTGAATGTTTCCAGGGATGGGGCATCAAGGCCTTCTCTGAGAAACGTATTCCAGTTTTCCGCAACCCTCATTTTATCCCACTTGTTTTCAGCACATACCTGAAGAGGGGCGAAATTGCCCTTTGGACCTGAATTGAGTATATATGCACTTATATATACAACTGAAAAACAAGAAAGTCAGAAAATGCAAAGTAAGTCATGGAAGCTGATAAATCTTAGTATTTTACTAGGACGTTCCGGTTTCCTGAGTACGGGGAAAAATCAGACTTCCCTTTCTTACACCACAGATTTCTGTTCATCTTCTGGAAATATAAGTGGGGTCTTCCACTCTCCTGAAACACTCTTTCACTTATTAAAACTTGAAGTTATCAAGTCAAATGGAATAACTACTCTGAGTTTCCAAGAACACTGTCATTTTCTTTAGGCAAAGAGTGAAAGTGATCTTCTAAGTCTCACCTTAAGCCATTTTAGGAAACATACTCCAATGGTCAGGAACTAAGCTATAAGTACAGGTATTTTGGTTCTGATGAGTAGCATTCTGTATGATACAGAGCAAACTGCTTCCTCCTTCTCTTTCCATTTGCTATGTGCAAAGCACAAATAATAATAGTGGCATCAATCTTCTTATTCCACATTGCTATAATTTGAAAATCATTCCTGAGCTCTAGATTACTATTTAGAAAGTATTAACACACTCAACTATAATCTAAGTAAACCCTTAAGAAACCTGCATATTTTCACCCATTTTTTTATCTCACTCACAGCCTGCTTAAAACTGGAGTGTGAGTGCTGTGACCTGGGGTTTATTTCCAGCTCTATCTAGGAGGAGGAATCTTGAAAAATGCACTGATTTTTTTCTCAAGTCTAGAGATGTGTTAGGTATTAATAGCTTTTGGACACATTCTTTTAGCTCTTTCTCTGAAGAGAAAAATCTAAATCTAAACAAGGCATAGTTCAAATTGTTATCACCATTTGTAGAGAACAAATTCAAAACCAACATGGGCAAAAAAGTGTCATCTCATTCAGAACACATGATGACAAGGAAAATACAAGACAATTCTTTCTGGATATGAGATTGAATGAAATATTTGTATCTATCTTAAACACTAGTGGTATGACTCTCTTTTGTTTACTGTTTTCCATCCAAATGTCCACTGGTGGAGATTTATTTACTTTCTTACAGGTTTTCATTGTCCATAGTTTGTAGTAACAATGCTGCTGTAACTGAACCTTATAAATATTAATAAGTGTATGTTCACAACAGCTCATGAAAATACCAAGATTTTTCTAGATGAACAAGTGGAGAATAGAGCAAGAGCCCCCAGAATCCGCAAAATTTGCTTTTAACATGACCATCTGAATGAGTTAACTCATTGAAGGGACATGATTTCTCCAAATATTTTGCATTTTAAAAAACTATTTCTATGTTCAACATACTGCATAAATACAGTTTGATTATTTTTATGTTACTTCTGTGAGAAAGCTGATTAAATACTGTATTTCTTTACCACAGAAAGAGAGCATAAGAACTTGGATACATTATCAAACAATCCTGTCTCAAAGTAAATGCATCATAGGATTCTATGATTCTATCTGTGTATGAGCTCACTTCCAATGGCAAACATCATGTGAACTACTTTAAAACAACCCTATCTTTTTGAAGGCCGAGGTAAGCTGAATTATCTCACATTTGACATAAACTAAAAACATATAGACAAATACGACAGCTCACCTGACAGACTGGAAGATCACTGTAAGTCTGAGTGCCAACATGTCCTAGAGAGGGTGGTACTGGCAAGTCCAGAACTCAGAGCTGCAGAGTCCCAACCTGAGGCTCTTCAGATTCCACTGATTTACTGCAAATGATGTTGAACACTGTGAATTCCCTGAAAACCATTCAAAAGGTACATTACTTCCCTAAGGGCTCCAAAAATCTGAAAATCAAGACAAAGTTGGGCAGACATATTCAATGAAGAACACAAAATTAGTTGTCACATTAATATTTAAGCTTAAATGGCTTATGTAGATTCACACAGCATCTCTGTGACACAGGGTTAGTCTCGATGACAGGAAACTCTTGGAAGACACTACCTTCCAAATTCTGCTAGCTATTAAATAAAGCAGTTTGAAAAAATAATGTAATTTACTACACAGTTCTGAGACATTCCTATGCCTAATACAAGCAGAATGGAAGAGCATGTGATCCACTGCTGAGGGTCTCTAAAATAATGAATGTTCACAACCGAGCAAAAATGAGGAAAGGGAACAAAATAAATACTAGCATTTCTAGTTTTGAATCTTTTTTGAACTTTTTTTTTTTTTAAAGTTACTGTATGGAACTTCAGTGATATCATTTTAGCTCAGCAGCTTTCTCATGTAATGTTTTCTTTTTTTTTATAATGCTACAAATTTATTAAGTGCTGCCTTCAATACCTCTTCTCCACCTGCAATCATCTTCTTGAGATGAAGGCTCATGGTCCATGCACAGTCATATGAGTATGCTTTTACCAATGTAATAAAAAAGGAGGTTTGTGGCAATGAATTTTATGAACAGCAACACTCTTTATGCAGATAATGCAGCAGAGTAATTCTATTCATCCTGAGCAAATTACTTCTGAGTGCTGGTATGGATGAGAACGGGAACTTGTGAGAACAGGTTGAGTTGGAGTTGTGTTTCATTTCTTGATAATATTAACATAATCAGTTCTATGACAGACTAATTAAAATCAGTTCTTATTAAAATAAATGGATCGAGAGATAATTTGAAGATTCAGGCTGAAGAGAGAGATTTTTAAAAAAATGTATTATTTAGTCTCTTCAACCGGCCAATGGAGAGAAGGTACATCCAGACAGTGTTTCAGAGTACCAGGCTTAGGCACTCTGATTTATTTTCTGTAAGCAAAGACCACTCGACCACTCCACTGAATGTATAGGTACCCTAGGTACCTGCAGTGGCAAAAGCTAGGTATTTGACGCTAGGTGATGAATGTGCACAATATTTTCCTAAATGCCACACTAAGGTAACTTCATATAAAAGAAAAGAATTCTGATCAGTGGGTAGGGGAGTGTAGATATTTTTGTATAGCTTATAGCAAGTTTACTGAGTTGGCAAAGGGCAACTTTTTGGATGTCTCATGATATTCTCCAAAACAAACAGATTTTCATGAAATCATCAAAACATGATTTCTGCAACTCTCAGAACAATTCCCCCTACCAAAAGCAAGTTCCTGTTACAAATTGCATAAACCCTCGATTTGCAGACTGTGTAAACCCTTCCATAAACTTAGAGACATCTTTCTATGATGGAAAGTATTAAGTAAGTATAAAAGTCAGGCTTGCAAAACAAGTGGTTAAACTAAGCCAAGTGCTCTGAAATAGACAAATCCGAATTATGGGCCAGTGAAACCCTAATTCATCTCCTTTCTTGTACATATTTGACAAAGGCTTTACAATGGTTGAGTTAATTTTTTTTTCTGCTTGATTTCATGCATAAGAAAGGGCACTGAAAGAACAGCTATTCAGTATTTCTTTTATCCTCATTGTTCAATGTGTTGCTCTTTCATTAATTTGCTTAACTCCATTCAAATCCTTAAATTTTCTTGACAAAATTATGAATTTTGTGTTTGGCTTTCTGTGCCACTTGTGGCTCTACTGTGTGAACATCTCATCAGTGTGACTAATTTTTATTATTATATTTCTGAGTTAAAATAAACTGTTCATCACTGTTACATAAGCTGGGAAATCCAAGGCTTAATTTTTTTTAAATATCTAATCTTAAGCAGCACTTTGCATAGTCAGGCACAACTCCTGATGATGCCACTTGCAATTCTACTGAAAATCAGATCCCAGGATTTTCTGCAAGACCTGAAGACAACAAGAAATACTGCATTAGTGGGCTTTTACTTTGACTAATTTGCCTACCTTCACACAAAACTCTACTGGTAGAGATGCTGAAGGAGAATATAATCCATTCCTTTCTTTTAGTCAAACTCAGCTGTTTGGCTATGAAAATCCCTCCACTTCTCTTGTAACCCAAATCACTGCACAGACCCCAGCACCTGGGAATGTCAGCCAGTGGTTCTACAGATAAGAGCCTATTTGGGCACACAACCCTTACACATTAATACAGCTGTTTATTTGTACATTAGGCAAGACAGTGGAATTAAAAATATGGGCACTGGGAAGACAAGTCTGAGGTACGATCATTCTGGTGTTGTTTAATTTCCTAATACAGATAGAGCTTCTTCATTGTTCTATCTACTTCTCCTTACCCCTCCACCATGCACCCCAAGCATCCATTTCTGGATCTGACAGAAGAAAGATACTGGTCAGGATAGATTCATAGATTCACGGTCTGACAAAGGAAGGCAGTTATTACACACTCATGCATGAGAAACCAACACTAAAGTGTACTGTGACACATATTTTGCAATATAATTTCATAGACATTTGCTGATAAAAAAAGGAACTTTTATTATTTTGTAAATGATGAAAATCTTGTATTTTTCTGAACTGGTTGGCATTTTGGACAAAATCTTCGGACTGCGCATATACCCATTGCTGGAAATTTAATTCAAAGTGGACACAGTTGCATTTATAGAAAGTACTGGGGATCTTTATGGTATATTGTATTACCAGTCCTGCCAATAGTACATTTAAAAAATAAATTAGAAAAATGGAGGTATGACAGATTAAAATTGTGTAGCTTATTTTGGAGTTCTGTATTTTATTTGAGAGAGTTGTGAAGGAAAATGAGTCACCTAAATAAGTACAGATGAAGAACTTGGTATAAAAATTATTTTATATCAAAAAACTGAAACTGTTTTCTAGATCCTTAAATATATTTGTAGGGTTATTTTTGGTTGACTCTGTATTACAAAGCCAAGTGTCTTAATTCCACTAATCTAGCTAAGCAGACTCGAAAGAAAAAAACCCCAACTCTGAGTCAAAAATTATCCCTGCAATGGTCTAAAATAGAACTTCTGTTATTTCTAGAATTGTCAGCACTATAAAGTTTAACAATATGTAGATTTTCAGGGTTCAGTCCTATTGTGCTCAGTGCTATGTTGAAAGCATTGGGTATTACCAGGAGTCAAGCCCTTACCAGTGTTTGGAGATGTATTCCTTGTTCATCAAAGACATACAGCATCAGAAACTTACCAAGGCAACAGGTGAAAAAGCTATAGAAAAATACAGCTATAATACAAACCGAAAAGGCTAATTATAAGAGGCTTCTTCAATGTAATTTTGCATATGTATGTATGCTCACTACATGCACACATTCTTCTCACTGCTTCATCCAGTTGCCTAGTAAAGCCCTGCAGGCTTCAAGCGATGATAGTATATCTGCACCGTGGATGAGAGTTCAGTTCTCAAAACAAATCACAGCTCCAAATACAACGTGGGTTTCATTTCCTGATGCAACTTCCTACCCTTGCCTGTTGCTTTGGTAATTGCACTTTATTACGCCTCTTTGACCTGCTGAGTGACCTTAGCCAAATCATTCAGCTTCACTGTTTTTCTAATTCTCCATTACAAGGCAGAGATTAAAATACTTGCTTCCTTTAGTAAGCATTTTGAGTTCTATGTAGCAATTTTTTAAAAGTTCTGTAGGTGCTATTTAAGCTTTACAAGAGCTATGCAGTATTCTTGGTGTTACAATAAGAGATAGCTGTCTTCCTTTCTTTCACATGAGCACTAGATTCCCTAAAGCACGTATCCCACAGGCCTTCACAGTCTAGCGGGCAGCTCATTTTTGCCTTAGATCTGCAAAGTTCACTAATACTGTCATTAAGGACTATGTAAAGAAAACTATTGTGTCTCCTTCAGAAAGCTATTTGTTAGTTCTCACCCCACAGAAATAAAGTGGTGACTACCGTAAATGGATGAACTTGGTTGCCAAGTTGAGATTTGGAGTGAGTGACAGTCCCAAGCAAGTACCTTCAACTAAGTATTTTTCTTTCACATGAAAAAAAATATTTTGACAATATAAAAAGTAGAATCTTGATATTGGTACTGTAACTGAAGTACTCTTCCTGGGTCAAGGTTATTTCACATTGCTTGCTAAGCAGGACTGGAATAACACAATCCAGTCCTTAAGAGAAATGTGTTCTGTTTGAATTGTACTAAATTATAAAACTAACTGTAGATAAAATTCTGAATTTTGTATTCCCTTTTCATTCCTTGATGTCAGCATGGATTTTTAGTAAATGAAACCTGAGTTAGATTTGCAGGATTGAGTTCTCCATCAAAAAGCTACTTTGCTTAACTGGAATCCAACATAATTGTCATTCCTGTCAGTCATTGGTATCTTTACATCATGGATTTAGATAGAGATATTAAAAGGAAATATAATGCTCAAAATACTCTACAGGATAAGAAAAAGAACACTATCAATTTTAAATATGCTTAAAATACTAAGCTGAAGTCCTAGATTATGGGAGAATAGCAACATTTCATTTGAATGAGAGTGTTCTTGATTATCTTTTTAGCTAAAGTAGGTATATGAACAATTATGTTCTTCTGGGAAGAACAGGAAAAAAAAAAAAAAGAAAGAAGCTACGTAGGCAAGACCTTCCCACTGAATTTTGCCAGTGGTTGTACCAGACTGTTTTAAAGTTCAAGAAGAAATATAATGAGTTATTAGCTGAACAATGAATATGTAAACAAATATAGCAAACCATGATACAAAATAACTACATATTTTGTTCTGTTTACTGTGCAGAAGTAAAGAAAAAAAACCACCCAGAATGCTAAGAAGTCATAAATAAGCAGCTCAGCAGTTTGCCCTTCTGACTTGTTTGTGGTAACACAGTGTGAAGGTCCTGTAATGCAAGGGCACATCACAAAGGCATTCATTGTTTTCCTGTGAGTAAGCTATCCATCATCAGCCAATGCATCCAGCATGGCAAGAACAGTGCCAGACATGATATAAGCAGGTACTCTCACACTTTATAATAATGTTATAAAATAAGAAACTGTACTTCCATTAAATCCATAAGGTACAACAGCAACATGAAGAAACAAGAAACATTGATTTCAGATTTAATTCTGCTCTTATGAGGGCACTCAAACATTTCCACTATCTGATTTGTACACCCCAATGATGCTAAAAGATGTAAAAAAAGTTCTGATTGTTTCTATACAGCATCTTCAAAAAGTCTTTGGGCATACACAGGATTTACAAAATCAACTACACGGCCTTTTCTTTCCTTTTTTCCTTTTAATATGTGATTTATGACCTATACATTTACAGCGTGGCTATGATCTTCCTCCAATAAATCTTCCTTCTGATTTACAGATTTGAAATATGAAAGCTTGAAATTACTTTCTAAATAAATCTTGTTATTCTCTGGTAAAGCATCCTAGATTTCAGTTAATTGAAATATTTTAGGAAAGGAGGCATTTATATCTTTCAATAAGTACTAAACCCAGTCCTTTATTAGGATTTATATAAGGAAAACAAACCTTTAAAACAGAGACGTTTTTAGTAGAAGGTTAGAAATCTCTATTTCTTATGCTTAAGATGACAGAGATTGCTTCTGCTTGAGAATGAAAACTTTGTTCCAGATACGCATGATTTAGAGATGTATTATAACAATTTTTAAATTATCTGCTGAGTTATAATATAAATTACTTAGTCAACTAGAGATTGTGAAAGGACAGAAAATCTTTCCTGTACTTAGACTGGGAGCCACAGTTCTTTAGATTCTACTATTTCAGAAAATAAATACTATATACAGCATTTCTTCACTAAAAGATATCAGCATGTTCATGAGCAAAGCTCATAATTTGTCTAATAACTATGTAGATCACCAACTGTTTCAGTGGGAATCATTTTCCTTAATGTCTCAAAATGGATTTTAGCATCTAA
This sequence comes from Chlamydotis macqueenii, assembly GCF_036417535.1. Lineage (NCBI taxonomy): Eukaryota > Metazoa > Chordata > Aves > Otidiformes > Otididae > Chlamydotis > Chlamydotis macqueenii. Next base: position 27,892,893 of record NC_141558.1, read on the forward strand.
CCTACAGGACCAGAAACAAAACCAATTGAAGAAAAAGGAAAAGCTTAATGATTTAAAAGGTTTCAGTCAGGTTCCAATGAACAATAATAATGACTAGAAAAATGTAATTACCTAACAACAGAGTGGAAGAGGGTGATCATCTTTGAAGCCGTAACTGGTCTGAGAAAGTTACCTCTGTGCCTTTTCTGTCTCCATAGACCAATACAGTAAAATGGATAAGACATGATACTTTTTTGGATAACTTTTGGGTTCTAATAACTGACAGAGGTCACAGAGTGCATCTAAATTTTTGATGGAGGACAAAAAACTTCAGAAGACTTTAGACTTGCTTTTCTGTTTGGCATTCAAATATTTGTTAAGTTTTTTTCCTGTGATTTTATTTATTAATTGGGGTTCTTTTTGTATGTTGGTTCATCTGTAGACAACAGAGGATAACTTGAAATAGTAACAAATATGATTTTCATTCTTTGGCATATCTTTAATTACAGCCAGCCTTTTCAATTTTTGTAAACTAAAATTATTGGAGTTTTTTCTAAAAACTATGTAATCTCTTAGTAATTTTTTTTTTGTTTCCTACCTTGATAAAACGCATCTACAAATGATCTCTGCCCTCTTGAACCCCCAAAACACGTAAGTTCTGATAACAGGGATAATTAGGTTCTTTGTCACATAGTACAAATTTATAACTTATTCTATGACTCCGACTTTATGAACATTTTTCCCAAACTACTTCATCTTCTTGCAATCTTGAGCCATTGAATTAAGTTCTGCGGCATTATAAAATAATTCAGGTAACACTGAAGAAAAAAAAAACCCTACTATTTTCTTTATCTTTGCTAGTAAGTTGTTAGTAAATAGATTCTTATCGTAGTTTTGGCTGTGATGGAGGTAATTTTCTTCCCAGTAGCTGCTGTGTTTTGGATTTAGTATGGGATTTGGTATGTGAAGAATGATGATAATACACTGATGCTATTAGTTGTTTCTAAAGAAACCAAAGACTTTTTCCAGCTTCCCAGGTTTCACTAATGTGCAGGTGCAGGAAGCTGGGAGGGGTGTAGCCAGTACAGTTGACCCAAACTGTCCAAAGAGAATATTCCATGCGATAAATGTCACACTCAGTATATAAGTAGGAGTTGGCCAGTGGACTCTCTGTTGCTCTTTCTCTCCCTCTTTCTCTTGCTATTGGGATCATTCTGGGATTGTTTTTGGTATTCTTTCCACAATCACTGCTCAGGACAGGCTGTACCTGTCATCAGGTCATCAGGTGATGAGAGATTGTGCATCGTTCATTTTGTATATTTATTATCTCTCTATATATTATTATTATAATTATTTTAATATATATATTATTACTTCTTCCTTTGCAATTCTAGTAAACTGTCTTTGTCTCAACCCACGAGTTTTCTTTGCTTCCCAATTCTCTCCCCCATCCCCTGCGGAGGGGGAGAGCGACCAAGTGGCTACATGGTACTAGATTGCTGACTGGGGTTAAACCACAACAATTCTGTGGGGAGATTATACTTTTGTTTAAATTTGTTATTTGTTCACAATATTACAGGAAAACAATTTTTTTTTTTCTGTCAAAATATGTAGCTGCTTAGGAAATTGAGGTAGAGTTTCTCAGTTATCTTTTCATTTTAGATAGTATTTTTACATAAAAGAAAGGAAATGTACCAGTAAACTTCACAGAGCATGAGATATCTTTAAGTAGGTTGTATGGAGAATACTGCTATCCAGTGATGTCCCTATTTAATCTTTATACAATCTTGACTTAATTGTTTCTGCAAGTTAATACAATACAGTATGGAAAACTTTCTAGGACTTCCCTTCCTTAATGGATTATATTCTTCTTTCAAGTGTTAAGACTTTTTCTCTCTCATGTTTAGTTTATTCTATGACTCTCCTTTGACACCATTTATAGTTTTATAACTGCATTATTTGACTTTCATAAAACCTTGGACTTCTTAGAAAGACAGTACACAAAACAACACTCCTACTGTTAAACATGAAGGAAATTAATCACTAATGTAGACCAAATTGGTTTTTATTTGAACACAACACATAACTTGTTCTTGATTTTAACCTTCAGATAATAATCTTGGATGATATTTAATGAAGACTAACATAAATCTATATTCTTATGATAAAATCTTAAGTCTTCTAACTGAAGCACTTATGTATGTGTTCATTATCTAATGGTAACTTGGTTGCTTTACGAAATTCCAGACACTCTGCTCAGCACCTCAGTCCTGGCTGCAGTCTGGCAGCTCCCTAGCAATAGGGAGAAACAGACTCTTCCAGCCTGCTGCACTTAATGACCAAGTCTTCACATCCATTCCTTCAGAGCTGCCATAGACACAGTGCTCTGTTTTACATGCGCTCATTCACTTTTACAAACATCGGTGTTACTCAGTTTAGAAGTCAGCACATGTTCAAGTATAACGGAGTAATTACTGCTGGGTTATAGACTGAATGGGGCATGTGCAGAATGGAATATTTTCTAGCTTTATGGCTATAGCTCCGTTATTGTGAATGGAGGTTGACGACCGCTTTGAGCTAGAAAAACATTGCCAACATCCTTTGAGGTGGTCGGGTATACTGTATTTCCTAAGGTTCTTTATTTATTTATATGAAGAATTAAGATCTTGTTTAAACAGTGTAAGATAAGTTATATAGGAAAGAAATAGTTACATGGCGCTACTTCATTTTCTGATAAAGGTTGCTACTCTAGGGATATTTAATTTTTTCAGTTAGAATGGCTCTTGAATACATGCGACAGGTCTGCTAGACAAAACAGTCCAGTAGCACAATTTTTCATCCGTTACTTTTCTAGCAGCTTATCCCTGGTCGTGCAGCTCTGTGGGTTCTGCTCCAGCAGGTGACAATGCTCTCAGCCCCTCGGCGCTTTCTTCCTACTCTGTTTCTAGCTGGACTTGAAAATTGCTCCCTCCTCTCAAAATAAATTTCCAGCAAGTGAAGCTGTGTCGGTATGACATATGCAGCAACAGATTCTACCACCGTGTCATCCGCTCCACTATCCACCATTTCAACAGTGCAAACTGTCAAATGTTGCATAACCCACCTCCAGAAATCATCCATTTCAAAACTGGTTCATTGATTCTATTAGTAAGAAATAATTTTTGGTATGTGCATTGCTTGCATTTGTAATACAATCTCCTAGCTATTTAGGGCAATAAGGGTTTTCACCCAGGAGTGCACATGCTATCTACTGTCTCATGAAAAACAAATAATTTTTCAGAAGTAGGCAGCTCCATTTTAAAAAGAAAGCAATGAAAAGAATATTTATCTTGATGCTGCAGAGGAACAATTATGAATATTTTAGTATAATTCTGTGATTTCAAGTTTTAAGTACTGATTTTGCAGTTTTAAGTACTGAAAATTATAATGCATTATGTTCTTTTAGAGATCAAACTGGACCAAAAAATCTCGGAAATCTTTTAATGGAAACCTTGCTTTTTCAACTTTGGTTTTCTCTTCCAGCATTTTTCACTAATTTTTTTTAACATTTTATACTAGTTTTTCTTCCTATTACAAACAAAACTACTTAGTATGTGAATTCATAAAAAAAAAAAATGTTTAGTTGGTGACTAGCACCTTGTAATTACCTGTAGCACAGTGAAGTTCTGTGTTTTCTGATGATGCCTGCAATTTTTCAGGATCTCAGAATTACGGTTGACCTGATTGGTGGATGTGCGGAATACATCACAGCTTTTTGTGGAAGACCTAAAGATGTCTGTTAATTAGAGTAACCAGACTCCCTCACAAATTAAGAAGGTAGGTGTTTTATTAAGAAGCTATAGCTGATTAACTGTAAGACTTGTTCAGAAACTGATGTGAAATATACTTTGTAGGTAGCACAGAACAGCACATGCAGTCATGGGTAATTTTTCATACTAATTTCCTGAAAATCAATAGAACAAATGTTTGCATAAACAGCTGCTTGCACTCACTTATTAACCTATTTTTTTTCCTAAATAATTATTGTATCAGAATACTTCACAATGCACCATTTCACTGATATATTCTGCATTTTTTTAATGTACACAAATAAAAGCAGTAAAGAGGACTTTGAGATAATGATATTAAAGCCCACTGCTCTGCTATAAATCTGTATTTATTGGAGTCCATCCTCAAGGAGTTCACAGTAGTTACCCTCACATAAAAATCTGATGCACAAGTGAGAAATTAATTTTATGTACTTTGCCTTGGATCTCACACGAGGTATGACCTGCTCACAGTTTTCTGTAATTAATAGTTTCAGGAATGCATATGAGCACTTCCTGAAATATAATAAAATCTATAATGTGTAATAACCTATAATCACAGTTATACCAGTATGAAACTATTTATAGCAGCAGAGTGTGTTTTTCCTGTTTGTATAGATATAACATGCACTGACTGAAGCACATTTGTATAACTTTATACAAGGTGGGTAGATGGAAGCCTTTTATTATAGTGGTACACTCACACTGATGTGACTGTAATATGTAGACAAATCTTAATGTTGTGTTATATCACTTTGGCTTGCAGCGTGGTTGTAGCACATAAATCAAACCAATTTATAAAGGTCTTACGGCAACCCTTTGCAGAGGAAAATTAAGCCCTTCATATCTTGTTATACAAGACAACTTGTGTTTTGTAAGTAACCTTTGAATACATCGATAGCTGGAAAACATTAAATCAGCCAGACCACAATTATGGGAAAAGATGCCAGAGTAATAAATGTGTCTGCAATTGTGGATGTGGTGTGCAACATCATCAGGTTTGTTTATTAACTCTTATCTAGTTTAACAACCATGAGAGAGGAAGAGAATCTGTACTTTTTGTATTGTGATTAGGTTGACACTTCTGAGTGAGTGGACGAAGTTGTATCTGAACTGAATTTTTCTAATGGTTTCAGCAAAATCATTTGTTTGCAATCAAAAATCTTGTATATAATCTGAAGTCTTCATCAGAAGGTTAATCAAGGTTAATTACCTTTATGTTTAAATGCATTTAACAGAGAAATACAGAAATTTATGCCTTGATGCATGCCATTGCATGGTAATACCATTAATGTTCCTGCCATTCCAAAGCATAAAAAAGAAAAACCTACCATGCAAAAGAATAAATAACAAACTTCCTGTCTGTTCACAGATACTTTTGTCATAGGAGGAAATTATAAATACTTTGAGAAGCAAATGTAAGCTAGTATTGTATTTTTCTTTGTCATGTGACTAGTTTGTTTCCAAAATGTAAGCATGCTTTTAATAAACACCAGCTCTTATTTTTTGCAGGAGCAGTTGCAAAGTATATCATATTAATATTTACCATTAAAAGGCTAGACAACAAGACTTATTTTATTTAAAAGAAGGGTGTCATATCATACCAAAGCAAATGTTTTGATTGCCATTATATTGCTATGCAGAGAAACATCACTGGAAAGAATTATTTATTTTAAAACTCTAGCTGAATATGTTTGTGTGTGTTAGTAAAAACAAATGCATAGACAAAACACAAAACAGGAAAAACCCCTGAGATGCACCAGAGCTTACCTGACCCCTTCTCAGCAGATCTGCTGCTTAGCTGTCCAGTGCCTGTGAGTCCTGAAATAGTGAGACAGAATAAACTCAATGTAACCATCGTGTAGCCTACTAAATTCGCTTTAACACTTCAAATGACAAAACATACGCTTCATAAACTATTCAACAAGAGTTAGCATGCAACTCCAGCTGCAAGAGATTTTGTTCACAAACTGAACAGCAACAGGCCTGTACTTTATTCTCATCAAAAAAGTAAACCAATCACATTGACAAAAAGCCACCATAAACAAAAAGACTGTATTTAAAGGATTAACAGTTTTGGAATCCCTACTATCAAGTCTTCTGTTCATTTTTTCTTTTTTCATAAAAATTTAGGTTATATACTTGTTGTTAGCAAGAGTTGCATTACTATTATTGTTAATTTTAGTTCTGTTTATTACCTTGAGGGTTATATATTGTAGAATAATTTTGTTGTCACTAGTTAATGTTAATTATTTGTTTTAATAGCCTATATACCTATTTGTTATCTTTTGGTAGGTTTACTTTTTTAACTATCAGTAACTTAATAAGTGAGAAGATTTAACATTACTGTTGCATACGCAAAATTACAGAGTTACTATTAGTGTTACCTGTTTAACGTTTAGTCATCCTTTGAGTCCTGCGACATATTTCCTTAATAATCATCAGCCATCAAGTCTGATAGTCTCAAAAGAAATATCAGCCCTCTAAACTGCCTTCAAGGGCGGTGATATTTAGCACTGAAAATTACAAATAAAGTTTTTGAAGTTGAGTACCAACAACTGGGCAGTGACACTGATGATTGGTTTATCAAGACAAATTGTTATATACTACGAAAAATGCAGTCAACGCACTCCTTTGAGTGAAAACAAATAGGTGAATCTATGCAATGCTTACATGTTGAATGGGATATTTAATGTGCGGGGAAACTCAAAGGTTGAAGAACTAGCATTTAGACAGTCTAACAGTGGTAAGTGGTAATCTTACCTCTTTAAACTCCATTACATTCTCACGAGAGACATGCTAATACAAACAAGTCAATCAGAGTTTGTGTTTAGCAAGATCAAGCTTAGAGGATAGTTTAAAATCCATTTATTGTTCTAAAGCATTTTTTTTCCATTAACATGTTATACATTAGTGGATACTAACCATGATTCATGTAACAGTTTAGTTTCATAGTTTGTTAACTTTTAAATTATTTAACAACCAGAAGTTATTAATACAACTTTTAAAGTCTTACACAAAAAATCTTAAAACAAGCTTGGGTTCATTTTTGTAGTTTTTATATAAAAAACATTTTAGGCATCTCTTGAAAAAGAAATAAAGCAGGCATTTAAAGCTAGAAAACAAGTAATTCCAAATTTAGTTTGTTACAAAAGGTTTCAGCTTTATTGACAAATTATGGCAAACATATTTGACAAAATTATGGTTTCCTATTTAGAGAAGCTTACACATGGAACTTTATGTGATTTTTTTTTAACAAATACAGGTTAAAACACTGAACAAATTCAGTTAGCTACATACATACAGTAGCTGCTTGTTTTCAACCCCATTAAAACAGCATTTAAAATTAAATTTACAAACTTAATATCGAACATCTTAATCTAAACTAACATATATTAAAAAAGACAGGTTAAAACATCTTATCTACAGCTTAATTATTGTCTATTTCAAAAAAAAAGGAAAAAAAAAGAATCATATTACAGTCTTTCAGCAACCCTAAACAAAAACTCAGCCTTAGCTAGTATGTAGAGAGACTCAAGATCTGTAACAGTGTCATGCTTTTTAAGTTACACACAGCAATGAATACAACCAACAGAACATCATCTTTGAATGGTTTATAGACAATGCTTGCCAAAGGTTTTTTTGTCTGTGTTTTTTTTAAGTCCGTGTTATAAAATAATACTAATGTCAATGTCACTCCAATGTTATAGGAAATACAAGTAGTACATAGGATAATAATGAGCAGTAATCCCTAGGATAGAAAAGAAATGGACTATTACTTGTCTTGTTGCTGTTTATGTGGAGACCACAGGCTATTAATTGTCTCTGAGATGAGGTCACAGATGAGAAGGACCTTCAATATCTACCATAGGGGTGTTCCCTGTAACCCCCTCTGGCTGACCTTGGAGGTGGTGCCTTTAGGCTGGAACGGGTTGTGGCCCATTCTTCTTGTGCTAAAAACAGAAAAGAAAAACATGGTTTGTAAATATCTAAACTTGAAAGAATAAAGTGATGCCACTGCTAATGGCTGCCAAAATTCTTGAGGGTTTTGGCCAAAAGTTTTAGAAAAATAAAATGAGGATGGTGTTATGATCCATTTCTTTATCCTCTTTCAAAAACTTATGGAAAACTAACCTTCTACTTCTTTACACAGGCAACCTATTTATCTCAGGATGAAAAAAACCTTGCTCCATGATATTCAGCAGAGAATGAATACCTACTGTTGTCACACTACAGCCAGCTCTGGAAAAATCACTGCACTAGTCTGCTAGCTCAGAATTTATTTGATGTTTTGAGCTTCTAGCATTTAAGCTAAAGCACCACGTGGATAACATTTAATGCAGTTGGTATGTTAACAAATGAGGAGTTAAATCATGAAAAGATAATAGAAATACGTTTGAGTTTTTACTTCCATTTGAGATCAAAAGAAAGAAAATAATACGTAGAAATGAAACTACTACATTAAGCAAAAGAGTTTTGCTAAATAGTTTTTACATTGCATTATCTTTAGAACACTTTTTCAAATTTGTGTGAACAAACTATGCTCGGGAAGAATAAGTTAAAAGCTGTAAGATTTTTTGGTTTTACAAATAGTTCAGTTTTTACAAATATTTTTTTTTTTTCTTCCCTCTCCACAGACAAGGTATTTCTGGAAGTTAAGCCCTCCAAAGGATCAAACAGGAAGCTATCTACAGTTGTGGTCCAGTGGTTGAACCCCAAACTTGAACTCTCTCCTAAGTCAGCTAGTGGATCATGAAATGATTTCTGATCTTGTCTTCCACTTCCAAAGTTTCAAAATCTCCACACACCCCCCAAAGTTACATGATATTCTGTCTATGTCTTTACAAAGAAATATAGAAGCTATTCAGAAATCAGTGTTAGTTATTTTGCATAGTGTTTTATTTTATTTGTGATTAGCATGTTTGTATTACAGGTATGTGAATAATATTAATGTTTGTAAAATATGAAAGTAAGGGTCAAGCCTTCTGATGCTAGGGAAAAAAAGAACACTTTTTAAGGTACATAAAAACAGAGATTGAAAAGAGAGAAGTTTAAAAGATTGGAAGGTGACCTGAAGCCAGTGGGAAAGGGAAAGGAAGATGCAAATTTATGATGAAACAGTATACTTGCTGTTGCTATCAAAACAAAACCAATTGATCGGTATATTAAAATAGACACTTTTCCCTGAGTCTAAAGTGGGGCTGTTTTATTTCATTTATAAATAGCTAACATAGTAATAAGCTGAACTATCCAGTCTTGAACTAGTGCTGAAGATTTAAAACATTCCAGGTACTTGCCCCATAAATTCTAAAATTCAGTTGTATCTATTTTTTTTAAGAGGTAAGTAATTTTTATGCCATGATCCTTACAACATTTTTTAAGTGCCTGTTGAAGAAATTAACATTTCAGAACATATTTTCCTTGCTGAGGTCTTGTTTTAGACTTTTGCTACCCCTCTCAGCCACCAAGTATTGAAATGAGTACTCCTGACTCAGCATGGTCGATAAAATTAATCTATATGGACTATAAATGTGAAACTTGCTGAACTCTCAGGTATAATGTGGGACATATTAGCTACGGTGAGCAGGGGTAAAAATATTCATTGCTTATAGCCAAGAAGAACATATTTTTACTACATTTTTCATGCCACATGCAACTTTCTCGTTTATTTTCTTATGAGCCATGAAGAGATGTTCTTGAGTTCGATCTGATTCCTCATGTACCTGTAGAGTGAATCCAACCTCAGTTAATCTTTTTTTTTTTTTTTCTTCTAATTCCATTCCCACTATTGGAAGGAGAGATTGGGCTTTCAAGTGTCATGTCACTGCCAGAAAGCAGTGGTGGATTCCTAACTTTTTGAAAGTAGTGTGTCTGTTGCAGTTCACTCAAAGCATTGAATAATTTTGTTCAGTTTTTTAATAGAATGACCTAAACAAGAGAATAAAGCTTTCTATGCAAAATCAAATACATAGGCTAGTACATGAGAATATTAAAAATCAAAATTGTATTATTCATACATTTAATTGAAGGCTAACTACATTGTCTTAAATTTAGTCAGCTACTTGATTAATGGATTTATGCCCTTAAATATAAAAAGGAACTGAAAAAAACCTTCATCTCCATTAAGACATGTCAAAGATTTTCTTTTATTAAAGCAAGTTTTTAGAGTGATAGCAACATTTTCCTCTCAAGAAAAGACTTCATAAGTATACCTTCAGGAGCAGCACAAGATATCAGTAAAAGGTCCGTATTTTGATCGCTTTGAGTTCAGTTGCTATTTAGCAAGTTGAACTTTCTAAACTTCAGTCTTCACTAGTTTCTCCTTAAATAGTTATTCATACAATTTGGTTATGATTAGCTTAAAATGACAAAACTCCCCAGTGAAACTAATACACACCCCCCCACTTTGTTTCTGTTCTGCATCTTGATTACTGTGTCTATTGATAATAATACAGAATTCCAAGCACACGGTAGTGATATTGTTGCATAGTACAAGCACAGAAAAAAATTGTTTGGATTTTTTTTTTTATATGCATGTATTAGAGTCCAAGTTCCAAATGAATTATTGAGCAATATGGTAGCATATTACCTATATGTATGGAATGGTGTGCTGATGTTACATTTTTGTTTTACTATTTCCAAACCTTTATAATACAATATATTTCGCTGTCAGTCATTCCACACTTTTGGCCCTAACACAGGAAGTATGTGAGTAAATAAGTTTTAAAATCCATCCTATTATCAGAAACTTTGTGAAATTGAAATCTTACCCAACATGGATAGACCACATACTGTCTACCCACATGGGAAATTGAAGTCACAAGTCACAATTTCTTTCTCTGGCAGGTCAGGAAGTGCTCCTGGGTAAAGGAGAATGAGGTCTCCTGGCCATGGGAGAGAAACTGAACTCTCTTTAAATGTTGCGTGGGTGGAAAAGTGCGAAGATACTGACATTTAGTATAGAGAAACTCTTGCAGAATAGTTTGGGAGCTTCATAGTTGAAGAAGCTACACCATGAACGGAAAGGTGGTAACATTGTGTGCCCTCCATATCAGGGCAAAGCAAAATGCATTAGTTCAAATCAATGCTGAAGGTAAATTAATGTTTCACCTTGCACTGAAACTAAGAGAGCACTTGCATCTTTGGTTAGAATTAAGATGTGGATTCACAAAACACCTTTTCAGTCAGTGATTGCATTAGTGCAAATAGTCTAGTTTTTAATGCAAAGTAAACCACATTGACTTGAAACAGTGCTCAGGGTCAGATATCGTGTTTTAGCTCAGAAGCAGTAACCAAAACTTGGGAGTTCATGGAATAATATAAACTCCAGCAAATGCAGTCACCAAGGGAGACACTGCTGACTGGAGATACTGCCAATGATGAAGCATCAATTTTTTTCCCCCCAAATTATCACAGGGCAGAGCATGATTTATACTGTGTAGGGATTGCTTGGGGTCAGATTATTTATGAAAGTGAATCTTGAGTGTGAATGGTCAGTCAGGCCATTACATCATAGACCAGATCCAGGCCTGTGGCCCAACCTGCTGTGTAGGCACACACAATATTATCACATGTTGGCATCACATTGAATTGTGAATGGGCCCAAATGTAGGTTGAAGAGGATGCTTATTTCCTTCCTCTTATCTTCTGATGACTTTCATCTGCTCCTCTGAGCACAGGTGTTACTGACCCACTAACTTCCTCATCTCAGATAATCGTTCACTGAAATCATATTTCCCAAAACCAAATGGTGAGTTTGCCCCTCCAATCACATCAGAGCTGTCAGAGTGTTTAAAGTTTCATGATGCAGATTTCTTTCCAGTTATGGTTTAAGATAATCAACCATTAGTAATGTACTGGCTATTCTTCTAGTGTAAATGAGGCCAAGTGCAAGGTCCTGCATCTGGGTCGTGGCAATCCCAAGCACAAATACAGGCTGGGCGGGGATTGGATCGAGAGCAGCCCTGAGGAGAAAGACCTGGGAGTGTTGGTAGACGACAGGTTCAACATGAGTGGGCAATGCGCCCTTGCGGCCCAGAAGGCCAACCGCATCCTGGGCTGCATCAAGAGGAGCGTGGCCAGCAGGTCGAGGGAGGTGATTCTCCCCCTCTACTCTGCCCTGGTGAGACCCCACCTGGAGTACTGCGTCCAGTTCTGGAGCCCCCAGCACAAGAAAGACATGGACCAGTTGGAAAGGGTCCAGAGGAGGGCCACAAAGATGATCAGAGGGCTGGAGCACCTCTCCTATGAGGACAGGCTGAGAGAGTTGGGGCTGTTCAGCCTGGAGAAGAGGAGGCTCCGGGGAGACCTGATAGCGGTCTTCCAATACCTCAAGGGGGCCCACAGGAAAGATGGGGAGAAGCTATTCAGTAGGGCCTGTTGTGATAGAACAAGGGGTAATGGGTTTAAATTAGAAGGAGGTAGGTTTAGATTAGATATGAGAAAAAAATTTTTTACAATGAGAGTTGTAGAGCACTGGAACAGGTTGCCCAGAGAGGTGGTGGATGCCCCATCCCTGGAATCGTTCAAGGCCAGGCTGGATGAGGCTCTGAGCAACCTGATCTAGTCAGGGATGTCCCTGCTTCTTGCAGGGGGGTTGGACTAGATGACCGTTGAAGGTCCCTTCCAACTCTAACTATTCTATGATTCTATGATTCTATGAAGTATTATATATCTACTGACCTCCTTATTGTCCAAACCATATCCTCTAAAGGAATAAAATGACAATTGATGTTAAGAAAGAATTCTTCCTTCTGGCTACTCACCTTTCAAGTTAAAAAGTTGCTGCTGTTTATTTTTAATTTTTAATAACATTTAAAGACATTTAAGTCTTTAAAAACTCTTCCTGAATGAATTAAATTAATCATATATGCACTTTCATTTAGCAGGAAAATACCACAATAGCCTCCTCACAAAATCAGAAAAATTAGATACTGACTAATTGGAGTATCTAATGTTGCTACAGATCGACAACCACAAAAAAAATGGCCTATATTCCAAAGACTCCAGGAACGAGCAGACATAACAGAAAAAAAGTTTGACTGGACTGAAGCATTTTGGTTAATGAGGCTTTTGAGTTTTTGTTAGTCACTGACGGCTTTTGTGACCAGTAAGAAAATAATTAGCTGACTCTAGACTAAAATACTGAATGGTTAAAACAGGTATTAAAGATTGCTTTTGTAAAAAGATAATGCTCTATGAAAACAGAAAACTGAAAATATAGAACATAAAAAGCCTGTTAAAATTCTGGAAGCTATTTCTTCTCTGCAAGACGTCCTCTCTGCAACTACATTTCATTATCTCATTGCCTTGGGGTGTGGGAGGAAAGCTTTGGGAGGGGGAATATCAGCTGCAGAGCTGAAGGGAGGCTCAGGCTAGCATGTATTAGGAGTGGACATCTCTGGAGAAGATTTGGTAGCAGCTGATCTTGCTATGGAACCAGAAACACTCCTGTTGTGATTTTTTGGTGCATTCAATTTATTTTCTTTTTCTTTGAGCTGCTCAGGATGTTCTCTTGTTGAATATCAGGGGTTTTATGGTTACACAAAACCAAAGTTTACTGTGGAAAGTTATTGCCTAGAGGGTTGAAGAAGTGGCAGCCAATATGATATAGTCTTAAATCCTCAGGTTTCTCATTCCTACAGGGAATCAGTTTCCATACAGTGAATTTAAAAATCCTGCCTCTGCAGTATGTTTCATTAGACCCTTTAAAAATGGCATTTTGCTGTAAACGTGCTGCAGCTTCAATTACCCTTTGCTGAAGTGTCACTGCATTTGCAGAAGGGAGAAGTAAGATTTAGATAAAAAAGGAGAAGACTTATTTATATAAATGAAAACAACTAAAGTAGCAAAAATGCTCACTAAATGTACAACACAAAGACAAACCAATTTCTAGTTCTCTTTAAGTCACCTCCCCCACCTCGAGACTGAAACACCTTCATATAAAGGTGAAATGTACAGTCTTTCTGGCAGTACTCATATAGTAAAAAATGACTTTATATTACCCATTGGAAGAAGCTGTTTTTCCTTGACTAACAGTGTTCTTAAAGAAAATTGCTGCTATGGCTGTACCAGCTTCTGACACAGAACAAGAACAGAAACATAATTTGTGCTACAAGTCTCTTATGCTCTTTTTTTTTTTCCCCCAGTAACATGGTGGAGCTATTTGCTTGATTTTAAACTTGAACAAGATCACAACTGATTTATATCTATTTGGTAATACCATCATCAAAATACAAGAGGATAGTTGACAGCTAACAGCTCTTGTTGATATTGCATGATAGACTCTACTGCATTAACAACTGAATCCGTAGCCAAAACATAGATGAAAGTTTTGAAATTAGAGCCTTCAACTGGAAAAACACTGGCCTCTACCACTCATACAGCAGTAAAGGATTATATATTTATTGTGGAGAAGGCAAGATGATATGAAGCAACACTATAAATAGTCTCTGAACCACACGATGCCAATAAATTACAAGATGCAGCCACTTAGAAAAAAGAAAATCAGATTATTAGTGGTTTTTCCTACCAGGAATTTTAATGAAGAACAATATATCCAAATGCTAGTAATTAGAGGTTCCTTGATGTGCAAAGTTGCTCTTTCATATCTCAATTCCAGTACTCTAAGGTTACCTTTTTTTTTTTCAGCATCAAGGGGCTCTCCTGAGGATAGAGAGCTCTTCAGGAATAGTCTTAAAAGATTGAAACCATATAGTGTACCTGAGTAGTCACACAGAGATTTCTGTTGCTCATTGGGTAACAGAAGGGTCAAAAGACCCTTCAGCCATTTTGGTTCTCAGGCTGAGTTTCACTATGTTTCAACATAAGTTTCTGGTCGTTATATTTTATTGCATGCAAGACAGGTGAGAATTGAGTAATTCCTGACTGCTCATCGCCTACATCATCGTTCTCCTCTGGCTGGTGCCTATGTGCTATATGAAATGTGGACTGCATTTTTATCTCTAATCATAGAATCATAGAATGGTTTGGGTTGGAAGGGACCTTCAAAGGTTATCTAGTCCAACCCCCCTGCAAGAAGCAGGGACATCCCCGACTGTATATGAGCATTCCTTGTGTGGCAGAAACAAAAGTATTATAAGTTGGGCATGATATATAAAAAATGGGAATAAATCAGGGGTGCAGATCTTGGAGAAAACACACAATCAGGAAAAAAAGGCTCAAACAGGCTGTGAAGGAGACAAGTTGCTGGTGAGAACAGTAGAGCCTGCTCTTTCTCTGAGAGACTGCACCAAAACAGAAAGGAAAGAGAGCCTGGACATATTTGATCTTAATACAGTGACATGTTAATGAAGTGGAAACTGAGAGGGATTTCAGGTGAAGAGCAGGTAAGAACTATAGCCTTGGAGGGAGAAAGATAATCGGGAAAACTGCTACCCAATCTGTGAATCAGCACGCCCAAGAGCTGAAGGGATGTGCAGGGCAATCATCATATTTTAATGCTGATTCCTTTTCCTCCTTCTCACTCCCATGCAAAGATATCCTGTGAGGTCCAACCTCCCTGCTCCCTCAGTGGCATCCAGCCTGCCGTCCAGTCCTTCTGCTCCAGTGGGCTCTCTCACTCCCTGTCCTTTTCTACATCTGACTGTCACCGCCCCTACCGGCTGTCAATGACTGAAAGTTAAATCCAAAAATAACTACAGAAAACATAAAAAATAATAAGAAGATGATGAGTAAAGTGGCATAACAGCATTTTTTTCCTACACTTATAGGAAGTGGGGGTGAAAGTGTAAGGGAAGATACCTAAGATGCCAGAAGCAGCAGCATGTAAGAGTTCAAACACAGATGTACAGATAAAGACATAAGAATTGAAACTAGGGACATAGATGAATTAGAAAGCATATCTAGAAAGCATGTCAGACAATGGAGAAAACACCTTTCATGTTATTAATAACTGAAAAGAAATGCACACAGGGACTTTAATAACTGAGGGCTGAGGGTCCAGTTTTTTTCCAGGAATTCGATGTTATTGCCAACTTGGTCATCTCTCAGATGCTGCCATTCTTAGATAAAAAGGAACGTTTTGTGCTTTTCTTTCAGAAACTAAAAGTGTAAGTTACGATGGGATGATGGAAATGTACAAGTGTTTATAGCTGAGGAATCTGAGTGTGCTTGGGTGTGAGGATTGTTTTGAGTGTGGTATCAAGTGTCATAGCAAATGTTTTGGTGACTACTTTGATAGGAAATGGGAAGTCATGGACACAGCCCTTTTAATTTAACTGGATACCTTCCATCTGCTGTATGCTCCCTGGGAACTGATATTTGAAGCCCATCTTTAGGATACATAAATTAATTGTTATTTTCATAGGCAATCAGCACCCTTGGTTTATGATTGATTGAAATTATATGTCAGTATTTTTGCACTGCTTTTTACAATTCAGATTGACTCTTGGTTGCTGTGTTCATTGAGTTACATAAATATTTAGAGTATCAGTTAGAGACATTAGTGATATATTAGCTGAGACTATCTTTAAAGATTATTGTTTGATCGATTGCTAGTAGACTCAGTAGCTCTGATGTACTATTTAAATACAGAATTTAAGTATATTTTTTTTTCTTACAGCAGAGTGAGAATGAAAAAAAGGTCATAGTATTTTTAATCCATGAAATTCCTTTATATGTGGGGTCACTAAATGATATAATTTATAACAGAGAAAAATACCTATGAAGTAGTTTCTGTCTTACCATTTTACCTATGTAGTACTGAAAGCACAGAAAAATTCATAGTGGTCCATCTGCCTCAAAGTTCTACCCCAAGCAGTGGCTAGTACAAGATTCAAGAAAAGCACATATTCAGAGCATTTTTTTTCCTCCTTTTCAGTCAGCATCCTGCAACCTTGTCATGGAATTTTCCAGCATTGAATAAAACTCTTTCACAAATGCAAAGAGGGCAACAATACAAGTAATTACAAGGCAGATCACATTAACAGATGCTTTAAAATTAAAAAAAACCCCAAACATATTAACCACATGTGATTTGCATATTAATGTCTTATTTCCTAATAATTTTACATTTATATTCATTGCTTATTCTCTGTAACAATAAAGACCTGATCACTTCTTTTTCCTGGTAACTTATTTAACATTTGAATATTGCTCACAATTTTTAGGCACAATTTTATTCATCTCTGGTTAATTATTTTGGGATAGGTGGCCAGGAAGAGATAAAAAGAGTTATTCTGTTTAAATAGTTAAGATGTATATAGCAGCAATTAAGATCATGGTTTAATTTGATTTGCCATTTAGCTTTCAGTGCTATTAGAAACACAGAAGATACTTTTAATTCAGAATAAACCAGTTTTTTTTTTCCTATGAGGAAGAAAATCTCTACCTTCTTTGCAATTCATTATACTGCATACATTTGGAGAGAGCACACCGCACTCGAGATGGAGTATAAACGAAATTCAGGAATTGTGATTACAATCTCTGTTCCTTGTTTGCTCAGTGACCTTTGGTAATTGTTTAATATTTTGTAGTATGGCTTCTTGACTGGTAGAATGAGGCAGTAGTGCCTACCTCCCTGGGGTCTTCTGAGATGCAATTAATTGCCTGAGCAGTAAGAGTAAAGTGCTACAGATGTGCTGAGCAGAAGACCCAATAGAAACTAGACATTTAACTTTAAAATGAAAACATTGAAAGTTAAAATTATTTTATTTGGATAATTCAATTTGTGCTGTCTTTCTAGTAAGCCTCCAAACTTCTCCCTCCATGAAAAGATGGTTGTTGACAAGTACTAAGCAATGGTTGGAAACTTCGCCCTACACAAACTCATAACTAAATACAACTAACATTGACAAGGTCAAGATTTCACCCCATAAATCCACACAGAAAAGATAGTTGCATTTTTATTGTGTCATAATTGGACAAGTACCTATTATTTTAGACAAAAATTCAAGAAGAGGTTTTGTCTTTTTTTTTTTTTTTTACGGAGGGTGTCCATTTATTTTTTCACTTTTCTGCTCTCTTTTTGCTTATCTGCAAAGCCTGCAACATACACAGGATTTTCTGACTTGATATTTATGCATTCTGTAATTTTGAGAAGAATACCTGAAGTGACTATCTTTCAAATCACAAATTGTACCTTTCTTATTTGACATGTGGAATCTTGTCAGAAGACAAAAAATGTTTCCAAAACACAGGCTCAAAACCACCAAACTTACTTATACCATGCTAAATACCACTTATTTTACTAAATCTACTGCATATGCATAAACTAGAAATGCTAGGAAAACCTTGTGGTTTACTAGTCTATTTTCTGAACTTAGCTGTAACTTTTAAAAAATTACCATCCCTGTACTTGACTGTACCTTCTCTTCAGGAGGGCTAACAAATTAGACTGGATGGGTACTCAAATCTACTTTAGTATTGTGAGCTGCCCTGGCTTAAACTAGTAGCGGAGGATCACAGAAATCATCCCGCTGACCTAGCACTGGAGCAGACGGGGCACTCGTGCACTCCACTCTGCCACCTCTCCCTGCAGGTTAAGTAATGTCAGCAAGAGCAGCAGTAATGACTGCTGGAGAAAATAACTTCTTGCAAGGCTTCAGGCACTTTTGCAGTGAACATCTGCCTCAGGTAGGAAAGGAGCAGCATCAGAGTACACAGATAACTGTTTGAGCCTCTGAACGGAATTCTCACAAACAGTTGCAAGTCCATCTTCTGGTTTAGCTTATACTTTGAGCCCACTCAGTCATGTGAAAAGAAATGACAAATGGTGACAAATGGGGAAATGGGCTTCAAAAGAGTACTCGTGGTCCTATGCTGGTGTAGAAGCACCCAGCATGTGCTAACCTGCCTGCTAGGTGCTCTGTTGAGGCACAGCAGAAAAAATCCACCACACTGCCACAATCTGTGTCCTGTTGCCTCTGAGATGCCTATCAACGCTAAGATGCTCCAAGACCTAGAAACCAAAGAAGGTTTTCTTTGGTATGTTGCCAATGACATTTCTGATCAGATACCAAATGTATACGCTTAGACGGTATAAATGAACAATTAGTTCACGTTAGTAAGGCTTTATTAATGAGTTTTAGTAAAGATTTTGCCTGTAATCACAAGCTATGAGAAGCCAAACACTGTAATAAGGAGATCAGACCTATGTCTCCTTCATCTATGTATCACTCACTACCTTATTTGAGCACTTGATTTCCCACATTTGAAGACTTAAATGGGACTAGACTAGAAAAAAAAAATAGAGTGAGAACCCCTTAGCACCCCGAGCATAATGAATATTAGGACCAATGACCTACAATACCAAAGTTACTATTAAAAATGAGGACGGAACTTGGACTTGACAGCTGAACAAACCTTTTCACCTGCAGAGCAATTGCTAAGAAGTGCTTTTTCCAAATTTACAAATATTTTTTTTTTTGTATACAGTACAGCATGGCTTTATCTGGCTTGGTCACTGCCATAGATTAATAAATACAGGGTTTATTTCACACTAGGATGGCTGCTACTTGAGTTTCTCCATGAAATGAGCATGTTAATATCTCGTAATCAAGCATAAGAATTTACGTCTTCTCAGGTAACATCTCTTCAGTCAACCTATTTATCAGAATTCCTGAAGTTTGAACCCTCCATACACTCTTTTCTCCCCAAATTTCATCATTATATATGAATTTTTACTTTTATTTGTCCAGTAGAAACTGTCATGGTTATTCTGAAAAAAAATACTACATAATACACTCTTCAGGACAAACACAAAATTAAAAAATAAACAAGATAATAAGAAAGGAGTGGAACATTGCTGTACATTTTTAGTTGTTAGCCCTATAAAGTCCTATAAATAATTTGTCCATAAAGTGCTGTCTGTAGAGCTTACTTAGTAAACTAATTGTCATCACAACTGCAAAGCTCTCATATTGAGTGGCTGGCAAGGAATTATTTGTGAAATAGTCAGTTAAATCATTGTGGCAGCATTTTACAACTTAAATGATAACTTACATTAAAAGAAATTACAACAAACAGTTACACTGTCCAATTTTAATTAAGGACGAATTATCCTAAAACCAAATACCAGTTGTTTACAAGTACTGGCACTTAATGCCAAACTAGAGTAGAATATGCACTACAAAATGTGGTAATTAGAGGAAATGTGCACTTTTGAAAATTTTTGGTGAAGATGGAACACATTTAAATAATGTCTCCTTGCCAGCAATGGCAGCACATGCAGTAAACATCCTTGCAAGATTTTCCTGAATAGCAGCAAGAATGTGAGTGGGGTTCACTATGTCTTCCCTCTTTGTGTAGGAGACAAGGTACACATTAATCTTCCTAACTCTTGCCTAAGGCCTTTGGCAGATGGTGTTATTCTAATTTAATTGTGGTAGCTTAGGAGGTTATAGACTTTAACTCTCTCTTTTCACCCTCTACCTAAAGATTCTGCTCTTTTGGTAGGAGCAGCAGAAGTCCATGTGTACTGGTGTCTCAGATCCTGCAGTTCATGATCTGGCATAGGAACAGAAATCGCCATCATTTTCTGTTAATGTACAAAGCAGTATATACACTGGGCTGAGAATTACAGCATCTGACAACAGACACATTTACTTTCCTCCATCCTTGCTATGGCAGTTTCAACCTTTGGAAGCAGAGGCAGGAGCCTCTTCAGCCTTCTGCAGCAGAAACTGGCAGAGCTCATCTGATAGAGGCCCCAGCCTTTGGAAGAACTAAGACAGAAATAGAAAATGATAAGTAAAACCCAGAATGCTCTGATTCGTTCAATAGAGGAAAAGGATTCAGATGAAACAACTGTGAGGCAGGTCAGATATAATTAATATAGCTTATACGGTATTGGATGTGCCTTGCTAGCAAGTCATACTATTTCTGTGATCTTTCTAAAGTGGCCTAACACAACATTTGTATCAAGAATGCTGATTCCTCTAAAAAACAGGGAAAAAGAGAAAGAAATGAGAATGTGAACAGTTTACAAAGGGCTTTTCCTTTACAGTGGTCCTGTGCAGTGAAGGTGCTTTTTGGACTTGAGCATGACATTACATATGAGCAGGAAAGGTTCTTAGTTCCCAAATTTTTAGTTATACATTTTATCCTAATTGATTTATAAGACAAATAATTAAAATAAAGTTTTCACTAGATACCTCCTCAGATGACAATAGCACAGAAGGGAAACCACAACATTATTAAAGTATGAGAGCAATAGATATAAACTTTTTGTTCATAAACTAATCCAACTTCATGCCTTCTGTTTTAAAACATAAGCACCATCATCAAGTTAAAATGACACTGTCACCTTGCTTTGGACTCCTAGATTTAAATTCATGTGTGCAGATATCAAGTCCTTCAGTGACACAAGTCTCATAAATGCTTACTGAGTGTGAGGATGCTTCACATTTTTGAAAATCATAGAGTACTTTAAGTGACTGGCCTTTTAGTTTTAAAGTTCCTGCTGAAGATATTTCTTTGTCACTCACATGAGGAAGCCTGTAAGGAAGATTTTCAGGCATAAGTCCCAAATTTATGTTCTTCATTTCAAAACAGTGATCTTCAAAATTCTCTAGCATTAGCTTCATAATCCTTATAAAATTTTTTTTAGGAATCTCATAATTCCTTAGTAGAATTCCTAAGTTAAAAGCAAGAGGATGCATGGAGGGAAAAAAAAAAAGCCAACCTAGTAAATTTTTAATAATTTACACACTTATTGGAAGGGATAAGGAGGAAAAGGCAAGTTGTTACACAAAATGTCTAAGAGACAACAACAAGAAGACACCAGTTCTGTGCACATGAACCATTTGCGTGTGATCTTGTTCAGAATTTGAGGGAATTCTGAAATACAGAGGTGTGTAAAGGAGGAATATAGTCTTGTTGTGGAAGGTAAAACAAGATGTGAAACTGAACTGGGGTGAAAGAAAGACTGTGTAGATTTCTGCAGGATGGTGAAATATGAAGGGACAGCTGATTTTATACAGTGGGATGGATTCAGAAGACTCGTAATGAACAGCAAAACATCCTGAAAAAGAAATAGAGAACTGGGAACAGTTCTCTGGGAGCAGAGAATTAGGGTAAAAGTTACGTCAGGATGAGAAAGGGTGGCACCAGACTGCTTATTGGCTGGGCGGGAGGCACTGAAAAAGTCAGATACGGAGAGAACATCAGTATATGAACTAAGAATTCAGAAAATGAGAAAGTGAAGCTATATATTCTATAGCTTTGTATGCTCAGATTACCTCCTCAGATAAATGGTGGTAACTTTGGGATGAAAGTAGTTCTCACATAGGTTTCCACAGCACAGAACTAGCAAATTTACTAATCTGCTAAAGTAAGTAAATCAACAGGAGTGCAAACACTCACATAGAAATGTGTCTGATTTCAGAAAGCAGAAAACTCGCAATTTGGAGTACTATTCCATTTTTAAGTTTATTCTAGGTTACTGGTAAAGATGCTCCAGAATTTTGTGTTCAAATGCCAGCTCAGAAAACAGTGTAATAAAAAAAAAGCAAGTCCCCAGTTATCAGCCGTGTATTTTAAGACAAGACTAGCAAAGCAAACCCAAGCATTTTGAGTTTGTTTCTGTTGCTGAATGGAAAAAAATGGGTAGCTTCATGCAGAGCATCAATTTAGTCATGATCCCACTCTGAACACTTTATCAGCCTTAGCTAATTAGTCCATTTAAAACCCCTGCTGGGAAAGCAAGTAATATTCTTCTAGTTTTACAAATGAGGGATTGGTGGAAGAGTGATAGCACTTTAGATGTCTTGCCCAAATATGTGGAGATTCAGTGTGGAGGAATCTAGTTAAGAGTTAAGCAGTGGGTAATTCTTACTGCTGAGCTCAAACTATGCTTTTCTGCATTGCCCCAAACCTTAGCAATGCATTTGGCAGGAGAAGTGGAAAGAAGATCTGTAGAGGGGACGAAAGGTCTTTCACTGCAGGTATTAAAAAATCCCATACAAAAAGGAAACAAAACAAAGGGTAACTGAACCACACACATTCCTATGGATAAGTTGTTATTATTATGACTACTTGTTTAACACCAAAAATGTGCTTGACTGCACATTATCTAAATGTATTGTGAGTACTGATTATACAAAAAATTAAGTTATTTCTTATTATGCAATGCAATCCTTTTTGACAACATCTCAGTAATATCTTGTGATTTCTGTACAAATACAAAAGGAACTGCAAGCTTGCATTTCTTTCACAGCTGCCTGAATAGAATTATTTATTTCAAGCAGCAATCCTTATATAACCCTGCACAGTAACTTTTACTTGCAGCATTATTTCCAGCAGCTCTCATTTTCACAATGCTTTGGAAGTCCCCATGTAGACTTACAATACTTTACAAGTAGTAGTAAATCAAGCATGACACCTCTGCTGAATACTAGGGTCAGTCTTTAAATTGGCAATAGTCAGCTTTGCTCTATTATTTCAGTGAAAATGTCAGAGTGACATTCACTGTGCCAACTGATGGCAAAATGTACTGACAAATATTGATAGGAAAAGACTGACTAGATTCTAATTAGTGATCGAAACACATCACTAATATCAAACAACAGACCTAGAAAATGGGCTGTATGCATTGGAGCAATACTTTCTTTTCCTCTCATGTCCTCTGTTCCTATGAAGTGGAACTATTCCAGCTCAGACACAGAGTCGGTGAAGAGGTGAAAAGACTACATCACTCCCTCTACTTGAGCTGCCTCATGTGGCATGAGATACTCCTTTACCTCCTGGTGCAGTGGAGGTTGCCATGGTGGTACATCACCCTCTCTTTCCACTTAGATTAAATCTATATTTCAAAATCTCACAAAACTTGCTGGTTGAAGTGATGCATATGACAGCAGCACATGCACAGTATCGTTGGCACATCAGGCAGACTGAAACTTAACACTGAAATATATTCAGGCACTAATCAGAAACTTCAGGGTTACTGTTAAAGCTGATCTGTGAGTGTGATTAACTGGCTTTGTAAATTTGATCAAAATTGATCTGTCAAATTTTCTGGCCCTTCTACAGTAAGTCAAACCTCACCCTAAAGTTACACAAATCCATTTTGTTTGGTCTTTGTAAAAGTAGAGAAAGAAAGAAAAGTATGTGGAAGTAATTTCTGAGTTGTCAGTGACAGATTTTTTCATTTGGTTTCACACTTTTGCTGAAGATAGAAGAGACCTTACCGTAGCTGTCATAAGCCTCTTCGCTTGTTCCGTGACCATAGTCGTAATATTCAGGCACACTGTAATAGATTCAGATAGCCATGTCACTATTATTGTAGGTAACCAACTCAAAACAAAAACAGAGCACAGAAAATAAAATCTATTTTAACTCTTTTACATGATAGCGTAGTCCAGCTAGTTTCAGGGGTAGTGAGAATTTTAAAAATATGAAGGAAAATGTACCAGTGACAATAACAGCTATTATACATGACATCACATTTCTTATCTACTAAGTCTAAAAAAAAAATGGTCCTAAATATGTTAACCTAGGAGATGTGACAAACAGTGACAGAAATTCTATTTGCAAAAATAAGGTTTGAAAAAAGACCATCCATTTTATTATTCACAATTGTTAAACTGCCAACAGAGGTGTTAATCTCATTTATTTGTAATCCTAAACATTTATGCGGTATCAAACTCAGCAGTTTGTTTTCCCCAAAGCTGGCTGTATTGTATTGTGTGGAACCTGTAAACTACTTATCTTTACCAAAAACATTGATAGATTTTCAGCTTTGCTCCTGAAGAAGAAAGTGTGTTTCCACTGCTTGTAGAGAGATACTTGATTCTGCACAGCCTTTGTCCTTATGCAGTTATTGTACAGCCATGGAAAGTTTTATACATTACCAATAAAGTGCACATTGAAAGTAGCAAGGTTCAGGGAAAATCAAGCTCCATGTCTCAAACCCACTTTTCCACTGCTTTTTATTAATTAACAAAAATTACGTATGGCCATATTAACACGGTATGAAAAGATTTCAGATCATAGTTACACCCTGATAATTAGCAACCCCCGGCTATTACCTGGAGTGGACACACAGAAAATTTGATCTCTAAGACATAGTTAAATGGCATTATTCACACTTTTGCTTGACTGCTATTATTATTTACAGTTTGCACTGTATATTTGGTGCCTGGTACCAAATTCAGGATCAGACTACTGCTGTTATCAGGTACCAGGCAGACATAACAGGAATCAGTCTCTGCGCAGAAAAACTTATAAATTCCACAAATTCTACTTGATTGTATTTCTTCTATCTGCAGTGAACCAAACAAAAAATGTAACACCTTCCCTGTTATTAATTCTTAATGTTTTCACTTTTGCTTCTTTTTCCTTGGACACTGTGCGGGACAGATAGACTCTTGCAAAATGAACAGAAGCAGCCAATCAGCTCAATATTGCACTATTTATAACATTGTTGCTCAGGTAATTTTCCATATTGGATTATCATTTAAAAAATATTAGTTTACACTTGAGAGAGAAGCTTAGTTGACAGTGGAGTGTAAGTAAAAATATTTCACAAATGCAATAGAGATAAACAAGCAATCTGTAACGATTATTTTCTTGAACTAATGTTGATTTCTTTGTTCACAAACTGTCTGTAATCAGGTTTTAATTTCTCGAACTTGATAGCTATTCATAACTATTCTTGGAATAATTTCTGAGAATAATTCATGGGCTGTATCTCACTTGAGAGCACTGATTGCGTCTATGTGATAACTGACAGTCAAGTTGTTTTGATTTGGGAACACATCATCCCCTGACTGGCTAGGTACAGCTGTCATAGACAGTTTTCAGCTACAAATATCTGTGGGGTTTTTTTTTAACTGAAAATGCAACTATAATTGTTGTGCATTAATTTAGTAATTTAGCAAGAAGTCATTCATGTGAGTGGATAGTACACTGACGTCAATATCTCAGACAGATGAAATTCATTTGCTAAAGCAGTTGCAAAAAGTGGGCATACGAGTGACATGAATGAAAATGAAGTTAATACTTTTAAATATTTTTCCCAATACCATCCTAGCTCTATATGACATAATCACTGTAGAGCATTACCTTCCGGGCTAATGTCAGCCATACAGTTGCTTGAAAATTAATTAACTAAATATATACACCCTCCTATTGAAGTGGTGCAAGGAACAAACAAGAAGAATACATCTTTTATTTCTTGAACATACTAAGCATTCTGTACTACTTTGCAATGATTCTAGTAGCCAGTTAATTAAAATTACAGAATTATGTAAAGTGAACTAGAGCACTGGCAGTGTCAGGGTTAAATCATGTACCTAGTCATATCTACAGAGCTCATGGTTTAGACCTAAGAAATTACCTGAAATGTTCAGAACAGATAGATGACATACCATCCAGATCTGGCAGACAGCAGTATGAAAAATCTCACATAATACAATTTAAACAGCAGCATTTTGGAATACTGCCTGCTTTCCCGAGTACAGGATGGTGTTGGACTAGTGAGTGGAGTTACAGGAGAAGAAACCCCAGAAGTCTCATCTTCTGTCAGTGGATAGGATGCTAATGTTTCTTCCTGATACATTTTACAAAACAAAGTGGCTGTATCCAAAGGTCAGCTTTAGGAGGAGTGCATTTGGGACGCAGTCCAAAGGCCAGCAAGTTATCAACAGCAATTCTGCATTCAGCGGTCACTGAGTAGGGCCTTGAGCTATTACCATCAATACAACATCCAGCAAAGTGCAAGAGTTGCAAAAACAGGTAAAAATTCA
This sequence comes from Chlamydotis macqueenii, assembly GCF_036417535.1. Lineage (NCBI taxonomy): Eukaryota > Metazoa > Chordata > Aves > Otidiformes > Otididae > Chlamydotis > Chlamydotis macqueenii. The sequence goes on from NC_141558.1 coordinate 27,919,384, forward strand.
TTGCAATGTTATTGTTATTGTATGTTTTTATTAAAGAAGAAAGACACAATCATACAGACAATAAGGATGCGAGATAAAAATCCTGCACAGTGAACATTTGGAACTGAAATACACTATGAACAGAATACAAAGTTAATACACAAACCATTAAAGTAAGAAATAAGCTGTATTTCAACTGTAGAAAGAAAATGACTTATTATTTACTGCATATTTGATTGTGAGCACAATACTTAACACATTTCTGAAAACGCATAATTCATAGCACAATACATCATTGTGATCTAAGTTCTCCAACTTTATTTCCCTGACTAATATAAATTTTTCTTAGATCTGAGCCAAAGTGGTATTTCTAATTCCTTGCTAACTAATATTAGATAGTGCTTTAAGCAATACCTAAATGAAGCAAATCGGCTTGTTAGTGTGAAACACCTGATTTAAACTCACATTTTGTGCGCCAGACTGCTTATTCATTAGTCTGCTCTATTTTAAAACTTTCTGAATATTCACTACAATTACATGCATTTATTTGTAAAAATTTTCCTCTATTTTTTATTAAAGTGAAGAATGAATGATGCTTATAAAAAATGGATGATACAATATGGCTTTACATACGTAAGATCTTTTTTAAATTATTGAACTACAGAGAGATGTAGCTCGTTCACATGATGCCCAGCTGTGGAAGGAAACAATCAGCAATTGAAATCAGCATAAATAAAACTTGTTTATATAATTTTAAAGTTCTCAGACTGTTCCTGGAAAACAGGGTGATCATGAGCTTTAGAAACCTCAGGCTCTCTTGGCAGTGCTAATTGGAAACAAGACACCATTATCTGTCATTAGCATTCATTACTTTCAAGCAACATGAAGTGTAATTTACTTAAGTGCATGCACCCACCTGAAAGCAGGATGCAATACATTCTATGAAGCAGATAAGATTAACTCATTAACAACTGCTCCACTTTTGCTTTTACGTTTTCAAAGCTTTGCACTACACTTTAACACCAGACTTCTGAGACACAGAGGACTTGATGTGGCATGACTTAGACTTTAGTAACCTTCTACATGTACCATGTAGAAAGAAGAATTGATATACATAGGACAAGTAGTTTAGTTATTTTTATATCTCAAATGACTTGCAATCTGAGGACCTCTGAAGTAATTGTTCTCTATCTAGATGAAACTTTTGCAACAAAGATGTATGATTCTGTCCTTGTTCCTATTCTGTGGGCAAGAAGATAAATAATACATTTACTGTCACTCTTCATAATCATAACATATTTATGCTTATTTTTAACTTAACTGTTGTTTTTAGTTAGTGCTTTTGAACCTGTTACTTTTAAAGGTTTGGGTTCAAAGTTTCCATAAAATTGTGATGTCTTCTTTTCATACAGAGGAAGGCAGATTGGTTCCAAAAAATTAACACAAAATATGTTCCTTATTTGAGAGATAAGGAGGTGCTATCCTGAAGTGTAATTCAACCCGAACTATCTAGTGCTCCTATGATATGAGGCCTCTAATACAGAGCCTCTGTATCTAAACAGAAACCTTAAAGGCCAACAGAGGCTTTTAACCTCTTGTTAAGTGGGACTTTTTCAAATCGACATTAGCTAAGCAAAACTGAACTCCAGTTGGACTGTGTCAATGCCCATGGGAAACCACACAGCTTGTTATCAGAAAGGCTGTGGAGGATGATGCTTTCAGGTGGTTTAAGCAGAGAACCACAAAGAAAAGAGTGAAGTCTCAAAACCCTGACTTTTGAGTCAAGAAGCCACCTGGGAGGAAGGGTGATGTTCACCACTCAGACATCAATGGCGTTAGGTGTAGGAAATCACGACATCAGTGAACAGACTGCATTAGCCTTTGACCAATCTCTTCCTGCACCTGCAGGACACTGCTGGCAAGAGACCCAGGGTTAGCAATGTTACTGTCTGGTTCCCTGGCTGCATTTACGGCTTCTGAAATACAAGGCAGCAGAATGTTGCAAGAACTGAAGAACTTGAGCACTTCTTGTTGCCTCATGGTTGGTTTTTTTTTTTTTTTGTTCTTCCTTTCTCTCTTTTTGTTCTTTGCTTTTTCTTGCTGAGAGATACACCTAACTTTTTATTCTCTAATTGTGGAGCACAAAATGTGGTTGCAGATGTACAATGGGCCCACTAAAGCCAAAGCTGAAAAGTACAATAAAGGGTTAATCTGCTTTAAACACTAACATGTGAATGTATATAGGTAAAGTCTGTTCTGTAGTCTATCCTGAAAGATCTTAAGAAACTGAAAGCCTTTGATTAAGACTTGTTGAGCTAGATTTAACAGTTGGTTTGTTTTTTTTTTTTTTCTGTAAAGGCATCATTATATCTGATTTTTCTTTCTTAATGGTTGTATTTTTTAACTAGGAGAATAAATTCTAGAATATTATAGGAAACTTTTATTAGGAAATGTTTGGGAAAGAGATAGTCAATTTAGAAAAGAGGCTTTTGATCAACCTTGGAGTTATAACTCAGCCATTAGACAATAATCAGACTTCTTTTATGAAATGCTTGAATTCATTCAAACTAGAGATTTAACTGATGGCAGTGAAGTTCCACAGTTCAGATTCATGATCAAACAGATGAAAAACTTCCACGCTAGCCTTTGAAGAAATAAAAACAGCTCTCAAGAGACTTCCCTCTTTGTGTTGTGGCACTCAACAATGTGAGAATGAACCAATATTGTGTTTTAGGATTGGCACTTTCTGAAGAAGGATTCCTGGCCTTTGTCAGCTTGCAATCATCTATACTTTAGATACAGATAAATGAAACTTTAGCACTCCTTCTAGATATATCCCATTCTGAGTTAGCTTCAGACAACAGATTATTGAGTCAAGCTAACACCCAGGATAATTCACAAAGATCCCCAGAGGTGGGATTCAGTATTTTTAGACAATTCTCTTTCTTCCTTTTTCACTTCCTCAAATGGATCCTTTGAGGTCTTGGTCTCCTATCTCCTGTTAACTTCCTCTTTCTCAGTATCATTTCTGTTGAGTAATCCTCAGAGCTTACAATTTTCAACATCAATAATTGATACAATCAAATACCCTGCTCCTATGCTATCAGGATCCCATCAAAAGCTATTGCAGTCATTTCATGTAAGATTGCATTTGTAATGCTTCTGCCTCCTACAGAGGGAGGGAGCCAGCAACACATAATTGTCCATGAAAGAAAAGCTGTTTACGCAAAGCAGTATGCTTCTGCTAGGAAGACCAGTGAGCAAGATTTGCATTCACATGAACTGCAATATATGTAATTTTTATAAAATAATATTTCAAAATATATTGAAAATGCATGAATAAAGAAATAATTCTCCCAGGAACCTGAAACTTACAGGAATATCTCTACTTAACAGCGTATTAAATCTATAGAAAATATAAGAAGTCTTTTGAACGAAGGAACTTTTTGTAGGATTCAGCCTTAAATCACAAATATAATCCTTTACTGAATAGATCCTTAGAACTAATGGAATAATACAGTGAACATTCTAGTGGATAAAGTCTTCCTTTTGCTGAAAGCTCAAGTTTGATTGCATCCAATATTTTTAGCAGAGAAGAATGTCTCCATTACAGTACTTCCTGGATTTATTTAGTAGTTTACAATGCGCCTGAAGTTAAACTAGATCTCATCTGTCTCCAGCATTTTCTTACATTTGATTTCATGCTAATGTAAATCTGAATTAAAAAAAAAATGAAGACAGTAAAATTATACAAACATAGGACTGGGGAGCCATCATAATTGCAAGATGACTTTGGGTACTGAACTTTTTTTTGCAAAATCTGAAATAGAAACCAATCTGTCATTTATTTGCTACAAGCAAAGACAAATGGGGATTTCTATTCAAATGTTTTCCATTCCACTGTACTTTTCTCACACACAGAGAATAATTACCAAGTATTTCAGAATATAATAAGAAATGTCTGCAGACACAGTATTTGCAAAGGGAGTGATGCGGAGTTTTAGGAATTCTGCTCAGTTTTAGAGGAAAAATTTTCACCACTTCAGAGCAATGAAATTTGATTCCATTTTGCTCATTGAATCAAATAAATGAAAAGTGGCATTTGAAAACAGTTTCTGATGATGAATGCTGTAAGTGGATTGCTGTGAAGATACATAAAATGTCATATTCTAGACTTGCTGGCTTGATTGATTTCAACAGGTTGGAAATAAAATACAGGGAAATCTTTATTTATGAACAGGTGGATATAAGCACAAAACCAAAATGAAATATGACAAAGTATAAATACAATGCATACTGGTTAAAAGTGAGAGAGTGCACAGTAAAGAAAATAATAATGAATATCTAGTTTTACAAAAAAAGAGTGTAACAACTCTGCCTGTTGCAGCTTGGATTATATTTCTGTCTATACATTTTACTATATAGTAATATTTTGGTAGCGAGAGAGGTGAGTAAACCTCTGATCATATTACCAAAAGATTTAAGCATGTGATGATCTACTAAATAAATCAATTATTATTCAAAGTTTGGTCTAGCCATCCTTTTTAAAATAAGGCCAAAATTGTTTCATTTTACTATGCATAGTTCTCTCCACAACTAGTCTGCAGGAATTTTTTACAAAGCAAGTAGTCAAAAACAGTGAGACTAGCTGATTAAATAAAGGTATCTGATCACTGCTTTAAGCATTCATTAAATTTGTTCTGCAGTCAAGGAAGATCATTGACCTCTATGTTTTCCTTCTGAGTGCAATCAGAACATATGAATCTGACAAATGTTTACTAAAGTTCCCCAGAAAGACATTAGTAAAGAGAATATGTGAATATGATTGTGAATTTCTCAATGGCAGCCTTTGTCTTAAGACTGTCCAGAAATATTTGCTCCTTAGTTTTTTGGTATCCAATTAAATAGCCAAAGGTCTTATTTTTATCCTGAGCATATCTGCCATCTTTTGCTTGGAAATGCCTCCACAGGATTATAGCTGGGGATTCAGTTGGAGGAAGGGTAACATATTTAGACACCACAGACAAGGAACACTGAACTACACTACAACAAGTGCTACCTCCTACAAGTGGTAGGTGCAAACACACTGGAGACACCAGAAAGAGTTCTGGAAAGAGTCTACCAGGTTTTTCTCCCCACTCAAATGTCTATCAGCAGGTAAGGAAACTCATAAATGTCATTTGAGTATCTGGTGGAAAATGTGTAGGCTTCCTCATTATCTGAACATCCAAGAAAGTTTTACAATGCTGAAGACTGAATCTCGAAACAGAGATCAGAAGCTATCTGCTGTACAACAGCCATTTGTTATTAGCAATGATTTTCTCAAGTAACTACTCTAATTAGAGCTTCAGAAGTTTTCAAATGAAGTTTTCCTTCAAAAGATACATAAAAAAAAAAAGTTCTGGTTTTAGTAAGGCTTTAATATCTTTTTAGCCAAAGCACAAATGGAATATAAGAGTCATTACTGTCATGCAGGTAGAAGCTTTCAGGAATTTTGTCTCAAAGATCTCTGAAGAACACATAAACTTTTCAGTTCTACAACTCTAGCACAGTAACAGGCCGATCAGCTACTTGGATTTGTAGACTTTACAGCAATGTTGATGAATTAATACTGTTACATCACTTACAAGGACAAAGGTGGCCTATAAACTGGATGGCTCCAAGACAGCTATCACATCAGTAAAAGCTATGAGTGATCTGAATGCTCCTACTATCTGTCCCTCAGATCCACAGCAGACTGTTTTCAGCAGTTCATTAGTACAGAATCTTGTCAGACTTATTCACTCTTCTCATGACTACAGATGCCAGTGAGTTGACTGACAAACCAGGTTTTGTGTTGTAGTTTGCACTAACTACTGTTGTATGTACCCTAGCACTGTCGTAAGAAGTCTATGTCAATACCTGAAAATAAAAGGAGTATCTGAAATAGTTTGTGCTCCACATGAGTTGGCCATGATATTAATGGCAAACAAAATTAATATAACTCTTAATTCTCTTGATAACTTTCTATGTAAGATTTTTCCCCTAGTGAATTTTGCCCCATTTCAGCATAAGTAAGGAGACAGCATAAAGTTAATCCAGTGCTGCATTGTACTGTATTATGAGATGTATTACAGTCTTCAGTTTCTGTACATTTGTGTATCTACATGAAAATGGTATCTGCAAAAAATTAAGATCTGATATCTTTATTATGAGATCATACTAAAGGAATGGACTGGAATTATTTGCTGCAATTTGACACAACATGCAGAACATACAAAAGTCAGTATCTTCCTCTATTAAAAATAAATTAAACAAATTTACTTTTTTAGTCTTGAAACATCAGATCTACTTTAATTGTTACTAAAATGATTTCTAACAATCATAAAAGCCCCATAAATTAAGCTGGAGTTTGGAAATTGTGTTACTTTCCTTATGTTTGTAACAAAACAGGCTTCCTTAGTCCAATTAGATTATCCTGTGTTTTTATCTTGAAGTAAACTTAGTCATGCATAAACAAAAGAGGGAAAAGGTAACAGGAAATAGAGCTAAAAGGGACCGTAAGATGTCACCTAGATCATTTACTTCTAACCACACAAATTTATCTACATAATTCTTTACTGAAATGTTTCTAATGTGGTTTTTAAAGCTACAGGGATGGAGATTACCAAGCACCCTAGTCCTGTTTTATTATTCTCCTTTCTCTCCACCCTTCCCGCTCCCCCCCTGCCAGGTAATGTTTATACTAAATTTCTGTTACTGAAACACAGTGCCACCATTTTTTGCTGAAACCAAAAGGAGCTTGGAGAGAATAGTCTATTGGGTAGGGACCATCAAAGCACATATATGCCCAGTAGAACTATCTACTGCTGTCTTTACAAGTGTACTAGTCTGAAAGTGTTATTTTATTTGCAGCACTGTGTTTGTGAAGAACTCATCTTTGTAATTAGGTGTACATACAAAGTCTTGCTATCTGCAGGTCGAGCAACGGTAACCAGGATGAACTAGAGCTCAGACAAATAGACACTGCTGATGTAAATAATTCCTGGAGATTCAACTGGATAAAATATTCTTTGCTTTACTTCCTAAATCATTTTACGGCACATCTCTGCACTGAAGTGATTGTACTGTAAGCCACATAAGCAACATGGGCTGAACTGTGGTCCATCTTACATTCCTGCATAACAGATCAGAAATAAGTGAGTGATTCCTAAATCCCCTGTACTAGCAGCCCACACTGTAGAAAGAGAAGTTGTAAATAGAAGCTGTACCATAGATAGCACAAACTTAACAATAGAAAGAATAACCATAACAAACTTTCTTTTAAAAGTCAATAACTTGTTGTATATTCAGTTTCAATTGAATGTGCTCTCGAAATTTTAAGTGGGTCTGAGTCATTATAAGAATGTGAATCAGAATTGTAGAGCCTATTACAGTTTGAATTGAGAGGTATTGCTAGGAATATACAGTTACTGGGACACTACTACTATGATATGGCCATAGCAACCATCCATAGCAGGAAAATTGACATAGGTAGCATATATACCTGAAAATTATTTTTCTCATTATATTTTTGTTACTAGCACTGAGAAACAGGAGCCCAATGGGACTCTGCACATGACACTACAGCTATAGGTATGAACCACAGATAATTATATCCTTTGAATTAAATGTAATTTAGTTAGATGAAAGCTATGCCAAATTCACTTCAAATTCACTGATTTTGCACCTTTCCTTTCTCTCTTTTTCAATCCTCTAAGACAATTTCATTTTGGCAGTCATCTAACACAATAGGTATAAGTTTTCAGATCATGTAAAAACTTTGAATTTATTTCAGACATATTAATGTCATCTTTCTTTATGTTAAGATTTAGATTCTGTATTACCATTAACTTGTTAGAGAGGAAATTCAGAGATGACATGACATATAAGATGCATTTAATCTGTTCAGAAACAGAAGTTTGGTTGTTTACTTAGCAGATGCAGGATGGGTTTGCAGTGTGCATTTGACAGACTAAAAAGAAGTCATTGTCCCAAAATGATCTGCATACCAGCACGGAATGTATGTCTAGAGGACTGTTGCCTATAGCATTACATAAAGTATTTGCAAGATTAACAGTAAATATTTTGTCAAGAATTTCTTCAAGGCCCTAAAACTGGGTTACTATCATTAGTGGGGCTGGGTCCACGCAGGCATGAGAAATGCCCCTTATCTATCTCATCTTGCAGTCACAGCACAGACAAAGATATGTCATGAGAAGGTTTGTGTCACTGTGGGAAGGCATCTGTAACAGTAATGTTTTGCACTATTTTCATCAATTTTTATCACTGAATTATTTATTATTTTTTGTCAGTATGTTACAGGATTTCTGATATTTGCAGGTCTATTTACAGCCTAGGACAGGAGTCACATTCTTCTTTCTTTAGTAAGCACCCACTCAGCAACTCATTTTGCAGCTGAACTATGTTTTTTAACAAAAGCCAGACATAATAAAGACAGAAGAACAAGCCAACCAACCAGCCCTGGAAGACATTGCCAATATAGCAACTACCTGTTCACAAAAAGCAGAACTGATTGATGTGTTCATGATAGGAACTGTGGGACAGGAAAATTATATCAAACCCAAATTTTAAGTTTCAGCAAACAGTGATTGACTTCCTCTTCTTTTCTCTATCAGGCATCATTGTTTACACTGCATATGGCTGGATAGGTTATGCACAATTGGATTAAATAGGACATACCCTTCCTGGTTCATCCCATGACCGGCCAGTCAGTCCCAGATTTCCTTAGTATCTCTTTTGGCTGTGAGACATAGTACCTTTGAAATGAACCTGCTGGTGCTGGCAGAGACACAAAGGTCAGTGGAGATCACTATAGACGCAGTAGTAGAGCTGAAGACGGCTCTGCTGGCCATCAGGGTTCTCAGCTGGTTGACCAGCAACTGATCCGCTTCCACAAAATTATTCTGTTGGTCTTAGGTGAGGAGTTTGGCCACATTTGGTATGCAGTCTGATTCCCTACCGACCTCTGAGTAACCAAAGAGGCAGACCTTGTAGATCCTCTCACAAAACTTTTCATCCTTTCCTCCTGGTGATCAAGTGTTCTCAGCTCATGAATCCTGGACAGCAGTGGTGGTTCAACAAACTTAAAAGTTCCTGCTAAGAAAATCAAAAAGTGTATTATATTTTGAAAACTAGTAGAATTCTCATACATCTTCTGTATTACAATTGAGTCAGAAATTGATACTTCTACCATTTTTGAGTTTTATGAGCTTGCTTGTTGCCTCGTAAAAATAATATTTATTTCTTTAAGTCAATATGTGAGTGGGAATGGAAAGGAAGAATGGTTGCGACCACATGTTCCGACATGGTTTGAAGGTAAGAAGCAGTTGAGAATATCAGTGTGCTTGAACTAATAAGAAACCTCAAAAAGTGAACAAGCAGCATACCTTTACAGGCCTGCACAGGAATGACATCTATCTTAGCAATAGAAATTGGGCAGCATCTGATAGAACAGCTTATAGGTGAGGGTTGAGTCTAGCTAAACATCTGTGCAGTGACAGAAATTTTGTTTAATGCCAGAATTCTATTATACAATCAGAATATACTTCTTACAAGTTTTTAAGTACCAAATGCAAGGGGAGTAGAAAACCTAGACAGATATTAATGGGTTGCTGAGAAGAGATAACACTGTTTGTTTGAGAACATCAGGCTAATTCTTTATCTTACCTCCCTTCTGCGCCTCACCATTGACATACGTGAACAGGCAACGGTGAGGAGCAGGGATGGCAATCATATTCAGAAAGGGATTTTTACTTCTGAATAACATGTCTAGGATTTATATTTTTAACCAAAGTTGTCAGACTAGAGGTTCAGGAGGTAAATCTAGCTGGCAGAAAGGGTTTAAGTTTTCTGCCTGACTTCCAAGTGCCTAGGGAGTAGTGTATAAACTTAACAACTATTGAATATCTCTTGGTGTGTCTGGACAGGCAGAGGTATTTATCACTGAAAGCCATCTTCACACTGCATGGAAGGGAGAGGAAGAGAGAGGAAAAAGATGTTTCATCAAGAAATTCAAAGGGCAGTGCAACATTGCCTATGGGAAGTATGTCAAATCCCCCTGCCCACTGAAACTGTTATCTCCTTGTTCTCTTCAGCATCAGACAAAGCTTTAATTCTAATTACCTTAAAACTTGTATTTTGACATCAGTATGAACAAATTTCTAAAATGAGCAGGGTTTCTAAATGACCTTGGTAAATCTATAATTTATAATTATAGTAAATACTGTTCTAGTAAATAATGATTATAGACACATTTGGGAAGGGCAGCCAGTTGTTCATTTAAATCTTTGCCCCGAGGTTCCATCTTGTGTTCTAGGTAGCCATTATGGGACAGGGAGATGCGAAGGAAAAAAGGTAGCTTTAGAAATATAGCTTCTGTTAGTAAATACATACACCATGCAATATAGACTGTAACAATAACTGTATTTATAGAATCATAGAATCATAGAATGGTTAGGGTTGGAAGGGACCTTCAAATGTCATCTAGTCCAACCCCCCTGCAAGGAGCAGGGACATCCCTGACTAGATCAGGTTGCTCAGAGCCTCATCCAACCTGGCCTTGAATGTTTCCAGGGATGGAGCCTCCACCACCTTTCTGGGCAACCTGTTCCAGTGTTCTGTAACTCGCATCGTAAAAAAATTTTTCCTAATTTCCAATCTAAATCTACCCCCTTCTATTTTAAAACCATTACCCCTCGTCCTATTGCAACAGGCCCTACTAAACAGCGTCTCCCCATCTTTCTTGTAGGCCCCCTTGAGGTACTGGAAGACCACTATCAGGTCTCCCCGGAGCCTTCTCTTCTCTTCTTATTCTTCTTATTCTTCTCCTCCTCTTTTTATTTGTCATAACCCATCATTCTCTCCTTCCTAAAGTAAGTCTCCCCAAATATAATAAGGTATAGGTGGTACTTACCGTAGTGAGGGTCCTGTTGCTCTTTCTTCAAGTTGATTATTGTGTCCATTTCAAAGTGCTCTTGAGGTGCCTCTTAGCTCATTCAGCTATACAGAATTATTGTGGGTTTCATTCCAGTCTGATCCCAAGACTCTGTCATGGTCTCTTCCACAAGTGACCCATCCCCCTATTTTCTGCCTAAAAATCAGACTGTTGACATGAAGGACAGAGCTCTTTGTCTGGAAGGATGGCAGTGGTAGACTTCATTAGAAAAGGACCTATACAAAATATATTGCTGGGCCTTCAATGCTATCCTTGATCCTTAGTACAAATCTTCAGATAATTGTGCATAGAAGGACAGTGTTTATTTCCATTTGCATCTGGATGTTCCTAGGATTGGGTATTTTTGGTGGTCCTTCTACTAAATCATAATCCTGTGTTGTAGCATAGTGGTGAATGTTGGCAGCAGGCTCATTTTCTCTGCTGATGGTAGAGCCTAATTTATAAAAGACTCTAAATCAGACCTTTTGGGCAATGAGCACTAAGGGCCCCTAGAAGGAATATATATGATAAGAAAGCCTCTGGTGAGCCAATGGAAAGTAGATATAAGGTCTGGAAGACAAAGGTATAGGTAGAAGGGGTGGTGGTGGCAGGTTACCCAAGCACTACCTCCACTCTGTGCATTGGGTGAGTAGGGAAACAAGGCATGACTTAGCATGTGCTCTGCTCTAAAGCACGCTGAACTCAGCTTGCATTCAGTTCATCCATCCCATCACGTCCATCCTCATCCCCATCCCACCCTCCCCCTGACACATTCTTCAATGTGAAGCAATTATGAGAGTAAAGTTTTGTCAACATGCATGGTGAGACAGTCAGACAAGAGTTTTTACCTTCTCTAAGAACTTCCATACTGATTCCTTTATAAGTCATAAAAAGCAAGTGGAAACTCTGCCCTTAACATGAACAGAAATTCTGGAGCTCTGCATTAAGCCACTGACAACAATTTTTTCTCATCTCATGCTTTAGAATTTCAGCCAATCCTTGCAGAGGGCAGTAATGATTTTTTTTCTCTCTGAGAACGGACATGGTCTACAAGTTTTTGTGAATATTTTTCCTGTAAATACCACACTGGATGAGAGGAATAGTACTCTGAAGCAGTACTACTTATCTTCTTTGTTAGATGTGTGCATGATATGTCTTGCTTATATGATTGGAGTATACCAAGATCTGAGATCGGGAGAAAACCTTATCAGACGTACACCTAACCAAATATTTGTTATTACTATTGTCATACTATTTCGTTGTAATGTATTATTTTGGTTCAATAGGGAGGCACTTCTGTGAAGTCAAATGGCCACTATGGTACAGAAATCCAAATTGCGTATCTAATGGTCCATTTTTTTTCTTTAAATCTTTGAAATGAGTAGTGTGTTATTCAAAAAGAGATCTCTTTGAAATCAGTTGACTACCTGTGGCATTCAATGCCACTCAACATGGATAAATATGACTGTGTGTCTTGCCACATATTACAAAAGGAAATGTTTTAGTTCCATATTTTAAATAGATTAGGTGTCCTGGAGGTAGCTCATGTTAGTAGAAAACATATCTGATGAGTACACTTAATAGCTGTTTAATTGACAAAATTATGTGACTCTTTATAAGTTTTCTTTCTTGAGTCAAATTATCACTGCCAGTTCTAGCTTGATTATAATACATTCATAAACTTGATATATGTGTCATTTAGTTGCCTGGGACATCACCTTGCAAAGAAATTACAGTTTAATTCAGATGATATAAAGCAATGTCACAGGAGAGATTTTGAACTAATTATTATTTTTACACCAGAGGCAATATCTCCCGTGACAATTCACTACTGTAGCAAAAGATGGTCTGAATTATTTTTTAAAAAGTTGGAGTACATTTGACAACAAGAATATCTACCTACACAATGACATGATGGGTGCAGCTAGTAATGTATAATTACTTAAAAGTGTTGTTAAAGTATACTTTATGGGGTTCACATTTAGGTGTGACAAATCCTTTTAAATATACTTCACTGGTTATAAAAATACTTACAAAGACTTTTTTTTCACCTCAAGCGCCACTCACTACAGCATTTCTGGAGCTGAACATAATTCTGACAGGCATTTTCATGAGCAAATCATTCAATAAAAAAGATGGTTAAACAAAAAGCAAGGTTAAGGTCCTCTTGTCTTTGGAGTGCAGGACTTTGTATGTATACATTGCCTTCTTGCCCAGTGAGAATCACACTAACTCAGTTAAAATCTGTGTCTCTTCTTGTTAAAATTTCATGTGCTTTTCCACAATCTTACATGTACTCTTAGTACCCATAACAGCATTTTATGAACAATTGGCTGAAGCACTCTTTTATCCCTCAGCTTAACTATGAAAAAGATGTTATTCCATATTTAATAAACATAGACCAACTGTTGAATTAATAGATGAGTGCATGTGGTGCATGTGTACATAAAAAGTGATCATTTTTGTTGCCTTATTTTAGTGACACAAATCATAAAATATGTGAAAGCAATTTTCCCCATTATTGCACAGAGTAAGGACATAAAATGAAATTTCCAAACTTGGTTGCTTTTATCAATCCTGAGAGTTGCTGAGAAAGTAACTGGCTGAAAGCAGATAGTCTCAACCTTACTTCAGGCACGTAATTCCCTTCCATAGTTTATTTTGATGGTGAATGCCAACGAGTGGCAGGTATTTACCATCATGATTTAAAAAAAAATTTCCTTCTGGTTTTGCCCAAAACATTGTAAAAGCCATAAATATGAGATGCCCTTGAGAACTTCACACTAGTAAAGGAAAAAAAAATTACACAAACAAGTTAAGAATGACATCAGACAGGAAAATGATGTAATCACTTGCTTTTTTTAAAAAAAAAAACCAAACACTTAATTTGCAACAATTTTGAAAGCATAGCTGTTCACATTTTTGCTTCATCTGAATAATTCTGTATATAAGCTCTAACTGCCATGATTACTTTTTGACAACTTTTTAAAGTACTGTGAAATTTTGTAGACTTTAATGTGGAAAACAAACCAGGAAATTGGCATGAAAAGCTAAGAGAAAATAAGTGTTCCTCTTTGAAAAATTAATATAAAACTACAAATTCTTACCTTTGTGTTTGGGTGGCATAACTGTTATCATATGCCTCATAGCTTGGATCATCATATTCACCCCCATATCCGTCGTCGTAACCCTAAGGAAAAAAAACAACAACACTTAGAAGAGTGATAAATTAAAGCATGTTATCAAGCTGTGAAAGTAACCTGCATCAACATACATGTGCTATGTTTGCCCCATATTGTGTAGAACAGGCAGCCTATACATGAGGATTGTGATTTATGAAGAACAACCTGTATGTTGCAAGGGTAAAGAAATCAGTTACTCAATTAAGAAGTCAGCTTATTTATTGATAAACTATGGTGTATTTTCCAAACCACAGTGCTTCAGCAGGATCTATACAGGATACTGACAAATGATAATGAAAACAATAATTTCCTAGCAATTTGTTACATAAATAGTTTCACAAATACCTATAGGTGAAATGAACAAATGGCAGGAAAAATATATTGACTGTACAACATTATTAAGAATATGATAAGATCATAATATTCAATTTATTATAAAAATAATAAAACCAATTAACCTATGAGAAACTGAAGGAAGTAGTGGGTTATGAACTTTATAAATAACTTACACTAAGCACCTTTTCCTTCATTGAGCATCCCACTCTTTTTAAAGGCATGTTTTTCTGTGACAAGCTAATGAACACTTTAATACAGGTTCCTCCCACTTAACTTAAGGGTCCTAACTGGAAGGCTCAGATGAATGCGCAGTCTGCCTAAGCTAGAGAGACACAAGTAACTTCAGAAAGTGGTTTAGCTCATCTAATGACTGAACCTTTTACTGAGGGAGCCATGGGCAATTATGATCCATTGTAGCTGCATTCTGAACCAAAGAGTGCTCAGGAGCCAGACAGTAAATAAACAAAGAGATATTCCAGGGGATGACTTCTGATATGCTCTTTTCATACAAAAGGACAACAGAGTAGGCAAGAAACGCTGTATGGAAAAACATTTTTTTTTCTCTATTAATTTTGGAAACCAACATTTTTAGTTAAAAACAAACCAAACTTTTTGTAATCACAAGAAAATTTTCCTGTTACGGGAAGTGCTAAAGGAAATAGGGTGCTTAAAAATCTTTGACTCAATATTAATTACAATAGAAGGAAATATTTTTTTCTCCCACAAGCTGTGCAAAGTTTAATTAGGTTGAGGTAGAAGAGACAGCATGAGGTAGCTCCAGAATAATGGCAGTCCAATAAACAATCACTCTGGTATGTTACTATAACCACACAAAGTACAGCATTAGTTTGGTACTTCATTACTTCTGTTGATTAAACTCTATAATGGTATTGAACTAGACCTCAGGAGTACTCCTAATTTAAAGAAAACATTCAAAAGAGGAAGCATGTCTCCTCAGGTCAAGCGTATTAAATTTGCCTGTCCTTCTGGTCTCCTACCCAGCAGTGAGGGTGAGTGTGGATTCCAGGATGGAGACCCCACTTCTGGGGTGCTGCAGGGCCTGAAGGAAGGACAAGACTTTCAGATGGTGACTTCACTTCTCAGGCACCCATGTCAGCTTGCAGTAAAGGAAAGCTTTTCTGGGCAGGAGGGAGAGTCCTGTTTTGAGATTGAGGCATAGCATCTCCCAGAATTTGAAGTCCACACAAACTTCATCAACTTTCATTTCAGATGGCAGCGCACCAGTTTGACTTGCCTTCATTAGTATAAACTCATAGCAAAAAGTACAGTTAAACACATATCCCTGCAGATTACAGTGGTATATTTAACATTATACAGCTAAATACACAATCTTGCTTCAGGGGACAGGCTGAGAGAAACAATGAACCACAGAAGACAGATGTTAGTCATGTCGATTAGTATGCTACTGGGAGAGATCCTGCTACTGTGAAGATGAGGGTGATGCAAGTTCCTATATAAAGCTGAATAGCTAAAGGAAAGACATTTCAGCATGCTTACCCACTGTATGAGAGAACAGAAAAGGCAACAATTACAAATGAGCTCTCAGTTTCTTGATGCCTAAGGTGGATCAACGTTCAGCACCAGCAGGTCAGAGAACACTTGTTAATATTTGACACTTCTGTGAGTTCATGTTACAGATTTTAACAGCCTCCCTAAAAGCTCAGAGCAGGTCAATACAGTGCAAATGGTTCAAGTAGAATGGTTGGAAAATAGACAGACTAAAAAAGCACAATGTATCTTTAGTAAAGAAAAAGTATTTTCTGGATAGTGTTCTCTTATTTGTGTCAATCTGTATGAGAATTATCTTCTAATCCTACAGGCAAACTGTTTATGTAAGGCACATACTAGCATTTTTTCAAAGCTTAATATGATGTATCGTACCCAGACATCCTTGCCCCAGAGAATCCTTTAGGCATCTAGAACTGAGATCCAAATTAGCTCCTTTCACATCCTTGAAGTGCCTCAAACTCACTGAGTATTTTTCTTCTTTTTAACCTTCAAGTTCCCAGAACCTACAACTTTAATTTTTGAAAGTATTAATTGCACACACATTTTGAGAGATAAAACACCCAGCCCCCATGGAGACCCTGTTAAGACCCAGAAGCTATGAGTTTGAGGATGTTTAGATTCACATATTCTGCGCTCTATGTCTGATGAGGATGGCAATCCCAAGAGCAGTTCTGTACAAATCCAGAAACCAGAACCCAGGATGCCCTCTCCAAATGCAGTGCAGTCTTTTACTCAGCAATACAGTCAGACTCCTTCATGCATTCTCTAGGTCTATTAGTCCTTGTATTAAAAAGAAACAAACAAATCAACCATATTAAACTGATAAACACTCTATACATTTGCTGATAGGAACAGAGCTGTCTTTTTAGAGATTCTAAGTTACCAGTGCTATATCCTCATCTCATTGAAGGAAAAAGGATTGCTTACCTATGCTGTCAGTGTTCTGAATATGACATTTTTTCTTCTGTAGTTTCTATGATTTAATTTATTTCGCCAGAAATCTTCACATATATGTGTATAACTCTTAGACCTTCCATCCTGTATGTAAGTTCTAATGCCTTTTAATTGAGGTCTATGTTTTTCAAGCAGAAATATTTTAGACAAAGTGACTTTAGGCCTGATCTGATCAATGTCTGCCACTGAAGAATCCACCTCCACTCTTAGCAGAATACTCTAAAACTTGTATAAAAAGTTGATAGGGCCAAGCCACCTGGTTTCAGTGAGGGGGAAGAAAGTGCTTCCCCAAATCTTCACAGTTCTTTGAAGAGGTTAATGAGGGCGCATGATAAGCAGGACCTGAGGGAAACACGTTCCTTTGAACTCCAAAAAGTTACTGATGAGGTTTGATTCTCAAGGCTATCCAAGGGACTGGGATTGATTCCTGGGAAGACTCCTCTCCTGCGCAGCTACCTTTTCCCCATGGTAGCTGTCACCACCATTTAGAAGAAAAAACTTACTGGAATGAACTGAAAAATATGAAATGGAGGAACTATTAGAAATATTCAAAATCAAACTGATAGCCATTTCTAGGCTTTTATGCCAGGGTATCATTATCTCAGGTATTTCTTAATAAAACATGCTTCCAAAATATAAGAAAAAGATCTGTTTATTTTATCTCAGGGAAAAGGAAAGTGAGTCTTTCAGTTACTAGGATTTGCTCTGATCTTACAGTGATACATCCTGAACCAGAGGTAAAGGAACAGAAATAGCCATCTGGAGCTGCAGTAGGGCTAACAATGTTTATAAATGATTATGGATGATTTTGGTGAGTTTTAGTACAGTTTAGATTGAAAAAAAAATAACAACAACAACAACAAAATTAAGGAAAATGTAAAAATACAGATCAATTCAAGAAAAGATTAATTTAGAAATGAGCACATTTAAGTATTTACCAGTCTTTCCTCACAAAGGGAAGAGAGGAAAAACTTTTATAAGAATGTCAGAACAGCATATGAAATTAGCATTGGGAACACTCACTTCAGGAGCAAATACACACTACTCTACCACTGATAAAGAAAATTATAGTCAGGGGAGCTTAGAAGAAAAAAGAGACTTAATTGGAAAAAAAGTTTTATTTTCAACTACCTGAGAAAAAGAGAAGTATCAATTTGATTCAATACCTAAGATATTATTAAGAAAGATTTATTTTATTTAGATTTACTCAAATCCTCTCCAAGTTTCAGATGCTGAAACAAATATTAGAAATACAAACAAAATAATAATTCTCATCAGCAACAAGAGTATCATGATCTAACACAATCTGATCTCTTTAAACATGAATTTCCTACTTAATGCTAAAACCCTATTTCAAACAATAACAGCTCACACTGTAATGCACAAAATTTAAATCACGTCTTCTCTGAATAGCCTTGGAAAATAGGATTTTCACAGCAGGCTCTGAAAAATGGTAGGTTTCAGCTCTTGGAAACGAAGAAGGAAAATAATTCTAATACTTTTGATGAAAACTGCCCTACTCACAATATTTTATGTATGTCCTGGTAATACTCGATAAAATACATTGTAAGGAATAGCCCAACTCTTTCTAAAGTAGCAAACTGCAAAATACCCAGAATTTTTTTTTTCAAAAAATAAGCAAAACACAAATAACAATAATTCAAAGTAAAGTGAGTTATCCAAGTCTGTAATTTCCTTAGTAAATATATGAATAAGAAAAATGTCTGCAGCCAGAGACCAGGTTAGCCCTTAGCTGCACCCAGTATTACAGAAAATTAGTACTGTACCTCAGAGAAGGTGAGGGTATAAAAATCCACCTCTAATTGTAACTTTAAGAAAACCCAGTTGTTTCCCAGTAAAGGGGCTTTGCATAATTTCCACTACTTTCTCCTTATTGGTTCTATAAGCCTACAAGTGCTGTCTTACTCTCTTTTCTGTTGTGACTTGGCCACATCTGTATTTTCTCACACGTCCATATCACCTTAAGTTAGAAGGCTGAAAGGCAGTTAGTTGTCTACCACTAACCCAGTGGTAAATTCCCATAAGAATCACAGGGTAGAAATAAAACATTTTTAGAGGCTAATTCATCCCACATACTTTTGACACCTATCTGAGGACAAGTCGAATTGCTCTCAGAGGCCCTTCTTTCCAATGACTATAAAGAGAGCCCAGGACGTACACATTAGACTTAGTTAAGTAACCTTTAGGTATGTAAGTAAGTTAGTTAATTTTTTGAAGGAATTTATTGTCTCAGAGAAAGCTGAGCTTGTAAAAATCAGTGCTGCTAAGCTTAATTTTGCAGTGACCTGAGACCCAGAATGTAATCAGAATGCTGTGAATGATGCATGGGGATGGGTGGGCATGTTGAATAGCATCTCAAACAGACGTCAGAGAAGATCTCTGGTATGCGACTGACCACACGCCTACAACTCAGGAAATGCAAACAGCTATGGGAAATCTTAAATCTCAGTCCTTTTACTGTATATGAAACACTGAAGACAAAATAGAGAAATACATCTGGGAAGCCTTCTCCTTTCTGATGTATGACTTACGCCCTTGGCTAGTCATACTACGTGTTTGGCTTAACAAATCTTAAATTTTTTCCTGTAAAGAGCATTTAAGCTGATTAAAACATGTCACAGAGAAATGAAAATTTTAACCAAAGTTAAAGCAGATCACAGCTATTATACTTGGACTTGTATCACTATCACCTCCTTCTCTACTTGTTCTTTTTTTTAAAAAAAAGCAGCAAATAGCACCCTCATTGTGTGTTCACAATGATTCATGAGTGCTGAGCTGGTTGGAGCTTCTCTGGAGTGCTGTAAGTGAGAGGACTTGCCTTCCATCACAGTCACACTCATGAGTTTGGTGCTCAGTCCCCAAGTCGTTTTAAAGTGGGAGCAGCTCTGAGTAGATGTAGAGGAACATATCTCTATTTATTGATTTTATGTAATTTAGACAAGTGGCAATTTCTCTCTACTAACTACAAAGGGGAGTAAAAACTGTAATTACTTTAGATTTGGATTATCCAGAGTTAAAAATCGGCAGTTAGAATAGATGAATCTCACTGAACTACCTGGGAATTTAGTCTGTTTGCTGAGCAAGTATTCCCAGAATCGTAATTTATGCTTAGAAACTGAAATTCTGACTAAATTATTCCGTAAGTATGTATGGCCACTATCATAGCTGGCCTTAGATTCTCCAAAAAAAAAAAGAGAAACTAGATATTATAAGCTTGTTGAAGATAATATATATCCCCTGTACTAGTGAAGTCTACCAAGTGTTTTGAAGATGAGCTCAAAGACATGAAGAGTTGCACTATATCCATCAAAATGATAAACAGTAGTAACAACAACAAAAATAATGCTGACATTAAAATGGGAATGTTAATCAATTGAAAAATTAGAGCTCTATTTTATGGACTTCAAAAATGCAATACACGAACTAGAGTCTACAGTGCTGAGACAACCCAGAGTAGATGATGTCCTTGTCAGAGGAAATGAAGCAATCTCAACACATTTGACCTCTTAACAAAATCGGTCTTATTCCTCACATAACAGCAATGGGAAACACATCTATAACTGAACGGTGAAACATACAGAAGTGATCATTTTTCACATAGTCACAGAAATATGATTAAGATTTCAGTATGATCAGTGTCATGGAGAATTTGCAAATTCAAAGCAGAGAACATAAATGAGCTATTCATGTCCTCATATTTAAATGGTTTAAACAAACCTCATGTTGAAAAATTAGGTTAATAAGAATGAGTCAAACTAAACAAGTTGACTACCCAGAAGTCCTAAAAGTGGTAGTATGCAAGATAAAGACAGGGCAGGGACCACAGAAGCAGATAGCTGTGCAGTGCCAAAGAAGTCACAGTAAAACAGAATCTCAGATACTTCAATAAACTGCTATGTACTCTCCTAAATGTTTCTTTTTTCCCCTATTTTTATGTACTTTTTCAACTAGATGCAAAATGAATGAATAATACTTAAAATACATTTTGGTGTACTGAAAAAGGAAATCAGAACAGAATGAAAACGTAAAAGAAAACCTAATAGAAATTAGACTTTTCTTACTCCTTCCATATTTGCAAGAGTGTAGACTACAGCACAATTTGCTGCTGCAATTATTATACTACAACATTCACCTGACTAACATCTTTATTTCTTCTAATCCTTCCGTTAGTTCTCCTATGCTCATGAAGTCACATTAAAATTTCAAATTCATGTGTCAAAGCTCTGTATAATCAGCTGCTGCTTACATCCATTTAACTTGTTGCACTTTCCCTGTCCCCTAACTTTGCTGCCATCAACACTGAAACTATTTCCTCTCACATTTTACCTGTGCTTTTTTTCATACTGCCTCTCCTTATGGAATCACATCCTAACCTCACTGCGAATCCTTTACTCAGTTCCTATTGCACAGGAATGTCTTGCAGAACATCGTCTTTCTTCCAGTATCAATAAAATGACTTATTTTAGCAGTAAGCAGTAAGATGAAAAATAATCCAAGGTATCTTTTTTGTTTATCTGCAAGAAGTTGCACTTTTGCTCTTGTCCATGATTCTGAACATAAATGAGTTATGAATCCTTCCTGAAGAAAGGATTTTTTAATTGTTATTTTTACTGATGACTTGTACTGCTTTACATAGTACTTGAGTGATAATATATCACAGTAGCAAATTTTACTGGTGACAATATATCACATAAATGGCATTTAAATGAAAGATTTATTTTTCCCATGAACTGAAACGAATAGAGTGGAAAGCAGCCTTCAGCTGCCAAGGGAGGATGGGCTGTAATATATCCACTATTAGTTTTAATCTCTTTATCATATATAATATTTCTCTTCCCAAAATTTCAAGCTGATATAAAATCTGTCCGTGGAACAGTAAGGTTTCTTGTATCATAGGTATAGAAATCACTACAATTATTTACTAAAAACTGACAACTCTTCTGAGTTTAGCAACTTATTTATGGTTTAAAGCATTTCACAATGGTTTGACTTGCTAGACACAATGCCTTAACAGTAAGTAATTTCAACCTTAAATAAGCTTTATAATAATCCAGGAAATGAAATAGCCAGGTCTTGAATGGTTGGGAATTCCAAGGAATTACAAGTGAATTCCAATGAATTAACTATTTTCCAGCCCTTGAAAACTGGACCACAGGACTGTCCATCTCAGAGCTTGTAAATGTGCAAGTACATGATGAGGTAGTAGCAAACAGCAGAAATGCTTTGATAGGTGCTTTACAGGACCTTGAATTGCATTTAATTTTAAATCAAATTTCACTCTGATGTATTATGAATGCTGGAAGAAGGCAGGTTAAATGAAAATTGGCCAAATGCAAGATAGAGTGCTCTAGAAAATACATCCTTGAATTCTGTAAACTGTTCGTGTCTTTGAATTTACAGAATTCCCTCAGGAAAAGACTTGTAGGAGTCATCATGATTAACAGCTAGCAGATGTGTCCAATTTTACTGCAGCATAAAACCAAAGAAGCTGCTCAAAAATAGCCTTATATTTTCTATGTCAAGAAAATAAAAGAAAATACATGGGTTAATTCTATGCACATTCCCATTGATTTTTATACATTTTTATCCTCTATTTAAATATATCTAAATATTAAGGATTCCATGAATTAGTAATACATAACAGTAACAAAACATCACAGTGGAATCAGAGACAAAACTGTTTAAAGTGCTCAAAACATAGGACAAATAAAGATGTATTTATTTATTAATTTGAAGCAGGTCTAGATGAGAGTTCAGGCATTCTTAGTGTTGGAATCTTTATATCCTAGTTTTTGCCAGACATCCCACACCTCTTTGATGAATTATATGTCTTGTTGAATTAAATTCCAAGTGTCCTAGATTGCTAGAAAGACAGTTCGTCACATATTTCCTAGAAACTATTTTTATAGAAAAATATTTATGAAAATAAATTAGGACAATTAATTTTAAATTGCCTTATGTCCTGATTTCAGCTGGGATGGAGCAAATTTTCATCCCAGTAGCTGTTGTGTTTTGGATTCAGTATGGGATTTGATATGTGAAGAATATCGATAATACACTGATATTACTAGTTGTTGCTAAGAGATCAAGCACTTTTTTTCAGCTTCTCAGGTTTTGCTAATGTGCAGGTGCAAAAAGCTGGGAAAGGTATAGCCAGTAGTTTACTCAAACTGGAAATACTCCATACCATAGAGGTCATGCTGAGTCTACAAGTGGATGTTGGCTGGTGGGCAGTGTGCGCTCTCTCTCTGTCATTCTGAGATTGCTTTTAGCTCTGTTCCATGATCACTGCTCAGGATGGGCTGTATCAGTTATCGAGTTGTTGGGTGGTAAGAAACTGTGCATAATTTGTTTTGTATATTCTATTACTATTATTATTAATAATAATAACTATTATTATTATTATTCTCATATTTTCCTTTGCTGTCTTAGTAAACCATCTTTATCTCAACACACAAGTTTTCTTTTCTTTCCAATTCTCTCCCCTATACCACCTGGGAGGGGAGAGGGTGAGGAAGCCACTGTGTGGTACTTAGTTGCTGGCTGGAGTTAAACCATGATGTCTTTTTTTTTTATGTAATTTATGCATTTTTCATCGTTTTTAGTAATAAAAAAATAATTCTTATATTTCTTTTTCTCTACCTTATAAAAGACCATAAATCAGTATTTAGAAGACATAAAAATGGTAATTCTTACTTGACATTGTTTTAAGCGATACAGCTAAATAGTATTTCACCAGTTCAATGATATCTTTGACTTAATTTTTGAAATTGCAATCTGAATAGTGTTTCTCATCAATTTATACATTTGAATTGATCAAACTTTTCTTTTCATTGAAATTTAAATTTTGAAGGGTTGACATAATGAAACTTACTGTGAAAAATACAAGTAGATTTTAAAAGTTATGAAAATAAATCTAGTACTAGGGAAACAAAATGTTAAATTGATATCAGTTGCAGAAGAGATACTAACTAATTTTTTTTTTTCTGCTTGTGACAATGATTAAAATTATTTTACAAGTGCTGCTTACAGTGAATGTAGCAATGTTTGCACTGCTGCTAATCATGTTTGAGCAAAAATGTTCCCAGAAATTCTTGGTCCTGTGTACTGTACAGGAATAAAAAAGAAAATGCCTACTCTAGCATCTTCTTAACTGTAATATTTAATTTTCTAACAGATATTGTCAGACTAAGAAATACAGTTTATCACGATGAATAAATGCAAGGATTGGAGGTAATGCAGAATTTTCTTGGTTTTTAAAAGATACGTAAGAACAGTGAACTTAACTAGCACAACCTTGTACAGGAATTATTGCAGAAAGGCCAGGCATAATTAAAAGCAACCATTTGTGAATACAATAATGAGCAAAAGAGTAAAAAGTGGTTAACACTTATTGAGATACTTAGAAGTAGTCTTTAAATTGTTATTCCCTCAAGTTCGAGCATGCAATTAAACAAATTAGGGATGGAAAAGAACAGATCATCTATTAGGAGCTCCTGTCAAATATGATTGCTCCTTTCAGCACATTTTCTAGTGCCTTCTCTAATCAAATTCTAAATATTGCCAGTAGTAGGGATTCCACTATTTCTCTTGGGAGACTGTCTGACAGCCTAATAGATCTTTGTGTCAGACACCTCTGCTAACTTTATCCTATACAACTAAATATATCTCTCTCTACCAGTGAGATGTTTTCTCCAACTCAGTATTCTCAGTATTCTCCGATGTCTGTGTTATATTCTTCTGTTTTCTTTTAAAAATAATTCAAATATAAAGAGTCAAAGTCAAATGGAACCATGACATGGACAGAGACGAACTGATCAGCAGATAGCACAGTAACAAGCCAGAACCCCCAAATCTTCATAAAACCCTAATACAGATCCCCACCTCCAGAAATCCTTTCCTTTTCCTTGGGTTCAGCAAACAGATGTGCCCAAAAAGATGCCCAGACATCTTTGACTATTGGATCAAGAGTGTCAAACACCACAACTAGCCCCTTGAAGTGAAAGCCTTCTAGCACCAGTGGTTCTCAGGTGGTGATAGATGACCTGACTGAATTAAATCCTTAAACTCTGATGGAATTTTATTGCATTAAAATCCACCGAGAAAATCGCAGGAAGTCCATACCGACCTCAGAATATGGCTTTGTTACTCAGCAAGCCTTTGTGCTGTGCACCACATCAAATTTGTAGATTTTTTTTAAGGTGATCAAAGCGATGCAGATATGGATCACAGTAACAAAATCAACATTAAACAGAGAATGAAAATCCTGTTATTATGTATGGCATATTATGCAGACTCTGGTGCAGCCTGATTGTTGTGCTGCAAACAGGGATGCGTCGTGATCTCAGATTGTAGCAAGACACAAGAAAGGAGGAAAAGTAAGAACAATTCCCCTTGTTGAATGCTACAGTCATTCCATCATGCAGCTGTAATTGCTTTGGTCTAGCTTAGTCTTAACCTGCCAGCTATCATTCATGGTTGAAAACCCAGAAAATGGACCGGATATTTGATAGATTAACTGAGTTAAGTGTGTTAAAGATGCAGAATTAGGTAAAATTGACATAATGAAAACACTAAGTTGTATCTCTATGCTAATTCTTTTAATGCTTGCAAAGGAATAAAAACAAAGAAAAAGCATAAGAAAAAGTTAAGAAGGCCAACAGCCCTGCTCATTGTGAGACTTCTATCTCAGAATAGTGATTCTGACCTTTTCTGACACAATATGTCAACAAACAAAGAACAAAAATTATTAAATTAGTGATGGACTGCCAATCAGTCCAGTTAATAATAGTACTGATTTTCATCTACCGTATAGAAGCAGTAGTTCACATCTAATAATGGCTCTTTTACTCTAAACACTGCAATGGAGACACCAAAAGCAGTGTTCAATTACCTTCTCAAGTGTGTCTAGGGCTGGATTCTCAGAGCTTTACAGACCATCCTGAGCCATGACTGCTCCAGTCACTGTGCAGTCTACTGATGGTATCCCACAGTGTAACTGAAAATGGACCTGGTGAATCTCAATGTTTTTGTTTTAGTCTATCTCTTCAGCTCACAATCTAGTTTTTACAAATCTATCTCAATTTATTTTCAACTATTTATTTTAGTATATGTACGAATCAAAAATTAACAAGATGTTCAATATAGGAACATTTTAACATGCACTGATTCAGAGAAAGCAAAATTGTTCCAACTTCATTGTTCTACTTTACCCTCACCAATTTTTTTGAAAAGCTGCCACTCTAGATTTTGATGAGCTCCTATAACCAAAAGCAAGGTTTCTAGCTGACCATTGCAATCATAACATCTAATATTGTTATAAAAATGCTTTGCACTGTAGAAATCAAAGTTTTTGTAAGAAATAAGTTATTCTATTGTACATCGTTTATGAATGCATTAAGGAATATATACATATAAATTCATATACATACATATATATATAACACACACAGGCACCTATCTTGCTCTTGGGTAACAGCAATATTTGCATCCCTTTCATTCAACTACATTGTATGAGTGTACATTGTTTTAAGGCTCACTAAAAAGGATGGAAGGCAGAAAGTGATGTTCACTGTAACTTAAACCTCCGGTGAGGTGTAATATCTATCTCCTCTTTTTAACAATTACATTACATAAATAGTGTCAAATGTGACAGGCTGACTACCTTCTAAAAGAAAAAAAAATGTTTGAAGAGATTATCCTCTGGCCATAGAAGTAGATGCACAATATAGATTGCAGGGAACATTTGACTGATGTACTTGAAATCTTGTGTTGTTCCTGTTTTTTTTTTTTTAATGAATAAATTTTGCTATCATTCCTTAGAATTTCTCACTAAGCTCAGAACCCTTTTATCTCCATGTTCAGCACTGAAAATAATTCTGTGTGATTTAAATTTTAAACCTTACATAGCAAGTCAATTTGCATTAATCTTGCAGGGAGAACTATGCGTCATCCCATCCCTACCCTGCAACACACTCAAACATACACATCTGAGCAGAAACTTACGAAAGCAATTCCTACACAAAACATTTCTATTGTCTCTCCAGCTTTCAAAAAAAAATCCAAGATTTTTATAAAAAGAAGCTTTCCTTCATCACCTACTACTCACGCCATATTCTCGGTTATGACATTTCCTTGGATGCTATAAAAGACTCTTAGCTTTAACTTTTGTTTATTTTTATAGAGGCAACTTTCAGCCTTTTTTGTATGTTTGTTTCTCTTTTTTTAAATACAGAGATATTTTTATGATATGAAATACAGAGTGCAATATATCTTAATCAATTCTACTTCAGGAAGAGAAAGTAGGGCAATGGAATTAAAAGATACAATTTGTTAATTACTATTTCCTTTTAAACATTGTTTCAACACTTTACACATTCACCTTTATCTTGTTTATGTCATGATAACATCTCACCCTGGATAAGATAAAAATCTACTTGTGTCTCAGATCTTCTTTGTTTTAAGGGACAAGAATGTTAAAAGGATTTTTTAAATTGAATTATTTGAAATTTATATGAGGTCTTAGGCAGCAAGTTCAAAAAGCCACTATGTCAGTTTTGGAAGTTCTGAAGGATGGAGTTTTAATAGTTAAATATCTAATTCAAAGAGGAGAAGTCGGCATTTATTCAAGTAGAAAAGAAGCATATGGATACATTTTTTCACTATCAGTTCAGAGAAGAGGTCAGCTAACTCTTAGACTCTGCTTGAATATTTTAAAAAATGAGCAGAAGGTTATTCTTATTTTACAAGCTCTAATGACAGAGATTGAATATACTGTTACTATTCTTTAAAGTCTCAAAATTTTCTAAAAAGGGGTGGTTCATGCTGCTAAGGTTTCATCATGAACTATTCAGCTGGTAGACCACTATTCCACAATGGCAGCATTATCTCC
Organism: Chlamydotis macqueenii; assembly: GCF_036417535.1. Classification (NCBI taxonomy): domain Eukaryota; kingdom Metazoa; phylum Chordata; class Aves; order Otidiformes; family Otididae; genus Chlamydotis; species Chlamydotis macqueenii. The sequence goes on from NC_141558.1 coordinate 27,947,252, forward strand.
TCATTGGCATGTCCTTGTTCTGTTAATGCACTGGAGAAGACAAAGACATCGATTTAGCTGTGATTGTAATGGTCAATGACTCAGGGATCCATGTTAAAAAAAAAATCTCAATGATTCACAGAGGCAGTGTCAGCACTTTATATAGTGCTTCATTACAGTATTCAGTTGGGTTTTGAAATAGAAAATCCATGGGACAGAGGGTGTGAGACTAGGAATTAATCTAGTGTAAAAATGTATGCATGATTACATAAAACATCAAAACATTACTTAAAACAAAAAATAATTTTCTTTAACTCTTTCTACTTTTTCCAGTTTTATAAGCTATCTGTTGCCTAAGTTTCTAAAAGTCAATACTAAACACTGAAGATACTAAAACACTGAAGGAAATAAATTCATAAAAATATACTTGCTGACTGCAACAAACTGCTCACTTAAGGGGATGTAGATTTAAAGGAAGCTGATTCTTTTTGTCACTAGTGATTTGTTGTATTCAAATTTTATCATAGGAAATATCCATGTCAAGCTCACAAAAATATTTGACACCTCTGAGTCCCATCATGCTGAGTCCAAGAACTCTACTCACAAGAGGCTGGAGCAGATTAGCAAAATAACACTTGGAAGGTCATTGTCTTAAAATGAAACCATCATCTCTATCAAAATCTCACTCTGCCAATGCATCTAAGAAGCAAAATAAGTTGACTTAACTCTGATGCTGATTTCTCACAAGGTACCCCTCTAAAAATATATAAAACGAAAAACTCTTCCCAATTTCCGTATTTCTATACACACCAGGAGCCAGCCAAGAACATAGATTTCAATCAGGTGTACCAAATATTGACTTATCTATTTAGCAATAATATTAAATAGGAACTAAGTCACTGAGGCTAGCAGTATTTATTGCCTTGGTCAAATGTTTGGAGATCTGTCAGTAAAGAGTGATCGATAAACTCCTGAGCATCACCCTGAACATCTGGAAAGCCTAGAATCTGGCTCAGAATTTAAAATATAGGAAGGACTTTTATAGCACTTAATTGCAAGCATCACTGAAATAATACTAAATTATTAGTATTCAAATAACCATAAAGTGTTTCATCGAGCCTTCAGCTTTGAAATTGTAGTCACCTTGCCAACTGAAGAAAGCTGTATCTCAGTTTTGACCCTGAGGCAGATTGATGAATATACCTGCAGTCAACACAGAAATGAAAATCAGAGCAGCCAGACAGAACTGAAAACATTCCCTATAGAAATTAAAAGCAACATTCTTCTTGTCCATTTTGCCATCTGCTGTATCTGAGGATCCAAGGAGTTCTTGTATTTCAAGATGTCCTGGCTTCAGCAGGGATGGAGTTAATTTTCCTCTCAGTAGCTGGTGTGTTTCGGATTTCATATGTGAAGAATGTTGATAAACACACTGATGTTATGAGTTGTTGCTAATGAGACCAAGGACACTGTCCAGCCTTCCAGGTCTTGCTAATGTGCAGGTGCAGGAAGCTGGGAGTGATATAGCCAGAACAGTTGACCCAAACTGGCCAAAGAGAGTATTCCATGCCATAAATGTAATGCTCAGTGTATAAGTAGGAGTTGGCTGGGGGTGGGCATCTCTCTCTCCTTCTCGCTCCTTTGCTTGCTGCTCAGTTTCATCTCTGATTGCTGCTCGGGATGGGCTGTATTGGTTATTGGGACATCAGGTGGTGAGAAATTGTGCATTGCTCATTTTGTATGTTTCAGTATCCTTATATTTTGTTATTATTGTAATTTTCCTTTGCTATTCTAGGAAATGGTGTTCATCTCAACCCATGAGTTTTCCTTTCTTCCCAATTCTCTCCCCGATCCCACTGGGAATAGCGAGGGAGAGCGAGAAACTGTGTGGTGACTAGGGCTAAACCACTACACAAGATGTGGAGTGCAGAAATTGTAATGGAGAACATAAAAGTGACTTTAGGTTTAAGAAAAAAATCTATATGAAAAGGTTTAAACTGAAGTCCATTTGGATAAGCAACAAAATTTTCTTCTTTGAAAGGTCTTTCTCATCAGCACCTGCTGGGCATCAAAGGCACAGTTTAGTGAAGTTTTCTAGTTTAAGACAAACTCATTTTGGTGCCAGTGTGAAACCTAGGTGCCTCACATCTGACCATAAAGCAGACACAGAGAGCTCACTTCAGCAGCTGTGCATAATTATCTACTGTCATTTCAGACATCCTAACATATCCTGCCTGGCTTTTGCCTTCTAGTTCAGAAGGGTATAGATCTCTCCTGGGTCCTATGGGACATCCTTGGTCCTCTGTGGATGTCTTGAAGGCTCTAGGGTGCCTCATGGCATTAGAACCTGTGCCCAGTCATCCCAACAGAAGGTGAATTGTGAGTTGAAGGGTGTTTTGAGCTGGGAGCTGTATTAATCAAGCACTGATCCTCCAGATCTAACTACCAATACGTTTGGAGTCTTGAAGCACCCAAGATTTTTGGGTTTATATTTCTAAAACTTTTCTTCTGGGCAGGCCTGTAGCTGCTTCAATCTTGGTAGAACTGAACAGATCAACAACTGTATACTACTAATGCCTAATTAGTATCCACTAAATAGAAGTTCTCCACTTATCATCCAGGAAGGTTTTGAGCCAGTTGGCATGCCCCCAAAATATCTAATACATACACCCCTGATCAGTCTGCCCACAAAGCACAGCTGATACCACTTCTTTCTTTCCAAAACAGCACAATACCATAACACTCCTTCAAAGTGCCAAGCCCAGTTCAATACCTATTTCAGCTTGAAGCAATATTTCTAATGAGAATGGCTATTGCAACAACTAGGTTTTAAGCTATTTTGTGATATTGGTACTCTTACCTAGTTGATTTTTTTCCAATTTTAAAGATTAATTCTGGAAAGACGGGTTGCCAAAGAAAGCATGACTATCCAATTTTGGTTTTTTGACATACTCTTAGGGAAGGAAGTTTTAGATTGCAATCCATGATCCAGTAATTATTCTGAGTTGTATTATTTTACAACATGTTAACATCCTTACAACAGAAACAGAACACTGAGGTAAAATTATTTGTTCTCCTCCATCGGTATTTTATAAGAAAGATAGCTCCTTTTTATTCCTTAGTTTTCTAGCTGCAGAAGAAGATTGAGAGCTGTAAATAATAATTATCCCTAGTGGACTTCATAAATGGATACTTATATATATTTACTCATAACTGAGCAAAATTCAAGCATGCTATATGAAGTTTCTATACCATTGCAATTGAGAAGTTAACTACAGTATTTTAGCACAGAAAAATTTTGGAAATATCAATCTTTTAAAGTTCTTGATTTCCATCCTCAAAATGCCTTTGATTCTAAGATGTAAATGTTGGTGTTTGAGTACCTAATATCTCTGTAAAAGCTTTGTTTGTTTACAGAAAGTCTTCTAATTGTCTTTTGGGATGTTAATTTGACACAAAGAGAAGAGATACTTCATACTTTTCTTTTGCTTTCCCTTTTAACGAGAAAGTAAAAAAAAAAACAACACTGCATATTTGTGTTTCCTGAATCAGCTTCTCTGCTTTTCATAGAAATTAGAATTAGATCACAGAAATGACAAGTAGAAGAGAAAAATATTTTTCTGCATGACTAATCTGCCTCCTGGATTGTTCAGTCCATGTGACAGAAACATCACTGACATTTTGGTCTGTGTATTTTTATAAAGTTACAGCATGTGAGCAACAAGTTATCCACTGAGCTAAGTGTGGCTCCTCCTTAAAACAGTGGGAAAACTCTCATGGACTTCAGTGGCATCAAAACTAGAAAAATAAATAAGTAAGAATTTTTTGCATTTTTAAGTCTGGGAAATGTTAACTGTAGGTATTAATTCGGAACTTAAAAAACCTATTATACTTTAGTTGCCATTATTTGTAAGAAAAATTAACTCATTAATAATATAAATTATTATACTGATTTTGTCTAGTGTATTAAAGAATCTAACTTCCAAGCAAACCTGTGATATAACTACTTATCTCTATCCCTGTTATACAGATGCAGAAAACAGAATTTAGATGTGTTAATGTAATTAACATGCTCAAAATCAAAGTGAAAATCTGTGTCAGAGCAATGAAAAAAACCTCAGAATTACTTGGATCATATTACCACCTTCCTAAATGGTATGAGTCATTTCTTGCTCACATCAGCTTTAAGAGCAGATTACATATTGATGCTATTAGAAAGGCTGTTTTATAAACCATTTATGAATATCTTCTCAAACAAACATCTTCACTAACTCAAACACTTTAAAATCCATAATTAGAAGTCCACAGCCAACAATAAGAGGTTTACATCACCTTAAAATATGCGACTTATTGTTGCAAAAAGATATTTTAAAATTGCACTGCAATGTATTTTGTCTTGATGTGCTTAAGTATGTGGCTTTGTTCATTACAGTCTACCTTCATACGACTTTCCCTTTATCTCATAATACGATGAATTTTCAAACTTATTATTTAGCCTTTGAGCAGTTTTAAGCTAACTTGACAGATGTAGTATTCTTTTGCTTTTCAAAACATTTCCTCATCTGGTTTCACCAACATATAAAAGGTGTAGGCTGCTCTTCAGACCTTCATTTAACATTCTTTGTTCATTCACTTACAATAATGGCACAACAGAAAAATGAGTAAGATTGCAAGATGATAAAAAGTTAGTATATTTAGTGATGCCCATCAGTGTGTCTGAGAGCTGACAGAGTATCTCACAATAATTATTTGAAGGAAAAAGTTAACCTTTCTGCTTGGCAGAAACTTCTGATTTACCTAAGTATATCTGGTATTTGAAAACAAGTATGTGTTTTTTTTTCCAAATTATTTAATCCAAAGGGAATGATAGTGAAGATTTCTCTGCCAATATTGTCATTACTATCACTTCTAATCTGAATTTTATCTTTTAAGTTAACCTCACATCACATGATATTAATTCTCTTCCATTACTGGATGACTACAACCAGAATTGTACATGAGCATTCATGTAGATACAGTGATGTATATACATCTGAAATTTGGTTGCTCTGAACACTTACCTATACATACACTTTAACATTAAATTTCAGAGAGTAGTCATATTAAATGTGATCAGGAAATCCAAATGTTTGCCCCTCACTGAAACAGCCTGTGTAGAACTTTCAGTTTGTTTCTTACCTCCTTCTAATGATTCTTTTTGGTTAGTATTTTCAAAAGTTACTATTTGTTTCCCAATACTTTGTTTTAATTTCCATTAAAATATTATTTTGTGGGAGTTGTTTTTTCTTTAGATTTTTTTTTGTCTGTGTGTGTTTTAGATAAACACTTTTTGTACCTCTACACTTTTCTACTTAGAAAACCCTACCAATGAGGGTAGTAGAACACTGGAACAGGTTGCCCAGAAAGGTGGTGGATGCCCCATCCCTGGAAACGTTCAGGGCCAGGTTGGACGAGGCTCTGAGCAACCTGATGTGGTTGAAGATGTCCCTGCTCCTTGCAGAAGGTTCCTTCCTTTAAAGGTCCCTTCCAACCCTAACCATTCTATGATTCTGTGATTCTATAAGAGAGTTTATAGGTCTTCTGATGTATGGCAACAGAAAGAAAATCAAGGGAGTATATGAAGAAAAACTGGAAATTCCAGAAATTTTACCAGAAGTTGTAATAAAATTATACCTGTATTTTGATTTTGTCACAATACATTTTTCACTTTCAGAAAAGTGAAAACATTCCCTTGAAATTAAGAGCATTATATGAAGACATGACTGAAAGCTGGCCTTTCTTAAGAATGGCTACTAGACATGTACGCAGAAAAGTCAGAACAACCTTCAAATAAAGTTGCTAAAGTATTTGCAAAAATCAATTTACTACCTTACACTTACTAATATCTGCTAATCAAATGTATTTGTCAAATTCAAAGGCACCATGACCATTTCATTTTTCAGTCTCATCATAATACAATGAATTAGATTTTAAACAACATTGACTACTTGGATAGAATCATAGAATCATAGAATCATAGAATCACATGGTTGGATGGGACCTATAAGATCATCTAGTCCAACCGTCTTCCCACTACCATTGCTGCCACAGCTACTAAACCATATCCTGTAGCTTCTCATCAAGCCGCCTCTTGAACACTGCCAGGGACGGAGACTCCACCACCTCCCTGGGCAGGCCGTTCCAGTGCCTTACCACTCTTTGAGAGAAAAAGTTTTTCCTCAAGTCCAATCTAAACCTCCTCTGGTACAACTTGTGGCCATTTCCTCAGGTCCTGCTTGTTGCCTGGAAGAAAAGGCCAAACCCCTGTTCATCACAACCTGCCTTCAGGAAGCTATAGAGTGCAATGAGGTCTCCCCTGAGCCTCCTCTTCTCCAGACTAAACAATCCCAACTCTCTCAGCCGCTCCTCATAAGACTTGTGCTCCAGACCCCTCACCAGCTTTGTTGCCCTTCTCTGGACATGTTCCAGGGCTTCAATGTCTTTCTTGTAGTGAGGGGCCCAAAACTGAACACAATACTCAAGGTGCGGCCTCACCAGTGCCGAATACAGGGGGATGATTACCTCCCTGCTCCTGCTGGCCACACTATTTCTAATGCAGGCCAGGATGCCGTTGGCCCTCTTGGCCACCTGGGCACACTGTCGGCTCATGTTCAGCTGAGCATCAACCAACACCCCCAGGTCCCTTTCCTCTTCACAGTCCTCCAGCCACTCAGCTCCGAGCCTATAGCGCTGCATGGGGTTATTGTGGCCAAAGTGCAGGACCCGACACTTGGCCTTGTTGAACCTCATGCCATTCAGCTCAGCCCAGTGATCCAGCCTATCCAGATCCCTCTGAAGGGCCTCCCTACGGGCTCCACAGTGAATGAATATATTTAAGAAAATAATTCCCTAAGTAAGAGGTTTGAGAGTCAAGAAAAGGAAGTAAATATCATATTAATTATTCAGTTGCCAGGTATATAAATAACAAAAGAGAAATTAAAGAAAGTCTTCAAACATGTTAAGTCTCAGAGGAGATGTGGCCGGAGACTCACTCTTGGAAGAAGGTGCTCTGTGCTGGAGACAGTCCTCTCGATCCAAGAGGATTGTGGCTGCGGGCATCCCACCCTGGGGCAGGGACACCCCTGAGGGACTGCATCCTGTGGGCAACCCATGCCAGGGTGAAAGAAAAGAAAGAAGCAAGGAGCAGCAGAGAAAAACAAGTAAGAAGGACTGAAGAGTAGAAAGAAACCATCACTTGTTACGGATTACACTGCAATCACCAAAGACTCTTCAAGGAAGTCAGTTGTCCTCCTGAGAGAGAATAATCTTCAAGCGGTAGAATATCCTAAATTTACTTCTTTACACTTTGCTGTTATCATTATTTCCTTTCTTCTTCAAAGAGCACTTTGAACTCTTCTCTTTAGTCATAAGTACCTTAGGGAGCCATTTAAAAATAAAACCTACAAATAATATTTTTGCTAATAAATATTAGTGAGCTGGAAAGATGGTTCTTGTATATAATCTTCCATCATCATCACATAAAATAGAGCAATATAAGAAAAGAATGGTGCTAGATTCTAAATATAAAAGTTAGAATAAACAGAAAGATCTGAGTTAAAAAGCCATTGCTTTAAAGTATGTTCCAATAGAAACATCAATCCAACAGTCAGTTATGCTACAGATGACCAGTATATCTGTTAAAAAAACAAAGTATAATTCCTGTTGGGGTCTCCCCTGCACTGTTCCAGCCATTGGATCCAAATCAACCTCAAAGTACTATTTTTCCAGGTTAATAGGACATCAAATCCAAGTTTTTTTGTTACATAGTTGCTTTCTGAAAACTTAAATTATAACCTCTTGTACTAGGTGCTTATTATTAAAAATCATTTATCTTGGAAACATTTTACCCTGCAGAGTTTGTGTTTACAACCAAAAATAGGATGTTTATTTTTTCTTTGCAAATTTAATTTAAGATCTTATGTGGTGAACAAGGCTGTCAAAATACTAAAATATTGATTCCCATTTTATGATATAAAGTTTAGGAGAAGAGATTAAGGTAACAAACAACCTGAGACTGGAGGAAGCAGAAATCTGTCGGATTTAAGTTTGTGAAGTAGAATCATAGAATCATTTAAGTTGGAAAAGACCTCTGAGATCATCATAAAACAAAAATGAAAAGATCTAGAAACTTAAAATGAAAAACATAAGAGTAATTTCCAGACCTTTATTCAAGTAAATAGTCAACGTGATATTAAGAAAACCTGGGGGAAAAGCTAAATCTCACAAAGAAAGAAAAAACAAGGGCTACATCTCCCCCCTCCCCCAAAGGCCTTAGAGCTAGATTTTAAAAAATACTTAAGCAGTAACACTACTGAATAATACTAATCACTATGAAAACAAACATGTTAGATACTCAAGCATTTTTGTGGATGCCAGGCTTAAAATTGCCATAAAATATTAAAAAAACAACACAAGAACTATTCTGAAAAAGTGGTCTGCTCAAGGAAAATTACTTCAAAGACAATCTAAGCGATGATGTTTTGTGGTACAGAAACCATGTACTTAGGCTTCAGCAGAGATAATAACCACCAAACACAGGTAATATTTTTTCAAAATTCCTGTGTGCCGAGCTAAAGTGCTGTTAAGGTGCACAGTCATCACACGCACTCTTCACATTTCCATTTTGATATCAGCTGTCATCTTCCATCATGCTCACAGGCAAAGTATGTAGCAGAAGCACTTACTTGAACATATCTTTGCAACTGTAATTTATTGTCATGTAGTGAAATGACTGAGATACAGCAGCTGTGGTTGTACAATTAACAACTGTGTGACATAAAACTTTCTGTTTACCCTGTATAAGATCAGACATCATAGACCACATCGAAGCTCCAACTAGCCTAATATGCTGTCTCTGACTGTACTCTTCCAGTACCTCAAAGGGGCCTACAAGAAAGATGGGGAGAGGCTGTTCAGTAGGGCCTGTTGCAATAGGACAAGGAGTGATGGTTTTAAAATAGAGTGAGGTAGATTTAGGTTAGATATTAGGAAACAAATTTTTACAATGAGAGTTATAGAACACTGGAACAGGTTGCCCAGAGGTGGTTGATGCCCCATCCCTGGAAACATTCAAGGCCAGGCTGGATGAGGCTCTGAGCAATCTGATCTAGTCGGGGATGTCCCTGCTCCTTGCAGGGGGGTTGGACTAGATGACCTTTGAAGGTCCCTTCCAACCCTAACCACTTCATGATTCTATGATTCTATGAAATGACAGCAAATATTTTGAGAAAAAGTATGAACAGTATAGACAGCTAGACGGAAGTACCATTTAGGATAAATAAGGAGTGATGATCTCTCAGACATAGTCTGAGAAGTAGTCTGTTGACTTTCAATCAACAGCAGTGTAAGGACTTCCTACAGACGTGGCTGCAAGTGGTAGCAGATATACTTTCCATGAATGTTTGCAACAATTTTTTTACCTAATTTTAAAATAATCTTTGCACCTGTAACATCCTGTGACACAAATTCCAAACACTACTTCTTGTGTGAAAAAAGTACTTCCTTTTCAGTCCTTTAAATTGGAGTTACACCATTACATATACAGAAAAATGATGGGATTTGTGCACTTTGTTATCTTTTATTCAGTAATTAAATCCATTAGAAAACTATTTTTCATATAACATGACGGTTTAATATCTTTAAGAGCTTTTTTTTTTTAAGAACATAATGACAGTCTTCTCAGAAATATCAGTGGACTAATCTTCATCCCATTAACTTTTTCACTGCCTCATGCAAAGAGCTTTAATATTTTTGAAAATGCAGCCTCTAGATAGGCTGCACTGATTCTCTCTGAGTACTCCACAGATAAGTTTATTTCAAAGCTTGTTCTTCATGTGTTAGCTTCATCTGTCAATTTGATTCTTCAGAATTTCTACCAGTTTTCCAGTAGAAAAGTCCAGTTTGCTGGTGTGTAGTTCTCCAGGTTATTCCAAATATGTTTTTAAAATAAATTTTATTTACCATGTTTCAACAAACACCCTGGGGGTGTGTGGGAGGAAGAGAATAACATTGTTCTGAATCCATCTTTAGCACTGAATTTTGTGGTCTGTTCAGTCTCTTTCTCTCTGACCTCCTCAACAAAATTTTGCACAACTTGACTCATCTTTCATATAAGCAGGTGGATACCCCTTTCTGCTTCTGTATCTGATTATCTCCCTGGGGTGCAGCTACTTTGGAGAAATGCCTTATAACTGCCATGAGGAAGTGTGCTGCAGAACAAGGCTTGCTTTTAACTCACCTTTTGGTCATACAGAAAGTTGTCAGATGACAACATTTCAACATTAATTTTTTAATTTCCAAATTTATTGTTAGTTACACTTCGAAGCTGTTTATGCTTATCTTATGCTATGCATCTTCACACAGCATCCATCCTTCCTGTTCAGCATGGATCACAACAATGCCTTAAAGCACAAGGAAAGTTGTGTATGTTTGAATATCATGCATGTCCAATTGCAAGATATTTATGTAGTGTCTCAAAAACATCCTCATCTTCTTTCTGTAACTGCATCTTACACATTTTTCCGCAAATTTGATGTCCTCTTGTTCTCACAGATAGAAAGCTTGAGATCTAATTAAGTCAAATAATCTTGCACAACAAAATGAGACAATTTTCTATTAAGCTTTGATGTATGTTTCTTCCTTGTTCTGAAATGGTGTTTCTGTGCACTACAAAGAATTTCTAACTACTGAAATATTTTCTCTAAGTAAGGTAACTTGTTAGTTCCTTACTCTTACTGAAGGTGCCTAACCTATGTGCTGGGGTTGAAGAAATTACTGTGAAGGAGACGTAAAAAACCTCAGATACAGTAGCAAAACTTGTTCCTGAGGGATAGTAGACCCATTGTCTCCTCCTGACAGGCATGCTCATTGCCCTGGCATGGGAGGAAGCAAGCAGGTTGCTGATTCAGTTCCAGTTCTGCATTTTCCCCTAGAGTTGGCTTGATGGAAGCCGGGAAGCCGACAATCATAGCCAAGGAAAACTGCAGCACAGCAAAACGTAGCATTGCCTCAAGTAATTTGACTGTGCTACAACTGCCACGCAGTAGTTTTCTCTCCAAGGCACATCCCACAGACTTTAGCTTCAAACGGGAGTGCAAAACAGATCAAACTTAAATCCATAAATGTAACATATGATCATAATCCATGATATGCACAGAGATTGCAGGTTGTAAAGATAGCGAATGAAGGAGCTAGAAGTAAACCCCTTTCAGGGCTGAGAAACATGTTCTCTGATATAACATGCAGTGAATATGGGAATATTGCTGTGTGCATAATATAGCCTGATTCAATTTGGACAGTGCTTGCTTGTCTACCTAGACCCGTAAGTGGCTGCCACTGCTTACATATGATAAGCAGATAAGAAAGCATTTAACATGAAAAAGGTGAATCTATCAGCAAAATCCTAACCGTAAAACTTTCAAAATGGGTATTTGTGATTAACTAACAGACAGTCTGTATGACTTAGTATTGGGAAGCTGCTATGCAGTTTTTGCATAGCAAAATTCAAGGGAATTGAAGACAGAGCCCTGTGTGGAAAGCTGAACTTGCAGGGTATCTTGAAAGGAGTCTGGATGGCATCTAGCAGTCTGTCACACATCAAATTTTGTTTCGACTTCAAGAGAAAAATTTTTGGTTTAGAAAAGGTTTCAGCTGTTTTATTAGAAAAGTTATAACCCTAAGAGCATAAAGCTATTTTTACTGGTCAACCTACATGTGCAGTTTATGGCTATCTCACTATTTCAATGACATTAATTGTCCAATAGTCTCATATTAAGTTCTGTTCAACTTTATTTCAAATGGATAAAATTCATACTACTATATTCCTAAGGAAAAGATAAAAGTGGTGCACAAGAAACAGGTCCTTTTATCTGAGTCTCTAATTCTAACTGACCTAGCAAGGGCTTCTTCTGCTCCTTTTGGCTTCTTAGAAGCACAGCACTACTGTAAATGCTGACACTAGATTTACACCAAAAGTTAAGTGACAGGAAAATAGTCTATTAGTATCTTTTCTATTGATCATGTCAGTTTTTGTGTCTGTAACAAATGCTTATTCTTTCTTTTTTAAAATAAAAAGTAAAGATTGTTGCTCTCCTTAAAAAAAAAAAAATTTCTCCAATTTTGTAGATGTGCCAAAACAAAAACAGATGAACACTATAGGGAAATTAGCAATACAAAGGCAGTAGAATCAGAGTTCACTTTAAGAAAACTGCATCTTTTTGACTGAGGGTCCTAAGAGCTAAAGATAAATATCTTTCTTGCAGCAAAAGGAGCTAAACTAAGTTTGCTGAATTAAAAAAATAGATCACTCAATAAATATGGACAAATTATGTCAATCATGATAGTAATCTCGCCCTTCTTGTCCTCACACGACTTTCCACATAGGGAAAACCTGTATTTTTCTATCCAATGGTGCTGATTGTAACTCAGTCTTTCACCTGTATTTTACCTGTACATTCAAACAAACACTACCTAGATAGATGAGAAGATGTAAAAAAAAGATAAAATCTTCAGTTATTCCAGTCATTCCTGTATCATTTGGACTAGTTTTATTAGAATTGTGCTTTAGGCGGAAATTTCTCAAGCATATCTGGCTACTAATTAAATTTGGTAGAGTAAAAAATTTGTATCTAAGGGGGATAAAATTAGGTTCTTAGGAGCATGATGAGAGTTAAAACTTAAATTTAACACAAATTGGATTGGAGTTGTTCAGAAACTGTGGCAAGTATGTTTTGCAGGATTAAGTAAATTTCTTACTATTATAACACATCTAGTATACTGCATGATTGCTAAATCTGTGTGCCCAGAAAGGGCATCAAATCAGCACAGCAGGTATCCTATACAAACAAGACTAACTTCTTTTATATAGCTCTGTTTTCCACCCCACTCCTTCCAAAAAGGAGACAAATATATCTTGCACAAATACTGTTGAGGGAATAGCAAATGGAAATCTGAATTTAGTATAAAATACAGATATGAAAAGTTCCGAGTTTTAACTTTAGGATGAAAGTGTAGTTATCAGAAAACAGGTCATCTATAATGTATAAACAAACCAGCCCACCATACGCAATACTGTATAGTCAGGGAAAATTCTCTTAGATCTACATGACTGATCTTAGTTCAGATACGCTGCATTCCCTTAGTATGCAGAACTCATGCTGATATCAACAGGAGGTCTATGAAGTCAGCAGGAGCATAATAGCAGAGTCAAGACTTCCTGTGACCCAACTGAGATTCTTCCAGCACCCATATATTATGTAAGGGAGATATAAAGAAGAGTGTATCCGAGTAGTGTTTGTACATGCATATGAATCTGGGGAAAAATATTTGTGAAGTGCAAATTCTAACTTCCAGAATGTAGCTACATATACAGTCAGCCTTTAAATTAATAACACATTTTAATGCCTATTTAATGCATTTAAGAATTATAAATTTTATGAAAGAGCTTAAATTAAAAATGTGGGTTTTAATGAATCTCTATTGTAGATTTATGAAACAGAAAAAGACACTTAAGGATTGAGGGCTTGGAAAAATGATAAGTTACAGTTACTATGTGTAAGATGGAACGTGAATTGAAATACAGCTATTCTACAGTAGTTGCCTATGGGCACATGCTCATCCTAAACATATCATGTTTGTTTCTAGCTATGGTGACACCAGTGCACACCTTCCAGCACTTATCGCCCTGACCTCAGCAAGGGGTTGTAGACATCCCCAGCTGACACCTGCAGAGATGTATCCGCCCTTGGGAACTCCATCTGACTCAAGGGCTCTGAAGCATCAGGAGAAGTTGTACCAGCAAGTGGTGGGACTGTGCCCTGTGGTGCATCACCACCACCACTGAACATGTGTGTGCTGTTCTCTGCATGGTTGCTGGCCCTCATCTGTGCAAACTGCTCTGCGAGCTGCTGTGTCTGTTGTCTGCCCCTGTTAGCTGTACTTAGCACAGAGCAGAAGCAGAGTAAATTACCGTGGCAGGGCTGGTGTACTGTATGTTTGCAGTGTACTTTACATCAGTTCCGTTTGTGTGCAATATGTACAGTGTCATTATCATGACATCAGCTACATTGATCTGATCAAACTGCATGGTAGAATTTGAACAATGAAGTTCGCACCTGGCATATGCTACTACATTTAGGGATGACAAGAAAGCTCCTTTGTCTATATTCTGATTCCACTTTCATCCTACCTAGAGGCCTAACTAACACGCCACTGAAGCCACACATTTTTTCTATTTTGAATATTCAAGCAGTATATGGGCAATGTCTACAGCATGCTATAAAGTAGCTAGTGGGCTAGAGCTCTCAGGTTTGGTCAGGTGTACCTGACTCACAGGTGTTCAGAGACAGGGCAAGTTACTCACATGAAACAGGAACGTGACTTGAAACATAATTGCTGCAATCTTGAGCAGCAAATTCTGACCTCAGCTAAGCAGCAGCTAGCTCAATTTTCACTCAATAGCTTGGGTTGGGCCACGAGGGTAGAAAAGCTCATGTAGCTTTACAGAACGGACCTACAGGGACAGTGAACTGGAGGTAGGAGGACACAGCTAGAAGGGGAGGGAAGTCAGGTTTCAAGGTGAGACCTGATGTTAGATTCTATAATGACATTACCTTTGTGCTCTATGAACTGACGTGCCATCTGCATAGAACTGAAGTAGTGAATGCACAGGTAAGTTGGAATAACATCACAAGATACAGCTCTGTAAGTAGTATAAAACACACATATATTGTTTCTTTAGGTATCTGTGCCCTCAGATATTTATATTTATTAAATAGCACTTTCAAATATCCAATGCAGTTTGTGATAAAGCTCTACATATCAAACAGTCTAAAGATTGTTTGGTGTAATTAAAGGAATCTTTCTTGATAATAGTATTAAATTAGCTTTCTTGTAGTAAGGATTCAAAGAACAAATTAAACTCCAATTCAGTCTCTAAAAAAAAATGCTCTCACTTGGTATAATGTCTATTGAGGGAGTGCTCAGCTCAGTGGGCAGCCCATTCAAAGAGAAATTGGCCTCAAGTAGCTAATGTTCTCCTTATTTTTCCTTGAAAAAAGAAATAATGATTTAATAGCTGCCATTCAACCATCAGTTAGTTTTAGCTTGTATATATTTGCTTTTCTTAAACATTTAATGTTTTCCATGTGATATTCACACAGGTAGCAAACTTCTCACTTCCACTAAGCACATAAAAGCTTAAAAAAGAAACAAACAAAAACCCAAACCAGAGAATATAATAAAGACAAAGACAATGCCATAAGCAGGAAGCTTTTGTTAAAATATACAATTTATAAGTTAGAAAATTCCAAGCTGCTGTAAATTTAACCTCAGTAGTATTTTAGGTCTGATTTTTGCCTATACAGTTTAATTAAAATGAAATTCCACCTCAGCAGTCAGCTTCAGAAACACTATTGGCCAAAGAAAAAGTGTAATCTTTCTTTTATGACATGAACCATTTACTAATAAATGTGGAGCTACATAAAATGTAGTAAAGGAGTCATTACAAATATGTGACCACCAAGATATTTTGCTCCCTTGTACATTTAGTGAGCACATAGTGAAATAAAAAATATAGTCTGGTCACTTCCTCAGTCTCTGAAATGTAACTTTTTTCCAACTGGGATATTAGATCAATATCTAGAACCTTTTATTCATTTTATGATCTATAGTTTTTATGAAGTGATCATTTTCAAAGTGTGGGCTTTTTTCTTTTTCTTTTTTTTTTTTTTTTAAGGTCAAGTTCATGGTTGCAACACTATGTTTAAGGGAGAAAGGCAGACATACTGAAGACAACAGAATCATAGAATAGAATCATGGAACAGTTTGGATTGGAAAGGGACCTTCAAAAGTCATCTAGTCCAACCCCCCTGCAAGGAGCAGGGACATCTCCAACCAGATCAGGTGCTCAGAGCCCTGTCCAACCTGGCCTTGACTGTTTCCAGGGATGGGTCATCTACCACCTCTCTGGGCAACCTGTTCCAGTGTTCCACTGCCCTCATTGTAAAAATTTTTTTCCTGATGTCTAGTCTGAATCTACCTCCTTCTATTTTAAGACCATTGTCCCTTGTCCTATCACAACAATAGGACATTTACTGTTAAAATACATAAAACCAAGTTAAGTACACAAAACCAAACCATTATGCATTGTTGACAGTCAATAATTTACAAGTTATGGAGGAAGAATAAATTTAGAAAAAGGAGGTAACAACCACAAAAGCATCTCTGACTGCAACATATTGACAACAAAATTTTTGTCCAGAGAACATCTTCCTTTCACTGCCAATCAGAAAGATGAAGTGCCACATACCAAAGAAACTGGAGAAAAAAAACCCCAAACAATAGATAATCTTCCTCTGAAAGTATTTAAAAGTGTCCAAATACCTCAATTCTCTGTATATGTAAGCTTGAGGTTAGCGAACTACCATAAAAATTGCAAAAGTTTGGTAGGTCTGAATCTTACAGTTTCTCTTGTACTATTTTCTTGACCATGATTGTATGGATATATAAACAAATAAACTTTGTGTGCTGACAGGCCTGCGGAGGACTGATATTCATTTATATACTTCTATCACAGAACCTACATAGATGTGCCAACATGCAGAAAGCAGTTAAAGATTTTTTTTTTTTTTTTTACATAAACAAAACTAAAAGTAGATATACATAAGAAAGACCTATTTGTCTCCCTCACTGGTACCTTATGCACAGCTTGCTTTCTTATCAAATTGAGCGACCACTACAAATCACTAATCGTTACTTGCACCACAGAATATAATTATTATTAGTAATAGCATGACATTTTCTGTTTAAACATATAATACAAAAATCCTAAAAGAAAGGTACTGAATATTGACTCATGAAAGACAGAATTAGATGGCTTCTTTGAAGTAAGGTTGAATTTAACAAACCTTCTACTTCAGACATGGTTGGAGACTGATAATCAGCACAGTTTCTGCAGAATTTCTTACAACTTGCAGATATTACTTGCTCTAGATCCTTGCCCAACCTTAAGAACTAAAAATGCAAGCAATGCAAACTGACATATGTTCAACCATTCACCCAACTGAAGTATATTCTTTCTTCTTTTCAGCACTGTTGATATACTTAGTAGAAAAGAGGCAGTTAGCAGTTTCTGATTTATATAGTTGACTGACAAGAAGTGAAGGAGTTTAATCAATCAGTTGATAGTGGTGCCTTCTTCAATGATTCAGACAAATTGGATGCTAATGAGGCTAATTTCCTCATTAACTGATGCAGCCCAATCTAAGGCTAAGAGAATATTCTGATCTAAATACTCCTTCAAAGTGCAAATGAATGTTTGGTGAAGCTACTGACATTTAGATGTTGTTATAGTTAGGAATTTGTTGAATTACATCATTGCTTTGTTGGATCAAGGCAGATCAGGAATTCTACAATATTCAAAATCAGCTGGAATTTTAATGTGTCAAATATTTGGTTAAAAGAATTCATACCCCTATGTCTAGCTAGCACATGCAAGCAACATATGCCAATGATGTCTTGGTTTATCCAGTCAGCTCTGAAGGAAAAATGTTACTTACTCTATTTTCCACATAGTCATAATTGCAAAGACTGTATAACTATGATAAGCAAAGACAGGAAACAATCAGGACTGTTCATTGACCTTAAAGATTTTGACAGTGTAGTAAGGAACATTTAGAATAAAGAGAAGTTTATTATATACCATTTTCCAGACTGAGCAAAGCTGCTTAAAAATACACAGCCTTGTGCTTCAAAATTCAGAAGACATGGATGAAATCAGGGCCACTGTATATATGTCAACAGATTCATAGCTCTTTGTGTATCTTTGCAACTTTTCTCTAGATCTTAGGAATGGAAACCCATTCCTAGTTAATGACAAACTGAGCAGTGCATCTGTATATATCAAGAACAGGTAATCCTACACAGACATCACAATTGTTGGGAGCACAAACAGGAGTTTGTGGAACAGATTGCATCAAAAGATTGTCACTCACTATCAAATAAGGGCAGAGACTTAAGGAAAAAGAAAAGAGATTTGTTATGAACAGCCGTGCTAACCTTTTTTGAGACTTACCAGAAAAGATGGCAACAAAGTCCTTATGCTATGGTACCCTATCGTAACTCTTCGAGAGTCATAGAATCATAGAATCATAGAATGGTTAGGGTTGGAAGGGACCTTCAAAGGTCATCTAGTCCAACCCCCCTGCAAGGAGCAGGGACATCTCCGACTAGATCAGGTTGCTAGTCATTAGAGAATGTTGTAGGCAAAAGCTTATTCACAATCACTAAATAACGTATGGGAAGGGAAGAGGAAATGGTAATGTTAATTTTTGTTGTAGGGTGATTTTTCCTTTATTTGGACCATAGAAATTGTAGAAACAGGAGACAATTGTTAAGTATATGCATGGCAAACATTTCTGCATTATAGTTTGGAATTTGTCATTACTACTCTGATAAACTGTGTCTGATGTTTCTTCTTCAAATCTTTTTATTCCATCATTGCTTTGTACCTGCTTGATAATTTTGACATCTACACAATGACAGTCATGCTACAACGTCCGTTCAAATACAACATCTATTCTAAAATTTCTTTATTTCTTATAAGCATATAAGACTTACAAATACAAAGGTTTTGACAACACTTAGACTTCAGCAGTCAGTCTATTCCTCTTTCTAGCATGTAAGCCCAAGGCATTGGCATGAGTTAGTCTGAGTCATGATCATGGCAATCTTCCATGTCTGTCATCCATCTCCAGCCCCTCAGGTGGCTGGCTATGACCCATCTTTCTGGGCTCTGCTGTGTGACATACAACCTGCTAGAACAATGTCATGGATTCGGGGAGGAGGTCTGTCAGGTAATATGCCTCCAGATATCTCATTTTCAAGATGCCACAAGTCATTTTTCTGACGGGCTCAATGATTTGACATCACTGCAATTTTCTTTTGCAAGAGTTTCAGAAGTAGTTTCTGCCATATTTTTAAGTTATGAGCACTTAAAAGAAAAAAGAAGCACTGAGTTAATTTTGATAGGTATGGAAGGCATTTGAACTTTCAGAGGAAATTGTAAGCTACTACTCACCCAGATGCCTATTAATTTCCCTGAACTTAAATTCTCTTGCCAAGTCAGATTTTCTGAGAAAGTAAGAGCTGCAGCAACTGCCTCAGATCTCTTTCCAATACAGCCAGGAAATGATTCAGATACTGCACAGTACTTGCATAGTGGTAAACCAGATTTTCTCATTGCTTTGAAAGCTCTGTTCTCTGGTGAGGAGCATGAGTCCAGTAGATAGTGCCAAAGATCCAGGATCCACATTTCCTCTGAACTTTGGAAAGTCTTCTAATTAGGCAAGGGTAACTAGTTTATATAAAGAAATTGTTATCCCTGTGTTTTTCTATTTTTTTTTCTTTTGATCTCCTCTATGCTCATATTAGTTAATAAATAGCATAAATTTTCTCAGTCAAACACCCCACATCCTACGCAATTCTTCCTACTGTTTCTATGTCAAAAGGGCACCCTCCAGTGCGTGGTATGGGCACCTAAACATGTTCTTCTGGCATAGGACTGGATTCTGTACTACCTAGCAAGTCATTTGACTCAGTTCAACTTTCTGTCTTTTTCAATTTATCCTAAATGTATATAAAGACACTGTTGCAGCTGAATGAATCACAGACTGTCTTTCCTCTCTTTGCCAAAAATGGGAAGTAACAATAATGTAAGCAGAAGCTTCTACAGGCAGACCTCACAAGCCAATCTTTCTATTTATTTCATCAGTCAATTAATCATCACACATTTATAACACAGGTTTTTTTTTTTTGTGCATATTTCTAATTACAATTTGCACTCAGTCCTTGTAAAATTTTAATTGTGGCTTCATGATCCTGTCCAGGACTTTTATGAGCATCTTCTTGTAGAAATACTTCTGTGGTGCTTCATTTCACTTGAGTAATTTCCCAAGGAACATTTATTATATGTGAGCTATTGCAACTAGGCATTTATGACACTTGCATATGACTCAGTGCTTGAAGTTCAGTCTTGCCCTTGTTATGTCCCAAGAAAAAAATCTATAAATGTTTACCATTGCTTTCTCTAAATGCCTCTTCTGTTATATTTTACAAGAGAAATATTTAGACTACTATGATAAATCGTGTAATAATGTAAAATGCTGGCAGAACTAAGTTTTGTAAAATTGAAGAGACATTATTTTTGACATTACTAGCATTTTAAAATTTCATCAGTACTTTTTTCAGATACTTTACACTGGATCCTTCAACCTACCTCTCTGAAGTGAAGACAATAGCTGGCATTTGGGAAAGGGAAAATAGAAAAATTCAAGTAAGACTAAACATTAAGTTATGTGGCAATGCTTGAAAAAATAGTCTTAATGTATGTTTGTGGAGCTAAGAAGTCAAAACTCACAACTATCTGACAAATGTTTTGCAGTTCTTTTGGATAGGTAGCAGTGAAACAGGCAAGATAAATCAATAGAGCAAATTGTAATTGGCCAGTAATGTGGCTTGTGTTGTGCTGCTTCTCATTAAATGAAGCAGCAATTGAGGAAAAGGTACTACGGCATTCAGCATTGTTAATGACACGTACTACCACAATTAGTCTACTGATCAAGTATATAGTCTGCAATTTGGTTACCCTAAAACATTTTTCCATGTAACAGAATTTAGCAAAGACAAATTTCTGATGCCTACCAAACCTTGAAAACTTTCCTAAAATGTTTATTTTAGTCTGATATAAAGATGACCTCTGAAATCTGGCTCTGCTTTGGATAAACCTGATCAGTAATAACATCCAAAGCCAATGTTTTATTGATATTTAAGCCAATGCATTTTGATAAGATTATCTCCAGTAAAATCAATGTCAAGTTCAAGCATTGGCTGCAGAAAGTGTTAGTTTCTAAATATTTCTCTGACAAAACAGCATGGACCTTATTTGGCACATCTTTGGCTGTTCTTGCCACATCTCCCTACTCCTCGCTCCTACACAAAAATGCACTGTCTGCATGGCTTTTTTTTTCCTGGAGTTACCCATAAACACTGCAGTGTTCTGCACTCCTTTTATTCAATCCAGCTGAAGACTCTTGAAAATGAAATACTTTTTCTTACTGAAAGTTTGAATATATTTTAAGAAAAAAAGTAATGCAAGGGAATAGTGCAATCCTTTCCCCACCAAAACCCAGCAAAATAAAAACACACATATGCTCCCACAGAGTAAAAAAAAAGAGCAAATAAACTTTAGCTGCTCCTCAGAAAATCCCAGGTAAGTCCTTCTACTCTGTTTTATTGCCTCAATAGGAATTCTAAAACGTACAAAATATCTGCCAACTTTCTTTGTTTCTTGAACTGCAATTTTGCTATTAGAAGCATCAGATTGCTGCACTCAACAGCATGTAGGGCACAAGAATAGGAAATTATGATTTGTTTGCAATACATTGCTGGTTTGCAAGGTGCTTGGGAGGAACCTTTTAAACAGAAGGAAAGGACTCAGTAAAATGCTTGTTCCATTTATGAATAAATAAAGTATACTGGGATTGCAAAGAAATACTGTGACATTTCAGATAAATGGTGAACACCACATTAAAGAAATAAAATGAATTAGCCTACTTCTAATATATTTAGCTTGGGTTTTTTTAGGCTTTTTCTTTTTTTTTTTTAAAAAAAAAGACAGCTAGGGTCAATTATCAGATACTAACTATAATTTGTAAGCAAAACAAACCAATTGAAGTTGCAATCTTGTACACTCTGAAATCGTACTCTCTAACCTTTACATGGACTTACAACTCAGTAGTTCATAGTAAGTACAGCCTCCACTTAATGAAGCTGAATCTTTATATTTTGAACACTCATTTGGAAAACCAATTAACTCTGGCTCTATTGAACAACTTGAATACGAAATAAATGTACTGTTAAAACATTGGTGTAGAGCCAGACTTTCTGTAATTAGAGTACTGATATGCCCAAGGCTGACTGCGGTGTGCAACATTATAGATTGACAACTTCAACTGTCCAAAGCAATTAAAATTTATATGTTTCCCTAGTTACACATGCTAGCATCCAGCAAAACCACTGTATCCTATTTATCCTTCCAATTTGTCTTAAAGTTCTTTATGATTTATAAGAAGTATAATATCCCTTCTTCGATCTAGAAAACTAAAGCAGTTCTTTGGTTTTAAATCACATTCAACCTGATTATTCTGCAGGAGATGTACAGTCTGTTAGGTGGAAGACCACATAAATTCCCTAGACAACATTAACAGGTTCACTGATCACATGCAATGTTTTCAAAGAAATTGAAATTTAGTGTGATAAGCCTTACAATATATTTTCTATGACTTTCTTTGCTATTCCATAGTACTTGTATGTATAAAGGAAACGACTTTATTCAGTCTCAGGAATTAAAATATATCATAGCATTCAGTACTTCTTCAAATGTTTAGTATTACCTCTAGACTTTAGTTATTTCGTCCATTCCTGGCTAAAGAAAAGCAGATGTGAGAATAACATAGAACATCTACTGTTATCATTACTATCTGTCCCCATAGGCTGTCAGAGATTCTGGTTTGGCTTAGTTGGTGGTCTGAGCCATTCATCTGTCCCTGGAACTTAAACAACAACAACAAAAAAATGAATAAGATACGGGCCCATAATGACAGGGGTCTAAATACAATCCTTATACAATATTTAATAATTTAAACATGAAGTGGTGTCCATAACTGATATACTTACTACAACCACAAAATGTTTCTTAGTGTGGATGTATTTCATCTTGAATAGTAGCTAAAAATTTCAGTTAAAGATAATATGGGTAACTTCTGTTAATAAATTCTAAGCAAAAAGCTACATGACCTGCAAGTTGTGTTCTAGAGAAACATCTCACAATGACAATACAGTACTTCCACAAAATATTTCAAGCACTGGAGTTAAAAGAAGAGAAATAAACTTAATAAGAATATAAATTTAATATAGATTAAATTCTTTACAAATTCAGGTTCAGTCTTCCAGTGACTACTATGATTAGACATAAATGTGGGAAATCTGTGGCTCTATATACGGTATGTGAATACTTGATAGCAAGAGGCTTCATCTCAAGGGCCATTACTATGCTGTTGTACTTGGACTCTGAGGTGCTCAGAGGGACTGCGTGGGTGGCTGAGTTCCAACAGGCTGAGTTTCCAAGTGAAAAAGTCAAGTTCTCCTACAGCCTTAGTAATGAAATATGGAAATGGAGGACTAGTTCTTGCCCCTGGACTGAGGGTAGATTGAATACATGTGGATAATTCCTGAGATTTTGTCTAATAATTTTTCCAGAATCCTTGGCCAAATTCTAAACCAGAATTTTGGAAAAAAAACAAACCTCAACCACCTGGAAAATGAATTCTTCAAAGAATGGTTACAAGCACTTTTGATAAACTTGTCAAGGTGAGGATGGTACCTTATGCTAGGAAGAAAATAAACAAAACACTTGCATTAAAGAAATATAATTAGAAGCCCATTTGATGCAACCTCAGTAAGCTTCAGAGTACATTGCAAATGAAAACATAATTAAAGTTTTGGAAATGAGCCGAAGGAGAATAAACATAACACAAGTTTATGACAGATATACTATGCTCCAGTAGTAAAGACCTGGAGCAGGTCAACTAAGACACATCCCTTCCACTGCAATGTTTCTGTGAATTGGACAGGCATCAGCTACAGGCAACTAAATGTACCAATTACACCTAGTTCACATCCTCAGTGGTTTCCGAGCAATTACTGGTGCTATACACCTACCAAAGCTTACGTTTGTTTTTAATAGATCTGGCATAATTCAGAGCAGCTTTGAGACAATCTTAACTTTGGTTACTGAAAATGAAACAAGGGTGTTTCCCTGCCTATATCCTCCCTCAGGGGATGAAGAAGCCCGATGGTTTAGGGATACTTGCTGGGAAACTCTCAGCTGGTAGTTCCTTTATCACCTCAACAGACCAAGACATCAAATTATTTTTTAGAGCCTGCTAGAACGCTTCATGGGTAAATGTAGTCAATTTCCTATCAAATCTCTTGAAGACACTGTTATATATTTAAGATCCAGCATAGAAAGGGAAAGACTTTTTGATATATAATTAAATCTACTCTGTCTTATAGCTAGTTGCACCTCATATGAATAAATTCAACTGAGTGTTAAAAAGAAAATCTCTCCTGACCACACATCACACACACCTATCCAAAGCTGAAAATACTTTATTAGTTGTTGGCGAACAGAGGACAAAATCAAGCTTGAAATGGAAACAGAAGCTTTAAACACTGCAGTTATTAATATGAAGAACTATTTATAAAATATAAGAACCTTGCCTAATAGAATAATATTTTATTTCTGAGAAGACTGGACAAATATAGATATGATAATAAGCAAAAGTAGCAGTATACGCAAAAACCTTTTTGCAGGCATAAACTATTTCAGCTTCTTCTTCCAGTACTTTACTAAAATGATCAAAGAACCTGAGAAGCAAGGTTTGATTCCACTTTTCACAGTCTATAGCTGAACACCATACACATACACACATGATATAGCTGTTCCATATATAGCTGTTTTGACTATGAGCATCAGAATGATTTTTTAATTCTGTTTGTAATTTCTTTTATTTCAATCATTTTTTTTTTCTAAACATAGAAAAATCATTGTTCCAGGAACAACGTAGCACTGAGGATTTTAAAAAATTGTTCTAGATACAATTTTTATTCTCTTGTTGGCTTTTATAATTGAGTTTTCTCCATGTTCTCTGCATTTTAAGTGATTATAGCATACAGGTGTAAATATTTTTGGCACTCCATTCTTATGAAATTTTGCTTCAGTACGAGACCATGTGCATTTTCTGACAGTTTAGCTTATTCTGAACTCTCTTTGTTCAGAAACCTTCAATGAGTTCTAAGTATCACTTGCTTTCTCAGTATTCAAAATATCATTGTTCTCATAGCTCAGCCTCCAAAAATAACTCAATTCTCCACAAGTAAATAAAAAAAAAGTTATATGTAATAATTTTGCTAACATTGCCACTGATGTAAATGAAATTGATTATTTCACAGCCTGGTTTAATTCATACCAGTTTAATTTTTAAGTTCTGTTGCAGGCTAAACTCAGGTGTTATATTCTTAAGAAGCAACTATATAATCTCTGAAGATTTTATTTGCTTCCTTCCTAAATTTAAGACAAATTTAAAATTTATCCTTTAGACTACATTTTTGCATTTATTGAAAAATTAAAAAAAATATTCAGTATCTCATTTTCACCCTTCAGCACAGTATCTGTTCTGAGACAGTAAAAATAATTATGATGTGTTCATTATTATTTAGTAGCTCATCTATAGTCACAACTTGACTTAGTGCCTGTATACTACCGAGAAATAAAGTGAAAAATCAACTTATTTTGTATGCTCTCGGACTCCCAATTTCAAGTGACAGTCATTAACACTAAAATATTTTTTTTAGACTCTGACTCGTTATATCTTTAATTAAGATCTCTGTCCACTGAAAGACATTTCACATCCTCTATTCTTATCTCTTAACTTTTCATTCTTGGTTATTGAAATTAATAGATTTTACTTTTGACAAAGGCCCACAATCTTTCCAATTTGTTTTAGGTACTGAGATACTTAGTTTAAGAGCATTGTTACTTTACATTTCTTCATAGATAATTTGGCCTATGTAAGATCTGAATTGCCCTTTGGTGGAGTTGCTAGGGAAACACATCTGATGAAACAACATCTATTCATCTAGAAGATGGGTTCAGAAATGTCAGGAAAATCATACTCACAAGAATAATTATCAGCAATTACTATCAAAAGAGAAAGATGCAATAAAAGATACGAGGCTTTATCCTTGGCCCAGTGCTATTCAGTATTTTATTTAATTACTTGTGTGGATTTATTAAATATATAGCTGCATAGATGAATTCAAGATGGAATAGTAATGCAAATATGTTGGAAATTCAAATTTATAACTTGAAATACATCTTAATATATTAGACATAATGTTTAAAATTTGTTTTCTAAAGCATACCTGTGCACTTCAGGTTTCTGTAATAATATTTGCTTAAATAAAAGATTACATACGTTAGCTGGCATTTTCACCAGTTCAGCCTTTGTTTCTCTCAGAAGTCTTTTATCACTGTTACTTTTATCTTCCCTCATATTGTACATATATGAACTGTTTTATTGTTGATTTAAAGAAGAGAAGCAGACCCTTTAAAATGGCTGTAATATCAGAACACAATCACAAATAGTACAACTCGGAGGAAGAAAAGGAGCAAGAAAGGAGCAAATAGATGTGCAGTACACTCAGGACATGAAAGATGCAATATAAAACATTATTCTCTTAGAAGTAAGGACGAGACATTTCCAATTAATATGAAAGTACACAGAGAGATGGAAAGGATTCAAGGAGTGGGATGATATTGTTGAGGATGTTGAAATATTTATTAAAAGGATTAGCACAGCAAAACGAATTTCAGCTTGTACCATATCACTGAATGAATTAAAACCATGTAGCAAAAATACATTATCCAATGTCTGACGCAGAAAATGATTAATTCAATTCACATTTAGTATACTAGCAGAGAAAGCTGATGGAAAATAAAGAATTCTTAACTCCAGAATCCATGCTTTAAGTCAGGCTTTTCTCAGTGTATGTGAAATGACTGTAACTTCTATCAGAATTCGTACCTCTTTTTATGATGAAGAACTTATGGCAATGTTGAAGAACCACAAAAATATACTAAAAAAATCCCCCTTCACTCTTCTACTAGAAACTGTAGATACATTAGAAATTACAGCAGAAGGGTAGGAAAGATATATAAATCTCAGCTGAAGCAATTTCAATACATTTTTATGAAGTGGTTAGATTTCACAAAAATGGCTGTAACGTACTAAAAAACAAAAGGAGCGAATAAAATTCAAAAGATGAGACAGGCAAGAAAAAGAAAAGAAGGGGAAGTATAAGGAAGTGAAAAGAAGACAATGAATGAAGAAATGATAAAATTAGTATTTACTTTTATTCTTTTAGAACTTCAGAGTCATACTTGAGATACCTGGGATAGCTCAAACTTTATAATATATAGTGCAACACAAATTAGAGTACGACCTTCTTCCTTCCCAAGAGAATGGCATTAAAAAGAACCATTTTTTTTCTTTAATATGAAACCAGAAGTGCATAAGTTGAAGAACAAACAATATTTCCTCTCCATGAGGGCCATCAGGCAATAGGTTGATGTATCAAGGGAAATAAATGAAGCTCCACCACTTAGTGGTATTTTAAAGAGCTAATCAGACATAGCACTTGAGCTACCGAAGTAGATTATAATTTTGTCTGAACAGGGAGATCTAGAGCAAATGATGGAAAAAAAAGACCTTTTAAAAAATTCAATAGTAGCAGCGGATAGAATTTTGTTTTATGTTTCTAGATTATGCACCCTACCCACTGCACCCCTCCACAGTGAGAATACACTAATTCTTGTTAGAGTCGCTGAAAAAAATTAACTCTTGGACTGGGGCAAGTGGATTAATGGGTAGTGATGGATTGGGACATCCCTATCCCATTCATACCAGCGCCTTTAGGAGATCAGGGAGGCAGAACCAACGTGTATCTATAGGTAGAAGGGCCTCTGAGGGCTGCTTGTTCAGGAGCTCAGACCTGATCCCAAGAGCATGCCTGTGAGTCATCTGTCCCTAATCATGCCTGCGCAGCATTAACAGTGTCAAGAGAGCTTCTGAAAACAAAAAAAAAGACATGGAAGGTAATTCCTAAATATTTTTATCAATAAGGAGAATAAAAGATGTGTCTGTAGGAATTTTTCAAATACTTCCACTTAATTCCAGAGTGATATGTGATTTAAAATAAACAAGCATATCAAATGTCAGGTGTGAGGTTTATATCAAAGGCTAATTTCTTTTACAGACATAGGCCAATGCATATTTTTTAAAATGAATCACCTTTTCTTTACCACAGTCTATAAAATACACTTAGAATTCATGATCATATTTTGTAATTACATTTAATTACCAAATTAGTGACAGGCCAGCTTCTCAAGGTTGTAGCAGCAGTACCATTCATACTGCTGACATGATGTTCTGTACAAGTGTCTTTCACAAAAAATGACTCACCATTGAGTTATTTACTGATGAGATATTTTAATGTCTTCTGAATATTCAGTTGTTATATTTTAAGTGGATTTAAAAAAAAATCTAAACTCTGATTTTTGGCAACAATGTATTACTGATTTCAATAACTTAAAGGAAATACTAAATCATTTGGATTTTAAAAGTCGTCTACTCTTTGGAGAATGCAATCAGCAATTTTAGGCTGCTAGTAATGTCAAGAACTGTGTCCTGGTTTAGTTTAGTGAGGGGGGGCTATAGTTGCAGCTTCTGTAAGAAGCTACTGGAAGTTTCCCCTTTGTCCCATGGACTCAGCTGGGCCAAGGGTGGACCCACCACTGGCCAGGGCCAAGACAATTGGTGGCAGAATGTTCAGTGAAAACGTCTCTGCAATAATGTATAAGAAGGGGAGAAATAAAAAAAAAAGTGAAGAAGCAGAAGTAGGTGCAGAGAGAGGGAGGCACGAGCCTTGTGGGCCTTGCAGCCCTCACCCTCTGGCCTCCCACCAGGGGCCGACTGGGCCTGACTCGGCCCAGCCCAGCAGCAAGAAGCGGAAAGGAGATGAGATGCTAAGAGAACCTGAGAGGTGTCTGCCTGCCTGTTGTGAAGAATTTCTTGTGAGAGGAACGGCTGCAGACATCAAGGTCAGTGAAGGAGGAGGAGGAGTAGTAATGCTGTTCCTGGCCAAGATTCCCCTGCAGCCTGTGGTGATGACCATGGTGGAGCAGGTTGTCCCCCTGCAGTCCATGGAGGCCCACAGAGGAGCAGAGATCCACCTGCAGCACGTGGAGGACCCCACATCAGGGCAGGTGGATGCCTGAAGGAGGCTGTGGCCTGTGGAGGGCCCGCACAGGGGCAGCTGTTCCGGAGGGACTGCACCTCGTGGAAAAATAACCCATGTCGGAGCAGTTCAAGAAGGACTGTAGCCCGTGGGAGGGACCCCACGCTGGAGCAGGGGAGGAATGTGAGGAGTTCTTCCCCGGAGGAGGAAGGAGTGGCAGAAAACAATGTGTGATGAACGGATTGCAACTCCCATTCCCTATTGTCCTCTGTGCTGCTTGGGGTGAGGAAGGAGGTAGAGATAATTGAAACGAAGTTAAGCCTGGGAAGAGGGAGGGGTGGGGGGGGGGGAAGTTGTTTTTATTCTCTTTCTCATTATCATGCTTTAATTTTAATAATAATAATTAATAAATAGTTTTCCCAAGGGGGAGTCTATTTCGCCTGTAACCATAGAATCACAGAATCATGGAATGGTTAGGGTTGGAAGGGACCTTCAAAGGTCATCTAGTCCAACCCCCCTGCAAGGAGCAGGGACATCCCTGACTAGATCAGGTTGCTCAGAGCCTCATCCAACCTGGCCTTGAACGTTTCCAGGGAGGGGGCATCCACCACCTCTCTGGGCAACCTGTTCCAGTGTTCTACAACCCTCAGTGTAAAAAATTTTTTCCTAATATCTAATCTAAATCTACCTCTCTTTATTTTGAAGCCATTACCCCTCGTCCTGTCACAACAGGCCCTACTGAACAGCCTCTCCCCATCTTTCCTGTAGGCCCCCTTGAGGTACTGGAAGACCACTATAAGGTCTCCCCGGAGCCTCCTCTTCTCCAGGCTGAACAGCCCCAACTCTCTCAGCCTGTCCTCATAGGAAAGGTGCTCCAACCCTTTTATCATCTTCGTGGCCCTCCTCTGGACCTTCTCCAACTGGTCCATGTCCTTCTTATGTTGGGGGCTTCAGAACTGGACCCAGTACTCCAGGTGGGGTTTCACCACAGCAGAGTAGAGGGGCACCTCTCTCCACCTGCTGGCCATGCTCCTCTTGATGCAGGCCAGGATGTGGTTGGCCTTCTGGGCCGCAAGGGTGCATTGCCTGCTCATGTTGAGCTTCTCATCTATCATCACTTCCAAGTCACTCTCCTCAGGGCTGTAACGGTAACTTCAATGATGTCTCCCTGTCCTTATCTCAAATTTCGAGACTTTTTGTTATATTATCTCTCCCCCATTCCCTCGAAGGGTGAGGGGAATGAGTGAGAGATTGTGTAGTTTGATCCTGAGTGGGGCTAAACTATGACAGTAACATACCAGAACCACTTGTCAAACAACAGGTGCAACTTCTCTGTCATCATTATTAGTCATCTATCCAAAATGTTCAGACCATCAACTAAACGTGTGGAGAAAATGGAGGTGAAATGGCATTAAATATCAAAATTAGGAATGACCTGGAAAAAGCACTGACTGTATTTGTTCACTTCACAAGTACTAAAAGAAAATATATTTACTGAAATACATTCAAAGAAATGAAAGCATTCCCAGAGAACTGCACCAGACACCTTCAGTATTGTGTCACAGAACATACAGAAGGTAGAGTTAGGAAGTTTGCGTCTGATCCCAAAGCAATTACGTTGGATGCTGTAGTTAACAACACATTAGCAGCAATTTCTGTAGTCTGCGTTGCCTGAGAAACAGAATTAAGGTGAAAAGCATCAAAAAACATTTCTTGAAGGAAAATGAAAAATTCTCTGAAAGTGATGGGGGAAAAAAAAAGAGGTACTAGGGAGGAGTTTTCTTGAAAATCTCAAATTCTGCAAACTGGAGGAATTCTGCTTATGTTGAGTGACACTGTCCTTGAGGATGCACGTGCTTTCAGTTTCCTCAGTCAGTGGAGTATTCAGCTTGTCTGAGGTGGAGAATTTATTTATGCACCTGAGGAGCCACAGCTTTGATGAATAAGATTAATGTTGCTTTCTCATAAGCAACCAGAAAAAGTACCTTCAAAGCCTGACTTTCCAAAATAGTCTATCGCTAATTTAAAAAAAGAGTTATCAAGATAAGTGGTACATGGACATTAATATTAATAATGAAAATGCCCATATGGTGAAAGGAATTCCAGCCGCTAAATAGACCTGATAGCTGATATTTAGAATGTATCACTACGAATTTAAAGTAATGAAAATCATTAGCATGGCCATGCAGAGTTCAAGGGAGTATAGCTTCAGTCATAAGCACTAATAGCACTTTCTACAGGACGGTCCAGGGAAAAGATACTTAATATTTCACATACAAATGTAAGATTTTCAAATATTCCTAATGCCTTAGAAACAAATTCTGTCCAATGAAAATGACAGCAGCAGCGGTAGAGACATGTCTAAAAAAAATCTGAAAGACTTTAACTTCATTGTAAGTAGCTAAATTGAGATGACTTAATTCTAGGTATTAATATTTTGCTGTCAGCATTGAAATTGTGGTAATTTTATGAATTAACTAACTTTCAAACGTTGTTTATCTACACTGCTCAAAGACATTGGATAAAAATAAACAAGTTTACAGCCTGGAGGAAAAACTCTGTCCAGTAATAAATAAAACATTTTCAACTCTATGTATCCTAAATCTCATGATTAACCTTTATCTTGAGACAAAAGTATTACTCAAATGAAAACAAGATCATTTTTATTATTCAGTAATATAAACTCATAAAGATGTGTGTAAGAAAGCTGCTAATTCAGTCTGCCATCTACATGAAATCAGGCCTGTTCTCATGATTCACTGTTGAAGCTAATTTAATGAGTTATAGTCAGAATAGAAAACTACTGGTTGGAAAACTATTTATTTCCTGATACACATAAACATATCAAATGATTAAATACACACAAGCACATCACATTTATTAAACAACTAAATTTTATCATATTAATGGGTGTACAATCAACTAAAGAGTGTAAATTTCCAAGTCTTTCCAAATAAAATAAGTTAAATATAACTGGGAGGAGGGGAAGGGATAGACCATAAAGTTCATAGAAAAATACAACTCCTTTTGATTTTAGTGACAGGTTTTCCTGCATGGCAACTGTGGAACAAGGTTGTAACATGGATAACTTGGAGCCTGCACACAGCTGTGTCAAGTATATCCACTACCCTTAATCACAAGAGATTTTGCGAATCTACGGAATATTTCACAAACTGGCTTTTCTATTATATATGTTAGGATCAACTGGATATTTGCTTAAAAAAGGAAATTAAATAAGATTAAATCCTATTACATAAAACTTGCTTGCTTTATAATGCCTTATTAAGTAGGAGTAAATAGGATTTATGCTAATCCACAAATTTATACCATTAATCCTATTTTACAGTGCATTTATTTCTGAGGTTTTTTTTTTCTATTAAACACTACAGTCCTTTCAACATTTTCTGAGTTTACTAGACATTCATGTAATAAAATAGCAAGGATGATTGCTTGTATTAAACATCTTGCCCGATCTATACAATTACAATTTGTATGGTCATTACCCGACACCAGAATGAGTGATGAGTGTTTGACAAAAACATGGCAATTTGTTAGCATTCCCTGCTGGCCTGAGTGACACTTTTATATTACCTCCATTTTTCGTCCTCAAGTCTTTTCAAAGCTTTGGTTTCTGATTAAATTCCAGGACAGGCAGTTGCTGCAATCTCTAAAATATATTTTTGAAAAAGCTTTGATAATGTTGTATCATTCATATATTCTGGTACATTCTTTCTACATAATGTATGCTCCACTCTTTACCTGCTAGCCTTCTGTTCACAAATCACTGTCCCTAATAATGCTGCATGACAATCAAAGGCTGCTTATTTGCACAGTACTTGGTCACTAGGTATAAGTGACCATCTAAATACAAATTAAACTAAACCCTAGCATACACTCTGCTAACATTAATCATTTAGGATTCTTGGACAAGACAGATATTAATGATACAAAAAGCCTCTACAAGGGCACGTATGAGACCACCCATTTTGGCCTGATATCACCCTCTATTCTAGAAATTCCCTTGATGTACATACAGCCTGCATTGACTTTGGGAAATTATTATAAATAAGTTAAATTAATTGTATTTTATATTTTGTCATAATTGGGACCCCAACTTGGACGTATGCTAATTGTATTCATCTTAGACTAGTAATTAAAAATTACAATCTGTTCTTTTTTAGCTTGTTTCATCATAAAAAATATACAACCCCAAAATAACTTCAGTCTATACTCGTCTCCTCGAAGTGAAGCTAATGCTTAACTGTCTGTTGCACTGTAAAGATGATAATAATTATGAGAAAATGGAAGAAATGCTAAACTAAACCTCCTGTTCAGAAATATTATTATATATGAGTAATTCATTGAAAACAAAACCCCATAAATACTTTCATATTTAATAGTTATTCCTTTTAAAATATACTCTTCAGTATGTAGTATGTCTAGTGCTGACAATGCTTTGCCAAATATAAATAAGAGGTGCAAAATATGCATACAAATACTGCAGATAGACATCATATATGTCAGTAATGGCAATGCCAGGAGCTATGGAGACCATGATAATGAGAAAGGGCACTTTAAGGAAAGTAAGTAGTTTTTGAAAGAGATTTCAAGTAGGACAGATTGAACATTCAGTAGAATCTTTACATTAATTCATACCAATTGTTGAGATTGTCCTGGAAATACATTAATTTTCTATTTTTATATTTGCAAAATGTTAGTCAGCAACATGTTATAACTGAGCCTTATTCACCACTTTTTTCTCCCCTATCCTGTAGTAGTAACCTAGTTACAAGTAACCAACCCAGTGTTAAAATGATAATCCACAGAAAAAAAGAGCATATTGTCTTCATTGATGATAAAATGCAGCACTGTCCACTTCTAACTTCTGACAGTTTGCAATGACTGTATGGACCACCCTCAGCTATGTCCTTGCTCTACTCTATCAGCACCCAGAGGGTCCCCAAGGGCTTCTCATGACTCAAGAGGCAGCAGAAGGTGCCCCTTAGATGTAATCTTTACAGAGCATAAAAATGGATACTCTGCTCCAGTCTCCTCATTACAGCAGAGCTGGACTTCAGCTTTATGCTGGGCCTGTTAAAGCAGACCTTTTCCACCATGATCCTTATTTTGGTCAGTGATATGAAATAGATCTTGTGTGCAGCTTGGGTATATCTATGTTAGTGATCTAATGTGCCTCAGTGGTTCTTCTTAAGTCTGAATTTCTCTCACCTCTATATTCATTGTCTGGCGGTACTGAAGCAGTACTGTAGACTGTTCATTGTGGCAAGTTTATTTTGTATTCTTGCTTTGGCGGAGCAAGTTACAGCAGAATATGACATTTTTCCTTATTTTTCTTCAGTAAAATGTCACCTGTATATTATGTTTTAACAAGGATACAACATTTGAACTGACTGGACCTTGTAGTAAACCTGTAAAAGATCATATTCATAATTTGACTTGTATCACTTTTGAGATTGCATGTCCCAGAATGCCTTCTTCCATCGCAGCCAGGTCAGTGGTAAACGTCTCCATTCACACAACTGCTCTTTCTTGATCTTCAGAGATGCCTACCCTTCTCAGATGACTTTATAGAGGGTTTATATTTTTAGGAAGGTTAGACCAAGTGGCAGGACTAGGCACTCATATTTCAGGCTTACTAAGTTTTGTTAGGTGCCACTG
This sequence comes from Chlamydotis macqueenii, assembly GCF_036417535.1. Classification (NCBI taxonomy): domain Eukaryota; kingdom Metazoa; phylum Chordata; class Aves; order Otidiformes; family Otididae; genus Chlamydotis; species Chlamydotis macqueenii. The sequence continues at coordinate 27,981,863 of NC_141558.1, forward strand.
TGTACAACGCTGGATCTAAGCCGAACTCATGATTTATCTTTTGTTCTTTGCACCAGATTCAGTGATAAGCAGTCATCATATTATCATCTGCTATGCAGCTGACTGAAATTAATGCTGACATGAAATCCTTCTTTCCATAGGCCAGGGAAATATTTAACCTTTACTCACTACTGTCTGTCTACTTGGCTCTAAGCAAGCATAAGGGGAAGAAGACACATAAGTCTGCAAACAGAAACTTATTTTTATTAGCCTCCTTGGAACATTAAATCTGGAAATCACACTTCAAAGACATTAATTATTTGTTATTAACTGGAGTTCATAGTTACATATGGGGAGAAAAGTAGTTCTGAATATACAAATATCAACATATTGACTTCTTGCCCATGCCAATATCACTGTCTTAATTTGGAGTTGCTATTATCTGACCAGTACCTTTCTATATGGGTTCTTATTTTTGATGTAGTTAAGTATTGTGGCTCTTGATCTTGTAAAACAGACTAATACAAAGCAATGATTTAGTTTCATTACTGGCAACTTTTCAGTGTATATTTCCCAGGACTCTACTATATCACACTATACATTACCTCAGTCAACAGCTTTGGGGTTGCATTTTATTAAAATGTGAAAATATCAGCAATATCTCTTTTAACTATAAAGTGCCTTGTATGTACAGTCAAAAGTGGTCTCTATAGAAAATATATTCTTTGTGGAGAAAAAAACACAATTTAACATTTTCTTGGCATCATTTTTTCCAACAGGAGATGGATTTCATTTAAAAAAAAATCAAATGCCCAAACAAAAATATCTAATAAGAACTAGAGTATAACTCTGTTTATCTCTGTGTGGCAATTAATAGACTGCCAAGACAATACAGTCTGCTTAAGACTACTGAAAATCGCAAAAAGCAGCAACTTCTAGTAGTTGCAACTGTCCTCTAGGACTAGGTAAAGTCCTACATAATGCTATAGCATGTAAGAGTTTCCCCTTCCTGAGCAGCAGGCCAGTTTGGATAATTAATAAAAGCAGAAAAAAATTTCATTTACTTACATGCCTAATAAGAAATCTAGAATCCATATATAGTCAATAGAGACAGTGATTCTGAAGATAGGTTCTGGTTATTTGTTTCCAAATAGTATCTAAGGAAGTACATCTAGATGAGCATTATGGGAAAAAAATACGGAGTATAAGACTGTTTTCACCTCTGAAAAAGATTAATTTTACGCAACCATGACAAACAGTCTCAATTCTCTTTTCTGAATTTAGCTGTGATAAACCCATACCTTCACTGAAACTACTCCACATTTACACCACTGTGAGACTATGAGAAAAGGATTCAGCCTCCAGCTATTTATTTCTTTGGTAAAGAATCCCCCATCACAGCTCCTTGTTCTATCATGGTATGTTCAGTAAAAGTCAATATAACTATCAGCAATGGTGACTGGTAAGCTAAGATCACTACAACTGATTTGTTTCATATAACTATGAATTATTACAGATGTATTGTCTGCAAAGCATGCCTGCTGAAGCAAAATGTCAAAAGGCAGCAATATCTCTTTTAATTAGAAAATATAAGATCAGAAATTGGCCTCCACAAAAACATGTTTGGAATAAAAAACATGCTTTGTATGCTTCTTTGATGGCACTCTCCCCACAGAAGTAGTCTTTCTTCCCTTATTTCAGCCTTGCTCATTTTTTTTGGCATGAAGGCTTCAAGACTGTAAATGTTCTGTGATGAAGAGTTTTTCATTACACATAACTGTACTCTAAGTGTATCAGAAGGGATTTCTGCAGTCCTTGGGTACTACAAAAACACAAAAACATTTATAATCAATGTTGATGACAATTCAGCTTATGTAAATATCTATGTACAGAAACCAGAAAAGAAATAACAGAATATCTGTATGCTGAAAAAAAAAAGGTTCTTTGACTAATAAAACTGACCTCTAAATACCAGGGAGTGGAAGAAACACAAGTTTTTCATCAAAAGATCTTGCATAGTCTTTGTACAAAATGAAAAGTGTATGAGGTCCTTCGTCACCACTTTTAAGTGCCCTTGACATGAGATTACTACTCCTGAACCTGTAGATTTCTTTATTTTTTCTTTTATAGCAACAGACCTGTTCTGACAGCTTTCTGATGTGGTTTGAGGTTTTCAGAAAACATGACTCATAGCATTTGAAAATGCCTTAGGTTGAAGACATTTAGGACTACACTTGCTTTGAAGCACAAGTCTGCCTAACAGCCTCTTTAGATATTTAAGCTTAGAATTCAAGTTCTCAAAATTGCCATTGTCATATACCACCTAAGCTAGAAATATGTAAGTTTTTACAACAAAAAATCTTCAGATGTCTCTAAATCAGTTTCTGGGTGTAATCAGAATTGTCTTAACGTTACCTTCCTGATAGGATAAATTCCACACCCTGCCCAGAAGGTAAATCCTTTGCCTGCAGCACCCAATCCAATGGGTGATTCTAAAGAATCCCACTTCACCAATTCCCACCATCAGAGAGGACAATTCCCTTATTTAAAAAGTCAGTGATTAGACCGACTATCCAAGATGTAGAACACAAAAATTTAACTCTTTCCTGCTTGGGGGGATTTAAAAATCACAGCGGTACAGTGTGCCATTGGGGTTCAGTGTCCCATCAGCAGTGCTCTGTGTGAGTTGGTTGCTGCCGGCTCCAAGGGCGCATGACATGTATTCTGGCTCTCTTGTGTGGGGTTGAGGTGCCTAAAATTAGGGTTATGGATACTAAAATGAAGGAATGTCTTGCTATAGACAGTGGCTCCTGAGTCTTGGAAAAGTATGTGATTTCAAAGAGGTTTCTTCTTTTAGCATGCTGATCTTCATATGTTGTATGGAAACTTAAGCGCCTCCTCTGAATTTCAAAGAGCTAGCCATACTTTCCTACAGCATTTAAAAATATTGGTCATTATCTATCACAAGAGAAATCAGCAACAATTAATGGTAGAAACAACAGGCCAAAATAATACCACTATATCGTTACTCTATTTTATTCAAAATGGCAATAAACAAATTGATGATTTGAAAGGTCTGGGGTCTTGCTTATCATTACTGTCTCTCCACTGAAAAATTATTAGTACAGTGATAACACTCTGTGATATTATTTGGTTATTTAGTTATGTGTATTTGTAGTACTCAAGGTTGTCACTGTCTAGAAAGGGCTGGGAATACAGTATTCTGCTTCACAGTATCCTACTGCAGATAAAGCTTCTCATTTACACCATGAATCATTTAAAACTGCTAGCACTGAGCTGCAGATTTACTATAGTAGCATTTATTAAAAAACATGCTCATTTGGAGCAGTAATTGTTCTGCTACCAGGGCACAACCCTTCATAACATCCCTTTAACAGGTTTTTTTTTATGAAGACAGAACTTTATTTTTTCCAGTAGCTACAAAGTGCAATGCATGAGTACCTTTCCTCATTTGTTTTTCATCATGTATCACTACCCAGAGGCAATCATTAGCTAATTTGCTGATATATGGTTACAGTTTATGAGCTTTAAACAATGCCAAGCCATTATGATTCCATTCTTAGTTCTACGAGAGGAAAATAACTGTCCTTTTACTCTAAGCTGCATAAAAAAGTCCCTCACCCTATGTGCTTCTAGCTTCTTTCACATCTAAAATTTTTGTTGTCTTCCTTGTTTGAATTAACCCTGAATGTTGTTTAGTCTGCTGCTTCATCCTAAACTGCAGAGAATCCCTATTTCACCACCTATCCCAACTCAAGGATGCAAAATGAGTTTATTGTAGGAAGTAACAGCTACTGCTTACTCCATATCCTACTGAAATCCATGTTGCAAAGTCAATTGGTTACTGCTGGTTGGTTCTTCTTTAGCTGCCTGAGGCATTTTTTTAGCGTATTGTAAAATGCAAGCAAACAAATTAAAGCTTAGCATGTCTGCTTATTTGTGCTAATTAGTATTGTTAGGTAATGTGATAAAATACTCCTCTGCCTGCTAACAACAGAGCACAGGGAGATGGTGTCAGGTAGGACAGCCCAGATACCACCCTGCCCAGTTCTCCCATCACAAGAGGAACCATCCATCAGCAGCTGCTGGTGGACTGTGTGTTACTGGATGGACTCTGTCTGTATGTGTGTTTGTGTGTAGGTGTGTGCAAAGGGCTCTGAGCATCAGCAGCTGAAGAGGGGCTGTGACTTCAGGGGCTTGTTTGCTTAGGTGCCACTCACTGGGGAGACTGGGATCCAGTCCAGGGGCAGGTACTGGGCAGACTGTGTGTCTCTGAGGCCAGCTGTTGGGGGATCCATCTTGTACATACATGCCTGTTTCCCATTAATGAATCTTCATCCTGCTCAGCCAGAGAGGGGAGCAGGATGAGGCTGCTGGTGCTGCCTGTGTTTGGATGAGTGCTGAGTGTGCCTCTCTGTCTGTTCTTTATGGCTGGTCATATATATGTGCATACGTGTACTGCATACAGGTGTTTTCATGTGTGCCTCCTGGGAACACACGCTCAGATTCACTAACAGTCTGCTTAAAATCTTGGTGATTCCAACATGTTTTCTGTAAATATACCATTCTGGGGCTGACAAGTGGTACTAAAGGAAGGAGATCATTCTGTGGACAAAGCACCCTGGTTAAAATGAAAGCCTATTGTTTTCAATATCTCCCACATACTTCCTTGAGAAAGACCTAAGAATGAAATGAGCAGTTAGGAATTCTGATAAAGTTTCTAGTCTTTCTGTAGATATGACTTAAAAATCTCTTAAACCTAATTTAAAATTTAATGCAATGCAAGTTTTTCTCAAAAATAGGTTAGTAAAGTGAAGCTCTGGAAATACAGCAAACAATTTCTATAAGAAAAAAGCATCTGGCATTACAGCCTTTGGTGCAATTTGAAAAACTGAAGTCAGGATTTTTATTTGTAATTTAAAAAATATGTATTAGGCATGCATTATGAAGCTGTGCCATCAGACAGCTAAATTTTACACTGCTAAGTTACATAAGACCAACCTCACCGCAGATAACATGTTATAGTCACATGTATTTTACTAGGAAATGTGAAAAAAACCCTGATCAGATCTGCAGAGAAATCTAAAATGTTTAAGAATCTCAATTCTAGCAACAGCACAGTGTGTCAATTAAACTGCCGTTCATTTAAACACTCAATTGAACTGCAGAACAGGGGTTGGGTTGACCTCTGATGACTTTACCATACTGTTAAGTGGGAGGGTGACAGCCAGTAACTCCAACTACAATTGCTGGGAGTTGAGGGAGTACCTGCTGTATTTCTACTTTACTGGAGGACCAGTTAAGCCATTGGTCTTACCCCTTCCTAGAACAGACGAAGACCTGCTCCACTCTTGCTACATTATTACGTTCAGTTCTTGAGTCCATGTTTCAAAAAGCAGAAGGAAAAATGATCCTGATTACACAGATCAGACAAGATGATAGTAATGATCTGTATCTATGAACTTGTGAATTTTAACATACCTGAGATTTTCTCCTTCAACTGGCATTGATGTAAATCTTCCCTTGCTTTGACCCAGTAGTCGCATATTTTTGTGGCAGCATACTAAATACAGCCCCAAGTCTTAACTAAACATTGCTCTGCATCATGTGAAAAAGCATAGTGCCCATATGAGCTCTGCTGGATCCTTGTTGTGTATGTGAGAAGTCCCCATGAAAGCCCAAATTAATTCTCTGGTGAGAGAAGGCGATCTGCCCTTAGTTGCTTAATAGGTGCTCCACAGCATGTGCTCTGTTATCCTCGCTGGCCTGCACAGATTCAATGGGGACAGCAAGAACTGAAATGTGATGCCTAAATCAACCCAAGAACCAGGGTCTCAGCCCCTGACAGACTACTGTTCTTTGCAATCACTTTTGCAAAACATAGTACAAATCTTAAAGGCGTGAAAAGTTCCTCTAGAGGTTCAGCTTCCAAAGCCTAATTTAAACCACCGCAAGCCAGATCGAAACCACTGTAGGATACTCCTACAATCATACACAGTCCTCTAATAAAACGTGCACACACACTTACTTCTTTTGATCACTAATGAAGAAGTAGTAGGTACTAGATAAAAAGCTTGGGCTTATGCAGATACAGTGGATGTGTTTTGAATAAGGGGGATTTTTCATTGCACTTTCTTCATTTAAAGGCATTTTGTATACAATTTAGGGAGTTGAAAAATGAAGGGCTAATTGAAAAGAATTGGAAATGCGATTTAAAATAGAGTCTGGATATCTTTCAACTGTCTTACAGACCTTAAGGAAAGAATGCAAATCCTCTGGAGATGGGAAAACAACAACCTGTAAATCTGATGAAAACCTGTAAACCTCTGTAAACCTCTTGCTGATGAGTAAAGGAAATAATTTAAGCCAGTGAAAACTCACACATTCTTACTTAAGTTAGCAATAACAAAACATATTGTGACAGCAGGCTTAGTTTCATTTATGGATAATGCTGAAAACCGGCACCTTTCTGTGACAACAACATGTAATTAATTTAACGATAACTTGTGGAATGACATTTCATCTAAGGCGGAGATTTATTTTGAGGCTTTTACACTGTGGTTATTACATTTAACAAAAATTCTCTGGACATTGTACTAGGCATAACTATTTGAAAATAAACAGCTTTTTAAAAGTTGACATTATTTGACATTTTTCAGAAGAGTAAAGTATTTCTCTGGCCACTGTTGTTACTGGCCAGGATTCTCTTCTGACTGTCCCCTGTATCAGACAGCTCCCGTGTCTTCTGGAATGCACCCCTGTGACCTTATTTGTTTCCTTGTCAGTGCCAGACTTTCTCAGGAATTACTCTGATATTACTGGTGTCATAATTCACTCTCTGTGTATGATCCTAAGAATGTCACCTTTTCTTCACCTGCTAGTTTAAATAATCACTTGAAATGTAGTTAATTTATTGCACAAGAAACAGACTCTAGACTTCTCTCACCATTTATGTGTTCCCTCCCTTTTGCAAAAATTTTGCCTTCATCCTTACACCTACACTAAAAACATAACAAGAACCACCAATTCCTCAGTCCGCCTCCTCCTGAAACTATTTTAGAGCCAGTTCTGAATATAATCCTCTTTTTTCCAATAATAAAAATGTACTTGCCAAGACTTACTCTTGCAGAATGCTATAGCACTGAAAATGTATGTAGCAAACAAGTCTTCATACCAGCACATTCTAGCAGTTGGTACTTGTAACACATTACTGTCATCAGAATAACACATACTAGACCACTATCAGAAATGTGGTGGGACTAGTTAATATTGTTTAAATGACTGAACACTTTCATGCGCTCCCATACATATTTTGGAGTATGAGTCACTACTTTCCCTAAATCCTGCAGGGGAAAATGCAGAACTTTGTGGTGAAGGATTTCTTTAAAGCTAGGTTATTTATTCACTCCTATGCATATGATTAGACGGTACTTTGAAAGTAAACGTGAAGTCATTAAGAAGTGTGAGGATGCCTGTATCTGACTCAGTAGCATACGCTAAGATGAGGTTTAGTGCAATGCTGCTCCAACACCGCCACAGGGCTTCGAATGACTCAGAGCACAGGCAGAATATTCTCCTACTGGCTCAAAGGTTACAGAATTTAAATACATGCAACTACATCCAAATAGGATTTGCAAGTTCAGATCAAAATATTTAGTATTGCAAGTAAGTGTTAAAAGTGAGCCCAGCAGAATAGCAGGTAAGTCCCCACTTTTCTTTCTCTAGAGCTACTTTATTCTACCACTTCTACTGCTGGTTGGTATAAGTAACTGGAAAATAGGGAGAAGCTAGTGGGAGAAAGTGCCCCTAGAAATAAATGATGCTCAAAGGCCTAAACTGCACATAAAAGAACTGAATAAAATAGTTAATTATTCAAAGTGTTTCAAAGGTGGGTTGTGCCTGGGGATTTTGTGTGATCACTACTACTAGAACTGTTTAGGAAGGAGGAAGATGTTTGCAACCTTTCTTGTCATATCTTGACTCTTACCAAACTATCTCTGTTTTGTTCTTTAGATTCTTGTATTTGCATTTTTAGGTATTATAGCTCCCTAGCAGAAATTGAAGTAGTCCATATAATAGTTGTGCCACTTTGTTAAAAAACATAAATAAAAAATGTCATAAAATTAACTAATTCTGCAAGTTGCCTCCCACACTCAAGAGTCATAAATTGAACTTGGATATTGGTTTGAAGAACAATGCAAAAACATTTAACACCAAGCTGGTAGTGTTGGAAGTGGGAGGATGACACGCCTGATAAATGAAAATCAGAGCGTGCACATGAAGTTTTAATGCTAAGATAAACCAATAAATTCCACATGAATGGTTAGTACATAATGAGCAGATTTGGGATGTTAAGCACAAAGGCCAGGATATATGCTCAATTCATTGACAAGCAACAATAGATACTTTTCAAATCACACCAACAACCTTCATAGAGCTGAAAACAACAACAAGCAAGCAGAATCATCCGTTGCTTTTTCTTGTACCAGAGAAAAATATCTGAATATCAACCTACAGTATTGAGCCAGTTTTAAGCATTTGATTGATGCTCTTTACAATAAGTCTTTCTTTAGCCAGGCCTAACAGTTCATAAGACAGAGGTTGTAGAGGCAACTACAGTTTGAGCCCAACAGGAATCAGTTTTTGATGAAATTGGTAAGTTTTGAGAAGGAACTAGATCTGTCTATTCAAAACAGTCATACTCAAATATGTATAAGGGAATAAGCAGTCTAAACTGTTGCCTATCGACATTAGAAAGTGAGCATCTCATTCATGTTAACATCACAAATTATAATCTCACAAAAGGATCTATTTTTTAAATTTCATGTGAGATGGGATTTTTCGGAAAAAACAATGGCGTACTAAAATATTAAAAGAAAATAACCTCAAAGCTTCTGAAGCCCTACAAACAGTTATTTGCTCATAATATGAATGTATAGATCCTGGACAAAATACCATCCTCAGTCCAAAAGATATACATCTCCAGAGGAAGAATTTCACTGTGTTTCTAATATTACAAATTTATATCACATAAATATAGGTCTGTTTGTTTAATTTTTAAATTTTGAGAAAAATCTGATTTGTGATTTTGCTGATCTTCAATATGTGACAAAGATGGAATCACCTACAACCTCATAATACATCATTACTTCAATTTTTTAGTCATGCAAGACCTGATCCTGCAAGGCCTTAAGCTGTTAGGAAACATTCTGCAATGCATCAGGTTGATTGAACCATTCAACTCCACATGTTTCAGAAACGCATATTCAGAGGAATTGTCATAGGTATCACCTGTTATGAACAACAGCCCAGTCTTTTTCAGATATAAAGACGTTTTATAGCATGTATGCAAATGCCAGCCCTGTCCTGAGGTTAAGCTAATGGAAAAACAATTTGAGAAACTACTGGACAATGCAGACAACAGAAGAGTAGTTGGCCAGTCTGGCCTAGACCGACAAGGCAACAATGCAAATATACACTACCAGAAACCATGGAGACTGAAAAGGGAGAATAGGGTACAATAATAAAATCGCCCCTCTTCAGGCATGATTCTCCTGCATGCTAAGTCCTTTGGCACCCACTGAATTTTATTTGGTATTGAAATAATTCTGAGTCATTCTATGTCTACTGTTTCTTATTTTTCTACACTCAAAGCATCTTTTCCCATGCACTCCTCCTCTGCAATCTCTCCTCCACTCCACTACGTTGCTTCTCTTTTCTCCTCTTTATAAGCAACCCTTGTTCCTCAAAACAACTTAGTAGGGTTTGTTGTTTTGCTCTCATTCTCTCAACTGGGCTTTTAATCTCTCTCTGCTATAGACAGTCACGTTCTTCTACTGTTCCAAATACTTCTGTCTTTCCTTAGACTTCATTCCTTTATTTCAACACCATCTTTTCATTTTTCACTGAAAATTCAAGTTTGCTGTCGTTGCTTGCTTTCATCACCTGCTTTCTTTATCTTACTTTTATTGCTCACTCATGTATCTTTTCCCTTCTTGCTGCAAGTTTTCTTTCAGATTCTTTGTATTGCCTATACCTCATTCAGTACATGTGTACCAATTCATATTCCGAATAAAAAAGATGGTCATAGAATCATAGAATGGTTAGAGTTGGAAGGGACCTTCAAAGGTCATCTAGTCCAACCCCCCTGCAAGGAGCAGGGACATCCCTGACTAGATCAGGTTGCTCAGAGACTCATCCAGCCTGGCCTTGAACGTTTCCAGGGATGGGGCTTCCACCACCTCTCTGGGCAACCTGTTCCAGTGTTCTACAACCCTCATTGTAAAAAATTTTTTCCTAATATCCAACCTAAATCTACCTCCCTCTATTTTAAAACCATTACCCTTTGTCCTATCACAACAGGCCCTACTGAACAGCCTCTCCCCATCTTTCTTGTAGGCCCCCTCAAGGTACTGGAAGACTGCTAGCAGGTCTCCCTGGAGCCTCCTCTTCTCCAGGCTGAACAGCCCCAACTCTCTCAGCCTGTTCTCATAGGAAAGGTGCTCCAGCCCTCCTATCATCTTCGTGGTCCTCTGCCTTACTTAGGATGTATTCTAGCAATTTCCTTTTAGATGCTAGAAAATGGTACAGTCTGGAGGTTTATTTTATTCTTGTTGATTCTGTTTCAAAACACATTAATTATCAGTGAATGCGTAATTTGTACGGATGTAAAAACAGCCTGAGATACTCTTGCAACTGTATGCTGCCTGAAATATCGTTTGCTAGAGTTTTAGGAAACAAGATAATTCTCAGGAAAAAACAGTGCTGCCTCCCAAGCTGGAAACAGTCTCACTCTCAATATGTCATTGTTTGCAAGCTATAAATACCGCTCTTGTGAACTAATCTGATGCACTGCATCCATATATTTTTTTTTCTATTTGACTACACTGAAGAAAAGTTTATACAGTCTAATATCATTTGAGAATACTGTGCAATAAGTCCCTAAAGAACACTGTTTTCGGAACACGTGTTTCTCATATAAATGACCTTTATTCTTTGCCAATATTACAGAAACACACCTAAAGGACTGACAAACATCCCCCTCTTTTTTTTTTTTTATGGTTTACTTTTAATGTCTCACTTGGCGAGCTGTTGTGGTATTGACTAAAATATGAAAAGGCTCAAGTTTGGGGGCAAATACTGAAGACTGTGACATCCTAATTTTGAATTCTGATTCTTACTCTTGAAGATTCACTCTCCAAGATCCAACCCCAAATTCTCAATCTGCTCTTTAATATTTTGAGCACTATTTTAATTGTTGCCTTCCTTTCATTCGTCTTCTACTTTATTGTGTACTTTTAGCTACAGACATGACTTTCAAGGCAATAGAAAATGCACCTGTTGTACACATTAAAGATGACTTTTCTATTAGGTTCCTGCTGCTTAACGAGCATTCATTTGTGTTTTGTCATACAGACTAGGATGGATTTTTGCACCTAGCTGAGGTGTAATTGGGGGAAAACAGTCTGAGGAATAACTTGGGTGTTGACATTAACCTACATAAATTCTTTCATTTCAGTGCAAGAATAAACAGTTCTACAGGAATATTCTAATGTTAAAGTTAGGATCATTATTAATTCACTACAGCTAGCTTTCCTTAATAATGATTTTGACTATAATCAGAGACTTTTAGAACCACAAAAAGCTTCAGTTCAATTTAGATTTAAGATCTGTGAAAATACAGGGGATAGGGAGAGTTGTCTTTAACTCAAAGCAAAACCACAATTTAAAATATGGAAATAAAGCAACTTTGGGCCCAGTGTTTGATGAACAGATTCCTTGAGGAGACTTTTTTTTTTTTTAAAGTTAGTTCCTAAGAAACTTTCTAAAAGTCACGTGCATAAGTTGGATTTATTTGTTGCAAGATGTTTGAAACTTTTTGCCTCTTTTGTATCAACTTTTCAACTAACCATCCTTCCAAAATGAATTCCTTAAGGACTGGACCCTGATACATGTCAATAGCAGTGAGCTTTCACTTACCCTTCCCAACTGCAGCCACTGGTGCATACTTGAATGTATGTGTCCTGGCTCAGGCTCTGCTTTAATGTATATTTGCAAAGTGACTACCATACACTTGATGCCATATAAATAATTCATTATAACTACAATGTTAATTCTATGGATTTGGATAGGTAATCAAGCGAATGCAATACAACAGGTCTACTTGTTTTTTTTCAGCTATTTTTCTTCTCAGTGTAAGCTCCTTTGATACCAAGAGCTATTTCTAGAATCTCTTACATATCTTGCTGAAAAAGTCTAATCTGGCAGGATGAACGTGCTTTTTATTACCACATTCATTATGACAGTGATGACATACTGCCTACAAACTGCAGCCTCCAGACACAAGTCAGGGATTCAGAAGAGAATTCTGTATCTTATATTCTACTTCTCAAAGCTTAGATCAAAGAAACTGAAAATGAGATAAGCTGAAAGAGGCACCATCTATAATTTGGAGTAGAAAGCTTCTGGGTAAGAACAGAGGAGGTGAAACAAAAATCTGAAGAATACAAACCATGGTGTTGGGGCATGACTGAATTTTCTGTCTCACCCACAATATGAAATGGCTTTTCAGTTAAGTCAGCAGTATCAAGAATAAATGCAGGCCAAGCAGATCAAAAGGATCAGCATCCAGATAGTAGTGTGTTGCATGAATCAGCAATATTTATAGGGGATGACTGGAACAAAGACTACCCTTGTATTTCTGCTGTGAGAAATCTACGGTGAAGGAAAAGTTGTATGGTAGCAGTAAGCCTGCAAGGAATATATCAAGTCTATAGCTATCAGTTTCTGTTTTGCCTTTTAAAAAATAATTACAGATACAAACTATCCATATTGTGGTTATTTGCCCAAAAAAAAAAAGAAAATCTGTGCACTTAATATAAACACTTTTTTTTTTAAATAGTCAGTCATTATGCTAATAACTTTCATGTGCAGAGTATATGACTCACAGAAAGTGCAGGTGTGCAGGAAGCACCTCAATGATTAGACAATATTAAGACAATTTGTGAATAGAGACCTGAATATATTTTAATTGCATTCCCAACTACTTCATGTATAATAACTTCTATTAAAAACTCATCTTTCTCCAAATGAAAAGTTCAATAAAATTTATACTTCTGTAAAAACTTATTGTTAAAGACTATTACAAGTGCAGCTGGCAGTCTAGCACATCCTGTTCATAGATATCAGTATACTCTGATTAGGTCTAGTTAAGAACTTCACAGTTTCTGAGCAACTCCAGCTTCGTATTCACTACTCATCTAAACAGGGTGAGAGCACAGGCCTGAGCACCAGTATGAGATGCCTTAATGTGGCATATCTGCATAGAGGTATCAGTTCTTAGGAAAATCTAACTACTGCCACATGTAACATGTAAGTCCTCATTCCTCTGCACACATCCTATCTCTCTTTCTTTCTAGAGAGAGCCTCGGAGTTGTTGATTTTCATATTCTAGGTGCTAACTGGACTGAAAAATCTCAAAGATGTTCTACCAATCAGAGGTTGGCTGACAACTTCCATTATCAGGAAGAACTGAACTTTCTATAAGGAATTAGAGCTTTGCCACTTCTAGCATCAACACACAACTATGTCATGACTTTCATGCAGGGTCTGGTATTGCAGGTGTAAATGACAAGGTGAAGCTTCCCCTGTTCCTGAGACAGAAACTCCTCAGGTACCATCAAAGATGATGGAGTGAGCTCCAACATGAACCTGTTACAAGCTCATTTTCCTGTCCTCTTACTGCAAAGAACACTTACTAATTTCTCTAAACATACACAAGTTCTCAATTAGATAGAACAAGTTTAAATGACGTTCATCCTTAATGGAAAGAAAGACTTGTATCTGAAAGAATCATCCTCTCTTAACATGTTTCTGTAAGGTGCTCAGTACCCATGCTGATAACATTAAGGACCAGCATATCACTACAAGGAATTCTTCCACACAATGGAAACTCTTTGGTGAATGATGCATGTTTGTGTTTTGTATTTGTATACAATCTAAACAACTTTGAAATCTTAAACAAACAAAACAAAATCATAGCACTTGGCAGCTCTAGATGGTTGGAACTCTCCAGTTCTCCATATCTGAGTAAAAAATATTGTGAATATTTTTAACATCTCACTAAATAACCTGATTATGACATCCCATTTCTTTTCCAAGTTGCTTATCAGTTCCTCATCAGTTCCTGTCTATCCACTTTGAAACGGATCCAATACCTTATTTCAGACTAGATTAGTACTTACAGTATCTTACAATATCTATCATCTGTGTTATAGCTCAATAGGATTGTTACTCCTATACCTAAAGCATGACATTTTAAATCACATCATCATTTTATTGTTAAGCAAAGAAATTAGTCATGTCCTGAAATGACTGTCAATGTGAGGCTGACTCAGTTATCTCCAAAAGATTACTTTATAGCTTAGAGAACTGACAGATTGTTATGTCACAAAATTCATGCAGGGCACGGTATTGTGGCTGTAAATCACAAGGGCAACTCACACAGTGGCCAGCACCCTTTGGGATAATCTTTACATTCCTGTTGTGTTCCATAAGCGTCTTAGTTGAAAGATTACGCATGATGAGTTTTTTTTTCTCCAGGACTGGTAAAAGATAGCTTCTGTGTCTTTGACAGCTGTTTACTAAAATTTAAACAAGGGTTTTGCTGGGCATTTTTCTGTACTTGTACCCCTTCAAGGACTATAAAGGACAAGCGATTCTAATCCAAAGAGTCAATTTGTCTTTTGTGATTTGCTTTAGGCGTATTTAAATCTAAACTGCTAATCTAAAACCCTGGAAGCACTCTATCAATTAAAATAAATAAACCAACCCACTACAGCTGGATTGTACTAATATTTAGGCAATCTATTACATTTTCTGCTATGTCTGACAGAAATACCCTACTCCTGTCAACTGGGTGTATTCAGAAATCACGTTGAAGGAGCAGGTTGCACCACAGTCCTCAGGGAAGTCCTTTCCTGTTTGACATATACTGAAATATTACTTTGAACTTTATGGCTTTCATTGCATCCTCAGTTTATGCAGAGTTAAAAGAAAACGGCACAAATTTCAGATTCCCCCTTCTCTTGACCTCTAGCTACCTACTAGAGTATGGACAGCAACACCTAGGAGCTTCAGTCCATTGTCCTGCTAACTCCATCCATGAAAAAAAAGCACCTTCTTTACATCAATTCCTCATTGATTGCATAAGGCATGAAAATTGTCACTGCTGCTCCCAGATGGAAGAGTTTTTAAGCCTGTTGCTGAGAAGACTAAGATGATATAGTAACTTTTTCTGCAATTACCTGGTTGGCCCAACCAGAAGTATCTCAGGGGACCAAAGCTTGCTTCAGCCCATCTAGCAGTAATTTTATTGGAATATTTAACTTTCTACCTAGAAATACAACTGTGCTCACTTTGATCTCCATTTCATTTTTCAGAAAAGCCACTCTGGATTTACAATGATGCATTCATGGATTTTTGCCTTATTACATTGCTTGTACTTCTGAACTCTGCTCAGGAGAAGGAATACAGACATGTATGACCCCCTGCCAACGCAAAATGCTGACTATCCTTATCTCCTAAAGCCCAATATATTTGTTGGGATTTTTTTGTGGTTTTTTTTTTTTTTGTGAGGATGCAGTGCTAAGGACCATGACGATCAGAGAACTTATAGATCATATATGAAAACCTGTATGCATCCTGAGAATCTGGTTTTATTAACTTGATGTTCATTTTATTTGCCTCTAAACCCTCTTCCTCTCAGCAGATGAAGTAGGTTACAGCAATACTTGGTCTTTTTTACAGCATTTTTATGCTGACTTTCAGAAATTTTTTTTTACTTAATAAGGAAATGATAAAGCAGTCATAAAATTCTAGGTTGCATCAAGCAGGCTTTAAGAAATTAATAAGCATCAGGTTCATAATGCTTTGACCTTAGAAACAAGATATATCCTTGGATTTTTCATTTTGTTTTTCTAAGAAGGTCAGCAAATCCCAGGATAGTTCAAGAAGAAAACCTCTAGTAATAAAAGTTACAGTGTAAAATTAACCAACACTTTTAGCAGAGCAAAAGTATTCTTTACAAAACATGCATCATTTTGGAAGGACAGAAAATACATTAATAATAACTATATATATTATATTATATATAATATAATTTCTATAAATGAAATTTCTTCCCCAAAACAATGTTGTAGTTTTATATCATACCTACTGAACATCTAAGTCATACAAATTCGTACACTCATACTTACCGTGGTAACACAGATACACAGCTTTAAAAGAAATATTCAACAAAATAGTATCTCAGCTAGGGAAGGAAAAGTCTCATGTTACTGAAGCTGAGAGGTTTATTTTAACATCTTTCAGCTTTCATTAATTACTTCTGCTCCACAGAATGTTGCACAGTTTCTCAGACTGTATCCAGTGACCTGTTTGGTTATCCCTGAATATATAAACTCTGATCAAGTATGGATGAGTTTGTATTTTCCAAACAGACTGGAAGCTTAGTTCTTCATAACAATTCCCTTCCTCCAACACAAACAACAAATTACTGTGTACTCTGTTTACAATTTGACTGAGGTCTTCAGGAAAGAAAGCAGATCTTTTAAAAGTCTTTTCCTTCAAAATTGAATTTCACCTCAACAATGACCTCATTCAATCAGGGACTATCAAAACAGCATTGTCTCCCTGCCACATTGTAGTCTTCTTTCCTCCTAAGAAGGGGATAGACTTGTCAAAGCAGATAGGTAGGATTTTTTTTTTTAAAAAAAAAACCTAAAATAATTCTTTTTCCATAAGTTTTCTACAAAATGAATGGCATGTAAAAAAAACCAAACCTACATTATTTAGAACTTAAGTCCTCTTTTCAGAAGTAATATAAGGATTTAGAAGCCTACTTTTTTTGCAAACTTTAGGATTTAGGATCTTACATTCCATACTGGAATTGATGGCATCCAAGATGGAAGTACTTTCTTGTATGACATACAGGTACCTAAGAATGGTACCCCATAGTGCTGCAGTGTTTAGTACCCTTTAGCTGTCCTTTTGGAAAGGGTAAAAACAGAACTTGATCCTCTCCAAGATTCAGGTGCCATTGTTCAGGTTGCAGAAAGGGAAGTCCTGCTTTCAGCACTAAGACCTCTGTGGTAGCAAGGCATGCACCTTTCCTGTAAACATTCTGCAAGAGGTCAAGCCTTACAAAAAGAAATCTAGAAGAGTAGAGTAAAAGTAGTCCTTTAACTCTTTTTTTTTTTTTTTTTTTTATCCAGCATTTCACTCATCCAAGACGTGAGACACAGACTTTCAGTTCTTCCTCTGCCTTTAGGGATTTAAAGCTTCATTCTTGATGATCCCTACCCAAGTGGATACCACAACACTGGACTGCAACAGATTCTGCAGGAGGAAAACACTCTCACTCCCCTTCATACTGCACTGTCCATGGAAATAGAAATAGTACACATATTAACCACTGATTGAGACATGCAGTTATTGACTGCAGCTACAACTGATGTAGTAATGTCACTTGTAATTACACTCTACTACTACACAAAATAAGACTATGCAAATGCAAGACAAATCAGTTGCGTCGGAGAGAATTTTTTACCTTTCAGAAAAAAAAACCAAATGAAACATGAGCGAAGGGAATATAACACAATGAAAAGTACTTTTTTTTTTCTTTTCTCTTGTTGCTCTGTGTTATGTTTAGCACATACAAGACAACTCTGCTGCTTTTTCCAAAATGGCAACTTATAATAGGTACCTCAAGAGAAATAAGTTAGAAGAGCTTCAAATGACTTTATGGATTTATTTGTTTAGGGTGTTTGCATGACAGGTGGCCTTGCAAGAAAGTGAAAGAGCTGTTCAAGGAAAGTGAAAAATGACCAAAGTATTGTGGCTTCTAATTTATTTGATAGATGCACTCAGACTCAACAACTGCATTTCTGTGATTCCCTGCTTTTTCTTTATCTCCCAGCTACAGTGTCCACATTTAAATTTGGTGAAATTTAACTTGCAACAAAACACACGTCCCTTCTGCATCTCCCCTATAGCCTGATTTATGGAACTTTGACTTACTTTTATTTGTTGATAATAATTTTCTTTCACTAGGACTGTCAATTTTAGTATTTTACTTATACTCAGATTGCAACAGACTGGAGTAAAATTATTACTAGTTAACTGATGCAGTTCTGTCAAAAATACTTGGAAATACCAATTTCCAAAATTCTATTTCAGTTTAAAAGCACTTATTATTTTGCTATTGCTGATAATTGAATAAAATTAAAACATGGTAAGCTTTTATATAGCTGAGCAATTTTGACAGTAAAAGCAAGCCAAGCCAAACCAAACCTGAAACTATTTTTCACAATGATTCATAAAAAGGTAATAAAAATGGAATTATTTAGTCTTAAAATAGGATTTGTTTTAAAAGAAACTAGCATATATTTTAACTCTGCATGTCAGTTAAATAGTATAGGCAGTGTTTGTCCAAAAAGTACAATGATTGATGGTAACTTGTTAGTAAAATAAAAAGAAATAATTTGAATTTCAATATATTTTATTTTAAATGCATGGTATTTCAGAAAACTCCTAGCTGCAGCATGTTTGAGGACCAGTATACGCATGCAAAATCTTGATTAAGACAAGTGCATGGGCTACATTGTAGAAATCCATCCGTGAGTAAAATGGTTCAGTAAAAGATTGTCTTTGATTTTTTTTTTTTTTTAAACATCCAAATGTATGTAGTTCAAACGCACAACAAGTGACAACAATCAAGGACTGAGAAGTCCAAATAAAAGATAACAGGATATGAGGTTTCTAAACATAAAGTCGCTGTGTCCTCATTCAGATTTAAATAATTTGCATTTGACAGACATTTGCATCTGAGAGATGTTTGGTGATCAAAAGAACCAGTGGCAGTATGTTATCTAAAGGATTATTATGTTATCTAAAGGATATTTTCATTACAGAAACTCACTAACTGGCCCGGAAGAGTTGGAGGACAGTATGAACACCAAGGTTGCAGCTAAAGCACCTTGTTACGAACTGATATGTAATGTTACATACTCCACATGGACAGATATATTGATTTTGAGAAATATTTAAATGCATTTTTACTGCATTGCATAAGGTAGTACGGGGGTATGTTTGCAAGAGTGTCCTTGGGATGCTAATGTATTCTTGCGATACTAATATATAAGAAGTATTTACCTATCTAATTTCACTTAACAAACATTGCACTCTTGATGATTTCATATGTTGCACTCCACAGATTTTTACACCATACCAAGAGCTACAAAACAACAGCAGGTAGCCAAAGAGAGCTATTAGCTGTCTACAAGTAACAGCACTTATAACGACATTAGAAGCTATTAAAATGCAGGCAACCGTAATTTCATCAGGAAAAGAAAAAAAACCAGGTCTGCAGGGAGAAAGAGCATTTTTCACCTCTAGTCTTCACTTTATTGTCCCGGAGCCATTACACTGCATGTACCTCTTCAAGGGATTGCTACACTCTCTAAGAGCCCTATAGGTCAAACTCAAGGTACTGTATTTCATAACAAGGCCAATATTGTCAACATTTTTGCTACAGTTTAAAGAGGTACACTAAGTCTGCACCTTTGATAATATGTAACTGATCTTACAGTTTTTAAAATTAGCATATCTGAGAACAACATTGACCTATTTATCTAACAGAGTGGTAATCATATGAATTTTTGTCACTTTAATACCTCCATGGCTAAAAAAGTTAAAGATGGAAAAAAAATGGGTACTTCATCCAGTTCATCTGATTATACAAGTAAAGCTATTCTTTTTAAATACTTGCTAACATAGTTTTCCTTTCTCTATTTATTTTCTATATTCTTTTTTTTTTAAAAAAAAAACTGTATTATGAAAAAAGAAAATATATGCTTTACTTTTTATTTCCTTGGTCCTTCAGACTTCCTTACACAGTTTCTCATGGACATTTCTGGCTGCACAGGAGCTCTGCGCAATATCAAGCCCTTATAAACAGATGTGCTAGAAGAAATTGACCACAATTTTCTGTGCTGTAGCTATGGATAACATATACGCATATCAGTATCAGAATATAAGCAAGTATCTCTATACCCAAGTAAAGATTTACTGGAAATGCTAAGGCAGCTGGAGAGTCATAAACTCTTCTCCTTCCAAAAGCAGTAGATAATGGGACATTCACATGCTGCCTCTGGGGAAGCAATTGCTGCCATGTATCTGCAGATGATCTGCAACCAAGGCACAGCTTGAGCCATCTTTGTCAATAAAAATATATACACAGGGTGTATATATATATATATATATATATATGCCTTCCCCTGTGTATGAAAATCTAGGCTCATGTATGTATTTGAGCCTCCCTTAAATACCCAGGAAGAACAGGCATACTGCTGGACAGGTGCTTCTGCACCCAAATACATCAGATAATTCATCTAGCACAAACCTTTATCTTCCTATGTGAAACTGAAATTCAGAGTTGCAAATCCACTGAACATAATAAGGGAAAAAAGATTACAAGCATGTAAGACTACTTTTCAGGCCTTTTATTGTACGAAATAGAAATCCTCTTTTTCAACTATCTTGAGTAAGCACTAAGTGTATGGATGGAGGAAACTGGCTAAAAGGCCCATCAGCCAGAGAATGAAACAGAACTGCACTCCATAATGTTTGTCTTTGATTTTAAGTGCAGTAGCGAAATACGTATCTCTGCATTTTTAAGTAGAAGTTTTTTTTGCAAGATGACAAAAGAGAAGAACATGTACCAAAGAGAAGAACAGATGAACTCTGATAAAATCTTCCTGCAACAGGAAGTATTTTTTAAATACATATCCTTAAAATGCCAGTAAAAACTAAAATACTATTTTGGTACAATCCATGAAAGTTTTAAAGTAATATCAAATGGTTCCTAAACTGTGCATTTTACTATATTAATAAAGCTCATGTTTTGGTTACAGCTAAAATGCCTAATAAATGAAGGTAATACACAAACTAGAAGTACTCTGTTAGCTGTACATGAAATCTATTGGTACAAAGAACACTCTGTTTATCTACTGTAATAAAAAGACACTAATCTGAGTTCACCTAAAGGCTAAACTGAAAAACACATGAGTAAGACTGGTATACTGGGGGCAAGGCTGGTGGGATAATGTTAAGTGCCATGGTATCCTGTCACCCAGAGCCCTTCCTGAAAGCAGAGCTCAAGGCTTCTGAAATTGCCTGGCACAGCTGAAGTCTCTGTGCTTACCACTCTGCAAAAAACAGCAGCCTGCATTGAGCTTTTCTCATTACCACTGAGTTTATATGTGTCTGGCTCCCCAGGAACTCACCAGTCAGGATGAACCCTGCAGTCCAAAATTATTTAACTTTTTATTTCCTCGGTGGGCTACGTTTGGGTAAGAAACTTTGAGAACTGAAAGAGAAAACCCAAACCTTGCATCTGAGCTGAATTCACACAGTAGCTGAACTCTCAACAGCTCTAATTAAATTGGACTTGTCCCAAGTCTTTAACAGCAATCCTCTAAGTTTGTATGACTTTGTACAAAAAAAAAAAAGTTTAGAACTCATATTTGCAACCTGTAATAAAAAGGATAACATGAGTGGAGATACAGTCACATGACAAAATTTAGCCAGTAAATGCCTACAGAGTTATTTTGTACCAACCAAGACTGTTCTCCATCATATAAATACCCAAGTGACAAGTTGTGACAGATCCAAGTGACAGTCAAGAAGTATTTTTGGTAACAGGCTCCTGAACAATCACACTGTTTAATGCTCAAATGGTGCATTGCATGATGCAGACAAATTCTGTCTCTACGGAGAATACTCCATAGATTTTTAATGTCGGATCTTATGAATATAACCACATACACTATGAATATTTAAGGACCATGTGAAGGCTGGATGATCAGTTGAGAGATGTCCTTCATTTAGATCTCTATATAACAAATATAAATATTTATTAGGTTGTAGTTGTATTAACATCATGTATAATACTAGAACACGTACAGCTGCACCAGCATTTTCTTTTGTACTTTGGCCAGCATAGAAAACTATTTTGAACTGAAAACTTGATAACTAATGTCAAGGAGAGAATTATTTTTGCCAAGTAAGGAGAGCATGAAAAGGATAAGAAGGAGAGCTTATCCTCCACAAAATCTTTCTGCGGCATTTATAAGGAGATGCTAGAGTTTTATGTATTTTATGAGTAAAGTTTAGTCCATTGAATAACTACGATTATTAGTATCCAATCAAATCAATGATACAAAAAAGTTTGCTTTAGAGCACATTGTCAACTTGCCAGAAATTCACAGCAGTGATGAGTCTGAAAGCAATATTCACATTTATTGACACATTGCTCTCAGGACAGTTCCTTTGGTTTCATGAGGCAAGCCTTATTTATTCAGACTATTACTTTCAAGAATAAGTCCAAACTACAGTTTGCACAGGTAAGCAAAAAACTTTAGAACTGCAAGTTCCCAGACACTGAAGGTTTAATGCTGACTGTGTTTTTTTTCTCTTAGAAAAACACAAAAAAAGTTCCCACTATTTTAATTCTCTATTTATGTTGCTGGATTTTTTAACAATAAATATATTTATACTATCAACAGACCAAATTTTCCAAAGTTTGAATAACAGAAAAATCCACTCTACCTTCATGAGACGATCATTCACAGTATTCTTCTAAAGCTCAATAGGATCTTTCAGATAATATCAACATTGTCCTATTTACCGCTATTAAAGTGGAAATAAAATTTGATTTTTCATGTCACAGTAGAAGTAAGTTGAATATAGCTTAGCTCTTTTTCTAAGTGCCTTGGGCATGAATAGGTAATCAATCATATTTAATCAATATGTTGTTCAGTCATGCAGATTCCAGCTTCATTCAAATGCTCTTTAGCTTCTCTACATTCTTCATTGATTATTTTTTTCATCCAAAAGAGGCACAGACATAGATAAGTAGTACATCTTAAAACCTGGAAATATCAATTTAGAAAAAAATGAAAATAATCCCATTTGACTATCACTATATCCATATATTTCATTATTTTAAGGTTTTGAACAAGTCTTCATAATTGTCCAGGCCGCACTCTCACTGGGAATGTCCTACCGAGATTACAGGAATTAACTTCAAAACTAGCAGAATCAAGTGCCAATTGCTCACTTTAACATATTCATTACAGCACTAACACAGGCATAAATATGCCATGAAGTAGAAGTGCTGGTCTTTATACACAGTTTCCACCTACATTCAGAAGTGGCAGATAGAATGGATTTTTAAAAGCCCTATGCATTCCAGTTTGAAATATTAAACAAAGCCTCTGCAATCACAGCTTGGGGGATTGCAGTCACATGTAAATGTTGATTATTCTTTTTAAAATGTTAACGTGTGACAAAATGCCTCTTACTGTCAGTCTTTTCATTGTCTAGGTTGGCATTGAATAAACATGAGCATAGTTGTTTCAGTTTGTTTGAAAACTATTGAAAAATGTAAATAACCATTGAACTTAGAATAAACAGTTGAATGTGGCATTTGCTTTCTTTTTAAATAGCTTGAAATGAGAGGAAGAACAGCATGACATTAAAAGCACAGTCTATCTTATTGTGCGGTTCTTTTCCAGGGACTTTCTAAAAGCATTGCTCGTCACTCATTCCAGAAGACAACAAGAAGATGCTTTTGGCTGGTTTGATTAGTGAAATGAAAGGTGAGAAAGAATATTTGCACTTAAAATTGCTCTTTAATCTGTCTGTCCTAGACCTAGGAGCTGTACCATCTCCTCAGTGTCTCGACAGACTGGCCTATTTATTGCAGATTCTGTATTCCCTTGTAAGTATAAGAAGCTCATCAAAGTATTCATATTATGCTGAGTGGCTTTACGTGCAAAAATCCCCTTTCTTATCCAGGAGTAAAAATGTAAGTGCAAGTAAAATACAAAGTCAATGTGTATTTTAGTCCCAAATTTATTCTGTTTTGGTAATTCTTAGCATTTGGGGTAAGGGAACCAGTGCTAAGTTACTTTTAGACTCACATTAGACCTCTTAGCAAGGCTCATCACAGCTTTTAAAAATGTAAAGAAAAATATCACTGCACAGCTTGTTACTATTTTCTGATTCAAAAGGCAGAAATACAGCTCCAGAATCAAATGCCTTCCAAAATAAGGTCTCAAAGCATTGGTATTTTTTGGCTTATATTTGGGCTAAGCATTCTTCAGATACTTAGCTTTAATCTTGAGTAAAAAAGTGTGGATGCTCAGATTAAAATATATTGTGCCGAACATTGGCTCTATTGACTCAGTAGGATGTTCCTTCCAGCAGATCTACTCAAGCACTTCTCATTCTCACATCTGTATAAATCATGAACCTCAATCAGTCATGTCTATCATCTTTTTGCTGTTTTGTAAGATGCCAACAAGACCTTAGTCTTTAAAATGGCTTATTCTTGTCGAGAAAAGACTCCAAAAGTCTCCCCTCAACTTGTAAAGATGATGTCAGTGTTAATTTTCTTTATTATATTTCAAGTAGATGTACTACCAAACTATGTTAATCTTTGTAACAAAAAAAAATGGCAGAAAATCAATCTTCCCATTGGTCTTGTCAACAAAGGTGATGATGCAGGACTGAAACAATGTTTGAACTCATTTTCATTTACCATCTCCTATCTTGGTACACTGATACAGAAACTGTAAGATTTGTAGATGGGCCATCAGCTGTCTTACAGACAAAACTAATACCTCAGACCACAACTGCACAAGATTTAAGTTTTAGAAGAGGCAACTAAACCACAATTCCAGTACTGTTCTCTCTACTCAAAACATCTCTGCCTCACACAATGTAGAGCCTGAGCATAATTTACAAAATTTGTTTGATAAATCCCTAACAGCAATCTTGTCACTAGTTCTACCTGAGGAGCCTGTTGGCATTGCTGCCCTCCCTAGCATCCACTGCAGGCTCTTCAGCATCCTGGGAGTAACAACACAGCTCAGAGGTAAATCAGTACTCCTAGAAAGTTCCAGACTGAGCCACTGCTGCCAACTGGTTGTGGCATGTATTTCTATACATGGAAATAAGAATTAAGCAATAATTCAAATTAATTTGTGTACTGCATTTGTGGAAGGAGTATGAGTATGATCCATAATGCATTTAATGGAGAGCCACACTGTGTGGTTTTCAGTAAAAAAAAAACCAAACAAAAAAACCCAAACAAACAAACAAAAAAAACCAAAAACCCCCAACCCCCCCCCCCAAAAAAAAAACCCCAACTTGAGGTCCAGAAGGCTGTTTTAATGACGTTTTGAATCCTTCTCAGCAGCTAGGGACAACTTCAGTATGACAGTGCTTGTGGATTAGAGGTGTAAACTTATATCTCAGAGGGTAACGTCAAGGGCTAAGTTCAGCTTTGTGAAAGAAGCTTCTTCTGAGGGAAGTTCACAATGATTGGTTCCAGCTTCTACTCTGAAATGCACTCTGGTGGACCTCTCCTTCAGCAGAAGAGGAGTACATACAAATTGGTGTTGTGGTTTTGTTTAGTGAGGGGGGGCCTAAGGTGGCAGCTTCTGTAGGAAACTGCTAGAAGTTGCTCCCCTTTGTTCAGTGGACTCGGCTGGCCCTAGGGCGGACCCGCTGCTGGCCAAGGCTGAGCCGACTGGTAGCAGAATGCTCCGTGATAATGCCTCTGTGATAATGTATTTAAGAAGGGGAAAACAGAAAAAAAAAAAGAGAAGAGAAGATGTGAAGAAGCTGGGCGGGGGCAGAGGTGGAGAGGGGAAGGCGCAGGCCTCATGGGCCTTGCAGGCCTCACCCTCTGGCCTCTCGCCAGGCGGCCAACTCGGCCTGACTCGGCCCGGCCCGGCTGCAAGAAGTGGAGACGAGATGAGCTGGATGATGTGAAGAGATTCTGAGAGGCATCTGCCAGCCTGTTGTGAATAATTTTTCTTGTGAGAAAAACAGCTGCAGACACCAAGGTCAGTGAAGAAGGAGGGAGAGGAGTAGTGCGGCTCCTGGCCAAAATTCCCCTGCAGCCTGTGGTGACGACCATGGTGAAGCAGGCTGTCCCCCTGCAGCCCATGGAAGTCCATGGAGGAGCAGAGATCCACCTGCAGCCCATGGAGGACCCCGCACCCAGGGAGGTGGATGCCTGAAGGTGGCTGTGGCCTGTGGAGGGCCCACTGGGGCAGCTGTTCTGGAGAGACTGCACCCTGTGGAAGAGATGACCCACACCGGAACAGTTTCACAAAGGACTGTAGTGTATGGGTGTGACCCCATGAAGGAGCAGGGGGGGAATAGGAGGAGTTCTTCCCCCAACTATGAAGCAGTGGCGTAAAACAACATGTGATGAACTGACCGCGACCCCCATTCCCTCTTCCCCCCGAGCCACTCGGAGGGGAAGGTAGTAGAGATAATGTTAAGCTTGGGAAGAGGGAGGGGTGGAGGGAGGTTATCTTGTTCTCTGTCTCATTATCCTGCTGGTTTTAGTAATAAATGAATAGTGTTCCCCAAGTCGAGTCTGTTTTGCCCGTGACGGTAACTTTAAGGATTTTCTCCCTGTCCTTATCTCAAACCTCGAGCCATTTTTCCTTATATTATCTCCCCCTATTCTCTTGGAGGGTGGGGGCAGTGAGAGAAAGACTGCATAGTCTAGTCCCGATCGGGGCTGAACTATGATAATTGGTCACAATGAACTGAGGTTAGCCACTTTGAACAGCAGTCTTATTCACTGGGTTACAAGTCCAGGACAACCTCTCTGGTCCCAGAAGCTGCTAACAGTATCTGTTAGCTAAAGCGTCCATCCAAATTCACATGCAACCAACTGTTTTCCAAATGAGGAAAATTCAGATAGTAACTTTTTCTTTTTCTCATAGTAAATATTTATTTCCTTTTGCATACATTTTCTAATGTTTCTACCTCCTCTCCCTGCAGGTAGTCTTCTGAAGTTCCTCTGAGATACTATCCATGCTGCAGCCAATAAAAGCTATATATCTGTTTCAAAAGAAAGTAAAGAAAAAGGTGCGAGGTATGTCACTCCCCTTTCCCTCTCTAGCCCTCTTTTCAGAAAGTTGTTCCAAATTATTTTGCCTTTGGTTGGGCTTGACATTCAAAATGTTGAACAAGACTTCATTTTTCTTGAGAAACCTTTAGACATTTTTTTTAATGGACTCTCACAAAGGCCATCAGGAAACCTCAAAATATTTAGACATTGGATAATTACAAAGTGGTGATCCAAACTTTTAAGTACTTATCCAAACCAATTTGAACAGTTAGATGTTTCAATGTCAAGCAATCAATAAAATCTCTGATTAGTGGAGTTGAGCAAATATCTAAAGGTTTTTTTTTTTTGTTCAGGACATGCTGTTTAAACATTTTAAAAAATCTGCTACAGCCACCCTATTTTATTTCTTGAGTTAACTTTCAGCTCAGCATTCAAATGACTATATTCTGTTAGAGGAAAGAAAACTAAAAAATATGGATATTCACAAACAATGACATTGCATTCATGTGCACAACTAATCAAACCAATGGTGCTTGCACATAGCAGGCAAAAATTGGAGTGAAATACTGTAGTCAAAAATGAAAAACATAAACACATAAAGAAATTGTAATAGGCTTGTGGGTTGCCTGCAAGCAAAAAATGAGACAAAGTAAATTGGATAAATTATTCATTGTAAATTAGTTTTTCATCTCTAGGATTCAGTGTGAAGGAACAACAATTACACAAGACATTTGTTGCTGGTCAACAAACAGACCAACTTGTTTTTAGTATCCAGTCAGATATGTGATGCAGTGATTTATTTGGGAAGAAAAACCGTGTTGATTATTTCCTGCAAAATTAAAAATATTTTCCCCTAAAACATAATTTACAAATTCATATATAGATGTATGAAAGTGAACTTCTCCTTTTACCTGTACACAAACAGAGTTTTAATTATTATCTCAGTCCAAGAAGATTTGGATTGCATTTACAAGTCTTTGTGAAATGGCAAGAGATTTTTGCTGCAAATTATAGGATGACAGCAAATTAGGGGAAGCCCATATTCCCAGCTGTGGAATATAGATGTTGAAAGGGCAGAGGAGATTGAAGGATCTCCAAAACATCTGAACTTGTCCTGTAGGATAAGATGTTTCTTGCTATTATCTAAGTAGGCAAAATAGAAAAACAAGCACATTTGTTTGTTTTTATTGAAATAATCTATTACAAACAAACTACTCCTTCAGTTGTGTGTATATTTTGTGTTCCTGAGAGTGTAAGCATTTCAAAACAATGTGGAACTGGCCGAATGCTTTCCTAACCTTGATAATCCAGCTACCTCAACTTCTCTTCCTGTTTTGCATATATTTAACATCCAGAAAAAGCATAATAAATGTTCCCTAAAATCTGTTTAATACCCTGGGGAATTTACCAGTACTGTAGCTAAAAAAAAAAAAAAAAAAAAAAAAAAAAAAGAAAAGAAAAAAAAAGAAGAAAAAGAAAATATTTACTTAATTTATAATCTTAATATTACATTACAGAGGTTCTGTTTTGAAATTTATCACTCATGGATTAGGAGAAGATGCAATTCTGCACAGAAAGGAAGGTCTCATACATTTTGATCCTAACAGATTATATACTATCTACCAAGGAAGGGTATACTTTCTAAATTCCTTTCTTAGCAGAGCTTTAATCTCATTTAAAGATGGAAACTGTGTTGAGGCAAATAATAACAGTGTGACTTTCTTCCCCTCCTTTTTTGCAGCTGTGCTTCAGTTGTGACTCTTGGCATCAGTAGAATGCACATGTCTGATTTGAAGTGGCCAAGATCTAATCTCCACTCTATAAATACAGATGGTTGTGTAAAGCTTTACCAACAAAGATTAATTTCTGTTTCAATTTCATTTCTTCTGTTCTAGGAAGACCATTAATTGAATAAAACTGCATCTTCTTAATTATAGTGTATCTTCTTACTGTAATTCTCACTAGGTTCTCCCAGTGACAGGATTATGAAGTGGATGGGATGTTCACCTCACCCTTGGAATTGCCACAGCTGGAAAAAAGTCAGACATCATATTTGATGGTGCTTTCTCCTCTACTTGGATATCTGTTGTTATGGTGATAGTTCCAGGAGGGAACACATTAATGAGGATGACTTGAAAGCTTAGATGTTTACAGCACAATTATTTTTAACACTTCACAAGAAGAGGTGACAGTTAGTAGTGCTCCTTCCTAAATATGTATCATTGTATCAGCTTTCATTAAAATTACCTGAATTTCTATTTGTTATGTATCTGTAACACAATGTTGAATACAAATACGCATAACCTTATTTATATGTAATAAAAAGGATTCAGGAAGAACAAAAAAAACCCCCTGTTTTCTCACAAAGGTTATAATCTGTTATTTCTAAGAATTTGCCTACAGTAACAACTGACTTTTAGTTATAATATAATCTTCAGAATATCTGTATCGCTGTTTTGTGACGCCCTGAGAGCTACTCAGCATGACCTTGTCATATCCAAAACTAAGCTGTCAATAATTCTACGCACTCACGTCACCCAAACCACAGGTTTGCAGACACACCGCGTCACCCAGACTGTAATTCAGCAGCAGAGCATAAGCAGTTGAGACAGAGGAATTACTGGCCCGGAGCCTTCCAGCTCAGAGGTACTTGATGTTCACCAGAGAGTCTGGCTCACATCTGTTATGAATGCACGTGGTTACTTACATATTCTTCATATGCCTCGTGTGCAGGTGGCGGGGGTGGTCTGTAGCCTGGGACAGCCGGGGCACCCCTTGCTCGAGGAGTGGGCACACCCCTCGCCACTGGTGGGACGGGGAGGGCTCCACGGGTCACTGGTGCTCCTCTGGGTGCTTGGGCACCTCGTCCAGGCAGGGGCGGAGGAATCGCACCCCCACGTCCCCTGAGGGAGCAAAAAGGGATGATCACTCTGGTGTGCACAGCAAGGGAGGATATGCAAGTATTATGTCATTTTAAAGGCTCTTACATTTTTACTGCTATTTAAAGTATCATATAATTCTGGGGTTTTGGCAGCTACAACGTCAAGCGCTTTTAAGCAGTATCTCAGGCAGGACTCATATTATGGAAAGGCATTATTTTTAAGCCATCCAGTGTCTTTTACACCTGATCCTCTTGTTGCTTGTACTAATGAAATTCTGGACCATTGTAATTCACGGAGTTGCAGAGTTACTCCAAAGTACTTCTAGAGGAAGAAGAAAGTGAGGAACTTTTTATTTCGCTCTCAAACTACTT
The DNA here is from genome assembly GCF_036417535.1 of Chlamydotis macqueenii. Classification (NCBI taxonomy): domain Eukaryota; kingdom Metazoa; phylum Chordata; class Aves; order Otidiformes; family Otididae; genus Chlamydotis; species Chlamydotis macqueenii. The sequence goes on from NC_141558.1 coordinate 28,012,117, forward strand.
TAGAAAAGCAGTTACCACTCTCATTCTTATGTTTATTGGCAGGTGGGACAAACTGATTGGCAGAAGATGATGTAGAATGGCAGAAACTTGCAAGGCAAAACAGGGAAGAGTATAAAAGGAGAGTAACAATTTTTCTTCCCGTCTAATTTAGTTCAGCACAAGGGAAGAATAGCCTGCGGTTCTGCTTTCCCCTCACTGTCATGCAGAGAGAAAAGCATATACAGACAAGCAGAGAGAGGTTTAGCATCCTCCCATTTATTTATGCTATATCCACCTTGCTGTACTAATTGGTAAGTCAGAAGAAGCTGTTACTGGTTAAAAAGAGGTTCTTGTAGCTATATCATATGACAAATTAGAAGTGGGATATATCAGAGAAGCGATCAGTGAGTTTTGCTTCAAAGTAGCATTCTCCTGAATGTGCTGCCCTTTCTGAAGACTGGGAGTGTCAGGTATAACCATATGTGACACCCAGATCCAGAGCTGTGAATGGAACTCAGGTCTCCCGCAGCAGTATGAGCTGTGGCTCGTTCCCTGCTGAGACAACCAAACCCATAGCACTAGCCTGTGATGTTCAGTACTTCACTGCAAGTTTCAATAGCCAATATTAGAATCACAGATTCACAGAATGGTTTGGGTTGGAAGGGACCTTCAGAGATCCTCTAGTCCAAATCCCCTGCCTTGGGCAGGGACATCTTTCACTAGATCAAATTACTCAAAGTCCTGTCCAACTTGACCTTGAACACTTCCAATGATGAGGCATCCACAACTTCTTTGGGAAAGCTGTTCCAGTGTCCCACCACCCTCACTGAAAACAATTTCTTCCCTATGTCCAAACTCTCTTTCAGTTTAAAACCATTGCGAGTCTCTGTTTGTCTTTCTTTATATCTAGAAAGGCCGTAGTGAGGTCTCCCCAGAGCCTTTTCTTCTCCAGGCTGAACAACCCCAACTCTCTCAGCCTGTCCTCATAGGAGAGGTGCTCCAGCACCATCTTCATGGCCCTCCTCTGGACCCTCTCTAACAGGTCCACGTCTTTCTTGCCAGAGTGTAGTAGAGGGGGAGAATCACATTTCTGACCTGCTGGTCATGCTTCTTGTTATGCAGCCCAAGATATGATAGACTTTCTCAGCTGTGAGTGCACATTGTCAGCTTATGTGTAGTTTTTAATCTAATAATATCCCCAAGTCCTTCTCCTCAGGGCTGCTCTCAGTCCCCTCATCCCCCAGTTTGTGCTGACAATGGTGATTACCCAAGAGTAGGACCTTGCATTTCGCCTTGTTGAACTTCATGAGGTTCACATGGGCCCACTTCTCAAGCCTGTCAAGGTGCCACTGGATGACATCCCTTCCCTCAAGTGTATCAACTGCACCACCATACATATAATTATGCTATTAGCATGAATTATTAGCATAAATATTTAGCTTAAAATACTTCAGTTGCAATATTTTTAAAAAATATTCACCGGGGATTTCTGATTGGTAAATAGGGAAAGCATCCAAGATCCTGTATCTGTCGAACTGATCTAATAATTTGGATATTTTACCGGAAGGAGAAGGGCCAGCGCTCCACTGATTATGCTTTGAACCTAATTTAAAACCTGCCAGTCTGTTGCAGTGATGTTCTGAACAACATTATTAAGTCAGGCCCTTCAGAGGTCTTAGGTGTAAGGACGACTGGTTTGGGAGCCCAAAAAGACTTTGAGTGGACAATGGTCATGAATGACAAGTGTAAGAAATCCTATGTATGTGCATCATACTACTGATAAAAAATTCCATTCAAGCAGAACTGAAGGAAAATATGATAGACATCTTCAGGGGAAAAAAAAGGTCACAGGCAAGATCAGCCAGTTCAATTACCAAAGAACAACTCCTCTGTCAGCATAAAATAAGGGACCTACATATCCTATTTCCTCCAAATAAAAGTGGATTTGTTAGAACCCATCCTGAAAGTATCTCTGTGGACACCTAGAAGTAGCTAGGTAACTTAGATGCTGGAGGCAACAAATTTCTTAAGGGTTCACAGTGAAAAATGAGTCTGAAAGACTGTATTAATCTTATATACTGGCCTTATGAACAAACAGAGTTATCTGCTATCTATATATGAAAAAACACTTTGGAAGAATTCAGGAATCATTCATACACCAGCGTTTTTAGATTATGCCAATGAAATTAATATAAAACTGATAACCCATACAACAAATAACATATAATGGAATATATATTACAGATATAATATTCATGCAAAAAAAAGTAATTATTCAGCAAATAAATTTCCATCCAAAGTATGTAGCCTTCTCTGACTATGTGATTTTATTGACCAATGATTTTATGCTGCTGACCACAGTGATTCTGTGCCGGCATAACCATGGCCTTTCCTAGAAATATCCTTTCATTGGCTTCATAATCTGCTCTGATTTGTTGTTTAGTACTTGTATACCTCTCACTGTAGATCAGAGAACCTAGCATGACATAGACCATACAAGTTATCAGAAGATATTTCGGTTTAGTAGCCATGATGTGTATGTGATTTTCTTTATTTTTTTAACTATGCTTTTATTCTTTTTATGATTGTTTACACTTTCTAAATCTATTAGCATAACAGCTCAGGTTACCACACCTTGAAGGAGCTGCAGGTGGCACACGGATCCCTCTTCCTCGAATGCCCCGTCCACGTGCTGAATCCTCAGAACCATTCAAATACGACAGTTCTCTCAGCTGCTCCTGGCGAATTTCATCATTATAATCCTGAAATGCAAAAGGTGACACTTGCTGAAACTTTGTATTTTGGTTGAGCTGCCAAACCACCCAAACCAGAAACCACATGGACGGTGTTTGGGTGAATTGCTCTGCATCATCACCTGCATGCTGAAAAACCATACAGTGGGAGTGGACAACTACCTGTAATATGTGGACAGAGAAATTTATATGGGTAGTTAAAGTGGCATTAAAGAATACGTACACACAAAATAAAATCAACAAGGCATAGAAGGCACAAACATAAAGCAGATACCAAGAACACATCTGTGTATGAGACACAAATGCACTTTCAAATACAAAAGGTACCATTCTCAACTTGAAATTTGATAAAAAAATGCATTTTATAAATATTTTTTTTTTTTGGAAGACATCCCCGGCTACATTGACACACTTAAAACACAAATTCCACCTTTCATTGCACCTCAGCATGCAAAATTTACACTAAATCATTTGATTGGATGATTTAATCCTATACCAACTAGCACATTGAATGTAGCCTTCACTAAACAACTTCTGAAAGGAGCTCTCTCTGTAGGACTCATAAGTACCAAAACTTTGTTTACTATATAAAATTGTTAAATGAAGGAAAACAGGCCCATTTTAAGACTGCAGGGTATCGACTCCAGCACTGCAAACTTCTGCTGGCTTAGTAAACAGAACATTGGATGAATTTTCCTTTCTTACTGATACAAAATACATAATATTGGGCAATTTTTACTCATTTTGCAAGCTTTGTCTCAGTCATAAGTTCATTTTTCTTTAGCTTCCATCCTTTGGCATTCAGCTCTTTGCCTGCTGATCACAGTAATAAGAACCCACTGCAGTAGCCGGCTCACTGGCAGCAGAACTGTGCAACAGCTAATTACTGTTTCAAAACAGAAAGGATTATTGAATTTAAGCCCTCCAGTCTTTCCAGCGTTCCACAGGCAACTGCCATTGACTGTCATGCAAGGGTCTGAAAATGCTACAGTGCCTGCTGCTTCTCAGGTGGGCGACTGTCCAGGACACATTACAAGTGTCACCGCTTTTTAGCTAAGTTAAATACCAAGCAAACAGTGAGATGGAACTGTGGTCTTGCTCATTTCTTCTCCTACCTGAGGAGGTCCAAGAATCATAGAATCATAGAACGGTTTGTAATTGGAAGGGACCTTTAAAGATCATCTAGTCCAACCCCCCTGCTCTGGGGAGGGACACCTTCCACTGGACCAGGTCACTCAAAGCCCCATCCAACCTGGCCTTGAATGTTTCCAGGGATGGAGCATCCACCACCTCTCTGGGCAACCTGTTCCAGTGCCTCACCACCCTTACAGTGAATAATTTCTTCCTTATATCTAATCTGAATCTAACTTTTTTCAGTTTAAAGCTGTTACCCCTTGTCCTATCACTACATGCCCTTGTCAAAAGTCCCTCTCCAGCTTTCTTGTAGGCCCCTGTTATGTACTGGAAGGCTGCTTTAAGGTCTCCCTGGAGCCTTTTCTTCTCCAAGTTGAACAATAAATTTGTTTAAAGATATGATGCTGATCCTGTCGTGTTCCAAGAGAGCGTAGGCCTGGTCACGATCTCCCTTCTAAATTTCTATGGAGTGCAGCTGGAGCAAAATCTATTAATGAAATTCAGAAAATAACCCCATTTATACAATATGGTGGGTGCTATTTGCAGCAGAATCATAATTAAAAACAAATCCCTAATTTACTAATAAACTAGATAATGGCTTGCAGTTCACATGAATCCCCAAATATTTTTGCACATTTTTCTGTCATTCTAACATTAATGGTAATAAGCCAAAGACATCTTCCTAAATTAATGTGCTCTGCAAACCCAGAGGGAAAAACACAGATAGACTCAGTGAGGTCACATTTACTGCAGTAGCTGAACAAGTACCATCTACTCAGCCTTGATTAATATAATCTGTTATTCACACTGGCTTTACAAGGATTAGGACTTCAAACTTGCTGACTGAGTTTACCCTTCAGATTCCACACCAGTGCTGGGACTGAACTTCATTAATAATGCAAGTAAATTTGTGGGAAAAAAAAAAAAGAGAAAGGACCTGCAAGGGACAGAAATTGGAACTTTCTGTGTTGCTGCTTTAATCTCTCTCCTTTGGAACACTGCCATATAAATGAATTCTACCAGAAATTGCCTCAAAGATGCTATTCCTTCCCTGGATACACGTATCAGTTACAATCTTAGTACTGGCAAAACAGAAAATCCAAATTAAATTTATAATGCAAGATGTGCAAATCTGCACCATTCTGTTATGCAATGTCCTTAGTTTTTCTACAGGTTATTTACTGCATGTCCAGTTAAGAAACATATACAATGTATTTTGAAATGGCAAGGTAAAGACAAAAAAGTACAAGAAAGATGGTAATTAAGATGCTGGGACAGGAATTCTGAAAGAGAAATATTTTAATAAAAAGTTATTACTCTATATAGATCATTTATCTTATGTGCCCTTTAAAAAGCATAATAAAGATCATAATTTCTAAACCTGAAATCTGAAATTTTCATCAGAAATGCTCACTTCAACTCTTTCATTAAACAGAAACATAACACTGAATTAATCTTTCATAAGTGCCACATGAGTCTAGCTAAAGACTGAGTATCCTGCTGAATATTTAATTGGAGCTGAGTTCAGAGCCTAGCACACAAGCAAAATTATGCTGATGATGTTTCATATATATCTAGTCCCAAAGGAGAGTACAAGATGTTCCAAGACATACCTGCACTGATGAAAGTATAATGAAGTAGCCGCGCATCACTGTAGTATATTGTGTTTCAGAAAAAAACCCTACTCCTCGTATTAAAATAAGCTAATGAGAAATGTTCTGTACTTCTTAGTTTTTCTTATAGCTCTCTAATAGTCTTATAGCTACTCTTACAGCTGATAATCTATATTAGCCTATATGTTTTGGTCTTGTTTATATCCTTAAAGACATTATTACCTATAAAGAGCTTTTCTATTTACTGATGATACTAAGGGTATCATCTACTCATACCACACTGGTCAATGTTTGCAAACAACCACTGTGGGTGAGCTGAACACCCACACCCACGGCTATTAACCTAAACACGCATCCTGACTTTAGAAACACCAAGGATTTACAATCTTATTGAAGTCAGTAGCACCCAGGGCCACCATAAACTGTAATGTTTATGTAGGTGCCTAAAAAACAAATTATATATTTAGATAAAACATTCAGTATTCTAGAGTACATGAACACGTTTACCCAAAATTATCAAAATTATGTTTATTAATGAGGGTTGTGAATGATTAATTAGGTTGGTTGCCCTGACTGCTCTAGGAACAAAGGAAACCCATTAGTACCAGAGTCCAGCTGGTGGCAGCTCACCCAAGGGTCCTTCTGGCAGCAGTGGCAGAGAGCTGCAGCAAAGAGGGGGAAGCACGTAAGCTGCTAGAGAACTCAATAAACCATTTTGGTAAAAAATAGCAAAGTATGACGCAAGCTGCAAAACCTGATCTGAATTAACAAGAACATGTAGTGACAAGGGAGGAGAGTTAATAAAGAAATCAAAGAGTAATGCATAGACAGATGCAATGGATTTTGGGAATACATGTCATTAGCATAACAAAGGCTCATAGAAGTCAAGGATATATCAATCCCTTAAGGATGTGTAAGGAATGATATTTATCTCCTATCCTGATGTGCTTTGCATGTTTAAGTTCTTTCCATGTGTGTGAATGATTTGCACTATTAATAAATATCATTACTCTTACCTGTGACAGCTGAATTTCATTTTAACTCCATAGCTAAGGGGAGAGTAATTTAGGTTAAAAGCAAACTACCTTAAGAATATAGTTATGCAAGTCAAACCTAAAATGATAATCAATGATTCTTCACATTGACAATTTTGAAGTATGAATAGGGCTCACTTGGTCGCTTACACAGATGACATTTTATAGCAAACACACACATTCCTTACACAGCTAAATCAGCCATATATCAGGCAAAGAGCAGACTATCCTCCATGTAGTGTTGCCACTACTAGGACAGATTTACAGGTGTCTTAATTCCACAGACAAACAACTACATATTAACACCTTGTATTTAAGTCATCAAATTCCTTGATTTTAACTGAGTGAAAAAGTAATAACAAAAAGCAATGCTTTTCTTTTGGTTATTTTCTCTGTAACTCTTAAAGTTAAGAGGCATCCCAAAGGTCCCGAGGCATCAATAACTCAAATTTACATCTGCCCTATGTGCAGGACTTACAGTCCTGGAAATCTGAGTGTGCACTGCCTGAACCAGGAAATATTCATTCTCTCTCAGGCACATAATATTCTCAAAGCTGTCTGTTGCCAACAGAGAGCACCACATTCACAGACATACATACGCCCCGTCCTGCGTTCCCCTCTTCCTGCGCTCAGGAAGCAGAAAGGAAACAGGAGACAGATTTGGACTCCTGCAGTACTTCTGCATCCTGCCTAGATCCCAGCATCAGTAAAAGAGCTCCATGGCTCTATGTGTTTGGACAGATTCACTGAAGCTAGAGTATTTCCCCTAAATCCTGACGTTGCTGCTGTGGGGCTATTTTCAGGCCGCTGAAATTCCAATCAGTCTAAAATTTCCATTGACTACATGGTTCAAAAAACCCATAGCCAGCCACTAGGACACAGAAGTCCCATTGAATTTTAGGTGGAGATAGGTGATGTGAGTACGGCCCTTTTTTTTTTTGTTTATTTGTTTGTTTTTAGATGCATACTAATTTTAGACACTAAAAGAGATGTTGTCCTCATGCTGCCTTGTGTATATCAGGAAGCACTAAGCCTGAGAAAATAACTGGTGGTGAGGACCTCCCTGGGGTCACTGCTTCTTTCTGTTCACTGTGGCCTCATGACAGTGAGCTGTGCTATGATTCAGCTTCAAAGTACGGTGAGAACCGCTCACCTGGAGTCATGGGGTCAGGATCTGCAGTTTTTTATACTGAAAAGGCCAAGAACCCAGGAATTCTAGCTGAGTGCCTTAATATCAGACTGTTATAAAAAAAGAATAGCACTGGCTGCTCAGTACCAGAAGAGCCTGGTGAACTAAATCTTGAGTCAGTAGAGATATTTGGCATTTCCTGGTATTTGTTTATATTTTAGATCCTGTTCTAAGACTCCAATGCATTCAAAATGTAAACATATTAGACTTTTCCCTGCTCATATCCAAAGCCTCTCTCTATTACCGTCTATTTAGGAAACAGACAATTGTGCCAGGTAGGTTGGATAGCCCTCTCCATCACCTAAAATTTGGGTGAGATAGTGCCTCAGCTGGGCTGGCAAATTAAGTGGATGCAACTGCATCCTCAAACTTCATTCTTTGTCTCTCAAATTCAAAGTTCATTGCAAAACACGAGATTAATCTGTAGCTGAGACTGCCCAACCAAGAAATTCCTACAAAGTTCATCAGAACTGTGAGAGCTGGCTGTAGCCCACCTTACGTGGGTGTCTGATGGGTATGGCATATGTTCTCAACAGTATATGGCGGAGCTCAAAACCAACAGCTGTTTTGATATTCCTAGATAAGACTCATGCTCTCTGAACCCATGTTTAATGTATATGCATGGTTTCCTGGTTACCTACAGTCAGAGACATCTGTTAAGATGGCTTTTTGCCCATTTGCAGATTGGTCTGATTATTTCACTAGAGCATAGGTGCCAGGTAATGATAGGTTTAGATGGACAGCCTGCAGCGCACTACAAGTGACAATACTTCTGCCAGAAGTTCTCCTTTGTGACTCCAATATTGCATTAGCAACACATGCCTCTCTGCGTTCGCCCATATATATTGGTACTTATGTAAGGCCATTTTGTGTGCATGCAGTTCTCTGGCAGCCAGTAACCCCAATAAATACACAAAAATATAAATATAATCCATCTGAGCCCAAGGAAGAAATAATTTTCTGTAAGCAATCAGCAACTTAGCCAGATCTATAGCCATAAACATTATGCTCTTTCACTTGCCACATATGCAAAAAATTGCTGTCTTTACCTGCTTATGGTCTGTCAGAAAAATAAACCTTAATTTTGTGGGTCACCCTTAGAGATTGAAACACATAAAATAGACCATACATTTCTCTCAGTAGCAGTCTGAATGTGTTGCAGTCAACATGAGTTTCAGCTTATAAATGTCTACAGGCAGAATGCAAGCAGACACGAGCTGGAGCCACGTACAGCCTGCCTTTGAGGTTAGTTGACAGCTGGGGGATTTGTCAGCTTGCCACAGAGAGCACTAACCCAAGCATGGATGTCATTTTTCTCTTTGAGCATGCACAATTAAATCTGCCTGGCATCATCAGCATGGGGCACCGCACTCTACAAGCAGCGTAGAAGGGAGGGGGGATGTCTTGCTCCTCAGCATCTGAAGAGAAGCTGCCAATCCAAGAGTGTAAACTGTGCATAGGCAACTGCTATGAAACTTCGACGCAGATATTTTAGTCTTTGCTAGAACAGAGCAAAATAAGCCTCATCTAATTGAACAATCAATTTACTCTTTTTTTTTTTCATACTAAAGAGAGCTTTCAACAGACGATTATTCTAGTTTACATGGAAATGCTGTTAGCCACACAACATAACCACATTGAAGATGGGTGCATGACATTTGAAAAAATTGCAGAAACCTGTATTAAATTTCAGCTTTTTGCCCCAATTTTTTCCACCCCTCTTGCTCACAGGACCCCAGACAAATGGATACTGTAGACTGTAATTCATTCAAATGACAGCTACAATGTCACTGGAGTCAGTTAGCTGACAGCTCTGTATCCCTGAATTTAATTCCAAATGAATCCTGTCTGCCAGAGACTTGTGCTTATTTACAGCTGTCACTTCAAGGGGATATATAAGGGAACTGATAATATGAACAGGCTGCAGGAAGGGTGATGTAGCCACCGAATCCTAAAGAAGTAGTTATGGATTCAGACTAGGTGTTTGCACTGGCTCCTAGGAAGGAAGGGATGTGATATGGCTGGTCTTCCTCTGGGAAAATCCAGTTGCTTCAAAGGAGGCAGGGAGAGGAGTTGGACTGCCACGGCTCTTCAGCTCCACTACTAATGAGATCACTAATTGCTCTTAAGGCTGGAGTAACTGTCTTCTGTAGTCTACATTAAAGCCAATGAAAGTAACAAGCTACACATACAGCTTATGCATCTTTTTTTCCCTATCTGTGCCAGGTGGGACCCATATTGCCTCCTGCTAACCCACTGCTGTAGGTTTGCAGCCCCCTTGTTAAGGATAACGGGGATAGCAACAGCAGCCAGCCAAATTCAGACATGTTTGCTCTTGTTTAGTGCACCTGTCTCATCCAGCCCGGCTACAGCTACACTCTCTCAGTCCCATGTGGCACGGTAAACAAAAGATGCTGCTTGACCTGAGGAGATTGGAAAGAGCAATGAAGGATGAGAAGTTTGGGCCAGCAAACTACGAGTTTGTCAAATGCCCTTTCTTTTATGGCTTCTGAATAATTTTAGGACTTCAAAAAATCCCATTAGGTGATAATCTGTACAAGCTGATTGCACATAGTACACACATTGCACATAGTGGAACTAAATATGATACATGACACAGGAATAACTTTTTAAAGCAACATTAGTATTTCTTTGACTTCTTGCAGTATAGCTTAAGATAACATGAGCTGTCCTTGGAGTAAGGACTCTCTTGGCAAGCACTAATTCTATTACAAATGTAGAGTAGAAATGTTCTTAATAATGCTACTAACATATACTGAACTATTAATAACCACGGTCTGATTTTAAGACAGGAGATAGAGTATATCTTAAATTCAGTCACCGCAGACCCAGCTGTAACATCCTGGGAGCAGGAACTGGCATAAGGGTGATTCATTACAGCAGCACTGTGTCTTGACAGAGGTGCTGGGCGATGACAGCATGGTCTATGTGTTTGGTCCTCCATTCTTCCAGAATAATGATTTCTCCAGACTAACCTGGGTTCTGGTCCAGATGTTGTGCCTGGATCCCTTCAAGAACCCTGAATCTCTCTTTGATCATCTAGTTTAGCCATAGCCTGTGTCTAGGTAGATTTTTGTAGGCTCAGAATAAACAAGACCACCCATATCGCTGATACTCTGACCAGAGCAGCATTGTCTCCTCTCCTGATGGCACTGCACCAACACCAGCACCAGCAGCACCGCTGCCTGGCTGGCACAGCTGCAGGGCAGAGGAGAAACTAGTGGCACAGACTGGGGCAAAGCTGGTCTGACAGCAAGAGCAAGGCTGAAGAGTTTCCTTCCTTCATCATTGTAGTAGCAGGCACAGAAACTCCTTCCAGAAACCTCAGGTTGCCATGAGGGCTTGGCAGCTGAGGTCGGCATTCTCCCTAGTCAGAGGTCGAGGCAGAAAACACAGTATCTGTATTTCTCATGCACTCCTGCATAGAAATATGACTAATCCAAACTGAATAGCATAGCACATCCCCCACTAGAATCAAGGCATTTCTGCATACTAAGGAAAAAAAAAACAAAACATGCTGGGAAGATGGTCTGTAACAGCACCATAAAAATACAAGAGCAATTTTCACTGCTGGAATCAAAGATATTTTAAACCTGCTTGGTTTGAACTGCTATAATCTAAATTAGTTTCACTATTGAGAGATTTATGGAGAGCCAGTGTAATGATACATGAGGACAATCACAGAAGAACAAGCAGGTATGGGAGGAGCGCCCCTCTCTGTACTAAATTCAATAAGCATGAGGAAAAGACAACGAAAAGGTGCGGCTATTGAATCTCAGGGTTACCATCCAAACTGGCATGGAAACTAAAAATACTAAAATAATTTAGACTCAACTTTCTGAAGTTTACATCAAATTTCAGATGAGAAAAAGTGCAAATTTAGAAATAAATAAAAAAAAATATTGAAAGGAATGGGAAGAAACTTATCAAATAAGATGCCACTAGAAAACCAAAATAAACAGCAAGCTGAATAAATTAGCAAATAGTACTTTCTCGGGTATTTAAGTTTAAAAAAACCTAGTTTACTAATTCCATGGGGCAGGTATGCACCAGGTATAAGATGTTGTAGATTTTCTCTTTTCAGAATAAGATTGGAGACAAAAGGAAAGATGACTAAGGAAAAAAACAAATAGTAATAAGAGGTAGTAAAATCATTTACAAAGAAAGGCTTAGACAGTGTACCAAATACAGATATATTCACTCCCAAATGTCTCTCCACTCTTTTTAAAGTACATGGTGTATGAAAGATTAGGAATGGAAAGTATAAATCTAAGCAAGTGCAATAATTAATGTAGCCAGCTATAGGTGAAAATATTGTCAGAATTTCAAGCTCAACAGTTTAATATGTAACATGATAAAAATGTCATCAGTTCTATATTTGTTATGATATAATTTGGATATATTTTATTTTGTTATTGCATAAAGCCTTGCAAATAAGATTATTCACTAGGAGATATGGCATCTGTATTGACAATATCTCCTCTTCTGCTCTGCAGCATGCATTGAAGAGGGTTTCAGGTACTTTAACACAATTACTACTGCTTTTTTTTTTTTCCCCTTTAAAAAAAAAAAGAATATAAGCTAACACTTCCTTATTACCAAGTAGCATAAAGTTCTACCTCTCAAAATCTTTTAGCTTCTTACGTTGCTTCATGGCTAGTGCACCTAACCCATCCCCCCCCGGGTGGCTGCACAAGACAACTGGCTTTAGATTAAATGCAAACAATCCAGGCTCGAGGAGAAAAGTGAAATAAGCTCCGTAACTGAAGGCGCCTCTCACTGAGAACATCTGAACAGAAGGAACCGAAGATCCAGACCAAGCATAACTATTAACTCAAGGAGTGCCAGTGCAGGGGAGGGACAGATGTAGGCTGGAATGGTGCCAGAAAATTTACAGGTGAAAAATCTATTTATAAACAGCACCCAGAATTGGGAAAACCAGCTTTTAAATAGATGTATTTATAGCAAGATTTTCCACTTAATATATGAGTTTCTGTATTTCATCCAAGCTTCTGCATACACTTAAATGTTGCTCCAAATACGCTATATTCCTGCACCAGGTCATTTTGAGGATATGCTTTGTACACAGCAGCAAAATGTATTCTCAAGAGGAAAAGCTCAGGTATACTGGAGAGGTGCAAATGGGATAAAAAAAGTCAGACTTAGCTATCATATTCCCTAGATAATACTAGATTCATTAGCATATAACTTCTTTAACTTCATTTCTGACTCGTAAGCTCACTGGTTTATTTTCTTATAAGCTGGTTTATTTTTATAGAAATGAAACATGATATAATTTAAACTAAACTTTTCAAGAGTTTCATGATGATAAGCTTATCATTGAAGATTAAACTCAGACTTACTTATATCTGAACAAATTTCCTGTAATAAAAGAAACAAATAGCATTCTGTACTTTCCCATCATTTCCAAGCAACACAATCCGTAATTATACGCAGCACTGAAAGGGGAAAAGAGGGGAAGGAGGTAAAATGGCTTGAAAAACACATGTTCAGGTTCTTTTCATTTCACATGATTTTACTCTTACAGACATATAAAAGTATTTAAAAAGTATTTAAAAAGTATTTTAAAACAGTGACTCTACCTAGTTTCTTAACTACTGCAATGCATACAGTTCTGCACTAGCAATTTTTTTTTTACATTTATTTTAATTTTTATATTTAAATAATATTATAGAAGTGCATATATGGTGGTCCTCCCTGCTTATTATGAACGTTCATCACTGAATTGTATAGAAATGTCTGGGTCGCTTTGAGGCTATTAATTTGGCCCTTTATCAAAGATAATCTTTATTAAATTTAATTCTGTGCTATGACTCAGAAACTCACAAAAAAAGCAATTATTAAGTACTTCCCTTTTTTTTTTTTTTGCAAAGAGATGAAATATTGCTTTCTTTTTCTTATGTTATAGCAGATAACACACGTGGAAAATGGATGAAAGGAATGCTCATAGAACTTTTTCGAAGCCAAGTGTTAATTGCTCTTTTATATCAGAACTAATTCTTCAGTCTTTCCTCAACTACTATAGCAAAAAGACTCTGTAATTGTTTATTAAATTTGTATGAAAATATGTATATGTATTTAAAATACAGCATATATTGTAAACCAGCTCCTAAGGGAATATTATTAATTAGTAATATGGCTAACACTATCCTGGCTATAAATATCCTTTCTTAAATCCACAGTCTGAATTGAGATAGTGAAAATATGGTTGAATAATTAGGAAAGGAGACTTAAGACAGTGTTGTTCATTTTTTTTTTAAATCTTAGAAATACAAGGTCAGATTGAGGAGGTGTTTTAACATACGAGTGAGCAAGACTCATATGCACTGAAGTACCCTGCTTTCTTGAGTGCCACCTTAAAACTGGACTCACTAATTCCAGCTGGAAAGAAGACCCCAGCAGCTGTTAGCCAAGCGCCACCTAAGTTGAACTTGCCAAGCAAATTTCCCATTCAGCACAAATGCAACAGGCTGATTCTGAGCCCAAGTGCAAGAGCCACTGTGATTAGGACTTCAGGACAGTTACCCCACACACACAAACCCACCAAAGACACCCAAACCTGGCAACCAGAACCTTGCTGGCTGTTAGGACAACCCCTGATGGTCTGATGGTCTCACACCCCACTCCTGCTTTTGCTCTAGAATTATGACTGAGATTAGAAATCAGCCCTGTATTCCTGACTGAAGATGTAACTTCATTTTTATCTAAAAAATGATAGCTAGTGTTAATAAGCCTCATCTGTGAACACAAAATTATTAGCTGAATGATGCACTGACTACTGGTTCCTCACCTGTCTTCTGTTCTTCTAGAAAACCTATGGTGAGCTATCTTAACATCTATGGAATAAATAGCCATCACCTTATATTACATGTTTTCCAACTAAAAAAAAATATATAGACCTACAGCGTAAGTATTTGGAACTGAATACAAGTGATGGTGAACCCATTAGTTCCAAGCTATTATTTAACAATAATTAATTCAGTTCTGCATTACTGATTTCAGAAGCATGGAAATCTGTGCTACAAATTCCTTCTGCTTTTCCATTCAATTCAAGTAAAATGTCCTAAATTTAATTTGATGTGTCAAGTATAGGACAACTAAATACCTCATCTTTCAATATATAATAATTCACCTCATCATAGAAAATATGAGTGGACACTAAAGAAACAGCAGTAACTTCACCACTGTTGTTTAGTCAAAGGAAAGAGTGCTCTAAATGGAATTAAATGAGACTAGTTTATTTCTTTTTTTTAAATTCTGTAATTCAAATATAAATTATTTTAATTGAAATGTATTAATTACAATTAAAGATACATTTAATTTAAATAAATTGTCAATGTCTGCCATTTGTTTTAATGCCAAATCAGGATAGATATTGGATATCAATGTCTCATTATGCATTTAAATTCAGCATAGCAAGCCAAGGCAAACACATAGAACTTCATCACACCTCAAGGTGCTGAGTACTCTGATTCTGGTGGCTGCAACTAATCCTACTTAGCAGCAAAGGTAGATTATTTTATTGAATTTAAGCCTTACAGCCCTGTGGTTTATGAGACAGATTCTCCGTTCCAGCTCTCTCCTAGGCAGACCTGACTAACCTGCACTGTTATTTACACTCACCACCACTCAGGCTAAGTGGATTGGATAAAAGTCTCACAATTCTCCTGGATTCTTAAAACTCCCTATAAATAATTTGGGTTGAAAATTTCTGTCTTAACGCGAAATTTTGAAGTCCAGGCTTTTCTGATGTCATCCCAAAGCCTTACTGAGGCATTCTGAGAATTATCATACCTGATAGTGCTGTAGTTAAAAACCCAGATTTTTTCATCTCTCAACTTGGTGATCTCAGGGTACACAAGCTGGAAAATTTTAACTGCTTTCAAATCTGCTCCTGTAGGCCCCTTCACTAGCAGTTCAACTATTACTGTTTATTTTTTCTGCACATGACCAAAATGAGAAAATGGACACCTCTTCTTGCCTGATGCCTCTGAGCATCTACTTTGTTGCATCTGCTACACTAAAAGTTTGCAACTAGCTTCCCAAAAATGTTCTGTGGACAAACATGTGCATGCCAGGTGGGTGACTGTGAATTTATTTTTATTTTGAAATGTTTGGCAAGCTGTGTCCCAGGATTCATCAATCTCAAGGACCCCAAAAGCAAGTCCATCCCAATCCTACACTTCCTTCTGTACAAAGAATAGAAGCAAACCAAAAGCAAACCTGTAATTAATTTATTTGCTTCTACATGGTTCTACCTTTTCTCTGGACACTCTAGACGCCACTGTAATAAACTGCTCCCCTTGAACGTCATTTGTGCTCTTGAATAAATACTGACTCCAGACTGGTAAGGACTATGATTCGTATCCTTATGAAAATGTTTTTGAAGCAAGAGTAGGCTGAGAGCTGCTAGAAGAATCTTTTTGAAATACTGCAATATATACAACTGATACATAAATTACATCTCCTCTGTTACTGAGCCTATCCCACAGCTTTTTCAATACTTGGAAAGCCCCAAATAAGCCTTTCTTAATGCAAGCAGAGCCTTACAAGTGCTACATTTCTGCAGCTGCCTGGGGAGTTTACCAGGTCTTCTTCTTTCAAGTGGAAATTTCACCTCATCGATTGTCTTCATTTCGGTTAATTTTAGATTGACAGAGATTAACTGTCTCAGAGAGTATTTGTAAATATATCAGTTCTTGTTAAACATTTAAGCAGAAACTTAAATGTAGCAGAATTAAAGATATGCTATAGAAGCCTATCCAGTAGCTTTTCAAACACTGCCAGGTGCACTGCATAAACCAAGAGCATTTTCTCCAAGTTTTGTCCTATTGACAAAGCAATCTTTCCTGCACCCCTCTGTAAAAGAACCATCACGAGTCCCAAGTGGGCTGTGACCCTATAGGGCCATTTCCCAGCACCAACTTAAAATATGCAGAATGAAGGGAAAAGGCTGTATGTGCTACAGAATGCAACGCACCATCAAATCAATTTTATACAGCCAACACAGTATTTGAAAATGTTGCCTTTTTTTCCTTCTGTTTTTTGAACTCAAAATATCCGAGAAGAGCTTAGGGACTGGTCAAAGGCTCAAGCATGACTTCTTTGAGTATCTCTTCTGTATCCTATTGCATCTCTTTGCTTCTTGTAATTTCTGAATTTTCTATTTCCCCAAACATAATTCACAGAGAGGAAAAACTATGCATTTGAGAGCTTCCCATCAGAAAATTCTTCAGGTTGTTTCAGCAGTGCACTAGAAAAAATCTCTTTCATTCTTTTTTTATTATTTTTTTTCAGTATCCCTATCTTAGTGGATGTTCTGGTTCTTATTTTGCAAGAGGTCACAATCTCAAAGACGTTCAGCAGAGGAACATGAATCTATCTTGATTCAAATCCACAAAAGTTTTAGTGGCTAAGATTTCCTAAGTTTTCTAGGTCTTAAAAGACAGGATCTCACCTTTTCCTTACTTTACTAGAATCAACTGTTATTTGACTATAATTTTGTTTTCTGCCTTTGGAAAAACATTCGCTTCTTCCTAACTAACTCCTGCTAACCTTTTTTTTTCCCACCAGGGCCATATGTTTGAAGATTTGGAAAACAGAATTTCCACAGATCACAAAAAAAAAAAAAGAAGAAGAAGAAGAAAAAATGCCAAGACACCAGGTTCTCAAGCATTGCTGAATATTTGTAAGTAGAAAATAATTTTTAGAAAGATGTCAGACACTTGCAACTCTACCTTGAGCTTGGAAGAAAGGCTAGAGATGGAAATCATAACTGTTCAGCTTCAATCTGCTCTATTTTTGCCAGACTTCTAGAAAAAAGCTAGTGCTTTCATCGAGACAAACTGACTACTTGATTCAAGAAGCTTTTTTTTTCATGATTTGTAACTTTCCATGGGTACTTACTTGACAATTAAGAAAGAAGGTCTGTCTTGGTGGATGGGCAAAGTCTTCAAACAAACAGAATATGCCATTGTTTGAAGTAGAGAAAAAAGGTATGACTATGAAAATTAATAAAATTATTGTTGATATATCCACTGGATATTATTACTCGGTATCAGTTGCTATCTTGACTCCTCAGTTTGGGACTGTCTGCCATTAAATTTGTAGTCAGGATCAGTTATTTTCCACCTATAGTCCATTTATTATTTAAACTAACCCCATAAGGCACTTCCACAACTAAAAGAGACCATAACGACACAGAAAGTTTTCCTGTTGTATTCCTTCTTGATGCTGTGAGGACCTGTACACCATCCAACTGTCAATACCTCCGCAGTTCTTGACACATCCCACAGATCTGTGCCGTGGAGGGAATTGCTCA
The DNA here is from genome assembly GCF_036417535.1 of Chlamydotis macqueenii. Classification (NCBI taxonomy): domain Eukaryota; kingdom Metazoa; phylum Chordata; class Aves; order Otidiformes; family Otididae; genus Chlamydotis; species Chlamydotis macqueenii. The sequence goes on from NC_141558.1 coordinate 28,030,182, forward strand.
CTCACATGTGAGGCTAGGGCAATACTGAGAATAGCATCCAAACTATATTCTACAGCATGAATAAGCACCTTCCTATAGCATGAATCTTTAGGAATCCCAGGCCACTGAGAACAAAGGGAAAGGAACAGTGGAGACTGTCCCTCAACGGAGGAAAAGCAGGTTAGGAAGCACTTAAAAAAACTGAACATACATAAGTCCATGAGGCCTGACAGGTTGCACCCATCAACGCGGAGGGAGGCGGCTGATGCCATCGTGAGGCCGCTCTTAATTATCTTTGAACACTCATGGCAATTAGTAGAGGTTCCTGAAGCCTGGAAGAGAGCAAATATTGCTCCTATTTTCCAAAAGGGCAAGAAAAAAGATCTGGAGAACTACAGGCTGGTCAGCCTCACCTGAAGGTCATGGAGACAATTCCCATAGAAAGCATTTCTTAACACATGAAGGACAAGAAGGTGACTGGGAGCCATCAACATGGAGTTACAAAGGGGAAATAATGTTTGATCAAACTCGTTGCCTTCTACAATGACATAACTGGCATGGTGGATGAGAGGAGAGCCATAGAAGTTGCTTACCTTGACTTTAGTAAAGTCTTGAACACAATCTTCCATAACATTATTATAGACAAGCAGACAAAGTACAGGTTAGATTAGTGGACAGTGAGGTGAACTAAAAACTGTCTGGATGACTGGGCTTATGGGTTATGATCAGTAGCCCAAAGTCCAGCTGGAGGTTAGCCACTAGTGGTGTACTCAAGGGGTCGATGCTGGGTCCAACACTGTTCAACATCTCTATTTAGGACCTGGATGATGGGACAGAGTAGCCCCTCAGCAAGGCTGCAGTTGATACAAAATGAGGAGGAGTGGCTGATACACCAGAGGATTGTGCTACCCTTCAGAGGGACTTTGGTAGGCTGGAGAAATGGGCAAAGAGAAATCTCATGAAGTTAAACAAGGGTAAGAGCAAAGTCCTGCACCTGGGGAGGAATAACCCCAGGCACCAGTATATGCTGGTGGGTCATTGGCTGGAGAGCAGTTTTCTGCAGGTTTACAAAAAAAAGGACCTTGTGGTTCTGGTGAACAACAAGCTGACCAGGAGCCAGCAATGTGCCCTTGGGGCAATGGTATCTTGGGCTGTATTAGGAAGAGTATTGCCAGCAGGTCAAGGGAGGTGATTATTCCCGTCTACTCAGCACTGGTAAGGCCTGGGTTATTGTGTCAGGTGCTGGGCTCCCAAGGGCAAGAAAGATATGGACTTACTGGACAGAGACCATTATAGAGCCACTAAGATGATTAAGGAACTGGAGCATCTTTTGTACAAGGAGAGGCTATGAGAGCTGGGGCTGATCAGGGAGATCTTATCCAAGTGCACAAATATCTGAAGGGAGGGACTGAAGACGAGGGAGTCAGACTTTTCTCAGTAGTGCCCACTGATAGGACAAGAGAACTGGGTGCAAATTAAAACACATGAAATTTAATCTGAACACACAAAAACTTTTTTTTTCTTTCCTGTGAGAGTGTCTGAGCACTGGTATAGGTTGCCCAGGGAGGCTGTGGAGCCTACATCCTTGGAGATATTCAAAAGCTATCTGGACATGGTCCTGAAAAACCTGCTCTAGGTGGCCAGCCCTGCTTAAACAGGAGTATTGGATCAGATGACCTCCAGAAGTCTCTTCCAACCTCAACCATTCTGTGATTTGCTGATTCTGTGACAGGAAACTATGTTATAAATTATTTGTCAGCTTAAAATCAAGTTTAATGTTCATACTAGTAACTTGTACAAAACTCTGCAGTTGCCTGACTCATTTCTTAAGCTGAATTAAACAGTCCTTGAATGTGGGCTGGAGTAATTTTGAAAGAGGATCTGTTCAACTGTCATCACACTCTTCTGCAAATGTAAATTAATTCTTATTCACAGCATCACTCCCACCTCCTTTAAGATGTAATTCAATCTTCATATTACTTCTATTTCTCTTAGGTCTGAGATTTTGTTGCCATGCAAGTTTCAGATTATCACAGTAGAACATGCCCAGCTAAGACATTTTTGTTAAGACAGTACGCATTTACAGCCATGTTTTCAAAGCACACAGTTGTGCAACCACAAAAGACTGGAAACACAAAAACCTGTATTTGTACAGGATTCTAAATCTACAAGTTCTATGGGCATTGAGGGGGGGTCTATATTTGTACTAATCTTGTAATCACAAACACAGATTTTGCAAGGAACTAATGTTCATTGCTCTGAAAATGCATTTGCATTTTTCAATATGCTACATATTTTCTTTTTCTGACTGTTTTTAAACACAGTCATAAGTTAATGAAGTATCAAACCTTTAGTTAGTTTTACCTATTACATTTACTGCTTTTAATTACATTGCAGTAGCATAGTTGACGATTCTGTCCCATGGCATACAAAATCTAAGAAAGTGTAAGTGAACTCACAAGCTTTATGAATGCATTTACATTTAAAAATCAGTCAATAAACATATTCAGCACTGGATTATCCAATTTGTTTCCTGCAAACAAAATCCTTGGATTTTAATTTTTCATTCCTCAAGTGATATGTATTCTAACTGCAATTTAAAATATTTCTGCTCCTACAGCTAATATATAAATGTGTTTATTGATCCTCTGTACTGCCAAATATTTTGTGTTTTTATTAATGTGGAATGGAGTTGCTCTATAGTAATTAGGACATATAATCCTGCTTTACAGAAAAGCTTTGGGGTGCAAAAGCACAATAGAAGAAATATGCATGACATTTTCTCTATAAAATTCAACAAATAGCTAGCTATTAAGTCAACGATCTGAGCCTGTAGGCTAGTGTAACTAGGACAAAGGTTTTTGGCAAAGTCAGTGCTAGGATCTGATTTTCACAGTAACCTACGAGAAATGTTAGATTCTTTTTTTCTCCTGTAAAGACAACAGCTTTCTGTTTCGTTGCTGAAATCTGATAGAATAGTTTAATTATCTGCAAAACTTTGCAGTCCTCCTTCTATGGTTCTTGTATATCTCTACGATTTGACTTGTTTGCTATTCAGCGGTGAGTGCTGATGTAGAAAATACAGTGTATTACTACAGTGGAAACTATGGAAACTAGTTGTCACCAGTGATATTGCAAGCTGCCTTCCAAAACAGATGTTGGATAATGAATTTCCTGGATTAAGATAGCAGAGTACTGCAGCACTCACTTAAAGTTAATACACCAGATGTATAAGTTACGGAAAGATGCTCCTCCATTTAAGACACTGATGTGATTAAAGAGGTTTTGAAGTAGAAGTAAGACATAAATCATTATACATCATCAGTACTTCTCATTTTAACGCAAGTACCAAGCCTAATATAAAATTACAGTGTATATATTTCACATTCATCTGGCACAGACTAAGATGATGCAATAACAAACCAATTCACCAGTTCCTAATTTTAAATTTTTCATATGTATCTAGTGTTGAGTACTAGCACAGTTGTGCTCCGCAGAGACAGAAACAATTAATGAAGTTTTCATAATATCATATGCTTTTTGCCCAGGTGTACTGTTTCATTCTAGGCACAGTATACACCCTTGCTAAGGATTTATCGAGGTTGTAGGGTGAAAGGAAAATGGATCTCAAACACGCTCCCATCCAAAAGTAAAACTTAATTGCAATGTCTTCCGTCTGGATCATATACGCAGATTTTTGTTTTTCACATAATCACCCTAGAATGAGGGTTTTTTTATTTGTGTGAATGATTCTGTAACAGATTGATTTTTTTTTTCATTCCATGAAATAAGAAATGAAGTGCTACAAGATGGATAATATGGTAATTATTTAAAAACATATTACATTTATTAATATGTTTCTTATCAGAGAAATTCAGTTCTTTCAGTGTCACTAAAGCCTGACTATAATATGATAATGACACTTCAGGCTATTATCCTCCACCACTTTATGTCCACTTAGGCCTCCAGATAATAAAATGCTTAAGTAAGAGATTCTCTTGACTGCTGTAGCATTTTCTACATATGATTAAGTACTCATGATTACACTGTTGCACTGATTTATGCCAGTTTAGCACAAGGACATTTCCTATCAATTATGTTTGGCTGAAGTATTAAATATTACATGGCTTCCCCCTAGGCCAAGATTGCACTGCTATTTCAATGCTGGAAAAGATCAAACGCAACAAATATGTATGTATGTGTGTGTACATATACAAACATATATATGCATATGTGTATACGTACGTGTGTGTGTATATATATATATACATAAAAATATCCTTATGTATTCAAAGACTTCCAGATAACTTGTGTGCTATTACAGATATCTGCTGTTTTAGAGAACTTCTCTTGTCCTTACAGAACAAACAAGAAAATTTTAAAAAAGAATCCATTTTCTATTATCTGTTGTTTTTAAGAGAGAATTCTAATTACTTCAGCATTTTGTTTTAGGTCTCTGCTGGTAGCATTATACTTCAGCAACTTAAAGGAGTTTTTGCAATCGTATTACCTATATTCAGCTGTTAGTTATTTGAAGGTCAGCACTAAAAGATTACCGTTCTATATCAAACACAATAATTCTGTAAGAATTGCCATAATGGGGAAGGGATCTAGAAATCCCGACTTTTTATTATGATGACTGTAACTTTGAAAGTTATTCCAATCATCTCTTGTGTGTTTATTTACATACATACATACATACATACATATATATATATAAAATGCTCATCATCTTCCTTGTGAGTTTTCTTTCAGTCTTCATTTTCTCAGTTACTTTTTTTCTGAGTGTTTTCCAGCTATGCTAGTCTGCTGGTATGGCTCTGCCTCACAACAAGTGAATGACTCCATGCATATTCTCATTAGCACCATGTAAATTTGGTGCTAGGACTGGAGTTTAGTCTTCAAATCCATTCCCCAGCAGGAAATGTATACATTTATGCAATTCAAAATAAAGAAGAAACATAGTTAGGACTCATTAACTGATCCCTTCAATTACAAGTTTCTGTTTAAAACTGCTTCCAGTTTTGCAGGTATTAAAAATCTCACCAAACACGTATACAAACAAAGCAATTAGCTAAGCAACGTGTGGGCTGCACTATGCAATGCCTGTTTCTGCCTAAAAGTGTAAATTATAATTGTCTGCAGAGTAGAATACACATAAAAATAAGAATACAGGAATCATTTTGAGATATGTCCCCTGGTAGGGATGTTTACCTGACTTTGCAGGAACTTTCTATAAGGAAGACAGAGGAATAATAGACAGAGTAAAGAATTTCAGGGATCTTCTATGACAGTTTATAACTGAACTGGACAAGAGAGCCTTGGGTAGACTGGAGACCTTAGGACAGAGGATGTCCTCACATGAGGAAGTCCTTCTCTGGGCTGCTCTCAATCCATTCTCTGCTCAGTCTGTATTTGTGCCTGGGGTTGCCTGGACCCATGTGCAGGACCTTGCACTTGGCCTGGTTGAACTTCATGAGTTGTGCTTTGGCCCACCTCTCTGCCCCATCAAGGTCCCTCTGGATGGCATCCCTTCCCTCCAGTGTGTTGACCGCATCACACAGTTTGGTGTCATATATATTCGTCTGGTTCTTTACGGTATCACAGGCTCATTTAAAATACATCAATTTGTCCTGTATTTAGTGATAAATCATCTGTGGTGGCTTTGGTGTTTTGCATTTTTTTTTCTTTTTTTTTTCAGAAAACATATCAGTGGTTCATTCTATAACAGTATAGGAAAAGTGTCAGCTCTACAGCACGCTTGCCATCTAACACAACTAGATTGCTCATTCATCCAGATCTTTCAAATCTATTAGGTTGACAGAAAAGGTACTTGAAGGCTTTCAGAGGCCAAATTACTAAAATTCAAATACAGTCTAAATTACTGAATACTTTCATGTGATGTACAAGTCTGCTGGGCACTGGCCATAAAGTGACCTTGGCAGAGCTATTTACAGCAACGTTTTAGATGCACAATTTAACCTGGAGCAAATAAAATCCATTTATCACATCAGAGCCTGCATAAGTAAACCCGCTCGTTCTTGGGCTTTGGCACTCACTCAGTAAAGATCACAAAACCATCACAAAGGTCCCATAATCATAGGCTAAAATGTTATGTCTGCATTCATAGAAATGTCCTAATCAGCTGATAAAATTCTGTTTACTATAAAGATTTCATAAATGTTTTAGGAAGACTGCCACAAGATGTGTCATGTTATAGAACAAGAATTGTTATTAGTATGATAGAGTTGTAACACAGTTATGTACTGCAGTATTATAACACTCTTCATTTGCTTGCTTAAACAACTGTACAAGCCCACTCACCTAAGCCAGTTAAACCACAGGTTTCTTGATTTTTACTCTGAGGATGATGCAATATTCATCACTGTATTAGATGTGGCAAGGAAAGAAGCTGCTTTTATGTATTCTATAAGAAGCAACACCACATACTACTTGTCAGGAAAATACTTCTATTCAGTGCCACAGTAAAGTCTGAAGATTGGCTCTCATTACAAATTACTTTTTTTTTTTTTTCTACTTAACAGAAAAATCTGAGGAATGCAAAATCAGGGAAAAGAGACATCTGACTTCAGTGAAATTCCTCTAAAAAAACTCAGTCTGAATGCCTTTAACGCAAGTTTGAAGAACAACCTATCAGAAGTTATTAAACTTTCTTTTAGTAACTAAGTCAGGCTGTGCCAGTTCGAGTAATCATTGTCTGGAACATCAAAGAAATCCAGGAGTCATAACTTCTTATTTGAAATGAAAATGTAACATTTCTAGGCTTTCTCCCCTGTAAAGATAGAGCTGACAGAGTAATCTTATTGCTGCCGAGGCATGTCATTGGAGAAGAGTGTGTCATTCGAGGATTTCCTTCCCACCTCCATCAAAAGGCTTGTGAGAAACCCAGTTAAGAAAATCCAGAGGAAAAAGAGCAACGTGTCTTCATTTAACTCAGTCTTCTTCTGTTCTGTTTGTGGGAAACCCTGAAACCGCTACCTTTCTAGGACTTAAATTTCTTCCTTGAGTCATCTCCCACTTCTTTGTCCCAGAAAGCTAAAATCTGTTCACCATGCTCAGGCCAGGAAAAATTAGCACTTACATGAACAAAGGAAAGTAATTTAGCCTGGAGCCACTGGAGACTATTCAATGGGGAGAGGAGAGACAAAAAAAAATGGTGGGTTTATCTGGAAGAATGGAGAAGATTTTTGGATATCAGAGAGGGGATTCCAGGGTAATCTGATCCTTGTATTAGCAACACATGCAATCACCTGCACTGACAGTTTGCTTTGATTTTTCACATTACCCAGGGGCCGTGTGTGTGAAACTATGGGTATGCATTTACAACCATTGGCGAATAACCTTGCAATATCTTGTGACCCTATCCTCCAACCTCCTGCTTCCCATTTACTATGTGGTAGAGATCTTTGACAACTAGCATAAAGCCTGTGGAAGCAGTGTATGCACTCAGGTCCACTTCTCATATATGAATACAGTATTAGAAGATATATGTTGTAGTTTCCTACCTTTATGGAGGGCTAGAATCACTAAACATAAACTCCAGTTTAACTCATGTACACATACAAGTTAAAAATAATTTTTAAAAATGAAATCAAGAACATTTTAATTCATTTTTTGTTTAAAATGTTTCTGCCAGTTGATTAATTTTAATCATAAGCAGACTAGTAAGCAACAATATTGTTTACTGAGTTCCTTCATTGATTGTGTGCATAAATAGTTCCTGCTTGATGTCAAATACATTATATTTAATATCTGTTTACTTGAATTATTCTATTTAATCAATGTTTATTTGAAAGATTTTTGAATTACATTGCTAAGAAATTTTATATAGTGAAAAACTCTTTTGATTAATCATGTCACTGTTTTGAAAAATATTGTAAACATTAAAAAGAATCACTGAATGCATCAGATTATGAGCAAAATTATTATTATTAAACTTGTCACTAAACGTAGAGACTGTCAGTTATAACTGCTATCACCTGCCTCTTACTTTTTATTAACATTGGTAAAAGAGAAAAAAGCACTGATGATGGGGTGCTGCAGCTGCTGTGAAAGCACCACTGGTCTCCAAGAGGAGCAGGCTCCCAAACACCAGTTTGCTTCCCAGAACTTCTGGAGTGCTTCCCTCATCCAGCTCTGTGACAAAACAAAGTAACCTACAGGTTTATTTTGTGGTGTGAAAATGTGCTGTTACAGCTTTTGGTCTCTTGCATACAGAGATTTTTTTCTGCTTCCCCACCCTCCCAGTGACACTGCCGTCCTTCAGCGTTTCTGACATCTTAAGAAACAAGCTATTCCTTAAATGCTCATCTCAGCACAAATTTGTCAAGACTCACTGTTCTCTCCCCATTCTGTAGAGCACATCACTTCTTCCGACAACCACAGGAGCCTGCATGACCCAGGCATGGAACAGCAAAGAAATAACTTGCTGACTTTGCTTGTAAAGTTGCACGCGTCGTGATCAACTAACTACTTAGAGGACACAAGTACAGCCTCCTGTTTCTCTCCTAAAAGCTGTCAAAAAAAATGAGGGCAGCAATGTCTTGGAGTTCTTGTTCAGAAAACCACCACTAAAGACACTGAATGGACTAGCAGCAACAGTATTTCCAACAAGTATGCAACTGCATAGGAGATGGAGGCAGCAAGGTCCAAGAAGCCAGGCTACAAGAATGGGCAAAAGCTTGGGATGGTACACAAAATAGTCAAGCTTGTGCCCATCATGCTGAGCCATTGCATGGTAGACTTAAAGCTGAAAGTGAGCATGAATTTTCAAGCAAAAAGCTCTGTAGTAAAACTGTGGAGGTAGCAGTGATTCCAGTCTTGACAGCTCACCCTCTGCAGCCCCCTGCAATCACACAGGTGATGGTGTCTGTGGCCATGACCAGCGCTGGAGCTGTGAGCCCTGTGCAGCATGGAAGAGAATTAGAGCTCCTCCTGCACTGCCACGCACCCATCTTTCCTACTGCCAGACGGAAAGGACCTGTGGCCTGCATCTTGGTTAAATTATCTAGTCATTTATAGCAGCATATAGTGGAATTGCATTACATCCAATAGAGTTATTTAGGATTTACAACCGGGGTAAATAAGAGTGAAATCTGGCCATTTGTCTGAAGGTCAAAGTAAGGGCAGGCACTTAAGCTCTGTGCTAATCAAAAACTTAAGCTATTTAAAACACTAGATGAAGAGTATACATACAAATTTACACTGAATGCAACTTCTGATCTTAGAAACAGAACAAAAAAGCAGAGAGGGAAGAAACAGATGGTGTGCAAAATATCACCAGCGAATAAACAAGACATAAGGAACAAAGCCTTCACAAAAACAAGAACTGTCAAACAAGTATCGACTGTAGCAAAGACATGCTCGGGCAGACACGGGTTCCACAGGCATCTCACGGTGCCATGGGGCGCATTACCGAGACACAGGCTTTGTCAGGATGTCACTGGGTTACGGTGACTCCAGCAGCACCTGGGGGACTATCTGCATCCTCCCCAGCTGCTGCTCTTTGCCACTGCCATCGTCTGTCCTGTCAGTCTGCCCTAAGTTTGGTCATGGGTTTTGCAATGCCACAGGTGAAATCTGCTGTGTGGGAGTAATTTCCCCTCCTCTTGCCAGTCACTGCTCACCCTGCGATCACTCCTTGTTTCTCCTTTCTCAATCCCATCTTTTTCCTCTGGTCTATTTATACCCTTTCACCCTTGTTATTCTGATTCCACCTGTTATTCCAATCTTGCTATCATCATCATTCTCACCTCTTTTTCCAAGGAGACACGATTTTTCTCAGTTGAAAATTAGGAGGAGTTTGCTAAAGGAAAGAATTAAAATTCTCTTCCACCTCATGGCATCGACAACGGACACAGAAGAGTATCACTATCTGAGATCAGATAAGTCCCACTTAAAACCTTATAACTCGTAGTTTAGGATGGGAACACTTCATCACAGGACTACGGGCTAGGAATAGGGCATCCAGCTATTTTAGCATGGATCAGTCATCATGTTTGTAAGACGGGACAAATGAAGGGGCATGTAACAGAATAAGGGTACCTGAGGATAGTCTTAAATTAACAATCTCTCTAAAGGCTCCTTTTCCTAAAGCTTCCTTTATTCTTCTACACAGGATTCACTCGTTTTCATCTCCTGGGAAAACAGTGGGCACTATAAGATAATAAGTTCAGTTCCTGCCCAATACTTCTTTTTTCTCTTTCTTAAAGAACAGTCCTTTTTTTTTCCCGACATACTGGATAAATGACCTGCCAATATTCAACTTGTAGCTAAGTCTATACCCTTGGGCTACAGATATTTTAAGAAGTCTGTTATGTTTAGTACAGCCATCTGTCTATTGTTTCTCATAGTTATAATTCTTCTTTTTTCCCTGCCTGAGTGGTTCACCTGTATCATTGTCATCATCATCATCATCACTTGCTGTGCTTCTTTGATCTAGTCTGTCCATGCACACTATTTCTTAGCAATGAATTTTTTCTGCATTTCAGCAACAGGTTACAATAATCTACATATCTGTACATACATTGTAGCATATTGCTAAGTGATGCAATATTTCAAGAGGCATTGCTTATTTTACCAACTAAGACACAAATATTATGGTCAACAGTCATCCCTGTCCTTGATGTTGAAAAAATATTTATGTAAGATTGACAATAGATTTGTAAGTAATTACAAAGAAAGGAATTTCATGTAATTTTAAGTTTCTTGCTTTTTTCTCTCCTTCGATGCCATTTTCTGAGTTGCTGCCACAGATTCTTTTCTCACAATTTGAGAAGGCTCTGATGTAGATATGCTAAACCCCATTACAGCAGAAAAATCATTAGTTAACAGAAATCTTTCTCATAGATTTATTTTTTGCAGCTTCTTCATTATAAGTTGAGATCAGTAGACGGAACAAGTGGATCATATTATCGACTTACAAAACTTTTTATATTTCAAGCTGTTATACCTAATTTATCTCTATACTCCCCTATGAAACAGGCACAGTAACTAAGTATGATTATGCTCATTTTCCTAATTAAGTATCAAGTTGCATCAATGTTAAATATGTTCCATTATGTTATACAGTGAATCAAAAGTAGGAATTCTTACCCCTCCTCAATGTTTGACTACAAGTTCATGGGGATCTGGGAACTTGACTACAAGTTCATGGGGAGCTAATTTGATTTTTTTTTTTAATGAGGAACATATTTAGTCATCAGGACTAAAAGGGTTAAAACAACATGCCCACTAGCACCCCCTTAATATGCCAAACATTCCTAGTTATGTGATGCAGAACCCCTATGGGACTATCCCACTCTTGCCCTCATCCAAACTATTTGGCTTGTCCATTCCCAAGATAAAAGATAAACTATGCACTAAAAAGTTTCCCCTCTGCATAAGCAAAATGCAAAATATGGAGATGTTGAAGCATGTGCAAGTCACGACGCAAAATACATTATTTTATTTCTACTTATTATCACATTAGCCTTTTTTTTTTTTTTTTGCTTTTTTTAGCATACTGATAAGAGTAAATACTAAAAGGCTGGAAACAGATAGAGGAATCCACACACAGAAGCATGGTTTAAGCATAAGATTTCCTGTACTGAATATTGGGTCAAAGCTATCATCATTGTAATTGCAGAGTAGCTCGTGGAGCTTTCACAAATGTGAATAACAGTGTAAAGGGCAGGTACATTATTTATAAATTAATTTCCCCTGGCCCTGAATAAAAAGATAATAATCATAAAGGACTCATTTTTCCTCTTCTTCATTCAATCATATCAGTAAAAATATCAGTTTACAAAGCACATAAAGTTTCATTTGGATCCAACAGAAAATAGCAATTATTTCTTGCTCTTTTGGACTTTTACTCCCTGGTTTCTTTTATCCCATTAGTAGGTCTTAAAGCCAACTTGTGCTTCCAGACTTGAGCTTTATAGGGAAACTCTCCTAGTTCTCACATTGATGAATTCTAGGAGGTTGTGGCCTGACTCACACATCAGACATCAGTCACGTGTATCACAAAGATGAGCATACCAAACTTTCTTTTTCAAGAACAGGAAAAAGAGCATAACTAATAACTCAGTAAAACACAGACATGAAACATTTTTCATGATGAAATGGCCATCCTCTTTTCTACAGTTCTGTTTTATTTTTTAAACAAAGTTAAGTGTTAGCCATTTGTTAAAGGAATTAAAATTGGGGAAAAAAAGTATTGAGATATTTGGATCCAAATTTGTTACATCAGATATTTTGAATGATTGCAAAGAGAGATGAATGACTGAGTTAGAAAGCTGAATTCATGAGATACATTCAAAGTAGGGCTCTCATTTTTAATGGCATATGCTAGACAAGTGATTCCCCCTCTGTCTCTGGAAGACACAATAAATGATGAAACAAATTCAAGTTTGATGGCATCAGTGCACAAGTGTGCATTCATAGCACACTTCAATGAAGATACCAGCTTCCTGTATTAAGTCACACCAGTCAGATGCCAAAGAAGCTGAGGATGCACACCATTAAACACCAAAATCTAGGACTTTCTAACAGCAGAATAGCTATCAGTTGGTGGTGGGAGAATCCCTCTGGGCTTCCCCTCCTCTTCTGGCAGAGGGGGTGCTGTGGCAGTGGGACTGCTGCCACACAGCTCTTGCCACTGAGTGCCTACGTCCCAGTATATAGAGACGAAAGTGTTTACCTTTGCTGCTTATTAGCTGTCTTTAACGAACTACGGAAAAGAAGACAGGAGTTTGGTGCTAGGGCATTGAAATGTTGAAAAGTTTGTCAATGCTCTTTGGTTTTTAAGGTCTAAAACATAGACATCTAAATTTCTCTGTTGAGATTCTATTTATTATTTTATCATCAGTCTTTGATATTGAAATACTATCCATACTGGTTTTCTCATGTGAAAAACCTTTGTTCACAGATAAGACATGGTAAGCAAGAAGCTCCTGGCTTTTGTTGGTATTCATTCCTTTTCTAGAACTACCTAATCTCTTTCAGAGGTATCTAATATCTGTTAGAGGTATTTTTTTATCCTTTAGAGGTACTTCTGAAGACAATGTGTTGTTAGCTTTGGCATGTACTAATTACACAAGCAGGCATGGAATTTCAGAAACCTCTTCTGGGGCCAATATGCTTCTGGACTGCCCTATAGTGGATGGGCTCCATTTGCATAGCGGGCTGTGATTTTTAAATTTTATTTCAGAGTTAGGATGTAATGAAAATACTTGTTAGGATACTACGTATACTGAGTCAACGGATTAGATGGACAATGGATGGGGAAGAGTTTCTGCTGATGATACTACCTCTCTTCCCTTCACACAAATGTACGCTGAGGAATTGTTCCCCCATTAAAAATATCCAAAGTGTTACAAAAATAAGAAGAGTTTTAATTAAATAATCTTAACAATGACAACTTTGCCCTTCTGAGTATTTGTATGTCTTCTGAACTTCTCTCTTCTCAAAAAGCTTACCTGTAATTTAGCCACCACCATTTCACCGAGACTCATCATCAGGCAATCGTACGCTGCAATAGCAAGGAAACCTACTGATCATTCTAATTAAGTTACCCAATAACGATAAGTTACTGATTTAGGTCACTGCTGTATGATAACTGACTGTTTTTTGTTTTTTTTTTTTCTCATAAAACTATGAAACATACAGATTTATTGATAGAGCTACCACAGGTTAAGCAGGTCTGATGTTGGTCAATAAGCAGGTCTGATGTTGGTCAATAAAATCTGAAAATAATTAGAAAATATATTATCTCTGTCAGATTTCTTTTGGCACAAACATGCACAAAAATTGTACTGTGCAGGCAGTGCCAAGCTGGATAGCTTTGTATGCTAATTCCAAAATGAGGTATGGAATTTATGACAACCATCTGCTGAGATCTCTTCCTCAACCTGCCCAAGTGAAATTAAAATATTGATCAAAACAGTTTCTTTGTGAAAGTGGAAAATTTAACAGTAGTTACCTACACTTGCATGTTATAATGTCTGCCTTCTCTTTATAAAGTGTAGATAATAAAACAAGAATTTTCTACATGTAAGATCAAGTCTGCCTTTTTCTTATTCAGTGTTCTTGAATACTGAAAGTCATAGACACCAAATTTTAGAGTAAGGCAGAGACAGCTCTGAAGTTGTAACTACAATCCTGAACTTTTCCTGTTCAGATTTGCCTGATATTGAAGGCAACAAAACTTCATCCATTCCCTATACTTTTTTTTTCCCCAAGTTCACCAGAGAACAGACTTGTGTGCTGGCAACCATTCATAACCGGCTCAGGCTCAAAAGGTATAAGCTTTTCAGCTTGATTTCTGAACACCAGGTCTACCTTCATTGCAGCGTCTTGAGAAGCTCTGTCTAGTACATATCAACACACACCCAATGCACACTTACAGCATCAGGTGTCTCACAAAATGTACCTGCTGGTGTTGCTCTCTCTAAACTGCAAAAAGCAGTGAGAGAACACTGCACATGAAGCAACAGCTTCCCTCCTGGAGCTTCTGCTCTGCAAGTCTGGAATCAGCTTTGCTTGATGGGAGTTCAGAACCACATTTTATAATTTCCCAGGACATTGTCAACCTATACACTAGGAGATGAGCAGAACAGCATGAAGGAGAGAAGACACATCCCACTCTTCCTGTTGCACTAATACAACCTGCAGATAAGAATTTAATATCCCCTAAGCTGAGGACCACTCTCTGGGTATGTGTTTTAGCCTCAGTATTACAGTAGTAACATTAGCTAAAAGTTAATTCTTCTCCTTGTCAGTTAGAATTTTATTAAAATTACTTTGAAAAGAGAATTCCTGTACCCTGGCTTATGCTTTCAGGACTTTTAATACATTTATACTCAACAATGAGCCCTGAGTGGAATGACCACCTTATCAACACTCCAGACTTCATGGTCCTGTTAGAACTTCCTTTTCTCTTTGTTCAGGGAATATTTCCAGTTTCTCTAAGCTTGAAATATAGCAAGTAGAATACTGAAATACCTATCTCTATTTTTTGACTACCATACAACCCTCATAGCTTCTCTACAAGCAATTGAAGGTGAAGGTTTCCAAACATGACAGGTTTACAGAATACAAGCATGAATTAATATTAGTCATACTAAACTAAGAAAAGATAAGTTAGATTTGCTTTAATTGTCTCTAAACAGTTTAACAACTATAGGTGTGTTCCATGATTTTAAATTTTTTGAAGAATTACCAGAGAACAGGGTGGAGAACATTTACTCACTGACACAAAGAACTGCATACCCCTACAGTACATTCTTAAAATTTCTTGTTTCAGTTCTCCCCCAGGGATTTCACAGCTGCCAGCAATGTTTTGACAGCATTGTAAATAAAAAGGTATGGAGTGACTTCTGTATGTTCTCTGTAGTCTTCAATGGTAGAGATATGAATTGTACAGGAGTCTACAATTGCTAAAACAAATATTAATATATATTCAATAAAGTACAATATTTAATTGCAAAAGTAAAAATAGGCTGCTAAAGCATTCAGGAAAATCTGCTTTAACTAGTAGTTTTATTAACTAACTTTTATTAACTAGTATTTTTATTTAATTTCTTTATGAAATTTTAGTTACAGCTGAAAGACAGGAAAAGTATTGGCCTATATTGCTATCCATTATCTTTGATTTCCTGTAATATTCTGAAAATATATGCTTTATATGAATTTTAATACATACATAGAAAGGGTGGAAGGAATGGCTTTTCCAACAAGAACGCTTGCTAGTAACCATACAGATTTAATAGTGCTCAAGATACATAGTCTACTCAAAAACATTGCTTGTAGAACCATTGTTTTATCGGTTACAAAAGTAGGAAACTATACAGTGAATGAGAAAGGAAAGCATGAGATAGACAATTCAGTTGGACTGGGCAAGTCACCTATGTTAACTCTTAGTCTTAGGGGTTTCAGTTTCTAAATAGAGATTCCTAGGACTTGACTTAATATCATTCAGCAATCAAAACTGCTAAGTCAATGAGATCCTTGCTACAATGAAGAGAGTTTTCTCAAAGCTCTTAATGTTGAATTATCTGGTCAATGAGGTTAAAAACACCTCAGATTAAGTACTCCACAGGAGTGAAAACATCAACCCTAATATCCCAAAGAGCTCAATATGAAGTGACAGTTAAAAACCCAAAAAAGCTTCAGGAATCATCAAAAAGGGTACTGAGAACAAGACAGTTGATTTTATTTGTTATGTAAAATCCTGTGTATCAAGTGAAATTCTGGTCTGCTCATCTCAGGATGGATGTAATGGAGTTACATGGAGGATGGATAACTATATAATGTAGGATGTAGTGGAAAGATGATACAAAGGAAGGCAACTAAACTGAAACAGGGGACGGAGTAGCTATCTTACAAGGTGAGACTTCAGAAACCTGGACTCTTCTGTTTAGAGAGGTGAATGTTCATGGAATCACAGAATGGTTGAGGATGGGAGAGATCTCTCGAGGTCACCTGCTCCAACCCTCTCCGCCTCAGGCAGGGCCATCAACAGCGAATTGCCCAGGACTGTGTCCAGGTGGCTTTTGAATATCTCCAAGGATAGAAACTCCCCAACCTCTCTGGGAAACCTGTGCCAGTGCCAGGCCAGGCACCTTCACAGTGAAAAAGTGTTTCTTTAAGTTCAGAGGGAACCTCCTGTGTTTCAAGAAAATATTTTACACAACAAGTAGGGAGTTTCTAGAACTTATTTTCATGGGAACATGCAGAGGCACATGGTATCAGCAGCTTAAAAAGAGGGTAAGACTATAATCAATTTGGAGTTGTCATTAATAACTCTGCTGAAATCCAGACTGGCTTACTTCTCTCAGGATATTGATGAAAATTCAAAACAGTACTGCTTGCAACTAAACATAGTATTATTTTTCTATCTTGAATTCCTTTTGTTACTTAAATGCAACAACATTTTCACAAGCTACAGCCAAAACCAATAAAACAAATTTAATGTCTCTAATTTTAATTTTTCTATATACTTTTTTTTTAATAGTACCATTACAAGGCACACAGATTGTTTCCACAAGAACAAGCCAGCATTGGCAGGGGGATACCGATTACTTGCATTAGTCTCTTTCATCTCTAAATCCCACAAAGTTATAATTAGCATGTTATTTTTCATGCTGAGTGTTTTTCTATTGATGCTATTACTCAAATGAAAACATTCAAAGTAATTCAAATCAGTAAAAACTCCAGGTTTCTACCAGGCTTTCCTTCTAGAGTGCTGGTACTCCTCTATCATGCCTTCAGAAGTTTCCATTTCAACCATTACGCTTTATCCTTCAAACGCTTTTATGCTATTTCCCTTGAGTTTTTGCAATTAGTACACAACTTGGCAGCTAGAATGCTTGGAAGAGGCAAGATTTTTGAACACTGATGTGCTCTAACAACCAACGAAGAAAACAACAACCAAGAAAAAGTTGCAAAATACCACATTTCTACACTTCTCCTGTATAAACAATAGTTAAATTTGCAGTGGCCCTGAAAACAAACAAAAAAAAACCCCACAATAAAATAAGTGGAACTGGTTTTGTTTTCTCTTCGGTGATAAATTATGTGTATACAGCTAAAAGAAACATTTCCATTTTAAACTGCTTTGCACAGTTTGCTTGCAGAAACTACATCCATAAGGATATGGGCATTCAGCTAATCTTAGGGAAGTTAATTCCTGAAATTCTGGCTTGGTAATTTTATCTTTTGGTATTCACACCTTCAATCACTGTCATCAATATAACTGTACAACACATCCAGTCAATAGAAAACTAAGTAAATCCTATTTTGCTTCATCAATCTTCAAAATATAAAAAGGTAAATAACAGTTGAATGTTGATTCCTCATTTCTGAGGACGACACATGTACAATCCGTAATCCTTAATCAAAGTGTGCTGATTTCCAATTTGGAATTTGCATGTTATCTAGAGTTTTAGGAACTTAAAAATTTAAGCAAATCTTGAGAGCTGGGAAACCTGAAGAACAAACATGAATGAAAATATTTCATCTCAGCTTGGAGAGAGTGACAAGAGTGCAATTCAGCTGTTTTCAAATTATGTGACAGCGCTGAAGGAGTACTCTAGAGAATTATTATTTTTTTTTAATATTGCCTTACTCAATACATCCCAAGTGGGTCTGACAAAAAAGTCACAGCATAAAAGACAGAAAATGAAAATTTCATTGTGACAGAGAAATTTTTCACTTGGGAAACATTTCCAAGCTTTTTCATTCCCAGTTGGCTGGAGAGAATTACAAGTTATCAGAAACCTCTTACGATACTATCTATTGTTAATGTTTTTAATATCTCCCACAGTAAAAACTGTGAAAGCAATGAAGCTACTGACATTTTCTTTCCTTTTTCACTACTGCTTTTATCTGATTAAAACATAAATAGAGACACCTAAGCCACTCAGAAAAGATAAAACAGGCTTTTATCTTCTTTTGTGAGCCTGCTTACTTCCTGATTGTTTTGGTTATCATTTTTGCACAATAATGTCTCTTTGCTGTATGCTACACCTCTAATATTTCAAGATTGATAGGTTGTCTTTCCCCAGGTTAGTGTGGGGCTTAATTTCGGTATAGAGGCTCCTTATGCTTACTTGACTCATCTTGGTCACGGTCAGACTGCCATGAAAGAAAAGTGCTAGAAAATGTTCATTCAAAAACGGGAACCTTTAGTAGCAGAACTCCCCCAGGCATCCAGAAGAGCTCCCTTCAACCAGCTGAGGCCTCCTGGTACCCATCACATCCATCTGAGAATGAAAGTGGTGTCTGTGGGTTTATGTGTTAAGTCCTGAGACTATTTTGGAAACCTGTTTTTTGTGAATGACAAATGAATGACATATGGGATTATAAATAGTCACTATGAAAGCCTCTGTATTGCCGAAAAGCTCCATCTATGCATATTTATCACCTGCTGGCAGGTTTAGGTCATACCTCTGCCAAAACAGGGACAGTGATGAATTCCCCCCAGCCTGCGATCACGTTTTCAGAACTGGAGATCAAGTTTGTTTGATTTTAAGCCCGTGTTGAGCAAGTCAGTGAGGGTAACTGCGGTCATACAAGGCTTCACAAATGTTCTTGGGGTTTTTTGACAAGGCAGTACAGGAAAGTTCAGGCAAATGAACTAAGATATCATGACATAGCACAGAAAATGTCTGGGTGCAGAATTCTATTCAGCTCTTTTACTCTCAATTTAGAAGAAATCTATAGAGGAACTTCGCTCTATACCTGCAATTGATTCACCTCTATCTCCTTCCCCAAGTGTTCCTGTGTAGTCAAGATCTGAGATTCTTGGATGAAAATATTTATAACATTATAATTAGTAGAATCAGCTACCTAACATTACAAAGACAATACACCCTACTCACAATCTAGTCTAATGAAATGAATGAGATATCTTAGGCTTTTAATTTCTTCAAGTGCTCCCCTACCTTCCAGTGACTTCTATTGTCTTGTTTCATTTATGTGATGTGATGTATCAGGGTCATACATTACTGGGAAGCAACTCAGCTTCATATTTATTCACAGGTCATCGACCCAAGAAGTATCTGAGAAGTCTTCTGTCAACAAACTAAACCATATGTTGAAGCAAACAGTATAATGACTAAGCGCTGAGTATACTCTGAATGTGTTTTGTGTGGCAGAGAACACACTTTTTCAGATACATTCTGTGCCTAATTCTGTGTCTAAATACACTAAAAAAATCTGGCCTCATGTCTCAACTCACATGACTCTGAAAAGATCTTCTGAGATCAAAAAGCAATGATTCACCAACCAACGTACTAACCACATGGCTGCATCCCACGTGAATGAAATCTTCAGCCTAAAACAGGACATACAAACACCCTGCTGCCTTTTTTTACAGACAACACTTTTCTGGCAAGTCCTGCTGAAATTACTTATGTCAGTAGCCCAACTGACTTTTAAGTCTATAGCTACCATAGAATCATAGAATCATAAATTAGTTTGGGTTGGAAGGGACCTTCAAAGGTCATCTAGTCCAACCCCCCTGCAAGGTCCAGGGACATCCCCGACTAGATCAGGTTGCTCAGAGCCTCATCCAACCTGGCCTTGAACGTTTCCAGGAATGGGGCTTCCACCACCTCTCTGGGCAACCTGTTCCAATGTTCTACACCCCTCAGTGTAAAAATTTTTTTCCTAATATCTAATCTAAATCTACCTCCCTCTATTTTGAAACCATTCCCCCTAGTCCTGCCACAAATGCCCTACTGAACAGTCTCTCCCCATCTTTCCTGTAGGCCCCCTTGTAGGTACTGGAAGACTGCTATATGGTCTCCCCGGAGCCTCCTCTGTTCAGCCTGGAGAACCCCAAATTGGGACATCAATTTTCTGAGAATATCACCCATAAACTGAAATTCTGGAAAATGATTTAAGCAACAACATGAATACGCTCTTTTACTAATGCAGGCTGTACTAGTACACTTCACTTAATCAGGACGCAGGTAATTAGGAAATCTGGTTAATTGGGATGTTTCCTAGGGAGCTGAATTAAACCAAATGAGTTTTGACTGGTAAGGGACAATGGTTAATTGGGATGATAATTCCACTTAATTGGTATGCCTGCAGGCAGTTAAGTGGTCTGTGAGACTCAGAGGCTAATAACAGCCTTTCTTTCCTCAACAGACCTTTGCCTGTCCAAAATCAGTAAACCAAAATGGTTTTAATACCCCGATATACACATTAAGCATTGCTCAAAAGTTCACTGTCTTCAAGAGGTCATCATCGTAAGACTTTTAAGGAACTTGGTAGTGCTAATTTTTTCCAAATATATTTCATCTCAGAGTAAGGAAATAAATGGCCAAAAGAAAAGAAAAAAAAAAAAAGAATTACTTCTAGTACAGAATTTCATTTGCTATTCACAGTCATCTTCTTTTGAGATAATAAAAAGCAATCTTCATATTTCCCTCTGGCAGAAAAAACATTAAGACTTTGTTTCCTTTGCTCCCCATGGAGTTTTCCTGAACTAAATCCAGCCTTGCTGACTTCCATCTGAAGCTTCACCATAAAAGCCTCAAGGAAACACTCCCAAATCCTTGGTCCCAGACTCTTGCGTTCACCACTGTCCCCAAACACATCTGCATTGCTTCAGATGCCTTCCAGGCCATCAGCCCACATCTCACCCACCTCGCTTCTGTACTGCAAGCATGCCTCCAACTACAACTATTTGGCTTTTAAGATGGCACAACAGATTGTGGTGGGTTGACCCTGGCTGGATGCCAGGTACCCACCAAAGCCACTCCACTTCCTCAGCTGGACAGGGGAGACAAAATATAACAAAAGGCTCATGGGTTGAGATAAGGACAGGGAGATTCCTCACCAATTTCCTTCACAGGGAAAAATAGACTTGACTTGGGGAAATCAGTTTAATTTATTACCAATCAAATCAGAGTAGGATAATGAGAAATAAAACCAAATCTTAAAAACACCTTCCCCTCACCTCTCCATTCTTCCCGGGCTCAACTTCACTCCCAATTTCTCTGCCTCCTCCGGCTCAGTGGCACAGGGGGATGGGGATAAAATACTCTGCAACTTTACTACAGAACTTTCTTTACAGTAAAACTGAGCTGATTCAATTTAATATTGACGTCTATGGAAAAAATTAAAATATGCCATTTAGTGCCTTTTTCTCTGAGTCATCTGATATTTTCTGTTGTTTGATCGTTTCTGCCAGCTGTGCTTATTCCTGACTTTTTACTATCCCCCCACATCCCCAGCCTCGCTTGAGAAAGTATGACAAGAAAATATGACAAGAAAATATGACAATTACTGTGTGTGTTCTGTGCGTTCTATTTTTTTTTTTAAATTTTACAGTTAGGGCCAGTTATTTCTCAACCAACATGTATGAAAACGTAATGTTGTCATTCTAGTCTTCTCACAACATCTTTGCAGGTATTGTGACATTTTAAATAGTCTTTATAATAGCAAGGAGTAAAAATTCAAATGGGAAATTGGACCCTAGTTGCTCTGTCAATCTCAATGAAATTAAAGCTATTAATATTTCATCAAAGCTGTGAGCATGCTGTAATAATTGACTGTAATTTCTCTTTGAAATAAAGAATGTGCAATGCTTCATATATTAATGGCAATGTGTAATTTTTATGTGGAGTTTAGCAGTTGTTGCATATGCCCTCCTATGAAACACTTACATCACACTTAAAGTGAAAAATGGAAAAATAAACAATATAAACAAGTATTGTATTTTCATAGACTTCAGAATTTATTTTTCATAACTAAAAGAATGACAAATATTTGTGCTACAGTTGATTTAAAACTACTTTTCCTGAAAATTTATACAAAATCTATGGCACCTAAATTTTTCATAGATGCTGCAACCAGAGATTTTATTTTACCACTGCTATTCATCAATTTTAAAAATTAATTTAATTTAATTTTCTTATTCTGCTTGGTTTGCCTTTCATTTTCACATATCATTATTTTTATATTCTCCATTCTTTTACACCTTATATGTGGTCCCATCTCCATATGGAAGAGATGAGGCAAACATCAGATTAGAGGATCTCCATGAGAAGATCACTGGTGAGACCTACAACAGTATGCAACGGTACCCAAAATAAAGCTCAGAAGACATCCCTTTTTTAAACTACTATCTAGTGGGAACAGAAGAGACATGAAGATAGTACTTTACTTCAAGAACAATGTTACCAAGAGAAGATCCAGGCCCTCAGAAAATAGAAGTTAGAGCTTTCTTCAGGTAAAGGATGGAGTATAGGTGTGCATGTGTTACAGATCACTTCATCTATGCAAGAAAACAAAACGTTCCTTAAACTTCTATTCTTACTACATGCGAAGAAAAAAATGTGTAATGGGATTGACTTAATCTTGGGGGGGTATCTGCTAGATATCACAACATGCAATTGAAACAAAAATACAATTTTGCTAAAATGGGCAAGGGTGTAATTGCTTAAAGAAAAGTCTGAGTTCAACGTAGAGTAAGTCAGTAGAGAAACTATCTTGACAGATAGTGTAGGTTCAATTTGAAAATTAGTTGATGCCAATATAAACATTGATCTTGATATGTTTTCTGTAATTTTGTATCAGGAATACATTCATGATTTTAAAAGGGTCATCTTTTTGAAACTTGAGTTGTTCTTGGCATACCTTCCTGGGAATGCATCTGCAGCCAGAAATGTTATTGAAAGCCGTGAGCTGTTAAGAGCATCTTTCAGGCTGTCCACATAACCCAAATGCCACAGATAGTAACAAGGTAGCACTAGGAAATAAGCCACTTAGGTTAAATGTCTATTTCAGAATAAAAACAATGTAAAAATGATAGTAAGGAGGACAGACAAGTATTTTTTTTCAAAGTAAGTGACTGATAATGGAAGCAAAAGTTATCAGTGAAATGAGAATGATCAGTACAATCAAGGGAAACATACAGGCATGATTAATCCCCTCAATTCTTCCCCACTCCACTCTAAAATGTAAGTCAAATAGTGTTGTTTCTAGATTAAATTGTAAATACAGCTACAGAAAACACTGAGAGATGTCGAGGCAGGCCGAGGGAGGTCGAGGGAGGTGATTCTTTCACTCTATTCTGCTCTCATGAGACCCCACCTGCAGTACTGCATCCAGCTCTGGAGCCCCCAACATAAGAAGGACATGGACCTGTTGTAGTGATCCAGAGGAGGGCCATGAAGATGATAAGAGGGCTGGAGCACCTCTCCTGTAAGGACAGGCTGATAGAGTTGGGGCTGTTCAGCCTGGAGGAGAGAAGGTTCCAGAGCAAACTTATTGTGGTTGTTCAATACTTAAAGGAGGCTTATAACAAAGATGGGGAGAAACTTTTTACTAGGGTGTGTTGCAATAGGACAAGGGGTAATGGTTTTAAACTAGAAAAAGGGTAATGGTTTTGAACTAGAAGGACATAGATTTAGATTGGAGATAAGAAATTTTTTGCAGTGAGCGTAGTGAAACACTGGAACAGGTTGCCCAGAGAACTGGTAGATGCCCGATCCCTGGAAACATTCAAGGCCAGGCTGGATGAAGCTCTGAGCAACCTGATCTAGTCAAAGATGTCCCTGCTTCTTGCAGGGGGGTTGGACTAGATGACCTTTAAAGGTCCCTTCCAACCCAAATTATTCTGTGATTCTATGATCTTATGATTTAGCTCATGTTTCAGTTCTGTATTTGCAATGAAAATTGACGTTTTATTTATCCCAACTGATGTGGATACAAAATTTTAGCTCTCTAATAGAATAAGACACGAGACTGTTCCTGTTGTATGCAAACATTTCCATATCAAGCACCTGAATTGAACTTTTTACCACTTAGTGTCTTCATTTAAAACTGAGACAGAATTAGCAGCGATTACACTGCAAGTTGTCATTGTGGTATATGTATTTTATTATTACTATATTATTATTATTGGAGAGAAAACAAAATACAGAGCAATGTCCTCAGAAATCACTTCTTGGCTCAACACTATTAAATTTTCTTACTATTCCAACAATTATATCATACCATTTCTGGTACTGATTTGTAAACTAGTGAGTGGTAAAAACGTGAAGGCTAAGTTACTATCACAAATCTATGTGGCTCAGGATTCAAGAGTTGACATGAGAGAGCAGTTAAATAGTCAAATACATTTTGAAAAAAAATTGTGAACAGTATATATAGACTGTCTTAGAGAGGAAAGACTAGTTGGGGATCATTATGTAGCCAGTATTATGGTCAAGGGCCTAATGAAGAGATATCTGTGCAGTTCTGTTTCTGCCCAACACTATTATACTGTTGGTTCCAGACTTACTCAGACTTACTGCAGAATGCAAGGAGGGCCTGAAAAAATTAATTCAAGACAAAAAAAAACCAAAAAACAAAACACGTCTTATGAAATGAGGCTTAACGACAATGTTCTGTTTACTGAAGAACTGGTTTGTAGAAACATCTGATTTCTTTCTTTTTCTCTCTCTGGAGACCCAAAGGGATAAATGATAACTGGAGAGAGGAGGAGGTGCTTGTAATGTGGCAAAGACATAGAACTACTGACTGGAAAGTGAATTTAGGGTCAAAAAAGCATCAACCTTGAAAATAGACAAAGTTTCCTACTAGTAAGGGTAATTAAGACTTAGCAGGAAGATGATGAACTCCAGATAATCCGAAGTGCTTGAAGTGAGATTTGGTATCTTTCCGAAACATATATTTAGTACAGTTTTTATGAGAAATTCTACCATCTGCATTGGCTAGGACTTGAAGGGAATAGTTGTACTTCCCACTTTCAGAATCCGTGAATCTATAAATTCTCCCTTGATTTCCTCTTCACACATTCTAGGGACACAGAACTAAATAGATTATTCTCATCATGTTCAATACACGCCTAAAGAAGATGTGCGTAAGTCACTTAGAAGGGTCAAGAAGCTTTTCTGACCCCAATATGATACCAGGAAGATGCATTCTTTCCATATCATTATAACTATTTTCCCTAGAAATACTTGTGAGCCACAAGAGATTTGCCATCCTTAGAGAGAGGATACTCGTCAGTTTATGCCAGTACAGAGAAATGTCTCAGGTGCATCACATAATGCTTTACTCTTGTACACGGAATAAAAACTGCCAGATTTAGGATCGAAAAGGGATTCTCCCTCCCTTCCCAATTCTTGGTCTCTGATCCGACTGGTTGGAAAGACTCGTTTTTCCATAAATAAAAGTCCTCAGTGGCTCACTCAGGTAGTTTTCCTCACCTCCTCTGTTGGTGCCAGGCAGTAGCAGAGCACTTCTGCAGAGCAGCTGGATGACCTGAGAGCAGGACGCATAACTAAATCTGGTGGTCTCGGTACAGGGGTAGCTGGATGAAATCTAACAGCCTAACATTATATAATAATAGACTATGCTCTATTATAGTGATATACTTTCTAATAATTATAGCAATATATATCATTATATGGAACACAAAACATACACTATAATAATATATAATAATCTACACAAACTCAATGTAGACTGTCTGTTCCCTCTGGCATTAAACTATATAAAATCACTTCTAGCTCTGAAGTGATTAAAGGGCTGAAGTATAAGTCAAGATTTAATTGATGTACTGTATAAATAGCCTTCGACTATGGCCCCTGGATATGGTAATTAACATAAACAGGCTAGGGTTTGAAAGACAATGGAATACATTCAGATTTTGTTTGTTTGCCATTTTAATAATAAGGATATGACCCAGATAGTTTGATATGTGACAAAGGAGAAATTATTTTTAAGTGATATTGCAATACATGATTGCACTACAAAACAAAACGGGCTTTTGCGTTCCAGCAGAAAATATGATTTCTGATCATGCAAAAAGTTGAGCTCCGAGTGAAGGCTGATTAATCAAATTAAAATGGAGATCTCTTCAAACATACTGCAACGTATTCACACTGTTCGAGAGACAGATGGAGATGGTAAAACCACATTTTCATGCAGGTATGCAGTAACATATCTGGGACTCATACCATTTTATGACATAAATCACCATACCATGTTGAAGATGCCATAGTGAAGCAGAACGTCAGAATTCCCATTGCAAGACATTTTTTCAGAGCTTTGTATCACCTGTTTTTAACTGCACTTGCTTTCAGTTTGGTATGCAAGCTCCTACCCTGGATGCAGTTTGTTTTACAGACTGACGTAAATCTATTCAGTGCTTTTCAAAGCAAGATACACAGAAAAGTGTCAATAGTCAAAGCATGATCTGTGTTTCTGATGTGTTTATAGGCAGAAAAGAAATCCCAATCAAAATCAGAGCAAAATCTTTGTTTAATTCAGCATTGGCTCCTTTCACCAATTTTCAACTGGTCAGCTTAAGGATAATGACTGGGTAGAGATTACAGCTGTTTATCGTGTAACTTAGCACCATGTTACATATGCAATTACCCTTTTTGACATTGAGGGGATTTTCTTAGACTTTCTGAGATAATAGCTCTGATTTCCTGAACCTGCTATAACTACCGTTATTTTACACCTCTTGATTGCTTTTCCCTGCCATAACTTGGTGGCCTGCATGTGTTTGGCACCTAAGGATATAAGGCTAGGGGCTTGCGAGTAGATAAAACAACTCAGAAATAGTGTCTTTAGAACAAAGCATTATTTATGCAATTCCTCAAAAAATAACAATGATGTAAAAGAAATAACAAAAACAATGAACAGCTATTAATTGTTACTCTAAAAGTGATTTTTTTTTTTCTCTGCAAAGTTCTTCATGACCTTTTGAAGCCCTCAATGGTTGGAAAAAATCACTTTATGCCTCTGTTTCCCTCCCAGTTGTCCCACTGACAATTCCCAGACAGTATATGTCTATTCATTTAACCATAATTTTAGAGCCTAATTAACAGCCTAAGGTCAACTACTATTCAAAATCTTACTTTGTAATTTCAACACAGTTTATAAAACAGAAGAAAGAAAAAATAAAAAGAAAAATTCTAAAAAATAAGGACTTTCCATTGTTTTCTGTTCCTTCTTGTACTATCCTGCTCAGGCTAACCCTGTGGTAAGCATTCATTATAAACAGAAATCAAAGTATGTACCTTAATCAGAAATAGCTACAGGTCCTGCCCAGCTTGTCACATTGCCTGCTTCCAAAAATTTCTCACTTCCTCCAATCTGGCCCTAAAAACTCTGATTTTCAACAGTGCTGTAACTGAGTTGTTACTGATCAGGTCACCCACAAGTTATGCAGCCATGAAAATTATGCTGAAGTTGAATTAGTGTCCAATAGACACAAATCTTGTTCTATCATGTCTAAAGGAGATAGCTCCACTTTTTTCTCTGTTTAGTTAGTAAGAAGTGTAAAAATAAACTACATGCATCAAAGAGTTTTCAAACAGTTGAGAGAAAATGGCAAGCAAGTAGAGAGATAGTAATCGTACTCAAGTCATTTAAGTAGGAATTACACAACATATCTTGTTGAGCATGCTTTTGTAGACTTCTCAGTCTCAGATGGATGCATCCATCCTCAGCCTTCCTCTCTGAACAAGCTCCTGCCTCCATTCACTAGTGAGATTCTGTCCCATCATTCCCAACTGACTCCCATTTACAGCTTTGGGTACCAGACAGCCTCACACTTCTTTCTCTATAAGGTCTCCAGTCAGCTCTGAAAATTGACCACTTGACGCTAGTGTCATCATATGACTCTTCAGAGAGATTATGTTTCATATTGACTTTCTTTAAAAAAAAAAAAAAAAAAAAAGGCTTATGTACCTATGAGAGTTTAATTTTGCTTCAGTCTAAGTCACCAAGAGTTTTTCTTTGTAGTCAATGGACTATGGGTGGCTCCAGAGAATGATTCCTCTCTTATTAAGATCCTTTTCTAGTTTCACACTTACTTTATCTGGATGTCTCTCATCTTGATGTTTTCAAACAAAAGGGCCTGAACCTAGCAGGGAGGCATGATATAAGATGCATCCCAATTCTCAGCATCTTTAACATGTTAGCATAAGTGGGCTGATGGCCAGGGATGCATTTTGAGGCACCACTCTCAGACAAGGAGTCTCTTCACCCGCTTAATGGCTACAGATTTTGCTACAGGGTCTAAGTATTGCACTACTTGTGCCCTTCTATAGCTGTCACCCAAAGGAACCTGTTGTGTTGAGAGGAATATGCTGAAACGAAATAATCTAATATCAAGATGCAAATCTCCATCTTCAAAATTTGATAATCAGAGCAACCTCCACTTCTGTATAAGAAAAGACGAGGAGCTCAGAAAAGAAAAAATCCAGAGCAATGTAAAAGTGAGGATCGGTGTAAGATTATCCACCGCATGTGGATGAGGGCACTCATAAGGTGTTAATCAGCTGCTTTAAAACAAAAGAGGAAGTTGGCTCTTGGGTTTTTTTGTTTTGTTTTGTTTTCTTTTTACACACAGTGCATAATTATTTGTCAAACTCATTCCCACCTGATGTTTTTCTGAGGCCAGAAACTTCACTAAGGTTCAAAAAAGCATTTGACAAGCTCATGGATGAGAAGAAAAATCTACCATACAGTATAAGGCAAGATGGTCTGGATATAGCCCTGAAAAAATTCAATTTCTGACTGCTGGAAGCTGAAAGAACAAAATAGAGAAAAGATTACTCTGCTTTTTCTTTTATGTTTTCCTAAGTGAGCTTAACTTGGTGCTTCAGAATTTGCTACACTGACCTTTGCTACATTAAAAAAAATAAATATGAAGTTTAAAAATGCCACCAAGTTTTCTCTTTTCCTCTTTTTTTAAAAAAAAAAAACAAAGAAAGAAAGAAAGAAAACAACAAAACAACCCCAACACACTGTCTGGGTATTACTTGTAGTATGCTTTGCAATATGAATTAAAGTAGGAAATAAATTGTTTATTTGAGTCTACCTCCACAAATGAATTAAAACAGAAAAATGACTCAATTGTCATTTTGCTGAAATAAGTGAAACAGAGATGAAGGAATTTGTCTAAGCCACAAACCAATTCCTTGAAAGAGCCAAAATAAATAACTTTTTCCTTGCTTTCAGTCTTATGTTTACAACCCAAACATTCTCCTTTTCTTTCCTCATATTGATGGCTGGAATAAGTATGAGACTAGTATATATGACGGAAACACATAACAACATCTTACACTTTGTTTTTCTTCATTATAAAGTAATTTGTTGCATGAAAAACAATTATTTTAAATACACTTTTCACGCCTACTTTTATATAGAACCACATGGAATTTTGTTTTCAGACCATGAAGTTGCAGCTGCTTCACTGGGTCAGATACCCAACCTTTACTGATGAGATGATTGGCCAAATTAGTACTCACACACAGAGCTCTTAAAATAAATGCCAGATGTGTAGGAGGGTCTGGTGGTCCCTCTGAGGTGAAAGAGTTTGTAGAGTCTAATGTGCAAGACCATAGCCAACTTCTTGCTA
Organism: Chlamydotis macqueenii; assembly: GCF_036417535.1. Lineage (NCBI taxonomy): Eukaryota > Metazoa > Chordata > Aves > Otidiformes > Otididae > Chlamydotis > Chlamydotis macqueenii. Next base: position 28,060,069 of record NC_141558.1, read on the forward strand.
CATATTACAGACCTGCTATTAAGAAGCCAGGAGCAATACTGCAGGATTCAAATTTCTCTGCATGAATTTTATCACCTATACCCAAATAATTGCTTCTGATCTGCCACTGGTGAAACACCTACGCTCTAGCAAGAGGAAGAAGCAAGACAAGCCTACAAAATTGGTGATAAATACAAACTCACTAAGCAAGTTGTAAATATTTCTTTAAACTACAGCCATGTCTCAATAGTATGCTCAGATTATTCATCAGTGGAAAAATCCCCAATCATGTTAATATCTCCAATTAATGCGAAAGGCAAAACAAAGGACTGGCTCTGGCAATAAGCCTGTGCCTTTTATATTGATTCCTTGTGTGTTAGAGAGAGATCACCAAGGGATTGCTTTCACAGAGTAAATACCTCTCTGGCCTACCTACAAAGGTCTTCATCCATCCAGAGTGGAAGTATCAACACATAAAGCAGATGTGAGGCTATGAAGTAGCTGTACCACCTTGAAGCAGCTGGGGAACTAAGCCTAGACAAAATATACTTGTTGGTCCGGCATAACAACAGGTGATCCACTCATCATCATACAAATTTAATGACATTTGAGGAATTATGTGCTCTTTTGTGTTGTTATCCAGTTTACAGCTTCAGAGCAGAAAGAACCAGTAGTCTACACTGTATATCAGTAAGTATATAAAAATGCAGTCAGCTGAGAAATACTGGAGTTTAATTTTCAATTAAAAAGGCCATTTCAGTGTACATCTCCACCCCTAAACCTTCACTTTGAGGGATAGCTGTAGAGTTATTTTTATCAAACTTAAAATGAGTGATTTAAACTATGCAAGTACTGCTGCTCTATCAGCCAATATCACAGTTAAGAAAAACTCCAGAGTCTGTAAAAAGTCAAGAACTACTGTCCACGAGTTATGATAACTGTCTTGAGTACACTTGTATTTGAACATATTTATAATAATTTGATTTGATAAGAAATGTTTAGGAAAAAAAGCTGTGAAGTGGTAACGTTCTATGACATTTCAGGCCTTGACAGAATCTCTGAATTTTTCTCCTTGATTATGAAAACTTGTGTATGAAATTGCCAGAGATGTTGCACACTGGGAAAAACAGAACCCAGAACAACTGAAACAGCTGCTCAAACAATTTCCTTATCAGAGTTTTAAAATAATTACCATTGTAATTATTTATTAATGCAAGTACCTTTGCAGAATATGCAAGTATAAATTATTTACTTTAACAGGTATAAAAGATGTCTCTTTTAGAGATGGACCTGTGCTGCTGATCACCATCACAGGAAATATTTTGCCTGCTGAGGTTCTTTGAAAGAGGACAAAAAGACAGAAGCCCCCCCCCCCTCCTTCTCGCATATTATTGGTCATTTAGAAACAAAAGTAAGATTACAAAACCACACAGTGTGAAAGGGTAATAATTAGAGATTTCATATTGTACTGTAGCACAGAAGAAATTCAGATGGCTAATAAAAAATGTGCAAAATAAATGTCATACACCTACATACACTTGCTATAAATCAGGGAAAATTGTGTTTTGACAAAATAATATTACTGTGTGCTGTATATACTACAATACAGTAAGCATAACATGGGATAACAGATCATTAGTAACTTTGGTCTGTAGTATATATGAGTTACTATATATACAGTAAAGGAATGTTTAAAGGTTACCGATTTCTTTTGAAGCATTAGCTAGAGAAAGATCTTCAGGCAATTAAACTCTAAGATTATTTAATTGTTCCCACTGAAGTAATCTAGTATAGAAGTCTGTTTTTAATCCCCTCCAAATCTCAATTTTTTTTTTCATACATACTTCGAGTATTAATAACTTCCAGTATGAAATCAGTACTTTTTTATTTAATTGAAAGGCTCATTTTCCTCAGTAATTTTCCGTCTTTAGTTAGGAAGACCGAAGAGCTGATGCTGGAAGCTGGATCAGTGAGAATACTTATTCTTCTTAAATGACTGGTAAGAAGAGTATTTTAACCAAGGGTATGGAGCAAGGTAAGATAAAAGAATTGAAGCTCATAGAATCATAGAATGGTTTGGGTTGGACGGAAGCTTAAAGATCAACCAGTTCCAATCTCCCTGTCATGGGCAGGGGCACCTTCCACTAGACCAAGTCGCTCAAAGCCCCATCCAACCTGGCCTTGAACAGTTCCAGGGATGGGGCAGCCAAAATTTCACCGTTCCAGTGCCTCACCATCCTCACAGTAAAAAAAAAAAAAACCTGCATTCACCTGCTGCCTCATCACACTAATTCCTAATAAAGAAATCTGATCTGATCCAATAAAATACCCTCAGAAAATACTGAGGTATACAGGCAGATGATAATGAGCGATCGTCCATCAACTGGACTGCATTAAATGACCATGTGTTTATTCCTAGCACTTGAGTGTTGCCAATATGCCTCAATTTAAAGCAGATACAAGTGGCTAGGAAAATACATGCAAATAAGTTGAACAGCAGCTCTTAAAGTGGTAATTGCTTCAATTTCTGATCATCTGACCGCACAGTTGTAAACAATCTTTCTAAAGCGGTTGTGTCACCGCAGCTGCAACCTGCCCTCTACATAATAGCTCTATATTACAGAGCACTCACACATAAAATGAATGATCAGTATCCGCTTCCCCTCCTCATCCCAAGGGATGCTAACCATGTCAGATAAAAATAATCTGCTTAAAGGGATAAAAATGGTTATCAGAAAAAGATTTTGCATATGTTAGGAACTCCTAAAGACAGTATAGCTTCTTACTATATGAAAATAGTAGCTTGTTCAGAAAATATATTTGTATGTTTGGATGTAAATCAGAATGATAAAGTCATAACTGATAAGAATGATATAACATTTAATTGCTTATTAATGGTGAAGAAAGTTTCACAGCATTTAATACCTATGAACCTTTTAAAATCAGCAGAGCTTGAAAAGCTTCTAAGCTATTTCCCCCCAGTACTGGTAATTTTAAACATCTCCCCTTCTAGTTCACTGACCCTGCATCCCATTCTGAAGCACTGAGACATAACATCAGCCATAGGTTCCTCACCCAGACCTAGGTCCCTGGCAGTTTTGGGTCAGAAGTACTTGGCAGTCACATACCTATGGTTTTTACGGAATCTGTGTTGGTCACAGAGGTGAATCTGCACAACACGTCCTCCTCCTAAGCATCCCTACCGTCTGTACTTTGTACGTAGCTAATACTGGATAACTTACATTATGTTAACATCAGTTACAAATTTGAACCTCGACTTGGGGGAGCACATTTTGTTTTTTATCTTTACTAGGTTGCCAAAAAAAAAAGGAAACACACAGTTGTGTTTCAAAACTCTGAAGTCTTAATCTTATTTACTTAATCATGGGTCTTTTGAGCTGTACGTATTTTGATTATATTCAAATTTTCATATTGAGAGTAAATATCAAAATAAAATGGAGCACAGTATCTAGATAGTAATTGGATAGAGGACTCCACCTCAAAAGCCAAAGTTTTGCATAAAATCCACAAAAGATCTAGCAAAGTCATTTGCAAAATAAATCTTATCCACCAGCTAGCAACGCCCCGACAGCAGCTCCCACGCAGACCTCAAGCCATTTGCAAAATGGAACCAGCAGAGAGTAAATGAAGCAGCTTGGTTTTAAAAGTGTGTCAGTCAGCGAACCACTGCAGACGTTTGGGGTTCAGTCATTCATTTAAATGCCTGTTGGAGGGATCTCAACACACCAGCTGAGGCCAAGCTGCCTGCAGCTTTGAAACATGTTAGCATGTGGAACAGCCAGTGTAAATAGCAGTACTTAGCTTCTATCTCTCATTTGGAGATTAAATCTTCACTAGCAAAAATTTTGATACTATTCTTGGGCAAGGTCAAAGGTGAAAATTAAGTAATCACATTTAAATAAAAAGTACTTATTCATTAGAATTTTGCTTCAGTTAATAAAAGTTCAATTATTTTTTTTCCTCAGTCCTATTCTACATTTTTCTCTTTTTCTATTATTAAATTTTAGAGGCATTTATGTTAAAATTCAGTATCATTAAAACTTACGGATCAAGTATAAAAATGTCATTCCATCTTACTGACACAATCTGTGTAATTTCTGGGGGCAATATTTCACTTAGACATCTCAAAATTCATAAGCAATGTGAAAACTCATTTGAATAGTTTATTACATCATTTATTTGGTATAAATAAACCTATTAGGTTCTACTGCTGTCATTCAATTCTAGTCTTCACTGCTGCAATAAATTAGGTCTTATAAACAACAAGACATCATAAAACAAATTCAAGAGATGCTGTAGATAGGGAACAAAAAAGAAATTACCCAGTGTAAACTTTCTGAGTGTAAACCCCTTGACACATACTGTAACCAGCCAGTTAATAATTGCTTTGTAAATTGTTGTAAACCTGAAATGAATAGAGGGGATAAAACTAACACACAAGTCGTAAAGTACAATTGTTACTTGTTTGGAGTGATTATTGCTGCTGCAAATCAAGTTCAAAATCTTGTAACAAAAACCCTATTTTTATATATCCTCCAGTGTAGCTATTATACTTGTGCTGGAAAACACATCTAAGTCTTATCAATCAGTAAAGTGTCACACAAAATATATGCTTGCACAGATGCTGAATATTTACAACAGCAACATGTCACACATTTTAACACAGCTCTGGTCACACTCTATTCCTTCTGCCTTTCTCACCCAGAACAGATTTTCTCAGGCCAGACAGAATATGCAGCGGATATTAAAAATCCAGGGAGCACAGGAATGGGTACCATCACTGCTGTACCATGCTGTCACACGGTAGATCTTTCCCAGAATCAAGAGGACATGCAAAGCTAACTTTAAACAGCAACTTCATATAGAAACAAATTAAAGTTTGGCAAAGTCATGAAACAGAGTTATCCAAAAGACAGATACTGGTGATCTTTGTAATGGCCCTGTTACCATTTTTAGTTATAATACTCCTGTAATACTCCTGATTTTTGAGGAACTTGTAATTTAACTATAAATTTCCTTTCAGTATTATGGTTTGGCAGATTCTCACCACTAACTTGCAAAATGTCATTCCACGTTATGTTGCTAGCATTATGACACTGACCTATTTTGTCCCTTGTATTGTATGTTCAACACAGATTTAGAAATCATGAAAAAAATGTGGGTTTTTTTTTGTTTGTTTTTTTTTTTTGTCTCACGGTTATTTCCCAGCATTTAAAACAATGTTTTATTATCTGAGTTCCCAAACTGGAAGTATAATAGGGGATGGAAAGGGAGAAGCTGAAAGATAGAGTCAACTTGTTTTAAAAGTAGCTTATTTAAGGGTACTCATTTGGTGCCAATAAAACTTATTATTGAAAACAAATATTCACTTCTTTATTTTTAATAATTTTAAGCCATTTTTTTTATTCTTAAAAAGAAGTCTACTTGCTATAATAAATTTGGACATTATAAATACTGTGCTTAAATATTGTATGTGTAATGTATTCTCATTTCCTCCCGCCAAGAAGCCCCGACCAAACAAACGCTTCAATTCTGCCATGAAAATACACGTATGACACATCTGAATATCTCTTATCTTGGTTTCATATTACTTGCAATAAAAAGGCATTTATTGAATCCTTCTGTTATTATGGAGAGATATGAATAGTTATTGTACTATTTTTTTTTATCGCAAATAGAAACAAACTCCCATTATATTTTTTTAAGGAATTAAAGTTCTAACCATTTTTAGAGTTCTAAATAGTCTCAGAATAGACCTCAGATGATAACTCATGTAATTCATAGAATCATAGAATGGTTAGGGTTGGAAGGGACCTTCAAAGGTCATCTAGTCCAACCCCCCTGCAAGGAGCAGGGACATCCCTGACTAGATCAGGTTGCTCAGAGCCTCATCCAGCCTGGCCTTGAACATTTCCAGAGATGGGGCATCCACCACCTCTCTGGGCAACCTGTTCCAGTGTTCTATAACTCGCATAGTAAAAAATTTTTTCCTAATTTCCAATCTAAATCTACCCCCCTCTATTTTAAAACCATTACCCCTATTCCTATCGCAACAGGCCCTACTAAACAGCCTTCCCCCCCTTTATTGTAGGCCCCCTTGAGGTACTGGAAGACCGCTGTCAGGTCTCCCCGGAGCCTCCTCTTCTCCAGGCTGAACAGCCCCAACTCTCTCAGCCGGTCCTCGTAAGAGAGGTGCTCCAGCCCTTTTATCATCTTCATGGCCCTCCTCTGGACCTTCTCCAACAGGTCCATGTCCTTCTTGTGTTGGGGGCTCCAGAACTGGACACAGTACTCCAGGTGGGGTCTCACCAGGGCAGAGAAGGGGAGAATCACCTCCCTCGACCTGCTGGCCACGCTTCTCTTGATGCGGCCCAGGATGCGGTTGGCCTTCTGGGCCACAAGGGCGCATTGCCTGCTCATGTTAAGCTTCTCATCCACCAGCACTCTCAAGTCCTTCTCCTCAGGGCTGCTCTCAATCCATTCTCCGCCCAGCCTGTATTTGTGCCTGGGATTGCCATGACCCAGGTGCAGGACCTTGCACTTGGCCTGGTGGAACTTCATGAGGTTGGCACAGGCCCACCTCTCCAGCCTGTCAAGGTCTCTCTGGATGGCATCCCTCCCTTCCAGCATGTCGACCGCACCACACAACTTGGTGTCGTCGGCAAACTTGCTGAGGGTGCACTCTATCCCACTGGCCATGTCGCTGACAAAGATGTTGAACAGGGCTGGGCCCAGAACGGACCCCTGAGGGACGCCACTCGTGACTGGTCTCCACAGGGACATCGAGCCGTTGACCACCACTCTGAGTGCAGCCATCCAGCCAACTCCTTATTCACCGAGTGGTCCGTCCATCAAACCCATGTCTCTCTAGTTTAGAGAGAAGGATGTCGTGTGGGACAGTGTCAAAAGCTTTGCACAAGTCCAGGTAGATGATGTCAGTTGCTCGTCCCCTGTCCACCGATGCCGTCACCCCGTCATAGAAGGCCACCAAATTGGCCAGGCACGATCTGCCCTTGGTGAAGCCATGTTGGCTGTCACCAACCACCTCCTTGCTCTCCATGTGCCTTAGCATGGTTTCCAGGAGAATCTGCTCCATGACCTTGCCAGGCACAGAGGTGAGGCTGACCGGCCTGTAGTTACCTGGGTCTTCCTTATTCCCCTTTTTAAAAATTGGGGTTATGTTCCCTCTCTTCCAGTCATTGGGGACCTCACCAGACCGCCACGACTTCTCAAATACGATAGCCGGTGGCTTGGCAACTTCATCCGCCAGTTCCCTCAGGACCCGCGGATGGATCTCATTGGATCCCATGGACTTGTGCACCTTCAGGATCCTTAGATGATCCCGAACCTGCTCTTCGAGTACAATGGGCAGTTCTTCATTCTCGCAGTCCCTGCTTGCACCTTCTACAGCTTGGGTGGTGGGACAGGAACTCTTGTCGGTGAAGACTGAGGCAAAAAAGTCATTGAGAACCTCAGCCTTCTCCATGTCCTGGGTAACCAGGACACCAGTTCCCTTCTGGAGGGGGCCTACATTTACCCTGGACTTTCTTTTGTCCCCTACGTACCTATAAAAGCTCTTCCTGTTACATTTTATATCCCTGGCCAGATTCAGTTCTGCCAGGGCTTTGGCCTTCCTTACCTTATCCCTGGCCACTCGCGCAGCCTCTTTGTAGTCCTCCCAGGCTACCTGTCCCCACTTCCACCCTCTATAGGCTTCCTTTTTCACTTTCAGTTGGTCCAGGAGCTCCTTGCTCATCCACACAGGCCTCCTGACCCTTTTGCCCAACTTGTTTTTCATTGGGATGCACTTCTGCTGAGCTTGGAGGAGGTGCTCCTTGATTATGGACCAACTTTCCTGGGCCCCTCTTCCCTCCAGGGCCGCCTCCCATGGCACTTTGCCCATCAGGTCCCTGAAGAGGCCGAAGTCCGCCTTCCTGAAGTCTCGGGCAGAGAGCTTGCCATGTACTTTCCTCGCTGCCCCGTGGATCTTGAACTCCACCATGTCATGGTCGCTGCAGCCAAGGCTGTCCTTTAGTTTCACATCCCCCACCAGCCCCTCCCTGTTGGTGAGCACAAGGTCGAGCATGGCACTCCTCCTTGTCGGCTCCTCTATTGCCTGCAGGAGGAAGTTGTCGTCCACGCATTCCAGGAACCTCCTGGACTGCCTGTGCCCTGCCGTGTTGTCTCTCCAACAGATGTCAGGGTGGTTGAAGTCCCCCATGAGGACCAGGGCCTGTGACCGTGAGGCTGCTCCTATCTGCCTATAGAATCATAGAATAGTTAGAGTTGGAAGGGACCTTCAAAGGTCATCTAGTCCAACCCCCCTGCAAGAAGCAGGGACATCCCTGACTAGATCAGGTTGCTCAGAGCCTCATCCAGCCTGGCCTTGAACGATTCCAGGGATGGGGCATCCACCACCTCTCTGGGCAACCTGTTCCAGTGCTCTACAACTCTCACTGTAAAAAATTTTTTTCTCATATCTAATCTAAACCTACCTCCTTCTAATTTAAACCCATTACCCCTTGTTCTATCCTCCTGGCCAGGTGGCCTGTAACAGACCCCTACCGTGACGTCCCCTGTCCGTCCCCATCCTCTAATCTTGACCCATAAGCTCTCTGTCAGCTCCTTCTCCATCCCCAGGCGGAGCTCCACACACTCCAGCTGGTTGCTGATGTAGAGAGCGACACCCCCTCCTCGTCTCCCCTTCCTGTCTTTTCTAAAAAGCCTATACCCCTCCATGTTGACGCTCCAGTCGTATGTGTCATCCCACCACGTCTCTGTGATGCCAATGAGGTCGTAGCCTTGCTCGTGTGCAAGCATCTCCAGCTCTTCCTGTTTATTCCCCGTGCATTGGTATAGAGACACTTCAGCTGGGCCCCCGACAAAGCCGACTTGCTGGCTGGAGCTACAGGGGTGCTATTGCACCACAGTTTAGGTTTATTTGCACTTATCTGTGATCCTTCCTCAGCTTCTGGACCCTTGGTGCTGGCACTGGCGCCATGCTGACAGCAGTGGGCTGAACTGTGCTCCCCCTCTACTACTACACAAAGCAACCTTTACTTAGTATTTAGTATGCATCTGCTTACATTCTAGGGCAAATTTTAAGCACAAAAATATCATCGAATAAGGTACCAATGTGAAGAAAACAGATTTCAGAGATTTTGATGGAAAATCAATAGACAAAAAGGTAAATATTTCAGAAAGTGATATATTTAGTACAAATTGAACTGAAAAGATTCCCAGCTTTAGAATATATATCTGCACTCTCTTAGCTGATGGAGGATTGCTAAACTGTGGTCTCCATCACGACTGGTTAGTTGAGCAGAAACATCGGAGGAATGTTTTGCTTATGCTTTTTGCCCTACAATAAATTCATTATCTTAATTAGAAAGGTATTTAGATAAATCCTTACTTATATACAAAAATGTTTTTACAGACTTAAATAAAAAAAAAATCTTTAAAGTGTACTCATATTAATGACTAATTTCTGCAACCAGAAAAAGAAGTAATCCACCCTTCCCTCCAAAACGGAAAGCAAAAAACCATGAGAAATGGAAATAATAAAACATCTAGAAAATACATCAGGGGATCAACTCTGAAAATTAATGGCCTATTTGGTATCTCCCTGAGACTAAAGAATGAAAGATGAATGTTCAGCAGAATTTTTTTTTTTTCCCTGGAGCTAAAGGTGCTTAAAGAAGGCATGGATTCAATGCAACAAAAGCATAACCAGTCACAGAAGAATGCTATAAGCCACTTACAGGAACGAGGAACTTTTTTATTTCTTCCAAGGCATGACTCATGCGAGAATACGCCTCCCCAGGTGGAGCAAACACTTCAATTAATACGTGAAGCTCATCACTCAAGTGTGCATATTTGGCTTCTCCACTTTTCCTTAGTTCTTCCTCCTATGAAAAAAAGGGTGGGGTTCATTTAGAAATAGAAATTTACTAATTTTACATTGATTTAACATTTGCAGAGAACATGACAAAAGGACATAATATAAGCAGACTTCTAAACCCTTTGAGAAATAAAAGTCTAGTACAAGCCACTTAAAGATTTAAGAATCAGTTTTGAGTGTCTATATGATAAAACCAGCATAATTATAATCTACAACAGATTTTAATCAGCATGGTTAAAAAATTCTAAATACTCCATAATGAATACTGAAATATGAAATCCATAATGCAAAAGTTGCATTAATCTGCCTGATTCTTAGCTGATCATGAAAAAAAATAAAGACCCACTTAATCATTCTGAAGCACTTTAACAAATGATATTGTTCATTAAAGTCTAACTTATTTGATGAATATCTGTAGGCTGTACATTTTATTACTGCTAAATGAAAGTATGCCCTACTACTTCTAAGTCATGAGGTCTGAGTTTCAGTCCCAGTTCTGATATATGGTACCTATACAATCTAGTGTACCCTGGTTAAGATGGTAATTCACTTCACCAAGGTTTATCTTGACAATCTCTGGGTCCCAGTTTTCCATCTATAATTCTACTTTATGTTAGAGTCATGTTCTGAGACGTCAATCCTCTTTCTTATACAAGGCTTTGACATAGTGAATGTAAATTGTAATACACATTCATAGTAGTTGCCTCTCCATAAAAAGCAAAAATATGAAATAATGATCATGTTAATGACATTGGCTATGACAACACAATGAAAAATTTATGTAATTACTACACAAGATGAGTTGAAAAGTTAGTCTTCAAAAATACTTTGACAAATGTAATTTTGAAGAAAATATGTACGTATAGCCTCATTTTATAGATAGAAAACATAATCACAGGAAAAGAAGTAAACCAATTTGCTTAAAATTTGCTAAGAAGTTATAGCTTCTTAGTACATACTAAAATAATACTTTATGAACATTTAGATATCTAAGATATAAAAAATGTACCAATAGATCACAATTGTTATTTACTTAGCTTATTTAATTATGCATTAATTTTACTTATTTTTGCCTTGTCTAATTTAAACCATTGCTTGACATAAAAAATATTTGCATGATGTTACATTTAAAAAAAATACACTGGTATAGCATAGAGTTCTTTTTATTTACAGTACAAGATCCAGCCCCGAGGACTTTCTGATTTTTTACAGAGCCCTAGATCTGACACCATGATAAGTAAACTTTTTGCAGATGACAACAAAATCGTAACTTAATAAATGTAGCCCATGATTTTATTTTAAAAAGTTGAAAATACACATAATTGTTTTCAACAAAAAACTAAAAATTAAGATAAGCTGCACAGATAGTGGAAGCTTTTTATCTCTCTTTACAGTTAAAATATCTTTGGCATTTCAGTTTATCTCATTGAAATGTCCATAAGAAACAGAGTATAATATAACAGTCTATCACGTGATCATAGAATCATAGAGTAGCTACGGTTGGAAGGGACCTTCAAAGGGCATCTAGTCCAACCCCACTGCAAGGAGCAGGGACATCCCCCACTAGATCAGGTTGCTCAGAGTATTGTTGCTACAATACTTTTCAGTCTTCTGGAAAAAAAACATCTGATTGTAGGTTTTGGAATAATTTGACATGAAGTATTTAAACAGAATTAAGTTTTAACAGCTATTAAGTGACATCCCAGTAACTGCTGAACGTTTATTTCACATTGCTTTTTTAAGATTCTTAAAAGAAACACCAGAAAGCCCCCAAAGCTGTCTTTCAGATGACAACTGCCAACAAATGTCGCAAAAAACATAAACTGGATCTTTTTTTCAAATGTAGAAAAAGGCAAAAATATTGTTTGGCTCATTACTTTGAGGATTTTGCACAGGTAGGACCAGGAATGTGATTTTATAATGCAAACTTGTCTTACAGAAAGTTATGTATATGCTTCGTGGTGGTAACAATGTTTCTCTTATTTTCTCAACAAATTCAGTTATTATTAAAACACACCATTTTATAACCTTTCTAGGTTCAGCATATGCTTTCTGTCACTACTGAGCCATCATTTCTACAGCTGTTAGAAACAGCAGGCTAGGGCCATCAGATCGTCAACATTTATTTCTTAAGATATCTAATAATCGCTTTTTTTTTGGTGTTAGAGAATGAATTTTCACACAGTAGTTCTTCCCCCAACAGGGTAAAACATCAGAAAACTCTTCTTTTGTTGCAAGCATGCATGTTGACAGAGAGAAACTTACATCATTTCAGGGAAAATATTGAAGAATAAGAACTCATAGACCATGAGTTCTGTACCAAGCTTTGCTTCTGAAAATCAGTGAAAATGACTGAGTATTTTAAGACTAAATGTAGCCTTACGTTTAATTGTATGTCAGGTATCAGGCATCTATCAAGCAAAACAACAGACATAACAGGCTCTGGTCAGGAGACATTGGTCTATACGGAAAGCCACACCTACAGGCAGGCAATACAGCTTTCCAAGCGCAGTATGGATGAAAGGGCTCTCCCAGGAGCACGTGAAGTTGGCCAACATCTTTGTAAGTCTTTATTAGGAAGCAGCATAGCCCAATTGCACAGCAAAATGGCCAGTACCGTGGACTTGACATCCACACTACTTATATTTAAGCAACTTTATCTCTCATTATCCTACTTTGGTTTTATTAATAATAAATCAAAATAGTTTCCCCAAGTTGAGTTTGTTTTGCCTGTAATGGTAACTATCGAGTGATCTCTCTTATGTGAATCCTCAAGCCTTTTTGTTATATTATCGCTCCCCCATTCCCTTGGAGGGTAGGCGAGCTACTGCGTAGCGCTTAGTCCTGAGTGGGGCTAAACTGGAACACAGCACTATCCAGTCCTGAGTGGGGCTAAACTGGAACACAGCACTATCCCTTTTATAGCACTTCAGTTGGTTTTACTTCCTGCTAGTTGTAGTCTGGTTGCATAAACTGAGCTCCCATTAGAAGTCAGAGAACCTGCTGGAGCACAACTTTGGTTTAGTTTCATAGGAGGGAGGTCCAGTTCATGCCCTGTGATCTCTGCTCATTGTAAGTAACAGCCCAGTCACTGGGAATGATAAGGAGGCTCTCCTCTAAATTATCCTTCTGATTCAAACAAAAACAGTAATGAATCAACACCCCACATAGTACTCATAAGGACCAAGATGGATTACGAGACTTTCTAGAATCTGTTACATGAAGGCAAAATGAGTGAGATTATTATAAATCTTACATGTTGTTATTTGTAAGGTTATCTAGGTGCTGCTGGCCTTGCAAGACTCTGCACCCCTAAAGGTCCCTAATGCACCAGTCCAATTACCTGTGGACTTTGGCTGTTTCTCAGGTGCCTTAACCACCTGTGAGGTGCAGCCATTCCTCATGGTGCTATCTGTATCTTTTGTCAGATTCTTTTTATGTTCTGTGCTTTCCTATATCATGTTCAGAAGTTTTCCACGCCTTGTTCAGCTTGCATGGCCTTTGCCAGCACCTACTCAGCAGCCCAGTCGTTCCTTCACAGCCCTAGCATGGGAATTGGAACTGCTTAAGCCTACTTGTGCAGATATGAGCCAAATTGCAGTGAAAGACAATGTGCACGGAAAGCCTGATGGATTAATTGTAGAGAACTATCCTGAAAACAACCAAAATACAACTACGTCTTAGGTGCTGTATCTCAGGAAAAAAAACCCGACAAACTTGAAACATGATCAGTCCTAGGTTATAAAATGAATGATTCAGATTCCCTGGGCTTCTGGATCAGCTACGGCAATATCTCTTAGTACTGATCCTCAGGTTAATCACATGGTTCTGATTTCACAGAATTCACAGAATTATTATCAAGATTGGAAAAGACCTAAAAGATCATCCAGTCCAACCATCACCAACACTTCTCAGCTAAATCATATCCCTCAACACAACATCCAAACGTTTCTTGAACACCCCCATGGTCGGTGACTCCACCACCTCCCTGGGCAGATTTCCTGCATGGTGATGATGTTTAATTCCACTGCAAGCAGAGGAAATACACACCACCATCCACAGACAATTGCCCTCTTGTCCTGATCCTCTTCCACCCCCTTCTGCATGCCAATTCCCTTCATCTCTGAAGAGTGGCAGCATTATGTTCCATACCCAAACTCAGCTCCTCTCACACTTTGTGCTTCAGACCTCCTTCATCCTCATCTGCTGCCTCACAGCATGTCTGTCACATGGTGCTGAAGCCCACCTGCACTTAACCTGATGTATATCCCACTCCCTCATAAAAGATAACAGATACTTTGAAATATCTGCTATGTTTTATAATTTCCAGTTGACCAAAGCAGGCAAAATGAATTATAAAACTCTATAGCAGAAATTTGAGGAGTATCGGCCTCTGCAAAAGTGAAGTGTATGCGTGATAAGAACATAAAGGCCAAGAAAAATGATGAATCATCTCTGGATAAGAAAGCAGCCTTACAATTTTAAAAGGATGCGTGCTGACAGAGAACTGATTTCTTGCTGGAACCCTGGCCAAAATGCTTGAATAAAACTACTGGAAGGAACTTGAAAGAACAAATGGATTTTACATTGCAAATAAAATTACACAATCCAGATTGATGAATAAAAAGTGTCCTTATAAAATTGAAATAACAGAATATCCAAGGCTAATAGAAAAGAAACCTGCAGCAGGCATTGTTTAGATCTCAGAGATATATTTCATCAATAAGACACATGGAACTTCCTACAATGTAATAACATATAGCTATGGAAAAAACAATGGGTACTTGAAGAATAATATGAGAATTGCAGTGGATTTTGTATCTTGAAAGAATTTGTAACAGAAGTGTAGCACAGAGACTAGACAAAGATGATAATCACAGTGCTGCTGCTACAGAGGCATGATTCATAAGATCAATGGACAATGCCACAGAAGAAAATTAATGAGCATGCAGCTTGACAAATGCAAACCTATTAATCTTTAATCTGGACATAAATGCAAAAATCAAGATGTCTGCAACACTGTAGTAAAAGTAGCAAGTGAGCTATACGGTAACAAGTAAATCAGCATAGACGTAATTTCTCAATGCTTCGGGGTTAAAATGCTTTCAGGTCCTAGCTCCTATAAAGAAATAGTGTTCACTGGGGAAATACAGAACAAAAAAATGGGGGAACAATTCATGAATGGATGAGGAAGAATGGGACAGTTCTCAACAGAGCACAGAGCAGAGCTAAAAAAGCTTAGCCATCTCTTGACTCTTGTTTTTAGACAAGATATTCTCACTTCAGGAAGAAGAATAAAGAAGATGGACATGGTGAATACATGAAGAAAGCTCACACAGCAGAGCTAAGAGAGTGGGTGTACAACACCTGCAGTCAGCCACAGAGACCCCATAATGAAGTACAGGCATGTAGAAAGAACATTGCCTACAACACAGGAAATTATGAAGATACAGATGACAACAATTATTTTTCTATACTTGATGCATCATTACAAATCTCATAGTTACTTTGGTAAAATGGAGCAGAGCTTTGTGTACATTCAGTACTGTCTTTAACATACAGGCCCTTCAATTCAAGGATGCTTTATCTCCTGATGCATTTCGTAAAGAAGTACAACAGCATCTTAACAGCAAAGACGTACTAAGCTGAACCTAGATTGTATTTTTATTTAGGTAGACGAGAAGCAAGACAAATACAAATCAGTAGAAGAATGTGATGACAACACAACCATTGAATCGCTGTTGAAAGAGCCTGAACACCTGGGGTGAATGTTAGATGAACAAAAAATATAACTTCTGTGAAAGGAAATAAATGTTTGGGAGAAACGTTAACACACTAAAGTGTTATGTGCCAAAACTGAGCCTACAATCAGTGGCTACTGTGACCAACAACTAGTGAACTACATATAAATTACCTGTCAGAAAGCTGACCGTGCAGAGACAGAGTTAGCAAACTTACAAATGTTCCTACACTTATACAAATCTGAGCAAAAGCCAAAACAGCCCAGGTAAGAATCACCTGGTCATTAGAAAACTGCTGCTAGAACTAAACAAGCTAAAGATGGTCAATGTATATAACCAATGAATTTGAATAAAACATTTGAAAAGCTGAGGCAGGAAATTAAAGATCTTAAACAAATACACAATTACCATACCTACAGATGCTTTCTAAGATTATGTTCCTCTTAAAACTTATAATCACAACTAGAGACCACTGCACTCAGGGTGCATTCAGATTCAGCAAGAAGACCTTGTTTTACTTAATAAGAGTACAAAATGTCACACTTTTATTTAGGAGAGGTTAACTACCAATTTGTTGCATCCAAGTTACAAAGTAGGTTGTCTGAACTCCCACCAAGCTATTACACTCTTAATATGGCCAAAAACATACCTTCTATGAAGTACACCACATATACACAAACTTTTTTGTGTCTGCCTCTTTCCTTGGTGTTATGTTCAGCCTTCCACTGCCCTCCAGGGTCCTAAGGTTAATAGTTTTAGCTGTGGAGGGGGCCATTGCTGTGAGTCACTCTTACTCATAATGTGATTTTACCTGGCTCCCAAGGTTGCACTTTTTTAATGACCAGTAACTGACTTTGATGATAGTTCCCTGTTTACAGCCCTAGAGCCTTCCTTATCATCCTGAGCTTTGCTTTCAGGATCTCCACTTCCATCCCACCCCTGTACTCCTGTATGCTGCAGTTTTATTCCAGGGCCATAGCAGCACTGTACACAGAACTACTTATTCTTGCTATCTCTTAGTTACAAACATAGATCAGCATTACACCACACTTGTACAAATCCAAGCAAACGGTAAAACAACATAGGTAAGAATCACTTGGTCGTTAGACAACTGCTGCTAGAAGTACTGCTTCTGCCTTAGCACAAAGCTCGCAGGCCGCGACAAGTGACAGCAACACCATACTGACTGAGATACAGGGCTACAAGTGTTGGCGGAAAGAAAACATAAATTACTTACTGCTGTTGCTGAACAGGTCTGATAAATACTCCTGGGATGCAGAGACTGTGTTTTAGCTACAAATATCTAATTTTCAACCTAAATACACACCTGGATGAGGTCTGCTGCTTTCAATGCACTCTATAGATCAATCAGCAGATTTCAACGCTAGATTATACTCATTACTATCTCAGAGTTTAAAAAAAAAAAATCATTTGAGCTCTGCCACAGTGTGAGTTGTAATTGCTAAAGCTGCTGCTGAGGATGAGATTCTGCACAAAGTGACCAACACTAATTAGCACAGATTGTGTTCCCAGACCTTATCATCAGTCTAGGAAGGGCCCCTCACTATAATACAGGGTTTTGTTCAATTACGCCAGGCTGCTGAGAGTCAAGTGCCAAATCAACACATTCAAAAGGATAAATATAGTTATTTAGTTATTGAAAAAAATACAAAGACTAGAGAGATTTTATTATGGCTGATAACACTGTAAGAAATTTAAGAGGTTACTGTGTAAAAAATAAAGCAACGAGTGGCACAAGAGAAAAAAGATCCTTTGAGCAAAGCAAACGCAGCTTTGTTTATACTGCTTGGAGGAAAACATACTTTATTTTTCTATCATCATTCTTACTTTCCTGAAAACATTTTACTATTTCTATTATATCTTTCTAGCTCTATTTATTTAATTGTGTTTGGAGCCAAGTTATCTTGGTTTTATAAATTTTAGTCCCTTATTTAGAGACAAAGAAGGTGAATAGTCACCTTAGAGTGACATAAATGTTATAGACACTAGAGTGCTCTACTAATGTTCTAGGTAATTCAACAAGCTAACTGATGACAAATTATCAGACATCTTGAAAAAAAAAAGCTTGGGTTGAAATAAAAAAAAAAAATCAATTAAGAACAATAACAGAAGAAAACAAAACAGTGATGGAAAACAAATACAGTACAATAGCTTACAACAAATCTCCATACCCAATTTCTTGCCACATCAGCAGGAGACACTCCTCAGCACCCTCCTCACTGATATACTGAGCATGATGTCAGATGGGATGGAACAGCCCTTGGGCCAATTTGGGTAAATTAACCCCAGCTGTTAGCTTATTAGTAGCCTATCTCAGCTGGGTGCCCCAGTGTCGTGGTTTTGTTAGTGAGGGGGGGGCCTAAGGTGGTAGCTTCTGTAGGAAACTGCTAGAAGTTGCTCCCCTTTGTTCAGTGGACTCGGCTGGGCCTAGGGCGGACCCACTGCTGGCCAAGGCCAAGCCGATTGGTAGCAGAATGTCTCGTGATAACGCCTCTGCGATAACGTATTTAAGAAGGGGAAAACAGAAAAAAAAAAAAAAAAAGAGAGAGAGGAGAGAAGATGTGAAGAAGCTGAGTGGGGGCAGAGGCGCAGAGGGGGAGGCGCAGGCCTCATGGGCCTTGCAGGCCTCACCCTCTGGCCTCTCGCCAGGCAGCCAACTGGGCCCAACTCGGTCCAGCCCAGCTGCAAGAAGTGGAGAGGAGATGAGAAGTGAATGAGATGTAAAAAAGATCCTGAGAGACATCTACCAGCCTGTTGTGAGGAACAGCTGCAGATGCCAAGGTCAGTGAAGAAGGAGGGGGAGGAGTAATGCAGCTCCTGGCCAAGATTCCCCTGCAGCCTGTGGTGACGACCATGGTGGAGCAGGTTGTCCCCCTGCAGCCCATGGAGGTCCATGGAGGAGCAGAGATCCACTTGGAGCCCGTGAAGGACCCCATACCGGGAGAGGTGGATGCCTGAAGGAGGCTGTGGCCCATGGAGGGCCCGCTGGGACAGCTGTTCTGGAGAGACTGCATCCGTGGAAGAGATGACCCACGCCGGAGCAGTTCCACGAAGGACTGTGGCCCGTGGGAGGGACCCCACAATGGAGCAGAGGAGGAATGTGAGGAGTTCTTCCCCCGACCATGAAGCAGCGGCGTAAAACAACATATGATGAACTGACTGCAACCCCCATTCCCTCTTCCCCCCTGTGCCGCTCGGGGGGGGAAGGTAGTAGAGATAATGTTAAGCCTGGGAAGAGGGGAGGGGTGGATGGAGGTTATCTTGTTCTCTGTCTCATTATCCTGCTATTTGTAGTAATAAATGAATAGTTTTCCCCAAGTCGAGTCTGTTTTGCCCGTGACGGTAACTTTAAGGATTTCTCCCTGTCCTTATCTCAAACCTCGAGCCGTTTTTCCTTATATTTTCTCTCCCTGTTTTTCTCGGAGTGTGGGGGGAGTGAGAGAGAGACTGCGTAGTCTGGTCCGATCGGGGCTGAACTACGACACCCAGACATAGGGGCCACCAGCTCCAGTTCTCCTCCTGGCTCAGGTGAATATTAACTCTATACTAGCCAGAATGAGGGCAGTGAAGTATAAACAGTGTTCTCAAAAGCTGTATTTAATTTAAAAAAAAAAATCATTTAAAATATACAAACAAGTAAATTTAAATCGAAGATCTAGATCCTCTTTTTTTTTCTTCTCTGTCATTGTTTATTTTTATTATAATTTGTCCTACGTATTCTTTATGTATTCTAAGGAATACATAAAACAGAATATTTATATCATAAGATTTGCAAAGGGCATTCTGCCTTTAAGTATGGAGACTTGTGTGAAAATAAATGTTTTGAAGTGCTCAAGGTTCTGAAAGAATTCTTTTGCTATGCACTATACTATTGAACTGAAATATAAATCAACTCCAGTTGGATAGTAGTCAAGTACTTTAAAGAGTTTGGTTTTGGTCACCTGACAGAAATAGTAGAAAGAGTATTACTACCACAGAGAAAACTCTGGAGGGAAAAACCCACACCTAAGCTATTTCATGTATAAGCAGAATGAAAAACTTGTCTTTCTGAAGAGTCAATCTGCAAAGGGCTAATGTATGCACTTACCTTTGACTATGAAGGAAGTCAAAGCTTCACTTTGAGAATTAATTTATTTGTATATTTAAATCCAATTTCATGATGAAAACTCCAAGTACACACTTAAAGGTAACTACTTGCTTAACTATGCATTTGATGAAGGATGCTTCCCCAAATACCAGCCCAGAGAATAAATCCACTGACACACACAGGCAGTACGTCAGCGCCTAATTGCTACTGTAGGTGCCTACACAAAGAGTTTTCCAAGCCTTTCCTGATCTAACTGTGTAACCTACCCACATAGCTTATAGCTGCCAAATAACTTAGACACCCAGGATTTAGGCATGATTTTAATCCTAAATGATTAAAAAAGTGGTGCTGCTGCCCTTTTCCTTAATGAGTTAGCAGTTGGAGCGCTCATCAAGTTACATGTTACAAAAGTTAGGAAACAGGTATTCATTTCAGAGAAGTTGCTAGATGAATCCCACAAGAACTATTTGGGGATATGTTCTGTTAAACTATTCATAAGCGATCCAGAAAATGATTTGAGCAGTAATAAAAATTCTCCAGTGATAAAAACCAGCTCTGTGTGCACCATAAAAAAAAGTCTTGACAATGTTATTTCAAGAGAAAGATTTTGGAAGCCTTAGATTAAGTTCTACAGAAATAATTTATTCAGTGTCCAATATCAATTAAAACTACATCCTCTGTTAGGTATTTTTAAGAAGGGAAAAGAAATTAAATGGAAAAGCTTGTACTATTCCTCCATCTTCAATATTGAAGACCGTTCTGGTGCCCCAATTTAAAAAAAGTATTAGAACCAAAAAAGATCAAGATGAAGAGGATGATTGTGAGTATGGAAATATTTCCACATGAGAAGCTGAACACAAAAGTCTTGGCAATCTTGATGTTCCTGCAGTTCAGGACATCCTTAAACAACTAATTATTGGAAGACCTCTCAACTTTCACTAGTTCTTATGTTCTTACCCAAGCTTTCAGTCCTGCACCTTGCAGGAGCTGCAGACTGAGCTCATTCTTATGTTATTCTCTCTCATTTGGAAAGGTGAATGCATCCAGCAGAGCATGAAGTGTTGTATACGTACTGAACAAAACAACATGAAAATCTAGTATATTTTTCTTCCATTATATTTGTAATTGCTTGCTGATGTGTTACGTTTTTTATCAACCACCACCTATAACACAGATGTGTGCGCTTAAGGCAGTTATGTGTCAAATATGGAGCTCACTTCTAAGAACATTTCTCAGTCGGCTGCACATTTGTTTAAAAGATCCTGTTACTAATTAGTATTCAAATGAGCTCAATATAGTATTTATAAGTGCTTCATCTAGAAAGCAAGGCAACACTTCAGCCACTCTGATTGCTCATTACAATCAGAGCTGAGAGAGTGCAGCGAAGAGAGATTTACAGTCACTTTCAGCTGCAAATTCAGGAGTCATTACTCCTGCAAGGCTTGTGGAGAACTGACTGCTGCCTTCACCTCCTCACATCCTGCAGTGGCAGCCTCCCCCAACCCTCCCACATAGCAGGACTTTTTGAAGGATAATGTTGTTGCGTCCCTGACCAACCCTTTGAAGTTCAACTGGGAAGCCTATGCAAGCGCGAGGTTTAAAAGCTAGAACTGATCATCCCATTTAACTCCTCATTGCTTTTACTAGTGAGTCTCCATCACTGAGCAGCTTTGTGTGTTGGTACCCATGATACAGGAAAGATCCTTCCCTAAACACTAGGGATAAGGGAAGGGACTTCTCCCTGACTGCCCTATTGGCCTAGGCAGGGAAATGGGGATGGATCAGCTTCCAGCAGCATAAAGATCTGGCTGATAAGCCGTATTATAAAGTTCATTTTCCTGCAACTGGGCTGATAGTCAATAATTATTTCCTAGAGGCTATCCCTCAATTAACCACAACATCACAAATGAAAGCAGCAAATGGATTCAACCATCCTACCACCAAATACATAAAGAGACCACTATTTTCTATATCCCCTTGATCCTCATGCAGTGACGAGGAAACCACATCGGTTAGGGAAGCCACGTTGGCAGAGACAAACTGAACTCTGGGGAGTGAAGGAGGAAAAGGAAGTTCATAAATAATTGGCAAACACTGTATCTCTAATGGTGTTTACATAGACCAAAATGTATCAATATCTGAAATTACTTCAAAAATGTACTATCCTCTGAAAAAGAATTTCAAATAAGAGATAAATCAAATACTTGAAAAATCAACTATGTTTCAAAAGAGTTGTGAAAATCTTTTTCACAAACATCTTTTTCTGAGCTAGAATTTTAAGGTCTTGCAAATGAGACATTTTCTCTCACATGTGACAGTCACACATGATTTTGCATTTCACTTGCTTTCTCTTTCCTTGTAGGATTAGGTTTTGCATTGTCCTGGTTCTGGCCAGGATAGAGTTAATATTTACCTGAGCTGGGTGGAGAACTGAAGCTGGTAGCCCCTATGGCTGGGATAGTTAACTAATTAGCTAACAGCTGGGGTTAATTTACCCAAATTAGCCAAAGGGCTATTCCATCCCATCTGACATCATGCTCAGTATATAAGTGAGGAGGGTGCTGAAGGGAGGCTCTCCTAGTTGGAAGAGACTGGATGTAGAGATCTGTTGTGAGCTATTATACTGTATTTGTGTTCCATCACTCTATTGTTTTCTTCTGTCATTACTGTTAAATTTACTTTTTGTTCAATCTCAACCCGCGTGTTTGGTTTTTTTTTCCCTGGTTTTCTTTTGTTTGTCAAATCTCCTCCTATTCTCTCGGAGAGTGGGGGGAGTGAGAGAGAGACTGCGTAGTCTGGTCCCCGTTGGGGCTGAACTACGACATGCATAATGACAAAGAACACAAACATTCTTTTCAATGGCAAAACTACTTTTTACTCTACTATCCAGAAAATCTAGCTACTCACATTATATTCATTTAGAGAAATTAATTTTACTGAGAGTGCAAGTTCTTGGACAATTTCTTACAGAAGTGTCAGAAGTAGGTAACAGATTACTATGTCATAGCAATATTACATATATCTTTATTTTATGTCTGATAGATTTACTGATGTGTTGATTTTGTTTAGTGAGGGGGGGCTACAGTGGCAGCTTCTGGGAGAATCTGCTAGAAGTTTCCCATTTGTCTGGTGGACTCAGCACCGGCCAGGGCCGAGTCAATTGGTGGCAGAATGTTCCCTGATGACATCTCTGCGATAACGTATTTAAGAAGGGGAAAAATAGGAAAAAAAAATGGAAGAAGATGTGAAGAAGCTGAGTGGGAGCAGAGAGGGGGAGGTGCGAGCCTTGGGGGCCTCGCAGCCCTCACCCTCTGTGCTCCTGCTGGGCAGCCGACTGGGCCCAACTTGGCCTGGCCTAGCTGCAAGAAGTGGAGAGGAG
Organism: Chlamydotis macqueenii; assembly: GCF_036417535.1. NCBI lineage: Eukaryota > Metazoa > Chordata > Aves > Otidiformes > Otididae > Chlamydotis > Chlamydotis macqueenii. The sequence continues at coordinate 28,083,198 of NC_141558.1, forward strand.
ATGAGAAGTGAAACTGAGAGGTGTCTGCCTGCCTATTGTGAAGAATTTCTTGTGAGAGGAATGTCTGCATATGCCAAGGTCAGTGAAGAGGGAGGGGGAGGAGTAATGCTGCTCCTGGCCAAGATTCCCCTGCAGCCCATGGTGCAGCCCATGGTGGAGCAGGTTGTCCCCCTGCAGCCCATGGAGGCCCACAGAGGAGCAGAGATCCACCTGCAGCCCGTGGAGGACCCCATGTTGGGGCAGGCGGATGCCTGAAGGAGGCTGTGGCCCATGGAGGGCCTGCGCTGGGGCAACCATTCTGGAGGGACTGCACCCCATGGAAAAACTACCTACACTGGAGCAATTCATGAAGGACTGTAGCCCGTGGGTGGGACCCCATGCTGGAGCAGGGAAGGAATGTGAGGAGTTCTTCTGCCAAGGAGGAAGGAGCAGCGTAAAATGATGAGTGATGAACTGATTGCAACCCCCAATCCCTATTCTCCTCTGTGCCTCTCAAGATGGGGAAGGAGGTAGCAATAATGTTCTCCCCAGGAAGAAGGAGGGGTAGGGGGAAGTTATCTTGTTCTCTGTCTCATTATCCTGCTTTGGTTTAAATAATAAACAAATAGTTTTCCCCAAGTCGAGTCTGTTTTGCCCGTAACGGTAACTTTAAGCATCTCCCCCTGTCCTTATCTCAAACCTCGAGCCCTTTTTCTTACATCATCTCTCCCTATTCTCTTGGAGGGTGGGGGGAGTGAGTGAGAGACCGCATAGTTTGGTCTGCAGCAAGGTTAAACTGTGACAACTGAATATAAATAAAATTGCTTGCAAATAGATTCTTGGTCATCTCAGCTATGATGGTCATTTGTTCTGCAAAGATGGAAGAACATATTTTCTAATATTCTCATAATGGAAAACTGTAAGGATATTAGTTCAATAAAAGCTGCAAATGGGTCTGAATAAAAACCCTGATTTTTTTAATGTAAGTATAAAGTAAGCATATAAGTAATATATATAAGTATAGCAATTCTAATAGTAATTTACTAGATGGCTCATTTTCATGAAATGTGCAGAGTACTCAGACCATGGACAATTCAGCTAACCTCCAGCTCCTTGGCTGTGCATTCTAGATCTGATCTGAACTCTGAACCATGAGAGAGTGACTGAAGAAGCTACCAGTCATAAAGGAAAAGTAAAGGAAGTCAAAATGAGTTCTGACATGTTTGTTTATCTTAAGGTAACTTGGCTGTGATGGGGTGATGCTAGGTTTTGGTTGGGGTAACTTAGTTTGTGACTCCAACAGGAACTCCAAGTGTTCCCCACAGCAAATTTTAGAATACATTACTTACCTAAGAAGAACAAATACTTATCCTCACTGAAAGGCAGACTGACTCGTTTGGCAAGGTACACAAAAATCCTAGTATCACAGAGAATGTAGCTTGGAGGATGGCAAGGGCTTTCCTTTGGGAAGTCCAACATTCTGAATTTCATGTTGCTCTTTGTACTGCCCCAAAAGGAAACACCAGGTATGCATTCACCTCAGAGGAGCTTATCCTTGGCTGAAAGGGTCACTGGTAATAAACTGGCCTGATTAAGATGACACACAAGATGTCAGTGACACACAAGATGTCAGTGACCAAGTGCAGACAGGGCATTTCCTCTAAAAACCCACAGTGCGCGGCTTCTGCTCCCCTCCCTAGAACTTTCTATCTCCCACAAGCCCTCTTACGGAGTCCAAACCAGAATGGACTGTCACAAACACACCAAACAAACATAAAATTGCAAGAGTAAAGTAATTTAAAAATTCAGTTTAAAGCAGATCACTGTACTCCAGAAAAGGTTAAGTACCAGCAATCTGTGAAGAGTCAGCTAATTTTACTGCACAAAAAATTAATATTAATTTTACACTTAAGTTTTATCATCCAGATCATCCTTGGCAATTTAAAGCACTCCTCCAATCCCCTTTATGTGCTCAGATTTATGCAAGAAGACACAACCTTGTGCACAGGCTTTGAGTGTTGCAAAATTTTCATTACACGGTAGCCATATCTCAGACAATCACAAAATATGCCGATTATATTAATCAATTATAGTCAATTCTGCTTAATGTCACCATCAGTTTACCACAAAATTTCCTTCTATTAAAAGCTTTTTCCCAGGAAACATTGTAACCTGCCTGTGGCTGAAAAAGAAGCACTGCATTTGTTTTCTAGTTCTTTAGTAGGTGCTTTAGTGCTAAAGCACCTGTGGTCTCCCTTGTTGCTCATTTTCAATACCAGTACAAATGAACGTAAAATAAAATTGAACAGCAGCCTTGTCTATGGCAGACTTTCTCCATAGCTTGTAGACAAAGGATGAGAGTATTTTTATTGTTGTATGAGCATCCTCAAATGTTCTGACTGATATTAAATGCTGAAAAAAAAACGTTTCCTTTCCTTTCTTCTCTTCCCTCCTAAATTGAAAAGAGGGTAAAATAAAAAATAAATCCTAAATCAGGAACATGTGCACCACAAAAACTCAGCAGAGCTTTGGTTCCTAACAGACTCAGCTCTTTGTGCTACATTTTCCATCTGAATGTGGGTTTTTTTCATTCAAAGTGTGCAAAGAACAAACGACTCAAGTTCATTGAGGACATAATCACACTCCCCAGGCTGTATTCAACCCCAAGCTTTTGCTGATGTGCTGCATCTGAGACAAAGATCTCTGTTTGAAAATATAATTACGGGACAGTTGAACAATTATTTGAGTTCTCTGAGTAGGATTAATTTACCTTGACTTCAGTGTCCAAAAACCAGATATTTAAGCTTAAAGTAGTAGTGTGGAGCTCTCAGTGGAAGAAAGAGGCACTTTCACAGTGTGACTCATCTCAAGCTGAGGTTGGTGGTCAAGATGATTTTGAAGTTTAGGTGAATAAATCAGTTTAAGGATCTAAACATCTTTTTGGATCTGCCCAAACCATGTTAATAAAGAAGTAAACAAGGTACAAATAGCAACTCTAAACATTTAAAAAATAGGCCTAGCATTGGTTGGATTCTTTTATAAAAATTATTAGCGTGAGAAAAAAAAATGACTGGAATCATGGCAGACAAATTTAAAGACTGCTAGGTATCGCTTTTGTAACTGGCTGAAGGATTACAGACATCACTTTAACTATTCTTGAAAAAGGTAACAGAACAGCATGAATCTGAAATGTTGTATATATCAATTTTCTCCTTCAAACACATTTAAGCGGTACTTGTTTTTATTGCGCAAGCTGGATGAAAATTGCACTATTCTACAAGTGACCTAGATGTTCCACTGCTGGTGCCACAGAGAGCAAACAAGGAGGTGGAAACCCAAGCAATCAGGCAAGCACCAGTTGAGATGTTATTATTACCAGCTTGAACAAACTTTTCTGCTGTGTGGTGTAATTTTGATTCCACTCAGAAACAGTTGGTGATTGCAAAAGCAACAGATCCTTGTATGATTTAAGAGGGACAATATATCTAATTATGAGAAACTCCATTTGCTTTATTTTCATTTTATGTAAGTTGCAGAGGGGTTTGACAATGATGGAGTTGCCCAGCAGAAAAGCCACGTGGTGTTTGGGCTTTGACCTTTCTCCTGGGACCTGTGGGAACACTGCTGCACAACAACAGCTGATTAATTAAACCTCTCTCAGCTGTCATTTACCAGTTATATACTTTCACCACCAGTAAATCCATCATCCAAGGACATGTTCTGCCCCTCTGCAGTCTGAACAACAGCACAGTGTCCATCCCGCTATATTACTGCAAGCACCTGAGATGCACGGAGCAGTCTGGAACAGGCGCTTGAGATGCCTCTGTGGTAACCAGAGCGGGATGTTTGGTTCTATTAATATTGATCCTTGATCCCCTGGCTGTGATTGGGACTGCTGCCCACCTTCGTCACCCACCTCCAGGTCTTGCACTGTCCCTCCCTTGGTCCTTGCTACCTGCCCCAGGGGCTGTGAAACCTCCTCCAGTGCCAGACTGCGCACGTGTTTCCTTGGCATGTCCTTCCTCCATACCCTCACAGAGAGCAGTCCACCAGCGGTGGACATACTTGTAACACGACTAACAGGAAGGAAAGATGCCTTCCTTTCTTCGTTTATTTGTAGGGAATTTTTTTTTTTTATTTTCCTTTTTTTTTTTTTTTATAATGTTGCTATTAGCACACTATGTCACAGTAGCTCTCTGAATCCCATTCTACCAGAGGGTGTTTCTATGCTAGAAATGTCCAGTGGCAAATAAGTCCTCTCATCAAACATTTCTTGCTACTGCTGTTTTGTCAGAATGCATTCACAAGGCCTGCCTTTGCCAGCGCTGCCTGCTTTTGCCTGTCCCCACTGCCAGCCCCACACAGGCAGCAAGGCTGGTAAGCACGCAGAGAGAAAGACACGAGGGCCAATGGAGCATCTTCCTTCGAGGCACATGGTCCCTCAGAGTCCACTGCCCACAACTGTCCTAATCCCCTCTCATGCTGGTTTTCAATGTTTCTGCCACCGTCTCCTCAGACACATGGAGGGTGACAAATGAGACGAACTGTCATGTTTGCCACAGAGACAGATCTGATTCTTCTGTGTCTGTAGAAATGCAGATCAGCAACTGTAGCAGCCTGCTGTGCAGGAAGAGAAATTAAATGCCACTTTCAGGTGGATAATATGGAAAATAAATGTATCCAACCATCTGCCTATAATGCAGCAATGATCCTGGAAAATCTGCATGACAGCTTCAGACTGTCAGCTGAATTTAAGCCCCATACTGTTGGTTTTGTGATTAGGAACTTCATCCCTACAGTGCAAATATATTTGACTAAGTGTTTCTAGGACTGTCTATCACACAGGATGACAGAGGACTTCAGACAATGTGTAGGAAGAAGAGGTAAATAAAATGGACTTCCCTAACTCAGGTCCCCCTCAGCTTTCCCTTGCACAGAAAACAAAAAAGACTGTTTTTTTTTTTCAGATTATTCAGCTATCAAGAGATAAGTGGCTGGACAGATGTTCGCAGCTGTAAAAAGGAGTAGGTTTACCTGCAAAGTTGAGAAAGAGTCATTTTCCCTAAGTCAGCACATGTAATCGAAATACTTGTAAATTTGAGGAGGCCCAGCATGCTTTCTTCTTGCTTACCTTATGAAGCTACACTGGTAGTAACTATGGAAAGATTTAAGAGGTTAAGAAACTATGACTATAGATTACATATTTTATTAAATGAATGTCAAGTCAGATAATATTATAACAATAATAATAATTGCTACATGACATATTACATGCCATTGCATAACATGCTTCTGAAAAAGAATAATTTTAAAAAGTTGATGCTGAGTTGGAACTAATCCCAGCAGGGTGAAGGGGAGAAGCAGACAGGCTGCCTGCCAGACTGAGCTGGTCCAACACAAGTTCAACAGCTAGAGCTCCCTGAGGTTCTGCAGAGCCAAAGGCAGCCTTTGGAGTATGTGTTGATGTGATGGGTTGGTTTAGCTTTGTTTTACTTTCATTTCTGAACACACAGAACGTAGGGGGATGCATTGCTATAAAGTGATATGCATTAATTTTAAATCTGAAGGATTTTTCTTTGTCTTACAGTGTCCCCTCCAATACACAAAATAGACTACTATAAACCACAAATACTATCCAAAAGACTGAACGTATGGTTTTGAGCATCATTTACTTCCAGGCCAGAGCACAAAGGGTCAGTGCAGAAACAATGTCCAAGATGAAATAAATCATCACATTTGCCAGTACATGAAGCCTGTGACTGCTGACTAGTTTTGCAATCTATCCATGACATATCTTTGGAGCCAGCCACCCACTGATTCTATCACTTTTTGAATCTAAGCACAGCATGCAAGGGTTTTAATTCAGACTTGGTCTTCTGCACTGGAAAATCAAAATATTCTGGTTTCGGATTTGAAAACCTGCATCCTCTAAGTCTACAACATTTTTGTCAACATGATGGAATTTGAATGATCAATGAATGGTTCATGCACAGCAGTCTCCTTCAGCTTTTCCAGTATAATTCATTACAATGCTCATCTAAATACTGTGGGGTTTTTCTTGCTTATTTTCAGTAGACTGCTTTGCATTTTGTTTTTCTTATTTCATTCATTTCCTTCTACCCAGTTGGGTCAAACATATTTGCAAACATACACTTTGGGGAATCTTTTTAGCTGCTTCCCAAGTGTGTTCAAAAAGAAACAGGTGACTTGGAAACAGAATCCCTCTGTTCCCTGCTCACAGAAATTCAGCTTTCATTTTCAGGAGAAAAGGAGATAGAGGGCTAAAAGGAAAGGGTACATAAAACACTATGCAGTAATGAAGGCAGAAAATAATACCTTTCTCTTTTTTGCTACATTGTTTACTTAGGTTTGTATAGGCTACCTGAAAGCCTGTAAGATCTTCATTGCTGATTTTCTGCTACTCGTGGATTGGCAAAGGGATGTGACCGTGCTCTGTGTAATGGATAATGGGGGTTTTAGACCACAGCACCAGATTTTCTCCCATCTTTTTTTTTTTTTTTTTGTCTTTTGAGGAGATAACTGCAGCTACTTTGCAGTTGCTTGATATGAGAAGTAACTCTGTTCTGCTCTGGTTTCAGAAAAATTGAAAACTGTAAGACATTGATCAGGCACAGCCATCAGGTTGTGTGACTGTGCTGTTTTGCTGACAGTCGGCTGCTATTGTGCAGGCAGCTTGGTGTTCACAGAATCAGCATGGCAGAGCCTCTGTGGCAGACTTGGAGAGCTAGCTGGAGACCAAAACACTGATGGACATACACGTGCCATCAGTAGTAGTGCCACCAAAACTGGACAGAATAGCTACAAGAGCTGTTTAATGAAATCTAGTCTGTGCTGGATACAGTTTATGCTTGCCAGTGCCGGTATCTTTCACCAATGGCTATAAAATGTGGTGGGCACGCTTCACATCACTTACTTGGGCTACATGAGTGAACATGTAATTACCACGTTGGCTACTGAGAGGTTAAAACCAGCAAACATACAGGGTTCCTGAATGGAAAATTAAACAATTCAACGTGTCTTCTTCCTGCAAACCAGCGGAGAATGCAGGACCCAGTACCCATTTGGCTGTAGCTAGAGGTTTGTTTGCCTCACAGCAAAAGGAAAACAGGAGCAAGAGACAAAATAGACATGTGAAAATGTTGAGAGGGGAAAACCAAGAAATAGGTTCTTTTTGGAGGTAGGATCTTTAAAGGAAAGCTTGGGTTTCTGAACAAGATAAGTGCCTGCCTGCTATTTCCTATTATGTTCAGGAAAAAGGGGTGTGGCACAGATTATTTCTGAAAAAAAATTATTTGTGAGAAATGATACTTATTTCTTCCTCTAAAAGAACAAAGAGGGAGGCCTGCTATTACCTAACCAAGGAGGACCAGTAACAAGGTCTAGACGCACTAGGAGAGTTTTTCTCATTGCTGTTGGTGCAAAGCTAGACATTAAAAGATGAGTTTAAGAAATAGTCATAGAATATTAATAAAGAGTTACAGTCTCACTTCAAACTTATGACTTTAAACAGTTCAAAAGGATTTTAAGAATGATTTTCTATTTGAATAAGCTTTCTGCCCTTTGTAGTCTAACATAATTCCACTAAATATGATGCCATGGATCTTCATAAATCTGTAACTATGTTTGACAGCTATACCCATGCATCTGCCTTTTTGCTTTTCATCTGAAAAATCATGTTTTAAGCTCCTGTGTCATTAACATTGTTATTACTTGAAAACGAAAGGCAAGGACACGATAAGCTACGTTAAATGCCCAAGGTCTCAAAGAGCAGTTTGGGCTGCACCAGCTGGCTTCTGAGGGCACCTGAAATCACTAGAAATAAACAGAAACTTATTTTCAGAGTGACCAGAAGGCACAACTCATCCTCCCAGGACTCATCTTTTTACTTGTCTAAGGAGAATATGTTTAAATGTTGTGCCCTGTCCACAGTTCAAGGTGAACACATGTACCTCAGCTGAAAGCCAGGAGCTGCGTAGCTGCAACAAGCCCAGCAGAGACCTTACTCTAATACTCTGTGTTGGGAGGCAGATGCATTAGCTTAGGCTCAGCACAGTGGTAATGTTTTCTATTCAGAGTTCATTTCCACTAACTGATCAGAGCTGGCATGCCACCTTTTGAAAAAGAAAAAAAAAATCCCTCACCACAATCAGTCTTGCTCTTTCTTCTTTTGTCTCTCTCATGGTGTGATTAGAGCACCTCATCTTTCACAGTGACCCAAAATAAGCAGAAAAAATCCTTTTCCCTCTTTACTTTGCAAAGCTCCTCAAGCATATCCTTTTTCCAGTTCACGGATATATGAGTCTTCTAAAAATGCACAACTGTGAGTTTGTCTGCCAGCATCAAATCACATCCATACTTCGCAAAAGCCACTACTCTTTTCATTTAGGGGGTACTTATTTCTCCAAAGATAGTGAAACATCTAAATCTCAACTGGATAGAAGTATCAGTTGTGAAACCCCCCATCTGACATGACTTTTCAGTGTGTGTACCGTTGCCTTCTACCTGGCTTTAGGGACAGTACCACAACCCATCCACTCCTATACCGAGAAGAGAAAAATACACAACAGATTAGGTAATCTTCAGTTTCCTTTGGAGGCCTGTCCTGCCTTTTCCATTAATTATATGTAGAACTCAGGCTCCTGAATTAAGGACGTTCAATCTCCCTGCTGTGACTGGATGACTACTTTTCAAAAAATAAACCATGATATGTTCCTTAAAGCACACACTCTGAAAATGGACTTACAATGTTGTTACTGATTTAGCCCATCTGGGAGAAGAGATTAAGTAGCGAGAGGAAAGTAGCTCCATTAGAATCACCCAGGCAATTGGCAATGGCTACCCTGTGGCTGTGAGTTGGATATGAATTAGTAAAAACATTTAAGATGGTGAATGATAAAAGAGTTGCACTTCGGGTTCTACCACAGCTTGAATTGCTTTCATGTTGAATATGCCACTTGTGCTAAGGTTTAATTAAACGAAAAAAAGATTTGTAAACCAAAAAGATCTAGATACAGAGGCAACAGAGAGAAATCGCAAAGGCCAGAAGCAAAATGTGCTGTCTTCTCTGCACTATTCACTGACACAGCAGCCACAGCTTTAATGTATTAATGCTCTCCCAGCCAGTCCCTGACAGCACCTGCATACATTATTGCAGTACTAAAAGGACTCAAGCAATGCTTTACTAGGCTTACGTAGATGAGATGAGTACATTTTTTTTTTTCCTCACTGAAATCCCTCTTTTGCTTTTCACAAGCATTGCATCTCTGAAAGCATATCTACAAAATGAACCCCACACAACAGTAAAAGTGCAAGTGGCCTCAGAAAATATAAATGTCAATACTCAGTTCTGGAAAAGATATATACTGTTTTACTAGATATATTGAATTAATAAATTTACAGCTTAGAAATACTGGAACTCCCACTAATATGACACATTATTAAATCCACTTTTTTCCACAATTTTATTCTGAATTTCTAAATATATATTACTGTGCTTGATGTAAATTATACTGTATGAAAAACAAACACTTTTATTTTGATTCTCTTTTGAAATTTTGCTGGCACAAGTGCTTAGTCCTTTTCTTATATCCTTGGAAAATATTGTACAAGTGTTGGTATAAACTAGCTTTATGTTTCTAAACCAAACAATAAATGAAATGAGTTGTTCAGTGGACTCTTTACAGCGACTTTCATTTGCTGCAAAGCAAGACATATTGAACAAAAATCATTTCTTGAAAATTGCTACTGCAGCCAATGCAGCATGGATGAGCTCAAGATTCAAGCTGGAATAGGTACAAAGACAAATGACTAGGATGTTCAGAAGTATTGAGACTCTATTTCAGGAGAGGAAATTAGAATAGCTTAGGCATTTTGCTTAGCCAGAGCCAAGACTTAGAAGGGACATATGTTCTCGCTAAAAGAAAAAAAAAAATGAGGAAGGAAAAAAAAAATAGGAGGACTACATTTCAAATTACCAGAGACTATTTTTGTCTGGAGACAGCCTTCAGATGTCAGTAACGGGAGCAAAATTCCTACAATGAGTTTAATCAGGTCATTAAAATGGCCATGTAATAGGATTACAGACAGAGCAGGAGCAGCAAGTCCCCTTCTAGAGCAGGGAAGTGTGATTTTCTGACACAGAGTTGTTATGCTCAGTCTTAACTTCATTATTCTTTGGGTTAGCACTTCAGCTTTAAACACATGCTGAAGCTTCACTGATTTCCTGGAACGTTTACAATCTCTGATGCTTACCAGGACAGTCAGTCAGAGAGCATTTGGAGCCTCAGGCTAATGTATGAGATAGCTGCTGTATCCTTTTTTTGCAGAAGCAGTGCATGGCCAGAGTGCTGGTAAGTAACTTGATTATTGTTACTGACATGTGAACTGCTTGAATATGAAATGCTTTTGTTAGGAGAAAAATAACGGCCAGACATACTGATTTATTTTGCATTTTTCCAAAATATTTGTATTTTTATTTACTCCTCTATTTGTATTTTGTCCAAAATACAAGAAATACATACCTTCCTAAATTTCTTTTTATTGTGCAATTTCCCATCAGCTCGAATAAAAGAGCAAAATGGATGGTACTGCAGCAATAATCCTAACACACATACAATGGAGTAAAATGGAGAATGAGAAACTCTAGTAGGACCTTATGACTGATTCACACAATTTTTAAACTTAATGTTAATATTGGAATCAAATTCTTTCTAAGTACTTCACCAAAGCATACTTAACATGCGCACACAGATACAACTGTGTAATGAATTTTCACTGTTGTTCATTACAGGACAACCAAGTGCCTGCATTCCTTTGGACATCCCGTCCTCCCACTGTTACTGAATCCTTCCTGCCTGTGAGGTTTACTGGGTCAGCTTCCCAGTGATGCCAAATGCGATGCCCACTGTTTGAGAACCTGGGCAGATCAACCTCATGGCACATTCAGAATAAAACTGACTTCACCGTAAGGGACTGACATTGCTCAGCCCATGGCCAGGGGTAGCACAACCTGAGCAGCACACCCCACCCTGCGTGACAGTACGGTGTTCACTCTGCTTACCTCTATCAGTGACCAGAGGTGCGGTGTGATTTGAAGCACTCCCAGATGACCAAACCACAGTGCACGTGCTGCACAACTTGTTCTCACACCTGACTCCCAACGAATCTGTAAAGCCTATGTACTGAACATAAAGTGGACATAATAGCCGTTTCAACAGATTACACACATGCTAATTAGCGCTTTGCTGAATTGTGATTTTGCATCAATTATTTTGCCACTGAATTTTTCAAATGTCCATCGTGTTTCCTGTGTTCCTAGTTAGGCAAAGCTGACAGCTTTCTGGTATTAAAAAAATGACTCTTTCAATTAGAAGATCACAGTAATGACTAGATTATCAAGATGAACTATAATACTCCTATTTTAGGTAGCATACCAGTATATATGAATTAAAAATGAGTTGAGCAACTATAAGCCCACTTCTGTAACCTGCAAACTTATTTGAGGTTATTGTCCTTCATAACTGCTTAGACCAACAAAACTCCCTGGTAGGAATAAGGATTTCCAGTATGATGGCTAACTAAAACCAGAGTGTTTGCGTCTTTTGCTGAATGGAATAGTGACAAGTTTGTGATTAGACCTATGTTGGATACACTCCTCTATTTCCAACATGAAGCAAACCAACAGAAAATAATCTGATTTTCAAGTGTATTATATCACGACATCACAATGTTGTGCTGTTACACAGCATATGAGTTACACTATATGCTTTATATATTAATTGCATTTTTACATATATGAAGATACCCATAGAAAGAAAATAAAAGGAACGAAAAACAAAGTATGGTTTGTATAATACTACTTTGTTAATTTAGAGGAGCTAGATATTACATATACATACATACTACAGCAAGTATTTCATCTTAGCTTAGCTTTGTAAAGAGTGATTCACAAACAAAGACTTCTTATAAGGTGAAAACTCAGTATTAAAATTGAGGCTATGTTAGTTTTTAAAAAGAAATAATCCATCCATTTAACTTTGCTACTTGTTTTAGTTATTCTTGCTCCAATTAACAGGCTGAAAAAAACAGGCGCTTGCTGCCAGCAGTTGAAATTGGCAGGAATCAAAAAACTCAAGTGACTCTAAGTTTCATTTTGATTTCCATTAAAAGATCAGAAAAATATGACAGGAATTATAAAACACTAAATTTGAACAGAGTATACCCTTTTCCTACTTTAATTTTGCTCATTTACTCACGTTTAACTACCAAAGCAATTCTACACTTACAGTAAATTCCTGCATAGTGTGTTTCCTCAGCTGATTGTGAAATATCTACAATTCATAATATTTTGTACTCCTTGTATGTATAACATTCCATTATAGTTATACGTGTATGTGTTCTATTTTCCTCATTTCCTTATGTGTTCTAATTAATTTTATGTGAAAAGAAATGTGCTACTCTCTTGCTTGCTTGACTTCATTTAACTTAATTTGTTACAGAAGTGAATGTGCTAAAAAAGTTTTGTAGGGTTGGGTTGGTTTGTTTGTTTTTCAGAAACACATCATTTTCCAGACCTAGAGTGTAGGACAAAGACCTGAGAGCATGTGCACTCTAAGCTTAGCTGTGACATGCACTCCTTTTGTGGTCTTGCACTAGTTATTTAGTGAGGGATGATGGATTATTTAGTCAACCTGAACACAGCACGCACCCTAAGTTGCTTCATTAATAGGAAGAGCCCCAAGAAGTACCCCATCTCAGAGACTTCTTCTGAGAGCCAATTTTCTTCCCTATTTTCAGCCCCAAGAAGGAAATGTTTTGATGCTACCCTCCAGCAACAGCAAACCATGATACCATAGAATCATAGAATGGTTAGAGTTGGAAGGGACCTTCAAAGATCATCTAGTCCAACCCCCCTGCAAGGAGCAGGGACATGCCCGACTAGATCAGGTTGCTCAGAGACTCATCCAGCCTGGCCTTGAACGTTTCCAGGGATGGGGCATCCACCACCTTTCTGGGTAACCTGTTCCAGTGTTCTACAACTCGCACTGTAAAAAATTTTTTCCTAATATCCAATCTAAATCTACCTCCCTCTATTTTAAAACCATTACCCCTCGTCCTATCACAACAGGCCCTACTGAACAGCCTCTCCCCATCTTTCTTGTAGGCCCCCTTGAGGTACTGGAAGACCGCTATCAGGTCTCCCCAGAGCCTCCTCTTCTCCAGGCTGAACAGCCCCAACTCTCTCAGCCTGTCAATGCCTGGTTTCAATTCAGCTGAGCATCACCCTGGGGAATACTCCCTCCCAGCAAAGGGGGCCCTGCTGAGCCACCCGCTCCAGGGCTAGGACAGCCCTCCATCTTCTCACCAAGAACATACAAGCTGGTGAGTTTGCTAATGTTTTTCCTCACTGGTTTTAATCAGCTTCCTAATACCAAAAGGATAATACTAAATCATGTGGAAGAAAAATAAGGAGTATGGAGGGTAATCTTATATCTGCATATTTACAAATAAAATGCCAAGCATTTAATTAATATCAAAGCTAAACACTTTCCTTGCACTTGCCATTTTAAGGTTCCTTTCTTTAGGAATACTCTACTGTTTGCTCTACCTACTTCTGTAATATGGGCAGGAACTGGTATAACAAACTGTACTTCTTTGAAAAAAATAAATTGGATCCAAAGTTTTCAAGTTTGCAGTACCACAAGGAGATGTAATTAGCTATTTATATTTCACTGTTTTTAACAAAGGGTTCTTTCAACTTGGAGCAGAGGACCAATCATTCTGTAACTTGCTAGTAAACCAGTAAACTGCGAAATATCCACAAAAATATTGCATTTTTATAGAGAATGACACTTTCAAGAAATATCTGTGCACTACTTTGGAACATGGGTATTGAGCACAATTTCAGCAATGAAAAACAAGTCAGTAGGGCACTATTACTGAAACCTCAGCAAAAATAATCCTAACCAAAACACATTTTTTTAATAATGGCAGGGAAAAGACTAGGAAAAAAAAAAAAGAAGATTTTGAACTACAATAGTTAATGTGGCTATTAATTACATTCAATAGTAAACAACTTTGTGGGAAAAGAAGCATTAATTTCTTCACTTAATTTTGAAAATTAACACTGCTTTCAGTTACAGGCAGTACTAAAATAAATGCAATGATAATTTACTTCATGAATGCATTAACATTGTTTAAATGGCACAAGTCAGCATCTCACAAAATGTGGTACACACTGTTATAATGTACAACAAAGAACATTGTTATGCATCACTGCAAACCTCCACCATACACCAACAGTATAACCTGAACAACAAAAATAATCAAGACCTTTCTATTCTGAAAGTAATTAAAAAAAAAACCAAACAAAAAAACGAAACAGCTCTGAAAGAAAAATAGCAGCATGGATGGGAACTGTTTATCCTTTTCTGTTTTGATAATTCTTGGAGCTCTCATTTGGATTAAACGCATTGGGTACTGCACCATGAATGGCCTCATTAATGTGGACTCTAATGAATGTGTACAACTTAAAATGGACAAGCATCCCTTGGAAGTCAACAAGCTGACTTTCATTTATAAAGTATATAAAATTGCCTCCAACACAAAGAAAGAAACAGGGGAACAGCCCCAGGTACTTCGTTACTGAGGTTCAGAAATCCCTCAGTAACCAAAACAGATTAAAAAACCAAAACAGGCCATAGGACTCACCATATGGCACCAATTTAACCATGCCTGTTTCCATCTTTCTGTCCTCAACCTTCTGTCAGGGGGAATTACTTTCTCTCAAATATCACTTGTTTTCTCTGTTTGGTGTAAAAATTCATCATACTGGAACAAAGCATGGAGGTGACGATAATGTGTGGAAGATTAATAGAGATGACAGGCTACTGGCCTTAGGGAAAAGAAAATTGCTGTTGCACAGCTTGTTTTTTGTTGAAAGGTAATGAGAAAATTTTCTGCTTGTGCGTGGAGAAATAAAACATAGGTACTCCTTAAAAGCATGCACCGCCTAAGAAAATACTGTGTAGCACATAATGCTTACACATTTCATTTTTAAACAGTGCAAAATGAATCAGAGCACTGCTCAAGGTGAGACTGCCTCCAGTAAGGATCCATCTCCATCTTAGGAGAGATTTCAGGTTTGGTTCAGGATTGTCTGAGAAACGTCCATGGGGTAAAAGCCAGCAAGAAAAGCAGCCAATACCTGAATAGGAAAGCGCCAGAAATACAGAGTGACAAGGAATGAGTGGTAGCATTTTTCACCACAGTGTTGTTTTCTATATAGTGAAGCATCGAAGAAGGTCTACAATATTGAGTGCTTTCCAAAAGACTACAATTATTCTTTGGGTTATGCACATTAAGATGATGTATTCTTGCTTCTTTTATAAAGTGTTTCCTATAAAATATTTTAATAGCAAAAGTGTATATCTGGTTTGTTTAAGAAAAAAGCAGTCAGTAACGAAAACATGCAGGTTTTCCCATACCAGTGTAGAACCTGGGTAGTACTGGATATGACCTGACTAGAAGACCTTTTTTTTTCAGGAGGTTATTAGGAGAAAATGATATGACTGACAGCTTATTTGAAAGGTAAAACCAGTTCACAGAACTGCTGAATGCAGCCAAGCCTCTCCACTGAAAATTAATTAAATAAAGTAATCCTAAATAGGTCAGTTATTGATCCTGTAGCAATTGGTCATGCATTCAGTTATAACTTCTTTTCAGAGTTTTACCTTCTGCACTTGAGTTGAGTTTTGCTCAGGGTCAGGCACAGACACCAGCACAGCCCACAGAGCCCATCAGCTCTTGCTCTTGCTCCTGCTCCTCTCCTCTCCTCTCTTTCTTTTCACTTTAAATCCCAGAGAATATGTTTACCACGGAAATAAGTTCCCTGGACCAAGGAACTCCAAGATGACGACAAGCTGAGTTGGTGACATTTCATGGGACCTCATTTCATGATGCTATTTTCCAGAGTATAAATGCCATTAAATTATTGTTGAGGAGTTCTTCTTCCCTTTGAGAAATGAATTGATCCACATTTGAAAGGTTTGGAAATTAATATTTCTCCTTTTCTGAACGGCAAAATCCAGTTACCTTCTAAGCACTTAGGAAAGCCTGATATGATAACTGCTGAGAAAGTCACAGCAATTTAAATACTTAAATGATAAAAAAAAAAAAGTCTGCTTAAATGGCTAACCTTCCTTAAGTGGTTTCTTAAATTGCCTGACAGTTATCTGATCAGTAGAAGTGCAAGGAAAAAGGAAACAACATACCAAGCTGCACAAGCAATAATTAATGAAATCCCACATGCAGCATTTTTCAACAAAAGTACTATGTTCCTGGGTTCACTGAGAGCAGGGTGGAAAAAGTAAAAGCCTCCTTTAGACACCACAGGGCTTAACACCTTTGAGTTTTTTATGAGTATTCTAAAGAAAAGGAAAATGTTACTAGTCTTGCCTGAAGTAAAATAAAAATAATAAAATTGGACATTATTGCTCATATTAAGTTGCGTACACAAATACGTTAACATTGCAGCAATAGCATAGATTTTGGTTTGAAAGGTCTCTAATTTATGAGCATCAAGTAGAGCTGTGTAAATAATCTGCAATAAGTATTTAATTTACTGAATTTTGACTTTTGCTTTTTCCTCCCAAAGTACCTAGCAGCAGACTTTTTGATGCCAATGCCTTTTACATGAGATTAGCCAGTGAGCTGGATTTCCCTAGTGTTTATTGACCTGAACGTTATTTCACTTCTCTGAGTGGATGAGCATTTTAGGCACAGGGAAGCAGCAAAGGCGGACTACCAAGAGTATTTCTGGTTGTGATTCTAAATTTTTTTTAGTAAAACTTGATTGTTCAAATACTAAAGAAGCTAGTAGAAAGGGATGTATACAGGAGCTGGATTAACTCATCCTGTGCCTGCCCCCCCCGGTTCACTGTTTAAATAAATATCCAACCTCCCTCTCCCCATCACCCTGCCTTGTACCTTGGTTCTCTAAATCCACGTTCTCTCAGGGAGACATCAAAACTCTGAGTTCCGCTTGACACTGGAGTGCAATTGTCTTTCTAGAAATTAAATGAATGTGGCCCATGGTCATTAACTCTTTGTGGCTTATTGTTAGTTATGTTCTAACCAGTTACTTACAAAAGGTAAATCTTTTTTTTACATCACGCAAGCATTCTTATCGTACTCATTTCTAGGCTCATGAACCCCTACTTCTCATGCCCCACACTTTCTCTTTGCTCTTAATTAAACCAAAATTGACTCAAAGATCTAAGGTGAAACGTTACAGAAAATGCGAAGGAAACTACAGAATAGGCACAGCATTGTAATGGACAGTCAAATAGCCTGTCAAATGATTGTGGGATGGAAGGAGATGACCGGACTGAAGTTCACCTGGCAGAATTGCATTAGAAGAAAATCGATGAGTAGAGGGAAAACAAAGAACGGGATCTCCTCACCTAAGCATGCCTATAGTTTGAGATGAGCTTTCTCTGAAGTTATCCCTCTATTACAATACGTTTCAAACCACCAGAAAAGGAGGGTCAAGACAGCATGCCTGAGTCTTTCCTACGGCCTTACTTCATGGTTGGTATGTCAAATCTGCTTCCAGTATAAATGCTGGATATTGTGGCATGAAACTTTTCCTCAGACAGAAATACATCTCAGTATATACCAACAGACATTTAAAATATCTTTCCCCACCTCCTCTTTAGAGTGAATGGTAAAAATCAGTAAGGTCAATTACTCAGATGAATACTCTGACTTAATGGAAAAATACAATTATTTTATCCCTATCACCCAGACTGGAAAGATACTATAATATTTGTTGCATGCTTGAGGAGAAGAATTGTTCAAAACTAAAGCAAGCAGAAAAATGTTTAATTCACAAGAATGGTTTATTAGCTACGTTCCCAAGCAAGTGTCATGAAGATTTTCCTGACTACAGCACTGCTGGGTATTAGTTAATAGCTCTTTCCCATTATTCCATTTAGGCAAAAATAAATGACTTAAGCATTTTATAAAAGCTTAGAAGTTTCTAGAATGAGTATGTGTGGCCAGGAACTGGTGCATGCTTTGTCTCTATTGAGAAACTGAAACCCAAAGTATAGAAGAGGTCATCGGTGGGACAGAACCAGGTCAGAAGACAACACTTCTGACAGGGCTTTGATGTTTATTTTATATTCTGGTTTTCTGAAACAGTGCCTTGTACCTACTGAATTACATAACTTCAAGCCATTATCTGCCATCTCATCTTCACCAGATCTCCAAAATTTCCCAACATGATTTTTATGGCATTGCAGACTGGTTGGGAGGCTGCAGGCAACACATTGTTGGACTGGCTACCCCTTCCTCACCAAGCAAACTAGTGTCACTCAGTACCTCTCTTCTGAAGCACCAAATTCTCAGAGGAAAAATTGGACTCCCATGTGGAATATTATGCTTTAAAAGGCAGTTTTGTGTACATCTACTTCCTCAATGGAAGTACAAACTCTGTAAAGTACATGGAACTGTCTTTTTTTTTTGCACGTCCTTTGAAGACAGCCTCCTTGGGCAAGGATGAGGAGAGACTGAAGAACAATGCAGCAGCTGTTGCCAATCCCCACTGACTGCTGTGTGTGCTTTAATTGACATCACATCTACCAATACCTGGGTTTGGCTAATGAGAATACTGTGGGCATGGGAAAAACATCGAGCCATGCTTCCTAACACTGGCAGTGTTACCCACAGCACTCTATGGGACTTACTCTGGAAATCAAGATGGACAGCTTGTGAGGACTTGGCACCATGCCTGCCCTTCCAAGCTCCAGGTGATTAGAGAACACAAAAGAGCTTTCAAGCATAACAAGGAAGGACAGGGCAAGTAAGACAATTGCTGTGCACACAGTAGCAATGCTGGTGGTATGAAATGAATGCTACTGAATAGTTGTCAAAATGTTTAAGACACTCGGAAGTCCAGTCTAGCAGCAAAACTAGGGACTGAAAACACTAAGAAACTGCAGAACCAAATATTAGGGCAACTCTGTTTAAACATGCAGGTGATGAAACTGGCATTCATAGTAAACATCAGAGGTATAAGAAGGATTTAGAAATTCCACATTACGTTCCAGCTAAACTGCTTCTAAGTTAGAACATTATACGGAATAAATAAAGAGTAACCAGGAAAAAAAAAAATCTAGCCAGAAGAAATCCAGAAGAATTTGAGAAATTAGAAGCAGTCACAAGAGTAACATTAACTCCCTCAGTTTTGAAGAAATACTTGGTCCACAACCATATCCATATGCCAAAAGCCATATTACACATGACAGGCAATTATCCAGGCGGAGTTGTGCCAGGTCACACCAGTGGATATCTGAAGTTTCACAAACATAAAGGGTGGGAGGCAAGTGTACACCAGGTTGACAGTACAGGGCAGGTGAGAGCCCCTAGGACACCTTAAATGGTGCTAGACACCCATGTTTAAGCAAATCAATATTCAACACAGTTCAAAGAGTCCAGAGAGCAACTCAGCTCACCTAAAATAAGACATCTGGACTTAGGCAGATGAAGAGATCTTTGCAGGAGCTTACACACTTCGTTTCCATGTAGCCACCTACATTTATGCATCTGAATTTACAACTGTATTCACTCACAGCATGGATTTGGATGAGATGGCCAAAGTTTTGTGTGGTCAGTGGCAGTGCAGAAGATGAACTGGTGTAAGTAGAGCCAGAACCTGATATAAAAAACCACTGCCACAGCTTGCATTGCCTTGGCAGGTAGAGGGATGTTTATTTTTTCCCTAATCATACAGTATTCAATCTCTAGTAAACAGTATTATCTTTCTTGGATGAAATCCAGATGTATTTACTAGCTTCATTATATAGCAGGACATTTATTTATTTTTTTTTAATCTATGTTTTCTGTTGTACTATGTCAGAGGGAACACTGTATCGATACAAATTAACTTACTTCTTTTTACTGTGGATAAATATGTTCATCATTATACTTCTTTCAAAACTTTAGCTTTGACAAATTATGTTATCAAGAAGCTGATTATTTTTCATTTTCAAGAACACTTTTTGTTTCAGAGTTTACACACAAATTCAAAAGAAAATTATATGCTGTTCTGCAGAGTATTTTATACCTTATTGCAATCTGCATACCCTCTGGAAAAATGTCACTTTACTTGGTATTTCAGCGTTCTTTTTCTACTACGTTGCACTAAATACTTGGTGCTGTCATTTTTACAAAAGCTGCTTGAAAAGTCTTTCTGGTCTATGTCAAAACTAAATTGAAATGCAGTATTTATAGGCTGTTCACCTGAACCAATAGTCTGCCAGAAACATGTTTATGAAATTCCTAAAAAGAATACTCCAACCACTTTTGAAATTATATTCACATCCATAAGATTTTGGAACAGAAGAAAAATAAAGGCCAGTGAAGCAATTAGGAATGGAGAGACAAAAAGAACATATTTCGTTGTGTAAGACAGTGAAAGTTAAAAGAAGATACAATAAGTTAATAAGATAAAATTCTATAGTCACAGCCATGCGAGATTTATTATGTTCTTTTACAAATGAACATAATTGATAAAAGCTAAGTAGCCTATTTTTTATTTTAGATGAAAATTTAGAAAACAATAAACAGCAATCTAGTATTTAGGAACTTATTCTTACTCATTTTGGTAACTTTGATCTTAATGTCTGATTAAAGTAAGAAAAAACTTACTAATTTTTTTGCCTTTCTCATGGTCAATAAAGAAATTTTCTCCAATGATGACACTATAGCATGTCAAAAATTAATCCCACACAAACCTTTTAATGAGATTTCAGTATGCATATGAATAACTTAAAAATTATGTAACAGACCAAAGGAGTCGGGAAATATTCTGGAAATCGTAATAAACTAATTACACAAAAATCGTGAGCAGAACTGAAAACTATACTATTGATTTTTTTCAGACACAAAATCTGAGGTAAAAGATTTCCCACATCAGTATTTATTAGAGCAATAATCACCACCAATAAGTGATGTTTGAGATTTTCTTCTACTCAACCCTGTCCAAAGTCACTGAAACCATTTGACCATATGTAGATTTTATTTAAGTAGGGGCTTGAATTAAAACCCAAGCTCCAGCCTGTGAAGTCTTTGGAGTTAAGGTGAAAACTTTATGCTCTTTCTGTCCTTTAGGATAGACATAAACATTCACGTAGGATGTTGCAAGCCCAGATGTCTTTATGCCTGCTCAAATTAAGTCTGCATTTATATCAGAGAATCACAGAGTCACAGAATGCTTTGAGTTGGAAAGGACCTTCAAAGATCATCTAGTTGCAACCCCTCTGCCATGGGCAGAGACATATTTCACTACATCAGATCACTCACAGCCCCATCCAACCTGACCTTGAACGCTTCCAGTGATGGGGCACTCACCACCTCTCTGGGCAACCTGTTCAGTGTCTCACCACCTTCATCGTAAAAAATGTCTTCCTTATGTCCAACCTAAACCTACTGTCTTTCCATTTAAAATCTTTGCTCCTTGTCCTGTAACTACAGGCCCAAGTAAAAAGTATTTCTCCACAATTTTTATAAGCCCCTTTTAGGTATTGGAAGACCACTACAAGATCTCCCCAGAGCCTTCTCTTCTCCAGGCTGAACAGCCCCAGCTCTCTCAGCCTGTCCTCTAGGAGAGGAGCTCCAGCCCTCTGATCATCTTCATGGCCCTCCTCTGGACCTTCTCCAGCTGGTCCATGTCCTTCTTATGTTGGGGGCTCCAGAGCTGGATGCAGGACTCTCAGGTGGTGTCTTACGGCAGTGGAGTAGAGGGGCAGAATCACCTCTATCAACCTGCTGGCTACGTTTCCTTTGAGGCAGCCCAGAGTTGTCTTTCATGGCTGCAAGTGCACATTGCTTGCTTGTGTCCAATTTTTCATCCATACATTTCACTATACTCTGCAGTGATATCAAATAACCACTGTGAGGTTGAAGCAGGTTGAGCTCATTCTTATGAAAATGTTATGTTATTTACATCAAAGTAGTGTTCACATCACCCAATTTCAGGCATGGCCCTTTTAGCTAGCTAAATGAGAAGAGTGATGTCCTCTTGGCTATAGCCAGTGGAGACTCATAGCGTCTCCAGAAGGATGTCACAATGGAGGAGTTCACCTGTGGGAAGTGAATAGCAATGCATGGAACAATATGAAGTTTCCACTCCTTTTATGCCTGAGCTTCCTCAGACTCCAGAGACATGTATGTCCTTTGACTCTTGAAGAATTTACTGCCTCCAGGTCAGGCTCACACTGTGGGCTGCACAAGTAAAGAAAGAATAAACACCCAAAGCACTAGAAATTGTCTAGATTTAATATCACGACCTCCCTGAACTGAGAATGGAGTAATAAGTATGACAGAAATAAAATCCTATATTAAAAACCCAACCAAACCACATGTAAGTAACTACAAGCAGCTCAAAGATCCAACTAATGACTACAGCAATCCAAATACCAAAGGCATCTAAACAAAGTAGAAAAGAATAAACAATGTAAAAGTATCACTTTATGTGTTGTGTCAGTGCTTTTGGTTTTGTCCCCTCAGATACCAAAAGCTGACAGGATAATTTCTAACATTTCAAATCACTCTGATACACTCCTATCAGTCCAGAAGCACATTCATCTTCTTAATGACACTCAACTGTGGCCTATTCAACAGATAACGAATGGCTTTTCTATTTTTAAAATTAAAATGAGAGCATACATCAAGAATAATTCACAGAAAAAAAGGAACAAACTATCACAAATACATCATGGTGTATGGAAGAAGCCCCAGTTTTTCATGTCCCATAATATTGGAGACTTAAAGCAATGACATTCCTTTGAAGTTTATAAACCCTTTCCTTTAACTTACAGAAAACTAAAGAAATAAATCAAACTCAAGATATGGAAACCTGTTAGACTGGCATCACCTGTCAGAGCTTTGTTTCAACTCTTATCTAAACATATTCTTCCTCAGATTTTCGTTCTGGTATCAGGAATCTTTTCTAATATTTGCCTGCAATACTCCTGCCATACTTTCAGTCCCATAAATATAACCTATCCCAAAGACAGAAAATATTTTTTTTTTTCTAATGACATTTCTTGATACAATGCAACAAGAAATCTTTGCACAAATACCTTAGCAAAATTTAATTAGGCGTGCTGAATGGAAAAACAACATATGCTTCTATGCAAGCTAATGCATTGTGAAAGGTCATTTGATCTTGTATTTCATGGTATAAGGTGAAAACTTATGTGTGATAGAAAGGAATTCTCTCCTTAATCACATCAGCTTTTTCAATTACCCAGGAATATTATTTGTCTCTATTTCTCCCCTCATAATTTTCTAAAACACCAAATATTAGATTTTGAGCCAGGAAATAATGCTAGGTGAGTTAATGGTTCTGTGTAGTATGACAACTCCTAGAATTCAGTGCTGAATTCTACAAATATTACATTTTACAAATAATAGAATACAAAACGTGAAAAATTTTCCCTTATTGCTATACAATACATTCAAATATTATAGTTGAGTCATGGAGAAGATCAGTTTGGAAAAAAATGTCCATACAACAAATAATGTGGTCTATGATAAGCTGTTTCTCACTGAAGTTCATGTGAAAAAAAGTAACTAAGTTTATATAGCTATTGCTATGTTCTTAAGCTACATATGTAAAATCCTTTTATCTATTTATGATTCTAGACTATCTCCTTCAAGAATAAATTGCCAGGATACATCTGAAACATATTTCTGTATATAAATTAGGCCAAAATTCTATATAATCCAGATGATGAATGACACCTTATTCATTAGAGTTTAAGAATTTGATATGAGCTCCCAGTTACGTGTTAACAGTTCAAATCTATTTGTGAAAAGACTTCTGAACCTTATTTATAAACTATTCTAGCAATTCTTAATACTGAAATACTTCAATGTAATGAATGTAAATGTTTTAATTTAATTACAAATTTGCATTAAAATTATTGTATCTTAATATGCAGCAATAGATAATAATACACATTGTATATCTGGTAGACTAAGTAGGAAAGAAACTACAAAACCCAAAGAAAGAAATTTAGCAGTTACTCTAAGTTAATCTCATTTTTAAACCCCAACAATTTATAGTTTATTCTCTAAATTATTTTACATTTGATGCAGAATGCACAATAATAATATTTCACCTAAATACTTCAAAATAAGAACCCAGCGATATTATTACAAGTGTTATTCCAATGAATATGGCCACTACCATAAAGTTAAAAACATCAACAGTAACTGCACATGAATGGTATTTGGGACACCACAGATTCCTCATGATTTTGGAGAAGCACTTTGGAATACCACTACATATGTAATATGTTAGGTAATTTTGTGGATATCCTTCCAGTGGCACCAGTGTTACCAACCTGAAATTTGAAAAAGATAGGCTTGGGTTTTAAAAATATATTTCAATTTTACTTTCATACGCAAAAGACTGTATGAGCTGCAGTTTTCTTCAACACTTCAAAAAGCTACTTTGAAATTCCTGGACGCTTACATGCATCACATACTCTGAATGTACATGCAATCTCCTTCAAGTTGCACGTTATCTATGGGTGAGTTGAGTGCCTCAGTCAGCTGAGATCTGCAAAACTCTCTTCCTTCATAAAGTATTTTCACTAAAACTCACAGGACAATCCAAGTTACAAAGAATAGCTAAGCTGGCATTTGGGGTAAGCTGGTTTTGTATTCTTAAGAAAAAAAATTTTGATTGGAATGCCGATCTGTGATCATATTACATTATATTAACTATTTCAATACATGTTCTTCTGTTTTAATGTGTTCATAAATTCCATTGGAGTTGTTTCATGTACTTAGAAAAGATGGTTGCCCTTGATCTCTCCTACTTTCTCTCTGAGTCACACTGTTGGTTTGTTTGTTTATTTGGTTGCATTTTAGTTTTACATTTTGATGACAGTTTATGGTAGAGTATTCTCTACTGTGAAGGGACAGCCTGCAACTTGCTGTTTCATACGCCTATCTGAACTGAAACACCCATCAAAAATTTTCTGTGAATTCAGTTAATCATAGGAGGCTTATAGTCCATGTTCTCAAGCTGTAGAGATGCAAAAAATATGTGAGAAATACACACAGGTGGATGTCATTAATAAAATTCCTATTCACACAAGAAAAAATAAAAGCTAATTCTAAAATTATAAAAGACTAATTCTACCCTCAAATACTGAAGAAAAGTGGACTCTCAGGAGAAATGTTTTGACGTACACTTTCCTTTTTTATTTCTACAACTTGGAACAGATTTGGCTTCCTCAGAGTGAAACAGGAATTTTGAATAGTCTCCCTCCCTCTGGGTCTGTGAGATCGGGAACAGCCAGTATCCATCTCACATAATTTCAGCTCCCCAAAAGTCTGGTGTGGAGCCTAAACTAGTTGTGTAAGTTAGTGAAGACAGTGGGATTCATCCCATGTATCTAGGGGATGTAGATGTCCAAAGACGGAATCAACTGTCTTAGGGAGGTGTCTGATATATGCTATACAGAGGGCCTACAGAGTAACTGCATTAGAGAGCTAAAGGAAGAATCTTTTTCCCCATGTATGTTATGTGATGTTCAGAAGAAAGAGTTCACAAGTGAGAATTTATCCATCTTTTTGCTTGGTAGTGCTGGGCTGTAGCTGCAGGACAAGCAGACCACTCAAAACTGTAATAGAGGAAAACTCATGAAAAACTCAAGAAAACTCAAGAAAATTCTTCCCTTAAAATATTTGGTGTATATAATAAGCATTATCTATCTACATTATTGATCAAAGGCTGTATATTATCTAGCTAGCACAGAGCCAGCAGAATGAGACATCATTTTATTCCCTGTGATAGCTACCTGCATCATGGGAGGAGACAGTCAATCTATAGATTCATTACATTGCTCTGCTCATGTAATAAAAAAGAGGAAAGAGAAGATGGCAGAAAACAGACAAACCTAAAGGTATCTATTCCCAGTACAGGAACTGTAAAAGATGGAGAATCCTATGATCCTCATTACAAAGTATCTGGGATCTGGATCATCAAGGTGACCAAAAAAAAAAAAAAGATTTTGATTCAGAGGTTCAATATCACATCATTTTTTACCATGGGCTTTTGAGCACCATGATTGAGCCTCCTACTTAAAACTAGTTGAGAAAAACTTCCTATATTTAATGGTGTGATGATTGCAAGAGATCCATCTCTGTGGAGCATGTTTT
Source organism: Chlamydotis macqueenii (assembly GCF_036417535.1). Taxonomy (NCBI): domain Eukaryota; kingdom Metazoa; phylum Chordata; class Aves; order Otidiformes; family Otididae; genus Chlamydotis; species Chlamydotis macqueenii. The sequence continues at coordinate 28,109,442 of NC_141558.1, forward strand.
AGCAATTGCAGCTAAATCTTTGAAAGAACAAACTAAAATATTAATTCTGTTTGCAACAGTTGACACCAGCAGTTTGGCCTTGAAACAGTAAAACAGAATTAATAATTTATTGTCAAACCATTCAAGAGTACACATTTGTTACATCAGTTTAAAGAAATGTGAAACCTCCTCTGGAACGGATTCAGAGGAGGGCTACGAAGCTGGTGAGGGGTCTGGAGCACAGGCCTTAGGAGGAGCGGCTGAGGGAGCTGGGATTGTTCAGTCTGGAGAAGAGAAGGCTCAGGGGAGACCTTATAGCTCTCTATAACTTCCTGAAGGGAGGTTGTAGTGAGCTAGGGGTCGGCCTTTTCTCTCGTGTAGACAGTGATAGAACTAGAGGCAATGGTTTCAAGCTGCGCCAGGGGAGATTCAGGCTGGACATTAGGAAATATTACTTCTCGGAAAGGGTAGTCAGGCACTGGAATGCACTGCCCAGGGAGGTGGTGGAGTCACCGACCATGGGGGTGTTCAAGAAACGTTTGGATGTTGTGTTGAGGGATATGATTTAGCTGAGAAGTATTGGTGATGGTTGGACTGGATGATCTTTTAGGTCTTTTCCAATCTTGATAATTCTGTGATTCTGTGAAACATTATTTTTGGACTTAGATATGCACCTATGGATCAAGTCTCTTAAGAGCCAGAGACTCAATATGATACCAGTGTTACACTAGAGTTGAGAGCACTATATTCATGGTTAATTATGTTTTTAATTAAGGAAGTAAGGCTTGCTGGCCATTCCCTGTATTTTCCTACCCTGTAAACAGACCTCTGGAGAAGAATTAACAACATAATACAGAGGAAACATCCTTTTTCTTTCCCTCTCATGCAGAATAAAAAGCATTTGGTAACAGACCACTTCAATATAACGAGAAAAGTGGGACCTGTAGCTGGACAGAAAAACAGAGTAGTTTTTCCTTTTTTTTTTTTTCCCTACTTCAAAAAATGAGTCTTTGAATTCTTCAAAGCTTATAGATAACTCCTAAATCATTCATCTGCTGGAGCACCAAAGAACAAACACACAACATGCAGCCATTGACTTTCACAGAAAGGGTCTGTAAGCACAGGAAGGGAGGACTTGCCTGTAAGGGTGAAATTCAGCAAAGCATTGGGGCATCCATAAGCTAAAAAAATCCCAGCCATGTTCCTATGTCTTCTAAACATAGTTTGTGAGATCAAGATCTGGTGTTAAGTGTCTGGGTTACTTCTAAAGACTTGGTTTTAAAGAAAGTTCTTGGATAGCATGAAAGGTAAAAGATGATAGAAGATGGGGATCAGGGTAAGGCATTGTGTGCATATTTTAACTGTTAACCACCACCCCTCCCACCTCCTCCCCAAATTCTGTAAAAATAAAAATTCATTCTTTTTTTTTTTATTATAAACGGAGCTTAAGAACCTGAAAGCCTTGAGCACAACCACAGGTGTCCTTAGGGGTGGGATGTATTCTGTCTAAGAATCTAGGAAAGAAAGCCAGAGTCACACAGTGACGGGAACTAAACACAAAATTTATATTCCTGCTGACTCCAAATGCCAGCTCCATATTGGATTGAATTCATGTTCATCTCCAATAAAAATAACAGAAATAAGAAAATTAAGCAAAAAATCAATAGTACCATTTGCAATGTGAATATCATACCTTCTGATTTCATTGCATATTCAAAATCATGACTGTTCAGAGCTGCACATGTGCCTTACTTTAGCTATGTTGGATAAAACAGAAACGTATTTCATGGTTAAGGGATTTGGAAGGGAGCTGTTGTCAGAGAATAGGTAAAAACAATGCATTTCTGCAATAGGACGAGGGGTAACGGTTTTAAAATAGAGGGGGGTAGATTTAGATTAGAAATTAGGAAAAAATTTTTTACAATGCTAGTTATAGAACACTGGAACAGGTTGCCCAGAAAGGTGGTGGAGGCCCCATCCCTGGAAACGTTCAAGGCCAGGCTGGATGAGGCTCTGAGCAACCTGATCTAGTCGGGGATGTCCCTGCTCCTTGCAGGGGGGTTGGACTAGATGACCTTTGAAGGTCCCTTCCAACCCTAACCATTCTATGATTCTATGAAAGGAAGGTGAGGTTTTTTTTTTTTTTTGTAATATATGGCTAAAAGCTCAAGTTAAATCTACAGATTTCCTTAAAGCTGTTATTGAGAAGCCACAAATTATTGCAGATTGCATAACAACCGCACTGCGATGACATTATAGCTCTAAAGTTATACCGATAAATGAAAAAGGAATGCTACGTTACAGGAGTAATCAATCAGAAAAATAATCCAGAGACTAATCAATGTCTCTGAATAAGAGAACATTAATCCCTGATGGAGATATTACAAACAAAATAATATCTAGCTTAGCTATCTAAATTCCACTCACCATCTTCTCCTATTATGTTTATCGTGGAATCAAATTTCAGAGGACTCCAAAGAGCTGTTGCACCAAGTCTGATTTTTTTAAATTATTCTATTTAATTGTGTGCACTGTAATTTAATTTACTGTAATGCTGCCTCTATTGTGGCAATGCAAAATTCCTTGTAACAGTAACCTATTAAAGTATATTAAAAGTATTTATCGTGATCCTCAAGAGTATAGATAACATTATCCATGGAAAACTAGGATTTAATATAATTGCTGCAAATAATTCAAAGCAGTTCTTTTTGCATTTATCTATATGTAAAATAGTAAGAACAATAATCATAAACCAAAACTCAGCAAGATCAAATCTAGTTTTTATGAAGTATTATAAAATACTTTGGAATATAAATCATTGTTCTGAAAAAGTATAGATGGGAAAAAACATCAGTGTGAAAAGATCTATAGTCTTCCAAATTGCTGTAAGCCATTGAGTTCCTTTACTTATAATTTCCTTGTATCTTTTTTTTTAATCTTCCTTTGTCTCATACATGAATGTGCTGCTTTATTTTCTTCCCAAGCTTATTTTTTTTAAGAAAATGTATTGCCTGCTCCATGGGCACTGATGTTAGCGTCAGGACTCAGACTGACTATGCTGTTCAGGTTTGCAAATACCACGTGCAGGAGAAGGGGACCTCCCAGTTGGCTGCATGGTCTCACAACCAAACCTTTTTGGCAAGGTGAAGCACCAGAGTCCTCCCGTGGACAGCAGCAGCAACTGAACAGAGCCAACAAACACCAAAAGATTCTCTGGCTGATGAAATCTGAAAGATCTGAAATCAAGAAGAGTTTGGCACAGATCTGGATGTCAAACTCAGACTTTTGGGTGTCAGATTGATGCCATTATAGACAGAGAACGCAGTCGTGTTACTCGGCAGCTTGTTTCTAATGCATAATACCCATGTACACAGCTTTGCTTACTTTGCTGAGGTATTTAGAAAGCCTTATAATATTACACAAACAAAAAAAATTAAACTGTTTTCAGGTAAAAAATTTACTAAATGTTTACAACTTGGTGAAACAGAAGGCATGTAATTTTCCACTACTTATAAAATAAATGCATATTTTCCTTCACTGAGGGCCATCTTTATCCTTCCCACATTCCTCTCCTTTGCTACTTATTTGCTTTGCCTCCTTTAAAGTTTCATGGTCCTCCATCCACTTTTAACTCAGGTGAGGAAAGAATAAACCTGAACCACCATGTCAACGTTTTGCCCCCTGGAAGCAGTCTAATTTAGCAGAACAACAATAATGTGTCCCAGCTTTTTAAAAACAGCAGTATAAGTCTCACCAACGTCCTGTCAGAGCTAAGAAATACGTAAGTCGGTTTTAACATCGGGTGCGAGGGAGGCGATGAAGAATTTTAATATCACCACTGTGTTGCATCAGTAATAAACCAGGGATTTTTCAGCAGCTGTTTGAGGTCTGATATAATTCTTTTCTGAGGACAATGTAATTTCCTTGACTATCAGCCTTACAGTGTGAATTTTTTAACACAGAGTTAAATTACCCTCTTGGTTATTCCATTTTGAAAATGCAGTCACTAATTACATGGAAGTATCATACCACTCCATGAATCAAGTTAGCACGAAATACTTAAAGTGATGCATCTGGTTGAATCTCTGCAACCATTCCAACATCCCACTCCTCAGACTGGGACTTTAGTCTAAAAATTAATAGAGAAATATTTGGAGATTGCATTTGAATTTCATTCGCTCACTCAGCAAAATACTAACTCACTGGTCATTAGCAAAACTGCCACCAGCTTCAGCAGTGGGGGTGCACTTCTGGGACACTGAGAGGATTAGAGGAGATCTTACAGATTTCCTTAGCAGTCAAAGGAGATCACTCCAACAATTTTCAAATTTCATTTAAATTACAAACATTTTAAGTACTTAAATGAGTGTCCCACTTTCCTAATTGTTTTAACCTACCTTTGCATGAACCAACCTATGAACTTAAATTTTTCATCAGTAATTAATATAGATCAAGGTTAGGAAGATACGGTAGTCTCAATTTTTCTGCCATCTTTCCAGTTTAAAACATAAGTCTTTGTTATATAATACTGAATCATTTCATAAAAAAACAGCATGTCAACAAAGTCAGTTTCCTTTAATTAGCACACAAGCTTGCACAAATTGTTTGGTATTTATAGCTTTTTCCAAGAAATCATGGGTGAACAAGTTATAGAATCAATGAGGCAGACTATTTCAAATATTTACAGCCCAAAATTTATAGTCCAAAATTTGTCTCTGAGAGACAAAAAGGCCATCATTTTTTTTTTTATTTGTTCAATTTACAATTTTTCTCTCCTGGGGAACATTCACTGAGCAAAATGCCAGCATAGCAATCTTCACTGACATCTTTTTGCCACTGGTGCCTCAGGGAGAGACTGGCTGAGCGATGGTCAGGAGATAAATAAGGTGCTTCTGTGACCCAGCAATTCCTGACAGCTAATTCTCGACTCTGATGGTAGGCCAAATCTTGCACCAGTGAGAACAAGCTCCAGTATTGAGGAACAACAGCTACCTTGAGACCCATGATCCTTTTCAGGAGGGGACACTGGGTACAGGTAAGCGTCTAATTATATGAAAATAAACTACAGTAACTTGGGCTCTATCTAGAATATTGCAATACTTGATTTCGTAAGTAACATGTAAAAGTCTGACAGTAGGAACAGGTTGCTTACTGAGAGACATAAATGACTTCTCTAATGGAACAACAAAGTTCTTCTCATATACTCCTACAGTAACGAGGCAGGAGATCCAGAGAAGAACTGTAAACTAACTGGAACCTGACTGAAGAAGTCAACAGATGGCCCCCACTGCTCGATCTTCAGACCTAGATCTTGAATCCAGGTCAGAGGTGGCAGGCAGCATAAGCCACAAGCCACGTCTCTAGAGAAGAGATTTTTGTAGATCTTGGGAGACTCTGACACCGTGAGACCACCAAGCAAGGTGGAACTCACTGTGGCAGAGACAAGCAGCCACAGTGCCTCATACACAGGCCAGAAACAGTAATTTGGGAGGTTGGGGACCTAGCATGATACTGATACATTTCTCTGGTATAAAGGGTGGTTTGGTATGGATGCTTTTTCTTTACCTACTGCATGAAACTCAGAATGGAAAAAAAAAAAAGGTGACACATCATCCACATTTAGGACATAGAATGGTCTGGAGGCTAATTCAACTATGCCTTGTAAGATTTATACCGTGAAAGGAACACGGTTGAATAATTTGGTGATAATCTGAGAGTAATGCTACTTTAGCTATACTCCTCTCAAAATGGAAGTGATATCATCTACCAAGAGCTTCCTACCAATCTGTAGAAACATTTAGGAAATGGGTTATAAAATGATCTTGAAACTTTGGAAGCAACTATGCACCTTCTGGAGATAGAAGAGTTAAATGTTAAATAGCATGGGAATTTCAAATTGTTGATAAAACACAGACATCCCTAGTTACTGCGTAGAAGACATCAGGAGGAACTGGCTAATACAAAACGATTTACACTTAGCCATGAATTACAGGTATATATGACACACACACATCTTTCTCTCTCTTTCTCTCTCTCCACATACAGATAAAAAGCTTTTAAAGCCTTCCTCAAGCCTGACTCCCTAAGCAAGGTCAGAGTGGTTGAGTCACTCAAAACAAAGGAGACCTGTTGTTAACCCAAGAGGGATCAGGGAAAACACTGTTTTCTCTGCAGCAAGATGGGCTATGTACTTAAATGGGTTCTAAAACTCAAAGAGGGTAGTCAGAGAAAACATCTTAAATCTTCGACATAAATATGACAAAACACATTCAGAAGGAAAACTCCATACCACAAGGAAACAAATAAGCTTGACAGAAAGGGAAAAAAAATGGACTTTCTCAAAATTTTGTAGCACAAACTGAAACAACCAGATGTGTTGCAGATGAATGGAAACTGCATAAATTGAAGGATATCATGCAGTTGATCTTTCTAGCCAGGTTCCAAATCGAAAGTTGCTGGTGATATTAAGGAGATGCCTGTTAACACAGATGAGCTTTCTGATATTGTAAGGGACTATCTATTGAAAGGCATCTCATTGACAGGTATGCAGATAGGACCATCCAAATATGAGGAAGGGAAGAATCTATCCCAGTAGGGCCAGTTAACTGTGCCTTGGCTCAGTGGCCTCATAGTTTTGAGTTTGTTCCCACCTCAGCTAGTGAATCAGACAGAGAGGTAACCAATGGAAATTGCAAAAACTACCAAACAAAAGATGCTCCCATCTGCCGCTAACAAATTATCTTGGGAAAGACAATATTCCCACAGAGTGCAGAGAGGCAAGAGGCAAACAACCTAAAATATGGAGGGATATGGCAAAAAATGAAGAGGTTACTGACTCCCCATCTAGAAAGATCTTCACTGAATAAACACATTCTTTTTGTGACAGATGGAAGATATATGATTAAGAGCTCTGTTTACTGTGACATTAAAATATACAAATTTAGTTAAAAGGATGTGGCTGGGAAGCAGAGAAGATTACTTGCTTTTCCTAGTTGTTGCACTCTGGGTAACATGGAGTCTCCTGGAAGGAAAGGGAAGGAACAGCCTTCCACGAACAAGATAATCTGCACAGCTCTCAGGAGCTGGTGAAACATAAGAGGGGTCAGACAACATGTGTGGACATGATGAGACACCTGAGAGAAACAATGAAAAGATCAGCATCCAAATATTTTTAATTTAAGTCTCATGCATGTGACTTTGCATGAATTGATGCTGTAATTGATTTGTAAGTCTCAAGAAAAAGAAAGGAAAAGTATGTGCTGAGAAGTTAGCATGTGAAAGCTTCCCAAGGACTGGTAAGCCCTGGAGACTATTGGTGCTGGTGAACCTGCAAGAATATACAGTCTGAAAACACCAAGAGGCTGCTGAGCATCTGCACACAATTGGGTCAGCAACAGGTTCAGTAACTGTTGCAGTAACTCGGCTCGCACCCAAGATGACTGCTATATGCAGATGAAGGCTATGGGATTACATATGCATCTGATGAAATAAAGGACCCTCTGATGGACTTCCTGAACACCTACCATGGACTTGCCAGTATTGCCTTCTATTTTCTGAGTATATAGTTGGAGCTGGCTTCCCAAATATTGCTCTAACCAGGTAATCATGAGAGTGCAATTCAAATCTGACACTGAATAAGAGAATGTGCTGTTAGAAGAGATATCTGCTATTAGTAAAAACAGCTTAAAACATAAAAGCTATTCTAAGAAATATTTGGTTGTGATCTATACCTACATGAAACTCTTTTCCCTATCAGAGCAAAAAGGAGTTTACAACACGTGAGAGGTGATACTTAGAGGTATTTTGCAAAGCAACTGAGATGGCTGAGCAACTGGAAGTTGCTATGAGTAACACTGGAGAAAACAATGATAAAGATGATATCTTCTTTGAATCTGTGCCTGCTAACAGATTTATGTTCTCCTGTATAAGGAGAAAGTATATTCTTTGGAATTTTTATTCAAGTATAACACAGCTTAGAGTTTGAAAGCCTTTGGTATCTTTTGACACGTTCACTTAAAGGAAAAACAGAGAATGCAGAATACAGTAGACTTTAAAGAGTTAACATCCTTTTGCAAATGATCCTTTAAAGATTTCAGGTTCAAAAATCTGGGGTGCTCTGCTTTTTGTTTGTTTCCTTTGGCTTGCACTTTTCTTTGGTGCTGGTTGTTTGTTATAGTCCTCACAGCTTCACAGCAGTCAGTGTCAGGAAGCTGGGGAGATTTAAGAAGGGAAAAAAATGTGTTGCAGCAGCAGCAGTGTGTTGCTGCAACTCCTGCTCATATCTTGAAGACATGCTGAGGTCCTAATACTGCTCTTGTTTGTAAACCTGTTTACAGGGTAAAATGGCTGTAAGTTGTAAGGTGAATCTAGGTAGGTTCTCTGCATCTAGGTAGGTTCTTTGCACCCTGACTTCAGAACTTTTTGGTTGCCAAGAAGTTCTTAACACTTGTGTTTTTTAAAAAGGAAAGCTAATGCAAGAAATCCTGTTTAACGGGACAAGACATTGTTCAGTGGCAGTGGAGCTTCTTTGGGAGGTCCTTAATCCATAGGTTGATGAAAGGCAGATAGTTCTACTGCAGTTAACTCTTCTGTGATGAAACCTTATTTCTTTAATAACTACTTTAAACAACTGAAACTTTAAGAAGGCAGTTAAAAGTTCACTCAGTAGTTTACAAAACCTTGAGTCATAAACAAATAGTTTACATGATTTTTCAAAGCTGCAGTGCAAGTTTGTTCTCTAATTTCCCATGTTTTACAGGAAAGAAACAGGAATCTTTAATAACAGCATTCTCCAAATAGCCAGGACAAAAGATGTAACTAAATGGAAGTTTAAACATTGAAAGAAATGGCTAATAAACAGTAAGTGTGTAAACTGGGAATTGGTATTTGCAGCATTTCTCTAGGTAAAAAGTAAGACTTCAGATTGGGGTGGCAATTATATGTCAGTATTCAGGGGATTTAATTCAAGCACTATGACTTACATTTTCCTTCATGTGTGACTGACAGTCCATGTGCTACTGTAGCAACTGAAGTTTTAGCTTTCTTTTATCTAACATATAGCCCTGTTATCAAGCTATACATTAATTTCCAAATCCTGCTTTATGTAAGTAAACGGTGGTTCAAAAAGATGTTTGGAGTCTCTGTGACTTCTGCAAAAACAATGTGAGCCTCTTCACTTTAAATAGTTAATCTCTCTTGCAAGAAGTGTCTTGCAGATGATGAACAATGAGTTTGCAGGAAAAAGTAAACAGGTTAAAAATTCATTTTTAATTTTTTAACAAAATGAAAAGTAATCAAAAAATCTTCCTTTGGGTAACACTCAAAATTTTATTAAAGTAAAACCAAAACATTTTATTGTTCTTAGATTATTCAGCTATTCCAAACATATACACTTAGGTTAATTTTTAAATTTAAAAGTTCTTTAAAAAGAAAAAAAGCAGAAACATTTTATCTTGAAAAAATTTCAACTACAATACTTGCACTTTTTAAAGATTTATACCACAATCCTTCTTTGTTTCAGAATGTTGGAGCCTCCAAATGCATCTTTTCTACATAATTTTGTGTTCACTGGAAAATTTCCATTATCTCTTTCTTTGAATGTTCCCACTGTAAAGTTACACATGCAATGGAAAAGACAAAAGATAAAAGACAAAATTCCGTACAAGGTAAAGTTTTTAATTTGCAAAGGATTTATACCTGCCTTTTTTTTTTTTTTCCCCCAAGCCAATCGTCTTCCCTTTCTCACCATGGTTTTGCTTTTTCTATGTCTTGTTCACCATTTCAGTTATTAATCTGGGATCATGGCCTTCATTTGCTCTCTTTTACCAGTATTAGCCATACCTATTAATTACTGGTATCATACAGTCATTCTAGGCAAGCCTCATCATATATAGTCTCATCTACTCTAGTGTAGTTAATCTCCAAAAAAAACCATAATAAAAAGAGATGAAGTAATGTTGCAGCTAAGTACCGTGGCTGGACTACAATTAATGCTGTTGATCTGTTCTCACTCCTGTTATTAAGGGTGAGGTCCCACCTCAGACCAGTGTTCCTTAGATCAGTATTTTTTCTCCAGTAAGCAGAGGATTCTTAAGGAAAAGTTGAAGGGGAGGAGTATGTTTTTGACTCTTCCCACATACTCTTCCCAAGCTCCAGCGATCTGCAGGCAGGTCATGCAGCCCTTAAAGGTAATTCTAATGACACCAGTGTGGTTATTTTCTCTCTGGCCCTAAATGTTCTTGGTTTTCCTACAAAAATTTTCCTTTCACTCCCATTTACATAAATCATTGTCATTTTGCTTTCTCACATAGGGATTCTGAAGTTCCACAAAACACAAAAACCAAGTTACCTATACTGTTTAGTGCATGTTTAGTGCACATTGGTGTATAATTAATCCAAATTTTAAAATACTGCTTATATAAATAATCTAAAACTAGAGAGTATGGAGAAATAGTGCAAGTCCCAAGACTGTGCTTTCTCCTACAAAACTCTGGCAGGTAACTAGCTCAAGAAACAAAGTTTTTAAGAAATACAGCTACATATTTTTCTGCTTCTTTTGAAGAGAATCCATGCTCTTATTGCTACAGTTTATACAAAAAAAAAAAAGCTATTCCAGCTCACTGCATACTTTTTTTTTTTTTTTATAATGGCACAGTGAAAAACATTCATTGCATGGTTGAAAAGGAGAAAATCTGCATCTATGTATGAAAGCAATCAATTCATTCCGCTTTTAATGAGATTTCTCCTGTCACTTTAGTTTGCTTTTTTACCTTTACAATTGCCTGCCATGCTGTTTGGAAAAAGAAGAAAAAGAAATGGAAAAGAATCAAAAGTCAAGCAACTCAACATGAATATGTTTAATCTTATTGCTACCTGTTCTGAAGCATGTATTTGTATATTTATAATACTATATTACTACAGGAATTACAACCTTTAGTGGCAGTATGTAAGCCAGCAAGACAGTGAGAGCTCAACCTGTTCTAAGAACTCACGAGAAACTAGTTGTGCTCTTACAGTGGGCACAATTCTCAGTGGTCATGGCTATGCTCAACATGTTGAACAAAGCCTTCTCTGTGATTTAAAAACAAATGGGAGTTATCCAGCTAATAAATATTTCAAATTTTAGATATCATTTTGCATGTCAAATCAAAACGAAGAGTATCTAAAAGCCAGCATAATCTTCTATTGTGCCTAGTCCGTGTTTCATGACGATGCCTGTTTCTCCTGTCAGAACACTGCAGGATCCTTCTCCTGTTACAGAAGACTGAACTTCTGCTGAACCAGTGGCATTAGCTTAAGCACAGAGATTTAAGTACTCACATTAGCCATGCTGCATTCTGCAAAACTGCTGCACTTACACTTGTGCATCTCTTCAACAATTTCTAACAACTTTCTGTGGCACATATGTAAGCCTTGTGGTATTTAGTGCACAACTAGAGTTGTTAATAATATCAATTTTAAGAAAGTTGCCTTGGCTTTTCTAATTAATCTACCCTGTTCCCACACTGTAAGCATAGTGGATACTAAAAATCTTAAGTCACTCTTAACAAATGTCCCCAGAATTTCTGGAAAGGAACAGCCCAAATTGTTCAGTCTCTGAAATTTACCCACTGATTTCTTTTCTAAAGATCCTTTTTTTTTTTTTTAAATTCTGAAAAGTAGATATACCTACCTTGACAGAGTCTGCTTCCCAGAACTGGAAAATATAACCAAAATTACACAGTATGGCCAGAGTGGTTCATCGTAGAGACAAGCATTTGCCTACAGTCATTTTGGCACTAAAAACCCCTAAATCAGTGGATCAGGACGTTTCAAACTAAGTACCTAAGGATTTAGGGCAGTATTTTCCAGCAGAAATTCTGTTTCTGCTGCTCCGATGCAGCTCAGCATGCAGTTGCACTGGACTGCAGGGAAAAAGAACATGTGCCTGCAGTCTGCCTAGGAATTATTATGGTTCATGTTATAATACAGGGAGCTTTAAGGAAATTCTAGTCTACAGAGGGAAATTATATCGATTTTTCTTGAAAATTCCTCTGGAAGAAAGACTCATCTGCCAATATACATAAGTTGATTTCTTGTATGGTACAAAATAACCACAACATGCCTCCAGAGTTTGGTAATTTGTATTTAAATCAGGAAAAAAAAAAACCAGACCTATGTAAATGATACTAGTGGGCTTGTTTTATGGCAAGCTGTATTTTCCTTAGTGAGGTAGTAATTCACACTATTATTTAAGCTCACAGGCAAATATGTTTTCTTTAAGTTTTACCAGTATCTCAACCTAGAATCATAGAATCATAGAATAGTTTGGGTTGGAAGGGACCTTCAAAGCTCATCTAGTCCAACCCCCCTGCAAGGAGCAGGGACATCCCCGACTAGATCACGTTGCTCAGAGACTCATCCAACCTGGCCTTGAATGTTTCCAAGGATGAGGTATCTACCACCTCTCTGGCCAACCTGTTCCAGTAATATCCTCTCTGAAACGCTAATTGTAACTATTACCCATCCCATGATCACTCTTAGCCTGTTTTGCACAGAACTGGTAACAGTAATGTACACGGATCAGATAATTCTTCTCTCTCACTGTAATTGCACAGGGATTTTGTTTTCTTTTGAGTCAGTAATGTCTAAACTGGATTAAGGTAACAGTCACTTATAAGGCCTTCTCTACAGACATTACTTTCATCATCACCATATTTAATGCTATTTTACTCTAGCACATAATTTATTACACCATTTTCATACGAATGAGTTTCCATTAAGTTCATACTTAACTTCAGATTACGGATAAAATACTCTAGAAGAAAGAGGAAAAAAAAATATCCTGAATTTTGTTTTTGCTGAAATACTTATGAGTGAATGTAATAACTGGCATGCTGGCATTGTTTGTTATGATCAAATTAAATTCAAATTATATGATGAGTGACTGATCTCAAAATCAGAGGACTTAGTCTATCTATTCACATATGTTTAAATATCTTTAGCTGGTAACAAGCCCTTTACACTCCTCTGTCTGGGCAACTGCTGCTCTTGGCAATAACAATCTGAGTGGGTGGCTGAGAATGGAACTGGCAGATGCAGTACTGATGCAAATTACTGCTACTTAGCAGCACATGCACTCATTCATCCAGGGAGTATTTTTTTTATCATTCCAGAACTAAGGCAAAAGTCATAAAATATTTTACTTGTCAATACCTAGACATAAAATTTGTAGTGTATTCAACATTTATTATCATAAAATATAACGTTAAATAGATAATTGAAGTGTCAGTACGCTCAACGTCAAAGAAATCTCTGAAAAAAAATGAAATACATTGTGTGCCTAATTTGTCTGTTTTCTGGGTTTTATTTCAATATTGCAAATGGAGACCTCATAATACAAGTGTAATTGCTGATACGCATTACCAAGACAAAATAATGCCAACCATAAAATCCTGATTAGTTTTTCCCTGATTCTGGCATAATATTGCTTTCATTGTTTTAGCTACCGAGATGAATGACTGAGGTGACATAAAGGAAAGCAGAATAATGCACAACATTACTAAAAGTAATATACAGCTCAGTGAAAATAGCAGTCATTATTTCTGTGTTGACCATAATACTGCTGTTCTACAGACTGTAAAGCAAGATGTCATGATGCACATTTCTTTTATCTATAGTGCATTGTTACACACATGTAAGCAAAATGTCCACTTTGCTATCTTTTTTAGAACTATACCCTGAATAAATATTCAATATTTTAAAAAAATCTCATCTCTAAAGACACAATAAACAAAAGAGAAAACCTATTAATGTACATCAATACTACAGCATCTATTTATACTTTTAATTTATACTTTCTCAGGAGAAACTGATTTCTCTCAGGACAAATGAACTTTAAGCTGGTTTCTCTTTCAGATGAATTAAAAAACAGTGGTAATATAGTAATTTTGGAGGTCTTATATGGGAAGCAAGATTTGCACAGCAAGAGAAAAAAATGTATTTAAGCAATTGATGTAACTTGAAAATAAACAAACTTTCCTTGGAGTCAGAGTCTATTATAAGTCTATTAATTGAGTCATTAATAAGTAGAGAGGCAATCTAAGTGTAACAGCTAAAGCACAAATTTTTTGACACTAATTGCAACCAGAATACAGACACAGTACCTTAGCTTTATCCCTCATGGATCCTTTCCCCAGGATGGACATTTTTGCACCTGTTTCTTCTTGTAACCTCTTCAAGGAGTTTCCTCTTGGTCCAAGCAATTTCCCAACAAAATTGAACTAGAAAGCAAATAAAAAAATATTTTAGACCAAAAGGTACTTTCTGAAGACTTAATAAATATTTATAAACAAGCTGCTTAAAAAAGAAAAGTTTCCTTTCCTTTAAAAAAAATACTCCTACTTAGTTCTGAGCCTAATTCATTGGGATACAAATCTGGAGAACTGAAGCATCCTCTCATCTAGCATGAAAGGCAGTAAAAGCATTCATGGCTTACTTGAACCCCAGGAGGCTCCTTTCTAGGACAAAAATGACCCGTGGCTGCTTAGGTTTAGCTTAGCTTTAGCTAACTGCTAAACAAGATGCTCATCAGACGGTATAGGTGAAACCCAGAGAATGTATACATTTTGTCCTGAGTCAGCCAGCTTTATTGGCAAAATAATACACTCTGTGAAGTTAGAGCTTTAGATGGATTTTTAGGAATTGATGTTTTACACACTGATTTAAAAAAAAAAAAAAGTGCTGTTTTGTGGACTGGCTTCAAATATCTGTTTTGCCAGCAACAAAACAAATTAGAAACAATAGATCACTGCAGATATTTAAGGCTATTTTCTGAGAGGATTTTAAAGAGTGCTGGGCTTTGTTTGACATGTTGCTAATATTCTTAAACACTGCCGAGTTCATGTGACACATAAAACACTTTTTTCTATATGAAGAGGAGAGATGTCTACATGAAAATCAGAGGACAGAACATTAAATAAATGAAGTGTTAATGTTATGTCAACACAAACTAGCAAAAAGGGAGGAGTCTATTAAGTAACACGAATTTGTTTATTTTGTAATCAATAGTTTCTTCAAATTTATTATTTTTTATGCTTTCCAGAATCTTTTTAAAATGCTGCGACATGCTGTCCTTGGAAGTGGACTGGGAACCATCATTGCTTAGGGTGTTTTCTAAATTATGTTAAAGTTGAGCTTGGCTTTCAAACAAAGAATAAGCTTAGCCAAGGAAAAAGGTGTATAATTGCATCAGCACTTGTTTTTATTTAGGAGATAAAAAATATGACAATAAGAAATAGCAATGAAGAATATGCTGCTGTCAAAAATACACCTGAATGTCTAAAAAGATGTTATAACAGACCTTGTTTTGCATTAACTTCTATTTTAAAAATGGAAAAAATGAGGAAACATTCTTGTTTCCACTTTAGCCGGCAAGAACATAACAACACAAATGCATCAGCCATGCTAATAACAATCAAACTGAGAATCAAGCCAGATGCCCTGAAACCCAAGCTGGCTTTCAATCCAGTGTCTTAATTATAAATGGCTTGTAACTTCCTTCAAATATTGGTTAAACCATCAAATAAAATAACATGCAATCACAGGAAAAATAACCTAAACAAACACAACTGATTTCAACAAGATAACACCTACATGGGTAAGCAGTAAGTGGTAATGTTGCAGAAAAACCCAGCAAGCTTTGAAGCTCCAAGAAAAGATCTGTCAAGCTTGTATGCTTGTATTTTATTCCAACCCTATCTGTTGATTTAATAAAAGTTATCAACTCTTCAATAAATCCTGCTCCACTTTGGGGCAGGATTTAGAGATGATGCTCTATCATGGCATCAACAATACTATGCCTTGAAATTGTAGCTATGCTTCTTCCAGGGACAACTCAGCTTAGAAGAAGCTGTTGGTTTCAAATTTGTTATTACATTTCACATGCAAATAAACCAAACAGTGAGGAAGGAATGGCAAGGACTGGATTTTAATACTAGACTTTGGACTTACTCTATTGACAGAAATTAGATTTCAAAAATTATACATCTCATGCATGTGAAGGTTTATTAGAGATGGCAGAGCAAACAGCAATTTTCATTCTTCTGCAGGGACCATCTTACCTGAAGAATGGCTGTTCACAAGTTACAACACCAAATCCTTTGTGCCACTTACACAGCATTAATCAGAGAAGAACCATCTACCCATCTACCCATCTACTGTTGTATCCTTTCAGTGTCTCTTGATATTAAGAAAAGTTGCCTCTCAAAAGCTGGAAGATCTATACCGCTACATGCATTTGGAAGAGACAACGAGAAGGCCAGCCAAAGCTCGACTCCATTTGTTCTCTGAATGGAATAAAACTATTAAAATATACTCTATGAAGATTTATGCTAACCATTTGTATTTAAGTACTTCATTAACTGTCTAATAATTACCTTGATATATTGCTGCAAATGAGTGGTATGGCCAGCATAGACTATGTATTAAGTGGATTTTAATCACTTCACAGGAAATAAGTGGCTGGGGATTTTAATTCTATTGATTATGTAGCAGACAGACACTCACATTTCATCCACCTTCTAAAAAACACATATCAGAAAGCAGGGAATTACTTACAACTGACTGGTGAATTGCTCTTAATTTGTTTTTGTCTAAAGTTGCAGAAAATCCAGTGCACTATATCAGACATTTAACCATTGTGCTTGGTCTTCCTTGCGTCAGTCTAGGGCCACTGGCAACTCTCAGCAACAGTCTATAATAACAAAACTCCCGAAAGTCTGAAAGTCCTAGTAGAGTAATTTTGACCTAATAACTTAAGAAAAATTAAATCCTTTATGTTCACATGTAGGTAAAACCAGCAGACAAATAAGAGAAAGTTTCAGTGAACAGGACAAATTGTAAGAAGTTTGAAACACAACTTTATTCCTCTTATTTATTTTATCAAGACATGCTGGACAAGAACATGAGCAGACCAAATTTTAATACTGGAAAGCTTAGGCTCCGGTTACAGCCACATGCATGCACACGCACCCAAAGCATATACCTCCAATGGAAACAAAAGGAAAATGTGGGAACTCAGGCAGTTTGACTGCATATAAGGATGACCCCTGTCCACAAGGACATATTACTGGTACAGCGACTGTAACTGCAGATCTTTTTTTGCAATCTTAGTTCCAATCCAATTCCACCATGTGTACAATTTTTCTCCAAATAATAGTAGCTCTAAGTCTCTGGGATAATATCTGGTCATGTTAGGGGAGGACAGCTGAGAAACAATGACATACAAAGAGAGAGTATTAACAAAAAGCTTTCATTGCTGGGGAGAAAACAGACTTCCACTTGAACAAAAAATGGTTATTGTTGTGTTACTGGATGCTTTTTATAAGTGGTTTAACTTTCCAATCATATTTATGAATATGAGCTAGGTTTTCTGTGTGCTTGTAGAAACCCTTCCTGGTTTACAGCAAAACTTTTCCACATTATTTTCTTAGATTTTTTTATCATTTGTCTGGGGGAGACAGATGCACGTCTTCTGAGGAAAATGATCAGGTGATAGCAGCGGATGCTTTATTTATAATCAAATGTACATGATGCTTTGTGTGTCACTGTAGTGCAATAAACCTTCTCCTGTGCAGAATAAAACCTGACAGAGAATATAGCTCAACATATCTTTTGAGTATCCACAGCCAGTTTCCCCGTCTTCCCCAACTAACATACCCATAGTTTCACCAAGTTTATCTGCATCTTGATTACTTTCACACTCCACCCCACATAGGCAATCAGGCTGTAAGGTGCCCGAAGCTAACACTCTGGCAGTAACACTTGGTGTCCACCAAAGTTTTTGTTCACAAAACTTTTTTTTTTTTTTTTAAATCAAGGAAATAGCCAAAAATGGCATCGCACACATGGAATTGTAAAGAAAATGGAAAATTCTTAAGAACTAATTACATTAAATTTCTTATAAAAAATCTGCCTGTGTTAATGAAAAGCTTAGGGTTGTACTCCATGCATGAATACATATACAATCACAGACTTGCTCATTTCCAAAACCCTTTGTAGTAAAACATGCTGCACATGAAGACATCTCATTTGCTTCAGGCTAAGACACTGAGAAGAGAATCCCTAAAACTAACCAACTGTTGTCAAGCTGGATCACAGCACAGGCAGTCTGCCTCTCAGTGTCAGCATTTATTACACTAATATACTGTACATGGTTTCCATGAAATGCCACAGATTAATTATAACCTGTGCTGTAAACAAAATGTGTATAATAACCAGATCTCTAAAAAATATCCTGCAGCTTACATAGCTTACATACAAAGTTGTGAAAGTCCTAAGCGTACTGCAACACCTCAAGAATATAATTGTCATGCTTGAACTTACCTTAATACGGACATTTCAAGTGTTGTTCTCAAAAATCATAATATTAGCACAAAAAAGTCAAAATATTAGCAGATTTATCACTGAATTGAAAATAAACACACACATATTTGTAAGTTGATAAATATGGCAAGTGCTCTACCCACACTGCCCAAGTTCAAGAAGGCAAAAGCAGTGACTGGGAGAATGAAGAACTGTTAACCATAGGAGAAGAGCAGGTTTGGGATCATCTAAGGAACCTGAAGGTGCACAAATCCATGGGACCTGATGAGATACAACTGCAAGTCCTGAGGGAACTAGCCGATGAAGTTGCCAAGCTGCAGTCTGTCATATTTGAGTAGGCATGGCAGTCTGGTGAGGTTCCCGCTGACTGGAAAAGGGGAAACATAATCCCCATTTTTAAAAAGGAAAAAGAAAAAGACCCAAGGAACTATAGGCCAGTCAGTCTCACATCTGTGCCCAGCAAGATCATGGAGCAGATTCTCCTGGAAATTATGTTAAGGCACATGGAAAATAAGGAGGTGATTGGCAACACCCAACATGGCTTCACTAAGGGCAAATCATGCCTAGACAAATTTGAAGACCTTCTATGATGGGGTTACAGCATCGGCGGACAAGGGAAGAGCAACTGATGTAATCTACCTGGACTTGTGCAAAGCATTTTACAATGTCCCACATGACATCGTTCCCTCTAAACTGGAGAGACATGGATTTGGTGGATGGATCAGCTGGTGGATAAGGAATTGACCAGATGGTTGCACTCAGAGGGTGGTGGTCAACAGCTCAGTTTACAAGTGGAGACCGGTGATGAGTGGCATCCCTCAGAGGTCAGTATTGGGACCTGCCTTGTTTAACATCTTTGGTGGTGACATGGGCAGTGGGATAGAGCGCATCCTCAGCAAGTTCACCACCAACACCACAGGCTGCAAGGTCCAGCGGAGTGATGGCTCCCCATATATTCTATCGGATCCATACTCACAACTGTCTTCCTCCTCATCGCCCTTCTGCACATGAGGTCAAGAATGCTGGTAACTAATTACGCAAAGAATCATATTATTTGCTGTTATGTTGCAACGTAAAGCTCTAACCTCCAGCTCTTTCATGATTAAACCCCTCCATTTAGTATTGGTAAGGATTTTGATGACCTCAGGACAGTATAACATAGGTATAACAAATCTAACATAGAGTTTACAGCATTAACATTCAAGCCTCAAACTAAATATAATGATCGATAGAAAATGCATGCTTACATTTAGAATAATATTTGTTTCCATGTTTGATGCAGACCAAATACATCCCTACTAGAACTGTAACATCTAGTATTTTATAAACACCATTTGAATTGGGTTTTACAAGCAGAAACAAGGAATAAGCTTACCATTCAGAAAAAAAAAAATGTTTGTGTCAGTGACTGTTTCTGTTTTATACACAGATTAGCGTTCAGAACAGTAACAAAACCTAGATAAATAAAGAATGGAACAGACAAGCGTTTCCAGCTGTAAGATAAAGCAGCATAAAACCCTGAACTGGGAGAATAAATTAATTTCTTTTAGAAACAGCAAAACAGAAACAGCACTGGCTTGGCAACATGAAATAAGTTTGTTATTTCTCAGTGTGTTCTGTTCACCACTGCCATCAGCTCCTTTGAGGGGCGATAAAGTATCTTTCCATTTTCAGAGCTACTTATCCTCATAAAAAACTTTCCTTGTTCACGAAATTTAAAAAAAAATAACAATCCTTCTAAATTCAGACCTGTGCTAAAGAAAAGAGAAGGAGACAAAGACATTATTCCCTCCTGAATAAAATCTTACTGATTGAGACCTGCTTATAAATTAGTTTTCTTTTGGTCCTATTATAGGACTTCTGATAGTTCATTTATTTTAGAATCATATTTATTTTAAGAGTATCTCACCTTTTGGTATTGACAGGGGACTTCCCTTCACATTAAAGTTGTACTCTAAGATTATGAAGGCAAATTTTATTTTTCTCAACACTTTGTAAGCATAACAATGCCCGTAACAACATGCTTTAACTTTTGGTCAGCCCTGAAGTGGTCAGGCAGTTGGACTAGATGATCACTGCAGGTCCCTTCCAACTGAAACAGTCTTTTCTGTTCCATTCCATAGCTCAGCAGATTCCGCAGAGTTCAAGGCTGCCTTTCTCTGTATGTAGTTTCTTACCCCAATACCTCTTCCATATCTAGTACTTTTTGGCTTTTCCAAAATGAACTTAGTGTTCCAGATAAGGATGCAATATTATTTTTTATTACAGCAATGTGATGTTTGCTGTCTCTGGAGATGAGCTCCTGAGAAACCTGTTTGGTAGAGCTGAACTTTGTAGGGCTCTACTTTAGCAAAGCATGTCAAGAGACAGCAAACTGCAGAAGCAGCAGAAAATGAATGTACACCTTCAGAGAGGCTCTGGAGATCTACTCCAAAGGACATGTGCTAATGCTTTCTTAAAATATTGCACTGCTGAAACTTCACTGTAGCGGTCTCAGAACCAAAGGAGAAGGCTGCCCTTTCCTATAGAGCTCACTAGGTCTCATCTCTTCATTATACTTTGAACAATAATCCACTGCCAGGCTGTGGAGAGAGAAATAGACTCAAGATTAAATGTTCAAAGGGAAAATACAGCTTCTTGAAAACTCTGGCTCAAATAAATTTCTGGTTTAAATCAATAGAATTATCACACGAATAAATTAAATCCAAGTAACAAAGTTAGAATCATTAAAGTTACTGTGACTAGAAGATTTATCTAGGAAATAAACATATTTTTATTACACTTTTTTTTTTGTCTTGAAAAGTGCTGGGAGTTCATATTTATGGTGTGCTTGAAGAAGGTGGTGCAATGTTTGTCTGGCTATTTACTAGCTCATAGCAAGCATCTAAATCTACAGAGAAAATATATTTTTGGCATAACTCCATGAAACAGATGGTCAGCAACTCCAGACAAACATCTTCCAGATACAAGTTCACAATGAGACAGAAAAAATATCCCCCCACTTTTAATTCTTAGCAGTTTTCTCTCAGAATTTGGTAACAAATGGTGGTATTTAAAGCAATTTAAATGAGTCTCAAAATTAAAATAAATGTTCCGACCAAAAAAAAAAAAGTGTCTGAGGTACCTTTATTCAGTTAAACTTTCTTAAGTCAGGAAAATATGACTAGCTATTTCTGTAATACCTGTGCTAGCAGTGCAATTTATTATAATCTGCTAATCTGTCAGACACTCAAATATTTTATTTTGCATGATTCTGTTTTTAACTCTGATAGAACGTAATTGAGGAAAAGTCAAGGAACGAATCAAATCTCTGGATCTATATTAAATCTGCAATTAACAAGTTTAAGGGGTTTATTATTTTAACTTCAGAGATATCCAGTGTATCAGGCACTGCAGAGACATGCAGGAAGACATGATCTTGACCTTGAAGAGTTGTCAAGTATGTTAAAAAAAAAAAAATCAAACAGGCCCTGTTGAATGTATGTCGCTACTACTGCTTATTTGGATGGTCAGGGAGTGATTGCAGAAATTACTGCCACTAAAATAACTGAGCTTAGTTATGAAAGTGGATATTACTCAAGGTAAGCACAGCACAGCCAGGTTCTGCTGACAGGATGACCATGCCAGAGCCTGCTGTTTCAATTCAGAAATGGGAAAGAGGATCCTAATGTCACATTTTATCTTTGGCTTTTGCCTTTCTTATAATTCTTCTGCAACTTGGAATAAACTGCTTTTTCCTATGCTTATCCCTGTTTGGCCAGCCCGGCTGGGGTGGTGTGGGAGGCTGAAGGCAGATTGGAATGGCTCTCAGGCTTTTTTTGCCCACGTTGGGGAGGTTAGCGCTGTTAGCAAACTAGTCACCAGTCGGAGGTCATGATTGATCCCAATCCACGTCTGCGAAGTGTCAGGATGTTCCTTGAGGGCTGGCTGCCCTGTAACAGAAAGCTGTTCAAGAAGAGCAGTATTTTTAAAAATGACAGAGTTTGCTGAGCTAACAATGACTCTGCCCGTGTATTTAGGTCATATTATACTGAATCAAGGGCAAGGGCCCTCTTTAGGACAAAAAGCCAGCTGTCTTTTAACATTCATGCTACTGAAGCCTGAAGCAGTCAACTTTTATTATTTAGAAATAAATAAAATACAAGGTAAGTAATAAGGAGTTCTTGGAATTGTGTATCTAAGACTGGCTCATTTGAATGACGTAATCTAAAAGAGTATTTCTACGAATGCTAACAACTCATACTCAGAAGTGAACCACTACGCTTTTTTCCAAGTGCACAATTAAGTAAGTTTATATTGAGCATATGCACAGGTAAGGAAATAGATACTAAGACTACAACACTTAAAAGCACAATCAACATTTGGCTAATTGGGCTTATTACTCCCTCAAATACACAATTTATTGGTCACAGTAATAAACACCATCTGTTCTTTGCTAACTGGCAGCAACCTACCAACTTTTTTCTAACTTAAAGAGTTTGGAATAGAAAAGGAAGATCTAAAGGAGTGGTCATACAGTGGGATTTCCAAGCACACCACCTTACTCTTACTGAGCTGAATATGATTTCATATGAGGTGAAAGATTTCTCTTTGCCAAATGCTATATATGTAAATTTAAGTTCTAAGTCAACAAGAACCAGGCTAAGTTAGGCTTGAATACCCAACCATAAAACTAATGTATCTTTCCCATGTACGATAGTGATACTGGACTAGTAAGAATGTAGCATGAAATTCAAATCTATTTGCAGTCGAGAAAACTATAACAACAGTTAATTCTGATGTTAATGATCTGATTTAACAGACATTCATATAGTATCTAATTTGTAGACAGCATTGTATTAAATCATGAATAGTTTATGTTAATCTAATTAAAAACCCCGTTCGTCAACTTGATTTTGCCTTTCCTTAGTAATTATACTTACAGCAGCATTTATATATCAATTTACATATCCTAAGCACTATGCAAACATTAATTTTATTCTCAAGTCACGTTCATAATCAAAGCAAAGCATTACTTTAAATTGATTGACATATGCAAACTCACAGAGCTCTATGGAAATTAAACCAGCCTGCAAAAGCACTCAAAACCTTTTTAGAAAATTCTGGTTACTTTTTCTTTCCCCTCGCCTCCATATTTTCTATACTTTATTTTTTTATTCTTTATTACTAAGTACAAATGTATGATAATATAATCTTTCTTCCTTAAAGCTCACTATCTTTTACTTTTTCTACTCTTAGAGAGGAAAATTGAGTATATTCTGAGATTTTTTAATGAGGATTTGCCTGATTTGAAGTAGTAATGCAATAAAATACTTTAAGAGGAGCAAAATATTTCGAAACAACATGGATAAGGTTGAAAACATTTAAGTAATACTGTGTTAACTCAAAGACCCAAACTGGTTCTGAATTCTGTTCCCAGGGTGTTCAGTTAAGACATCTGTCTGATTCACACTTAAATTTCTACTATGTTTCAAGTGAAAATTGTACAAATTTAAGACAACAGATATTGTCCTCCACTCAATCAAATGTGGTAGGATAGAATACAAACTTGGACAATGTGGAATAAATACTGTTGGATATATTGCCACTGTTCGTGAGCTTATTCTCCAAAAGCCACATACTGCAGCACTCTGTTCCAAGAGCAGACTGCACACTAACTGAACAGACTCTTTTTCTTTTTTTTTTTTCTCATTGCGATGAGTTTATGGAAGGAAAATAACCAGCGTTAATTCAATATCTGGCACAGATGGCTTTCCATTGGTTTACAACAACATACTAGGCACATCAAGATCTACCCCATTCTCCAAAGCGAAACTGCCCTGGTTTTCTCTACAGCATGCAAACCAGAGGGTCTGCAGCGCATCCTCCTCCACACTACACTGGGCTAACTGCAGTAGTAGTAACCAATGCAAGCTGATCTCTATTTACATTTCATTTAACACTGTTGATTGTAAAAATAAGCTTAACATATATAGAGAGTAATCACTCTGTAATTTAATATAAATGTAACAGATTTGCTAACTGTGAAGAATCAATCAATGTGCTAAATATGCATATGAGGAATGTGATTTTTTTTTTTCCATTATCAGTATTTGTCAATGTTCACAATTTGCCAAGTTGACAGCCCGCAGTACTCACTAACTGCAGTGTGGAATACCTACTCAGTCTCATCACAAAACTAGAAATTATAGAGTTTTGTAATATCTGAGTGTGAAAAGCATCTAAAAACCTGAGATTTATTTGTAATGTTTTGATGATGGCATCCTTTTGCAAGCAACGTAACTGTGCTTCAGACTTAATGGAATGCAGAAAAAAGTACTTTCAGGGCAACACCTTGAAAGAAGAATAAGAGATACTGTACATGACAAACGAGCTGGCCAGCATGAGCTGGAGGGCCCAAGTGGCTTTGAGTAACACAGGCTGCAATAGCTAACAGTCTCCAGGAAGGAAGTCTTGCTATTGTAATACAGCAACTGTGAACAAACTGTGGGTAGCATGCTCCTACCTGATAAAATATTAAATTATCAGCTTTTTTTTTTCACTTGCACCTTTTTTCTTATCCCCACACCCCAAGCTAAGATCTGATTCACACTTAAAAGAATATTAGAGATGTAATACTGAATTCTTCTCTTACACAAGATTAAGCAATGCCTCACAGATATTTAATAACTATCTAGTTTTAACTTAATATTTATTCCATTGTAATTACCCTGTTTCAGCACATCTACAGTCTTTGAATGTGTTTGCAAACTATGTATTAAAGATATCAATCAATGGAAAAAAAGGGCACCGAACATTTTCCATTTACCTTGTCAAGCCAGTATGTTCTCAGCTCCAGCTGTTCAAGAGAGCTAGGAGTGTTCCGGAAGGATTAAAGTGACACAGTTCGCCATACCCAAGGAATTAACTTGGTATCTAGGAAGATGGTTCAACCTTTGAAACTCATTTTCACGTTGGCATCTGACCCAGTTGGGTGGTCAGTGTCTATGTTTGCCAAATTTGAAGCATATCAGTCCCATTCAATGCTCTTTCTTGCCTTGAGCTTCAGTCACTTAGTGTGGGCTGTGGTAAATCTCCAGTTCAGCTGCCTCATTCATTTCATTAACTGCATGAACTTTGGTATCTCACACACATTTACAAAATTAATAAATTCCAGGTCTGGTGCTGGGTGTTCAATGTGTGGATCCTACAATGGACAGCAAGAAAGCAACTTCTACTCCTCCTGGGAATCTGCATCTCTTTTTATGTTCCTCCGGGAAATCACGGCACTCAAGTTCTTTCATGGAGTTATAAATGATTAAATGTTTTGATTTCCAACCCTCAAGGATTTATATCCTGAGCAATCCCTTATATTTGTCTGTCTGCAAATACCATAGCCACTGAAATGGATTTAAAAAGCCCACAACAAATATGTGAAAAAAACCCAAAACTGAAACATTAAGCAAAATAAACTTCCAACAGACACTGGGGGAAAATGTAAGTGTAACTTTACATGGAACATTATATTTTGTGGAAATCTCAAAAGTTCTTTGATGTTTTAAATGTAATAAGGACCACGTATATATCTTAAATCACTTAGATTATAGCAAAGTAGAGGAAACAAACTGATACATTTTTAAAGGTAGAAACTAGGATTTGTTCCATGTGTAAGTTTCTGAAAATGTTTTCCCACTACAAATATATTTACAAAACAATCCTATTCCCCTTAAAAGTGAATGCATCTGTAAATAACATTGCATCAAAATAAGAAGAGACCAGTGCACTTCAATCTGCAACAACGAAATCAGTAGGCAACTACTGATTGATGTAATCTTCTCCATTTAAAACTCTATACAATGATGTCGACAACCTAACAAAGGTGCTCTCATATTTAAGCTCTGTCCACAAAAATCACGATTAAAATGATATGTATTTTCATCATTAGATTCAGATGAAAATCTGTCTTATGAAAAGATTGTTTTATTTAAAAGCCAGTGCATAGCTTTAAGTTTCATTAAAAGCATCTGAATTCATAGATATTTGCCTCATATGACAACTATCATCTTTGTCAGGTCTTTTCTTATGACATGTAACATCCTATGTGTTGTTTATAATTCTAAGATAAAATTTATATTTCTGAATGTATTTTAAAAGTATATTTTCCAGACTAAGGTTTGTCAAATGGTTGTAGATGTAGAGTATGCACATTGCATGTTGCCTGGTTGTTCTTAGGCTTGTCCATCCCACACTTAGAATAATAGAAAGTAGCTTTCTAATTAATCTTTAGTAAATACAAAACAAACAAATTCCGAGCATGCTAGCAAACACGAGTGCCCAAATCCTAGAGGGACATTCAGCTGGTCAGTTCCTGTATCACAGCAGTCAAGCCTGGTGAGCCTAGCACTTTACTACTCTCTAAGAAATACTACAGAATATCTATCATTCTAAAGTTTCTCATTTAGCACAACCACACAGAAAAAGTACTATGAGAAGACAAATGAAATTACAGGAAAAATGACTGTGAAAAATAACAGTAATAAATCAGGAAAAGGATTGTCTATGAAAGCTATATTTCCAAATCATGGAACTATGGGGAAAAAAAAAAAAACAAACCCAAATCTGAAATATGTTATCTTCAACATCTGTTTGCAGACTACAGTGGGGAAAGAGGACAAGTCGCACAGTGAAACTGCTAGCTCCAGCCAACTTCATTTTTTTCTAGTTGAAGGTGTCCCTGCTCACTGCAGGGTGGCTGGACTAGATGACATTTAAAGGTCCCTTCAAACCCAAACTATTCTATGATTCCATGATTCATTTTCTCAAGACAGGCCAGGTGGAACATCTGAAGTGACAACATGCCATGTTTCAGCTACCATGACATGGACAGAGACCTGTACCGGTGTCTCTGAAGAGAAAGTGCATCCTGTGGACATCACAAGAAGTCTGCACAGACTCCAAAGAAATGCTAGTGGTAGTAATTTGCAGTTCTTATATATAACAAAAAACAAGGAATGCTGGAGAGAACTTCTAGATGCCAAATGTAGATCATCCGGGAGCTGAAAGCTGGGACCTGCAGCAACATTGTCATTACACCATGTGCAGATTCAGAGAGAAGATGATGTGCTGAAGAAAGCTCTCTCATGGCCTGAAATAATGGTGTTAGGATGAAGAATTGAGATTCATCTGGAACTGTGGACACATCTAGGATAGGGAGAGTCTGTACCAAAGGAAAAGACCTAATTTGAAGTACAAAGGATCCAGCTGTGGATACGCCTAAAATCAAATGGATTACATGTGCAGGATATGAAATAATATTTAACTCACTTAAATACTAGAATAAAGAAAAAGATCTTTTAAAGATCTGAAGTTGTATTTAAATAAGGAGAACAAAAATGACCACAAACTAAAACCACAAATCCACACAAAGCAGGTAAGAGAAAAAGTTTGAGGAATAACTTGGAGAAAGTATAAAAAAATGAAAATAAAATATTTTCCAAAGATTTAGAAGCCAGATAAAGTGCTGGCAGGGCTAACAGCTGTTCAGGCTATAAAAAGAGTATTCAATAAATATGGGATCCGAACAGAAAAATAAAATACTTTTTCTCCATCTGGGTTGATAATAAAGCAAACTGTGACAGGTGGTTGAGAGGAAGGTAGTGTAAGAAAAATTTTCTAAGAATTTCCAATTAAATTACTAAAAATGAGAATAACAATAATATTAGTGATCAGGAAAATAAATACACTAGAGGAGTGAAGAGCTGACATGGCTATTTTAAAGGGAAAGAATTTCTCAGCAATCTATCAGTGTTCTCCAAAGAACAAACAAATATGGAAAAGAATGTAAGCTGATACCATATATCTGATTTCCAAAAGACATTCATTTCACAAGGTCCTTCATAAAAGGCTCTTGATGAAAGCAGGCTGACACAGGATTAGAAGGAAGGCCCTCTCAAGGATTTAAAAAAAAAAAAGTTTAAATAATAGGAAAAAATTGGAGTAAACAGTCAGTATTCACAATGGGAGGAAGTTATTAGTTGAGTCCTGCAGGGATCCAGTGGGAGACTCAAGCTGGAAAAAGCAGTCAACAGGGAGGAGACAAACTTTACTGGTGATCCTAAGGTATGTCAGGGCTCTAAAGGCAGGACTGGCTGTAAAGAACAACATGTTATGATAATTGGTGATAAAAAGACAGCTGAAATTCAATGTAAATAAATGTAAAATACACTGAAAAACATCTCACCTTAAAATAAAATTATGTGCTGATTCTAACTCCTCAAAAATTTTATTAGGAAAAATAACAGATAGCTCAGTGAACAGTAATAGCAAAAAAACCCAAACTGTATGTGTTGTTATGAATTATTAGGGAAGCATTAAGTAAAAAAGCAGATAATAGCATTATGCTACTACATAAATAAATAATACTACACAACCTTGAAAACTATTTACAGTTATGGCCTCTTGATTTCAGAAAGGCCATAGTAGGACTGGGCAATGTGCGCATGAAAAAATGATGTTTCTGTACAAACAGTGACTAAATAGGAATTACTGAGTGAGTCCTGAGCTATGATTCTTCATTTTGAAAATCACAACTGAGAACAACAACAGATCCCTAAAATAATGAGAAGCATGAAGCAAGTTGGACATGATCTCCAGAGCCTCTTCCAGGACAGAAACTGGGAGAGAGCAGAAGATCCTAGCAAGCATCAGTCTCAAAAATATCAAAAGAAAACTGTCTGCATAGGATTAATCCAAACTTGAGTTTTAAAAGCAATTGACAGATTCATCAAAAGAAACCATCCTAAACTCAGGACACCCTTGTTGAAAGTTGGGATAATATTTTGGAGACATATCTCTGCACAGTTTGACTGTACTCACATTTGGTCTTAGGTGTCAGGTGTTTGCACTTCTGGACAAGTAAAAGCACACCAGAATAATGTTCTCATTATAAGATACCGAAGTCTTGGCATGTAGTAACTGGATTACAACGTGATTCGCAGTACTTTGCAAGAGTTTGCAATAATCAGAGATAATTTGTGTGTCATACTGAACGTAGTATTATCCCCTTTTAACTTAAATAAGATTCTATTTTCATTAGGTGTATGGTCACCAAAATGTTACTACACAAAAGTCATTAGAAACAAAAAAGCATAACGATTTTATTCATATTGTATTGTATTACAAAAGTAATTATATTTTTATGCAACATCTTACTTTGAAATGTGATATAATATTCTCTTTTCATACTTTAGGCATATACATGGAATTCTTCTATTTTAGTCCAAACATAATTGTCTTAAACAGATATAGTAAAAATATACATATCTGCAGTACGCTTTGATCCAAATATTAATCTCTAAAGATACCATTTTTGACAGTCCTCTGGAGTTGTATCTACAAGATTTTGTTCAGATGCAAAGACAGCAATTCACAGCACTCATGGCAATGAAATAAATTATATTCTTCATTTAAATAAATTGCCAGCCCTGAAAAATTAATTACATCCATCTACGGCAGCATATTTCCTTCCACTATTCAGTGGGAGCTGTCAACGTGTATTTTTTATTTCATGCAGATATAATGTGATGAATAAATGAATTCCTTGCATTTCTTCAGACTGCAACATATAAAACTAGGCTGAAGACCTAATCTTACTTCCCTATTTTTTCAGGAATGTTTATGTTTTTCTGAAAAATAAATAGATATAATGTAAACTCATATGGCTGTAAACCTGTCACAGAATTATCGCTCAACATTCAAGGTTCTTATATGACTCGCACACTCATACTGGTCTGCTTCAGATGGAAAAAACAAGGAGAGAGCAGAATGGGGTTCTCCCTGACTTTTGTTATTGATTTACTGAAAAAACAATGATTAATTGGTCTGATGAATACTTTATCAGAAGTAATCTTAAAAAAAAAAAAAAATATTCATCTCCTGTAAATATGATTTTCAAAGATACCAGTTTATAGCCTTGCCACATAGACAAAGAATTAATAGCTAAACTAAAATAAATATATTTGTTAAATAGCCTTTTCATTAATTAAAATTCCTTATTTTTACTTTGTAATTGAAAAGCAGCAAATTTATTAAAGATATGACAGAATTCACCAAGACAGAGTGAAGAAGTGAAAATGTGGTTGATATTAGATGCAAACATTATGGTTTATTTGTAAAATATATGGTCTTTCATATTTATCTTTATAAGGTTTTGAGGCAATTATAAGCCATAGGTGTGAAGTAGCTGGCAAACTCTCTAATAATAATTTTGAGAGGTAGTTACATGTGATGAAGAACTAGTTATTATCAACATAAAAGCAATAAATCGGTTTATACAAAATTATAAGATACGGAGAAGACGAGCTATGAGTCAAAAAGAAAGTGACTCAGAGATGTTTACAGCACAGGATTTATGGCAAGTCTTAAGAAAACATGACAAAAATATCCTTTCAGTATCACAATTACTCTTAATTTGCACAAACTGAGTCTACCGTATATTTTGAATAAAAATGTATGTCATTAAAGAAAACTAATGAAACATTCACTGTACTAATTTTCTCCTTATTTTCATGTAAATGGTTTTAACATGCTCTGATGTAAACTGCTAAATGACAGCTTTCAGAGCTGTTCAATATTTTTTGTTTTATACTAAAAGGCACTTTTAAAATGCCATTGTCAGTAGACACCATGTATACAAATAAGTCTGTGTATCTCAAATGAACTCCATCAAAAATCTTTTACTGTAATCTCTGATTTCTTTATAAGCAGAGCACAGTCCCCATTGACCTGAAAGCCAGAGGTAATCAATGTGCCAATGTCTCCAAGCAAAATTTACTGCAGCACATCTGAAAACAAACACGGTAAATCAAGCACAAAGCAGAAACAGTAATTTACTAGGAGCTATAAATATCTTCCCATTCTATACAAATGGTTCCTTATAACTGAGATTTCCCTGCATTTCTGGAAAATGCAAGCCAGAAAAAAAAAAAAAATCACTAGTTAAAAATGCATTGGGCATGTTTCCCCTTTTAAATAGTTTCTTTCTTAGCTCTTTGTCCTAGCCTTAGCAATTCTAACACATTTATCTAATTACTATGAAACCTTACTTGGTTAAATGACTGTACACAGCTAATCATACCAGTTTCCTTTTAGTTGCAACTGCAATTTCAATCCCATTATCTCATTAAAAATAAAACTCACTACATACTAAAATTATTAAAATAGAACACTATTTAGGACAAACTTTAGGAATAAAGACTCTGTTCTAGCCTTGCCAAACAAGATAATTTCTGTTTAATTTCATTAATTCCATTTTCACACAATCCCAATTAGTTCATATAGATGTACACAAGGAAGCTAAAAATTGCCAGAAGTTAGCAGGCTATATTACACTGGGGAGCAGTGTCCCAAATGAAATTGTGTAAGAACTGTAAACTGGAGAATTTCAACTTTAAGATGACTAAAATATACATTATGCAGTATATCATATGCAATACAGGATTGTTTTCTATGTTTCAAATATTTGTGTTAATGAGCTCCAGGTCATTCAATTCAAAATAATTGCAATGTAATGACCATATTGTAATTTGGATTATGTGTCTGCACAGATTTGCAAAGCCTGTGTTTACATTTCTCCGCACTGGAGCAGGCGGGCAGAGCACCGCTCTCAGTTCTACAGTCAAGCAGCTCTTGCTTCTGCTTTGGCTAGACTTTTGAAATTATTAAACCACAGAGCAGAGGAGGATGTGCAGGCTGCATATATGCACATACACAGTGTCAGGAGACAAACTCAGCACTGCACTTGTCCAGCAGTACTGCTAACATCATTACAAGGCAAGGCTTTGGAACAGTCAACGAGCCCTCTCCCACACAATCTCCGAGCAGCCCTTGGGAATTAACTGGGCCAGGAAAGATTTCCAAGACCCATTTTTTATGAAGTCATCTTGTTACAGAGGATAGGAATTTAATGCCATGGACATGGCTAGACTGTAACAGCTGGCTGTAGAGCCTAACAGGCATTGGCACTGCTTAATTTGCTAAAGTAGATGTAGCCACCACATGCACTGTGCTTACAGTTGAAATCCAAGAGTAAAATATTTATTGTCTCTGCTGTACTAAAGTTTCATCTCAATTAGACAAATGTTATAATACTCTTAAAATTCTGTGAAATGCTTGCATTAAAATAGACTTTCCTATATACAAAGTCATTCAGTGTTTAACGTATGACACATAAATATTAATCACTTAAATCTTTTTCCCTGTAAGGCTGAGACAAAATTATCGATTACTATTAAACCCTTATGAGAGAGAAGGCATGAACTAATTTCTTACTTTCCCCTTTGTACTCAGCTAAGTCAACCACCATGTTACCGTCAGCTGTAGCAGCAGATTGAAGAAACAATTTGGAGTGCATCACCAGACTTAAGGAGTTTTGTCAAACCACATTTTGCAACACCTTGGTAATAAAGTACAGGATCTCATTAAAAACAGGAATCATATGAAATGAAAAACATGCAATTCAGTACAAAACACAGAGGCAAAGACCATGAATTCTATGGATCAAGTGAATGTTAATTAATGTATTTTGTGAAAAAAATATGAAGTAACATTTCACAATGTCTAAATAACGCATCACAGAAACATATTTAAGCTATCACAAATATTTTAATTAACCTATTAGAAATATTTGAATGATTCAGGAAAACTGGATAAGATTATTTTGTCTTTCTCATGCGATGCATACAGGAACTCTCAAGAGGCTAATGAGGAAGATTAGAAATCACAGAATGGGAGGTGAAGCTTCTTGTCATGGACACTCAGGTCAAGAGTTAAGAAAGAAGGTAACTGGAAGACATGGACTGTCCCACACCAATATTGACTGTTTTGCCACAGATTTTGTGTTGCACAAATCACCCAGACAAGGAACAGGGATTTACTTTGGTCTGGACTTCCAAGGGAACATGTGGAAATTTTGGCTGTGTCAGAATACCTGTGGGGAGTGCCACAGCTATGGAAATCATGGTTTCTGCTGTTATAAACACACAATAGATGATCGTGGGAAGCATACAGATGAAGGGCAAGGCTGAAAGCCACAGGCAAACAACAGAGGAAGAAGACTCTTGGGAGCAGCAGCTGCAAAAGCATACTGCTAGCAGGCTGCACGTTGAAGGCTAAACCCAGCACCCATAAAGGTACTGCAGCCAGCTCAGCCTGCTGCGGATTTCATCCAAGTGACAACAGCGTTCACTGCAGACAGCACTACTCAGCTATACACCCGAGCTAGCCCATTTGGGGACACCTCACAGCTCAGGATCATGTGTTGCAATCACATCTTCTCAATATTTAAAATGGCAAAGAAAATCCAGTGTAAACAACTGCTAGATGCCCCCGTGGAAGAAGGTGCTAGTCAAAAGATTGAGAATTATTGAGTATTAATCTCTCCCCAGTTTGGAAGCATCAAATATTTTGTTTAAATACAAAATACTTCTTGCTTCAGTGAAATAACAAAATTACTGAGACAAAGACACTTCAACACAAGGAAAACACACTGTGCAGATATCAAATAACATTAGTGCAATTTTTAAGAAGAAAAATTTATTTTCAGTAAACAGTCTTAGTGAGGAAGCATACAGATTTACAGCTATGATACCTTAGGCTTAAAAAATACTCCATCTCTATTTCAAACAGCACATATCCTACTAGGAACCTGTATTGCCCTCCTTAAAGGGCATGTTTTTCATTACCAAGCAAATTATTCTAAATGTTTGCTTTCTTTTCTGATATAGGTCTCATGAGATTTAGGGGAAAAAAAAAAAAACTGGAAGTAGGAAGCAATTTCTCCACATGGAAATAAAAACGATACCTACCAATAAGCCATTTAGAAGGCTCAACATAAAGATGTTTTTAAAATGAAAATATCTACAGAGGTATTTTCTTGTTGCTTATTAACTGCATTCTACACCACTTTTGGGGATTTAGTTTCTATTTCAATTGTAAGTCTTTCTACCTTTTGTTTTGGTTTAACCCCCGTGAGTAACTAAGTACCATGCATAATAATAATGATTAAAAAATATAAGGTGAATAAAATATACAAATGCACACTTTCTCACCACTCAACGACCAGATGACTGATACAATCTAGCCCATACAGTAACCACGGAACAGAACTAAGAGTGATCTCGGAATGATCCTGAGAGACAGAAGGAGAGCAAGAGCACCAGAGCTGCCCACCAGCCAAGCCCCCTTATATACTGAGCATGACGTCTATGGTATGGAATACTTCCTTTGGCCAGTTTGGGTCAACTGTACTGGCTACACTCCTCCCAGCTTCCTGAAAGAAGCTGAAATAGTCCTTGATTGCTTAGTAACAACCAATAACATCAGCATAATATCAATGTTCTTCACATACTAAATCTAAAACACAGCAGCTACTGGGAAGAAAACTAGCTCCATCTCAGCTGAAACCAGGACATCTTTCTTTCTACCTTTTTTTGGCCATAAGAAGTTAAAAATGGAACCATTCAAAATGAGTAATTTCTGCTGTATGAGGAATTCCAATATTTTAGCTTCATTCAGAGCATGGCAAAATAAACTAGCTCCTGAGGAAACTGTCAAGGACAGCCTATGGGGGAAATTGCCAACATGGACATTTCCTGACCTTTTGTCATTCTTTGACTTCTCAGTCTTTGCAGCATCAAGTCTCTGGCCAT
Organism: Chlamydotis macqueenii; assembly: GCF_036417535.1. Lineage (NCBI taxonomy): Eukaryota > Metazoa > Chordata > Aves > Otidiformes > Otididae > Chlamydotis > Chlamydotis macqueenii. Next base: position 28,144,469 of record NC_141558.1, read on the forward strand.
CATCGCACAGTTTCAGGAACCCTGGAACAACCTTGATACAACTTTAAGAGCAAAAAAGTAGCTTCATTGAAACAGGCTTTTTTTTTTTTTTTGAGAAGAAAATACTATTTTTCTCAAGAAAAAGCTGTTTGACAGAAAGGCAGCAATCCGTTTTAGCAATGCATGTTCAGACAAAACAGCGCTCTTTCAGTTGGTTGCGCAGAAGTACTAAGCCATTTCCGTAAGATAATTTCCTCTGCACAGTTTCAAGTAACGAACTGGAGAATGAAACCAAGACTAAAGTGTAGGGCAGAGTAAGGGTCACAATATTTGGAATAACTCGATTAGTCAAATGACAGAAGACAATTAACAACACAACACAGGCAATCAACTTATTTTTATGATTAAAAAAAATAAAACCAAAATTATCTTTCTTCCAGCAATGTGTTTAACGCCTTCAAATCCAGCGAAGTTAAAAGATGCTGCAGAAGCATCTCAAGCGATCAGATCCTTCCTTTGAACACTGTCCAGAAGAGCTGGTCGTGCCATTCAGTAATGCTATTTCATTAAATCGTTCCTTCATTGTGTGAAGGAGTACCTTCAATAACTTTTTGAGTATTATTGAAAAGCATGCTATGCAGATAGCAGACAATACAAAGGCAAATAAATAGTGAAGGAATTCCCTTGCTGTAATGCCAATGATTATGTTAATACAGCATTACAAGATAAAGTTCCATCATATAAATGCACATAAACCAGACATTCAGCTATTCATAGCCATTCAAATGAGTTCATGTTAAGCAAAGATCTTTCACAGGAGATCTTGAAAACATGAGGCATTCTGTAACAATACATTGAGACCCTTTTTAAAAGAATAGTAGGTGTTTCTGCTTTCTTCTCGTTGGCATTTCATCTTCTCTTTAGCCTAATGCTACCTTTAATCCTGTGTGTTCTCCGAACATCCGTCGGTTGCTACTAACCAGTCCTGGGGTGATGCCATTAAATGGTGTTGCAGATTTACACAGCACAATCTGGTTCATTCCACATCTGCTCTCCACTGCCCCAGTGGCCTCTGGGGAATCGTCACTGGTGAAATCCATCATACACTACAAAGCTACTGGAGGGAGTTGGAAAATACTGAGCAGTAACCTTTGCCTATCGTCCAACTAGTCCTCAGCAACAAGAGTCCTAGCAGAACGAGAGTCTGGATGCGCTGTCTGTGGAGTATTTGCTGTCCTTCAGCACAGCAGTGCTAGCTGCTACATTTCGCAGTTAGAAAATTAACTGGCTCCTATACTGACACTGCTACAGAAGCATCATAAAAATAATCCTAGATCGTGATGAACTGAAGGTAGTACTCAAGAAATACTGTTAGGCTGACGAAGTGTTTCTTAATTAAATACTTATCAAACCTGATACCAAAAGGATGCTCTTGAATTAAGATATGATCTATGTGACCTTTTGATTTCTATGCTGTCTGTTCCTTACGGAGAGTTCTGTTCACTCTCCTCTGACTAGATAACTAAAATTCAATAACTGAATGATTGCTGGCTTAATTATTTGTAGTTCTCAGATTTCTGAATGGTTTGAAGTGAAGTATAATTGAACTTTCTATTGACTAGAAAAAAAACCTGTCATTACTCTGTGAATGATGTAATGTGCCTAAACCCTGTGGTACACTACTGTAAAATCAGTCCTTTAAATTCTATCCCTTCTTTAAGAAAAGAGTTTGGAACATTGCTCTTAAGAGCAAATCTTGTTTCCCAAACTAAACTAACATGCAGACCTCCATGGCTTTAAAGAGACCTCATCCCAAGAGGTATAGTTTACAATATACTTGAAATAATATAGACAGATATACATTTTATAATACTTAAAACAACATATATAAAACCCCCAAAATATAATATTCAAAAGGTATATATAACAGTATATATAACATTACATACAATACAGAACACAAATATTTTTCTTACAACTTGCTTCCAGTGGTCTACTGCTCTTTACATGTTAAGTCTTTGGCTGCTACTTTTATTACGAGGGCATCTACAGAAAATTTTCAAGATGATGATGATACACAGTTATAAGGAATCAATTTGCACAATGTAATTCCCAGACCTATTTATCCTATGAAGTGTAAAGCATTTTATAGCATTAGCCCTACCGATTTATTGTTCCTTCATCATTTTAATCTATGTATCTTAGTGGTATCTGACTAGATTTCAATACAGTCAATACTTGGATACAAGCTGTGTTTTTGTTCATATGTATGAACATATGCAAGAGTAGCTAGTGACCAATCACTAAAACTAGAGTGTTCCAAGAGCTCTCTAGGGTACTTCAGTGTCAACTAACAAAAAGGGCAGGTAGTCAGCAAGTACCATGATTATTATCGCTACTATTACTTCTAATAATTCTACTATTTAAATATGTAATCTAAATAATTTTGAATTGTATTGCCATAGTATTCCCTGAGAAAGACATGGTCAGAGACATTACGCACAAATTCATACACAGAGCTTGAACTAAAGATTTATTAATAAATAAATGCTGCACTCAGCACTGTGTTGGCTCTTCCTTGGTGCTACTTACCACACAAAGGTACTGCTTTCCAAAAGTATCAGTTTTATGCTTTCTCTGTGAATCTGCATTTTAGGCCATGACTTACTCCTTAAGTTGCAGTATAATTTAAATCACGTCAGAAGTGCATTTCTACAGTGATCACAAGAAGGACACTGAGAAGACTAATGGCAAGCTGCTGATGAGCACCAGTACGTCAGAGGCTTGACGCCTCATTCAAGCCTGGCTCGCTGGAGCAAGATATGCATTTAAAGAAGTCTTCTACAGCCTAGAAGACTTATGCACTGTGTATTATCTTCTGTATATTCTTCTACTTCAATTCTGTCTTTCATTTGCTGCTCAAGAGCAACAGTATCACCAACAAAAGAAACATTGATTATCAGAGTTAAAATTAGAAACTGTATAGAAAGCAAACAATTTGATCAATAAGTTCCTATTCCTATATAATACTATTATGAATGGACTCACAATAGAAAGAAAATTACCATGCAATTCTGTGCTATAAAAAAAGCATATTTGAACACATATACACAACCAGTGTTAATAACTGTAGAAATTAACCTAATTTTCAAAGCTGCTGCTTTAAATATGTGACCTAGAAGTAAGTTACCAGTGATATGTAAATATTGGAAAAACTATATATCAATGTTGAATTTTCACATAATTTCATAGAAGTTGGAAAGCATTAATTTCCTTTTTTTTTTACACTGAAGAAGCAGTTTCATTTTGCATGTAAACTGAGACTAGAAGGTAAAGTCTTGCTACAGAATGCTTTTGATCTGATAAAAAGTAATCAGTGTTATGGAATTTGTACAGAATGCAAACCAAATAAATCTTTCAATATTCCTTGAGTTTAAATCTAATAGAATTTAAATTTCAGTGAAATATTGTCCTGTTTGGGAGAATGAAAACTGGTCAGGTCAAAAAACAAGACAGAGACCATTTGAGAGTTTAACAGTATGGCCAATTCATCTCAAGTGCCTTGCAATATCCTCTAGCATTTACTCATTTAACAGACTAGTTCTGGCCTAAGGGACAATTGCTACTGTTGTGGCTTAAATGAGTTTTTAAGCTATTTCAGTGTTCACTGGCTAGGGATGATAAAGAACCAAATTCAGGATGAAGAAGATGAAGTTTAATACTTCAAAAATTTCCTGCTTAACCTTTGCTGAAATTCATTAAAGCACCACTTAGAATTTAAATTGTTGTTTAAAAATGATTTATTTTTTTTTTTACAGAAGAGATTTTAATTCTAGGATAAGTTCATTATATAAATCTATGTTTTTAATGTTGTCCTGGTTTTGGCTAGGATAGAGTTAACATTCACCTGAGCTGGAAGGAGAACTGGAGTTGGTGGCTATGGCTGGGGCACCCAGCTGGGATAGGTTACTAATTAGCCAACAGCTGGAGTAAGGTTACCCAAATTAGCCAAAGGGCCATTCCATACCTTGTGACATCACGCTCAGTGTATCAGTGAGGAGGCTGAGAAGGGGAGGTACCCGCTACCTGGGAGGAAGTTAAGCACTGGGATTTGCTGTGAGCTATTGTATTATATTTGTTTTACATCTCTGTTTTGTTTTCTTCTGTTATTTCTCTTAAACTTATTTATTTTGTTTCATCTCAACCCATGAGTTTTGCTGCCTTTTCTTTAGCAGTTCTTCTCCCTGTTCCACTAGAGGGTGGGGGGAGTGAGTGAGAGACTGCATAGCTTGGTCCTGAGCAGGGCCGAACTATGATAAATGTATAGCTAATTAACTACTCCATAATTGCAAAACTATAGAGTAAAATAAAATAGCACCTCTTCAGGCAATACTGATGTCAAGGTTCTGAGAGAAAAAATTGCATGTGCACTATTATCTTTATTAATTTATAATAATAACAAAAGGAAAGAATGTAGTCAGGCAGCTTTTCATTTCAATTTTTTTTAACAAAAGTTTGGTTTTTTCCATTATAAGCTGGTTTGTTTTTTTTTCCCAGTATAGTAAAATAGTTGTCTCTGCCAATCAAGCAATACGAGTGATGGATAGTAACCTGTACATAGCCCTAGAAAACATTCACCAGCTGTACGGTGAATACAGTGAACACTAATAACCGGAACAATCTCTGTACAAAATAACCATTCTATTAATATCTTCTCAGAATGATTTGCTGACTGCCATGCAGGTGAAAATAGTTCTGCTCTGATTCATTAATGATTGTATGGTAATATCTCAGTAACTACAAAGAGTACTTGTAAAATATTCACCTGCCATTTGAGGCTCTTCTGTGACCAACCAGACAACAGTGTGCAAAGTGCCTCACAGTTGAGGGTGAATAAAACAATCTCGATTTCATTAAATAAAATATACTGATAAGTGAATGACTGCTAAAATTATTTATTGTTACTTATTAGAAGTGTAATATACTTCAGTCATTTTTTTCTAACTGGACATATTTCTGTCATATTTACTTTTCTTTCATTTACATAGTTTAGAAACATCTTGTTCAGAGGCCTAAGTAGCAAAGTTAGGATATATGACAAAAACATGTCTGAGATAATTTTTAAGTTACCACAGAAGAAATGAGAACTTGAGAACTGATCTCTGGAGATGCTAGAACAGCACATGGGGGATAAAGTTGATGAAATGACTGGCAGGATGTGGCGCTGAGTGATCATGAGTGGAAAATTGTTCCTTCTTGCCAGTTTTTCCCCATCCATGCCTCAGAGTGCACAGAAACCTTGTAGGAGGATTGAAGAAGAGACAAGAGAAGCTGTGAAAACAGGGCATGATGTGGAAATCCTAACTCCATCCATTTTTACTGGATAATGTGAAAAGAAAGATATTAGAAAGTAATTAGAATACCCTTTAAACAGGAATAACCAATTTACATCCTATGCATTGAAGAAATCAGCATCTGGTAAAACAAAACTATTTTTTAAGAGCACATTAAGCAAATATCTGTCAGCACAGATTAAGATATAGCTGATGCTGTCCTGGAATAAGGGCACAAGACTGACCTCCATTAAAAAAAAAAAAAAAGGACCGCTGAATCTTAAAAATCCACTCATATGCTCTGGAGGCTCTCATCCCAGTGTATGATTTCCACTGGGAGGCTCACTGTCTCTCACAAGGCCTATCCAACCACAGCTCAGTGGTTACTGAGTTACAGGTTACTCCACTTAACATCATCCAACCTTCATACAGACTCACAGTAGTTCCTTTGGTGCCTTATTCCAGGACGCTTCATCTCCCCACACTGCTTTATCTCTTTTCCATTCAGATAACTTATTTTTAACTCTCCTCTGTATGAAACAGGAAACAAAACATTTATTGAAAAGTGTCTACTGATGAGTTCTCTAAACTGGAGAGACATGGATTTGACAGATGGACTACTCAGAGGATAAGGAATTGGCTGCATGATCGCACTGAAAGAGTTGTGGTCAACGGCTCGATGTCCAACTGGAGAATGGTGATGAGTGGTGTTCCTCAGGGCTGGTATTGGGACCGGCCCTGTTCAATGTCTTTGTTGGTGACATGGACCCTGTGATTGAGTGCACCCTAAGCAAGTTCGATGATGACACCAAGCTGTGTGATGCAGTTGACACGCTGGAGGGATGGAATACGATCCAAAGGGACCTGGACAGGCTGGAGAGGTGGGCCCATGCAAACCTCATGAAGTTCAACCAGGCCAAGTGCAAGGTCCTGCACATAGGCTGAGGCAATCCCAGGCACAAATACAGGCTGAGTGGAGAAGGACTTGGGTGGGGTAGTGGATGAGAAGCTCAACATGAACCATCAACGTGTGCTTGCAGCCCAGAGGGCCAACTGCATCCTGGGCTGCATCAAAAGAAGTGTGGCCAGCAGGTTGAGGGAGGTGATTCTCCCCCTCTGCTCTGCCCTGGTGAGAACCCACCTGCAGTACTGCATCCAGCTCTGGAGCCCCCAACACAAGAAGGACATGGACCAGCTGGAGAAGGTCCAGAGGAGGGCCACGAAGATGATAAAAGGGCTGGAGCACCTCTCTTACGAGGACAGGCTGAGAGAGAAATCTTAATATTATTTTAAAATAAGTTAAAAAAACCCCAGCAATAATCAAGAAGTATTTCAGCAGAGGCAGAACCCTGAAAAACATGCCCTTTGAAACTAAAACTGACCTTCATTTACTTTCCCTTGCTAATCATCATGACTTTCACAAATGTTGTCTTTATAGGAAACAATCTTAGAAGACAATAAGCAAGTGATAATAATCAGAATTATGTACTGTGTTTTCTTCTGAACACACTCAAAATGTTTAAAAAATGCCAATAAAATTTTAATGTTATCAGGAGTATGAAACAAGTCAAAAGGAAAAGAATCTGCAGTAATAAAAACAAAAAAGCCACTCTCAATTGTCCTGCTAAATTGAACATTAAAGGTGTGATTCTGACCCAAAAAACTCTTCACAGCATTTTCATTATGGTGATGCTCAAAAAAAGTGCTGATTGCATGTCTCTGCACTAGTAGTATCACTGTACACTCATTGTGTGTATGAGGGTCATTTTCAGATAAGAAGAAAACCAATTTTCATCATCTGGAAAACAAATTACTAATACAGCAGGTCACTACGAACTACAATAAGAGCAGTTTTATGCTGCTGGAACTTCTAAAGAGAAACACCACAGTTCCAGTGAGAAAGTCTCTGCTATATTGTGAAATAATAACATATAAAAACCTATGAGAAATACTTCACAATATCTGACTATGTTGTATTACTCGGAAAATATTTTTTTAAACATACAACTATATGACAATGTATAATGTACAAGCTTGCCAGTTCTATGCTATTTATCCTATTCTAAACCAACCTATTATGCAGTGTCATAGATTTCTCTGTGGTAAGGCAGACAGAAAGCTGATACAGGTTTAAAGTATGATGTCTCTCCAAACAAACTGCCTACAGAACTCAATAAAGCACTGCAAAATAACTGAGCTTTTTGCTCAGACATTAAGAAGTAAAAGAAAGAGAAACCACTTGAATGGGTGAAAATCAATAAGGAAAATAATATTTTTTCTCATTCTTATGTTCTAGCTGCAATAGACAAATATCTCACTCACAGTGTACTGACTCACAAAGGAAAAACTAACGATTGTTCTAAATGGGTGATTATGATACAAGGAAAAGCTGATGAGAAACCAAAAAGAAAGCATTATGTCTCAGGCTGTTTGGTAAATATATCCCTGTTTGTTTGTTTTTGCTCGTTCAGATACTGCTCCTGACATCAATTCCTGTTTTTCAGAATCAAAGAATTAGTAGACCAGAATCCACCTGGAAGACAGAGTCCTTCCCTGCATAACAACTTATAAAATGTGCACACACAAATTTGATTGAAAGTGAATGCATTAAGAAAATCTTGCTGTTAACAGCTTTTTTTTTTATAAGGTGTATACTAAAGATGTCACAAAATTTCTGAACATAGTATTAGCCATCATTTTGCTGTTTTGAGCTGCAAATGATGAAATATAGAGTTAAAATGGCACTTAGGTTAAGAGCCTACCTTATTAAAGGAAAACATCTGTGAGTAATTAAGACTTTGAAGTCTTCTACACAGCCATCAGCTTCTAGAAGATTAACAAATTATATCTCAGGATTTACTGTGTCCAAGGTTTCCCACATCAAGAACCTCTAAATGTACAGACACTTTGGAAAGCCCAGCAGGGTACCAAGATCTCCACTGCTGAAAGGGAGACAGCAAAGCAAGATACGAAAAGAAACAAGTGAGGCCATTCCCAGTCTTTGGGGTAACAAGGTAATTTTGGCAGTTAAATTCCTTATCTGCCTCAGTAGTGCCTTAGCATGTACCTATTACAGTAAAGTACAGTGCTTTTACTCAGAGACTTAAAACTAAAAGTCCAATTCTGTCTTGGTTACAGTGAATGACAATTTCTAGTGGTCTTGTATAATACTGCCAGATTCTGACAAAATAATGTTGCCACATACAAATACACCATCATTTAAAAACAATTAGCAGTTATCAGCAAACAAATAGGTAAGTCCTGGGAATCTTCACTATGGAAATTAGTGAGGACATGGGATCAAGATGACTGAGGACAAATATCTACAGACACTTAACACTGGCCATCTTGACTGGCCTCAGGTTGTCTCTTCAGAAAGGCAAGCACCTTCACCATTGATTCAGTTTTGTTTGTGAGATCTGAAAAATGCCTAGAGCATATGCTATGGTGTCAAATGCCTGTGGTGAGGCAAACCAGTTCCACTCAGGTCCTTGCTCACAGAACTGGTGACGCTGAAGGAATGACAGCCCCATTTCACAAAAGTGGATTACCCTAGTTCTCCGAGCTCATGTACAAGAACAATGTGACAAACATTATTGACAGTGACAATCCTAAAAAAAACCCCTCTGTCTTTAGTATTTTGCATAGAATCTAACCTAATAACTTACGTAGTCCATTTACTGCTTCTTAGATATGTGCACAACTACAAAGACAGATATAGGAATGTGATGTGACATTAGTATATCACTCTTTCGTACAATACCAAATTTTATTATCAATGCAAGAAGTCTAACTCAGTGCAAAACCATTATTCTATATACTGATGAATAAATTAAAAATGTGAAGTTTTGTTGTTCATATCGTTAATGACATTTAAGTCACATACTTCCACTTTCTAATTTGAAGTAACTAAAAAAGTTTGCTTTTCTGAAACACAATTAAAAGCCTTGATTTAAGATACATACTTACTTAAATACTACTGAAAGGGCATTACAATGCAGTTGGTATATACATGGTATATGCATTACAAGAGCAATGAACAAATTTATGTGAAAATTTGCAGACACTTGCTTAATTAGATTGCTTTTGAAAAATTATTCAGACAAAAAAAATCACAGTTAATTTTTGCATACTGGTAATACTGATCAGTTTAAATACAGTTGTTCTTTCTTATAACATGTATTGCATTGACAATCAAGTTTAAGTATTGTCAAATATTTTTACATTAAATCAAACTCTGGTAGGGTTCTGTACTGAATTTTATTATATAGCATCACCATCCTGCCAAACTGATGGATAGGCATTGGAGAACTAAATGTGAATGAAAAATACTACTTGGCCTTGCATTTACTAGGAAAAAAAAAAAAACAAACAAACAAAACCAAACAACTGCTCAAAATCACTGCAAATTTAAAACAAACATACAAACAAACAACAAAACTAGTTTTGCTGGTAGTTTGCTTGGTTCAGCTGCAATGGAGATGCTCTTAAAGGTCAGCACAAATGCAGAACACCCCTGTAACTCCGCATCAGTGTCAGCTGAGACAAACAACATCGTGCACCGAGAGCCAGCAGAACAAATGAAATCAGCTCAAAAGAAAGATGTTACTTGAAACCTTCCTGTTAAAATATGTCTTTTTAGTAAGTGATGTTACTTAACAGCTGTGTTAATTCCTCTGTTTTTTTCTTTCTATATCCAGGGAATGTTTCAGATTTTTTGTAAGTCATTTTTACAGAAGCTACGTTGCATTGTTATTCTATCTAAATGACGTGAAAATCAGTGTTAATACAGGTCTTACAAAGAATCTTAATTATGAACATGTAAGAATCACCTCTGCTATTTCTTTACAAGCAATCTGCTTTCTATATTTTTCACTCCATCAGCTGCACTGGGTTGCCTATATAGTTAACAGCAGGTAGCAAAAAATTGACAAGATGAAGAATGCATTTGCTAACAGGGAATTTACATACCCCTAGCTCATGCATCACCACAGTTTACACAAGTTTTAATGACTCTTCTGAACCGACAAGATGAGGATGCTCCCACACTGTGGGACTAATCAGAACCAGTAATATGCTTCAGTGACCAAAATTGGACTGAAAGTTGCATAAGTGGTTATCTTGCCTTAAAGACAAATGGGGATAGTGGGAGTTCATTTAGTTTCTCTCAATTACAACATCCACTGAAACAGAAAACTCTGTTAAGAAGGCAATGAAGGCAGGAGGAACTTAAATGGAACAACAGAAAAATAATCTTAGTGGAAAAGACATCTGAAGTTTATACAGATAGACTACACATTACGTAGAAATGTCCTGCTTCTGCATTCATCCTCCTGTATGTTCTGATTTTGTTTAGTGAGGGGGAGCCTAAGGTGGCAGCTTCTGTAGGAAACTGCTAGAAGTTGCTCCCCTTTGTTCAGTGGACTTGGCCGGGCCTCGGGCGGACCCGCTGCTGTTGGGGCTGAACTACGACACTGTATTAGCAAGGAATCTTTACACAAGATAGAAATTTCTACAAAATGACAGAATGTGACAGACTACTTGTCCACAAATCTTTCTAGGTTAAAAATTGAATAAGGACAGTTTATTCTTGTTATATCAGTTGAATGTATCAAGTACTGAAAAGTATCTTCATTTCTCCAAAATGAAACTATAACACCTTTGGTATAACCAATAAGGGAATAAGAAGTATGTCAAGTTAGAAAAGGTTCCTGAAAATATACGAAAAAAAATCACATGACTTTCAAGGTAGTAACTGTTCAGTGGATTAGTCTGCTTGGAAGAAAATTAATTATTTTAGCAGGAATTGCAAGCTGTGTGACCAAGAGTCATGAAACTACTCAGAGGATGGGAAATTCATGTTAATGGCTTCTCTCTACCAAGTACAATATCTCTATAGCCACATCATCATTTTCTTTTTGATCTGCCTTTCTTAGAAAGGCAGGAACTTTTAAAGTCACAAAACCTTTACGGAGCACTGAACCAGACAGATAATTTTGGGCTGACCTCAGTTTCAGAGGGCATATAGACTAAAACCATTCAGGTGCATCTTGAGCAGACATCAGTTCAAACTGCAGGTGCAGTTCAGAAGTGGCATATGGCCCCTTATTATCTCCACAAATATGCTGCTACTGCAGCAATACATCTTTGAAAGACATTGCTAACTCGGGGGTATTAGATGTATCAATGTTTATAAATTTAAAAAAAGATTTGACTGAATTAAATATGCTATTGCTTTAATCTCCAACCCACAAATTACTTCCTATTGAAGCAATACAGTGATTTTTTTTTCACAGAACTATAACAAACTTATGACTAATAAACCATATAAAAATCTTACACAGAAATTTGAACACTTTTTTTCCTTCTTTCTAATGCACAAACAAACAATCCCAAATGTCATCCCCGCTCCCTGGGAAAGCATAGTTTATCTGCCCAAGAACATTTGTTTAACTATTATGGAATTAAAAGGGAAAAAACTAAGGAGAGACAGGAGAAAATCCAGATTGATTAAAAAAATGGAGAAGTGGGTAGAGTGAAGAGCTTGACATCGCATTTCCCCAACCCTGACCACTGCCATGTTTTAAGGTGCCTTCTGGTAATACTAAATAGATTCAGTTTTCATCAACATTTCTCTAAACAAAGTGGTTTAGTTAGGTTGCAGAAAAATAGTTAAGTCATCTACTAGACTATGAAGGGTGTCCTGCAGTGACAACACAGACGTCTGGTACTTTCCATCTCTGTGTGTGTCACTCACTTGGACAGCAACTGTTGAGAAGCTAGAAAAAAAATTCCTCTGAAACTAACACAAAAAGATGCAGCTATAGCTTATCATTCTGCAATATAAAACATTTTTCTAACAGTTCAAGTCCAGAAGTTCATTAGACTGATATATGAACAAACATATTCATTGTATGTAGTATACAATCTAAACCAGTATAAAATTAAAGATACAAGTCAAAAAAAGTAAATAAATACTAAAATAAAATACCTACTATAATAGTGACCAATCCCACCAGCATAATATGCAGACTTTTCGGCTTTTGATTCTTTCGATTGTATATTCAACAACAAAACAGTAGTCATTCCTATGAAAAAATTAGAACTTACACAAAAAAATTAGGTAAATTAATATCTTTTTGAACATTTATGAAGTAGATAGAACTGCACTCTTTTATGCTATGTACATTTTATAATGCTTTTCATAGTTTTTTTTCTGCAACAAGTTTCCACTGATAATCCTGAAAAGATATATTTAATTATACTAATTATTTGCAAGGTTAAGTGTATGTAATGTTTTTTTTTCCATTGTATTTATTTAATTTCCTGTGTTTTAAGTGAATGAATGTCAGTTAAACATGTACTGATAATGCAGATCCCCTTCTAACGAATTTATGAAGTCAGGGTTGTTTAAAGCAGCCTGTTAGCATTGACATATGTAGTGGAGATGCACAGTTATTGCCTACAAGCAACACGCCAAGACTTGGACGAAGTCATCCTCAGGAGATCCATATGCTTGGCTGAAAGATTTACTATGTCTTGATGTGTTATCTGATACAGCAGGAATAGGCCAAAAAAAAAAAGTAGGATTTCTTGGGAAGAAAAGAGCAGTTTCAGAACATAAAAGATTTCAGCTACAAGGATAAGATGCACTTGAAAAAAAAACTCTAATGGTCACAGTGGCTTCTGTCTGCAGGACCTAATGCGCTACCCTACACACAGCTTGACTAGAAATCATCAAAATGCCAACTTTACAAAGGTTATGTTTACCAAATAATATTAGTTTCTTTTTAAAATTAAAACTAAATTTTGAAGAGAATTATGTCAAAAAGGACCTTCTGTCAGGGAATACTTAGCTTTCATTTCTAATTTATACAGTTTACATTGTATGAGTGTGAGACAGATTTTTGAATAATTCAGTGGTGACAAGCGTCTATGTGAAAAGAAGGATGAAGGGATGTGAGTAATTAGTAAGAAGGAAAGAACACATGCATCTCTCAGGGGTCTGAGAATGGTAAACTCAGTGATGCACAGGGTACAGAAGCCCACTAAAGGGTTGCATGGACAACTGAAAATAAGAAATATAGCTCTTTAACAGAGGACTGGAGCAGAGTCAGAAAAAAAGATTTATGTTGTATGACTATCAGTATATGCACAAATGCACAGCTATATCCATAGATTAAGAAATTACTTAGCCTGTAATTTACCACATGTAGCTAGAAACATAAAATCACCTGTAGAATCTGCAACATTAGCCCCTATACATAAGAATTTCGGAAATATCCACTTCTCCTTCCTGTTAAAATGCATTATTAAGGCATTAAGATAAAAAAAAAAAATCTTTTTTTTTTTTTTTTCATTTCCACAGAGAAGAAAGTGTACCTCAAAAGAATTAAGATGTCTGTCTATACATAGATCATACATAGAAACGCTACAGAGACACAGTCAGGACAGAACAATATACATAGACAAGAAACATAAACAAGAATCCATATTATCTGCTGTTAAGGAAATACAAAAAAGAAGGGTTAGGTACTACTTAAAGATAAACTGGTCTATCTGAAACAGATGGGAAGACAAGAGTGTGTGGGGGACAACCAACAAAAAGACGGACTAAACAAACACATAATCAGGTGTCGGCTATATAATGAATATAGAAAGTAAAAGGGCAACACCTGTTACGCAGTCTGGCTTCTATAAATTTTTACAACTAGCAAGAAGCCAAGAGAAAAATGGTGCCCTTGATATTACTGGGACCCCATCTGTTGATGACTTGGCACTTCACATGCAAGATGCAGCTTTAAGACTGTGCATTTCATACACAATTTGCTATGTACAGGTATAAGCAGGTGTCTTGTAGATTTTCAAACATATCTGAGGAAGTAATTTTCTATTTAAATCAATAGAAAGTTGTGTATAGATCACTTCAGGTACCTAAAAACCCTGCAGACACCTACCTATAGCCACCAAACAGGTGGGAAAACTACTTATACATACTCATGATGGCTACTTTCCAGCAAGAGTATCAGGAAAGAGCTATCAGACAGAACTGCATTAAGGGATACTAAGCAAGAGTATAGAAAGGTCTGCAAAGTGAGAGAAAGACTTACAGTGGTTAACTCAGCTACTTTATCACTGAAAGAACAATTGCTGCTTTGGTTTGCATGTCCTGTAACTCTGGACAGCTGATAAAAACTAATCCATTATGTATTACTCATCATATATAATTTATAATTTCAGCTCCTGCAGAATTCTAGTTTATGGCCTCAAAGACAGCTCTTATAATTAATGTCTTACTAGACAAATAACTGGCATTAGGAGTGGCCAATGGCAGGTGAAGATGTGCTGCTGTTCCCATGCAGATGCAGAGGTATGACTGCCTCATGTGTGCTACATTAGTGCAGATCTGATGTTTACAGCTGGCTTCACACAAAGGCAATGATAGGCTTGGGGGAGAGGAAAGGTGATTTTCAATTTCCAGTTCTAGATTTCCCTAACCAGCGTATTTTTTATTTTCTTGACTTATTTGTTCTGTATAATTATTATGCATTTCATCAAAACATTAACGAGACAACTCACTTTCTTACAAGAATGATAAATACAACGTACGTGACTATCACCTCATGATTAATAGGGTCTTTTTTTATTCATGAAGTTAGATGTCAGACTCAGCTGAAAAATGCGTATCGTCTTATACGTATTTATTCAAAAGCCTAGTAAAATTGCTTTACACTGCTACAGATGGATACAACAAGTACTTTTCACTGTTTTTCAAATTAACACAAGATGTATGCCAAATGATGACCTTAAACTTCCTATGCTGGAAATTTCATTTAAAACTTGACAAATATACTGGATGCCAGAATAACATAGTAATAACAATTCACATGAAATCTACTACATCTTCTAACCACACTCCTAAAAAAAAAAAAAACACAAACCAAATCCTTGAAGCTTTGAAATAACCATTGGCCTTCTGCACCCTGGAAATAAACACTGCACAACACCTTATTTGTTTCCTCATAATCTTTTCAGTCCTCCTCTCACTACACTGAGAAATTTTCTTTTAATTTAAGACCAGTACACTCTTTTCCTTTAAGACTTACCGCAAAGTTAGTTGATAATAATTGTTGGAAGTGCTGTTACTGCTATTCTTTTTGTATGTTTCAGAGAATATTCCTCCTTTCATCCAGAAAAAAGACTTAGAATGTGTCCATGAACAGCACTCCACCAAAACAGAGTACCTAATTCTCCCTGTAAGTTATATAACAGAGTAACAATGAGTGTTACGGAAAGATTTTACTTGAAAATTGCCTAAAAATCAAACAGGACAGTTAACAGGCATATTACAGTATCTCCTGAGTCCTATACTTGCTGGTTTTCATTACAAGCCACTGTGCTAGCTGATAAACCTCCAACTTTATCTTAGCTCATTTCTTGAATAATTAATAGACTTCAGAGGCCATGAAATCAAGTAATGTAAGAGTGAAGAAAAGTGAAGCTGTACATTAGTGAATCAAATCCTATATATTTTCACCATTCAAGCACTGAAAGGAATATTTTATATTTCTGACACACTTGTTATATACAGCTATAGTACCAGATTGAAATAGCCTGTGTTTTCTTTCTATTTTCCTAGTGACAAAAGTACAAAGGAAGAAATTACTCAAAAAATGAGAAACAGCATACTAACTGAAGAAAAAAATTTACTTGTAATTTACTTATTCATGTTAGAAACTATATCTTTCAACATATTTCAAGCTACTTGAGGTAGGAGAATAAAGGCCTTGTTTCTACAGCTATTTACATCCAGGCTGAAATTAACTCTTTAAGAGAATATGTTCACAATAAGCTTGAATAGTAACTTTATGTGCATGATTTTAGGAAAGCAATTTTATGCAGATATATTTCAACTACAGCAGATTCTACAATATCACTTTTTTTCATACCTTCCTTCCTACAAGTGAAGTCTTTATTCTAGAAAAAAAAAAAAAATCTATTTTTATGCATTCTAAGAATACTCTCAGTCTTCAGTAAAATCAGAGCATGTAAAAATCTAAAATATATGCAAGTCTTTGCAATGTCACTATCAAATTCCTAACATGCCATTAATCTCAAGCTGCTATACCAATACATAAGAATTATTTATTTTTAATGTCACTTCAGACTACTGTCTGTTTACAGAGACCTCATTTTGACCAAAAAAAAAAATAAATCCCCAAAACTCAACAAACTTTGTTATGATAAAGGTCTCCTAAGTGACTTCATTTGTTTCTTCACTGTATGATATAAACGAAGTCTTCATTTACAAATATATGCCTACAGTATTAGTATTTATTGTCATATATTTTAAATTTAACAATGTGATAAATGAGCAAAAAGTTCCTGTAGGCTACTCATCCAAATATCAGTATAAGTGCAAATTGTTCCAGATGCAATCACTCCCTGTAAAAACTGAAGAGCACTGATGCATGCAGGGCATCGATTATGGTCAGCTAGCAAGAGAACCTCTGATTTAGGGGAAAAACTTCCTCCCTGTGGTGGTTTAGCCCGGATCACCACACAGTTTTCTCATTCACCCTGCCCCTACCTAGTGGGACAGGGGAGAGAAATTGGGAAGAAAGGAAAACTCGTGGGTTGAGATAAAAACAGTTTACTGAAAATACTAAAAACTACAAAGCTAACAGGATATAAGGATATTAATATCTACAAAATATACAAAATGAACAATGTACAATTTCTCACCACCCGACGTCCGAATGACCGACGCAGCCCGTCCTGAGCAGCGATCACAGGAACAACACCGAGCAGCAAGCAAAGGGGGAGAGCAAGCTAGCAAGGTAGAGGGAACTATGCCAGCAAGCAAGAGAGAAGAAAAGAATGCCAAGGGTGCCCGAACGGATACCCGACAAGAAAAGGAATAACTGAAAATGATGCCCCCTCCCATGGGCAACCCCCACTTATATACTGAGCATGACGTTTATGGCATGGAATACTCTCTTTGGCCAGTTTGGATCAATTATTCTGTCTGTCTTTTGCCCAGCTTCCCGCATCTGCACGTTAACGCGACCTTAACGAGACCTGGAAAGCCAGACAGTGTCCTTGGTCTCATTAACAACAACTCGTATCATCAGAATGTTTTTATCAACATTCTTCACACACAAAATCCAAAACACACCGGCTACTGAGAAGAAAATTAACTCCATCCCTGCTGAAACCAGGACACTCCCATTGCTCAGAGTACTTCAAAACTGCCCAGCCTTGTTCTCCTCTAAGAAATGGAGTCTGTTCTTGGGATGCTACATCCAAGCCGTATGTATAATGAATTTCCCATGTACTGGATGAGATGTGCCTATCATAGCTGCAAAAACACAATTGAAGAGCATAACGTAAAGAATCAGTGGGGAGAGTGGGAGAAAAAGACTTTACATTTTGCATTTTTATATATATTTAATCACACCAATAAGGAACATTACAGAAGAGTACTACACAGTAAGATGAAAAAGCAGCTGGGTCTCAAAACAACTTCCAGAATTCTATCACATAAATTTTTCAGTATATACATCTATGTCTGCACACCACCTTTACAACAGCACCACACTGATAGCAGCTAAACTAGCACACTGGGGAAAAAAAAAAACAAACACAAAACTATCTGAAACTGCAGCTTGACACTTAGCAACACTGAAGTAACCACTGTCAGAGTACTAAAGAATATTTCACGTAACAGCTGAAGTTAACAGCGATTACCACAAAAGACCAAGACCAAGTATGATTGCTGCTGGTGCAACAACACAGTAACTTCAATTAAAGAAGACCTCGACAACTCTCTTTTAGTCTGTTCCAAGCCTTGGTTGTAGGAGTCGTAACAAGGCTCATATGCCTTTCTTAAATGCATGGACTAGCTTGTTCAACACCCCTTCAGTGCATCCCCATCATCCTTGATCAGGAAATTGGCCTGTAAGCAAAATTGATTTTTATTTTCTCACTGTCACAAGAAAAAGCCTTTTTTTTTTGAGATGACAGGGGAGCTAATAGTGATCCAGATTTCTAGATATAAAGATATTTGATTTTACAATAAAAACTTATGAACATATTTCCTTTAGGAAAAATAATCTATCTTGTCATAATAGCCTAATGTTATATGTGTAATGTGAATTGGTTTTGTTTTTTGGGTATCTTTGTTGGTACAGGATAACACTAGACGTGTAAGCTAGTTTTCTTATGATTATCTGTTTGGTAGTTTGTGCAGCCTTTGCATACTGTCTCTATGCAACACAAATCTTTCTCAGGCGGTAGAATTAGTCATATTTTGTCAGTTGATATGTCATGTGAATTGCTCATCTTAAAAGGTTGTTGTACGTGTGTGCGCACAACAGCTTTATGAAGCAAACATTTGGTTTTCAGTGTCTTTATCCCACAGCAACTTTCTTCAACATTATATAGAAATTTGGAAAGAAAATGGGACCTATGAAGTGTTGTCTTCAGAAGACGTGCAAATCCCAGGGAATACAGCCTCTTCTAAGGTGTAAGAAGATACATGAGCTGTCAAGACAGCTAGCATCTTCAAAAGAACATATTTAGGGAAACAACTCAACTGGAGAGGCTTTTCCAATGGCTTTCAATGTTTTTGATCAGGATCTGTACTTAGATGTTACTTCCCAAGAGTACAGTAACTACCTTTTCTTAGGTGGTTTCATTTCACTAACTTCAGAATTGAAGTTGTCTGCTATCTAGGCAAAAAAACCAGACAAACTGGTACTTTTATGAAATCTATTTACATATGAGCATTTAGGATTAAATTAATCACCCTGGAAGGGCCTATTTTTCTCTAACTAAGCTTCTAGTCTTACAAGGATGGGGTGGTATTTTAACCCAAATAATCTACCATCAAACTGCTTTCACTTAAAAAAAAAAAGAAAAAAAAAAAGTGCTCTTTTACTGAGTGCTTCCCTCTAAAATTGTACCTCATACAGTCTGAAGACATGGGGATTTTGGAGGAATAAAGGGGACATAGTTGGGATGGAATCCTTTCTAGGAGGATCCCTTCTCTCCTTTTCCTTCCCTCTCTGACTGGCATGAAGGGTCTTGTCCCACTTGTTCCAGCATTACCTTTAGCCAAACTTGACAAGCGTGAAAGGGCAATGCATTCACAGAATCTTTTACAGTTTCCAAAGTAATTTAATGATTGATCACTTTGTTCAGTGATAAATTCAAAGTCAAACTGTTATCTCAAAAATGACTTCAGAATCTCCTTCCCCAGAACATAACCATCTTCCTCTGTGGTACCAGTTAATTCATCCCTTATGATCCCATCTGCAGTAGAAAGCTCACATGCACAGATACCTCATGTCATTAGCATTCATTTTCTTGTCTGACTAAACAGGCATTTTGAGATTACAATACTCCTAATACATCAGAAATGCAAATAAAAAAGTCATACATTATTTAAAAATAGTTTCTTCATTGCATCGAATATGTGCTATGAAAAGTGATTTGTTTGGCAGTTTTCTCTTACCAGCTGTTATATGAAAATAACCAAGTCTCTGCAACTGCTTATATAACAAGGCTTTTCTTATGCTGCTATCACTTTTATTAGTTCCTCTCTCTATCCTGAATGCTACTTTTTGATAGAGGGAGAAAAGAAAGATTTTTTTTTTCTTTTCTTGATTTCTTTGGATCGTATGCTGGGCTTCTGTATAGATTAAAACTGTAGTAATCCTGGACAGAATTAAGAGTATTTCTAGGTACGCAACAGCTCTGGGCACTTTTGACCATACCTAAATTACCTTTCAATTCACTAATTATTTGCTACTAACAGTGAGGATACAAAAGCACTGAAGCTGACCTGAGCTACCTGTCCCACTCAGAAATCTGGGTCTGCAGTTGGTAAACCCTCACTGAAATGAGCTATTGCAACTAGATTAGTAGGGGCAGAAAAAAAAAATGAAAACCATCAAGCCAATTTAAAGATAGTTGGTACGTTTCAATGAGCATCAGTCAAATACAATCTGAATGTCTTCTATTTGTATAACCTCTCTGGGCAACCTGCTCTGCGGCTTCACTGTCCTCATAGTGATGAAGTTTCTCCTTTTATCCAGTTTGAACATTTCTTGTTGCAAACTACACCTGCTGTCTCTTATCTCCCTACCTTGCAGCACTGTGAAGGGTCTCCTCCCCGCAGACACTAGGGAGGCTGCTCTTAGGTCCCCTGAAGCCAGCTCTTCTCCTGACTTTTTCAGGCCAGCTCCCTCAGCCTCTCCACACAGGGCAAGTGCTCCAGCCCCTGATAATCTTGGTGGCCTCCCACTGAACTCACTCCAGTTTGTCTACATCTTTCTTGTATTTGGAGACTGCCCCATCAGCATTCCTTTCACAGCCTACATATCACTTATCTTAAATGTGAAGAAAATCTTGGCGCTCTCAGGCTAGAGCAGAATGAGTCAACTTGCTTACTAAGCAGACAACTTCAGCATTGTGGAGCACTGATGTGCACTTAGCCCTGCCCCTGCAGACACAACTGACTTCATGTACTCAGTCTGTGAGCTTAGGCCTAAGCCTATCAAAACATCCTTGCAGAGACATGGTGTGTTCTTGTAACCAGCTCCCAGGAAAAAAAAACCCAGACTTTTCTCTCTCCATTGAGGGAACAATCATGAGAGGATTTGTAGAGTTTCCCTCTTCCCTACATCTCATCCTTCATGTATATCCATGGCAGAACATATTTTCTGTTCTGATTATCCTATAGACTCTTCCGAAAATAAATCCTAAAAAAAAAAAAAAAAGAGGGCAGCAGAGAGAGAAATTATCTGAAAAGTAGTTTTCCACTTTTTTCCTCCCTATCATCTCCTCCCTCTAATGATATTATGAACAACATGATGTTAAGTGCTCTGAAAGTCATCTTGCCTTTTACGCTAGTATGATTTTTACAAACTCAAAAAATGTGACAAATGTAATTATGCCTGAAAGAAATAAAATATCTCTTCTCACAGAGGCTGAAAGAATACTAAAAAGTGATCTGTACTGGCACTGAGCTAATTACAGTGACACCACTCATGCCTCTAGAATTCTGTTCTTACATTATGAACCCCTCATTTCAGGGGTTTATAACTCTGTTCTACGTGAGTTAGCTACTCTTATGGGAGTGCACAACATGGTTGTTAATGGCTTCATTAGTGACATTTTCCTAAAAAGAACTTAAATTTCAGTTTGAAATTTTGTAACTACCCTATCTGCTACATGGTGCAAATCATGAGCAACTTGTGACTAAAGTAAGATGACGCAGTGAGACAAAACCCACCCACAATGTGAATTGTATGCTTGAGTTTAAAAATGTGTATCTTGCAAAGTTTGGAGACAAGAATTACTGTATATGCTAATCACCTTCAGTATCTTCACAACCAGACACAATATTAGGGATTTCTGTAAAGGAAGTGAGGTTCCCGTGGGAAAAAAAAAACAACCTTAATATTATCATGAGTAAGAAGAGAGCTTTATGAACACTAGATGTCAAATGAAGATTGGCAATATAGTCAACATATATCAGTGTTATAAGTTTCACACGTCAACATATTTATCTAGAAAAAATATGGTGTGCTTTCTGGAATCTTTGAAAGTACTTACATATTCTGGAAATCTACAGATAACCTATCTACTTAAGTACATCCATTGTTTTAGGCAACATGACAAATTCACTGGAAACGCTTGAGAATGCAGACTCTCAGGTCTGAACATTAGCAAAATAAAAAAAAGCACTGCCTTGTGTCACGTTGACACGACATAAAATGTGGTCTTACATTATATCTACATTTTTATTTATATATAAAGCTATGCACAGTATCTAGTACCTATGTGAGTAATTGAGCTGAAGTTTTACAGCTTATACATATACACAAAAAAATCTATTTCTTCCAAAGGCCACTTTCACTCAATTAGAAAAACAGTATTTAAAGCAAGGTGGGAAAGAGTAGCCTAAGACACGGTTCTCTTTTATCCAATCTGAAACAATATCATCAGTGTATCAGGAACAAAGAAAAAAAAAAAAAAAAAAAAAAAAAAAGAGAAAAAGACAGAAATAATTCCTTGCCAGTAAAACCAGTAACAAATTGTTCTCTTTCAGAAAGAAGTTTTTTTCTGTCTCTCTGCTACCCACCAGTTTGTTTCTCAGTAAATGATGGAGAAATGGCTCACTCAAAACCCAAACTAAATTTCTTAAATTTCTAATAAACAGGTTCATTATTATTACCATTATTGAATGATTCGCTATACCTTGTATCATTTTTCTTTAATATTTCATTAAGCATTGTTCCAGTGAATTTTCCTCAATTAAAAATAACCAGCTGAAGAAGATTTAATTCTCTCTTGCTGAGTTGACATAAACAGTTTCTCTCATCAGACAGTAGATGGGTTATCAGCTTGGAATCCAGTGATTAGTAAGCAAACGGTGTGCAATCATGCTATGTATGCCACAGTGCACATTTCCTGCAGTAGAATAACACATATGGGATAGTATTTAACCTAGTGCTACTTGCTGCTTACCTAAATAACAGCATTATGATCTCAGAAGGTAGATGGAATCATATCTTCACCATATTCATCACTCATTCTAAATCTATCCTGTTGGAACAAAACTGTGACTTCCTATCTAGGACAAGTGATGGAATAATTGCCTCCCTCCCCACCTTTTTTTTTAAGAATGTATGAGTGACAGCACTGTGCGTTGCTATGTTTCTGGAAATAAAAGAGGAAGGGCATGCTTTCCTTCCAGTTTGTAATATTTTCCTTCTGACTCCCAATCCCAAACCATGGAAAAATAACAGTTTCTGAATAAACCTGTGGTTCTACTATTAACTGAAAATCTACATCTATCAACTGAACAGGCTTGCAATTGATTCTTTTAGTTCCTGAGAATATTTATATACTGATACTACTACTGGGCTATAAAGGCTGAAAATGGAAGACATATTTTTAATAAGTTTTAATAAGACACAATAAAATATATTTTCTAATAAACTCCTGGAAGATATATTTATGAAACAGAGTTCTTCAAAACCAGTAGACATCCTTTGCATGCTCATCATATGAAAGCGTCACCTGTTTATTTTGTTTCCTCAATGTGAGTAAAAATGAAAAGGGGAAGAGATAGGCTGAGGTCAAACACACTCCAGGCTAAATAGCTGCAACCCAGCAAGTAAGAGAGCATTTTAAGCCTATTCCTTTCATCACCATAGTCCTCTACATAGCAACATATAATTATGTTTTAAAGATCTCTGATGATATGTGGGAAGCTTGAGAAATAGGGAAGAAGACACCAAAATCCACGGCAAGTTGCAGTGGAATTACAAAACCATTTAAATGACAATCCTAAAGAGGGAAGAAAACTTGTCACTAAAATATCTGGTCCAGACAGACTCACATTTGCACTGCTTGGAGCTCACCAGCTCTGGAGAAGGCTGCTTGTCTGCCCCTGTCACTAAATTTGGCCTAGGCTTCCTCTGTGCCCTGTGTGAGGAGACAAATGACTCATGGGTTTTCAGGCTATGTGCTTTCCAAGCCTTTCATAGTGACTCAAGGCAAGGCGATCATGCATCGTGTGTAGTCTTCTTTCCTAGTTACTATTGACCTCGTAGGTTGACATCAACTCAGTTTGAAAGAGGAGGCTATTTCAAAAACAAGTAAGAACTCTGAAGTTTGGCAAGAGCATGGAGCTGAATAGGACACGCTTAAACTAAAACAAAGTCTGTGCCATAAACTCATGTTCTAAGAGGTCTGAAGATCCACAGAAGAGAAAACTTTTGTCACCATACTGCTATCAGTAAAAGGTCAAATCCCAGCTCACAGTTCATCACAAGACACAGATGTCTAGAAACAGCTTCCTTAGCTCTGATGTTCATGGAACTGCTTGTGTATTTAGGTACTATTGAAACCTAAATTGTTTTATGATAAGCTATACTACCTCCTGACTAATCATTAGGTTTATTGTACAGAGATGAATGCAGAGAACTAGCTTTTGTGCCAATATTTTACTTTATAAGCAATTTTCAAATTGTTTTACTAAATTTAGCTAAGAGTTATTACAAATTACATTAATTACTACTCTGAAGTGACCTTCTAACTCACTTGAACAGAGGAAAAAAGCCTGAAGAGACACAAAACAGATTTCATCTTCAGCTTCAAGAGGCAGAAACATAATTCAGGAGCATTTGTGTAAGACAAAACAGTACATTTGATTTCAAGAACCGATTAGTTCATGCAGATTCTGCACTTACAACACATTTGACCAGTTTAGACTAGAACAGCAGAGGCATATGAAAAAAATGACCAGCAACTACCTCCTGCCCATTGCAGTTTTTTTTTTCCTTTAAATACGAAATCTTTTTTCAATGCTTGAAAGGAAGTAAATATTTAATAGCAACTTTAAACAAGTTACTAATACACTCTTTAAACCCTACTAATTCCCATAAAATTATCATTTGCTGTCCTTTAATTCTCTGCTAACACCCAAATAGACTGATTGTCTATAAAATAATAAAAAAATAGCACATGATACTCATACTGCACTAGATTTCCTTATTAAAAACATTACTATGAGCAGTGACAAGTGGTGCTCCTCAGAGGACAGGGACCGATGCTGTTTAACATCTTTGTCGGCAACATGGACAATGGGATAGAGTACACCCTCAACAAGTTCGCCAATAACACCAAGCTGTCTGGTGCGGTCGACATGCTGGAGGGAGGGACGCTATCCACAGGGACCTTGACAGGCTGGAGAGGTAAGCCCATGCAAACCTCATGAAGTTCAACAAGGCCAAGTGCAAGGTCCGGCGTATGGGTTGCGGCAATCCCAGGCACAAATACAGGCTGGGCGGAGAATGGATTGCAACCAACCCTAAGGAGAAGGACTTGGGGCACTGGTGGACGAGAAGCTCAACATGAGCTGACAACGTGCACTTGCAGCCCAGAAAGCCAACTGTGTCCTGGGCTGCATCAAAGGAAGCATTGGCCAGCAGGTTGAGGGACATGATTCTGCTCCTCTATTCTGCTCTTGTGAGACCCCCCCTGGAATACTGCATCCAGTTCTGGAGCCTCCAACATAAGAAGGATGTGGACCTGTTGAAGCAAGTCCAGAGGAGGGCCACGAAGACCAGATGGCTGGAGCACCTCTCCTATGAGGACAGGCTGAGAGAGTTGGGGCTGTTCAGTATGGAGAAGAAAAGGCTCCAGGGAGACCTTATAGCGGTCTTCCAGTACCTAAAGGGGGCTTATAAGAAAGATGGGGACAAACATTTCAGTAGACCCTGTTGCAATAGGAAAAGGAGCAATGGTTTTAAACTAAAAGACGACAGATTTAGACTAGATATAAGAAAGGCATTTTTTCCAATGAGGGTGGTGGAACACTGGAGCAGGTTGCCCAGAGAGGTGGTGGATGCCCCAATCCCTGGAAACATTCAAGGCCAGGTTGGACAGGGCTCTGAGCAATCTGATCTGGTTGAAGATGTCCCTGCTCATTGTAGGATGGGGTGGACTAGACAACCTTTAAAGGTCCCTTCCAACCCAAGCTATTCTATGATTCTAATTCTGATTAACAATATTTATACGAAACTGTACCACAACTACAAGAAAGTCAACCTCATATGCTATATGATAGCAGTATTTCAAATTGAAATTTGTATTGATCTGGCTGGTTGGAGTCAATTTTCTTCTTAGCAGACAGTATGGTGCTGTGTTTTGGATTTGTGACCAAAACAGTATTGATAACACACTGATGTTCTAGCTATTGCTTGCACATCTTCAAGGCCATCTTTGTTTCTGACTCTGCTCCACCAGTGAACAGGCTGGGAGTGGACAAAAAGATGGGAGTAGACACAGCCAGGACAGGTGACCCCAGCTGACCAAAGGGATATTCCACACCATATGATGTCATGCTCAGCAATAAAGGCTGGAGGAAAGAAGGAGGAAGAAGGGACATTCAGAGTGATAGCATTTGTCTTCCCAAGTAACCATTACGTATGGTTACCTTACTTCCTGGAAATGGCTGATCATATGCCTGTTGATGGGAAGCGATGAATGAACTACTTTCTTTTCTTTGTGCAAATGAATTCCATGTTTGCTTGTCCATGTAGCTTTTGCTTTACCTGTTAAAATGTCTTTATCTCAACCCAGAAGTTTTCACTCTTTTACCCTTCCACTTCTCTCCCTCACCCCGTTGTGGGGGAGTGAGCAAGCAACTTAGCTACCTACCCACAACAAAAGCCTTTCCAGCTGTTTTAAACTACTTGTAGTAAGTATTTTGGTTTACCCTTACAGGAAAAGCATCTTTCTCTTTCATCAAGATGCAGCATAATAGATACCTTATGCATTCTGTTCTTTCCTAAGTTACCATGTTATATAAACTCTTTTCCACAAGATACATTTATTTCTCATTGTCTATTAAATGATAATAGACTTCGGTATGCTTTTTAAACTTGCTATTTTTAAGGATATTTTGAAAATCATGTAGGAGAACTAGTTTACCATAAAGTATTTTCTACTGCCCTGCAACTTTAAGATACTGTTTTTATAAATGCTAACATAACTGGTAACTCATCATCTGAAAAGCTAGAAGGAAAAAAAAAGGAAATAACAAGTCATCCAAAACTGATCAGAAAATAGGTGAGTTTTTGATTAGTACAAATAATTGGCTTAGTTCTGCTTCTACTGAGATCAACAGTACTTTGATAAATCTTACCTTAACTAATGGTTTGCTTTACATTTCTCACTAAGGATAGGTCCAATTTGAAAGTTTTACTAGATCTGAATCACTGTGTATTTAGAGACAAAATCTAGTTTTTACTGTTCAGTACCCTTTTTAGTCCTTTAAGCAGCAACACAAGTAAATGGAAGTGAGCTGGATTCTACTCCCTATCATAAATCACTAATAGATTTGTTTGCTTAACTCCCCTCAATTTCCAAAATCTAGGTCCCTCGAAAATGTTGAACTTGCAGTGATGATACTGAAGACAGACTTTATATTAATTGAGGATTTTTGGACTAAGCAGCAGAGAAGAAACAATGCTGCTGTAACTGCAAACAAAACTTCAAATATCTTTCAGTGCAGGTGGAACACATCTCTGCAATCTATCACACACAGTCTATGTACCATTAACATGAAGTCATGCTCCTGATTAGAATTGTCTATTAATGCAGGCTGATTTTATTAAAGTGCTGCTATGAATCCTATTTTTCTTCCCTTTTTTTTTCACAAATAGGAATAGCAAAAGAAGAATACAGAGGAATGTAAGAGTTTTGGTGACTTAGAAAACAAGACACACGACCAATGTTCCCACTGGCAAGCATCTAGGACTTGTCTGTATTCCACACTGTTGCTACCAGCTACCATCTCCCTTTTGCTGATCTTTTTATTTGTCTCATTTCCTAGTCATGTTGTGTTTTGCAGCCTGTCAACTCCTTGGAGCAAGACCAGTTTACTCATTGAGCATGTTGAGTACAAAGAGTGTCTCCAACCTCATTTTGGCCTTTGAGTGCTCTGTAATATGAAATGTTAAATTATAACTACTCTAAAAGCCTGCCATCAAAGACGGAAGGCAATACTGCATTCCACCAGAATAGCACAGAGTAAGTCCTTGTAAATCACAAAACAGCAATTTAGTGCCCCCGTTTGTAATTTTAAGGATGAGCTCAAGGAAGAAAACAGTAAAAGCTAGAGGCTGAATTATATATCTGCATGTATAAATAAAGAAAAGATACTCTGCAAAAAAAAATCTTTAAAAAAAATCATATAATCAAAGAGGGGGGGAAAAAAGTCCTTTGATGTTGGGAATATTTTTTTGTGCCACCTATTTTTAATTACGTTGCTGCTGGTTTAATTACATTGCTAAAGATTTATACAGTTGTGAATGCTTAAATGAAACAGAGAGGCAAATCTCTACAATGCTATCTAGAATACCTGTTATTCTCTGCAGTCAGGAACAATTTTACGAAGCAATTTCTAAAGAGGTTTGTGCACAGAAAAATTTTGCAGCATGACAGAGGTTAGCTCATGTTGTGGGAGCTGATTTCAACAGCAGTGTAGGAAAACAAATAAATCCTTAACAAAAATGTGGACCTATTAAAATTAAGTTACTTTCTGTATCCACTCAAAAGGCCCTGGAAACACTGGAGTCACAGTTCACCTGATGGAAGAGGTAAGTAGAGAGATGGATGAAAGGTCAGGTCCTAAATAAGTCAGAAAAGAAAAATGTGTGTGTGATTTTTGATTCATGTATTTTACTGAAAGTACAGCAAAAAGTATTTGTAATTTTCCAAATACTTGTTTTTAAATGCAGGATAGAAGATTCACATGTATTTTGGTTTTTAAGTACAGTTGGAAATACTGAAAAACTGTACTGAATAAGAAAATTTTGGAGAGATGGAATGAGGTTTTGAGGTTTCAAAGGCTTTACCTTTTCTCGTCAGTTTGAATATAGGAAGATATTCAGAAAAACAAAAATGAAGATAACTGCTTTTATACTTTTTTTCTACCCAAGTGTTCACAGGCTTAATTTCACTTTTCAGAATTAGTTGGACAGTTCATACAGAAGCGCTTTAAAGGAAATACCTTGGTTACAAATAGCTATTTATTTATAGCAGAGAAGATGACAATACTGAAAAACTTTAATTTGAATTTTGAAATATTTCTACTATAGTACTTGAAATAAAATTAATGATCAGAATGGAAAACACAGATTAATAAGAAATTTGGTATGAAGCAGAAATGAAATACTATAACTCAAAGGTACTTTTTCTAATATCTGAGCAGCTTAATCAGGGCCTAGTCTTTTATCACTGAGTCACTTTTTTTCAAGTACCTTTTCAAGAGATTTTTCTGAACCTTAAGTACTAAACACTTTATGTAAATTTTCTGTAATAATTTTCTGTATATCAGTTACTGCAGAAACTAGAGACTTAATGAAAGCATCAACCACTATTAAATTCCAGATGAAACACAGAACATAAATAAGGTTTTGCCCCTATTATTCCTGATGTTCTGTGGATCAGAGATTATGGGTGGCAATTACACTTCAATATGAAAATTAAAATAGCCTTAATTAAAAAGGAAGTTTGAGCCCCCTCTATATTTTTATAAAATAAAAAGTGATATTTGGTTACAAAGATGCACAGTTACTTCATCAAGACCTGGTAGGGCTAGAAATCTCTCAGGATATATAAGAAAGCATTCTTTTTTAAAACAACTATTCATGGCATCATTTTCAGTGCAGCACAATTTATCTAAATTAATAATTTTCTGCCTTCCATTGTTCAAGCTTCTCTTTAAAGAATTCAGCTGAAAAACAGAATGAGCATAATTTTTAGGTTCAGTTTGGCATCAATCTAAATTCTAGTATCTTTCCAAGTATAACGGCTTTTCTTGTCTTACATGGGAGAAAAAAAACGCTGGTAGGGTATGGAAAAATTCCTGTTCTGTAGTTAGACACTTAGGTAAGTTTCTTTTTATTAAAAATATTGGAGATTTTTCCCAATATCCTAAAACATCTTCAGGACTGAGTGTCAGGTCAAATTTTCCTTTTGCCTTACGCATCAACGAAGTCCTCATGTCATTACAGCAATATAAATCACAGTTGGAAGTCCTGACTACTGACTGAACTGATAGCCTAGGTCTCATTTTCCTTAGAAATTTTATATTTTCTTGCCCATTCACCTAATGGATATAACACTGTATCTTTTTCTTCCTGTCTTACTTAAAAGGTAACTAAACAAACAAATCACCTGGAGATAATTAATATGACAACAATTTGTATGAAAGCAGAATAGCAACTGTTAGGTTTGAGAGAAACAAACCGTAGAAGAGGAGAATGTTAAATAAAAAGGAAAATCATCATATTCATTGTCTGAGCCAGATGTTAAACCCAGAACAAGAACAGTAAAGCTCACCCTTCACAACTGATTCTTTTGCACTAGTGAGTTTGTATGAGTTATTTGCTTGAAGTCATGAGTTCACGATGTATAAAATGATATAAACAAATATTCAGTGCTGTGACTTTTTTTTAGTTTTATTTGAATCTTTAAATTAGTAAAAGATGCACTGCAATATTAAAGATTTATATATATACTGTTTCTTTTTCTGACTTGTCAGTTGTTTTATATATCTGCACTACATAAAGCTAGTGTCTTAAACAACGTCTCAAATTCTTAAAACTGTACAAAGGAGCAAATTTGCAAAGCCAGGTTTACATGCTCCTTAAACAATTTATCTCAAAAAAGGCGATGACTATACAAAACAACGAAAGCCAAACTTTCAGTTACTGAGTGGCAAAAAAATCAGTTCAAGGAACTGCACAAATTGCTCACGGAGGCTTAAGTGTATAAAACCGCTTATGTCATATACTATTTTAAAGAATAGCACATTTGGATGAATTTATCTTACATAAGAGTAATAAATGATCAGATCAAATAGATACACCGAGAAATATACACATCTGAAAATACTAAGGGACAACTGAACTGCCTCCATGCTAGATCTTTCTTTCCTTCGCTCACACACTTGTATCAGGAACTATGTCTACAATAAAGTTTGTTTTCATACTTAAGGAATAATTCACAAATTCATGCCAGGAGTAAAGCAATTCACTCTGATTTCTCAAAAGTCTTTGTATAAGGAACTGAAAATAAAAAAAATGAAGGAGGTCCAATTTGTTGGAAAATAGTATTTTCTTTGGCAGGAGATGTCAACCAGTACATAAATGCTTGTCAGAGAATCAGCATATCCATCAGTTCAGAGTGGCCTCTACACTCACTCCTAACCATTCTATTAATTCCATAATGATTTGCTCTTTTTGCCTTGTCTTTGAGTTCAATCACTTCATTTCTCTTACTCTTCCTGTCTCTTACCTCTTTTATGTCCCTTTTCCTAATTATTTTCCCAGGTAACAAAACATCACTGCACACATAGTATTTCCTTTTTGTGCATCGAACCTTCTGTGCCATCCTCCAGTCTATTTGCTCTTCCCTCTGTCTCAGGCATGACTATCCTTTTTCATTTTCTCCTCATTAATGAGGGTCTTTTTCTACTGCTACTGTGACTGAAGTTTCTCTATAGTCATTTCTACAAAAAATCTTTACCCTGTTTCCTTTCAGTTCTCCTACCACATCTTCACCAGAATGTGACATCTTCCCCTTACTATCAATTTTATGTTTTCTTCTGTGCTCATGCCTGTAATTAAAATTTCAACATTTTGTTTCTTTGGATGAATAAGTATACCAAGAAAATATGTTCTTCTTTTCACTTTTGGGGAGAATAATATTCATAGATCTGCCACAGTTAGGAGTCTTCTGAATTACTTCAGAATTTTTTTTGTTTGCATATTTTTAACATATGATTGACATACTACAAAATACACTAATTAACTAGAATAACAGTTAATGGAGGAAATTTCAGAAACAAATCTCAGCTCAGTTGATATATATCTTCTTGTTCTGAAAAATTTCCTCTATACCAATACAGTCAGTCTCTTATATTTCTAATCTAATCTACATAACAACATATGTAAGGGAAGGATATATTTTATACACATGTGAAAAAGGAATGTTACAGCTACTGAGCATCAATGAAATTTACCTATTGAGTTAATAAGATACCTGAGAGAATTGAGAAATGACTGATGAGTGCCGATAGCTGCCTTACTGCTGGTTAGATAATGAAAATTATAAAAATATAAGATACTAGAAATATGTCCTGCTAACTAATAGAATCCAATAGAGGTGACAAAGATGACAAACAAGTTAATTCTTCTGATTGACTTCCATGATGTAGAGTTGCAAGACCCAGAGGCCTGCGCCTCCCCCTCTCTGCCCCTTCACATATTTTTTTTTTTTTTTCTTCAAATCATCTGTTTTCCCCTTCTTAAATACGTTATCACAGAGGCATTATCACGGAAGATTCTGCTACCAATCAGCTCGGCCTTGGCCAGCAGCGGGTCTGCCCTGGCCCGGCCAAGCCCGCTGAACAAAGGGGAGCGACTTCTAGCAGTTTCCTACAGAAGCTGCCACCTCAGCCCCCCCCTCATTAAACAAAACCAGTACAGAACTCCATTAGATTTAGACTGATTTACCTGTTCGTTGATCAGAAGGAAAAGAAATAACCAAACCCTGATTTAACCAAATAAGAATTTAATTTCTAGAAAGAACTACTGGAAAGAAATAATTAAACGTATACATTTGAACTGACCTGGGTTCCTTCGTCTTGAACATACAATAGTGATTTTGGTAGCTGATGAGTTAGTAACTCAAACCAAAATAACTCTTTTTTTTGCAATTCATATGAAGAGAAAACACTCACTAAAAATCCAAGGTTTTCCAGAAAAAAAAATTAATGACAATAACTGAAGGTGTAAGTTATGTTTGTTTGGGTGTCTTGACCCTACGCCCACATAGAGACTCTGTCTCTCAGAGAGTCCGGTATTGGCATGCAAATGACAAAGTTTCCCATCAAGCTTCTAAATTGTGGCTTTTGTTTTCAATAACGAGATCATTTCAGACTTCTGTTTCTTTCTTTTTTTTTTTTTAACTAAACCACTCTTTTCCCATATTTGATGTATTTGAAATACAACATTCACCTGTTCAGTGGTGAAATCTTTATGAACAAGGCCTAGCTATTTTCATGCAAGTGATAGTGCCTCTGTGGTAACATGAGAAGAAGAAAAAGTTGCTGTGCAACAGCAGCTGCAGCCAGAGAAAGGAGTGGCTATACCTAAGAGAAACAACTCTGCAGACACCAAGGTCAGTGAAGGAGGAGGGGGAGGTGCTCCAGGCACTGAAGCAGAGATTCCCCTGCAGCCCTGGTGCAGCCCACGGTGAGGCCTGCTGTCCTTCTGCAGGCCATGGAGGAGCAGATATCCACCTGCAGCCTGTGGAGGACCCCATGCTGAAGCAGGCAGATGCCTGAAGGAGGCTGTGACCCCATGGAGAGCCCACACTGGGGCAGGCTCCTGGCAGGGCCTGTGGACCCATGGACAGAGGAGCCCACAC
The DNA here is from genome assembly GCF_036417535.1 of Chlamydotis macqueenii. Lineage (NCBI taxonomy): Eukaryota > Metazoa > Chordata > Aves > Otidiformes > Otididae > Chlamydotis > Chlamydotis macqueenii. The sequence continues at coordinate 28,177,804 of NC_141558.1, forward strand.
TGGAGCAGATTTGCTGGCAGAGCTTGTTACCCTCTTGTAGGGCACAGGCTGCAGCAGTCTGTTCCTGAAGGCCCACACCCCGTTGAAAGGACCCACACTGGAGCAGTTTGTGAAGAACTGCAGCCTGTGGGAAGGACTCATGCTGAAGAAGGTTGTGGAGGACTGTCTCCCATGGAAGGGACTCCACGCTGCAGCAGGGAAAGAGTGTGAGAAGGAAGGAGCGGCAGAGACAACGTGTGATTAACTGACTGCAACTCCCATTCCCCATCCCTCTGTGCTGCTTGGGGTGGGAGGAGGTAGAGAAAATCAGGAGTGAAGTTAAGCCCAGGAAGAAGAGAGGGGTGGGGGGAAGGTGTTTTTAAGATTTGGTTTTATTTCTCATTATCCTACTCTGATCTGATTGGTAATAAATTAAATTAATTTCTCCAAGTTGCATCTGTTTTGCCTGGGACAGTAATCGCTGAGTGATCTCTCCCTGTCTGTATCTCGACGCATGAGCCTTTTGTTATATTTTCTCTCCTCTGTCCAGCTGAGGAGGAGCAGTGATAGAGAAGCTTTGGTGGGCACATGGGTTCCAGCCAGGGCCAACCCACCACATCTGCCTTAGTTGGAATTCACATATCATGAAAGTAAAAAAAAAAAATAATGGCACTATGGTACAGGAAAAAGGATCAACAAACACAAGGCACTGCATCATGTTTCAGAATAAATTTTGAGAGCATTAAAAAGATCTGCTGCATAGAGAACTGTGTGTAAATGAGATGCTGTTTTTGCTTGGGCTGCTGGCATTTAGAATAATTAATCTCAGAAAAGATCTTTGCTGAACCATCAAGTAACATCCTTATTTCTTTTTTAGATCTCTATTTTACAGAAGGGAAGAGGCGCCTATATTTAACAGAGCTGATAATGTAAGACCGCTGTTGCTAATTACAGTCATCTTATTTTTTACTATTTTATTTTCTTGTTATCTGCACCAGCAATTTCAGAAATCAGACTATAGACAATTGAGTAAAGACAATTTTATAATACTTATTCTGCAACTTCAAGAGCTGTTAAGCCACTGGAAGCCTTTTCTGTTCAGTTAACTTTTGCTCAAACCTTAAAATGCTGCTTATGAATCACAGCTCTCACTGAAGGGACCTACCCTCACTGCAGCTTAACCTACACATAAACCTTTAGGTCAAGAGTTTGCTTGGAGCAATGTATATTTCTACATATAGTTAAAATAAGAGCAAACATATTTAAAGGATTGCTCCTGTTCCTAAATAGTCTGTAAACCACATTACTTCTTTTTTAAAATATACTTATTAAAAAAAAAAAAATTATACACTTGGACACTTTCTTCAGATTTACAGAACCCTGCTCATGCAGCACTGCCCAAAAAAGCTTATCAGCAAACAATGAATGAATAATCTAAAATAATGTTTTTGCAAATATAAATGCCTCTGAGATGAAATCATACAGCAAATCTCTTAACTCTTCATAAGTACAGGTCTATCAACTGCTCATATTACCATATTCTGCTAAATACATAAAAATAATGTCTTATTTTATAACTAAATTTCTACTTTTTTCATTATTTATAAAGCAATCTGAAGCAACTTCTGTGTACTGATTTTGACTATCCTAAAGTACACAATTCATCAAGAAAGATAAGACACTAGAACACAGCAATTGGCAGTTTGATACAAATGGCAAATGCAGTCCTTGAAGGACAGTTTCTAGAGGGTAGCAAGAAACGTGTAGTTCTGGGTATAATCACCGCACTGATTTTTTTTGTTTCACTGATAAAAACCTGTAGAAATAGTTTTTACTATTCATTAATATAACAAGCTCATTGAAGTAAATAAAGGTTAATTTAATCATATTCAAGCAGTATATTGGATACATTACTGCATTTATCTTTTAAATAGTTTATCTTTCATTCTACTATCTTCATCAAATAGTATTCTGAATAATTATCACATTGACGTTATAAAGTTACAGCACTATTATACTCTTATTAAGAATTTCAGGTCACCTATAGCATTTACACAAAATACCACAAATCTAGTCAAAGCACTTCAGGCTACGCAGCAAGAAAGTAATTCCTTATAGCACTGTGGTCTTTACCATTTTGATGATTACATTCTCTCAGTTTTATATTCACTAGGCAGGATGTAAATGTCAGCTGAAATAACTGAATCTCAGTTGTTTTGGGGTTTTTGTGTTTTGTTTGGTTTTTTTTTCTAATTTTTTTTTACACCTTTCATTTTGCTTGATAGGCTTTTTACCCATTATAATTTATTGCTCTTACCGATGAAAGTATTAAGCAAAAACCTGAGAGTATAATCAGGGCTAATGGTGAACCAAGTACCATATGATAATGATTCACCAAGAAAAAAAAATAAAGATAAATGGAGATGTTTACCATTTCAGTTTGAATCCTATTAGAACAACTGTTTATATAAAATACAACACTGTACACACACACAAAAAAAATCAACATTCTCTTCTTCTATTTACAATAAGAACTAAGACTTCAGACAAGTAGCTGAATTGAGGGCTCTTTTGCAAAAAAAAAAAAAAAAAAAACAAAAAACAAAAAACAAAAGGCTTTTAAAATCATAGTATGTAGCAGTGAGGAAAACAAACCAAAAGATGAAGAAAGTATATGGCAGAAAGACATTTGAATTTTATAAATAGGGATGTACATTATCAAAGTCAGAGCTTGCAATAATCCTGCTACTTTATCTTTTAGGACTTATTATGCCAGAAAAAATCCTCCAACTCTTGTATAAGGAAGCTGCAGCATGCTTAAGTTGACTTTTCAGAGTTATTGAAATATATTTTCTTTATTCTGATAAATATTGTTTTGTTAACTGTTTTTTTTTTTATTTTCTAAAAAGATGGTACATATGAAAAAAGCAACTGTAAGAAAACATCTCAACAGTTTTCTTAAGAACCAGCTACAAAACCTGCTTGAAGTAAAAAAAAAAAAAAAATTCTCACTCACTTCAATAGCTTTTCTGAAAGGCCCCAAGACAGAAGCTAGAACATATAAGAACTAATAACAGGTAAATTCAAACAGGAGCTTAATTTCTAGGCTTTTGTCATTTTGTTTTGTTTTGGTTTTTTAACATCATGATGCCTGCACACTAAGGGTCAGCAGAAACAGTTAAGTGTATGACTTTTCCATCATTCTATTAAGAAACATTAAAGAAACATTAGGCTATATTTACAGTACCTTTGGATATTGTTTGACAGGGATCAGAACTCTTTCTGACAGCTTTATGTTTTTGTTGCTGATAACATCAAGATATTTCTTTTCTTCATCTTCCTTCTTGCCTTCAGAACCCTGAAATTTTTCAATTTCTGAAAAATATTTAAAAAGAGAGCAATTGGTGACATGATATTTGTCATTCTCAGAAACTTTAAACTTACACATTGTAATACAGACTGTGCACTGAACACCTGTGCCGTTTGCACTCACATGACATTTACTGTTGCCTTTGAAAAAATCTGGACTGCCACCAGTGCTGTGAGGCAGAAATGACAACCCACAAGTCATTCTCCTGTACTAAAACGGAAGCCAAATTATCTCAGTGGGAGCAGGAACAGGTGAGGCTTATGATTCAGTCTATCAATCTTTTAAAGAGGATCACATCACAGCTTGATGTAATTTTGTAAATGTGACCTCCCACAATTAAGTCGGATTACAATTGCAATGGTTAACTTTCCATAAGAGTAGTAAAAACTTGAAGAAACTTCTTATTGTTACTGAGTTTCTATTCAAATGTTTTTGAACAATTTAAAGGTTGTACAAAATAAGATAACAAATAAAGTTACCTCTTGCACAAAAAGACTCTTCATTAAAGAAATGCAGTAATTGCTATATATAAAATAATGATGGTATGTAGAACAGTCGATAGACAAAAACAACCCCAAAATATATTCAGGTTGAATAGTTTTGAGTTCTTTATTCCCTAAAGCTTTACAAGCTACAGATAATAACAATTTTATTTATTACCCTGCAAAGAACATCTTATATGATGCCTGAGAGCTTCCCGATAGTACAGGTACTATTGAAAAAGCCGCATTTCCAGCTGTGTCATTACTGACAGAAAATAACATGGCAATACTTATAATAAGTAAACTATAACTGAATTAGAGCTGAAAAGGGACAGCTGTGGGTCAGAGAAGCACAGGGTTTCAAGGACCAGAAAACAAGCATGGAAAAGAGTAACACAGTGAAGTGGAACATACATACAAATTTATTTGATTTACAACAAGCATAAGAAAAAATGTATGTAAGACAACAGTCACATCACAATTTGTTAATAGCTGTTTCTGCTGCCTATTCTAGATCAAATGATTTATTTAAAGCCTGCATCAGCAAACGGACATTGAAGACCATTACTATAAGCTCTTTTAAAACCTCTCAGAAAACACACCTAAAACAACTCAGATGTGATACACCTTCATTACCTTAGAATTAGAATCATAGAATAATAGAATGGTTAGGATTGGAAGGGACCTTCAAAGGTCATCTAGTCCAACCCCCCTGCAAGAAGCAGGGACATCCCTGACTAGGTCAGGTTGCTCAGAGCCTCATCCAACTTGGTCTTGAATGTTTCCAGGGATGGGGCATCAGCCACCTCTCTGGGCAACCTGTTCCAGTGTTCTACAACCCTCAGTGTAAAAAAACCATTTACCTAATATCTAATCTGAATCTATCTCCCTCTATTTTAAAACCATTACCCCTAGTCCTATTGCAACAGGCCCTACTGAACAGCCTCTCCCCAGCTTTCCTGTAGGCCCCTTGAGGTGCTGGAAGACCACTATAAGGTCCCCCTGGAGCGTCCTCTTCTCCAGGCTGAACAGCCCCAACTCTCTCAGCCTGTCCTCATAGGAGAGGTGCTCCAGCCCTCTTATCATCTTCATGGACCTCCTCTGGACCTTCTCCAGCTGGTCCATGTCCTTCTTATTTTGGGGGCTCCAGAACTGGACACAGTACTCCAGGTGGGGTCTCACCAGGGCAGAGGAGAGGGGGAGAATCGCCTCCCTTGACATGCTGGCCACGCTTCTCTTGATGCAGCCCAGGATGCGGTTGGCCTTCTGGGCCGCAAGGGTGCATTGCTGGCTCATGTTGAGCTTCTCATCCACCAGCACTCCCAAGTCCTTCTCCTCAGGGCTGCTCTCGATCCATTCCCCGCCCAGCCTGTATTTGTGCCTGGGATTGCCACGACCCAGGTGCAGGACCTTGCACTTGGCCTGGTTGAACTTCATGAGGCTGGCATGGGCCCACCTCTTCAGATTGCAAGGTCCCTCTGGATGGCATCCCTCCCCTCCAGTGTTTGACGGCACCACAGAGCTTGGTGTTGTCAGAGAACTTGCTGAGGGTGCTCTCTATCCCACTGTCCATGTCGCCGACAAAGATGTTGAACAGGGCCGGGCCCAACACGGACCTCTGAGTAACGCCACTCGTCACCAGTCTCCACTTGGATATTGAGCTGTTGACCATCACTCTCTCGAGTGCGCCCAACCAGTTAAATCCTTATCGACCTAGTGGTCCGTACACCAAACCCAAATAAAAAGGTATATTAATAATGACTAAAAGCATAAGGATGAGAAGTTTCATTTTTATAAAATATCTAGCAAAAAATGTGCTACATAGCATTCAGTGGGAGGAAGCATTAAATAAGCAGGAGATTACAAAGAAATATTATGAAGTAAAATATTCATATCAGGCAGGTGTAATAAAGAGGAAGTTCTTTTAAGATTCCTGTAACACAAAAAGGTTTGTGTTATGGTAGTGCAGAGAAAAGAGACTTCTCTCTGGGCAAAGCAGACCAGAAAAGGGCCTGGCTCTGTCTTCTTTGCACCCTCCCCTCAGGAATGGGCATACATTAAAAAATATCTCCCCCGCAGTCTTCTCCAGGCTGAACATCCTGGAGGCGGCTCTCTCAGCCCGTCCTCACGGGAGAGGTGCTCCAGACGTGTCATCCTGTGGACCTTTCTTGGTCTCTCCCCAGTATGCCCGTCTCTCTCTTGTGCCGCGGAGCCCACAACTGCACACAGCACTCAAGGTGTGGCCTCACAATTGCTAAGCAGAAGGGAAGGATCACCTCCCTGGACCTGCAAAGTCAGCTGAGGACTAAGAAATGCCTTGAGAAGGTTTATTCCTAAACCAGAACACAGTCCTTGATATGAGCAGTGAAACCTGGTGTCCGACATGTAGATGAAAAATACGGCAACAGGACTCTGCTCAACAGTGGGTCAGTCGTGTGAGAGGAGCTGCCTGGGAAACGTTTGCTCCCTGAGGCTGGGGATTCTGTCTTCTGGGTGTGGCCCCTGAAAGCCTTGCGATGTCACCAGAAAGTCACTGTGTCCTCTGTCACATCCATACTTTCAGGGCACGGGGCAGGCCTGAAGGGCCACACTGCTGTCCTCATCCGTCAGGGTCAGACGTCTGCAGGTGCGGGGACAAAGGATCTCCATCCTGTAGGCTCCCTTCTGAGGGCACAGAGAGGATCTGTCGGAAGGGGACATTGGCAGGGCCCCGAGCACGGGTCCTGACCTGGCACATCCCCAGACTCGAGCTGCTGTTGCTGAGAGGCCAGGAACTTGCCTTTTCCTGCCTTCCCAATTCCGGCCTGCGCGTGTCAGAGAGGTCAGTCTCCACCCTGCCCTCAGAGCAGGAACACGCAAAGACACCCTTGCTGTCTTTGGCACTCATCTGCCCCGGGAGGGTCCCTGGTGTTTGTGGCAGCACAAGCACAGCCCTGAGGCAGAGTGGGCAACCCTTAGCACTCCGCTTGCACAGCTTTGCTACTTCCTGCAGGTTGCATCTCCAGGCCAGGTCATGAGCTTTGTATCTCTGTTGTTTGCAGTGCGAGATGCCGCCGGAGGAGGATTTGGCAGAAGACGGCACCTCTTCCCCTGCTGCCAGCACCAGCCAGGAGCCTCAGGCTTCACCACTGGATGCCTCTGAGGACCTAACGTGCCCCATCTGCCTAGACCGCATGAACGATGAAGCCAGCATGAGCGTGTGCATGCACGTTTTCTGCTTTTCCTGCATATTGGACTGGTCCAGCATAAGAGCTGTGTGCCCAATCTGCCAGCAGCCTTTCCGCTGTATCTACCGCAAGGTGGGAGTCGGCGACTATGAGATGTACCTACTCGTGGACTACAACAGGCTCATCAGAAATGCTGAAAGAGAGAGACCTCGGTCCCGATCTGTGGAAAGGAGGCGACCTCAGTCCTCAGGCCGCAGGCACCGCAGGTCTCCCAGCAGAGACGTCCCGGCCTCCTCAGGGAGGAGAGAGCGCCGTCAACGGGGAGGCCGCCGGGTTTCATCCAGGGGACGGCGGGCAACAAGGAGCCGATCCCAGCGCAGGTCCCGCAGCACTTTGCGCCCGGCACGTCAGCGGGGAGGCCGCCAGGTTTCGTCCAGGGGACGGCGGGCAACAAGGAGCCGATCCCAGCGCAGGTCCCGCAGCACTTTGCGCCCGGCGCGTCAGCAGGGAGGCCGCCGGGTTTCGTCCAGGGGACGGCGGGCAACAAGGAGCCGATCCCAGCGCAGGTCCCGCAGCACTTTGCGGCCCACACAGCACGAGCAGCCAAGGAGAAGGGACCGTGATGACGGGCGAGCTCTAAGCCCTGAACAGCAAGTCCCACCTGATGCCGGCAGAAGAGAGCGCCGTCAGCGAGGAGGCCGCCGAGTTTCCTCCAGGGGACGGCAGGCAACAAGGAGCCGATCCCAGCGCAGCTCCCGCAGGACTTGATGCCCTGCACAGCAGGAGCGGCAAACAAGGAGGGATCATGACGAGGGCTGAGCTCTAAGCCCTGAAAAGCAAGCTCCAGCTTATTCCAGAAGGGAGTACCGTCAGCCGGCAGACCGCCAGGGAACGGCAGGCAACACGCAGCTGATCTCGGCAGGTATCTCGCCATCCTGCCAGGCCAACCCTTCTAGGCTTATGGTGGTAACAGGATAGAAACTTGGGGGCTGCTTTTACAATCACAGAATCGTACAACAGATTGACTTGGAAGGAATATTTTTCTCATACTGTTCTATGTTACACTTGTCTACATAACGTTGTCCTATCTCTTGTCATTTGGGAAAAGAGACCGATACCTATCTCACTACAACCTCCTTTCAGGTAGCTGTAGAGAGCGTAATGTCTCTCCTAAGCCTCCTTTTCTCCCAACTACGCAACCTCAGTTCCCTCAGCCACTCCTCATCAGACTTGCTCTCTAGACCCTTCACCAGCTTTGCTACTCTTCTTCGGACGCACTCAAGCACCTCAACGCCCTTCCTGTAGTGAGGAGCACAAAACTGAACACAGCAATCGAGGTGTGGCCTCACCAGTGCTGAGTACAAGGGGACGGTCACTTCCCTAGTCCTGCTGGCCGCACTCTTTCTGATACAAGTCAGGATACTGTTGGCCTTAAACACTATAAAACTATTTTTCCTAAGGAGGTGCTGAAGATACTTACAAGTCTGCACGGTCAGTAGGCAAGATGGAGGGGAATGAAAGCTTGGGACAAACTGCTCCCCTTCCAAACTTCCACCAGTCCCTGTGATTCTCCCCTCCCCCTTCCCAGTCCTGTGCTTTCTTTTTGACTGAGAGTACATGCAAATTGTGGAATAAAAGTGGAGTCTTTGCTCAAGTTAATGGAAGACTACTTCAGCTAGGTGTTTCAGACATTACCAGCATGTGAAGAAGACACCGCGGATTTACCAAGAGTGAGACTACCTGTGGGACTTTAACTGGTTTCACTCCACTGTTTAGCTCATTGCAGCCCTCATGCTTTTGTTTCTTTCTTATGTTTTCTGTGAAAAAACTTACACAGGTTTTTTTTTTTTCATAAGTTCCCTTATAAATCCCCTGAGGGAAAAAAACCAAGAAGTGGTGGCCTCATGGATGAGAGATTCCCATGAGGCAAACATGAATCTTCACGAGCATACAGAAAGGTTCAAATCTTCCCATGGCAGGCAACCAGGTGCGCTTTCTCAACTTGCACAAGCACGCCCTGAGTCACAGAATCACAGAATGGCTGAGGTGGGAAGGGACCTCCGGAGGTCATCTGATCCAACCTCACCTGCTAAAGCAGAGCCACCTAGAGACAGTGGCCCCAGGACACCAATCAGACAGCTTTTGAATATCTCCAAGGAGGGAGACTCCACAAGCTCCCTGGGCAAATGTGCTAATGTCCGGTCACTATCACAGTAAAAAAGAGTTTCCTGATATTCACAGGGAAGCTCCTGTGTCTTGGTTTGCACCCATTGTCACTGGCACCCCAGAAAAGGGCCTGGCTCTGTCTTCTTTGCACCCTCCCCTCAGGAATGGGCATACATTGAAAAATATCTCCCCCGCAGTCTTCTCCAGGCTGAACATCCTGGAGGCGGCTCTCTCAGCCCGTCCTCACGGGAGAGGTGCTCCAGACGTGTCATCCTGTGGACCTTTCTTGGTCTCTCCCCAGTATGCCCGTCTCTCTCTTGTGCCGCGGAGCCCACAACTGCACACAGCACTCAAGGTGTGGCCTCACAATTGCTAAGCAGAAGGGAAGGATCACCTCCCTGGACCTGCAAAGTCAGCTGAGGACTAAGAAATGCCTTGAGAAGGTTTATTCCTAAACCAGAACACAGTCCTTGATATGAGCAGTGAAACCTGGTGTCCGACATGTAGATGAAAAATACGGCAACAGGACTCTGCTCAACAGTGGGTCAGTCGTGTGAGAGGAGCTGCCTGGGAAACGTTTGCTCCCTGAGGCTGGGGATTCTGTCTTCTGGGTGTGGCCCCTGAAAGCCTTGTGATGTCACCAGAAAGTCACTGTGTCCTCTGTCACATCCATACTTTCAGGGCACGGGGCAGGCCTGAAGGGCCACACTGCTGTCCTCATCCGTCAGGGTCAGACGTCTGCAGGTGCGGGGACAAAGGATCTCCATCCTGTAGGCTCCCTTCTGAGGGCACAGAGAGGATCTGTCGGAAGGGGACATTGGCAGGGCCCTGAGCACGGGTCCTGACCTGGCACGTCCCCAGACTCGAGCTGCTGTTGCTGAGAGGCCAGGAACTTGCCTTTTCCTGCCTTCCCAATTCCGGCCTGCGCGTGTCAGAGAGGTCAGTCTCCACCCTGCCCTCAGAGCAGGAACACGCAAAGACACCCCTGCTGTCTTTGGCACTCATCTGCCCCGGGAGGGTCCCTGGTGTTTGTGGCAGCACAAGCACAGCCCTGAGGCAGAGTGGGCAACCCTTAGCACTCCGCTTGCACAGCTTTGCTACTTCTTGCAGGTTGCATCTCCAGGCCAGGTCATGAGCTTTGTATCTCTGTTGTTTGCAGTGCGAGATGCCGCCGGAGGAGGATTTGGCAGAAGACGGCACCTCTTCCCCTGCTGCCAGCACCAGCCAGGAGCCTCAGGCTTCACCACTGGATGCCTCTGAGGACCTAACGTGCCCGATCTGCCTAGACCGCATGAACGATGAAGCCAGCATGAGCGTGTGCATGCACGTTTTCTGCTTTTCCTGCATATTGGACTGGTCCAGCATAAGAGCTGTGTGCCCAATCTGCCAGCAGCCTTTCCGCTGTATCTACCGCAAGGTGGGAGTCGGCGACTATGAGATGTACCTACTCGTGGACTACAACAGGCTCATCAGAAATGCTGAAAGAGAGAGACCTCGGTCCCGATCTGTGGAAAGGAGGCGACCTCAGTCCTCAGGCCGCAGGCACCGCAGGTCTCCCAGCAGAGACGTCCCGGCCTCCTCAGGGAGGAGAGAGCGCCGTCAACGGGGAGGCCGCCGGGTTTCATCCAGGGGACGGCGGGCAACAAGGAGCCGATCCCAGCGCAGGTCCCGCAGCACTTTGCGCCCGGCACGTCAGCGGGGAGGCCGCCAGGTTTCGTCCAGGGGACGGCGGGCAACAAGGAGCCGATCCCAGCGCAGGTCCCGCAGCACTTTGCGCCCGGCACGTCAGCGGGGAGGCCGCCAGGTTTCGTCCAGGGGACGGCGGGCAACAAGGAGCCGATCCCAGCGCAGGTCCCGCAGCACTTTGCGCCCGGCGCGTCAGCAGGGAGGCCGCCGGGTTTCGTCCAGGGGACGGCGGGCAACAAGGAGCCGATCCCAGCGCAGGTCCCGCAGCACTTTGCGGCCCACACAGCACGAGCAGCCAAGGAGAAGGGACCGTGATGACGGGCGAGCTCTAAGCCCTGAACAGCAAGTCCCACCTGATGCCGGCAGAAGAGAGCGCCGTCAGCGAGGAGGCCGCCGAGTTTCCTCCAGGGGACGGCGGGCAACAAGGAGCCGATCCCAGCGCAGCTCCCGCAGGACTTGATGCCCTGCACAGCAGGAGCGGCAAACAAGGAGGGATCATGACGAGGGCTGAGCTCTAAGCCCTGAAAAGCAAGTTCCAGCTTATTCCAGAAGGGAGTACCGTCAGCCGGCAGACCGCCAGGGAACGGCAGGCAACACGCAGCTGATCTCGGCAGGTATCTCGCCATCCTGCCAGGCCAACCCTTCTAGGCTTATGGTGGTAACAGGATAGAAACTTGGGGGCTGCTTTTACAATCACAGAATCGTACAACAGATTGACTTGGAAGGAATATTTTTCTCATACTGTTCTATGTTACACTTGTCTACATAACGTTGTCCTATCTCTTGTCATTTGGGAAAAGAGACCGATACCTATCTCACTACAACCTCCTTTCAGGTAGCTGTAGAGAGCGTAATGTCTCTCCTAAGCCTCCTTTTCTCCCAACTACGCAACCTCAGTTCCCTCAGCCACTCCTCATCAGACTTGCTCTCTAGACCCTTCACCAGCTTTGCTACTCTTCTTCGGACGCACTCAAGCACCTCAACGCCCTTCCTGTAGTGAGGAGCACAAAACTGAACACAGCAATCGAGGTGTGGCCTCACCAGTGCTGAGTACAAGGGGACGGTCACTTCCCTAGTCCTGCTGGCCGCACTCTTTCTGATACAAGTCAGGATACTGTTGGCCTTAAACACTATAAAACTATTTTTCCTAAGGAGGTGCTGAAGATACTTACAAGTCTGCACGGTCAGTAGGCAAGATGGAGGGGAATGAAAGCTTGGGACAAACTGCTCCCCTTCCAAACTTCCACCAGTCCCTGTGATTCTCCCCTCCCCCTTCCCAGTCCTGTGCTTTCTTTTTGACTGAGAGTACATGCAAATTGTGGAATAAAAGTGGAGTCTTTGCTCAAGTTAATGGAAGACTACTTCAGCTAGGTGTTTCAGACATTACCAGCATGTGAAGAAGACACCGCGGATTTACCAAGAGTGAGACTACCTGTGGGACTTTAACTGGTTTCACTCCACTGTTTAGCTCATTGCAGCCCTCATGCTTTTGTTTCTTTCTTATGTTTTCTGTGAAAAAACTTACACAGGTTTTTTTTTTTTCATAAGTTCCCTTATAAATCCCCTGAGGGAAAAAAACCAAGAAGTGGTGGCCTCATGGATGAGAGATTCCCATGAGGCAAACATGAATCTTCACGAGCATACAGAAAGGTTCAAATCTTCCCATGGCAGGCAACCAGGTGCGCTTTCTCAACTTGCACAAGCACGCCCTGAGTCACAGAATCACAGAATGGCTGAGGTGGGAAGGGACCTCCGGAGGTCATCTGATCCAACCTCACCTGCTAAAGCAGAGCCACCTAGAGACAGTGGCCCCAGGACACCAATCAGACAGCTTTTGAATATCTCCAAGGAGGGAGACTCCACAAGCTCCCTGGGCAAATGTGCTAATGTCCGGTCACTATCACAGTAAAAAAGAGTTTCCTGATATTCACAGGGAAGCTCCTGTGTCTTGGTTTGCACCCATTGTCACTGGCACCCCAGAAAAGGGCCTGGCTCTGTCTTCTTTGCACCCTCCCCTCAGGAATGGGCATACATTGAAAAATATCTCCCCCGCAGTCTTCTCCAGGCTGAACATCCTGGAGGCGGCTCTCTCAGCCCGTCCTCACGGGAGAGGTGCTCCAGACGTGTCATCCTGTGGACCTTTCTTGGTCTCTCCCCAGTATGCCCGTCTCTCTCTTGTGCCGCGGAGCCCACAACTGCACACAGCACTCAAGGTGTGGCCTCACAATTGCTAAGCAGAAGGGAAGGATCACCTCCCTGGACCTGCAAAGTCAGCTGAGGACTAAGAAATGCCTTGAGAAGGTTTATTCCTAAACCAGAACACAGTCCTTGATATGAGCAGTGAAACCTGGTGTCCGACATGTAGATGAAAAATACGGCAACAGGACTCTGCTCAACAGTGGGTCAGTCGTGTGAGAGGAGCTGCCTGGGAAACGTTTGCTCCCTGAGGCTGGGGATTCTGTCTTCTGGGTGTGGCCCCTGAAAGCCTTGTGATGTCACCAGAAAGTCACTGTGTCCTCTGTCACATCCATACTTTCAGGGCACGGGGCAGGCCTGAAGGGCCACACTGCTGTCCTCATCCGTCAGGGTCAGACGTCTGCAGGTGCGGGGACAAAGGATCTCCATCCTGTAGGCTCCCTTCTGAGGGCACAGAGAGGATCTGTCGGAAGGGGACATTGGCAGGGCCCTGAGCACGGGTCCTGACCTGGCACGTCCCCAGACTCGAGCTGCTGTTGCTGAGAGGCCAGGAACTTGCCTTTTCCTGCCTTCCCAATTCCGGCCTGCGCGTGTCAGAGAGGTCAGTCTCCACCCTGCCCTCAGAGCAGGAACACGCAAAGACACCCCTGCTGTCTTTGGCACTCATCTGCCCCGGGAGGGTCCCTGGTGTTTGTGGCAGCACAAGCACAGCCCTGAGGCAGAGTGGGCAACCCTTAGCACTCCGCTTGCACAGCTTTGCTACTTCTTGCAGGTTGCATCTCCAGGCCAGGTCATGAGCTTTGTATCTCTGTTGTTTGCAGTGCGAGATGCCGCCGGAGGAGGATTTGGCAGAAGACGGCACCTCTTCCCCTGCTGCCAGCACCAGCCAGGAGCCTCAGGCTTCACCACTGGATGCCTCTGAGGACCTAACGTGCCCGATCTGCCTAGACCGCATGAACGATGAAGCCAGCATGAGCGTGTGCATGCACGTTTTCTGCTTTTCCTGCATATTGGACTGGTCCAGCATAAGAGCTGTGTGCCCAATCTGCCAGCAGCCTTTCCGCTGTATCTACCGCAAGGTGGGAGTCGGCGACTATGAGATGTACCTACTCGTGGACTACAACAGGCTCATCAGAAATGCTGAAAGAGAGAGACCTCGGTCCCGATCTGTGGAAAGGAGGCGACCTCAGTCCTCAGGCCGCAGGCACCGCAGGTCTCCCAGCAGAGACGTCCCGGCCTCCTCAGGGAGGAGAGAGCGCCGTCAACGGGGAGGCCGCCGGGTTTCATCCAGGGGACGGCGGGCAACAAGGAGCCGATCCCAGCGCAGGTCCCGCAGCACTTTGCGCCCGGCACGTCAGCGGGGAGGCCGCCAGGTTTCGTCCAGGGGACGGCGGGCAACAAGGAGCCGATCCCAGCGCAGGTCCCGCAGCACTTTGCGCCCGGCGCGTCAGCAGGGAGGCCGCCGGGTTTCGTCCAGGGGACGGCGGGCAACAAGGAGCCGATCCCAGCGCAGGTCCCGCAGCACTTTGCGGCCCACACAGCACGAGCAGCCAAGGAGAAGGGACCGTGATGACGGGCGAGCTCTAAGCCCTGAACAGCAAGTCCCACCTGATGCCGGCAGAAGAGAGCGCCGTCAGCGAGGAGGCCGCCGAGTTTCCTCCAGGGGACGGCGGGCAACAAGGAGCCGATCCCAGCGCAGCTCCCGCAGGACTTGATGCCCTGCACAGCAGGAGCGGCAAACAAGGAGGGATCATGACGAGGGCTGAGCTCTAAGCCCTGAAAAGCAAGTTCCAGCTTATTCCAGAAGGGAGTACCGTCAGCCGGCAGACCGCCAGGGAACGGCAGGCAACACGCAGCTGATCTCGGCAGGTATCTCGCCATCCTGCCAGGCCAACCCTTCTAGGCTTATGGTGGTAACAGGATAGAAACTTGGGGGCTGCTTTTACAATCACAGAATCGTACAACAGATTGACTTGGAAGGAATATTTTTCTCATACTGTTCTATGTTACACTTGTCTACATAACGTTGTCCTATCTCTTGTCATTTGGGAAAAGAGACCGATACCTATCTCACTACAACCTCCTTTCAGGTAGCTGTAGAGAGCGTAATGTCTCTCCTAAGCCTCCTTTTCTCCCAACTACGCAACCTCAGTTCCCTCAGCCACTCCTCATCAGACTTGCTCTCTAGACCCTTCACCAGCTTTGCTACTCTTCTTCGGACGCACTCAAGCACCTCAACGCCCTTCCTGTAGTGAGGAGCACAAAACTGAACACAGCAATCGAGGTGTGGCCTCACCAGTGCTGAGTACAAGGGGACGGTCACTTCCCTAGTCCTGCTGGCCGCACTCTTTCTGATACAAGTCAGGATACTGTTGGCCTTAAACACTATAAAACTATTTTTCCTAAGGAGGTGCTGAAGATACTTACAAGTCTGCACGGTCAGTAGGCAAGATGGAGGGGAATGAAAGCTTGGGACAAACTGCTCCCCTTCCAAACTTCCACCAGTCCCTGTGATTCTCCCCTCCCCCTTCCCAGTCCTGTGCTTTCTTTTTGACTGAGAGTACATGCAAATTGTGGAATAAAAGTGGAGTCTTTGCTCAAGTTAATGGAAGACTACTTCAGCTAGGTGTTTCAGACATTACCAGCATGTGAAGAAGACACCGCGGATTTACCAAGAGTGAGACTACCTGTGGGACTTTAACTGGTTTCACTCCACTGTTTAGCTCATTGCAGCCCTCATGCTTTTGTTTCTTTCTTATGTTTTCTGTGAAAAAACTTACACAGGTTTTTTTTTTTCATAAGTTCCCTTATAAATCCCCTGAGGGAAAAAAACCAAGAAGTGGTGGCCTCATGGATGAGAGATTCCCATGAGGCAAACATGAATCTTCACGAGCATACAGAAAGGTTCAAATCTTCCCATGGCAGGCAACCAGGTGCGCTTTCTCAACTTGCACAAGCACGCCCTGAGTCACAGAATCACAGAATGGCTGAGGTGGGAAGGGACCTCCGGAGGTCATCTGATCCAACCTCACCTGCTAAAGCAGAGCCACCTAGAGACAGTGGCCCCAGGACACCAATCAGACAGCTTTTGAATATCTCCAAGCAGGGAGACTCCACAAGCTCCCTGGGCAAATGTGCTAATGTCCGGTCACTATCACAGTAAAAAAGAGTTTCCCGATATTCACAGGGAAGCTCCTGTGTCTTGGTTTGCGCCCATTGTCACTGGCACCCCAGAAAAGGGCCTGGCTCTGTCTTCTTTGCACCCTCCCCTCAGGAATGGGCATACATTGAAAAATATCTCCCCCGCAGTCTTCTCCAGGCTGAACATCCTGGAGGTGGCTCTCTCAGCCCGTCCTCACGGGAGAGGTGCTCCAGACGTGTCATCCTGTGGACCTTTGTTGGTCTCTCCCCAGTATGCCCGTCTCTCTCTTGTGCTGCGGAGCCCACAACTGCACACAGCACTCAAGGTGTGGCCTCACAATTGCTAAGCAGAAGGGAAGGATCACCTCCCTGGACCTGCAAAGTCAGCTGAGGACTAAGAAATGCCTTGAGAAGGTTTATTCCTAAACCAGAACACAGTCCTTGATATGAGCAGTGAAACCTGGTGTCCGACATGTAGATGAAAAATACGGCAACAGGACTCTGCTCAACAGTGGGTCAGTCGTGTGAGAGGAGCTGCCTGGGAAACGTTTGCTCCCTGAGGCTGGGGATTCTGTCTTCTGGGTGTGGCCCCTGAAAGCCTTGCGATGTCACCAGAAAGTCACTGTGTCCTCTGTCACATCCATACTTTCAGGGCACGGGGCAGGCCTGAAGGGCCACACTGCTGTCCTCATCCGTCAGGGTCAGACATCTGCAGGTGCGGGGACAAAGGATCTCCATCCTGTAGGCTCCCTTCTGAGGGCACAGAGAGGATCTGTCGGAAGGGGACATTGGCAGGGCCCCGAGCACGGGTCCTGACCTGGCACGTCCCCAGACTCGAGCTGCTGTTGCTGAGAGGCCAGGAACTTGCCTTTTCCTGCCTTCCCAATTCCGGCCTGCGCGTGTCAGAGAGGTCAGTCTCCACCCTGCCCTCAGAGCAGGAACACGCAAAGACACCCCTGCTGTCTTTGGCACTCATCTGCCCCGGGAGGGTCCCTGGTGTTTGTGGCAGCACAAGCACAGCCCTGAGGCAGAGTTGGCAACCCTTAGCACTCTGCTTGCACAGCTTTGCTACTTCCTGCAGGTTGCATCTCCAGGCCAGGTCATGAGCTTTGTATCTCTGTTGTTTGCAGTGCGAGATGCCGCCGGAGGAGGATTTGGCAGAAGACGGCACCTCTTCCCCTGCTGCCAGCACCAGCCAGGAGCCTCAGGCTTCACCACTGGATGCCTCTGAGGACCTAACGTGCCCCATCTGCCTAAACCGCATGAACGATGAAGCCAGCATGAGCGTGTGCATGCACGTTTTCTGCTTTTCCTGCATATTGGACTGGTCCAGCATAAGAGCTGTGTGCCCAATCTGCCAGCAGCCTTTCCGCTGGATCTACCGCAAGGTGGGAGTCGGCGACTATGAGATGTACCTACTCGTGGACTACAACAGGCTCATCAGAAATGCTGAAAGAGAGAGACCTCGGTCCCGATCTGTGGAAAGGAGGCGACCTCAGTCCTCAGGCCGCAGGCACCGCAGGTCTCCCAGCAGAGACGTCCCGGCCTCCTCAGGGAGGAGAGAGCGCCGTCAACGGGGAGGCCGCCGGGTTTCGTCCAGGGGACGGCGGGCAACAAGGAGCCGATCCCAGCGCAGGTCCCGCAGCACTTTGCGCCCGGCGCGTCAGCGGGGAGGCCGCCGGGTTTCGTCCAGGGGACGGCGGGCAACAAGGAGCCGATCCCAGCGCAGGTCCCGCAGTACTTTGCGGCCCACACAGCGCGAGCAGCAAAGGAGAAGGGACCGTGATGACGGGCGAGCTCTAAGCCCTGAACAGCAAGTCCCACCTGATGCCGGCAGAAGAGAGCGCCGTCAGCGAGGAGGCCGCCGAGTTTCCTCCAGGGGACGGCGGGCAACAAGGAGCCGATCCCAGCGCAGCTCCCGCAGGACTTGATGCCCTGCACAGCAGGAGCGGCAAACAAGGAGGGATCATGACGAGGGCTGAGCTCTAAGCCCTGAAAAGCAAGTTCCAGCTTATTCCAGAAGGGAGTACCGTCAGCCGGCAGACCGCCAGGGAATGGCAGGCAACACGCAGCTGATCTCGGCAGGTATCTCGCCATCCTGCCAGGCCAACCCTTCTAGGCTTATGGTGGTAACAGGATAGAAACTTGGGGGCTGCTTTTACAATCACAGAATCGTACAACAGATTGACTTGGAAGGAATATTTTTCTCATACTGTTCTATGTTACACTTGTCTACATAACGTTGTCCTATCTCTTGTCATTTGGGAAAAGAGACCGATACCTATCTCACTACAACCTCCTTTCAGGTAGCTGTAGAGAGCGTAATGTCTCTCCTAAGCCTCCTTTTCTCCCAACTACGCAACCTCAGTTCCCTCAGCCACTCCTCATCAGACTTGCTCTCTAGACCCTTCACCAGCTTTGCTACTCTTCTTCGGACGCACTCAAGCACCTCAACGCCCTTCCTGTAGTGAGGAGCACAAAACTGAACACAGCAATCGAGGTGTGGCCTCACCAGTGCTGAGTACAAGGGGACGGTCACTTCCCTAGTCCTGCTGGCCGCACTCTTTCTGATACAAGTCAGGATACTGTTGGCCTTAAACACTATAAAACTATTTTTCCTAAGGAGGTGCTGAAGATACTTACAAGTCTGCACGGTCAGTAGGCAAGATGGAGGGGAATGAAAGCTTGGGACAAACTGCTCCCCTTCCAAACTTCCACCAGTCCCTGTGATTCTCCCCTCCCCCTTCCCAGTCCTGTGCTTTCTTTTTGACTGAGAGTACATGCAAATTGTGGAATAAAAGTGGAGTCTTTGCTCAAGTTAATGGAAGACTACTTCAGCTAGGTGTTTCAGACATTACCAGCATGTGAAGAAGACACCGCGGATTTACCAAGAGTGAGACTACCTGTGGGACTTTAACTGGTTTCACTCCACTGTTTAGCTCATTGCAGCCCTCATGCTTTTGTTTCTTTCTTATGTTTTCTGTGAAAAAACTTACACAGGTTTTTTTTTTTTCATAAGTTCCCTTATAAATCCCCTGAGGGAAAAAAACCAAGAAGTGGTGGCCTCATGGATGAGAGATTCCCATGAGGCAAACATGAATCTTCACGAGCATACAGAAAGGTTCAAATCTTCCCATGGCAGGCAACCAGGTGCGCTTTCTCAACTTGCACAAGCACGCCCTGAGTCACAGAATCACAGAATGGCTGAGGTGGGAAGGGACCTCCGGAGGTCATCTGATCCAACCTCACCTGCTAAAGCAGAGCCACCTAGAGACAGTGGCCCCAGGACACCAATCAGACAGCTTTTGAATATCTCCAAGGAGGGAGACTCCACAAGCTCCCTGGGCAAATGTGCTAATGTCCGGTCACTATCACAGTAAAAAAGAGTTTCCTGATATTCACAGGGAAGCTCCTGTGTCTTGGTTTGCACCCATTGTCACTGGCACCCCAGAAAAGGGCCTGGCTCTGTCTTCTTTGCACCCTCCCCTCAGGAATGGGCATACATTGAAAAATATCTCCCCCGCAGTCTTCTCCAGGCTGAACATCCTGGAGGCGGCTCTCTCAGCCCGTCCTCACGGGAGAGGTGCTCCAGACGTGTCATCCTGTGGACCTTTCTTGGTCTCTCCCCAGTATGCCCGTCTCTCTCTTGTGCCGCGGAGCCCACAACTGCACACAGCACTCAAGGTGTGGCCTCACAATTGCTAAGCAGAAGGGAAGGATCACCTCCCTGGACCTGCAAAGTCAGCTGAGGACTAAGAAATGCCTTGAGAAGGTTTATTCCTAAACCAGAACACAGTCCTTGATATGAGCAGTGAAACCTGGTGTCCGACATGTAGATGAAAAATACGGCAACAGGACTCTGCTCAACAGTGGGTCAGTCGTGTGAGAGGAGCTGCCTGGGAAACGTTTGCTCCCTGAGGCTGGGGATTCTGTCTTCTGGGTGTGGCCCCTGAAAGCCTTGTGATGTCACCAGAAAGTCACTGTGTCCTCTGTCACATCCATACTTTCAGGGCACGGGGCAGGCCTGAAGGGCCACACTGCTGTCCTCATCCGTCAGGGTCAGACGTCTGCAGGTGCGGGGACAAAGGATCTCCATCCTGTAGGCTCCCTTCTGAGGGCACAGAGAGGATCTGTCGGAAGGGGACATTGGCAGGGCCCTGAGCACGGGTCCTGACCTGGCACGTCCCCAGACTCGAGCTGCTGTTGCTGAGAGGCCAGGAACTTGCCTTTTCCTGCCTTCCCAATTCCGGCCTGCGCGTGTCAGAGAGGTCAGTCTCCACCCTGCCCTCAGAGCAGGAACACGCAAAGACACCCCTGCTGTCTTTGGCACTCATCTGCCCCGGGAGGGTCCCTGGTGTTTGTGGCAGCACAAGCACAGCCCTGAGGCAGAGTGGGCAACCCTTAGCACTCCGCTTGCACAGCTTTGCTACTTCTTGCAGGTTGCATCTCCAGGCCAGGTCATGAGCTTTGTATCTCTGTTGTTTGCAGTGCGAGATGCCGCCGGAGGAGGATTTGGCAGAAGACGGCACCTCTTCCCCTGCTGCCAGCACCAGCCAGGAGCCTCAGGCTTCACCACTGGATGCCTCTGAGGACCTAACGTGCCCGATCTGCCTAGACCGCATGAACGATGAAGCCAGCATGAGCGTGTGCATGCACGTTTTCTGCTTTTCCTGCATATTGGACTGGTCCAGCATAAGAGCTGTGTGCCCAATCTGCCAGCAGCCTTTCCGCTGTATCTACCGCAAGGTGGGAGTCGGCGACTATGAGATGTACCTACTCGTGGACTACAACAGGCTCATCAGAAATGCTGAAAGAGAGAGACCTCGGTCCCGATCTGTGGAAAGGAGGCGACCTCAGTCCTCAGGCCGCAGGCACCGCAGGTCTCCCAGCAGAGACGTCCCGGCCTCCTCAGGGAGGAGAGAGCGCCGTCAACGGGGAGGCCGCCGGGTTTCATCCAGGGGACGGCGGGCAACAAGGAGCCGATCCCAGCGCAGGTCCCGCAGCACTTTGCGCCCGGCACGTCAGCGGGGAGGCCGCCAGGTTTCGTCCAGGGGACGGCGGGCAACAAGGAGCCGATCCCAGCGCAGGTCCCGCAGCACTTTGCGCCCGGCGCGTCAGCAGGGAGGCCGCCGGGTTTCGTCCAGGGGACGGCGGGCAACAAGGAGCCGATCCCAGCGCAGGTCCCGCAGCACTTTGCGGCCCACACAGCACGAGCAGCCAAGGAGAAGGGACCGTGATGACGGGCGAGCTCTAAGCCCTGAACAGCAAGTCCCACCTGATGCCGGCAGAAGAGAGCGCCGTCAGCGAGGAGGCCGCCGAGTTTCCTCCAGGGGACGGCGGGCAACAAGGAGCCGATCCCAGCGCAGCTCCCGCAGGACTTGATGCCCTGCACAGCAGGAGCGGCAAACAAGGAGGGATCATGACGAGGGCTGAGCTCTAAGCCCTGAAAAGCAAGCTCCAGCTTATTCCAGAAGGGAGTACCGTCAGCCGGCAGACCGCCAGGGAATGGCAGGCAACACGCAGCTGATCTCGGCAGGTATCTCGCCATCCTGCCAGGCCAACCCTTCTAGGCTTATGGTGGTAACAGGATAGAAACTTGGGGGCTGCTTTTACAATCACAGAATCGTACAACAGATTGACTTGGAAGGAATATTTTTCTCATACTGTTCTATGTTACACTTGTCTACATAACGTTGTCCTATCTCTTGTCATTTGGGAAAAGAGACCGATACCTATCTCACTACAACCTCCTTTCAGGTAGCTGTAGAGAGCGTAATGTCTCTCCTAAGCCTCCTTTTCTCCCAACTACGCAACCTCAGTTCCCTCAGCCACTCCTCATCAGACTTGCTCTCTAGACCCTTCACCAGCTTTGCTACTCTTCTTCGGATGCACTCAAGCACCTCAACGCCCTTCCTGTAGTGAGGAGCACAAAACTGAACACAGCAATCGAGGTGTGGCCTCACCAGTGCTGAGTACAAGGGGACGGTCACTTCCCTAGTCCTGCTGGCCGCACTCTTTCTGATACAAGTCAGGATACTGTTGGCCTTAAACACTATAAAACTATTTTTCCTAAGGAGGTGCTGAAGATACTTACAAGTCTGCACGGTCAGTAGGCAAGATGGAGGGGAATGAAAGCTTGGGACAAACTGCTCCCCTTCCAAACTTCCACCAGTCCCTGTGATTCTCCCCTCCCCCTTCCCAGTCCTGTGCTTTCTTTTTGACTGAGAGTACATGCAAATTGTGGAATAAAAGTGGAGTCTTTGCTCAAGTTAATGGAAGACTACTTCAGCTAGGTGTTTCAGACATTACCAGCATGTGAAGAAGACACCGCGGATTTACCAAGAGTGAGACTACCTGTGGGACTTTAACTGGTTTCACTCCACTGTTTAGCTCATTGCAGCCCTCATGCTTTTGTTTCTTTCTTATGTTTTCTGTGAAAAAACTTACACAGGTTTTTTTTTTTCATAAGTTCCCTTATAAATCCCCTGAGGGAAAAAAACCAAGAAGTGGTGGCCTCATGGATGAGAGATTCCCATGAGGCAAACATGAATCTTCACGAGCATACAGAAAGGTTCAAATCTTCCCATGGCAGGCAACCAGGTGCGCTTTCTCAACTTCCACAAGCACGCCCTGAGTCACAGAATCACAGAATGGCTGAGGTGGGAAGGGACCTCCGGAGGTCATCTGATCCAACCTCACCTGCTAAAGCAGAGCCACCTAGAGACAGTGGCCCCAGGACACCAATCAGACAGCTTTTGAATATCTCCAAGCAGGGAGACTCCACAAGCTCCCTGGGCAAATGTGCTAATGTCCGGTCACTATCACAGTAAAAAAGAGTTTCCCGATATTCACAGGGAAGCTCCTGTGTCTTGGTTTGCGCCCATTGTCACTGGCACCCCAGAAAAGGGCCTGGCTCTGTCTTCTTTGCACCCTCCCCTCAGGAATGGGCATACATTGAAAAATATCTCCCCCGCAGTCTTCTCCAGGCTGAACATCCTGGAGGTGGCTCTCTCAGCCCGTCCTCACGGGAGAGGTGCTCCAGACGTGTCATCCTGTGGACCTTTGTTGGTCTCTCCCCAGTATGCCCGTCTCTCTCTTGTGCTGCGGAGCCCACAACTGCACACAGCACTCAAGGTGTGGCCTCACAATTGCTAAGCAGAAGGGAAGGATCACCTCCCTGGACCTGCAAAGTCAGCTGAGGACTAAGAAATGCCTTGAGAAGGTTTATTCCTAAACCAGAACACAGTCCTTGATATGAGCAGTGAAACCTGGTGTCCGACATGTAGATGAAAAATACGGCAACAGGACTCTGCTCAACAGTGGGTCAGTCGTGTGAGAGGAGCTGCCTGGGAAACGTTTGCTCCCTGAGGCTGGGGATTCTGTCTTCTGGGTGTGGCCCCTGAAAGCCTTGTGATGTCACCAGAAAGTCACTGTGTCCTCTGTCACATCCATACTTTCAGGGCACGGGGCAGGCCTGAAGGGCCACACTGCTGTCCTCATCCGTCAGGGTCAGACGTCTGCAGGTGCGGGGACAAAGGATCTCCATCCTGTAGGCTCCCTTCTGAGGGCACAGAGAGGATCTGTCGGAAGGGGACATTGGCAGGGCCCCGAGCACGGGTCCTGACCTGGCACATCCCCAGACTCGAGCTGCTGTTGCTGAGAGGCCAGGAACTTGCCTTTTCCTGCCTTCCCAATTCCGGCCTGCGCGTGTCAGAGAGGTCAGTCTCCACCCTGCCCTCAGAGCAGGAACACGCAAAGACACCCTTGCTGTCTTTGGCACTCATCTGCCCCGGGAGGGTCCCTGGTGTTTGTGGCAGCACAAGCACAGCCCTGAGGCAGAGTGGGCAACCCTTAGCACTCTGCTTGCACAGCTTTGCTACTTCCTGCAGGTTGCATCTCCAGGCCAGGTCATGAGCTTTGTATCTCTGTTGTTTGCAGTGCGAGATGCCGCCGGAGGAGGATTTGGCAGAAGACGGCACCTCTTCCCCTGCTGCCAGCACCAGCCAGGAGCCTCAGGCTTCACCACTGGATGCCTCTGAGGACCTAACGTGCCCGATCTGCCTAGACCGCATGAACGATGAAGCCAGCATGAGCGTGTGCATGCACGTTTTCTGCTTTTCCTGCATATTGGACTGGTCCAGCATAAGAGCTGTGTGCCCAATCTGCCAGCAGCCTTTCCGCTGTATCTACCGCAAGGTGGGAGTCGGCGACTATGAGATGTACCTACTCGTGGACTACAACAGGCTCATCAGAAATGCTGAAAGAGAGAGACCTCGGTCCCGATCTGTGGAAAGGAGGCGACCTCAGTCCTCAGGCCGCAGGCACCGCAGGTCTCCCAGCAGAGACGTCCCGGCCTCCTCAGGGAGGAGAGAGCGCCGTCAACGGGGAGGCCGCCGGGTTTCGTCCAGGGGACGGCGGGCAACAAGGAGCCGATCCCAGCGCAGGTCCCGCAGCACTTTGCGCCCGGCGCGTCAGCGGGGAGGCCGCCGGGTTTCGTCCAGGGGACGGCGGGCAACAAGGAGCCGATCCCAGCGCAGGTCCCGCAGTACTTTGCGGCCCACACAGCGCGAGCAGCAAAGGAGAAGGGACCGTGATGACGGGCGAGCTCTAAGCCCTGAACAGCAAGTCCCACCTGATGCCGGCAGAAGAGAGCGCCGTCAGCGAGGAGGCCGCCGAGTTTCCTCCAGGGGACGGCGGGCAACAAGGAGCCGATCCCAGCGCAGCTCCCGCAGGACTTGATGCCCTGCACAGCAGGAGCGGCAAACAAGGAGGGATCATGACGAGGGCTGAGCTCTAAGCCCTGAAAAGCAAGTTCCAGCTTATTCCAGAAGGGAGTACCGTCAGCCGGCAGACCGCCAGGGAACGGCAGGCAACACGCAGCTGATCTCGGCAGGTATCTCGCCATCCTGCCAGGCCAACCCTTCTAGGCTTATGGTGGTAACAGGATAGAAACTTGGGGGCTGCTTTTACAATCACAGAATCGTACAACAGATTGACTTGGAAGGAATATTTTTCTCATACTGTTCTATGTTACACTTGTCTACATAACGTTGTCCTATCTCTTGTCATTTGGGAAAAGAGACCGATACCTATCTCACTACAACCTCCTTTCAGGTAGCTGTAGAGAGCGTAATGTCTCTCCTAAGCCTCCTTTTCTCCCAACTACGCAACCTCAGTTCCCTCAGCCACTCCTCATCAGACTTGCTCTCTAGACCCTTCACCAGCTTTGCTACTCTTCTTCGGACGCACTCAAGCACCTCAACGCCCTTCCTGTAGTGAGGAGCACAAAACTGAACACAGCAATCGAGGTGTGGCCTCACCAGTGCTGAGTACAAGGGGACGGTCACTTCCCTAGTCCTGCTGGCCGCACTCTTTCTGATACAAGTCAGGATACTGTTGGCCTTAAACACTATAAAACTATTTTTCCTAAGGAGGTGCTGAAGATACTTACAAGTCTGCACGGTCAGTAGGCAAGATGGAGGGGAATGAAAGCTTGGGACAAACTGCTCCCCTTCCAAACTTCCACCAGTCCCTGTGATTCTCCCCTCCCCCTTCCCAGTCCTGTGCTTTCTTTTTGACTGAGAGTACATGCAAATTGTGGAATAAAAGTGGAGTCTTTGCTCAAGTTAATGGAAGACTACTTCAGCTAGGTGTTTCAGACATTACCAGCATGTGAAGAAGACACCGCGGATTTACCAAGAGTGAGACTACCTGTGGGACTTTAACTGGTTTCACTCCACTGTTTAGCTCATTGCAGCCCTCATGCTTTTGTTTCTTTCTTATGTTTTCTGTGAAAAAACTTACACAGGTTTTTTTTTTTTCATAAGTTCCCTTATAAATCCCCTGAGGGAAAAAAACCAAGAAGTGGTGGCCTCATGGATGAGAGATTCCCATGAGGCAAACATGAATCTTCACGAGCATACAGAAAGGTTCAAATCTTCCCATGGCAGGCAACCAGGTGCGCTTTCTCAACTTGCACAAGCATGCCCTGAGTCACAGAATCACAGAATGGCTGAGGTGGGAAGGGACCTCCGGAGGTCATCTGATCCAACCTCACCTGCTAAAGCAGAGCCACCTAGAGACAGTGGCCCCAGGACACCAATCAGACAGCTTTTGAATATCTCCAAGGAGGGAGACTCCACAAGCTCCCTGGGCAAATGTGCTAATGTCCGGTCACTATCACAGTAAAAAAGAGTTTCCTGATATTCACAGGGAAGCTCCTGTGTCTTGGTTTGCACCCATTGTCACTGGCACCCCAGAAAAGGGCCTGGCTCTGTCTTCTTTGCACCCTCCCCTCAGGAATGGGCATACATTGAAAAATATCTCCCCCGCAGTCTTCTCCAGGCTGAACATCCTGGAGGCGGCTCTCTCAGCCCGTCCTCACGGGAGAGGTGCTCCAGACGTGTCATCCTGTGGACCTTTCTTGGTCTCTCCCCAGTATGCCCGTCTCTCTCTTGTGCCGCGGAGCCCACAACTGCACACAGCACTCAAGGTGTGGCCTCACAATTGCTAAGCAGAAGGGAAGGATCACCTCCCTGGACCTGCAAAGTCAGCTGAGGACTAAGAAATGCCTTGAGAAGGTTTATTCCTAAACCAGAACACAGTCCTTGATATGAGCAGTGAAACCTGGTGTCCGACATGTAGATGAAAAATACGGCAACAGGACTCTGCTCAACAGTGGGTCAGTCGTGTGAGAGGAGCTGCCTGGGAAACGTTTGCTCCCTGAGGCTGGGGATTCTGTCTTCTGGGTGTGGCCCCTGAAAGCCTTGTGATGTCACCAGAAAGTCACTGTGTCCTCTGTCACATCCATACTTTCAGGGCACGGGGCAGGCCTGAAGGGCCACACTGCTGTCCTCATCCGTCAGGGTCAGACGTCTGCAGGTGCGGGGACAAAGGATCTCCATCCTGTAGGCTCCCTTCTGAGGGCACAGAGAGGATCTGTCGGAAGGGGACATTGGCAGGGCCCCGAGCACGGGTCCTGACCTGGCACGTCCCCAGACTCGAGCTGCTGTTGCTGAGAGGCCAGGAACTTGCCTTTTCCTGCCTTCCCAATTCCGGCCTGCGCGTGTCAGAGAGGTCAGTCTCCACCCTGCCCTCAGAGCAGGAACACGCAAAGACACCCCTGCTGTCTTTGGCACTCATCTGCCCCGGGAGGGTCCCTGGTGTTTGTGGCAGCACAAGCACAGCCCTGAGGCAGAGTGGGCAACCCTTAGCACTCTGCTTGCACAGCTTTGCTACTTCCTGCAGGTTGCATCTCCAGGCCAGGTCATGAGCTTTGTATCTCTGTTGTTTGCAGTGCGAGATGCCGCCGGAGGAGGATTTGGCAGAAGACGGCACCTCTTCCCCTGCTGCCAGCACCAGCCAGGAGCCTCAGGCTTCACCACTGGATGCCTCTGAGGACCTAACGTGCCCGATCTGCCTAGACCGCATGAACGATGAAGCCAGCATGAGCGTGTGCATGCACGTTTTCTGCTTTTCCTGCATATTGGACTGGTCCAGCATAAGAGCTGTGTGCCCAATCTGCCAGCAGCCTTTCCGCTGTATCTACCGCAAGGTGGGAGTCGGCGACTATGAGATGTACCTACTCGTGGACTACAACAGGCTCATCAGAAATGCTGAAAGAGAGAGACCTCGGTCCCGATCTGTGGAAAGGAGGCGACCTCAGTCCTCAGGCCGCAGGCACCGCAGGTCTCCCAGCAGAGACGTCCCGGCCTCCTCAGGGAGGAGAGAGCGCCGTCAACGGGGAGGCCGCCGGGTTTCGTCCAGGGGACGGCGGGCAACAAGGAGCCGATCCCAGCGCAGGTCCCGCAGCACTTTGCGCCCGGCGCGTCAGCGGGGAGGCCGCCGGGTTTCGTCCAGGGGACGGCGGGCAACAAGGAGCCGATCCCAGCGCAGGTCCCGCAGTACTTTGCGGCCCACACAGCGCGAGCAGCAAAGGAGAAGGGACCGTGATGACGGGCGAGCTCTAAGCCCTGAACAGCAAGTCCCACCTGATGCCGGCAGAAGAGAGCGCCGTCAGCGAGGAGGCCGCCGAGTTTCCTCCAGGGGACGGCGGGCAACAAGGAGCCGATCCCAGCGCAGCTCCCGCAGGACTTGATGCCCTGCACAGCAGGAGCGGCAAACAAGGAGGGATCATGACGAGGGCTGAGCTCTAAGCCCTGAAAAGCAAGTTCCAGCTTATTCCAGAAGGGAGTACCGTCAGCCGGCAGACCGCCAGGGAACGGCAGGCAACACGCAGCTGATCTCGGCAGGTATCTCGCCATCCTGCCAGGCCAACCCTTCTAGGCTTATGGTGGTAACAGGATAGAAACTTGGGGGCTGCTTTTACAATCACAGAATCGTACAACAGATTGACTTGGAAGGAATATTTTTCTCATACTGTTCTATGTTACACTTGTCTACATAACGTTGTCCTATCTCTTGTCATTTGGGAAAAGAGACCGATACCTATCTCACTACAACCTCCTTTCAGGTAGCTGTAGAGAGCGTAATGTCTCTCCTAAGCCTCCTTTTCTCCCAACTACGCAACCTCAGTTCCCTCAGCCACTCCTCATCAGACTTGCTCTCTAGACCCTTCACCAGCTTTGCTACTCTTCTTCGGACGCACTCAAGCACCTCAACGCCCTTCCTGTAGTGAGGAGCACAAAACTGAACACAGCAATCGAGGTGTGGCCTCACCAGTGCTGAGTACAAGGGGACGGTCACTTCCCTAGTCCTGCTGGCCGCACTCTTTCTGATACAAGTCAGGATACTGTTGGCCTTAAACACTATAAAACTATTTTTCCTAAGGAGGTGCTGAAGATACTTACAAGTCTGCACGGTCAGTAGGCAAGATGGAGGGGAATGAAAGCTTGGGACAAACTGCTCCCCTTCCAAACTTCCACCAGTCCCTGTGATTCTCCCCTCCCCCTTCCCAGTCCTGTGCTTTCTTTTTGACTGAGAGTACATGCAAATTGTGGAATAAAAGTGGAGTCTTTGCTCAAGTTAATGGAAGACTACTTCAGCTAGGTGTTTCAGACATTACCAGCATGTGAAGAAGACACCGCGGATTTACCAAGAGTGAGACTACCTGTGGGACTTTAACTGGTTTCACTCCACTGTTTAGCTCATTGCAGCCCTCATGCTTTTGTTTCTTTCTTATGTTTTCTGTGAAAAAACTTACACAGGTTTTTTTTTTTTCATAAGTTCCCTTATAAATCCCCTGAGGGAAAAAAACCAAGAAGTGGTGGCCTCATGGATGAGAGATTCCCATGAGGCAAACATGAATCTTCACGAGCATACAGAAAGGTTCAAATCTTCCCATGGCAGGCAACCAGGTGCGCTTTCTCAACTTGCACAAGCATGCCCTGAGTCACAGAATCACAGAATGGCTGAGGTGGGAAGGGACCTCCGGAGGTCATCTGATCCAACCTCACCTGCTAAAGCAGAGCCACCTAGAGACAGTGGCCCCAGGACACCAATCAGACAGCTTTTGAATATCTCCAAGGAGGGAGACTCCACAAGCTCCCTGGGCAAATGTGCTAATGTCCGGTCACTATCACAGTAAAAAAGAGTTTCCTGATATTCACAGGGAAGCTCCTGTGTCTTGGTTTGCACCCATTGTCACTGGCACCCCAGAAAAGGGCCTGGCTCTGTCTTCTTTGCACCCTCCCCTCAGGAATGGGCATACATTGAAAAATATCTCCCCCGCAGTCTTCTCCAGGCTGAACATCCTGGAGGCGGCTCTCTCAGCCCGTCCTCACGGGAGAGGTGCTCCAGACGTGTCATCCTGTGGACCTTTCTTGGTCTCTCCCCAGTATGCCCGTCTCTCTCTTGTGCCGCGGAGCCCACAACTGCACACAGCACTCAAGGTGTGGCCTCACAATTGCTAAGCAGAAGGGAAGGATCACCTCCCTGGACCTGCAAAGTCAGCTGAGGACTAAGAAATGCCTTGAGAAGGTTTATTCCTAAACCAGAACACAGTCCTTGATATGAGCAGTGAAACCTGGTGTCCGACATGTAGATGAAAAATACGGCAACAGGACTCTGCTCAACAGTGGGTCAGTCGTGTGAGAGGAGCTGCCTGGGAAACGTTTGCTCCCTGAGGCTGGGGATTCTGTCTTCTGGGTGTGGCCCCTGAAAGCCTTGTGATGTCACCAGAAAGTCACTGTGTCCTCTGTCACATCCATACTTTCAGGGCACGGGGCAGGCCTGAAGGGCCACACTGCTGTCCTCATCCGTCAGGGTCAGACGTCTGCAGGTGCGGGGACAAAGGATCTCCATCCTGTAGGCTCCCTTCTGAGGGCACAGAGAGGATCTGTCGGAAGGGGACATTGGCAGGGCCCCGAGCACGGGTCCTGACCTGGCACGTCCCCAGACTCGAGCTGCTGTTGCTGAGAGGCCAGGAACTTGCCTTTTCCTGCCTTCCCAATTCCGGCCTGCGCGTGTCAGAGAGGTCAGTCTCCACCCTGCCCTCAGAGCAGGAACACGCAAAGACACCCCTGCTGTCTTTGGCACTCATCTGCCCCGGGAGGGTCCCTGGTGTTTGTGGCAGCACAAGCACAGCCCTGAGGCAGAGTGGGCAACCCTTAGCACTCTGCTTGCACAGCTTTGCTACTTCCTGCAGGTTGCATCTCCAGGCCAGGTCATGAGCTTTGTATCTCTGTTGTTTGCAGTGCGAGATGCCGCCGGAGGAGGATTTGGCAGAAGACGGCACCTCTTCCCCTGCTGCCAGCACCAGCCAGGAGCCTCAGGCTTCACCACTGGATGCCTCTGAGGACCTAACGTGCCCGATCTGCCTAGACCGCATGAACGATGAAGCCAGCATGAGCGTGTGCATGCACGTTTTCTGCTTTTCCTGCATATTGGACTGGTCCAGCATAAGAGCTGTGTGCCCAATCTGCCAGCAGCCTTTCCGCTGTATCTACCGCAAGGTGGGAGTCGGCGACTATGAGATGTACCTACTCGTGGACTACAACAGGCTCATCAGAAATGCTGAAAGAGAGAGACCTCGGTCCCGATCTGTGGAAAGGAGGCGACCTCAGTCCTCAGGCCGCAGGCACCGCAGGTCTCCCAGCAGAGACGTCCCGGCCTCCTCAGGGAGGAGAGAGCGCCGTCAACGGGGAGGCCGCCGGGTTTCGTCCAGGGGACGGCGGGCAACAAGGAGCCGATCCCAGCGCAGGTCCCGCAGCACTTTGCGCCCGGCGCGTCAGCGGGGAGGCCGCCGGGTTTCGTCCAGGGGACGGCGGGCAACAAGGAGCCGATCCCAGCGCAGGTCCCGCAGTACTTTGCGGCCCACACAGCGCGAGCAGCAAAGGAGAAGGGACCGTGATGACGGGCGAGCTCTAAGCCCTGAA
The DNA here is from genome assembly GCF_036417535.1 of Chlamydotis macqueenii. Classification (NCBI taxonomy): domain Eukaryota; kingdom Metazoa; phylum Chordata; class Aves; order Otidiformes; family Otididae; genus Chlamydotis; species Chlamydotis macqueenii. The sequence goes on from NC_141558.1 coordinate 28,209,326, forward strand.
CAGCAAGTCCCACCTGATGCCGGCAGAAGAGAGCGCCGTCAGCGAGGAGGCCGCCGAGTTTCCTCCAGGGGACGGCGGGCAACAAGGAGCCGATCCCAGCGCAGCTCCCGCAGGACTTGATGCCCTGCACAGCAGGAGCGGCAAACAAGGAGGGATCATGACGAGGGCTGAGCTCTAAGCCCTGAAAAGCAAGTTCCAGCTTATTCCAGAAGGGAGTACCGTCAGCCGGCAGACCGCCAGGGAACGGCAGGCAACACGCAGCTGATCTCGGCAGGTATCTCGCCATCCTGCCAGGCCAACCCTTCTAGGCTTATGGTGGTAACAGGATAGAAACTTGGGGGCTGCTTTTACAATCACAGAATCGTACAACAGATTGACTTGGAAGGAATATTTTTCTCATACTGTTCTATGTTACACTTGTCTACATAACGTTGTCCTATCTCTTGTCATTTGGGAAAAGAGACCGATACCTATCTCACTACAACCTCCTTTCAGGTAGCTGTAGAGAGCGTAATGTCTCTCCTAAGCCTCCTTTTCTCCCAACTACGCAACCTCAGTTCCCTCAGCCACTCCTCATCAGACTTGCTCTCTAGACCCTTCACCAGCTTTGCTACTCTTCTTCGGACGCACTCAAGCACCTCAACGCCCTTCCTGTAGTGAGGAGCACAAAACTGAACACAGCAATCGAGGTGTGGCCTCACCAGTGCTGAGTACAAGGGGACGGTCACTTCCCTAGTCCTGCTGGCCGCACTCTTTCTGATACAAGTCAGGATACTGTTGGCCTTAAACACTATAAAACTATTTTTCCTAAGGAGGTGCTGAAGATACTTACAAGTCTGCACGGTCAGTAGGCAAGATGGAGGGGAATGAAAGCTTGGGACAAACTGCTCCCCTTCCAAACTTCCACCAGTCCCTGTGATTCTCCCCTCCCCCTTCCCAGTCCTGTGCTTTCTTTTTGACTGAGAGTACATGCAAATTGTGGAATAAAAGTGGAGTCTTTGCTCAAGTTAATGGAAGACTACTTCAGCTAGGTGTTTCAGACATTACCAGCATGTGAAGAAGACACCGCGGATTTACCAAGAGTGAGACTACCTGTGGGACTTTAACTGGTTTCACTCCACTGTTTAGCTCATTGCAGCCCTCATGCTTTTGTTTCTTTCTTATGTTTTCTGTGAAAAAACTTACACAGGTTTTTTTTTTTCATAAGTTCCCTTATAAATCCCCTGAGGGAAAAAAACCAAGAAGTGGTGGCCTCATGGATGAGAGATTCCCATGAGGCAAACATGAATCTTCACGAGCATACAGAAAGGTTCAAATCTTCCCATGGCAGGCAACCAGGTGCGCTTTCTCAACTTGCACAAGCACGCCCTGAGTCACAGAATCACAGAATGGCTGAGGTGGGAAGGGACCTCCGGAGGTCATCTGATCCAACCTCACCTGCTAAAGCAGAGCCACCTAGAGACAGTGGCCCCAGGACACCAATCAGACAGCTTTTGAATATCTCCAAGGAGGGAGACTCCACAAGCTCCCTGGGCAAATGTGCTAATGTCCGGTCACTATCACAGTAAAAAAGAGTTTCCTGATATTCACAGGGAAGCTCCTGTGTCTTGGTTTGCACCCATTGTCACTGGCACCCCAGAAAAGGGCCTGGCTCTGTCTTCTTTGCACCCTCCCCTCAGGAATGGGCATACATTGAAAAATATCTCCCCCGCAGTCTTCTCCAGGCTGAACATCCTGGAGGCGGCTCTCTCAGCCCGTCCTCACGGGAGAGGTGCTCCAGACGTGTCATCCTGTGGACCTTTCTTGGTCTCTCCCCAGTATGCCCGTCTCTCTCTTGTGCCGCGGAGCCCACAACTGCACACAGCACTCAAGGTGTGGCCTCACAATTGCTAAGCAGAAGGGAAGGATCACCTCCCTGGACCTGCAAAGTCAGCTGAGGACTAAGAAATGCCTTGAGAAGGTTTATTCCTAAACCAGAACACAGTCCTTGATATGAGCAGTGAAACCTGGTGTCCGACATGTAGATGAAAAATACGGCAACAGGACTCTGCTCAACAGTGGGTCAGTCGTGTGAGAGGAGCTGCCTGGGAAACGTTTGCTCCCTGAGGCTGGGGATTCTGTCTTCTGGGTGTGGCCCCTGAAAGCCTTGTGATGTCACCAGAAAGTCACTGTGTCCTCTGTCACATACATACTTTCAGGGCACGGGGCAGGCCTGAAGGGCCACACTGCTGTCCTCATCCGTCAGGGTCAGACGTCTGCAGGTGCGGGGACAAAGGATCTCCATCCTGTAGGCTCCCTTCTGAGGGCACAGAGAGGATCTGTCGGAAGGGGACATTGGCAGGGCCCTGAGCACGGGTCCTGACCTGGCACGTCCCCAGACTCGAGCTGCTGTTGCTGAGAGGCCAGGAACTTGCCTTTTCCTGCCTTCCCAATTCCGGCCTGCGCGTGTCAGAGAGGTCAGTCTCCACCCTGCCCTCAGAGCAGGAACACGCAAAGACACCCCTGCTGTCTTTGGCACTCATCTGCCCCGGGAGGGTCCCTGGTGTTTGTGGCAGCACAAGCACAGCCCTGAGGCAGAGTGGGCAACCCTTAGCACTCCGCTTGCACAGCTTTGCTACTTCTTGCAGGTTGCATCTCCAGGCCAGGTCATGAGCTTTGTATCTCTGTTGTTTGCAGTGCGAGATGCCGCCGGAGGAGGATTTGGCAGAAGACGGCACCTCTTCCCCTGCTGCCAGCACCAGCCAGGAGCCTCAGGCTTCACCACTGGATGCCTCTGAGGACCTAACGTGCCCGATCTGCCTAGACCGCATGAACGATGAAGCCAGCATGAGCGTGTGCATGCACGTTTTCTGCTTTTCCTGCATATTGGACTGGTCCAGCATAAGAGCTGTGTGCCCAATCTGCCAGCAGCCTTTCCGCTGTATCTACCGCAAGGTGGGAGTCGGCGACTATGAGATGTACCTACTCGTGGACTACAACAGGCTCATCAGAAATGCTGAAAGAGAGAGACCTCGGTCCCGATCTGTGGAAAGGAGGCGACCTCAGTCCTCAGGCCGCAGGCACCGCAGGTCTCCCAGCAGAGACGTCCCGGCCTCCTCAGGGAGGAGAGAGCGCCGTCAACGGGGAGGCCGCCGGGTTTCATCCAGGGGACGGCGGGCAACAAGGAGCCGATCCCAGCGCAGGTCCCGCAGCACTTTGCGCCCGGCACGTCAGCGGGGAGGCCGCCAGGTTTCGTCCAGGGGACGGCGGGCAACAAGGAGCCGATCCCAGCGCAGGTCCCGCAGCACTTTGCGCCCGGCGCGTCAGCAGGGAGGCCGCCGGGTTTCGTCCAGGGGACGGCGGGCAACAAGGAGCCGATCCCAGCGCAGGTCCCGCAGCACTTTGCGGCCCACACAGCACGAGCAGCCAAGGAGAAGGGACCGTGATGACGGGCGAGCTCTAAGCCCTGAACAGCAAGTCCCACCTGATGCCGGCAGAAGAGAGCGCCGTCAGCGAGGAGGCCGCCGAGTTTCCTCCAGGGGACGGCGGGCAACAAGGAGCCGATCCCAGCGCAGCTCCCGCAGGACTTGATGCCCTGCACAGCAGGAGCGGCAAACAAGGAGGGATCATGACGAGGGCTGAGCTCTAAGCCCTGAAAAGCAAGCTCCAGCTTATTCCAGAAGGGAGTACCGTCAGCCGGCAGACCGCCAGGGAACGGCAGGCAACACGCAGCTGATCTCGGCAGGTATCTCGCCATCCTGCCAGGCCAACCCTTCTAGGCTTATGGTGGTAACAGGATAGAAACTTGGGGGCTGCTTTTACAATCACAGAATCGTACAACAGATTGACTTGGAAGGAATATTTTTCTCATACTGTTCTATGTTACACTTGTCTACATAACGTTGTCCTATCTCTTGTCATTTGGGAAAAGAGACCGATACCTATCTCACTACAACCTCCTTTCAGGTAGCTGTAGAGAGCGTAATGTCTCTCCTAAGCCTCCTTTTCTCCCAACTACGCAACCTCAGTTCCCTCAGCCACTCCTCATCAGACTTGCTCTCTAGACCCTTCACCAGCTTTGCTACTCTTCTTCGGACGCACTCAAGCACCTCAACGCCCTTCCTGTAGTGAGGAGCACAAAACTGAACACAGCAATCGAGGTGTGGCCTCACCAGTGCTGAGTACAAGGGGACGGTCACTTCCCTAGTCCTGCTGGCCGCACTCTTTCTGATACAAGTCAGGATACTGTTGGCCTTAAACACTATAAAACTATTTTTCCTAAGGAGGTGCTGAAGATACTTACAAGTCTGCACGGTCAGTAGGCAAGATGGAGGGGAATGAAAGCTTGGGACAAACTGCTCCCCTTCCAAACTTCCACCAGTCCCTGTGATTCTCCCCTCCCCCTTCCCAGTCCTGTGCTTTCTTTTTGACTGAGAGTACATGCAAATTGTGGAATAAAAGTGGAGTCTTTGCTCAAGTTAATGGAAGACTACTTCAGCTAGGTGTTTCAGACATTACCAGCATGTGAAGAAGACACCGCGGATTTACCAAGAGTGAGACTACCTGTGGGACTTTAACTGGTTTCACTCCACTGTTTAGCTCATTGCAGCCCTCATGCTTTTGTTTCTTTCTTATGTTTTCTGTGAAAAAACTTACACAGGTTTTTTTTTTTCATAAGTTCCCTTATAAATCCCCTGAGGGAAAAAAACCAAGAAGTGGTGGCCTCATGGATGAGAGATTCCCATGAGGCAAACATGAATCTTCACGAGCATACAGAAAGGTTCAAATCTTCCCATGGCAGGCAACCAGATGCGCTTTCTCAACTTGCACAAGCACGCCCTGAGTCACAGAATCACAGAATGGCTGAGGTGGGAAGGGACCTCCGGAGGTCATCTGATCCAACCTCACCTGCTAAAGCAGAGCCACCTAGAGACAGTGGCCCCAGGACACCAATCAGACAGCTTTTGAATATCTCCAAGCAGGGAGACTCCACAAGCTCCCTGGGCAAATGTGCTAATGTCCGGTCACTATCACAGTAAAAAAGAGTTTCCCGATATTCACAGGGAAGCTCCTGTGTCTTGGTTTGCGCCCATTGTCACTGGCACCCCAGAAAAGGGCCTGGCTCTGTCTTCTTTGCACCCTCCCCTCAGGAATGGGCATACATTGAAAAATATCTCCCCCGCAGTCTTCTCCAGGCTGAACATCCTGGAGGTGGCTCTCTCAGCCCGTCCTCACGGGAGAGGTGCTCCAGACGTGTCATCCTGTGGACCTTTGTTGGTCTCTCCCCAGTATGCCCGTCTCTCTCTTGTGCTGCGGAGCCCACAACTGCACACAGCACTCAAGGTGTGGCCTCACAATTGCTAAGCAGAAGGGAAGGATCACCTCCCTGGACCTGCAAAGTCAGCTGAGGACTAAGAAATGCCTTGAGAAGGTTTATTCCTAAACCAGAACACAGTCCTTGATATGAGCAGTGAAACCTGGTGTCCGACATGTAGATGAAAAATACGGCAACAGGACTCTGCTCAACAGTGGGTCAGTCGTGTGAGAGGAGGTGCCTGGGAAACGTTTGCTCCCTGAGGCTGGGGATTCTGTCTTCTGGGTGTGGCCCCTGAAAGCCTTGTGATGTCACCAGAAAGTCACTGTGTCCTCTGTCACATCCATACTTTCAGGGCACGGGGCAGGCCTGAAGGGCCACACTGCTGTCCTCATCCGTCAGGGTCAGACGTCTGCAGGTGCGGGGACAAAGGATCTCCATCCTGTAGGCTCCCTTCTGAGGGCACAGAGAGGATCTGTCGGAAGGGGACATTGGCAGGGCCCCGAGCACGGGTCCTGACCTGGCACATCCCCAGACTCGAGCTGCTGTTGCTGAGAGGCCAGGAACTTGCCTTTTCCTGCCTTCCCAATTCCGGCCTGCGCGTGTCAGAGAGGTCAGTCTCCACCCTGCCCTCAGAGCAGGAACACGCAAAGACACCCTTGCTGTCTTTGGCACTCATCTGCCCCGGGAGGGTCCCTGGTGTTTGTGGCAGCACAAGCACAGCCCTGAGGCAGAGTGGGCAACCCTTAGCACTCTGCTTGCACAGCTTTGCTACTTCCTGCAGGTTGCATCTCCAGGCCAGGTCATGAGCTTTGTATCTCTGTTGTTTGCAGTGCGAGATGCCGCCGGAGGAGGATTTGGCAGAAGACGGCACCTCTTCCCCTGCTGCCAGCACCAGCCAGGAGCCTCAGGCTTCACCACTGGATGCCTCTGAGGACCTAACGTGCCCGATCTGCCTAGACCGCATGAACGATGAAGCCAGCATGAGCGTGTGCATGCACGTTTTCTGCTTTTCCTGCATATTGGACTGGTCCAGCATAAGAGCTGTGTGCCCAATCTGCCAGCAGCCTTTCCGCTGGATCTACCGCAAGGTGGGAGTCGGCGACTATGAGATGTACCTACTCGTGGACTACAACAGGCTCATCAGAAATGCTGAAAGAGAGAGACCTCGGTCCCGATCTGTGGAAAGGAGGCGACCTCAGTCCTCAGGCCGCAGGCACCGCAGGTCTCCCAGCAGAGACGTCCCGGCCTCCTCAGGGAGGAGAGAGCGCCGTCAACGGGGAGGCCGCCGGGTTTCGTCCAGGGGACGGCGGGCAACAAGGAGCCGATCCCAGCGCAGGTCCCGCAGCACTTTGCGCCCGGCGCGTCAGCGGGGAGGCCGCCGGGTTTCGTCCAGGGGACGGCGGGCAACAAGGAGCCGATCCCAGCGCAGGTCCCGCAGTACTTTGCGGCCCACACAGCACGAGCAGCAAAGGAGAAGGGACCGTGATGACGGGCGAGCTGTAAGCCCTGAACAGCAAGTCCCACCTGATGCCGGCAGAAGAGAGCGCCGTCAGCGAGGAGGCCGCCGAGTTTCCTCCAGGGGACGGCGGGCAACAAGGAGCCGATCCCAGCGCAGCTCCCGCAGGACTTGATGCCCTGCACAGCAGGAGCGGCAAACAAGGAGGGATCATGACGAGGGCTGAGCTCTAAGCCCTGAAAAGCAAGTTCCAGCTTATTCCAGAAGGGAGTACCGTCAGCCGGCAGACCGCCAGGGAACGGCAGGCAACACGCAGCTGATCTCGGCAGGTATCTCGCCATCCTGCCAGGCCAACCCTTCTAGGCTTATGGTGGTAACAGGATAGAAACTTGGGGGCTGCTTTTACAATCACAGAATCGTACAACAGATTGACTTGGAAGGAATATTTTTCTCATACTGTTCTATGTTACACTTGTCTACATAACGTTGTCCTATCTCTTGTCATTTGGGAAAAGAGACCGATACCTATCTCACTACAACCTCCTTTCAGGTAGCTGTAGAGAGCGTAATGTCTCTCCTAAGCCTCCTTTTCTCCCAACTACGCAACCTCAGTTCCCTCAGCCACTCCTCATCAGACTTGCTCTCTAGACCCTTCACCAGCTTTGCTACTCTTCTTCGGACGCACTCAAGCACCTCAACGCCCTTCCTGTAGTGAGGAGCACAAAACTGAACACAGCAATCGAGGTGTGGCCTCACCAGTGCTGAGTACAAGGGGACGGTCACTTCCCTAGTCCTGCTGGCCGCACTCTTTCTGATACAAGTCAGGATACTGTTGGCCTTAAACACTATAAAACTATTTTTCCTAAGGAGGTGCTGAAGATACTTACAAGTCTGCACGGTCAGTAGGCAAGATGGAGGGGAATGAAAGCTTGGGACAAACTGCTCCCCTTCCAAACTTCCACCAGTCCCTGTGATTCTCCCCTCCCCCTTCCCAGTCCTGTGCTTTCTTTTTGACTGAGAGTACATGCAAATTGTGGAATAAAAGTGGAGTCTTTGCTCAAGTTAATGGAAGACTACTTCAGCTAGGTGTTTCAGACATTACCAGCATGTGAAGAAGACACCGCGGATTTACCAAGAGTGAGACTACCTGTGGGACTTTAACTGGTTTCACTCCACTGTTTAGCTCATTGCAGCCCTCATGCTTTTGTTTCTTTCTTATGTTTTCTGTGAAAAAACTTACACAGGTTTTTTTTTTTTCATAAGTTCCCTTATAAATCCCCTGAGGGAAAAAAACCAAGAAGTGGTGGCCTCATGGATGAGAGATTCCCATGAGGCAAACATGAATCTTCACGAGCATACAGAAAGGTTCAAATCTTCCCATGGCAGGCAACCAGGTGCGCTTTCTCAACTTGCACAAGCACGCCCTGAGTCACAGAATCACAGAATGGCTGAGGTGGGAAGGGACCTCCGGAGGTCATCTGATCCAACCTCACCTGCTAAAGCAGAGCCACCTAGAGACAGTGGCCCCAGGACACCAATCAGACAGCTTTTGAATATCTCCAAGGAGGGAGACTCCACAAGCTCCCTGGGCAAATGTGCTAATGTCCGGTCACTATCACAGTAAAAAAGAGTTTCCTGATATTCACAGGGAAGCTCCTGTGTCTTGGTTTGCACCCATTGTCACTGGCACCCCAGAAAAGGGCCTGGCTCTGTCTTCTTTGCACCCTCCCCTCAGGAATGGGCATACATTGAAAAATATCTCCCCCGCAGTCTTCTCCAGGCTGAACATCCTGGAGGCGGCTCTCTCAGCCCGTCCTCACGGGAGAGGTGCTCCAGACGTGTCATCCTGTGGACCTTTCTTGGTCTCTCCCCAGTATGCCCGTCTCTCTCTTGTGCCGCGGAGCCCACAACTGCACACAGCACTCAAGGTGTGGCCTCACAATTGCTAAGCAGAAGGGAAGGATCACCTCCCTGGACCTGCAAAGTCAGCTGAGGACTAAGAAATGCCTTGAGAAGGTTTATTCCTAAACCAGAACACAGTCCTTGATATGAGCAGTGAAACCTGGTGTCCGACATGTAGATGAAAAATACGGCAACAGGACTCTGCTCAACAGTGGGTCAGTCGTGTGAGAGGAGCTGCCTGGGAAACGTTTGCTCCCTGAGGCTGGGGATTCTGTCTTCTGGGTGTGGCCCCTGAAAGCCTTGTGATGTCACCAGAAAGTCACTGTGTCCTCTGTCACATCCATACTTTCAGGGCACGGGGCAGGCCTGAAGGGCCACACTGCTGTCCTCATCCGTCAGGGTCAGACGTCTGCAGGTGCGGGGACAAAGGATCTCCATCCTGTAGGCTCCCTTCTGAGGGCACAGAGAGGATCTGTCGGAAGGGGACATTGGCAGGGCCCCGAGCACGGGTCCTGACCTGGCACATCCCCAGACTCGAGCTGCTGTTGCTGAGAGGCCAGGAACTTGCCTTTTCCTGCCTTCCCAATTCCGGCCTGCGCGTGTCAGAGAGGTCAGTCTCCACCCTGCCCTCAGAGCAGGAACACGCAAAGACACCCTTGCTGTCTTTGGCACTCATCTGCCCCGGGAGGGTCCCTCGTGTTTGTGGCAGCACAAGCACAGCCCTGAGGCAGAGTGGGCAACCCTTAGCACTCTGCTTGCACAGCTTTGCTACTTCCTGCAGGTTGCATCTCCAGGCCAGGTCATGAGCTTTGTATCTCTGTTGTTTGCAGTGCGAGATGCCGCCGGAGGAGGATTTGGCAGAAGACGGCACCTCTTCCCCTGCTGCCAGCACCAGCCAGGAGCCTCAGGCTTCACCACTGGATGCCTCTGAGGACCTAACGTGCCCGATCTGCCTAGACCGCATGAACGATGAAGCCAGCATGAGCGTGTGCATGCACGTTTTCTGCTTTTCCTGCATATTGGACTGGTCCAGCATAAGAGCTGTGTGCCCAATCTGCCAGCAGCCTTTCCGCTGGATCTACCGCAAGGTGGGAGTCGGCGACTATGAGATGTACCTACTCGTGGACTACAACAGGCTCATCAGAAATGCTGAAAGAGAGAGACCTCGGTCCCGATCTGTGGAAAGGAGGCGACCTCAGTCCTCAGGCCGCAGGCACCGCAGGTCTCCCAGCAGAGACGTCCCGGCCTCCTCAGGGAGGAGAGAGCGCCGTCAACGGGGAGGCCGCCGGGTTTCGTCCAGGGGACGGCGGGCAACAAGGAGCCGATCCCAGCGCAGGTCCCGCAGCACTTTGCGCCCGGCGCGTCAGCGGGGAGGCCGCCGGGTTTCGTCCAGGGGACGGCGGGCAACAAGGAGCCGATCCCAGCGCAGGTCCCGCAGTACTTTGCGGCCCACACAGCACGAGCAGCAAAGGAGAAGGGACCGTGATGACGGGCGAGCTGTAAGCCCTGAACAGCAAGTCCCACCTGATGCCGGCAGAAGAGAGCGCCGTCAGCGAGGAGGCCGCCGAGTTTCCTCCAGGGGACGGCGGGCAACAAGGAGCCGATCCCAGCGCAGCTCCCGCAGGACTTGATGCCCTGCACAGCAGGAGCGGCAAACAAGGAGGGATCATGACGAGGGCTGAGCTCTAAGCCCTGAAAAGCAAGTTCCAGCTTATTCCAGAAGGGAGTACCGTCAGCCGGCAGACCGCCAGGGAACGGCAGGCAACACGCAGCTGATCTCGGCAGGTATCTCGCCATCCTGCCAGGCCAACCCTTCTAGGCTTATGGTGGTAACAGGATAGAAACTTGGGGGCTGCTTTTACAATCACAGAATCGTACAACAGATTGACTTGGAAGGAATATTTTTCTCATACTGTTCTATGTTACACTTGTCTACATAACGTTGTCCTATCTCTTGTCATTTGGGAAAAGAGACCGATACCTATCTCACTACAACCTCCTTTCAGGTAGCTGTAGAGAGCGTAATGTCTCTCCTAAGCCTCCTTTTCTCCCAACTACGCAACCTCAGTTCCCTCAGCCACTCCTCATCAGACTTGCTCTCTAGACCCTTCACCAGCTTTGCTACTCTTCTTCGGACGCACTCAAGCACCTCAACGCCCTTCCTGTAGTGAGGAGCACAAAACTGAACACAGCAATCGAGGTGTGGCCTCACCAGTGCTGAGTACAAGGGGACGGTCACTTCCCTAGTCCTGCTGGCCGCACTCTTTCTGATACAAGTCAGGATACTGTTGGCCTTAAACACTATAAAACTATTTTTCCTAAGGAGGTGCTGAAGATACTTACAAGTCTGCACGGTCAGTAGGCAAGATGGAGGGGAATGAAAGCTTGGGACAAACTGCTCCCCTTCCAAACTTCCACCAGTCCCTGTGATTCTCCCCTCCCCCTTCCCAGTCCTGTGCTTTCTTTTTGACTGAGAGTACATGCAAATTGTGGAATAAAAGTGGAGTCTTTGCTCAAGTTAATGGAAGACTACTTCAGCTAGGTGTTTCAGACATTACCAGCATGTGAAGAAGACACCGCGGATTTACCAAGAGTGAGACTACCTGTGGGACTTTAACTGGTTTCACTCCACTGTTTAGCTCATTGCAGCCCTCATGCTTTTGTTTCTTTCTTATGTTTTCTGTGAAAAAACTTACACAGGTTTTTTTTTTTTCATAAGTTCCCTTATAAATCCCCTGAGGGAAAAAAACCAAGAAGTGGTGGCCTCATGGATGAGAGATTCCCATGAGGCAAACATGAATCTTCACGAGCATACAGAAAGGTTCAAATCTTCCCATGGCAGGCAACCAGGTGCGCTTTCTCAACTTGCACAAGCATGCCCTGAGTCACAGAATCACAGAATGGCTGAGGTGGGAAGGGACCTCCGGAGGTCATCTGATCCAACCTCACCTGCTAAAGCAGAGCCACCTAGAGACAGTGGCCCCAGGACACCAATCAGACAGCTTTTGAATATCTCCAAGGAGGGAGACTCCACAAGCTCCCTGGGCAAATGTGCTAATGTCCGGTCACTATCACAGTAAAAAAGAGTTTCCTGATATTCACAGGGAAGCTCCTGTGTCTTGGTTTGCACCCATTGTCACTGGCACCCCAGAAAAGGGCCTGGCTCTGTCTTCTTTGCACCCTCCCCTCAGGAATGGGCATACATTGAAAAATATCTCCCCCGCAGTCTTCTCCAGGCTGAACATCCTGGAGGCGGCTCTCTCAGCCCGTCCTCACGGGAGAGGTGCTCCAGACGTGTCATCCTGTGGACCTTTCTTGGTCTCTCCCCAGTATGCCCGTCTCTCTCTTGTGCCGCGGAGCCCACAACTGCACACAGCACTCAAGGTGTGGCCTCACAATTGCTAAGCAGAAGGGAAGGATCACCTCCCTGGACCTGCAAAGTCAGCTGAGGACTAAGAAATGCCTTGAGAAGGTTTATTCCTAAACCAGAACACAGTCCTTGATATGAGCAGTGAAACCTGGTGTCCGACATGTAGATGAAAAATACGGCAACAGGACTCTGCTCAACAGTGGGTCAGTCGTGTGAGAGGAGCTGCCTGGGAAACGTTTGCTCCCTGAGGCTGGGGATTCTGTCTTCTGGGTGTGGCCCCTGAAAGCCTTGTGATGTCACCAGAAAGTCACTGTGTCCTCTGTCACATCCATACTTTCAGGGCACGGGGCAGGCCTGAAGGGCCACACTGCTGTCCTCATCCGTCAGGGTCAGACGTCTGCAGGTGCGGGGACAAAGGATCTCCATCCTGTAGGCTCCCTTCTGAGGGCACAGAGAGGATCTGTCGGAAGGGGACATTGGCAGGGCCCCGAGCACGGGTCCTGACCTGGCACGTCCCCAGACTCGAGCTGCTGTTGCTGAGAGGCCAGGAACTTGCCTTTTCCTGCCTTCCCAATTCCGGCCTGCGCGTGTCAGAGAGGTCAGTCTCCACCCTGCCCTCAGAGCAGGAACACGCAAAGACACCCCTGCTGTCTTTGGCACTCATCTGCCCCGGGAGGGTCCCTGGTGTTTGTGGCAGCACAAGCACAGCCCTGAGGCAGAGTGGGCAACCCTTAGCACTCTGCTTGCACAGCTTTGCTACTTCCTGCAGGTTGCATCTCCAGGCCAGGTCATGAGCTTTGTATCTCTGTTGTTTGCAGTGCGAGATGCCGCCGGAGGAGGATTTGGCAGAAGACGGCACCTCTTCCCCTGCTGCCAGCACCAGCCAGGAGCCTCAGGCTTCACCACTGGATGCCTCTGAGGACCTAACGTGCCCGATCTGCCTAGACCGCATGAACGATGAAGCCAGCATGAGCGTGTGCATGCACGTTTTCTGCTTTTCCTGCATATTGGACTGGTCCAGCATAAGAGCTGTGTGCCCAATCTGCCAGTAGCCTTTCCGCTGTATCTACCGCAAGGTGGGAGTCGGCGACTATGAGATGTACCTACTCGTGGACTACAACAGGCTCATCAGAAATGCTGAAAGAGAGAGACCTCGGTCCCGATCTGTGGAAAGGAGGCGACCTCAGTCCTCAGGCCGCAGGCACCGCAGGTCTCCCAGCAGAGACGTCCCGGCCTCCTCAGGGAGGAGAGAGCGCCGTCAACGGGGAGGCCGCCGGGTTTCGTCCAGGGGACGGCGGGCAACAAGGAGCCGATCCCAGCGCAGGTCCCGCAGCACTTTGCGCCCGGCACGTCAGCGGGGAGGCCGCCAGGTTTCGTCCAGGGAACGGCGGGCAACAAGGAGCCGATCCCAGCGCAGGTCCCGCAGCACTTTGCGCCCGGCACGTCAGCGGGGAGGCCGCCAGGTTTCGTCCAGGGAACGGCGGGCAACAAGGAGCCGATCCCAGCGCAGGTCCCGCAGTACTTTGCGGCCCACACAGCACGAGCAGCCAAGGAGAAGGGACCGTGATGACGGGCGAGCTCTAAGCCCTGAACAGCAAGTCCCACCTGATGCCGGCAGAAGAGAGCGCCGTCAGCGAGGAGGCCGCCGAGTTTCCTCCAGGGGACGGCGGGCAACAAGGAGCCGATCCCAGCGCAGCTCCCGCAGGACTTGATGCCCTGCACAGCAGGAGCGGCAAACAAGGAGGGATCATGACGAGGGCTGAGCTCTAAGCCCTGAAAAGCAAGCTCCAGCTTATTCCAGAAGGGAGTACCGTCAGCCGGCAGACCGCCAGGGAACGGCAGGCAACACGCAGCTGATCTCGGCAGGTATCTCGCCATCCTGCCAGGCCAACCCTTCTAGGCTTATGGTGGTAACAGGATAGAAACTTGGGGGCTGCTTTTACAATCACAGAATCGTACAACAGATTGACTTGGAAGGAATATTTTTCTCATACTGTTCTATGTTACACTTGTCTACATAACGTTGTCCTATCTCTTGTCATTTGGGAAAAGAGACCGATACCTATCTCACTACAACCTCCTTTCAGGTAGCTGTAGAGAGCGTAATGTCTCTCCTAAGCCTCCTTTTCTCCCAACTACGCAACCTCAGTTCCCTCAGCCACTCCTCATCAGACTTGCTCTCTAGACCCTTCACCAGCTTTGCTACTCTTCTTCGGACGCACTCAAGCACCTCAACGCCCTTCCTGTAGTGAGGAGCACAAAACTGAACACAGCAATCGAGGTGTGGCCTCACCAGTGCTGAGTACAAGGGGACGGTCACTTCCCTAGTCCTGCTGGCCGCACTCTTTCTGATACAAGTCAGGATACTGAGTCTTTGCTCAAGTTAATGGAAGACTACTTCAGCTAGGTGTTTCAGACATTACCAGCATGTGAAGAAGACACCGCGGATTTACCAAGAGTGAGACTACCTGTGGGACTTTAACTGGTTTCACTCCACTGTTTAGCTCATTGCAGCCCTCATGCTTTTGTTTCTTTCTTATGTTTTCTGTGAAAAAACTTACACAGGTTTTTTTTTTTCATAAGTTCCCTTATAAATCCCCTGAGGGAAAAAAACCAAGAAGTGGTGGCCTCATGGATGAGAGATTCCCATGAGGCAAACATGAATCTTCACGAGCATACAGAAAGGTTCAAATCTTCCCATGGCAGGCAACCAGGTGCGCTTTCTCAACTTGCACAAGCACGCCCTGAGTCACAGAATCACAGAATGGCTGAGGTGGGAAGGGACCTCCGGAGGTCATCTGATCCAACCTCACCTGCTAAAGCAGAGCCACCTAGAGACAGTGGCCCCAGGACACCAATCAGACAGCTTTTGAATATCTCCAAGCAGGGAGACTCCACAAACTCCCTGGGCAACCTGTGCTACTGTTCGGTCACTATCACAGTAGAATAAAGAGTTTCCTGATATTCACAGGGAAGCTCCTGTGTCTTGGTTTGCGCCCATTGTCACTGGCACCCCAGAAAAGCGCCTGGCTCTGACTTGGCTCTCAACACAGCAGAAGCAGCAAAGGAGGAGGGATCGTGACGAGGGCTGAGCTCTAAGCCTTGAAAAGCAAGTTTCAGCTTATTCCAGCAGGGACTACCATCAGCTGGGAGATTGACAGGTTTCCTCCAGGAATGGCAGGCAACTCGCAGGTGATCTCGGCAGACATCTCACCATCTTTCCAGGCGCAGGGCCTGGTACCACACCTTATCAAGAAGCATACTACTGTATGCTCTGCTCCTACTGTCAGAATCAGAAATGATATAACTTTACACCAAAACTGCTTCTACTGGCAATTGTAAAAATGTGAAATCCAACTTTAAAGCCTGAGGCCAAGGACCTATTCTCCATCATAAAACACATCTGAAAATCTAAAGGGACTGTTGCAAGGCCTTCTAGGGTTATGATGACAACAGGATACGAATTTGGATGCTGGTTTTAGAATGATATACAATAGATTGAGTTGGAAGGGACATTTTTCTCATACTGTTCTATGTTTCACTTGTCTATTTAATGTTGTACTGAACATTTTACATGAGTGTGCCTCCTCATTATGATCAACTGAGGACTTTATCCCTTTTTCTCATTCCTGCTCTGGTAGCAACAACATCAATGGCTTATTTTATAACCTCTTGTCCTTCCACATCACCTGTTTTTTCACAGCTTACCCCCAAATAATGTTTCCTGTTACTTATCACCCTTCTCACAACATGGCAGTGTTAAGTGAAGTCAATTTACCATGACTCTTCTCTATCGCAACAGGACTGCCTATAAGGCCAGTCCAAATTTAATGGGTGATAGCAAGCTTTTGAAAAGCTTATTTTCACCTGCTTCCTCCTTACAGACTTTAAAAGTAATCCCCAAAGTCTTTACATCAAAATTTGCTGCCGTAGTATGTTCTGTACAGAGCCTCATGTTTTATGTCCTCAGTGGGAGTACATGCTATAGATCCTTCAGACCACGTCCAAAGACTACCAAAGTCACTGAAAAACAATGATGTACCAGGAACACCGTTATTTTCAAGTAAGACTCGTGGGAAGAGGAGCTTTCTCAAAAAACTGAGGTAATACAATAAGTTAATTAATGGACCAAGACAAATTGTATCAGATTTTTGCATTTAATTAAAGTTGCCCACTATTCTGTACACTCCTTGTGTCATTTCATGAGTAGGACCATCACAGATCAGGAGTAGCACACTGCCATGAAGGAATTCAGATCAGGATGAAGCTGACATCTTGCTGGCTCACGTCACTGACGTGCAGCAACTTGCATTACTTCTAAATTGTGACCTGCTGACCAACTCTGAAAACTACAGTCCCATATAAAGCAGACTATGAAAACATAACCAATATGTTTAGATTTTAAAACTACATGTTTATTTTCATGAATGTAACCGTTACACATTTTGGGTTTACCGAAAGCCAGGGTTGGTAGAGGATTTTGAGAACAATGGAAGAAGAAGGTTCATAATCAGCAGCATTCTTCCAGCAAGGACAAACACAAGTAACTCAACAGTACATTTTCACAAACACTGATCTTTGACAAAAAGAAAAAAGAAAGCATTCCTTGAGAAGAAACTTCACACATTTTCCAATACTCTTAGCTAACTGAATTAAAGCAGGGAGACAGAGTGCTATTCAATTACCTCCTACAGTATCTGACAATCCCCAAGTGCGCTTCATTCTCGCCTTCCATCAGTAACACAGTACTCTTCCACTTGCTTCTGGATAATGCATACGTATCTCATCCCTCTTAACTGGAAAAGAACATGTACATCACAGTCACGCAAAAGAGGTCACCACCAGAGAAGTGTCAGAGACTAGAGGCATTTCTAACATCTTTTTAGAGATATTATTTCCTATGAAAATTGATCTTCAGCTCTCTCCAGACTTGGAGCTGTAAAATTCTGGAAAGACTGTCAGCCCACCTAAGGTTTTTTTTTGAGGAGAATAGCTTATTTTTCCTTCTCTTTGCTGATTTAGCATAAAATTGAATAGCTGAATGAGTAGTTGTTACTTTTCAAAACTATCTGCTTTACCCTTAAAGTGCCAATAAAATGATGGTAATTATAGTTCACTTCAAAGGACTTGACACCTAGTACAAAACTTCTGTCATGAATACAGTTTTTCCATTAAAATTACGCATCCCACAGTAAAAACATCCTTTTGCTACACTGTGACTCATGTCAAAACTCATCAAAAAAATAATGTTCTTCTTGTCAGCCTCTCCAACCTACCAAAAAAATGAAATCTACACATTCCTTTCTGCTGTCAGCATTTGCCTCCCACTTTAAAGGAGTTCTGCAAGCCTACCTTGCACCTTACCTATCTTACTTTCCTCATTCTTGTGTTTGCAGTACCAGCATTACGTTATTAAAGAAACGTGAGCTGCTGTTACAAGGTCAGGCCCTTTTAAAGAATGATAAATAGCAATTGCTAAATCACTGACATCTCTACCTTAAAAAGCATTTTTTAGATTGAAGATCATTAAAAAATTACACAGTTGGGACCTTGAATGCCTACGATGATGTTTAAATCACACAAAGTCCCAGCGTATTTTTAAAACAGCAAATACTAAAAATTAAAGTGAAGGTTCATTTTCTGTGTTGTACTTTAGCCCTGCTCAGGATCAAACTACGCAGTCTCTCACTCATTCTCACCACCCTCTGAGGAAAAGGGGGAGAGATAATATAACAAAAAGCTTGAGATTTGAGATAAGGACAGGGAGAGATCCCTGTTAAAAGCAAAAGAGTCTCGACTTGGGGAAAACTATTTCTATTTATTAATAGTAAAACCAAAGCAGGGTAATAAGAGAAAAAAACCCACTTCCTCCCACCCCTCCCCTCTTTCCAGGCTTAAATGCATTTCAAATTATCTCTATTTCCTTCCTTTCCCTCAGCGGCACACGGGAGGAATAGGGAATGGGGGTTATGCTCAATTCATCACGTCGCTTTATCCACCTTCTTCCACCTCGAGGGAAGAACTCCTCACATTCCTCCCCTACTGTAACGTAGGGTCCCTCCCGCGGGCTACAGTCCTCAAAGAACTGCTCCAACATGGGGTCCTTTTCCACAGGGTGCAGTCCCTCCAGAATCGGCTGCCCCAGCGCAGGCCCTCCACAGGCCACAGCCTCCTTCAGGCATCCACCTGCCCCAGTGTGGGGTCCTCCACGGGCTGTAGGTGGATCTCTGCTCCTCTGTGGGCCTCCATGGGCTGCAGGGGGACAGCCTGCTCCACCATGGGCTGCACCATGGGCTGCAGGGGAATCTTGGCCAGGAGAAACTTTACTTCTCCTCCTCCTTCTTCACTGATCTTAGCATCTGCAGCCGTTCCTATCCCAAGAAATTCTTCACAATAGGCAGGCAGATGCCTCTCAGGTTCTCTTCAGATCTCATCTCCTCTCCACTTCTTGCAGCCAGGCCGGGCCAAGTTGGGCCCAGACGGCCACCCAGCTGGAGGCCAGAGGGTGAGGCCTGCAAGGCCCCCAAGGCTCGCCTCTCCCCCTCTCTGTCCCCATCCAGCTTCTTCACATCTTCTCTTCTTTTCTGTTTTTCCCCTTCTTAAATACGTTATCACAGAGGCATTATCATTGAACATTCTGTTACCAATTGGCTTGGCCTTGGTCAGCAGCAGGTCCACCATAGGCCTGGCTGAGTCCACTGGACAAAGGGGAAACAATTTCCAGCAGTTTCTTACAGAAGCTGCCACCATAAAAGCAGGGCTATTGGATTGGGGGCGGGGGGGGGGGGGTGGAGAAAAGCAGATGGCTCAATAAAAACAGTTAGGCAAATTGAAGTTAAGTTAAGTCATGAGAAGGGAACATTCTAAGAGGTTTCCAGTCATGAAAAGGACATACAAATTCCTAAGGATAGGTAATTTAAAAGTAAAAACACTCAGCATCTATTAGGTGTTGGAAGGGGTTATCAGGACAGCACAATTAGCCACAAGCTCTGAAAAATAAGCCAGTGGCTCACTGCATTCAGTGAGTGAACATTCCTCCACTGTATGTGAACATACTCATTAACTCACATAGCTAATTGGGATGATTCAGGGTGAATAAAGGAGTAATTCCTATTACAATAGACACAAGTAAGGCAATACTTCTACCAGCGATGAATTTAATAACTAAGAAAACTGTGGGTCAAATCTACATGTCTTTGTAATCTATTGTAGACAGATATGAATTGGACTTATGTACAGTCAAAATCACAAGAAGCTTTGTAACTTAAGCTGAACTACCCTGGCTCTCAGGCAAGAAAAGGGGCTGTTAAAATTGTGCTGGGAAAGAATTCTAAAAAACAAGTCAAAAAAGAATGACAGAGACCTGTAAAATCAGGAATGGTATGAGAAATAGGTATTCACTGTTTCTCAGGAGGGGGAAGCATCAATTTGCCATGTTACAAATTGAAAAAGAAACATACAATTTGCATACAATGTGTGGCAATACAAACAATACATGAACTGCTCCAATGTGGGTTATTTTTCCAGGGGTGCAGTCCCTCCAGAACAGCTGCCCCAGTGTGAGCCTTCCATGGGCCACAGCCTCCTTCAGGCATCCACCTGCCCTGGAGTGGGGTCCTCCATGGGCTGCATGTAGATCTCTGCCCCTCCGTGGGCCTCCATGGGCTGCAGGGGACAACCTGCTCCACTACGGGCTGCACCACGGGCTGCAGGGGAATCTTGGTGAGGAACAGCATCACTCATCCCTCTCCTTCTTCACTGACATTGGCATCTGTAGCTGTTCCTCTCACAAGGAATTCTTCCCAATCAGCTCAGGCAGATGCCTCTCAAGTTCTCTTCACATCTCATCTCGACTTCTTGCAGCTGGGCCGGGCCGAGTTGAACCCAGTCCAGAGGGTGAGGGCCGCAAAGTCCCCAAGGCTCGCGCCTCCCCCTCTCTGCCCCCCACTCCAGCTTCTTCACATCTTATTTTTCTTCCTGTTTTCTACCTTCCTAAATACATTATTGCAAAGGCGTTATCAGGGAACATTCCGTTACCAGTTGACTCAGCCCTGGCCAGCAGCGGGTCCACCCTAGGCCCAGCCGAGTCCACTGAACAAAGAGGAGCAACTTTTAGCAGTTTCCTACAGAAGCTGCCACCGTAGCCCCCCTTCGCTAAATGAAAACAACACACAACTACATACTAGTTTTAGTTAAGTAACCCCAAGTGTTCTTGGCTACCATTTATCTATGTGGGAAAGAATACTTGTTAACTGAGGCAAGACTAGGGCCATTCTTATGATTTAATAGAAATGAAGTACCTACAAACGCTGCCGCAAAAAACAAGAAGCCCGATTCCTGCCTGGAAATAGAATTCTGTATGGCAAATTTAGAAATGAAAATTTCAAGCAAGAGAACTTGTATTCATAGGAAATAAAACATGTTAGCACCATTACACCAGGTTGTTGACACAAGGAATTAAAACTCATCCTTGAGTAGTATTACAACCTGATATTGCGGCAAACAAGATGCATGTTTGTCATAGGCTTGTCACCTTGCCTTAGGAGTACTTGCTTTCATTGTAGACACCACAGCAATAAACTAGAACATATAGATGTCAAGAAAACTTGTTTAATTTCCTGCCAATATCCTTCAATTCCTCCAGCTTTGTTTCTAGGAATCAATTTTAAAAGGTGAAGATGACCTGTTTGAACCTGTCTGCAACCCACTTCATCACTGCTGCACATGAAAGCCTGTTATCTTGTCAAAGAGAAGAAAGGGGCCCAGGATAATGTTTTCAAATAATATGAGTACAGTGTACGGTCCTGGCATATATCCAAAAATCAGTGATGGGAATCTTCCCTGTTTTTCCACTAGATCCTTTGCTTCTTTTTCAAGAAAAAAAAAAAAAAAAAAAAAACAAAAAAAAAACCAAAAAACACCACAAAACCTATGAGAGTTCAGATCCATGTCAGCAGCTGTACTAATCCAACAGTATGGATTCACATGCCAAAAAATACACAAATCACAGGCAAGCTCCCTAACAAAGTTTAGTTAGATGAAACTGAATCCAAAGTAAGCAGAAGTGCTGACTGTCAGAAACTCTGTGAGCAACCTGAGAAGCTCCCAATGGCAGTGAAACCTGCTTGTGATGAACCTACACAGCTGCTTAATCTGTTACAGTCTGGAAGTAAGTCTGAATTCTTGCTGAGCCCTTACACACGTGGATATCCATAAATGATACCTAGGCATTATACTCTTAACTCCAGCTGTCTGGAAGACCCCATGCTGGCAAATGATGGCCAGGTATCATTTTTCACCCTGTCAAAAATTCACAGATGTATTTCTTGTTCTTAACTGCACTCAAAGTACTGCAGGTATAACAGAAATGTATTATAAAACCAAATATGTTCTCAGGTCCCATACACAGCTTTTCATCATCTCAAGTTAAGTTCAAGGCAGTGACACTACTTTTCACTTCCTAGTCCATGGCCCAGGGTATAGAATAGCTAGCCTAAAAGTCTACGCCAGACCCTGTGAGAAATGAGCTCACTCCTCAAGCATAGTGCAAGTCACTATATTATCAGTGTGGAAAGGAATGGGTTCAGCTCTGTGGAAGATAAGTTTTTCCAGGAGCCAGTCTTTCCAGAAGACTAAGGTCTGTTATGACTCTTTTCCAAATACCTGACCTCATGCATTGATTTTACCTTGTTGTCACTACCACAAATATATGGTAAAAAGAGCATAATTAATGAATTTTGGTTTCCTATAGATTTGTGAACAATATCTCTCATCACCTGTCCTTACATGCAATATATTTATTTGTTCCATGTGTACTTTTCATCATTCTGTGATGAAGGAGCCTGGTACACAAAGAGACCATTTAATTGTACAAACTAACTGTATTTCCTTGGAAATTTTTCCTTAGAATTCCCATAAAAGATGTTTCAATATTCTTGTTTTTCCCTAGGACTTAAGGACACTAAATACCTGAAAAATGCAGAAGCACAGGTTACGTGAGTGGGAGGAAATGTAATAAAATTATATTTGATGTAGGAGCCCATAGGCTGCCACTATGCAGGCTCTTCATTATTCTTCTCCTTACTAGCATATCTATAATTAAATTGGTTAGTGAAAATGTACAGCAGACAAGTAAGGCACTATGAAGCCAGTATGAATAGTGGTGATGAACAGGATAAAGAAATAGAATAGAATTTGGGAAATTAAGTAAACAGAGACATTAAATTTCAACGAAAAAGCAGAAGTACCTTTCAGCTTGTTTTTTTCACCAATTTGAATGCTGTTTTTTATTTTGTTATCCAGAAGCTAGCCATACAAGTCTGGTGTATGCCCTGCTTTTCTTTAGAAGCAATTTTTTCCTCTAGTAAAGGTTTCTGGCAGGTAAGCCTTTGATTGTAAATGTGAAAAAGAATAACTGCCATATTTAAAATTGTCATGCTAATGAAAACTCTCATTATACTTCTGTGTATCTGGTAACATCTTTTCTTCTTTCCAGTCTCTTCCACTTTATGTCAACTTTTTGTGAACTACCTCACTACTACTATTCATTAAGAGGCACGCAATGAAGTCCTTCTGCTGAGGTCTCTTTTTCCCCAGCACACTAGTGAAACAGTAGTGCGATCTGGCTGGCCAGATTTGAGAATTGTCCTGCTCCACATCAAACATCCTAATTAACCATGCCTAGATGAAACTGCTGCTGCAGCTTACATATCTTGAAATATTTAATAAACAGGGGAAAATGCAATTCACTATGAAAATGTTAAAGGAAATAGCTCAGTTTGCCTGTATTTTATGTCTCAGACTAACAAGGCTTTCAGCTGGTTACACGTCTGTCACTAATGATCTCAGCAGCTGGCAAAAAGCAACATCTGTCAATCTGTTTCTGTTCCTAAGCATGTACAGGGCAGAGAAAGAACTTGGGCAAACCCGCATCGATTCAAGCATGCTGAAGAGTTTGTCAGCTGCCTTAGTTAGCACAGGAAACAGCCTCTTCAGTTCAGAAAAATGCCACGGGCTTATTCTTGAAGAAGAAGAAAATTTCCAGGAGCACACCGTGTTGCAAGACAATCTGTTCCATTGCAAAACAGCTCTGCTCAGGCTCAACCCAAGAACTGCAATTTTATGCTGAGCTAATAAAGAATTAAATATTTTTGTGGAAGTGTTTATTTTCTCAAGAAATTATAACCATTTTGTACAAAAAAAAAAACTCCATCAGGACTTGGCACATATGTTGTTGAGGTTTTTTAATGCTGATAAAAATAATATAGCTTTGCCTTTGTTTTCAGATGGATGCCACCAATAGCAACAGCTGGCAGCACCCACAGATTCATCATTTCAATTTTATGGAGTAAGGAAAATAGAAGATAGATTTTTGTTTCAGTCAGAAAACATCCATCAGTCTTAGGACTGAAGAGGTAGAATTGTTGATAATCACTGAGAGCACATCAGTTCTTGCACAGGCAGAACTCCATGGTTGTCCATCTGGATGACGGAGAATATTAATGTCCATTTTAAAAGTACTTATTTAGAAGGATATTCCAAGAAAGAAATATGGCTCTTCTAATGCATCTACAAAAATAGCAAGGGTGAGCAATTTTAAAAGAAAAATAACTAAATAATTAAAAGAGTTTAAAAAAAAAAAAAAGAAAGAGGAGTGGGATAGACAAGACATACAAAGTGATATCTGCACTTTGATTTTCTTCTGGTTTCTCAGAAACCTCTAAAAAGTTTAAAATCCTTTCTTGGCTGAAAAGACTGACTTTAATTCTAGAAAGTAAAATGAGGCACTGACAGCTCACAAAGTATTGTACAAGAGATGGCATTACACACTCTACAGATACAGCTTAGTTTTCATTCTAAAGGAGAAACCCAAGATGACGCTGGAAGGCAAGGAATCTGGGAATCTGGAGAGAAAGGTGTCAGGAGATGGCCAAGAGACACTCAAGGAAATACAAAGCAGAAAAACAAGAAAAGAGATTACGGGATCAATCAAGATAACAAAAATAAAAAGAAAATTACCACTCAAAAAAACCCCAACAAACAAAAGTAAAAAAAAATCCCCCAAAAAGGAGGGTAAAGGCAAAAGTTCATGTCGTACTTTGTCAATCTTCTCTTTGAAGAAGACAGCAAGTTACTGGGCAGGACATGAGAAATCAAGGGAACAAATCTGAAGATTGTGCCTGAGGTGGAGAACAAGCAGGCATATCAAATAGAGAGGAGAAACAGAATTGTTTATGAATGGGAGCTAAAATATAAATGAGCAAATGTAGATCCTTTCACTAATTATTAACACTTTGAACTCCTAATATTAAATATTAACTTATGCTATATATGTAAAAATACATATGTTTTATATATATATGAAATGTTAATACATGCATTAGTTTTTTGTCTCTGTGAACTAAATTTAACTTGCTAGCAAACCTTCCTCCTCATTCAATATGCTTAGGTTTAGATGGTGCCTTTGATCTAAATACACCACCATGGAAAAAAAGCTGAGGCTGGCGATTCTCAGGCATCAAAGTAGAAATTCCAAAACACTCCAGAGCCTGGTAATTCTTCCTGCCTTCTGGGATGAGTGGGGACATGCAGGACAATCCTGACTGGGAACATATATTCAGGTGCATCGGTTAATGGGAATGAGGGTGGAGGGGACACTCAGGGGCACTGAAGAGTCTATCTTCTTCCACTTGAGCTAAAAGTACTGCAAAAAGGCAGAATAATGGGTGATAGCTTTACATTACAGGCTAACTAGTGCTTTCTTCAAATCACAAAATCCCTTAGTGTCAATGGGTATCACTGTGAACTAGAACTTGTCCAACTACACCACTCAGTTGCCAGAATGGACCTGGAAGGACACAGACTCACTGGCATTCTCCCAGATAATTTTAGGGCACGACTGAGGAGTGCACTATCAAAGTTCAGGGATCATCCACAATAAAAAGTCTGCATGCATCCTCTGTTCTGGAGGTTGGGAGATATTAATAGCATGGCTGCAGCAACTTTCATGCCAGTTAGTTTCAATATCAAAGAATGGTCCCGAGTATGCTTAATATACTTATGTAGACATAGCTTACATCTGCATGGATCAGAGCCTGGTGCACTGAGAACTACAGTTTAGTGATTCTGAAGTTAATTTCCGTTTTTTTTGAGATTAAATATAATATATGAGGTTCAATCTGAGATTAGGTAATTTTTGCCTTTTCCCTATGGCCATGTCATTCTCTTAAGAGCCTCTTCTTAGGGTCTTTATATATGAAGGTTTAAAAACCAAAAAAAATAAAACCTAAGAGGTAATTTGTACATCTTATCTATTCTCTCTGATAATCTTTGCAGATTCTCAGAAACAGCTCTAATATCTCAGTTGTAGCAGATCAATGAAATGAGGATGTAAGGATGCAAAGAACTTGACAAGGGTGAAACTAAACAAAAACAATCCATTACATCAAATTATATCCTTCATATAAATGGAATTTAAGCATAGGCTATGTGTTAAATGCCACTGTGGTATTTGCTAGGGTATCCTTGAAAGTCCAAGGCATCCAAGTCAAACAAATGAACTCAACTGTCAATTCACATAATAACAGCATCCTACTTTAAAATACTTCTATAACTGAAATTATACAGACAAACATGAAATGAATTTTCCATATAATTGATTCATTTTGGGTTTTGGGAGAAAAAAAAGTCATGTTACATTTGAGTCCATGCATCTATTCACCAGTAGTTTAGAACAGTGCAGGAAAAAAATATTCATTCATTCTGTAATCAAAAAAAAAAAAATCAACAACTTGCTAACAAAAAGTATTGTTTGATTGGCTGTTCTGGTTTTGTTTAGTGAGGGGGGGCCTAAGGTGGGAGCTTCTGTAGGAAACTGCTAGAAGTTGCTCCCCTTTGTTCAGTGGATTCGGCCGGGCCTAGGGCAGATCAGCTGCTGGCCAAGGCTGAGCCAATTGGTGGCAGAATGTTCCCTGATAAAGCCTCTGCAATAACGTATTTAAGAAGGGGAAAACAGAAAAAAAGGTAGAGAAGATGTGAAGCAGCTGAGCAGGGGCAGAGAGGGGGAGGCATGAGCCTTGTGGGTCTTGCAGGCCTCACCCTCTGGCCTCTCGCCAGGTGGCTGACTGGGCCCAACTCGGCCCAGCCCAGCTGCAAGAAGTGGAGAGGAGATGAGAAGTGAATGAGATGTAAAAAAGATCCTGAGAGGTGTCTGCCAGCCTGTTGTGAAGAATTTTTCTTGTGAGAGAAACAGCTGCAGACGCCAAGGTCAGTGAAGAAGGAGGGAGAAGAGTAATGCGGCTCCAGGCCAAGATTCCCCTGCAGCCTGTGGTGACAACCATGGTGGAGCGGGTTGTCCCCCTGCAGCCCACGGAGGCCCATAGAGGAGCAGAGATCCACCTGCAGCCCATGGAGGACCCCACTCCAGGGCAGGTGGATGCCTGAAGGAGGCTATGGCCCATGAAGGGCCTGCTGTGGCAGCTATTCTGGAGGGACTGCACCCCCTGGAAGAGATAACCCATGCTGGAACAGTTTCACGAAGGACTGTGGCCCGTGGGAGGGACCCCACGATGGAGTAGGGGAAGAATGCGAGGAGTTCTTCCCCTGACGATGATGCAGTGGCGTAAAACAACGCATGATGAACTGACCGCAACCCCCATTCCCTCTTCCACCCCGTGCCACTCGGGGTGGAGGGGGAAGGTAGTAGAGATAATGTTAAGCCGGGGAAAAGGGAGGGGTGGGGGGGTATCTTGTTCTCTGTCTCATTTTCCTGCTAGTTTTAGAAATAAATGAATAGTTTTCCCCAAATTGAATCTGTTTTGCCTGTGACAGTAACTTTAAGGATTTCTCCCTGTCCTTATCTCAAACCTCGAGCCATTTTTCCTTATATTATCTCTCCCTATTCTCTTGGAGCGTGGGGGGGAGTGAGAGAGAGACTGCGTAGTCTGGTCCCGATTGGGGCTGAACTACAACATTGGCATACCAGCAGGCAAAAATTCAGATTTTGGAACATCAACATATAAATAAAGTTACATGGAATAATAACAAGCTTGTAATTCTTTCTGTATTCTTTCTATCTTTTCCACCTAGAAATTGATGCTGCTAACATGAACGCTCCAGTGACTAAGCCTTCATTAATCAAAAGATGTAGGGTGTTCTGTTTCAAAAGATGTATGCTGCTCCAGCAAACATCTTTATCAATTAAAACTGCAGCACACAAATTAAAGGCTATGTTATTGTTATAATATGAAGATGGACTCCAATATGTGCAAACAAAAATAGTGTAATTATTCATGTAGTTAACTGAAACCCTTGGAATAATCTAACTTTCAGAAGTGGTTGTCTGGCTATCTTCCAAGAGGAAATGGAAAATATGCAGATTTAGCTTTGTGATCTATACTAAATTTTGAGTATTGTCTATTGTCCTCTATTAATCTTCTCTTCCTCATACCATATGGAAAACATTTCATAAAGAGAAGTTCTACAGATTTGAAAACAAGTGTTTCAGAAGAAATTATGCTGTTTTTATTAAAGGAGAAACTATTTGAGAAAGCTACATGGACGAGTCAGTCGAAACACTTTGCTGACACAATCAAATCATAAGCAGTGAAGAATGGGGTAAAAAACAGGCATCATGAAATTGGAGCAGAATCTTTTACTTGTGTGACACCAGCTCTAACAATTGTATGCCATGGAGATCAGCATAAAATGTCCTGTCAAAACTCTAAATAAAAGAGAAATATAAAAACACATTAGTGTTAGTAGATACATTCTAACACTATCATGTTTAACAAAAAATTAATTTAGCCCTGGATTTTAAAGACATTAAGTGCTTAATTCATACTGAAATTAAAAGAAGTCAGATGACTAAATATCTTTTGAAGCCTCATTGTTAATGTTTATGAATATGGTCAGGACTGGATCATGAAGTTCTCTACAGACAAGTAGAGAAGACTAAACCCAACACCATGAAACTTGCGTATGATTCCCACCATGGTGCCAACAGTCTCATCTGTATGATGAAAGGGCTCTTTTGAGATTCAGATTCCACCAAATACGTTCAGATAAGAAATACACCATTAAGAAACCAGTGAGAATAAGACAAGAAAAATGCATTACTAGTTTTCAGTGAACGTGAAATAATCCATCCTCTGTTTTTGCTTGTCTATTTTTCCTGTTATGCAAAATCCCAAACAGTGGCATTTGAGCAACGAACATACACCTACTACATTCATCAACACTGTTGTTAAACAATAAAGAAAGGAAAGGACTAGTCCTAATCTTTTTTATGTTGTTATCACAGTAAGAAATTGTTGAGGTAACAAATCTTCCACACATAGTAACAATATTTTTTTTCTTCTACTGTTGATGTCTGTACAGAGAATTTATATTTAAATCCTTCATTTTTATAATTTACAATTAATTTTTCTATTTATGGAAGAAGGAAACTCTTGTGGCTATCTGCTTATTTCCTGCTAAGCAATGGATAAACCCATGTCTGGATCCTAAATTCACTTGTCATGTTGGAGCATAAGTCTCTCTAAAATGGTCAGAATCAGATCTTTTTTTTGTTTCCTTTCACTGGGAAAGACACACAAAATGTTTTCTGACTCAGAACCTTTTTCATGTTGTGCTAAACAGGAAGGGCAACACTTTCAAAACCATGGCATTATTTAGGAGTCTAATTCCTACCCTAAAATCTCAAGAAGGCACCTAATGTTAACTTTAAATTCAACTGATATTGACTTCCAGGAGTCCAATTTTTGAAGGAATTCAAGTATCTAATAGGGTGAGCACCCAGTTCAACTCCATGAATTCTGGACTTACACAAAATATTTACAAAGTATAATAAATCTCTGAAAGAGTTTAACTATTCTGGATAGTGTACATCTCATAGCTTAAAGTAAAGCTGTTCAATAATTATATTCTTAAGACTACAAGTTTGGGTACAGTAACAAATCTGGTCTCCATTACACCATGGAAAAAAAAAAGAACAACCCAAAACCAAAAAAACACAGACTGAACCTGTTACTGGTAATTCCTAATGCAGTGTTTGAATAAGACACACCAGGAGAATAAAAACAAAGATGTTGATGGAGGAATAGGAATTTGCAGTTACAGTAAAACCAGACTATTTTTTGTGGCCGGAGAAATCTCAGCTTGCCACCTGCCTACAGAGTGTCGTGCCGCAGTGTTCTGCAGGCACTGAAGTGGAGGCGACATTTCACAAAGCATTTGCAGAAGGATGAGGTAATGGCATCATAACTTTTAAAGGAACTTCATCCCACATATGAAGGACTACACAAAAAGTGCAAATATTGCACAGGCAAACAAAAAAGAGGTCATTAGCAAAGTGACCATCAGGAGTCATATTAACATTTCTTCTTAAACGATAATTTCCCTTAGGCATTTATACAAACCTGGAACCTCTTCAAGCATAAGGATCAAGAACTAAAATCTACACTGCAGGGCATATCCTTTAAAAAGGGTCCCTTATGTAACAGTGATAGTATTTAAATACTAAATCGTAAAAAAAAGTAATACAAACTGATACAAACAAGTAATACAACTATGACTGCATGCATAATAAAACAAACTTATTTTCTCATCTATTTGCAGTATTTTTTCAGGATTTGCAAAATGCAGTTGCCTCTAGTAAACATTATCAGCTTTATTTCAATGCCAGTTTATATATTATTTTTTCCTATTAAATCTTCATTATTAAACATCAGGAAAGAGTTACAAATAACAGGGTTCCATTTAAAATGTAAGAACTGTTTTCTCATATGGAACTGATGAACCAATTAATAGTAGAATGAATACACAGTCACTACTCGGAAGGACTTTTCTTTCTGAACATCTGTTCATAACAATACATTAAACTATGTAAAAAGGTAAACGGGAAGCTCCTCAATTTGGAATAGAACAGTATATATCACCAGAGAAAGAAAAGTTTTTAAGTATAACAATTCAGCCACTACTTCTCAGTAATTTTTTTTTTGCTATGAGTGAGGAGAATTTTTTTCTAATAATTGGAAGTGCAGGTATTGAGATGCAGTTTACAGGTGTCAACATGGAGGATCACCACATGAGAAGCATGAAGATATTTCACTGAGGATCTATAAGAAGGGTGATGAAGGTTAGGTCAGCAGGTAGATCTTAACTGGGAGACGACATCTCAGTAATGAATGATGAATGGCCAGGGGGGTGGCAGAACTAAGAATATGCTATAGAGAAATCCAAAGACAGAAACATACATCCTGTTTGGTGTAAAAAGAAAAGAAAAAATAATGGGTGAAACTCTAAGAAAGGACAATACCCACCAAGAAGGTTATTTCAGAAGTGTTTTGAAGGGTTACAAATAAGGCAGATTTAAGCTGTCATCCAGAGAGAAGGAAGTGAAAGCAACAAGAGAGGAAAACAGTCTGTGTGAGAAAATCAGCTGGATAGATAGATAGAAAGGACTGATCACAGTTGCTCACCTGTGTGTCTATAGCAGGAAAGAAGGAAGTGAACCCACATTCTCTCCTGACATCCCTGGGTTAGGGTAGCACCCTGAATTGTCTTGTATGTATTTGGCACTGAAGGCAATGTGATATTCCCTAGTCAGAACTTGAAATCAAACTCACATACTCTTAAACAGTCATCTTCCATTGCATTATGCACTGCCAGCAAAAGCTATTCCTAATTTTAGTAAGTTTCTCCTGTATATGAATTGTCATAAATATAGATGTTTAAAAATTAAACTTTTTCATAGTGGAATGTGAATAACCATATCCTATTAATAAAGTCACTGATTTTATTTATAGTTCAGGCACATTTTGTAACGCTTTCCTCCTTTTCCTGCTAGCAGATGAATATCTTCCATATACCTAATAAAGGCAAGCAGAAATGAAGAAGAAATAATGCTTTCTCTTTTTTTTATTTCCAAATCTCCATAGTTCTGTGTGAAAAACTAGTATTATAGGTATAACTCTACACTCTTAATGATGATTATAGTTTTCAAACTATTTTATAGAACATAAGGTATTGTGGGTGTAGTTATCAGTGAAATTTTGAAGTTAATTACATCATTCCTTATGCTACTGGGACACACTTTCTACTGTGACTGTTTAAAATTATTTCTGTATGCAAAAGGTCATCAAGTACAATGGAATTTTGGTTTTAATAATAAAGTATTCTTCAACAAATCACTCAGTCTTCTGAAATATTTTTACTAGGCAAGCAAATCTTTGTCCTAGAGTGGCCTTATATAATGCCAGTAATTTTGCGTAAGGATTGCTGAGCAATGTAAGTAAATTCAGCTACTCATTGTTGATGAATTCATACTGAACTGAGGCAGGAAATATGAGTACTATGTGTTCAAGTTAAATTAATTTTGAATTCAAGATTCAACTGGAAAATAAACCAATAAGGTAATGATTTATTATTATTTTTTTTGTTTAGAGACATATTTACTTAAAGTAATGGTGTTAGAATCATAATTGTAAAGAAGCAAGTTGAAGGAAGCATTAGTAAATACTTTAATAGTCTAATCTCGCTATTAGCTAGACAAGATGCATGAATACTTACAAAAACAATAGTATAAACATTATAGCTGTCAAATATAGCCAAATGTTATGAATTATTCTGCACTGTGTTGTGTTTGTCATAGTCCAAAATTGATTAAGTCATGGGTAATGCAGAAAGAAGACATCACAGCAGCTGTTACACCCTTAATCAGAGTGGTGGAAGATTCTGCAATGACAGGACGCATAAAGTAACCTGAGCATAAAGGCAGTAACTTCACAAGAAAGCCAAAACAATCATGGAAAAAACTGTCTGTCCACCTACACAGAAGTATCTCCTGTATTTTGGCTGTTTTTCTTTCTAATTTGAATATGCTTTTAAATTTTTTTTTTTCACTTGCTGCAATGGTAGTGAATGACTATATGGAACATAATAAAAATCTAAAGATCTGGGGTTGCCTTAAGACTGATTTTGAACATAGTACTTCTGAATCTTCAAAAGATCAGTCGAATTCTTACAGAGATTATTATATCCTTGTTTCAGTCCTCTTACTCCTAGCCTGAGAGCAGCACTGCCGAGAAGTGTGCTGGATTCTCCCTGTGCAAAGCTTTCTGGTTGCTCTTCACAGGTCTCAAGTTTCACTATCACTCTCTACTTCACACATATTAGATTCTGATTACTCTCTGACACCATCTTTAAAACATGCTTGCTTCGTCTGAATGGCTCCACACAAATTGCTTGAATCATGATAAGGATGATGACATCTGATTTTCTACTCCACTGAATACCAGATACTCTAAAAAGATATGAGATATTTGAACTCTCAGTGCTATTGTATTTTCAGTGAAAAGCATGATGTACCTGTTGAAGGCTGATACTTGGCAGCCATCTATATACTACAATATATACTTCCAGAAGTCCCTAAGCAAAATCAGAATTAGAATCGTAGAATCATAGAATAGTTTGGGTTGGAAGGGACCTTCAAAGGTCATCTAGTCCAACCCCTCTGCAAGAAGCAGGGACATCTTCGACTAGATCAGGTTGCTCAGAGCCCCGTCCAACCTATCCTTGAATGTGTCCAAGGACAGGGCATCAGCCACCTCTCCGGGCAACCTGTTCCAGTGTTCCACCACCCTTACTGTAAAAAATTGTTTCCTTATATCAAACCTGAATCTACCTCCCTCTATTTTAAAACCATTACCCTTTGTCCTATCACAACAGACCCTGCTGAACAGCCTCTCCCCATCTTTCTTGTCGGCCCCCTTGAGGTACTGGAAGACCACTATAAGGTCTCCCCGGAGCCTCCTCTTCTCCAGGCTGAACAGCCCCAACTCTTTCAGCCTGTCTTCATAGGAAAGGTGCTCCTGCCCTCTGATCATCTTCGTGGCCCTCCTCTGG
This sequence comes from Chlamydotis macqueenii, assembly GCF_036417535.1. Taxonomy (NCBI): domain Eukaryota; kingdom Metazoa; phylum Chordata; class Aves; order Otidiformes; family Otididae; genus Chlamydotis; species Chlamydotis macqueenii. The sequence continues at coordinate 28,242,254 of NC_141558.1, forward strand.
ACCCTCTCCAACTGGTCCGTGTCCTTCTTATGTTGGGGGCTCCAGAGCTGGACACAGTACTCCAGGTGGGGTCTCACGGGAGCAGAGTAGAGAGGCAGAATCACCTCCCTTGACCTGCTGGCCACACTTCTTTTGATGCAACCCAGGATGCAGTTTGGCCCTCTCGACTGCAAGAGCACATTGTCAGCTCATGTTGAGCTTCTCATCCACCAATACCCCAAGTCCTTCTCCTCAGGGCTGCTCTCAATCCATTCTCTGCTCAGCCTGTATTTGTGCCTGGGATTGCCATGACCCACATGCAGGACCTTGCACTTGGCCTGGTGGAACTTCATGAGGTTGGCACGGGCCCACCTCTCCAGCCTGTCCAGGTCCCTCTGGATGGCATCCCTCCCTTCCAGCGTGTTGACCGCACCACAGAACTTGGTGTTGCCGGTGAACTTGCGGAGGGTGCACTCCCTCATCCCACTGTCCATGTTGCCAACAAAGATGTTAGACAGGGCAGGTCCCAATACTAGACCCTGAGGAACGGCACTTGTCACCAGTCTCCACATTGAGCCATTGACCACCACTCTCTGAGCACAGCCATCCAGCCAATTCCTAATCCATTGAGTTGTCCATCCATCAAATCCATGTCTCTCCAATTTAGAAACAAGTATGTCATGTGGGACACTGTCAAATGCTTTGCACTTTGAATTCTTCCAAATGTTAAATCACTCTATCTTAACATCAGTGTCACTGAACATAGCAAAGAAGGCTGGAATGCAAATCAGTACAAAATGTGAAGACATTGTGTGAAACAAAAGTGAAGAATGGCAAGACTTGCTACATCATATGAGGCTCTAATATATCTGTTGTCTCATTATTGCCTTTATAGCCTTCTGTTATGAAGTACACTATTTTAATCTATACTTAAAAAAAATCACAGTATTCAGAAATTTCTTTGTCAAAGGAGATGTTCATTGCCCATGTTCCTTATAATTTGGCTTAATGAAAAAGCTGACATAAAGATATTTCAAGAAAAAAAAAAAGATTTTCCAGTACCACAGAGTCACGGACCATTTGACAGATACTAGAAACTCCACTTTCAGGCAGGGTGAATTATCACGCTTGTACTGGAGCCATGACAACTTACATCTCACATCGAAACACAGCTGTAAATAAACCCCAGAACAGCCCAGTCCTCAAAGAAGAGTAAAATGCCTAAAGATTCTACCTTCTCAGCCTTTGTACACCAGTATGAGGGGAACAGTGAGCTGGAAGAAGAGAGTGAATTTTAGCAGCAGTTTCTGGCAGAGACTGTTCTTAGAAGATGTCTAACGACCCCCAGAAGATGGTATCTCATACTGTCTAGGATCTCAGCAGATACATGAGCATAAGTAAATTTATTTCAAAATGAGTATGTGTACATTCAGTACTACATAATGCCATCCATTTGTCTTCCTACAAGTCTAAACTATACTGTGGAAAAAAGCTAGGTTTTAATACACTTGCTATTTCAGAAAATCCACGTGATTCTTCAAACAATCAAGAAAAAAAAGGTTAAAAAACCAACACAAAGCATTGACTATCAAAGTATAAGCAAAAAGCATTGAGTAAGCAGGTTAAAGCCCATTGCATTTGTATACATATATCTAGCAAGCATCTCATGGTATAATCAGCAGAATAATAAGGGACATTAATAAAGTATCTGTGCATGTAATCTACACCTCTAGTCATGTAAATTTCTTTTCAGTTCTCATGATTAGGCAGAGCAACTACAATGGGCATAATTTAGCTACAGTATGTTTTCTCTTTCCCAGTGACACTAGGTCTATGCTTTACTCAAAAAGCATTTACTTATGTTTGTTGTGATAAGGGTAAAATAAATTACATTGCTATTTTTATGTACTCCTCAGCTACTAATCTGTCTTGATTGCCTGACGATGAATTCTTTATAGTGTCATGTTATAAATATTTATTATAAACCTTAATATGCCATTTTTCATAATGAATATATGCAATGTTGGAATGTATTTTGAAATCGTTTGGCTGTCCAATGCAACCTAATGCTGAAACACAATGTTGGCTCTGAATATGTTTATTACTTATTTTTAAATTATTAATGTAATAATCTCAGGTGTATATATCTTAATATAAGTCACCGAGAAATACAGAAATGTGTCATCTCGTGGGTTTTAAATCACTTCATCAGAGTTTATCAGCAAATCTTTACACAAATTCCTTAAATATGCAACCAAAATCAGCTTCATTTTTTGAGCATGTCTTTCACTGATAGCAAGAGTTCTGAAGAAAAGTCAAGTGAAAAAAATACAGCACCTTAAAGTAAATGTCAGACCAAAATGAGCAGAGTAACTAGTGAGACATTTATTAACAAGGAGAAAAATTATTTAAAGAAAGTGTACTAAATGAAGACATGTGCCACAATAAGGATAAAAATAACTTGAAACACAATGCAGGAGATAGAAGAATCCCAGGACTTTTCAGTAAATTAAGGATAATAGAGGTGACAGCCATATGGTCATTATTAACAGCCAAGCATCAGCACTCAAACAGGCTTACAGGAATACTTCTAAAGCCAGTCTTAGGCGTAATCCCTTCAATCCGAATTATGGAAATGCACTATTGAGGTTCTCCATCTTCCAACGACATCATGAAACACTGACACAATTAATGAACAAAGCACCTGCCACCTCAAATGGAAGCCAGTTTTAAAACATTTGTTTTCACGTTACTCATTACACACTTAGCGTAGCTCCACAGGGCACAGTTACCAGTCTCTTGCTGCAAAAGTCAGGAGGCAGACGAGGCACCAGAAGAGATTGAATGGCACACATAGGGAGCTAGCTGGTGAGTCTGGAGAAGGGAGTCCTGAAAGGGGAATACAGTCAAAGCGCTGGCTCCCAGCTTCACCCAACACGTGCCTTTGGCTCCTTTCACATTCCTACTCAGTTTGTCCCTGCTCTCTTCTGACTCACACGTGCTCCCCCCTCCTGTTTCACTCTTCAGCTTTCCTGACACTGAAAATACATGTGGGGAGTAAAAGGAAGTGGTGATGGTGAAGAAGACACAAGCATGTATGGATATGATGGAAGACTTTGAAGAGATGTGTTACTGGTTCTAATGAAGAAAGTGTTGTTCTGCTTCCTCAGGCTGATTTACACTCTGTGCAATTGTAACAATGGTACGTAACAATATATAACAGTCGCTAACAATTCATGATAATATATGTATTTAATTATTGAAATAAATCAAAATAGATAATTTGTAGAATTATATCTCCAGAAAATCAGTACATATTTACAGGTTGTTCTACTAATTTTAACTACAGAAAGAGTAAAGTGTCTCTGAAATACCACTGTTAAGGTAACCCAAGGACAAATTTGTCTACTCCAATGGTAAACTTCTGAGTAGATCAGCTTTAACATCATAGTCCAGTAGCAGCATAGCCCTGTGAATTAGGAAATTTGGTTTTTCAAATTCATAGCAAGAGACCTTCACTTTTGTAACAATAACTAGTCATACCAGGCCACAAGCTTTAACTGCCTTGTCCGGTCTTGAACTTACTTTAGCTTGTTTTTAGCTGTGTCTGCAAAAATTATTAGAGAAATTTTTGCTGCAACTTGCTCTAAGACTGGGTAACTCTTGTCTAGTTCCTTCTACCTAAAACAGCAAGATTATTGAAAGGTCAGACATCTGCTCTGTGCTTTTAAGCTTGTATATCACCTAACATTTTTTAAAGATTAACTTTTCCTCAGTATGGTTCTATGGTTCTATGTACATACATTCCTATGTATGGTTCTCCTTTGCCAAAAGAAATTACATTATACAGGGAAAACAAACCTGAGTGATTGTGATGGTTTAGCCCGAATTACCACACAGTTTCTTGCTCCCCCTCCCCAGTGGGATGGGGGAGAGAATTGGGAAGAAAGGAGAACTCGTGGGTTGAGATGAAGACAATTTACTAAAATAACAAGGGAAAACTACAATAATAACAGAATATAAGGATATTAAAATATACAAAGTAAACAATGTATCTTTTCTCACCACCTGATGTCCCAATGACTGATACAGCCCGTCCCGAGCAGCCATCACGGAAACAAAACCGAGCGGCAAGTAAAGGAGCAAAAGGGAGCCAGCAGGGTAGAGGGAACAATGCCAGCAAAACGAGGAGCAAAGATGGATGCCAGGAAGGCAGACACCCGCCCTGGCCAGCCCCCACTTATATACTGAGCATGACGTTTATGGCATGGAATACTCTCTTTGGCCAGTTTGGATCAATTATTCTGTCTGTCTTTCTCCCAGCTTCCTGCATCTGCAAATTAGCGAGACTTGGAAAGCAGGACGGTGTCCTTGGTCTCTTTCACAACAACTCTATCATCAGGTTGTTTATCAACATTCTTCACATACAAAATCCAAAACATACTAGCTACTGAGAGGAAAACTAAGTCCATCCCTGCCAAAACCAGGACAGTGATTGTGCTGTAAGAAGCCTTACAGATCAACAGAAAATAGTATAATCCATTACCAAATATGGGGCTGAAATAGGTAAAAATAACCCTGACCAGACTCAGTATCAGAGAGGAAACCTCCACCACCATTGATACAGTATTCCTGGTGAAGAACTGGGATGTTGACAACTCACTAAATCATCCTCCCCTTAACCTAGGACTATAAATGATCAGAAATATGAGATATCAGAAGAGAGAAGATATTTGCAACTACTGATTTCATTGTATTACTAATAAACCTCAATAGAAATGGTATTATGTTGATTGTGTTAGCATTGTTACAACTGGAGTTAAAGTAAGTGGTTGCTGTATTTTGATTAGATTGTTAAAGCATTAATTAAAGCAACAATAAATTCTAATTCTTTGATCCTCCTACAGAGTGTGTTCTTTTTGATTACCCACATGAAATTATGTAAATAGGAGAGGATCTCGGTGTTTCCTTCTGGAGAGCAAAATGACAAGTGTTACAACATACAATGGAACACTGCATGGAAGAAATAAAAAGAGATGATAGGTGCTTTTTAGATGTTTGAAAGAGCATACTACTGTTACAACAGTGGAATAATGTGACAAAATTTAAGGTGAGAAACATGCATTATTAACAGCTTTAAGCTATGCACATAAAGAGTTTGCTACATGACGGTCAGAAGTAGGGTCAGTTTTTATTGCATGGACAGTCCACTTTCACAACTTGTAGCCCCAAATAAAATCCTTTCAAGTGTTGTTTCTCTCTTTCACAGGGTGCAGAGAGCGCACACACTAGCACGGAGGCTGGCACCACAGCAGACCAGAGTCGGAGTACCTACCAGACCAGTGATGACCCACTGAGGCAGGGAGTACCCAGCACCTGCCCAGGAGCTCGCAGCGCTGCTTCCCTGGCTACCCACACGACCACAGCAATGTGCACGCTGCCAGCCCAGGGCTAAGCATGAAAAGGGACTTATGGCAGATGGGCACAAAGTCATTTACAAGGTGACGGACATTTCTGTCTTCTAATTTAGAACAACTAAATATTCTCGGTTTGTTTGGATCATCTTGATAATGAAAAATCTACACTTGTTCTGCATACTCTTTCATCTTCCTGTTGTGTTACACTCATGCAGATGCACACATCCACATCTCTACTGCACCAGCTCCTCTTGAAATTCTCATCAGCTAAAAAGCATTTGAGCTATTGCTGATCAAGAACAGTGTTGGACTGAATTTTCAAGGATGCTGTCAAGTTCATTTATATATATACCGCACTGGCATTTCATCATGCTGCAATTAATTGGAAATTCATTTAAAATTACTTAAAACTTATGGGAGAAAGATCATATATATCACAAAGTACCAATTTATTTTATGGACAAAATCCTCCCAAGAGTGTCCCTAATCCACATAATTTTTGACTGATGTTTGCAATAGAACATTTTCATCAGCAGATATTCAAATGAAAATGCACGAGCCCGACCATCTTTTTAATGAGCTCACAGTCAGAGAGTACAATACATACAGAGAATACATACCCATTATCCCATAAAAAGCTGGAAAAACTGACTAAGCTGACCAGTACATATCCAGGGTTTGCAGAATTAATTTACTTAACTGCTCTCCAAGCTGCACAGAGAGGGCTGAATGTAAGGAATCAAAGGTGTAGAGCTAAGGAATAACTGAATGAAGAAATGACAGTAGTTTAAACTATAGAAAAGGTATCTGCAAAAAGGCTGCCACTGGAGAATAAATATTTCCCCAAACCAGCAGTGGCATAGAGTATCCAGGGAAACAGGTTGTGTAATGTGCATCACCTGGCATTTTCAAGATCAATCTGGACAGAGGAATCTTATAATAACATAGTTGATTCAGTTTAGGGCATGGAGATAAAGAAGATGCGACATTCTGAAGAGCCTTATTTTTCTGTAATTCAACGTACTTTTACTGTTTTATGCTGCTGAGACATTTTTATTAAGCCAAAAGTTGCACGGGGCTTGCTGTAATGTAATATATTGTATGTATCATCATTGGACTGGAAACAAATTAACACTGGTTTACATATCTTTGATAAATCAACACACTCCTAAAATATGCATGTGAGAAATATCAAGCCGAAACATTAATGTATGTGAAGCTAGAAGTCAACCATTCCATAGGGAAAGAATGCAGAACTTGGTAGAAATTTGGAACATCTAAGAATTCAGTAAAAAAAATGAACAATAAAATAGTATCTTTGGGTGCTCGTTTAATGGAGTAAAGTAAGTTGCTTAACAGGCTGAAGTAAAACTGGCTCCCAGACTTTCTGAAGCAACGCATTGCGTCAGGGAACTGCCCCTCTCACATCCCTGGCTCCTGAGCCCCGGCTGCTGCCCCTTCCACCACGGTTTCTCCTCCAGGACTTCTGCCTGCAGGCAGTTGTCATGCTGAAGTACCTCCAGTCCTTATCTTGGAACAACATAAGTATCCTGGAAGATTCTTAGCATTTCTTCTAAAATCACAAATGTGTATTCACAACATACAAAAATAGTTTCCAAAGAAAAATTATTAAAATATAACAGATCTAGTACTATCTTTTCCTGAGGGGCAGAGTAAGTAACAGAGGAAGAAAGGCAATCAAGAAACAAAAATATTTCTCATTGTGCACAACTAATAAATGTAATTCAAAGTGGTCATGGAAATTTAATAAAGGCAAATGGATTTAAGCATAAATGACTAATAGCAATAGAGTTATGAAAGGTTTAGAAGTTAATTTTTCTCACAAGAATCTAAAAGTAGTATTTATTTATTTTCCTATATTTTCTGTGGCTATTATTTTGTACTTAATCAGATGAGAAGCGTAGCAATAACTATGCAGCACTTTTTGGCTACGGTGGCCTGGTTAAGTGTTGCAGGATTTGATAATGCCTAGAAACCAAACATAGAACAGTTCTCTGCCCTTGGCTCTGCAGACATTAGCAGCTTTCCTAATTACTGCACTGTTATGAATGGAAAAATACCACAAAGCCATGCCCACAAGTCAACATTTCTTAAGCTGTCCACCCTGGAGAAAGCAGTAGCCTTTACACTCTGAAGACATTAAAGCACTCATTAACTACATAGTAAGTAAAAGTCAAAGATCTACACATTTCAAAACTGAGACTGAAATATGGGTGTGGATTAATCTTCATAGTTGCTGAAGGCTAGATTAGCAAAAGAAAATGCGTGCAGTAAAAGCAACTACTGTTCTGCTAGTTCTGCTACTGTTCTGCTACCGCACTCACATAAGATGTGGGAATCACGGAATAGAATCCACTTGTTTAAATGTAGGCTGCCTTGCTTTGTCTGAGCTTTGGGTAAGTAGTTCTAGAAATTAATGTCCTAGAATAGGCATCTAAGTCTCCTCTCTGTTCAGTGGAAGGCAGTACGTGCCATGGATTACTTGCAAAGATGAGCAGTTCACACAAGTGAGACAATCCTCTTTTTCTCTTCATACGCTGCCTAGAGCATGGCAGAATCTGATCCCCTCAATTTCAGCATCCACTGCTCCCTACTGAGTATCCAGGGAACTAATGTTAACTACACGCACCCCCAAAGGATATAATTCTGGGGTATGATAGCAGTGGTAACCATCTTTAATGCAATTTTTCTAAGCATTTATGCATCAGTGCAGTAACATTGGAAAAACTTTCAGACTTAGCAGGGAAGCAGCCCGTGCTACAGTTGGGCTTTGCTGGGAAAGGAGGTGAACTAAATTGCCACTTAGAAAGATTTCAGGCAGCCAGCCTCATTCAGACATTAACTTGCTCTTCAGTCTGAAGGGATACAAATATACATCTAATAATTCTGAGAAGAGGTTCCTTTGGAACGGAAGAAGAAGCTGAAGTCACTGCACGGCATTATATAATTTCCCTCTAAATGAAGGAAGAAGAGCACTATTCTTTGTAGTCTGGTCAACTGCATAGGAATTGCTTATGGAGATTACACAAAGAGTATGGTGTGAAATGCATTTTGGGGAAGCGGTGAAATACTGAATCCTTTCTAAAACTCCTGAAAATGACTTTCTTTTTCTCAAAAGCTTTTTTTTTTTTTTACTAAAAAACCCCACCACTATAATGAATGTATAAGGAAAAACAAAGATAACAGTAAAGAGAAAAAGGACTAGAGAGCTTTCTTGGGTAAGGCTCCATAATTACATCATCATAAAAAGCTACTCTCCCTATATTTAAAATTATTAAGTCAGATTCCCTGTATATTAGACATCCAGGTACCTCTTGCGATCGAATGTAAAAATAAAAATCGACCTTTTATCCTTTCTTGTAAGAAGATCTATTGTATTACTAGAACTATATCATTACTAGAACTATTGTATTACTGGAACTATGTACTGTACACAGGTAATTTTGAAGTTTTAATAGCTCTAATTTAAACATGTCCTCTGGCAATAGTCAGTCTGAAATAATCCAAAAACGAACACAGATATAGTAGACACTGTTTTATAAACATCTCTCCTCTAATTGAGAATGGGCAAGTCAGCTAGAGCTATGGCATAGAATGCAATTTCTAGAAAACTGCAACATATTCAATAAAGTGAAAAAAACAAGTATTTTCTTTTGAAATTGTTCTGTCTCACACTTGACCACAAAAGTCACTCCAAACAAATTACTCTCAAATCTACTTTTAGTTTTCTGTATGTTTATTTTACTTTAAGTTTGAAAGGAATGTTAAATGATGGTTCAGTAATATACTATCCATGCTTAAGTCCTACATAAATATCCCCAGGTCTCATTAAAAATCATTTAGGTTGGAAAAGACCCTTAAGACCAAAACCCACCATAAACCTAACGCTGCCAAGTCCACCACTAAACCATGTCCCTCAGCACCAAATCTACACATCTTTTAAATATCTCCAGGGATGGCGACTCAACCATATCCCTGGTCAGCCTTTTCCAGTGCTTGATAATCCTTTTTTCCTAATATCCAAATTAAACCTCCTGTGGCACAATGTGTGTCTTTCCCTTCCCTGCTCCAGAATCCTACATTTAGATGCCACAATCCCATGGAAATATAACTGCCACACAACGTGTTAACAGTATTACTGGTCTGAGAATGAAACTTATTTCAACGTGCAAATTCAGTTGAGCTGGGAAGAGGATGTGCCAGAGGGACAAACTCAATGTTTGTGTACTTCACGTGGTGCATTCATGTTACGCTACTTCTCGATTTGGTAACTGATTTAAGGTTATCTTTCTTAGTAGAAAGATAAATGTGTTAGGAGCAGTACTGTTTCTCTAGGTAGATCACAAGAAAGCAGCAAAGTAAGTAATATCACGATGCTTTCAATTTAATATTTTAATATCTTTTTTTCTCAGAAAACCTACAATTATTATTATAATTTCTTTTATTCAACTATTAATTCTTATGGGTCCATGACCAAGCCACTAATATTTCTCTCAAAGCAGTAACTCTTATGAAGTAGAAGACAGATATGCAATTGCTCTCATCTTATGGCTAGCTCAGTTCCTTCCCATTCTTTCCCATAAAACTCTGAAAAATTGCATCTTTCTTGTAATCGATCTTTACAAGGATAAACATTCACTGGGTAATTTATTCCAAGTAGGATGCCTGCATTTTGTTTACACTGAAAACCAAATTGGCTCTGAGGCATTTCCTCTTGGCACTAATAGGATTTAAGAGATTTAAATAATATTAAGCAGTCTTGTGCAGTGTATCAAAGTTAAATCTGAGCACTATTTCAGTGTATCAGTGGTATTAAGATGTCTAAAGAAAAATTATGGTATATTTAGAGGCATTTGGAAACACTGAATTACGTATATTGATACACTTGTTAAATGTGTCAACAACAAGCAGTATGTACAATCTACCTTTTAGAAAATGTGAGTTAATGAAAATAGACACTGCGAACCTATACCTGAAGAGTCAGTGACTGGCTCAGTATTTTGGAAAAACTCATGGATGCTTTCCCCTATGGATTAAATATGAATAAATGTCTTAATCCCCAATAAGTTAATTAATATATGATTAGAAAGCTATTTTCATTTCTATCATGAGCACTATTAAATACTCACTAATTACAACTGCATTTTATTTAATGGAATATATTTCATTCGTATTATCTTTCATGCTAACGAGTTTTAATAATGGCATATACTTCTGTAAAGACTGTCCTACATTCATTACTATGGCCTTTCGATGCTATTAGGAAAGTTTACCAAAATAGAAGCAATGAATGTCTAGGTCAAGGACTGAGAAGAATCCTCTGTGTTTTGAGATAAAAGCCTGCCCTAAGGTTTTCTGGACTTTTTTTTTTTTATATCAAACACACACACACACAAAAAAAGATTTCCATAATTTGATCTGAAGTAAAACATTAGTTTTGCAACTCTGTTGACTCTTAGCCCCATAATAATATAATTGCAGATGACGTATGGCTATTTTTCACATATCTCTCCTTTCTAGTATTTCTGTGGATTTCAGAGTATATGAAAGTGAGGGTCAAAAAGGGCTCAAGATATAAGCACAATCCTATGAAGAGGCCAGGCTTCTTTGTTGTCCAAATAGCAATGAAATATAATTTAAACTCCTTTACTGTTTTGCCTGCAGAATTTAAAATCTGAATTTAATCTCCATTCTCATTTTTAATTAAAAAATAATTAGATCCAGCTATGAACTTCAATAAGGCTTATCCATGGCTACTTTTAATCTTTTATTAAAAAGCTTAATACTGCTTTATATTAAATCAATGACAAAGTAAATACCTGTCCACAATATCATCATATCAAATTCACTGCAATCATTCTGCACTTTTCCACAGCCCTTTTTGATATGTATCTTTTTTTTTGTTTCACCCTTTGCAAACCTCATGGATGCTATGTAGAGGTATCTTCAAATGTTTATGTCCTCTTGTCTTCCCAATAATTCAGATGAGATTAAGACCTGAACTGCTTTGTATACATACAGCTGGTGCTTTTATTTTATGATGACCAACTTAAGAAATTTGTTTTCTAAATTTTAGTGGTAATACATTAAGCATCATGAAAAAACCTGACCAAACTGTTTTCAGTCAGCACTGCTCACGTGTTTAGATACCAGAACATCTCAGCCAACGTTGAGGAGGAATAGAAAAGAGGTGTCACTTAAAGACAATGATGATTAACACCCTGTGTGAGACTGGCAGTTCAACAGGTTCCTGGGCAGAGGCTTTCTTCCTGCTCCATGTTCAGCATACTGCTTCCGTCCAGCCTCCTCTCTGAACTTCATGTGATCAAAAACTCTTCTCTCTTTGACCTCTCTCCTCCTCTGTCATTCTCGGCGTCCTGATTTCACCACCAATCTTCCCTCCTCGGTCTCCAATTACAACTTCCAAATATTTCTCAAATATATGTCATCCTGTGCATTGTGATGCTACCCTTAAATTCAACTGTTCAATGAAGTTGTCATTTTACCCAGACGGATCAATATAAAAGCAAGACTAAACTGAAGTATAAGACTTAAACTACACATCTTATGTCACATTACGTTTCGTTATATATTTCAGGAGACTTATTGGGCACAATGCTTTTTTTCTTTTTCCCCACTGTAGGAGAGTCATCACAACTATGACAATTTTTTTTTTCATAGTTACAATGGCTCTTATACATGGGGGTGGGGGGGGAAGGTGAATAAATTTCAAAGGTGATTTTGAAGATGAACACATACTTTTGAAATACAGGCCAGGAACTAGTTGAAGAAGAGGACGTTAAAGTTGATTTTTCTTCTGTTTTCATTTGAGTTAGCAGAAATACTTCAAAAAGGAAGGGCAGCTTTCACCTATTTTTTACCATATTTATAATGGTAACTAGTAATAAGCATGTCAGTTTTGATCTCTTTAAAAACTGCTGTAAAATTGAGTATGTTTAAATGCAATGTATTGTTATATTGCATATTTCAAGTATTTATCTAAATGCTGCTGCTGAAGTATGACGTTCCTGCTACACTGAGGTTCACCAAAGTTCTCCATGCACTTTTGAGATTTAAGGTCAGAGAAATCATGCTAATGTGGCACAAATCAACCATTTTTAAACCTGCTTATACAGTAAGTGAATAAGTTAAGTGCTGAATTTTCCTACGACACTAAGGAGAGTGTCATAGGAAAAGTCCCCTGTGTGCTGAAGGTCTGAGCATCACTATTAACCAGAGTTACAGGTAAGTTACTGTTCAGAACTAAGTAATGACACTACATTAGTAAGTTTAACAAAGCTGCTTATACCATACGGTTACAATACTCAGTTGATCCATTTGTTTCCGCACTGAACCTCATTTTTTTTCCACAATACTTCAATGTAGATCATAATTCTAAAGCTTGAGTCTAGCACTGCAGATGGTCCCCATCACTCTGTGATGACCAATTTCAAAACTTTCAGAGCCTCTGTTGTGGCTCACACTTCAATGCATGATTCCTTTCTTATTCTTAAACTTCCCACAAACAGTGTAAGGCAGCTGATTATTGCCATAAGGACAATGACTCTGTCCTGCCGACACGCTCTGTTTATACAAGCCAGTTACTTTGAATGTTTTAATACACCAACTCTTCTCCTTACCTAAGACATCACTTTAAGGTTTAGGATCCCCTTAGCTCCTAGGCTGCCAGCCCCGGGAATAATAAAACATACCAGCCTGGATAGAGTTAAATGAGTAATTACTTCTGAAATGATACTGCAAACAGTGCTCTCTTAATTTGAAGCTGTTTATCCTGGGAATTTTATCTTTTCCACTGTTTCCTTTCCTGCTAGTTTCTCCCTTAATACAGACTGGTTATCAGGCATGTCAACATCAAGTAGGAACTCAAGTCACATATGGTATTTGTTAAGAGAGAACAACTCACACTTCATTATAGTCACATATATTATTAGGATATATACAGGATAATTTTTGAAATAAAGTTTCATATGTTGTTGAATATTCAAATGAAACATTATTTTCAAAAAGTGTAATGCAGATTTTACAATATAGGTTTTAAAGTAGATTTTACATTAAATAAAGCTTTAAAATCCTGATAACTACAATTATGAATACAGTCTCAGATGTAAGATAAAATTTAAAATTAAATTGCACTGAATAAACATTTTATTTGAGAGTAGAATGATATAGTTGTGGAACACAAAATAGCATCAATGCTCCACTCTTGTTCAGATTTCAGACAGTCTGGTCACATTCCCTGGACTGGAATAACCACATAATATTGAATTGATTTCACTGATTTTCTTTATATTACTATTCTTTTTTATTTTTATTAGAACTGAGGAAGTTACACTATAGTACATATTCTGCACTTCCTTCAGTTGCTTAAACTTAAGCCCCCAGTGCAATCTGAGATACCGAAGGACACTCACCTGTGCCAGTGCAGCAGAATGCAAATCTCCTGTAGGTTTCCATTACTTACTTGCAAGCCTTTCACGGATGTCTCAGATCAGAATTCAGCTTCAGATTAAGATACCTAATTTTTGACATCTATTGAAAATGTAAGGGTTTCAGTCAGTTACCTCAAGAGCATTTTACTGATACATGAGATCTCAGATACCCTGTCTAGCCTCCAGCTGCCATTCTGGAAAGGTATAGGTCTCTCATAGGCCCTGTACCTGTCAGATGTCTTGATGTCTCCCATACTACAGGACAACTAAAATGGCACTGGACCACGTTCAGATAAATGAACCAATCCCACTTGAGATATCTTATAAATGGAGATAATGAAGACAAGAAAATAGCTCAGCTTGCTGAAGTGGACGTTCAGCTGAATCTCTCCCCATTCCACAGACACCATTAACCAGATCTCCATCAACTGTAAGAGGAGCCTACAGCTTATCTTGTATCTAGATACAGAAATGTAGGTGCCTTAGTAAAGAACTAAACTGCACCCAAATGTTACACATAGCAAGAAAATACCATCCCAAACAACACATTCCGCAAGGTAGAATGTGAATGTGTCATCCTCACTCTGCAGATTGTCCCAGTATCTGAAGTACTATACTGGTGGGCTTTTTGAGCCTAAGTCATTTTCAGGCTCTACCATCCAGAAGAAAAAAAAAAAAAAAGCTAAACACATCTTTGGACATATAAAATGTAATGAAATATTGGTTTAAAAGTGCAAATCTGAGAGAACAGTGACAGAGGACTGCAGTTACCCCAGTGAGAGGCAGGCAGAGCCTGAACAGGCCATATTGTATTGGCAGATGCTGCCTGACACCTATTTCATTAGGAAATGGCCATTTAAAATGTATTATAAAAGGACAACTTGGATTTTTTCAAATTTATTTAAATACTGTACTGATTCAAAAAATAATATCACATTTCTTTATAAAGATATGGATAAGGAGAAGACAAAAGGGAGGATATAAGGATATAAAGTAAAAGATATTTGAGAAGGAAGATGTCTTTCCAATGTTACTATTTTCAGCCTTATTTCTGCTCAGTTTCAAAATCATCTCACCTAGAAAGTCCTCATAATCAAGCTGAAGCTTTTGATTAGTAACATTTACTTTGAGATATTAATAACTATAGAAAACCACTCATTTTCCTAATATTTCAATTAATCTTAAGATATAATGCAGGACAATGCTTCTAAGCACTCTTCTGTAAAGCAACAGTATGTCCCTGAGAGCATGATGATTTCAGTTAATTTTTCATTCTCAAATTACATTAAAGAACTACATCCCCTTTGTACACAAGGTGATAACTTCAGACAGCACCTCAGCTCCAGTCCTTAGATGGGAACCATTAGATCCAGAGATTTCTTATCTCTGTTTCTGGGGCTAGAAACTCAAACTATATTGAGCACAAGATGAACTCTTCCCACTTAAGTCTATTTCCTTCCAGTGCTCTGAATGATGTTTCACATGCCAAGAGAAAGCAGTTTTAAAATAGTCTTCATAGTCTTTGTAATAGGAGAGGCAAAAATGTACATTTCCCTGTTCAACTTACAGAGAAAAGAACCTGACTTTACCTCTGCGCTACAGAGAAACACCACACCATTTTCTTCTAAGGAAAAATGTGTTTCTAGCAGCAGGGTGTTCTCCAGGCTAACTTAATGCCTCAGAATACCTTCATTGCCATTCCTTGATTTCCTAGATACTCAAAAATTAATAAAATTTTAATAGGACTGTGGTAGCACAGAACCTGAGTTATCTGTCTGCACCGTTCTTACTTTCTTGAAAGAGAGAAGCCAACCACTCCAGACGCGAGCAACAGATACGGGGCACAGTTTGACTTCAAGTGGGTTGTGACACATTCAAGCCAGCTGACTGTCAGACAGACATTTCAAAAGGTGGGAAAAACATCTTCAGGTATTTTTTAATCATTGGTCATAATGCAATGTATTGTATTTTTTTTCTAGTCCATTACTTTGACTTAAACAAACCTTTAAAGGTCCCTTCCAACCCTAACCATTCTATGATTCTAAAAATTATCAGCACCAATCTGTTTTAATATACCAAAAGACAGATTGGCCAATCTATGCAAGACTTATAAAATATGCTTGTTCTTAATTTTAGCAATGCTTGTTCTTAAGTTTAGCAACACAACGCAAGTGAAATATAACTTTCTTCCCATCCTGACCCCAAGAAACTAGCAAGTTCACAGTGATTACAGAAAAAAAAATCAAATATATTTACAGTTCAAAATAAAACTTTAAAAACCCAGTTTTCTCATCTTAAACAAAAAGAAAAAACATTTGTTAGCTAAAGAACTAACAGTCCTTGGCAAAATCTATTTCAATTTAACTTCCTTTTGTCTTCTCAGAGCAATAAAATTATTGAGAGCTTTTACAGCAGCCTGTTCAAATTATTTGAAAATTTTTAGGGCTTCCTGTCCTATCTTTCAGGTACTGTCATAAAGAAGATTTGATTGAAAGCTTCAGTTCTCAGTTTACTCAGGGTGTCCTAGCAATTCCTTTCAAACAAAGAAAAAAATCTCCTTGGAGCATGACTTTGGCTACAAAACCACCTAAGCAGCAGTTCAGCTCTCACAGCACCTTTCTGGATCCGTTATCATATGGAGCACAGACATCTAAAAAGTGCATCCCTCTCCCTAAACATGCTGGGAGTGGTTTGGATACAGAGTTGTCAGTATCCTAGTCAGTTCAGACAGGTATAAATTAAGTACTCATGCCATGCTTAGTCTTTCAGATGCTATACAAATCTTGGTGTAAATAATACTACCAGAGAGCAGTGTACAGCATAATACGGTTACACCTGTAAAAACATAACCACAGAAACTGAGGCTATTTTTTTTTTCCAATTTTGAGTGTGTAAGACTATTTTAAATTATATTTAACAAACTTTATCATGTAAAAAAAAAATCTATGCTTTTGGGATGACTTTTTAAAGTGGTAAAAGATACTGAACGTTGTGCATTCCACTTTGACTCTACGTGAATAACCTGACCAAATGGAAAACTGATAGAAATTAGGTTCAGAACTGAGCAGTTGCTGGTACTGAGCCCTGAACTGACTTTAGAAGGAATAATTTTTAAGAATCTCTTAGCATGGGCAGATTCCATGTTGAAAATGACTTATATAAATATATATGCTACACATGTACGTTTCAACAAATCTAAAAAGATTAAGAAGAAAGCATATATTTCAATAGCTAACTTTAGTAGAATTTCTGTCCCCTTCTGCTGCTATGTGTATTCTCAAGATTTATTTATATTTCAGAGGCCCTTAATGCCTTTAAATCCTGTCATCCCAGCCTTTCTGGCACACAGACGAGCACTGCTAAAAACATGCTGTGGGCAGCATTGTACCTTGTACCTATTGCCCATCATCAAACTGAACAGTTTGAAATTTCAAATCTCCAATTTAACATCAGCAGCTTTCAGCAAGTATAAACTCCACAGCTTCTGGACCATTGCTTTGATGCATGAACACTGAGATTAATCCTGCGTTCACAATCCAGGAAACTCAAACAATGTCAAAGAATGAGGCTCCTTCACTCTCCTTTTGTGTTACATATTCCACAGCTACTGTGCCAACACCCAACAAAATAGGCTTTCTCTTCAGCCACTGTCTGCAAGTGGCTTTTAACTTGTGTTAATGGTTTGCAGGCAGTCAATGGAAACAAGCAAACTGTTACAAGCATCCTACTCTATGACCTACTGATTCTGAAGATGTAATTTAAATCAAAATTACCTTTGTTTTCTTTTCCAGTATTTCCAACCTTTATTTTTATTTTCTGCAATAAAGAACTGAAATTTGGTATTTTTGGAGGAAGGGTAAATTGGAAGTAGCAAGACTGGGGTTTTTTTTTTTGCATTTAGCATCTGGCAGGCAGCTGGACTCTATGATCACTGTAGGTCCCTACCAATTGAAATAGTCTAGTCTACTCCATCATTTGAGGTTCTTTTCTGACATCCCGTTTCTGTTACCTGCTTCCAACACAAAACTGATCTTAGCTCATTGTAGTTATAAATAATATGTATGGGCAACTCTGTGGCCATCACTAGCATTATGTCTTCAGAAAGATTACCAGAAGCTTCTGAAAAGCAAGATGTTCCTATCACCATTTCCCATTGCTCATTTAAGAAGTCCAGAAAAAGGCTTTCTGCCTATGGAAATTAGATCCTAAAATACAGCAAAGGTGAAACCATGTTGGAGTCTGTAGATGTAAGAGAAGAGGGGAGAAAATGAGGAAACTAGGAGAGAGATCATATGTGCTTTGCTTTTTAAATCATTCCTTCATATTGTAGCAGTTCTGAATCATTTATTAAGTAACACAGAGTAACTGAGGGTTTAAGGGGGGAGCAGCAAACATGGCAGCTTAGGGAAATAGAGTGGAAAGAGTCACCTAAAATGCACTCAAGAGCAAAAATACAAAAAAGTCATGACTGTAGTATGAAAGTTGTTTTGTGTAAAATGGAGGGGGGAAGCACACAATGAGGGATGTAGTCTTATGATGTGGAGCTGTTCAAATCTGACAGCAGGAAAAAGGACAAATGAAAGGGATATGACATTATCAACATCTCAATTTACACCTACTAACTAAATCCAACAGGGTCAATAACCTTTCTCTGGCCCTGAGACCAGCTGTCACACACAACCCACATCTGTTCACCTAAACTCTCCTAAGCAAGGCAAATGCCTTTCCTGAACAGCACCCAGCTTGCGCTGAACTCTGAACCAGGCACTGTCTCAGAAAATTCCAGTCAGACTGCCCCAAAACCATATTGGGAAATATCCCACAAATTTAAGAGAGGAGGCAGAAGTGCTAGTCCTTGTGCCTGAGTCCTGGTCCTGTTTTATTTACTAATTTAGATACAGCCTTTGTCTATGGCAGGAAGAATGGGCAGGGGATTACAGAAGAATGTGCACTCTCTGATTCCCTCATCACTTTTCCACATCCTACGCGTGCTCCCTAGCAGAGATGCATTCCAGTTCACTTCAAAGTGAGGAGGTTTCAGATCCTTCCATCCAAGCCTCATGCTTCTGCCAGTACATTAGGCAAACATGAGAGAGATGCAGGATGGTGGTCATTAAGTGTTATGTCGTCAGCCAGTTCCACAAAGTCCACAAGAGTACATGAATTCAGTCCGGCATTAGACCTTGTGTTAATATTTATATATATGTACAGGTACAGGGAAATAACGGTCTCTGTATGTTCCTTTGCAATAACAATGTGGAACTTCTGGATTACAAAATGACCAGGATCATTTCATGATGTACAAAGACAAGGTAAACGTCAGCATAGAGAGTCAACTTTTGGGAGTGTTCCAGCGTCCAGTTGTTCCCAGTGAAATGACCGACTGAACCCAACACTTCTCAGAAGTTATGATACGCTGAAAGACTAGCAGTTTAGAAGTCCCTACTCAAACTTGTAAACAGATGCAGTCTGAACTTCCCTTGATCATGAACTTGCTTAGTCATTTCCACCTGAGAAAAGGAACAGTAAAATACTGTTTTCCTGATCTGACAGCATTTTTTCCACCAACTTGATACAGATGTAAAAGAATATATAGAGCACTCTGAAATGGAGAGTCATCTTGATTTATTTGTTGCTAGATATGCAGCACTTAAAGAAAATGAAAATCAAGTCTCAGTTTTTTATTAAATGCCCTGTAGAGTTAATTAGCTTCACAGGATGACTATACTGCATAATTATTTCATTTTATAGGTTTTTAATGTACCCCTTAATTTTACAACTGTCTGCTTGGTTTATTATTTTTTGAAAGGTTAAAAAGATACAATCAATTAATTTTCCTGAATACCTTACTAAAGCATGTCTTCAACCACTGAACAGCCTCCCAGGGACATGGTAGAGTCCCCATCACTGGAAGTTTTCATAATGTGATTGGACAGGTGCTAGATAACCTCATATACATTCTGGAATGCATCTCTGCTAGGGAGCCTGCATAGGATGTAGAAAAGTGGTGAGGGAGGTCCTGTTCAATCTGGGCTGTTCTATGATTCTTTAATCTTCCTGAAAAAAAATTAAAAAAAAATTTTAAAAAAAGGTTGTTTTTTCATAATTTATTGCAAGTCAGTCATCTCATGGTTAACTGCATTTTGTACTTCACTGGTTCTTTAAAGTAAAATGACTGAATGCACCAATTGCTTCCGGTAGAATTAATATATTTTCATATCTCATCCTTACCAAGTAAAACATTCTGACAATATGTTAAAATTATTTGCTGTTAGCACTTGGTCACATAAACACAGTTGGTCTCTTAGTACTTCATCATGCACTAAATATCCACAGTAAATTATAGCCTCCTGTCCTAAAAGCCTTGCCCATTAAGCTAGTTACCCAAATGTGGGTGCATCTGACTGTGTCACATTTATAACCTGGAATTTCATACACTTCTGAACAGCTGTTCCTAATCAGAAGTTACACATATAAGGAAGTTTTGCCCTTGTGCAGCCCCTTTCTTCATCAGAATCAGTAGTGTTCATTAACTCTGGTCCTACTGCTGTTTCAGAAGCAGAATACTTCTATGGCTGTTTTCAGCATAATCAGTTTTTAAACCATACCTAAGCTATGTTCATTTCTCTGTCACTATTCATGTTATTTGCAGTCTACTATGAGGAATCTTATCAAAGGCTTTGTGAAAATCCCACAACATTACATCTGACAGGTAACCTTTCTGTACTTTACCTACTTTTCTTCAAAAAACTCCAGCCGGCTGAAAAAGCACAGTCTTCCTTAGAGGAACTCTGATACTTTCACCCCATAACACTACACAAATGTACAATTCTGCCTTTAATTATAGTTTTCAGCTTACCTGAAATTCTCAAGAAACCTCCTGGACTGTAACTCAATCTCCAGCCGGCTCTCGTAAGGACAGTATCACGGTAGTGACACTGCAGTCTTCTGCAACAATTACTAGTTAAGAAACACAGCGTGCTCTACCAGTTCTCCATTTTCATAAATGGTTTTGTTCAGAGTATTTAAAATCTGTATAATGCTCTGAAGTATGTACAACACTTCACAGGTACATAATAACAGGCCGAATCTCTGTCCTGTGAAATTTATAACCTAGTTCATAAAGCTATTTGGAGGAACATTATCCAGATCTAATTTTCTTCTGCTTTATTTCATATGGGTTTTTTATGGAGAGAAATAATATATTATTCAAAAGGATGTTTTATGAAATAATAATTTTGATTCTTACTTTAGGGAATCACAGAAAGTAGAAGTGAAACAATGAAAGTCTACAACTAGAAAGCTGTATTATATGTGTGTATCTGTATATATACGTAGAGACTTATATCACCAGTACAATCTCCCATAACATGAAAGACTGATAATTACTTTCTAAAAGACTAGGGAATTATTTAAAACAAAAAGGAAAGCATATATACCAATAGCTGATCTTAAACTATTGTGTTGCAAATGACACCATCCATGTCAAAATACACTCTCAAAGGTGTTTGTTCAGTATGTCATGGTAGTTTTCAAAGGTGTAACTTAAATATAAGGCTTAAAACTGGGATTGATTCCTTGTTAGAAAACATGAAGCTCATGCTCAGACCTTATTTTCTTTAAGTACTTGATGGGCTGAGGCACACATTAAACTTGGAGGTAGCACTTCACTTTGTTAGTTTATTTCTTTTTTTCTTATTGGCATCTCTCTTGCCTACTGACTAAAAGAAAGTGGCTTGGAGCAGAGGCAAAATGCCTCTGAAGATCCTTGGAGATTAGGGAATAGTGGCCTTCTCTGGCAGTCATTCTTGAAAATGCCAGCTGGGGGAAAATGAGCTGAAGCAGCACAGAAGAGAAATAAGGTGGCAGTTTTACCTCCAAGAAAACAAATACATATGTGGCTACTAGGGAGGAATTGTTTAGGAGAAAAAAGCTGCAACATCTGCATAGTTATGTCAAGATGTTACTGCTCATTGGAAGGGGATTTTACATTTTTGCTGGTGATTGACCACTGAACTACCCCAGTTTATACCAGGTGCTATGTTATCTTTATACAGAACTGATTTGCTGTGGGCTTTTTAGGAGCTGTTTGGCTAATTACTGTTTCTTCACTGTTTTTTCCATACACATAAAAATACATGTATGTATATACACAAATTTTTGTATTCCCACATAACTTCCAGAACAAATTGGGGAAAATTAAAGAGAAAAATAAAATAATTGCCTTGCTTTAGGAAAAATAAAAAAACATTGGGGGTAGGAAAACCAGCAAGAGTTGACCACATGGAGAATGCACACTGACAGCCCCCTCCTGTGTTCAAAGCAGTGTGAAACTAAATGCCTGCATAAGTTAATAAAACTTTAGTAACAGGGTTAGAAATAGGAAGGGAAACTTGGTGTTGGGGAGAGGGCAGACAAGATGGAAGTATCTTTTATCTAATTGGGTTGTTTTATTACATTAATTGTTATGGCTCATCACTACTACTGTGGATAACTGCATTCTGTATTCCTTTTTTTTTTAATGGGTTGTGATGAGAAACAAAGAAAACAGCTTGCTAGTTACCATTTATTTCTGTTTGCACTCATCTATGAGCCTACTTCTATGTAAACTCTGGTCTCTGAGCTACACTGACACTTACTTACTTGCTTCTAAATGATGATGGCCTTCCAAGTTTCTTGATTGCTTGACATGTCTCTGCTTGACATTATCAACAGAGTCCCAATTTGACAGGAGAGCTGCATAGATGTGAAACATTCTCACTTACTGACTTGAAGTACAAGACAGAAGTATATCTCAAATAGACACGTGACTCAGTTTCTCAATCACTTATAATTGTAAACGAATGTAAACATGTGCAGGGTCAACACTGGAGAAGGAAGTTGTAGAGGGAGCAGGGGGCTAACAGCATCTGCAGAACAGCAAATTTATTTCCATTTTAATTCAGAACATAAAAAAATATGGTGAATTGAATTCTCAATTTCTCAAACAAATGTGTTTGTAGAGTAAAGTAGTTGTATTTGGGTAGAAAAGTAATCTAAAATTAATACTTCATCTATGTTGGTTCAAAATTACATTTTTTCTTATTAATCTATTTTATACTGTAATCTGGTGTTTTAAAATAAATGAAAGATGACACCTTAAAAGAATACAGCTATCAAAACTCAAGAATTCATAGGTGTATTTTTGTCCTTATGGAAGAAATCTAGATTCACTAGCAATGTGTTTTAGAAATGGTGCTACTTACTTGTTTTAAAATTCTTGGCAGCATAAACCAAATCATGCTTTTAGACTAAGCTGAAATTTAAGGAAACACTACTAAGCACATTTCTGACTAGCAAAAAGGGACACTAAAGCTAATAACATCTTACATGAAGATACCCAAAGATACAGAGCATCTTTTTTATTTCAGCCTTTGTTAAAAAAAAAATGGTTTAATGAGATAATTAACACAGTTAGAGCATCTTAAAAAGTGAAAAGTCTTGGAATAGTTTTGAGTTAAAAACTACTTAGGTCAATCAGATGTTTTCAGATTGGTTGAACCTCACAGAATTTATACTAAGCTTGTATAGGTAAGATACAGCACAAAGCTCAGGCAAAGAAGCCTGACTGAAGTTGTACTTGCTCCACATAAGGCAGTTCTCCTTCTGCACCATGGTCCAGGTCCACATCAGTGACATGAAGTCTTTGTAGTTAGGACAAGCATCTTTGTATCACTTCTTCAGCTGTCAGCAGGGCCTCTGCAAGTGGGGCAAAAGAGATTGCAACTGCTTTCTGGCAGCTGGTAACAAAGGGAGAGGAAAGACAAGAAGAGGGAGGCAAGGAGACAGTGGCAGAAGCCTTTGGAGAAGAAAAAGGAGGAAAGGAACTGCACCTAATGGGACATGGAGCACATATCAAAGGGTTAGGAGACATCACTGTAAAAGACTTGGACCACTGGCTGACATAACACTAATGCTGCTAGCAAGTATTTCTGAAAATTCAAGATGAGATTTCAAAAGGCTGAAAAAGCTAAGATGCTACCAATCTTCAAAAGAAAAAAAAAAGGAAAGAATAACAAATTAAAACAAAATAATAAATTAGTAGCAGAAATTATCAAAATATTTGTAAATATTAGGAAGATACTGAATAACTGCTAACTCAATTTTTTTTTACACATCATGGCATGTCTGCTTTTATAACAAACAATTTCAAATTTCTAAAGACCTTTGAAAATCGTTCAGCTTTTTAAACCAAGTATTTTTAAGATGAACAATGTTCATTTCTCCTGAATGGAAAAATCATTATTGCACCAGTACTCTAGAAAGGCTATGGTATGTCATGCTTTCAGCGGGATACCTGGGAAGATGTTCTCAGAATATGTTTGTTCTATTTAACTTGTACAGATAATTTTTTAAATTGGTAAAAACCAAAGGAGTATTTCTAAAAAATTGAACTTAGAACAATGCACTAAAAATGAGACAACATGCTAGGAACTAATTGTGTTTTACTTGAATAAAGGTTCTGTGAATAATAAACACAGATTTAAGCTGAAATTGCATGCACAGAAGATATCCTGAGCTTTCGGGCACTCTATCAAGCTTCCAGTACCACACTTAAATTCAAAAGACAACTACACAGTATAAAAAAGTTTAACATTTCAAATCCTATTTTTCCTCTTAATTCCTTATAATTTGCTGTCTGAATTATAGTTTTCCACTACCTTGGTGGACTTACAGATGATCTGATGGGGACATTTCAGGCCAAAGATCAAGCAGAGCTTTATTACTACAGTTTATAAAACATAAACCAGACATTTTACTTATTCAAAATGTAATTATCTTTTAGACTGCTATGAATATGAGCTTATAGCTGGTATCCTTTAAAAGCTTAGGTTAAGGAGCCCATATTTATTGGTGTCATTGAGATAATTGCATTTGATTTTCTTTGCTGGCTGTAAGAACTTCCAGTAGCAATTTTATTATCTGACCTAAACGTATAAATGATTAGCAAAACGTGACTTGGCAAGTGGCAGTTTAAACACTGCCTGCAGCCCATCATGACTTAAAAGACATAATACATTTTTAAAATAAAGCTCTAGAGATGAAATGCTGGTCTCCTTCCTGCTGGGAAGAACTCCAGCATAAAGACGGCAAGACATTGTCAGGAAAAAAAACCAAGATGATACTGAATACGAATGTTTTTATGCCAAACAGGAACAGGCACCCAGCTGGCATATATGATCATCACTAGAGATTAATGCAGCTCCAGCCTGCGTTAGTTTTAATATGAGACTATTTTTCAAGCTTCTGCACTAGGTTAACATTTAGCCTCACTGAACCTGGAGAGAGAGTGCCGGTGTCAAACGAATAGAATTAAAACAACACTGATCTCATTGTAAGCAACAAATTATATGCTGGCGGAGAATGGAGAGCCCACAGAGGAGGCATCCACAATGTGGAGTCAGCAAACTGGGGTGCTCCTCACTTCTGCAGCGTCATTCATTATGTGAGCAGGAAAAACAGCTGCAGTCACTCAGTATTATGGTTCTTGGTAAAACTTACACCATTCCCTTTCTGCATCCATCCATATATATTAGTATGAGAGTCTTAAATGGCGTGCGTTAGAGGCAGAAGTGCCTTATGTAACGAACACCGTCTTTATGGTGCACACAGTGGTACAATCCTTTCTGGGAATTTAATCCCAATATGTTGGCCTAGAACAGTGTTACAATTTTTGTCCTTTCATTTCCCTCCCTTCCCTTATGTGTTGCTCAGTGAGTCCCAAACTCAGCTGCCCAACATTTCTGCATACTCTTATTTACCATTTGCTGTGAACGAGAACTTCACAGAACTGCAGTACAAAATTTTATTAGAGGGTATCTCATTTTGAACTGCCTATTCCCTGAGCAAGTGTATCTCGTAAAGATCTTCTATAACTTCCTATTATTCCAAAAGGCTAATGTGTGCTTGTCTTTTGTTTACTGATTATTCTTCATTTCACAAAAACATCACTTCTTCAAAACTAGCTCTCCGGTACCCACAAAAACTCCTGAATCAGTGAAGCATTGTAGCCTCCCTCCCCGGTACAAAGAAAACAGTATATCCTACACAATTCATGGCAACCATACAGCCTTTAGCCAATATAAATATTATTATGAAAACTTTTTTTACTCAAGTAAAAACGCAAGTGATTTGCAGGTTACATTTAAAGGTAAGACCAGATGAAACAAAAAAAAATATGGTGACACCACTGACAAAACTATTAAAAAGTTGGAAGAATTACAATACAGGAAATCAAGTGCTAACAAAATAGTAAATTCCAAAGGAGGCTGCTAGCTGAATCCAGACTACTGGACTGAAAGCGATTAGTACTTAAAACAAATTTCAAAAAACTCATAGCAAAAGGACAAAATATTAGGAAAATACAAAAAAAAAAAACCACCCAGAAACTTAACAGGAAGTTAAATGTTTACTGTGGAAGCAGCATTTTAACTATTATACAAAGATGTATTATGAATAACTCAAAGAACAGTTTGTGTGGACAAAGACTACTATTGTTCTCCTTGTCATACTAATCCTTCTAATTAACCACAGAGATCATAAACAAGGGAAAGGGTCTTGTCACTTAGCTTGACAATATTTGCATGTGTTCTCCATATTCTTCCTACTTGGTACATTCATATTTGTAATCCATGTAAGGCTAGCATTCAATTCAAGATTAAGGCACTTAATTAAGACAGAAATATTGGGTCAAATAGCATTTAACACCTTCACCTGGAGGACAGGACAGAGTACTCCCTCAGCAAGTTTGCAAATGACACACAATTGAGAGGAGTGACTGACACACCAGAGGGTTGTGCTGCCAGAGGAACTTCAACAGCCTAGAGAAATGCATCAATATAAACCTCAGTTCAATAAAGGGAAATGCCGAGACCCACATTCAATATAACTCGACTCACGCCAGTGCAAGCTGGATGCCAAACAGCTGGAAAGCAGCTTTGCAAAACGAGACTTACCAGTTCTAGAAGAAAACAGGTAAACCATGAGCCAGCAATGTGCCTTTGTTGCAAGCCTCCTGGGCTGCATGAGGATGAGTGTTGCCAGCAGGTCAAGGGAGGTGATTCCTCCCCTTATTCATCACTGGTGAGGCCACATCTGGAGTGCTGTGTCCTCCTCTGTGCCACACAGTAAAGGAGAGGCACAGACATACTGGAGAGTCCAACAAAGGGCCACAAGGATGATTAAGGGACTGGAGGACCTCACATATGAGG
The DNA here is from genome assembly GCF_036417535.1 of Chlamydotis macqueenii. Taxonomy (NCBI): domain Eukaryota; kingdom Metazoa; phylum Chordata; class Aves; order Otidiformes; family Otididae; genus Chlamydotis; species Chlamydotis macqueenii. The sequence continues at coordinate 28,269,371 of NC_141558.1, forward strand.
AAAGGCTGAGAGAGTCCGAATCAGAATAGTTTGGGTTGGAAAGGACATTTAAAGGTTATCTAGTCCAACTCCCTTGCAAGAAGCAAGGATATCTCCAACTGGATCAGGTTGCTCAGAGCCTCATCCAACCCGGCCTTGAACATTTCCAGGGATGTGGCATCCACCACCTCTCTGGAAAATCTGTTCCAGCATTCTACAACCCTCAGTGTAAAAAAAAGTTTCCTAATATCTAATCTAAATCTACCTCCCTCTATTTTAAAATCATTACCCTCATCATATTGCAATAGGTCCTGCTGAAGAGTTTCTCCCCAGCTTTCCTGTAGGCCCCCTTGAGGTACTGGAAGACCACTATAAAGTCTCCCTGGAGCATTATCTTCTCCAGGCTGAACAGCCCGAACTCTCTCAGCCTGGCCTCATAGAAGAGATGCTCCAGCCCTCTGATCATCTTCATGGCCCTCCTCTGCACTCACTCCAACACCCCTATATCCTCCTTAGGTTGGGGGCTCCAGAACTGGACACAGTACTCCAGGTGGGGTCTCACCAGGGCAGAGTAGAGGGGGAGAATCACCTCCCTCGACCTGCTGGCCACGCTGCTCTTGATGCAGCCCAGGATGCAGTTGGCCTTCTGGGCTGCAAGCACACATTGCCAGCTCATGTTGAGCTTCTCATCCACCAGCACTCCCAAGTCCTTCTCCTCAGGGCTGCTCTCAATCCATTCCCGCCCAGCCTATATTTGTGCCTGGGATTGCCACGACCCAGGTGCAGGACCTTGCACTTGGACTGGTTGAACTTCATGAGGTTGGCACGGGCCCACCTCTCCAGCCTGTCAAGGTCCCTGTGGATGGCATCCCTCCCTTCCAGCATGTCGACCGCACCACACAGCTTGGCGTCACTGGTGAACTTGCTGAGGGTGCACTCTATCCCACTGTCCATGTCACCAACAAAGATGTTGAACAGGGCTGGGCCCTGAGGAACACCACTCGTCACCAGTCTCCACCTGGACATTGAGCCGTTGACCACCACTCTCTGAGTGCAACCACCCAGTCAATTCCTTACCCACCAAGTGGTCCATCCATCAAACCCATGTCTCTCCACTTTAGAGAAGGATGTTGTGCGGGACAGTGTCAAATGCCTTGCACAAGTCCAGGCAGATGACATCAGTTGCTCCTCCCTTGTCCACCAATGCTGTAACATCATCATAGAAGGCCACCAAATTGGTCAGGCACGATCTGTCCTTGGTGAAGCCATGTTGGCTGTCACCAACCTCCTCCTTGCTCTCCATGTGCCTTAGCATGGTTTCCAGGAGAATCTGCTCCATGACCTTTCCAGGCACAGAGATGAGGCTCACCGGCCTGTACTTGCCCGAATCTTCCTTGTTACCCTTTTTAAAAATTGGGGTTATGTTCCCTCTCTTCCAGTCATTGGGAACCTCACCAGACTGCCACAACTTCTCAAATACAATGGCCATCATCTTGGCGACTTAATCCGCCAGTTTCCTCAGGACAGTTGGGACTGTTTAGCCTGGAAAAGACAAGGCTTAAGGGGGATCTCATCAATGTCTACAAATAGCTGAAGAGAGAGTGTAAAGAATATGGACATAGACTCTTCTCAGTGGCATCCAGTGACAGACAGGACAAGAGGCAGTGGGGACAGGAAATTCCATTTAAACATAAAAAAAGCACTATCATTGTTTTTTTCTACCTAAGCCATTAAACTTTTTTTCCTTCTGTTCTTTTTAATCAGGTGGTCTTCACATGGACTTTTGTGTTGTATGTATACTTTGCTATTCTGTTTTCTGTATATTTTGCTATTCTGTTTGAGTCTGTTAAATGACCAAAAAGGAGACACTAAAGAAAATTATTTTTATTTCCTCCTCGCAACCTCCAGACCTTGCAAAGACCATCTGAAACAAACCAGTTCTGCAGAGTTAACTCCATTTGCCTTAACAGTATCATTTTTTTCATTACCATTATCACTGTACCACTATAGTACAGCAAAGAACTGCATTCCTTAGTGATGGAGTTTGGTTTCTAGAAGTGTAACTTGTTACCTACCTTCACATACTGTGTTATACGTACAAAGACTTCTCCCTATTTCATATTTTTTACAGTTCTAGAAGAAAAGTGATGTTAAACATAACGGTAAGTGAGGATCTAAAGAGTGAAAAATGTGGCCTTGACATTAATGTACACTCAGTTTCCACTATTCTGTGTATGCTCTGCACCAGATGTTTAAAGGTAGAATGCTGTCACCATGATCATGCTCCTAGTTTGAGCATCAACAGCAAATGTTCTAATAAAAAAAAAAGTTAAACTCTTAGAGAAGACCATGTTTCCAGATACCAGGGAAAAACAAAATACATTATCTAATGTCAAAGCAAAAATTCCAGAGACAGACAAAGCCTTTCTTCAAAGGGAGCTGTGTGGCAGCTATGCCATGTCGACAGAGGAACACACTTATCAGTCTGGTGCTAAAAGACTCTCAGCTGGGTCCTCAGTAAATCTTCCCTGAATTGCCCTTTCCCACTGAAAGAGCAAGTAGCAGTAGTAAGATAAGAGCACCAGGAATAGGCGTTATAAAGCAAGCATCTGAAAAATGACAGTTAATAAAAAAAAAAATCTTCTATTATGGAAAAAGTTGGATTATTAAGGTGTAATTAACAGCCAACGAGGTAACATATAACAATGTGACACCATCCCTAAGTCATTTAACTTCTTATGGAGAGGATTTAATGTCAGTAAAGTAACATTTTTCAACAAAAGCACAGTTCTGGCTTTTGTCAAGCAGCAAAAAGTCATGTCAGGTGTATGTTTGTGTGGTGTGCTCCTGCATACCCCTGTTAGCATTTTCTCAGCATGATAAGATGCATTTTCAGAACTCCTCCTGTTGCTGATGCAAACAATTTTTCCCTTGCAGCTTCCATCACATAACACTAAAATACACGTGTAAAAGCTTTCCTGTTTCTGTGACCTTACTGAAACCCTATGTTTGCCTTAAGACTTTGCTGCTGCTACTGTCTTATCTTTTGTAGCCTTTTTATGACTGCAAACAGCAATATAAGGAACACTCCTCTCCTATTTATCAACTTTCTCACCTGTTCTCACTTTTTCTTCTCTTGCAGTTCATTTCAGCTACATGCTGTCTTGGTTTTACTTCCTACCAACCCGAACCATTCTATGATTCTATGATTCTATGATATACATGCTTGTACTCTTACACTAGCTTCCCTTCCAATTATTTCAACCTTAATTGTCTAGCTTGTCTCCTATCCCTCTTATGTCAAGTCTCCTCTATTATCCCAGCCTGTGGTAGCTGTTCAGTGACAACTCAGCCTATTCCCCTGCTGCCATTCTGCATCTTTGACTACCAATCTAAGGGTCTGAGGTTTTGTAGATTTTTCTTTAAATATTTTTACTCACACAATTCAATTCACATGGACTTACTTGCTCTTCAGGGCACTTATTCAACTAAGCTCTGGTTTTCTCTTCTCAAAAACTTTTGTTTCCTCAAAAGGAAACTGATATTATCCAGCCTGGCATTCTCCCTTCTTTTCTGACTGTCCTGCCAATCCGTTATCAGCCTTTTTTTTTCTGCAAGCCTGTAAATTAATAATTTTAATATATCAGTGTTTATTTAACTTGAAAAAAAAACCCAAGGTGCTGGTTTTAAAGAAGGACATTTGATAAGCATGCAGGCTCTTATTGTATTTTTGCTTAGTTTTTTCCAATGTTTTGAAATTAGTACCTCACCTCTAAAAATATAAGCAAGAAGAGTGATTAAGATACCTGTTTTACAGCTTAATGTGCTTGACATTTGTTGAAGTCAAAATGCAGTGTGTGGGTGCACAAAAGGCAGAATAAAGTCAGGAGTGGACAGAAGCAGCTTGCTATTAAAGAAACAAATAAAAGCCTAGAAAAAGATAAGTGTGTTGCAAGAGGTACACTAAGAAGGACTGGATTACATTATGTTGCAAAAGAAAGTGTAGTACAGTCTGGATCCTATTGTAAGCGAAGGAAGGCCTTCCTTATCCAGATCAGGATGCACTGGTTACTGACTGGTACACCTGCAGAGATAATCAAGAACAACTTCCAAAGATATTAATGGAGAGAACAGTTGGAGATATGAAGGGTTCAATACTTAACTAGAACAGACCAAAGGCTATCAAAGCAAACAGACCTATTGCAGATGGCAATGGAAAGTGCCTTCATGGACATGTCCACAGGAAAGAGCTCAACCAAACTGAAACTTTGAATGATCAGGTAATATGAACAGAGCGTCACTGGGGCGGAGGGCATCTCCAGAACAGACTCCAAATCTTGCTTGTGGAATTTACAGTGTCACAGTGATCAGTTTCCTGACAAACAAGTGATAAACAACATTTATACATACGACCACACTACGTTCCCATAGCACCTCACACCTTCCTCCTAGAGCTTGTAATCTAGGTGAAAAGGGCATCACATGACATGGGACTACAATTCAGGAAAGGGAAAGTGCAAGAATTATTTAAAAGAACAATAAAACGAATGCAAAAATAAAAAATTTTTAGGTGCAAGATCCTTATTAAAAGGTGGAAAATACTGAGTGACTTATTATGCAAATATACATATATAGTAAGTAGCAGATACAAGGAGTTTTTTCTCCTCTGTCCACTATGCAGCCTAAGTAACAGGCTTCCAAACATCCAGTTCATGGGGAAAAAGCACTACAGGGCTTTTGTACCAAACAGGCACATCTCCTGGGACTCAGGACATCTATGAGAAGCTCCCAGTCTGATTGCAGATTTTGCCTCCTGATCTGGCAGTACGGGCCCTGCTAAAAAGTCTCTCCATCTTACTTATAAGGCCCCATTTTATACAGAAAGGCTGCTATAAGGTCTCCCCGGAGCCTTCTCTTCTCCAGGCTGAACAGCCTTAACTCTCTCAGCCTGTCCTCACAGGAGAGGTGCTCCAGCCCTCTGATCATCTTCATGGCCTCCTCTGGACTCACTCCAACTGGTCCATGTCCTTCTTATGTTGGGGGCTCCAGAGCTGGACACAGTACTCCAGGTGGGGTCTCACCAGGGCAGAGTAGAGGGGCAGAATCACCTCCCTCGACCTGCTGGCCACGCTTCTTTTGATGCAGCCCAGGATGTGGTTGGCTTTCTGGGCTGCGAGCACACATTGCCAGCTCATGTCCAGTTTCTCATCCACCAGTATCCCAAAGTCCTTCTCCTCAGGGTTGCTCTCAACCCATTCATCCATCAGCCTGTGTTGATATTGACCCAACCCAGGTATAGGGTCTTGCATTTTGCATAATGCCTGATGTCCATGTGAAAGTATCTAATTGTTTGTTAAATTGATACAGTATTTTTGACACACTTAAAAAGAATAGCAAAGTGGAGATTTTTGTAAAGAAACACCTACTATAGAAAGTTTTGTATTTTTAAGGGTAGACTTTGGCAGAGGAGGTGGAAATATTTAAGGCAGCTGTAATCAAAATTCATTCAAAATAAGAATTTGTCTCAGATGATGTGAGTAACACAATTTCTGTAACATTCACATTTTTGCATGAGCTCAGGAAAGTAACAAGATACCCTCAACGCAAAAAGCCCACAACATTCAAGTGTGGCTCAATTTTCCCTGACAAACTGTATTGTGGACTAGCAAAGACCAGATTAAATCTAGCTTTTGTTATTCAGAATTCAAATAGAATAAAAACTTGTGTTAAATACTGCAATGTGAAAAATGAAAAACAGTTCAAGCATTCAAATTCAAACAGAAAAATAGCTTTAGCAAAGCAGGAAAATCACTCTTAACCATGTAACTGAATTCTAGCATTTTGCTCTACAGCTGTATTTTTCTTTAAAAAAAAAAAAAACCAACAAAAAAACAAAACCAAAACAAACAAACAAAAAAGTATGGTTAAATTATATCCCCACTGTAAGGGCTGCCTGAACAGAATTCTCCTGGAAAGCTGCTGGCTATGAGAAGAGCTACTTGGGACAGCAATATAGCATACATTTGCCATTTAACTCTGGAGTCCTGATTCAGTGTTTAGCACAGTCTTTCTTCATGCACAAACCCTATATATGCAGCTAAAACGTTCAATTGTAAGCTTCTTCCTTACTGCAATGGAGTGACATCTGACAAGTCTGACACAACAGACACTCGATAACCAGCTTTTCACTGATTTTCCTCCTCAGGAATTTTAGTGGCATCTTTTAGAAAAGGCTAAGTTTTTTTTTTTTTCCTATTAGTTTTACCAGAAAGCTTCAGGTTTTCTTATCTGTTCTCAGCTAAGCAACATCTGAACTCATTATTTTTATTTGACATTTATTATCTTCTTAAATACTGTCATACTTAATTCCACCACTCCTAGACTCTGGTAGAACTCAGTGCTTTCTATAGTGTCAGAAGAACATAACATAATATTTTTGAAGTAGGCTTTTTTCCAATAAAATGTCAGTGAGGTCATTGTTCCTAAAACCCATCTTCAGAAGCTCATGACATTTTGAATAATTTTCATTTAACTCAAGTAAGGGAAAGAAAACATGAAACTGCTAGAAATCATGAAGAATACTAAACTCCATTTACATTTTATCTACACTGTTTAAAATAAGATTGACAATGTAGAACAATGTGAATATTATCTAAGGATGAAGAACACTTTTTTTCAACAGTAGGAAGACTAACCATCATAGGGTAAGAGAGAAACTAGAATTAGAATGTGGGGAAAGAGGCTCAGAAAAGGGCTGATTGAAGACTGTTTCAACTATTAGATTTTGATGAGACAGCTTGAATTTGGCACATAAACAAGTCCATCCGTTTCAGATTGTAGCTACATGAAGATGTTTTATAGAGAAGTCAAACCTCACATGGGAGGAGACCAGAGGTAAAATTAAAAAAAAACCCATGGTAACTAGATGCTGCAGCAAAGAGCTCAACCCAAAGTACAATACACCCATTGGTGTCTTCCAAGAAGATCCATTTTTATGAGGCTAAGACAACAAAATCTAGACAAAGTACACAAATCTTCAAAGATTTGGAATATCCCTGGAAAGAGTCAGAGAGCTGAGTTAAGACTCAGGAAGCAAATGCAGGATAGTCAGAAAAATTAACACAGTAAATTTAACAGAGATCATTGTAAGAACGAGACAATAACAAAGCTGTGTGTCTCATAAGTAGAAAAAAAGGTACAAATGTGCCTTGGAATAGTGAACTGTGTAATGAAATGCCACCTAATCCAGCAGTCTGAAGGAACCACTCCTGTCCAAAGTACACCAGCAGCAAATCTAAATACCGAGTAATGAGAAAAGCAAGTATGTAGTGAAATGATCTCAATTTTCTAAGTATTGTGGAATAAAGATGACCAAAATGGTCACATATCATCTTGGAGTACTGGAATAGCCCAAGAGTTCAAGGGCCAACAGTTTCTGTATTTTGGGTGTAATTAAAACAAAGTGTTACTATACTTAAACAAGGTTCTATAGGAGACTGAAGTATCAAACTAGGTGTCCTCATAGCAATTTCAGCTAAAAGTGACCATAAATCCATCTGAAAAGATCTAGCAGTTACAATTCCTCAGAACTTGAGGGAGAAGGGGAAAAAAAATTTAAAAAAATTTTTAAAAATGTGGAGCAAAATCCATAAATAATGTGGTTTCACCTAAAACAGGGACTCCTACTGCCAGTGTTACTGAAGAGAAGATTGTTTATCACAAGATGGCTGGCAGAATAAATTTTCAACTGCTTTCCAAGATCATGATTTCTAAAAAAATATGCTAAAAGGCATACATACACATCAGCATGATTGTAGATTATGAAACGTCTATTGAAATTTATGAAACTAATATTTGTATTGAGGAAGCCAATGAGGCTTGTAGCCCATGTCAAAAATAAAGTCAAGCATAAGAAAAAAAACCTTATTGCTGTCATATGAAAAATCATTTCTCTGGAATGCCAGGGGCATGCTCCATGTTGATGGAGAGGGTGAGGAAGAAAGATGGGGGAAATCAAACCGTACAGCTGTAAGACTTTGGTATTCTTTTCTAGATGATTGTTCTCCCTGTCATGAAATAATCTAATGAAAAGAAGCTACAACGCATAATATGATCCTGCATATCAATTCTATTGGTTTACTGATCTGCTGTATCGGACATAAGATGTTCTGTAGTAAGCCATAGTTCATTGGCTCTGCTTAAGCAATGTATAGGGAAATATGGCTTAAGATAGATCTCAAATGATCAGTATCCCCGACTTTAAAGTGAAAAAAGGTTAAAATAAAAATATGCCTCTTAAAATGCTTTTGGAGTCTGACTCTGATCCATAGCAAATACTAGTAAAGAATGGCACAAATCATGAACAAAATGTCAGCACGTAAAAATTTAACAAAAATCATTAGCAGTAAGTGCAACTAATGCAGGAATCTATACCTCAGGATTTTAATTTACGTAAGGAAAGAAAAGTGAACAAACACCACAATCTGACTTGGAATGCTAGATGTGGTCAATATTTCACTTAAGTCAAACTGGTTAAGTTTATCCTTTGGAACCTGGGAACAAGTCCCAGCTCTGGTCTTGATCCAGCTCAATGCTGGGACAAGGCTACAGCATGTAACATCACTTCTCTCTATGCCAAATCTTGGTTTCCTTGAGAAACAAAAGCATGTGATAGGGAAGAGAGTAGCACTATACTCCAAAAGGTAGGCTGACCTACACAACCAGGGGAAATAAGAATGCAGTGCTTACAAAGCAATACACCTACCTCACAAATGAGATGAAAGCAGCACATAGCTACATGTGTCAACGCTAGCAACAGGAAAACAAATATTTTACCTGTAATTTGAGTTATCTCCCATATGACAGCTAGAGTATAGTTTGCTAAGCAATATGGGGAAAAAAAAAGTAAAATCTTATTGCATTGTATCTCTTCCTAATTTTCACGCTAGTTCTTTGTTTTAAAGCAGTAAATGAAGCTGAATTATGTTTTACTACTTCAAGGGGTAAAGCTAGCCAGAAAAGCCTTACAGCAAATAAATTGTAACATAGCCTTCCAATGTTTTATGAAATGTGCATATATTTTAATGTCATATTTATTACCTAAGATGAGAAAACTAACCTTGAAACCTGAATGACCCAATTATAGTCATTCCCATTATTTTCTTTTACCATGCAAGTAAGATGCAAAAAACTGATAGTATAGCAAAGCAATCTCACCTCAGAATTGCCAGCCCCCTTTTTTAACCCACTGCTTTATACAATCTTTTTATTATTCGCAGTTTGAAGTTGGTTTTCTGATCTCAAAATATTTCATTTCAGTTTATGGATAGGACAGAAGTTAGTTTTAAAGATGTAGGACAGTTTGCTGCTTGTGAATTGGTGCTCATATCACTGCGAAGGCTGCTGCTCTCTACTCAGCCACAGACTCCACAATTTAATGCTTTCTCAATATAATCTCAGCATAACCTTCCTTCTGTGAAACCCCATAAGGCTGGATAAAGTGTTCACCATCATCTCCTTCTTGGCCAGAGAAATTACTGATTTTGAGCATGGTGGTGTTTTGGTTTAACCCTAGTCAGCAATTGAGTACCACACAGCTGCTCGCTCATGCTCCCTCTCCCTACAGGATGGGGGAGAGAATCGGGAAGAAAAGAAAACTTGTGGCTTGAGATAAATACAGTTTACTAGGATAACAAAAGAAAAGACTACATAGATATATAAAAATAATGATGATAATAATGGGAATAATAAATATACAAAATCAATGATGCACAATGTCTCACCACTCAATGACTGATACAATCTGTCCTGAGCAGCAATCATGGAATAAAAAAATGAAAATGATCCTGGAATGATTCCAAATAGCGAGAAAAAAAAAAGTGAGCCAGCTCACTGGCCCACTCCCACTTACATACCGAGTATGACATTTATGACATGGAATACTCTCTTTGGCCAGTTTGGGTCAACTGTACTGGCTATATCCCTCCCAGATTCCTGCACCTGCATATTAGTGAGGCCTGGGAAGCTGGACAGTGTCCTTGGTCTCTTTAGCAACAACTCATATCATCACAGTGTTTATCAACATTCTTCACATACCAAATCCCATACAAAATCCAAAACACAGCAGCTCCTGGGAAGAAAATTAGCTCCATCGCAGCCAAAACCAGGACAGGTAGTGCTCATGTACTTTGAGCCATACTTCTGGCAGAAGATTAATTACATCTAATTCGGAGCAAGTTTTTCCTCTATGGATGTGACACACAAGGGGAGTCACCATTTCTGGAACAGTCAGCCTTGAAGTACACATCACCAAGAGAATACCATCTTCTTTTCAAAGGAGTGTTAGCACTGTTACACTGAATTAACCATGCACTGAGGTACGGACACAGGGCTATGGTCTACAAGCATGAAAAATAAAATTATGGAAGTGAAGATTTTTCCATAAGACAGTGCACTAGTCTACTGCTATTTTATTAAATACATCACTTTTTTTTAGGTTTTATATATATATATATATATATACACACACATATAGTAACTATTTATCTGCTTTCACAGATGAGTATATACTAAGTCAAGTATATCACTTAGATAAGCATTAGGTCCTTTAAAGGGGGAAAAAAAAGGTAATTTAATGTCCATTTGGACATCTTTCATGTGTTCTGTTCTGTCTTTCTGAGTTCTCCCCATCAACCAATCCTCCTCTCTCGTAAAGAGAGGCTATCCAGTCACCTGCCTTCTTCCTCATCACAACGCCTTCTGCTCAACACTTCTGACATCCTTCTCCAGCAAAGCTGCCAGCTTTACTCTCAGCTCAAGTCTCCACAGGAAAAAAATAAAACACCTCCTCCTCTTCATGGAGCTTTTGAGGATAGAAGAGTATAAAACAGAATGGAAGTGGCTGAAGGTGGGAAGTTCACTCATTACATTAGCTGCTTAGAGGAAGGCTGGGAGAGGCATCAGCTACCAGGGGAAGATAATGCAAAGGAACATGCTGGAAAAGCAGCACTGAAATGGCAGAATCTGGACAGTCCTTCTCTTCTGTAACATGAAGATCACTGAGATAAATAAATAAAAGTCCAAGTTCCCAGCTCATAACACTAGTATACTCCAGTCCAAAGTCCGAAGGCTCTATTATGTAGAGAAGGAAACTCCATATCTAAAACTTCAATCTGTTCAATGTTACAGTACTATCTTTTAAAATAAAAATAATAAATAAACTATTAACTGGCTAACTATAGTATTCCGAAAGGACTGCTGTCAATGTTACTACAAGGAAGATCTCAGTTGCTGTTTATTGTAACATTGGGAGCATCTCTGTAAAGTAGATTGTTGTGTTTAATTACTGCATAATTTAATACATATTATGTATGGCAGACATCTATAGTGTGTCTCAGAACACATGAGATACAATGGTATCAAAATTATGTAACTGTTCAAGAAGCTTTTCAGAAAGACTTAAACCTCATTTTAATTTTTCTTAAATAACCAACTGCATTTTGAAGTGCTTATTAGCAGCTACTTTTATCTATCCATTTTAATTTAATAAAACTTTATTAAAAGCTTCCAGAAGTCCTTATTAAAGGTTCAATATTTCTAGCTTTCATCAGTTCCTTAGAGCTAAAGTAACTGAACATTTTATACCTGTTAAACTATAATTTAATTCTTCACTTCATTGTTTTAATTTTCTTCCCTATAGCCTTTTCTGTACTGGCACTCCCTTCTCTCTCAATTTCCCTTACAATCTTCCATTATTTTTCTCCCCTTTTTTGACCTTTCGTGCATTTTCTGTTCCTTTTTCCCCTCATTCTTCTCTCTTTCCATCCTACTTTTTCATTTTTTATAAAAAAAAAAAATCTTTAAAGGCTGTGAGAAAGGACAGAAGTGAACTGTCAAGAACTGGAAAGTTGCAGACAAAATTGGTATTAGCTTCTTATTTTCTTTTTTTTTATATTTCACTCCAACTCAGGACTTCTTACTGTCTGGATGGATGTAGAATCACATCAAGCTCATCCTTTGTGTCTAAACCAAGCTGGTTGATTTCCGCTTTCTGATGAAGACATCTTCCACTTTCAACCCAAGAAGCACTTGGATAGCTGAAAGTACAAATAATCCTTATTAAAAACAGTATTATCTCAAAGTTTTTGTAGTAGTCTTCTCCCTTGCACCTGAAATGTCATTTCAGATGACCCACACACTTTGGGGCAGCAAGAAGCTGGTCCTGTATTAACACCTTTTTGTCATGCATAACTCATCATGAACTATTGTATATCCACATTACCTCACAGTTTAGTCTTCCAGAAAAGGAAAAGTAACAAAATAAGCAACGTGAGCACCTGTTTTCCCACATTCCCTGCTGACCTATGGATCCCTTTGCTTTCCCACTGATCACTAAAACATTTCTTACAGGACTTTGCACAGCATGATTTGTTGGCATTTACACTAAACCATTTGCAGCAAGCAAAGAACAAACCAACCACCCAAGTAAGAGAGCACCACAGCAGCTTGAGAATCCCTAACAAAATAGAATTAGAATAAATCACAGGACATTCTGCAATAGTGTATTTACAGATGCAGAACAATCTTCTCATTAAGTAGGAGTGTGCAGGATCAGGAAAGAGATTCCACATAATGTAAGAACTGAGCATGGCAGACTACCTACCAACGGCTTTTGAGCATAAGAATAAATGGATATATAATTAATATATTTACCCTGATCTACGAGTATGAGGATGAAGTTCTTCCCAATTTTAAAGTGTGCTAAAGCAAGCCCACTAGTTTGCATACAAATATGAGTGAAATAATTGCAAACATGTACCTGTGGGAAAGCTAAATCTATTGGTAGCTGTACAGTCCTATGGATACGCCAGGATAACACGCATCATTTAGCAAAATTAACTCTCTATTTTCCTGTTGAACAGTTATCTGGAGACAGGGTAGGAGACGGGTCGTCTCTGGAATTCTCCTTCACTTTATCAGCAGAAAAGCCAGTAAGCCACTGAAGGGTTTGGTGCTGCTCATTTCAGCAGAACTGGGGAAACATCAGTTTAAGTTGCAAATTGGAAAGTTAGGGAGCCAGCTTCATAGCTGCAGCAAATCAGCATAGCGCTAAGTATTTAGGAAAAATAATGTCTCACTCTTTCCCCAGCTAGAGCTCAGACTCTCACCCCAGAGGATATGTGGCACAACCCCCAGACAACTTCAAGGAGTTCTTACCATAATCTCAAAAGAGTCAAAATGCAAGAAACAAATTTGCTTAGAAATATTTTGAAAAACCAGCAATATGAGCCTACATTATTGGAAATACAGAGCATAAAAATTTACACCATGAGAAGTAAGAAGGTAACTTGAAATTTTTCAACACCCAAAAAGCAATTTTCGAAACCTATACTCACAGTCACTGATTTCACGGCAAGTTCTTTAACTTCAAGCATTTGAAAGAGAGCTTCAAAACATTCATTTGAATCCTAGGGAGCATTAAACTAGGGGAATATGCCAAGAGGGGATTTGTGCTCACATCTGTGTGCTCCAGTGCTCACACCTCCTAGGAAAAATATTTTTCCTCTAATTTGCAGTGTTGACCTTTGGAAGTTGACTGATTATAAGCCAGGGCCTTTGTTCTCTGCTTTTGGTTTTGCTGAGGTCATACCTGCCTTCATCAGTTAGCAAATCTAAATTGCTTCTGCTATACAAGAAGCAGAATTCTATTCCTTCCCGATCCAAAGCCAAGCTAAAAGGAAGAATGCAGATTTGAATAAATCTTTTAGAGACTAGCATTATGTATTACTTTTCCAATAGCTACATCAATGTCCAGCATTCAAAGTATTTCATAAATCAAAAGCTTTTGAAGTTTACATCTTTCGGTGTAACCTTTACAACAAGAAGTAAGTCCAGCAGGTTCCTGGAACGCGTGGACGATAACTTCCTCCTGCAGGCGATAGAGGAGCCGACAAGGAGGGGTGCCATGCTCGACCTTGTGCTCACCAACAGGGAGGGACTGGTGGGGGATGTGAAACTGAAGGACAGCCTTGGCTGCAGTGACCACGACACAGTGGAGTTCAAGATCCACGGGGCAGCGAGGAAAGTACATGGCAAGCTCTCTGCCCTAGACTTCAGGAATGCAGACTTCGGCCTCTTCAGGGACCTGATGGGCCAAGTGCCATGGGAGGCGGCCCTGGAGGGAAGAGGGGCCCAGGAAAGTTGGTCCACATTCAAGGAGCACCTCCTCCAAGCTCAGCAGAGGTGCATCCCAATGAAGAACAAGTCAGGCAAAAAGGCCAGGAGGCCTGTGTGGATGAGCAAGGAGCTCCTGGAACAACTGAAAGTAAAGAAGGAAGCCTATAGAGGGTGGAAGCGGAGACAGGTAGCCTGGAAGGACTACAAAGAGGCTGTGCGAGTGGCTAGGGATCAGGTGAGGAAGGCTAAAGCCGTGATGGAATTGAATCTGTCCAGGGATATAAAAAGCAACAAGAAAAGCTTCTACAGGTATGTAACGGACAAAAGAAAGTCCAAGGAGAATGTAGGCCCCCTCCGGAAGGAAACCGGTGTCTTGGTTACCCGGGACATGGAGAAGGCTGAGGTACTCAATGACTTTTTTGCATCAGTCTTCACCGATAAGGGCTCTTGTCTCCCCACCCAAGCTGTGGAAGGCACAAGCAGGGACCAGGAGGATGAAGAACCGCCCACTGTACTCGAAGAGCAGGTTCGGGAACATCTGAGGAACTTGAAGGTGCACAAGTCCATGGGACCTGATGAGATCCATTCGCAAGTCCTAAGGGAACTGGCAGATGAAGTTGCCAAGGCACTGGACACTGTATTTGAGAAATTGTGGCAGTCTGGTGAGGTCCCCGATAACTGGAAGAGAGGGAACATAACCCCAACTTTTAAAAAAGGGAACAAGGAGGACCCGGGCAACTACAGGCCGGTCAGCCTCACCTCTGTGCCTGGCAAGGTCATGGAGCAGATTCTCCTAGAAACCATGCTAAGGCACATGGAGAGCAAGGAGGTGGTTGGTGACAGCCAACATGGCTTCACCAAGGGCAGATCGTGCCTGACCAATTTGGTGGCCTTCTATGACGGGGTGACGGCATCGGTGGACAAGGGACAAGCAACGGATATCATCTACCTGGACTTGTGCAAAGCTTTTGACACTGTCCTGCACGACATCCTTCTCTCTAAACTAGAGAGGCATGGGCTTGATGGACGGACCATTCAGTGGATAAGGAGTTGGCTGGATGGCCAAACTCAGAGAGTGGTGGTCAACGGCTTGATGTCCAAGTGGAGACCGGTCACGAGTGGTGTCCCTCAGGGGTCCGTCTTGGGCCCGGCCCTGTTCAACATCTTTGTCAGCAACATGGCCAGCGGGATAGAGTGCACCCTCAGCAAGTTCGCCGATGACACCAAGCTGCGTGGTGCCGTCGACATGCTGGAAGGGACGGATGCCATCCGGAGGGACCGTGGCAGGCTGGAGAGGTGGGCCTGTGCCAGCCTCATGAAGTTCAACCAGGCCAAGTGCAAGGTCCTGCACCTGGGCTGGGGCAATCCCAGGCACAAATACGGGCTGGGCAGAGAATGGATTGAGAGCAGCCCTGAGGAGAAGGACTTGGGAGTGTTGGTGGACAAGAAGCTCAACAGGAGCCAGCAATGTGCTCTTGTGGCCCAGAAGGCCACCCACATCCTGGGCTGCATCAAGAGGAACACGGGCAGCAGGTCAAGGGAGGTGATTCTCCCCCTCTACTCTGCCCTGGTGAGACCCCACCTGGAGTACTGTGTCCAGTTCTGGAGCCCCCAACACAAGAAGGACATGGACCAGCTGGAGAAGGTCCAGAGGAGGGCCACGAAGATAAGAGGGCTGAAGCACCTCTCTTATGAGGACGGGCTGAGAGAGTTGGGGCTGTTCAGCCTGGAGAAGAGGAGGCTCTGGGAAGACCTTATAGCGGTCTTCCAGTACCTCAAGGGGGCCTACAAGAAAGATGGGGAGAGGCTGTTCAGTAGGGCCTGTTGTGATAGGACAAAGGGTAATGGTTTTAAAATAGAGGGAGGTAGATTTAGATTGGATATTAGGAAAAAATTTTTTACAGTGCAAGTTGTAGAACACTGGAACAGGTTGCCCAGAAAGGCGGTGGATGCCCCATCCCTGGAAACATTCAAGGCCAGGCTGGATAAGGCTCTGAGCAACCTGATCTAGTCGGGGATGTCCCTGCTCTTTGCAGAGGGGTTGGACTAGACGACCTTTGAAGGTCCCTTCCAACTCTAACCATTCTATGATTCTAAGTAGATGCTGGAGTATCTGATGAACACTTCAGCAGGTGCAGAGAAATTCAAAGGCAGCAATGACCTGCCCTGTGTCTTTTAGGTTTTGGATCATGCTAGCCCAAGAAGAACTAACAGAAACGCCCACTGCCAGCAGTGCATTTGAAATTTTCAAGATGTCTTTGGTTATGTCACATGCAGCCATATATGACCATCAAAACTTTCTATCATCTTATTGAAATGTGGATGATCTTCAGTATTACCATATTAGCATTATTGTGAGTTCCACTTGATACATTTTTCAGTATTCAAACTAAAAGAGTCCTGATTTCACAAATTTTGCTGTTAAAATGGAACAGGCATAAGTTTTCCAGGAGTTTTTTTGCAGTAGTTTGGAGGTTTTTAATCTGCTGAAAGTCTTAGATAAATTTTCTTCATAGTTTTTATTAGTACCAGTCCTTTTTAGGATAAGGAAATAGCTGTACTCATTTCCAGCAGGATTCTAATTAAAATATGACAGAATTTACAGAAGACTAATAACCAGGATTATTTTTGCCTGCAAATTTAAAAAGAATATTTTTGTATTAAAAGCAATAAGAATAATCCATATTTCTTATAAAGCTCTTTTCACTTAGAGATCTCAAAGATTAGAATGAAATTCAGCATTAGTCTGCATCTTAAAGTTGGAAGTTTTAGAAGATGTTCATTGAAGGTATATAGCACAATGAAGAAACAAGTCAGAACTCCATGTACTATGCACCTCAGACCTTTACCCAAGTGTCAAGGTTTTTAATTTCTCTGGTCACACTGCATAGTCCTTATTTGTTTATACAGACAAAGACTACACTGTAGCATCATTACAGTTCCCTACTTTACACACTTCATTTTAAAAACTGTCTGCTTCCTCACGCATTCTGATACGGTGCGCTGGGATTCCCAGCCCTGCGCTACAATACCCATCCAAGGGCTGCAGAATGCAAGGTGAACAAAAGATGAATGCATACCTTCACACTGCTTCAGCAGGATCAGCTTGCAAACCACCATGCTTTTTTCTATCCTGCATGCTTTATTAACACTTCAAATACTTTAGGAAAACACTGTTCTTATTTATTTACTCTCAAAAGTCTTTAAAAGAAAAATGTATATTCTGAGGTCAGCTGTGAGGAGGCTGAATTTTCCTTCAAATTCAGCAGTTTGTTAGAGAAAAGAGATTTAAACTGAAAGAGCTAAAATCTGCTTGCTTTTGAAAGGCGCTCTTACCCTGAACTGCAGTACCGGGTAACTGCAGTGACTCTGGCAGGTCAAGAATACACTGTTTCATCTAGGCACTGTTCAGCCTACAGTACTAGGCACAGAAAGGTGTGATGTATTCCCATTTTCATAAAGCTTCGAGAGGAACTACCAAACAACAGTGACGTTTACATGTTCTAAAACAAGACCCAACACATCTCATACTTTGAGCTTGAAACCTGTGTTCTCAGATGTCATGGAGACACTGTTTTACTCTTCTAGCACTGCTTGGTGGGCTAGGTAGACGTTCAGCCTTTCTTAGGAGCTTTATGCACTGGCCACTGCTCATCGTATCAGATCTTACAGACTATTAAATAGCCCAGTATGATACAGCAAATTTGGTTGTCAGTATATACTGTCCGTGTATTGCTTAAAGGAGAAAAGCATGCATCCAATGCACAAGAATCTGACACATCTGTTGGGCCAGACAACCCCTTTCCCAGAAGGTGTTAGGATATGAAGCTCTCTTTTGGCATGTGGAGCCCAATCATGCCACCTCCTGGTTAGGAATGGCCACTCTACTCTACACATCACACAGGGGTTCCGTGCTTGGGAAGTTAACAACTCACTGAGATTTTTCTACTTGGCTAACCAGCTATTCTGCCTTCTCTTGGTACTGACTGTAAGTATTATCAATTTTACAAATCCTTGAGTTTAAAAATATCTACTATGAGGCATAAAGGAAGAGAGGATGATTACAGCACGTGTTCCCTGAATGAATACATCAAGGGGACTAAATATGAAATAAATTTACTAAAATAATTCCCAGAACAAATAAAAAACACTCTTCTCCTTCCAAGGAAAACATTCATGTTGCCAGTGCAATCTATGTTGATGAGGCTATGGCCATCCAGATAAGCCCCAGCAAATGCCTTTGACCTTCCCTTAAACAGTTGTTACTAAATTCTACTGTTTGCACTGAATTGCACCTGAAGCAGCCTACTGATTCATGTAGCACCGTTTAAAGAGTGAAGCACTTTTTTTTTTCCCCCCCAAGGGTATCAGAATCTGACCTTCAGTTATTGCATTTATATTGTTCTCTCTTTGCAAGAGAATATACTGTGTTTCAAAGTACATGTTTTCTAAGATCACGGATCAAATCATCCTAAGCTGCTTCAGATGTCTGAAAGGGAGATATAGTTTTTTTTTTTAATAACATATTTTTTTCTCCTCCTCTTAAGGAAGCCTAGCTTTTAAGACTAACAACTTAGGGTCAGCATAAACATTTACAAAGGTTGCTTTGTTATACTCATTCTAACATCTTATAGTATTTTGTTTTCCCTAAATCCGCTTATCACCTGGGATTCATCTGCATTACATTCTACAAGGCAAAAGCACTTCCTAAGATTATGAACACATACCATGTTGTCACACCACAATAAAAAAAAAACCAACCCACTCTTGACCTTTTAAAAAAACATTAAAAAGCGACACTCATCACTCATTTCTAAAATCTGCACTATATTCTACTGATTTTCATGATTGTAAAGACACTGGCTGCATCAGTCGATATATAATATTTCTATAAAGACAACCTGATAGCGCACTAATGGCAATAGTAAGATTCCAAACAACTTTAGTGAGTTTTGAACCAAGTCTGTAATGCCTAGCACATCACTGCTTTACAGAAATCTTAAGTATCTCCTATTCATCTGCAGTTTGCACCTATTACTGATTTTTATTGAAAAATATCCAAATTATAGATATATAAATCTAGTTTCTAATGAAACCAAGATATCTTAAATAGATGCTTTAAGCAGTAGTGTATTCCCTGAGTCAATCTTCTGGTTTATTTACACTGCATTTCTTAGGACAGCAAAGTAAACAATGATTAATACAAACTATTCTGTGAATATAGATTTCCTCTCACCTGATGTAAATATCAGGAAAAAAAATGAAACAATAAGGAGAAAAAAATGACTGCTCGCGGATTAATATTAATGTATGAATTTACATTAACATTTTACATTAATCTTATTTTAATCCAAAGGCTTGTTTAGACAGAGTAAACTAATAAATCTGCAAATACATTTTCACAAGCAGTTTTCAATGGAAAATTTGATAAAAATTAAGACGTATCAGAGGCCTGACTTTAGCAGGTCAGAGGCTTGACCAAAAGCCTTTCACACCTTGGCCAAAGGATACGATTGTCATATTCTGTATTGCCAAGACAAATAATTTTCATTTATCGACCTTAGTACTGCCCTAGGTTTGTAATAGAAACATACACTTATAAACTAAATCTGCCTTCCTACATGAAAAGCAAATGAATCTCTAAGAATCGAAAGAAATCCAAAACCCACAGAAGCCAATACATTAGCTGAAATCCTGAACATAAGACAAAATGAATTTGCATCACATGCACAGTTTTCAGACTAGCTAGAACAATTATTGCAGGCTTCTACGAAAAGACTGTACTAATGCTCATTGAGTGTAAAGGCTAAGTAATTCTATACCTTTTGAATAATCATGGCCTGTCCTACAAGGAGCTTTATGGCGCTGAGCTATATGAGTCTAAATGACACAACCGGACGTTTAACAAGCTCACGCTATGCCACGTGGAATAATCTAGAGACTTAACTCAAGATTAAAGTTGAAGGCCTGATTCTCATTGCCTTCAGAATGTCTGAGGTCAGTTGTACTGTCATTACAGAGAGAGAAATTAGCTACCTCATTACCCAAGTAATGCTGATATTTCCATGGGGAGAGATGCTCTTTCTTTGGCTGGCTCTTTCCAATAGGTCTTTTTCCTTTCTGTTTATATTACAAAACACATAGCTGGCTTTAATAATATACTATGCAAGATATTCCAAAGCCATACATATACATATATGCACATGCTTATATAAATACATACACAAATATAAAATTTGCTTATCCCTAAAAGTATATAGACAATTAGCTGACACTTCAGCTTATTAAAAATAGTGCTGATATAAACAAGTTTTGAACTATCAAACAGTTCCAGCTGCTTGTGGCTTTCTACATCATCCACACCTTAACAGCTAAAGTCACACACTTTTTTTTTTATATTCATAATCATAGACATCTTACACAAAGCAACAAATATTTATGTACATGCAAAAATAACACACATAAGCAGCTCATTAGCTGCCATGGTAGGAAGGAGCACTAGAACAGAGATGCTCTCTGTTCCCACTGGAGCTTTAGAGTGCTGTGGGGTAAGCACAAGTTAGGTACAAAAGGTACTGCTCAAGAACACACTCTTCATTTTTCACATTTTTCATCTGGCCAAGCATTATCTGACCTCATGCCTTGCTGAGGGTATCTGCTTACGAGAAACAGTAGAATCTTACCTAAGAAAATAACTACATGCAACCAGTTTACTATCAAATAATTTAAAACTATCCATGAAACAGTGTGATTCTTCCAGCTCTTAGGACAGCCTGGTACACAAAATAGTTCAGTTAATACAGGAAAACCCTCTCCAACAGATGGAGAATTGCCTGTTGTTTAGAGTTCAGCTACCTATTACAACTAAAAAGAGGTCTTTTGTTTTCATTGTTGACTAGATTATATTATCACAATAAATATGTTCAATGAATTTTGCAAAAGTTTGAATAAACTAATATAGACTGAGGTAAACACCACCAACCATTCACACTTCACAAATAGATGACTTATAAATGGCTTTTTAATTTCTAATAGTGTAGTAACCAGGTAGAAGCTACTTCTATATGAAACAGGCAATGACCCAGGGAGAACCACAAAGTATCTTCTCATTAAGGCCCTAGAATAGTCTTTTTGACACTAGGATCATTTTCAGAATCCATCACAGATTCCCTCTGTGATTTCTAGATAATTTATTTGTTTTATGCCTTCACGCTTTGTATCTAAGAAGCACTAGTATCTTTTTCCTCACCTTTCTTTGTGCTGTTTGGTAAGAATGCAAATCCACTGCCACAGGCAGCGTCTCTTTTCTGTGGGTTTCACCACGCATTGCACCATGGAGGCTCTAACCCAGAGAAGGACTAAAGTAAATAATTTCTATTCATCACTCAGCTGTGAGGGGTGAATAGCTACTGATTCATGTATGCATCTGACACAGGTCAACCTGTAGGACACAGACCTACATATTAAAAACACATGTGATTTGTTGCTTTAAAGTAAGTTAAGTACACCAAAGTGAGCATACTAACAAAAAAAAAAACCCAAAAAAAAAAGAAATCAAGCAAACACAAGAATATTAATGGAGAAAAACATAGGTCTTATTTTTACAAGTAAACCCAGTGTCATGAATTGAAACTGTATTTCTGGAATGCTTATCACTTGTGTGCCCTTCTGCTGTTTCACACAGCAGCATGTCTCTTCTCAACCTCAGGTTCTAGCAAATGACATGAAAAATCACAGCACTTTCAAGTCAGAGCCAACGCTTGAGGCTCCTGACTGAAGCAAAAACCTTCAAATCTACAGTTACGCATTTTATACAAAATCTACTGGCAATCAAAAAAGCTTAATATACCATAAAAATAACACCTGGCTGCTATTGCTATGTATGTAGCTGATCGCATATTATACTTCACAGAACAGAAATCCAGAGTCCGGAAGCATCGCTTCATCACAGCCATATCTTAGAAATACAGTATTACAGAGATCCTTGCACTTACTGCCTCATGTTCTTCTGGCACTCCCAAAAAAATTCTGCCGGTTCCATACATTTCCTTTCTACTTATACGCAGCAGCAACCAGTGCATTAATTCTTGTTTCCTTAGGTAGTTATATTCTCACCTTGATCAAAGTGTTTTAACAATAACCGTATGTTAGACTCTAAAACGTATCTCTAGAAAGCTTGACAGATGGTGTTTTGAAGGATAACGCCAGGTATCTGGTGTGAATCTGACATTAGCATTCCCTACAGACAACTCGCCTTCATTTTTTAAAAATCCACTAAAATATATGCGGTCCTGGTTATAATAAAGGAATGATAAAACTAATCATTTGTTCAATCTCACAGTTGCCCAGAATGCAATTTCTGCATAGACCTGATGCCTAGGAACCCTTATTTTATTCTCCTTTTTTTCAACTTTACTTCACAGACTTTCGATTTTGTCCTTAATGCATTTTCTTTCTTTCCCATGCATATGCGCAGACACTCAGTAGATACCTCCCCCCTCTGGGAAAAGGATGAACTGCAAGGTGCAAAAAAAATACATCCCTCTAAGAAATAAGGACTTTGTTTATTGTATCTTTATGAGAAAAACAACTGTAAAAAGTGGCATGGCTGCCTCTTCAGCAGTAAGGTAGCTATGGCAGAGGTGTACTAAATGTGTCAGTATTCATACTGAATTTCCAAGCTACCAAACAGGAGCGCTCTAACAAAATCTGGACTCAGTATCTTCACTCACAATCAATAAAACACATATTCAGGAAAGACAATATAAAGACTGCTGACAGAGGATGACACTTACTGCTGGCATCGTAAGTTTTAACTAGTTATGATCTTCCTTAAGCCATAAACAGAACTTCGGAAATGATTCACCACCGTGGAATGTGAGTTTATCGGAATTTGTGACTCTCTCAAGGGCCTAACCACACGTTTCTTTGCCTCAGTCAGATTTAAGGGCTTGATAGGTTGTCTTGATTTATGCACCATTCCCTACTTCTTTTTGACACTAGGTTCCAAATTTAACAGGGATTTTTAAAATGAATGTTGCATACCACAGAAGAAACAGAAGTATAAGGGGAGCTTACTGGATTGCACTTCTGCAAAAGTTGAAATGCTGTACCACAAGGCCTGCACCCAGTAACTATCACAAGCAGTTATTACAAGAGAGACCAAATTATAAACTTTTTAAAGAATCTCCAGTTGAGCCAGTTTTACTAAAGCAAGGAAAGCTGAGTGAATTACAGTGGATAACAAAACGTTACGAGCAAGTAAATTCCGGATCACCATACAAACCCAAGAGAAAAATCACCACGTCCCGGATTAAACAGTGTCATGGAATTGATAAGCCTCATCCAATCAATGCCTGACATCGCACAGTCAGCTAAAACAGAGCCACATTAACGGCGTCGCAGTATTACCCTATAAACGTTATTACCTAAGCACGGGAAACAAGCCGTAACGAGTTTAATGGCAAACCAGCATCTGTCTTTGTGTAAAGAACCCCGGGAGCCACGCGAGCCCTTCCCGCAGAGGCTGACCAACCGCAGCCGAGGCCGCGCATCTCCAGCCGGCAGCCGCGGAAGGGCGCTTCCCAAAGCGGGGAGCAAAGGCAGCCGGCGGCCGCCGCCGCGCTCCCCTCAGACCGGATCCCTCGGCGGGGAGCCCGGAGCAGGGGAGGCGGCGGGGCACACGACACCTCTGAACTTGCCCCAGCCCGGCCCCGCGGTCAAGTCCCGCACTCGGCGGAGCGGGCGCCCGCTGGCCCTGTCCAGCGCTAAGGCTGGGCGGGAGCGCGGCCCGCAGACCGGAGCTCCACCCGCCCCGCCGCGGCCCGGGGGAGCGGCGGGGCCCCACAGCGGCCGTTGGGCCGCGGCAATCGGGCGCGGAGCCTTACCGTCGGCCAGGAGGCGCATGGCGTGCACAAAGGAGGGATCCAGGCTGTCCTTCTCTGCCATCAGCTCGGGCAGGTACTTCTCCTGCTCCATCGCCCCGGGGCCGCCGCTCCTGGCCACGCCGGGGCAGCCTGCGCGGGCGCCGGCTCGCTCCGCGCCTCCGGCCGCCTCCCCGTCGCCCGCTCCGCCGCTCACTCTCGGCGCCCCGCGGCTCGCGGGTGCCCCGCGCCGCCCCGCGCCACTCCCGCGGCGGGGCGCTGCCCTCGGCGCCGCCTCCGCCTGCCCCTCAGCGCCGCGCGGGGGGGCGGGGGCCGGGGCGTTGCGCGGGTCGGCGTGTGCCGCTGTCCGCCCGCCTCGCGCTGCCTATGTCCCCCCCCCGGCCCCCCCCTCCCTCCCGCCAAGTGAGCGACCCTCGCCCACCGGCGGCTTTAACTAGGGAGGAGGGGCCTGGCGCGCCCCGCCCCCCCGCCGCTCCCATTGGTGGCCGCGCCCCAGCAGGCGGGGGGCCCACGCGGGAGACTCGCCGAGCTATTGGCTGACGCCAGGCCCCGGGCGCCGGGGGGCGTGGCGGGGGGGGGGGCCGCTCGTGGAGGTTAGTCTGTGTGTGCGCGTCTCTGTGCATGTGTGCGTGCGCGCGTGGGGGTGTGGGGAGGGGAGCGCGGGTGAACGGGGGAGTGGGCATCTGTGTGCCTGTGTTGCGTTGATGTGCGAGTTTGGGTGTGTGCCCGTGTGTGCACACGTGTCCCAGTGCGCGTCTCCGCATGTGCACGCCCGTGCTCTGCGTGGGCTTGTGCACGCCTGCTGTGTCTGCGCGTGTGTCAGTGGGCGTGTGGTGGCTGCGTCGGCGCTGTGGCCCGGCGTGTGTGGGCCAGCCGGTGCCTCTGTGTGTGGCCGTGCCTCTCTCTGCCCCTTCTCACTCCGTGTCCGTGCGTGTGTGCGTGCCTGTGTGGGTGCCGCCCCACGCCCCGCCCCGCCCGCCCTACTGCTCTGCTGCCGGTCCCCGCGCCTCCCGGCGGGCGAGCGCTGTCCACGGTGCTGACGCCGCGGACGGGCGCTATCCGCGGTGCTGAAGTCGCGGGCGGGGCCGTGGCAGCGGCGGCGGTGCCCGGCGCTGCCCGCTCCACTCCCACCCCGGCGGCCCCGTGAACAAGCAGCGCCTGCCCCGCCCAGCTCCTCCGCGCTCCCCGTTTTCCTCGGGCCGCCAGTTCTCCGTGGGGTGCGGACAGGTGCCCTGGTACTGGGGACGGCACACCGGCGGCGTGCCCTCGCTGGAGCTGCCAGACAGCACCTCCCCCGAGGAGACGATCAGAGAGCATCAGCCGCCAGGCAGGGCCGCTCGAACAGTGCCCTGAAAATGTCTGCCCGTGGCTGCTGTGCACAGCTGGAGAGAACGCCGGAGGTGCCGGGGGGCTCTGAGGGGAAGAGGTGATTCCTGCCGAGGAATGAACGCCACGCTGCGAACCCTGGAGCAGCTCTCTGCAGGTCCCATGGCCCCACATTACTGAATTAAAGCTGTTATGCAATTAAAGAGTCTACAACGGGAGTAAATAAAACTGATTTTAATTAGAATTCAGCTTTAAGTATGCGTTTACTATAGGTTATATTTATCTAGCATTTTCTCCCAACAGACAATTTAGTAACGTGTTTTGATTTTGAGAGTAAACAAAAGATGCTTAACTCATCTCAAGCCATTAAAACTTCATTTGTGGGACCTCAAGAGCAAACAGTCTACCACACAACATGGTGTGTTATGCTCAATCCCTATGTGAGATTCTTTCTTAGTACTTACCACTAAGACTACTAACTTAGTATTTATTCTAATGAAATAGATGGTTGATGCAATAATACACTTGGAAATCACCTACTACTGTTCGCCTCAAGATTTTTCTGTTGTGGTACTTGGAATTTGTTTGTTTGAGAAAGAGGATGAAGGAATGAACAAAGGTAAAAATCAAGACAAAAACACTGTAAGGACATCCACAAGGTTTTAAAGACATTGTACAATCATTGCATTAAAAAAAAAAAATGGTCTGTGATGTTTTCAAAATCCTAAGATACATGCAGGCAACCTTTATACAACTTCCACTCTGCATGCAGATAATTGAGGAACTACATGTGTTTATATTAATATGTAGAGAATGTCAGTGACCGATGTGTCTTACTCTATAGTATTTCCAGGGGTGGGGAATAAAATACCTGAGAACTAACTGGTTCTGAGAAAGAGTAGGAGCAGGGAAAGAGTTGATTTCAGCAAACTTGTGAAACACTTAAGAAGCAGAGAAGACTGATAGCAGAATTGAAAGGTTTATTTGGCAATCAGCTTTTACTACAAATTGAATATGGGTTAAAGGAAAGACATAAGTTCTCCTTTAAAAAAAAAAAAACCAACAAACAAAACAAAGACAGTTATAGAACTAAGATATTTTATTAATAATTTACCCTGATTCAATTTACCGCATGAATAGTTCTTCTTCTTTTCCATTTAACAGTATAACAAGAAATGGCATACTGTTTGTAACACAACTCAGGACTGTCTTGCTTGAGAGATCACCTGTGTCTTTAGACCATACTTCTGTGGCTCTGTTCATCAGAATTATTCAGGCTGGTGCTCCTCAGTTCAAGAAGAGAGCAGACTGGTGATAGGTGTATTCTCTTTAAGCACCTTCACGAAGAATCTAAGCCACCCTGACTAGGAAGCAATTCTCATCTGGTAGATTTCAAAACACACCATATGGTCATGTACATGTAAAATGAGTTTTGGGGGCTTTCCATCTGGGGTGTTAGAAGAACAGTCTTACATTAGTCTGTTTACTTGTACTTAACCTACTTAGTTCATAGGAAATTTTGATTTAAACATCTTTAAGTTTATTAAACAGTGGGAAGTGCTACATTCATTGAACTCATTTTTTTTTCTAGTAGAAGAAGTAGAGAGCAGGTTTGCTTGCACATCTTTTTATAGCAAAATAATCAGAGACAAGTTTCCTGTAAGTTCATTTTTCAGAAGTGATAAAACTAAATTGACTTTCAGTGATACATAGGCTCCAAAGCCGTTGAGATGCTTTTCTGAATTTTACCTTATACCTCATAAAAAAAAAAAAAAAAGAATTAAAATCTGTCAGGCAGGAAATATAGACCTCTAATGACATTAAGCATGACTTCATTGCTAGTTGGAGATCATTTTTTTTTTCATAGCTACTAAAAACCAAAGACACATTTTACAACTTTTTAGTTTGAAGTGTCAGGCCAAATTAAAGTTTATCTGTACTAAATTCTATTATTAAGTTTGATATTGAAGTGGATCACAGCATACCAGATTATTATAGCTTATTTGAAGATAGAATAGGTGACAATCATGATGATTTTTTACCAGTGCCAAATAAATATACACGTATTATCATGTAGCACTGAAGTCAAAAGGCAGTGGAAGCAAACAATTGCAGGAAAATCTCCAAACTTTCCAAATGATAATTTAAAAACTATGAAATCTTTTGAGAATATGCAGTAGAATGAATGGTCAGTGTGAGCACTATGACAATGAATTACCCTTCTGACACATCACACTGCAGTCAATATAGTAATTTACATCAGTACAGTTATCTGTGTCTGTGAGTACATCTAGGAACTCATACACCAGAGAGCACATTTGTCAAGAGTTTTCAATTTCAGAAATTCCATTTGCTTTCAAATTTCTTCTGTTTCACTTGCTTTAGCTACAGGTAATGGTTATCTGGTTCCTGAACTGAGTGCAGATAAGGTTAAAAAAGCTAGGGAGTTTGTTCTACTATCTATGTTAACTATATCCTTCCCTTAAAGTGGAATTAAAATTGAAGATATAAGCAATAAAGAAGCAGCAATATATGTGCAAGAAAGAGGGAATGTCCCCATATCTTTTAATTTATTTAGTTCTTTCTTTGGATACTGTCTGTGTCAATACTCCATCTGATCTCTGCATCCTGGCCTGTGGATACTAGTTCTTGGACCATGTGGCTACACTGTTTGGTAACGAGCCACCTGAACATGCACAAGCTGTCCATGTGAAGCTTGTTTCCATGTAACAACATAGGGATAACCTACTGGGCTTTGCCCAGCGGTGGGTCCAGCTGGAACTGGCTGTACCCTCTCCTCATAGGAGCCACCTCTGCAGCCCCCAACACTGCCAATATCTTGCCACATAATCCAGAAGGGAAGTGTGCATCAGTAAGTACACAAGTCACTGTAGATCACCTGAAGACTACCCTAGGCACAGCAAAAGACTCAGTTGTATGGTCCAACCCACAGATAATTGATCTCTGTGGCAAGTTCCTGATTTCAGTACAGTTTTGATCTCTCCGGTCATGCAACTGAATAAAGACTGATTTTCATACAGTCATACAGATTAGTCTTCAATCTATATAAATCAGCTTCAGCTAAAAAATGTAACAATACTTATTTCCATCCAAGACATTAAACAGTTTCATATACCTGATGAGCCCAGGACTCCAGAAGAGTTCAGTGTGAGTTTCAGGTGTACAACAAATGCTGGTTTATGCTGTAACTTGGTTTGTGACACCCACATTACAAGTTTCAGGTGTACAACAAATGCTGGTTTATGCGGTAACTTGGTTTGTGACACCCACATTACAAGTTCTTAGTTCATCAAAACACACATCAAATAAAAGTATGTATGTTGCGGCTCTATTTCATATTTATCATTCTTGAGATGTTGTGAAGAAGAAGTAACTGAAAAGGTGACCCAGGTTAGATAGCATAGAAGGAAGTATAACCTCTCATAAACAAACAGCAGTTGAAAATAGAAAAAATGCTTAAATAGAAATTAACAGCAAACCACAAAATGCAGTCTAGAACGTCTGTTCTCTTCTTTCTTCCTTGTGATGCTACCAAAACGGGCAGAGAATTTGTGAGTCTATGACATAACTACAATTTTCTTCTCTCCACATGTAGGTAAACACTAGATCTTATATTTTGCTTGCCCATGTTTGAAATTCTATCTCTGTTGTTCCTTCTGACCTTTATAGTACAGCTTCTCAATTGCAGGTAGCTCAAACACTTCAATTAAAATCTTCTCTGTGATCATAGTCTCCACTTCACTCATTTTGCCTAACCTTACTACAATCAATAAGCAATAGATATCTGAACTTTCCTTTCATCCTTACTCCCCAGTTTTAGAACTGTTCCTTTTCATACAAAGCCTCCAATTACATTGCTTTCTAATTTTCCTTTTCACATGATGCAAAATTATTCCTTTTACTTTCTGTCTTTCTGCTTATTGTTTCCACCATCCCTTCCAGTATGCAAATCTCCCTTTAATAGAAATTTCTCCTTTGAAAGATAACAACAACAATAATAACTGATGAACAAACTGAGATACAAAGAAGGTGATATGTGATTTAGAATAATTGAGCTGCATTTTCCAGACTCCTAGGACTCTTCCTTGAGCTAATCCTTCAGTATATAGCTAAGTGCTGATTATTCAGCACAGCAAGTGCAGAACTTGGCAGTCTCATCTAGCTTCAGGTATTTAGAAATCAGATATCTAAGTCTACTCCAGTGTTGTGGTTTATTCCTAGTCACCACACAGTTTCTCGCTCACCATCCTCCTCCCCAGCGGGATTAGGGAGAGAATTAGGAAGAAAGGAAAACTCGTGGGTTGAGATGAAGACAGTTTACTAGAATAGCAAAGCAAAACTACAATAATAACAAAATATAAGGATACCAAAATATACAAAATGAACAATGCATGATTTCTCACCACCTGATGTCCCAATGACCGACACAGCCCGTCTCGAGCAGTCATCACAGAAACAAAATTGAGCAGCAAGCAAAGGAGCAAAAGGGGGGCAGCAAGGTAGAGGGAACGATGCCAGCAAGAGAGAGAGAGACATAAGAAATATGCCCCCCCCAGGACAACCCCCACTTATATACTGAGCATGATGTTTATGGCATGGAATACTCTCTTTGGCCAGTTTGGGTCAATTATTCTGTCTGTCTTTCTCCCAGCTTCCTGCATCTGCACATTTCCAAGCGAGACTTGGAAAGTTGGACAGTGTCCTTGGTCTCTTCAGCAACAACTCATATCATCAGAGTGTTTACCAACATTCCTCTCATTTGAAATCCAAAACACACCAGCTACTGAGAGGAAAATTAACTCCATCTCTGCCAAAACGAGGACATCCGGTCACGACAGACACTGTTTACAGTCAGTAGGTTGAAACGGACTCTTCCAGCATTTTATTAATCTGACTTGAAGGCACATATCCTTTGGTTGAGATGAGTATCCTATGCAAAATCTGATTTCTCTCCATTGGATATGAAGTCAATAACTAGATTAGAAGTAAACATCTATTTTGTACATAGCAACATTAGTTATAATACAGATTCCAACATATTTCAGTAGTTTACATCAATAAAGAGGTCAGAGGAGTTTGTCATTATATAACAGATGATGGAACAGAAAAATGTGTTCCAAAAAGTGCATGTGATTTGCATGACAGAATGTATTCTACTTCAGGCATACAGAGGTAGAAAGGCAGACTGTGCTCAAAATAAAATGTTAGAATTCATTTAAGAAAAAAAAAGATGAGATGCCTGTTTATAGTCTATCTAAGATGTAAGTAAATCAACAAATACCTGAAGAAAGTAGTATTCTCAAGTGAGAATACAATTGTATAGAGGATGCAAAGGATATAAAATAGAAATAATGCAATTAAATTACATATAGAAAAATGTAGACTGAATGTAACAAGCTACTTTTACTATTTCATTTAGGAAGTGAACTTTCATCAGAAGTAGAAAGCAAAGAAAGGGAAGCTTGAAGGTATGGATAGAATAAAGCTGATAATACCATATAGCTCAGGATTTTTGTGGATATTTTTTTGTTTTGGTTATTTGGTGGGGTTTTTTTGGTTGGCTGGTTTGTTTGTTGCAATGCATTTGTAGCTTTTTATCCAGTTTGGTTTAATTTAAGTTTTGTTCAGAGAGTATTTATCTCTAGTTGATTAATTAGCAGTGTGAATTTGTTAACTTTGCTTCCTTAAGAAGGATACATTAGAGACAACAATCTGAGCTCAATTGATCAGGTGCACAAAGCCCATAGCCAGATAACAAGATAAAATCATACCTTATTAATCCTTTGGTCTATTGCAATGTTGCAGCAAGTGAAAAGGAGAAAATTCAGCATATTATTTAACATAGGCCTATTTAGACATTTACAATATATACCTCTACAGAATTTATCTAGCTCCCACTAGCTTGTCAGAGGCATAGATACACATAAAGAAAATCCCAGACAAATCACCTACGGATGACATACATCTGACAGGACATACAAATCATCAACAAACTGGAACAAGAAAGAAAATTCTTCACTAAAGAAGTTTCAAGATACTTCACAACAGAAAAACATCAGAAATAGTTCAACTAATTCTTCAAACTATAGTCAAACATCATAGAACACTTGAACAGGTTTGTAGAACACTGGAACACGTTGCCCAGAGAGATGGTTGATGCCCCATCTCTGGAAATGTTCAAGGCCAGGTTGGACAGGGCTCTGAGCAACTTGATCTAGGCGGGGATGTCCCTGCTCTTTGCAGGGGGGTTGGACTAGATGACCTCTGAAGGTCCCTTCCAACCCTAACCATTCTATGATTCTATGATCATGGAAATTTTGTTCAAAATGAAGCCTGACATGACGAAGGGTTTGACACTTTACTGCATCTTTATCAATTTGCGTACTCTTAAGTATGAACTTATATAATTGTTTATTATAAACCCATTTCAAGTGTATAAAACTAGTTACTCAATGGTTTTAGAATACTACTTGCTAAATATAGGATTGGAAGTACCTACCCTCCAGCACCTTGAAAGAGAGAAGCTTTAGAGGTTTAGAGGAACCTAGATCTCTCCACTTTCTATATAAAGAACTGTTTTAGACAAAACATTTCAGTAGGAACTTAAAAGTTAGGAACAAGTTAGGTATCTAATTTAGGATTCAATGCAGGTATTACTCTCAGTACGAAACAAAAACCCCACAGAAAATATCTTCTTTTCACAATATATATTCTTGTTCAGCAGATGGCTGTGAAGTGGTGCTCATCCCACTCATAAAGGTTTGTCTGTTTTTAAAGAAATCATAAAATCAATACTTCACATATATTTCAGTCTTACTGGATCATAGTACAAACATTTTCTGGAAAAGTCACAGAATTATTTTAAGGCTCTTAGCAGCATATAAGATGTGCAGAAGACAGAAAACAAATTGAAAATCAAGTTAACATTTTAAATGTAAATCATGGAAAGATGTTATAAAGTATTTCACAATTTATTTGATCAGAACTGAGCATATCTGAATGTAATTTTTTAATCAATAATAGGAGATATAGACATTTCCAGTTCAGAAGAATAAAAACTACACCAGCTTTGTGAGTCAGTTTTCCTTAGAGAACAAGTTCTCTATGAAAACACTTTTAAATTCCCAGTTTCTCTTTTTAGATAAGAGCACTTCGGCTCCAAATATATTCTTAGTCCACACTGAGCATTCTCGTTCATAAGATTTGGAAAAATCAGTATGAATTCAAATTTTAAAATAATCAGATCACAAGTAGTTTCAAAACTTTTTGCAAGTTCTGCCCTTCTTCTTGCTTCTTAACATTAGCAAAGCCATTTGACATTCCCAGCAGTTTCTTTTTGGAGAAGTCGTAAGTATTTATTTGTACTCATAATAGGTCTCCTAGAGATGTGCATAATAAACAGAGGAGGTCAGGAAACTTAAAAAAGAGAGAATTTAAAAAGCAGACAAACATTTTGCAAGTTTATGAAAAACAAAATATTTTAACTGTTCAACCAGCTCCAGTTATAATGTAAAAAGACTGAATACGTTAAAAGCTCAGCAAATGTTGTTAAATCTGTTCGTAATGATGGAGTTTATTTGCCATTTGTGCCAGAGCAAATGGATTTGCTTTATTTCAGGAGCTGTGCTGTATTAGTCTCAACTATTGCAAAGCTCAGTTCACTCATGGAGCGAATGGATGATGAGTCATTCTTTCTCTGAATAAAGCATTAAGTACAGGCTCAGCTTGCAGTTATTTAATTTTCAAATAAGTCATTCCAAAGCCCTATGAACTCTGTGATTATATGTTTTTTTTTTGGAGGAGATGAAATTTTAAGGACAGATTATACCACTGTTACCTATGTTTAAGCACTGTCCCAGTTCAGTCAGTATCATACTAATTTTATGTAACGACTGAACAATAATATTGCCTTCTGATATCAATTTTATAAGATTTTGTTTTATTATTTTAAACTTTGTCATCTCAAGGGCAATTCAAACTTACAGACTTACAGAACATTTTTAATAATTACTATGTATTTCTATGAATTTAGTGTACTAAATACATACGGGAAATCAGTATCTGTTAAAAGAAAAACTTGTGAGACAACTAGAATGCAATGACACTTCCCAAACTAGGTAAATTTCAGCTACCTAAGAGAACAAAAAACATAATTACACTCAATTTTTAGGAATATCAAAATACAAAGCCTGATAGATTTGAAGATATTTATTTCAAAATAATTTTTTAATGAATTATGCAAAACTACTTTTCTCTGCTCCTGCATTTGCAATTTACTTTTTCATCCTCATATACCTTATTTTAAACATAACTTGCTCATGAAAATATAACAAAACATTAATATTTTAATATTTTAAATACAGAATGGACATCTCTTGAGGACCTTTAGAATCGTTTCCCAGAACAGACTGCCCACACCATAAAAGACAAGCACAAAGTAACTATAATATTTACAAAGTTAGTTGACTCCTTTAATGTTTCCAAAAGTTTTCTGAAGTCCACTAAAAAGAGAAAAAACAAACAAAATAAACAAATCGTCATGAACGCAGTTTTAAAAATATCAAACTTCGGTTGTTTTTTTTTTTTTTTCTTGGCTTCCTCACCTGAATGACCATTCATTTTAATAGGAATATTGTCATTGACAGTGGAGTTTGAATCAGGCACAAGGACACTGCAGCAGAGGTACTCCAATCTGCTGGAACTGCTATCATGCTGTCCACCCGCACTGCCTTCCACTGACTCTAAATGAAGGTGTAGTTTTGTGCTGATCTTTAAAACCAAAGGAGGAGGACTATTTCTCTGTCACAGAAAATTAAATTGACTTTTTTTTTTTCTTCCCCTGAGGGCAGACTTATTCAGACACTTTTTTTTGGGAGCTTAGACCTTTCTCAAAAGAAAATGTTGATGCATCAGACTTATGTCATATTGGTCATTTGATTTAGGTTATTTGTTTTTCAAGTAATTCAGAAAAAAAAATCCATTTAATCCATCCTTTTCCCTTTTCCATTATATACGATTGAATTTATATATTGGATGACTAGGGTCATGCTGTACGCCATCTTGACCAGTGACTTTTAAAAATAATTCCATGTCTTTTCTAACTCTTTGCAGAATTAAAAAGTTCTACTTTGCTTTCTTTCTTTTTTTTTTTTTTCTTAAATGAATTAAATAACTGGAATTCTTATGTTTAGTCTCTACATTGCTGTCTGTCTTCTGCTGAACATCTGTCTTCTGCAACCAAACTGCTTTTTATCCTTTTGTGTAAATCTATATTAAGATAAATTTATAAAGAGTATGTGTGTAGCTGAGGGAAAGAGACTGCTGAATGTTGAATCCATAATGGCAATATAGTTTTGCATTTACTTTTCAGTTCATTTCTGTGTGTATCTTTTTCTACCATAAACAACAATTATTACATTTAATTACAAGAAAATATAAACAGGAAGAGAGGCATAAGAAAGGGACAGAAAAGTTTCTTAACGAACTCAGTACTTAGGTAGATACTCAAACGTAAGTTTGAAGCTGTAATAACTGTAAGTACAGTAACTCTTCATGAGAGAGTAGATGTTTTAACAAACTAGGCAATTGTTCTCTGTAAGACACAGAGAACTTAATCTATCCTGATTGATACTACAGTTTTCCTGAGTTACTAAACCTTTCAAGGAAAAAAAATAATCCACTTTCTTCTATACTGAAGTTATGTGTTTCTACTGAATACAGATGTGGATATGTTACCATAGAAAGCCTAGTATCTGCTCATATATAGCTGGAAATAGCTGCCCATTTCGCAGAAAAACTGCACATATCCCCATAAAATAGGAACATTGGAAGAAAATCTGTAAATTTTGCCTGCCACACTTGTTTCTGGTTTATAAATGTCCTAGTTTAAGCAGAGAGACTGATGGGTTAAATACAGTGTTTTTACTATAAGGAATACTTCATAAGGTTGGAAGTAGGCAACTTCAGGAAAGACAAGGTGCCAACTATGGAATTTCTGCATCAGCTTACTCACCTTCACTCCCTGTTCCCACAAGATGCATGGCTTTGAACATATGAATTCAGTGGCTGCATCTAATTAGAGAGAGAGAAAATCCTTTGATAGTAACAGGATAACTTATCTGCATTTCTTATTTCAGGCTATGTTTTGATTAGATATTGCGTTATAATTTTATAAATAAGACTTTAATTACTTAAGGAAAACACTTCCAATTGTTTACTTCCTCCCCATCCCCAAATTATACTCACTACAAAACCAAAAAGAATTAACACTTCCTCCCTACTCAAGAGGCAATTCTGTGCTACAATCATGAAACTGTTACCTTTCTAAGGCAATTTCAAAGAAATTTCTCACTTGGAAAACAGTGGATTTTTTCAAGTCCTCTTAACCTTATAAAGTTCCCCATTCCTGTAAATTGATTTTATCTGTTTGCCTTCTGACCTTTCACAAGGAATTTATTCCAGTTTGACACAAAGGGAAAGGATAAGTAGCAGTTGTAACTATCAATTACCCAACACTGACTTCATCTCTTCATAAAGTTCTTTCTAATTTTTCCACACTTTAGGGGGTCTTTTCAGTATTGCAGGAATTCAAGCTGATCAAACTAGATGGTGAGCAAAGCCAGTGGTTTACATCAGTGACTTGGTAGATGTTAGATGTGACATATGTTGTGCTGTTATCAGACTCATTTTTAAAAAGCCCCTATAAGATTGATAAAGCCACATCAATGCATGTAAATCAGGAAAGAGAATTAGGGAGGTCCAGATTGGGGTGAGAGGAGAAGAGCTGGAACTTATGTGAGTTGTTCACTACAGCTCCATATGAATCTTTCACATGTACCAGTGTTGTTCTACTCTGTGCATGTACCTGCTAAAGGTTGATTAGGGACTGAAAATTCAGCTTTGGGAGGAAGAAAAAGCAATTGCAGAGTAGGAGGAGGAGTAGGAAATAGACCTTACCCAAAATCTCTATATACTTATTAGGGAAAAGGAAAATAAATAAGAGCCTGGCAAACAATAGATGTCATCCTGTTTTTGTGGACCTTCTTTTGGATGTTTTTTTTTCCCTACAGTTCTATGCTTTGCTTTAGGCTTGAGAAGAAATTGTTTTAATTTAAGAAGCAACTGATCTGACTGTGCTATTCTGGTGATTTCCTCAGATACTATTAGTTTAGTGAGTTACTATATGAAGATGATGCCCAGCTAAAAGGAGTTCAATAACTGTATTTATGCCAAAATAATTTATTGCAGCATCAGATAAAAACAATTCCATTAAAATTAAAATAGGAATTATCTGGTACCTCATGAATCAATACAGATAAACACAGGTTTGCAGTTAAAGAGATGCCAATAAAAAAAAAAAAGACCAGTAGTATAGGCCATAAAATTACACTCCTCAGAAACGAAAGCAGTCTTTTCTTCAAAGGTATTCTATAAGTATTCAGGTCTAGACTGCATACAAAATAGTTTAAAAACATGTATATTACTTTCCTGGTTAAGCTCTTCCTTGGGTTCTGTTATCTTAATTTTTTTTTCAATGAGCTGCCTAGGAACACTGTATATGCTACCAAGACATATACAGAATCCCTCGTGTTTCTTGTGTACTTAAAGCCATCACTGATAGGTATTCAGTGGTTTTGAAGCCTAGCAAAGACTGCCCTAGTCTGTCCTCCTAAATATATTTTTCTTTATCTTTCCACTGGGTGCCGCAGGCCCAAACTATTAACATGATATTTACTGCATTTGTATTCAAATAGTTTTGTAAGACCTTTCCATCTGCCAATGTTTGCGATAGCAGTCAGAGCTATCCCCATTACTTGGCAGATACTTCTGTTTAAGAGAGAGAAACTAAGTACCTGTGTGCTATCAGTCACTTCAGCATGATTTGAGAGCCCCCATTTTCTGAAAGCAGTATGTAGTTCCAAGAATGCTCCTAATGTAAGTGTCTATGTAGAAAACACTTATAGAGTCACGCTGCAAACCTACTACCACAGCAATTTGATCGCTGTCTGTACTGCCCACGCTGCAGTACAGTTGAGAGGAATGACCCATTTCTTCACAAGCACAGGCTCTTTGAATTGACGATTTTCATCCCACAGAGCTGGGGCTAGCCCCTCGCACAGCTCTGTGACAGTCTATTTCCTCATTGAAATTCTGGAGTCATGGTTGACCACACATTCAAGATGATAAGAGTCTACCCTGCAGAATGGAACTGCTTCACTCACAAGTGTTATTGTTAGATCCTTTCAGAGGGCTAGCATTAACATATCGTAAGATCCTCGTCAAGGTAAAAGCAAGCTTTTTCTGAAGAACATTATGCTGGTGGAGGTGAATTAAAGCCTAGGAGAAAACCATACCTCAGTCACTAAACCATACCTCAGTCACTAAAACATGATTAAGGAGATTAGCTTATAGGTAAAAGCATTTTTTTTTAATCTGTAGGTAGTGAGACATTTTTAAGTGCCTGAGCTCTAAACCAAGACAATAGCTAAACTGTCTGGGAGGGATATTGCCAAAACACTCATTCTTTGATATGCTGAGAAGAGACATGTCTCAAACAACTGTTGAGAACAAAATAGGCTATAAGCCTGTGAGGACTAGGAGAGAAGAAAAGACTGCACCAGGTTTCTCACCAAAAAAAAATAACCCTACTGCTGGCTAAAAGGATGCATCTTTAAAGCAATCAAAATTTGCTTCCTAAGATATAGAACTTCCCTGGGTTCTGGCCCTTTAGTGTGATTTGTACCTACATTTCAATCTGGCCTAAACATCTTGTTTTCCTGAGTCTGGAAACCACCGTTCAGTAGGTGCATACCTTGTTTTTGACCTGATAGAGATGCAGGATGCATCAGGGGCAGACGGCTGGACCCAGGAACTATGAAGCACTCACATGTGCCATAATCTAGTGATGTCTTGTAAGTGTACGTATTAAGCAAGAGTGAGAAAAGTTACGCATTTCTGGTGGTTTATTTTGCAAACTCTAGTCATTACTTTTTCATGTAAATGTGGCAGGAGGACTGGCTTGATTTTCACAACCTAAACAAGTAATCTCAGAGCCTTCCTTCTCTACTGCATGTAAAATGTCCTCTGAGCACTGAAAAAATTAATAGTAAAATTTAGTGATATCTCATATTGTAATACAGCATAAGTTCACCAGATTATTTTGAGCAATGTCACGTGATCCAACTCATTATAAAAAGTATTCATGTGATCAGACTTGTGAGAAGTAACAAAAAAATATTCCTGAAATGAATAAACTTACAAAATCAATTTACAATACATGACAAATTAAGAAGATTACTGCAGTGTCTCACAAGTGTCTACAAAACTAAGTAAAATTAACGATAAGCAAAATTGTGCTCCCTTTGTGGTTTAACTTCATCCAGCTCCATCCAGCTATGAAAGGGCTATCAAACAAAACACTAATTAGTAGTCAGTTCAAGACAGTTTCAGAAAGTAATCCCTTGGTTTCCATATCTTTTTGATACTGTCACAATTTCAGGAAAGTGCCTGAAACTGCACAAACCCTATTGTTGCTTAGGGGCAGAAGCCAGTCGTGAGGTACGCAGGCTTCCTAGGCCATACATGAAGGATAAAGCAGCTGGGAAGGGCATCCGCAAGGACTAGCAGTCTGAGTGAGAGCTGACTGCAAGACTGTGTCTTATCTTCCATCTCCTTATGGTCTTTGGCAATGAGCTCCTGTGCTGCAGAGAAGCGTCTCAAAATCTTAAAAACTCTTTCCTTGAACAGCATCCATTTCTATGGAGTGTAAGTGGTGGTGGCAGCACTGCTTAGTCACTTGAATGTTAGTTACAGCTATCTGTCCTCCATGATGTGGAATATGGGGTCCAGTTCCTTTTCTCTCTGTATACTGATTTTTAGGAAAGTCATCCAAACAGTAGTCTAGACTTGCAAACACTTACCAAGTCTATCTTAGTTTCTTCATTGCCTTCCATGATAAGGCCTTCCCTTAGAATCCCTCCTGTTGAAGGTTTTTCACTGGTTGGAGCAATTACATATCTAACAGCCAAAAAGAGAACATGTGTGTGACTGTAGTCTCATGATTGCGGCACTTTCCAGAGAAGAAGATAATGCAGTTCCAACATGAGCAAATGCTTAACATCTAATACAGAGACTATCTTTAAAAAAAGAGACTGCAACCCAGGTCTCTTCTTTCAAGTGAATGTCCTAACTGCCAGACTAGAGCCTAATTTTCCTTTGGCCTGGGAAATACTGAAGATACTTTACTGTTCTGGAATTTTTAACAGTTTTTCTTTATCTATAAGAGTTTGCACTCTACTGACTATGCAAGGTGTAAGAAGCATGTTCTCTGAATCAATAATAAAAACATATACTGATTTAATGTATTAGCCACTCAACTACTGAAAAAAGGGCAGCACTATTATGTCTTCCACTTGCCTTTTAAAAGATCTGATCTCTGTGTTCATTTTCAGGTGCCAAGCACTAGGAAAACATTTGTGAAATGAACACTTCAGTTCAGTCCTAAAGGGCACTTGGGAAAAGGACAGGATTTAAGGTATAACCTACAGCTTTTAATACTAGTTTTCTTTCCCATCATCATATTAGCTGACTTGGTTCCGCTTATGAAGTCCTTACTCATGGATTGTGTAAAAAAATTTAGGTATACTGATGAGACCTGAAGACTTAGCTGTCAAAATACAGATTAGACAACAGAGAAAATATAAAGTAGCTTTTATAGAAGTAGACTGTGTTTTAACATTCTGAGATTAATTTCAACAGAAACTGTAGATCTTGAATCCAGCTATCTGACTTTAGTGCTACATTCCTTTAGAAGTAATGGAGAGAAATAAGCACCTCTAGAAGGAGGTTCATCTCATTTACCTTAAATATCTATTTATCTACATTGACTGCAAAGTGAGCTTCAGCTTATTAAAGCAGATTCAGGCAATGATTTTTCAGATATTACCGTAGGTTAGATGGATCCCAATGTCTGTGTCTACATTCACTAAAACTTCTTCACATCATGTGTGATTCACATTCACAGAAAGATCTTTTCAGGTCCATGTAAGCTACAATTCAGGTAACTTTAGGAAGAACTGAGGTTGACCATTGATGATTCAGCCTAAGGTCATTTTACAAACGTAATCGTCCTGAGCATATCTTAACCTGGGAGCTTCAGCACATCTTCCTCTTCCTCCTCCACAAATCTCACAAATAGGGTTTTCAACCTATGAAACAAAACGTCAATGCTAATAGATCTAGCAGCTCAAGGAAGAATTATTCTGTGGTCTTGCTCTTGAAATTCACAGCTCTTTTATCATTCTCTTTTACTATTCCTTTAGAGTTTTACAGAGAGATTACTTAAGAGATTCCAGTAATATTGATCCTATATCCACTTAAGTAATTTATACCAGATTTTTGCCAAGCAAAATAAATACCGTCCTTTACTTCAGTGACCTCAAAGGCCATATCAAGTCTTTTACCATAAATGTAGAGGTTTTTTAAATTTAGTTTTCTTTCTTTTCCTCAGCCCTTCATAATATTGTTCTAATGTCATATTCTGAAGCCGAACTAATTCTTAAAAACGTTGATGCGTAAGTACAGTAAACAACACCCCATATTGCTCCTGGATACTGTGGTTCACTTGAGAACCAACAAAATTAGAGCTTTTATCCTACTTGGCTGTCTCATGCACCTACTCACTAACTTGCTTTGTTCACTAGGTTTCCTCTTTTCATCCCAGAAGGCAGATCACTGCTGGTCTGAGAACCTCAGGCAGAAAGTTGTGCCAGTTTGTGTCATGCTGCTGCTTGCACTTCTTAATCTTCTTCTTTCCTGGATCTCTTCTTTCTGAGATCACGTGAATCCTTAATTTTCAACACCAGCTCTTCCTTCTGGAATGCCAAGCCTTCAGTTTTCCCAATCTAAATAGTGTACGTGCAGAAGCACAATGCATAATCATCCTCCTGTCTGGTCATTCTGTGTCATGTCTTTTTATTAACTGGAGGATTTAGGATGTGCCACTTTTGTCTAGTGCAGATATTATAAAAATTTACAGCTAGCCTGTACCGGTTGCAACTGACAAGTAGTGGGCTTTTAACAGTTAAAACAAGTAACAAAATAAAATGTATATAGCCATTTAAAAATATGCATGACATAGTAGCTAATGTACCAAAAAAAATCTTTATAAAATGTTAGTGTATTTCTGCGTTTTCAATATAACGTTTTTTTGGTTTTTTTTTTGAGAAATAACAGAAAGATTTCTCATTGCTCTTATAGGTGATTATATGGTACCTTGCATATATAATATCACAAACTCTTTGTACAAACACTGGTTCTATCCTAAAGGGACAAGAAATAAATTAAGATTGTTTAGCCTTCCGGTTCCAAGATGGCCCAGTATTAGAGAACTAATAGTAAGATCTCTTTTTTATCATATGCATAGTGATCTTTTGTTTTGGTTACCCAAGAAACACTTTCCATTAGGAAACATTATTGGAGCCTTTTTAGGGGGTAGCTTGTGTACATACATTACTTGTAGGAACTCTGACAGGGCAAAAGTTCTGGTGCCAGGAAAATACCAATGGCTGATGCCAGGAAATTATCTTCAGATTTAACTGGGCCATAAACTACAAAGAATTGTTTTCCTGTTGAGGTTTCCATTATTGCTTTTTGACTGGCAGCATACCAAAGCCACAGACAATCTAAGCATGGAATCCTGTTCCTGCTGTAGCCATATTAATATCCACCACAGTGAGAAGTACTGGGAGCAAAATCTCAACCCTTTACTTCCCAGGGCAAAGGTAGTTATAAGAAAAAGATATATGGGTGTGATTACAAACATCCAGGATGAATATCTAGAATCTCCTACCTGCAACCTCTTCAGTCCTGAAGATTAGGAGGGACATGACATAGACATTGACAAATAAATGTAATAGGTAGGAAAGCATGAATTACAGCTCATTACATTGGACAACTGACATGCATGAACATGGATCTTTCCCAGCTTGGTTTTGATAAGTCATTTCATATTCCACTGAATTTTCCCAAGCTGAAATTCAAAATGTACTTATGTTTTTGTATTATTTCTCAATTTCTCTTTGTGGTGCCTTTTACAAAAGAGAGACTTTTCCAAAACCCTTTTCTGATGACTAATTTACATCAGACAGCAATGTTTTCCCTCTACTTGTTAGTACAGCTAATCCTATATCTTTGGCAGTAGTGATCAAGCTCAGTGGCAAGTGTCAAATCTGAATTGATGTTGCATATGAAAGAGGGGGGAATTATTACAGTTGCCCATGAAAATATCTGTCATGGTTACTAATTCGATGAGATGCTATGTAGACACTTTTCATTCAAATGTTTGTAAAGTATATTTGGATAAAGCATGTTTATCACTGAAAGGACTTAGGAATCCTTACATTTTTTTTGTAATGTCATTACTTTGCTCTATAGTGTTTCACTGAGCTAGCTATAATAAGGCTAAACACAATAGTGATTAGTAGTAGCAGGCTTGGCAGGAAATTAAACATCTGGCCCAGCGGGGAACAGAACAGTGGCCTCTCCTTGACTGCTATTGATCCACTCCCATTGAGGTCAATGTTTGAGAGCTTTCAACTATTCAGATAGTTTGCATTTATTACATTTGTTCCCAATATGTTATGACCTGAAACAATTTCTGTATTTCAGCTTGTTGCCCCTATAACTTTTAATTGCAAGATACATAGGTTTACTTCATGCTGATCTTTTGAAAATTGAAGTCTACCTGTGGA
The DNA here is from genome assembly GCF_036417535.1 of Chlamydotis macqueenii. Classification (NCBI taxonomy): domain Eukaryota; kingdom Metazoa; phylum Chordata; class Aves; order Otidiformes; family Otididae; genus Chlamydotis; species Chlamydotis macqueenii. The sequence goes on from NC_141558.1 coordinate 28,312,506, forward strand.
GCAGTGGGATGAATTAGTAGAGCTGGTTTTGTAGGATCTCACTGATTTGTATTTCAGAATGGATCTATTACAGAGATTTAAGTTATTTCTACTATTTACCTTCTCTTTTTTTTTTTTTTTTGTAGGGAGAAAGTATATAAAATGGCTACTTAAATCTCGTTAATTTCCTTTTTCCGAAGAGTTGTAAACATACAACAAGTGGTTTTTATGTACCAGTTTTCACAGAAGTTTTTGAAGATCAGATGAAACATTAAAGCTTGATTTCCAAGGCTTTATTCCTTAACAAAGGAATCTATTCCTTAACAGAGTGCAATAACTGTGGATGGCTACAGCATGAATTTCAGGAAATCAGATAGTTTTGGTTCAGGATATCTAATGACAGGGAATCTATTGCTTATGCTAATAGTGTGAATTACTAACTTTCATTTTATTTTAAAAGGGCTAGTATCAACATTATGCTTCTTGTCTCTAGGTTATGCCATTTATCCACGTAATGAATGCAAAAAATAGAGGAAAACAGCTGATACAAATCCTTCTAATTCAAGTTGATCAGTTTATACCAATTGACAGACAAATCTGAAATATAACAGAGTTCATCTAAAGCTACATTGAGAAGATAGTATCACATTGTTCTGCACTATATTTGATTAAAGCCACTTCTTCATAAAGACAATTAAATTTAAAAATGAAAAATAGGAAAAAATGGTATGATTGATTAAACTAGAAGATATCAAAATATAAGGGTTTTTTTATTTGATTGGAATAACAAAAAAAAAAGTAATGGACATGAATACTATATGTGTTACGATTGCCTCCTGTATTTAATACAACTTAATGTCTATCATCTCCTATTCTGAAATATTTCAATTGTAGAGTAATTTAAGACTCTCTTACATGCAAATGAATGTGTAGGGCTTTGTTAGAATGAAAGATCTGGCTAGGCTGTGGGTGTGACAGGAAGAACAGAGTGTCTAAAAATGATCATGTTAAAACTGCCCTTGGGGGAAATAGCTTGAACTCATTTTAAGCATCAGGGAAGACTGGGATGAAAAAGAGACCAAATCCCCTTCAGTGTCAAGACAGTGCATGCTCAGTGACATCATTGTAATTTCAAATGTGAATGTTGGAATACTAAGCAGTTGGAGCGGTTCTGTTTCTTGTCTCAAGTATGTGTGTACTGAGGCAGGAACAAACAAGGCATATTAACTGTTAAACAGACATATCTTGTTAGCATGTTTGGGAAACACTTGTGATGCCACACGAAAAGCCTATATGGTTATGCTGAGCCACTGAAAACTGCACTTGTGAAAGACAGATGTCCCTAACTGCATTGCATCCTGTAGCTATGAAATACGTGTATTCAGTTATAGGGAACACTAAGGTTTCAAAAGCATATGTGGAAAACCAGGAAATGTATATCTGAGGACTTAAAAAGACGTGGTTTTGATGCTGCTAATAATACACGCGAAGAAGTCTTTGCTGATGTTTCTGTATATTCGACATGCAGAACTGCAATAACACGTGTATACATAAAAGGAGACTCATGTAGGTCTGAACATTATATATTGCAAGACTTTTTAAAAATGTGCTTTAGCTTGACTTTCATTGTTAAGTGTGAAAATAGTACTGCAGCCTGTTACCCATCAATGATTGATTCCATGCTTTTAATAATGACCTTTTTTCTTCCCATTCTGTGTTATGATGAGTCATTGTTTTGATGAAAATCTCTGCCAAAAAATTCAAGCTCTCTCACCTAAAAGGCAAATTGCTGAGAATCGCTTACAAAGCAGTAAACCAACACAGCTCTTACTAGCTGTGATGATCAATGCATGCTGAGGATACTTAAAACCTCAGAGGACTGTAGTCTGTGAGAAGCAGACCAGATAGTTCCATTTCAATATGTGCTATGCACTTTTCCTTTAGAAAAATCTCATTATGAACCTCAGCTTGAAGCATAAACTCTAACATAATACTGTCCTTACTTGTTACAGCTGTAGCTTATGTTGAATACACTGGATTATTATTGGTTTTCACTTAATTGTTGTTTAACAAATGCTCTTTTTCTTTAAAAGACCACCAGTATTACAAGTCAATAATTATGCTGCAGGAGATGCATAGCTTACTTGCATATAAATACAGTGTGCGTATGTATCACAGAATCATAGAATGGTTTGGGTTGGAGGTGACCTTAAAGATGATCTAGTTCCAACTCCCCTGCAATGATCAGGGACACTTTCCACTACATCAGGTTGCTCAGAGCCTCATCCAACCTGGCCTTGAACACTTCCAGGGATGGGGCATCCACCACCTCTCAGGGCAACCTGTTCCAGTGCCTCACCACCCTCACAGTAAAGATTTTCTTCCTTACATCTAATCTAAATATACCTTCTTTCAGTTTAAATCACTACTCCTTGTCCTATCACTACAAGCCCTCATCAAAAGTCCCTCTCCAGCTTTCCTATAGGTCCCCTTTAGGTACTGGAATGCCACTATAAGGTCTCCCCAGAGCCTTCTTTACTCCAAGTTGAACAGCCCCTCTCTCTCAGCCTGCCCTCACAGGAGAGGTGCTCCAACCTTCTGATCATTTTTGTGGGCCTCCTCTAGACTGGTTCCAATAGGTCCTTCTTATGTTGGGAGCCCCAGAGGTGGACACATTACTCCAGGTGGGGTCTCATGAGAGCGGAGCAGAAAGGCATAGCCACCTCCCTTGACCTGCTGGCCAGGCTTGTTTTGGGGTAGTCCAGGATGTGTTCTGGGCTGCAAGGGCACATTGCCAGCTCATGTTGACCTTCCTATCAATATATATATGTATATGTATTCATACACATATACACTGACCTTGTTTGCTCAGGTAATTTAAGGAAAACTTCCCCTTTTCAGTAATGCCTCATCTGATGTCTGAATTTTTTTTATCTCTTTGGCAACACAGATTATTTTTCTGTATGTGGGGAATGAACTGTTTCTTTCATCTACTTTCAGATCTTGTGTCTTCAAGATGAGGAAGAGGATTTTTGAAAAGTATCTAATTTTTTTGAATGTTCTGAAATGCCATAAAAAGATGAGATTAGTGGGTTTCTGTGACAGATCTTATAGGTACAGGTACAGCAGGAGCTGCTGGCTCCCCAGGCCGGGTGCTGGTAGCAGCAGGGGCTCCCCAGGGGTCCCTCAGGGCAGACCGTGGCAGCGAGGTCCGTCCCACCGCCCCAGCAAGAAGCAGGGCAGTTGAGGGGCATCAGGGGCAGCCCCAGCCCTGCAAGTCCCTGGGCCTGTCCCAGCGTGGCCCATGGCCCATGGAGAACAGCCCTGCTGCGGTGTCACTGGGGCAGGGGCTGACAGCCCCGGGGGGGAGCTGACATGGGGCCCTTTAATGTGGGCAGGATGACAGGAGGCCTGGGGCAGGGGCAGGCCCTGACAGACAGGGCTGGAGGTGCCCTTGGGGATCCCAGGGTACAGCGACAAAAGAAGCAGTAATTTACAGCTGTGGGATTTATTCCTGAAAATTCTTATGGCTTCCTTGCTAGGATTACACATGCCTCACAGATAACTTCTGCTGAGATGTAGGCCAACAGTATCCAGAAATGAAATACATATTGATCTGAAAGAGCAGTGAAAACGCTATCATTTGTTTGACTTGGCAGAGACTGATCAGAATAAATGTCCTGAGTCACTGCTTACGTACCCTGAATATCATCTCTGTCTGCTTAAAAAGCCTGTTAGTGTCATAACTATTTTATGACAAGGTAAACATTGTGTTTGGAAATCTATAGGTTACCGGCACACTGTGCTGCCAGGCAGTTGTCTGCCCTGTCAGACGGTGCAAACGGTTTGGGGAAGAGCAGCAAGCCCTCTCCCAGCTAGGCAGGGATCAACCATCGGCAGGGGTCGGAGGCTGGTCCGAATGGACAGTTAGCATGAGATCAGCATCGGGAGTGTGCATGTTTAGTAGTGTGATCACAGGCTGTTCAACGCCAGCTGCCCTCAGTGCCAAAGAATGGCCTAGGCTGCTTTGATTTACGGATAGGTATGTAGATATACATTCTATGAAATGTATTTATCTCCCTCACTCTAAACGATGACCTTTTATTATTTTCATATAAATGCAACTCATCAAACATTTAGTATTTTCAAGTGCTAATGAAGTTACAGTTGGGCAACTTTAAGATTAAGAATTTTTGTAATGTTCAAGCAGCATCATATATTATGCTTTCTTTGTCTCTTTGAGGCAGAAGAGGTAGGCTTTCTCTTTGAAAACTGCTGTGCAATTGTTAAAGAGCTGCTAGAAATGTCCAAGAACGTAACTTTTCTTTGCTCAAAGACAAGAAATTAAGGATATTGTTAATCAGCATGAATTAGTTTCCATTATGTTTTCGTATGAGAAAAAACATACCTGCTTCACATACTGGGTCTGAACATTAAAGACTTGATAGTAGCTCACCATGTGAGCTGCTTAATGTCAGAATTTGTACGTTGTTCACTTAGTATGGTTTCAATATGCACTTGCACTGAACATGACAGGAAAAAACCAGATCTATTTAACTATCAAAAAGGTATTTTTAAATTTACAAAGTTAAAATAAGTAGTCAAATACACATCCTGACTCTTCTTTTTTTCTGAGTGGCTTAAATCTATGCTTAAGAGACAAATAAATAGGTTTTTTAAGGTACAGTGTAAAAAATCTCAATTAATCAGTTGAGCTAGATTAGGAATGACAGTGTAATGAGTCTCTCCATGCCTGTTGCTGTTGAATGAGGTACTGTGAACACTAGTCACACATGTGTACAAAACAGAATAATCGCATTAAAGAGTTAGCATACCATAACTTGATATTTTCTTATTTGAATGCATGGTGAACAACAGACACAGTAAAATGCACTGTGGCTGCCTGATAAATAGTTTTACCTCCCTTAGCAATTATTATGCACAGGAAAACAACAGAACTGTCTATCAGTGCTGAAATCTCTTCACAATTTGTATAAGAATGAATACAAATCAATAGTTCTGTTGTATCCTTTGAGTAACCAAGATGGATGAGAACATGGTGACAGTCTGTCTAGGCAACACAAGACAAATGTCTTCAATGAGTAATAGGATACACATCACAATGTTTTCCTTCGTGGGGTTAATCAAGTACATTTCTTTATTGAGTTCAGTACTGTTACAAATGTTTTTGCTGAAATATTTCAATCACTATTATTTCATTCAAAACATTGAAGGTATTTATTATTATTTTAAATTGTTGAGTAATTTACTTCTACATATGTCCTTTTCTTCAGAAAACCTTTCCTTCACACTAATACCAAAATCAAATTGTTTCACGGCACGTATTCAAATTCAGAAAATATAAATGTCTCCAAGAATGCTAAGTTTTAAACAGCAGATATTTTTAATTTTAAGCTTGTGACAATGAAATCAAGTAGTATTCATCCTCTTAACGTGCTGACCTATAGAGGTAATTCTGAAGTTTAGAGAACATAGACACGTGTCAGCCCCAATATTTTCTTCCCTGTCTGGAGCTCCAAGTATGTTAATTTATATTGCAATAATCATTGCACAGATAAAAGCTGAGGAAAAAAAAATTGTTTTCTTCAGGGCAGTTCTGGGAGTCCTATTGTACCCCGAGCTGAAGCTGATGTCCTGCTTTCCCAGAAGGGGCAATCACGAGGTAAGCAGGAGGGTGGGCAGTGGGTTAGCTGCCAAAAATGCCTTTTCTGTAGTCCATAAAAGTTTGCTTGCTCAATTTAGGCCTCAGGTGGACTGTAGTATGCTATACTTTGAGAAAGACATGGATTAATTGAAGAATCTAGAGAGCACTGTGATTTATAAAACATGATTTCTAGGGAAAACAAAGTGAGTGGAATTTTTCTAGTCTAGGAAACAAGACTGTGGAAGGGAATAACTTATCAACCTTGTTTGTGGAGAGCAGCACCAGAACTAACGGACTCAAAATTTTCATTACAAAGATTTTAATTTGAAATTTAAATAAGGAACTGTATTTGTTGTAGGTATTCCAGTTTTGCTAGCAGGGGGCAGCAGGGAGGCCTCTGTAAGGACAGCCAGCTCCAACCGACCCACCACTGAGCCCTGCAGCCAAGGTGGTGCCTCAAGGAAAATGTATTTAAGAAAGGGCAAAAACAGCCCACAGACAGAGGAGGAGGGAACAAGAGTGAGAAACAGCAGAGAGAAAAACAAAGTCAGAGAAGGAAGTGGAGGAGGTGCTCCAGGCACCTGAGCCCTGCAGATTCCCCTTGCAGCCCTCGGAAGAAGCCACACTGGAGCAGGTGGTGGTTATCTCTTGAAGGAACTGTAGCTTGTGGAGAGCCCACATCTTAGCAGGGGAAAAGTGTGACAAGGGAGAAGTGGCAAAGAGAAACTACTATGTACTGATCATAAACTCCACCCCCCTGCACTGCTTGGCAGGGTGAGGGTTGTACAGGACTCAGGAATACAGGAGTGAAGTTGAGCCTTGCAAAAGGGTGAGGAAAGGTATTCTTATAATGTTTGCCTTTTTTTTTGTTTCTCATTACCCAAATCTATTTTAATTGGCAATAAAATAAATTAATTTTGCCCAAGTCATGTCTGTTTCGCTCATGACAGTAATTGGTAAGTGATCTCCCTATGTTATCTCAACCCATGACCTTTCTCATCCTATTTTCTCCCTCTATCCTGTTGAGAGAGTGAGCAGCTGGGTGGGCATTTTACTGTTACTGTTACCCCACAAGAACAATTAAACAAATTTTGTCTAATACAAGAGAGAAAATGGTGAAATGGAATGCCTAGGGAAGCTTTGGGAATCTCATTTAAGATATTGAAAAGAAGATTAACCAACATCTACCAGAATGGACTAAGTAGAGTTAGGTAGAGTTATCTCCTCCTCTCTTATAGGGGGACAAACTAAACAATGTCTCACAATTCTGTACATTACTTTGCTATGATTTGGTAAGAACGAAACAGTAAAAAAATATACAAAAATTTATTTTTAGAATTTTTTTTACCATGGAAAATATTCCTTTTTCTGTATGGAGCACAATATAGATCACTTTAGAAAAGATGGCTAAGCTAAGCAGCAGCAGTTCCATAAAATGTAATCATTTTATTTCTTTAAATACCAAGAGGTAGCTGGCCAAACAAAAAAAAAACCTTAAAAATTAGAATAATGTTGTTTCGGCAAGTATCCTACTACCCTGCAATTTTATCCTTCCTAGATAGCTTAAGAAAGTTAAATGGAAGGACTACTGGAATAGTGATAGGAATAGAGAATTCACCTGGAGAAAAATGACCAAAAAGCCTGGCTTGTTCAGTTTAATATGACAGCTGGAAGTGCTTACTAAGCTGATCACTCTTAATAAATAATATGTGTGGTTAAACATAAGGGTAAAAAATGAGTCATTAAAAGTAAAATGCAGCATTAGTCTAGGAACTAGACAACAGTAACTCAAGAAAAGAGTATTAATGATACTTTCCATTTGTACTGAAAATAAGGAGAAAAGTTTTCACTATTAGAAGAGTGACAACATCCAAATACCTCATTCTAGTCTAAACCAATCTTGCGGCCTACGTCCATAAGACTTAAATAGATTTACTTTGCTTAGATACTCAGAATAATTTACAATCAAAACATCAGTAGGTACAAAACATCCATCTCTGCAATGCTAGTCAGAAATATTGCAAATCATATTTTTAAAACAAGTATGGAAAATTGGAAATTTAAAATGCACAGCACACAAGAATGTTCTATTTCAGAAGTTCTGAAGAAAGATACCGTGTCTGTTTTGCTGTCTACTGAGGCGTTATGATCCAGTATAAAAGAGAAACATTGTCCATTTAGAAGATGAAATGTACCTACTGCATTTCTTACAATTATTACTTTGATTTAAATATTTATTAAGCTGGACATTCTCCTGCATGAATCAGATGTAAATCATAACTCATAGTTTAGCTGGAGAATAGATCTTTAAGATAAGGGTTTTATAAAGCAAGTGGAATATTAGGCAAAACTTTTAATAATCATTCTTTATTTTGTGTTTTGTCATCTGTTCATGGCTAAACAGAAAAAAATGTAAAGTGCAACAGTAAGTAAAAATAATATAATAACTTTGGGTAAAATAAATCTCAGAAATAATTTTTTTTTTTCCACCTAAGCCCACAAGTAGATTTCAGAACTTGACTTGACTGTCGTTCATGTACACATAATTGCAAGTTGGTTAGTAACCAGTTGATTCTAGAAGAAGTCAATCAGTTCATCAGTTGGGGACAATGTAATTAAAATTTGTTAAATTTCAATCATGTACATTTATTTACACAGTTTAATCAAACTATAATCTTTCCACATTAGTAGCTTTTCCAAGACATTTGCTGAAATGTAGATGTTATTATGAATGTCATTCCAACCATATAGTCAGGCTTTAAAAAGTAATATACAAGCTACTTCTCAGATTTAGAAGGGAAAAAAAATTCCTTTACTCCACAATAGCTATGCTGCTATTTTTGCTGACTCAGAAGGGGCAGCTAAGTATACGAGAAATGCTTGTGATGGTATTTGCCAAGCACATTTCAGTGCTGTCCTTTGGAACAGCTCATTTTTACAAACTATGATTGTTATTAAAGTGTGTATCACAGAGTAGTGCTAAAGGAATGGTAATAATCCAAAACTATCAGCATACATTAATTTGTTAGGTGGATGTCATAGGCTTTATGTAATGGTGCTATCTCTGAATTGCACTTTTTTTCATGATAAACCGGCCTATGCATGCTGTTTCCAGGCCTGTTTACCAGCTATCCAGACATCCACTGTCTTGAAGGACAGATTCTTAGTTCAGATTAGAAGCCTAATTCACTTAGGCAATGCCTTTAAACAAGACATTTTGAGATGACAGTAAATAAGGAGTTACAGCAAAAGAGTATAGAAAACTGTTGTTCTGTAGTACTTTCTAACTTCTATGGCTAAATAAGTTGTATAGCACAGCTGAGAAACATAGTATAACTTTAATCAAACTCCTATGATCTACAGTTGTGCAGAACTGAGAGACTGAACAGATGATGAAACCTTGCTTAGAACAACTGCAGAACAAGGTAGGTACAAAGACAACTTGTTAGACAAATCTCCTGTAAACGTCCTATTGGAATAAAGCTCTTACAAAAATGCATATAGCATCAATATGCCACACCAGTTGTGTATCCATATCAAATTCTTGGTCATGGCATGGGAAATTAAGGGAAAATAGCAATAGCAGGTCATTGAGTGAAACTACAAAATAAAGCTGTCTACGTAACAGAAGTCACTCTGTTTTAAACTAAGAAATGATTGTTTTGACGTAAATTCTCTTAGGCTATCTTACAAGGAAGCAGACACTCATGTTATGTTACGTGGACTATGGACTGAAGACTATGGATACAAAATCAATCATAATCACTGCTGAAGCCAGACATATCTTGGTGGTTTGTCCTACGTTCAGCAATCATACATTTTGACTGATGTATGAAAAAGTGCAGGGATAAGCTGTGGTTTCATGATATTAATGAAACAGCGTGCTTCCTTGATACTGAGTTGGATCTAATACTGGCTAGTTTGTGTGCCTTTTTGGAATATAACATTGCTATTTCTATAATAACCAAGAAAAAGCTGAAGGTTAAAAACTGACGAAAAGGGAGCATTGTTATTACTGAGTGTTTTCTATGTGTCATGGAAACTTTCATTAGCTCTTTTAGAAAATTGCAGGAATACACTGACCATCTGTATGTCTCTAAAAGTCAGCTGATACCAATGTATGAGCCAGTGAACTCTTCTAGGCCAAATGATGTGAAACGGACTTCAGTAAGCTTCTGCCAGGAGAAGTCTTTCTATTTCAACAAGGAACATGGAGATGATCTCTACAATGTGAACTGTGCTGTATCCAATAAATTACAGATTTGCATCTTATGTTATGAACATTCAGTAGATGACTCGATCAACAGCATCTAAAGCATCTTATCCAAAGGTGCATCTGTAAGATAGGTCAGATGAATTACTTCTTGTTAGATAGTTTTCCAATTATAAGGAGATCTTAGGGCTCTACATAACGTCATTTAATCAATGGAAGATAATGAGCTATTTGTTAATGGTACACTTACACAATGAATATATATTTTTATTCCTTTTATGTGTTAAAGATCTCTTCTTATCACAGATATGCAAAGCTTGAGTGCCGTAACACAAAAACATATGGGAGGTGTTATCATTAAGAACATAATTATTATTACTGTATTAGCACTGCAGTTTAGCAAAGGTTATAGTTTATGAACAAAATCCAAATAAATGCTTTGAAAAAAAGCATCATTAGAATTTATTACCTCATGTGGTAGCACTATCTTAAATATCTAACCTTGATTCACTAATTACCAGTGTGAAAGAAAAGGTCTTATAAGGGAAAATACTGAGCATTGTCTCAGCAGAAAAGGGGAAGACCCACAATACATATCTAACTGTTCTCCACTTGCAAATTTAAGACTGATTAATGAACTTAAAGATCAGAAGGGATCAGTATGACCACTTTTTTTTTTTTAAAGTGAGAATTAAGTGCTTGTGTTTGTGTGTTTCCACTTAGGAGATTTCTAAGGAAGGTCATAGACTATTTTTCATTTATTGCTTACAGAATTCTAATTCCAAATTATGATAACATAGTATTTCATTTTGCAAGACATAGTGGAACAAAATCGGGAGGAGAGAACAAATGACTGAAAAGATTGCTGGTGCTGTACTTTGCCATTTACTTCCCTTTTACTTTGAGTGGCCAAGACATCTCTGCAATCCTAAGCAAGGGAATAAATAACTTGCATTGTAATGTCTCCTAGTGCAGAAAATCCTACAGATCCTTATGTATACACCAATACATTTCCTGAAAACATCAAATCAACAGACAATATGGGTGGAAATTAGGGATATCTGTGCTTGAAAGTGAGGGGATAAAAGGAGTTCAAGCATCATGACAAACCTGTAGTGGCTGAGCTAGAAACTGGTCACTGTTGAATTGACATCTAATGACAAATTCGTGGAGTACTATTAGCCATTAATAAGACAGGTTTATTGAAGGAAGATGAGATAGTGCAGTCACACAGAAAGAAAATGGCTTATAAGGAAAGAGAAATTTTATCCCTCAGCTTTTAGTTTCTTGAAAGGCTTCAAAGCATTCAGATACAGCCATCAAAAGCTTTATTAGGTGGAAAAATTGGATTTCCTGATTTTGAAATTCAGTTATGATATTTGTAAAGGTTTAGAAGCTATTTATTAAAGGTCACTTTCTGTGCTGAGTAAGTTTTGTTGGATTCACAGGAAAAATACTGGAAATGAGTAGCTCTCTAATCTCCAAGCACATGTTTCTTAGACTCTAAGTGGCTGTGCCATTCTGTAAAATAAAACATTTAACATATTATACATAAAAATTCAGCAGTACTTGCAAACTTAATGAGTATTTCCTAAAATAGTAATATGACTACTTCAGTTTTGTAGCGTGAGACTGAGTTTCAGTGACATCTTGTAGAATTAAAGCAGTTTTTGAAAGTATGAGATGGTCATACACACATACACATTTCCCATTCACAACTGAAAACCATGGTAAAATGTTTTAAAGGGCAGTGATGAAAATATTTGCAACAAATTTCTGGTTCAACAACTGAAAAAAAAAGTAGCTGTCTCTTCAGAAGACCTACCTGTGCCATTGAAGAGAATCTATGTGTTTCAGTTTTTTACTATCCCCAAACTGTAGACATAAAGGTTATTTCTTTGAAGCCTCAAAGATCATTCTAAAGTGGACTCCCATTAAGAGTCACTTAGGTCTCAGTTTAAGTGGAGTGGAAGTCCTATTGCTTCCACAATTTTACTTTTTCATGGCAAGATGTGTATGTTATTTGGGAACTCTCCATCAGGCATCATTCACAGACTTTTTCTTTGTATCTCTTATTTTAATCAATTCCTTAATAACTTTGGGATTTTCCATTTAATTTTTCTTAGGCTATTTTTCTTAGTATATGTTTTTGGTAATTAAATTGAAAAATCAATAGAAAGAAAATATGATTTCTGGCTAGTATAACTGCTAACATATAATTTATTTTAAAGTCTTCAGTTGTGCTTGATATGACTTACCTTTACTACCTTACAGTTTAAAGATCCTAGTCCAACCTAATAATTCTCAAGGTTAATCTTTATGAATTAAATCCAAGAAGAGGACTTTAAACGGCATTTAAATGAAAGTTTTTGCATAAATACAGAATGTTTGCTGCTTTAATTTCATATGCATCCCAAGTTTTGAATATAAAGCTTGAAATGAAAGACAACTGCAAGTTTTGCTCCTGTACAGCTCAGCACCTAAATCTATTTAAGATTCAGAAAACAGATCTGCTCTATTTAGTAGGTTTTTCTCAGAGCCTACTTAACAAAATTCACAGGAGCGGATTCTGTACTCTATGGCAACATGGAAATCTTTTAAAATGTAAAAATTAGTGGCTAACACACATGTAAAGAAGACTCAGTCTTGAGAAAGCATTCAATGTATGTCTGCTGTTTCTTAGCAATGCACCTTGAAACTAGTCTATAAGCAGTTTTGTTGCAAAGGAAATTATTTGCTGCTACTGAAATTTAGCTGATATGTAGCAAAGAATTCAAGATTTACTGGAGAAGGAGAGAAAGTGAAAGGAGGTATGGCTGAAGTCTATTAACAAAAGTCTGTGCCTGAGAGATAAGACCGTAGGTCCCATCTTTTCCTATGAAAATTTTAAGTAAAATACAGAAGTATTCAAAACAGAGACCAGTCATGTCCCAGGTAATATGTCCATTACATTATAACCTGGTGTTCTCATTTCTGTTGTCACACTAGCCACTGAAGAGAAAAATTCAAAGGGTGACATTATTTGGAAACATCTGGTTTTCCTCTTGTTCACATAAGACACCAACACTCATATCCCATGCTCCTCTTTTCCATATTCCACACAGGAGGTCAGAGGCAGACAGAAAGCACCAGAAAGCACCGTAATTCTTCACATCAAAATGTCTAGCAGACAAGCATCCAGATTCAAAAATGGAATTAGAATTCTGAGCTGAGAAATGAAGTCACTTTCCCAGGGAATTTGAGCAACAATGAAGCAGCCCTCTGGAAACAAAAAAAAGTTCTCAAACTTAATCTTAAAACTGTGGTCTTACACTCTCACCTCAGAAGAGCATCTCTAGACTAAGAAAGACAAGAAAGATTCGGCAAGAAAGACAGGCTGCTGATTGCTTCCAGCCCAATGGTTTGTGTTGCTGATTCCAAGGAGTTTTGATAGAGTTGTGTTTCATAGAATTAGCAGTTGACAGATAGTTTGGCTATTGAGACACACCATGTAAAACAGGAATTGTGGACTCGCATTGAGATAGTTATAGAACTAAATTCAGTTATTTTCTAAGTAAAGATAAGCATTTCAATGGCTAGATTATTATGCCAAACCTTAGACATCGCTGAATGAATTTTCACTGAAAAGTAAGTTGTAGTGTGTGTAAAACCCAAAGCTGTTTCCTAATTATACTCAGAACATGTTTAACAAATTCCTTAGAGGCATCAAGACCTAGAGTTTATGAATCTCAAATAGCATCAGAAGACAGATAGGAAGAAAAACTTACACCCTTGGTATACGTGGAACGGAGTTTTAAATATCTGAGGAAATTTCATGAGAAATACAGGCATTAGGGACATTTATATACTATTTTGGATTTTGCCCTAGGTGTGTAACTGGTGGCTATGTCCTAAAGTGGATTTAGCTTTATGCTTTGTAAGTGGTAGGTTCTACAGAAAATAAAACAAATTGTTTCTAACCTAACAATCTTGATGTTGTAGAAGGTATAAATGAGTACATAATTATTAACTATTTTCTTGGCTGGGATCCATCTACATTTGGATGTCTACAGTCTTTAGACCCTATTATGTATATGAAAGAATGGCATCCATAATTCAGAGTAAAATCCAAAAGAGTATAACAATATAAATTGATAGGAACAATTCTTTGGAATCAGAGACTTGTTGACTATGCTGTTATTTAAATTGTCAATTTATATTGTTATATATACCATTAAAATTTTACTTTCTATAATACCTGCTAATATTATTTCATGCTTACCAATGGAAGATACTAAAATAATTCTTAGTATCCTTCAAATTAAAACACTGAATGGTGGAAAAACTAGTTTGTGTAGAGTTATCATTCTGGCCAGTGCTTATTTCTCAATTAGTTTATTCACTTGCTCTTTTGCTTTATTTAATCCTGACTCCTCATCTTTATAGTTTTACTTTGCATAAAATGAGTCCACTTTAGCTGCTTTTCTTACGTCCCTCAAATGAGCTTGAAATCCCTGCATAAATAGAGTCTTATACTAAATACATCACCTTGCTGGCATTTGTATGCTTGAAACAGTAATCTTTCCAACATACCTAATTTATGCTAAAGAAATGCAGGTGATGTTTTCTTGTAATCAGTAGTAAAGCTCAGAATCTGGAGGGACATTTCCGTAATTTTACTACATAGAAAACTTATATGATGCTCTTAAGTACTGGTCACTTACTTTTTTACATTAAATTTACATCTACAGAACATTACATTCTGATGCATTCAACGGAATGCCTTCTAGTTTTTTCAAGAGATTACTTCTAAAAGTAGTTCTTTGCTACAAAAGAGTGCACACTGATATGTTACCATGGTTTTGACTGTTACAAATCAATAGGAATACACTCCTACAATTCAAGTAGGAGTATAGATAGTAGTCATATTATACTCCCAGGTGGGTCACAAAATCAGGATTAATCTGTTCCTTGCAAGATTAACTTCACACAGTGAGCTGCCTGCTTTGAATTAGTTTATGAATCAAAGACTTACTATCTTCTCCCAAGCTTTTTTTCATAATATAGGAAATCTCATCAGATGAAACTCTTGACATTAGTTGTGAACAGAACAGACAAGGAAAGACGAGAGGTTCTATTCTTTCAATAATAAATAATTTTTAAAAAACCCTTATTTTTAGTACTAAACTAAATGCATACAAATAATTCTGGATTTTGAAACGTTTGTTTAAAAATAAATATGAGACTTGATGAAGTTAAATTTTCATGCCTCTAATCAGTAACAGAAGTCCAAAACTAAAATGTGAAACATGATTTTTTTTTTTTAGATAAACAGAGTGGTAGATATATCAGATATCTGGTATTTTGCATCAATGAATTGACATACAGGAGAGATACCTGTGATACTAGTATTTTTGGTGAGTCTGTGGCAAGACTGTGGCGTTCTAATCCCTGTAAGATAAGTATCAATTCCCAAGCTTATTTCCTGTACTGACATTTTGAGACACAACACAAGCAAATTCCATTTTCAATTTAAGTCAGCGACAAAACTCCCACTGACAGGATTTCATCCTTCACACTTAAGTGTCTGGGCTACTCTTAGTCATATAAGGTGGTAATGGCAAAGAAGCAGAAGCTTATTTTCAGATGTAATAGGCTGATGACATAGATTTGCAGTGGCTAGACTGCAAAAGCAGACTTATTCTCCCTCTAGAACAAGTCAATGGTGAAAATTGCACAAGCATGGAAATAGGTGTGGCACCAAATGGAAAATATGAAAGCTATATCATGTTCAGCAAATGCTTTTCTCATGATTATAAGAAAGATAAAGAGTAGAAGGGTTGGCCTAGCCAACCTGAAACCAATGTGAAGAAAAGAGTAAATATGCATAAATATAAAGAAAATATTAAATATCCATAAACATAAACAAACAAACAAATAAAACATCTTCTTTAGCTATAAATAGCTATATGAGTAATTGTACTCTTTGCAGGCTACAGGATGTTGCTTACAGGCCTCTGCTAATACAGCATTAGAGACAAAAAGATCAGAAAAGTGTCAGTATGAAAGACGGCTGCAGCCCTCAAGAGGTTGAGCCCTTTGGACATCAGTGAATAAAGAACAGCCATCTGCAAATAAGCAACCTAGTAAACAAGGCAGCAGACTTGTGTAAGAATTTTTAAGGTAAAACAATAGAATAGGGAGATAAATGTCCAAAACTTTTACACAGTAAAGAAAGAACTAAAAATTATTATTTTGTGGATAACTTCACACTGACGGTTTGGCTCTTGCCTAATTTTTCTCAAATGCCCAGATCTTCTAATCATTCATCCTATAAAATACTACCTTACACTTGTGATTCGCAAAGAAACAATATGTTTTTCTCCAGAAGTAATCTTTGTAGTTGGCTTTGACAATCATTAACCAGAAAATAAAAGAAGAAGAACTAGTGCTTTAATTTATCCGTCTATTTTTAAAATATTATCTGATTAAAGATTGTCTTATTATTTTCTTTTTGTTTGTTTGTTTGTTTGGGGTTTTTGTGTTTTTTTGTTTTTGTTTTTTTTTCCCTGTGAATTCTCTATATCTTACAGACATTTTCCTGGTACGCAGATATTTACAGCTGAATGCTGTGTCCTCTGAATAGTTTTGCCAGAAAAGCAAAGAGAGTTCTTATATGTTTCTTCCAGACTGGGAAGAAACTTCTTCTGAATCCATGCTATATAAGAGAGCCAGAGAGGTTTTTCTTTTTTTTTTCATATCTTTGGTCTCAATATTTCTTTAGGCTGGTACCAGATGTTTAAAAGATCAAAACTAATGAAGCTTTAGAGTTTTACAAGATAATTTATTACCTTAATATTACACTCTTGGACTGTATCTGAAAGCCAAAATTTGCCTGCTGTAAACGCTTGAGTCAAAAGAATGCATAATTAACCTTAACTGTTTTAATAATATTGTGTTACATTTTGACAACCAAACAGTAAAACCTCAGCATGAACAACTCCTTTTTTTTTTTTTATTGAAATCAACAGACAGAAACCATAAATAATTGTTACATGCCCTGCTGGTAATACCAATTATCTAGCATCATACAGAAACTACTGTAAATAAGTATAATGTATTGTACCAGGGATTCAGAGGTTTGAGCTACAAACAAAATGGTTTGAATGTACCAGTGAGATACATTTTGAGATATGTACCAATAAGATAAATTTGTAGGCCATTCCATTAGACTACTTCATATGTTTATTCCTCTTAAATGCTCAATAGCAACAGTAGATAATGTCAAGCATGAATTTCAAGAACCGTCATTATGATATGGAAGGCAAAATACTACGGTAGACTCTGAGATACTTTGACATGGCATAGTCTAGATACGACCAGGAAGTGTAAGTGAAATTTCACCTGGAACAGCAGCTTAAGATTCACACATCACATAAACCCCAAAGAGCATCTCAAAACCAGATTGAACTGTGAAGTGAAAGCAAGAGATGGCAAGTGTGCTGAAAGATACATTTCATTTTTACACGTTCTCTACATGTTCTGCAAGGAAAATGAAAAATGGTCTAGATGTCAGGCCATCAGCTCAGTGCCTAGGAGACCTGGCTGTTTTCTTCCTCTAATTTTCAGTTGGCAAACAAATAACTTTCTTTGCACCTACACAATACAAATCATTGTCCAGTCAGGATAACTATTCTAACATGGAGTGTATTAGTATAGACTGTAGATGCTTCACTTAAACTAGTACACTGTGCTTCTCAGTAGGGTTATGTAACTTAGGTTGAAGCATCTTTTCAGCAAAGTTTTGTTCTTCTGTGTTCCCCAGGCTACCTTTGGTACTGCCAGCCCTGCACTGTGCCATGCAGATAAACTGCTCCATGGCTACAACAATGGACAAGTCTTCCCTGGTACCCAAGTTGTTGAATAGTTGAAGTAGACAGTTTTTCATTCCTCCTGTTGGGGCTTTTCTGCCCTTTCTACTACTTTCCTAGTAGTTTCAAGGAATCCTTCAATCCTGCAGTTGTAGGCTATGGAATGGAAATAAGCCAGCTATTCCAAAAATACAGAATCCTCCACTGGACTTTTATTTTTTTACCAAAAGTCTGAGGAAAGCACTACAGCAAGGCAAAATGTTATGCTTAGGAAAAAAAAAAAAAAACCAAAACAAAACAAACAATCAAACAGCAACAGATTCAGCAGCTTCTGCAAAGGTGACTTATTTTTGAATGCTTAAGGCATTTTAAAAATCTGTTGTTTATGTAGATTTTATGTCTCTATGTTAATCTAAATTAACATTTTCAATGCTAGCTGTCAAGACCAATGGTCATCAAAAATAATGGCTGCTTATAATCACCGTTGTAGTTAACACATTGAGTGAGCATTTCAGAAAATAAAACTGAAGGTCCCTTCCAACCCTAACCACTCTATGATTCTACTTGAAGCTTGTTATCATGGGTGAAAAACTCTAACATACAATTTTGATTTTTTCCCATATTATCACAAGATATGTCTATGCAGGCTTTTCCTCAAATCTGCTACCCTTTTCTTTGGCACAGAAATGACTGAGAGAGTTAAAATAGCTTTAAGCTACCTTTACTAGATTCATAGCATAGGCGTCGGACCAACATAATTTACGATCACCATCCACATTTCCATGCCTCTTCTCAAAGACATTTCTATGGACAAGTTTCCTGACATTTGATACTATGAGTACATTTTAAAACTCTACGTTATAATGTTAAATTGTAAAGATGGGGCACTGTTATGTCACAATGGTACCACAGTTACAGGTATCAGAAAGTCAATAATTAAATTCACCCTTACAGAAAAATGTTAACTGAGCACCTAACATCGGCTTTCAGCCAATACTACTAACTTTACAAAATTCAGAGGTTGCTTTTTTTTTTATATGAAAATACAAACAGGCTTGAGTTCAATGGGTTGGTCCTAACATTGTCACAATCCAGCGCTACCAATACACTGGATTAAATTGTAAGAAGGTGCTATTTCTTCAAAATTGGTTTGTTTTTGTTTTTGTTTTTTAATCAATTCTATTTTGTTAAAGATTGACTTCATACCTCTTTATGCTCCTTGAAAAACACAGTACACTTCTGAGTTCAGCTCTTTGAACAACATTCAGTGATTCATTTTATGATCTTTTCAGCTGCAAGAATGAGAACTGTAAGGTACTACTCAAGAGTTCAGAAAACAGAGAACAGCAGTGCTCACAAGGAAGACAGAAAATTCAAGGGAAATCTCATGGAACTTCTAAGAACTGAAATGGGGAAAAAAATCACCGGGACAAAAACTTGATGCATGATGATAGCAGCTTACCTTCATATTCTTAATCAGAGTCACTACCAGAGGTAATATGTGTGAGCAACACAAACATAACTATTGTGAATTTCTTAGACAGAAGATCTATTTTTAAATTTCTAATAACTCAATTTCAAAAGGTCTTTGCTCTTTTGTTCTGCAAATCAATATTTTATCACCTCCAGGATTTTTCTGGTAGTAGATGTTCTGTTACTCTGGTCAGGGCTACAAAATCTTGTGATTCATTCCATACACTTCTTTCTAAGAATTGTCCTACATATACAAGCAAATGTGGTACATATCCACAACTCTCTTGATACCCTTTTCCACTCATATCACCTCTGAAGTCCCATTTCTACTTGATTATTTCTGTCCACCAAATAACCAACCAAAATCTGCAGTGATTAGAGGTATCAATCAACAGAACCCGCACACAGGCTATGACCTACCACTACTGCAGTCTTCAGGTGAGTTTCATTTTCTGTTGTGTTTCTGTTACACAGTGACCTGTCCAGGCCAGGACACATTGCTAAATTTATAATTTGAGGTCACCAGGAACAAATCAAAAGGAGAATAGCTATGATGTGACTGGAAATCAGTATCAATGTTCTTTTAAAAAACGTCCTGCCTGTACCCAGGCAAGTTACAGATACTGGCTGTGCCTCTCTTCTTCAGCTTTTAACTAAAGTTGGTAATAATCTTTCCCCTCTTATCTGTCTCCTCTACCTGCACTGCTAGGGACAAGAACTGCTTCTTCTGTATTTCTCAAAATCACTTGTCAGATAATTGGATTGGGACCTCTGCAATGAATTGTATTGTAAATAGTCCATAAAAATTTCTACAACAGTACTCTTCCTTGGTTTGGTAGTCAATAATTGAACAGTTTTAATCTTCAATTTTAGACTAAAGCTTCTTCCTTTTCCTCACTCTGTTCCTTCTTTTGCTCTATTGGTTTCATTTTTAATTAGGATTCTAAACATGGAAAGATTTGTATCTATATTTAATTTTATGTACTTGGGAAACATCAGCAAACTACTGTACATTCAAGTGATCAAGTACAGGTTCAAGTTCTTGTCATGGACAGAAGTGAAACAGTATTGCAGTAAGGGAAATTTTTCAGGAAAAATTTCTCCACTGCTTGTAATTGCCTGTAATGAAGGTGTTTAAATAGTGTTCAAACTTAGAACTAAGCTAACAATAAAATCTAAGATATGAAAGAGAATAGGCATTTTTAGAGATTTAAAACTTTATAAAGCAAAATTTATTTTGACAAAATATCAGGAAGGCAGCACCATGAAATCAAGTTAATTATTCCCAAGCCAGTGATGGCCTTTCAGTCATCTAAATATTTTCCAGCTAATAGATATAGGAGAACAATTTCTCTGGGTCTGGCAGCTAATTCATACTTGTTTTTATGTCCTCACTGCTATTTTTTCTGAGCATATTTGGCCACCCTTCACTGCATTTGCACATTAGTGAAGTGTGTGGCGACAGAATTATGAGCCCATCCCTGCTCTGGTGTGGGCTCAGGGGCAGCACACAGATCTTCTCATCCCCTGTGGGGTGTGCTTCTCACCAAAATTTAGAGGCTTTAAGATGCCTTGCTGGCATCGACATCTGCTCTCCCTTCTGGCACCTTTCTGCCCTTCTTTGTTCCCAAGGCATCCTTCTAGCTGGACCCGCTGAGCAGGCAGCAGTGACATCAAGCTGCTTTGACTCTGCTGGAAGCACTGCCTGTGGGAAGAAAGTCACATCTCCCAAGAAGCTGATGAAAAGGAATTGTCTAGTGACACTAGAGAAGCCCTCAGATGTCCAGAATGAAAAAAAAAAGACAGAAAATTTCTTTGTGAACAGTCAAATCGCCTGTGAGGGTGACTCAGTGTTTACCTTCAAATAAATCATGCAGTGCTGTCACTTCTTCATGAAGCAGCTGAAACCTCTTGTTTGGATTTGCTTAGGACTTTGCAAAAAATGTTCTCCTCCAGAATGAAGGGCTGCTTCACATATTTCCAAACAGAAAAGAGAATTGTCAAAGAAAAAATATTCCAGGTATTATTTGCTGGGTTTTTTTTTTCCCATTTAGAACCCCAAACCACAAAGCCTTTATGCATGAGGTTAACATTAAATGTTGCACATGTGATTAAACACTATGCTGAACTAAGTCCTGGCTCTCCTCTTTTCCAAGAAGTCTTGCCCAAACTGGGGTTTATATGTAAGCAGTTTCTGAGCTTTTTGTAACTGTTATCATTATTGTGGAAAGTAATTATGAATATATCATATTTACTCAAGCTCTACTGTGCTGATTTTTTAAATAAAAAAAAAAAAAGTTGTTCATTCTAATTTAGTGACTTAGAGCCTGATTTTTTTTTTCCTCCATTATACCAATGCAATAGCATGAAATAATGGAATAATTAAGTCTATCAACACATAAAATGTGAGAGTGCCTTCCCAAGCCTCGGCACAGCTCCATGTTGTTCACCAGCTCAGTCAGCAACCACACCCGTTTCAATTTAGTGTCTGGGAACATGAAGCCCAGAAGCATATTGGAGAAGGAAAGAGCAATGTACTTTCACCCTGTCTCAGATCTGGCATACAGTGTTGGGGCCAGACACCTACCAGTACTCAAGATGACCAGTCCAACACCAGCACAGGTTTGTATTTGATAGCACTCTGCTTAAGTAATTCCTTCACTGCAGTTTAGATATATGCTGAAAAACAGAATGACCCCAAGAAGCACCCAAACTAATTTGCATTCAATCAAGATTCCCCCTGTACTCGGCACTGGTGAGGCTACACCTCGAGTACTGTGTTCAGTTTTGGGCCCCTCACTGCAAGAAAGACATTGAGGCCCTGGAACGCGTTCAGAGGAGGGCTACGAAGCTGGTGAGGGGTCTGGAGCACAGGCCTTATGAGGAGCGGCTGAGGGAGCTGGGATTGTTCAGTCTGGAGAAGAGGAGGCTCAGGGGAGACCTTATAGCTCTCTATAACTTCCTGAAGGGAGGTTGTAGTGAGCTAGGGGTCGGCCTTTTCTCTCGTGTAGACAGTGATAGAACTAGAGGCAATGGTTTCAAGCTGCGCCAGGGGAGATTCAGGCTGGACATTAGGAAATATTACTTCTCGGAAAGGGTAGTCAGGCACTGGAATGCACTGCCCAGGAAGGTGGTGGAGTCACCGACCATGGGGGTGTTCAAGAAACGTTTGGATGTTGTGTTGAGGGATATGATTTAGCTGAGAAGTATTGGTGATGGTTGGACTGGATGATCTTTTAGGTCTTTTCCAATCTTGATAATAATAATTCTGTGAAATTCTGTGAAGAAACTCTTGTTCAGTCTCATCACTGTAAATCCTAAATATGAAATTCATAACTGAGACAACAAACATTTCATTGGCTAGGTTACAATTGTGTATTCAAAACCATATTTTATTTAAATTCAACATTATGACGGTGAAATTAATTCCTTCACTTTTTTTTTTACCAAGCTTCACAGGAAAACACAACTCTAAAATCCTATGAGATGTTAGCAAGAGGGATTTTAATGAAGTTTTAAGAGTATAAGCTGCTAAACTTGGGGCTGTATTGGGAAGATGATTTCAATTGTATTTCTGTGTTAATTACTATGACCTCAAAACAAAGTTTGTGGCTTACTTATCTTTTAATTAGGTTTTCATTTTTATTATGTTTGCCTGCAATTTTTAAAAAATTATTTTATTCTGGTTCTGAACATTTTGTTGGAATTCAATGGGCTGTGTGTGAAGAAAGTATTTACAGGATCAAACATCTCTTCTGTAAAAAGTTGGCTCTGTTTTTAATGGCATGGGACTAAAACTAAATCCTCATTAATAAAATGTTACATAATGTAGAACATAATGACTCATTTTCATAGTTTTGGTTGCAAGAGTACCTTAGAGTAATTATGAAATAATTTGCACATTCAGACAGAAATACTACCTTTGCTTATAAAACTATGTGATATTACTACTATTTTTTAGACTGGATTTGTGATACAAACATACTTTAATATGTTTTTATCCTTTTTGAACAAAATACTTTTAAAAAAGTTTTCCTTTTGTCATCACTTATATTAACATCTACAAATGTTCAATGATTACAGAATTCTTCTAGCTGGCTTCCCATTTAGTATTTCCTTTAGTATCTGTCCTTAGTTTTTGTTCAGTATGTCCCGATTAGCCATTTACATCTTTTTCATCTTACAAAATTCCTATTTCCTACTATGTGAGTGCATCTGTTCAACAAAAATAGAATATACCTCATTTTATTTCCACTTCTCAGAAAAATAATGTATTTTCATCCAGGAAATACTACTGAGAACTCAGGGCTTTCCAATACTATGCAGTGATCAACAGACCCAACAGGTCTTCTCTGGGATTATTGTATCACAAATTGACTGTGCTATAAGGCCATTGTTTTCTCTGGAGCTTCTGAAAAACCCTATTAAAACTGATGTTAATGTAGTAATGGACTGTTGTACCTCTGGCACAATTTCTAGACCACACAACACTAAAATCTAGTAACAAAAAAAAATAAATATAACTTTCTTGGAGACTTTGCTTTTGCTGAAGTAGTTATTTAGTTGGGCATTATTGAATGGCTGTTCAACAGGTGTGTGCACTCATATAAGCTAAACTAAATGAATTTAGGATATGATGACACATTTTCCACTCTGAATTTAACCAATTGTAACTTGATGTTTTATTGTGCATTTTGGGTCTCAGAAAGTGACTTTTTTTTTTTCTTTTTTTTTTTTTTTTCCAGAGAACATAACCAGCTCTTTCTTCAAAGATACTTTTCCTACCATTGTTTGGGTTTGTTTTTTTTTTTTGTTTACTAGTCACAGATCAGCATTGCATCCGGGACTGCATTATTCTAAGCCTAGTGTAAACACCGAACAAAGAGATGATCCTTGCCCCACAGATCAGGAATTACAAATTTGGATATAAGAAATACTGTACAGAGACAGACAGAGAAAAAAAATCTGAGAAAACTAAGAAGCTCCAGAACTTTACATAGTGGTAGTGGTACCCAGCTGTTGTGAAAATCTTGCAGCCATTACGCCAAAAAGAGAAGCTTAAGGGACTTTCAAAGGAGATCAGCAAAGTTTTGTTGTAGGCATTTTAAAGGAGTTCATTTGAAACACTGGGGAAGGAGGAAGGAAGATATTTTGAAAGAAAATTATTTGAAAAATGAGATTGGTGAGCGACTCAGGGACAGCACTGACATCTTCCTGGTGAATGTGAAACGATAGACATAATGGAAGATCCAGAAAATAAAAAGTCTACTATGTTTTTCATGATTAAGCAGAAAAAATGAGTGAAGTAATAAACTGTAAGAGGTGATATGGTCAAAAGGAGAAGAAACAAAAGTCTTTGCATCACTGTTCTAAATAGATATGAAAAATAGGTGTTGGGCTTCTGACAAATCAGAGAGACTTGAGATTTCTAAAGATTTTGCTTAGTGGTTAAACCTTGCAGATTTATTCAGTGAAACATAAACCAGGAAATCTAAAGAGATTTTTTTCTTTTAGTAATGATCTCCATGTTACAGACCCAGGAGATCTACTGAGAATGAAAAATAATATAACAGAGACAAGTACAGGGAAAGAGGAAAATCTGTTTTATCTATGCTCATCTCTGACAAAACAGCCTGCTGAAGAAACAGGTCAATTAAAATCTTGGCATGCAGGGAGATATTTAGAATAGAATCAGTTTTGGAATTATCCGCATATAGATGCCGACTATAAGTTCGAACTTTGGCCTTAAGGGTTCTCTGCATGTAGTTTGCAGATCACCAAGAATTTCTCAACACACTTTTCCTGATCCTTGATTCTTGTTTCTTCTTCCTCTCCACAAAATAGTCTCTTAAGTAACACAATGCATTTTGCTTAGAGCTCCTTCAGCAATTGCCTAATACTGTACCTGGAGTGAAATTCAGCTATGTGTAAAATGTCAGACAATATAAGCCACTTGGGGGACTTAGAGAGGAGTTTACAGAGTGCCTGGACTTTTAACTAGTCCTAGATTAAAAGGAAAAAACTTTTTTATTCTGAACAAAAAAATCCCTTCTGCTATTTTGTGAAATGCAACAGATGCCATGCTTACGTTATTCAAAGGGATTTACACAGAGTCCTAAACGCATGTAGACAAGAGCTTGTCACTCTTTGTCATGGAAGTCAAAATCTCATAAAATTTTAAGCAATGATCTTATCAGTGCACTGATTCCAAGCATATCACAACCTATGAGAAGACTTCTGCAGGTGTAGTCCTAGTTTTTCATGTCACTACCCCTTCACACTCTGGACTTTGCATTACCTATAAAAAAAGTAGCATAGAGATCAAAGTTAACCTCACTTCTAGCAACTGATACAGCACAGTACGGTAAACACTTCACTTTCCTCTGAGCAGAAGCTTAGCACAAACACTGGAAAAGTTTGATTGATATATCTGAACTCCAGTTGTCTTGAAAGAGATCAAACTGGCACTTAAAGCTGCAGCTGAGCAAAGCCATATATTATTGTTTTAGGAAGTCTTACAGCAGAAAAATATTTTTCATGAATTACTGAGGATCAAAATTTGCCAACTCCCGGAATAAAATTTCTGTGAAAGTAAGTAATTGAGTACCTATTGGCACCAGTATAAACTTTTCAAAGGTTAAAAAAACTCTACTGTGGTTGAACAGCTACCTTGCTTCCTAAAAACTGAAATACTCTCATTTTATGATAGCCTGAGAGTGCCTTCTGCTAAGAAGTTTTCCTAGCCAACCTAAACCACAAACATTTGACAGCAGATGTTCTGATGTGCAACATTGCTCAGAACATGAGCCAGTGTGGCAACAAGGGTGCTAGGCTCTTTTGAGCTCTGTTCCTTCAAAGTGCTCCACAGACCAAAAGTGTTTTGCCCAGACAAGACATCTTTGACTTCACATGTGTTCATGTGGCCAGAAAGTGTTCCCTGCCTCTATGCCAAGATCAGGGTCATAGATTTCCCCTGCTCCCTTCTTAGGACATAGCATCTCTATTTCACTTTCCCCTACCTCAGCACAATCGCTGATGATTATATTCTGCATTAAAATATGAAACCACTTAAAATACAAATCTCTTGAATGGATAAATTAATGGTACAACAGTCAATGAGCTGGCATGCACTTGAATGAAAGAAGTATTTGGCATTCTGATTATACTTTCTGAGCCAACATGTCCTCATAGGTTTCCATGGATTAATTCCACATTGGTGATTAGGTAAGTCCTTATTAATCCCTGTGTTTGAGATAGCTTATTATCTGTGCATTTTCAGACATTTCCATACTTGGTCTTTGAGTTTACCATGCAAGATCAGTCCAAAAGTGGAAAAAGAAGATTGTAAGGTTGATAAAAGACTTAGCAATATGATTAGAAATTCCTGGCACATGATGACATTTAAAAGATATATTAAACATCAAACACTTTAAAACCACATCCTTCATTAACTTTACAGCAGAGTTTGACACTGTCAATTTAGAATGGAGGGTGTGGAATGGAAAGGAATTTGATACAAGCCAAAGGAGGAAGGTAAAAGAAATCCTGCCCTTCTCTGCTTATCATTGAAATGCTTTTTCTCCTTCCTTCCACTCTGCTTTTCCCCTGAGCAATCAGAAAGAGCATGTGTGTGTGTCAAATCATTCTGGTTTCGGTTTTCTTTGCCTGTTCTTTTCTTCTGTCCATTTTGCTGGTCGTCATAGTTACAGTGACCTCAGTCCTCCTCATCTTTCTGGGTCTTACAAGGATTTTTTTAAGCTTTCTCTTGTAACAGTGCTTTGCAGTGTCAGCTTGTCCAATTCTTTAACTGTTTTTGCATTTCTTAATCTATTTGTCCCAGCGGTCTCCCCCTTTTCCTGTGCTGTGTCCTGACAGACTCCTCAGAGCAGGCTGGAAGTGCTCAGTTGTCATCTTCACCTCAGTATTAGTTTCTTTCTGACAAGAGTTCCTGACTTTCACCTTTCTTTTCCTAACCTTTGAGTAATATTTTGGCCTTGTCTTCATGTAGCTTTAAAGTGATATTGTTGTAGCTCTTTTGAACTGAGTTAAACCAGACAGTCCAAACTGTAGTATCCCAAACTGCTTTTACTGAATTTTTTACTTCAGTCCAATCCTCTGACTTGTGGATATGAGGGACTGTGACCAAGAGGCTTTTGCTATACTAGACAGGGCCAAGGTCATCCTTGAAACCACAGAAACATGAGATGGCACTTTACTTATTAACATTTAATAGTCTCTAGCAGAGGGTCTCGTACCATCTCTCCTGGCCAGGCTACTACTTGTATAACTGCTGCCATTAAAGGAACTAATCACTGGCAGGGAGGAACAAGGACGGTGCTAAGTCAAGAGTGAGTGGCTTTTACTGGATTCAGGGCTTATCTCAGGGAACACAAATATATTCCTTTGGCACAGAAAACTGTGACTCCTTGTTGGACTGGTTCTGCTTCACAGGTCTGGCCAGAACTTTGAGTAAGGACTGAGATCTCTATGAGGATTTTCATATGAGCACTCAAACAAGTTTAAGAAAAAGTTTTGTCTGTATCTTCTGTTGGTTTTAATTCAGAAATGGACACTAGATCTGAGGATAACTAATTAGTTACTCAAGCACACATTATAGTTACTTCAATAATGCTATAGACAGGTTGAACAAGACAATGGCTCTTTAACAGTGTTTACCTGGTACCTCTTTAAAAGACCATGACATAAAACATAGCTATTCATCCTCTAAACCATTATCCAATTGTCAACTACCTAGAAAGTAGTCATATCCTTCTTTTCTGTATATAAAAAAATATCAGATCTGAGATTGCTTATATACATAGCCATCCTAAAGGATTTTAGGTATATAGTTAGCACCAAAATCTACTTTTTAAAAAACATACGTATGATATATATACTAAAAATACATCTGAAACTGAAATACTGGTGGTAAATGTACACAACTGCAGCTTCAATGGACACCTGCAGCACTCTAGTGGCCATTCTTCATAAATGCAACATCAAAAGCTGGAAATTATTTTGAATGGTAGAGATTTAAAGGTAAAAAACCCCTAACAACAAAAATTAAATGTCTACAGAGTTAGCCATGAAAGTTCCAAAAATGAGCAATAACATACTGTGTGCACACTGATTAAATTTATTCAAGCAAACCTGTTTTAATTTAACAGCATTCTTGCTCTGCATTACAAACATAATGAAAGTAGTTTGGAGTGGAATGCATTATAGTTTGTGGTCATTTTATCTTTTGATGTACTAGCTCACCAGTTCAAGACAACTTAATTACTGGGGGTTTTACATAACTCACTTTTCCTTTATTCCACTAACTGTAGAAGGGAAATAATAGGTAATATAAATGGGGAAAAGACTCTCTCCGGTCCTTATTGGGTCCTTTCAAGAAAGAAAGATTTTTTTTTCTCCTTGCAATGCTTTTTCTATCATTGTGGGATGTCTATTTTCAGTGCTGAAATAATAGGTTTTACATCTTTTCTTATGGAAGAGTAATACAAAAATTAATACATCTCTCCATGAGAAAAGAGATTTTTACTTGTTTTACTTGAATATTCAGCTTGTTTTACTACATTATTCACCTCATTTGTTTAATTAGCATTCAGAAACTGCAAAACAGGGAAGCATGGAAGTGCTTCTATATAAGGAGCTGTGACTGTCAAAGTGATGATAAATAGTAATTTATCTCCTACATGCATGTTCATGTATTTTCTTTCACAAGAGTATCTAAGTATCAAATACAATAATTAATATTTGCAGGTTGTTTCAACTTTCATCGTATTTATATGTGTTTTACCAACTGGAACTCATCTAGGGTAAGAAAAAGCACATACAGATATTTTGTTCATATAATTCTTTTTTTTCAAGGTAGGTTGTAAACAAAAATGTATCAGTAATTTTGTGTTAGGAGAAACATTCAAATACCAAAATGCTGGGCATGAAGAATTCTCATTAGAATGAGAAGGCAAGACACAATTGTTGAGAAATTACAAAGTCAAGGCTAATGGAGTTGGGTCTCTGGGCTCCACACTAACCAGAAGCAGGTCTTGAGCGCAAAGATGAAGAACAGGGCATACGCTACTGTTGCATTATATTACAGCAAGTGGAAAGATAATGGATGCTAAAACATTAACATTTCCCAAAACACTCTGAATAACTGCAACTATGCTATGTGATGTACCAAAGAACAATTGTGCGTATGTTAGCCTCTAGGAAAAAAAGGCACAATTTCTTTAATATAGAAAGCCTCAGGGAAATGTGGTCACCACCAACCTCTGATGTTTTTGAAGCAAAAGAACTGTCATAGTTCAGAGATTCAAAGATACCTCCTCTTTTCTGGTTATCTGGGGAACTGAAGTTATGTTTCCATATATCCTTAATTCAGCAGCATACTAACTTTGTTGTTGATTCCATATTTCCATCACAGTGTCACCACTGAAGCTGCAGCAACACAGCTGGGTCAGGGAAAATACTTGGCTTGGATGGATGGGTTTAATCCTACTAACAGTTGCAAGGACAGAAGGTGAGAATACCTTAAGACAAACATCATCGAACTGTGGCTTTTAGCAGTATGGTTGAATAGCAGCTGAGATTTTGAATAGCTGGAAATAAGATAGTCAGGGTATTGCCTCAAAGAGACATTAGGAATCATATGAAATGCATTCATATCCATAACAGTATTCATTTTTCCGTGGTTTCCAACCATATGTTAGATACAAGAGAAAGCCTTATGAAAGCTGTGAGTTTTCGCACAAGCTTTATCAGAACAAAGGAGCAGTTGCTCATCATGATACTATGGGTATTATCCAAAACAAACAGGAAAACAACTGTATCCAGTTCCACAGATGGGCCAGGAGCTCAACCTTTAAGAGGAAGTGTGATGAAAACAGTGGTGATCAAATAGGCTGGTCACAGCTGTCTGCCCATGACCTACAATTAAGGAAATCTAACACCAGAACAATGATTTCCTTCTCTTTGGCTGAAGCCTAAAACAAGCACATTCAGGAAGCTGCTGGAGCTCAAATATTGTCAGTTACATGCTGTTTGTTTATATATATAACTAAAAAATACCAGCTAATCTCTTTCATTAGTGCTGCTACCTTTTGGCTAAAGCTTATCTGCACAATCGTACTTGGAGGTAACTACGAATAAGAATAATGGAGATTATTTTCTCACTGGAGAGACTCAAAAATGGATCTGATTGGGACAAAGTGCTTAATATTCCATCTGACAAATGCACCTTATTTTATCTTCTTCTTCTGTAAAATTGTATGAACACCATAGAGTTTATCACCAATGGTAGCCACATAGAACTTCAGCAGCGCAATCTGAGGCCAAGATACAGGTGGGACTATTGCAGATGGCCAGGAATGTATGCACAGTTAGGACAAGAGGAAAAGTAAGACAGTAGGTAGGAGAAGGAGTCCAGTTTAAGTATGGTGCTTCTAATCAACAGGATTAAGAGAAAATTTATTCCTGTCTGTCGTTACAGTATACAAAGTAATACCACATATCATTATAAGGACCGTGGAGGGCTAAGCAGAAAGAAAACCAAAGAAACTAGCAATAAGAGTTTAACTAAATTTCTAGAATTTAAAAATTGTTTCAAATCTACTTTAGTGAATATCAGCTTAGACTCTTTGCCTTTGATAGATTTACATCTGTTTATATAATCTGAAGAAATTATATTTTCGTAGGTATGATTTTATTAATTCAGTACTTTTCTGTCAGTTTGGATGTCTAATGAATAATAGTTTTATTTGAAAAATAAACCTTTAATAAAGTTCTACAACACAGTGCATCTCCATTAGTCAATAGATACGTGATGAGAAGAATGTGTAATATACATCTGTGATCAACAGAGAGAGTTACCGCATGTGAATGTGCTGCTGCTTATTTGTAAGCAAGATGTTGCTGTGCTAATGCAAAGTAAAACATGTGTGGCAGGAGGAGATTTATCTTAATGACTTCAGAGACCGTTTCAGATTTTAATTCCTAAATCCAGCTATAGATGCAGCATTACTGTTCAAATTTGTGTGCACGTTTAAAAGCATACTTGCTTCCCTCTTCCTTTGCTTTCTCTCTCTCTCTGCTACAAACTATGGTCGATATTATGTACACTGTGATCAGGACTTGAAAAATACTCACAAGTTAAGAAAAAGGCATCTTCCTCTTGGCAAGTGTCATCACCTCCACAAAGGTCAGGCTTTCTTTTCAAAACATAGTTTTACCCCTTCCTGTTGTGAGGATAATTGTCTAAATGTGAATTAAGTGGGAAGAAAATTTTCATCCTAAGAGCTCAGACAAACAACTCGCCAGCCTCTGCAGTCACTTGGATGCATCAGCTTTTGCTGCTGTTACTCTAGACCCCCCAGTCAGCCCTGAAACTGAGCTGGATTGGGTTATTTCCCCTCCAATGCTGTCTGGAAGGTGTTGAACATTGCGTATGCAGGCAGAGAAAGCCGTCCCTCCTGGGAGCAGCACACGAACATCGCTGCCTGCCGGGCAAGCGCACACTAGCAAAGAGCCTGAGCAGCAGCTTTGGCAGCAGCCAGGATGAGAGAGAAGAATAGAGAGAGATTTATTCAATTTTTCAGCAGGTAGAGGAAAGGCTGATGGCTGGGAAAGCACTTTAGGATCGTAGGAACTTGCAGAAGCTGGCTTTCTTACACCTTCACAACATGGATGTCTCGCCTGTATCCATTTTCTCACTATCCTCTCTTTCCACAGAAAGAGGAGAGCTCAGAAAAGACCACCACTGCATAGGTCCTTCTAGCATGTTTTGTTACAAATCTCTCTACTTAAAAAAAAAATCTTTGAGATCAATAACAGAGAAAAAGGTTTCCACCTTTTAAAATGACATATCAGATATGAAAGAAGGAACAAAAGAAAAAATACAAAATTTCTTTTGTGATGGCCTGTCATTTTGTTGAAGCAAAAGACAGGACCTACCAAGGAAAAATCCAGTAAAAAAAGTAAATAGGTTATATTTTATTTACATGTTCTTGCTATTTGTCTTTGAAATATCCCCAAAGTGTAAACTTTCTCTGTAATGGCACGAAGTGCAATACGAGCTGTATCTATACTAGTATTTCATCCCTCTGTAGCAGGAAGGAATGCTGCTGAAATGTATTTTTTCTCTTGAGTTGTATCTTATCTCGTACATTTTGGTTCTGTTCACTCAGGGCTAGTAATCTTTTGGGCTGTAATTTCTACACATAAAGAAACTGTATTAACAGATGTACTGGAATTCCATCCCACCCAAAAACCCAATGCAGATCTCATGTCACAGTATTTTCTTATACAAGTAATCATGCCGAAAGTACTCTTGTTATCAGAAAGATTTTTCCCTGTATTACAAAGGTTTCTTTTATGAACTAATCCACAGGGTGCCTGGAGAGCTTTAATTTTCCATTAATATCTACAGATCTGTTGTTAAAGTTGACATAGACTTTCTTGTATAAATTATTGGTCTTTGTCATAAAAGTGAAACAGATAATGGGATATGTTCATATAGGTATGAAGAGATTGATATCATTAATGAAAATAAGACAATTATTTTTGTAATATGTTTGTTTATAATGACATAAAAATGAATTGGAATCAAGTATCACGAAGGTTTTTTTTTGATCCTTGCAATGTTATGGTTGGGATTAATCTAATTAAGCATAAAGCTGGAGAGCGTAGATGTCCTATAAATTCCTAAACTCCTTCTACTGGAAGGAAATAATCACTTATAACATTACCTTAATTTTGTCATTAAATACATGCATGCTATATTCCAGGACAAAAATATTTGATTGATCTTTATTCTATAATTAGTAGCAGTTTTATTTATTTAGTTTTATTATTTATCTATAGGTAATTTACTCTCTTTTTACTTTGAATGACAAACAGATATAACTGGACTGCAAACATGCCTCCTGATTGTTGGAAATAATTCATATATGTACAGTTAGGGCTTAGGGGGGTGATACATCTAGTCAAATATCAACATTTAAGGTGAGAACATCTAAATCTGAGCCAGTCACCTTTTGTATGCTTAAAATCATCCAGACAAATGAGTATTTTTGGGGGTTTAATTCATCTCTACTAAAGCAGTCACTGAAAACAGATCAAGACAACTGGCACCCTAAAAATGCTGACTTCTCTCCACTGCTATAGCAAGAATCAAGGGTGAATGGCTCACACACACACATATATAAAGCTTGAGGAATAATTTCATTCAGCGTGAGAATGGTATTATGACTAGTGTAGGTGTAATGTTAACCAATAGAGTATGTTGTATTAAGTAAGATATAAGGTGCACACTAACAGAAAAAGTTCAGATAGAAATAACAGTATAAATTCAGTAACTTGGAAATTTAAAATAAGAAAATGTTCACATATGTATTTATGAAAGATTTTCAAAATCTGTTAATTATATTATTTTAGTAATATAAGGGGCTGTGACTAAAATGACTATCAATTTCGTTTTGATGCAATATTAGAATCATAGTAGAATGCAATATTAAAATCATTAGTAATGAAGAGTATTACTCAACTGTTATTTCTATGCAAGCATACAATATTTTCTACAATAACCTTTACATCCTATATTCAGCTATTTAGAAGGATGAACTAAGTTTAAAAATGCATTTAATTAGCCTGTCTTTAGCTACATCTGATACCTTGAGAGTCCACAGTCCCGAAGACTATGTATCCCACTGGTTATGTGGAAAACTATATTTTGTATATCTAATTTAGAAATTAGCAAGAAAGTTATGTTTTAATCTTCCTTGTAAAAGAATATGTATTAGACAGTGATC
This sequence comes from Chlamydotis macqueenii, assembly GCF_036417535.1. NCBI lineage: Eukaryota > Metazoa > Chordata > Aves > Otidiformes > Otididae > Chlamydotis > Chlamydotis macqueenii. The sequence goes on from NC_141558.1 coordinate 28,346,499, forward strand.
TAAAAATGGAGTTAGGATGCATTTTCCTAATTGCAGCTTTCTTCGTGCCAGTCAGGTCAAACATCATCTATGCCATATTCTATTCTTACAGTTGTCTATTTTTGAGAGTGGACACATAGAGAGACAAAATTGTGGTCTTTGCTGAACAAACTTGAAAGTCTTATCTCCCTGGTGCAAATATAAAACTCATCATCTTGATTATTTTTTTTCAGCTAAATATCACTAACAATGCACTGTATTTGCTATAGCTGAATAAAAATATTAAAATGCCTCCAAAGAACTTTCTTTTTGGTGGGCAGAGTGAAGAGGGGTATCTCAAAAGAAAACTGCTTATGATGGATGCAGCATTCCTTATGGAAAGAATGAAGTAAGTGCTCTTTGTCCCTGTGATACAGAGGAGGTAAACTGCTGCATTCTGAAAAAAAAAATCATCTTGCTTTTCAGAGCTGATATTTCCAAGTCTAAACGTATCGCATTGCAATGCTCTCTTCTGAAAGCATGTGTTCTTTCAATTCCAAGGTGTATTACTAAGACATGTATCCTAAATACTTGAAGATAAAAGATGCATTCTTTGCAAAGACTGTGGTAACATATATGGAATTTATAATTGTGATATAAGGATGAAAGCCAAGATTTTTTAAAAATTATAACCGTAGTGCAGCCAGTTTTTAAGGGTTTGTGGCACTGTGCACACACAGACTGGTAATTCTCCAGCCAGTCTCTGCATAGATGAGGCAGTGGATTGATTTAAAACACTGAGCATTACCCCATTCAAAACCCTATGAATTATATTTTTTTTTTAAACAATCTCTATGTAAGTGTCTGTGCAACAAGACCAAAATGCTGGCAACCCAGCACAAATGGAGAAATTTGCAGCATTGCAAAATGCAGATAGACTTGATGCTTACAAGGTCATAGGATAATTCAGGCTGGGAGGGAGCTCAGGAAGTCTCTGATGCAACCCCTTTTCAAAGCAGGGACAACTACAGGGTCAGGCCAAGTTGCTTAGGGCTTTATCCAGTTGAATCTTGGAAACCTCAAAGGATACAGGGTGCGCAAACTTCTCTCTGGGCAAACTGCTCCACTTTAGGGCTGCTCTTGTTTTTCCCTGTATCTGTAACAATGCACACCTTCGATCAGTGGAAGCAATATCATCCCATGAAATTTCATGTTGTCAGAGTACTTGTTTTATGACAGTTGTCTCCACTCGAGTATTTTGTCAATCATTTTGGATCTCAAACATATATTGGGATATGTGGAAGATAAAAGCATTGCAGGCTGTGAATACAGAATATTGAATTGAATCCCACAAGTTAAATACAGGCCTAGACAGGCTTAGTAAAATTTAGAAGTTACACTGTCATGGAGGCATCTATTTCAAGTTTCAAGTGCAATTAACGTGTTTCATTTTATTGTTAGTCTTCTCATCAGATGATCAGTTTAGAGCAATGATCTTCTTTAACAGTTTTGGAAAGCAAATAAATACAATTTGACACCTATGAACCTCAATAACTAGGTGGTCAAAATTCTCCTTGGGAAGGTAGCATTTTGTCAGCTTTCTAAAGATAATTTTTCTTTTTTATTTTGAAAAATAGACAAATATGCCCATAAGAAATGAAGATACCATTCCTTACCTTTTCTTGAGTACCTGAAGAGTTAAACATACCTAGTCTTGTAATGGATGGAGCTAGGCAAACTTTTTACTTTTGTATACTTTTACCAGGTTTCCCCATTTGTCTGAAGAGAAATATGTTTCAATTTCTCTCCTCTCCTTTCCCTTATTTTAGGAGAAGAAAACAACACTCAGAAATTCTCATCTGAGATAGAAACAAACCAGTAAAGAGAAGTGAAACTATTCCTATTGGACTCTAGATGTGCCAGCTCTTGAAACCTTGAAAGCGCAATTTCACATTACACAAAATGTCAGAGGGTACAGAACACTCAGATTTAAAAATAAATGAAATGCCTACTCATAGCCATTGTTTTTGAGGCTAAGTGAACATTTTTGGGAATTAAGGGGCTGTTAACGTGAGCTTTCAAAAGACAACATTTCTACTTTATTGAAATAAACTGTTATTAAAATGTCTCACCACTCTGATCAAAACTAAAAAAAAAAAGAAAAAGAAAACCAAAACTCACCAGCTTCCTATTTTTCACTAAAAAGCTGAACGAGAATCTGCTACTATTAAATGGTTAAGAGCACTATTAGTGGGTGTGGTATTTTCTAGTTCAAGATCTCTCTCTGCTAGATTATTTCAAATCTCTATTGATTACAGCAATCTGATCCAAAGGAAAAGTGGATATCCTATGTAGAATGGAACAAGTCAAGAGAAGAGACTGAGAGAAAATCCTCCTATGACATTCAATAGTCTCATAATCAGATAATCAATGTAGAACATACTGTGCTGACTGTACTAGGGGATTTGAAACTTCATCACTGCTTTCCAGGACTTTATTTTAAATCTTGAGGCATTTCTCTCTTTCATATTCACCAACAGTTCACCCTTATCCATAGGAACCTCTTCATAGACAGATATTTTCTCATTAATAACATGATACCAAAAAATTATTTTCCAGTTGAGGTCATTTTATTGAAAACATATCCACCAGATCTGCTCTTAATATTGCCAGGAAATTTCACTTAACTACCCACAAAAAGTCAAACTACTCCTCCACCAATCACCAAACTGATTTTCCTACTTTTAAACTACGTTTTTAGAACAAGAAGATTTTAATTTAATGGTCAGTGAAATCTCCCTTGATTTTGGTTGTATGGTTATATGCACCCGTATAAACAAATCTGTTACATGGTTTTTGTATTTTAATCTTAGTTTATATTTCTTTATTACCTTTTTCACTTTGTATTGGGAAGATCAAAATACTATTCTACTACACTAGAAACACAGTATACTTCCTTTTCCTCCCAAAATAAAACATGTTTTCTTTGCTATGCATTGTTCAGTGTCATACAGTCTATCATTCAGAAAATGGATGGTTTCAGAGTGTATGATATAAAAGCCACTATGAAACATAAATTGCACTGAATTGCATTAATGCATGTGAAGATCCTCACTGCACTGCTACATAAATAGGAAAGCAATCTGAATCAGAGACATAAACAACAAAATAAATAAAGTTTCAAAGGGTATTCAATTTTATTGAATTTAAAAGATTAAATGAATATCCTTATTTTTCATCTACATCTTCTAAAGCTCAGAGTTTTGTTTTGGGGCTGCTAAAAATGCAAATATCCACCTAGTGAAATTTTCAAAAGCATCTAGCTATTAAATTCCTGATTAGTTTCTATGAGCTTTTGTAAATCCTTCTACAGTAGTGTCTGCATCTTGAAGTGTCTGAATACCTTTAGAAACTTTGACTGAACTACTACTTGCATTTATCACAGAATAGAAAAGATAAAAGCATTAAGTCTAAGTTTCTAATTAAAGTGTCAGAATGAGGTATAACCAAGATACCATAAACTCTAGTTGCAAAGAATGCTCCTCTAACCAAGAACTCTTCTGTAAAGCATGAAGTTTTTTTTTACATGAGCCACAGACACTGGCTCTTTGTGTGAATAAACATGGTCAAGTTAAAGTACCTGCAGCCATCTTATTGCTGGTAATATGAGTTTTCTGAGTGGCTTGTGGGATGGTGAGGGTTTTTGTTATTGTGACAGAGTCTGTGATTGCTTGCTTCTCTGTTAACAAAACTTTGAGGGCATTACAAAAGACCCCTTTTGTGTAATTAACAGTACAAAATATATGTTACCTGATATCAGCTAATGGATCTACAGAAATATTACATACTCATAGACTGGAGGTGCAATATACAATAGAAATGCTTTATACTATCATTTATGCTATTGGTTTTTTGCTCTTTCTATATCAATTTTCTGAACAGCCAAAAGCTAGCTTTATGGCATAGTAGACAAGATAAAGTGACTAAATGGTGTAAATGTGAATTAAGAGGAAGAATAATTTGTTATTTCATGTTGGTTTTATAATAATTAAATATTATATTATCCCCTCAAAGTAATTAAGATTTTATGTAAATTTGCCAAATACTTTAATGCAGATTCTTTCTTTTCAAAGTGTGAATTGTTTGTGCAGTTTTATTGACAATCTGGAAGATATTATCTTTGTTTTCTAGAAAATTTTCAGGGTATATTTACCAGAATTCTCTTCAATGTTACTATTATGAGAAAGGATAAATTACGTCAATAAGTTCAGACTGACTCATTCTATAGTGTTTTGCAAGTACTGTTGCACATATTGGCAAATCTAAATATCCATGGCTTTACTAGACTTCACATCTATTTCATTTTTTAAACAGTGTATGTACAGATGGGTTAGCTTCAATTTTTTTTCATCTTCGTGTACTGGCAACAAATTACCTCAGGATGAAGTCCAATCATACAGTCTTTCCTCACACAAAAATTCCAATAACCACAGAATTAATCACAGAATTTGGATTGTTATCTGCAGCTTGATCATAGTTGTTAGATCTGCAGTAATTTGCTTAATTTGAAGCTCACTGAACAATTATTATGGTAAAAGTTATCTAAAGAAGATACTGGAAAGATCACCAAATGGTTTAAATGAAAGCACGTTCTCTCTACTACCAATCTGTTTCTCTTCTCTTGAGGATGCCTAGAGGTCTGATGGGTTCTTTACCACCAAAGACTTCAGCAGTCGTACCTCTGAAAAATATGGGGCAGCTGTGCCGAAGCTGTGAGCCTGACACTAGAATCATTCAATGTGATCTGTGACGTAGGTTGAGTTAGATTAGCTGTGTGCAATTCTGCCTTCTGGCTATACTAACAACAAACATCCAAAAATATCAAAATCATATCATTGACTACAGCTGGTAAAGAGTTTATGGGATTTCACTGCATTTGTCAATTCCATTCTAGGTAGCTGGTCTGAAGATATCATCTCCACAAATGTCTGATCTATTTTGAATCATAAGACTGAAAAAATCCCATGCCAGCAAGTTCCATCTGTTAAATTTATGTTTATTGGACCATGAAATTTGTCTAACATCTTGAGATTTTTGCAGAGACTATCTTCTCCACACTGAAATAAATCAGATTACTACTGACAAGACAAGCCATTTCTACTAAAAAATAGACAGCCTTTAAGCACCTTACTTAAATTAAAAGAATGCCTACTGGTGAAGAAAATATCGCTACTAATAAAACTACTGTATACAATATGTGAAATATATAATCTTATCTTCTTCATGTATACTTGCAAATTTCTTTTGCTAATGGCTATTCATGTGCACAGAGTATACACTTACGTGACTGGCTGGATCAGGATCTAATATCAAAGAGTACAGAAAAAACCCCTATTTTTTCTACTTTGCTATATCGCAGCATAAGTTGAGTTAGTACAGAAAAAAACTATTTTTTTTCTACTTGCTATATTGCAGCATAAGCTGTAATCATTTTACAGAAGTCCTGCAAAAATACAGAATGTTACTCTTTGTATACATGCATCTTTCCCTTGTGACTTCATAGAGATATGATTTGCAAATTTTATTACATTTTAATCAGATCTTTAAAGATCAAAAGACAAATCAATAGCTCCAAATTCATTTTTATAATGATTTTTTTTCTGAAAATACAACCCAGATGAAATAAAATAATATACTTCATTCTTGATAGCCCTCTACAAAAAATAAAAAAGGGGGGAATGAGACACAACGAGCTGATTCCATTTTAAAGGAATTCTAAAAATTTATATTAAGGCAAAAATTTTGAATTCAGAACCTTATTTAAATGTCCTCCGAAGCTTTTTCTCATTCATCTTATATTAACTGAGAGAAAGAGAGTACAAGTGAATCCTTCTGAACATGTAAACTATTCTGTATTAATAAGCTTCAGCACCTATATGTTCTAGATTTAACTGTTAGAACTCAGCTAAGGCAATAAGACTAAATCAGATCTTAGTAATTTACATTTTTATAGTTCTTGCTAAAGTAATCTAGAACTGACTTGTACTACCAAGAGAGGGCATAAGATATTACATAAAAACATACTTACTATACTTGGTTTAGACTTTTCAAGCATGAGTCCTTCTTAAAAATAATTAAAGAAACACAGAATATTTAATAGCCACAATGGAAAAACAAACACTCAAATAAACACAGACTCCTGTTCAACTGGGAAGGAAGTTCAGAAAGAGTTATAATACTGCTAAGATGAAATCCACAACAGATTTCCACAACAGCAACAGACAACTGACAGAGAAGGAAACATGCAATGACTAAAGGAACAGAAGTGTGCAGAAAAGTTCTCATTAAAAATGAGTGTAGGATAATTGCTGTGTATATACAGCATTCCACCCCTTTGTGTCACATTTTCTAGCATAGAGAGGAAGAAGGAAAAAATATTTATATTCCTAATAGGTGACATGGATTTTGTTATTTGTTAAAAGCAAAGGCGTTTAAGAACCTCTCTTTGGGAGAATAGATCAGAATGTATGTATTAGTTACAAAAGTTTCATTACCGGGGCAGTTACATTCCCATCTACTGCAATGATTTCCAAGACAGAAACTTTAGATTAGTATTGCAAACTGTGCAGATGAAAAGGATTATATGATTTAAACTAAACAAATCTCAGTGCTTCATATAGCCTTAGTAGAAGTAGAGTACAGATCAGTCCAACAATTGCTGGCAGTGATGCGTTCATATGCATCCACCAAAGATCTGTGGTTTACAGCAGACATAAAGATTACAGGCTAAAGTCTAGCCTTTTCTATCTAACATGCCTATCTTATATGAGTATAGACTATAAAAGAACATTTTTTGTTTCAATCTCCTGAAAAATAATATAAGATACATACAAGACTATAATTTGTCAACTCCAGGGTATCTTTTGGATAGGAGAGATTACTGATAAGAGCAGGTTTGCATGATTTAGTGGCATGTAAAAGATGTTTTTTAAATTTTCTGAAAAGAAATAGGTGTCCAGGTAAAGTGCAGAAAGACAATATCCTCAAATTATCTTCTTTCAAAAGCAACTCTGCCATATCCTACAAAAGAAAGAATGCTATGGAAATCCCCAAAACTATTTAGTTTATATCTTAACTTAAAGATTATAAGTCATGTTTCACCCTCAGGTAACTGCATGGAAGTCTCACTGAAGGTTGTGGATTACAAACATTGATTTGTGAGAAGACAGACATGGAAACACTTGCTCATCATGAGCAATGATATTGATTTTTATGCTGAAAAGGGGTTTCTTCCCCTGTCCTTATGTACACTTATGGCATGAAAGTCCAGGTTCATACACCACACTGATGGAGGTTCCTCAGCCTAGACATTTAACAAATGTTCCTAATTGCTAGAGAAATTGCAAACTCTAATGCTTTTTTAGCTCGTGGATATTAAAAAAAAATTGTCAAAGTAGGGGTATGTGTACATGGATGCATGCACAGAATACAGAAGAGGTTTATAAGTACAGTATCATACCAAACGAGAACAGAATAGGTTGAATAGAATATGAACTTGTTATACATGAGGAAATAGAAAATAAATAGGCATAACCTTGCAAAGGCCTTGTTGGTATCTCCTATATGCTCTTCTTTTTGCTAAGCTTGTTTTGACACATATTCACCCCTCCAAGGAAGAGGACAGTCAGGAAAATCCACACTGAGGGCTACTGTGTAAGAGTTCTGTGTAAGATGCGTAAGAGTTCTGTAACTCATTTACTGAAAATTGTTTTCTTAAAAAAAAGTCTATTTTCTTCAACTTCACCATAGAAAGGAGAGTTGAACCACACAATTGTAGAGATATCAGTCAAATCACAAGTGAAATCTCAAAACAGCTGGGTTTCCTGGATCTTCTAGCATTCTTCTACCTCCCATGATTTCATCCTCCAACTGAGCTGTCACACACACGTGTGTGTGTGTGTGAAGAATAGACTTTATCCTATAACCTTTATGTCTACTACAAATCCTGTGAAATCCCCTCTGAGGGCTGCTGCCCAGCTGCAATGTGCTCTTTGCAGCGGTACCTACAGCTCCCAGGTGCTGCGGTGCCAAACTTGGTGCTAGCAAATGCCCTGTCCATGCTTAATAACACTTGGAAAGGTTGTACAAAACTAAAAAGATAAAATCCTAGGATAAACAACCCAAGTTCTGCTGAAGTTTCCTCATAAGCCATGTTTCCTAAACCTCTGATCATTTCCATTGCTCTTTTCTTGATTTTCTATGCTAAACCCACATCTCTCTTTAAATGTCATGCTCAAAACCAGACAGAGTCTATGATCAAAAGCAGAGACTTGTGACACCTACAAATTAAAAGGACCTTGATTAAGATGTAATTAATATTAGCTTGTCCGGAATTGAAATATACATGTACTAAAATAATGTAAATGAGCAATTTCTAAATATTTTGTAGCATTGTGCTGGTGGAGGAGTGTGAGCAATATGAGCACTAACCTATCAAACAGAGATCTGTGCAGTTGCATACGGCAGGCATTGGAAAACATGTAGACAGTGACGCAAGAAATGGATTTTGCAAGATAACAAAGAACAATAGAAGGATCAGGCTCTGCAAATAAGCCTGGAGACTGAGAACCATTCAGATCCATAGTTATCACTGCTAAATACGCAGCATCAGCACCCCAGTGCTGTATACTCACAGGTAATGTAGCATACACGTGTTAAGAATAACACTTTTATAGCAGTATTTATAAAGATAGGTACTGATAATATAAAAGAACTAACTGTTAGCACAAAATATATTGTTAATTAGTCTCAGTTTGGTAAAGTTTTGTTTTAAAATTGGTTTGAATTTGTCAGACTTCCGAACAAGCCAGTCAAAGCAATCTCAAATTCCCTGATACGTATATACATTTTTATATATGTTAATTTGCAACATAGCTGAGGCCTTATCAACAATATAAAGAGTTTGTTTCACACATTCTATGGGTTATATATAAATGTGGATGGAGATTGCCTCTTTTGCAGCATGACAATATACAATTCTATCTTTTACTTAAGAGCTGCTTAAGAACTTGTTGGGTCTCATAATGAATGTGCATAATTAAGTCTTTCTGTTTATATGTGAATTTACTTAACCTGAATTTACTTAACCTGAATTTACTTCCCCTGAATTTCATTCAGTTCTTTCTAGATGATTTCAGATAAGTAATTACACAATGCCATTAGCAAGATAATTCTACAACATTATTCTACAACAAGCATACTGATCCCTCAAAAATATTCGGGTCTATGAGTTTTTGTAAGGGTTTTTATATAAATATTGTAGAATAAATCCTCAACAAAGGGCAAACTACTTAATTTAGACTAATTTGCATGGGAAAGTGTACAAGATGAAAGTTTGAGACAAATGTGTACATTGATATGTTTCAGATTTAGACTAACTGTAGATAAAAGTTAATGTTTTTATCAAATTACCATTCTGAAACCAGTATATTCTGACTTTACAGATTTTTAGAATACAACTTGCAGTGCATCTGTAGGTATATGTGATTCTCAAGAACTATGAAATTATATCCTAATGTATATTCCTACCATCACAATAGCCAAATAATATACTCCTTTTTCTCCTCATTGTCATTCATATGCAAAATATTCCAGAGTGTTCTTATGGAACAAAATACAATAGTGGCAATATTAATGCAGGAACAAAGAGCAGTGCTAAATATATTCTTATGCTGCCACCTGCTAGAAAGTGCCAGGGGCTTAAGAGATCAGAACAAAGCAGACATTTCCGTTTAATCACTTCAGGCATTTGCATTGTGCCATCCTACTTTGTAATGTTTTGCATGTTAACTAGTTTTTTTCTGCCGTATTTTAGGAAGCAAACACAGGCATTCTCGAATCTGAGGGCATGATGTAAATGGAGTCAAAGTTTATAACAATAAAAGCAAAAAATCAAAGATCACATTATCAACATCTATATATTTGCAATAGACATTTTTTTTAAAAAATAAAGTATTTTTAAAAACACCTTAAAAAAGGAAACGATTGCTTTTGTTGCTATTAACTGCAGTGCAGAATCAAAGTTTATTTATGCCTTCTAGTGGGCTTCAATGCATTTTAGTTTGGAGCCCTTCTTAGTGTCCCATCAGCATCAGCTTTGGAAGCTGGTCTCCTTATAGCCAGTACAACCAGGAAAATCAGTATGATCAGGACCATCATACCAGATACCTCAGTCCCTGACAACATAAACTTAGTGACTCCACCTTCTTCTTTGCCCCCTTCCTAAATCATATGAGATAATAACCACTAACCCTTGAGAGGGTCTTTCTATTAGCTTCAGATTGTGCCCAGATATAATGGGAGTTGTCTCAAAGTTTCTTCTGGAACTAGAGTGAAAGCAATTTTACTGGAAACTTTAAAGTTGCTTAATGTTTAAAAGGGTTAAAAAAACTCCCACTTTTTTTCCCTCATTAAAATCACTGAATGCATAATTTCTGTGACAAACAGAGTCCATGTATATTGTAGAACTGATTCTGACTTCAGAGATTTTATATATTCCCTACTCAATAAATTATTAACATTTCATGCCATTTGTTTAGTGAAAAAGGATGGTAAGAAAAGGCTTTTAATTAGGAGAAGCCAGCAGGATAGCAGCCTGTTTATGTGAAAATTTCAAGATAGGAGAGAGGAAGGAGATGCAAATTTTAAGGTGAAAAATCCTGGCAGCCATAAATAAGATACAAAAACTCCTTATAGCTTTACTCCTTCCTGAATGCTCGTTATACTGATACTGTATGCCAAAGTTTCAGAAGGTCACAAACAGTAGTAATAGAGCTTAAAGCACTCATCTGTAATACTAAGTACAGTCAGAAATAAATAAAAAAACCAATAATAATACAACTCTCTAGTAAAGGTGTTTTAAAAATAGAATATTTTTCTGTAGATACTCACAATCCTTTTTTTTTTCTTTTTTTTTTTTTTTGTTCTGTTAAGAAAAGGATACAAAATCTTAATCCCTCGTGTGGAAATTTTTTCACCCTGCCTACAAGAAACAAAGATGACTTGGCCTAAAGACACCTCTCTGGTTCACAAGTCAGGATATTCACTTGAGAGGTCAGAGAAGCAAGTTCCAGTCTCTCCTCCCAGGGCTGTTCTGTTTTTGTTTTGGTTTGCTGCTCTGCTGAAAATATAGAAAAAAAATAACCCAGGAAAAAGATACAGCACTGAAAAGCATTGTCAAATATAAATCCCTAAATTATTTTGTTTTTACAAAACATATTCCACATATAAATTAGCATAATTATGTGCAAGATATGTCACAGCATTTTTCTGAATTATTAAGCCACAATTAGGTCATACCAGTGTGAAAAACAGGTTTGATTTGGAGGTTTTAAATTTTGCCCTGATTTGGCTGAACTTCTTATTGTTTACATTTGGTTGTTTATTACAGTGATGTGATATTTAGAAGATGGAGGAATTCCTAGCATTGTGCTTAAGATTTGGCAGAAGTATTACAAAACTGCGGAAATGATGAGCCTATTATTGGCGTAAAGGACTTTGCTTGTCAAAGGAACAAGACTCTGCCACGCACTGCTAGAAATCTAACACTTAAAATTTGAAAAATGGATATGTAAAGAGCTAGGAACCTCACACTTACCCAGGGTAGATGGTGCACGCAGTGCATCATTTGTTATGGTCACACTCTCCTAGTTAATACATGAGTGATGTTCTACAAATATATTTTGCCTTTCAACATAATTTCTGTGAAAGCAGAAAAAAATCAGTCTCACTGCCTTATCCTAGTTCCTTGACAGGAGACTATCGTGGGCTTAGTGCTTATATGCCAATTAGGAAAATATTTTTCACTTAGCAGTTGAAGTGTAAAGTAATGATACTGTTGTTTAATGCAGACACAGTTAGCCATAGGAAGAGATGATGCCTGTGCTGCAATCACCTGCCAGCCCTAGTGCCATTATTGTCACTAAATACTCATACCGTTTTCCAGAATAACTGCTTCAATGGGAACAGAGCTCCAAAATGTGATATGCTGTCAGAGATAGCTGTGACTTTCACATTCATCAGTTAACATAGCTGTTTTAATAAAACACAGTGTCTTGGAAGAAGTGTGTGGCTTACTTTTCAGCCTCATAATGTCAACAGAACTAATGGAAACTTCCCAAGTACATCTGAAAGCTCAATATCAGTTTAGCCTGAAGTATGACAAAAATTTCAGTTATTTGTTTCCTGAAAAAGAACAATGCTTGAACGATTTTAGATGGGTAAAAAAAAGTTATAAACTACTTGCAAGTTACATTTACCCTTCTCTACCTGTACTTATATTCTTACTGCAGTGCAAAAGAGAGAAAAGGTTTAAGGAGTCTTATCATCTATGAAAAAAAATGTGGACCCTTCCAATATCATACTTTTCTATTTCTAATGGAAGAACATTGTGTGAATTCTATACTCATTTCCATACCAAAATGATGATAGAATAGAAATCCATGCATTTTAAACAAGGCATACATTGGAAAATTTCTTTGGAAATCTGCCAATTTTAACTGAAGTGATTCTTTCTAAAAATCTTAGGGGACATGAACAATATATATTGTGACAAGAAAAGTAATGATCTCATGCATACCAATTAAATTGTAGCTGACAAATGCAACAATATGAAACATATTTTAGTTAAACATGCGCTTTAAAGTGTTCTTAAAGGAATGAAAACCAAAATCAAATTATTAGATAGCAATACCACAGGTCAGGTTTGTTGCAAAATCTTTCCTATTGATAAAAATTAAAAATATGTTTTATTTCTTTTAGCAATAAATGGCTAAGATTGTTTGGTTGTGCAGAAGTTGCCTGAATCAATAATTAATAATTATCAGAAGTATGTAATTCACTGCAATTCCACTGAGATACTATTCACTAAGTAGCAAAGACCACTAATTACTGTAAGTCTTTTGAAAATGCTCCCATTTCTCTCCTACTTTCAGCTTTCATTTTTTAAAAGTAACCACTACATTTAAAATGCCAAAACATAAATTATTTGGGTGCTAAAAAGAGCTCATTTTTCCAGCCAGTCACACACAGGAAGCACATATCTTAGGGCATTTTTCAAAATAGTTTTAATTTAAAGGGAAAAAAAATAATAAAGCTTAAACATAATTTACTAGTTCTATGAGAAAATACATGAAGTATACCAGGATGACTTGACCCTTTAGCACCCTTAAAATATGTCAGTGTTTCATATACTATGTTGCTCTATGTTGTTCTTTGCTTTGTTTTTCCGTATACTTTACAAGCAATGTATAACACACAGATGTAGCTGTGAGATATCACCTTAACCATATAGAACATTAGTGATTTTGATGAGTTTGCTGTATTTAAAAGCAGGCTTGGGCAGGTCAAACACAACAAAAGAACAAAACAGCCTGCAAAACTAATTTCTATGGTGCTGTCCTTGTCCCTTCCAAAGTACCTCTACTTTGTTGCGTGGCTAAACTGAGACACAGAAGTATAGCAAAGAGGATGGAGAGGGAGGAGGAACAGCAGCAATGTTTTATCCCAGTCTTAGAATCATAGAATCATAGAACAGTTTGGATTGGAAGGGACCTTTAGAAGTCACCTGAACCAACCCCCCTGCAAGGAGCAAGGACATCTCCAACCAAATCAGGTTGCTCAGAGCCGCATCCAACCTGGCCTTGAATGTTTCCAGGGATGGGTCATCAACCACCTCTCTGGGCAACCTGTGCCTGTGCTTCACCACCCTCATCATAAAAAAAAATGTTGACTGTGTGCACACTCGAGAGGCAGAGCACAATATTTCCCAGGCAGGTGATTTGTATGGAAAAGATCTTACCAGAGATAATATTAGTTCAGACTTGTCATTCACCCGCAAAGGATAATTCCCAAATGAGTGCATTAGAAAAGGCATATGATATATACTAAAAAGATGCAAAAGATCTTTTACCAATATATCTAATTTTCACATCCCATAAGAGCCAGTATCTTAAATCTCATGGTAACATTCTTCACAACATTAGCTTAAAAATTATATCACAAATTTAATATGGGCTAGGGAAAAATGTTCAACAATGAATAGCCTATAAATATTATTCAATAATTATAATATTTTAATTGATTGTAACTCACTGTGGACATTAAAGGCAACAGTATGAAAGATATAGTGGTGTGTTTTCTAGTCTATTTTTCCATCAGCACTGATACCTATGTGAGTTCATTCCACACCCTTGGGTGAGCGCTTAGAAAGATCTTCTCTCCTACCCTGAAGAGGTTTATCCCTATTACGTAGAATTTCAGTGTGCCAAAATATCAAAGCTGGTAACCATTTCTTCATCTCAGTGGCAGCTTTTGGTTAGGTACAGAGCTTCTATGAAATACAAGCTGTCAAAGTTCAACATACTTTTCCTTCATTTTCAACAAAGAATATTTTCTCAGTTGAATAATCAGACAATTGATTGCAAATTATCACTCATTTCAGTGCTACACATTGCTGATGCATTCACCTTGGACAGCTATTTGTTCAGAAAAGAGAAATGAGGTGTTAGTTAATTCCTTGTTATAAGGAAAAAACCCTCAGTTCTGATGCCAATTGTATAACACTTTCAAATTTTTAAAGCCATTAGAAACAAAAGATACTTCTCATACCTCTAGTGTTGTATAGTTTTTAAAGTCCAGTTAATGACTTCATTTGATTTTGGCTGTTGGCATTTACCAAAAATTGAATATCCATGGAATGACAGACCATATATTCCAGCTAAAACAATGAATTTGAATTATTCCATTGCAGCAAGAAGTACTAAGCGCAGCCACTGCTGGTGCTCAGGGCCAAGTCGAACTGAAGTATAGACGGCTGCCAACAAAAGCACTATATGTTTGATGCGTGGAATACAGAGTAGTGTTAGGAAATCTCATTCCCCGGTTTGTGACCAGTTTCTTTAAACACCTTAGTAAGAAAATCTATATTGAGACCAACCACTGCCTATTCTCACAAACGATTCATGTTTGTAAGATGCATTTCTCTTAAAAAAAGGAAAAATCCTTCCAAGTTAGTTTGAATGCTAGCAGTTTACTGATGTTTTTTTTTTTTAATACTGTTGTTGCTATGGTGATTTGCCACTAGCTGCAGGCAGGTACTTTCAGCACTGGTTATATTCCTACATCTTACCTGTCAAAGGGGTTCCAGGCCAGCATGTTTGGTGTGGTACGCTGCTATTTTTCTACTGTGAGCCACAATTCTCAACTAATGCAATGCTGGCAATACTGTCACTTTTTTTTTGTGATATGCCTTCTCTCTCACACTCACCAGTGACAATTATACTGAAATTATGTGCTCCAGAATAAAGGTTAGAGTCTACCCAAATCCTTCTGGGTTTATTGTTACTGTTCAATTTTTAGGTCAATCACATGGTGCTTTTTTTTTCCTCTTTTTTATACTTCACCGTGTCACAAGGAAGTTACTACTAAGCTAGTAAGCATTTGGGGATTGTATTTTAAAGCACCAATCTGCAGTAGCAATCCAGATAAAATTATCTGATTTACGGAAGTATTTCTGTAATTAACAGAGTTACATCCTTAAGCTCTGCTCAGGCACACTTTTACTGAAGTCAAAAGGGAATCGATAGGAATGGGAATTACTTATCTTGTCAATTGTGAAAAATTTCATATAGGGACCCACTTTAGTAATGAGTTAGGGGACAATACTCAAAGATTTAACACTGCACTGTTGAGCAGTGTAAGAAGACAATTTCAGGTAGCTGTACTACACCCATTCAATTCAATATCCTTTTCATCTTGTCCACCAGTATCTGGTTGTCTACACCAAGAAAGTATTGAGAAGAAACAGTGAATATTTAGCATAGAAAAAGTGAGTTGGCTTTCAGAAAACTTTTGCTGGTAATAGCCTTTGAATGCTGTGGAACTTCATGGTTTAAATAGAAAAATGTACTGGTTTTTTTTTTAACTATTCATTCATAGACACATAGATACAGAATACAGATGAAAGTAGAACATCAACATGACCTTTTCTTATATAAAGAAATGATGGAGAAAAGTGCGTCCTCCATGCCTTTATTTTGCTCCTTTTGAAGTGTTAAGGATGAACTGCCACCTGTGAAATTCAGAAGTAGACTTTTCAGCAGTTATTCCATCTCTGGTCTCACTGAAACCATTCACCAACATACTTTCTGAGCATAGAGTTTCAGTGAAAAACAGGAGATAAAATAGAATAAAAAAGGACTTGCTTACAAGCAGAAGAGCAGCAAAATGAAATTCTATAATCCTGTTTTTTTGCAAAGAACATCTAGCACTGTGTTTATTCAATGTGTGACTGACGTTTCTTGGACAATGAAAGAAGACTAAGAAAGAAAAGTGCAGTTATGAGAGGTATGCACAGGGAATAAATTGTTTTTCTCTTAATCAAAGAACCTAGAAACTTGCTTGCTGAGTAAGTGGGAAGAGACAGGAACATGCAGTCACAAACCTCCAGGCAGGTTGCAGAGTCAGAATCATTCTTGTTGCAGCGAAAAACAAAGATTTTGCATAATAAGGACAGAAAGAGTGGAAACTAAAAACTGAAAAAATCACAGAAAAACAGGTCAGTAGAAAACAGAAATATTCAGAACATCTGTGCTCTGTAGCATCCCTCCACCCTACAGTTGCTCAGGAGAAGAGATCTGTAATATTTACTAGAGTTTTCATGTGTCAGTCACAGGAACTGATTTCAGATCAGAAGGCAAAGTTCACAGGCATGCACCAAAATTAAAAGTTATATAAAATTTAAAGATACACTTGAAAAACTCTGTTTATGAAATAAGGAAGATTTTTTTTTTTTTTGGTGCATAACTAGCAGTTGTAGTTAAATAAAACTGCAGAGTATGGCTTAGTTTTACCATGGGAAGAGTTAATCAGATTTTTTTTTCTTTGCAGCCGTGAAACTAGTCAGAATTTTTAAAATTTCACTGAGCTACTAATTTCCTCTGCTGCTTAAAACAAGCCAACATCAAGAAAATTAGTAAATCTGTGATAGTTAAACTGTGGAGTGTATCTACTTAGAGCATTCTGATTAACCAGGTAAGAAACCTTTCTTGTCAAAAGCCATCGCTCTTCAACTGAATTAAGGAGTGTTGTGCTTTTAATGAAGAATTATTATTTTAATGAAACATTAATGAAGGACAACTATTTTCCCTCAAAGAAGGAAACAGCAACAGAAATTGGTGTTTCACCTTTAATCAATTGCAAGTGTGCCACTATTTATGCCATTCTCTTAAGGTCATTTCAATACAAATCAGAGACCACGTTTGCAAGCTTCATCTGTAACAGATAGTACAAAACATTCAAAAGGCAGCAGCTGATCTTAAACTTTAACATCACTGTCCTTAAAAAGCAGCAGGTTGTGAAATGGATCTGTAAAATCAAAATCGTTTTCCAAGGCCCACATTTTTCTTCCTCACTCTAACAACATCTAGGGGCCTGTATGATTATCTATAGCTAATAAAAGAACTTCAGCTTTTCTCAGTTCTATATTTCAATAGGCTCTACCTTGGAATACTGTCTTATCAAGAAACAACTTTTGACGTCAAGAATATGGTTAAAATGTGTTTTCATGAATTTATGGTTTACAATACATTTGCTAGATCTTTTAAATAACTCTAGGTACAATTTAAGAATGATTTGTTATTCCCATTGGATTATGATTTCATCAGTAACTGGATGTCAGAGAATTTCTGTTTACTGCCTGATGCAGTCGTCTGAGATACACTAGCTGAAAGAACAGTGCAGTGCAAAAAGCCAATGGTTTTGACTTAATTCCTTGCTTACAGATGGACTTAGCCTTTAACTAGCCTTCACAAAACTCTCATACATTAGCCAAAGACATTTACAGCCTTAGAAATGTGGTTGTTCAACTTTGCATTGTGAGAGCTGACAGGTAACTTAGGATTTCTTTTTCCTATATTCCATTTCAGATGTTTACTGTAGGATTATATAAAGCTCTTTTATGCTGTTTCATACAAATAAATAGTTTTACTGGGCTACCTTAGAATCCCACGGGCACGTATTTTGCTGGATTATTGTAATTCACGTCCCGTTATTCCCAAATTAGACATCACAAGATTACTTTCAAAGTTTAGCATTAAAAGTAGATGAACACAGACTATAAAATTGTATGGAAAGAGTCCTCATTGGTATTGGTTGAATGAATCATATTCTAAAGCCAATAGTTTGTTGCTTATGGGCTATGCTGCTTTGCTGAGAGGATTAGCAAACAAATTGATAAATAAATTTCCCTTGAAATAAGAATGTATAAACCTACAGTAGTGTTTTATTAGTAAGTTTCTTCACTATTTTCTCTTCTGAATTTTCTTCATGAGAACCTTCTCTAGGTAAAGAGACCATCTGTTTCTTTTATTCAGCATAATAGACTGCTTTTTAATTTAAAGTATGTTCATTTCAAAAGCAAGGGAATAGATTTTATGTACACATCTGTTCCAGAGAGCAAACTAGAGATAAACCCGTTATTTTCACAGGAGTTGAGCATTCATTCAACCTATAGAACACCAATGCACAGGAAGTATACGAAACATCAAATGGTAGGCCAGAAGCCACATCAAGTAGCCATTTTGCCTAGAGAATTATCCCCAAAATGGATGACCTGGATTAAATTCCTGTCATAGTCTTCTCAGAATTCACATACTGTGACAGTGCCTTAACCTTTGCCTCTTTCAGTGGAGCACAAGGAAAGAGAGAGGGAGCCTTATTAATCCAGCCAACACTAGAGCCAAAGGACAATAGCCAGGA
The DNA here is from genome assembly GCF_036417535.1 of Chlamydotis macqueenii. Classification (NCBI taxonomy): domain Eukaryota; kingdom Metazoa; phylum Chordata; class Aves; order Otidiformes; family Otididae; genus Chlamydotis; species Chlamydotis macqueenii. The sequence continues at coordinate 28,365,273 of NC_141558.1, forward strand.
AGATTCACTTGCTGCCCAGTGAGAAAGGTGTTTAGAGTCAAAGTGGCAGCTCAGTGTTCTAGTTCCTGCTACTAAGAGTGTGTGTGCATGTATGTTCACCAATCCCTAGATAAAGAACAGCTTTGTGACAATGTCCAGCCATAAACTTTCTAGAGTGTGGTACATTACCCTGTAGAATTACAGAATTCACTACAGAGCAGATGTATGTAGACAGAATGGTGAGGTTGGAAGGGATCCCTGGAGGTCATCTGGTCCAAACACCCCTCTCAAGCAGTTTAACCCTAAACAGATTGTCCAGGACTTTATCCAGAACTTTTGAATATCTCCAAGGAGGCAGATTCCACAACCTGTGCCAGTGCTTGGTCACCCTCACAGAAAAAAAAAGTGTTTCCTTATGTTCAGATGGAGCCTCCTGCATGTATTAAAAACATATTCACCATTTACAAAAGATATCAGGTTTAGTTATATGTCAAGTCGGCTAAACCATACAGGGTTGACACCTTTGATGATTTGGTGAGAGTCCTTTATCCCAAAATGTCAATGTTAGAAAGGTTTAGAAAACTCTGTGTTCTTTCCAGTCTTCGCATATAATACTGTTAAGTGTCACTAATATCCTTAAATTAAAAATGACTAAAATGTATAAGTGTTAATTAAAAGTCTCATTCAAGTACAGAAAGTAAACTGAAGAAGTTTGAACAACTATGAGAAAAGAGATTAGAATGGAAAGTCATATGCAACGCTATTTGCAGTAGTTACTAATACACTTCCTGATTAATACAATTCATCAGATAAGTCACACAGAGAATAACAAGGAGATTTTCCTCTCAACAAGAAATTTACACATGAAAACAATCGCAGACACATTCTGCATTCAGCTTTGACTGGTATCAGATAACTTAAAGCTCCGACATTTCAAATCCCTTTTCCTGTCAAATTTAAGATGGCTGGGGAATGTTCAGGATGAAACATCATCTAACATACATTATACATTTATTTGCAACTCTCATCACTCAAGAGAGTAGAAGAGGGAAAAATGGTAAAAGAATTAGGAAAGAGTGATTATCATAAGGAAATGAATCTGGGTTTTCTCACTGACTCATCATTTCTGAATATATCTTCATTTCAATGTCTTAATTAATCAAATCAAATTGAATGACAAATTCAGTCTAATATAAATTTGCAGATTACAGTAGCTTTTAATATTTCTGCATTTCAGTCTTTTATAGATCTTTGTCCCAAAATAGATCTGCTTCATTTTCCTCTCTTTATGAGAACATGAACAAGGCTAGGGAAACAATAAACAGTAGCAACTTTTTTTCCAGATGAAGTGTCATGATCCACTTTGCAAATAATCTCCAATATGAAAATTTCTGTAAGAATTACACTGCAGCCTAAACACAGGCTTCAGTGACTTTGAATCTAGAATTTAAAAATAAAGATAAGTGATTTCCATGATTCTTTACAAATATGTCATGTTATTATTTTGTACATCAGAGTATGTAATAACCCAGCCTCTGATTTAAAGCCCATATGACTCCTCAGTCATTTAGAGACATTAAATCCTTTCATGAATAAATAATGCTACAGTATGCGTTTGTAAAACTACACATTGGATATGAACTTCCTATGATGTAAAGCACTGCAAAAGATGAATAGTCCATATGGATACTGACTTACACATATCACATACAACAACCAAGTGGACTTCAATACCATTATAAGCCACATCAAAATGCTCTTTCAAGCACTATCTTTTCACCCCTAGCATAATGTCTCACTTCACAATTCAGCTCAGGAAATGTTATTTATTTAAAAACTAACAAGTCCCAGTGATGACCTAGTTCTGACAAGTTACTCAAGTTACTGAACTGACCTTTCAACAAAGCCAGGAAACAAGAAGCACATGGTAAGGTCAGCATTCTCATGTTCTGCACACTGTTCAAAGGGCCTCATAAGACTCATCTGAACATGTCTTGGATGTAGCACAACTGAGCAATCAGCAGAGGAAGGAAACAGCAGGGACAAAACCTAAATACTCTATTTGTAGTTTCTTGAGCACGGCTGCTTTAATGAGATACGAACAACTGCTGTTCTGCAACTTGTCTTAGCTGCAGCTAGGCTATGAGACAATAGGATCTCAGAAAAGGGGAAGGATTTCCTTATCCTACAGAATTACAGAATTACAGAATTATTATCAAGACTGGAAAAGACCTAAAAGATCATCCAGTCCAACCATCACCAATACTTCTCAGCTAAATCATATCCCTCAACACAACATCCAAACGTTTGTTGAACACCCCCATGGTCGGTGACTCCACCACCTCCCTGGGCAGTGCATTCCAGTGCCTGACTACCCTTTCCGAGAAGTAATATTTCCTAATGTCCAGCCTGAATCTCCCCTGGCGCAGCTTGAAACCATTGCCTCTAGTTCTATCACTGTCTACACGAGAGAAAAGGCCGACCCCTAGCTCACTACAACCTCCCTTCAGGAAGTTATAGAGAGCTATAAGGTCTCCCCTGAGCCTCCTCTTCTCCAGACTGAACAATCCCAGCTCCCTCAGCCGCTCCTCATAAGGCCTGTGCTCCAGACCCCTCACCAGCTTCGTAGCCCTCCTCTGAACGCGTTCCAGGGCCTCAATGTCTTTCTTGCAGTGAGGGGCCCAAAACTGAACACAGTACTCGAGGTGCGGCCTCGTACTCCTATGCTACTACCTGTATGCATGAGGTTTTTTTCAATCAATTCTGCTTTCTGACCGTTAATTTTCTTCTGACCCACCCCTACAAACTAGCAAAGGTTACTTATTAGTAAGATATGTTCGAAGTTCAGAGCAGGTCTCAGCAGTTGTTTTGTTGTTTTATAGCAGAAGGAAATTATTTTGCTGAGGAAAATATTGTTTTTATGATGCAGGCAAGTGATGGAATTATATAAGTTGTAAAAAAAACCAAAACTCCACAGAACATCTTGGTTGATATCCAGAAAGTTTAAGGCCCCAGAAGTAGTTTACTGGATTGAAATGATGTGCTGGTTTTGGCTGGGATAGTTACTTTCTTCATAGTAGCTAGTACAGGGCTATGTTTTGTATTTGTACTGAAAACTGTGCTAATAATGCAGGGATGTTTTTATTATTGCTGAGCAGTGCTTACACAGAGACAGCACCTTTTCTGCTTCTCACACCATCCCACCAGAGAGTAGGCTAGGAGTGAGCAAGAAGTTGAAACAAGACACAGCTAGGAGAGCTGATCTGAATTGCTTAAAGGGATATTCCAGACCATATGAAGTCATGCTCAACATATAAAGCTAGGGGAAGAAGGGGAGACATTCAGAGTTATGGTGTTTGTCTTCCCAAGTAACCATTATATGTGATGGAGCCCTGCTTTCCTGGAGACGGCTGAACACCTGCCTGCTGATGGGAAGTAATGAATGAGTTCCTTTGTTTGCTTTGCTTATGCACATGGCTTTTGCTTTACCTATATTATCTTTATCTCTACCCATGACTTTTACCGTTCTGATTCTCTGGGGAGGGAGTGAAAGAGCAGCTGCATGGTGCTTAGTTGCCAGCCAGGGTTAAACTATGACAAATGGATATCAACAAAAATGCTCATACAATTTTTTTTTTAATGTGTGTAGCTCTGTAAAAGTAGTATTTTTTAATCTTTAGCAAAACTGAAGTAAGAACAAATATATCATAACTGCAGGGATATTTAACCTAATGACTAGCTTCCACTATTGTCTACGCAATGTTTTATGACCTGCATTTTTTTTTTTAAATTTGGATTTGCTCCTGTGAAAGAAGAGCAAAAAAGTAAGAAGCTAAAGTACAACAAATAGGATAATCATATCTTAGTTTGCCATCAGAAACAAAGTGGTTTAACTTCCTTCCTATCCCTGTGTACAGATAACATTCACAAACATTGACAAAGACTCAGTGACTGGTAGGTGGTGCAACTTGGACCAATGGCCCATGAGAAAATTGAGATTTGAAGGAAATTAGCTTCTTGCAGAAACCTCAGTGTAGTGACTGGCAACCCAGGAAAGGGGACAGGGTATCTGTGCTCTACCTCTGAAGTAAATAAAATAGTCCTCTAAGTGTTACCTCTTGGTGGACATTCAGGAAAAGACATTCCTGGTATTAAGCCACTATTTTTACATAGTAGTCATGGGTGCATCCACAAGCCTCATGAGGATGTTTCCTATCCCAGGCCTCTTAAGGAAAAGTCCAGTTGTGCACTTATGTTTTCATTCATGTGTCCATTTCATATAAGCAACCATATATGGGGTTGTAATGTAGCCAGCCAAATGACCAAGCATGTGTCTGGCCAGTGAGATGAGCTGCCACACCTCAAAGTTCACGAAAGCCAGAAGCTAGGTTAGTACAAACTTGTTTTTTTCTCTGAAAGCAAATGTGGAGACAACCCTATGCCCCTTTCCTCCTTTATTTCCTTTTTCTTACCACCCTCAAACCCCAAAAGATTGGAATCTTGGAAAAAGATCAAGCCATTTAGGATCAGACACGAGACCCCTGAGTTTTGCCTGCCTTTTTCTCCCAATTCTCTTCCTCATCCTTTTGGGGGAGGTGAAGAGCAGGAGAAGTGAGTGAGTGGCCACGTGATATTTTAGCTGCCGAGGTGGGCTAAACCACAATGCGTGCAAGTACGCAGGATAATTCTTGTTTAGGAATTTTGCCTGCCTGTCACTAAACTCCTGTTATTAGAAAGAAGACCTGATTATGGGACCCAGTGTATTAAGTTATTATTTTTGTTAGTTGAACATTCCCAAATGGTATTGGGCAACTGCCTGTAGGCAGCACCACTTGAGCAGCGGGGTTGGACAAGACGACCTCAAGAGGCACCTTCCAACCTCAATCATTCTGTGAAATTCTAGTGTCTTTCCCATGCTGAGGTACTTGCAGCCTATTGGCTACACAGGTATTTCTTCACAGAAGTGCAGGGTTATTTTGTCAAGTGCCTGCTAAGAGCAGATGTTCTTTTGTGTACTCTCTTTACAGATATTCACTCTCAAGGAACAAATTGCTTTTCTTCTGTCCTGAGAGAGAAAGAAAATCCTCCCTTTGATTCTGCTTGCAGCATTTCCCAGTTGGTTGTCAATAGGACAAATTGCCCTACCTTTCTTTCTTTCTCTCCTTCATGCCAGTCCTCAAGGTCTTTGAAATCCTTTTCTCTTACTGAAGTAATATTCCAAATATTGTCAGCATTGCAACACCCTTTATTTCAACTGTCTTTTCAATTGCTGAGCATAGTAAGCAATTCTCACTTGTTACAGGAAAGGAAGACTGACCATTTTCACTGTTGGTAGCATTCATCAAAAAAAAAAAAGTTCCAGAGAACAGTATGTGCTCTCCTTCACTTTTTTTTTTTGTTGCAACTCTGGTTACACTTTTATTTTCATTTAATTGTTTTGACTCTATTTTATGTCTTTTTATGCCTAATTATTCTCCTGATACCAAGGTGGATACTGTTACGAACAGGAGATGAGAAGGATGTTAATCAATCAAAATGCCAGATTTCTACTGTCCTTACTGGTCCTGATCTTAGAATCATAGAATGGTTAGAGTTGGAAGGGACCTTCAAAGGTCATCTAGTCCAACCCCCCTGCAAGGAGCAGGGACATCCCCGAATAGATCAGGGCTTTCTTCTTCACTTTCAGTTGGTCCAGGAGCTCCTTGCTCATCCACACAGGCCTCCTTTTTGCCCAACTTGTTCTTCATTGGGATGCACCTCTGCTGAGCTTGGAGGAGGTGCTCCTTGAATGTGGACCAACTTTCCTGGGCCCCTCTTCCCTCCAGGGCCTCCTCCCATAGCACTTTGCCCATCAGGTCACTGAAGAGGCCGAAGTCTGCATTCCTGAAGTCTAGGGCAGAGAGCTTGCCATGTAGTTTCCTCGCTGCCCCGTGGATGTTGAACTCCACCGTGTTGTGGTTGCTGCAGCCAAGGCTGTCCTTCAGTTTCACATCCCCCACCAGTCCCTCCCTGTTGGTGAGCACAAGGTCGAGCATGGCACACCTCCTTGTCAGCGCCTCTATCGCCTGCAGGAGGAAGTTGTCGTCCACGCATTCCAGGAACCTCCTGGACTGCCTGTGCCCTTCTTGTCCACGTGCCCCAATGGATGTATGTTTGCTGCAGACATCACTGCCTGTAAGGTAAAGTATACAGTTTTAGGTGTTGTGCCGGAGCAAATCCAAGCTCTTCCATGATCAGAGGCACATGCAGCTGCAGAAGCATGGGCAATAGACACAACTCACAAGCTGTCTGCAATGCCGAGAGTAAGTGAAATGTTTGACAGACAAATAGGTGCTGGCAGAATTGCTTGATCTGCATTTTAAAGGGAGAATTGAAATCATACTTCCATAAACTTGAAATATTAATCAATGATTGAAAGCCTAGAAAAAGAAAAGGAACGGTTTAAAACATTTTTTTCCTTCATGTGTTCAGCTGGCAAGGTTGGCAAGTTAAGGCTATGTTTAGCTGGAATGCAACCTCTAAATTAGGAAAAATTCTCTCTTCGGGAAACACTGTTCATGGTATTCTGTATTTAAGAAGGAGCATATGCATTCGGGTTTATGGCTGGCAAGTTAAGCTATATGAATGTGCCTTAAAAAGAGTATTCCAGACGATGGCTGTGCCTATGACCAAAAGCCATATTATGACCTTTATAGCAGTGAGAGAGCAAGTTTTTCCACAACTGACCTTAATCTACATTCTTTTTGTACTTTGACTATTGAACCTACCTTTAATTCTCTCCAAGTTGAGCACTTTTGCACCTTTTTTTTTTAGTATAATTAACCACAAATGCTTCCTAAAGAAAGTTTAAGAACTTTCTCAGCAGCCCTATAAAAATTCTGTCTAACAGGACAGATCAATGAAAACAGCCTAGTTTCTTTGTGTGGGCTGATTTACTTTCTACCTTATTTCAAGCAATTTATAAATATTGCAGAATGCTGATGTTCAAAATAAAAATTAAGAAATACTCAACATCTAGTGAACGGTCAAATAAATCCCTGCAGATCATCAGCCAGATAAAGTTATTAATTACAGAAAAGTCTCTAGGTAGTTACCACAGAGATAAACTGCATTTAGACAATGTATTAAAAATTAATGAATTGTCTTAAATGCACCCTGAGATATTACTTTATAATTTTCTACCTATGGAGTTGAATCTGTGGATTGAAAACTCAATCACTAGTGAAGAAAAAAGTGGAGGAGTTAATAATATACACTTCTATATTTATGTATTGATCTAATTTTTAATTTAAGTATCATAGAATCATAGAATCATAGAATCACATGGTTGGATGGGACCTATAAGATCATCTAGTCCAACCGTCTTCCCACTACCATTGCTGCCACAGGTACTAAACCATATCTTGTAGCTCCTCATCAAGCCGCCTCTTGAATACTGCCAGGGACGGCGACTCCACCACCTCCCTGGGCAGGCCATTCCAGTGCCTGACCACTCTTTGGGAGAAAAAGTTTTTCCTCACGTCCAATCTAAACCTCCTCTGGTACAACTTGTGGCCAAGTAATTAGACAAGAATGTTAACTGCAGAAATAAGTAATAGTTTTGTGCTTTTAAGCAAGAAGATAAGTTATTGAGAATACGCTGAATACTGAGACACCTCTATTGTGATGGAGAGAAACAGTATGAAGTGCAGAGCCAACAAGCCCTGACAATTCCCCTACCAGGGCAGTATTGTTCTCCCCATGATATACACTCATTAATATTGATCCAGTCTACATTTCTCTCCTAAATGATGGAGTTCATACAATTCCTTCGGGAAACTTGCACAGACAAATAAATAATAGAATCATAGAACCATAGAATGGTTTGGGTTGGAAGGGACCTTCAAAGGTCATCTAGTCCAACCCCCCTGCAAGAAGCAGGGACATCTCCAACTAGATCAGGTTGCTCAGAGCCCCGTCCAACCCGGCCTTGAAAGTTTCCAGGGATGGGGTATCTATCACCTCTCTGGGCAACCTGTTCCAGTGTTCTACTGCCCTCATTGTAAATCATACAAGGAAGATTATACAATATTAGAATAACTGGTAATTAAAGAGATGACCTAATACACCTAATTTTAAAGCTTCTTATACAATATTACTACCCATTGACTCTTTACACTGTCCTAAATTGTTTCTTCTCTTATTGATATCAATACCACTGAAATGACATTGGCCCCATTGTATATTCTTTCACTACCCTCAGCCAAATATTATACTTTTAAATAAATGGGATTTTGTGCCCTAATCTAGCAAAGACTTGCATGTTTTTAATGTTTGTGTTCTGGGACATCAGCAGTTTCAACATGCACAAGGTTTAAAAGCAAGTATACAGTGAAGTATTTGATAAATTAAAAATTTGTGTTTCTTACAAACTTGTAAAATTGTTGTTAGGTAAGACACTAACAAATACTTCAATTTATTTTGTTCTCTGGCCTTTCTTATTGCTTTTCTCCAAACTACTTTCAGATTATAACCTTTCAAAGGGTGAACTTCATTTTGAACTGGAGGAAGATACCCAGCTTTGATTTCATCATAACTGAATGAAAAGGTGTTATACCTCCATGCTGATAGACAGCTTTAATTTGCCTAGGGAAAACTTACAGAGACGTAACTACAGAATTTGAAAAAAAAAATCCTTGAACTGACTACTCTTTTTGATATAAAGGCTGAAACATGACTTGCTTTTTTTTTTCTTTTTATTTTTGTCTTTTTGCCTTTATTGAATCCTATAGTCCTACCTTTTTTTTCCTGCTTTATATTCTGAGTCATTCATTCCACAGATTATCATTCTTTCATTTTTTTAGTTATAATAATTGGCATATTTGTAAAATTATTCTCATTTTAGTTACAAAGTGCAACTTCGCTAATACCTTTTCCTAATACAAGCTTCAAGGATATTTTGCTCTCTTGTGTGCAGTCACATTGAAACTCTTGTTGCCTAAAATTTTACTATAAGGTTGCTTATTGTTTATTTTATTTAGTGTTTTGCTTATCATTTAGTAGGCTGAATGACAATGGCCCAGAAACTTGTGTAAACAGTTTCTTGAGTCCAATATGTTAAATATGATATTGCTTAAAATGTACCAGATTATAATATAATCTTCGATTTAACTTTTTCTTTGTATATATAGCCTCAAATTATTGTTACCTCCACCATTTCTTTGATCTAAGAAGAGTCTATTAGCCATTCACTAGCTCGCAATGCTCTTCCAAGTTTCTCTTCTCTTTCTTTCCAAACTTACACTTATTTTTCCAGAGTTGAACTTTATTTTTGAAGTCATTCGTAATCTATCTCTTTCTGACAAATACTCTGCTGAACTAACTCTGTTGACCTTGGTAGAACTACATTTTTTCTGATCTCTCTAGACTTGCCTCATTTAAGTTGCTTCTCTAACACATATAAGGTAGAAAAGGGAAGATGAGTTGATATGAAAAAAGAAAATAGCTTAACAGGTTTTCACAGGTAAATAATGAAAAATCATTATTTTGTAAGAGCAGAGGTGATTTTTTTGTTTGTCTTTTGAAAGTGCTAAAAAAAAGTAATAAAAAAGAGTAACAAGTGGGATGCAATCGGTAGTTGTCAAATACTTCCAACAGTTGCCACAAATCCCTAAGTAGTCTATGAATGCCTAATCTTTACAAGCATAAAATTTTTGTAAGGACAGGAATGCTCTTTTAGATTTTTTTTTCTTCTGTTATAATAAGCTAATTATTATTAAATTAATGTAATCTGTAACTTGACTACAGCTGATAAAGTACAAATGCAGAACCTAGCAGAACAGTTGTTTGGAACATGAGCATGCCAGGAAGTTAAGCACTGTGTCCTCTCACCTATTTGCCACCTTATAGCAGAAGATTTATTTTGCCCCTTTTGTGTCCTTTACAAAATCGTGACTTTAGAGTAAGTTATGATCTTGAAAAAACACAGTTAGTTATGGATTGCTGCTTAACTTGTCAAAACAACTCAAGGCAAATGAAGCCTAATGATGGTGAAATATTGGTCTGCTTCATCACAGTGCAAGCCTATATATAACCACAGATGAAAACTGTAAAATTTTAATTGAATGTCAGAGCTTTGTGCTATTATACAAAGATCACAGATGGGGTCTCCAACATAGATTTGAATATTTTTAGCAGAACAGGACGTTGATAAATGTCTTGTCAAGATACTCAGTACCTTTAAACTATCGATGGAAGAACCCGTCCCCTACAAGACTCAGGAGAAGGGATCAGAACACAGATTTCTGTTTCTGAAACTTAAATGCATGAGTCCCATCTAGCCATCATCTAGCACAGACCTGCTTCAATTTTGTCTAGAAGCAGTTCAGTTGTGTTGCTACTATTTGATGCTTCAGCTCTGTTGGATTTACAAATTCACAGGTATTTCTTTACCTGAAATCATATCTGGAGTATACTTACACAGATATTCTTAGAATACAAATTCCACAGAACTTGGTCGTAACCTTCTTTCACAGAAGAAATCATTGTTTAATATAAATTTGTAACATTGTTTTTTCTTTGCTGAGTTTTGGATAAAAGAGTTTGCCCCAAGAATATACTAGTTTGTTGCTAATTTGTTGATAATTTAAAAATAAATAAATAATCACTGTATTGGACTTTAAACTTTTCCTTACCCTTTAGGTTTAAGGAGTGGTAATCAGTTATTGACTTTTGAAGGCAGTGAGGGTTAGATGCACAAAGACTTCTTGAAATTGAAGTCTCCCATACTTGAAGCATTCCTTCCATTCAAGTTAGGTTCTTAAGACAGTCACACAGCTGTGAATCTGTCTGGGAATGACAGGTAGATCTTTTATATATTCCACAATTTTTCTTCCATAACAGCATTTCACACCTTAATGAAAACAGTATGCCAACTAGCAAGCTAGTATCAGTAGTATTTGCATTTTTTAAATTAAACCGGAAAAAATAAAAAGCAAAATGAGCTCTGTTAAGATTTTATTTTGACAGCACTGTGCATCCTGTACTGCTAGATGAAGGCAATATATTCTACAATGTCTTCAAGACTGAAACAGACACGGAGGTTTCAGAGAAGTAACAAGTTCTTTCAAAAATATTAAGTAAAGATGTTAAGAACAGTTTATTCCTCTACTGCCTTATAGCTTACCTCCTTGCATCTCTTATCTTCCAGTCAGATTTCAGAGGAGGAGATAAACATTTAACAGATCTACTAAACAAGTTACTACAGATCTCTGTGAGAAAATAGGTGAAGTGAGAAGGTGTTAGGATGGAAGTAAGAGCAGCCCCATTTTGGAGTCAAAGCCCGTAAGTGGGTGTGGAACCATATCAGAGTTAGGTCACGCCAGCTACAGAAATTGTATTCCATACTACAGCGAGTCTTAGATAATTTCATACCTGTCTGTATGGCTCATATGCAAAGAAAAGCAATAATGAATATTGATTCAATGCAACCTCTGGGACTAGTGCCTATACTCTTGTAAATATATGAAGATGAGTTCTATTAGAAAAAGACTCATGCCCTTTGCATGCTCTGTGGTGCAAAATTATAGCTTCCAAGACACTCTTTGAAAGCAACATAGCATTCCTCCATGCACATGCTTTTTGTTGCACAAGGTACATTCTCATCTTTGAAAAGGGGAGAAAGGGGAGGGAAGATAATATTTTCTTTTTTAATACCTGCGAGATATCAAAGAAACAGAGGAAGATTTGGGTTGAAGCAGCTCTGCAGAAAGTGCAGAGCTATAACCCTCATATCTGCTGGAGGATGCTGTCCTCAGCAGTTGCACAAACGCAAAGCATAATCTTTTTTTCCTAATACAGGCCAACAGTAGACACCAGAGATTTAGATTTCCAACAGTTTTCTATGTTGAATCAAGAAAATTTATAAAAGGGAGTGATTATGTTAACAAACTGTTATTTACTTTTTTTGCCATTGATTCTGGCAGTAAGGAACTTTAATCTTGCTCTGACACAACAGAACAACAATTTAACTGAAATGCAACCAGTAACAGCACAGAGCAGCACTAAACAAGCCTGAGTTGAAACTTACAGTGGATTGTGTTCAGCCACAGAACATCAGCATTATCGACTATGATGATTTTAGACAAGACCTGTACCTTGACACAAAACAATTGTCTCTCTCCAAAAAAGGCAAGTGTCTTGAATAAAGGGATATTAGCTCACAGAAAAAAAAAAGTTGGAAGGGCCTTTTGGAGGTCATCTAATCAAATCTCACTCAAAGCAAGCCCAATTACATTAGATTGCCCAGGGTCTTGTCCAGTAAAACTTTGAATGATTCCAAAGATGGAAGCTTCCCAACTTGTCTGGACAACATATTCCACGGTTTATCTGTGAGATCAGAATTTCATCTTCCTGAAGCTATCCCTCATCAGCAGCACCAGCCCACCAGAAGTTCCCGCAAGATATAGCTTCCAGAGGATGTTCCTTGATGTTCCTGGAAATCACTGTGACAACTGCTAATTAGTTTTCTGGAATCTCATCCTCCAAATAACTGAGAAATGGGAAATCTAAGTTGATATTAATGATGCTGTAAAATTCTTTCATATTCTCTTAGTATTTTTTAATTACCTATGATAAAGCTAGAGCAAAAATCTTGCAACTCAAAGAAAAGCAAAACACAAAAAAATTGCTTTTGAAAATGTGTACTTTTTTTTTCTCCTCCATTTTATGATAGTCATGATTTCTGAGGGAAAGTCAGGGATTCAGATGATTTTAGAAAGTTATAATTATTTAAATATTTACAATAAACAGTCTATAAGTGTTTCTAAGTGCCTTCAAGAACAGAGATCCCGGAACACGAATCCAGTCACTGCATAAAGAACCGTTTTTATCTTGTTCAGTTAACGCCTTAGCTATGACATCTGGGGAAATTCTGTTCTGTCTGACTCTGGTTAGATCAAATGTCTCTTGAAATCATTATGTAAAGATATGCATGTAGAAATATGATTGTATTTAAAGGTAAACTCTGGGAGGCAGGCAAGGCTACTCAAAAAGACTTAAAAGCATTTTCAAAGTCAGGAGTATTTGTACGTACTCAGTGATAGGCCAAAAAGGGTGACTTTGTGCTACAACATGGCTTGATGCATGACAGCTCTGAAACCAAAGCCATTTGTCTATTTTGGTGTGACATTGTGCTGAACTAAAAATGTCAGCTGAGAAACTAGGCATCCTTAGCTGAATGACCATTCTCTATCAACATGCACAAACAGCGTCCGCAGCAGTGCTTGCTCCCATCCAGTCAGCTCAAATTATGAGAAGTGCAAACTAGATTTTGTCTGAAACTAACAATGCAAACAGACCACAAGAAACTTTTCCTTTTTGTAGGAAATTTGTAGAACTGTGGTAGTGAAAAGTAGAGCTGATGGCTGCAGATACCCCATGGACCACTATATGTGTCACCATCACAAAATTAGAGGAGTGAGCACTTTACAGAGTTTGTTAATTCCCTTTGTAGTGTTTTATTATTTCAAAATAAATGAGAACTATACTTGGCACACTACTGAACTGTTAATGCCATTTGAAGAGTGAAAAAAAAACACCTACAGTCCTAAATCACCCTATATAAAGTTGCTTGTTAAGATTCTTTAAAATATGTGTAGATAAAGAGATCAAGAACACTTTATTTGCTCACTGAGGCAACACCTCTCCTGTTTGATGCACCGTATTACTTGCAGTGTACCCAAGACATGCATTAGAAAATTGTGCCATTACAGCTTATTAGTGAATGGAACAAGGAAGTCAGTATTGTAATTTGCCCAGCTTTTAGTGAATTATCATCATACGGTTACAGTACTGCTTCCCACAGTTATGACCCCATCGTAACCCTCACTGGGAGAATACTGACACTGGAATTTTTAAAAGCTTTTGCCAGCATATGATCTAGTAGGACAAGACAGGTATATATTCTAGTGCTACAAAAACTGAATGCCAGTTTGTTTGTGCAGTATTGTTGTCTAATTTGCACTTCCTGCATGGATGAAAGCACTTGGCCTTCAGTCTCTGACCTCCCAGTCTACCTAAGCGTGTGCACAGAGAACAGCAATGCAAGCCCTGGAGCATCTTATTGCTGTAGTACATGATTAGGTAGAAATCAAGTAATGCTTGACAGTCTATTTTTTATCATTCATTTGACAGACTGGGGAAATATTTTAACACTAGGGGTAAAATACTATCTTAGCTATGGAACCTTCAGAATAATGCTATTCCTCCTGAGTCAATTTTCTGCCTTTCAGTAACTTCGGACAAAACCATAATAAAATTTCAAGGACTCAATGAACAAAAAATATATTAACAATAGAATGGTATATAACACTAGTATAACTTGATGGCGTCAACACAGTAGCAAGAATCAATGGCAGTAGAGCACTGACTTGCAAAGAACAAAAAATTTACTGCCAATGTTTAGAAAGTGCTAGGAGGCTGTTCTATAATTCGAAGAAAAGAAATTTTGTGAATAAGTTTAAAGAGCTATAAAGATCTTAACATAGATTTACAGCCATTGATTAAGACATAGTTCTTTTAGAAGTCAACTTACTGGTAATTTATGCATAGTATATGTCAAAATAAAAATTTAGGTTTAGAAAGAGTGAACACTTTGTAACAATCTATAAAATAGACTCTCCACATGGCTAAGAATCTAGGGAAAAATAACACAAAAGTATCTACCCTTTTATTTTCTTTAGAAGTGTCTTCTCTGATTAAGGATAAGGTAATTATGGTCTGGGGGGGGGGGGGGAAATTGTACCTGCAAAAAGTCAAAAAGATAAATCTTGAAGCTCAAAAGAGTTGGTTTTTTTTTATCTAAACATCTGCTTCTGGCAAAAATAAAATGGCATTTAATTCCTTTTTTTTATTTATTTAATAATAATTACTCCTGAGAAATCTTTACATTACCTTGTAACCTGAGGAATGTGCACAGCACAAACAACAGACATGGACTATGCAGTATTTTGTTGTACTTCTTCATTCACATTGGCTGGGTTCCTCTTGAACTCTGAATCTAGGCAAGCCTAGATTTACAAGAAGAGCAATAAACTTCCTCCTCCTTTTCACTTCTGAAAAGTGAAGATTGTACCTATATTCTCGTGAATACAATGGTAATGATGAAATTATCATTTTGCAGCAGATTCCCCGCAAATGAGCATTTGAATTGTGTGAAACTGCACTTAAATTTTGTATGGGCACAGAAGTGTTCAAAATGTCTGCGTATAAAGTAAGAAGTGGTGTTACGTAATTCTGCTTTATGATGGAGATAGTTGTTGGAAAAAGAGGAAAAGGGTTTAAGATGTAGAAAGATGCATCTATCTTGCTATTCAGCTGAGACCTATTTCACCTTTATAGTGAAAACCAGGTGCAGAACAAGGGACATTTTCTGAAGGGTCTGCTCCTTACACAAACATAAAGTTGAGCAAGCCCTTACCCTTTGGTTGGTGGATCAGAAATTGCATCCTAGTAGAGATCATGTAGATATATCCATCACTCTGCCAAACTGCACAAGTATATTGAAGCTGAATGAAAAAATTATTTAACAACTCTCATAACTTTTTGAGATGCCTCCAATACAGATAGAACAAATCAACACCTTCTGAAAGCAGGTCTATATCTTCCTAATTTGGTTGTGATTTAAAATGAACCTATTCTGCTTAATTATGCCAGGATTTATTCCCGTGTTTGGATGAATACTTATGTGCTGCTGTGGTCAAATAGATGCTGAGCTACTGTGCTGTCACTCTCCGGAAATGCTTGGGGCACTAAACTGGCTCAACGTTGCTACTGCTCCTCTGCACTTCATCTGTTTCACCAGCCTGGAAGTGAAGGTATGCATCACTCTCATCTGAGAGGGCTGCTGAAGAACACTGCCTGTCAAGCACATTGTGCTGCTTTCTCATTCTCCTTTGTATTTTCCTTTTTGTAATCCAACACAAATTTAAAAACATTACAAAAATTAAAAACTATGCAGCTTGGTACTCTTGAATACTGAGATACATGAATGAGCTGATCTAACAGGAAGAATTAATACATTTAGCCTTTGTTTATGGGTACCAGACCATAGCTCATTGCCATCAGCAAACAGAACTGTCAGTGTGCTGCTATGCATGACCAGCCTGTGGGACACAGAGATGAGCTGCCATTTGTGGTCTTTACTGCATTAGCCTATTTTTGATTCAGCATGGTGTTCCTAAGGAATCCTGAATGCACTAGTTATTTTTGTTTGACATTGCCCTGTGTATAAAATCAGTAGGAGTTTTATTTTCATATGCATTCATCACTGTTTTTAATGTCTGTAGATATTAGAGACAGAGAGAACAGTCAAGCTTAAATGCATGTTTGAAATAATGTTTGTTAAAGTTGTATAACCAGTCACACTCTGAAGTCACACTACTTGACATTTGATCTTATCAAAGAATCCTATGTTTGAATAATTAGCTATATGGCTGAAATAACACTTGCAAGGAAAAGTTTATTCCTGTGTAATATTTAACGGAGCTTTTTACTAGCATTCCTGTAAAGATCTTGTACTGCTATGGGTGTCGTGTTAACAAGGGAGCACACTGCTACATAAACCTGTGTACATAAACACAAGCTAAAAGAGGCACAGACTAAAGAAATGTAAATCCCTTAACTTTCTCCCAATCCATACAGTTGTCTGGATGATGAAAAAAGAAGTAAATATTGCTGAAATTTCTTTATTCTACATACTACAATGCTGAATATGAAAGATACTGCTGAAAAGATGCACATATCTTGCTTTTAGGCCAATAACATCAACAGAGAATAAGTCTTTATAACTGGTGCTTCTACAGCACCTCCTGGAGCACTGAGGTAGAAACCAGAGGGACGTGGCAGTACACGGGAAGCATGCCGCTTGGGTGACCTGCACCCAGTACTCCCCACTCTCTGCTCCAATGCATCCTCTGTGAGACCACTAGGACTGGCCTCCACCAGCTGGCCTCCACTCATAACCTGATATGGGGTATGAGACCTCCTGGTCACTGTGGATGGGGAGGATATTGCTTTCACCTACAGCAGGAAGGCATAATTCTGGCAGAGGCATGCCCCATCCCTGTACTTGTAGGCTGCGGGGGCATGTGAAGGTGGAAGAAGTAAACAGCACTCCTCCTCACCTTGACAGTTAATTTTGGAAAGGCCAACCACATAACCGTATCTCTGCAGCAAAACTTGGCCAGAGGAGGCAGCTGTGCAATAGCTGGAGAATCAGCTATTGAATGGAGATCATTGCAGGGACATGTGGTTGTTGCCTACTTTACCTTCATGTAAAGTCAGGCAGAGGCCCATGTTATTTCTGCCACAGCCATGCACCACAGCTGCAGAGGGATGAGTCTTAGGAGGATGGACAAGAATAGCAGTGACATGGTGCACTGTGAATGAAAGGAAGATATCCTTGCTGGAAGTAGGCACACTGCAGTGTCCTAAAGAGCTATGCACTGGGGAACATGATTTTTGGTAAGAAAAAAAAGCAGCCAACATTCAGTCTGAAAAGAACATGTGCTTCTGAAAAATATATGAAAGAAAATAAAAAATATGTGAGAAACGTTCAAGAAAGGGCAAGCCTTTCCCCCTCCCTCCCACACTAACAAAGTAAATTTACTGAGAAGAAGGAGGAAACTCACAAGGAAAGATAAACTTTCATTTGAAACTTGTTGTGAAGAGTAAATGCATTCTGATTAAAAAATGCATTCAAATGAGGATAAAATTATACATCTTCTTGTTGCAATTGCCCTAAACGAGGAGATCTCTTCCCCACCTACTCATTGCTGCTTCCTGGTGGGAGTTGTCTCCTCAAAGCTGTCGGTCACTTTGGTCAGAATGGACTGTGTGGGAAAGACCTGCTATTTAAAATACTTGCATTACCCTAGGCTGCTTTGAGTCAAACACAGCAAATGTCCCCCTATTATTTTGGCACTACTAGACCACCTTGCACTCCTTAGAGGAGTAAGGTTGGAAGAAGATAAAATGAAAATCAAATTGCAAGTACATGATTTTTTACTTGCAAATTCCTGTCATCATTAGGAATTTATTTTTGTTATAATAATATTTGTTAAAATACAAAAGGAATTTATGATGACTAATCAAAGTATAAAATGACTTTAAATACAGATAACTTAATAATTAAAGTATTTAATTAACTGGACTTATTTCAGGATATATCTCATTCTCACACTTCTCTTTTTGCAATAGTACTTACCCATTATCTTTATTTCTTTCCTGTTCAATATCACCAAAGTTTCTGTCAAACCTTTGTATTTTTGAGACCTACAGAACAAACCTCTTTGTTTGTCTCGGTTCATCTGCCTGTCTTTCAAAGATTAAAAAAAGCAGTGTTAACACTTTGACTTTTAGCTTTTGAACAATCGAGCTATTACAGACTTAACAAAGGAAGCAGCTCTCATCAAACATGACAATAGAGATTGATTCCTCATTCATTTCAGATATTATATGGATCATGATGCAGTAAAAGTTTAGTTGAAAACAATGGATATTACCTTCCTTATTAGATTTCTTCCTTATTAAAATTTCTTTTGCTGCAATATTTTGTGCTAAATGAAGAATGAGAATTCTTTCCTCTAGTTAGTCTCTAAAAATTGTGTTTGCTTAGAATCAATTTCGTATAATAATAATCTGAAGAGGAAAAAACAGCTTCTGTTCTAAGCATATTATCACAGAAGTAATGTCTTTATTACAAATGCTCTCATCCAAAAAAAAATACTGAGAACTGCGTAGTTTCCTTTCTACAGCAGTGTGGATTCCAACAGCTTTTAACACTAGTAAAGTCAAGGATAACCATCAGGTTAAACTACTGCAAGTCTATATGGATGCTATGCAGGGACTTCAGCTCTTTCAACAGTGATCTTGCCAACAACAAGAGTTGATGGCAGTTTATTACTTTGATTCCCATTTCTAATCTGTTGAATTAAAAATACTGATCCTAATCTACAGGACACTTCATGCTACACGTTAAATTGTGAATATTCCAAAGAGATGAGCTTGATTCACACTCTTTAGGCAGTAAATTTGGGTGAATCACCAGCAGGATTATTCAGAGCAATTAAGGCAGAAGCCTTGATTGCCTATGGAGAGCATACATTAATGGGAAGCAATTGGGGAATGCCCACGTAGGGTGCCTTTCTCATTCATTGGCTGTATGGGGACTGCAGGCAGTTTCAAAGGGCAATTTGCAGTTTGGTATATGCACACTGCCACCTGGAACCATCTAAAAGGAAAGGTCAGGCTCAGGGCTACCTCTACTTCTCTGACTCAAATCTTAAAATCAGTTGCTTATTTACAGTCAGATCACTCTTTTGTGGTAGGGCACCTAGAGAAAGAAATAGCACAATTCCTCTTGCACAATTCTTTAAAGGCACTTGAAAAGTAGGAAGTAGGGTTTCTACGTCTTCCTGCTTGTCTAGGGTGGATTTGAATTATCATGTCCCACTGCTCAATCAACCAACCACAGCCTAGATCTGAGCAAAGCAAAAGTGCATTCTTTGCTCTATATGAAAATTGGTTAAGGTTAACGTACCCTTTTCCCTTTGCCACTCATGTAATGCCAGGATCATTCCCCTGGGAGACTGGCATTCAAGTACTTTCAGGCAGCTGCAGGATAAGCAAGTGGAGCTGGAATCCCAGGCTCCTGGTTCCTGCATGACTGCAATGGCCATAGGGTAAGTTATTGTGCAAAATACTTTCTTCCAATACTTTCTTCCTCCTTGAGATTTTTCTGCCCCTCCCTCCCTATTTTGCAACACACCTTTGTGCTGTGTGTTGAAATGAGTCCTGTTTCTCCGTATCATTTATGAATTATGTTAAGGATCTAGGTGGTTAATACTCATCGCACCCAGCTCTGATTTGTCACAGAGCTTAGGCAGAAGTTGCAAGTGTAATTGGCAGGACAACATGCTTGCTAAAATTGTCAGAAAACCAAGGTTTTAGACTCCTAGGAAAAAAAAAAATTGTACCAAAACGAAGGCAGCAACAGAATTCCAGTGCCTTTGGGGAAAAGGCAGTATTTCACAGTTCACCATCTGAATGATTCTCGAAGGATGTGGTTACACGTTGTTTTCCTGAGTGGAAGAGCTGGCTCAATAAATTTCTCTCTGTAGTAGGAGATCTAGATCTGATTTTTACCCTCTACTGTGTTAAAGGATACTCTTCACCAAGGCATAACGAGTAAACTGCAGAATATTGACGGGAATGAGAACTAAGATAGGTTTTTCCACAAAATCAAATGTATTGTGAAACTATAAACTTATTTTCAGGTTGCTAGTGCAAATCGGATTCAGTATGGCCATGTGATACAAAGCACAGATCAAATTTGTTTCACTTGCCTATAGCTATGAAAGAACAAAGCAGCAACAGGACAGTGTTACCAGCTAAGAGACTGCCATTGCATCTACAGAGAAGACACATTATTTCCCCGTAGCTGTTGCATTTCCAGTTCAGAGGACCCAACCTGAAATGTAGTGAACACCTCAGATTCTGGTTTGATAACACAGCCAATCCAGTATTGGGGATGCAAGTACCAATTGAAATTCTGTATCCATATATACACAAAGGATTAGCCTGGTATAAATTATTAAAAAAAAAAAATTGACAGGTTAACGTTTTATTGTCAGACCAGATGTCTGTGACACATTTATGCTGTGAGTGATCTGCTAAGTGAGTGGTACTGCCACTGTAAGCAGTTGAGGTGGGATTCAGCCCATCTATCTCTAACAGTCTTCCCTCTCTCCTCTTTTTAATCAGTGGAGAGATAAGACCATTCAAAGCTACCCATTTAATCAAATTTTAAATCTAATTTACAGGGAGATTCACACACAATGACAGTTACTCCAATGAGAGCCTAGGGCAGCAACTTTAGGTGTAGGCATTTATATTATAGGTATCTCTCCCATTACAGCCTACTTGCACTGGAAGTTTTGTGATATGAATGTCAATATTCTCATTTACAATTCCCCTTTATCTATCTCAGGATGATTTATTTAAAGAATGTGAATTCTGGTCTAGAGCTCTAAATTGGTAATTTATTTGCCTGGACAATTAAGACTTTTTTTAAAAAAAAAACCAACAAAAAAAACCCAGGACTTTTTGTATTTGGAAAAAAAAAAAAAGGAAAGGAAAAAAAAGGAAAAAAGAAAGAAGGAGAAAAGCCCCAATATGGTTTTCAAGTTTGAAACCTGAGATTTAAAAATCTGTTCTGACTTTTCACAGTCTTTTTGGTCTAGGCCTAGGACCAATTTGACAAATATTTTTCACTGTTCTGAAAGTGCATGTTCAGAAAAATAAGTTATCCTGTTGTAAGAAACAAACTAGAACCCCACGAACAAACAAGCTGTCCTCTCTCAGTCACTTCTTGATGAAAAGTGTTTCTCCAGTTATATCACAGCATATACAATCAGTCATATCACAACACATGCAACAATAATATGTTTATAGAACAAAATGCTTGCATTGGCTTTATAGGTCCTTACCTATCACCAACAATTTCAGTGTTTATGTCTGGATACAGTAACTAAACTGTTACTTAATTGAAAGATTTGGTATGATTTGATTTCCAAATGTTAATGGATGGTTAATGGTCATTATTCTTTTTCTGCTGGAATATTTTGGTTCATAAGTAACTTTTTATTGATTTATTTGTCATTTATCAAATGTTCTTATTGCTAGACTCCAGGCATAAGCAGAATAAAAACATCTTCTCGTTTAATTGTGTATTACTCTCACTAAAGCCATCCAGTGATAACTATATCAGATCTGGTATTTCTGACAGCTTTGATGTAACTTTTAAAGGTATCTGCTACTACAAAGGAAATCATTAAGATCAAAGCACTGAAGTAATCAATTTGCATTACATGCTGGGAGATTTAAACAGACAACAGTAGTCACCAGCATTACCAAATTAGCAACACACAAAGACCCTTCCCACCAGATTTTCACCCAAATACATCCACAGCAAAAGCAAAGAAACTCACTGCACAAATTATTCCTAACTGTAACCTCAGAGAAGCTTCTAAAAGCAATGTCTGAAATTCCATTATTTTATGTGTCTTTCATCTTCACCAGGTTTTGGGTTAGCTTGGCAGGTACAGATACTGCTATATCAAGACAACCTGTCATCTCTACCGCCTGCTCATCTGCAGTCCAAGGCACGCACTACCTCCAGCCTCTGAAACTAATGAGGGGAATCGCTGCATTTTGCAGACTCCACTCTAAGCTTACAGTAGATAGTGTACTATGACTACTCTTCTGGTTCTGGACTAAAAGTACAATTGCACACTTTCAGTCTGAACATCAACTGATGAGAAGAAAGCCAGGGGTGAATGGTCACTAAGGTGTTTGAGATCTTGTATGCCCATACACAGGGCACAGCTCTTTGGCGTTGTACAAACTTGTGTGTGTATTTCTGAAGTAAATAGCTTGTTTCCACTCATTTTAACTTACCCAATAAAATATTCTGAAACACCCTTGGAAAAGAAGCAGAACATTAGCTTGAAAGTTTCCTTCTAAAAATAAAAAACATATAAAAATATGTATTTATTTACATGTAAGAATAAAAAATTCAGTATATCTTTGCTTACAGTGAAAGTTTCCACAAAGGGTGTCTCACTTATATGAGAGAGAAACAGAAACTGTGTCAGAGAGGAAGAAAGGCAAAGGACACAATTAGGCAGTCAGTAGCAGCTCTGCCTCCCTTCAAAGGGGAGTCCCTTCATGGGATTTATTGAGTATAAAGCTGAGCATGGGAATAATAGCAGAAGGTCACGGAGTTACCAGATAAAGAGCTTTCATTGTAGCAGTGCTTGGAAAATGCGTCTATAACTTCCCCAACTCTACTAATACATTTGCTCCAGCGGACCTGATTTGAAAAGCAGCAGCTCGCTCAGACCGTTTCAGCAACACGGGAAATCCCTTTTGACGGCTCCTGCTCCCAGTTTGAAAGTGCTGCAATCACATGCTCTAAAGTGCCGATCAGCTGTAATCTCTTCTCACTCCACACTGTTCAGAAAGGATGATGACAGGTTAATTTTATACCAGCAGACTTCACGGCAGAGTAGAGGTTGCCACTTTATGCCAGATCAGTTGTTTTTTATCCTCCCAGCAGGTAAAAAAGAGTAAAGCTCTGTATTGGGTTGTGGTGGCGGGGTGGCTACAGCGGCAGCTTCTGTGAGTAGCTGATAGAAGTTTCCCCTTTCTCTGGTGGACTTGGCCGGGTCTAGGGCAGACTTGCCTCGGGGCAGGGCCAAGCCAATTTGCGATGGTGATAACACCTCTGCAATAACATATTTAAGAAGGGGGAAATAAAAAAGCAGTGCAGGGAGAAAGGGAGGTGTAGCCTTATCTCCCAGCCTCCTGCCAGCCTGATCTCACACGAGAGGAGAGTAGTGGAAAGAGGACTGAGAAGATACTGAGAGAACCCTGCAGACACTAAGGTCTGTGAAGAAAGAGGGAGAAGGTACTCCAGGTGCCAGAGCAGAGACTCCCCTGCAGTCCATAGTGAAGACCATGGTGAAGCAGGCTGTCTTCCTGCAGCCCGTGGAGGACCCCATGCCAGGGCATGTGGATGCCTGAAGGAGGCTGTTGTCTGTGGAGGGCCTGCTGGGGCTGCACTCTGTGGAAAAGGACTTGCCCTGGAGCACTTTGTGAAGGACTGTCCCTATGGGAGAGGCCCCACTCTGGAGCAGAGGAAGAGTGTAAGGAATCTTCCTCATGAGGAGGAAGGAGCAGCAGAGACAAAGTGTGATGAACTGACCACAACTCAGATTTCTTATCCCCCTGAACCACCGGGAGGAAGGAGGTAGAAAAAATCAGGAGTAAAGTTAAGCCCAGGAAGTGGGGAGAGGTGGGTGGAAGGTGTTCCTGAGATCTGGTTTTGTCTCTCATTATCTTACTTTCATTTGATTGTTAATAAATTGAAATAGCTTTCCCCAAGTTGAGTTTGTTTTGCCCATGATGGTAACTACTGAATGATCTGTCCCTATACTTATCTTGACTCATGAGGCTTTTGTTGTATTTTCTCTACCCCCTCAGGGAGGGTGAGCGAGCAGCTACATGGTGCTTAGTCCCAAGTGAGGCTAAACCACAACAGCTGGAATAAACACCTTGACACATGTTCTAGTTCACTCAGCAGATATGTGATGAAGAGGATAAGACAGATCCTCCTGTGATCTGGCAATGCACAGATCTGTTATTAATGATCATGGACTCATGGTCTTGGAAGCAGGAGGACTGCTCTGCCTGGCCCCACAGTGAAAGTAGGAGAAAGGACAGTCTGTGGAAGGAAAGCATCCGGGGTGGAAGCTTTAGGGCTCACTTACATTTGAAATGAATATATATCTAAGCAGCACGCAGACTTACAGCACAATAGGGATTGCTGAATAATTCTACCAGTTCTGGAATAAGGGCACTTTATCATGAACTAAAAAGAGTTACCCCTTCTGAATGCAAATCACTCATTGTGGTACTAAGAAACAGATCTGGGGAGTGCAGAGAAAGTCTGTGCTGTGTCAACACAGTGTTCAAACTTTGAGAAATATTTAAAAGTATTGGCATAGATTGTTTTTTGTCTTCCCTCCTATGTGATCATCTGTGTCCTTGTAAAATAATTTGCCAATATTTTTTTCTTCCAAATTACAAAAGAGATTTTGAAAACAGCTACAAAGGTATTTGCGAAATCAGATTCTGCAACAGTCAGACTCCAGCAATATAGCCAAGTTGTAACGAAAAAAAATCTGTTTCTGTGTATTCAGAAAAACTCTTCAAGGGGACCTGTAGGGGACTTACATCCATCTCAGAACTATGACGGAGTAGGCTATGCTGATGCCCTTTGTCTAAGCCTCATTGTTCTTTTCCTCCCACATTCCTATTCTTTGTCACTTTGCATAAGGGTACATATGTAGACAGAAAAAAAATGGTTTAACCTTCTCATACTTTCATGGAAAATTTCAAGGTCGTCTCCATTTTCTACTGAAATAAATCCCATCTCTAGCAAAGACCATGAACCCATAGTGATAATACAGTTTTGTGACACCATAAAAATTTATGAAAGCCTAGTTATATCTGGGAATCTCATCCTACTACTTCAGGAAGTGTTTAGCTTTTGCCATTAGTATTACTAGCATATTGGTGCCTCCAGTATGGTAATGTGAATTTACTCAATCGTGTGCTTTCAGTATCTTGTCACAATCTAATTTTTAATCATTCATTATGCCAGTGAATAAAAAATATTTTCAAAATTTTCCTTGTTTTTTAATTTTCTTCTCAAAATCACTTGCCAGCAATTATTATGTAATGGATTTGTGAAATTGTCAAAGTTCAATGTCAGTGTCGAATGCCAATTTTGTAACTTTCAAAATTATTTCTTGTGCCTTTTCCCACCATCTATTAACTGAGAATTTATTTAAATGGCTCAATAAACCCTCTTTGCTAAAATATGCTGTTTTTCTAATAGTTAACATTTTCTGTTATTTGGTGCTTTATAAAATGAATAACTATATTTTGAACTCTCAGATACATTTTTAAAGTTATCAACTGTCCTAATATTATATATGCTCTATTATAGAATACATACAGCATTCAGCATTTTAAATAACAAGCAGTTCAAGTAACATACCAAATTACTTTTGTGTTCACTGAAAATAATAGCTCAATATTTGTATACAAATGGTAACAAATATGTTACCATTTCATGTTAGCAGCATCATAGACTAGAAATCTTTCCCATCTCAAAATGATAAATAACAATGTCATTACTGGGCACTTTTTTCCCATTTCTTTTTGTGCTGTCGATTATTTTGTGCATCATTTAAAAAATCTTGACAGATTGTTGTAGTATTTTAAAATGCAATTCCATTCCTACAGCATCTAAATTAAAAAAAAAATAAATAAATTGTAGCCCTCATAAGCACAGTGATTGGGGTCCCATTGGTTTTTTACTGTTTATAGACTGCAATGAAATTTGAAAATTCTGGATTATTCTGTTATTGATATGATGATGTATCAATGCTTCGATGGACTTTGACAGGAAAAATTAAGGATTAGCCACAAAATAATTTTAACTCCCTACTCTTGCTTCTTCAGGCTGCTGTTCACAGCTCCAAGCTCTGCTCACATGTAAATGTCTCCAGATCTTTTTCTTCTCTTCTTTAATATTAAATATAGGGTTACGTCTCATTTTACATTTATCTTTCATCTAAGAATCTTAAAATTTTACCAAATATCAACTTTCCCAACAAAAACTCAGAGTATATACATTCTCTTTACCAGAACACCAGCTGTATTATCTAACATTAGGTGATTTATGCTCACTGTTTTCAAAAAGGAAAATTGATTTGACAGTCCAAAAGGATATTACCAAAGTGGTATATGTGGCTCTTGGTTTTCAGCTGATCTTTCCCACACCTAAATAAAAAGCCAGAATATCAGAATAAACATTTTCAAGCCCTTTTCAAATCCTTTCAGACTGATATACAAGAAGATGTGTTTGATAACAAGAACATTGCTGAACAGATTATCTGTGCAGTACACGACTTGCCTCCCCAAGATGTTTTGAAAGGACTTTTGAAAGGACATGTATGATACACCAAATCATGCAGCCATTGTGCATGAACACCTTGTTAACCTGATGGGCAGCTACATTACATAATTAAAGATTTCCAGATCATGTTGACAAGCTTGTCCAAACCATCCAGTACATCAGAGGGAGTGGAAATACATGATCAGAGCAGAAGAAAATGAAGGTCAGGTTTTTGACAGCAGGCCAGCAGGCTGTAGACAGAATTTTTATGAGCAAACCAACCAAGGAAAGTCTGCAAGGACACAGACCTCCTAACATTGTTTATATCATGTATGCTTGGTAAAAACAGCAAAAAATTGAGTTTGTGAGCTGTATGGAAACCAAGGAATTGAGTGTATTCCTCTCAGCAAAGGGAGATTCATATTGTAAAGCTTTTATATTGTCAGTCAGTTCCTATTCAGTGAAGAACAGGAAATCATTTCTAACAGCAGAGAAAGTTTTTGAAGTAGTTATTTGTGTGCTTGCTGTGTCAGATAGGCATGATGAATTCTCAGATAAACCCCCACAACCTAATCCATCATAGCATTTGGATTAAGAATACTGTTTGACATTACCTTGTTGGCATTTTGATCAAGAATCAAGAGTCTATTGTTAAATTGTTTGTTAAATTGTTGACCAGTTCTGAGTAGTCTAAGGTAAAAGCTTGCACACTAATCAAGTTGAAATATAAAAAAATAATTTATTTTTTTTTAGAAACATGAAAGACTATACACTAGTATGGAAAACCATTAAAGTGTGATTCATCTCTGAAAAATGACACAGTAGATGTAGCTCTATGGGGTCTCAGGATTTTTATGGTTGAGAGAATCCGTAGTATATGAGCAAATCCCCACATAAGAAGCTGATTTTTACTTCTGCTATTCCTTCTAATTTAGTCTTTCAGAGTCAAAAAGTGTTATTTTTATCTTCTTTATAATCCTCAGCAATTTAGTAAGAGCAGGCCAAATTCTACTCTCAGAGACATCTCTACAACTTTGCACAAGTCAATCAAGAGGCAACCAAAAGCTTAGAACATAAAGTTACACTCCACTGTAAAAGGTAGCATATAGCTAGACTGACACAGCAGGAAGCCAAAGAACATCGGAATGCCCTTTCCCCCAAATATTTATGACTGTATCTGTTCTTTTCATGGGACAGTTTATTCCTAGCCAGCCTTTGGATAGCTGGAGTAAGGAGGAGTGACCCATGTTTGAAGGTCCAGAGGAGGGCCGTGAAGGTTCCAGAGGAGGGCCATGAAGATGATAAGAGGGCTGGAGCACCTCTCTTATGAGGACAGGCTGAGAGAGTTGGGGCTGTTCAGCCTGGAGAAGAGGAGGCTCCGGGGAAACCTAATAGCGGTCTTCCAGTGCCTAAAGGGGGCCTACAAGAAAGATGGGGAGAGACTGTTCTGTAGGGCCTGTTGTGATAGGACGAGGGGTAATAGCTTTAAAATAGCGAGAGGTAGATTTAGATTGGATATTAGGAAAAGATTTTTTTACAATGTGAGTTGTAGAATACTGGAACTGGTTGCCCAGAGAGGTGGTAGATGCCCCATCCCTGGAAACGTTCAAGGCCAGGCTGGATGAGGCTCTGAGCAACCTTATCTAGTCGGGCATGTCCCTGCTCCTTGCAGGGGGGTTGGACTAGATGACCTTTGAAGGTCCCTTCCAACCCAAACCATTCTATGATTCTATGATTCTGTGTCCCCTCTCTGATCTAACCTGGACAGTTGCTTGTAATGGTGAGTTAAGATTATTTCCTGCTCTACTGGCTAGTGTTTGAGTTGCAGCTCAACAATGCCAAGTAGAGAAGAGAGTGGGATCACTTTTCCTTTACAATATCTAAAGCAAAGAAAAATACTGTGATGACAGACTGTTTTGCAAGTACTTGGATGCACATGAAAGAGGAAATGTCTGCTATCCAAGCCTAAGCAGCATAAGAAGAAGGATAATATTTCAATAAATGAACAGGTATGATGCTAATCAGACAGGAGAAAATTATCTCTGGAGTAAGAATGTGACAGCTTTACAAAGTCACATTTCAGTGTGTAGAATTTTATGTCATGAGGAATGAGGAGAAGATGGTCTGGAAAAAATTAAGTGCTGAAGTAACTGAGGAATTGCAACTTATTTTTTTAAAAAGTCTTCCTTTGTTATATATCATTATTCACCTTTGTCGTAGTTCAGCCCCGATCAGGACCAGACTACGCAGTCTCTCTCTCACTCCCCCCACCCTCCGAGAGAACAGGGAGAGAAAATATAAGAAAAACGGCTCGAGGTTTGAGATAAGGACAGGACAATCCTTAAAGTTACCATCACGGGCAAAACAGACTCGACTTGGGGAAAACTATTCATTTATTACTACAAACAGCAGGATAATGAGACAGAGAACAAGATAACCTCCATCCACCCCTCCCTCTTCCCAAGCTTAACATTATCTCTACTACCTTCCCCCCCACGAGCGGCACAGGGGGGGAGAGGGAATGGGGGTTGCAGTCAGTTCATCATACGCTGTTTTACGCCGCTGCTTCATGGTCGGGGGAAGAACTCCTCACATTTCTCCCCTGCTCCACCGTGGGGTCCCTCCCACGGGCCACAGTCCTTCGTGGAACTGCTCCGGCGTGGGTCATCTCTTCCACGGGGTGCAGTCCCTCTAGAACAGCTGTCCCAGTGGGCCCTCCACAGGCCACAGCCACCTTCAGGCATCCACCTCCCCCGGTGTGGGGTCCTTCACGGGCTCCAAGTGGATCTCTGCTCCTCCATGGACCTCCATGGGCTGCAGGGGGACAACCTGCTCCACCATGGTCATCACCACAGGCTGCAGGGGAATCTTAGCCAGGAGTCGCATTACTCCTCCCCCTCCTTCTTCACTGACCTTGGCGTCTGCAGCCGTTCCTCACAACAGGCTGGTAGATGTCTCTCAGGATCTTTTTACATCTTATTCACTCCTCATCTCCTCTCCACTTCTTTCAGCCGGGCCGGACCGAGTTGGGCCCAGTCGGCCGCCTGGCGAGAGGCCAGAGGGTGAGGCCTGCAAGGCCCATGAGGCCTGCGCCTCCCCCTCTGCGCCTCTGCCCCCACTCAGCTTCTTCACATCTTCTCTTCTCTCTTTTTTTTTTCTGTTTTCCCCTTCTTAAATACGTTATCGCAGAGGTGTTATCACGGGACATTCTGCTACCAATCGGCTCGGCCTTGGCCAGCAGCAGGTCCGCCCTAGGCCCGGCCGAGTCCACTGAACAAAGGGGAGCAACTTCTAGCAGTTTCCTACAGAAGCTACCACCTTAGCGCCCCCCCTCACTAAACAAAACCACGACAACCTTCTCTCCTTGTCCTTGATTTTGCAAGGGTGAATAAAACAACTCCACAAATTTGGATGTAACTAAAAAAAACCTGTAAGTATTTGCAAAGGTTGTATATATCTGACTGTTTTTTTTCTTGTTATTTTTTGCTGTTTTTGTTGCCTTGCTGATTACACAGCACTTTCCCATACACACATCCCATAACTAAAAACCTAGATATTTTTCTGTGCCTAAAGAGATTAAACAATGATAGGATTATCTGCCTTCAAATGAAAGGTAAATTGTTTACAAGTCTGGTTACTGAATGACAATGAACAGAACTGGATCTATATTTTTAAAAAATCACAGCATTAATACTGGTTCTTTGAACCATATACTGATTTTAATCTGCATACAAAACTGTTGAAATGAATTGCTTATGTAGAACAAGGAGAGTGTCTGGCTTTTAATAAACTGCTGACAGTAGACTGAGGTTGTGCACTGCCACTGTTCTCAAACACCTAAATAGATTAAAACATATTGCTTTGGCAGTTACATTGTGGACATTTTTGTATTTCTTTTTTAGCAGTGCCTATTTTGGTACCACGATTGACGACAGATTTTCTAGTTAGGTTGATAGAGTTAAGAGGGAGTTTTAAAATAAAGATTTACAACCATCTTACATTTCAGAGGCAATTTGATCACTCACATAATTTAATATATAGCCTCATCTCATTCTGTAATTCCTCCTTTCTCTGTGCTTGCTCTGAAGAATTTTCTTCAGTGTGCTGCTAAAATGGATTCCAGCTAACCCATGGATCATTGAATTGCTGCTTGATGAACAGAGGAGACATTCTCTTTCAAAAGAAAAACTCAAACTGTCACTCAGATCTGAAAACATTTCAGCACATCAATGTTTTAGATTTAATAATACCAATTGCATAGAATATGGATTACATAGGAGTACCACAGGCTACCAGGTAACATTTAACAGAGAATTCTGTCAGTGTCCTGCACCTAATGACACCATTCCCAAAAGAAACCTTAAGAGTTTGTGGAAATGAACATCAAGCCTCAGATTACCGGGCCCATCTTGGGTTACAACTACTTTGAGTACTTGCTTGCAAAACTGCTTTACCTGCACTTACTGCCTTAATGGAAATACAACACTAGTTCTGTGCTGACAAAACAAAATACTGAATTCTCGATTAGAAAATTGAAAACAGTGTTGCATTTATACAGCCACTTTTTGGAGTCAGAAAAGCAATTGGACCTGCTCTTTCAGAAAATTAGGTAGATATGACACAAATTTAAACAGTGTGCCTAATTCACAAGAGATGAGTTGCAATGAGTGGTCATGGCACTCATAGAATTGGTTGTCAGGGGACAGCCTTGGAACTTACAAATGGCAGCAGAGCGTGAGGAAGACATTTAGCTGAAGTTTTAGCTTCCATTTGAACTAGGCATCTTTATCTTTAACTTTAAGGATTTTTCTTGGCTTCTACAACCAAAGTGTGGCTCAAAAAGTAACCCAATAACACAGAATGTCTACACTGCTACTATTCAGAGATGAGCTCTTTTTGATGTTTTTTTTTACCGTAAGAGATAGAAAAAACATTAAATAATGTTTCTGCTCCCACATACTACACTTCAAAGTACAAGCTCAGACAAAAGATTCAAAATGTAACTCCTTCCCTTCTTGCTGCCTGCCTCCTTTCTTACTCTTGGAAAATGGGGAAGGGGGTATGTATGTGTGTTCAATTTTGGTTTCACCTGAATTAAAGATGAACTTCTTCCTTTCAGCCTCTTTCTTCAAAAAAACTTTTTTTTTTTTTTAAACATATCAGGAAATGAGATGTTTGTGCTATCAACAAATAAGGATTTTGCTACTCTCCTCCTGTCTCAGGTGCTGGTTTCTGATACACAAAACACATTCAGTCAGAGCATTCCCCTCTTAGCAATCCTCCTCTTTCTCCATACTTACTACAGTTTTCCTTAATTCCTGCAGTAATTCAAGCCTGAACACCTTTCCTTCTGGACACTGTATTTTCAGTACTGTTTCAGCTCTTTATGAAAATATACATGAGAACTATTTCACTGCAAATTTGTTATCTGTCATGGTTTTTAAGTCACTGGTTTATGGTTTGTTTTTTTTTTTGTAATGAGTAATTCCTGACATATCAGTGATGTAAATGTTAGAGTTTTACTTTAGAATGCCGTTTCTGACTTTTCTCTTCAAATACTTTTTCTTGATATATTGTAAAAGTGTACAAAATTATTTTGTCTAATCTGGTGTGTGGTCATTCTTAACTTACATGGAATATTTTTACGTAGGTTTAGTCATAAATAGGATTCTGCAATTGAATTTCAGGCCTGTGTTCTGTTAAAGAGCTCAGTTGCAACATTTGAACATTTGAAATACATCTCAAGAGAAGAAATGCAGGGTAGTCTCTCTAAATGATAAAAAGCTGAAGTATCTAAGATTTTAATTTACTAGTAGGTCTCTCAACTTTTAAATTTCTGAAAATTTGAGTAAAATATTAAAGGCTCAAAGAGAATTGCTGTGTAGAGGGACTTGTTAGTGGAGTGTGAGCCCTGCAGTGCTACCTTTCTGATTAAGATAACACTCAGTAGGGAATCTGTTTTGAATTCCTTAGGCTGAAGGAATAAATGCCATGGGAAGCATAAAATAAATTCTTGCTAAACAAATGTACAGCAAGTGTAGGAGTTAAAGACTAGCATAATCACAAGAATAAAGTGAAGATCACGAAGGGAAAGATTTGAAGAAGTGTGGGAGGCAAAGAGAATAAGAAATGAGTATCACATTAAAGCATCCAAGCCAAGCCACAGATTAAGTGTGGACTTGCAGCAAAAAAAAAAAAAGGAAAACATTTCTCAAAAAGCACAAGGAGAGAACTTAAGTATAAAATTTTAAAACATTGAGAATGAAATCATAAGCAATGGCTAGAAATGATCAAAGAATCAAAAGTTCATCTCAAGAAAGGTTCATTACAGATGACTTTTTAAAACACAAACAAATGTTTAGAAAGCAAAGGTTCATATACGAGAAGAAGAAGAAAATGTCCATGCATACAGAATGTAAATAGATTTAAAATATAAATTTTAATAGTAGTACAAAAAGTTGTCACTGTGCCTATATTTTTAAATTTATCAGAGAATCATAGAATGGTTTGGGTTGGAAGGGACCTTTAAAGGTCATATAGTCCAACCCCCCTGTAGTGAGCAAGGACATCTCCAAAATTCATAGAATTCACAGAATTCATAGAATGACATGGTTGGATGGGACCTATAAGATCATCTAGTCCAACCGTCTTCCCACTACCATTACTGCTACAGCTACTAAACCATATCTTGTAGCTCCTCATCAAGCCGCCTCTTGAACACTGCCAGGGATGGCGACTCCACCACCTCCCTGGGCAGGCCATTCCAGTGCCTGACCACTCTTTGGGAGAAAAAGTTTTTCCTCACGCCCAATCTAAAGCTCCTCTGGTACAACTTCTGGCCATTTGCTCGGGTCCTGCTTGCTGCCTGGGAGAAGAGGCCAAACCCCTGCTCATCACAACCTGCCTTCAGGAAGCTATAGAGTGCAATGAGATCTCCCCTGAGCCTCCTCTTCTCCAGACTAAACAATCTCAACTCTCTCAGCCGCTCCTTATAAGACCTGTGCTCCAGACCCCTCACCAGCAACCTCAGGTTGCTCAAAGCCCTGTCCAGTCTAACCTTGAACATCTACCACGTCTCTGGGCAACCTGTTCAAGTGCTTCACCACCCTCGTTGTAAAAAATTTCTTATTTATGTCTAGTCTAGATCTACTCTCTTTTAGTTTAAAACCATTATGCCTTGTCCTATCACAACACGCCCTGTTAAAGGTTTTGTCCCCATGTTTCTTATAGGCCCCCTTGAGGTACTGGAAGGGTGCTATAAGGTCTCCCCAAAGCCTCCTCTTCTCCAGGCTGAACAGCCCCAACTCTCTCAGCCTGTCCTCATAGGAGAGGTGCTCCAGCCCTCTTATCATTTTTGTGGCCCTCCTCTGGATCTTCTCCAATTGGTCCATGTCCTTCTTATGTTAGGGGCTCCAGAGCTGGAGGCAGAATTCCAGATGGGGTCTCACAAGACACACTCATGCACAGAACAGATTATTGGTAGAGTTAATATGCTTTTTTCCTGTTTTGAAAATTAGACTAGCTCATCTTGTGACAAACTTCTGAAGCTCAGTAAAGCTCCCCTGAGGCCAGTTTAAAGTTTACTGAAGTCAATCAAATATTGGTGGCTAGAGTGGAATAAACACAAAATAAGTATATAAAAATTAAAAGGAATGATAACAAGCATGAATAAGTTTCCCAGAATAGACAGGAGTGCCACATGAAAATAGAGAAGAATAGAAAAACCTGAAAAAGTGGAGGTATTCAAGGCAAAATCAGAGTCTGGAGTTGTAAGCAAACTAAATGAGAAGCACTCGGAATTCGGTGGTGAAAGAACAGATACATGAGATTAGTAGCAAAACAGCAACACGTATAAAGAATGAAGTTTAAATTGTCAACAGATAAAGAAAAAATTTGCTCTACATTGCAGAATAAGGACTGAGATAAAGTCTTGTTTTCCCTTAGAAACAGATTCTAAAACTAAGTATGCAGAATAGTGAATGCAGGATTTAAATTACCAGGGTCACACATTTAAACATAATTTAAGCATATACCTAAATGGAATTTAAATCAATGTTCATGTGGGAAATTAAGTGGCCCTTCCCTTGATTGCTATTGTAAACTGAATTTATGAATAGTAGCTGAGAAATGTAAAACCAAAAACTTGTTTTCAGATTAAAACACATATTTTCTGAGAAACTCTTTAGCAGAGTCTGTTGTGACAGGACAAGGGGTAATGGTTTTAAAACAGAGGGAGGTAGATTGAGACTGGATATAAGGAAAATATTTTTCACAATAAGGGTGGTGAAACACTGGAACAGATTGCCCAGAGAGGTGGTAGATGCCCCATTGCTGGAGACGTTCAAGGTCAGACTGGACAAGGCTCTGAGCAACCTGATCTGGTTGAAGATGTCCCTGCTCATTGCAGGGGGGTTGGACTAGATGACCTTTAAAGGTCCCTTCCAACCCAAACTATTCTGATTCTAAATGGAAACAAATATGTCTCTCTCTGCACCAATTATCCAGACAAATTGAAAGTTAATATCTCTTTCATTTAACACGAAGGCAGTATTGAAGTCTTATAGTTCCCTAATCTTTTCAAAGTTGGTACAATATCACTACTATCTTTTTCAAGAGAGTGTCCACTGAAATAGTTGGAGAAGATCCTCCTTGCAGGATACTACCCAATACTTAGGCCCAGTTTCACAGGAACATTTAAACAACAGCTTTACCCTAAAGGGGGAGTTTTATATTCATTGTAAGCTTTAGAAAGTGACTGAGGAAGTAAAAAGATGCTACTTCTTTTGCCTATTCACATCATAAAATAACCACCGATTCAAAGAATAAAGCTATGGTGTTCTAACCTTAGGCACCTCTCATAGACACCTCCAAGCCTTGTTAAGTCATCAGTTGTATTCTGCTAAACCCCAGCGAGTGATCATCCGTCCTCTATTTTTAGTGTTGACATACAACATTTGTTTTTATGGGACTCTTCTCAGGATGGATCCTGCTTCTCAAGAGACCAAAACTCAAGCATACTTCTGAATACCCATGTATTCAACTGTCCGTAAAAATAAATTCCATGACCATAAGCATACACATGAATGATTTTCTGGACACTATCATATTCACTACTAAGGTAAATCCTCAAATAAAGAAAGAACAAAAAACATTGGAGTGTGTTCTTAAAAGTACCTGCAAAAAATTCCCCTAAAAATAACAAGTGAAAATCTACCTATGCTAAAAATCAGTATGAAAAGTCTGATCATGACAGTCTTTGAAATATGATAGGTCTACGTCCATCTGTATATCATTCTCTATCAAATGTATTTTACATACTTGACAAATCATAGACTCACAGAATCACAGAACAGTTTGGATTAGTTATAGTATATATATATATTTCATTACATTGCAAAATGCAAATATATATACTGAAACTAGAAAGAGAGGAGAAATAAAAGTTTGAAAATACTGAAAAAGTATGTCCATGGATACAACGGCGCAAAGTAAAAGTAAGCAAAGAAACTTTGGGCTACTCTACGATCTTTTGAAAGAAGTGCATAGTAAAGGTATTTCCTGTATCTCATTTTGTACTTGACTGTACATCAGTGAAATCTGTAAGGAATTAGATGGCCATGCTGCCTCTGCGATGTAGACTGAGGGGGCAGTGAAGTTGGGCAGTTCTTGTTCCCCCTATAGAAATCTACTTTTTATTTTCCCTTTGATAAAGCTGGCCAGATCTGCTGACTATTGTGTGAGGCCACTGACAACCACCTGCCCATCTTTTCACAGTCCTTTGATATTCATGTTTCTCAAGAAAGAAGGAAAAAGAGCAATCTCTGGGCAGCATGCGATGCAAGAGCTGCAATTTGCTGAAGGTTTATAATGGCCATTCTCAGTACTCACTGTGCATTCAAACGGGCAGGCAGAATTTCTCCCTGGTTTAAGGGAAGAAGGGGCCTCCCATGCTGCAACATATGAATGCTTCATGATTGTAATGTAGATAGATGCCTGTGTAATGCATTCGGATAGGGATCCTAAACACATGTGATAATAAAACTTATGGGTTTTTTTTTTCTTCACATTTCCATTTTTGCCAGTGCATTTTTCCTTGAATTAAAATCCTCCTGCAGAGGAATTTAGAGTGGTGTAAATAGATGGTATCCTGAATAGGAAGTCAATTACTTCTTATGATTCAAAAGAACATAAAATGCCTTGATTGACTTTCATATACTTCCAAGTGAAGCCAGTAGGAATTGTATCTCTTTAATAGGAATAAACTGTGCAAAAATGACACTTTGAGAGATACAAATGTATTTATTTATTTAATGCATTTAATTCTTTGATTTCAAAATACCAAAGACAAGATAATTTTACTTTTTGCAAGGAAAGGGCTTTATATCCACTCTGTATGCACTTTTATTGTACCTTATGTCTGTAGAATTGTGAATGATCCTTTTGTGTAATTAAAGTGAAAGGCAGCGTTCTGTCTCTGTTAGTGCTGTGTTTTCAAAGTTGCAGTCTGGAAACAGTCTTAAACACAAGTTTAATAAGCTTTACTTTACTCCAGCCAATTCAGTCACACTGTGCACAGAGCGTGAGGCAGTCAGCTGAGGAATGATAATAATTCTTTCCCTCCACAGGAGCCCAGAATATGCAGCCAGTGCCAATCAGGTAACAGCTCTCAGAAAGACACATTCCAAAGGAGGACAGCTGAACCTAGATTCCTTTCCATTTAAACCACTCATAACTGATGCAGGGGGTGAGATGGCTGTGTTTTCAACTACAGGTTTCACTGTCACACAAAGAATATCTTTCTATGTTTCTGGGTTTTTTTGCCTGTTTTGCTCTGCATTTAATTAGTTGTTAAGTAAGCATTTATTTTCCAATGGAATTTCACTTGAGTTTTTAAATGACTGAAAACAATGTAGCTGTGAAAGACTCAGAACAAGACATCAACATGATATTCCATGGGCAGATGGTGTGCTAGCCTGACCTTGTTTATCACTGGACCACATCCTGTGACAAGGTTTTTTGTAAAGACTGCAGCAGTCCCATGCTTTCCATGTATCTCATTCCTCCCTTCTTATTCTGATAACACAACTGTGAGCTCAGAGTGGCATTTCT
The DNA here is from genome assembly GCF_036417535.1 of Chlamydotis macqueenii. Classification (NCBI taxonomy): domain Eukaryota; kingdom Metazoa; phylum Chordata; class Aves; order Otidiformes; family Otididae; genus Chlamydotis; species Chlamydotis macqueenii. Next base: position 28,402,930 of record NC_141558.1, read on the forward strand.
AATTGTTGACTTAGTATTGTAGTACCTAATGTTGCTGGAGACCTTTGAAATTTTAAAATACATATTTAAATCAGTGCTTCAAGAGATTTTTAAACATTCTAATGAACAATATTACAGTGATTAATGTAGAGTTTGAACACAGCAGAACTTCTGCTAAAAAGAAGACAGGATTCTTTTATTCCTTTCAGATTAGTAAAGAATTTGTTTAAACCACCTGGTTATTTGGTTTCTATTTGAAATGTATTTAGAATTTATTGTCCCAAGCCAATTTATTGTTTTAAGTCAACTATATTTGTAGCAGGTATAAATACACCATTTTTAAACATTAAAAATACAAAGTTTATCATTTATATCTGTGATGGTTTTGTTTAGTTAGGGAGGCTACAGCAGCAGCTTCTGTAAGAAGCTGCTAAAAGTTTCCCTTTTGTTCAGTGGACTTGGCTGGGCCTAGGGTGGACCTGCGGCTGCCCAGGGCAGAGCCAATTGGTGGCAGAATGTTCCCTGATAATGCCTTTTTGATAACGTATTTAAGAAGGGGAAAAAAATTAAAAAAAAAAAAAAAAGATGAAGAAGTGAAGAATCTGAAGCGGGGAGCAGAGAGAGGGAGGCACGAGCCTTGTGGGCCTTGCAGCCCTCACCCTCTGGCCTCCCGCCGGGGGGCCGTCTGGGCTTGACTCTGCCCAGCCCTGCTGCAAGAAGTGGAGAGGAGATTTGAAGAGAACCTGAGAGGCGTCTGCCTGAGCCTGATTGTGAAGAATTTCTTGGGAGAGGAATGGCTGTAGACGCTTTTAGTAGCTTTTTTTTTTGTTTCAACCCCCTCCAAAATTCTGCCAAATAAGTAGGAGTTCCAAAATAAGGTAATTTCTATTCATAAAGTACTAATAAATCTAGGGGAGAATAACATTTATCCTTCTTTCTATGAAAACCACCTCTACAGTTTGGCTAGTCCAGATGCTGCCCTTTAAGAAGAGGGAAAATTGAAGCTCGAAGGCTGGCAGATCTTTGCACATAGTAAGGTCAGCAGAAATTTCAGCAGACTATACTCTTTATTTTGGCAGTGGTTTCTATGCAGATATGGCTTCAGCTGAAGTTTACACATCTGCACTTTAAAAACACAATATCATTTTTCATCCAATCACTACTCCATATAAGTGCTAGATTTTAAGCTTTGTGTCAATCCATAGTGCTTTATTTTGGCTTTAGAGTACAGATCTAACTCCCTAGCAACTGCAATACATGAAGACTCATTGATGAACTTTCAGGCTAGGAATAATATCTAGAACATACTTGATAGTAAAGTCTGAGTCACAAAAAGTAACTCAAAAGGCTGTAACACAGACTATTTTTGGACAAATTTTGTCAGAAATATTTTATATCTATATATTTGTACCAAACACATATAATGACAAATTATATATGTAAATCAGTGACCTCTGAATTAACATGGTGGAGTGATAGGATGTTCAAATGCTTTTCCTAGAAGATATCAGATTTTTGAGCTCCATCCTGCAGATTTCCATCTTCAACAGACACTCAGACTTCCTGCAGCCTAGCAAACTCTGCAGTCCCAAGTCCCTTCTTCAATCCCTTGGCCTCAGTCCCACTGTGATTGTCCTTACCTGTACTATGAAATTGACTCCAGGAGAAGCTTCCTACACTCTCACCTTCTTGCATGGAGAGGCTCCATGGTCTATATTAGCTCCTGAAGGGCAATAAAGCATTACCTGGGGAGAGGGTTACCTGGGTGCTAAAGCCACAGCAAAGACACTTCTTACAATTTAACACTATGTGATCGAGTCTCAGTGCTAGTGCATATGTGCAGTTTTATTACACATACAGGTATTCTCTCATAGCCTTACTGCATGAGGTTCTATGTATTTTTTTTTTCTCAGCAAGTTACTTATTTCTTCACTCATAGACTCTTATTTCTTCTAAAAATATGTCTTCAGCACACTTCCAAGCCAAGGTGCCTAATAGTCTGAACAATCAGCTTTGTACAGCACAATCCCCTGCCCAGTTCAGGAACTGGTTTTGTCTGACTCTTATGAATGCTTCTTCAAGATGTGCAGTATATATGGAGAAAAATAAACTCTGAATGCTTGTTCTTTATTAATTTGGTAGGTCGATAGCCTCCAAGTCGCTGCTTGAGTCATACTAGTATCAGCCCCTTGTCTATACTCTACTACATTGCTACATATTTTGGTGATTTAATTTAATGTGGAACTCACCTACAACAGTTGTTCCATGTTTCAGGGAAATTCAACAGTACAGAGAGGATAATAATAAAAAAAACCCCAATCTGAGCGAGCTCTCTAGCAAGTTAAAAGGAATAATGCATATACTGTAGAAAAGAAAAATTCTCTCCTCATAGGAGGGCACAGCAGAGAGCTACACAAGCAGAACTCCTCACTTTCAAGTGCAGAACTCAAGTATGACATGTTATTATCTGTTTATGCAGTGCCACTTCTATTTTGGTTACTTAGTTCTTCCTATCCTAACATCCTGCTTTCGTTTGTACTTTACTTTGCTAATCCTTAGCTGCTCAGGCTGAAATTTCCTGTTCTGGATATCTGTCACAAAAAGGAAAATATAAGGAAAAGATATTTAACAGTTTCCATGCTGAAATTAGTTAATTGTGTTATTTTTTCCGTTTTACTAAATTATTCAGCAATAATTATACTTAAGAACCTCTAATTCCTACAGATTTTTCAACAGAAACTTGGATTTTGCCCTGATATCTTGATATCTAATCCTTTCAGTGAAAATCATCCTTATATGGCAAAATTCTTTTTCTCTCTAAAAGAACCACATTCCTCACATAATTCATTGAGACTTGATTGAGAACAGCTGATAAATTATGCAATGATTACACCTTCGTTGAACATACTTTGTGCCAAAAGGCAGTGGTCCACATCTGAACTATACATGTATAATCCTACAGAGTAGCTGTGCAGAATTTTACTGGACACGTTGCTTGTAGGCATGATCTTGTATTTTACATTATTTAAATATAATGTTTAATTATGTGATCCATAGGGTTTGTTTTTTTTTTAAGGAGGAGTCGGGGCTGGATAGTATCTCAGGAACATTATATATGGCACCTGGGTAACTGCTACAATTGTGCAGTGAACAAAGCTTCTGTGTGGGGAAACATTGCCTCAGTAACAGACTCTGGTTATGAATGAATCAAGTTTTTGCAAGAGAAGAAAGCAAGCTGGGAGAGTTCTACCCCAACTGCTTCACACTTCTTACACAATGCACAAAAATTACCTCAAACTGAATGTTTTGTAGCTGACCATTAGCTGTTCCTTATCTCTGGTTGCCCTACAAATACCTTAGGCTGGGATTTGCAGAACAGACGACCATTTGTATCTACAGGTAATATCAGGGATAAAGTTTATCTTAAGGTCTCAAGCTGGTCAACTCTGAGTAGTATAAAACCCTAAGAATTTTACCCCTAGTCCTGTCTTGTCCCTAACATCATTTCAAGAAAAAGTATGGTTATAGGAAATACTTAGTAGACCTGGTTTAAAATTTCCCCAGGGAATTTTAATTATAAAATATGAATTTGACATGGCCAAGATCATTTCCAAGAAAATGCCAATTCCATCAAAACTTTAAATGGGAACCAGGTTGGCCCTCCATGTATACAATTGTGGATAATTTCTTCTGAAATTAAAAAAAAAAAATTGGAGAAAGCTGAATATTAAGTGACATAAACAATATTGGAGCAGAATTATATCTTATTATGTTATAGAAGAAAATGTTGTACCTACATTTCATTGCAATTCAATCCTCATATACTGAATATCTGCAAATAAAATAAATTGCCAAAGTCACATTTTTCTCTCTTGATCTGCTTTTTTAGGTGGTGCATGATGAAAGATGATGTATTTCTTTACTGGATCCAATTTTTAAACTGTTACATCTCATATGGCAAGAGTTCCCTTTTTCTTGTCCCAATAGACTGTGTGTGCATTGGTCAACAGCCCAAAGAAACATGTTCCTTCTTTGAGACAGCTGAAAAAATAAAGGTTTCAGGAACTGCTTACACAGACTATATCTTCAATAAGTGTCCAGACAGTGCTGAATCCAGGAGTGCATTTGGGTACCAGAACAACCTAGTGATGCTGATTTCAGTAGCTGTGTTCATCTTCCATTCCGATATAAACCGGTAAAGGATTTCTGCTGGCCTTGCTGCAGGTTGCATGATGCAACATCCAGATCTGCAAACAAAACACATAAAGTCTTATATCACCTGAGCGTCACTGTTTTTCCTACCTGAAATTACTTATAATAATAAACGACTTTCCTTCACCAAGTCTTTGATTCAGAATAAGGTACACTGGAAATAATTCTTTTGCTAAAAGAAATTTATTACCGAAAATGGTTCAGCACTTGTCAGGTAATACGTCATTAGATTATCTCCAATTTAAATATTATCATGCTGCAGAGGAATCTGCCTACATGTCTCCCTAGCGTATTACTAATTCAGTTCCCCTTTTTGATACAGAGCAATACTAAATTAAAGATTTTGTTTATTTAAGTTCTGGCAAGCCACACAGTAATGTGGGTTAGAACTATGTAAAAAATAACTTTTAAAGGAAAGTAATACAAAAAGTATTGATACTGCTAATCAGTCACTAATGTGAAAGACATGCTCAATAACTTTCATATGTCTATGTCTCACTAAAAAAACTCTGTAGTTTTAGGAAGGTTTTAGTTAGCAGATGTTCAGATTTGGTTTATATTTGCTTTTTTAATATTTGCATGTGTCATATACATGACATCTATATAGTCTACAATATTCTTTCTTAAAATTGTGAGGAGTATCCTTCATGTGAACACATATATATCTATCCTTGGTCTGCACAGAGAAAATTTTAAGGAAAATATCTGCACTTTCTTTTCCAGTGGGTAGAATGAGTACTACAACAGTCTGGAAGGTGACAGTTTTCTTAACTATGCACGTGACAGTATTTATGACTAAGTCATTTCTGTTAAACAGGTAAGTTTGTCATAAGCAACAGATCATCAGTCTGGAGGGGCTATATGAAGTGGTTTATTAAAGCGAACAGCAAAAAATGTGGATTATTCATTACACTAAACAGCAAAAATGTGGGTGGTATAGACATTACAGCAAGCTCCTATACATTTGGATCAAGCCATTTTTTTAAAAAGACTTTTTTTTTTTTGCTTTGCTTTATAATGGGGCAGCCTATAGGTTTACCAATTGCCACGGCATGTGTTCAAACTGTGTTTTATAATACATGAATACCCAATTAAGAATCCTACAACAAACTATTTTATGGTCCCTTTTAAATGCAAGTATTGGAACACAGGATATGTTCATTAGGATAACTTACCTGTGGATCTGCAAACTGAAGTTACTCTAAAAATACAGTTTTAGTATACTGTCTTGCAATCTGTGTATCTGTATATTATTCTAGCCAGCACGGATTTAGAGAAGAGAAATTTGTGGTTGTATGACCTTATCTCCTATCTGTAATGCAAAAAGATTGATTTCAATATTATTATCTGAGTGTATTATTTAATCTACATAACTAAAGACCAGACTAGCACTTTGCTAATCTAAAAAATGTTTTGTCAGTCATAAGAACTCACAGAGGAACTCTGAGTATTCAAGTAAGCTCATTAACTGAGAGATTTGACTAGTTGCTTCTCTTACACAACAGCTCAAAACCTTCTGTTTGCATAGTCATCTTCAAAGTTCCCTTCAGAACCAATGTAGTACCACTCATGCACACCTAACACCTCAGGATATTTGTGGACATAAAGGATTCCACTAATCTTGCCCAACTTTTCATGCCTACAGCACTCATCTGCAGCTAATCTAATAACTTCCGAGGTCTGTTTGTAATCAAGGATATGAAATCAGGCACTTATGGAGTATAATTTGTTTCACTGCAGAGTGAAGATGAAATAGGCCAAATTTGCTCAGATTAATTTTGTTCACCCAAAAGAGCGCTATGGCTTAGAAAGCAGGCAACAGAAGATGTAAAGACAGGATTAAGGAGGACAGTTTATAAAAGCCTGTGGGGGGTTAGCCTTGGCCAAATGCCAGAAGCCCACCCAGCTGCTCACTCACCACTGTGCCCTCCACAGCAGGACAAGGTGCAGAGAAAATAGGAAGAATAGGAACGGGAAAGCTCCTGGGTCAAGAAAAAGGCAGGGAGACCACTTACGATTACTGCTGCAAGCAAAAGAGACTCAACTTGGGGAAAATTAAATTTAATCTACTGTCAATTAAAATAGATTGGAATAGTGAAAAACATAAAGCCAGACATTAAAACACCACCTTTCCTCCTCCTTTTCTCAGGCTCCACTTCACTCCTTCTCTCCAGACACCCCTGGAGAGGGGATGGGAAATGGGGGTTGCAGTCAGTCAATAACAACTCCTCTCTGCCACTCCTTCCCTCTCACGCTTTTCCCCTCCTCCAATGTGGGCTCTTCACAGCCACAATTCCTTCAGGAGATATCCGCCTGCTCCAGCATGGGATCCTCCATGGGCTGCAGTGTATCTATCTGCTCCATCATGGTCTTCTCCATGGGCTGCTGGGGAATCTCTGCTCTGGCACCTGGAACACCAACTTCCCTTCCTTCTTTTCTGACCTCAGTGTTCACCCTAATATTTTTCACACCTTTTTGCTCTCTCCTCACTGCCTGTGCATTTTTTTTTACCCTTTCTTGCATACATTTTCCCAGAGGCACCATCGTCTTGGCTGCGGGGCTCAACCATGCCCTGCAGTGGGTTGGTGGGAGTCGGTTCCAGCCAGTGTCTGGCACAGGGCAGCCCTGTCCTCACCTCACAGAGGCCACCCTGCAGGTGGGCAACTACAAAGACCTTGAAGACTACACCCAGTAAAAAGCCCAATAAACAACTTGCATTATTTAAGTGTGAAGAACCCAAGAAATAATAATTAAAATACTTAAATTTACTGATTTTTAGCAGAGTTCCAGCAATATATTCCACATCCTAACATCTCTAGTGCTAGACTGATTTGATATTTTTTATATTCAAATAAAATGACACTCATGATTTTACTACACCATTTTTCCAGTACTTAATAGAGCTCCAGAGCCTGATAAAATTACAGTCTCTCCTAAGAACTGTAGCCTCTGTTACAAGTCAACAGAACATTTTTGTTATATTTCGTTCACTGTTATTTTATTCAGCCTAAACTCGGACTGTCTTTGGAGAGGACAATCTTTCTCCACTGACTGTCCTGGAAGAAAAAATTTAGGTCCTATTAACGAGTCCCCTTAGCTGCCCTTCTGGCTAACGCTGAGCTTGCTTGAAAGCAATCCCTTGTATATATTCCTAATACATTTTCACTGTGCAATAAGAATTGGGGGTAGGTTTACTTTGGGCTGTGAATGTAAGTGGACCTCCAAATTCTTTGTCTCTCCAGAGTACTTTGCTTTGTGGTTGAGATCGTGCCCAGACTGTCAAGGCATGTTCAGGGCATGAAAAGGGTCACCTTCACCTCTTCGGGGCCCACGAAAAGCAATGGGTTTACTGAAACAGGTTAGATCTTTGCTATGTCACCGATTTACCTAAAATCTCAAATTTGCAGCAGTAGGACATAGGACACTAGTCATACTGCTAGTCTTACTTTGGTCCATTATATTGAAGGGCCATTATAAGGGCCTTCGATTTAACACAAGATCTTGGGAAAATACTGAGATCAGGAGTGTGTGGGATAGATAATCTACAGGTTCCTTTTTTAAATTACAGACACTCATAATTGAAAATACTTGAAACTAGTGACCCAGGTGATTCTTTTCCTGCCTATGGAAAAAAATAAGTAGGCAGTAGAGTAGGGTTGGAGTCAAGTTTATCAGGTATCCCACCTTGTCAGTGATGTTTTCCAAAACCAGGTACAAAATTATTATCTTTCTGTTCTTTCATGGCTCATTTTAATACATAATTGTTGATGACTTTTTGTTGAGAATGCTGCTGTTCTCATATAGTCATACAAATTCTGGTCCCGATCGGGACCAGACTATGCAGTCTCTCTCTCGCTCCCCCCACCCTCCGAGAGAATAGGGGAAGATGATATAAGAAAAACGGCTCGAGGTTTGAGATAAGGACAGGGAGAAATCCTTAAAGTTACCATCACGGACAAAACAGACTCGACTTGGGGAAAAATACTCATTCATTACTAAAACTAGAAGGATAATGAGACAGAGAACAAGATAACCTCCCTTCACCCCTCCCTTTTCCCGGGCTTAACATTATCTCTACTACCTTCCCCCCCCACCCTGAGTGGCACAGGGGTGGAAGAGGGAATGGGGCTTGCGGTCAGTTCATCATGCGTTGTTTTATGCCGCTGTGTCATCATCAGGGGAAGAACTCCTCGCATTCCTCCCCTGCTCCATCGTGGGGTCCCTCCCATGGGCCACAGTCCTTTGTGAAACTGCTCCAGCATGGGTCATCTCTTCCACGGGGTGCAGTCCCTCCAGAACAGCTGTCCCAGTGGGCCCTTCACAGGCCACAGCCTCCTTCAGGCATCCACGTGCCCCGCCGTGTGGTCCTCCATGGGCTGCAGGTGGATCTCTGCTCCTCCGTGGACCTCCATGGACTGCAGGGGGACAACCTGCTCCACCATGGTCATCACCACAGGCTGCAGGGGAATCTTGGCCAGGAGCCGCGTTACTCCTCCCCCTCCTTCTTCACTGGCCTTGGTGTCTGCAGCCATTCCTCTCAGAAGAAAAATTCTTCACAACAGGCTGGCAGATGCCTCTCAGGATCCTTTTTACATCTTATTCACATCTCATCTCTTCTCCACTTCTTGCAGCCGGGCTAGACTGAGTTGGGCCCAGTTGGCTGCATGGCAGGAGGCCAGAGGGTGAGACCTGCAAGGCCCACAAGGCCCGCGCCTCCCCCTCTCTGCCCCAGCTCAGCTTCTTCACGTCTTCTCTACTTTTTTTTTCTGTTTTCCCCTTCTTTTCTTTTCCCCCTTCTTTCTGTTTTCCCCTTCTTCTATTTAATGCAGAGGCATTATCACGGAACATTCTGCTACCAATTGGCTCGGCCTTGGCCAGCAGCAGGTCCCCCCTAGGCCCCGGCAAGTCCGCTGAACAAAGGGGAGCAACTTCTAGCAGTTTCCTACAGAACCTACCACCTTAGGCCCCCCCCCCACCAAACAAAACCAGAACCAGGACAAGCATCTACTTTTTGGTAAGGAAGCTGTCTCTCAAAAGAGATTAGGCACTCTTGCACTGAAACATCCCTCTGCACTGTAAGCAACATGAATAGTAAATAGTAAATATGATCATGGACTTCTTAAGACTTGGTATTAAAAAAAAATAAAGTCACTTTCGATTGTTTGTGTTTCAATTGGGCATTTACATAGGCTTCAGGAGTTGTGCAGGTGTGTACGATTAGAACAGTATCCTAAGGAGATCACTGGCATTTACATTTGAATTTTCATATATAGAACTGCTGCTCTCTATTGTCGTATTTCTTTTCTATTTACTCTGCTCTGTAAGAGTTTAATAGACTACACTGCATAGCATTCCATCTTTCATTTGGAAGAGATATTCCTTTGCAGACTATCACTATGTTTTACAGCAGAGTGAAACAAATCTTCCACAGTATTAATTCAGTCCCTCCTTGTAGTTCGTACCTTTAATTTGTCTGATGTGTTATCTCTCAAAGACAAATAGGAAATACATGTGGGGAAAATAATAGTGAAAAGAAGCTCAAGGAAGCTTTTAAATAGTATTCACATGATTTGACAAATTCTGTATCCACAGCAGCACCATGAGTTGCAATAATATACATCCTTTCAGTGCTCTCATCACTAGTATCTTTCCAGTACTTACAAGCATACCGTGGACTTGAGCATACCTCAAAGTCAAGTGTTGGGGAATTTTCAAAAGTTCAGTTGCAAATTGCTGGGTTTCCTAGTATGGCCAGTACTCTATTCAGGATTTATAAGAATGGATTTAATGAGGAAAATGTAAAAAAAGTTGTGAGTTCTCTTTCCTTATTTCTGAGCTCTGAAGTCATCCTGGCTCTTTATGTTAGGAATTTACTTTTAATGTAAAGGAAAACTTAAATTCTCATTTTAATAATTTGATTGTAATACTTGGGACTTTAAGAAAATAGTGATGTTCCAAGAGCTGTGATAAAATTGGACTAAATGTGAGCACTTGTTTTCCAACAAAATATACACTTGCACGTGCTTTACTTGTACTAGTAACTTGGTATTAATAAGAATAATGGAGGAAGAATGTAAATTGAGCAACAAAAAAAAATCGTACTTAATCTTTTGCTTGATTGTGCTATATGCATAATAGGAAAATGATAGTAATAATTATGCTTTTGTCTCATAAGTCTTGATGCTACAGTTTTCATTTAATATTCTTTCTTCAGTGGTGGACATGCAATGTGGATCGTAGGCATAACATCACCTGTGTTCCTCATCTTTTCACTTCTCCAGTATTTTCCTAGATAGGACTGTTTGCACCAATAGTCGTGGGGTACTTTTTTTTTTTGTTCAGTGGCTGTGCTCTTTGCCACAGGTCACCATTCCTATTACCATTTATTTCTTTGTTTATATATGTCAACTTTCACATGTGGACCTTCTAAGCCTTCTGTAGGACAGGGAATGTAGGGAATGCTTTCTGTAGGACTCCTTTCTGGCCTGCATTTAAACCAAATTCATGGAGGAACACCTCACAGGCCCGCAGCCTTTCTGTAGCCTATACACTGGTTACGTCTTATGCGGGCCGAGCTGCTGGCTGCTGTCATCAGCTGAGATTAAGGATTTGACGTAAAACTTCTGGTACCTTTAAAAAGATCCCAAGTGGAGGTTGTGCCAACTTGTTGCATACAAGGGAAAGCTGGTTGTAGCACTTACTGCTTCTGCAGATGTGGTTCTTTGTACCTTCTAAAGATTTGTAGGTGTTTAATAGGTTTAATTCTGAAATGATAAAGTAGTTTTGTTTCTTCTTGGGAGGATTCCATGTCTTTTGTCACAAGAGAATATAAGATTTTAAGCAGCTGAGGGACAAGCATCTACTTTTTGGTAAGGAAGATGTCTGGAGTGCAGGTTGTGGAGTTTATGGGTTTTGTCATCCTCTTGGATCCAAAGGGTCTTTGCCATATTTGCTTCATATCTGGATGACGACCAGTATCTACCAGCATACACCTCTGAATGAACTTTTACCATTTGAAGAATGATTTGTTAGTTTTACTTACATGTGTATGTAGTGTTATTACAAATTCATGCTGCTCTTGCCTGTCTCTCTTTCACATACATTATACTTCCCTGGTGCTATTTTCTGGGGTTAATATTATGTTTCATCTCAGAGGTCATTAGTAGGAGCTGATCTGCCCTGCGGTGGCTCTTGTATTGCCCTCTCCCAGTCAAGTCTACTGGTTTGGACGCTATTTTTAAGTCCCCAACAGCTCTGTATGTCCATATCCTCACATTTTTCTTCACCTTACCACTCTGCTACCCATGCTAGTTAGCTCATGTAATTCCTGTTCTTCTCTTGAATCCATAAAAGTGGCAGCAGCAACTGAAAGGCATTTTCTGTTTACTTTCCCCTGCTGTGGTGCTGCTCAGCAATTGTCCCAAAACTGACTAGGCATTCAGATATTCAGGAACCAGATAAGATAGAAAACAAAATGATCTTGCCTGTTCCAAGTGCCAAATCCCAAGATCAGTAAAATTTTGAAGGGCAATATGAAGAAAAAACTTTCTGTTGGCTTCAAGGGGGGTCACAATTTTACAGTCTTTGCTTCCAGTCAGATCTTCAATATGTTCATCGTATACACCATTTTGAAAATAACATGTATAAGGCACTTGCAATGGTCATCAGAATGGTTAGGAGATGTTTTTCTCTTAAGCCACTATTTTGAGGCTTTTATAAACTGAAAATTATTGCTTGCTTGGATGACATTTCTTCAGGCATGTTTTCAATGCCAAGGTTATTTCTTCTCTTTGACTGAAAAAGGCGTTTGATAAAATTAAATGTTTCTGGTTTTGACATATCTGAGTTGGAAAAAAAATGTCAGTTTCATGCTTTGGAAAAAGTGTTAAGATGCTTATTTGCACTGAGTACTGCAAAATTACTTAATTTTATCTTCAGATTTGTCACTCACAGAAGAGTAATTACATTTTAAATAAAAGTTGTTTAAGGAAAATCTGTTTACTTGAAAACCACATAAAGGGCAAGATGGAACAGGTCTCTTTTAGTTTCCAAAAGAAACCAGATATCCTTTTAGTGATACTTAAGTATATGCATATATGATGGCAAATAAGTTCTTTATATTGTATACTGCTTTGTTGTCAATCATCCTGAGCTTTGCAGCTACTCAATGTATATAGAAGGCAGAGCTAATAGGAAAGGTTATTTAATTTTTCTTCTTTTAATAGCTTGTCCTTTGTTGCATATAACTATATTATGCCTAAAGCACTCAGGTTGAAACTGCCTGGCCCATTCCCAGAGCATAATCTAGCTGCTGTCCTAAATGAGGTAAGAATCCAGTGACAATTATGATCATATAATTGTGTAGTATATAATCTTACAAAGATTCTTATAGCAAATTATTAAGGTTATGAATTATAACAGCTATCTCTATTATAGCATTTCCTAATTTCTGAGTTTTCTACTTTGTAATCCTATCATTCTTTTACAATCTCTTGTGTTTAATCTGACTATACATTAGAATTACATATTTGGTATAAATTTTCTTTAGATTTTTTACATAGTAGTGTTTTATTCCATTATAGTCCTTGAGGTATACAGAATTTTAAAAGTTGTCTGGAACCATGTGGTAAGTCACTGCACCTAAAAGTTCTCTTACGGTACTGTTGTAAGTGCATAATAAGAATAACAGTAAGATCAGAAGTAGTTTGGAAAATACAGTTTTAACATTTTAGCTTTACACTGCTTATATGTGTCACTAAGCGTCTCATTTTTCCCTGTTTGAAGTTCCTAATTCCACTTGCTATGAGCAATCTATATCACACTTTTTTTTTTTCCAAGCTTCTTATTTTTACTGGAATAATGTCTTAATCCTATCTGAATCCTTCTAAGTTCCTTATTCTCTTTAAAATTCCTTTCAAATTAAGCATTTATCCATCTCTGCCACAGTGATACATCTACTTATATGAAACTTGCTTCCAAGTGATAGAAATATGGCACTGAAATTCCACCCCATTAAAGTCAATGGAAGATTTGCCATTGCCCTCAGTGACTACACTGTGATCCATGCAAATGAAAAATAAGCAACTTCCCGAGACTTTTTGAAACCTTCTTCTGTCTTGCCTAATGTCATCTATCTCTATGCCAAGTCATGCCTAGTTTAACAAGCTGAGACTAGCACAGTTTTAGTGCTAAGTATATAATAGATTTCAAATTCCTGAGAAGCAGTGCTGCTTAATTCTGCCAGTAAAGTACCTTATCCATATGCTGTACAAGAGTTCTATAAAGATACGAAATGACTGTTCTGTACATACCACATGTTCCTTATAAATATACAGCTCCACATATAAATGCAAAACTTCACTGAGAGAAAAACTAGTTCTGACTTTGGTTTTGATCACTCAGGTTTTTCTACTGAAATGACTTTGGTAAGAGTGAATTATTTTTCTCTGAGGGAAGTAGAATTTTCTGCAGTGTGCTTTGACTTGGAAATAGTAAAAAAACCCCAAAAGACTAAAAAAAAGAGGATCATTTTAGTCTAACAAAGGACCATATTCAGCAAAGCAACTAATCATAAGCTAACATTAAATAACAAGTAGACAAACACTCGTTAAGTTTGGTATATTCAGAAATACTTTGGAGAACCAGGGCCACAGTGAAGATGGCTGTGTTGAATTGTACACTACAGTTATTATGGCCAAAGATAATAGCCAGGGAGTTATTATTGGACCCCTCTTGCAATAGAAAGTTAATAACAAACTGTAATAATATCCATGAAGTATGGAGTTAGGCTCCAGTTTTGAACTGTTTTAAAATAAGGTAATTCTTGCTGGAGAAAATTTTGAGTCCTTTTGTCTGGTACTCATCTGTCAAAGGTACTACTAGGTTGGTACTCAAAGGTTCAGAAAAAGATGTTCACTTCTATGTAAATGACAGTAGCCCTTTTGTAATCACTTATTTTCCTATTTCTTTCTTTTATTTTTTTAATGCAACAAATACATATCAAATATTGTGATAGTTGTTTTAAGTTTCTTATTTTCTATATGAATCCGATCTCTTTTAAAAATGTCTCATTCTGCCCCTCCAATTTTTATTGTATCAAAATGTTTTGATAGCTGTAATTACATTAGGACCTACTATAACAAAGTGTTGAAAGGGAATAAACCTAATAATAGGCTTATGTACTTCCTGAACTTGGCAGAATTTTCTGTGATTAAGAGACACCATATTGTGGAGTTATTTTATTGGTAAGATTCTCACCCTATTTTCCTTCTTGCTTTTTCTTTAGAAAGAGTTTGTTAGGCAAGTGAAATTCTCATTAAAGCCAACAAATCAATAGTGTTTAAGAAACACTGGATAGGTTCTTAAAAAGTCTTAAAGAAACAAAGGTATGCTGCTGACAGAGAGGTTCAACAGTTTTCCCTCTGGCCGAGCACAAATGCCGTCCAGAAATATGGATTCTCTACTTCCTGTGAAGCCTTCTGATACTGCCAATCTGAATACTGTTTAAATACTTGAATTCATAGGAGGATCCTTAGAAGAGTTTTGTTTTACTGAACTGGCATGAGCAAAGTCCTTTTGAAGGATTGTGAAGCAAAGCACAATCAAATTCAGTCACACCCAAGCAAAATATACCAGTTAACATACCACGTAATCACCAGCATGGCAGTGTCATTGCATTAAGCAGTAGTTTTTCAGTTAGTATCTTTGGGCTTTAACTCAACTTTCAGAAGAGGAAGAAGGGTGCACCAAAATCATACAAATTCAGGATTATGAACAATTTTTATGTCACTTCAATAAAAATGTCTATGTGATTACTTTTAGAGATTTTGTTTAAACAGGATAATTGGGAACCACTAGATCTTTCTATATTTCATCAGACAAATTATCTTTAAATACAATGAATGAAATTGCTGATCCTTTTTCACTCACTCTTTTGCCTGAGTGAAACCTGTGCATGTTTTAAGGTGCCCAGCATTTCAGAGCCTCTCAGCCTGGGACAGGAGGAAGCTGAGGATCAAAACCACAAGTCCTGTGAATAAATTATGACAAGGCTGCACTAAGAACATGATTTTACAGCACGGTAAGGTAAGGAAGGTGTATTCATACTGTGTAATATTTAGGAATCTAATCTGGCAGCCTGAATTCTGTATATAGCCAGAACACAGAGCAGGACACAAACTACTGCCTGTGTCCATTAGTGGCCTACGCTCTTACCTAGATGTAGGTGATGTGCCCTCAAAGTGTTAAACAGTCTTAAACAAAGCATTAAACTACAAGTTCTAAGACCAATTCCACAAGTGATATTTTGAAAGTATTAGAATAAGCAGTGTTAAAAGTTTAAAATGTTTACTTTTGTGAAATCTACAGTTAAAGGTTTGTTTTTAGCAGACATTCCCTTGCTTTATAGCAAGGATAATAAAAACGTGAGGATTTCCAATACCATCTCAATATCTTATAATTCGATTTCAAGTATTTCTGATTGAACTATGCTCCTTAGTACCATCAATCTACAAATAATAATAATAATAAAAAAAATCCTATTGATTTTTAAGTTCATAATAAAGCAGAATCTGCTTTAATGGATCTGGATATCCTGCTACATTATGAGCAAATGCATATGAGCAGGAACTGGTGCCTGCTAGTGGGAAGTTATGTTCTTGTCCATAAAAACAGAGACAGGGCTTAGAAGAACTGGATTCGGGTCATTTCTATGGCCTTTTAAGGTAATGGGAGTGTCGTGTATGTCTGTCACTGGAGACTATTTTAAGCTCTTAAAATCAAACCTGTCTGTTTGAAGTAAGTAAGATCTATCTGCCAGAATGTAGAACAAAATAAAAACTGAGCCACAAGTGAGTTCTAGTCACATCATCATGACACCAGACCAAACAAAACAATTGATCCAGGTGAATATATTTTGGATTTTAGTGCAGCTGTGGTGAGTTTCTATAATAACATGTTATTATGGAAAAAGTTGTTGAGCCTTTCTAGGATGTTGCAATAGCAGAACATCATCTCATTATGGTCTACATCAGCTTCAGTTTGTTGTATGTGTTGAATCATAGAATCATAGAATGGTTAGGGTTGGAAGGGACTTTCAAAGGTCGTCTAGGCCAACCCCCCTGCAAGGAGCAGGGACATGCCTGACTAGATCAGGTTGCTCAGAGCCTCATCCAACCTGGCCTTGAACATTTCCAGGGATGGGTCATCCACCACCTCTCTGGGCAACCTGTTCCAATGTTCCACCACCCTCATGGTAATTTTTTTTTTTCTAATATCTAATCTAAATCTACCTCCTTCTGTTTTAAAACCATTACCCCTTGTCCTATCACAACAGGCCCTACTGAACAGTCTCTCCCCATCTTTCTTGTAGGCCCCCTTGAGGTACTGGAAGACCACTATAAGGTCTCCCCGGAGCCTCTTCTTCTCCAGGCTGAACAGCCCCAACTCTCTCAGCCTGTCCTCATAGGAAAGGTGCTCCAGCCCTCCTATCATCTTCGTGGTCCTCCTCTGGACCTTCTCCAACTGGTCCATGTCCTTCCTGTATTGGGGGCTCCAGAACTGGACACAGTACTCCAGGTGGGGTCTCACCAGGGCAGAGTAGAGGGGGAGAATCATCTCCCTTGACCTGCTGGCCACGCTCCTCTTGATGCAACCCAGGATGCGGTTGGCCTTCTGGGCTGCAAGGACACATTGCTGGCTCATGTTGAGCTTCTCATCCACCATTACTCCCAAGTACTTCTCCTCAGGGCTGCTCTCGATCCATTTTCCACCCAGCTTGTGTTTGTGCCTGGGCTTGCCACATTGAAGTGTAAATACACTGAGGCTGCTCTGAGTGACGACTCATACTGACATTAACAAGTTTGTTACTGGGGAAAATGGAAAGCTGGAGAGAGAGGAAGAGAGAATGTATGCACTGACAAAATGCATGCTGCTCTGTGAAAAAGAGGAACCACATGAAAGTTTCAGATTAATCTGGGTCTGCAGTGCAACAGATTTTTTAAATACACATGAGCTTATCTTATTTTATAAACCAGGAGAATAAGTGTACCCTAGGAAGGCAAAGGAGTAAATTCTTTGCAACAGGATGGAAAACCATTTATAAAATAGAACCATAAAAGCAAGAAAATGCAAATTGAGATCTCAATGAGATAGACATCAAGTATATACTAGTTCCAGTTATTTCTTAGGCATTACTTGAGGCACCTCACAGTTCTGAAAGTCAAAGACCAAACCAGTACCGCTTCATTAAGGTACTATCATTCAGAAAAAGAATCCATCCTGGGTCTTTTTCCTCCAGTTTTACTGGGAATAATTGTATGTCCACAAACACAAACAGTTTTCCAAACAGACTTCCCAAGAATCTTCCCTTTTCCTTTATCCTCTAAATTATTTGGGAAGAGTACTGTTTTGTTGAGACTCTGATTAGTTAAATAATGCAAATAAGATATTGTTTCAACTTTTTAGCAATAGTTTTTCTTTTGACATCTAAAGATTCTTTGACATGTTAATTTTTTATGCTAGATTTGTCTTCCTACTTGCAAGCTGTATTGAATGACAATATATTTTTCCTCACAGACAGGTGATTTGCATTTATTATTATTAGAATTGAATATCTTCTTTGAAAAAAAACCTGCATAACTTTGTGATAGTCTCATAATGTCTGATCTCCTGCTGTCTTTCTAATGAAGATTACGGAGGAACACTGATGACTGATGTGGCATTTTGAGTGGTTTCTTTTAAACTATTTTCCAAGCTAACTTCCCCAACAAGTTCTTGTCAGATGCAAAGGTTCAAGCTGCCACAGCCAGGTAGCTATTTAATTGTGGAGTGACTGACAGGCAAAGTAATTACTGAAAAAAAATAGAGATCCATTGGGGAACACGCAGGAAATTTTCTCTGTGGATTTACCTTACAAACCCATTGGAGCTGCTGCTACATGATAGGTTCTCCTGCATCATTTAACAAGAAAAGACTAAAATTTAGGCTAAAATGAGCTGGAAACTGCAGCAGAATGCAGTAACATAGAACCATAACAGATGTGTCTTTGCAACTTTCCCTGTTTACACATGGCTGAAAACCGATATACTTCTGAGAAATGCTGCGAATTGTCTGGATTTCATGTAGCCACAGGGTGTGATTTTTTTTTCCTTTGAAAGTTTAGAAAAGCCTTTAAAAGCATCCTTGAATAATGACTGTAGACCTGAAATGTGAAAATTCCATCTTTTTCACAACATTTCTCTTAAGTAGTGGTATTCAGTTTTTACAGGCTGTCTCTAACAGCTGCATTTACTTGAACTACAAATAATGGGGATATACACATTCCCTTCTGCTCGCTTTGCCCAAAGACTCTGTAAGTAGAGAACCATTTCACTTAAAACAAGACAGTTGCCCTTTGTCCCTGTTGTAGCTTTCACTTTGTCACGCTCCAATTTCGGATGAGAGGAAGGTCCCCTTGCGTTCTAGCCGACATCAGACGAGTCTGCGAGGCTAGGGGCAGCTAGACCAACCTTTCAGACACTGAAGCATGGTTTTGTTTGTATTCTCGGGAACAGAATTAAGACTCAAAATGGAGTCAAGCGCCAGGTAACTTTATTAACCCGACAAGAAATTTGCAAATGCAAGAGAAAGGAGAGAAAGAAAGGAAAGAGGGAAAAGAGTTTCAGTTGCAATAGCTACCACCACGGAGCTGCGGCGTCCCGACAGTCCAGTTCACTTGGTGGAGGAACGTTCTGTCCAATGTTGGTCATTTCTTTCCTTTTATCATTCGTCTTATTCACGTCACATATTCCAAGAGCGGGTTTGCTTGGCCGCACCCCTCACCTGGCAGTGATACGCATGCCCAATACCATCTCTGGGCCCCTCTGTTTTTCTGGCCTGGGTCTGGGTGCTTACTTAGGGGTAAGGCTAAATTTTGCAGAATCAGCTCTGCATTCAGGTTCGTGGGGAAACAGGAGGAAAAAACAGGAAGCTTCCAGTCCTATGGCTTGACTGGCTTGCAAGATAAGGGAATCATCTTGCAGGAAAACAGGAAGACTCCAGTCCTATGGTTTGATTGATGTGCCATTGCTTAGGTGGTGGCTTGATGCTTCGACGATATTGAGACAAACATTCGACACAGTCTCTCATACACTTGTCTCATATTTTCCAGTACAACAGATCGACAAGGACCTTGTTTTTACATTCTGAACCACTGTTCATCTAAGTAGGCAATAAAAAAGATTTCACATGGAAGCAGTTTACCTGTTTAAATACAGGTGATTTCAGCTGTAACATCACACAGAATTTTGCCTTTTTCCTCCACATATTTGGTAGTTTAAATTCCAAGACAATACAAAATACCAACACGATAGTAAAGAATCAACGGCATATGCATTCTAACAAAAAAGTAACTGTTATTAATACTGACACTGCTTTTCTATTGCTGCCTGCACCTAGCCTGCAGATGATCTGCATTCCTTGTTCTCCTTCTCCTTCTTCCCTACAAATCCTTTTACTTGCATTTCCTACAGCAGTTTTATATCTTCTCCTTTGTGTTCACCCCTCCACACGCTGGAGGAGAGATCATTTCAGAATATGTCTTTGTGAAGATTCAATGAATCTGAAAGTCATCAGATAAACTGAAGAGATTAACAGAGGACTTCATGCACAGTCACTGAAAAAAAAAAAAAAAAAAAACCAGAAAAAAAAATCCTTATTGAGGGCAACTCTTCACTTGCAATTTGGCATTTTATCTCCAGAAGTAACATCACATCTTTCTATCCTCCTCTTTACACTTGTTCCTTCTTTTCCAGAAGTTATTCTCCCTTTTTTTTTCCCATCTGTTCTTGGTATCTCACAATACCTTTCCTTTTTTCTTAAAGCTACCATTCATATTTTTAGGTGAAAGCTATTAACTTTTATTTTTTTAAAAGGGCATCTCTGGCTGGAAAGCACTGAAATGTGAATTCAATGATCTCAAAACCCATATGGCATATTGAAGAATATCTTATTTATTATATTGCAAATCTCTGAAATCAGAAGACTGCTCTTGATTTACTCAGAGGATAATTTCCTGAGCTGCTTATTGCTTCTTTCTCTTGATGAAATTTTTCATATTTCATCCAGTATTTCTAATCAGTATAACTTTTTTTCATATTTTCTTCCTCTGATACCTGATATTTCTTCCTTTCAGTCCCTCTTTTCATCTCTTACCTCTTGTTCACTGTCTGTAATAGCTTCCCTCCATTCTTCACTGGTCTGTTTCCTGCCTCCTAAATATTGTCTAGCTTTTTTGTTTGTTTGGTTGGGTTTTTTTGTTTATTTGTTTTAAATTAAGGCTCCCATCTTTTACTTCAAAGCTGTTTTGGTATTTTAGAGATATCTGTTCTCTGAGAAGCTTGTTTCTTGAAAATATTGATTCATCTCAGGTGGTATGTGGTAGTCCTGACAAACACTTTATATCAAGATAAGATCAAGAGTGAACTCCTAAAGACTGAAGGACCTGATGCTCAGTAGGATATCTTACTGGAAGTCTGTTAAAATAGTATTAGCTTTTAGGGAGCAGCTCCTTTCAACCCTTATTTAACATGATGTATTAATTTAGTTTATTTGGAAGTTTTCTAGGAAATGAGTATTAATTGAAGTGCACTATGAATTTGGTAGGAAATTTTCCAGTGGGATATGGTTCAGGGCTTTAAAAGTGCACAACACATGAGTGTAGAGTGAAATATTTAAAATACACAGTGACTTTTTAAGAGCATATGCCCTGAATATTAAATACCCAGTGTTTTAGAATCGTTTGTCTAGAAATAACACTTCCTTCTCTATTGATTACTTTGGCTTGAAACATGTAAAACAAGAACTGGTACCATAAAATAACCAAAAATCCCAGCAAATCAAATTAAATAATGGATTGACAGTCAGGGTTGGAATTTTCTCCATTATGCTGACTTTGCCTGTTCCTTACAATCAAACTTTGTCAAAGGACTCTTTTTATCACTTAGACAAATTTGCAGGTAGGAAGATGATCATTAGTAAAGTGGGGTTAAGGTTAACAGTGGAGATAAGAAAAAAAATACTATCTTGAATCTACTCTTTTGGTGGAAAGTGATACAGAATCAGTGGTCTTGGTAAGCTTAGCTACCCTTATTTGAAATTGGCAGTCAGGTAATTTGTTTTCTTCTAGTTTACCCCTTTCCTATATTTTTCTTCCACTTCCCAGTCCATTTGCTATGTTTCCTGCAAGTTCAGTATCACAGAATCACACAATGGTTGAGGTTGGAAGGAGCATCTGGAGACTGTCCAGTTCAACCTCTCTGCTCAAGCACAGACACCTAGAGCAGGCTGCTCAGGGCTGTGTACAGTTGAGTTTTAAATATCTCCAAGGCTGGAGACTCCATAGCCTCTCTGGGCAACCTGTGCCAGTGCTCAGTCACTCTCACAGTGAAAAAGTGTTTCCTGATGTTCAGACAACACCTCCTGTGTTTCAGTGTGTGCCTATTGCCTCCGGTCCTGTCATTGAGCACCACTGAAAACAGTCTCGCTCAGCCTTCCTTGTTCATTCCTGTTCATTTTCATAAAGTCCTCCTCAAGTCTTCTCTTCTCTAGGATAAATAGTTCTAGTTCTCTCAAACTCTTCCTGTGACAGATGCTTCAATACCTTAATTACCTTTGTGGCTTAATTTTCTTATTGGACTCGCTCCACTTTTTCTATGTATCTTCTGTACTGGGAAGCCCAGGTCTGGACAGAGCACTTCAGATGTGTCTCACCACAGCATAGCAGAGCAGAAGGATCACCTCCCTGGACATGTTGGGAAAACTCTTCCTAATGTGTCCCAGGAGGCTGTTGGCTTTCTCTGCCACAATAACACATTGCTTGTTCAAACATTTTGTCAACCTTTTGTCCACTAGAACTGTCAAACCTTATTCTGCAAAGCTGCTTTGCAGCCAGTCAGACTCCAGCAAGTACTGGTGACTAGAGTTGTTCTTGCCCAAGTGCAGGACTGAGCATTTCCCTTTCTTAAATTTCATGAGGGTTTTAGATTTCAATGTTTATGTAGTTTATGGGGAACAAATTATTTGAGATTTATAAAGATATGAGTTTCCTCTAAATCTGATTGTATTTCCTCACTTGATATATAATTCATATGATACATGTATGGTTTGTCCTAAACAATGATGTATACAGACGTGGGAACAAAGGTAGATCTAAGCAGGATATGGCAGTCTGAGCAGTCATGCTGTGATGAAATTCTTTAACCTTCAGAACTTTAGATGAAAAGAGATGTGAAGTGACTATGTGACCAGTGACAGCAATCAGAAAGCCAATATTTGAAAAGATGTTTTTCACAACACAAAAAATAGACAGAAAGCTAAAATCAAATCTCCAAGAAAATGTAAAGATATGTATTAAAGTTAAAAGCAAGCTAAAGTAATCAATCAACTAAATACTGTGTCAATAGCTGTAGAGACATATACATTTCCCAACTTTCAAAAGGTTCATGCTAGCTGAGAACAAAATGATTGTCATTCAGTAGGAACAATCTAATGATCTTGGACCTGTCCTGAAACACAAACATGTTTCCTCAACTGATTTTTGTTTTTAACATTCGACCTCAGTTATTACTAGGTTTTGAATAAATCAGTCCCTATGTGGCCCATGTGATTCTCTGACCTCTTGATTAATTGACTACACAGAGATATCACTCTTTAAAAGACAACACATATTAACTCAAAAATTGTCTGTTTTCTGTTGGTTTAGTTTCACAATGTATATGCAGTTTCAAGCATAATAAGCTGTGTTAGTCCTTCACAAACAAATTTCAGTGGAAATTTAGATGTTCAGTTGTAAATACTGTCAAATATTTTAAAAGCAAATGGTGAAACTGTCAGTTAAGCACACTGTGGAATCCTTTGTACAGCCAGAAATGTACTCGAGTATTTGAATAGAAGTAACTGAAGTACTCAATATGCATAAAAATTGCGACAAATTCAGATAATTACATCTGCAAGTTTCTACAGACATCTGCATTAGATAACTAAATAATGGCAATATCCAAATTTGGCTTTTCATTGCAAGTACAGGAAAGTTTAAAAAAAATGCTATGGATGCCACACTAAATGAAGGCACAAAGCATTCATATGTTAAAGGTCCACCCTTCTCTGTATAAAGGGACACAGGAATTATTCTGTTTTCTCATTGTGAATGTGAAGGCTTAGCCTGTGCCAGCGATTAAAGTTTCTGAAGAATTAAAACCAATCAAACGTATAATGGAGGTCTCATGTGAGCTAAATGAAAATAATATACTAGAAGAACTCAGTGATGTGTTTGATTAAATTGGTTGCATTAAGGACACACTTCACATTTGTTTAAACCCTGAGGTAACCCCATTTATTACTCTAGCTGGGAAAATTCTCTTGGTAGTGAGAGATGTGTTCTGCAGAAACTGTAATGCAAGTTGAATGTATAAGTTATTAAGTCAGTTAGTGAACCACCTGGCTGGCTGCAGTCAAAGGTGGCTGATGTGGGTAGAAAAGAGGAAAAGGAAATTATCTGAGAGTATGCCAAGAAATAAATGAAATTAGGTAATGACTCAGTGAGAACACCTTCATATATCGACCGTGGAAGAAATAAGTAGAACACTGGCAGTAAAATCTCAATCTTATAAATGCATGCATTTTGGCCAATACATATTCCCAGAAAAAAAAAAAACTTGCACATAATATGTCCTTTAATAAATGCTATCCTCTGTGGTTACCTTAAATCCAGAAGGGATGTTTCATGCTACATCATGCTACACCACTTAGAGCAGCAAGTAAAAGAGCAAGAGCATTGCCTCCTGACCAGCCCCCAGTTATATACTGAGCATGATGTCTATGGTATGAAATACTCTCTTTGGACAGTTTGGGTCAACTGTACTAATTACACTGCTCCCAGGTTCCTGCACCTGCACATTAGCGAAACCTGGGAAGGTGGAAAACATCCTTGGTCTCTTTAGCAACAACTCATAACATCAGTGTATTATCAACATTCTTCACATACCCATACTAAATCCAAAACATAGCTGCTACTGATAAGAAAATTAGCTCCATCCTAGCTGAAAAGAGGACAAAGATGTTGCTAGTTGTGTTTAGCAGTTATTGCAGAATGGGTGGTGACAGCTGAGAACTGTCTGGCTGAAAGTCTCCTCTCCAGATCTCTCCAGAGCTGCAGTCAGTTCTCCTTCCATCTACATGGCATAAGGAGGCAATCTTAGTCTCTTGGAAATGCTTTCTAGAAATGCTAGAAATCCTGGACTTCAATACCTTTAGTGCTAGACCACTGAAGTTAATGAAGAAAATTTTTTTTTTTAGACATCAGTCTGAACTTGAGACAATATTAAATTTTCTGTGTAATATTACCCAGTGTTCCCTAGGCAGTGTATTCCATCTTGTTCACTATCTGTAGGTGCAGATGCACAGTGCTTAATGTTTTTCAGCAGCTTCTTGATCCATAGGCTGGCTCTTAGTGATCTTTTTTAAGGCACCAATACTCCCCATGGTAGGATACAGTATAGAATGTGTGTAGTGTAGCACATAGTAAACAGGAAGTCATCAATCAAAGTTTTGAAGTGTACTTTTTAGTTTACCTGAGATACGCAAGGACAAAAATGCATACACTGAGGTTTGGTGCAGTACAGAGGGAGAACTGCTACAGTTATTAGCATTGTTGTGCCTCGTAGAAGTACTCAGCTGATGCTGACAACAATAAAGCTGTGTTAGCACAACTCCCATGTTAGTAAAGTCTAGTAGTAAATCATATGAGAAATAGATTAAGGCAAACAAAACATAAAACAAGTAAAGAATGTTGTGTCAGTGTCAGGACCTTAAGATGTTCAAGCATTGCAAACTTCTTCTACTGACCTTTTGCAGTCATTACAAGAACTATTAACTTAATTCCAAAGAATTAGAACTCTGAGAATTAGAGCTTAACCCAGAATCCTTACACTCAAGTTGAATTAAATTTTCAGGAACATAACTTGTTTTATGAACAAAAGTTAGCTGCAAAAGGAGAAAAGACAGGTGTAGGATAGATTGTTGTAGGACAGATCTCAGACAGAATTACTTCAATAATTACAGACACATGCTTCAAGGGAAGATAGATACATGAATGCTTTGGTTCAGGTTAACAGCTTAGTACCTCCAACTTCTTGTTGCTGCCTTCTCCTCACCTTATTTTCAGAGGTTTAAATAGTTCCCCTGTTTATATAGTTTATATCAAAAGATTCCTACTCTGTCAGCCATATGTATGTGTAAAATACACAGTTGACGCTGGCTATTACTATGCTGTAACTTGCTGTGACAGCTCCTATTCCTGAAGTTCAAAAATGAGGATTAAAAAAAAAAGACTTTTTTTTTTAAATATCTGCTCTCTCTAAAAGCTGGAATATATCTCCAAATAATCTATTAAAATATTTCATAAAAGTCACTTATTTCTAGTAAAAGAAGACTTCAGCTTGCAAACACACCTCAGCTTAAAAAAAGTTTAAAGTAACCAGTTCCAAAGCTATAGGAAGTAGCTATTATATAACTGACATAACAATATAAAAGCATAATTAACCTGAAAAATCTTAGTTTGTAAAAAATTTTGTCCAGGCTTAACATATAATCAAGAAAGTAAGGCACAGAGAGAGAAGGTAAAACAGCCAAAAACTTTACAAGAATCTTAGCTTCTGATCATAGCAGAAGTTTCATAGCTAAAACACTCTGTAAAAGGCAATGGTTCAGGCTCCAGAAACCACATGTACCTGGAAATACTTGATGAAAGACAGCAGTGATTATAACACAACTTAACTACACTGTCATTTTATTAACATGACTGAGACTGATACCAAGCAGATTGTGTAATCCAACTCCTTATTCAGTCCAGACTTCAGGAGAGCTGCTTCATTCCTTTCTTGAGATTTTTTTTTGTGTGTGTGTTTTAAGGAAAATATGTCAGCCATTCATGATCTTCTAGAAACATCAGAACTGTATTTCTGATTTTGCTCATCTCCATCTGTTCACATAATACACCAATTAAACTCTTTTTCTCTTCATCCAGCAAATCAAAATAATGTATTTTGTGAATACCTCAAACCCTTTTTTTTAATGAAATCCCTGTGAATCCTTCTCTTCATATACATACAACTCCTGCACTTACCACATTGTAATAAGTAGAGATTGCAATAGATTTTGTGGATGATGGAAGGGAATAGACAGAATTTGAACAGGTTCTCACGGAAAAAAACTGGGGAAATATACACACTGTAAACTCTAATATTACACGAGGAATTAATGCACTATAATTTAACTGTGTACTAATATAAAAAACACTCATCTACTTAAATATCAGTCCACCTCCACTGAATGGCAAAAACTCATTTGTTTCAATAAAAGCAAGAAAAAGTCAGTAAAGTATAGGAAAAAAAAAATAAAACCAGCATACACTTTGTAATAACAACTTATCAGATTCAAATCAAATATGTCTGGAAAAAGTTTGTGCAAAGTTCTCCTGAATTACATTTTCTATGGCAAATTACACATTACAATTTTTGGTATTCTACTATTCAGGCTATTACCTTTTCAAAAGATTCCCCTCATAAGATAATTTAGAAGGGACAAAGATTTACTCTACTTGCTGTATGTTTGCAAATAAAATATACCTCGTGCAGAGACAAAGAATTTGGCTGGAAAACTGAAAGCTTCAGATGTTTGAATAATTAAAAGAGAGAACCACACTATAAATCATTTCCCAGCTAGTGTTAACTGCTTGAAACAAAGAGAAGAAAACAAAAATAAAGTGATAATTTCAGGGATGGAGGAGATTTTTCATTTCTCTGTGCGCTCTTGAGATACAGAGCAAAAGCATGCTAATATTAATCAGGAAACAATTCTGTTCTAATGTCAGAATTTCGGTAGGGCCTCCATTACTGTGACTGTCTCACATATGTGGCCTTGTTTTGCCTGCATAATCACAGAAGCAAAAGTACGATACAAAATCCATGTTCTTATCAGCTAGGAAATTTGATCATCAATTTTTTAACTCACTGGTATGGGGAAGGTGTCTGAGTTTGACTCAGTAATGTCACAGATCATGAAGTTTTTTAAAACAAAACAAACAGTGATAAGTGAGATTCTTGTAAAATGAGTTTTATACACAAATGAGCAATCAGCCTTTAAATCATAAGGAAATAAATTAAATAAATTCCTGACCTAGTCAGGAATGTCCCTGCTCCTTGCAGGGGGGTTGGACTAGATGACCTTTGAAGGTCCCTTCCAACCCTAACCATTCTATGATTCTATGATTCTAAACTTTTGGTCTGTTGACTAGAAAAGCATTATAAAAGGTAATATTACAGAAAGGCCCCCAAACCTCCGTAACTTTAGGTGCTACACAGATCAGCAAAATAATATTTTTTTTCATTCATATTTGGAATGTATTAAGTTTAATATTTACTCCAATATGCTTGTAAAGATAGGCAAAGTTTTTTCTTTTCTTAATGTAAATATATTACACATTGTTAGACTAGCCACTTCCTTAATCAATATTTCAATTAATTCATGTCCAGACATCATTGCGGCCTTCATCAGATATCCAAAACCCAAGGCCCCAAGCATCTGAGATGCATTACAGGATAGTGGGATCTGATATCGTTGCCAGAGCAAAATGAACAGCTTGCTCAGCCACTGTACAAAATCATTGCTGTGATTGCGGCAAAACAATTTTGATCTAACAATTTGTGTTCAGTAGACTTGCATTTGAAAGTTCTGGGTTTTATAATGTGTGCTGCTTTACCCCACGTACTTCTACTAACCTACCTGTTTAATTATCTCACAGTTTTAGCTAAATCTGTATTTTTATTGTGAATATATTTTCTAAAGATCTGATTTTAGAACTAAGGTAATTCCGTATGTTTGCAAATCTAGACAAAATGTCCAGGGGAAAAAAAGTCACTTCCATGAGAAGAACAGTGTGGAACCAATGTTTATGAGTAATTTGTGAATATTGTGCTTGTCAGGCTTTTTTTTTTTTTTTTGATACATCTACTGTACACCTAAAGATATGACTGCAACTCATTTTGATGAACTCAGTTTAAGTTATGTGCAATTTAGTGGATAAATCAGGTTTGTATTAGCTGGTTTATATTAGATACTGAAAAAAAGAAAGGTCCTGGTGATATAATATTCAACACTGCCTGCAAAACTGCCCAAGATACTGAATTCAATATTTAACGTGCACTGAATCGAATTCCACTTAGAAAACCTGGCGAGTAGGATTCAATCTTGTTTGCAAGTATGTCTGTGTAAAGCATATTCACTTCTTCAGATTGCAGCCAGTAGCTATAGATTCCAGATACACGGAGAGGAAGATGGTCTGACTCAATGGGATCTTCATGCACAAGTGTGAAATTATTGCCAAAATTCCACTATTATTCCTTTGTCATACAATACAATGTGGAGAGTAGCTGACTGTAGAGTACAAAGAACTGCAGGGCTCATCAAGCCCTCAGAAATAATGCATTCCAGCTTCTGCAATGAATGAGGATTAATTTGCCTGAGATATCCCCAGCAAATCACTATTTAATTTTTTCCAAAATTTACAGTGAAGATTTCTGCACCTTTTTACAGTGATGCCATATAGGACAGTGCCAAAACCCTTCAAAGGCTTCTGTTTCTTTCTATATATTAACTACTTCCTCTTCTATTCATGTCAAAGAGTGAATTTGGACTTATTTGTCATGATACAGAAAAGCCTACTTTTTTTTTTCCTATCACTTCATTAATGTTTAGTCTTCTATAAATGTTTTCTCATTGGTTTAAAGACTTCAATGCACTTAAAGTACACTGATTTATCCAGAATTCCTCAAGGTGTCTTTTCTACCCTTGTAGATACATTTTTTTTTCTTTTTTTTGGCTGAGGGATACCTCCTCTATTCTTAAGAAATTTAAAAGATAAACTTGGATAGTTCAAAGAGTGTTTTGGTTAGTTTATCACACATATTCATCAGACTCTCTAAATTTACATGTTTCTATGTTATCTCAATATTCTTTAAACTCTTCTTTCTGCACTTTGCCCTAAGTTTCTACTCAATTTTAAAATTAACTTAGTGAAGCTGGTCACAGTTCACTTTCCTAGAAGGATCAAACCAAAAAGAAAGTTATTCTGTGTATCATTCATTATTTTCTTTGTTATGTATCTTTCCTTTCCTTTTGCTTCTTTCTTAGTTCCAGTATATTAACGTTTTTCTTCATACTTTTTATGTGTCTTGTTAATTGAAACTCATTGTTTTCAATCTGTCTAATTTTATCCCTGCCCACTAAGCTACTTCCTTTATATGATACTTAGTAATTATTATTTACATGTTACTGTAGAGTAGCTAAGAGTAGTAGGATTTCCTAACTATCTCTGGTCTTGTAATGTGATAGTAACTCTCAGTTTTGCTTATTTTATTTTGTTTGTAATGGATATATGAACTCCTAAACTATATTTCTAATTAGAGTGTAACAGCTCAGAGGTGGATGACTTCTAGTTTCTAAAAAATCTTTTACTTTAATCCAATGATTTAAACCAAAATGGTAAAATGGTAATTACAAACCATAGTTCAAGGTAAACTCTAGGAAAGGAAGAATACTAGAAAGCTTGAGGAAGAGCTCTGTTTTTATAGGACAACAAACACGGAGACAGTCATAACGATTTATTTGGTAAAACTGATGCATTTTTATAAAGATCAGGAATGGCTCTGAAATTTGCTAAAATATTCTAAGTTGTCTGCTAGCAAAAGGATAGTAATAAGACCATTCAATTTCTTCGGGGAACAAAGAATAGAATACAGTTATTAAAAATAGGGGAAGAGCCTCCAAATAAAGCTAGAAGGTCGCATTTAATAACAGACTTAATGGAAGATAAAACATTGAAAGCAAAGTCTCAATGGTTATGAGAGCAAAACGAATATATTGGCATAAGTTTTACTCAAGTATTAGATTTGGTGTGATAGATTCTAAGGTAAGATAAAAAGTCAAGAATAAAATTAGATATCTTAAACTGGTAATTAAAGCCACATTCTACTCTTGGGCTTAACATAACTCATATGTACAGCCAAACAAATCAAAATGTCTCTCTTTGTATTTGAATGGAAGGTATATCTGATATTGCAGCACAGAAAAATGGCAAAGTGTGCAAGAAAAGAGGAAGAAATGACAATTCCTTTCCTTTCTTCACAGTCACTTCAGCATGAAGGAAGAAATGTAAAAGGTCCAAAGAATTATATGTGTATAAATTCAAGACAATTATTTGCAGTTGAATTCATGGTCATTCCTAAACTTAAAGTACTGAGACAAAAGGGCATTTTCAGGAGTGAGAATTACAATATTACAGGTTTTGGAATTTCAAAACAGGAACACAGTTCAATTTCTAGCTTTTTTTTTTTTCACAGTAACCTACAGATTTTGTTGATTAGGCTTTTTTTTTTTTAAAGGAAAAATACAAATTAACAAAGAACAAGTATGAAGAATTTTCAGTTAAGTTCTGTACCAGCATCTTTGTGCCTATCTTCACAAATAGTGAATGCTTTGCAGTTATATTACTTTCCACACAACATCTTCATAACAACAAGTGTAAGTCGAAGACAAACAAGTTGCTGAAAACAGGGAGCATGATGGAAAATAGAAAAGGATGTTATTATTAACAGACATCCAAATAATAAGAGTATATTATTTATGTATTTTAAATCTCAAAATGCTTTTTGGTTGCTTACACATGTCTACACATGTTATGTTGATATAGACAGGTCTATGTTAGTTCTAAACAGCACTGGTAGAAGTGCAGCTGCAGCAACAGGAGAGTAAGCCTGAGCTCTGAACTTCACCTACCTCCTTTACATCCTCAGAAAACAACATCCCAGCTCCCCAGCTGCTCCAGGACAGCTACAGGGCACAGGACAGCAGAGCTCCTCAGTTCTGCCCTACAACTGCTGGCGTGAGCTCTCTGTCTGCCTTCCCATACTCTTCGTGTACCTGGAGGAAAGTTTGGGTGAACTCTTTTGAGTTGAAAGTTCAAAACTGTGTTTGGAGAATGATGCTGAGTATGACTGTAACTTTAGGGTTACTTATAAATATACTTTTTCAGAATCTTAGTTATTTCAAACATTTGTGGCAGTATTGCCTCAGCATATGACAACCTCTATCTCAGACTGCTTAAAGGAGAATAAAGGAAGTTCTGGAATCACATGAATAATTTGGCGTATACTGGGCAAGTCCATTTATTGTCCTTAAGTGAGGACAGGCACTGACAGGGTGATAGTAGGAAACTGAAGAAGCTGCAAACCTAACTCCAGTATTAAGCTAATTTGCAAATGGATGTGCAAGATAATGTTCATTTTGTTGATTGTCCCTTGATGTTACGGTCAAAAATATTTGTGTAAAGGGTTATAGCATAGAGATCTTAAGGAAACTGATTGTAAAAGTGGTGGTGTGGTGAGTTTAAATTCACTCAAATTAAATATTTCCCACTAACAGCAAGCTTAGAAAAATCAACCTGAAATAAAAAAAAAAGCTTTATGATCTCAATCTTTTTTGTGATACAACTCCATCATAAAAGATCTGGAGACAAATTACACCTTCTTCTGTGGTTATATAACACCATTTTCTTCTGTCATTTGTGTCAGCATATCCTAAGCTACATTCTTGTTTCTGGTATGTAACTGAATGGCCTTGTAAATTACAATTTAGGTACAATTCTACTGATGATACGGATACTAGAAGAAATAGGATTTAACCAAACCCTTTCTAAATATGAAGCAACAGCAAATTTAAAAAGTAGAAAAAAAAAAGGGTTTTTTTTCAGCAAGGTACTCAGACGTAACTTCTAATAATAACCAGAAGCTAAACTGATTGGTAAGAAAGAATAATGGCACCTGTCATATCATGGCTGTCCACATATTTAGATTTTATTCTATGTATCTGCATGCTATATTTTTAGAAATATATTCAAAATATATTTTTCTGTCAATCATAGATGTAATATTTTTATTCATATTCCTCATTCTTTCTTCAAAAGATACAGAGTATCTAATTTATTATGAGATGAGACACTCTATCTCATTTTTTAAAATTAATAGATAACTATTCTGTTGAACTATCTTGTTAAAAATAGATTGTTCCAAGTCTAAGCTTATAATTATGAAAACAAGATTTCAATGGATATTCTGAGAAACTGTTTCCATTGCTTGGCTCTTACTGGTTTTGGTAAAAAATTTATCTTAACACAAATGACGGTCTGCTGAAAACAGCAAGGCTTCCTTACAACATCAACCAAGGACTGTTTAACTTTGAAAGTACAATTCCATTGCACCTCAGTGTCAGAATCAAACCATTTTCTCTTTTGATTTTGAAAATAAGCACATGAATACTGGCAAGTGCAGCGAGTCACACTTTTACTCTGCCCACATAGTGAGAGGTCTGGGTGTGTGAATCTAATCTGTTGTGTTTTCCTGACCCTGAGCCAAGACAGCTATTTGCAGCAATGGCTATAGCCACACAGCTGAAAAGGAAGAGAAGGACAAGAGCAACAGTAGGGAAACAATTCCTTTCCCCAGCTGGAACTGAGGAGATTTAGTGTCCCGATAATGCAGCTAAGTAGTTTCTAGACTGAATCTGGCCAGTGTCCAGAAAGCTACAAGTAGATTTATGAAAGCAGAATTCCATTTGAGACAAACATAGCTAAACTTAGGAGTGGTATTCAGTTGGAGGTTAAGATATATAAATTTGTACTAGATGCCTACACTCCCATGAAAGAGTGGGATCATGGTTTGGTTGAATACATGCGTGTGCCCAGAGCCATTTGAGATTACACAGGATGTTCAGGATAGACAAACAAGGGTGGCAGAAATGAGGCAAGCATCCCTTTCTAGAGTCTTAAATGACACCAGATACTGAGGTTTAGGCAAGAGTATTTCACCCCGAGTCCACACAGCAAAGGGAGCCACATCCAGCTCCCCTCTCTATCTCTTCCTCTCTCTTGCTAATTTCCTTTCTCCCTCCTTTGCCTTTTTTACCTCTGTATTTCAGAGGAGACAAATGTTTTCATATATGGCAGTATGCAGCCATTGAACTTCACTTGTGCTCTCTAAATGACTCAGAGGTAAGCAAAATCAAACAGGTGTGTTAGTCTGTGGCAAGACGCATGAAGGAGTCATGCAATATGCTAATAATCCAAGGTGTGTAAGCAGTATCAATTTTTTTTTTCAAGATAAATACCTGAATGTGGTATGTTGACCTTGGCTGCCTGCCAGATACCCCTACAGCTGCTCCATTGCTCCCCTTCCTCAAGAAGACAGGGAGAAAAAATAAGACTGAAAAGCTCCTGAACCAAGATTAAAACGGGGAGATCACTTATCTGTTATTGTAATGGACAAAACAGACTTGACTTGGGGAAAACAAATTTAATTTATTACTAACTGAAAAATAAAAATAGAGTAGGATGGTGAGAAATAAAGATAAAAACCCCTAAACCAACTTTCTCCCACCCCACCCTTCTTCCAGGCTCAACTTCACTCCTCCATTACCGACTTTTCTTCAGGACTCATTACTGCATCGCTTTTAGTCTTTTCACAATTAGGTACTTTATTTTGCTGTTTGAAGGGTTCTCAATATGCCATTCAAAGAAATAGAATAGGATAGAATAGAATCATTAAGGTTGGAAAAGACCTCTAAGATCAAGACCAACTGTCCACCCAATGCCACCATGCCTACTAAATCATGTCCCAAAGTGCCATGTCTACATATTTTTTTAGCACCTTCAGGGATGGTGACTCCGCCATCTCCCTGGGCAGCCTGTTCCAATGCTTGACCACTCTTTCAGTATATAAATTTTTCCTAATATCCAACCTAAACCTTCCTTGCCGCAACTTGAGGCCATTTCCTCTCTTCCTATTGCTAGTTACTTAGGAGAAGAGACCAACATTCACCTCACTATGACCTCCTTTCAGGTAGTTGTAGAGAGCAATGAGATCTCCCCTCAGCCTCCTCTTCTCCAGACTAAACAATCTCAGTTCCCTCAGCCACTCCTCATAAGACTTGTTCTCCAGACCCCTCACCAGTTTTGTTGCCCTTCTCCACTTCCCTGCTCCTGCTGGCCACACTGGTCCTGATGCAAGCCAGGAGGCTGTTGGCCTTCTTGGCCACCTGGGCACACTGCTGGCTCATGTTCAGCCGGCTGTCAATCAGTACCCCCAAATCATTTTCCACCAGGAAGAAACAAATATTGGAAGCTCTTAAGATGCTCTAGGATCTTGACTGCCTGATAGCGATTGCACAGGTAGATGTAAATAGTTCTCGAACAGTGAAATTTCGGTGTTCTAGGAAGGGAATAAAGAATTTTAATTTCTTTCATGTAATAAGCAATATAACAGAAATATGACATTCCTTGCAGAGTGGAATATATTTCTATGTCATCATAATCTGCATTAATCCAAGGTTCTTCAGTTAGTGTTAGGAATTCACCCTAAGTCTTGGCCACTGCAGTTGTCCTTTGGATGCCGGATTCAGCTTGCAGCATCCCTACTCAGGATCTCTAATGATCAAACAGCTGCACATGTAAAGCACATGTAAAGCACATGTAAAGCACATGTACCACTCCAGTAAGAACAGTATTTGATTCACATTGTGTAAAAATTTCCTCGTATACTGCTATCTAGCAGAAAGTCTTATTTGCTCTCTCCATCTCTTTTAAAATGTTTTTGCTCAAGCTATTTTCCTTTTGGAGACTTTTAAACTCTATTTATGGAACATTGGAAGATAATCTTTTCGGGAGAGGACAAACAGATCAATGGATTTCCAATTAAACCTTATCACCTTAAAAACATATATAGGCCTTTTTCAGAGCTTCCTTGTGCCCATCTGATGGTATCTCATAGCCAGAAGAGTTCATCTGTTTCTCCCAATTATTCCTCACCTGAGGTCATAATCCTGTTTTTTGATATGATAATAATTTTCACAGCAACTGATTTTGATGCCAGCGTCAGACCACGACTTGGGTTTGAGAAAAAAGTAGCAGAAAAAGTAGAATTTGCAGTAATTAAAAGATAGATAGAATTTGTTTTCATGTAAACACCTGTCTAATAAAAAATGTAAACAGAAAAGGTTTCTACCTTGACCTAAAATGGGACCTACTATTCCAAACTACCTTTCAGCACCAATGAGCTTTTCAGGTTGCACACTAATCAAAAGCTAGTGTTCCCTTTTTGTCAAATAAATATTTGTAGAAAGTTAAATTCTCATTAGAATTAATATATTTCTATTAACATTGATTAAACTCTTCAGTAAATGCAGTTGAAAAAGTATAATTGCATAAAACAGCAGCAAAAAAAAATTACATATACTGGTGGATATAGAAGATTTTAATTTTTTACACTTACACTGCACATACATTTTTAAGTAGGGGAAACACCTTGATATGTGTGCCTTTGGGACACTCTAAGAGGATGCTGTAAGTTTATAGTATATTTTCTCTACAATAGCTCTAATTTTCAGATGGCTTGCAGGTGTAACACTTGAGAAAGCAGAACTTTTACCTGATAAGTGGTTCTGCAATACCACAGAATTAGGAGTTTTCAAAACATAACGACAGAAATATACTCACTAGAAAACATAGTCATAGTTGTGTTTGTCTTGGGTGCCAAATTATATTGGAATTTACAGGAGTGAAAGAGCTGATTAGATTCTGCAGCTATCATTTTAAGGGAGTAACAATCAAGTTTCTATTGTAATCTGAGACAAAAGCTCTGCTTAATCAATGACCAATTCAAGCATGGTGGCTTATCAAACTGAAAATATTCAGTGCCTAAGAAGTGATTCAGAAGGCAATTCTTTGCTTATCAAAACTAAAAGCAGCACACTGCATTATGCAAAATATTGATTGACTCTCAGAACTAAATTAGGGATTGGCTGAATCAGCCTGGGTATCAGGATGATACACAAGTTGCTGTCTTTCTGGTAAAGATGGCTTCCTGACCATCAAAATACAACAAACTTTTCCCATCTAATAATTCTTGTGGAGTGGGACAGTGACACAAGCAAGAACAGTAGGGGTAGTACTTTTGTTATTTTTCAGCCATCAGAGCATTTTTGTGTCACTTACAGTGATCAGAATTTACCAAGGGGCACCTATCCTTAGGGACATGTCACAGGGCATCCCTTCAATTCTTCTCCTCGCGTTTAGGATTTCCAAAATATATACTGCTTTGCCCAGTAGAGAACTACATCATTTAAATGTTAAGCTGCACCAGGTAGCCTCTCTCTGAGCTACTCTGTCACTGCAGAGGTGAGTACAGAGGAGAGACACCGAGGAAACAGTGTACTCAGGAGGGAATGGCTCTTGCAAGTCACCATGAGTCACTTCCCCAAGCTGGAGAAGCCAGGAGTGCGAGCTCAGTGAGGGAGTGTCAGGACATGTCCACATCCGCATAGTGAGTTGCACATGTAATGAAAACTCTATTTTTGTGGACTACCAAGTGGGTAAAAAAAAAAAAGTAATAACAATGGATTACAACCACTTACTCAGCAAAACAACAGCAGCTTAGTTTCAATTATTAATAGCACTTTATAACGTGCTAATAAATGTTCTGTAGTACCATGTCTTGAAAATGTAATGATGTCTTAGTAAAATAAAACCTCATTATAGCATTCAGCTATTAATTCTGTGTTGAGAAAAGCAAAAATATAATCTGTTCCTATGAACAATGTTTCCTGTGTCTCTCATATCTATTTTGTCTATCTCATTTCTTTATCAACATTGTTTCTGACTTTTCTGAGTTGTGACTGTATTATATTTTTCTTACTCTAAAGAAAAATTCATTTTACACCTCTTCCTTCTTGCTGTGGCTATCAAAATCTCTTTATCTGAAAATGATAAAAATGAATTTATAATACCTGTAAGTTAGTTTCCTCTGCCCCTTCTTTATGCCTGCTATCTCTGCCCAGTCCACTGAACTTTTTTCAACTTATCAATGAATTCAAAAATAGTATAGACACAAATATTTATACATGTGAGTGTGGAGTCAGAATATAAGTTTGTATAGGTACCATAAATCTAATTTCAAATTAGATTTCAATTTCCTAATTTCAAATGCATTTCAAATGCATTATACAAAAATTCTTTCAGTTTGACTGTTCAAATCAGGATTTATGCTGGGCTGTCCTGCCTCGGGGCACTGTCTTAATTTTCCAACTATTTGCTGGGAGCCTGAAATCTGTGAAGAATTGTAGAATCAGTAAGAAAAAAAAAGAAGCTCTTCAGGGTGCTACTCTAAACAGCTTTAATGCAAAACATGGAGGTGCCAAATTCAGCTGATAGTGGGCATTAAACAGAAAATATTCAGTTCTCCTTTAGCATACTATAGAATCTTATACTAGGAAAATGAGGTGTAGATTAGAGTCTTGGTATAACGCAGAAACATGTTAACAAAGTCTTTTTGTACAGGTAGAGCTTTTTTATCTAAAATGTATCTTTTGTGCCCTGTTAAGGAATGTGTTAGTCATTTCTTCCCAACAACAATTGAAGGAGTTTTGTCAGCTTGAGAAATTTTAATTTATCTGTAGATTCTCTATGCTTCAAAATAATATAAAATCAGTCAATATAATATTCTTAAATTATTTACTAAATGCACAAAGATAGATCAGACATTTGATAGTACCAGAGGCTTAGCAGTGGGTAAAATTGATTGAATGCACTTTGAGCATGAATAAGAGTTTATGATTTATTGACACTTTGTAGATTAATCTGAGGCCACATTGAGCAGTGAAGCAGAATATTAAGCCTGATTTGCAGGAATTTTAAAAACACTCCTAGGACAAGGAAAAAGAATTAGAACACACTTTTTGATATAAAGTATTTTTGGCAATTTTCAGTGGTCTTCAAAGGTACCATCTGTAAACAGTAGTGAGAAAACCTTTGTTTTTTGTCCCAGATTTTCTAACAATTCTATTATTTTAAATTTCAAAGAAAACATTGAAAAAAGGTAAAAAAAAAATCAAAGATAAAATAGTTCTGGTTTAGTATACTATGCTACTACTTTATTTAAATAATTACTAATTCATGC
Organism: Chlamydotis macqueenii; assembly: GCF_036417535.1. NCBI lineage: Eukaryota > Metazoa > Chordata > Aves > Otidiformes > Otididae > Chlamydotis > Chlamydotis macqueenii. Next base: position 28,441,215 of record NC_141558.1, read on the forward strand.
ACTGATTATGGAAAATATTATTATTTCAAATTTATGAGTCTAGTTTTCCTTGATTTGTGATTGCTTGTTCTGTATTCTCTTAGATAACTTGAGATTGATATGTGACACTGATTTTTTGGATATTTGATATCAGGATATGAATTTTGCAACTTAAGCATTCTTTTTTTTTCCACCTTAAGTCACAGGTCTATTTTGCTCTCAGGGGACAATAATGAGAAGTTAGATTATTTTTCTGCTGTATACACAAAAGGTGCTTAGATGACAAAGACAGATTCTTTTGCCAGTTTCCAGTGAATTTTAGATTTTAGCTTGTTTACTCAATTTGTACTAGTCTAATAGAATAGTACACAAGATAAATCCCTTGTAACAAATAATGCGGACATCAGGATCCTAAGAGCAGTCATTTTAACAGTTGTTAAAAATGTTTGTGATAAATATAATTTTATCTTCTTACAGTGTTGTTTTATGGGCAAGTGCTGAAACACTTTTACTGTGCTGATAGTTAGAAGCAATCCTAACTTATGTATGTATATATATGATATATAACAACATGATATACAAAAAAAAAAATGTGGGAATTGCACACTTAAAATACAGAGCAGGGGTTTTCTACCTGGGAATATTTATTCAGCATGCATGAAGCGATAGAGTATAATGCCCCAAAGTCCAGACAATAAAACAGTAACTCCATTTATTTCCTTGCTTCATTTTATAGAGACTATTAAGAAGGTTTGCAGGAGACTTCTCTCCAAAATCCTAGATTAGATTTCCTTCTGCTAGATCATCTTGACGAATGACAATTTTCTTCAGGAATTTAGTGCTCTTCATTTGCATTGACAAGTGATACAAAGCAACATAATCTTTCAGTTTCTCTTACTGGAGACTCTTACAAAAAAGAGGATATCATTACCTCCTGCAAGATGATACAACAAAGTATCTGCTTTATAACATACTGCTTTATACATGGATGCTGTCTGTGAAAGAAAAATGCAGTATATTTGTAAAGACAGCAGTAAAAGTTGACAGGTTTTGAAGGTAATGTTTGAACACAAGAAAATTCAGAAGTTCAGAGAAGTTTTTATTCTACTCAGAAAGATTAGGAAGGATTCAGGCAAGAGAAAAAAGACAGAAGTCTTGAAAGGCAACACTTTAAAATGTCAGAGAATCAATTAAACACAAAGAGGTGATTCCAAGTGAGAGAATGTTACGAATGAATCATTTGCTACTTACTGTGGAAAGACAAGGCAGGAGAAGAGAAAAAAAAGACAAAGATATACAATATGAAAAACATGAATAAACAAAGCTGTAGAGTGAAGACTGAATCAAAGTAAGTTAGTAGTAAGGGCTGTATTCAGGTCTAGGATAAGGTGTCTTGCCTCTACTGGAGAATAGATTAAACCTTCTCCTGTGAGGACAGGCTGAGAGAGTTGTTGTTCAGCCTGGAGAAGGGAAGGCTGGAGGGAAACCTTCTTGCAACCTTTCAATAATTAAAGAGGACTTACAAGAAAGATGAGGACAACCATTTTAGCAGGGCCTGTAGCGATAGGACAAGGGGTAATGGTAGTTTTAATCTAAAAAAGAATAGATTCAGACTAGTCAAAACTATCACAGTTTTGACTGTGATAAAGTTAATTTTCTTCATAGTGGCTAATATGAGGCTGTGTTTTGAATTTGTGCTAGAAACTGTTGATAATACCAGGAATGCTTTAGTTACTGCTGAGCAGTGCTTACACAGAGTCAAGGCCTTTTCTGCTTCTCACACCACCCCACCATCTAGTAGACTAAGGGTACACAAGAAATTGGGAGGGGATAAAGCTGGGGACAGCTGACCAAAGACATATTGCATACCATATGACATCATGATTAGCATGTAAAGCTGGGTGAAGAAGAAGGAAGGAGGGCACGTTCGGAGTTATGGTGTTTGTCTTCTCAGGTAACCAGTGAGCATGACGAAGTCCTGCTTTCCTGGAGATACCTGAACACCTGCCTGCTGATGACAATTAGTGAATGAATTTCTTATTTTGCTTTGCTTGTGTGCACAGCTTTTGCTTCACTTATTAAACTGTCTTTATCTCAAGCCATGAGTTTTCTTACTTTTACTCTTAGGAGTCTCTCCCTTATCTTACCGGAGGGTGGGTGTGAGTGAGCGGTTGTGTGGTGCTCAGCTACCAGCTGGGGTTAAACCATAACAACTAGGTACAAGGAAGACATTTTTTACAATGAGGATGGTTAAACACTGGAACAGGGTGCCCAGAGAAGTGGTAGGTGTCCTATCCCTGGAAACATTCAAGGTCATGCTGGATGGGGCTTTCAGAAACCTTATCTAGTTGATGGTGTCCCTGCTTATTGCAGGGAGAGTGGGCTAGATGGCCTTTAAAGGTCCCTTCCAACCCAAATCATTTGATGATACTATGAAGTTGTACTTGTGTCATTATGCATGTGGAGTCTCCAGATTCTCTGACGATAGGAATCATCTCATTTTGCTCCAATGATTGTGTCCAAAAGACACTATCAGAAAATCTTAAAGAGGAAATGGAGCAATTTTCCTACCATTTGCTTGAGGCTATTTTAGTTATTCAATCAATTGACACGACTCATGTCAAAAGTTGTTGAAATTAAAATAAATAGTTTGATGTTAAAACTAAATTAAATAGTTTGAACTTTACTCTTGTATGAGACTAAAATAGCAACATGACACCATTGAATTGTCAGTATGAAAAAGAGAGAATTCCACCAAATTATTATTTTTGGGGGCAATCCTGAACAAATTACCTCAGGATCAGCAACTTAGAGTCTACATTAGCCCTAGTCAGATGACTTTTGCCACAAACAATATCAGCACTCAAAGTGACATAAACCATGGTGATCAGAAGAGAATTCAGACTGCAAGATCATGAAACAGGAAAATACTGGATTTCTATATTTAATTGATAGAAAAAGAATCTCAGTAGTCATGAAGTATGATGAAATGTACTAATAATGAAAAGAATTCAAAAGAATATTCTGTACTACACTAATCCCTTTAGAGTTAAATTTCAATGTCCTATCAATATATATTCTTTTAAATGTCTGATCCTTTTGAGGTGGAATTAATTAAATTTCTAAGCCCAGGATGAGCTCAGGGAAAAGGGATAATACATTCATCTTTACCATAAAAGCCTAATGTAAGTTAGGGAAGTTTGTAATTCAGCTGAGAAAACCCATGTGCTCATGTAACAATTAAAAAAAAAACAAAAAACAACAAAACCAAACAATGCACTATTCGTGGCTTTTTTGGATGGGTAGCCAAATCATAGTCTAGATGATCTTTATAGCTCTGAATACTTTTTTGAATGGAAATTGTTGGAAACTCCTAAATGGAAAAGATCTCTAGTAGAAAATGATGGCATGAAGAAATTGAAAAATTCCACAGATGAATGTTGAACCAAGAAGATTAGACATTTACCAAAGCTGTAGGATATGTTCAATGTAAAACATTATTATACACCACCATTGCATCACGGCACCAGAGTGGAGAAGCAGTTATTAATAGGTATCCTGAAATCCACTCTGCTGTGATTCTTCCCAAGTTCAAGTTTACTGCTTAGCTTTTTTAAGGGTACATCTGAAGACATGTTTATTCCTTCTATTTCCTTCCTAATCTGCACACTTAGCCAGAGGGTATCTCATCACTAAACTAGATCATTGTTTTGCACTAATTGTTAGAAACAGTTGTTGATTTTAATTTCAGTAACGTTCTTAAGTATCATGAAAGCAGCTACAAACTGCACACAAATAAACAGCTTAAATCAAACTTCTTTATACTTAATTTTTCTCTCATTGTTACATTGAAGTCCTTTACCAACATCATAATTCTGTCATATACATCACGTTGGGGAAAGATTTTTTCTCCTTTCAATGTTTTACTTATCAGCATTAACAAGTTTATAGATACCAGCCCCCAGTGTTATGATACAGTTTTAATTTAGAAGCAGATGACCATTATTTCACTGTAAGTCTTCCTTGCAAATTTATGGAGTCATAAACCTGATTGTGCTTTAGGGATGCTTTCAAAAGAGAGCAGCAGGAACAACAAGGGAAATGTTGGAAAGCAAAATGTTGCTGAATACTCTAGAATTTTTTTCAGCTTTGAAGAGAGAATCAGGATGCCTATGCAAGTGACTGATACTTCTGGGATATGGCATATTCAGGGCAATATTAGTGCAAATTTTGCCAGTATTTCTTGCTAATATACTGGCTTTGTGACATAAGCTCTTCTTGTAATTTCATGCCTCCCTTTGCTGTTGGCAAAGGCTAACAGTTGTGCCATCATTTTCTGAAGCACTGAAAAGGCTCACTAGTGTTTAGGTTCACCATAGGTGGCAGAAGGTTTGAAAACAATAGTCTGCAACACATTTTGTCTCATAATAATGTCCACAGGAATGAGAATAAGACATTGCTTATTTTCATTTAGAAATTTGGAGTTTTCATAGTAGATTTTGTATTCTTATTTTCCCTGATAAGATAGAATTCTTTGTGGACTCAACTGCCTATTTAAAAATTATATTGGTTATGTATGTAGATTTCTGTTTAAACAATGCTGGAGTGAGTTGATATCTCATTTTCAAAAATTCCCCCAAAGTCAGCAGCACAGAAAAGCATTAGAAATGCAACACAAAATTGGAACTTGGCAATAATTTCTGTTTGATTTTGGGAGTGATCATACTTACATCAGTACTAAAAACATTAGAAATCTTTTTCTGCATTACTGGTGTTATTCTATGATGATCTGTATTGTTATCTGATTACCAAAAATGTATAGAAAGGACACCAGTCATTAGCTCTGAAAAAAAAAAATGCATTGCCAGGCACACTTTATGATTTTAGAAAGAAGATAAAAGCTTTATGACTCAAAGAAAACAATCAAATGCTTTTTTTTTTTTTTTTTTGTAGCCACAAGCATCATATTTACTTAAAGGATTGTGACTATAAAAGCAAATATCTCTTACAGGAAGCTAGGACAAAAGCTGTCGGAGAACTGGGTAGTAAATAGCCCTGAAATTGTTTTCTCTGCTTCATTTCAAAAGCTTAAGGCAAAGAATGCCTGACCTTTTACAAATGGAATGGTTTTCTGCAGGTCACGGCGCTGTACTGAGTGCTGCTGGTTATGTGCAACTCGATGCAATCATTATGAGTGGTAAAATTCTTGCTGCTGGCACAGACTCCTGCATAAGGACTATTTCTAAACCAGTGACATTTGCTTGTTTCAGTCCCAGAAAAAGGTAGAATATGTGTTTCTGCTTCCTCTATTCAGTTGTATTTCCAAAGTTTTTTGACCGGGGTAGCAAATTAAAAGCTGTGATTGTTCAACATGACCCAGAAAGCGCATAGGGGTCAAGGAGAAAAATGTCAAATAGAACAAAGAAGCTGCTCTCAAACTTGTCGTATCTGTAGACTATTAGTTGTCACCTTGACATATTAATGAAATATGAAAGATATTTCTATTAAGCTTCATATTACAACTTATGAATATTTTAATGAATGTCATAAAAGCTGTAGGCTGAATTTTGCTCCCATTGAGAACAATGGGAATTTTTACTACTAATCTCAACAGAATAAGACTTGACTTTACAGTCAATTTATCTTCTGTACTTCATTAATAATTCTTGTTTGGATACTGCTTTCTCTCTACATAGCCAATATGTATGTAACTAATTCACTAAACCCATACTTTTTTTCATTTTCTTATGCTTCCTTAAGATTCATTTTTGCTGTGACCACTATAAAAGTCAAACAAACAGGTTGTGCAATAGTTCAGAGTATTTGAGAGTACATATATATCTAGTCATAGACCTATGCAGTATGTAATCAATGCTGTTAGGCAACATTTCTTCCAACTTTTTGCCTGTTTTAACCATAATTCTGTTACACCTTCTCTGGAATTACTGTAGAAGCTCCTAGAAGTGTGATACCTTGTGTTATATGACCCTAAACCTTAAACTGTAGCACAGGTGCTGGCGTATTAAGCTCCATAGTTGTAAGGATAACACCAAAGTAAAAGGCACATGATAAAACCAGGAATTTTTAAACAAACTGTAAAAGATGGTTAGTTGAATCTATAGAAATTTAGAAATTCATAAGAACTAAATACTGGTGAACTTCAATTTTCTGTCATAATAATTTAGTTAATGACCAATTATTTTAAGAAGTGTTTATGAGACCATGATTAGAGGCTCTCCAGTCTCTTACTGATTGTGGTTTAGGATTCATAAACTATTCCCTGTAACTAAGTTCTCTAAAAGGACCTATCTGGTAGTTTTGCTTAGAGCACTAAGTTCCTCACTAAAGACAGAAATAATTATACTCTTCACTGAAAAATACAGGAAGAAGACAATTTCTCTTTATGAAACCTACTTCTTAGGTAGTAACATAGTAGTTAGAACATTTAAACAAAAGTGGAAGAAAAAATTGGCTGTGTATCGTGCCAAAAATGCAATGAAAAATAACACTGTCCTGTTGGTTTTCTTACTGTTTGGCAGTAGGTTTTGAATATAAGTTTGCCAATGGGTTTCTTCTGGAGCAAACCAAACAGTTCCTTCTAAGAAGAAATCTCAGTATGGCTGAGAGGACGATTCGCATTTGCGTCTATTCTCTATTTGTTGACAGTTTATTCCTTGACAGCAAAACTCCCATAAATCCAAAAAACATAATGCAAGTTGGCTCACTAATGTCCAAAAGCTCAATGGAAAGTCAAGAAATACATGCATGAGTGTCTCATGGCCAAAAGATAGCCCTGACAGCTATCACTTCATAGCCATGCACATAGGTATGTAGAGACTGTCAATCTCATACACATAGAACAAAAGAAGCAACATCAGCTTCAAGATGATTTTACACCCTCTAGGCATATAGCCTATCTCATGCCTTCACATTCTCAGAAATAGCAGTGGCATGGCTGCCCTCTGCGTTGGCACAGCCATGAGATCCGTGTGCAGGTCAGTGTATGGCAATCTCAGTCCTATTTAATGCCTCCCTGCCAATGAGGAATCTAAATGCATTGACTGGTTATACAAATACAAATTCTTTGCTGCTGAGGACCTGTAAGAATTCTTTGCTGCTGCTCAAGGATTTGTAAGAAAGCTTTGTATTTCACAGTCAAAAGATTTTACTGTGATTGGGTCCCTCAAATGATGAAAAGATGAGGATAGCACAATAATGGGCCTCAGGTACTGTCATAGTTTCCCAGTCAGGTGCATGAGAAGAGCAACAGACGTGGCAGCAAGGATAGAAGCACTGGAAGTGGCAGTATAAATAATAGGCTGCACAATTTTTGCAACGAGGGTTAAACAGTTTTACAGCATGTATGAGTATACTAACAGGATGGCAGACTGACATATATTCTTCTTCTTTAGGTCACTTATGTTCCAATGTCCTTTCATGTTTACAAGAAAGTCTGAAAGAACGATATTTATTGACAAGTTAACATAGTAGAAACTGAAAACTAGTCCTCACTGAAACACTCACTAAGTGACTCAGGCTACTGAAAGTCAGGGCAATGTTGGTCTCCCCTGCACCTTTTTGACTGCTGTACTTTTTTTGGTTTAGTTTTTTATACCTTCTCTCGTCAGTAATTTTCCTCTTGCATCCTGTTTCATCATCATCTCAATAATTACACTTTGTGTCCTGCTTTTCTTGTCTAATATGTGTTTAGCTTGTGTACTTATTCCTTCATACCAATTTTCTCAGCAAAATAAAGACAAGGTCCAGCATTCAGGTTGCACTGAATTAAACCTTAAATCAGGGACAGCTGAAACTCAGGGCTGAGGTTCAACTCGTGAACATGACATATGCTAGAAAGGCCCCAGACTATATAGATACAAATCTCACTGGAGAGCTGTTCCACCAGTCGTGCAGTACAGATGGGGCCACTGTGATCTGGTATATGCTTACCTTCAGCAGTTTATGCCTACTTCAGTCTGCACCATCAGGCCTGGGAATCAAAACAGTATAGACGAAGTTGTTTTCTCAAGTCTACCTTGCCTTAAGGAGGCTCAATGTCACCCATCTTTCCCTCACTTACTTTGCTAGATACGGTAAAACCATTGTATAATTAACACACTCAATTCGGTGTTTAGAGCACTGAAGTAGCTTCAGCTCTGTGAAGAATCATTAATGAAGTCTGGCACTTAATTTTTAAGTGCTGTTGTGCTTTGTGTGAGCACAGGCATTTATAATATACATTTAAAAATTCTCCCAGCGTGTATCTCTTTGGTGAACATAGATATTCTATGCAATAATGCATCACAAAAACTATATCCTCAGTTTACCTGTATTCTCTTTCTTGTGCTTTAGGACCACATTAGAGAAATTCAGAAGTCCAAATGATAAACTATTACTAAATGCCACTGCACATTAAATTATAAGTCTGATAAAGTGGAAGAACATAGTTACCCCCCTTAACAGGTTGGAAAAATGCGTTATTAGAAATTGCAATTGTTGAAAAAGCAAAGCACTATAAAGACTTTTACACATATGAACATTTCATTTAAAAGACTAGGTAAGTAAAAACATTAGAGAGTAAGATAAAGTCTTACCTTTCCCAGTTCATAGGATCAGAATCTCAAGGCTGGAATTTCTTTCTTTTCTTGGTTGCTTCCCTCAAGAATTAAGACATTTACATCCCAAGTGATCTTTTCCCCCTTGCAAATTATAATCTGGCATATCATGCATGTCCTTTTTATAGTAAATGAGTAAAGTTAGAAGATATATGTTTAATCTGAGTTATTCTGTTGATTTTGGAAAAATAATGCATGTGTCTTTATGATAATCCAACCAATAAGTTACAAGGAAGATTATTTTGTTTTGTTTTGTTTTGTTTTCTTTTTTTTCTCTAGTGAAGAATCTCTAGAGGATAGAACAAGCTTTTAAAAAAACCAGCAAAATAGAAAGGTGTTTACATATACTGTCTCTACAATATTTTACATAAGAAAAATACATACCAATCAGGTGTCTAAATGAAAAAGATTTTCACTGAAATGAAAATGTACTCCAAAATATCATGTACTCCAGTTTCATTTCAGTTCCACACACAATATAATTCCCTGGACAGATGTTGTAATTATAATTAGAGTCATTCATTGTTGTTTTAATTAGCGGTAACAATGTTCACCACTTTCTGCTCTGACTACCTCCATAAGTTATGTCTGATGCATGAGCTATGACAGTAAACATTAACACGGAGCTATCTGATAGACAGACGTCTCAGCTTTCCTCTCAAATGTGGTAGTTAGAATAGGCACTTAGGAAAAATATCGTTCCCACATATAGCTGGCAAAAGTAATCTCCATGTAACTCCTAGAAACAAGATCATTACAACTACCAAATGGAACTAATAACTGAGAAAGAAAAGATGAATGGTCTGGTGGCTGTGTTTTTGAAGTGTTGCAAGTACATGATCATAGCTAAAATGCACGGGTAGAGTGCCAAAGAGTCTCTATACTTCTTAATTTAGCTTACTATAAAAAGAGTTTTGCAGAAAACCATAATTATAATTACAATAGCACTGTTACACCTTTGTAGTCAATATACTTTCAGGACTTTAATTGAATAGTTCTTTTTTCATGGTTTTCAAACTGGGCTGCAACATGCACTCTGGTCATAATCTACCATATACAATATAGGTAATAATTGTAATAAAAAACTTCAAGAAAATACACAAGATTTCTTGGTTACAGAAGACAAAAGAACAGAAACATCCACAATTTTCTTGCCTTTTGTATCCCTTTTGTAGTTTTTTTCTCTGTAGTTTTAAAAAATTCCAATCAGAAATATCACCAAATAAATGGAAAATTGTGTGGCCTTTATCCTGCTAACTGATTCAAAGGAAAGCACCAGAGTTAATATGCAGGGTTAAATATAAGTCCACTAATGGCAGTGAAACTTTTTGCCAATAACTTAGTAGTGCAATTATTTCATTCATCTTGGACAATTTACATGACTGCAGGCAGTATACAAATTTTATATGTGGTAATGTGCAAGAATGGTCTTACGTGCTCTAGTTGTACCTTAATACTACATTCTTTCTACCAGCAAATACTATAGTGAGAAATAAGACAGGAAAGAAATTGGAAAACAATGAAATCTTTCTACATCTTTGTCCTAACTCAAAACTGTCTTTAAATTGTAAAGTTTCTATTAGTTATCTCTGACACGTTTACTCCTCTAATTAGTCATTCTACTTGCTCTTCCATATGTTGGAAATGTTCTCCTAGCCTGAACATGGAATTAATAACCATGGGATTTAACATTTTTTTACAGATCTTTGGCATATCCTATAGGCATATCCTATGCCAATCATATTCTGTAGGATATTCCAACTGTATAGGTTGTTATATTGGGATATCTTTGATAGCCTGATATGCAGTTCATGTATATGTTGAACAACTTGATTTAGAGCTATTACTCAAGCAGAAATTAATCCTGCTTTTACAAATATTTCTAAATAGCTAGAACAACATAAAATTACATACTGACAATTTTTGCACATAAATTTATAGAATCATAGACTAGTTTGGGTTGGAAAGGACTTTTAAAGGTCATTTAGTCCAACCCCCCTGCAAGGAGCAGGGACATCCTCAACTGAATGAGATTGCTCAGAGCCCCATCCAACCTGGCCTTGAATGTTTCCAGGGATGGGGCATCTACCACCTCTCTGGGCAACCTGTTCCAGTGTTCCACCACCCTCATTGTAAAAAAAAAAATATTTCCTGATGTCTAATATGAATCTGCCTCCCTCTATTTTAAAACCATTACCCCTTGTCCTATCACAACAGGCCCTGCTAAAGAGTTTCTCCCTGTCTTTCTTATAAGCCCCCTTTAGGTACTGGAAGACCACTATAAGGTCTCTGGAGCCTGGTCTTCTCCAGGCTGAACAGCCCCAATTCTCTCAGCTTGTCTTCATGGGGAGGGTGCTCCCACCCTCTGATCAATGAAGAGTTGTAAGGAATTGGTCTGTACTTATATCAGAAAAAGAAGCCCCGTGGCAATAATTATTGCCTTGAACAAAGACCCTGTGTATCTCTGTGTTCACCACTTCTTTCTGACTCTTCTTTTTCCTACTTCTCTCTAGACAGAGAGCAACTCTATCCATCTCTATCACATCAGCAACACCAAGGATGGTATTGGCTTGGGCATGTTTACCCAATTTGCTTATAATTTCTACACTGCAGGGATCATAGAATCATACCTGTTAAGTTCTGCTTTTGTACCAGCCTTGCTATGCTCAGGCCTTATATACTGATGAAATTTATTTATTTTACATGTAATAATAATAGGACTGTGGTCTCTGAATCAGGCAGGCTAGTGTAAGATGTCTCATCCCTTCAAAAAGTAATGGAAACAATACTCTCTTCAGGCACTTCCAAGTCTGGTATTTCCAAAGGCTATTAACTCCTCTGGCTAGCCTGATCTCCATACCTAAACGAAGTTCAACGGTAGTAGAACTTATCCTGAAAAAATTACAGTTCAGTAGAAGAAAAAAAAAGATCCCATACTCAGCTGGAAATGGAATGAAAGGAAGTCAGTAAAAGGGTGGGAGTTGTAGAACAGGAGGAAAGGAGTAGTGCACAGAAACAGTGGGACAGCATAGAGTTTACTTTGAAAGTGGGCAATTAAGAACTCCCACAGACCATTTGGGCATTCAGTATGGAAACTCTTCAGAGGACAACCAGTGAAATATCTGAATTGAATTGAAATATTTAAATCCTACTTTGAACAAATGGATTTTTTTTTTCTTAATGTCATGCAACAAATCATCTGGGATCCTGTAACACAATGAACAGTAATTGTAAATCTAAATCACAGTTACTATGCCAGATTAAGACCAAATCTGATTTTGGTTTGGGTTTGGTTTGTTGTTTTTTTTTTTTTTTCATTTATTCTAGGGAAGGTGTTAATTTGAAAATTTAAATTAACAATGTGCTTACTTTGACTATTTGTTTAAATTAGTAACTACTTGAAGCCAGCCTTTGTAATGCACTATTTTATATATGCTAGAGATCTATTTTCGATATTGTTAATTTTTTTTTTGATCTTTCATTATTTGTTTTCTTTTAATAGAGTGCACCCTGATCCAAATATGCTCTTTCTATTCCTAAGAAACTTGCCTTGGGTTATATTAGTACTGCTATAGTCTAAATTCTAATTGGTAAATGCTCGCCAATAAATGAATGTGAATAATGGTGTGAATTATCTTCTGTACCAAGATTTAAAGAGAAGACTGCAACAGCAGGCATCCTCTGTGGCTGCCTTTGGTCTGGGCACCTGAAACCTGAAAAATGAAAGAGGGAAAAAGGAGCAGAATTTACATAGAATGGGTACAGAAACCTTACCCTCTCAGTGGCTTGACAGAGAAGTTTATTTGCTTTAACTTTAAAAAAAATCATCAGTTCTGATAAGTTACTCCATCAAACCTCATCACTTTCAACTAACGGTGTCCAGAGACCTTGCCTTGATAACTCAAAAATAACATTAATAATTTATTCAATATTTTAAAAATAATTTCTTATACTATTTTAGATTTACCTTTAGAGAAAATTCCAGAGACTTTAAAAATGACAATTCTGAAGACATACCATCAACCTTTAAAAAGCAATTTTGAAGACTATAACTTACTGTGTAACATCTGCTGCTATCAAAGGCTAACAATACTGTTATGTATATTTTCTGGCACATAATTAAAATTCAAACATCACTATAGATATATAATTCAGTTTACTTCTTTCAACTTTATAATTTAAAAAAAAATCCTTCTCAGAGCAATCTTGATATAGTTTTTACAGAAAATGAAGAATACATTTTGTTTATATCAAAAGAATAATTTTTCAAATTCTTATATAGAAACTTCCTCTATGTAGTATCTGAAAGCAGCAGTTAAAGTCCCCAAAAGAGAATCAGGAATATTAGGCAGAAATTATTGGAATAGTCTCTAAGTGTTTTTCTTGAAGCAGTTCTACAGTCAATCACTTTTTATTTCAGATCTTTTTCTTTGATATGCACTTTTGTTCCCATTCCCAAATGCTATTCAAAGAAAAATAGTGCTGTTTGCAGTGACATATTGGCCTAGGATTTTAGTTTGCAAATTATATGTAAACATTGAGAAATTCTTTTGAGCTGCACTGGAGCCTCTTCTAAGATAAGCATTTAGATATTGTATTTGGTATTACTCAAGAGGGTGCAGGCAATCTGCATAGATTTGCTACTGCCTCTCAAAACAATATGAAGAGACAAATTCAACTGCTATGTCAGCAAAGACAGTTAACTCCCTCAGTGAAAATTTGACTTAAATTTATTTATAATTTGGCTTTTTCTCCCTCCTTTTTAAATACTTTGAATAAAATACAAAGGGAAAATAAAGATTTCATTATTCAAATTGATTCTACACTGTCAGATTTCAAGTTTTTTTCTGTGTCTTTTAGAACCTGTAGTAGGAATGGTGACCTGTTGTGCTCAAGTCACCTGAGATCTGTGAGTGTTTTCAGTACAGTTAGGAAGCATTTAGTGGCAAAAAGTGTGGTTGTGCTAGTATTAGGCTCTGTTCCACAATGCAGTGGATTGTAGATGGCTGCTGCCTTTGATGTGTGAACCTTCTCCTGAGCTTTCTATCCTACTTCTCTTCTTAGATATGGAACATTGCCCTGTGGAGTTCACACAGAGAAATTAATGTGCCTGGTGTGGTAACTCCTGCTGTACCACCATGAAGCCTGATACTTGTCACGTGAAGGCTCTTTCACTGCTGACCTTTTGTCCACCTGTTATTAAAGTGTTAAACTCACCTCCCAAAACCCTTGCATTTCCTGTATTTAAACTGCTTGTTTAAAGTTGTGGAGGTTGTGGTTGGTTGGGTTTTTTCATCCCTCCAGTCAGGCAATATACTCATCTCTGATTATTTTGTTTGATCCTGTTAAACTATTGTTTCTGTGCAGCCTAAATTAGACAAGCAAACAAGTAAGGAGGAAAGCTAAAATTGTGAGAAATATTTACAAAGACAACATGTAAGACTACACACATAGGTTATGCTTTGATTAAAAGACAAAGTGGATCTTGCCTCCCTGTATGCCTTCCTGAAACACCAGGCCCTCCTTTTCCCAGCACCTCTGCAAACACTGGTGATTCCTCTTCACACCACAGCACCCTTCTTCTTTCCAACCTGCTGCGTGGTTTCCAAGGGCATTTCTCTTCTCTTGTGGTACTGTGTTGTTGGCTATGGATTTGGAGCATGTGACAAGAATGTGAGGTTGTAATCCTAAATTTGGGAAATGGAGTTGTGCAGGGGAGGAGACAGGATGATGTAGGTGTAATTCTACTTGGCCAATTAGAGCTTGTAATTAAATTATGGAGAAGACCGGTATATCCATAGGGTTGCATTTTTAGAGGTTACCACTTCTATATCTAAGTAAATAGGAAGTGAGACTAAGGAAAGTATCTTCTTTTATATAAACATGTGGGTTGCCACAGAAATCAAAACTGTTTTTACCAATGCCTCTGCTGGTGTTTTATGGCTAGATTACTTTTGAGAACTTTTTCACTAGAATACTTTCTTATGCAAAATCTGTATACTGGGTTTGGAGATGTTTTATGCAGAGATCCAGCTGTTTATAAGAAGGCCTTCCCTTTAGCTCTACAAAATGGATATCCAGAGTTTGTAAGTTATTTGCTGGACACATAGAAGGTGTCCAGAAGGAAAAAATATTGATCTTGTCGTTGTCTAAATCATGCAGATGCTTGGATTCTGTTCCATTTGTGCTAACAGCGAGTTAAATCTGAGTTGTAAGGTTTGGTGTGGGAATACAGAGATATATCTGTGTTCTCATTTCTAGGTTTGCTGGATTTGCCTATTAAACATCTACAGAATATAGCAGTTTTCACCAACTTTCAAGAACAATATGAATATAGGATTATTTTGTTGGTTTTGAACTATGCTTAGCTGAAAGTTCACAATTTCTTTGTTTTGCATCTGAAATAAGGATACCTGAACCTAAAATTTATTCTAAGCACTTATTTGCATCGATAAATAGAGCTTTTTCTGCTGTGTAGTCAAGTGAGTAATGCTTATCTGATTGAGTTTTTGTATACTCTTTCCGTTGAATCAGAGATCCTAGTGCTTAAGGAGATAATACAAATTTGAGTCAAGGGGGCTTCAAGTCTGTAAACTATTCAATGAAGTATATAAGTACCTGCCTGGAAGAGCTACCAGAACTTATTCATTATCCCAGTGTATAATTATCACTTAGGATTTGAATGTTGGGGAGAAAAAAATCACTAAAGGCACACAGTACTTCAGGGATGTTCTTATGAGAAAAGTAAAGATTACTTTTTGTGTTAACAAATGCTTACAGAGGTTAAACATTTTATGTATTTCATGGGTTTTGAAATATAGACATGTCTCTGATAAATATTTTCCCTTCAAGACAGAAATCTACATTTAAAATTTGACCAGCTACTAAACTTTCTGTTTCTTTAAAGCCTGATGTACCTTTTTAGTTTGGTTCCTGCCATGTGCAGAAAGGTGATTGTGGAACCACATTCTTTCAAGTTATTTTCCAAGGCAGGTGTCCATGAGGTTTAAAAGGTGTCTTTTGATTCTGTTCTCTGCAGAATTGAAATCTGTAAAAAAAAAAAAAAATCTGATTTTTAATCTCATGCAGTATGCAGAGAAAACTTATGCAATATATTTCAATATTCAACAGTTTTTCCTAGGGTTTGTAATTTCCTTCTAGCTCACAATTATTACCCTTTCAGAACTATTTCAGTCTATCCCATCACTGATTCTAATAATGTCTAGTACCTCTTAAATAGGAATCAGCTAAGTTGTAAGTATTATTGAGTAAGTCACGTATATACACTGAACTTAGACTTCAAAAAAGTACTAGAAAGAGCTTTAAAGGAATATGATCAAGGTTAAGTAGCTCATATTTTGACAGCCCAAATCTGAAAAGAAATGTTCTGTTTTATTGGGGAGTATTTTAAAAACATAAAAAAGCATTTGGAGAGGGAGAAAGGTCAACCTTGCAATGTCCCTGTAATGCTTCTCGGGTAGTTTACATTAATGACCCATGTGTAACAAACTTCCCAATAATCTTGACTAGGAACCTTGGTTAACTTTCTGTTTCATTTTATAGTTTTCAGTTAAGCACCATTTCATTGGATAAGATTATATTCTGGTACATGTAAAATATCTCTGCCAATGCTTCATAAAAGCAGTATCTTCATCTAATTTTGTGTAAGGGAAGGAGGTCTTCTTTGTTAATTACACGCAGCACGAAATGAACTAGTCAAATTGAGTTCTGGATATTGGTCAGGCACCCCAAAGAAAATGCTGGGAAACCAGAGGTTTCATTTTTCCTGTATAGCTGGCATCATTCAAAGAAAATTTAAAGGTCTTTCTTCTGCATATAGAACCTGTCATGTTTGAATATTAATTACCAACAGGCTCTGCATTTGTTTCATATTCCATATACTTTTACCTTTATAATATGTAACAAAGGTCAAAATTTTGTAGTGATTTCTATTTTTACAGATTTTTTCAATTCCACATATATTCATACATAGAACTTTTAATAAGAGTTAATTTTATCAAAGAGAAACTGTTTATACTTTCTTTATAAGTAATACGAAAATATAATTAAGTAGTTTAAAAACAAATTTGTTGGTGAATGTTATTAAAACTGTAGCCCAGAGCTCTCCGTAAAGTACTTAGAAATTTCTTAAATAAATTCAGATGATATACAAGAGCTTACTGATGAAATGTGTAGATAAAAACAGAGGCCTTAAAAAAAAAAAAAAAAGAATGAGACATTAAAGACTAAAATGATGCAGCTGTTATTGGGCATTTGCAGTGGAATTCATCTGAGCTAACTTAGCTATCTGAAAGTTATTTGTCTAAATGTAAATTGTCCGCCCAGATCACTGTCATCTGCAGGAAGCAGTGATCTCCAGGACCACATAAGGAAAATACACAAAACATTTCCTGCACGGGTTGTACAAGACAAGTTAAATGAACTGAAATTGGAACTACCTTTACCTCCATTAACTGTATAGATATCTGTACACTAATTAATTTATATGTAGTCAACTAAAATTTAGATGCTCAAAACTAGGTAAATGTCTTCCTTATGTTCTGATAATGTACTTTAAATAATGTTTTCCATGCATGATGTCATTTACTATGTAAGAGTGATTCAGAAGTGAAGTGATCCAGGACTCTTTAATTTATTCAAAATGCACTAGTCTCCTCTGATCTGCACCTATGTGAAGGTGCTCTAATAAAGCAAATAGTTTTGTTATCTGCTACTGGTCCTGAGATTTCAGGCATGTGGTTTTTGTGATATGAGCATTGAACTGTTCATACTTCCTGTGCAAACTCAATCACTGAAGTAACCCCAGAATCATGACATTTATATACCAGCATCTGGTATCTTTCTGTTCTTACGCAGCTTCAGTCATTCAGACTAACAGGACTTTCATTCCATCAGGCAAAGGACAAACGCAAATGGACCAAGTTGTGTTTCTGTCTTCTGTAAAATCCATTTGCTCCTTGTGCCAAACACCATTAGGTAGTGGGGAAAGACAAACTGACCTCTCTGTGCTTTGTGAATTTTCACTCATTAGAAGCAAAATGCCATAAAAAAAAAATTGTAAGAAAGATAAATAGAGAGAAGCTCTCAATTTACTCTTCTTATCCCTTTCTCTCACTACTGTTTTTATCCTGATTGGCAGAACAGCGAAAGAATACCCTTCAAAGCCATAAGCTGTTTCAGCAGATTTTCTTCCATATGAGCAGGTGAAAGATGCAGGTGGCTGAAGACAGACGCTTATCAGAAAAAAAAAAAAAAGAAAAAAGAAAAAAGGAAGTTCAATGCCACTCTGTTCTTAGATCAAGCCCTAAGTGTTACTTAGAGGACTTATAGCTTAGTTTTAAAAAGTCTTGGCCAACGCTGGATCACAAAAGATGGCATCATAGAATTTCATTTCCCACAGATATGATTCATTGCACTTCTCCCTGCTATACCTGAGCAGAGCAGTCATTTCTCTGGTCCCAACCCCATTAGATGGAATGCACAGAGGCCAGTATATGACTTGTACTGCTTTCTCCTCCCAGAGCGAAGAGAAAGTATATTTAACTTTCACCTTTGAAGAATACTTGCTGAGGGAAAACATCACAAAAGACATGGGCTATTTAATTAAATTAGATTTTTGGCTCTTCCTCTGAAAACTTAAAAAAAACCCCGACAATGATAGTAACCAATTCCTTATAAAACAGGATGAGTAAACTATTATTTTATGTATTTTCTTGGTCTGCAAAAAGCAAATATGGGAAAATACATATACAAAATTGAAGTAGGATCTTGCAGTCTGGGGACCTTGTTCCCAAAAGTGACCTAATTATCATAAGCTTTCCTAAGAAAACATCCAATTCTCCAAGGAAGTCATGCATTCCTGCAAAAGGCAATTGATACTTCACTAAAAAAGAAATTGTGCCTTGCCTTGCCTTGCCTTGCCTTGCCTTGCCTTGCCTTGCCGTGCCCTGCCCTGCCCTGCCCTTGCCCTTGCCCTTTCTTTCACTTAACTTTTATTTCCAGTTTGGGAAAGTGGACATTTATTAGAAATCCAATAGACTACCCATGTTAGTTTCTTATTCATTACCTTCTGGATTATTTTTACATGTAAAAAAAAAGTTTTTACATAGCATCACAGAATTGATGAATGACTGAGGTTGCAAAGGATCTCTGCAGATCATCTAGTTCTACCCTCCTTCTCAAGCAAGGCCACCTAGAGCAGATTGCCAGGGACCGTGTCTGGATGGCTTTTGAATATCTCCAAGGATGGAGACTCCACAACGTCCCTGGACAACCTGTTCCACTCCTTAGCCACCCTCACAGTGAAAAAGTGTTTCTTAATGCTCAGATGGGACCTCCTGCATTTCAGTGTGTACCCATCGCCTCTTGTACTGTCACTGAACACCACTGAAAAAAGCCTGTCTTTGTCTTCTCAATTTTAGCTATTTGCATACATTGATGAGATCCCCCTGAGTCTTCTCTTCTCCGGGCTGAACTCTTAATAATGTTAGTAGACTACTTCACTGGACTCTCTCCAGTAGCTCTGAATCTCTCTTGAGCTTGAGAGCCCAGAACTGGACCCAGTACTACAGGTGTGGCCTCACCAGGGCTGAGCAGAGTGGAAGGATCCCTTCCCTCAATGTCCTGGCAACAGTTCTCCTCATGTAGCCCAGGATACCTTTAGCCTTCTTTACTGTAAGGGCACATTGCTGGCTCATGTTAACTTGGTATCCACCAGGATCCCCAGATCCTTTTCTGCCAAGCTACTTTCCAGCTGGTCACCTCCCAGTATATGCTGGTCAGCTCCCAGTGTATACTGGTCAATGGGGCTGATCCTCCCGAGGTGCAGGACTTTGCACTTCACCTTTTTAAACTTCATGAGATTTCTGTTGAACCATTTATTCAGCCTGTCAAAGTTCCTCAGGGTGCCAGCATGACCCTCTGGCATATCAGCCACTCCTCCTACTTAGGTGTCATCTGCAAACTTGTTGAGGGCACTCTCTGCCCCATCAGCTAGATCATTAATGAAGATGTTAAACAGAATTGAAACCAGTATTGAACCCTGAGGTATACTGGTAGTTAGTGGCCTCCAACTAGACTTTGTGGCAGTGACCACCAACCTCTGAGTCATAAAGTTCTGAATCCACCTCACTGTTTGCCCATCCAGCCCATACTTCAGCAGCTTCTCCATAAAGACCTTCTGGGACACAGTTTTGAAAGCCTTACCAAAGTCTAGGTAGACAGTAAACTGTCCCTTCTTTTACTTAGTGTTTCTTCCCATGTTAACATGTACCAAACAAGATTAATTTTATAGCCTGGGCTGGATTGTCAAGCAAGGTCAAGGAAAACAGAATCTACTAGAAGATACAGATTTGATAGTAAATTATACCCTTTGGTAATATGAGGTCTAGGTCTTTAAAGACTTAAAGACTACAAGAGGTAGGAGGACCCTATGTTCCCCTGGTAACAGAAATTCTGTGCTAGACCTCCTATTTCATGAGTGAGTCCTAAATACACTTAGATGTGAGATCAATGCTGCTTATCTTCAGAAACTTCATTCAAGGTATGAACAGAAGTGGAACTGAAGCTGTACAGGCAATAAGACTGATGAGAAGTGTCTTGCACTGTGATCCCAAATCTTACTGCAGTTAATTATCTGCTTTTGAAGCTTCTGAGTCTCACCAGATAGAAATTAGGCATTGTAGTGCTGAGCCAGTAGATGTCAAGGGCCACCCCAGAGTCACTTCAAGGCTCAGAGAGATAAATATAGTACTCAAATTTAATGCAAGACAAATTGACACAAATCAATTATGATACGTAAAAAATGCAAGTAATTTTTTTCTAATGTATAACTCTATACTACTGTGTATAAACTGCCAGATAATTAATTATTTCCACAACTTAAAGCTCTTTCTTTTCTAAAAATATGTATGTGCAAAGTTTATTGAGATCTGTTTAATTCCTTCTGTTACACAGAAAGTAATGTAAAATCCTGTGCCTATGTTTGTCAACATATTCCTAAAACTTGTTAATTAATCTGAAAAACTTAAGCATGACCAAAGAGAATTTTGCTTTATTAAACTCTGTTAAGTTCTAATTTTCCTCAGTTTTACCATGAAATGACAGATGGTTACAGCTTTAAGTTAACCACTTCATAAATACATATTCTGGAAATATCTTCACCTGTATTGAAGACTGAAGTAGTGTATTAAAAAGGCTCACCTTTTTAATATTGTTCTCTTGTCTTTTTTTTTCCTAACCAGTGTTAAATAAGCCATAATTTGGCAGGGAATGGTAGAATGTATAGATATCATCAAAACTAGCTACTGGATTAAAAATAGTAATTAATAATTTTAACTTTTGAATTTGTCCAGAACCTCTATATACACATTTCCTCTGGAGACAGTGAGATTGAAGGGTGTTTCTCCTGACAAAGTGGCACAGATACTTGTTTATTGTTATTCTGTATACCCTCTTTTCCTGTAGCTATTTTAAGTGTACAAGTACAGTAAGATAAGAAATACTGACTATCTTACTGACATAATAAAAATCACCAAGTTTTTGTTCTCGGAGTTCTTCAGTATGATTACTCTTTCAACAGTACTGATAACATATCCAAAGATAATTTTTTTTTCCTTATTAGTAGCACCTTTGGGGAACATTAATCTCTGAATAATTGAGAAACACTGGCTAAGTTGTTAGTTTTAAATGACACATTAGTAACTGTCATTTAAATTGATGGTTAGAGCTGTAATTGAAACTAATAGTCAGAAGGTAACTACTCTGTCATTGAATTTTTACTGCTTTATTAAATTACTGATCTGATGCAACTCTGCACCTGGCTGTGGTGTATAATCATAAGCTATCAGAATCTTCTTAGCACATAAGGGCAGAGATGGCTACTTTAATGCTTCCTATCATAAAGCTTCATATAATGTTTTGTTTTATTTCTGCTGCCCAATTATGGATGGATATGCTTTCTCTCAGTCTGTCTGCCATCATGTCTGTACAATTTGCTGTATGACCTTCAATGTGGGACTCCCTCAGTTGTTTAGACCTTGTAAAGAATCAATAATCATTTCTTACACAGAAGACAAACAGAAAATATTCTATATTGTGGCACAAAACTCAATACTCTTAAAATTTTTTCATTATTGTTTTGTTTTGGTCTGGTGTTCTGCAGAGACAAATATATAACTTTGAATTATTTTGATTTATTAGTATATTATCATAAATTTCATGAAAAATGGATGAAAATACACTTTCTCCTTAAGTTCTGCATTGTTCCCATATAGCAATAAAAATGACCATTCCTGAACAGCTCATCATATTTGCTCATTTCACTATCTATGGACATATTATTATTCTTAAAACTGCTATTTGTGCTATGTACAAATTTTTGTAGAGAAAATATTTGTAGAGACATTTATAGTGAGCATGCTGTCAAATTTTAGTATTTGACCTCCGTGAGTGCTGACATTTGAATGCTTTCACTAAAATACTCAAGTTGACTTCAGACCTGCATTTTATAAACAGAAGGAGCTGTAGAAAATGCCAGGTTACTCGCCTGACTGAAAACATGCCTGCTGCCAATTAGTTTTAGCAGTAATGGTCTGAACTCTCTGCTTATTAATGTACGACTAACTGCTGTTAGGTATGAATAGAAACAACAGTAGAATTTAGTTTAATAATCACAGATAAATTTAACATTAAATGTGTGTTTCACAGCCCTCATTGCAAATTTGTTTTTGTCTGGGCTATAATTCTCTTTTTAGGACATTTAGTCGTATACCACCAGATTTTCAGATCTTCCCACTAAATTTGTAGTTATTGTGACAGTTAACAAACATATGTCTAATATAGTGTCTCAAATTAAATGCAGCAAAGTAATGTAGTAAGCTTACTAGATCTGCTCATCCTATGACATTATTTGCACAGTGGGCTTTCTCTCTGCACATGAATAAATCTGGATTCTTTTATTTTCCCTCTTTGAGTCCTTTGGGTTTATACAAGAATAAAATATGCACAAGTCAGGGAAGATGTAGCTGAATAATCTCTGAAATAAATGATATAACACAGGCAATAGTTTAAAGCTCTGACAAAGCGTCTTTAAATTATTATTTGTATTAATATTAATATACTAGATGGAACAATTGAACAAGACCTTTCCTATTCAGTGCAGTAATTGCTAGGGTAGGGTCCCATGCTCTGGGGCTCCAGAATTAATGTATCATGCTTGCTTCACATTAATTTCAGTAACTGTGGAATTTGAAATCATAATTAAACCTTTTTAATGTTAAATCTGTTAAACGGTGCAGTAATCTAGTGTGTATCTCGGAGGGACAACCATGTTGTTATTTTCTAACATACAGGAGGTGAATACCAAAACACAGTTTTTCTCTATCATATCAAATTAATTATTCCAGTAGGGAATATATACTAGATGATTTCAAGAGGAGTCATTTTGGTTTTTATGACTGTAAGCTTTCTTCTGTGCAAGTAAGTACCGAAACTGATTGTGACGGTAAATGTGAGTATCCAAGATGGACTGAAATCTATTTTACATCAGCTGTCTCTTGGGCCTTACAGAGGTTTTTGTGAAGACTGAGTTGATCTCAGAGAAGGTATGATCCTCATTGTCTGCTGAGGAGGTTGTAGTGCAAAGAATAACTGAAGGTGCTCAGGAGGCTGGCATTTTGTACTCCTACTTTTTTTGCTTATTCCTCACTGGCACCAGTGTTCATATATATTCTGCTTCCAGTCACCTCCATGATCCTTCCCATTTGTGCAGCTGGGCCACAGGTTCAGGCCCCTGTTCACACAGTGTTCCTCTCTTCCCTGGTCCAGCAGTGACTCTTCAAATGGGAGGCTGAGCTAGATACTTTGCAACCAACATTTCTGTGATTACATCACTTTCTTTACTTGGGATTACCAAGGCAGTGATAATTTTAGTTTATTTCCAATGAAGAGGGATGAAAATTTCTTCTATCAAGAGATACTTGAGTCTGACAAGATTGTATTTGTTTTTAATTCATAGACCAAACTCTTCAGTCATGTTTTGCAAATATTAGAAAAGAAGATTATTATTTGGACCCTTTTTGAGTTTCAGAATGGAAATGTGAAATGTCACTGAATCACACACTACAGCGTGTATAGGACTTTCCTTTTGAGTACACTTCGAGGCAAGCTATCTGCCATTGACAGCTCTTCATAGTATTTTGTGTTTTGGAAATGCTATGGTCAGAGTTCTCTAAGAATATCTGTGTAGTGTTTTTAGATTAGCTCCCTTGTCCATCAGGATACCAAAATGCTGCGATTGATTGCAGCATCACTGTACACTGTGTATTGCTGTAAAGAGATCCAGTTCAGGATCCACATCCTTTGTTGATTCTATGGAAAAACATTCAAACAGTAGTATGAGTGAAGTGAGTGTGCTCCTAGCTATTCCTAGTTTTTTAATGAAGATTCTAGGCTAGAGGCTAGGACTATGGGTTGTTCCTGTTCCGTGCCTCTCTGCTGAACAGAGATGTTGGTCTCTGTTCACTCTTTCCATTAAGTAAATGTTCTCAGTATGCTAAATCTGTCTTCAGAATTCTGAGTAATATCTAGAACACATTAAAAACTCATCTATGTATTGTAAATAAAGATATCATATCTGAAGTTCTTTTAATATGGAGTCTGCCTTGACTGTTCTTTTAATATGAAGTGATATCTTAAGGTCATATGGTACTGTGATGGTGACTGTCAGTAAAGAATTTGAAATAAATTAATAATATATAAATATCTCCTGACAGTTTACATTTTATGTCTGGCAGTCTGGACCCTAAGCCCAATGCCTACTAGCAGCTCTAGAATTGACCATGGTAATGCCAGAGGGAATATATTAAATTAAGTTGAAATAAGTGTTGTCTTAGCTGTCATTACCATGTAGAATTATTTTCTATTACATCATTTATACATAGACTACTACCAAAGCATTACATCTTGGCTCTGCAAAAATACCATTAACTTGGATACAAACGTTGCTTTTTTCTTTCTTTACTTTATAATATTCTCTTGGCTTTACAAAATAATTTCTGAAAGGGAATACAAATACTGTTAACATAGCACAGGCCTTGTAAGTGCAAGACATCACAGAAGCTCGTGTTTATTACCAGCTGTACACTCAGCATCTTCTCCTGAATGTTATTTTCATAATAGACAGACCCAGAGAAAACCTATCTTGCACACTTTAATGGAACGTGACAGTAGCAGTTAAGCCTACATAGGAATAATTATCTCTACCCTGCATCACACTGAAGTTCTTCCTTTGAATTGCAACTAAGCTGATAGCCATTCTGTTCTTTTGCGGCAATAGAGATCTACCTCGGCCAAGTCATCTCTGCATTTGAAATTATTTGGCAGTATTCCACTTTATATTTCAGTTCAGCTTAATACTGCATAGCAGTCTAATTAAAAAAAAAAAAAGAAAAACAAACCTGAACCATACATACCAATAGCAAGCCCATACCAATGGGAGAGCTGATTGAGAAAATAATGTGTTAGCAGGGATTTGCCCTCAAGTTAGACTGTTTTCATTTAAGTTATATTGGAATTGATAAAAGACCCGTTGCTACCCAACATTTTAACAATCATCTGAAATCATAAAAAAAAATACAAAGTAACTTCTGGTAAACATAAGCCAAGTAGCATAAAAAATAAAATGGAGGAATGATAAATGATATTGGGAAAAGAGCTGATACACAGGGTGATATGGACCATTTGGTAGCTGGTTAAGTTGTATATTAACATTGCCATATGTGCAGTAACGCATCTAGGAACAATAGTTCATAGGATATCTAGGCTATGACCAAGTAACTCAGTACGTGTTCTCAGCATAAAGTTTTGTCAAAAATAAAGGATAATTAGAATAATTTCAAATAAAAATATAATACTAGGATTCAAAAATAGAGTAACTTTACTGCTATATACAAATGCACATAATATTTGAGCAGTACATTCATTGCCAAACATGTCCATTCTTAAAAGGATGCTAAAAAAGAGAGGCTGTAATCAAAAAAGAAAAAAAGTTATACTTTAGAAATGTTTAAAAGCTCTTAAAGCAAGTTTCCTAGTTTCAGCTGGGTTAGAGTTAATTATTTTCCTAGTAGCTGGTATAGTGCTGTGTTTTGGATTTAGGATCAGAATAATGTTGATAACTGATATTTTAGTTGTTGCTAAGCAGTGTTTACACTAAGTCAAGGGCTTTTCAGCTTCTCATACTGCCCTGCTAGTGAGGAGGCTGGAGGTGCACAAGCAGCTGGGAGGTGACGCAGCCAGGACAGCTGACCCCAACTAGCCAAAGGGATATTCCATACAAAGGGATATTCCAACATCATCCTGAACAATAGAACTGAGTGGGCTGGCCAGAGGGTGGCCTCTGCTTGAAGACTGACTGGGCATTGGTCAGCAGGTGGTGGACAATTGCATTGTGCATCACTTATTTTGTATATTCTTTTATCATTATCATTGCTATTATTTTCCCTTTCTTTTATGTCCTACTAAACTGTCTTTATCTCAATCCATTGTAGTGGTTTAGTCTAAGTCACCACACAGTTTCTCGCTCACCCTTCCCCTCCCCAGTGGGATTAAGGAGAGAAATTGGGAAGAAAGCAAAACTCATGGGTTGAGATGAAGACAGTTTACTAGAATAGCAAAGGAAAACTACAATAATAACAAAATGTAAGGATACTAAAATATACAAAATGAACAATGCATGATTTCTCATCACCCGATGTCTGAATGACTGATACAGACCGTCCCAAAGAGTGATCACGAAAACAAAACTGAGCAGCAAGCAAAGGAGTGAAGAGGAGCCAGCAAGGTAGAGGGAACAATGTGAGTGAGTGAGAGAAGAAGAGACAAGATGGAAAAGGTGGAAAAATGGATGCATGCCCCCTGCCGTGGGCAATCCCCACTTGTACACTGAGCATGATGTTTATAGCATGGAATACTCTCTTTGGCCAGTTTGGTCAATTATTCTGTCTGTCTTTTCTCCCAGCTTCCTGCATCTGCACATTAGTGAGACCTGGAAAGCTGGACAGTGTCCTTGGTCTCATTAACAACAACCCGTATCATCAATGTGTTTATCAACATTCTTCACATATGAAATCCAAAACACACTGGCTACTGAGAGAAAAATTAACTCCATCCCTGCTGAAACCAGGATGCCCATGAGTTTTACCTTTTTCCCCATTCTCTCCCTCATCCCACTGGGGGCAGGGCGCGAATAAACGACTGTGTGGTGCTTAGCTGCCTTCTGGATTAAACCACAACAGCATGTGTGGTGGTGCAACCTCTTTGCTCCTGAGCTGCTCAGTGCTTGGTGCAATTCCTCTCCTGCTGGGCAACATAACATACCGATCTAGGGCAAGTGTTGTGGTTTAGCCCTACTTACTACACAGTTGCTCACGCACCCTCCCCCTCCCCAGTGTGATAGGAGAGAGAAGTGGGGAGAAAGGAAAACTCATGGGTTGAGATGAAGACAATTTACTAGAATAGCAAAGGAAAACTTCAATAATAACAAAATATAAGAATGCTAAAATATACAAAATCAACAATGAGCAATTTCTCACCACCTGACATCACAATGACCGATACAGCCTGTCCTGAACAGTGATCGCAGAAACGAAACCAAGCAGCAAGGAAAGAAGCAAGAGAGAGATGCCCCCTTGGCCAACCCCATTTATATACTGAGCATGACATTCATGGCATGGGATACTCCCTTTGGCCAGTTTGGGTCAACTGTTCTGGCTATTTACCTCCCAACTTCCTGCACCTGCAAATTAGACAGACCTAGAAAGCCAGACAGTGTCCTTGGGCTCATTACCAACAATTCATAACACTAGTGTGTTTATCAACATTCTTCAGTACAAAATCCAAAATGCATCAGCTACTGAGAGGAAAAATAACTCCATCCCAGCCAAAACCAGGACAGCAAGTCAGGAGCAAACTGTCAATGTAGTGAGCCCGAGCATTAATGCACCCCCTTAATGCACCTGGCTCCTGTTTTCCCCATTACTGGAAACAATGGGAACAGTAATAACAGTCTATCACCTCCTGACAATCTAGTGCACCTGTACCTGGTTGGAGTCCAAAAGGGGATTATACCAGAATATCAAATTCTGGGCCTGTGTGACTAGTGGAAATCATCAGAATATTTTATCATCTGAGTTGAGATGCCTTTCTGGAAAAAAATGGTTTGATCAAATTCAGCTCACAAGAGTGAGATGTAATGACCTATAAACCTTTCTGGCTCTACAAATTATCAATATGAATCTGTGGGTACTATGTAAGTAGATGTGATCATACATTTGGCTTTATCAGTGTTTAATATCGTAGAGAGACATTTCTCCAAAACAAGAAAGGCATAAGATCATGATGGAGACAGAACAGCTGTTAGTCCCTCTTTGTTGACATGGCCAAAAATCTCAGAGCTTGAAATACATGTGTATGAAGTACAACATCATCATCTTGTTACAGCATCAGATTAATGTTCTGTCTATGCAAAGAGGTGGCTCAGCAATATGTGAACTTCCCCAAATTAAATAGCCAGGCAGGAGGGCTCTGCTGTATGTACAAAGATTTGACTGATCCATTGATTTATCATTTGTGGTTGGTAAATGTTAGTCAAGTCTGATCCATTTAAAGGTCATCAGCAAAGAGAGGTCCTCAGATTATCATACTATTCCCTGTCCAAACACACTACAAGTGACTGCAGCACTGTTGGAAAATTCCCAATGAACACGTTGCTGTCTGTGTCCTATCTGCATATGGCACACATAATTAGAAAGAATGGATGAACAAGGAGCCCACATAGATAGAATTAAGTACCATATTCTGCTACTGTGTCTGTCTCAGGACTGTGATAGTTTTCAGTCAGGGAGTTATGCTATTGCATAACTGTGTGCCATATGTCTGATTATAGTGTAAGAATAGTCTAGAGCAAGAAAAAAAGATACCATCCTGCAAATCCTTCTGTTCAGTTTCCATGTAATGCATAAGCTGGACAAGTGCCTTTCTGCTTGACCTACTGATGCCTGTAGTACTACTGATTTAGCACAGCTGTCCCAGAAAAATATCCCAATAATATGCTTTTTTCTTAAACTTTATTTTGAAAGCCAGGAAATCAATACTTCCACCTAACTCTCACAATGCAATAAAGGTGCTCATGATATGCATAGCACACATCAAGACATTTCAAGATGTTGCACCAACTTTTTTTAAAAACACAGCTAGCAGTGGCATCAATGGATATGTGTTCTCTATGGTCCTGCTGATGTGACTTAATTTTGCAGCAAAGCATGCAAATGTTATGGTACCTGTGAGAGAAAGATGGCAAGTTCCTCTAGCCATTTTTACAGAACATTTTTGTATATTAATCACTGAATAACAAGCAGTGAGAAACAATTCCTTGAGCAGAGACAAGTATGCAGAAATCGCCTCTCCAGATGGGTTGTCCCAATAACAGGGATAGAGACAATATTTTCCTCATTTGACCATTCTCAGTCCTTTGACTCAGGAATCTGTTCCTCAGTCGTATAACTAAAACAGGAAAGATGAAAATTAACCAATCTAGTATGTAGGGCTTTTTCTTGAGAGATGTGAAGTGTTTGATTGCCCTTAAGATGAAGAAAGGACAAAATATTTGTCAGCTTGGGTGGGTACTCTTCTCCTACAGGTTATTTTACAAAAGCTGCATGACTCTACACAACAGCTACATTTTAAAATAAAATGTATTTGACTCTGCCTTGCTACCTCTCAGCATCCATGAATCTTCAGGTCTAGGATAAAGTGGCAAAGCTAAAAGAAAATTGAAATTTCACTAAATGCAAGAAGAAACTGGAGGAAGATTTTTTTTTCACATCCCTTCCCAAATTCTCTGTTTTAGTCCTTTCCATTGACATGCTTGCTTTAAAAAATGGTGTCGCTCAGTGAAAATGAAATCATAGCTGAGCATCACTAAGAACTGATCCATCATGAGAGAAAATCTAAGCATAGTGTGACAAACTAATTGTGTTCCACAGCAAGAGGCAGCTTAACTAACCAACAAATCATAGAATCATAGAATGGCTTGGGTTGAAATGTTCCTTAAAGATTGTCTAGTTCCAACTCCCCTTCCTTGGGCAGAGACACCTTCCACTAGAGCACATTGCTCAAAATCCACCCAACCTCACCTTGA
The DNA here is from genome assembly GCF_036417535.1 of Chlamydotis macqueenii. Classification (NCBI taxonomy): domain Eukaryota; kingdom Metazoa; phylum Chordata; class Aves; order Otidiformes; family Otididae; genus Chlamydotis; species Chlamydotis macqueenii. Next base: position 28,471,029 of record NC_141558.1, read on the forward strand.
ACACTTCCAGGGATGAGGAAGCCACAACTTCTCTGGGCAACCTGTTCCTGTGCCCCACCACCTTCACAGAAAATAGTTTCTTCCTTATATCTAATCTAAATGTACCCTCTTCCATGACATGCCCTTGTCAAAAGTCTCTCCTCTGTTTTCTTGTAGACCCCCTTTAGGTACTACAAGGCCATTATAAGGTCTCCCCACAACCTCTTCTCCAGGCTGAACAGCCCCAACTCTTTCAGCCTGTCTTCATAGGAGAGGTGCTCCAGTCCTCTGATCATCTTCATGGCCCTCCTCTGGACTCACTCCAACAGGTCCATGTCCTTCTTTTGTTGGGGGCTCCAGAGCTGGACGCAATACTCCAGGTGGAGTATCACGAGAGTGGAGTAGAGGGTAAAAATCACCTCCCTTGACCTGCTGATCATGTGAACAATATATTCAGCTTTGTTGGAAGCTATTGAGATCCTCACCATTTCTTTGGGGAAAGGGAAGGAACTGAAAAACATCAACAACGAAAAAGTTAAAATTGGGAAGAAAGTAACACACTTCAGTACTGATCTCTCTCACTGAAGAGCACTCCAGCCTGACCACCCCACTTGAGGACTAAGGCCATCAGGGCTGCTACCTTCAGTGACAACTACAACGGTCAGTTCTGGTTGCTGCTTCACGTGCGGCACTGATGGCACAGCATCAGTACCGCATACTGATGGTGAGTTTAGGGCAAGATTGTTAAGGACTAATTATTTGAATACATAGTGATAATGATGAAACATGAGTAAGAACTAAACCTTGGCAGCAAATATGGAGTTGATGAATGTCAGTCTCATAAAGTGCTGTTCTGAAGTTTGAAACTGGCCTGATTTATTGATCTTTTAATGCTTCCATCACAAAGATCTCTATTTTCCTGGAGCTTTTTGATGTATAGCCATATACTTAGTTGCTAGCAGGCTTTTGCAGAAGGTCTGAGGGGAAATTACTGACCTGTCTTGTCACTCCTGTGTAGCCAGTAAAAAATAAGAACCTGAAGCGAATAAACTATACACCTGACTGAAGCCAAATAAATGCATCCTAGAAGTAAGTAGCCCCCCCTCACCTAAGCACACATCACAACAACTAGATTTTCTTCAAATTAAACTTTCTTCTTGTTCTGAAGTACAACATAAAAGGTGTGATGAGAGTTGGATGAAAGCAGAGGAAATTATACAAATACAGGTGACAGAAGAGCCAGAAAAGCTGAGAAGCCGTGGAGGAGCTGCAACACAATCACCAAGGGAAAAAACTGGGAGCACTCATGATAGAGCAGTGGAAACAGGTGAAATCAGGGATCGGCTTCACTCTAAACTCTTAAAAGAAATGTTGTATTTCTGCCACTGGAATCTGAAGAAAAAAAGATATAGATGGAGCAAACTCTTTCTTGAGGGCTGAGATAAAGACAGGGAGATCGCTCTCCAATTACCATCATGGGCAAAACAGACTCAACTTGGGAAAATATAAGTTAATTTACTGCCAAGTAAAATAGGTTTGCTTAGTGAGGAAAAAAAAAAGACAAAAATTAAACCAACACCTAAACACCTTCTCCTCCCCTCTGTTTCCCAGGCTCAGCTTCACTCTTTCATTCCCCAATCCTGAGTGGTGTCAGGGGCTGAGGGGTGAGTATGGTCAGTACTTGGTGGTTCCTCTCTGCTGCTCCTCTCTCACACTTTTCCCCTCTCCAGCATAGGCTCTTCATAAGCCACACTTCCCTCAGGAGGTATCCACCGGCTCCAGCATGGGGTCCTCCTGCCTCCAGGGGGACAGTCTGCTTCTCCGTGGTCTTCTCCACAGGCTGCAGGGGGATCTCTGCTCCAGCCTCTGGAGCACCTCCTCCTCCTCCTTCACTGACCTTGATCAGTCTTTCTGTTTCCTTCCTCATCTCTCTACCCAGTGTTTTTGTCTTTTCTTAGACAGATTTCCCCAAGCTGCCACCACCTCTGCTGCGGGGCTCAGCCATGCCCTGCGTTGGGTCAGTTGGAGCTGGCTGGAACCGGCTGTGCCCAGCAAGGGGCAGCCCTGGCGTCTCCTCACAGACCACCCTGCAGCCCCTGCTACTGGTGCCTGGGCACCTGCAGCCCCACATCTAATTAATCTCTGACCTTCTGTAGAGACCTGGTCCAAAGTTTACTTTTCAACAGAACACCTGTGATTCATTCAGTTATGTTTTAATCAGATGCTATAGAATCCACCCAAATAAGCTAACCTCCTTCCTTACGTCTTGCTTTTCCATTTTTCTAAAATGTAGTCAATGTTTGATGTGATTCCACAAAGAAAGACTGGACAATTTGTAATTTGTACCGTGTATGATTCTTGTCAGCATTTTATATGGAAAGTGCTAACTGCGTTTCTTTTTCTGATACATTATTTTGACACAAATACACTTACAAAAAAACATTACAGTATTAGCTCACAGCCTTGAAAAACAGCAACCACCAAACAGAGAAGAGCCTGTAATCCTCTGGAAGCTCTACCAGCAAAAGGCATTATCGATAAATACTAGATGGACTGCCAGGTGTGCAAGTAAGGGTTGAGCAGCCTGCATTAGACCTGAGGTTCTGGGAGGTTATTTACTGAGAAAACTCATATATCGTGTCATGGGTACAGCTTAAACCACAGATGTGAATCGAAGGTTATGGATCATACCACCATGCACAGTAGGCAGCTGGAGGTCTCCTATCATTTCCTGATCTGGCTTACTGGCTAGCTGAAAAGGGCTATGATGCTACCTACCAAATTCTAAAACTTCTGTGTTAAGATAGACATTTTGGCCCTTATTGTAACGGATATGTTATCGTTCTTCAATAAAGCTTTATAAAATGTGACTGGGTTGTTAAGGGATTATTATTAGGGACAAAAGCCACTCATAAGGTGGATCTTCAGGCTGAATCAGTAATACAGTATTTCCAAAATGCACTTTTTTACTTCTGAATTTTGGAAGTTAAATAAGATGCATCTACTAGAGCTGGAGTGAACATTTTAGTTTTGATTTTAATTCTTCAGAAACAATACTTTTATACCCGCAAAGAACATAATAATTTTAAATACATATTTTAATATATATATCATATATACATTGCAACATTGTCAAAATAATTTTAATATCTAGACAAACATACTACTCACAGAGGAGATCTATGATGGAAAGAGATTTTCATGATACGGTTTAGACACAAGTCAACCTGGTGTGGTAGAACGTGTTCTTCATTCACAATTCCTAGCAAATAGACCTTTAATTAGACAAATTCTGCAACACCTGTGACCTGGACAAGCCTCACCACCTTTTATAACGTTGCCATGTAAACCAAAAGAATGATGATTTGGCATCAAAACCTAGTTATATCTCCAGGAATTCTCTGATTTATTTAGACTTACATGAAAGCTAAAAATTATCTCACCAGCAGCTTTAAGTGCTCTTGAAAAAAATAAATCCTAAGGACAGGAATCTGAAATAGCCCACAATAAATTGCCCTCTTCTTCAAACATCTCCATATGTGATTAAGTACAATTACAGGTCTATTCCTTCCATTGTAAATATTGTGAAAGATAAATATTGCAACAGTAATGCTAGCTAGCAGTGTGACACATTAAGAACATAATATTTGTAACTCCAGAGTTCTGCAGTGCCATTTCAATAGTTCTCTGCATGTCAAATCCCTTTCCCTGTTTTTTTCACTATAGGGCTACTGTTCTCAGTGTAATTAGAGCAGGGGATGGATGAGTTCAAAACTGGCATCATAAATGGTATTTGCATTAAATCACTGTCCCCTTTTATCTGTAAGGTACAATGATTTTTCTGGCTTTCATGTGGAGCAGCTATATGCCTTTAAGATTCTTTTCCTCCTCAGAAAGGAGTGGAGTGCTTGTGATAATCATGCATTGCAACAGTCTGTGGTGTTGCTTTGTCCTTGAAAGTGCCAAAATGACATGCAAGTGTGCTGATGCAAAGGGCAGAGGCAGTCAAACCATGGTCGGAGAGAGTGTGGAGCTGTATGGTCACTACCTATGTTGTGACTGGGAGCGCTTGCACCACTCCAACTATTTTCAGAAAGAGAATTAGAATTCTCTTGGCTACTTGTCACTCTGGCTGACATTACCTCCATGTCTTATAATTTGCTCCGAATATTAAGAAAACAAAAACTATACTAAACATTTTTATTGCTCTTGATGGTTGGTCTTGATTCAGGCTGATATATTGCTATCTCACACAGCCAAGAGTCTGAAATAGAATGTTTTTTTGTTATCCTAATATTAGTGATTTTTAGATAATCTGTCAAAATATTATCTTTTTTGTTACTGATGTCTCTTTATCCAGAACAGTCTACTTATGCCTTTGCTTCTGAATGCAAACAAATCAATCTGTCTCTCACAAAAGATTAGGAAGAAGTCTGTAAATTATCCCCCATGAAAGAAACGTAAAAATAAGAGACAAGTGAAATAAGCTAATAAAGCATGAAAAAAAATAACTTTTTCCCCTGGTAAAGGAGCTATCAACAGAAAAATGAGAACTTTAATGAATTGTGTTTAGACCCAAATAGAGGATGTCAGTGATCGAAAAACAAACATATTTTTGTTTACATTTTTCACCATAGGGTATTAATATTGACTCAAGCTGAGCAAAAATATCCTATAAATATATATGAATGATTACATTTAAAAGAAGTTCTAGGATCCTGTCATCACAGTGCAGTACGCTGCAATTTGATTCTTCTTGCCTGTCTCTTCCATTGTGATTTATTCAGACAGCAGTGCTAGAAACTTCCAGCTCCTGTCCAAACTTGAATCTTAACCTAGATCAAAAAATAAAATGAGTCATTGGGATATGCTTAGAGCTAGGCTGAGTATTCCTGCACAACACTGCTTACCTGAGGTGCTGACTCCTTAGCATTTACCTTGTGAAGACAGTGACTTCACAAAGGAGAGAGGTCCTCTCAGCCCCATCCAGATCTTTTCCAGACAAAGCACTAGGGCAGACAGTACTCCAGCTTGACAATGTAAGTAGCCGAATTATATCACCATACAGCACCCAGTGATCTCTCCAACTAAGGATCAAATAAAAAAAAAGGAAAATTAAAATAATTTTCTTATGCCAAATGTCAAGATAACACCAGTGGTGCTACAGGGAAGTAGTACACAATTTCTTGTGATGTAAATAAATGTCTTGCTGGGTCACTGAATACTTATAAGAAAACTGTACAACATACAGTAACAAAGGAAAAAAAAATTGTTAAATTTCACAGAACTGGCACTATGAGACTGTCTCTGTATCTTTGTGACAGCATGACAATGGTCATTAATCATATTTTAATTAAATATTGTTGTGATATAAATCAGATTCATTAAGTAACCCACAGATCAGCTATATGAGTGTTCAGTACCACTGTGTAACTGATATGGCTGAATAAGATACAAAGAAGTTAGATAACACTTTCATAATAAAAAAGTAGTATTATTCACTCTGATTTTTCTTTTTTTTTTCAATGATGTTTTTAAAAGATAATTGCTCAATATCCTACACAAGTTTTGAGTACATTAAGTACATTTAGGTTGCCCAGAAAGGCGGTGGAGGCCCCATCTCTGGAAACGTTCAAGGCCAGGCTGGATGAGGCTCTGAGCAACCTGATCTAGTCAGGGATGTCCCTGCTCCTTGCAGGGGGTTTGGACTAGATGACCTTTGAAGGTCCCTTCCAACCCAAACCATTCTATGATTCTATGATTCTATGATTCTAAGTCTATTTATAGTTTTTTTAAAAAATACTGGTATAGTCTTATGGTAAATATTCCTTGTATTTGTGTAGGCAATTATCTATAAAATACATTCATATTTTAAAGTGTTAAGTACTTTGACTGCTGAACATTTTTATGTATTCTGCAATGGTGAAATGTGGTTATATCTAACATGGATTTTGGCCCAAAGCATCCTCTAGGCAGCAGAAATCAATATAGGGCACTAGATTTTACTGGGCATGTGGTGTGAAGCAGGAGCTAAGAAAGAAAATATGAATCTTAGATAAACAGAAAGAAGAATAAAAAATGGAAGTACAGAGCTATTTTTGATTCTCTATGATATTAGTGAGACCTGTACTGTGTTCTGTTTTATGAACTTATTTTAAAGCAGCCTTGATATATTGGAAGTGGCTTTAAAAAGAGCTACAAGAATGATGGAAGTTCTGAAAAAAAGCCTTTACAGTGAGATACTAAACCAGCTCAATCAATTTAGCTTAATGAAATGAAGGTTAAGAAGCAATCTGATCATGGTCTATAAATGCAGATACTTCCAACACTGGAGGGAAGTCTAATCTATCAAAGACATCAGAGACATAGAGCCTGAACATGGAGCATAGGTGGATTGAGACTAGAAATGAAACATGCATCTTTTACAGTGAATCATCACTAACCAACAGAACAAGTTACCTATGTGCTTGATAGGTGTTCAAATAAAGGTTAGATTTCTTTTTGAAATACATATTCTAGCTGAAATAGAAATACTGGGCTTGATGTGCTGCTTTAGGAAAACTAGGTATGTTAACACATAGGTCTCTTAAAACCTTCATATTTAGCTAGTTGTGCTTTTCTTTCTGTGATGAGACTCTGGACTCAGTCTGCAATATGTGTATAGACTACATGACAGCATGGCTTTCTTGAACTGAAAATTAGGCTTGCCTGCCCTGTGGCTCAGGGTCTTTAGATTGCTTTTGGGGGCAGATTCACTCCCTCACTACTGCTACAGTCTCTAATTCCACTGTCAAATATAAAAGTGAGAAAAATCTTGATTGCCATCAGTAAGAAAGGTTGATGAGCTGTATTGGGTTTGTGTGGCAAGGTTTTGCTAGCTGGGAGGGCTACAGGGATGGCTTCTCTGAGAAGCGGCTAGAAGCTTCCACCATGTCTGACAGAGCCAATGGGAGCCGGCTCCAAGATGGACTTGCTGCTGGCCAAGGCTGAGCCCATCAGCAACAGTGGTAGTGCCTCTGGGATAATGTATTTAAGAACGGGAAAAAAACCTAGAGGGCAACAGCAGCAGAGAGAGGAGTGAGATGTGAGAGGAAAAACTCTGCAGACACCAAGGTCAGTGAAGAAGGAGTGGGAGAAGGTACTCTACAGAGATTCCCCTGCAGCCCATGGTGAAGACCCCACACCAGGGCAAGCAGATGACCCAAGAAGGCTTTGACCCCATGGGAAGCCTGTGCTGGAGCAGGCTCCTCAGAGGACCTGTGGGCCCACAGAGAGAGGAGCCTGTGCAGGAATAAGTTTGCTGGGAGGACTTGTGACCCCGTGGGGGACTCAGACTGGAGCAATCTGTTCCTGAAGGACTGCACCTCATGAAAGGGACCCAAGCTGGAGCAGTTAGTGAAGAACTGCAGCCAATGGGAAGGACTCATGTTGGAGAAGTTCATGGAGGACTCTCTCCTGTGGGAGAGAAGATTTTTTGTTTTGATTTGCCATGAGCTGTGGAACATTAGAGATACCACAATTAGAGACTGTACCACCATTAGAGACTGTCTCTAAAATTTTAGATCTAGGAACATTTCCAAGTGAAGCCCACCTCCACCTCAGAATGAAACCCAAGAGCACACCATCAGTCTCCACATCCCTTGCCCTGTGCCTGGGTTTCATATAGAAAGAGGTCCAGTGCATGAGGACCAGGAGGGAGCTGCAGGGCATGCTGGTCAACTTCTGACCTTGGCAGCGAAGAATCAAGACCAATTCAGGCTGCCCCACAGCACACACCTGCAGCATAATTAAAGTGTTTTTCGTTCTGCTGGCAAAGCCTACTTCTCTTTTTGCTGAAGACTTCTGTGGAACAGTGACTACTTGGTATGTATACTTTGTGATGCTTCATATAAATCTGAGAAGGAACACTTGTTCAAATCTGCTATAAGAAAATGTCCTTTCAGCACTACTGTGTTCAGCAGACGAGTTTGTCCATGCACTCAACTAAAACCAGACATGCACTAAATGAACACATATTGAAAGAATGTTTACTGAAACAATGCAAAAGCCCAGTCCTAGTTTTACAGCTGTAGATTTTGGGGAGAACTTAAAAATCTACGTAGCATTGCTGTTGGGAAAGTAGAGACAACACAGGGTAGGCAAAGAGATTAAGTTCTTTTGTTGTTGCTGGGTTTTTTTGGCGGATTTTGCTTTCAGTGTAAGCAGTAAATGGCATCTTCGAGGGGAACAAGTTAAAATTTTAAAGTTTTTATGCGGTTACACATTTTTAAACGGCTTATGAATACCCAAGTGTAAATGAATCTAAACTATTAACTAGTGTGATATATAGCTATTGATCAAGAAACTGTCTTTGTTGCAAGCCAGTTTCAAGATGAGACTCTGTATGTAAAACTTATTTTATCTTTCATTTCTGGAAGTTCATGAAATATTAAAACAACTTTCCAAGTAGACTTCGTTCTGTAGTGTATTTCCAAACTTAGGAAAGTTGACAAGACATCACTGTCATCCATTTTTAGAGAGTCATCATTTATTTGTCTTATGGACAAAGATAGAACAAAAATTGAGGACAATTATGACTTATTTCTTGACTAAAAATTGCTGAAAGGGTAGGAGATTTCTTGAAAAATGTTATTCACCATACTGATGGTCTACAGGCTATCACAGCTTTTTCCTTTTCCTTCCCCAGGGTCACACTAGACTTCTTTTTTGTTTTTCATGTTTACCGTTGTAGCATAGAATTTCTAGCTGAACTTCTTTCTTCTAAGCTGCACTGTCTCTTTTGCACTTTCTTAGATAAGAGGCAGATGAACCAGGCAACTTGAAAAGACAGGTACCACTCCAATGTATATTTATTACAACACAGTAAAATTGTTCTGCATATTGAGCTCAGCTCCCAGTATAGTTTGGATAAAGGTACTCACTTGAGTAACGTTATAATATGATGTCTGACATGGTTGCTTTCATGAGACAGAGAGAAAGACTGCCTTTTGTTTCACCTGTCAGTGATGTGTTTCAAAATCTATCCCACAGTTCTCTTTTACCTATGTCTTCCTTTTCACTTTACTGGTTTCTATCTCACTAATTCTAACTTGCAATTTTCCGTTCACATCTTCATCGCTCCTGTTTCCTGTATAAGTATACTACTTCTTTTTCCCATATTTCCTCTGCTGCTTTTGTTTCACCTTTTTTTCTGTCCTACTGCTGGTTTCCCATGGAGTTAGCTGGTTCTTTTTCTTCCTACAGTTCAGTCTTTAAACCTTTTAAAATTACTCAAGTATTGCACACTGAGTAATTTACATAATATGTCATCAATGGGTGAAATTAATTACCAGTGAAATTCTCTTGATATTACTGAAGTTTGCTCCTCAGTTCCAGCAACAAGAAGGCTGGCTTAGTATTTTAAATATCATAGATGCTTTCACCCTGGAGGATAACAAAGCATAAAGGCACCATTCAAAAAACACAGGAGAGAAAATGCAGATTGTATAATGAAGTTGTTTTCTTTAAGAAACAAGATAAAGGCACATGTGCCTCTTGAGTTCATTCCACTAGTAAAAACATGAGCACAGTAGAAAAAATCTTGACTTCTTACGCTTCTTTCCTTTGATTCCCCCAGGCTATTATTTCAACAAATTATTTTTAGGGGGAGGCAATGTGGATTTTAATATGAATTATGGATAAATCTGAAATGTATAAATTAGGGTGAAAAGTATATTTATTTAAATTTTAGACAAACACAAGACAAGAGATTCAAGTTTTCTAATGTACTGTATCATAAAGTTGAGGGGCTGCTGAATCTTGGAGTAAGACACTCAAAATCTTTAAACTGGGAAGTAAAGAGAGCTGCTCCTTAGCTTACAGCCTGATGTAACTCCACTGGGCTTGTTACTAGCACTCCAGGAAGAAAAGAATTAGAGAATAAACTTTTCTGTGTGCATCACTTAAGGTGAACAGAATATATATATATATATATATTTATAGAACACCATATATACCTATGTCAATATGGAAATATTAACTTACTAGATATCTGCACTGTGGCTTCATACTGTTAATGTTGAAAGCAGCATTTAGGAAAAGCTCTTGATAACACTTCATGACTCACAGTCTCAGGGAGATGGAGGCTACCAGCACAAAAGTAATTCTCCATCTTATGCACACTGTTATGGGATGTACAGTTACATTAGCAGCAGGGACAACTTTGTCAGATCTTCTCCAAACCTGCTCTATTTGTCCTGCTACAGAACTACATTGCATAAAAACTGTTGATTCTAGGGACCTGGCTATTTCAAAGCTTTTGATGTATCCCACAGAGCCATTCACTGTGCTTTCACACTCTTTACACTGATTTTCAAAAATACTTTCTAGATAATTCAGAAGGTAAAAAAAAAAAAAAAGTTAGGCTTCATAGGGAGCGTTTTTTGTTTCTCAGAGGAAGACAAAATTGAGTGATGTTCCAGTCCATTAGGCTAACACAAAGGCACGTATAATTTTTCACATATTTAAAGGGTTGTAAGAAGAAATAAATTAGTAAAAGTAATGAGCAGGCCTGAAAAATCAGCAGACAACAAGTGCCCACATTAATTCTAGCCTTTATGTTTCATATACACTTTGCTCGAGGTTTGAGATAAGGTCAGGGAGAGATCCTTAAAGTTACTGTTACGGGTGAAACAGACTTGACTTGGGGATAACTATTTATTTATTATTAAAACCAAAGCAGGATAATCAGAAAGAGAACAAAATTACTTCCCTCTACCCCTCCCTCTTCCTGTGCTTAACTTAATTTCAATTATCTCTGTGTCCTTCCCCCTCCCTGATCCACACAGGGGAGAAGAGGGTATAGGGGTTGTGTTTAGTTCATCACTTGTCACTTTACGCCACTCCTTCCTCCTCTGGGGAAGAACTCCTCACGTTCCTCCCCTGCTCCAGTGTGTGGTCCCTCCCACAGGCTACAGTCCTTTGTGAAACTGCTCCAATGTGGGTTGTTTTTTCCATAGGGTGCAGTCCCTCAGGAACGACTGCTGCAGTGCAGGCCCTCCACAGGCCACAGCCTCCTTCAGGCATCCGCCTGCCCCAGTGTGGGATTCTCCATGGGCTGCAGGTGGTTCTTTGCTCCTCTGTGGACCTCCATGGGCTGCAGGGGGACAGCCTCCTTCACCATGGGCTGCGCCACGGGCTGCAGGGGAATCTCTGGCAAGAGCTACATTACTTGTCCTCCTCCTTTTTCACTGACCTTGGCATTTGCAGCCATTCCTCTCACAAGAAATTCTTCACAATCAGCAGGCAGACGCCTCTCAGGTTCTCTTCCCATCTCATCTCCTCTCCACTTCTTGCAGCCCGGCTGGGCCAAGTCCACTGGACAAAGGGGAAAATACTTCTATCAGCTTCTTACAGAAGCTGCCACTGTAGCCCCCCCTCAGTAAACAAAACCAACACATGACGAAACATGTCTTTTCTCTTCCTCCTTTTTTTTCACTCTGAAGTTGTGTTATGCTATGCCAAGTAATGGGGAAAGACTAAGGAATCCCAGTAAAGATGTTGGAAAATAAACTAAAACTCTAATATTTTTTAATAGAATACTTGGACTTCATTTATATCACTCACATTTTTTGATGAAAGAACATAGAAAAACTGATTATAACAGTTAATAAAAATAAAGTGAACCTATATTATGATAATGTACCAGATGTGTTTGATGTAAGAAAGGTGGCAGGATATAAAAAAAAGAAAAAAACAACAAAAAAAAAAACCAACTGTAGCTCAAAGATCTAGACTTTGGAGCCATTAATTAAAGAGAAGTTCTACAAAAGGGAAAGCACTGTTCTGACAACTGTAGAGAAGTCTCACATGTTTGATCAGTTGCAATGTAGGGAGTGGCAGAGTTCCACAACTCTGCCAAAGATAAGGTAGGTAGACATAACATTTGAAAAAGGAGGAGAGTGAATACCAGCATTCAGTGAGTGGCTTTTAATCATGCTTGGTGCAATTAAAAGCTTCACTGAGATCACAGGAAGAGATCTCTGAAGTAAGATCTGAAGTAAGGAACAGGTTGCTGAACATAAATCACTCAAGTTTTTCATCAGGCATTAACATTTACAGAGTGAAATGCGTCTGATATTGCTTGTGTATGGAGCAAAAGCCATTATCTCCTCATGGTTAGATTGTGATCTTCAGTATTTTGGTGTTGTTAATGATGGTGTTCATCTCACCTAACATTACACATCTAACGGTCAGCTATCTGACTCTGTGCTAGTTACTCTAATTTCCCAATGAAGGAGACAAATAGGCATCTCTGGAGTATGGTTATTTTTATCCTAACATGGACAAAGTCAAAATAATGAGAAGATTTGATGGCATTTCTTCAGTGGCAAAGGAAATCCTGGGAAGAAGCCAATGCTGTCTCCACAGAAAAAGGGAGTTCTGTGTTTCTCACCCTTTGGTCCCACATTTTCCCAGTAAGAACTGTTCTCTGTAGGCTGGAAGGTGCACTCCAGCTGAGCACTCACACTGACAAGGAACATCTTTGGCAGAGACAGTGGAGGGGAAAATCTGATACGTAGATGAGACTTGTTACGGTAAGATATGGTATTGTGTCAACAGAGGACAGAGAGGAGTGTTACCTCAAACCCTTTTTGATTTGACCAGCCTGCCAGTTTCCTGAGAAAGACAAGACCTTTGTATCCAACCAGCCTGCCACACTCTGTTTGAGGAGAAAGGGGGTTTCCTCTAACCCTTTGCAATTTGGCCAGCCTGTCAGGCTTATTCTGACAGCGTCACTGGAACAAATCCCTGTGGACAGCCTGCAAGGTTGGACGGTAGTTGTCTAACATATTCAGGGACTCTCACAGGCAGTGACACTGAGACAAATCCCCTCTATCCCCTATATCAATTATTAAAGTTTCCGGAAACTTATATTCATAGATAGACAAATTTTATTATATATATTTGTGACAGGATAAAGGTTTGAAGATAGCCAGTGATAAGATACTGACTGTGAAAGCAGGTTTGAAACAATATGTATGTATATAAAACTTATCAATACTAAGTTTTAATAGCTAGCAAGATGCTAGTAACTGAGCGCACATAACCCAGAGCTCTTACCCAATAGGCATCCCTTGCAGGAGGGAAAGAGGGTTCCAGCCCATCAACTGATCCCAGACATTCTGATGCTGATCTTCCCCAATATTTCCCTTCTCTTAAGCCATTTTTATACTGTTTTGTACTTTTAAGTGGAGCTTGAGTGACTTCAGTCATATATAACTTCATTAGGATTGGTGTAAATTTTTCTCACTTTGCTTTTAAAGGTATGGAAGAAATTCAGAATGAGTGCTCAGTGAGAGGTGGCTGCACCTCGGATGTGGGTAGCTTTTGGGATGGAGATATGTTTTGGTATTATAATGACATTATAATGAACAAAGTTCAGCTAGAGGGCACAATCTCACCACTGTTATCGAGACAACAGTTGTGATTCATCCTCCTTGATAGTAGCTGTGCGGTTTATCTTTGCCAGTCTTGATAACAGGGATGAGCTGCGGTACCTCCGCACCACTCTGTTCCCCATTTCAAGGATGTTGTACATTCTGTATGTCCAGAGTTGGCCTTGTCTATGGCAATCACATTCTCTTCCCACGAGCAGCAACTGCGTCTTACCTCAAGGCTGTTTAAATATTATAACTTATGTTAAGATTGTAAGCTGAACTTTGGGAAGCAGTATTTTTCCATTCCCCCCATTTCTGTTGGTTTTCATAGAATCATAGAATCATAGAACGGTCAGAGTTGGAAAGAACCTTCAAAGGTCATCTAGTCCAACCCCCCTGCAAGGAGCAGGGACATGCCCGACTAGATCAGGTTGCTCAGATTCCTGTCCAACCTGGCCTTGAACTTTTCCAGGGATGGGGCTTCCACCACCTCTCTGGGCAACCTGTTCCAGTGCTCTACAACCCTCAGTGTAAAAAATTTTTTCCTAATATCCAATCTAAATCTACCTCCTCTATTTTAAAACCATTACCCCTCGTCCTATCACAACAAGCCCTACTGAACAGCCTCTCCCCATCTTTCTTGTAGGCCCCCTTGAGGTACTGGAAGACCGCTATCAGGTCTCCCCAGAGCCTCCTCTTCTCCAGGCTGAACAGCCCCAACTCTCTCAGCCTGTCCTCATAAGAGAGGTGCTCCAGCCCTTTTATCATCTTCATGGCCCTCCTCTGAACCCTCTCCAACTGGTCCATGTCCTTCTTATGTTGGGGGCTCCAGAACTGGACACAGTACTCCAGGTGGCATCTCACCAGAACAGAGGAGAGGGGAAAATCACTTCCCTCGACCTGCTGGCCACGCTTCTCTTGATGCAGCCCAGGATGTGGTTGGCCTTCTGGGCTGTAAAGGGTGCATTGCCAGCTCATGTTGAGCTTCTCATCCACCAGCACTCCCAAGTTCTTCTCCTCAGGGCTGCTCTCAATCCATTCTCCGCCCAGCCTGTATTTGTGCCTGGGATTGCCATGACCCAGGTGCAGGACCTTGCACTTGGCCTGGTGGAACTTCATGAGGTTGGCACGGGCCCACCTCTCCAGCCTGTCAAGGTCCCTCTGGATGGCATCCCTCCCTTCCAGCATGTCGACCGCACCACACAACTTGGTGTCATTGGCAAACTTGCTGAGGGTGCACTCTATCCCACTGTCCATGTCGCTGACAAAGATGTTGAACAGGGCCGGGCCCAACACGGACCCCTGAGGGACACCACTCGTGACCGGTCTCCACATGGACATTGAGTTGTTGACCACCACTCTCTGAGTGCAGCCATCCAGCCAACTCCTTATCCACCAAGTGGTCCATCCATCAAACCCATGTCTCTCTAGTTTAGAGAGAAGGATGTCATGCGGGACAGTGTCAAGAGCTTTGCACAAGTCCAGGTAGATGATATCCGTTGCTCGTCCCTTGTCCACCGATGTCCACCTTTTCCATAGGACTAGAGGACAAATGTAAAACCTCTGAGCATGTATTTTTCCATATAGCATTTCAATAGGTCATGAGCACCTTTCAGCTTGATCTGGTATAAATTCTGAAGAGTCCTGCAGTAATTTTGATCAAAGCCCATGTCCTTTCTCCCCAATGCCTCAATTTGCCCCTGTCTCACTGTGTCTGAGGGCCTCTCCACGGTCTCCAGTAGCCAGACACATATTTGTTATTTTCATTTTGAGTGTTCTGGAAGGGGACATTGGGCAACAGCATTGGGCTCACTCATGAAGGGAGACATGATCGCCACAGGTGAGGTTTTTAGAGACAGAATAGAAATGCCTGCTGATCTTAGCAGACTAATTGTGATAAAATAAATACATTCCCGGAAGTCTAAGGCTGCCATTTCTGATCTGAAACTTGTGATCATTAGCACTCGGGTTGATGTCAGTCTCATTAATGTTATCAAAGTCCCACCAAAGTAAGTCAGAAATGCTTGTGAAAGAGCATCTCGGTCAGCATTACTCTTGTCACGATAGCTACTACCTGCTGAAATTCCACAAAGCTACAGTGAAGATACATTTTTCTAAGGGCTAAGGGCAGGTATGCAATTCCTATGAACAGGAAAGACATCCTATAGTGCAGTCCATACTTGTAATGACTACATTACTCACACAATTATGGCATTAAGCCATTAGTACTTGATCATTGAACAGGAGCAGTTATAAGAAGAGGGAAGAGGCTCTTTTTATATCCTTCTAACTACTGGCTACAAAATTCTTTCAAGAATAAAAACCCTTCATCATATTTATGTATCCCTCCCAATCTTTTCTTTTTTTTTTTCCTGACAAGTTTATGGATAGCCCACAGGTACTAAGCAGAGGCAATGAGGGAAGGAGCTGAGCACTGAGGAGGAAAAGGGGAGAGGACTGAGCAGAGCACTAATGCTTCTGGTGAAGGGATGAGGCTGAAGCAGCAAACCAGAGGTTTTGGGAATTTCAGTCTTAAGCTAGTAAGTAATATCTTCCCTCCATTCCTTCCTACCTTGCATGTGAGGAGCTTCTCTTCAGCATCCTCATTAATTTCCAAATAAAAATGCATTACAGGGACCATTCTGTAGTTACTCCTTTTATAGATTCACCAGCATGGGAATATGACAACATTAGAAAGAGTTTTGCTACAAGGTCTGTCCTGAAGGGCTAGTGGGAAAACAAAGTGAATATAGTGATCCCAGTTCTCAAATAACATTGATCAGTTGGACTTTATTTCTGTCTTTGCTTAAAAAAAAAAAATCATAAGCTCCTTAGTAATTTAGAAGCTAAATACAATTTTCTGAAGGGACTGAAAACTAAGTTCACAAAGTGTTTAGAATGTTAATGAGGCAGGAATACTTACTAGCTGTCCAATTAAGAATTACAAAAGGAAAACATGTTTATTACTGTCCAATCATATAAACAAGACATACTAACTATAAAATATTGATTAATCAAATTACTTATATATATTTATGTATTATCTGTATATTAGAAGATTGTTAAATATACATATAAGTATCTTATCTGTCTATGTATGTATATATAAAACAGCCCCGGTTGGAAGGGATCTTGAAAGATCATCTCATGTGTGTATATAAAACTTCATCTTTTTTTTGTCTACGATATATATACACTCTGTTCCCAAGAGCCTACATTTATTTGAAAATCATTTGTTTTAGTTTTCTAAGTTTCTTAGGAGCAGATAAGTTTCTATGAAAGTTGAGAACCACTGCTTCATAAATTGAACTACATTGTGATGGCTCTAGCTTCACGCTTGAATTCTATACATATTCTCATGTACAGATGGAAAAAGCAAGAGAGTTTCTTTGAGAAAGGAACGCTTAAAGGGTAAGTTGTAGAAGATGCTGAACATTCCTACAGGTTGCATCCTTGAAAAGATATCTTCTCTTCTGTACAGGACAAAGCATATAATGTCTTTCAAATCCAAAGGACTGTCCTGGCATTATTCCTGCAAGTAAATTATGTGCATCATTCCACACATTTCACAAAGTTTTGTAAGGTTGAGTACATACTTGAGCCCGCAGAAGATCAAGAGCTGAATTTATTAACTTGAGTGTATAACTGATATAAATAGTCTGTGAGATATTCTAAGACCTGCAGCACTCATAATTAATTCTTGTTAATATGACTGTCTTGCTTTAGGTCATACAGGCATGCAACCTGACTACTTACACACTCATCTCATTTTTTAAAGTTTAGTTTTTCCATTGCAGATGAATTAGGAAAGTAAGCATATCGAAGAAAATTACATAGATTTCTGTGATGTAGAAAAACTAGATCTAGTGATGTTTTAGGCCCCCAGATTCTCCTATCTGGCTTTCAGTTGCCGGTCCAGAAGTGCAAAGGTTTCCTTTAAGTCTTATTTTTGATTTGTTTGACCCATGCCAGTATTTCATGTATGCTAAGGTGTCCAAACTTGTATAAAAATCCTGTATTTAGAGTTCTGAGTATTACTGAGTTTAAATAATTCACTTAGAAAATTATAGAAATATAAATCATGGAAATTCAAATTCCAACACATATTTTCTACCATAAAAGGTTTGGGCATTTTTTTCATATCACACAATGATCACCAAAAAAACCACGTAGGCAGTAAAATGAGAACTTGATCAATTCAATCTTATTGTAATATGTAACGGTGGAAGGCGTACTCCCAAAAATCTTGCTTTCATTTTTTTTTTTCCACTAAGGATGGAAATTCTCCAAGCCACTGTGTGATGGTCTGAACATGTCTGTCTTGGAGCAACTGCAGATCTTTCAATATGTGACATGTATGTGTCATAGTTCAGCCCTGATCGGGACCAGACTACGCAGTCTCTCTCTCAGTCCCCCCACCCTCTGAGAGAATAGGAGGAGATGATATAAGAAAAACGGCTCAAGGTTTGAGATAGGGTCGGTGAGAAATCCTTAAAATTACCATTATGGGCAAAACAGACTCGACTTGGGGAAAACTATTCATTTATTTCTAAAATTAGCAGGATAATGAGACAGGGAACAAGATAACCTCCCCCCACCCCTCCCTTTTCCCGGGCTTAACATTATCTCTACTACCCCGCCTCCCGAGCGGCACGGGGTGGGGGGTGGGGAAGGGAATGGGGGTCGCGGTCAGTTCATCATGCGTTGTTTTACGCCGCTGTATCATCGTCAGGGGAAGAACTCCTCACATTCCTCCTCTGCTCCAGCGTGGGGTCCCTCCCACGGGGCACAGTCCTTCGTGAAACTGCTCCGGCGTGGGTCATCTCTTCCACGGGGTGCAGGCCCTCTAGAACAGCTGTCCCAGCGGGCCCTCCACGGGCCACAGCCTCCTTCAGGCCTTCACCTGCTCCGGCGTGGGGTCCTCCACGAGCTGCAGGTGGATCTCTGCCCCTCCGTGGACCTCCATGGGCTGCAGGGGGACAACCCGCTCCACCATGGTCTTCACCACGAGTTGCAGAGGAATCTTGGCCAGGAGCCGCATTACTCCTCCCCCTCCTTCTTCACTGACCTTGGTGTCTGCAGCCATTCCTCACAACAGGCTGGCAGATGCCTCTCAAGATCCTTTTTACATCTTATTCACTTCTCATCTCCTCTCCACTTCTTGCAGCCAGGCTGGGCCGAGTTGGGCCCAGTCGGCTGCCCGGCGGGAGGCCAGAGGGTGAGGCCTGCAAGGCCCATGAGGCTCGCACCTCCCCCTCTCTGCCCCCCGCTCAGCTGCTTCACATCTTCTTTCTTTTTTTTTTTTCTGTTTTCCCCTTCTTAAATACGTTATCGCGGAGGCGTTATCACGGGACATTCTGCTACCAATTGGCTCGGCCTTGGCCAGCAGCGGGTCCGCCCTAGGCCCGGCCGAGTCCACTGAACAAAGGGGAGCGACTTCTAGCAGTTTCCTACAGAAGCTACCACCTTAGGCCCCCCCTCACTAACAAAACCAGAACAGTATGGCATGTTGTTTCCTGGTTATATTAATGATCTGTTTTATTGCAGTTCAGACTCTGTTTTGATGATGGAAAACTGTACTACATTTGCTTACAGTTGGCACTTCAAGGCCTCTTTGTTGGTTAAGAGTATAAAAAAAATCATTAATCTTGAATATATTTTCCTTTACATGGTCTATTTTGGCCTGATGAGAAAAATAATCAGGCAAAATCCTGAAGTAGTGATACTTTTAACTGTCTTGTCTCACAGCTTGCTGACTGAGAGCTCATGCCTAAAGGATATATGATCTTGTTGTGCTTTTGTTTAGTGAGGGGGGGCTATGGTGACAGCTTCTGTAGGAAACTGCTAGAAGTCGCTCCCCTTTGTTCAAGGGACTTGGCCGGGCCCAGGGGGGACCTACTGCTGGCCAAAGCTAAGCTGATCGGTAGCAGAATGTTCCGTGATAACGCCTCTGTGATAATGTATTTAAGAAGGTGAAAACAGAAAAAAAAAAAAAAAGAGAAGAGAAGATGTGAAGAAGCTAAGCAGGGGCAAAGGCCTAGAGGGGGAGGTGCAGGCCTTGTGGGCCTTGCAGGCCTCACCCTTTGGCCTCTTGCCAGGCGGCTGACTGGGCCTGACTCAGCCCGGCCTGGCTGCAAGAAGCGGAGAGGAGATGAGCTGGATGATGCAAAGAGATTCTGAGAGGCGTCTGCCAGCCTGTTGTGAAGAACTTTTCTTGTAAGTGGAACGGCTGCAGACGCCTAGGTCAGTGAAGAAGGAGAGGGAGGAGTAATGCGGCTCCTGGCCAAGATTCCCCTGCAGCCTGTGGTGAGGACCATGGTGGAGCAGGTTGTCCCCCTGCAGCCCATCAAGGTCCACGGAGGATCAGAGATCCACCTGGAGCCCATGAAGGACCCCACACAGAGGGAGGTGGATGCCTGAAGGAGGCTGTGGCTCATGGAGGGCCCGCTGGGGCAGCCGTTCTGGAGAGACTGCACCCCGTGGAAGAGGTGACCCGCGCCAGAGCAGTTTCACAAAGGACTGTGGCGTATAGTTGGGACCCCACAACGGAGCAGAGGAGGAATGTGAGTTCTTCCCCCGACCATGAAGCAGTGGAGTAAAACAACGTGTGATGAACTGACCGCAACCCCCATTGCCTCTTCCCCCACTGTGCTGCTCAAGGGTGGGTGGGAAGGTAGTAGAGATAATGTTAAGCTTGGGAAGAGGGAGGGGTGGGGGAGGTTATCTTGTTCTCTGTCTCATTATCCTGCTGCTTGTAGTAATAAATGAATAGTTTTCCCCAAGTCGAGTCTGTTTTGCCCGTAATGGTAACTTTAAGGGTTTTCTTCCCATCCTTATCTCAAACCTTGAGCTGTTTTTCTTATATTATCTCCCCTTATTCTCTCGGAGGGTGTGAGAGAGAGTGTGAGGTGTGAGGGGGGAGTGAGAGAGAGACTGCGTAGTCTGGTCCTGATTGGGGCTGAACTACAACAGATCTAGGCTGCTTTCTGGTTTGGAACAAAATTGTGAAGTGTCCTATGAAATAGTTCTAAGATTGTTTGTGAAATCTGTTACCTGCAGATCAATACTTTGAGCACCATATCAGCCAAATATTAGACCATCAGCTTCAGCAGGCAATGAATGAAAGCTTTTTTCTTTCCTGCTCAGTGGAATAACAGGACAGAGGAAAAAATTATTCTATGGCAAATTGTAAGAATGGGTCTATCAGTCTTGAGAAGCCATCAGCACTCTATCCCAATCTCTATTATATTCACCTTTTTTTGCTCCTGTTGTGTTTATCTAATGATCTATTTAATATTGTCACAATCTTTTAATTTCTTCTGTTAGAAAATAGAACAGAAAGACGTGTCCATAAGGTTCAGTACAAATGCTTAACTCTGTGTTAACTGCAACTAAAGCTTGTATTTTCCCAGCTCCTGTAACCAGCAACTATGTTTCTTAAGAATGGATGCAGAACAACACTATGTGAAAAGGAAGGTTATAATCGTAAAGGAAAACTGAAAAGAATAGTTCAACTGATAAAACAGACTAGAGCTGGATCAAACAGGTGAATTGTCTACATCAACACAAAAATGATGGAAAAGATAAATCAAGTCTCTAATGCAAAGCAGCTGGAAGGGAACAAAGGTCTTACTATGGATTAGAAGTATGAAGTAGAAAACATCAATGAATATTTTAATAGATATGACTGGCCTTTTTTTTTCTGTCTTTCTTGTTCATGGTTATTGTTTGCTACCAGATTGAACTGAGATGGAAAGCAGAAGCTTTTTGTTATGATGCCTTTCCAGATACCATAATGTCTGGCTGAATTCAGATAACCCCTTCTCAGCTGTAATACTATATGGCTGACCCCACCTTTCCAGAGAATCACAGTGTTGATATAAATATTGTAATATTTATATTGTAATATTGTAATAAGCTAGTAGTTTGCCTCTTTCTTGTGTGCTAAAATCTGATGTGGTGAATAGAGAAGTATTCAAAGTCAGTATTTCTCATATGTGCTGAGGCACATGCATTTCTTCATAGATATAAAAACATTCATCAATATTTTTTAATTGAAAGAAAAAGTCTTAACTTGTTAACAAGGCAGAATTATAATGTCACTTTTAATAGACAAAATGCTGATAAGAAAACCAGTAAGATAGACTTGATTATCAGCCTTGCTTAGATTTACATTCATGTAATTTTTAATCAATCAACCTTCCAGGGAAAATTGGATGAGATCTACTTTATTTATCATGATAATCTATATTTTCTAAAAATAAAAACAAATAAACAAAACCACCACGTCCCCCCCTCCAAAACCCAGAAGGATTATCAGCTAGTCTCACCTCCAGAGAGCTGAATAGTGATTTCTTTAACAAAATATTCTGTGTTTGGTTCTTTTTCTTTTTTTTTGCCTTTTCATTCAGGCCCCAGTGAAGGGCACATGACTCAACCTGAGACTCCTTGGGTTGTTGCTAACTGCTTGAGAGACCTTATCTCCTGTTTCTTGACTGGGAAGATCAGGCACATAGAGACTTTTTTAATTCGTAGCTCTTTTGTCTGTGATGTCTCCTTCAAGGTCCCCTTCTCCCTATTGTTGTTTAGAACCAGGCATTAATTTTCTAGTTCCTGAAGAAGAAAATTGAATTTTGGTTTATCTTTGAAGAAGTGTTAGCAGATTTTTCTGCTATATTTTTTTCGTCTTTCAATATCCTTATCTCATAGATTGCATTGGAATCAATAAGCTTTTATTGCTATAATAGTTTGTATGTGTTATTTTATGCATTCTTATTTGCTAAGTAACAATGACATGCTTCCTGTTGCATAAGATGCATAAGATGGGGAGAGGCTGTTCAGTAGGGCCTGTTGTGATAGGACAAGGAGTAATGGTTTTAAAATAGACGGGGGTAGATTTAGATTAGAAATTAGGAAAAAAATTTTTACGATGCAAGTTATAGAACACTGGAACAGGTTGCCCAGAGAGGTCGTGGAAGCCCCATCCCTGGAAACATTCAAGGCCAGGTTGGATGAGGCTCTGAGCAACCTGATCTAGTTGGGGATGTCTAGTTGGGGGTTGGACTAGATGACCTTTGAAGGTCCCTTCCAACCCTAACCATTCTATGATTCTATGATTCTGTGATTCTATGATTCTATGATTCTATGATAACACACAACTAATGACAGCAGTCACTTCAAAGGTCTTACAAAACTGTGGCTGTCATTTGAAAATTTAAATCCTTCTAGGTAGGGAAGATTCCCAAAGAAAAAGTGACAAGAATGTATGACATGCAGCTTTGTCCTAATGCAAACTACATAGAACATTTGCCTGAAGATTTGTTTATGTATAATCATTTAGGTAAAACATTTATTTTGAAGCTTTCAGGGCTACTTTCAAGTCCTAACTACTTCATGAAGTGGAAGTGACCCCCACAATACATGACTGTCAATTTGGATGAGATATCACCTGCAGTCTAACTTCTCACTAAGAAGACAGGCAGCTGTGCACTGACAAATAAGATTACATGTCTTTGCCATTGAAAACCAGATTTTCATGTCTCCTCTAAGTAGTATGTTTGAAAAATGCTTGCAGCAGTCTATCTGACAGGAAAAAATTTGTGACTTTATTCTTCAGGTTAGTTTGCCCTTCAAATTAAAATAGGACTTATCCCTTCATGTTTTAACAGTTGATCTGCAAAATCATTATGAACATTTTTAAGACACTCAGGTATATCTGATCCGGAATGTTAGACAACTAAACTGAAAAGTCACTGTGACTTTGGTATCTTCTTTCTTCTTCCCAGAATATGTCCTCTAAAAAAAATCTGCATATCTTTAAGAAAAGTGCAAGCTCCTTTAATCTAAAAACTGGACATATGGAATTCCTAAAGTTTAATTCAATAAGAAACAAGATTGCATAAGGAAAGTGAAATATTAGCAGAAGTAAAATAATCAAAAACTTCTTAACACATTCTAATATATTTATTTCACAATGCTTAGGTAATCAGGGATTTTAACTATTAGTGTAGAAATGCTGATTTTCAAATAGTAGTGGGTTGATTCATAAAAAATGTTTATTACCATTATTTGATTACTCTGTGTTACTAACTTGCTCTTTTTTTTGAAAATGTTGCCCCTACTGGTATCAAATATTTCAAAGCCTTAGCTCTCAGAAGTACACATCTTCCTTTTTTTTTCCCTCAAATTCAAGTTCTCAAGATGTAATTTTGATTTTTTTTAAAAAATTATTTTGAAATAATCTCTATAAATAGCACTCCTTTTAAAATATTTTGCATGACATGCAAATCTAGTTAGACAGAAAGGAGTATAGATACTATAAGAGTGGAAGGGATAAATTGTTAGGCCAAATAAGCTTCCAAGTATCCACATATTCCTTACTTTGTTAAACAGCCTAAAAGATGTGTTTGACTGCAGGGCACATGGCAAAGCTACAGTAAACAAAGATACTAAAAAAATACAGTTTATATTTCCTCTCCTATCATTTTGACTTCCTGTCTTACTTTAAAAATTTTAGGGCTAAAATGCTTCCTTATCAAGTCAAAACTGAAGCACTGGCAAAAGTCAATTTAGTTATGTAGTTATATAGGATCTAGATCTCAAGGGAGTCTCATAACAGCTACACACCTCAAATCTAGAGAGTTTAAGTCTTTCACTTATTGTTCTTCAGATTTTCTTAACTCAGGAATGTCTTCTCCCTATTTTTTCAGACACTTTTCACACTTTGGTTGTACTTTCATAGTTATCCTGTCCATAAGCTAACCAATTTTTTTCAAAAAATATCACTCTTTATTAAGGAGTTTACAATGACAGCTAGAGACAGGTGGAGACAACAACCACTAGTTTTTTTATGTTGTACGTTACATTGGTCAGTGATTTTTGGAACAAAATAATGTACTGTTTTCTTTGCTCAAGAGCAGACTGACAGCAGACCCTAACCCTGAAGACATGATGGCACTGTACATTTTGGCCTCAAGTGTATAGTGATTTTCTGGACAGCTATGAACAGTGCAGCATCATTCCCCAGTCATCTCAAATTGGCTGTCAGAGCTGCAGGCACACAGAAAAAAACTTCCAGCTACTCTTCTTCATTGACAACTTGACTGTACGCATGGAGTTTGTATTTCTTCACACATGTTTTTTAAGTTAAGTATGCAGGCTTAATCAAGAGATGAGGTGGGTTCTTTAATGGCTGTCTAACATCAGTTATTTCCTCTCTGATATTGATTAATATTCCTTATTCAACACTGAGGCCAAAAAGTCAATGAGATATAGAGAAAAATGTGTTTTCCTTGTATAATCATAAGTTAGAGGACTGGAGAGGATGGAGAAGAGCCTTTGACAAGTTTGTACAGAAGGATTATTTCCTTTATTTGGAGATATAATCAGTTCACCAATTTAGATCTCATATTAGAAATGTCCTATGTTCTTCACTGATGTTTCATTTTCATATAGTGGCCAGAAGTAATGTCCAAAAATAATGCTTTTTATTGACTCTAGTTGGCTAGGAAAATTTGATTCATCCTGGCAGATTATGACCTGGTCACAGCTACCTGTGCCTTTTTCTGACTTGGCCATTGCAATTGATTGATCCACCTAGGTATGAAGCTTCAGAATTCTAACCAGTACTGAACCCAAAGTTCTGACTAGTACTGAACTCAAGGCATTTGATGGCCTCGTTCCAGCTTATCTAAATAGTAAAAACTTATAAAATGAAGACTTCCAGTAAAATTAAATGTACTTTGTATAGCAAAGACAGCTTTCTCAGGAGTCTCCAACTGTAGAAAACACTCATCTAGAGACTAAGGCACATCACATAAGAATTTTTTGTTTTATTCTATTTCACTTTCCTTTGACACAGTCTTCTTTAACTGAGAGTATGTGTGTCCATATGTAAGTGTATAGGTAGATATGTAGATGGATATAGATAAATGTAATACAAAAGATCCCAAAATATAATAGACTAATATCCCACCATTCATGGTCTTGGAAAGAGAAGGAGAATATCTGAGAGACGTTAATCATATTATTTAATCTACCAGAGACAGATTCTTAGGTATTATGGTAGTACCAATGATGAATGAAGTAGGGAAGAGGAGAATGGAATAGGAAGGTTGTCAGAACTTGGTCCTTAATTTGTGATTATTGTGATCCAATAATTTGTTCCAGTAATTTGTCTACATGTGATTCCTCTTGTGCCTCTCTGTCTCTTCTTTGATTGGAAAGGAAGAGTATGAAAAATATTTCAGCCCTCATTACTGGCAGTGCAGACAGACTAACCATCCTGGAGTGGCAGCCAAGGCTCTGTGGTCTATATTCTTGCTACTAACCAGGAAGAAAACAGGAAAAAAGCAGTTCTTATTTATACCTGTACAGATGGTATCAAGGACCGGGAAAGGAATGCAAAGTGCCTAGTAAGGATCTCACCCACAACCTGTAGTGAAAAAAAAAAAAATTAAAACCTGTACACTCTTTATGTCATTGATAAGAATGTTTATTATGCTATTATTATGTTTGAGGTTTTTTGTTAAAAGACAACATGTAACATTTTGGGGTTACATCTGGGCGTGCTAGTAGACAGGCAGCTGAACATGAGCCAGCTGTGTGCCTCGGGGGTGAAGAAGGCCAACAGCATCCTGGCTTGCATCCGGAACAGTGTGGCCAGCAGGAGTAGGGAAGTGATTGTGCCCCTGTACTAACCACTGGTGAGGCCACACCTCGAATACTGTGTTCAGTTTTGGGCCCCTCACTACAAGAAAGATATTGAGGTGCTGGAGCATGTCCAGAGAAGGGCAACGAAGCTGGTGAGGGGTCTAGAGCACAAGTCTTATGAGGAATGGCTGAGGGAACTGGGATTTTCTAGTTTGCAGAAGAGAAGGCTGAGAGGAGACTTCATTGCTCTCTACAGCTACCTGAAAGGAGGTTGTAGGGAGGCAGGTGTTGGTCTCTTCTCCCAAATAACTTGTGATAGGACAAGAGGAAACTGCCTCAAGTTGTGGCAGGGGAGGTTTAGGTTGGATATTAGGAAACACTTATTTACTGAAAGAGTGGTCAGGCACTGGAACAGGCTGATCAAGGAAGTGGAGGAGTCACCATCCCTGGAGGTGTTCAAAGAACGTGCAGATGTGGCACTTTGGGACGAGGTTTAGTAGGCATGGTGGTGTTGGGTTGACGTGATGGTTGGATGTGATGATCTTGGAGATCTTTTCCAACCTTAAAGATTCTGTGATTCTATGATTCTGTGTTTTATATGTGTACTGTTTTTATTTATCATATATCTTTCTATTAAAATTTTGAGGGGTGGATCTGGTATCTCCAGGTAATTTTTTTTTCACTGAATAGAAAATAAACATTAAATGAACACAGATCTTCACTAGCTAGTATTCTGACATGACAGAGTGTTTCACTGTCAAAGAACTATCATTTATGGTGTTAATCATCAGTAATTTTACTAAAATGCTGATGTAATGTGAGCTATGAATATTTGACAGATTATAGGGAAAAAAAGAGCAGTTATTGTCTGTTTATGAAGGTGAATTACCCTGAAAATAAATTGATTTTTCAGTCTTCATAGTGTTTAATCAGCAGACAGAATAACTTATTTTATTGCTCAAGTAAATTATCATATATGAACCTCTTTATATATTGCAAAGATATTCTTAACTCTTCAGTCCCTGCGCTTAATAATCCAGAGCTACAATTAGATAATGATAAAACCAACTCTCTCATAAATAACTTTCCTGGGTGCAGTCACACATAAGAAATTCACTTAAATGTATCTGCAGCAATATGTAACTGCAAGGCCACGCTTGGAGCAGTGTTGCTGTAGATGACTGGATTAGTTCAAAGGAGAAGAGAAAACCGGCTATGTCTGCAGAATAATGTTCTTACTGCTAGCATCTTCCTCTGTTTGATCCTGTCCTTACAAACCTGTAATCAAGTTCGAGGCAGTGTGCTCTTTAATGTGACAATTGAAATAGGCTGGGAAGGTTACCTCAAAACTCAGGTACCACAGGACTGTGCCCTGCAGTGCGGTACGATGCAATTCAGAGAAAGGCAGCTGTAGTGCTGCTTAAATTGTGGACATACGGAATGGGATCAAAACAGTCCAGCAGGCATTGCGGGAATGCTGCCAGGAGGATCTTACAGGAGAGTGTTTCATTGTCACCTTCACTTCATGGAGATGAAAGCTTAGCAGGGAGCAAGTGAATAGTCCTGGTGCTGGTTACAGAAGATAAGAAGAGCTCCTGGAGGGCGTCTGTAAAAATAGTAGGTTTAAAGTCCTAAGTGACACTCGGCTAATTTGGAGGCTTTCATCTTCTGTCTAGATTTTGTTACTGATGATACCTTGGAAAGTAGCATGTTTGTGCAGGACTTGTCTCTCAGTGTTGGAAACTCAATCACACCCTGTGTTGATGTGGGTTGATTAGCTAGTGGCCTTCCACAAAAAGAAAGTAGTCCTGGATATTTTCTGCATGACTTGAAGGTGGTACTTTACTGTGGATGTTCACATGCTAAAAAAGTATACTCAGCATGATTTTAAAACTATATTTCAATGCCAAATTTAGCTATTCATATGTAAAAAGTTCTAATGGAGCACAGTCCAAAACCACTTTTTTTTTTTTTTCCAAATGAAAGACTTCAGATGCATTTATGCTCATTATATAAGAAAAATAATGCTATGGTAATCAGTTATTTATTCTGTTACGCTAAGATTTCAAGCATAACCAGTTCTCTGTTACTGTATCTGATTGAACAGAGTAAACAGACAAGCTGTGCGATGATTTTAAGAGCTCATATTCTCCTGTCCTTGACTCTGACTAAATGGTTAATGGAACTTGAATTGCTACTCATATGGTCAAAGCACATACATATGTGAAGATACAAATATAGAAATTAAGAATTATATTTATATTTCTTGCTGTGTTTCAGAGAAGATAATTCTGCATTTCAAGACACTGAACACTGAAGTAATGCCAAACGTAGATATTAAGAATCAACTCCTACTAAGTGAATGGTACATATGACACTGAGAACAGAGATTGAAATGGGCTGTAAACTTTCTTCTTGCTGTCTGTTTAATGTATATTATTATTCAGTCTATTTATATAGTATAGAAATGTTGACTTCACTGTTTCTGATGACATTAAAAAAACAGGCTTGGAAAGTTGTTTGACAGGAAAGATTGAGAGCAGCTATGATACAGAGACTTTCATCCTACCATACCTGTATTTGCAGACAAAGTAGAGCATGTGCAACTGAAAAGATAATACAGAATTTTGTTGACCTCCATTGTATGCACACAAAAGTGGTGATTAGTAAGAGGGATGGAGAAAGACTTCTAAGAAGTGTTTTCTTTAAAAATACAAATTAATTGTATTTCTGCAGGCTAAATGATTACAGGGAATATTTCCCCCCTTCAGCTGTAGTATGGATTTGAGAGTAGTTTAAATAAAATGCAGATTAACTAAAAGCATGACAAGCCATTTAACTAGATAGAAATTTTTACAAGTTTTAACTTGATGTACTGACTTTGAGAGAAAATGAAATCTTAAACCAAGTCAGCTGTTGGGTAGTTGTCGTTCTAATGCATGTAGCATCCCTAAAAATCGTGAAGAGGGTCAGTTTATTAACAATACTATATTTGTTCCTTCATGGGGAAAGAAGGCAAGCATTATTGCTTACCCATTAAAGAAGTCAGTCCTGAAACATCTCCTTACTGTTGGTTTTCTTTTTTCCCCTAAAACCTGAAGTCTTCGTTTAGATCCTCAAGCAAATTCACATTTTCTTAATTTTTGGGAGATTCTGTTATAGTTATGCTTATTAATCTTCAATCTTGTTGTAAGATAAATAAGAACAAAGTCTTACTCATCTCAAATGGAAAAAGATGAATGAAGTTTGGCATTTCTTCACCTAGATGGCACAGCACAAGGCAATGTGAGTGTTTCTAGGTTAACCAGGGCATCAACATCTAAATCCTACCATCCACTGTGGATCCAAATCCTTCAATACCCTAAGCAGGAGTTATGTCCTAATTCTAGGTTCCAGCTGGAAGTTCCCAAGGTCAGTTTCACAGCATATTGCATATAGGTAGAAGATGCTGTGAATACTTTTATTCTAGTCACTTTCAACACACATATGGATACTCCAGTGCCCTAACACCTGATCTATCTCATAAAAAGAATGATGTGGAAAAGGATTAAAAAAAGTAAAGAGTCACATACAACATTCTGACTCAGATAAAACCCAATTTTGCTTTGACAGGGTGAAATAAAATATAAAGATTTAATATTTGTAAGAGAGATGCTATATGAATTCCTTCGTATTTGTTAATTATTTCATTCCATACAAAGAACTGGGACATCTAAATGACATCAGCTGTCCCACTTTCTGTTTCTTGTCTTTCACTTGAAAGACAAGAAGTTCATGTGACTTAATTATTTAACTGTAAAGAAGTTCATCAAGGTTCCAGTACAGCAAAGAGCAGTCGTATGCTTAAATTTAAGCACCTGCTTAAATTATTCCTCCGTGTGACAAGTGACCTAAAAATGGTAATGCTATTTTGATACCTTGTGAGGACATTAAGGAAGAGCTAGTTATATAAAATAACCTTGGAGAAAGTTATTTATATACAAGGTAATTTTATTCAAAGCATATTGAAGGACAGACAAAAACTGCTGAATTACAAAACAGCAGAGTTTTGTAAACTAAGAAAAATCATAACAGAAGTGTTCAGACTTTGATCATTCTCATAGGCCTTCTTTGCAACTTTTCCAATACAACTATACCTTTTCTGAAGTGGGAGTCAGATGTGTATTCAAATGGCAGGTACAAAATAGTATATCCCTGGATTTGTTCTGTATTCTTATTCTATTAATTTTTAACATTTGCTGGTTTGTTGTTGGTTGGGTTTTTTTGACTTCTACTGAGCACTTGACTGATGGAAAAACCTCATATAACTTTAAGAAATATTGAAGTGAATGCTTAGTATGTAATTTGATACATTTGGAAAAGATATTAGAAGTCTGATCAGGTGTCTGATCAGCAAACTCTTTCACTTCCTGAAGAGGTAAAATTATATCGATACCTAGATGATATTCTAATTGGAGGAAATTGCCATAAAAGGGTGGGAGAAGCAACTACAGCAGTGTGACAAACACTATATAAAGCAGGAATTGAGACCCCGCCTCAAAAATGTCAGGAACCAATTGAAAAAGTAAAATTTCTGGGCACTTGGTAGATTGCTGTAAGTGCAGCGATCCCACCAGACACTCTAAATCAGGCTCAGAATAACGGCAGTAGACTGCCTATGAATTGCAGCTCTAGGAATTCCTAGTGTTAGTGCTTGTTTCCATAGTTCAGTTTTCCATTCCTTTAATTGTCAGTCAAAGGAATTTTGTTCCTGGGAGTTGTTTTGATGTGTTTGTTTAATTTGCCTAACAGCATGACTTGTATTTTTTGTTTCATTGGGAATTTCATTCCATCCCATTTCTCGCGCATGGTTGATAGTTTCATGCATTTTTTCCTGACAAGCAGCTTCTAGGCACACACCCAGCATTTTACAAATTATACATTTATCCTTTCCAACTCTGATTGAACCTCTAGCATCAGTTAACTAATTTGCTACTGCTTCCCAGTTATGCCAATTATTATAAGCCCAGTCCTCTGGGAAGGTGGGATTTGATTGGATATTGTGTATCTGTAACTATTTGGTGATTTTGCCAGGACTTTCTTCTCTTCTGATCATTATTCCATCCTTCAGTG
The DNA here is from genome assembly GCF_036417535.1 of Chlamydotis macqueenii. Classification (NCBI taxonomy): domain Eukaryota; kingdom Metazoa; phylum Chordata; class Aves; order Otidiformes; family Otididae; genus Chlamydotis; species Chlamydotis macqueenii. The sequence goes on from NC_141558.1 coordinate 28,502,189, forward strand.
CTCATGCCTGCTTCACATTTGGTATGTTTTTTTTCACTCTAATCATTTTTCTGTTTCTCTCCAGCCCATGTTTGCCCAAAGTTACTGCTGTTTTGCAGAGTTTGATATCCCCTGATATCAGTAAGCTTGCTGCAGCGCAGCACGGGTGCAGCAAGAATGAACTGAGACATTAGTGTTTTTCTTTCTGTCTCTTTCATTTTTGTTTGTGTATTCCAGTAAGCATTTTCCCTACTCTTTTTTCCTCACTCTCTGTTCTTTTGTCAAATTCTTTCTCTATTGCTCTGATTCTCAGTTTATCCATCTTTTTACATTTTCCTGTTTATGTACTTAATGAAGTTCTTTTAATTGTGCACAGAGAGCTCTTTCATGGGTGGTTTGTATTCGTAAGAGTCTGAAAGACACTCAACTTTAGTTCTCTTTCAAATGAAAGCTGTTTATTTTTGTGGGGTTTTTTTAACTGCTTGTTCTCATTATTGAATATATTTATAAACTGTGCGGTGTAGCATTTGACATATTTATGTATTTTACTTACAGGTAATGTAGGTTTTTCAAGACACGACTGTCGAAATGTCAAGAAGACCAATAACAATTTAAAAACTTAAAGACAATTTCAAATTATTAAATCTCCAAAACTGATAAAATAGATTAAATAAATATCCAGTAGGAAAAGCAAGTAGAAAATAAAATACTTTTGTGGTTTAGTTTTTCTTGGCTAAACTCCATGGCTCGAAGTTCAAAAAGAAATCATTAACTAGTGGGGTCCCTCAAGAGTCTGTACTGAGATTAATACTATTTAATATATTCATCAGTGACACAGATAGTTGGACTGAGTGCACTCTCAGCAAGTTTGCTGATGACACCAACCTGAGTGGTGCAGTTGATACACTGAAGGGAAGGGATACCATCCAGAGGGACCTTGACAGCCTAGAGAACGGGGCCCATGTGAGTCTGATAAGGTTCAACAAAGCAAATGGTAGATGAAAAATTGGACATGAGCTGGAAATGTGTGCTCACAGTTCAGAAAGCCAGTCATATCCCGGTCTGCACCAAAAGAAGCATGGCCAATAGCTCAAGGGCGGTAACTCTCCCCCTCTACTCTACTGTCATGAGGCCCCACCTGGAGTACTGCATCCAGCTCTGGGATCCCTAGCACAAGAAGGACATGGACCTGTTGGAGTAGGTCCAGAGGAGGGCCACAAAGATGTTCAGATAGCTGGAACATCTGTCCCACGAAGAAAGACTGAGAGAGTTGGTGTTGTTCAGCCTGGAGAAGGGAAGGCTCTGGGGAGACCTCATTTCAGCCTTTCCATATATAAAGGGGGTTTATAAGAAAGATGGAGAAAGCCTTTTTACCAAGGCTTGTAGTGACAGGACAAGGGGCAATGGTTTTAAACTGAAAGAGGATAGGTTTAGGTTTTTTTACAATGGAGGGTGAGACACTGGAACAGGTTGCCCGGAGAAGCTGTGGATATTCCATCATTGGAAATATTCAAGGTTAAATTGGATGGGGCTTTGAGCAATTTGATCTAGTGAAAGATGTTGCTGCTCGTGGTGGGGGTGGGGTGGGGAGGATGGAGTTAAGTGGTCTAGATGGTCCTTGAAGGTCCTTTCCAACCCAAACTTGTGATTTCTTTAAGGGATTTGTCAAAAACATACCATAAATCCATTCAGATAGTTGCAATTCAAATGCACTGTTTAGAGATTCGACTGCTTTCTGCATTTATTAGGAGGATAGAACTGAGTGGTACATGACATAGTTATGAAAACTGCAGGTGCACATTTCCTACAAGTCCGACCAACAGTACTACTTTGTGCAGCTTCACCAGCCACGCCTCCCACTAAGATGCACATTATCAAAGCTAAGATGACGACTTCATTTTCAGTGAATAGCATATCTGATCATGAAGGAGTTGGTTTTTACGGTTTTTCATGTACCTATACTGCTTTCTGCAGATTGGCTTATTATTTAAACTTTTTACTGAAGTCTGCCTACTAGCATGCAAATACACTTCAGCTGGTGAGATATTTACAAAAGATTCACTTATTTAGTGTCAATTATTTGTGTAAGCTGGTGATAGATAGCTACTCTCCAGGGAAATTGAGAGTTGCAATTAATTTTGGTCAAATGTGCTATCCTCTGTGTAAACAAGATGTCTTAAGAAAGATTATGGGATATAATCTTATGTTCTTCATTATGCAGGTAGAATTCCTCATCATTGTTGAAAGGTTAAATGCTTTGGTCTGTTAGGAAAGCAGTGTAAGCTGGTGACTGTAGCATTGTTCTGGGAGATGCAAGTTCAAGTCCTAGCACAATTACTATCTTGCTTCTTAACCTTTAACAATTCACATCACCAGTGTTTTCCTTCTTCTTTCTTCTATATTTCAAGTTCCCTTGGGCTGAACATTGATCTTAATTCTCTATGTAGTCTGACAAAAATTCTCATTTTATGTTATCATGTCACACAAATGAATAATTATGATCATTATTCCCATTGGTAGTTTGTTTTAATGTTCAGTCTTTTTCTATATGACCTCTGAAAGCCAAATCTTGTTTTTTACAATTTTGCTTTTGTTAAGTAGTTGATAAAAGAACTTTTCTATTTTAGCACAATTCATGGTGAGGAGGTACATTTAAATTTTATAACTTCATTTCACATTGGTTTAGTTGAATTTTCTTTTTCAGTTCTTTGCGATTTACAGTTTTATTTTAATCCATTGTTTTAGGCTAGAGAGGGGTATGGCAAACTGCACATACTGCTCTTTGTTTAACTTGCATCACTTTACATCAGCTTTTACCAACAGATCTCCCGCTAAACCCATACAGCACTTGACTCCTAGAACTTTTTTCACATCAGACATCAAAGTCATTTTTAATATAATGATTATATTTTATTCCTTTTAATCCTTCAGCCCAAACACCATTATATATGCTGTGCCTATTTCATTAAAAATAAATGAATAAATAAAAAAGCAGATAACAGTAAAACCCAAAGGAATTAATGTACTCTGCAAGTATAGTAAGACTTACTGTAAGTTCTTACTCTTTAATGTGATGAAAATTTTTTGAAATGAATACACAATTCAAGATCTTGATTATGTGGAATGAGTAGGGAAAATAACTGAAAATTGCATGAATAAAGATGTATACATGTATATACACACAGACACACAGACACATATATAAATATATTTAAAAAAATGTTCTGTGTTGTGGCAGATACAAATTATCCAACAGGTTTCACACTTCAGCCAGAGCATTCTCTTTACATCTTGTTGGCTTGGTATTTAAAACTACAGTTTTACAAGTACATGTATGTATCTATTCTTCACTTAAAATGGAGTGACTTCATAAGAAGTGAGTGAATTTAAAAATATTTTTTCATGATAATGACATTTGGACTTTTACAACATCATAAAATCACAGAATAATTCAGGTTGGAAGGTCAAGAGGTCTTTCATCCAAACTCTTCCTCACAGCAGGGTCAACAAAGAATTGAGACCAAGTTGTTCAGGGTTTTATCCAGTCATGTCTTGAAAATCTCCTAGAGTGGAGACTGCACAATGACTCTGGGAAACTTGTTTCAGTATTTAATCATGGTCATATTTTAAAATTTTGTTCTTATGTCAGAATGTCCCTTTTCAACTTATGGTCACTGCCTCTCAACCTCCTGGCATGAACAACTGTGAAAAACCTGTCACCATCTCCTCGTCATCTTCCCTGTAGGCACTGAGAGGCTGCCTAAATGCCCTTGAATCTGCCTCTTCCCCAGACTGAACATGCCCAACTCCCTCATCCTGTCCTCACAGGGCAATTGCTCCAGCCCTTGACAATGATGGATGGAGCAAGTTTGCTAGACTTGCATACATTCATCAATATCTCCTTTGAGGGTCCCAAACTGGACTGCATATCCCAGATACATTGTAATGAAGACTCAATGTAGGGGAATAGCTGTTTTCCTTAGTCAACTGGCCATGCTTCTGTAGACACAGTCCAGGATACTATTAGCTTTCAGTGCTGCCCAGGCAACACTGCTGGCACATGTGTAGCGTACTGTCCACCAAGACCACTAGCTCCTTCTTAGTGGACTTACTGGTAATTTACTTATAGATCAAGTTTTCCATTTCTTCACTTTTTTATGTTTGGGTTTTTTTGAAGCAGAATTAAAATGAGAGGTCCGTTTGGGAAGTTATTTTATTTGAGGAGTGGAAGGCATCTTGAATGACTTAGCAGAGTTATATTTTTCTGCTCAGGATAAATTTCCTGTCAACAATTTTCTCCTTCTGTAGAAACATCAGTTTTTAATTTTTCTGTTCTTTATGTAAAATCTTTCACACCTGGATATACTTTATAAATTCATTTAATCCACTTACGGCCTAGCAGTACTGGACACATCTACTCCTTGATAACTTTCAGTTGGCTCATCAACATAAATTGCAGTCTACATCTTTAATGTTGGTTCTAGTATTTGATTTTACTTTGTTATCAGAATGTGTTAACTTCTGGTCTGTGAGTCTGAGTATTTCCAGACAGGCCTTTGGCAAGCTGTCAGGAGCTTGAAGTTGTGTGAAACAATTTGGTGATTTGATGTGTTCAGTGTTAGTATATATTGTTAACAACTCTGTGTACCAATATAACATTTACCCTAGACATAGGTTTTAAGTGGAAGAAATTAATTTTAAGACAATACTCAGAACTATTTTATTTCATAAAGATTACTTGCTTAAAATAAAACCTAGAGTTGAATGCAGTCTCACAGTCATTGCAGAGAGACGAAGCTTTCTTCCTGAGTCAGGTTTGCACCTTAGACAGGAAGATGTTCCCAGTACAGGTCACATCATTGCAGTATAGTCTTGCTGTGCAGGGTTGCTAAGGAAAGGAATAGGCACGACAAAATAATCCTGACTGCTGACCAATTCTACTGTTTCTATCAGGTAGAGAGAAGTGGTAGCACTAAGCAGCAGCTCTGTGAGTGTGTGTGTGTGTATGCAAAAGGTGCAAGAATGAGAGCTCGATGGGGAGTTTGCTGGAACCTTTCCTCCTCCCTTCTTCTCAGCAAGGTTATGCCTAAGAAAAAAATAACACCCTGATACTGCCTAACTACGATCCCTTTGCAACAGGACTTACTCTTAAAGACCTTTGGATTCAAAAACTTGGAACCTATTTTTTTTTTTTTGCTTAAAATTCACAAAGTACAGTAATGCATTAAGTATGAAGATAGTAAGACCAACGTATTTCAAAAAGCAGATGATCTAGGGAGTTAAGAGTGTTCAGCACTGCAATCAAACAAACCCAATTAATGAGAAATTATCTGCTGGGGTAAATCAGAATATCTGCTCTGAAATATGAAGCAGTGCTGGGTTTTATATTATCTTATAATATGGCCCTGTATAGCTTTATACATTTTGTTTAGTGTAGGTCATTGTGAGGATGCCCAGTGAAGAATAATCATGGTAACTTGTTAATCTTGGATGAATGTATTGCATAGTTTTGTGGCGTATTTGTAGAAAGCTATGCTATTTTTTATCCTAAAGACAACACACTTATCCTATATATACATAGGATTTTTGTTTGCAAGATATTTCAGTCACTTTATCAAGAGTATGTTCCATTTATGCATGTGTATAAGCATTAGTCAGGATGAATGAAGAGTGTTTTATTACATTTCATAAGGCATTTTTTAATATCTTATTTCTAGAAAGGAAAAAAAAAAGATAGTATAGAAATGTTTAAAAGAAGTTGTTTAAAATTCTAGACTTTTTCTCTTTGGAATCTGAGTTTTCTATTTTTATTTTATTGCATACCAAATTCTGTAGTCTAGGAAAACCTGAGAAAAGCAGTGAAGTTTCTTTTCCAGTCACTGCCTAAGCTGCTAGTACAATCTTTGCCCTTGGATCAGAAACTTGACCTCAGCCCAGCTGGAAAATTAGATTAAAGCAGACCTTTAGGATAATCAGATGCCTCACCTGAAATTAATATTACACATGCAACCTGTATGCAAAATATTGTGATCTTGGAAACTTTTGAGTACAACGACAAAATATAGACAAAGACTGGGTTCTTGAAAGATACTTAGGCACTTTAGTGCTCACTCTGCAAAGCCTTAAGGACAAATGCAAAATGTGACACAGGCAACAAAGGTGAGAGTCATAATTGCGAGTGATATGTCTCAAAGTTAGCTGTCCAAATCCAGATTAATCACCCTTAATGACTTTTATGGTCATGACAAGGAAAGGGAACCCCCAAAGTGCTTAATACAGCCGCATCCTAGGTATGACTTAAGAATATGCACTTCATTTTCCTGCATCCCTCAAATTTTCAAATAATATTTTTTTCAATCTCCTTGGTTCATTAGTTGAGAATATAGTTTATAAATACATGACTGACTGAAACTGCTAACAGAACTGTGAAAGAAAAAGGCAGATGAAAATGCTGAAAAACAAGTCTAAGCTGATAAGCATGTGGATGGTGACTGTACTAAAAAAACAAACAAATAAAAAAAAAACCAACCAAAAAACCCCCACATATAGCAGCAGAGACTGAAAAAATCATTGCCAGCTTTTCAATAAGCCTTACAAGAGTTGTCCCTGTTGAAAAGTTCAGATCTTGAAGTACTTACTTAACCATATAAACTTTGTGATCTGAGAGAAAAACAGTGCAGCAAGAACTGGTAGCCACAGGGAATGCCTTGACTGCCTATGGCAACTGCGGACAGTCTGAAGACTGCAGAAGAATTCCATCCTAAATATGTGCAACTTAAAATGATCAAAGAGGATATTTTCCTTTTATTCTTGAATTTTCATTCAGAATTAGTCGCTTACTTTGTATCAAGTTGAATGCTAATAACATACAGTACCATAACAAAGGCTGTGGTTACAGCCAAGAAGGCTTTGTGAATAATGTAAAACTTATAATCCACAAAAGTAATTAATAAAACTACCATAGGGAGAAAAGTTCTGCATGTTTATTCGTTTACTTTAGCTTCCTTTGCTTTTAACAACCCTAGATTATAAATAGTTCACTGTACAGACCGTAGGCTAGTCTGATAAATTTCATGGGTTTGTCATGGGGAAAATATTAAATTTCATGCCTTGTCACAGATTAATGGGAAAACCATATTAATACCATGAAGACAATTTATATAATTTAAACTGAATTCCAGAGGTATGCTCAGAAGAAAAACAGAATAAAGTAATCATTTTCATAGGAAAAGAATGATAGTACAGTGTTGAGACATCTTGGAACTCCTCTATGGTAAAAGAGAAACTTGAATTATACTGGGTTTGTCCCTGTTGTACATGTATACTGAAAAGAAAGGACATTAAATCTTCATGTGCTTTCTGTGTGATTTATCTCCCCTAATATCTAAATGTTTGACTTCTAAGCTAATCATCTGAGGTTCCTTGTATAGTTAGAAAAGAGAAACAGGCATATCCTGAAGGTGATTCCTCTCCCCTGATTCAGACTCGAATTTTAAGACAAGATGAAGTGCCTTCTGTATTTTTCTGGAAGAATCTACTCCAATAATGTCAATCTCACATTTTTTGTGGGCCTGTGGGATGACTGGTGATCTATTCTGTACATATATTTGTTATACAAGATCTTTAGAAAGTGTTGAATAAGGCAATGGTAGAGTAAAAGAACAAAACACAGGGAACTGGTCTTCTCTAGTCATGGGAACAGAGAATGAGTGTTTGTCTGTATTTAGATACCTTCAAGATTGTTAACGACTCAGAAGATAAACTGTATTATAAACATCATAGAAGAAGATTATATTTTATATTACGAAGACTTCTGGAAAAGAGCTCAATGTGGCAAAAAAATTGAATTGTGTATGACTGAAAAAGATGACTGAGTATTTTCTAAATTATTAAGATGCATATGTTTCACACACAATTCCTCCATAAAGACCTCTTATTTTCCTTGTTGATATTCATCAGCGTATCACAATAGCTTTTGGTTTTTTAGTCACTTTGAAGTCATACAAGGTCCAGCATGTATTTTATATCTATTTCTTTCTACTGTACCTTTGCAATATTTAATATTTTCATGTCTTGCTTTCAGCATTACTATTCTCGGGGTACTATCATGCCCAGTCTCATCAGTTGAAGCAATAATCATATCACCAGCAATTATATCTTCCCAAGAAGTATCACCAATTGCCTCATAACTCTCTTTCTACAGTATTTCCCTGACACATTTAATCTCAAATGTTAATCTAGAAAACTGATAATGTCCTCCTGGAGAGTTAGAGGTACCTAAAAAGAGACATACCCATTTAATTTCACCTGCCAGGCCCCATCTTTCTTATCTGGAATGGTAACAAGTTGCTCAATTGCTAATTGATGTTCCAAATCTTCTAATGTCAGTACTGAGCAGTAGTAATAGGCATGGTGCTATTTAACCTTCTGGTGTTAAACGTACTTAATCTTTTTTTTGTTCTCTGCTTTTTTTTCTGCTCCAGTCAGTGCTGGTGTATTATCTTGTGATATCAAATTTCGCTATTCTTTACTGGCTAAGGACAAAATTTTCAATCACTTGAATTGTACTGTATTCCATAACTCATTGCCCTAAATTTACTGTTGATTATAGTAAAACTGCAAGTGCAGCTTAACAGCTGGATTTTAGGTATCCCAAGTGTAGCAGAAATTATCTTACTGCAACCACATATACCTAATACAATATTTACTTCTATGCAAATACTCTCAGATTCTCCAGTTCCTTCAAATATATCATGATAAACTATGACAATACCTTCTCTGGATATTAAACTTATCATTAAATGTCTCTCACCTATGTACTCAATGTGTTAGAAATGGTCATTCGGTTATAAAAATTGCAATTTGTCTTTGCTTTTCTGGTTGTCACTTCCACCTTCAGCACTTCTTTTGATTAAATGGGCTACATCCTCTGCTGCTGTAAGTGGATGAAATATCACTATGTGCTTTACCTTACAAACAATTAGCTTTTTTTTTTTGTTTCACAATCTGCTTTTTTTTTTTTTTTTTTTTTTTTTGAGTGCAGTAGACTGCTGTGTTTTTCTGAATGCTAGCTTCCAGTCCAAATTTGTCAGAACAGGGAGAGCAAGGATCTCAGTTTAGACTTACTTACATTTGTTTTATTTTCTCCTTCAGCCCTCCCGGTTGCCCCAGCATGAGTGATATGCTTACTCAGGACGCAGAATGAACTATAATTCTGCAATAGAGAATAGTATAGAGACTCCATGGAGCTCAATATTGTAACTATCTGCAGTCCTCTCTTTGTTAAGAATTTAAGCTTTACTCTCCTCCATCTCCTTATGTTACCATGAAGCTTTTCCAACATTATTGCACATGCTATGAGTCTTCCAAAATAAGTGAATTCTGTACTCTTATACAGTTAAGATTGATTAGTTATATACATTACTTATATATCACATATTTCCAAATACATCAGATAAATTAGTATGTCTTCATAAATATGACTAGGTATGATTTTATTGAGAAGAGAAGTAACTGAGGGGAAGGAACATTTTTAAAAATAATTTAAACTTTTAATTCTATTATGAAAGTATTATTTGATAACAGCTAGGGATTCTCCCTTTGGGCTTTAATTAGAAGGAAACAGTACTTAAAATCTTTAACTTCAAAAATAATGGGTATTGATGATAACAGACAGCAGGCAACTTTAACATATTTGGTAAAACAGAATTTCTTTTCTTCCTAGGCTGTTTTATAACTCATTATAATGCTTACCTGATAAGCGCTACATTCACTTGTTTCCAAACAAGCCTCTCTTTCTGATGATGTTCTTTGGACAGTAAGCAGAAAACATGGCCAATCTAGAATATTTTCAGTCCTGGAAGAGACATATACTGTCTTTCTGGAAAAACTGAGTAGCATTACCAAATGACCTTCTGCAAAAAAAAAAATTATGGGAAGCCACATTACAGCACCACTCTTACACATTCACTAGTGAAAATAATGCTTATTACTTTAAGATGACAACAAATACATACAATTAGAGGCTAAATGCAAAGAAGAAGATTCACTCATCAAAGAGGTTTTACATAACTGACAAGAGGAAATAAAGCTGAAAAAAAGAAGACTGTGATAAAACATTACAAGAACAAAGATGGAAATACATTAACCCTCTAAGAGCAGAACTCTTAGGGAACAGATTTTCTTTGTTCAAGGACTAATTAACAACTCCTATATCCTATAGTAGGCTAATTTTGTTGTAGTAGGTTTTTGCTAAGGTCAGGATGATGGAGAACAAGACAGAAGTCCATTGCTGTGATGTAGGCTGAAACAAAGGCAGTATCTTTTGAAAGTGCTCTCAAATTATCCATAGTTTCCTTCACCCCCATTCTGCTAAGGAGAGCGATTCTAGATAATACTTTTATCTCTGGCATGGAGCTCTCTTTGTGTTTATCCTCAAAGAACATAGAAGTTTTGGAAACTATTGATGTCAGCAATCAACTCTGGTTAGTAATACTGCCCTGGCTGGCATGTGTAGAGGTTATTTTGAAGACACATGGGAAATCTAGGATCTGCTGAGGCACTGGTAACTTTAGAACCATTTCACCTTTAGCTTTGATGCTTCTTTTCTGTGGAAAGCTCTGTAGTTTGTCAGTCATTCAAAAGGTCTCTGAAAACTTTCTCCAAAAGACAGTTGTCAGAGAGCAACTTTCTCTGCTAAAACAACCAGAGCTAGGAGCTGAACTTTGCATGAAAAAATATTAAGGATAGTTATTCTTTTGTTGTCGGGTGGCTGACACTATAGAGATTGTCTGTTGGGGAACATGCTAGGGAGTTTCACAGTCAAAATGTGAGTGTAGATCATTCTAATGAGTTTCTACAAAAGTGAGGCAGTTTATGGTTTTGTTAGTAAATCGTAATTCTGCAATAATTTTCCTAGGATTTTGGGTTTTTTTTTTAGAGAATGAACTTGCTCTCACATAGTCTGTAATGCATAGATAGTTACGAGGCAAGATGGGTAACTGCTATTATCTGAGGTGGCAAAAACTGTGTCAGTGTGCTTTTATGTGTCTTGCTCTCACGGTAACAAAAACTGAGCAATCAAATATCACTTTTGCCTGTGTGTCTGCTACTACTTCTTCTTAGTCATATGATGCTGATGATGTGTGGTTTACAACACAGGCAGCATTACAGAGGTGTGACATTTATGTTCCCACATGTGATACCAAAGGACAACTTTCCACACACAGGATTAAGAGAAATTCCAAATGTAGTATTCAGATTTTCAGAAGATCCAAGCACCTGTGTGAAGTTCAAGAGCATGCTGCTATACTGTTCTGCTGGCAGACACCTGTGACCAGCACCAGATGTTGTTAAAGTTTAGATAAAAGCCCATTACATTATATTCAGCATCCCTGGAAATTCTAGAGCATACCTACAATGTAAATAGCCAAGATCTTGGAAGTGACAGTGGCAAAAAAAAAAAAATCTGACAAAGAAAAAAAGTCTAAACCATCAAGGAAAGGTCTAAGTATGACAACAATGTGTAAGATAGACTGTATCTTCATCTAAAAGGAAGTGAAGTAATTGAAAGAGAAGAGGACTTATTGAGTGCTTGTTAAATGTGACTGTGATATGTGGATATTTGTGAGAAATGGTACAGCAAAGAAGATGGACACTAGGATCCCATTTTCAACAGAGAGACTACAGCTGTGATAGCTCATTTCTCCCAAAACAGCACATTGAAATGAAGAGGACAAACATAACTGTGACCTGTATTCTGAGAACCGACATTTGCTGCACACTTAGAGCAGACATTCATTCACTACTTCAGAGGTGGTAACGATGACAGCATAGCAGGGCTGGTTGCACCTTTGAAGTATCATGGAAGCCAGCAAATAGGAGTGTGTTTATCTCAAGCTGGAGGGCATGTTTAGAGATAGACTGCACATGATGAATGAGTCAAATTTACCGTGTTGATAGATGACTTGTTGATAGATGAGGTAGAACTGAAGACAAAAGCGGAAACAGCCAGACCAAAAGCAAAAAGGTGTCTAAATTGTTTGGATGGAAGTAGCTCTACAGATGAAAGGAGGCAGCAGAGACTACTGTTTGAAAGAATTGTGGCTTCCTTAACCCACAAAGGTGAATGTTAAGCAGGTAAAATTGCTTAAGTCTCATGCTTTGTTCACAGTCCCAGAATCTCTCAAACACATTATACCAACGATTCCATTATCAGTCTAATTTGATACTCAGTGTCACTGAGATGCTGGTAATAAATTTATAGTATTCATATGACTGGGTATGAAATTAATCTCAGGTCAAATCACATTTTAAATAGCTTCTTTTTTTACTGAAAATAAAGGGAGCTGTGGTTTGATCAGAAGCAAATATGCACAGTGTAGATGTCTGAAGTTAAGTGACTCTGTCTGGAAAGGTAAAAATGTTTGGGTGAGGCACGAGCTCAGTTAGAACAGAGATGGTATAATTCAGTGGCCCAGAACACTGTGTTGTGCTGCCAAAAAATCATTCAGCTGAATATGTACACTTCCTGTAAACAATATTGATGGATTGGATTAAAAATAAGTGTGAAAAAAAGAGAAGCTTTACATACGTGGATAGGCTCTTCAGAGTCCCTTCCCTGGATCACTGGGCGTAAATATTGTGCCTCATGTGGCAAAGACTAAGTAGACAATAATCACTTCTGCAAGATCATAGAATCATAAAATCACAGAATGTTTTGAGTTGGAAGGGACTTTTAAAGGTCATCTAGTCAAACCTCCCTGAAACGGGCAGGGATAAATGAAATGGCTTCAAATGACAGGATTTGAAAAGGCTAACTTGCCTGCATGAAGGGTAAAGGAAAGCACCACCAGAATCTGAATAGAAAAAAAAGAAAAATCTAGTGAGGTCTTTGTCTTATTTATATAGGAAAGTGATTCAAGCTGGAGTGCATGCAGCCATGATATGGATAAGAGATTAAAATTCTATTTGTATAAATTATTTAAAAGCCCAAGTAAGTATCCTTGCTGAAAGAATACTAGATACAATACATAGCATTTATAAAAGAACAGGGGTGAGATTAATCTAATTTAACTTCAAATATGTTGTGTTTTTACTTCATAATCAACGGAGAGGGACAAGTACTTCAGAAATCTTAAGATGGATAGGTCAGAAGACCTATTTTAGGTCAGAAGAATTACACCTTAGCACTGCCATTAGCAGCACAAATATATAAAATAAGGTAGATTAATACCTACCTTATAATTTATACTATAATATCTTATATAAAATAATGTATATGAATATTATATGATTTTTATAATGTTATATATTATTATATACTGTATAGACCAATGTAACAGTATTAGCATTTTTTTCCTCCAAATTTTCATTGAGGTAATTTTTATAATCTGTTCAGCCTTCAGTAATTGACATAGGTTTGCAGCTTGTACATGCCTGTGCACTTAAGAGGCTTTCTAACGCATGTGTGTTCATTGATTTGGCAGGAAATAATGAAATTGTATTTGTAAGTTGTGGAGTAGCTTTGGATGCTGATGATCCAGCCATTCTCTGAATATCCAGATTCTCTTTGGCAACAGTTGTCCAGCCATAACTTTTTGGAATCAAAAGGATGAATTCATGATGCAAAGATTGCTTCCAAATGCCTGCCTAACAGTTTGTGTGCAGGGCAAGATGGAACAGATGGTCTTTGCATGGCAGGAGGTTGCTAGAATCAATTTCACCTCTTTTTGCCAGAACAACTGACGACGGCATTAATTGATATCCATTGTTGCACTTTTAGAAGGGGATAGAGAACACGTAAATTCTTACCGTTTCTTAAGAGACACATGAAATTTCTTATGCTTGCAGAAATTCATAAAAGGTCTGTTGGGAATTGTGCTCTTTTTGTGTAAGGGTTTGTTTTTTTTTTTAAATAAAGTTCCAAGCTTTCCCTTGCCAGGAAAAATATTAACTCTGTTGCATTCCAAAGAGATGTGTGGATCTGTCAGCGCTCTGCATACATCATCAGTCTCATGGAACTGAGATAATTTAGATACAGTGTCCAGTACTTCTGCCTAGATACGTTTAGTGATAGCAGTATAATGTCCACTGTTCCAGTGTAAGAAAACCAATATGGTATTTGATTTTTGTTATTAAAATTGCTTAGGTAACTGAGGTTCTTTTTTGAATTAATATATCTTCCAAAAAAAGAAGAGTAATTAGGAAGCATCAGAAAACATATGGCAAATATCATCATGAACATTGTATGCATCAGCTCCTTTTATTAGGGGATAACATCATAGATCTTTATCCAGTACCTCCTATATGATTTTATGGACACCATATGGAGGATATGTGAAGTTGTGTTTTCATTAACTTTTGTTTAATTATGATGCTAAATTCTATCTCTAATTCTGGAAAATTTGCACCTTGAAGTATTTACCAATAACAGATAGAACAGTATTTGGACTAGGTGTGGATGAGAATAAGGTTTGTAACATTCCCATTTTCCACTCAACTTTGTAATTGGCAATGTCAAGGTCCTGTGATTACTTAATTTCATGGGAAAGGAGCAACAAAAATAAGTTTGAGGGGGCAACATGGGGCAAACACACTGATTTTTTAATGAATTCACATTAAATGATTTTGGCAAAAGCTAGTCAGTTTATTATACAAATATTTGACCTAGATTTTGAACCAGCTCAGTGTCTAAGATTTGCAGTCCAATGTGGAAATATGGTCATGGTTTCTCTAGGAGGTTTCACAGACCATGCACAATACAGATGACAGAGAATGAATCTATGAAGTACTCTGTCAAAAATTGCAGTCAGTTTTTTGGTGCTATATTAATAAAATGTATTATTAAGGAGTTAGTTACAAATGGTTCTTGTATAGTGTCAGTATCAGTATAACACAGGTAAATGAGTCAGTAAATAGTGTCAGTACTCACAGGTAAATAGTGTCAGTGTCAGTATAACACAGGTAAATGAGGGAGGTTTTGAATCCCCTCTAACAGATTTTATGAAGTTTCACCAAAGAAACAATCAGATTCCAACATTAATCTCTTGGCATATGTGCCGTGATAATGTGGAAGTCTTCTATATTTGTAGGTGTAGACAAGTCAACTGCTAGCAATTCTTCATCAAACTTAGATTGTACGTATATAGTTTGCATTTTTTTTCTCACTTATTTTGATGAAAGTAAAATTTCATTTAGTGCATTAACAGCTTGAGCCTCTAAATTAGTTGAAGTAATTTTCTCTAGATGGGACACCGGTGGTTCAAGTGCATAGTGGACTCTAACGACTGTGCCAGAGGATGAGTTGTGGTGCTTAAAAAGCCTTCAGAGTTCAAAGGAGGATGTAAAGGTTTTAATGAGGCTGTGTAAGAAGTTGATAGGATGAGATTCACCAGAGGTCAGAAAATAGTTTCTTCATTTTCTTGAATTAGAAAAAGTTTTAGTCTGTTAATCATAAATAACTTGAAAGTAGCTGCTTATTTTCCTACATTATTCTCATAAATATGTGGAGTAGATAACAGAGATTTAACTTTCGCTGAAAAAGTAATAGTTACATTAATAATAGCTGATATAATGACTGCATCTATTATTTATTTATGAGCCATGAGACAATAGATGCTCTTGGCCTGTCAGTCATTTAGATGTCTCTTTCATAGATAATGTCTGCTGGCTTTCATAGGTTATTTCCAGGTTGTTAACTTTATCGTTTTCTCAGAATTCTACACAGTACTACAAACTATGATTTTTCTTAAATCAAGCTTAAACTTAAGAATATTTTAGCTTTATTCATTATTAATAGCTTGTATACACCCGCTAAGGTTTCTTTGTCTGTTAAGCTAAGAATTGAATTCTGCTAGATGTAAAACCTTAAGAAGTGATAGAAATAGAATATGGAAACCTGACAGGGAAAAAGAGAAGATGCAAAGGTTGACTTCCATGGGAAAATCACTATAGACAGCCTTTCCTTGTCTTATGCAAAAGTAGGAATTTAGGGAGAAAAGTGGAGAAAAGAAAAAAAAAAAAGAAAAAAATGAGAAAGTCAGGGACAGAATATGCTGGTTAAAGCCTTGTATTGGATTTACATGGCAAGGTTTTGGCAGCTGGAGTGGGGGCTACAGGGGTGGCATCTGTGAGATGCCAAAAGCTTCCCCTACATCCAACAAAGCCAAAGCCAGCCAGCTCCAAGACAGATGACTTGCCACCGGCCAAGGCTGAACCAACCTACAATGGTGATAGCACTTCTGGGATAAGATATCTAAGAGGGGGAAAAAAACCTGAGACAGCGGCAGCTGCCAGGAGAGGGGAATGAGAATGTGTGAGAGAAACTACTCTGCAGACAGCAAGGTCAGTGAAGAAAGAGGAGGAGGAGGTGCTCTACAGAGATTCCCCTGCAGCCTGTGGTGCAGTCTACAGCGAGGCAGGCTATCCCCCTGCAGCCCATGGAGGACCCCAAGCTGGAGCAGGTGGATGCCTGAAGGAGGCTGTGACCTCATGGAGAGCCCACACTGGAGCAGGCTCCTGGCAGGACCTGTGGACCCGTGGAGAGAGGAGCCCATGCTCCCAGGGTTGCTGGGAGGACTTGTGACCCTGCAGGGGACTCAGAGTGGAGCAGTTTGTTCTTGAAGGACTGCACTCCATGGAAGGGATCCACGCTGGAACAGTTTGTGAAGAATTGCAGCCTGTGGGAAGGACTCACACTGGAGAAGTTCATGGAGGACTGTCTCTCATGTGAGAGGCCACATGCTGGAGTAGGGGAAGAGGCGGAAGAAGCAGCAGAGACAAGGTGTGATGAACTGACTGTAATGCTCATTTCCCTTCCCTTTATGCTGCTGACAGGGAGGAGGTAGAGAAATCGGGAGTGGAGTTAAGCCTGGGAAGAAAGGAAGGGGGGGAAGGTGCTTTTAAGATTTGGTTTTATTTCTCATTATCCTACTCTGACTTTTGATTGGCAAAAGATTAAATTAATTTCCCCGAGTCAAGTCTCTTGCCCATGATGGTAACTGGTGAGTGATATCCCTGTCCTTACTTCTATCCATGAGCCTTTTGTTATATGTTTCTCTTCCTTTGTCCAGGTGATAAAAGGGAGTGATAGAACAGCTTGGTGGGCACCTAGTGTCCACACAAGGCCAACCCTCCAGAAGTCTGAAGAAGACTGACCACTAGACTGGTGCTACGATACAATATGATCCCAAGGAAAAGTAGAGCAAAGAAAGGACCAAGTTCCAGTTACTGAGAAAAAATCATGACCATGGTATTTTCATACTGGTCTGACCCAACTGAAAGGATGACAACCTACATAACTCCTTTAACATGTAGGGTGAAACAAGTAGGCATTTCTTTATGGGTTAAATATCCAACAGTTTATCTTACATAAAGAGAAGATGGTAAAAATATAATAAATACATATGTATGAAAAGAAAACAACCTGTAAGTATAACAACTTGCATAAAAAAAAAAATGGTTTTCTTTGTAAACAAAAGAAGCATGGCCAGCAGATCGAGGGAGGTGATTCTCCCCCTCTACTCCACTTTCCTGAGACCTTATCTGCAGTACTGCATCCAGCTCTGGAGCCCCCAACATAAGAAGGACATGGACCTGCTGGAGCAAGTCCAGAGGAGGGGCACAAAGATGATC
Source organism: Chlamydotis macqueenii (assembly GCF_036417535.1). NCBI lineage: Eukaryota > Metazoa > Chordata > Aves > Otidiformes > Otididae > Chlamydotis > Chlamydotis macqueenii. Next base: position 28,519,802 of record NC_141558.1, read on the forward strand.
AGAGGGCTGGAGCACATCTCCTATGAGGACAGGCTGAGAGAGTTGGGGCTGTTTAGTCTGGAGAAGAGAAGGCTCCAGGGGGACCTTATAGCAGCTTTCCAGTGCCTAAAGGGGGCCTACAAGAAAGATGGGGAGAAAGTCTTCAGCAGGGCCTGTTGTGATAGGACAAGCGGTGATGGTTTTTAAACTAGAAAGAGGTAGGTTCAGACTGGATATAAGAAAAATGAATTTACAGTGAAGGTGGTGAAACACTGGAACAGGTTTCCCAGAGAGGTGGTAGATGTCTCATCCCTGGAAGCATTCAAGGCCAAGTTGTATGGGATTCTGATGCTGAAGAGGTCCCTGCTCCTTGCAGGGGGTTTGGACTAGCTAATCTTTAAAGGTCCCTTCCAATCCAAACTAGTCTATGATTTTATGATTTAGCCTAATGAAGCCAAGAAATAGATTTCTATATTATTTTTCCAGTTGTTGTGCTTTCTGTAGCTTAAGTTAACGTGTACTTAAGAGAACTGAGACATAGGCTCGTTAGCCACATAACATTTAATTCACTGCACTATTCAATGCACTTTCATCTCTTAGGTTTGCTTGCTGTACTGTAATTTGAATCATTTTCCCTTAGATTTCCAGCTTAAATCTTCAAATAGCCAGCTGCGGTTTTCTCTGATCACACTGGGAATGGCAAAAAGTGGATTAATTCAAAATTTGCCATTCCTACTCATTTGTATGCATCAGGAAACAGAAAAGTGCTCTTCAGGACAATATTTTATGATCACATATAAACTTTTCATAAATATTTGTGCAAAATCTATCCAATAATAGATAAGGAAAGATCAACATGAGCTCAAACACATAAGAGTCGGAAAAAATAGGTATCTTTTAAAAAAGAATGTTATTTTGTGTATTTAATATATTTCTTATTTTGCTTTGTGCACAACATCTGGAGTACATCTACAGTAGCTAATTTCTCTCATAAACTCCTTTGGCTCATTGTTTTAAGTCCATCAGAGAGAGATGTTTTTCAGATTATCCCAAAGAGATATCTCTTTTTAAAACTGTAAATATAGTTTCTTTCTGATAGGTTCCTGTATTTTTTGTTCTTCATATGAGATTTGGTTTTTAGAGTTATTAATTATTTTTCAAGCAATAGTTGAGGAAAATAAATCGTGTGTAATTCTGTATGTACAAAATTAAAGTGAAATGTTATCATGGTAAGTCTGTGCTCAGTATGAAAAATCTGGATGATGCATAAATCCTGTTAATTGCTCTCAGCTCAGACCAGCAAAGAGTATTTAACCACAGCAGCAAAACTTGAAAGTGCAAAACAATATCCAATTAACAGAGATAAATGTACTGTGGAACAGAAACATGAGAAGTACAAATAAAGGAAAATGAAACTGTAAGGTGTTCAGAGGTTTATAAAAGTAAAATGAGGAAACTTCACATCAAAACTTAATATTTGGAAAAATAAAACATAACCAAATGAAAACCCTGTTTACCTTAGAGAAAAAAGAAGAGGAAACAGTAATCTGTGACATATGTAAATTTCAGGGATGGTTCATGGTTTATATAAACAGAATAAGGACAAAGTCTAATTAAATCTAACTGTTGTTGATGTGAAAGGGAAGCAGCTCCATTTAATTTTTCCCAACTGTGGAAATTACAAAAATTATGATACTTACAGCTGAAGTAAACATTTTACAAAAAAAAAACAAAAAACCCCGAAACAAATAAGAATATTTGCATATAAAAGCACTTTCAATTTTTTAGTCTGCTCAGTCAAAAGCCACTTAGGTACAAATAAATAATTTTATAACAACTTAGGAGAAAAATTCCATAAGAATTTGAACAAAAAGGACAACAATAGAGAAATACAATTCACGTTTCCTAGAGGAGTTAGATTTGTTTGTTTATGCAAAGATTCTACAGACAAGTGGATTTTTTTTAGAATATTTTGCAGAATCACTGAACCAATGGTTGAGGTAGGAACAGATCTCTGGAGAATATCTTGTGCAAACACCCTGCTCAAGCAGGGCCATCTAGAGCCAGTTGCCCACGACAGTGTTCAGACGGCTTTTGAATATTTTCATGGATGGAGGTTCTACAACTTCTCTGGGTTTGTCAGTGCTTGTATCTTTGTCAGTGCTCAGTCATCTACACAGTGAAAAAGTCTTTCCTGATGTTCAGACAGAACCTTCTGTGTTTCAGTTTAGGCCCATTGCCTTTGGACCTGTCACCGGACACCATTAAAAAGAGCCTGACTCTGTCTTCTGTACATCCTCCCTTCAAGTATTTTTACACATTGATGAGTTCCCCACAAACTTTTTCCTTTCTAGGCTGAACAATCCTAGCTGGCTCAGTCTTTCCTCATATGTAAGATGCTCCAGTCCCTTAATCATCCTTGCAATCCTTTGGTGAACTTCCTTCTTGAAACTTTCTGTCAGGACTCTAATTTAACTGGAAAGAACAGTATTACTATGATAGATTTTTTGAAATTTGTAGACTATAGCACATTTAGAAATATGGCTATCACGTCAATCATTTGAGTTCCTAAGAGCTCATAACGTCCATAATCTGGATCCTTCATTAACTTCAGAACAACTAGTTAACCATGCCACCACTATGTTAAGGATTAAAAGTTTCTTGGTGTGTTAGTGATAACAGCTATGTTGTTCTGTGTCAAGGGTCGTGAGGATCTTCAAGTAGTGAGGGCAGATCACTCTTGGTAAGAGAGATTGGCTTTTGGGAGGGTCTTCCAGGACTATGAGGATTCCAAACTGTGGCCGTCTGTAGTAAAAGCTGTGAAATCTTTCATTTTCAAAAACACTTTCCAACGTTGCAAGTTCCAGTATCCCTGTTAAGTGACAATGAGGAAAACAAAGATCTATCTGCTACAGAAATGTAATAGTTTTCATTTCATATATATCTCATATATATATAGCATATCTAGTAGAAGAAACCTTTATTCTTCCTCAAAACCAACTTTCATTTCCTGAAACTGAAGAATAAACAGAAATGTCATGCAGTATCTTTGCTGTCCCTAATTTATTTTGTTCATAAAGTATCAAATCAGTTGTGATTGATAAACTGCTAAGATTTAATAAATAAGTACATAAACATCCTGAGGCACAGCTCCTATTGTACCAGTTGATGCTGGAGAAGTTATGTACCTGGTATCAGCAATCTCTGTAAAAAAATATTTGTCTCTTATCAGTATTCTTTCTTTTTGTGTTTTATTTTTTTGAACTGCAACTCTTTCACTAAAAATAATAGGAAACAGGCTACATGGAGATAGCATTTATATGTCTTTAAAATTCCACTTGTCATAGTCTTTAAAAATATACGTCTTTTAGCCTTGTTTCTCAAACAAATATGGCTTCTGTAATTACACTGTACGTTTGTCTGTCTCTTTTCAAATCTACCCACCCATTTGTCTTCCTTTTGATAAACTGAATCTCTTGACCAGGTTCTGCCAAATTTAACTGAAGTCTCATAAATTCACATTAATTTTGTGATGACTGGTAGCAGGATATATGCATGTGGGAGGGAGGACAGGGAGAGAGATGGAGAGAGGGACAGGAACAGAGATATGAAGACTGAACTGGGTCTCCTACTGCATGGAAGGCTGAGCTGAGAGTTGATGGAGATGGGAAGTGGAGGAAGCTGGAATAAGGGAAGTGATAGGAGGTGTTGCAGGACTATATAGGCAGTATGTGAACAAAAAGTTAAAGGAAACAAGACTTTGCCTACGTGATGTACCAGCCTAATCAGTCCAGTCTCCACAGGGTTATTAAATGGCATGGTGTCATGATTTGAGATTTCCGGTTGATTATATGTCTTTAACAGGAAGCAGAATATAAAGTATTCTATGTACAAATACAGTATAATTATTACATTGTGTGTCTAAGTGGTGAAGGCTGAAAATAAATAAGTGGTAAAGTGCTGTCCTTTAGAAGATGAAAGGTGTAAAATTCCTATGTATCATAATGTGAAATTCCAATGTAAAGTGTCAAAAACACTTATCTCAATTTGTACTTTTATAATAACTAATACTTAAAGTATTGATTTGTTTTCTTTCTTTTCCTTTTGATTAAGCTCCAAGTGGAATATTTTTTGTACATTTGGGCTTGTACACGTTTTGTACTCTTTATGGGGCTGATACACACTGGCAGCTACAGCTGAAAAGTCAAATTGAAACACAGTTACTGTTTCTTCAAGGAGTTATTTCACATGTCATTTAAACATTTTAAATACCAAAGAGATGGCTTAATTCCTTGGAGTGAGTATAAATCAAATGATATAGTAAAAGTGTCGACATTAAAGTGAATAGCAAATGAACGTCAAGTGAAAATCAGATCATTTAAAATGCAAGCACAACTCATAACTATGAAAGCTGAAGATAAAAGCAGTGGAAGTGCACAAACCTACATGTCCTTAAAATAAAGTTTCAAGAATCCATATGTTACAAGGATAATGTAGCACCACACATCCATTCCTCAGTGATTTATATCAGAAGTATATGAAATACATACCAATGCGTCTATAACCAACTTAACCTAAATCTCTGGTGCATGTCTTTAACTGTCTTACATGCTCCTTTTAATGTTCAGTGACTTGTTTATTCAAACCAGATTCCTGAATGTGCTCACTCTTATGGTGTTTTGAACAGAAATAGGGCAAGGCTGTGCACAGATATTCTCCTTGTCGTTCTAGATGTGTTGTTTGCTTTTTTCTCTAATGGGGATGGGAATACACTTCACGACAAGAAAACTGCACCAGGAACAGTGAAGCATTGCCTTGCATAAGGAGGCAAAAATGCTGACATAACACCACATGTAACTCTCTCTTTGTTTCCTCACCTCAGGCTAGCTCTTTGATGAAGCAAAGGCCAGAATTCTGTCTTTTGGGGACTCTCAGATGCATTATATTGAATTAAGCCTCAAGGCTATTTCATATAAAATCTGAAATTAAGACTTCAATAGTGCTCAGTCAATTCCATAAAGAGTCAGTTTCTTCTAAGCATATGTGTAAGGCACACAGGAAACAGATCTGATACTGTTTAAAATTGTATTAAGTTTGACACAAAAGCTGTTGGGCATTTATTGGACTTCTCTATACTTTGTGCTTTTTATACCGGGTTCCAATACAACACTTTCACTGATTTTTAGCAGATACTAAAACATGCATTTTTTCTTCCCTCACTGATATATGTCTTTAAGATACGACTACTCTGCTATGTTTTCTCTGACTTTTCAAGCTGAGAAGAAAATCCCCAGTGGTGACCTTTTCCAAACATTTAATAATTTCTTCAATATACCAGGCATGGATTTAGCAACTGATCAATCTATTTAGCTTTTGGTGAAGCAAAAATTAAGAGTCTGTAACAAAAGTGGTCCAAGTGGTGAGATCCATGCCTGAGATAAGTATTTGTAGGACTCCACAACCAGAGGAGTCTTCCCCAAATATGCCCTACTGAAGTTGGTAAGAATATACAGAAACAGAGTCTCAGCCAAAAGCAGTCAGATGGCAGCTGTTGTGCCATTGCTGGTAACAATCTGCAACATTTTTGTCTTTCTATTTCAATTCATAAGGCAACCGCAACAGGATACAACCATCATCACAATGGGAATCCATTCTACAAGAGTAGGTTGCAGTGACGCTTACCTTTATGCAAAGTGATGTATTTGTTGAAATGTAAGCCTCCTGGAGAAAAAGCAGATCTTGTTGTGGTATGCATTAGTTGTTTAATTAAGAGACCTGTCTTTAGCTTCTTTGTATACAGTCTTCCTCATTTACACACCAGTTTTGGCTCATTCATTTCTCACATGGTGGGTACACAATGGATGTCTTGGGGATCCTCTGGTTTGCTTTGCCTTGCAGTCTGCACATCTGAGGTTTGACAGACCATGTCTGTGCTGCAAAAATAAGTTGGATTCAAGGCCAGCCCCACCAAGAGCAGTATACAGTTTAGAGAGCAACCAGTCAAGCTGGGCTCCGGCACAGCCTCCAGCACAGCTGGCTATTGAGAATTACTATATCATCAAGCATACCCAGATAGCCTGTTGTAGGTCACCTGTTGTGACAGGCAGGTGGAAAGGTGGTAGAGGGAAAGTTGAACATATTTTCCTTGTTCAGAGCAGGCTACACATAGATCTTGTCCTCCCCATGCACATCCTTTCTGGGAAATATATATGTGATGTCACCTTGTATTAGAAGAGAGCTATGCAGGTAAGAAACCCACAGTGTCAGTCCTTGTCTTCTTGGGCAAAAGCAAAGCAGGGAAACTGCTGACTGACAGGCTGCTTTGCTGCATAATTACCCTCTTTACCCACACCTTAAAACAGCTCTATGTATGTGTTCCCAATATCCATAACAATTCTGTGCACTAGCTCCTGATTTACCAGGAAGTGACTACTCATGGTGGATGTAAGGAGAGTCCCTCAGAAAAGCCATTGATTAAAAAGACACACAAGCAATACTTATAGAGTTTCCAAAACTTTTTTCCTTTTTTTTATTTATTTATATTCTCCATTGATTTTAACTAAACTCACTCAAAGTGAAACAGGGTATGGAGAAATATTATTAGTTGATAACTGAGATCGGGATTTTAAGTTAAATATCTGTTACAGATGTTGAAATATAGATTATAAAGGCTAACTGTAGGCACAGAGAAAATGTTACATGCCATGATATTTCTTCATGCTGGTTCAAGAGGGAAGCAGCCATGCTAAAATATCACCAGCAGGTCTACTTCCATAGAAATTCAAGTCAGGAAGTTGCTGGGTCACAGCTTTGCTCTCAAGTTTACATCTACAGGGTGCCAAAGTCATGCCTACTATAAGTCATCTTCCCTGTGTCACATCAAATATGAGTATAATCTGTTCAAATATGGATTTGAGACTACCATATGCCTATATGCAAAACCAAGGGAGAAATATTTAAAGCAGTGGTAATTTAATGTATTCATTTCTTTATATTGCTTAAATATTCATACATCCAAAGCTCTGGGTGCACATCCAAAATATTAATAGAAAATCCAGGAACATAATGAATTCATATGATATATGTCTCAGAGCTACTTTGTCAGAGGAAACCACTGCATTCTAAAAGCTTTATTGCTCTCCAGAGTAGTTTGATTTTTCTTACTTTTTCTTTGACCTAAATGTTAGTAGAGAACTTTAGGAAAAGAACTTTGATTTTTCAAATACTCTGTGTAGCTTTTAACAGAGAAAAAAAGAGAGGAAGGAGAAGTGAAATGGAGAAAGGAAGAGGGTAGAGAAAACAGAAAGTGAAAAGTGAAAGCAAAGGAAGAGAAACAGAAAATAGAAAAAAAAAAGAAATAAAAATAAGAAAGGGAAAAGAAAAAATAAAAAGAAAAGAAAGGAAAAGAAAAAGGAAAGAGGAGAAGAAAAAAAATAAGAAAAAGGAAAAAGGAGAAGAAAAAAGAAAAAGGAAAGGAAAAGAAAAAGCAAAATAAAAATAAAAATGAAAAGAATAAGAAAAAGGAAAAAGAAAAAGGAAAAAAGAAAAAGGAAAAAGAAAAATAAAAGAAAAAGAAAAATAAAAGAAAAAGAAAAAGAAAAAGAAAAAGAAAAAGAAAAAGAAAAAGAAAAAGAAAAAGAAAAGAAAAAGGAAAAGAAAAAGAAAAAAAAAAGAGAAAAAGGAAAAGAAAAAGGAAAAGGAAAAAAAAAGAAAATAGAAAAAGAAAATAGAGAAAGCAAGTGCATGTGCTAGTTCAGTATACTTAACAGGACAAAAATGTATGCTCTGAAAGACCTTGTTATTAGGATAGAGCTTTATTATCCATTAGACAAGTTCTGTGAAAAACACATTTTTTTTTAAAAGCCTTCAATCAGGAAATTTGAAAAACAGTTTACGATCTCAAGTCTCCTTAAAAAAAAATTTTGTCTGACCTGATGAGACAAATCAGGACCACAGTGGTGATTTAATGGAGTAATCAGCAATGTGTCAAATCTGATTGATGCGTCCCTTCAGAAACCTGACAGGTGATTTGATCCCCACCAGCAAAGAAAAATCTTCCCCAGAAGACCCTATTGCTAACACAAGCTGTGGAAAGCTTTTTCCAGTCAATTGTTTTTTATTTTGCCCTTGCATCGAGGTGATTTTTTTTTTGTCCAACTCCTTTGCTTTGACTTGATTTGAATAGTATTGTCCTGACCTAAAGATGTTATTTATGACAGAACATAGCTCTTACCTTTCAAAATGTCAAACGTTTTATCAGGTGATGAAAGTTATTACCCTGCTAAAGGTAAATTAAGAAGGTAATAAATGTAACTTGCACAAAACACCTGTTCTAATAGCTATAAATGTATATTTAAAACAATTAAATCCACACTAAGGGCCAAGAAGTACAGTTACTTTCTTTCTGGATTTTAAGTGAGTTACTGTACAATGACTGCAGAGAAAGGCAGAGGCAAACAACAGGCATAAACCAATTAGGGACTCATTTCATTTCAAAACAGTTACACATAATTTCATGTTAAGTGATTATTTGGGTTTATAAAATACGTATATTTAAAAGTTTTATTGAAAAATTTCATAAAAATTATGTTTTTAACTTGGGTCATTTGAAAACTACATGAGTTACCTTGCTGCTTACAAATCTGTTAACTTAAAAGGTCTCTATCCTCTCTGCTTTACAGCCCATTCACAGCCTTACACACAGAAATCAACTTTTTAAATAATTACTGTAATTTGACATACCAGGCTACAGATATAGTGGTCCTTTGTGTATTAGTAGATGTCATCCTTGCTAAGGCCAGGGACATTGAAGGCATTATAAATAATTTACTGTATCAATTAATATTCAATGTTATATAATCAGGAAGTTAGCATGGGTGCCGGGTGCATCATGAAAAAAAAAAAAAAAAAGCAGAGTGTGAACACTGTCAGCAGCACAAACGAGCTGGCCGTGCTTCTCCTCCCTTGTCAGGGCAACTCAGTGAGGCTCTGCAGCTTGCTGTGATGGAGGTGTGCACGCAGAGGGAGATTTCAGGAATGCAGAGGTGAAGTGATGGTAGCAGCAGCATCCTCTCTCCCAGTGCTGCCCCCCAAACCTGGTGCTGTGGGGCAGAGAAGAGACAGCACATTGCCAGCACTGCCGTGCAGCCATCCTCTGCTATGGTTGTCCATCAGCATGATTTAATCTCCTACCAGGTTGTGTTGGGAAGAGCCTGAAAAAAGCAGCTCAGTATCTTTACGGTTCAAAGATGGAGACATATTCTGCTTCTTGGTCTTTCTGGGTGCTCCATTTGCACTCAGCTTTTGGTGGTGCAGCTTTTTCAGTTGCAACTAACAGTCAGGAGCATTAGCTATGAGGGTACGTGAACTAGAGCATGATCAGTGATGGATATGAGTGGGTAGGTAAGCTGGTAGGTAGATTTGCAACAGGAAGGAAAAAAAGAGTCAGTTTAATATAGAAATTTTATTTATATAAATTGCTTCCCCACATAAGATCTGCAAGTAATTTCCATTAGAAAAGCATGAGCTTACAGGGAGAATTGCAAAGAGAAAGCAGAACATAATTTCTTCTATAAAAACTTAGGTCTACACACTGGTGTTTATTTTTCTTTATGAAGTATAAAAAAGTCTGTTTAACCTCTAAGAAGTTGAATAAGATAATTATTTGCAATGCATTAGCCGTAATATGAAATTTCATATAAAATATGCGTGATCTGAATCAAGAGCATGTAAGGTCGTTTCTTTTTAATGGTGTCAGTTCATAATTAAAATCAACACAAGGGATTTCTTTTTGGAGGATGGGAGCTACTCTTTAAACATGTCTGTTACAGATCTTGTGTCCAATCCCAATCTGACTGCTTTATTAAAATGTATTTGGTGTGCTTCTCTAACAAAAATCAATTTTAACACCTTTCTGCAAACAATTTCCTTCCTGTAAGAATAATTTTCATTTGTAATTATAAAATTATCAGTGTAACAAGATACAATTGGAGTTTGAAGAGTATAGTTTATTTTTAAATTACATTTAATGAATAATTGAAATTACATTAATCTAATGAAAATTAATTTGAATTTATGATTGTTTCATTTAAATTTTTATTAAATCCATTTAATAAGATGACATATGATGAACATAAGATGTTCATCACAAGAATACCTGTACATGTTCTACAGCTTGAACTTGTCATTAAATACGCCAAATGGGATCAAAACAGTCTGATCACTTATTTCTGCTATATCTCCTACATTATATACACATGAATGTGGTCAGTTAGATGCCTACAGTGAAATCTGGTTTCTATTAAAATCGAAGACACAATTCCTAGTGATGTAAAGAGGTCAATACTTTGTCCATGGAAATGCACAGCACAATCAACTAGGAAGGTCTTTGAGAAGAAATGCTGCTTTCATCTCTTTCAATTTATGCAGCTCCACTCTGAACGATAATGATGACCCTTGGCCCTTGTTAGCATACACAGAGTCTGACAGCGTTCAGCATTTTCTCAGCAGCTTACAAGTACCATGGCATAGCCCCAAACCAAGAGCCTATTAAAAGTTCATGTATGGCTCCTGTTGGTTGTGTGTATATGAGATCAGATTTGTTCTATTAGCCCTGAAAGTCAAAGGAAGACTTAGCTTTTGAAACTACTGGAAGTAATTCTTTGATGATAAGTACATAATGCTTTAAGACATTCATCTGACACAGCTTTAACCATGCATAATTTGAGTCTCTAGTCCAAATTTTCAGTTTTTTAAATTTTCACTGCTGCATCTACCTTACAAAAAAAAATGTTAACGTGAGATGATTTGGGTTCTGGAGGTTTCCCTTTTTATGTACTGACTAAAAGAAAAGTTCAAATGAGTGATTGGATTATATGTCCGTCGTGGTTTAACCTCAGCTGGCAACTTAACACCACACAGCTGCTTGCTCACTCCCCCTACAGTGCGATAGGAGAAGAGAATTGGAAGGGCAAAAGTGAGAAAACTTGTGGATTGAGATAAGAACAGTTTGATAACTAAAATAAAATAAAAACTCAATAATAATGATAACAGTTGTAACAACAACAGCAACAACAACAATAATAACTTGGAATAAAAAGGAAAATAACAGAGAAATAAAACCCAAGAAAGACAAGTGATGCAAATGAAAATAATTGCTCACCACCAACCTACCGATGCCCATCCAGTCCCTGAGTAGCAGCCCCCCTGCCAACTTTCCCCCTAGTGGTCAGTTGGGGTGAGCTGTCCCCGCTGTGTCCTCTCCCAGCTTCTTGTGTTCCTCCAGCCTACCTGCTGGCAGGGCAGTATGAGAAGCAGAAAAGGCCTTGACTCTGTGTGAGTGCTGCTCAGCAATAATGAAAGCATCCCTGTATTATCAACACTTTTTCCAGCACAAATCCAAAACTTAACCCCATATTAGCTAATATGAATAAAAATTAAGTACCCCAGCCAAAACTAGCACAATGACTAATTTTAAATAGCCTTGACTCTAAGAGACAAAATCATCATAAAGGTAACTAAAATTTCCAAAATTATTATCAGTTCAGGTGCTATCAGGTTTCCTGTGTCCAACTTCAGATATCACAAAGTCCTATGAGCTGCAGAAAACTCCACTCTGTGAGGCATTGGGGCATGCCAGTTGGCTGGAGCTACCAGTGGGCACAGTCTTGCGGTATTTGAAAGTGCTGCATCAAGGAAGTAACTTCTATTCAGGATGCTGAACTCAGTCAGCTTCTTAAAAAAAAAAGAACTGTAACTCCACAAAGAGTTAAATAAGGAATGGTTTTGCTTACAAAATTGGGACAGAAATGCTTACCTCCAAATTGGCTATTCTGGCCATGTAAATAGTAATTCTGGACTATAAAAACAGTACCAGTGCCATTCTGAGACAGATTAAGAAATTATTCCAATGTAGATTAAGGAAATAAACAATCTGATTTCTGGATATTTTTAGGTTTATAAACTGCAAGATGTTGAATATTCATCCCTGATTCATCAAAAAACATCTTTAAACTTGAGGAAGCCAAGACTATATCCCTAAATTATTTTGATTTTAGGGAAAATAGGGTTCAATTTTTATTTGAGCTCTGTTGGTAATGAAAAATAGATATTCCATCATAAAATTAACAACATTACTATGTGTGGCTTGAAACTGTCATTAAAGACACTTTTTATTTTATGACTACATATCAAATTAATTTCCTTTCCTTGGAAAATCTCTCTATTTGAGAGAAAAAAAAAATTGATAGATTAGGAAAAAAGATTTATTTGCAACTTTGGTAACTAATTTACTACGGGGGTGACAGCATCGGTGGACAAGGGACAAGGGACGAGCAACTGACATCATCTACCTGGACTTGTGCAAAGCTTTTGACACTGTCCCGCACGACATCCTTCTCTCTAAACTAGAGAGACATGGGTTCGATGGACGGACCACTCGGTGGATAAGGAGTTGGCTGGATGGCCGCACTCAGAGAGTGGTGGTCAACGGCTCAGTGTCCAGGTAGAGACCTGTCACGAGTGGCATCCATCAGGGGTCCGTGCTGGGCCCGGCCCTGTTCAACATCTTTGTCGGCGACGTGGACAGTGGGATAGAGTGTACCCTCAGCAAGTTCGCCGACGACACCAAGTTGTGTGGTGCCGTCGACTCGCTGGAAGGGAGGGATGCCATCCAGAGGGACCTTGACAGGCTGGAGAGGTGGGCCCGTGCCAACCTCATGAAGTTCAACCAGGCCAAGCGCAAAGTCCTGCACCTGGGTCATGGCAATCCCAGGCACAAATACAGGCTGGGCGGGGAATGGATTGAGAGCAGCCCTGAGGAGAAGGACTTGGGAGTGCTGGTGGATGAGAAGCTCAACATGAGCAGGCAATGCGCCCTTGCGGCCCAGAAGGCCAACCGCATCCTGGGCTGCATAAAGAGAAGCGTGGCCAGCAGGTCGAGGGAGGTGATTCTCCCCCTCTACTCTGCCCTGGTGAGACCCCACCTGGAGTACTGTGTCCAGTTCTGGAGCCCCCAGCACAAGAAGGACATGGACCAGTTGGAGAAGGTCCAGAGGAGGGCCACGAAGATGATAAAAGGGCTGGAGCACCTCTCTTATGAGGACAGGCTGAGAGAGTTGTGGCTGTTCAGCCTGGAGAAGAGGAGGCTCCGGGGAGACCTGATAGCGGTCTTCCAGTACCTCAAGGGGGCCTACAAGAAAGATGGGGAAAGGCTGTTTAGTAGGGCCTGTTGCAATAGGACGAGAGGTAATGGTTTTAAAATAGAGGGGGGTAGATTTAGATTAGAAATTTGTAGAACACTGGAACAGGTTGCCCAGAAAGGTGGTGGAGACCCCATCTCTGGAAACGTTCAAGGCCAGGCTGGATGAGGCTCTGAGCAACCTGATCTAGTCAGGGATGTCCCTGGTCCTTGCAGGGGAGTTGGACTGGATGACCTTTGAAGGTCCCTTCCAACCCTAACCATTCTATGATTCTATGATTCTATGAATTTGCAGCAAGACTGTATGGCATAAAATCTTCATGGTAAGAAGTCTGCATAGTTCACTACTGCTAAAATTGTAATCCTGATTAATTATGTTGTATCATATGTAATTATTTAAATTCAGAAATCTATGCATAGAAATGACCTATATTTTATATACAATTGGCACAGAAAATATTAAAAAAAAAAACAAAACAGAAAATGTCTTTAGCGTAATATTTAAACACAAGCCTAGGAGACAGATAGTATATTCTTACTTAAATGAATTTATTCACTGTTTTGATACTGATGGCATTTCTGCATTTACAGAAAACTAAAAAGATTCTTGTTCATACTTTTCATAAGACATCCTCCTTGGACACATTCAATTCAAGTGTGCCTTGTTACATATTACTTCTCTATGAGGTTTACTTAAGGTATGTGAGGTGCTCTAATACCCTCACCTGATAGGAAAATATAAACCAAGATAATAACTGTGAGTGACAAGGTCGTTGCTCATATTCATGTCCATCTATTAGGCTCACTCAAAAAAAAAAAAATCTCAGTTTGCCGGTTAGCCATAATTAACAATCACAGTTGGGTAGAAAATAATAGAGAAAAACCTTAAATCTATACTTGGTAAGCAATGTAATTTTTCAAGTTTCTGACAAGAAATAGGTTCAGAGATCAGTTTGTCATATCATTTTACAGGATATAATGAGACATTTCTTCCTTCAAGGTTATCATATGCCATATGTCTTGCTCTATAGGTTTGCCAAAAGTCACTTAATGCCATATGTCCTAAGCCATGTGTTTTTCAAATAGTACCTCAGCTGTGGTAGACATTATCTGATGAAACTATTAAGAAAAAGCTAATATTTGTGCTTTGCTGCTATCAGAGACTCCATTTTTCTGTGCAAAGTAGGTATCATGAGTAGGTATATGTGTATTTTAAACCTTAATATTGACTGCTCCATAAGACAATTTTAAGTGACATGCATAGTTCTACCTCCTGTAGCACTCTCAGCAGACGGGATAGCTTTGTTTGCACATGCAGGGGAATACCAGCCCAAACAGGCCACTCCATCTTTTCCTAACAAAATTTTTAAAACTTCAGAAAGTTGATAAACCTGTCAAAATGTTGTTTAAGAAGAAATGTTTAATCACAAAATGTTTACAGTGTAGTGAATAGCTGGGAGGAGTTGAAGGAGGGGAAAGCATTCTTCATCTGTAGTTCTTTCTTTCTGTTAGGCAGCTGCCTTGTTGAACAGTTCCAGGAAAATTCATAAATGCCAATCTTTCTGAAAAAAAAGTTTGTCATGTGCCGCTGTATAATACTCGTGACCCTTTAAGCAAGACCTTAACTTAGGGCAGTAGTGCACCAGGCCATGCATGATGTTAAGCTGTTCTTATTGACTTAACCACTGTCTTTCTCAAGAATCTAAAATAGGGATCTGTGGAAGCAAGAAGCATGTTTGGGCAAGTATAGTACTAGATATTGTTTAAAATCCTAGAACTTTGCCTTAAAAGTTATAATAATTGAGTGTATTTTACTACAAGTTTTCTTCTTAATTTTTATGTTACTAATTTTAAATGTTATTACACTTCATAGTTTTACCTTATATCTAACATATAGCCTAAACATTTGTTTAAATAACTTTTAAAGAAAAGCTTGTTTTGAAACCTTGGAAAAGATGAAAGATAGATACAGCAGTTGCTGTTGCCAGTGATCTAATAATAAGAGCACAATAGAGATCTCCACTTACGCTTACATTATACTAATTTCTTCTTTGGTTTAGGCAGATCAGTTATAGTCTTTGAATTAGGAAAAAGAGCTGAGATAATGTTACTTACCGGATGCTGTATGGATTATTTAGTTAATGGTTGGTTAGCTATTTTTTTTTAAGATGGAGAGCTCTATTTGGGTACTGAGTGCTACTTTCATGAAGAAAAATATGTTAAATGCTTACTAAATGGCAGTGCTGTGGTAATACATCTGTTTGGCCTGGAGTTACAAAATCATTCTTTCCCTCCCATTCTAGGTCTCACAGCATTCACAGTGTTGTCGCTCCAGAGAGTGAAAGTGGGAGGCATGTGTGGCCATCACTGGGGGCATCACAGTTCTGGAAAGGCTGAGATTATCTGGCAAAAATACAGCAAGCTAAATGCTGTTTATATACACTGGCAGGAAAGAAATTAGAGTATTGGAAGAGAAAGAAACTGTGACTAAATTGTGACATCATTTTAAATCATACTCATGTACTTTTGTCCTGTGTTTACAGTGCAACCAGCTGTCTAGGCAGGGTTGATCAGAAGTTATGCTCTCCTTTTTGGTCTTGTACCGCATACGGGCAGCTACAGTTAAAATTTTACTATTTTCAGGCTGTATTATCCCTCTTCAGCTTGAACTGAACACCAAATATTTACTGATGTACATCCCAGAGAAAATACTGTTTTGAAAGTTGGAGACTCTGCTCTGTAGTAGCCTCTGTAACGAATGCATGGGGAGCAGATGTTCCAGCCCCAGAACCGCAGTTTTCAGTGTCACACAGTGGATTTATTTTTTTTTTTTACAAATTAAGGACAGAATTCAATTCTATAACAAAAAAATCTGAACTAAGATGCCCTTAGGTATGGAAGTCTCCACTATTATGGTCAGTGGCAGTTTGATCAACATGGCCAGCGGAGCCTGCAGAGGAATTTGTTTAACCAGGTCTCAACGTTTATTTAATTTCTTATTTAAATCCCCTGACTGCATTGACTAGATTTTCACTGATTATAACAGGAATTAATATCTTTAGTGTACTTGTAGATATTTGCAAATAAATAGGTAAATACAAAAAAAAAAAAAATCCCTCTCTTTTCATAAGGGCACAAATCAATTCTGTAAATTGAGGTGTTTTGAGATGTCCAAGAGACAGTCCTGGAAATCCCACTGGAATTCAGGGATTAGATGGTTAGGTCAAGAGACTGGATAGATGCCAGTATCAATTTAGCTGAAAAAAAAAAACAAAAACCTTAAAACTTCCAAAACCTCAAATAATAAAACTGCAAGTGGCAATGAGTTTTTGAGATTATGTTGTGTAAAGCACCTACAGTTGATTTCACTGGAAGTAGAACCAGCAAAAGACTGAAAGGGAAAACTACAAAGAGATTTCATCCAGAATAAATTTGAATCTCAGAACAAGGCCAGATATGATGTCCTGGTTTTGGCTGGGATGGAGCCAATTTTCTTATATGTAGCTGGTGTATTTTGGGTTTAGTATGACGTTTGGTATATGAAGCATGTTGATAGTACACTGATGTTATTAGTTGTTGCTAAAGAGACCAAGCACATTTTCCAGCTTCCCAGGTTCCATTAATGTGCAGGTGCAGGAAGCTGGGAGGGGTATAGCCAGTACAATTGACTCAAACTGGCCAAAGAGAATATTCCATAGCATAGACGTCATGCTCGGTATGTAAGCGGGAGTTGGTCAGGGAGCAACTCTCTCTCACTCCTTTGCTTGCTGCTCTGTTTCATTTCCGTGATCGCTGCTTGGGACAGGCTGTATCAGTCATTGGGTCATTGGGTGGTAAGAAATTGTGCATTGCTCATTTTGTATATTTTATTATTATTGTTTGTATTTGTTTATTATTTGTATTTTTTTTATTATAATCTTCCTTTGCTATCCTAGTAAACTGTCTTCATCTCAACCCATGAGTTTTCCTTTCTTCCCAATTCTGTCTCCTATCCCGCTGGGGAGGCAGAGGGGTAGCAAGCAGCTGCATGGTATTCAATTGCTGATTTGGGTTAAACCACAACATATGGGAATACATAATGTCATATGGGTATTTAAATAGGGGCAATAGTTCTTGTAATGTTGTTTCTCTTTTTTGTTTTTTCTAGTGAGAATGCCCTTCAAGTGACAACAATAAGCAATATAAAGCATGCAGTAGCTTGCCTCCTAGGAAGTCTGTTGTGGACAATTGTGAGATGAAATAGACTACCCTGACCCAGTTTTCTGTAACAATTGTAGAAGGCAATAAATCTGAGCTGTCTTGGTCTTCAAACTGCTAACGAGAGGGGAAAAAAAGATGAAAATTCAAAAATCTATATTTTCAATGCACATGTCTAGTTGTATGAAATCATCATAATTCTTGTACAAAATCACAGCTGTCAAAATTCAGTAAATGCAGCTCTGTTATAACATGTCTTCTTCTACCCAAATAAGAAATTAACAGGCCTTTACAAGGAAAGTCAACAGAAAATTTACAGTCTTTTAAAAGAGAGAAGTCTGAAGTCTGCATGAAAAAAACCCTTCATAAAGCTTGCTGGAAATCTCTGTTAAGTTACTACAGTTGTCCAAGGATCAAAATCATTTATTTAATTAAAAATTACAGAATATGTTCATCCCTGTACTGCATGGTACAGGATGCTTCAGGTATCATAAGCCAGCAGACTGCTGATTAACAGACTACGTAGCAGCAAATTCATCAGTGTCACAGTAGCATCCCAAACACAAGCAGGTGATTGTCAGTGTTTTTTGATTGCTAATGCGGTTTCTGGCATGTTTTTGACTAGCATGACTCTCTCAGACAACTGATTGACATTCTTAAAGTTCGTGGCCAGTACAATGATTTCTAGACCCAGGTAACTACAGGCCGGTCAGCCTCACCTCTGTGCCTGGCAAGGTCATGGAGCAGATTCTCCTGGAAACCATGCTAAGGCACATGGAGAGCAAGGAGGTGGTTGGTGACAGCCAACATGGCTTCACCAAGGGCAGATCGTGCCTGACCAATTTGGTGGCCTTCTATGACGGGGTGATGGCATCGGTGGACAAGGGACGAGCAACTGACATCATCTACCTGGACTTCTGCAAAGCTTTTGACACTGTCCCGCACGACATCCTTCTCTCTAAACTAGAGAGACATGGGTTTGATGGATGGACCACTCGGTGGATAAGGAGTTGGTTGGATGGCCGCACTCAGACAGTAGTGGTCAACGGCTCGATGTCCAGGTGGAGACCTGTCACGAGTGGTGTCCCTCAGGGGTCCGTGCTGGGCCCGGCCCTGTTCAACATCTCTGTCGGCGACATGGACAGTGGGATAGAGTGCACCCTCAGCAAGTTCGCTGACGACACCAAGTTGTGTGGTGCCGTTGACACGCTGGAAGGGAGGGATGCCATCCAGAGGGACCTTGACAGGCTGGAGAGGTGGGCCCATGCCAACCTCATGAAGTTCAACTAGGTCAAGTGCAAGGTCCTGCACCTGGGTCATGGCAATCCCAGGCACAAATACAGGCTGGGCGGGGAATGGATTGAGAGCAGCCCTGAGGAGAAGGACTTGGGAGTGCTGGTGGATGAGAAGCTCAACATGAGCAGGCAATGCGCCCTTGTGGCCCAGAAGGCCAACTGCATCCTGGGCTGCATAAAGAGAAGCGTGGCCAGCAGGTCGAGGGAGGTGATTCTCCCCCTCTACTCTGCCCTGGTGAGACCCCACCTGGAGTACTGTGTCCAGTTCTGGAGCCCCCAACACAAGAAGGACATGGACCAGTTGGAGAAGGTCCAGAAGAGGGCCACGAAGATGATAAAAGGGCTGGAGCACCTCTCTTATGAGGACAGGCTGAGAGAGTTGGGGCTGTTCAGCCTGGAGAAGAGGA
This sequence comes from Chlamydotis macqueenii, assembly GCF_036417535.1. NCBI lineage: Eukaryota > Metazoa > Chordata > Aves > Otidiformes > Otididae > Chlamydotis > Chlamydotis macqueenii. The sequence goes on from NC_141558.1 coordinate 28,538,878, forward strand.
GGCTCCGGGGAGACCTGATAGCGGTCTTCCAGTACCTCAAGGGGGCCTACAAGAAAGATGGGGATAGGCTGTTTAGTAGGGCCTGTTGCAATAGGACGAGAGGTAATGGTTTTGAAATAGAGGGGGGTAGATTTAGATTAGAAATTAGGAAAAAATTTTTTACGATGTGGGTTATAGAACACTGGAACAGGTTGCCCAGAAAGGTGGTGGAGGCCCCATCTCTGGAAGCTTTCAAGGCCAGGCTGGATGAGGCTCTGAGCAACCTGACCTAGTCAGGGATGTCCCTGCTCCTTGCAGGGGGGTTGGACTGGATGACCTTTGAAGGTCCCTTCCAACCCTAACCATTCTATGATTCTATAATTCTATGATTCTAGACTGTCAGCTTTCTACATTTTGGGGGTTTTGGTTTTGCTTGTTTATTTTTTTTCTGGAATCTGTGTCAAATGAAAAAAATATATAAGAAATAAAAATCATTGGTCTGACATTTGTTTTTCAAGGAAATTTGCATTCCCTTTATTTTTTAACTTTTTTGCCGCTCGCAACACGGAAGACTTAAAAGAACATTGAGTTAAACATTTAACTAAATATGTCAATAAAAATATAGAGCTGCAAGACAAGTATCATCACAGTTTTAAAAGACATCCAAAGGGTAAAGAATAAAAAAAAAATCTGGGGCTACAGTCAGAAGTGGCAAGTTGCAGCATTTTCGGGAAAAATATATATATAAAATAACCTTGCTGGATGAAAAAAATCTTAACTTAAATATACATATATATATTTCCTGCAGAAACAATCCTATCAGAATATGCAAACACATAAGACAAGAAATTGTTTATATGTCTTAAAGATAAAGATTAAACCCTATTTGGACCATGTCAGAGAAGCATGGAAACCCCATTGAAGTATGATACTGGAGCATTATTCCATTTTGAGTATGACATGAAAGCAACGGTCTGACTTCTTTTTGTTAAAATTGAATAGTGGTTTCACAAGAATAAAGCACTGTTCTGTCTCCTGTTCAAACTTGAGCCTCGTACTTTCTGAGTTCTCCAGTAGTTTACATAAATATAGTTACTATTCTTTCTTTAATAGTCACTTCACAACTCTTAGAATCACGGGTCATTTGTACAGCAAGACTGATTTTCTCAGATAAAATTTGGAGTTTGCCTAAATACTTTCTGTGGGGAAAAAAAAAGGACGCTGGAGCAAATCTCTGTGCATTTGTTCAGCATGCTCTGTTTAATTCTCACCACAAGTCCGTGCAAGGATGATTTTCAAAGCAAAAGATTTAAGAGCCTGGCTAAACTTTCATATACCCATCTATGAATATGAACCTCTGCTCTGTCTCACACAATAGTGGGTAGTCATAGAAGCAAGACACAGGAAGCAAATTGTTTTCCTGGTAAAGTCTCAGAAGTATTCATTCCTTCTTTTCCTTTCTCTGCACCATCAATTTTGGATGTTGGACAAACTTAGGTCTTGTGTATTGAAGTCAAGCTTCTAGCTACTACATCAGTCAAGCAGTAAAATTCCCATGGAGCTACTGCAAAGTAGGTAAGGTGAGCTGCGTTTCCTTCTTCTGTTGCAATACCATTCATCATTAATAGCCTATGAACATGTATGAGCAAGTTCACAGATTGGAGAGTTACTCTATGCTTTCAACAGAGTTGGGCAGGGTTGACTGTGCTTTGTTACATCTTTATGGTTTTCTTTGCAAACAAAGACATATAATTGCTTTTAAAATGAAAAGTAGGACTTAAAACAAGAGCAAGTTTTTCTTTGCACTTAGTCCTAAGCACCTTAATTAGCTAAATTTTGCTTTGACTGTGGTAATGCTGCTGTGATTATTCTTTGATTCAATGATACACTGAGTTTGAAGTGTAAAACAGATAGTGCATGTGAGAAGAAATTTTGCTAGTCTGAGCAATTGAAATTAATTAATTTCACAGAACCTTACCTCAGAACAGCCTTACATATGACAACCTTCATTTCATTATAAAGTCTAACCCTGCATCACTGAAATATTTTTATATATTCTTATTTCTCTATGCCTTTTCAGTATTTTCAGATTTATTTCCTTTCTATATCTAGAATGTCTAATATATACTGTTTTCACGAAGTTCTCAGTATTTTAGAATTAGTGGAAATAATTCTTATAGATTTGGGGGAGATTGAACCAGCAAAAATCTAGTCCAGGGCTATAATCCTTGAGAGCTGTCAAAAGTAATAATAACATGCAAACCACTGAATGTAATTGTTCTTAATATTTTCGTAATCTGAAGTCACTACAAAAGCTTGCACTGTATTTATATTAAACCACAATGGCAGATGGACTGTCTGCAACTGTTTGCATAGCTGCAGTATTGCAATCCTTCTTAAGATTACAAAGCTTTGCTGACTTTCTTTGGTGAATGTAAGTACATATGACTTAGATGTACAAAGCTATTTAGGACTGTAGCCTGTATTTAGGTTCCTGGTTCCCATCAGTTGCTAGAGGAACTAGCCACCTAAATGCATAAGGGGACCTGTGCCTGCGGTCCTTGAGGGGTCACATTATAAAGTTTCTTGTAGTCCAGAGGTCCACTAAAGTACTTTTAGAACACTTCTGATAAAGCAAGGGGACGAAGGAAGATATATTTCTTTGACATGAAGTCCCTCTTTGCAATCTGCATCTGGCTTAGGTCAACATAGTTGGGTTTATTCATCCTGAAGTCTTGCCCAAGACTCCAGTAATGTGATCATTCTACATCATAAAATATTTCAGCCTACCTTCCTTAACTATAGACTAAAGGTAGGGAGGGATACGTAGCCTTTTGTATATCATGTCCTTCGAGATTTCTAGTACCACCATCAAAAATTTACACCCCTTGGTCCTTGCTCTTGTAAGAACTGAGAATACATTTACTTTGAATTTACTCAGAAAGTCTGTAGACAGAGTGTACTTGAAACAGTACAGAATATAATTATTTCAGTCTTCAGTACAGTTAATACCTTTGCCACAAAAATGACATGTATCTGTGGTCTTTTGCTAATCCTGAAAATGGGAGGCTTCCCACCAGACAGTAAACTGTATTTCCTCAGAACCTAACTGTCCTAATTTACAAGGACTTCATGAAGTTTCTGCAATATAAAAAAAAAGCAACAGCTATAATGAATATCAGCCTAAACAAGACTTTTTAGTTCCTTTAGTTCCTTGAAATTGACATGTGACTTTTTTGAAATGGCATTCACTTTTTTTTTTTTTCAATGTAACCATTGCATTACCACAGAACATAAAATTCAGATGTCATGGATCATATTCAGTACTAGTAAGATGTAAATTTATTTCTTCTTGTCTTTATTAGGCGTGATTCTGCAAGTGGAGTCCCTCATTATGGAACACGAAGGTTTTGCCGACAAATAGTATTTGAATCTGGCATATCTGGAATCATATTGGCAAAGCTCACCAGTAGTATCAGAAAAATATAAATATAAGTAATATCAGCTTATTTTACTTTGGAAAAAATAATTCACCATTACATTTGAGCAGTGCCATCTTTTACAGCAGGGCACACATTTCCATCAAATAATCAGGTTTTTCTTTGTCTTAGCTACAAATTTTGTTGATGTTGTTGACATTTATAAAACATCTATAAATTTTTTTGCTGGTTTTTTGTTTTGTTGGACAGCATGTGTGTATTCCACATTCCCTCTACTCTGCAGCAAGTTGTCTATCTCAAGGTGTTGCAGGGATATGTTTTTTATCTATCTATTCCTTATCTGTCCATTCCTTTTAAATCAGACATCTTATCCTGCGACTTCAATGTATTAAAGGTTCTCCAAGCTTCTCAGAGCTTGCAGCCCTCTTACCCACTGCAGATAATTGGATTTGACCCAGATTCTAGACTTCAGCATGATGATTGATGCTCTGTTGTCTGGGCGTCATCATACTCTCACGACCTGTGCATCCAAAACTTGACCTTAAGCATGCTCTCTGTGCCAGATCCTACAGTATGGGACTGTCTTGGTTTCTGCTCACAAAGATGTTTATTAAGAAACTGCAGATTTCTGTTACTCTGTAAAAGTGGTGCCACCTACAGCATATGGTTGAGAAAGCCATCTTTCCTCCTCCTGGCCACTCCATTGCCATCCCACAAACACTGTGAGAATCTTGCAAAGTTCATGTGACATGAATCCCCCCTCATAGAGGTCCTCTAAAAATCTGGACACCCTAGATAGCTGGGTATTTTTCCTTCCCCTGTTGTCAGTATGCAGAACTGAGTGGGATGAAAAACCTCCTGAAAGAGATTGGTGAGGAATATTAGTAATCCTCAGGAAGTGTCTGTGTCACCTCATTGACTGTAGAGGGAGTGCAAATAATTGCTTAACCTAGCCACAGCTTTTAGATCACCAAAATTACATAAGATAACTTCCATCCTTACTTAGATATCTCATTTTGCTCACTATTTTCTGTTGCCTTTATTGTGACTAATTTATATAAATGAACCTAAAAATTTATGGGAGCAGAATCTCCCACAATAATGAACTGAATGAATTCAGTAATTAATTAACGATGAGTGCATCCATCTGCAAATAAACTGGATCAAATAATAGGTAAGTCCCTGTAAGAAAAAAAAATAGTTATAGTCATCAAAGATAGATGAAAGTTAAAGTGCTTTTTTTTGGTCATTTGAAGGAAAATAATATATTTTTATCATGTTTCTTACACGAAAATATCATTGAAGGGCAGTTACATAAATTACAAAAAAAAAAATCTACTACCTACAATGGTTTACAGTATCAATAACTTTAAATAAATGAATAATGAAATGCTCTAATATGCTATCCATATGTTTTAGAGTTACCAGTAGCAACTTTTTGCCATGTGGATCATATAAGAGTGTTGATAAGATCAACATGCTGACATGGGACTTCTACCTTCCTTTCTCAGCACTAAAGGATTTCATTCAGAAAAAAAAAAGAAAAGGAAAAATCTCCTTGGTTTGCTATAAATATATCTTCTAATTTAGAGAATAGTGACAGATGAATTCTTCTTTTATTTTCAGCGAATAAATACTGTAATCATGAACACTGTTTAAGCATATCAAAGATTTTAAGGAACACTAATATATCTGTGAAAACAATCTATTTCTAATGCATTCTCTAAGTGCTGTAGGCAGGCTCTTGCAGATGCACTTGTAAAGTTTGTGAGTATTTTTTTGAGGCCTCTTGATTATTAACCTCAATGACTTGGCTTCCATTCATACAGTTATTTATTTTGTGGACTTGGTAACAATATATTGTGTTTCTTCAGCAAGGCTCTCAAGTTTTTTAGATGATATATTACGAAGTACCTTTCCAATTTTCATACTGCTGAGAAAAACAGTCTTTTTCCAGAGAACTACCTTTTAAAGGTAAAAGACATACATTATCTATAGACAGTTTTACTTGGACTCCTTGAGAATGATAGTAAACTTTTAAATGAAAAAAAAAAGTTCAGGAAAAAAAAAATCACAACTTACATTGTCCATAACTGTACTAAAAAGAAAGTGATATTTATAATTCATGTCCATAATGTGAACATTCATGAAACATGGTGTCGTAGATCAGCCCCGACTTGGACTAGACTACGCAGTCTCTCTCTTACTCCCCCCACCCTCCGAGAGAACAGAGGGAGATGATATAAGGAAAAATGGCTCAAGGTTTGAGATAAGAACAGGGAGAAATCCTTAAAGTTACTGTCATGGGCAAAACAGACTCGACTTGGGGAAAACTATTCATTTATTTCTAAAACTAGCAGGAGACCGAGAACAAGATAACCTCCCCCCACCCCTCCCTCTTCCCGGGCTTAACATTTTCTCTACTACCTTCCCCTCCCGAGCGGCACAGGGGGGAAGAGGGAATGGGGGTTGCGGTCAGTTCATCACGTGTTGTTTTATGCCGCTACTTCATCATCAGGGGAAGAACTCCTCGCATTCCTCCTCTGCTCCAGCGTGGGATCCCTCCCACGGGCCACAGTCCTTCGTGAAACTGCTCTGGCGTGGGTCATCTCTTCCACAGGGTGCAGTCCCTCCAGAACAGCTGTCCCAGTGGGCCCTTCACAGGCCACAGCCTCCTTCAGGCATCCACCTCCCCCAGTGTGGGGTCCTCCACGGGCTGCAGGTGAATCTCTGCTCTTCCGTGGACCTCCATGGGCTGCAGGGGGACAACCTGCTCCACCATGGTCTTCATCACGAGCTGCAGGGGAATCTTGGCCAGGAGCCGCATTACTCCTCCCCCTCCTTCTTCACTGACCTTGGTGTCTGCAGCCGTTCCTCACAACAGGCTGGCAGACACCTCTAAGGATCCTTTTTACATCTCATTCACTTCTCATCTCCTCTCCACTTCTTGCAGCCAGGCCAGGCCGAGTTGGGCCCAGTTGGCTGCCCGACAGGAGGCCAGAGGGTAAGGCCTGCAAGGCCAACGAGGCCTGTGCCTCCCGCTCTCTGCCTCCACTCAGCTGCTTCACATCTTCTCTTTTTTTTTTCTGTTTTCCCCTTCTTAAATACGTTATCGCAGAGGCGTTGTCACGGAACGTTCTGCTACCGATTGGCTCTGCCTTGGCCAGCAGTGGGTCTGCCCTAGGCCTGGCTGAGTCCACTGAACAAAGGGGAGCAACTTCTAGCAGTTTCCTACAGAAGCTACCACCTTAGGTCCCCCGCTCACCAAACAAAACCAGAACACATGCTCACATGCACATGGCTGATGCATTGCTGCAGAAAAGTGAATTTTGTATGTAGTGAAAGCAACTGACAGTCTTATTTCAAGTTTGTTTACTTATAGGCATAAACTAGGTTACCTGTAATGTCCAGAAAATTAGAACATGGCAGTCTTACAATACCTGAGAAATAACTCTTTTTAACATGTACAAGAGTAGAAGAAAGTAAAACTACTGAAATGTTAACTATGGTAGGGTTACCATAAGAAAATGAGTTGCTATTCTCTTCAACCTCTTCACATTGGGATATTCAAGTACAATCCTTCCTGGACAGTGGGGTTGGGAAGTGTTCACTGCAGAAGATAAGTGTCTAATAAATACAGTCCAAAAATGCACACATAAATGGAGGTAAATCATCTTTGTAAACAGGTTCAAGAGGATGTGCTGACAGTTAACATCATAGTATTTCTACAGCTCTGCAACAAAGGAAATTTTATTTAGAAAACTATGAAGTACTACCCTCAGGAAAATCACAAAGTGTCCTCTCAGCACACATTTCTGTGCAGATGAAGGATAATCAGATGACTGAAAACAGTCAGCATGGATTTACCAATGGTCAATCATGCCTGATCAACCTGATTCCTCTCTTTGATAAAATGTCTGGATTTGAGAGTGAGGAGAGAGTAGTGGATGTCATTTACTTCAACTCCAGTGAGGCTTTTGACATTGTCTTCCACAAAGTTGTGACATTGCAGTCTAGATGAGTGGACATGTGTTTTATGTATCATGTTCTATCTGGAGGCCAGTAGCCAACATAGTACCTCACTATAGGTCTGCCCTGGGAACTTGTCTTGTGTAACATCTTCATCAGCAACCCAGAGGAAGTAAAGAAGGGCCCTTTCATCACTTTATAGCATTCAGAGTGATCATTACATTCAGCGAGGACAAATGCAAAATCCTGCACCTGGGAATGAAAAGCTCCTTGTAACAATCCATGCTGGAACTTACCAGCTAGCGACAAGCTCTGTGGGAAAGGCCCTGGAGATCCTGGTAGGCAGTGAGCTGAGTGTGAGCCAGCAGCATGACCTGGCAGTAGATACAGTCAAAAGCATTTGGGGCTATATTAACAAGATCATGGCCAGTTGACTGAGGGAAGGGATTATTCACAGTTTTGAGTCCTCCAGCACAGGGAAAATGCTGATAAACTGAAGTAAGTTCAGTGGAGGCTACTAAGAACTCAGTGGCTGGAGCACTTGTCCTATAAGGAAAGGTTAAGGGAGCTGGGCTTCAGCCTGAAGAAGGTATGGCTTCAGGAGGACCTAAGAGTAGCCTGTTAGTACTACAAGGTTATAAAGAAGATGGATCCAGATCATTCTCAGTGGTGCATGGCTGGAAGATAAGAGACAGCAGACATGACTTTAAACTAGAGAGATTTAGACTGGCAACAAAGAAAAAACTTTTCCCTGTGAGGAAAGCACAACAGGTGACCAGGATGCCCAGAGAGGTTATGGAGGGTCTTCTCTTGTTTTCTTCTCAAGTTTTAAAGATCCAGCTGCAAAAAGTCCTGAGCAAATTAGCTTGACCCCATAGCTGGCCCTGCCTTGAGGAAGAGGTTGGACTGGAGGTCCCTTCACACATGAATTATCAATGATCGCGTTAACTGGCTGTATTGAGTCTTTAATGAAAGGATGTACAAAAGGGCATGCCATCTTTTTCCATATGGAAAAAGGTGAAACAAACATGGCATTGATGCATGCATCTGCACTGCTGAAACAACATTTATACAATGCTTTTCTTGGTTGCTACAATAGCTATCCATTTTAACCGTGAAAAAAAAAAATGAGAAGTTTGTTTCCTGAACAATACCTTTCACAGGACAGATGCAAAAATTCTGCAGTTCATAGCTCCCTGTTTACTATTGAAACAGAATTCTAAAGCCTGACAAATGAGAACACTGGTACAGAAAGACGAGAAGAATGCAAAATGTAGTGTCTAAAGAAAGAGAATCACACACCCTTACCTTAGGAAGCTGCCAGTGTACGAACAACAAGTTTGGAAAAATAGAATCATAGAATGGTTAGAGTTAGAAGGGACCTTCAAAGGTCATCTAGTCCAACCCCTCTGCAAAGAGCAGGGACATCTCCAACTAGATCAGGTTGCTCAGAGCCTCATCCTGCCTGGCCTTGAACATTTCCAGGGATGGGGCATCCACCACCTCTCTGGGCAACCTGTTCCAGTGTTCTACAACTGGCATTGTAAAAAATTTTTTCCTAATTTCTAATCTAAATCTACCTCCCTCTATTTTAAAACCATTATCCCTCATCCTATCACAACAGGCCCTACTGAACAGCCTCTCCCCATCTTTCTTGTAGGCCCCCTTGAGGTACTGGAAGGCTGCCATCAGGTCTCCCCGGAGCCTCCTCTTCTCCAGGCTGAACAGCCCCAACTCTCTCAACCTGTCCTCATAGGAAAGGTGCTCCAGCCCTTTTATCATCTTCGTGGCCCTCCTCTGGACCTTCTCCAACTGGTCCATGTCCTTCTTGTGTTGGGAGCTCCAGAACTGGACACAGTACTCCAGGTGGGGTCTCATCAGGGCAGAGTAGAGGGGGAGAATCACCTCCCTCGACCTGCTGGCCACGCTCCTCTTGATGCAGCCCAGGATGCGGTTGGCCTTCTGGGCCACAAGGGCGCATTGCCTGCTCATGTTGAGCTTCTCATCCACCAGCACTCCCAAGTCCTTCTCCTCAGGGCTGCTCTCAATCCATTCTCTGCCCAGCCTGTATTTGTGCCTGGGATTGCCATGACCCAGGTGCAGGACCTTGCACTTGGCCTAGTTGAACTTCATGAGGCTGGCACGGGCCCACCTCTCCAGCCTGTCAAGGTCCCTCTGGATGGCATCCCTCCCTCCCAGCGTGTTGACGGCACCACACAGCTTAGTTTCATGGGCAAACTTGCTGAGGGTGCACTCTATCCCACTGTCCATGTCGCCGACAAAGATGTTGAACAGGGCCGGGCCCAGCACGGACCCCTGAGGGATGCCACTCCTGACCGGTCTCCACTTGGACATCGAGCCGTTGACCACCACTCTCTGAGTTCGGCCATCCAACCAACTCCTTATCCACTGAGTGGTCCATCCATCAAACCCATGTCTCTCTAGTTTAGAGAGAAGGATGTCGTGCGGGACAGTGTCAAAAGCTTTGCAGAAGTCCAGGTAGATGATGTCAGTTGCTCGTCCCTTGTCCACCGATGCCGTCACCCCGTCATAGAAGGCCACCAAATTGGTCAGGCACGATCTGCCCTTGGTGAAGCCATGTTGGCTGTCACCAGCCACCATAGTTCAGGTCGTACTGAATGCTGTGATTAAGCTGAGGCAACAGCACAGAAAATGGAAAAACTTTAAACTGATGAGTCCTGGAGGTTTGTTTCAGTTGGGGCCACAGCGTTATATGTGCTTTCTAAAGCTAATGTGCAGTGCTAGTTACCTTAAATATGTGTTTAGGTGCAATTTGAAAGCTAAAGACTGAGAAGACCCCAGTGAGATTAAGAGAGAGGATTATGGTTCATATTCATTTGAACAGGGGCTGAAATTTTATTGTGGTTATAGTAATTGGCATATTTTTATGGATTCATTTTTTAATTTGGCACCCACTCAGACTTCATTGCTCATGCTACAGTAGTAATATGATGGATTACTGTGTTTTTTTCCATTATTATTAAATTTAATTATTTTTGCTCATGTACCCAGATGTGTACAACGTCAAGAGTTCTAATCTAATAATACAGACTGTTTGGAAAATATGTGCTGTCAATTAGAGGCATTTTATAATAGAAACGATAAAAAGAGTCATTAATGAAAAGTAGTTTGCCTCCTTATGTAGTGGCTTCAGTTAATCAAAAGTGCTTTGAAATTGAAATCATTAATTAACTTTGCCTGTTTTTGTACTGATCAAGCACTTTCAGAGTTGCTGGAAATCTGTGAAATTAAGTTCTTCTGTAAAAGAAAACAAAATTAATGTGGATTTTTTTCCAAATGTATTTTATTCTTTCCTCCCAATAATGTATTATACATATATTGCTGCCAATGTTTAAGTAAACCGAAAGCAGAAAAAATAAGTAAAGCTAGGCTGGGAAGTTACATTGTTGCACTCCATTTTTTAATGGCACCTCAATTATATTTTAAATGATCACGTAACAGATAATGAATTACTTCAGTCCAATGTATGTTATTTTTTTTTCCTACTTCCCTGTAATATTTTAACAAGTATAGTGATGCTCAAAAGAAATATAAAATTAAGACTCGGTAAAAAAAAATTGTCTGGAAACAGAAAAGCTATATGACCAAATCCCTGACAGGATGATTCTGCAAATGAATCTTTCTGACAAAGGTGTGCCCACCCACAGTTCTATAGTGTGAATTTTACTCAGGGAGGGAGCAATGCAGGTTGGCAGAAAGTGTTATATTATCTTCCTTTGTGTGCAGTAGTTCCCAGGCCAGAATTTCTAGTGATTGAAAGCACCATTGTACCTGCTGCACAGATTTTACTTCATTTTGACAAAATTATCTTTCTTTGTTTTTGTGGAAAGGGTTTCTCCTGAAAAAAAGTTTTTATTTTCCCCAGAGGAATATGATCTTACATGTTAAATTCCATGGGTTCATATGTTTAAAGGTTTATATAAAACCTGTTTTCTTCTCTATAATTTCAGTTTGAGAGGGAGAACTTCTTTCTTTTTGCTGCAAAGTATTTAGTAAACAAAATTTGTCAATATTCCCTGGTTACTAGAAGATAAGCAGCTGAATTACACTGCCTAGTCCAGCTTTTAGTTTTTTTTTAAAAAAAAGTAAGCATACACAGAGCAGTTATAAATATTACTAGTTAGAGTAAAACAAAGTTTATCTATGTGTAACATTATTCATGGCAAATTGAATATGGCAAGGAGAAACAGTCAAGAAAATTGATCCCAGGGATAGAATCATACATCCCTTACCCAGTAAGGAATTTTATCTTGGGTCTGCACTGCACGACTTAGGCTGCAAAGATCTTAATGTAGGACAAGATTACATACAAGATGCCTAAAGTCCTTGCCTGCCCTTCACAGTAATGGGAGTTGAAAGGGCTTAGCAGTATGACAGGGAAAAGGTGCTCCTTTTATTTCTCAGAGTCAATCGTGTTTTGCAAGGTCACAGATCTACAATAAAAAATTTTTAGAAGCTTTTGGCAAAACAGAGAATATTTTTTTTTTTAAAATTGTGTTCATTTCAACTGTCATAGCTGTAGCATAATAGTAATTGCAATAGTTTGCTATATTTCTATGATGTTGGTAACAATATAACACAAAGGAATACTGACAGATAAGCTCCAAAAATGGCCGTGCATTTACTGTATGTCTATGCTCTCCATGGGGAATGCCAATCCTGTTCTATGCGGGTGAATAAACCTAAGCCTGTGCATAACTTTGGAGTTTTTGGCAACAAATGGTTAATCTTGATAGATTTAAAATGAAATGACATGTCAGTCATTTTAATAATCTTTTTGGAATTCAATATAGTATTGGATTCTTGCTATGGAACGCCATAAGATGGCTTTAAAAAGATACAGCAAATCTATTATTGACCATTAAATACTTGTAGCAATTTCTATATGCCTTTCTCCATTGCTTACCACTTGACTACCTTACTACTAAATGCTGTAAAATTTCTTCATAAGATTATATAATGCATTTGCAATTATAAAAGCATGTGATTATTTGACTGACCATATACACAGGCATGTATATTTAGCACAGCTTGACTATGATCTTAATTGGAAAGAGCATGTTACTGAAAGCCGTAGTAATCTTAGCTCTGATATTATGAGCCATGTCTTCTTTCATTTTTCAGAACAGACCTATCATTAGGGTGACATATCAGCTCTCATTATGTCAGCATGTCAGATTATACAACGTAAGTGATTATGATGTGTCAGACCTGATAGGACTGAATAAGGCAGGACTCCCTGATAGAGTGTAAAAGTTTCCAACTCTTTTCTTCTATCACAAATGTGTCCTGTTTTGTCAACACCCAGTATAAACAAATGCAATTATTACATGTCAGCATGTGTAGGCACTTACCAGTCTCCACCTTTTTCTGTACACTGTGAGATCCTTCCTGGGTGGACATTTTCTATGCTGTGCACAACAAGAACTAGAAACTCTGAATCTCAAATCCCCAACTCCCCTATATTGTGCTTAAGGAATATCCCTATTCTGTTCCAAAGGAAATTATGCTAAGGTACATGGAAAATAAGGAGGTGATCAGTGACAGCCAACATGGCTTTACTAAGGACAAATCATACCCAACAAATCTGGTGGCCTTCTATGATAGCTTTACAGCATGGGTGGATAAGGGAAGAGCAATTGACATAATCTACCTGGACTTGTGCAAAGCATTTGACACTGTCCCACACAACATTCTTGTCTCTAAATTGGAGAGACACAGATTTGATGGATGGACTATCCAGTGGATAAGGAATTGGCTGGATGATCACACTTAAAGAGTTGCAGTCAGCGACTCGATACCCAAGTGGAAAGTAGTGACAAGTGGTGCTCCTCAGGGGTTGGTATTGGTATGCTGTTTAACATCTTTGTCAGTGACATGGACAGTGGGATAGAGTGCACCCTCAGCAAGTTTGCTGATGACACCAAGATTTGTGGTGCGGTAGACATGTTGGAGGGAAAGGATGCCATCCAGAGGGACCTTGACAGGCTGGAGAGGTGGGCCTACGAGAACCACATGAAGTTTAACAAGGCCAACTGCAAGGTCTTGCACATGGGTTGAGGCAAACTCTGGTATCAATACAGGGTGGGGGATGAAAGGATTGAGAGCAGCGCTGCTGAGTAGGAAATGAAAAACAGGACATGAGCTGGCAATGTGCACTCACAGCCCAGAAAGCCCACTGCACTCTCGGCTGCATCAAAAGAAGTATGGCCAGCAGGTCAAGGGAGGTGATTCTCCCCCTTTATTCTACTCTCATGAGACCCCACATGGAGTACTGCATCCAGCTCTGGAGCCCTCAATACAGGAAAGACATGGACCTGTTGGAGCAAGTTCAGAGGAGCACCACAAAAATGATCAGAGGGATGGAACATCTCTCCTGTGAAGACCTGTTGAGAGAATTGGGACTGTTCAGCCTGGAGAAGAGAAGGCTTCGGGGAGACCTTATAGCAGCCTTTCAATACTTAAAGGGGGCTTATAAGAAAGATGGGTCAAGTTTTTTAGCAGGGCATGTAGAGGTAGGACAAGGGGTAACAGTTTCAAACTAGAAGGAGGTAGATTTAGAATAGACATAAGGAAAAAATTTTTTACAGTGAGGGTGGTGAAGTACTGGAACAGGTTGCCTAGAGAGGTGGTGGATGCCCCATCCCTGGAAACATTCAAGGCCAAGTTGGATGAGGCTCTGAGCAACCTGATCTGGTTGAAGGTGTCCCTACTCCTTGCAGGGGGGTCGGACTAGATGACCTTTAAAGGTCCCTTCCAACCCCAACTGTTCTAGGATTCTGTGTTTCTATGATTCTATAGAATGTTCTGAATGAACATCCTCCAGTATTTTTTTTTTTCTGAAGTTCTATTTAAATGAACATATTCTAGTATTTTTTCCTAAAGATGTCTTAGAGCTCCTGGGTTTTGTGTCTTGGTTTTGTTTGTTTTTTTTTCAATGAGCACAGTTGATTCCCCCCAGAAATTTAACATGCGACAGCAGAAGGTAGAGCTTCGAATCCAAGGGAACAGAGGGAAAAGATCTCCAAGACACCTTCTCATCTGAGGCACACTTCCCAGTAGGTCATCTTCTCCCTGACACTACTATGGCATCAGGTACCTAACAATAGTCCTTTACTTCGAATCTCATTAGGCCAAGCTGCTGAAAGTGTTTTAACAGTCCAGATTACTGGAATCAATAACTAAATGTAAGTACAGACAAAACACACTGAAAATCAAAGCAAGAAAAGCAAAATAACAGAGATATTGGATGATCTCACACTTTACAGAGGTATTTTTGTTTACATTAGTTGTTTCATCCATAACTGCAAAATGTGCCAAAGAGCAAGTGCTAAAGGTAAACAGTATTTTGAATGTGTTGGACCAAATAATAACCATCAGAGCTTAAAGGGACTTCTTCAAACTGCCAGCACACCAGGAATTTCTTAAGCCCTAGAGCAAAAGCGTGATTGCACTGATATTTTAAGAGAATGAAAATTTTGATTCAGTCAAATGTGCTTTGACAGAAAGATGACAAAAAGAAACTAGGATAGATATAGTAGCAAAGATTTTATGATAGCATGACTTGGATTATCTGCAGTTAATAATCAATGTACAATTGAGATGTTTCTGAGAGAAACCTGGACTCTAAATCCATTCTTAGTCATGTTTTATTCCTCTTTTTTACTAATGGCATAAGTGAAAAGTATAAAATGGCTGGCAGTAAAATCTGCACTCAGATGTTTTAAATTTATTATTTATGTCCTACTTACAGTCAAGGAAGACAGAGATTTCACCAAACACGAAATCAGGTCTTACTGAATATTCTTCTGGAGCTGCCTTTCTTCTCTCCTTTGTCCTTACCTATGTGCCTAAATTTTGGAGTGATACACATGGGCCTATATTCAAGCCTAGATTTTGGGGAAAGGTTGATGTGTCAAGCCATTGTATTTGTCACAGTATCATCACCAGAGTTTCTTCATGCAAATACAAATCAATTGCACTAAAAAGTATTTTTGACAAAATAAAAATTACTTCAACAGTGTGTGAGGTCTGGAAAAATCTTCCTTATGAAGAGTTACAGCTTTTCTCTCTATTGAATGTATCCAAGAGAATTTCAAGTGCTAATTTTAGCATGGCTAACAAGTACCTAAAGAGTGAGAGGATTTTCTTCTAAAAAAGGTCTTCTCAGCCTAAAAAGAAGGAGGCATTTTAAAAAACAGAAGCTGCAGCCCAAATTTAGATATTTAGACTAGACAGAAGGTACGTATTTTTTAAAAGAAAAGCTAACTAGCTATAAAAAAGCTTTATGATGTTCTATCATATTCCTAGCTATCCCTTGAAAACTTTAAATGAATATTGGTTGTCATTCTTAAAAATGTGTAATAATACAAGCTTCATCAGTACCACAGGAATCAGTGAATTCTGCATCCTCAGTTGTACAGCATCTTACATTAAATGCTTTACATTTTTCTTAAAAATCTACATCCTTAAAAATCTACAGCCTGTATACTGTGTGAAAAGATCCAGACCTGTAGTGAAAGCAGTAAGGTAGAACCACCAGTTAAAAACATAGACATTTCCCAAACTGCTTGCTAAATAAAATAATATTCTGCACCTCCTGCAAGCTCATTTCCTCCTGCTGCTGCTCTCTCTGCCAGAAACTCCTTTGCCCATGCATGTGTTTTGACAGGTGGCATTCTGTTTTCTACCTCCTTACTTATGCATCAGATTGGCAATCTCTTTTGCTGACCTCTTTTTTGTCCCAGTTCAGGTTCTCTCTCTGCCTCCAGACCTCCTTGTTGTCATCTTGTGCCAGACCACTGGAAAGGTATCTGGACCTTCCTGCTTCTTGAGAGGTTGATGTACAGATAAAAGATTGCACGACAGGTCTTTCCACAACATTTGGAAGTAATGCCAATACTCTACTGAGCTCTACATGGAAGACTGTGACTCACTTTTCTGACATTATAAATACAGCTGACATTATAAATACATCTGGGTAAAATGCTGAAGATTAAATGATTGGGTGGAAATTTTAACTTTTAAAAGGCCTTTCAAACTATGTCTAAATTCAGAGAAAAAACATTAGCATCCCTTTCCAAAGACATGGAAGGTCTTGGCTAGCCTTTAGTAAATGGCTCTAAATGAACCAAAGCAGGGTTTTGGACAACAATAATGTCATAAGCGTCCTGTATATGCATGTTGGCATCTGCTTTGTTGGTGAGAAGACTTTTAAGGTGATGAGATAGGGAAAACTGTTACTGTTACTGTCCTAAACTTTTGCAAAACATTTTCAAATTTTGTTCTTAAAAATAACAAAAGGAACTTTCCACTAAAAAGTTTTAGAGCAATATTGAATTGTACTCCAGGTGGGGTCTCACCAGGGCAGAGTAGAGGGGGAGAATCACCTCCCTCAACCTGCTGGCCACGCTCTTCTTGATGCAGCCCAGGATGCGGTTGGCCTTCTGGGCTGCAAGAGCACATTGCCTGCTCATGTTGAGCTTCTCGTCCACCAGCACTCCCAAGTCCTTCTCCTCAGGGCTGCTCTCAATCCATTCCCCACCCAGCCTGTATTTGTGCCTGGGATTACCATGACCCAGGTGCAGGACCTTGCACTTGGCCTGGTTGAACTTCATGAGGTTGGCACGGGCCCACCTCTCCAGCCTGTCAAGGTCCCTCTGGATGGCATCCCTCCCTTCCAGCATGTCAACGGCACCACACAACTTGGTGTCGTCAGCGAACTTGCTGAGGGTGCACTCTATCCCACTGTCCATGTCGCCGACGAAGAATTTCATGGATACTTTTTAAGGGATCTAAGATGGATCTTCCTTTTAGACATATAGCTACTGTCAAAATCCTCAGTACCCCTGCTCAGTTGAACGACATTTTCATGGGTGCACTGCTGCAACATTCCCTCATTTCAGAGGAACTTTTTGCTGCAGGATCAGTCTTATATTCATGATTTAAACTAAACTATGTTTTTAAAGAAAAAGGAATTTTAAATAGTAAGGGGGAGATCAAAGATGGTGTTTTCCAAAGTGAGCTAGTTATTCAGGAAGTTCTTATTTCAAAGGTGACTGACATATTTAGAGTCAGATTTTCAGAAACTGCACTCAAAACCAAGAACTGTGCTGCCTCTGTGCTGCCAGTTTCTTAGTTGTGGGGTCAGAGTTGGAATTGTCCTTGCTTTACTTCAGAGTATATCTCACCTCTCAGAGGGTAGTGTGCCTACTGAGGGATGTGGAGATTAAGACTAGATGCACGCTGAAGTAAAATGGAGTTCTCACCTTGCATATGGAATTGGTTTTCTTCCATGTCAAAAGCAGATTTTAAGAAAGGCTAATACACGTTTGAGTCTTTCAACAGAGTATACTCAAGATGCTGCCGTGGGATAAATTGTCAGGTGAACTAACAAACACCTCCATTCCCTTTTATTCAGAATTTGAATAGTGTAAGCCTAGGAGCATACTCTGGAGTTTAATAGGAGTTCTTCTATAATAGATGAGCACAACAATTACAAGACAATATTTTTTTCCAGTGTACAGTACATTACCTTAAAGTGTTTTAGGAGTAATAAAATGAAATGTATAGTCTGCAAACATCCTTACCCGAAAATCAAGAAAAGCAACTCGAAATAAGAATATTGAAGAACACAATGACTTATTTTGATTTTTAATGAAATATTTAACAATTTATATTTAAATATTAAACATCAACCAACTTCTTTTAACTCCTAGAGAGGTTATATTTAAAAATATAGATTTCAATCTCCAATTTGTAAAAAAAAATAACCATAGGTAAACTAAAAATGGAAACTGTAATACAGCATTCCAAGCACTTTTTTCAAGGTTGTAATAGTTTTGATTTTGATATTGATTGTAGTTCAAACCAAAAGCTAACATTTTTCTCTTTTTAATTTTGGGCTTAATATTGAATCAAAAGAAGTTTATTGCCTTTCCAGGTGTATAATAGGTATCCTCAGAGTAGTTATGTGCAAGAAGCTAACTTTATAAATTGAGTAATCTTGCAATACTTTTTACTAGAAGTGTCATAGACTAGGAAAAAAATCTTATTGATGAATGTATCAGTTGAACATACTGGATTACAAAGAAGAGCTTATGAAAGCTATACACAATTAAACACAGTATTATAAAATATTATCATAAATAAAACATGAAACACAACAATTGAACTCAGAAGAGGTGTTTTAAATATACAGGAAGTAAATAATCTGGAAATTCTGATACTTCAGGTAATTAAAGGAACAAGGAGGAAGTTTGACAGGTGCTTATATTAATATTACTAAGTGCTCAAATGAAGCCTTTGCCTTCAGAACAGAAGCCTATTATCAGCACTTGCAGTTTGAATATAATTTGCTAGAGGGAAAAATTATTGTAATAGCACAAAGGCAAATACCTCAACTCAGTTTATTGAGTTCAGCGCAGAAGTGATTTTAAATTCTGTGAAGTTTAATTACAATGACATATTTTTACAAATAATATACTTGAATCTGGAGCTTATAAAGGGGACAGGGAGCAAAGAACATGTATTTCTAGGTACTTTTCTTGCCTGGGATTCAGTGAGGCAACACCTTGATGTATATACTACATTGCATGAAAATCTATGAAGCAACAAGTTAGCCTTCCCCCACATTGTGCTGCTTAGGAGACCATTCCCTAAAAAGAACTGATCAAACTAGTTCACATTACATTAGTTTAAATGTAATGTTGACAGTTGTTCTTGCAAATGAGAGGCATCACCTGTAATTCTGCCTATAATGTAATCTGTAAGACATCAAAAATTAATACCAAAAATTACGAAGCATCCTTTTAATTGCAATGAACTTTTGGAGATGTTTTGATGTCACTTTTTAGCAGTTAAAAGTAGCATTGCAGAGCTAATCCGAAATGAATAATAAAAAGAAGCATGGTACAAGCCAGATTTTCTAGAGTTGTCCAGAAACAGGTAAAGTCAGATGTTTCAAGATAGTTAAGCTCTCACTTGACCCATAAAAGTCTAGTACTTTTAATGCTTTATATCTTGTTATAATTTGTTCTTACTGGGAACTGTTCAAAGCAAAACTTCCTCGACAATCCAACTTACAACCTTGTTTCACTGGCATCCAAAAACAAAAAGAAAGATTTTCTCGGGATTTGCAATATGCACTGTAAGTAGCTGTTAACAGTAGAAGAAAAAAAAAATTACCATTTATGCAAAACCTTTTAGGTCTACAATTCAGATGGGTTTTCTGAACTCTCACACTTTTTCACATCTTCTACAAAAAGGAAACCGACAAAAAGAGGCACTGTATACCCATTGGTCTAGAAATCATATATTCAGACTCTATAAATCCTGAGCCTGAAAGTTCACCCCACATGGAGATTAATCATGTATCAATGTTGAATGGGATTTGCAAAAAAAAATACATACAAATTTTTTCACAGTCATGAGTGACTGAATACATTTTGACTTATCTATCTTTTTATTTTTACTTTTGTAAACCCAGGACTCATCTTGCTGGCAAGTTTACCACCCACAGTCTGACTTAGAAGCCATCATTTTGTAAAATACTCCTTTTTATGATTACATGTGAAGAGAAAATCTAATTTGGAGCAATGATTGGAAAACAAAGAATGATGAGCTAACACTATTATCTCCTCAGATGTCAGGATTTTGTTATTAGAAGGAAACATATGCCTTCCTCACCTTGAAAGATGTGGCTTGGATTAATGGAATTACCTTTTCTTCAGGAACTGCCTGGCTAATACAGTGGAACTGATTCATCCCATTTGAGACCCAGTAGAGTCTTCACAGCAGGGGGATGCCGCTGAAAGAAGATGACAAAATTTGCCAGTATAGATGAGGTCTGATCAGAGTCACTCAAGCTAGGAAGGAGACTCAGAGGAGACCCTTCAAAACTATTCTTAGTTTAACCAGGCCTTAGTGAATCTGCTTACAGTCAAAGAGCAGTCACATATTTTGCTGTAATAACAATTGTGTACACTAGAATATAAGTATTTATTTAACAATACAGCAGATGTTGTACCAAACATGAGGCAAGTGTCTGTGGAAGGATCAGAGCATGTAACTCCATCTTGGCAGTGACTCAAACATTCCCTCAGTAGTTTTCTCTCACTCTTACACAGAGTAACTTATTATCTTATACTGAGAAAACACACTTGCATTTTCAACAAAAAGCCTATTTGGTTTTTCCATCATCCCTTAGATGTTTGCAACTTGACAACTTTATTCCTCTCTCTGAATCTTTTCTGGACTGTTCAGTCAGAAAACACCTCTACTCTTTCTCCTATCTCTGATCCAGAGAAATCACTATGTCCTTCTGTCCTCCCTGACCTAACAAAACCATCAAGTAAATCCTTTGACTGCTTTCCCATTTTCTTTCTTACCTAGATCTGTTTGGCTGCCTAACAATTCCCATATATCTCTAGGAAACTGCAGCAACTCTCTACAACATAGGTTCTATCAAGTCCCTGCTAATTAGGTACCTTCTCCACATCCCAGCCATCTTGGTTTTGCCCATTTCTTCTACACTTAACAGTTCCAGTTGCCAGCACATTACTTCAATCCAGTTTAGGCACACTGCTCCACCATAGGCACACTGAACACAAGTCATTAATAAAAGGCACCTGTCTTGTAAATTATTATGGTAATGAAAAAACTGATGGGAGGAAGAGAGCCATGGGGAGCTTCTAGGTCTCCCCAGGCATTATTAACTGTTCAGTAGAATAAAATTTATGCTGGCAAAAATGCGTTAAGCCCACTATCTGTGTGTATTGCTTTAACACAGTCTAGAAGCCACTAAGGTAAGTGACCTTCAGTAAGAATCCTGCAACTAACAATGCCATGTGTGATGCTCTCTGCCTCTCTCATTCATTTCCTTCAACTGTGTTAGAAATATAGACAGATTTACTTGCTTTGTCAGCTTTATTGACACTACGTAGTTTACATTACCTTGTAATGATACAAAGCAGTCTAAACCTCATCTTCCAGTTTCACGCTGAGAGGTAACTTAGGGCGCAGATCCTTTCTTCTCTGTTCCAACTTGGCAAGGAATTTAATGAACCCAGATTCTTGCCCCCACTCAAGCATGTTGTAGGATAAAGACTGGTGTATTTGTCTTCCAAACCCTTCAAATTTATATCAGTATTGACTTACGTTTTTTTATTATTGCCCTCTCGAATGATGAGGGATATTATCATTCAACGCTGGCAACAGCACTTGGCCAAAGCACTGTCCTAAGCTATCAGAGAAAATTGTAAGTGCGAAAGATAGTAGTATATCTTAACTACTACTGTGAGAAGATGTGAGGAGCATCATTTGTTATATGGCCTTATGATCCTCAACTCAAAAGAAGTTATTTTCTTATTTTCTCAGCTTCCTTTTGGGTAGAAAATAAGAGTGAATACTGCTTGTGTAGCAAAATGCTACAGCTGAATTGCTTCTAAAATTATTCCAATTCCAAAACTAGTTCTGCTTGATAATCCTAGAGAAATATCTACAAAAATAAATGTCTGTAGTGTTTTCTTTTCAATTGCTTTGTTAAAAGACAAGTTTAGGGATGTAAGTTCTGCAATTTCCAGACAATTACAGTCTTGGGGTTTTTTATATAACCCTACTGAGGATTGTTTTTTAACAAGGATTTTTGTGAATTTTAAAAGTAGAATTAATTCAATCTGACAATAACAGAATCTTTTCAACCTTGTAATAGTTTTCCTTGAAGGTGTATCTTAAAGGACTAAAAAGTGATGATATTAATTCACTGTGCCTGAAGCAACCTGTTTAAATTAAAGCTGTTATTTGAGTAAATTTCAAACTATTTTGAAAAACAGCTTAAACTTTTGACTATGGAGAAATGCAAGGCGTATAAAAACAAAGATGATAACATTTGCTTAGTTCCATTAGAATTTATGTGAAAAAACCCCAATGTGATTTATCAGAAAAACCTGAAAAAGGCCACCTAAAAAAAACCATCATCACCACCTGGCACAGGAGATAAAAGTAGCAGCCTCGCTCTGAGAAAAAGGTAAGGATTTTCTCAGGAATATCAACATAAAATGTATCTCGCCTTCTATTCAAGCTGCATATTCTGCTGATGCCTTTCCCAGGTTTCAGACAGTTTTCAGAGTCACGCCAGTGACATTTAAGTCAATGCCCACTGAAGATTGTTCCTGCAAGGAGGAGGCTGCTGGCTAAAGAGGCAACCTGGCCCCCACCAGAACTCAGCCAAAGGCAGATTCACTTCCACCTGGATCTGCCTGCAGAAGGAGATCAGCTGAAGCCCAGAGCTGCTGCCTTGTGCAAAAATCCCGTGGTTACTTACCCTTACAGTAGCTAGAAGTTCCTGCTCCTCACTCACCTTTCCTCTGGGATTTCTCCAGCTAAGCGTAAAGGAGCCAGACTGACTACTAGAGAGGCAGAGACCAAGGTGCTGGGTGTGAGAGGAAGAAACAACTTAGGTCACTAAAGTCAGATTAAGCCAGCTGTCTGGGACCCCAAATCTATGGGGAAAAAGAAGTATACTGGCAGATCTGGAGAAGAACCTACCTCCTGCTACACTGCCTGTAATCTTATATATACACCAATAAAGCTTTTTTAATGACTGGCATTTGATAAATAGATATGGTGACCTCAGAAAACTTTTACTTTTCATATTTTAGCCTTTTAATATCAATTAAAGGAAGGATTCCACTACTATGCATGCAAAAGCACTTTTGATGAGTTGAAATTGTCCAGAACTAATGGATGATGCTGGGCTTTACATCCTACTTAGTGGCTCAGAAGGAGTAAGAAAACTTTCTCAAGATTCAGGCTTAATAGGGGCATAGAAATTAATTGTTAGTCATTTCCTTTAATTAATATCTTCATTTGTTCATTGTGTTTCATACATAACATATCCATGTTCATATGTACAGAGATATCTGGATTTTGCTACTAATATAATTCAATGACCTCATCAGACTGGTCCTTTAGCAAAGGCAAATCCTTCCTTATGAAATAAATTGTCATTTTGTGTCCCCTCAAAGACTATCATTTGCACAGATCTTTTCAGAGTCAAACATGAAATTGCACCTTTTCATTTCAAATTTTCCTTTACATACATCTCATTTAGGGTGAATTAATGGGAATATATGTCTGGTGCCTTGAAATATAATACCAAGAGCAGAAAGCCATAAATAGTACCCTGTAGTAGTTTTGCATCATCTAAAATACAAGTTGACTTTATAACCCAGATGTTTTTCACTTAATAGATTTGTGAATTCCAGACTGCATCAACTCTGTGCATGGTAAAAATCTACTAGCAGCTTTACTAACATTGGTATGTACAGGTACGTACTGCCTACTAAGAGAGGAGGGTGCCAAGGGACTTGTGATCTTTTCTTATGTCCTGCAGAATAGCATAAATCATACATAGGATTGAGAAAGAACAACAAAATATCTCACATTACAAATTCAGAAGACTTGGGAGTGCACCCATAGAATCCTGCAGAGATTTATGCTCATGATTCACTGGTTTGATCCATACAAATCCAGCAATTATGGTTTTTTGCAATAATATAGTCACATTTTATTAGGAAGCGTGGACATGGCTGCACTGCAGTATTTAAGTATAGAGGAGTGGTTATTGTAGCCTATTAATATTTTCTGCAAGCTCAATATGCTTTAAAAGTATGCTACTGTTTTTGAGAATTGTAGAATGAGCCATATATACTACACTGCTGAGAAATTAAGGGTTGGCAGCAGCAATTCCGTATAGGAAAAATCGAGTTAATCCTCCCCCTCCTCAAGGGATGAGCTCAAAATAGCTTGTGCTGGAGTACAGTATTTCTGGAGCAGATAACACACAATTTTGCAGTAGGAGAAAAGTTCATGAAAGAAGATAGGGGAAGACAGGTTAGAGAGAATCTGAGATCTAAAGATTGAGGACAGCAGAGTTTGGGGAAGCTGTGAGGCTGTGAGAGTCACACAAGTATCGAAGATGCTACTGACAGGGAAACTGGGAACACGGCTGGTGAGAAAAAAGGGCCATGCCTCAGTGTTGGGTTATTTTCTTCAGCAGCAACCATTACCGTGTTCAATTTTGTTCTTCCTGGACTAGCTTCCTCCAGCCTGCCTCATCCTCAAAGCATCAATCCAGTCGTCTCCTATTTGCATTGGCTGTATAATTAAGGCCCTGCAATGCTTCCTTGGGAATCCGGAAACCTGCTCCCTGTTTGCAGATCCTCTTGCACCCATTCTCTTGCACCTCTGGGCTCCCTTTATCTGGGGATTCTCCTCGGTTTTAGTAGTGGGTTAACTTTGTCTGGCTGTCAGATGCCCACCTAGTTGCTCCCTGACTCTGCCTCCTCAAAAGGACAAGGGGAGAAAATAAGCTGAAAAAGCTTGCGAGTTAAGATAAAGACAGGGAGATCACTTCTTTGAGCTATCCCTGCTAAGCAGCATGGCTGCATGTTGGTGATTTCCCCTAGAGCTCGACACCTCTCAAAGTTGCTCCTCAAGGTAGAGAGACCATTTACCAACTGCAGATCTGTGATAAGTGACCAATATCGCACATAAACTTACAGTACAGTAACTTTGATTTTTGCCTTAGTAACTTTGATTACATGTTGAATTGATACTAACGAAACCTTGTAATCTTGGCTAAATGATATAAAGGACCAATTGCACATTTATAATCGTTTAGACATAAACCGTTGACCAAGTCTGAGCCTAAGTTTGGATCTAGCCACACGTAAACTCCATCAGGAGTTTAGAAAGCAAGGGGGTCCACTCTGAACCTCATGACTCAGGGTCCTCCTTACCCTTTGGGTCTCCAGTCTTTCTGTGAATCATTGTAACTCAAGTGTAACTCAATTTTCCTTTGTATTTTTTTCCATGCAGTAATTAGTAGAGTGAACCTCGCCGTCAAACTTTGTTAAGTCTCACTTTTGCAACATCATATTAAAATCACTTTTGCTAACATCTTTGACAGTGGTTCTTCAGGCAGCTAAGTTGTCCATTCATGACAAATTGACATAGTCAGCAGCACTCTAAATCAGGGTTCATGACAAACTCCCCCTCCCTTCTTCCCCGGCTCAACATAGTTTCTTCATTCCTGAGTTTTCTACCTTTTCCCTGCCTGACTCATGGGGCAGGGCAGGGGGGAAATGGAAGGTTGTGGACAATTTATAACAGCTCCCAGATGAATACTTTAAAAAATCAAATTCTGGAAAATACATGAAATGATGCTGTTCTACTTCTTTTCTGTATTTTCATGAAGGTCCTTCAGAGTGTTGCTTTTGTCCTTGCAGGTAAAATTAAAATTAATAAATGTCAGTTTTCCTGTATTTTGTTACAGTTTTTATTTTAGATTCTTCATATTTGTTTAATATATACTTTACACTTCAGTTTTATGTGTATTTGTACCAAATCAGATGTTCCCCTAACAGCTAGAAACACTGCAGAGGAAATTGCATTTTTGCTCTACAGAATGAGTTATAATTGCCAGAAACCAGGGAATGAGCTGTATGATTAACCACCAGCAGACAGCACGAGTAGATGTTTGGTTAATTTATGATCATGAATCCAGGAGAAACAGTTCAAGAAATTGCTTCGCTTTCCAAGTAAGAAGTTTTTGCAGAATGCTGTTTTGTAGTTTAAATGCTTTTATTTTGTTTTGCACAATGATTGATGAAACTGATATACAGTCATTTATATATTGATAGATTAGACTTGGAAAAGAGCCACAAAAAGTAGACTTCTTCCTGTAACTGGAATCTGAGAAAAACCTAAAGCCTTCAAGCAGTAGAAATTTACTCATGGCACTTCTAGACTGATTAACTTCTGTTTGTCTGATTTCTGCTTATTCCAGAAGATTCATAAAACATAATTTCATTACTTGCTTAGAGTCTTCTATTTGTTTATGTGAGAATGTGGCCAAATGCTCTATTGAACTACTTTTTTTTATGGGTTCCCTCTCACAAGAAACTCGATATCTTCTTTCCAATAGCAAACAAAAATTGGGTTTGATATTATATTTACCACTGCAATAGCCATAGCTAATTTAGTTATAGCTAATGGAGTTCATTAATCCTGTACAATTCTTTTGCTTCCTAAAGGTACTGCACTAAATAGTGTACACTTTAAAATATTTAGTTGGCCAACTTCACTAAAATTGAGCATTTGCACTTCAGTCTAGTTTACATAAACTGTAGTTTATGGTTCAAGCCTAATGTTTTGAGTATTTACTGTCAAGAATAAATAATAAAAAACAAATTGCATTTAAAAAACAGTGACATTATTCATATATCTTGTAAAACAAGGCATATGCTTACTGCTCTCTATTTCTGTTAGTCTGGAATATCCTCTTGTATAATTTCTCTCAGTCTTCCATGAATTCCTCTGAAGTAGGGAGATGCATAATGTACTTTCAAATAAACTTAACCAGATAAGCCATTTTCTGCAAAGACAGAAAGATAGCTGCTTTCTACAAACAACCAAGACAGGGAGGGATTTAAATGTTTCACGTAATGTACAGAGTTCAGCATTTAAAACTGTCCCCACACAAATAACTTGCATCAATACCTCCTTGTTACAGAACCTTTCATGGGAGAAAGAGCAAAGCATAGACTGTATTTGTTGGAGGGATTCATCTCACATAAAATTTCCCTTTCGTCTATGCAATCCATATATCTTCACAGTCTCCACAGCAGTGCCTTTTCCACTGAAGAATTATCTGTCATACTCCATAATGAGGTGCACTTTCGCAAGTATATTGTATAGATTTTTGTAATAGCACTTCATTGGTTTTGTAATCCTTTTTCCCTAAGCGCAGTCACCCTTTCATAAAATGTTCAATACTTTGGAAAACAGAAAGGTTATATGGCATTCAAGTTCCTTTTGTGGTCCTTCAGACTGCAGAGTCTGAAAAGTTTCTACAGCTTACTGCTTATGGTTGACCCATCCATAGATGTTTTCCTGCTGTACTATGACAGGTACAATAAAGAACACCTCACCTGAAAATAAATCAATGATCTGATGTCATTTTTATAGAGTGGTTTGTTGTTTTGTTTTGGTTTGTTTTTTTTTTCCCCTGGATTGGATAATCTTAGTTTCAGCTTCCATATTAGAAGAGGTAATCTACTCAGATGATCTTGGTCAATGGTCAAAACTTTAGCTTATGGTTGCAGAGGTTTGAGGGGGTTTTGTTATACTAACTCCACACAGAGGGGAAAAGATTGTTTTATAGAAACAGTAAAGCCCTGAAGTCAGACTAATTCCCACTTTTGATGCTTATGTCTTGAAAAGGAATCTTTAAAGCCATTTTTTCAGCTGCTGCCTAATTTGGCAGGTTCTTAGCCTGCATAAGCACTGATTTTTTGACATTGCTAAAGTTCTGCTTCCATATGTATTAGAAATTGCTTCTGTCTTGAAAGCACTGCACAGAGCTATATATATCCCACATTAAACACTCTTCGTCTATGCTCACCACTGAACATGGTTCACCAGGGAAGGGAACATACCATCTTCAGGTGAGATTAGAAGTTGAAATGAGAAACTTTTCATTTGCCTTGTGCTCACTGTTCTTCCTTAGGTCTAGCAACACATACCATCCTATACTTCAGATTCAGATATCTTCTTACTAAAAAAAAAAAATAATAGCGGTAACTACTTGCTTACAGAATACGAGAGAGAATTGCAGTTTTTCTTAATTTAAAAGCTCAGTTATTGATCTTTTTCTGGGATGTGTCAGATATGGTTTGCATTTCATTATAGATGGTCTATAATCTATAGACAATATATAGATTATGTGTCTTAGGCTCTGGGATATTCTGATTGCCATAAAGGAAGAAGTGAAAGCTTCTTCATTCCTCCCTATGGAAGGTGTTTCTTTTCGTCTAATGAATTAAATAATCTCTGTGCCAGAAAAGCAACATAAATATAATCTTATAAATTAACAAATTAATACATGAAGAAACATCAAATAAATGTAAGCTAAATATTAGAATAATATTTACAGTAGGAGCTGGAACCTATATCTCCTGCACACTACCTAAACAGTTTAATGTCAAATTACAGCAACAGTGTATTCACCTGGTCTAGTTTAATGACTTCTACAAAACACGAAACAGTTTCAGTTGTTCTTTCCTTACTAAACTGAGCCAAGTGGTCCCTAACTGAGATTTAAGTGTAAATGGTTTTATGTACCATGTACCAAGGGGTAACTTGGTCCCACAGGACCAGATCACCTAAATTTGGTTAATCTGGCCAAGGTAATCCCTTCTGAAGGTTCAAGATTCTTATGAAATAATTTAAGCTTCTGACACCTATGGTTGTAAAAAAAAAAAAAAAAAAAAAAACCTCTGTAATGTGAATTAAGCATAGAATTACTCAGCTTTTTCACTACATTCTTCCAAAGACCTTGAAAGAAATGGTTCCTTGATTCATCTTAATGGGAAGTAAATTGTAAATCCTAATTAAAATGTGAACACCATCATTGTTAGCTATTCAAATATTGATTAAAGTGCATAAAAAGAAAAGGAAAGATCCCATTATGACAATGTGATTTTATGATGAGTGCATTTTGGCATTATATGTGGCTTGGTTTTGGGTTACAGGTGGTTTGAGAGAGCACAATCACTTATTTTTCAAGCTTCCTGAGACATAAATTTTACCTGTAGAACTGCATGCTTTCTGCTCCTAGTTGGTTGGATTCAAGTGCAAAGAAAGAAAAAGGATCTTTGGAAGTAACAATACTAAGAAGTGCTTTAAATTCATTTGTTTAATAATTTTCTCTGTCTATAACCACTCACACAATATTTAGATTGTGAGCAGTCTGTATTTCACATACAGTTAACGTACTGTACTTACAAGGTAAATTTTTAATGTTAAATGTATAAAAATAAACATTTTGATATACAGGAAAAGCTTTTGAAACTTCTTATCAATATATATCTACAGAATTGTATGTCATGGAAATAAGGTGTTTGTCCGTCACTAGCTTTCCTTGCTACTCAAAAGTACTCAGTCACAGATGACAGCCATATGCTGCACTTGAATTGTTTCACAGGGTGAAGTAGGTAACTCTTGGATTCAGAGTACAAAGCACTCAGTTTCTGATAGCTATAATGAGCTGAAAGTCATGTTCATTTCCTCAGGAAGGAATTGTTCTATGGCAAAGTCTTGTGGACAGCTTAAGTCATTGTAACTGGTAGGGCTGACATGAACCTACCCACCGCAACCAAGCTTCCCTCCAATAGGTCTATTCATCAAATAACCCTCTCTAGAAAGTAGTTTATGTGTTGTCAAATTTCATAGCATCTCACACCTCCATCATTATTTCTGTACACTGTGATAATAGGTACACAGAAAAGCAGACATTGATATTAAGCAGGGAATACAACTGCAAAAAAAAACCTGCATATGGGCAACTGAAGCAGCAATGAATCAACACCTCCTTGCTCAGCTATACCTTTGTTACATATTGTCACTACAAATTGCACTGTTTACTCTTAGGTCTGTTATTGCCAATAAACTAGCTTGTCTGGAAATCTCACCTATAGTGACTTCTTGCTGTCATGAAAAAACCTCAGGAGATCAAAAGAAATTGTGTGCAGAACTGCAATACACAATCTTTTGGGGCCAGGGTAGGATGCAAACCTATTCTGGATGTCTGCAGTGTTCATGGTGACCAGGATCCCTGTCAGAATACTATTTAGCAAAATGGACACAGAAGAAGAAACAGCAATATTTTATTATTACAGGAAAGCTGCTGAACACAATTTTGCTATAAGGACGATCTTTCCACATTTAAATAAGAAAAAATTAATTCTCAGTTACACTTCAGACCCAAATACTGATATTTAATTAGCCACTCTGAGGCAGAAAAATTAACAACATCAGGTTTAGAAGAGATATTTAATGTTAGGCAAACCATCCTTTTGTCTCTTCAGCATTCAGCCTCTCTCCCTATCATCTTCTCTCTGCAGTAACTCAGGAAAAAAGCCTCTGAAGAAGCTAAATTACAATAAATTTTCTAAATGCCAAAGCATTGTAATGCAAGCTGAAAAATCACTAATACAACTTCTGGCAATGTTTAATCCCTTCAAAAGTATTTTCAACACAAATGTTTTGAACACTTTTGATGCAATGATCTGGAAATAATAAGAAGAGTTCTATGAGACAGTTTGCTGGAAATTGCTTGATGGAAAATATTGCTTATATTAATCCTAAATAGCTTATAGACTATCAACATCTAGGAAAAATATTTACAGTCTTGAGCATAAATTGAAGCTACACATAGTGCCTGGATGGCAAGAAAACAGATGAGCTGTGATAACAATTCAGTCAAAATGACATAAAGTTTAATGGTGCTCTTAAAATACGGTATGGTTCTCCTAATGGCTGTTCCACCCCTGATGTGGATTTTGGATAGATTACCCTTCTGACTCAAAAAAAAAACCCCTGAATTCTTGAAACTAAATGTCAGCATTTAAATTTTTATTCAGTAAACAGCCCACCATCAGATACCAGGCTACTGAACACCTCTCTTCGCAGCCCATCAGTTCACTCTAGCTATAACTTACTGCCTCAGAAATTCAGGTGACCCTCTCATTTCAATTAAGACTCGCAGAGGCTTTGAGGCTTCTTAATCCTTAGAAAGCTCCTTCTGCCTTTGTGAGACAAGGTAGTGATCCCCCAAGACTACAAACTTTGTCTCTTTGCTCATCTTCATAAGAAGATGATTAGTAATTTCATACACTTCCCTCATTGAAGAATTTCACTATTAAAAATTCTTGGCACTGTTACTTCAAGGTCCATATTTAACTGCTTTGCTTAGCCATATAACAAAGATTTTTGCCTGGCAGCAAATTTTGTTTCAGAGAATGAAATTAACAACAAGCTTAATCTTTCTTAGCTAACACATAGAACAGAAATATAGAGGTCTCTTACGTCTGCTCCATCTTTGTTGACCTGATGGTAATGTTTAACACCACCAGTAGCATTTTTACTTTAGGATTGGCTGCTTGGACAATGTCATTCTGAGGTTTAGACAACGTCATGATGGAATAAAGGCAGGACTGGAGCAAATTTGAATGCTTTCAGTTCACTTCTGCCAGTAACACAAGCTCATGTCATCTCACCAACACTACTTGATATATATTTAGTCACGCTGCTCTGAGCCGATTCCTACATGCTTCAGGTATCCAGATTAGATTCAGGACATAATGGAGAGCTGTTAAATGTCATTGTTGAGAGCAACAAAACTGTCTGATCTGTTTGCTGACAACTATAACACAATTGCTCATTCCCAGGAATCTATGCAAATAACAGTGAATTGAATTTCCTCTGCATATTCACCTTGTGGAATGATTAATGACCTTAAAAACATCACTTTTCCTGGTTAGCTATCATCCATTATTGTAACTAACAGAAGGCACGTGCTTGCAGCTGTAGAGAAATTATCCCCCCAGAATACCTTAGTGGTGGGAACAGATGAAATTTTCAGCAAACCACAGATGCCCAGGGCAGCCTTCAGAAAATAACAAAGATATATTTTTTTTACAAGAAGGGCATATACAAATTAAAGTTTGAAATGTGTCTTTTAAGGAGCAGCAAGAGCAGGCTGCTCCCCAGGGAAGGCGAGCCGGAAGCTGGGGTGACAGCGAGGTGGCAGGGCAGTGTCCTCACCAGCAAGAGCACAGTCCTACCATGACTGAGCAAGGACAGCAGGGCAGGACCAGTGATGGTAACCAGGGTCAGTCACATCCCAGAGATCCCTAGGCAATCCCTGGTGATGAGATAGGTCTGAGGTCAAGACGGGAAGTCGAGTCAGTGGGTCACGGTCCATATAGCTGAATTTACTACATGTAGTGCATTTCATAAATGTTTTAGGCTTTCTTTTTGTTCTCCTTGCTACCCCTAAAACTGATTTTTTTTCCAGATCTAGGTTTGCTTTTCTTTAAATGACTGCTAGTGCGTCTCTGGTGCCAGCCTGTTTCCACTTCTCAATGCCACCGCTGTCATACCAAGCCGCTGTTCCTCTAGACTATATCATCACATTAGAGCCATAAATGTGCTAGTCTAAGTGGAATAATTACTTGTAACTACCATTGATATGGAACTGTGGCTATGCCATATGAGGATAAGCAAAATTGAAACAAATTAAGCGTAGCCACCTGATCGTTAGCAAAACTGCTGTTGCAGCTAAAACAAGCAAAAACAAAGCTCCAGGCAGGTCAAAATAAGTTCAGACCAAACAAGCCTGACAAGCCTCAGTCCTTAGGCATTGCAAACACAATACAAAGTCTGTGTTCTGTTACTATCAATAACAAAATTGTACTTATGGGCCACAGGTCTATAATATAACAGTCAAAAAAGAAAAAAAAAAAGAAAAAAATAATCTCTGCATTAGAAACTATTGCACATTCTTATTCAAGAATCAATCAATATCTTGATTTTGGAAGAAACTTTATTATTCTGAAGTGTTAAATAAAGTATATGCTTTGGAAAGACTAAGGTCATCCAAATTCATACAAATAGAGACCTGGGAGAATTACTAAGAAATGTATCTGTTGTAGTAACATTCAGATTAAGGATCATGGCAGCTAGGAAGTAACTTATTTGTAAAATTCATTAATTCATTCAGGAGGTTACACTTACAGGACTCCAAATTGAAGAGGAGGTTACTTACTCAGAAAAATCTTTGTTTAGTGAGACACATCTAATATTAATATTGGCATGCTGTCTTTGCTATTTGTTAAGTGGCGAAGGATAAGTGCGGGGAATTTAATGCACCTGCCTGTGTATAGTTCTGGCAAGAATTGAGCAACAGCTTCTAAAAGAAATGATGGAATGAACAGGCTAGGAATAAAGCATAAATCATTTCTGTGAATGCTAGTAAATAAAGATACAAATATTCATATGAGCACTTATTGTATAATCCTAAGGCAAAGCTATGTGTTCCACTCTGACCTTCCATAAGCTTCAAGAGAGAGCTGGGATAGCAACTGTAATATTCTTCCTCAAATTTACAGCTTAATGCTTGTTGAGCCACAGTGAGCTCCAGTTCAGCTGAGTTATAGAAAACAAGGTAAAAGTGGAAGTTTTTAGAAGAGATGAACTATAGATGAACACATTTCAAAGGGCTTGAAGGCTTAATCTTGTTCTGTAAAGAGAAAAACCCATGAGTCTGGATGTAAACCCAAAATATCTAAGCTTTCTCACTTTGAAAGAAACAGAGCAGAGATCTTAGTCTTTCTCTGAGTGTTTTAGCATTCTCATTCCAAACCAGAAATTGAGTTAGAGACATTAGAAAGGAAAGTCACAAATACACCAAGTTTAACAAAAATGCTACAAAACTCAGAAGTTTAACTTTGAGCTAAACCTTCATAGATTTAGGATCTTACCCTAAATTAGGAAAGTTATCTTATCCCTATTTTAATATTGAGTACAAGATTTTATATTGCCTGCTTGGAATAAGTCAGAGTTGGAAATCTTGATTATTTAGACCTTCCTGAAATAAGATGTTATTTTGCTTTTAGCTAAACCATTGTTTACTTTTCCTAGCAATATCCACAGATCACAGACTTTTGAATGCCTTAATGACAGATAACTGTTTTTCCTTTATATACTCCTGCATTAGATACACAAATATCAGATTTCATTTTCCTGAGAGGTGTCTGGACAGAGCACTGTGAGTTAAAAATTACTTACTAAGAACACTTTCATAGGCGTAACAACCCAAACCCACTGCAGATTGCTTGTTCGAAAGAATATTAATTGAAAGAACAAATAATGAGTTTCAAAATAAACCAAATAAAATAAATACTAATATATTAAGAGGAAAGTGACTTAAGATAGTGTGGGACTTTACATTAAACACAGCTGAAAGGCACATAAAAATATCAGAGAAGTAATATATGTGTATAACTGTTGTGACCACATCTGGAATGACTCAATCACTTCTGAGTGTAACATTACATAAATTTTTGTGTTGGAGACACCTCTATATAAGTAACAATAATAAGGATAAGGATAGCAAATTAGTTAAGGGTAGAGATAACAGCCTTAAAAATGCAAATATGTTCTAAGATGTAAGTGTATTGCATGCACCATGGTAATCCTTGATCATCATGGTTAACAGTCCTAATCATATGATTCAGTATTCAGCCTTACCATACATGCTTTGTTGGGCTGGACAGAAGTGAAACAACCATGTATTTTCTTAAGTGAAAGGTAAAGAAAAGAAGTCTAAAAACACTGAGGGAGATCATTCTTACAAGGTGATAATTATTTTAATAAGGCACTAAATGATGTGACTAAAATCAATAGGATTAAATTTGTAGGGAAAAAAATGGAGATTATACCTTAAATGAAAATATTTTCACTCTGAGATGTACTGGACTGTGGACCCACCTATTGACTGTGGTCCTCCTTCAAGGAAGAAGAGAGAATTCTCATCTCTTTTGCTGCTTCCTGTGACTGATAAAATCAGATTGAAAAAGCCTTTAGAGAAAATGCACTTGAGTTCTCAGTTCATTTTCCTTGTTATAATCTCTTTCTACACCCTTTTTCTGCTGTTAGGAATGGCTTATTGAAGGAAAAGAATAGTCTTACTGCTGTAGAAATGCTTCCTTGGAAGATAGGTGAAAGCAGATAAATGCAGCTTGAAAGACACTTGGCAAATGCATTTCTATTTCTAATATTAGCCTGACGTTAAAAGGATAATGGAATATGTCCAAAGTGTCACTGAACCTCTCTCCTCTTCTTGATAATGTAACTCTGAACAAGTTGGTAGATAATGCAGACTTAGAGCCTTCCAAACAGCTTCTTACGTGAATGCCTCTAAACATCTTCTACATATTCCTAAAAGTGTGTAAGGGAAAATGAGCTGGTTCAAAGATAGCTGTCTATGCCTATCTACTATTGTAGACATTCAGATAGACATATTTGGGAATTATAGTAACATTTTCTACATGCTAACTAAAAAAATTCTCTTTTAGAACAGAAGAAAGTAATAAAAACTGAGATTGAGATATATAATTAAAGACAATTTTCCTGTACAAAAAAAAAAGCAAAACATTGAGAATGGTTTTAATTTAGGAGCTGTAAGTTTGACAGGGAATGTAAATATGGAATATTAATATCCTAAAATAACCAATGGTTGAGGATTTTTTTTCATTTGGTCTTCCTCTAAGACTATTTGCATTTCAGTATTTCTTGCAAGTATTAGTAGTAATAGGGGTTTCAATCTGATGTTGAAATTAAAATATTCCTTACTACATACTGTATATAATATAATGTATTATATTTAGCAGAGCTAAATGAAATATTAATTGTAAAGCACATTAAATCCTATGTTATGAAAATCAGTAACAATTTAACCATTAATTTAGATATTGCTAGTATTTTTTCTATTAAAGATACGCTCATATGCAATAGAAAACTAAGAACTAACATTATACTTGTAATCCTGTCTCGATTACAAGTAGAGTTCCCTGCAGTTTAGGTCTGGAGCATCAGCTGCATCTCTCTCTTCTAGCTTATAAACAAAGAAATTACCACCAGAAGATACTGTCTTGTTTCTTATGAAGGATAGAAACAGAAGGAAGAAAATTTTCTTAGGTTTACAAGCCACTATCCTTCCACTTACACATCTAAGTAAACAATTTTAATATTCTTATGTTGTGTAACCCTGCCGTCATGGGTTGATTAAGTACATTGAGCAACAAAGACATAGCATATTCGAAACTAAACCAACTAAAATCTTTCTACATTAACTTATTAAAACAGATTTTCTCTCAAACTCAGATGCAATATTCGCTAGAAGATTCTCTATTTGTTATGGAGTACATGTGTACTATTGATATTCTTGTCTTTAAAAGGTGTGATTACTCAATACTTATAACTTATTTGCATTAATTCAAACAGCAAACTGGGTTTTATCCTTCTTTTAGAAGACTCTCATGTGAATTTGAGCTGGCACATAGAGGGCTGATATTTTATAATTTACAGTAGATAAATTCTCTGTAATGTCATAGAGAAAATGTAATTTAGGATCTCCCCTAGCTATACTGCTTTACTTCTTGTAATTGACATGTTTGCAGCCTATTCAATGTTCCTTCTTCTAGTAGTGTTATTTTTAAAACAGATGGAATCTGCATTTTAAAATTCTATTTGAGTAGCCAATTAGATGCAGAAATTTTTCTTACAATTTCTGCAAGAATCTCTATGTGGTGTCCATATGTTAATATTTTGCCCTACATTGATTGCATAACTCAATATGACATTTTGTGTTAATAGGCTTTTATTAAACTGGATTCAGAGGTTACATCTCTTGGGGGTTAAAGAAATTGTATAATACGGTTTTCTCAATTCAGGGATGTTAGAAAGGATATGATGATCTTCTAGTTGGGAAAAGTGATGGCTTTCACCCGTTTCTCAGCAGGCACTTATTTTTCCTATTTTTTCACTGTTGTCAAATGTGAAGCACACAGATGTGTTTCAATAAAATCAGCAAGCATATATGTGCTTCTTATTTTGACAGTCAATGAAAATTAATTTTTTTCATTCTGTTGATGATAAATCTGTGATTTCTTGTATTTATTAAAAGCCAGCTTTAAAATTAACTCGCTCAAACATAACTGCCGTATTTAACACGATGTACATTAAGATATTAATTAAACACTGCTCAGCTCAACTTTCTAATTCACATTTCCAATATATAACTACAACATAACTGTTCTAAATTATATCCAGTGGCTTATATTATTACTTTGGGCTTCAGCATAACAGTCTTAGCTACGGTACACAGGTAAAAGACATCATTTCCCAGAGTGGAGACTGGAACTCTGTACTGGGCACCTACGGTCAAAACCTACCTACAGAATAGGAGGAAGAGACTAACAAACCAAGTGTCTACTCAAGTCTCACTGAGGTATGATTCACTGCCCCGGTTCAATGCCTGGGAAGAGCTGGGTACCTCCAAAAACTAGTCTCACTGGTACTCTGAATTGACATCACATAAGGAGCCCTGTATAGCTACCCAATAAATAAATAGACTCTTAAGTCTGGTTCCTCAACCAGACTTACACAGAACTACACAGAGATTATCTTGTTTATATGGGATCCACAGCTTGGAAGCTCCTCCTGAGGATAGCTGTTATTTGATGGATATAAAACAATTATTGACCAACTAGCACACAGCTGGCACATTTCACACTTTATCTAATCACAAATTCAATGACCAAGTGTATCTGACACAAAAAAAAACCAACAACTTTACTTTCAGAGTCTTAATAATTAAGAACCTTAAGAGAATGGAAGAAAATAATAGGAAAATATTATATGTACCTTTTCTACCCATCTTCTTCTGACTTTTCTCTGGAATGATAAGATACAATGGATGATTTGTTAGAAAATTTGGTTTCTTCTTTCACCAGAATTTACATCTAAAGGAATTAATTTTTAATAGGCCACATGTCATTAGTGGCAAGATCTGAAGACCTGGGAAAATCCATTCTGTTCGACATTAAAGAAAAGGGTCCTTCAAAAGCAGGCCACTATAGTTTCTTGATAGTCATAGAGATGTGTCAATAGAAAAAGTAATAGTAACAAAGGATTTAATCTTGAAACTTTGATTTCTAGAAGGCTGGTGCCAATCCCAATGCCTTCCTATCCCATCTGGTATTTTTAACTCTTTTTAAGCTGATAAGAGTTAAACTGTTCTTAATAGGCTAGTTTCCTCTGTTTTCATAACAGCTAGCACCAGACAGTTAAAAGGCAATTTACGAGTTAGGAAGAAATGTAGGAATTACAAGATAGTAATAAACTTTGTGAAATGTAACAATTCATCAAAGCTAATTATCAATATCCAGCACATATACAATTTTCTTTACTACCACCTGAGTCAACATAAGGCACTTCTGCCCTTTCCTTTAAAGTAAAGTAAGATTTGTAGGGAAGAATTATATCTGATATTAAACCATCTGATGTTGCTGGGGAAAAAGCAGATATATTTGCTGAAACAGAAACTCTTCTTCAGACCTCACAAAAGCCAACATCTTTCCAAACTAAATACAGTTTGAAAACATTGAGTCCAAACTGCCTGAAAGAAAAGTTCTCCTGAAATAAAAATTCTCTTAGGCTGTTTGTCAGACTGCCACAACTGAGATAAGTACAGACTCAAATGCTACATCTCCCTAGGTGAGAGACTATGCTGCCAGAAGGTCTCTGTAAAGAGGGGAAAGGGTAGATGTGGGTCTTAAACAACTGCAGAAAGGGATTGACATACATATACACATTGATGTGTGCATAAGGAGAAGATATGGACAGTATAGAGAGACAGTCAGGGACACTACAGGGGAAAAATGGTAAAGAGATAGCTAAGGATTGCAAGCAAATTGCTTGCTACACCTTCCAGGTGGCACTGAAAGAGTAATGAGCATCCTGCTCAGCAGGTACTCAACTTGTCCCTACTGGTTGATTAAGAAATTACTACAGTCAGGAAGTACAGTTGGTACAAACACAAGTACTTTGCAGTTTTTCACCCAGCTGAGACATTGTAGTTAAAGAATGAGCACTTCATATTTATTTCTACTCAATAACAATTATGGAGTCTTAAGCTATCTGAACATGCTTTAATCTATCTAGCAGTGACACCCATGGTAAGGATATCAATTCCTTTAGCCTTCAAGCAAAAATTCAAGATGCTGGAACAACCTGAACTCTCTCTGCCAAAAGAACATGGCCACCAGCTTACAACAGTTATTGCTGTCTTGTGCCAACTAGTCTACCTGTACCCTTGCTGAAATCATACACACGACATATTGTTGAGATAGGGTCTAGATGTGTTTCTCACTGATGGTGCCAGACTCACTAATTCTATCTGTAATATAAAATTTTGGAACCTGAGTTCAGTACAGAAGAACTTTCAATGCAGAGCATATTATTTTTATTATAGTACTCAATCTATAATCCTCTGTTTGATTAGCTTAAAGATTTTGTTGTTCTTATCCATTCCATATCATTACATTTTTATTACTGCAAACACAAAATGAAGTTTTTTAGCATCTCCATCCCTTCTTCCCAGTATATTCTCCATGTACTTAAATGGTTCTATTGCCTTTTTGTGGTTTACAAAGTTACCACTTCTCTGGAAATCAAAGGCAACATTAGAATGGAAAATAGCTAACAACTGCTACGTGGTGACAGAATTGAAAAGAAGTTATGTTGTATGTCAGGAAAATCAATACAGAATAATTATATTGCCAAAGTTGAAATCACTTAAAAAAAAATAAATTTAGAAAAAAAAAAAAAAACTAAACAAAACAAACAAAAAAAACCAAAGCAAAAACAAAACAGTTATTCAAAAATGCCTGAGAAATTTTTAGAAAAAGTACAAGTTGCTTCTTTTAATGATTCAAGGAGAAAATTTCATTAATAAAATACACATTTAATTATGGATATTTCAAATGGTATGATGGACAAGACACAAAACTATTAAAATTCATTAGTAGTGTACAGCTGTTTTATGTACTTTTAAACTGTAGCCTAAATTAATTGTGCCTCTTTGTCTGTAAACCAGCTGTCCATTCTTTATTAAGGCATCTGTCAGTTCTTCATCGAAAAAGATATCAAAAATGAGTGCAGAACAGCTTTTAACTCAGAACATTACAAAACATTGCTTTAAAGGAATATAAAAGAAGAAAAGAAAATATAAACTAGACAACTATAAACAACAAACACACATGCAATCTGCATTAAATTTAATCTGTTTTATGGAAACTAATTTTAGTGAGCTTTCAGCTGAGTCATTAATCTCAGGATACATTATGTTATTATTAAAAGTATTTTATTGCACCTTAATTTGATAACAATAAGGATGATAATGCAAAAAATATTAACCTCCTCACTTTCCACTAGGAATTTAAAATTTAATTATAATGGGTTACCTTAATCTTGGTGCTAGCCCTGGAAACAAAACCCTGCACCTCTCAACCTTCATTAAAAAGTGTTAGAGGAATTTTGTTAGAGCATTGGTTCCTATGGATTCACAAGTCTGCGGTTAAGAATATGAATTTAGTTTTGGTTCTCCCAGTGATCAAAACTAATTGCAAACGTGCAAGTATTGTTCAATGATTTCATACTGGTTCACAGAACTGTAAGCAGGACAAGGCTTTAGTTTTGATGTAAGAACATAACTGTAATCTCATGAAAACTGCTCTCCACCCTTCCTTTAATGAGGACGAGAAATGATGGTTGTATGACTCAATTTAGACTTGAAAGATAAGTCTAGGATGCCAGACACTTGTTTGTCAACATCTAACTTTTTGTGCTAATCCTTTTCCTGTTAAGTGATTAAGTTAGCCTACTCAATAATTTAGCACTTGAATAAGAAATATTTTTGAGAAGTTCAGGTCCATTCACTTCTGGAAAAACACCTTGACACCAGGTGAGGGAGTATCCATACAATCAGGGATCACACAGCCCAGTCATGTTACACATCTCTGAAAAAATCACCCCCACTTTGTTCAGTAATGTAAAAACACTTTGTCTGTCGAGGAAGAGGAAGGTAGTTGAGGGCATGGCCTTATGAGCAATTGCTAGAAGACTTGAGCTCCTCTGTTGTGGAAGCCCCATGCCAGGGCCACCATATCTGACCCTAGGTCCCCTCACCAGGCTTAATCCCGATCCACGCTTACCAATGGACAGACGTCCCAGCTTGGCTTCACTGCCCCTGATCCAAACAAAAATGCTAATACACATACACACCTCTACTCTGCTCCTCTGGGTTAGGTAAAATGAAGATCTACCATGAGTGTGTTGAATTGTAATCCCAACAATTCCAGTGGTACTCCAAAGACCTTTTCTTTCCTGAATGCATACATTTCACCTCCTCATTTAGTCTCTCAGAGAAAAAGGTGTGAATTCAAGCCATTTCACAACTGCACTGAACAAATTCAAACTAATGTGTTGTACATAAAAATATACTACACCTTGGGAGCAACACTGAAAGAATGAGGAGCTCTAACAAGTCTTTTATATGTATAATTTCTGCAATTATGCTAACTATTATTAACAATATACTAATATAACTATTATTAAAATGCCTTTTATTTAAAAAAAAAAAAAGGAAAAAGAAACATTCTAAAGATGAAATGCCAAAAAAAAACCAGTTGTTCATACTGTACAAATAATAGACATTGAGAAAATTATTAGCGAAGGCTGATAACTATCATCTGCAGATTGCTGGAAGGTAAAGAGAAATGTCACGTCTTTATATTCCTAGGATCTAACCAAAAAAAAAAAAAAAGAAAAAGAAAAAGTACTGTTTCAATGTTGTTTATGTTGACTATCTCATTACTTTTTTTGAACTGAATGTACACATTTTGATTGAATTTTGTATTAAGTAGGAGTTTTAATTTGCCCATATTGACCTTTCTGATTAGTAAAAGTCCTTGAAAAAGAACTCTTTTTGTTCTTTCATTTAACATCTTTGGTTTGTTTTGCTGAGTTCTGATATCTGCATTACAAGCAAACAAACAGAAAAACTTCAGGCAAATCAATAACACCACGCTTATCTTTCCTATTTTCATTTCTTTAGAACTTAAAATTTGCTGATTTCCTCTAAAAACATGATGCAATTCCATTTACCATTTATCCTCTGAAACAACTGTACATGCAACTAAATCAATATTCACACAGTCTATTGAATATGTGTTTTCATTGCTACTTGTACACGTATAATAAACCAAAAAAGAATACAACTTTCACACAACGGATGTGCAGAGCTGAATGAAATAGGAAGCATAAAACCAATCAGTTTTAATTTTTATATCCTTCACTGATTTTTGTTCGTATTGTCAGATACATGACATTGCCATAAACAGCTTGAGTTAGACTGGAATGTTTGTGAATGTCCAAGCTTCAAGCTATAGCTGTTAGTAAGAGAAGCAGAGAGAAGAGCAGCTGTCTAAATCCTTTATTGTGCAACACTGTCTTACAAGATTCAGCATTTAGGGACTCCAGGGATTTCTTTTAGCAAGTAGAGGGGGCTAATTTAAACTATTAATGAGTAAATGGCATTTCTTTTATTTCAAGATTGAAAGAAACTATTCAATGTTTTCATTAACTGTAGATCTTACATTAAATCAGCTTTGAGGTTTTCTGAGTCTCAGTATTTTCTAACGGTACTTGAAAATTCAATGGGACTTGAATTTTGTCAGTCCTACTCTGTCTGCAGCCAGGAAGTGCAATTCAATGAGACGACAGCTCCACTGGGAAAGAGGCAACAGTCTCATTTCTTATACTAAAATACTGTTCCAGGACAATGCTAAAACACATTTTCAAAATTCATTTTCATTTAGTGTTTATGATAGCAATCCAACAACTTTTATTCTCTGCATAATTGGATCAAATGCTTGCTCAAGTCAATGATTAACTTAAGCTTGAAGGGAGGCAGGACCTGGGACATCAACCGATGGATCTGATGTTCCCCTTCCTTACCCTTGAGTAAATCAAGAATTATTCCTGCCAATGGAAGCAACTTACTGTGAGCAAAGAGTAGATCAAATCTCAGAATCCCAAGTCCTACAAATAAATAAAGCAGTTTTGTTGTAAGATATATACTTGATCTTGAAATTTGAAAAAAAAAATTAAATCCCCATGCCAATCTAGTATATAGTAGCATTCTGAAGGACTTTTTCCCTGTTGAGGTGTCTAGGGTGAGTTATTCAAATATAGTACAACTCAAAACTTTTGTAAACTCTGCACTGAAAAAAAAAAATACGCTCTTACATGCTATTCCATCAAGTGAGAGACTGAAGGGCATTGAAGTTCACTTAAGATGGTGCTGGACAGTTAGCGGCATTGCCCTGAGAATTTTTAATAAGAGCTGTCACGTATAATATGTGATGGACCTAAGCACTGCAGTTATTCTCCCTTTCGAAATTTGAGCCTGAACTGGAAGGTTACACAGACCTTTCCATACACATCTTCCTTTCCTTTCCCTGTTCTGGGTCCTGACTAGGGAAAGGCTACAGAAGTACAGTACCCACAT
Source organism: Chlamydotis macqueenii (assembly GCF_036417535.1). Taxonomy (NCBI): domain Eukaryota; kingdom Metazoa; phylum Chordata; class Aves; order Otidiformes; family Otididae; genus Chlamydotis; species Chlamydotis macqueenii. Next base: position 28,582,348 of record NC_141558.1, read on the forward strand.
TTGTATTTATTATTATGTACTATTTATATTTTGACAGTGGCAGCTTGATTGATTTTTCATTGATGACCTCTCTCCCCTCTGAGAGATGCTATGCAGGAGTAGGATACCTTCCATTCCAGCATGTACTCTGTCCCTAGGTGTGGTGCAGTGCTGAGCTGCATACTGGCAGGCATGCTGTCTACCCTTAGCATGGGATAGAGTTAAGACTGAGAAAAGGTTGGAAGTTTATAAAGCCCTGGTGGGGACAGACCTTGCATTGCACCAGACCTTGAGGGGCTCAGACAGAGCTGTGGCCTTACTGTGCTTGGACCATTGGAGAAAGGATAATTGAGGTGGGGAGGGACCTCAGGAGGTCTGTTGTCCAACCTCCTGCTCAGAGAGGTAGCATGAGTTGTAGACCACATACGTCCAAAGAAAGACTATGCACTGCAGTCTGCTCATGGACAAAGAAAATTGTAGCACTGAAGGGCAGAGGACTGTCAACAGTGAAACATCCCACAGACCAGAAACCATAGCTATGTTGATGAAATATGATGCTTTTACCACATTGTATCGGAAAACTCAATCTGAAGAGAGGAAAAAATTCTGCTTTTTCTACAGTGTAGCAGGTCAGGAATTGACACAGGCAAACAGTTAACTCAGTTCCCAGGTCTCTGTTCCTTCAATCCCAAACACAGGGCACAGAGGTTAAAAATTCTTTTGGAGAAACAACAACTAATCCTGTGTGAGTGTCCTGAGATCCTAGGAAAAGGAGCAGAGAGAAAGCCCAGTGGAGAGCATACTATCTGTAATGTCAAGGGTGAGTGTAGCTTTAATATTACCATGATGCTGTGTTTTATTAATAAGAATCTTCTATTTTTATTACTCCTTCATTAATAAGAATCTTCTATTTTTATTACTCCTTCTCTAGCTCCAAAACACAGCGAAAAAATGGCAAGTCAATTATCTACCTGCTTTATAACAGAAATTTGCCCTATTTTACAACTACATCCATCTGCAAGGACTGTTTTGCTAATGAAATATATTTTAGACTTGAACACAAAAATATGAATTTACACTGTATGTTTTTTTTCCTGTCTCATCAGGTCATTTCTCATTATTTTCTGGAACAATAAAGCTTTTACATATTTAATAAGTAAAATCCTTATTAGGAATGGAATGAAGTGTGCCTTTCAGTAACTGGTCTGTAGGCCTGTGATGTCAGTTTTAGAACTGAAGAGATTATGCACATTTTTATTGTCTTTTAATACATAGTTCATTCCTTGTAATAAAGGCACCATGCATTCTACTCTGAAGAAAAACCTAATGAAAAACTAGACACCCATCCTTGTTTGATGTTGACTACTCTGTGTCTCTTTTGATTCAATTAAACAACTGTTGCGTTTTAGGATTTAAACTCACAATAATTTATTGCTGATAGTATAAGACCATTTTTCAGTTACTTTTCCTGCTCTGCTAACAAATAAATCTGGTGTATCACTGAAATAGAAGCATTTAACTTTTAATTAAAATAAATAACACAGTATACATAGCCAACTAAACAACTTTAAACAAGTTCAAAATATTTGAGTTTAAAAATAACCAGATGGATAAGTGAGAAAGACACAAATCTCTAATTTCCTCATAAGAAGTAATTCAAAATATTTATGATTTAGCCGAATTAATTTTCATTTCATTTGACCCTGTAAGTTTTTTCCTTAGATACATTCCTATGAGTAGTTTTGCTGTTGTTTGGAAAACAACATAAGTGTTTGCTTGAGTGTTGTAGTTTAGCCCTGCTCAGGATCAAGCTATGCAGTCTCTCACCCATTCTCACCACCCTCCGAGGTAATAGGGGACAGAAAACATAACAAAAAGGTTGAGGTTTGAAATAAGGACAGGAGACATCATTCAAGTTACCCCCACAGGCAAAACAGACTCAACTTGGGGAAAACTATTCCAATTTATTATTAATAAAACCAAAACAGGATAATAAGAGAGAGAACAAAAACAACTTTCCCCAGCCCCTCCTCTCTTTCTGGGCTTAACTTAATTTCAAATTATCTCTACTTCTTGCCCCTCCCATGTCTCACCCCAAGCAGCATGGGGGGAATAGGAAATGGGGGTTATGGTCAGTTCATCACACATTGTGCACATTCCTCCCCTGCTCCAGCATGGAGTCCCTCCCACGGGCTACAGTCTTCACAAACTACTCTAGCGTGGGGTCCTTTTCCACAGGGTGCAGTCCCTCAGGAACCGGCTGCCGCAGTGGGCCCTCCACCAGCCACAGCCTCCTTTGGGCATCCACCTGCCCCACCGTGGTGTCCTGCACAGGCTGCAGGTGGACCTCTGCTCCTCTGTGGGCCTCCATGGGCTGCAGGGGGACAGCCTGCTCAACCATGGGCTGCACCACGGGCTGCAGGGGAATCTTGGCCGGGAACTGCATTACTCCTCCCCCTCCTTCTTCACTGACCTTGGTGTCTGCAGCCGTTCCTCTCATAAGAAATTCTTCACCACCAGCAGGAAGATGCCTCTCAGGTTCTCTTCACATCTCATCTCCTTTCCACTTCTTGCAGCCAGGCCGGGCCGAGTTGGGCCCAGTCAGCCGCCCGGCAGGAGGCCAGAGGGTGAGGGCTGCAAGGCCCACAAGGCTCGCACCTCCCCCTTTCTGCCCCTGCTTTAGCATCTTCACTTTTTTTTTTTTTTTTTATTTTCCCCTTTTCACATGTGTTATCACAGAGGTGTTATCACTGTCACCAACTGGCTCGACCCTGGCCAGCAGCAGATCTGCCTTAGACCCGGCTGAGTCCACCGGACAAAGGGGAAACTTCTAGCAGCTTCTTGCAGAAACTGCCATTGTACCCTCCCCCACTAAATAAAACCAGCACACTGAGTTAACCAGAGGACTGCACAAAGAAAATGGATTAACAGCATGCAAAGAGCTTGAAAGTCCACAAAATAATGCAAATCATCACTTTTTATAGGGTTAGTTATTCTAGAAGATAGAGTGAATGCAAATATGAAGCAAATTATCTGTTACCTAAAAAACATCTTCTAAGCTATTTTTAATTTGTGCCTCAAGTGAAACATAAAGGAAAAACATTCGTTTGTGTAACGTTCCATAAAAAATTATTTTAGTGTGCCTATTTCTTCAGTTTAAAGTGACTGAGAAGATTTTTACCTGAAAGTGGATTCTGATGTTGAATATTTTTCATTTACTTTTACTGCAGATGTTTGCAGCTACAAAGCGGTCACTCAAAACAGGCAACTACCCTGAAAAGAAAAAATGTCCTTTCGATGCAAATTCATCATAATAAAAATTCAGCCACAACTCTTCTAGTACACATTGTTTTTTGGATACCAAAATCAGCTACCTCAAACAGAAGAGCTAGAATGGAAATAGAGTACTGAAGCATTTGACCACGTGTTGTTCTTGTCCCTGTAACACAGAATACATTTTGTCTCCTTTAATAGGAGATCAGCAGTGTTTGTAAGAGTCCCCTTTGTCATGTGCCAACTTCTCGCCCGTGACTACATCATGTCTGATTTACTCAATCTCAGCACACAATGGCAAGAAGAGAGGAACAGGTGACAGTGTCAATTCCCAAATTCTTGCCCGTGACTATGTCGCACCAAATTTATGTAGTCCCAGCACACAGTAACAAGAGAAGGGAGATGTGATCCAGATTTGATGATTTTCCTGGTTAGAATAAGGTATATACAATACAAGTCCGTAGATAAACAGAGACTTTTATTCAATAGTTAGGCTCACTGGTAAATAATTGGGTAGCAGAAAATACTTACTTTTTACCATGCATCGAGGATTTTATGCCTTGCGTTACTTACTAGTAAAGAAGGTAAAAGAGTGAAAAGAAAGAGAGAGAGAGATGGTCTGGGTTCCAGCATTGGTCTAGCCAATGGGGGATTTCTGGTCTGGGGGAGCGCTCATCCAGAAAATCTCTCTCTTTTTTAGGAGCCAATGCATTTTGTCAAGGTAATTTGTCTCTCCTACCATAGGTAATGCTTAGCATGATCTAGGCAGGGTTAGGTGACATTTAGCATGATCTAGGCTGAGTTACAGATGATGGAACTTAGCATGATCTCCTCAACCTTCATTTACACACTTGGAGGTGTCACTTAGAATATACATTTCAGCATTAATGAAGCATTGAGGCAAAGTTCATTCAGAAGACATGGTATCTTTAGAAATGCAACAAATGTGGTAATGGGCTATGGCATGGCCACCTTATCTCCACAAGGTTCCATCCCCCAGCCACATCTTGTTGTAGTGTCATGATAACCATTCTGCTCTGTGAGTGTTTTAGACAGATTTAAAGACTCCAGGGGTCTCCGTCTCCCCAGCTCCTTTATAAAGCTTTGCCTCCTGCCAGTGATCGCACCCTTCTGAGCAAAATCAGTTCCCTGCTCCAGGGGGTCATAAGTTAGCCTTGGTGTGTTGGTCTCCTACACCCTTGCAGTTCCTGGAGATCATTACATAGCACAATACTATTTTGTCCCTTCTCTAACGCTATCTATCTCCATAGGTAGCACAATGCACAGCTAATCATTCTAATCAGTGTTATGCCTGGCTTTTTCAGCAGTTTAATAGTCTTGATATTTGGGGAACACAGATTTCTTTGATTTTCTTTTATGAAGAATTACTCTAATTTTTTTCTTTTCCCTTTCCAAACACTTTTATGATGAACATTGTCTCTCATATGTGTTTAAAGCCGTGTGTATGCAACTCAGAATGTTGACTGGTAATTAGAATTATCAGGAAATTTTCAGATATAGTGTTTTTTCCATAGAATATGTCAGTCCATTAGCACTGAAACATTCTGTGAGAAAGCAACAGTGCCAGCAGTGCTCTAGGTTCTTTCTCTGCCAGGAGGGATTTTGGCTTGTTCACTGTCCAACTGCTGCCTAATGTCCTGCTGGGAAGCCCAGTCCTGGTGGCAATCAGGTCCTCAGCCTCCTGTCTTTTCTGCCAGCCAGGATTCTGGGATCCCAAGGAGCCCCAGCTCAGATTCTGGCTATATGTGGTTGGTGGACCATTATGGAGTTGGGACTTGAAAACCAGGAAAATCAAGAAGCTTCTTCCTTAGGTGACAGGGACACAAGGAATTGAGGAAGTAATGATCTGCATTCTCATCATCCAGCTTCATGATAAACTTGGCAAGTGTTCTGCCATATGCTGTAAGATACTAATCATGGAAAAAGCCTCACATCTCCAAAGTTTCCCATTCCACTCTCATTTGGATAACATTTCCAATTTTTGACATTTTGTACACTCTGGATTTTTAAAAATTTCTGTACCACATCAAATAAGTTCCTTGCTAAAAATATACAGTCACACCACTTCTGATATTTTTTGAGAAATCAGACATTTGTGTAATTTTTTCATCCTTTCAAATTACTTACACACTTTATTTTCTTGCCATCTCATTATGAACAGCCAGCTTCCTGGTCTCAAAATACGTTAAGCTATATTGTGACATTCTCCCTGATTCATGCTCTCATTTTCTTGAATTATTATGTCTTATGTTTATTGGTATGCTTATTTTGTAATTCTGACAAGTTACTTTGTCCTTCCTGGGCTCTCTGCATGTTTCATAACAGTCTTCTAATTCTAGTGCCAGTTGATGAACTAATGATGTTTTCATATTAGGAGAATTTCCCTTCATTTGGTGATTGAAGGGTGATCTTCAGCATATGCATCACTTTTTTTTTCCTTTGCAGAACTGTTTGCACTTTTTTCCCTGGGCAACTCTGTGCTTGTGTTCCAAGGTTTTTTCTCTCAAGCATTTCACTGCTCTGTGATCAAGAGATTGGTGCATAAAACATAAACATCTCATTTTCAGGCTGTTATCATTAATACATTATGTAAAATGGAGATAAGACTACTTCCTTTGAGTATCTGTGCTTCACAGTACAAAGCAGAAGACTACAAGATGTAACTAATCTTAGGGACAGCTGTAGGTGTATGAAACAATCTGACCCTATGACTCCTTGAAGCTTAAATCTTTTGATACCAAAAAACTAGACCAGCTCCAGAGAAAGAAAGGAAGTTAACAGGAAATTGAGGGAAGTAAACTTAAGATTTAGAGATGAAATAAAGACATGCCTTTCTTTGAACTGAAAACCAAACATTTGCATTTCTTTCATAATATTTAATGTAGAATTTGTTAGGTATTTCTCATAAGATTAACTGAATTAATGGATTTCTGTTGATGCTTTTTAATAGTCAAAACAAAAAATAACAATGTACATGTTTAATAAATGCAGGAGAGCAGGGTAAGTTCATTGATTTTTAAAGCTTATATTCAGTATTTTAGAGAGGGGGGAAGTGAGGCTCTGAAATGTCTTTTATTTATTTTCTTTTATGTAAATATTCTTCTTTTTTTACCTTTTATATGAAACAGGCTATGGAACACACCTGCATGCCTAAAAGATAAAGCTTTTTGGTAGCAACTTCTCTCCCTATAGAAAAGTCCTCTGCTGCTGTTTCTTGTAATTTTCTGGGGGGAATGGAAGACATGGCAAGTGCTGGTGACTTACATTTATCACTTGGTTCTCTAGGGATTCCCCCCCACCCACTTGCTTTTCCTGTGAGACTGTGTAAGAAACAACAAAAACAGCTGTCAGATAGACGGCTTTGCTCTGGCAGTGGACAAATCAGTTCCTTTGGTTTCTTCCAGCTGTTGCTGACTGTGCTTTGCAAGAATATAGAAATCCTGACAAAGGAACAGCCAGGGCAAATGAGCATAACTCTTTTAAAGCCTTGAACTTGCATTCATAGCAACTGACCATCTGGCCTGCATGCTCTGCTTGATTTCTGAGGTGAGTACAGTCTCATGTTTTATGAGAATATGCCCTTTCTTTAAAGCTATGTCCTTTCTTCATGTTAGGATGAGAACTCATCTCTTCATTCTCTTCTCCCTCCTCAAGCTCTGACCACCTAGGAGTCCTGGACGGGATATATACATCAAATGCACATGAATGCAGTATGAACACAGCCTCTGTGTGGTCTGTTGCCTTGATCCCATTCTGAAATGCCATTACCTTACTATGGGTACTAGTTTGAAATTACATAAGCATTCACATAAAGTGCAAAATTGTCTTCTGGAAGCTAAGATATGGTTTTAGAAGACTTCTGTATAGTTTCCTCAGCCATTACTCTACTTTTTCCACTGTATATCACTAGATTGTAGGGTTTTAGATAATATCTTTAGGTAACAGATAATGATACTAACACATAAATTTAATTCCAGATAGTTGCTTTCGATCACTATTACCATCGAGGATTATAAGACTTTTCTCTTATTTGACACAAGAAAATACATCCAGAATACATCCCCCTTTCCCACCATGGGGATGTGCAGATAATTGGGTCCTCTGTTCTGTCCTGATCCTTAAATATTGGCTTAAAGTGCAGAAGGGCTGAAAGGAGGTATATAAGCCTCAGCAGTGGCTGGGCGTAGTGTTCTGGTACGGTGAACGAGACTCCTGACATAAATAAAAGGCACAGACTAGAAGATAGTACCAGGATCAAGATACACCCTGTAACATGGCAGATTCAAGCAAGATCCAAGGCATGCCTATAAGCCTGCTGTATGTTTGACAGACGCCGTGGCTTTTTCACTGCAGAGTATGACAAAACACCGCTGGACTAAAGGGGAGCAAAGACATTTCCCAGACAGGTTTGTGCTACACTTGATGTAGCACAGAATATCCACCACAGTAGCTAAATTCCATGTTCATTTTTGTGATTTTAACAGATTGAAGACTCTACACTAGCAGGTACACAATGCGCCTATGTTACCTCACAAAGTAATTATCCTACAGGGATGAGAAAGAACAGATTCCCTGAAGGTCTTTTCTTAGGGAAAGCTCTGAAGAAATTGTCTTAAAACATGTCCTCTTATAATCCAAGCTGGTTTATTGTCCTATTTGTTTAAGACTATAAATACATATATGTACGTACACATATGTACACCCCTTAACAAATAATTTCATTTACACCACTTCTCATGATATCTTTATTGATGTTATCATGACCTTAGAGATACTTTACCAAAATCTTTGATTTCAAAACAGCTCAGCCTCATAAATGGTTTATGAAAATATGCTGATTGCCACTGATCAACAAAGACTTCCTCAGCTATTCTAAACACCTTGTAGTCCAGCAAATTACTTCACCCCCTAGCTGCCTTGCCCTATTATTCTCTTAAAAAACAAATGCATTGTTCTCTACCAATGACAAATAATTTCTAGTTTTATCTCTGTTAAGCCAAAGACTCTTCCAGGTAGGCTTTCAGATGATTGGTTCCTTTTTTTTTCACCCAAGGTTATAATGCTTAATACACAGGTTCAGTAAGAGACTTCCTGTGAAGATCAGTACATTGTAAAAGAGAATTACAAAGAGGTTTTGTTGAACTGCATCTCCTGGCCCAGGAAGGGAAAGCATCCATGTCTTTATTCCCCTCTAATATACTTCAGGTTAGTATCAAATGTCACAAATGCATATGAAAGAAATGACAACAATTTTTTGAGGTAGGAGGCATGAAGTTAAGTAATTAGAAGAATTAAGTGAAATAATTTGACAGAAATAATCAGAGAGAGTTTGAAAAGGATTAGGGAACTAAACTTAAATTCAGAGACAGATGCCTTGATTTCTCATTTTAAATTTCTGAATACTTCAAAAGAGATTAGTACTCCAAAATTATTTCTGGTTTTGGTGCCTTTATAAATTTCAATCATACTGTCACAGGCATTTGCCCAAACACATGAACTGTTCAAATAACAAGGGTCATGTGAATACAGACAACTGTAAAATTATCTTACACTGTCTTTAAAGGACTGATGAGGGTGTAGGGTTTTCTAGAAAAGCTGAAATGTGAAAAAAAACATTATTAAAGGCATTGATTATTGGGAAAATGGTGAAAAGTGTATTCTAGTTTCAGCTATGTGTTCTGTAAATACTCAGCTTCGTCATATACCAATTTTTCAACTACTGTAAATTAGTACAGATCCATTTAAACCATTTTATGCCCCTAAGGGTCTGCTCCAAAAAATGTATCCGAGAGCTAGTGCAATTCTAATACATGGCCTGTCGTCAGCAGAACTACTTATGAAAAATATTTTGTCATGACAATTTATTGAGTTTTTCTTTTATCTTGAGAAAGAACATGTGTCAACTTAAAGTCTTCAAATGAAGCAGCTACTTTCATTTAAATTAATCTAACAAACAAAAATAAAGTGCTATTAGCAAGTACCAGTGAATGAGGAAAATTGAAGGAATATCTAGTAATTAGTTTTGTGAATTAAAAGAATGCTTTCTTCGTATTTGAAGAAGCAGAAAATTGCAAACATTGATTTCAGAATAGAAGCGATTTCCTTTATTGTTTGCAAAGTGCCCAGCAGAGAATAATACATTTCACTCACAATGATCTCTTGGTACTCATGTCAAAAAACAAATCAGAAAATAGACTTCTCTATAGTTACATTATCTCCAGTTTTGAGGCTTCCTGTATGTTTGCTGAATTCTGGAGGAAAAATAAAAAAAAAAAAAAAAACCAAACCCTGTGGTAAATAACTTCAGAACACTCACTCTTAAATGCATACACTGCTGAAAGTCTACAGACTACAAAAACTGGTCTGTCAAACTGCTGAAGTATTCTGTGGAAGGTAATCAATCATTATGTTGATTAGTTTTCCCTTTGCAATCACTACCTTCAGGTAAACGAACTGGGAACTCAATGAGCTCTTTAAACCAGACTTTTGTCCCCTGGTTCTCTTAATTTCTGTTGACTTCAATGGAGGTGCATGATCATGGAGGTGGGCCTGTGTACACTTGATTATGTGTTTAGGGCTGTGTGATGTTGGCAAAAGTCAAAATCATGACATTTCTATTACTCGGACAATTGAAGGCTGAGATACTCTGTATAATGGAGTAAATCTGAAAGAGAAAAAGTTCCTCTGGGTCTGAGCTGCTCAGGCTAGAGTGGTATAGTCACATCCATGCAGGGTTGCGACCTGTTAGTAGGTTGTCCCAGACCAGAAAATACTGGAAGTACACGTTAGACACATCTTACCTGGTCATTCACACCCAGAAACTCATAGAACTGTAGAATAATTTGGGTTGGAAAGGACCTCTGGAGCTGAACCTGTTGCTCAAAGCCAACTTCAAAGTTACATCAGGTTACTCAGGGCTTTGTCCAGTTAAGTTCTGAATACATACAAGGGCAAAGGTTTCAGAGCCTCTCTGGGCAACCTGATTCAGTGTTTGAGCAACTTCAGTGTCAAAACTGCTTTTCTGAAATTTAGTCAGAATTACCCTTACTGCAGCTTATGACTGTTGCCTCATTTCTGTACCCCTTTCCAGGAAGAGTCTGTCCTCTCTAAAACTGCTACATACTTGAAGATAGCAATTAGATTCCCCCTCAGCCTGTTCTTCTCCTCATTGTGCAAACCTAACTCTTTCGATCTCTTCTTCCATTATGTGCACCAGGCCTATAGTCACCATGGTTGACTCTCTCCAGTTTAACTAAAATTTTCTTGCACCAGGGAGCCCCAAACTGGGCACAGTTCTGCAGGTGTGCTTTTACAAGAACTCAGCAGAGGTGAATACTTGCTCTTCTCAGCCCATTGGTTACACTTCTATTAATACAGCTCAGAATGTGGTTAACCCTCATAGCCACAGGGACACACTGCTGACTCACATCCAACTTACTGCATACCAGGACGCTCAAGTTCTTTTCTGTATAGTTGCTTTCCAGGAAATTGACTTCCCAGCCCATACAAGTGTCTGGGGTTATTCCATCACAGGTGCGTGATTTCACATTTGTCTTTATAGTATTTAATGAGATTCCCATCATCCCCTTTCTTCAGCCTAGTTCCAGCTGCCTGGAAACCAGCATATCAATTGCTTGCTCTAATTTTCTGTCATCTGCAAGCTCACCAAGGGTACATTCCATCTCAATGTCCACATTCTAGCACAAATAACAAGACCAGAACACATAGCTACTCAGGCTGCTCCTGATGATAAGCTGGCTATACCATGTAGCTCAGCTGAAGTCCTGCTAGCCTTGAGCTCATATCTTCCTAGAGCTATCACACGTTATTTCACTCATGGAAGGGTTTATCTATGAATCAAAGGATCCAGACAGAGAATATGGGGAAGTTCTTTGCATAGTGCCAGAATAAAAATGTTAAACTTTCACATATTTAATTTTATTTTTCATAGAGTGTTTTCTTTTTTATGTCAAGAGATTTTTCTATGCATTTACAATAAAAACTATATTATGTCAATATAGTAATTTGACTATATTCTGAGAGCTGTTATTAGAAGCTATCAATATTAAAGGCTGCTCCCATAACATAGAGCAAATATTGCAAGACAAAAATCTTTACTTATAAAATTATAAGAAAGGAAAACTTCTACTCAAATAACTGCCTGTGGAAGAAGGTACCCTTAAAACATCATCCAATCAGCAGATTTCCAGAGTTCATCATAGAATCATTGTATAGCCCAGGTTGGAAAGGACCTCAAAGATCATCTGGTTCAACCTTTTCTGGGAAAAGAAGCCTAGATGAGATTATCTAGCACCCTGTCCCGTTGCATCTTGAGTTCACAGTCTCACATCTGCTAACCAATGAAAATGAGACTAGACGAAAACAAAACCAGCCTTTCAAGCTCAGGAGCAGGTGTCAGTTTCCATGCAAGTTCACAAACAACGATGTGATTCATCCATTATCAGACTGTGGCCTGGAGTCACTGAAGGATTTAGCTGCTATGCAGCATAGAAATGCTAAGACTTCTTACATTTTCAACGTTAAACATGTGTTTACATTTCCAGCATTGAAACTCCACAGACACCAAAGTAAGAGATCATAATATTTTTAAAGAAATCCTTGAGGATTCACAGACAAAAGGGGAACACTTCATCTGGTAGCTTTGCCAAACACAGGGTTAATGTGGTCTCTTAACAGCCTTTTAATGTTGTCTCTCTTGAGCTTTCTAGTGAGGATGATCTCAGGTGCATGTGAAATGCAGAAAAGTGAAGTGCAGGAAATTAATTTAGATACATGGTTAGCAGGTATTTTTAATTTATCATAATTTTAAAGGAAAAATATTAATGGAAAAATCATCAGCTTTCTGCTTTCAACTTCTAAAAGGAGTTTTGTAATCATCCTATTTCCATTTCACATCCACAGATGATAAGTATAATGTTTTAATTTTAACCTGGACAGATAACTTGTAGAAATGTGATTTGATTGAACTCTGTTGTGACTGAAGATTTCTTTTGAAGACCCAGCACCTTACTGAGAATATTGAACTCAAATGAATAAATAAAACATGAACATCAATAAGGATGTGGAAACTCAAATAAAATAAGATGCTATAAGACAACCACAGGGTATTTAAATGTGTAACACAGACTTTATAATCAAAGAAAGAAAGGAACATAATTTATAACCACAGAAGGTGTAAAAAATTACAGAAGGCAGAAAAAAAATTAGTTGCCTATTAAAAAAAAAAAAATTTGTGGCCATGACCACAGATAGGATAAAATGGTGCCATACTACAACTCTGTCATCCTGATGTGCATGACAGCAAGATCTGCTGCAATGGTTTTTAATGTTCACAATGTAAATCCTATAGAATTATATCTGACTGTACATCAAGAGGCCAACTGAGAAATAACATTATTTCTTAGACCACACAATGTATTTGGGGTGACAGCATTGGTGAACAATGGACGAGCAACAGATATCCTCTACCTGGACTCTGCAAAGCTTTTGACACTGTCCCGCATGACATCCTTCTCTCTAAACTAGAGGCATGGGTTTCATGGACGGACCACTCGGTGGATAAGGAGTTGGCTGGATGGCCGCACTCAGAGTGGTGGTGAACGGCTCAATGTCCAAGTGGAGACCGGTCACCAGTGGTGTCCCTCAGGGGTCCATGTTGGGCCCGGCCCTGTTCAACATCTTTGTTGGCGACATGGACAGTGGGATAGAGTGCACCCTCAGCAAGTTCACCGATGACACCAAGCTGTGTGGTGCCATCAACATGCTGGAAGGGAGGGATGCCATCCAGAGGGACCTTGACAGGCTGGAGAGGTGGGCCCGTGCCAGCCTCATGAAGTTCAACTAGGCCAAGTGCAAGGTCCTGCACCTGGGTCATGGCAATCCCAGGCACAAATACAGGCTGGGCAGAGAATGGATTGAGAGGAGCCCTGAGGAGAAGGACTTGGGATACTGGTGGATGAGAAGCTCAACATGAGCCAGCAATGTGCTCTTGTGGCCCAGAAAGCCAACTGCATCCTGGGCTGCATCAAGAGGAGCATGGCCAGCAGGTCAAGGGAGGTGATTCTCCCCCTCTGCTCTGCCCTTGGTGAGACCCCACCTGGAGTACTGTGTCCAGTTCTGGAGCCCCCAGCACAAGAAGGACATGGACCAGTTGGAGAAGGTCCAGAGGAGGGCCACGAAGATGATAAGAGGGCTGGAACACCTTTCCTGTGAAGACAGGCTGAGAGAGTTGGGGCTGTTCAGCCTGGAGAAGAGGAGGCTCCAGTGAGACCTGATAGCGGTCTTCCAGTACCTCAAGGGGGCCTACAAGAAAGATGGGGAGAGGCTGTTCAGTAGGGCCTGTTGTGATAGGATGATGGGTAATGGTTTTAAAATAGAGGGAGGTAGATTTAGATTGGATATTAGGAAAAAAATTTTTATGATGCGAGTTGTAGAACACCGGAACAGGTTGCCCAGAAAGGTGGTGGAAGCTCCATCCCTGGAAATGTTCAAGGCCAGGCTGGATGAGGCTTTGAGCAACCTGATCTAGTTGGAGATGTCCCTGCTCTTTGCAGGGGGGTTGGACTAGATGACCTTTGAAGGTCCCTTCTAACTCTAACCATTCTATGATTCTATGATTCTATGATTCTATGAAATAATGGACTTGCTTTCAGGTCCATGAAATCTCGTTCAGGGTTTCTTAGAAAGTCATGTCCCACCATACTTGCATAAGGAAATCCAAGGGATTCAGCCATTTTGGGTATGCCTCTGGATTATGATAAGGTCACATTTTGGTAGGGACTACTGCCCCTGTCCATGTGCAGCACAAGGCTCACTTTGTTTCTTGTCTCATTTAATTTGTGATATGCAATGTGTGACTTTCTATTGTGATCTGCAGGATAAAGCCCCGCAAGTGACACAAATTTTTGCAGCTGGATCTATGCTTGTTGCTGCTGCTATCTTACAAGCACTTCAGAAATCACCTGTGCTTCATGTTCAGTGTACAAATTGTTATTTACAGTGTACCAACAAAAACCATAAAATATGAACCTAATTGGAAATAATTAAGAGCTTTCCACACACCCATGAATTATGGGCCTGATCCCTTTGGATGACCAACAAAAGTTTTTTTCTGTGTTTCACTGAAGATAAGCTTTTACATAGAGAAAAAAACTAGATTACTGTTGCGGTTTAGCCTGAGTCACCACACAGTTGCTCACTCACCCTCCCCCTCCCCAGCAGCATCAGGGAGAGAACTGTATCCCTCCCAGCTTCCTGCACCTGCACATTAGCGAGACCTGGAAAGCTGGACAGTGTCCTTGGTCTCATTAGCAACAACCCGTATCATCAATGTGCTTATCAACATTCTTCACATCCGAAATCCAAAACACACTGGCTACTGAGAGGAAAATTAACTCCATCCCTGCCAAAACCAGGACAATTACTAACTACAATCGGCCTACAATTTTTTCTTTTGGTAATACCAATTTATTCTGAAATACGGAGCAATGGCCATCACTGATATTTTATCCTCATGGCTGAGGCTATATTTAAAAAAAAAAAAACAACCACATAAAATTTCTAGTCAGTCCAATAAATGTAAAAACATTTATGACTGCCTGTCCCATTCTTGCAATGAACAATGCTTGATGGGGCTGTCATTTTGATGCAAGATGTTTGAGATCTTACTTTGGAATTAATTTTGGTAAAACTGCCACAGGTAGTCTCAAAAAAAAAAAAAAGTGATAGATACAAAAGCTACAATAAAAAAAGAAAAATTAAAAAAATAACCTGCAAAGGATACCTCACATCACACTGCACGTTTAGCAGAAGACAGTGGATTTAGGACAATAACACAGATGCTAGATAGGACTTTTGAACATATCAGATGTTCTCAGAAAAAAATAAATTATTGAATTTGAGTGCACTGCTAACTGTCCATATAAAATATTTTAATACCTTATTATAATACAGCCATAAACAATAGCTGAAATGTCAAGTTTCATCTGCCTAGAAGAACCATACTTGTTTATAAGCTATGGAGACCTTTTGGCTGCATTTCACACAGTACCTATTTCAATGTGCATAAAGTTTCTGGAAATTGCCTTAAGACTGTTCACCAAACTTAGGGAATTCTTTTGACAGAAAAGCCTTGCCAGAGCAGTTCTTCATGATGACATGCCAGGAATATGTCTGAAACCAGAAGCGTGGCTGAATTACACAGTGCTGCTCTTGGCTAAGGATCAGCTCAGAGATAAACCTTTGTAGGGTGACTGAAGTGCTGGCAACCCTTAATGTGCTCCTAATTTAAACTAAGGACCAGGCAAGCCTGCAGTGCAATAAAAGAGATGAAAGGATTTTCATGTCACTAACTTTACACCAATGTAAGTTTTCCAAGATGGGATTCTCTGCTCCTCTGATACTTAACAGAGAACAGCATGGGCCTCCAGAGAGGGAATTTAGAAATCCTAAATAACACAGTCACTGTATCTCAAACACAGAACTTCCTGTGGAGGCACCTTCTTTGAATTTAATAATACAAGAAGTCTAAGCATCCAAGTTATGTCTGAAGTCAGATAACATAAATACTCCTCAAAACTCTGTTGAGAGTCAGAAAGAACAAGCAATGCTCAAATATTGCGAGGTGCTTCCAGCTTCTTCATTGCTTAGATTTTTTTCACCTTAATTTCCAAGTTTTATTTATCCATACTTAGCTTTGAATAAAAAAAAAAAAAATTACTTTGATTCTCCATTTAGCCTTTGTAGTAAAAACTGGGTCTGTAGATTTTTATATAAAGGTAAAAACTCTGGGCAAGCAGGAGCGAACATTGTTAACTTCAGGTAGTACTAAAATAGGCTTTACAAAAGGCATTGCAGAGGCTTTTTACTTTCACAATTTTATTGCAAACAAGTCCTAACAATTCTCTTGAGAGAAAAAGCTGTCTAATACTGATCTTTTTAGTCAATTCATCCAATAACAACAAAAGAACATTATCTTGACATTCTGTGCATTGTTCTAGTTATTTTCAGTTGTTGCTGTTGTAACCTGCTTTAAGGCATCACACTGAACACAGATTCAATTTTTAAAGCACCTGAAGGTACTGTCAGTATTAAGGAAGTATGCCAAAGTTGTCCTTACATAGACTACAGTAAAAGATGATACAAAGCTGAGCTGCAAGTCAGAAATTAAACATCTTCCAAAATGCTTGACAGAAAGTAATGTGGCTGTAAAGACTTACCCAGAGTAAAATGTACCGTAGCAGTCACAGTGAACATAGAGAACAGGAAAGAACATTCTGATTGTGTTCAGAAACTAGATTTTTTTTTTTTTGTACAGTACATTCATTCCCTCCTGAAAAATATTTTCTTTTCCATTTCATGAAGACTGCCACTGAAGGCAGTAGTAAACCCATGGGCCACTTGAAGTATGTTTTTTCATTAAAAAGGTTAATTTCAATATATGCCCCAAGGATATCAGTGTTTCCCTCCATAATGTTTGCTATTTAAGAAAAAAAAAAAAGGTGTGATGTTTAATTAAGTTTGCACTGAAAATATTAAACTCTTACTGATGCAGTTATTAAATTTCCATGAATTACCAGCACCCTAAACAAACAACACTGAAGCATTTCAACTCAATTTGATGCTAATGCAGATCGCTAGTAGTACTTCTTTACTTTCTTAGGCTTGCATGGATTTAGTATCAAAGACAAAAACATTAAGGTACTCTGCATACATATGCTTTTTTCATCTCATCAAGGCTGATAGGATGAGGACTTGACAAGACAGCAGTACAAAGATCTGTCACTCTCACTTCCGTCATTGTTTTTATTGAGGAATCGGGGAGGTAGAAGGAGGACAAAGGGGTCTCCATGTGTTCTTCAATGGTATACAGAATTCCTGATTGTGAGGAACTTATATTTTCTTTAGTTAGAAAAATAATTTCTCCCAGAATTTAGAAAAGCATTGTTTTATGGTGTTGATTGCCAAGTAGTTATATTTTTAAATCATTAAACATCCATAGTCTTTAAAAATAAATAATTGCATCAGCCAAGGTCTTTATAATTGTTTTTTCTTAATGCAAGTCCAATAACCCGATGATTACTATCTGAATCACAAGAGAGTATTACCTCTTTTTCCAGGAAATAACACGATTGCAGTTAGGCTACTCAGTTTCTAATAATAATCATTAATAAAGGGGAAAAAAAAGAAAAAGAAAAAATCTTCTGTGTAAACAAGCAATAAAAACTGTTGTTTCAGAGGTAATCTTTGCATGTTTGTCTCTGGAGTGCTTTTTGCAGACATTACCATTTTCAGATTAGGTTTTCCTTAGTTTGGGCAATATCCTTTGTTGGTCTGCATCTGTAATATGAAGTGAAGAAGGGAAACATAAGGCATATTAATGCAGGGCAGCAGTGGGAATGCAGCAATGTAACCAAAGTATGCTTGGGAATGTTCTTTTCCTGTGCCCAGACAAAATATTGCAGTGGAGTGTCAACAAGCAGCTCGCAGGGTCTGTGGTTGAGCCTGAGCTACTGCATTAAACAGCTTAAAATAAGACTTTTTTTTTTTCCATGTTTAGCATCCCAAATGGACTGAGTCTCTCTCACCCTGGAGTCACTCATAGCTCTCCCTGAAACAAGTGTATATAAGTGTTGAGAATACCTGATAGACTGAAACTCGAGCTGCCTCCCGGCTTGCATCTATTTACAGTCAGCTAAAGTATGATGGGAAAGTCAAGATCAAAAGCAGATGTCCTCGTTCTGGCTAGGATAGAGTTAATATTCACCTGAGCTGGGAGGAGAATGGGAGCTGGTGGCCCCTATGGCTGGGGCACCCAGCTGGGATAGGTTAATAATTAGCTAACAGCTGGGGTAAGTTTACCCAAATTAGCCAAAGGGCCATTCCATACCTTGTGACACCATGCTCAGTGTATCAGTGAGGAGGGTGCTAAGGAGAGCCTCCTGCTATGTGGGAAGAAATTGGGTGTTGATATTTGTTGTAAGCCATTGTACTGTATTTGTTTTCTATCACTGTTTTGTTTTCTTCTGGTTTTGCTCTTAAATTTATTTGTTTCATCTCAACCCAGGTGTTTTTGCTGCCTTTTGTTTACCATTTCTCCCTTCTGTCCCACTGGAGGGTGGGGGGAGTGAGAGAGAGACTGTGTAGTCTGGTCCCAATCAGGGCTAAACTATGACAGCAGATAAACTTTGAAATTGGCATTTAGCCAAATAGAAGTTTATCTAAGCATAAAAATAAATCTAACTGTTGGTAACATTCATGCTTTTATAGAAGACTAGTCTACAAATCACTGAAGTTTTGCTTAACGTCTATTTTGAGAATTTAAGCATGATATTCTGTTGTCCTTTGAAGTACAGCATCTATAATGTTTCACACACCAGCTGAAGCGGGTACAATATCCGCTCTGTGAGGGACAGAAATTATTGTGTTGCTAAGGTTCTCAAAATCTCCCCTTATATAGAAGGCCTTGTAAGTCCTTATTTTGTACTTACTTGTAATTTTGAAAAAAAACAGGGTGTCTTAGATCAAAAGTTTTCACTCGGTGTATGAACCTTGGCAAGAGAATGTCAACCAAAATAATTATTTGCCTTCTAGGAATAGAGCTAGGGGAATTATTTTCCTTTTACCATGTAAAAAATTTCTTCTGTTGAAATCTCAGCTGAACAGGCCTCTCCAGAGCCACAGAAACAGCAGTGACTTCCCCCTGAGTTTGCCTCTCTAGATGATCTCTCAGATCTGAGGCGGCATCCAAGTAAACCAAAGGAGACTGTTCTGGAGCTAGCACTCGGGTATCATGAAGGAGTGAAATATTGGACTGGAAATAACAGGGGATAAAAATGAAATGACAAAGGAGCAGGATGGAGTGAAGGGAAGACATTGGGAGAGGAAATGGGACTGGCTGCCTAAGACGACTGGAGGGAGCTAATAGGGAAAGGAAATGCTGGGAGTTGGAGCTGTGCAAACTCTGTAAAAATGTGATTTTTTTTTTTTTCCCCAGCTTGCCCTAGAGAGAAGGATCACCTATTCTTTCTATCAGTTACATCAGCAGATCTAGTGATTAGTTATAAGTTTAATATATTTTCCACACAGACCACATAGGTGTCAGTGCAATGACACATAATTTAAATGGAATGATTAATATAAAGGTTTTAGAAATCTATGAAGTGACACACAAATACATACCTCCAATTTTATTACCTCCTTTCTCAAATCCCCGTGAGTTAGGATTTACTAGAAAAATATTGTTCTTTTCACTTTAATTCAGTTCCCTTATGCACAGAGTTTATAATATATATTTTCATTTATAAATGACCCATCATTATTTTCTCCCTAGACTTATTGTGCATTCAGCATAAGTCTGCACAACTGGCAAAACCCCTATGCAGGCCTAAATTTGTGCCTTTACTAGCCGATCATCCACATTGTTAAATGACAAGCCCAGGCTGTCACCTCCTGGCTTGCAGCCTGAAATCAAGAACCGCAGAGGAAATCTGGGTCCCTCAGGTGGAGTCACAGCAAAACTCTGGCCAGGTGGCTACCACTGAAAGTTGAGAGGAGGTAAAAAAATGGCTTTGTAGGATGTTGTACAGCTATAAATGAGACCTTGAGCTCTTGCAGATCTTTTCAACTCAAAATCAAAGATTATTGAAATAATTTCTGGTAGTTTATATATCAACTTGTATGTAAGTAACCCCTGCAATGATTTCAATAGCTCTGGAGAAGTGATTTAAACATACATCTTCGCCCAGGCACCAAACCATAGCATGAGTGCTCAAAGAGACAAGTGTATTTTGGAAATATGGGGGTTTTTTAAGAAATTATATATGAAACATCTTCTTCTAATCTGTATATACAGAACATACCTGCATTTTCTGTGATAGAAGATCATAGTTTCATATGTTTCATATAGATGAAATTCATATTCTAAGCGCAGTAAGAAGATAGCTGTTGGAAAATACAGTGATCTTATAAACTGTGAAAATGTAGAGACAATAATTCAGGATTCCTTTTTGTGACAACAGGATTCCTCCACACTTCAGCAAATCTATTCTGTCTTCTGCTGATCCTTGCATTTTGCTCTGACTTGCTAAATGAAGGCCTTTCCCTCGGTGACCAAAATGACCACTTTGTATAGTGCATGAGTAATGTTTTTAATTTCTCTCTCTGTTACTTTGGACATGTACTAGAAAACAAATGGTTATAACTACACACTTATGGAAGCATAAATAAGCGTATCACTTACACCGAGAACACCCAGAGTGAGTAGCATTTAGTAACTTCAGTAGATCTTTTTGACCTTGGAAGCAACTGCTGTACTGTGTAAGCTAGCACATGAGAAATGATCTTAAAACAAAACATATTTCCAGCTCAATGAGTGAGAAAAGAAAATCTATTTAAAAGCCACCCTCTCCTCTTTTTTTTTTTGCTTATGCTGTCAAAAATGCAGGTACAATAATGAAAGGAGTAAGATTCATGGGTTTTTTATCCTATCGCAACTCCAACAAAGACTGACATGCTGTCTTTGTTAGACTGTTATTAAACATATTCTATTACAACCATAAGATGTTATTATTATTTTTATTATCTTTATTAGGGTTATAAAGTTTTATAGGTTAGATGGAATATAAAAATGCCTCAGTAACTCTAGCATATACATTTCCTTGGGAACAATCAAAAAAGGGCCAAATTATGCACCAGAAAGGTAGTGTAAGAGCCAACATACTTCTTCAGTTGTACTCTAGTATGAAATAAAGCATTTTGGTTGATGAAGTCTTCCTAACTGTCTTGATGTACCTCTAAAAACTGATCTGAAAAGAGAAGCTTTATTTTCGTATATTTGCTGAAATTCTATATCAAATCTTATCCTCAGAGACTTAAACCTTGCTGCTAGCTTTGATGAGGTCAGATTTTGAACCATTATACTGAGAATTGTTCATTTTGGTATCTCACTTCCAGTCCTGAGAAGTAAGTGAAAAACACCAGGGCACAGATTTTCAAAGCTATTTAGGATCTATGGCCTATTGAAATTGGTGGAATGTTTGTTAAGCGACATCTGGAGGAATTAATAAATAACTCATATTTTATATTACAGGTATTACTATACTGTTCAACTATAACAATGAGATAGATACTTCCATTTTCCTAGCATAGAATTTTCAGTTCACTTATTTCTTTTTTTTTTTTAAGGAAAAAGTGTCAGTAACCCACCATGTTCTAGTGCATCCAGGTACACATGTAATTTAGTGGAGCTGTCAACAAGCATTACTGGGAAACTGCACCATGTTTTTCTTCATTTTCTAGTCATGTGCCAGAGGTGGAAAGACTAATGTCACAATAGAAAGAGAGGAAACTAGCAGAACTGTTTCATAAATTTTATCACCAGAAGGCAGAGCAGCTGCGACTACGTAACAGCTCTGCCTTTAAAATGCTTTAACACATTTTTCATTGTGTGGTAGTATATTTACTGTACCCAGACTGGATATCACTGTGAGATGAATGTTTTGAGGACATGAAATGTCACTGTAATGTGTAAATGCACAACAAAACCCAAATATTTTCACAGATGATGTGAAAATAAAGACTGACATTGTAGTTGTTCTACTTTTATATTTTATGCTTTGTGTTTTTATCTTCTGATTTTTAATTCCACATTCATTTGTCTAACTAAGTAATGTACAAGAGAGATCAGATGAAACACATCAAAAATGTGTAAGAATCCATTTTCTTGGCACTTGTATGTTCTTATCCATTTTCTTTTTTCCTTTTAGAACCTTGATGTGTTTTTAATAAGAGATGTCCTATTCATGCCACATGTATCTAATTTGAAAAATTTTGGAGAAAGGATTTTTTTTTAAGTTGCTGGACTGGACTGACTTCTGTTTCACTAAACCAGTGGTGTAGTGTAGCTACATTGCATTTTAAAATAAAATAAATTCATCCAACCTCAACTGTACAACATACTGAGTATGCATGAACTACCTATGCATGAACTGGGAACTATAATATGAGAAATTCACCAGTACCTTCCATGAAAAGGCAGATTGTTTATTGATTCACCACCCTAGTTTAGACGTAAGCCATGATCTGTTGCATTCCAGCTGAAATATCTTGTTACAGTTTCCAACTCTGATGACAAGCAGAAGAAATAACTACAGAAAATTTTCACAGTTGAGGATTTTGAACTGAAAATATTCAATTTGACATGCTTTCAAGTAGTCCTACAGAAAAATGAGGAAAGCTAATTGTGAATTTTTATAATTGTGACACAAAAACACAAATATTAACCATTTTATAGAAAACACAGCTAGTCTAACTAATTCAATTGGCTTTAATAATATTATTCATTGTGATTAAAAAGATGGCTCTGTAGATGTTTATAGTTTGATCTGTGTAAGCAGTGTGACTAACTAATGATGACATTTTGATTTTAAAAATTAATACTATAGTGTATCATTAGACCATGCTTTCAGTGTTTTGTGGAAACTAGAGTGACAGATCTCAAAAAGCATTAGTTCATGTTTGAAGAAGAAATTATTGAAGAATTTCCCAGTAGGAAAAAAAATACTTAACAGTCCTCTAAAGGAATCCTCTTAGCTCCAACATCGTTCAGCATTTTCCGTCTGATAGAGCAATGTCTCCTCCTCAAAAGGCTGACTGCCATTCAGATCTGAGGCAATTGACCTAAGAGAGAAATTTAAGATATTTTCCCATGAGTCTGCAGCCCCGTGCAAGAGTACCAGTCCTCAGCTCCTTGTGCTACTCACTGCACTCCCAGCATGAAAACCTTAGCTGTATAACTAAGTGTCTCTTCCTATGGTTTCTTCCTTTTCTTCCTCCACCAGCCGTTCCTCGTTGCCCTGTGTTCTTACTAACCTGTCTTTGGAACTCCATACTAGGAAGCAGTACTCTAATGTGGAAGACATTCCAAATTTTGGACCAAATAATTTAAGAAGCATTCTGTCATTGTGATTTAGTGTCTTAAGGAATATATCACCAAGGTAATTCTGAAGCCTCTCTCCACAGAAAGAAGCAGGTGCCTCAGCCTCTCAACTAGCCTTCTGTAAAAATAATCTCGCTCCAAAGAGATATCTTAGCTTGGTAAATAGAATTATATTGCCTGAGTTTCTCTCCAGCCAATAAATCTTTCCAGGGGCCCTTTGTTATATGTTAGGCTTTTGAAACTTAGGAAGACTCTGAGGAGTGATTTAGTTGCCTACAGACTTTTGAAGCTCTGGGACTACAGCCTGGTAGTGCAATATAAACATTTTGATGCGTTTTAATGCATTGTACAGTGACTATCCCTCTCCTCATTATTGTTTGTCTACCAGTTTCCGAGGCTGAATAGCAAAGTTATAAAATGGACTTCAACATTTTTCTACCTGGCCCAGTATTCATTGCCAGTTTGTCCATAAATTGAGGATTTATTTGAGCACAAGTGATGATCAGATCTACATAAATTGACTTTTTGCACTTAGGTACAGCTTAATTCATATCAATGAATTGCTCCCTAATTGTAGAGTGAAGTCCTACCTGGAGAGAAAAAAAGGTAAAAACACAGACCATAATTAGGATAGCAATACATATTCTTCCAAGTCATGTTTACAGTCTGCAGAAATTACCATCTTTCAATGATAAAAGGAAAAAAGCTCTAAAAGGCAAAATATGAAAAGTATGTAACAGCTAGAAGTGTCAGCAACTCCTCATGGCATAATGAGAGTGGAAAACCTTTCTGATGCTATTCAAAAATATGATTTTCAACATATAAAATATCAAATAATTAAAAATCTGTAATCTTACTTTCTTCTTTAAAAATTGAAAGTTATATTTTCCCCTACACTTTGCTATGAACCCTGATTTAGGATCCTGCCAACTACACCAATTATTGTCACAGAAACTTACATTAAATGAGGTGATAAACTTTTGAAATAAACTTTATTCTAGCCAAAACTGTTTAGCAACACCAACTGGAAATGAGGTAGATCAAGGTTGTATCAGCTGGGAATTATATGCAAACAAATTCAAACCCAGTTCTACTCTAAGCAAAATTGCTCCAAAACTCCAATAACATCAACAGTCCACAGGTTCAAAATGTCACTTGGGAAATAATACTACACTCAGGAATTCCCATGATCCAAAATGCACAATCACTCACCTAACAAAGGCAGGCTTCTCAACCTTAAAGAGTTTCCTTATGGTGGCATCCTCACCTAAGAAGAGAGTCCTCAGCTGCAGACCCACTTCTCTGAAGAGGACCAGCTCAACCTTCCTCTCTGGCGGGGGCTCCATTTATACCCCAGTCAAATCTGATCTGTGGTCATATATGGTCACATCAGTTCCCACTGGCTGGAGATTCCACTTTAGAACAGCCACATGGATCTAAAAGCTGCCTAGCTTAGGGTCAGTGTACCTGCCACACAGGTGTCTCCCAGGTCTAGTTCATCTGCTTTAGAAACTTTTTTCCTGTATCTCCTTAATTAACATTTCTATATTTGCAATTCCTCATAAATTAATTCCATATTAGTGTTCAGTGATACCAAAGTTGTTCTATGTTTTAATGTTCTTCAGATAAATCTAATTACTCAACTTAAAAAAAAAAAAGTAAGGATTCAGAAGTATTTTTCTCTACTCCTTCAGTAATAATGACATAGGATACACCTTTGTAAGAGATACTTTCAAAAATACAATTCACTTGTATTTTAGCACAATAAAAATCATTGTATCTGTTAAAAACAGAAACAAAATGCTGTGTCATTCATAATCAACCATAACACTGTGATCTCCTCATAAAGAATAAAACTTTCCTGTGATTCTGATCTGTGCTTTATTTATTGCTGTTTCTGCTGCCAGTAAAATCTTATTAATTATTCTCCAGTAGATTCTGTAGCAGAAAATTGCAAGAATACAAGAAATATAAAATTTAGTTTAGTCATTAGCAACACTGTTGCACAAAATATATTTCCCACAACAATTTTTTTAAAAAATATTTCAGCTCTTAAGAAAGCTCTTTAGCTCATTAAGAAAGAACTCTGCACTTAAATAGAATTTCACTGATTTTATGACTTCATCTAATCAATAGAAAAATATAGATTATTAGATTCCGATACAGGCCATGATCATCTAGTCTATCGTCCAACAAAATACAAGCTACAGAATCCCTTGAATTAATTCCTGATTTATCTCAAGCATATTGTTTCATAAAATATCCAGTATAGATTTATAAATATTCTCCAGAGATTGAGAATCCATTAGCTTAATGCTTAGTATAGGCAATTACTTTTCCTCTTTGCTAGTTCTCTGTCAATAGATTTTTATTCCCAGGAAATTATTTATCGATTATGCTGGGGTCACCCCCACAGTCTTGTCTTTTATTAGACAAATTTTTTGAGCTATATATTTCAGTGAGAGCCATGTTTTTCCATTTCTTCATCATTCTCAACGTTCTTCTGTGAACCCCGTCCAGTTTCTCCACGTCCTTTCCGCAGTATAGATGTTCTCTGTGGTTTAGCCCAAGTCACCACAGTTTCTCGCTTACCCTCCCCCTCCCCAGCGGGATGGGGAAGAGAATTGGGAAGGAAGGAAAACTCATGGGTTGAGATGAAGACAATTTACTAAAATAGCAAAGGAAAAATACAATAATAACAGAATATAAGGATATTAATATATACAAAATGAACTATGTATGATTTCTCACCACCTGATATCCAAATGACCAATAGAGCCCATCCTGAGCAGCGATCATGGAAATGAAACCAAGCAGTAAGCAAAGGAGCAAAAGGGAGCCAGTGACGTAGAGGGAATTATGCCAGCGAGCGAGAGACAGCTGGAAGAAGAATAGGGTGCCCCCTCCCATGGGCAACCCCCACTTATATACTGAGCATGACATGGGTTTGATGGACGGACCACTCGGTGGATAAGGAGTTGGTTGGATGGCCGCACTCAGAGAGTGGTGGTCAACAGCTCGATGTCCATGTGGAGACCAGTCACGAGTGGCATCTCTCAGGGGTCCGTGCTGGGCCCGGCCCTGTTCAACATCTTTGTCAGCGACATGGACAGTGGGATAGAGTGCACCCTCAGCAAGTTCGCTGACGACACCAAGTTATGTGGTGCCGTTGACACTCTGGAAGGGAGGGATGCCATCCAGAGGGACCTTGACAGGCTGGAGAGGTGGGCCCGTGCCAACCTCATGAAGTTCCACCAGGCCAAGTGCAAGGTCCTGCACCTGGGTCATGGCAATCCCAGACACAAATACAGGCTGGGCGGAGAATGGATTGAGAGCAGCCCTGAGGAGAAGGACTTGGGAGTGCTGGTGGATGAGAAGCTCAACATGAGCAGGCAATGCGCCCTTGCGGCCCAGAAGGCCAACCACATCCTGGGCTGCATCAAGAGCAGCGTGGCCAGCAGGTCGAGGGAGGTGATTCTCCCCCTCTACTCTGCCCTGGTGAGACCCCACCTGGAGTACTGTGTCCAGTTCTGGAGCCCCCAGCACAAGAAGGACATGGACCAGTTGGAGAAGGTCCAGACGAGGGCCACGAAGATGATAAAAGGGCTGGAGCACCTTTCCTATGAGGACAGGTTGAGAGAGTTGGGGCTGTTCAGCCTGGAGAAGAGGAGGCTCCGGGGAGACCTGATAGCAGTCTTCCAGTACCTCAAGGGGGCCTACAAGAAAGATGGGGAAAGGCTGTTTAGTAGGGCCTGTTGCGATAGGACGAGAGGTAATGGTTTTAAAATAGAGGGGGGTAGATTTAGATTAGAAATTAGGAAAAAATTTTTTACGATGTGAGTTATAGAACACTGGAACAGGTTGCCCAGAAAGATGGTGGAGGCCCCATCTCTGGAAACGTTCAAGGCCAGGCTGGATGAGGCTCTGAGCAACCTGACCTAGTCAGGGATGTCCCTGCTCCTCACAGGGGGGTTGGACTAGATGACCTTTGAAGATCCCTTCCAACCCTAATCATTCTATGATTCTATGATTTATGGCATGGAATACTCTCTTTGATCAGTTTGGGTCAATTATTCTGTCTGTCTTTCTCTCAGCTTCCTACGTGTGCACATTAGCAAGAGTTGGAAAGCCAGACAGTGTCCTTGGCCTCATTAACAACAACTCATATCATCACGGTATTTTTATCAACATTCTTCACCTAAAAAATCAGAAACACAATGGCTACCAAAAGAAAAATTAACTCCATCCCTGCAGAAACCAGGACAATGCTGAAACCTCTCTCTGTGTTTCAGTAGTAATCATTCCACTCTCAATATGAAATACACTTGCTTGGCATTTCCTCAGTATGCCTCTTCCTTTGTATCCAAAAGGATTTTTTGCCTCAAACCTATCAAGTTATTCTTATCCTTTCCTCCAGTCCACTGACAAAAACTGGTAAGCTATGCATAGCCAAAAGCCAATTCCTCTGGGACATTCTAAGCAGCACTTCTCAATGTAGATCTTGCTACATGCCTTGCAGTAGAGTAAGCCAGATTCAGCAATCCTATTACTTTTTCCATTCACCTTGCAAATAGGCAGCTTATTTTTTCAGTATAACAATTCTATTTCCTTTCACTCCTGTTAATTGGCATTTACTTCATTATCCTACTTTGACTTAACAGGCTGGAGAGGTGGGCCCATAAGAACCTCATGAAATTCAACCAGGCCAAGTGCAAAGTTCTGCATGTGGGTCCAGGAAATCTCAACAACCTACACAGGCTGAGCGGAGAATAGATTGAGAGGAGCCCTGAGGAGAAGGACTTGGGATACTGGTGGATGAGAAGCTCAACATGAGCCAGCAATGTGCTCTTGTGGCCCAGAAGGCCAACTGCATCCTGGGCTGCATCAAGAGGAGCATGGCCAGCAGGTCAAGGGAAGTGATTCTCCCCCTCTGCTCTGCCCTGGTGAGACCCCACCTGGAGTACTGTGTCCAGTTCTGGAGCCCCCAACACAAGAAGGACATGGACCAGTTGGAGAAGGTCCAGAGGAGGGCCACGAAGATGATAAGAGGGCTGGAACACCTTTCCTGTGAAGACAGGCTGAGAGAGTTGGGGCTGTTCAGCCTGGACAAGAGGAGGCTCCAGGGAGACCTTATAGCAGCCTTCCAGTACCTACAAGGGGCTTATAAGAAAGATGAGGAGAAACTCTTCAGCAGGGTCTGTTGTGATAGGACAAGGCATAATGGTTTTAAAATAGAAGGAGGTAGATTCAGACTTGATAGAAGGAAAAAGAGTTTTACAATGAGGGTGATGAAACAGTGGAACTGATTGCCTGGAGATGCGATAGATGCCCCGTCCCTAGAAACATTCAAGGCCAGGTTGGATGGGGCTCTGAGAAACCTGATCTAGTTGAAGATGTCCCTGTACCTTGAAGGAGGATTGGACTAGATGACCTTTAAAGGTCCCTTCCAACCCAAACCATTCTATGATTCTAAGACTCCATCTCAGCTCAGACTCAATGTCATGCCAATATAGCTTACAATTAGCACAGTAATTTTTTCCTTCCTTTTTGAATACTGTCACAATGTCACCTTTCTTATACTTTTGCAGAACACTTGTAAATCTTTTGAAAGTTGATTATGGTGTTCCAAAGAGCTCCTTTCTATGGGAATAAAACTTCCAATGATTGTATCTTATAATTCTTTTATTTCTCCCATCAATTCAAATTTGGAGATTACTCTCAAAATTGCGCCAGTTCACTTCTAAGAGGGTAAAACCAACATCACCTGCTGTGTGACTGAGTACAGATCATTGAAACAGGTGAATGAGACAGTATTAGGTCTCAGTCAGTAGAGATAAATGACCTAGAATGTGGATATTGGCTTAAACTGGACTGAGTTCCTTCTTGAAATTTTCCTGATTTTGCATCAGTCTGCTAAAAAAATGATACAAGGTGTCAGTAGAAAATAAATGAATTTGCAACCTTTTTAGCATATGTTCTACTTTTTGCTAATAGCAATGGATTCCCATCATTTAAAGCATCAGTTAAATAAGATAGTCATCTGTGGTACTAAGAGGATTAAATTTCCATCTTTCCTATGTCAGTCATTTTAAAACTCTTTTTATTATCAAAATGGCTTACACACTTCATTCTAAACATCTTAAAATTATGTTCACTCTTAAGTCTAGTAAGTCCCTTGCAAAAAGATTCAGAACTTGGCCTTAGTATAAATTCTAATTTCAGAGCCTGAAAAAGCTCACCTTAATTCCCAGCAATCATATGTTCCAAGGAAGCTCTGAACCATTAAGGTTCACATCAAAATCCTAGCTTCTGTCACTGTCATAAACTTGGCCATCCCACTCAATGTTTCACAACAAAGCTTGAAGAATATTTGGGCCAGAAAGAGAGCAAGAGGAGTAAATGCAGCAGCTTGTGCACTTTTTTTGAGAAGGCTTGTCTTCCATCTCCGTCTGAATTGATCTGCCTGATAGCATTACATGTAAATTAGACAGAATATAACATCAGACAGAAATGCTTACTGAGGCAAGCTCAGTCTGCTTTCCATGTGCATGCCTTGGCCAGTGGTGAACCACTGCATCAGGAACACATCCGGCTCTTTCACCCTGAGGGGCCTGTTTGCAACACGTGCCTTGAGCCAGGAGGTTGTGACTTTATTTCGTCTCAAAAATAGAAGCACTTCTTTACCTACTGGGTAACTGCTTTGCCCACTGAACTATTGTGTAGAAGAGAGTGAGTGGAACCACTTGACCTGCTAGAAAAATAATTCCCTGGGACAGAATTATATTACTTAAACAAATCAAAACCTTACTAGATCTCTTTTTAGACTACAATAAATTTGAGATTCCCATGCCAGTATTGGTTGAAGTGTCCTACAAAAAGTGGTACTTGTTAAAAAGCTCGTACTTTGTTTATTGTCTGAAAATAGTTTCATTACTTCCCTTGGAAGAAGCTGTAACAAAAATAATTTAATATTAGCAGTAAAAGAAAATTTTTAGTTAACCATTCTAACCTACTCAGCTGGCAATATCATCTTTCTGTGTTCAGACATTTCTGGACATTGCAAAACATAACCTTTTCTGAATTTAATTACATCTACAAAGCTGGTAACTAAACCTAAGTCTTTGGTGCATTTTTCATCAGTATGAATACTAAAATTAATCTTATAGTTTTAAATATATTATTTTTAAGACTGCTAAAAAGCAATCCAGGCTCTTCCATATCTGCTCTTAATATGATCCCAGCAAAATCTTAAGGATTTTTATAGCTATTCTATTTTCTGTATAATTTCTACTGATTCACTTAATTCTATTTGACAGTTGTAGCAGAATGTTTTTTTCTGCTAGGAACAATTTCTAGCTGTACGTAATAATGACATCTATCCATCAAATTATTTTTTATAACATATTATGTATATTGTAGGCCAAAGCTGAAACCAATTGTTGGCAATGGTTGCCATCCACATTCTTTCACATCCTGGTGCAGGATAGCTGCTTGTTTGTTTTGGATTAAACAGTTGATGGTTTTGATGTTTCACTCTGCTTACAAAATCAGGAAGCGTGGGATGCTTAATGAAAGAACATGACAGCCAAAAAAGCCCAATCAACTAAGTTTCAACATCCTGACTGGAGCTCAAAAATTGTTGTTGTTTACAGCTGTGGTTGTTTACTCGCTGCCGTCAACAAGTGTTATGAATCCATTGGAGAAGGCATTTTTCATCCATCTCCAGTGGGAGGTCTATGCAACACACAGCTCCATCATCATCTCCGCTCATGTCGTGGGCTCATCTATCAGAAGTTCTTGCGTTGGGCCAGACTTGTAGCCTGCAGTTGAAACGTGCGCAGGTTTGTTTTGCTCATGTGGCAAGACATCCAGCCAGCTCCAATGGGCCGACCGCAGGGCACAGTTGGTAAGATAGTGGCGGCTTGGGTAGGATGGTGATGCCTTTGGGAAATTTTATGTAAGAAAGGGCAAAACACTGCCTAGCAGTGAGGACTGAGGAAATAAGTATGAGAAACAGCCCTGCAGACACCAAGGGGAGAGCAGAGGGAAGGAAGGAGGTGCTTCAAGTGCGGGAGCAGAGACTCCTCTGCATGCTGTGGAGAGGACCAATGCTGGAGCATTTCATGAAGGACTGCAGCCTATGAGAAGGACCCACACCAGAGCAGAGGGAATGGGTGAGGAGTAAGGAGTAGAGAAGAGCTGTTGCAGACTGACTACAACCCCTGTTCCCCATCACCTTGTGCCTCTTGCCAGGTGGATGTAGAGCAGTCAGGAATGACGGAGTGGAGTTGAGCCTGGAAAAGGGGACAGGGGGAACAGACAGGTGTTATTTTAATTTTTGTCTTTTTTTTTTTGCTATCCAAATCTATTTTAATTGCCAGTAAATTAAGCTAATTTCCCCCAAATCAAGCCTACTTTGCCCATGATGGTAACTGGTAAGTGATCTCCATGTCTTCCTCAGCCTGTGAGCTTTTTCATCTTATTTTCTGCCCCCCTCTCATTTTGAAGAGGGGAATGAGAGAGCAGCTGGGTGGGCATCTGGCCCTTAGCCAAGGTTAACTTACCACTTATACCCAGTTGAGACTGTAAGTTATGAAACAAAGACAAAGGATATACATCAGTTCGAAAGATGAAGTAAATGATTAATAGCTACCTATCAACTCAATGAGGTAAGATTCAGTGGTGAAAAATTACTATTCAAAGAGATAATTTAAGATTGTGATTTTGGGCAAATCAGAAGGAGGACAGTATTAAAATTGTGCAAACAGTCATCATTCTTATCTATAATATTTTTTAAACAAAGTTTTTTTCAAGTATGTTTTTAAGCTATAATTATCTTTCTGTCTCTCTTCTACTATATATACACATATATGTATGTACATACGTGTATATATATCTTTTTATTAAAATATCTGTTTATAGTGCTGTTATTCTTAAATATTTATGTTATTCACATCCTTAATTTCCTACTATGCTAGAACAAATGTATTAGAGGGGTTTTTTTTCAGTAAATTCCCTGCTTCTGTAATTAAACAAATGCTCCTTTAACAGCTTAATTATTTAAAAGAGAAGTCTAGCTGTTTACAGCATTCCAGATATTTAGAATGTAAAAACATGTCCTGCAGATAGGTAATGAGATAATCAAATGTAATTTAACATGTCTTTGATTGTCAAATATAGCTTCACCATGTTAGTGGTCTGTCTGTATATTGAAACAGAATTTATCTGTATCGGTTTGCAACCAATCAGGTAAATATTACTCTGAAACATCAAAAAATACTTGTAGTAAGAATATATTAGACATTTAGGCCCAACACTTCATCATTTGCTCTAATCTCATCCCTTGGCAAAGGGAGAATTTCTGTTGTAATTAATTTTAGCACTTTGACCAATCAGTTCTGAAGTGACTCACTTCAGGCTGTTCTTGTCTCAGCTTCACTGGCTATCTTCTAGCTAGTCATCATTAGCTCTTTCACCATACTGTAATTTAACTCCGAGTTCCTATTTTTTTTCTCATGTTCTGAGTCTTTTTTCTTGAAAGAGACTAGAATAAAATTTCTTCTTAAGAGCACAGGGGCTGATTTACCTCATTTCCTCTAATACATCAGCATTACAACAGGATAGGCAATATTTTCCTTTAGTTGTGGAATCAGTAAAAGGAACAAAAAAATAAAAGTTGTTGTCACTGGAAATCACCATTTCTTAAAATCAGTATCTAATTATCACTATGTTTTTACAGCAGATTCAGAGTCAGCTTTTGGCAGCAGCATCCTGTGTAATGTCAGGGTTTAAATGAATGCACTTTCAGAGTATGTATAAAGTCAGCTGGTTATCAAGCATAAAAAACTGTTTTGAATTTACAGAAATAACCTTTCTAGATATGTCAAGGGAGATCTTTTAGCCAATCTCAGGGTTCACACACAGGTCTCAATTATTTAGTAACTGATGCAACAGCACATGCACTACAACTTCCACAGGAGGCTTCTGAGATATGCACTCTGGCTTCCTCTAAATGTAAATCACTATGTGAGACAGTGGCTAGTATATTCTTTGTAGGAAAAAAAAAAAGTAGGAGGGAAATGAGGAAGAAGGGTGATATACAGGAAAAGAATAGGGAAGAATAGCAAAGTACTGCACCAAGATGTATGCTATTGTGCTGGCTTATTAGAATAATAGATAACGAGGGATGAACAATTGTAGACTGAGACTTTTTTTTTGTTAGTCTCATTCCTAGAATAACCTGACAAAATGAAATAATTCCCTTCTTAGGGCCATGCTAAGGTCTCCTACATTACAATGGTAAGATGAGATAATTTTCACTCACATTAGTGCTACAGGTTTTTTTCTAGTAACACATAATTACTACTTCTACTGAGAAACAAAATAACAATAAAACACAGGAAATATATTTATATGAAAATAATGAAATATGATATGGTTGTGCCAGTAATTACAATTAAAAAGAAAGTAATTGGAGTACTAAATTAAGTTATTTTATTTTTAAACTTATATCTTTCTGAGACTGCACATTTTCATTTCCTGGATCTCAGTCTGTGAAGGGTTAGCCATCCCTGCCATAAGAAGCATCTTCTCACACAAGTACAATGGGAGAAAAACACTAGAATGTAATCAGACAAACGGTCAATTATAAGACTTCTTTATTTGTTTTTGTTAAATGAAAGCTTAAGAATTATAATTTAATCTCCTCTTATCTGAATAACAGCAATATGTTAGAGAGAGCACCTCTCTTATGAGGACAGGCTGAGAGAGTTGGGGCTGTTCAGAAGAGGAGGCTCTGGGGAGATCTGATAGCGGTCCTCCAATACCTCAAGGGGGCCTACAAGAAAGATGGGGAGAGACTGTTCAGTAAAGCTTGTTGTGACAGGACTAGGGGTAATGGTTTTAAAATAGAGGGAGGTAGATTTAGATTGGATATAACGAAAAAAATTTTTACAATGAGGGTTGTAGAGCACTGGAACAGGTTTCACAGAGAGGTGGTGAATGCCCCATCCCTGGAAACGTTCAAGGCCAGGCTGGATGAGGCTCTGAGCAACCTGATCTAGTTGGAGATGACCCTGCTCCTTGCAGGGGGGTTGGACTAGATGACCTTTGAAGGTCCCTTCCAACCCTAACCATTCTATGATTCTATGACTCTAATTTCTTACGACATGTCTTCCTAAATCTGCAGAACAGCACAACAGTTTTTTATGAGCAAATATGTATATAAGTTAAAGGAGGTGCAAGTACTGGCTACTGTAACTGTGAAGTGAGAAGGATCTTGAAGCTGAGATGCAGTTCATGAACAATCGTTTCTTCCAAACTATCATTCAGTGTTTGTCATATATGATTCATTCCCCTAATAGAAAGCTTAATTTTCCCGATGAGACCTGACAGTTTTCTTGAACTAGTTTCACAGATGATATATCTGCCATGAGTATAGATTGATGTGTCCCAAGTGGCATTACAGATGCCATTTTCAGTTGATCTGAGAAGGAAAGATAGAAACAAGATCACAACTTTATGAAAAGCTCATAGATTTATTGTAGAAAATGAAAGAAATTTCAAACTGACCTTTGAGGGGAAAAGAGACACTTCAGAGCATCTAACCCAGTAAACAAACAAACTGACACTTTTGCAATAACACCGACACTTTGTAGATTGAAAGGTTAGTTGATGTTTAAATTGATCAACTGGCAGCAAAATGTCAAGATGTTGCTCATAAGCAAACAGTTCATCTGTCCAAGAATTTTATTAAGAGTATTTAAGAATGCTAAGAATCAACCTCATAAAGCGTAGACACTTACTGTGCTTGCATATCAGAAAACTATTGGATTGATGCACATACAAATATCGGATCTCCATTAAGCCACAGGATGTGAGTTGCTCAAAAAAAAAATTAAAAGAAAGATTAGAAACATGTTATCATCACAGAGAATATTGAAAAAAAAAAAGAATTTTTATATAGTTTTTACTGTGTTGAATATATTCACTTGGTAATGATAATAGGGTTTTTTTCCCCCACTAAATAAAAAGTAAGCGTAGATTACCATGTAAGAAATGTAAGATTTCAATGAAGAAATGAAAGAAAATATAGCTATATGATCAATAATGGTTTTGCAGGTATAATTCTGTCTTTAATTTTGTTTGCACTCAGAATCTGACATTTGCAATTAGTTAATCTCATTGTAAAATTTCTTTCCTTACAAACAGGAAAAATTATTGTGAATCTACAGTATGAAAGTTAATATAGATATTAATGCCTATGAATATCAAACTTTTATACATAAAATTTAAACTAGAAACTCCAGTTCTATGCAGTTACATTCCTTCAGCTGAACCTGTTCCATTGTGTTGCTGAAGTTGAATGTATTCAGGATATTTTCATTCTAGATTATGAATGGATTACAACTATAGAAAAATGTGCTCATTCTAAAAAAGCAATGCTTAGCTTCCCCTGGAAAGCAAGCTGCTCTGGGCGTTATCACTCTTCAAAAACAGAAGGATAAATGGAAAGAACAAGAAAAGCTTATATAATGATCAGCTTGTTTTTGCATGGCCTGTAAACTGAAAAGGGAGTTTACCTCAAGGAATACATTAGCTGCTAAGCCTTTACCAAGACAGTGTCTTGTGTAAAAACTCACGTTGGCATTCTGCCATATTTCTTTTCTTTTGGAGCAATGCATTAAGTATGAAAGCCACATTTTAAACCAGACACTGTCAAACAGGAGAAGGTTTAGATAAGAATAATAAAAATTATTAAAAGCTCAGAAACTAGAAACTATGAAGAAATGTTAATAGAACAGGACTGTTCAGTCTGATAAAAAGACAGATGAAAGGAGACAGAACTGTCTGTAAATGCATAAGGTGATTTAATGAAGTGAACTAGAATTAGTTATCTCCCTAGTCAACATGGAAAGAAAAAATAATCATATTCTGAATCTATAGAAGGGACAATCAGTTTTTTAAAATCTATTTATCAAGTATGGCAATTGAAAAGTATTCCCAGGAAGAAGTATGCTTTCACCATCTCCTCAGATTTTTGGTCTAGGAAAGATGTTATTCTTTTCAGGTTTGTTTAGAGATATCTAAACTAATCCTATCATGTTTTCAGTAAGTGAAAGAGCATTTCTGCAATCCAAACCTATTCTGTGATTGCTGAATTGTAAACTACATTATTGCTGAAACAATTCTTGTATGCTAACATCATCTCTGCGTTATGATATCTGATAACTTCACGACTGAATGCTTGAAGGCACTCATTAATTTTACCAATATAGGTACAAAATATGACCTTTTTCTGGGACAGATGCACCTTATTTGAATTTCATAGCTTCAAAAATACTTATATATAAAAACCTTTGCCAGGTTTTTATAGCTGCCAGCAACACATTAAAATGTATAAATTTGGCTAGCCATTCAAACAGATTTGACCTCTTTACCTTAGTAGTCATGTATTTCTAAATTGTGCTCAGAATACATTAATTATCTTACCCACCTGAGAGTTATGTACTTTAGATAAAGCCTTTCATTTCCTGTGAGAAAACAGTAGCAAAATCAATAACTATTTCTAGTTTCTGAGCTTACCTGGAAAGAACCATTACTTAATAAACAGAAAAGAAAGCCCAGCATTTTTGCTTGTGATAAAATAAGTCTGTGTCATATATCTCTCTGAGATAGTCACATCTTCAAATGAAACTAATATAAATTCACTGTTAGGACAGCAAAGTTTCTGGCAAAATGGACTGAGCATTGGCAAACCATTGTGACAGTTATACATGTGTACAACATTTTGCTGCTTTCTTTTCATTTAGCTAAACAACTTTTAAATTTGTTTGCTGAAAAGGTCTATATAAATTTACATTTGTATCCTAATGCATGGTCTTTTTTTTTTCCTGGATGTCATTAAGAGTATTCTGAGTATACTTTCTCTAAAAAGAAGCTGAATAGCACTTGAGAATCCCAAAATATATGATAAATATTAAACTTTCTGAGTTAATGTCATAAAAACATAGAGAAATTTATTATTTAATTTTGAATAATTTTTCCGATCATGTCTTTCATATTAATGTCAAACATAAGATGATTCATTTTAAACATGATTATCTATGGTTATCCTTTTGAATATTTTCTATTAAATAATGAAGATGATCAAGCCTTCAGCATATAACCTTTTCTCTCCTGTAAGTTGGTAAAGATTAAGGTTCACTCAAAATCTTGATTATTTTTCTTTGCCAAATATCACATCAGAGCCTAATGTTGAATTCCTTTGAGCTATTGGAATCAGAGATGCATGAGAAATTTAATGGTAAACAATAGAGATGTCCATCTGAACTTATGACATGTGAAATACGACCACACTGTCTGAAACGTTCAGCCACAGAGACATGATTTCACATGCAAACTGATTTTAATGGTGGGGTTTTTTTACTTTTATGTGGAACAGTTTGAATTATAAACATTACCCCATCACTGGTGCTTACTGCTTTGGCATGTACATATTCTGTATTGTCTAAACCCATGTTTCAGATACATAGATCAGTGTGTAATGTTTCTTCTTGTCACCTTATTGTGTAATAAACTCCAGGGCTACAGATTAACCAGTATGATAAAGCCACTATTTTTTTTGTGTTTCATTGGTATGAGTGTGATCATTTTTGTGGCTTATTAAGATGAGGGACAAATGTATGTAAGGATACACTGATTGTAAAAAGGAAAGAACATATACAAGTATACATTAAAAAGGAGCCTTTAGAAACCCTTGAAAAAATAATTTGTAGTAATGACACTTGAAAGAGAACCCACAGTTTATGACAACACATACTTCTTGACATGGCGGTAACTTTTTTTTGATTAAATGGAAAAACTGTTTGAAGTCAGGGCTTGCCTTAATGTGAACAAACAAAACCAAATGATAAAATACTAAACTAATAACTGTAAAACATCTGTAGGTGTCTGAAATAAAGAAAAAAAAAGGCAGTAAATGAATACATGAAAGCAATGTGTTACTCTGTCTAGCATCACTGATACAGTGAAAGCTTGACATACTTTTAAAATTATTTGTCATTGAGTATTATATTTCTAAGAATGCTCTTTCAAAAAATGTATATGAAAAGAATTTTTGAGTATTTATTGAATTCACTGTATACAGCTCTAAAGATTCAGCTAATACAGCACTCACCATCTGTGTATTTTTAGCTATCACTGTAATAATAATAGAGTTTTTACTGTAAGGTAATAGTGTACTCCACACAGTCATATGAACTTCTGAAGTCTGTCATATTTGGATCTATAAGTAACAGTTATAAACAATAGGATTGAGTTGAGACCATATCACTTATGACACTGCCTAAGAGAGCAAAACAGTGTTAAATAATAGCATTTCCATTCAAAAGTGCTGCTGATTCAGGATTTATGTAACTTGCTGAAACCTCTGATTTTGCGATTAGTCTCTGTAGCAAAAGCTGGCTGGACACATATGATTCCCAGAGGTCTCTTAGAAAATATATCTGTAATATTTTACACTATTTGTGAGATAGGCTGTAAATTAATGATCTATTGAAGGCTTTTCCTAGTCACTCGAGCAGCTATTTAGCAGAAGCTTGAAATAAACCCATTCAGCGGTGTACTCATGCACAAAGACTCCACCCCTCCACCTGCTCTCTTACCTATGCACCTGGCAAAGTTGACAGTAGAAGGTAGCAGAATGCCAAAAAAAGAGACACAAATGTAATTACGGAGACCAGTCTACCCAAGCATGCAGGTGGATGAGTGCTTGTTATTTCATCTGTGCAAGATGATGAACCAACTACAGAAACTCAAATAAATATGCACATGGCATAGCGGGACATACCTGTGATGAACAACGAAATGAGGGATGTCCTTCATTCACAGTGAATTCTCCTACAAGAGTAATACACGCCCTTGTTCACTGGCTATTTATTTGTTAATTCAGTTGATAAACTCTCCATTTAAAAGTAATGTTTTCTCATTGAACTTAGTCTCACTGACCTGCATGTTTTTGCATTTTTCCTAATGAGATCATCTATTTTTCCAGGGACAACTATTCAAATGTTGAAAAGTATGTAAGATAGAGTACTGTATTTGTAGAATGTTTTGTAAACTTTCACCCTAAAAGACATGAAGAACTGACATGTCAGAACAGGAATTTTGATCTAAACTTTATTAGCTGACAAAGTATACTGATCCATTGTCCCTGTGAACAGAAAAAAAAAAAAAAGATAAAAGTAGTAAAATGACATGCAATTAAAATCTAAGCTTTCAGCTACCTAATTTCTGAAATAGAAGAAATTGCTGCATAGCTGGGCAGCAATTTTTAGTTCAAATTCTTTTACATTTTCTGTAAACAGAAAGTACTTCAGTTAAGAGCAGTGAACCATACCAACAAATTTTCCTCAGGCAATAATTTTTACTGGTGCCCATTGCCCATGTTAAATATGTATCATATAGACTTCTCTACCTGCTGGACAGCGTGGTGTATTTATTTATTATTTCTGTATGTCTGAAAGCAGGTTAGCTCTGCAGTTCTCAAGGAACTACAGAAATTTTAATCAGAAGGAAAAAATAGGGTCAAGCTTAATGATAAAGCTGAAAGATTTTTATGGTCATGAAAATAAAGGTTTATACAGGGAGAAAAGAGGCATGCTGAAGTCCTCTGTCTAGAAACAAACTGACAAAGAAATAGAGCTGGAAAAATACTTTGTGTGTAGAGGCATCTGTTAATAATGAACAGCATTTGTACAAGGAAGTAACACGGTGTTGATGTGTCCAGGCTCAGCCTCCACATACTGCCAATCATAATATGCACACTAGTGAGGGTAAGAGACCTCAGCTGGCATCATAGCTGTGTCTCAGTATGGGACTTAGGAAGAAATGAAACATCCTAAGGGCTATCTAGCTCATTACCCATGTTCCCTGTTCTTGCTTGTAATGGAAAAAAAAAATATTTGCTTTGCTTTTTGAAAGAAGTTATGTTTCACATGCACAGAATGCAAATCATTTCCATGATATGGCGTTATGTTAGGTGGTGGAATAAAAATATAAGCAACTCTATGAATTTGTCTTCAAACATACAATGTCCAATTTGTTTCATACAATAGAAACTTTCCCTGAAAATGCAAAGATTTATGGGTTCTAGGGACAAAATTTTACCATTAGATTAACACTTAATCTAATTAACATCAGTTAGATTTGGTGCAGCTGTACAGATTGTCTCCTAATGTGCTGAGCACCTCCTCACCAGTGTTGTCGAATAAATCTGAACATTCCTGAACTATCCAAAAGTAGTCAACATCTAATAATAGATACTCATAATTTTTGGGGGGCGAGGTGGAGAAAGCACTTTTATCTCAGGAAAATAATAGGATGCTCTAGCAGGCCAGATCTGACATCTCTTAATCAATGTTAAAAAAAAAAACAAACCCACAACCAAAAACAACCAAAAAACAAAAAAAACCAAACTTGATGGAAGATGAAAACTTGAAAGAAGCAACAATTATTAAAACATCTAAATGCTGCTGTTGAAATTATTTCTATTATGATGTCACATGGCCTGAAAGTTAGACATTACAGTGTATTACCCAAGGATGTTTCATAATATATTCCTGCCAGTATCAGCATAAGATGAGAGACAGAAAGGTGCTTGACAAAGAAGGAAGTTTTACATGCAGCAAACTAAATAATCACAGGTCTGCTATTGACCGTGCATCTAGAACTATAAACCAGCGTACTCACACCATCAGGCTTTGGACACCTATCTTGTCTGTCTTCCTTGGGTCCATTTATAACTGAAGGAGTGTGACACCCTCCTTCAAAAAGCAACTGTGGTTAATAAATTTCAATTCAGATGGCCCAGGCCTGGTTAAAAAAAATGCTATGGCCAAATACTGCAAAGTGCAAACTGCCATAAATTCTCCCTTTCAGTTGAGATGCATTTAAAGCAATGTATAAATAAGCTGGCTATTAGAGGTGTTTAAGGTTTAGCAGTATGAATACTGGCAACATCTTATTTTGGAGGAAATGTATAATTCAAGGTTTTCCGTCTTAGTCTGTCTTGATTACTGCCTCAAGTGTCCAACTGATATAAGAAAGAGACATATTCCCACTTCCTACTAAGGTTAGGGGAACCAGTGAAAGGAAAGCCGTGTACCTTTAGTACTGACCTGGAGCTGGGGGCTCTGTGATCACCTTCGCCCTTCAGCAAAGACCACAGAGCAGGAGGCCGCAGACTACTACACTTTGCCATCTGCAAGATGAAAATAGTAATGTCTCCTCTCCTTGGGATCTGTGAGATCCTCTCGTGGAGAGGCTACATGGTCAGGCACGATTGTCACTGAAAAGGGAAAGGGAGACTCTTCATACATGACTGGCGAATGACCTGGGAACACAGTTCTTTGCCTGATGTTGATGGAGGACTGAGATAGTTTCCCTTGCTTCCCCTTCTGTAAAGTTTCCCTGGAGTTGTAGGGCATCTAAAATAGATGCCTAGCTGCTAACAGATCCTTTCAGCAAATCACTGGAGAAATTCTGTTCAATACAATGCATTAAGAGAAGAGTGGAAGACTGGGAGCCATTTTTGTACTCTCCCAAGAAGGAAACAGCAGGAACCTTTTGCTCATATACTTCATTGAGGGAAACCATCTATATTTGACACACTAAATCTTCTACCCTAGGTCCCTCTGGACAGTAAAAATCTATCACTGGGAAGTTTCTTCCCAGAATAGCAGAATTGTAATGCAGAGAGGAGTAGCGTACTTCCCTAAGGGCAAAGGAGGCAAATCCTGACTAGTCATAAGATGTCAATGCATCTGCTCATGTGTACATGAATCACTGAGTTTCAGTAAAGAAAAAAAAAAAATTCTACTACTCTGCTTCTCACTGTGAAAAAGGAGCCCTGAATATTTTACCCTGTTGGAATGATTCATATTACAAAGTGAAAATCTGCTTTATTTCTATCTGTGAAGCACAACACATTGCTAGGAAATGTCTCATATACCATAGTAATGAGGAAAATCAATGTCCCATTAGGGTTAACTAACTCAAAAGGAAAATAGTATTATTTATACCAATTTTGTGAACTTCCTTTAGTAGCAATAATAGTAAATGGCAGGTAGAAGAAAAGAAAAAAAAATTCAAGAGATACAATATGACAGTGAGATCTACTAAGGGCAGTAGAATAGCATAACTCCAGTGAAGAATATAAGACAAGTAGTCAGCCTAAAGCTGCTATTTTAAACTTTACTTTAAATCTAAATAGTGGCAGTTGTTACAAATGCTTAGGGACTGTAAACTTTCTGGCAGGTCATGTATAGCACCTATCGTTGATGTCAAAGGAGTCTGTATATGCAGTGAAAAAATACAAGTTGCTAAATTTATCAGGTTAGAAAGCTTGAAAATCAATGAAGATAAAAGAAGTCTGAGTTTAAAAGGGAAATTAAAAATACAACATGCTACACACTTGAGAGGAAAACAAAGTATTCTGACCAGGCTTGTCTCTAATATTACTGC
Organism: Chlamydotis macqueenii; assembly: GCF_036417535.1. Taxonomy (NCBI): domain Eukaryota; kingdom Metazoa; phylum Chordata; class Aves; order Otidiformes; family Otididae; genus Chlamydotis; species Chlamydotis macqueenii. The sequence goes on from NC_141558.1 coordinate 28,625,102, forward strand.
AGATTTTTCATGTTAATTAACATACGGCCTGGAACAGTTGATTTTTTAGACCGATTTTCTTGCTCTTCCAGGTCACTGAAGGACAAAAGACTAAATCTAGTTGAATCTCTGTGGTGGGTTGACCTTGACTGGATGCCACATGCTCACCAACTTGCTCTATCACTCCCCTCCTCAGCTGCACAAGGGAGAGAAAATACAACAAAAGGCTTGTGAGTCAAGATAAGGACAGGGAAAGATCACTCACCAATTACATCATGGGCAAAACAGACTTGACTCGGGGAAATTAATTTAATTTATTGCCAATCTAATCAGAGTAGGGTGATAAGAAATAAAAACAAATCTTAAAACACCTTCCCCTCACACCTCCCCCCGCCCCACCTTCCTGGGCTCAATGTCACTCACAAATTCTCTACCTCCTCCTCCTCAGCTGCACAGGGGGAAGGGAAAGGGGGATTGCAGTGAGTTCATCACACGTTGTCTCTGCCGCTCCTTCCTCCTCACACTTTTCCCTTGCTCCAGTGTGGGGTCCTGTGGAGGCAGAAAGTGCAACGCAACTGTTTGACACTGATGAATTTAGCCTGTGTCCTCAATAATAAAAAAAACCAGCAACTAGAACAAGATAAGGAAATACTAAAGGCAAAAATAGCAAAGACAACCAAAAAACTTATAACCAATCCAAATGAAGCATAAGGCGTGTGAACAGTATATTGCTACCAATCAAATTAGATAATTAGATAATTAAGTGTGTGCGCTTCGCGTGTATAAAAGACTAACGCTGACTAACAATAAAGGTCTCTGGAACACCATCCACGGAGTCCGTGTTTTTACTGCCACAGGGTCCTTCCCACAGGAGACAGTCTTCCACAGTCTTCTCCAGTGCGAGTCCTTCCTTCCCATGGGCTGCAGTTCTTCACAAACTGCTCCAGTGTCGATCCTTTCCACAGGGTGCAGTCCTTCAGGAAGAGTGTGGACTCTGTTCACAGGTCCTGCCAGGAGCCTGCTCCAGTGTGGGCCCTCCACAGGCCACAGCCTCCTTCAGGCATCTGTCTGCCGCAGTGTGGGGTCCTCCACGGGCTGCAGGTGGATCTCTGCTCCTCCATGGGCCTCCATGGGCAGAGTGTTCTTCACCATGGTCTGCACAACAGGCTGCAGGGGAATCTCTGCCAAGAGCAATATTACTCCTTCCTCTCCTTCTTCACTGACCTTGGCGTTTGCAGAGTTGTTCCTCTCACATATTCTCACTTCTCTCTCCCACTGCAGTTGCCATTGTGCAGGGCTTTTTTCCTCTTCCTAAATATGTTATCACCGAGGTGCTACTACCATCACTGATGGCTTGACCTTGAACGCCTTGGCCAGCAGTGGGTCTGTCTTGCAGCTGGCTGACATTGGCTCTATTGGACAAAGGGGAAACTTCTAGCAGCCACTCCTGTAGCCCTTCTGCTACCAAAATTTTGCAATACAAACCCAATACAATCCTCAGTCTGTGTTTGTTTCATTACTGCCTAGGCTCAACAACTCAAATCAATGGACAAAAAATGTTGATGCAATTTTAGGTGCAGTACCTTGGGAATAAGAAACCAAAAAAGTATTTCTGCTAGGAGAGTTAAATTGGAAAAAACAACCAGGGGCTTGTTAGTTGATCCCTGCTCAGGTCTATTAGGACAACAGATCACCTGGCTGCTATGAAACACTAAGGCAAGCTCTAGTTAAACACAGAGCAGTCTGAAGAATAGATGCATAAGCTGCAGATGCAAAGTAAAGGTGAAAACAAAAAGCAGAAGACTCTACAGTCACTGTGATAATCACTTTATTTTCTGCCATGTGTTAGGGTGGGTTCTTCAACTGTTTGGAAATCACAGTTTGGTTTATCTCATTGTTTGGAGTCCTAACTGTAAAGAAATAACTATTTCTTTGGGTCTGAATATAGCCAAAGTAATGCCATATTATGTATATACTACAATATTTTGCTTAAATGGGCAGTTATTTACTCTGTTCTCTCTTTTCCTTCTTACTAACCCTTCATATGAGGAAAAAAAAAGCTGCAAATTGAGTCACATCCTTGATTATTGTGGGTAGAGTACTGTAAATAAGTATACATGAGATAAGATAAAACTAATGTTGCAGAAATATTGTGATAAACAAGGTCATTGCAGAGGCAGAATTTCTCAGGAAAACAGTTAAAGTAGAGAGAAATATGTTTTATTTGGGTATTTCAATAGGAAAGACACTTAAAGATAGTTGTTTTGATGTTAATAACATTGTCCTTGAAACAAACAAACAAGAAACTCAACAAAAACAATGCTTAGCACAAACAAGGTGGGAATTAAACTCTGAAGAAGTATCAATCATGTTATAAGAATCCTTCTTTGTCTTGTAACCAGAAACCTGGTCAACAGAGCTGTAAACAAGAATCTACCCATCTTGTTCAAAACAAATTACATTTGGTTTTATTTAATACAGCACTAAATCAAAATATTGCAGACAATTGGAATGGTCTGAGATCTAACTGTCAGTGTAATTAGTTACACTAACATGTTATTGAGCTAAATGTATGAACAGAATAAAAAGGAAGTCCTTGCTCCAAAGAACTTAACTCCATACTTTTGAAAAATAGGAAACAAGCTGATGGAGCACAAAAGTACAGATTCAATGAGGCAAAGAAGAGACTTCGTAATGATTTAACATGTACAAAATAGAACCTACTCAATAGGGATGGGGAGTAACTTCTTCATACTGATCCATGAATCGCGTGTGTAGCTATTACCCAGAATAAACACACACAGCAGACTGTCAGCAAATCAGCACATAGCACATAGCAAACTGTCAGCAGATCAGCAATGATCGGGAAGGATAAGCAGACAGAAGGAACAGGTTACTAAGAACAGCTGACCATACCTGACAGATACCTGAGGTATATGAGGATTTTCCATAGTCGGGCAATAAATCTCTTCGTTGTCATGCCAACAAAGTATCTAAGCAGAACTGACAAAGGTGAAGCAAAAAGAAAGATATTATGTGAGTTCGAGAAAAAGAATGAACACATCTAATGAGCACTCTCTTTTACTGCATACAGTAATTGTAAATACTTACTCTCACTGGCATCTTATCCACATTTGGAAGCGCAAGAAGGGAGGCTAAGTGGAAGCACAAGTAAGAGTACTGGACTTTATATTGACTGCAGTACTAAGCCTGTAATTTTATGAGAGGTGTGCTGGAGGCAGAAGAACCAAGGGTTCTGCAATTGTCCTATTAGCACACCTTGGTGAGGGGCAGCATACCCCTGCTGCCAGGGAGGACACTGCACTGGTGCAAGAATATCACTTTTTCCTCATCCCACTTTCACCATGACTTTGTATCTATGTGGCTTCCTGGTTTTCAAATGCTTTTCAAAGAGGCAGACTTACCTCTAAAAATAGTAGATACTGGTATTTTGCACTGCAATAACTTTAGAACTGGAGAATAGCCAAAACAAACAAACAAACAAACAAACAAACAGAGACATAAAGCACATTTAGGGGGAGATTTAGACAAAAAAAAAAAAAAGGCAAACATGACTAAAAAGATAACAGCTGCTATTTCCCGATTCTGTGACAAGAGATCTCTATATGTTTATTCTACCTGCAGTTGCTGAGGAGTTAAAGATGCCTAGGTATAGTTTCTCATTCATTCCCTCTCCCCAGAACAGAGAGCAGAGATGTGAAAATGCACCTTGAAGGCAGGAGTTAAGCAGCCATTGATAGATGAGATATGACATTTTCAGCCTCCCAAAATTCTGGCTTCCCTTAGAAGACAAAAAAAAAATCACATAGGACCTTTAAGCAATTATTTTTTAAACTCCAAGGCAGATGACAAGCGAGACTCTCTATGAGGCTGGACAATTGCTTTGACAATTATGAAGGACAGACACAATTTTGTAGGGTGGCCTTCCAACTTACCTGGGAATGTTTCAAGCTGAGGTGAGAATTGCTGTCTCCTCTCATTCAGCTGGGTAAGTTATTGCTGAATATAGTATTTACCTATATAAATTAAATGTGAGTAATAACCTGTTCCATTTGCAAAGAAATTCTGGGAAAGAAAAAGAAATTGTCTGCAGTGACCAAAATATTACAGTGTTGAAGGTTCAGAAGAGCTGGAGTATGGAGCAGGAAAAAGATCAATGGAAAGAAGTTGAAGTAAGTTAGCAGCTGGTCTAATCTTTCATCAGAGAGACTTCTGCATAAGTCTTAAAGAGGAAATATCCACAGTCAGAAAGGTTCAAGTTGTGCCACAAATGAGCTCTGGGCCACGATAAGCCAATGTTTACAGCATAGAACTATAAATAAAGCAAAAGTATTTTTTCTTTGGTCTATCCTACCTTTTATTTTTTTCAGTTTAGGGTTAGACTAGATATACCTTTTTTGTTTGTTTTCCTTCATATGTAGGCAAGATCACAACTACGAGTCTCAAAAAACCCTTATTTTTTTTCATCATATGTTCATGTTTACATAAGTTATATGATGTGGCCTATTAAGTAGGTGACTGTTAAATTTTCACAGGAATGAAGTAACCTATTTGAGCTACTGTAGAGCTATTTAGCATGAGATTTATGTATGCTGATTTATCAAAGATTAATATTTCACAGAACTGTTTCAGCTTCTCCACCGCTTCTAACAAATAGTTAAGAGTTCCCATTATAGACTTCCCTGTTTCCTGTTGTCACATATAGTGAACTAGGAAATCCAGTTTGCAGAGTAAAAAGCTGTAGGACAACTTTGTCCATGGGTCACCCTTAAATCTGGGACCCCAGATCTTCCTTTATACAGGATTCAGAAGTTGAACTATTTCTACGGAGTGTCTCAGGATTTTCTGTTGAGGAGCAGAGCTTTGAAAGCATGGAAGTCATAAGAATCTCAGTTTAATGCCAGGACAAACAGTTTCCAGGCTTCTTACCATGAATATGTCAGTCACAGGGGGTACACTGTAATGCCTTGCTTGAGTGAGTCAATGATGCTTAGGGAAGCAAGAAAATGAAGTTTTTAATCCCATGCATAAAAGCTTAAATTCTGAGACTCATATTTTTAAAACATCTTGGCTTCTTCTAGCCATTTACTCATTACACACTTTTGTATGACTTATTTTGTTGTGATTTAATTCACAATTGCTAATACGTCAAGTAAATTTTCTTCTAAGTATGTTTTCTTTTGGGGAACTGCCCTACAAATAGGGCTCCTCTGATGTCCAATCATATATGCACAATGTTCACTTTTATCATAAAATACACAAGATCTATAATTTCAGCTTTGATGCATGACTGTAAAAGTGCTGAGATTTAAAAGCCTTGAGGTGATGTTGAGTTCATTATAGGAAGCTGGCAGCGCTTCTTTCACCAGATAAAAGAAATTTAATTACTGGCATCTACAGGAGACAGTTGTGTTAACTTTGAATGCTATGATTTCTTTTATAACCTAGCTAGTTATAATTTCTGTACTGTGCATTTTCCCTTAATGGATCTGGTACTTCACTCGAACTTTTCAGCAAGAAATCATCATAACAAGAATATCTTTTCTTTATTTTCTTATCATGAAAATAAATATTAATCTGATGCTTGAAATGTTTCTGAAGCCTGACAGCAGAATTTCAAAGGCTTTCTTATTTATTTGAGATTTTTCAGCCAAATGCCCATTGCTTTCTCTCCTTCCTAAGTCTTCAGCTGATATAGAAGAGAATCATCATCTGTGTGAGATGTTTTTTATTCTGTTTATGAAATATATAATATTTTTACTGGAGTGAGGTTACAACTTTATAAATCTGTTGTAAGACTTTGGGGTGACAGTTGATTGCTCCTAATTAAATAACTTTTTCAGCAGAATTTTCTTGATTATTGCAGCCTAGTCTACTTCTCTCAAGGAGAGAAATATATATATATATATATATACTGTGCATATACAAGATCTGGCTGATTTTGTCATATATACTTTTAACTACTGAGTCCTCTCTCAGGAGTAAACTCAATTATTGAAAGCCCAGCCAAATAAAATCTCCAAGTGCTGATATTGAGAGAGGAACTGTAAAATAATTTTCTCTCAAGCCAGAGGGTAGGTAAGAAATAGAACTTAAGAACTCATTTGAGGATGTGTGTATACATTTGTTTTCTGAGGCGTCTTTGGGGATCTCAAAGCATTCTTTGGCCTCAGTTCAGCACAGGCTGTACATGTTTTGAATAGGAATGGATGTAAGTAGTTCCTTATTTTCAAACGTGTTTCTTTTCTGAAATGAGCCTTTCGTGAGCATAATGTGAATATTGATCAGATTGAAGTGATCTTTAATTCGTAAATGAAATATCTATCTTTATCTTTAACAATATAAGTAGAATTCAAACAAAATCAGTTGCTCTGTAATGGGAATGGCATGCATACTGACAATCTTCACAGTCTGTTAGTGTTAGTATGTCTGATCTGACAAGCCAATTTGGGCAAAATGAAAATTGACTTTAATGGGAGTTTTCCTTGTATAAGAATGCAAAATGAGTCTCTGTATGATTATGTGGCATTCTGAATATTCACTAGCTTAAAGCACTAAAAAAGCTTGCAAAATAGTTTTGCAGTAGCAGCTAATGTAGGGCTAAAATATCCATGGGGTAACTTAACTGGATGATTGGAATTTTACTCCATGTACATTTCAAAGAACAAAAAAAAATACAAGATGAAGGTAATTTTGGAGCTGTATTTTATCCTACAAGACACCTAAATCCTATTACAGGTCAATGTTGTATTTTAAGCCTGGTCATTTGGTGGCATAGATATGAATTTGATGAAACCATGACAAAACACACATACTGGAATACTGTGTGTGCACATTTAATATTTCAATAGAAAGTAGCTTCACTTTTTCTGAGTTGTTATTTATCCAGGCTGAACTGTTCACTCATTCTGTGTATTTGAATAGCTGCTCAACTAAACCACATTCCAGCGCAGATTATACATCCTGATGTGGTATTTTAAAGCCCAGTAAATATATACAAGGTTTCTAGAAAATGTGAAGATTCATAAATTAAGAACAGCTTAAAAACATGTATTCTTCAATATTTTCCTATAGTTAACATGGAGAGGCCATTAATATTAGAATCATTACATATGTACAATGCGCAACCAAGAATTTGAGATTAATCCAACTCAAACCATTCTATGATTCTACGAATGTCAGAGGTTGGAGCTTGGAGGGTGGTACACAGGGATCTCTGAAAGAGAGAAAGTTCAGTTGGGCTATGTCTTTAACTGTGGGAATGGCTTTGATGAGATGTCATGGCCTGAAAGATATTAATATTGGTTCCATGCCAGAGCATCTGGAGATGGAATGAAACTAGATAGTAATAAGAAATGGAGAAGTGGATGCTAAATAGACATGTAAATCACTGTTTCTAACAGTAGGAGAAATCACAAAAGGACCCATTGACTTGGAGTTTAATGATGAAAGAAGTGAACGTAAAATGTGAACCAAGAGGGGCACCAGACATAGTGAAGTTACGGATAGAGAAGGAAATCCACTTTTGCGTGAAGTCCAGTTAAAGGAAGAGATAATTAATGTAAAGGCTTGGATAAGAATAGAATAGAATAGAATAGAATAGAATAGAATAGAATAGAATAGAATAAAATAGAATAGAATAGAATAGAATAGAATAGAATAGAATATTGCAATTGGAAGGGACTTAAACCAATCATCTAGTTTAGCTGCCTAGCCACTTCAAGGATGAACAAAAGTTAAAACATACTATTATGGGCATTGTCTACATATCTCTCAAACATGGACAGGCTAAGGGCATCAACCACCTCTCTAGGAAGCCTGTTCCAGTGTTTGGCAGCCCTCTTGGTAAATAAATGTTTCCTAATATCTAGTCTGAACCTCCCCTAATGCAGCTTTGAACCATTGCCATGCATCCTGTCACTGGATATCAGGGAGAAGAGCTCAGCACTTCCCTCCTCGCTTCCCCTCTTTAGGAACCTATAGAGAGCAATGATGTCACCCCTAACCTCCCTTTTCTCCAAACTAGACAAATCTCTAGACAAAATGGTGTAGGGTCTTTCAGCTTGGAAATAGACAAATAAGGGGAAATATTATAAAGGTATACAAAATCATGAAGTTCATGGATAAATTACTAGAGTGTGATTTTCAGGAGTCATAACTCAAGATTGAAAGGGGAGAGAGTAGCTTTACTATATATATATATATATATAGTAGTATTGTTTCCATACAATGTGGCTTTAAATTATGAAAATCAATACTACAAGATGTTACTGATGCGAAAAGGACAAGATGAATCTGTCAATTGCTATTAAACACAGATGCGTAGCTGCAAACTCTGACTCAGGAATCTCTAGGCCTGGAGACCAGAAGACAGCAAGTAAAGGCTGATCCTGTACTTTTATTTTCCCTCCATTTCAATTTCAAGTGGCTGTTGTAGAAGATGGGATATTGACATAACAGGATTGTGATCTGATGTGAATTTTCAAGATCCTGAAAAAAACAAGTCTTAGACGTGTTAAAAATAAGGAAAAGTTTGACATTGGTGTGGATTGGAAGAGTCTTAAAGTAAAAGAGAAAACTGTAATAATTATTAGGAAAAGCTGGACAGGAAATACAGGTAGAACATTCAAACTCTTATCTCAAAAAGTGAAAATTAATTACATGCACCATTCATATGAAAGGAATAAAAAAAGATATTTTTCCGCCATGCTATATGTCCCAACATATTTCTATTAAGTTCCAAGTACATTACACTTCTGTCCTTTTGTCTCCTGTTACATCTTTATCTGTAATTGTTTTGGTGGGTTTGGGGATTTGTGGAGGTTTTTTTTCTCTGTCTTTTATGTCAGCTCCTTTGCTTCACGTTCTGTTTCTTTCACATTGTTTTATCCTTCCACCACACTGCTACTTTTTTCTCCTCATTTAAATAATCCATCAAGCAAAGGTATTATGTGTGACCACATTTTTAAGTGTAACATTAAATCTTTTTATCTGATTTCAGCTGACGTAGGTGCAGTCACCTTTGCATTGTTAGTTGACTCACTTGCTTCCTGACAAATACTATAACAAAGACATCTGCTCTTCCTCTCTTGCTGTGTTTGGGCTTTTTTCCTAAGTCTATCATTTAGTTTTCAAAATAATCAGGAAAATGAACTACTAAATATATGGATTACTCTGTACACAACATCTTTTTATTTAAATTTAGAACAGATTTTTCAAAAATATAATTTTGTACCCACAAATTCCTATTAAGTTGATTTAATTCTGCTGGATTTATCTACTGTATCAGTGTATTGAAGGGAAGTAAAGCTAGACTGCTTTTTTTTCCCTGCAAATGGCTTCTGACAGTACATTTCAGGGAGGAGTAGAAAAGAAAACAAAATGAAGTAGTGCAAGATGAGAGCTGCTTTGCTCAAACTACTCCCCAAGATATGATAGAAACAAGTTAGCTTGCATGACAAAGCTCAGGGTAAGCCTCTGAAACACAAAATGATTGATAAATTTAGGATGTATTCATCTCAAGAAAGGAAGCGGAATACATTTGTGAATTTCTGCAATGAGACTCTTTTATTGATGTTCTTTGTTCTAAAGGCTCTAGAATATGCATTGTGCATGTTGACCATCTACTGAAATCCCAGACCTAGTTAAAGAGTAAGAATAGGCCAATGAGTTGTTTTATACTTCAATTATATAGAGACACAAGTTTCATCCATCAGTTTCATAACAGATAGCAGCAACAAAGAAAGTGCCTTGCTAGCCTGTGAGCTATGAGGTAATCATCAAAGAGGCTGTGAGTGCACAAATCTGACAAGCAGAGTAGAATTTAGCACAAGGACTAGTCTCAAAATCAGTAAAGTGATACCAAACTTACAAACAAGCTTACAAACTTTCTGTGGAAAAGACATAGCACAGTCTAGTATTACATATTCCTTAGCTGGGGAACAGAATGATAACGACTAGTGATTACAAACTTGGTAGCTACTTTGAACAAAAAAAAAAAAGAAACTTTCCATTTTGTGCAACTCAGTACTTGCATTTGCATTGTTGTAGGTGATGTTGTGCTTGATATTTTATGTACTATTGATGCCCTAGAGAATTGACAATTCATGTCTTTTTTTTTATTTCGAAGAAAAATAATGGTGGTGTTAAATGATAAATTTCTACCAAGCAGTGTTTTTTTACATGATATCCCAACATTTAAGCAAAAAAAAAGCCTTAATCAGACACTTGTATAAAAGTGATCTTAGATCTTGACATCTCAGCAGAGGATGTAACAATAAAATGACAAAGGCAAGCTTGAGGTTGTGCAAACTGTCAGGAAGAGGAATGTTCAGAAGATCTGAATCTGTAAAATCAGTTGCTAACATTCTCAGAATTATTAATGCTGCTAGACCTGGGAAATTTAAGTGAATTATTCACATACTACATTGCTGAGAAGCATGTAGGAAATGAGTGTGTCATGCTTACAAATATTTTCCATATGTTGATTTACTAAACATTATTATCTTACCCTGTAGCATAAGGCTGACTCAGAATGGGCTAAGTAGTAGTTAACTGCAAATTGACCCACCCTCATTCTTATTTCTGTTCTTTGTCCTGAATAAGCAAACTTCAGTCCTTAACAGATTAAAATCAAGCTGGGTCTTTCACCGTATTTTAGATGATCTTATATCCAGAGAGTGCTATAGCAGAGATATCAAAAGGAAATGAAACAGTAGTAAAAAGGATTGACACGGATATTTCAATGTCTTAAAGACAGATGAAGAAGAGCTGCTAACAAGGGAATACTCCAAGGTACAGCTAAAAAAAAGATTATTCTACCAAGGAGGCTCTACGGCTCAATAGTGAAGTTTACTAAGGGTAGAGAGGCTGAAGGTTCATCAGGAGCCAGTGGAAATCCTTGGAAGGAAGCAGCACGCTCCAAGGACTCCATCTCTTCCAGCCAGAGACAGAATTAGCTTATTTAAAGTAATCTGTCAAAATTTATCGAGGAAGGATTAAGGAGAAATATACACAGACAAGAATATTTATATCCTATGAACTTTCAGGTGAATAAAAATATTTTCTTCTGAAGACAATGTTTTTTTTATGACTGTAATCACACTCTGACAATACCCAGAATAAAAGAGATGCAGGTACCAAGTTATGAATATTTTATTAACTTCTCTGAGAAACAGGGAAGCTGTAGCCCAAACAACACATCTTGAACAATATCGTTGCACCTTTGAGAAAGGAGCTACTTGGCCTTGAGCTGTTGCATTTGACCTGAATCTGAGAGTGACACAAAGGGGTCAGAAGAATCTTACTGGTTGTGCTCACCCTGTAACTAATGGGACTGCTTCTTATCTCTTTACGGACCAGAATAGCTCTTTTGATTTTTTTTAGATGTAAATCTTGGATACATTTTGGGAGTCATTAAATATTTGTCTTTGTTCTGGATATGAGGAGAAGAGACAGTCTATAGTTCTAGTTACATTTTGGTTTTGCAGTATAAGCTTAGAAAGTAAATGTGGTGTGAAATAGAAATACAGGATAAAAAATGTAAAATGTAAGAACAAACTTTATTCAGAGATGGTAAGAAGAGATCAAAAAGTGATGCCTTAGAGTAACAACTAAGGAATCTTATCTGTCATTTATAAAACTGGTCCAGCTCTCTGAAAATCCCTTGAGTTTAGGGATAATTTTTTTGTACTGAATCTGTTTCCATATTGCAGGTTATAAAACTAGAAACCATATTATCAACCGTGAAACTATATAATTAGTTTCTTTATGGACCTGCAGTTTTTGCTAGATAAAATAAAAACTGTCACCAAATGCAGATGCCATTATGAATATGACAGGTCATTTATGGAAAAAAGGTTGTGTAGAATAACATCTGATAATTTGTTGGAAACATTAGCATATAGATGGCTATGGGATGTGTGAAATATTATCAGAAGAATTCTAATCTAAATTGCTGCAATGTCCAAATAGGATTTAGTGTTTTGTTACTATAATGCTCATAGCATTTCAGACTTAAACAATTTATAGACGTAGCATGCAGCTGTGCATAGAACCATGCATTCTTTCTCCTTGTTAAAATATTGAGAACTGTTGAGTTGAGAGCATAGATTACCGTTATTATAAAAAGATAAGTGATCAAGTGTTCAAAAATGACTAATAATCCTGAGGATAAATGACAATTTTTTTTGCTCCAAGCCATCTGTATAACAGAGGCAACTTTTTTTTTGCTAGTCATACTATTTGGCTAAAATTAGTAGAACCACTTTTATAATCCCTGCATACAGAAGATTAGGTAAATATTTCCTGAAAAGGAAAAGAGTTTTTCTGTAATTCTGCTCCGCTAGGTGTGATGTTAGAAAGTAAAGAAAAAAAAAACCTACTTATTTGCAGAGCCACTGTCTGTGAGGGGGGGGGGTGAAAAAAACCCAACAAATTACACCTTTTCATGTGTAAATGGAGTGGTTTAAGGCAAGCTACATTGCCCTATGGACTAAGACAATTCATTGGAACTAGGACCAGAAAATTCCTGAACCTGAAATCCAAGATTATCCCCATGCCAAGAGAGTAATGAGATGATAGCAAAGTTGGAATTCTCTTTCTGGTTGCTCATGGAGCACTGCTACTAAACACACTTTGTGTCCTCCACTGCTTGCATGGGTAGTACAGATCTTCTTGACTTTGAGCTCAGTGCTAGGAATCATTCGTTAGATCATAGAATAGTTTGGGTTGGAAAAGACCTTTAAAGGTCATCTAGTCCAATCCCTCTGCAAGGAGTAGAGACATCTCCAACTAGATCAGGTCACTCAGCCCCGTCCAACCTATCCTTGAATGTTTTCAGGGATGGGGCATCTCTCTGGGCAACTTGTTCCAGTGTTTCACCACCTTCTTTGTAAAAAATTTCTTCCTTATATCAAGTCTGAATCTACTCTATTTTGGTTTAAAACCATTTTGTCCACATATTTCTTATAAGCCTACTTTAAGGCTGCAAAGATTGGAGATAACACCTGATTTTTCACAAAGATGTTTGACGTTCTCCCTAAGAACTTCCACGAGAGCATTTGTAGCAAAAATAATACTCCAACAGCTGCACACGTATATGCTACTTTGGTATCTTTGCTCCAAAACTCAACATGGGAAAGTAAAGCCCTTTGCCCAAATGCCAGTGTCTGTTGCAAAAAAAAAGTAAACTTGAAAAATCCCACAGTGCATGGAAACTAAAAATTATCAACATAATTTCTCTCTACTAAATAGGTTGCTCCATCTCCTCCAGGACTATGCATTCTAATTGGAATTTCTCTCCATCAGTTTGTTTGGGTTCTGTAGGCCTTATATTCAATACTAATATATTTGCATTCCTTGCTTTTTAGGTAAACATATATTCTTTCCAGTGTCTGCAAAGATATAAGGGATATAATTTTCTGCAGATAAGCACATCCTAAAAGAGCTGATGAATAAATACAAAGAAACCAGATTTCTAATCATGCCTTTCAGTAATGGGAAATAGGGATTAACTCCTCAATAAATGAAGTAATTTTACATATTTGTATGTAAGTGGGTCAGAAAATATACATAATATGTGATGGACAGGATGGGGGAAAACTTGAGTTTTTTAATTATGACTATAATTTTCTGTGACAAAATGTAATAGAAGCTTCTGATTTTTTTTCTAGATTAAAAATAATTAAAGCATTCTAAACTTTTTCATATTAGTTCCCTTATTTAGGGTAGAAAAATGATTTTTGTAGAAGAGTGATGGAGAATATGTGCTGGTTAGATTTTTTATATTGTTTTAAGAAGCTGGCTAGTTACTGAACTAGACCTTACATAAGATAAAAGACCATAACCAAACTTATAGGCATATATCTCAACCACAGGTTGTGTTTGTGTTCTTGGAAAAAAACAGTTATCTACACTCCAGTTAAAAGAGCTTTCAGATCATTAATGATGCAAAATTATTTAAGGACATTTCCGTAATGACTTAGAGCCTAAAGGCTGCCCTTTCTGAAAATATTGGACCACATTGCCTGTCCTAAATGCATGAATCAAAATGTTTGACTCTAAGCTTATCAATACTTCAAACAAAGCTGCACCATGTGATCTTGGAAAAGCAAGGATCTTCTCTAGAAGTTATATTGTCTGCCCTGAAGCAGCAGTAATGTCTTAAACTACGTGTTCTTCCTCATCAAGTAACCTAAAGGAACACAAGATGAAAAAGCCGTATCGATCTGCTATTAATTTGAATTATATTGCATACTCTCCTAATTCCAGAATTCTAATGATGAATCTGCATTACATGGGGAATAGGGGGTAAAAAGAACTTGTGCCAGTAGCTAGATAGAAGGAATTGTGAAGTTGAGACCACAAAGTGAACCATTCCAGTGGCGGCTCTTTCCATAGACAAACTGAGACACTGTTCTGTATCTGTCCTCAAAGCAAGCATATAAATATAAAATTAACTTCTTCTTTCCTCTCTGACTAGGTCAACTAATTGCACTGATTGATTGTTAAAATGAGTGTTAAGTGACTTCTCTTTCAAATATTCTCATGCAGGAGTAACACAAAGTAATTTGACTTTATTACCTGCTGTATTAATTGGTGGTTTGATGATTTGGATGCATTGATTTATTGATTCAATTTTAATTGTGACTTTGATTGTCACAGTTATGATCATCACCCTGTGCCACTTTTAATTAGCTCTCTGAAACTGTAGTATATCAAATTGATAATGTGTTTATTTAGTTCTATTAGAAAGATGAACAAGCAAATATAAAAACCACAAAAATTCCACAGGTTTTTATTTCCTCCACCAAATTGCCACATGGGTCATGTACTCAAGGGCAAAGACAGTATTAATGTACTTGCAAACTACTTGGTGCACCTTTGAAATTAATAATAATTCACTCATATCTGACTTAGTTAACAGAAATGAGAGTGGAATATGCTTCTTTAGTCTAAAGATTAGATCATGTAGATTAATTTTTTAAGCATCTAGATACTTCCCATTGTTTTGGGGTTTTTTTAATTGTTTTAAAGGAGTTTGGTTTTTGTTCAAAATTATTTTTTAAAATAAAATTTCTGTTTCAATCAGGACATTTTTCTTTTTTCTGATCAAGTGGAAACTAAAATGGAGACATATTTGGGTAAAAAACTCTGAAATATTGCTAAATCTTTGAGTTTTTATCCACACAAGATTAGAAAATCAGCATTTTGAGAACTTAGACTTCTCTCAGAAAATAATTTACTGTACTCACTGATCTAATGAATCTTAAAAAAACCCTGGAATTTCAAGCCCACCCAAAGCGCCATTTTAGCCCATTAATATTGCTTCTCTACTTCAGCCTCATCATTATTAACAAGTATGTTATGTCCCCATTGCTGCTTCACAGAGCACGGCTATGATCCTCAGGAAAGAATCTAAGTTCATTTCAATTATTACCAGCAAGAAAAGAAGCTCTCAGGAAATGCCTGTTTCTACTCAAATTTCACAACTGTGAGCAATGTCCTCGCTTTAGGTGCCAAAGGTGAGTCTGGGGAGCACCGTCTGTGTTTCCTTCCTTTGTAGCTTTCCTGAGACATGGGGATCATGCGAGGAGCAGGAAACAAAGACCACGTGGTGCCTGCTGGGTTTGCCTCCCGGTCTCATACAATTGCATTCCAAGCACAAGCCTGGCAGATGACTTCCACAGGACAAGGAAGGACATCTTTCTTTTTCCCTTTTTTTTTTTTTTTTCATATTTAAATCTCTGTTTCAGACTACACAGCTTCAATAGACACAATTGAAAGTCTTATTTCAAAACGTCCTATGTGCTGGTAGCTTGAGCACTCTCATGGAAATGGGAAATGTGAGTTTTAAAATTTAACTGGGTGAGACATCCTGAACCCAAGCCTCCAGCCAATAAAATGAGACCTTTATTAGAAAGGAATGAGTCCTTTATTACCACTATTTACCTCCCTGGCATCCTGACTTCAGTACATTCATAGCACAAATATTAGAGCAGGAAGCACAAACAACAGAGCATGCAGGACTGGGAGAAGAATACTTACCTTGTGATTCCCATGAAGCTTAAATCTGAAACAAGTGCCAGGTAACTTAACCATCAAGACCTGGGTGCATTTGCACAGCTGAACAAATATGTACCAGCATCTAATTAACTTTATTGATTGACACTTCAGGATACAGAAAGTGTCCTGGATAGATGAGAGTTTGTGACATCTGTGTGGGGTTGGCATTTAAAATGGTGGGTAGCTGCTCACATAGCCCAAGGGGCAGTGGTCTGGCGCAATGGCAAAAGCACACAGGGCACACAGGGCCAACAACAGCTTTTCTGTGAGGCAGATACAACACAAATAAAAACACTGACTTCTTGTTTGCAACCTCACAGAGGCCTGATTGTCTTGGGAACTGCGTACCTTGTCCTCTCCCTGTGCTGTCCCCATAGGAGCGGAGATATGCAGGGGCCAGGAATGCATTGAGAACCCCTGACATGCTACCAGGGAGCAGTTTGTGGTGGCCACCTCCTGCTGCACTCCCAGCCCTGTAAGGGGTTGTGAGAAAACATCTGAAAAAACATCTGAGGATGTGTTTCTTCCTTTTGTTCACATAATTGAAATATCTGTCAGCTGCAAATGATGATGGGCTAGGGTCAAGTTCTAACAGGCACCTCAAGATTTATCACTTCTCAAAATACAACAGCACTGTTTATTCAAAGAACCCTTAAATTTTGCCTAGTTGTTAAATAAGAAACACTGCATTATTACAGCACCACTATGTTGTTTTTGTTTAGAACTTTTGACTGGATTTCAGGCTGGAGATTGAAGGAAAACATTGTTTCTGAAGACATTAGGAAGGCTATCGAGCTATTTCTCCTTTCTTTACATTCATTTATATTATTGCATTATGCAATGTTAACGCACCAATTAACTCCCAGAAAATGTTCCAGGTTCTCATGATTATTAATCTCTGCTTTTCAAAGAGCTAACTGAATTACTGTTGTGTAAACCCTGAGCATTATTCATGAAGCGGTGGCTGAAACGGCGTTTCTTTTAATCTTCAACAAGACCAACTATATCCTTAATGAACAAGAGCAAACGGGAAATAAATCCAACAGAGGATTTTGATATTGAATTTGAAAAGACTACAGTCTATCAGTCTTGGCAAGAGAATTGCATTAAAAAGAGAAAAATAATGTTTGAATTATGCATGCTGAAAAGAAAGAAGGAAATGTGTCCTGGTTGCATGAAAACATTAGGAATACTGTGATGAGCTGTACTTTGCTGTACAAACCTCACAAATATCATTAGGCGTATCTTTCCTACTTCATAGGATATCACATCAGATAAGTATAACTGATTATTTTAACTGCATGTTAAAAAAAAAAAACTTTAAGTTTCCAGGAACCCTTGCTTTGTATCCTTGAACAAAATCTCACTGATTGGAACCTCTAGTATATTTATAAAAGTATGCAACAAATCTGAGACTTAAAATGAAAAGAAAAATAATTTATCTCATTTTAAGAGAGAAATTTAGGTATAGTTTTGCATTATGTTGTTTCTATTAAGCCAGTCTCTGCTGAGAGATGGTTCAATTCATTATTTAATCTGAAAATCTGCTTTTTTTCTCAAATTCCTTTCCATAGTAAAAGGGAATTTGCCTCTATTGTGACCATTTCTGCAGCACATAGAATTACAGAATCTTTAAGGTTGGAAAAGATCTCCAAGATCATCAAGTCCAACCATCAACCTAACACCACCATGCCTACTAAACCATGTCCTGAAGTGACACGTTTACATATTTTTTTAACACCTCCAGGGGTGGTGACTCCACCACTTCCTTCTGCAGCCTGTTCCAGTGCCTGACCACTCCTTCAGTAAAGAAGTGTTTCTTCATATCCGACATAAACCTTCTCTGATGCAACTTGAAGCTATTTCCTCTCATCCTATCGCTAGTTACTTGGGAGAAGAGACTAACACCTGCCTCCCTACAGCCTCCTTTCAGGTAGTTGTAGACAGCAATGAGGTCTCCCCTCAGCCTCCTCTTCTCCAGACTAAGCAATCCCAGTTCCCTCAGCTGCTCCTCATAAGACTTGTGCTCCAGACCCTTCAACAGCTTTGTCGCCCTTCTCTGGATGCGCTCCAGCAACTTAACATTACATATGCATCATACCATAACACTAGACTAACTCAGTGCCTTTAGCATCCAGCAGTATACAGACAGCAGGTTTTTGCATCAAGTAGGAGATGGGCTGTGATGGTCAGTAGCATTCAGTGCTGCTTTTCCACCCCATATACACATGGAGGTAAATCCTTGCCCCTGCTGCAAGACTTCCATGTGAAAGCTGGGGGCAGGCAGGCAGGTACCCCTGCAGGGCTGTAGGAGATGTTTCTGTCCCTCTCACTAGGGCAGACATGTTCTCCTTCTGGAGAACTCCAACTCCATACTCTCTGCACTGGCTCTGTGTAATTTTTCTGTACTTCCATGAGGACATTATCACTAAGCGCCTGAAATTTAGAGAGAAATTAGCACCCACGTTAAGAAACCTTGAGCATATCCTTCAGTTCATTAAGTGCCCTTAATTACCACACTCACATTAGTCAACAGCAGCTGGCTATTCTACACTTGACTCAAAAGCTATTTTTATTCACCTGCATTAACATCACAATCACTTCTTTCTGTTTTATCATGTTTTATCTGTACTGCAGCTATGCTACAAAGGCATTAGAGCTCCTTTCTGCTAGGCACTCTGCATTTTTTCTGGTGTCTATTTACTTGAAAGAGCTTGCCACTCAAGCATAAAATCAGAAATGGATGCAACAAAGACGGGAGAGTCCTGAAATAACAATGCAATTATAATTTAAGGAAAAACGCTCATGTCAAACCAGCCATAAACCTAATCAGCTAATTTGAAGACTGTGATCATATAAAATCTGCACATGAGGGGGGACCATACTGGCGAGACTCTGCTTGCTGGTTGTTGTGGTTTAGCTCCAGTCACCATTCAGTTTCTCACTCACCCTCCCCCTCCCCAGTGGGATCAGGGAGAGAACTGGGAAGAAAGGAAAACTCGTGGGTTGAGATTAAGACAGTTTACTAGTATAGCAAAGGAAAATGACAATAATAACAAAATACAATGATACTAAAATATACAAAATGAACAATGCATGATTTCTCACCACCCGATGACCCAACGACTGATACAGCCCATCCCAAGCAGCGATCACAGAAATGAAACTAAGCAGCAAGAAAAGGAGAGGGACAGAGTGAGAGACTGATATGCCCCATCTTGGGCAATCCTCACTTGTACACTGAGCATGATGTTTATGGCATAGAATATTCTCTTTGGCCAGTTTGGGTCAATTATTCTGGCTATATCCCTCCCAGCTTCCTGCACTTGTGCATTAGTGACACCTGGAAAGCCAGACAGTATCCTTGGTCTCATTAGCAACTACAACAATGACATCGTAATATCAGTGTCTTTATCAACATTCTTCATATACAAAATCCAAAATGCATCAGCTACTAAGAGGAAAAGTAACTCCATCCCAGCCAAAACCAGGACACTGGTTTGTCTAGGAGAGTGTTGCTAAAACCATATTCCCATTCCTTTGCAGAGGAGTAAAGTTATGCTAGTTTTCATAATTTTGAAGGAGATGGAAGAGACTGATGAAACTAATACATTTGAAAAGCCTGTGTCACTGAATCTGCACCTTTCATAGGAAAATAAATTTCGGCCCAAATACTTCATTCAGTTCTATTGGTGAACAGTTACTCTGGCCATGGACATGAAGATACAGGATGTGCTTGTGTGTCACTCAGATTTGCCAGCTAGACCACATGAATCATTCATAGCTGCTTTGGCAAACCACCAAGGAAGGCTTTTTCTCAGACATGTGCAGTGTTTATCTCACCAGAGAATTTATATAAAGCAGATAATTAAATAGATGTGAAGTAAAACCAGGAGATAACATAGGTGTGGACCTGTCACCTACTAGATTCACTCTGTGGTGTGCCCAGCTTCCTAAGCAATGTTTGCTTTCAAATGGTCTTTGTTTTTATGTAGGGTATGTTAGTAAAACACTCTTATTAAGAAGAGAAAAGAGAAAGAAAACTCTTGTATAGGGTAGTGGGTGTTTTCCAGCTAATTTGTGTAATATTGCTACATCGTTTGTCCCCAATTCAGTGACAAGCTTGTAAAGGGACTTTACCCCACTCAGTGCCTGCAGCCAATTACGGGAAGAAGAGCCTTTGTTCAGCTAATCATCTGAGTGTTGTCAGAATGATCCTTCTGGGCCCCATTTAGAAGTCTAAATACCTCTGGCAGTTGAAGTGTAGTGCATGTAAATAATTAAAATTATAAATATTGCTAAACAAATGAAATTACTAGTGATCTGGTAGCTTGCCAATAAACTCTTGCTCAGTGAATTCACTGAGCTGAGAACAACAATGAAGATGTTGTAATCGGACAGCATGTGGCAAAGTTATGTTTAAAATTTCCAAGTAGTGTTCTTTCCCTGACTCACATTTAATGATGTGCTATGGAAACAGAGGGTATATAACTCAGCTTGTGGTAGAAGACAGATGTTCCAGGCAACAAGAAATCAAAGGAGTAGACTTCAAGTATCTGACTTCATGAGGTTTTTTGTATTTTTATGCCCCAAAAGTAATACCACAGATGTCAAATGCAAGACTTTTTAAGTAGTTTGTCAATAGAAATAATTTCACATTCTTTAATAGCATACACCTCTTGTTTAAAATAATTCAATGAGCTCCATGAATTAAACAGTTTGCAACTGCAGTCTCACTTAATTTTTGTTTACTTGTACTATAAGAAATAATATCTTTATATACAGTAATATATTTTGTACAAATACATACATTTATTTATACATCAGAAATAACCAGAGCTAAGTTAAAATCAAATGGGCAAGGAAGCAAAAGCAATTTGCACAAATATTTATGAGATTGTCGTTTGGTCCAGAGTGATGCTTTACAGGTCCAAAATTTCTTTCAGTGCATATTTTGGAAACATCTGTGGATCTTGTGTTCAAAGACGTGAAAATTCACTTCCACTTAAAATGCTTTACTTTTCAGGTGCTTGAGCAGCATCTTAAATAATTCATTTCTTTTTCTATTTATTTGAAGATAATTTCTTTAAAAAAGTAATCTGCCTGTGAAATGTAAATAAACACACTAATAGTCTCAGAAGATAAAGAAAACTTAGCGCACTTTTTGCAACTGTGACTAGAAATAGTGCTTGCAAAATAAGATTTACAGCATGATATCAAATTCTGATCACCTACAAATGGCTGTACTGGATGAGAAAAATGGAGCACCAGCATCCTATCTCCAGCAGTGGCCACAAGCACAAGCCTAGGGAAAAGCAAAACCAGCAAGCATTCACGATATGCCCCATCAGTACACTCAGCCTTTGCCTATTTTATGCTCAGGGAGATTCCTGAGGCTGATGTGGATTGTTATTTAGTTCTCCTCATCTGATCTCTCCTCCAAGAACTCGCCCAGTAACCTTTGTATCCATGTAAAATTTTTGCTTCCAAAAATCCTTTAGAAAGGATTTCATGAGAGTAATACCCACTGCAATGCCCTTCTTCTGCTACTGACAGAGCTAATGAACAGTTTCTAACCATGCTCTCTGTATCTCACATCGATCTGCAGATTTCTATCATATTCCTCCTACATCAGCTCTGTCTGGGTTGCAGCAGACTCACCGAGTCAGTCCTGCCTCACACAGAAACTGTTTCCTACTTCCAATCATTATTGTTGCCTTTCCCTGAATGTTTTTTACTTCTAATATGTCCTTTATTAGAATGAGGGGATCAAAACGGCACACCATGGGTGGAGTGTGGGAGAACTAAAAAAATTATTCCAGTGGCATAACAATATTTTCTGGTTTGTATTCTGATTTTTCCCTACAATTCTTAACTCTGTTTTTTGTTACACAGCTACTATGAACTGAGCTGATGCTTTCAGAGAACTACAGAACAGAACCTCAGATCTCCCTCCTGAGCGGTAATAGCCATCTCAAATGCATTTTGACCAAATGCATTATTTTACATAATACTGAATTGCATCTCTTATTTGATTGCCTAATCATAATATTTCACAAAGTCTTCTTCAATTTTTCACAACATGCCCTTGTCTTCTTACCCTGAATAATTCCAAATCACCAGTAAAATTTCTCCCCTCACTTTACATCCTGTTTTATAGATCATTACCATGCCGCATCTTCTCTTAGAGCTGTTCAGACTTCCTTTACCCACCTCTAAGGTGGTATGATACATTAGAATGGAATAAGTTCCTAAACCAGTGCTTTTCCAAGTCACTTGCTAACAATACTCTCTCCCATCACCATTTGCTATCTGTTCTCATAGTTATTATTGTTTGTTTCTGGATTAAGTCAGCACATGGGAAGAAAATATATTTAGCATGGACGAACCTTCATTCTGGGCTCTGGTGATTAGTAACTTTTCCACGTTCTTGCAAGTATATTGGGTACATTGGGTACCACACTTACAAGTCTGGTAGTGCTGGAAACAAAATAATGAATAAAAATGAAGGTTTGCCTTTAAAATTGCAGTACAATTAATGTGATTTCTGTTACCCTGGAGACAGTAATTAGTTAGTTTGCATCTTTTATGCCTTGGACTAGTTTTGTGCCATTGGTTGAGACAAAGTAATAGTTCTTGAAAAACTCTTGAAGAGTATGTGCTGGAAGAGCTATTACTCACCACTATTAGCTGTAATAACCACTAAATTATTCTGGTCAACATTCATATGTACTTCTTTTTTTTCACGGGATTCTTCAAGCAGCTGATCAGATTAGTTCTCTTATCTCATTGCACATCAGTATGAGCAGCCAATGTTATTCTTTCTCTTCTCTTTGCTGCTTCCGTGCTACTTTTATAAGAGAACTATTTTCTGTCTTGTCTCTGATTTTGACAAATTTTCCTGGGAGAAGTGTACAGGCTTAATCCAGTAAATATGTTTTTTAAAATAGAGACTATGATAGTTATTTGCATTGCTGTGTATTACAGACATAGGTATAAAAGTTACATCAAACTGCAATTAAAGTAGAAATACTGGGAAAAATCTGAGATAAAGAGGCCTACAAATGTAGACTTTCAAATGAATTTTGCAGGTGTCCTGGTTCTGGCCAGGATAGAGTTAATATTTACCTGAGCTGGGTGGAGAACTGAAGCTGGTAGCCCCTATGGCGGGGATAGTTAACTAATTAGCTAACAGCTGGGGTTAATTTACCCAAATTAGCCAAAGGGCTATTCCATCCCATCTGACATCATGCTCAGTATATCAGTGAGGAGGGTGCTGAAGGGAGGCCCCCTGCTACTTGGAAGAGACTGGATGTGGAGATCTGTTGTGAGCTATTGTACTGTATTTGTGTTCCATCACTGTCTTGTTTTCTTCTGTTATTACTGTTAAATTTACTTTTTGTTCAATCTTAACCCGCGTGTTTGGTTTTTTTTCTGGTTTTCTTTTGTTTGTCAAATCTCCTCCTATTCTCTTGGAGAGTGGGGGGAGTGAGAGAGAGACTGCGTAGTCTGGTCCCCATTGGGGCTGAACTACGACAGCAGGGCTTCTGGCATTAGTTCTGCTATGTTTATTACTGTTGTTGCAATGTTATGATACATTTTTAGCTATTGATCTTTTTTTTCTCCCTGTAAAGATATAATATACAAATTATCAGGAATATGATAAGGAAAGAGCCCAATATTAAAAAAAAAAAAATGGGAAATAGTACCTCCTTGACATTTTGTTGCAGGAGCAGGACACACTGATTTTACCTGTCATGAAATCGTAACTCCAGAGGTCACATCAGATAACGAGATGTGACTAAACATAGAAGAATTCAGTGTGACTTATCCATCCTATTTCTTCAGAAGCTGAACAAATCCATAGGTCAAGGTCTTCAAAGAAGGGTTACAGAGGCCCAGTTCTGAAATATTTATACAAAGAAGTATAGTTCTAGACCTCTGTCCTAACACCAAAATCCCACAAGGAGTTACTGAACTCAAGCAGAATTTCCAAATTGACCATATGTAGAACTGGAGCCTCACTGATCTTCTTTTCAAAAGATTGACCATTCAGCAGTTCCCACTGAAACCAACAGGGCCTGTTGAAAATTTGGCACTTCTGACAGCACCGCTTTCTGTAAGTACAGCTACGAGTCAGAAATTAAGCTAAAGATCTGATAATACGTTCCCAATATGCACACAGAGGATGTGGGAATCTTTGATTGCATTTACAACATCTTTACAGATGTTTCAGAATTGCTTTTCCATACTGCATACAATTTTCATTTAGTGTATTAACTCTTGAAACTAGATTGCTCTCTTCATTTCTACCAAACACTGTTTCCATTCTCCTAATCTAAATTGAACTGTATGATGCAGCAAAGTACATTCCCTCAATGATAACTCTGGACTTACATAATTTTCTCACATCCCAAGGTCTAATATGAAGGATACAGCATGAAGTAATGCTACATTTATAGATGGGAAAGTAAAATTAAGATAAAAATGCCATTACTTCACTTCAGGGGAAAATGTAATTGCAGGGTTTGAAACTAATTTGAATATTATTTGAAAAAGTGAATTACTGTATGCAGAGCTCTGGAGAACATGGCAAATATGCTTGTTACTTTCTCCCCTTTGAAAGATGCAAAGGTAAAAGTTGTTAGTCTTAAAGCAGAAGGCGTCTGAGGTTTTTTTACATTATTTTTATTTCATTCTCCACCTGAGCATGATAGAAGTAAATGTTCTTTCACTGGAAAAAGACCTACTTTAAATCAAGCTTGATATGAAAAGGAAGCTTTAATAAAGATGTTCGAGACATAAATTAACAAGAAATGAAGTAGCTGATGGATAGAAAGCTTCAAGAGCTATGGTTCAGCTACTGACCTATCTGTTTACATGATAAATCCTTATTAGGTTGTCATCACTATAGTCTCTAAAAAAATCAAAACTGTAATATCCTCTGTACATCTCAAGTGAAACATGGAAGCAGTTTCTCCATATTAACCAAGTAAGGAACTGAGTTATCATAAGAAGGTCATATTAACAAAGAAGTTAATATGACCTTCCTAAGGTCACAAAGTGCATCTGAATAAGGACTTTATCATTGCCCTTCTGTTTGTTTTTTTTTTTTTTTCTGTTTAGGCTACAGTGTCTTGGGATTAGTGACTGTTTTTTTTCTAAATCACACATATGGCCTAACATAATGTGACCTTGTGCAAGTCTGCACTAAGTGCAAGTCTTCTCAATGTTGACATGGTGAAATCCTAAATAATGTAATTTGTCAGAAAATGAGAGATAAAGAAGAACTGTAAAGGAAAATTGGAAGTCCTAATTTAATTTTAACTGTTTCACCTTTTAAGTACTCAAGAGAAAAAAATCAATTTAGGCAATCCCATGCTTCATTTGCTTTGGAATGTGCCATTTTAAATGTTTGGTTTTGTACACTGTCTCACTTTTCACTCTACTCTTACTGGAAAATTAGAGAATGAAAGTTAGAAAGAATATGACAATCACTTAAACTTATTTTACATTGTTTGAAACTTTTTCACAGAAAAAGAAAGAAAAAATATAAGCAAAATCTATTTTTCTCTCTAGCTTTTAGAAGTTTCACAGGCTTTCTAGTGGGAAGAATGAAGAAAAGGGAAATCTGAAAATATTAGAAATAAAATTATCTGATTATTTTTAGAAACATACATTTTCAGAATTCCTTCATCACATATGAAAAAAAAAGAAACACTGTGAGAAGGAATATTTTTCAGTAATTTTTTGTTTCAATTAAACTGAGTGTTTCCTGTTGCATTTCTTGAAGTAAATCTCAGCAGCATTTGATAATACTGATGATAATGAAAGCTGTTTCATGTTAATTGTCTGGCTCTGGGCTACAGTTTCATGATATGAATTATTCAGAGAAATCATTACCTTAAAGTATTCCAGTCTCCCTTTTCCTCCTGCCACTTCTTCCCACCTCTCAGTCAGTCTTACCCACTCCCTTTATGTGTGCCAGAAAATTGTTTGCACCGTCACCCTGCATACCAGATCTTGGTCCAGAGGCACACCAAGAAGGTAGCACAACACAAGTTGTGTTGTTATGTGAAACCAAGTCATTGTTAAGTTATTACAAGTACATATTCTTCTTTTTTGTCCATTTGAATAGCATTTGCCCTAACACTAAGCATCTGAAGTTTGGGCTACTCTCCTAGGCTCTCTCTATAACTGGAAAGAAACAGTCATTTCTTCAGGACAGTATGTCTCATTCTAAATCCACTATCTTAGGACAGATTAATAACTCTTTTGAGACCCATAATTCTCTTTTTAAAAATTAATTTATAATTAAATGTTTAATGTAGGTGAAATTCTTTCCATCTACCATATCATTCTTGAACTTAAGGTTTTGATGGATACATGTAACCATACATATGTAAAATATATGCATAATCTCAAATGTGTATACAATTAAATAAGAAATAGAAAGACTCAATCCCTGGTTTAGGAATATCCTGCTAAGGAGGCAACATGTAGATAATAAAAAGAAGAAATAAAACTAACTGACTGTTTCTGAGTTGAAATTAACTTCACATGTTTAAATATTGAATGTTTGGGGTCTATACATTTGAAATGCAGGCCATTACCCCAGTTAAATACCCTGTTTCTGTACTGCAGATCCTGATTTGCAGGTGATACGCACAAAGCTTCCACATGCCCAGCTTCTACAGTTGTCATAGTTCAGCCCCGATCGGGACCAGACTACGCAGTCTCTCTCTCACTCCCACCACCCTCCAAGAGAATAGGGAGAGATAATATAAGAAAAATGGCTCGAGGTTTGAGATAAGGACATGGAGAAAATCCTTAAAGTTACCGTTACGGGAAAAACAGACTCAACTTGAGGAAAAGTATTCATTTATTACTAAAACTAGCAGGATAATGAGACAGAGAACAAGATAACCTCCCTCCACCCCTCCCTCTTCCCAAGCTTAACATTCTCTCTACTACCTTCCCCTGCCTCGAGCGGCACAGGGGGGAAGAGGGAATGGGGGTTGCAGTCAGTTCATCACACGTTGTTTTATGCTGCTGCTTCATCTTTGAGGGAAGAACTCCTCACATTCCTCCCCTGCTCCATCGTGGGGTCCCACCCATGTGCCACAGTCCTTCGTGAAACTGCTCCGGCCTGGGTTATTTCTTCCACAGGGTGCAGTCTCTCCAGAATAGCTGCCACAGCAGGCCCTCCACGGGCCACAGCCTCCTTCAGGCCTCCACCTTCCCCAGTGTAGGGTCCTCCACGGGCTGCAGGTGGATCTCTGCTGCAGGGCTGCAGGGGGACAACCTGCTCCACCATGGACTTCACCACAGGCTGCAGGGGAATCTTGGCCAGGAGCCACATTACTCCTCCCCCTCCTTCTTCACTGACCTTGGCATCTGCAGCTGTTCCTCTCACAAGAAAAGTTCTTCACAACAGGCTAGCAGACACCTCTCAGAATCTCTTCACATCATCCAGCTCATCTCCTCTCCACTTCTTGCAGCTGGGCCAGGCCAAGTCAGGCCCAACCCACCACCTGGCGAGAGGCCAGAGGGTGAGACCTGCAAGGCCCATGAGGCCTGCACCTCCCCCTCTGCACCTCTGCCCCCGGTCAGCTTCTTCATATCTTCTCTTCTCTTTTTTTTTTTTTTTTCTGTTTTCCCCTTCTTAAATACGTTATCGCAGAGGCATTATCACAGAACATTCTGCTAGCAATCGGCTTGGCCTTGGCCAGCAGAGGATATGCCCTAGGCCCATCCGAGTCCACTGAACAAAGGGGAGCGACTTCTAGCAGTTTCCTACAGAAGCTGCCACCTTAGGCCCCCCCTTACTAAACAAAACCACAACAACACTGAAGAACAGAATTGCAGCATCTGCAATGGGCATCTGCACAGATACCAGATATATAGAATCAAAATATTAGGATTATTTGGAGCACATGAGATAAGATTAGCATAATATTAGGCATGGTATGGATACATGAAAATACAATTCATCCTCCCAGAGCATGATTTAAGGCTACAAGAAGAAATGATGAGAGGTTACATTCAGGCAGATGAGGCTTATACACAACATGAAAACCATTTTGGTCAATGTAATTGGCTTAATGTATCAACACTGGTTCAAAAATCTGTAAGCATTGAAGCAGTCACGCTTTATTCCTCCTCAAACATATCTTTTCAATCAACAGAGACTGAAATGGTGAGATGTTCAGTGCTGCACTACATTATCTGCGTGGTGCCTGAGATGTTTCTCCTAGAAGCACTGAAGTGGTGAGGACCTGCCTCTCCTGGGCAGTCCATTTGCAGTCCAAAAACTCTTTATGAAATTGTGGTTCTTTCTTGTCCACAAACAGAGTAATAGTTGTTTTCTGCTTCCTGGGGACAATCAGTACAGGGAGTGTCTGGTGCACAGGGATAAATGTACATGTACACCATCCAACTTATTCTTTTTGCTCAAAGCGGATAATAATATGAGCTCAGTGTTTCTTGATAAACTCACTCAAAGCACTGATTAAAGAGAAAATATCCTGTGCTATGATAAATATTCATAATTTTCAATAAGTCAGAACTAGCTCTGAGAAGAAAAGGGCATACCTTTAAGGATATTTTTATGAGTATTTTGATTCCCTAACAACATTGTCATAAAGAGATTCCTTATGCTACTCTGCACAAGGAATGAATTTTACTCTTTATAATAAAATCTATTTAAATTTACTGAATACTAACCCATTTTTCAGTCAGAACAAAAATTATATTCTAACATGCTCCTTCTACTCAGCCTAGCAAGCAAACTGAATACTTATCTTCTGAGATATATTTGTATATGCAAAATAATTCATTTATCTGTAAATGCAAATTATTCTGCCAATCTGATCTATAGAATGAAGAGCCAGAAAAAAAATAAAAACAAGAAGTGGTCTCAGATTTGAAACATCTTGAATTCCAGAATGTTTCAATGAACATAATATAAAAGCACACACCATCTGCAAAATTTGTATTTCCTATAGATTGATTGACAGGGAGAGTGGATAGTTGGTTCCAGACCATGTGTGAATGGGTGGTAGATTTTGTTCTCTACAATATATTTAACAATATACACACTGACATTTTATAGCATTATCATGCCAGCATATGGCATTATGAGAAGAAGGTTTTAAAACATTTAAAGCATTCAACTGACTTGACTTAATTCCAACAACTGACCTTTGCTGACATTACTTAAATGATGTTTTGCAAAGAAAAAAAAATAGTAGCTTCAGTTGTTCACAGCCTGTCAACCTTTCAAATTACTTCAGGAACAAATACTTTTTTTTTTTTTTTCCAGCAAACTGGTAACTTTCCTATTGGCCTGCACAGAGGACTGTTGAACAAGCTCAGGCACTGAAGGAGCAAAAGGAGATAGCACTAACACTGTGAGAACACTGTTAGCAAGAAGGTTTTTCTTCATAGGCAAACTGCACTGCTGTCGCCTAGCTAATTTGAAACTTCAACATATTGCCAAATTCTTTAATCAGAAACCTAACTAAATCCCTAGTTTTTCCTTCAGTTGTTTTTGATCTAGTAACACTGCTGGCATTTCCAGGTGTTTGTCCTGAACTATGTAACAGTGGTATGGCAGGGTGAAACTTGTGAGCTGCTTCCCCTCCAATATCCTACTGAGAGAAAACATAGGTTTCCCAGCAAAGTGCAATTTATTGTAGTGTTTCAGATATCAATGGAATAAATAAACACAATTTTAACTGCTGGGGAGGTAATATATGGTTATTTAGACTAAAAATCAAAAGAACACTCCCTCTTTTTTTTTTAATTAAAAATATCAGATTTTTAAATAGATTCCTGAAAATGGACAACGG
This sequence comes from Chlamydotis macqueenii, assembly GCF_036417535.1. NCBI lineage: Eukaryota > Metazoa > Chordata > Aves > Otidiformes > Otididae > Chlamydotis > Chlamydotis macqueenii. The sequence goes on from NC_141558.1 coordinate 28,655,020, forward strand.
TGGAATGGGTAGTTTGGAAACTAAACTAATGTAAAGATCATATGTATAGAAAAAAAGGATTTAAAAGATCAGTTTTCCCATTATAGCTTCCCCTTTAAGTGCGTAGAACTATTTATTCCAAAACTATGCTTTCATTTACTTCCATATTTATGCGACTACTTTAATTTCCCTACTTTCTCTCACATGTTTTCCTTGAACAACAAAAAAGCAATACAAATACATACCAATCCAGTTTCTCCTGGCATCCTTCTGCTCCTTTCACTTGTGGTAAAACAAACTCAAAACGAGCCTTTTTGCAGTTCATACATCTGTACTTTCTTTTGACAAATACTTAAAGTAAGTTTTTAAGCTTTAATTCTAGTTTATAGGAGTTTACCTTTTAAATGTCCATTTGCATTTTTGTGCTTTGAATCTTCAGTGATAATTAACACTTTTCTAAATCTGAGTATTTGTGTCTGTAAGGATCAGCCAGGTTGACACACACAGCATCAACTAGCATTTCTAGTACCTGCACAAGTCGTTACACATCCTATTTAACTCCTAATAATGATTTATATGCACAATCTTATTTTTCATTATCCTTGTCCATCACCATAAACTGTTCTGTCTTGCTAGAGAACTGCCTGCTTTAGTAAAATTTTCTTATATAAAACTAAACAGAATTCAATTTATCATACTATTTAAAAAGAGGATTTGGGCACGCGGAAGGATGTAACTTTTCCCATGAAAAATAAGGGCAACCAAAGGCATGATGACAGGCTGTCTTCCTGCTACTTTTTTGCTAGGGGTAAAACTGCTGTTCAGCTAAGGCAACACTAGGAACACGGAAGGTCTAACATTTCCTCATAAATTTAGCAGGGTTTGTTTGGGCTTCTTTCTCTTTTTTTTTTTTTTTTTTTTACATTTAAGTCAGAAATTAGAGCCTGCTAATTTAAAAAGAAAATTTAAATGAGAGCCCTCATTTTTAATTTAACTGAAAGCCCCACTCTGGTGGCTGTGTATCAGCAAAATAGAGCACCATTTGTACTGACAACAACTAGATGAAAATACGGAGATGTGATTACTGGTGTTTGTATGCTTCAGGTGTGTTAAACGCTGCATAGTAGCTTGACTTTAATAACTGTGCTGCCTGGTAGCTTTGTCTATGTTAAGCTAAAATGATTGTTAAACATAGTGATTTTTCAGCATATGGCACTTCGAAGTATGTGTTAGTATCAGGACACGCATCCTCTTTTGAAATCTTTGTGGGATCTCTCTCTACCTGCTGTGCTTAATTTCAAAACCCAATGCTATCATTAGGGAAAGAGAGCTGTTTCCTCTTTTGTCTATATGCTCTATTTCACACCAATTTCATCCAAAAACCTTCCACAGTTGTTGCTATAAATTGATCCTTTGTAGCCCTGTCTGACCTTCAAACCCTGCAAAGTGATGTTCTTTAAAAGTTTAAAACCTTACTCTATGACAGATCTAAATAGCCAGGGGCACGTTTGGTCCTGTTGTAATTCCATTGAAACTATTTTATTTACAAAAGGAACTACAGTCCATTTTTCTAGTAGTTAGTACATCCTTGAGCACTCCAGTATTGTGCAGTATGCTTTTATTTTTTTGACTGGAAAGAAAGGAGAAGGAAAAGGAAGAGTAGCTCCAGGTCTCACCTGATGGTTGCTGCATAGGCAAAAGCACCTTATTTGAGAGTTGCTAAGGTGCCAGACTTAGCATTACTGGACTGCTGGATCTTCACGGACTTCACAGCTATATACACTCTGTGATGATAAGTTATATCCTGAAATCCATCTTGTTCTTCAATTTATGTTTTCAACTTTTTGTGCAATCACCTGTTTACAACACCTCCTCCTACAGGAAAAAAAAAATTTACATCCTTTTCCTAATACATTCCTTCTCTAGTCTTCTAGTTTTAAAAGCTGTTATTTGGTACTGATATTCATCAGTTTTTGTTAATAGAGACAAAATAAAGTTTGTTTGGCCACTCATCACCTGTCTTTAATAAACACTGTAAGTAGGCCTATTTCTGTATTTCAACTCCAAATTTTGAAATTTCCAAACTTAAATACAGGGTTCGGGCTTTACCTGTTATTAGGAGAAAGATATTTTTATGATAACACAAGAATTATCAAGCAGCGATTTTGCACAACATTTTTTTTTAAATACAGTGTTATCAGAAATTAAATAACCTATTAGACAAAAACAGAGTTAGGAAGGAGCTTAACAGAAAAAAAAAAGTGTTCTTGAACATCCCAGCATGGGCAGAGTAGCTTCTACAGCTCTGCTTCGTTGGACACAAGGTGGTTTTGTAATACTAGAAAGGAATAACTTCCAACTACGTCCTGTAAATGCTGAACTCCTGGGAGGAAAGAGAAGATGCAATCAGCAAGGCACGTCTAAGTAAACCTTGCACTGTCTGCCTCAAAAGGAAGAATCCTTCTTCTCTGAGCCCAGAATGTTTCTCTGTGACAAAACATTATTAACTTGGCTCTGAATTATTATTATTATTCCACACAAAAATGAGATCTGAGAATGCATCATAGGTAAGAACTGATTCTGAATCAGTTACAAAGACAGTACTAAAATGCTGGAGTTTCTTTAGATGGCTCTGTAGTGAGTTTTATGGGATACAGTTAGATAAATAGCATTAACTTCATTGGTCTGCTGACACAGAAACATCAATATTGACCTAACTCTGCGGTTCTGACTAGAGAGGATTTCGGTGAGAGTTTTCCTGGAATTACAATATTGGAGTTGTGCCCACTTTCTCTGCAAAGTCAAAATGGCATCACAGATTACTAAACATGCCTGCTCACATATCAATGAATCCATGTAATATTTGCTCTTACATTTGCTTTAAGTGACAATCTACCTTTTAAAATTCAAATAGAATATGTGTTTCAAAAAGAAGTTGGGAAAGAAAAGAATGTGCTAAATGCTGCAGCTTAATAGAAACTCTAGTTTTCAGATGAAGCCATTTGATTTATTTCCCTAGACTACAGGGACTTTTTGACTACCTTCTGCCATCAACTAAGAAAAGGGAGCTTGCTCTTTTCACAATGGTACTCCAAGCCTTCCCAAACCTCTGGCGTGAGTGATCCAGAGCTTAAGGGGCACAGCAGGACTCAACAAGGATTTGGAAAAGACTGAGAAGTAGGCAAGGCTATAGCTTAAACCAAAGAGAAAGGATAAATCTCTCTAGGTTTGAGAAGACTTAGCAGCTCTGATCACTAGTAGAAACTTTGTCAACCTTGGATAACCTGGCAATGAGCCCTTGATCCAGAAAAAATCCTTACATTTGGTGCAACTACTGGAAGTAAATATCTTTAAGGGGACTGTGCTCAAATTTCCTCCCCTTTAGATTGCTAGGAGCTAATCAGAAGCTTTTCCTTAGTGTTGTATCTTTTTCCCAAAAGAAACAGTTTTCCTGTGTCAATCAAGAGAGTTTTGCAATCACATCTCAGCCCTCTACAAAATTCTAGGGAATAGTCATTGTAGTCTATTAAAATGTAAATTACAGTTAAGACACCAATTAGAAGAATCATGTATGTGATTTTTTTCAACATTCTTTGCACAAAACACATGTAAATTTAGCAATTAGTTAAATATAGCTGATTTTTTTTTCTTTTAAGAATGAAATAATAACAAAGATCCCTCTTCCATTACGATTCTTTTGTCAGTCAATCTATTTAGAAAATAAAAGGGAGACTCTCAGTTAATTGTATAGCTGTTGTCTTTCCAACTTCAAGTGAAAATATTCTTTCAGAAGTTTTTACATTGCTTAAAAATTGTACAGAACAAACACACTTGCACACAGTCACCTGATTCCCATTTCACAGACAAACCACATGCAATGTGTTCAATTCATACTCTGGTGTTTGATAGATGTGCCTCACTTCCCTCTACACAGTAGTTACACATGTAACTTTTGTAGTTGTAGTAGTGGATAACAAGGAAAGATAGTTTGTTCAAAATGTAGAGAAAAGGAAGTGTCTTATCACAGAATCATTATGATTGGAAAAAACCTTTAAGATCATCAAATCCAACCATCAACCCAACACCACCATACCTACTAAACCATGTCGCAAACCAAAGTGCCACGTCTACACATTTTCTGAACACCTGCACCTCCACTTCCCTGGGCAGCTTTTTCCAATGCTTGACCACTATTTCAGTAAGTAATTTTTTCCCAATATCCAATCTAAACCTCCCCTGCCACAACTTGAGGCCATTTCTTCTCATCCTATCAAAAGTTATTTGGGAGAAGAGACCAACACCTGCCTCCCTACAGCTTCCTTTCAGGTAGCTGTAGAGAACAATGAGGTGTCCCCTCAGCCTCCTCTTTTTCAGACTAGATAATCCCAGTTCCCTCAGTCACTCCTCATAAGACTTGTTCTCCAGACCCTTCACTAGCTTCGTTGACCTTATCGGGATGCGCTCCAGCAACTCAACGCCCTTCTTGTAGTGAGGGGCCCAAAACTGAACACAGTATTCAAGGTGTGGCCTCACCAGTGCCAAGTACAGGGGCACAGTCACTTCCCTATTCCTGCTGGCCACACTGTTCCTGATACAAGCCAGGATGCTGTAGGCCCTCTTGGCCACTTGGGCACACTGCTGGCTTGTGTTCAGCCAGCTGTGAACCAGTATCCCCAGGTCCTTTATTTTTAACTCGTAGAAAAGCTGGACACGCAGAACATGAAAATCTGTATTTTTCCTTTACAACTGCCTCCACAAACACATTAACAGATCACCAGTTAATATCTCTGCTCTTTCTCAGACCAGGTAAGTATTCATTCAAGACCAACTGTGTGCTTTCTTGTAGTTTACCTTGCTTCTTAATACCTTTTCTTTTCATAGGAGAATAATGTTTATTAATTGCTTCTCAGAATAAGTATTCACAAAATACACTGCACACACAAGTTCAAATCCAAAGAAAATGAAATATTTATCAAGTTACAGACTAAAATGTAAAAACACAAGGGAAAAATATTCAGGCCTCACCTCCTAATTTCAAATGCAAAATTTTGTAAAGCATCTATTTAAAAATATGTTCAGAGTGTATGTGTGTGATATACATGTATGATGCACTCATACTGTGTTATATAATTTCTCCAGTCTTTATGAATGACGAGTCAATTGGTATGGGCATAGCCCAGGGAAGGAGACACCAGTAGATACTGGCTTTCCCCACAATGTTAACTGCAGATGCATTTGTTCTTCAAATGCAAAAAAAAAAAAAAATTAAATAGTCACAAAACTCAGAGAAGGTATAAATGGTCATGCATGTCAGAAATAAATGTGTCCATTATGTTATTTATGAGTAGTTAAAATGTAGAGAGGTGTAAGATGAAAACAAATGTCAGAAATATGGAATGTACCTACTACTTGAAGGTATAAAGCTATCGTGTCTATGTATTTTAAGATCTTGCTTAACATGTTTCTTTGTAGCAGTCACAGTGAAGGGCATCAGGAAGGTTCAATCAAGCAAGGAGCATAGAAAAGTAAGAATTGTGGAGGTGCCCACACAGCCTACCTTCAGCAAAATGGCTTTGATAACAAAGACTAATAAGATAGGCACATGTGGTGCGTTGATTTCAGCCAGCAGCCAAACTCCCACCCAGCTGCTCTCTCACTCCTCCTCCTCAACAAGACAGGAAGAGGAAATAAGATGAAAAAGATTATGGGGGAGGTAAAGACAGGGAGATCACTAACCAGCCCTGCTGCTACTAACACCTTGACACCTACACAAAATGCAGTATGTGAGTGTGTAACAGTGTGTGTGATGGGACAGTCAGACCTGTCTGAGAGAGCCTTTGCTCTAAATTGGTAATGCTAAGGAGGAACTCCATGACAACCATCAGCCAGATTAAACAGTAACCATGAAATTACAAAGAGACTTTTGAAGCAAAGAGGGCATCAGCCTGAAAAGCAGTGTAAGAGAAGCATGGAAATTTGTAGAAGGTGTTGGTAGAGGCCTTGGATCTGGACAAGGAACAGTGACCCTTGTTGGGCGCCACCAGGTATCACTCCACAGTATCCCCATCTCTGCCTGGGCCAGGCTCAGCAGGTACCCATGGGTTGCAAAAGTATCCTGTACCGAGCTGGTGACCCACAGCACAAGGGCAGTGTGGGGCACCCCTCCTCATTATGCTTGTAGCACCATGTGGGGCACCTGCCAATGGCCCCAAGCAGGGGACCATCTTCGGGTCCTGCACCCACATAGAGGCGAGGGAGGGATACCTGTACTGCCAGCGGGTGCAAGGATGCATGTAAGTATGAGTGGGACACATTAGTTACAGAAGGGGTTTTGGAAATCTGTAGGGCTATATTAACATTTTTTAAGCATCTGGGATTGTGGTTTATCTGTTGTGTCACCAGTATTGATCCTGAATGTATAGTTCACTGATTGCCAGTTAACTGTGTCATTAATAAATCAGTTGATCCTGATTTGATTTAAACCACATGAGTTGAGTAGTTTTTTTCCTGTGACACATATGATCTATTGCTACACTGATTCAGAAGCCTGAGTCCCACTGGGAAGGATACAGGAACACGCTTACATCCATAAATAAATAAAGGCTCTCAGCTCAGATGGTTCAGCAGTGGCAAGGTTAAAAATAGTGGAATATGGAGGGTATAAAGCTCTAGAAAATACAACCTCTTGTCACAACACCATGGCTAGGGAGAGCAATTTGAGAAATTATACAGTGTATTTTGCAAATAGCAAGACTCCATATGCTTAGTAGTTACCGCTTTTTCAATTTATTGAAATAACACATTTTCCACCCACTATTCACTGTCAATTTATAAAGAAACTAAAAAGTTTGTGACTATTTTAGCTTCTGTAAGGACAGAATGGGTTTCAGTTACTATTTTTGAATGTCGGTGCTTTGTTGCCAAAAATTATTTCAAACACTCACAGACAAGTTTGGTTATCAAGTGCAACAAGGATGTGCAATGGTAGCCACCATGTAGAACTGACAGCTTAAACTGAAGAGAGGATTATACTGCAAAGTCTTCTGTTTACTCTAGGAAAAAAAAACATTCCTACAGTAGGGCACAGAGTCAGCGCAAGAGAGACATTAGTTAAAGGGAAAATACGAATCATGCTTCTCACTCAGATATCAAATGTATACGAAAAATTTTCTGAATATTTATCATGTAGAGAAATCAAAAAGCCAAGAAAGATAACTGAATTTTAGGAAATGGAATACTAAAAGAGATCAAAAATTATATGGAAAATTTCTGCTCTGAATCATTCCTAATAGAACAAAGTTTCGTGTAAACAGACAAAATTTCCCAGTGCTTCCAAAACACAGGAACGGGGAGATCCCTACTGATATCCCAGATCCTAAATAGAGATTGTGAAGGAGTTTGGTAGCTAATAGACAATTAGACCTCACCTCTTAAAACAGCCTTCTATTTTACAGTAGGTACAGTAGGTTTTTTAAGGAATGCTGAAAGGAAGAACAAAACATTTCCTGTGATTACTTTGTCATACAACAAAAATGAATATTTTAAATCTAGAGAGACTAGATACAAACATGAATTTGTTTTGCTTCTTCTCTACATAACTGTGGGTAACTGCAACCCAGAGTATTCTACATGAGTATAAGATCATCAGGAATTTTAATTTAGAAATAATTACTTTCATAAAGTTTAATAAATGCAAAAGAAATATTAAACTTGAGAATTTTTTAAAGCATTAACATATAACCTTTCTACCAAATAATTAATAAAAATATTTGCTTTTATTTTGGACACAATTTAGTTTTTATGGACAGTAATGGAAAAAAATGTATCTGTAATTAAGATTTTTTTTCTTCCCAGATTAGTTCTATTGTTCTTCATCCTTAGATAAAAGACCTATTCATTGCCTGATGTGCTGAAAATCTCAGTTACAAATGCTATCCTTCCTTACAATCTAAAATATTATAATTAATTAATTAGTGATAGTGCAAGTTCAAAATATTTGGCATTCTGTTTATAATAAGATGAGAAAAGATTTGGGTGTTTAATTGTACTTTAACTTAAAAATACAAACAACTGGAAAATGCTCAACCGGACCAAAAAATCTCCTGTAAAGGGGTTTCTGCATGCAATTTTAATACTTCTGGCTAACGGCTGAGCTATATAACCAGTTTTGTTGGATGTTGACCACTGAATTCTACAGTACTATATCCTACAGAGTAAGAATTGTAGAATTGTTAACACATTCATACATATGAGATATATTCATAGTTTCCCCCCTCTAGCCCTCCAGCTGAGATTTGTATACAGATTAAAGTGGAAAAAAAAAATAAAAACACGAAATGGTATTTCAAGGCAATTTTATTGTTATTATTTAAATGCATCACAACTGCTGATGAATCCAAACATAGCTCCCATTGAAGTAAATCTGAATAACTGCCATTTTTATTAGGGCTATGGGCAATATCCTCTCTGCGATATCAGCAGGCACTCTCGTAAACTCAACACAAAATGCAACAATCTGATTCAGCACCTTTGTAACAAGACAAAGGTGAAAATAGAGTATCAGATTAAAAATTAAGTACTACGCCTGTAAAATTTGTCGCTTTAAAGTTGGTTGGCTGTTCGGCAGAAAGCTTAAGCTAGTTTAAGCAAACTTAATCTCAGTTTGCTCTTGGCTACAAGTTCCCAATCCTTTTCTTGTGTCAGCATAAGTGCTTATGTGATCAGGCACACAGCTACATTCTCCTGGTCCTACTGAAAAATATTATTTTTCTGCATTAGTTTTTAGCACGATGAACTGTCTGAGTTGGCTGACTGCAAAGCTACACAAGTGATGTTGGCAGAAGCGCAGAGCAGGAACACACCATGGAAAGCAGGCTGAGAAAAGCCCATTGGGAAATCCCTTCTTGAGACCAATTAGAACCAGCTCTGTTATTTACATCTGCTCTTTTCCGAACTATGTAGGTCATCACATCATACATAATCACATAGCTCCTGTGACAGTGTGATAAATAATATGGACAATTCTGATAAATATATTATGTTCTGTTATGCTCTGCATGAAAAGAGAACAGTGTGTGCAATATAAAATAAGGTCTGGGAAACTAGAGGTTTTCCTTATGCTGTAAGAAGAGTTGTTTTTGGAAACAGTTGTTGACGAGGATTCCAGCACAGCTTAGATTATGACTGACCTTGTTAAGAAAGAAAATTTGCAAGAGGTTGAATTTTTATATTTTTATTTTTCTTGTGTCACTGATACATGCATCTGCTTATTAGTTGGAAAAAGATCTTAATTCTCTTATTCAGTATCTTGCCATTGCAGACAACTATGCTGCATAATCACTTTCAGAGTTTAATAAGCTCAAAGAAATTTGTTAGGTTTCTTGTCTTCAGTACTTCTATGAGGAGAGTTTCAGTGTTAACTAGCAATAGACAAGGTCAGGATTAAAGGGAGGGCAGGCACAGGTGACTTTATAGTAGGGTCTGCTACAGGCCAGCTGACCAGGAAGGCTGAGCAGATGAGGCCTTCTATAGACAGACAGGAGCAGCCCCAAATTTATAAGCCTTAGTCCTCACGAGGGACTTCAACCACCCCGATATATTTTGGAAGGACAACTGTTGTAGTTTAGCCCCACTCAGGACCAAGCTACGCAGTCTTTCACTCATTACCCCCACTCTCCAAGGGAATGAGGGAGAGATAATACAACAAAAAGCTCGAGGTTTGAGGTAAGGACAGAGAGAGATCATTGAAGTTACCCTTACGGGCAAAACAGACTCAATTTGGGAAAAATTATTCCAATTTATTATTAAGAAAACCAAAGCAGGATAATGAGAGAGAACAAAAACAACTTCCCCCCACCTCCCGTCTTCCTGAGCTTAACTTAATTTCAAATTATCTCTACTTCCTTCCTCCCCGAGCGGCACAGAGGAGAACAGGGAATGGGAGTTGCCGTCACTTCATCTCACTTTTTTTTCTGCCACTCCTTCCTCCTCGGACGAAGAACTCCTCACATTCCTCCTCTGCTCCACTGTGGGGAGTCCTTTTCCATGGGGTGCAGTCCCTCAGGAACTGAGGATCTCTGCTGCTCTGTGGGCCTCCACGGGCTGCAGGGGGACAGCCTGCTCCACCATGGGCTGCATGAGCTGCAGGGGAATCTCGACCAGGAGCAGCATTACTCCTCCCCCTCCTTCTTCACGGACCTTGGCATCTGCAGCCGTTCCTCTCACAAGAAATTCTTCACAATAGGCAGGCAGACGCCTCTCAGGTTCTCTTCACGTCTCCTCTCCACTTCTTGCAGCCAGGTCTGGCTGAGTTGGGTCCAGACAGCCACCTGGTGGGAGGCCAGAGGGTGAGGGCCACAAGGCCCCCAAGGCTCGCGCCTCCCCATCTCTGCCACCGCTTCAGCTTTTTCCTCTTTTTTTTTATTTTCCCCTCCTGAAATATGTTATCACAGAGACGTTAGAACTGTTACCAATTGGCTTGGTCTTGGCCAGTGGCAGGTCTGCCCTAGAGCCAGCTAGGTCCACTGGACAGAAGGTGCCACAGTACCCACCCCCCCCACAGCTACACAAAACCAGCACACCACCACAGCAGTGCACAAGCAATCCAGGAGGGTAATGGGATATCACCAGGATGTTCAACAAAGCTTTGCAAATGAGACTTTTACAAGCACCTTTCAAATAAAAATTTTCTTCTCTTAACTTTCTCAAATCTAGATGTGCACCTCAGTAAAAGTAAAAAAAGTAAGGAGTTGTGTGAGTGCCTCGAAGCCAGCAGGAATTACAGCTTAATCAAAATTAATTATCATTTTGATTATCCTTTCACTGATTATATTTCCATATCAATAGAAATAATAGTATATAATTTTAAGTAATTCAATCTATTTTGTAATTTAATAAATTAATCAATTATTTAAATCAAAAGTATCAGTTTCTTCCCTGAAACTTTTAAACTGCTTGTATAGTCTCACATAAAAATGGTTACAAAAAGGGAAAAGGAAAGGAAGGAAATTCATATATGCTAGATATCACTATATACATGCAAAATATTTGAAGTTGTCTGTAATTCTACTACAAAATGCTTAATGACCAGCAAGTAGAAAAAGTTTGAAAAAAACCTGAGCTATACAAAAGTCAACAAATCCCACTCCTTCCTGGGATTAGCAATGTAGCAATTAAAAGAAACATACATCAGGAATGAAATAATTACCAAAAATATAAGTATTATCATAATTTTAGTATAACAGAAATTAATTACAAAGTAAATGCTATTTTAATATGTAATACTAATATTATGTGTTGCTACATTGGTGTGTAACACTTTGCTATTCTGTAAAGTGTGTATTTGGAAACTGATGTCCTAGAATTACTCAGGAATAGAATGTACAAAATATATACATTGAATGAGAAATAGTCTTGGTCAGAAGAAAAAGCTGACATTAATCTTCCTGAATCCTAGAGCGCTCTGTCTGTTTACACCCAAGTCAGCCACTAAAGTGAGTTCTTCTAAGGCTTTTGATTCATTATTCATAGTGCTGGCTATCGTTGGCTTACTCACAACACAGTACAGATCACATCTCACTTTGTAACTTCTGGGAACAAAAAAACATAGGAAAAGTAAACATAAAAAATATTTTCATGGAATTTTAAAATAATAAGTTGTACTTACTTTCCTTTTGTTCACAGGCCATGAAGGATCTCCAGCTGAATTCCACAGTCCTGGGCTGGTCTGTATTCACATATTCAGGAACAGAGCATTACACATTTGGAAGGTGTCATTTTCAGAACACTTTCTCTTTCTCTTAATAAATGTGGACAGTTAATTTCCTGTCCATTTTATGACAATGATGTTTGAACACTTGGAAAGCATAAATCCTATCAGAGATTGCCCTCAGCCCAGCTTCTGCATCGTCTGCCTACCTTATCTTTGCTTCACCCAGGCACGACAAAATGCCGAGCTCTGAAGTTCGCTTGTGTGAATTTAAAAATTACAATGAATCTTGACAGAACGAATAAAACAGATCATCTCTATAAAATGTACATTTCAGTCACCTTAAAGAAAAGACCTTCAAAACCTGTAACACACCTTTCACTCTTGTGAGAGAAACATTATACTCACGCTTCGTGGGTAAAATATTGCTTATTTATTATGATTCATTGAGCTATACTCAAGTATTTTGGAGTGACAGAGGTAACTGTACTATTTTTTTTCCCCAAGCACATAAGAAAAGAGAGTTGAAACATAATGAGCAAGAATTATGATAATTTTAATAGGGAATTAAAACCTATGCTATGGTGATGTTATGAACACTGGGACTTTAATTAGGGAAGTGCTAACAGCAACTTGTATATTGCATGGCTATTTGGATACCTTCACCAGGTTTTGTTTTAAAGAAAAAAAAAATACTAAATTCAACATTAGATTTTGGAAGTTTGTTTCATATTCCAGACATTTAAGATAAATACAGTTTTTTAAATCTGTATTTATCAGTGTGCAAAGTATTTTTTAAAACTGAAAGAAGATAGAGTGGAAGATAAAAATATTTTTTTCTGGCATGTTTCTACACATTAATGTTTTCACTTTCTCCAAAAGCCTAGACATATTTATCTTTCATGAACTACCTTAGAAAAGATACACATAAGCAAACCAAAGCACTCTTTGCTGAAGATCAATCACTTGCATGATGCTGCAAATCATTATAAATATTAAGGATAATTTCTTGGTCATAGATTAATGAAGAAAAGTAGCCTGGAGTGTCTTTCCCAGCTGAAAACTTGAGTATTTAGAAAATAGGGTGATTTTGAGCCTTTTTGTCTTGTTAATATCTTGTCTGACATTTTTCCAGCAATGCACAGAAGAGTATAATTTAACAGGACATGTATAATTTAAAAAGAAACACACTTTTTATTTGGATTGCCATTATTGATCCAAATATCAGGTCTCCAGTCTGAATACATTTGGCTTTATAAGGAAAGTTATGGTATCTTACATGTGTACTGGATAATTCAGTAATGAACAAGTGCTAAATAGAGTTTGCTGGAGCTGAAATCTTATTGACAGAGTTTTTATGTATTGCTTTCAGCAGTTTAATGTAATGGCATTATTCTTACCACATCCACATAAAATATAGGTAGATTAGATGACCAGGATTAATCTGTCCAAATGAAGATGCCTATAATATAAATGTCTGAATTTTAGCTAGACCTTGTGAGATCTGTTTATAGTGAATGGAGAGAAAATAAGTACTTCTAGGGTACAATTCATCTAATCCTGAACCTGAAGTCTATAACAAGACAGATGCATCAAAATCGAGCAGGTCTAGGAACCAGGACAACTAAGTTAGATGTGGACACCCATACTATGTACATCTAAGGTAAGGTGAGATGGTTGATGTCCACGTCGTACAGGAAGGACCAAGACTGACATAGTCCAGCCACATACCTGAACTTCACTGAACCTGATGCCCAGCAGAATTCAATGGAGAAAATGGAGAAAACAGCTCCAGCTGAATTCCGGGAGCTATTAATTCACATTCTATATATTTTTTTAAAAGAATTCCAAATTAATTTAGATCTAAAAGAAAGTAGAACTGAAGAAGAGACAAAGAGATTAAAAATATTCCTCAGCTCAAGAAAACAGCTTTGCAAGTTAAAATATGCTATATGTCAAATTAATACCCTTTTCACTGCTGCTTTCTTCCACAGATACACAAGAATGTCCTCTGAGTTACATAGTTTAATAAACTGAGATTTTATACTGATCCCCAAATCAGAAAATTGGAAAAACATGGAAAAAATGTCTGAAGGCATGTTTGAAATTTTATGAAAGAACATAAATGAAAATCAAATTTCCAGTTGGTCTATGTAACGGTAAGCCTGATAGAACATCTGCACTACTTTTCTCATTCAAAACTAGTGATCAAAGTATTTTATGCCTGGCTGGACATGGGGAATTTAGGACCAGTAGGAAGAGTTTGTGTGTTCAGTAGGCCCACTGAAGCTTGCTAGGATTGGTAGCATCAGATTCTGGGCTCAGACTGTGAAGAAGCTGGGTGGAAATGATACAAATAAATACCAAACTTATTCACTCAGAGGAGTATCTCCATCTCAGCCACAGAGCAGGGGGACAAACGTCATGAATCTTGACAGTAGCAATTCGATCTGCAGTTACGTTCAGGAAACCAAAACACAGATAAATAAACATTGGCTCCTAGAAGGGTATGTTATATCAGTAATTCGACATGGGAAGCCACTATATGTCTCATAAGAGAAAGATATGCGTTAGCAGGGTAGAGAAGACCTGATGTAAATTTCCTTAGGTAAAAACCCTGAATCACTGTTCGACCTGCCCAGTCTAAATGTTAGTGACTGAAATACTTAGCACTTTGCTAAATAATATGCTTTTTGATTCAAGCAATTTCTGTTATATGTCAGATAGGGTTCCTAGGTGTATTTTAGTGGATGAAGTCACTGATAAGGTGGTACATGCAGTCCCAGGGTTGAAAGTATAATGTGATATCACCAAGAATAGGAACATATGTGAGATTCGACTTTTCTGACAAACTCATTAGTTTGATTCTTGTAAATATTTAAATATGAGAGACACTGACCTAAGCATACAAACTTGAGTGGCCATTTCTTGTAATCTTTGCTCTATCTCCCAGCTTTTCACATACTAGTACTTGAATACATTTTGAAAACCTCTGTGTTTTCATGGAACAACAGAATTAAGCTCTCTACTTCTGTCACCAAGATACCACACTTCTACTACATAGCAGGCACATATAACTTTTCTTTTATGATCATCAGAAATACTGTACGATGTGCAGAACCTCCCAGGGAAACATGAAATGTTCATTCTCCCTCTTCACTGCAGAGATTGGAAAGAGATGGAAATCCATCCCAATTTAGAATCTACTTTTCTCTTCCCCAACTTTTTACACTCCGTGTGCTGTAAAGACTGTTAAGCTTGTTTACAGAAGCATCATCCCTAGAGTGAGCAGGATAACCAGAGCTAACCAGTTCAGAAGTCAGGGAAGAGAAAAATCTCAAATGTAGGATGATGGGGTTCTGCGAAGTGAACTTGCATTCTTTAATCACTCAGTATTGTTTCTCAGGGAGAAAGTTTCTCACCTGTTCCTTTTTTCCCCCTCTTCTCACCTACAGCAAAATGCCTTCTCATGCCTACCCTTTCCATCCTCCCCCACTAAGGATCTGAATGTAATTCTTCTATAAAATAAAAGCAATAAATTCAAAGGAGGCGGGTGGGGGGGAGCAAATATAAGAAAATGGGAATATTCTATTTTCCCAAGCATTTCACTGGTCATTTTGCCTCAAATTTCTACATTTCGTTCTGTCTGTCCCTAGTTGCTCTCATGGCCTTGTTGCAAGCTTTGTAAGAGCCGAAGAGCAGGCCAGTTGGCTGCAGACAGAGCCTCACCTCCATCTGCCTCCTGCAGTCTCAGCCCTCCCTCGGAGAGATGGAGTGCTTAATCGCAAGTACATCATGCCAGCCTTTTCCTATGCAAGCGTAGTAACTTCAGGGAAAGCACTGTCGGATGTAAGAGGCAATTACAATTTCAAAATAGAGCTCTTTGAAGCATTCTATTTAATTCAATAAAATGTAATGGCAAATGGTATTTTTTAAATAAACTTCATGAGATAGTATTAAAAAAAATTGATAAAAATCTATTTCCCTAGCTTAATTTCATTATTAGAAAAGCTATACTTTGTGGATTCATATCTATGGGACCTTATTAGTTTGATTCCAAGTCAATCTTACAGTATTCTTCCTTATGGAAAGCAAGAAAATTGCCAACAAGGGGGGAAAAAAAAAAAAAACCAAAATACCTGTTATAAGGTCCAAAATTCACATTTTACAAAAATACAAAATCTCAGAACATAATGTTTAGTTTCACATTTTTGTAAAATATTATGTCACTATCGAGACAATAAACTACAATAATGAGAGACTATTCAAATTTTTCTTTCACTGTCCCCAACATGAGATTCAACATATGATATAAAATGAGCTTTCAAATACAGAAACCTGCCCAGTTCTCAAAACGTGTTTGCTTGTCTTTTCAGACTAGTACAGAGGAGCAGCAGGTCTCCTGGCAGAAGAAACATCCACGCCACACTGAGAACTTTTCGTCGATGCATAAAGTCCCCTAGCTCTATCTAGTGGATGGAAGGGGGCATACTGCTTTCCGTGTGAGAGCTGCTTAGTGCTTTTGCCTGCATATTTGAATGTAACATAAAGACCTTCTCTTTTCAATTTGAATGTAGTTATACAGTCTATAAATGGAGTCAAACAATAGCACACGTGGCTGTATAACTTTAGAATATTTTTGGTTTCGTCTTCTTGCCCTGTGCAAAGGATAGGGCTTAACAAATAACAGTGAGGTGGGTTTGCAGAGAGAAATAGTATTTTATTAAGCAACAGGATAAGCTAAACCAGACTTGTTTATGTTTTGGATCAAACTAAATCTTCACTCTAAAAGTATTATTTTCCTCTTTTTTCCTCTCTTTTCTTGCATTACTACTCTATGGTCATGAATCTTTTGTTTACAAAGATACTGCTTGTCTCCCCATACACAGCCTTGCATAAATATTACTAGTATGTCAATAATAGAAATAAAATAAATAATCATTACTTTTTTTTTTGCTTTTCTTAAGACAATTTAGTATGGCATTCTTTTTCATCATTTTGGTACATTATACCTACATAGACAAAATAAAAGACAATAGGAGTGGAAAATGTTTAGGCATGTCTATTAGCTGCTAAGAGTGTTCCCTTCTGAAACTTGGCTGTAAATCCAGCCCAGGCTTCCATCTACTCCTGCACAACCTTGTGTGAGTAGGAGGATCTGCATATGGGTTCCTAAGCCTGGAGCACAGCAAGGTTGGGCAGTGCAGCGCAGCCCTCACTGTGGGCTCAAGGGATGGCAAAAGGCCTGGTGTCAAGTGAGGGGGGAAGACTCTGGTGAAGATAATGGGTCCTTTAATGCCTCAAGGGAAAAATAACCTTTCTCATTAAATGTGAGAAAGCAGTTGAAACTCATTGTCATGTCCCCTCACAAAAGCAAGAGGAGTTCAATGAGATTTCATGTGAAGTCACTCTGTACCCTCCTAAGCAAGCGTACTCACTCATTTCTTAATAAGATATTTGTCAGACTAAAGGATGTGGGAGCTGGAGTATTGGTGGAGTTGTTGTACCATTTCTTTGTTATTGTCACGCAATGTACAAGTTTATGCATATTTGGTGTCTCCCAAATGAACTAATGAGACGTTTGCCACATGAGCTATTTTTGAAGGCCTGCAAGAAATTTGTTCTTGTGCTGAATGTAGCTGCCAACTTGTTTACTGGAGTGAGAAATAAGTCTTTTTCTTCTGAGGACTCTTGTTTAACTCTGCACAATGTTTGGCCTTTTGTTTTGATCTGTAAATCCCTCTATAGTTGAAGCCTTGTGCACTGCCACAACATTGATCTGCTGAAGCATTTTAACTAACTAACTTTAACTTTCCCACAGAAAGGCTTTCAATCTAGAAAAAGTTTGTTTGAGAAGTCAGCAAATCCTTGATGCATTGCGATTTTAGCAAATAACTGGTGCTATAAAATCCTTGGAAGCGTAACTACAACGAGAACCACTCAAATCTAAATAAACCAGGACAATCACAGGAAAGGAAAAGAGAAGTGAAGGGAATTGAAATATTATAGGTTTAGCTGACATTAGAGAAAGATTTATTGAACAGCTGTAACAAGAGATGTCTCTAAATTAGATACATCTTTTGGCAGTGTAGCATACCCAGCTTCGCTCCAACAAACTGAAATGCACTAGCAAAAACTTTTTTTCCCTGACATAGCTGTATTTACATTAAGATTTACAACCACAAATGTTATAGAAGACTGTAGTGCTTTTTTACGTGATATAGTAAATTCTTTAGACTGACTGACATAGCTTACAGAAAATACACAAGTCTTATCTTCAAAAATTTGCCATTATTTTTTGCATAAAAGTTTGTCTAACAAAGATATTCCTTCTTCTCCCAGATTTCATACCTCCACAGCTACAATACTAATATCGGCAACTAGTATCACCGTATCATAAAAAGATTCTAGCATGGACCTAGACTTAAATCAGTATTTGTTAACATTTTTTTGTTCCTGACATTTTTCAAAGTATAGACACTTTGAAAGGTTTTCCAGTAGAGATAATGATTCTGGTAAAGCAAATTTTACCTTAATGTCCTTAATTAGCTTTAGCAGACCTTTGTTGAGCCCAAAGATCTTGAGAGTACCATGGAGCCACAGATTTGAGTTAATCTATTTTGAAACAGTAGACATACACATGATAGTTTTCATAACATGTAATTTTACCTACAATCAATTTGAGGAATTGCTGAAAATCAAAGAGCAAATAGCTGTCAGAGAAGAGAAGGGGCAGCCTGGTTTAGTATTTAGCTGTACACCACTCAAGTCTTATCATTAATTATTGGTTTTGCCTGAAGCTGAAAAGAATGTCAGAGGAAGACTGGTGAGAGCACAGCGCTATCTTGGGAGGGGATGCTCAGAAAAAAAAATTACTACAGTGAAGATGCTATTATGCTGGGGATGGAAACATCTCTGTTCTGTTTGGTGCAAGACAGCTCTCCATAGGAAACATATGAATTCTAACACATGGTAATATTTTTAATAAATAATACTAATATTGATTTGGCCTACTAATACTGTACATGCATTCAGATCTCGTTGATTTAGCTTGCTTCCTAAGCCAAAAAAAAAATTATATGCATATTCATATACTTGAGATTATATAAGCAACCAATTAATATTAAAAGCTAGAATGAAAATAGGAATGTTATCACAGTTTTACAATTCAATGCTTTTACTCTACAACCTGGGGAAGGATTGTAAAACTGGAAACACTAGAAACCTACTTTGATGAAAATTTTCAAAATTATTAAGACTTTTTTTGTCCTTTGGTGAGGTTTTAGAGAGAATATGGAAACTCTAAATATAAGTAGGTAACAGTAATTTATTCTGCATAGACTGCCGCTTAATTGAATTGTAACTAGCATAGTTGCGGTTACACCCTGAGGACCCTTTGAAAATGAGGAACGATCCCATTAGATTATTTCTTCTTGATTAGGAAAAAAAGAGTGTAAAAGCCTCTACAAATCCTGAATCCTTTTGTGACAACATGATTTAGCTGATAGGTACTGATTAGACATTTATTTGATTTACTGAAACGCTGCTACTAAACAGTTTGCAACGCATCAGCCTTCTGAAAGGAGGCTCACATTACAATGTGTCCATGTAGACAAATTTTATCTTCACCTTTGTGAAAACCTGCACTAGGAAACTCCCAGAGAAGTGAAATGCTTCTGGTCTTTGGCGGAAACATTTTTTACATTTATTTTTCAGACCTTTATATGACTATTCATTATATTGGTGAAGGGATATCATTTCACCCCCATCTTTTAAAATTATATAAATAGCTACATAGATTGTAAGCCATATATGTCTATTTCCAAGTGCTATCTCTATTGTATGTTGCCTATTAAGATTTAGTCATTACTAGAGACCATGGGCTTCGTTCCCAAATTGTTTATGATTTCAGCTTCTCTTCTTGCTCGCCTCCAGACACACAACTGCAAATACAGTAAAAAAACAACTGCATTTCTTATAACACTCCCTTATATTTCCTACTATCACGCTGCTTCCAGTTGTAATTCTTGATTTGCAGACTGCTGTTGTAGGCAGACCTGCAATACAAATAATGAGTCACGCAGAGCAGTACAAAGTGCCTAGACAAAAAGGTGAAATAAGTTACGCGCTCAGGAGTGCTGCCGTCAGTGAGGCAATATGTAGGCTTTAGACAGCGGCCATATATCTAAGGTATAGCAGAAGATATAAGCACTTTCTCTCTCACCTAGTCAGACCACAGCTGGGGAAGATTCAATTCGCTATGGGAGCCCAGGCATCCCAAGAGGGTAGTAACAATGAATCAGCAGGAACAGCCTGCCAAAGGGAGATCAGACAAGGGTTTTTTTTCTCTAAAATATGCTGATAGCGGGGAGCCAGGGCATGGTAGGAAATTAACCCCTTGTGTTGAACAGGAAATACTTCAGCAATGAGGAGGAGGGGGAAAAGGAAAGAGACTCTCTCTTTAGGGCTCAATATACATGTGGAAGGTGGTATATTGTATTGGCATAGTTCTGTGTTGCAATTTATGTGGAAAAACTAGCATATCTGATTCTATCCTCTCTCTAAGACATGTGCTTACACCAGTGAAGGAGCAGCTAGCAGTGTGCCCCAGGCCTAGACATGGTCTTCATGGCTATGTCTAAACTGGTAATTGCAAAACATCTTCCAGCCACCCATGTCTAGGCCACATCTTGTGTTATTCTTTATTGTGATGCATATTGATGTACATTATCTTCCTCTCATCCTGCTTTGTCTCAGTTTCTGTAGGATGAAAACCTGTGCATCCCCTGCCAGACAGGGAAAAAAGTATGTTTTAACCTTTTCCCCTTCTGGATGATCAGGGAACAAAAACTCCTGTTCTGTTAGTTCTTATAAACACAAACATATACTATAAGACTCATGACTCAGTTACATTTTATGTGGAAAATCTAATCTACTCTATCAGTAAGTTTGATACGCAAAAAGCTGAGCCCATAACCTACTATGTCAGGAATAATGTTTAAAGCATCAGATGAGCTAGAATGAGTCTCCTTAAAGCTAATAATTTATTTCATTGTTACTATTTACTCAGCAAAACAATGTGTTGATTTTGAAAAAGCAGAAGGCATTGGATTTTTTAACTTCTGTCTTTAAAAATGTAAAATTTTACAAGGCAGTGGCCTAGAGTTTAAATAGGTTAAAGGAAAGCAAGGACCTGAATGCTATGATCATTTGAGGTCATTGTGCTAAAATAAATATGATTCCATATATCTCACTGTAGGTGAGATTTGCTTTCCCTAAAAATCTTTTTTTTTTTTCTGAGGTCTCCAGATTGAAATTCTTAATCATAGTATGTGTTCAAACTGGTTTTAGAATTAATTACACATAGTTGGTGTCTACATTATAATAGGTGAAGGAAACCTTTCTTTAAAAAACAAACAAACAGTGTTTGTGTCAGACAGAACTATAAGATATATCTACCTGCATGCTGTATAGAGGGATGGCTAGGCAGGAACTGATTCAAAATCCTAAACAAAGATAAAAAAATTATTATGCACTCAGTTGGCAAAAAAAAGCTCTTAAAAGAAGAACCAAGTGAGTATGATGAAAAGAGGATATTTTAAAACCTCTTAATTTTACATAACTTTTAACACTATAATTAAATATAATTATGATAATTAATAGCTCTGATTTTGATTGGTATAAGAGAATACATAAATATTTAAAAGCTACACTCTTGCATGGGAAAAAAAAATGAAGATTTATGACACAGTGATCCACAGACAGAAGATGAAGAAAATACTATTTTTATTTTTCTTCTTTCCAAGACCAGGATCCAGCAAAACAGGTGGAAATCAATGAGAATAGAAATAATCTTGAAATTCTTTTATTTCTTAGTAGGTGGCCAATTACATTTTAAGATTGTTTTAGGCTTGGTACTATGCTGCTTAATCATCCATTTCATCATGTTCCTATCTCCGCTTGTAACATTCCTGTAGGAAAAAATATTTTTATGGTTCTGTTCCAAATGGGCTAGCCTGAATAATTTGGCCTTACTGAAAAAAAACTATATAGATAGTAGTAGTACTCTAAGTTTTGTAAGTCATGAAGAGATACTGCAAAGTTAAACCTCAGATTAATCTATTCTATTACCCAAGAATGTTTAAAATAAAAGTCTCTTTTCAAGACTCTTGGAGGTACACTTGGAGCTGCCAAATAAACCAAGCTGGATACAGATGTGAATGACATCAAATGTGTGAGTCTTCTCCCTTAATTTCTGAAATCAGGCCAGTAAAACCAGCAAAATATCAAACTGTGTCATCATTCCATTAGATCTCACACCTAAGAAATAAATCTCGCTGGAGGTTTGGGGAAACATTTTGTTGCTCCACAAATTGTACGCTGTACTCTGAAATTTGCTGGACAAGCAACATTACATGTTTCTTTTAAAAGAAATTATGTGTATGATGTATGAGGAAACTATATTTTGCTGGATCCGGCAGCCCGAGAAAGGGGAGGCTGCCACAGCTCCATGCTGCAGGTCCAACCACTAGCAAGGCTGAGCACATATACTCAGTATGCATACACACACAGAGCACTCATATACACCTCATATGGACGCCTGGGACAGCCCTGAGAGGGGCCTAGACAGGGCATCCTTTCCTCTCAATTCTTAATTTGGGTTCCCACCTGCCTTTGCACTCTATGTTAGAATCGTAGAATGGTTAGGGTTGGAAGGGACCTTCAAAGGTCATCTAGTCCAACCCCCCTGCAAGGAGCAGGGACATCTCCAACTAGATCAGGTTGCTCAGAGACTCACCCAACCTGGCCTTGAATGTTTCCAGGGATGGGGCATCAACCACCTCTCTGGGCAACCTGTGCTCTACAGTTCCAGTGCTCTACAACCCTCATTGTAAAAAAATTTTTCCTGATATCTAATCTAAATCTACCTCCCTCCATTTTAAAACCATTACCCCTAGTCCTGTCGCAACAGGCCCTACTGAACAGTCTCTCCCCATCTTTCTTGTAGGCCCCCTTGAGGTACTGGAAGACCGCTATCAGGTCTCCCCAGAGCCTCCTGTTCTCCAGGCTTAACAGCCCCAACTCTCTCAGCCTGTCCTTATAGGACATGTCATTCTTATGTTGGGGGCTCCAGAACTGGACACAGTACTCCAGGTGGGGTCTCACCAGAGCAGAGTAGAGGTGCAGAATCATCTCCCTCGACCTGCTGGGTTTTGATGCAGCCCAGGATGCGGCCCAGGATGCGGTTGGTCTTCTGGGCTGCAAGGGCACATTGCCTGCTCATGTTGAGCTTCTTGTCCACCATCATTCCCAAGTCCCTATCCTCAGGGCTGGTCTCAATCCATTCTCTGCCCAGCGTATATTTGTGCCTGATGGAATGATGCCTAACTATTGAATGGAAGTCTCTGTTTACCCATGGACTGGTATTGTATATACCTTATACCAACCAAGGGAATCAGTGAATCTGAGTCACCTCTCCCTTCTCTCACCACAGTGTGCTGGGACCAAGTAAATCAAGCGTGATGAAGTCTCAGGTGAGAAGCTAGGGCATGACATTGACCTCTGTCTTTTCACAAGATTTGTGATTTCAAACAGCAGGTAAAACAGGAAGATATTGTATGATGATTCAACAGGTTTCAATAAAATAGGTTTTGTTTTATATGCTGACATTTTTGAAGATGCACAAGGTGGTGCATAAATGGATAGCATATCTCGTACACCTCATATGAGCTGCATGGTTTGTTCTGACAGAATTGATGGAAAGATCCGTTCCCCTGCTGTCAAGAGAAGCAGATGATGGCAACATCCATTTCTGTTCCTTACAGCAGCAAGGTGGGTAGTGTAGCTTTTCCAAATATATAGTTCCATCTAGGCAAGTAACCAAGAACCACAAAACCATTCCACTGATACTTTGTGGCATCTCAAGACTTAATGAAAATTATGCAAGAAGACATTGGCATTTCCCTGCTTATTCCACACAGCTGCTTCTAAAATCAGCACTGAGTATTTGATTTGAGTGATACAACAAGAAAAATGACAATATAGATATGTTACCGGCATCCAAAACGCTTGGCATAAGGAAGGCTACCCATAGGCTACAAGAAATGGACTGTGTGGACTCTAGATTTTAGAATACATTAATCTCTTTTTCTCCTACATAAGAAAGAAATAAACTAAACAATGCATAGCTCAGTTGATACTACAATTGGCTTTGGCTGGGCCCTGATCCAAATGACAAGCTACACTGTCATTCCTGGAATCAAGCAGAGGCAAGGGGGTGAAAGCAGCATTTCAGCTGCAAGCATTTCAGCTGCTCCACTCATGGGATGAAGCTGGAAGCTTTGGGCTTCTCAAATACATCAGGATTCAGCTGGAGCAGCAGCTGAGCAGACGGATAACTGCTATCTGCAGGATGCCATTGTAATTGTTGAGTAAGTATAAATCACACACCAGTCCTATAGCATGCAGTGTCTCTTTCAGGGCTTAGAGTCAAACCCTTTTTAAAATTATAGATTAATTTCTCTTTTACGCTTAAGGGAACTCCAGAGAAGCTGAGTAACTGTTGGTCTCTATCTGGCTTCTGTAACTAGTATTTGCTGTTTCAGTACAATGACATCATTTGACACTGTGGGTGATGTGTGCTTCAAGGTCAAGAACACGTCCTGAGTGGGAAAGATCCATCAACATACTGAAACTTTCAAGGCTTCGTAAGCCATCTCCAAAATAGCTTCCACTTGGAAACTGCCTCTAGATGCATCCTTCCTACCCGCTTCTTTGTTGGTTGGTCACGTGCCAAATATTCAGTTGGATTAAAGATGAAGTCTTTTGCCTGAAGCAGCCATATGATCTCTCTTTGTTTTCTTTTGCTTTCACATTATCAATATTAGTTTTTCCTTCTCATTCTGCCTGTTTGATTGATGCCTGTTCTTCTGCATGAATTTTGCATTTACCCTTCCAACCCCCAGCACACCAGCCTTACAGGGTAAATACTTCTGTAAGCATATATCCTTCAGAGTACTCCTCTGAGTTTTCAATCAAAATGTTATAAAAATAAAATTTTAGTAACTATACTCTGAAGCTACTCATCAAAACAAAACTAAAGGAAGTTTTAAACCGAGGTTTTCACAGAATTTCTTGCAAATACTGTTTTGCCGGTGTCCAGTGAAGTCTTTACTGAATTGCAAAGTATCCCCCAAAGAGAACTGAAAGTTACTTTCAACTTTTTACTTAATGAATGCATATGCTGCTAGGGCAATCTACAGAGCCCCAGAATTGGTTCATCCTCACTGTCAAGTGGGGTCAGCAGGTCAGTAATGATGAAGCAATGTGCAGAATATCTATGCTAGAGAGACCATCTCACTGTCCTTGGATGTTTAAAATTCTTTTGTTAATATGTCCCTGTGTGTTGCAAAGCTACCATGTTTCCAAGAAGCATTGTGAACATCGCAAAGGAAGAACAAATTTGAATCAGCAAAAGGTGGCTACATTCCATTAACATTCTCAAAGTCAAAGTGATTTGCCATTTTCCTTAACTTTACCTGTCAATGACAGATGCCGCCATATCACTATAGCAATAAGAATAATAATAGCCCAAATAAAGCAAGGTGGTTGATGGACCTTGCTGTAATTTAGTGATTTATCACGTATTACATGGGAGCTTAAAGATTAACCCTATTGTGAATCTCCATGATTTAGAGTATAATACAGAGAAGCTTAGTATGTAATTCTGTTGTAAATTTATATTGATTTGCTGTACAACCTACAGAATCTTATGGTGTAACTTCGTTGTGAGACTCTTCTTACTCACTTCCAGTATCATGCAGCTGTAACTGTAACTTCAGTATGAAACACTCTAATTTACTGGGGGGCACAGAAAATTTCACTGTGCAGTTCTGTTGTGATCCTCCAATGGTGTGCTCACTGAGTTCTGCTGGAGAATAGACTGGACTTTAACAACCCATTGATGCTGCCATGTAGCAAAGAATACCTGCAACTAATACATCTAAACATAAAAAGCAGCCTCCAGAGCATAGGATCTGGATTAAAACACATTTGCTGCTGACCTGTCCACTAATAAGGTGTCATATAGAAAAGGTAACTATCTCCAAGACATCTAATGCCCAGGCACAGACAGTATACTATGTGTGCCTCATCTCCCAGTTTTCGAAACTCTCAGACTTTTCCACTTTTTTCCACAAAAACACTAGTATTACTAATGCTACGCACCATTATTCCCCCTCCAAAAACACCAAGATTTATAGCTAATGCACTGTCTTTCACTTGGGCTTGTCTTAGGTGAGGGGCACAAGTGTTCAAATAACTGTATTTGGTGGGTTGACTGTGGTCAGCAGCTAAGTACCCACTCAGTCACTCGCTCACCCACCCTTCCATCAGGATAGGGGAGAGAAATGGAAGAGCAAACATGAGAAAAACTTGTGAGTCAAGATAAAGACAGTTTAGCAAGTGAGGGAAAGAGGGAAAGAAAAAAAATAAGTGATGTAAAGGCAGTGACTCACCACCTTCCACAACTAAATCAATGTGCAGCCAGTCTCCAAGTAATAGCTACTTTGGAAAGACTACCAGATTTATTGCTGAGCACAATTGTATTGTACGTGATATCCCTTTGGTCAGCTGGGGTCAGCTGTCCCAGCTCTGTCCCGTCCCATCTTCTTGTCCACCCCAGCCTACTCTCTTGCGAGGTAGAGGGAGAAACAGAAAACCTTGATGCTGTGTAAGCACTGCTCAGCAGTAGCTAAAACATTCATGTGTTACCATGTGTTACAAATTCAAAACACGTCATCATATGGGCTGTATGAAGAAAATTAACTCCATTCCAGCCAGACTCAGTACATTGTTGAACATATCTAAGAAAGTAGGTTTCAGTAAGGTTCTCCCTAGCCTTAACTTTAAAGCCACTGCAACAGAATGTAAAGAATATAGCATAGAAAATTATATAATATTTTTGTTGCCTTTTGGAGATGTCTGTCTCTTGCCACTGAGCAGGCAGGGGTTCTTCGGGAGCTCAGATGCTAACTGAGGTGTACCAGTTAAGTGCCTAAAATTTGGTGGGGTGAGTCTGTGCCCAACAGCTTTGAATTCAAAACAATATTCTACAGAAAGACCATGTACAGTGTGTGTAGAAGAGAAGTCATGTATTAACTGCAATTCTGTAAGTGGTGACAGGTTCCATCTCAGATATACTGTAGCCTTATAAAGCAGGCCAAAAAAAAAAAAAAAAAAGAGTGAAAAATTAAGGACATAACATTTACTAGGAAGGAATATCATAGTCAGTGTGAGATAGTAGAAAGCATTGTTTGTGAATATTGTTATGATGAGAGCTTAGTGTCAGCATAGAAATCAAAAAGGACTCTTAAATTACAGATTACATTGAACAACTGTTGTTGCATATCTTCAATCAACAATCAAAATCTACTCATCCAAGTGGTTTTTCACCTTTGACCAACCATTCCTCATCCAGGAGCTGGTCTCCTGACCACTGCCTTCCTGGGGCTTGCTCAGGTGATGAACTAGAGCTTGCACAAAGCATTCTCACCTGCTCAGCCCTCTTCACATCTTTCTCCCCCTGCTGAAGTCTAACACATGTTTAGTGGAGAGTAAGTACTTCCCCTCCTTTTTACTTCCTTTACTGCCATACCCTGGGACCGTGTTTGTCTGTTTTCCACAGATGGTGTATTAAAATGCTTTAAAACAACAGAGCTTTAGAGCAGATAAATTAATGCTCTGCAACAACCCTGCAGGATCAATTTTTATCTTTCAAGCATTTGAAGAATTTTGAACATAGTTGAGCTCTTTAGTTAAAAAAAATCATGAAGATGTTGCAAGTAAAGGGTTGGAGGAAAGGAATTGTTAAGACTCAAATACTGCAACTTTGTGAAGAAATTTAATATGTGAAAAATGTGAGTTGTGGAAGCAAGCTTGCAGAGCAAAGTCATATACATATACGTAGTCAGAACCACCTAAGAATATCTCTCCAATGTACTGACTGATACCTGGAATGTGTAGCCAAATTAAAATAATGTAAATTCTCAGTAGAGTTAGGTTTCTACTCAGAAATAGAAAGGTGGTTGGAATAGTTGTGTCTAGGGTGCATTTATTCAGTATGTATTTATGATTTTTCTCCAGCAGACAGTAAAAAAATTTTTAGAAGGGAAAAGAACCAGTACAGGTAAAATGTCAGTCTCTAGAAGCAAGCAGACTTCCCGAAGTATTTTAATAAGATGGAAGTATGAAAGAACTTCCAGTGGTGGTCTGCATTAAATTACAAATACTGAATACTGCCATTAAATGATTTGTGCTTTTGTTGTTAAAGAATACATAAAGATGATACACATACACACACGCTAATATAGACATATGCCTTTTACTAGATTAAGATTTATACAGTATTATCAAGAAGTATTTTGAGTCTTATAGTGTATCATTTACTGAAAAGGCTATGCAAATTCAACAGTTAACTAAGCTTAACTAAACAAAGGATAAAGATATGCATTAGCTTTCAGCTGCCATACTGCCTTTTAAAAAAATACTGTAAGTACACATATAAAATGCATAGGTATATTTTAATGTGGTATTTTTCAGTACAGCGTGAGAGCTTGCGATCCCAGAGGAAAGTTGCACAGTACACGGCTGCCCTCTGGCTGGAGCCTGAAATAAGAAAGTCAGAATATTCACTTGTGTGCATGGTGTCAGCGGCTTTACGTGCTGGAGAAATGTTAGCTATTAAATCAAATTCTCTTTTCATATCTGACAAAACCTGAAGCCCAGTTAGAAGCATGGCATTTCCAAATTCAAAATAAGCTACTGTATGGAAGATTTTCCATTATTTTCTGATCAAGACATGATGTGCAATAAGGAGTGTGAGGTACCTTTATTGTTCATTGCACAACACAAAATTTACCTGAGCAATGACAGCATTGTGTTTCAATACATTTTTCACTGTGTTGTTAGTGTTTCATTACACGGTGCGTCTAACTGTAGCTATGAGACAGTTTTTCTGACTGCTTTGCTGCTGCATATCTTCTTTCCTACACGTACACATTATTAACAGAATTCTCCCATTAAAATTAATGTTATTTAGCTATTATTTTTTTCTTCTAAAATAGATAAAGTATTTTCCTTTCCTATAAACTCAGGCATGAGCATAGTCTAGCAGTCTGTTCCACAATGACACAGCAACGTGACACGATGAGACCCCAGCTAACAAGCAGAATGAGCCAGCTTATTGTACCTGTAAACATTATGCATCTAAAGATGTACTATCTTTGTACATCCTAAATTACACTTCAGTGTCCCTTATCGAAAACCTGCTACTTTCCACAGACATCTAGCTGGTACCAGTTTTATTCTCCTTAACACTATGAAGTTTTCCAGACTGTCTAGTCTAAATCCTCTTTGATGCCTGTCTGTTATTCTGTTCTAACTGCAAAGGACAGGAAGAAAAGACAATATTCTGCTGCTTAGCTGCATCTTTTACATGCCCGAAAATCATTATTAATACCTATACCCTATCTCCTTTTTCTAAGCTAAACACAGTCATTCAATTATTTCTATTAAATAAATAGGTCCTGCCTAGACTTATGATAATTTGCGTTGGTCTTCTCTGGATTTTCTCCAGTTAATCTACATGTGTTTAAAGTGTGTCAATTTATTATCAAATCATGAGAAGAATTTAATTGAGCAAAAGGATCAGTTTCTGGTTCTTGCAAGCTGTACCCTTGTTTGTATTTCCTGATCTACTGCTTCTCTGAGGTCACTGAGCTAGTGAAGTGAACACAACCCAGACTCCTCTCTGAACAAACATGTACTTTCGCGGTTCACGCCCTTGTCTCAATGTTGTATCTTGCACTTACCCTTATACAAGTACGGTTTTTTTCCAGATCATTTCTCCGATTTGTTAACATCATTTTTTCTTTTTATTTTGTCCTCTGACATAAGTGGGGAAAAACTCACAAGTTTGGTGTGAGTCTGAGAGGTGTAAGCCTTTGGCCTGTAAGCCAAGACATTAAGCCTGGTCTTTGCTTTGTTAGCCAGGTGATTGTGGAAAACAATGAACTCTGAACTCCAGGTCAGATTTCTGTTGAATCCTAGTCTATATATTCTTCCATTTTCAGAGGTAAATATTTCATAATTATCCATTTCTCTTTTTAGATTTTTCTTCATTTACCGTTTCACTGAAATTATACACTGAATTATACAAACTACCATAATGCATTTACCATGCTTGTATTGCAAAAGTCACCACACGGTATGTTAAATAACTTAAGAGTTTACTGCAGTGCTCCTCATAATTCTTTTGTATGTTATGGAACCAAGGTCTGACCTGGACAAACATGTAGAAAAAGCAGTCATGACATAGCACAATGTCAAAAGTCGTACCACTTTGTCAACAAGATATAAATATGTAGTCTACTTAAAGCTGAAAATATTAAAAGATATTTTATTAATACGAGAAATTTCTTGTATAAAGTTTTGCAATCCCTGTCTGTAGTATCCTGGGAAATCAACAGGATCCTATGCAAAACTACAGATTTCAAGTGTCCTTTTTATATTTTTTTTTTAATTTATAACACTACACAAGTTTAAATTGCCTAACTAGTGATGCTCAAGACAGTAAACTTGGACATGTAGAACAGTAAAGTGTATTTTCTGACAACATTTCAAGATGAAATGTTAGCAATACAGCAGTCGATAGTAATTCATTTCAGTTGAGCTATCTGAAGTAGTTATCTTTCTTTTTGCCTTTCTAAAGAATATGCATGAAAAATTGGTTGGAGATGCACACAACTTGAAAAATTCATAACTGCTTATTATGAAGTAAATATTTTTTATGTTTTTATTCTTTATATTTTCTATGTAATTTCATTTTTATTGTATAGAACATATTTAGGAAACAGTATTGAACAAAATATTGTTGAAAATTTACGACACGTTAGTTCAAGCTTCATTTGTGATTCTTCTATTTATTTTTTTAAAGGCATTCATTTGCCAGAAACATGAAACATATAGTCACTGTCTTTTCAGAACTTATGTCATTGAAAACTACCTAGAAAACACATATAGATTTATCTTATCTTGCTATAAGATGATCTGTAGAACATCAGTTAGAGTCCATTGGTTTTTGTTTCTAAATAATGGTTTTCTGTAACTGAATTTAATCAGATAGTTGGGTATGTATGGTGAAAGATTTAGGTCTGATGTTATTTCTTCAATGTTGCAATAAGAAAACAATTGGATAATATAGATAAGAATTTCATGTTCATTAAATTCAATTATAGAAGTTCATTATATATTATCTCTTTAAAAGTGACTGTATACATTGGGAGATAAGTATAAATCCAAGACAAACCACAAAGTGTCTCATAAACAAAAATTTCTTTGAAAATTGCCATAATAAGTAGCATGACATCCAACTAATATATGTGTGTATATATATATATATAAAATGAAGATAAAAATAAACACTTTTCCTGATTCTTTCATTCATTCTCCTGTCTTGACAATCAGGTCCAGGAGAAGTACAATGTAGAAAAAGAACCTAAATATCTTCTGAAATTTCAGCTTAGAAATGTGGTTCGTGTTACTCCAGGGTAGTTCACTTATGTTTGTTTAATCTGCTTTATTTTTAAAGAATAATTTGTGAAAAGCAGACATAGATCTGAAATTGAATTTTGGAAACTGTGGTTGGGAATGTGTTTCTGTTTCAAGAACAATTTCTAGATCAGTTTTTAAATTAAGCTCATTATGCCTACAGAAGCTTAATACATGTTCCATAGTCACTTCTGGTACAGCTTTGCTTAGCCAGTGTGTTTACTACTATACCAAAAACCTATCACATTAATACATATCATAGATGCAGTGTTGTGGTTTAGTGCATCCTTGCCAGATGGAGAACCAAGGAATAGCTATTAACCTGTATGACTATTGGGACCGAATAATGAGCATGGTAAGTAAGCTGTCTGAGCAAGGAAAGAATTTTTATGGGTGTCTTCTGACAACTGCTTGTGAAGATGAGAGTGGGAAATAACTGGAAAGAGAAGACAGAATACAGGTCAGAAGACAGACAGATTCCCAAAGCCCCTGAAGAAGTGTTTGTGCAGCAAAAGAGAAGTACTTTTTCAGAATGGGAAGTTTTGCTTAAATGCAAGGCTAGACCTGACCAACGCACATCAGCATAGAGCAAAAAAAAAAAGTAGTCCCATGATCTGGGGCACTCAAAAAAAGAAGTGTCAGGTGCGTAGGAGAGAGAAGCAAATCCGCCCACCAACCACAAACTGAGACAAGGGAATGCATTTATCATGTTTCCTTAGATTATTTATTTCCTCTTGCTACCTGAGCATAAAGTGAATTCTTCTTTGGAATCTCACAAAAAGTTTTAGCATACCAGGTGCTACATTTCAAACACAATACTCTGTAGGGGAAGAGTGACAGATCCATTGGTAGACAACTAGCATGTTTCTGTTCACATTTTCTAGTTCTTCAAGTTGACAGAGGCATTCACTGAATCTTGGTTTCATTCCATTGATGACCAAACACTTTTACTCACAAATTCCTACACACATATCAAAATATTGTGACAAGATAAAGATCAACAGAAATCACTGTTAATGTGGAGGTGGGGTAAGAAATGAGGATTATCTTTAATAATAAGTAATGACAGCAGCAACAGTAACAAAAATAGAGAGCAAATCTAAAACCTACCTCCTGCCATTCCAAAAACTTTCTTTTTCTTTACACCAGCTGTCATTTCTAATTTTAGGATGAGTCTTCTCTTCCTCTGTTTTAACCATGGTTTGACAGTCTCTGAATTCATATCTTGACTCATTCTTTCAGGTTGTAACCTACTCTTTCTGTTCCTCTCTTCACAGTCATCTTCTGCATCTTTGATAACATCAAGTTTCCCAATAAAGTCCAGTTTAAGCTCTTAATTCTCTGGCTTCTTTGCCCTTTTTTTCCTCATTTGACATTCAACTCTGAATTAACTCATTAACTATCAGAGTTAGATAGACAGACATAATATCAGATCTTTTTTTATTGCACAGTGTCCTGACACTCCTGACTTTGTATGAATCATTCCCTCTTCAAGGCACTATTTTCTTTCTTTTAGTATCTTTATCCACTATAATACTTGCAAACTTCATTCAGATGTATAGACTGTTTTATAATCCCTCCTGTATTTTTATTTATGCCCATTAAGATATTGATTCTTCTCTCTCAGGTTCCATAGTCTCAGTCCTCTGCCCTTCTCTCTACGATGTCATCATTCCAGACTAAGTTTTAAACCAAACTCAAATTCTTCTGGTTTAGCAATGCTTCAGCTACTGAATAGGCTGGGAGAAATCCCATAACCATGCTGAACAAGAAATTCTCCTTCTTCATCAGTTCTTCTACCTCTTCTCCCCTTCCCCATTATCCCTACTTTTCTGCACGTTATGCAGTTCTATTAATGTTGTACAGTCGCTCTTCTCCATTTCACTTTCGCTTTTCTTCTTTTCACTAGCAGGTCTGCCCACTTAAATTGAAAAAAAAAAACACTTTTTTTTTTTTAAAGCCCATTAATGTTGTTTCATGAATATCAACTTTGCACTGTCCTGAATGTACACAGACAATAAAATGCAATCACCATGTACTTATACAAAGGATGAAAAAAACTCAAAGCAGTAAAAACATTTTTAAATATATTCACTAATTTTGAGATTCTAAGTCACTCACTGTATGCATTTACACAGCACCACTACAGAAGAGTGCTCCTTCTAAATGAAATACCCCAGGCATTTGTTCCTTTCGCTATCCATTTCTTCAGTTTCTAACTCATAATGTTTCATCGCAACAAAGTATCGAATAAAAGTTTCACCTAATGCTTCCCTAATGCACGAATCTTTCTCGAGTGCAACAAGAGCATCTTCTAGTTTCAGAGGGACTGATGAGTGTTTCAGATCAGCAGTGTGATTTTCTTCTTGAAGCATATCATCATACCTAAGTCCTCTCTTTACTCCATCTAGACCTGCAGCAATAGTAGCAGCAAGCACTAGGTAGGGGTTTGCTGTTGCAGAACTTAATTTATTCTCTATGTGAGTGCCTTTTCCACCATGACATTTGACATTAAAGGCACAGCTGTTATCATTATATGCCCATTTTGCATTAACAGTCTCTTTTGATTCTTTACTGTATTTAGAATAAGGCTTACGGCAGCTGGTGGTAGGAGCCATCAAGCAGCTGATAGCTGCCGTGTGTGCCAAGAGACCCGATAACCAATTTTTTCCAATATCTGAGAGCTCCTCAACTCCATAACCAGCAGAAAACAAATTCTTCTGGCCATTCAAATCCCATAGGCTATGTGACAGAGCCCCTGAATTGTAGAATCCTGACTCTGAGAAAAAGCTAGCCACGTAGTTATACTTCTTAGCCACCTCTTTAATGCCTGTTCTAAATGTGAAGGCACTGTCAGCAGCCTCTATGCCAAATGCTGGATGAAAAGTGATCTCCATTTGCCCAGGTCCGCTGGAAGAAGAAAAGCTTTCAATGTTGGCACCAGCATAATACATTCCTTCAATGAGCTCCTGAATGAAAGTCTGATCATGGTTATTTAGTATCGTGGCTGCAGGAAAGGATATTGTCTTCGAATTTACAACCTCAGTAATGCCATAAATACAAAATTCATAAGTGAAGGCAGAACGTAGAGAAAAGCCATTATCCTGAAGCTGGCTCAGCTGTTTCTTGGCTATGTGCCTCGGTGAGGTCATTAGCGGGTTGCCCAGCACAGTGAAGGAATCACATATCACTCTCGCAGTCTGCTCAGTCCAGGGCAGAATTCGAAATGTTGATAAATCAGGGTTCAGGATAATGTCACAATTAAAATTGGTTGCATTTATGTAATCTAACTCATTATCTCTAGGATTCAGGGTCAGCTCAAGATAACTTCTGGGCATGGCAACACCATTAATTGCTTTCTCCTAAACACAGAGGAGAACGAGAGATTATCAAACGAGAGATTATCAAACGAGAAAAGAACTCAACAGTATTTTTAAGTATGTAAAATATATAAAACTAAGATTCTCAGGAGGAACAATAGTATTTTTCCTAAAAGAACAATAAAATGCAGTTATCAGTAAAGTGGAGGGCAACAGTCATTTACTGTGTCGTTATGAAGCAGATCAACCTTCTACAAGATTGGTATGAAAAACCAATGATAATTTTTTAAATTTCCATAAAAAACTAAAAAAAATGTTCAACACTTTTCTTGCATGGTCTTTATACAATTAGGGGCATCACCAGTTAGGTGCAAACTTTGCAAGTCAAACATCTGTCTGTAGTTACTCCATTAGGCTTACATATCCTCTGAGTATTTCCTTTGCATAGATCCAAGAGACCACACAAGACTCATGGCAATACGAATTCAGGCTGTGACTTCTCCTTATATGCCATAACATACCTCACCATTTTTCAGATGCAAAGTTTAACTGAAAATTCTCACATTCTGGACTTCATAATTTTGAGGGTAAAATGCAAGTAAGCACTTCCAAGTGAGAAATTATTCTAGTATTTCAGTATTCCCCTTCTAGGTTGCAAACAGTGTAAATTAATAATAATACTTTCTTCTCATTTGAATAGAGAGCTTCAGCTTCTGCAAATGAAATGTAGGTAGGACCCCAAGGAAGGATCATCTACCTTCAAACAAGCACCTTTATAACTTACCTTACATTCAAACCTTTAGCTAATGAAAACTGCAATTATGCCAAGTTCTGTCGAGTGAAGTTTGGCTCATGTTTACATCTTACCTTTGTTTCTCTAAGGGAAAGGTTTAGCATCTGAGTGACCAGAGGAGGAAGAACAAACCTAAATAGGGGCAAGCTCAGAGCTGAAAAAAAACCCAAAACTTTGCCTATCCAGATGGAAAATTGTTGAAATACTTTGAACTGCTTATGGTAGCTTCTCTTTAATAAATTAAGTCTGCGTTCTCTTCAGTTGATGACAGTCCATGGTAGCAATTCTCCCTGTGTGACACCCATAACCAAAACTGCACAGTACGGTGAAAAATGCTCTAAGATGTCTAAACTGTCCATTTGACACTGAAAAGGTGTTGAAGGTGATTACTCTATAGTACTCTTCCACTCCTTATCCTCCCCCTCCTCCACCCTCCCCCTCAAAAAAATGTAAAAAAAAAAAGGAAATTACTCTATCACTCTGTGTGTATACATGTGCATGTGTGTGTTTATGAACATATACACATTGGTTTAGTGTCCAAAAATTTTACTGTCATCCAAAGCTCCAATTTATTCAGATGGTAAGTAAAGTAAATGCAAAAGCTGGCTTTCAACAAGCTCATCTAGACATTTGAAAATTGACATAGCAACTGAAAGAGAAGTTGAAATTAACCTACCACCCCTCACAAGAATTAAAATGACTGAGAGAAAGTTTATTTTGACAAAATCCAGATTACATCAGAGAAAACAAATTGTATCTAGTTGCAGTTTGTAATTGTATACAGTTGCGGTTTAACAATATCTAAAAGGGAAATAATGAAAACATGGCTTAGGCTTTAGAAGGAACTTGAAGCATAAGTGCTCTTCATATTTTCATGTTCATATCTTTTTTTGTGATTACTCAGTAAATCTTTAAATGTTCATGGTGATACGTGACTGAAAGGACAAGGTAGTTACACACATGAAGTATCACAGAAGCAATATACTGCAAAGGCTGATCGGTCAAGGATAAACACCGCGAGGATTGCTTCCTAATTTGGTTCTTATTTCCTCAATGATCAATATGACAAATATTGCTATTAAGTCATCATGCAACCCAATGGTATTTTCTTACGTGACCGATAACTATAAAATTTCTCACAGCTAAAAAGATATTCATTCAGCCATCTTTCTTTTACTGTTTACTCCTTTCTTTTTGCAATTTACTGACATTGAGCAAAACAAAATTTTTGTAATGCATTGAACCTGAAAAGAGAATTCTGAGGAAGGGATTATTAGATGTTCAATGAACTGAATTTACTAGCTTTATTTAATTAGATTATTATTTGGGGGGGTACAGAGGAATAGATTATTGCAGTGATGAAAAAAAATACAGATCCTTTAGGAATACTAACAAGTGGAGGGAACAGCTAATTTGTTCTAAGTTTAAGTTTCTGCCTGCACTTAAAAAAAAAAAAAAACCAAATTAAAGACAGGGCTATGAAAACACATAAAGGTATGGCTGGAAACAAAAAAAAACTTACGTGAAAAAAGCGAGAAGGAATATTCTTTGATCTTGACACACCATGGAGGTCTATTGATTCAAATCTCACAAACTGTACGTTGTCCCTGGCCATCTGCTGCTGAATAAATTCAATATGAGAGAACAGCTGAAGGAGAGTTGGACTTCCAAGGCCGTTTATATCAGGCGCTCTGCTGAACACTATAAGTGAAGAGGAATGTTCACGTCAAACAAAATAATGAATGCTGGAATACAGGCTGTTCTCCTAAAAAGTCCGATAGTGGGAAACTGTGATACGGAGTGTAAAAAAAAAAAATAAGAAAAGGATATGGATCACAAAACATTTTTGTAAATGAACAAACTTTTTTTCCCCTGAAGATCTGTATAAAATCCCTTTTTTTTTTTAATCTTTGATAAATTAAATGGTTTTTTCATGTTAATAAGAGAACACAGAGGAATCATGCAGTACATCCAGGAATTTCTGAGGGATGCCTCAGCTGGTTTGTTGGGTGTTTTTAGGAGCACAAATAGCAGCTGGATAGCTATTTTCCACTGAAAGTTGATAGAATTCAGATGCTGTACTTCTTCAATGCCATTGAAAAGTGCATGGATATGGAAACATGATTAAAAGCGCACTTGTCTTCTACTAAACCTTTCTCAAGACCTCCTGAGGAGGCCTGCAGTCCTCTCCACCACAGGCAGCAGACTTTCAGGAGAAGTTCATGCATTTAGGTGCTTACTGTTATGGACTTGTCTTCTTAACTGTATTACAGCAGCTGTAGGACTGTGTAAACTTCTTGACATGAAAGCAATAACATCCGTGTATAACTTCTGTATTGGAGCAGATAGCTGGGCACAGTAACTTCCTTTCACAAACCTCTCGATCTCTCAGGCTGCTTTTTTTTTGAGTGTCTAGGCATTTTATTATTAAAGTACATAAGGTATTAATTCCAATTTAGTACAATAAACTAACTAGACCAAGGGTAAAATTTGACAGTAAGATATGAAAAAATGTGAAAAAGTATTTCTTTCTACATTTCTGGGAGGAAAGTCCTCCATTCTTCCAAGGAGGCTGAGAATATGATCAGATGAATTTTTGCAGATCTTTCAGATCCGCAGTGGAAGATCACCACCAGCAAGGATGCATCATTGGCCTTCAAGTGGAAGTTAAAACTTCATGCTGAGGCACTACGAAGGTTGGTGGGAGCACTCTCAATCTCTCCAGTACCAAACTACCCAAACTGGAGTATATGTCCTTTAGCAGTAGCCAGCAGGCACAAACATCTTTTTTGATCTCTTCTTTGGATCAAATAAGATTGCCAGCTGAGAGGCTGTAAGAAGGCTAGCCCAACACAAGACTGGCTGATTGGTCCCTGAGAAAGCAGCAAACTCATGCACAGTCATAGACTTCTGGGAGCCTTTTAATATTGCTGGAGCATCCTCCACCTTCAGATGGCAAGGAGGTGACAAGGATACTTTAGGTCAGTAAAGTAAGATGTTAGGTAATAACAGTGCTCCCTGGGGAATAACAGGTGAAAGCACAGGACAAAAATCTAAGTAAATATAAGAATCTATAGGAAAACAGAGTTAAAATTGAAAAGGTAGAAGCAAGAAAAATAAGTTTTGACACATGCTCTTCTCCTCGTGACATCTTTCTCTTTGGTCTGTTTCAGCTGTAAGCTGCTTATGTAAATAGATTTTTTTCTTCTGTCTTCTATAAATACGAAGGCACTATGTCCTTTTAAAATGTACATTAAATAAGGAAGTCTTGTTTAAATATTTTGGGTAACACCCACTCTGTTCCAGATGCTGTCAAAACACAGCAGCCAGCAGGAAGTTTATGTCAATGGGCCTTGTTTTGCGTATGTCATCCAGGTAATAGTTATTTGAATACACTTCAGTCATCTTTACTGACATTTAGCATATTTGACTTCTTTATGAACCTGACCATCAGTTAGAAGTTTATTAACAGCTAATAAACTGTGGCTATTATTAGATTAATAGAATTTTTAAATATTTGGATTATCTTCCTCCAGATTACAGCAAGTGGCATTTTCTTCAATTCTAGGGACAGAAGCCTGAGGTTTTTGCCTTTATAAAAGCAATGCTCAATTCCTTATTCTACATCTGTTTAATTTCCTGTGCAAAGATGGTTGAGGTTTCCTGTTTGCCACCTGTCACATGGAGATTTTTATGTCTTAATATTATTCAAAGTAAAGTTTGACTGGCTACTCTTGACAACAGAATATCTTCAACCTTTGTTGTAAATTTTGCAAATATTTCTTATAATGTCCTGAAATGCCTTTTAAATTTGCATCTACTGAACAAACATTTTTCAGGTAGAAATATATAATTCATGAAAAACAACAACTTTAACTCTGACCCAAGTAATTCTTTAAATCATTATTCCTAAGATACATAAATGATATAAAATCAATATCTAAGAAAAAACACAAATGTCATATGCATTCGTATTAATTATGTATGAATTCATTCTAAAAGTAAAGATACAAACATACTTAATTTAAACATCTACCAATGGTAGGTAATTTTCCAAATTTTATATGTATCTGTTGTCTTCAAGCTAAAGTTATTTGAATAAATGCATAAATATATTATTAGATTATATGAAATAACAAAAATTAACAGAAAATTCCTATAAAGTAATCTTTTTAAAGAATATTAAGCAAGCAAAAATTATTAACTGAAGAAGTAAGAATTTACCTTTTCCAGTTGGACGTGTTATGATTAACAACAGATCTTTCCAAATGATGAGACTAAAATTTATATATTGGTCTAGAATTAGTCTAAAATTAGGCTATATGCCAGTCTAGACAGCCCGCTAGTTGAAGGCAGATACTTATTAATTTACAATAGCCTTTATCCAAAATCTGTGTTAGAATCAATAGAAACACTCCCACATACACGTTCATACACTTTTTAGAGGCAGTTCACCTTTTATATCATTTGTGGATTATCTTTCCCATTGAAATAATAAGTTTCCGTAAATTGTATGATAGATAAAAAGTAGCATAATGACTTAATATCCCTGACTGATTTTGGAAATATGATGATAGCCAATGATGACTAAAGTTTGGAAAGGTGTAGTAGGGAACTGAGTGCTCTTTCTTTTCCCAGTTCATACAGTCATCCAGAGTATTAGTTACTGGAGATAAGGTAGCTAATACATAAGTATTAGACAGGTCTAGCTGGTTTAGATAAACAGACTGAAAGTCTTATATTCTTATGAGGGAGGATTGTGCTCCTGAGTATAATTGTTTCACTATCTCTCTGGGCCTCTAGAAATAACAGCATCTTTATTTTCCGTTTCAGAAAAATCTACTTATGCAAATATGTATGTAAATTTTACAAAATGCTCAGATTTTGGTTCAGATTTTCATTTTTAAAATCAAATATAAACACAGATTGGCCATTTTTCATCCTTAGATATCTATATCAAATCAGTAGTACACAGAAAAACACTTCATCTTTGTTTTTTTATGGTTCTATCCGTATTTCCCATTTAAGTTACCACTGAGATACAGTTAGTATTCCTCATGTTTCTTTTTCAATTAGAACAAAAGATCTACAAATATAAACAAATCACGTTTATATATTTCAAAAAGATAAATAACATTTAAAAAATCTACAAATTATACAAATTAGATTATTGTTACTTCTAGCAGAAGAATGATGCCATTCTTAGATTATTAATATTGAAACCATTCAGATTGCTGAGGGCTGCTGAGATTGGGCTAGGGCAAATAGTTAACATCAGCTTTATCTTCTCAGTAACAGAAAAGTGCCATGACAGAAGAAAGTGCACATTTCCCAGGTCAATCTGTCATTATCTGCTTGTTCAAAGAAATCCTTTGCCATGGTCCCTTATTAAATCACACCGCATCTAAAGCAAACAGTTTCTCAGCTCTAGAAGAGGTGACTGTGTCAAACTGCTGAAGCAAAAAGAACATGCTGCATGTTGCCAAGGGACTTGACAATGAGAGGAACAGGCTGACCTTACAAATGTAGTAGTATTGGAAACTCTTCACTGAGAAACACTACCACCAATGTAACATAAGGCAATAACAGCAGACACCAGCAGCTAGACTCCAGATACAAATCATGCATTGGAGAAGGAGATGTGTTTCCATCATTTCTCCTCCAGTTTCTTCCCCTCAATCTGTCTCCAGCTGTGCCAGATGTGCTCCCTCCTCACACAACCCTGCTGCAGCCACGCAGCTGCTGCATACCTTCCTTCCCTGTGAGACAGAGCCTGGTCTTGCCTGAGTCCCAGGCAGCATCTGAGAGCATGTCCCTGTGTTCTGTGGCATGTTATGGCATCTGTTACTGTTTCAGAGTGGTAGGGAAGTAAAAACCCTTGCAAGTGGATGAATTGCTATGCCAGTCAAAGCAGAGTTTAATCACACTAGAGCTGTCTTTAGTATCAGCTATTAACAGGAAAGGCAAGGCATTCTTTGCAAAACAATCTGTCTAAAAAGAACGGGTCGTGCGGTTCCTCACTAAAAAGGTGATCTTGTGGTTAGGAGCAGAAGGGTTAATATCCAAATTTGTCTTAATTTCTTCTTCATCCTTAGAAACTAACAGAGTACTCTGAAGATCTATGTGAATATTGACCCCCTTTGTAAAAACAGATGCCTTGTGCTGATGATATCCACTGGTAATGAGTCCCACAGGGTAATCACACATCTACACCCTTCTAAAATATACGGTAATTCCTGTCAGTACTAATTTAAATATGTCTGCTCATCTTTACAGGATTCCAGTTTGTATATTTAAGAACAGCCAGTCTACTTGGTTTGTGCAGCATGTTGCTTACTGTTCTTATGTTTGTCTCCTAACATTAATAGT
The DNA here is from genome assembly GCF_036417535.1 of Chlamydotis macqueenii. Taxonomy (NCBI): domain Eukaryota; kingdom Metazoa; phylum Chordata; class Aves; order Otidiformes; family Otididae; genus Chlamydotis; species Chlamydotis macqueenii. Next base: position 28,696,796 of record NC_141558.1, read on the forward strand.
CTCTGTTTCTCAAACATCATGTCACAGCTTTTCCTATGCTAGACATCATTCTTATTGCTAGTATTTAAAGCCTCTCTTTTCTATTCCCATCTGGTTTTTAACATGGTAAATAGAAATGAGTGCTGAGTTACATTTGCATAGTACTATTGATGTGAATAGTGATCAGAAGAATTTTGGGTTGAAAACGTTATGTAATTTACATTTCTTTTTCACCCAAAAATAGTTTAATGAAAAATATTTACTGATAGGTCAGTAAAGCACCTGATTTCTGCAGTCAAGTACATAGAAAGGTGTTTCCTACCTCTTATTTTTCCCCCTACAAGACCCCTAACAGGGGAATAAATATGTAAGCACATCAGAAAATTATCAAAGCTTGGGAGACAGTAAAATTATTTCCCTGATCTGTTTGATGTTGATACTTTCAATGGTTTTTCCATTCATTTATTTGTCTCACAATAGTCTGCTTTTTTTTAATCTTAACTGTGAAGTAGGGTTTTTTTTACTGATACAGCCACAGAGAAGCTCAGCTCTTTTTTTGTAAGTTTTATAGCTAATTTAGAGATAAATGAACAGCTTCAATCATCCGTGAATTATTCTTTCCAAGCTGTATGACAACAAAATGACACAGCTTCTCAGAGGGTCTCATCATCAGGAATCAATTACAAAATAAGATTTCATTTCTCAATAGATAAAAGATAAAATAAATTACCCATTTTTTTCTGTCTTCCAGGGTGTTTTATAAAAATGGCTCTTCTGTATAGAATGAGAAAATTCTCAAAGTTTTATACAAAGGTTAGGAAATATTCCACCTAGGCAAGAGGACTTAAAAACAAAATACACAGGTGTCTGAAAAAAAAAATTAAGATGTATAATACGCACTGGAACTACCTAGCTAATAATCCTAAATATGATGGATCTAGGGCAGCACATCTGTAATAAGTACCAAAAGGGGGCTTATAAGAAAGATGGGGAGAAACTCTTTAGCAGGACCTGTTGCGACAGGACAAGGAGTAATGGTTTTAAAATAGAAGGAACTAGATTCAGACTGGACATAAGGAAGAATTTTTTTCCAATGAGGGTGATGGAACACTGGAACAGGTTGCCCAGAGAGGTGGTAGGTGCCCCATCCCTAGACACATAAAGGTCAGGTTGGACAGGCCTCTGAGCAACATGACCTAGTTGGGGATGTCCCTGCTTCTTGCAAGGGGGTTGCACTAGATGACCTTTGAAGGTCCCTTCCAACCCTAACCATTCTATGATTCTATGATCTTCCTTCAAACTCAAACAGCAAATTTGGATTTAAGGAAGGAATCACTGAGCAAAGTTCCATGAAATGAAGGATCTACTATTGCAAACTAGATAGGCCTTTCTGGTCTAAAAATATTTGGCCTAATTTAAAAAAAAAAAAAAAAAAAAAGTGAGAATGCTATGTTAAATAGGAAGCAAGATTATTTAGGGAAGAGAAGATTTTGCACACTATTGAAAATAAGGACTAAACTCTTCTTGAATATGTTGTAGGAGAGACAGCTGGCAGAGAGATCAAGCAGACAGTGCATTTCACTTACATTAGGTCTAAACTAATTGTTCTGGCAACCTTTCCCTATTACTAGAAAGAAAGTAATTGTCTCCAATGGCTGGGAAGAATTACTGTCTGAAGACATCTCTTTCTCTCATAAAGTCACAGGAGTCAGCTTACTACAGGGACCAGAGTCAGATGAGTTGGATCTCACCTGAAAGTGGACAAAATAGATCAGAAAGATAGGATGGAAGTGCTGTTTGAGCATTTTTGTTTTGTATAGATTGAGGAGAAAAATGGACAATCATACAGAGTCAAAGAGCAAGAAGATTTCAGCTATTGGCACAGAAGATAAAGGACTTAAGAGTTTTTATTTGCTTTAAAGGAAAACAGCTGCTCTTAGAGCTTGTGAGGTGAAAAAAAATAGCAAGTTGTATATAGCTCAGTTCGGAGGGAAAAGGAAAGAAATAGGCGGAAAATATGATGGTTTGTTCAACAGAAAATAAGGGCAATTGAGAAGATTTAGAAAGGAGCTGAGGTTCAGCTCTGCTATGTTCAAGTTGAGTTCAAAATCTAGAAAAAGATATTAGAAAAATTTTATTGAACTGCAGATAGAGCATGAGGAAGGAACATGAAGGAACAATATGGCTTTGGTTTTTCACTTTAGGGGAGAAGCAGGAACAGTGAAGATTATGTAAAATAAAAAGCAGAGAAGAGTAGCAAGTGAAAAACACAGTGCTAAGTAATCTCCAAAGATGTGGTTATTTTGCAAGAATTACTGCAGAAGCAGTGAATTTGATGTACCTGGAGCAGGAACTTATGTACCTCTCCTGTGTTCATTTATATCTTCTGATTGTCCACTTGCAGCTCCTGAAGAGTCTCCATTTCTATTTCCTCACCACTGACTAGACTTACTGAGCAGAATCAGTGGGGACAGATGTGCCTCTTCCAGGTAAGCACAGAGGACAGTGAAACAACTAGGGGACCTGAAATTTTGTCAGAAGTGTGTGGGCAATTTTTTTAATTTCTGTGCAGCAAAAAGCCTACGCTATTTTTTTTTTTTACATACTTCTGTCCCTAGATGCCAGGTATTGTCCTTTGTAACTGCCTTATTACCAAAACAAAAACTTTAAATGAGTTCAGAATTACAACATGAGGTTATGCATGGTAATGGAAAACTACCATGGTAATGGTAAAATGTTTAAACCTTCTTTTTCTGTGCACTTGAAATTTCAACAATCACTAGGTAGCTACTGATGCCTGCAGGTATAGTCATATTTTCTTTCTTCAGAAATTTTCTTCTCCCTCCTAGTCGTATTTACATGGCCTCATTTGTTTTATACTCAAGAAAATGACCCCTGTTGAGAGGACCTGCTCCTGGAACTGCTCAGGTTTCTGGGGACTCAGCTCTGCACTCTGCACTCAAGATGATTTTAACAAACTTTTTTGTCCCTGGCTACAGACCAAGAGGTACAAAGGGAATTTGAAGCCTCAGGTGACAGCCTGATTCCGGTGTGTTGCCCACCTGCAGATACCCAAAGGTGTTGTTGTCTCATAAGGTCCAGAAGAGAGATTTTTCCTAAGCCTGTGTGGTGGCACCAGGCTCTGCAGGTACCTCTGACCATATGCAATGCGAGGGGGGCTGCTGAAGCTACCTGTAGTCCCTGATTCTGGCAGCCCGCTGTGACAAAGAGATCGCCAACAGTCTGGTGTATCATGATCCTTGGGAACTTCACACTGCTCAAAGAAAGTTATTTTCTTTGGCTTCCTCTCTGGCTACCAGAGTATAATGGCTCTAATTTAGTAGCATACAAAGCAGCATGTGATGAGATCTGAGTTCAGAGAGGTCAATATACACTTATGTTATATGCTATATATACTATACATATAGTACATGCATACATGCATTTGTGTGCATAGGTACATACTATGGAGTGTTATATAATGCTACATACATGAAATTTCATCTTAATTTTTACTGTTTGGAAGCCTCCCTCTTGGGCTCCTATGAATGCGGGCAGTGAACAGCTTAGGAAGCACCTGACTGTTAATGACTACACGCCAGTTTGCAGAAGTGCACATCATTATCCTATGTAGATACATAGGTAAATAAAATTTATAAATTCATGTTAGTGCAGTCAGTTTAGTTGCCTGATTAGCTGCATACGTTAGTTCCTGTCTTTCCATAGTGACAAATTAAAATAAAAGACCTTCAGCTTTAGCTTCAGCTCCAGTTTCACTGACACTGTCCACATAATATTCTTCATATTGACCAAAATATCTTGCATATCTGTCTCTTTTCTATTATTTTTTCCCTATGTGTAAGCACTTCTTTCATAAAAGAGCTGACAAGGAATGGACAAAATTCACATATGGTAATATTCCAGCAATTTCTAATCAGAATTTTGAAAAAAAAATATGGATTTATTATTTTAGAGAGATGTTAACCATGTAACTAACATGACTGTATTTCAACCCTCTACATTACACTCAATCACCAAAGCTCAGCTACTTATCTTAGCCTTTCCACTGCTGACCTCTAAAGATTATCCCTTAACTATGTACTTTTAGAACAATAAGGTATATTCCTGCTTTGGCCATGGCATCCAAACATGTATAGTGCTCTACATAGTGACTAAGTAAATACACTGAGCAGTGTTTATATGTAATCATGTATGTATGTATAGTCATATAATTTCAATGTTCTCCTACTTTATATTCCCTATTAAAGAAACAAAGAAAGGAAGATAATAATTTACTTCTTTATATACATTTTCTAAATCAAATGTTTGGAAAAATTTTGGATCAAGATTTCTGATTTGAGCAAGTACGAATATTTGAAAACTTGCAAAATACAAGAGGTTGTACTTCAGATCCACTCAGTGTCGAGATATGTTTAAATCCAAGACTTCTATTCAGGCACTTTGGTAACTAAAATATTTAAGATAATATTTAAGCCATAAAAATAAAATATTTAGGGTTTTTTTTTTATCTTAATAAATTGTCACTGACAGCAATGAAATAATGTTTACACAAAGGCTCATTAAAAACTGCAGAACATTATTTAAAACATTCTTCTCTTCAGTTAAGTTACTGAATGTATTCAATTAAAATCAAATTTCAAACATACAAATTTCTAAGAAATAGAAATTATTTCTATGCATTCCATTTACTAGTGAAATACACCCTAAACTCTACAGTTTGTTTGGTCAAAGCCAAATGGAATTCAAACATCATGAGATTCCAAAACTTTTGGGTTTGAATGTTTCTAATGCAACAAAACAGTTTTCTCCCTCTTCCCTTCACAGTTAGTTCTCATCTATAGTTACCTTACAGTCATTGTTATGGCCAGTGATACAGAGTAGGATTAATCCCAGGTAGCTTTAGATATTTCAAGTTAAGCAAATAGTCTAAATTTATCATCATGAGACTTCTTCTCCATTGAGTGGAAATAGATGCCCACCTCCAGAGGTCAATTTCTCATCAACCCCTAATATCTCTTTGAAGACAAAATGCCTGTCTTTCTCTATTGAATAAGTAATAAGTTTGCATTTGCCACTTCACTTTAAGTGGCTAAAATCAGGTCGAAATCTCCCTGTGGAATATACAATTAGTCTCATCTGTTCCCTTTACCTTGTAAATGGTGTTATGACAAAGTATAATAATTCCTATATCTTAAAATATATTTGCTGGTTTTGCAGACAATGAGAAAATAGTAGTAACCTAAATTTGACAAGGCATTTCCCTAGCCTTTCAGCAATGCAAAAAAAAACCCCAGTATAATCTGGAAAGGGAACAGCATCAAGTGTAGGCTGAGAAATAATCCTCTAACCTCTTTGTTTTTTTTCTAGTAGACACAAATAGAGAGTGGTTGAGAATGAAATATCTTTTCAAAGTTTTATATTTCTCATGCAATGCCCTGAGTTAACACTGAGATAATGTTCATGGATATCTTGTTCAGACTTGCTCAAACTGGGTAACACAGTATGTCTACTGAGAAATCCTGCTGTAGCTAACAATATTTGATATATTCAAATTGCCTGTTTTCGGAGTATGTCTAGCAATATTTCTACCCATGTGAAAGGAGACTTTAAAAAAAAAAAGTAGAATAACTTAGTCTTGTAGCACAAATTTAATTGTTACCATTATATTTTGTCATGTAATTAATGATGGACAAGGTATTTTGTCAACGAAGAGATAAGACCCTTATTTCTTGTATCAGTGAGATAAATCAGAGGGTAAGTTATCTATCCTGAAAAACTAGTACTATAATCTAAGTCTTATGCTCCTCAAGATTTATTAATCTAATATCTATTCAACTGGCAAATTGTTGTTTGTGTGTTTCCTGGAAGACACGAGACAATGAACTGCTGAAGCCCATTACATTATCACAGCTAATAGCAGCTTTCAGTTTGCTGATCCTGCTAGCCCAGAAGTAGAGCCTTTACAGTCTCAAAAAAAACCACAGCCCATTAGTAGCAATTAGTTGGCTCTATAAACACTTCCAAAATGGACTTATTGAGCAGTATGAAAATAACTGGAAGTTCTCTGCCTTATTTGCTTTTCTTTTCCTATAGTTTGTATTAGATGTTTTTGTATTCCAGTCCTCTCACAGGACAGATAATTGAAAACATTATCCCTACATGGGAGCAATTTCCACTGCTGGAAATGTTAACAAAAAGGAAATTTTAAGAAGCCCAGACGCCATCAGAGCTTTGCAGTGTCTAGCAGACCTTTGGGAAATGTTGTCTGAGCTCAGTTTAAATGAAGAAATACTTCAGTTTTAGTGAAAAAGTCATGACTAAATGTGTGTGGTAGTTTTTGACAGGCAGCTGGGCTTCATAAACACCTTACTTTAAAAAAAAAAAAAAAAAGCAGCATAGGTATAGAGTACAACTTCTGATCTGACCCAATCACACAAAAACCACAGCTGTCAGCTGTCTCATGCACTAGATCTTGCTTGCAGCTTAACAAAACCCCATAAAACAACAGTAACATTTTCTTTAACAGCACAGCAGGTGATGTTTAAATATCCTTACCAGTGTGGTCTGTGGAGGAGTCAAACTGAATCTCAGGAGCCGTGCTTTCTTCATGTGTAGAAGCCGCCGGTAGTCTCAGAACAAGTTGATCCATGTCACTTGCAGCTGGTTGCTGCTGATCAGACCCAGCAGAGCTGAGGACCAGGAGAGGTTTCCTCTGCTGCCCCACGCTCTCCTTGTGGAAGCCATGGTACTTTCGATTCTCCTCTCCAAAATGGGGACTAAAAGTCTCAAAGGGTCGGCCCTGCTTGTTGGCTGTTTTCTCCCGGGGCTTTGAATTTTTCTGAGAAAAAGCCACATCCACCTTGCCACTGTACTTGGGCCCATAATCAGGCAGAGGCCCTTCACTCAGCAGGTTTTTCAACTCTTGCAAACTTCGTTTAGAAATGCTAGGTGTCCCTGTGAAGGTCTCTGCAGTACTGCTCCCTTCTGTGGTTACAATACTGCTCAGGGAGCCCATTTTTGTCACGTGAAACTTGACATCTTTTTCTTCCATCTCACCCCGTTCTTTTTGCTTACTCCTTGCCTTCTCACTACTGTCTTCCCTGCACACTGCCTCTGCGAACCTAGCTTTCCCTGTGCTCCTCGCAGGTTGCACTCCCATAGGCAGGTCCATTTTAGCTGGTATATCTGTTTCCTTTTGCGTTTTTCCTATTATTCTTTTCCCAGTGTCAACGTTTTCCTGGATTTCTCTTCTTTCTCCAGACATGTCTTCTTTCGCATCACTGCCAGTATGGGAACTGTCATGACCCTCTCTGTCCTTTGGTACTGGAGGAAAGCTAGTCTGGTTTGGAACAAGCTGGTCTGATGGTGGTTCTGAGCAACCACGGGTTGCTTGAAGTGGACAAGGATCTGGGATTTTTGAGGTGCAGGACAGCTCCATCTTCTCATTCTCTAAAGGAGGAACGTGCTTTGTAGGACCTTTGACTCCCTTTTTCTTTCTGAAACCACATATATTGTTGCCATCAACTTCATCATTGTCACTTTCAGATGTATTCTGTAACCAGCAATAAAATATACAACCAAATAACATGCATGAATGAAACAGAACATAGCAATGGAGTACTACCACCAGCTGCATTTACCTTGTAGCACTTCCATTACTTCTTGCTGATGGAGGTCTCTGTAGACACTTACTGACCCTCAAATTCTGCTATTTTGATTTTAAAAGTTCTCACAGAATTCTTTTTCTTATGCTTTAGAACAAAATTGGTAAAAATGCTCTCATAATATAGTTTTTAGACAGATTTAGTAGATTAAAATGTGACATTGTACACAGTGTGATATCATTTTCAAAAACATGCCCTTCAAATGTGAAAAAAATATTTTAATAATCATATTTAAGTATATTCTTGATCATATTAAAAACATTTGTATTTATAAAGTAAATTTATTGCCCTGAAACACAGAACACTAGCAATCCTTGTAAGTATGAATGAAACCAGAAAATAAACAGCTTTTAAATGAATTTCAGGACCTAATATGGCCACTTCCAGGCGGTGGTCAAAAGGACAAACGCGTATTTGGATGTGTAAACAGGAATGAACCAGAAGATTATGTTTACCTTTATATATGGCATTGATATGGTTTATGTGTAGTGCTGGGAGCAGATTTTTAAATAGTTGCAAACGTGGAGAAAGTGCAGAAAGGAGATACAAAAATTAATCTACTTGGATTATCCCAAAGAATATCAAAAAGTGTCTGGATCATTGTCCCTCCTAAGTATCCTGATCCTACAACAAGCATGTGGCGAGCAACAGATATGATCTAACTGGACTTGTGCAAAGCTTTTGACACTGTCCCACATGACATCCTTCTCTCTAAACTAGAGAGACATGGGTTTCATGGACAGACCACTCAGTGGATAAGGAGTTGGCTGCATGGCCGCACTCAGAGAGTGGTGGTCAACGGCTCAATGTCCATGTGGAGACCGGTCACGAGTGGCGTCCCTCAGGGGTCCGTGCTGGGCCCGGCCCTGTTCAACATTTTTGTTGGTGACATGGACAGTGGGATAGAGTGCACCCTCAGCAAGTTCGCTGATGACACCAAGTTGTGTGGCGCTGTCGACACGCTGGAAGGGAGGGATGCCATCCAGAGGGACCTTGACAGGCTGGAGAGGTGGGCCCGTGCCAGCCTCATGAAGTTCAACCAGGCCAAGTGCAAGGTCCTGCACCTGGGTCATGGCAATCCCAGGCACAAATACAGGCTGGGCGGGGAATGGATTGAGAGCAGCCCTGAGGAGAAAGACTTGGGAGTGCTGGTGGATGAGAAGCTCAACATGAGCAGGCAATGCGCCCTTGCAGCCCAGAAAGCCAACCGCATCCTGGGTTGCATCAAGAGCAGCGTGGCCAGCAGGTCGAGGGAGGAGATTCTCCCCCTCTACTCTGCCCTGGTGAGACCCCACCTGGAGTACTGTGTCCAGTTCTGGAGCTCCCAACATAAGAAGGACATGGACCAGTTGGAGAAGGTCCAGAGGAGGGCCACGAAGATGATAAAAGGGCTGGAGCACCTCTCTTATGAGGACAGGCTGAGAGAGTTGGGGCTGTTCAGCCTGGAGATGGGGAGAGGCTGTTTAGTAGGGCCTGTTGCGATAGGACAAGGAGTAATGGTTTTAAAATAGAAGGGGGTAGATTTAGATTGGATATTAGGAAAAATTTTTTTACAATGCGAGTTGTAGAACACCGGAACAGGTTGCCCAGAGAGGTGGTGAAAGCCCCATCCCTGGAAACATTCAAGGCCAGGCTGGATGAGGCTCTGAGCAACCTGATCTAATCGGGGATGTCCCTGCTCCTTGCAGGGGGGTTGGACTAGATGACCTTTGAAGGTCCCTTCCAACCCTAACCATTCTATGATTCTATGATTCTATGATTAATCTAATGATGACAAGGAAAAGGAAAAGGACAGGAAATAAAAATCAGATACATTCAAAATTAAAAAAAAAAAAGCAGAGATTTTAATATTGTGGGTGACTAATTATTTCACTGATTATCAAGGTAGGGATTGAATTCTCCATCCACCACTGTAATATAGTTTAGCCAAAATATAAGTCACTCCATAGTCAATCACAAATTGTTATGTTGCTTGTGAATACCGTCTCAAGCATGCATTTAAGACTCAGTAGCTTAACCAAGAGCTCTTGCTTTGCTTGGGTTGGTCTGGAATTAACACCTATAAAAACACTGAGAAATCAAGAGATATCCTCTGAATGAGACCACTCTTTACCTTTTCCACAAAGGAATAATCTGCACTCTCTCCACTTTCTGAATTTCCAGAAGAAATAGGGATCTGCACAAAAGCAAAGTGAATGCCTGTCTGGATAAGGCAAAAGAGATTCCTGTTGGTGAACAAAAGCATGTAGAAGAAAAGGCAGCAGCATCTGATGTGCATATGGAAGGAAACAGTTAAGTGGTTTCCATTATGGTCATTAACACCTCCCTTTTTCTATATTATTCCTCCTTACTTTCCCTATTTTCTCTTTATGCTATTTCTACTGTCTAGTCCAAAAAGGCTTATGACTTCTCTCCTAACACAGGGCTCACATAAATATTTCTTTCCTTTCTCTCTCTTGCTCTAAATTTCTGCAATGTGCTCTACTTCCAGCTGCGCTGGGAGCTTGCCAGGGCATTGTTGTTAGTGTGGAAGGCAGCTGGCTGCCAGCTCTACAGGGAGGACAAGTCACTCCGTGCCTGTAACTCCCATGCACACATCTCAACAGTGACGTGCTTGTGATACCCACTTGCAATCAAACACAGTTACTAGCTCATTCACAGCAGAAATCCTTGCTTACCTCAGTTGTAGCACTCAGTTTTTAATAAATCCATTTCTTCATCAAAAGGCTTTGGTTTATTCCCATAATGCACCCTATCATACCCCATAAAATAATTCTGGATGTATTGCTGATACATCTACACATTCACCCATGCAGAATATGCCTAATTCCTATAGCTCTGCATCATTACAGAATATAAATGTAATGAAGGAACATTCCTGAATAACGAAGCCGGCAAAATCAACATATAATGGAGAATTATAATGGAAAATTTTAACATCTCAGTTAGCAATATCTAACATCTCAGTTAGCAAGTGAATGAAGCTGGGGTAGAAATAGTAGGTGTAGAGGAATCAGTGTTTGCTAAATGGAAAAACCCAACTCATTTTGAAATAAAAGAGGCATCAAATTAAATTCTTAATTGTATAAAAACTTTTTCTGAGAGAAAGGAGAGAAGGGTTCCAGCTATAAAAGCTATAGTAATTAAAAGATTGTATTTTTTAATGAATTTATGAAAAATATTTACTTAACTTTCGTGGCAGAGGTTGCCTTCATTAAAAAATTCTGATTTTCACTTTATGAAGTTTCCAGAATTCTTTTATTTCCTTTGAATAACTTGAAGCCAGTAATATATATTAAATCTATATAATATATCAGTGATATATATTATATCTATATAATCATAACCCGAACTGCATTTCTGCTTTATAATGTATTCCCACACTCTGTGCTCAAAGATAACCGTTGCAAATGTTAATGTCAGAGTAAATTCTTGCTTATTCTTGAAAAAGGTTCAGCATAATTACTGAAGGAAACATGAGCAGATTCTTTTGTATATACTGAAACCTGAGAAAGAGTAGTTCATGTATCAAAAGCAACATATCAGAAAACTGTCTGTTCCCATAATTAGCCATTCTAAGTGGTTTTGTGAACACAAGGTACCCCCCATCCCCTTACCACAACAAATTCCTTCTGAGTAGAGTTGAGCAGGATAAGGACTGACCACTTGTAAAACTGTTGATGGGAATATTTAATTGCAATAGAACTCTAATAACTCATGTGGTTACAGGACTCTTCAAAGGGTTTATTTTCCATAAATAAATTAGACTATGGTACTACATTTTGATCATAGACCTGAAAGAGATACTGTGCCCATTGCTCCTAAACAAAAACAGTGAAAATTTTTACCTTCAAATAAAAAAAAATAACTCTTACAGAGAGCAACCTATGTATTACTTAAGATCGCCTGCACAAGGTACACTGTGACTTTGTGCATGAGAATGACTCTTCATTTCTATAGAAACTCAGGCATTTATGGACTTTCATTTAGAAATCATTCATGGTATTTTCTGCAGTGAATTAAACTGTGCTAGATTTGTTGCAAGGTACAAATATAGCATCTTTTCATATTAAAGACAGTCATATGCATGGGTTGTGACACAGTCTTACTGTCTATTAATTCATTGGTGTCAACCATCAGAAAAGGCCGAGTAGGGAGAAGCATCCAGGAAATAGCATTTAAGAACTATCTCTTTTAACTTTGTATTTCTAGCAACTTTTGTTTACAGAACACAGCGATAATTAATTAAAATAGCAGCTTGAAAGAGTTACAGTGAAAGTGAGCTGGATACAAATCATGACTTAATTTCATAGAACCGTGTGTCCTGCTGTGCTGAAAGGAAAGCAAAACAGTCATAGCATTAATATGGCAAAAGTTCTGATTATTTTTTATTTTATTACTGAACGTTCCTACATTTTTGTTGCTGTGTGGCAACAGTAGCAGGCGATACTAAAGCTACTTGAAAGGTTTTTTTAGCCAATGTTTGCTTCAGCATAATTCAATTTTTATTTGCTTGTTTTCAAATATTTACTGGTACTCTAAGACAGAGTTCTTGAAATTTTCAAAATTTGCTCCTCTTTCTTAGCAAGTGAACATTCGGGTGGTGAGTCAAATGTTCTTGCCAGAAAGATTAGGTCCAAAATCTAAACAGTGTGGGCCACATTATGCAATGAAATCTGAGATTTAGATTTTCTTTTTAGAAGATGTATCTGATGTTAACCATCATTGATAGGTATTAGTACTCCCTCAAGTTCTGATTTCCATCAAGTCTTCTTGCCCCAGTGCTACGATTTGTGCTGGTACACCAATCCTCTCTGCACTGTTGAGTTTGAGGTTTCCGTAGAGGTAGATCAGCACAAGCCCTACAACATGCAGGAAGAGTAGGGGTGGCTCAGACTTCATTTCCCATTATGCATAATCTCAAGTCATACAAATAACAGATTTGCTTGTCCTCACTAGTTTCCTCTGTATCACTTCGGGTACACAAGAGTCTGGATGTCTGTGACTGTGAACAGAGAAGAAGGGCTACGCTTGTGCACTACAGCAGCATATCAGGGCACCACGCAGGTAGGAAGAGGAGAGAACAGAGGACAGCATCAGCAAGCAAATATTTCAGCACAGTGCAGATGAAATTGCTTGCTCTACTTAACCCAATTACATGCCATTTCTGGCATGCCATCAGGCTTCTACAGCGGGCAGAGATTTTGTATCTTGTGGTAACACAGAAAACATAGATCTAAAGCAATTTTTCTTAATCAGTTCGCGTTCGCTTTTAAGCTTTGTACAAGCTCTGAAGTGGAACATTAACTGTATCATGAAATACGGCACTGCCAAAAGGAAGTTCATCTGTAAACCTGCCAGTCGGCAAGCTGAGAATATTTGGAAATGTAAAGTGTTGCCTTTGGGAGGGAAAGTAAGTGCTGAGATTTCTGGCGTGTGAAACACAGGTGAAAATCCAAGGCAATTCTTGAACTTTTGCCTTAAAAGGCTTTTATAGGTGACTGAAAATATAACTGTAATGTTCTATGAGACGAATTCTGAGCTGCAGAGGGGATCTTCTATTTTTCTCCCACTTTTTATTTGCTTCATGACCTCAGGCAAGACTGCAAATGCTATTGGGATTTATAAACCTCTCTCAAAAACATATTGACAAAAAGAGGGAAATGAGAAAAAGAAACTCACACTATAACATTTGAAAGAAGAAAAGGGAGAAAGGGAGTTAGTTTAAAAGATGCTCGGAGTAGCTGTAGATTAATAGCTGCAGAAGGATTTCTATCACAGAAAAAGATGAAAGCGGCAAGGCGCAACTCTAGCAGGACCTTTCTGTACTTCTAATCAACCAGATAATCCAATGTTCCTGCTACTGGCTACCCAAAAAAGTTTTGCAGCCACTCAGCAAAATGCACTGGGATCTCAGTCACCTTCTCATTTTATCTTTTCTTTCAGATAATTAAGCAATTTTAGCCATTATTTTAACTGACTGTTAAGAGGTCAAATTCTGGTGATCTTCCCGAGTGATTGCTAAAGGTTTTTCAAGAATGACAGATTAATTTTGCAAACAATGTCAAAATGTCAAAATCTGGTATAACTAAGAATTAGAAAAACATGGGAAACTAAAAAAAATCCTCCTGAACAGAAAAGTTAAAAATTTGTACAGTTTGGTTGGCTGAATTTTTTATTTATGAAAAGTTAAACTACTTCACTTAGGTTTTACTTTGTTTTTTCTGTCATATAAAACAATGCTGAAAAACTGAAACTAAATATTTCCAATCTAAAAGTTCTAAAATTATTGTTCAAACTATGCTGACATATTATTCCTATTGTTACTTTCAAAGGTAAGACAGTCTCTCAAAGTATTTCAATTGCTATGGAATTGTACATGCTGAAGAACTTTCTCTGACCCACTTTGACTGTTACCAGGTTAATTTTACAGCACCCATAGGTTGGTATGGTCACGTTTAATTTGTCTTTTAGTGTGGTAATGAATCTCAAAAACTAGAAGTCAGGTCTTAACGAGAGATGCTGCTTAAGATCTTAGGTAACTGTGCCCATAGAGCAAGTATGCCCCTGCCCAAGTGCTTTCTCTGCCCCTTCCCCTGACAGAAGGAAAGCATTGCCCAGCTGCTCCCCCAGTAAGCAGGCAGTGAAGGAGCAGAGGATACAGGAACAAATTATCTACTGCTGGGAATTAATGCAGCTTCACTGGAGTCACTGGAGCTAACAGATTTGTACCAGGAGGGAATCTGGCCCATGAAGTTGTAGGGAGGACAACACAGACATTTCCAGGGAGTAGCTCCAGGCACAGAGAGGGGTTTTGGCTCTTGCACATGGTGCTAAAATAATGTGTTCTATGATAAACCAACACTGGTGGCTTGTAAACTAGAAACATAAAGATCACAGCACACTGTCAAGATATTGCTGTGACAAATTTCTCCCTCAGTGACCTTGTTTGACAAAGTGGTGCTACAAAAACCTCCCAGTGAAGGATCTGCAAGTTGCATAAATATTACGTACATGTGATTATTTGGCAGTTAGAGAAACTGAAGCACAAACTTGCCATAGGTCACTGGAAGATGTGTGGTAATATTAGGAGCAGAAGCAAAGTCTCCTTCCTTCTCTGAAACTTTTAAATATAAACAAGATTATTAACATACTTCACGTAAAAATGAATGGAATGAGTTTAGCTCACAATATTGTGTCATTTATTTTCAGATCTGACATCTGCCTTTATCTGCTACTCCAATCCAAAGCCTTCATACTATATACGTGATTTTTAGATGAGGTCCTCAAGGTCATTGATTCTCTTGCTGCCTCAAAGCATAGAGTTGTCGTCGGGGTAAGGTTATTTGCAAATACTTTCTCTTGTACTATGCCACCTGCATCAAGTCAAAAAAAAAAATCCCTAAAGTAAGATAGAGTCTCAAAATGAAGATGACTCTGCCCTTATGGTGATTTGAGACCACAAAAGTACACTGGTGGTGTCATCTCCAATTTGCAGCACTGTAAAGGAGATCTAAAAGCAGGATCCATTTACCAGTTGACTAATCCTCAGGAAGATATTTGTAAGGGAATGGACTTAATTATCTACAAGACTTTCATGTCTAATTTCTATGACTCATTTCATATACAAAGGTGGTCTAGAAGGCAGTCAATGACTCAGAGTAGGTGCATCTCTGGCATATAAAATATCCATTTGTTCACCTTGCTAAAAATGTCTAGTAGCCTTAGGAAGTTTGCCTGCACCATCATTTCCAAGTTACATTACATCTTTCTCAATATTTTTAATGAAACATTTTAATGTCACGTTTTCACAATGGGATGTTCTGGACGCTGCTCAAAATAATAGGTGTGGTTTGGTTGTTTTTTTTTTTACTTTATTGAAAGCATAAATTACAACTTCAGGACCAGAATCTGGTTTTTTTTTAATGCACTTATACAGAAACTGAGCAGCTCTACTTAAGTTGGTAGCATGACTCAAGAGTGTCACTTTCTAATTCAGGTCAGAGGCTGGTGCACAAATTGTAGTGCTTTCATTCATATTAATTAAGTTAATCTGTTTTCACACAAATATTAGTGGGATCACATTTTAGACCTCTATTTCTGTTATTTTTACTAGAGTTATAAATGAAAAACATAGGAAATTAAAATGTGTTAGATTTGCTTCCTAAAGCAAATGGGTTTTTTTCAGCTTAAGCAAGAAGCCTTTCTTTGTCCTGCATTTGCTTCAGAATTAGATTGTGCTCAACATACATGCATGAAGAGCCTTGCATACAGTCCCCAAGGAAGTATTCACTCACTTGAAATCTTGAATCGGTGCAAAAACTATTTTATATCAACATATCTGCTCAGAAATAATTCACAGTCAGTCTCTTACCTGCTGAGTAAGATCTTCCTTTTTGTTCATGTCCACTTCATTCTAGTTCAGGTCACCATTAGAAATGGCCTAGTGAAAATCTAGCAGAAAGACATCTCGTATTTATAGGCACAGATACAATAAAGGTTATTTGAAACAGAATTGCTGTAAAGTTCTTTTCCCAGAAGGCCACACAGATGATGAACCATAAAGAGCAACCTCAATGTGTCATGGTCAAGAGCACCAATTTCTGGAACAGCGTTAAAGTAACAAACTGACAAATGCACATTACTAGCTGCCTGCCTGCCTGGAAACAAAGACAACTGAGTATAAAACTGTTTTGCTCAACTTTTCTCCTCACAAAAGGCTTTTGTCCTGTAACAAGCCATTTCTGTTCTGGAATAGAAGCTATTGTTAGGCTCCTTAGAGGTAAAACCTATATTGGGCATTATAACAACACTATGTTATTGAGGCACATGGACAGGGATTTGAAAGGCACTGCACACTGCAAGAACCACATGTAGTACTAGCCTGTTATTCTAGGTGCTTGTATGTTGTTAATTAATATTGGTGGATCTGGTTGTATTAGAATTGGGGTGATGGGTCTTTTTTTTTGCATTAGATCTCTAATAATATTTCAAATATTAGATAGTTAATTTTGTGTTTCTTATGCTTTTTTATTTATCTGGTTTCATATGAATTTAAAGGATTGTGTTCAACTGACGCTTCATTCTTTCAAGTTCCTTTAGCTGACATAACATTACAGGATAAGCACATCGTGTGTGTGTACAGTAGCCTTTCCTGACAACTGGTCACTCATTAAACTCAAGTAAGCATCATGTTAAGAATGTCATTTAAACTTGAAAAAATGCAGGTTTGGCAATTTTTTATACTTCTAAAAAAATTTTTTTTTTAAATTGAGTTTGTTAAAATTACCCCATCAAAATAATGACTTAGGAGGTTAGGTGCTACAGTTCATAAAATTCTTAAGCATTTCCAGTGAAACTCATAAATACAGATGCCCAAGTCCCAGGCTATTATTCTGAAAATCCTTCCTCATCTTGGAGGCACTAAAAGGCCACAGCTCCTACTTTTGTGACTCTGCCTGGGCAATTTCTGTAACTGTCCCTGTTCTGAACAGCCCCACTTGTCACAGAGTACAGCAGGCAACAACTGAAATTTTATCAGCATTCAAGAAGTAGGCTTACTCACAAGACTTTACATTTTGTCAAGCAGCACCCAGCACACTCTATAGGACTGGGCTTCTGCAAGACAAATAGGATAGAGGTCAGCATTTTGCTTGCAGAATACTTTCTCCAAAAAGTTGCCCTCAGACTGTCATCACACAACAGTTAGCACAATTACACAGACACCTTTTTAGGCAATGTATAGGCGTCATAGGCCTACAGCTTCCCATGGCAGAGTTGCTTCTCAGTCTATGTTGTGCTGAGCTGTACCAAGAGGAGAACAATTCTGAGCAGGAGTACTCAGACTCAAATAGTCTGAGAAGCAGAGGCCAGGCAGAAACAGGACTTCTTACTCCCCATTTTTTTTCACATTGGATGTAAGCCTAAACAACCTTAGCTCATATTTTGAAAAAGACATACTTCAGGTTAAAAAATCTCATTCTTCAGAGCAAGAAAAATATTCTTCACAATAAGAGTGGTCAAACACTAACACAGGTCACCCAGAGAGACTATGGGATCTCTGTCCTTAGAGATATTGAGAACTTAACTATACAAGGCCCTGAGTAACCTGGTACAACTTCAAAGTTGGGCCTTATTTAAGTGGTAGATCAAACCTGATGACTACCACAGATGCTATCCAGCTTAAATTATTCTGTGATTGTACATCTGACTCATTTATGTGTATTTTTAATGAACTTCACTACATTTTTGCAAGTACAAAACATCTCTACTATACTTTGCATTCTGTTCTACTCTGGTCTGCTAAACAGAACATAAAGGAAAGAAAGAACAGCTTGTGCCTTAAAGAGTATGGCTTTTGAGGCATTAGTCTGGCAAACACCATTAGTAATGAATAATCTTTTCATTAGCACTGGAAGGATCAGCTATTTCCATCTCAAGTGACAATTAGATCCTAAAAACAGTGTTGTTTTGTTTTTTTGTTTTGTTTTGTTTTGTTTTCTGGACAGAGTGAAATAGGAGAAGGAGAGGGTTCTCTGCCAATGACATGCCTGCGAGAGGCTGCTGGTTTCAGTTTGCTCATCAGAGAAACTGAGAATCTGATCCAGAAACTGGTGGAAGCCCATTTCACATGTACCACAACAGAGAGACTAATACAAAGAGCACAGCTTGTTCAGTAATACTGATCATCTTCCCACCTTTGGCAAATAAGATAAATCGGGTCAAATCTATTGTATCTGCATGAGAAATATCCAGGTTTTTATAAATAAACTAGCTTTTATATATGGATTCAGAAAGACATTTTCTGTCAATAAGCTTCTGCAAAAACCTGCTTTCACATGGTTGTGGGAGTACCGCTTCATAAAAACAAACCTCTCTACAGTCTTTCTCCAAAAAAAAGCCCCAGAGAGGAAGGCATCCTAAGAGGGAAAAGTATTCTGTTAGTATCCAATAGAGAGAAGGGAAATAAAATGAACAGGACCATGTGTATTTTACATTTATCATTGAATTCCACATGAAAGGTATTTCTGTTAAAAATAAGTGTATTATAAGGTACAGAAAAGTCTATAACAGTGGAGAAGTCTTTTATAACCGTACTTACTTGTGCCCAGTGTACATTGCCATTGTTAAATGAAGTAACAGTTTCTAGCATCAAGATGCAAAATTAATAGGCTTAGAAAATTAAGGTGGACAGAAGATTTTTATGTTGGTCGCCAAATAAAGGGTCAAAGAGCATGGAGTAATCACTACTGCTTGATCAGGGATGCACCTGAGAGAAACATCCACACCACCCCCAGCCCACTGCCCTTGGTTCCTGGCAGACGGATGGGCTGGAGCAGAGGTGACTCTCAGGCTCTTCCTTTTTCAGTTATTTGTCCCATCTTCCCTCCCCGCCTCCATTTCCACTTGATTACAGAAGCACCTTTTCCAGTATTTAATACCTTCAGGTAGATGTATCAAAATTTATTTCATCTTCCTTGCTAAGAAGCCTTGAGATGGTTTTATTGTTATCATTAGCATAACTCTGTGCTAAAAATGTTTTTCCAGCTGGCTATAAAATCGTGTTTAACACTGTTGTTAGTAAATCTCGTTCAAGACTGTGTATTATGTAGTCTAATATTTTGGTAGCATGTACTGGGTTTGCGTGGCCAGCTTTTGGTAGCGGCCACATATCCAACAGAGCCAATGTGAGACGGCTCCAAGATGGACTCAATGCTGGACAAGTCTGAGCCCATCAGCGACGGTGGTAGCACCTCTGGAATAACATATTTAAGAAGGGGAAAAAAACTCTGCACAACGGCAACTGTAGTGGGAGAGAGGAATGAGAATATGTGAGAGGAACAACTCTGCAGACACCGAAATCAGTGAAGAGGGAGGGGAGGAGGTGCTCCAGGGGCTGGAGCAGAGACTCTGCTGCAGCCTGTGGTGCAGCCCATGACGAAGCAGGCTGTACCCCTGCAGTCCATGGAGGCCTACAGAGGAGCAGACATCCATCTACAGCCCGTGGAGGACCCCACACAGGGGCAGGCGGATGCCCAAAGGAGGCTATGATCCCATGGAAAGCCCACATTGGAGCAGGCTTCTGGCAGAACCTGTGAACCCATGAAGAGAGGAGCCTACACTGGAGCAGGTTTGCTGGCAGGACTTGTGACCCCGTAGGGGGTCTGTGCTGGAGCAGTCTGTCCTGAAGGACTGTACCCTGTGGAAAGGATTCAGGCAGGGTCAACCCAGCACATAGCTATATGTTCCTTGCAGCATCACTGTAAAGGGAGCCTCAGTACAGCCCACAAGGGTATTTTCTGGAGGAGAAGCAGAGATTTACACAAAATGATCCTTTTCTTTTAGAATGTAGAACTGATCTCATGAGTTTGTGTAATTATTTAATTGAAATATGCTGGGTTTCAACCACAGTTTATCAAACATTAATCTAAAAACTTTGGAAATATGACACAAACCAAACATCACAAAAGCGATCACTTAATACTTTTACTACAGATACTTTGTATGTACTTTCACTATGATGAATAAGTGGTAATGTGAAAGTGCAAACTGCTTATTATCCCATTAGCAGCTAAAAGGGAGATTCAGCTCCTCTGATGACAGCCAGTGCCACAAATAACTGCCAGTTCAGGGGAGCTCTCTGCTGGTGAGCTGCCAGTAATCTTAATACATACAACTTCGCCATCGTCATGGCTTAGAACTACTTCTGATCCCAGCTACTGATGTCAAGCATTTTTTTTTTCAGTTATTTGCCAAAACAATGGTTAAAATTATTACTGCTTGTACTCTCCTCCCATTCAAATTAGTTTTCAGAAGAGGAAAGTTCTATATACTCTGAATTAACATATTTTTAAGCAGCAAAGAATCAGGCCCCAAGGCATCCACCAGGAAACTTTTTTTCTCCCCACGAGTGTATGTTACCTTCAGCTGTTAATTTCCGTGGGTCCCCTGAAATGCCTAAATCCGTCAAAAGAAACTTCAGAGGATACAGATTTTGTATATGGGATAGGTCTTGGATAGTGCCTAATGCTTCTCGGGTTGGAGAAAGTGAGGATTACATCTTGTAATCTGCTCATAGGCATGGAAAATTTCTCAGAATAATTTTATCACTTTTTTAATCATGTAAATTTTATGTGATGCGGCCACTCCCATTTCAGATCCTGTCAGACATGCCAAAAGACACCTATTCACCCTTACTGGCTTCAAAAGTAGTCCTCTCCTTAAAGACAGCTAAAGTAGGTAGCTAAATGTTAGCAGAGAAAATGGTGCAAATCTAAAATTGTTTCCTCCCATTTCAGAAATCTTAAAAATAAAAGGGCTTTTAAAGACTAATAGTACTCTTATAACATATGGAGATTTCCAAAACTGTTGCCAGCTGGCTAGTGCCAAATAATATCCATACTACAGAGTACTGTACAGATATACAAGCTAAGATGGATTTTTACAGGCTTATCTCAGGAGCTTCTGAGAACAAAGACCTTTGGGTTTCCCAGTTCCAAGGATGGCAATTACACGGCCAGCAAAAGGAGATATTTACTAAGTCTCTCCCTCACTACTATAAATCTATAAAATTTGGTACTAATACCTAAAGGCTGTGTTACAAACCCAAAGGAAAAATTAGAACATCAAAATCTCTTCAGGAAAATCTAACCTGATGTGTTATTTCACCAACAGGATATACTTCTGGTTTTCCCTTTAACCCCGTGTCTTGCCATCATTATTAAACAACATTGTAGTTTGTCTTGCACAAAACTATCTTTTTCTTCACTATTTCTCCACAGCTGACATAAAATAGTATTCAACATCAAGATTTGCAAAAGATTTTGAATAGTTAAATTCCAGTTTATATTGCCACCTAGTAAAATATAAAAATAGAAAAATGATTAGACCTTGGATCCTTACTCAGATACTGTAGCTATCTTTCTGCTAGGTCCTCATTTAGAATTTTTTCATATGATTTTTCTTGCCCACTTTCTCACAAGTATGCCTTCACTATGCATGATTGCATTTATCCAGTATCCCTCATTTATTGTCCAGTGATTTATACTCCAGTTAGGTAGCTATGTACGTCACAATGAAGCACTGCTTACTTCTTTATTTGCAGGTTCCAAAAGGTAGGCACAAAAGGTGCTCACAGACAAAGATAGGACTGAAAAATTGGCCTAAGATGTGTTAGAAGTTAATGAAGTTAACTTTTACATCAATGGCATGTATAAGAAATATTCTCAACAGGTAATAAGCAAGTATTTTATACTCATAATAAATACAGTTGTCAAAAAGGTTGATTATTTGAAACTGTAGCACTATTTCTGCTTCAAGTGACGCGTTAATACATGCTTTCTGTAATTTCAGCATTAAAATTAAGTGCCAGACCTTATTACACCTTTCCCAGGTTTTGGTCTTTTATATATCAAATGTGCAAACAAAATGTAAGGACTTTTTATTTATCTTACTTTTGTCAACAGATTTGATTTTTTTTTCTATATTGAAATTTTTAAATTACTTTTCAAATTATCATGAACCTCTGATGAGGGGATCATGAAGAGGCTATCAATCCATGAGTCACAGTGATAATCTCACACAAACAGACAATCCCTTGTGAATTTGTATCATTCCTAATAAGAGGAATCAAATATTTTTTTCATCTTTTCCATTGCTTCCTCTGTCCTATTAAGTGATTGGAAATTATACAGTTTCTTTTATCTTTTGCTTTATTTTTTGCTTTCATTCTCTGTCAAAAATATAATTTCTTCCCCAGTCTGGAAGCTAGACTGTTCTTCATATATTAAATAGAGCCTTGCACTGAAAGTCTTTCCTCATAGGCCAGCTTTTACTTGCAAAGCATATGCCACTGTATTTGCTCCTGCATACAGCTGTCACTGTAACAGAATTTTTAAAAGTTACAGAATAATGTTAGGGGTCTTAGACAGGTGATGAAGAATATTAAATTGGAACCAAAATAGGACCACAGCTAGAACAAGAATTCCTGTGCTCCTAGTTCTGCCCAATACACCTTCTTCCTCCTCCTCCTCCTCCACCACGGTGGCAATGTATGCTCACGCCCCTGGCAGTCACACGCTGCCACAAGGCAGATGCCGCAGGGGGTGACTAGCAGCAGAGCTGCACAGCAGCTAGAAAGTTGTGTCCGTCGTTTCCCATGACTTTTCCCAGCATGGCACCGGGTGGGAAGGCTGCCTTGCAACTTGTCACACCTACCCCACGCTGAGGCACAACCTGTGACAAGGTCTGGGAGGGAGACCAGCAAGCAAGGCGCAAGACACTCCTCTCAGTGAACCTTATGGCTGCACCTGACCCTGCAGGCTATAATTAGCAATTAATCTGGATTAAATTAAATCCAGGTAAACCTTGAATTTCTAATCTTGCAAAATATGTCATGTGAGCATTAGTAACAGTATTCCAGTTTTACAGCTATGCCTGTAATGCTGTCTAGCTCTGACGCACTCTCTGAGGTGAACTGGAGGAAGCTGCGCAACAGAAACCGCACAACAGAAGCACCAACACCATCTTCTGCGTCAGCTGGGGTTTTCCAGATTAATGGAAATTCCTGGCAGATGTAACAGTTTTTACTTGACTCATCAACACAGCAGTGTCACAGGCTGCATAAAGCAGCATCCTGCATAAAGTCTTGATAATTCATTCCAGAACCCTGCTAATTTGTGAGGCCGTGAACCCATACTGGAAGGAGGTTAGATGGTTACCATCTGCTGTCAGCACGACCATGACCAGTGCATCATGATTAAAACTTAGGAAGGGAGTTTAGATGTGCCTCCGACACATCTTCCAAGTTCTCCCAGGTTAAACCAAGCAGCAGACTGCAGGCTGCCGTTGAAATGCATTAACACTATGAGGAGAGGTGCTCCACAGCAATACAGCAGTAAAAGGAGAAACATCCTTCAAGCACACCTGGAACAGACCGATTCAACCTCCTCGCAGTGTGCAAATATGTCAGCCTGCCTGGTACATGACTTGTCAAGTATTTTTGCCGAGGAGCTAGCAGCAGTTCCATAGTATACAATTACGCAAATCACTTACAGTAACCACTTATATCATAGAAAAATTATGAAATTTAGTTTGTTATCTGATACCATTAACAATATTCATGCAAGTCATTCTCCAGTTCTGAATTTTCTAATTGCCTGTCCAAAAAAAAAAAATATATATATATATATATGATCAATAAGGATAAAATATCTGCTACTTTAATTTGTACTTACAAATTGGTAAAAGTCAAAGAAATAAAACTTTTTAAAAGTACATATTTGCCCATATTATGCACTTATTTTTAAATAAATCTTTTTATCTGCTGACTTTAGGGTCTTTCTGAGGTAACATTTGGAATCTTAAAACAAATCTAAGGGAATTATCTTTAAGATTATCTCTGGAACAATTTTTAGCATTTTATAGATGGAAAAGAATTCTGTACTGGGTGATTATGCTTAATTTAAACTTTTGTAGATCTGCTGATTAGAACCTGACCCCAGCTTTATTAGCCTAATTACCTAGGTCTTTTAATGTGTTTCTGCTATTGCACCATAACTGCAGTATTATTTATTTTTGTCTCCTCAGCAAATCTGTCCACTATGAAAATAAATTCTCTTTTATGCTATTTGCATACAGAGAACACTCTAGTTTACTTGTTGTACCCATACGTACTTACTTCCTTTTCCCTAGTAGATCATTTGAGTTTTTCAGACAGAAAGGAGCACGTACTTTTCATTTGTTCAATAAAGTATTGTGCTGTTTTGTTTTTTGGTTTTTTTTGTAGCATGGGGGTTGCTACAGTGGCAGCTTCTGTGAGAAGCTACTAGAAGTTTCCCCTTTGTCCGGTGGACGTGGTCAGATCTAAAGCAGCCCCACCACTGGCCAGGGCCAGGTCAATTGTTGACAGTGATAACAGCTGCAGACATCAAGGTCAGAGAAGAAGGAGGGCTAGGAGTAATGTTGCTCCCAGCTGAGATTCCTCTGCAGCCCTTGGTGCAGCCCATGGTGAGGCGGGTTGTCCCACTTCAGCCCACGGAGGCCCACAGAGGAGCAGAGATCCACCTGCAGCCCGTGGAGGACCCCACATCGGGGCAGGTGGATGCCTGAAGGCGGCTGTGGCCCCATGGAGAGCCCGTGCTGCAGCAGTCGTTCCAGAGAGACTGCACCCTGTGGAAAAATGGCCCACGTTAGAGCAATTTGAAGAAGGACTGTGGCCTGTGGGAGGGACCCCACGCTGGAGTAGAGGAGGAATGTGAGAAGTTCCTCTCCTAAGGAGGAAGGAGCAGTGTAAAGTGGTAAGTGATGAGCTGACCATAACCCCCATTACCTCTTCCCCACTCTGCCGCTCAGGGAGGGGAAGGAAGGAGAGATATTTGAAATTAAGTTTAAGCCTGAGAAGAGTGAGAGGTGGGGGGAAGTTGATTTTGTTCTCTCTCATTATCCTGCTTTGGTTTTATTAATAATAAATCAAAATAGTTTTCCCCAAGTTGAGTCTGTTTTGCCTGTAACAGTAACTTGAATGATCTCTCCCTGTCCTTATCTCAAACCTCGAGCTTTTTGTTATATTGTCTCTTAATATAACATATTAACATATATCTCTTAATCCTACATATCACTAGTGAGGGACTCTTCTAGACAGAGGGAGCACCAGGTCTAATCTCTGCCTTGGTAAAAATGATGTCTTTTATGTTGAAGTTGGTTTCTACCTAGCTTTTCTGCCAGACAGGTTTTTAATTCTATTAGAATAGAATAGATGGTGTGGGATCTCTTCCCTTTGGATGATATTCCTTCAACCCAAGGGGATTACACTGTGGCCTCAGTCACACTAGAGGGAACTCAATGATATCTACAGTATTTCGCTGAAATGATTTGGATGACATTAGTAACTACACTGTAAACCAAACCATTCAGTATTTTAAGTGGCTATATGAAAACCATGCATCAATGGCCTTTCTCTTCTAGTCTGCATAAGCTCTGGTCTGCGAGAAGCAAGGGAAAATCAGGAACTCATTCTAGGTTTAGTTGCACTTGGGCATAAACAGTCTTAAAATGCTTTCCTAATTAGGACAAGAAAACTAAACCAATCATAAGAATACAGGAGCAAAATGATCACAGCTCTAAAAATGTAAGCTTAATTGTATGAGTTTAACCAAAATTAACCTCCAAAATCTATATTTTTCTAGGGAACACTGAAACTGATCTAACTACTTACTGCATCATTGCTTTAGCTCCTTTGCTACTCACACACCTGAGTTTCCCTTCAAGAGAAGCAAGGTCAAACAGAGGGTGACATGCACTCGCTTCTTGTCCTGACACAGAGTCAGGACGCAGCCAGGAGCACACCCAGCAACGAGGACTATGAGCAGTCGGCAGGGCATTCTTATCTCACAGTTAGTTATACCCAAAAAGGAGCATTTTTAGCCTCATAAGTGTTATATAAGGAGTATGGAGTACTAATCTATCTAAAAAGATGACTTAGGCAGAAGAGGGGAAAAAAAAAAAAAACTATACTGAATTGGGAAACTATTGAGCGTAATACTCCTCAATTGCAAGTGAAGCTTTCTGTCCCAAACCAATCATTGTGACATAGACTGAGAAGACGACATGCTCTGCATTGTATGTGAAAAGAAATCCTTCTGTTAGATCTTATAGTCTGGCACAACAGCCATCTCTGCTGTACCAGGGTCAGATGAACTATGGAATGATGTGGGTGTGTTGAGCAAAATATAAACCCCTGTCAAACCGGCTGGTTTAGCAACAAAAAAGCTAATTCTTTCTGTGTGAAGGAAAAAGCTACTTACAGTGCATATTAGTGGGGTAAATGACTAAAAGGTCATAGCTGTCTCAAAACCCCTTTCATCTAATGATTTGTATGTTTAGATGATACTGTACCCCTTTTATCTGCTACCCATGTAACAACTGAATTTTTTATTCAAGTCCTGTTCCCAGTTATCTGAATATTGTGCTTTTCCATCCATCTTCATGTTTCTATAAAGAGGCACTCAAAAGACCCAAAGAATATCACAGTAATTTTTAACATTTAATATAATTCTACTCATATAAAGGGAATTTTTGCCACATAAAGCAATGGTTGTCCCTAAGCCAGTTAAAAGTGCTCAGGCTTTTAGATACAGGGATAAACAGTAACCTTTATGATTGCAAGGTTGAGCTCAGGGAATTAACTGTATGTTTTTGATAGCTTTAATGAAAGTTGTGTAACTAAAACAGTATTCAACTCTCTACAATCATCACACGTGAGCTTGGGGAAAGGGAGCAAGAGGATCAGCAAAAAGATGTGACTTGCAAGTTAATTAAAATATACATCCACAGTCACAATATTTGTCCTTTATTGATTCATAACTATGCTTGGGATGTTTTTTTTAATCAAGAATTCTTACCATAATTCTAGAAAAAAAAAAAAAAAGCCAAAAAACCCCTAAGTGATACAGACACTCAACCTCACCCAAACCACTATAATTGAATGAGCTTGCTTGATTACATGGAAAAAGGTAAAGAATTATATAGCCCATTTACATGAGTTAAAAGGCAAGGATACTATGTCTTGTAAAGCGCTGTATCAAACAGCTCAGCTTATATCAAATCTACAGTTTCCATACTGATTATCCAAAAATGACCTAAGAAATAGAGTGTCATTCTTCAGTGTAGGTACCTGATCTCTTTTTGCCTTTATAGAACTTCAAAATCTCTTTTCCTCTTGCAGAAAAGATTCTTTAAAGCACATTTCTGTCTCAGCCAGAGCTGAGGCTCAATACCCAAAGTAACAGCAATGCAGAAGAGGTAAATTACTGCAAACCATAATACACACTCTGAAAATCTGAGTTGGCTCCGTTAGTGCAAATGACGGTGGCACTAAGCACACATAAAGGTGTAGATCAGTGACTGGGCTGATCATGGCTAAGTCTACAGCAATGTAGGTAGAAAACGCATAGTTAAGGACACAAGAGAGCTGCTACTCTGTTAGGCTTCCTCTAAGTCATTTTCCCTCATTTCTTCTCAGCAGGCGGAGTACCTACTAAATTCTGCTGTCTTCACCTCCAGTGGTGTTTGAAAATGTTCTCAGGTGATAGATGAATCCAGCTGAAGACAGGAGAGCTCCACGAAGCTAAATCTGAGAGATTTTTGGTCAAACATTTTCTGTATTTTATGTTTTAAAAGCTTAATTTAGTTCAAAACATATTGATAAAGAAAGACCAGAATAGAAGTGAATCTTGTAGGAATGAGACCTTTTCAGTCATCCCATGGAAATGTCTGGCAGAATAGCCTTCCAGATAACCAGGCAAAAGGGATAGAAAAATACTAAATTTCTAACCTTTCAATCCCAACTTGTAATTTAACAATGTCAAATAAATGGAAAATAGTTGTAATGTTCTCTATTTACATTAGGTGGCACCATCCTCACAGATTTACGGTTTACATCAAAAAGCTGTAGAACATTCATTCTGAATATGAGTATGACACATCTTGATACAGTCGGTACTTGATTTGCAACTAATAGGAACATCTTACTTTATTTAGACAAGAAAAAGTACTTAGTTTCGGCATAAAAGAAATCTCCATTACTGAAGAAAAGCTGCAAGGAATAGCTAGCAGGAAAGTAGAAATGCCGAGGGATTTACTAGTAAACCTTGCTTTGTAATAGGCTTATTATTAAGCCTGCAATGCACTCTCCGTCTCTAAACAGGTTCTGTTCCCAGAAAAATAATAGCTAAAGCCCACTTATGATTCAACTTATTTAGCTGGGTTATGATAATTTGCCAGGACTTATATTCTTCAGTTGTTAAAGGAAGGAATTTCTCAGAAAAGTTGACTGAAGTTGCCAATTTTGTAACATTCATCACTGTGTAACAGTGCAGTTCGCCCCGTGTTAAAATGAAATTAGAACGTTTAAAACACTTTTAGAAAAGGAATGAAGGTGGGGGTAAGTGATGACAGCAACCAACTTCAAATTCAATTAAAATCAGCCTCTTCCCAAATCACCTACATGTCAGGCAAGGCATGGACTTATGGCAGGAATATCCAGTGCCTCTAGGTGGTACCCCAAAACCTATGGTGATATGTAAGGTAATATGCCTCTGAAGAAAAGAAAGCTTTGTATATTCTTAAACACATTTCTGCAAAATGTTTCACTCTGATGTACTTCAATACTTTGGTAAGTGTTCCAGCTGGCTGTAGTCCTAACTATTTCCATGCTGTTAGTCTTCCATCACAGCTGAAAATCTCATTAGGAAGAAATTCTTACAAGACTCATGACACTAGTGTTCCTGTTCTTGAGGAGAACTCTTGGAAACATCGTACTTGAAAGATTAGGGTTTAGCTTTGCCAAACTTGAAAAAATAAATACAGTCAAACAGATAGAAATAGAAGGTTGGGAACTGTCTAAATATTTCAGGAACTCATAAGGGATGTGACTTTCTATTTCATTGCTCCATCTCTAGTTTAAAACCTTAGCAGGTCATGCAATCAGTTTAAGTAAACTTTCTGTCACAGCCTAGAGGAGTTAGGCTCAAATTTGTAAAGGCAAATAGATGCTATTTGAAATTTTCATCTACACATCTTGTTGCTCTTATTGCTGATTATCCTCTGATACCAAATTTCTCCTCAGTGCAAGCTCAGGCCATTTATCAATGCTCACAGAGACAGGTGGCCCAAACAGCCTGCGACTTAAATGGGAGTAAGATAACAAATTTTTTTGTTTAAAAATTTCCTAAGGACCCCATATGCAATTTTATATATCAGGTAAAAACAGACTCTGATTCCGATTACAACTAGTGCTAGTGGGAGGGCTTTTCATAAGCTTTAAGATTTGACACAGTAATGTTAAATATCTTTCCACTCTGTTTATATCCAGATTAAAAAGCTATGATAATTTGAAGTTACGATTCAGGGTAGGTGATTTAGCTAAAAAGCATGTTAAGGTATGGAAGACTCTGAATAATGGAAGGCCTTAACTATGTCTTGGGATGAGAACATGCAGTGGCCATGCAATTGTCATCAAATGCATTATAGTATTTCAGTCTCAGGTAAGACTGGACTGATTACAAGACACACTGTTTTCTTGCTCAAATTGGTACTTCAGAGCTGAATTAAGGATGACTGATCTACTTATTAAAAAAAAAAAACTTGGCTCAAATAACAGCATCAAAAGTCAGAAAATATTGCAAGAGAACAGTATACTTTTTCTATTGCTCTCAAGCAAACTGCATTGGTATCAATGTTAAAGAGTTTTTAAAGAACTGCAGCAAGATCTTGCTGAAGATACTTTTAGACAGTGGAGGTTACCAGGTCACTTTAAAGTGCCTTTCTGAGTTCCTTCCTACTACCTGTAAGGGGTTTTATGTAGCAGATGTAATGGGATTTTCAGCACCTCATTAAGTCAATTGGAGAATGGAAGCACCCAGCTGCCTAATATACGGCATTTATAAAAGTTACAAGCAATCTGGATATGTCTTCAGTAGAGCAAACCACAGTAGCCCCGGAAAGTAGATTTACTCCCACACACCTGTGCATATCTTACACACTTACCAAGGTAATAACAGCGTCCATACCTCGAAGGAGGAGGAAAGAATCAGAGGCTTTTTCTGTAGTGTACTATTACTAGGACTGTATCTGCAACTGTAGAAAAGATGCTTGGCTATAAAAAAAACAACCATATGAGTTAAAAGTAGTTAATATGTACAGCAGCACATACTACAGCAGAGAATACAGTGAATGTTTATCATCCTCGTTCTGCAATTTTGCACATTAATATTAGTGGATTCCACAAATGCCATTTATCATTTGTCATACATGCAAACATCCTCAAAGTTGAACCACTGAATTAAATACTCATTATCTATAATAGGAAAGGAACTGGACAGAGTGAAGGTAAGTGTGCTGCCTCTGATGCCTTATAATACACATACTTAGCATTTCTACCCTATCCATTGGAATACCACTGAGTCAAAGCTACACAAATAGATTTATACATTTATAGATTTATATATTGTCATTACTGTGAGGTGCCAAATCTCCACTTCTTTGCTACTGAATCTGTGGAATTTAGAAGAGGGTTTTTTTCCAATTATCCATATAGAAGGTTGATCCAGTCAAGCATAAGGATGCTAGGTGTAGGAGCCCAAGGTAAAAGTCTTTATAAAAACAGCAAAGAGGAACCTGACCTTGTAATAATGACACAGTGACTTTACTGCTGCCAGGCTACACCTGCCTAGGAAAAGGATTAACACAAAGAGTGGAACAGGTGCTCAAGCACTTCATCGGTGTGGTGAGTGTTTGCAGTGTGACCATTCTCTTTCTCTGAGATGTGGGAGAGTGAGAAGAAACTTCTGCTCAAGGACAACTGCTCACAGTGGAGTGCCAGAGCCTAATATCCCTTGCCACGTTCTGTCCCAGGATCTGCACGTTCAAGGAGATGTTGGGATAGCTACGGAGAGTCAATGTTGCCTCCTTAGTCATTCTAGGAGAGAAAGAACAGGCCAAAATTAGTGACAATGACACTTTGTAACAGTAGGAATTGCTTTTATAAATTAGGTAAGTTTTTATAAACGGGTTCTTAGAAGCTAGGTAAAAACACTGTTACTAGTCATCAAAATCATTGGTCATTACCTATGTAAGCTGGATTTATAACCATGAATTTTAGGCAGAAAAATCATCATCTCACTATTTATCCTCCATGCTAACCAAAATTTCCACTTTAACTCTCTCCCAAGATATACCAATATACAAATAATACTGATTAGTAAAAATATATTTTCCTGATGTTTTTGACATTAAAGTAATAGTTGGATATTTGATATGGAATGACGTAAATATATCAGGTAAAGCCCCAGAATAAACACAGTTGAAGTACAATTAAACTTCATGCAGTGTACATAAATCTTTATTCATTAAAATAAGAAAATTTTGTTAGATACATCCTACAGAAACTAAGGATCATTGCAAGCTTCATTATGCAAGATGACTGTCCACTGCCTTCCCTTCTCCCATGTAGATACACAAGAAAGAAGGAAGGCCTACCAAAAGAAAACCCCACCACTCAAAATATGCAAATCCCTCCTTGCCAAGAAGGTAAAAAAAACAATGAACAACTTGCAATGGAAGTAAGCATGCTGACTGAATTCCTTGACCTTGTGATGCTTATTGCAGGGTTGGAGTAATAGAAAAAAAAAAATCTTTATTAAGCCATACAGAAGACAGAAACATTATAAAGGTACAGAATTACCATTTTTAAAGTTTCCAAATTAGGAAAGCAGAAGTTAAATAATACTAAAATTAAAGTTTTTTATGTAGATTTAATTCAATGTCCTGGTGTGCATATAGTACATAACATCCTTTGCACTTGCAGATAACAATCCTAACTTTTCCCTTTATGTTTCCACAGGTATTTGTTTGTACCAAGAAAAAAGAGATTGTCCAGCAGCCAGAGATAAATATTGTCTGATAACTTTTCTGCTATTTCTTCTTTAAGATTTCCTCTTCTTTTCCTCTTATAACCTCTCTCTTTCCATCATCTGTCTCTCCTTCCATAATTCAAGGTACTATGCTTGTTTCCTTGTTCTTCTAGTCCCAGCCTATATTCCCAGCATGTTTGCTCTAGTCTCTTCACCCAGTCAGCCCTGTTCTCTTCTCCCAGGCTTCTCACTCTAAAACATAGGGTCCTACCCTTTCCACAGTCAGTCTCCAGAAAATCTTTAGGTTCCTTTATGCAACTGTGCCTTATTCTTCTCTTTCTTCCCCACAGACCCTGTTTCACAAATCTCTGCAATTTCTGAGTTCCTCCAAAGTCATTGTTGGAACCATATTTACTGTGTGGGGAAAGTATACATAACACATCTGGTCAGCTAAGAATAAAGTAACAGTGTAAACAATGAAGTTTGCAGTGATCCTTATTTTCTGTAGGAGACACCTAAAAAGTCTGAAGTTACAGCTTTCTCACAACTTTCCTGAATCTGTATGAATTGCAGTTGACATAATTGTTAAGATTGCAAAAAAAAAAAAATTGGGAGTATTTTCACAGGTGTGATGGAAGGCTTATTTTTGACATGAGAGCTATCCCTCTGCCGAACTTTAAATCCCTGCTTCAAAGCAGGGTGGTGCTCTAGAATTTTATAGAAAAGAGCTCACAGTATTAACATAAGCAAAGTGGCACTTTGTTCCTAGGCTCATTCACCGAAGGAGCTGAATTATTTGGCTGAAATATTACAGAATCCAGCCAGGGGCACAAGCAGGCTATGAAAAGTTTTGGCTTAAACTCAGTGCTTCAAAAAGGTATAAACAACTAAAACCAGTATTGTATAATGGGAATGGAGGCTGTCCTCACTCATGCCTTCACTGGTGCATAATAAGTGGCATTGCTGGCACCACGTGTAATGGACACAGAGTTCTGATCCTGCTTCTTTTCTTTCCGTTATTGCAGCAGGGAAAAGGACCTTTTAGCAGAAATACCAGAATAGTTTCATTAATGACCCTTTCTATATAATATTCATTTATTCTCCACCTAGCTTTCCATTTTAATTAGGAGCTCAAGAAGCAATCAGGAAATAATCTAAGGGTATTCCTAGCATTATTCTCTAGGATATCTCCAAAGCAGACCACAGCCTCCCAGCCCATGAGAGAAAAGGAGAGATGTGGGGAGTGAGAGACACGTAGCAGTCCTTCCTGTATGCCAGCTAAAGTTAACAAGATGTACATCCCACTATGACTCAGCAACAACAAACCTGCAATTTCCTGCAGGCTTCGGGCATTTGACATCAGAATGACTCAGCACCCATACGAGGAGTCCTTTGCCCAGCTGCACCAGAGCATCTTTAAAAGAATTTAGGAGAAATAACAGTGGTTTTCAAGGTCTCCTTTTTTTAATTTTTTTTTTTTTAGTTATTGCAGTAACCTTCCCATGATTGTTTCAACAATGAGACACTGCACGGGGCTGGCTGTGGCTCCACAACTCTTACAAAAGGAGTAAGGACTCCTTATCACACCATCTTTTCCACCAAATCTTCTTTATTTGGTAATACTGAAATAACTAAACACACAAATACTGTAAGGTAGGAGTCACCACTGAATTCTGGTGAAAAGGAGCTGAGACACATCGAACGGGCTTGGGCATTTTTTATGCCTAAGAATGAGATGCAGATCATACTTCACCCAGTGAACAGCTTGACTTCAGCACCCGACCAACTCCACACTTGCTAGCACAACCACACAGTGAGCTCAAGGACCTCCAGCTCTGAGTGAGGAGTAGGAATGGAAAACATATGCTAAAATGAGCAAGATTCTTTCATCCATGCTTTGAAATGAGGCTACAGCTGTCCATCCTCAATCAAGAAGTCCCATGTAGAGCACAAACTCACTCCACAGAAATGTCACTGTGTTGCTCTTTCATGAGGGCATCTAAGCACTAGCACATGGACTACTATTCCTACAAAGAATAACACACTTCTATTGTCCAAAAATCAGATGTGTCAAGTTTCGACATCAGTGATGTGAAAAACAACTGAGGGTTCGAATCTGATGACGGAAATTCTTACACTGTCATGTAACAGAAGTTGTTTCAGTAATCTTTTCAAGTAAACAGCTAAGGAATTAACTTCAAAACTAATATGTAAAAATAATATTACTTTGGTTGCAAGTTCCTTTGTTGCAATTTACTTTTTTAGGTGCCGCTGCTCCTAAGCAAACTCTGCTTGTGCTGTTAGCAATGTAGGCGTTGGCCAGCTTCAGTCCAGATGCTGAAGTCACCCTAGTAGCCACTTTAGTCGCTTTAGTCTGCTCAACTTAAAAAGCACAGATAAGTGCTTGAATATTTTAGCTTGGCACCATACTGCCTTAATAAAGACACACAACTGTGGGACTGCAGCTGGTGCGTGGCTATCCAGTGGGGAATGCAGGCTGAGGACCTGACGTCTGACAGTGGAAGTTGGGAAACACCAGAGAAATTATTTCCTGGCAATCTTTACTCTGTCCCTCCTGCAACTACACTTCAATATAGTATTTAATTATGTAATTAGTGAGCATCCTATTCTTCCCAGTTTTTGCCTCTTACCCTTTATGCAGAAAATGGATTCCCATGCTAGCTAAATTAAGGGTTTTTGAGATAAACGTAGCTGCAGTGATCCCTAGTTTCTGTGCAGCTTGATATTTTGTCCTGAATTATATTTTTGGTAAAGTCAGGTTAATTTTGTGTGTCCTTTACCATAGATTTGCCAGTGGCTAGCAGAGGTAGCCTTTGTTTTTCATGCGGCACAAGCTTGAAATCCAACATACATTGCCTTCTGAAAAGTTTGGTTAGTTTGTTTTCAGAAGAAAATTGTTTTTACTAAACACTAAAATGTGATCATTTTTCATGTGAGATGTTGCATTTTCACTGAAAATCATGAAAGAAAATTGGATACGAGCAATTGAGCTGCAGTTCCCACAAGGCATGAAAGTAGTATTCCACATAAAAAACTCATAGTTTTAAACATAAAAGTTTGAGGTTGAAAATTGATAAGGTCAGGCTCAGACCTTCAGTATCCAATTTTTCACCAACAAGCCAATATTTTCTTTGAGGGAAGAAAGTCAATCCTCCTACTAATTCTGATTCCAAGTGGTAGCCAGCACTGTTTGAAAATGTTACTAGGCAATGGCAGGACTGCAGAGAACAAATGAAACAAAATTCTTTCCTCAATGTACTTCGGCTTGCTTTTGGATTTCAAGAGAAGAAACTGTCTCAAGTTTTGTTTACTTAGCTTGTTTCAGCTCTTTTGTTTGTAGTCATAATGAAGTTCTAGGGGCAGGATGAACGCCCTTGAAGAACACTGTGCTTCTGTCCCTGTTAGTCAATTGCTTCAAGGATCAAAACCACAACATTCAATTTTCTTTTTGCAGTTTAAGAAGCTTTGGTATTTGCTGTTTATGTTTAATGCCTGTTTAAAAGCATATTTTGCAACACATCGCTGACAAGACCTGAAAGCTTTTTGCAGTTTTCTGAAAGGGTTTACTCATTCTGTTTTAACCTATGGGTAGCTAATACGGTCTCAGTCTCAGGTCTGCTCTTTATTGAACCAGGTGACTCATCTGTCAAGGCTACTTCTGTTCCAGTCTGTCCATATTCTCAGTCTTTTTTCTGGGTTTGCCTGCAGTTTGTGCTTGGCTGCCTTCAGGCAGATGTTCTTCATTTTGTCTCCTCTTTTCAGTCTCATAACTAAGCCTAAAGTGAGAGCATAAAAGAAAACAAATACTCCAGGAACGTGATGAAAAACAAAGCTTTCTTAGAGGTCATTAACCTGTGAACCTGTTTAATCAGTCAAGGAGATTCGGTGTTACCATGGAACACGTGAAATATTTGAGACTTAGAAAGTTTTATTATGATGCAAACTTTTGACTGATGGGCTTTTGATTCAATTATTTTATGAATATTTAGGAAAACAGATTTTTCACTGTACAGCCCTGAGACTTTGTTATGGTTTGCACCAGATATCCTGTTCCTGGAGCTAACAAATAGCTCCAATATTGAAATTTAAAAGGCAACACTGTGGATTCCTATGGGAGTCCTCCTTTCCAAAGCCCTTCATGCTACTGAAATGCCTTTACCTCACTAAAATTAGGAGTTTTATTAGAAGTGGCTTAATGCAGACTGTCTATACCATCTCATTGCTGTATTAGTTTATGGAACAGGGAACCCACTGTGCACAAGAGGCATCTCTAACTAATCTGTTCAGGAAATGACAATTAGTAATTGGTTTTGCTTATCCGAATCAAATCCACCACTGTGCACTGAACATGGCTCTTTCAGAGAACCTCTGTGGCTTTGTGGAAACATGTCTTGAGAAAAGCATTCTCTTTTTATGGTGTAGTTACAAGGGGTTGGGTTTTCTTTATTATGCCTCTGATTTTTATTATTATGAAAATAAACACTTGCATGAAAACAGGATTTTTATTCTTTGAGAATTATTCAAATGCCACCCCTTTTTTGCATTCATTTAATGATTTTAATCTTTGAAGAGCAATAAAACATCCATTAGTTACTAATAACTGGTTACTGTCTACCATAATACTAAAGCATAAATGAATTATTTTTCCATGAACATTGTAAAAGTATACATGACATTGCAGTAGACTGTAATGAAAATACTATTTTCACACACGTGTTTATGATAATTTTGCATGGAACATAAATGAGTGCCAGGAGCAGAACTTTCACACAACTGTTTCTAATAAAAATGAGGAAGAAAAAACACAGAACAAAAACTTACTGACCTTTCCTGCTTTCAGACTCCTGTTGCTTCCTGAAGTCCTGCTTTACTGTCTTAATGTCATGTGTAAGTGAACCTAGCATGCAGGAATATTGATACTGCTTGTAGAAGACACTAAAGAAAAGAAAACAAATCAATAAATTTTATTTTACTAGCCTACTTGTTCTGATTTTGTTGCACAAACTGGTGCAGCCATTGCATAACTGCCACAAAGAAAGAAACATTGTTAGCAATTAATTTTCTATGAGAATAAAACATACTGTTAGTTTTCAGTGATCAAAACAACATCGTGAAAATGCCCCCATCTTTGACATTTTTGTGCTTAATGAAGCTTGAGGTACTTAACACTAATTTACAGAGGCATAATACTGTAATCAAAGCTACTATCCTTTTAATCTTCACTTTCTCATAATGAAGTTCTTGAACCCAGTTTTTAATTTTCAAGTCCAGTCTTTTCTTTTTAAGAGTACAGACTAACTGCTGCTAAGGATGTAAGGGGAAGTACAGGCCATATAATATCTTCTCGTTTTGATGTTTCCTATCACACAGGCATAATTTAGTCACCTGAAAAAAAAAAAAAAAGAAAACCCTTTAAACACTTATTGGTGCTGGAAATCCATGTGAAAAATGGACCATATGTCGTAATGCAATGTCTTCTTTACATTTCTCAGCACATGCTTTTACATATAAAGCAAACATTTCATCATCCATGTTATTTCATTTTTCTTTCCTAAGGCAGGATTTCCATTTGAAGAAGGATTTCCACATGATGTAAAGGATCTTTTGGACTTTTCAAATAATCCCTCAAAAGCTTGCCAAACCCCATGTCCACAGTCTAGTTCCGGAGATATCAAGGAGGTTCTTCTAGTTAGCTCTTCCTTCCCCAAAATGCTTCCATGTGCTTGAAAAACCAAAATCCTTTATGCATAAACCCAATACTTCTTCATGTACTGGCCCTCTGAAATTTGCCTGCTTAACAATTGCACCTTTCAGTTTTGAAGCATAGAAGATAAAATGACTAATATGTTCTGCAGAAAAATGTTTCTTTTTCATGGAAAAAAAATAATAATAATTCATTCTACACAAAGGTAAAAATTTTGGAGCAATGTCTGTTTCTGAAATTTTAAATGTCATGTAGATTACTCTTCTCATCCTATCTCTGGACAGTGTACCTTCTCTAGAGTCTTCTGCTGTTGCTGGTTTACAAATATAATTTACCTACCAAGTTTGCAATTCATGGCCAAGCCACCAAGTGTTGCTTTCTGGCTGTGTAAGCTTCGGGACACTTTCCAGTGTGCAGGTCTGAAAGCACGTGCTGATCCTATCTGAATCCTGAGGCAATCCCAGTTGAAACCTGGGATGCCTCAGCTCCCCCCAGCCTCCACCTGAGTGCAACCTGAGCACCTGGGTCAGAATATGATCCCTCTGCAGACAAGCAGCACTCCAATGCAGGTTTTGGGTCGTCCCAGGGAACGCTCCTGCCCCCTTTATCAGACATAGCTGAAGCCTATCCATACGTATGGATTGTTAAAACAGCTTTCCATGGCAAACACAGTTTCTGTCAGATCTGAAAGTTCCGTAGAAAAACTCACTTTTAATAAAAAACACTGAAACATGATAATTCAATTTATCATGAATGTAAAAGTGTTCTTTGCTACATACTGAACTCTAACTGTGGCTCCAGGAGCCTTGTGATCTAGTCACTGTTACCCCTCTTTGTCTCCTATGAAGCTTGGTGGTCAGACTATATTTCCCAGGATTTATTGGAGACATCCCTTACTAGAGTGGAGAATGGCATCTCTTTATCAGATCATAGATTTCATCTGAGAAGTTTTTCATTCATTTCTCTTTCCCCTCCTTATTGTACTATATTTCTGATGTGGAGAACTATGGCATCCAGGGCTGAAATTCATTCAGGCTTTACAGTCTTCAGGCACCCTTCAGACTTTGGGAGCCATGAGTTGCAGCTCACTGTACTTTCCCTATGGTAAATTCACAGCATCAGCTGAGCACCTTGTCAGCTTTAGAAGACGCCAGGGCTGCCTTGCCCCAAAGATTGGTTATAAAACAGAAAGTACACAACGCAATTTCTTGTGCCTTCAGGCTCCAGCACACTGTATAGCTCAGCCACCCAAGTCCTGGATCCACTTACAAATAATGGCCACGCAGTTCTCCTTTAATGAATCCAAGACCCAACAGCCACAGAGGCGAGCAAAATATCTAAGCTTGGGGTTGAGGTCCAGAAATGAACAACCCTGCTGATGGGCAGAGCCCACTTGCCAATGATTTTTTAAGCCTAGGAGGATTAACAGAGACAATGCTATTAAATTCAACTCCTTTCACTGTTTAGTCAAACTAATCATTAATTCATTAATATCCACTTATCTTCTTGATGGGTGACTCGCGTCCATGGCTGAAGTGCCACATATTTCAGTATGACTCATCACTGTTTAAGTTCAGGGTTGCTCTGTCTCATATTGCTTTCAGCTATGCTGCAAGTCTTTGCTTACTCACATTAATAGCTTTGCCGTGGCCTCATGTCTCCCTCCCCAGTACCCTCCCAGCATCTGTGGGCACAAGCCAACCTTTGCGGTCGGAGGCAGGCTTGGAAGATTTACTGCCTCATCCAAGAAAGAGGAATCCTCGCTCCTCTGGAAAAGTCAGTCACAGCTTTATCACTCCTTGCTGCTGAGCACATGCTAGAGTTGATCCAAAAAAGCTTTGCAAGGTGCTTGAGAACTGGAGCTGCTGGCAAGGCAGAGAACTGGCAGTCACTCCCTGCCCCCTCCAAGAATTCACATTCTGCAAGGGGGATTTTCCTCTCATTTAAGCCTGAAAACATTCCTGAGAGGAACAGTTTGTCCTCAAGTTGGCATAATGTTGCACTAAACATTTGCCACTTACTGTTCTGCAAGCTGTTAAGCTTCCTGTGAAAGCAGTAAGATACCACAGAAGCACTCTTTTGTAAACAGAGTCCTACATCATTTTATTAAAGTACTGTGGCAATACTTATCTGGGAACAAAACAAGGGGAAGTTGCATCAGTATGTGGGCTGCAAATGGGGCAAGGGGAACCATTATCCTAAATTAACACAGAAAAATAATTTATATTCAACCAGGAAGCTACAACAAACAGCATATAGAAAGAAAAAAAAAATACAACTATAATGCTAAGCATAGGATATACAGACAGAGAGAGAGAGGAAGAGTGTAATTTGAGAGTAGTTCTGACTGCAATTACAATGGAAAATAAGGAAAGAAAGAAAAACAATGAAAAATTTCAGTAGGCTCTGGAAAAGACACAGAAATAAAAGAGAAATGCACTTCTTACAAAGATTACAGACAAGACTCCAAGTGAGCAAAAAGTCCCTTTTTGCATTGTACAAGGACACCAGCACCACACAGGGCAACACAAGCCCCTTTTTTTGGCTAAGGTTTTTGCTATTTTCTTCCTTAGTGAACTGTAGAGCTTATTTGCAGTCTTGAATCATAACTATTTGCTATGCACTTTGCAAGCCCCCTACTGCTAATAATCAAATTATAAGACAAGAATTAACAGATAAATGCAGATTAACATCACTCAGTGGATCTAGGTGGTCCTTTCTAGTCTAGCATTCCCATAGAAATGGGAAAGAACCGTGAGACGTTGTTGTCCACCATAAGAGACACCAGTTGAAGAACATCTGTACCCTAACTGCTGACATCGTTTTTGCAAGTTTCTGATTTTCTGAATGGATCTCAGGAAACAGCAGAATGAGAGTCCCATACGTGTCTGTATCTTTGCAAAAAGCTATCACGCTGAACCTGCTCAAGCGATGGCAAGTAAGCAACTTCCTGGAATAAACTAAGTCGGTTAATATGCTACACTACTTTACAGAAGATTAAACACACCCAGAACTTCTCTCTGACATTGAAACTGGCCAGACCAGAACATCCTATATCTGCGCTGCTGGCCACTCTTCCTCTCCAAAGCACGGCATCTGCTTCCAAACTGTCTACAGGGAACGGCCTCTCTTCTGTACTCCCACATAGCACCTAGGAACTGCCGGGATGGAGTCCAAGCTGATCCAGCCCAAAACCGGGACCAGGTTCATGATCTAGCACCACAGATGACTGAGCTTATTACTCAGGAAGATTTAGCATGACACACCACCAGCAGCGTTAACTTCAAGGAAGATGTGCGCATGAATTAACTGACGGAGAACAATAGTGCTTTCAAGAAATTACTGCAAAAACACATTAACTGGACTGCACGTCTGTATGTACCAGAGGCAGAAAATAGATCGATACTTGAGAAAGCTCGCTCCTAAAGGAGCTGTTGTTCAGCAGAAGGCCAAGTTTGGAAGGCCAAACTCAGGACTCTAAGCATAGAAACTACTTTCTTTTGTCTGTTCCTACTGCAAGGCAATGGGTTTCTTGAGTGCTGCAGAGGGGAAGGCTGAGGAGGAAGACAAGGGCATCCCTATTTACAGACAGACAAGATTGCACCAGAAGTATCTGACTTACATAAGCAGTTTGTCCTCCTGTTTGTGTAAACAATCCAGCTAGACCACAAATACCATCTCGAATGCTCAGGTGAAAAGCGGTTGCAAGTCATTGTTCTGAGAAAATGCTCTGAAACCAAGCACCCAAGGCTGTGACATCAACTGCAGACCTCTGCATACCAAGACTGGATGCTGGTGAGTCACGGCACGCAGAAAACAACAGCACTTGAGAAGCCCTTCATAATCAAACCTAATAAAATTTATTGTTCTTAATTTGCAATTAACTCAGATTAAATTAACATAATTGGGAGAATGTGACTCGTAGCTTTTTTATAAGTGTATTTTTAAGTGTTCTTTATGAAATATGCGGATTGACTGATTCCAGAATGACATAAATGAGCATTACTTCTCTCTATATGGAGTAATGCTGCATTTCACCCAGTAAAGAAGCCAGACTCTAGTTTGTTAGTACTTGTTCTGTGTCTGGGCTGAGAAAATAATCAATACCCTTAAATTCTGCCCCAAATGAACTTCTTGCAAACTTGTGTCTTACAGCACAACTGAGGATTTACATCAACACACTGAGTCAGATCCTGCCTTAAGCCACAATTGGGCTTATGTTGCTGTAAGAGAGACCAGTGTTTAGCCCCCTCCTTCTTTCCTTTTTGCAGATAAACACACCAACTCCAACACTAATCTCCTGGGCTGTAGGATAAACCCCAAAACAACTTGTCCTATGGCACTGGAGCTGGTCTGGGGTGGCAGCTGAATGGGGCTGCGCTGCGCAGAAGCGGCATGAGCAGGAGGACGCTCAGCTGTGCAAGGCGGATGTTGCTAGGCAACAAAAGTAA
The DNA here is from genome assembly GCF_036417535.1 of Chlamydotis macqueenii. Taxonomy (NCBI): domain Eukaryota; kingdom Metazoa; phylum Chordata; class Aves; order Otidiformes; family Otididae; genus Chlamydotis; species Chlamydotis macqueenii. The sequence goes on from NC_141558.1 coordinate 28,739,046, forward strand.
CCATGGTTACTTACGTCCCAAGTGACCCACAGACTTCTGAGGTTAGTCATTCGTCTCGAAAAACACTTCAAAAAAATATATATATAAATGAATATATCACAATACAACACCATCTCTGCATAAATATTGTTGTAATGATGAGATGCAATTAAATAGCTCTTACTTTACTGGGACCTGTTTGCTCTGCCTCAGACTTAGAGAGCTCTGGGCCGATCACTTTCAGACATTTGGGACTGCAGCATTAGCAACACAACCAGACCTATGGCTAGCGGTTAAATATTTTTAAACTTATCATTAGGGAAATACCATGGAGAAGCTTTAAATGCTATAGAAAAAGCAGTAGAGTTCCTTTATATATAAATTTCCCAGTGAGATTGATTGTTCTATCCCCAGAAAGATGGCATTGGGGTTCAGTTAGTACATATGATTGTCTGTTGACTGATATCAAAGTGGCCAGTAATCATATGCCCACACTAATGTTCTCACACTTGTCATCTTACATGTGCTGGAGATTTCCAAGAAGCAGACGCAGCTCCGAGAGAGCAGCATCCTAGAGACCTGAATCAAGCCACAGCAGCAGAGCCAAAGAGCAGCTGGGGTCACCAGCACCTTCCCTCCAGCACTTGCAGGAATGAGATTGCATGGAATACACCTGCATTGTTTTAACAAAGCCAGAAAACCTCCAAAACCCTCAGCAGCCTGTGGCCACTACACCCCAAAGCAAAATTCCCTCCCAGTTCCAAGCCTGGGAACTGGTTCAACCCTGCACTTATGTGTCTTGTGGCACGCATCACCTGAGATGCCAGTATTACCAGTCTCTTTCTTACCAGTTCTTTCACCTAATGCTAAATAGTTGAGTCAGTAAAATCAATCTGTAGGTAGCATGGGCATTCACAGGAGCATGGATTTGCCCTTGCATGAGCTCAGTCATTCCTTACAGGGGCTTGTAAACAAATTCTTGATTCCTGAGTGTTTGGAGGATACTAATTAGAATTACAGTTTACAGTAACAGCAGTCTTTACTTTGTCAGAAGAAACCGTAAAAACATATCAAGGAGCTCAGGTGGTAATTAAAAAGTAATCTTTCTTATTATCTGAGATATGTCGGCTACTTTAAATATGAATGTAAAGCAACAAGAAAATGAAGGAGTGGTAATACACATGCTATATATAACCTGTCTTGCCTTGATTAAACTAGTTTACTTTGTTTACCGTTGGAATGAGGCAGCCACTGCAACTTACTTTAATCTACTTATTCAACTTCTTTATTAAAATCATGCTTTTCAGCTGTGATTACTAAGCCAAATAATACACAGTGTGAGTAAAAAGCTTATGAAAATCTGTATAAACTATTTTGATCAGTCTTAACCAAAAGATAAATTGGGCTTCAAACAATGAGCCTTTTTCTCTATGAAGCCCTTTAGGAAATCCCACTGCAAATATTCTTAAGCTTAAAGAGTAGTTACTGAGGCTACCATTTGGGCGCTAGAAACATTAAATTTTATTTACTGTGCATTGCAGAAAAACAGAGGAGAAAGGAGATAAAAAGTTGTCTCGGTCATACATTTGCAATACTGACACATAAACTACACTTTGATCAATCTTGTGGTTGGGCTTCAGTAGTTGGCTTCCTTGGACATAAGCATTTGGAAAGAGCTCCATAATTTCATAGATTTTGCTTTATAAAGCCTAAATGTATATGCACATCTATAGTTTCCTTGCAGACAGTCTCACACATGGTTGCACAGTTAGTAGATATTCTGACCTAGCAATCAGGAAAAAGCTTTTTCTCAATCAGAGATGTGAAAAAGGAACAAAGTGGTTTAAGCCCTAGCAATGAGAGGTTTCTTTATAAATGATGTATCAAGAAAAGAGAAAAGTCTTAGACTAATTAGAATTAATATATCTTATACTAAGGCAACAGCCATCGAGAAACAACCCAAAAAAAGACTGAAACAAGACACACTATAATGGATGCTTATTAGCAAAACCTATTTGATTTAGAAGCTGGGCTGCAAATCTCATAACAAATTTATTTTCACATGACTGCCCAGACTTTCTGCTTTAGACTGGCTTAGAAATGCCTTGGCCTTTCTCACAGTGTTACTGCATTTCTGCTCTCAAACCCAGCCAAAAGCAGAGGCACAGCAGACTGCAAAAATTGAAGGAATAAATTATTTACTAAGTAAAAAAAAAAAAAATCTCCCTGGACATTGAAGCTAATAAAGCTTGGTTTCCGATAAATTTGTGCCTTGTATTTGATTGACTTTGGCCAGATGTGAGTGCTTGAAGCACTGCTTTTCACAAACTCTGCTGTCCGAATGCAGTTTTTTATTCCAGGCTTCTTTTTAATGCACATTCTAATAGACTATAAATTTATACTGCAGGCTTTAATTAATAGACTTCTCCTCCTCTAACTCTTCATTTATTTGCATAAAACCTGGAGCTTAATTATTTTTGAGATCTTTACCACTTTGCCAAATGTAATAGAAATCAGACAGGACTTTCCAGTTATTAGGGAGAATTCAGAAAATCACCATATATGTAGAGTAACCTCAGCACATACAATTGTATAAAACTCATTTCTATTTGATAAAAAAAAAAAACTTAAAAAAAAAAAATTAAATGTAGATTCCAAGATTGCTTTGACTGCATTAAACTGAAGGTTGCTACGTTAGCGTGGGTCTGCACCATTAAAGACTCAGATCTGGATTTTAAATGTGAAGGTTCTTGGATCTTAGGACTTGAAGCTGCCCATAGGACTCTACAAAATTTTTATTTAAATCTGGCTTTGACTTTTTGTGCCATTATCACCTGGGAAGTTTTTGAAGACAGATTCTTGGTTCAGATTCCCCCAGTGACTGCTATTAATCTCTTCATATCAAAACAATCTCTTAAAGGATGGAAAGCTTCTTTTGTTCATTTTCTCTTCATTATTAATCTGTTCACTGAAGTGTTGGAGCTGGTTCTGAATGCTAAGGAGGAGCACCTCTTAGCTTGCTAATGAGGACAAATACAACATAAGTATTTTTGCAAAATCCTAACAACTGTGACTAGCTTTAGAAGAATTTTCTGAGGTGATAAAATCAGTTCTTTTAGTGCTGGACTTTCCCAGAGGATAAAAGTTTGTGTATGTGGTTCTTGTGTAACACTGCAATATTTATTTTTGAATGCAGTGTTAGAGCATACAGTTCATACAACGTGATCTAGTACAAGTGCTTTTACATTTCAAACTGCATTAAATGGATCATATCTCACCATTACTGAACTTGTGGCTGAGCAGAAAATATATTTCTCCCCAAGAGAATGCCTGCAATTGCCTGTTAGTTTTGATTTTTCTTAATAATTTATTTTACCACTTAACATCCTTCAATTTAACTAGCCCATATCTGTAATAAATTGCATTTTTAACATCTGTTTTCACAACATTTTCCCCATGGGCTTCAATGAAGTCCAACAATATTACACATAGTTTGTGAAATATGACAGTTCATGGACAAATTCAAGTAGAGTAGAGTCACAGTGGCTGAAATCGATTCCACCTACCCACAGTCCAGATTTTGGGGCTGAATGTGCCTTGACCATGCTGCTGAGGTGCCATCACCCACAACCAGTGTTACAGCTGCTGGGCTGGAACAGGACCCTTAAGCCCTTGTCTATACTCAGTTTGTCCATGTTTGGTGCTTTACAGTGCACACCAGGCTGAGAGGGCAAAGAAGAGGGCACATCTGTCTACAGCCTTTTTGAGACAGTGTTTCTCCTTCTGGTTCCTGATCTGAGTTCTGCCTATGCAATACCCAGACATGGGATAAAAAGCACAAACAATATTGGGGATAGACATTTCCTTATTCTCTTCCTGGCTCGCTGATTTTTTTGCAGTCTTTTCTGCACAGTGGTCCAGCTTCATCCACACTGTAGATTATCCAGCAGTCAGGTGCTCCCTAGACTCTAAGACAAGAAAGGTGTGGTTTCAGCATCTCCCACAACAAGGGTGATGGCCAATGTCTTGCATTTCCTGAGCAGCTCTAATTCCCAGGCTTCTGAGCAAAGGTAGGTATTCCCTCAAAGGGAACTCAGGACTGGGAAACCCCAAGGGGATGTACTTGCCTGCTGTCAGTCCCTCCATGCCAGAGTTTCAGATATTGAACAAAACTTAGAGCTGGTGACCAGGCTGTGCCCAGTGTCCATCTTGCTGAAAATACTTTTCTAAATCTCTTGAAACCTCTACCTTTTCTTCAGAGGTCAAAAGCAACTCCGGCTCACATAACACGATGGAAAATTGCCAGAGATTGGCTCCTCAGTGACTATAGCAGCAAAGTAACAACCACCCATCTAAGATATTTAGAAACAGTAAGATGTGATAACGAATCAATAGAGTAGTTTGTCTATTGAAAAATATTCTATAACACAAATCAATCCTTAATTAGACTACAGGAAAAAAAACTTACACAGAGTTTGTCTGCTTTGTTAGGCAATTTTGTTGACATTCATTAGAGTTTTGTTTGCTTGTTTTCTGAGGTTTAATTTGTGTAGGTTGCTCACCGTGGCAGGAATGTGTATAGCATCTTGTAAGACTGCCATCTGACTTGCTTATCTCTGATGTGATATTTCCTTTCTATGTGAAATGCCAAAAAAAAACCCAATAACTGAGTCAAAGATAGACCATTATACTGTATATTTTTGCCGGTTTGCTGCTTTTAGCTAAATTTCTGAAATTCTTTTTCTTTATGTAATTCATTTGGAGCTTCTAAAGTCACTAAAAATAATACAACTGGGTATTGCGTTTGCATAGCAAGGTTTTGGTAGCGGGTGAGCTACAGGGGTGGCTTCTGTGAGAAGCTGCTAGAAGTTTCCCCTGTGTCCAACAGAGCCAATGCCAGCCAGCTCCAAGGCCAAGCCCATCAGTAATGGTGGTAGCGCCTCCAGGATAACATATTTAGGATGGGGGAAAAGTTGCTGTGCAACAGCAGCTGGGAGAGAGGAGAGAGAATATGTGAGAGGAACAATTCTGCAGACACCAAGGTCAGTGAAGGAGGAGGGGGAGGAGCTGCTCCAGAGGCCAGAGCAGAGATTTCCCTGCAGCCTGTGATGCAACCCATGGTGAAGCAGGCTGTCCCCCTGCAGCACATGGAGGCCCACAGAGGAGCAGAGATCCACCTGCAGCCTGTGGAGGACCCTGCGCCAGGGCAGGTGGATGCCTGAAGGAGGCTGTGACCTCATGGAGAGCCCACACTGGGGCAGGCTCCTGGCAGGACCTCTGGACCCATTGAAAGAGGAGGCCACACTGAAGCAGGTTTGCTGGTAGGACTTATGACCCCATGGGGGACCCACACTGGAGCAGTCTGTTCCTGAAGGACTGCACCCTGTGGGAAGGACTCATGCTAAAGAAGTTTGTCGAGGACTGTCTCCCATGGAAGGGACCCCACGCTGCAGCAGGGGAAGAGTGTGAGGAGGAAGGAGCGGCAGAGGCAATGTGTGATGAACTGACGACAACTCCCATTCCCCATCCCCCTGTGTCACTGAGGGGGAGGAAGCAGAGAAATCAGGAGTGAAGTTGAGCCCGGGAAGAAGGAAGGGTGGGAGGAAAGTGTTTTTAAGATTTGGTTTTATTTCTCATTATCCTGCTCTGATTTGATTGGTAACAAATCAAACTAATTTCCTCAAGTCGAGTCTGTTTTGCCTGTGACAGTAATTGGTGAGCAATCTCCCTGTCCTTGTCTCAGCCCATGAGCCTTTTGTTATATTTTACGTCCCCTGTCCGCTTGAGGAAGGGGAGTGAGAGAGTGGCTTTGGTGGGCACCTGGCATCCAGCCAGGGTCAACCCACCACAAATTGCATCATCACAAATACTATCTACCCATGGCAGCATAGGCCATCTTTGACACCTGTAGGATTGTACACTAGACTGTTGTATTGTATCTTCTGTGAACAGAAAGTTAACACAACATAACTGAAGAAAGAATTTTTAAAGAGATGATAAATCAGATTAAATTTACATTGGTATTTTAGTGAGATTTTATGTCTGTCCTGATATTTTATTCTTTATAAACATGAGTAGCACACAACAGATACATACAAATAGTCCACTTTTATATATAAAAGTGCATATCTATCTGATATGTATTTATACATATAAAATATTCAGATACACATAAGGAAAAAGGAGGTGAAAAGCTGCCAGTTCTCCCAATCCAGCCATCTTAAATTAGAAGAAAGGCTCACAGATTTCAGCTCAGAGGTGATATTGAGAAATCTGGAGGAGGATCAATTGGCAGTTCCATCAAATTGCAAGATAATTATTGTTTAATATTCCACTTTGATATAGCTTATTTTCTGCTTGACACATCTGTTAAGCTGTAAGTGTTTCAGAACTGTTCTCAGGGAGAAATTGAAGGCACAGATTACTCATCACCACCTAATTTGCTAATGCCCACAATCAAGTACATTTGTATTCCACTATATTTGCACCACATCTGAAACAAACAAAACGTAGCTCGGGTCACAAAGCACACAAAACAGAAAAGGTAGTATGAAAAAGCTAGCAAACTAGGCAACAGTGATCTCTCATTTAGGTGGTTGAAATCATTGTCAGTCCCAGGCTGGTTGTTCCCGTCTGTCTGTTGGAGGTTGCTGACCCCACAACCCTGCTGTGGTGGGAATCCTGTGAGCAATCCTCCATTTACTTCAGGCAAAGCTGTCTGGGCCGGTACACAGTCTTGCATCACCACTGTCACGGACTATCTCGTCAATCTTGCCTGAAAGTAGATTAGAAAATGAAGACACAAGCCCTTTGGCAGCCAAGTCATAAACAACTAGGTGGTACATTTGAGGCCATTAATGGCTTCAACTGAGGCAGGTGGATTCAGAAGGGATGTTTGCCCATGGCCTGATTCATGCCTTTTATTTCATTTACATCCCTCATCCAAAGAGTCCGAGCTTTCTGCAGGCAAAAGATTTGTACTGGAATGTGTTTTGAGTATCCTTCTGAAGTCAATAAAGAAAATATTTTCTTGCTAACAATCATCTCCCTTTACCGTAAACTTCCTAAAGATTTTTTTGTTATTTTATTAAGGCAAATAGGAGCACACGTGGTCATATTCATGGGCTGTGACAGGATATGGTACAAGGAGCTTCCCTTCCAGGAATTAAGTGGTGGTGCAAAGCTGGGATATCCTTTTCTAAGTCACCTGCACACACATACACACATCCAGGCAGAAAGACACAGTGCACACCAGAAACTCCAGGGTTTATAGCAGAACAAAGCAGCTAGCATTACTGATGCAGAAACTAATTAGTGAAAAGCAAAATAAAAGGCTAAAGAAGCGCTATCGGTTCTGGAGGGCAAAGAAATTACTTTAGAGCAGCTTTCCGCATCATCCAGACCTGAATAAAGTATTGTTCATAAATGCTTCTGCCATAGCCACATCCTTGGACAGCATACACTGGACACCGCAGCAAACACTACTCTTAGCTAATTTTATTACTATTTCTATTACTATTTCCTTTCAGCTGGAAACATTTTTTAATTTAATTTTTCAACCTGACAGTATAAACTTATGCAGTGCAAACAAATAGTCAATAAGAAGCTGCACTTAAGATTCTGTAAGAAAAAAAAAATTCACCAGCAGGAGATTTATCTCTCTGCAAAGCTGCTTTTTTTATTTTGCAATTCTGGCAAAATTTTCCCCTTGAAATTACCAGTTCTAGCTACAAACAGAGATGAAATCCATACTCAGGCACAGTGAAAAGCAGCCACCACTGGAAAGCAAATTGGGAGCCAACAGTGTCTTCAGCATAGGTAGCACCTTACCAGCAGGGCACAGTCCCACAGCATGGTCCTAGAACAGTCACGGAAACAGCAAGAGACAAAACAGGTCCAGGGTCCATCCAGGGAGCTCGGTCAGGAGCAAAGGAGACAGGGCTGGAGACAAACTTAAACATACATCTAGGGGATGCTGTGAGAGACTGTGTCGAATATTTGTTTCAACATTGTCGAAACATCAAACCACCACCCCAACAATGGCTTCCCGTTATCTTGCAAGGCAACTCTTGTTGTCTTGCGAACCTGAATGCAGAGCTGGTTCCAAGAAATCTAGCCCTAGCCATAGCCCTAGCCCTATCCTCCCTCCCCAGCATGCGCCCAGAGATGCATATCACCCAGTAATGGGCATACATACCCCGCCAGTGATGGGCATGCATATCACGGCCAGGTGAGGGGTGCGGCTAGGGAAACCAGCTCTTGAAATAATGAAAACAACCAACATTAAAAGGGGAACATTTTTCGCCAGAATACTCTTCACTTCATTCATTCAACAGAATACACATTTGCCGGAATACACATCCATGGAACCGACATCGAGACAACTAACACCAGACAGATCGTCCCCCCATCAAGCGAACTGAACTGTTGGGATGCCGCAGCTCCGTGGTGGTAGCTATTACAACCAAAACTCTTTTCCCTCTTTCCATTCTTTCTCTCTTGCATTTACAAACTTCTTGTTGGGTTAATAAAGTTACCTGGCGCTTGACTCCATTTTAAGTCTTAATTCTGTTCCCGAGAATAGGAGCAAAACCACGGTCTGGTGTGTGGGAGGTTGGTCCAGCCGCCCCTAGACTCCCAGGCTCGTCTGATGTCGGCTAGAACACAAGGGGGCCTTCCTCTCATCCGAAATCGGAGCATGACAGATGCATCCAGGAGACCAGCCACCTACAGCATAGGTCTGAAGTCCATCCAGGAGACAGGCACGCTTACACCACAGCTCAGGCTTCAGGACAGAAATGAAGGACAGGGAGCCCTAGGGCAGAGGATGGGGGTCCCAGGTGAGGCTGGTCGAGGCAATTATAGACAATTGGTGCTCTCACGACCCACCTCTCACCGTGATGCAGCCATAAAGCATATTGCAAGTCCTTCTTTATTGCAGCTTTCCTACGAGGAAAAAAAATTTCAGTCCAAGTATCAGTAATATCAAAAACATTTTATACAAGTCTGACAGTAGAAAGTTTTATCTGGTGTTGCATTTCTTTTATCTATCTTGAAAACCTTTTAAAAGACTATTATATGTCTTAATACTAGATATATTCCAACACTGGACATAATTTCTTATCTTGCCATGTATTAAACTATCATTATTTATCCCTTATAGGTGTTTCAGTTAAGGTCTTTATTGCGGGTGCTGTAAAATATAAAACAGAAAGCCAGTTTCTACCCCAGCAGAAGGTAGTTTCTGCCCACAGTAAGCTTAGCTCAAGGCACTACAATAAATATAATAAGTAGTAGAAATAAGTGGAAAAGGAAAGACAAAGGAAGTTAGACTGTGTGTTAACAAAAGGCAGCAAAATGCATCTGCGTCATTTTGGTTTAATTCTTCAGCTGGAAATCACACCTAATTGTCAGAAAACCCCTTTGGCTGTTTGTCTCCAGTAATATTTCTGGGACACTGTTTCAGTTCAGTGTAAAATTCAACCGACATAATTATTGTTTTATTTCTTTGCCATCAAACATTTTCTAGCAATAAGAATTCTTGGCACAGAATTTAAAACAAAAATACTTTTCTTCAAAAACGCCCTAGGATCTGACCTAGCATTACCAAACATTCCCTCTGCTTAATGGCTAAGGCAGAGTCTTGTAATAATGGGAAATGTATACAGATCTGCTGTTTCTGAAAAGAAGCAGCCAGGGAATGTGAGTTGTACCACAGATATTTCACTTTTCTGAGATGAGCAGGAACACAGATATCTCTGAGATACTCCCTCTAAAATTCTGCAGATCTGTGAATTTTGGGGATGAAATATATATTAGTCACAAAGCTTTAACATGTATAAAATTATTTAATAAAATAAACACTGCAATGTCTAGCTTAAGTACCTGGACAACAAGTAACCTTCTATTAGATACCCTGATTTTGTAAATAGCCTGTAGAAACATAGAAGGAACATAGATAATGGAATCATCTCTCCACCAATGTACATGTTAAAATGAAGTTTTATAAAGTCAACCAAAGAGAATCACTTCAAAAAAAGATGGGATTGGTCTCTCTTTTGGAGATTTAGTGCCTTTCTTAAACTTGCAGTTAAGTTCAGCACAGTGAAGTTCACCTATCCCCAGAGATCCAAAACTCAGACTTATCTGTGGAGGGTTTGTGTTCAAAGCCACATTTTGAAGCATTTGGCAGTGAGGACCATATTTAAAACACAAATGAAGGCTAAAGACATGGAGCTGCCCTTTAAATTTTACGTCCGATGTCACATCTCCTTCAGCAAGGTGGATGTGCAACCTCAGCACTCTCTACTACTTGAGGAAATTTAAGCCCAAATAATTTCGGATTGTAACTTAAGCACCAGACAAGGGACTAACTGGATAAAAATGGTACTTAACATCAGTTTTGCTCAAACTGTCATTGTACACAGAAGAACATAAAAGTCATTTGGCCACACAGTACAAATGCAAAAGGGGATATGATGAGGCAGACAAAAACATTCCTTTGGGTGAACAAGAGGGTAAACAGAGTTCTAAGTACTGATCCCTATCCAGAGGTGTTTTACATATTTTACCTCGGATGCTGTAATATCAACAAGTAACTAGTGATAGGAAGAGAAGAAAAGACCACAAGCAGGGGAGGTTTAGGTTGGACATTAGGAAACACTTCTTTACTGAAAGAGTGATCAGGCACTGGAACAGGCTGCCCAAGGAAGTGGTGGAGTCACCATCCCTGGAGGTGTTCAAAGAACATGTGCATGTGGCACTTCAGGACAAGGTTTAGTAGGCACACTAGGTTGACAGTTGGACTTGATGATCTTGGAGGTTTTTTTCCAACCTTAAAGATTCTATGATTCATCACAGAAACATTTCAAAATCCAGGTCGCTGTCCTCCCAGTGCACACCTTAATTGCTACTCTACAGGGTCAAGATCTCTCATGTGTTCTGCCTTCAAAGCCCAGTGAAATGGTTTGCTTTCCTTCTCCAAACACTTTATTTCCACAAAGGGCATGAGCAAAATGACTTGTTGCTTATACCACAAGCCACACTTGGCTGAAAGCAGGCTGCAACAGAATAGGTAGATATTACCCTTTTCTGGGATTTGCACACCTTTTAGACATAGTCTAAACAGCATCAGCCCTATAACAACTTGTAAGTTGTTATGAGGACAGGCTGAGAGAGTTGGGGCTGTTCAGCCTGGAGAAGAGGAGGCTCCAGGGAGACCTTATAGCAGTCTTCCAGTACCTCAAGGGGGCCTACAAGAAAGATGGGGAGAGGCTGTTCAGTAGGGCCTGTTGTGGTAGGATGAGGGGTAATGGTTTTAAGATAGAGGGAGGTAGATTTAGATTGGATATTAGGAAAAAAATTTTTACAATGCGAGTTGTAGAACACTGGAACAGGTTGCCTAGAGACGTGGTGGAGGCCCCATCCCTGGAAACGTTCAAGGCCAGGCTGGATGAGGCTATGAGCAACCTGATCTAGTCGGGGATGTCCCTGCTTCTTGCAGGGGGTTTGGACTAGATGTCCTTTGAAGGTCCCTTCCAACTCTAACCATTCTATGATTCTATGATTCTATAATACTATTAACAATATGTGCCGTGAAATCTGAAATAAAGTAATTCTGACTATTTTTGTTGGGACCTCTACTTCCTACATGTGTCAACCTTATTCCCACACATCATCCACATGCTAAGTGGGTCTGATGTATCCATAGCAGCTGTACCTGACTGAACAACAGGGAGCTTACTGCATTGCTCCTCACAGAAGGAGGAAAATCCCAATCAAATGCAAGGCTTTTGGACCCTTAATACCTTAGGCTTTATTATAGTTGCTTCTGGCAGGAGGAAGATCAAGTACAGTTTAAACCTCAGGACTGAACATTTGTCCCACAAGTAAATATAAGCAGATTGAAAGAGTAGCTCTAGAGTCCAGGCCAACACAATCATGAAGGATAGATAACATTAAGGAAACTAGGAATCCCTAAAGTCAGCTTGTATCCTCCAAAAATACCAGTGACCAGAACAAGGACAAAAGTTACTCAGTTTTAGATTCAGATTACTGCAGACAGTGAGCTACTGAGTTGCTTGGACATGTAATTAGGTTAGAAAACATTCCTCTGTATAAAATTTGGGAATTCTGTATGCTTTTCTGAGGGAAAAATATATATGAATACTTACAGGTCTCCAAAATTGTTCCTTAGTTTGACTCAAGCACTTTTTTTTTCTGTTTTGCTTCTGAATGCAGTATACACACCTATTTTCTGCCTCTCCGAAGGCTGTGCAAGGCAGCCTGGCAGCCTGTGTTAAATAAGAGGCAAACAAGACTTCGTGGTGCATGGCTGGGCACTTAAGCTTCTCTTAAATGAACATGGGTTGTCTCAAGGGAAGAACATATCGTGGCTGAGTTCTTTTATATCAACTAATGCTTTCAGAAACTGTGCTGAAAGTCAAGAAATGAAACTGAGTTATTATACCTTGATCTAGATTTTCAAAAAGAAATAACCCTTCCTTATAATCCTCGTGCAAATAATATTACAAGGAGTAGCTGCAAGATACAATAATTGCTTCTGATATGCTCAGCTGGTTTTCTAAATGTGGAATTTTGCATGCAAGGTCAGGAATCTGCATCTGAGATAGCACAAATCTTTCAGCTAATTATGTTACTTCATACTGTTTCTTTATCCTCTTACTTTCTTTTTTCCCTCTTCTTTCTTTACACTTACTTCAGGAAGAGCCTGCAGTGTTTACCAACACAGACTCTTTAGGTTTTTCATGAGTCTGTATCGCTCTTCACATACATACAAAGGACTACAGATGGATTAATCAAAAGGCTGTGAATTCTGAAAGTTTAATAAATTTTGGTGTGAATTCTGATTCAATTAAAGTTTTACTGAACTCATACAATTTAGTCTTCCCCTTTCACTATACTCTTCAAAAGTATGTCTGTCTTCCAGCCAGGCAGCTGAAACAATACCTCGTCACTGTAGCCTCTACACACTCATCTATACTGACATGAAAAAGAAGATTCTGTGCATACTGTTTACAGAATACTGAATGAGTAGAATTGGGACTTGCCCCAAATACTAGTTGAATAGCAAACTGGTAGGAAATCCAAATGGTAATTTTCTGGTTTCCAAACAAAATCACTAGAAAAATACTAGACATCAAAGAAAGCACCTTAGCTTAGAAAATATTTGTTGCCATTATTTGTGAAATATCTGAACATTAAATATGTTTGGATAAATTAGGATTACTCTGGTAGCAGAAACAGACTACATTTGTCAGAGAGCTTATTTAACAAGGATGCTACTCTGTCAGCAAGTTTTATCTGTGGAAAAAACTAATGACTGTGCCTCATGAATTTTTATTTTATTATTCTAATCTCAAAATTCAGTGTTGACTTGAAGTCAACAATTCTGCTCTATTCCTGTAATGAATTTCTGTCTTGCATAACAAGACTTTGAATCATATGTGTATAACAAATATGTTCAAGTTTTGGTGCATAACTGAAGTCCAAGAGGCAAAACACAACTGTAATGAGGCTCCAGAGGTTCAATAAAGTTAATGAAGAACAAATACCTAGATTTGTTTATGTTTCTTTTATGTTGGACAGTAGATTAAAAAGCACCACAGCTTTATTACATATTTCTATTCAGATGTATTTTCTTCTGTAAATCTCATAGAATTTCAGCCCCTTGAAATCCTCATTTTTTTTAATGTATATTTTAGCAGACTACATCTTTAAGAACATGCCAGTTATAGATATTTAAAACTGCTTTGTTCTTCTAAGATGCCATCTCTTATGAAGCAATCTCCAATTCCAACTCCCCATCTAAACCTTCCCTGAGTTTGACGCTTTTCATCCAAGCATAAAAATTTCTACTCATAACCAGCTGATATTTGACAGACACCACACACAATATTTGGACTTCTTTTCTCAGACAAAGAAAATTAGATCTCCACAATTACTCTAAAGATGGGTCATAGAAGATTTTGTCTATTGCTCAGACATAAAATTCTGTCTTATTTCCAATTAAGAATGGCTATCAGCCAGTAAAATCACAAATAAAAATACTAGAAAGTTTGGCAAGATTACATCTGCCTCTTTGATTAAATTTAGGTATTTCTTGATTTGTTAAGTTTCAGATAGTGAAGCTGAGATACACTTGGTTCCTGTTTCCTGCAGTTAAGGCTATATACATTTATATTTCTTAACATCTCTGCTTCTCTGTTATCCCATCATCCCAAATGGATCAGTTATGACTGTACACTAGTATGTCTATCCTATATGGTTAAGGAGAAAAAAGAGGCCAAAAAAGGACTACAGAAGAAAAAATGCCTCTGTTGGGGAAACACAACACCTTAGCCAAGACTATAAAAAACAGAAACCGTATTCTTGTTGTTCAAAGAAATGGGAAGAGATTAATCAAAATCTCATTCCAGCCTAGCTTCCTGTCAGTTTGCCGGGCCATTTTATAGGGTACCTTTCCATGAAGCTATTAAATCTTAGGAAACTACTTCTATCTTCCCAATTAAGACATGCTAGTGAATATTTGCAGTGAAATGCATGCTGACTTTTCTCTCTGGTTACAGTGATATCCAAGTCCTCTAAATTGGTACTTCCTATTGATCTCTACACACTAGCTACCTGAATCTGGATTTTAAAAAGTAGTTTCCAGCTTTCAGTCTCCCTTGTCAATCACCAACATGGAGTTTGGAGTATAGCTTAGCCCACTGTCCTCCATTGGAAAAACAGAAAGGTGGTCAACTGAAAACACTGCCTGGAGAGACTCAAAAAACAGTTTCCTGCCACTTCTATGAGCTTTTCTTCATGTTGGATTAGACACTGACATGTGTCAAGTCCGGACTTTTCAGCAGCATAAGCATGACTGAATCCTAACCCCTGATCGAGAGCTATGAATTATTTCTATCCTATTATCTATCATGAGCAATAATTACCTTAAGGAACTAGTTTTGAAACTCCTCAATGAATTTAGATTTTCAATAAGTTTTTGAAAAAAAATTCTTTGACAAAAGCTCTTTTGAAAGAGTTGAGTGTCAAAGGAGGAAGGAGGAAAGTCCTCTCATGGATTGGTAACTGGTCAAAGAAAAATAAATAAAGATTAGGAATAAATGGTAGATTTTTCACAAGGAAGGAAGGTACCAGCAGAGTCCCTCAGGTATCTATGTTTACACATATGATATTTGAAATATTTTTGAATGACTTGGTTTAGAGGTAAATAATGAGGGAAAAAATCTCCAATAATACAAAATTAATTACAAGAGTCAGCACTGGAACTGACAAGGAAAAGTTGCAGAATGGTCTTATGATACAGAATATACAGAATACACAGTATGACACAGACTTGTCGGAGGGAGTCCAGAGGAGGGCTGCAAAGATGATCAGGCAGCTGGAGCACCTCTCCTATGGGGACAGGCTGAGAGAGTTGGCACTGTCCAGCGTGGAGAAGAGAAGGCTCTGGGAAGACCTTATAGCGGTCTTCCAGTGCCTAAAGGGGGCTTATAGGAAAGATGGGGAGAAACTCTTCAGCAGGGCCTGTTGCAATAGGATCAGGGGTAATGGTTTTAAAACAGAGGGAGGTAGATTCAGACTGGACATCAGGAAAAAATTTTTTACACCGAGGGTGGTGGAACATTGGAACAGGTTGCCCAGAGAGGTGGTGGATACCCCATCCCTGGAAACATTCAAGGCCAGGTTGGACAGGGCTCTGAGCAATCTCATTCAGTTGGAGATGTCGCTGCTCCTTGCAGAGGGGTTGGACTAGATGACTTTTAAAGGTCCCTTCCAACCCAAACTATTCTATGATTCTGTGAATAACTGCATGATAGAGTGGCAAATAAAATTCATCCTTCATGAATGCAAATTCATACCTATCACCACAAATCATAAGTTTACAAACATAATACTAGTTTTCAAATGACCATGAGGAGGTAATTCTGGAAGTTGATCTTATGGAAAGGTCTCTGGAAACATCTTTTCAATGTTCAGAAGTGATCAAATCAGAAAATAGAACAGCAAGAACTAGCATGAAAACAGTAAAGAATCAAATGGAAATAAGGCCCTCTGATTCTACCTCAAAGGAAGGATAATTGAGGATTTGTAATGTTTCCACATGGGGAGAGATCATATAAACTAAGATTCTTCAGTATGGAAAACAAATAGATATGGGGAAATCTGAGAGACGTGTGTAGAAACTGTGAAAGGCATAGAAAGGGTGAATAGGGAATAACTATTCACTGTTTCCCATAACACAAAGACAAGGTGGAACAAAATTAAATTACCAGGCATTTGGTTTAGAACAAATAAAAGGAAGTATCTTTCATGTGACACATAATTATATTTTAGCACTTATTGCCATAGGATGTTGTGGATGCCAAAGGTATAAGTGGGCTCAGAAAGCAATTAGACAAAATTAATGGAAGAATTCATGGAAGACTTCCATTCTGGAAGTCCCTGACTCTCAGATTGCTGGAAGTTATATGGGTATAATGATGGGAAAAATCATTCTGTTCTTGTCCTGTTTTCTTGTCTTTCCCAAAGTATCTACTAGTAGCCATTGTCAGAAATAACAGATCAGTGAGCCAGACAGATGTTTATCCTGAGCTAACAAAGTTGTTCCTATACTTTGACACAATAATTCGACCTTTTTTTCATTGGAAGTATGAACTTCACTCCTATTCTAAAGTGAGTATATTTTAAAACAAAAGTTACGGCTGGATTTTTTTATCAGTGGTTACATAGTGGTGGCAAGCTAGTGATGAAATTACTGGTTTGGTGCTGTCCCAACTCTGGCAATGTCTAGAAGCTCTTGTCATCTGATGGCTATTTTACTCTTATGTGATAGAATTGATGGGGTCAGTCTGATTCCCAGAGATGAATGATTGCTTCCTAAAGCCATATTCACAATTAAAATTCCAAATCAAAAGGACCTTGGTTAAATATACTGCAGCCCTCTTCTTCACCAAAAGGGTTATAAAGTATTGGACCAGGCTGCCCAGGGAAGTGGTTGAGTCATCATCCCTAGAGGTATTTAAAAGATGTGTGGATGTGGCATTTATGATGTGGTTTAGTGGTAAACTCTCAGTAAAGTAATTGGAGAGTAATTTTCTGAAAATTATCTGTACTATCCAGGCTTATTCCCAGCACCTACTAGTTTTCAGGACAGGGCCATTTGTCTAATTTTAAGTAGTCTAGGGAATGAAAATTTTAGAGACCATTTCTCCTGTCAGAGTCCATGGAAGCCCTTCAGTCTAGACAATAGCAAGTGACGTGACAGGTGTTCATGTAGGAAGTATCAATGGAGCGCATGTTAGTGGACTTCGTTACTTACAGAGATGAGGCTGAACTGGAGTTTTGCCTATTCTTTTAATGTGTTTTCCTAATGGATAGGGAGGTGCTGTACTATTGTTAAATAGCCAGGATAAAGTGATGAGGTAGGCAGGAAAAGTAAAAAAAACAGAAGCAGAAATCCTTTCACATCTTTCTTACTAATGCTTTAGTTTATAGGATGCCCTCTGAATGTAGTGGAGGATTTAGATACCATTGAAAACTAATAATTACTTCAGAAAAGACAATAATCCTTGGGTTTCATTCTGATAATAAACCATTTCCTCCTCTTTTTTTTAAGTTGTGTAGCTCTTTTTAATTTCTCTGCATGTTTTGTATATGAGTGTACTTCCTCCTTGACTACTATGAGGAATTTAAACACTGTAGTCATTATTTCATGGAATATCCCTGTTTTTCATCAGTGCTATTACATAATGCTGCTTGGAAGCCAGGCAGATCACTGGACATGTGACTCTGAGGCATATCATGTTCTGTAGGAATAATCACTGGTGGTTCAGATAGCACAGATGATAAACCAGGTACAGACAAGCAACAGATTTTAGATCCCTGCCAAGGAAAGAGGTAGTTCAGGTTCAAATGGTTACAACACTGACAAATCCATGACCATGAGGCTCAATGAGAACAGAAAAAAAAAAAACAAGCCTGTTTTCTAATAGTTTAATATGTTTTAGTTGCTAGATGTGTTGGGAGTAGACAATCTCTTGATAGCTGCAAAATTCTAGATGGTCTGAGACGTGACTACATGCTCTCTGTTTGCTTTAGTCAGGCTACCATATAATGTCATTGCAAGTCAGGCACCAGATAGTTGTAAATTTACCCACAATGTAAAATCTTTACTGACTGCCGAAATGAGTCTATGAAATCTGAAGTCCAGATGACTAGGCAGCAGCGGGAGGATGCAGGAATTGCTTGCACAGACGTGGCACTGGGGATATGTTTCACGGTGATCAGCATCTGAAAAACAGCAGCAAGCAGCTAATTGTCTGTAAATTACTGTATTTACCAGTTCAGCTGGGTAAATTCTAACTTAATGATATTTAAATTAAATACGCCTGCTACACAATCAGACAGACCATAAATCGATTCTTTTTAAATTACAGCTTTCTCACTACAAAAGCAAACAAATAAATGTGAGAAAATAATGTTTTAATTTGCTCTTTCACAGCTAAGTTCATCATTTGTAGAGTGTACACATTGATGGACTGCTGAGGTGTAGATTCACTCAAATGCCACCTAACAACACTGCATATAAATGGAAAAAAAATATCTGGAATCTTGTAAGAGATTTTAACTCCAGCTGTCCATTTCTTCCCTCTTGTGAGATAACTGCTAACCTAGCACTAAGTGGCAAAACCAGCATGCCCACAAACATTTTAATCATATTTGCTGAATTAACTTATTTTTCTGATTTTGGTTTTACTTGTGACTTAGAACAAAAACCATCTGCAAAAGGAAGGGATTGGTTCTGTTCTGCAAGTTTTTGGGAGGCTGATTCAGCTATGAAATTGGAAATAATTTGTTTATATCCTATTTCTCATTCTCTGTCTTAGAGTATGTATACATCACTTTCTATCATGCTCCTGCCTTGAACCTTCCCCTTTGTTCTGAAATGAGCTGGTTTGTCAGTCTCTATTTCAATCCTGCTGTGTCTTCTATACCCTCAGAGGCACACAAATAAACTGTTTAATCCTTTAAATACCGTGGAAGTGCTTCTGCTTGTTCTTTTGCTACGCTTTATTGTCTTTGCCATGTGATACTTGCTTATTCAAACCCTTTGCAACCACATTTCTTTCCCAACTCCTAAGCAAAAGGGTAACGCAACCACCATTCCTCCCATTTTTTTTTTTTCTTGCTAGGTTATTAGCACTGAGATGTTAGCAATCACAATCTGTTGGCAACACATCTTGTTAGAACTTATGAGACGTAAAACACCTCACTGCCAAGGCAGGTTTTCGCTGAACATTTTGATTAACTGCTAATAAATGCATTTTGTTAAATGTAACCACACATTCTGAGTAGCTGGTAAAAGATATAGCTGCATGTTGATGTCTTTCAGGTGTTGATATCTCATCCAGAACAACATTCTTCTAAACAAGTTCTTTGCCTAAGCACAAATGGATCAGCCAAACCACAACAGTTTCCCTGATAGTATCACCAAACAGCAAAGACTCTGAGACATAGGGCTGGTCCAATTAAAGTACATACTTCTGCTGACGTCTTTTACCTACGTCCCCTGTGAGATATTAAAACCATATTCAGAATAGTCATCCAGTGCTCTGAAGTCTGATGCCCTGAGTACAGAGGAGGATTAAATGAATGTTTGAAGTTGTTATGACTTCAGCTGTTTGCCTCACTCCTTCTCTGAAAGACCACCATGGACATCTGAGCGATCTCAAGAAAGGAAGAACATTTTACGGGTCTGCAGGAATACCTATCAGATCTTCCAAATTATGAGAAGATGGCTTCATCCTTTGCGGGGATTAAGACCTCATTTTTGTGTCTGTTAATGTCTTTTCTGAAGAGTGCACCAGAATCTCCTAATGTGTAAGCTTATTTGCTACAGCAGAAACAAAAAAAAAATGAGCTTCAGTGTCCAGAGTGGGCTCTACAGCTAGCCCAGGTGAGCAGTAGAGAGGTGTTGGTCCTCTTCTGTGAGTATGTATGTGTATCTGAATGTATATGCTTTGACTTTTAACTGTTTTGCATTTTAAGGACACACAACCAGGCTCTGGGTGTTCTGCAAACAGGGACATCTTACAGATTGGACTCACACTCATTCTGCTTCTAGATATATAGTTATTAACTTATAGCTATGAAGGGCAGCCCAGAATCCTACCCTAGGCTCCATTTCATCTCTGGAGCTGTGGCCTGTCTGTGCAAAGCCCTCATGTACCCCATATATCAATGTCCCTGTCACATTACAGCCACTGAATGACTGATTTCACAGACTGAATACAGTCTTTCCTTCACATGCAGCCACCAAGCTCTTTACTACAACTCTTCATTCTCTTCAACTTGACCTATCCTATCACCTCTGGAAGTTTTTCTCCCCAAACAGAATGAATCACTCTCCAGGAAAGGAACAAAAATTCCCTCTTTACAGAAGCATATCCAGCAGACACAAACACATTGCAAATCATCTCATGGCATGCCCACTTTGCAAAACTTTGCTTTTCCACTGACCCACTGATAATAGTATTTCTTGCCTGGGTGCTTGTCTTTCCTTGCAGTATGAAGAAATATTACTAGATATATGCATCCAGTCTTCTCTTGACTTGACCAAATAGGCATTTTCATATCCTTGCCTGAAACAGACCGATTGCCCCCTTGCTGTGCTAGGATTGACCATTGTCTTAGGTATTCCAGAATATCAAGGAAAAAGACACTTCTGAGCTCAAAGCAGAGCATGGCAGGAAATGAAACCAGTTCTCCACAACCTAACCCAGGCTTCAGTGAAGTATGCTAACAGCCACTCATTCTTCTTAGCATGTGATGCACAGCAATGTCATTGTCCCCATTTGAAACTTCTGCATCTGTTCACAGTCCTTACAGCACAACTATCTGCTAACATCCATTTTTCTCTTTAGAAAATCAGAAACTGAGTGGAATGAGGATGGGACCAACAAAAACAGTGATGAAGTTAGCAGGTCCCAGCCAGCCAGTCAGTCTGGGCTGCACAATTTCCGCGCTGTAAGTGTCCCACTGAGTTCAGCAGTGATTCAGTGGCTGGGCACACATCAGTACTCATGCTTGAAACAGAAACGCCATCACCTGCAAAAGTCCTTCCAGCATGGTGTTTATGCTCTCACTCCTGCCCAGGTGGGAAGTTAGAGAGAAGCATCATCTATCTGGCTGCATCTGGCAGAGTCAGCTTCCAGTGCAGCTGCCTCCTGGGGCAGCAGCTGAGCTCTGAAGCAAAAAGCAGATAGAAAAGTGCTGGGAAAAGCAGATTTGTGGAAAGTAAAGAGAAGGTTAGACACAAGGCAACCCAAAAGATCATATAAAATACACAAGAAAAACTGACACAGAAGCATAATATCTGATCTTTCCAATGCAAGCAGTGACCATGCAAGTACATGTTGAATTGGTCCTGATCTCTACCAGATAATCTGGCTCTGCACAGATTCTTTTATTATTAAGCTTCATCACTCCTTCCAAAATCAAATAAACCCTATGTTCTCAAACCTGCAAATTAATTTTAAAATTCCACCAGATATGAAATAAAGACTGTCTTGTTTTAAAAGAGCACTCTAGATTCATTTCTATTGCTGGTTGAAAAATATAATGTGAGAAAGAGCTTTTGCTTTTAAATCTCTTTTAAAATATCAACTTGAGAGCATTTTCACTGACTAAAAAACTGTTGAAATAAATAAACCTATACACATACACATACTTATATATATATATATATGGTAATCCCCTGATACTTTGGAAACTGCAGCATCCTATAATTGTGACTTACACACGATACTCAGAAAACAATAGGAAATAGGCCTGTAAAGGATTTCAGAAGGTCATTTAGTCTTTCTCTCTGCTGCAGTGCAGGATCAGTTTTGTCACACTTGACAAAGTTTGTCTATTCTGTCCTTAAAAGCTTTCAGTGATGGATATGCCTTGGTCTCCATGAAAAAAAAAATGCTTTAGTACTTAGGTTGGAATTAAAACATTAAATTTACAAATCTTCAAGACACAGTACAGTCTTTCTGCCTCTTTTGTTTATGATTCATTATAATAAAATTCAGTACATTGGTTTTTGCCAGATTTGAGGATTTGAGACACTGAACAAAATTTCTTATCAAAATCAATAGCACTAAATAAAAAAAGGACTTGGGTGATATTGAATATAGAGACATAGAATTCCAACAGCCTAAATCCCAGTAGAAAGAAGAAGTCAGAAAGACACTTACTTACCTAATAAGAAGTGCATTTACTATAATTTTTCAGATTTCTATTTACTAGATTCTTTCTACTATCTGTAAATGCTATCCTGAAGTCCCTTATAGCTGAGTGAGGCTAAGCTGGTGGTAAGAGACAGATAAGTTAATAATTTCAACTTATTTGGCAACTAAAATTGTTTGGCTGTATCTGTGAAGTGAAAGAAAGCTTAATTTTCTTTATCTTCATGATTACTCCAACAGCAGGGAGTTGTAACAGAAATGCTAAGACTGGTATGGGCTGAATTACATGCAAAAAAGTTTGTGTGCAAAACCACTACAAGAAGCACTTGGAGGTACTGGTGGATGAGAAGCTCAACACGAGCCAGCAATGTGCTCTTGCAGCCCAGAAAGTCAATCGCATCCTGGGCTGCATCAAAAGAAGCGTGGCCAGCAGGTTGAGGGAGGTGATTCTGCCTCTCTACTCTGCTCTCATGAGACCCCACCTGGAGTACTGTGTCCAGTTCTGGAGCCCTCAGCACAGGAAAGGCATGGACCTGTTGGAGCAGATCCAGAGGAGGCCACAAAGATGACCAGAGGGCTGGACCACCTCTCCTATGTGTATAGGCTGGGAGAATTGGGGCTGCTCAGTCTGGAGAAGAGAAGGCTCCGGGGAGACTTTATAGCAGCCTTCCAATACTTAAAGAGGGTCTACAAGAAAGCTGGAGAGGGGTTTTTTACAAGGACATGGAGTGATAGGACAAGGGGTAAAGGTTTTAAACTGAAAGAGGGTAGACTTAGATTAGATACAAGGAAGAAATTCTTTACTGTGAGGCTGGTGAGGCACTGGAACAGGTTGCCCAGAGAAGTTGTTGATGCCCCATCCCTGGAAGTGCTCAAGGTCAGGTTAGATGGGGCTTTGTGCGACCTGATCTAGTGGAAGGTGTCCCTCTCCAGGGCCAAGGTGTTGGAACTAGATTACTCTTAAAGGTCCCTTCCAACGCAAACCATTCTATGATGATTCTATGATAACAGGAGGATAGCAATAAAGATACACCATATTGTATGTATCATTAGTGTTCTAGATTGTTACCTTAAAGATATCTCAAATGAGGAAACAAATACAAAGGGCAACATATTGTCTAAGATTCATGGAAAGTGAAATTAAATTCTGAAACAGAAGAATCACCCTAAAATATTTTTTTATTTCTAAACAGTATCCAAAACCCCATTTGTTATCACCAGTAAAGAGGAAGCCAAAAGACATAGTGAGGGATAAACAATCAATATTCTTTTTCATCCACATGACACACAGATGATCCTTGCCAGAACACATGGACATACACATCTCTGTGTTAGGGAGTATGTGGGAATGAGTGAGTGAAAACCAAAGGCTGACTGAAATAAGTTTTGTTTAAAATAATTCTCTTTAAGTTCTCACATTGAAGTTTTTTACATAAGTTTCTCCTCACAAAGCTGAGGAGAAAAGGATTGTTCTTATTGAACTGCTTGTAAATGGTCCCCAAAGAGAGACCAGTTAAAATAAAATGTACAATCACTTGAGCAAAGAACGTCTTTAAGAAATTTGTTCCTTCTGTGTCTTGACCATGAGGCTATAGAGTCACCGTGCTGACTAAATTATTTCTTGACAAGAGAATCATCATTATTATCTCTTCTATTAGCTATGTTTTAGAAAGCAGAGCTAGAGCTCTGATAGAATTTGAAGGATCTCAAGTGTTCATGTGGAGTTAGGCATAACTGGAGCAAGGTTTTCAGACTGGATCTCTCTGAAGTCTTAATATCAGTTTTTAATAGTTTTTAGATCCCACTATGGCAAAGGTGGAAGCCAAGCACTGAGCTGCTTTAAACTGGGACAGCACAGAAATAAAAACTCTGAGCACCAAGGAAACAGTCAGGATGACTTGCTGAAATGAAGCACTTAGAGCCGCCAGGTGAAGGTTTTTGATGTATTAATGCACTAAGTATGAGATTAAGACACCTAAATTTAAGTGTTATAGGTGTCTAAGCTGTGGAACTGTCTTATTTGCTGGTAGGGTTATAGCCTTAATGTCTGCTTTAAGGTGAACTGAACTGCTCTTCAGACTGCATCTGTGTTGATTAGATTTTCATTTACTATAATGGGGTTGTAGGCATGTCTGTATGTGTCTATATAAAAACCTAAATTTAAGGTTCTTAATGTCTAGCCAAGTATCACTGTCATACATATGTCTTGCTTTAGATGCCATTGGTCTTTCTTTGTATGTGCCTTGAATCAAATTTCTGGAAGAGATTTTATGAATGTCACTGTTTTCCATGATTAACAACATTTTTACTGTGACCAATTTGTAATTTTTCTCACTTTGTTCAAAAATAGTATTAAATATTGTTAACTCATGCTTAAATTATATATTACTTGAATAAAAGTTTATTTTTTTGTAGTAGAACTATTTCACACAGTTAAAAATTATCATATTCATAACTGCTCCTGTTGTTTGGTGGTATCTATGCTTAGCGTAACAGGGTACCGTACTCTGGGTTAATGAAAGTTTAAAAATGAACAGACTACATTGCAAGAAATTCAGTATATCTGGAGCAATTATTTACTGTTTAGTTCCCATAAATTTTCCATTATTTACAGATAACATGCCATGGAAAAATGTTCAGGTATTTCTATTGTAACAGATCTGATTGCATTTTCCTTTTTGCAGTGAGAGTAAACTCTTGTTCTTGGAAGTCCTTACAACAATGATAACTGAAATCTCTTGTTTAGTCACATAGCAACATTCATATCTAAAGATAAATTTCCATCTCATTTGGCTGCCAATAGGTTTAGTGTTGACTAAAATACTCCCCATTTCCAAAACATGAGATTAAATATACCCTTTTTTTTCATGCTATTCTGGCTTGTAAGCTCACTATGATTGTACAGCTGCTAGAGTACAAGTAGAAATCAAGACTTTAGGGTTTTATTAGCAGTTCTTTGCTCACTGTTGAGACCTGTGCAGTCTCTTTAACTTAGGTTTCTGTTTTGGTTTGTGTGTAGTGTTCACCGTATAGTCCAGAATCTCATATAATTGAGCATGAAAACAAATTTTAACAAGTATTGTAGATGTCACAATGTTGCTTTTGCAATCTATTTTATCTAAACATCACTAAGGTGTTAATTTTTGAATGAAATCCTGATTATCCTTTCTACATAAACAACCTTTGAAACTTCATTTTTATTATGTTTATGTTTGCCCCAATTTGGGTGACTTTATAGAGCTCCAGGAAGAAACATCTGCTTTGCTCCCTGACAGTGGTTACGGTGCAAAGCCAAGGCAAGAATGCTGCACAGGTAGTGCAGGAGGAGCAGTACCATGGGAACAACTCCCAGACAGGCATCTCTTCTCCATCCCCTTAACTGGAGCTGGAACCGGTAGAGTTTTACAGAGGGCTTAGCATCCTTCCACCCACACACCTCTGACAGAGTGGAACATGCCTTCTTTGCTGATTATAGCACTGTAGTCTTGGATACTCCTGCATGTTTTAGTAATGTTTTGTTCCTTTTGATTTACATCCAAAAGGCATATGTCTAAGTGCAAGGGAAATGAGCTCTGGCAGGGATATGGATAGCCTTCCGCTAGCCCACATTTATCCTAGCCGTAGTATACTGCATAGACAAATTTTAAAGTCCCATCACTAATTTTTCATGCCTGTCAAGAGACTTATGAGGTAAAAAAAACATCTATGGAAAATGTAAGATAAGCAGCAGAACACAAAACTCTTTTCTTTTTTGCTTGTGGTAACAGATAGGGGATATCCTGTTGTCATTTATCTCTGACAAAAATGCCAGAAGTCACTGTGTAAATTATCCTCAGGATAGGCTGTCATTAGCCTAAAGGCAGAAGTGATTCTTTCTCTGTTTTGATACATCAGTACCTGTTAATGTTTAATACCGGTCTACTATGATTTTTGAAAGATGTGATTTGTTAAAAAATTGTAGATTTTATCCGCACTTATATAAATTGATTTTAGTGGCTTTTTCCATTTTGCCCAATATTACAGCTGAAAGTGTTACTTTTAAAAGTTGTTGCAAAACATAAAACAAATTAAAACAGAAATCTAAGCCTGACTTACTGATATCACAGCTTTAAAATACCGTTGTCTTTCCCCTCTGTACCAGTGAATTATTATGTTGTAAAAATTAAATTATTTCAGTGTGCTTTTTCTCTCCCCTATATTCTGTTGATTGAAGCGTTCTCACATAAAAGCAGAATACTGCTCCAGATCCTGACATGTTCAAACAAAAATCTGAATATACTTTTTTTCTTCCCACATGACTGCCCCCAACTATTGGGTTTTTTTGGAGGGAATGTGTATATTCACTACTACATAAACTACAAAAGTCCTTGTGGTTCATCAGAAATGGTATGAAAGCATCCTCTGAACTGGTCCATTAAGAGAAGATAGCTGGGAAGATGCCTGCTTTGTAGTCCTACCAGAAGCAATGCAGTGACATCCAGTGTAAGGTGGCAGAAGCACCTCAATGGCAGAAATTCACACAGTACACGAGTTACAGGATTCTGTGTCTGCGAGGCTGAGGAAGTTGGCACTACCTGAGTGAAAGACTTGTGCATTAAGCATCTTTTGGTATTAGATCTCTGCCTCAGATAATGGAAAGAATTGTTATCTTCCTACTTTTCAGGGACTGTGGGGAAATAAATTCCTTAAACATTGCTAGGCTCTGAGACCAACAGATAAATAGTCCTTCATGTAGCTTTCTAGGATAACAATGTTCAGGATCTATGAGAAAATGCTTAGTCTAAACAGATGGACAATGCAAAATAGTGGAGTGGAATACTTACAGATGGCACAGAAATATTCCAAGGAACGAAGCCAACATTTTCAAGTATAAATCCTCAGAAGACATGCACACAGTGAAAGAAGCATCTTGTCTGAAAGAAGCTGCTCAGAAGTGTTGGCTCCACCAACACAGGCTGACCTTGGTTATTTATTTCAGGTTTAATTCTAGCTTTAGGACTTAAGTGAGCATTCAAGCTTGAAAATGTTCGTCTGTTGCTCACTATAATGCTCCAAGTCAGGAGTAAGGTACGTCAAGCAAGTCATGCCATGAAATATTCACTCATAGTAGCTGCTCATAGAGCCAGACTCCCAGGTATCACAATCAGTTTTCATTATCTAAGGAGGCATTAGAGCATCAAGCATTTGTTACACATGGGCATCAATTGATCTGTTGGGATAAAAATTTGTCCCAGGAAAATAACAAAAATGAAAGTCTATGAAAATAATCAAAAGATGTTATAGCAAGATTCTCTTTGTTTTTCCTCTTCTTTCCCTCTCTTTAGTTTCTCTTTTCCATTTTGCTCATTCCATTTTTTTAATCTCATTTAACCTCCTTCAGAAATTGTATTCCCAAGCAAGCCTTCTATCCTCCTAATCCTCACTCAGTAACTCCTACAGTGTAATCACTTACTCCAACAGGTGTAAATCAGGCTTTGGAATCAGTGCACTGAAATCCTCTTGTGATTGACAAGTTAATGGATCAACTCCATTAACTTCAGATATTTGAAGGCAGTATTTCCTATCTCTGACTGACAGAATGAGTTCAGGATGGACGATTCCAACCTCCTCTCACTTTTTCTTCTTGTAATCCACCCAGATGGGTTTTTTTTTCTTATTACTTGACACCTTATAAGACTAAAATATCTCATTTATCTTCCTTTCCCTTTCCTGTCCTCTTTCCCCAATGACATCTTCCCAACCTTATCTCTTAGCTCTGTTTTTTTTTTTCTTCGGTAAGACAAAGATCAAATTAAGTATTTCCTAGCTGTTTTTATTTATATTTAAGAAGTAAAGCTCTCTGGTGGCACAAGGAAGGACTTTTTTAGTTGAATACAGTCATACATATTTAGAAACTGATGACAAAGAATGATACAATATTTCACTGTCTTAGTTTATGTAGTTCAGAAAACAATGTAATGTACTTCAGAATATGTATCAGAAAATGTAGTTATAGGTACACTGTACAAACATACATATGTGTGGAAGGATGGGCAGATGTGTGCTTGTGTATGGATATATATTATTTCAAAAACAAGACTAGAAATATAAATTGGAAATCAGTCCAAGAAACACATAAAGCCCCCAAATTACTGAACTTTTACTTTCCAGAAAGCAACCGGTTTAGAATTAATTCCTACATTTACTAAAAAAATAGAGTGGTTATTAATTCTACCCATAAATGAATGTCTTTAAGGCTTTTTCTTCTGTGCAGATCATATGTCAGTACATTCTTTCTTTTTTGAAAAGAATATTAAGTTATGAGCATCAAGAAGATGTCAATATTTTACTCAGTTTGCACCAGTTTTCCAGTTGCTGAGGGTAAATTTCATCTATTTTCAGTAGAAGTTTTCCTGGAGAGTTGTGGATACAGTCCCAGTGTTTCCAGTGTCTCACCATGATAGAGAGAGTATATTTGAGTCATAAATAAAGCCATCTAATTAAACTCATGACATCTCTTAAACCATAGCATATTTGAAAGGCACTTAATTTACTATGAAAAAGCATCCATCATGAACATATGATCCTTGAAATAAATTCCCAAAGTATATTTGGAGACAGGCAATTATAAGTTGTGTGGAAATAACTACATTTTCTAAATGTTATATTTTCTATTTTAAAGTCCTTGCCAGCATGTTTAGAATAACTACACACAGAAAGTTATTTAAAGGAGGATGACCAATCAACAATGTGTAATTCAGAAAGGAACCAGAATACCACTGAGTTTTGAAACCTAGGGAAGAAAGTATCTCTTCCCCACCAAGCTTTGCCTCATTCATGATTGACACACAACAACAGTACTCCTTTTTCTGGGCACTAAGATAGATTTTTGTGGAACAGTTGCCTGAAATGGCATTTTCGCCTTTCACTGACTTATGATGATGAAAGCATTGTATATTTAAAACTACTTATGTAGTAGTTTGAAGAAATTACTTTATTGTTTTTCTGAATCTTCTGTGGGTCTTGGGCAAACAAGTTGGAGGATGGCTTTAGAAAATGTCAACATAGCCCAGACAGAATATGTATTCTCTTGATGGAGGAATCCCAGGAGGAACAGCAGAGCTGACATTTGACACATACTGGTTATTAAACTACTTCTCAGGGAGCATACCAGAGGTGGATTTCTCAGCCATGCCTCGGTTAGTAAAGATGAACTGCAGTAGCTACCACACTTAGTAACTCTACTGGAAAGAAAGTAATTTACTAAAATTATATAGAAAACAATTCCATTTGCCAATAGCTTTCGAGATTACTTTCATTTTCATGCAGAGTGAAAAGAAAAACAAGTGAGTTTTTTTTTTTTTCACAAATGGAATTCTACTGAAACAACTCTAAATTTCAAGAACTCAATTTGTGACAGGTAGAAGTAATCAGAGAATCCTGCCAGAGATCTATCATAATACTAAATTCTGCTGAAACTTCATGAAAAGGTACACATCCAAGAAATATTCCAGTCATAGCAAACCTGGATATTTCAATGTCTTTCCATTTCAGTGAAGTACCTCTTGCAATTATGTAGAGTACTAACATGAATGCTGCCACTCTTCTCTTACAACAGTGCAGGCAACACACTAGTAACATGAGCCTTGTTTTGCCACTTCTAAAGGAAATTGGCTAAAATTGATAGAAATAAATGCAATGGAAAACAGAGGTATTTTGTGATCATCATTCTTCACAGGTTAATTTAGATATCTTGTATTCAAAATGCATATTTACTTCAATGAAGAGTAAGTTTCAAAAGGCACAGTTTCTCCTTTTGTGCCCTTAAAACTGCATTGAAGAAGAAACCTTGATTTATGAGATTGACAATAGAATTAATTAATTAATACATTTAAACTATTCAAGTAGGATATATTTTTGCTATGGCCCGTATTGTTGGGATGAACCAGGAAAAGGAAGGACATGGCCACTATGACTAAGCATGATCTCACTGAGAGGTGCATAATTTAATGTTGCCAGAGTGTCTGGTGGGAAGCGGTTAGGTCTCACTCTTCTCTCCACGACTGCCCCTCTTTCTGTTTTACTAAATGTAGCATGAAGAGCAAAACCAGAGTTCAGACAGCCATGCTGTCAAAGGTAAGGCAATTTTCTTTCTACATCTGGAGGAACTCCAAATTAATCACACTTTCTAGGAGGTTTTCTGTTGCTGCATAATCTTAACTTGATATTCTCATGTTGGTTAGATTTTTAAAAACAGAATATCTAATATAAAGGGTAGTTGATTAAAATTTGCATAAAATACCCACTGACCAGCTGGTTCCAAGTGATCTTGTTATTTTGTATTAATTAAGTTTCATAATCTGGGGCAATTACACTTCTTACCCATACTGCTGCCAGTCAAGTGGGTTGGATTCCCTGATAGACTGGATTATCTTGTGGCTTGCATCTTTTTGAAAATTATTTATATTTATGTTCACAAATAAAAACTTAATTTAAAATGCAATTTATTTTTGTGTCTTTTATCACTCTCTTTGCGAAGATACTCACATTGCTAGAAAGAGAACATCAGGTTAAATGATGTTACAGCTGGTAGAAATAGAACATAAGAACTAATTCACTTATTAATGTTTCTCCTCTTTTAAGGACCATTCCTCAGGAACCCAATCCAACATTGACTGAAGTCAGTAGAAATACGCACTGGTTTCACTTAATACTGGATCAAGTTAGGAAGATGAACACTGACAATATTGTTCTGTAGAAATAACATTAAAACCTCCCAAAATATAGGTAAGTAAAGAAAACCTCACTGAAGCCAGAAATAGAAGAGCACTAACAGCTTTGCCTATATATTAGACAAACAGAATTTGTTTGAGATATATCTATACTGAAAGAAACTTTAGCATGGATGGAGATATTCTTCCAGTTTACTTCTACAACTATACCCAGAAAGCTTTCTAAGCCTAACCAGGCTGACCACTCAGGTCAAGGTCTCATTCCCTACTCAATAGGATAAGAGAAGCACCTCCTGGATTACATACGTCACTCATTTAAAAATAGTTTCACAACCATTTCTTCCCACAATAATTTGAATTTAAACAACTAATTTCTCTCCATCCCGGCTATTCACTTCTGTTTATGTGCTGCCGCCATTGTTCTGTTGGTTCATGTATTTGTGTGGCCATGGATGAACCAGATTGAGAAGCTGATCCAAGTTAAAAATAAACCAAAGGGAAAAAAAAGATTACTATTTTAACCCAGTTATTTGCTTCATCCAGTTCACCAGCTTCAGAAAGAAGATTAAAGAAAATTTTGCTTTTTTTTTTCCTTTTTGACAGGCTGTGCCTGCATTCAGGGACACTTGAAGCCAGCTCAAGATATATGGTCACTTTGTATTAAGTCTTCTGCAACACATTTCTAACCATTAAACATAAGGATAAAAGGTCTGATGGCAGAGGTAAAGAATTTATCAAAAGACAACATGCTTGGGTCATTCCCAGAGATTGAATTAATGGCTAGCAGGGAGAATATACATCATCTAGATCTAATACCTAAAGTACACTTCAAAATGATTTTAACATTTGCAAATATTTTTCTACAGTAGCTACAAACAAATAATCTATTTGAAATGTGTTATAAAAGTCATTTAAGTATTCATGTTTCTTTCTTGAAGAAAAAAAAAGGTTCTAAAGCATTTTGTTTTCTTCCATTCACATGTGTGGTGAAAAATTAACATTACAAAAATATTTTTAATTATTATTTTAGAAAGTCATTATGAAGATTAAAATTGTTTTAAAAACAAGGAAATAAAAGGTCTTCAACTAGAGTCTGTCAAGAACCTCTTGAAAACAGTGGGAGTAAAGACAGTTTTCCTGTGAAAATTTTTCCGGATTTCTATTCAGATAATGCTTCCTTGAAACTAAGGTTATTATTTTCTTCAAAATATGTAGCAGTAATTTATATGTGAATAGCATGTACAAGTGTGAGGAACTATTTCAGCTATTTAAACAAATGTTACGGCCATATTGTAAAACTCACATTTGGCAAAAGAAGTAACATTTTCAACAACTTCAATAAATGATTATAAGTAGTAGATAGGCATTATCTGTAGTACATAATTCCTGATTACTTGGGATCGATACCTTCAAAAGAAGATTAATCTGTTTTCTATAAAATTTATTTATATAATTGTACAGTTTTACATATTTATTTTTAAAGCTATACAGTAACATGTATCACTTCTCAATATTATACCAATATTATTTCTTTAAGTGACTATGTTATTTCAAAAAATTAACTGTTTTCAGAAGAATATGAGTGAGGCAGAAGGGAAGCTAAGGTCTCTTATCCTTGTACATTCCTTCAGAAAAAGAAGCCACCTCCATACAATTCTCTTTAGAGTTCATAGAAGCTTTGACAGAAGCCAGTAATGCCTATAATGTCTATAATGCCAAGCATTTCACAATATGCCTAATATTTTATCACTTCCTGAAATGACTAATTTCACAGAAATGTCATGTATTTTCTGTGCACTTTTTCTAATATTGAAGTAACACAATTTTGAAATAAACAAATGTTTGCATGAGACTTGAATCAGACTAATAAAGTTATTAGCGAAGAAAAGAGACTGGATTTTTCTGTGAGAAACTAAGACATCACAATTCAAAGGAAGACAGCTGCTGCTATGATGAAAACTCACTGTAATGTATGTGCATGAAAGATTTTACTTATCTCCAGATACATACAAAGTTCAACATGCCATCTGATATTTTTTAATTTCCAGATTTGTAAGAAAATAAAGGCAACATAGACAGGATAAGAGACATTCTAGTCTTGCTAAGACACTGTTGTGCTTGCTACAGCAGAAGCAAGGCAAAGGTCAGTCTTGACTACAATTCCTCATCAAAATAGATTTTCTGGACGATGGAATTTGCCTATAGAGACAAAACACTCACAGATATTTAACTTCTTACTTTAGTGTGCAAAAGGAAAAAAAAACCAGGAAAAATATGTTTAATTTATCATAATTTGTGCTTTTTTTTGAGTTCAAACTCATGACTGTTCTGTATTTCTCTTTATTGACATACACTTAAGTATTATCTTCTTATCTGATTTACAGTTGAAAATAGAATAGAAACTGTCCTAACAGTTTTAATTCCATATAAATTCATTAAATTAGTTCACTCCTCACATTTGCCCCAGTTTTTAAGTCATGTATTTTCTTATATGGCACTGAAATAACTCCCGATTTACACAATAAAATTGCGAGAGATCTCTTGCCCTTTGACATGGGATTATTCTTTTACAAACATCAGTGTATTTCATTCTAAAATATATACACGCACTTTTCCATGTGCTTTAGCTGAGGGATTGATCTGGTTTTGGAAAATAAAAAAGATCTGATGTAAATTAAATTGCTTATCTGGCATTTCTGATTGTCAAGATACAGATAACTGAAGGTAAGTTGGAAAACAAACTAGGCTTTCTCCTAGAAAAACTGCCAGAATGTTTCTGGAAAAGCAACTGGACCTAGAAATACTTGCTAAATACTTAATGAGGAAAAAAAAAAAGCCATATTTCCTCATTTTTAGCTGTCCAGTATTCACTACATTTATATTAGGCAGTACGTGATTCTTTACCACAGAAATTACTTAAAATAATTATTTATTTGACATTATTTTGATTATTTGATATCACTTTTGCACTGATTTTATTTCTTTTACAAAAATTATATTATTTTGGACTTGTATTGGTGTAATTAAGAGCAGAACAAGGCCCTTAGAATTACTGTAAGGGTAGGTGGCTGAGATAACCATAGTCAATACTTTCCAGTAGAAGAAGCTGGATCCATTATTTTAAAATTGCTCAACAATAATTGTTTAAGCTGACATTTTCCATACTAGAAATCTGGCTGAGCCTGGAAACTTTTAGAAAACACTAGCAACAATACTTTGGTAATTTGTGAGAAAAGAATAAGGAAACCCAGATTGTTTTCTACATATTAAAAAAAAAAGTCTGAGATCTTTTCTTGGCAATATTTTATCCCCATCTCACTCTCCCCCTGTCTTCCCCTCCTCCATACTTTTTGCCACAGTTTTGAATTTGAGCAAGAAATGGACATTTCAAGGATGGACCTCTCGCAGTCCCTGCGAAACACCATCTTAAACAGCCACATTATAAAGCCTTAAAGTGCCACTCACACATATCCATAGACCTATGGGTGAGAGATAACAGTCAAAATGCTGAGAAATTCTGTACTCACTGAACACATTAAAGCTTTACAAGGCTTGTGGCATTAAGTAGGCTGTTCCTGCACCAGCTCCATACAGTGAATGACTGAGCTCATACACAGAGTTTTGAAAATTTTTCTCTCTCCCGGTTGTCTCCACCTGCTCTGCCTCAGAGAGGTTCTGGTACAAGAAGTGAAAACTGCAGCCACATACTCTGATTTTTTAAGTATTAAGCACTCAGACTGTAACGGTTGTCAGAGGGACCTCTGCTCTAGACATACGAATTGCTAAAAATACTACCTTATCTGAAAAATGAGGCCTCAGTCTTCTCAGTTAGACACATGAAATTAATGGATCCCTTTGACCTTAACCTCTCCATATTTCAGCTTCCCAAATCAAATAGGGATAAAATATTCCATTATTTCACATGGGCATTGGGAAAATAAATTAATTATTTTTTGTGGTGATTTCAGATGCAAGCAATACATTTCATTGAGAAATCTGTGAGAAAGGTAATGATTCAGAGAAGAATTTAAATAGTGTGCACTGCCAGCTGTAACGAATTAGGCAATATTTTTAATACGTGCTTCTGTATCACCATACATAGGTACTTGGATGCCAAATTAAGATTGCAGAGCCATTTTTCATTCTGGCACTTACAAACTTTTTAGTGCTTGGTTTCTCAACCTTACTCACATTTTAATGTCTCTGCACACGTCCGTAGTCTTTAAGACAGTGAATTTTGCTGCAGCAGCACTTTAAGTCTGTAGTTAATAGCAAACTCTACAGCCTCTGAACAGAGGATTTGTTTATGACTGTCATGATTGTTTCTTCTTATAATTGTTGTTAATCACTAATGACTGCAGCTTGCTTTTGTAATCTGTTTTCTCACCGTATGCCCTGCCTTGCATGTTTGTGACTCCCGTGAGAGCTGAAGATTCACTTCAGAGAGGCTCTCCCTCCTTACTTTCCAACATGCTCACTGCTGCGTGGTTGTGTTACCTGAGCACAGAGCTCTGTTTATAAACATTCAGTCTTTCAGCTGCTGACCATCATGAAAAATAAATTACCAATACACTGATAGAGAAAGGATTCAATCCCAGAGTTTTGCCTACAGGCTATGAAATCAGATAAATGAACAGCAGAATACGTAATAATTTACCATTTCTTGTCCTTTTTCACCTCTAAGGGACACTTTTACTGGCCAATTTGTTTTAGCATCACTTGACTTTGAAGAAGGTTGGAAATTTCAGTCTGTGCTACGTGTCAACACACTTAATAGAATTTTTAACTTTTGCCAGCTAAAAACAGGCATATAAATATATCCTTGATGTTAAATATAGAGACGTGAAGAGGGATAGCAGGAATGTATTTTCTACTTTGTTTTGCCGCTGGCTTACTTTTGCAGGTGTGGCTGTCAATTAATAAAGGAATAGATTTCCTTAGTAAGGAAGTGCCATATTTACATAAATATTGTCCAAGGAAAGTGACAGCTTGACATTTTAACTAGAATTTCATTAAAGTGGCAATTGTAGTGTCCGATATCTTAGAGGTGATAGAAAAGACAACATGCCTATACATTCACTCCAATACCATGGTTAAAGCCAATGTGGAAAAACACCAATAGAAACAGATGCTGTGGCAAATTTTGCATATCATCAGAAAGAAGACTTGAATTCTTGTTTTATTTGTATGCTGTTCAAGCAGGCAGATTTCTAGAAACAGCCTTTTAAAAAAGCGTATAGCCAAAAAGACTGAGTCTGGGCATTGTGACAGCCAAGTAGGTCACCAAGAGAACAGCAACCCAACTAATGTAAAACAGAAATAATCCTGAAAATGAAAACTAAACAAAAAAAAAAAAAAAAACCTCAGGAAGCTAGCTGCAGCAATCATTTAAATCCTAAGGAAAAAAAAAACAAAGACAGGTTACACAAAACAATTTCCCTAAGAGAGGTCACTATAAATCCAGATCAACAAAGATTAAAATAGCAGCAGAAGAAATTCACTGTAGTAAATCAATTTTACAAGGTAAAAGTCTTTTATCTTAGTGATAAACTAGAGACAAACTAAAAGTATGCAAGAGAAAATAATACAAAAGAATAACTAAAATCTTTTGTGTAATACATCAAAGTTAAGTCTGGAATACCATCCATATTTTACTAAGTTTAAAAATCACAAATGTAAAGAGAACATAAACTTTCTTATGAATCCTGAGATTAGGATAATTGAGTGTACCGAATACAATACCTATGTTAGAAGCATCCCAAAATCCCAGTCAGAAACAGAATCCCATGTAGAAAAAACATGAAATCATGACCACCATTCTAAGCACTGCAGTATGAGCAAGACATAGATTGAAGATGTTTTACCTGAGCTGAAGAGTCAGGAGCTTTTACAAGATTAAAATGTTATGGTTTTTTTCATTTGTGCACGGCTGCAAGTTTATCCATAATGAAGGTTCTACAAATTACGTGTGTTAGAATAGCATTCAAATACATGTGTAGATATTAATTAGACATAGCAAGCTGCTAGGGACTGTGACAGTGTGCTCCCCCCCTCCACCTGAGCACTCTTCTGTAACCCTGCTCAAGTGACAACCATCAGTGACAGATGTGTCTGGTCCTGATGGCTGCATCTGACACAATCACCAAGGGATGGTGATGCACACTCTCCTAACCACAGTGCTAGCTGATGTCTGACTCAAGCCAAATTTGAAAGAAACCAACTTCTACAGTTGGTATGCAAATATGACTATTAGTCAATTATCTTGCTCCATAAATAGTGAACAGCCCAAGAGCCATTTGAGCTCTCCTACATGGCAGGGGACTGCAAGCAAGATCTCCCCTCGAGTAGGGATGCCTCTCAAGGTTACTCATCAAGGTTGAGAGAATCCTTATTGCTTCAGATGCTTAGTAAGTGAATTGAGAATAAAAGCATTGAAACTTTGAAATCTTAGTGAAGTGATTTAAAGGACTGATTGTGCACATATAATCATTTAGATATAAACCATTTCTCAAGCCTTGGACTAGGATTGGATCCAGCCGCACCTAGACTCCTCTCTGAGAAGGAGCTTAGAAAGCAAGGGAGTCCTTTCTGAATCTCATGATCCAAGGGGAAGGTCTCCCTGACAGCTTAGTCTGATGCTGTCCTCTATGCAGTAAATAATCCAGTTTGCCTTGCCATCAAATCTTGTTAAATTACTGTCGCATTTACCATTTACTATAAAACTTTGTCAACTCACTACTTTATATCAATAAATATATTGTTGATTTTCTCTTATGAGTGAAGTGCATCACTCCATCCATGACAGGGACCAAATACAACATCACTGTTCCATACACATCACATAAAAGAACAGGTTTTGAACATTACAGTTGAAACTTAATGAAAGTTAAAATTCAATTAACTGTGCATTGTGTTGTTGTTCCCATGTTATATCAATAATGGCAATATGCTTAAAATTTTCCTAAAAAATACATAGAGACCAATTTGCATTACAGTTAGAAGTGAGTTTACATCTGCCATTTCAAGCATTGTAACAAAAGTATTCTTTCTTGTCTCCTTCTAAATCCTTCATCAGAAGTGTCAAAATACAAAAATTACAGGAGCTTTTAAAATATACTGAAAGACAGCAGGACTATGTGGTCAGCATTATTCTTTATAAATTCACCGTAAATACCACCATTGCAGGCCTAACTTGATCTCATTTCTAATCTACCTAGACTTTTCCAAATCTTCCTCCAGAGATCTAAATTGTTTGGTTTTGTCACTATGTTATCCAAAAACTGTTCCTCCTGTACATATTTCTATTCAATATCTGAATCAGATGATGACTGTGATTCCTTCAAGTAATTGTAATAAAGTTTGCAACTCCAAACATCTGCCATCTCTTTTGTAAAATACCAGTAAAAGCTAAATAGACAGGATGGCATAAAGAATTCTGAAAAGTCAAGCTCTAAACCCAAGTTTTAGAGAACCTCTGTGTCATCTCTGCAGTCTTCAAAAGACAGTGAGAATGAAATTTGGGTAAGCTTTGCAACACGCTTTCTTAACTTCTCCTGATTTACACAATGAAAATATAAAATTCGTTATAAATTGATTACGAATGTCACTCAGATTACTCAAACTGAATGGGACTAAAGGAACAGGTACCAGCTGTGTGTGTGTGTATGCATTCATATTTATTTATTCTTTTTGTATATATGAAAGTGGACAGTTCAGACTAAGACTTTTGAAGCACTGACACCATTTTCTCCTCACAAAGAGTAACTTGGATTTGAAAAATGGAAAAAAGTTCTCATACCTTTGCTAAATCTTTACTAAGAACACTGTATATTTCATCATGGGTTTTTGTTTATGTGAAAGACTACTTGAGTTTGTATACAAATCCCGTTATCTATGTAAGTTGTTCCCTATCAAAATTATCCTCAAACCCTGCCACTTTCAAATCAGATGATAAAAAATAATAAATTATCAAAAGATATGGAACAAGTCCACGACAAACAAGAAATTACTATAAGGTTTAGACTTGCTAAGGATTTGACTTCTTAAAATCAGTGATTCAGTCATAAAAGCAAGGATATTCAAAGACAATTTAAAAAATTGACAGGACAGACTCCTTTTCAACCCTTTGAAAATCTGAGGTATGATCATTGAGCAGAGCAGCACTAATTTTTCTATCATACATTAATGATTAGCCAATCAGATTAGAAGACAGCAACAACACACAAAAAAAAAGCAAGAGCTTGTGTAACAACACACAAATCTTATGACTTTGATTACTGTGAAGGTACTTAAACATAGTACACAACTAACACCAAAGCATGTAAGTGAGAATGATTGTAAAGAGCACTGGACAAACTCAGCTCATGGGGCAATGTCTGCTTGTAGGATGTGCTTCTAAACCACAAGCTCCAGAAAGAGATTTCCTAAGAGAGTCCTGCCCCATTCTGCTCTTTTTCTATAGTCGTCTATTTATATCTTACTGACTCCAGTTCTAAGGTGCTGCCTCAGTAAGCTCTGACCTCAAAAGAAAATCTTCAATGGATTATCTGCACAAAGTCTCATTTGATTCTTCAAAATTAATTCAGGGATCTAGCATGTATAGTCTACTCCTTCATTTAATCATCAATTTATTAAAATTATGCTCGCCTTAAAATATGTCAGTATTTGCTTTTCCCTCAGCATACAAATTATTCTCCCTCAGCCTTATCCAGAGGCATGTAGACCTTAGATGGCAGCGAGGAAGAGAAATACAACATATATACAAGCACCGGGGTGTGAAAGCTAACTTTAAGCTAACTTGGGCAACAAGTTCACAAGCTGTCAGTACTTCGCTTCAGTGCCCCTAAAGGCCAGTAGGGAGACTTGAATTTGATTATGAACACTGGGTTCAAAGCACAGGTATATTTGGATTCTAGTTTTTGCCAGCCACTAACAAAGGTTTAAGAGGTGTTTGCTACAGATCGCTGACCTACATTAGCATTTAAGCACGTAAACAGCATAAATACATGAAGAAATTGCTGAGCTGTTAGAACACTTTCTCTACTCATAGCTTCTGGATATTAAATAATATACCAGATTTCCCTTTACCAAAGAAGAAAGAGGAAGGTTAGTTTCAACAACGCATTTTTACATGCATAGAAAGCTGTTCCTTTTAGGACAACTGCAGTAAAACCAGTTGTGAATATCAGTATTTGTAAATGTGTATAATTTACTTGCAATTATCAGATAGCAACATGATTGGTTTTGGTTTGTAATTATATGAAAGTACAAGTTTACCTGATTCTCATGTTTATCAAAAAGGAAGTTTACCTACTTTTTCTTTAACTTTGTGTCATTGTTCTACTTTTCTATTCTATTATTTCTTTTAACAAGCTGGACAGCTGAATTGAATATCTCCCTTTGCCTTTCTCATCTCAGATCTCCATATCACTAGACAATGACAAAAGGGAACTGGCAATTATTAACGAGGAGTTGTCTGTACTTGTTTTACATTTGTAAAGTGCTGTCTAAGTCCCATTATTCTTAAATAAGCTTTTGCAGAAATTGAGAAGCTATAATTTTCTTGAGTATATTTTCCTAGTCATACCCTGGAAGTGTTAAAAAAAATAACAACTCTGGTGCTGACTCATTCCCCATTGCCTCCAAAGACATCTGTGTTGAATGAATATGAACAATAGGTTTAAAAGGTATTTTACTCATGAACAGAACAGTACTGCATTGCTTTTAATTCCAGTTCCAGAAGGTTGTACATCAAAACTGCAAACTTCTTTTCCATAGTTCTAAAAAGGGAATCAAATGTATCCTACTGTTATTTTGTTGCTACGTTCAAATAAGAGGCAAGTATCTTGATGAATTTGAAGAAGAGTTTTGACTGATTTAAAAGACTTTTTCTTTAGAAAATCTAAAAACGTATATCTTTTAACATACAGTTCTGTAACCTCTATTTGACAAAAGCAAGTGGTGCCCTTGCTTGCAGGTTTGTGTTCCAGTAAAGGAATCTAGCAGTTTGGTAGGAGCTCAAATTGACACTAAGTCAATTTGCTTCTAGCTAGTATTTCTACAGCATTTTATCCCAATGCACCCAAAGTGCACATCGTCCAAGTTGCAGGGCAAAAGGAGGGACTGGGAGAATGAAGAACCGCCCACTGTAGGAGAAGAGCAGGTTTGAGACCACCTGAGGAACCTGAAGGTGCACAAGTCGATGAGAACTGATGAGATGCATCTGCCGGTCCTGAGAGAAGAGGCAGATGAAGTTGCCAAGCCACTGTCCATTACATTTGAGAAGTTGTGGCAGCCTGGTGAAGTTCCCGTCAACTGGAAAAGGGGAAATGTTACAAATTAGTTGAGTCCCAAAACAAGATTCCAATTATAGTTTCCAATTTATTGAATAGAAACAAGCAAACAGCTCTGAGTGCGCCGGGAGTCCTCGCTCCACCAAGATGCACACCCGTTTGTTTACAGTTACAGTATTTATAACCTCTCTCCCGGTCCCCCCATTGTGCCTGTCTCCTTTTTTGGGAGCTCACAATCTACATTCCATTGGTTACTCACACCGTTCGCGGCAGGTGCTGATTGGCCAAGAGCGTATCACTAGCTTCTATACAGGTGTTAATTGGCTAAAAGTACAGAAGCGGCTGGTCCCATATTTGGGGTTGTTTACGTGCCCATGGCCATCAGCCCCCAGCCTGCCTTTCTGGCCTCTCGTTCGCTCCATTGTCAAGTGTCCTTCTTATGCAAACAGCGCTGTTAAGCAGGTAAAATCCTTAATTATGTCAAACTACTAAGGCAGGAGTGAATCCTGCCAAACACATTTTTAATAACTTAAATAAACTTGCCAAATACGTTTATAACTTTAAACAAAACTTATAGAACTATGTACATACCTTCCTGTTTCCCCTAAGCCTGTGGCTATATAAGAACAAACAGGATAATTAAAGATTCCATATACAAAGAGTGTCACACTTCACCATGCAACCCTAGTATTGCTTCACATTAACACGAATCAGGTGAACATATCTCACAGGAAACATAACCCCCATTTTTAAAAGGGGAAACAACAAGGAAAAGCCAGAGAACCCCAGGCCAGTCAGTTTCACCTTTGTGCCTGGTAAGATCAAGGAGCAGATCCTCTTGGAA
Organism: Chlamydotis macqueenii; assembly: GCF_036417535.1. Taxonomy (NCBI): domain Eukaryota; kingdom Metazoa; phylum Chordata; class Aves; order Otidiformes; family Otididae; genus Chlamydotis; species Chlamydotis macqueenii. The sequence continues at coordinate 28,781,134 of NC_141558.1, forward strand.
ACCATGCTAAGGTACATGGAATATAAGGAGGTGACAACCAACATGGCTTCACTAAGGGCAAATCATGTCTGACCAATTTGGTGGCCTTCTATGACAGGGTTACAGCATTGGTGGCAAGGGACAACTAACTGACGTCATCTACCTGGACTTGTGCAAAGCTTTTGACACTGTTGCGCATAATATCCTTGTCTCTAAACTAGAGAGACATGAATGTGAAGGATGGATCACTCAGTGGATAAGGAATTGGCTGGATGGCTGCACTCAATGAGTTGTGGTCAACAGCTCAATCTCCAGATGGAGACAAGTGACAAGTGGCATTCCTCAAGGGTCAGTATTGGGATCAGCCCTGGTTACATCTTTATTGGTGACATGAACAGTGGGATAGAGTGCACCCTCAGCAAGTTAGCTGACAAAACTAAGCTGTGTGGTGTAGTCAACAAGCTAGAGGGAAGGGATGCCATCCAGAGGGACCTTGACAGGCTGGAGAGGTGGGCCCGTGCCAACCTCATGAAGTTCAACCAGGCCAAGTGCAAGGTCCTGCACATGGGTTGCAGCAACCCCAGGCACAAATAAAGACTGGGCAGAGAACAGATTAAGAGCAGCCCCAAGAAGGACTTGGGGATACTGGTGGACAAGAAGCTCAACATGAGCTGGTAACGTGTGCACGCAGCTCAGAAGGCCAACCGCATCCTGGGCTGCATCAAAAGAAGCGTGGCCAGTACGTTGAGGGAGGTGATTCTGCCCCTCTACTCCACTCTCGTGAGACCCCACCTGGAGTACTGTGTCCAGTTCTGAAGCCCCCAATATAAGAAGGACACGGACCAGCTGGAGAAGGTCCAGAGGAGGGCCACAAAGATGATCAGAGGGCTGGAGCACCTCTCCTGTGAGGACAGGCTGAGAGACTCGGGGCTGTTCAGCCTGGAGAAGAGGAGGCTCCAGGGAGACCTTATAGCAGCCTTCCAGTACCTCAAGGGAGCTTAAAAGAAAGACGAGGAGAAACTCTTTAGCAGCGCCTATTGTGATAGGATGAGGGGTAATGGTTTTTCAATAGAGGGAGGCAGATTCAGACTGGATATATTTTTTACAATGAGGGTGGTGAAACACTGGAACAGGTTGCCCAGAGATGTGGTTGATGCCCCATCCCTGGAAACATTCAAGGCCAGGTTGGACAGGGGTCTGAGCAACCTGATCTAGTTGGAGATGTCCGTGCTCCTTGCAGGCGGGTTGGACTAGATGACCTTTAAAGGTCCAGGTCCGTTCCAAGCCAAATAATTTTTTGAATCTATGATTCTAAGTGAGCGAAGAAAGCTTTTATCTTTTTTTTTTTTTTCCTTCTTAGAAGCGAGCATTTGCCAGCTAATAATTCCAGGCCAAATTGCTCCAAACCAAACACCACAGGTCTTAGTGGCAAAGAAGCTGGAGAATAATTTTCTTCTAGAAAGTTTTGGAATGATATCTCCCTTGCAAAGAGTAAGTAATATTGGAAATTTGAGTTCCTCACTCCTTTGTGCAGTGTCGTCTTTTTACCTTGAACAAAAGAAAGGAGAAACAGAAAAATAACATCCGAGATGCTCATTTGCAGGCACATGCAGACCTGCTAGAATTGTAGTGCATTTCTACCATCGCAAGGTCTTTGGTAGACAGGTTTTTTCCCTTAGTGCATCTATCCGGCACACATCCCTACTCTCTCCTCAAAATAACTCAGTATTTTAACAACAATCTTTTGGACTTCTCTAGTAAACTGCTTGTAGTGAGCAGCCTGTCCTATTGACTAATTGCATATAGCTAAAATTAAAGACCAAAAAGTTTTGTTCAGCTTTGCTTTACTGAAAAAAAAATGTTTTTTTAATATAACTTTGTTTATTTTTATATGTAAGAAGAGATAAATCACATGAAGCTCGGCCCGTGTCTGGGAGACTTCAGTCCCTAAAATACTAGTAGTATTACAATCACAAAAATAGGGCTTTATAGAGGCCATCCCAATTTAGCTAAAGTATTGCTCTCCTGATACTGTCATTATATGAACACAAAGCTTTTCCTATTCTCAGCTCCCACTTGCAGTTTAGAAATATCTGTGGTGCTTTGTGCAAAAATAGGTTGCAAACAAGATGGAAGGAACCAGACCTTTTTGCTGGGGTCTAATTATTGTTTGTACTGCTGTAACGACCAGAGTCAAAGCACTTGAGTGCCCTGTGTGCTTTAGAAATGAACTATTTTTCTCTTCTTCGGGATTTTGTGGAAATGATTCATAAAACAATATTAAGGTGGAGTGCTGTAATGGTAGGTTGACCAAAAGAATAGTTGAGATTAAAAATAATTTTCCTTATTTTTTTTCTGTACTACCACTTCATATTTTTTCAGGCAACATTTCTGGCTGCCACTGACACAGGAAGAGAAAGCTTGGTGGGAGGAGGACAAAGGAGCACATAACATCACTATGGCAATCAGGAGGTACCCCATGCACTCAGTGGCAGAGTAGTGCAAAGAGGACATGCCAGCTACAGCCATTGGCCCATAGCCCATCTGATCCAGCCTGCCTAAAGAAAGGTGCTATCAAATTAGACTTTGTCTGGCCAAGAACATTTTGATGGCCAAGAACAAGCAATGATCTTAAAAATATCAACAGAAGAATGTTAGACTTCTACCAAACAGCATATTGGGAGTTTTGGGAGCTTTTAAAAAGATAAGTTTCCCCTTGAAAGGGAATTGCCCTACACATGTACTTCTTTCCTTTTTGACTTTTTTTTGGGGGAGATGCTATTAACCTTGCAAAAAGGCAGCAAAATCCAGTAAGCCTATAGTCAGACAGATCTTCCGTCAGAAAGCTCAACATAGCGTCTACCAGGTCTGCTCCTAAGAATGAACAGCACCTGTCTTTCCAATACAGTTTGCTCCTGCGCCCACCCTGCCCCTGGTATTTTCAGCTGGAAACTCTTAGCCTAAAATTACACTGCATCCTCTATTCAAAGAAGATCTGAAAAGAGACCAAATAAAAATATTTAAACACACGGTCCGAGGAACAGGTTTCAAAACTGAGGATTTGGCATCCATATGACATATATAGCACATGGCAGTATGTAAGTGACTTAGAATGACAACACAAAAATTTGATACCCTGCTGCCCAGACAATAAAAAATCCCAAGGATAGTGACATGTCTGAAATCTACCCTCTACAGAAATGTTGCACGGAATGCCAGACAACAGTAAGGCATTCCTGTCCACTCATGATCCACAGTCATGAATTCTTGCTTAAGAGTAGGCTGGATCCAGATTTATTCCTTTCCTTCTAGACTGCAACGGAATGATTTCTATGTAACTGCCTTGAGGTTAACACACAGCTAAGGAAAGGATTGCCTTGGGTTTAAAATTTGTCTTCAACCTCAAACCCATGCTTCCTATTTTCTAGAGAATTTTCTAATTGACACGCTATCTGTAGGCAGCAAATAAGGTTCCGGAAAGAATTATAACACATTTTGAAAGGAGGCAGATAGGGATTTAGGAACTTATGAACTAGTCAGTCAACTGCAATTCTCAGATAAACACTGCAATAAACTACCAAACAATTTGAAGGTCTTTAAGGCATAGCCTAAGAGATCTGTAGGGAATCCCCTGCATTAAACCAATTTAATCTCCTTTTAAACCAGGCAATACATCTTCTGGATGAAAGAGAAGTAGAAAAGATCATATGTATTAACTTGCAAAAAGTTTTTAGATACTTTCATGACATTTTATTTCAAGCAATCAAAAAAAAAATATCTTGATGAAAATAAAGCAAGATGGGTGCAAAAGCACTTGGGACACCAATTTAACTAATTATTAAAAGAAAATTTAAAATCAATAGTTCATAGTTAAGGGTCCAGAGGAGGGCCACAAAGATGATCAGAGGGCTGGAGCACCTCTCCTATGAAGACAGGCTGAGAGAGTTGGGGCTGTTCAGCCTGGAGAAGAGGAGGCTCCGGGGAGACCTGATAGTGGTCTTCCAATACCTCAAGGGGGCCTACAGGAAAGATGGGGAGAAGCTGTTCAGTAGGGCCTGTTGTGATAGAACAAGGGGTAATGGGTTTAAATTAGAAGGAGGTAGGTTTAGATTAGATATTAGAAAAAAATTTTTTACAATGAGAGTTGTAGAGCACTGGAACAGGTTGCCCAGAGAGGTGGTGGAGGCCCCATCCCTGGAATCGTTCAAGGCCAGGCTGGATGAGGCTCTGAGCAACCTGATCTAGTCAGGGATGTTCCTGCTCCTTGCAGGGGGGTTGGACTAGATGACCTTTGAAGGTCCCTTCCAACTCTAACTATTCTATGATTCTATGAATATGTATTCTGAAGCAAAAGACTGAAGGAACTGGGTTTGCTTAACTTCAGAAGAAACATATATATAAGTTCAGAAATTATTTAGGCAGACAGTCCATTAGTTGCTCTATAAAATGACCAAAGATGTGTCTGAAGCGCTGTGAAGTATTAGATTCCTTCCATTGTCCTCCTTCTGAAGGAGAAAACTGAAAATGAAAAGATTTGGTTTTGGGGGGGCCATGTCATCCATATATAAGACTGCAAGGAAATTATTGCTACTGGATTTCCTTTTTTTTTTTTGTTCCTACTTACCATGTCTGGCTTACTTTCATAAATAACCCCATTATTAGCTGGCACAAAATACACAGAAGAACACAGAGCTGAAGCAGGCATCCCAGACCTCAAAACAGTAAATGCAAATGAAAATAGATCTCTCAAAAAAAAAATGTAGTAAGTTTAAAATAAAATGTAAATGGGGGGGGGGAATAATAATATTTAAAATATTTAACTATATTTGGGAATATATTTTAAAATATCAGTTTTAGCCCATATAAGTTAAAGCAATATTCGCTTTAACTTGCACCTATGCAGCAAGCCTCTGTTTTTAACTAGATGACTAACTACTACCAGCAGTAAGGAGGACATTAGTAAAGTCTTCCTTATGCTGTTTAGTTCAGAAGAACTTTGACAAAGAGTCATTAAAAAACCTTAATTTAACTGCTAATACTTAAACTTTTGTAAAACTATATTTCAAATTTATAAAAGCCTTAATACAAAAATCAGACGTTAGTATACATTTTGTCCAGTGAACAGAAATCTATTAACTTAAATAAAAGTTATTTTGGATTATTGAACTTCCCTCACAAATTACAGGGACATCTCAGACACTGCTAACCAACAAACATCATTTATTACAGGCATCAAAACGTGTGGAAAATGGTGCTTCCCAAAGTCTGTATTTCATCTTAAAAGGCATGACAAATGTAAACTCTTTGTTCAAAATCATACCTGAAATCCTTTATTTCAACATCATGTATAGTTGAAAACGTATTTTTAAATGAATGTTTAAAGACTGAGCTACCTAGATAAGCAGTAGAAGACAAGGATTCCATTTGGCTGAATGCCCTCACCACAAGGCTGTAACCAGAATACAAATTCTTCCTTTTGTGTCACACTAACTAAAGTCATGTCCATAGCTCAGGTCAGGTATTCACAGCATGGAGCTTCATTAAACCTACAGTCTAGGGATTTGTCCCTTCTAAACTGACATTAATCTCATTGCCAGTCTTTTAGTGCTCAGTCTTCTATTATGCTGAATTTCTTAAAATATGTTTGAAATACACTATACCTTCTTGCTCTTTTAAATCCAGCAATAAGAAATAAATTATTAGTTATTAATACACTATCCTGCAATGTTTGAGACTTCTGTTTAAATTGTTATCCAGAAACAAACAGACTTACCCTAAAATTCTTTAATCACCAGTCTGTCCTGGACCATCCTGGACCACCAATGATACTGTTCCACTATGGATATAAAGCATAAATAATCAATGAGTCAAAGACCAAAAGAAGAGGAAGGTGGACATTTAACTAATAATAGCTATGGCACATGTGTTCCAGCAAAGGTTTTTACATCTTGTTAGAGAGTGGAAGAGTAACAAGAGATCGAGATGCCCTAGTGGCTCACTATATACTAGAGATGCAGTAGAGTCTGAGGATTAAGGGTGTCTTCTGAGAGGTGCAGACTCAAATCCCAGAAGATGGAAGAGAGGATTAAATTTAAGGTGCTGTACTCTTTAATAAGTGCCCTGCTCCTGCAGTATTAGGCCAATACAATGACACAGTTGTATTTGGAAAACATGTGAGGCTCTTCATTTATTTTGTTTTTCTTAAAAGTGCATAAATCATTTCAGGTCAAATGCACCTTTTAATGCTGTAAAAATCAAATTATGATGGTTTCTGTTCCTTATGATTTCTAAATGTTTTCAAGGTAAGGATAACAAAGAACTAAAACAGATGTCTAAAAGGTTGTAGTATCCCAAATATATATTAGAGCACAGTCAGGACAAATTAGAAAAGCATCTGTCAGGACTGCACTGATCCATAACTCTTCAGGACAGGAAAACAGGCTGGGTGACTTCCTCAGGTTCTTAGCTGGTTCTGTTTTTCTCTGATCTGTCCTTCAGAAGAGATCAGAGTGATTTTAATCTTAGCAATTTCTCCCACAAGCTTAAAGATTACAATTCATTTGAAATAGAAGAAATTTAGATTCAGCTACATAATTTGAAATACGGACACATGTTCTTAGGGCTTGCAAGTATTCTACCTGTCATTTTAACTCCATACTCTTAAATACAGTATCACTGTTTAACTTCAAGAGGATGAGTTAAGAGAAGGTATTGATATCTTGCAGAGGAAAGATAGAAAATCATGTCCTATAGAACAGTAGATGCATTGTATCAACCAATTGAGTGTATTTATCAATAGTCATATTTGACAGTGCTGCAGTTCTATCAGTTTTCACAAGCTAAGTGGATTAAGGTCTGTTTTGTATGTAGCACAACTCAAAGTATAACATCAGGGAGAGTATGGGAACTGATATCGATGACTCAGAGGATAAGCTTTCCTCTAACTCAGAACTAAGCCAGACACCTAGCATGGTTTTAGATATTGATGGGGTAATTTTTTCAGATGAGTGATACACTAAAGACATTGGTAAGAAGAGTCCATGTCACTCTAGATTGGCAAGACTTGGAGTATTACTCTTGGCATGACACCCAAACTTACATAAATTCTACAATTTCAAGAGAACAAAAAAGTGGTTTATTTTCTTACTATCACAAGTTGTTGAGGAGACTTGTAATGCAAAGAAGCAGCTTCACTTCAGTATGGTTATCTTTTGCATATCGCTGTATTAAATGCTATAGGACAGTAAGCATTAGATGCATTCAGGGTATTACATTTTACATTTTAGAATTTTCCTTTTACTTTTAGATTTATTTTTGCTTGAGACATTACTACTACAGTTAAAAAGGAAAAATCTTGTTAACATTTATGGCCACTAACTTAAAACATTACACACAGTTTGACTCACTGAATGTGTACACTTCAGCATGAATAAATACTACACAAAGCTAAGGAGTACTACAAACAGAACTATAATTAGACAGATGTGGAAATACCAGAATTTAATATGAGAAGCTGTGTGCTGTTGAATGTTCTTACATTTCTTGTCAATCCTATAATTTCAACAATTTAAAAAATTAGGCATTTGAACACTAAGAAGGCATATGGAATGGAGGGAGACTGGCTCCTTCGGAAGGACAGGCTAGGGAGACAAGGAGGGGGAATTGCCCTCTATGTGTGAGAGCAGCTGCAGCGCGTGGAGCTCTGCCTGGGGATGGATAAGGAGCTGAACAACAGTTTAGGGACTGGGGCATCTCTCATATGAGGACAGGCTGAGCAAACTAGCACTGTTCAGCCTGGAGAAGAAAAGGTTCAGGGGGATCTCATCAATGTGTATAAATACCTGAAGGGAGGGTGTAAAGAGAATGGAGCCAGGCTCTTTTCAGTGATGCCCAGTGACAGGACCAGAGGCAATGGGCAAAAACTGAAAACACAGGAGGCTCTGTCTGATCATCAGGAAACACTTTTTTACTGTGAGGGTGACCGAGCACTGGCACAGGTTGCCAAGAGAGGTCATTCAGTCCCGAGCTTTGGAGATATTTAAAAGTCATCTAGACATGGATCTGGATAATTGAATCCAGGTGGTCCTGCTTGAGCAAGATGACCTCCAAAGGTCCATTCTGTGATTCACTATGGGGAGTTTATATAACCATCCACCTTAAGTTGCCCACGGGGACAAGATTCATGTTACCTCATGTGGCCAGTTTGAAATACAGGTGCTTACTCTAATTCTTTCTCTACAGCCAAGAGAAATACTGATGAAAAGCAATTTATCCCATCTTAAATATTTCAGAACAGGATTAATTACCCTCTAGAAGGGCTTCTGTCTCTCTCTCTGAATTCATCTGATCTAGGAAGCCTAGATCACTACCTCACATTTGACACCTAACTCATGATGGCAAAACTTAAGTGGGATGTATCCTACTACAGTAGGTTTCTAAGTGACGTGCAGCCCAAAGTTAGGTGTCTGGTTTTGCACTTGTCGTAGTTCTGCCCCGATCGGGACCAGACTACGCAGTCTCTCTCTCGCTCCCCCCACCCTCCGAGAGAATAGGGGGAGATGATATAAGAAAAACTGCTCAAGGTTTGAGATAAGGATGGGGAGAAATCCTTAAAGTTACCGTCACAGGCAAAACAGACTCGACTTGGGGAAAACTATTCATTTATTTCTAAAATTAGCAGGAGAATGAGACAGGGAACAAGATAACCTCCCCCCACCCCTCCCTCTTCCCGGGCTTAACATTATTTCTACTACCTCCCCTCCCGAGCGGCACAGGGTGGGGGGGAAAAAGGAATGGGGGTCGCGGTCAGTTCATCACACGTTGTTTTATGCCGCTGTCATCGTCGGGGGAAGAACTCCTCACATTCCTCCTCTGCTCCAACGTGGGGTCCCTCCCATGGGCCACAGTCCTTTGTGAAACTGCTCTGGCGTGGGTCATCTCTTCCATAGGGTGCAGTCCCTCCAGGACAGCTGCCCCAGCGAGCCCTCCATGGGCCACAGCCTCCTTCAGGCCTCCACCTGCTCCAGCGTGGGATCCTCCACGGGCTGCAGGTGGATCTCTGCCCCTCCATGGACCTCCATGGGTTGCAGGGGGACAACCTGCTCCACCATGGTCTTCACCACAGGCTGCAGGGGAATCTTGGCCAGGAGCCGCATTACTCCTCCCCCTCCTTCTTCACTGACCTTGGCATCTGCAGCCATTCCTCACAACAGGCTGGCAGACACCTCTCAGGATCCTTTTTACATCTTATTCACTTCAACTGCTCATCTCCTCTCCTCTTCTTGCAGCCAGGTCTGGCCGAGTTAGGCCCAGCCTGCTGCCCAGCAGGAGGCCAGAGGGTGAGGCCTGCAAGGCCCATAAGGCTCACACCTCCCCCTCTCTGACCCCCACTCAGCTGCTTCACATCTTCTCCTCCCTCTTTCTGTTTTCCCCTTCTTAAATACGTTATCGCAGAGGCCTTATCACAGGACATTCTGCTACCAATTGGCTTGTCCTTGGCCAGCAGCGGATCTGCCCTAGGCCCGGCCGAGTCCACTAAACAAAGGGGAGCAACTTCTAGCAGTTTCCTACAGAAGCTGCCACCTTAGGCCCCCCCTCACTAACAAAACCAGAACAGCACTTTAAGGGAAATTATTCTGATTTATCTTGAGCTAAATGTCTGAAATTGTGTGAATACTAATTCATAAATTTGCTGTGTTATAAGTCAGTCTTCTGATTAGGGTTTTCTGTATTTACCATTTTGTTTCCTGTTTTATATTATATCTTCTATAGTGCCAACACCAGATTAATGACATTTATTGTTGGATGGGACTCTGAGCAACCTGATATAGTTGAAGATGTCCCTGCTTCTTGCAGTGGGATTGGACTAGATGACCTTTAAAGGTCCCTTCCAACCGTGACTGTTCGATGATTCTATGAATCTATGATCGTAATTCACTCTCTGAAGGCAATGACAGTTACTTTGAAGACAACATTTGACACAATTGTTGCCATATAATAACATGGCAGAAGAGACAACATAAGGAAAACGTACAAATACATAGGCAGCAATGGACAGCTCAGGGCAGGTGAACTTGATAAAGACAGTATAGAAGAAATATAATGCATATAGGAGAGGAAAACCAACTGATCCCTAAGGCTAAATATAAAGCCAAGTTCCTGACCATTCAGAAGGGATAAATAAAGTAATACATTTTTACCTCTGCTTGTGAGGTTGAAAACTGCAATACTTGAAACCTGATGCACAAGATAGAGGACTGAGATCACAGGAATAAAAGAAAGAAAATGTAGCCTTGTGGCAAATAAGATGAAGAAAACAATATTGTTACTTTTCATCAGTTCCTATAATGCCAGCAGAGAAAAAGCAGAAGGGTTGTCAAACACAGGTAAAAGAAAATCCTTAAAAATAAAGAATGTATGGCACATAGAAAAAGCAGTACATGAAAGTAGTTAAGATATTACATAATTGTAATAAAGAATGCATGTTGTGATAAAGAATGCATGCCGGTTTAGTTTCTAGAGAATTAATGGATTTGAGCAAGGCAGTGGGGGAATGAGAAAATTATAGGTAGGAACCTTTTTTTTAAAAAAAAAAAAAAATGTTCATGAGTATGATAGATAAGGATATAAATGAAAATATTAATTTGCTTCAAGTAGTATTATCCTGATGGTGCTGCACATACTGAAATACATTTACAAACTGACTGGAGTAGCCATTTGCTTTGCTGAAAAAAAAAAAGAAGGAAAGTGAAGATGTGAAGAAGTTGCTGTGTCGAGTCCTACAAGACGAGTTGCAGAAGCTGCTATGTGGGAAGAAACTGGGGATTGAGATTTGTTGTGAGCCATTGTACTGTATTTGTTTTCCATCACTGTTTTGTTTTCTTCTGTTATCTCTCTTAAATTTATTTTTTGTTTCATCTCAACCCACTGTTTTTGCTGCCTTTTGTTTACCAATTCTCCCTTCTGTCCCACTGCAAGGTGGGGGGAGTGAGAGAGACTGCGTAGTTTGGCCCCGACTGAGGCTAAACTACAACACCTTGTCTATAAGTGCCCATTTACATTAATGGGTGAAAAGGTCTGTGCTAAATCATCATAATTAATTCAGAGTACTTTTTATAAATGTGCATGGCCAAAGAAACCAAACAAATACGAAGAATCTACTGTAAAGTCTTTCAGTATTGATAACGTGCCAGAGTAACACACGTAAATTTCCTACAATAAGCTTTATTCTGTATTACTCTTCAACCACTTAATTCCACTCAAACCCACAAACACATCAAATGTATCTCCAGCACATCAGCACAGAAATTTCCATAGCAGAAAGACTCTCTCCTCTAGCACAGAGCACAGGTCTGCTCCATCAGTCTTCTGCTCGAACGGTGTTCCTCAGGCGCTGTATGTCAGCAGCAGAGGGCTCAAACATATGCTGTGACCACGCGGGCCCCAGCCATGGAAACAGAACAGGCTTCCTGACTGCGCTATCGAGCAGAACTTGGACACAGGAGAGAAATCATAGAATCACAGAATGGTTAGGGTTGGAAGGGACCTTCAAAGGTCATCTAGTCCAACCCCCCCGCAAGGAGCAGGGACATCCCTGACTAGATCATGAGACTTTTTAAAGAACTGGACAAAAGGATGCAGTTTGAAAATAGATTTTGAATTAAGACATCCATCAAACAATAAAGAGGAAAATATGCTAGAGGGGGGAATAAATGAGACCTAGCCACAGAAACAAAGTTGACATAGTAAAAATTGACAAGAGCAAGAAACCTAGTAATTCAGAAAAATTTAATATATACAAAGAAATTATAATCAGTGGAAAAATATAAAGAAGCGCTCAGTTAAAGTATTGTAAAGTACTCTAAGTATTAATGAACTCTAGAAATATTAAAAGCAGAATTTTCAGGTGAGACAAAATTTAAGAAACTATACATCTCCATTGTGATATAAATACCATGAGGAGTTTGAACTAGCTAAAAAAAACCTCAAATAAAGGACCTTCTATTAAAAGCCTTATTTTCCCATTAAATTCTTACCTCAAGATGTGAAAATCTGTATTTTGCAGTTTATGATCTCCTTTGCATCACAGTGCACGAAATTTCAGCCAGCGACTCCTGTACTGAACCCAGTAACTTACATTTGTCAGAGCATGTGAATTTGTCAGACTTTTATCATCCATTCCACCATACTTTTCAAATTAAGAATTGTTTAACAGCCTATATTTCCTCCTTGTGAGACACCACTGAATCGACTTTTTGAGTTAAATAGGGAGAGTCCTTTGCATGTCTCACTGTTTCCAGCCTTTGAATATTTTTTGCAATTTTGTATTCTCATCAAGACATCACTTTCTCTTCTAAGACATGGCCGTGCATCTCTCACATCTCAAACATAAATTTTACAGAAACAGTTGACACTGTCTTGCAGTCTCTTCTAGTCCATTACCTTGTTCACCAGAAAACCAGAAGATCACAGAATCTGAGAGACAACACAGTGCTGAAGCTAATCTGAAGAGGGAAGAGAAAAAGGTCTAAGAGTAGGAGTGGTAAGTGTAAAGGAAGGAGTAGGTAATAAGGCACATGGAAAATGCCACAACAGGCTCCAGACACACTGGCAGTTTTTTGATATCAGAAAATAAGGTAACTTGAGAGGTCTGTCTGTGGTCAACAGAACTGCACACAATATTTCAATAGTTAGTATTGATGCTACTTAAAAATAAAAATCTCTCTACTCCTTCTCACAATTTCATGTTATGTATCTAAGGATCACATAAGGATCATTTTTACAGCACTGCCCTGGGAGTTCAAAATGACTTACTTGTCCATTATAATCCCTAGACTCTTTTTAGAGTAACAGAAGCATTCTTAAAAACTTAGAAATCTTGCTCATGTTCCTGGTTCTAGCTGTATGACTTTGCATATGCCTGTACTACAATACACTTCCAAGTGAACACAAGTTACTAAACATCTAGATTACTCTGCATAACTACCTCGACCTCATTGTTACTTGCTTTTCATCAGCCTTTGCATCAGTCACACTTGGGTTTTTTCAGTGATCTTTGATTATACTCCTTTGATAAAACTGTTTGAAAACATGAACATTTCGTGTTACAGCTATGCAGTTACTTTTATGCCAATCTTGTAATCTTATCAAAGCATTAAGTCAGCTTTCTTTACAACAGCTACTTTCCCTAGAACTACATTGATTTGCATTAATTATATTTTTACCCTTTAATTCTTTTTTGTTTTAATCAGCTTAAACTCATGTATGAATTTTCTATTAGATGACAGTCTAACCCGGTCATAGTCAACTCACTTCACCTTTTTAAACACTGGCGTGACATGGGCATAAATACAGCCTTCAGAAATTTCACCACAAAAAGCTTAATATCAGCAAATCAAAGATCTAACCAGCAAACCCTTAAGTGTGTAAATTAATTCCATATAGATAGACTAGTAACGGACATTACATCACTATCTATACAAAATTCCCGATTCCATTCAAATTTAAAATAGGATTAGTTCACATAAACATAGTGAAACTACATCCAACTGATACTTAAACAACTTCAGATTCTGCTATTTCTTTCCAGTATGCAATTGTTCGGGGGTTTTTTTGCTGTCATGTTATGATACAGAACACCCACATAAATGTCAGGGGCCACTGACTTCTGTCTAGAGGGACTAAGGAAGTTAAGTGTCTGCAAAAGACAAGCACATTAAGAATCAGTATTTTTATTTAACTCTTTGAGTAATATTTATATTAGTTGATACATAAAGATACATATTTCAAACATAAGAGTAATACTTTAATGTTTAACTTTCATAAATCCCACAGTAGCAGCATTCTCAAGCAAGAAATTAATAGGAACCACTTCAAAGTGATGCTCAGACACTGTGTGACTGCATGTTGACGACTACTTCCTGTTCTAATCCCTCCGGTTAAAAATTAATATAATGGATTTTTTGTAACTACAGGAAGGTTGACAAAGATGATCAGAAGTAAAAAATCGCTTCCTAATGTAATTAGGATTCCCTTTCTTGACAAAAATGGCTAACAAAGCGTATAAAGTATATACAACTTTACATAAAGAAACTGCATAGAGACATTTTTTTTTTACTATTGTACTTCAGGGAATAAAGTTAACATCAAATTATCAGATTATAAAACAGTACTTTTTAGGAAAAAAAAAGGAAATTAATCATTAAGGTACAGCTTGACATTTTGATTTTTGAAAATTTGGTATTCTTTAAATTGACTGGTTTAATGCACAACTTCCTATTAAAACTTTCAAAAAATATTGGTAATAGTCAACCAGGTAAGCGCTGGACATTCAAGCTATGCCCAAATTTTATTTCTGACTCACACTGCTTCAAAAATAAATTCAAACTTTGCCCTATTAGAGCCTCTTATAATAAAAGTTGTATCAGTCTTTCTAATACCACCACAATGGTGATCACATCTTTGCTTCTCAAACCGATAACATCAGTCTCTTCTGAATTCACCCCACAGACTTCTCTTTACAAGCATTTCCTTTTTCTTATCTTTAAAGTTCTTCAGGAATCTTGCTTCTTTCGGTTACTTTCTCCCCCCTCAGCTCACTGTTTCATAAGTTCAACTAGCTGGCATCTTGTAACTATCCACTTGTCTATCTCTCCTATAAATATCTTTGACTCTGTCCTATGTTATATGAAATAGTAGACTACTTTATTGTAGACTACTTTTAACACTCCAAATATCTGTCATTTCAGACAGTAAAGCACAGGGACTGCAGACAGGGATCCAGCTAGGGAGAATCCTAATAAAAATGAATATTAAATAGTTAAAGTGACACCAGCATTCTTTCTTAAATTTAAAAATAAAACCACCAACCTATGTGTGTTTATACTAAAAGCTTTCTGAGCTAAATCCTTTCTTATTTCAAAGAAACTGTCAGTAACTTTCATTTGCAGTGTAAACTACTGTGCTATAGTACTGACAGGATGTTGCAGCAGGAAGTAATTTGATTCTAAAATCCTGATCAGGTTAATGTGCAATGAAATAGTAAACAAACGCTTGCATTGTTTGAGGGGAAAAAAAAAATAAAACAACAGCATGGATTAAAACAGGTAAAGAGCTGTTTAATCTGTCTCAGAACTCTATCCACAGCAAATTTCTCAAGATTTATTGATGAGAGAGAGAAGCTGTGTTGATTTTTTCTCTTTTTCCCCAAAACCTTCCTAACATTGTAACCACCAACAAATAAATAATATACCAAGCAGCCATTAACCTTGGGATCATCTTCTTATTTCCTGTAGGATTCTGAGCACATTTTCAATAAGTTTTACATGCAGAAGTGGAAACAACTGCAAGTTCACTAGGTGCGTGCCCTGAGTCAGTCAGTAAATACAAAATGCAAATGTAAATACATACAGCCCAGATGTGTTTATAGCCCAGAAAAGCTGAGTATATTACCCTAGCAGAGACAGCTAGGTCTGACAGCTCCTGGTCAGAAATTAGCTTATGCACACCTAAAGTCAGGCAGAGTGAAAGGTAACACAGACATGTTCTGAATAGCACATCTCTCACATGTCAGTTACAACGAAAACCTCCTCTGTACAAACTACAGTTTCTGGACATTATACAAAAATAGAAAATCTGGGCAAAAACATAAATCAGACATGCCTTTGTACAGGCCAATACAAACTGCTGAGCTGCAGAACTGAGTTGTTTATTTTTTAGATCGAAAACAAGTTCTGCATACTCTTATAATCTGTATAGTAACAGAAACGCAATATGCAGAAGAAAGGCTTAAGTAGTTAAAAATAACTAGAACAGTATCAGACTAAGTGAAGCTAAAAATAGCTTGTTATTTCATGAAGCAAGCGCTGACCCACATTAAGGTGTTTTCCAGGTTGATGGTGTCCAGCTGGGGACTGACTCCCCTGCCCCCCCAGTGACGCACGGTAGCGGTACCACAGGTGTTCCCCACCACCGGATTTCACCCACCAGACGTCTGCCCGTCAGGATCGCCGGTGTCTGGGGAGACAGCGATTCCTAGGAGCCAGACCACAGGGATGAGAGGGTCCATATTGTCTCCCACACCACTTCTGGCCTACTAGGCTGATCTCGCATCTGCAAAACCAGAAATCATGATTTTATCTCGACTTAAAAGGACAGAATAATCTGCGGACAAAACGCGCTAAGAGTTTCCAATTAGCACCAAACTCGCAGAAGATGTTTTGCAGCCCGAGAGGGAAGGGGCTGTAGGGATTCAAACGCAAAGCCGCCAGCGTTCCACTCCCCGCTTCCGATGCCAGAGGGCCGCCATACGCCACCCCGCCTCCCACTGCCCTCACAGCGAACAGCTCTGCCGCCTCACCCCCCCTCCACCCCCCGGGGAGAGGCCGGTCGCAACCGGCGGGCCGCGGCGAAGAGTCCCGAACTCGCCGCCCCGGGGCAACGCTTCACTTCCCGGCGAAGACGCCGGCAGAAGCCGGCGGCGGGCGGGGCTCCCGCGTAGAGTGGCCCCGGCCCGGCCCCTTGGAGGCGATCCCCGCGCGTCCCGCTCTGCCCCCGCCGCGCCGCGCCCCTACCCGGCCCCGCCGCCACCCGCTCCATTCAGTAACCGGTTCTCGCCGGCTGCCTCCGCCTCTCGCCTCCCTCCCGCCGCCACGCCCCTCCAGCGGCCTGGCTCCCGCCCCGGACGCGCTAGTGGCGCCTCTCATTGGGCGGGCGCGACGCTCGTCGCCGACGCGCGTGAGCGAGGGGCGGGCCCCGGGGCGCTTGTGAGGGAGGCGGCGCCGAGTGTCCCTCCTGGTGCAGCCGCGTCCGCTCCGCGCCAGCCTGCAGAGCCGCCCGCTGCCGCAGCTGTATGGTCCATCCCCGCTCCGCCGCCGAACCCCCTCCGGCAGCTCCGCGGCCTCCAGCGCCTCCGCCTCCTGCTCCTGGTTCTGCTCCTCCTGCCCCCGGCGGTGGCGCCCGCACCCCGGCTGTATGATCAGGCTACAGTCTTCAATGAGTAACCATATTCCTGTGAGTGTCGCCTGCCCGCGTCCGCCGCCCTGACCCGCCTCGCCTTTCCCCCCTTCCCCCCCCCCCCCCCCCCCCAACCTCTAGCCCTGCCAGGCGTGCCCCTCGCCGGCTGCCCGCCTGTGCCTGGCTCCCGCGCCTCCGCACCTCCCTTTCCCCCCCACCCACCCTTCTGTCTCCTCCATGTTGTCTCTTTGTTCTGTCGCCCGGGCCACGCCGGCTCCGGCGGTTTCTCGCCGCGCCGGGCTGCGGCTCCTCTCTGGCGGGCCGCAGGAGAGCCGAGCCAGCCCGGCTGCGGCGCTGCGTGGCTCGGCCTTCCTCCCGCCCCCGGCGTTCTTCTCCTCCTGCCCCCGCCTGCCGCTGCCCCTCTTCCCCCCTCTGCCGGGAGAGGAGGAGGGGGCGACCTCTCTGCGGCTCCCGAGCGGCCCAGCCGGGGCACAAAGCCGCTTTGTGAGCCTGGCCGCAGCCGGCCCCGCCCGCCGGCCCGGCCTCCCCCCGCCGGTGTCTGGCTGGCGGCGTCGGTCGGGCCGGGGCAGGTGCCCGCCGGGAAGGGCAGCGCCCCTGCAGTCGGGACTCCCGTACCCCTGGGCCGTGTCAGGCCGGCGGCGCGGAGGCGATGGGGGCCGGGAGCCCCCTGCCGGGGGGGAGGCCGGAGCCGGGCGGCGGCTCCGGGCGACAAGATGGCTCCGCGTCGGGAGCCTGATCGAAGCGTGATGCGAACTCGTGACCGCTGCAGCTGGGGCGACGGCCCGGCCCGGGCTGGCCCGCGGGGCGGTGTCACGGCCGGGGCAGCGTCCCCTCGCCGGGGAGAGACGGGCGGACCAGGCGCCCCGCGGCTCACGCGGCGCTGAGAGCGACCGGAGCCCGCGGCTTTCCGGGCAAGCCGGGGCTTGTCCGTGGCCGCCTGCAGGCCAATTAGTGTAGTGGGGAGCGCGGGGGCTGAGGGCGGCGAGCGCAGCCGGGACCCGGCGCTGGCGGGGCCTGCTGTCGTCCACCCTCGCCGTGGCCCCGTGTGCGGGGCCGCCGCCGCCGCCGGGGCCAGGGCGAAGGCAGCTGGGGCGGTGTCTTTGTTTCCGGCGTGCTCGGGCGGGGAGTCGGAATCCGACGAGCGAGGACGTGAATCCTTTCTGAAATGAGCTTTGTGCAGCAGAGGTGGGGTATGCCTGAACTCACGGATGCAGCCGACCTCCGTCGGGCTGGGCTGTTAGATGGCTGCTCAGCGGGCGGAAAGGTCCGCAGAGGAGTCATTAAGTACACGCTGAGGTGGATGTTTCTGCAAGAGTACCCCATTGACCCTCAGAAACTCACGAATGCAGTCAAATACCTTAAGTTTGACCGAACCTGCTTTTAAGACCTTGCCATCTGGCTTTTCAAGGAAGGCATTTCCTTCTGGAGGTGGATCACAGTTCAGCATGAGAAGTTTTCGCTTTCCTCCTATGCTTGGTTTTTTGGGTTTAGTTTTTTTTTGTTTTTTTTTTTTTGTACTCCATTAGGTAGCACAGACATTGAGATTATGAACTTCTCCAACCACAGAGTACAGTGTGTATTTAAGCACAAACAATGCAAGGCTTGCTGGTGGTAGTGCACTCTCCAAAAGCAGGGAAGCAAGAAAGACAATATTATTGAAATCAAGTTAACTACTGAATGTAATAGAAGCAAGATTAGTGGCAGTTATGCCCGGGTCTTGATTGCTGCCTTGTAGCCAGCTACACATGTTGCAAACAGTATGAGCTGACAAATGCACAGTCTCTGTTGCATGAGGGTCCTGTGATTCTGGGGTAACTGCTGCTGGAGACAACTTTCCAATATGTCTACATGCATCTGCGGAGTCTTTCCAAAGCAGTGACTCAGAAGCATGATTCCTGTCTCCTTGTAATCTCATAAAACCGTCAAATCAAAAAACCCAAAGAAGATACTTAAATGTCAGCTCTTAGTACTCCATTGATGGAACAGCAAAGGGTTTTGAAATTGTCCTGTAGGAATACAATCATTTTGGGTGGGAAACGTTGAAAAGACAATACGGAAGTTGCACAGCCATGGGAGGAAATGTGAAAGTGAGAAAGAAAAATGAGTGACAGATGTAGCAGTAGCCAAGGGAGAAGAATGTAGTCATCTTAATGAAACTAAATGTGTCGGTAAGGCAGTAAATAAATAGAATTCAGCCTTATCTAATAACTTCTATCTTGTGAAACCTTCCTGTTCTGACAGAATACGTGCCACGTAAGAATGCTGGATCTGTTCCAGTGTGTAGGCTGACTGTAAGTGATCATTTCTTCTCTTAAAGATTAACCAGAACACCCAGATCAGGGTATTACTGAATTCTGAACTAGTATCAGATTGTTACCTTATATTTAAAAAACTAAAACTGCCTCTATCCGATCAATACAAGAGCTACCTTTGTTAAAAGTAAGTCCATAACTTCTTACAGCTTTCCTCACAGGCACGACTTCTTATTGGTCACTGATACCTTTATTAGACTCAATAAAATACAGCAATAACTGCCTCTGCATGTATATGCTAAATTTCTAATGTTAGTGCTTAAAACACAATGGAATAATTTTTCAGTAGGATGACAGGATTTATGTAGCTTGCTATTGAAGTGACAGTGTTAAGTCATTTTGAGACTCCTTGTTTTCAGAAGCTAAAAAAAAGGATGCATTAGACAAGGGGATGGAATGATTTCTGTGATGTCTTTGTTTCCCCAAGGCTGTTTTGCATGGTTTTTTTTCATAGTCCAAGCAGAAGAACTATGAAGACAGTCACACAGCCTCGGTTTCATCACTTCTGGAAGTTGCATTGACTTGTTATACAGGAAGTTTTGAGATAATTTTTTCTTCCCCTAAACTGCATACTTAAACCACAAGAAACATCCTTCCTTCAGAGAGCCCTGTTGTAACAAATTTATGATAAACCTTTGGCATCTCCCAGCTGTTATGTATGGGTGTATTTTATTAGGCCATGGTTCACTTTCTCTGGTCCAAAATGGGTAGTGTTATCACTCTGGCTATCATAATACAGGCATTCATGTGCCCAGTAGATAGGAGGTGAACGTTGTCAACAATACTTAACAAAGGTGTGCCTCTGTCTTGCGTAATGGCTCCACGGTTTGTACCCCTTACCCTCCTGCTCCTTCTTGCCTGTGTTAGCAGTTGCTCCTTAGGCCTTGAATAGTAAGAGGTCCCTCTGTCCTTCAGTGCCTTTGTGTTACTGAACTTACTTGCAGGTGTTCTTAAATTGTAATGAAATGTAGTTTATTTTAGCTTTCTAGTTTTGATTCTGTGGTTTCAGTGGGTGAGTGTGTGGCAGGCCTTGACTCCCCAGAATGTGATCCCAGTTCTGAGTATAAATGTTTCTGGTCTACAAGCAGGTGGACTGAGCAACTGTGAACAGTCTTGCACATCTTCTTAAGGTAGAGTGAAGTGTCATGTAACTGTAAACAAGCGCTTTTGTTTGCTTCTCAAGATGTTACCAACTTGTGAACAAGAATGTCAATAGCATGGGATAACCTTACACCTCTCTGCTTTCCACATATGAGTAACAATCTAATAGATTACTCTCGTAAGCAGTTTTTGCCAGACATAAGTCATTGTTTCAAACCTAGAATTAACATACATGAGAATCTGCTTGTTAATGAGGAGGTATACTTTTGCTTCCTGTCCCAAAGAAAGGCATGAATTAAAACTTTTATTTTCAAGATATCTTCCTCTTGGTTGAAAAAAACAATTCTATGACTTCTAGCATAAATAAATGATAGCGGATGGTGCAATCATAATTAACATAACTTTATCCCATATTGAACAGGATACCTTCTCTTAATAGGTAGTCCTGACATAATAACCTTGATTTTGTTTTCCAAGTTTATTTTGATGAATCTTAACAGTCTAAATGTTGTTTGGCTTTCTGTTACTAGTAGAAACTGATGCTTTTGTTTTCAGAACCCTTCAGTGTTAACTTTCATCAAGGAAAACTCACATGAAAATTGAAAAGAATATACTGGAGTACCCAACTTGATGGTACAAATGATGAGCTGGTGTCATTCTGTTAAAGAAACTTCTACATGCAATACTATGCATTTGAGTTTCACTTATGCAGCCTTACGTTTTCATACACTATCTTGACTTTTTTGATAGCTTACCTACAAACTAGGTAACTATCTGAGACAATAGAGTAATCTTAAGGCTGTATTTCCAAACCTCTTGAAAGTTCTTGACCTTGTTTGAGTTCCCCCTAAGCCCAAGGTGATTTTAATGGCTGAAACTATAGCTGATTTCTCACCTTGCAGGTCTTTTTGCCAAAGATGAATGAGGCCTTGCACTCTGGCTTAATGCCATAACACAAACAGCATGATAATTTATTACTTGTCCTTAATTTTTGTTTGGCTCTGGGAGCAAAGCTAAACTTGATTGGCAAAGCTGTCTGAAGATAGTACAGTGTGTTGGTGCCTTAAGGAGTTGGTCTGCATGTGGAGCTTTCTGGCTAGAAACAGTGAGAATTGATGGCATTCACATCAAAGGAAAACCTGAGCTTTGCTCCTTTGTAATGTGGCAGCAGCAGTTGCCAAGGCAAATGGTGAAACTCAAATATGTGCTTGGTTAGGTCCTTAGTTGTGTGAATTATTAAGGTGCTGATGTGTCTAATTGCTAGCTGTTAAGTCAGTATTAATGAAATGAATTCATTTGTAGGGATTAATTACACATAGAAGTCAAACTTAACATTGCGTAATGTACTTGCTTCAGCTTTGTGTAGGAATTTGAACTGTGCACCCAGTTTCTGGGTGTGATTAACAATCTGCATTTTAAAAAGTGTAATTTATTAATTAACTAATGCTTTGCTGCCTGCCTTCCTCCTTACCTCCACAATGAGTTTGTCTGGTATCCTATTGAGTACTCCTAGCTGGATACTAAGGGCAGCCTGCCTGCCAGGCTGGATGAATCCTAAGTACTTCTTACCTGCCCCAATATGGGGTCATGTTAACTGTTTCCAGTTACTCTACATTCTTTTCCCCCCAGATTGAAAGGTCTTTTCCTTACCCTAGTGATCTCATTCCATCTCCTTAACCTCACTTGCATGCTTTTCTGTTTCTGCCAGCCTCCACTCCCTCATCCTCTACCAGGGAAAGGACCGGCTGTGGTTCCTCTTAGCAGTCTTAAGAAGAGATAAACATGAGATCTGCCAGTGCATGCGAAAGACCTTGTGCACAAGACCTTGTGCAGTTGTATCTGCTTAAAGCAGTCGTGTCCCTTTTTGCTGTTCTGCTTCTTAAACTAATTGAAAGTCACTTTAAGCTATCTTCAGTTCTTTTTTTTCAGTTGCTGTTTTAGGTGTTCCCTAGGTCTGGTCCTAGGAGTCTTTTTAATGCACACCTACCTTCCTCTGCTAGGACATGGTTAATGTATCAGATGATGGTTCTTGGAGTTCTTCCGAGTCTGAATTCTGCTGGTTCCTGTTACTCTGTTGGCCTTTGCCTTCACAGGATTCTTCTTACTCGTTTTTCATGCCTGTTCTATTTAGAGTTCTCACTGTCACTCAATTTACAACAAATAAAAACTGAAGTCATTTTTTTGCAAGTAAGTGTCAAACTTAATCCTACAGTCTTTACAGAAATGGTGGTGGTAGTATCTCTGGAGTGGCAGCAAAGTGAATGAGAGATTGTCCTGTTAGTTTCTTTCTGCTAACTTCTTTCTCATATTGGTTAGCAGATTTATTTTTTGCAAGCCGTGCCTGTGACTAAGGTGCATCTTTAGAACGTATTGCCAAGAAGCTGTTTGAAAACATGAAAAGGATGCCTGGAGGTGTTTGGCCTGCTTTTTCTCCAGGTCCTTTGTAACATTGTATGATGCAGCTCTACCCATCTCCTACAGTCCAAACTCCTAACGATTTTTATCTTCTCTATTACTACTACTCCATTACTGAACTTCCCCTTCTCTGGACTTGGGAATGGAGTAAAGCCATGTCTACGACGTTGCCATTCCTAAATTGTATCTCACTTTAAGAACTCCTTTATTGCTAAGACACCTCTTAAAAAAAACCCAACAATTATTGATCTGTCATGACTTCTGCTTAATACCAATTGTCATTAGATAGACTCACTGTCTTATAGTGTATGGTTTAGTGCCTGCAGTGGAGTCTTGGTCTGACTCCAAATCTGAGATGACAGTTATTTTTACTTTTTCTTCCTGCCCTTTGGAAAAGCATATTAAGACACTGTTTGTTATTGGGACTTACTTTACAGTTGTTGGACCTGATGTTTTGAATTTGCTTTCTCATGGCTGGGAAGCTTTTCAGCCCAGACTAGTTCTGTCATGGTCCTTTGAATGGAAAGGTTTGAGTGTGGAGCACTGAACTACTGTCTCTTCTCATTTTTTTATGTATGCTTACCCTGATTATATATGTGGATGGATGCACAGAGCTGGCTTGTAGCTTAAAAAAAATTTAAACATTGCTACAATTAAGTTGTATCTTCTGTTTGCTAAAACTAGATTTATGAAGGCAAAGAACAGATATTACTGTGTCCCAGCTGGCACAAAACAAAAAAAAAAAAATCCCATTTTTAAGAAAGTAAGTCTGTGATAGCAATTCTGTAACACTGCATGCTCAACAAATCCATTTCCAAAGTGACTTGGGCAATGTTTTGTTTGGGTATTGAAATATATGGATTCCTTCCAGTGTTTGGAGTTGACGGGCCAACATAAGTAATTTTTTTTTTTTTCTGCTAAATAGTTGTAGGATCAGTGATGTTTCTCTCTAGTATTTAGGTACAAGCTGAACCATATGACCACTAAATATACTTATCTTTTAGGAAACAAAACTTCTCTCTTCTTCCTTTCTGTTCCCTGGGCAGATATTATCAGCAGCACTGTAACTGTGGCTGGGCATAAAACTAGCTCCTCTGCTTTAAGGTTCCACAGTGCATAAAAGCCTATATCCTTTGTTCATTTCAGTAGATAGCAACATCTGCAAATGAATACACAGAGCAACTCACAGCTATCTACTTCCTGGTTGTGCATCTGGCAGTGATTTTTACGTGTAAACTTAACCATAGCAAGAGAGCACACCGTGGCAGGAATAGCCTGTTCAATAAGCTTTCCTGTGTATGTTTTTAGCTGGACTATTACCACTATCTTGGTATATTAATAAAGTCATGGTGTAGAAAAGCAGCTAAAGGCAGATGAAGGTTGCCATGTGTCTTCAGCTTTTAGTATGCAGAATGTTCCTTAGTTAGAAATCTGTGTACTTTGAAAGTCTCAAAATATGTTCAAAAGCTGCCTTTGTTTTGTCAGACCACAAAGACTTTGTGTTTGCTTTCAAGACCTCCTACTTGAGACAGGTAGATTTCGATTTTTAATTTTTTTTTTTTTTTCCCCCGGCTGTTCTGTGCGTGAATTAATGATGCTCACATGCAAAGTAAGTCTTTAGCCTCTAAGGCAAGTGATTCTACATCTTTGTAGAGACTGGTAGTTTTGTTTAAACACTAGAAATTGTCTTGTGCTCAGCTTGAGTATTCAGGGAATCTCATCCTTGCCTTCATGGGACTACATAAGGTCAGTGTAATGTCAGTAGGTGTTGTGATGTCTCTCAGTTCAGAATGGAAAATACAGTTGTTTGGGTATCGTGGAAAAGCTATGCTTTATATAAATACTGGAGTTCTTAAAACTCGGTCTCTTGCTGCTATGTTTAGCACATCTGAATTGGTATTTTAATGCATTTCAGATTTTGGTGTTGAAACAACCCTATATGGAAACTTTGAATTAAGTAAATGTATTTATTTTCAAGTAATCCTTGCCGAAAAAGGTAACAGGATTCTTATGCAAACCTAGAAATAAACCTTGTGAAACTGCTTAACTGCTTGTATTTTTTCATTTTATAATGCTTGATGTCTTCAGAATAACCTTGCTTCACTTGTGCTCATTATGCTGTTTTGTTTTTTTTTTTTTTTCTTTGTTCCCCTCTCTTTACAGCAGTTCTGTGGTGTTCTTGGTCACACATTTATGGAGTTTCTGAAGGGCAGTGGAGACTACTGCCAGGCACAGCACGATCTCTATGCGGACAAGTGAACTGTAGAAATTCATTACTACTCCACCAAGAAGCCCCCCTAAGAGTGGTTGACCAGGATAAGAAGTATTGAATTTAAATTGGCAGAGCATTTAACAACAGAATTCAGACCTGGATGGGGTAAACCTCAGTGCACTGCCTTTCTTTTGCCTCAGTATTACTGGATTGAAGAATTGCTGCTTCTTGTTAGGAGGTTCATTTCATTTCCCATTGCTCTCAACTTCATACTTCTAAGCACTGAGAATTTCACGTGGAGTATAGTGAAGTAGACTTCAGCTTCTCTACATCACTTCTGTGTTAGAATTTTTTTAATCCTTTCATAATCTTGTTGCATGTTTAACTAAATCAATATGGCCCGAATGAACCGCCCAGCTCCTGTGGAAATCACCTACAAGAACATGAGATTCTTAATCACACACAATCCAACCAATGCAACCTTAAACAAATTCATAGAGGTAAGGTCAAGACAGAATTCTTACCAATGTGTGTGTGCATTTTTTTTTTTTAAATGCCTGAACAGCATGCTTTAACAATTTCCTTCTTTACTAGCTGATAACAGGTGGCAGCCATATGAAGAGGTACTGAGGCTGTTTGTATGTTGAGGTTTTTCAAATACTGATACCATGGTTCGAAGACCTACAGACAAATCTATTCAAATATTCTTTGGCCTTCAGAAAAACATACTTCTGAAAGTGAAGCAAAGAAATAATTATACTGTCTAGTACATTGTTTAGGTCTGAAAACAGGAATTATCTGGCAGAGTTATGTGTAGAACAATACAAAGATTTGCTAGTGGTAGGAACTCACATTTAAATTCATCTAAAGTGGTGTAACGTTTCCTTGTGCTTATTGCATAGTGATTATTAAAAAGACAGCAACGCACTGTACACTGAATCAGAACCCTAGGAACGAATAACAAAATTGCAATGTCCTTTCGCTACTTATCTCCCTTCAGTATTAACAGATCATGGTTCTAGTGTAGCTTAAGAGAATCCTCTGAGTGTCATAGCCTCTACTTGAGTGAAATTCGTGGTGGTAGAGTTGCTCTGCATCCAGAGCTGCTGAACCTACTTTAAGTGTTTTGGTACTTGCTGAAATTGTTTACTGACTAAAACCAGCTGGCTTGGCATATACTGCTGCTATCTGAATTTGTCATCTAAAACTTGCGTCTAGCATGTTGGAGCTATAAAATGCACAGTTAAAAGTGTGTGCATATATGCTAACAATAGGTTCCTGCAAAGTTACCTCCTGGTAAGGTCTGAGTTTGTAATGCAATCCCTCATTAGCAAGATTTTAGGTGTAATTACACCTCTGTTGTGCATTCCGTGTGGGATAATTTACAAGCATAGTGAGATAACATTTGCTTGCCTTTATACTCTCACAGCTAGATAAAGTATGTTTAGGCTATGCTTCAGTCATTACTGTGAAAGTTAGCGTGAATGATGGATTGTTGGAGGGAGAATGAAGAATGAGTGCTTTTTTTTTTTAACAGAGGTTAATAACAAAATTTAATTTTCCATTGTGCTATCCTCTACGTACAATAACTCAGGAACTAGAATAAGTTATTGTTCTGTGCTCATAATTCTAATTAGTAAGAGATATTCCAAACCTGTTTCAAGTAGAGGGGAGAAAAGGGGAGGATCTAAACCTCACTCCAAATGCTTCTAGTGAACTATGTAGCTTTGCAAACTGGGAACTTCCCGTTCCTTTAAAAGGAATTATTTTGGACATGGACTACTTACTTCATCAGTGTTTATCTGGATTTTATTTTAAAAGGAAAAAGTCTGATGCAACATAACAAAACGTCATCTTCAGAAATGTTTGCAGAAGAGCTCAAAGGTATCTGGCATTAGTGCACACAAGTTTTCAGTTGTGTCAGCTTTTTGTGTTCTTCACAGAGTGGCAAGCATTTGTGTGAGTTTACTTACTGAAACGTTTGTAATGAGTTAATAAGCTAACTTGTTGAGAAAATTAAATGGTAAGTGAAGTCAGTTTACTCTTAAAGCAAGTGTTTTGTTTTGGTTTTTTTCGTTCCCTAGGAACTTAAGAAATATGGTGTTACCACAGCGGTAAGAGTGTGTGAAGCTACTTATGACACTGCTCCGGTGGAGAAAGAAGGCATTCAGGTTTTGGTAAGTAGTGTAGAAGCAGAGTTTAAAACCAACCCATGCCCTTCCCTCCACCCACTTCAAAAAAAAAAAAAAAAAAATGACACCACCTTATTAGCTCTACAAGTGTATTCTAGCAGCTGATGGAGGCAAAAGCTGTATGGACATCCTCTCTTGTCAGGAAAACAATCCAGTTTTGAGCAAAATAATTTGCTCAATAAAAGTAGATTGAAAGGAATATATTCCTAATATTGCTATGGTTATACTATTAGAAAACCATAAGCTTAAGTTGTTCCCTTAGCTGTCAACTCTTTTGTCCATTGTTTCACATACTTTTTTTTTGTATCCACACAGCATACAAGCATGAAGAGGTCTATCTTTATGTATTTGTGTATGTCATGCTATATTCTAGGATTGGCCTTTTGATGATGGTGCTCCACCATCCAACCAGATTGTTGATGATTGGCTAAACCTCCTTAAAGTTAAATTTCGTGAAGAACCTGGTTGTTGTATTGCTGTACACTGTGTTGCTGGTCTTGGAAGGTGGGTAAAGTTTTTTAAATGTCTGTTGAATTGCCATCCCTGGTAAGACTTGCTAAGATTTAGCGCAAAAGTTTGAGGCAAATGTAAAATAGTCACATATGTAGTATTGGAACGACCTCACACTTAAAAGTGGTTCAGATGCCAGGAAACTGTTGTATGTGTATATTAGACATAAATGCCTTTTAGTCAACAGATTATGCTATTATCACAGCTCTTGCACAGAAACTACTGAATGAAGTAAACAAATATATTATTGTACCAAGCGTATTGTTGAGTGTTCTATTGATATTTTTTTGTCTTGCTAAGGCTTCCTTTTTTTTTCCTAATAGATTTGGGGTTTAGTGACTCATCTGTAAGTTTCTTCATTCCTATTTCAGCAGTATTGCCAGTCTCCTTGTGCTAAGGGTATTGTAACCATTAGACACAAACAAATAGGGTGCTCTGGTACATCAAGATCAACTTTCATCCCCATTAGGGGATGAAAAGTGTTCTCCAAAGTCCCAAAGCTCTTATTTCTAACATTGAGCATCTAAATTTTTGCTATATGTCTTATTGCTGTTAAAAGCTCCACGCTGCTTCCTAGATAGAGAAAAAAATATTTTAAACAGAACATTTTAATATAATATACATTTATGCTAAATATTCTACTCTTAGTCCCTCTGTTCCCTCTGGTTGCTGCCACTGTCTTGAATACAATTCCAACAGTTGTGAGAACATAATGGTTTTGCTGCCTGGGAGCTAGATATGTTAAAAAAGCAGTTGTCGTATTCTAGCCACGTGTTTTGGCATTTCTAGTATAAAACTGAGGTTTCTAGTCTTGCTGTCTGTAAGCCTAGCTTATTCACTGTTTGCATTATGGCTTCATGCATAACAAAGTTGACTGTAGTGGTGAATACTACTGAAACAAGTCCTCTTCAGCTGCCTACAATAATACCTCTTGGCTTTTTCCTCAAAATTGGTCAGTTAACTAGTTGAAAAGAAGATCCTAGCTTTTTATCGTGTAAGGTTTTTTAAATCCCTGAACATAGAAACCCACCTAAGCTTGCTACTAGATACCCAAGTCTGTTGCTAGTGTGTGGCATGGGGTTTTGTTCTGGGGTTTTGTTTTTTGAGACATAAATTGCTAACGTATTTTATTTGTGTCAAGCTTTCCTAACTGAAAACTGTATTCTGTCAGATGAAGAATACTGTGGCAAACAAGGAAATCCTAGCGGGGTGGGCAGCAGCCTGTGGATTGTGTCTGTTCCTGAAACTTATGATGGTAGTTCTAGGACTTGTCATTTCTTATTGGACCTGACCCTCTTCTGATTTCTACTTCAGGCTCCTGACTACTTTTAAGGATGCTTGTTTGTGGGAATAGAAGCCCATATGCAACTCTTTGCCACAAACAATTTGCTTTGAAACAAAATGTAAAGATTACTTGCATTTTATTCCTGCTGTCCTCTCCCGTACCTAAAGTCAAATGAACAAAGCTAAGCTTGACCAGAGTTAATTTAAACCCCTTTCTTAATGAGGAAGAGTAGCTTGAAAACAGATGGTATGATGACTCAGTTTATGTAGAAATTATTTCTGCCTGTCTTTTTTTGCTTCCCCAGAGAAGAAACATCAGATAGAGAACAGAAAAGAGAACTGGGAAAGTAAACTTTCTTCGACGTATGCATTGACAAATGCTAAACTGATTTATTTTTTTTTTTACCAGAGCTCCAGTCTTAGTTGCTCTTGCACTGATAGAATGTGGAATGAAGTATGAAGATGCAGTGCAGTTTATAAGACAGTAAGTATGAAGCTAATATCTAGCTGTTTCCAAGATTTGACACATTGATATATCTTTGGGTACTAAAGGAAACTTTGAATGCTGTTCTTGTCTTTTACTCTTTTTTTTTTTTTTTTGGTAAGATATTTAGTACATACGTACTACTTAACACACATACTGCATACAGTCAGTGTTGTAGGACTTGGCATGTGGAATGGATATTTTCTGTTTCTGTGGAAACCAGAATCAGTAAATAATTACTTGAGGAAGTTTAAAAAAAAAAAAAAATGAAACCCAAACCCCCTAACTTTCAATTAGATTTGCAGAGTTGTCTTTATTATTTGTGTCTATGAGAGGCAAAATACCTTTGAAATTTAGGTTTTGTCTGGTAGCTAGAGCTAACACTCATTCACATTTGTGGATCCTTTCTTCTGTATTAAATCAAAGTGTAATTAACAGTTCCTCATAGTCTTTTTCTGGTAGTCTACTGAAGTAAAATATTTCCTTGGATTTTCTTTATAATTATGTCAGTTGGACGAGAACAATTTTTGTGTCAATACCTTAACTTTGCGGGTTTCAAATATATTTTTTAAAAAGTGCAGCTGATATAAACAGTGCCAAAATACTTCTTGTGTAATTGCTAAGCCTTTAAAAAATTAAATTCATCTTGTACATCTTAACAGACTGATGTATATAAAGTGAGGAACAGGAAACCCGGATACATGTTCCAAACATTCAACAAAATTATGCCCTTCTTTCACACACTTCTGATTTGAGAAAATTAAGAAAGCTCAGTTTCTGTTCATGTTCTTATTATGAGGAGTTAAAATGTTTATGTACTTTCTTAATATTGTACTATTCTTAATTATTTTAAGAGACTGAATAACTTCAGGTTTCTTAAGAAAGAAGACTATCACATCTGCTCTATAGCTTTCTTTTGAAGTTTCTTCTTAAGATCTTTGGCTTGTATATCAGAGACTAAGACAGTGTCTAAAATGCTATGTACTCCTTTGAGTAAGTGGTCCAATAAAGTATTTGTGAAAGGAAGCTACCACCCTCTTTCCTGGCACTTAACTTTTAATTACCCTTATTTTGGTTAGTCTTGACTTAATGGTAGGTTTTTTTAAGTGACCTAAAAATATTTTTCTCTGGTTGGTGATGTTATTTCACTGGGCAGTAGATTGATTAATGTTCTGTTTAAAATATTTTTTTTCTCCATCTAGGAAGCGGCGTGGAGCTTTTAACAGCAAGCAACTTCTGTACTTGGAGAAATACCGCCCCAAGATGCGTCTGCGTTTTAAAGACTCCAATGGTCACCGAAATAATTGTTGTATTCAGTAAAGCTCAACAGCCTATAGTACTTCTTTGGAATTAAAGAATGGAAACTAGAATTAAGCAGACTGCATGCTGAAGACATGAGTCTGATATTTTTTAGTAGTAAAGGAAGCTTCCTTAGGAGTATTTAATAGGCTAATGGCTTAGTAGAAATGCAACTTGTATGTTTAGATAAATATCGATCTGTTTGGAGACCCAGTAAATGTTTTTGCTGTACCCTGTTTCTGAGCTGTCTCCTTCTCCATTAATTACCAGTTCAAATATCCTTTAATCATGCCATTGAGTCTTACCCACCTAGTTTCAACTACTGAAAATTGGAGTACTAAAATAAATCAATCTGTAGAGAGATTAGGTGCCAAAATACACAGCATATCGGCTAAATGTTTTTCCTTATAAATGAGTATAGTTCTGATGACGTGAGAACTACCAGCTTATCTGGACCTTACTATCTTTTTTTTCTACAGTCATTTCAATATTGAAGAATATGGCCTCTAAGATAGTCTTGCCTGCTCACTGTATGTTTTGTCTCCCACAATCGCACTAGAATTACCAGGATTTGCACAGTTTGTCTTTTTAATACTATGAATTACAGCAACTTTTTACCCCAGCATCTGTACTTTTCTGTTATCTGAACCTCTCCATTTTACAAATCATTACTCTCTGGTTACTCATGTAGAAAGTCTTTTAAATTGTACAGAAGCACACAAGTCTTTAATGTCTCCAGACAAAAAGCCTTACAGTAAAATTAATGTTGGCACTTCATGTGCAACTTAACAGAGGGCCTGAAAAGGTTGGGAGGGGCTATTTAATATTTCTAGTAAAATGTTGCCTTTGTCTTGTGCAGGAAGTATAGAATATGCCCTTTACTTCAGTAAATATTTTTTTAAAACGTAGAAATGCTTTGTTATTGTAGCTAAAAATTCTTAATCAGAAAATTTCTGAAAAAAACTGTAGTTTCTTTTACTGTACCTATTGAAAGTTGTTTACCAACTATTGCTTTGTTGAAAGTGTGATTTATTTTTTTCTTTTGTTTTTCCTCCTTGAGTTTCTGCTGTGACTTGGGCAGACCTCCGTAATATTTTGTATGCCTTTCAAGCTGCGTAACTTAATATTTGGATACTTGATAATTTGTTTTATTATGTAATTGATAAAATGGTGATGTGTATTAATGTTAGTTCAACCATATATTTATACTGTCTTGGGAATGTGTGGTTATAGTTCTGTGGGAGAAATAATTTTGCCAGTGTTCACCAGCTTGTAAAATCTAGTGCGAGAGCTTAAACATCTAAATAAATACTGAAATGCACTTACGAAGTTTGCTGAAATGCTCATGACTTTCACTTATTTTTGTGTACTTTGTCAGCAGTCTTGAGGTGCCTAAATTCAGAATCTATCCAGGCACCTGTTTTCTTTTTTAAATCTAGGCCTCAGTGTCCCCTTTGTAGTGTTTGCTGTTTGTTTTACTCATAAATAAATGTGGACAAAAACTAACAGCAGAAAGTACAGTATTTCTTTATGTATGTAGCTTATTTTGACTTTCCTTCCCTAGTACTAAAATAGGGTACTAGTTTAGTGTTCTGGAAACTGTCTTTGCAGTAAATGCAGAAGAGAATATGTACCTGTAAAGCTTGGAGAACACTTGTATCAGTAGCATTAGAATTTTATTACAAGATCGTATGATACAATGCTTCATTGTCAAGATTGAAGCTATGGCCAAACAAGAGATGTGCCCAAAAGCTGAGACCTATGCAAATTTCAGTTTCCAGGAAGTGGTGACCAAACTTCCTGAGAAGTTTGAAGACGCTGTTAGTAGCCAGCTGAGGTGTTGTTCTTACTGATGAACATAAGCTCAGGCCCATGTTTGCTTAAAATCAAGCTATGGTTAAATATATCTTGCCTTTCTAAATGCTGAAGTCGGATGCTATGTACAACATAAGCTTCAATGAGACTTCTGAAGGATTGCTTTTGGAAAGGTATCGTCTCAGCACTTTGAAATTCTGTATGATTTTTAAAATGCCTGAAACTGAATATAATTTAGCTTAGTCTGTAAAGTAGTAAAATAAACTCTTAACTAGTACAGCTTTCCTTTGGAAGTTAAACTTGGTTTAAAAGGTATTTGGGTTAAAGGAATACAGCTTCATTTGCCTGAGGAAATAAGGCCTTTTATTTTGGAATCAAGTCCAAAGTAATCAGTGTTTCTATTGTCAAGATAGACTAGGCTTTAGGAACAACTACAAAGACAAAACCTAGAAAAATGCTATAACTCAGTAGTTCAGCGAGTTCATATAAATGATAGAATTATTTAGGTTGGAAAGGACTTTTAAGATCATTGCGTCCAGCTGTTAATGTAATGCTGCCGAGTCCACCTCTAAACCATGTCCCTAAACTCCCCATCTACACATTTCTTAAATACCGCTAGGGATGGTGGCACAGGTACTTCCCTGGGCAGCCTGGTCCAATGTTTGACAACCATTTCGGTAAATAAATTTTTCCTAATAATCTGATCTAAATCTCCCCAGGTGTGACCTGAGGCCATTTCCTCTTGTCCTATTACTTGATTACTTGTTGAGCCCAACACCCATCTCACTACACCTTTCTTTAAGGTAGTCGTTTAACACAGATTAGTATCCAAACAAAGTTAAAAGTATTAATTTGGTCATTCATGGAACTGGGAGGAATCTATAAAACAACTACCAGTAAAATGTCTTGAGTTTTTTACTTCTGTAAATTCATTAGTGAAATTTCTGTACCTACATCAGATTTTGCTGTGTTGCTGTGATTTACGCAGGTTGGCAGGCTGTGTTTATAGCGACGGGAGCTTGGTCCTTTGAACCTTCAGTAAACTGAATCTTCTAAAGAGGAAAAACTTCTACATAATGAATGTGTGTTTAAAGCAAAGATCAAGTTAACTTCTGAACTGTTTCTGCATTTAGATATGAATCCTCAAGGAACAGAAAATATCTCTTCCTTTTTTGTCTAACAACTCTGGTAGGTTTTAGGGACTAAAATGTTGACCTGACCACACTCAAAATGCGATGATAGCAGATGGAAGTACCTAAAGCAAGTTAAATAAAGTTGTACTTAAATTATATGAATTTACAAATGAAAAGGAAAAGCTTGCATGGAATTCCTGTACCTTCACTTAAGGCTACCACCTTGCGTGGAAGGCAGGATCCACTGTTACATCTGATTTTAGATGCTTAGAATGTCTATGTAACTGCTTTGTCCTTTTTGAAAGAGTTACGTTGTGGCGGTACTTAATTACATGATAGCACATTCTTGTCTACTAGACTAGGTTTTGTGCTGTAGACCTAATGGCTTGGGTGAGTCTGGTTTGTAAATGGTGGTAGTATTTATAGAATTCCTTAGCGTGTAGCAGAAGTTAAATATTTATAGGACATAGAAGTAGAGGGAGAGCGTGATCTTGCAATTATTGCAGCAGAAAACTGATTGATTCTCTATATTGTTCTGTCATGTAGTTCCTAAATAATGCTCAGTAAAGAGAGGCAAATAAGATACTCTATAACTGGATATCCAAAATCAGGTGTAATTTAAATGATTCCCTTGCATCTGATTCTAAGAAGTGCTGAGCAGTCAGTTTCAAGTGAAGTCTGTGAAAATTGTACTTATATATTAAATTATGTGGTACTACATATTTCTGAACAGTCCTGAAGCATTTCAGACTGAGTACTCAAAACTAGTTAATACTTAATCTCCCTGGTCTTCAGTTCTCCATGCATAAAAATCCATAGATTTTAATAGATTTGTTGGGATTTTGGTGTCATTAAGCAAGTATTTTCTATAAGTGTGGGGGAGGTTGTCAAATGGAAAAATCATACTAATATATTTGAAACAACATTGTCTTTTTGAACATATTTATGTAACCTCTACTGAGGTTATCACCACTATAATAAAAAGAATGGTTACAATTCACAAGTTGAATTCAAATCTTAAAATCAGGCTGAAATTTGGTGGGTTTTTAAAAATAGCTGAGAGACTAATCTAAACAAATATGGACTTTTACATGTGAGTAGAGGGGATTTTGCACTTCTCAGGCAACTAACCATGTGCTAAGAGAGAGCTAAAATAGGTTTGATTAAGAGCCCTCTAAAGGTGGGAGCATTGTCTGTAAAGGGAGCACGGGACAGCAAATTCAGTTTGCAGTGTTGATATCTACAGATAGATGAAATAAATCTCACCTAACTTGTCTTAGTGCAATAGTTCAAAGAATCAAGTAAAGCACTAGGTATTTCTCTCAACATCCTCTGCTCTTAATGTATAATAAATATTGACAATTATAGTCTGATTTTATATTTATTGATACAGATTTAGGTAACCACAACAAGCCTCATTAGGCATTATTTTCCTCTTGATGATCGCCTGCATGGATGCTGTTGATTTTGATAGACATTGTTCTAATGCACTCTGTCCTCAATGCATTTATAATTAATTATCTCAAAAACAACACAGGTTACTTATCGGTGGAAAACATCTTTGTGAGATAACAGTGGTTAAATAGTTGTCTGACAAGAAACGGTAAGGATGGTGCCAGAAGGTCAAGTTGCCTGCTTCAATTTCTGATTCAAATGTGAACTCTTTCAAAGCATAGCTGAAGAAAACCAGATACCACAGTGTTTAGATACATGAGAATGTTCAACATAGAAATACACAAATAGTAGAAGACATTCAGTCTCAACACCACATATAACCAGTGTCAGTGTAACAAAACCTAAATAAGTATGTGGAAAGAGTGTTTTCTAGTGAGCTGGAGTCTTAATTTCACTTCCTTGGTGGAGTAACAGCAGTAGCAGATCCTTATTCTTCATATAAATTTGCACATAACAATACTTTGTCAGTGACTTTCACAGATGCTTGTTCTGAAGAAGATGGAACTTGAATTACATTTGGGCTTTGGAGGAAAAATAATTGAAGACGATAAACTCTTCTTTCCAATCCACAGGACCATAGCTATGATACCAATCTGAACGGGACAGTGCTGCTGCAGCATTGTCACACACTTCATTGGCTGGTACTAATAGGAGGCTACACACTACTTGGTTTACCTTCTTCCTTTCTCCAGTAAATCTGTGCATCACACGGTAGGGCATGCAAATCCTGAACTTACTTTCACCATTTCAATTCAACTCTACAACAACTTTCAATTAATCCCAATAAAAGCACATAAAGGCAATGGAGACACAGCAGATCTGCAAAACCATCAAGACGTTCCCTTGTACTGCAAGTACAATCATCCCTTTAAGCTTGATATGCAAGGTTTGCCACAGTAACACACCCCGCCCTATCCCAGGGATGGGCTATCCTACTCTCCTCTCCACCATTTGTATGACAGGATTCTTACTTCCCCCTTCCTCCTAACAGGCAGTTCCTTGTAGGATGCTATGGAGGATAGGTACCTGGCAGGAGCTACATAGCCTTGATGCTCTTGGGCACTGCCTCAAGTATCCCCCCATGGAGTGTAGAGACCAGCTCTTTATCCAGTTAGGATTAATTTGGCTAATGGGTGGGCTTTT
This sequence comes from Chlamydotis macqueenii, assembly GCF_036417535.1. Classification (NCBI taxonomy): domain Eukaryota; kingdom Metazoa; phylum Chordata; class Aves; order Otidiformes; family Otididae; genus Chlamydotis; species Chlamydotis macqueenii. Next base: position 28,817,442 of record NC_141558.1, read on the forward strand.
TTTTTCTAGACAGATATTTGGTGGCTGTTTCCCATTTTAATCTAATCAGTCCAGCAATTTTATAATATCCAATCACTTTGTGTTGTTAGGGAGGCTATTCTTCTGATGGAAGGCCTGCAAACTTCCCCACATTTGTGTTTAATCACAAACCTGACTTGACCTTTTTTACATCCCCCATTCTCAGGCTTCACTGATGGGTCTGTGTTTCCCTGGATCTTCTTTCTTGCCTTTCTTGAAGGTATGCATGAAGTTTTCCTTCCTCCAGTAATCAGAAAGCTCCTCAATCACCATGACCCTTCAAATATGACAGCAGTCTCACAACGACTTCAGCCAGCTTGAACAGTACCCTTGCATGAATCCCATCTGGTTCAGCTGGCTCAATTGCTCCTGAACTCCATCTCTCTCTATTGTGCCTCAGTGTTGAACAAGAAGACAAAGGCTATAAAGTTTATGGAAATAAGGATGTAGAATGAGAATAATTCACACAGAAGAAATTCCAAAAAGCTTTATATTTTCTACTTGAGGAGACTGGAAAATGTCAGCCTCCAAATTTGTGAAGAACTGACTCTTCACATTTCAAGTTCAGAGGCAAGAGGTGCTGATCTCTGCTCCCTCGTATCCAGTGATAGGATGCATGGGAATGGTTCAAAGCTGTGCCAGGGGAGGTTTAGACAGGACATCAGGAAGCATTTCTTTACCAAGAGGGTGGCCAAACAGTGGAACAGGCTTCCTGGAGAGGTGGTCAATGCCCCAAGCCTGTCAGTATTTAAGAGGCATTTGGACAATGCCCTTAATACCATGCTTTAACTTGGTCAGCCCTGAATTCATCAGGGAGTTGGACTAGATGATCATTGTAGGTTCCTTCCAATTTAAGTAGTCTGTTCTGTTCTGTTCTATTCTATTCTATTCTATGCTATTCTAGTCTATTTGTGTACTATGACAAAGTCAGAGGCAGGCACCCAGGGGCACAGTTTTTTGTGTCTATTGTAGCTAAGGCTGGGACTGAACCATGCAACTGCAGTTGTCTCCCTGCGTACCCAACCCCTCTCCCTGAGGAGCGCTGGGAAGAGAGGCCTGTCTGTGTTGATAGGACACTGAAGCTAGGAATAGATTTACAGCAGAGCTGAGTGGTGCACAGTCAGCATCCATGTGAGCACTCCCACATCATACAATATTTGTGATGCACAGCTATGTAGGTTCCCGCTCATTCAGACTGCAATCATAGTACTGTATAGCTGGAGATTAGCAAGTGCAGTATCTCTACATAAGAAAGGGGAAAAAATGAGTAGGGCAGCTTTGGGCCTATGGTAACAATAACAAATTCCAAGGGGAAAGACATAGGCGGAATAAAATGCAGAATGGATTTTCCAGAGGTCATGAGAAATTGTTCTAAGAAGACTTAGTATAACATTTTTACGGTAGACAAAGCAGGAGAGAGTAACAGATAATAATGTAAGGCTAGAGAGAGGTTGAATGGAATTTCTCAACAATTTATTTGGACTGCACATTTTGTATATGTATATGTATATGTGTATGTAATAATAAATACATAATACATAATATGTAAGCCTATATATAATATATTAAAATATATAGCTATAATTAGTTAATAGTATTACATAACACCTGCAACATGATCAAGAACTGTGCTGACTGAGGAAGATCAGAATGGCATGCATAGTCCTTGTTAGATTTATCCAAGACAGATGAATTCAAAATAAAGCATGTGTGCTTAATAAGATTCCTTCTCCAACAGCCTGGAGGACTTTTAGCAATATCAGATCAAAACTTTGAATCGTTTAAGGTCTTTTATTTGATTTTTGTTTTCCAGAGCAATGTATCATATGTTCTTCATTCATAAGGGAACCTATTTTATTGCATTCTTCCTTAGTCTTTATTTACATTTTCTTTATTTATATTCATGTGATTAAGAAACAATTCGCTTATTTCTGTACAGTGGTCACCTTAAGGTCTCTTGGTTCTGTGCTCTGATACTCAGCAGAACAGCTCCACAATTCAGCAATCTCAGCAAAAAGGCATATTGCCAGACTGTATTTTTAGCACCATGCCCATGCACCTGCTACCTGATGCAATATTGCAATATCACACCTGTTGGCAGGAAAAACACGACAACTGGTTGTTGAACAGGCATAGAGTGTAGAGATGAATGGAGAACATGCATGCAAAGGAGACACAATGGTCAATCTTACTAGAAAAGCAGAAAGGAAATCTCACAATTTGGAATCCAGCCTTAGAGAAAATTTGTATAGTTTTTTTAATGCAAGACATATGTACACACCAGAATATATACAAATAAAGCTACAGGAATATATATAGAAAATTACTTATATGAATAACATTTTCTTAGAATAATAATTGATGCTCTCTCAGATCTCACCTTGCAAATACACAGGAAAAAAAAAGCCATGATAAATGATAAAATTAGCATTTATTCCAATTTTTTTTTTTACTATCAATTACTGCCATATGATGGTCTCCACAGAACACAAAAATTAAGGTAAACAGTACTGGAGTGAGATCTCAAGAGTTCAGAGCACTAGAAACTCTCGCAGGAGTTCCACAGGCAACTGGCCAAACTAGTTTGGGAGATAAGTCTCAAAGGTCTGTTTTGTGCTAGCTGTTGTAGTTTGTTTTCCTCTAGCGCTCCAAAACTTAATTTAAGGTTTTTTTTTTTTTTTTGCCTGGCTTACACAAATCTCTGCAAATAATTGCAACTTCATCTTGATTTCTGGGATAAAATGTCTTTTCAAAATCTTGAATCTGTGTATTCCATTGGATAATTCTTAATAAATAGCTTGTAGCTGCTGTATGTTTCGTGTCTCTACTAACATCTACCTTTAGTCATATAATCAATGGCTAAAGATCCTCTGTCTTCAGAAACTTCCAATATCCAGGGAAATATTGTTGATTTTAAAAGCCACAGTCCCTTTCACCTGTGGAACTGCATGGTTTGCTGCTGCTTTCTAGAGTATGACATGCAGCTGCTCTTTGATCCAATGATTGGCAGCTGCTAACGAGTCTTTAGGTGTGGAAAGATTCACAGAATCATAGAATGGATAGGGTTGGAAGGGACCTTTAAAGGTCATCTACTCAAACCCCCCTGCAGGGAGCAGGGACATCCCCAACTAGATCAGGTTGCTCAGAGCCCCATCCAAGCTGGCCTTGAATGTTTCCAGGGATGGGGCATCTACCACTTCTCTGGGCAACCTGTTCCAGTGTTCCACCACCCTCAGCGTAAAAATTTTTTTCCTGATGTCCAGTCTGAATCTACCTCCCTCTATTTTAAAACCATCATCCCTTGTCCTATCAGAACAGGCCCTGCTGAAGAGTTTCTTCCCAAGAGAACAATCTTATCTTAAACTTGGTGGAAAGTGGGTAAAGTGGAATATGTTACAGTTCCTGTACTAAATAAAGCAAGAAAAGATGGGCAATGAAAGTAAAAATAGTGTCAAAATCAGATATTCTTAATAAAAAGATGTGCATTTTCACTATAGGACTAGAAAATTTTAGGTGATTGGCTGTTCTGCATTTGAAAAAGTCAAAGAACTCTTACTACAACAAGAAAAAAAATGATCTGAAGAACTAACAGTTTTAAATTTTGCTAAGGTTACTAGTTTACAATAATTTTCATCCAGCAGGCTTCAACTGAGCTAAATAAGGAGCTTCCTGAACTACTGATATTGGGAAGTCCTGGACATTGTGAACAGGCAGTCTGCTGTTCACCTTGGGAAATGTCATGGTAAATGTGGTATGAAAGGCAGTTGGCTAATTATTAAGAGGATCAAATGTAATATTTATGACTTTTCAGAAAACATACAGTAGGAAAAAAACAAGCTTGTTCAGTGTTGTAAATTCAGCAGATACTGCTGGTGTAGTATATATCTTTTAATTTCTTTCAGAGGTCTAATTCTGCTTTGTATGACATTTTAAGAAGTTACATAATTTACAAAACAAATACAACACTTGGGTTTTAAAATCACTTAAATCGAGTACCTTGAGAAAATTCAAACAGACTTACCCATCCAAAATAAGATGTTCCCGAGAGACTTTGTTTGAACAGTTATTGGACTACTGCTGTAACATAACTCAGCTTTTGACAGTGGCAAATACTACTCTGCAGGCATGGGAGAAAACCTGTTCGTCTGCTACCATACTCGATAACTTCTTTACCCAGTTAAGTGTATGGAGCAATCTAACTCCTTTCTACATTTTGACAACTGGAGAACTAGTAACTAGCACTCAAAAGCAAGACATGTTTTAAGACCAGTATGATACCAGACTGTGTACAGCACATTTTCAAAAACAGTGTTTAGAAGAACACAATGGAAGGGCAGGGGAGGGCTGTAAGGAAAACCATTCAGGAACCTCTTGGAAAGAGTTGTGGCTGAAAGAGGCTTGGAACTATAAGCAAAGAAACTGCCTTCTGCTGCTGCTGCTTTCTCTTGTGTTCAGGGCACCAGGAGACTGTTTGCTGAAAACAAATAGTTGCTTTCCCATAGAAACAACTTGCAAGATCTGGACTATCACCAAGCAGCTCATGTGCAAAGGGATGACATGACAAAAACACTGCTAGGAAAGATAGCAGATGGTGCAGTTGTAATTGTGTATAGTTGATCTGTCATTGTGCACAAAGATCTCTGTAACACCTATTAAATCATCCATTGTGGTGTGGGTTTGTTTTTTTTTTTTTTTTTTAATGTTAAATTAAACCACAACATAGGTGCTACAGGTGGGCAAGTTCACTACCTATATGACAAGCAATGTAACTATAAAGGGATTGCCACAGCGTGGGTCGTGGCAAAAGAGAAGTATGCAAAATCTATTAAATTGAGACGGGTCACTGGAATTACATGACTTTGAAAGTGTAAAAAAAAGAACTGAATAGGGCAATGAACAATGATCAGATTACTAGCAGCGCTTTGTCTGGTGCTTGTGTCAAAAGTAATGAGATCAAAATGGCTGAATGCCGGAAAATTTGTGCAATGCGGTGGGATGCAAATGTGTTTAACTGAATTTCATGTTAGACAGTAATTTCATTTCTTAGTAGAATCTTGACAATATATCACAGGCTTAGCGCCTTGTTGAAAGATTGTGCCTAAAAAGCCTTTGAAGAAATTAGTGCAGTCAGCCCAGTAGCTCAGTTCTGTGCCATCATAAGAAGGTAGTATTTTTTTAAAGATGCTTGTGTTGGAGAGGAAAGAGAGTTTCTGAAACTGGGAAAGCACAGGAAGAAAATTGGAGAAAAAAGTTGTGGTGATTTGCATAAAGGTGACTTAAGAAGGACAGAGAGAAAAAAAGTTTCAGTGGGTTAAAAACTGTGTTCTGCTTCAAAGGTACAGTCTTGTTGCAACTACCCTGTGCAGTGGCTGAAAATGTCACCATGTCACGATGCCTTCAATTTAAAGCTTCTTTTCTTACTGTGATGGCACAAAGAGAAATATTTAATGTATTTCAGCCTTTATGGCACCATAGAAGGCCCTAGAGAACATGCATCTCAAAAAGACTCAAAACAGAATTGAAAAAAAAAGAAACAAAAGGAAAAACAATTTAACCTCCTCACCTTTTTGTTAATTCTTTTTTTTTCTGACATCACAAAATGTTTGCATTTCATTACAGAGTATGAGGAATACATAAAGGCAGTGTTACTCTATGGTCATTCACACGACAATTTAAGCGTTAGAAAAAATGTTCAAAATCTGTTTCTCTTTTGGGGGTGTATTTAATTTGAAACTTGGTATATGCAATAAAACCCCAGTACTGCATTCAATACTAGCCATCTGGCTGAAAGAAGAATAACATATGTTGCACTTAACGCTGTAACACCAACTAGAAAGAGTATTTTCTTAGATGACATTATGGAGATGCTAAATTACTTCAGATTCTGCTGACCTGATAAACCCACATCATAAAAGGCCCTTCGGTGGGGATTTGTGTGAATGTGAGCCACTGGTACCTACAACGCACGTGGAAAAATTGTTACTAGAAAAAGAGGTGGCCAAGGAGAAAATGCACATGCCAAGAGGCAACACATATCTCCCTCGGACTGACAGGCTCTGGAGACTGTTCCAGTTCAGCCTGTAGTAACTGAGAACCTGGCACATCGAGAGTTGAAGGCTCTGCCCAAGGCTGCCGGTGCACACCAGGAACGGACAAACAGCAGGCTGTGTCACACGGCCTGTGCCGAGGAGGCTGGCAGCTGCTGTTTGCAGATGAAGGCCACAGAATTTGACAGGCCCCCCTCGAAGCGGCATCAGGCAAGCCGCTCGCAGCCCCGGCCCCCGGGGTGAAGGGGAAAGCCCGCCGTCCCTCCCAGCCACCCTCCACCGACCCGTAGGGCGAGGCCTGTCAGGCGCACGGCCCTGCGGCGCGGGGCCGCCACCCAAGCGCTTCGACCCACTCCCCCCAGACCCGGCGAGGGTGTCCCGGACCCCTCCGGGTGAGCCACAGAGGCCGGGTCCGGCGGCAGGGCCTTCGTGGGGCCTGGCGCGGCAGGGAGCTGTAAGCGCAGCTGTGTCACGGGGCGGCGGGTCTCGCCGGGAAGAGGCCACAGGCGGCACAGGACACAACGGACACCCCTCTGCGGCCCGGCCCGGCCCGGCCCAGCCCGTTGCTTCGCGTCACCGGCGCCTCGCTCCCGGCCGCCCCAAGCCCAACCCGTCCCGGCGCCTGCGCAGTGGCCTGCCCGCTCCCCCCCCCCCGTCCCCCGTAAAGAGCGCCGTCACGTGAGCGGCCGGGCCCGGCGCGGCGCCGCTCGCCTGACGCCGCGGGGGCGCGCCTACGGGGCAGCGGGCACGCGGCCGGCACCGCCAGCCGAGCCGAGCCAGGCCGGACCGGGACCACCTGGGCCGGGGTTGGGGGGGAGCCTACACGCACCCCCGCTCCCACAGGCCGCGGGGCTGTGCGTGGTCGCTCTCTCTTCCTTCGGTGCGGCTGCCGACTCCTTCCTCCGCGGCTCCGGGGCAGCGCTGGGCGGCGGAGCAGGGTGAGTGACCGCCGCCGGGCCGCGGCAGGTAAAGGCGGAAGGGGGAGGGTGGAGGGGCCCGCCGCGTTGCGCGACCTCGCCCAGCCTTCGCCGGGGCGCGGCGGGCGGCTGGGCCAGGCAGGGCTGGGCCTACCGCGGCGGGGCCGCGGCCTGGCTTGGCCTGGCCTGGCGGCGGGGCCCAGTGCGGCGGGTCGGCGGGGGTGGGACGCGGCCTGCTTCCGCCGCGGCGCCGCCGGGACGGGTTGGGCACGCAGGCGGCACCGGCACCGACACCGCCGGTCCTTGTGGAGAGGCGGCCCGCGTTCTGGCGGCGGGCCCGGGGGGTGCCCCTCGGCCGAGCCCCGGCTGCCGCGCTCCGCCCGGGCGCGGCCCCGCGGCGCTGGCGCTGACCTTGCGGCGGCTGCGCCCTGCGGGCCCCGAACCGGCCGGGTCCCGGGCTCCTCGCCCTGCCGCCATCAGGACCCGACCTCGCTGCCTGCGGCGGCCTCTCCCGTCCCCGCCTGCCTCGGCCTTCGTACGGGACCCTGCCGCAGGCTCCCTGCCTGCATCCGTGCTGCTGCTCGCTTTTCAGCACCGCCCCGCGTTGACTAGGTCTTGTCCCTTGTTGGCAGGGCTTGTCCCTTCCCACATCTTGAGTCGCTGATGCCTTCTTGCCCCATACAAACCTGAGGAACAAACACCAAGTTAGACCCTGCTGTTCTTCCTGCTATTGGTCTGACCTGTTCCGGGCTCCTCCTCCCATCTCTCAAACTTAGCATCATCAACAATTTCTGTGTTTAACTCTTCTGTATAGTACCCACTGTTGAAAGCGTGGCAGAAAATGTGGTCATTGGCAGTACCCAGGGGATTCAGTTACCTGGTCGTACTGCCAGATTCTATTCTTGGATGAGATGCTCTTTCTGAGACAATGTGTCCGTGCTTCTTGCTTGCTACTGGAATGCAAGTAATTAATATCTATAAAGCTTTACAAGAGTTATCGTTCATGGGATTGTGAGTGAGGTTTCTAGATCGTCTGCCCAATGGAGACTTTTTATAGCCATGAGGTGAGAGTTTCAAAGAGCAGTCTCTCTGTGCAGTGTACCTTGAGTTACTAGTAGTAGTCTGTAGAATGAAGCATAAAAGTGTGGAAGGGAATGGGATGACAATGGGTTTACCATACAAATTGTAGTAGTGGTGTTGTCTTTTATGTGGCTGTTAATCCGTTATATAACTTCTATATGTTTGCTTTTATAAAAAGGGATGCTAGCATCGCTAAACAGTGGAAATGTTGTAGGATTAAATGTAAGGATGGTAAACATATGGCATCTCTTTAACACCACTAATTCGTGATTTATTTTGCTTAATAAATTGATCTGTTAAAGTTCAGGACACGCTGTAAGGGAGATCTTGAAAATTTGGATTTTCTATTTCTTGGAATAATTTAACTTTGAGTGGTCCTTACACTTAGTGTGTGGTCCACAATGAAACTGCTACTCAGCTTTCTTTTTCCTTTACCAAGTAGCTTCTGCTTTTAGTTTCTGTAGTTAGCTTTAAAGATTATACATATAAAAATGGAGTTCTGAAAATCTAAATGTTTTCAGCTGTCATTGCTTTTTACTTACTTGTTTGGTTTTTATGTGTGTTTTACATTTGCAAACCTTCATGAATTTCAAGCAGCTGAAAAGGCACATAACTACAAACCATGTGGGCTAGATCCAACTCAGTATAGTTAAATGAAGTAATTCAACACAGTGGCGTTTCTGAAAAAGCAAAAGCTCTAAAAAAGTTGGTAATTATTATCTGCCATACTTCTGTGACCTCTTTTTAGAAGGCTTAGCTCTGCCTCATGGTGTAGATACTACTAATATTGTGCAAAGAGCTGAGCTGATGTATGCTATCTGAAATAGTTCTTGTCTGTTATTTTAATGGAAGTTTGTATTTTAAGAAAATTAGTTTTCCCTACTCAACTTAAATATTCTTAAATCCAAGCCATAAAAATACTAAGGAAGAGATAATTTTTTTTGTAGGAAGTAATAAACTTTCGTTGGTTTATGATATTGTTCTGGCATATTATGTCAGAAACTCTTTTTTTATGGGAAGGGAATGTTTTTGAAAGGTAATAGTATGAAGTAGCAATGACCAAGTCCACTAAATTAGGATATGAGTGTTTGTTACATAGCAGCAAAAAGTGAAAAATACAGACAGCTTGTGAAATCTGCTTGAGTAGTGTCAATATAGCTGCGTGATGGATGATGGTATGTTTCTGTGGAAAACTTCATGAGGCTTAGTCGCTAAGCTTCTAAATATTTCTGAAAAAAAAAAACCAAACCAAACCCAAATTCTAATGTGTGTTTCCAAATGAATCATTGTAAGAGAGACACTGACAAATTCAAAAGGTGTTATAAATGAAATAATTTTGTTTGGTGTGACTGACAAATAATCAGTGTAACTGTTACACAGCTTAACACTTATACTATGTTCAAGCTGAAAATACTTGAAACAATTCTTGAGAAACTTGAGGGTGGAAAATAGTTGAAGAACATAGCTGTAGTGATGGAGAAAGAATCTTTGTCTTTTCTTTTCAGGGAAATGTGTCTTGGTAGTGAGCTTAAAAATTCCAAGGGTATATGCAGTGATGGAGAAATGAGTAAAATAATTTATAGTCCTTGATTATCCTTAACTTTTTTGGTGTAGTTCAAGAATATTCGTTGATGAGACAGTCCAGCAAAGGAAAACAGTCTATAAAATAGATTTGAAAGATTTCACAACGTCAAGGCATTTTGTCACAGAGCACAACTTCTAGTGCAGCACTTTTTGCCTATTCTAGTTGTAAAGTGAGGGTGGAGAATGTATTATTTTTGAGGAGAGGTTGCTCTTTTCTGAAGAGAACTGTTAAGTTGGTTTTCTGTAATATAGTAGTTTGATCTTGAATGATTAAGAAAAGGGTTTTCTATAGTTTTTCTGCATTTTTTTTGTCTTATTGTTAAATCCTTAATTTGAAATTTACGTTTGTGTTCACTAAAATGAGGTACAGTTCTGTCTGGTGAGTGTAATACTTCTGGATAGTGAATGTTTAATAAAGAAAATATCTTGAGCTGTCTAGCCTTCTTTCAAATATTGTGATAGCAAGTAGTAAGGGAGGGGAACAGCATATACCTTCGGCTTATAGATAGATTTTTGGGATGTGATTATTATTTGGTATTTCAGACTATTGAGATTTCAGTAGCAGGGTGATAAGATTTGGGTCAATTGGTATCTCAAGACTTTAGGGTGAGTGGAACACATAAATAGTACAGAAGAGCTGGTTAAGAGTGAATTAAATGCTCAAATTTACAGTTCGTGTTCTTTGATGTGTGGCAGGGCTTTGGTTTTGGTGGCACTAAAAGCTAGATCTTTAATTGAGGAATTAAAATAATAAATAAGGGATTTACATGAGGGAGCAGGTGGCATATGAATACTTACAGGTTGATGTTTCTGATGTACAGCTTTGTCAGTGTACCTGGGCCTCCTTTACAGCAATACTGATGTTTCTGTTGTTAAGCAGGTCTTTGACAGTGTCCTGTTTCACGGGAGGTGGGTGAAAGAGATCAAATTTTACTGTTATCAAGGGCTCAGCAAACCATATTCCATCCAAGTATTGTATCCCCTTTTTGAAAAAGTGCATGGAAATTTTCTTTAACAGTTCTGAACACATTTATGTGGCTATGTTGCAACTCATATACTCATAAATCAGTTAATTTGATTCTTGAAGACTGCACTGGATGATGGCATTTGAGCCAGTGTGAATCAGTGTAGAAAGTGCATTGGCATGAGAGTTGCGAAGTTGAGGGTTTCTTACCAGGATGCACTGTCTGGTATTGATTTCCTTTTTTATCCCGTGATGCATTTAGACTGTGAGCTCTGTTGGCCAAAATCTGTTAGTACAGAGGACCTGAGTCTCGATTGTGGCTTTTGGTGCTGTAGTATCCATAAATGCTGTAAGAATGAATGCAGCTTCTAGTGCTGAAGTCATGGTCACATGGCAGCTTAGCATTAATTTTCAGTTAGGTGCTTGTGACCTTAAACTTTAACGTTTTGTATAAAGAAAAGGGAAGGATGATAGTAAAACTTGCCTGTGCTTAGCATCAGCACTTCGAAGCAACATGGATTGGTAGGTGAGTTTGAAGTGTCCAGGTATCAGTGAGCACATGGGGTGGTCTGACATCACAGCTCTGGGGAACAAAGATAGGCGTTTGATGCCTTGAATGCTCTTTTTAGGTACAGTAATTACCAAAAGACTCAGGCAAGGGACTTTTTTTTTTTTTTTTTTTTTTTTTTTTTTTTTTTTACTGGCTGTGTTGTTACCTAATTTCGTGTCAATTAAGGTGCAATTTCCCTCTTTTGCTGAAAAGTTCTTGTCAGTTATTGTTACTTATTATTTGATTCCTCTGTGTCAGTGCTGAGTCAGCTTTTCCCGTTTGACATGTAAGGTGCTATTCATCCAAATAGCTCTGTTCCTTTTGTATGCTTTTCTGATGAGTGTTTATTACTGGTACTTGAAAAAATAAACATAATATGGTTTTTCTTAATGGAGTCTGTCACTGTTATGACTAGTTGTTGCTCTCAGTCCTTTGACATGCTTAAGCTGAGGAAAGATGTTTACAGGACAACAAAGTCTTACATTTTGAGTGTTGCAGTCCAGTCAATAACTAGATTTAAGAACAGTAGCCAAATTCAGTGAATTGCAAGCAAGAGACACTATTCAGAAAGGTACGTAATTGAAATGGAAGGAATTGTAATGTTACTATGTGATCTTCAGCAGCTTCAGACTTGCTGATTCAGGTAGGTCAGTAAAGTACATAGGATCTTCAACATCTAGGATTTTTAGTGTCCAAAATAAGCAATGTGAGCTTTTTCTTCCTTTGGTTAAGTTCCTTCAGATTTCCCCCGCTGCCTTGCTCCCAATTTAGTAAACTTTTCTTGTTGAATTTCTTTGTAGAAATATTTTATTTTTTTCCAAAGTCCGGCTTCTGAAGATTTTCATAAACAATTTTTTTTTTTTAATTCCCAGTTGTTAAAAATACAGGAACTTCTATTTTATATTCTAAAATTTAAAATATAAGCTAATATGGAAGTCACCCCTTAGGCAGAGAGGGGAGGAGAGAAAGTAATGGCAGTGAATGTTACTTAAAAATATGAAATCTGACTTCTGCTTACTAAAATAAATGGTGTAGGTACACTATTAAAACTGAATAAAACATGCTTTATTATTTTCCTTTATGTATCAAGACAAATATATGTAATAAAAATCCAAATATGTAGTTGGAAAATTAAATGCATGCACATACGTGGTGTTTAAGGGAGACAATTTAGAATGCAGTCAAAGACAGAGTATGCTTGGCCTGTACGTCAGCTAAGAAACACTCAGAATTTCTAGTGGTATATTACAATTTGTCATCACCTCTACCTGAAGTGGATTTTAGATAAGATGGTAGAGATGTACTGGTGCAGTTGGATATCTGTGCTAAACTGTTTTGCCCTGTTCTGATAAGAAAATAATATAACTGAAACTGAAGTATTTTTTTTTTTACAAGCAAACTAAACAATGAGAAATCTTGAAGATGTACAGTACCTCTTGTTCAGATGTTAGTCTCCCTTCCCCTCTAAGATTAGTTTGAATGACTATGCCAGTTTGAGATCTCAGTTTCTTTTCTTAGCAAGTGATTGTTCTGGCTATTTATCTCTTAATATTTTAAAGTCATTTAGAGCTGACAGAAATGTAATGAAAAAGTAGTAAATGGGGATAAGAGAAAAATCTGCCATATCAGGTCCTACAGCATGTTTAATTCATATCAGTATTTGTTGGGATTTAGGTCAATATTCTGACATACCTAACTTAAACTAATTAAACCAATTCAACAACTGAAGAAATTAGTTTTATAAGCTGAAAGACTCAGTGAAAAAGAAAACTGTGTTGAGAGCATGAAGAGGTTTTATGCTAAACATAATGTGGGAGAAATTCTGTAATTTGTGTTTAACTGTCACACTTGTTATCTTTAACAGGGTTGTTTTTAGTAATGGATTACTTAATAATGACAGATTTTATTCGGTGGGTTACTTCTATGAGTACCTATTGTTACAGCGGGGAGCTGATTGAAACAAATCAGTCTCAAAAGTGTAAGAGAAATGTACTTTATTTAAGGAATTGAGGAGAATACTCTACACCTTTAGCTTTTCTTAATGGTCAGATCTCATTGCAGCCACACTCCTGTATCTTCCTGTGCTTTGTGCTGTAGCAGTCTCAGTACATGCCCTGGATGCTTCAGAAGCCAGTGGATGGGAGAAATTTCACGACTGTCCAGACTGAACCTAACTGGGGCTTCCTCCTCTGTCATTTGCTCTTTTACCTCATTAATGAATGCTCCTCTTCTCAGTGGTTTCCCCATAGATGAGACTTTTCATATTCTGTTGCTTCTAATTAACTACCTAGTGGGAAAACACCTCTGAATTATGGTGCAGTGGGAGTGCACTTGGTATGTGGAGTTTTGCTGTGAGTGATACCAAGCCACTGGCCTTTAGGGTTCAAGTGGAGGACACAGCTGTTTTCCAGGGGAACAATGTATTCCTCCTCTGAGCAGTCGGAGTTATCTTTGGAAATAAGTGGCCATGAAAAACAAAACTGTGTTTTACCTATACCTCTGGCTATTTTTCCTAGTGTTCAAAGTGTTTCAAATGCAAAATAAGCCATTCAAAATTCATATGCTTTAGGCATTGTTTAAGGGAAGAATTTTTTTTTTGTAGCAGCTGTTCCTAGCAATCAGCTGTCTAGCAGGAAGTGTGTATTTCATTGTCAGTCCCCACATATTCTACACTTCATGTGATAGTTAATCTAGCGATGTAACAATGCTAGAAATACTTTTCTAAACTTGGTCCTGTATAAGTTGTGGAAAGAATTGAACAGTATTTTCTTGAACTAGGTAGAGCAAAGTTCTGATTCCATGTACTTTAATGATATAACTTCTCTAACTGTTTTAAAAAATGTAGAACATAAATAATTTAATCTTAGATTTTTGTGATGGTAGGATTTTTATGCAAAACCACTCTGTATCCTTACAATGACTTTTTGATGCAAAATTTTTAAGAAATTATACTTGAACATAGATTCATGCTCCAGAAATAAAGCTTTCGATAAAATCCCGCTGTAATTTTCTCTAATAGCTGGTTAGGTGCCATTGAAGGTGGCTGTGGCCGTTGCATGTATAGTTGCTTTGACAGTCATTTTGAGGTGCTTTTTGGTATTCTGAATGGCTGCATAGTAGTCTTGCAAAACTGTAGGTATTCTTTTTTTCATCCCATTGCTGAAGATAGAGGTTAATTTGTGTAGCAAGGGCTAAGGTACTGCTTGAGCTTTGCTGTTTAACTCTTCTCTTAATGGAGTGATCAGTGCTGCTCTGGTAACAGCCATGTTTGAGTAACAATTATATAAATGTTCTCCTGTCCAGAAAAAACCTTGAGATATATTGTTGTAAATGTGTTCAAAGCCCCTGCCACTCTTTTATGTTTTAATACTGAGTACAAAAGGTTTATTGCAGTAATTCATGGCTGTTCTACTGCAGTGTTATTGGCAATTGTTAGTGTCAGGGTTCACCATAATTTTATCCGGTGTCTGTTAGTCTTGTGCTAGTGTGATCATAGAATGGTTTGGGCTGGAAGGGACCTTGAAAGGCCATCTAGTCCAACTCCCCTGCAAGGAGCAGGGACATCCCCGACTAGATCAGGTTGCTCAGAGACTCTTCCAACTAGGCCTTGAACATTTCCAGGCATGGAGCATCCACCATCTCTCTGGGCAACCTGTTTTCAACTACCCTCATTGTAAAATTTTTTTTTCCTAGTGTCTAATCTGAGTCTACCTCCCTCTATTTTAATACCATTACCCCTTGTCGTATCACAACAGGCCCTACTGAACAGTCTCTCCCCATCTTTCCTGTAGGCCTCCTTCAGGTACTGGAAGGCCATAATAAGATCTCCCTGGAGCCTTCTCTTCTCCAGGCTGAACAGCCCCAACTCTCTCATCCTGTCTTTGTAGGAGATGTGCTCCAGCCCTCTTGTTGTCTTTGTGGCCCTCCTCTGGACTTGTTCCAACAGATGCATGCCCTTCTTATGTTGGGGGCTCCAGAGCTGGATGCAGTACTCCAGGTGGGGTCTCATGAGAGCAGAGTAGAGGGGGAGGATCACCTCCCTCGACCTGCTGCCCATGATTCTTTTGACGCAGCCCAGGATGTGGCTGGCTTTCTGGGCGACAAGCGCACATTGCCTGCATATGTTGAGCTTCTCATCCAGCAGTACCCCCAAATCCTTCTCCTCAGGGCTGCTCTCAATCCATTCTCTGCCCAGCCGGTATTTGTGCCTGGGATTGCCATGACCCATGTGCAGGACCTTGCACTTGGCCTGGTTGAACTTCATTAGGTTTGCACGGGCCCACCTCTCCAGCCTGTCAAGATCTCTGTGGATGGCATCCCTTCCCTCTAGCATGTCATGCTGCTAATATGAAAAAAAACCTGTCCTTACAGGAAGGTGTTTTAAAATACTGGATTGGGGCATTTATAATTATTTTCTTTCCTTGTACTGCTGCAGCTGTTGTAGTTTATCCTGTATGGAATCAGATTGTTGTAACTACATGGTATAATAAAAACAGATCATACAGTGCAGCATAGCACTTGCTCTTGTGGTTTGCTGCTTTATTTGTTGCCAAATTTGGAAATTATTTTGACAACTGTGAAATGAGTGTGAACTGCTATAGGTGGTAGTTGGCGTTGTATATGTAAGTACACTGCATTGCTTGATAAAAATAGTCCATTTTTTGGTGTAGAGCTTTCAAATACTTGCTGCTGTAAGACTGTTACCTGCTTACTAAATGCACCTGATTTGGCCTGACCTTCCTTCTTGCTGGCTGTTTGGTCAGTAGGACATTGTGCGTTTGACCATGGTTAGTGTGTAGATTCTGTAAAAACACCATGCTGTGCAAAGATTTAGTACCGTATCTGGCTATCATTTTCTTATGAGTTGCCCTATGGTAGAAGGAAGAAAGACTGTCATTTAAAAAAAAAAAAGAAAGAAATGTTTTTCATGCTCACTTGTAATTTTTGTAAATTAGTGAAATTAAATAAATTGTTAAATAGGGTTGAAATTGTAGCAGAGCTCTTACATGTGTATGGTTAGAATTTTTCCCATTAATGTGCATAAGGAAGCATACTTACTGCTCTAGTAAGCATGAGTAGGTACTGGATTTATTTAGTGTCAGGTTGCTGGATTAGGGATCTAGAAAGTAATTCAAGCACTACAAACTCTAAATCTCACTTTTCCTTTACTTAATGCAGTCATTCAAAATATTTCTGTCTAGTGTGTGGGAGGAGGTTGATGAAGGAAGGACCGGGAGAGAGAATATATGTCTTTTTTTTTTTTTTTTTTTTTCTCTTCTGTTTCCAAAAGCTTGAACAGCTTTGTGTGTGTCAAAACTGGTCTCCCAGACTTTCCTGTATGCCAAATTAAGCCACGCACTACTCCATTTTCCTTGCCTCCGTGACCATATTTATTATAATTATCTCTCTTCACTTTTAGTTGTATTCTTGTGCTAAACTTCTGAAGAAACATTTTGCTGTCTTTTTTTTTTTTCCATTCTGTTGTGTAGTTATACATTCTTATTAGTTGAATCTCTGCTACAATAGTTGCGTTTCTGCTGTATCACAAAGAAGTGATCTAGATAGGGAATCCCTTCTTGTAAAGTGTAAGTGCCATCTTTGATTATGATTCCTTAAGTTTTACCTAAACTACTTCAAAATTGAAATTCCTAAAAGGCTCCTGGCCCTTCTGAAGCCACCTCAGAATTCTGATATACTTGATTGAGGTTAGATTTTCGTATACAATTTCTGTAATTTTATTAGACGTAATGATAGGTGAAAAATAATAGAGATAAGGGCTTGCTGCTTAAAAATAGTTCCTTGCTATGGAGTATTTGGTAGTTCCTTTATGAACGGAAATATAGTCCTTCTCATTTTTGAGCCTAGTAAGGCAGGCTCCTGAGCTTTATCAGCTCCACTGATGTTAGTGTAAGCTGACTTCACATTTTTACATTTAAATGTAAAAGAAGATGGATATCTCAGTGCTGCTAACCAGGTTTTCTTGTTTTTTATTGCCCCGTCCCTCTGGTGTCCTACCCCCTTGGACTGATCAAGGTTTAAACAAATTTTAGAAAGGAAATGTTTTAGTTAACCCTTGTTATACACACTTTGTAGAAGTGGCAGCACTTTGATGCTGATAGCAGAAGTTATATTAACTTAGCATGAGATCTCTTTTAAAAATGATCAGTTAGAGAATTGATTTTTACATATGCAGTGGGCCATACTAAGTCATAAGCAGATTTTTTCTTTTGTCACAATTCTAAAATACCTTAAGCATTCTTTATAAAACACAACAGCCAAAACAATTTGCTGGTTTCTTAGGTGTTTTATAATTTGTAGCTTATTTTCTTATGGTATTTTTCTTGTCTTTCTATAGGGCTGAAAGACACACAGGAGTCTTCATGGATATAGTTGATACATTTAACCATTTAATTCCTACTGAACACTTAGATGATGCCCTATTTCTAGGATCCAACCCGGAGAATGAAGTCTGTGAGGATTTTAGTACAAGTCAAAATGTCTTAGAGGATTCGCTGAAGAACATGCTCAGCGATAAGGATCCTATGCTAGGATCTGCAAGTGCCCAGTTCTGTTTGCCTGTTTTGGATAGCAATGATCCCAATTTCCAGATGCCTTGTTCAACAGGTAAATGTTACAATTTTTTAAGATTACAATTTGAAAAACAGTTATACTCTAGTACCAACCCTTTTTTGTAATGTAGAAATAACGATTTGGGATTTCTGTCTCCTTCCTGCCCTTTTTGTTGTGCTGCTTACATGCCTGGCATGTAAACCATGTGCAGTTCCTTTTAACTTCATCATGTGACAATAGAGGAAGGTTCCTAATCTGGAACAGAAGTAATTTAGGCTTTGTCTTCAGTACGTGTAAATTATTCCCAATTAAAGTCGTGATTTGTTTAGTGCAAGTATTGTTCCTGATCAGTGAAGTTGCTAGTTGTCTTCAAATAAATGTAGTGATTCTGGATTAGCAGTAGCAGCATGAGAGTTGCACAAATTACTGTTCTGACCTGAGGGTTATTCGGTTAGTGCTAGGCCTTCGGATACTGGGCTGATACTGGATTCTGGGTGTTTTGCTGTGGTCGGCTTCAAACAAAACCCTGGACTGATAATACAATTCTGTTTTACTGTTTGGAAGCACCTGATCTGGAACCAATGGAGAGAAAAGCTTTAAATAAAAATAATTTTAGGATTTGTGGAGTAGTTTTGGAAGATAAAAAGAAAAAAGGATTACCCAGTTCCTAAATTAGTTATATTGATGAATAGTTGAAAAATTATACTGAATTTGGTGTAAGAGACAAAAATATACTCTGTTTAATAATTTTTTTATTTGACTGGAAGTTAAAAGAAATTATATTCATTACTGAAAAGTGTTTTAGATTACTGCAGATGACTGATTATATCAACATTTGATTTTTTTTTTCTATTAACTTTTATGAATTGTTTCTGAAAATCTATAATTTCCTGATACAATATGTATTTTATTTCTACTAAGAGACTAAATTCACATGTTCACTGAATTAAGTGGTATTACATTATGGAAAACTGAAAATCAAAGCTGATTTTGACTGAGGCAATGGAAAAGTGAAATACAAAGTCAAAACAAGATATTTGGTCTTTTTACTAGTTTACTAGAACATTATTTGAGGCCATCCTTACTATTTTTGTTTATTCTTGCCATGGTCTGTATCCTTACACTTTTTGTCTGTAACACACCAAAAAAAAAATTATGTCACTCTTAATGTGCATAAGACTGTAGAATGTACACAACCGAAACAAATTCTTCCTCTCTAAATTTTTTATTTCCTTACAGTAAAATAGTGATGCAGATACTTGTTTTACAGTGCATCCTGTGCATTCTCCAGTAAGCCTATACTGCATTTAAAATTTTTGAATTAACTCAGGGTACAGACAGATATTTTGGAAGTTACCAGGAGACTTTTGGGGGCTTTTAGACACATTTTTCTCCGACTCAAGGAGCGCATTAGCAGTGCAATGATTAATACTATTGATACTTAAATAATCACTGTTGATTTTTAAGATTACTGTCCATTAAAATAACAGAGCTAACTCATTTACTTGGAGGTTACAGTTTCAGATTTTCTGCAGACTAAGGGAATGAAAACTGATTTGGTTTATGCTGAAAAAAGCATAACTCTCTGCACAAAACTTGCCTTATATCTTTAGAGCTACAACACCATTGGTGTGTCATACAGAATGATAATTTGCTGTATTATGATCCTTATAGTTATTTTTTTTCCCTCCTCTTTGTAGGATCACGCTATGAATTTATTCTGTAATACATTGAGCAGTATGCTAACAGAATGATTCGTTGTTGGCTCTTTTCTTAACCTTTTTCACTAGGGTTAGAAGTGTATTTAGAAAACTGTATTTTCAGTGGGGTTTTACTAGGTTTGGTTACATTTGTTATCTATTTACATTAAGCAGGGCAAGACCTAGGCAATACTGAAATGGTAGATGGTGGTGTTTCTTAAATTCTTGATTTCATTCCTGAAGAGTTAATTTTTTTCCAGAGGCACAAATTTATTTACCTCAATTTATTTTAGGCCTTCAAACACTATTTTGCCTAGACAGTGTAACAGCTTAAAAAAAAAAAAAGGAGTAAAATACTAATAGAAATTAGTTCAGAGGGCCAGCAAAGGACGAATAGATCATGTTTGCTGCTCCATGAATAACTGAAACGTACTCTGTTCTGTCCAGTTTTTGAAGTGGTGAAAATTTCATGCTACAGCTTATTTGATTGCTGTGAGCAAGCTGAGGAGTTGAAGGTAAAAGTGGGTAGAATGAGGAGGTATTTGGCTAAAATGGTGCTTGGTGTCATAGATAAAATGGAGGAGCAGAAGACATGGCTCACTGATACTTCTATGAAAGCCTGATTTGAGCAGAGTTCATGAGTATTTGTAAACCTATGCACAAAATGAGATACTATCATCATATACCTTCAACCCACAGAACTTGTACCGTGTTCTAAATATGAAATTTATTTTGTGAACATGTGTACCTGTAAGTGGCAGAAGCTTTAAGAAAGACTTATTTCAGGTCTGCTTACCCACATGGCAAATTTCTCAGGATTGTTTTTCTCTGCTTTACTTCAGAGATCAGATTTTTTTCCTAAGAATCCCTTTTGTCTTCCTCTTAAGTTGGTTTTGAGTATGGATTTGTTTTCTGCTCTTTTTCTTACTGTTGCACTGACATTAGTTTTCGTTGAACGTATTTATAGGCCTAATCCAAAGTTATTATTCATCAACATTACATCTGTCTTGCTCAGCTTTCAACTTTGTATTGCATGTCATTCACCGTGAACTAAGCTTTTTGTTAATACTAAGCTCTTTTCATGGTGAGTTACCAGTTATCTGACTGTATGTGACTATTCTGGTAGCAATTGGTTGTATGTCCTTTAAACAGTTCAGTACTGTCTATAAGACAGAAACACATAGACTTGTGAGTTGAAGTTTGATTTCAAATCACTGCATATTAGAGGCATCTACCCAGAAAATGCAAGAGTTGGATTATAAATGTTTCTCGTGGGGAGGATGGTAGCACAGAATTATAGAATGGTCTGGGTTGAAAGGGACCTTTAAAAGTCATCTAGTCCAACCCCCCTGCAAGGACAAGGGACATCTCCAACTAGATCAGGTTGCTCAGAGGCTCATCCAACCAGGCCTGGAATGTTTCCAGGGATGGGGCATCCACCACCTCTCTGGGCAACCTGTTCCAGTGTTCTGCCACTCTCATTGTAAAAAAATTTGTCATAATATCTAATCTGAATCTACTCTCTTTTTATTTAAAACTATTACTCCTTGTCCTGTCACAACAGGCCCTGCTAAAAAGTTTGTCTCCGTCTTTCTTGTAAGCCCCTTTTAAGTACTAAAAGGCTACAATAAGGTGTCTCTGGAGCCATCTCTTCTCCAAGCTGAACAACCCGAGCTCTCTCAGCCTTTCTTCATAGAAGAGATATTCCAGCCCTCTGATCATTTTTTGTGGCCCTCCTGTAGACCTACTCCAACAGGTCCACGTCCTTCTTATACTGACCATCTCATAGTCAGCTGTACTGGTGTGTGACAAATAGCGAGAAGCATGAGAATGGATGCCTGTTGTCTGTTTATTGATGGGAAGAACTAGATCAGTACCAGTAAAGCAGTCTCATGTTCTTGTCTTGGCCTGAATCCAGTTTATGCTAGATCTGAATGGTTTCTTCAGTTAGATGACATGGTCTACTTTGTCTGCTTGGTGAGCTTGCTCTGTAATTGCCACTGTGTAAGACAATAGGGTTGTCTTGTTTAGCTTTGATGAAACAGTTACATGTTTTGTTGTGCCAAAATGCTTTTAGGATGTGTTTATGGAGTGAGTGCTAAACTATAAAGGTGTAGTTGGGTTGCTGGTTTGTGGGCTTAAACTGAGCAGATTGCTGCTCTTATAGCACAGTTAGGATGTTTTCTGTTATTTCAGTGAATCAAAGTACAAGCTATTCACAGGTTTTATTATTCACTGCAGCTTATAGGAGCTTAGCAGTAATGGATGTCATTTACTGTCCTAGAAAGCAGAAAGACGTAGTGTCAATAGTGGACATTGATACAACTACTCTCTTTGCAAGTTCAAGGACAGAATTTGACAAAACTAGGCTTTTGAGAATTAAATGAAACCTGAGTTCTTGAAACAATCAGAAGTGTCCCATATAATGTTTTAGATGTGTCTGTGTTTCTGTTCATTGGTGTGGTCAAGTGGCTGATCTTCCAAGAACTGAATGACTGACAGAGGAGGGTAGATTTATATAGAACAACTTTTGGGTATCTTTAATGCTTGAGTGGTGTGGGTGTGTGGGATGTGTGGTTTTGAGGTTGCTTTTTTTTCTTCCCCTCCACCCCTTTCCTGAGTAATTCACTGATCAGAACTGGAAACTGTAAAGTTTTGGATATGACATAATTCTTGAGAGCAACACCTTTTTTAACTTTTTAGATCATAGAATCACTGAATGGTTTGGTTTGGAAGGGACCTTTAAAGGTCATCTAGTCCAACCCCACTGCAAGGAGCAGCGACATCTCCAACTAGATCAGGTTGCTCAGAGTGCCATCCAGCCTGACCTTGAAGGTCTCTGGGGATGGGGCATCCACCACCTCTTTGGGCAGCCTGTTCCACTCCCATTGTAAAAAACTTCTTCCTTGTATCTAGTCTAAATCTTTTAGTTTACAACCATTACCTGTTGTCCTGTTGCTACAGGCCCTACTAAAATGTTTGTCCCTGTCTTTCTTATAAGCCCCCTTGAAGTACTGAAGGGCCACTATAAGGTCTCCCTGGAGCCATCTCTTCTCCAAGCTGAACAATCGTAGCCCTCTTAGCCTGTCCTCATAGGAGAGGTGCTCCAGCCCTCTGATCATCTTCGTGGCCCTCCTCTCCAACTGGTCCATGTCCTTCTTATGTTGGGGGCTCCAGAGCTGGGTGCACTACTCCAGGTGATGTCTCATGAGAGTGGAGTAAAGGGGCAGAATCACCTCCCTCAGCCTGCTGGCCGTGCTTCTTTTGATGCAGTCCAGGATGCAGTTGGCCTTCTGGACTGCAAGCGCACATTGATGGCTCATATCCAGCTTTTCATCCACCAGTACCCTCAAGTCTTTCTCAGCAGCACTGCACTCAATCCCTTCATCCCCTGGCCTGTATTGATACCAGAGGGTGCCCCGACCCATGTGCAGGAACCTTGCACTTGGTCTTACAGATCCGCATGAGGTTTGCATGAGACTACTTTTTGAGCTTCTCCAGTTCCCTCTGGATGACATCCCATCCCTCAGATGTGTCAACTGCACCACTCAGCTTGGTGTCACTGGTGAACATGCTAAGGGTGCACTCGATCCCACTGCCTGTGTCACTGATTATAATGTTAGTACCAATCCCACTACAGACACTGGAGGGACATCACTTGTCACCCTAGTGATAGGTTTTCTGTTTTGTTCTGTTATTTCTTGCTGGAAGTCATGCTGGAAGCTTATCCACTAATTTTACAAGCTTGTGAGCATTGCAGGTCAGACTGGTCACATGCTACAGTGAGCTAAATAACCAGCGTTCGTACGAAATTGGTATTTCTCAGCTATCGTGAATTCTGTAGCTTTTCAGGATATCATGTAGTGGAGCAGTTTGGTTTATTTTATATGTAATAGAGGGAATGGAATTTGAATTGCATATAATCTGGATACATTTCTAGATTTCATAATAAAATAAAAATTTTAACCATTTAAGTTTATGGATATGTTTATCAAATCAGGTTTTTATCATAAATGGTGAGGAAAACTGACCCTATAAGAGTGTATCTTTTTAATTGCCCTTTTTTCCCTGTCCCTCTGGATTGCTACTGGGAATGTGTTTCCCCCAAGTGCAGTCTATTCTTTCTAGTTTTAGCCTGTGTTTGCATGAGTGCTGTTGAAAGCAGCATTACCTCTGCTAAAATCGTGATCACCTGCTGAATCTTTGGAGCCAAACCAGTTTTTCTGACTACAAATACTTCTTTCTTTAGCTAGTGTCCTGTTCGACTGTGTTAGCCATTTCAAGCTCTTTTCTCTGAAGCCACATATTTTCTCCTCCTGCATATGAAGTAATTTTGAATGTAGCCTTTAGGTTGCAACCCAAAATTGGGTCTGTAATTGTTTCTCTCAGTCTTCTTACCTCTTTATGCCTTCCTTCCTTCAAGCTGTCCATGTGAACAGTTGCACAGTGTCTTGTGACCAAGGTAGTAACTTTCTTGTATAAAATTTAAATTTACTGTATTGGTACTATATAAAAAACCTGGAGAATGTTTATTTTGCATGCTTTTCTGTACAAACTACCAGTTTTCCCCATTTTAGGTCCTTCTGAAGACTTTAGTTATTTATTTCTTTGAGTCAGTTTTATGGATGGAGAGGGGCTGTATCTGAAATAGGATTTGCCAGGCAGTTAAACCTCATCTAAAAACTCTCTTCTTAATAAAATAATTTAATTTAAATTTAATACTGTATATTTACTTTCTTGTTGGAATTTGTGCTTTACTACTCTTTATTTCCAAAATAACAGGCTCCCATGGCTAAAGAACCATAGATCAATAGCCTTGTGATGTAACTCCATATTTTTTTAAAATGAAGATTTAGTCCTCTGTCAAAATAAATGCTGTGTTAAGATTATTAATCCTAATGGATTTTCATATGTTTTTATTCTACAGGCAGGAAAAATCCCTCTTTACAATTTAGAGAATAATGGAGAATGGGAGTAAATGATTAGTTAGTATTTCACATGGTACTTACTGTGATTAATTTCTTGCACTGGGCAGTCAGTACAAGGTACTCGCAGGCAGATTCTCAGTTAAACAGGTTACAGGCTTACAGGCGAACTTTCGTAAAACAGTTGGAATTTGGTATTTTCTTATGTAGGGTGTATCATCAATAACCTAATTTCTCTTGAAAATGTATATTTTTTCCTAACTGAGCATTTTTAATTCTGTTTCTTGAACATATGCATTGCAAATGTCAATAGTAAAAAGGTGTTTGTATAAAATATACAGTCTTCATTTACAGTCTTGAGACTTAGTGATTCAGTATCAATATATAGGTTTCGTTGCTTTACTAGAGTTCATTAGCTCTTCGTGAGGCTTACCTAGACACATGTTAGTTACTGCTTTAGACTGTTACTGTTCTGTTCATTAAAATGTAACATTAGGTTTTTATTTTGTCATCCGAATATAACATAGTGGAAATTTAAAAATGTTCAACTATTCCCGTATAATTTATGATGCTTGTAGGATTAAAATATGGAATATGCCATGGACTTGCTCCGTTCTGCTGTTAGAGTGATTCAGGTGGACATAGCATTTACAACAATGCAAAGCAGTAACAACAGTGGAGTTCTGTTCCGTGTGGTTAGCTAAGCAAAAGAAGATCAGGGCTAACATCTACAGAAAAGAAATTTATATCTGCACTTGAGATTTACCTTGACCAATATGTCAAAAAATGAATATTTCTGCCTAATTTTGGCTGAAGATAATCAAGGGAAGTCGTATCTTAATAAAAACAAAGTTTTATAAATTTTAGAGACTTTTATGATGTTTTTAGGGATGTTTTCATCTCTTCCTCTCTTCCCCCAGCAAGTAAGGCTTGTTTTCCTCAATTTTACATTGCTAAAGAATTAAAAAATAGTCATGCTTTTGTTTTCATGCATGAAAAATTTTACTATAAATTTGCAAGTAAACTATTTTTGCTGTATGTTACTCTTATATTGTATAACATATATAAAAATGAGTCAGTAGCACAGCACAATAATTTGAAAATTTAAATAGAGTATTTAAAAACTCAAAATATTAAGTTAAAGGCCAGTGGTGCCTCTTCCAGTATGAATATGTTGAACGTGATTAATATTTTCCTTATTTGCAGCTTGTTCAGTTGTACACTGGTGTACAACTTTTCCGTTCAGATATGTTTTTTCTTTATATTTTCCTTTCTTCTATCCTTCTAGCTTAATTTCAGTATTTATTATTGATATAATCTTTAGGTATTTATTACAAAGATCATCTATGTCTCTTTAGTTCTGTCTGGTTTTGCTTTTGTTGGTTTACTTTTCCTGGTGCTGTTTCTCTGCCTCCACTTCCCTTTCATAATATAATTTCCTGGTCTCCTCTGTATCTATTACTATTCTCTGTCACTTTTTCTCTTCCCAGCAGGGTCTGTGTCGAATGCTCCTCATCCGGGGGCCTCATGGGGCTGTACTAGCTGAGTTATAGCTCAGGTGGTTTGAAATTAGCAAGATTCTGTGCTTCAAATTCCTCTGTAAAATTAAAGCTACAGCACAGAGTCTTGTAAGTATGAATATACTTTAATTCTAATACTTCAAACTGTCTGTCAATAGTAGACTGAATGTATCCCTTTTGCTATTAATAAAGGAGAGTGTGTAAAGTCAATAACTTGAGCAAGAACGTTGTAATACCCAAGGCTCTAATGGCAGCCCTGGAATCTGCTCCAGAGCTTTTTCAGGAGTTGTCTGGGTAGTTTTTATTTATCATGTTGTCTTCAGTAGCTTAGTAGTTCACTTCTACACTGAAGAAACAGAAGAGGATCTGAAAGGAGTCTCTTTTGTCACAGTCTATTCCTGAATACTAGTTCCACGTTGTATAGGAATGTTGTGTAATGAGAATGCTAATACTAAAGTGCAGAGCTGTTGAGAGGACATACTCTTTGAGAACATATATGAGAATGTATGGCCAGAGTTTAGGGTGAGGGTCCATCTGATTCAGTTTTCCTTCTTGGACAATGGCCAATATTAGATATTCAGGGGAAAATTAAGTCTAATGGGGCAGTTAAAATGTAATCTTTTTGCTGAGGCGTCCTTTTTCCCAGTATGTAGCTTATAGCAAGCAAGTGATTAAGGAACATTTGGATGAGCGGAGTAAGACTAACATTATCAGTCCGCTGCAGCTTGTGTGTGGTATCTGTGTATATATGTACACACACACAGGCGTAAAGGTGGCTCTGTGGATTCGAAGGTAAAAGCTGCCAGTAGCTTCCGGAAATACACTTTTCCTGTCAACTTAGATATACAATGCAGTAACAAAAAATTATGGTTAAAATAAAATGAGTAATGATAAATTGTGAGCTCAAGAAACTCCTAGCAAAGTTCCTGATGACCATCTAATTAGAGAGGTCTAGAGTGCCGATTACCCGGTGCCAAGGTCAGCCTTCCTTAAGAGGCTGTTTAAAATCTTTCAAATATTTGAACTTTAAAATTATCAGACTGGGTTGCTTGGTGGTTGGTGGTGGTGTTTGTTTTTTATTTTGTTTGTTTGTTTGGGGTTTTTTTTTTTTTTATGCTTCATGACAGGTGATTATAGATTGAGTTACAGTCTTGATAGACTTGACTATTCATCACTGTTTGGCTTTAGCAATGTTTTAGAAGTTCTAATTTTTGTTTTTTAAAAGTATGCTCATTATTGTAGTGCCTTCACAAGAGCATTATTAGGTTTTTTTAAGCTATACTAACTTGAGACTTCGAAAGGAGAAGGAATTGACAGATTTTCTGAGACAGTGTAAAAATTCTAACCATTTTTAATTTCTATTAACTGCTTGCTTATTTTAATTTCTAAGATAAATTTATTAATTTAAATCAGTTTTAAGTAAGCAATTGTTAGAAATTTTTAGATCTCTTATTTCTGTTATGTGAGTTAGTTTGTCTTAAAAATGCTTCCAGGTAGGTGCCTGAATAGTGAAAAATAGGCATACTTGGTTGTTTGGAGTCTGTGTTGTATTTGTCAGACCCTCCTATGTGTTTTGTGAAATCACTTGGGTGTTTGGCTTGATCTCACAAATTTCGCATCCCACAGGGACCAGGATTCATTAATCACGCATAGGATCTTGGGATAGGAGGGGCTACCATTGCAGAACCAAACTTAGAGAAAGTGAGGAGAATGGCTGGTACAGTGGCCTGACTGCCTCTTAGGAAACCTTTTTTCAGGAGCAACCTCTGGGATCCTTCTCAGGTTAGTGGAGGATAGGAATTCGACAAGGGCAATGTTCTCTGACTCTCCTGGGAGGCTAGTGCGTGCTGCACTAGTGCTCTTCCAAAAAGGGGCTGCAGATGCAGATATGTGATGTGGGTGGGGCTTAAAGTTTTAAAATTGTATCCTATGAGAAAACTGTGATTTTAAACTCTTTGCACTTCTGGATCAGCTCTTTCTGCTGTTTACCTTTCTTCACTTTTTCTTAGGTGGGAAGGGACAGTGAGGGACAGCTGATCCTCTAAGACTGGGAATCTTCCTGTGGCAATAAAACAATAAAAATGTGAGTCCACCAAAAAGCTATAAGGACTATCTACAGAAATTTTAAGCTTTGGGTGATAGCTTCTTCTATACTGAAACTGCCTCACATGGGAATTTTCTGTCTTACCTTTCTTCATTTTCCCTCCCTTTTGTTTGTTTTTAGATGGCTAATTTATTTATTTTTCCCCTGTCTCTTCCCCTGTCTTGCTCAGTATTGCAGCTGCAAGATTTTTTGATAGTTTGAAGTTTTAGGCTCTTTCTTGTTTGTTTTGTTTTTTCCAGTTATTGGTCTTGATGATATTATGGATGAAGAAGGAGTTAAAGAGAGTGGTAACGACACCATTGATGAAGATGAGCTTGTTCTACCTAACAGGAATTTGAGGAGCCGTGGTGAAGAAACATCAGTCACTTCACCAAGAAAATCACCACGGTTAATGGCACAAGGTGATCATTCAATAGATTACGTGGTTTTGCACATTTGAAGTCAATTGAATTTTCATAATCCCACCTCCTCAACATTTATTAACTTAAAATAAAGCTTTACTGTTTGATTGTGTGAATTCAAGTACAAACTCTTCACTTTTTTTATAAACTGGAGCTAGAAGTTGGCATCCAACTCTTACTCAATTTGAATTCCTCTTTGATAAGTATTTGATGTCTTCTTTATGGCCTGTAGTCCTCAATATCGGTTTTGAGATTTTGATCCTTTTACTTGCATCAGATTAGCACTGTGGTTCTTGACCAATAAAAGCATGTTCTATTTGCAAACAGCTTTGGAATATTAGGTTAACATGGCTCTTTATTTCCAATTATAATTTCAATTCTATTGATTTTTAGTAGTGCATTTTCTTTGTTTTAAATTAGATTATAGTAATCATAGTAATAAAGTCTTAATAATTTTGTAAATCAAATATTTAAATTCTGTGTGGTAGCTAACTGATTATGGTTAGGGGTTTCCTAAGTTGTTGAACTAGTGGAGTTATAGGCAGCTCTGCTTTTTCCCACTATAGTAGACTGAGTCAAAAAGATAAAGTTACTTAGTAGAGAAGTCAGAGTGTAAATAAGAGCCGGTGGTACAAAGCTGGTAAATACATTTTTTAAAAAGGCGCTAGAATGGTTTCTTGTTTAGAAAATGTAAGAGATGTCAAGTGAGAATGTGACTGGATCTCACATTCATATACTGTGTTCTCTAAAAGCTTCATAAACTTCACAGCTGTACTTCTAATCACATTGTAACTTAATTGTGCAACTTTTACTTGAGTTAGAAAAAGCTGAGTGGTAGAGAAGTAGAGTGGCTTTTGATTGTCTTTTTATCATAACTGCTGTTTTATATATACTATTCAGAACTTTCATAGCCATTGGAATGATGAGATTTTTTTACATCCAAATTGTGACAGTGTAAGATTGAAATGCGAATTATTGATAACTATTAAAAATAGACTGCTGGGGTTCCTTTGATTGTGGTGATTGTGGTGTGCTGGGCTTTTTTTTTGGGTTTTTTTTTTGTGTTTTTTTTTGTTTGGTTTTTTTTTGTGTGTGTGTGTTTACTTTTGTTGGGGTGTTTTGTTTTTTTTTTTTTTTTTTTTATGTTGAGTAAACGACTAAGTTTTAAGTTCTCTTTATGTCCAGTAGGCTACATCAGTTCTGGTTTAGGTAAATCTTGTGTTTGTGAAGAGGAGGAAGCAGTATAGCTAAGACTTTCTTTTTTCCTTCCTAGAATCAGTACGGAGTTTGCGACAGAGCACACTGGCTAAGCGTTCAAATGTTGCACCTCTTGTTACTACCAAGAAATCATCTGTAAAAAGTGGATCTGCTCCGAAAACCGGACAGAAACAAGAGAGAAGTCCAGCTAAAGAGACAGATGTTGCTGCACCCTTGAAAACAGAACAGCCTAAGGAAGTTAGGCGTAGTACAAGACGATCAGGACAGACAGAAGGAACAGCAGCAGCAGTAACAGCATCCCAAAATAGTACAAAATGTCTTCCTGGACCTGAAGAGGTGAATGAAATAAAGTCTGAAACTCTTCAGCAGGCAGAAGTTGAGGAAACATCCCAAGAGTTAAGTTGTGCTAGTTTAGCAGGAGCCTGTTCTCCTTCTGGAGAAACAAAGGCAATAACAGAGGTTGCAACAAAGACTGCATCTGGGAATGCTGAGTCAGTTTGTTCAGTATCTACAGATACTGAAATTACTGCAGTTAAAAATGAAGGAAGTAATGTAATTGATTCACTGGACTCTGAAACTTCTTCAGAAGAAAAGACTGAAAATAGAACAGAAGAATCTGAGAAGAAATCAGAAGAGCATGATCAAAGTGGAAAAGCTAATGATCCATCTAGTGTTTGGTTGAATCCAGACAAAATTTGTGAGACCATTTCAACTTTGTCCAGCTCTGTAGAAGAGGGTGTTGATGGTAGTTTGGGTTCCCACAATGTGGAACTTCCTGAGGGAAATAAATTATCAGTAAAGGAATGTGTAACAGAACCTGTAGGTGATGACAAGGCAGTAGAGAAAACTGTAACTACATCAGAGAAACCATTGGACAGTACAGAATTTGATAATAAAGACTTGAAAAATGAAGAGTTTACTTCTGCTGACGCAAGAAATAGCATTTTAGAAAGCACTGTTCTTGACCAAACAAGCCAAAATGTACAGCAGCAGATCAGCAGTATTAAAGTAGAAGGCCTTGAGGCATCAAAAATTCAAGGTGATGATAAACAAATTAGCATTTCATCAAAATGTGAGAAGAACATTAAGCCTCGACACAGTAAATCTGTAATACAGAATAAGCAAAATATGACTCCAGGTACTCGACAGAAATCGGGTACAGTGCAACAAGAAATAACGCGTTCAAGAACAAGAGCTGGTCTTCACAATCCATCTTCAACAAGTCTGAAGCGGAATGCAGATGAGCAAGAGAGTCAACAGCATCCAAATAACCCAGTTAAAATTAGGAAGAAACAGTCTGATCTGGGTTTGAAAACAAAGAGCTGCATTCCAGGGGTGACAGTAAAAAAGCAGACCAGTACAATGCTGAAGAAAATAACCCGAGTCCAGGCTTCTGGGCAGGTACAGAAGTCAGCAATTCAAAGAGCAAGTGAGAAATCACCTACTCATCAAAGCTATTCTAAAGATAGCCACCACTCTGTGCACCCATTGTCTGGGCATGTTTCAAATCTTGGTCAGAAACAAGCCCAGGGTCAGAAACACCAGCTTGCAACTGTGCTAAAAACAAATAGCTCCACAAAGGAAGAGGCAGAGACAAAAGATCCTCCTGTAGTAGAACATCTGAAGGAGGATGATAAAGAAAAAAACAAATCAAAAAGAATTGATAAGAATCTCCAACCTCGCCAAAGAAGAAGTAGCAAAAGTCTTTCAGTTGATGAACCTCCCTTGTTCATTCCAGATAACATTTCAACTGTTAAACGAGAAGGCTTGGAACATACCTCTGCTAGTGAAGGCAAATATGTTTGGGTGCCCAGCAAGCAGTGTGGCTTTTGCAAAAAGCCACATGGCAACAGGTGTGTGTGGCTTTGTGTCTGAGGAATTTATTATTGGTCTCAGAAGATAATTTTTTTTTTTTTCCTGTCTTACCAAATGTTTGGTACTGCCCGTGCCAAAACAAAAAAGCATAGCTTTTTAATGGAAGCCTGTCTGTTAAACTGTCAATTAGTTTCCTTTGCACTCATACACTTTTTTTTTTTTTATTTTAAATAGAGCATTAGAAACTAGTTTGGCAAAAAATTTTTAGTAGAAATGTTTTATTATATGAATACATTTTTTGAGGAATGTGTAATTCTGCTATGCTGTTAAAATATGCACTGTAAACTCGACTGTTTTTTCATAGAAAAGAAATAAGACTAAGGTGTTTGTGTTCCAGATTGTAATTGTCTTCTTTCCAGAGACCTCAGAAGTTGAAGGATCACCATCAACCAAAAAAATCAGATTTTTTTTTTTTATGTGATTTTTATCTGGTAGAAGTGTGATTCTAATACCTAGAGATTCAGAGGTTTTTTTCAATTTATATAATTGTTACTGTGAGGCTTTCATGTAACAGGAGTATTGAAGTAGTTTGGGGTCAAGGGGGGAGGGCGGAGATAATATCAAAAAACACCTGTAAAACTTCCATATGGGCATATGTGAAATTGCCTTTAAAACTAATGATCAAGTTGCATCTGAAGATGATAATGTCCCTCTGCAACAAAAGTTATTCTTCTACACTGTAAGTGAAGTGAAAAGGACCATGGGATTCTGCTAATGAACTATCAATTAGAGAATAAGGATTTCTTTATTATCACTTCATACTGTCTATATTTAATAGTCAAGTATTTTTTCATAGTTGGTTTTACCTGCTAGCCTTTTTTTAAAAAAAATTCATTTCAGATTGAAGACCTATCTGATTAGTCCTTCGCTTACATGAGAGAAACTTTTAGTAGTAATTTTCAGTGAGTGTGCTTTAGAACCCCATATATTAGAGTGAAATATGGAACAATTACCATTGATGCCTGAGGTTCATCTGTATCTTAAGAAGAGCCCTTGTAAGTTTTATTGACTGATTATATCGTATTTGAAAAACAAATACATAAAATTAATTTACTGTGCCACTATAGTAACTGCGTCAATGTGGCCTACTAAAAGAATTCATGCTAAGTTTGCTCTGCCTACTTGGTGAGAATTACTTGATTGAAGGGGCACTTAAACTTAATTCCTCGTGTTTTTGATTATTATAATTTTTTTAAAGTCCTTTTATTTCTAGGACTGTTTCTTTACCATTGTGCCTTTATAATAGTGTTTCATTTAATGCAGTTTGCATTTCCTTAGTTTTGTATCATCTCATGTATTACCACAATGGTTCATGGATAGCCTGTATTTCAGTGAATTGTTTAAATTCAGAAAGGCTGCTTCATGATACAAAAATGCTTCTGTGGATATTTTTAAAGCAAAACATGAAGATTTGGCATATAAACTGCTTGATATGTGTTAAAAATTCAGCTTTTAGTTGAACTCTTCCTGTTTGCTTTATATTGTTGCTAACATTTTAAACTTTCTATGGGTTTTCTTGTTCTGAATGTCGTATTAGAGTTCAGAAATTCTTGATTTTTAATACTCAATGGATCTAACCAATACTAGGAAGATACAGCAGTGAGGCAGAACTAAATCTGCTTATTTTAGTTTATAAAGTCAAAGTAATGCTATAGAAGATGTACTATGTATTGATATAAGATTAAATGGAACAAATCAGTTTTGCATTGCCAGCTCTTACTGCTGCTAGGAGAATACTGTAATGTACAGCTGAGATCAGACTGAGAAAGCCCATGAGTTGCCACAGTTGATTATGTGTATCCTCAGTGTCATAATGTCAATCAATCTTATTAAGTGTGAGTGGTTTTGTGGGTTTTTTTTGTGGGTTTTTTTTTTTAAATATGCCTGTGTCACAAAACTGTTGACACAACCAGCAGTTTCAGCAGGAAAAGATCAGAATACAGAAGGATATTTAGTACATAAACACTTAATTTTTGTATATAAAATGTGACTGAGACATACTAGTGGGGTTAGGAAGCTTGCAGTATTGAGCCCGGTGATTAAGACGACTCAATGCAGCACTTTTTATTTTCACTATTCTAAAAAATGAAGTTTTAATTTGTTCAATTTACTTTTATTTTGTAATTGTATGCTGCAAATAAGAACTCTTAAACCTTTCAGATTCACATGGTGTAATTAAGATACAAGAGGAAGCAAAACTTGTATTTTGAGTGCCTTGGCATTTTTGTACTAATTTAATTATTGGTGTAATAACAAGAAAAAGTTTTCAGTACAGTGGAGAAAAAAGTGTGCAACATGATAAATTTCACTTTTATCACTTGGAAAAACATAAACACTATCGAAATTGACTATAGTTAAAAGGTTTTTTGTTTTTTTTTCACTTTGTGGATTGCTTTTCAAGGAATTTTTGTTTCCCTTTTGTAATAATTGAGCTGGCCAGCCTGTTTCATTTTTTCCCTCTGTTCATTGTATAGGAGAAAAGGAGAAAGTATGAGACACAAATATTGTCAAATGACGTAAGTTCAAGAAATGTCAAAGACAGAACTAAGATTTGAAACAATATTTGTGTTTATATCCTGCTCTATGGTTATTTAAACTTTGGAAATTTTTATCAGTGCTACAGTACAAATTGTAGAAGTTGAACTGAAGTTGCAGCCTCGAGTTGGGAAATAATCTGCAGACAAGCTTTGCAGTGTGTCATGTTAATGAAACACATTTAGAATTCAGGCTGCAAAATAGTCAGAAAAAAAGTCACTAGTCGTAGTTCTTACGATAAATGTGAAGCCATTAACTTGTTAATCTAATACTAAGCTTGGAATATTTATTCAGGTCGAAGATAACATGTGGAGATCGTTTCATCAGCCTTGTTTGTGTACAGAATCCCCAAAGGGGGATGCTTACGTAGGCTTTTAACAGCCCCAGAGTAATCTTACTGTGCCTGCTAGAGGAACAGCAGAAGAAGGATGGTACTTGTATGTTGCTTTATTTCAGAATGAGCATCTGACCAATTGAGTCAATTTGTATCTTTAGGAAGACACAAAATAGTTTGCTGACCACATTTAAAGTCAAAGCATGCTTACTTTGCACTGCAAATACAACCGATTTGTCTGGGAAAGGAGGACCCTCTTTTTACAAATGTCTGACTTGCTTGATCAAAAAAGTTAACAAGGTATAATGTGTCTTGCTTTACAAGAGGCTTGCCTGTTTTTTTCTATTAATAGACTGTCATGCTTTGGCACGTGAGCTTTGAACAGTGACTGTTCATACTCTGTTTTCCGCTTGTCTTGATACTTACAAACCAGCCATGTTAGTTCCAGTTTATATTTTTTGTCTTCATCACCCAGAGAGTGAGTGGTCAATGTTTGGCTTTAGGACTAACTATTTAAGTTTATTCGTTGATGTATTGTGTTGATTCGCATTCAGAGATTTACCTTTGCAATGTAACAAAAAAAAAATTGTTCTTTCATGTCAAAACTAAATATGTTTCTGGGCGAGTCAGGTAATTACCATGTAACTTTTTGTACTTCATGATTTTTAGTACATAATTTTTAGGTTTTCTTTTTTCAGTGAAAAGTTTGAACTACTGTAGTTACTTACAGTGTTGCTTTCAACTTGTTTGACTTTGCCATTGTGTTCCCATATTGCTGTTAGATGTTTTCTCATCAACTAATAACATAAATTGTAAACATAATATTTCATTCATCTTATCTATAGATGAAACGTGTATGTGTATGGATATGCATATCACATAGAAAAATGTTACAGGCTGAAGTTACTACTTCAGTTTCTTAATGAGTCCAAGTGATGTTGAAAATTTTAAACTTTGTCAGAAACAGTAGTTATTTTTCCTGAAGACAGATTGAAGATCTTTAAAGACAGTGTCTCTGCAGGCACTAAGAAATCTGCTAATTTAAGATTTCTTGTATGCATCATATGCATCCTTGTGATGTCAAGGGTCATACTAGAAATGCCTCCAGTTTTCACTGTAGATGTTCAAGTTCTCTGCAGGCTGGAGGGCTGAACTTGTTCCTTTCTTCTACAGACAAAAACCTAAGTGGCATTTTGCAGGTTGTCTCTCTTATCTTCACTGTATCTTCTGTAGTGGAAGAAGTCCCACCACTTTCTGATTAATAATTCGTAGTACATAAATTGAGGTATTCTTGTTTTAAGTAAATTTTCTAGAAAGCATTATATCATGATGGAAGTCCGTAGCTTTAATTAGTTCCTGGTGACTTCCTCTTTTGATTTCTACAATTCTAGTAAATTTTTCTTAATAGGCTGTGGGAGTTTGGGTGTTCTCTTTTGTTGTTGTTTTGTGATTTTTTTTTTTTCTGTTTGTTTTTGTTTTGTTGTTGCTTGCAATTTGATCATGCAGTTTGTGTGGTCAGACACCACCTGGCCTTTTCAGAGCTTACAGAAAAATTAAGTGATGCAGGAGCAGAGTTTTACTAAGGGTCATCTTTTTCCCCACATTTCAACTCTGCTTTAATATAGAGGAAAAAATGGTAATACTGTAAAAGGCAATTAATTGGAAAGGGCAGGAGTTGGTTTAGCAAAGATACAGTATTCCTGATCTCTTATCTCTTGCATACATGTAGTCACTAAAAATTTTCTGCATAACTGTAATAAAGAAAATAACTTTGGCTGATGGATTAAGTTTAAAATCCGAAAACTGTTTTTTCCTATACTAAAGAGGATTATCAGGACTTTTGTTTATTTAAAATAGTGCTAATACTTCACTAAGCTGTTTTGTAACCAGTTGATCATACAATTTGCACTGCCAATACAAAAGAGAATGGAGGAAGGAGATTAAGGCTCTGAACTTGTAACCACCCTGAAGTTACATGTGCATATTGTTTTTAAGGATGGATGCATATACAGCAGATGAATCATTGTTGTGACAACATTCTTCACAAGAAATAGTAATTAGAATAATTATGATGCCTTAGTTCTAGTACATATTCACTGAATAGTATAAGTATGTTTTACTGCAGATTATGCAAGATATCATCAATTTATAGTTGTGGATCATGCTTTTAAGTTTTCTGCCTCTGTCACTG
This sequence comes from Chlamydotis macqueenii, assembly GCF_036417535.1. Lineage (NCBI taxonomy): Eukaryota > Metazoa > Chordata > Aves > Otidiformes > Otididae > Chlamydotis > Chlamydotis macqueenii. The sequence goes on from NC_141558.1 coordinate 28,853,975, forward strand.
CTTTCTTGCACTGTGAAAAGCCCTGCAACATTAAAAGCTATCTTCCATGTCCACTCACAGCTGTAGAAAAACTGAACAACAGTATAAACAAAATATTACAAATTATTGTAATGTATAATTAATGAATGGAAGGACTCCACTATGTTTTTATATCTACAGCTGTATCATTTTATTAGTAGATTTTTATATGGATTATATTATTATGCTGCAGTATTTTAATATCAGTAGCATTAGGGAATCGGGCAAATGGATAGCATGAGTTATCTAAAATACATGGTTTTATAAAATATGCAGTTTATAGAATGTACGGTCCTGATTGTGTCAGATGCAACATGTGGGTAGAATCCACTGATAATTGAGCTTCCCTAATGTTCTGGAAGTTTGGGGGGGTTTTGGTTGTTTTAGTTTTGTTTTGTTTTTTTTACATATTTGTCGTTAATGTTAGGAGATGTATTTTTTTGTTTGTTTGTTTTGTTTTGGGAAGTTCAGTAATTTTGGTTTTCCTGTTGTTGGGCATGTTTCGTACATTCACCTGTAGTTCAACGAGCATAGGGTTGCCTGTCTTCTTGCTTGCTTCCTTTTTGGAGATGTTCATGTAACATGAAAACCAAAGAAAATTATACCTTTAAGGAAAAAAGAAAGTTACATAAAAAATGGATTATTGAAATTTAATACTTAGGAAATAAATGTACAGTGTCTTCTTCCTATGCTGCAAATTCTGATCTGATAAGTGTTTCTTTGAAGACAGATTGATCTTGTTTCTAGAAGATCAAAACCCGAAAAATCATGTCACTGTGTTAGACTTGTACAAAAAGCAAACAAGAGAAACTGCTCTTATATATCTGCTCTGACAAGGTAGTACACTTTTTTTTTTTTGACAAACACTTGTTTCACTTTAACATGAGCCTGTGCTACTCCACTGATGTGAAACATAGGCACTGCTAAAGCTGCTGTGAATATATTCTGTACTAGTAACATCTTTATTAGCTGAAGGAAAAAGTTGCCTCTGTGCAGTGTCTCTGCTTTGAGATTGACTGGACTGTAGCATCAATGCAGCTGAGACACAACTGTAATGTTAATACAAATTTACAACAGATTTTATAGAAGACTGGTGAACAGTACCATTAAGGGACAGAAAATGCAGACTTGGGACATGCATTCAATACTTAAGTCTGTAAAAAGTGCACGAGCAGTGGTTTTACTCCTCTTGGATGAGTTCAGAGTTAGAGTGTCATTTTGAATAGTTCAAGTCTTGCTTTTCTGTTAAGACTTGAATCTTGTTGCAGTGTTTTCCCTATGCTAGGTACCACAGATGACTAAAGAGAGGCAATTATTTCTGAATTAAATTATTTTCTCTTGCAATGCATCTCACATTATCAATTAATCTTAAAATGCTGATTACTAGCCCACACTGAACTATTCTGAGAGCTCCCAATTTTTTGTCTTTTATTTTACTCATAAGTATAGCTTTACAGCAAACAATTGGTTTATGAACAAGATGGTTTCTGCCCACTTGTTTCACAGTAATGGATTTCTCTGGAAACTTGCTTTGGTTATATCAAAGTTCTGCCCACTTATTTCACAGTAATGGATTTCTCTGGAAACTTGCTTTGGTTATGTCAGTTGAATATATGTAAACTAATTTTAAAACATGGCCTGTATGTTTCGAAAAGACATCATCCAAGCCTGAGTTTTTAATAACAGATGAATTTAATTTACTGCAAATAACACACCAAGGAAGATCTCCCAATCTGAAGACAGATTGTGGAAGCTTTGTGTTAAGCAACCTGATCTAGTTGGGGATGTCGCTGCTCCTTGCAGGGGGGTTGGACTAGATGGCCTTTGAAGGTCCCTTCCAACCCTAACCATTCTGTGATTCTATGAATTGTTGTCTCTCTCTTTTTATGTATCATCTATTACTTTCTGATTTTAAGGTGCATCTTTTCATGTTGGTGTGGACTACCAAAAAGATTTGATTCTTCAAAAAGAATGAAACAATAACATAGTCTATGCAAAGGTCCCAATGAAATATAGTACTATCTGCTGTCACCTGTCAGTTCTTTTTAGATTTTTCTTAAACAAAATTTTGTTTTTATATTTAAGTCCAGTGAAAGCAATTCTGTTATTGAATGTGGCATGATTTACTATTTTAAAACACATTTTTCTTTCTCTTTCAGCTTTACATCTTCCAATCCAGCCTTACAACATGGGTAAAACTCCTGCACTTCAAACTTGAAGCAATCTACAGTCAGAAACTTTGGTGTTTTAATAGTCCAAGATATCAGAACCTCTTCAGTCACAACTCAGCTGTGCAAGAGGACATCCTTGATCCTTCAAGCCAGGCTTCAGTTTTCCTTGGCTCCTCTTTTTAGTCTTTGAGCATTGCCCATTACCCAATTATAACTGCTGTTACAAATCATAATTGTGTTTTGTGTGCAAACACTTTTGAGTGAAACAGATAAAGATGTAAAAGTGGCCTTGTGGTAAAAAGGACTATTTACATTACTGGTATCAAAATCAGTATGTTCCCTCCCAGCTTCAGAAATCAGTTTGCAATTGACTAGTTTGAAAATACTAGTAGAAATAGTTAATTCTTTAGGCAGGCAGCACCATTATTTTTATTACGATGTTGTATGACCAGGTTGAAGCAAGACAATTGTAAGCACTACATTCTGTTTTATAGTACAGGCTTCATGGACATTTCCAGATTCTCTTTGTAGTCTTAGTTTCTGAATCCTGAATTCTGAAGTTTTACTGTGTGTGTTTAAATGTAGTACAATTGAAACCTTAGTGTGAAGACTGGAATGAAGCCAAAAGGATATTCCATCTTGAGTAGTTCGCTTAAGATGTCTTGAATAACTTCTGTCCGTCATGGTGTATATTCTTAGGGAAGAATGATCTGTTTCTGAGCTGACTTCATTTTAGGTTTTTTACTTTTTTAATAGACCTGAAAATAAAGATGTAAGACTGGATGCTTTTCTTGTGCTTTACTCATCATACACTGTCCCTGTTGCCCACTTACTATGTGAGAGCTAAGCTGAAAAATTCCATGTGCTGTCAATTTAAAGTTGAAGATGTGCAGCATCTTGTGTATTTTAGTCTCTGGAGTTCATCTCTGCCTTTTTTTTTCTTTTTTTTTTTTTTTTTTTCTTTTTCAAATTTAGTGTGTTTTCTAAATATTTAAAATGTAGGTTTGGTTACTTGAAGGTTGCCTTGCTCATTTGAAGTAGTCTCTAATGCCTGAGTTTCCAAACAAAGAAAAAATACATACATTTTTAATAAAAATTCAAGTACTAGTTGTGAATTCAAGACAGTGTATTCTCGATTTCCTTCTATTTTTAACCAAAAGGCATTCATTCATTAGTACACTAACATACCCTTTAAGCAAGAAGAACTTGACTGTATGCTTTGATCTTATTTCATCTCTGTAGAAAATCATGTTTGGAATTTTTGTAATGAGTTTTGGTATTCCCAAAGCTTTACTAATTTTTTTCATGTGGTGTGAGATGTATCCTATGTAAAGCATTCTCTTGTGGATCCTTGTGAAGTAGGCACTCACACTGTGTTCCTTGCCATCATGTGTTTGGCTCTGAGCTCTCAGAAAGGAGCAATCATCTTTGTGTTAAAGTCCCATCGCTTCTCTCATTTTCCTGTTTTGTTTTTCAGTGTTATGGTATTACTCTGGTAAGACCATCAGAAGCAGTTGTCCCCTGCTTTTATCTTTCTTGTATCTTCGCTTTCCTGGAACATGGATCTGAAAAGATTGAGTTACTGGCAAAATGTGAAGGAACCTCTTCCTTCCTAATGAAAGTATTAAATAGATGGGCAGATACTGTTTGCTAGTCATGTCTAATACAAAAAAAAAATGTACTTGCAGCTCAGAAAAAAAAAAATCAAAAAAGAGAAAACAGTTTTCTTCACAAACTGGTTAGAAACTAGTTTCTTTAAATCTAGCAAACTGTCATAGGCTAGTGAAACTCAAAATTACTTTTTTTTTTTTTTTTCTCAAACTCCTGGAGTTTTAAAGCTGCTCACAGTTGCTTGCCTCAAAATGCTATTTACTTCTTCAGCAGAACTTAATCCTGATTTATTTGGGGTAAGCAAGGACAGAACATAAAGCCACACTATTATCTTCTTTCCTTCTCTTGTGTTTCAAACATCTGCTGAAATAGATATTGCATCTCTTGAAATACCTGTAGTTTCTTGAATATAGTACCTGCATCAAACCATCTGGGGTGTTCATCCATGGTTCTGGTGAATGAGCGTTCCTCCTAAGCATGTTCTGTACTACTTATAGATTTTTGCAAAGTAAATAAGTCAGCAGACAGCAGATCTTAGCCTTACTAGGAACATAAATACGTTAGGAATAATTTTCCTTAGAATCATCATAGAAAGGAGATTTATAGGATATTAGATAAAAGAAACAGGGGTTGCAGGTCAGTGTATTTAGCTTGTTGAATATATTGCCGAAACAACCAGCATCTAAGTGAATTACTTTTAAAATCAAGGCTGTCTTCTGTGGAATTTAAAAACTACCAGTTCAGTAAATTTTTCAGTATTAACAAAGCATTCACACTTCTCAAAATACACTTGCAGTCTTTCTGGATTTTCTTATTCTGGACTATATCATAGTACATTTATTTAATATATTTTATGTAAGCATAAAACAAAGATATAAAAGGGAGAAGAGAACATAAGTGGATAATACAAGAGATCTTCCTACATAATTTGAAAACAGATCTTCAGTAATGTTGCTAGATTCATTATTATAACAAAGGATTGTAAAATATAAATGCTACCAATAAAGTCTCCTGATATAGATTTATTGAGGTGATTATCCTAAGTTTGAAATTCTACTTCTTTCTAAAATAGTTCCACTGAAAATCTTACCTTTGAGTGGAATTAGGTACTAGTGATACCTCATGAAGTTTTCAAAATGCTCCTGCAAAATAGTCAGAAATTAGGTTTTATTTTAGACCAAGTGAACTTTACAACACTTGGAAAATACTGTCTGTACCTAAAGTTCCCTTTACTTTCAAAATAATGAGACAGTTAAAGTGACTGAAATGGAAAGTGTCCTTTAAACGATACTCATTTTAGTGTTTGAAACATTCTTTGAATAACTACTAGCTCTGAATAAAATACCTGAGTAACATAAAAGTGGCATGTACCTTATTTAAAACTAACTCATCAGTCACTGTGAGCTGGCCAGATGTAGTTGGGAGCCAAACTCCTGTCCCGGTATTCACTAATAAAGAGTCAACTTCCTGGAAGTAATTCAGTAATAATGGTAGAATGAATGTGACATAAAATGCCAACTCATTTACATTATCTTGATGTTTCTGTGCTGATTGTATTTGTTAAAACTCTCAGACATCTCTTACTGCTATGGAAGATTGCAGTTCATACATTTTTGCTGCGATGATGATGATGATATTTGAAGGGAAGCAAGGATAATATGCTCTTAGAAGAGAACTTAATTTTCAAATCTTTCGCAACAAAGGTTTACTGGTTTTGAGAGTTGTGGATTTTTGGTTTGGGTTTTTTCCCTATCAATTTTTTTTAATAGTAGTCTGAAAAAATCCTCTTAGTAGGATTTGGGGCAGGTTAAAAAAACCATAGTGAGGTTATGATATTCTCTTGGACTACTGCAAAAGGCAAAAAACCTGTTTCTCAGGAACATCATACCATGTCGTAAGGCTGGAGATGGATGTAAAGCTACAAAGAAAATCACTTCCCAGGTAAGAAGGAATTGTTGAGATGCACAAATCAAAACAAGTATGGTACATTCTGCTGAAGTTGCTGTATTTTGTTTCATAATCCATACACTGACTTATGTCTTCTTTTGTTTTCAGATTTATGGTAGGCTGTGGTAGATGTGATGATTGGTTTCATGGTGATTGCGTTGGACTGAGTCTTTCTCAAGCGCAGCAGATGGGTGAAGAAGATAAAGAATACGTGTGTGTGAAATGCTGTGCTGAAGAAGACAAAAAAATGCAGTGTTTGGATCAAAGTGTAACAGATACTCAAGTGAAACTTGAAATCCATAAAGAAGAAAAAGCAATTGAGTGTGAAAAACCAGGGATGTCGAAGCAAACACCTACTTGTAATCTAAATGTAACAACTGAAAAAACAAAGCAAACAGAGGACACTGGGAAGCACAAAGTAAAAATCTTCAGACGCGTAAGTCTTATTTAATACTTAAAGTTCTATTAATTATTGGGAGTAGGAGGAGTTTCCTTCTAACGCTCTGCCATTTAAAATACAATGTTTCAACCATTTTTGTCAATTTAATTTAAAACTTCTCCATTATTATTTCCAGAGTTACTTCATTTTCTATCTGGCTTGGCTCTTCCGATATGATATTGCAGGGTTATGTGCACGTCATACGTGTGTATGTATGTACACCTATACGTATAGGTGTACACAGAAACGGTGAAGAACTCTGGGCATTTTTATTTTAATGTCTAAACACTTTTACAGGACATCTGCAAATTTGTTGAATGATACAAACAGCAGATCTTTTAAATATCTGTAAACCAATATGAAACCAGTATTTTAGTTTTGATTGTTTTAACTTCGGATTGTATGTAGAAGGAAATACCTAACGCTTTAATTAGTGCCTTTCTGCTTGCTTTGTGTCTCATTTTACTGACCAAAAGATAATTTGCAAGAGCAGTGAGAGGTTTTTATTACAATTCTTTAGGATCTTTTAGTATGTAGGATCATATTAATCAAAACTTAATCATCAATAATTCTCTTTGTCTTATTTATGAATAATAGTATCATGATTCTGACATGTAAGCTATTCTGTTTAATTTTGGTTTACATGTGCTTTCTAATCATGAGTGACTTCCTGTGGATACGTGCCTAAAACTGGTAAGGGATGTTCATTGATATCCCTGACCTTTCAAAATAGCTGAAAACGTAATGATTTTCAACATAGAACTTAATTGCAAACTTCCTCTAATGTGTCTTTGGCCAATATTTCAAAGAGATTGTTAAGCAATACTTGGCAGTAATTTGGGATATTGTTCAGTAACGTTTTAGAAAATATTATATGATGCTGCATACAATCCAGGGAATTCATTATACAGTATACTTAAAAACAAAAAAAAAAAAGAGGGGAGAGAAATGTGCTAATTATGTAGTGGTTCCTTGTAGCATTCAGTGGCATGCTAATGTGTAAATGTTTATTTCAGGAATCTGGTGATGGGAAGAACTTGTCTGAGTCTAGAGACTCAGATGCTAAAAAAGGGCAACATGTTCCTGCTCGAAAAGGATCGCAGACTACTGTAATTCCTCGGCGGTCCCCTGAAGATAAAAATGAAAAAATAAGTAAAGAATCCCTTAGCGTGGTTGAAAGATCCACGAAATCAGGTAGTGAGGTTTGGTGAAGTGCTCTGCGCTATAATTCACATATATGTACAGCAAAGGATGATGAGTTTCTTTATAGTATCAGTTTTTCAAACCACATTTCATAGCGCAAGTGATGGTGATATGAAGAGCTCTTTGTTCCCATGATGTTTATGATCTTTATTTCTCATTTCTTTTTAAGTTTTATTTAGCAAGTAAATGTTTCCTGTGTAGATGTGTGAATGTTTCCTGTTTGAGTGTAGAGGATGCTCACATAATCAAGAATAAGAGAAAAAGTAAACAAAGAAATCTCTATTTTAAACTTTATTTTACATTGCGGAAAAGTTTGAAATGCTCTTCCATAAAATGCTATTAAATACTTCATGTACATAAAAGTGTTTTAATTGCTATATAAATTATACTTTTACTTCCTTTTACTTCTTTTGCATAAATTGACAAACAACTGTATCAGCTCATTTCAAAGGGGAACAATTTATGGTGCACTGAGTCATCAGATTTTCATTTAAATTTTATTTGAAAGGTTGAAGGGACATATTTCTTTGCCCAGCAACGTCCATCCCCTCCCCAGTTCCCTTCCAAGAAGTTATTCTTCTAAGATCATGGTAATATGAAATTGTTATCATTTGAGACTGAAATCTCAGCAGCAAAGGTAGTGAGATTTTGTCTGAGAACTGTCTCTTTAACTTCTAAATGCCAAGCTTTAAGTTCTTGTAAAAAAAAAAAAAAGCTCTTCTGGTCTTTTGCCAGTGCTGAAGTGCTGATGCATTCTAGAAACTCTTTTTAGGGGAAGAAAACAGTTGAAAAGTTCAGGGTTAAATGTAAATCTAAATGTAAGTATTTTATACTGAATGGTATCTTTTAGATTTCAGATACCTTGTTGTTCAACTTTGAAATTCTGATTCACAAAATAATTGACATCCTTTTAAACTGCAAATTACATGGAGTTAAATGAGTCTTTGGCATCCATGAAATAATTGAATTGTTCTAAAATATATTCATTGAACTAGGAGATGACAAGAAGATTTTTACAATTATGATTTCAGAATAGCAGTTTATCTTAAAAATTATTTTTAACAGAGGGCAGGCTTGGCAGTCTCATGTAAGACAATTAGCATAAAATTATTGAGCAGCATATTTGTCTTAAGCTTTTAACTGCTTTGACTTACACTTAAGGTGGCATTGTTTATTGCTAATCTTGTCCATTGCTTCCCTGTGACAGAACTGTGTTTTCAGATGGTTGAAGCTTTGCCAAAATTTTGCTGAAATGTGGAGGTTTTCCATTTCCCCTGACTGCCTTAGACTACATTTTTGAAAGGTTTCACTCCAGTTCTTAATCTTCTTTCTGAGGAGGAGATGAGGAAAAAAAAATATTGAGCAAATAAAAACATTATTAGAGCTGCTTTGCTTAACAAGCTTCGCATATGAATACTTCAGGTCACAAACAGCTGTCTCAGGTCTATACCACCTTGCTGGTGAGGAAGGGGAAATCACTAATTTTGGTTGGCATCATAGTCACATTCATGACAGAGATGGTGATCCAACCACACAGTCTGCCCAACAGAAAATAGTCTTTTTCTAGCTACTTGAAAATGTAGTTAGTTGGCTTCTGGTATTAATGAATTTTGAGTTGCACTCAATAGGTAAAAGTAATAGTAAAGAAATACTTCTTTTTACCATCAGATACTCAAGTTAGGTCTTTATCAGTCTTCAATTTGTTGTTTTGGTTTTTTTTTCAGAGTAGAAAGTGAATAAATTAATACTGTTTACTTCCCGTTGCTTTCATAAAAAGAAGGCGGCTGCCTTCTGATCATGTTGTGAGACAAATTGACACTCTGAAAATTAAAGTTTGAAGAAATTTGGATTTTTTGCTTTAACAATTTTAATTTGATTAGATATTTCCATTTATATTATTTATGACACAAACCTTGTAATGGCCTTGTTTAAGAGTGTTTGTTACCTGAATCAGAAGCTGAGATTATTATAATTGAAATAATTGTGATGACTAACAGATACAGAAATGCTAAGTTTAATGAAAACCACTATTTTAAAGTAAAATTTAATATGCTTATGATAAGTATTTCCCAGAATATTATTTCTCAGTTTACTCATTGAAAAAAATAATCTATACTTTTACAAAAATGGAGAGTCAAAAGTCCTACTTAAGATCAAGCTAATAAGCACTGGTCATCTTAGTTAAGTCTAGAAGAAAATACTAAGTCAAAGGGAAAAGTCCTGTTTGTTTCTGCTAAGGAAATTTTTTCAGGGTTAATCTATGTCATACAAAATTCAAACCAAATTAAAAAAAAAAAAACAAAACAACAAAACAACACAACCACCCTGTGTGTCTGTTCCTTCTCCTTGAAGGTTAATTCTTAGCAGTTTAAAAATAAAACTTTGTGACATCAAGCAATAGTAAAAGTTTATAGCAGTGGCTTGAGTAGCTTACAGTTTTTAACTCTGTGTTTTGCTAGGTATTCAAGAAATCAAGAAAAAGAAAAGTGAGAAAGGATCCATTAGTGCAACACACCTGCCAGCTGTGCCACCTTCCAAACCTTCTGCTGATCAGATAAGACAAAGTGTCAAGCAGTCTCTTAAGGAAATTCTGATGAAAAGGTAAAGATATATTATTAAGTGGAATTATTCGTTTGTGTTTGTAATTAATTTCTTTTGGAAGGCAGAGAAAAAAAAATAATTATTTGGAAGCATTTGGTAATTTTTGTCCTTGTATTCTCTCACAGATTGACAGACTCCAGTTTAAAGATTCCTGAGGAGAGAGCAGCAAAAGTTGCCACAAGGATTGAAAGAGAGCTATTTTCTTTTTTTCGGGACACTGACTCAAAGTATAAGAACAAATACAGAAGTTTAATGTTCAATCTAAAAGATCCTAAAAATAATGTATGTAATATTTGCCTGTTGTGCTTCAGATAAATCCTTTATTTACTGTAGGTTAAAGGAACAGTCTTGTATGTAGATACATCATTAATCCTTTCACAATTTATTCCTGTTAGTTATCTTTTCTGTAGGTTTCCTCATCTCTTTGATGTTTGTCCTCTTGCGCATTCAGTGTTCTCTGTGTTCTTTTTCCCTTGTTCCCCACCATTAATTCTTCAGCTCCTTGCTCCCAGTGTACTTTTTGTAGTGAGATTTCAAGGTGCGGTGGTTATAACTTGCCTAGTTTAAGTGTTTGTCTTTACCACTGATCTGTTGTTTGAGTGTCTCTGCCCCCTCTCATACCTCTTTCCTGCTTACTTAACTTTTGTTTCTCTCTAGTAGCTTGTCTCACTGTGCATTTTTCATACCCTGATTTCTCAAGCTTGATCTTCACTCTTTTCTGCTTTCTGTGAACCCATTACTGAACATCATACCTCCTCAACTTCCATCTTTTGTCCTTTTATTAGTTATTCTGATCAAATTGCTTTGTCTATAGTATCTTAATATTTTAATTAGCCAACTGTAAATTATATGAACAGGCTGACTTCTGTCACTGGCTTCTATGCTATGTGGGTTTTTTTTTACCCTAGGAGTTCACATCAGCCAGTCAAGAAGCATAGACATCCTCTTAATACCAGCTTCATGTAATACAGATTTGTACCTTAAAAAAAAAAAAAAAAAATCCAATTTGCTCTTGCAATGGAAATAAACTCACTTTCTCTGCTAGAACAACAGTTAGTTATACATCTGATCCTTAAGGGTATATGTAGATACATCCTGTTGTGTAGAATAAATGGAGCTGTGTAATGAAACTGTTAATGTTATAAAATCTAGTACCGCTTGCTACAGTGGGAGATAATGACAAAACCACATGATCCATATAGCTGTACAGAGTATGTTGTATTTTGCTTCTCTGCTTTATTTCCTGCTACAAGCTGGTTTTGTTTTGATAGCAATAGCTAACTTTTCTTCTTTCTTCTAGATATTATTTAAGAAAGTACTGAAAGGAGAGGTTACTCCAGACCATTTAATAAAAATGAGCCCAGAAGAACTGGCTTCCAAAGAACTGGCTGCTTGGAGACAGAGGGAAAACAGACATGTGAGATTTGTCAACTTATGTTGTTTAATTGACTGCCTAAGCATATTTAAATTCTGTTTTCACGTTAAGTGTATGTAGAAAGAACAGAATCCATGTTGCACAAACCATCTCTGACCGACTCTGATCAACAGGATCTTTGTAATTTATTTAGTATTCAAAACCCAGAAGGGTTGTTGGGACTGAAGTGAAAGAAGTATAGTAAATTCCTGAAAGGGGGAAACCATGCATTTTCCTTTGCCATGCAGCTTTGTTGCTGCTTGTTCTTTCTTTCTTCTGTCTCAAGAGTGAAGGCTTCTTTGTCCTTATATCCAACAAGATTTTAAAGCTCTATCTAGCTGGAGCTTTATAGACACCAGTTTCTTAGAAAGAGAGATCTCTTTGGACAAACCAAACTGAACTGGTGGTGTTTTTAACTTACGTAGTGATGGAGCATAACAGTTCACCCATCAGGAAGTAAACCTGAAGCTGAAAACTTGATCTGCCAGTCTGAAAAGGAGTCTAAAGGAAAAAAAAAAAAAAGCAAAACAACAAAAAAACAAACCCACAATACCCCAACAAAGTGAAGGAAGTTTATTAGGTTAGTTAGAGCATTACCTTTCTTGAAACAGAAAGTCACACTATATAGCTAGTTTAGAAGGAGAATCAAGAATGTAAGGAGCTGTATTATTTTTATAGAAGATGCCTTTTTCTTAGATATTACCATGTTTATTGGTTAGTTATTCCAATGATAGCTAACTACAGCTCCTTAGAAATGTTTAGTTTATAGCATCAAATTTTCAAGTTTACAACATCTGGGTTTGTGTTGGCAGAATCTTTGGTATTTATATGCCATGTGATAGAACTGAAAGGCACTAAATTTGGGTAGTGTTAACTGGTATGCATTTTGCTTTTGGGTTTTATGTTACTAGGAATTGTGGGTTATATCAGATAACTTTTGATAAAAAATTAATGAGTAGGTACTGTAACATAGAATAGATGGAAATTCATCCTCTTGTATTCTCTGGGCTCAAAATGAAAGAATGTTCAGTGATAACTGATTGAGTACAGTGGAATGCTGTTTTAGAGACTGCAGTTTGCCTTGCTACATTAATTATTCCTATTTTTTAATTTCCTTTGCATATTGTGACTAGATCTGTTCATGAATTATGACGACTTTTTGCTAGTTTCTATGCAAAACCAGCTGTTGAATTATTCTACTATCTCAAAGTTGTTTTGAGGGCCTAGAAAGGCATGACAAGTTTATCGTGTAGCTATCTAAAGCCTATCTTTTGTATTATATCTTACATTTATTTTTAGAAACATCAATAAAATACTGAAAACAGACCATATAAAACAGTATTCCACTGCTGCAACTTCAAAACAAAAGCATATGCTGCTTAAAAATTACTGAAGGGTCCTAAATATTTCAGAGAAATACTTTAAAATTTCTAGAAGTTGAAATGGAATACAACGTATAAAATAAATATCAATGTGTCATTTGACACAATCCTTTATTTTCCTATTTAAGCAAAACTTTGAGACTGCTACTTACTGATTTTTTTTTCTGAAGTTTCCCCTGTGTGTTCAAAAGTAACTGTAGTCATTTGGCAGAGTGTTAAAGCAATCGTAGAATCCTTGTTTCCTTATGAAACCAGACTTGAAATATTGAGGACAGCCAACACAAACTGTTTGTGATTTAACAAGTAGAGATGTGCTTAAAGAAGCAATTTAGAAATAATGGTTTATGTTTTATTTTTGAGACGGAGCAAAGCAGCAGTGCTGATCAGAATTAGCATATCGCTTACTCTAAGAATACATTTAAATGTTTTTATTGAGGTGGAGCATTAGGCTTATGTACTCAAAAACAAGCTCAGGAAAAATGATACAAATCTGTATGTATTTATGTGCTACACTGTCCTTATTATTATGGGAAAAGAGTTAGTGCATTTTTTTCTTTAGCTCTTGGAAATCAGAATTGCCTGTCTTTAAATGCAGGTGGTGAAGGTCTTGCTTTATAACTTGTTTAAAATACCTGTCTGATCAGTACTGACTGCACTGTAGATGAAGCTACACCTGCTGCTTGACACTTGCAAAATAAGAATGTTTCCTTTTTTCCCAGAGGGTTTCCTAATTGCAATCCTATTTTCTGTTGTTATAGTTGTGGAAGTAAATATACATAACCTCATGTTTTCACAGACAATTGAAATGATCGAGAAAGAACAGAGGGAAGTTGAAAGACGACCTATCACAAAAATTACTCACAAAGGAGAGATAGAAATTGAAAGTGAAACACCAATGAAAGAACAAGAGGAAGTAATGGAAATTCAGGTAGAAAAGAAGACACGGCAACACAGTGTATTTGGTTCATAGATAATATGGTTGTAAAGTGGTTTGTATATGATTTGGTTGTTTAGATCTGTAATTATATGTTAGGTCTGGTTTAAGTTTATTTTTCCTTAAGTCCTTACTGATTTTCACTCCTGGGCCTCATGGGTTTTGGGTGTTTTTTGTGGGTATTCCCTCCTCTTCGCACCAAGTTGTGTCTGTGACTGTATGATGTATTTTGGCAATAGTAGAAAATACTCTAAACCAATTCATTCTTTTAATGCATTTGTAGATTTTGTGGTAACCTTTTAGGCTATACAGCTGAAGGGAGAGTTTTGTGTCTTGAAGGGAAGAAAGTACCATGAAATATTTAAGCAATATGAATAGCAATATTGACAGAGGGGGGAAAAAAAGACTAATTGAAATGTGTTTGACTTTTCTTAGGAACCTAATACGAAGTTGTTAGAGAAGTCAGAGGAAGCTGAAAAAGATAAAGAACTAAATGAATCTGCATCTCCAGACACCACAAGTCAACATAAAAATCATCTCTTTGATCTTAACTGCAAAATCTGCATAGGTGATTTTGAATAGCATGTCAAAATAAATATATCATGCTTGTATAATGCTTTTCGGTCATAAATTTCAGTATACCTCAAGAATGTTAATAATTAGGGGGTTTTTCCCCCTAGTTTGCTGACAGAGGCATAGAAGTATTTTACTTCCTAATTTACAAAAGAGACACTATTTGGCTATTGGCATAAAGTTGGCTTCTGCTTAAAAAAAAAAAAAAAAAGACTGCAGAGAAATAAATCCTTTTAATGGATGTACTGCTATTGTTGGTTCCTCATTTATTTATCCTATTCCATTACAGTGGCAATATTTATATATAATACTGTATAAATATATACAATATATAAAATTACAATAAATAATAAACTAAAATAAATTAATAAATTTATACATTGTATAAATATGTATAAAATGTATAATTTCTTTATCCTATCCCACTTCAATGGCAATATGTAGTATTTTTGGTGTATCTTCCATATCTTCAGAGGTCCTCTTTTGTTTATTTAGTGAAAAATAAAAAACATTGCAATTCGTTCTCTGCAGGCCGAATGGCACCACCTACTGATGATCTTTCTGCGAAAAAAGTAAAAGTGTCTGTTGGAGTTGCACGGAAGCAGTCAGACAATGAAGCTGAGAGCATTGCAGATGCACTTTCTTCGACATCAAGTATTTTAGCTTCAGATTTACTGGAAGATGATAAGCAGGACTCATCAAAATCATCATTCACGCCTCTCCCAAAGTAATATAAATTCTAGAAACAGTGCTTTAAAATGAAAGTAGTTGTTAATTTTGTTAAGCTCTTATGACTAATGTTAATTTTTTTAATGGCATTTCATTAATCCATTTGTGTACTTGAAGTTGTGCCCATCTTCTTAGGAATGGGATTATCTTCCTGAGGTAATGATGCTGTGTATTTATATAACTAACACTGCGTGTATTGTTGAGATTACAGACTTGTAGTTACTACATTTTCTTTTGGGGAGAAATAAACTACCTTGTGTTTTCTAGTGCATGAAGACCTAAAAAGGCAGCTGAGTTCATCTTAAAAAAGCCGGAATATAGATTTCATACTGTATTTTGCTGTTAAGGAGCATAATATGTACAGTGCTGCAGTTGTGTTTGTGTATGTGTATATATAAAGCTAGGAAGTTTGAGATTGCTCTAAACAGAGCATTTACACTGATAAATCAGGGTAGTTTCAAATCTCAAAGCAACACTTTTCTAGAAATGACAGTTAACAGCAGCTTGTTTGATATTTTGCCGTATTTGCTGTCAACTCTCTTAATTTCTTTCCACACTCTACTCTGTTGCCCACTAAAGAGAGAATTGCAATTTATGAGGCTGGTTTTTTTTTTTTGTTTGTTTGTTTGTTATTTTTTTTCTAGTTTAAGGGAGGGGTTTCTAGAAAAACATCAACTCCCAGTTATTTAGAATTGACCAGAGTTTGTGCTGAAATTCTGCCTTTATCAGGACAGTGTGATCCTTTTCTGAGGACAGTGGACTTTGAATAGTTTGCTGAAGATTTGAAGAAGTAATTTGTTGTGTAGACAGAAAGAAACATAGGTTTCTGTGTTGCTGTACCAGCACAACATCTGTTACTACTGGGCAGCTAGCTTAAAACTGCTAATAGCATGCCTAGAATATTTTGATAACAACATGTGGGAAATGTTGAAATGTGGCTGTAACTTTTTCCATGATGAAACCCCTAGGCTGGGAAACACTCTCCTGTGAAATGTTTTAAGACTTTCAGTTTATTCCTTGCAACTACTTTATTGACAAAACTGAGGCTTGCTTTTTTTGAAGGGGAGAAAAATGCTGGTTTGTACAAGTGATAATATTGGAATTGGGAAGAGGTGCTCACAGAGGTCATGGAAGTGATGTATGGGTGAGAAGAGATGAGGAGCCAGCTTGTGGGGCAAGGGAAAGGAAGGGGGACACAGGTATTCAGGTGCTGGGCAGACAGTGTTGCAACAACACATAGGAGCTAGGAAAGCAGGGTGAAGAGAGGCCAGCAGGCAGTATGTTGTCTTCTCCTGCCTGCCCTATGGCAGGGGAGGATCTTACTGGGTCTGCAGCACCTATATATGTTTGTGTGTCCTCTTCAGTAGCATTTAATAACTCTTGGACTAAGTAACTTCTCCATTCTTCAAAGATACAGTAATGAACTAATGTGCTGCTTATCTGACAGTCCTTCATGTAACATATTTACTCCACTAGAAGGTGAAAAACATGATTGTCTCTTTTCATTGATCCTCAAGTATGCTTAACTGGAAAAGAAAATTCTTAATGACACAATTTCTTATATAAAGATAGATAATGATTTACAGGATCTTGCATGATATATCATGTTCTAAACAAAGTGGGTTTTTGTTTCTTGTTTTTTAGGTCAGAAACACCTGGTACTGTGGAATGTGAAAGTCTGTTTCTGGCACGCCTGAATTTCATCTGGAAGGGTTTTATCAATATGCCTTCAGTGGCAAAGTTTGTTATTAAGGCTTACCCAGTTTCTGGCTCCTTTGAGTATTTAACAGAGGTATTTATATTTACTGCAAAGAATTAAATATTCATTTATTAACTTTAGTGACTTGTTTACCTTGTAGGCTAATAATAGTATAATGATGAAAGGCATTGAAGCATGATCCTTGTCCTGAGTAAGTACAGGGGTTATGGTATGTATTTGTAAGTGAAGTGTTTTTCAATTGTCTTACATGGACCCATGGTTCACCAGGATTCAAGTTCTTTGGCATATTATAAGATGTCTTGCTCTCATCTCACTGTAAGATGTTTCTTGAGGATGAGCAGCAGTATTTCCAGAGATGTATGGTTTTATAAAAGTTGAACTGTTTGTTTTTTTTATTGTGGATCATCTCATGTACTATAAGGTAGCAGGAAAAGATAGGACAAAATATGCTACTGAAATAATTGCCTCGGTGGCATCCATTTCTGAATTAGAGGTGAGAAAATTGTAGCTTATTTTTGAATTCAAAGTATTAAACAAATTGATACCAGTTTTTGGAAGAGAAGTATCTGCTGGTGGTTTCTGTTGACAGGTTGAGAAGTCTTCTCATCTTCTACAACAGAAACCTGTGGAACAGGGTTTATTTTTTTGCATATCTAGTGGCAATTCTGATCCAAACCTTCCATTATAAGAGAATTGGGAAAGAAAAGAAGGTAAAACTCCTGGGTTGAGATAAAAACAGTTTGAAAACAGCAGAGGAAAAGAACAGAGAGATGGAAAACAACAAAAAAATCCCCAATAATAGAAAATACTGAAGCACGTAATTTACAGTACAATAGCTCACAGTGGACCCTGAAGCCCAGTTTCTTCCCAAGCAGCAGGAACCTCCCCTTAGCACCCTCCTCACTGATACACTGAGCATGATGTCACATGGGATGGAATGGCCCTTTGGCCAATTTGGGTAAACTATCCCAGCTGTGTCCCCCAGCCACAGATGCCACCAGCTCCAGTTCCTCTCCCAGCTCAGGTGAAAATTAACTTTATTCTAGCTGGAACCAGGATGGTTACTGAAATAAATTATTTTGGAGAAGGTATAGATTAACAGTACTGAATGATAACTAACTTAGTACAGATCATTAACTTTGCACTGAAAATCCTAATTTAAATATCCAAAATTTAAATGTAAATTAATTTGTTTCTACTGTTGTAACTTCTACTGATATTTTAAAATTATAATTTAAGAACTGTAAAAATTAAGTATGTTTTGAATATATGAAATAGAAACTGTAGGAAAGACCACAGTTTTTACATTGGATTCAGATATCTGTTGTGCTTTCTCATAGGATTTACCTGATAGTATTCAAGTAGGTGGCAGGATATCTCCTCACACTGTCTGGGAGTATGTAGAAAAAATCAAAGCTTCAGGGACCAAGGTAAGAATTTTACGTATTGAAGGCTTGCTGTTTAACATACATCATATTCACCTTACAGATGTTTGTGGGTTTTTTTTTTGTTTGTTTTTTTTTTTTTTACTGGAATGTTTGTGAAATAATGACACTTCAAGGATAACTGACGGTTATGTGGAATGGATGGCAGCTGATGGCATTTATTTTCTTACTATCTAACCTTGTCATTTGCTGTTTGAGAATACTTCTATTCCATTGAGGCAGTAGCTCATCATGAATGTTTGGACACCACTTCACACATCTCAAGTGTTACTCTTAAGTTTCAGTACTGTTACAGTGTAGAAAACCAGCTCAGTGGCCCTCTGCTGGACTTGTCCCACTGAGTGGAGGTTGTCCTTGTGTTGAGGAGCCCGAAACTAGATAGTGTTCTCCAGATGCATTCTCACAAGTGCTCCATAGAAAGGAATAATAATTTGCCTTGGCCTGCTGGCTGCTCTGGTTCTGACACCCAGCATGCAGTTGGCCTTCCCCCACCTCCTTTTATGGCAAGCTGCTTTCCAGCCAGTCAGTCCTTCAGCCTATCCTGCTGCATGAGGTTACTCCATCTCAAGGTGCAGGATTTTACATTTGCCTTGGGCTGACCTTCCTGAAGGTCAGCAGTTTTTTCAGCCTGAGGTCCCTCTGAATGGCAGCTCACACTCTTCAGCATGTCAACCACTGCCCCTAATTAGGTGTCATCTCAGTTTTGCAGGGGATCTCTTGTCCCATCTTCCAGGTCGTTAATAAACAGCATCAGCCTCAGCATTGACACCTGAGCTGGGCTTTGGTCATAATTCTGGGATGGTGAATACTGATCTTCCCCTGGTATTAATGGATATCTTGGACACAATAGACTTCAAAATAAAACTTTCGGGTAATGTTAAGGGTGGAGAGGGGAATAATTACTTGGAAGCTGGCCTTCCTAAAATTTGTTATTTAGCTGGCTGATAAAATGTTGACTTTTTTTGTCAGGCATTGTAATTTTTATTTTAATGCTTAATGCTTTTTATTTGTTTTCCCAGTTTTCCTTAATTATTTTTGGCCCTGTTTCTGCTCTTTCTGTCTCTGCTGCTGTTCTCTGCCTTCTTGGGGAGGCTTTTTCTCCTACTATATATTGTGTTTTTAAATAAAAGAGCAGTCATAGAAAAATGTATCTGATCATCTTTTTCTCTCTTTTTGTGAACAGGAGATCTGTGTAGTTCGCTTTACCCCAGTAACTGAAGAGGATCAGATATCCTATGCATTGTTGTTTGCCTATTTCAGCAGTAGGAAGCGTTATGGTGTAGCGGCCAACAACATGAAGCAAGTGAAAGATTTGTACCTCATCCCTTTAGGTTCCTCAGACAAAGTCCCGCATCATCTTGTGCCTTTTGATGGGCCTGGTAAGTACAGCTTGGAGTTTGGAACTTTATTATCATAACGTTACTTAAAGAAGTTTACAACAGAAATATAAGAGAAAATTAAATTTTAAAATGCTAAGTCATTCTGTTCAAACATGTCATGAGTTTTCCATAGTACTATATTAGCTTCCTCGAAGAGACATTGATTTCCCATTGTAAGATTATTCTGATACTTTATTGTTGAAAAAGTTACCATGTGCAACTTTGTTTCCTGTGTACTACATTCTTCCTCTAACCCCGGTGGCTTTATATCAAGTTATTTTGGTTATTAAAATTGGTGGATGATTTCTTCTTTTGAGGTAGGCAGGGCCAAAACGAAGAGAGGATGAACTACAACTCATAATTTTTTTTTTTTTTTTTTTTTTTTTTTTTTTTGCAAGAATCTAAATTACACAGAACAAAATACATAGTGAAGAGATAGCTAATAGTGTACCTTGAAACACAGTGCCTTCCTGGAATGATGGAAGCATTTTGTAAAGTTACTTTTGCTAAATCTTTGAAGAAGTATGTCTAACACAAATTGATTAGGAGACTTTGTGGTTGCAAGAGTGCAGTTTACTTTTTTTTTTCCCTCTTGTACTTTGCTGCCACTGTTACCAGACTCTAGCTGTTAGACTGATGTTATGTTTAACTTCTGTGCTTTTTCTTATGTGACTAGATGTCCTAAGTAACTGTCTTGTATTCTATATTTGGACATTATGGTGGGTGATATAGCACTTAGAACAATTTTAATTTGCAGCATTTGAAGTCATAATTTCTGTGTTGAAAATAGATTCTTTGATTATTTTAAGTATATTTTGTTGTGTTTAATGATGGAAACTTCAAATGTCATAAAATGAATGCTTTCTGTAATATATTATAAGAGTACGGGGGTTATTTTTGTTGAAATGGTTGGCTTAACCAAAACATAAGGAGATGATAAATTGCTGTTACAATTTTGTACAGGGATTGAACTACATCGACCGAATTTATTACTGGGGTTGATAATTCGCCAGAGAATGAAGAGGCAGATTACTGCTGTTGCCAGTGTTACTAGTAGTTTTGTGGATGAAGCTTCTGAAAGTACCTTGAGTAACTTGCCACCAGAGAAGAAAAGCAAGCCTAACAAACCTGAAGTCTCTCATCATGAGTTGGCACTAGAAGAAGAAGAGGAAAATGATTTTTTTAATTCCTTCACAACTGTGCTACACAAGCAGAGAAATAAGCCTCAGCAATCTAGTATAGAAGATGTTCCAGCAGTTATTGAGCCATTGGTAGAAAGTACCAAACATGAACCACCAAAGCCTCTCAGATTTCTTCCTGGAGTCCTGGTTGGATGGGAAAATCAGCCTTCTACTCTGGAGCTAGCAAATAAACCGTTGCCAGTGGATGATATTCTCCAAAGCCTGTTGGGTACAACAGGGCAGGTATATGAACAAGGCAAGTCAGAAGTGAGTCCCAGTGAAGACATACCATTGTTAAATGAACAAGCAACCTCAAAAGAAGAAAACATGGATGTTGCCGAGGTGACTACTGAAGTTAGTGAAGCAAAGACTGGTTTGGATGATCCACAGGAATCTACTAATGCTGCTGGAACTGTGGATGCAGCAGTTGTAGGGACCTCAAGTTCTGCAAGAAGTGCTGGATCTTTGATAGGGCTGAGTCTTAAGGGAAAACCTCCAGATGTCTCCACAGAAGCATTTTTAGCAAATTTATCTGCTCAGTCACAGAATAAAGAAACTGAAGAAAGTAAAGAAAATGACCCAAAGCGGCAGTTACCCGACAAGGATAATGTTGCACAGGAAGTTAGAAGGACCACAAATTCCAACTTTTCTTCTTCCTCCTCATCAAATGCAGGGAAAAAACCCAATGAGAACAGCACTAATATAGGCTCTGCTGAAGGTACCACTGCTAATACTTCTAAGTCACCGCCATTTATTAATCTTAAAAGAGACCCACGACAGGCAGCTGGACGAAGCCAGCAGACTAATACTTCGGAAAACAAGGAAGGAGACGTTAGCAGAAATGAAGACCGACAGAATGCCTCAGGAAATGAGATGGAACCAGAGAATAAACAGGCTTCTGGGGAAGTGGGCTTAAACCTGTATCAAAGTGATGTGCAAACAAATGAGACACAGTATGGTTCAGCTGCAGGAAAAGCAGATAACACAAGCGCATCACAAGCAGAAGATACCAGACGTCCACAGGAAGATACATTGATGCAAAACATTGAAACAGTGAACTCATTTAGAAGAGGACCAGCAGCAACTTCATCTCATTTTGAAACTGAAAACTCTTCTCGTTCTGAATTTACTTCCAAAGTCCCAAGCCCTATTACAAGTGGCAGCTTCTCATCTGTTAGACCTCCACAGCAGAATTTTCAGCATCCTAAATCTAATCCACCTGGATTTCAGTTTCAGGCTCCTGCACCTCATAACTTCCCTCCACAAAACAACCCTATGTTTGGATTTCCTCCTCATTTACCACCTCCACTTCTTCCTCCTCCAGGCTTTGGCTTTCCTCAAAATCCAATGATGCCATGGCCACCAGTAGCTCATTTATCAGGTCAGCCACCGCACTATGCCGGACCCATTGCACAAGGGATACCGGTGGCTCACAAACAGTCAAGATTTTTGGGGCCAGAAAATTTTTTTCAGAATAAAGACAGTAGGAGACCAGAAAGACGCCACAGCGACCCTTGGGGCAGACAAGAACAGCATTTGGAGAGAGGGTTCAGTAGAGGAAAAAATGATCAACATAGACAAAGATTTTACAGTGAATCACATCACCAAAAGAAAGATAGACATGAAAAAGAGTGGAATAACGAAAAATACTGGGAGCAAGATTCTGAAAGAAATAGACGCAGAGACAGAAACCAGGAAAAGGACAGAGAGAGGAAGAGTAGAGAGGAAGGACAGAGAGACAAAGAAAGATTGCGATCTCCACACAGTGATAAGGCTGCTGATGCAAAAAACTCCAGAGAGACTAGAAATCCAGAAAAAAAGACAGAGAAGCCTAAAAGTGAAGAACAGGCTCAAGAAAAAGATAAGGAGAGGGAGAAAAACAAAGAGAAACATAGAGAACGAGAAAGTGAAAAGAACAGAGAGAGACATAGGGACCACAGTGACAAAACTAAAAGCAAAAGGTAAAAAGATGCAGGCAGTCTTTTAAAATCCTGTGTAAATAAACTGTTAGAGTAATGTCGTAAAACTTTGTATAAAAAAAAAAAGCCTGCTAGGATTGTGCCATCTTTTTTATTCAGTGTTGGTGTTTTGCAGAAATAAGTCTGTGTTTTGGTACCAGTCAATGTACCAATACTCATCCTTTTTTTCATTATACCAACTATCGCTAGAAGTAGGAGTTTAATATTTTTAAAAATTTTACATTGCTGTATATTCAAAATTTTAAAGGTTTCTTTTATTAATATGCAATAAAGGCTTAGAAACTTTCTTAGCTGATGAAGTTGGCTTTAGTCAAGTCTGCAATATAGTTACTGCCTTTGGTAATTTGTGCTCTCTTCTGTTTTAAGATGCTCTGATAATTTTAAAAGTGGATTTCATACAATAACCTTATTTTTAAATTGCACTGTTTTTAAAGACTGTAGCAAAGCCTCAAAATTACACACATTACAACAAAATATAATATGCTCAGTGGTGTGAAGAGTTTTTTTTTTTTAAATTATTCAGTAGTACAATAAAATAATTCAAGTCTATTTCATTAGTTTTTCAAGTATTTCCTAAGCATCTGAAGCAGTTTGTGACCAGAAATTGGAAGGCTGAGCTGCTCGAATGTTATTGCTTTTAAACTGCACTTGTTTTAATAAGAAAGCATTTCTAACCTAAATTCTTGAAAATATGATTTGTAGTAGTAAATTCATTTCTCCCACCATTTTCCATGCTTCAAAAATTGAATATCTAAGCTTGTACATTACTTTGTGTTTTGCTATCCTTTTTACTGTAAAATGTAAATATTTTAAGGGATATTTTGATTCTAAAATGATAAAACTTTCTCACATACTGTGTGTGTTTGATTTCATAGGTGTGAAACTGCAGGCTAAATATGAATATAGCAGGCTGAGTTACAGAATGCCACATTTGTTGCACACTTCATGGCTTGGTCATTTTGAGTTTGGGGGGCACAGAGGGGGAAGAAGGGCAGAAGGGTGTTCGTACCATTGAGACTTCTAGTAAATTGATATTTTGTTATGACTGCTATCCACTGATGCAAAACAGGGAGGGGGCGGGGAAAAAGCAAGCTCTGCTTGTGAAGGTTTTCTTTTGGCCAATTCAGAAGTAGTCTACTCCTGGTCCACTGGCGATCCATCTCTTGCATTCACATCCATTTGTGCTCTAAACATAAACTGGGAACAATCAAAGTTGCAACTGTCTGTACGGAAGGGACAGGAATGCTTTCTGCCAGGACTACCAGAAATAATTTGTTTGGAAAGAATATGTAAACATGTTCCAAGTTTGCAGAGTGCTTTACTACCTGCCTCTTGTCTGTAGAACCCAAAGAGAGCCACAGAAAAAATGGCTCTTGAGGGAGAGTTTTGTTAAGACTTTGAATTAACAAGCAGTGACAGTTTCCAGGATTTAATCCTAGACTCTTGAGTTAGTGTAACGGGAATAAATCCCACTACTGCAGGAATAAAGGATGTTGTCTTCTCCATTGCTTTCAGTCACTCTCCTATTGCTCATGTTAGCTGGAAGTGCTCTGATTATTTGCTACTTGTTTTACACTGAATTGCTGCTCAGACCACAAAAAGTAGTGTGCACTGAGGCGGCACTGGCAGTACACCAGGAGCCCCAGAGAGAACAGGATAAACCCTCAATATGCTCCCTTCCCCAGCATCACATGGCCATAAAAGGTCCTCTTCAGAGAAACTCGAAGGGGAGAAGAATCTGGGGCCAGCTCAAATGCCAAGTGGGCTTCATGAGCTGCCTGTTGGGAGGAGAGGAAGAAGTTCTTTGCATCAGGCTGATTGCTTGAGAGTTCAGAGCAGCTGAAGATAGAAAGAACCTCACAAAGATGTTTGCAAGATCCTTATTAAAACAGCTTGGGGTAGTTCCCCCCACTGCCAAGTTATCTTCAAGTCATCTGTAACTGACTTGACAGTGCATTAGTCGCTACCTACTAATTATGGTTATGTGGAAAGTAGTGAGTGTCACTGGTTTTACTGTGCTTATTATCTCTTGTCCTTGTCTGCTTTGTGGAAAGACAGAAATACCCCCATTGGAAATAGTTACTTGTTTCTGATAGGTACCCACTGGACACTTGTATTTGGAGACATTCCATGCAAGATATAGTGATGGTTTATTATGTGCTTTTGAGCAACAGTAAAGTAAAAAAGGAAAATATAAGATTCAATCACTATTATTTTAATTTAAGTTTACATATACAGTAAGCCGGCAGTCAAATGAGAAATGTAGATACCATCATAAATAATTTTTTAAGCACATTAAACTATTTTGTTCTTATTGCTCACTAAAGCATAGAGTATAACTGAGCTTTCTCAGAAGGAATAAGAGTTTTTGCATTTATTTATGAAGTAGTCTATTTACTTTTGACATCATAAATTCATGACAAGTATAGTCATGGAAATTCAATTTAATGGAGCCAAAACCTTTGTTTAGTAAAATTTCAAAATCTCATGTAGGGGCATATAAGCAAGAAAGGTATAGCTAAAGCAAAGCAGTTCTTCGACTTTGGAGCTTTTAAGCTGTTAGGAATAGAAGTTATTTGTAGGCAGACTGCCATGTTCCTGGATTCCAGTCATGAATGGTTAAAACAAAGTCTTCATGTAGTCAAATAGTGAAATACCTTTTCTGCTCTTAAAATAATTTTGAAGTGTAAGATTTTATTGTGAAGACAGGCTTAAGTTCTACTCTTTTACATAAATTCATATGCGATGTATAGAGATTCAGAAGGGAGGGAGAACAACTTCATGGCCTTTGTGGACTTAACAAGTAATTACAGATGTTATGTTTTAAAAAAATTCTCATTAAATAAACATGCTTTTTTCCTCCTCCCTCCCCCATTTTCAGTTTTTATACTTGATCTTAATATTACAACATTGTAAAAGATAAACTCTGCATTCTAGTAAACTTTAAGAGTTTTGGAGAAACAGGTAAGTTGTCTGTTCTCATAAAGCAACAAGCAACTAATCATCGAGTGACAGCTGGCTTTATAAACTAATTACTACCTATTTGTCTACAAACCTGCTTCCAGCAGAATAAAGAAAAAATCTGCAGACCTTCTCATTATTTGAAAGTAAATACTAAAAAGTATGTGTAAGGAAATTTCTGAGTAGAACATCTGATCACAATTTATATATGCTATTAATACTCTACACTAAAAAAAAAGGAAAAGGAATTAGGGACAATTTTATTAAGTGCTTTCTGAGTCTTACACTGCCAGCTAACACAAGAAACAGGAGAAGGAAATTCATTATTTGCAGAGAATCTTAACCAGTTTTTCAATTAATTTCTGTAATTTCCATCGTAAACATTATACCCTTCTGCTTTCATTAGCTGAATCTTCTTAGAATCTTGGAAGAGCACAACGTCTTTAATTCTACCAATGAATTCCTTCTGAAAAAGCCCTGTAGTGACTATATTGACTTTCCTGCCAATTTCAAACCCACCAAAATAACAAATGCCACCGTAGTTTAAAGCAGTGTATTTTCTGTGTGGATCAATATCTTCAAAAAGAATTAGCTCCTCATCAAGATACACCTTAATACAAGTTTGGTTTTGAACTACAGTAACAAAATGCCATCTTTCATCACAACAGGTGGAGTGTTTGCTGTGAATTAGAGGAACAGAGATTCTTTCTCCAAGATTAATCACAACTTTTAATGTTCCATTGGCAAGACCAATGGCAAGGAAATCATTATCTTCATCTTCACCTTTTCCCATCCATACTATTAAGCCTTCAGTTTGATTGGTAGTAAAATTTAAAGAAATGTGGCTATGCTGGAGGTCTCTTTTTCCATAATAAGGATCTGTGTATTTGATGTAAGAGTTGCCAACAAACTTTGCTATGAAAAATTTGATTTTGCTATCGCAGTACTTGCCTGACCAGCCTAGTGTGCATACACAGATATATGAAAATGAAGTAGGTTGAGGAATACAGAGAGCTTGAGACCCACACTTGTTTTGTGAACAGTGAATAGATTGTTCACATGTGCTCCCTATCCACTCTCGTGGGCAAGAACAAGAAAAGCCTGCGTTTTCAACTTGACATGTTCCATTATTTTTGCACACTGTGTACCCACAAACTGTTCCATCACAGTCACCAACATTGGCTCCACCTTTGGGGTCAGTTACGGTAAGCTTCAGTTCCCTGTTGTTTATAACAGTTTCTCGTATACAACCGGTGAAACCTGTGGGTTCATTTTCTACTGCCATAGAATTGACAAGGTTTAAGGAGGACACCCCTCCAACAAAAAAATCTGTGTGTGCATCTAGCATGTTCATTCCAGGACTAGCGTTTTGAGTAATGTTGATACCATCCAGGTCCAGGTAGGCTTCATTGCCAACTCTTCCTGCTTTGAGTGAATGCCATGTATTTCCATCTGCACGGACCTTCTGAAAGGTCTGTAGGATGACTGTCTTGTCTCCAAGATTGTAGCGTAACTGTATAAATCCATTTACTAATGATAGACATAGAAAGTCACCTGTAAAAAAAAAAAAGTATAAAATAGTTTTTTCTTTTTAGAGACAGCACACTGAAGAGCAGCATATTCATAATCCTGAAGGATTCATGCCTGCGCTTCCCCAGTTCAGCAACTTATTTTCAGTAGCTGTGTATCATCATCACATCTAAATCACACAAAAGGAAATGTTCCCTGTTGAGCTTCTTGTGGCTTTTTTTTTCTTTTTTCATTATTGGATACCGAGCTTGTGTTTGCTTCAAAGTAAAAAGCCCAACCTTGTGAAAAGCTCCAGGCGCTAGATAACTCTGAGGCAGGAGGAAACAGGATCACTTTGGCATCAAGCGAATGTGAGTTGGTGTTCCCACAAAAAAGAATCAAGTTTTGGCCAAGTTATAAATGCAAGACTACACTTAATTTCCATATGCTGAGTAAAGGCTTGATGGATTTGTCAGTTTAATGCACTAAAGGTTTGTCCCCATCAAACATACTCTGCTTTCCCTGAAGCTGCTTTTTGCAACGGGAATGTTTTGGGTTTAGTAATCTGACAGCTGCAGCAAGAGATAAGCTTTTTATTGAATTGTTCTGGAGGCCTCCATGACAGGAAGCATTAGGATTGAGTTATCTTTTCTTATACTACAGTGTTTCTGGCCTTACAGGCAATGTAAATGGAGAGAGAGTAACACTGAACTATACTTAGAAGCATGAAGAAGAAAAGCTGGAAAAGGTTAGGAAATGGGACCTGGAAGGAAGCTCTGTAAGGGCAGAGAGGGAGTCTAACAGGGGAAGGTGACAGGGAGGCAGAAGAGCACAGCAGAAGGGTCTGCAAATGAAAGTCAAGTTTTCAAACTTTTTAATGTTTACCTTTGCAACTTAACTCCTTTTTATATTGCTTTTGGAACTAGTAGGCATAGGGTGGGTTTTTTTTAAAGTAAGTTTATAAGTTAAATCAATAAATATGTTTATTAAATTTGAATGTAAAATTTCTCTCCTAATAGTTACCAGTAAAACTTAAGTTTCATGTAGTATTTTACTAATGAAGAAATACTTTTAAATTTGGACAGTAAAATTTCCTTAAAGATTCAGCAGGTGGACCTCTTAGTAGAATGATGAAGTTTGCTTTCTTGGGGGCTTAGTTTTTGAGTACATCTAATCCTGGAATTACATTGCCTTCAGTGGAGTTAAAAATGAATGGCTTAATTTACTGGAGGCTCGTGAATTACTAAAGTTATACCTCTCTTTTCAGCAGTTGTTCAGGTTCCCATTCAGGCAGGGTGGAGGTGTTTCAGTTGTATTAGTGGGTGCAGAGCACATGCTTTGTGCCTCACCTCCCCTGCCCCAGACATCCGTGGGAAGAACGAGAAGGCAGCTCTTCCTTCTTTCGACTCCAGTCCAGCGATGGCAGAGCACTTCCTTGTAGCTAGTTCCAGTTGTGATGATCTCTTTTACTTACCTGTGTTTAGTATTCTTTTTTAGTACCTTGTTTGTTTCTAATTTTTTTCAGAAAATGAATACAATTCTCTTCACTTGTGCTTTCTCTTGCTCAGTGATGTGGCTTTTACCTTGCTTAATTTTTCAGTGCATAGTTTAAATGCACTCATCTCGCTTATTTTTGGAGCAATGTACATAGCCTACTTATCTATTTCTTTTACCAGTACCTCAATCCTAGGGTAAGAAAGGAGCATCAGAAAAAGTTTGACCGGCCCTCTTTGGCAGCCTTCAATCCCCTCTCCTAGCAGACATGCAGACTTGCATGAGGTCATGAGCACGCATTCTTTGCTGTCTAGGAAGAAGGAAAACTTCTGACCAAGGCTGCTTGCTCATCTGTCTTGTATGAAGAGTTGGAGAAGCTGGAACTTCTCCAAGACATCCTGGCCTGCAGGGAAGTTTTTTGGTAGCTTTGCACGTTGATAATGCTCTGTCTGAGATGACATTAGGGAATAGTGCTGCAGTGATTCCTGGAAAACATGGACACAGTTTCAGCAGCTAGTCATAGTGCTTCTGACTCAAGCCTAACAATGTCTGTTGCTAATGTACTTGCAGTCAGTTTTGGAGTCTTATTTAGTCTTATCACAAGAGCAAATCTGTGTTACTGCATCTATCTGTGGTGTAAAGAGAGGTTATGGCTGAATACTCTGGATTTTGTTTTAGCACAGATTTGAGGCCTCTCTTCAAATTGGGGTAACTTTATTTTCTGCTAGTTGTGAACAAAAAAACCTAAACTTCCCAATCTCAGCTCTCCCTGAGGCTCTCAACGCAGTTCTTACTCGCTTGGTTAGATCCTTTCTTTTCACAGATGGCTTGCCATTTTAGTCTTTGGCAAGGACAGCAGAGTGTTGAGATAATTTATGATGTGGCTGTTGATCCCAGGATTCAGCTCAGTATTTCTCCATGAAGTTTATCATGCCATAGTTACTACTCAGGGACAACTGGCTGAAAAAATTTTAGGACTCCATAAGGTGCTGTGTGCTCAGTATCCATGAAATTTCCTCTCAAACTGAAGGCAAGTTATGGACTTGTCTCTGTCCTCTTCACTTTAGCAACCGGTCACATTTTCAACAAGGGACCCCAATCTGCCTTATCTCTGAGGGACAAGTTGCACAGCTGAAGCCTATGCGGGCCTATGCTATCATAGGAATTGCATCATTATTTTAAAGAAACGACATCCTTACTACTGAATTTCTCCTCTCAACAGTCTCAGTATGGGAGACAATGAAGCAAGTAGTTTCCACTGTTTGAGTTTGAGGCTTACTCAAACCTGTCCCATATGACCCTAACTTGCGCCTAAGACCTTTCTGAGGAAGTTAGCTTTTGTTACGTGCAAAGGAGATGACATCCTCAGTTTTCCCAGGACTAGGCATTATAGCTGATCCCTGCTTTCTAGGACACACAGGACACACAACTTTGCTTCCAGCTTTTCAGATTAGCATCTCATCTAATGCGGACCATTCATCCCCATCAGCAGTGTCACAAAATAAGCAGAGAGACTCCTGAGGTAGGCACTCACAGTCATTATTTTGTTGTGCATGCAAGCCTTTGCTCAACCTGTTGGATGGTGTGCAAGGAACTGTAAAGCAGTCTGTCTCAATAAGGTTGAATTTTCTTTGGAAATAGGCTGTTGTAGCTTAGCTGTGGTTTGACACTGCAACTTCTCAAGACCCTGGGTGTTGAACAAAATGTTCAGTCTGTTCTCATGCACCTTCCTGCCCCTGTCATCTTCCCTGTTTCAGTAAAATAAGAATAAAAGGGTCGGGTTTTATACCTGAAATGCTAAAAGATTGTTCCCTTTTCTTCTCAGGGGAAGACAGGTAGCAGGTGTTGCCTTAAGGAAGGAACTGTTCTGGACTTAAAATAGCGCTTTCACTTGCAAACAGGGTTTTCACCAAATGACTGAAGGTCAAAGTTGCTCCACCTCAGGCTGGATTGTCTCTATTCCATAGCAGAATCCAGCACTTCAAAACAGCTACCAATTCTTCTTCATCACTTTAATCTTCAGGTTTTCGTTACATGCACAAGTCTCACCTGCTCCCATGTCAGATGTCAGCATTCCCAGAAGCCAAGTCAACTCTATGTCCTGAGCAGTCAGTTCCTAAAACTGTGAGTTAATGAAAAGTCTCCTGTAAGTACATCTGACTACTCCTGTGGGATTATCTGTGATGGTACCTGCTTATATGACTTCTTACGATGAATTCTGAATCCATCACAAAAATTTTCAGCTTGCTACTACTCAGAATAAGTAAGTAAGTCTATAAGCAAGTTGGTTACAGTCACACAGTTAAGTTTTAAATTCTCCCAAATGGTGACAATGTCCTTTCATGTTCAGACTTTATCTAGCCATGCAGGTGTGCCTATATATCCCCGTCTTGAGAGGTGATCATGCTTCATCAGGTCACCACGTTTTTATGTTATCACGGGGAAACTCATCTACATTGTAATGTGTCAAACCTGTACAGTTGGAAACACATGCCAGGAATGCTAGGATCTTAGGCTGACAGATGGGCAGGGAGGGTATCCTGTATGGTATTTTTAACATGTCTCTTTCAAGGTCTCTTCACCACAGTGACTCAAAGTCTGCTCTTGTGCTCCGTGTGATGTGTATAAGGCAAAGCCTTTATTACCTGTTAAGAGTACCTGAATTTATTCCTATGCTTCACTGCAAATTGTCAGTAAGGATTTCCCACTAGTTTTTTAGGCCAAAGGAGCTTCCAGAACATCCTTTTAAGTAACTTTGGAAGCAGCGGATGCTGTCAGTGGTGTTGACCTTTTTGATGCCACTGTCATGTCCCCAGCAATACAGAGATTCAAGTCTCTCTAAAGGCTCCCTGTTGACTTGAACCTCACTGAGTAGTTCCTGGACTACTGAAGGCCTAGATTCCTTTACAAAGACTCGTTACTAAGCAGAAGCCTCTATGCTATGCCAGGGACAGAGGCTTTGATGAGCGCAGTGCTTCAGCAGCTTCTGCAGGGTAGGTGTCTCAGGACCTCTAGGCAGTGGTTTCCTGGTTACAGAACATACATAGTCTTGGTTCCTTCAGCCATTTTGGAGCCCTGAGACGGCATCTCTGGATGTATGTTTGCTGGTCTCAGCCTATGCCTTCTGTTGCTTTTACCTCACCTTTCCGTCTTCTAGCTCAAGACCAGAATGTCAGTTTCTATCCTTGTGGTATCGAGTAGCATTTTTCCACCTTCTTTTTCAGAAACTTTATTGAGCATTGGCACTGTCTCAGTGACAGAGTGAACATTTAAACCTTATATTCTCTTAAGCAGTAGCATTCACAGGAAGCATTCCCAATTAATGAAACCTCTTACCATAGATTGGTTTCGGTATGTGCTCATCTTCACTCTAAGCCACCATAATAAAGTGCCTGTGTTTCCAACAGTATTATTGCCTCTTTCCTTCCTTGCTGAACTCAGTTCATATTGCTTTCATTCTTCCTTTTTTCATTATTTCACAGTTTGCCTTTCACCCTCCTATCCTGTATGATTTTCTATAGACCCAAATCATGTCCTATAACACTGTGACCCTTTCTGCTTCTTCCAGGAGCAGAACTTTTCTTGTCTAGTAGGGACTGAAATAGCCATGTCAGCCTCCAGATGAATTGCTGTACTCTGTTGCCAAGAAAGGTGATGCACTGTGGTCTCCACATGAGAGGGAACCTAACTGACCAGTAGCTGTCCTTCACAGCTGGTTTCCTGAGCATTTCCAGGAGCCAGAATAAGGCCAAGGAGAGAAAGCAAAGCAGAAGAGGGAGGGCTATAAATGGGTAGAACAAGGGAATGAAGAACAGAAAAGATACAAGCCTTATTCCCACTCTTCTGCAGCCTCTGCTGCTAATAGCTAGCCATCAGCATGCTTGAAGTTTGTTGTTCTCAGTTTAATCTTAATCTCTATCTTTTGTTGCCTTCCTTGTCTTAGCGGTTTGTTAACCTTGACTATCTTTGTCATGGTCTGAGTGCATGCACACAGTTAGGTACCAGTCAGCTGACAGGTTACAGCAGTTGTTGTAGCTGTTGTAATGACCATAGCCAGTGCCTCTAATAGTTCCTTATGGGAACCACCCGTGGATATGCTTTCATGGATTATTACAAAATGATTCTACTCCATGTATGGAGCTGCATCTCACAGCTAATACAAGACTGAGAACAGTTATCAAGCCAAGCCTGTAAATATCTCAAACCATGTGGAAAAAAAAAAAAAACAAAAAACCACTGTGGCAATAGGTAGATTCCAGCTTCCAGTTGGACCACCATCCCAGAGTAGAAAGGCATAGCTAGGATCCGGAACAGCCCTGCAGACAGAGTGATGCTCGTGCATCTAGGAGTGGGCGGTTATCTATTTGTAGGTTAGCCCATTCAGCCTCACTTTTCAAAAATGCTGCTCTCCTTGATGAAGAAAGTTTTTCTGCTTCCTTTAGTCACCACTGTCACCCTGGCATATTTCAGCAGCTAGAAGGAGCCACCTCCCTTGAGCAACCTCAATTTGCCAGTCTGTTTTGGTTTGGTTGCCAGTGGCAAAGGAGTATCAACAACACTTCATATGCAACATGGGGATGTCTGTTCTGTCACATAGACAGTTGACAGTTCTGCTTCCTATGCTGCTAATTTAGTCCATACAAATGATCCCCAAACTAGCAACAAAGCAGAAATGATGTCCCTGTCGGCTAAGGAAACATGGCTGCCAAGAGAGAAGACTTAACCACTCTAAGTTTCTGTTCTAAAAGTGGATGGATAGTCAGTTTGTTTCTGATTACAGCAGTCTTCCAGTACCTAAAGGGAGGCCTATAAAAAAGACAGGGAGAAACTCTTCAGCAGGGCCTGTTGCGATAGGATGAGGGGTCATGGTTTCAAAATGGAGGGAGGTACATTCAAATTACACATCAGGAAAAAAATTTTGACAATGAGGGTGGTGAGGCACTGGAACAGGTTTCCCAGAGAGGTGGTTGATGCCCATCGCTGGAAACATTCAAGGTCAAGTTGGATGGGGCTCTGAGCAACCTGTTCTAGTTGGAGATGTTCCTGCTTCTTGCAGGGGGGTTGGACTAGATGACCTTTGAAGGTCCCTTCCAGCCTAAACAATTCTGTGATTGGGAAAACAACACTCCTCCTTTGTGGGTGTTCTAGAAATTGGAATATTTCCATAAGATTTTAGTTCAATTCCATGACTCAGTTTTCACCATAAACAATGTCTTAGAAAATAATGCAGACATCATGCACCTGTACTAGCTACCTCTTATTTTCATGCTTTAGGTTTTCAAACTGAAATCTCTTAAATAACAGGAGTTAAAGTTTTGAGGTTTTTCAGATCAGGTAGGTAACATAATCCTGTTAAAGAGAGACAGAGCACTGGTGTTGCAAATGTTGAGTATTAAATTTAGCATGAGTCACTCCGTTCTGTTTATTAACCTGACTTCCTTCTTAGTCACCCAGCATAATTGTTCTTTCTCATCTCATCAGGGAGCCAACCTTTCCGTCACCCTGGCCTGAACTCTGGAATACAGTAAACAATCTACAGCATATTCCACCTTCATAAACAAATGTAAAGCTTCAGTAATGCTATGACTCAACGAAAAAGTAATGCTCCTTACTGCCTTCTACCCAGAGTGCCAAGGCCTTCAAGTATATAGACTGGCTGCTATGTAAATATTGACTAAATTATACATTGTTCAAGTAGTTGATGACAGACCTCCAGCAAACCCTATCTGAATCAAAGGCTGTTTATTCAATGAGGCTCTCACACTTTCATTGGTACAAATAGGATACACTGCACTTGAGAAAATGTGAAGTGGGCTGGCTTTCTCCCGACACTCTGCTGAACTCCACAAGAATGCTGTATTATTTGCAGGGACCTGCTCAGAAGCAGTGCATGCAACTGTTTCCATCTCCCACATTTTTATCCCATTGGCATAAAACAAATAATCAAAGATGGGGGGAAAAAGTCCCCTTGTCATTCTATCTGCATGTTTTCAAACTAAAATATTTATACACAGCTTGTTATTAATATAGCTAGTCACATACATTTTGCCAAACTTTGGAAATTATTTTCTTTGGGCCTGCAGAGATCAATATTACCAGACTAAAAGTAATTATATACATTCAGAAACAGCTGATAAAGCATAAACTGATGATTGACTGATAATTAGAGAAAATTCTGCTAACAGATAAAGATTCATAGGATGTTTTCCATTTCATGCCAATTTACCAGGTATTTAGATGTGTTTACTGAAGCAATCACACTGTTAGAGGAGTGGAGGCTGGAACCAGCACATCAGCTTTCAAGTAAGGAGCCTAGCCACCTACCCACCCTTTCTAGAAATGCATGTAATGTTCTTTGAAAAGAACAAAGCAAGAAGGAAATGTTTCACAGGAAACTTTCAAAGGAAGTCTCATGTTCATTTCTTTAGCTACTAAAGATTTTTTTTTTTGGTGACGGGAGGATTATTTGACAGGGGCATCCCTCTGAAGGGAAAGTCCCAGTGTAGTGTTTACATGGGTGACGAGCCAAGACAATGTATAACTGTGCCACTGTGAGATGCTACAACTCAGTATCATTGCTAAATTAGCTGCATAGTCAGAGCTCATTTCTTTTTTAAAAGACAGCATTGCCTAGTGAGGAAAAAATCAGTTCTAATTATTCCTACTAAAAAGGAATTTTAGAAGAAATCTTGTGATTGCAACAATCAATTTATTAAATCTTATGTAACTACGTAGAAGAAAAGGCTTTATATAAAGTGCTTTCTAAACTAATCCCCAACAGAAAGCTCTTTCACATCTGCTGGCTGCTAAGAATACTTCAGTCTAATTCCATCTGGATTTGACAGGATTATATGAAGGCAAATATAAAGAGCCAGAAAATTAGCTCTTCCTAAGTCTTTCAAAACTTCAGGACAGTGAAAATGGAAGTAGGAAATTTGTAAATAAATTAAAAGAAATTAAATTACTCTACAGAAAATGTTTTTTTTTTTAATTTTGAAATGAAACTGATATGATTCTAGAAAATGATTTAAAGAAAGTATTCCTTCCTGCAAAAGCTAAACATTAATGAATGGTAATAGAATGAAGGGATGCTCATTCTAAAGCACTCCTGGCCCAAGTTAAATAGACTTAGCACTCTCTTCGAAGCTTCCAAAGAGATATTTAATTTCTTTATATGCTAGCTGCTTCCATGACCTCTGGCTAAGGCACATGGAGAGCAAGGAGGTGGTTGGTGACAGCCAACATGGCTTCACCAAGGGCAGATCGTGCCTGACCAATTTGGTGGCCTTCTATGATGGGGTGACGGCATCGGTGGACAAGGGACGAGCAACTGACATCATCTACCTGGACTTGTGCAAAGCTTTTGACACTGTCCCGCATGACATCCTTCTCTCTAAACTAGAGAGACATGGGTTTGATGGATGGACCACTCGGTGGATAAGGAGTTGGCTGGATGGCCGCACTCAGAGAGTGGTGGTCAACGGCTCAATGTCCATGTGGAGACCGGTCACGAGTGGCATCCCTCAGGGGTCCGTGCTGGGCCCGGCCCTGTTCAACATCTTTGTTGGCGACATGGACAGTGGGATAGAGTGCACCCTCAGCAAGTTCGCCGACAACACCAAGTTGTGTGGTGCTGTTGACACGCTGGAAGGGAGGGATGCCATCCAGAGGGACCTTGACAGGCTGGAGAGGTGGGCCCGTGCCAACCTCATGAAGTTCAACCAGGCCAAGTGCAAGGTCCTGCACCTGGGTCATGGCAATCCCAGGCACAAATACAGGCTGGGCGGGGAATGGATTGAGAGCAGCCCTGAGGAGAAGGACTTGGGAGTGCTGGTGGACGAGAAGCTCAACATGAGCAGGCAATGTGCCCTTGCGGCCCAGAAGGCCAACCACATCCTGGGCTGCATCAAGAGAAGCGTGACCAGCAGGTCGAGGGAGGTGATTCTCCCCCTCTGCTCTGCCCTTGGTGAGACCCCACCTGGAGTACTGTGTCCAGCTCTGGAGCCCCCAGCACAAGAAGGACATGGACCAGTTGGAGAGGGTCCAGAGGAGGGCCACGAAGATAATAAAAGGGCTGGAGGACCTCTCTTATGAGGACAGGCTGAGAGAGTTGGGGCTGTTCAGCCTGCAGAAGAGGAGGCTCCGGGGAGACCTGATAGCGGTCTTCCAGTACCTCAAGGGGGCCTACAAGAAAGATGGGGAAAGGCTGTTTAGTAGGGCCTGTTGCAATAGGACGAGAGGTAATGGTTTTAAAATAGAGGGGGGCAGATTTAGATTAGAAATTAGGAAAAAATTTTTTACTATGCGAGTTACAGAACACTGGAACAGGTTGACCAGAAAGGTGGTGGAGGCCCCATCCCTGGAAATGTTCAAGGCCAGGCTGGATGAGGCTCTGAGTAATCTGATCTAGTCAGGGATGTCCCTGCTCCTTGCAGAGGGGTTGGACTAGATGACCTTTGAAGGTCCCTTCCAACCCTAACCATTCTATGATTCTATGATTCTATGACTATTCTTTTGAGAGAGATAATTTTTTCTCTTCCATTTTTCATGGCTGGTCTGGTTTTGTTAGTGGGGGGGGGGGCCTAAGGTGGTAGCTTCTGTAGGAAACTGGTAGAAGTCGCTCCCCTTTGTTCAGTGGACTCAGCCGGGCCTAGGGTGGACCCGCTGCTGGCCAAGGCCGAGCCAATTGGTAGCAGAATGTTCTGCGATAACGCCTCTGCAATAACGTATTTAAGAAGGGGAAAACAGAAAAAAAAAAAAAAAAAAAAAAGGGAGAAGATGTGAAGGAGCTGAGTGGGGGCAGAGAGGGGGAGGCATGAGCCTTGTGGGCTCCCGCCAGGCAGCTGACTGGGCCCGAATGGGCCCAGCCCGGCTGCAAGAAGAGGAGAGGAGATGAGAAGTGAATAAGATGTAAAAAGGATCCTGAGAGGCGTCTGCCAGCCTGTTGTGAGGAATGGCTGCAGACACCAAGGTCAGTGGAGAAGGAGGGGGAGGAGTAATGCGGCTCCTGGCCAAGATTCCCCTGCAGCCTGTGGTGACGACCATGGTGGAGCAGGTTGTCCCCCTGCAGCCCATGGAGGTCCATGGAGGGGCAGAGATTCACCTGCAGCCCATGGAGGACCCCACGCTGGAGCAGGTGGAGGCCTGAAGGAGGCTGTGGCTTGTGGAGGGCCCGCTGGGGCAGCCATTCTGGAGGGACTGCACCCCGTGGAAGAGATGACGCAGGCCAGAGCAGTTT
Organism: Chlamydotis macqueenii; assembly: GCF_036417535.1. Lineage (NCBI taxonomy): Eukaryota > Metazoa > Chordata > Aves > Otidiformes > Otididae > Chlamydotis > Chlamydotis macqueenii. The sequence goes on from NC_141558.1 coordinate 28,891,903, forward strand.
CACAAAGGACTGTGGCCCGTGGGAGGGACTCTACGAAGCAGCAGGGGGAGGAATGTGAGGAGTTCTTCCCCCGACAATGAAGTAGCGGCGTGAAACAAGGCGTGATGAACTGACCGTGACCCCCATTCCCTCTTCCCCCCTGTGCCGCTCAGGGTGGGGAAGGTAGTAGAGACAATGTTAAGCCCGGGAAGAGGGAGGGGTGGGGGGAGGTTATCTTCTTATTCCCTGTCTCATTCTCCTGCTAGTTTTAGAAATAAATGAGTATTTTTCCCCAAGTCGAGTCTGTTTTGCCCGTGACAGTAACTTTAAGGATTTCTCCCCATCCTTATCTCAAACTTCGAGCCGTTTTTTTTATATTATCTCCCCCCTACTCTTCCAGATGGTAAGTGGAGTGAGAGAGAGACTGCATAGTCTGGTCCCGATCGAGGCTGAACTACAACAATGGCCCATATAATGTTTTTGTTTACACAGGAGAGAATTATTCACTGAGAATTTCTGAATTTGGCCTGTAAGAATTATAAAAGAGTCACTGTAGAAGACAGAGTTCTTTGCAGATAATTGTGTTTGTATTACAGATGTTCCATATATTTTTCTTTGAAACTTCTTCTCTGTAGGTGGTTATAATTAGAACACAGCAAACATGAAGTGCCAGCAGTATATGATGTATGATCAGTTCTACCGACTAGTAACATGTTAAAACATCTGTTTTATTTTAAAACAGAATAAGAAGATGATAAATTTGGCATATGTGTGTTTATATGCATGTGTGGCTGAGTATGTTTATTGAAATATCTCAAAGCTTAAGACTTTAACCAAAGGAATGTAAAGATACATGATAAATAGTTAAGTGCTTTTTTTTTGTCACGCAAAGGCCCATTTTTGCATAATGCACTATTAAATGCAAGTGGAAAACTTGCTCTAAGATCATGTTATGAATGATATGTAATGATCTGTTTAAAAATATGCAAGAAACCACCACATAAATGCAATATAAAGATGAAATATGTTAATAAAGTAATTACAAGAAATTAACTCCTTAAAGACTAAATTAAAAATATATTTACACTGAATGGCAAATTATGTTTTCTTGCCATGAAGTTTTAGGAATGTTAACTCAGTAAAATTTAAAATACTTTTATAAATAGTAGAAATATTTTATTTAAATTTGTTTTTACCTCTGCATATCTGGCAAATGCAGAACTTGTATGTTTTGCATGCTGCACCAGCAAGCTTTTCAGCATTATATAATAAAAAGTTAAACTCCGGATGAACCTCGTTAGCCCTCTCACAGTCTGTTCACTCTCACTTAACTTGTTTGATCGAGTTTTATATTGTTTTATTTTTGGTCATTTAGAAACACTGAGCCAAAGCCCCAGACTGTGAATCCAAGTGTGGTTGCACTGAAACTGTGGGAGCAGTATCAGTAAACGTCTGTTGGAAAGCTGGCTACAGCTACTTTTCAGGGGAGAATGGTTTCCTGAACCACTTCATTAAATCCTTGCTGGCTTTGGACTAATCCAGAATTTTGTTATGCATGTTTTTTCTTATGAACTTGATTATTCACAGTTCAAAACCCAGTCACCATGAACAATGAGTTACAGAAACTGAATGCCTGATTCACTCCAATGTACTGCCTTTCTTTTTCAAAAAAAGTACTTGGATGTATGATTCCAGCAAATTGGAATATCCTTACCTGACTGAGTCGCCAAACGCTGTGCAGTGTAAAACAGGATACCGTCTGGAGAGAGAGGCTGAAACTCTAGTTTGATGTGGGTCTTATGCCGAATATAAAAGGGTGCAAATGACATCCATGATGATTCATTACTTCTGAAAGATGGATCACTAATGGACATAACTGAAAAATATAAAAGGAAATGTCTTCTGAAAGGTACTTTGAAAGGACTGCAATATTATGGCACCAGTTGTCTACAGTTATTTCGTTTAGTTCATAAATGCTGTACATAATCCTTCCAATTCTTCCCGTTCCAAAGACAAAAAATAACCTAGATACAGAATAAAATTTAGATAATAGCAAATCAATGTCATTTTGTCTTCTGCATGCCTTATTTTCATTAACAATCAAGCCCATAGTTGTAATGCAAAATAAATGTGATCTTGTTAGTGTTCATTTTCAAATAAATGTAAGTTTTACATTGTTTATAAATTCAAGTGTAAAATACTTTTGCAGGAGTCAGAATAAACATTTCTTTTTTCACCATACAGATGACAACTTCAGAGGAGGATTTTTAATGAAATGTGTCATAAGAATATATATTTTAAGTGGAACATGTTCATTAATTGCTGTTGAAATTTGGTTTTAGGACAATCATACTGAGATGCTTGATAATTCAAACTGTCCTGTCTTGTACTGAAATGGAGCACTTTCACACCATTACAGTGAAGATACAATGTACACTTTTGAGCTATACACAACTTGTTCATTGTGTTGTACCACTTCTCTCAGTGTTGATTGTTCCTATACCCTAAAAAATCAGGCTGGTTAAACTGCCTTCAGCCAAATGATAAAAGATTATACTTTTCTATGCTCTTTATGTAACGTGAAACTGTTTCAGATTTTTCCCACTACAACAATATTACATATTTGAGATATGATTATGTTAGTTATTAGCTAATTCATTATCATGTGGTTGTTAGTTTGCTGTATTTGTGCATTCACTGGAATAAGTCAAGCTATCTAGATGTGCAGGGTACATTTAGACCTGCGTGTGACAAACCCTTTTTACTACTTATTTAACAGCACTACCAAATGCCTGAACTGCAAGTGCTGCCCCGCTCACTTTTCAGTTTTTCTGCTGAGTTATGCTGTTTCTCTTTTAAGAGGCCAAGTCCTTCATTTTGGTGCTCCCAATTTCATAGTTTTAGAGTAACTTTCTTTCAGTCAAATATACCTTCAAGATGTCCTCGTAGTGCATTCCTAGGAAACCTTATGCTATCTTTCCACACTCAAGTTTTCTGCATAGCATCTGCCCGTGAACCCACTTGCCATCCACTTGCACCTTGTATTTATTGCCTATCACAGATGGGCCTTAGTTATTAGAAGGTTATACAGTCAGCATGCTGCAAGACACTGTAATTTGTCTATTTGTCACACGAGGTCTCTCAGAATAGGATTCAAGGTGTTCCTGCTGAACCATGTCAAGCAGACAGATGCATCATCATACAGATCTCTCACCTGTTACCAGCATAATGACTCGAGGATGCCTCTTGAATGGGTAGTAACAATGCAGCTGGTCTTTTTATTCGTTTCCCCACTAGATTACAGTTCATACCTCTGAGAAAGGTGCATGGATTTAACCTCAAAAATTCTTAGTAAGTCTAAAAGTAAGTTTTAATCTTTGGAATATCAATTATCATAGATTTATGAAATGCTTGAATGATCAGAATCAGGCTTTTGATGAGCTGTTATTTAACCTATGTATATATTCTCATGCAGAAACATTACATTAAAAATCACTCCCATCCTAAGCATCATAATAGATGTTATGATATCAAGCCTAGGCAGTGTCTGTAGTAATACATTACACAATGTCAGAAATGTGAAGTTCCTGGCATCTATACTTAAAAGCTGACAGAAAAAAAAACAATTTTAAAAGTAGCAATTACCCTGGAAGATAAATAGTAATAAAACTTGCTAGACAGATTAGGTGATGTAATTTATATCAATAAAACTTACAAACAATATCAGGTGCGAAAGACAAAATAATGCTTAGTTTTCATATGGATTTTTAGGTGCTTGTATTTTTTTTCAGTACGTAAGAGACAATGTTCTCCATTAGTATTTAAAGATATAATCCCTATACTGAGGTCTTCATATTTAAAAATCAATCAGAAATAAGAATTCATTTCATACATAGACATTTTTGCTTTATGCATCATTTGGAAGTCAGTCTTCTCTTAGCAAATTTTTGCACAGCGAGACTTACATATGGAGGAACTGTGCCACAGCAGTCAATCTTATATTAAACCATGCTGCTGCTTAAAAGGTCACACCAGGTGAAGTGTACAATGAGGCATCTGAAAGTCTTTGTGCCAGATTCAGTTTCATTCTGTCAACGTAGATAATTCTTTACTGCTTATGAAGGAAGCATGGACAATGACTGGTGTGAAAGCAAAATGTTCAGCTGCAGCGGGACCGAAATGCTACCTTGCTTATCGTTGGATGGTATACAAAAGGAAGATTGCTATGATAAAAAGCCTTGGAGCAGAGAGAGAGAACAAGGATGAAAAAAGGTGATCTTATAGTATCACTCAGAGAATGAACTAAATCCATGGCTTTACATTACAAACAGAGTATTAAAAAAATAACACCCACATCTTCAGCAGCAGATGTAACAATGCTTTAGAAAGGAGGCATTATCCTGATTTATAGATACCAAACAAGATACTCTCTTTAATATACTTCATTCTGAAACTTCCATGATGCAAATATTTAATTCCCATTTTGCTAAAAAATAAGAGTTTTATCCTCAAGAAATATATCTTAACAAATATCAGAAAACAACTTATTTTGCCACAATGCAGTAGGACTAACTACAGGAAGTACTAGAATTACTTCTAATTTGCTTGTAAATTATTTGTAGATCCTGTAAGTACTGATTGTATGCACGGAGAAAATCCGACTTGACAGGTACATGGAAATGTGCACCCATATCTCAGAAAAGAACACTTTAACTCCACTGCAGTGCACAGACACGATCCGCATAAAATTTCATTTTTTTTCAAAATTACATCTATAGACAGACAAACTTTTAAGGTGGAGAATAAGACAATTTAAGCTTTTCAATTTGTTTTTATGGCAGGCATATGCAAAACTAACATGTTATATCAAATGCTGAGGTACGTTGCTGTTGTTTTCTTGGCAAACTTCTTTTTTTCCCATCTAAGATAAGAAGATAGTAAAAAGAGAAAAGATAATAAGATAAGAAGCTCGGCTAAACTTACACAAGACAGCTCCTGGTTTACATATGCTTACTCCAGAGAAACTCTTTGCCAAAACAAATGAGGTGAATGGATGCCTTTGCCAATCCTATAAGCTAAATTTGTAGGACTTGTGCAGTATGACTACTACATTACTCACTAGGGCGCTCAGCACTGTGTGGTGTGTTGTAAGCAAAACAGGCATTTTAAGCAAACATTTCTGTTCAATATCTGATTAATGACTCACTTTTCTAAGCTGAGTATTAGGATCTGATGAAGCTATACATTTCTAAATGATACCAAGAGAAACTCTAAATCCCTTTAGACCAGTTAGAGCTACGGGAATACAAAGTTCCTGCAAATACTATTACCAAAGTGTGCTTTTCTTTCCCTCTACTACACGTTAATACCTTCCAGGTTCCTCCTGCTAGCCTCATTTGATCAGCCCTGTAATTCTCACACATCCTATTCAACTATTGTTATGAACAAAGCTTTCTAGGTTATTCCTGCAGCTCAATTCCCACCATTGAAGCAGAAGTGCTTGTACACACCCCAGTCCACATTTTGACGGCATTACATTCTTCAAGTCCATCTTGCTGTTCAGCATGTCTATAAAACTTGCATTGAAAAAGTAAAACAGTCAACACGAAAAAAATGAGCTCAAACTCCAAGACGGAAGCACAGAGGCTGTAGAAGCAGGGATGGCCTACCCAGCAGCATGGAAATGTACTTTTCTGTTGAATTATCACTTTTTAGTTAATCTTTGAAGAGATAACTTTTCATAACTTATAAACTAATTCATGTATAGCAACAAAAAGTATAGTTCAAGTTCCATTTTTATTGCAGTAACAAGTAGAACATGTTAATAAAAGTATTGATTATTAACCCAATTTGAATACAATGGTTAGAACAATGTATTCATGAAAGCTGTAATTTTGCCAGACCTGCAGCCATTTGTAATCCTTGCTGTCCCTGAAGAAGAGAGACTGAGGCAATAATTATTCTGAGCAATACCGGAACAAAAAAATTGCAATTTTCTAAGTGAAGTCTACAGTTCTGTTTGATTGTGTTGCAGTAGAGTTGTAATCTCTACTGTTAGTTAATTAGAAACCTAATTAGCTAAGAAGTAACATCTAGGAGCATATGGCTAAGTCCCTAAAGAGATTTCTGGCTTTCCAAAGCCTAAAATAGCTATTACTAGCCCAAGTCAAAACAGTAGACCTCAGTCTCTCAGTACAACACATATTAAGAGATGAGTGCCTAAGTATGAGTCATGTGAGCCAGCAAATGGTATCTGGAGCAGCTATGAAACCTCAGTACTAGGAAATCAATTGGACCAGAAATTTGAACCAGATTTTCCTGCATCTGAGGATATGGATGTTATAGCCATCATACGGACAATTTTTATTTCTTCTGTCCAATGAATATTTTAATAAACAAAGATTTCCTGGAGGACATTAGACGATAAAGGAAAAAACCCCAAAACTTTCATATCCAATTGCTCAGTGGTTCTTACAGCCTTTGAGGATATAACAGATATGAGTTCAAGTATTTGCATCATGATAGTGAAAGGCAATTAGGAAAACAAAACAAACAAAATCTACAATTGTTTAATCCACACCTGGCTTTGGTAGTAAGCTTATTCTAGGTACTGAAATGCTCTGAAGATGCTTTCAACATGAAACCTGCAAGAAGAAACACCCAGTCTGAGATTCCCTCACTGAGACCATTTCTGTGCTGGAAGCCTTCAGTTGTCTAAAGACTAGACCATTAAGTGGGACTGTGAGTATCTCAGTGCAGCCTGATAAAGCAATTGGTAAAAAATTAAGTATCCGAAATTTTCTCAATCTCGTTTCAAACTGGGATCTTCACTTGTATCTTGGACTGGATTTAGTCTGACAACAGTGCAAGTGTGCTTTGAGGAGGACTGGACTATAAGAAAGCTGGTACTCTGTGTAGCGTTTACAAGAGGAATTACGACAGGGAACTAGATTACTATAACATTGGAGGGATTAATTTTGGCATTAACAAAATTACATTTAGCTGTCTACACATATTATTTATAAGCGTGAAAATACCCAATATGATCAACCGTGACGTAAGAGAGGATTCAGTTGCTTAAACATGTTTGTCACTTGCCACTGAGATGCTTTAGCATATCCAGGCCATCTGCATGGGCCTGGCTGGTACAACAGCAAACACAGGACCTGCTGCAGTTGGCAGTGCTGGGGGCAACGAATATCAGAAGCCCTGGGGTTGAAAAATAAGGGACTTTCTAAGAGAAGGAAAATCGAGGACACCTGGTGGTGGAAAAAGATAAGGGGCACCTGGTGGTGGTTAGAGGAACTGTGGGTATAAAAGCATGGAAACAGGAGGAATAGTGGGCTCTCTGTCTAGCTTGTGGTAGGGTCTGAGACTTTGCTCTATGTGACTGAACTATGCTCTAAACAACTATGCACCAACAGGCAGCTGGAAGCTGTGAGGGATCTATGGCAGCAGGCAACCAGGGCCTATTTTCAGATGTTGTAGTTTAGCCTTGCTCAGGACCAGGCTACACAGTCTCTCTCTCACTCACTCCCCTCACCCTCCAGTGGGGCAGGAAGGAGAACTGGTTAAGAAAAGAAGGCAAAACTTGTGCGCTGAGATGAAAAAAAAAAAGTTTAAGGGAACAATAAAAGAAAAGAAAACAGAGATGCAAAACAAACAAACAAAACCCAATAACAGAAAAGCACACAATTTACTGTACAATAGCTCATGGAGGATCCTGAAACCCAGCTTCCTCCTGAGTAGCTCCCCTCAGCACCCTCCTCACTGATGTACTGAGCATGATGTCACTTGGGATGGAATAGCCCTTTGGCCAATTTCGGTAAACTATCCCAGCTGTGTTCCCCAGCCACAGGGGCCACCAGCTCCAGTTCCTCTCCCAGCTCAGGTGAAAATTAACTCTATCCTAGCCAGAACCAGGACATCAGACAACTGAACAGCACTGCTATGCAACACAGTCAACAGATCTAGAAAGAGGTTCACTTTATCCTGAAATAGCCTCCTCCAAGGCTCCATTCAATTTCCTAAATGTAGGTGCCTACTGTTACTTTTTCACAACCTCTATTGCCTAACCTTCCTGTGCCATTCCAGGAAGGCACAGATGTCCAACAGATCCTGTACCGTATCTATGAAACCTCTCTGGATCCGTTTGGATACAAGTTTGAATGCCAGGGCATCTCAAACAGCACTAAGTAACTACATTTAGAAAAGCTTATCACCTTAATAGCTTCACTGACTCTATTGACTAGACGTTCATTGACCATAATGGGAACTTCTGTATCAAACTCATATGTAGATACTTAAATCTAGGTGCCTTGCCTTTAAAACCACTTCCTACCTTTGACGCAGTTTCTAACTTTGAACATCTTCACAAAGTAAGGTGACTAGCATATTTTCAGCAAAACATTCATGGTCATACAAGAAATCTGAAAATAATTCCAGAGCCATCCTGCTAAGTGTTAGTTAGCTGGCTGTATCTTGTTCTTATTCAACTGGGTAACTGGAGGGAATGATAAGTGCATGACTGAATTTTTATTGGGACATCACGTTGCTGATGGCTGACGTGGTATGGAGGGCATTACTGTTGTACTGCATATTAATGCCTTCATTTTGTCATGCATGACTTCTACTTGAGTTTATTTATGCCTAATCCCTGGCATATATTTAAGTTGGCAACTGACTTTATTCTACTTGACATTTAAAATGATACAGAGAAATACTACAAATGCATGTTTTCTTGTGCCTATCATGAATATTAAGTTTACTGGACAGTTACTGATAAATCTGAAAGTTTAGATTGATTTTTAGGTAAAACTTTGTAATAGCACCTTTTAACCTTATTGGACTTGAGTGCTATATCTAGTATTTAAAGATTTTCTCATGTTGCCACAAGGTTTCAAAAAATAATAGTGGAAACAGAAGGCTTGAGGGAACCAGTGTTGTTTAAATGACTAAGAGAACACAATAGTCACTGTGACACAAAACAACAAGCTGTCCCAGGAGAAAGGTCCAGGCACTTTCTGCAGTCTGAGGTCTGCACCACAACCTCTCCCTTCAGCAGCTTCGTCTTCATGGAGGCATCGGCCATTGCTGGGGTAGACGGTGCATACCCCCCAGCTGGAGCTCCAGCCTTTGCTCTCAGATGAGTGCCCACCATTCTGCCTTGAGGGTCAGGTAGGATGAGTGCCTTTGACTTGTGCAGATGGTCACAGAACGATGCCTAGTTGCTGGGTTACATGTACTTCAAGTTTTCCAGTTGGCCAGTGGAATGCCTCTCCTTCAAAGAGGTGCTCTCCCTGCACGCCCTCTCATGAGAAACACGGGTGAACAAGCAAACTTCAACTACAGTTGAAGAAATATATTCATTAGCTTTTTTCTTTGTGAAAAGGGCAGCAACATTCCATTATGATGCCTTGAAGTCAAGAAAAATGATTTAATAGATTTTATGAAAGTATCTGGCACAAACTAATCCTGCTAAAGAAGAGAACTGCTGAATAATTTAAATTTTATGGAAATACGGTGATGAAAATCGTGCTTATTTTAGCCACCGGCAATTCTTCTCCAATACTGCCATCTATGGAATCTTTCAAACATTACAGTGCTGTCCCCTTAAATGAGACTATTATCTGGTCTGTGAAGTCTCACAGTTAACTAATCTGAAATTATAGGTCTTCATTCCTCTGCAAAATTGAGTAAATTATCTAGGATATAAATGTTACATGCTTAGTACCTAGAGGAATTCTAGCTTTCGTAGAAATAAATCTCAGTACTTAACAGAATGTCAGAGGAAGTTCATTGACTCCAAATTTATTTCTGCTCAAGTTCTCCATGATCTTAAGTAATACTGTTTATGTCAAGATGAGAGACTTGATTTAATTCATTAAAAAAATGACAAGAAAAAAAAATGCCACAAATGTTTGGATGATAGAAGACTATTTCAGGGAAATGTTATATATAATTGCTAGGTAAAATTTTTCTCTAAATCTTAATTGTTGGCCACTGCTAAAGGCAGGATTACTGGCTTCACAGAGGGGCACTGTTCTTTTAAGAGGAATAAACTGCTGACATACAACTTAGTAGAGATTGGAATATTTGCAGGCAGTCATTACAGATAATATGCCTGCATTTTTAATGTTAATATATCTTAATAACTACTAGTTATGAAAAAGATACTGTGTACACATATACAATAATGACGTCCTATAAATCAAACTATCTGCAGCAAAAGGGTTTTAGACTGTTGCTGCTTCCCTAGGCAGAATCATCCTTGACACTTGATCTTGGTAACTTTTTGTCACAGTAGTAATCACATTGAAGCTAACAGGTCTACTCTATACTTGCAGGACAGCTGAAACAGCCAGGTCCTTAGAGATTTCTCCCACTTCAGGAACTCTTTGAGATATCTAATTACAAAGGAACTCACTGAGCCAAACAGAATAAGCTGGAATTTGGTGTTCAAAGCCATGCAGTAGATTCTCCCAGACAAAGTGCTGGGAGCTGGAACTTCTTGTTGGTTTTGAACATTGTGTGTTAATGACATAACTAGACTAAATTACATGCTGCTCTGGGCTGAAGCTTCACTTCTTAATCAGAAGACAACTTAGAGTTGTCTGGTACTTTAGTTGCAAACTTTAATTCAAATGAACGAAAGATTTTGTTAACATCATATTTTGGTGTCCCAGAAAATGTAACTACTTAAAAAAAACCTAGATAAACTACTTCCCCATATTCCTAATCCTTGTGGTTAAGGGAGTGAATTAACACTATACCAGATCTTGGCAATGTTTGGTTGCCATTTATGTACTCCAGGATGTGGGTTGGTTTTCCTGTGTTACTGTTACATTTGTGACCTTTTCAAACCAGTGGAACAGAATTATCTGTTGTTTCATGTGTCATGGACAGTCTTAGAAGTGGTCTGAGTCCAGAGGGCAATGTTAAAACCAAGTAAAAAAGACTCCTGTATAAATTTTCCATTTCCTTCCCATTTCATTACAACCACTTTTATTTCTGGCAGTATAAATGATTTTTTTTTTTTTGTTGGTTTACATCAGTGTTACCTTTAGAAACCTAATACTTGAAGAATCATCCTGTCTTACAAGTGTTAATGGGTTCGGACAACACTGTACATCCAAGAAGTGGAGCTTTAAATTATTCTAGAATTAATATATTACTCTGCCTTGCCTGAGAAGGCTTTGTTCCTTGGACCCAATCAGATCTTATTTCCAACCCCCTCCTCTCTTCCTAGTGCTTCTTATGGATGCTTGCCTTGTCAAAGTAGGTCTTAAATTTCATAAGCATCTTCCTACTGCACTTTAGTCATCAGCGTGCTGCCTACCTGCTAAACCTCTTGAACTTTCTCCTAGAAGTGCAAGTCCTGGCACTTGCGTTGGCAGGTTGAAATATGCAATGAAATGAAATCAAATATTTGCTCTTACAGTGTCAGACTAAAAAAATATGTGTGTACTACCTGCTGAATATTCATTGATAATGTACAGCCTATAGGAAATGCAGGATAATTTAAGCTGCTACCCTCTCCTCATCAAGTGGGTTGATTTATTCTGATTTCCTGTAAAATATATGATTCAATACACATCTTACTGCAACCTCCTGAGAATACTGCTCAGTATTTACATTTTGGCAAAGACCATCATGAAAGTAGACCAAGTAAGCACTGTGAATTTCAGGCCATATTAAAACTATGTTTTTTAACTGATCTTGCTCTGCGTGGGTTTACTTTTGTTCTAACTTAGTTTTCCAACTATTGAACACTTGCTAGTGCAGCTCCAACTTCTAAAGCTTAACCATAATGTACTGCATTGCTGTGCTGACAGTCATTGCATCTTTGGTGGTTTGAGCTGCTGCTCTAAGCAGGACAGATCACGTTACTCTTTAAGAACAGTTACGTCCTCGTCTGCACATATGCTTTTATCTTGCATGCACACAGTTCAAAAAGAACCACAAACATTTTTAGTGTTTGCTAGGCAAGTTAGTGCTTGATTATTGTCAGTTTCTGTTTAAGTACCATTAACATTTGTGGTCAGAGTGCTCTTCCGTATTATTGTGATTCTACTCCTACCGTCTCACTTATTCCCTTCACCTGACTTGTTCTTGTCCAATCCATACCATTGTACTGTATTTACCAGTTGTTATTATTTAGCAAAGCCCTATTTGTTCTTACTCTTTGTTATTCTCCTCTGCTTTTTTGCCTCATAAATCTCTTCTGTCTTTTTCTCACACTTTTTTCCTTCTTCCTTGCACATTCATTAGTCTCCATCATTTAATTTCCCTTTGTTCTCTCCTGGTCCCTTGAGCTGTTCATTGCTCTCTGTCTCTTTTTCTTTTGGCTCCAATAACCACCATCAATCTAGAGATGAGCTATTCAATCTTGATAAGCAGCTGTTTTTTTAGCAATTTGCCATCCTCTAAAAGTGCAAACTGCACTTTGATAAATCTCATGATAATTCATTATTCTGCCAGAGTTAAGGTGAAATGCAGGGCAAAGAGTTTGGTCAGGACCCATAGTCCCTATTTGTAAAAAGAAAACTTTTAAATAAAACAGAAAGGAACCCTCTAATGTGTTAACCAGGTGGAGGAATTACTAAAAGGAAGACAATCTACAAGAAATACAATTTTCTGTTGCTCAAGTACAAGCTATTTGTAGTGGTAATAGTGGCTATCACAGGAAGATAGAAATCTATTCTGAAACCATAATACAGGAGTGTTTAGCTGATTAATTTCCTGCTTTACATACAGCACATGTCCTGTTGTTCAGTGTCCTGAATCCAGATGGCATTACTTTTGAAAATCTCACTTGAAATGCGAATTCAAAGTTGAAAAGTTCACATAAAGAGCCCTGAAAAGATGTTGCAATAGAGGCAATAGAGCAAGCACATTCTTACATGGAATAAAGAATTTAACAATGACTTTCCAGAAGCTATATTCTCTTTGATTTGAGCCTACCAATTGCAAGTGCTTTCTGTAACGGGATTTTAAAACTATCCATCTGGACTGCAAATCAGGTCAAATGCAGTTCAGCTTGTCAGTTCTGTATTGAAACTTGGTCTGTAGGTACAAAAGGGAGGCCGGACCTTGGCAGGCAGTTTGAAAAGGGAACTGGAGTTCTCAAAAAGATGTAGAGAGCTTCTTGAAGGAAAAACATAAGCTTCTACAACATTAACTTGAATCTAAGAGATGCGGAATAGAGAGTGCGGACTGTACTACATCCCTTGCACACAGAGCCATTTCAGATACTCACTTCAGAAAAGACCCTGAACTGGTAGCCCCTGTGTATCCACATTGTTCAATATTCATTTGTGCAGTCTCTTAGAGAAGAAAAGAGACAGATAAAGACTTCCTATACGTGATGGTAAGAAAAGCAAAACCAGTAAATTGAGGACATATTTTGAGGGTGACAAGTTGGAAGAAAGCCAGGGAAAAAAGACACGGAAAAATTTTTACAGAGATGTTTGCATCTTTTATCATCATTCTCAGTGCATCCTTACCTAGTAGCTGCTGAAGTCAACAGGAACCTCTCCCTTAGTGTCAGTAGAAACTGGATAAGGTTCCAGATGCTTCCTACTTCTGAAGTGTACTCAAAAGTATACTACTGAGCTCTTAAGTGTATTTCTCAACATACTTAATTGTAGTGAGCTTGGAAATTCAACTAAGCACTATAACACTGCTCTGCAATGCTTCATGTCCCCCCAGTATCTGACAATGCTGAGCTGACCGTGAATTTGGCTGAATGATTTGAAAAAACTGAAGGAACAAATTGTGTTAAAAATAAGCAGTCAGAAAACAGTATCTAACAATTCATAGTTTTAAATTACTTGATTTTTCTAACTGAAAGGAGCACTACTTTCTTAAATAAAATCTATTTTACACTTTGTGTCTCTATGTCACATTTAGTTGACATATTACAAAATACAGTGTTTTTCCACCTGAGCATTATTGCATAACTGTATGCACAGCGTACAATCCATCTGACATACCTTGTTCACAATAGGTGCCGGTTGTTCCAAGAGGACAGTGACACGTGTAGCCGTTAGGTAGCGGCACACAGGTACCGCCTTGTTTACATAGATGTGGAGGATCATGCTCTGGTTCACATACTGACACTGTTTCTGTGCAAAATGCACCTTTCCATCCAGCAGGACATTCACAGCTACAGTGGATAAGTGAGTGAAAGAAAAGAATGCAACATTATTACCAAAAGAAATCAACATGTCGATACCAATGTAATCAAGATTTTCAAGTTTGGATACCTATATTTAGTCATCTGATTCAAAACAGTTAAAAGAAAAGAGTAGGAAGAAAGTTTCTCATTTAACTTTTTGAAATGTTTATTTCATTGTAAAAAACCCCCATACTTAATAGGAAATATTTTATTTTGAATCTTAGCATTACAATATTAAATAGTTAAAATGAAATATGTTAGACCTATTTGTATTTTAGAATTTAGTGACATTTTATGATTAAAAAAAATTGTTCCCCTGAATAAAAGCATTTATTGTTTTTTCCCTGAAATTTTATTTCTCAAGACTAAGAATGAAACCTCATATTTTTGACTGGTTCTTAGCCCCTGTCTTTTTGTATATGTGCAAAATCTTGAATTTTTCTTCAAATTCACTGAGCTACACTTTCTCCGTTAATCAGTCCACTGTTTCTGGGCAAAACATAATGAAGAGTCTGTGAAAGTCTGCTGTTTCACCAAACCTTCAGATCAGACAGCAACATGTAAACAAAGCATGGCCAACAAGCCCTTCAGAGTGATAAACAGCTATTTGGAATGAAGGGAAAAGAGGACCGGCCTTGCAAAAGCAAAAGCATCTCAATTCATCAAAGTCAGCACCAGAATACTTTCTGTCTCAGCTATAAACGTTATGCTTTGATGCATGAAAACTACTGAGAAGGGGAAGTCATTTAACTCCCTGAGTGGCAAGCAGAAATGTCCCTTTCTTGTGCTGTGAAGCAGGGTGTTTGGAGCTAAAGCTACTGCTGCTGGGCAGCAGACACAAAGGTTCTTCCCCTTTCCCTTGCTTGTATCTGCATGTATCTAAGTTTCTCTTCAATTTTGTCTTTTAGAACCTAATAAAAGTTAGGTTTCTAAATGAATTGAAAATTATTTGCACAGAGCTGAACATGTTTGCTATGGCATACAGTGGCAAAGGTCTATAAGCAAATGCAACCTCTTCTACTGAACACTCCTAAGCAAGCTGGACAGGGGTTGAGAAGTTCAGTTCCAAAATTTCCTAATCTTTAGAGAGATAAGGGAAGGGGCAGCATTTCGAATCTTTTCCATCATGTGGCCTGCCATGCTGGTCTAGTTTTCTCTGTATTTTCTTGGTTGTGGTTGCTTGCTTTTTATTCCAGATCAGAAGAACCCAATAGCTTGCAACATCACCAGTGCCTTGATTCTCTGGGATTTAAAGACCCATTTAGAATCACAGCATATCTCAAGTTGGAAGTGACCCATAAAGATCATGGCGTCCAACTCCCTGCTCCTTGCAGGACTACATAAAACTAAATCATATGACTGAGAGGGTCATCTAGACGCTCCTTGAATTATTTTTAGATATAAGAGGTAAGATGCATTCTGAGACCAAGATATCTAATTTTATGTTACATTAGGTGCCCAAATGGCCTCCAGTTGCCTTCCTAGAGGTATGTGAGAGAGGCAACTTGAGACCAGGGAGACAAGATACTGACAGAGACCACTGCATGCTCAAGGTTAGGCAATGGGATCCTCGAGTGGGTGCTTGAGCTCATATGCTAATCAATAGTGATCCAGCTGAAACAGTTAGGGGAACCGGAACACTATCCATCCCACAAATCAATACATGCATGACTGTAATGATAAGGTGCTACATTCAGTTGATTCTGTTGGAGCAAGTCCAGAGAACGGCCACAAAGATGATCAGAGGGCTGGAGCATCTCTCCTATGAGGACAGGCTGAGAGAGTTGGGACTGTTCAACCTGGAGAAGAGGAGACTCTGGGGAGACCTTATAGCAGCCTTCCAATACCTAAAGGGGGCCTACAGGAAAGACAGGGAAAAATTCTTCAGTAGGGCCTGTTGTAATAGCATGAGGGGTAATGGTTTTAAAATAGAGGGAGGTAGATTTAAATTAGACATCAGGAAAAAAAAATTTTATGCTGAGGGTTGTAGAACACTGGAACAGGTTGCCCTGAGAGGTAGTGGATGCCCCACCCCTGGAAACATTCAGGGTCAGGTTGGATGACGCTCTGAGCAACCTGATCTAGTTGGAGATGTCCCTGCTCCTTGCCAGGGGGTTGGACTTTTAAAGGTCCCTTCCAACCTTAACTATTCTATGATTCTGTGAACTATATTTAAACAAAGAACAATGGAACGCTGCAAAATTGTCCTATTAAAAAAGCCAAATTGGATGACAATTTTTAGATAGCAAAGCCACCCCCAAAAGTAGAAACTTTTATTGATCTAAACCACAACAACTAAACAGAGTTTTCCATATAAACTATAAAAGTATGTCCTTGTATTAAAGTTTGGTTCCATCCTTGCAGTGAAAATTGGTTCTATTGGAATCTAACCTACTAATGAAACTACAGCACCTCATTTTATGAAGCAGCTCTCTACCATATGGGATACGACTTCATTTCCTAAACCGAAATGCCTACTGCTATTTGAAAGCTATAGAGTACTGAGAAATCCACGTGCAGGTGTGACAGAAGACTTACGTGAGTCCTAAGCTCTTCTGAAGAGGCAGCTGAAGGCCAAAAGGGGTATGTGAAGTGACACTACATGCTTTCATTTAGCAAAATGAATCCTGCTCATTATGTCTGATGTTCTGTTCAAAGTGCACACAAGACATACTTTTTCTTTTATTTCAGAAACAAGCAGTAGCCATAACACATCACAGACAATCTTGTTATATGTAATTTTCTATTGTGTATGATTCTATGCTATAAATAAAATAATAGAGGATATTCCCTTGAACATAAAATTCTTCATTTTATTATTAAAATATTTCCTATCTACTTTGTTAAAACATAGTAGCTGTGCTCTGTTGCTGGCCAGAATGTAAAGTTTAATGCTGTATATTTCTGCTTCTATTTAAATCGAAGCATTATCCCTATAGCAACTGTTCTACAGCTTAATGGTAATGCACACTTTCTGGCAGGGTGGTGAAAACAAGACATAAAAATAGCTCAAAACAGCAGCAAAAACCTCTGGAGAGATCTCATTTCAGGAGAAAAAAATATTTGAACACAAATCCAGTTCCCTCAAGGACTGTGCTCTTCAAAGGAACACAGATGATTTGAAAACAGAAATAAATTCCCTCTGAGAAAATGTGAGATAGTATTGACATCTGCTGTACATTAACGAAAACTATATGCATGCTACATCCACACCTCTTTGGCAATATTTCACTTTTTTTCTGTGAGAGGAAAAGGTAGCCATTATTGGTACATGCATGCATACAAGCATAGTCTGTGAAGACCTAGCTGTTTTGAAATATGAGGAGAGGAATAAAATTCAGTAGTAGGGCACTACAAATTAATATCAACAAACAAAGAAAGCTCAGGAAAAATAAATTACACCCCTCCTCTACACCCCTGCAAGGTTATAAAACTCCTTAAACAAATCTGGAATAGAAATTATGAAACTATAATGATGAAAAAGAACTTTGCTTATAAATTCAAGCTTCCAATGTAGCTATGTCACCAGCTGGCACTCCAGCCTGCCACCTGCTTTGCAAATGTTCTCTGGACCTTGCTGCTGGTGGCTCTGTGTCCCTTATAGACATGAAGATGACTTAGCACTGCTGGGTACTTTGCTGAAGCAAAGGTGCTGGGTGGTGTAGGTGGGTAGGTGGGAGTGGCATGCTTCTGCCCACATTTCTGATACTTTTTTTTTCCTTGCAGTTGTGGTTTTGTATCTCCTCTAATATGCTGATAAGTGAAAAGAGTGCCATTCTCCTTTCTTGTTCCTCAGAAAGTTCAAACACTCTGAATGGCAAAGAGTTAACTATTCTGGAAGAATAATGCAAAGTGCAGTAGTTGGGACATACTGTAGCACAACAATTGGAAAGCAGTCCCAAAAATGTTTCCTTCATTACTGTTATTAAGAAAATATAAATACACTCATAAGGGGAATGGGGAGGAAACTGCATGCGGCATCTCAGGGGTGAATTTTCCAAATTTTAGTACAGTCCTACTAGCTTTAAAAAGTAAGTTTTTTACTTACTTTCTAAAGCTAGTAAGTTTTCTTACAGATGAAGATTTGTCTCAGGGGCAGCAAAACTAATTACTGTATAATCCTCTCTCCAACACAGAGCTAGTAGATTGTTTTTAGCTTGACAGATATGCAAACTCTTTTCTTTGTAGCACACAGAAGGACAAATCTTTGTTGTTTTGAAGAAGAATCATACACAGAGGCTCCACAGTGCAAAGCCTGTCTTTTTCTTCTTATCTGTCTTGCTGCCTACAGTGTTTTCAGTCAGTGTTTTCAGATGTTTTAAATCAGCACTTTTCTCTTTTTAAAAATACTATGCAAATATGTGTAAATAAATGAACACATGCGGAAAAACATGAGGGGAGGCAAGTATAATAAATCTTGGCAGATACTTTTAAAATCAAAAGCGCTCCTCAGCAAAGGTTTTACAGCTGAGTTCCAAAGTGTTTGAAAACAAGATTTATAACAATGGAAGTGTTGACACGCAACAGCAATTTGGTACTGCAAATGTATTTCCTTCTTATATGCCTTACAGTCTGGACACTAAGATCCATCTACACTTACTGATAAGGCATGAAAGACCATAGACTTGTCTTCTGGGCCAGCTGTCCCTGCCACCACTTATTATCCCATAGATCAGGCAGGTGAACAGCTGATATAATGAACTGACGTAGTTCAAACAGTATTAACATGAGATCCTTGTTTTGTTTGAAATAGATTAAGGTCTTACATGACCAGACCAGCCAGCAGATCTGGAAAGGCAGCAGCGAATGAACACTTGAGAATGGCACGAAGAGTGACCAGGGAAGGTGCAATTGAGAGTCAGGGAAGTACCCACAGAAATCAGAACTGGAGGCACAGAGAACTCTGTGTATTAGTGAGAGACTGAGCAGGAGAGAAGGATGCACAGGTGCTGGGTAAGGGAGGTCCTAAGGATTTAAACTAGTTCAGAACTTTTTGATGTTGGGCAGTCAGTGGTTTACTCCAGAAAGGGGTTCTTAGATGAAAATACTAATTTCTAGGAAACAGAAGTCACCTCTTTTTGCCTCATGAGCCATGTTCAGACATCAAGACAGTCAAGCTCTCCTCTTCACTATTTGTTTTCTGCTAGCTAGGCTGCTCACTTAGTTTAAAAAAAAAAAAAATCTTTCCTGAATATCTAGTTCTTCCCATGCATTTTGCAGTAAGTCTGGATGCTGGTGACTTCAGCGAGCAGAACCTGTCCATGGAATTTCTTTCAAAAGTTCCCCAGGAATTGTTCCAACATAATTTTAATATTTTAGTTTTGATTTTATTAATGTAAGATTAAAATTCTCTGTGTAACTGAACGAACCCTTCTGCAGTTTTGTTTCTTTCTAATAAGATGACAGGCTCCTAGAGACTTCTGTTATCAAGACACTAAATTACTATAGTTATTAGTGTAGAGATCAATCTATGCTGTAGTCTAAAAAAAAAAGTATACTTACAAAACAGTAGAGCCACCTTCTATGCACTTCCCACCATTTCTGCATTTTATTAAACTGCATGGGGAATCCTGACATTGTCCAACACTACGACCAGAATTGGGGTGACCTTCTGGAGTCCCTGGTGATTTAAACTCTTGATTCATGCTGGTGCGAAATTGAACATCAAAAATGCAACCTCAAAAGTAGAAAGAATAAATAAATGAAATTTAAAGCAGATACAAGAAGTCAAAACAAACCAAACAACTGGACAGTGTCAAGTCTCAATGAATGGACTCCACCAGAATGTCTTCAGTGGATGGGCAATCATATCATCTACAGGAGCTAAAGGTACGCTGGCTACTTTCAGTTCAGACATATGAGTGGATGATCGTAAGTTCCTTCATTTAATGATAGGTAAAACAACAGAGGTAATTTCTCAAGGAATAAACATAATATGAAGTCAGTGACTAAGGAGTAACTAAGTGCAATTTTGTGTTTACACACACATGCTCTTACAGGAATGCATCAATATCAAATAAAAGTGGTCAAAAAAAAAAAAAGCCCAGAAAAAAAGGAGAATAGAGACTAAGAAGTCTGTTTAATGTAAAATATGTAAGAATCCAGAAAACACTGACTAATTTAATGCAGGCAGGGAATGTAGACTTGAATTTCCTTAGGCTAAAAAGGACCCCTTCAGGGAAAGACCCAGATACTCCCCTTCTTAAGTGAATGCTTCAACCCCCAGTACATACGGATCACGCTGCACATGATCACATTTTAAAGTAGGTATATGCTGCACCTGTAGGCCCTTAATCTCAGAAAATAACTCAAAATTTCAATGTGTACTAGTAAGGTAAACACTTTCGGGGCCTATTACTTGGACTATTGTAAGAATATTTTTAGAGATGCTTGAGTGTCAGTGCCTGGATCTATGCCCTAACATTCTTTTAATTTGCTAATACATTGGTATCCCAAGTGCAAAGAGGAGCCAAAACTTCAGAGTGAAGGACAGATGTTCTCTGGCAGCTCATGCTAAGTCCGTGGGCTTTCTGGGGATTGCCTCTTGGGAGAGTCTTTGCTTTTCCTAGTGATGGAACAGGATGGTTAGCCCTACAGGTCTAACTTAATTAATCAGTGTTTCTTAGTCACATTTCCAGATCCACGTACTCATTTATGTATGGCAAAGCTGAAGATTATGCCATATATGATATCTTTTTAGATCAAACCCTAAGTAACTCTTCAAAATATACCTGAACATCCATGTGACTTAAAGTCATATTTAAAGGTAGCCTTAAGCACAATGTCATCTAGATCTATAAATAAATATATCTAATTTTAAACTAGAAACAAAGTTTTAAACCACTTTATTCTAACTAGTACAGTAATGTATTTGGAAATGCTCATGCCTTTCTAAACCTGATTTATAGAATTTAGCTGAGATATTGTAAATTCCCACAGTGCTTGAAATCATGAGAATAGTAGGTATTCAGCAGTGCATACCAGAGGCTCTCTGCTTAATATTAAAAGCATGGAAAGGATATGATATGGAGATTGCAAGTAATCATCACATTGCTTTTTAAAAAAAATTGCTTCATATGAGTTTTTGCATGAGAAAAAGACTTGCACCTGAAAGAGACAATGGCTGCCCAATAATTTTTACAATCACATAATTTGTTTTGAACAAAATGTAAGTAATATTTATAGCAAGATAACTATTTTAACTACAGTTACAACAATGTTAGTAAAAGTAGCTTTCTTAGGCAAGCTTTTTCCATATTAGACACAGTTTATAGTTCTCTATACTGCAACATAACTGGTAATTCAAAAACTCATACTAGGAATTTAAAAATAACCTAGTTTGATGATTATTTGCAGGCTTCATATTATTGCTTCTTTGTTTTTAACAGTGTTGGTTTTAGGCCATCATATGCTTGGTAAATCCTAACTAACGCTTCATTGGTTTATCAGTAGCAGATAAAGCATGTTCTGTTCTCCTGAGTCTTGCTGGAGTGCTAAGAAAAAGCAGCCCAGAGCTCTGTGTAAACAATGGAAAGCACAATGAGTACTCCAGAACTAGTAAGGTTGTCATGGAAAACAAACTGACGTTTGTGTTGATGACTAGTTTAACTGTACCAGCAGAACATCTAGGTTAGAAACAGTTCTCGAGCACTTGTAAACAAAGCATATAGTGGATACAAGAAGTTTTTGGCCCAACTGTATGAGTTCAACTGAGTTTTTAATTTAATTTTCTTATTTCTTCTAATTCTTAGTCGGTGAGATGCAGACGACGGACTCGGAGCAGCAATTTGAGTCTATTGTAGCAAGCACGATACCACCTTCTGCAGAGGGCTGTGCCTTCTTTCTGACCTGAACTCCCTTTGCTCTGCCAGTTCTGGGCCTCTTTTAATGAGAGACTGCCAACTATTCTGAATAGTGGAGAGGTCTTCTGACACAGCCAAGACTGCAAGAGGAATTCAAAAGAAGTTTCTGAATTTGTGAGTTAAACTTGGTTTGATCCTGAAGATCAGAGTTTGATGCAAGTAAGCTGAAATCAGATACAAGACAGTGCACTCACAGAGGATTCTGTCTAGCGACTCCTTTGACCACACTATAAAATAGTCAATGACTATTTTTTTAACTCTCAATTTAATTTATAGCGTTCATCCCAGCCAGAGATCACAAACCACTAAAAAGCCACCAAGGAAAATTCAGATTATAATAAAAAAATACGACTTCATTACTCAGCTTTATTTTTTTTTCCAATATGTCCTTATCATGCAAAGATTTTTTTTTTAAATCTCATTAGTCTCCCTTACCTGCCTGCAAGCACTTGGTACTAATTTGACTGAAAAATACACGAAGCAGGTGTTTTCAAGCAGATGTACTAAACATGCAACAAGAGAACTGACAGAAATAGATAGATAGATAAACTGTGGTCTATCTGAATGCAGTACTGAATTTACACAGTTCTAAAATCCTACCTGTCCTAAAGTCCTTTGCTTTTTCCCTGTTTTTCTTGACTGCTTGTGAGTAATGGGTGTTTGTCTAAAAGAGAATACAGCCCCTACAATGACTACCCAGAGCTGTTCTGAGTTGTGACACAAACACCCAGAGGGACTGTATGAATCATACCAAACTGTGATGCAAGAGGCAACACTGATTAAAAACTGCTTCAGAAGTCACTTTCCTTCTGTAACATCTGTGATGCAGGAACATAAAGAAAAGTAGTCTTTGCCCTGGAAGGCTTGCAATGTATTCTAGCTTACTATGAACAAAAACTTTTACCACAAGGCTATATTTGTATGTATTTGGAACTCAGCTGAGTTCTGGGTTTACTTTATTTTAAAAAGTGACTGCAGTGGCTGGAATTTTATTTACTTCTTTGCAAAATCATTTATATGAAGACACGGTTCTTTCAGTGTGCAATAGGTTCCTCAACAGTTCAGCTCTATGGTAAGTGCTTCATTTGCTTTTTACTCCTCCATTTAATACTATTTGCTGTCAAACAACAGATTTCTTCTATAGCCATACTTTATCCTATTTACGAACAGGACCACAGGAACAATCATTTGCTCCTCCCTCATTTCTAGATGCAAGCCCTGGCTCTCCATTAATTGCTTCTATGGCTAGAGACTGCATCCTGCCATCATGGTAGCACGGATCACCAAGTATCAAAACTTTCTCTCTTTCTCCCTGACACCAGATTTCTCTCTGCCTATCTCAGAGATGTGAGGTCTCAAAATTCAACTGTAACTCCTGGCTTTTTCCAAATAATTATCTATCTCATTTTGTGTAGGTGAGTCAGACCTGAACACGAAGCAGTCAATATTATACTCCATTTGAAATTGTCCATAATGAGGAGGCTGAGTCTCTTTGGCCACAAGACTTGCAGCTACCTAAAAACCACACTGACTTTTTAGAGCAGCAGCAGTATGCTCTGCTACACACCTCAGACAACTCCCAAAGGTCCCTTAATTACACTGTTGTAAGGCAATGAAGAAAAGCTGGACACTTAAGTAAACTACCCCACCACGTTCCCATTTACAAAAGGCTCCTGTAAGCCCACAAGAAGCTACAAATTCAGATGAAGCTCAAAGTTCGAATCACCTCGAACTCCACATGGACCTGGCTGCTTCATCTGAGCTGTAACTTTACTGGTTTCTTCAGCTTCTCACAGAGGCTGAAGGAAGTTTTCTAATGCTCCAGTACCATCAAACATTCTTCAGCCTATCAAAAGAAACTGTAGGTGCTAATCCCCACATTTCCTTCACTTAAAATTCCCAATCTTTTGATTATTAAATTACAGTTTATTAAAGACATTAATTTTCAGTTTCCTTCTCCCCCATGGAAATTACTTGAACAACAACTGCTAAAGGCATGCAGGTAAAGGAGGAAATGGGCTGGAACAGTAGCTGTACGGGGTACAAATCCTAGGTGACTGCACACCGACACTGAGGACAGTTAGTCTGCAGTAGCAGGCTGATCTCAGTATTTCTTGATCCAATAGTGATTGCCTACAAAAGGAGAGGTACACTCTGGTATTAGAAGCCAAATGGTTTTAATAAATCACGTCTTTAAAAGCAGTCAACAGCAGCTTTCAAAAGTCTGAGTGGTTTAATCAACTACGTGCTAGATAAATTTATCTTGACTGTCACTTCCAGAGCTTTTCTGTGGGCTCCCCATAGCTGCAGACTGATTGAAGTAAAATGGTTCAAAATTTTCTTTTTGTTAGTGGTATTGCAGTTCCTACCCTGAAGAAGGGCTACGGAGGTTTGTTTCTGGTCCTGAGGATCCTAAGAGATGAAACTGGGGAGATATCTGAGCTAGAAGAACAAATTAGATGCTGTCTGCATAAGAAAATGTCATAGAAAATTGGTCATAGGGAAGCGTAGCTTCCTTGAAAGTCAATATGCTCTGGAGAACAGAGACAAGCTGCTGCTGGGAACTGGAGCATGGAATAAATTAGCAAATATAGTAGACTTAATACTGTGAATGACAGGGACAAAGAAAGAACTGTTTATGTGCTACACATTTGACAAAAATTTGAGATAGAGACTTCTTCTTAAACAGTAATAAAAATCAGTAAGTAGTGTGGTAACTAACAGAATGTGAATTTTGAATTTTTTTTTTAAGAATATTCATCCTGCATTTGTAGAAATTTGGTCATCATAATACAGTTGCAACATGAGGAAACTGTAAAACTGTCAAAAGGTTTGTAGTGAAGCACCAGAGATTCCTGTTAGTCACCCCTAACATTAATATGTCTATAAAAAAAGCCAGAAGTACTTCACAAATACTGACACTATTGTAATACTTGCATAGACATTATGTTTTATGACATGCCAATTTGCAAGCTGTTAAGAAGCTATGACAAGTGTAACTATTCAATCCATACACCCTGAAAAGACAGAGACAGATGAAACGTTAATTGATATGACTTTCTGAGTGAAAAGTTGATCACAGGATAAGAAATTGATTTTGAGGAAGTTTCTGTGTAAGAAGAAAAAGTAAGGCGATGGCTAGAAAATAGGCAGTTATGTAGTCTTAGTGGAAATGGAGTGTAGTAGTGTATGAAAGTGAGTTTTATTGCTATGCTTGTCTTTCATAATGTGTCCCCAATTTTATAATTGAGAACCCAAACTTTGCTCTGCTATGGCAAAATGTTTTGTTTTCATTTGAAAGGCTTTCCAGTGCTTGAAATAAATTGAAGTTTACCTCACAAATATTGAGCACATTATTTCTGTGGAAGTAAGGAATGCAAATAAAGAAGTGTTATGAATAAAACCTTTGCTTCATTGCTGATATGTTAGGAGCTGAATTAAGATTTCTACAGAGCTTCAGATATCAATTTTGAGGTAGGAATTATTATCTGTTAGATAAATAGCTGAAATATTCCTAACAGGAATAGAGATGATCTAGAGATCTGGATCATCATGTCAGGAAAAAAAAAATCAGATTTCATGATGTCCTATCAGAAAGAATCTTTCAGCACGAAAACTATTATCCAAACCAGCACTGCCAGTGACAACGGTACTTTACCACAGAGAAGTCCAAAAGGAGTGATGCTGTAGAATAGGGACAGATAGGAAGAAATTACATCATGGCAAACTCCCATTTTTATCAGAAACAGAAAGTATTAAAAATATTTAGCAAAGCCTGTCTTTGCATCATGTTTCCTAGTTATCGTACTGAAATAATGAAAAAGTCACAGGAATCTCAGCCAAGGAGATTCTAGTTTGTTTCCTCATAAGACAGTGATTTTAGACCTTTGTTTCACAGGCAACTGAAACAATCTGATACATGTTATAAAAGGAATTGAAAACAGTATGATCTTTACCTTGAAAGCCGTTCTTAAATCTGGATCCCTCTGGTAGGAGTTCTGGAGTATACTCGCGATAGCCTCCTAAATAAAACTGACTGAAGACATTGAGTCCAACCAGTCTCCCAGGAGAAGTGGCAGTTTTATTCTTCTGATCATCCACCTTTCAATGAAACATTTATATTTGTTACAACAAAGGAATTTACCTTATTTGGGAACTACTAATAAAGACAGTTCTCCAAACTTAACGGGGAGACACAAAAGTAATTTTTAAACTTTCCATATAAAGCATGAAAAAAAAGAACACTTTCATTTAACAGTTATCCTTCTAAAGGAAATAATTTCTTACCTTCAGCCAGCCTTTTTGGAGATATCTGCCAAGATGGATAACATGAATATTGAGTGTCAGATCAAGTGGTTTACTAACGATTGTTGCTGTGCCAGAACCTAGATTATATCTATATACTACTCTGCCATTATGGAGGCCTAACACCAAGAAATCATCTCCATTCAGTCCTGAAAAGACAAAAATAGAATAACTACTTATTCCAGGATTTAGTGAATACTGATGCATAAGATATTCTCCAAATCTACTGAAAATATATCAGTTTAGGAAAATTTCAGTGAGGAAGGTTTTAAGTTTATTTTTAATATTCTCTGTTTAACTTGTCATACTATTTAAAGTATTCTTGCAAATTTAAAATAGAAACTGCAGAGATTTTGTACATATTTACAGGCTTTTTGAAGGAAGTCCTTTTCACACTAGAGTAGGTTAGTGACATCCACAAAATCTGTTAAGCTGGATGGATTTAGCAGTCATTGCTGTTCCCTCCCCCTGCAACATGAATAAATTCTCAACTTGCTCCAAAATATTAAAAAAAAGGAAAATTGAAATTCCAAGTGCATGTGAGAATAGCTCATGACTTAATTCTATTCCAGTATGCTTTCAGCTTTCATGGTAGGTACTTCAACAGCCTCAAAACTTGAGGGCACCTGCTGTTTTGAGGTAAGGGGAGCAACAGGGATACGAGTCAGAGGAAGCTCTAGGAGCTTCTGTCAAGATCAATCAGCTGCCCTTAACCCAAGAGTGCCTGGAGACTTTATTGCAGCTGCCCCTGATTAGAGTGGCTCTGAAGTTTCTCTGCTCAGAACAGCTATATGCTTTCATTCTCTGAAGTCTTAAACTTTCACCTTAGAACTTATTAATTTGAAAATTTGCAGTAAATAATTTAATTTCTTTACATTTAGGACTGCATGCTGTAAGTGTAGTCTGTGCTTTTCAGGTACTATGCAATAAAATCTCATTTGAAAGATTTTAAGTCTGACATAAAGCCTATGAATAAGTATTAAATTCCTGGACCCATTCCTGGTCACCCAAGTAAATGAATTTTTACACTGGCATCTTTGAAGATATTTCAATCCCTCTTCTCAAGTAGGCAAGATTGGAACCACCATTAGTTAGAGAAAACAGGATTCTTAGAGAAAACAAGGACAACTTGTTTCTTTTTACAAACCTCAGCCTGTCTTTTGCACATATTCTTAGTATGGTAAAAGAACTGGGATATAAACATTGGTAAAAGGTAAGAATGTTCTCAGTCTTGGATTAGGATGTCCTGAATTGAAATTCAAAGCCAACAATTTCTTTTTACAACTCTCCCATGAATTCAGGCAATTCAGTGTTCAGTTTCATGCCTGTAAACTTACTTGATATTTTCTTCTGTTTAATAAGGCTATCTCATTTTGTATTTGTTTTAGGGAAGGTCTCTTCCTATTTGTTCTTGCAGTGTCATACGGTGGCCCTCATTTCAAATGTATGTCTTGATGCTCCTGCCCCATGTGCATGGGGAGCTTGCTTCATTTACAAAAGATAAAGTGGGTTTTTCCCCAGAAGAAGCAATGATACATGTATCTCATCCTCCTCCTGAAGCTCTGCCTATTGCTGTTTCACAGCTGAAACTGCCATATTTCCCTTATCTCATATGCTGTAAATGAACATGCTCCATTAGCAATGTGGGAATTGGGGGGAACAGCTCTCTGCTTTTTCTATGTAGAATTTTGATTTTTCTATAGAGTTACTATTTTGATGCTACATTCCAAAGAATTGAATACACAGCCCCTGTAGAAAATGTGCAGTTACATTCAGTTGAATAGAGCACAAACACTGTTCATTTTTATTACAATGATTTGTTCACAACTGAATGAAACCCCATTGCCTTCAGTTACACTGACACATTACCAGTGAAGGACTTCCAAACTGAAAATAACAATTATTTTAAAATCATTACCAAAGTTTCTATTTTCAGCAGTGTACACAATGTACTTAGGTGATATGGCCTGCAAAACTAGGGGAGGCACATTAAAGACAAAGGGTTATTAAAATATTTTCTGAATTTTTAAAATGCTTTCTTGGAAATGAAGTGCATAAAATAAATACAACTGTGTCAGCATTCTACAAAATCAACCTCATGGTGAAGATAATGTTAATTAATAGTCTGCATAAACAGCTTTTAACCGTTTTGTTGCTTTTGATTCTTTTGTCTTACTCCTTGCCTGTACCAAGAACAGAAAGGAAAACAGACTCTCAAGTAGGCTTCAAAGAAACAAGGCCTTCTTAAATTCACATTCTTTTTGTGATTTCTGATCCACTTATTTAGGGATTCAGTAAGGGCTGATTTCTACTTATGCATTAACCTTACAATAGTATAATTTTATTGACACTAATATAACTGCAAATAGAATAAGACCTCAAACGTTTTAACATTTTACGCTTTCAAGATTATAAGTTAAGTGACTTAAATATCTTAGCTATGAAAACCAGCAGTGGTTATTTTGTAGAGTATATACTAATAGATGGATTTCAGAGAGGAAAAATTTCCCACTTTTTCTGCTTTTGTATCTGTTAGGAGCTCTAAAGTTATTTGTTACCGAAGCTTCTCTGGTTAGAACAGCTTTAATTCTCTGAAGTCTTCTTAAACTTTAAGTTTAGAACTAATTTATTTGAAAATATGAAGTAAATTATTTCTTTACATTTAGGACTACATACGCTACCACCAGCAGAAATCCTTCAAAAGAAAGGGTTTTTTTTTTGGGGGGTGGAACAAGCACAGTACCTTTTTATTGCAAGAGGGTAGCAAATGAAACTTGGAATTATCTGTTTTAAACTATTTTTTACTGATTTGTATTTTAACCCTGCAGCTGTTGAAAAAGGACATTTTCATACATAGCAGTTTTAAGTATCTTGCAGCACAGGACCACAGGAAACATCCTTTAAAAATAATTTACACTGAGAGTAAATGTTTGCTATGTATAACTAATCTCATGCTTGAGTTGTGAACAGCACACTCAGCAGCAGTTTCCTCTTTTCACATGTGTACTTTTTGAAACCATCAGTGTCTTAGTGCTTTTAATTTTTAAGACCCTTCTGCTCACTGTTTTTCTATTTCCTGAAAATAATTTTTTTTCTAGTCAAGCGAGTAATATAGGTTTTCTCCTTTCAGCCCCCGCTGCCAGCACTGAGCACCTGCATCGAGTACACATATAGACAGTGGTAACTTTTCTCCTGGCCTGAGGGAACAGGAGATGTTTTTGAAATATTCCAACCCAAGCCAAGGGCCAGTCATAGCCCCAAGACTTAAAAAAGAGTACATGTCCACTATGATGAGGGGAAATTGAGAGTACTGTTAGTCTGACGACTGTGAGAGATTTAGTTTTAAGTGAGATATTAGAATAAGGGTGACTTTTGATTTATAAGCTTTGTAGGAGTAAGAGGAAGATGATATTATACATCTCTGCGTTAGACAGCATTTGATAGCACCTCACAAGAGGTTAGCTATGATCAATGTCCGTGGTTTAGGCAGAGATGACAGTGGATGGGCATCAGATAGGGTACTGCAAGAGAATGCTAATTATGAGAAATGGGATGAAATGGAGAAAGGAGAAAATGTAAATGGAATATTAAAAATACTTCCTTACAGCAACAGTACAGGCTGTGAAAAACCTCATGCTCCTCATAGTGAGAGAATTATTGCTTTCTACTTGGTAAAAGCAAATTGTTAGAACAGCAGCATCTTGGTAAAATAAGCAAAGTACACTTGGTAAGAAAAAATTGCTTTGTGGTAATTAAAACAGGGGTTACTCAGTCTCCTGAACCATTTAAACACACAAAACTGCTACAAGTGCCTCATCTTTTTTCTCAGCCTTGCCGACAGCTGGTGCTCAGCTATCCACCCATCATTTGACATGGGGCTGCAGAAAAGCATTATTACTGTATGGCAGTGTTCATGGAAAAACTGATATGCAACACAATAAAAAGCCAGGTTTCCGTCTGACAACTGCATAATAAGACTAGAATGTTAGTACTCTGGTTAATAAAAATGACACTGGTAAGAATTGTTTTTACTCATTTCAGTTAAATACCTTTGCAAGACTTGACATTACAAGGTACACCCTGCAGGCAGGCTTAGTGCGATATATCTGTTTTATTTTCAATCAATTTTTAAAAAATTCTCTTTTGATAATCGTAACTGAAAAAAAAATCAGATTATTTTGCACCATTGTTGCTCTACATTTCATATTTGTATTTTTTCTGTCCTGAGTAAAGACAGTGGGCAGATTGGTATAATTTTTATTTGGTTACATTTCCTACAATTTCTGTACTGACAGTTTGAAATTTAGTTCCCAAGATTGCAGAAACATGTCTGAATGTGGTGGTTCATTCTTGTTATTGAAAAGAATGTTCTAATGATTCATTTGTGTTTGTATGACAAAAGACCTATGTATTATTGTTATAAAAAATTAATGATGGGGACACTGGCTTCTGAAAGCTGCTTTCTGAATGACTAGATGGAAATGGTTTAGATAATGTCAACCCCATGCACCATTTCTACTTGGCTAGCTGAAAAAGAAAGACAGTATTTCCTCCACCCACAACAATAAATAATTAGTAAGTGAAAGAAAAAACTACCTGGGAGTGAGCTGTGATAGCAAGTGAAAAGAAAAGCTGCCTGAGAGTGAATGGCAACTGTCGCAGGAGTAAAATGTGCCATGAGTGGTGTTAGACCTGGATGCAGTTAAAGTAGTGTTGAATATAGTTCAGTCAGCAGGATCAGCCAGGCCTGGCCATATTTTGCTGAAGTTTGGAAAAAAACTCAGCAAAGTCTGGTTCACACACAGACAGAGGCAGAGCAAAGTTTTGAGTTTGAATACATTCACATTGGTTTAACACTTATTTGCGTTAGGCATGCCCCAAATTCATTTTTAATAATGCAGTTTGGGACTTCAGTATCTTCAAACTGCCAATAATAATTTATCCCCTTTCACCTTTCTGAAGTATTAATTTTCTGATGCTGTTCAGCATAAGCGTAGGTTATCCGTAAGGTGGAACTTGGCCGATATGGGCCGTATCTGCCAAACTCATCTACTGTGGCAGTAGAGACTTATATCTGTGTACCTAAATCACTCTCCTACTGTGATTGGTTTAGGCCTAAAGACACATCACCGAGCCTCTCTCCTAGGCTTCAACAATCCCGTAGGACAGCTCCAAATCCAAAGGTTACCTCATGCTCCAATTACAGAAACAATTAAGGTAAAAATAAATAATATGGTTCCTGTAATGTATTAAGTATAACGTAGTTTCTACCCTGATTACTTTAAGTCTGCATTAACATTTCATTACATTTTTCTCAACTTTCATCAATATTATGGAACCTGTGTGGACAGTAATGCTAAGATGGACAGAACACAAGCAGTATTACTATTTCACCCTGTTTCAATGCTGAGGCCATATCAGCCTGCCACAGCGGGTGCTGTAAAGAGATACCTAAAGTATTGCTACAATCTTAGTGCAAATGTTGTAAGTAGATTCGTACAACCTGCTTCTTAGCTGTGTTAATCAGGTCAAGTTGAATACTTTGCTATATAGGTTGTAGCACAACTTATTCATAACTAGCTTGGGTTAACTCGCATTGAGTTATCTCAGGGGCTAGGGTCTCATATTTCACATAAATAACACAGAGTCCAATTCCGGCTGCTACAGAGTTAGATTTCAGTGTTAAGAGTCCTGTGGGCCATGGAAGTGCAGCCACTGTGACGAGCAGCGACTCAAGGCTGCTCCTGTAGCAGGTCATTTGAGGACACAGGAAGAAAAAATGGCAGGGTGGCTGTGGCATGTTGGATGGATGGACTGATTTTACAATAAAGTATCCCTGGAAGAAGACCTGAGGCAGCATCTATGCCAATGAAATAAATGTAATCAATAATGAAATTTATGTTTACAACTGAAAAGAAAACCTTACTCTTCTGGTTTCCATTTATTTTGTTCAGAAATATGCTACCTCAAGCGCCAGATTAACTATTGGCTTTAATTACTGGAAGCAGTTATACTTCTCTTTAATGAAAAGAAACATTTATACAATCTGATTGTTTACTGTGTGTATACAAAACAACCAAGTATTGAAGAGATTATTTTCCTCCTAATGAAATTATATGCCAAAAAGAATTAAGAAAAAGCTGTGTATATTTTTATCCTACTTGTTTAATGAACATTTGAAAGCCTCTAAGGATAGGTAATAAAAATAAAGCTTACCTTGGCCCTTCTGTCCAGTGAAAAAAATCAAGTTGTCTTGTAAAGCTGAGTGGTAGTTTGCCAACTGAAATTTCAAGCGGAATTCATAGTAGAAGGTGATATTTAGGATTGTAGAATAAGCTAGGAATGAGGTATACCCAAAGACATCTGTGCCACTGAAACTGGGTTGACTAATATTAACAGCTAGATTAAAAAAAAGAAATTCAGTGTTAGGGCAAATTCTTTAATATAAGTACTTGCAACTTCTATTGAAGAGGTTGCTTTAGAACTTAAAAACAAATAAATAATACTGATAATTTAATATGTTGCAATATTTTACACACATGCAAATATAGTTTTGCTTTTTTTTTCTGAGTGTATTCTATTTTCCAGCTTTTGTAAACAGGCTTCTTACACAACTGAATTATTGGCAGCTACTGCCATCTCCTGGATTCTTGATAGCATTGTTACAAAGAGAAGTACACTGCAATATTTACTCGAAACTCAGATAGACAAAAGAAAACATACAAAGAAATAATCCTGTTAAAAGAAATACCATCTCTGACACACATCTGAGTGAAAGTGTGTACAAGGATATACTGAAGAGGTTAAGGAATAATAATTCTTCGCAGGTATAATAATCAAAAGAGACATCATAAAAAGATGAATTTGCAGCACAGTGAATAGGACTTACATGAATTATATTCACATTATTTGCTCCATCATTTGGACTGTCTGAATAGTCAGGAATTGAGTATCCAAAAATGTATAATTTATAGTACTGACAAAGTATTTAACCTTTTTTCACTGTCATGTAGATTCAATTTAACGAAAATTCCTTTATGTTGGGTACTGCCCAAGCAAAGCACGTAGCTTTTTCTAAAATATACTCCTGCTTCCTCCAAAGCTGTGAAGGCTATAATTCATTCTAATGCCCTCCGGTTTTGTTACACAGAAATTAATAATCTATACTGAGAAAATCTATGGGATTAAAAAAGCAAATAGAAAGCAAATAAAATCAAGTCTATACACATAGCTCTGCTAGAAGCAGTCAATAGAGCATTGGTACTAAGCACTCACACGGCCCCAAGGGCTGCTTGTTGGAGCTGAGTAGCCAGGCTGAGGTAGTCAATTCTTGTAGTCGATGCTCAGAGCAGAGATAACACAACGCTTGTATTGATAATATGGTTTAGTGAAAAATAGGATAGAGAGGAAAAATAGCTGAGTAAAGCTTAATCCTGACAAACTGGGTACGGGGCTAGATTTAAAAGATTCAAGCAATTATCTCCAACCCACCTGTGCACCAAAGGTGACTGGATCCAGCTTTACCAATGAAGGCAGTAGGAGGAATTGGGTGAGAAAGGAATACGTAGCTGCACCATGTACAAACCAGGCTGGGAAGTGCTAGTAAAGAATTTATAAGCTTTCTCAAGTAAATCTATGTTAGCCTAAGTACCTTTAAGTTTCTGGTCCTAAACACTTAGAGTGTAGAAGAAGCAATCACACATAATTGTAGAAACTATACCGCCATCTCTGGTTTGTCGCATCTGTTTCTAAATTTGCGACCTCGGAAACCCGCCATATTGGCACTGAAGTGGCAGACACTGCCTTAGTAGCTGCGTCTGACAAAGGGTGCAGACGTCGGCTCTGACAAACCTTTTCCAGCACAGACAATACAGAGTGTACTGTCCTGTTTATTAAGCACCACTTCACGCATGTGGTACATTATGCCTTGTTCTGTGATCTTAGATGGGAGCCAGGAAATTTCCATATGAAACAGTGGTTTTGTTGTAATTAGAAGAAAATTGGCAATAAGCTTGTTCTCAACCTAGTTTGACTGAACATAACCTCAGGTCTCAGACCTTTGTAAGTCATGTGAGGAAAAAGACAGGTCTCCCATACTTAAATTTGGTATTGGCTGCAGTTCATGAGTATTCCCTCAGATTACCTGAATGTGACTGACAGACGCTCAAATTCTACATTTTTTCCCTCTCAGGAAGCTATGACAGACAGGCAGTTCCTTTAATATGAAGCATTCTTCCTTTATTTCATTTTTTCCTTTGTTTCTTTATTTCTATATATTCAATAAAGCACAAAATATTTAAGACACAATAAAATTTTAAAGTAAAGGAGGCTTTTGTGTTTATTGTCTTTTTCTGCTTGCCTTTATAACGGGAGAGGCAAATTCTAGCATGCACGTCCACAGAGCCAGGTAATTTGGTTTGCTGACAGAGATCACTGAAGAGTCTATTCCTGACAAGTTATTCCCAGAAGGGTAAAACACTTTATATCCAGGACAAAGTGTGCCATTTTCTCAGCTGTTTTCTTGGAGCTTTCTAACTGGGGAGTAATTTTATTGCCTTCCTACTTGCTCCTTTCAGCATTCCCTATAAAGATGGATTTGAATATTGACAAAGGAATGTCCTGCAAAGTGATCTACAACAGTGGGACCTGGATGGTAGGAGGATGCTACTCCCACTGACCAGGTGCACAACATACAGGAAATTGTTGTATATCCATATTCTTAGATTATAACTGCGTACCAGTGTCAATTTCACTGCAGTTTTGACAACACCCTAGAAGAAAAGGCTCAAAGAGCTCAATTTATACTTTCAACTAAAACCATATCTCATTTAAGCAAGAACAGTTTTGGCCCATGAGCTGGGGTGCAGCAAATTTGGGGCTACTGAGACAAGACTCAGCTTTTCTCTGTGCAGTTTCTTGTGTAACCGAGTGATAGATTTACTGGGTACAGGTTTTGTTGAAGTCACGACAAAACTTTGTTGACAACAGAACTGCTCCTATTAAGGGTTATTTAAAAAAAACATTTATCTTTAAATATCTTTACTTAAAATGAAGGGCATGTGGCTAGTCTTTTAAGAAGGCAGAAGTATGAACTGACCTTTGTAAATTAAATAGATTATCCAAAATTAGTTTAGCAAGTTTACTGTTGTAAGAAGTTGCTATCATTTGACTCTGGAGACTAGTATTACCATTTATATATGGCCTGTGATACTACATATGGCCTGGGCTCCCCACAGTACTGGAAAGGTTGGCCATTCTGTCTTAGATTGTGGTTTTGCCTATTGTTTCTTCCAGCTTTTAGGATAAAGTCTAAGAAAACAGGCTTGAGAGAAAAATGACCAGGCTAGATTGATGATGAAATTTTATAGCAATAAATTAACAGAGAATGGTATAGAAAGATACGCAGTTTTATTAAAAATGTTAATACCAGTAAATAGAGACAGCAGTACTCAGAGTCTGCAAACAGGTTGTGTATGTTGTGTATGCTATATTTGGTCAACTGTCAGATGTCAA
The DNA here is from genome assembly GCF_036417535.1 of Chlamydotis macqueenii. Classification (NCBI taxonomy): domain Eukaryota; kingdom Metazoa; phylum Chordata; class Aves; order Otidiformes; family Otididae; genus Chlamydotis; species Chlamydotis macqueenii. The sequence continues at coordinate 28,927,741 of NC_141558.1, forward strand.
AATCTTGACACTGTTGAGCAGGCTTGAAATGCTTCTTAGAGATACTAGTTTGGAGTCACCTCAGTGATAGTCCAAGTTCAAAACATTTTAGACAGAAGTGACATGTCTTGAAGAATATTGTGCAAAGTCCTGAGGAAGATGTATCAGAGAACATCAATGTGACATGTTAGTTAAGAGTCCCTGAAGGCAGGACAGCTATTTATGAGAGTACCCTGGATGAATGGCCTACATTCATGATCCTTAACATGGGTGCACCCTGAATGAACACCTATTTGAAGACAAGAAGATGGGAGCTCTATCTTCAACCCAAAACACGATAAATATTGTTTTGGACCTTTACCTCCTTTACCTACACTGCAATTTTACCTACAGTTTAGCAGAGCAAGAATTACACTCTGCTTTCAAGATCTCCATATGGGGAAAGCTTACACATAATCACACCTTCTGCACTCTCACAAAAAATCTGGTATGTAATAATTTTTTGCTATATTGCAATATAATAACATTTTATTTCACATTGGTGTTTAATAATGGTTACACTTTTTCATTTCACAGTATTGCTTATTTATTTTTATTGTATTTAAATTTATTTACTATAGGAAAGAGGCATATGTAGGTCCTAAGCCTCCCACTCATTAGAAGCAGTCTCCACATATACAAAAGGGGTGGCAGTCATCTGACCAAATGAAGGCATCTGTGGTATAGATGTCTACATAACAACTGACTACCTAAGGCTGTAGGTTATGTCAGTGGAAAAATTAAGCACGTTTACGATGCAGTGCCTTTCATATAAAACACCTACCTTATACAGGTCACATGAACAGTATTCTAAAATGCTTATTTCATTCCACCAATTACAAAAGTAGCATTGGGTTGTAAGTCAGAATTAAGTATTATAGACCTCTGAAGTTAGTTAGGTGGGATGAAGCCCATCTTCTCTACATCCTAAACTCCTTCCTATTCTGCATGTTCTTTGTCTCTGGTCTTCATTGACATAGAAGCTAAATGATTTAGAAATTTTGAACTCATTCTCTGTGAAATAAAGGAAACATTTTTTTTTCTAACTTTAAGCAATGGGAACTATATGGCACTCAGAAACTAAATTATTTGCACAAAGTTGCACACAAAGTCTGGTGTGGATTGAAGAATTGAGTACAGATCTCTGAACTTCAGGTTAGAGCACAGTCACTAAACATTCTTTGCAAATTGACCTTTTAATTTCTCACCCATGGATGTCTGAGCCCCTTTCAAAACACCTGAGAAGCAGTCTTGAAAAATAATGTCCATCTTTGACTACCTGAGCATCTGCTCTCAGCTCTTTATGGTCTTTTCATCCAGTTCTAACTGTACATTTTGATGGGGCCACAAGGTACATTCAACAACATACCCAGCATTGTAGGGGCTTAAGATACTCCTGCCATGCAATAGGTTCCAGATGTGGTAACAGACACCACCAGCCAACAGCTTTTGGGATAAACAATTTATCTCAGAATAACAGCACAGTAATGAATAAAATTCAGTAGTACAACTACCCAAGTCAAAACAATAATAAATCCAGTAAATCACTAATGGAGGGCTAAAAATATCTGGGCACACAAAGATTTACTTAACAGTGGTTATCAGGGAGGCTGGGAGGAAGCAGGGCGTGTCTTCTTCTCCACATGAGCAACTCAGACCCACTGATGGGTTTGGGGAATTTCAAATTCCCCAGTTGGACTGTCCTTTTTTATTGCTGACTCATGGAAGCACTGCACTACCTGCACTTGCTAACTAGCGGTCACACCCCACCCCTGCTCCCCTCTGTGCTTGTCCTCCCCTGTGTGTGCAAGGTGCTTCGATGCTACCGGCAAGGGTGTATGACCAACATACGGAGCTCTATCTACATAAGGCATGTGGTCACCAAATGGAGAAATATTATATATGGCAACAGGAGCCCCACAGGCACATTTTATGAAAACCATTATACCTTATTTTGAGTTTACTTCTTCACAGTTTTCTCCATAGTCTTGAAACAGTTTCTCACACCTAGCAAAAGTCAGATGCAGTATCTAATTAACTGCCCCTATCCTTAGCAGGCAGCTACATGCAGTAAATGTTTGTAAATAGTTCTCGTTACGCTGGTCTCTGGAGAGGAAAATGTATTTAGAAATGTTAATTAATCCTGAGTCAAAAACTTTTTTTTCTAGCTAAACCAATATCTAGCTTGAACCATCCAAGCTGATTTCCACACTTGCTCTTGCAATGTACAATCTGAAGTGGTAAAGAACACGGAAGTGTCCCAATGGCTCTGTTAATGAACCGTGCAAAAACACACTCCACATTAACTCTGTGGCTAAAACACACACTGCTCTGACAGAGTACTAAAGCCTTTTATCAACTTTTTGTCCTTGATCTTGTCCTGTGTCTCTCTGTCAGTCCTATGCCATTCATCATCGTTCTCTTGTGCATTCCCAGTACTGAACAAGTAATAAGGTATGATATGTTCCATTGCCTCACAAAAAAATAATGACAAATTATCCTATTATATAAATATATTAATATGGTTGGGTACCTATTTCCCTAACATTGTACATCTTATCAGAGGTAAGCATAAAAGTGGGAGGTAAAAAATAAGCAACTATAGTTTGAAAAAAATCTTAACAAAGAGGGGAGAATAAAGCAACAAAGAAGAAAGAGAATAATGGTTTCATTATCTCTGAATTTTCTGTTATGAGATAAAATTAATATTCCTTTCAGGTGTTCGCTGACAATACATCTTGAACCACAGCTTTACAAAACATGGCAAAAAACAAGACAGATGAATGGGACAGAAAGAGATGAAGACTTCAGGCTACAGAATTACAATCAGATAATACAATTTTTTATATTATCACTGACTAACTGTGAATAGTTATCAACTCAGTGTCTGGCTCCAGGATCAGCAGCTGTATACACTGTAGGATGAGTATTATTCAGTTCTCCCAAATACCAGCTCATGTATTTGCAAAGGCAATATTGAAAAAGGAATGGAAATTACTACCAAATATTGTATTTTCCAGTCTTTCAAGCTGTACAAAATTCTTCAGAAAAACACCCTTTGTCATCACAAAATTCTGCACCCACTGTTTCTTTATTGGTTTGCAGTATAGCTCTTAATAAACCAAAACTTGCTCTTAAGGACAGAAATACTAATGAACTGAGTGCAAAATGTTTTCTTAGCTGAGTTTAGAAAAATTATTTTAAAAGCAGCTTCTTTTACTCGTCATATTTCTAATGAAGCAGCAAGAAGGTTAGATGTCTGCTCCTGATAGAAGCAGCTCGCTTAGCAAAGCTATTTTAAGAAAACTACAAGTGCATTTCTATAAATTCCTATATATTTACAATCACCATTTTTAAATGCAGATTTGCATGCAGACCTCTTGCACAAGGTTCTGGTAGGAACCTCTCTCTGTGCATTGCAGTATATTAGAAAGTATTAGATCAGGGATTGCAGGCTGACTGGTGAAGGGAGAAGAACTTGCTGCTGCAACTCCCCTATCCTTTGTGCCTGGAAAGACACAGCAAGATGGAGAGGACAGGGAGCTACCCAGGGACGAATCATGGAAATGAGGTGGAAGGCCTGCTGTACGGACATGTAATATACGTAGCATAATTTGGGAAGGAGAGGCAAGATGAGGGAGCTAAGGTGGCATTTAGTAGACATGTTTTCATAGCTCTGTATTAAAGTTATTTTCTTTAACTGATTTTCTTCAATGAAAACTTTGGAAAGTGCCAGGAGGAAAAGAAAAGGGATGCTGGAGCTGCAGGGTGGTGCAGTGCCAGCTGAGAGTTCAAGGCTGCAGTAGAAGACTCTTCACGTCTGGAAGATTATTGTATGAGGAGTTAGTGATCCACGCAATGGGTAATTCAGGTGTATGCCTTCTCATCCCCATCCTCAGTAAATACTTAGGTATTCTTTTTGCTTGTCTTGTGGTATCAGTAGTCATGGGTCATATGAGCCCTATTAGCTTAGCTTATTTCTGTAATCACAGAATCATAGAATGGTTTGGGTTGGAAGGGACCTTTAAAGGTCATCTAGTCCAACCCCCCTGCAAGGAGCAGGGACATCTTCCACTAGACGAGGTTGCTCTGAGTGTGACCATCCAGCCATTTCCTTACCCATCAAGCGGTCCATCTGTCAAATCCATGTCTCTCCAGTTTAGAGACAAGGATGTGTGTGGGACAGTGTCAAATGCTTTGCACAAGTCCAGGTAGACGATATCAGTTGCTCTTCCCTTTATCTACCAATGCTGTAACAGCACTGTAGAAGACCACCGAATTTGTCAGGCCCAATTGGGCCTTAGTGAAGCCATGTTGGCTGTCACCAATCAGCTCCTTATTTTCCATGTGCCTTAGCATAGTTTCCAGGAGGATCTGCTCCATGATCTTGCCAGACATAGAGGTGACTGGCCTGTAGTTCCTCAGGTCTTCTTTTTTTCCCTTTTTAAGAATGGGCGTTATGTTTCTCATTTTCCATTCAGTGGGCATCCCTCCGGACTGGCACAACTTCTCAAATATGATGGATAGTGGCTTAGCAACTTCCTCTGCCAGTTCCCTCAGGACACGCAAACACATCTCATCAGGTCCCATAGACTTGTGCACCTCCTTGGAATGTCTCAAACACGATTTTCTCCTACAGCGGGCAGTTCATTATTCTCTCAGTCCTTGTCTTTCCCTTCTGCTTTTGGGCAGTGTGGCTAGAGCACTTACCTGTGAAGACTGAGGCAAAAAGATCATCAAGTAGCTCAGCCTTCTCTATGTCTTGGGTAACCAGGTCTTCTGTTTCCTTCCAGAGATAGCTCAGATTTTCCATCATCTTGCTTTTATCCCCAGTGTACCTATAAAAGCTTTTCTTATTGCCCGTGATGTCCCTGGCCAGATTCAATTTTATCAGGGCTTCGGCTTTCTTAACCTCATCCCTGGCTGCTTGTACAATTTCTCTGTATTTCTCCCACACTACCTGCCCTTGTTTCCACCCTCTGTAGGCTTCCCTTATGTGTTTGAGTTGGTACAGGAGCTCCTTGTTCCTCCATGCAGATCGTCTGATGTTTTTGCCCAACCTCCTCTTTGTTGGGATACATCACTCCTGAGCTCGGAGGAGGTGATCCTCGAATATTAACTAGCTTTCCTGGGCCCCTCTTCCCTCCAGGGCTTTATCCCATGGTACTCTGCCAAGCAGATCCCTGAAGAGGCCAAAGTCTGCTCTCCTGAAATCCAGGGTAGTGAGCTTGCTGTGCGCCCTCCTCACTGGCCTAAGAATCTTGAACTCCACCATCTCACAGTCCCTGCAGCCAAGGGTGTCCTTGAGCTCCACATTTCCCACCAGCCTCTCCTTGCTGGTGAGAACAAGGTCCAACATAGCACCTCTCCTTGTTGGCTCCTCTGTCACTTGGAGAAGGAAGTTACATTCCACAGATTCCAGGAACCTCCTGGATTGCTTGTGCCCTCCAACAGACATTGGGGTGGCTGAAGTCCCCCATGATGACCAGGGCTTGTGATCATGAGGCTGCTCCTGTCTGTCTATAGAAGGCCTCATCTGCTCAGTCTTCCTGGTGAAGCGGCCTGTAGCAGACCCTCACTATAATGTTGCCTGTCCCTGCCCTCCCTTTAATCCTGACCCATAACCTCTTGGTCAGCTCCTCTTCCATCCCCAGGCAGAGCTCCATGCACTCCAGCTGGTAGTTGACATAGAGGGCAACACTCCCTCCTCATCTCCCCTGCCTGTCCTTCCTAAAGAGCCTGTATTCCTCCATTCCAACAGTTCAGCCATAGGAGCCATCCTACCATGTCTCCATGATATCAATAAAGTCATAGCCCTGCAGGTATGTGCACATTTCTAATGCCTCTTGTGTATTCCCCATGCTACGTGGGTTTGCACAGAGGCATTTAAGTTGGACCCTTAAAAGCTGACTTGCTGACTGGAGAGGCTGGAATCCCTCTGTGCTGCTCGTCAGGTGTTCGCCTGGACTAGGAACAGACTAGTAACTTGTACTTCTGACTTGGAAGCTGTGATGGTTTAGCTTGAATTACCACACAGTTTCTCGCTCACCCTCCCCCTCCCCAGTGGGATGGGGGAGAGAATTGGGAAGGAAGGAGAACTCGTGGGTTGACATGAAGACAATGTAGTAAAATAACACAGGAAAACTACAATAATAACAGAATATAAGGATATTAAAATATACAAAGTGAACAATGTATGTTTTCTCACCACCTGATGTCCCAATGACCAAAACAGCCCGTCCCGAGCAGCGATCACGGAAACAAAACCAACCGGCAAGCAAAGGGAGCCAGCAAGGTAGAGGGAACAATGCCAGCAAAACGAGGGAAAAGGATGGATGTCAGGAAGGCAGACACCTGCCCTGGCCTGCCCCCACTTATATACTGAGCATGACATTTATGGCATGGAATACTCTCTTTGGCCAGTTTGGGTCAATTATTCTGTCTGTCTTTCTCCCAGCTTCCTGCATCTGCAAATTAGCGAGACTTGGAAAGCAGGACGGTGTCCTTGGTCTCATTCACAACAACTCATATCATCAGGGTGTTTATCAACATTCTTCATACACGAAATCCAAAATACACCAGCTACTGAGAGGAAAAATTAACTCCATCCCTGCCAAAACCAGGACAGAAGCTGAGATCTGAAATAATAAAAAACTAGCAATACAGCAGTGACTTTCATATTATTTGTGTGCAAGTGAGTGTGCCTGTGTGTGTTTTGTACAATTTTTATGAGATTCCTCACACTGGAGGGGAGGGGGAAATTAAGGCCCAGGTAATAGCAAATGACCGAGAAAATATTTTTTTTTTAATAGGAAGAAGAGCAACCCTGATCAGCATTCCCCAAAGTCTCTTACCGCTGACCAGAAACCTTACAATGCAGTTTTTTTTTTATCTGAGGAAATGCCCTTTGGGCATCTGCTGTCACTGAACTGCACGATATAGTCTGCAGACCCAAACAACTCTGAAGGTGACATTGTGTGCCAGACATAACTGCACAGAAGCAATTTGCTTGCAGACTGATTTTCACTCTAAAGAGCTTCGAGCAAGTGACTATTCCCACTTCAGCACTTTGAAATGAATTTTATACATGGGGGGAATACATCCTACATAAAACCTGCTGGAATCCTTTGGACTGTGAAGCATGACCATAAATGTTTCTCAGAAGTGTTTCAAAGAATATACTTACAGATTGCTGTGAATGCATGCTGTGGATGATTCTTTTTGGTGTGTGTTTATTAAATACAATGTCACAGTTAGGACTCCATTTCATATTGTTCCATATGTACATATGTGAAAAATATAGTGAAATAAGATAAACACTGAAGCTTGGTCTAAACCACTGAATGACACAATTACTTCTCTTAGCAATGGCCATTCCTTTGAAAGCCTTCTTTTAAATTTACCTTTGTGCTTACAAAGTGCTTGCTCTTGATTCCTGGCTTAACAAAATGCTTCATATTATTCTGAACAGCTACCCAGAAGGGCCTAGTTTCTTGTGTAACATATAATTAACAACAACATCAAGTGTTTAGAAGTCCAGTTGTTAATGTCCGTTCCTGGTGAATGAACCATTTCTGCTTCACTCACATTTATGAGGTCATCACAACTCTGTAGTACAATGATATCCTGATATTTCCTCTTTAAAGTGTCTGCATCTTAGATATCAAAATTCCTGGCCTTACATTTTACAGACCATATCAGTTCCTGTACTGACAAGGGAATGCCCCTAGTCTGTACTTAGATGAAAGTCCTAAAAAAAAAAATAGAAAAAAGAAATAAAAGCTGATTACAGAGATAGTTGCAATGGGGGTTTAGTGTTTGGTTTATTTTTGAGGTACAAGAACAGTGTCCTAAACACAGCTTATTTTGGTGAGATATAACAATCGTATTTTTATTAGTTTGGGCTCATTAAAACTATTTGAAGTGTGGTGATATGGACATGTCTCTAACTGTCTGAGCTCAAGCTTTCTCTTTGGATTGAGCAAGCACCACAGATTTTCACTTAAGTCTTAGATGCTATGAAATGACAAATCTCTCTGAATGACAGGCAGTTCTAGTGCTAACCTAATCCTCGCCTGCATCTAGAATGAGTTGCTGATATGTCTTCCTGACCAACTTTTAAAAGTAGAAAAATCAAATATGTAGTAAGTATTCTAAAAAGCATTTTACAGAAAAAAAAATGCTCATAGCATTGTTAGAGAGCGTGCATTCATTTGATCTGAAATGGTGCTATTTGTGAACACTTTCATTTATCAGAGTGATCATAAATACTGGAAGAGATTTACAATCTGCAAGAAAAACAACACAAGCAACTTTTTACTAAATTACATGTGAAAGGAACTTTATCAGACTAGGGCTTGAATGTTGGCTGCTTTCATACAAAACCACTAAAAACCCAGAGCTCAATAACTGGACTCAGTTTAAATGTTATCGATCCCTCTTTGTACAGCTTAAAATACCCAACTCACGTGGGAGATTGAGACAAGATGCCCATATAGACATAGTCTCTGGTCCAAATTGTTGCATATTGATGCTGTGCATTGCTAAATATTTCCTGTTTTCTATTTTAGTAGTGACTAAATTCTTGTTTCAGGCAACTCCACCCTCCTGAGTTAAAAGTCATGGGGGCATTCAACTCCTCAAATCAACAGTGTTTGGTTACACGATAAATGCTCACCTGCACACCCACAAAGTAGCACAGAGGGACAATGGTAAGTGGAGGAACTCAATTAATACCCTGCCCCAGTTAATCCCAGGCCTATCCCAGAAGCCATCAGCCAAGCACAAGTCCGTCTCCACAAGCCCAGAGGAGCACAGAGCACAAAGGCAGGCAGGAACTCAAATTAAGGATTCAGATAAAGGGACACTCTGTCTGGGTCTCTTTCAGGACTGTCCCAGGAGACTCTCAGCCCTAGTGTTTGGCTGGAGCACCTTTTGGACAGAGGGGTGTAATGGCCATGGGGTATGGGACACATTATGGGATGCAGGTGAAGACCATTTTGGAATAGCACAGGATTTATGGGATGTTTAAGGGAGGAACCAAAGGTGGAGAGGAGAGAATTAAGTCATTTGGGGTGGAATAAGTGTGGAAAAAGAGTGGGATACAGGGACAAAGAGGGCCAATCACATGTAAATAGTTTGCAGGTCAGCAGGCTTGTCTGGCTTTGTCCTTCACCTGATCAGTGCAACCTATCTTCTCTTCTAACTTATATTATCATCCCCTGTTCCCATTGGCCCATTATACTTTAACTATATAGCTTCTTGAGAGAGATTTCGATATATAATCGTTAACTGGTAGTAATAATACCATGGTCATCTAGTGATAAAAGCAAGGAAAGATGTGTAGTGAGAGATAATGCATTTTATTACATATATTTGGAAAAATGGACGTGCTTTTAGGAAGCTTTTCTTGATGTCTGAAACAAGCATAACATAACTAAGACAAACTCAGAGCAATTGTTCCCAGCCTGCTTAGATTGCAGTATGCTCCATCTGCTTCAGAAATGGAAGAAAAGTCCTTGTTAGTCCCTGGAGCTTGTCTGGTTTTCCATATTTATATAGATTAGTTCAACAGAATTTACCGTCTGTCCTTAAAATTTTGCCTCATTTCTCATATTTATGGTAGCCCTGTACTTCTAGAATCTTGTGCATTCCCCATAAAATTACATATTTTAAACTTGTCATACCAAGCATTTTGGTTTGTGTTTTGTTTTTTTTTTTTTTTTTCCCATTAAATAGTGACAATAGTTCTACTATCACTTCTTTTTACATATTTGTAGAGATTGATGGTGTGATTAGTGTGACTTCCAGCTCTTAACAGCTGGCAACTGGAGCTTTGATATGGGCAAGACCAGTAGCAGTGGGCTTATTTGTGGCTCTGTCCACATCTGTATTTTTCCTTACTTTGTCTTTTGTGAATTGGTACCTCCTATTGGTAGGAGCAGCAATGCTGGCACGAAATCTGCAGTTCTATTTGGTACATTTGCTATATTCATTTTATCAAATAATCACTGTAACATCTTACACATTTCTTTTTGATGAAGACCAACAATTATTTGATAAGCATTTAGGAGAAACAAGATTTTTTTCAGTGTTTCAGACACAAAGTAGCACGCACTTTGTTACTGATATTAATACTAGAGACAATATTATTGTATATCTTAAACGGGAGATGATTTGTTAAAAGTGTGTGTGTCTAGACTTTAAATTTTATGGACCATTTATTTTTAATAAATTTATTATCTAGGCCACTCATTTTCTTTTAGTAAACAATTAAATTTGTCTTCTGTTTCTAATACAATTTACATTGTAATTAGGTAATCTATCATTATCTTCAAATACTGCATCAAGTGTATGGGTTTGATAGTGCTAGGGCTATCCCTAAGCCTGCACCCAGCCTTCCCTGCATTGTGACTCTGTTTCTCCCCTCTTTGTTCAGTTTTAATGTATGTGATAAAAAGGCCTTTTGCATCTCATTTTAAAATTCAATGCAAAGTCCAGTTTAAGCAGACTTTTGTCTGTGCTCAGTTTATTTCTCTTGAAACTCTTAAGACACAATTCAATAAAATAATTTTAAATACTTCAATAATTTTTATATTGTGGGCTTATTGACCCTAGATTTATACTCTGTCCTATGAAGCTGGGTGTTCTTCCCCATTATGCTTGCTTACAGTTATGATCCAGACAGTTTTTCCCTTTCACTCAATAAAACTTCATTCTTTCTGTGCTTTCAAAGCCTTTAGCTCCGTAGTCTAATCAAACTAACAAATTTATGTACTTTCTCTCAATTTTGACTCTCTCAATTTTTAATAAGACTGTCAATTTAGAGACAGCTAACAACAAAGAACTGCAGAAAAGCCTCATTGAACGACTACAGAGAAAAAACTTTAGATGGTACTCTGTGTTGACAGATGTAAATTGAGGTAGGTTACAGAAACAGTCCTAGCCTTAGATGCAGAATGGCGGGCTCTGAACTCACCATCAACGTTCAAAGAAAGAGGTGTTAGGAATTTTAATAAGCAGTTTCATAAAAATGTCAGTGTACTCATAAAAGGAAATAGAATGTAAGAAATAGTTAAGAAAAGGACAGAGAGTACAGAAAAATGTCAAACACCACTGTATAATGCAGTGGCATTATCACACCTTGAATATTGCAGTCAGCTCAGTACCCTCATTTTAAAGAGGATGCAGTGGAACTGAGAAGGAGCAAAGAAAGGCAGCCTGATGACTAAAGATACAGCATGGCTCGTGTCCCAAAAATCATTCAACTTGGACTATTGAGAAATAGTTTTGAGAGGGTTATAACCAGGATATTAAAAAATCAGGAGAGGCATGGAGCAGGTGAAGAGGGAAACATTCCTAAAACATGAAACAACTCTGAAACATCCATTCCAACACAGAAGCGTGAGGCATTAGTGTCATTAGCAACTGGTGCATGTAAGCAAATAAATGGAAATACTTCTGTGCAAAGTATATACTTAAACTCTGGAGCTCTATGCCACAGGATGTTGTATATCAAGTTTACAAGGGCTCAAAGACCAATTAGAGAAGTACATGGAAGAAAAGAAATCTATCAAGGGCTAACCCAGATACCAACCCCAGCACATGAAGCCCCAATGTCTTGTGCTACTGCAAGTTAAGAAAGATTACCAAGAAAATATGATGCATGTTTCATACACTTGCCTACATATTTGTTACTGGCTATCAATTATCAGGATTAGATGAAAACAAGGATAAAAAATAAATGTTCATCTACTGAAAATTTCAGAAATTAAAATTTTAAATGACAATTAGATGTATATGATATTAAGAAAAAGACAATGTAGACTTTGATCAGACCTGAACATTACTTAATATTTATTTTAAAAGGCACTTAATATGCACTGTTGAATCACCTCAGAACCAGTTATTATTTTCTATATGCAAATTTTTCAATCTTGACTTCTTGCTACATTGAGTGTTAGGGGAAAAGAATACCTTAGATGTTCACACACAGGAATTTCTGACCTAGAACAATTGCTACAGTTAATGCTTGAGGAATAAAAGCCCTTCATTTGATAATATTAGTCAAAATGACCTATTTACTTATTAATTTATCTTCATTCTGTCTCCTGTTTCATAGCAAAGCACTTGGTAAATTTTAATTTGTTCCTCTTTTTCACCTGAGAAATTAATTAAATGTTAGCATCTGGTGGTATTTTTACCATCTAGAAAGTATTGTTTATACCCTCCTTTTATTTACAAAATATACAAAATAATGCTTCCCTAAGTAGAGGAAAAATCAAATTAGAGAAGAAATTAATTTCTCCAAAGGATCTCTCAGTCAAATCTATGTCTCAGCTTTTCTCTGGGTAAATTACTAAAACAACAGACACTTCCAGGTATTTCCCAGTTTGTCTACTCTCAGCTTCTTTGATGTCTCTGTCTTCCTTTCTGTTCTGGTTTTGTTAGTGAGGGGGGGCCTACGGTGGTAGCTTCTGTAGGAAACTGCTAGAAGTCGCTCCCCTTTGTTCAGTGGACTCGGCCAGGCCTAGGGTGGACCCACTGCTGGCCAAGGCTGAGCCAATTGGTAGCAGAATGTCCTGTGATAAGGCCTCTGCGATAACATATTTAAGTAGGGGAAAACAGGAAAAAAAAAAAGAAAAAAAGAGAGAAGATGTGAAGCAGCTGAGTGGGGGGCAGAGAGGGGGAGGCGCAAGCCTCATGGGCCTTGCAGGCCTCACCCTCTGGCCTCCCGCCGGGCAGCCGACTGGGCCCAACTCGGCCCAGCCTGGCTGCAAGAAGTGGAAAGGAGATGAGAAGTGAATAAGATGTAAAAAGGATCCTGAGAGGCGTCTGCCAGCCTGTTGTGAGGAACGGCTGCAGACGCCAAGGTCAGTGAAGAAGGAGGGGGAGGAGTAACACTGCTCCTGGCCAAGGTTCCTCTGCAACTCATGGTGAAGACCATGGTGGAGCAGGTTGTCCCCCTGCAGCCCATGGAGGTCCACGGAGGGGCAGAGATCCACCTGCAGCCCGTGGAGGACCCCATGCCGGAGCAGGTGGAGGCCTGAAGGAGGCTGTGGCTTGTGGAGGGCCCACTGGGACAGCTGTTCTAGAGGGACTGCACCCCGTGGAAGAGATGACCCACGCCAGAGCAGTTTCACGAAGGACTGTGCCCCGTGGGAGGGACCCCACGCTGGAGCAGAGGAGGAATGTGAGGAGTTCTTCCCCCGACGATGATACAGCAGCGTAAAACAACGCGTGATGAACTGACCGCGACCCCCATTCCCTTTCCCCCCCGCCCCCGTGCCGCTCGGGAGGGGAAGTTGGTAGAGATAATGTTAAGCCCGGGAAGAGGGAGGGGTGGGGGGAGGTTATCTTGTTCCCTGTCTCATTCTCCTGCTAATTTTAGAAATAAATGAATAGTTTTCCCCAAGTCGAGTCTGTTTTGCCCGTGACGGTAACTTTAAGGATTTCTCACTGACCTTATCTCAAACCTTGAGCCGTTTTTCTTATATCATCTCCTCCTATTCTCTCAGAGGGTGGGGGGAGTGAGAGAGAGACTGCATAGTCTGGTCCTGATTGGGGCTGAACTACGACACTTTCTTTGGCTGATACTTTTACGAAACAACACGCGGGGAGGGTGCTCAGCTCAGACATTCTTTACTTGTGACTGGATTTTGGGCTGTGTTTGTAGATGGGGAGGTGGTCACTTTCAGTGTTTTGCCTTCAAAACATTTTACTTGTTTCTTACCAAAACTTCTATGAATGATAGAAAACATGACCAATGCATGAAGAATATGGTTCTTACCATCACTGCAGAGGATGCCAGATCTTCCGTATGGACAAAGGCAAACAGCATCTTGCTTGGACTTTGGAAAACATGTAGCACCATTTCCACATGGGTTTTCATCACAAATTGCAAACTGGCAGAGTTTTCCAGAGTAGAGTTTAGGGCATTCACAAAACCAATTTTCTGCATCACTGACAAATTTAAATTAAAACAAAAAAAAAATATGTGTAAGTACCAAAATGCACTTTGAAAAACAGGATGCGTTTTACACTCACAGAAAATCAGTGACACTTGACTTATGGTTGTAATATTTACTCTCTTAACTTTTTTTTTTTCTTGTGTACCTGGCTTTAAAGATGCCAGAATTCTTTATGGGTGACTTGAGTTGACAGGTTCTTTTGGGTTTAATTTTGCATATTAATTTATCTTTCCTTTCATAGTAAGATATGTGACTTTTCTAATATCTCACTAGTTATTTGTGATGCTGCTTTCAAAACACAGCTGAAATAACTGCTACAGAAAAACAGCTCTTCTATTACATTTGAAAAGAGGAAAGGAGAAAACAAAAATGTAAAACTACTAGTTTTCTTTGCAAATGGAAACATAATTTGTACTTTCAGGTATTACATACAGCTTGTGACAACACAGTAGGATGTAAACGAAAACTGAAATATGAATACTTACAGTAGTGACTATATTGGAATCAAACCAGAATAAACAGCTAGTATCCCTACTTTCATATATATTATGTTCTCAGTCATAGAAAGAATATTAGAACAGGAGAGAGAAAAAAATAAGTTGTAGTCAGTCTTGAGGGGTGACAAAACCAAACATTTAGAAACATGAACATTCCGTTTGTATGAATTATTTTTTTTTAGTATAGAAAGATAGCACAATGGCAGATATGGTAGGAAAATAAAAATCAAATAGGGAAAGCAGGAGTGTAAGACATTCCCATCTATCACTTATTATAATTATTATTTCATTAAAGGTCTTATATGATTTCCCCATTGTTTTATGACTGAAACTAGATGACAGTTAGATAGGTCAGTTCATGTGATTACTACACATCCTGGCTGTTGAAGAGAAACATGTCTGTCTTATACTTGATAAGGTCACATGTGCACATGTGCCCACGTGTGACTGCAGAAGATGATGCCAGCTGTATCAAACCACAGCCATTATGTTTTTCCAGATGATAGCATAATCATTAGGATATTTAGTGATAAAATGTCAAATATATGTGATTTCTAAAAATCTGTTCACTGCTTATAATATCCATGCAATCAGATTAGAGAAAGCAATCTGGAGCTGAGAGAACTCCTGTATTTTTTAAAGGGGGAAATAAGTAAGTCTTGTGACAGTCTCTGTGGATAGCAGTTGATTAGTGTGTTTCTAAACTGACCACCCGCAGTTCTGGGAAGCGAGGATCTCAGCTGGAGAGTCTACCAGAATGGAGCTCATGAATAAGGGCTCCAGACACCTTTGCAGAAGAAAATTGCTATCAGCTGCAATAATAAATTTTTGTGTGTAGCCTATTCTATTTATAGATATGCTGCAGACACCAGGAGAGGAATGTAAATGAGATACCGGATTGCTTTCATTTGTGCAGCATTGAGAAGCTTGCTTTCAACCATTTTAATATCAGCATTACACATTTCAGCTAATTAAAAAAGCAACAATAAACTGAATTCTTTCCAGAAATGTACAATTGATGGTGATGATCTCTATGCATTTCTGTTTGTTTACAGAAGAGAAGACAGATCATTGCTGCTGACTGCCAAAATACACAGACTTTAGTCTTCACCTTTAAAAAAACAATTTTCATACATTCTTCTATTGAGCTGTATATGTCAACATTGGCCATTTCTTTTTATAGTCTTACTTTTGCTGTTTTGGAGAAGATGAAAAATAACAGGTCTCATAACAAATTGTGAGGAGTTTATCAAAATGAACAATGTTTTAACATTTCACTATTGATCCCATAACATCCTAATAGCAAAGAAGAGTGATTCCCAATGAGGCAAAGAAAACAGTTTTTAAAATGTTCTACAAAATAATACAAGCCTTGAAAATATAACAATTAACCACACAGAAAAAAAAATCACAGCCAATTCACATGAATTAGTATACTGAAATATGAAGTCCCAAATGACTTATTATTGTCTCTCAAAGCAGTCTGTCACTGTACCTGGTTAAGAAGAGGAGACAAGGTCACCTATACTCTGCCAAACTAGTCCCAGCTGCACATAAATGCTTGAACAACCAGGGACTTGTCTCCTCCCAAGCAGATTTCAGAATTTCATTATATCCTGCTATCCTATATAAATGCAAGAAGCAAATGAAAGAGGACAGCAAATCAGAACGGTAATATCTTGTGCCTATGTTGTACACCTGTGAATGGCTCCAAGAAAAAAAAAAGGTCATTGGATAATTATGTACACGAGCTGAAGAAAGTGAATAATGTGTGAAAGAAACAAGGAAAGTATCAGAATTTTGAGGCTGTAAAATTAAAAACAAATTTGGAGTGTTTTGTTGAAATGTATTATGTGTCTATGCTAGTTTTTGAGTTCAGATCCAGAGCATGGTTTTGAAGCAAACTTCCTTTTTGTCCCTAATTGAAATGCCTTGGTTCACGTTGTGGAATGGTCTCAAGAGTACGTGAACTCATTTTTTTGGCAGATGAACCTGCGCCAGAAGATTGTCTCACACCTCAGGTACTCCAGCTGCTAATGGGCATTCAGTCCATGTGGTCAGACTAGTGTGATTAAAGCCCCCTGAAACATGAATGATGAGGATGTTGGGTCCTCAGAAGTAATCAATCTGCCCTGTAAATCTACTCCTATTGAAGCACAGTATCCGCTAATATGGAAGTAGATTTAGAAGCTATCAGAAGAAAATCAGGCAGCTGTGGTGTATATTAAATATAAAAAAAAAAAAGCCAGATTTTAAACTGGAGTACTGACAAACTCCAGAAATAGATAGAGTAAAAAAAACTAATCATCCGGAATAATATGAAGGAAGAATGTCAAAAACAGTGAGAGAAGATGTGAGAAGAGATAGAAATCGTGTAGAAGAGGAGTGGAAGAGATAAGAACAATACTCCTAGAGCACCATCATGTCATGTCACCAGCCTTACGATGTATGAAGAAAAAAGTGAAGGGAAGATGAACTGTTATCTGACATTCCTATAATCCTTCTCTGAAATGGTAAGGGACACACCTTTTGTTACCATTTCCCATGTTAAAATATTCCTTTGATCTCTGTTCTAGACATTAGATTGGAGAGAAAATAATCAAGAAGCATTGGTACGACACGATACCGGTAATTCAATAATACAAATTGTTCTCCTTGAATCAGTACTACCTCAGTGACCTGATTTAATGAAATCAAAGTTTTGTATAAGGTTGACACCTCTGGGATGCCAATACAGGTTTTGACAACTTTTTTTTTTTTTTAAATATTGCACAATGAAGAGGAGACTGGCTTGTAAAATAGTAATAATAGTCACAGCTATATTTATCCACTCTTTTTGACTTTTAAACTAATTCTGTTTTTAAAAGAAAAATTATAATCCCTCTGTATAATGTCTCATGGATATCATTTGTACTCTAGTACAACACAGTGCTGTGGTTCTCCAAAGCTTAGTGTAATTTTTTATGTGCCTGTGCTTTTTCAATCTCTAAAGTGGAAATGCTGAGCTCTGTGATTCCCACTGAAAGCACTGTAAATGTCATTTGTGTAGACATATCTGAGAGTACTTCCCTGAAAGGAAGCACAATCATCGCCCTTTAATCATAACAATGCTAAGCTGAGAATGTCAAAGCTACATGTCACAGTGGGTTTGATATTTAACGACACAAGTTCTTTTAGTGCTCTCACTATATTATCTGTGATAAAGCTATGGCAGTTGGAAGGAACAGCTTCCCCAGCTTCAATTGATAAATAGCAGATGTAATTAAGTTTCTTTTAAAGTTGTTACTATTATTTATTCCCAGTGCCATTTTGTTTTATATTACTGGAAACTGATAGCACTATCATACATTATCAGTTTAAGTTAAATTAAGTTTCATGCAAAGACTCGCTAAGTATCTTTCTAGAGAACACCAAGATACTGTAAAGGTGATTGGGATCTTTCTTTGAAAGCTTTGTGTAATAGCCAAATCCACAGAAACTCATTGCAGCTGGAAGGATAACCTTATCTCATCAATAATCTTAAAAAATATCAAAAGACAATATATAAAAGAGGGGTTTCTTCCTTGTGCACAGCAGGCATTTTTCTAGTATACAATATATCTGCCAATCTTTCCTTCTGTTATACAGCTACAAAAAATAAATTCAGCTTCCCTGCTGCTTTAGTACTTTCAGCCAGGTTTCCTCAATTATGGTATCTTCTCTAGATATGACTGCTTTTGTTAGCTTTACTGTTTTGAATCTTTTTTTCCCTCTATCAGGAATTATTCTGCAAGCTCTGGTGATTCACTTTAAATTTCATTTCCTTTCACTGAAAGTACCTTCTAAACTGCTTCTCTTTATATAAACAACCACTGACAGGCTCTCTTTAAACCAAATCTAAATAACTTGTGAACTAAATTCGTTCTGAAAACTCCTAGGGAAAATATTCCCAGATTGGTTGGGTGCACTCATGGAAAAAATTTTTTTCTTTAAATTTTCTTTGAGGTAGGCTTATACTCAGAGCTATGCTGGTTCTAGCACAGACTAACTAGGAGCTCACATTTGAACGATACTTCCAAATGATTTGATCTAGCTTAAAAGTATTGGAGTGGGAAGGTTCCAATTCCACCTCAAAAAGGAGAACAGGAGTGACAAAAAGGTTCCAGCACCTTGCTTGCCTGCTGCCAACGTACAACAAAGAGACCATTGCATACAAAATGTTTCAGCTCAAACAGAAAACTAATCTATAGGAGCCAACTAAGAAATTTAAATTTAAATAGAAGTGTAATCCATCCCAGTCAGACAACAATGAACATGCTCAATCTTAACATTAAGCTTATGTATGAGTTTCATTGAAAAAGAATCCACTCCTGAAACAATATCTAAACCTTAGAAAGTTCACTGGACTTGTGTTTCAGATAGTTGTGACTTGGGAAGGACAGAATTTGGTTTATGGAAATGATGAAGGGGAAAAAGCTCTTGTGTATTGGCAGAATATCTATTTCAGACCATCAAAGTCATCATTATTTTAAGGAATTTAGGATTGTTAAAATTTATTTTAAAATGTACTCATTCAAATACCTAACACAGTACTATCTAACTTTTCAGGATCATGAAGACTCTTCTGGAGTCTTTTAGAAAGCCTCTTTTAACCTCCATTTTCCATTCAAATGGTGAATATACAGGTGATTCCCCGTCACGTGAAGAATACACATCGATTAACTAATATGATGCATAGAAAGTCCTGTCCTGTAAAATGACAATTCTTGTATTACACGGGAGAATACACAATTGTGGTATCAAGCACTTCTGGACACATAACGCTTAATGGTGGATAGTTAAAGATCTCTCAGGAAAAAGTACAGCACGCAATGGTTGGTGAGAGCAATTTATGTGGGCAACAATCCATTTCCTGGCCACACCTAGGAAGAGAAATAATGGTGTGTCAGGCTGAGTCCATCACAAGGGCTGTAATTAGCTCTCACACTGCTCCTTTCCCCAGTCTCCTAGTCTTTTCAGTTAAATCTACATTTTCTCTTTCTCTATGCAGTATAGGAAAAATAGTAATCATCTGCTAAAATGTATTTATAAAAATGATTTTTTTTAAATGTTGAAAGGCTATAATATTGTTAATAAAAAATCAACACTTTATGGAACGTGGCCAGGAGAGCACATAAACGTTTTAAACAGCATAAGGCAGAAGGCAGATCTCCACCTCTCACTGAAATCACATGCTGCCTAACTCCTGTTTGTCTTTTGAAAATCTCTCGTAATTCCTTATGACAGAAAGTTTTGAATTGCTCCCAGCAGTCCCTAGACCCTTAAAGAGCCTTTGCTTCAATATAAATACTACTTGCAGCAGGTCTTGTGAGCACCATATCCAAAGCAGTAACACTGAACGTTGGTGTGCAGCATCTTGCATGTTGCGCTGTTTTCATTGAAGATGCATTTTATACTATTACTAATTTCTGTTAGAATTTTAAAATAATTTTTAGCACAAAAACATTCATTACTTCAATGTTAGTTGAATTTATAGGTTGCAGAACTATGTAACCTAGTAATTTTCAAGATTTCAAAGTCACCTCACAGAGCAACTGTAGTTAGCTATTCTGATCATGAGGAATCACAGAATCATGGAATCATTAAGGTTGGAAAAGACCATTGAGACCATTGAGATCATCCAGCCATTAACCTAGCGCTGTTAGTCCACCACTAAACCATGTCCACACACATCCACATATACACGTCTTTTAAATACCTCCAGGGATGGTGACTCAACACTTCCGGGGGTAGCCTGTTCCAATGCTTTATAACCCTTTCAATGAAGAATTTTTTCCTAATATCCAAACAAACACTCCCCCCCCCCGCCGCCCCGCCCCCAGTTTAGTTTGGATATTGAGAAATTTGAGGCCATTTCCTCTCATACTATCACTTGTTACTTGACAGAAGAGACCAAGACCCACCTCGCTACAAGCTCCTTTCAGGTAGTTGTAGAGAGCGATACAGTCTCCCCTGAGCCTCCTTTTCTCCAGACTAAACAATTCCAGTTCCCGCAGCTACTCCTCATAAGACTTGTGCTCTAGACCCTTCATCAGCTTTGTTGTCCTTCTTTGGATGCACTCCAGCACCTCAATGTCTTTCTTGTAGTGAGGGGTCCAGTCAAGACACTCAAAACACTCCCTAACATACAGGGCTACCCCACTGCCTCTCCTTCCTCGCCTATCCCTTCTGAAGGGTGGCGGTGTGGTGAGGTCCCTGATGACTGGAAGAGGGGTAAAATAACTCCCATTTTTAAAGAGGGTAACAAGCAAGACCCAGGCAACTACAGGGCGGTCAGCCTCACCTCTGTGCCTGGCAAGGTCATGGAGCAGATTCTCCTGGAAACCATGCTAAGGCACATGGAGAGCAAGGAGGTGGTTGGTGACAGCCAACATGGCTTCACCAAGGGCAGATCATGCCTGACCAGTTTGGTGGCCTTCTATGATGGGGTTACAGCATCATTGGACAAGGGATGAGCAACGGATATCATCTACCTGGACTTGTGCAAGGCTTTTGACACTGTCCCGCATGACATCCTTGTCTCAAAACTGGAGAGACCTGGGTTTGATGGACGGACCACTCAGTGGATAAGGAGTTGGCTGGATGGCCGCACTCAGAGAGCTCAGTGTCCAAGTGGAGACCTGTGACAAGTGGCGTCCCTCAGGGGTCCGTGTTGGGCCCGGCCCTGTTCAACATCTTTGTCGGCAACACAGACAGTGGGATAGAGTGCACTCTCAGCCAGTTTGCCGATGACATCAAGTTGTGTGGTGTCTTAAAATTTCTGGGTGTCTATCTTCTGTCCATCTCTTTCTTACCACTTCTTTGAGATTCACTTACTTCCTGACTGCAGTTCATCTTCCACTACTGTCAGGAATAAGAAAGGAAAAGAAAGCCACAGCACTGTCTTCCTGGGCAACCTTTCTTTGCGGTGCCACCAGCTGTCAGAAGCAGTAAGAAATCACTGCAGCACAGGCTTTCTGTTTAGATGTCAACTGAACTTTAACAGGTTAAGGAAAACTTCATAGATTCCTTTTGCCCATGGCTCTATCTGAATAGCTACAATTAATTTTGACTAAGCTATTTCTTCAAATGACATCAAAGGTAGGTCCCAAAAACTGAAAACAAAAAGTTAGGAACATAAGTGCAATTGGAAGACCAGACCTTCACCTGTCTAGCACATTCTTCTCCTACAGCAAATTAAAGACAACATATAGGAGACTGCACAAACATTTTACAAAGATGAATTTCTTAAGCTTGCACAACTATTTGAACATGAGAAGTGCAAGAGAAGTGCTGAGTACTAGAACTACTGACAATACTGACTGAAGTAAAAAGTTAGGAATCACTGTATGCTTTCATTTTTTTTTACAGTATAGTCTTTATCAATAGGTTGAGTTGTTCTGTCTTGTAGGTTGACCTTTTTCTTTGATTGCTGCCTCAGCTCTGAATTTCACACATTCCTGGATGATGGCTATGACTTATGAAGGATATAAAGTGCCCTAAAAACTGAAATCAAATGCTGTAAAACTGAGCAATGGCATTTTTCAAATGTGAAGAAACTGTAACTGTTTGAGTTGTTCCACTGTGGGGAATTAGCATAGTTGGGTGACACACTGGGCTAAACCAACACAGAATGGAACAGAAAAAGTCAGTTTTGCAGCTGACCTTTATAATAGTTCCAAAAGGCCATTTGTGTACCATTTTATCAAATAGACTTCACTTAAAATGCTATGAGATTAGTCTTTAGCGTGCACTCAAGAGGTCAGATAAGCCAAGTAGTCTGACCTCTTTGCAGCAAAAGGGAAATAACTATCTTGAAAAAGTAAGTAAATTACAGGAGAATTTATGTTAGGGGAAAACCATTGCATCACAGCATCATTAGCAGTACTATTATTTGCTTCCAGACTTCCTTCAGAGAAATGAGTCAATTCCTCTTCCTTGATGTCATGATGCTGATCCATTTCTTACATTTCCGCAGAAGAATAAACAGGAAGTTATTCTGTCAGTCTGACCCTACAGGCTTCCCAAGCAAACTTGAGGGGAATGGAGATAAGCTTTTCTTTTAAACAAGACACTTAAACTTACAAATGAATGGCTAAAGTAACCCAAAGTTAGACTAGAAATACATATCTAATCATTTACATTTAGACACAGCAGTATTTAGAGTAGTTTAGTGGAAAAAACAGACATATATTTTTACATTATTTTCTTGACATAAGGTGTCTATAACTGAAGTTTAGCAAGATGGTGTCTGTGACAATATTAACATTTGAATGTAAATAAGCTTCTTGATGTCTTCTGAATGTTTTTATTTTTTCAATGTGCATCAGTATGATATACATCTATCCATGTGAAATAAAAGTATCAGAACAATTGCTAATAACAATCTGGTATTACACTGTCTCATTCTAATGTCTGAATATTTTACAGATACGGCTGTTTCATGCTGGGTGGGATGAGTGGTGCTTCAGTCCCCAACATATGCTGTACTCTTCTGACAGAAGGACTTCTACTCCATTGATTTGGTAGCAAGGATGGTGATTTGAAAGGTCTATCGCTATTTTTGCCATAAATTTTGAGGCTATGTCTAACAGAGCAGAATGAGATCATGGAAGTAGAATTAGACATACTGGACTTGGCTTTAATCTAGACGCTTCATGCTCACTGCTAATCCTTCAAAAAAGCAGAGCTTTTATTCAGTTTGCTAGCATGTACTAATATTACCACTCATTCTGTCTTCATGAAACCTGCCTTAGTTGTGCCTTTCCTACAACCTCATATCTCTTTATTTTGCTTTATAACCATGCCCTCACTGTATCCATAGAAACAAGCACAGAATGAACTGTGATGCCTTGTGGTCACACGTTTGTTTTGGAGTTACCACATAATAGAAGTGAGAGTACCTTAAAAAAATAAGAGCATGGAAAAAATAAGACAGAGGACTAATACAGTCAGAGGAAAGAATAGATTTTAACCCTACCTGTTTACTTCCTTCAGTCAACTTATAAAAAACATAGTTACCAGATCCATATTGGCTGCAATGCTAATGCAGAAATGTCTTCCTTTGATATCAATACTCAAGTGAAATGCACAGTAGAGCTGGTAAGCACAATTAACTATTCCAACAACTCAGTCGATAGATTGGGGAAGAAAGATAGATACCAGCTATTATACTTTCCCAGGCTTCTAGATTCTGTTGACCAAATCAGGACAGTTCTACTGAAATCTGTGGTGCTCTTGAAAAGTTACAGCTTTTCACACACTGTTACACAAATAGGCATAATTAGAAACAGAAATTGGGGTGCTCAGAGGGAAGAAAGCCAAACTGGAATCTCATTCTCTTCTTCTGGACTGCTTATGCTTTAATGTTAGAAATTTATTAACAAAAGGAAAAAGTAACCCCAGAGCACTGACTAGAACCTCAGCTGTCTCTATTTCTGTTACACACCTGATCAAAGGTAGGATCAGGTCCCCTACTGATTATTTCCAGAGCAACAGACTCCTTCACTCTTGCATTGCTGGCTGCAAAGTTCTTTACTTCTGAAGAGGAGGTGAAAAATGCTCCCAGAAAGATTCTGAAAGACTTGTGTACTTAAGAGATTAAGAACAGCTCCTGAAGTCCAAAAGTTATTTGAGACCTCTACCATAAATTACCCTAGAATCATGGGAACTTGACAGAATCTGAGATTACACAGACTTTTTATTTCACAGGTGTAAAAATTAAAAATACAAATGCCATCTGTGCTAGCCAAATTAATTATATAATTCTTTGTCAAAGGAGAACAATTTCTCTGTTAACTAATTCCATTTTCTGATGTGCTTTGTAAAGCCTTTTTAAGAGATTCAGGACTGGAAGACAGTTCCCTGGAGTCGAGGTCCCTGCACAACTAAATAGCTTTCACATCAAAGAATATGTTTCTCTTGAAACTCCTACCTGTGACTGAATTTAGAACATAGTAGCTTTTAATGTGTTGAAGTCAGACCATGGTGTGAATGTTTAGCTTGTGCCTGAACCAGATGATGGATTTCATGAGGATCATAGTATTCAGCACAGTGGCAGACGCTTTAATGCAGACAAAGATCTCCATGAAACCACTTAGCAACTATAGAAGCTGGTAAAACAGCTGAATTCTTTGATGCACGTACTTCTCATCATTGCAAAAAAGAAAGAAAGAAAAAAAGAGTTCTTGCTTTACTCAAGGTCATATAATCCTGAAAAGTGAATACTCAAAAATATACTATTGTATGACAGATCAGGATGTGACACAAATCAAATGCCTCCAAAATCAAAATAAACAAATCTAGATTTGTATGTAGAATAGGTAATACATTTTTTTTTTGTGTGTTGAATATTGAAGAAAAGGGTGCAAGAAGACGGGAATGCTACTGACACACAGCTATGTTTGAATTTTAGTCTCAGCTGAATATAACCTCTGTACTAAATTGAGGAGCATTCAAAAGCTGAAAAGTAGGAAACAATATATTGTCATCAAAATAGGTATAGATTTCCATTTGCTTTCATTTTAATTTTTTAAATTTCATTTGTGAAATCCTGACTTTGTTAACATTCACTTAGAACATTTTATATGTAGTGTATATAAACATGGAATATCATAATCAATGACATAAATTTTTAGATCAGTTTGGCATTGTATCATCTATGAGACAAGTGCTTTAACAGATCTTAAATTGTAACTGATAAAATATAGTTGATTATAAACATTTATTAACCATTTATCTACTGAACTATTAAAAATGTGAAATCAACAGAGTTAATTAACATGTTCTACTATATGATGAGCAAATTCCTTTAAAATCCCGCTTTCCTTTTGTACCTACAGTAGAATTTCTTTTTAAAGGTGTCAAAGAGATGAGTAACCAAACTGTTTTAAAATATGTTAATATTCATAATCATTTCATTTGTCAAACAGCAATAAAATTCATGTCACAGTGGTATTTGTGGGAAGACAATCTCTGGCAGAGGTTGCTGTTAATGTAACTGAGCACGAAATATCTTCACTGGCATTGAATCTGCATCGTGACTGTAAAGAAAGCAGAGTAACAGCAGTTTGTGTTGCAGTTGTAAGAAGCTGACTCAAGTTCCCCAAGATTTTGCAGTGTACAAAATGTTTTCTGGTAGAAATTTCTGTAACTTGTATGGCTTACCCTTACACGTATTTTCTCTGTGTAATACAGTTCTATGTCTTCTAGTATAATCTAAACCAGTGTTTACGTGTTTCCTGTCTTCCAGCAACTGGATTTACACTAGACTGGAAATTGCAGTATGGGAAGAATGGAGTGATCCATTGCTAGGGTGTTTCTATGGCTAGCTTTTCCACTGCTGTAATTGTTCAACTCCACAGATGGTAGCTACGGTAGCATCACTTGTGCAGAGAGAATACCAGGTAGCTTCTGATGTTTTAAGGAACGTTAATTTTTTTTTTATGGCTAAAAACAGTCCTATACAGAACAATACTAACATATAGCATTAATTATACTTTTACTGTTAAAGACTAATTCATGCACAGCTAGAGTACCTGCAATAAATGCTAAAAGTAGAAAAAAAGTAGATATTGTAGAGTGACTTAGTAAACAAAGAATATTTGAAGCTGTACAAATAAAAGTTATAAGGAGACAATATAAAAAGTGATTGACACGGCTTTAAAAAAGTTATAATATATACAACTGTAATGAAGATTTTGCTATATTTGTCCATTTTATCTAAAGGTCACCTTTATCTCCACAGTGGTGCAGTTATGGCACAAACATGCAAGCTAATCTATTTTACACAGGAATCCATAAATCTCAAATCTTAGGAAAGACAAGAAAAACAGCTTTTGTGGAGCCCCTTTAGCACTTTATTTGTTATTTATGAAATATCTTTTTGTATACATAGCTAAGCTGTACTGCTGATGTGATACAATAAGATGAAGGAACACTAGAACTACGAATTCATCT
Organism: Chlamydotis macqueenii; assembly: GCF_036417535.1. Lineage (NCBI taxonomy): Eukaryota > Metazoa > Chordata > Aves > Otidiformes > Otididae > Chlamydotis > Chlamydotis macqueenii. Next base: position 28,954,202 of record NC_141558.1, read on the forward strand.
AAGAATCCCCAGAATAAATCATACAGGATCACAAACTGTACATTAATCACTCCTTCCTCATATGTCACCACCTGTCAGGGGACGGCCAGTAATTTGCCCACTCTTATTCTTAAACAGTTGCAGGCAGTGCCTGAAATAGTATTATGTCCTATTTTATGAAGGTTAAGTATCCTGGAGAAAAGGCATCATCCTCCTACTACCCAAGCTATTAAAAAGCTTCATCCCCCATTCATCATCATTTCAATGAATACATTGCTCTGTAGTCACTATGCGCTCCCACCTGCCAGGGAACGCAACCCTCTGAAGAACACAGCCTGCAGCATGTTCCTACCACCTGTCATGTTGCAACAGCAGAGTTTTTCCAAATGCACATCAGAGACTCTGTGAGAAGGCCTCCAAACACATTTTATTGTAGCCAATCTGATGACAAGAAAAAAAAATTCCTTCCCACTGTCCCCGAAGAAATTAGCGCAATGTTCACAGCAGCTCACAGGATTCACAGTTGTGCTCTGACCTATGAATGAAAACTAGTGATCTCCCAGCAAAAGGCTTGTGGTGGATGAGGCAATATTAGACACTCTCTTTTCTGAGGTATGACAAAGAACTGGTGATCTATCTGTCTCATTTTTGATGTGTCTTAGTAACTCATGGGAGAAAATCAGAAGCCTTTCTTCCTCCAGGTGGACAAAGTCATAGACCCTTTTAGCTTACATTCTTTGCATTCTTGACATGGAAACTTTTTGTTTCTAAGATCTGCCTTGTGACCAGGACACAGTCACACCAGGCTATGCCTCCTCACTTGAAACAGTACAAGGTAGCTGAGACACATGCCATTTTTTTTCTTTTGCTACTCTGGTAATGTTTCCAAAATTAAGAATTTGAAATATTATGAAAGAAAAAAGATGAAATGTGAAAAGCCTAAACACTATACTCCATCACATTCACCAGCAAAATAAAAGATCTTTTTTTTTTTTTTTTTTTCCCCCACAGAAAATGCTTTCAGTTAAAAATGTGGATATTTTTTAAAGCCAACTTTTACTATTATTTTATTATTATCACCATGACACCTAATACTGCAAACATTTCACACTGATGAGATGGTCCACCTTGTGACAGATATTAGAAAAAATACATTATTTTAATTTTCTTTTTTTATGCAAGATTTGAAACGCATGAGGTTTTTGCTGGGAACTAGAATTTGCTAGAGACTAGCTAGGTTCCTCATGCATTAGATGTCAGGTCAGAGTTTGTACTTCATTTATTCATAGTCTCTCACTCCCACCAAAGAAGCCAATTGCTGCTGAAGGGACAAATAGTGAGGACATTCGCCCTCCAAATCCTAAACAAGACACAAGGCAGCTGGATGTAGACATTATTTATGATTTTATACATTGATCTATTACTGAAATGTAATCTACAGAATATTTCACAGTTCAATACTGTTGCAACAGATCAGAGAATCAGGCTCTTCACGTTTATTCCCACTAGCTTTACTGAGTCTGACTCAGAAAGAGTTCATTTTCTTCATAGCAGCCCATATGGTGCTGTATTTTGGATTTGTGACCAAAGGAGTGTTAACTCATCAATGTTTTAGCTATTGCTGAACAGTGCTTGGACAGCATCAAGATTTTCTTTGTTTCTTATTCTGTGAGTAGGCTGGACTGGGCAGGAAGTTAGGAGGGGACACATTTGGGACAGCTGACCTGAATGGCCAAAGGGATGTCCCACACCATATGAGATTGTGCTCAGCAATGAAAACTGGGAGGTTATATTTCCAAAGTAGCTGTTGTAGGGGGGCTGTCTGGGTTTTTAAACTTGGGTTTTTTTCCTTTGTTTTCCTCCACTTATTAAAATGTCTTTATTTCAACCCACCAGTTTTCTTGCTTTTGCCCTTCCAATTGCCCCCCATACTGCTGGAAGCAAATAAGCAAGAGACTGCGTGGGAGCTTGGCTGCTGGCTGGGGTCAACCCACCCCATTTGGTAACTGACAAATTCCAAATTGCCCTGGGAGCTACTGTAGCAGGAACGGCAATGCAGTCACTCTGGAGGAGTTTGCATTTGGTGTGCTATTCAAGGACGAATGACGTGGCCCAAAGATTGGAAAATCTGGACTTTGCAAGGGACATTAACTTCCTGCAATTCTTCCCCATTTTGATAACAACAAACATTTGTCAGAGTGAGCTCACTAGAAGGTCAGGGTTTGTGTGACAACCATGCTGCAACACATTTAATCAAGAAACAGAGAGCAGAAATCCCGCATATCCTTAAATGCTTTCATACCTCATTTTTGACTCTGTTCCTGCTGGCCCACAGACCACAGCAGACTCCTTGCCTGGGTTCTGTGATGGAAAATAGAGAAAATCCATTCCCCTGGAGTCAGTACAAATCCCAGTAGCATGGCCACAGAGTTACAAATACGTCCTTGGAGTTGACACAAAGGGGGGCTGAGCAGCACACTGAAGTATGTGGAGACTTTTTGGTTTGGCCTAGTGTAGTCCTTGAAACCCAGGAACAAAAAGGACTGCAGGGCAGGCAGGCTGCCTGCTATCAAGGGGATCATCTAAGATAGTGAACATGTACCATTATCAAGCTGTTCAGCAACTCTTACCTTTGCTTAACATTGATGATCTTCTCAGAATAATTGTCAGCATTCTTTGTACAAAGAAATACTGGGGAGTGAGACCCAAGAGGATGGACCAAAGCACACCAGGGACTTGATTCTGTGGGGCATCTTGTGATACTTCGAGATACTAGCTTTGAGAAGGAGGCAGTGTTGCTTCACATATTATTTGTAAGAGTACTTCAAAGCATTCAGAATTAGAAAATTGCTTCCACTATTGGTAAAAGATGGTCAGGCAAAGTTCTGGACTTACTGATCTATGCTGGATGGTAGGTGTGTCCAAAAGCATCCAAAAGCAAGTCAGTATCATCTCAAGATTTTTAAGCAAGTCAACCAGCAAATTCAGTGATTTGCAGGGAGAAACATAAAGAAATGCTATACCTGGTGCAATTATTTAAGAAGATAGGCATGTAAGAACACTCCTATCCTGAACTCCAGGTCAGACCAATGTGCATGTGTGCCATTATCCTATCTCTGACAATGGAAAAACCTGTCATCTCACAAAACAGGATAGTTACAATGCAACATTAAGTGACATTCATCTTCTTGTGACCTACAGCAAAGGACGTCTTGAATCAGATGTGTTTCACAGTTCTTAATAGGTATTTTTTCTCCATAAACTTGTCTCATCCCTTTTCTAAACCCATGTCCACACTAGGAAATCTCAAGCTGATCTGTTGAATGGAGACATTCCATTTCTTTGATCATCCTTCTCACCTTTTTCCCTTTAACGTCATCACTCTCCTTTTTGAGAGACAGAATAAAATGCCAAAAATAATGTGGGGTAATGGAGCTCTATCAATTCATATTTGTGCATCACAATATTTTTTCCCCTTCCTTCCTAAGGATTTACTCTTTGCTTTCTTCATTGCTAGTGAGCACAGTCACTCAGTATTATGAGAACTCTCATACAATTCTTCACAGTTGTCTTGGATGACTATGGATTAGCCTTTAGAAGTAAAGGATAAGGTAATATGAGCAAAATGTTATAGTGGACCTTGAGCAATGTCAAGAACCAACTTGCAGCAGGGATTATTGTAAGGATGGCTTATCTACCATAACCTTTGGGAAAGACAGCAAAATCTCTCTATCTAGTGAATCACATGCCCTAATTCTTTGTCCTAAGTGGAATAAACCTTTTTTTTTTTAATATTTCAAATTCTAGAATATAAGGGAAAATAGGTAAACAATATCAATGCACCAGCCTCATGCTTATGCCTGGTTAAAAAATGTGTCTGCTACATTGCAGCTGCAACTTACCCTTTTAATTTCAGGTCACCTTTTATATTTGTATTTTGGCTGATGTTTAAGAGCGATTCCACAATCATTAAAATGCATATCCAGTTAAAAACAATGAATTAAAGAAAGTTAGGAAAAGCCCATATTCTATATAGTGAAAGCAGTGAAAATGACGTCTTGCTTATTATGCCACAGCCTGCTGGCTTTAAACCATTAAAATGCCTGTTTTAGAAAGCTGAAAGATGCTCTGAAGTAAAATAATATTAAGTCTGTTTCTAAATGTGTTTCTATTCAAGGCAAATTAAAGCAATTTGTCTCAAAGAGCTGTTGTCCAGAGATGATAAGGATACAAACACGTCCTAATTTTAAAGGGCCATTGGCCATTTCTGGAAGATAAAGGAAAACATTATTATGAGTTAAGGTTGAAAATGGTGATAAGAAAACATGACATTCACATGGAATTTTATAAATTTCCATTTTCATCTATCACGTCAATTTTTTTTTTCTAGAAATCAGCTAACAGAGCTGCTAAAGCAGACAAAATTGATAAAACCTAAAGCAGACTTTCTGCTGTCTAGTCTCCAAGTGTCAGTAGCAATACATTCAGTGTTATGAATGTCCTGAAGGTACAAGTGTCTCCTGCTCTGACAACTGCGATACGTCTCATTTGTCAGGAAAAGCAGTTGCTATTGAAAATTACATTTTAAAACCTGCAAATCTCTAGAAAGCAAAGAATCAAAACCATCAAAACCAAGATGACTGCCAAACAGTCATCTGCATTTTGAATAAATACTTCCGATAGTACAAAGTTCATTACTGTTCAGTTTCTAATGAGTCCTGCTGTATTTATGTAGAAGATATGGTAGGACTAAAATGTAGTAAGAACTGTGATACGGGAAAACTCCTTGCTTTTCCACAGATTTTCAGATCTTGGGCAAATCCCTTATATATTTTCACTGAAGAGCATACTTATGACAGCAATAGCTTCACTATGACATACCACCTACGAAGCAGCCTGATGAGAGTGCTCTGCTAGTGCAACCAACTTGAGTTAAGACCACCATACTTGAATTTTCAGTAGTAAAGAGATTCAAGTTAGAGGCAAGATTCAACTTTAAATCTTAATAAATTTTCACCTAAGCGAAGACAAGGTTTTTTTCCATGCTAAGGTTCTTCATCTGCACAACTAGTATAATTTTGTTTTTCTGGGTGGGATAAGAAGATCAACATGAGCACTGTGAAACTATGATCCAGGTAAGTCCTTAACACATATTTAAAACAAATTCTGTTACAACAGCTTATGCTGTCTGCTCATAGACTCATCCAACACTAGTGACTCAATGGAATGAACAAATATCTCTATTTCCATTTAGCAATATTTAATCCTTGGCCTTAGTTTCAGAGTGTTAGTGTACTAACTGGAGAGACACACTATTTCATTGTCTTTCCGTACTGAAGGATTTTTGTTTGGCAAGAAAAGCCGAAAATCGCTAAATGCAAAATTACCCATTTTATTCTGAATTAAGGAAATTACTATGATTATTTTTGTATTTGTATTTGAAGTCAGGCTCATAAATACAAGGTTTCAGAAGCAAAACCAATAATATAGAACCAGAGAATGGTTAGGGTTTGAAGGGACCTTTAAAGGTCACCTAGTTCAAACCCCCTGCAAGAAGCAGGGACATCTCCAACTAGATCACATTGCTTAGAGCCCTGTCCAACCTGGCCTTGAATGTTTCCAGGGATAGGACATCCACCACTTCTCTGGGCAACCTGTTCCAGTGTTCCACCATCCTCACTGTAAAAATTTTTTTCCTAATACGTCCTCTGAATCTACCTCCCTCTATTTTAAAACCATTATCCCTTGTCCTTTCACAACAGGCCCTACTGAACAGCCTCTCCCCATCTTTATTGTAGGCCCCCTTGAGGTACTGGAAGGCTGCTATAAGGTTTCCCTGGAGCCTCCTCTTCTCCAGGCTGAACAGCCCCAACTCTCTCAGCCTGTCTTCATAAGAGAGGTGGCCCAGCCCTCTGATCATCTTTGTGGCCCTCATTCATAGCATGCCTAAAGTTTCATAAAGTAAACTTACTAAAGATATTTAAGTGCAAACGAGTGTGTAACTTCCCTTGCATTAGCATGCTGAAAATAGCTTTAGTGCTAGCCAAATTAGCCAAACTAGCCAAACATCTCTGGTGTAATAAGTGCTTCAGGACACTACAAGCCTACCAGAGCCCTCAATACACTCCCAGAAAACTTTTATGTAAAACTGTATTCCCTTCACTGAAGTTCATACACAAGCTGTCTAGCTTTGATGTGTCTACTTATGTTCCACAACCTTTAACTGTTGTTTTAGAAGAAACATTTTTTTTTTTCCTAAGACAGTAGGACCTTAAGTTATTCTGAACGCATTTTTTTTTAAAATATGCTTATATAGAACAACGTAATTCTACTTACAAACAACCAAAAGAAACCCCCAGTAGTCTGAGACTTCTAACTCCAAGCAACTGCTGATACCTAATGCAGACCAGAAGGGACAAAAGTGACGATAACTAGTAGACACGTATTACTATCACAAGCAGACACACAAACCCAAGCAGATAAACCTAAGACTATGCATGACAATATACTGAATGTAACACTACAGGAAAAGTTTCCCTTCCACTGCTTTTTTGAGTAACTGTCAGTCATTTAAAAAAAAAAAATGACTAGCTGTTTGAAAATGCCATATATGCTGATTGCAGATGATAGCAAAAGCTCTATAAAAATAACTTGCAAATAAAGATTGACACTCGGTAAGTGGAAGAAAAAAGCTCACCTGCTGAAAGAATACTGGAGTTCATCTTTCAAAAGCCATAGCTGGGGAAATTCAAAGTAAAAATTCTGCGGGAAGCAATTAACTTAACAAGTCTGTTTTCAGACTCTCAAAATCGAAATTAGAATAGATCTGAAAGATTGTAAAGTCAACTAAAATCATTGTAGTGGCTTGCAGAAATGTTGGACTTCTATTTACTTTACTCCAGGTTCCCTGTTGAGTTTACTTGAAGACTATTGGTACCATATGCATTTAATTCCTTTTGAGAAAACTGTGAGATGGTACGAGCCATAATAGGAAATCCTCCATGTAATAGCCTTTTAACATTGTTAAACATTATTCTTTTATGCTTCAGGTTTTTTTTCTTCTTTTCTGTATTCAAAACAGCGCGCCCCACCCTCCTCCCCCGCAATCTGAAGTGATGCCACAATAAAAGTGCATTAACATTATACGTTAATGATCACTCAGGCAGTGCCTTGTGAAGCCGTTGAGGACTGAGTCAGGTGTTTAATACACAGAAAGAGTCAGATCTGGCAATATAATATTTGAACACCATGGTAACGGACCTGTTAATGCAGTTGCTCAAATACTATGGAGATGACAACGATATAAACAGCCAGAAGATGTCAACAGCTTGGTAGTTTTTATAGTTCCTGTGCTCCTTTCTCTGTAGGCTGGAAAGATGAGGGAGCTCCTATCTCCCTTCTGCTGCACTCCTCAAATCTATCTGCAAGCAGGAATGACAAACTTCACTCACATATTCCTTAATACAGTTCTTACTGCTGAGCACTTTTTGTATATGCTAGGGGTTCTCCAAGTACCAAAAGCCTGAGAACAACACTTACAGCACTAGACCAAAATTATTTCACTACACTTAAATGCTTGAAAAGTTGCACAAGAATCTGGTAATTTCATCGTAAGTACAATTGGGGAATGAACCATTTTAGCAAATGAAAATCTGCCCAACATGTTACGAATGTTTTGTGTATTTGCAATTTGTTATCAGAGTGTAACTGGTTGCTTCTAGCTTTGGTATCCACAGCAGCAGGCTTAAGTACCAGGCAGCACAATCGAGAGCTTTCATCAGTCAGGTTTTAGAATTGCTTTATGACAATTTGCAATGTTTATGATTCTGGCAACTGTCTGTAATGTAAACTCTGTAGTCATCAGGATAAAATAATGCTCTTATACTAATATGATAAATCAAAACTACTACACAGAATTTATTACATATATTATGATGCCCTTGATTTAGTATTATCTTAATGTACTCTGCTGCAATAAGGCTCTGTACATTTGCAGTAATATACTATGATTTTATACAGTTACATAAAAGCTTTACTGAAATAATAGTGCTCAGCATTTTTACACATTTCTTAAAATAGCAGAGACATAATGTAACCCAAAAATTACAGGCTATTTAATAATGCATGAGATGTTAAAATTATGCCACTTTTGTATTGTAAATGGCCCTTTTTTTCTTCTTAGTGTCTCAGATGTTCTCTTCAACACTGTGCTACTTCACCCTCCTTCACTGATCTCAATGCAAAGAAGTACAATTTTACAGCACACTACTGTTGTATTTTTCCTACCAATCTATGATACATTATAAGAAGCAGTTAAAGAATAAACAAGTTCCTTTTAGCCCTGCTTCTCCATTTTCTTTGCTTCATTTGCACACATTCAGAAAAAGCTGAAGGAACCACCATGTTTGTCTTGCTGAATGCTATTTCAGACCTTATAAAATCAAGGGAGAGACTCAGGGGTCATGCCAATCTTATATATAATTTTGTTGTCCTTCAGACACTCTTAGATGTAAAAATCTATGTTCACAGAAATGAAAGACTTTATCTGCCAGTCTAGGAGTCTGCTTTTGAGTCACCATAAAGATATTACAGAAGTCAGTGCTCACATAGTTTACCAGAAAGGAATACCCTTGCCTCTTTTTCTCCTGAAGTAGGCAGGCATTGTCTTAAGTGTACAACACATTTCTGTCATGAGGGGACCCTAAAGCAGTACAATCCTGTTGCTTAGCAATATCAAGTAAACAAGACAAAAACAATTCTCTTCATCCTATTTTCCTCTGCCCTTCACTTGTTCCTTTTCTGGTATATCCATGGGCATTTGTGACTAAGCTACATTAAGCTTACATCCAGTATGATAGCCTGTATTATTTAAAATATGAAAAAGACACTTTTACGAAATCCTTTAATGGAAGTACCAGCCATTACTGAATGTTTAAAATTATTAGGCTGCTACTAAACTGGAACAATCCACTTAACAATTACATTTGTGGCAAACAAAAACTGCTGTCAGATTCAGATTCCTTAAAAAATAGAGGAAATAATACTGTGCTAGAAGCAGAATTTCTTATTCAAAGATCACAGAATCAGAGAATGGTTGAGGTTAGAAAGGATCTCCAGAAGTCACCTGGTCCAAACACCCTGTTCAAATAGGGTCACTTACAGCCAGTTGCCCAGGACCGTGTCCTGACGGCTTTTGAACATCCCCAAGGATGGAGACTCCACAACCTCCCTGGGCAACGTGTATCAGCATATGTTTAGCTAATAACATAGTACAAAGAAAATTATAACAACTTCAGAATACATTTTATTGCTCTTTTCACCCCTTATCAAGATAGCTATAAGGAAAAACCAAGAAATACAGGCACTGGCAACCTGACAAACAATCACTTTCATTTCAAGGTAGATTTTAGCATTAATAATTACAGCAGTCAGTCAAATGGAAGTTGCTTACACAGCTGAAATAACATTAGAGCAGTCCAAACAGACAGTGAAGGATGTTCACTGGATTTTGAGCATTTTCAATGCTGAAAATGCTTACTTGTCAGTTGGCTAGCTTGCATTTATAATAAAATTTTCAGACTCACCGTGCCTTGTAAACAAATGCCAAGGAAGATGTACTTTTTTAGGAAACTGTAACACCCAGCTATTGAACTGAATGCTTGTAATTTCAGAATGTTCCATTTTTCCAGCATTTTAAGTTTATCGAATGGTCCAAATTATAATATTTCATATAATGCAGGAAATGGGAAAATTAGAACAGTATTAATAAATGTATACCTAACACTTAAAAGTTTGCACAAATCAAAGATGAATTGAATGGCTGTAAAAAAAAATTTCTTTAGATGAGACAGATGATGCTGAATACAGATGCAGAGTCAAAAGAAAGGGAGAAAGCCTTTACTATTAGAAAAATACAGTGTATTTTTTTCTCCCTTTTATATGATAAATACAAATCCAATCACTTTTAATGACAGGGAGTCTTTTGTAAAAATTTCAAATTTAACTCTGCTATGTCCCATAAAATGCACTAGGTGGCAGCAAAAAGTAAGCTAACAAATCCATAACCTCAAGTACACACCAAGATTTAGTACAGAAAACTCTGCATTATCAACAGGGAACGAAGGTGAAAGTAAAGAAATTCTAGTCTTATTTTGCTTAGGCATTTTCCACTAAATATTGCAATGTCTAAGCAAGTTGTCCATTGCACTATTTATTATTCTGTCACAAAGCTGAGATGTTCACAATGGTCCTTCATGGAGAACGAATCACAGAGTTAGCACGTGGCTCAGCGCAAAGAAAGTCAGAACTAAACCCAATGGTGCTAACAAATGCCCAAATGACTATGCCATGTTCTTAATACTTTGAGTCAAATATCTTAGTTAAAACGATACGCCACACTTAAATATAAGAAAATGCTGAGAATACATTCCAAAATAAGTCTGTTTTCCAAATTATTCGTACTATTGTCTCCTATTCAATATATTTTATTTTCTATAATTAGGATTTCAAACTGCAGTCATGTAGAAGATTCCCAGAAGATTTATGGATTGACCAGTATAGTGTGATTAAAAGTGGATCTCTTCCCTGAAAAAAAAAAAAAGCTATGTAAAGCTGTATCACTTAAATCTTATCTAAAATGGCTGCCAGAATATTAGGTGTAACACAGAGGAAAGCTGTAATGACATTATACTCTGAAAAATGCTTGGAAGCTGTCATACAGTACCTACCACAGATCCATTAAAGTTAATTACGTACACGTAACTGATTGCTTGCCTATACAAGAGATACAAAAAGTTACGACTAAGAAAATATTAATGTAATTCTTATGATCTCACAAGAAGGAATACCTGATAAATGTCGCACTACTAAAAGAAGCAGGGAACCTGCAAATATATCAAAAGATAAGAGGCAAGCAATACAAATGCAAAAATACATAAAGCAGAGCACTTGCTATTTATAGTACTTTTTATACTTTTCATCTCTTCCTAGCTTCTGTTCTGTCATCGTAATACAGACAATGAACCATTTTCAATAGCTCAAGCTTTACGTCCCAACATGCTGTCCTGCATATCCATCTCCCACAAGGATTGCTTTGTCTAGGAATGGAGGAATAGGGAAAAGGAAAACAGACCACAAGACCTGATCTTAAAGATCTCAAGAGTGACTTCTTGAATTTCAGTTGCCTTAGTATATACTGTAACAGATATTAAATAATGTACTGAATAAGTCAGGATCTGGCATGATAGAACTTTGTTGCACACTCATACTATTTGGCAAATTCATCATGTATAAGAACACAACAACTGTTTCAAAAATGTGCTTTTCTGGCCATCAGCTGAAATCTCAAACTATAGACTGTACAGAACCTAGTGAGTATTGTAGCAGAAAGTAACAACAGTGTAAGAAAGAAATTTCAGTCCAAGTGTGTAAGTAAATTGATAACTAATCATTGATAATCTTAAACATAATCTTTTCTATGAAAGAACATCAATTGGAAACTCCCATGGTAATAATGAGCATATTGTTTCATATCCAATGTTTATTTTTTTTATTGTAGTCAAAAGCAGTTTTCATCAAAATATTCCTACCCTTAATACTGTGGTTATTCATTTTTGTTTTCAGAAAGGCTGATAAAACTTTTCTACAATAATTGTCTTGATCTGAAAGGAATCAGATCATTTCTGGCACCCCTGCTTCCATGCATGTGGATATAGATCTATGTTGTCTATTCTTGTGCTGACTTTCTATACTTTTCACCATGTACAGTGCTTGCTCTTCTCCATTTCCCTAAAAATTTCTTGCTGATGCAATTTTCACTGAATCCAAGTAGTTGAAAGGATATTTCTACTGAAACAAGTACACACACAAACACACATATTTCTAAGTGGCTTTTAGATAAGATTAATTTTCATTAATTTTGTGCAATTCAAAGCAGGATTGCTTAATTTTTCATTCTGAAAATCTAGTTTTTAAATGAAGGCTGAAAATGGAATTGTAGCGTTCCATGGGAAATTTTCCTGTTTTGAAATGGTTGTTATGTCTATTTGGACAAAGCCATGCTATCCTCTGGAGAGATGAACATTACCATTTCTGCCAAAGGCTGCCATGGATTCAGAATCAATAAACACAGCAGATGATAGTAAAAAAATTCTTTGTGGACTTTGCAAAAGAATATTTTCTTCAGCTGCTGCTAAAAGGAATATAATCCCAGTTAGAAAAAATAATAAAAAAAGGATTTACTACCACCTTTAAAGAGAAATAACTGTTAAAATACAGTCAAGATAGAAGATTTCTACAAGTTTTACCTAGCTAAGTGTTTTTGTTGTAGTTGGAAAAAATGTTCCAACACAACAAGTAACAATTGTCAAAGGATCCATTTTAAAATTATTTTAATTAATGTGTTTAATTTACCAAAAATCTTTCAAAGTAGGAATATAACTTTGGTGATAAATTGCATTCTGACTGTATTCCATATAATGAAGTGACTGAATGCCTTACTAATGTGTGAAGATCGTCATGGCTTAAACTACGGAACACGAAACCAGAATTTCTGAAGTTAATATATCAAATTGAAAAATAGACTTAAAGTATTCCTTTCTGTACCACTTAAGTGTAGCCTTCTTTAGGAAGGGAGACAATAGTGGCTTAATGAGAACTGAACATCTGGGCAGGAAACGTTCATTTATTTGAGTATGCTTCCAGAACTGCAAGAATCCATCTTGTTTGCCAGCCAGCAGGTTACACCTGCATAAATCTGCCATGTGTATTTTTCAAGTACCAGAAAACTTTTAGCAATTGAAAGTAAGACTCATGCCTAAGGTCTCATCTGAAAAAGAACTGCTGTGCTCCTTAACATCAGATTAAGACATTTAACCAGAACTGATTTAAAGGGATGAGTGTCCTTTGCTGAATCAACAATCACATTTTTCCGCCACTTGAGTTTTCTGCAGAGGCTTCCTTTATGAGCACCAAACCAGCATCACATAGCTTAACAGTTCTCAGAGTTTCACTGCAAAATACAATAGACCTACAGAGTATCTGCACCTCTCATACTGTTCTATGACCTTTCTTTCTGAAAGACAACTATTTATTTGTTCCTCTGCTTCCCCTTTTGGGTCAGGTGCACCTTGTTGAGATCCTTTACTAATACAGTATTCACAGAATCATAGAATAGTTTGGGTTGGAAGGGACCTTTAAAGGTCACCTAGTCAAACCCCCCTGCAAGGAGCAGGGACATCTCCAACTAGATCAGGTTGCTGAGAGCCTCATCAGGCCTTGAATGTTTCCAGGGATAGGACACCTACCACTTTTCCAGGCAACCTGTTCCAGTGGTTCACCATCCTAATTTTAAAAATCTTTTCCTTATATCCAGTCTGAATCTACCTCCCTGTTTTTTAAAACTATTACCCCTATTACCCCTTGCCCTATCACAAGAGGCCCTGCTAAAAACTTTCTCCCCATCTTTCCTGTAGGCCCCCTTTAGGCCTCCCTGGAGCCTTGTCTTCTCCAGGCTGAACAGCCCCAACTCTCTCAGCCTGTCCTCATAGGAGAGGTGCTCCAGCCCTTTGATCATCTTCATGGCCTTCCTCTGGGCTCATTCCAGCAAGTCTATGTCCTTCTTATGTACTGCAAAACACAGTCTGCTTGGGTAAACACATTTATACATGCAGCTTTAAAATGCTTTGTCAAATTTTTGCTCATATTTCAGAAGCTTCCTCAGAAGGTAAGTATATAAATCTGCATTGAAGAAAATTCATTTTTCTAACTTATAAAATAAATTGAAAGGAAGCTATTAGGAATGATTTTATAATAATCCTTGAGGCAGGAACCATTTAGAGCAACACTAGTAGCATGCAGGCTTTATACAAACTGAAGAAAGCATTAAGAACTTTTATGATTGTTGCAGCAGAAGTCCAATTTACATCGAACTAAAGTGAATGCACAACTTGGAATTACCAAGTGTGCAGATAAATTGAGCAGGTCAGAACAGGATCAGTGTCACACCTTGGGTATGTCAGAAGTAATGTGTACTAATGTATTATTTAAAGGATTTTAATGAAAACTGAGTCAGATGAAGTGAACTGTTTCTAATCTGATTTTCTCTGTACCAGGCTGAGCCCTACTCTGATAATAAAGCCAATGAAATCTAAAGAAAAATACGTGGTGATCAGCAGAGTGTAAGAAAACTTCACTCTGCAGGGCCGAGAGTCAAGCACTAACTTTCTGTTATTAGTTGATTCTCAACTTGCCAAAAGACTTATGCTTTTTAGAGAAACTAGCCAGTGCTAAAAAATGTCACTTTTCTCCACCAAGGACTGTCAAGAATTATAACTCCTAGTTAGGACTTCCCAGGCGGAATAGCCATTATTAGTTTCTTCTCCTCACCATCAAATACTCCCTCCAAATTGACATTTCTCTTCCGTAATTAACAGAATGCAAGGTCAAGTGCCAAAAGTCTCCATTGTGCCCCTAACGATGTGATTTTTTTTCCACAAGCTCCGGGTCTTTCAAGAAGAATAAAAAGGCTGTGCTATACAACCCTCTCCAGACCACCTCAGACTCTGTTCCTGCTTCTCTCCTATGACACACTCCACTGGGGCTCTGGAAGACAGTGAATTAATAACATTGAAATTTTTGTAGTAGCCAGTTGATTCAGAAAACTGCATCAGTATTTCTACTAAAAATCCTTTTTTTCCTATGGTCTGTTAGTACTTCCACAGTTACTTCAAGTAAGTTGCTATAAAGAAAAAATAGTTTTAAGAATGCAATTACAGCATGCAGGGACTGATAAATTTGCATTTACATAATAAACCAGTTACGTTTGCAAGCTCAGGTTAATCTTTGGCTAATTTCAGCCAAGATAATGGAACACTTTGCCTTTACTTGACCCAGTGACTTCACAGACTGACCAGCTTAGAAATATTTAGCTTGAACTGACTACTGACCTTGACTGGCGAGAAATATTTATCGGCGGCTTCTTTCCTCGCAACTTTTCATTTATCAATTATAAATTTTGAAACCTTTCTCACTGAAAGTGGTAAAGACAAGGTAAGAGTGAATGGTGTGGGTATTTCCCACTATTAATGCCTTCTCCAGTGTTAGGAAATATATCCAGACTGTTTCTAAATTATGAAGGAAACAAAATCTTCTCTCAGTTTCCCAAGAATTTCAGTCTGTATTTTGCACTAATTAATCATAATTTGTCTCTAACCTTTGTTTCTTATCTATTATGCTGTCTTGTCATATTTCAGCATCTTCTCCCATCAGCCTCAGAGAGGCTGATTCAGACCTTCATATGTTAGCACTACACTCTTTTAAATGTTGCAGCTTGTAAAACTTTGTTCCAATTATTTTTATGAAAGTGGATATGACAACAAACCATGTCCATCTTACCTCTCACTAATTAGATTCTAAGTTTTTAAAGACACTTTCAGCCTTTTAAATTTTACATTATGCTTGAAAAAATACTATTTCTGTAACATTGCTCTTCTTCCAGCACTGCAGCCCCCTCCTTGACACGTTTCTGCTATATGATATGTCTTTCCCTCTGGGCTTCTTTAAGGAAAAATATTCTCCACGAGGAGCTCAGGAAGACATTTACTGCATAGATGCAACTGCCAAGAAATGACTATTCTCACCATACTGCTGTTTCTACAGATAGGGTATAGCACTTCTTTCTATAAACTCAGACATGTCAGTTAAAACTTGAATGTTCAACTTCATTTTTATTTTATTATTCTTCTCTTTGGGTCACAAGCTTAAGTTTGACCTTGTTCTACATATTTATAGTTGCATACTAGATGCAGTGCCATGAATCCTTGATGAGTATGTAAAAAAAAAAAAAATTACTACTTATGTTTCACAACAATGGCAGCAATTACTTAGCCTTGTATCTGTTGTATCTATAGCTTCCAAGAATATCAAGTGAGATTTAAGAATAGTGTTTCCAGGCTCTACAGTTCCATTTGCATGCAGTTAAGAGTCTAGATTCAGGAAACGATTTTCTGAAATATGCCAACATATTTATGCGCCTTGGAGAGGCACTATGCATGTGTCCTTGGACCAAAACCACCTGAAAACAAGTCAGAAATGCTGTGTGATAATTAGCTTAGGTTTTGATGATGAAGAAAGGGAACAAACCACTAACAGAATATCAGCATGTACTAATGAAAATTTAAAAAACAAATTGCTCCCACTTTCATTGATTTCATAAACTAAATCTGTTCCATTAAGGTACAAATATTAAGTGATGGTCAAGAACGCAACAATAAATTCTTCCAGCTTATAAGCAGTTATATAGAAGTGTCCAGTTATGAAGAAGTGTCATGATTATCAAGTCTAAAAATTTAAGTGCAAAATGCAAAATCCATGAATGTAAACTCAGGTCTTACTTAATGAAAGAGTAAGGCTTAGCAATGAAGATGGAAGAATCACTCTGCAACATAGTAAGAAAATGTAATTTTGAGTACTTTGTTAGGTCACAAATTTGCCCAACTTTTACCATTAGCAATTCAGCATGACAGTCTAGCACTTTCAAGGAAAAGAACAGGAATTCTTCATAATATTTTAAAATACAAAAAGACAGCGAAAGAAGGGACTTCATAATAATTAAGAAAAAATTATCCTCTCCAGTTACACATTGACCTATGAAATCCAATGCTCTGCTATACTTATGAGCTGGAACACTCATTAATTTTAATTTCTGAGCCAGAAAAGAAAGAATCAGTAACTATCAAACTGTTAGTGCAGCTCTGACACTTGTTCTTCAGTACAAAATGAGAAATGTTCTTCAAATATGTAGCAAAGAAGAATTTCTTGTTTATAGATTTGTCATACATGGGTTTTTTTGAGCCTCCAAGAAAAAACTGAGTTCTGTAATCTTCCTTGGATGTTTAATCTGTGACATATTAACTTCTTATTAGTGTACTCCAAAAGTTTATTTTGAAAATATCACCAATAAATCATAAAATACAATTAATGGAGAGATTAAGTATTACAGTATTTACTAATCAAACCTTAACTGAACCTAAGTTAATTTTAATGGTATATGAATCTAAAACCTAAACAATACCCAGTATTTTCAAACCCTTTATATATATATATATTCCTGATAATAAACTCACTAAACACACTAAGATCCCATCTTATTTGACATCTCTTCACCAAATCTTTCTAAGCTTTTATTAGACACGTATGTACGAAGTACTACTTAATTAGAACTCCATAAATAGAACTGTATGCCCAGATATTTTTATTAATATACAGAGAAATAAAAATACATGTATTTAGTTTTTATACATAAGCAAATAAACTGAATTGGAAATTGAATACTCTTTTGGCCTTCAGACATAATTTTAACTGTACTGAAAGTCTGACTGTGTGTATTGTGTTTGTGTGGCAAGGTTCTGGCAGTGGGCGAGCTACAGGGGTGGCTTCTTTGAGAAGCTGCCAGAAGCTTCCCTTATGTCCAACAGAGCTGCTGGCGAAGGCTGAGTTCATCAGCAATGGTAGTAGCACCTCTGTGATAATGTATTTAAGAAGCAGGGGCAGGGGGAAGGTAACTGCAGCTGGAGAGAGGAGTGAGCATATGTGAGAGAACTCCACAGACAACAAGGTCAGTGAAGAAGGGGGGGACGAGTAAAGTTTCTCCTGGCAAGATTCCCCTGCAGTCTGTGGTGCAGCCCATGGTGAAGCAGGCTGTCCCCCTGCAGCCCACAGTGGAGCAGAGATCCACCTGCAGCTCGTGGAGTACCTCAGCCGGCGCAGGTGGTTGCCTGAAGGAGGTTGTGACCCTGTGGAGGCCCATGCTGGAGCAGGGTCCTGGCAGGACCTGTGGACCCATGGGGAGAGGAACCCACACTGGAGCAGGTTTGCTGGCAGAACTTGTGACCTTCTGGGGGACCCACACTGGAGCAGTCTGTTCCTGAAGGACTGCACCCTGTGAAAAGGATCCACACTGGAGCAGTTTTGAAGAACTGCAACCCATGGGAAGGACTTTGGAAAAGTTTGTGGAGGACTGTCTCCCATGGGGAGACCCCACACTGGAGCAGGGGAAGAGTGTGAGGAGTCCTCCCCTCTAGGAGGAAGGAGTGGTAGACAACGTGTGATGTACTGATGGCAACCCCCATTCCCTGTCCCCCTGCACTGCTCAGGGGAAGCAGATAGAGAAAATCAGGAGTAAAGTTAAGCCTAGGAAGAAGAGCGGGGTAAGGGGAAGATATTTTAAGATTTTGTTTTATTTCTTGTTCTCCGACTCTGATTTGACTGTTAATAATTTTATTTTTTTTCCCAAACTGAGTCTGTTCTGCCTGTGATGGTAATTGCTGCAAGATCTCTCCCTGTCCTCATCTCAACCCACGAGCCTTTTGTTACATTTTCTCTTCCCTCCCCAGTTGAGGAGGGGAGTGATAGACTGGCTTTGGTGGGTATCTGGCATCCAACCAGGGTCAACCCACCACAATGTGACATCAAAGTCACGACATGTAGATTAGAACAGTATTTAATTTCCAATCAGGTACTCTCCATATTTTGCATTACACGAAACAACACCTGACTACATCCATACGACACCCTTATTCACATTCTCTGTGGAAAATCACTAAAAATGGTTGTCAGGAAATTCAACAAGGTAGATGCAATCTTTTTTTAGTGGAGAACAAAACTTCAGCTTTCAAATACAATGTTGAATTGTATTTACTGAAGAAAGTCTGAAAGAAGGATTAGATGCGATGTATCATCATAAGGCTAAACCCTTGACTACACCACCTGCCTTGAGTGAAGAGCAGCACTGCTCCATCTCAAGAAATAAAGAGGTATATTAATGAGTCCCATGGACTGCAAATATTACCAGTAAATATTTTTTTTTTGCTGTTAAAGTGGCAGAAAGCACAAATTATGTTAGAACAGTTAGGAGGACTGAACGTATTTTAAGGGATATGCTGCAGCTAAAGCAAAAATAACAGGCGTTATCAACAGATTGCAATGAAACTCTGTTGTCTATGTTATGGAGTATCTCAAGCTAGACAGTCACAGTGATCCACTTGCCATTAAATCATGGTTTCAATGGACTTACAAATATGATAAAGAACCTCAGTTATTCAGGATATAAAGGGAATAAAGTCTGGGTTCCACCAATTAATAATTTGTGATCTTAACCAAACAAACTAGCAAAAATCCCAGCCAAACCTAACAAAAAAAAAAAAAAGAGGAGGAAGTAAGTTACTGTCCTATATAAAGGATTCTCTAATCTCTGACTTTCACATACCTCATAAGCAGTCAAATTGGCTAAGAGTCTCAATCCCTCAGTGCTCACTACCATCCCCTGTTGGAGGCAACACGACCACAGGACAATGTGTAGGACAGAATGTGTAACCATGGTTCAGCTGCTCCTCTTCACAGCTCAGTACCTTAATACAAATCCACCTGGCTTACACTAAAACGCCAAACTAGGTGATGAGATGCAGGCATACATTCCTTCATCTTACAAAGAAGTGGAGAAGACAGCTTGAACAGGCACTGCCAGCATCATCTGTCAGAGCACTGAACGAGTTCATCTAGAACTGTAAATTTATACTGGACAAGGGCAAGTTTATGTGACACCTTTCTTCTTGGACTCTATAGGTGTATCTAATTTGGAAAACAAAGACAACAGGCTACTTAAATAACCAAATAATATTCATACAAGTGCATTTGCCTACAGTTTGGGTTATAAATGTTAAATTATAATCTTCTGCTTTCTTTCAGTTGCTATATATACTTTATTTGATATCTCAGGGTATATTCCTCTGGTCCTTCTTGTTATGCAGTTGGACTAGATGATTGTTGCAAGTGTCTTCCAACTGAAATATTCTATAAACCCCTATAAACCTTTTCTATAACTTATTGCACTGTGTATGCTATACGTAATATTATAGAATTATCTTCTGAAAATCTCCTTCAAAGTTATTTTTAAGTAACGGACTCTGGTGATCAGACTTGTGTATCAAACTCAACACTGTACATACTCATTCTTATGCACTATAAACGATTCTTGCAGTTCCTCCACTGATTTTAAAGTGCAATTCTTTTCTATTGTTGTTTTTCAATAATTCCCCAATCAGCAAGATGTCTCTTCAAAGCTGAATCAAATGTCATCAAGATGCTTTGAGTAAAATGTTTTGTATGGTGCAGACTAACTTCTAAGACAGTGATTCACTACATCGTCAAAAAGGGTGGAAATACTCTCTTGTAACTTGAGTGGTCTGAAAGTTAGACAGCTAGACCAAGCTAATTATCCACATATCCGTGACAGTCAAATAGGCAGAAAAGTATTTCTGGAAAAGGATTTATGAAGTACTAAGACATATGCCTAAGAAAGGTGGTATGTTCTGCCAAAAGTGCCTGAAAGTCTGAACTGACTAGAGAGGAAGCAAACACACAACTTAGATCAGACATCTGACTTGCTGGGGGCCTATATTGGTATGGTAAATACCATCCCAGTCGCTCATCTGAAGGTTTAGGAAAATAACTGTTATCTGTAATTCAGGATTTGATATAATACATAGGCTAGTAATGCTAACTAGTTCTGTACTGACTTTAAAATTTAAATTTTAGTTTTTAGTTTTTACAATTTTTTTTAAATCAGAGATTTAAAAAACTATTGCAAAAGTTTAAAATACAAATTACGGTGATTAAGTAAAACACCTAAGAAAAGTGTATGATTGTGTGTGTGTGTGTGTGTGTGTGTGATTTAATACATTAGTTGCTACTCAGTTCTGGTAAATATAGCAAATTAAATAAAGGTACAGCTACAGACTAAAAAGTTGACATCTTGATAGCTTCAAATATCTTTCATAATATGACACTCAATATTGTTATCATTTCCATTTGGATAAACTATGACTTATGTTACATAAAATACATTAGATGAGCTGTTTCATGTCTCTGCCAGAATTATAAAGTCAAAGAACACTTGAAATTTGTCACGTTTTGGTTAACATCAGTAAATTCCTGCTGAGAAAGGATTCTGTATATTTTATTAATGTGCTATGCCAGACCATTAAAACCAAGACTTTCAGTAATCACCCCTGAAGATTTCACAGAAGATAGCCTTGATCCAACTGGAATGCAAGAGAACACTTATAGGACGCTTCCTCTCCTTGGCCTTACAAGAAACCAAATTATACATTCTGCATTTGTACTGATTGTTTCCACAGATATTTAGGAAGTGTGAGCCAATTCATTGCTAACATGAGCAGGTACTGAAGTGAATGCTGTCCTATCAACAGTGAATTTGGCTATAGGTATCACAATAGTCAAAACAGTCCATTTAGCTCTAACTGCAGAGAACAGCTATGAAATGCAATTAAAACCTTCTAGCTTCAAGAGAAGCAAGTTAAAAGTGTGATGTAGTCATCAGAATCGAGCAGTTCCAGCACAGGTTTGGGGATGTGCGGTTATTGGGAAATACCTGCAGAAAGAATTTTCTCAGGTGACTCCACCTGAGTATCTGGAACAATGGATTTTTGGACTGCATCTAGAAAAGTCAAAACTAATAAAAAAAAAACAAGAGAAAGAGTGTTTATATCCTATTTGCATGTAAAGAAAGCAAAAGTAAGTAAGCAAAGATACATAAACTAATACCAGCAATAAGAGGACAAATAATAATAAGAAAATATAATTATTAACATGAACAATAATTTAGTTAGCAAAATTATTGCATTTGAGCTAGAAGAGTGGATATTGGCAGTGGGGAAAATAATAGCCCCTAGATATTTTAGTACTGAAATGTGAAGAATTTAGGCATTACAGGGAAAAAAACAAACAGCATAAGCAGACCGTAAAATCTGATGTAATAGAAATAATAGAAAAATGGTAAAATAGAAATATGTCTGGAACAGAGGTTCTCAAAGGAAAATATTCTTTAGGAAAAAAGCAGAGACTGAGGGTAGCATTGTACATAGGTGTTATAATTATTTCTCAGGAATAAAAAAAGGGTGATGCTCCCACAATGTAAAATAAACATTTAAATATCTGAACCTTAGTAGATAATTTACTTGTTGGTATCCTAAAAATTGCTAAACTGTACAATAATATTGGGTGGGAGTGTGCCTACCTGGCCCATCTTGAGCAAAATGTCCTCAACAGCTGATAACATAGTGACATGAGTGTGTAACAGTGTGTGTGATGGGACACTCAAAGCCACCTGAGTGTTCATCCCAAAGCTGCGATGCTAAGGAGGAACTCCATGACACCATCAGCCAGATGAAGCAATAACCAAGGAATTACAAAGAGACTTTTGAAACAAAGGAGTCAGCTTGAAATGCAGTGTAGAAGTACAGAAATTTGTAAAAGGTGCTGGGAAAGGTGGCTTCAGGAGCAGCACCTCTGGTTGGGCACTGGCAGGCATTGCCTTCTGGTATTCCCAGCCCTGCCTGGATGAAATCTAGCAGCCCCCTGTGGGGCACAGGAGCGGCCTGCACCCAGCCAGGGACCCACACAGTGTGGGTGTGGCATGGGATGACCTGTCTTCAGGGTGCAGGTGGGGCTGTGTGGGGCTTCTGCCCACAACCAGTGCCTTACTGGGGTGCCAGCAGCAGCAGGGGTGGACGCTCAGCTGGAGAACCCACACCTGCACAGGAAGGTCTGACTGTGGGGCACTTTTCACTGTTTGCAAAATCCACACTGCCTGTGAGGGGCTGGGTGTGCACACCCTGTGTGTCTGTAACTGTGTAGATCAGTTACAGAAAGTTGCTTAGAAATGTATAGATGTTTATTAACATTCTGCAATGTCAAACACTGTGATTTATCTGTGGCATTGCTGATAATGATCCTGAATGTTTAGTTCACTTATTTACACGTCATTAATAAATCAATAATTAAAGATTATTAATAAATCGATAAATTACTTCAATCCTGATTTAAACCACATTAATTAAGCAGGTTTTCCCTGTGACAAATATCTGTAAAAGCTTTAAGACAGGAAAATAACTGCCAGCATAGGCTGCATCTAGCTTCTTGTAGTATGTAATTCTGAACATGCACAGAATGTGCTTATGTATTTAGGAACCTCTGTAAGTCAAAATGAAAGTACCAGATAATTTTACACACCTCTTGGAGCTAGTAAGTGCTTGAAAGCAAACAATCTGAATTACTGTCTGAGAGAACCTAAAGTTTGTCTAAATTAAGAAAATAGATGTAGACAGAAAAAAATTGCAAGTGTGGACATCCAAATAATTATCCATATTGCACTGTGGCAGATTTGTTTCCAGATGTATTAAACACAGATGAAAGCACTTAATGGGACAAAATCTTTGAAGCATTCAGTTGGCTAAAACCAGATGCAAAGGTTCACAGTCATGCTCTCTGTAGAATAAAGGAGAGCCCTGAATTAGACTCCCACTTTTCAGACAGAACTAATTGGTTATTACTTAAGATTTCTGTTCTCTTTTCTGATTTTTGAAAAAAATCGACCCACTTTCCTTTTTTTCTTGAAAAAGAATTATAGTCAAAACAGAAAAAATGAGGCAAACATAATGCTGTTTACCAGTAGCTATGGTGACTGCTTGTAGGAAAGGGTAATACGTTCACAGAGAAAAAAACCCCTCACTGCCTCCTCCTTAGTGTAAAACCAAGCCAAACCAAACCAATTCATTTGTTAATATATGTTTCTTTACCAAAGAAAGCAGAGTGGGAAGAGAAATAACTTCTTACAGTTCAATGCATTAATTGCAAAATTGTTCTAGGAGAGTGTAATAACACTTCAGGAATTCTATGTGATTTCATTACATCATCTTTCTGAGCTAAAGATTTCTGTAATAGCTGACAGCTTTGTAATAATTAACTCTTTTTAGAAAGCAAGATGATAATGAGGAGGGAAAATGTTAATAGCTTATGAAATAGTCAGGACTATTGGCACACTATCATTACAAATAACTGAATCAAGTAATTCTTCTGGCTGTAGCATATCCTTGAGATGTTGGATTCTTGTTCATATTGATGTGGTTCTGGGACACTATGTTGATTTAATCATCCTTTTCTATTAAATCAGTGTTGAGGAAACAGACCAGGTTACGGTCTTTATATCTCTATGGTCTGACCAGGTTATGGTCAGACTCCTCTAAATGCTCATTCTGAAAGAGGGAGATCTGAAAGTGTTTATTGGCAATTGCTCTCTCTATTTGCACTGCACTTATTCAGAAGCCATTTTTAAGCTGGGGTACAAAACGCTGTACAGCTTAATCATGAGGTAGTATGCATTCAGCTAACAGTGGGCTCTAAGGAACACATCAAGTAATTGTATTTCAGCAACATTAAATAAATATTAATGCCTAAAATATTGAAAGACAAATGTGACAGAATTGACTTGATATTAGTTCAGAGCTTACAGTCTATCCCTGCTGTTATTAATCAGGACTGTGTGGATCACTTACTCACTCTATAGTAAGGGTTGCAATGTCATCTCAAGCTGAATTTTTTTTTTTTTTTTTCCAAAGGATGAGTTCTCAGACTTCTCAGCAACACATACACTTATCTATGACTGCTATCTCTAGAGGCAGAACAGGTTTTGCCCTTTTATTTGCCTCAGAAGTGAGAGGCAAGTGAATTTCTCTTTTCCCCAGTTTCACTTTACACTGACATCCATAGTGACACACGCTGGTAGCAGCAAGCCAGTGACACTATAGCAATTTCTCTCCTACAGAGCCATTCATCCAGCAGTCTGAAATGACTCAAACAACCCTTTATTGCTGTTTTCCATCTCTCATTATACTGCCCTATCTCTCTCCTTCTAGCTGGATGCACATCTCTGAAAAGAATAATGAAGGCAAAATTGGACAAATTTTTAATCACAGGACCGCAGTGGTTTTGGTGGTATCCCCTCTGTCCCTAGTCTTTCCCTTCTATCCATAGAAACCACTTGATAAGTTCAAGACATTTTACGCATGCTTCTTACTGCAAGTCCTTCATTGATTTCTAAGGATGATCCAGCTGAGTATGGCAATGAAACAAGCACCTTAAGAACTTTTATTAGGTTCTAAATGAGACACTGTTTCTCAGATTTCCCTCCTGTTGTTTTCTGTTCAGTTCTATAATGCAGATCGATACAATCCAGAGTTATCCTCAGTGAACAAAAAGTTGTTGAATGTATCCAGCTGTGGGCTTGATTAGATTTTCACTTCACTGAAATAAATCAGAGTAACTCCACATAAGGCAAGAGAATCTCACCACTCTAAAATGGTGTAATCTCAGATGTAAAATGAGAACCATGCTCTATTTTCTTTCTTTTTATGCTGGCAGTGTTAGCTCCAAATCCTGCGTCAGAGGATGAAACTCCTTTACATGTAAACACAGAATTGTACAATTACTAATTATAAATGATTACAGCATTTGGGCAGAAAGGAATATGCCCCTAACATCTGCTGGCAAGAAAGATAATTGGAGACGCTGCCTGAAAAAATATGTACTTCTGCCTCTACGACTCAGATGTCAGTGCATAATTCCTGTTTGAAGAAAGGTAGGTGTTTTGAAGAAATGCTGGTTAGAGGCATAAGTTAGCTCAAACAAAAGGCAGTTCTGACGGATGGCTGGAATGTTGACTTTAACAGCATAATGTGTTCCTGTGTTTTTTTCTTATGCTCACTCGGCTTTCAAAAATGAAGAAAAAAGTCTCAAGCTTAATTCCTATATTATAAATGCAGGATGAAAAAATACGTTTTCTGTACTGCAAATTAAAACAAGGCAGCAGTACCAGCAGGCTCTTGCCTAGTGCTTACACATTTCACTGCGCAAGGATACCTTCACAAACACAGCACTTGTACTAAAATACATCATTCACTAAATCTCACTGGAACTACTTACATAAGAAATCCTTTCGGGAGTACCTTGATCATTCCATATAGAGCACTCTTCTTCAGTGCAGCATAGAAAGGGAAATTAAATCAGGAAGAGCATAGGAAAAAACCCTCAGGTACCACAGTAGTAGTGAAAAAAGAGGATACACTTGAATGGAAACAAACAACAACAATTTCCCCTCCTTCCCATGCATGCAGAATTTCTCATGCCAATATTTACTAGGTTAAGCAGCACAGAACAATTATTAGAAGTAAGCAACCCTGAATTTTCCTTATTGAAAAAGATACCACCATAAAGCACAGAACAAAAAAGGTGGGAGCAGTCGCAGAAAACGGCACAGCACTGCTGGGCATTATTATTCCTGTTCTCCCGAGGTCTTAATTTAGAGCATGGGGGTTTTTTTTGCCTTTTTTTTTTTTTTAACTAAAGAGATAAAAATGCAGTGGGGAGGAGGGACTGAGGTTATACGAGACAAAGAACATTCTAAGCTTCTTAAAATAGTTGCAATACACAAAACCACAATGACTAAATAGGCCCCAGCAGAGTACAATTTTATTTTCTTTTTTTTCTTTCTGGTAAATCTCAGAGTGTTAGCTGACACAGGGATTGTCAGAAGCTGAGGTTTTTCTCCTCTCTATAAAATTTAAACTCTGCAACATTTCTGCCAAGCTACTGCCAGTAGGAAGGTGCTTTTATGAGGAGAAAATTGCTTGAATATGCTACTGGGAGATTTACTTTCTCTGTAGCCCTAGTTTTATTTAAATGTCATAAAAAGCTGGCAAAACCCAATTACCATCAGCCCTGCAAAGCTCACCTCGAAGATCTACACCATTTTGACCAGAGGGGCTTTAGTGCAGGTCCATTTCTCTAGCTGGGAGTGGGTGGCATTCCAGCTGTAGGTGGCAGTAACCCACAGCTCTTCTGTTTCAGAACCTGGTGGGAGATTAAAACGAGCCCAGACACACTGAACAGTGTTTTGCTCAGATGTAGCAGAACAAAATACAGATAATAAGGATTTTTCCCAGCCAAGGATCTCAGGGTTTTCCTGGCAAAGGAGTTTTTGAAGCACTCATTTACTTAAATTACAATCTGTATTTTTAAAATAAATTGTACAAATCAAGTATTTTTCTTTGCCTCAGTCTGGGTTTTGTTTTTTTTTTTTTGAGAAAAGGGCTGTTTTGTGTACATGGACTCTTGGACAGTGTATAATCAAGTGGCTTCAGAGAAAAAGGCTGAAATTTGTCATGAAAACAGCCTTTCTTATTTTGTCTCCAATTTAGTTGTTTTTTTTTTTTTTGTAAATTGAGGTAATCTGTGGTGGGTGAACTCAGGATGCTCTGCGTATTTCTTTTGATTTTGTGGCTCAGGTTGCTGTGTTCTTGTCTAAGGAAAGTTAATCATATATGTATCCAGCTGCTTAGTGTAAGATGATGGAATACTTATGTGATCTGTATCAAGGACTTGAGAAATACTTGTATATTGACAAAGTTACTAAAAATGCATATTATCAAGACAAGTGTACAGAAAATGGTTGCAAATTTAACCACCCAGGAGTTAGGAACTGCCCAATTCATACTGAAAAAAATCCACCCCAAAATATGGACAAAAGCATTTTCGGAAACAAAATCATTATGTATTCATACGTATCTATTTACCTATGCATACACTTATATAATAATGTACAACTGTTTTTGCTACTACACAAATATCCATTAAAAAATGGATCAAATGTGAGGTTTTAACTCCATTAGTTCTAGGCAGAAAAAAAAATGTTCATTTCAATCACCATTTTGTACACACTCTGCACCTAGCAAGATTTGTTCATACCCATGAATGCTGTCTTGTTCACATTAAATCACAGCATTTTACCATCAAAGTACAGGACAAGCATCCTCTCATTTTAAAGTATTATAACCCCACATCTGCTCCTAAATCATCAACCCAGCCTTAAAGACCTGTTTGAAAACAAACAGGCAACTGTCCATAAATAAAAAGAGTGTCCTGATATTGAATCCTGCTCCATCTCAGTATTGGCTCTTGCCTTGCAGTAGTTCATATGCAAAACATGCTCTCCTACAGATGGAATCCACTTGTCTTTGCTATTAATTGAAACACAGCAGGACCTAGAGAGCATTTGCTGAAGCTGAAAACCGACCTTATAATTTAGCCTTGAATCTTGAGCTGACATAACTATCGCATTATAAATCTGGATGCTGAGCCTCAACACTTGTAAAGCAAATAAAATAAACTCCTGATTGTTTTGTCTTTTTCATTGCAGTTTAAGCATACTAAAGTTAGATTTCAATGTTAAAAACATCTTATGTTTGTCCATGCAAAGAATTTCAATGCCTAACTACTACACAGGTATCTGTAAAGAGTGAAACAAATACAGTATGTCTACCTCACTGTTTTTCAAAGCAGGGAAAACAGTAAGGATACTCAAAGACTGCATCAGTTTTTAAAACATTTAACTTACTGTGAAACCAGATACACATTTATACATTGCATTCTTGCTCCATTGTCCCTGCAATGATTACAAATCAAGGAGCTGTTTTCTAAGGGGCAGTGCAAAGCCTGTGTCCCACTTCAACTCTGCTTCTAAGGTTTAAGTGAATCTTAAGTAGGCAAATTTCACCCTCGGGGAGGCAAGGGTGTAAGAACTGTACTGACAGAATCAGAAAGCATCAGGAAAAGGAAAGGGATTGTAACTGTTTCTGTGTAGTCTCCAAGCTGGGAGGTTTGGTATTAGCCACCAGGAAGATTTTTTACAATACTGTCTTTTGGATAAAAGAATAATAGGTTTGTATCAGGTGTGAACCGAGGGAAAAGAAATTTAATCAAACTATCAGCTATAAGTGTATTACATAATTTGGAGCAGAAGTACCTTATGGACCACCGTATGGCCAGGGGAGGAGAAAGAGAGATTACAACCCTTTGGCAAACTTTCACCTTACCTTCTCTATGAAATCTGCTTGGGGGAAAGCTAAAAAAAATGTTAAAAATCTAGCCACTTTTACAATACACTATTTATTTGTTAATGGTTCTTAACTCGGAATGGTTTTCAGTCCAATTTACCCTGGACTTTTAAAAATAGTTTATTCTCTCATTACATCAGTTACTCTGATCCATGTAATAATATCATGAACACCAGTGAATGCTAAGAAAATAAACCTGGATTATATAAAATGATAATATCATGAAAACAGGCTTAGCTTGAATTTGGGGATTTAAATCAATCTCTGAATATTTTGGTAAGGTGTGAAGTCCATAATTAATCCCTGAAGGTAGCTACGAAAGAGCTTAAATCTGTGTTAATGAACTACTGTGCTTGGTTTCCATCCCAGAAATATATTGCACCGTTTTTGAAAATGTTTTACAGAATTGAATAGTTGATGAATAATTGGGTGAGCCTGACAACTGAAATATAATGATGCTGTACTGTCATATTATATGCTACTACCAAAAAAAAAAAAAAGAGTAATTCCTGAATATTCTTCAGTCTACAGATAGTAGCAGTCTTCATGTTTTACAGGAAGATTTGTGCTCAAAATGTAAACTGTTTATAATTCAAAACTCCTTGTTGTTAAGAATTTTTTTAGGTTGAACATCTCTGTCTTTGATGCCATACTGTTTTCCAGCATAGAATCACAGAAGCATACTTCTGTGTACTTTACAGTGACTTTTCTTTGGCTTTTCCTGATCCCTGCTCTGAATAATTCTGAAGAAAATAAATTAAATTAAAGCTGTGTGTAGTTGCAGGGCTAAGACTGTCATTAAGAAAAATAGAAAAAACTGTTATTTATAGGATAACAATTGTACATCTTGAAAAAATGCTGTTCATTTACATTAATCTGTTTTCTTGGTGTCCTCATTTTTATAACTGGGGATAGATACAAAATAAACCCAATTGCCCTTAGCACCCTCACTGACAGTATATTATAAAACTCCATAGTCCAATGAAGAGAAGACAATTGTGAACAAAGGAACAATACATACAGCACAACTATAGCCACCATATAATTAAATTCTTCGAGTGCATATACATACACATGTTTATATCTGTGTTTCCACACAGATCTTTAACTCACACTCCACTAATTCCTGATGACTGCAGCAAAAACGATGACATGGTAACTAAGATATGAAACTTCACATCCTATTAGCAGCTTCAAAGACTGGAAACAGAAAAGAGATGTCATGATCAGGCCTTCTGGAACTGAAGGCTTACATACCGCACTGTAATCTTCAGAAAAAACACAGGGCAAAAGAGAGAGTGATTTCTACTGTAAAAAACAGTGCTGCACAGAGGAGCCCTTATAACTGGCAGTTTCAGTAACTGTTTAAAACAATTCTCTCAATGCTGACTAACTGTTTTCTGTCTGGGACATTTCACCTTGGGGGATTCCTGAGGTGCTCCCTCCCACCAGACTTTTTCAGAACTTGATCTCTTTTCTATGACAACCTATTCAGACATGAGTGTTAAAAACTGCTAGGACTTCTGTATTCTTTTATGTAAACATCAAAGTAAAGTATCTGTTAAATTACTTTATATGTTAATATATATTGAAGTGGTCCAGGTACAGAAAGCAGTAGATGTCCAAAAACTCATATGACTGTTTCATATGGCCCACTTCAAATATCATAACCACATGAGAAGATGATAAGAAGAACCAACACCGTCAGTCTTATAGAATCATAGAATGGTTAGGGTTGGAAGGGACCTTCAAAGGTCATCTAGTCCAACCCCCCTGCAAGGAGCAGGGACATCTCCAACTAGATCAGGTTGCTCAGAGCCTCATCCAGTCTGCCCTTGAATGTTTCCAGGGATGGGGCTTCTACCACCTTACTGGGCAACCTGTTCCAGTGTTCTACAACTCGCGTTGTAAAAATTTTTTTCCTAATTTCCGATCTAAATCTACCCGCCACTATTTTAAAACCATTACTCCTTGTCCTATTGCAACAGGCCCTACTAAACAGCCTCTCCCCATCTTTCTTGTAGGCCCCCTTGAGGTACTGGAAGACCGCTATCAGGTCTCCCTGGAGCCTTCTCTTCTCCAGGCTGAAGAGCCCCAACTCTCTCAGCCTGTCCTCATAGGAAAGGTGCTCCAGCCCTCTGATCATCTTCATGGCCCTCCTCTGGACCTGCTCCAACTGGTCCATGTCCTTCTTGTGTTGGGGGCTCCAGATCTGGACACAGTACTCCAGGTGGGGTCTCATGAGGGCAGAGTAGAGGGGGAGAATCACCTCCCTCGACCTGCTGGCCACGCTTCTCTTGATGCAGCCCAGGATGCGGTTGGCCTTCTGGGCCGCAAGGGCGCATTGCCTGCTCATGTTGAGCTTCTCATCCACCAGCACTCCCAAGTCCTTCTCCTCAGGGCTGCTCTCAATGCATTCTCTGCCCAGCCTGTATTTGTGCCTGGGATTGCCATGACCCAGGTGCAGGACCTTGCACTTGGCCTGGTGGAACTTCATTAGGTTGGCATGGGCCCACCTCTCCAGCCGGTCAAGGTCCCTCTGGATGGCATCCCTCCCTTCCAGCGTGTCAACAGCACCACACAACTTGGTGTCATCGGCGAACTTGCTGAGGGTGCACTCTATCCCACTGTCCATGTCGCCGACAAAGATGTTGAACAGGGCCGGGCCCAGCTCGGACCCCTGAGGGACGCCACTCGTGACTGGTCTCCACATGGACATTGAGCCGTTGACCACCACTCTCTGAGTGCGGCCATCCAGCCAACTCCTTATCCACCGAGTGGTCCATCCATCAAACCCATGCCTCTCTAGTTTAGAGAGAAGGATGTCGTGCGGGGCGGTGTCAAAAGCTTTGCACAAGTCCAGGTAGATGATATCCGTTGCTTGTCCCTTGTCCACCGATGCTGTCACCCCATCATAGAAGGCCACCAAATTGGTCAGGCACGATCTGCCATTGGTGAAGCCATGTTGGCTGTCACCAACCACCTCCTTGCTCTCCATGTGCCTTAGCATGGTTTCCATGACCTTGCCAGGCACAGAGGTGAGGCTGACTGGCCTGTAGTTACCTGAGTCTTCCTTATTCCCCTTTTTAAAAATTGGGGTTATGTTCCCTCTCTTCCAGTCATCGGGGAACCTTACTAGACCGCCACGATTATGCAGCTTCTTCTGCAGTCTTCTATGCAGCTTCTCTTCAGAGTAATGAAATGTTTTCTTAGCTGTCTCTAAAAGTCCTTATGGAAGCAATGTCAGAAGAAATCTAGTGCACATGCTGACCTCCAAGCCAGAAGAATTTTCCAAAGCATGTAATAAGGCTAAATTGATGGGCATACTGAGAGGGTGACCTGAATACAAGAGAACATAGCACGTTTTCCTGAACCCTCATACCTTGTGGAGTAATACAAATCATGCCTTGACTCGCTTGATCCTCAAACTCATAACTCCTAAGCACTATCAGATTTTGAAGCAAAGAAGCAGCAGTACCAGCTGTACTCTTACAAGCACACGAAGAGCATAATTTAACTGAGTATGACTAATAAGTCTGGTAACACAACTGTTAAAAAGAGGAGACTGTCCCTAAGTTAAATATTAAGCCTTTTAAAGGTATGCGGGACTTTTTATCTAGCAACAAAGTATTCTAGATAGGTAACTGAACCGTATTAATACTGAGTAATAGATAAACAAGATAGACAACAGATAACTATTACTGAAAATAATGGCATCAGCTTTCAAGGTGCTAATGTGAAATGATTTTTACTGTTCCACAACTAGTCTATAGCAATGCTAGAAGGCTCCATAGATTATGGAAGATGCCAAAGGAGCCACATAAGGCCTTGTGCTGACCTCTTCTATTATGATTTCAGGTAAACCAAGAAAGGTGTTGGTGAAGAACAAAATGGATTTTTATGGTTCTAGGGTCCTTTTATCTTCATATCTCTGAAGATTTCACAGGTTACAGAGAATTAGTATTCAAGAGCAGCTGTTTCATACATGGTTTTGTTAAAGACAGTCATTTTTGAAGAGGAATGCACTAATTCTCTAGCAGGACACCAGATAATTCTTAAGTCTTTGTATTCTTTATGAATAACATTGATCTTCTATGCTCCCCTTCATTTAAGAATAATATACGACTTCAATAGGTCTTCCCTAGCAAAAAAAAAAAACAAACCAACATTCCGTCCTTTACAACATGCAAGATGATATTTAATCTGAAATAACTGGAGTTGGTTGTGGGGGAGACTGTGTAAGCACCACATGTATTGACCCATGACAATGGGCAGTGAGAAAAAAAATGAGGAACTAGTGAGGTTACCTTTGCCATTGAATAGTCAGCTGAACACCTGAGAATACTCTGGGTAGAGGTAGAATGTCTCCTCTAATTCTGACTTTTCTCCTCCCTAAATGCTACCTTTTAGCTAGATTTGGCTAGCTAAAATAATTCTAATCCGAATACAAAATATACATGCACACACAGCATGAAATTCACAGGCCTACACGGGTACCACTCCTTCTTTTTAGCTGTTCACATAACAAAGTTGGCTGGTTTTACTAAATCCAAAACCCAAAAGTTAATGGTAGAAAAAAAATCCAGTTTCCTGTCCTTCTAAAAAGCAAACTTAAATAAATGCTGTTATTGAGAAAGAAATAAAGTAACAAAAACCAATTTGGTGACACGGTAACCTTCTGTATCGAGATGATACCTCATATCCAGACTTCCAAAATTCCATTTGAATATTAAGCATGTTGTGCTGTTTTGGCTGAGGTAAAGTTAATTCCCTTCATAGTAGCTAGTATGGGGCTATGCTTTGGATTTGTGTTGGAAACAGTGTTGATAATACAGGGATGTTTTAGTTACTGCTGAGCAGTGCTTACACAGAGTCAAGGCCTTTTCTGCTTCTCCCCCCACCCCACCAGCGAGTAGGCTGGGTGTGCTCAAGAAGCTGGCAGGTTACACAGCCAGGACAGCTGACCCTAACTGACCAAAGGGATATTCCACACCATATGACATTGTGCTCAGCAGTAAAGCAGAGAACTGGGGGGAAGGTTGGTCAGGGTGCTCCTGCTCGGAGACTGGCTGAGCATTGGCTAGTGGGTGATAAGCAATTGTTTGCATTTGCATCACTTGTCTTTCTTGGGTTTTATTTCTCTCTCTTTGTTATTTTCCTTTTCATCACAATTTATTTTTTTTTTTTTATTATGAAGCTGTTCATATTTCAACCCATGAGTTTTCTCACTTTTACACTTCCAATTCTCTTTCCCCCATCCTGCTGGGGTGGGGGAGTGAGCGAGTGGCTGTGTGGTGCTTAGTTACTGCCTGGGAATAAATCACGACACATGTTCTTGAATTCAACAAGATACCAAAGGTGAAGAAGGTTTCTCTAAACTATAACCAAAATCCGTTCTGCTCTGTGATGTCAGATAAACTTCACTCTTCCTTTCAGTGGCAACCTCTCCAGAACAGGGATTCAGAACAGTGATGTTCTCCCCCATTTAACCTCCAGTCAGTCACGGTAGTCAGGACTGAAATTTCGTTTTTTTTTTTTTCTCCTTTATGCAATTTTCATAGCTTGAAGTGTAGAAATCTATCACTAGTAGGCAGGTGTACATGTTAAGTTAGCAGCAAAGGAATAACTGTTCTAACATATATTACAGATAGTGCATTATTCATCTTCTGGAGTACCAATCTTGTAATTTTATTGTGGTATCTTGTAGTAAACAGCTAGAGCATATAATGGGCCCTTACAGAAAACTTACACATTTCACTGAAAGGATTATCTCTGTGGAATTTTGGAAAACCGTTAGTACAAAGAATATGGCACATTTATCATTTTTTCATACACACACCACATACAATACAACGTATAATGAACAGCAGTAGCTATACTATTTGTCAGGATTTATAGCACAGTGAAATTCTTATAAGAATCCATGCACTACTTCTCCAGTTGGTTAAATATGTATGAACAGTGTTTTGAGTATTTCTATATACATGTAAAACATCTCACTGTCCTTGGAAAAATATATAATTCAATTCATTTTGCTGATATGTTGTGTTTTAAAGCTACTCCAAAAAGTATACTCCTTCTGGAATCAAAGCTATCAGAAATGCTGATTTGACTGTGCTATCATTTTTGAAAATGATGTTACACAGTATTTCTGGGAATTGAGTCAAAACATTCTAAGATGACTAGTATTAAAATTACATTTACTGATATTTCAATACCACAGAAAAATTTTAGCCATGGCAGCTTCTCTGATTTAGGTACAATTGAATTGAGATGACGTATAAACATCACATTTAACAAATTTTGTTCACCGCTTGCACATTATCTAAATAGTCAGGAATTTAAAGTCCTATTTATATTTGGATTCTTGATTTTCCTGCATACTCTATTTTCAGTGGGTTACTTTTCACACTAATTGAATACTAAATATGCGGATCTGATAACATAAAAAATTGATTTTTCCACAGACATTTTTAATGGAACCACTACTGTACTGTTTAAATCAAAAACAGAGAAAGATTTACTCTGTGATCATCACTTTTTCTAATTTGTTTGCTTGTATTATTTTTCAACTGCCAGAATTAGTTATTTCAACAATACTTCTCTTCTATGATAAAATGTCATTCTGAAGGAAACAAATTGTGAAGAGTCTACCACATTTTAATAATTTCCTCATACATTGTTATTGCACAATTTCCTAGGAGTTGACAGATGTTTTGTCTAAAATCTAAAATATCAGCTCTTAACAGTGCCAACTTAATGGAACATAGCTTTCATTTCTTTGTCAAATCTCTTCTCCACAGAACTATAATCTGAGGAACATAATGCCTAAGAAATAAGGTACATTAAATTGTAATGTGTTTCTGACGCCAAGAGAAGGCAGCGCTTGTGTTCTACATTCCCCACCAGCCCCTCCTTGTTAGTGAGAACAAAGTCCAGCATAGCACCTCTCCTCATTGGCTCCTCTATCACATGGAGAAGGAAGTTATAATCCACACATTCCAGGAACCTCCTGGATTTTTTATGCCCTGCTGTGTTGTCCCTCCAACAGATATCAGGGTGGCTGAAGTCCCTCTTGATGACCAGGGCTTATGACCATGAGGCTGCTCCTATCTATCTATAGAAGGCCTCATCTGCTCAGTCTTCCTGGTGAAGTGGCCTGTAGCAGACCCTCACTATAATGTCGCCTGTCCCTGCCCTCCCTTTAATCCTGACCCATAAGCTCTTGGTCAGCTCCTCATCCATCCCCAGGCAGAACTCCATGCACTCCAGCTGGTAGTTGACATAGAGGGCAACACTCCCTCCTCATCTCCCCTGCCTGTCCTTCCTAAAGAGCCTGTATTCCTCCATTCCAACATTCCAGCCATAGGAGCCATCCTACCATGTCTCTGTGATGCCGATAAGATCATAGCCCTGCAGATGTGTGCACATCTCTAATTCCTCTTGTGTATTCCCCATGCTCCATGGGCTTGCACAGAGGCATTTAAATTGGACCCTCAAAAGCCAGCTTGCTGACTGCAGAGGCTGGAATCCCTCTGTGCTGCTCTGCAGGTGCTCTCCTGGACTAGCAGGAGATCGGAACTTGGAATGGAATCTGCAATCTGAAATAATAAAAAACTAGTAATACAGCAATGACTTTCATACTGTTTGTGTGCAAGTGAGTGGGCCTGTGTGTGTTTTATACAATTTTTTATGACATTCCTCACACTGGAGAGGAGGGGGAAATTAAGGCCCAGCTAAAAGCAAATGACCCAGAAAATAAATTCTCTTGAACAGGAAGAAGAACAACCCTGATCAGCATTCCCCAAAGTCTCTTACCGCTGACCAGAAACCTTGCAATGCAGCTTTTTTTTTTTTTTTTTTTTTTAATCTAAGGAAACGTCCTTTGGGCATCTCCTGTCACTTTTCCTTCTGGAGAGAGGTCACATTTTCCCTGTAATATGTTTGCCTGAGTCTCTTAGTCTATAAAACAGTTTTATAAAAAGATCTTTGATATATGATCAGTTCAGCTATTTCTGACTAGGTGGTTCTTTCTTATCCAGAAACACCATCATCTAAAGCAGTGATAGGAAATCCATGAGCAATTAAAAAAATTTGGCCTGCAATGCTATTAGCAGTTTTGGGAGGTGCTTCAGTGCTCCTTGGTTTAAAAATGGGCACTTACTTATTCTTGTGCAACAATTTTGTCTGTAGTTCAACAAACACACAAATCAGATCTTGCGAGCCGGAAGCAAACAGCAACTCTGTGCTAGAAATGTGAGAAAAGCATTAATGAAGGCAGAAAAGCTAATCCTTAGATGAATACCTTCAGCCATAACCTGATATAACATGTATTTTTGGCTTATGGACACAAGGAAGCACAAAAAGTATTTCTGGCACATGATCTGGGAAAGGTTCACCATGACTGCCCTTTGAAACGGAAAATGAGAAGTAAAAAAAGTTTAAAACATTTTAGTATCTCCAAAGTGTTCAGTTTGAGCTCCTTCTTTTTCCTAAAATCAGTCATATTCATAATGACTTTTCCTACTATTTATTTTAATTAACATTCAGAATATATACTAAAAAAGGACCATAAAATTTGTTAAGTCACTTCATCTGGTCTCCTCAGTATCTGCAACACATGCAACTCTATCACTTAACCAAGTTCAACTATAAAATTTCCTTTAACTTACAAGAAAGCTAACCTGGAACTCACTTTATAACTAAAAAAAAAAAAAAAGGCATTAAAAAGCTTAACAGATGAACTTTCTGAAACAGTTTGGGTCAAATTTTTCATTTGGCGACCAGTTCTTTAAGCCTTAAGAATTACATGATGCCTCAGAATGCAGAAAACAGACAGTTTCTGAAACACGATTTAAAATATGGCTTTTCTTACTTATAGCTGAAAAGGTAACGTCTAAATGAGACCTACATATCTAGGAAGGTATTTCTTACATTATCAGGGGATGAAAAATGAAAAATTACATTCCTTGTGTATTTTTGGCAGTTACAGCATTCGTGGTGGCTGATATCTGAAGATAAGTGTCTCTCTACTGAAATTTATTGCTAATTGAGTTTGATTTTTCAGTCTTGGTTAATTGATTAACATTAATGCACCCATCTGCTGCACCAAGACATGGGGAACAACAACAGTAAGAATAATCACTGTAAGAATAGTTTGAGACACTGGGAACATGATTATTTGTGGGAGCAATTAACTTTGAGATTGTACTCTGCACTATAAAAGCTAAGCTTGCCTATGTTTACATTTTCTTGAGTCTTTGTACAATTTAAAACAAATTTATTAATCAGCTACTACTAGTGTAGCGGCTGACGTAATTGTCAGATCATTGTGAAGTAATTTTATGAGTTTATTTCCCACGCACAGATGTGTCATCTTAATTAAGTCTAAGCTTGGTTTGCAACATCTGGCTCATATGATCAGAGGGCCACACAGAATATTAAGAGTCTCCTAGATTAATCTTTCCATACACTTTTCAAACACATACTTTCAAATGCAATAAGCTTTGCATTCACAGGATTATTCATAGAACTGTACGACACTCAAACTCTAAGTTTACTGAATAGTTGTAATTTTTTTTCTCTGAAATGGAATTCCAATCTCTGGAATTCTACATTAGCATACATTTAAAGTGCAGTAAAAGAGCTAGTGAACTTGCAAAAGTGCTTCTAAAAGCAACAGGGCATTTCCACAGGAAATAGTACTTTGTTTTTAAAAACTAATAACATAATGGTGTCTTGGTTTAATTCCAGTCATCAACCAAATACCACACAGTCGCTCGTTCACCCTCACCCGCCTCAGGGGACGGGGGAGAGAATTGGGAAGAAAGGAAAACTCGTGGGTTGAGATGAACACAGTTTTCTAGGGTAGCGAAGGAAGATTATAATAGTAACAAAATGTAGGGATACTAAAATACAAAAAACGAACAACGCACAATCTCTCACCACCCAATGACCTGATGACCGGTACAGCCTGCCCTGAGCAGTAATCACAGAAATGAAACCAAAAAGCAATGCCAAGCAGCAAACAAAGGAGAGCATTCCCCACTGGCCAACCCTCGCTTATATACTGAGCATGACATTTATGGCATGCAATTCTCTCTTTGGCCAGTCTGGGTCAACTGTACTGACAATACACCTCCCAGCTTCTTGCACCTACGCATCAGTGAAACCTGGGACAAATGGCTATGTAAAGAATTAGAAATTTAGATTTGTACTGAACCACTCATCTGACACAGCATATGTTTTAATACTCTTGCAACAGAATGGCTTTTGTCCTATACACAGATTTTTTTTTTGTCAAAATATAAATAGATAACACTTCTATAGATAACACTTCTATAAAAATGAAAGTGGAGTGGATCTTAATTTGAAAAGAATGAAGATAATTAGAGATTTCCAATTCCACAATATGACACATTCAGTAGTTTCACAGCAAAATGGTGATTGTGCAGCCTGCCCCTATCACCACGCCCCTACCTGGCCTTCTCAGGGCTGTGTCTGACCCTGGTTCCCCTCAGTGGGCTTGATCTCGATCCCCCAGCAGTGGACTGATGTCCGAGCCTGGCCTCAGCCTGTTGCCATCCCCAGGGGTGTGCCTGATGTTGGGGACTAGGGCTACCCCATGGCACTTGGCTGCCAGGCCTTGCCCTGATGGACCTCTTGGGAGCACCTGATGCAACTCATAACCAGACCACAGGGTGCTGCTGGCCTCTGCTGCATCCTGAAATTTTGTATCTAAAAACTATCAAAAATACAAAGACAATATTTTCTCTGTCAAATAAACTTATTTTGCATAATTATTGTAATTAATAGCATGAACACTACTTCAGTATTTTTGTACTCTGATGATGAGAAAAGGCAAGTAACTTTCTTTCAAGAATAACTGTAAAAATGTTTCTTATGAAACACCTCTATCTATGCTCAAGAGTATGTGTTGACAAGCTCCAGTGTTCATTATAGAACATAGCTGAGATATTTGCTATGTAATACTTCATGGCTTTTCAGAAGCAAAAGCTCTAACTAGTTGCCAAGCACCTGAAGAATAACATGCAATGAAAAATCTTTTTCTTACCACTAAAGAGTGTAAATGAAACAACTGTCAAAATCTTAAACAAGTCCATAATAGTTTTATATGAATCATCAAAGTGTTGCTTGTTTCATCAGAATTTTTTTTTACATACAATTATTATTTTTTTCAGTAATAAATATACAAATAGACAATTACTGATGTAGATGGGAATATTTTTAACACTATAGATTATTTATGACTCTCACTGGCTGCATTCTCATGAATATAAAGTCATTATCTGAAGACAACGCAGTTGTATAGTTCACATGCACCACTTGAACACTAGGACCTGAGGTCTGGAAAGTATTCCCCATAAACTATACACAAAACATTCTGCTGTGGCTTTTCAATTCTCCTGCTTCACACATGACATGATGTGAACCGCTACAGGTTGATGACCAAGTAATAATCAAATAGTTGCTAGGATAAAGCAACTAATAAATTAAAGTGGAGCAAAGGCAGAGCTTATATATTTCAGCTACAAAAGGTACCAAAGGATGTTTGTAACCAAAGCACTGAAGGAAGAAGGTGACAACTAGCCAAACACACTTAAAATCAGTCCATTTGCTTTGTTTGTTACAGTATGCACATTTACTAAATAGATTCTTAGTATTAGCAGACACTGGCTAGAAAGAAGTACAGGAAGAGTCTACAGCACAGAATCTCTCACCATTACTTTTGGGAGATGCTTCACTCACTGAAGCACTGGACTTAGGCCTTAAGATAACAGATTCAGAGGAACAATCTTTGTGGAGTGTGTAAGTCCAGATGAAAGAGGTTCTGGGGCTGATCAGAAGGTATGCAAGTCATTGTTCTCCCACACCCCCTCAATCTGCTCAAACCTGTGGAAAATGGAACTGGTACACAGCAAACTGAAGCCTTTTCCAAAGGAGTTTCTAACTCTAGCATTCTGTCAGGGTGAGTCTGTGTAAAATGCCTGCCCGTACTTCTCAAAAACGGCTGCCAGCATAGGCATATTTACATCCCAACTTGCCACCCTGTTTACATCCTCTGCAAAGAAATTGGTACAGACAGGTAGATGACTTATCAAGAAGTGAATCTTTTAGATGTATCATACTTCTCAGCAAAGCAGAAACAATTTGGTTGATTACATGTTCCACAGTGATGAAGAATGTGCTGAGAACGTTGCATACGCTGTGGACAAAATGATTCTTCGGGACTTTGGGGAGCAGAAACTGTTCCTCTAAAGACCTAGTAACCTAACCAAGTGAGACCCCCAAATCCTGAGAGATAACATGTTGTGCTAGTTTTTGTTGGCAGTCTTGACAGCTAAGAGGAATGATCCGCCTCTGAAACAGCAAATCCTATTCTGGCAAGTGAACAGTATGAAATCTGAGCTGCAGAACTTGGATGTGAAACATGCTAGCAAGGTGAAGCTTATTGAATATGGACAGTTTGTGAACTGACTGAAGAATGTATCTACATAAATATGAAAAACAGCCAACCAGGTGAGGAGAAAGGGAAAGAATGACCTCCCTTGACCCACTCTCTCTTTCTAATGAAGCCCAGGATGCTTTTGGCTTTCTTTCTCACTAGGGCATGTTGCTGAGTCATTGCTAACTAGTTGTTCACCAGAACTGGCAAGTCTTTTTCTGCAAAATTGCCCTCCAGCCAGTCAGTCCCCAGCCTATACTGGTGCCTGGGGTTATTCCACGCCAGATGCAAGACTTTGCATTTCCCTTTTTTGAAGAATATGAGATTCCTATTGGCTCATTTCTCCAGCCTATGGAGGTCCCTCTGGATGGCAGCAGACCCATCTGGTGCACCAATCACTCTTCCTTGCTTGTATTTAACTCTTGTATCTGGAGTGCACCCTGTCCCATCTTATACATTATTAAGGAAGATAAACGGTATTGGATCCAGTATTGAAACCTGGGGTAGTGATTGGCTTCCAGCTGGAATTTGTGTTGCTGATCCTTTTTGCTTTTTGAGCCTGCCCTTGAGTCAGTTTTCATTTCACCTCACTGGGCACTTACGTAGCCAGTACTTAACCGTTTATCACTAAAGATGTTATGGGAGGCAGTGCTGAAGCCTTACTAAAGTTGAGTAAACAACATTCAGTGCTCTCCCCTCATCCACCAAGCCAGTCATCTCACTGTGGAAGGCTATCAGGTTGGTTAAGCACAATTTCCACTTGGTAAATCCACGGTGACCACTCCCAACCACTTCCTTGTCCTTCGTGCGTTCGGAAACAGTTCCCACGACAATTTGCTCCATCAACTTCACATAGATCAAGGTGAGGCTAAATATCCTGTAGTGCCTCAGATCCTCCTTCTTGCTCTTCCTGAAGGTAGTCTTCTAGTCCTCAGGAACCTCTCCCAATCACCTGATCTTTAAGAGATTACCAGGATCGACCTTGCTCTGACATCAGATAGCTCCCTTGGCACTTATGTGTGAGTACCATAAGGTTCCATGGACTTACATGTCCAGTTGGTTTAAATGTTCCCTAATCTGATCCTCCTCTGCCAACAGGAAGTCTTCCTTGCTCTAGACTTTCTCCCACAGCTCTGAGGCGAATAGGATTCCTGAAGGCCAGTCCTATAAGGCCTGTTGCAATAGGGTGACGGATAATGGTTTTAAAATAGAGGGAGGTAGATTCAGAGTATATATTAGGAAAAAAATTTTTACAATGAGGATGGTAGAACATGGACCAGGTTGCCCAGAGAGGTGGTGGAAGCCCCATCCATGGGAACATTCAAGGCCAGGTTGGATGGGGCTCTGAGCATCCTGAGCTGATTGAAGATGTCCCTGCTTCTTGCAGGGAGGTTGGACTAGATGATTTTTAAAGGCCCCTTCCAACCCTAACTATTCTATGATTCTGAGATTGAGGCAAAGAAGGCACTGAGTATTTCAGTCTTCTCTGAATCCTCTGTCATCAGAACACCGACCCCATTTAGCAGCAAGCCCACATTTTCCCAAGTCTTCCTTTTGCTGCTGATCTAGTTGTAGAAGCATTTGGTTTTGCCCTGCATGTCCCCTGCCAGATTAATCTCCAGATGGACTTTGGCTTTCCTAACTCCATATCTGCATATTTGGACATTTTATCTATATTCGTTCTAGGTCAGCTGGCCATGCTTCTACCTCTTGTATGCTTCATTTTGATGTTTGAATTTTGTCAGAAGCATCTTGTTCATCTATGCAGGCTTTCTGCCATTTGATTTCCTGCTCATTGGAATAGGTCATTCTTGGGCTTCGAGGAGATGATCCCTGAAAATCAGTTGTCTGCTGTAGAAGATCATGAAAATCATGCTTCTGTAGAGCTGCTTATCCCTGATTTGCACTTGCACAGTCTTCCATGACTCCTCTGGACAGAAGGGTAGTGACCCATTTCAGAACAAAAGTGTTACTGAAAAGGGCTGAGGCTAGCAGTTGGAAAGCAGAAAGCCAGGAAACAAATCCAATGGTCATGAATTATTCAAGACTCAAGCTTTAAACGAAACAGTATTCCATAATACTAGACGACAGGCCAATCAGTAGAATGACAGAGATATAGCAAGGAAAAAGAAGAAAAATAGACTCATTGCTCCTAAGTACACAGTCAGTTTCACCAGTCTGGTAGGCAAATTGTGTAAGTTTTCATAAAGCTGCCTTGCTCTCATTTGTGTTCTAGTCAAACAAGACTTAAGAGATCAAAAACCTGTTTGGTATTCTTTGTGTGCTCATATCAATGGAGAGAGGCAGAGAAGCAGCTCAAAACTTTGGTTCAAGATCTCCTCAACCTAAGAAACACAAAACAGTCCAGAGCTTTAAAAGCTGTTCAGCATTTGCCTTGAAGCTGAAGTACAACTTTTAAAGTCGACATGGCAGCTACTCACAAGTTCAATCAATTTTAAACACAAAAGTGGTTCCTAAATGCTAAGTGCCTTAGACAATAATCAAGTTACTATGGCTTAAAAAGTTACTGTGCTCTATTCGAACCACCATTCAACTGAACCATCACCCTCCATGCTTTTAGCCCATTACTCTTTTGGACTTCATTTCTTCTTTCAGCATGATGCATGGTTCTTTGACAATACTTCTTTACACATGCTGAAGGTGCTGGCTGACGTTTTAGTGTTTTCATAGTATGATGACAAAGGCCTATGCTGTGTACCCAGGAGCACACAATGAGGATGTG
Organism: Chlamydotis macqueenii; assembly: GCF_036417535.1. NCBI lineage: Eukaryota > Metazoa > Chordata > Aves > Otidiformes > Otididae > Chlamydotis > Chlamydotis macqueenii. Next base: position 28,998,195 of record NC_141558.1, read on the forward strand.
TGAAGGTACAAGGCCTAGTAAGACACAGAGTTGTTACACAGAAGAATAAGATCTTATGTGTTTCTGTCCAAACTATATATACAAAGGTTCTGATTTCATCACTGAGCCTTGTAGGGGAACTGATCTAGTTGATCGAAAAGTAATTCTGACAGTAACCCAATATGTAAGCAGTGTAGCAATGTAAATATATTTTATATCTCTTTTCATGTAAGCAAATAAGGTATAAAATCTTTCTGGTTAGGTATGAAGAAGTCACATTTTCTATTTAATAGTATCAGGACAAAAACCTGGTGATTAATTCATTACACAGAAAATTATAATAATTTCTCATTAAGGATGAACCTACCAGCAACAGAGTGTAAATAGATGATAAAATTATTAAAGAGGTAACTCTTACCTAGTGCAAGTCCCACCATTGCGACAGGGATGGTAATCACATATTGGAACATTGCAGTTCTCAACATTCCTTCCTCCAAGAGCATCATCTATGATGAACAACTCCTTGTTGTTAATCTGAAAATCCCTAATGCATCCTTTATAGCCATGTATCTGCCCAGCACATCGATGAACCTCTTCATGAACAGGAACATTTCCAAGGAAGATTGATCCAAAGGTGATCTGCAGAAACAAGACAAGAATCATCAGAAAATAATGTGATTTGTGATGTTAGTGTAAGCAATGAATGAATAATAATTAGAGATAAAGGAAGTAGCCATTACTTGAAGCTGGTAAAAAACTATGATAGTTTTAAAAATGTGGGTCTCTTTTCTTAAAAAAAAAAAATCATACAAAAACAGTAGTTTAATGTGTTTGGATATCTTCAAATGTGTAAGACAACATACATCCCATGAAACACAAACTGGAATTCCCAGCCTTAACCACAATTAATATGGTAATGTTTTCTCATGGCTTCCCTCATTCTATACTATGAGTTTTACGTTCATGGATCTAGGAACTACAGGATCCCAAGATAAGGGGAATAAGAAATAAATTTTACTTTTTTTTTTTTAACAAATGACAGAAAATAGACAGCTATACTGAAGCTCAGAGGAAAAGAGAAAGTTTTGGGTACTAAATTATTGAGCCACAAATGCCTAGAACATCCGTACAAAGGTGCCAAAGAAACACTCACAACTATATCATACTGGGAGTGACCAAACTGTATTAGTGGTCAGTATGGTATTTCTTGTGCTACCTGACCTAGGAGTCAAACCCTTGACCATCATATATAAAGGACCTATGACTCATTTAGCACTGTGAATTCTACTCCCCAAGATGACGCCTGACATTCTGGAGTTCTGACATGGGGTTTCACCATTCCTAAGTTCCTTTGCTAAATACCAGCCACTAAGAATTGAAAAAAATGTTTGTTTTTTTTTTTCATAAGTGTGTCACACTGTGATGCACTTATTTATACAAGACCATCAATCCAGAAAGTGGGTGAAACCTAGTCAATTCAAGTATAGTAGGAATAAAAAATATATCATAGCATGTGTAAAACAAAGAGATAATTTATGTGAGGAGACAATTGATAGTGAAGGAGCCCTTCACTATCATATTCAGACATCAACTGTAAAGAACTAGGAACAGGAGGAAAACATCACATTGATTTATCTAGAATTCACACATCTGTATGATTTTGTTTTGCTATTTCCTGTATTGCTTTTATCAGCCATGGAGCAATGTTGCCGATAATTTCAAGTGAAATTTGGAGATACAATGAACATTAATTTCTCCAGATATTCCTCTACTTACAATGTCTTTCATTTAGAAGGGAAAGACAAAAAAACCCACTTCTTTTAGAGCATGGATAAAATTAAATCAGATTTTTCATCTGGAAGAAATTCAAAGACATAAGCTCAGCACTTGTCAAATTCCTTTCATATCACTCGACTTTATCCCCTTTCAAACAAAGCTATAAACCAGCACAGTTACAGACAAGATTTGTAAGTAGTGTTTGCAGACAGACATTTTCTCTCTGCTTGTGAACCTGTTACAAGAATTAAGCAAAGCACTGGACTGGAATATAAAGTGTCTATGATTAAGAAAAGTGTTTTTAACACTTGCAACACAATCTCTTTATTATTTGTCTTATTTTACAAAAGCACTGACCTTGGGGGCAGATCTAGTGTACCACAGAACAGCTACTCAGTTTCTCGCATCAGTGGATTTTATCATATGTTAGATGCTCAAACTCATGCTAGTACACCATAATACACATTTCTTCCTGTAAAGGTCCTGTTCTGAATTTAACAGACTTAACCAGAATATATTTTAAGGAAGCACACAGGAGGAATTACTGTAAGTCTTGTTAATAACATAACAGGCTTAAATAACATTATATTATGTTAACTTCTGTAATACTCATGCTTAACTTTTCAAATACTAATTTGAAAATGTCCTTCTTTACTTGGAGCTGGAGTGGTAAGGAGGATTAGCTTGGCCAGTAATGGGAAGAAATTAATTCATCCTCCTAGAGGTAAGAAATTTTTTTTTTCTGTCTTTGCTTGTGTATTATACAAATGAAATAGGGCCTCTCGGAGATGAGGAGCAGATCTGTAATAGTTAGTTACAAGGATACGACATTCATTATATAAACCATGCAAGGGGTTATTCTGAATTAAGTTTGGTGCCATGAAATACCCATTAGTGGTTACAGCATATTAAGTTCACACATAGACAGTATCTTTTGTACTGTTTTACCCTAAAAGAATTCAGCTGTCACACTCCAGGATTGCTCTACAACACGAACCAAAACGTGGTAAGTGAAGATAACCAGAACATTCACTTCAAAAACCCACTAACCGAAACATAACTGTGGATCTCCACAAGAAGAAACAGAGAAGACCTGTGGACTTTCTTAGGAACCAAAGACATTTCCTGATTAGGGGCAGAAATATTCTGATGCATGATCTCAGTGCATGACATCAAAGGTGGCCACTTTTAAGATTTTCTATGAATAAGGTATTGCTGGCTTCTTTATATAATTAGCTACTGATGGGTAAGTATTTTCCCCAGATTCTCTACACAGAAGCTGCCAATAGTGTTAGCTTTACATTTCAGGTTCATAACATAAAGGGAGAAACAAAGGAACCTTCTTCAGCAGAACATCAGGTCAATCATCTGGAAGCCATGAAGAGACAACTGATTGGGCTAACAGCAGTATCTAACACAATTCTTTACTTTAGACTGAACAAACACCTAGATACTGACTCAGGGAAGAAATAAGGAAAAAGTTCTATTACTAACTGTCAGTGCATTCCATGAGATACACATCAAGATTAGCATCTCTACAGCTAACTGTCCTGTCTTCCAGTGAACAAATTTATGAATCATAGAATCTTTAAGGCTGGAAAAGTCCTCCAAGATCATAAAGTCTAATCATCATGAAGGGAGCTGTCAATCACAGCTCAAATTCTCACATCTAAAGCCATTTTAAATGTATCACACAGAAATATTCTTGTGATGAGAGAATGCATAACAGAGAGGTGCTAACATGGAGACAAAGAATAACAGAAAAACTCAAGATTTGTGAAAGTTGGCCTATTGCCCATTTAGAATGAGTATTCTGATACCACTTTCAAAATAGAGACAGTCATTTTTACAATACTATTCAGAACTGAAGTCCTAGCAACAATGCTGACATCAGGTTAAGTCACTGATGATTCATACCTGCCCTACATTAGACAGTGTGGCTTGCAAATAAAAAGTAACCAGAAATACTGCTTAACAATATCTGATTATTTTTTTTTCTAATAACACCAGGGTCTAGTTAAACGACATTGCTAACATATTATTTTTCCTCTTGCAGTATCATGGACTTCAGACAGTTGAAACAGAAGTTTCAAAGTCAGGTAAGATGAAGAAATTAATGGAAATACTATGGATGCTTGATGTGAAAAAAACATACTAAATATAAATTAAATACAGGTAATGATATCTGAGGAGGAATTACATTCCCTCCTTTGGAAAAAGTCAGAATGCCTGTTCTCCTTTGAGAATAACTAAAGTGCATATACTGATGAAATGTTCAAGGCAAATAGCTATTTTTGGTATTTTGCAGGCTCACCTGAGAGGCTTGATGTGAGAGAGAAAGTCTGTGTTGTACAGGAGGATTTCCATCTGCAGCCATTTCAATCATACAGTAACCTTCAGGACTGCTCACAGGCAACATATACCTGGAAGAAAACAGAAGATCTCATTACTGTTTATACTGTTGACAGCAGAATATTCAAACCTCACACAGCAAACGTAAGGTGAAAAAGATGCTTCTGCCTCCATAAAGGATGACAATCTTTGGACACTAATAATTCCAGTTTCATGGCAACTCGGACTACTTAGGAAACAAAAGATGTAAGTTTCTTCTACTAATATCCTCCTTCTTTTTGCTTTCCTACTGTTCTTGACTATAGTGTTTAAAATGTGTACAGAGACAAAGAAGAAAGAGATATTACATGTGTAAGTGGGTATTGATAAATTTTAAGTGCTAACTGTGGCTGACATATGGTCTCCCTAGTACAGAGGATTGTTGGACAAGTAACATCAATGCTGAATGATGCTGAACTCCCTAGGAGGACATTTCCTTTTCCTGCCCTAAAGGGGAAACAGAAATGGAATGAGAAATGAAAGGCTGCATACCTCTGAGCGGCAAGATTACACTGTGATACAGTTATCGTTACTTGAGAAGCATGCTGTTAATGTAAACTCTGGTACTGAGCTTCAGAGATAAAGAAGAATATAAGGTTAAGGGAATTTGTAAAGTAAATACTGGTGAACATTCAATAAAATACTGAAAATTCTTCCAGTTCTTTCTATGATGAGATCTGACGAAATGCTATTAATTTTATTAACAATAAAAATTCGATCCTACAAGATGCTTTTAAAATATATCGATTTTGTATTTAGAAAGGAAATTTGCATAAACTTTATCACAGCAATGGCAGAATATGAGAATAGTAGTCAACAGACTCTTTAAAACTGTGCTCTGTTATTTCTGTAGAAGTGCTTTCCAGTTCCTTTTTGCCTTCTTTGCAGTTATCTCATACTTTAAAAGAGGATGTGATGGGCTTCCTTTTGGGAAGCATATAAAGGTTTACTGACTACACGCACTCTGCACGTGAAACTCTGCTCAGTCACATCCATATAATTAGGTTTCTGGAGTAAGGCTTTAACAAGAACAATGTTACATTTTTGTGTAATATTTCACAAATGTTACACAATCAGATTTCACTAATTCGGAAAAAAAATTATACATTTACACGAACTGCCAAATTTTCCATGTCTTTAGCTGAACAAATGCTAAAGGACTATTACAGAAGTCTCATAAACTACTTTGTCTTGGGATAGATGAACGTTTATGTTAGGCCACACACATACGAAAGAGTTAACATATTTTAAAGCCTATTAGGTCCTGAACACTAAAACCATACATTACGAATCTTAGAAATGACTTCAGCACTGCCAAGGACAAATTTTCTCCTGGGTGAACCACATTAACACCTACCATGCTCTCAAAAGCCTACCTTTTCACTTACCACAGCCTAGTTGGTTGTGTATAGCCGCCATGGTACGATTTATCCCATGTTATGCCTTTAGGCTTTACTTTTCTACTCCTGTGTCTACAGTCTTACTATTTTATCCTCCTGTCTGTAGATTCAGTACGAAATTTAGCATCTCAGTTTTCACCTCTGAAGTTACTGGGAACATTCTATTGACATAAATGGATATAGTATTAGGCCCCTAATGAATATTTATAACATTCACTGCAGTGTAGTGATTTCTGAGTGAGTAGCAAAAACCCAGAAGTCTCACAGCAGTATATCTATATGAGCAGGTGATGCACTCATATTAATAAAACCTATCTTTCCAATGGTAATATCGCTTCTGGTTCCAGAGCTAATTCAGTCAATACTAACTCATTGACTTTTCACTGTGCTCTACTTCATGGGGTTGAAATGTGCTAAATTATTTCACCTTTGCAAGTATAAAACACTTTTCCTATTTTTGAATCAGGAACAACAATGTTTTAAAATTTTATTAAAAGACTGAGATATTTGAATGGCATCTTCTGTTATCACCTTCTGAAATGTGATCCAGATCCCTAGACTATTCTTTTTTATTTCAGGTTAAAAAAATCATGTTGTTTTTAAGTATATTTTAAGTTAAGTTCCTTCTTTATGCAGATTAAAGTGAGCATAACATTTTGATTTTGAATGCAGGGAGCGAGAAGCAGTGTCTGCTGATCTGGAGATCAGCTAATTTTCATGATTTCACCATAAAATGTGAATTAAGTAAAGAGAAGTTCCTCCTTAATAAATAATGGGAATATTGACAGATAATTTTGTGATCTTCTTTTTAGATACTTGGAACATGGACAATTTTTTTTGAGAAAGTACTTCCATCTACTGTGATTTCCAACCAATTCTTGCTATATAAAATGTACTTTGAATTTTATTTATTATTCCTACTCATATTTCAGCTGCTGGGAATTGTCCAGGTAAATTACAGTGTATAAAGATAACTTTCTCAGGTAAAAGAAAATCAGCTTATTTAGGATTCTCTTCAGGAAAACCAACTCATAACCTTATCTTGTCGCTTTCTAATCTGAGTGGATATTGTAGTACAGACCTAACAGACTTATGGTAAAGCCTGCCCTCTGCCCCTGCCTTGTCCTTGCTTTTCAGGAAGGTTTTTGAAGTCCACACCTGCTGTTGTTTCTAAATCAATTCAAGGTTTAACCCCTTGTGTCACATATTATTATAGTCCAGCCCACAAAGAACAAAAGTTTAAGGGATGTAGCCAAGTTAATAAAAAAGAATGTTGATTTAAAGTAAAATAAAAAAAATGTTTTGTCTATATGAGGTTGATAACAGTCAAGCAATTAGTCATCCAAGCCAAATTCAGTATTGTAAATTTTCATTGCAAATTTCTGGTATTCATACATTATCACTGTTTTGTATACATAATTTCTCTTGTTTTGATTCTTTGCTGGGAAAAAAAAAGGAAGATTAAAAATAGGTGCAATTAAAATAAGCCTTAAAGATTACTTGATGCTGACAAGGTCTTTACTACGGTATCTTTATGTAGACAAGCTCAAGTATCTTAAATTCATACAGATAACAACAGAATGATCCCTACGCAGGCATAACTGGTGATCTATTCTACCTTTAAAGAATTGTGTTAGAACAAAACAAAAAATAAGATTAAAACAGACACACACACACCCCTGTATCTATAAACAGCAGCTATTACATAGTGATTTTGATCATTAGGTCCCAGCTTCATAAAGGATATAAAGCTATTTTTTTTTAAGATATGAGAATGAAATCTCAAAGAAAAGACCTGATTTGCTTGATGCCAGCCAGTAGATTAGTGACTGAGTTGTGAGAAAAAAAAAAAAAGAGGCTATAAGCAGCAACCTACTGCTCTCTATTCTGGCGTGCACATTAGGAATGCTACCACTACTTTCTTCAGCATTTGCTCCTTCCTCTGCAATGATTTCCAAGCAAGTAATCCTTGAAATTTCTCTCTGTCTTACGTTATAGAAAGGAAAAACTGTCATTGGAAATGTGAACAAAATGAATATTTTTCATGCTTACATTACCACAAAATTAGGACTGTTTGAATTTGCTAGATTACTCAAATATGCTTAGAATAGCTTTTAGAAAGAGACAGAGCATGGAAAATTACAGTCCAAATGACAGTTTTCTGAGGAAATTATGAAAATAATAAAAAATGGCAATTAAAACAGAAATGCTGTCTCTGTCTTTACTATAGCATTTTAAACCACATAGTGCTACAACATAGACATATGCAAGACATAATTATACTAGTTTTTAAAAACAATGACAGAAAACATAATGCAGTTGAAATATTCTGCATCAGAAATTACCTGAACTAAAATACCACTTCATGTAGCTCCATAACTTGATAATATTTTTCTTACAATCTAAGATTAAATCTGCCTTGATCTTGAAACTGGATAAATGCAGTTGTATTATTGCACACATCTCATAGAAGATTGAAATCTATTATTCACATTAGAAAAGAGAAAATTGAACTGATGACTTATTCTCTTGACATTTTTCTTTATTTTTCTAATTAACCTCTTATTATGAGACACTGACCTCACATTAAGAACACCTGAGATGAAAGTGGCTAATCACTGACATCTTTAAATTTTGATGTATTTTTAGTTCAGTTGTGCTTTTTCACTCGTTTAGATGCTGAAGGCATTTCAGTCCATCTGCCTCACATCTCAGTGGCATATTTCAGTTGCATTCAAAGCCAGTGTATTTTTCCCTCCAGAGACAGTGACAGGAGAGAACGCAATATGATTCCTATTGCAGGATTATTTTGTCAGGCACCAAAATTGTGATTCATGCACATCACACTCACAATGATATAGAAAGTATTCACAGAGCAGCAGAGAACTGGGTGTGTGGGCAGTAGGTATGGGAAATGGGTGTATGGGGAGGACATATGGGAATGTTATGCACAATAATCTAAATAGATCTGGAGCCATGTGGAGCCCAACTTGTTCCTGTAGATGCTAAGGTACAGGCCTGATGTAGTCGAATATTTGTTTCCACAGATCTGAAATACGAAGTTGTTCAGCTTTCTTTTCTGTGCTTGGCTGAGAATGATTTTTTTTTCATAGCTGCTACGGATTTTATATAAGCTTGTTAAAACAAGAATTAACAAAGGATTTACTGCAGGGGCTTTTTCTTTACAAAAGACTCATGGACCTCAACAGATGCAAAAGAGAAGTTATATACAGTGATTAATGCCATTACTAGCTACACCTTGATTAATTATGTGCATGAACACTGGATTTCTAACAAAGTGCAATATTTGCCTAACACGTTCATACCTGTGGCACAACTGTGGATATTAACTATTAGCTTAATTTAGGCCTGGAAATGCTATTGAAAGAAATCCTCTTAAACGACCTAAGATTGAGGCACTTCTAAATCAAATGTTACCTGGTATAATCTTGCTCAAGCAAATGTTTTAGCTTAAATTACCACAGCTACATCTCCAAGTGAGAAATGCAATCAGATCTTTTTTTTTTTTTTTTTTTCTTTCAAGCTGGTCACCAGGTGGCACTAAAGGAGCACAGTAGAAAGCATGAACTCAAAATTCATACTAATGTCTCCACTAATCATTGGAAAGACTGACTTAAGCCCTAATTGACAGCACGATTGCTTCAGTTTCCAGTTTATCTTAAAGGTAACACAGTGAAATATTTTAAACAGATTACGTATTTGAAAATATAGATGAGTTTAGGTTCGGAGACTGGAACTTCTGAAAGACTTACAACTGCATTCATGCATTAAAATCACCTAACGTAATCATGTAAACATGGGGCATTCATGGTTGTGTAAACATACTTAAGGAAATTTAGTTTATAGCAAGCATGTTTTCCATTTAGAGCTGAAGATGCAGCCATATTTCTAACAGATTAGAGAGAGGCATAAGAAAATTAAATGTCAGATCATCAGGTATAAACTCCCCTCCCCCCAGCCCCCGACATTATAAAGAGAACTCGCCTCTGTTCTTACCCCAGCTAAATGATTACGGTAAGATTTTTTCTGATCTCACACAGATCAGGGTTTCTGGTCTTCTGAAAAACGACTAAAAAGTACTTATACTACTGTCCATTTGCTAATGCCACAATTGGAGGATATAATTTAGAGCTATATGCCATTTTTCTTCCTACAGGCTGACAAACACTAGCCCATCTTAACAGCATATAATAGGAAAAAATCCTCCTTACTGGAAAAGTGTTGATATTAAAGACACAATCTAAAAGACTCCTGCAAAATACGGAAACAGTGGCTTCATTTACACCCTTGATTAACCAGAGCAGTTGTCAAGGGAACGTCTAACCAGCTGTCAAGCAATATAGGAGATTTTTCAAGAATAGTGATTTTACTTTTGACTGAGCACATTCAATTCAAACTGTGAAAATCCGTACCGTGTTTTACAGTTTCATTAATCTCATTATACTTCTTTCCAAAATTCTTGCACTATTTGTTTTTCCTTAAAAAAAAAAAAATTTAAAATTTCATTATTAAAAACATACCTTCTCTTCCTCAAACTAACTTCAACACACTGCTTCCATGGAAATATTCACATGTCTCTTTACCCTGTTCTATTTCAACAAGGTCAAATTTTCATATTTCTTACCACTTTAAATTACAACACTAAGAAGTTACAACTTTAAAAATGAATGCTTCATTTTATGTCTGACATTTTATTTGAAATCAATGAAACACGTGTTGTAATTTCCAGCCATGGAACACCAAATTTCAAGTTTTCTAGTTGCTATGAGCTGACTGAACTGTAAAAGTTCAGTAAAAAAAGTTGATTGACCTGTAAAAGTTGCCGTACTAGTAGGGGAGAGGGGGAGAGAGAAAGAAAGACAAGGGAAGGGGGTAGACAAAAGCACGGAAGATGAAAAATCACAAATAACTTTGACCCCTAACAGTGCATTGCAATAATCCCTTGATGTCCTTTTATTTAAAAAAAAAAAAAGAAGTGTGTGAAATTTTGGAATGCAATAAGGGACAATAAACTCCCAGATTACTCTGAATTTGTTTGAGATGTGTAGCTCCAGCTAGATGCATGTAAGGGCCTGATGGGATTAATCTCAGGGTACTGAAAGAGCTGGTTGATGTCACCGTGGGACCTCTCTTCATCATTTTTCAATAGTCTTGGGAGTCTGGAGAGGTCCCAATTGACTGGAAGCTGGCAAATATTGTCTCAGTTTTCAAGAAGGGAAAGAAGGAAGACCCTGGTAATTACAGACCTGGTAGTCTCATTTCAGCACCTGTTAAAATTATGGAGAAGGTTACCGTGGGAGTTACTGAAAAACACCTGAGAGACAATGCAGTCATTAGTCATAGACAGCACAATTCCCAAAGGGAAAGTCCTGCTTAACCAACTTAATTTCCTTTTACGTCAAGGTTACCCATCTAGTTGACCAAGGGAAGCCAGTAGGTGTAGTGGTTTTGGATTTTAGCAAAGTTTTGATACTGTCTCTCCTGGATAAAATGCGCAGCACACAGCTAGACAAGTCCATATTACATTGGGTGAGCAATTGGCTGACAGGTCAGGCTCAAAGAGTTATAGTAATGGTGTAATTTAGTAAATGGGATTATATCAGGCTGGCTGCCAGTCACCAGTGGGGTACCCCAGGACTCAATCTTAGGGCCAGTTCTCTTCAATATTATAAATTATCTGGATGTAGGAATCAAATGTACATTAAGTTTGTCGATGATACTAAACAAGGAGACACTCATTCAAGGCCTTACAGAAAGATTTGGATAGACCAGAGAGCTGGGCAATCACCAACTGTATGAAATTTAACCAGAGCAAGTGCTGCATCCTCCACTTGGAATGGGACAATGTTGGTTATACGTACAACCTGATCGATGAGAGGCTGGAGAGCAACACTATGGAAAGAGATCTGGGGGTTTGGGTTGACGGCAAGTTGAATATGAGTCAACAGTGTGACATGGCAGTCAAAAGGGCCAATCATGTCCTGGGATGCATCAAGCACAGCATAGCTAGTCGGTCAAGGAAGGTGATTGTCCCACTCTATGCTGCACTTTGAGTACTGTGTGTAGTTTTGGGGACCTCAAGATAAGGACACCAGACTATTGGAGTGTGTCCAGAGGAGAGTGACCAAGACGGTGAAAGGTCTTGAGGGCCAGACTTACAAGGAGCAGCTGAGGACACTTGGCTTGTTCAGCTGCAGAAGAAAAGGCTGAGGGGTGACCTCACTGCAGTTTACAACTCCCTTAAGAGGGTAGCGGAGGGGGAGGTGCTGATCTCCTCTCTTTGGTGATCAGTCATAGGATGCGAGGAAATGGAATGAAGCTGCATTTGGGGAAGTTCAGACTGGATGTCAGGAAAAGGTTCTTCACTGAGAGAGAGGTGGGTCACTGGGACAGGGTCCTCAGTAGTCATGGGGGAAGTAGTCATGGCACCAAGTTTGTCAGAGTTCAAGAAGTGTCTGGATGACGCTCCTAGCCATATGGTTAGTGTTAGGTAGTCCTGTGAGAGGCAGGGAGTTGGACTCGATGATCCTTATGGGTCTCTTCAAGTGGAAATATTCTATGATTCTATGCTTCTACAGTTGTGAAAGATGTGAATCTGGAGAAGAAAAGAAAGCCTAGCTGTTAAAGGCTCTTCTGATGGGGCAGAAAATCCGACAATTTTGTTGATGGTTTATTTTCAATGTTTTTTTTTTCAATTGGGCCTTAGAGTGTCTGGTATTTGTGTAAGATTCAAGAGCTGCTCATCACTATGTGAAGAAAAACAGTTAACAGTCTTTGGCAGCATTACACCAAACATGACATTCCCCATTATTCCTGATACCTTCCTTATATCCACACATCGAAAGCTGTTCCTCCTAAGGATGCCAAAAAAAAGATTCTAGTATTTGTACTTAAATTCCTCCCTTATTCCTTGATCAGTTTTACTAGAAGAGGTAGGAAAATAAGAACTTAGAAAAATACACAAAAGTGAACAAAATTTGACAGAGTGAGCCTTTAAAGACAGTCAATTAGCATACATAAGAGTGGAAATAGTAATACATATGAATATTTCGGGGGTCTAGTTTGCCTTATAAATATAAGTAGTTGCTTTAATATATTTGTATCCAATAATAAGGGTACTATAGCTAGCATACAAATGATATTGCTCATCTATCTCTATGCCTTGGTGTATTTGTATGGCATAGTAAGTCCTGCAGTACCACACCAATTCTTGATTCAAAAGGATATTAGAGGTCCTGTTGCTGGCTATTCAGAAAAAGAAAAATATTTCAAACTATACTCAAGTTTTTTCCTACTATTATGCATAGCGCTCTGTCTTCAGCTCAGTTTGTTCCCAAGTGCTCCATATTACACTGTTGCAAAATACTACTTATTGTTTTCATGAAAAGAGTTGCAAAAAGGACCGGCTAAAAAAACCTGAAAACTGAGTTTTTAGAGCATCAATCCAATTACATTATACTTTGACTTTGAAAGTCTTCCAAACACTCCATTTTCTCTTTCTTCATTTTGGTTGCAAACAAGGAAACATAAAAAGGAACTCTCTAGCTGTTGCTTGAACAGAGACACACAGTTTTATGGAAATACCAGTCTTAGACACCACTTTCAACATCAATTTCCTTTTAAAGTAAATGTTTCTTATTTACATTGGATTATATATTTATTGACAGGGTTGTTTTATCCACAGAACACAACTGATTTTCTGTCAGACTTCTGGATTTATCTGTGGGAAATAACAAATATTTCAGTCAACACTTCAAAATGTATGAGGAAGTTTGAACTGAACTGTATGTATGATATTTACACTAGAACTCCTATGTAATACAGAGTGATTTGCACAGTAATATCATAATTTCTGTACTAAATACCTCCTTTACTCCATTTTTCCATATAGGTCTTCTAAAAAATCTTCAAATTTACATGTCTGAATGAGAAAAGCAACAAGGAAGATAAAAACCTTATAGCTCTTCCCTGTGTGATTGTGTATATTCCAGGAAGTCATATTTTTCTTAACAAAAATCTGACCACATTAATAAAACTGGTTACCATTTTGAATCTTTCTTACAGATATTTCATACACTTGTAAATAAAGATAATACAGAGTTTGATATTAAAAGTGTACTATTTGTCTTTTGTTTCTTAGTAGACTTCCAACTAGCATAACTTGCTTTATATTTGGAGAATGCCATTTGTCAAAATTCTGACTGAAACTGCCATCACAGTACTTGCCAGGTCTTCTGAGAATAGGCCAGATTCTAACAAAGTGTAACACATGTCAACTGAGTCGCATTAACACAAGAGAAAAATATGGCCAGCTCTTCCTGAGTTCTGATTAATCCAGGAAGAATAACAGCATCCTTACGTGGCTCTCATATTAAAGTTGCTGACCCTTCTCCAGTCATACATATATCAAGCTATAAGAAATGAAGTATCCATAAGAGAATAATACTTCTTGGCTTTTTATTATTAACATGCTGTGAGAATACATTTTAAATTCTATCAAAGCAAACATGCTAAATTTCAAACCTGTTTACCAGGTGTGCTTCCACACTACCTAGTTTCAGTATGAAAAGATCAGTCAGTCTGACACTGACTTTTTGTAATTATTTTGTTGGACAAAATCTTTCTTTTTTATATTGAAAGGTATTTTAAAAATGTTTATTTATTCTACTCTTCCATTCTCATGACATTTTCTTTGATTTAGAGATAAAATAACACAATAAAGATTCATTAGAAATGGGCTTGATGCAAAATATTAGCTTTCTCCAGTTAGCTTTTAGGGGAGTGTTTTCCTACGCTTGTTGTCATGTCCCTGCACATAATCTAGTAATAATTAACCTATTATTAACATAATGAACACAGTGCTTAATATGGCATAATAATTATAAGCAAAACATACTTCACAGTGGATTTTGAAAGCTCCTAGGACTTGCAAACAGTTATACAGCTGATAACAGTTCCACAGTAAAGATCCTCAAGAGACAAGCTGAAAATAAGTCAACAATGTCATCCTGTTGCAGAAAAGGTAAGCACAATAATGGGATGTATAGATAGGTACAGAGACAGTGCACACATAAATAATTTTTCTACTTTCTTCCAAGGCAAAGATCATGAATGTTGTCATATTTCTTAATGACACACTTTATTAATCAGCAGGAGTTTTGCTCAATTTATTTTCACTAATCTCTGATCTTCTCTTCCCTTATTATCATCATCACATTTGGTATCTGTATTGTGTAATTTCTATTGTTACTGCTACATAAGGCATGCTAATAGCCTTCAAAAGGTGCACTGCATTGAAGGATACATGAGCCAAGAGACTTAAGACTAGAAAAGTGCTTCAAGAACCACTGGAGATCTGGAAAAGTGACCTGAAAGGTAAGTTTAAATCCAGGTTTCATCAAATCTAGGATATATCCTTTAGTTGTTGGCATTCTTGCAGTGGATATCTGATGTTGATAATACCATATATCACTTAGGCAAAATTAAAAGATCAAAAAAAAAGACAAGCCAAATTAGGTGCACATTATAATCTCCAAGCATGCAGAAGACTACCACAGACAACGAATAAGTAATCTTTCCTTTGTCTCCATGTCAGACATTATAAAAAAATATCTCTAATAGCATGGATACTGAGGTAGATTGCACAGGTTTGTGCAGGCTCTCTCACTGGAGGTTTTGAAGGACAAGTTAGACAAGCATTTGTCAGAAATGGCATAAGCCATTTAATTTACAGATACGACAAACATGGTGTAAGTGTGCCCTACTAAGGCAGTGGTGTAGACTAGGTGATCACCTAAGATGGCTTTTGCAGATGGAGTGATGCACTTCACTTATAAGAGAGAAGCAACACTACATTTTATTGATATAAAATTGTGAGTTGACAAAGTTTGATAGTAAATGGTAAATGCGACAGTGGTTTAACAAGATCCAATGGCAAGGCAGACTCATTTATTTACTGCACAGAAGACAGGGTCAGACAAAACTGTCAGGGAGACCCTCCCATTGAGTCACAAGATTCAGAAAGGACACCCTTGCTTTCTAAACTTCTCAGAAGGAAGTCTAGGTGCGGGTGGATCCAATCTTTGTCCCAGGCTTGACCAATGGTTTATATATAAAGGATTATATGTGCCCAATTTATCCTTTATATCACTTAGATAAGATTTCAGAATTTCAGCACTCTTATTCTCAATTCACTCACCAAGTATCTGACATGATAACAATTCTCTCAACCTCGAGAAGTAACCTTAAGAGGTGTCTCTACTCAAGCAGAGATCTTGGTGTGCAGCTTGCTCTGTGCAGGAGAGCAAAAAGGGCTCTTGGGCTGCTCACTATTTATAGAGTAAGATAATTGAGTTACAGCCATACTTGCATAGCAACTGTAGATGTTAGTTTCTTCCAAATTTGACTTGAGTTTGACACTGACCAGCACTGTGGTTAGGTTGCTGCATCACCGTCCCTTAGCTATTGTGTTGTTATGTGTCTCAGAATCCACTTTGAGCCAGATACAGCCATTAAGACCAGACACATCCATGGCAACTGCCACTGATGGTTACCACTTGAGCAGGGTTATGTAAAAAGTGGTCAGGTTGGGGGGATGGGAAGCACACAGTCACAATGTCTTGCAGCCCTACAATTCCACAATGCTAATATTTCTGTCAGAAGAATTACATATGATTCAGTGAAGGAATATTAACACTGAAAAATTTGTCTCAGATTTGGTAAAAAGTGATGTTAAAATTAACATGACACTTCGTCTTTCAGATAATTGAGCCAATTACAGAGTAAAGTAAGAGTGCACAGGTCTCATAACAGAAAAACAACAAGACTAAAAGAAGTGACTGCAATCATCAGTGTCTCTGAATTTACATAGCATTAGATTCTATTATACACAAACCTAATATTGCTTACTTAAGAAAAAACATCTTTCTAGAGAGTGCTGAATAAAAGGGAAGAAAGGAAAACGTTTGTGTTCCCCTTCAAGTTGAATTTTTTCTTTTGCTGTGAAGATCCTAGTAGAATTGGATAGCATAAGGAGAACAAATGCATTTTACCTTGTCTAATATTGTCTACCTTGCATAGAAGATGCAATTTCTTTACTTAATGATGGCATACAGTTTTTCACACATTATATAGAATCTAAAAAAAAAATCCCCAGAAATTCACATTTGTGTATAAGCATATTACTAGCCTTTTTTAGGTGAAACAGATACTGTTTATGTTAGGTTCTACTTAGCTTGCTTTATGCTTCACTTTGTCCAGCTCTACCCAGTTCAACAGTCAAGTATACGAACCTTTAGTAAATTGGTTAATGGGACTCTCTCTATTCCATATATCACCAAGCATACTAGAGGCAGCACGCACTGAAAGATCATGTACTTCAACAGAATGACTTCTCTTCCACATATGTATTTTATGAATGATGACTTTAAAGATATATGTTCTCAGACTGGCTCCTTTAAGGAAAGTATAAATTCGGCTCTTAATCATATCTTTGCAATTCCACTGACTTCACAGGGACTACACTGGTGTAAACACAATACATCAGTGCACTGTGACAACTGACTGATAGACTGTGACATCTCCATTTCACACAAGCAAAAGTGAGAATAACACAAAGATACTGGAAGAATTAGCATTAACACATATGCGGAGTTTTGAAGCTACAACAAAATTTAATAGTTATAATCATCATTATGATTGTTATCATTATGCATGATCATGACAGTATTGGAAGGACAGATTGTCACAAAATTGGTCGTGACAGCAGGCACTAACGCCTAAGAAAATGTTATGCTCTGAGTTTTGGGACGTGTTCTTACTTAGAAGAATGGAGAATATGTACTGTGCTTTTGCTTATGTACTGACTATCCTCTGTCGGATCACAATAGGCTTCTTTGTATTTTTGCGCGCTTTTTTCTCTTAGATGAGTTCAAGGAGCCACTAGTTTTTACTGCTGGTAAAAAAAAAAAAAGTGGTTTTAAACCCAGTAATCCACCTTCAAAACCAAATATGGTTGCTTTCTCCTGTTTCTGACAGCATTGTCTCAGGTTCATTTACCAACTGGGTATTTGCTGCACCTGAACAAGGCTGTTTGAATTTTCATTATGGTTACTTTTAACTTTTCTGTGAGTCTACATTATACCAAAGAGAAAGACTCCTACTCTTCTACTCTTTGGAGCTCCGGAGATGAATGATCCTTAGGGAAAATGCTTGCAGTCATTACATAATGAGTCATTACATAACAGGTTTTGACCTGTTCTTCCCTTAAGTCCAGACGAGACCATTTCAGCAAACAAAATGGCAAACAAGCTCCCTAACACTGATCTATTATCTCAAAAGTCACATGCTTTCCTCTAGGGGAACTAAATTAGGTGATTTTGTTATTTTTAAAAAAGTCAGAATATTAATCCAACACAACAATGTGACGTTATATTGATGAAGGATGAGTTAGGAGACTTCTGCTAAACAATGAATAAATTAAGACCTTACTTTGATTGCATGGAGCAGTTGAACACTACCCTTACAAGAAGAATACTCTACAAAAGTACAAGACTTCATCAAGTCAGAGATCTTTTATTCGCAAATGTAACATGACTATCTGTCCATCATTAGCTGTATCATTCTCTTTATGTACAAAATCACTTGTAATTACAGTGATTTTGAACACACAGAAAAACTGTGTTAGATCATGTTTCCATTTAAAAAACATTGATATCAGTAGAAGCAGAATATAACTCTATATAAGAAACATTCAGTATTATCTCCCAGTGAACAAATTAACATTGTTTTAAGTCTGGCAAAATATGAAACAGAGCATGTGGTAAAACCTCAAATTTCAAAAACTATTTGGATACCATCTAAATTGTTGCATTGCAGATTGTGATATCACGTCTTAAAACTCTTTGTTAAACCATGTATCTACCTACTAGGTAACTGAATCTCATGCATACGAAAGTATTGGTGAAAATAAAGAAAAATAAGAATTCAGTGTATGTAGGTATAGAAGCAACGGTCTCATTTGAAATGGCTGTGAGAAAAAAGTTTAAAGAAAATACATACATACATACATTTCTGACAACAACCAACGTTTGCCAACAACATGGTTTTAATAACAATATGCCTACAAATTGTTCTTGGGCTCTGCAATAACATTCAAGTAATTTGCTTCTTCACATTCTAAGAAGCATCTTAGTTGGAAAAAAGGAATAGGCAAACACCTAATCTCTCTTATAATTCAGGAAATACTGCTGAAGCATCTATATTCTCTACTCAGCTCTTCTATAAAGGTCTAAGAATGTCTAATTCAGTTGAATTCCATTAAGATCAACCGAAAATATGGTAAAAGAATGTGAGTCAGGGCATATGGAGGCCAGGACAACATCTTAAAATAGGATATTGAGCTCTCCAATGTACTGCTTAATTTGTCTAATTGTTATTTTAGTCTCATTGAAGGTACAAACATATGCTACTGCTAAAGAATAACTTTCCATGTATGACAAGAATGACCACTAAGATTTTATTTGTGGTAAGCATTACTTCTTAGGCTGTCATTAACAAAGGGCCAAGCAGACCTGCAGAGTGTACCACAGAAGAGTAATACACCATTTGTAGCCCAAATGAAACCGGGATTGAGTAGTTGATCTTTCTTAGTAAGCCAGTTAAGAGAGTCATCTCTGTGCCTCCAACTCTCACCAACATTTTGTCTCTCATTTTGACACCATCAGTAAGAAAAAAAGGTAAGTGCTTGTCATCATAATCCCTTCAGGTCCTCCTCAACACATGTAAGAATAACTCTGATTTTGGACAAATGACACGTAGCAGCACTACTAAAAGTGCTGGGCATATTACAAATCTACTTTCACAAAGCATGAGCAACTCACCTGAAGTCAATAATACATGGCAGAAATCTTGAATGACATGCCCACTTACCAGACTTAAGATTTATCGATTTGTGAAGCCCAACTGACAGGCAATGTAATCAGTTAATTGCATTTTTAAAAAATGGTTTCTTGACTGAGGAGTAGAACGGAGCAGATCTGTGCTTTCAGAATACATACATACACACAGAACTGCACAGAAGTTTACTGTTGTCATCTAAACTGATTAAAGGTATCCACTCACCGTTATTTACACCAGTCATCAGCTATTTTGTTGCAGTCTGCTTGTCATAACACATATAACACATATTTTTTTCCCTAATATCAAAAAAGTATGAGCTTTAGTACTGCTATGCCAAAGAAATTAAGATTCCTGAATTATTTTCATATGTACTTTGTACTTGAAGCTGTCTAAATCATAGCGTTCAACATGAACAGCTAACAACATTTAGCTAAGATATAAACAGATATTAAAAAAAAAAAAGAAAAATGAGACTGCTTTGTAGTGATATGTTTATACACATTTTAGCTGCAATATGCTTTAAAGCTACTCTTAAACATACATAAAAGTATAGGATCATAATACTTATTCCCTATTTGAATATAAAACCAGAAAACATAGATTAGAAAGTCATTCGGATGTACTTCAAGAGAGACTACTGAAGTAGCCAGATGTAAATTTTATAATGTATTACAAATGTCTCACCTATGTTTTTCAGTTATTTTGATTAGTGATGTATATTTGATCTGAAGTCTATTATTTGCAAAATAAATACCACACAAGATTCATGAATATTAACTGAAAAAAAAACAAACAAAAAACCCAAACCAAAACTAAACAAGGTAAACATAATATATTTAGCTTGTATGAGTAAATGTGTGTTCACAGGCAAGTCTTTATGAAGTTTTTTTTTGTTTTTTAAACAATATAGATTACTTTCATCAGATTTTAGAAACAGAAGGTATGACATGTTTATGGAAAAGTTAATCTTGTATGATGTGAAACGTGCTACATTTCTTCAGGAGTAGACAAAATCTTCTGTAAGACAGCAACCTTTTAACAAGATTATATTTTATGAATGTAAATCATTAAGGAAATTATGGAAGTGTAAACAAACACCACAATGACTGTTGCTGCATATGCACAATCTGATTTTCCTTACAGATGAGGTGCTTTATTTCTTCATTTTGATATCCACTCTTTAATTTAAATATTATGAATGCAAATACACATGTATTGAATTGGGAAATATTAGAAAATATTTCACTACAAGAAAAAAAATTGAGATTAATGATTTTATTTCAAAAAGGGATGCTCAGTGCTATTAACCATGTAGATACTTTAGGTAAAAATTCAAGCACTGAATAAAGTTTCAATTTATTAGAGCAAACATTTCTAACTGACAAAAATTCATTTCCGATTAAGCTGTCTCTGATTTGCAACAGTGCAGGTTATATGCACAAATTAAATCAGAGACTATTTAACTATCCTATTAAATAACGTGAAATCACGAAGTTCCCACCTGGAAGTGTGAATTCATTAAGATTTGTTCCCACAGCAGGAATAAATCCCATTTGATTTGATCTTAGCCTGAAATGTATCTATTTAGTAGTAAATCACACTTTCAGTGAAAAATTAAGAACATGAAAATGTTTGGACTGCCTGTCTTTTTGG
This sequence comes from Chlamydotis macqueenii, assembly GCF_036417535.1. Lineage (NCBI taxonomy): Eukaryota > Metazoa > Chordata > Aves > Otidiformes > Otididae > Chlamydotis > Chlamydotis macqueenii. The sequence goes on from NC_141558.1 coordinate 29,019,314, forward strand.
TAAAAAAAAAACCTGTGAAGTTTTGGGGAGCTACAAAACAAATGACTGAGGTCACAAACACATAAAATAACATACTTGTCTCCGCTGTTTAGGCTGGGATAGAGTTAATTTTCTTCAGCGCAGCTAATATGGGGCTATGTTTTGAATTTGTGCTGGAAACAGTGTTGATAATACAGGGATGTTTTAGTTACTGCTGAGCAGTGCTTATAGAGAATCAAGGCCTTTTCTGCTTCTCACACCACCCCACCAGCGAGTAGGCTGGGGGTGCGCAACAAAGAGGAGACACAGCTGGGGAAGCTGAATCCAACTGACCAAAGGGATGTTCCATACCATATGATATTGTGTTCAGCATGTAAAGCTGGCAGAAGAAGGAACAAGGGGGAGATGTTTGCAGTAATGGTCTTTCATCTTTCCAAGTAACCATTATGTGCAATGAAGCCCTGCTTTCCTGGAGATGGCTGAACACCTGACTGCTGATGGGAAGTAATGAATCAGTTCCTGCATATGCAGCTGCTTGCATTTAGGCTTTTGCTTTACCTATTAAACTGTCTTTATCTCAACCCACACGTTTTCTCACTTTTACCCTTCTGAGTCTCTCCTCAATCTCACCAGGGGACAGTGAGCGAGCAGCTGTGTGGTGCTTAGTTGCAAGCTGGGGTAAAATCATGACGTTGTCATAAGAAGGCATAGTAAAAACTTTACCTTTATGTACTGAAATGTAAGAAGCATTTTGAAAGCCTGAGTACTCCAGCATCTATATAGGAAAACAGCTCATAAGAGACAATATCACAGGGAGAAAAATACACACATAGAAGACAGGTCCAGTACCTGCTGAAACCATTGGTTTGATCATTTAACAGTTAATTCCAAAACAACTAAAGCTAATAGTAAATCTTTTTATTCAGATGACACTCACCATCATCAGTCAGCATTCAGTTCATCAAACTAAACAGAATTATTCATAGCAGCTGGATATTTTTTTTTTTGCATTGCACTGTCTGAGAGAGACTGGATGGCGCCCCTTGGTTACCACAAACTTGCCAGAGACAAATGCTATGCAGAAGTGTTTCTACCTATTAGTTGTAAGGAAGAGGGTCACTAAGCATGATCTATGGGTGAAGTCAACCATGTTTGCCTGGAGATTAGCTATAGTAGTGACACAAATGTAACATGAAGAAGTAAACAATTTTGCCTGGAGACTGGTACTGAAAGTAACCAGAAGGAAGAAACTAGCAACAGGAAATAAAAGGGATGACCAGAGGAAATAACTGAAATTAATACATGACTGACTGACCATATAACGCTCAGAGTAGAAGATTGCTTATGTAAACCCAGCATGGTACTACACAAACTTTGTTGGGAGAAAAGATGCTCTGAAGACCCTAAAGGAGCCACCACCAATAGGTTTAACTTGTACTGCCTCACAGGAGGAAGTACTGGAGCCTTCATCACATTGCTGGACCTAGGACAAGGTAGATGAAGTGTTATATTCTGAACTTGACCAGTCAGGACACAGTATGAGCCAGCTGATGTGTCAGGAACCACAGGGGCTCCCTGGCATGGCACGGCAGGGTCTGGCCAGCCAGGGCCTGTCCTGCCACCCCAACCAGGAGCACAGCAGCTCTAGAAATGATGGAGAGAGTTCTTTCCTTGTAAGAAAATCCGATAATAGCTCAAATGATCAAAATGGGGTAACCTTTACACAGAGGTGATCTGCACCAAGTGTTGCGTTCTGATCAGAGACCCATTTGATGCTGCACAATCTGGGTTTACCAGCATCTGAAAGAGTGTAAGATGCATGTACTATCCTCTTCTTCTTTATAGTGTTAGCCCTAATAAATACCATTTTAAATGATACTTTACACATTCTGAGTGTCTTTCTTACTGGGATCATATTGAAACAGCACCTCCTGATGTTGAACACAGGCCTATGCTGAGTCCAAGCCAGGACATCAGCCTGTGCGTCGGAATTGAGGTTGGGACCTGAATTGGTGAGGTACATGGCCAAGAATAGGTGCAGCTAGGGAGTGATTCAGCAGTAGGTCAGACCAGGCTGTTAGGGACTGAAAGAGTTAATGCCTCAAGCATTGTTGTGGCTGTGGCGCAGGGTGCAGTCTGCATAGGATCCCTAGGAGTCTGGTAACACAGGAGGTGGAGGCCACATGGGGGATGTGCAGCTCCACAGGCCTCTGTTAATGACTTGACAAATATGGCCACGGTCACACAGAGGTCATCTGAGGAAGGGGCTTCTGACCACCCCTCACATTTAGCGCCTGCTAAGGGGACTCACTTGGCCCAAGAACTTCTTACATACTTTTAAGTCATTAAAGGTCACTCAATGATACACACAAAGTGCAGTGGAAACATAATATAAACATCCTACATCACTAGCCTGAAGTCAAGCAGCTTCTAGTTTATCTCTGGTTTTATTAAACAATTTTTCGGTGTTGGAGGAGTTAATGCTCAGTATCCTAAAAAGAAGGGTACCCCATAATGTGTTGGTGTGAGTCAGGACGGTCCGATACACTGTCCTGTTCCCTCCCAAATGATACTGTATGCTGCAACTCAACATGTGAGTGACAGATTGTCACAGAGGTACCTGGCTGCCTCTGTAGCCAACAGAAAAAAACAAACAACTCCCTGATGTAGTTCGAATGAGCCTGAAGGACAGACAATGTTTAGGCACTCTAACACCTAAGTGTCCTAACAAAGGCCTAAAAGTAGGCATTCTTTTAATATGGCCCACCATAAAGCCAAAGTATACACTGTTTTTTACGTTTCAATGCTGCTTTCTGTATGTTTGTATTCATGATTCTAGCCAGTCCCATTACTGCATTCTTTCTCAAAAGATTATTTTATGTTTTTTTTTTTTACTGCAAAAGATAAAAGAATACTGGGCCCTACAGAAAAATGGATGGTAACATGATCACATTGTGGATATCATTTTACTCAGAGGATTAAATGATGATTAGTAGTTGAGTTTCATTAAATGGGTTTTAAAAAAACAAGTCTTGCTCTAGACTGCAAAAAAAAAAAGTTCTCTTTCATTTCAGGTCGCTCTCTCCAGCTCTAAACACCAAAATAGCAAGAAAAAATCAAGTGTATTAAAAAATGGTAAAACTAAATATATCAATATAACCCAGCCTACACATAATATATTTGCAAGGTTTTGAGAATAAAGTTGACCTTCAAATATAAATTGGAAAGGAAAAAGGAGGATAACTTCAAAGAATGTAGTACACTAAAAACATTTCTAACCTAGTCAGAAGAGCATTCACAGAAGTATACTTCTGACATGCCCATGAAGCAATTCCTAGGAGGCTGTACTGGAAGATTATTTTCCTCTGAAGGACAAAATGCACTACTTTATTTTTTCTTTCGGTTACAGTATTGAGCACTAAGGGACACTACCAGTAACTGACTGCCAGCTAGACTATGCACTGCTGAACAACAAATTTTACACCCACTTAGTTGATCTGGATATGACAGTATTTCGTGAGACAATGATGAAAGCCTTGTTGAAAGGACAGAAAGGTCACCAGCAGGTTAAATCAAAGTCAATCTGCTTTCAAATGTTTTAACTGAATAGCAGCGTGTTTTAGGAAACACCTTTACCCATCAGACATAAGCTATTTGTTTAGATTCTTTTAGTCTTCAGCTATGCATCTCAGCACTTTGTAATTATTAATGAATTTTATAATAACAAGATCTCTGCAAATCTTGTATCACAGGGAAGGAGCTGAAGCAAAGAAAGATGAAAAGACTTGCCCAAGATCATGTCCCAGGAATGCCAAATATGTGAAATAATGAGTGCAAGTTCTGTGATTGTCATGGTTATATTCACAAAGTAATCGTTCCTATATTAAGTTACTAGAAATTAAGAAGAATCAATCTAAATCCAACTTGCTTTTAAAGAACATACCCACTGTATTGATTAAATTGCAGCAGTTAAATATTTATCTGTCTTCCATCAATATTAAGTGCTTTGCTTAATGATGAATCTGAAAAACTTCCCGTATTATGCATCTGCATCTCATTTGCGAGCCAGCGGAAGAGAGTGGGCAGGAAGATACGGCGAATAGGATCAGATCAGCTAATCCTACTGTTGCTTTCAGTAAACAGCTATTGGATTGGCTTTCAAATTACAAAAATAATAACAAAAATAGGCTACTGTCTGGCCAGGGAGGAAAAAAATAAACCCAAACACCTGTGCCTGGCATATGAACAGCTGGGTGCATGCTGATGATGATTCAACTGTAATACATGCTGCATACTATTAGATAAGCAGAATAAGTGGTGTGGGGAATATTACAGAAAATCTACTGCATGATTAATTAGCTTTATTTTCTTTTCACTGTCTTCCTTTTATCGTTCTTTTCTCATGCACAAAATATTGGGGGAGCAAAGGAAGTTTGGCATTCGTCTTCTATTGTCACTGCTGAATGTTGATGTAACAAGTCAGACAGGCAGGGAAGAAACAGCCCTTATTTGGCTTGAATCAGAAACCAACACTATACTGACATAAACAGACACCATGCTTATTTTCAGAGGAAAAATTGCAAAGGATAGAGTAAGAAGCTTATTAGGCAAAGTTTTTACTACTCATCTTTGATCAGCTCAGCATTTTGTAATCTACTTGTCCTCCATCCATTATAATGCTTTAAAGCACACTAGTTTAATAGGACAAGTAGTCTGGAGCCCATAGAGAACTATCCTCATATTATCTGGGATTAAAATGAGCAGGGATACCCTCAGCTACTGACATCTAAAAGATCTCAAATGTTTGAATATGCAGTTTGGATGAATAGAATCTCTGAATTTTTGTCTTTCCATTTTTTAAAGGTAGGCAATGAGATTTTAAAAGTATAGAAAATGTACCTACAATTTTCCCAGTTATCAGGCAATTTAGTTTATTTCATCATCTGAAGTGCAGCACTGTGCCTTTAGAGTTGCAGGTGGCAAAATGTTAGTTCATGTTTAGTTCAAGAACTTGTGTAAGGTGAGATGAGATATATCAGCCTCTTGCAGCTCAGTTTGAATTTAAACCAAACAATTCTGTACTGCCTCATTTCCTACTTAATGTAGCTGTAAATGTTTTGGCCCTTTGGTCTTCTGTATTCAGTGTGCAACCTTCGGCGTACTTAACAGTCTTCCTGCTCATAACTGAGAAAAATGACATCTTATCCTTTCTCTGTCTTCTTAAAGTAGATTTTAAGTACTTTCCAAAAAAAAAAAAAAAAAAAAGAAAACACCATAGAAAGTATTCTGAGTAGTCCAAGCGAGAGCAAAAATGTGTTCTGCATTTAATCGCTGATTTAGGACTACATGAACACATGAACAAGAAGATAAAAGCTACCTAAAAACCCCCCAGAACCTTGCTGCAAATCCGTCAGAAAACATGATCAGCTCTAACTAAAATTATATGGGCAAATCTCTTTAAATCACAAAGCAGTGGTATGTAGTGACCTAATTTGGACAGCATCGGACTCACTGTCTGAATAAGGTTTGTCTTCTATATGTTAACTCACTAAAGTCAGAGTTAACAGAATCTGTTATAAATAACAAGAGAGGACATTCCAAATTCTAGGTCTCTTTTTGGGTCTGACTACCATACTGGCTTGAGGGGTAAAATGTTTATTAACATGTGCCTTATTAACCTACTGTTAATAAGGCACAATTTTAGTCACTCTGAGACTGTGCTGCTGCCAAAAAGGACAGTGCCCAATAGCATCTCGATACAGCTGTTCAGTGAGTGACCCAGCTAAACCCCAAATTACCAAATCCCCCCCAAGATTATTTTTTAGTCAGGTCAGCAGAATTTATGCAGCAGTTCACAGCTAATCAGACTAAGTTAATCAGCCTTCTCTTCAATTGCCTGCCCAGTAAGACTGACAATACCTTCCCGAGAAAAGACAACTTTAATAAGGGATACATTAATTCTAAAAATTGTAAGATGCTGGTCAGTGTAAAACTTACAAGAAAATAAAATGCCACAGATACTATATAGGCTCAAAATACTTCATGCTGAAATCTAGTATATGCAAAAATATACTGCCATTTGCCATTCAATATGAATGAATGTTGTATGTGTTAGAATGTGCGAACTCTTCAATACCATAGGATTACGTTTTAGCATTGACACTTCTTGCAATTTTAGTTAGAGACAAAGCAAATAGTGATGCCTATCACTTTTCTCTATTATTAAATAAGAATTTACCTACTATTAAAAATGTACTCTGTGTTTTGGAAAACTAAACCAAAAACTTTCTGGCTTAAATTTGAGGCTTAAAGAGGTTAAGAGAAAACAGATGAAATAACATAGGCTTTAGAAAGCATTTCCGGCCCTTGGAGCAGGAATGGAACTGGGTATTTAGCAAGATCAGCAATACTGCATCATTGGTTGGGAGAATCTTAGTGCATCACCATACTGAGTTCTAAAATTGAAAAACATATGTATACATTTGGCTTAGGCTGCTGGTGACATTATTGTCTGCAACCAGCAAACTCCACTCACGTCACTGTGAGCCTGCTTTATCTTACATATTGAAAGGACACATGCTTGGGTACATGCTGCTCTACCTGAGAACTCAAGATACACAATTTACAAAGTGGTAGGATAGAAGTGCCAGATTCAGTGCCTACATGCCTACATGAAATACAGTTAGAAAACTCAGGTAAAAGAGACTCTACAGGAAGATTACAGGGGTATACATTTGGTCTAAATACATTCACTAAAACAAAGCAATACATGTTTCTCTTTCGTTAAAGGTGAAGGAGGAACTCAACAATAAACATCTTCCTCTTTGGCTAGTTCAGGAAGAATACTTTTCATCTACTTCAGCCAAGGAAAGAAATGGTCAGATCATGCCTTGTCTTATGTCAGCCACAGACTGGTGTTTAGACTTGTATTTTTCATAACAATTGCCATTGAGCAAAACTTACACCCTCCCCTAGAAGGCTAGCAAGTATAATCCTCTTATTTTCCAGATGGGTGAACAAAAGAGGTTGCAAAAGATTGTTTCTGACAGTGCTAGGAACAAAAACCTAGGGGCCAAAGCACCGACTAGATTTACATAAACTGTATTAAAATGCAAGAGAAACTGTATTTTGTGACAGTGTTTTGAACAGCTGCTGAGTAGTAACAACACAGAATGCTACGCTACAGCTTCACATTCACATCTTTCATTACTACTGGTTCCCTAGGTGCTGGCAGCTCTGACAAGACAATGGGAACTGTAGAGTGTATTAAACAATTTCTGTGACAATGTATAGATCCCTAGTTCCTGGTGTTCTCACTAAAACCCATCAGTTCAATTGGAAGTCATATCTACCATCAATGCAAAATGTTGACCAGCACTGCAAACCACATAGGAGCTGCAGAAGAAAAACCACAGGGACGCATATCCCAAGGCATGGATGTGAATTGGTGCTATATAAGCTATACAAGTCAAATGGGGAATGTACAGCAAACATATGATACTGCAGTTGAGCAAAGCCTCCAGAAAAAGCAGTCAACGGCCTAGAGAAGAATTTTATTTTAATGTACTTAAAACCTCCACATTACATGTCTGTTTAATACAATTCACTTGGAGCGTCAACTCAAATGCAGATTTGGCCTTATATATAACCTTTCATCATTTCATAGCAAAGCATAAGGTTTCCACAGAGCCAGAGAACCTGTTCACAATCTGGGTTAAAACAGGTACTATCTCTTGAAATACCTTGTAATACAGGTGATCACAGATGTAACAGCAGCATCAGTACACAGAAAATAGATCAACATAGCTAAAAGAGAGTGAGACAAAAGGCAAGCAGCATACAACAGTGAGCAAGCAGAGAAGAAAGTTTCATGGACTGTTTATAGTCTAAAAAAATCCAAGTCAATGTGTGCTTCAAAGAACAAGCAAAGGATAATAAGGACAGTCAAGGTGGCGGAGAGATGAATAAAAAAAGCTTTTCCGAAATGAATTAACAACATTCCAGAATACAATTTTATCACATAATTGATGTAATTCAGGCAAAGGGAGAGAAACACCTTCCTTCTGTGTGCTCCTTAAATGAGTTTCTTTCAGAAAGATGCTGCTCATATGTCTAACCTGCCTATTAAGGAAGACTATTTAACAAATGTATGTGTAACTTTTACTCAATACTCTCTTTAATCAAGCGATTCAATTTGCAGAAACAAATTTTCTTACTAGCAATATGTAAAACTAGACCTAAAGTAGCTATTCTTGAAACAATCAGTTGTCTGACATCCTGTTTTGTTCCTTCTCTGCATATGTGCAAACCTTATAATAAATATTTGTCTGAAGTTTATTTAGAAAGCAAGAAGTTAGGAAAAAATAAGCTTAGAGCAATTAAAATAAAATAATAGTGATAAACCACTGAATAACCATCACTGTTTCCTCCTTCCCTCATCCCCCACAAAGAAAAAAAAAAAAAAAAGGATTTCCAATGACCTATATGAAACAGAGATCCCAAGTTAGCAAACCGGAGGTCCAGTGATGATTTTGGGTCACAGAGCTGGACTGAACATACTACAAAATACAGATCATGTAGATGTAGATCAATGCTACATTTAAAAAAAAATCTGTTTAAATACTTAACTTGCCCTCAGAACATTTAAACTTTTGAACATAATTCTGACATATGTATGTACTACTCCCAATTTAGAGCTGTACAAACGAAGTAACAAGTTAGGATTTACTAAACTCTTTAATTCCACATAGAAACTCTGCTGCTGAGATAGCTGATCACCCAGACTAGGAACTGCTCCGCCCTTCCCAGAACAGAGGAGAAAATCCAGCTAACCCTGCAGCAGTCTGGACTGTGCAACTTCTCTGCCTGTTTCGTTGTTTGAGGAGACCTGCCCTCTGATTCCTCTACAATTACTGGGACTCATGAGGTGGATCAAAGACGGACAAACTGGCTTGTTAGGAGATAGATTTTTGTTCCACTTTCCTCCACAAACCCTTTTTTGGACACTCATACAAAGGCTAGCTACCTACCTGTTTTTTAATTTTTACTGATTTTCAATATCCACAGAGCAAATAGCACTTCGTAATGCTTTCAGCTAAAGCAAACCTGTAGAGAATGCAAACTGTTACAAGCACACTGAACCAATTTTATTTCTGTATCGATCTTCCACTTAAGCAACAACAGGCTTGAGAAAGAGAATTTTTTGAAAAATTGTTTTGACTTCACGTTTGTTTTTCTTTTGTTTAACTCTTCAGAACTTAAAAATACTCAACAGTGTAAATATTTACTATCATCTCACTTCTTAGGAAGAAGACAACATGGCACCTTGATAAGCTATTTGGCAATATACTCCAGCGCTATAGCTCCACGAGCTAACAGAAACCAAAGAGTTGTCTGAAAAGTCCTCTCTGTGAAGCACTGAATGACCAGATAATGAACTAATGAATTTTACAGAATTCTATATACTTTAGAAATAAATATTGTTGAAACAATCAAAATATTGAAAAAATATTTTTCAATATACTACATAATGTTGAATTTTAATAATTTATTATTCCCTTTGTAATCCAGTGACTCCTGTTTCCTTAAAGTCACAGATATTTGCATTGTTTCATGTAGAATACCTAGTGTCTCTTCAGTAGTACTGAAATCCCTTTGTACATCATGTAAGTGAAGGAATTGTTCTTCCTTCCAAGCAGACCAGAAGGATTCTGCATCCTTTTTCCCTGGAATAGAGGGAACAGTCAAGTGTTATGAAATCTTTACTATCTGTTTTACATAGTCTTACATAGCCACAAGAAGACAAAAAAAAGTGAAGCACATGAGATCATGGAGCAGAAACTATCTAGAGAAACGGCAGTGAGTAAGCAATCATGTCAACAGTACTTGGAATACAATGTTTTATGCAACACAGAGCAAAAAAAAAAAAGGACTATGGCACACTTGAAAGGATCAGTATGCACCGTTAAAGCAGTGTGTCCTTTAATACTTGAAGGAAGAGTTCTAAAGAGCTTAGCAAAAGTCTGCAAATTTAGGTTAAATGCAGTTTAGGATTTCCATGATATAATAAAAAGAACACTTAAAAATGCTTTAACTGTAACATTGCTGAAAGGTAAATCATATAATTTTCAAAGCAGATGTTTCCAGAAAACAGCGATTGGGCTATACAGACTATTGGAACTTCAATCTTACTATTTTCCTTGCAGAAAAAAAAAAGATTCTTTGAAACCTGGAATTTAAAAATTCTAACACAAATCCAAATACAAAAATAAAAAGGAATGAAATGTGCATTCATTATGTTTTGTAACGTGTACCTTAATTCTAGTGAATCCACAGCTCCAGTGGATTAGAATCATAGAACAGTCAGGGCTGGAAGGGACCTTCAAAGGTCATCTAGTTCAACCCCTCTGCAAGGAGCAGGGACATCTCCAACTAGATCAGGTTGCTCAGAGCCTCATCCAGCCTGGCCTTGAACGTTTCCAGGGATGGGCCATCCACCATCTCTCTGGGCAACCTGTTCCAGTGTTCTACCACCCTCATTGTGAATTTTTTTTCCTAATATCTAATTTAAATCTACCTCCCTCTATTTCAAAACCATTACCCCTCATCCTGTCACAACAGGCCCTACTGAACAGTCTCTCCCCATCTTTCTTGTCGGCTCCCTTGAGGTACTCGAAGACCACTATAAGGTCTCCCCGGAACCTCCTCTTCTCCAGGCTGAACAGCCCCTATGAATTGTGTCATAGAGCTTCAGTAAAATCACATAAAGTAATAACTGCTATTAGCAACATCAGTCACTAAGAAAGTGGTTAATAAATATTGCAATTATAAACAGTTTATTGAAACTGTTTCCTTTATCTGTTTATTACTCCTAGAACCCTTCCAGTACCTCAAGGGGGCCTACAAGAAAGATGGGGAGAGGCTGTTTAGTAGGGCCTCTTGTGACAGGACAAGGAGTAATGGTTTTAAAATAGAGGGAGGTAAATGTAGATTGGAAATTAGGAAAAAATTTTTTACAATGCAAGTTGTAGAACACTGGAACAGGTTGCCCAGAGAGGTGGTGGAAGCCCCATCCCTGGAAATGTTCAAGGCCAGGCTGGATGAGGCTCTGAGCAACCTGATCTAGTTGGAGATGTCTCTGGCTCCTTGCAGGGGGGTTGGACTAGATGTCCTTTGAAGGTCCCTTCCAACTCTAACCATTCTATGATTCTATGATTAAGAGATTTTTCAGTTATTCTTGATTCTAAAAATTGCACTAGCTATTATTTACATATTTTTCGTTATAAGAGAAGCTGCTAAACAAGAAGGTGTTAGAATGTTCTGAATTACACAATACTTTAGTCATGCTCTGTGAAGGTTATAGCACAAAAAACCTACAAATCTATCCACTGATCTACTTGCATTTGGAATATGCGTAACAAAGAAATACTGAACATACATTAGAGATAGCCATGCTCATCAAGCATCCGATCTTGTTTAGACATGTGAATATTGATATGACAAAATTTGTAAGCATCTCTCATTAGTCCTATTCCTTTTACCATTTAAATTCTAGTAGGAAAAATACAAAGAAAATATACTATCTTGAACCACTTGATATTTCTTTACAATTAATAACTGACAAGAATGAAATTCAGAGTGTGAGGGGTACTACTGAAATGTTTGATTTATTTTAGCAAAAAAGAACATAAAAAAATAGTGGTTGAAACCGAAAGTATCAACCTTCATTATTATTTTCAAGTATGGTCTCTACTTTAGAGAGGGAGAATGGCAGAAATGCAACAAAATTATTGGTCAGGAATGCACCTTAACCACTGGAAAGATTAAAAAAAACCCCTAACTTCCATTCTACTGCTCAGCTATACAGGCACTCTCATTGGGAGAGTCAGTATACAAAATATAAAGCATGACTCATGTCAAAACTATCACTGACAAGACAGAAGTGGCTTCAGAAGTATTTCTTTTTTTTTTTTTTGCTCACCATCATAAAACACTTTGAATTTCTGTACATCAGTGAAAAATTAAATCTTCAAGTCTTTGTCATGAATGATTAATTATTTTACACAGTTATGACAGTAATGTCTGCAGGGCAGCAAAATAACATTGCAAAATGAGAAACAAAATATCTCTTTTTGATATAAATGTCTGGAAAGTGGAACAACTTTATTGAAGTCAAAGGTTACCAGTTGTCACAGGATTGAATAAAGGAGCTCACAACAGTGTTTCTTCATATATAATATGCATGTATGTATGTACACGATAAATAAATCTATTCCTAGGACACTATACTTGTGCAAACAAAACCACAGATTGGTATTTCTTGTGCTGATTTTCAAATAATGTTGTTACACTAACAGTCTCTAACTGAGTCAGACTTACCATTCTTCTCTTCTTTTAGGATGAGTTCATCCTACAAAGATAAATGCAATCCAAAATAAACTACTGCCAAAGTTACTGTGATTTTTGTGTTACTTGATTTTGCTTTAAGCTAAGTTGAACATGCTTATGAATATAAGCATGAATAAAAGAGATAATAATATATATTCATAGATTCTATGACTCTTAAAACCAATAATAATATAGGTAAAAATAAGAGCTATCATTGCTTCTTATAGGGAATATAGTAATCTGTAGCATCTCTTATTCTATCAAGTAAAAGTTTAAATGCTGGTTGATGATACCTTGAGGAATAGAGGGTAAATTATGCCCTCTTTTTTTTCAGGAGACTGAAGGGCAGACAAGAATTTACTACGTCAATTTCAAGCTCAAGTTCAGAGCACCTTTTTGAGTTAAAAGTCAGTGTTTGCCCCCAGACAGAATTTAATTTAACAGAATGCCAGATTTGACATAAAATTTGATTACATAAAATTACCAGCAAAATCTAATTTTTCAAATTGTGTGTTGAACAGCAGATTGGAAGCTGTGCCATACTAACAGGACTTAAGAAAGAGAAATTTGTTTAAAATTCAAATAACTCTGTCACTGTTTGCATTATTATATTTCATGGTACTAAAGACATTCACAAAATGTATTCATTTTATCAACACCAGAACCTTGAATTTTCAAGTAGATTTGAAGTTGAAGTAATTGCAACAGAAATAAGGGGTTATCAATGGGGAAAAAAGATTGTGAGAAAGAACAAATTTTTTTTTTGTCAAGCCCATTTTTTTAATCTTTTCAGAATGTTCATTGTTTAAACACTGACCTCTGTATTTCAATGCAGGTAGGTATCCTAATGATAAGCTGCCAACTTTTAGCTGAATGTTAAAAAGGCCTAGTGAACAATATTAGTCTAAGTATTGCATGAATTTTTAATTTTTGCCATAAATCCACATAGCTATACAGACAAACTCACTTAGACTAGATACCTAACTTGAAAGCAGGTAAGGTTACATGAAGTCATTAGAATGTTTCTTAAATAACATAAGTAACCAACAGTCTCATATTTTTTCAATATCTTTGTCTTTGAAATATGGTAAATATACTTCGTCTTTCTTACGTCGTCTCTGTAGTTTCAAGTAGATCACAGTATTCCATCTGTGACTCATCAGAGTCCAGTTCATGATGGAAGGTGCTGATCACAACTGTGAGAAGAGGTCCATCTGGATGCATGCCACTTCACAAAGGGCAGCAGACAGTGCTATACTATGCTACTCAGTATTACTGAACTGTTGCTACAGTTCACATGTAAAAAAAATATATCTATATGAATGTATGTGAAAGACTTTAGAAAACTTAAATCTAGCAATAGAAGTGATTAAACTTCTATAAATAAAAGTGATGTATTGTTTTCCATCAGTTGTTTTAGTTTCTAGATTACACATCCTTGTAGGTACTCAAATGACATTTACTGCAGCTCCCAAACTTGCAAATAAGATAACACATCAGATACCATTTCTATAGTGATATAGCTCTTTTATCCGAGATAAAAGTAGAATGACATACTATGAATGAGAAGATGAAAGTATTGAGACTCCATATACTATGAGCCGGTCTGTGGTAAGAAACTTTGGAATAAATCACCCCAAATTAGTTAATGATGGAAATCCAATTTCAATTGAGAATAAATCTATCCAGCTAGAAAGTATAAAAATCTAAATAAAATAATAATTGCGTTCTTAAAAATTACATTATTCAAGGGAAAAGAAAACAAAAAACATAGTCAAAGCACACAGCACTTCTACTCTCCCATTAACAGACCTGCCGTAAAAAGCTCAGTGAATTATCTATGTTGAGACTAACTGCATTAAAAAAAAAAAAAGGTGAAAGAAGAGGATCCTTAAGTCTCTATGCACTATATGTAACTAATAGGACAGTAGTTTGCAAGCATTTACCATGAAAATACTACTCAGAATGTGTATTCTACTAGGTTTTGCCCATGTCGAGGAGACAAAAATCAACAAATCCAATGGGATCTACAGTTCTTTCATAATAGAATGAAGCAATCAATCTGGTCATGACTCAAATAGGACAGAGATGCAAAAGTTTTTGGTAGAATTTTTGGACTAGAATTAGAGTTGTTAACCACCCAGGTATCTGCTGGAGAGACAATACAGCAGAGCTCAAGCTGGGAGACTTTTAGAGCGCATTGACGATTTCATGGCACAGGCGACCAAGGAGCCAATAAGTGCAGGTGCTCTGCCAGGCTTGATACTTACAAACAAGGAAGAACTGGTTAGAGGTATGACAGTCAGAAGTAGCCTTGGCTGCAGTAACCATGAGATGGTAGAATCCAGGATCCTAAGACAGCAAAGTAAAAAGGAGCACAACCTTGGATGTCAGAGAACAGACTTTGGTCTCTTCAGGGATCTTCTTGGAAGAAACCCATAAGATATGGCCCTGGAGAGAAGAGTGGCCCAGGAGACCTGGTTGATATTAAAATATCTCCTACAAGCTCAGGAAAGGTCCATCCCAACAACTAGGAAATCAAGCAAATGCAGCTAGCAGGCCTGCAAGGGTGAACAAGGAGCTACTAATTGAATTCAGATGTAAAAAGGAAGTGCATAAGTCATGGAAACACAAGCAGGTGTGGAGTATAGAGTTGCTGTCTGATCTTGCAGGGATAAGGTTAGGAAAGTCAAGGCTGGCCTGTACTTGATTATGGCAAGTGACACACAGGGCAACATCAGCAACAAAAGGAAGACTTAGGAATATATGGGTTCACTGTTGAATGGGGAAGGCGATACGCTGACAAAGGACCTGGAAAAGGCTAAGATACTCAGTGCTGCCTTTACCTCAGTCTTTACTGGCAAGACTGTCCTTCAGGTCAAAGGAGGTAATTTCCCCTCCTCTCTTCTGCACTGGTAAGACCACATTGGGAATGATGTATCTAGTTCTGGGCTTCAGGCAGGAGCAAGTTCAGCAAAAGGCCACAAAGATGACTAAAGGACTGAAGCCTCTTTCAGATACTCAAAACCTGACTGGACATGTGACCCTGCTAGAGCAGGAGTATGGGACAGGATGATCTCAACCTAAACAATCCTGTGATTCTGTGTTTCTGTGTTCTTGGCGTATTCCTGTAAGGACAGTTAATTTAAGAAGATCTAGTCTAAGCCAGAACATGAAGGGTATAGGAATTCAAACATCTGCTCTTCAAGTCTGTAGCTAATGAGCTTCAATAGCTATAGCAGTTGGTTTGTTGACTTTGACAGATTACTGATGAAATATGGAATACTGTTGCTGAATGAAAGCAAAAAATTGCTTCAGAAAGTAACATATGTTTCTAAACACACTGTGTTCTGTTCAAAAACAAAATCTAAAATTGACATGAAACCAAAAGTAATCTTTTCTATACTCTTTATGAGAATCTATTCTCTTATTTGAGTTACTTCTGCTAGCAGGTCACACAGAATAATTTAACTGGTTGACTCTAATGTTTCATCAAATGGTCAATTTTAATTGCATATACAAGAATTTATGTGAATTAGTTTGATGTAGTGCATGTATTATGGGACTATTTTTGAGACTGAATAACAGATGTAGTGATTTACCTATGTAAAACTAGCAGCTGGATTGATGGAACTAGGATTAAGGTTTTCAGAAAACAAACAATATATGAGCAAACATTGCACAAATCTTCCTACATTATAGTGGCAAATGTGGTGATGATTTTAGGAAATAGATATACATAACAAACTGAATGGAGTCCACTACTATTTCTACAAGGCCTGATAAATCATCTGCAGATAGGTTCAGTGGAAAATCACCTCTATGAAAGCCATTCTTAGGTTTTGTTTTGCTAAAACTTATGCTGAGTTATCATGATTTGCAATTTCTATTGAAAATGCAGTAAATATAAATACCTATAGCTGTATATATAGTCCTTCCAAAAGTGATTCCAATTCAAAATGTATTAAATCTAGTTAATGTTCTACAGCACTTTCAGTTTTATGCAATATAACATCCACATGGGTATGATTCATGTATAAGCTGACTTAAAATTCAAAATTAAAATTCTCAGTAAGACATTCCATTTCAAAAGCACATCTAAACGTGCTTTCTTCTTCAATTTATAAATTCATATTATAGAATAACAATTCTTAGCTGTTTCCCTGACTTCTTTCACTGTTAATCTTCAAATAATTTCGACAAGGGGAAATGTGATAACATAATGGTGATATTGTACTAAGTTGGCTCAAGTAATCTACCAAAACACCTTTCCATTTCTCATTCATCACATAATTGCTTATGTTGGGACTCAGTATTGAAAGTATGAAGCTTAAGAGTATTAGAAGACAGCAAAATTTTTTCCACACATCACGAATATAGGCTATGCTATATACCTGTTCAGATACAAAGCCAGTGACAGTTACAAACAACTGCTCAGATGTTTCCAATTAGTCAAACAAAAAATTCCTGTATTCCTAGGTAAATGGTAATGTTGGAAACAACAGCAAAATATCAGAAAACTAATAATTTTTTTTGTTTTACTGCTTTAATGTAATTTTCAGTAACACTTCCATACTATGCAGAGCACACAGCACGTATAAATATTAATAAAATGCTTACTTAAAAGTATGCACTAATATGAAAACATACATATCTCTGGAATGATGGAATGAAATAGGTAAATCTCAGGACTCAAAATGAGTCAACAACTGTATGGATGGTGATTTACATATTGTTTTTAGAAATACATTTGCAGAATGTTCATGCAATAAAAAAGTTTGTAAGATCAGTTCAAACAACTCTGTTCCATGGAAAAGGAGGAAACAGAAATGTAGGTAAAAACAAGGACACTGAAAATACAATAATGTAGTCTGCACTCAGTACATTAAGTCTTGTCAAAGTTTCCATGTGGAACAAAAACATGTTTAGGACTTCAACAGTTCAGAATGCGTCACCTACTTTTGAAGCATGAAATAATCAACTTCAGCAGCTTCTGTACAACTGCATAGTGTAGGCTAGAGTTGGCCAAACAACATTAACAGAATAATTTGTTTAAGAAATAAATGCTTTTATGGACAGCTAAAGGTGCCCATCTTATCCATAAGTAAAAGCTTACATCCATATCACTATTAAAGTGTGACAGAAAACAACTACATTCAATAAATTCACTTGCAAGACACATTCATGTACATAATACAACAATAATGCTCTGTAGGAATGGGGACTATATTCCTTGAACTATAGAGCAAAATTCTGACAATTCTGCAGGTAAATAAGATGGAAAACAGTGACACTATCCTAACAGACGCAATATTTTAATTAATGCTTGCCTAGAGTCTTCCAAACAGAAAAGAATCTGGTGTCCCCCATCACTGTCTAGAACAGATAATCTAAACTTTTCAAGGAAATATAATTTAATAAATTATCATTTAGAGAAGAAACGTGTAAGATGTCTTTAAAAAAATCAGTATTCCTACTCTAAAAGCTAAAATCCATCCCACTATCTAGAAAAAACAAAGTAATGGTGACTTGATTATCTCAGTGTCTTGTTTGTTAAAGTTACTTTCCCTCAGTCATTGAATTGAAGAAACACCATCTGGCACCAGTGACAGTCACATCACTTTAACCACTAAATGTACAGCAAATGTACTTCAGAACCCACACATGGAATGAAGTGTGTTTGAACTAATGCTCTTTGAATAATTTTAAAGAACAAATCTATAAAAGCAATCCAAACTACATCTCAAGTATGTGCTCAAAGCTTTAAATGAAAAAGATCAATACAATGTCAATTATAAAATCATAAAATGTTAAACCCCCAAAATGTACATTTTGAAAACCAGCAATCAAATAATTCTAAAATTAGAAGAAATGCAAACAATGAATAAAACTAGACTGAAACAGGTCTCTAGCTTCTTGAAGCAAGGCAAAAAAAAGTATGCAAAGTTTTATTGTTTTTTTCTATAAAGCTGTTTTTTTTTTTACAAAGAACATAAAGACAATGATCAAACATTTAAAACTCATTTAATCTTCATCAAGTCTGAAAGAAATGGCCATATCTAAGGAAACTGATCATACAGTTAAGATAAAGTAATAGCTCTAAACTTTGGGGATATCTTAGCTTCCAGTATATTGTGGATTTAGAAAGAAGTTTAAGATGATGAAAATATGCTTCTATAGACATTATTGGTCATGTTAATTATGCTGTTTATCCACTGGAGCCATAGTTGCATCCAGAACTGGAATATCTGTCAAATATTATTTTATTGCCTTATTCAAAGTCAAATTTAACAGAAATATTGTCTCCCAATTAGAGTGTTTTCAAACAGTAACAAAAATAGTTATTTATTCAAGTCTTTCTATCTTTTCAGGCATTACTGTGGAAAAATCTCATTAATGTTGCAGGTAAAACACACAGATTTATCTATCTTCAACAGCCACTAAGAGAACATAAATCAACAGCTTTGTCATGGATTCATATTTTATAGCCTATGATACAAGATCCTGGGTGGCCATAAATGCCTTGTCAAGTTTGCTTTTTTTCTTTGGCAGAGGTTAAGGATGATTGCTGAAGGACTGCAATTTTATTGCTGCTTGGTGAAGGATATACTGCTCTCTCTACATTGTAGAAGGACTCACAAGAATAATCACTAGTCATTTTGAAGGCCAAGCCCATAAACTCTCATGCATGTAAATCCCCAGCAGTCACGGTCTACAACCACACCTTGCAAGTTATGCAATATGCCACTGTTTTAAAGTTAGCAGTATAAACTCCAGTAAACAAAGATAATGTATAAATTGAACTGACAGTTTTTAAGTATAACAACAAGGAAAATTAAGCCATACACAGGTGTTAATTTTAAGGTAAAGAGAGGGAAATAAATTTATTTTTTTTCAGTTTGAACTTGAACTCCAATAAGAATCAATCTTTTCAATGCCATTTAGCTGCATTTGTTGCTAAGATATTATTAGGCTTTGAAATCTCTACAGCATTTTAACGTCTTAATCTTATGAAGCAGAGACAGTGCTACCACAGCTAATACAGTGCAGACATTTAGCTGACCAATGTCTCACACAAGAGTAGTCTCTGAAATTAGAAAACAAACTTTTGTTAGTATTGAGCTGTATACTTCTATCAAGTATCTTCTAAGAGAAAACAATTCTTTATCTGCTGACTCATAGGGAGACTAAGGGATAGAATTTTCTTTGTAAATTTTATATAAATTTACAATTTGACAAAAATCCTAACATAGTTTAGGTCACTGTCAGCTAACGAGTAATTAGATTTGATTGTATGCTATGTGGCTTCACTTCATTAATAGTAGGTATTAACACTAATATAGAATTAAAGAAAAAAAAAAAGCTGTTTTAAATGGAGCATAAGAGTAATGTATAGACCTTTAGCTGAGAAGAATATTAAGACGGAAATGAAACAGTTTCTTAAATGATATATTCTTTCATGCTTCTATAAATTGAAAAGAGATTTTATATTTACATTCTAACAAGTGTCTTTCTAAAATAATATAGTAAAGCTTGTGGAGTGAACATAAAATCTAACAAAAAAAAGCCTAAACAGTCTCTTCTCCCCGTACCAATCTACTCTATATAACTGAGATCATCAAACCTCCTGGCATAAGCAGCATTTTAGAACTTCATAACATTTACATCAGACAGAAATAGTTCAGAAGCCAAATACAGAAATCCTCAGATTATGCTTTTATTTTCCTTTTTTTTTGGTAGTAAGAAGGTAATTTTGAGACCTCTGATGCGAACATAGCTAAAATTACCTTTAAGGTATATGCGCAATAAGTTCCCTCACATCACAAATGCTTAGAGCTCAAATACAGCAATTAGCTCTGATACTTAAACTATGTAATAAATAAAAGAAAATCTTAATCATAGTAACTTGAAATTTTATATGGGCATCAGAATTATTTCTAAAATATTTTAAAAGTAAAAGTTAAATACTTCACATTAATAACATATATATAACACAACATCTATCTTATTTCATTCTTACCTTTTTCCTAACATGCACATATGAAATTCCATGAGTGGAAAAGAGTTGATACATTACCATGCATGATATCAATACACTTTCCAAAATTACAAGTTAACCACTTTGTGAACTATTGTGTGTACTAGATGAATAATGATAGTACTGGTCAGCCACCACTGTATACTGCTGATGGTACAGCTGCATATGTAGATATGACAGCTTACTGCATTGTGAGATATTGTTAGCATGCCCATTTTAAATTTTTCAACTTAAAAGTAAACAATAAATCAGTCCTATATTTAGCAGTAGAATTCTGATTACAAATCTAATTTATTCAATGTGTAAATTAATAAGCATAAATTATGAGCTACCATTTGTAAACTCCAACATTATTTTAAAATTATTTCAGTTCTCAAACGGACTTCATCTGTATCTGTAAAAATGTCTGGAATTTGAACAAATCATAAGTTCTCTAAAGAACTGAGCTACTCTGTGTGAACAAAAATCTATTTTCAACCAAAGACACTACCTTATGAAAAAGATTTCCAAATATGCATAAAATTTTGCTTTCCAGAATGACTTGTCTTTTTACTGTCCAAGAAAAAGTGAAGTCACGCTTTATTACTCAATATATATGACTAAAATTCTTTAGTGTAACACAGTGGTAAGTTCTTACCTTATCGTGATAGGGATGAGTATACCTTTGCTAATGGATTCATTGACAGATACAGTCAGAATGTTCTGAGAGTTTCCACAGCTGAACCGAACTGTTGGTCTTCCCTCCACAAGATACAAGTGAAGAAACTGTTCTCCAAAATTCCTTTCACTAGCTTTGAAAACAAAAATGGAGACAGTCACATTTCTGAAAGTCCAAGACCTTTCAAAAATATTCCATGCTACTGGAATGCCATCGCCAGTCATAATGCCTATGTGACACCGAGGAGTCTTTTATCTATATACAGGACTCTGCTTGAGTGAATGTGAGAATAAAAATGTATTAACAGCTGATATCAGGTCAAAGTAAAAGAAAATAACCAAAAGAAAGACTTTACTTTTATATCACTGTAGTTCCATAAACCCAATGGAGATCTTTACGTTAATTAAAAGTGAACTCTTCTACATGTCCAGCAGTATCATTAATGTGATAAAGGTGACAATAAAAAAAAACCCAAACAAATCACAAACCCTCTATAATATCATTATTTACTATTTCATTCTGTTTTTAACCATATTGTAGAAAACAAAAATTGTAACAGAAGATATCCTCTTTCTTATAATCTCTGTAAAGATTATGAGCAATTCACCTTTCCCAATTAATGATGTATTTCTGACTTGACAAGGCTAATTGTTTTCTACAAAATATCAGACATACTGTATCACTTGCACAGTTCAAACTATGAATAAAAAGATATTTTTTAAAAAAATCTTTCAATCTTTGTTCATTTACACTAAACGGTATATTGTAAATACGACAGCAAAATGTTTATTTAAATGATGGATGGCACATGGTTTGTCTACTAAAAAAAGAACCAATGTCTACAATTGCAAACTATTTTGGATGGATTTTTTTAAAATAAATTTGTCCATTGAATTTAACTGTATTTACTTCTCTCAAAAGGTAAAACACAGTTCCTGTTTAGGATTTTTATCTCTCGTTAAGACAAACTCTTAAAATGTTAATCTGTTTTTTGCACTATATTAATAGACTTAATAGCTAGCTCATGAAATCGAATTTACTGCACATGCTTGTACAGTAGCATTTGAGCATAGGATTACTGTGTTCTTCTTAACATCCAGAATCATAACATTTGGAAACCTGGAACCTTGAGAGCCTTTCTACAGTCACGTTTTAGTGAGTCCTCTAGGCAAGTGCTGTTGAAGGCAGTGCCTTGCCTGTGGCAGCCTATGTAGCCAGATGTCTCATGTTCTGTGGGTGTTTGCATGTGTGCACATGCCTGTGTCTCTGAGATAGATGCTTCGCATGGTTTAACCTGCAAATGGGAAAGCAGCAGCCATGCCCATCAGCATGGGACAGAGACTCCTGAGTCTCTGGGCTGGCTTCCAGCAGCTGGGCAGGAGGGAGTTCCAGGCCTGGAGTTGCTGGACGTGGCCACAGCTTAGTACATCCCTGAGTATTTTTTATTCAGAAAGGTATAAAGAATGTGAGTGTACTTGGAACAGCTCCTTGCTGGAAAACTTACTAATTTGTAAAGAGAAAGTGACCAACTTTAATTTCGAGGACAAAAGAAAAAGATAATATACTTCAGCAGATAGAGAGAGGCAACAGATGCTTGCAACTTCCCGATCATTTGTTTTTGTATAGTTCACTCCTTCCTTGAGAGCTGCTTTCTAGTCTACAGAGGGTTTCTTCAGTCTGTTACAAATTCTGATGACATACTGAAAATCTTTTACGCTTAAACATATTTTATATTCTGAATAACTAATTCACTCCAAAGCTACTTGAATTCGACTGGATTTTATGCCTTTGGCTTTTAAGATTTCCTTCTACAATAGTGTTATACATTTTGAAAGACATTTATCAAACTATCATTGGTAAAAAAGTCACTGCTTTTTAACACTAACTGATGTATGCACATCTTGCACCATTTGCTTCCTTCCTTCTCCCCTCCCTGCACTTTCTGTTCCAGGCATTTCCAATTTCTATCAACAACTAAATCGGTAAGTTGCATTGAATTCAGAGAGAATGAAGTGGGGAGGGGTTGTGGAAGTATATACTGACAGCATGTCTTGAGGAAGTCAAGTTACAGGTGAATAGCTTATTTCTCTTCTCCCAGTGACTCTGTCCATTCACATTGTCCACTAGTAAAAACTTGGAAGAAGGTCCTTGTTATTACTAGTAAAGTAAAAAATTTGAGACAGCTCCCCCAAAAGTAGCATTACTCCTTGAAACCTCATCAAGTGTTACGGCTTCCACTTTCATCTAGGGAGTGCTTATAAGTCACTCTTACAGGTAACTAACAGCACTCTTCATATTATCTATGAGGTATAGTAGAAGATCCTTTGAAAGGACAGTCCTTTAAATCTGTCTACAGTGAACATGAGAAGACAGAGTGTCCCTGTCAAGAATTTTGTTCTGACAATGTAGAAGAGTATAAGCTACATAGTGTATATGGCGGGAAGTTGCCATAGGAAGAGCCTGAGTCTTAAGCAAAACAGACAGGCTCTGCGAACAGATAGGGACCAGAAACAACCTGAGTAAAAAACCTTTTTGGTTACTAGGGGTAACTTATCTTAACCTTAATAGAGATTACGTGAGGGGATCAGTTCGAAGAAACCAGATCTCGTATGACGGCAAGCAAGTGGCCACTGGGCTCAAATGGTTGCCAATATTGAGAAGATAGACTTAAATTCCCATTAAACTATGGGATGAAGCTTTATTAAGCAAAACCCACATTTTGACACAGAGGAAAGATACTGTGAAATGCTCTGCTTGAAAACGTCAGTTGAAATAACAGACAAAAAAACTATGAATTGTCTGGAATGCTCATCTTTAGTTTTAGGAAGGTAAGTAGAATATGGGTAGATCTGGGGAACAGAGCTTCTGAGAGCACAGGAATATAATTTATGAGCGTAACTTATGATAAAGATGGTGATGTCCTTAAGGAATGCTATAAACATGGGCTGTGATATCTGAAATCCAGCTGTCCAGTTACAGAATACAATATGTAGTAGAAGTTAAACAATCTCTCCTTGAAGGGATTGTGAACACCATTACTCTGACTCCGTTACAAGCAAAAATAATGAAGTAAAACTTTATAACTGTATCAGGTTTTTTATGACCACTTGCAAATTATTTTGCTTTATGGCTAACTATTACAATTTGTTTTGACATGTTGATGAATTTAAATCATACAAACAAGTAAAAACAATAAGGAATAGAATTAAAAATTGTAAGAATGTATACTGTATTCAACAAAAATATTTCTCAAATGATGGCTAATCTTTATTGGCACAAACACAATAATTGTGTATATTTTCAAACTTTTTCTCCTGACATCTTTAAACAGAAACCTCCTCACATTCTGCCAATAATTTAAAGATAAGGCTGCAAAAAGTCTAGACATTTTGGTCCATTGAGTGTTACCATTTGTATGCTTCTTAAATACATACTGAAAATAATTAGGGAAAACATTATTAAGAAGGTAGGTACAATTGTCTTTGCACTAAAACAAATGATGGTTTATAATCTATTTAAAATGGCATGCAAATAATTTCTTCTTGGATTAGTTTCTTTGTCTCTGACATATATGGCAATTTTCTATGAATTAGTTATATCCTACCTCTTTCCCTATGTTTTAACAATCTATTTTTTGTCAGCCTCTACAAACAACAGTTAGTTCTTAGTATTTGTTACTTTCAAACAACTATTGATAAAATCCTTACTAATAAAGATATTAAATAGGAAAATGCTTTTCAAGAACAATACTGTGTAATTTAGTAAAGTGACATGCCCCGCACAGTTATCGATTCTCATATTCTGAGTATCAGTTAGCCCATATGTGTACTTTTAAGCGTTCACTTCTCTTTATTTTAAGACACATGAATGTGAACAAGTGGAGAAGGCACAGATCTCCATTTTTGGTCCTCACTGGCTGGTGTACTAGGTAAAGATAGATCCAATTTTTAATCCTTTTACGTCTTCCCTAAAGATTCTGACTTAAGTATTCTTCTTATGCTTACTTTATAATTCAAATCCATTTGTATATTTTGTCTGAGACTTCTCACTGTAATTAAATGTTCTCCAATTATCTGGCACAGAAACAGATTTAACCTCATCACCACCTAGTAAAATCAGGTGTAAAATGAATGACCTGAAAGTGGACTAATTTTTAAATATCAAAATGTGTAATTATTTTCTAGTAAAAAACAGCTGAAACAAACAGATCACTGATTTTATTCTGACTTTTAAAATACTTTTGACAAAGACAGAGGATATTTACTTTATGAATGTGTAAAACTTAATGCTACCTAAATTGTGGGAGCTACTGCTAACATCAGTGTATTAACAGAATATGAAAACATCAGGAACATTAACCCTTCTTTAGAATTCTGTAATTCTTGTACCTAGTGAGTGCACTTTCTGCTGACAGTTCATTTCTCAGCTGTCTGACAGTAGCACAGCTTCAAAAAAGCAGCAGCAGAAGCAGGAGCTGTACTACTATTAAAAGGAGCACAGCTGACAACAGCAGCTTCTCTTTTGAAATCGTTAGAAGGGAAGACAAAAGACAGACAGACATGGTGGAACAGAGGAAGCATATGAACTCATGAAGGACAAATTTTCACATATAATTTCTGTATATTATTAAAATGTACCTTTCAATTTTTAGCTTAACTATTGGAATTGAAATATTGCTGGGAACATCAACAGTTTCTTAGGTGTAAGTTCTAGCAAAATGGAACATTATGTTTGAAAACTTGATTTTAAAGCATCCATCACAAAATCTTAAGATCAAAATATTAATCCTTGCACTCACTAGAAGCCAAGAGATAAGGGCATGCTAGAAGCCTGCTTTCTTGTTTCTCCTTCCACTGTACATCTCCTATTTAGATAATTTCTAATAAAAGGAGAAAAAAAACATTTTTACCACCTGATGAAAACTTGTGAAAATTATTTCATCCACCATTGATACGAAATTATATTTCTATACAGAGTCATAAACAAATTTTTTACAGTAACATATGTTACTGGAGAAGTTTAGAATGGAAGTAAAGAACAATAAATTGAAAAAAGGCTAGGGAAAAAGTTTACATAAGCTAAACAAAATTTACATGCTTTGAAACTGTATAAAGACTGGCATATAGAAAACACCCTTCTAGAGTAACTATTGTGGGACCATTTTGTGCAAACCCTTCTGACACAGCTTCAAAGTATTTTCTATTAGAATACTTAAAATTCTGTGGTGCACAAAGCAAAAGAAATTGTAACATCAAAACCACTGTAATTTTAAAAAATACTCTTACTCAAAAGAGCTGTTTCCCTTGAAATCTGTGGGAGGACTTGTGGGAATGTGGTAAGCAGGAACTGAAGGCCTCCAACCGGCACTTTCTTAGAATATCCTTGAAGCTTTCATTGTATTGACAAAGATATAAATTATGAAATGTATCTTATGTGTTACTTTTCCCTTTAAAAACACAATGAATGCTTTAAATATTAAACTAGTTAGCTAGTGGTACTAGCTCGGATTTATGAAACATATCCTTGTGCAACAAAATGCTGTAAGATATACTCTTCCTGATAGTATTTTTATTTACTTTAAAAATAAAAGACATTTGCCCCAAATAAACACCTGCTACTCCTGCAGAGGTAGAAGACTGAAAAGCCACAGAATCACTTTGGTTAGCAGTTTAAAAATGTTTTTTTTCCTGATTGTCAGTATTCCTTTTGAGATGTTCTGCAATGTGTGATTGATTAAGTTTTACGATGGACTACTAGCTTTTAAATTTCATGTTCAGTAGGAGAAAAAAATAATTGGTTTCTACTTCTGGTACTGAAAGATTCAGTGTACTTGTGCATATGAAAGTAACATTTCTCTGACTAAATGCAATTTAGGAACATTAATATTTTCTCTTATATTCAAAAGCAACAACTGTTTCAATTATAAGGACATAATCTGAGAAAGACTACAGAGTTTAGGTAGAGACAGTAGCATCTTGAATATATTGGTATGATTTTAAATATTTTAAATTGGCAGTCCCTCCACCTAATTTGGTGGGGTTTATTTTGCACTGATTAAACACAAAGTAACATCAAAACATCCCGAGAATTATCCAGCATTTGTATCCATATAACTGAATGAGGCATAAGGGAACTACATTTTTCTTAAAACAGTACCTTTTGGGGGGTAAAAATAATGGTAGAAGCAGATTCACTGGGATACAGAGAATGAAATTAAGGAGTATAATGCAACTATGAATTATGCCCACTGTGGTATTCTCCCTCAGTACACAAAGAAAGCATTCACACCCTCTCTTCCTTTCACTGCCTCATTTCAGCTGCACCTAAACTCTCAGTATGTAATCCTGAGGCAGTCTGCATGCTTTGCCCTGTGTTGCCTAAGATACTTAAATCTCCAAGCACTGTCTATCCAAAAGTACTCAACCACACTTAAGAGATGTATGAAGCATGTGCAGATTACCTGCCTTATTGTATCAGCTGGTCAGAACATATATATACACATATATAATGTGACAATTTTTAGACTTCTCAAAACAATTTGAAAACTTACAAGCAGCAAAGCAGAAATTCTACAGCCCACATAGATTTATATCAGTGTGAAAGCTCAAAATAACACTCATTTCTGATTCTTAACGCTACCCTAAGGAGCCCATAAATCCCAAGTACAGGCTAGCTCTCACCTGACAATCGCACAAAACTAAAAAGAAAAGGCATAGATCTATCCTAAAAAAATACATTAAAAAAATCAAGTTTAATATGCTTTTCAATGCACTTTCATTTTAAATTATGATTGTGAACAAAAGTATGCAACACTTGCTACTAATCAAAGCTTCGGTTTTAACTCTACCTTGCGTAACTGGATTTTTGTAATTATGGGAAAGCATAGATAATGAAAGAGTTGGAATTTGATTTTCAGTTACAAATTTCACACATTGGATGTTTGCAAAGATCAGCAAATTCACTATATGCAAAATAGTTGAGTTGTAAACTAAGCACACAGCATCCAGCTCTGCAAATTCTGTTTCAAAGCTATTCCAACCACTGTCCCTCCCCAGCTTCACAAATTGACTACTTTCAGATCAAAATCTTTTCCCACAAACTGTGACAGAAGCAAATTTGGCTCTGGTTGCTGGAGTACAGTACACTTATCCAGGTTTCCAGAAAACACCACTTCTTCCTGAAAATAGCAGAGAAACTTCCATGTTGGATTTTTTTTTTTTTTAATTTTTTAACCAGACATACTTACTCATTAGGGCTTATGGGTAGATAGCAAACTTTAACTTTGGCTGGAAGCCAATTATTTTGCAGTGATGAGGCAAACAAAATCATTAAATGATGAATACATTCAAAGTACTGCCAATGACCTTCCTTGAATTCTTCTTGAAGGACAAATAACTCCTCTTGAAATTGAAATTAATAACAGGTATAAAACACTTCAAAATAAAGAACTGCCACATCACCACTTATCCATGATTCTTACCAAATTCTGCAGCCATGTAGCTTAGGCAGCTGTAGTAATAGCCTGGATATAACATACAAGGATTTGAAATAGCATTTTGAAAAGCAGTAAATATCAATGTCAAATTTGGGGCTACAGTGTTTTACATCTAAATAAACTGTTATACAGATAACAATAAAAGGTATAATTTAAATAATGCTGTGAAGCTTACACTACTTTTAACCTTGGCTTATAAATATTTACACAGTGCAGGTGAATACACACATATTACTTCCAGATTAATATAAAAATAACAAAAGTTAATCAAAATAATTTGTATTAAATCAACAAGATTTCTTTATCTATACAAACTCTAGAAAGCTACTCACAGTGAACAGAGAATGCTCCAAATGCTTTTGTCTTTGTGGAGTAAAACTATCACATAAATTGCACAAACATATTTTTCTAGTTCCTCCTGGGTTCAGGAGGAACTAATCACCTCACTTTCCAGGTTTTCCATTTGAATAGAAATTACAAGCCAAAATATATAAAGAAATATTCAGCTGGCAGAGAAGCCTACTTTTCTTGCTGACTAGTGAAAAGCATACTGTGTCAGAAGTTCATGCCATATACTGAGGAATGAAATATGCAGACAAGAACTAACATTCTAAGTAGTATTAACAAGCATACATCTAAGTCTGCAAGTATACTCCCCATGGACTACAAAAGAATCCTCTGAAGTGTGAAATCACAGTAAATATTCTGAAATATTGCAAATTTGCAGAATTTAAGACACTTCTGCACACCAAAAAAAATATTTGGAACAAAGTTCACAATTATAATAAAAAGTGAGTCTCAACCCAACTATGGAGAAGATGTTTTTCTGTAATAAATTGTTCAAAATTTCTTCAACATTTGTATATTAGAGCTGTTAACACTTACTACTAGAGTCATATGCTTCCTATGTTCTTTCTTGTCAGGAAGCAGCATTTTCAGCGGTAAGTTATGTTTTGCTCAATAAGCCATAAATTAAAGAACTTCCCAGAGCAACAAAAAGAATGATGGTTCAAATTTTAAAACATATCATGCATTAGAATACCAAAAGGCTTCTGCTGCATTTTAATGACTCATTTTGCTGGTGAATGGGAAATGCCAGCTGATGTACACTGAAGTTAATAAGGACCTGAAGGAGCTAAAACTTATACTTAGCTTCAAGTATCATTGGTACTCACTGTAAAGAATTGTGCCATTTAGAGCAGTTGTTTTCACTGTCAAGTACAGAGTCGTCGGATTGCTTGTTTCCTGCCCAGATGCAGCCCTAGTCTCAGATACAGATGTTGGAGAAGGTAGTTCCAAATAAGAATTTCCAGTGAAGGATGGAAAAAACAGTGCTGTGTCTGAAACGAATAACCAAAAGCTAATTATATTAATTTATTACAAAACTAAGTAATAAAATAAAATATAATCATCAGAGCACTTTTAAAATATAAATTCTGAATATCTGTGAATAGTGTAATCAACGATATTATCTGCAAAGCACGCATATACATTTATTTAATTTCAAACATTCAAGTTAAATATGCAGAAATGAAAGTGTTCTACTATCTGCATATTACCAGAAGTCAAAAGACTATTATAAGGACTACTGATAGAAGATGCAATGAAGTTCAAAAGACTGTCACAAATTTTCATCTTTGCAGACGTGCCTGTGCAGAACTTCTGTCTTACGACATCCCTGTAAAGTACTTCTGATTCATAGCTGGAGATATCCCTGGAAACGTTCAAGGCCAGGCTGGATGAGGCTCTGAGCAACCTAATCTAGTAGGGGATATCCCTGCTCCTTGCAGGGGGGTTGGACTAGATGACCTTTGAAGGTCCCTTCCAACCCTAACCATTCTATGATTCTATGATTCTATAAGAAACACGGGTTTTCTTCATTCTGAGGATACTCAAATGTTCCAGGTTTGAAATTATTATGGGATACTATTGGTCAGTATATACATTTTTCCACTACAATACTCCTGTCTTGAAAATAAACTAACACAAGAGGAAATTTTTAACTATGAAGGCTTAGCATTTGCAACATTTATTGCACTAATTGCCTTTGTCATTATATTTTTTGGGCATTTTTTTCCCCTGTAGCTCTGAATAATACTACCCAGGAAAAAATAGAGTAAAACCAATTGAGGTTAGGCAGAATGTCTTCCTGATGCCTTAAGTATCCTAGTTAAGCAATGTTCCCTGAAGACTGTCCAAATTAATCACCAGGGATATGAATAAGGAACAAACAAGAAAAGCACTCTGAGCTCAGGTTATATGTTTGTAAATAAATGTTTTATTTAATAAACTAAAAGTATACAATGGATTTGTGACTGATTATTACATATAGGCATGACTAGTAAGTTTTTCTTTTTTTTTTTTTCTAAAATTTTTATTATTATCTTTCTGTTTGTTTGTGAAATCTGCCCGTGGTTTTTTCTCTGCCATTTTTATTGAACTTAAGAAGAAAGAACAAAATGAAACCCCTGGTTAAACAAGCATGTCTTGAAGGGCTTTAATTTAAAAAAAAACAACCAACCAACCAAAAAACACCCACAATGTGACAGCAAAAGAAAGGCAGGATGGAAAGCAAGAAGTAGTTATGTTTCTAAATTGTAGGTCTGGAAAAATCAGGATTGTTGGACAAAGTGAAAAAACTATGAGATGAAAAAATTCCCTTGCAGGGTGAGGTAAAGGTCAAAGGCATTGCAAATCAGAAGCAGATCTACATAATTAGGAGAATGCCATTTCTCTAATTAAATTCATACTTTAAGGGGAAACAGTTCTGGCAGATCTAGCTAGTCCACTGTAGGGCCACAAGTATGATTAGGAAACTGGAGTCTCTTTCATACGAGGAAAGCCTGACAGAGCCAGGACTCCTCAGGCTGAAGAAGAACAGTCTTAGATCGACATTTCTAATGTCATAAATACCTGATTGGGAGCCAAACTTCGTAGTAGTGCCCTCTGACAGGTAACAGGCACAAATAAAAAAAAAAAAAAAACCAGAAAATTTCACCTGAACACCTGAAAATGCTTTTTCACTATAAGAGTGGTCAAACACTGGCACAGGTTGCACAGAGACATTTGTCAAGTCTTGATCCTTGGAGATAATCAAAACCCAACTGGACATGGTTGTGAGACACCTGCTGTAGGTGACCCTGTTTTGCTTGAGCAGGTGGTTGGACTAGATGATCTCAAGAGGTCACTTTCAACCTCAGTGATTTGGTGATTCTATGATCTTCCACAGAGAGGCTCTGTGCAGACAATATTAATTCTAATTCTTCAAATGCAGTGCCTTCAGAAACCTACAGTGAAAAGCATGTAGGAACCCCAGCATCCCAAGGGTACCTGTAGCGATACCCACTAAGTCTAAGTATTCTTGTCTTATCTTGCATATAGTGGAAACACATTTTCAGTACCCTCGATAGCTGTCAAGAAACAAGCAATTAATTTTCAGTATTGCTGGATTTGGCAAAAGTAACAAATAAAAAAAAAACACTTTCAAGTCATTTTTCACATCACATGTTTTATCCTTAACAGAATTCAAATATAAAGCTAACTGTAGACCAGCAGTTGAAATTAATTCACAAATAGCAGCCGTTTGATAACAGGGAATAGTTTGATGCAATGGAAACAATTTTTTTTTTTTTGCAGCAAACTGCAGCCTCACACATAGCATTACTCTTCCTAAAGCTTATCAAAATCAACCTAATGACATTCACAGTATTTTTGGCAGAACTTAGTAATAACCTTTGAGAGATTTTGTAAAGATATGAGTATTAAGAGATCTCTGATAGTGGAATATTGTTATCAAAACTGTGAGAAATCCATACAAAAAAAGAAACACTATCATTCTAAGTGAAGAACTTGTCAAGTTGCTGCTTCAGTATATAGATAACTACAGATCCATTCCATAAGGCTATGTTAAGTAGTAATATAAAATTCTCTGACATCGGATTCTGAAAAAAGGTGGCATTCTGTGGGCCATAGGAAATCAAGCATCTCAAGCATATTAATGCTTCCAATTTATACATGTAATTAGCAATGGCAGACAGTGAAAAGACATCTTAAATTATGTTTAGCATGCATGCATACTACACAAAGATGGTTACTGTAAGCTCTGTCTAAAAATTAACAAAATAGTGGCCTTAAAACAAACACCCATACACTGTGAAAAAAACTCAGAACAGAAACATGGTTCTGAGAAATCAGTTGTTGCTCCTTGATTGAGTCTGTGTTCGAAGAGCCTAAATCTAGGTTTGTGATAAAATACACAGGTAGAATAGTATGGGCAAAGCTGCCTGTCTGGAATCTCTTTTTTTTTACTTCCTTCATTCTCCTAAGCTCTGAATTAGCATGAATTAAAGTCCCATGCAGCTCTGAGCATGGCTGCACACTGGTAGGTTCCATGAATCAGAGCCAAAGAGGGCATACACTGAACTACAATCAGCTAATAGCAGAAATACTGTCAATGCCAGCTACAATGTGCTTGTACCACAACATGAGAGTATTTCATGTTGATTTCTAGTAACATTTACAGATCTTCATATTTTCAGATGGTTGCTGGCAATAAGTCATTTTGTGCTTCATTTATTCCACAGGACAGGCTGACAGAAGAAATCGTTGCTTTTTTCTCTCTTGGGGTCACTATGCAACATTGTCAGCTCTGTCCATGACCCCAAGGGACTATTACACTAGGGCAGTGGTCTCCAAAGTGGAGTGCGTGCACCCCAGGGCATACACAAGACAATTTACTGAGGTGCAGGAAGAAAAATACTAGAACTGCAGCAGTACACGTGTGTAATTTATAAATAAACACATATACATACATTGATGGGGTGTCCTCAAAAAATTTTTACCAATGAGGTATGTGATCAAAATAGTTTGGAGATCACTCCACTAGGGGAAAAACTGAAGGGCAGTAGGGACTTACCAACCATGTCCCCCAGAAGAAGGAGAAGGAATGTAATGGTGTCACCAGTACAGCAGCTCTGAGTATGGAGAATCTCTATAAGGAATGGCATTATGATTCTTTGACTAATGTTCAAGGTCTTTGAGCAGAATGTAACTTTTTGAGATATTAGCTGTTACTATAAATAAACAGTGATGAATGTGACACTATACTACTAGAGGATAGTGAGAAAAATAATACGCCACAACTCCCTGAAGCTTTTAGACACAGAGTATGTCCCTGTTCTAATAAGCAAAATAGCTTAACGAATTTTAGTCCCCAAACCGCGTTTTTTAGAATATATAGGTGTCTAAAAACCAAATTGATTCAACTCAGGTCCTAGCTGCATATAAGCTTCATCTTTAGGCACTTGAATACACCAATGAACAGGAATAAATTAATATAGTGATTAAAAATAATATATTAAAAAGACTTCATAAGTACTAGGCACAATCAACTATAAGTAACATAACACTTCTACGTGTCTCAATTATAATGGAAGAAAGTAACATTTTCTAATATTTTAACGGCAAGAAAGTAGACTAAAAGTAATTCAAGATACAATACTTGCAAAAATTCATAACAGACTAGAGTTGGGTTTTGGATTCCCTGAACAGCACATATTGCTAAGAATACTTTAACTCTTTAACTGAAGACTCAAATTTTTTACTGAAATAAATAGGTTATCTGGGATATTATAGACTACAATTTTCATAATAACACATAGTATAACAAGAAAATGTTGAGAAAACATTAACAAGTTTCTATCATGATCCTATTTGACTTTGTCTTAGTTAGAAAATAAACAACAGTAAGAGGATGAATACAGTTTTCCACTGCTAGTAAATTGGAATCAGTCTGTTTCCACTCCTATCTTTCATTTTCCATTTGCATTGTTTGCTTTTTGTGACAAGTCTGGCTTAGTACTGAATTCTATTAAATTCTGTTGAATTCTAGTAAAAATAGACTTTTTAATCTTGAAGACAGTAAGACTCATCAACTGCAGCAGTCATCACTAAATAAATTCAAATGAGAAATGAGTAACACTTTTGATAGTAAGAATGAGTATCAGAAAAAAACCTACCACAAAACCCTGGAAAGGGAAGTAATGCATTCATCTTCTGGTCAGAGATCTCCAACCAAACATCTGACAAAGTCGTCTACAATCTACAGGGTAGATAACTGCATTGAAAATCCTTGGTCCTCTAATAATGCAGAGAAATGGATAATCCTAGGATGTGATTCCCCTCATCTTACAATAAACTTCCAAAAAGACCAGATGAATCACGACCTAAACCCATCTATTTCTCTCTACGTGCTATAAAAGGGCTTGAGGGTCACTAGTTTAGCTGTAGACATGTACAGCAGCAGTACCTCAAATTAGATGAACAATTTTCACTCTTGATGTCTGTGCATCAAAGCCAAACAGCCTGCTGGAGGATTTTCTTTAGGCAAAAAAAAAGTTAATACAGTAGTTCAGAGTTGAAATATTACAGATATGAACTGAACAGGATGTCACAATAGTTACTCATGGCTTAAATTCTGAAT
This sequence comes from Chlamydotis macqueenii, assembly GCF_036417535.1. NCBI lineage: Eukaryota > Metazoa > Chordata > Aves > Otidiformes > Otididae > Chlamydotis > Chlamydotis macqueenii. The sequence goes on from NC_141558.1 coordinate 29,054,352, forward strand.
TTGTTATTTTTAATTTTCAATTACAGTGGTAAACATCCCATGATAGAGATCTGCAACTTACGGACAGATTCTGTGCTTGTTCTTCTTTTCCATCACTCAAAAATATAGTAGAAGCACAGATGATAAAAACTTCGCTGATCAGTGCAGCAAAACTTTTCAATTTTACAAAGAACAAAGGTGTTCCCAGCAGGCAAAAAGTCAGTTTAGCAGCAATGTCAAGGGACTAATGAATACGTGACTTGATTTATCCATCTCATGCTCACAGAACATCCCAGGGAACCAAATCTAACTACCTGAAAGTAATGCATTCTTTTATCTCATGTTCATGGTGGGAAGAAAATCAAAGTGAAATAAATGTGATTCAGAAAATTCATAGGGATTATGTCTGGTATATACAAAATCTGACTTATGTATTTCACAAAGCATTAAAGACACTGTATATACAATAGTACAGAAATACAGTAACAATTTCGTCTACGACTGTAACTTTAGAAATCTACAAAATAATTTATTAGGTGAGTTCAGCTATTTTCAGACAATAAAGTATGAAACAATAAATATCACCCTTGCTGTTTCCATTCATTTGTTTCAATGCACAAAAGCCTTCTGCTTGCTGTAACTGAACTCCTACATTATGGAACAAAAATTCCTTATGGAATAAAACGCACAAGTTTTTCTTTATCAGGGCAGTCTTGTGCCTTGTCGATAACACTCTCTCCTGTCAACTGGGAGATCCAAATTCAGATCACTAAATTAATCTCCTGTTTTGCAGATTGCTACAGGCTTCAAATGGTAGAAAGACAGTATATTTAAATGTAAAGACTTGGAGGAAGCACTGAGAGGCAATACGTGAAACAAGCAATCCTTAAAAGCATGACATAATTTCATTTTAATTGAAGAAAACAAGTAGAGTAGTATTAGATGAAAAGAGTTTAAAAAATTCTGTGAAAAGAAAGCAGGTGATGCCATTTACAGTCTATTCTGAATTTTCCAAGTAGCCCAGTAACATGTCTCTGCAAAGGTACAAAGAAACATAGAACAGAAGCAGGGATGATCAAAGGGTTGGTACGGCTTCCAGAGTGAAAAACAGATCAGACCTATTCAACATGGATAAAATATGCAGAGAAAAATGTGAATAAGAAATGACCACTCCATGTCTTGTTGCACAAAAATGAAAGACACTTGATACTGTCACATCATAGGCTTCAAAAACAAAAGGAAATTATTAATAACTTCAGGAAATATAGAATCATAGAATCATAGAATCATAGAATCATAGAATGGTTAGGGTTGGAAGGGACCTTCAAAGGTCATCTAGTCCAACCCCCCTGCAAGGAGCAGGGACATCCCTGACTAGATCAGGTTGCTCAGAGCCTCATCCAGTCTGCCCTTGAACGTTTCCAGGGATGGGGCCTCCACCACCTCTCTGGGGAACCTGTTTCAGTGTTCTGTAACTCTCATTGTAAAAAATTTTTTCCTAATTTCTAATCTAAATCTACCTCCCTCTATTTTAAAACCATTACCCCTAGTCCTATTGCAACAGGCCCTACTGAACAGCCTTTCCCCATCTTTCTTGTAGGCCCCCTTGAGGTACTGGAAGACTGCTATCAGGTCACCCCAGAGCCTCCTCTTCTCCAGGCTGAACAGCCCCAACTCTCTCAGCCTGTCCTCATAAGAGAGGTGCTCCAGCCCTTTTATCATCTTTGTGGCCCTCCTCTGGACCTTCTCCAGCTGGTCCATGTCCTTCTTGTGTTGGGGGCTCCAGAACTGGATGCAGTACTTTAGGTGGAGTCTCACCAGGGCAGAGTAGAGGGGGAGAATCACCTCCCTCGACCTGCTGGCCACGCTCCTCTTGATGCAGCCCAGGATGTGGTTGGCCTTCTGGGCCGCAAGGGCGCATTGCCTGCTCATGTTAAGCTCATCCACCAGCACTCCCAAGTCCTTCTCCTCAGGGCTGCTCTCAATCCATTCCCCGCCCAGCCTGTATTTGTGCCTGGGATTGCCATGACCCAGGTGCAGGACCTTGCACTTGGCCTGGTTGAACTTCATGAGGTTGGCACGGGCCCACCTCTCCAGCCTGTCAAGGTCCCTCTGGATGGCATCCCTCCCTTCCAGCGTGTCGACAGCACCACATAACTTGGTGTTGTCGGCGAACTTGCTGAAGGTGCACTCTATCCCACTGGCCATGTCGCTGACAAAGATGTTGAACAGGGCCGGGCCCAACACGGACCCCTGAGGGATGCCACTTGTGATCGGTCTCCGCTTGGACATTGAGCCGCTGAGCACCACTCTGTGAGTGCGGCCATCCAGCAAACTCCTTATCCATGAAGTGGTCCGTCCATCAAACCCATGTCTCTCTAGTTTAGAAAGAAGGATGTCATGTGGGACAGCGTCAAAGGCTTTGCACAAGTCCAGGTAGGTGATGTCCATTGCTTGTCCCTTGTCCACTGATGCTGTCAGCCTGTCACAGAAGGCCACCAAACTGGTCAGGCACGATCTGCCCTTGGTGAAGCCATGTTGGCTGTCACCAACCACCTCCCTGCTCTCCATGTTCCTTAGCATGGTTTCCAGGAGAATCTGCTCCATGACCTTGCCAGGCACAAATATGTATTTGTTTTGGGTAATTTACTGCCACCAAGCTATTATGTGGGTCAAAAATATTAAAAAAAAAAGAAAAAAATAAGAAAAATACAAGAAAACCAATCCACCAGACCAGCATGTATAATGGAATCGTAGCTCAGGAAATCCTAATCTCACTAATTGGCGGAAGCTGAAATAATGTACTCATAGAAAAATCACAGCTGTCCTGTTTTTTATATCCTTTTAAAAGCATTTGTGACTGGTTTTGCTCAGAGACAGGATATTGAGCTAAATGACCCGTACAGGCCTGATCCAGCTGGTAATTTTAATGCTACTTGTTCTGTTTTCCATGTCACTGCTAAGACTGCATAACAGAAGATAGAAATATGTACACCATTTAACATCAAGGAGATTAACGATTCCATAGTTGTCTGAAACATATAGCAACTGTCATTAACTGGTGCACAGAGATCAAGTTATCCTCCTCTTTTGGCCACTGCACTGTAATAAGTAGATCAACCCAACGTAAATATGTTATTAGTTTTATTTCAGGGGAAAAAAAATTGATAGCTTTATCTTTCCTTAAATAATTGAGAAGTTCAAGATTTAGCTGCATGTCTGAAAGAACGAAATCACAGTAAAGCAGTTTGATGTTCATGTGCCTTGGGGAACAGGGATCCACAGGAATAAATTATTTTCATATTCCTATTTTGTAGCCCTCATTTTTTTTTTTTTTTTTGACCTCACATTTCAGGAGGGAAGAATCACTTTTTTTTTTTTTTTTTTGCCTAGACCCTCAGTTGCTGTATATCAGCAAAGTTATAACTTCATGAGTTTACAGCAGATAAGAATTTAGTATTTCCGGTCAACTCCTCTGTATCTGTAAAAGGAAGAAAATTACCTGTCTCATAGACCAATATGAAGCTTATTCAACAAATAGCCATGAAGCTTACTCAACTGTCCAGCTGAGAGATGCTGTATAATTATTAAATTATGTTATTTTTTATGGATATTACATAGACATGTGAAGTAAGGCCAGATGTGTAAGTGGAACAGATTGACATGAGAAAGGAAAAAGGAAAATTATGCATTCATATTCAGTTCAAGATTTTGTGAAAATGGGTATGACAGCAGTACCTCAGAAGAAGTTACAAAAAATAGTCAGAGTTGGGTGTTGAAAAAAAATCACAAACAATCTAGTTGTTCTTAGTCCAAATCCACAAAGAAAATTAGCATCTTGCTATGTGATTTTTCTAATTTTGAAAACAACTCAGTCATTTATTCTTTTCTGTTTGATTAGTTTCGTCTCCAAAATTTATTACTCTGCTCCTAAATGTATTGGGTTTTGAAGTGAAAAAAATGTTTCTAATTGACACTAGTACCTAATCAGATGTATTTTACCATGTGCATTCAAAATTACATGTAAGTGCTTAACTCTTTTCCTGAATTTGACATAGAGGAAATTGGGAAGTTATTGTCTAGTATTTTCTTCAAGCTCAACATAATTTGTCAAGAAATATGATCTTCCTGAAAAAAAAAAAACAAAGTTTTATCTATTTTTTAAAAAGTCCAATGAAGGAGGGAAATGAAGGTCCTTTATGTATTCATTTCTATTTTTGAACCTCTCCTAATCACAGTAAAAAAAAAAAATCTGAGTTAGACTTTGAATATCAAACCATAATTTACACTGGAGTTATCATAATGAACTACTATATTTGACGTTGAAAAGCTCGTTGCTTTTAAGGTCACCATAACACATATTATGGCAAATTTTAATGAAGCAAGGACTTCTAAAAATCTTTTGAAGTTCACTTATTAATATATTTGTTCTGTAAAGTATCACAGAACGTCTACTTGAACATTAGCTTTCACATTTTTGATTCAAGTCTAATGAACTGGTAAAAGGAGTGGTTTTTCAAGGGGAAAAAGGCAGCTGTCAGAATACATTTGGAAACACAGACTTTTCATAACATGTTTATGTACTAGAGATCATATATTACTTATTGTAATGAGAACTGTCTGGTTACAGAAATGAATGTGATCCAATAGCTTAAATTTTCTGTTGTTTTACAGTGCATCTAAGCTAAATGTGCACATATTTTATTTGTATATTTGTAGTTCTTATGATTATCAAAATTCTGTCATCTTTTTCCTTTATGAAATACCAATGTATTTTCAGTCACTTTAATTTTATTTCTGCCAGTTATGTTTAATTTTATTCTCTGCAATGGTGCTTGAACACATAAACTAACATTCCTATCCCAAAGGAACAGAGAAATACTCGATGAGTAATTGACTATAAATTTTTAATTTGGAAAAATATTCAGACTTTCTCAGTGTGTGTCACATTTAGGCAGTTGAAGAGGAATCTTCCATCTCGATAACACTGTAGACTAATTTATCATATGATTGGCATCAGATAACAGATGATCAATATTATATGTGAAATGCAAGTTGTAGTTTTAAGCACACAAATTTAATGTGCTCATATAAATAACAGAGTTTATGTATCGCTACATTATGTATGCACCAAATTTTTATTACTTTCCTAGGAGATTTTGATAAGATTTTGATTAGCTTTTCCTATTATTATTTAGACATACAGATGTATACTTTACAGAATTTTGTAAATCTAATCTGAATTCTAATCTGAGCCTGTGTTCATAGGTTCAGGGTGCAAAGGTATTTCCTGAAATTTCTCATTTTCTGGCTGTCAGTACCTTCCCTGTAAAATTAAGTTCCTCCTGCATAAATGTGGGAAGAAAAAAGAAAATAGTAGTTCAGAAGTTCTACTACTATCTTCCTACGAAACCAAGAAATTTCTTTATCTTAGAACCATAGAATGGTTAGGGCTGGAAGGGACCTTCAAAGGTCATCTAGTCCAACCCCCCTGCAAGGAGCACGGACATCCCCAACTAGATCAGGTTATTCAGAGCCTCATCCAGTCTGCCCTTGAACGTTTCCAGGGATGGGGCCTCCACCACCTCTCTGGGCAACCTGTTCCAGTGTTCTACCACCCTCAGTGTAAAAAAAAATTTTCCTAATATCTAATCTAAATCTACCTACCTCTATTTCAAAACCATTACCCCTCTCCTATTGCAACAGGCCCTGCTGAAGAGTTTCTCCCTGTCTTTTCTGTAGGCCCCCTTGAGGTACTGGAAGACCACTATAAGGTCTCCCCAGAGCCTTCTCTTTCTCAGGCTGAACAGCCCCAATTCTCTCAGCCTGTCCTCATAAGAGAGGTGCTCCAGCCTTCTGACCATCTTTGTGGCCCTCCTCTGGATTCGCTCCAAGGTCCATGTCCTTCTTACATTGGGGGCTCCAGAGCTGGATGCAATATCTTGCTGCTAAAGTTTTGGCAATGCACTACTGAAGTTCATTCCAGCTATTTATGAATGATCTCCTCATCTTTTAACAAATACTGCATAAAATGGATAAATTAATTCAGTAGAGTGTCAACTGGTTAATCCACCAATGATCAATTGACATCCTTCTATCAGTGTTTTTAATGCAGAAAATATTGATTTGATCTTTTTAGATTATTGTTTTGAAATTAATTTGTCTGCTTCGCAGGACTTTGCAAGATCTCTAAATCATGTTTTCAGGAATATGTTCTCATTCTGGTCTTTATGCTTCTCTATTTTGATACACAATAAATCATGGTCAATGCATTTAGTGTTTCCCCAGAAAACTGGTTAAATTTCCTTGTTAAAAAACACTTTTGGTTTGGTTTTTTTTTGTTTGTTTATGGGTGGGGTTTTTTTGGTGGGGGTGGGGCACAGTTAGTGCACCTTTGTGGTGCTCAAAGACTTTTCTGCCTCAGTCTTCACCGACAAGGTCTCTTGTCTCGCCACCCAAGCTGTGGAAGTCACAGGGACTGGGAGGATGAAGAACCGCCCACTGTAGTGGAAGAGCAGGTTCGGGAACATCTGAGGAACCCAAAGGTGCACAAGTCCATGCGACCTGATGAGATCCATCCGCAGGTCCTCAGGGAACTGGCGGATAAACCCGCCAAGCCACTGGCCACTGTATTTGAAAAGCCGTGGTGGTCTGGTGAGGTTCCCGATGACTGGAAGAGAGGGAACATAACCCCAGTTTTTAAAAAGGGGAATAAGGAGGACCTGGGTAACTACAGGCTGGTCAGCCTCACCTCTGTACCTGGCAATGTCATGGAGCAGATTCTCCTGGAAACCATGCTAAGGAACATGGAGAGCAAGGAGGTGGTTGGTGACAGCCAACATGGCTTCACCAAGGGCAGATCGTGCCTGACCAATTTGGTGGCCTTCTATGACAGGCTGACAGCATCAGTGGACAAGGGACAAGCAATGGACATCACCTACCTGGACTTGTGCAAAGCATTTGACATTGTCCCACATGATATCCTTCCCTCTAAACTAGAGAGACATGGGTTTGATGGACGGACCACTTCATGGATAAGGAGTTTGCTGGATGGCTGCACTCAGAGAGTGGCGGTCAACGGCTCAATGTCCAAGTGGATATCAGTCACGAGTGGTGTCCCTCAGGGGTCCGTGTTGGGCCCGGCCCTGTTCAACATCTTTGTCGGCGACATGGACAGTGGGCTAGAGTGCACCTTCAGCAAGTTCGCCGATGACACCAAGCTGTGTGGTGCCGTCGACACGCTGGAAGGGAGGGATGTCATCCAGAGGGACCTTGACAGGCTGGAGAGGTGGGCCCGTGCCAACCTCATGAAGTTCAACCAGGCCAAGTGCAAGGTCCTGCACCTGGGTCATGGCAATCCCAGGCACAAATACAGGATGGGTAGAGAATGGATCAAAACCAGCCCTGAGGAGAAGGACTTGGGAGTGCTGGTGGATGAGAAGCTCAACATGAGCCAGCAATGCACCCTTGTGGCCCAGAAGGCCAACCGCATCCTGGGCTGCATCAAGAGAAGCGTGGCCAGCAAGTCGAGGGAGGTGATTCTCCCCCTCTACTCTGCCCTAGCGAGACGCCACCTAGAGTACTGCATCCAGTTCTGGAGCCGCCAACACAAGAAGGACATGGACCAGTTGGAGAGGGTCCAGACGAGAGCCATGAAGATGATAAGAGTGCTGGAGCACCTTTCCTATGAGGACAGGCTGAGAGAGTTGGGGCTGTTCAGCCTGGAGAAGAGGAGGCTCCGGGGAGACCTTATAGTGGTCTTCCAGTACCTCAAGGGGGCCTACAGAAAAGACAGGGAGAAACTCTTCAGCAGGGCCTGTTGCAATAGGAGAGGGGTAATGGTTTTGAAATAGAGGTAGGTAGATTTAGATTAGATATGAGGAAAAATTTTTTTCAACTGAGGGTGGTAGAACACTGGAACAGGTTGCCCAGAGATGTGGTAGATGCCCCATCCCTGGAAACGTTCAAGGCCAGATTGGATGAGGCTCTGAGTAACCTGATCTAGTCGGGGATGTCCGTGCTCCTTGCAGGGGGGTTGGACTAGATGACCTTGGAAGGTCCCTTCCAACCCTAACCATTCTATGATTCTATGAAAGTTATGTGGCAATAAAAGCATAACACATGTAAATGTTAGAGTTTCTCAGTGAACCAGCAAAACAAGCCCTTAAAATATTAATGTTTTAGTATGTTTTTTTTTTTCCTCAGTTTAGAATGTAACTGCACTTGTGCTACTGGGAGCTGGTTTGTTCTGAAGACTAAAGTACAGTGGAAGTAAAAGGGACTCAATTTTTAAACTACCAAGCTCCAGTCTGTTCTCACACTATGAACACCTATTCCATCTACCCATCTCCTTGGAGACTGCACCATACAAAGCAAAGCAAAAGATCCAAAGCTGTTTTAGAGCATCAACAAACAGTGAAATATAAATTATATATATAACAGTTTCATTTAAATGTTTTCCAAACTAGGTTGATTCCCACTCACTTTTACATCTATAAGGAAACAGCTCTTCTTTTTACCTCAAGATTTGGTGCTCCTACAGTCAAGCAAGTAGAACTTATCTGAAGATTGTATCAGTTTTTTTCAGTGCTCACAGTACTGCACACCTTTTAAGTACTATGCCTAGAGGATGCAGAGAAAAGACAAAATGCTCTGCCTTAGAAACCACATCCAGGTCTCCTGCATGGTGTTGCTGAACTGTTTAAAAACTTTGTTCCTTATTTTTATTACTATTGTGTTTCGAGGGACAAAAGCCTAAGCAAGTGTAATGGAAAAAAACCAGTAAATTTAAAAAAAAAAATTACTTATCGCATGCAGGATACGTCCCATTAGTGACATCAGTCTATCTAAAAAAGAAGGAAATTTAATTTTAGCAAATTTTAATAATTTATTTTTTGTAATTGTTGAGCTAGGAAATTAATCTTGTGGTATCTTCTCAAATAATTACCTGTCATAGATTTTAAAATTGTGTATTTCTTTCATTGATGTCAATGCTTTTCTCATGAAGTGGGATGACTTTCATCTTGTTCTTAGGGGGGGGGGGGAAAGGTAATTCTAGTAGTTTTCCATTATAAGATCTGTTTAATAGCTGAGTAGTAATTACAAAAAAAAATCAGCACTGGAAGGCTGATACTGAACTCTGTGGCACAGACAATGAATCTGAACTGCTCCACTTAAGACTTCAATGCAACGTAAAATTAAGACAGTCTTCCCTTCAAGTGAGCAATGAAAAAGACGGGAAGGAAACACGTCTTTTATACAATTTAGGAAGTTATACATATTTTGGAAGTCAGGCCAAAGTAAACAGAGAGGGTATGTGTGAAATTGATACACTTGAAATATAGATCTCCCTTTCCACTGCATTGACAAAATATTCCTCTCATGTTAGTGCAAATGTCTGCGGAGGGTCTGAGAAAAAAAAGCACAGAATAATAATCACACTTTCCTATATGTAAAGATCACAGCTAAACTCATAGAACAGAAGCATGTTTGAGGTCAGAGACACTTAAGTACAAATTTACACCACCTGAAGGAGCAGTGCTCCCAGTTAGGACAGGACTACCGAAAAAAAAAACCAAAAAAAGCAATAATTACAACTGAAACATGACTTTGCAAAGATATGGTATGTCTTGAGACAGACTTCTTAGGCTTTCATCTTTCAATATCTGTCCTAAAAAGTGACCTCCAACTGGCTGTCCATCTCAGTTTCCCCAGGAACCCAACACAGAACTGGAAGCATTAGGAGTCTGTGCTGTCAACTATGTCAGATCTTCCATTTCCTTACTTAGGATCTAGAAATGATCAAATACTCTGGTCTCCAGCTCTGGGGAAGGAAATCCTACACTTCAGGATACCTGTCAGATCATCCAGGGGTTTCCAGATTATAGAGTAGTGGGTCTCGTGATTGACTCAAGTTTGGAAAAGCCATGACAGTTTATAGTATTTTGAGATTATTGCCACTATGTCCCAGTAACCATCACCTTTTCTTTTTAACATTTCAATTTAAAAGAAAAAAAAAAATCAAACCCCTGATTCTTTTCACGGCTGCAGAACTCATTTTCTAAGCAAAGTTAATGAAACACACTATGCAAACACTAACTTTTTTTACTTATAGTCATTTATGTTATTCTGGATTATTTATTACTTTGTGACACTACGTGTTTTTTATATGCTGCTTCCAACATCCAGGAGAAGATATCTGAAATAGTTTACCTTTTCTTCACACTCGTCTTAAAAGGGAAATTTTCAGGCCAAAATTTTATATATGAAATATAGGCATAAGACTGTCCAGTAAATTCTAGTGTTAAAGGCAGAATGGAACCATATAAACTTGCATACAATATATTTGTTTAATTTCCATATTTAGACAGAAATGTTTTAGCAACTCCTAGTTATTAATTATTTCATTTGGAAATTTTTCTGAATAGCAGCTTCTTAAGGATATCCATGGGATATATATACATTTGTATCCTCTGGGACATCTTCAAAGACGACATTAAAATGTAGAAAATAACATGAGAAAAATGACATTATAATCACTGCAAGGAGTTTTGAGTCCAGAACTGTTTTGTAGATGTGATCCAGAGGAAGAAGAGAAATATTTTTCACTCATGACTGTAAAAGGCAGATGGAATCAGTCTCTCAAATCCGAATAGAAAAAAAAAAAAAAAAACCACAAAAAAACCCACCACAACAACAAGAAATCCAGAGAATAAAATTGTTTCACTTGAGTGAACTGCATAGATCACAGCTAAATGGCTATGTCAGAAGTACAAATCACATTGTATTAACTTACTCTTCACTTCACCCTATGGAACTGTAGTTCAGAAGAACAGATCTGTATCAGGGACAGCGTATCAAGAATTCACATCAATTCAAGGACTCTGAGAATTAATTTCTGGTTACAGGTGAGTGAAGCAATTGTCTGCTTGAAGCTGTTGAAAACTACAGAGCCTGGACTCGGTAAGAACATTCTTGTCTCTCCCTTTCTGATCTGGATCAATGCTTTGTACAAACAAAATACTGTGGCACATAAGAACACAAAGTGTCAGGACAAGTAACTTTATATTGTGCTTGACGTTTGCATGTCTACCAATTCATACATCTTCCTTGGCAAGTCACAAATAATAATTGTATGCAATTTATTACATGTCAATTAGAGGTTTAATGTTTGTATATCAGCTGTTCTTTTCTCCCAGCAAACTCTGACAGGTAATTTTCAAATGAAGCTGATGTTGCTGTGAGTTACGCTGTTTTTCCACTTTTTAATAAAATCATATACAACTCTGTAAAGAAACCCCTTTATTACGTTAGATATTTATTTCTTTGAAGCAAAAATAAATTCACCTATATATTCCATTGTATTATTACTTCACTGTTACACATGAAGCTGGGAAATCACTAAGATTTAATGCAGTGCGCTAAGATACAAGCGATTTCTCAGACTGGAAAGATGAACACAGAGAGAAACACTAACTTTTAATTACATTTTGTGAAACTATTAAAGCTTCAATTTGATTCAGTATCAGAATAAGAAAAAAATTAAGTAACACTTTGTTTTTAAAAAAAGTAAGCATATCTTCTCTCCATCCATAATGATTTAAGAAAACGTATTCTCACCAACTCCGAAATTTAGAGATGAATACATTACCTCACACCTGATATCGATTTTACATTTAGCTTTAAGATTATTTCAGTGAGCCGTTGTTAAAATCTACACTGTATTAAGGCAGACAGGAATGCATGAGGAAAGATGATAATCAGGATTACGTGATTTCAGAGATCCCAAACTATTGGAGCTAGAAAGTCTGCTGCCCTCAATAAGGGAAAGACACTTCCAGCTTTTCAGCTGGTGTATTTCTATTTTTGACCCTAGAGTTGCTCACAAAGCACTTACTATATCCAACAGAGCTGGGCAGCATTTTTTTTTAAATCAAAACAACTGATATTTAAGCTGCAACAGCAGGTAATTTGCAGAACAGGTTCAAAACTCAAATACTTCTGAATCTAACTTTGTAACATAATATTACTAGCATTGAGCAAAAAAAACCTACAATTTGATGTACTGATAGCAAATTAACCCAACTTTCAGGGATTGCTATTTTCTTCTTTGTTCCATTTATCACTAATGTATGGCTGATACTTATTAAACAATAGACTATCAAACATTTTGCACTAACTTAATCCTATTACCTAACCTATTTGAGAATGCTATTAAAATACAAAAAGCTTAAATTTGCTTTTATATAGCTAAAATTAACCAATAATCTAGAATTGCATTAATTGTTCAATGTGTCAGTCTTGCCATGTTAATCAGAATTGGAAGAGCTACTTCATGAAGTTCAGTATTTTTGTTGTTGTTACTGTTTATAATGTTATTCTTTCAGTCTCATGCCTCTGATGTTCCAGAGTAAACTTCAATGGCATGACTGTACTAGTTTTGGCTGGAAGAGAGTAATTTTTTTTTCACAAGAGCTATATGGTGCTAGGTTTCGGACTTGTAATTAAAACAGTGTTTTGCACTTTTACCCTTCTCATTCCCTTCCCCATCTCACTGGTAGGGAGTGACTGAGTGGCTGCGTGGGGCTGAGCTGCCTACTGGGGTTAAACCACAACACTATTCCAGAAAAAAAAATACTTCCAGGTCATCTAAAAAACACTGTAATGCAGTTTTGCTGCCATTTCTTGAAACCAACTATTAACAGCTCTGAATAGCAGGTGAAGATCCTTGCTCAGCCTTGGCTACTGGAAATAATAGCTGCAAAGTGTACATCCACCTGGAGTCCTAAGACTAAACACAGAACTTTCAAAATAAACATAGTAAGATTGGTAACTGCAAGAATGTCTAAAAAAGATCTGAGATGTCTGAAACAACAGACTTCAGAACAATAATTGCTAGATTACAAAAAAGGAGGTATCACTCCTTTTTTTTGACAGGCCTGTTTGTATAACAGCTGTTCTTTTCTTCCAGCAAACTCTCAAATGTGATTTCAGAATGACAGGCTTGGCCAAATGCAATGCAGGGGACAGAAGAAGAGAAATAGAGGACATCCTGTATCTCTAAGGGTCATTGCAAAAACAAAATAAAGCACACCATTTTAACTGCATCACCAGTGCAACCCAAGAAGAGTAAGTAGAGGTTGCACCATGAATTGACTACATCCAATTTTTGGTTTACAAACACGGCTCAAGTAACACTTAATTCTTTGCCTCCAGAGACTGTGGTCCTGAACTGCGTAGAGTGGAGCCTCTCCCAAGATCTGCTCTTACATAACAAAACACAGTTACTAACAATTCCTTTTTAGTATTATGTGGTACTCTAAGATGGGAAATTTTATTTAAAATCAGTGGCAAGTACTTGCACTACTACAGTATTAATTTTCTATAAATTTTTCCCAGTCTCATGAGCAACTGTAATTGTAAAACAACCATACAGCAAAGTCACAGCTCTACCACTAACACCACATGATATTATGGTTCTCTAGTACATGATAAAAAAAAACAGGAAAGTAGTGAACAAACCAATCCTGAAATCATATTTACTGCTACTTTTAAACACATGTTCCCCATCTGACTCACTAATATCTGCTTGGCTATAAAGAGTAATCTATGAAATTACTTCTTTTTCAAATCATAGATGAAAAATTAACATGGGAGGAAAAAAACCAAGGCTGAAATGAACCATCATTCAGTACAGCTCAGATGCAGTTTAGAGCAGGAGCAGCACTGATTATTCTTTTGAAAGAAGTACAATCTCAAAACACACTGAAATGGAGACAAAAACCAAAGTATGTTCACAAGAACACGTCTCAAGATAAGGAATACCTGTCCTTTTAGTTTGTGGTATCTAATTATTTGAAAAGGTACATTCTGCAATTTAGTCCTGTCTGATTTTTCCTTTTAGAACAGTTTTTTTACCCTGAGTCACACCTCAGATATTTTCTTCCTAAGAGCCTTAGTGCTAACGGATTTCAGATTGGAAAATGTAATTGCTTTTCTGAGTTTTTACTACATTCATTTGGTAACAAACCTACTAAAAAGTATCACAATGGATGAACTGCAGGTAAATGATCCAAGACAGATTTAATCTATTTACTAAATCACTTCAATTAGTTTTGGATTGTCAGCTGTTACTTCTAGATTTTTAAAACAAGAAAAGGAGAAAAACTTATTTGAAAAAAAGACTCCTACACACTTTCCTTAAGTTAAATAACTTTGCACAAATTAAGAAACAAATAAGAGAAAAAGCCATGTCATTAGTATGCCACTTCCAGTTCATAACTTGAATGGTAAGACAAAAAATAACTAACATCTGTCATCTTGAAAAGTGCTCCTTACCTTTATTATCTAATGTCTACAGAGTCAGAGATTGAGCAGTCTTGTTTAGACTGATTTAAATACACATCTATTTTAATGCATTCCCATAAAAATTGAAATTTGCCATTTGGTTTGTTTTTCTACATGGCTTATTGATGTCAGATACAGTAGTAAAAAGCCAAAATAAAGAGTCTGTAAAGCTAAGTATGATAGTGACTGCTACCACAAAGTGTGAGCAGCTGCTGTTAACAATATAAATTATCAAAAAACTATACTTAATGTCTTTTTGTATCTTGGGCCAACAGAATGAAAACTTGTTTATTTTCTTCTTTTATGCACAGTAGGTGGATAAGAAATAGTTGTTTAAAACCTCATTGTATAATGTTTGTTCCTTCGTACCTGAGCAGCAACTGTTTTGAAAGAAAATACACATGGATTTTAAGGAACAAGTTCTGTGAAAAAAAAAACCAACATTATTTCAACAGTAAAACATTTTTTAAGTTATATCCAAACATAAAACTTATTTGTAAATCATGCTGGCATTGGTAAGAGCACAGTAGCAGTCTGCTCAGTTACTGAGTTCGCTTTGTTATACTTGTATAAAAATTTTTCTATGTAGAAGAACAAGAGAGAGAAAATTACATGAACCAATGAAAATTACATTACAATACCTTCCCCAAACACTTAAGTATTAGAAGCTGACATATTTGTTCCTGAGTCTATGGGAAAATATAATTTTCATTAAGAACTGTGTAACCTCCTTGTTTATTCTTTGGCAGTAAATGAATATATCTGCTACTATGGCATACAGTTCTGCCATGGAACAGAAAGTGTGGCTACTGCACTGATACTATTGCTGTAAAAATGTACTGCTTGGTCTTTCATTAGAGTCACACATTTGCGTAAGGAGATACCGGGAGTCAAAACATGTTGATTCTTCTTTGATGACGTTTATGTATCAAGGAGACAAAAATCAAAGTCGTGGTGGATCAAAAAAAACCCCCAAATTAATAGCTTGTTCTCTTCAATTAGAGCTGCAATCCTTCTGTTTTCCTAGGGGGGCTGCGAAGGGACCAGAGTAGCAGCTGGTGTAGGTCATGGATTAAAGATCTACCAAGAGAAACATCATAGATTTCCAAACAGGGAAATATGAACAAGGGATCTGAGATACTGTATCTTCAGATATGAGAGATCTGGGGTCAGAAATGTCGAGGTGGTGAGTCCATTCTCAAGTGCTGACACCTCCAACTAGTATTTGCCTCTAGGGCAGATACACACACAAAGAGACCCTCACAACCATCTCATTCACTTTTGCTGCTAGAAATATCCAAGCTGTAACACAAATTAAACTACATTGAGCCTAGCTGTTATACAAGTAAAACCCTGGTGTCATACAAACAGGTAGTCCAACCACAGCCAAGCCCAAGATTCCATTTATGATAGGGACTAAGAGAGGATGCCACAGAAGAGGATAGGAACATAGCAAGTACATAGTGATGCTTCTGAAAAATACTCTTCCATCCTCCAACAATTTGCAACTCATGGATTTTATGAGCCAAAGATTTTATCTTTGCATTTAATATCTTTCAATGGTCTAACGAATTTATATATGTTGCTTTTTGAACCCATGTAACTTAGTATACACAGTATCCTACAGAAAAGTCTCACTGCTTAATTACACTATGGGAAGAATATAAGCAGAAGAATTTGCAATGATTTAAGCCAGGCCAAGGTTTTCTTTCCCCTCACAACACATAGTGCCTTAAAAAAGTCAAAATATCTAAAAGCTGTGGCAAAATATGAATTCCATGGAAATTCTTTGGACATTCTGCTGGAAGTTCTGCATTACACCCCAATAAATTAGTACCAGAACCGATTTTTCTTTTTGCTCTAAAGAACTTCATATTTATCTTCAGAATCCGAAAACAAAGAAAACCTATTATAGGTTTCAGCACATTTGCTGAGAATAATGAGAGAAAGCAACTGATTCTACTATTAAAAAACAAAAAAAGTCTTGATGACTAAAGAGTATATAGGCATGACAAAAATCATAGAATCATAGAATGGTTAGAGTTGGAAGGGACCTTCAAAGGTTATCTAGTCCAACCCCCCTGCAAGAAGCAGGGACATCTCCAACTAGATCAGGATGCTCAGAGCCTCATCCAGCCTGGCCTTGAACCTGGGGCCTCCACCACCTCTCTGGGGAACCTGTTCCAGTGTTCTACAACTCACATTGTAAAAATTTTTTTCCTAATTTCTAATCTAAATCTACCCCCCTCTATTTTAAAACCATTATCCCTTGTCCTATCACAACAGGCCCTACTGAACAGCCTCTCCCCATCTTTCTTGTAGGCCCCCTTGAGGTACTGGAAGACCGCTATCAGGTCTCCCTGGAGCCTCCTCTTCTCCAGGATGAACAGCCCCAACTCTCTCAGCCTGTTCTCATAGGAAAGGTGTTCCAGCCCTCTTATCATCTTCATGGCCCTCCTCTGGACCTTCTCCAACTGGTCCATGTCCTCCTTACGTTGGGGACTCCAGAACTGGACACAGTACTCCAGGTGGCATAAAACAAACTACCATTTCTGATGTCAAAAGGAATAAGAGAAATATTTTCTGTTAAGAAACTAGTTTCTACTAGTATAAACTTACAGGAAGAGCTCAAAAAGCCCCAAGTTCTGAATTATTTCTTCACATAGCATGCATTCTGGTGTCATGGGAGAAATTCCTCTTCAAAAGCCTCATATTCATACAGACACATCTACCCCTCATCTATCTTATCTATCCGTAAGAGTAAATTTAATTCATGACTCGATTAGCTGGATTTTTTTTGTCTTCTCATAAATACTCTCATTTAATGAAAGAACTGAAGTTTAACTAACTTATTTGAAAAAAGAACATCAGAGGGCATATGAAAGAGCAAGAAGAACTTGCTAATTTGAAAATGAAAGCAGGAAAATCTTTTAGTAAATGACATACAATTTTGGAAATAGTGGAAATGCTGAGACTATACTCATGTTCATTTATGAATTAGATGTAGTAGCTTAAAATGTTACTGTTCTTCAGTTCCTCATTACCATGCCCTCAGATAAGATATTCTAATCATGTGAATCGTGAATCCTTTCACTACAGTTCAGCGCACAGTAAAACATGTTAGCTTAAATCATCTTACAAATGAGAGCATTACGGAATTAATTTTTATCACAATGGATTACAATAATATCCTAAATTAGGTGAAAAATTAGACTGTAAACTCACACTTTACCAAGCCTCTGAAAAATCCCTAAAAATAAGCATTTTACTTCATACATTCAACTTTGTGCTTCTGAAAGCTAAATAAGCACTCAGCTTTTTAGGAAACAGAACACTTCAGTTTTAAAATTTTGTTAGCTCTTACATAAATCATGAAATGGGACAGGTATGTAGAAAATACTTTTCTAAATGACCAGAACACCCTTGCTAAATTAATTAGCCCAAAATAGGAATAATAAACTCCCAACACACATTCAGCAGAAGCTTCTGTGGTATTTTTTTCCTACTCTTATTCAACTCACGCATTCTGCATTAGATTATATTTTATATTAGCACAATACAATGATCATCATTGCTAAATTTGGGTGTTTGAGTGTCGTAGTTCAGCCCCGATCAGGACCAGACTACGCAGTCTCTCTCTCGCTCCCCCCACCCTCCGAGAGAATAGGAGGAGATGATATAAGGAAAACGGCTCGAGGTTTGAGATAAGGTCGGTGAGAAATCCTTAAAGTTACCGTTACGGGCAAAACAGACTTGACTTGGGGAAAACTATTCATTTATTTCTAAAATTAGCAGGATAATGAGACAGAGAACAAGATAACCTCCCCCACCCCTCCCTCTTCCCAGGCTTAACATTATCTATACTACCTCCCCTCCCGAGCGGCACGGGGTGGGGGGGGGGAGGAAAGGGAATGGGGGTTGCAGTCAGTTCATCACGCGTTGTTTTATGCCACTACTTCGTTGTCGGGGGAAGAACTCCTCACATTCCTCCTCTGCTCCAATGTGGGGTCCCTCCCACGGGCCACAGTCCTTTGTGAAACTACTCTGGCGTGGGTCATCTCTTCCACGGGGTGCAGTCCCTCTAGAACAGCTGTCCCAGCGGGCCCTCCACGGGCCACAGCCTCCTTCAGGCCTCCACCTGCTCCGGCGTGGGGTCCTCCACGGGCTGCAGGTGGATCTCTGCCCCTCCGTGGACCTCCATGGTCTGCAGGGGCACAACCCACTCCACCATGGTCTTCACCACGAGTTGCAGAGGAATCTTGGCCAGGAGCCGCATTACTCCTCCCCCTCCTTCTTCACTGACCTTGGCATCTGCAGCCGTTCCTCACAACAGGCTGGCAGACGCCTCTCAGGATCCTTTTTACATCTTATTCACTTCTCATCTCCTTTCCACTTCTTGCAGCTGGGCTGGGCCGAGTTGGGCCCAGTCGGCTGCCCGGTGGGAGGCCAGAGGGCGAGGCCTGCAAGGCCCATGAGGCTCGCGCCTCCCCCTCTCTGCCCCCCGCTCAGCTGCTTCACATCTCTTCTCTTCCCTTCTTTTCCTGTTTTCCCCTTCTTAAATATGTTATTGCAGAGGCCTTATCACAGGACATTCTGCTACCAATCGGCTCGGCCTTGGCCAGCAGCAGGTCCGCCCTAGGCCCGGCCGAGTCCACTAAACAAAAAGGAGCAACTTCTAGCATTTTCCTACAGAAGCTACCACCTTAGGCCCCCCCTCACTAACAAAACCAGAACATTGAGTTATACCTTTCTCCTGCGTACAGTATTTTTGCATGATCCTGTTCAGAATTTTTCGTATAAAAATAAATAACTTAAGTATGACAAGAAGGGTGCATTGGTTATATTGCAGATAATCAAAATGGTACATTGCTGCATAATGGTACTGTTGCATAAAATAACAGGAGCAAATAGCAACACTTTTTGTTCAGGATTTTGTGTTTCATAGAGAATTTTTAGCAACATCACCTTGTGTGAGAAATTTTTTGTCATAGTTGTGGAATGGCTGATATGGAGCTCAGCACTTTGTTAAACGAAACAAACTGAACTTTTGACCATGTGAAGTCTGACTCATGTCCAAAAGATGTTACTAGAATGCCAGAATTTAACTATATAGATTAAAAGGAAAAGAGGAAAATTAACATTCATAGACTAAGTCTGGCTAAACTCAATTGGCCTTCATACCTCAGAAAAAATGCCCATCATCCACACTTAAAAAGATAGAATGGTTTGGGTTGGAAGGGATGTCTAGAGATCATAGAGTCTAACATTCATCACTTGGGTGAGAACTGTTAAGGGATGCACAGACAGTGGATAGTTCCATGCTGTATATGAGGCAGCTGGGAGGCAGCCTGGACAACATCACATATTCATGCTGCAGGGAGGTAAAGCACTGGTTATCACACATTCACAGCATGAGGAGCTGCTTCATCTGAAGCTGCTTCTGTGCACCAATTAACTGTGTAAAATGTGGCACTGGGGCCTTTCAGTGAAGGTGAGAAGATCACTGAGAGACTGAGCTTTCAACAATCTACATAAAAAGACTTGGTGGTGCTATCCCTACTCTGATTCAATGTCAGAATCACGTCGTAGCAAGTTCTATTATGAATAATTTTAAACCCATCAGTTAGCCTGGAGGCAGATCTGTCATTTCCTAGAGATAAATGCTCTAAATGTTACTGTCAGTAATTCAGGGAGGATGCAAGTACTGACAATACACCTGTTCTAAGCACTCTGCTTATTTGGAGAAAAGCAGCAAGGATTTTACAGTTTTGTTGCATGAGACTCTTCAGTTCTAAAACAAAGCCTGCTATTGCAAAGGATAAATAACCTTTAAGGAATGTTCTGTTTCATAAAGATGTTTCTTTAAAAAAAAAACCTCTCAATTTTTAGAGAAAAATCACTAAGTACTGTAGGTGTACAATTAACAGTGAAGGAACTGTTAGGACTGGAATTAGCTCCTTCGCTTGCAGGTAGACATCGCTAATGATTAATGAAGGCACATTTAGGACTTTGCCACAACAAGCCTAACAGATTTTTCTCTAATTTTTTCTGCTTTTTTGACCAAGATGTTTGGGTCAATCTACATGACAGTTGCATTAAGCTGCATTGTGTCAGCAAAATCAACTAGTTACAAATAAGACCTTCATTCCCATCAACAGAACAAGACCTGCATTTGTTTCTGAAGAAGGGTTGTCGTGGTTTTGTTAGTGAGAGGGGGCCTAAGGTGGTAGCTTCTGTAGGAAACTGCTAGAAGTCACTCCCCTTTGTTCAGTGGACTCGGCCGGGCCTAGGGCAGACCCGCTGCTGGCCAAGGCCAAGCCGATTGGTAGCAGAATGTCCCGTGATAACACCGCTGCAATAACGTATTTAAGAAAGGGAAAAAAAAAAAGAGAGAAGAGAAGATGTGAAGAAGCTGAGCGGGGGCAGAGGCACAGAGGGGGAGGCGCAGGCCTCATGGGCCTT
This sequence comes from Chlamydotis macqueenii, assembly GCF_036417535.1. Classification (NCBI taxonomy): domain Eukaryota; kingdom Metazoa; phylum Chordata; class Aves; order Otidiformes; family Otididae; genus Chlamydotis; species Chlamydotis macqueenii. The sequence continues at coordinate 29,075,139 of NC_141558.1, forward strand.
GCAGGCCTCACCCTCTGGCCTCTCGCCAGGCAGCCGACTGGGCCCGACTCAGTCCAGCCCAGCTGCAAGAAGTGGAGAGGAGATGAGAAGTGAATAAGATGTAAAAAAGATCCTGAGAGATATCTACCAGCCTGTTGTGAGGAACGGCTGCAGACGCCAAGGTCAGTGAAGAAGGAGGGGGAGAAGTAATGCGGCTCCTGGCCAAGATTCCCCTGCAGCCTGTGGTGACGACCATGGTGGAGCAGGTTGTCCCCCTGCAGCCCATGGAGGTCCATGGAGGAGCAGAGATCCACTTGGAGCCTGTGAAGGACCCCACATCAGGGGAGGTGGATGCCTGAAGGCAGCTGTGGCCCGTGGAGGGCCTGCTGGGACAGCTGTTCTGGAGGGACTGCACCCGTGGAAGAGATGACCCATGCCGGAGCAGTTCCACGAAGGACTGTGGCCCGTGGGAGGCACCCCACGATGGAGCAGGGGAAGAATGTCAGGAGTTCTTCCCCCCACCATGAAGCAGCAGCATGAAACAGCGTATGATGAACTGACTGCAACCCCCATTCCCTCTTCCCCCCTGTGCCGCTCAGGGGGGGAAGGTAGTAGAGATAATGTTAAGCTTGGGAAGAGGGAGGGGTGGAGGGAGGTTATCTTGTTCTCTGTCTCATTATCCTGCTGTTTGTAATAATAAATGAATAGTTTTCCCCAAGTCGAGTCTGTTTTGCCCGTGACGGTAACTTTAAGGATTTCTCCCTGTCCTTATCTCAAACCTCGAGCCGTTTTTCCTTATATTATCTCTCCCTATTCTCTCGGTGGGTGGGGGGAGTGAGAGAGAGACTGCGTAGTCTGGTCCTGATCAGGCCTGAACTATGACAAGGGTATATATTATTGCATCATTACTGTCTCTAGATTCCCTAAAATGGAACCTAGCACCTAAGTATGCAAGCGTCAGACTTTGTGCTGACAGGAATTCTACTTTTCTGAAGCATTCATCATTGTAATATACAAAATAGACTCTATCCCCCCAAATAAATAAAAATTACATTGTCAGGCAGAACTGATGATACAGAACACGGAAAACAAGTGGAAGTAGTATAAGTAATACACAAAGATAGCAACTGATTCTGTCACTCATTTAAAGGACTTATTTAATGGATACTTCATACAGAGTTACTTTTATCAGTTTATGAGTGGTTCATTAGGATGTCATAGGCAAAACACAAATAATGAAAGTAATCTGGCAATTTATATATGAAATATATTCAAGTGATGACAAACACGGAAGTGCCTTATGACAGACAGTGGGTTTTGAGATGTACTGCACCTAATAGTATTTCTCTTGTTCAAGAGAGATTCAAAGAATTTAGTCCAGATACTTTTCTACTTCCTAATAGCAGTTGGGGCAGTTCCTTCTCTGCAAAGTTTTCACAAGTAGTGAGAACAGAAGGCACATCACAAAATATAGCTACAACATATTTCAAAGTTCATTTTTTACTGGGAGATTGCTTCCTCCTTGAGTGGCTGTATATACATATTCTAGTGATGATCTACTGCAGTAAGGTTTTTTAATAGAAACTCTGACAAAAAAAAAAATACCTAGACAGTGACTAAAGGAAAAGTGTACCAAGTTTTGCATTACCAAAACAACGGAACAGGAATGCATTTGGGGAGAGGACATTAAAAAAGATGACTGCATCACATTGTCAAAAGTATCCAAGCTCAATAATTGCCTATACCAAATGTTCATTTAATGGGCCTGAGTCCTAAAACAACAAGTTGCATTTTTGTCAGAAGCAAGATGATGTAATCTGATACATCCAGATATTTCACTGGAGATGCCTTCATTAGTGACAGATCTGTATTTTTTTCGTCAACTATATATTGGCAACTGTCCAGGACATTTTCTAAAATGTACCTGTCTAGATAGAGTGAAAATTCTCCGCAAACACACAGTATTATAACCTGTATTCTCCTCACCTGAAAGACATTTGGAAATGCTGGCAAGGGGACAGGTTCATTTATAAAGTGACACACAGCTAACTGACATAGGTGTAAGATGCAATTTCACAGAAACTTTATGAAATATGGCAGGACATTCAATTATCACTGTCTGTTAGCCATTTCTTTCACAGAGGTGTTGCCACTAGTAATGAGATACAAAAAGCTGTAAGTTTGAAATGTGGGATCATGAGGTCTGATAAAGCAAAATGCAAATATAAATTCAGGATACTACATCCACTTAATAGAAAATTTTACTTAAATCCTTTGGAAAGGCTGTCATTTGCTGACAAAATACTGAAAAAGCCCTGCAAGAGATGATGGCTGAGGCAGAAGCTAGATATTACTGTTATCAAACCCAGTGACAGGCACAGCTGCTTAAGCAAATAGTTTAGGATATTTGGAATCTGAGATATTGTTAGTAATTGATGTTATTGCGGAGCAAATGACAGATTGTTTTTTCACTTTGCAGGTATCTAGGTCTGCTAGAATTGCTTCTATTATGTTCAAACCTCTGCAGTACTTCTGCAGCATGCATCTTGTCTTGAGGAAATCATGCACTGCACCTCCAGTAAGGCAGGATGCAAGATTACTGAACCAAGGCTTAGGTCCACTAAGTTAACTTCACCTTAAAAAGACTGTTCTAAAGTATATGAAGTATGGGTGGCCTCAATAAGCAGTCTCTCACAAGCTATTTAATCTTTATTCTTACCTTTCAGAAGAAACACGATTACATGGCAACTGCTGCTGACTGCGTATGAAGGCAGCATGCTTTGAGCACGAAAGTGAAAAAACCTAGCAAAACCTCTACTGTCTGTCAAAAAAACCAAGAGAAGACATGAGAGTCTATATCCTGGCTTTGGTTGGGATAGAGCTAATTTTCCTCTCAGTAGCCACTGTGTTTTGGATTTAGTATGGGATCTGGTATGTAAAAAATGTTGATAAACACAGTGATGTTATGAGGTGTTGCTAAAGAGACCAAGTACACTGTCCGGCTTCGCAGGCCTCGCTAATGCGCAGATGCAGGCAGCTGGGAAGGATACAGCCAGAACAGCTGACCCAAGCTGGCCAAAGAGAGTATTCCATGCCATAAACGTCATGCTCAGTATATAAGTAGGCATCTCGCTCCTTGGTTTCATTTCTGTGATCATGGCTCAGGACAGGCTGTATCAGTCACTGAGACATCAAATGGTAAGAAATTGTGCATTGTTCATTTTGTATATTTCAGTACCCCTATATTCTGTTATTGTTTTCATTTGCTATTCTAGTAAATTGTCTTCATCTTAACCCACAAATTTTCCTTTCTTCCCAATTCTCTACCCATCCCGCTGGGGAGGAAAAGGGAGAGTGAGCAACTGTGTTGTGACTAGGTCTAAATCACAACATGCCCATGGAGGGAAAAATGGCACAACCACTGGAAAGAGAACAGTGGTCCACAGGTGTTGAAAGACTTCTGTTTTGTTTGGGCTTTACTACCATGTGAAGATTGGCACTCACAACTAGTCAGAATTTCCCAGAAATGAAAATGCAGTAGCAGCTGCATCACCATGGGAATAAACTAAGCCCACTGCATTTGGCAGCCTGAGTTAGAGTGTCAACAAAAGAAAGGGCAGAGCAACTGGGAAAAGCAAGTTAGGTGACACTGAAGAATCTAGTTATATAAAGTGGTTATAAGGGACTTGTAGATTGCACTGATTTTTTTTTTTGCCATAAATTGAAAAATTCAATGTTTAAACAAACAATCAGAAGCATATGAGCTGTCCTTAGATAGCCCTCAGGGATACTCACAACCTTCTTGCCTTTTAATGCCTCTGTAAGTCTCATATCTTTATAGAGCATCTGAGGAAAAAAATATATATTTTTTTTTCCTGTATCTCTCCTTCTATTCAGAATTCAGTGTTAAATTAAAGTAATATTGGAAATGCTGTTGTTATTGCCTTAGGGTGATGTTGCAGCCTCAACTAAATGAGGGCTCATTATCAAATTTCCTGGTTTATTATTATTAGTGTTAAAAGAATTCAAATAATGTCAATATGAATTATATGCACATCCTAGCTAAACAAAATATAAGTAAATACAGCAATTAACACATATGAGTTTACTATTTCAGTACCATAAAACAATAGCCAATTGTCTAATAATCATCTTAAGAATTACCTTCATTTATAGGGGAAAAGCAGTGTTCCTATTTAAGCATTTACACTCATGAAGAACAGTGATGTACTTTAAGGCAGTCAGGAAACCTGCACCTTCAGCAATGGCTCAACAGGTTCAAACACAATGCACTGTCCAGACAGTAATCGAAATTCAGTTCCTGGCTTCAGGCTTTGAGTTTAACTCTGTTTACTAGTAAATTATCTTCATCTTAACCCACAAGTTTTCCTTTCTTCCCAATTCTCTCCCCCATCCCACTGGGTAGGATCTGTTGAGTTGAACATGAGGCTGGTTAAACCTTGTCGATACCTAGGCGACGCCCCTGTCACAAACTGCTAATGGCAGCACTTACCTGGGTGTGGAGAATTTACCAGATGAACAAGAGGGGAGTGCCTGTACAGTGGCAGCCAATCATCAGGCACCATAGGAACTTGAGCCAATCAGAATTGGGTATTCCCTCTCTGCTCCTGTGACTGACAGGGAGAGAAGCAGTAGAGACTGGCGTAAGACAGCTGGAGCAGAGAGGGGCTCTACAGCCTCTGGGCCTGCCCGGCCTGCACGGTTAGGAGCACTGTCCTGACCCACACGGCCTCTTTCCCTGCTGTATCGGCTGACCACAACCACCACCGCTGCCACCAAGGCACAGGGACATTGTGTGAGGAGCCTTTACCTTCATCTGCCTGGCATCTCTCCCAAGCTGTCCCATCTCCCCTGCTGCGAGCAGAGAGGCCTGTCATACATATCTGCGCTAAAAATGCTTCAATGTCAGAGTGTATTTAGTCTCCACATTGTCAGTTCAGTCTCGGACACTTTTATATCCTGATTTAAACACTGATTGTTGATAGTGTTCCCAAGGAAAGGCCACTAGAAAAGGACTTACTGACAATTATGAAGTGACTGTTTATCCTATACTTACTGTACTAAATTTTAACAAAATTGAGCTCATTGCAAAGTGTGCTTTCAATGAAGTTCATGACAGCACGGCACCAACACAGATTTTCTGCTTTGGGGCAAAACCAGATTAATACTCAGCTGTCTCCAAGCACACATGACACAAGCTTGACTCCATCTTTAAAGGATTGCATAGACATATGCTGTATGTAATATAACCTATTGTCAAATCAATTCAGTTTAAGGAATAACAATTTAGAATTTATTTCAATATTTTCAGAGTTTCAGTCTGTTTTTTTAAATTTTGAGTTGAACTAATCTCCCATTCTTTCTATAATATTCTACAGTTGTCTCACAGTTTTCTTCCCTCAGATTGTTCAACAGAAGAGAGATTTCCAGCACTGAAGACTCTGGTCTAGATCTTAAAAGTCAAAGTCTAACATCTCCTGAAATAGTATTCAACTTCCTGCACTGTTACAGTTAAGTTCATTTACAGTTCCTGTGTTTTCAGATTTGAAAATAAAGTATATAGAGATAAATATCTTTACTCCCACTTTTTTGAGTTATAATGCCCATGAAAAATAGGCTCATGGTGATTTAAGACTGGACACCTTCATATTTCCTGAATTAATTTAGTGTCTTAATACTCTTATTAAAAAAAAATACTTCCTTTTATTTCTCTTGTATGTCTTTAGGCAATACAGCTGATGCTACCAGTGGCTGATCCTTACTAGTGGCCAGCAATGACAAGAGTATCCAAGAAGGCAAGCAAGCATGTAAGAGGATACTAGGACAGTTACTTCTAAAACTCCTCAGTTTTAAGGATTTTAAAACTTTATCATTTCCTGGAGTTGCACCGCATACAGAAGTGGAGAATGAGGGAGAGAAGGAAAGAACTTGTCTTAATCACTGTCCCATTTCTGATGGACACTATCTGTTCAGAAAACTGGCTCTGCACAGTGCTGTGTGAAGCAAAGTCAGAACCACTAAGAGTTTACAGAGGCTCCAGAGCAAATGACACTGCAGTTTTGGTGCTGCAGTGAAATAAGAAGGGCATAATCCAGGAGATCAATCACTGAATATTCTTATTAGCAGGTAAGACAGTGACCTGACAGGCATATAATTGACTACAGCTGACTTGGAGCTTACTATAGCAGAAAAAGTACCTATGTAGCTATGTTGAGGTATGATAGAAAAAAACCCCACAATGTACATTTTTAATAAATTAAAATCTAACTTTTGCTGGTGTGTGAGCAATAGGAGTAAAATCTATGTAAACTATCACTCAGTGAGTTTATTTTTCTAATATTGGAGGAGCAGAAAACATTGCAAGATTCAAGCCCTTGTTGTTGTAAAAAGTCTCTCTTCTCTTGAAACCTGGTAATAAGAGCTAACATAACATGCATCACTAATTAGCATGAAAATAAATGAAAAAAAACAACTAGTGCCTACAACTGCAAAACCCCTCCCCCACAATTGATTTGAATTCCTGGCTTAACTGTTGGTGCTAGCTGTCATTCTAAGCTCATGTTCACCTGACCCAGTATGAGTTATTCAGCAGGCTCTGTCGCTAGTCAGTGAGGAGAAATAGGCACATTGAATGCCTGATTCCTCTGAACTGTTTTAATGGGTCAGATAATGGATGCCCAAGAAATGTCTGCTTCTCTTCACTAACTGAAGTAATCTAGGATGCCTAGCTCAGATACAGACATTTATAGTCAGTAGAGTTAAGTGAGACAAACTCCGCTAGTAAGCAGTGAGGTACCAAAATTGAGCTAATTAACCATAAAGCAAATTGAAGGCCACTCTACAGCTTCAGTTAAGTAATTTTTTTTATTGGGGTGGCAAGGCTTACAAGCTTCTGTTTGCTTGTGTGAAGACTCACTTTTAGCTTAGTATCACAAATACAGTCTTAAATATCCGTGGAAGTTTTTTATCACAGCTTGGGTTTAATGTACCACATCTAGCTTACCAGCAGTAGATGTTAACTAACTGTGACTGCAACATCGGTATAACTTGAGGAATCACACATTTTCTAGATTAATTAATTAGAAGTGGTTTTAAATATTATTGCTATTTTCTAAACTCCTTTGTCCAAAAGGCTCAATATAACAATTTACAAGTCTTTTGCATGCAGAACTTTCAGAAGAAAAAAAAAAAATGCCCAAGAGTCACACAATCTTTTTAATATACATTTTTGTCATATTAGAAAGTTCATAGATCTAAGCAAAGTAAGAAAGTATTGTCTGGCAACTTAGCACTAGTGCTTGACTAAATGTTGTCAATCCAGCAGTTCAGGCTACATGTTTTCATGTTGTGTTGATCCAAAAGAAGGAAACACTTTTTGCACAGTTTGAAGGGGAGAATGTACAGGAATGTATGCCTAAAGATCAGTAAGTAATTTGTCATATGCTTTAAAATTTTATCACATGGTTTCTGTTACTGTCTTTTTGGTACTTCAATACAGCTATTTACATCTTGTGTCCAAGAAGGATGTAACTAATATCAGTGTTACGTTAAAAACGTTAAAATTAAAAGTTGATCCATACTTGGGAAAAGTTACCCAATCAGTTTTCAAACATGCTTTTTCAATTCCTGTTAAATATTAATTTCCTGAATCCTTCACATGCTGAAATACAAAGACATGAAATATTCTTCTTACTAAATGAGTCTCATTAGGAATATGATTAATAAAGGAAAAAAGTTGCAGTACATTGCAATGTACTGCAATGGCAGAGCAAGAACAGTCTCCTAGCCAATTTTATAGGCTGATGATAAAGAGAAATACATTTTTCTTTTAAAATTACACAGTATAGCCTCACTGGATAGCAGCCACAAGAGATAAATCATGTATGGGCTCTCACAAAATGCCTCATCTTAATTAGTATTAAGGACACCAACACGTATGACATATCTTCGCTCTATATTCACTTGATTCTAACTTGCAAGCAACACAAATCCAAAGTCTGCAAATATCTCTTATATGTAAACAATTTGAAAGCCAAATATTTGCTTCTAGAAAGCTGAGAAAATGCATTTTCTGCATGTTTTTTTAGAAGATAAAGCTTCCTTCCTGTTGAGGAAAAACTGGATACATAGTACTGTACATCAAATAAAAGTATAATTCAAAAGACAATGCCAGGACTGACAGCTTAGCTACTTAACCTGCTGTCAAGCTGTACTTTGCTATCTTCAAACTGCTGTAGTTACAAAATTGCTGGAAAAAACTGTATTACTTTATCTAGCAGTGAATAATGTTTGCAGTGTTTTAGTTCTTCTATGCCCATGCATCTTTTTTTTTGCCTAGCATTCTGGTTAAAATAAAGCTCTCCCACCTGGTTTTCCAACACAACTTTCCATTTTTACTGGTCTTTTATAAGGGTGTACTCTCTCAGGCAATGGATTTAAGTGATTTACACAGCATTAGACCAAGGGGGAAGAAACATCTGTGTCTCCCAGAGCAGCCACACTTTTAATCAAATATAGCTCATAAATCACATTTACAACTTTCAGAGCTCAATCAATAGGATACTTTATAGTCTGTAACAAAATTATCTGGAAAGAAGTAGAAGTACAAGAGGGATGTTACTGAGTGACCACACACATCTAGGCTCTGCACCCTGTCTGCCTTTAGGGATTAAATTGCCAATTTTAACAATGAGTGATCTGTTCCAGAACAATAATGCATTTATAAGCAATGCATAGTTGGTTGATAATGCAGCATTCTAGCAGGCCATAATCAATAGAACCAAAGCAAAAAGTTTCCTGTTCCAATTTACCTTAGTTTGGGGATAATTATTAGTACTTTTCTCATTAAACTTTAGTTAAATACTTTTGTTTTCATGGGCAGAAGTTTTCATGGCTTTGCTAACTCCATGCTATTAAACTTCTCTGAAGCTCTCTCCAAGTAAATAACAGAATACCAGGGACTTCTCACTGCTATTTCAGTTACACATCTTCCTTAAGTTGCATATTTAATATAAGCAAATTCTTCATCAAGTGTTTAATTTGTATGCATAATACTGAACAGTCTCCTATAAAATGTAGTATAAATTACTTCATTATGTAATGCATATGTTTCTATTTGTACAGTACTTCATCTAGGACTGACGTACATGAGCCAACACAGAGTTTATAAATTACTGTTAAAATACTTGCATAACTTCAATTATATATTAGATAACTTTCCATAATTTCTGGAGTATGCAACAGAAAATGAGAACTTGATCGCCCCACAAGAGGTACTTCAAAATGTTGCCTACACGTATATTCCACTGATTATACAAATGCACTGTATTTTGTGTTGAAGATTTACTTGAAATTTTTTCTCCTGCAAAAGGCACCATGAGAACTCATACTCTGTGCTAAGAGCACAAATAAAGTATTGTCTCAACCTCTTGAAGATCTAATGACAGCAGCTTTCACGAAATTATAAAGATGCCTGCAGCTGTTGTATCAATATTCAAATTGCACATACACTCCAGTGAAACCAGGGAGTGCTGGCTAAGTGACTTTTAAGTGATAGACTACTCAATAGCAAGCTTTCATTCAGATGAAAATTATCTTAACAGACTGAATTCAGACAGCTTTGCCTTTCATTCCTTTTTGAGACACCTGCAGAAAGTATTGGCAAAGATCTGGATGATTTCAGGTATTGAAGACAAAAGACTAGAACACACAAAACACTGAAGATGTGAGCGCTGTTACCAGCTCTTACAGCCTACAAAGGACAAAAATTAGAAAACAGTCCTGATCATTAAGATTTTGCATTAAAAAGTATTTCCATTATTACTTTCAGCAGTGTAGATGGAAATTGCTTGTAAAGACAGAAGACAAGGAAAGCACTATTACAGCTCAGAAGTCTACAGGTGTAGGGTGGTCAGCTTCCAGACAAACCCTCTTCTTGTAGATGGGGAATATGGCATATAATAAGATTACCATATTTATCTATTTTCTATCATAATCAGAATCCTCTGACATATAGCCATATATGAAAATGTTGTCAATTTCTTTCTGGTATCTGAGGGACAGGAGTTGGATGGACATACAGAGGCCTGTCTGCATGATCTTGTGCCGGAAAATACTTACTAATTCAATTTCTATACAAAATTGGCAGAACATGAATCAGATCTGGTCTAAAAGGCATGATCCTACACTAACACACAGATGGTAGTAATTTTCCCAAATGTGTGAATTCCCATGTTAATAAAATCTCATTATTTATGATTTCTTCACACTGCTTCAAGATCATTGATTTCTCAAAGTTAAAACATGACCATCTGTCCCTGATCATGCAGACATGCATAGAGTGGAGCAATCACATAGTATCTGGTCAAGATATAATTCAAAAGACCAATAATGGGAGCACAATCCAGGATATCAAAAGTTATCATATCATGAAACAGCAAGGCAAGAAGTGTTTATATTATGGGGTCTGGATTTTCTTCCTGTTGTAAGATTCTCAAATCTGTACCAAACCAGACTGGGGCTGTTCAGCCTGGAGAAGAGGAGGCTCCAGGGAGACCTGATAGCGGTCTTCCAATACCTCAAGGGGGCCTACAGGAAAGATGGGGAGAAGCTGTTCAGTAGGGCCTGTTGTGATAGAACAAGGGGTAATGGGTTTAAATTAGAAGGAGGTAGGTTTAGATTAGATATGAGAAAAAAATTTTTTACAATGAGAGTTGTAGAGCACTGGAACAGGTTGCCCAGAGAGGTGGTGGATGCCCCATCCCTGGAATCGTTCAAGGCCAGGCTGGATGGGGCTCTGAGCAACCTGATCTAGTCAGGGATGTCCCTGCTTCTTGCAGGGGGGTTGGACTAGATGACCGTTGAAGGTCCCTTCCAACTCTAACTATTCTATGATTCTATGATTCTAAATAAGAGAAAACACATATCAAAGCTGCCATAGATTTTTCAACATGTTGAATAGATACTGAGTATCCAATTTATAAGATGTTTCCTCTCCTATCAGCCAATCACTAACAAAAGGTGCACCAAGATATTATGTATGCAACTGATTCTATTAAAACTGATGGAAGTTTCCTTTATGTAATTACTAGCCTACTAGGCATATTTTTTTTCAAAAACAAACACGATTTGTTACCAAAAATGAATTATGGGTACTTGATGTACATTGATATTACCGATATACAAAAATATATATTTAAAAATTGTTCAATGCAAATGAATCCTCAAGATTCTTTTTGTAGATTACTGTATCGAGTTTTCAAATCCAAGTAAAGTTAAGCTTTCCCTTGAGTAAAGAAATTTTCTTCCGGGAGAAGAAAGGAGGAAAACAATCACTTATATACATATGCCTGTTTCACGGAAACATAACTAAAGGTTTGTGTTCTGTGAAAACATAATGAATAGGATCCTTCAAAACATATGGAGTATCTGCAGTTGGTCTTAAACTACTGGACAGTGGATTTAAAACACCTGCATCCACAATCTAAGATTTCTGCTCCAAGCATTCTCATGAGGATGAGTTTATCTGTGCTGACTGTCCTGTAGCTAGTTATGAAAACATGACTTTTCTGGGTGATCTGCTGATCCTTGGCAGAAAAACAATGGTTTTGGAACTTATGTTTGTGGGACATGACTACTGTCAGACATATTTCAGTATTCAATGTGTGAAATCTGACAGACTAGAGTAGCTGCTATTTCATCGAGCCCTATGCTCTTTATGGTACTGTATTAGCTTTCAAAGGCAGCTGATCTGAATTATCAGATATCCCATGATTAGAAAAGGATGTAAATAAGGACCTTCCTGAGGCAGCCATGGAAATCTTAAAAAAACACCTAGATAAAGAATGGAAGAGAATTATCAGTTGGCAAGCAGTATCAAATTATGATAATTCCACAAAGACTACAGAAGAATGTGCCACAAGAACAAGACTTGCAGGGATAGAACAGAAGTCCAAGGTCATACAGTGAGTCTGAGTCTAATTCAAGAATACAGTAAAGTTTGATTTCTAGTCTCCTATGCTGTTTAATAGTAACAGTTCCTCTATCAAGCACTGAACTTGTCAGACTATAATAGAAAAAATACACCAGTAACTGAAAAATCAGTTTCTTGCAGAGCATGCATGGAGTTGCCTCTAGTGTCCTGAAGCACTCTCCCTAAGCTACTCTCAGGAAAGGTTGTGCTCTACTAAATTATTGTAAGTTTACCTGGGGGTAGAAGTGAGGATGCTTTTTTCACTTCCTTATCTGATTGTTCTTTCTTTCCTCAAATACATTCTGTGTTGAGTGAGAAACAGTCACATTCTTTGATTTGTGGCAGTCTATTTTACTTTTCTTTCAGTACATTCGGCTTTGTTATTCCTTCCCTTAAACTGAACATTGTCTGTGCAAATACCTCTTCTACTGTTACAATGAAACAACTGAAGAGTTGGCTCCAGGAAACTAATTCTGCAAAGCTACATGACATCATCTTTCTCCAAAACATCTCTCTTTCAAGTCAAACTCTCTGGAAACTAATCTCTCTTTATGCTCCTCCTTGGTGAAGGTTTTTGATTTGCTACCTTTAATTCAGCTTTATAATCCACTATGTACAGCCAAAGAAAACCATTTCTGTGGTCTCGCTAGAGTGATTCAGACCATCTCAGAATATATGTATTATTCTTCCTCCCTAAATCCTTTCTCCCTTTCCTTTATTCTTCTTGTAGATCTGACATGACATGTGCAGAGTGCCAAGCTAAGCTAGGTGGTGGATTCTGTTCTGTGCTGTATCATATATGTGATGGTCCAGTAGTCACAAAGGCAGTAAAAATAAGCAGCAAGCTACTGCAGATTTTGAGAGAGAAGCTTATGGAACCAGCAGAAAAATACGAAGTACAGACATAGGTTTTATGGTCAAAGATAGGACAAGTAAAGCACAGTAATTACTAATGTCAAGTTGTAACACAAATACATACTTTCTCAAATAATCTGACTGATAGCAGTGGAGTTATTCAGCTTTTTAATTCAACCATTTCCTAACATTGTCTCTTTAGACGACCAATATGTTAACAAAATTTGAACCCCAAATTTTCATGAAATTTTCCATTTCACCTTCACCGCTTTCTATTAATTTTGAAGGTCGTGATGGCTGCTAACTAAATTGAGGCTCATACTCTATGATATTATATTGCCTTTTGAAAGCAGCTGATCTGAATGATCAGACATCCCAGGATTAGAAAAGGAAGATGTGATGGTTTTGTCTAGTGATGGGGGGCTACAGTGGCAGCTTCTGTATGAAGCTGCTAGAAGTTGTGGCCCATGGAGGGCTCGCACTGGGGCAGCTGTTCTGGAGGGACTGCAGGAGCAGTTTTGCAAAGGACTGTAGCCCGTGGGAGGGATCCCACTCTGGAGCAGGAGAGGAATGTGAGGAGTTCTTTCCCCAGGGAGGAAGGAACAGTGTAAAGCAACAAGTGATGAACTGAACATAACCCCCATTCCCTCTTCCCCACCTGTGCCACTCGGGGCTAGGGGGAAGGTAGTAGAGATAATGTTAAGCTTGGGAAGAGGGAGGGGTGGGGGGAGGTTATCTTGTTTTCTTTCTCGTTATCCTGCTTCGTTTTCAGAAATAAATGTATAGTTTTCCCCAAGTCAAGTCTGTTTTGCTCGTAATGGTAACTTTAAGGATCTCTGCCTGTCCTTATCTGAAACCTTGAGCCTTTTTTCTTATATTATCTCTCCCTTTTCCCTCAGAGGGTGGGGGGAATGAGAGAGAGACTGTGTAGCTTGGTCCCAAGTGGGGCTAAAGTACAACAGAAGCAAATAAGGACCTCACAACAATACGTAGTGAAGTACAAAATGTAAAACTTACTGGTTTTATTCTACATATGCTGTTGACCAAAACCATTATGAGTAAAAATAACCCCCAATATTATTATTTACAAATATTATAAAGATATTTGAAGGTTAACCTTTTCCCAGTTTTTGCTTTCCTCATTATTCTTCTAAGTACTATTTAGTAGTTATGCTGCCTTAAGTCTGCTACAACATTTTCCCTTTTCTGCTGGGGAAAAAAAAAAAAAAAAAGAATTATAGCATAGAAAACAAACGGAAGCCACAAAAAAAAAAAACAAAGCTTTTTTTTTTTCCCCAAAAAGGAAGAAACTTCATCGCTCAGCCTTTATTCAGTGATAATAACAGGGAAAAATTAATGCTGTTTTAAGGAAAAAAAAAAGTCTATTTCACAATCAGATTTCTACCAAGAGGTAATTGAATTCAGATTTTGTTTAGCAAGTATCATCTCATTTTCAAAGTTCTTGTCATCAAAAATTTATTTAACTACAAAGTACCCTGTGTGCAGATAGCCCATAAAAGCAATGGGAAAACCAAAGGAGTACTTTATGTAGAAGTATTTCCTCCACTAAGCATTTAGTAAAAACACATCAGCAAGGGACCTTACTTTAACTTCTTCTCTCACACACATTCTCTATTAAATGGGATGTGGTACCAACAATTTTACTGACCTGACCTTCCCACCACAAGAGCCACCACAGCCACCTTTAAACTCAATTACCGTGAACACCTTTACTACAGAATGCATCTTCTGCTGACTCCTGTGAAATGAGCAATTAGTTCAAATAAGCGCTGTTCTAAGTAAGCAAGCTGAGCAACTGCTATGCAGCTCAGACTGCCTGTCAGAGCAGTATTGTTAGCTGATACACAACATACTCGTGTATGCTTTGCTGCATCTGTAAAGTTAACTGTAGAATAAACTGGTTTGGACTGGAAATCAGAAATGTTTTCCACATAACTGGACTATGAAAAAGAGTAATACAAGTTTGTAACAGTGGGCAGTAACCAGGCAGAGGACATCACCTTCCATCAGAGCAAGGACTGAAAACCCTCAGACCAGGTTTCCCTTCTTTTTGCCAGACTATCATGCATGTAAGTAACAATAAATTGTCAAATACAAGATGTTAAAAATGTCCCTATCTTTATATTGTGGCTCATAAAAAGAGAGATGCAGAGTCAGTCTTTTTCTGTTTTGTTCACACTGCACTGGGAGGGTTTGGGAAGCCAAAGGACTGTCAGCTATCCAGAAAAGAGACAGAATTAAAAAAAATGAAAAAGGGTAACAGAAAAAAAAAAAGAGATAATAGCATGTAACAAGTTTATTATTATTTGAGGGAATAAAGTCAGAAAAGAAATAAGGACATAATATCAATATTGCATGGTCTGTAATATAATGTTAAGAAAGTGAAGAAGAAACAGTGCTGGTCAGGTTTACTAGACACTGGTTTTCCACAGATGCCTTTAGCATTTTTCTCCCTCACCCTTTTTGCTGTAGACAGACATTGTCTGATTATATTGTCTCTTAAAGACTCATGAATCAAATGTTTAGGGAGAAGATGCTTTTTTTTCAAGGCGCGCATATTTTAAAGCAGACGATAAAATTAGCTGTGTTAGGAACAAAAAATCATGGCATAGATAAATGAAGACATTACCAAAACTTATAAAAATCCTAATGACATCCACAGGGACTAAGCCTTATTGATTATTACAAGTAAGCTTCACCACTATTCATAGAGTTAGAGTCCTATACACTTTTGGCAGGTTGTTTACATGAAAAATAAGAAACTGCAATACAATAGTACAGTACTAATCTACTGCTTCTGAAACAACTCAGCAAGATTTCAGTGTACCACTACTGGAGCCAGAAGAAAGAATGCAGAACCTCTCTGTTCTGGAAACATAGAAAACGTGTGATGTATTTTCAGAGGCAAGAGAAAACGCAGACAAACGTAGGGGTTGGTAAGGTCCCTGCTGAAACCTCATTTTAACAATAATAGAGCAGCAGACTACCTCTGCACTGAGATAAGATAACACCACAAGCTGAAAGTGTTTGTGGCAAATGTCACATATAAAATATTTATTTCCTTCCTCAAATAGTTCTGAGGTTTTATTAGCGTTCTCTGTGTCCAAGATTTTATTTCTTTATTCTTGTAAGATACTTTCAGCTGGATTAAGTATAGTGCCAGTGAAAACTTTCCTTTATAACTCCTCATTTCCAATTTATTTTGCTTTTCTAGACTAGTAGTTCAATAATATTTTCAGTGTTGAGTTGGCCTATTGCACAACCTCAGAAATCTGTCCTGCCTGCCTTTAAGTGACACAGTAGTAGTTTCTTTATCCTGTTCTTTGCTCCTTTCCTCAATCTCCTTGTTAATCTACTTAAATCCCTGTGAAACTAGCTCTTTGTTTTGTTTTACAAACAAAAAAAGCAAAGGTGACCCTTGCACCAAAATGCATTTTGCGACAATATTTTGGATCACAGTGTTCTGTTTGGGCAAAATTTACTGTTACCGTTCCTTTTAAGTCTTTTGCCTCCACAGTGTCTCTGAAAAAACTTCAGATTCTCAAGCATCAGCATCTGGATTATTCATGGAAATACTCAGACTTTAAATCTGGGCTGGCTTTCTTACCTTTATTCTCAACTACACCCAGGCTGGTCTCCAGAAATATAAAAAAAAATGTGAGAGACTGATACTAATCATCTAGAACTGAATTTCATCTTATTTCCTGTTCTCAGTCTGTCTGGAATCATCTTTAAAGGTAGAGATTTATGCAGTCTGCTGGATTTCAAAGAGCAATGAATGAAATGTGCCTTCTTATTCAATTTTTTTTATGCATGAAAATCCTTGATTTTCTGCATGTTTTCTATGCATTAATATTTTTATGAGTGATTTAAAATACTTCTATATCAAGAGCAGAATTAATAGGAATTCCTAGAGAACTCCTATATAAGAATCTCCAGGAACAGAGAGGGTTACATACTGATTTTACTACACACTTAACAAGACATTTAATGAAATACACACGTATTTAGTAAGAATACTCCCATCTTATGGAGTTTTCTATTAAATTTTCTATTAAAATAATAACTCTACAATTTAAGCCTCAGACAAACCTGAAGTGATAAACCTTTTCTATTTCTATTTTGCAACTACCACAACCTCCCCTTCCACCGGTCACTTACTCCCTGTTACATGAGAAAAACATATGTGAATAGACAGGTATCCAACAGGGACTAGGCTTCTGCTGTTAAACTCCAAAAGAAACTTTAAATGCTGTACTTCACCACATTGCACATATTTCACCCATGGAAATTTTTGGTTGATTTATGCTCTTTATATTGCTGAAGTTCACTAGTTGCTGAAACAGATTGCTCATATGAATAAAAAGAAATGTAACTACAGCTATGATTATTTCCATCAGATATTATTAGGATTAATACCATGTGTTGGAAAACATTTTTGGAGGTCAGATGAACCTATAGTTTTCCATTATAATTGGTAGAGGCTAATAGGATGCTTGCCTTTATTTTCTTGGGTTTATTTTCCATACTTGCATATTCTCCGTTGTATTCAATATGCAAGAGTTTGGAATTATTTATTTATAATACAATGGTTTTGTTTTGTCTTTTATAGGGCTAAAGAATTGACTACAGAAAATTCTTGATACAAAGCAACACAATTTACATAGGAAAATTTTTAATTCGTGCAATTTCCTGACTTAAATATAAATCTAACAGAAAGTAGCAATCCAACAATAATTTGGATCTCTGTTTGGGCAATATCTCAACTGTGCTTTGTTTGAAGATGCATTCAGTATTTTCACTAATTCCACTGAAACACAGGGACTCTACATGCTCCCAAGCTTTCAAACCTCCCACATATTCAGCACAGAACTGACCTACACGCATGTAGCATATAAGTATATAGAGCTACCCAAGAAATTCACCTTTCAAACTCTGAAATTTCTTGGGTAGCTAAAATAATTTTCCTATATTATTACTTGCATATTTTATCACACAAACTATTATTACAAAAACATAAAGAAACAACAATGGTGGGAAGAAAAATTGGCTTTTTATATTCTGTAAGAGAAGCTGACTGCTTCAAAGAAGTTTGCTGTGTTGAGGAGCCTCAAACCAGTGACTTCCTAACATTTATGTTGTAAATTTTCCTCCCCTTTAAAAAACAACAATTTGAGATTTTATGTAAACACAAGCACCAGTGTTCTAAGAAGATACATGAAGAGATACATGTCAGGCACTCTTAATTAGAAATAACGTGGGGTTTCATGCTTAAATCAGAATTTTATTCTTAGGCCAAGAAACTCCCTAGACAGTGATTGTCCACACAACCAATTTTTCCAGCAAAGCCATTTCCTCTGTAACCACATCATATAAGTAGTCAATGTCCTCCCAAAATGACCACTCGCTTTGGGAGGTGACACGAAAGGGTCTGCCAGTTGCCATATCCCTGAAAAGGACCCTTTAGTAAGGTTACTGGAGAATCCTGATGTTTGCCTTACTCTCTCAGCTAGCTGAAAATCCTGAGAGAGGTCTGGGAGCAGATCAGCCATCGCACACCTTTGTATCCAGGAATGAAACAGCCTCTCTGTTTTTAATTGCAGCATTCTTAAAATAAAAATGTCAAGGTAGCACAATATACTGTTATCCTAACTCAGTAATACAGGTGATTTTATCAGTAAAAGGACTAACTAACTACTGTTTATTCTGTGCTATAAAAGCAAACCCAGTCTTCTACGTCTCTTTCTTATAGGCTACATAATAAAGCTCAAAGACATTATTTAATACCTCACCTGCTTTATTACATGGTGTTTCCTGCAGAAGAAAGCAAATGAGTCAAGCTCAGAAAATAAGCATTGCCATACTGCCTGGGGAGCCCCATAACATTTCCACAGCTGACTTGATTATCAGCAAATTAGCACCAACAGAACAAATGGCAGCAATTCAGGTGTTACTGAAAGAAGCTGTTCCCAGAAAATGCCATAAATGGAGAAGGGAGGAAAAAACCCAAGTATTTGTCACCTATGCGGAAATGGTTATCTTTGAATGAAAAATGACTCCAAGGAGCTGGGAGATTAGCAGCTAAACAGGTTACAAACTTTAGAAACAATCAATTTTGACACCGACATTTTCAATTAGAAAATAAAGGGAAGAAAGCTTGTTCCTTACAAATTCTGAACTTGACATTATTTCATTTTCTGTTACACGTTCTTGTCCAAAATAGTGTTTAGTATCAAATTGCTTCAGTTCTCCTAAAGATTACTATGACATGAAAACTTTCATCCACATTAAAGAAATAGTGATTCAGATGCCTAATACTAGAAATGCTAAAATTTAACAGGTGTGATCTACACAAGGAAACAAAGACATTTGTACTGCTTTTATGAATTGTTTTCACCCGAAATAAAAGGATAAGTTCTTAAAAACTGCTTATTCACACAAGCCTTTATAACAAAATGCTACAGCTATGTCATTTTTAGTAACATCCAAATGAAAAAACTAATTATTTAAACAATACTTAAAACCATTACTCAGTTATTTTAAATGGCTCATAACTGGAGGTGAATGAACGTGAATACAAAATGGAGAAAGTACTACCATATTAACAATTACTTAAAATGTTTCTATCACCAATAACTGCTTTCATAGTAATCTTTCAAAGTAACAGTCGTGGTTTAGCCCCACTCAGCAGCTAAAACACCATGACGTCACTTGCTCACTCGCTCTGCCCCTTATCACCCCCACAGTAGGATGGAGAGGAGAATCAGGAGAAAAAAAAAAAAGCAAAACTTATCAGTTGGTATAAAAACAGCTTAACAGGACAACACAGGAAAAGAAAACAAAACCAAAATATACTTAAGTATATAATTTACTATACAATAGCTCATAGTGGATCTTGACACCTGGCTTCCTCCCACATAGCAAAACCTGCCCCTTAGCACTCTCCTCACTGATATACTGAGCATGATGTCACATGGTGTGGAATGGCCCTTTGGCCAATCTGGGTAAACTATCCCAGCTGTTTGCTAATTAGTAACCTATCCCAGTTGTGTCCCCCACCCGCCAGGTGCCACCAGCACCAGTTCCTCTCCCAGCTCAAGTGAAAATTAGCAAGATAAATGCCCGTAACAGCATCCCATTTTACTCCTGGTTTTGCAGCTTTGTCAAAGGAATTGACCTTTAAGTAATGTACAGCATATACACAGGCAACATATCAAATTAAACAGATTTCCTGTTTTTAACATATGGCATTTAAATATTCTTTTTATTGAACAATTTATAAAACTTTTACAGAATACTAAAAATTTTGGAGACTTTCAAAATGTTAATCTTATAATTAACAGTCAGGGACATACTTTCTTTGCACATGCAAGACAGTGATATTCCAAACCTATCACTGTGAACTTTACAGTAATAGACAACCATCTGCCTTCATGCTGAAGCAGAAGCATTACGATTTTTTCCCCTCATGTGCAGGGATTTCACAATAAATCAGATACAACAGCTTAGCTAATAAATAATTTTTTCATGGAGGAAAGAATGAAACATTTGATATTCAAGTCAAAAAGCTTATTTACCCAGAAAGGAAAAAGAACAAAAGGTAGCTCAGAGTACACTATCTCCCCTTCACTGTATTCCCTAGCTACACAATCCTCTCTTTCTATTGTACGACCTAGCACTCACTGCTCAGTAATAAAGATTAAATTTACACTGGCAGCAAATGTATGCTACATTCAAAGTAAGAGTTTTAAAAATAAAGCTTGTAGCAACTTCTTATTTTCAGATAACTCTGGTAAATTCTATTTTAAAAAAAAAAGGAAAATACTGAAAGCAGTATTAAATGGAACTGAGGCCTCAAATGGTTGCACCATATATGCTTTAGACTAAATCCTCACTTTGTATACTTTGGCATATATCTATACATATATATACTTTGTCAGTGTAGATATCTTCAGTTTGACTTCACCAAATACACTCGTTGGTATCTGTAATTTTCTGTTTCTTTAGAAAAATGGATATACATTTCCACTTTTCAAAATTGTCATCTAAGGACATTTCATATTTCAGGGGCATCTGATTGTTTAGAGTTAATACACTATGTATATAAATAAACTGGCATAGCCCTATGTATCCATAATGACACTTATGACTTGAACATATTTCTTTTCAGAGCAGAACAAGCTGCTGGAGTTTATTAGTTAAGGAGCAATCAAATAGGAAAATGCAGTATTGCATATAATAACACACTATCAAGTTGAATCACATAACTGAGATAATGACATTCACTTGCTTTCACTCCAGAAGATGGTTTTATATGCTGTCAGAAATACACAGTTGTTACTAAGAAACTAAGTGGTGTATCTTAACCCAGATATGAAATAGGCAAATGCACACATTCTAATGAAGCTAAGATGCCTACGAGGGTTTATACATAAGACCCTGTGGCATGCCGTGTTGACTGTTACTATGCCACTTGAGGGTATGATATATTTTCTTGCTGAAATTTATTTAATGGTAGGTACAAGACAGATCACCAAGATGATTAATAAGTAGATATTACTGAAATGCTACAGTATATGCTACAGTAAGATTTAAAAAGATCACAGCTATCTTCAAGGAGCCAAGAGACAATTTCCTTGACTGGAACAAAGTTTCTCGTTTGCATACATGATAATTTATAGTAAATAAACATAAAATGATTACAGATGCCCTTATGTCCTGTAATTACAAGTTCTCTCCAGACTTCTTGAAGAACTGGTCCCTAAATATCAAAAGTTTATAATGATAGTCCAGTTGGGCAATTTCTGGTCTCATTACAAGAAATTATCCATCTTGTTAAAACTTTAGGATTAAATAAAATCACATTATGCTTCAGTTACTTTTCAGCCACTAAATACAGGATACATCAAATCTGATCCTGATCTGTATAAACATGCAATGTGACAGCACATGCCCTGGGTTTTAGCTGCCCCAGTGAGCTGCCAATGAGCCCGTCACATACCGCAGCTCTGGCTGACCCAGAAAAACTAGGCACAAAGCGGGAAGCTGTTCCCTCTATTGACAGTGGGGTTGTAGAGGGTAAAAGCAGAGCTCTGTGAAAAGTGGAACTCTTTAATTCCTCTTGTCCACACAAAGGGATAAAAGAGAAGAAATTTTCTTCTTCCAGAGCTAGAACTATTAAAAGACATCCTATGCAGAAAAATAGCTCACTGTTAAAATCCCATTATCGAGCATGCCTCCAAGGTACAGCAACTCAAATGGCATCTCTTCCAATTTTAGAAAAAAAGAAAAGATATCTCATGGAAGCTAGACATTCAACCATTAAAAGAATGGTATGATTATACAGCTGAGGTTACATTCTCAAAAGGAGCTACTTGTTTCAGGGTTTTTTTTAAAGTTTGTATTCTGATTTTACTGAATGGAATAGTTACCAGTGTGTTTAACGTCCTAATCATCAGAGATTTGTTACAACTGCGACTTATTGTAATAGTCCTCTGCTTTTAATTTGCTCTTCACGTAGTCATAATTTAATCATATTTTGATACATGATTTTTGAAACAAAGTCACAAAAAGAGAGAGAAAGGAACCACTTCTTTTACAAAGTTAAGATAAATATGTGAAATTCTCTTAGAAATGTAGTTGGAAGACAGTTAACTCATCCGATTTTATGAACTTAGCAGGCCTGTGCTGGTTAAGCTTCAAAGGAGAAAATAGCTTAGGATGATGTAGTTTTGAATGAGCAACTCAAAACCAGCTGTTTCAGTCAACGGACTGGAAGGTACCAAAGTCTGTGGCACAGGGAGGTAAGTACTCAGTTCAGATAATAACATTCAAACATAGATTATGTCACTTTTCATTAAAACTCCCAAACTGTACAAGACTCCTGGAGACTGACAGATCAACTGGAAGGTAAGACTAGATCAGCAAATGGCAGCAATCAGACAGTGGTAGAAGGCACCAGTGGAGTCCAGACCAGGTGCCAACAGAGTGGTTGTGCATATACATCGATATGGTCTATTGCCACAGGATGTCTGTCAAACTCCTGCTTTAATTAAACATTGCTTACTCCTGACATTTCCCTTGGGAGAAGCCAAAACCTGCTCCCGTCCAAAATACCGCAGATGATGCTGATACAAAGGATGCCAGAGGCATTCTTTGGAACATAAAAGGGAATTCTGGCACATAAAACATATCTAAATAAATAAAACACTTCATTTAAATATTGCAAATACTTCACTAAAACACACACTGAATAGTAACTAAATCTGTTATCTTTGAAGGAAATACACTCTTTTGGTTCAACTATTTTATTGCAGTTTGCACAGCTGCCATGTATTGAGAGCAAGTGCAAACAGTATGCTCAGATACCAAATGCATAGAAGATATTCACATAATTCAATTTTAACACTGACAGTTTGAAAAAATATGATTTATTAGAAACTTGAGAAAGGATGAAAGGTAAAATATTTTCTGATATCTAACCAACACACAACAACTTTTTTATAGCACATAGTCATTGACTGCTTTCACATATAGTGAGTGTAATGACTTACTTTCAGCCAGTTATATGAGGTGGTATTAGCTCAGATATATGTGCAGTCTGGCAAGGGCATTTGTAACTCTAGTTGTCTGTATTTCATACCAGAAAGTTCATTAGGAGGATGTTACAGGTATACAACCATAATCTACACTATTTTTTTTGTCCTTTTCCATACACCAGTGTGGTGAGTTGACCCTCGCTGGAACCCAGGTGCCCACCAAAGCCATTCTATCATTCCCCCTCCTCAGCTGGACAGGGGAGAGAAAATATAATGAAAGGCTCATGGGTCAAGATACGGACAGGGAGAGGTCACTCAACAATTAACATCATAGGCAAAACAGACTTGACCTGGGGAAATTATTTTAATTTATCACCAATCAAATCAGACTATGATAATGAGAAACAAAATGAAAACTCAAAAACACCTTCCCCTCACCCCTCCCTTCTTCCCAGGCTCAAGTTTACTCCTGAATTCCCTACCTCCTCCCACCCAGTGGCTCAAGGGGACGGGGAATGGGCGTTGTGGTCAGTTCATGACATGTTATTTGTGCTGCTCACTCTTCTTCAACGGGAGGACAACAATTAAAAATCCAGAAACTCTAACAGTCATTGATCAGTTTGTCTTATAGCCTTAGGTTTTTTTTTTACAAAGAAACAAAAATTGGTCAAATAATTGTTTTTATTCAAATTCTAATTAAATTATGTTCATTGACTAATCTGTGTTTTATGAACAACAGTAGCATGATAGAAGTATAAATGAGCTACAGAGTAAAAAAAAGCCTTTTTCAACAAAGGACAAGGCACAGTAGCAAAAAAAAGAACAAGCTGTAGAAGTGGAAAACACATAATATTTTGAGGAAAACTTCTCCTTATTTTCCTAAGTTAACTTTCTTCTGTCCCAGAAATACTATATTGCATGACATACATTAACACTGGGCACAACAAACTGCACAAATAACACAGTTTTTTTTCATTAATTCAAGCTTGCAACTCTTACCAGTGTGCCTGACTGATATGACCCGTTTTGTGCTGCAAATAAGTATTATTCTAAATACCTCAATGAATCTATTCCTGATTTACCAACATTAACTGGGATTTAAACCAGAGGAACATGATGATCATTACCTCTTCCCATTTTCCTGCTCCAAAGAAGCATAAGACTTGCATTTCACAACTAATAGAGGAAGAACGAACCACTACTACCTTTTTCACAGAACCGACCAGTGAAGTGTAGTGGGCAGTCACACTGAAACGAGGTGGCCCCAGTAGACAGAGAGAGAGGATGACAAGTCCCTCCATTATGGCACAGTCCTTCCTGGCATACAGATGGCAATTTGGGGGAAATCTGAGAGGTCACAACAGGCTCAGGCAACTCAGGCACATCAGAAGAAACCGTAGGGAATGCTGTTGGCGGATGTGTGGATACAGGAAATCTGAAAGGAGAGAAACAACATAGCAAAACAAAAAAAAATCATGAGACCTAATTTTGTCATTACACTTCAGCTTCATTTACAGTAGGGTTTTTTGTTTAGAAATTCAGATTATATTTAAGAAAACATGAGTACATTAGTAATTCCAAATTCAAATCCTCATCCTGAAATCTAGCAAAAAAATAATGAAGGTGTTTTTCCCTCTGAGGGAGCAAGAAATAACGTCCATGCGTGTGGCACAGTTTGTACATGCTCTCATAGTTCCTTTTTGGTGGATTTCAACAATGGAGTGATAAATAAATATAGGCTTGTATTGTTAAATATTTTATTGCCGGAAGTTACCAAATCTTGTAAGGCTGTTCTAGGAGACACGACTTCCATACAAGTACAGAAGGAAAACTGCTGTAGTATAGAAAGAGTATCTTTTAATTCATAGAAATAACTGGGGGAGAGAGGAGATGAAAAGGGAGATGGTTTTATTTTCATTTTTCCCCATAAATTTTATTGTTTAAAATTACATTATCACTCTCTTCTCAATGTTTGAGCTTTCACATTAACTATTAGACTGATATGTTAATCAGTTGCCTTCTTTTTAATTATTTCCTATTTCAAAGTTGCCGGACATTAGTTCACAATACCACCTGTTTATCCTAATTATCAACTCTGTTTATTATTGCTTTTTGTTTTATCCAGAGAGCCAAACTTGTGACTCACTAAAACCATACAAATTTAAGGCTACCTATTTACCAATCAGAACAACTTATGTGCATTATTTGCTATAAAGCAAAAAGAATCAAAAGTCACAAGGAGATTCATGACTATTTAATAAGCTTGCACAATTCAAAACACAGTTTTCACTAAATTTTGCATGAGACAGACATTCTTCCTTCATTTTAAGTTCAAGAGTTTCTACTTTTTTTTTTTTCCAGCAAGCAACTTCTAATTCTGAAATTTGGCAACAGTAATCTCATAAAATACCTTACTATTTTTACTTCACTGGTGATTTTAAACTTTCTGAATATCGCTCTTATTTCTAAATGTTGTGTAAAAGAAATGACATTAGAGAAAGTGAGACTATATTGAACTGAAATGTCACTAACATTTTGGCCAAAACAGAGCATAGAAATTAAATAATTCACACAATGGTTTACAGGCATCACACACAGTGAAAGTCAACATTTTTTTTTGGCAACGTGTTAAATATCAACAGCCAAATTCATACTTATTTTGGTGAAAATGATGGTATAAATCTGCTTTACAAAAAATAAAATTTAAAAAGTCATATATTGGCCCCTGCTGCATCCTCCCCTCTCTCCTTGTCACCTGCTCTTGCATCAGCTAAAACTTCTGTTTCACCATATTGTAGAGGTTGGAGTATGTCTTAAAAACAAGCATTTGAAAGGGGTGATGCATCATGAAAATAGAGTGTGTCTGCAGAAGCAAGATAGATGGGGAGATAGGGGCATGATGAGACACTTTCAGTGTGACTTTTCATTCACCACTCCAGGCATCTCTCTTCTTAAATCTAGCTTCCAAATTTTTTACATAACCCATTTATTCATGGCAACCTGAAAACTAATTTTAACAGTTTACTTTTTGGAATCCAAATTTTAGAAAGAACTAAAAAACTTCATAATATTCTGAAAGAAAACAATATAACATGTCCCAAATAACTGTGTTGTGTGTAAAGCTCACTGTTGAAAAATCAGTACTCTGAATTATCAATACAGCATCTGTACAAAGAAAATTATACATGCTGAGAGACAATTAGATGGAAAAGAAGCTGGCTAGAGGAAGGACAAAATAATTCAGGACACAGTAAATATCTAAGGGGACCCAGAGAAAGGCATAGTCACTGACAAAGGAGTGGAACCTGGGAAAGAGCAAATGGGACACAGGGCTTAGATGACAGCAAAGAGGAGATCTGCAGAGCAGTAACGGTAAGGGAAGTGTTAAAAGGGCATGCTGAAGCAAGGATGCAGACTGTGTCCAAAACATAAGAGAGCCAAAACACACACACTATGGTAGTTAGAAATGAGGATACATGGATTTCAAGGCAGTTAAAAGCCATCCACTTTATATGAGAGGAAAGCATCCAAAATTATGGCAGACAACAAGAAGGCTGAAAACAAATCCCTAAAAGATTTTGGAGGCTGAGGACTTGCTGATAAGAGGCTTGGAATTTTAAGAAAATAAGTGACTTCCTGTTTATTTCTAATTACATGGATAGAATAACAACATTTCCATTTATATGAACAGAATTACAATGAAGAAATTGCTGGGTTTATAACCATCTTTTTCTCCTAAGGGAAGTAACTAACATGATCTTCATATGGGCTATTCCATTCAGAGCAGCATTAAGAGTGCCCTGACGTGTGTATTATATTCTACCAGGCTGGCACAGCAAATGAAAAATGCTTAGTCATCTACTGCTGAGATTCTAATCACCAATTAAAAAAAATATTAAGATCTTAATGTTCTCCCAGAACATAAACTAAATGTTTGAGCAACTCTGAACTAATAGTAGGCTGACAAAAAGAATCAGACATTTACAGGATAAATGTATTGGGAGCTATTACTGGGATTTGGGACTGATGTTTCTGTTCCTTCTGAAAAAAAAAAAACCAACCAAACAACAAAAATGAAACAAAACTTAGAAAAGAATCAAGGCATGAACTAAGCTGTCACTAGTAGCTATTACAAAGACCATTCCTCTAATGACAGATAATCCTACAGATGACCATTGCAAAATTTATTCCTCTGAATCTCATCACAGCTACCATTAGGGGTAAAATACTGAACGAGAGGGCTATCTGCCTAACTGGTAAATCGTGCATTCTTGTGTCCACTGGAAGCACTAATTTCCAGCCGTGGAAGTTTCACATCCCCTTTCTGGCAGGAAGCTACTGTTTTTCTTTAAAATACAATGACAGGATTGTGCTTCAAATTAAATTTTATGAGCACAAGTAATGCAGCCTCACTTCATTTTTTGGTTGACATTCTAATCCACGAAGAAGGAAAAAATGCTCCTTGGCAGGTTGATTTCTCCCTGGTTCATTTGCTAGACCTTTGCAGGGTGCCAGTCTTTGCAGTGTTCTTCTGGGTGTTCTGCTTGTAGATGGTGCCTGATGGCCTACATGGCAGCACCACTTCCAGGCACCCTGCGGCTTGCTGCCTTCCTGCAAAAGCAGAGAGGAGTTTGCCTGGGCTGGTGAGTGGGCAAACGTCTGCAGCTGCACTCACAAGCCATTAGAGCTGCTGCTGTGAATAAGCAATGACCTCAACTCAACACAGTTTAACTAAAACATCTATTTGAATAAAGAGCAGGGAAGCGTTTCAAGTAATTTAGTAATTGAGGTGTTAGAAGTTTTGACAAAGGGTAACAACAATAAATCAGGCAAAACTTGATTCACTGATACTACAGAACAAGGCCACAATTTTATAGGTTTTTTTTTTCTTTTCAGTTTCCCAGCCTGTCACTGTCTCTCAGGTCAATAATGCAGACAAAGATTTTCTAACTTGTGCAAGCATCAACACATTGTTTTTAATCTTAAAATGAGCTCAAACGGCTGAGTTTTAGAGGCCTGTAACCTTGTGCTGCATAGCTGAGTGCATCTGAAATGCCTGTCTAAATACAGATGTTAGTGCAATTTGAAGTCTTGTTTATTTTATATTACACTCTTTGACACTCAAGGAGATGTATGATCAACTGTCTGAGAGATTTGGGGCTGTTCAGTTTGGAGAAGAGAAGGCTGTGGGGAGACCTTATAGCAGCCTTCCAATACCGAAAGGGGGCCTACAGGAAAGACGAGGAGAAACTCTTTAGCCGGGCCTGTTGTGATAGGATGAGGAGTAATGGTTTTAAAATAGAAAGAAGCAGATTCAGACTCACTATAAGGAAATAATTTCTTATAATGAGGATGGCAGAACACTAGAACAGGTTGCCCAGACAGGTGGTTGATGCCTCATCCCTGGAAACATTCAAGCCCAGGTTGGATGGGGCTCTGAGCAACCTGATCTAGTTGGAGATGTCCCTGTTCTTTGTAGGGGGGCTGGACTAGATGATCTTTAAAGGCTCCTTCCAACCCAAACCATTCTATGATTCTATGATTCTGTGAACTAAATGGCAGGGATATAGTGCTTAGGCTTTGTACTCAATATTACGTTGTTAAACCAAAAACGCACATAGCTTAACCAATTGTGCTTCCTGCTCCCCTGTGCTCTCCTTCTCTTTCAAAAAGAGCCTGAAACTATTAGTTTGTGAAGTTAGAAGCATTGTGGATTAAAAAGTTAACAGAATTTCTGGAAAGCCTCAGCTGTGTCCTGACTGGGCAGTGCAGGGGCTCAGCCACCCCAGGGACTCTGAGCTGGCCGTCATTGGTTTAACCCCTGCACCGGGGCCAGCAACTAGAGTCGAAAGAGCTGGGAATATTCAGCCTGGAGAATAGAAAACTCAGGGGGATCCTGTCAATTTATATAAATACCTCAGGTGGAGGGGAGGGGAAAAGATGGAGCCAGACTCTTCTTGCTGGTGGCCAGTGAAAGGACATGGAGCAACAGACACAAACTGAAATACAAGAAATTCCTCCTAAATACAGGAAAAAAACTTTTTTTTTTTTTTTTCATAAGGGTGATCTATTTCTATAATGGACTTCAAACTGAGACCTGCAGAGAGAGCAGACTTGTCCCCAAAGTAATTAATTATCAGGCTGATGGCAGCCATGTCTGCAGAAGCACTCTGACATTTTTCCTGAAGCAGGTTGATGAGACATGCAATGGCATGGGAGTCCCCATGATATGATAACATCTCCACTGCCTATATCTTCTGGTACTTACATATTTAACATTTTATTACTGAAGTAATGGATTTAGTCTTATCTGATATGACTGCGATAAGGAAGTTTGTATTTTTAGCTTGTCAATAAAGTAATTTGTGTTGGGAAGCAACTGCTTTTGCAATTTTTTTTTTTGGTGGAGAAGTGTGTACAAGACCTGTGTCTTAGGTTGTGCCATAATATTATTTCAAGCAAATGTTTTACATTTTGGAGCAAAAAAAAAAGGGTTTTCAAGGGCATCAGCATGCATGGTAGAATATAATGTCAAAACCTTATGAAACTGAAAATGACTACACTTCATGGAAATGTTGGTTTGAACAGGAATAAAAACCTAGTATCTTGCATGTAATTTGGCGAGAATGAACAAAGCCTTTTACAGGCTGTTTATTTCACTGTTCACAACCATGTCAAGAAGAATACTTTAAATGGCATTTCACTGATTTCAATGAATCCACAGAACAGTATATCTGTGCACTTACCCTACTGGAGAAATCACTTACATCACTCAACACAGTAATTGAGAAAACAACTGAAGAGATTACCAGAGAGGGATTATTTTTGCTCAGCAGTTTATAACTGAATCTTATTTCCTCACCAATCCCAGTTTTTGTTTGATTTGGAAGAATCAGGTGTCTGTTTTCCTAACTGAGATGAGTTATGATCAGGCACATCTCTTTAAAAAAATGCAATCTGCAATGTTTGTTCCAGGCTGTAAGCCTAACTTCTCCCTCCTACTAGGCACAACATTTGTTAGCAAAACTCAGTGATACTGTAGTTGCAGACTTCCATTTAAAAATTCGCAGTTGATATAACATCATTTGCAACTGCTTTTGCACACACAGCATCTCATTTAACAGTGCAAACTCTTAGCAATGCAAATAATATATTTGATACACAATGCAGCCGAGGATGTGAAAATGCAATTAACAGATATAATGAAATTTATGAAAGCTTGGTTTACAAATCCAAAGAAAAAAATCACAAACTCCAGGATGCATAGCAATGCCAGATATGGGAAGAAATGTCTGATATAGAAAGAGAGGTGAAAGAGGAAAGAGGAAAAGGAAATACATGTACTAACAGGCATATTCCTGTTCTGTTTGCTTTAAAGCATGCAGATTCCATAGACTTTGTAACATATAAATATGTTAATGTGACACAGAATTTGCAGCAACAATACTTTACATTGAAAGTGTAGTAGCAAAAGCCTTCCTAAACAAGATATTGAAGTGAGTCTTCCTTAGATAAGCCTTCCTTAGATGGTATTTGAAAAAATCCCTTTTAGTCCCTAAGTTCAGGACATGATAAATCATAATTTTGCTAGAACTTAATTTCTGTACCAAATCTAGTTCTCTTTTCACTTGGCTTGCTTGCAGAAGTAAGTGAGCATTGCACCTCTCAATTCTTTACACTGATCTCTACTTTGGGTTGGTTTTGCTGTTTCACAGCCTTCCCCATCCTCTCTTTTAAGCCCCTCACCTTTCTATCATCCAAACATTAAATTAAAAAAAAAAGGAGAGCAATCAAAACGACTGAGCACCGAGTGGACCAATGTGCAAATCTTCTGAACTTCAAGCAAATCTTGAATCTATCTGAACTTCAGCTTTCTGTTTTACATTTAGTCAATAGTCACAGTCTGAAAATCTCTTCCCAGTTTCATCTTAGCTGCTGTTCAGAAAAACAGCACTTGAAATGCCCAGGTATTGCATCTTTTTGTTGATTTATGCAACTACATTTGTTTCTTGACACTAGTGATTTTGAATGGGAAACATGTTTTCATTCCCTCCTTTATCTCAAGAGATCAGAAATTCTTTTTTTTTGTTTTGTATTGTTTTGGGTTTTTTTTAGCATGTCTTTCTGAAAAGCCTCTGCAAGACTGGAGTATAAGCATTCTGTCCTAGTCCAAAATGCCTGAGTAAATTATACTGGGTAAATTGAGTTCCTGTAACAGAGATGCTGTGAGAGCTATCTAAAAAATCACAATTCCAGAATGGAGTCACTACTGTTTACCAAAGCTTCTATCTAGCTTCAAGGCCTAAACACATTATTCTACCTCTGTGATGGCATCCATAATTTAGACTCCAAAATGGAAGATCTACCTGTGGCATATTATTTCACAATGTGTCTGTGATGAAAATAACTTCTAGATTCTGAATATGCAATTGATTTCTTAAGTAATAATTCATCTCAGGCAAGAATTTTGCATTGTAATTCTTGGGACTGTAGTAGCCAAACTTTTGGTCTTTGCCCACAGTGAAGATTCTCCAGATGACTAGAGCCCTGCCTCGCCAAGAAACAAATGAAATGCTTCAAGAGGTATATTAAAAAAAGCAATTGATACAGTGGAAAAATCCAAGTCTGTACTTAGATGAATATTCTGACCCAAGGGATGGAGAACCATATGCAAATACTTTTTCTTTCTCGACTCAACCAATGAATGCGTGTTCCACACAGGACAGAATAGACCAAGGGTCTGATCTAGGGAGTTCTTACAGCACTTTTGGTAGCAGACTAACAAGTTTATAATTCAATCAAGCTGACAAGTTTATAATTCAATCAAGCTGACGACACAACTGAAGTCAACTATTTGATAAACCAGAACAGTGCTTTTACCATTGATCTGAAAGATAAAAAATGTAAAGCTGGTATGTACCACCATTGGATACGTCTTGTACAGTCTCATCTCAATTTCTTCTGGGCATGCCTAGCAGATCTTGCCCTCTGTGACATACACTCATGAGGCATTCTCAGACTCTAAAAGGAGTGAGGGGGACTCTCAAAAGAATCAAGATGATTCCAGAAATGCATGGAAACACACGCTGTGGCAGGCTGGAACTTCAGTGCACCCTGATTACATTACAGATAAGATATAGTTTTGAGAATACATACTTTGTTTTTAGGTGCCTCACATAAGAATAGTTTAGGCAGCTAAATAATTTTCATAGACAGAGTCCTTAATATCTTTTTGCATTTGTTTCCTTATGTGCTGAAAAAAAAGCAGTCCTTGCATGCATAATAGAAGTAGGGGAGGCCTACATTGCTTTGTAAATATTGATTAAGATTGCTAGAGAGAAAGCATTTTGCTATTCAAAGACTGTGTGACTGGAGAGAGATGGGAATAAAAAAGGCATTCTGTATCACATACTATTGAAATTACCATGAGAGTTGGCCTGCAACCAAGATGAGAGAGACATGCAGAAATTATTAGTACAGAAGGAGTTAAAAATGCAGAGTACTGTCATGTATTATCTAGTCTTTCTTCTAGACCTAATTTCTAATTATATCTTAATGCTGGAGAATGGCTGGCATGCATAAACACAAACATCATTTATTCATCAGTAATCTGGCACTTAATTAAAATATTACTGCATTCTTATTGAATGCATAAGGAAGAACGCTGTAAATATGACAGGTCAAAAAACTGCCGTGATATTAACAGAGTGAAAAATATACTACTGCAATCTTCCTAAATACTATTTTATGAGGTAAAAGATAAGGAACTAAAATAATAGACTTTTATGTACAGTTTTTCTCTGAGGAAAAAATTACTTTATAGTCAATAAAGCATGTGACACAGATGAGAGAGTACACAACTCAGTGGATCTGAGTACTGCGTTTACTTAAGAACCAAAAAGATTAGAGCTCTTACCCTGCTTGGTTGTCTCACACACTCCCGCAAGCCTTCACTCCACCCCATGCCCCACTGTGTTCACTAGGTCTCCAATTTCCTTCCAGTGAGGTTGCTACTAGTCTCAGAAACTCAGATGGAAAGTCACACTGATTCACACCACTGTTCATAGCAACTGGCCTTGACTATTACCAGCCATGGCCCCTGTACATCCCCTGGTATTCATCTTTCTCATCTTCAGTACCTTCCTCCACTTTCAGGATCTTTCCTCCAGCCATGATGTTTATGTCCTTTTTTCTGTCCTCCTTCTTTTTGTCCAAGACCACATCTTCTTTTCAGGAGCTCTTATTTTTTCAGCACTCACTTTTGCCTCCAGAATCCCAGGACCCATTTTTCACGGAGAGACATAGTCTCTCTGTGCAGAAGCACAATGTGAGATCAGCCTCCTAAACAATGATTTGATCTTATGTCTCTTTATTAATTGGAAGTTTCAGGATGTACTAATTTTGTTTGGTCTAAACATTATCAAAATTTACAACCACCCCGTCTTGATTGCAGCTATCAAGTAGGAGGTTTCCGTTTGAGAATTTAAAAGTTTCATTTTGGATATATGCATGCATATGTGTGTGTTTGCAGCTATCTGCTACCTGCTATTGCTTACAATTTTTTTTTCCCCTAAATCAGTATCATATTTTAGAGCGCCCTAGCGTATATACCTTTTCCTTCTTTCTCATATTAGCATGAAATGACTATAAGGGTACACTAAACAAAGTTATGTTCTTATTAATGGGATTTTCCTAAAGGACAGTTGTCAAATGCTGGAGTATGGAATATTTTTCTTTCATGCAACTGGAAAACCATTTGAATTTTGGCCACAATGTGTTTTTGGAGTGAGCACTCTCACTTTACTTGAGAGTGAACAAATCGTGTAACAATGACAATGACAGCAGCAACAAGAACAATCAATAACAAAGTAATGAACGTGTCCAACACTTATGACCTCATGTTCAATTCTTTTCAATTTCAAATTCTCCAGGACATCAAAATGCCATCTAAAATAGCCTTTTCCCTCCTAAATATTTGAAGAAATTTCATCTGCCAATAAAACTCTTAGGACAGAATTCACTTTGTCAAACATTATCTGCCTAAGAGTTTGGAAAATTGCCTGAGCTGATTACATTGGTTCTCCCTGCAGACAATCTGTATGCAGAAAGAAGCATCTCCCGTTCACTGCATTGTAAAATAGGTGAACACCTTTCTCCATTGGCTACAGATGGAATTGAACAAGTTAACTCTGACGAGTGAGGACAAATTCCTACTTCAATTCACAATGTCACACTTAGTCATGCATGTTTTCATTATGTAACTGAAAAATATCCCAAACCATTTTTAGGTATTAAAAGCATTTGTCAAAAACATTCCTTATGAATTGCATACCTTTTACAGCAAAGGACAGAGCTTACTTTACCCTGTTACAATGTGAAGTGACCTTTCCAAACCTTTAAGCAATTTAAGTTTGCAATGAAGAGACTGATAGGACTTTAACATTGGCAAGAGAATGTGACTTTGGTTTAGCAAAATATTAAAACATGGAGAGATAGTAACAGGCAGCATTACTGAGACTGAGATTTATTATTATTAGTGAGAAAACTGGAAGAAAAGCATAACAGTTCACAAACAAGAAATAAGGATTGGAAACTCCAGATGCCTTGTCAGCAGATTTCAGTCTTTCCTTTCAACTTGTGGAACAGCGCTCAAAACTGTCTGCACAGGAATCAAGATCAAATGCAGCAGAACAACAACATGCCGCTGCGCTCACTAAACTATTCAGTTTTGGTTAGGACTAGGGATAATTAAGAAGCTGCCTTTTCTCAACCTGAATTACTTAACAGAAAAATGCTAAAAATGGAGTACTCATACCCTCTCCATCTTCTCACCAGCCCAAAGGCCGTGACATGGCAAAATCATAGGGAGGCAAAGGACACGTTAAACTAGAAGCAGCTTATATTAAAATTATCAGATGGTCAGCCTGTTCCAGGGTAACATTTAAATAAGCTGATATTTTGCATCTATTGATCCTAACAGTTTTTTGTTATCTTGAACACTTCCTGAACCCAATTCAAAATATCTAGCCTTTTGATTTAAATGATGAAAATAAAGCCCACCATGGCAAGTAGACTGTGCTTTGCCATTTGCAAAGCGCTTAGCAGGGCTCAGGAGGTAGAAATATATCTTTTTAGTAAAAAATAATGAGGTCCTTTTAAAGAAGGAAGGAGAAAAAAGGAAATGATACAACAGGATTAAAAGCTTTTTTTTTTTTTTTTCTGAATAGTTCAGAAAAAGATCAATAGTGTATTTCAAAAATGTTTCAAGGCTGCAGGGGGCACTGATGCACTGTATATCTACAGTACTGCAGAGCAAGAGTGAGACAGGATATGATTAAACAGTTTTGCAGGTTACAGATACAGAAAAAACACATAAACTATTTATAATCAATTTAGGTTTTGAGAAGTAAGGTAATTGTAAAATATTTATATGAATTTTGGAGGGGAATTAATGTTTCTTTTACTGGTAAATACATTTGGTTTTCTGCTGCAATCAAGTAGTTGTAGGAATAAGACTGTTTTCTTAACTTTATAACCAAGGTCCCTTGAAGGATGATATATCTTTCTAGTATTGCATTACTTTAATACAGCCTTAAACAAACAATCCCCATTCCCTGTAGAAAATAAAATTTTGCTTAGCAGCTCCCCAGAGAAGGCCATTTATTGGATGTTGATAATAACTTGTTTATGTATTAATCAGCCAATACAGAGACTATCTGATTCACAGACCTATTTAATTAAGAATGTATTACAGTAAGAAATATTTATATTATATATTTTATCAGTTTATTCAATATCATCTATTTTAGGACCTAAGAATGATGGCATCTAAGATGTAGAGATTTCCTGATAGTAAGAATGTAAGACAATTTATCACTCAGCAACATATGACAGACATGTAATCATGACTGCATAATCTATTTTACATTCAGTACTACTTATTTATTTTTATTCCTTTATGTACATAATTCCTTTCATTTTTTTTTAATGCAGCTTACATCAGAATTTAATCTCTTCTGTTTATTTCAGATCTTCATATTTCCTACAGTTACAACTGTACTAAGCCTAATTAGTTATGGTTGTCCAGAGAATCCTTTCTAGAAAGACATGCAGTCGCATTTTAACACAGCAGCACATGAAGAAGCTACCACTTCAATTGCTATTTTGTACCAATTATAATAATCATTACTGTTATAGCTTTTTTGGTTTATTACCAATTCAGATGTTCTGAATACAACTTTCAGCCATTGGTTCGAACATGTTGGTCTCTGCTGAACTTAAGAAACCTCCTCCATGTCCAGTGCTTCTCCTCATTAAGCATACATGCTATCTTCGTATACACTAGTCACTTCGGTCATATTTTAGAAAAAAAACCCAAAGAAACAATTCCTAAAATATCTTTCTGCATACCTTTAAAAAATATCACCAATTTATTTGATGATTTTTTAAAATTATACCTTTAATCCTTTGTACTTTTTAGGTACTGCTCCAGTGCACACCAGTACACAATGAAATACAGAACAATCAAAATCACAATCAAGAGTGTACATAGAAATGAAATTGTCTTCTTATTTTATTAATCAGACACATAGAAATCACATTTATCATTTTTCTCCCAAAGAAAAAATACATTGATTTGCTTGTCTATATCAACTAAAAATAACTCTTCAGGACATGGTTCTTCCTTTGGGGTTTGGCCTGTTTAAAGAATAACTTCAAATATGAAGTTTTGTACAAAAATTATTTCAAAAACTTCCTATACATTTCTCTTTTCAGGCTTTCCTTTTCTTGTGATAATTAAATCTGCAATGCTTGAGCAATTTTAGAGGAATTTTATTTTATTGTAAATAACTTTCATTAAGTTAATTGCTTATTAATATATCAAATTTTGGTCTATAGCTTCACAATACATATCACTACAATGGACATCTTTCAGATATCAATAATATAAGAGACTGTAAAAAAAAAATCTAGTTTTAAAATTTAGATTCTTTAATAATTTTTAGATCTGAAATGGACAGTTGTTATTAAAAGTGCTCTGCCAAAGAGAAGCTCAAATCATCTTTTTAATTATAAAAAATGTTCAAAATATTTTTCAAAAAGTGGAATATTATTTGTGATGGATTTTATTTTCTATAAAAACATACAAGGTTATGTGATGTTGTTGATTGTTTCACTTTTAGCTTTTTTAAATGAGATTTTTACAAAGCCACATATACTTTATAAGTCATGAAGTCCTGTGGTCTATTCACTGACAAAGGAAGGACACAGAATTGATGCCAGCAGAGAGCTGCTACACAGAATAAAATTGAATTTCCAAACTTTTCTCTTGACATTCTGGGTGTTAGCAGTTGAAGGCAACTCTTATGATTTCTTATTACTTCTGTATCAAATTGAAAAGTGAATCTCAATGATGACAAATGTCAAAGAGAAAGTATTATAGTGATTCAAGCTTCCAGTAGGCAAATTATTTCTTTCAGTATGACTCTCATTCTTACTTACTCTACCTAATACGCCTGTCTTCACAGTACAGTCTGGTATAATAAAAAGAGCAACTACATCTCCATTATGAGGTGCTCTCTGCATGTAACTTGGAAGTCATGGAACTCTGCTCCAAAGTTTAATTATTGGCAAGCATAGAACAAAACATTTTTTCTCTATTTCTAGATTTCTCTAACTGGAATGACATCAAATGCTAACACTAAAGATAGGTGTGACTGCAGTCCAATAAAGAAAGCATGCAAGATAATTTCTTTACTATTTGATTGTTTTTAGACAATTCCTCCTGTTACATACTTGGCTTTTCTGAACCACTGCTCATGATAAATTTAAAACTAGATATATAGGGAAATAATCTTAAAGTAGAATTCTGTCAAACCATCCATGCACCCATCTGCAAGTTTTAGACAGGTAGAAAAAAAGTTTAGGTTATTTTTTTCTGTTCTAGGAGAGCAGAAGAAGAGGGTTTTATTATTCACATTTCTGTCTGGCTAGAAGCCCAAGTGATTATTTCAGGAAGCTACTGAACCATACCATTTGATGTCTTGTGCCACTAAGATAATTTTTCTTAAGCATTAAGGTAAAGTTTGAGTATTGCAACAGCTATGACACATGATATTATTATGCTGTGAAAAAGTATATATAGTAAAGTTTTAAGAACTTTGAAAAATGGCTTTAAATTTAGGTTTTTTTTTTTTTGTGAATCTGCTCCAGTTTTGTAGGAAGTCTGGGATGTTCTCAGCTCAATTCTTTTTTTTTTTTTTAATTCTCTCAAACCCCTTCTATTTTCATGTTTATAATATTATTTTGGTTTTAGGAGAAGCTGCGCTGAAATTTGAAATGAAAAAAAGTTACATTCCTTCATAAGAAAATGAGTCTTTCTCATAAATCTAAAAAATGTATTTACTTGATACAATTTTTTTTTTCATGGTTTTACATTTCAAAAGCTAACCATGTTCAAGCACAGTTCTTATTCAGGTTACAGAATTTCTAGGGAAGTATAAATATTCAAAGCAGTTTTGCAGAAAGGAATGAACAGTGTCTTTAACCCAAAGTAACCCTAAATGTTGTGGCAATTTGTAGGGTTTCTGGAACTATGATCTTTGATGTAAAGCAAAAAAAGGGGTCCTCCTCATTTGGTGTAGCTAAAAATATACAGCTGAAATCTTACATCTCTCCACCCATCAGATTACCATATAATCCACAGGTAAGGAAGGCGGAAAGACTGTAAAAAGGCTTTTAAGATATCTTGGCAGCCTTCTAATTCTAACCACTATCGACACTGAAGAAGCTCCAAGTACAGAGAATTCACTGTGTTGTACTTTAGACTGTAATGCCTCCCAGAACTGCTGAACCGCTCCATGCTGGTCTGCTAAGCTCTGTCACATCCTTAACTCTCATCTCCTATGTAAGAACTTGTGATGATCTACTGAACAGGCACCTGATAGGCAATCTCTCTCATTTCCACGTTTTAAGAATGTGCTGCGGATGGATACAGTGACTTTATACACTAATCACAATTGTTTGTGGGCTTTGAGTCTACCACTCGATGTAAAGAGGCCAAAGCAGATATAGATTTTTTTTTGTTGGAATAGAAGTCTTTAGCATATATTTCTCCTTCCTAAAGTACTTATGTAACAAATTCAGTTCTATACTATGAGTGTTCTAATTAAAGCTTAGCACATAAAGAGATCAGTTTATATACAATGGTTAAGTATTTGGGGTGAAAGAAGCTTTATAGATTCCATTAATAAATTTAGTAATCATATAGAGTAAGAATCATCAGAAACTGGAGATAGTCAATACGATATAACTGAACTAAAATAGATACAAAGGTGTGACATGACTACAAAATAGCATTTCTCCAGCATTGGAACCTTTTCTTTAGCACATGAAACAAATCTATTATAAAATAATGAAGTACACATGAACACTAGTAGAAACACAATTTCATTAAAAAACCTATGACTTTTATTCATAACAGAATTTCCTTTCTGTGCAACCGTGTCAATGTTTTCAAAAATATTTAATTGATATATTATTTATTTACACTAATACACTGCCTCAGACTTCTGTATTGGCATGTATACATTGACAGATATATTTGCAAATGGCTCCGTGATAAAAACAGAAGAAAAAAAAAAGCATGATATCCTTTCAGTCTTATTAGCTTCCTTGCAGATGCCTGGCAATTGCAGCAGAAATCAAGATCTCATTGCAATTGTTCATTACAGACACACTAACAGACACTGACTGTAACTCAGTTCTATTGATAGAATTAAGAAACAATCCTCCGTTGGTATAATGCATATGCCTAAAGTTACAGAAGGGTAAGTAAGGTCAAGATAAACATCACCAAAAATTATTATTAATAGTTTAGAAATAGACAATCATCCCAAGAAAGATCAGTGTTAGTTTTGTGGTATGCTGATTAGAGTCAGTGTTTTACAGAAATAGGGAGAGAAATGTAATATTTACAAACACACATTATCTCACCAGCATATATTTGACACATAGATTTCTCTAATATCCATCACAAACAATTTCCACAGAATACTTCAAAAGATTGAGCTAAAGGCTTCCATAACAATTTACAGTGATTTTTAGGATTTATAAAAGTAGATTAGATCTGTCACATCTTTCTTTTATTTTTTTTTTATTTTTCAACACAGAAGTCTATATAATTTAAAAGTCATCATCTGAACAGGAATGCCAAAGGAGGAAGAAAAGGTAGTAGAAAAATACCTGGAATTCATGTACACACACAGAGCAGAAAGGAAATTGCACAGGACAGCAAAGAAAAAGAAAACTCACAAAGGAGAAGAAAACATTGAAAACAAATATTGTAAAAAATGAAGGAAATCAAGAAGGGCAAATCAAGCAAAGAGGATGAAAGTATCCAAAGCAACTCAGGCACTGGAAGAGGAGGAAGGGGCAATTAGAAGCAGACAGAAAAGGTTTTCAGCTAGCAAAAGCAATAGATGAGAGAGAAATAAGTTACAGAATAAATGCATAAAGTTGAACAAATGCTTGTTATCACTCTCTATGTTAAAATGGCACAGAATTGTTATTAACATAATATCAAGCATCATATGCGTGGTGAATACAAATGAATGATCTTTCTGAAGCTTTATCTTCAGTTCTGTATTTCAGAAATATTTGGTCCAATCTCTGTGTTAATCACAGAAAACAGAAAACTTGTTAAATAAATAAAACTAAGTAGTGTCAGTATTGTTCACCTAATCATTTTCTTCTAGTGTTGAGGAGCACTAGATATTTTTTTTCTGTTTCAGAATCAATCACATAACTCCAAACTGTTAATGAAAAAATATGAACATAACTACCTATGCTGAGATGTAAGAATATAAAGTTTGAATAATCTCTCTTTTACATTTAAGCTCAATGCTCCTCATAGGTTCTTGTATTTACTCATAAACTAAGATGGAAGTAGACGGAAGAGCTTAAGTTCAGAACTCTGTGATTTCTCCTTTAGGTTTAAGCCAGCTTGAACATCTGGCCTAATTTAAGTTTTTCAACTCAGGTGGATTCATATGAAGAAACTCTTTAATCTTACCTGAGTCTTTGATGGGCTCTTATGATGAACTCTAACAAACAGTATGCACCACCATAAGCACTTTTCCTTTTCCAGGTGTGGAATGGTATCTGACTTCCACAACCAGCTGAAACTAGCAGACCCAACTTTCACCTTTTCAGAGTATGCAGTTCACTCCAAAGACAGAAATCAAACACCTCAGACACCTTGTGTCACATGCTCTGAATTGTGATGTTATATAATATTTTTAAAGAGCAGGAAGTTCCACAGAGGAAGAGACACGCTGAGAAACTGCGCAGGAGCTGTTAGAGGTCTGCTGGGATGTTTGTAAAAATACCACAGAAAACTACAGAATGGAAAAGGGAATATTCACACATAAGGAAGAGGACTTAGAGCTTGTTGGAAAGTGAATAAGTGAGGGGAAAGTGGAACTGAGGGATTACTGAAAACATGTAGAGATCTCCAAAATATTGTACTTCAAGTTGCCTGAGAAAATTGCTATGCATTAGGAAACACATCAGTCCTCTTTACGGAATAGAACTTGGGTAATGCACATTCAAGAGCCTCTTTCCTAAATGCAAATAGCAAGCAGAGTCTTTGCTGAAATGAAGCTTAGTTTCAGTCTGGAAAAAACATCTTAAGATAAATCAAAAGCAAAATAAAATATTGT
Source organism: Chlamydotis macqueenii (assembly GCF_036417535.1). NCBI lineage: Eukaryota > Metazoa > Chordata > Aves > Otidiformes > Otididae > Chlamydotis > Chlamydotis macqueenii. Next base: position 29,117,246 of record NC_141558.1, read on the forward strand.
AAAAAATCAACCAAAAATCCGTCCACTGGACAGTAATGAAGTACTCATCTTAGTAGCTCCTGTCTGTGAGTGCAAATCAGCTTTGTAGATTTGCATTCATCAGCAAGACTCCTCTTAAGAAAACTGCAAACAGTATTTTTCTGTTTCCCAGTAAGGATTTTTTTTTTTTTTAAAAGAACAAATTACGGCTTGGATAGATGTAGATATCTAAATATGCATATGCACATAGTTATCTATATGTATATGTGCATATGTATATTTTCTATATGTGTATGTGCACGTGCATGTGTTCAGAACCTTTGAATTTACTACCTGCAGTAAACTCTTACAGAAATATAAAGCAGTTCTAGCTCCCAGACACTAAAACAGAAGTGAGCTGCAGTAAACACCAGTTTTTAATACTGGAACTCAAAGCTTCATTTATATCTGTCATCTGAAGTCTACCTGGAAGTGATAGTAGTTTTTCCTGCAAATTTATTCCAGTAACATTTTCTGAAACACTTACAGAAGCTTTATATTGCACTAACACTTCACAAGTATCTTACTTGCTTCAGAAGAAGGAAAAAATAAAAAAGATTTCATTTCTTAATAGATCTCATCAAAGGTCTGTTATTTCCAATTGTATCTTCGACTACTGTTGGCCATTATATAATCTCTTTTAAAATTGCCTATAAATTTATTGCTCTGAGACAGTAGTTTAAAAAGAATCTTAACATAAACTTTGACAAGATTTAGATAAGTATATAGTCTAGTGTAATTCTAGAAAACTCCCTATTGGAGGCTGACATTTACTAATTAATATGATTCTATCATAACCTTTCCTGAAAGCAAAAGCTGCATAGCTTAGAGGACTTTTATGACTGCAAATATGCTCTGAGAGAGTCAAGCTTCAATTCATTCTCCTGCCCACACCATTATTCTGCCATTTCCTATTTCACTTTAGTCACATCTTATGGCAGGAAGCTCTGATGAACCCTCAGTGCAATACATCTCTCCTAGCTGTTCTCTCTTCCCCGTGGTATCACGTGTTCTAGCGTATCTATGAACTCCAGGCTTAAACAGTGATGCATGTGATTAGCAGAAGGATCTGAGCCATGACCTGACAGATTAACTGAGTTAAAGCCTCATACTTGAAACCTCAGTACTTCTGAGCATGCACAGAAATCCTGCATCTTTCAGAATGATCAGGATTATTGTAAGTTTTAAGGATCTTCCAAGTTTTAAGGTCTTTGATCTTATCTAATTGCCCAGTGCTGCCTTTATCAATCATTCTCTTGAATTTAAGCAGAATTTTGCACTTGCTTCCAAAATTACATGAAAGGCAATTTCCATGTTGCCTGCATCTCCCATTTAGTTGTATGAAGTTAAAATAATTCTTCCTCCTTTGCAGTGTATAGTATTTGCATTACAAAATATGAATGGCAAAGGAACAAACAGCATTCTTGCCCTATATATTTAGGGCATTTTAGACAGCAGATAACCAGATACATATGCCAGTGAGATTAACGTTATGCCTTCATTTTTCACATTTCTTAATTCTCAAAAATTTTTAAACAGTAACTTAAATTGCATTTATCTCTGAGATAAGCAACACAGAATATGTGAAAGGTACTGACTTCTCCTGAAGTAGTGGTGCCAATAGTTTTGAAAAGGTTAATGAACTGTATCTAAAATTCGTTTTTGAAAGCTCTCTGTATTCCTTGCACATATTAGCTCATCCTTTTAGTATTTTAGAATTCAAATAGATCCTGTTAAAAAAAATGGCAAAACAAATTTGAGTACATTTCAAACCCTATTAAAAATGCATAAGCTTAAAATTTACTCACAAGCCCATAAACTTTAAGAAGTTTCTGCATGTCTCTTTGGCTGACCTTCTACACGACAATAATGAAGTAATCCATGCTGCTGGGGCACCCAGAAGTAAAAACCCTGGCAGGCTAAATGAATGAGACTAGAATATAGCTAAATATGCAAATGTAGGGGCATTCAGAAGGATTAAAATCTAAAAACAGGTGATGACAGGTAAAAGGTCAATTAAATAAAGTTTATAAGAGCAAGAACAGAAATACTTGGTGCCAGTGGATGATAAATAAAGGGATGTTCTTACAGGAAGAAGCTAGACTTTTTTGCTTGCCATATTGTAGAGCACTCTGCTACTGCCAGGCAGCTCCAACCGTAGCACTTTTACACCAAAAGAATCACATGAATGCTGAAAATACAGTGCAAGTATACCAGGCTTTCTAGCATTCACCAGCTACTCATATTTGTAACACACATAATCCATTATTGCCCTATTTAAGCAACTTTCTTCAAGCACTTTCTCCTTCCTTCTCAAAACAAATGTCTCTTCCTGAAGAGGCTTCTCTTGTGGAAAGAGAATGGCAGCTGGGCTTCCTAGATGCTTTCTGGGAAGAATTTATATGTAAGGATTTATGATAGTCAGGATGCATTTGAGTTACATCTAAAGTAAAGAGCAAAGGATGACACAAGCTGCCATGTGTGGGAAGATATGAAATTAATGTATCACTGGGCAGGGAATGAGTAAAGAGGATGCTAGCCAGGCTTCTCTGCAGTCCACTCCTATAGGACAACCGTGGCACCAAGGGAAATTCAGACTGATTTCAATTCTGTTTCCTAGCTTTTCACAGACAGGAATAGCAGTGATGTGGATCGGGATGGAGCCAGCTCTGTGTGGACTGCATGGGACTGGACACTGTCAGGCTCATCTGCAGTGCTCTGGCACAAGCAGGGAGCGAAATGGAACATGTTGTCCAGGACAGATCCTTCCAGCATCCTTTTATGTGTAAGACTATTTTCAAGGTTCATCTAGACAAACTATCATGTCATTTAACTCACCTAATTAGTTACATGTACACAGCAAGTATTTGCAAGAAACAGCCCAAGACTATAATCACTCAGTTCTGATTCAAATAAAGCAATCTTTACTATCTATATTATACTGTATCAGCCATATTTCTGTGCTAATTCACTAACTCTAAAGGGAAGTATCAGAATCAATACAAAATACAATAAATCTCAGCATATAATTCTACAGATTATAATATAACTGATAATACAATATTCTATATTAAAGAAGTTTAAAAAGGGACAAAGCCAAATTTGCTTATAAGCCTTCTCCTTCCTGTCTATATCCCTCTATATGTTACATACACAGAGTGGTCAAAGCAGACCTCATTGGTCTTTTGGTTCTTGAAGGCTATTGGCTCTTAAATGTATGGTTATATAGAATACTCAATAGTTAAAACCTGAATTAAAGGCATGAAGTAGCTTGTTCATGCACTTTGATCTCCACGAACTTCTGTTCTGCACAGAGGCATAGTTCCACAGATGAGTATGTGCTCCCATTTTGGAGGAGACCACAGTCCCAGCTAGGAAAACACTGTGCAGAGAGGCAAGAGGGGAGCCATCACTTCTTTCTTTGCAGGTATAACAAACTGAACTTTATGTTCAGAGTAAGCTTTCCTGGCAAAAGCTTTGATGCCTAGGACTTGAGGCAGCTGGCTGATGAAACAGCGGGTTTGATGTTTACAGTTCTTTCGTAACTTTGAGTGTGATGTGTATAAGTTCATTAAGAGGCTAGTAGTAGAAATGAGTGCAGAGTCCAGTTCTCACGGATCTTTAATGATCTAGTCAGTCACCACTAGCTTTCTAACATACTGTTTAAATAAAGGAACATTAATTATGCTATTCTGTAAATTTTTGGAAAAAAAATTTGAAGTAATATGTAAAAAGGCTTATGTGAAATTCTCCAGGGATACAGGACATATGTCCTATGACTAAAATCAGACTCTGTTCTGAAAGACTTAATGATCTACAAATGTAATTCACCTCTATTTTCTTTTGTTTTCCACTTTTCCATGTTCAGACATTTTATATGCCAGAACAGAATCCTAATCTACACCATTGTTTCTGTATAGGCTTTTATTTCAACCAATGCATGACCAACAGCAGTATGAATATGTAAAAGTGAAATCCAGTGGGGTTTTTTATATATTCAGAAGCAATACTTCCCAGCATTTTTCACAATCTCATATATAAGTGAGTTACCAGTACTTGTTACAAGATTAATGGAAATCCCAAAACCATGAGTGGAAACACAACCAGCACATCACCCTGCTTCCCACTCCTGTATTTTGTTGCAGATTATCTTGCTTAGTACACTATGTTTCAGCATCCAGTAGGTGAAAATTTACTCTAAGTAAGCTATGAAGCTTAATTGAACTACTCTGCAAAAAGCATCTTACATAAAGAAAAGGCTTTAGAAGCATAAAAGAAAGCACAATATATATCTATATAATATTTTTTTCTCTGTAACCATTATTGAAATTATCTAAAATAGTCACCCTATTAAAGGAAGAAAGCAAAATCAACACAGTTTCTTCTGATTTGAAAAGGTACAGAGGCTAGTTTACCTGCAATTGTCGACATTATTTCTTCCCATAGCATTAGAGGAGTTGAAAGGTCCCACATTATTGATTTCTATGACTTGTATACAGCCAGTGAAATTGTAGACAGGTCCAGGTACCTACAAAGGAGAAAATGCACAGTTCTTTTGCTTGTTGTCACTGTGATCAGTTTTAAAAATAATTAAGTTTCTGTAAAAGATTTGTGACATTCTTTAACTCTGCTCCTGAAGAACACTCCTGATCTTCATTTCTTCTCTAATTAAATTCTACAAAAAAAAATTTAAATGCAAAATGAAATTACAGCAAGATAAGCTTTGAAAAGTCTACTTTTAAGTTTACTACTTCCCTGCTCAAAAGAGGGTACCATTAATCATGTTTCAAAGATGCCTAAGGACCTAGTAAAAATGGGAATCACTGTAGGGACACTGAAAAACACAGAACAATAAATTCTTATGCATATCTCACCATCTAAACAAATAGCACTGACATAGTACGTTGACAGGTGTTACATAAAGAAACTACTGAAAATGTTGCAGCTGAGTCTTTATGGACTACACTACTGGACTGGGCTAAGTTCCTGGTCATGCCAGATCATGTGTATCTGTCCTTGGGGCCCCATAACAGGTAAGATTCCATAGTTTATATAATAAATTTCATGCCAAAATAGGAAAAAAAGTACTTCTAGGACTGTCCGTGAAGATGAAAGTCATTGGCACATTTGAATGGGGCCTTGGGAGAATAATCAGGAAGAAAACACAGTAACAGTGGAGGAGGGTATGACCTGAGGCACCCAAATGACTGCTAGTCATAAGCCCACAGGAGGAGAAGTAACTTGGCTTGGTCCTTAACACTGCAGGGGACTCGTTCCTAACACTGACCATGAAGTCACATTTAGATACCTGCAGGTTTAGACACAGGTTTAGACACTGTTTTGCAGAAACAAAAAAAAAAAAAAAAGAAAGTCATTGCGGTCATCATTTCATACAGGAGCACTACATAAAAATGAAGGGACTTTCTAAAAGGAAATTCAAAGGAATATCCCAAAGGGTGAAGCACATGCAGATAAATACTTTAAACAAGCTATCGGAGGTTCACATAAAATGTAAATAAACTAGTAGGGTGTCGTAGGGGGGACATGGGGGAAAAAATACTTCAGAGCCTCTCAGAAACTGAAATATTTAAATAGCAAGGTACAAAACGGTTATAATGGCTAAAAGACATCCTTTAGAAGTTGAAGTCATGTCCAAATGAAGGAAAATACGAAGTTATATTAATGCTGGCAGCAACAACCCTATAAAGCAGGCCAGGTAAAGAAAAATAAAAAGATCTTGAGGAACAATTTGCTAAAAGCGTAATGGCGAGCATTAAATGCTTTTTAAAACCCAACAGGAGCAGTAAGCCTGCCAGAAAGGCTGTAGGGCCAATAGATCATCAAAGTATAAAAGAAGTGTTCAAAGAGATAAGGCTCTAGCAGGAAATGTAAATGAACTTTCCAAATCAAAATTTAATGTAGAGGAGCTCTGGGAGGTTCCCATGCCAGAACCCCCTTTTAGCAGTGATGCATCAGAGATCTGTCTCAAATGGAATTATTACTGGAAAATGTTTTAAAATAAATTAACAAAGTGAACAGTAGCAAAAAAAAAAAAAACAAAACAAAGACCAAATAGCGTTTGCCCCAAGTCCTAAAGGAACTCACTTAAAATGGCATCCAAACCACAAGAATGGCAGATGTGGGTTTTGGGGGATTTTGTTTGTTTGTTTTGGGTTTGAGTTGTTTTGCTTTTTATGATTTGGGAAAGGAGGACAAGACTAGGAAATGCAAGGGCGCATCTCAAACTATGGATCAGTAAGTCCCAGTTCCATTCCAGAAAAACCACTAAGAAATACATTAAAGAACAGAATTAACAGATACATAGATTAACATAATTTGCTGGGGAATAGCTGAGATGATTTCTGAAAAGGGAAATCGTTAACTCACAGGGGGAACACTGAATATATGAAAAAGGCTGCCTTGGCACATACCCTTTGATTTCCAAAAGACTTTTAACATGTTTCTAATACTAAAAGATTCTAAAGTAACTCTGTCACCCTAGGATAATAAGGAAGGCCTTCAATAAATGAAGAGAATAGTTAAAAATAGTTAAAATAGAAACAAAAAATTTGGGAATAAATAGTGAGCTTTCTCAATATGAAGAGCCCCTAGAAATTTTTTCAGCCATCTGTATCAAGGGTCTGTGCTCTTCAGCATATTCAAAAGTGGCTCAATGTTTCCTACATTACTCTGGATGGCAAAAACAAAATCCTGAGAAGACAATTTAACTATATGCAAAAATTTCACAATATGCAAAAAAAATGAGGTATGTAAGGATGAAGACACATATGAAAGTTTATGAACAGAAAGTAACTATATATATTAGGAATCTTTGTTCAGGAAAATCCACCATCAAGGAAAGTTAGAACAGAATAGTACGCAGACAAGTAAAGAGTTTTCACAGCTTCTCACATTACAGGATCAAAAGTACATGAAATTACATAAATCAGTGTGAAGATGAAGGCAAGCTAAAGAGTGTACTTTTTATTCAACTCAAAATCAAGCTGCGGAACTCTGCCATAGGATGTGGATGGTGTAAGTCTAAATGGGGTCAAAAATTGGTCAAACTAATGGGAAGGTATTTTTCCAAATTAGTCTTCCTTGTCACTTTTCTTATCATTAAAGGCCATTAAAAGAATTATGGCCTTTAGCCCATATATTTGCCTTCTTTCTCACCAGCCAGTAAACCACATTTCATATTGTGACAGCTTCTTGCTCTGTCCAGAGCCTTGAGCTAAAACCACCTGCCCTTGTCTTTAATGGAAAAAGATATTTTGAAAGACTGAAAGATTTTAGAACTAGGTTTTACTAGAACACAAAATACTGAATTAGAACATGGCAACCATTTAGTAGATTTCTAATGTGCTGGGTAAAGTAGATGACATCTCCCACCTCCCTCCTCTGTCTTTGCAGGGAGGGCCCTTTCCTCTAGTCTTGCTTTTTAAAAAGTTCAGTGACTTTGATGTTAAAAAAAATATTCAGTCTGCAGCTATTCCTCTCACAAAAAATTCTTCACAACTGGCAGGCAAACACCTCTCAGGTTCTCTTAACATCTCCTCTCCACTTCTTGCAGCTGGGCTGGGCCGAGTTGGGCCCAGATGGCCACCTGGTGGGAGGCCAAAGGGTCAGGGCCACAAAGCCCACAAGTCTCACACCTCCCCCTCTCTGTCTCTGCTTCAGCTTCTTCACATCTTCACTTCTTTTTTTTTCTGTTTGTTTGTTTTTCCCCTTCTTAAATACGTTATCACAGAGGTGTTAACAGTGAACATTCTGCTACCAATTGGCTCGGCCCTGGCCAGCAGCAGGTCCACCCTAGGCCTGGCCAGCCCAACAGACAAAGAGAACACACTATGCCTTGTGGTAAACAAACACCAAAATGAACCAACCCATGGGAGGGCTCGAAGGAGTTCACTGACAATTCACTGTTTATTTCTTTAGCAGCAAAGGTTTAAGGTCAGTTAAGATTTTAAAACAGATACATTGCTACAGTGCGTCAATGTGGAAAGTTATGGAACCGTTTAAGGTGGCACTTGAAGTCAGTATAGTTCAGGTGCTGGAAACGGGGAAGGTCAGCTCTCTGTGTAGTGTACACGTTTTAGAGGATTGCACTGAGGCTTCCTGGAGCTTAGAAAGAAACAAACCCCTCATTCAAGGACTGGATGTGAACACTCCTCTCCTCAAAGTCATACTTCGGATATTAAGACAAGAAGATTATTTGATGTGCCATGAGGGCTGACATAGACTATGGATACAGACTACAGACAAGAGAAGAATGGAAGTCTCTCCTCCTCCTTTGCCAGTCACTTTGGCAAGGGAGTAAGTGTGACAGGCTGCCAAGTGTTATACTCAGCAGTCTACTTTTGCTGCCATTATCATGACAAATTATACCAGGTAATCTTTGAAAATGTATTGTCTTACGGAGTTTCACAGTTTACTTTTTGTAAGAGATGCTTGTTATGCTTTTTTTCCCTGCCTGTTACAAATAGTAAATAAATCCATTTTCAAATTAACAGGACGCAGGATCTGTTGCAAATTTAGTATGAACACAGACATAAATAGTTACACAATTCTGAGTTAGCAATGACATGGCACCCATAACATTGCCTAAAAAAAAAGAAAAATTGAACAGTATTTTAATATTGGCTGCATAGATCAACTTGTTAGAGGTCTGCTTCTTCTCTCCCTTACTCTCTTATGAAGTTTCATTAAAGCTCAATTATGATTATTCCAGTCACACCATGTATGTTTTGCAACAAAAGCCTTCATTCTTGGGACTGTAAAAACAAACAAACAAAAGGAACCAATAAATATAAAGGTCAGATACAATATAGTTTTAACATTTATGACAGCTACTGTGCCTAGTTAAGTTTATTCAAGACTCTGAATGGCACGTCGGTATAGGGAAAATTCACTACAGCAACCCATGGTCCATTTTGCACACTGAACAGCAAATTAATGGCTTGTTTTGGGGGAAAAAAAACCCCCAAAAATAATTATCTGTGTATTCCCCTAAGCACTATTATCAGTGAATATTTTAACAACGTGGTTTCCTTCTCCTCAAAACAACACAGTGATTGGGCTCTTAATAATCTCTCCTACATTGATATGTGTGTATTTTGAATGTAATGCATTTGTCTAAAGTAGTATTAAAATACTTATTTGTTTTGTAATCATAACTACACCATGAACACCTTGGACAAACAATTACTTGCCTTTGGAGTGCTATGCTATCTATACCAAAACATAATGTCTTCCTAGACATATTTAGGAATAAGGGCTATTGATACAAATAATCAAAAGTAAACAGCTTTTAATCTACTATTTTTGAGAATAGATACTTGTTTGTGATTAGCAGAGTATTAAAATGTAGACTGTAGTTAAATTTCCTTCCATTTACAAAAATACATTAATATGCAGACAAACTGTAATTCTTAAATATCCTGAAAATGTCAGGGTCATAGCAACACCAGAAATCTAATTTAATACATTTCACTATTCAGAAGCTATGCAGATATGTTTGACATGTAGTAACCATGCTCTTTAAATGCCCTTTATACTTGACAAAAATGAATACAGATACTTACCTGGCAGGAGAAGTTCACACATATATGCCAAACCATTTATTAACATCCCTTACTGAGTAGCTGAAATTAAAGCTGCTGTTAGACAGAATTAACCTAGAATTGAGTTCCTAGTGAAATGAGCTTGCATGCTATCATTTCACTACAGATTCATAAATAATATAACACAATTTTGGCTTACAATCAGAACATTTATTAAAAAATTATAATTAAGTCAAAAGAAAACAAAGCACAGCACAATCTGTCTTCATTTGTCTCCATTCAAGATACATTTTGTGTGTCTTGAAAATTCTAACTATAGCTATTACCAAGATACACTCTTCAGTAATATTTCACATCTTTGTGATTCCTGAGAAATATGTCTGATTTTGGAGTTTGATTTGTAGAATTCTCTGCAAAAGACTGTGAAACTTTGCAAACTGCAATATTTTAAACATAAACAAAATGACCCAGGTACACATTTTTGAACGCTCTAATAACATTTTTATCTGTGTTTACTAACAACATGATGAACAGTTTGGAAATCAATAAATAACTCCAAGAAAAATATCAACCTTGAGATAACCATTTCTCTACTACAGTTCTGGTTCTTGCTAGTGATTAGAATTACACAAAATGGTCATAATGAATTCTGAAATTAAGCAACTTCTGCTGTCAACTCTGTGTTCTCTTCAGACTGGCCAAACAGCAACAAATCCAACTAACAATCCTAGGTTTAACCTGTTCAAAATCTACTGTAACGGAACTTCAATATCAGACAACATCAGAAAAACAAAAATAATCTCATTTTCAAAAAAGCCTAAATTCCTTGGGGGTGTGGTGGCAGCGGTGGTGTTTCTTTTCCCATAAAAAAAGAATTTGTTCTTTAAGAAATGACATTTTACAACCCGTGTTATGTTCCTGGGTAAGATATTGATTTAAATACAGCACAAAATAAAACTATACAGACTACCAAACTAGCGCCAAGGCAAACAGAACATGCTTAATCCAACAGGACTTTATGCTGCCTTTGTACGCCACTTAGTGAGCACTGAAGCTTGCCTGCATTCAAGGCAACATGCCATAGGTAGGATATATATTTTTTCCAGTCTCTTCAATTCACCAAATTTTCGAGCATTTGTTAAAAAGCAACATTAGTCACTAAGAAATCACCTTGACCAAAATACGTTAACACTTTTGTTCTTGCTGATTTGAACTTTTTAAACACGAATTAAACATTAAACCTGGCGCATTTTAACTCCAGTAGTTCAAGCAACATGGACAATGTTACTCTGGATGATTTGCATAGCTACTAACCAGAGAGAAATGCACCTTCCTTTGAGAAGTGCTGCTGAAGTAGACAGTGGTGGTAGGGACAGTTGATATATCTGTGCTGTCTGTTACTGTACTTTCTAATATTTACTTTTAAAAATACATGTCCTACTCAATTCTAATTTCAATCCACAAGCATTTTTATTTTTAGATAATGTAGTATAAACCAATTTTTATTAGAGTTTAATGATCTTTCAAAATGGGTAGGAAAATGAAGAGTGATATTGGTTCTGAAAACAAAAGGGATAAAAGAAAACACTTAAAATATGGGAGAAGGAATATTGTTTCAGCTTCTGTACCAATACAGAAATGGGAAGGAAAAATGGGAAGGTATACTGCTAAAATTGCCTACATACCACCATATATAAAATAAAGTGGGTGACACACAAAGGAACTGAAATCTCTCCTACATCCTGACAAGTACTGGTCATGAAATGAAACACTGTATAAACCTATGCATAATATCAAAGATTCATTTAGTTGCTATGTTAATATAATAGGTAATTTTACACTGAAATTGTGATTCTGAGCCAGACATCCAAAAAATCATTTTAATTCAGTTATAGTTACACAACTAAAGAGGAGCTAAGAAGTAAGTTAAATCAATATTATTTTTTTTCATGTAGTTGCTTCTACTGAAATTTTTAAATAATTTATTGCTATTATCCTGAATCTGCATTTATCATATCTGTCATGGATATTGAAGCCTATCACAAGACTTTCATGAAACAAGAATGTTAAAGCATAATAAAATAGACAGAAGAGGGGAAAAAGATAACCAAACTGTCTTGAGTGCTACACGTTTCCATTTCTGCTCCTCATTTCTCATTTGTTCTAACAAATCAAATCAGGGGTTGCAAAACTTGCTACCCTGGTAGTTCTCCCACTACGGGAAATCAACAAGTCAGCAGTGCTTCCAATCTCCTGTGCTGCAAGGCAAGGAACTTAGACTATCCTCTCACATTGGATCTGTGAGTGGACCAGTATTGGCAAAACACCTCCTGGATTGCTGGGCTTTACAGTAGGAACCAGACTCGTCATCTGCCTGGTTCAGACTGATGGAGCCAGCTCACCATATGACACATTCATATTCCTCTTGCATCATTTCCTCATCTAAACTAACTGTCAGCATAAAACTTGAGTGTAAATGTTTCACTGTCAATTTCTCACGATTCTGCCAGTTTGTTCTGGCTGAGAATGGTTCATTAAGCCACAAAGGATTAATTAAAATCACTAAGTCTGCAAGATTCAAGGGTACTGAGAAATTCCCTTACCATTTTTATGAAAGTTCATCCTTAGCCAAGATTCTTATCTTTTAAACTTGGTCTTGCCTTGCAGTTAAGCAAGTGCAATGTTGCATTTCAGAAGTGATATGAAGACTCCGAAGTAAGGAAGGGCCTCCCTAAGTTTTATGGTTAGCGATATCTGGCCTTTTTGTAAAGAATTTCAGTGTTTATGCTTATAAGCATAATGAATTATTTACTTACTATGCCTGCTACTGCAATTCTTAGTAAGTTCAACTACTGTAATTTATCTTTTTTAATTCTCTCTTGTTAATGTGGTATAATATGTTGTCCATAAACAAGCTGGAAAATACATTGGCCTCGGATGACTAGAACCGTAGAGTGAAAGTTGGAAAACAGACTTATGTTTCTTATCTAATACAGAGTTTATCAACTAACTGTGGAAATCAACTCATCTCCCTGCACTTCACCTTTTCAGAGTGATGCTGAAGTTAAACAGACTGAACACTGTGCTATGCTAATACAATACAGTGTTACAGCACACTAGAGGAAAGATGTTTGGAGTCTGTCACCATGAACTCATTTTCAGTCCAAGCCAGTCAACTTCTGCAGTTCTCGTTCTTGTCCAGTCAATACCTCCGACCTACAAATGTTTAACCCAAGAGATGTTTATATCAAGTATATGTGTTTATGTTCTGATGGATTTGATAATCCTCACAGGTTGGTGTCAACTCTAGATATTCTATGATATCTAAAATAAGATTCAGTGTGAAACACTTCTTACTGAATCATAAATGTTGAGTTACAAAAAAGGGAGGGGTTGAAGCAAGTAGTTGTACATCTGTTTGAACTAGAAGACATAACATCTTATCTAAAACAAAGACATCTGCATATAAAAGGAATTAATACTCATATTAGCCTCATATTATCAGGCTAGCTCTGGCATAAGGAGGAAATACCTATATTTCAGGGAAAATGACTGTACTTATCTGGAACATCTGGAGGTCTTCAGAAGGAAAAAATGGCTATAAAAGCTAAAATGTTCCAACAAAATAGGCTTTTCCTTAGTGAATGTAAACTGAGCTATATGGTATTCAGAAGGGGTTCATTTTTTCAGAGTTACCTTGACTCCTATACTATTAATATACTTGTAAAAAGACACCTCTAGTGTGTCTGAGAGTCTCATACTTGCCCTAAGTTCCATGCTCTTAAGAGCCCTTGTCTGCAGCATTTACAAATTTTATTTGGAATAACTAGTCCTCAGGAAATCCAGACTAGACAAAAGGTCATAGTCACATGAACCGACATTATACACCAGATGATCTAGAGAAGAAATCAAACAATATTCTAGAAGCTGGTAGTATGAAGTAAGTTCTTCACTTTAAAAAAAAAAAAGTGAAAACAACTATTAAAATAAATAAAAATGCATGGCAGATTCTAAACTGCTTCCTTACTTCCTTGCACCAGTCAGATCCTGGAACTGAGTTGCCTCCTCTCCCTCTCTAGCATTGCTTTAAGCTTCAATGTTCTATTCTTCTCAAGATGAAATATTGAATTTTTGCTGTGTTAGTAGAAGACTTTTCACATGTAATTCACTTATTAGAATTTCAGAAGCCAAAAGGAATAAACTTTCATATAAAAATACATGCATATGCACGTGCACATATACACACAGATTTGCATTCATGCACCCATTTATGCTGTTAACCAGAGATCTCTTTTAACTAAATACATCCCATTCATTCAAATCCCTCTCCTCCAACCCCTTTAAAGGGTTCAAAAGTATTCTGCTCTTTGCAAGAAAACGACCAGAAGACAAACAGCAGGTTTGCAGCATGGCTGAATAGTATTCACTATTTTCACAAACTGATTACAACGTAAAATCAATAGCCTTGTTTTTCAGGTATTGAGTTCCCCATGAGATTACAAATGGCAAACAATATAGGCTCATGTGAAAAGCCAGGATATTCCTGCCATTTCAGGTTTACATGAACATTTCATCTTATAATTAACTCTTGTTAATTTTGAAATGCATCCTATAAATGTATTTGGCTTTAATTTTTTCGTCTCTATTCTGCCTGTGCTACGAACAATAGTCTCTAAAACAGCATTCTGTAACTTGGAATGAGAATCTGTGTAATGCGACAGTGACACAATCAAAGAATGTTTTTTCTTTTTACTATTACACACAGAGAAAGCAGCTTTCAGTATCTGTATATGTAATTCTCAGAATTTAGTAAACACCAACACAGTTAAATAGGTCAAAGCTAGGTAAGTAAATAAGAAGGAGGTTTAAACCACAGAAGAGAGTGACAGGCACTGATACAGTTTCTTGTCTTTACTCCTTTTTGCCTTTAAAAGCATAGTGCTAATACTAATAAAATAGGAAATTAATGATTTTATGCTAATGTTCCCCAAAATTTCATTTTATTAAATTATTCCTCCTCTATTCTTTCATTTCCAAATCTCACTTCATTTAGATGAACAAGCACAAAATAAGAGTTGCATTTCCAATGGTTTAATGTATAACAGTTGCCAATTCCTTAATTTCTTTCTTGTTTTTATGATGCACACAAAAAATCACAAATTTACAAACAATGTGATCACCATGTTCCTCTTTTAATACTGACTCTTTCTTTACACTACAAAAGTTCAGTTGGCTTCTACCTTTAGAGCAGAGTGCATTTCCTGCTGGCTTGGCAAATGTGTTATTCGAGTATTTTTCAGGCTCAGCTATTCGCTGCATGCCCAATAGGTACATTTAGATACTTAGTTTAGAGTAAAGCCAAACAACAAATTAAGCAAGTAGCACTGAAGGGCCTATTTGCCAGGAATCAGGAATGGTCTCCATTAACGATAGTTTTCTATAAAAACTACCTCTACTACATTGCTTCCAGTTGGGAAAAGAAATGAAACAACATAGTGAAATGTCAAAGCTGCCAAGATACACAAAGTCAATCTATTGTTACTGAAATAATGGAAACTTGTACGCAGAAGATCAATGAGAATGGAAGATACTGGTACTGAGACTGAATGCGGAGAGGGATTGCTAACATTTTTAGAGAAGCAGGTTCTAGGGAAAATCACACAACTATGAGACTAACTTAACACACACAACAGGAGACCAAACGCTTTTGATTTTGATAGAGTCTCTATTCCTCAGCAAAACATTTGATTTTTTTTTTTTATATCAAATACACACTCACTCTAAAAAAGATACTTTATGATACCTTGTATTTTAGTTTGGTATATTGCAAGGACACTATAGAAACACTAGTCACCCAGATTAACTCTGGAAGGAGCAAACAGGAATCACCATAATCAAAACAGAGTCTAGATAAACAAAACTACATCTTCAATTAAAATTTCCTCTTTTGGAAGGAAAAAGCACAAAACTAAAGGAATCAGTTAAAGAGCTGAAAACGTCCAAGATGGGAGGTGTGAAATTTCCTTAATTAAAGTGGCAGAAATATCTGGCAATCACCAGCTGGAAGATGGTACTGAGAATAATGAACACATACAACCATATACACAAAAAGAAAGAGGAAAGAATGATACATGCTTTATTGTTGAGCATAATGTTATATGGCATAGGATATTCCTTTGGTCAGTTGGGATCAGCTACCCCAGCTGTATTCCCTTCCAGACTCTTGCCCACCCTCAGCCAACTCACTGAGGAGTAAGAGCAGGAAACAAAGAAGGCCCTGATGCTTTGTAAGCACTGTTCAGCAACAGCCAAACCATCTCTGTGTTAGCAACACTGCTTTGGTCACCAGTCTAAAACACAGCATCATACGGGCTGCTATGAAGAAAATTAGCTCCATCCCAGCCAGACTCAGTATAAGGAATCAATACAAATCCAGAATTTCTCAGACACATGGCGAGAGTAGCTGATGTAATGCTTACCGTGAGTTAGTGCATGGAAATACAAACAACTGCCACTAAAGATGTTAGAGAAATGCGAAGTCATATGAGATTTACTTCAGAGATAATGGTGTCAGAGGTGAGAAATAAAGCCCAAAAATTCATGTCCCAGCATACTGTAAAAACACAGCTGTGGGAGCAAAGATTTTTTTTTTAATTATAAATTCAGGTAACACTATATGGTTATAGAATAATAAATAAACTACCTTTATATATTTTCTAGCCACATGCATGCTTTTAGTTACTAAGTTTATATTTATCAGAAATGGCAACAGTTTGCTCTGCTTGCCATCCAAAACACGCACGTTTAATCAGTAAAAGTAATTTTCAATGGGATTTTGTGGGATTTAGCAGCAAATTGTCTTCTTTTTTCCTGAAGATTCATGGATTTACATTTTAATAGGATTGAGGTATACGCCCAAAACTTTATGGTTGTGGCATAAACCTCTCTGCTGTTGAAAAAGCTTGGAGAAAAATTGCACATAAAATAGGAATAGATGAAATTGGTTTTGTCTATTAAAATGTGATAAGAAGTTTGCACAACATGCTTTTTCTCATGTAGCTTGAGTTTTGTGGTTAGATTGCTACAGCTTATGCCAAGACATTTACTGTTATCAAAACCAAGTTAACAGATGAGTAAACTGATAGCTAAAGGAGATCAACTCTTTATTTTAACTGTTATAGGGAGAGTGTAGTGGCCATCATTCAAAACTTTTAAATACAATTCTGCCTTGAAAAAGGGACTGAAAGGGAAGGGTAAGCCAGAGTGAGGAGCCATACAAATGTAGTTGCGGACTGCATGTGAATTATCTTTGTGAAATCTTTTATTTTTTCTTTTTTGAGGAAAGTGTGCCCGTATACATTTTCAGCCCAAGTGGATAGTCTGCCATCAAGCTTCTTACAGAAGATCCCAGAGCACACTTAACACAATGAATGATTACAACCTGCCCTCCCAAGCTTCAGGAGGCTGCTTGAAAACAGTATAATGTTCAGTCAGTGTCTGGAAGGAACTCAAAGTGATTAGATGACAGATGTCTGGGATGCAAGCACTGAAGAGCACTGCTCCATTAAGTCACTTCATTGTAGTTTCTTTAAGCTTTAAGCTTTGCTGGAAGGGACTGATACCAAACACATCCTCTAAGGGCTCATGAAAGTTATCTGCTAACTACTCAAGCCTTACTTCTCGCTTATCATCAACCAGACCTGCTGAAATTTTCCAGAAAGTATCTCAGAGTCACACAGAGGAATTACTGAAATGTCATCTTCACAGATTATGCCATCTGTTAAGCTCCATTGCTTCCAGGAAAAAAAAGAAATTATTTCTTTTTGTTGTTTGCATAACATGTTGTGGCAAACCTATATGTACAATTCTCAAAGGTATATATATTATGAATTGCATTGATTTCCAAGATGTCAGTGTGAAGGCATAGCTCCATCAAACACCACAGATCCTGTGTAGCAGACTGCTTGGATGTGCTCTCCATCCCATAATGCTGTGTACTGCCACTTTCAAGATAACAACCACTTTTTTAAAAGCAGCTTCCAGACTGGACCATCAACAATAGACAAACAAAAGTAAAGTACCTGACAAGGTACCTGAGAAGGTGTTATGCACATACACACTGCCACATTTCCAGGTAAGTCAGACAATTTGGGAACATGGAAAGCTATTGGACAAAAAGGGCTGAATTGCCCTGAATTTTGCACACTGAATAGGAAGGAGAGACAAATGGTTATTGTTACTAGGAGAAGCATGGTTGTCAAAGAACAAAAGCATCACACAGACACTGAAAATCTTCTCCCAGGACAATTCCCACATCAGCCCACACATCAAGATAAGGTGTCAAAGAGATGTCTTGCCAACAAAAGTGGGCTGTAGCTATTGCCAGGATCCTGTTGGAATATGAGAGCTGTGGACTACTAAAGTGGCAACATCAACCACAAACTGAAGATCTTAACAGCAGGTCAGCCTGGCAGCTATGAGAAAATAAATACCCTCACAGTTGAAAGACAAAAAGCAATCTTGCAGCCTTGCCAATATGTTCAAAGAGAAATGATCATCTGGAATTGAACTTGCAAATTCACAGAAGCAACTTGCATGGAAGTTCAAAATAGTGTAATCTCTTCAAAATGTTCTTAAAAATAAGGAAATAATCTCCACAGAAACAGAATTATATATTTGCACATCATCAAATTATATCTTTGCATATCACCAAAACAGCATGTTTCTTATGACAAAATTAGTGTCTCTTTGTATAGGGGGAAAGTGTCAAGGCTTTGGCAGCGAGGAGGCTGCAGAGATGACCTGTGTGAGGAGAGGCTGGGGTTGCTCAGTGCCAGGGACAACTGGTTCCAGTTGGCTCCAGCAGACCCACTACAGGGCACAGCTGAGCCTTGCAGCCAAACTGGTGGTGCCTCTAGGTAAATACCACAAAGGCAGAGGAGACATGGAGAAAAAAAGGGAGAGTGAGAAACAGAAGTGTGAACATAGCTGTTCCATGGTGCCAGAGCAGATATTCCCCTGCATGGAGAGGCTCATGCCAGAGCAGGTGGATGTTTCCTGAGAGAACTGTGGCCTGTGGAGAGGACCCAGGCAGGAGCAGGGGAAAAGTCTGAGGAGGAAGAAGCAGTAGGAGGGGCAGAGAGGAGCTGTTATGGACTGACCACAACCCTTCTTTCCCCTTGCACCACTTGGGGTTGGGGTGGAAGGAGCTGGGTATTAAGCTGATCCTGGGAAGAAGCAGTGTGTGTTTGGGGAGAAGGTTTTGTTTTAATTTTGTCTTTGTTTCTCAAAAGTCACATCTGTTTTAATTGGCAATAAATTAAATTAATTTTCCTGAATTGAATTCCATTTTGGCCATGATGTTAACTGGCAAGTGATCTCCCTGTCTTTATCACAGCCCACAAGCTTTTAAATCTTATTTTCTTCCCCTCTCAAGTCAAGCAGGGGGAGTGGGTGAGTGGGCATCTGGCACTTAGCCAGTGTTAACCCACTGCATTCCCAAAAATTGACAGAGGCTTAGAAGGTAGCAGGATGTTGAGGTTAATCAAATGACCACTTGTACCTAAGGTCAAGTACTGAATATAAGAAAATGATAGATGATATTGTCACTGCATGCAGTAAAAGGTAAAAAGGAAAAAAATAGTGTCGCATCTTTTGGCACATACTTAAGGCTGCTGATACGCAGGAATGAGCTGGTGGGAATAATACAGAAAATCCATGATGGATAAAGAGCTGCCATCTGTGAGGCTGGTTAAATGACTGTTGGGGTTGACCTTGAGGAGTACATCAACAGAGAATGCACCTCAATACAGAACGACACAGCTTTAAAGGAGTGAAGGACTTAAATCAGTTCTCTACTGTAGATCCTCCATTTCCTTTGGGAGCCCTGTGCAAAAATAAAAGTGCAAAGGGTACCAACAGGAGGAGGTACCCGACAGATCACAAATAGTTTACAACACTATGGAATAATTAGTGGCAGTGGCTGAAAAGTCCTCAAAGGTACCATTCAAGACAGATTCAGCAGTTTCAGATATTTTATTGATGAGATCTTACTGGGGAACAAAGCCTAAACAGTTCACTAGTGAAATCTGAGGGATACAGGAGAATAAGCCTTTTCTTCTACCAGTCAGTCTCTTACCATCCCTCATTCTTGTGAGACATGTGACTCTATATTCCTCTGAGGAAGCTATGGAAGGAAAAGGACAGCAGAATACATATATGCACTCAGTATTCCTGGGGGTTCATTCTTTTTACAGATGACAGCAAGAGGGTAAGAGTTGCCAAATCGCCTGGGCAGGCTCCAGCAAGGCCTCACAGATAGAAAATAATCCTGCATGGGCTAATACAGAAGAAAATTTCCATTACACTGTGTCTGCCTTAACTCTTTTAATGACAGATAGAAGTTTCCAGGATCAAATAGCACACTGGATTAGCAGAAGGTGGCAGGCTGAACCTGAAAACCTCCAAAGCCCAAGAACAACACATCTCAAGGCATGCATGCCAGTGAGGAGACAAGTGTATCTGTTTCCTCACTAGACACATTGCCATACTATGACAATGCACAGAAGTTACCCTGAATGGAAGTTCCACTTTGTGGCTCCAGAGCAAAAGACTCAATAGAGTGAATTACCAAGAAGAGGTGCAAAAACCAGGGTTTGGATATGTGCTTTGGCATTGTCCTCCAGTATCTGTATCAGCACTCTCTTTGGTGTTTAGAGAGGATATGAATCACAGAACTGCTTAGGTTTGAAGGGACCTCTGGAGGTCTTTAAACTAGGAATGGCAGTGGAGGAACAGGGTTACCAGCAGCCCTGTGAGGGACTGATGAGCAACGTCCAGTGAGGGCTGACAAGCAAAGGGCCTGGAGCGATGAGACAGGAAGAGATCACAAAATCAAAAGAACAGATCCAGCTCTTTCAGCCTTTCCTCATATGAGAAATGTTCCAGTCCCTGAATCTTCTTTGTGGCCCTGCACTGGAGACATTCCAGTAAGTCCATATCTTTCTTTCAGTGGGGAGATCCAGAACTGGTCGCATTCAGATGCGACCTCACCAATACTGAGTAGAGAGGATGAATCCCCTTCCTTGACTTGCTGGAAATGATCTTAATGCAGCTGCAGGATACTCTTGACCTTCCTTTGCTATGAGGGTGCACTACTGGCTCATGGTTAGCTTGTTGTCCACCAGAACTTCAAGGTCCTTCTTTGCCAAGCTGTTCTACAGCCAGTTGGCCCTACCATGTACTCGTGCATGGGTTTATTCCTCCTCAGGTGTAAGACTTTGCAGTTCCTCTTGTAGAACTTCATGAGATTCTCCAGTCCGTTGAGGACTCTCTGGATGGCACCACTACCCTCTGGAGAATTAGCCACTCCTCCCAGTTTTGTATCATCTGAGAACTTGCTGAGGGTGCACTCCATTCCATCATCCAGGTCACTAATGAAGATGATGAACAGCAATGGACCCACTATTAAATCCTGGGGTATACCGCTAGTTACTCGCCTCCAACTAGTCTTTGGACTACTGATCACAACACTGCAGGCCTGGTCATTCCGACAGTTTTTAATCCACCTGACTGTGGACTTATCTATACCTGTACTTTGTTAATTTGTGTATGATGATATCATGGGAGACAGTATCAAAGACTTTACTGAAGTCAAGGTAAACAACATCCACTGCTTTCCCTTGTCCACCAAGCTAGTCACTTAACTGCAGAAGGCTATAAGACTGGTCAACTATGATTTCCCCTTTGTAAATCTGTGCTGACAGCTCCCAGTGACTTTCTTGTCTTCCATGTGTTTGGAAATGCATTTCAGAAGGATTTTCTGCATCACCTTCCCAAGGACTGAGGACTGAGGTGAGGCTGTCCAACCTATAGCCTCCCAGCCTTCCTTCTTGCCCTTTTTGAAGATAGTGATATTTGTTCTCCTCCAGTCTTCAGGAACCTCTCCTAATTGCATTAAAAGATAATTAACAGTGACCTCATGATGACATGAGACCCCTCCTCAGCACTCATGGGTGCAACCTGTCAGGTCTCATGGACTTCTGTATGACCAGTTTAAATGCTCCCTAACCTGATCCTTCTCCACCAATGGTAAGCATTCCCTGCTCCAGACTTTCCCTCTGCTCTTAGGGGCCGGGGATTCTTGAAGGCTGGTTTTATGAGTAAAGACCAAAGCAAAGAAGGCATCAAGGACCTCGACCTTCTCTATGCCATTTGTAACCAGCTCCTCTGCCTCATTCTGCACTGGACCACTGTTTCCCTAATAGAGGAAAAAGTGAATACCCACAATGGACCTGTCTTACCAGGTAAGACTTGAATCATTGGTGTCAGTACAAAAAAACCATAATGTGTCTCAGGGAATGGGGTACAAATCCACAGCTGGCACAAAGCTGAAAGGAAGTCAAGGCTGAATTCCTAAAATCCAAAAGGCAAAGACAACTCCAGAGCAAGAAGTACCAAGTAGAAGAGTATTTCAGCTCAGTACAGTGAGGAGAGAACCAAACTAAGAGAAGAGAAAGCTTGAGCAGATCCTCTAGAGGTACTGCAACAGAAAAACTTTCTGGTGTCACAGAGGAATACACATGTACTTTCTTTCAAATAGACATGTATTTTCAAAGTGGCATGTCAATTCATCCGAGTGTGCCTACCAGTTGCCTTAGAAATTGAATGATATGGTACTATTTTCCTTTTAATTTATCTTTTATTTCCTGAAGCTTTATTTCCCTCTATAGGAAATAGTATTCAAAACCAAAAAATGTTTCTTCCATAATAAACAGAAATCTGAACTCAAATCTCTTACTAAATTCTACAAATACAAATACAGATTTTGTTTACATCCCCTTCCCCCATATGGTTTCTTAAAAAATGATCTCAAAAGAACAAGATAAAGTTTCAGTGATGCCTTTGAATCAGTCTTTTAATTTACTGAGGATGCTATCTGGTTAGCTTCAAACATTTAGAACACACAAATCTGAGTTCAGGCACTGTAAGTATGAAACAAAATACTTCTGAGAAAAATATTTCCATAAAGTCAAATTCTGAGGGGATTGCAGTGAGATAGTGGCAATCATCATCATTCAGGATTAGCAGGAGACTGCTGTGTTTTTTTCTTTTCCTTTTCTCCCCACACTGCTTTAATTTCAGACTCAGAAGCTTCAGCCGTTTGATTTCCCCATGCACAAACACAGACGTTTGGTTATTTCTAACTGCAGAAAATTGCTCCTAGAGAACTTGGTTAAAACCATGCATATCAAAACTCTCATACAAATAAGAAACAGGAATAATCTATTTGGCTCAGCATCCTGATTCTGCTCAGAGTTTTGGAGTACAAATCCATTGTTTTTAATGTGATTCAGAGGGGCTGCTCCTAGCCAAGGCCTGCTGCACAGATGGCCTGGACCTGTGATCTTCTTAAACTTCATTGGCTCCTTTCCTGCAAGAATATAGTGTAACTATAATATCACTGGTTCAGGTGATCTGTAGCTCTGTAATAAGTATAATGAACTCGGCATTCTAGCATTATCTAATGAGACTGAATTACATTTTTAATCGTGCTTACAGTCATCAGTTTATACTGTAGACTCCTGACACATTATATCTGTGGAATGCAAATACATTTTTTTCACGTAGAGTTGTTGATATTAATGAGGTTTATGCATTTCTGTGAAGCATAGCCATGTGAAAATGTATCACCTGATGTATAACATTAAGGGTCTCCTTTAATTTGATGCAAGAGATGATCACTGAGAAAAGATCTTGATGTCTCACCAGCAACACTTTCTGGTCTGTGTACTTAACACAGTGAAGGATTTTGCTTTCTTGCTTGAAATTATTTTGTTATGGTTTTGGCAGAACTTACAGAAAATGTTAAAAATAAAATAACATTAATATGATGTATTAAAAGTATATGACTATTACTATCAATATTTAATTAATATAATATTGGTGTTTGCATTACTAGTATTACTATTTACACAATATAGTACTAAATACATGCATATATACATATATACACATAAGAAATCCTAACTTCTCTGAAACAACTGTAATGAAGTTTAAAAAAATATTTAAAAATTATATTACAGAATATAGCTGGAGAAAAGGCAGAAAAAAGATGTCTGCTTCTAATATACATGTGCATAATAAAGAAGAAGGCTGGTATAAATGTCAAAAAAACTTCTCTCAAGTATCTTCCTAAAAAAAAACATAGTGCAATCTGTAACTAGCAAAATCACCCAAATTAGTATGAACTTTCAACAGAGGTATCGAGAAGTGTGCAAGAAATAGTACTATTAACCAAATAAAAAGAACTGAAGGGTCTTCGCACTTCTATGTTTTCCATTATCCATTTTCTATAATATACATTGGTAATTTATTAGACATACCAGGAAGATTTATTGCACATTTTGATTAATATAGTCTAAATTTAGATTTTAATATAACTATCAGAATCAAAAACTTTTGCAGTCTGTATGAGTTGGGATTTTTTTTTTGAGCTTTAAAGACGGCACAGTACTAATATTGACCTTCAGCTAGAATTCGAACTTGTTTCAAGTCGATAAATCAATAATCAATTCTCCAAACAAGTAACGGTTTTAAAATAGAGGGAGGTAGATTTAGATTAGGTATTAGGAAAAAAGTTTTTTACACTGAGGGTTGTAGAACACTGGAACAGGTTGCGCAGAGAGGTGGTGGATGCCCCATCCCTGGACATGTTCAAAGCCAGGCTGGATGAGGCTCTGAATAACCTGATCTAGTTGGGGATGTTCCTGCTCCTTGCAGGGGGGTTGGACTAGATGACCTTTGAAGGTCCCTTCCAACCCCAACCGTTCTATGATTTTATGATATTGAATAAAAGAGTTAGCACTGTTCACTTTCATTTTCTATATTACTGCAGGACCTCAAACTCAAATGCATAGCTACTGCAAGCTAAGCACCTGCATTCCACTATATCTTGAGTGAAGACTAATGCCTGGCAACTACCTCCCACTTAGTTCTATTCTGAGCTACAGCTTAAACTCATGGACCAGATGATGCTTTAAATTATATCAAATATGAAATCTCTTTTGAATAATTGCCAGGCAGATTTATGATCTAATGAAAAAAAACTATAATCAATCTACAGGTCTCATTGTATAGATTAAGAAAAAAATTAAGAAAATGGAAGCAGTCTTTTTTAAACTTAGAGGACTCTATGAAGAGATCTGACAATTCAACTGTCAATCAATATGTCAAAATTCTGTCAAAATAAAATGATTTTACAAATAATTCTTAATTATTGATTTATGAATCATAATTAATAATCAAGTATGAAAATTTCAGATGTGCTTTGGACCAAAAGGAAATTTGTGGAGGTTCAAGAAGTAGTCCCTCTAAGGTTTCAAACTACTGAAACCTTATCAAGCTCTTGCTTGTACTACTGCAGTAAACGCATAACAGCCATGTAGCGGTCTAGTATGCCTTGTAATTCTATGAAAGGTTGACTGTCCTGTCCTTTGTTGGCTTATCCAGGGATCTTTTCAGGTTGAACACTGCAGCCCAGGGGGCATTAACTGAGTCAAGACAAGACCACTGCAATTTTTTTTCACATCCAATGACTACTGAAGCAGGATGTTAAAGCATAACATAAATATAATGTTGTCATAAATTATTATGTGGAAGTTACTGTCAGAGCCCCATTCTGCTGCTTTATCAGATAGGTGAATGCAGATAATCAAACCTGAACAGTGTGCACAGATTGTACAAAATTCTCCCACTGTTTTGCAGTGCTCTGGCAAGGGAAACAGATCATAAACTATGTCTAACTAGACAGTTACAGAGGGATTACTGTTGCTTTGGTCTATGGAAGCACAGCAGCTGTAACGTACAGCAAACTGCTTTCAAATCATTCCAAATGAAGGGAATGATTCTGTACTTTCTAACACCTGTTTTACATTGTCTGTTTCTTCACTGAATGCAACTGAATTCAGTGGATGAGTAATTGCAATAGAATGTAGTTTTGTATGATTTTGCAATTCTTTAATAAAACATCTCAAACA
Organism: Chlamydotis macqueenii; assembly: GCF_036417535.1. Lineage (NCBI taxonomy): Eukaryota > Metazoa > Chordata > Aves > Otidiformes > Otididae > Chlamydotis > Chlamydotis macqueenii. The sequence continues at coordinate 29,142,864 of NC_141558.1, forward strand.
TTTTTATTTGCATAGGATAATATCTGAGAATATTCTGAGACTAAATGGGCAGTTTCATACCATCATACGATTGTGATATCACACTCTCTCTTTTTCATAAGAAAACTACATGTTTTCTCATATATGCACAGCGTATTTTATACGTATGTATTTAAAATATGTGTCCCCACAAAAAGGTTCACCCAGGTATGGGCTAGTAGTCTAACTGGGAGACTTAAGATACATAATGATTTCCATCTCATCTTAGTTAAAACACTAACATACTACAATCCTGACCAAGGTCCTGCGAGGTCCTGCACCTGGGTCAGGGCAATCCTAGGCACAAATACAGGCTGGGCGGGGAATGGATTGAGAGCAGCCCTGAGGAGAAGGACTTGGGAGTGCTGGTGGACGAGAAGCTCAACATGAGCAGGCAATGCGCCCTTGCGGCCCAGAAGGCCAACCGCATCCTGGGCTGCATCAAGAGAAGCGTGGCCAGCAGGTCGAGGGAGGTGATTCTGCCCCTCTACTCTGCCCTGGTGAGACCCCACCTGGACTACTGTGTCCAGTTCTGGAGCCCCTAACACAAGAAGGACATGGACCATTTGGAGAAGGTCCAGAGGAGGGCCACGAAGATGATAAAAGGGCTGGAGCACCTCTCTTATGAGGACAGGCTGAGAGAGTTGGGGCTGTTCAGCCTGGAGAAGAGGAGGCTCCGGGGAGACCTGATAGCGGCCTTCCAGTACCTCAAGGGAGCCTACAAGAAAGATGGGGAAAGGCTGTTTAGTAGGGCCTGTTGTGATAGGATGAGAGGTAATGGTTTTAAAATAGAGGGAGGTAGATTTAGATTAGAAATTAGGAAAAAATTTTTTACAATGCGAGTTATAGAACACTGGAACAGGTTGTCCAGAAAGGTGGTGGAGGCCCCATCTCTGGAAACGTTCAAGGCCAGGCTGGATGAGGCTCTGAGCAACCTGATCTAGTCAGGGATGTCCCTGCTTCTTGCAGGGGGGTTGGACTAGATGACCTTTGAAGGTCCCTTCCAACCATAACCATTCTATGATTCTATGATTCTATATCACTCAATTATCTCTTTCTTGTGGATACCAAGGCCCACATATATATATGCGTACTTTCCGCTTAATCTTTTATCTTTACTTTATTTAGAAGATCATTCTTCTGGTACAGAACCTTCATTTCTTTCTGAAAACTCCCTGTTTGAATACATGTAAAGTTTAATTACAGAAAACTCTTTATGTTGAAAAGGAATATGAAGATATAATGACATTTCACATTCTCAATATTAAAATACTATTAAGTCTAGAAATACAAACTATTGGAGCAATTCTAGCAGCAGAAATAACACTATTGATGTAATCAGCTCTTGCTGTAGGTATTTGTAAACAATCTTTAATTTCCATTTCAGTGTACCAATCTTATCTTCTCTGCAGAGGAACAAGCTATTGTAAACAATTAATGATACTAAAGCTAGCATGACATTAATTATTCTGAAGCATGTCTGGAGATTTCAGAAATAATATATTACTTTTTTTTTCAATTTCTGATTTAAAATACATTTTTTTTCTGTATGTAGTTTCGTTCCTAGTCCCCTGTTGTTGATTTTTATGTCTCAGAAAACAGCTATCATAAACAGCTTTAAAATCCAATGTTCTAAAAAGGTGACACTTTTAAACTGTTTAACTGATTTTGCTGTTTACCTGTTTCTTAGATGTGACAAGTCTGAAGTATGCCCGTCGCATTCTTTAATGAAGAAACAGGAAATTATTTAAAAATAAGTAATAAACAAAGCTATCACAGAACTGAAAGGAGTTGTTTTGCTGTGTGTAGGCAGTAGGACGACATGTCTGCCAGCCAGCTATTTATAGTTTAGCTTTCCTCCTGACTGTTCAGGTTTGCCTTCCTACACTGTTAGATGAATCCCCTAACCTTTGCAAAGGACAGTACTCGGAGAGTCATAAAAACAATTTCCTGCTGTATGTTTGCACTGAAACAGTTTGCAGTGCTTGAACGTGGATGAATTCATCCAAAGTGTTTCAGTGCATATATCTGTTACCTGGTTTACTACCCATGTCTGCAGATCCTTACCCTCTAATTTATATCCAGGCAGATACTTCTTCTGTCCTTGATCTATGGGCTTGTAACATCAGAGAACTGTAGATGTGTACAAGGAAGGAGAGGCAGAGATGAGCTGTTATGAACTGACCACAACCCTCACTCCTCATCCCCCTGTGCTTCTTTGGGGGAGGAGATGGAGTTGGAAATGAAGTGGAGTCTGGGGAAAAAGTAAGGAATTGCCACTGCCCTCCCTCTGTTCACAGAGCCAGTCATCTCAACATGGAAGGTAATCATACTAGTCAAGCAGAGTTTCCCCTTGGCATATCCATGCTGGTTGTTCCCATGGACCTGCTTGTCCTTCATCTGTTTCTTTCACCCAGATCTTCCTTGGTCTTTTTGAAGATGACCATGATATGACATTTGTCTTTTTCCTGTCATCAGAGACCTCCTCTGATTGCTCTAGTCTTTCAGACGCGATAGAGAGTGGTCTTGTGACCACAGACAGTAGCACATGCTTGTATGCATCCCATCTGGACCCATGTTACTTTATATGTCTGGTTTACTTAAATAGTCCATAACTTTATCTTGCTCTACTGTTGGTAGTGTTTCTCTCCACCAACCACTGCCACTAGGCACAGAGATGTAGGAGGTCTGAGAACTTCTGATTAATGAAGAAATCTATTGGGTATTATGGCATTGCTTCCCAAGATGTCACAGATGTTCTTTTAAATATATCACTGCCTTGAGGGTAAGGCTGTAATCTGTTCTCCTGAAGTGCGTTCTCAAGCTGTGGCACCAACCAGGGAAATCAGTAAAGGATGACTACGAAGGAAATTCAAACTTCTGCTGATAGTGTGCTAAGTCTCTTATTACCCTGGGTGGTGGAATCATACATAATTGGTGCTTATCAGACCTTCCAGTCTAGAACTATTATGACTTTGTTTATTGATATTTCTATCCAAAATGGTGTATAATAGGCAGAATGACAATCAGGTTCAAACAGACTCAAAATACCTTAATAAGCACATACAGAGAAACAGTAACTTCTCTTAATAATTCCTGAAAGACCCTACGGTTTCCTAATCAATCTTTAAGGAAGACTGAAACAATTTGCTCCCTTAAAGACAGAGTAAGGCTACCCCTTATAGTACCCCTATACAAAATATCATTAAAGAACAAAAGGAAAAGCAGTAAAGATAGGGAGGTAATTCCCCTCTCATTTTTGGAGAAGAAAGCTTCAACTTTTTGAGACTAAAAGGCAGAGAACATGTTGAGGGCACTCTGACTGCAAGCAATACCAAACAATATAGAGACAAAAAATAAATATGTGGAAAAAATGCATGGACGTATGAGAGCTGATTAGAAAACTGCAGTATAGGAAATCCTCAGAGGATTCAGTATTTCACCCTGAGGACTTCACAGATCATATCAAACTTCACTCATAAAGAAAGGAAGAAGAATCTAGCCTGGAAATTAATAGTGTACCATGAGCCGAGTCCACTAACACAGAACTCCTGTGTCAACAATTTCTGTCACTGGCATATAGAAGTTCCTGTTAGACAGAAACTGAAGCAGTCTAGGGTCTGAAGTCACTGGTCTCTACAACTTCCACAATATTGGAAGGTAGGAGAGCCAACAGCAGAGTGAACTACTCCAGGGAGAGAAGGAGCTCATCTAAAACAAGACAATGTATTATTAGGCAGATACTGCAGATGTCACAAGGGTCATTATCAGACTTGACTCCAAGAGTGATCAGTACATTTGCCAGAAAAAGTTGAGTCTCAGCTGGAGCAGAAATCTCCCTTGAAGTGAACTGCAGGATGAAGGTCAGAAACACACCTTTTCTGTTTTGTAGATGATGAAGGTTTTACAATAGAAGCCTGACTGCCTGGGTCAAAGCTGATGAGAAAGAAACTTCCTGGAGTGGTTTCCTACTGTTGGCATTGAAAAGCCCACATAAAGAGAACTTGGACAGATGGTTCTCCATTCCCTGACAAAAAGGAAAAGTACAGCCTTTATAGACTGTATGTGGCTTATAGCCAACAGACTAGAGAAGCCAAGGAAAATTAAACTTGTCCAAAGATACAAAAAAAAAAAAAAAATTAAGCTAAATGAAACACTAAGATCAAAATGAACACAAAAATCACAATGGAGCAAAGAAGATCAAGTGAAATAAAAGGCTGAGGTAATCTCAAACAGAAAGCAATGACCTGCAAAAAAGTTTCAAGGAAAACTAGAGAGGCAGCTGAGAGTCAAGGACATATTTTTACCTTTTGGGGAAGTTATGTGAACATATGCTTTACAAGTACTAACAGACATTAAGCATCACCAGCTTGAGCACTAGCACATGTCCCACATCTAAATAACAAGCATGGAGGATAACATTTCAGCTATTAATCCTGCATTAAGAATAGAATAATCTATTGAACTGCAAAATCCTTAAAGAATGTAAGCTCATCTTGATATGACAATCTAACACATATATAGGCAAGTGAAGAGCTATTTACTATCTCAAACTTCCTTGTCACATACACATTGTTATGTACAACCCTCAAACAAATTGTTTCTTTACCTGCTCCTAAATACACTCTGTGGATTGAACTTCTCAAAGTTTTCACTATAAATTCTTTGGGGGATCCCCAGAAATATTTCACTTAGCTTGTAGAACACAGGTCATTAAATATTGAAAATACTGTTTTCTTGTTTCTTATTAGTATAGAACATTTCTTGAAGACACATTTCTACAGTAAATAAAATTTTATATGTAACTAAGAGGATACAATATTCCAAATTAATAGTTAGAGTATGAACATTTGAATTAAGGGAAAAGTTACATAACTACAATTTGATGGGGGTTTTTTTTGTAATGCCAGTATGTGGTATTTAGAAGTATACTTTTGGCTAAGTATTTTGCAACCCTAAATGCATCTACTCACAACAGTATTGTCACTTCATCAATTACTGTACAATTTATTATAAGGTGAAAGCAATCTAGAAATGCTGCATTACAGTAGCAGCATCAAAACAACATTTTGCTTGAAATTACTGTATTTGCCTCATTATAAGATGACCTTCACTTACTGAAGAACAGAACAGAAATAAAAATGTTAAAACAATTGTCACAGGGTGAAGTTTACCCAAAAGTATGGCTTAAAAAATGAAATCTGGACTACATATGTCCAGCTCTGACTATTGATTCTGCTATGCACTGGGAAAACAAACAAACAAACAAACTAGATCAACTTTGTTACACTTCTGGGGTGACACCTATCCAAAGATCCCTGTACAGATAAATGAGACCTGGACTACACCAACCGAGCACTAAAAGTTTTGCTTATTCCATTATGTATAGAAAACAAATAGAGACTTACAGATAATCTTTGTTATGTAATGCTGAACAACTTTACATTCTGGTAACACACTTGGGACATGAGACTAGGGAGTGAAATAAGCCAGGTAGCAACACTGGTTAGCTTTAGATAAACAGAAAGCCAGAGATTGACTTGGGGCTATGTGACTAGCAAGACCACTGGCACCTTACGCAAACAATTTAATTTTCAAATTTATACATAGTTATGAAAATAGCCCCTTGGGTGCAGAGCAGGACTCTGTACTCAGAAACCTGACAGGCTGGTTGAGCCAGCTGGGAACTGGTCTGCAGAGGGGACATGCTGCCAGAGCTGGAGTGAGCATCCCCGGGGGTGTACAGTGCCAGACTCAAATGAATTACAGTGGCTGGGACTTTGATCGGTGTGACTGTGAAGAGTGTTAGTGTCACAGACTAGAACAGAAATAACTATTTATACTCATGTAGCTTTGAAAATTAATATTTTTATTAGAAACCACTTAAGTGTTGTGCATCTGTTATTGAGACTACTCTACCCCAAATTCCTTCATACCAACTCAGTAATTATCCACTTCTCTCCAATGCTCTGCATGACACTATGTGTACTCCTCTTACCACTTTCACCTTCTTCCCTAACTCTGTGCAAGCCCTATTGCATATTAATTCTCACCCCTGCATATGCCCTTCCCCTAGCTGTGTACATGGCCCCACAAATTCAAGTTCCTGCACCATAACTCCCATTCATTAATGCAGTTCCACAGGTTATCTCTCTCTTGGTCCATTTTTATGCATACATGTCTTTGCCAACACAGAATGCAAGCACAGAGCCTCTTTGGTTATGGAACCTCATGCAGTTACACCTTTCACATCTTAGCAGAAGTAGCACCTGAGGTAACAGGTACCTCCTCTAAATTTGATCATATTTGCTTCTTAACTCTGTCTAGTCAAGACAAACAGGAATGCCGATAATAACTTCAGGCCAGAATGCTGTTTCTGTTTACTTTACTTTCCAAAGTCCCAGGCACCAACAAAACTCTGTAAGGGACCATATTCATCCTTTAGATGCCTAGAAAAGCTTTAAGTATTTTTTTTTTTTGCATAGTTTAAATCTCTTCAGTTATATCCTGTTCAATATGCCACTCTCAAAATAACAAATATCTTAAATAAAAATAAATAATAAAAAAATACCTGGTTTATTGCATAATGATGAGGCAAGCCACCAAAAAATATGGATCCTGTTTCAAGCTGATATGAACTGGACCAGAAATTGCTAGGCATACTTGTCTTTGCAGATATCCCCAGGACTGACATTTCTGCTTCACATGGTACCATGCCTTGCCTGCAGAAATTAGAAATAGGCACATTTTACTACCGTATATAATTTATATTACTGTCTATCTGACAAATTAATTAGGCTGTTACTAAACCAATGAGGAAAGAAAATCAAGTAAATAGCTGTTTTTATATTAAAGACTATAAACATAAAAGAAGCTTTTTAACAAACTGTACGTTGACATGTCTTTGGGGTTTGAACTTTTAAATGAAACCATACTATAAATCTAAGCAGTGCAATTGCTAAAAAAGCCAAAACACATAATAATGACTGAATTAAAAAGTCAGACAATTTTAAACAAGAAGGTTTTGTAATTTGAAAAAACCCCATCCATTTACTTAAAATATTTTAAATATTCCTCTGTTTCGTAACAAAAAAAGACAATCCAGAAAAACAATTTAAAATGAACTGCATTTTAGAGAGTGCAGACCTAGTATAATCTGTAATACTTACCTTCAAAAGCGTTATTCCTAAACCTGAAGGCAGTAACATTAGGCCCTGAAATTAATACATACATTCCCTCTTCCCTCCACCTGACCACATACTTTCTTAAGTGGCGCTCTTAAGAGCATACATACATTTTTAAAAATAAAGAAGGTGAAAAGTAAACAATTTGGTTTTCCTCAATTTTTTTTTATTGATGCAAAGCTCATTTACATTCCGATAACAAACTGGCAGCAAGCACTCTGTCCTCATGAAAGAAAAAACAGTGAAGAAACATCAGAACTAAACAAGAATCTCACACAGGAATTTATTTCAGCCTATCCTTCTCTCTGTACATGAAACAAATCAGAGTTCAATCAGTCGTTTGTTTAAAAATACTCAAGCACCTTTGTAATACAGGTGCCACAAAAAATCTATGTGAAAATAGCATATAGCAAACAAAATTGTAAAAGTAACAGCCTGTAATTTAGATAGGGTGTTGTCGCCGTGCGACAACGGACCGACCCACCCTGACAGACCTATCATAGGCTGCTACAGGTGAAGCATGAATTCAGTTTATCTTTGACAATGCAAAATTATCTTCTGAAACTTACCAGTTACAAAAAGAGCATGGAAAGTGTTCTTCACTGTCTTCCGTCAGATAATGATGCATAAAGGATTTCTCACATACTATTTGATAAGGTCTTCTATAATTTTTTAATTGAGAGGATGGAGACTTAACATCAGAAATATTTGCAAAAAGTTCTCTGTTTTTGTTTTCTGTATAATTCTGGTTTTGTGATGCCTTCAGAAAAGCCTTTTAACAGATAGGACTAGAGATGTTTTTGTGAGCAAAATTGCCTGTCCGTCCTACGTTAAATAACTTCAGATGAAGAACACGAAGTTTTGTTGTTAAAATCAACATTAAAGAAGATAAATAAATTAGCGTTTTTATTCTGTGGACTAAAAAGAAAAAACCTCTTAAGGGATCAGTTCGGGGGATTTTTTTTGTTTTCCCTTAATTTTTACAAAGTTTTTTTTGAAACTTCCTTATTAATAGCTAACATGAATGAGAAAAAGCAGAAAATTGTACCCAGTACTGCAATCAAAGAAAGGAATGTTTTCCTACCACGTTTTGAAGATATTATGTAATGATTGTATGTCTAAGCACATACACAACATTCTGCAGCACACCATTTTCCTTATTTGCTTACAAAGGAAGTTTGCTGATAATGTGTGTAACTCACACATGTAATCTCAGTAGCTCTGTTTGCAATAATCAAGCAGTTTTTCCTAAGGCTTGAACTCAGTGTGACATCTTGGATATATTCCTTCTACAGCAGAAAGCTTTGGTGAAAGTTCTAAGGAAAAAACGATTGATTTTTAAATACCTACAATTTCTTCTCTTTCTTATAAAAGGATATAACACTTATGAATGAAACATTAATAGGATAGCAGTATTTCTGAAATATTTTACATCAGACTTGTTTTAATGCAACATAATTCTTAAGATTGGAGTGGAAGCAAATCAGGAGGGGAACTGACAGGCATTTTTTATTTTTTAATACTAATTAACAGATGTGCTAAATTAAGGGAAGCTGCCCAAATGACTTTTTTTTTAATTATTATTTTTAAATTACTATTTCTTCTATGCATTTTGAGATGCTAATGCTGTAATGGGTTACATGACCATCTATATACTTCTATTACACAAGCACTCTATTTATAAATGTAGTTCTTTTCATGTTAGCTTTAGACATATTTGTTAGCTTGTCCTTAATATCTTACATGATGGATATGCAGAGGTATTTTTGTGTGCATATATAAAAATGTTTTGAAATTAATTCCCAGTACTTTATGGGAGAAAACAAGTTAACGCAATCCAATAGCATGAATTGCCTTCACCCTAAGCTTGTTTGAATGTCAGCCATGCACCTTTGATTGTGCTTGATTGAATCTAGCAGGATCTGGCCAAATTAGAATAACAACCTTAAACCATTATTGTTTAGCATTTGCTGATGATACAATCACCAGGTCATATATGCACTCTATGAAATTTCCATTAGGCTTTTAAAATGCTTTTTCTACAATCAGCACACTGGGTGCTTTAAAGGTCAAGCAAGAAGACAGAGCTTTTTGCGTAATTACAAATGTGGAAATGCATACAGCAACTCTCAAGCACTTTTGCTGGGTAAGCTACGAGTAATTGTGCCTCAGTCCAACCCAGCAGTAACAGTTCATAGATTCCTCATTTGTACTCACATAAATGTAATGATTAAATACTGGCCTATTAATTATAACCTGAAGATGAGTTCTGTCTAAATGGTATTAAATCCATTGCCCAATGCCTCGCAGGTTGGCAGGATAGAAAGGTCAGATAATAATTTGATAACTGTTGGGATAACAGAACCTAAACATGATAATGTCTGCATGAAATCCAAATCCTTTTACATAATGTCCTTACTTGCTGACATTTATTAGTTATGATTAAATTATACATTTGAGATTGTCCTAAAACAGTAAACAGGTAACACACAAATGATGGAAGAGGATGTCCAGATCAAGTGTCTGCCATGCTGTGCAGCCTTGCTGGGAATAAACCCTCTTTAATATGTTTTTTTTCTGATAAGAAAGGGAAATCTCTTGTTCTAGAAACAACATTGAAACTTGCACTCATCTCTAGCAATATCACTTTGAACATCATCATGCTAAACAACAATAAATAATTCACTAATTACCCTTGAACTACTTAGGATATAATGTTAGCTTTCAGTCTGTTAAACAAAAACAGCAGTAGGTTTGCAAACAGCTATATCAAATATGAGTTGTGAACTATATGAATTAAAGAGTTTTATTGTCACGTATTCTAAAAAACAATCCCTAAGTTCCCTGATATTATTGAAGGCAATTGATTGATTAAAGATGAGAAACATATTTCATTTTCCCTGTGTTTAATTTTTATTTTACAGATTTCTTAGCCTAAAAAAATCAAAATCAACTTATGTTTCCCTCTATTTTCTCTCAGTATCTAGTAGATTGCACTTTCTAGTTTCATACTCAAACTGCTTCTTGCAGTAGAATGTTTATTTTTGCAAAATTGCAACAAAAAAAAACCAGACCCAGGCTTTGCAAGGGTGCTTGAGACAACTTTAAGATCAGAACATCTGGACCTCTCTGCTCAGAGAGGTTGTGCAGGTTTCACCCTAGGAGCTTTTCAAAACCCAAAAAGCAACCCCTTAGCTGGCCCTGCTTCGAGCAGCAGGTTGGACTAGAAACCTCCTGAGGTCCCTTGCAGCCTAAATTATCCTACAATTCTACAATCCTGTAACACTTTTTTATGTGGGAGATCTATGTAGCAAAAAAACCCCAGCATCACAGTAATAACATCTAGAGAACAAGGCAGAACCTCATATTACCTGCAGTAGACTTACTTAGACAGAAAATATACCAGTTACTCTCAGAGTCATTTGATTTTCACTCTGCAGTAAGATGCATCATTTTAGACTGCTCACACCTGTTGGTGCTGACTGCCCTACTGAGACACCAGGTAGCACACACTTTCATGTTGCAGACAAACTAATGAGTCAACAACATATTTCTTCTCATTCCTTCTGACAGCAGACTCATATTTCCTGGACCTGGAGCTGATTTCTTACTCTGATTTTAAAGAGTAATTTAACTAAATAAATAAGAGCAAAGCTGCTAATGACAAGGCATCATGTAAATTGCTCTGAGAATACAGAAGGCAAAAATAATCTTTGTTTCATATTCTATAATAAAAAAATATGCTATCCCTTTATTCTTTTCACTGAGGTTACACTTACATTACTAGACTAAAAAGGTCCACAACATGAGTTCAGGTCCTGACACATAATAATCCATATTTTCATGAAGTTATCACAGTTCCTGTTACAGGCTGCCACCCAGACTAGCTACCACCTCCAGTTCTGAATCTGGAAAAGTTCACTGCTCAGTGCAATTCAGGAATAATTCCTAGTTTAAATGCTGCCAACTTATTTTGCAGTAAGTATTTTTATAGACATGATCTGGGACCTGCCAGTTGGCCTCAGGTCCAGAGAACAGTCTTCCGATTTCAATTTATTTACTGCTATATATTTAGCTAGAGAAAAAACAATAATCTATGCCTCTGGCCATTTCTGTCTTGGCAGCTGGGAGAGCTTCAAGTTTCCTGCTGCTCACATTGTAATAACTTTAAATGCTATTTACAGAAATTAAACTTAGAAAACAATATGCACTTATTTCAAGTTGATGTACATGAAAATAAAATGTTGTTTAGTCAACAGCTTGGCTCAATGAGAGTACGATATTCAAGAATTCAGACAGTGGCAAGTTGAGAGCTGGATCTAGACTTGCAATGCTGACACTTTATTTCAAGTGCAACTGAAAGACTACGTAGAATAAGAAGATAGTTACGCGGTGAGAACTCATACTGACATGAACTCTACAGGCCAATATTATTTCTGGTCTCTCTACACTGCCTGTGTTCTCCTTAATACAGTTTCTACATTTATGACATGGGGCTAAGGTAGCCACAGAGTATTTGACCCATCCTTTGATGTTCCCCAGAAAATAATACAGAACAAAGTTTTAGGAATGTTGTCTGTTATTAGAGTCTTACTCTACTCTTTTTATGTTTCTGTCCCTGTGATAAGTTGTTTCAGAAGTTAAAGCAGAACAATTTCATTCTTAGAAGTGAGACTAATGAGCTCTTTTGAGATCCAAAGTAAAAGAAAGTAGCAATGACAGAAACATTTTTAGTATTTATTTGGTTAAATAATGTGAGCAATAATAGATCACTATACATTACAGATTGGTCTCTTTGATGATTCTAAATTTTAACTTCTGAACATCTCCTTTGATGGCAGAATTCTGAAAAGACATAAAATGTGATTTGTACCCAAGATGTGGAATGACTACCTAATTAAGCTTTTATCTTAAAGAGGCTGTAAAACAACAGTTTGTATCAAACTAATTGGTGATATTAAGTTACTATTAACCGTTATTATGATCAATTTAGTAAAATTAAATCCATTGCATTCAATTAAATTGTTAGAAAAAGGCACTTGTTTATTCTCTGTCGACTCATATTAAGTTTATGAAAAACAGTCACCTTGGTGGAATATAAAAAACATGCACATATATTGAGCTTTGATTTCCTGATGGTTTTTCATTTTTTTTTACATTGCATTGAAGCAAGATAAAATAATACTATTTAGCTACAAACAAATGCAATTAATCTTTTATTAGATTTGATCAGTGCAGGTTTTTTTTTTGTATACTGAGACAGATATGCAATAAGAAAGTCTACTTTCATTATTCTCAATTTCTGGAAACGATCTCGAAATACTGATGTCAGCTTTCTCTGTCATCATTTCTAAGTTTTGTCTGTTTCCACTATTCCTTCTTTCTCTGTTGAATCTTAGTTCTTGTTGAATGAATAAAGCACTTGTTGTAGAGACTTCAGAACAGCAAAGGGTATTCTGACATGCCTGGTAATGCAGAACTTGAGATCTTTACTATCCAATGTTCAAAATGAGTGTGCTCATGTCACATCAGCAGTGTAAAAGTATGATTTTTTTTTTTTCTGAAAAAAAGAGAAAAAAGCTTGTTTCTGAAAGAAAGGTAAATTGCTCATTCTAAGAACACATACTTTATGCTAACATTCTGGAGAGATTCTGAAAGTCAATGGAGTAAATATGAAAGTGAGCATGTACTGTAGATATGGTGGAGCCTGGATCATCTCACTGGCACTTCTTATGCATCTATAGGTGTGGTTTGACTAGCAATTTAGACAAAAGGATAAGTTCCAGCCTTTTTTCCATGTGCATTCATATGTTCCTCCTCCCTTCTTTGCACAGTAATTTGCATTAAGGAAATCATTCAGCTGAAAATACACAAAAAAAGTATATGTTTTTAACGGGATCAGTTCTCTGAATAAGCTCTGGCCACCTGAGCCACTAGCCAGACAAAAAAAAAAAAAAGAAGAGAGGGAGAACAAAGCAGCCTAAACATAGAAAAAAACCCCTCCCAGTCTACCTGAGGCCAAAAGCCTCCCTTTAAAGGGACTCCGCATTGTCCCCCTTCTGTTAAAATTATAGAATCATAGAATCATAGAATGGTTAGGGTTGGAAGGGACCTTCTTCAAAGGTCATCTAGTCCAACCCCCCTGCAAGGAGCAGGGACATCCCCCACTAGATCAGGTTATTCAGAGCCTCATCCAACCTGGCCTTGAATGTTTTCAGGGATGGGGCATCCACCACCTCTCTGTGCAACCTGTTCCAGTGTTCTATAACTCGCATTGTAAAAAATTTTTTCCTAATATCCAATCTAAATCTACCTCCCTCTATCTTAAAACCATTACTCCTTGTCCTATCGCAACAGACCCTACTGAACAGCCTCTCCCCATCTTTCTTGTAGGTCCCCTTGAGGTACTGGAAGACCGCTATCAGGTCTCCCTGGAGCCTCCTCTTCTCCAGGCTGAACAGCCCCAACTCTCTCAACCTGTCCTCATAGGAGAGGTGCTCCAGCCCTTTTATCATCTTTGTGGCCCTCCTCTGGACCTTCTCCAAATGGTCCATGTCCTTCTTATGTTGGGAGCTCCAGAACTGGACACAGTACTCCAGGTGGGGTCTCACCAGGGCAGAGTAGAGGGGGAGAATCACCTCCCTCGACCTGCTGGCTACGCTTCTCTTGATGCAGCCCAGGATGCGGTTGGCCTTCTGGGCCACAAGGGTGCATTGTCAGCTCATGTTGTGCTTCTCATCCACCAGCACTCTCAAGTCCTTCTCCTCGGGGTTGGTCTCAATCCATGCTCCGCTCAGCCTGTATTTGTGCCTGGGATGGCCACGACCCAGGTGCAGGACCTTGCACTTGGCCTGGCTGAACATCATGAGGTTGGTAGTTCTCCAATAAGACATAAAAGGAGTCCCCTCTTTAATGACAGACTTTGTTTAGAGCAGAAGATAACCAGATTTTTAAAAGGTAACTTTATACATAAAGGAATAAGTTTAATAGATTAAATGAAAGGCTTGAAAGCAAATTTATTCTCTAACTTGAATAAATTCTTTACTATATACTCTTGGTCCCAAATGAAGTCTCCTTCCTTCCATGAGCTTTCAAGGCTCACCTTAGTGCTTGCTTCCTACAGCAGGCAGACTGTGCTTTCTTTTTCAGGATTTTCCCAGTCTGCGCTGTTGCCGCAGACTCTGCAAGCTCCATCTTGTCCTTCAGGGAGACAAAGCTTATTTGCTTTCAGAAGAGGAGCAATCTCCCTGCCTCCAGATGACTCTGTCTGAAAAGGAATCATGTGGGATAAAGCAGAAAGATGGCTTTCTTCTTACTAAGTAGGAGATACAGTGTACAGTATTCATACAGCTCTGTCTGAAAAAATAAGACAGCTATACTGCTTGTCCTGCTCTCTGCGCATCCCTCCTTCTTCACCGACAAAATGATGGCTTGCATCACCTTTCAGATACACATGATGCCTTGTATCTGCCTCAGTAAAATGATTTTCCTAAAAAATATGCCTTCAGGCTTCTGGATGCAATGTGCAGTGCCTAACAGCATTTTTCTCACAGTACAGAACTGGCTAATTATTTTTGTTTCTCAGTTCTCTGGGACATCTCTCAAATAGCAGAGGTTGAGTTTTACGGTGAAAGGATATCTAGCAGGTAAAAAAATCTTTGAGGTGAGAGTGAATTACATGTCTCAGATGCCTGCCACTGCTTGTTCATATAGTCAGGGTCACATACCTGAGACATAGGGTTAGCAGGGTCAGAAAGAAATCTTTAATCAGCTTTTATTTTCAGCTTTTCACTGAAGTACTACTGGCTAAGGTTAGACAGCTGCAATCATTCCAATATATAAACTCCTCACCAATACTGTGGGTTTAGGAAGAGGTGATCACAGTGGAATGTATCTTCGGAAAATATTTAAGAAATGGACAGGTTTGATTTAACTGAGGTCTGTGGTTTCTGAAAAAAAATACTGGTCATTTATGACATAGAGGAGGTCAGCCTAGTAATCTCTTGGTGGTCAGATGAGTGGTCCATTCTGGTCTGAACCTCTAAACCCAAGAAGTTTTAGAAATTTTACCTTAGACAAAATTGGTAACCTATGGTATCTTATTCTGTAGTGTTCAAATGATGCAACATGCTCATCCATAGAGGGGAAAAAAAGTTATGTAAAATATTCTCTAAATCCTACACTGTTTCTTTTCCTCAAGCTCCCTTTGTGATGGCTGGCGCAGTTACTCTAAAATAATATGTATATATAGTGTAAAATTATTGACATCATGTGAAAACATGAGAAATTAAAATGACTTTGTTTAGGAAGTTAAAGGGCTTAGCACGTTTAGGTGTATAAAATGAACTACTAGATTTTGTTTATTGTATATTGTATATTAGGTCTGCTTTCTAAATAACAAAAAACATTCAGAAATAGAATATTGCTATGTTCTATTACTTTTTATAAGAAAAAAATATTTCAAATGTATAAAATATGTCAGCCAATGTTGTAACTACTTTATTTTAAAAATTATTGATTTGGGCTATTCTGAGAATAAAATTAAAACAATTTGGGAAATTAATAACGTGAATAATGGAGTTAAGAGTTACTGTGTAGATCACATGGGATAGAACAGGATTTAAATAATCTTAGACACAGAATGAGCTAACGACATGTCCTGAGGCAAAGCCTCTGGCAAAGACATAAATTGTTGAGACAGTGTCTTGAAAAGATATGGAATTTAGTGATACGCAGCAGTAAGAGAGGGCATGATGTTTCTTTGCTTTTTCTACTGAAGACAGAAAAAGAAAGGTAACTGCAAGGAAGGAAAATAAACAGTTTGTGAACCTAGAAATAAAAATACAGTATGGTTTTTTTTCACAATAATGACACTTCGAAATAATAGATAATATTTTTCATAAAGTAGTTCTACTACTTAAGTTTGAGATGTTCTCTTTTCAGAAAAAAAAATAATCTAACTGGTACTTTGAAAATACCTAGGATTAATAGAAGATGAATGCATTGATATACTGTACATGAAACTAATTTCTGGTCTTTGTATGCCAAAATAATCTTCAGCAACAGAAATCAGTGCTTACTCACAAAGCAAACTGGGTAAGTATAATTTCATTGTTTGCCTATTCACTTTCCTTAATATTTTTTCAGCAGCAGGTATGATCAATGCATTCTCAGTATTCAACTTACGTTTAGCCCAGTTTGCTTATCTAAGTTTACTATTGTTTAACTGTTCTGATTAGTGAGATGCTGTATTTGTATTTACATTGCTACTTCTCTACAAGTCATTATTTCCATAGTGCTCTAAGTCATTACAAAGGGAAAATTAGGTTCTTGGACAAAAAAAAAAAATAGTATAATATGAAAACCATTCTTGTTGGGACATCTATTCTTAAGAAGCATGACCATTTATTTTGAACACTTGACCTCCAAATAGAAAGATACATTAAGCTACATTCAAATTATCAAGTTTTTATGAGATAAAGTAATGAATAAAATTAGTCACAGGAGGGAATGTTATTAGTCCAGCTCCCCTTCTACTTATTTGTAAAAGGATTAAAATCAAATTAATTATCTCTAAACGTACTGTGCAGGTTAGAAGAATGAACTGGAAAATACACTAAAGATAGTCTGACTAGAAAGTTTTCTAAATTTTTCCTCTATTTGGTGATTTTTTTATTCATACTTGGTTTTAATCTCATCATTCATAAATCAGAATCTGCTTTGATTCCTTTGCTTCAATCCAGCATTGCCATTTCTGTGGCACTGTCGTGCTCTGCTAGTGGGTAGTAATAGTGTCACTGTGTAACAGAAACCTTCAGAACCAAAAGTTAGGTTTCCACCTATTGAGCGACTTGTGCCAATAGCCACTCTTTATTGTTGCAAAGTCAGTATCCTTTTCCTTTCAGACGTATTCCAGAATACACTTTTGGGGGATATTCTTCGCTTCTTCCTGTTCATCTGTGTGACAGTAACCATAAATATTTTGGTCAAATTTCTTTATATCTGTCCAAAAACTCAAACCAAACAAAAAAAAAAGAGAATCCTTCCAATTCTCTTGATACTTCATGATCAACTCAAGCCAACATGGCTTCACCAAGGGCAGATCGTGCCTGACCAATTTGGTGGCCTTCTATGACGGGGTGACGGCATCGGTGGACAAGGGACGAGCAACTGACATCATCTACCTGGACTTGTGCAAAGCTTTTGACATTGTCCCGCACGACATCCTTCTCTCTAAACTAGAGAGACATGGGTTTGATGGACGGACCACTCGGTGGATAAGGAGTTGGCTGGATGGCCGCACTCAGAGAGTGGTGGTCAACGGCTCAATGTCCATGTGGAGACCGGTCACGAGTGGCATCCCTCAGGGGTCTGTGCTGGGCCTGGCCCTTTTCAACATCTTTGTCGGCGACATGGACAGTGGGATAGAGTGCACCCCCAGCAAGTTCACCAATGACACCAAGTTGTGTGGTGCCGTCGACACGCTGGAAGGGAGGGATGCCATCCAGAGGGACCTTGACAGGCTGGAGAGGTGGGCCCATGCCAACCTCATGAAGTTCAACTAGGCCAAGTGCTAGGTCCTGCACCTGGGTTGTGGCAATCCCAGGCACAAATACAGGCTGGGCGGGGAATGGATTGAGAGCAGCCCTGAGGAGAAGGACTTGGGAGTGCTGGTGGACGAGAAGCTCAACATGAGCAGGCAATGCGCCCTTGCGGCCCAGAAGGCCAACCGCATCCTGGGCTGCATCAAGAGAAGCGTGGCCAGCAGGTCGAGGGAGGTGATTCTCCCCCTCTACTCTGCCCTGGTGAGATCCCACCTGGAGTACTGTGTCCAGTTCTGGAGCCCCCAGCACAAGAAGGACATGGACCATTTGGAGAAGGTCCAGAGGAGGGCCACAAAGATGATAAAAGGGCTGGAGCACCTCTCTTATGAGGACAGGCTGAGAGAGTTGGGGCTGTTCAGCCTGGAGAAGAGGAGGCTCCGGGGAGACCTGATAGTGGTCTTCCAGTACCTCAAGGGGACCTACAAGAAAGATGGGGAAAGGCTGTTTAGTAGGGCCTGTTGCGATAGGACGAGGGGTAATGGTTTTAAAATAGAGGGAGGTAGATTTAGATCAGAAATTAGGAAAAAATTTTTTACAATGCGAGTTATAGAACACTGGAACAGGTTGTCCAGAAAGGTGGTGGAGGCCCCATCTCTGGAAACGTTCAAGGCCAGGCTGGATGAGGCTCTGAGCAACCTGATCTAGTCAGGGATGTCCCTGCTCCTTGCAGGGGGGTTGGACTAGATGACCTTTGAAGGTCCCTTCCAACCCTAACCATTCTATGATTCTATGATTCTATGATTCTATTTTCCACATTAGAAATTCAAGTTTTCACATTACTATCATTATTTCAAAAGTTTTAATAGTTTTGATTCTGTTTTAAATAAAAATGCCTCTACAGATAAACTATATTCTCAAAGCAGTTTGTTTTTGTTGACTTATCCTCTCTGCAATGGATACTGGACAGTAAGTAGCAGATATGACCTAATTAGGAATCAAGATACAGTGGAATTTAGGAAACAAGAAATGTGATTTTATTACCAGTGTTAATAAATGATAAATAAATTGGAATCAATTTAATGAAGTAGACTTCTTCCAAGTGAGACTATTGAGCTGGGAAAAGTTTCAGACTATAGAAAAACTAGAAATTATGAGGTAAGTCAGCGCTTGTGTTGTATTTCATACACTCTTAGTTTTCCTTTGCACTAGGCACTTTCAGAGGGACTGTATGAAAGACCAACACAGCCATAGCGAGGAAAGCATGTTTGTGAAGACCCTACCAGTGGCCAGTTTAGAGGTCCAACAAATTCCTAAATCATTTGTATTGGTAATAAATATAAATCAGGCTTAACCCTAGGTACCTCCATGTACTTCAACAAATGAATTGCAGCTGATGCAAGTCCATTGATAGCTTCCTTGGGAGAGGCCCAGAAAATGAAAATAGCATGAAGCCATCTTATACCAAGAATACACTTCTTATGGGACTATATAAATAGTGAATACACTCCTACTCTAATTAAGCAGCAGCCATTGCTATTAATATCTTGTGGCTTAAACTGTTTTTGAGGAGGTGGCCCATTAAGCATGTTTTCATACAGCAGAGTATATGGCATTTACACAGTACATGAAACAACAGATGGATGACCTCTTAATCTGTATCTTGTTATGTTAAAAATCAAGGCAAATATTTGGCATCCTTGTGATAAAATAAAAATAGGAAATTACAATAAAAGGGAAATAAAAAAAACCACTTTATCTGTCATCTGCTTATCTTACCTGCCTGAAAGCCCTAGGGAAAATATGAGCTTTGTAGCATACTCTGAAGTATAATAAATACAGCATATTTTGCACCATATGGATTATCTCAGGTCTTCATAAAAAGCCATCAAAACCAAGCAACATACAAGCTCCAGAGTAAGCATATGTTGCATTATGGGATGATTAGAAAGATCTTTTTCTGACTGGAGGAATCAGAAAACATCTACATCTCAAAATGAAGACAATCAATCACCAAATGTCCTATAGTTAACTAGTCCAAACCTCAAGTTACAAACATTATGAGTTAAAGGAGAAGAATAATGCACTTTTTAAAAAAGCAATTGCCACATTTTGCAGTTGGTTTCTAGACTGATGGAGCAGCTACACCAGTTTTCTAATCTTAATAGTCACAGTCAATTTAAAAAGTTCTAAGTGGACAGATTTATTTTAAAGAAAGAAATTTTATTGATGGCATCTACTGCATAATCAATATATAAGGTAATAGATTTGCTAAAGAAATTTACAATTATATTCTGAAATTAAAAGCAAAAAAAAATAATTTGTATTTAATCAAGGAAATTAAGACACTATTATTACCAGTACTGAAATACTTGTTGAAATTGAGCATAGTGGACCAAGAAAAGGAACAATTTCTAATACCACTGCTGCAGTTTGTCTTGTTTCTGCAATACATGTTAATTTATCAGCTTGGTTTGATGACAACAGTTGAAGAAGATGGATCTTAAAGCAGTTAATTAAGGAAGTTTTATAAGAGCTGGAATGAGAAGATTGTGGTAGAGTATCCCCTGCCTTGTAAGGTAACTCTATCTTCACAACAAAACCAAACAACTAAGCTTCCCACTGCTTAAGTCTAACATTTCCTTCCCTTCATAATACCTTGTAGAAATCTAATCCCTGTGGGATATTGCCTGTTCCCAGTTTTTACTATAGCTCTGTCACTTCCCTGGTAACATTCTTAAAGAAAGCTAAAACCATACAATCAGATACATGAGTGAAACAGCTGCAATGATTTTCATTAATAGCTAGACTTAGTAAACAACTGTACCAGCTTACATATAAAACAAAACTCTCAGGCACTGCTCTGAAGCAAACCTTGTCAACATGTTGGTTTTAGCAGCCAACGCCATAAATAAAGACTAATCTGGTGCAAAAGGTTATATTCTATTCAAAATTATCAAGCTATCCAAGATCTTGATGTAAAATCAGTCCTCTTAGAATATCCAATTTTATTAAATTGTTAAGTTGTTGTAGCCACAATATTCCATTATAATGACAAATGTATTTCAGCAGTGCTGATATTTTACTTTTAGCATGAATATTCTGGTGAACTGTGAGAACTGGATATAGTGTAACGTCTGACAGTAATATGCACGTTTATTTGCAAACATTAAAAGGTGTGACATTTATATCATTCACACCAGGAATGATTTCTGTGGGATAAAGGAAGCAGTAAAATGTTCCTCTGTAAGCAGAAAAACAAGATATTATCGCTATCTAATTTTCACTGTATTTCAACTTGTATTATACAACACTCACTACTTTAAAGTCTATGTCTTTCATTTAATATGCTATTGTAGAGGCAAAATATTCTTTGGAGATTGCTTATCTTCAGTAGCTGAAACACATTCCTTTTAGTGAATTTGAAGGACAAAAATCTTTCCATCACAGGGCCACATCAAAAGGGCTCCAAACAATTATAAATACTTTAAATAATGAGAATAAGCAGTCTCTTTCAACAAACTAGTACAAAACCATATTTTTTATTACCCACGATGTCTGTTCATAATACTTAACATCTTCAGAACAAAGAAAATCCCACACTGTGCATATCCACTATTTTATAGTATTCAGTATCTCCTACATTCACATCCTGACTTCACCAACTTCCCAGATTTCATTGTTCAAAACATAATTTACTTAACTCAGTTCTGTGAAGATTAAACAATGTTTGCAAAGCTCTAGACAGCTGCTGACAGCTGTGGCAATTTTTCACCAAAGTTATTTTAAGTTTTACTATGCCACACTATACTACTGTTGATTAAATTAAATATTAACTTCATAAAACCAGTAATATACATATTTCAAGAGTGACTCCATTAAATCTAATTGTCAGCAATACATATTTAATTGTTAATAAAGAACCAACTATGTAAAGCAGTGGTTATTACACTTTTCCATACAGCATATACATTTTCTCAATTAACTCAAGCACATGTGAAGATTCACTAGATGAAAATAAGAAGCACGTTCCAACTAAATCCTACTGACATCAGTGCCATTAACATTTTAACTCTTAAAAGAATGTCCAAAATAATTTCCATTCTTCTAAAGTGAGTAGAGTGATTAATTAATAATTGCTCACTAGTTAGCCTGGATTCCATAAATGTTATGCATTCCTTCCCTTTCAACAGCAAAAATCAGTGTGGCCCATCTTACCTGAGCTGTCCTGAAATAATCAGCATTATTTGCAAATGAAAGGAGATAACTCTTTTTTCATTCTTTTTTTTTTTTAGGCTCCAGAAGAACAGCAGAAACAGAAATCAGGCTGTTTTTCTCTCCAGCTATTGACATAGGCTGATTTATAGATTCAAGTTATTTTCTGCTAAATGGAGTTGGGGAAAAATGCATAAAATAGGTGCACTCACATCATGGTACTTAATGCATCTCTGAATAATGTCAATAACATGGCAGTCCTAATGCTCTGGCACCAGAGGAAAGGATGTTTTTCTTAAAGTCTCCTGCAGTACTGAGGGTTCAGGCATTATACTTATCTTCAAAATCTTAAATCTTTCTTAAAATTAACAACAAAGGAATAACAATAGAATTCTAATGGATTAAACTAGCTAAGAGACTACAAATTTTATGTCTCCACTCCTCATCCACTTCCTCTGTGTCACTTAGGATTTTTTAGACTTCTTTGGTATTCTCCCTCAGTTGTCTTTAATGGACTTACAGAGTCCTTGACTATTAGTCACTCTTCATATAGAAGCTGCTTAATGCCTTTATCATCTTTATATCTCTTCTCTTAAAAAAAAATTCCAATTCTACTTTCTCTATTTTGAGATTGAGAGGGAGTGACAAATAAAGAAATAAACAGAACTCAAGATTTTAGAGAATCCTGCTTTTATCAGTGTCATAAAGATGTCTTTATTCTTTTTTTTTTGGTGAGAGAGGTGACTACACTTGCTTTTAGCTTCCATCAGCATGCTTTGTTTCTATGTTATTCCCTTTCTGGATGATACGCACAACTGCAGTGAATTACTGGCTTTTGCTCCTTACATTAGTTTGCATTGTCTACCATGTGGTCTGCAGCTTGCGCCTGGTTTACCACGTTGGAAAAAAAGATGACACTGATAATAGCTGAAATCCAGCAATAAACTGTTGTCCTTCTCAATGACTACTCACTACCATATCTGAGGTGGCAAGGCATAATACAATGGATACAATAACAACTGCAGCTTCCCATAGAAGCTGAGGTCCATTTGTATTTGTCCTGCAAAGGTACTTCATTAGCTATGTTTGAAAAATATAAACACAGACAACAGTAAAATATAAAACTTACCTAATTTGCACTTTATACCACTGTCCATCATCCACTCTAGCAGTAGTACTGATGTTTTTGACTTCTGCTGCTTCATCACAAAAAAACTGGTACTACAGAGTGGGAAAAATGCTTTTATTACATAATTTCTAATAATTATACACTTACAAGATTAGAATAACAAATGGTTTCATAAAAACCTGAAGGATGCCATGTGTATCAAGCAAAACTAATGTTTCATTAAAGGTATGGATCAGGAAATCTGTTGTACCAGAAATATACAAGCAAGCATACACGCTTCCTGGTCTGCATGAAAATGCTTTAATCTTTGTGTATTGTACAATCAGATATTATAGGCCTGATTTGCAAAGAAGTTGACCATCTGCAACCCAGTTGAAATTAACATTGGCCACGGGTGAATTTTACTTACCATTTAATGGCCTCCTTACACTTCCGAACACGTAATGTAGCATGCAAGCTTGAGAATTTTGGAACACCATTTAATTTCCTATACTAATGTGAACAAGCACTTGATTTCATGGTTTGTCTACTTGTAATTGTAGCTTGATTGTGAGCTTAGAACCATTTGCTCATTGGGTTTTAAATCTACATTTAATTGACCAGCTTTGTGAATGATTAAGTGAATTCAATTAGTTTTAGCATGGCACACTGGGATAGATGAATAGATTTTCGTCAATTAAAGTACTTTCATATTTTATGGTGGTTATGATATGTTAGAAAAATATTTTTCTGCATCATTACTTTACCATGAATACAAATAAGATAGACTTGAAGCTGTCAACATTTTCTAAACCTTGGATAACTTCCTGCCCTTGACTAATCTCACTTGTTCTGGATAGTCATAATATAATAAAAGACAATAAATCATAACATAACAAAATAAAGTAAAATGTTATTTTCTTATTTTTCTGTTTATCTTTAATTTATATATATATTTTAGTATGATCATGCTCTTTAAACATGAAGTCATTTCATAATCCTTGCTGAAGAATATAATTACAGCCAAACTTCTGGAAATCTTTATCAGGAAAATGGAAGATCCATTATAAGAAAGGTAATTTATCCTTTAATATCTTTTTATAGCCTCTTTAGTATCTGCTTATCTCTTCATAAAGCTCAAGCTTTATCTGTTTCTCAGAAAACAAGGAACAATTTGTCAAAAGTAAAGATATACTGGGATATACACTTTACTCCTTTAAAGTTTACAAGCAAATGTATTCTTATTTAGTTTGTTTATGAAAGCCAAGCAAATGTTTTCTGGAATCCTGTGAAATCATGAATTAACATGAGAGATCAAGTAAAAAGCTTCTACTTAGAGCCACATGGTAACATGTTCCCTTACACAGTAGATTTTCCTATGACATTTCACTCAATTCCATTGCTGTTCTTACAATTTTAATGAACTTGCACATGAGAACGTTCAGTACTTTTAGGCTTCATAGATAAACTAGAATACCTTAATTCATATGAGTTGTAAGGACAAGATCTATGATATTTATTTTTGTCTTTTAATGTCTACTTTTTAAATAATTTATAATAATTTAGAAAAATTTATAATAATTATAATCACTATTCAATTTTCTTCAGGCATCACCTCTTGTGAGACATATTAATCATATTACCCATGAATGTGTCCTAACAAACAGCAAGTTTGACAACTATTTTCCATGAAATACAGAAGAATCTTAAAAGTCTCTGTAGCTCTATCCACTACCTTCTACAGCAGGAAATAGAAAAAAAAATATTAAAATTTTTACAGATCCTAACTTTTACTTACTTCTCCTTCAGTGGGAGATTTTGATGCCTTACCTGTAAGATGCCATGTTTCATGAAAAGTTGAATTAAAAAACGTCCTATTGCTTCTGAGCTCTGTTCAATATACAGGAGGAGTCCATGAGGATTATAGGTCTTAAATTCCAAGTGGATGAAGTTTTGCATGTTCAAATGCAAGCCTTGAAATTCCAGGTAAGAATCACCATGATAATGAGCATAACTAAAATCTGTAAATAGAATTTAAAAAGAGATAATATAAGGACACAAAGATATTTTTCTTCTTCATCCACTGCTTTTTTATTCTGCTAATGGTCACAAAGATAGAGAATACTCTTTTACATCTGTCAGGGAGATAGAGATGAATCTGAAAATTTATGTTAGTTCTCCTCTGTCAAAGACTAACACTGAAAAATTATAAAACCAGACATAAAGATTTAGATCAAATTATATTAAGCAGACAACTAGGATCAATGCCCAAAAGAGAAGACTATGTAGATAAGCTTTGGTTCCTCATAAGTCTAGAACAGTTTTTTTGAAGTTAGGCATTCACATTGTTTTTGATACAAGAAGGAAGGAGTCTGAAGTCTGCAGAAATTAATTTTCCCTTCTGACTACATCTAGTGTGTCTGTTTCACTTATCTAGACCTCTCTTAACCTCTAGCACCCTATGCCATACCTGGCAAGTGCAGATGCAGCTCTTATTTAAAAGGAAAATATATTTGCAAGTCCATCAGATGACAGAGGAGTAAAGATTTAAAAGAGACTTCTTTTAATTTTTTTCCCCTCTCCTCTCCTTTCCTTTTTGTTCTCCTGTTTCCTTCCTTCCTTCCTTCCCTCCCTCCCTTTCTTTTCTTCCTTTCTTCCTTTCATTTTCTTAATTTTTTTCTATATTTTCTTATCTTTCTTTTTTTTCCTATTTTTTTCTGTCTCTTTCTCTCCCTTCTCTTCCTCCTTCTCTTCCTTTGTTAGCATACAGTTATTTTCTTTATCAACTTTATGAGAATTTAAAAAATTTGAAGTAATACTAACAACTCACTCGTTAAAAAAGTCAGTGCAAAAATATGAACCTAGATACAATGCACAACAGATGACAAGTGAATAATTCCATTTTTTCTTGTCTTAGACTTCACTGAATTATCTATGCAGTGATTCTGAGTATCTTTGAAACAAATCATGTTTCTATTTTCCAAAATAGGCAAAATTTTAATCTTTTCTTACACCAGCTCTAAAGGAAAAAAATTATTACATATGCTTAAATTCTGAACATCAGTGATACTGAGACAAATTACAAAATATTAATGCTGCTCGCCTGTATATCACTGTAAGCGTACGAATTTTGTCATTTCATGCCTTTTCAGAAAACTATTTACAAAGTTAAAGAGACCAATCAAATCCTGAAGAAAGCTCTTCTTAAAATATTCTCCAAAAGAGGTGAAAAGAGAAACAACAAATAAGTAGTATATGAACACATACAACACATAGTAACACACACAAAAAATAATTCAAGCGATACCAATCAATGACCAGTGATGTGAAAAAGATTACTTTATGATTTTAAATGTTTTTAATCTTTAAAAATTCTGTTCTGAAATATAAGCCTGCAAATTTCAGAAAACTCAAGTAAAAAAATACACAAAATTGAATATAAATATACAAAACTGCAGAGAAAACTTGTATTTTATAGACAGGACAATTTCTCTAAGAATGGGCAGACATGGCCTTAGAGGACTACCTCTAATCCCCACCCCTTGTTTGTTTTCCTTCCTAAGCTCACCACTGAGCACTAAATCTTTCCCTCATTCTGTCTACCTTCAACTCCCCCTGTACATGGTTTTGCTTCTCCCATGGAACCATTCAGTTATCCCCACAGTCCTGAGATACTGGTATCTAACCACCTCTTTTTCTCGACTCCTCTTAGGAGATCAGCTTGGCTTAAAGACAGCAAAGTTTCAAGGAACATCTCTGTCCTGCAGTCCTAATTCCTTCGGTACTTTCTCAGCTTTTTGGAGGTGGGTTTTTTTTCCCATTGTTCAGCATATAACTAAGTAGACGTGTGCAAACAGGTGAAAATTATGTCAGTTCTTTTGTGTTTTGCTAACACAAAGCATCTAAGCCCCTAGATCTCACTACAAGAGAGTAAAATCTGTAGTTGTGAGGAGAAAAAAAAAGATGAGTGGGGGAGCAATGCAGTTTACTCATGATTCCTGACACTATAATAACTCTGATAAATGAGGCCAGACTGGATTATCTACGAAGTTTCAAGAAAGACCAAACAAGCAAAAGCCAGTGCCATCTACCTTTAGCTTTCTATCTATAATTATACTCAGTACACAGAGCACTGCAGACAAATTCTTTATTTTTGCTGGCATCTATGTCTTTTTATCTTCCTATGGCCACAAATGATGCTGCCTTGCAAGACGATACACTTCATTATTCCATGGATTTGAGGCCAGTTTAGCTTCTCATGGGAAATATATTCATGCTGCTCACCAGAAAGCTTTTTAAAGGAATAAACTGCAGTAAAATTGCTGCAATTGCTCTATGTCCATAAGTATGGAAAGAGTTAATGAGAGAAGGCACTGAAGAATATTTAGCAGGCTCCAGGTTGTTGTGAAATCCATAAAAATGCACTACTTGAATCACGAATGGCTGCATACCTTCCCGCAATAGCTATTAACAAAAAGCACTGCTGTGATTTTACCAGTAAAGATTCTCACAGTATGCAATCTCTTTTTATAGAACATAAGCTTTGCTTATAATCGTTCTACTATAGTTGCATGCAGCTTTTTTCTGTCTTGACCTCTAGAGCTGGCTTCCTACATTGCTGTTTGTCCTAAAGCAGAGTACTCGCCACTCAAACCTTTAGAAAAAAAAAAAAAAATTGAAGATGTATTTCATCTTTCATTCTAAATGTCTAACACTTGCTTTTCCAAGAAACAGGAAAGTCCTTTGACCTATAAGATCCTTTCAGTTGTAGCTCTTTCCCCTGTGTACACAACAGCTCTCCACGTTTTTCTGTTAGCATGAATTCGCATTAATGTCAGAATGTTAAAAGGTTTGAGACCTATCTGTAGTGGTATGCACATATGTAGGCAAGTCTGCAGCCCAGTCGATTGGCTAGATTCATTAACTGTTGCTGGTATCTACTGGTTTTTCTCTGTTCCAATGAGCTTCAGCTACATCAGCTTCAGAACAGAGGCCTTCAAATTTAAAACTTCTTGAGAGCTAGATGAGTAAGTATTATTTTTTGAAGGCAGGCAGAGATAACAAAAACTTTTAATATGCTCAAGAGCACACGCTCCTGTGGACAATGTAGCTTCTGTCTCTGGATATTTCTGTCTAATGCATAGTCTGCAGTTTGTAGGGATTCAGGCACAGAGAGGATTCTAAGAAATGTTTTCCTTTTTTCTACTGCTCTCCTTTTTTGTTATTTCACACTTTAAGATAAGACACTCCTGTTCAAGCTATCATTTTTTTCCTCTTTCATTGACACATCTTTTACATCATTTACTATTCCTTTAATTATAAATACCTTACAGCACTCAAAGAGAAGACATCATTGCCTGCAGAAAGGATTCTCCTGAAAAATATCAACGATCAATTTGCTATTTCAAAACTTTATTTCTTTTTTTTATAAAGAAGGGACAGATCTCTTACAACACTATATAACTATGGTCATAAGAAAGTTATGGTTTTTTTAAAACTGGGGAATGCCAAGTGACAAAAAGTTTTAGAAAAGTGAAATGAAAAGGCCAGAGCAAGGACTGTTTCATGTGGCTGGCTACAGACCCTTCCAGCCCAACAGCCCACTTCCAACAGCTAGCTGCAGCCCAGGCTTACGCAAACAGCATGTGAGAAGCAATGCTTCTCCTGGGACAGCCTGATAGCTTCCACCACTAACAGTGCCATGGCTTCCTCAGCCAGGGCGTGTGTTTGGCCCACCGCGCTGGGCATCCACCCACAAGTGGTGGCTGGGCGATGTCGGGATGGGACGTGGGCAGCGGGGAGGCTGGAAACTTGTGACTACTGGCAGCAGGAGGACAGTTCCTGATTGTCCTGCAACTGCCGAGGGCACCACTGAGGGCAACCATGATGCTTCAGGAGACCCCTCAGAGCCAGCTGAGCACACCCCTTCTGTCTGCAGAAGAGGGTAAAAGTGAGTGATATTATTACTGGAGACTCCCTTCTGCAGGGTACAGAGGTGTCAACCTGCCAGTCTGACCATATGTCTCTGGAGGCTTGCTGCCTGGCAGGGCCAGAATCCAGGATTTTGCACAAGGACCCACCAGGCTTGCCCAGCCCACATACGTTAAGCCTTCCTCTTTTTCCAAGTGGGCACCAGCAACACTGCTGGGGTAGCCAGAAGCATCAAGAGTGACTGCAGAGGTCTGGGTGTGAGGGAGGAAGACATAGGGGCCCTCAGTCCCATCAGCGACGGGGAAAATCCTGAACAGTAGCCAACTCACCCAGCAAGGTAGCACCTGGCTGTTTTGCTGACACATCTAATGAAGTCGGGCAAGTTTTTTTTCCCCTTGTTAATCTAATGAAGAGGATGTTAGACTAGGTGTGCTAGGGGACAGTTAGCACGACCTGAAGAGAAGTGAGAGAGGAGCAGGTGTGTGACTATTGAATAAAAGAAGGGAAATTTTTATAACTAGTCTTTCTTAGTGGTAAAGCTGCTTAGTGGGAGTTCCATTTCTAGCTGGAATTTATGTCTTCAGTAAAATATTACTGTTCTGCACCCTGGAGAAGATTTTCAAACAATTACTCTAATTACTGTCAATTATAGTTAAATATTTTTGTCAAAACTACAGTGTATAAAGCCTTTACACTTAATACCAATAAACGATTTCAAACAGTAAATTGCTGTTTGCACTTATTTCATTCACCATTTTTACTGTACATCTGTGTTTGTACCTACATCACAGTTGATAGTGAGAATTAACTTTTTCCAGGTACATACCTCCTCTATACTACCAATAGGTATGTACAGCATTAATATATGTGATTTGAATGCATTTTAATCACCATTGAAGGTTCCCACATGCCAAAAAAAAAAGCTTCATGTGAGGAAAAACAATTGTCATGACAAAGCAAGGGTCCAGCATGATGTTCACGCTGAAGATTAGAAGCCTTCAGGGAAAGTTTGAGTGGAACCTAGCAGGAGCCTTTCAGTCCTTACAAGGAGGTTACTGAGGAGACAGCCAGGCTCTCTGCAGACAGGAATGACAGGAGGATAAGAGACAATGACCTTAAATTGAAACAGGTAACTTACCACAGTACAAATATGCATGCAGAATTAACTGTAAAGAATTATGCCTCAGTTATGTGCACTCTGACAGAATACAAAAGCAGGGTGAATGGATAATACTAGTCATATGATGTCTTTTTTTTTTTTTTTACCTCTTTTACAGCCTCCTGCCTCAGGGGGCCTATGCACGTAGCAGTGCTTTTCTTTACTCTCAATATGCTGAAAGTACCTC
Source organism: Chlamydotis macqueenii (assembly GCF_036417535.1). Taxonomy (NCBI): domain Eukaryota; kingdom Metazoa; phylum Chordata; class Aves; order Otidiformes; family Otididae; genus Chlamydotis; species Chlamydotis macqueenii. The sequence continues at coordinate 29,173,207 of NC_141558.1, forward strand.
AGCTTTCATTTTCTCTACATTTCTATGTTTTGTCTCCAAGAACTGCATTTCTTTGAGATTTCACATTTAATAAGTCATGTCAATAGCTCTCTTGCATTCTAAAACAAGGTCAATCCTTCTAGTGAGTCCTGGAAGACAGCCACAGCAAAATAATCCATAAGTTTTATTCTTTATTCCCTTAAATGCAGTAACCTACTTCGTATTTGTTATCAATATTTGAAAGGTTTTAGATTATTTTCAAATGAGTCTCATGTTCTTCCATAGGTTTTATTTAGTCTTTTCAGCTGAAGCACCTTCCAGACAGAGCAGAACAATAATCTTCCAACATTATTTCTTTTTCCAGATACAATGCTACTTCACTGTGATATGCCTCACCTTGGGCTCCACATAACACACCCACAGTTAGTGAGCCTATGTTTTACGCTGTGAAAGAAGTCTATGCTGCATGACTAGCAGAGAATTATAGTTATGTTTTTCTCTTGAAGTTGAAATGTTCTCTAATGTGGCGTGCCAGACAACAATAAAATGTGATTAACATCCAGAAATGTTGCCAGTGCAGGCCACAGGCAGCTTTCAAGCAGCAAAAAACAACACCTATGAGTAAACCTTCTTTACTGTTCCTTTGTCATGCTTACACTGAGCTACAGATTTGAGTAGATTGCAAAATTCTTCTGGAAGAAAAACAAGGCTGTTTTAGAGCTCCTATAATTCACAATGTCTACACTTGTAGCCTAAACATACACATCCACACACCCACAAACATGTACACAGAATTCAACTGCCTGAAAGGGATAGAAATTCAGACCCTAAAAACGAGGAAGCTCCTCCTCTTTTCCTGCAATTATTGTACATCTTTCCTTTCCTCACACATGCATCAGTCACGCCTCCTGATCCATGTTTTGATTCTTAACTCCTTCCTGTTCAAAAGTCAGTCTGCAATGCTGTTGGTAGTAAGATCTGCATTTACTCTCCCTGCTCACCCCATAAAGAGGACAATTGCCTGCTTTTTCTGTTAATTTTCAGTTCTCCTCTCCATTCTGTTAAAGAGCTATAAAATACAGCTGGAAACAACAACAACAAAATATATTTACATACAAGATTTTCTCACACAATAATTTTTTCAGGTTATTTTTCAAAAAAGAAATATATGCACAAACAGCACAGATATTTAGAAAGCAGAAAGGTATAAAGAAGCCAAGCCTACCACAGAGATTGAAATTCAGAGATTGAAATTCGGCAATTTCATCATACAAGTATAGCAACATCCTGTAATATAGACTTACTTTATGGGAAGTGGAAGTAAAATCCATTTTTGAAAAGTGTAAATAAAGTCTTTGTTTATTTTTTACAGTATTCGGATACTATGAGAAAAACGGGTATGAAACTTGTTTATATCAAAGGATAATAGTAAATGATAGTCACAGTAATAATTTCCATTTTCAAGATATTGAGATATATACAGGTAACGCATATCAAATTTCTATATTCATAAAACAGATAAACCACACACTTTTAAAAATCTCTTAGGAAGTAGGAAAAGAGTTTCTTTTAAACTATTCTAAATTTTTTACTTAAAAAAACCTCACTGAACACCAGAAAATAGCTCCTTTTTTTGTCCCTTTTCTATGGGTCATATGGGCCAAAAAAAAAAAAAAAGAGGTTCTGAAGAGCTCCCCATGGAAAGGAAGGATTGGAATGCTGGACCGTGCTAAGCTGTGTAGACTGTGCCTCACACTGGCATATGGTATGTGCCAGTAAAACACTTGTGCTCCAACAATCTTTCAAAAGTATAACTTAAACGAGTCCATTTCAAACTAAATGGAAAACAGATTTAACAGTTTGGCAAGCTCTAACACCTGTATCTTTATTCATGGATGCAGAGAATTCCCAAATTACTTTGGAATTATTTCAGGATGACAGATACTCAATTATAACACCTAAAAGGAAGCTTCCAATTTCTGTTGATTTCCATTCCAATTTTCATTAATGCCTGCATCGTGACAGATAAATTGAAGGCCATTTAGAGATGCTCAGGTCAGCACTTTCAATTCAGCATGTCTCCAGAATCACCTAGTGCAGGTCAGCTGTGGCTATGATCTACCTTGCCAGAACAATTATAACTACACTAAATTTCCAGAAATATTTATTTACTACTTATTTATGTAGTATATATGTGTATTTCAATACCTTAAAGCTCCATATTTATTAGCAGTTAATCTAAAATCTCTGGTTTTCCCTTCTCGTCTTCCTTATACTTACTGAATCTGAACACCATGCTCATGCAACGTGACCTTTTTCTACCTTTGTTACTTGCCTATGAGCAATGCTTTAATTGCCAGTTTTACCTACTTACTTTCAGATATCAAATTCCCTCTGCCTGTTTTGCACTCAGATGTCTATCAGGGCACACTATAATACCTCTTCCTGGGATTAGCAAATTCTTGCTGGGGCACTGTGCCAAAGCATCTTTCGATATGTTCCATCTCTGTTTAAATTAGACTGACAGAAACGTCTTCTCTAAAAGCAAGACTACAGAAGATTGCTATACAAGACATGTCAACTGGCCCAATGGACTTGAAAATCCTTATAATTTTCTCATCATTGCATTTACCACTGAGAGGGTCATATAAAATGCTTTTCCTGCTACCATCACTGCTAAATGAGTTCCACCAATAATTCAACCAGAAAGTACAAGTGCGCTACATAATGGAAAAATTGCTGATATTGAGAAACATTCAACATATGTAATGCAGCTTAACCAAGTTCAAGGTTTATAAGAATAAGAATATAATAAAAACTCTGAGACATTTATTCTGTTGGGTTCTAATACTAAAACCACTTAAAATGTCTGCAGATGAAGAAGAGCATGTCAGTCTTGGAAGTTTCAAGCATTTTTGGTTTAATTTGGTATTCTGTTCACTCATTCTTTGAAAAAAAGTATTTTTCTGTCTACAAACTCTCACAATTAATTTTCTAGAAAAGTTCACATCTGCAGCAAGAGCAATGAACGTTATATGCTTATATATTGGAGTGGAATAGCTGATATTGTCTAATTTTTTTTCTTAAAAGTACACATAAACCAATAAATAAATTAGTCGATATGTGATTCACACATACATTGACTGCAAAGACTAAGAAGATGGTAAGTCTTGGCCCCTTCTTGAACTCAGGGAAAACGGGGGCAGAGACTTCTAGCAGTAACCCATTTAAATTATACGAGGCACCTGGAATATAATTAGTGCAGGAAATTGTTTTATTATTATCACTAAAGTATAAATAGTTCCTAAAATGGGATTCTGTTTTCATGCTCAAGTGTGGATTTTAACATCAAATACACTGCATCACTAGATCTATTAATTACAATATTAGCCTAGCAATATGACCTGAGACTTGTATAACTACTGTCTGCCAGTCACACAAGAGATTCTTCAACATACGGGCTAGCTCAGCAACATACAGATAATGGAGAGAGGTGTTAGGTTTTACTACAATCAGCAGGTGAAGAGAAGAGATTCTCTCACTGAAGGTATTAAAAAAAAAAAAAATATATATATATATACATAATTGGGAAAAAACTCAGCTATGTGTGATTCTGTTTCAGCTAAAGCCTGTGTTGTTTCTTTCCTTTTTAAATGTACCATAAGGGACACAGAGAAGATCAAGTATTATTACCACAGAAATTGGGAGCAGCTCATACCTTAGGGATAATTTGGCCTGCTCTCAGCAGAACTTCACAAGTCTCACTAAAATCTTTCCCTTCTGCTGCCCTTTCCACGAAGAGCTGGCAGGTGGCACACAGCCAGCACCAAGCCCAGTGCTGCCGCTTGCATATTGATAACCCCCACTGCTAGAAAGCATTAGAGCCACCACTGGGAGAGAAGGAGATGTATCCGTAAGAAACCAAGCTTTTTCACTTCTACTTCTAAACCAACTTCCAGTCTCTTACAACTAGACTTTGAATAAACAAAAAAGAACTAATTTTAACAACTTATCAACTGTTTAAAAGGTTGCAACCAATATCAGTGGTCACAGCGTGAAGTGTACATAATATGGCTTTAAAATGTCCTTGACAGTATTATAGGTTACTCCAGAAAGCAGGTATCTCCCCATTATTCAGAATAAACAATACAGATGGGAATAGCATGATAATAAAAATCTTGCAATGCATTGCAAGAACTGCACACTGAAAGCACTAAGTTTTAAGTCTAAAATACAAGAAAAAAATAGGTCAATAATCATCCTTCCCCTCCTACTCCCTAACACCAAATCAATCACTTAAGCAAGATTATTTTCTAATTAGAAAAAAAAATCATAGTTAAATCCAGAAGAAAACAATATTATTATCTGTCCAAGTCCACTGGTAGAGGGGATGGATTTTTAAAATTTGTTTAATGATATTTTGTTTCTTCTCATGCAGTCAAAAACTCGCCATGAAGAAGGAGCATGGACTACATGACTATGGGTGTTGCTTGAAATTGGCACTTACAGGAGTACTGTGCATTCTGTGCATTTAGTTGAGGACACATATACAGTATCTGGTGTAGCAGAAGGATAATAGAACTCTCTGTGAATAATTTGTTCTTGTTCCAGATCCATATCTTCACAGATAAAACATTTTTTATTTAGCAATTCGGCTTGAATTTGCTTAGCACTATGCTGCTGTGGGAGAAGTGGTACTGAGGTTATTTGCTGAATAGTATTCTCAGGAGTGTGCTTCCTCATGTTGAAGGTTACTGGAGAAATTCTCATGGACTCCTACGATTAAAACTATGCTCATCCTGAAAACCACCTCTGCACAGTCACTGATGAAATACTGAGGCAAGATGGCATTGTAAGGCCTTGCACAGTAACTATACGTTTTCCTCATAATTTACAGTGATTACTTTTACCTCTTAACAACACACACCTCACTAAATCAACAGCTAAGTTTTACCTGTTCTGTATTTATAGAGTAAACATGTTGTATTTACTGCAGTTGCATCTTCACATAAGCCTGTATTTGCCCAATGAATTGCAGTTAAATTGGCCAAATCCATGCCTGTACCTTTAGTATGTTTTGGTTTGGTCAAATATGCCAGCACTCAGAGTGGTGCCAAACCTGTAACTGGGCAGGTATGTCAGCTGCAGAACCTGTCTTTATCTTGAACATATGGAACCAGAAAACAGTCCCAACTGAAGCTGCACCTTCAGATATGGATAGCATTCATAGTAGTGCCCTATGAAGCTGTCTTTTACAAATAGGACTGATGCTACAGATCCTAACAATGAAGTCATGGTGCTCTGAAATAACACTTCATTCACCAATTCTGGTGAAGATGTGACTCTTTCAACTAACGTCTTACCTATGTTCAGTCTGTATCTCTCTGCTTTCCTTTCCCTCAAAGTACTTTGCAGTGCAAATACACGGCTGCCTCATGAAAGAAATACTAAAACACTCAATTAAGAACATGGTGAGCCTTACTTCTACTTCATCTTACATCAAGTAGCAGAAGCCTGCAGGTTGTCTTGTGTGTTAGTATGCATTTTATTGCCACTTAACTCTTCATTTCTAATGAAAACCTACACACACGCAAAACATCAACAAAAAACCACTCAGTGAATGTTAAAGACACTTATCATTCACAGTATTAACTTCCTCAATGACGGCCAATAAAGAAGGCATAAGATAGATGCATACAACATCCCATTTTCTGTTTCACTTTCTGAGTCACAGTCTGCTAATGTGAACGAGTACTATGGAAACAAATGCTGCCATGAATATTTAAGAATATAAATAAGGAATGAATCATTAATAAGACAGGAGACCAACATCACATCACATAAAACTCAGCGAATGGTCTGAAGGTCATACGAATGAAATTCTGATTCAAAACAGGATCAGGAAATTTAGTACGTATCATTTATGACACATAACCTATTAGAGAAAGCGAAAACTCAAAACCTAAAATAGATGGTTCATAAATTATATATATAGAGAAATATATATTACAATATATAGTCCCAGCTGTTTTCTCTCCTGTTTTGTATATGATCCAGTAATTTGCAACATACAAATGCAAAATTCTTATTTGATAACCATATGGGAACTGGCAACTCAAAGGATGGGAAGATTCAGAATGACAGTGCTGCTTACATAATTTATTTCAAAATATATATTTGAAGTAATTTCTATGCTGAAAAATTTAAATTTACATTTGAAGTTCTAGTGTAAGCACTGTAGAATAATTTCCCCTGTGTAGAAGAACTTACAGTGCAAAAGGAAGCCTTCACACAAATTTTCTGTAGCAAAGATTTTGCATGAATCATGAAGATAAGATTAAAGTGTGCAGACACAGGACATCTTCCAAAATAACTATGTGTACGGAATTTGTCTGTGGTAATGAAAAATGAGAAACTTCTTGTTGCTTCAGAGTAAATACATGTGTTCATATTGTGCTTGACTGCAGTGTCTTTGGTTTAAATGCAGACTGGGCTCTGAAGAAGCTACACTGTGGTCGGGGATAGAGGCTTTCTAAACAAGGATTTGTGGAAAGTTTACTGACTTTGATCATGATATAGAGTTAAACAAAAAACTAACTGCAAACCTAACTGAGGGGACATGGCTGAAAAATAAATGGCTTAAAAATACTAGCTAGGTAGCAACTAGGGCTGCAAAATAAATAAATACCTGGATTTGTGAAGGCAAAAAAATGAAATAAAATAGGTAAAAATGTCTGCTATCAAGATGACACAAACACTTAAGGTGGCAAGAACAAGAATTTTTGCTTTTGAAGAAATCATTCAAAATGTATCATATTAGACTATATTAAAAAGGCATGTATTTATATATGAAGTTCTTCCAATAGATCTCAAAAATGAAGATGATAACAACAAAAGCTACAAACATTGATCAAATTTAGAATAAATCCAAAGTGATGTACAGAGTAAAGAATATGGTGGTAGAAGATAACAGTCTCCCACACAGATGTATGCCAGTTGAGAAACTAGGAATATGTTGTGATTCAGATAAGCAAGAAACAACGAGGAAAAGACAGGAAAGGATCCTAGGTAGTAAAAGAAAGATAGCAGAGAGGAGAAACTAGGAATAAGAAGTAATGGGAGCAAAGTCACTAATGCAAGCTAAGAAGAAGGTAAGTGTTAAGAGCTTCAGTTTAAAGAGGAATATGGATGGCATTTCTGAAACTGTGATCAGAGCTGAGGTGGAAGCTTATGCAAAAGTGATTATACTATCTGGCAATCTGCAACAGCAGGAGAATTAACTTAGTATGCAGATGTCCTTGCCAGCTTTATGCTTATGTTTGGACTGAAATAAGGTGAGGCAAGTAGGTGCAGATTTGGTTTTCACGTTGCAAACATAAACCAGCAAAAGCTCTTCTTGCATTGATGGCAAAGTGTTGACTCTTCCACAACTAAGAGGAAATCAAAGTCAGCTCTAGAAATTCTAGGAGATAAATGAGAGGCTTAGTATTTAAAAGGATTTTCTCTGCAAAGGGATCTGAAGTTCTCAAAAAAAATCTGCCTGGTACTATTGTTCAAATGGATGCCTCCAGATGCCTTACTCAGATTTAATCCAGAATGGTCATAAAATGATGCCCAGAATAGAAAATATCGTACTAAATTTTATAATTAATTCCACTTGGTCTGGAATTACTTACCACCTCCCTAATCCTTTAAGTGCTACAGTTATATCAAGACAGAATTAGGAAGAAGAAGAGTAAAAACTGTTTCTATGCTTGATATTTTTTATCTCTAAGGGGTAGACAAAGAAATCTCAATTCTTGTTTTGCAGGGAATAACATTTCTTTTCAGTCGATATAAAAAAAATAGTCTTTGTTACTGTCATAGTTCAGCCCCGATTGGGACCAGACTACGCAGTCTCTCTCTCACTCCCCTCACCCTCCAAGAGAATAGGGGGAGATGATATAAAGAAAAACGGGTTGAGGTTTGAGATAAGGACGGGGAGAAATCCTTAAAGTTACCGTCACAAGCAAAACAGACTCCACTTGGGGAAAACTATTCTTTTATTTCTAAAACTAGCAGGAGAATGAGACAGGGAACAAGATAACCTCCCCCACCCCTCCCTCTTCCTGAGCTTAACATTATAGAATCATAGAATCATAGATTCACATGGTTGGATGGAACCTATAAGATCATCTAGTCCAACCGTCTTCCCACTACCATTGCTGCCACAGCTACTAAACCATATCTTGTAGCTTCTCATCAAGCCGCCTCTTGAACACTGCCAGGGACGGTGACTCCGCCACCTCCCTGGGCAGGCCATTCCAGTGCCTGACCACTCTTTGGGAGAAAAAGTTTTTTTCCTCACGTCCAATCTAAACCTCCTCTGGTACAACTTGTGGCCATTTCCTCGGGTCCTGCCTGTTGCCTGGGAAAGGAGGCCAAACCCCTGCTCATCACAACCTGCCTTCAGGAAGCTATAGAGTGCAATGAGATCTCCCCTGAGCCTCCTCTTCTCCAGACTAAACAATCCCAACTCTCTCAGCCACTCCTCATAAGACTTGTGCTCCAGACCCCTCACCAGCTTTGTTGCCCTTCTCTGGACACGTTCCAGGGCTTCAATGTCTTTCTTGTAGTGAGGGGCCCAAAACTGTACACAATACTCAAGGTGCGGCCTCACCAGCGCCGAATACAGGGGGATGATTACCTCCCTGCTCCTGCTGGCCACACTATTTCTAATGCAGGCCAGGATGCCGTTGGCCCTCTTGGCCACCTGGGCACACTGATGGCTCATGTTCAGCTGAGCATCAACCAACACTCCCAGGTCCCTTTCCTCTTCACAGTCCTCCAGCCACTCAGCTCCGAGCCTATAGTGCTGCATGGGGTTATTGTGGCCAAAGTGCAGGACCCGACACTTGGCCTTGTTGAACCTCATCCCATTCAGCTCAGCCCAGCGATCCAGCCTATCCAGATCCCTCTGAAGGGCCTCCCTACCCTCAGGCAGATCAATACCACCACCCAATTTTGTGTCATCTGCAAACTTACTGAGGGTACACTCAATCCCCTCCTCTAGGTCATCAATAAAGATATTGAACAAGATGGGCCCAAGGGGGACACCACTTGTAACAGGCTGCCAGCTGGACTTGACTCCATTAACTACTACCCATTGGGCACGGCTCCCTAGCCAGTTCTTTATCCAAAGAAGGGTATACCTACCCAGTCCACGGGCAGCCAGTTTCCCTAGGAGAATACTGTGACAGACCGTGTCAAAGGCTTTGCTGAAGTCCAGGTAGACCACATCAACAGCCTTTCCCTCATCCACCAGTCTGGTCACCCAGTCGTAAAAGGAAATGAGGTTGGTCAAGCACGACCTGCCTTTCGTGAACCCATGCTGGCTGGGCCTGATCCCCTGGATGCCACACATATGCCGAGTGATCTCACCCAAGGTGATTTGCTCCGTAACTTTCCTAGGTACTGAGGTCAGGCTGACAGGCCTGTAAGTTCCCCAGATCCTCCTTACGGCCCTTCTTGTAGATGGGAGTCACATCGGCAAGCCTCCAATTCTCCGGGACCTCCCCAGATAACCAGGAGCGCTGGTAGATGGCTTCCCCCCACCCCAAGAGGCGCAGGGGGGAAGAGGGAATGGGGGTTGCGGTCAGTTCATCATGCGTAGTTTCATGCCGCTGCTTCATGGTCAGGGGAAGAACTCCTCACATTCCTCCCCTGTTCCTTCGTGGGGTCCCTCCCACGAGCCACAGTCCTTCGTGAAACTGCTCCGGTGTGGGTCGTCTCTTCCACGGAGTGCAGTCCCTCCAGAACAGCTGTCCCAGCGGGCCCTCCATGGGTCACAGCCTCCTTCAGGCCTCCACCTGCTCCGGCGTGGGCTCCTCCACGGGCTGCAGGTGAATCTCTGCCCCTCCGTGGACCTCCATGGGCTGCAGGGGGACAACCTGCTCCACCATGGTTATCACCAGAGGCTGCAGGGGAATCTTGGCCAGGAGCTGCATTACTCCTCCCCCTTCTTCTGAACTGACCTTGGCATCTGCAGCTATTGCTCACAACAGGCTGGCAAACACCTCTCAGGATCCTTTTTACATCTTATTCACTTCTCATCTCCTCTCCACTTCTTGCAGCCAGGCCGGGCCGAGTTGCTCCCAGTCGACTGCCCGGCGGGAGGCCAGAGGGTGAGGCCTGCAAGGCCCACAAGGCTCACGCCTCCCTCTCTCTGCCCCCGCTCAGCTGCTCTGCCCCCGCTCAGCTCCTTTACATCGTCTTCCTTTTTTTTTTTTTCTGAAGCAGAAAGCAGGAGTTTTTGTTTGGCTTTACAAATCTCTGTGCATCCAAGTACCAGGGCCACTACAAGTGTTCTGTGCTTCAGAAAGAGCCCCTTACTGTCATGACTTTGAATGGACCACATGTCTATGATTTCAGGGCATGTGTTTCCTAATATGCCTAGCCCCTTTTAAGATGAAAATTAGATATCAGTAAGTTGGTTACTGAAGAGTCACTGTTTCAACTTTATACTTATTCTTTAGTAGTCTTTACATAATTTTCTGACTATGATTGTTTAAATTGCTGAAATTATATTAAGTAGGAGTAAATCTGCTGTATTTTCTACATCTTGTGCACACCACTAATACTTAAAATCAGTCTGTTATTTGTCTCCCAATAAAAAGCTTTGTAAACAGGAAAATGTAAAATACCATCTTACCTGCCTCTGTTATTTCCAATCTCCAGAAAATGTAAACAATCAAGACAGAAGTATTTGAAGCATGTGAGGAAGGACTGAGGTACAATTTGTACAGGAGCTGGAAATAAGTCTCATTTCACAGCCAACCCCATGCAGAATTCTCAGTTGCTCTTGTTCTGTTGCTCAATTTTCCGCCCGATCTGGCAATATGCCAAGCATATCCATCTAAATGTACTTGTTAACTCTCACAGAAATCTAAAATTCACCGCTAGTAAGCCTAGTGTTTACCTGTCCTATATAAAATACAATTTAAGAAAAACAATGTTGTCACAAATGACTCCAAGTAAAGATTACTCAGGAAAATCGAACTACAAATACTGACTTATGCTTAAATACCACACAAGAGCAGTCACTGAGGAATTATTGACAAGCACTGGATTCTGTTTTGAGTAAAACAAAGATTAAAAAATCTGCAAAAATAGATTACTATTTGGGAGCTAGAGCACATTACATTTTATTTCTTGAGAAACTTAGACAGGAATGCAGGAATTGTCAACAGATATAGGTAAGGATGGCAAAACCCCCTTATTTACACCAAATAAAATTTGAAAAATATATTCATTATAATCTTGGGTACAATGATGTTTCATTTACGCAATCTCATTTAAAATTTTCTCCAAAATCCTTGTTTGTCTTATTAGAAATGTTAGGCATGAAATGCAAGAAATTTGTAACATGTATTTTCAGATATAAAAAACATAAACCCAAAGAATAGCTGCCTGCTATAATATTTGTTTGATAAATAAGGTTTTCACCAAAAACATTCCTAAGAAAATCACTTGCTTTATAAAGAAACACTATAGGATTTAAGATTTTTTTGTTTTCAATTGTGAATATGTCAAAAGTATCAAAAGTTGTAGTGCATTTCATAATGCACGTGCTGTGCATGCTCTGGGGGAAACGGTCATTAATGAAAACCAGAGAGAGTCTGGAACACAAAGGCTTTGTCCTGAAAACTGATGTTAGCTCAGTGCATAGAGATTTAAAATGTAATCTATAGTATGGCAGAACACAATACTTTTATTACTTAGAAGTGTCTTTCCAGCATTACAGAAATATTGAAAACACTCATTATAACTGTTGTTGATGCCATTCAGTGTGTCTTCTTTAACTGGTTTGTCAAAGGTCATATGCTTCTTTCTCTTCACACAATGGGAAATTTATAGTCAATTTGGTTAAGTAAAATTTCAGGCTAGCATAAAATGTCTATGCTCAACAGCCACAAGTGAATTTCTTTCTATCTAGTATTACACATAAATGTTGGGGAAATACTAAAAAAACTATCCCACAATTAAGGACATTGAAGATTGAAGATTTAGCCAGTGTCTTTTACAGTCCAACCCAAAATTATTATTTTTCAGTTGAACACATTTAAATGATTTTATGCTAATTGATCCAAAACATCAGAAATTCATCACATCTTTCAAATGTTCCAATTCAAGGTTTTATATAAAAGTAAAATCCCAACATTACTAATTGTTAGTATTAATAACTACATTCTCAAGAATAAGAAAATTCCATGGCTTATGTTCTCATCAGCTTTAGTATGAAGCTTTTCCTTCTCCTTAGGTACAAGAGTTATCAACTTGCTAAGGACAGAACCAAAAAAGGCCTGATGTTTAAAACCTAAGTGTTGTAAAGGTCTAATGAGATTGAGCTTTGTGCGCAGCTGTAAGTTCTAAGGACCTTATTTAAAGTACAAAGCAGGCTTCTCCCCCCACAAGGAGCACAGTGCTAAGCCCTCTGAAGGAATGAGCAGCATTTTCTTCTCTTATATGGACAGTAGGCGTATTCAATACATGACAACAATTCACACATACACAGACATTACAAACAAGGAAATGGTATCTGTATTACAAAACCCCTCTGCCTGAAAAGGTTTAACCTATGGCTCTCATCTTCCTTTAGGAGTGTTATGGATCTTATTAATGTCTTAACAATGCCATTCTGCAGAAGTGAATGTAAAACACACTGAAACAGTGTCGTAGTTCAGCCCCGATCAGAACCAGACTACACAGTCTCTCTCTCACTCCCCCCACCCACCGAGAGAATAGGGAGAGATAATATAAGGAAGAACGGCTCGAGGTTTGAGATAAGGACAGGGAGAAATCCTTAAAGTTACCATTACAGGCAAAACAGACTCAACTTGGGGAAAACTATTCATATATTACTACAAATAGCAGGATAATGAGACAGAGAACAAGATAACCTCCCTCCACCCCTTCCTCTTCCCAAGCTTAACATTATCTCTACTACCTTCCCCTCCCGAGCGGCACAGGGGGGAAGAGGGAATAGGGGTTGCAGTCAGTTCATCACACGTTGTTTTATGCCGCTGCTTAATGGTCAGGGGAAGAACTCCTCACATTCCTCCCCTGCTCTGTTGTGGGGTCCCACCCGTACGCCACAGTCCTTCGTGAAACTGCTCTGGTGTGGGTCACCATCTCTTCCAGGGGGTGCAGTCTCTCCAGAACAGCTGCCCCAGCGGGCCCTCCATGGGCCACAGCCTCCTTCAGGCATCCACCTCCCCTGATGTGGGGTCCTTCATCGGCTCCAAGTGGATCTCTGCTCCTCCGTGGACCTCCATGGGCTGCAGGGGGACAACCTGCTCTACCATGGTCATCACCACAGGCTGCATGGGAATCTTGGCCAGGAGCCGCATTACTCCTCCCCTTCCTTCTTCACTGACCTTGGTGTCTGCAGCCGTTCCTCACAACAGGCTGAGAGACGCCTCTCAGGATCCTTTTTTCATCTTATTCACTTCTCATCTCCTCTCCACTTCTTGCAGCCGGGCCGGGACAAGTCAGGTCCAGTTGGCCGCCTGGCAAGAGGCAAGAGGGTGAGGCCTGCAAGGCCCATGAGGCCTGCACCTCCCTCTCTGTGCCTCTGCCCCTGCTCAGCTGCTTCACATCTTCTCTCTTCTTTTTTTTTATTTTTTTCTGTTTTCCCCTTCTTAAATACGTTATCACAGAGGTGTTACCATGGAACATTCTGCTACCAATCGGCTTGGCCTTGACCAGCAGCAGGTCCGCCCTAGGCCTGGCCGAGTCCACTGAACAAAGGGGAGCGACTTCTAGCAGTTTCCTACAGAAGCTACCACCTTATGCCCCCACTCACCAAACAAGACCACAACAGTAGTCTAATGAAGAAGGCTGTCACCTGGATGGAAACCTCAGAGGACTTGCATATTGCAACAGGATTTTGACTGTTACGACTTCAGCTGTACTACAGATACAGAGAAGAATAGAATTTAGGTTATCTTTTAACACTAAGAAATTGTATGTAGTTAAAAGAATGTACCATTTTTTTTTACATGGGCTGAGAAAACATTTGTAAGAAGAGAAAAGAGGAGATACATTTGGAAATGAAGTGCAGGAAAGGTTATGCAAACATCGTGTTGTGTATCAGTTGCATTACATCTAAAAAAGAAGCAAAAAAGATAATACAGCTTTAATGGGTTAAACCTCTTATTTAGTCTGAAAAATGTACAGTCAGAGATACTGGGCTTGAAATAATCAAAACCAATGTAAAAATAGCTATCTAAAAAATCAGTTTGCTAAATAATGAATAGTCTGCTTTTTGGTCTTTTACATAATTCAGTATTCAGGGAATCACTGATTGAGCACAATCTCCACTACAGTAATCATGACCAAATTCCTATACAGTGGCTTTCTGCATCTCTAAAATGGGATCAGTAGTTGAGAAATTAAGATTTTTCAAATAATAATCCAGAACCTATATAGGAAGAAACCACCTATCTAATGCTAGATAATAGAAACCAGGGAAGACAGGGGCTGGGACCCTGACCCCTCCTCAGCTGCCAGTTGTCTGATTAAGGATTGCATGCAGATCCATCTGCCTGGAAGCTGAAGGCCAGAATTTTCTGCTGTGTGTTGACATGTACAATTGCACTTTCAAAGAACTAAACAGGGGTCATTATTTTCCTTTACAGCAGTGCCACAGAGGTGACGGTAATGCCACTGTTCATCTTTTATGCTACAAAGCAATTATTATACCGTTTCAGCCAACGGGAGACCCAGGTTCATTTTTCCCTCTGTCTAGGACTCAATATCTGTATCTTCTATGTATTAGCAAATGTCCTAACTACTAGATAGAAAGCTAGCCCAGAGGGCATTTTGTCCCTCAGAGTGGCAAAATTCATGAAAAACATAAGTAAGGAGGAAAGTATAGATTTCACAGCCTCAGATGAAGGCACTTAGATGAGAGCAGGGAGACACAAAATGATTCAGATTTGCTTTATGGTGGATGGAGAGAGAGGAACTTATATTACATGATTTATCTGAATAATTTTAGATGCATTCCTTGAGATTAATCACACCCTACCCATCTATTTTTCTGTCTAGTACCAGACTCCAAATCCTGCCACAGGCAAAAGAGAAAACACTATTTATACGGTACCAAGAAATCAGTGTTTCAAGGGTCTCATAACACATAGTATCTAAATAATACAGGAATGCCTCGTTAATTAATGTAGTTAAAATTGTTATACAATAAAGTCTTCCTAGTATCTATTCCTTTTCTTAGCTGTTATGCTCATCCTTCCTGTGTCCTACTGGGTCCTGAGATGGCATCTTCAGTCCTCCTCAAGACAGAGGGAGGTGGGAGGTTCTAAGGGGGGTCACAGTGAGCTGTCAGTATCCTCAGGTCTTCATCAGAAAAGGTGTCACATTTCTTTCTCTGGGCTCTGCTTTGGTTCTTTTTATACATTTCTCAATCACAGCCCGTTTCCTTCTTGTGGGCTGCCAGCTGCAGCTTGGCAGTGGCCCCCAGCCCCTGGGCAGTGCCAGTCAGTGGTGTGTGTGTCACCCCCCCCAGCTGGGCCACCCCCAGAGCTGAAGCTGGAGCAGAGGAGGCAGCAGTGACTGGTTAAACCAGTGACACCCAGCTCAGGCCACGGCGAGGCTAAGACCCTGCACTGTGAGGTCAGCGCCCAGCCAGGGCATCCCCCTGCTAAGGGCAGACATGGTACTTACTGGGCTGCACTAGTTAGCTAGTTCCCATATGGATATCACCATAAATCTCCAAGGTTAGGCATGATGAAGTCTATCTTTAGTGTCTGAAGCCTTGCTATGGACAAACTATGGACTATTAACGATCAAGTGTAAGACAAACAGTATTTATTGTAAATTAAGTCCGCCAAGCTGACTTTTCTGATGTGATTAAAAATTACCTTGTATGTCCTTGAAAACAGGGAAGAAAAAGAAAAGGAGCAAGATGGGGCAACACTGGCACTAAAATTGCTAGTTGGTAAAAACAACATTATACTTGCAAGGTTCTGAGAAGCATCTACTCCCTTGTGTGCAGAAGATAAGTTCAATTAATCAAATGAAATTTTTACCTTGCCTCACATTTCCCTGAAACCTCCTCATCTCTCAGAGAAGGGAGCTTCAAATTCAAGGAATGTGAGATGACTACAAATTCAATGAACTTAAAAATTAAACACTATGGTTTTATAGATAAAACAGAGAAGTAATTTGTACTACTGCTTTTGTGGACACTGAATTAAAGAATGCAATAGCCAGGTTCTTTCATATATTCACTCAATGCATTCCTACTGATATTATTGCACAGATCCACCCCCCTCCCTTCTTTATTGCTGTTTATTAAGAATTCAACTCAAACACTAAATTGAGTACTTGTATTTTGCTTAGGTAAAATTATGTTTTTTCTGCTGTACTGACAGGATGGAGAAAGGGCTATCACATCAGAATTTTACCGATCACTGAGCTGTTTCTGGTGCTAAAGAAAGTAACAGTATCTGGTAAAACTTTCTCCATTTGTGATTCCATACAGAAGTCTCTGATGTTACTGAATCAGAATAAAAGGGAAGACATCTCATATTCCATGAAAAATAATCTATTACAGGAAAGTTCCTTGCAGCCTCTCCTTTGTTGAGCAAGTCCTTAGAATTTTAGGAAATTAACACAATCATTTTCTCAAAGCCTTTAGAGACTGTTTACTTTTCAGTCACCAGAATTGAATGGAGTGTGTCTAGAAATTGCACTCTATTAAATACATAAATTTTTAAATTGCTAGTAAAGCCAAGGCAACCAAAAAGGTCACAAAACCCATAGCAGATGTATCTTTAGTTACCATTGTATTTGGTTACTACTATGTTTGGTGCAGTATCAAGTCTTCTGTTTCCACATGCGCTGATTAATCATGAAGTTTTAAGACACATTAATGTCAGAAAGAAAATTATTTTCTATTTTTAACTACTACAAATGCTGTAATAAGAACTGGTCCCAGCTCTTATTGCAAAGACAGGTTTCTTAGGATTTCTACTACACAACTTGGATTCAAAGTAAAACAAAAGCCACATCTATTTTTTAAGTATTCCAGTCTCCACAGGAACAGATCTCAGTATATGTTCAGATTCATCTATAGATTAGTAAGGAAAAACTACTATTTTAAGATTAATTCCAAGCTAGCAGAAAACTCAAGAAACCACTACATATTTCAACAGTACTGGGTTTAGTGTTGCAAAATGCCTTTCAGCTCGGCCAAATCTCTCACAAGATCAGCCCAGAGATTTCAGCGTGACGAGTCCTGAACTCTAGCTGTGTTTTCATCTCAGATGTGATTCCTAATAGAAACCTAATCGAAATCAAAACACAGTCTGATTAATCCATCTCTCATTAGTTTGTGTAAATTAACAGATCCATTTTTACACTATAAAAAATCGCAGCCTTCTATAACCATTTAGTGTTGAGTCTACATTTTACATCCTATAAAGGGGAAGGATACATATAAAATTAATTTAATAGAATTTTTCTCTATCCTCATCTATTACTTAGTTCCTGATAGAAAGATGGTGTCTTACAAGTTTCATATATAATACTTTTACAAAATTAAACTTTCTTATACAAGCCTTCTGTCACTTATGACTGCTGTTCCTCTTAGGACTTTTTTTTTGGCAAATTTTGCCTCTGGAATATTTTGGTAAGAATTCACATAGCTTGTTCAGTACAGATAATCTGTACTGCTGAAGAAAACCATAATAAAGAACAACTAAATTTAAGATGATGAATGTTCTCACAATTAATTTTAAGGCAAGAAAAAAATACAGTAGTAGTTTGTATTGAACACATGTAACAAAGCTGCTGCAGTTGCTGGGCAACTAGGACCAGATTTTTGGAGAATAATAAATATCTATGGTGATCTACAGAGATTTGCCTATAACAAGAGGGAGCTGGCAGGTTGGTGTGCCCATTGTGCACTATCTGTGCATGTTCTTGTGACTAAGAGTTTGAATTTCTCTGTTTAGATTGCTGATGGCATTATATTCACTTCATTTCTTCATCTCAGTCTTTATTGGCAAACTAGTAGCCATCAGTTGAATCTGCTGAGCAGATCCTTTGTCTGGTTTCCAATAGGACTTTGAAGGTTTCTTGAAGAATCTATATTTAGTTGTTCAAGAAGTGACTAATGTTGAGCCACTGCTGCTGGGTGCTGGGGACACTTTCAGAATAGCATCTCTTAATGCCAGTGTAAAGGGTTGTGCTTGCTTTGACAGCACATTTCAGGCATCTGTATGTAGAATATGCCCAAGTCCAAACCTCCTTGGTTTCCGTGCTGTGAGGACCAAAGGCCATGACTAGGTCCAGACTTGGAGATCTGCAGGGAACTATAAACAAGACCTGTGTCACTATTAAGCTCAAATCAAGACATAAACCGACATGCAGTATGAATGGTTGGAATACTTTGCGCCTGGCCTATATGGCACACATTTTTGTAGCTCCTGACCTCCCTGGTATGAGACGGCCCCAAGGTTGCCTGCTGCAAAAGTTAATGGGATTTGTAGACAGTGTAAATCTAGGCTGCTTAGACAACATCTAGAGCTTTTCTTCAAGAACAGGAGCATGCTTCTAAACAGCTGAGTCAAGGAATCTGACCTGAGCCTTTTTCCTGACCTGGCACTCCACCATCAGCATAGATACAGCCTTTATCTAAGGTGAACTGTGTCAGAGTTTCGGAGCAGGAAAAAAAATTGCTTTCAGAAAAAAAAAAACAAACAAACAAACCAAACTTGGAATAACTGCTTTCTACACAGATGCTCCATTGCCTCCTATGTTCCAGATGAAAAAGTTCATCTTAATGCACTGGTAAAATATCCTCTGTCCTGAAATGGCAGTAGATCTTTCCATTATAGATTAACCTCGTCTCTGCTATCTGCTTCATTACATATGATGCAACAGTGCTTACATCAAATGTATCAACTTCACTGAACACACGGAGGGATTTCCTCTAAAGAGAACTTAACTCTCCCTGGACTGAGTTCATATTATAAGTGCAATGGAAGCTCAACATACAAGGGGGAAAAAAGGAATTGTGGTACAAACTTTTCTTTTTTTATGGTTGAGGTTCATTTCTACAACCAGGTGTAGCCTACTGAGAGCCATTGTCTATCATAAAGATTTCCTCCTGTTTTATCAAAGAAAAGAGCTAATTATTCAGAGCCAATAAGAATGATAAAGGTACTACGGCACTCCGATACCTCTAGGTAAATCCTAACTTTATTTTTCCTTTGGTTATAGAAGACTTTTACTTACATAAATGCATCCGTCCTCTCACAGAGTTCCCTTTCAATTTTCAACTTTACGCTACTGTCTAAGGCTTAAAGGCGAAACATCTGTTTACTGTCTAAAGCTAAACATCAGATTACTGCTGATGTCAAGAAAGGTCTTTAAAAAGGAGTGAGAATACGGCACCATAATCATGAAAACAGGAGAATTCATTTACAACCTACAGCTATACAGACTTTCTTTAAAAGAATTTCCTCAGCAGGTCAATGTTCCCATCCTGTGGACAGGCTATCTAATGATAAAGGACAAGAGTTTAAATAACACATTTTTTTTTTCTCTTAGGCACTGAGGGAAAACTAAAGAATTTACAAGACTAAATATGCTTCAAAGGGATCAAAACTAGACACAAAAATGTAAAACACTGCAGAATAAACAAGAGTGTTTTATTATCTTTTTCTTCCATCTGACTACAGTGGATGAGTAAATCTAAAGTAATTCTATTTGATTTAACTGTCTGTGAAGAATAGTATGAAACTAAAGCAAGTAATAAAAAAGTAAGTGAAGACTCTAAGTGTTTCTAGTTATTCTGACATATACCCAGATGTCCCACATTTCATTAGTGCTTGAATAGGATACTGGTGGATATGCTGCAACTGAGCCTTTTCTATTTAATAGTCTTACCTCAAAGAATAAGAATAAAGTGTTTTCCATTAATGGGCCCATACAGATTATGATTTCATAGAAATTCCTTATGGCTGTTTACGAGAACGCAACTATTGATAGGACTGCAAAGGGAGAGTCAGAAATAGTTTGTATGTACTAATTCCAAATAATACACTTAGTTTTTATTATCTCCCTGGAGTTCACTCTACCTTTGGTTCCTCATTTAATGTAATATCACTGAGCTGTAATACTGCTTCACATATGAGAGCTTCAGAAATTTAACTGTTTTTAGTGGTCTTAAAGTGATTGTACCTGTAATGCAGAACTAGAAAAAAGCCTTTTGATGCTTAAAACCTATAAACCTGTCACTGTAGATCATAGAAAATCTATTATACCAGTGAACCCTTTCTGCTTCAAAAGGAGATGAGCAGGCAAACCTTTTATGGCAATTTAATGGTGTGAATCACTGTTCAGAAGTTTTTTACACATGTATTAAGTCCAATATAATATTTGAGCTTAAGAAGGTGACAAGCATTAGCTAATAATTCTGTCACTTCATGGGTTGCACCAAGTGTTAATGAAAATTACACTGGAGGACTTAGCAGAAAACAAAACAAAATATATAACAGCATGCTGTCACTTGAAAACATCATATTTAAATAATGTATTAGTTAAAATATTACAGTTCATGGAAGAAGAAGAAGAAAAAGACAAAGAAAAAAACAAGGAAAGAAAAATCTGGATGTGAAATCTTATTTATTAATGCCAGTAAACCTTCCATCAATAAATATACCTCATACTTCCTCAAAACAAGCCCAGCCACAGTATTGCCCACTGCTCACAGAAACAATTCGTTAATTCAGTCAACACCTGTCCCATTACTAGGGAAGAATTTTCCATCTAGAGCCTTTCATATACTTCACAAAGTTGTTAACAGATTTAATAAACATGTACTTAACCAGGTAGTGCTCCACCTCTTCACAGTTTTCATAATACCTTTCTTTTGGTATTTTGAGTTAAAGCACAAAAAAGGCACAGAATTATTAGTAAGGCTGGACTTCTCTAGCTTTGATTTTACAATGGTGACTCTCTAGTGTTTCTAACTCATGCAAACACAGAGGTAACTTTTGGTGTTCAATTTTTTTGTAAACTAAATAATTCTGTTCTCTTTAGCTGAGCTGAGAGATGCAGGGAAAAATGAATAAAGCACATTTAAACAAATGGAAACAACCAAAATTATATGCTCAGAAAACATCCAAACGAAGTAGAAGTGTACAGAAAAAAAAGTGAAGAATTGTTCCAAAGGACACTGGCTGACTTTGGATTCAGGGAGGCTGCATCTGGCCAAAACAGCAAGAGCAGATCGACTGGATGAGGAGAGGCTTACAAGGCTTACAAGGCTGTGACCCCTTTTTACTCATTGCTAGTAGTCTGAGTGGTGTAAGCTCTATCTTATGTGACAAATGTGATTGAAAAGTCTCCTTTCACATCTATAGCAAGTTTAATACAATTACAGATGTAAATTGCATAACTCAGTAACTAAAAGCACACTTGTAGTTTTACTTCTACCCACTGCCTCCAAAATTCACACTAGAATTCACAAAAAATATATGTATTTTTAAAAGACAATAGTTCCCCGCATATGATTTTTTAAAGTGTAGACAGCATGAAACTAATAATTCTTTGTTAACTTAGCTGATGAGAGTATCAGATATCTATTCACAGTTCTGTAAGAGCTGCTGCTTGTCCTATAGTTGCCATGGTTCTTCAAGGCACTGCATTGGTGGAAATTCCATTTTTGGGTCTTGCACTGATTGGGAATGTCATAAAATAATCTTTTAAAAGGCAGTGTCCACTGGGGCCTTGAGATGACCTCTGTCTCCTTATATTTTCTTGTGAGAAGATACAACAGAAAAAAAGAGCTTATAATCCTATCTGCACAGTTATGATTTACAGTCATCAGCTGATGTGAGAAGGGCATGCTTGGGATCCATTCTAACTCTAACACCTTAAAAGAAATTGCAGTTATAACTGAGTGTGAGCTGCCTGTCTTCACTGAGTACGTGTTGGCCTACTTTCCACTCTACTTGACTAGTATTACTTCTTCCACACTGCGCAATAAAGAGTGTGCCTTATGACAATCAAGCGTCACTTCACATTTCTCAAGTTACTCAACTGCTCATCCAACTAAATTCAAGGTGTGGTGCCTGAGATGGTCCACCAATGGATTCATAACACGGTTTCAGAACTATGACAACTGTAGCATGAAGAAGTTGTTGCTTGCACCTAGTACAGTGGACCTCCATGGTTACCAAAAAAAGTTATACTAGCAGTGTAAATGTCAGCAGAGCAGTGGCCAATATAGTTTCGCAGTGCTGAACTCTGTGCTGGCAAAGCTACTCTAGTATCTGCACCACAGCAAGCCATTTTAAAGCCTGCTCCTCTACACCTACACAAGCTATAGTCACACCTTTGACTTCCCTACAAAAAGAATTTTGACAGAGATTTCACAAGCTTAGAGAGCTTTTTCACAAGAGACAAAAAATGTATTAGGGATGGGATTCAGTTCAAGATGCAAATGCCTAAATGGAAGTGTTTTGATACATATATAAACACATGTGACATCCCCACCATAATCAGTGGAGCTTTGTAGCGCAGACACTTAGCTGCCTGAACACATGAGTTTGGTACCATTTTAGATTCCGTAGGATACCCTCCCTGGTAAGGATACTTGAATCATATCTTCTAGCCCTTCAGCATCCATAGGATAATCTAGGGCTTCTAGTATGCATAGAATAATCTGGTGTTTCACTTAACATCTCTTTAGTCAACTGAACTGAACTCCAGTTCAGCTCTCTAAGATTCACTGACTGTACTAACCACATCTCAGTCACTTGAAACAGTTAGCAACACTTACATTTACTTTTCAAAATCAAACCGAATCTCAGTCTGAGTCCTTCTATTCCCAAATATCCTAAGCAAAATTTGAGAATCCACTTTGTTTAAACCTTAAATATAATTACATCCAAACATGAAAATCCTTTAGAAAAAAAAATTGTTTTCTATTTGGAATGTCCCTTAATTAAATGTTGACAGTGCCAAATGTGATCTCTGATGATATATGTAAAACTACCCCATAAATGGATTATCTAGAATACAGAAATGAGAACCACAAGCATCTCAGCGGAGAGTGATCTATGAAAATTGCATTCAAGAGCTGTCACCCTTCCTAGGTATTCTCTGACTAAATCAGAATTAAAATATCTTTTCATACTGATATGGAAAACAGACTAAATCTCAATAGAGGAGCTCTACAATTGCAGTGCAAATGGATTATCTCTGCACAATGCAGGATGATGACTGTAGCAGCAAGTTCATGCTCATTCTGAAGAATGTCAGTGATGCTTTGCGGCTACACAGGGCACTGAATCATTGTCTGTGCTTATGACTTGTCAGCTAAAATTATAAATCTTGCAGGAGTCTTGTACGAACACTCAGGTCTGGGTAAGGGAAAATAAAGAGAAGATATTTAATTTCTGGGATGTTCAAATTCAACCTGACATTCAGAGCAGTAAAGATTCCAAAGTTTCCATTGCTTGCCTCCCGTTTCTGAACCTTTCTAATCAGAAAGGTTATTGAGATACAGACATAATTCAGCAAAGCTGAATTTTACTTTGAAGTTTTTGTTTAGTTTCTGTATTTAGTTCATGTCAGAGATGATAGAACATTAAAATTCAGCATTTGTAATAACTGACATTGAAGGCTATCAATATTCCCCCCTCAGTGTCTGGCAGTGACAGCATTCACTTCCAGGTCCATCCTATTTTCATACAGTTTAACGCAGAATGTGTTCAGAAATTTCAATTTACATCAAAGAACCTCATAGTGTTCTAAGATGTCATAGTCTCAATATCTGGTCTTACTAGAGCTCTGATAGCATTCAGTAATAAATATATCAAATCGATCTATACTTGAGTTGTTTGGCTACGATAGCCGTCAATTATTAGATGACTACCATTTGCACAAAAACACAGAACTAAATAGAACTTATATAGAACTAAAAAAACTAAGCTCCATTAAGTTTAAGAGAAACTCTTGCCTTTTCAGGTAAAAGAATATGGAGCTTTGTGAACCTAATTGAATGTCTCAGAATTAGACAGGAATGGTATAAAAAACCAACATTCAGCAAACTCTCACAATTTCTGCCTGGATCACGTGGAGCAGCAGGAGTTCACAGAATTTTCTCTTTCTTTCATTTGATGGCACAAACTTGTTCTGTCTTGGTGAACAACTGTCAGCCTCAGTAATTATGTGATCAATATCCTGGGGTATATAAATGTAATTTCATGGAAGACTGTGCAAAACAACATCAGAGAGATGAAACTACAACCCAAGCTAAATGCAGGCACAGAAGAAAAATTAATCTCCTAAAGCTGACAATATTGAGGAATTCTGCATTCTGCTCTCAACATTAAGTAAGCTTAAATAGGACTCCCTTAGAGAGACAGAGACACCATTATTTGCCCATCTGTAAAAAAGGGATACTCAAAGAACGCATAGCAGGAAAAAAACCCCGACTGATAATTACAAGGCAGTCCACATCCCATAGGCTTGCACTGTCCCTCTCATTTTTGCCATCATTGTTTCCTGGACTGTATTTTTCTGGTTCAGAATGCAAATCTTCCTTCACTACATTGGCTAGTCCTGTGGAAAGCATGCAGGGACAAGGCCCCTAAAATAATTACTTAATATTAGTGTTATAGATTGTATGGCTTCAGGAAGTGAACTGGAAGGTTTTTTTAAATAGGGTGTGACAGCAAACTTAGCTCTGCATTAGGATACAGAGTCGAAAACAACAATAAAGCACCGCTGCTTGTGTAGTCTACACACCTGTCAGGTGCCATGAAGGTGTAGAGGTCACAACTGTAATGTCTAATATTCCCCTACCCAAGCCCTACCTCTGGGGATAAAATGACATTTAAGTGATCTTCCACTGCTTAAACCATGATTTGTTTCAGTAATCATTTTTGTCAGTAAATTGAAGTGCTTAGAAGAAACATAGATTGAGTTATTTATAATTGTAATAGCAGCAGCTTGGCTTTATCCATCATTGTTTACATGCTGAATGCTAGTGTTTTGATAGTCACTCATCTACGTGTATCGAAAGAACTAGAAAAATGAAACATAACTTGCAGTTGAGCGAAGGAATAAAATATCAGCTGTTATCTCCCACAATGTCAATGCCCTGAAAAGAGAATATATTGCAAAAGGATCCTCTTGTGTACAGAAATTTGATTTTTATTAGACAAATATTATTTTCCTATGTAAGATAAACAATACTTTAAACATGGTCATTATCATCACCATGGATTATGAGGAACATAGTTTCTGGAATAAAGGAAGAGCAGGAAATCCAATTCTGCCATTGATATGAATGTAATCTTTGGTTGAACCCAAAGTACTTCTATGCAGAATGATATCCATATCCATAAGAGGGGAAAAAAAATTCACTTTATTTTAGTGTGACGGTCCAGTTGAGTAGTACCTTTTTCTTGATGACAGCATGCCTTAAAGCTATATCAATAAGTGTCAGGTTATTGTTATGACCAGGATACAGGGTAAGGAACCAACAAAACTATACCCATCCTTCTTGGAACGCTCACTTTCCTTTTCCTGTCCTAATTTTACTGATCTCGTGTGCTCCGACACATATACTACCAGTTCTGTGGGAAAGGGACCATATTTCCACGTGTCTGTAAAATGCTGAACTCACTTAAGAAACTGCATAGGTGACAGAAAAAAAAAAAGTCACTGTGTCATTTCATTTAATTGAGTTGTATCTTCAAAGGTTCACACTTTTGACAACTGGAGCTGGAATCTAAAGCAAGCAGCAGAATAGCAGTTGTCTTTGTCCACTTTCCTGCCCTCCATCAACCTTACATTTTTATAGAAAGTGCTAAAGAAGCCAAAAAAAGGGGTTTGGAAAAAGGAGAAAATTTGCCTCCTTCTACAGTGTATCCTCTTTCAAAGTTTTTTGGTTTTTTTGTTTGTTTGTTTGTTTGTTTGAAAAAAGCAACACAACCAAGCAAACAAAACCCCAAATACCTAAACAACAACAGAAGAAGTTTCTACAGAGATCACGGTTATAATTTGTCTTTTATTAATCACTCCATTACAGTATCTCTACTTCTAGTCTAACTCTCTTCTCTTAACAACTTTTATCTTCTAATTAAACATTCACTGTTTGTATCTATATAAATGCATTCCCTCAGCTACATGCTGGAATTCTTGCATCCTCATCTTTCTGTGGTTTACAGAAACTTGTATATCACAGATCTGCTCAGTCTAGCCCCACTCCTTACACAACTGTGTCACAATCACAACATACTGTAAAAATCCCAAAGATCAGCCTTGAATCCACAGCAACTAATTTATCCAGGCCCTGGACTTCTCTGGACTTTCCCTGGTGAGATCTTCTCCAAGTTCAGGGCCTTATAAGTCTTGAAAAATGGTTCTGTTTTTTCTGAGTTTGAATTTGCAAAATTTTCCTACAGAAAATTTATTCTTATGTTTCCCTACTAAAAGTTTTTGCTCTTACCTAAACTACACTAGTTTAGGATTTTTTTTTGGTACGATAGCTGCTCATTGTGGTTACAGGAGGCAGAAGACATTCTAGACACCCAGGAATCCCATGACTGTTCCCTTGAGTGAAGAAATTATGGCAGCAACCGGATGAGAGGAGTTATATTTTACATCTTAAGTTCAGTGAACCCTAAGGAGGAGTTAAACTTAGTTTCAGTCTACATTTTTGATCTAATTTTTAACTGAAATTACTCTGAAAACAGTAGTGTGTCATTCAGAGGGAATGCTGTATCGTTACAGAAGTCCCCATGATCACTGTAACATCAAAAAAGCTTTTTATCCCTCAAAACATGTGTTTTACACACACATACAAGGATTTAGGCAAGTCTGTTTCTTGAAAGACTCAGGCCTTTCATGACAGTCAAGATAAAGTGAACAGATATTCACCTCAGCATTCCACATTTCACATCTTTTTCATGGCACAGGGTCAGATTATTTGTTTCTTCTGCTTTCCTAATGTGACAAAGACTAACTAGTGGGAGAATCTATCCTGCCTGACCAATAAGCAATTATTGTAACCCACTAATGGTTTAAAGAAAGCACAGGAAAAAAATCAAACAAGTATCAGAGAAATCAGAGTGGGATTTATGTCAAAGATATGAAAAAACTGCAATAAAGATACCATTTCCTTTTTAACTGTGGTCAGAAAACCTAACAAATCATATTTGTTTCTATTACATATTTATATTTATATATTACATGCTTTTGTCAAGGCAACTACAAAGATAATTTTAAAGATTTTAAACAGCCTTTTACAGTATTGGTGGACAAGGGATGAGCAACTGATATCATGTCCTGACACTGTCCCACACAACATCCTTGTCTCTCAGATGGAAAGACACGGATTTGATGGATGGACCGCTCAGTAGATAAGGAATTAGCTGGATGGCCGCACTCAAAGAGTTGTGGTCAACAGCTTGATGTCCAAGTGGGGACTCGTGACGAGTGGTGTTTCTCAGGGGTCAGTATTCGGACCAGAGCTGTTTAACATTTTTGTCGGTAATATGGCCAGTCGGATAGAGTGCACCCTCAGTAAGTTCACCAATGACACCAAGCTGTGTGGTGCAGTCATCACACTGAAGGGAAGAGATGCCATTCAGAGGGACCTTGACAGGCTGGAGAGGTGGGCCTATGAAGCGGCCTAATGAAGGGGGCCTAATGGGCTTAATGAAGTACAACAAGGTCAAGTGCAAGGTCCTGCACACAAATCGGGGCAATCCCAAGAACAAATATAGGCTGGGTGGAGAATGGATCGACAGCAGCCCAGAGGAGAAGGACTTGGGTGTCCTGGTGGATGAGAAGCTCAACAGGAGCCAGCAATGTGCATCTGCACCCCAGAAAGCCACACACAGACTTACTATCTGCAGTGAAAAAAAAAAAAAGGATTTTTGTAGATAGTGCTTCTTTTTCAAGCCACTTTCCTTTGATAAAGAGAATGCAATAATAAGTTATTGTATTGTATGTTTCTACTACCAGATCTCAAAGCTCTTAGCTGGCAAGACCTAATATATTAATCGCCCATTGAAGAGATCGGGAAATGAAGACATGCTGAAATAACTTTTATGAAGTCAGCACATCAGAAGTAGGGACTGAAAACAGAAACAAGATGGAAAAAATTGATGCTTTCACTGAAAAATGATTGATATGCTTTTTTTCTGAGAATCTTAGTAGGGCATCTGAATTATTGCCTTGTACATTTTAGGATTTTGCTTGACAGTCCTCAGATATCATAATTTGTATGTGGGTCCACTCATCTACTCCACTTTTCCCTAAGAAACATGACACACCTAAGAGTGAATTCAATCATGCCCTTACCCTAGCCACCAATGCAACCCTTGAGACTCAAACCAGAATTTTTTCGAATGATGTAAATAAAAAAACCTGAGTGCACTGTCAAACAACATGAATTGATATTTATTACCTGTGCAATACTTGTTGAACACACTGTATTTTTAGTTTTACCTTATAAAAAAAAATCTCTTTATGGAAATGTAATTTCTCTGTGGGATGTTAAAACCTCTAGGGAAAAATTATCAATTGTTGAAAGATTTAATTCTTTTTTTTAATTAAAAATACAAGCAAAAAATCAAACCCCCAACATTTTTCCTTTGTAGTTTTTAGAAAGGTTGTGCATTTAAAGAATTATAAAAAATAGCATGACTGTCATTTTCCCAATTTAAATATTGAATATGCATGAAAAATCAGCAAAAACAGAAATATATGTGTTAGTAGGATGGTTTTTTTTTTGGCCAGGATTGAGTGTAAATATGAAAAATACGCAGCTAATCCATAAATAGTACTTAAAGGCAAGCCTATCAGTGAAGTAATGCACAGTAATTAGGAGTTATGAAAAAAATTAAAAACAGAGTGGAATTGTACTAGGTCTTACTAATGAATCTGTTGATTACAGTTCAGGGATCATGAGAATTAGTAGTGTCTTACAACCTGTACCCATACTAAACAGCTGGAAAACAGAATTGACCAACATACAAACTTTATTGTATCAGTCTTTTAAATTTGTTCTCCATATAGAGTACAGCTAAAGAGAGAATCAAAGTTATAGCACTGAACTATAAACTAACCATTCCTAAGGTAGGTCTGATGTGTTATTGATATCACAAAATTAAAAATCAAGAGAATATGTTCACAGGAGGGATTTTTCCCTGGCAAATATAAAGTGCAGGTTACAGTTTTGAGGGATAAAGGTATATTTGGTAAATCCTTGAAAGAAAACAGTTGATTAGAAGTATTAAATCATTTAATATTGGAAAAAAAGGAGCTTTCTATAACTTATGAGCCAATACTAAAATAAAAGAGGGTTGGAGAGAAGGGAAGCAGCTAAAACGATATATTTTTTTTTAAATAGTTAAATGTCTCACACAGTAACTTCTCCTATTACTTTAATTTTCAGATCCTCAGATCCTGTAGTTGCAGTGGACTTGGTAGCTGCATTTGCATTCCCCAGCTCTTGGCATATGATTTCCAGTGTGCAAAAGATAGGAAGATCCTGTGGGTGTCTAATAATAAATGCCTCATAAACAACTATTTTGCAATTGAAATGCTATTATTATAAGGGAATATTGCTATCCATTTCATACTCTCCTCTCAGATATTTTTTCCCTTGCCTTTTAATAAGGGATTTAGATTGTACTTAGATTGTAAGTGTCATGAAAATCCTAGGCATTTATAGTCTCGGGGTGGGGGAGGGGGGGAAGAACATAGATAATAGATAAAGCTTCTAAGTATGAAATGTCTTAAGTGCCAGTCTCTCCCCCATTCCCCTTTCTGGAAGGCTAGAAGGAGAGAGAAATACTAGCATGGGCTAACACCCATATACAGCTTTACAGCCTTTAAGGGCAGTTAAAGGTAAGCACAAGAAATGAAGCTTTAAAATACGTTGTCAGGAACCTACAGGCATCCTAACATTCCAGAAATTTGTCAGCTGTCATCAAATTTATCAGCTGGCTACTGTAACATCTTTAGTCCATCCACAAAGTATTCCATTAGTACCTATTGCTAACATTCTTCTTATGGATCCTGATGTTTCATGGAACAAAGATTTATAGCAGCTGTTCACATGTATGAAAACATGCTCAGCGTTATTAATTGGTCCTGACACAAGCAGTATTTTTGCTGTACACAACTGAGCAAAAAGCCTTACTCAGTGCAAAGCTTTCATCAAATTATCTACCAGTGAAAGCTGACAAGCTGATTGAAAGTGTCAGGGGAAGGGGGAGGTGATATATAACAGTACAATTTTCATTGCACAAAGCAATATTTTTAGCCCTTACAATTTGTACTGAAACTCATTATTCTTCTCCATTATGGGCAAAGGGGAAACTGTAAGTGCCCAAGTCTGTGACTTCTCTAATTTTAAATCTCGCTCAAATGACTGCTTTCCGCAGGGAGATGACTAAATGATATACAGCTGCTCACCAGGCATTTGTCTCTTGTTCACATTCAGGGAAAGTTATCAAGAATTAAACTCTGTGTAGCCATTACGCTGGTGGGAATATTAAAGCTGAGACTGTGCTACATTAGATGCAGCGTAATGAAGGATGTTGCATTGCAGTCGGTCTAGGATTGATGTCACAGGACAGCTGCCTGTGTAACAAACAGAGAGAGCTACAGCACTGTAATTTGGTACCTGCTCTAGGTTGAACACTTCTTGACACAGCATAATCACTTGCCATCGATGTGACCTCCTGGTGAGAATCCAAACAGGCTGCTTTTTTTTTTTTTATCACAGCAGGAATTTACTGAACTGCCTAGACACAGTTGTGTACAAAGTGATGCAACTGTACTCATTATACAGACACAAATGAGAAAATCATACTAACAGCTGATGGGAACTTGCAAAATAATTTGAGAAAACTGTTACATGTAAGATTTTTTTAAACTTTTTTTTTTTTTTAAACTTAAGATAAAGTAGCCAAGTGGGAAATTCTGGTAAAATTAAATCATTCACTGACTTTGTTTTTGTTAGTTTTGAGTTTTGATGATGATGATAAACTGTTTTACATTGATGTAAAAAAGTTTGTCAGATCAAGAAAAAAATATCAGTTCAAGAAATTTCAGCTAAGTCTCCTCATGACTTGCTATTTCCCATTGCACCAGGCAATGAACACATACATGAAGTTTCTATTTAACAAGAAATGTCTAGTTATAACACATGCTTTCTATTTAAATTAAATAAATAAAAATAATTAATTCCAATTATTTTCTTCTTTATTTCAAACAGTTAATTATTTGCCGTATTTGCATTAGACTCTTATTACAGTAATACTGTATTGAGACAGTGAAAGCAGCAGTTTGACTTTGTAGCACTTTTCAGGGGACAATCCACTAAAGCCACATGGCCATAGAGGGCTGAGAAGTATGCTACCCAAGGTCACACAGGAAGCAAGCCCTGACTTTTGGTTTAGTGAACTATTTGCTATACTGTGCATGAAAAAATATCTAGGTCTCACTGAGAAGCAAGAAACATGAGACACCATAGCATACATCCCTTCTAAATTGTGAAGCAGCTCCAGGAAGCAGCTAGCAGAAAAAGCCAAACTTCTCCTTTGGGTTTCTCAGTCCATTGGCAACATTAAACTCAAAAGAGCGTTGCAATACCTGCCACCTCAGCTGCAAGTTCAGGCCCTTAGAGCAACTCTGGCCTCAGTCATCAACAAGAGTGGCTGGAGTAATGGGATGTTGGTTGCATCTATCCCAGTCCTGTGTTCATCCTCAAAACATCAATCTATCCCAGTTCTGTGCTCATCCTCAAAACACGCTCAGCTGTACACAGAACGTGGAGACGAAATCTTAAAAGCTATTGAGAACTTCATGGAAATTTTCTACCACATATACAAAGTTCTCTAACAGCAGTCTGTGGTCAGCTGAGATGTGTAAATGGAATTAAGTAGTATGGCACTGCATTAAACATTTGGCTGAAAGATCAGGTTGGCCCATTATAATGGATGGTGTAACATAAGAAGAAATGAAGACTCCAGAAGAGTAAAGTTCGAGATTTTTCCAAAATCCATAACACATTATTATTTGTGAAATGACACATCTGCTCAAAACATTATCATTACGAAGAATGTATCATTTTGTCACTTATTTACAAAATTGCCTCTTGAAAATTCTGAGGCGAGCAAGTATCCTTGTCTTGCTAGGATACCAGTAGGAGCAGATGGAGAAGCAATACACCGAGTTCACTCATATCTACTTCATTTTGTGTTTTTAAATGTTTTTGCCACCAAAAAAAAGAAGCTTTGCAGAATGTGAAAAATGCTGGCTACATTCAGTTTTGTCTTTCTTATGACAGTATACAATATTGTTTTACTCCTGCCTGAAGCCTTATGCAAACTGTACCTGTTATTGCATTAACGTTGCTTTACAATTATCTTGTAAATTCTGTGCCTGGTGGTGCATGATTGTTCAAAAGTTCATAAGGAAATTATTTCCTCGGTGGAAAGAAGGATGTCAGGTTCTGAAAGTCAACTCGATACCTAATCAACAAAAAGATCAAAATCACTAGAAATAAAGTTTCTGCAAGTCAAGTGTTCCCTTGGGTTATTTCTATGGAAGCTGATTATTCCCAAAACAGACTTTAAATTACACCTTTGCAATTCTATTTTCTTTAGTATGGTAGCATCTAAGGGTGTAATTCGAAGAGAAATCAGTTTGATAATGGACACTGCATATAAAACTGAGTTCTATGACTATATACAAAAGAATATGTAATCTAATCCAGATTTAGATTCTTGTTGATTATAAAATATCAGAGGAAAATTCAGTAAAAATATGCCAGTAAAGTATGTAGGAGCATATAAACAAGTAAACATAAAAGTAAGTTCTATGACTTTTTTTTTTTTAATATAGTCATTTCAGGACTGAACTACATAGTGAGTGAAAATAAGGGCTTTTTATTTTCCCTCTGTTGTTTATCCTTTGCCCTGAGTCCTGTTCAAAGATTACTCAAATATATTGTTACTCATCAGTAGTAGACTAGACAGTCTTCCAAACAAGAGCTGTATTGTACAGGAAGATATTCACACATGGGGTTAGAATATATGATGTTTTTCAATCATCAGTATATTTTAATGATAACAGCAGTGTGATGAAAAAAGAAGCCTAGTCTAGAAAAAGAGGACTGAACTATCAAAAGCAGGGAAATTCTGAACATCATGTTATGATTTCATTTACCTGTGGATGAAGCTGAACACGAAGGAAGAAAGAATTTGTAGAAAACCAAAAAACTCCTAAGTTAGGAGAAGTGAGATGTGTGAAAATTAAAGACTGCTGTCCTAGAACTATAGAAAAGATTTCTCCTCATTAACATCAAAAGAAAATAAGATTAGTAACAGGAGAAAAAAAATAAGAAAACAAGAAAACAAGGAAAGAAAACTAAGATTGTATGTCTGGAACAAGAAGGAAGTTAGTTGAAAAGACTAATAACACAATAGTAAAGAGTGTCAAAGACAAACTGTCTAGGGCAAGTCGTAATTCAGCAGCATTTGTTCTCTATCTTGAAATTCTCTGGCAGAAACTGCTACACATTCGTGAAGAAAACTTTCTGCTATATCTAAGTTCATTGAAAAAGCAATCAGTATATCGGTTTTGCTATCTCTGTCTCAGCAGGGTTTTTTGTTAAGACGTTCTCAATCAATGAGAATGAAAACATCAAGAATTGTAAAAGATAAATTACTATTAACATATGGATTATTTTTTTTTCTCCAATTTTTCCTGCTTACCATGGCTGTTTTTAGGGACTTGACGGTAGTATTCTAAAAATCTTCCCAGTTCCATACAATGTCCAAAGATTATTTCAACTATCATATTAACTTACCATTTTGTTTGTCGAATTAAAGCTATACAGTCTAGTCAAATGACTGTTTCTCAGTCCAAATTTGTTTATTCTATCCAAGCTAAGAAACTAATGTTATATATATATCAAATCATTCTAATACATGCATAAAGTTGCTGAGTATGCTCAAACTTCCAGGCCAAACAAAATAACCACAAGACAGATCTCGAGCATAAATATATCCCCTCCATAAAATGTGAAATATTAAATAATTATTCCATTTCAGTTAATCTTCTTCCAGTACAGTGTAGAATTTTTTTCCTGACCTAAAAATTACTCCATGTACACTTCAGATCTATGTCAATGCATTAATGACTTACTACAAACTCAACAAATAGAAGAAAAAAAAAAAATCAACTTCGTAAAATAGATTCCACCCAACAAAGAACTGAAAAGAAGAAAACATGAGAATGTAAAACTGAAGACTATTTAGGTAACTGCAAGCATTTTCATACTTTTGAGAGCTACTTCGTCATAAATTGTGTAAAGACAACCTCTGACTAGAAGCACCATAGGTAAAAGACAATGCCTTTCTAAAAGGCTTCTCAACACATTAGAGTACAAGAACGATTCTTCAAAGGAAGTAAAATTCTCCTGTCTTTCTGAAGTGCCTCAGAGTTCAGACTTGATC
The DNA here is from genome assembly GCF_036417535.1 of Chlamydotis macqueenii. Taxonomy (NCBI): domain Eukaryota; kingdom Metazoa; phylum Chordata; class Aves; order Otidiformes; family Otididae; genus Chlamydotis; species Chlamydotis macqueenii. The sequence continues at coordinate 29,207,751 of NC_141558.1, forward strand.
CCTCATTACACTGGGGCAAGTTTTTCTCATTGACTCTTTGGGATTCAGAATGATCATTATTAATTCTCCATGAAGACAAACAACATGAAGTTGACACTTGACAACTCTTGACAACAAGCTCAGCCTCCATTTGGATGCACATGCTATGAATTATAAAATATCTACCTCTTGATATGCCCTAAATCCAAAAATATGGGTGAAATAGTGTATTTAAAAAAAAAAAAAAGGAAACAACTTTTTTCCTTTACCTTTAAGGAGAAAGGTGTTATTAAAATTCTGTCCTGGCTATCCTACTGGTATCGCCAGTCAAGCTCGAAACCACAAATAAGTACCTGAGGACACAGTACCTTCCCTCAGCAGTCTGAAGGGAAGGATTCTTCACACAGACCAGAAGAAGAGCAGGATGTTCTGACTAACAACATTCTTATGCTTGATAGACTTTATTGATCTCTCCAAAATAAAAACATAAAAGTCAAAACTACAGCAAGCAAATTAACTATATAATAAAAACAAAAAACCCCACGCTTTAACTACTTATCAGGTGACTTAAGATTTTAATGAGAGTTGTAGAAAACAATACTTTTAGCAAACTAGAAGAACTTCTAAGAGCACTAAGAACCTGAAGAGGTTTGAATAAGTAGCAATGATTTAGTAACAATAGGCTGGATTTCAAAAGGAAATATAAATGTATTCAGAGTATAGAAAATTAATTAGCATGCTGTAAAATGGCTATTTGATAAATTACTAATGATAAAGAACTTCAAAGTTACAATTTTTATAGATCTTCCTGATTTCTCATATACTGAATGTACATAATTTATGCTCAGATTTCATTGGCAATTATTTGATGTCTTTCTTACACAGAAATACCATAAAGGATTCACAAATCTTGACAGCTCTGGTACTTTTCAACTTTCTACTTTTCTGAAGAAATTAGAGTTTAGCATTTCACTTTCCACTTTCCCTTATAAAGTGAAATAGCTTTTACAGTATGTACCATAGGGGATGCATTTTAAAATGCTTGTCTAAAAATCCCTGAAAGAATTGAAGATTTCTGCATCTATTTGGAAAATGTTATTTGCTATTACACAGAAACATTTGGAAAAAAAAAAAAAAACAACAACACTTAGATTGAGATTCAGAAATTGAGATTATATGGAAACAATATGCAGACAACATACAAACAACTTTGCCATTGAAGGACAGATACACAGTTTGTGGGTGGATGAGCAGGCCACCTGACCTGAGCTCAAGCACAGAACTGGTTGAGTTATGGGTTGGTATGGCTTCTGAACTGCCTTAGCCACCTTTGTGGGCTGTCCGTGAGATCTGCTTAACCTCCTCTGGCTAGAACCAGCTATAGCTAGGAACTTGAAACCAGATGACACATCACTGAGTGACACTGAAACTCCATCAAAGAATTCTGATCTCTAGCATGACTGTAGAAAGGCTAATAGATGTAAGACAAACCTGGATCTTTCCCATTATTTTTTTCAGTAACATTTTTATTGTTCAATAAATATTGAACATAACCTCTTTATCTCACTGCTTATAACTCAGTTGCAACAGTAACACAAAGGCCTACAACGAGCACCAAACTTCTCTCAAGTCAAGAGACAGCAATAATGAAACTCTGGTTTTCATATAATCCTTTTAAAGTTTTGAGGATCAGGCATTGCATCTACAGCCTTTCCTGCTGTCAATGAGCAATTTTGGTTATCTTTGATCACTGGAAGATTGACCCCTACAATACAAGCTCTCAAACTAGTAAAACACAGCCTTGTAGGTATGCACCTTGATGGTGAAGAGCAATTGTTGTAGAATGCTGAAACCTTACTTTTAAGGATTTCTCTGTAGTTAAGTAAACTTGCATGCAAGACGAAGATAGCAGGCAAGTAAGGATTACTGATAGACACGATTTACAGAGAAAATGGAACAGAGGGTTTAAAAAATGCAGCCAGATTAAGTATGAACAGCTTCCTTAGATGTTTCTATATGTTTATCTCTAACTACGCTTACATTCTCTTAAGATTCAAGTGAGAGACGGGATAAGTAAAGATTTCCAACACATGCAGAGACCTTTCTTCCATCTTATGCCAGTCTTCCAGTGTGACTTATTCTGTTTTATGAAAGCTTTTTTCTTTTGTATTTATGCAGTAACATTACTACGAGTTTCAGCAAGGGATAAGTTTATATCTTTTCCTCTCTTTTCCTTTTTTTGTAAGAGTTTTGGTTAGGATTTTGGCTTCACACTTACTTAATACATGTCTCATTTCAGCCTGCCTGTTTTCTCCCTTCTGAAAATACACTATGTATTTTTTTTTTTTTTCAAAATAAGCTTCTCAATCATCTTCTGAGAAAAAAAATTGCATGTGTGTGTATGAATCTCAAAGATAACACATGAAACCAAAGATGTCAATATTCAGAAATGCATGCCAGGTTGAGACAACCATCTGTTTCTGCATAATCTTAGTTTTACATGATCCTACCAGATCTGGGACACTGCCTTGGTTTCAGTGTATCTTGTAATGAAACTTCAAATCACTCAAATACAAGTTAGAGGTGTTAGAGTTAGAATATGGAGATCACAATACCATGTCCATAGCTGTAGACTATTAAATCCCTCCAGATTCAGTGCTAGTGACTCAAATGACAGCACATTAAAGTCAGAGCAAGAGCAAGCAATACAAGGTAATACAACCTCAGTATCATGAAATATCAAACCTAAAACTGAATTTTTACTGCCATTTTAATAAGGCCAGGAGTGAACTCTTCAGTAAGAGACACAGAGGCAGCCATTCTGTTTTACAGAGAATTGAGTATTTCTCTTTTGCCAGAACAGAAGGATCCAAACCAGCACAATTTTCTATTTCATCAGGATGTACTGATTTCAGTGGAATTTTTTTTTGCAGAATCATATAGATACAGACCTCTGGGAGTTCATACAGTTAGTCTTACTCTAGAGATTTTCTCCAATTCTGTTCCCAACACAGGTAGTTGCCGATGACTGAAGAGGATTCAGTGCCAGTCATTTGTTCTACTCAAGACTTTACGTCTATGGATAAATTTGTTATGCATCAAGATTCAAGTTTCATATAGTCTTACAAGTTTCTCAGCATTTTACAAAAGTAATCTTTAAAATTTATTTTGTAGCTTAGATTGCCTTTATCAACCTTCTGGGTTCTCTCAAAGGACCATATTCACAAAAAGATGTAATCAACTAACCATTTGACGTAGTACTGCTTAATGTTTACCCTGCCAGTTCCAGGCACAGAACATGAAGGCTTTTTGCAGATAAATGCTTTATGAATGCCCCAAGTTGACTAGCTGAAGAATCACTGTTGGCATTGAGGAGGATCAGCGCAAAGTTAATCTCCTGTCTCATGTTGCCTAACCACGAAGCAGTGGTCCAAGACTGAACACTAGAAAGCCATTTAGATTCATTTTTTTAAAAATTTCAGCATTGTTACCCTTAACCCAGGTATTTTTGTCGGTGGACAAGGGACAAGCAACAGACATCATCTACCTGGACTTGTGCAAAGCTTTTGACATTGTCCCGCATGACATCCTTCTCTCTAAACTAGAGAGACATGGGTTTGATGGATGGACCACTCGGTGGATAAGGAGTTGGCTGGATGGCCGCACTCAGAGAGTGGTGGTCAACGGCTCAATGTCCATGTGGAGACCGGTCATGAGGGGTGTCCCTCAGGGGTCCGTGTTGGGCCTGGCCCTGTTCAACATCTTTGTCGGCGACATGGACAGTGGGATAGAGTGCACCCTCAGCAAGTTCACCGATGACACCAAGTTGTGTGGTGCCGTCGACATGCTGGAAGGGAGGGATACCATCCAGAGGGACCTTGACAGGCTGGAGAGGTGGGCCCGTGCCAACCTCATGAAGTTCAACCAGGCCAAGTGCAAGGTCCTGCACCTGGGTCATGGCAATCCCAGGCACAAATACAGGCTGGGCGGGGAATGGATTGAGAGCAGCCCTGAGAAGGACTTGGGCGTGCTGGTGGACGAGAAGCTCAACATGAGCTGACAATGCGCCCTTGTGGCCCAGAAGGCCAACCGCATCCTGGGCTGCATCAAGAGAAGCGTGGCCAGCAGGTCGAGGGAGGTGATTCTGCCCCTCTACTCTGCCCTGGTGAGACCCTACCTGGACTACTGTGTCCAGTTCTGGAGCCCCCAACACAGGAAGGACATGGACCAGCTGGAGAAGGTCCAGAGGAGGGCCACAAAGATGATAAAAGGGCTGGAGCACCTCTCCTATGAAGACAGGCTGAGAGAGTTAGGGCTGTTCAGCCTGGAGAAGAGGAAGCTCCGGGAGACCTTATAGCGGTCTTCCAGTACCTCAAGGGGGCCTACAAGAAAGATGGGGAGAGGCTGTTCAGTAGGGCCTGTTGCAATAGGACAAGGAGTAATGGTTTTAAAATAGTGGGGGGTAGATTTAGATTGGATATTAGGAAAAAATTTTTTACAATGTGAGTTGTAGAACACTGGAACAGGTTGCCCAGAGAGGTGGTGGAAGCCCCATCCCTGGAAACGTTCAAGGCCAGGCTGGATGAGGCTCTGAGCAACCTGATCTAGTCAGGGATGTCCCTGCTCCTTGCAGGGGGGTTGGACTAGACGACCTTTGAAGGTCCCTTCCAACCCTAACCATTTTATGATTCTATGATTCTATGATTTTTAATAGATTAAAATATTAATGTTTTAATCTGAAAAGAAAAATAGTTCTTGGTAACATTAATTCAAAGTAGAATGTAGCAACTGACAGAAAAGGTGCTGGTTATAAAACCCTTAGTATAACCCACTGAGATCAGATACTGAAGAACTATTTGCTTACTCCCCACTTAACATTGTTCCAAATGGCATAATAAACCACAAGAGAACTATAAGGCCCTGTGAGCCCACTGAAGCAGCTAGCTGCATACCGCTGTACTGACGGGGGTTTTACTAGGAGTATCTATTTGAAGAAATCTCAGTTTGCCAGCCACCTCCCTTAAAATGAGCACCTTCTGGTTCCAAACTATATTTATAACTTTTTTGTTCATATCACCAGCTACTTTGTAGCATGCTTTATCTGCCCTTACTGCAGATTCAAATCAGAAACACCAGTTTCTCTTGGTGCTTTAGATGTAGCTTCTGTAGATCCAATTTTGTTCCATTACCTATACCCCACTCCAAGAATATGTCTGATACAACAGCTAAGCAAAAATTGTTGATGAAAAGGTTGATAGAGCTTTTTGTGGCTACCTGAAATGATTTTGCATTTCAGGTAAATTGGGGAAGCTACAGCCATTCAGAGGCCAGTAGAATGTAGCAATTACTAATGGCAAAGCCTGTATTTGGAACATGCTGCTATTCCTCATATAAACAGCTAACAGGATCATATAATTAAAACAGAAAGCCTTTGGCAGGTACCAGTTACCAGTCACTATATTTTCAGAATTTCCACATAACAGAAGCTATTAGAGAGAGTTTTAGAGGATGTTTTGGTTGGTTTTTTTTTAAGCTACAGTGTGCATTAGAAAGTCTAAAAAGTAATGGTCAACACATTTATTAATAACCACCACATTCTGAGAGCACTTTCCTCTCCTAAAACAAAGAAGGAAACACATTTTACTGTCACAAAAGGGTATAAAACTGTCTATAAGCCAAGCATCACAAAACTCATAAAAGTTATGTACCTTGCTTAGAGCTCTATCTTTACTTTTTACTTGTTTGACTGCTCATCTCTTTTACTGACACATCTTTTTAAAACATTCCTATTGATCAAACTTTACCTTCCCTTTCCCTCTTCTAATGATATGTCAGACATTTCTTCTTTTCTTTCAATTTCTCTCAAATCATTATTGTCTCCTGGCTCGCTCTCATCATTCTTATGAAATTTTTGCCCTGTGTCCTTCTTGCATGTTAAACAGACTGATATTCTAAGGTGTTTATACAGTGAGTGGTGCCACTTTACCACTATTAAATGCTTTACTGGATCTAGTCCTTGAACATTCAAAGGTCCATATTTACACTTAGATTCATCCTACAAAGCTCATGTGAGGTCAGGCACTAAAATCTGTTATAAAAACTTCACGAGATAATTGGTTAGGATGACCAGAATATACAGATGCTTTTGATTTACTGCTGCTGAAGGTGGACTCTACCTGCCAGATCTCTTCCTGAAGAAAGGGGTCAGGGTCTTTCTTAATGTAGTTGGCAAGAATTTTGCTTTTCTTTTTAACAAGGGCAGTGCCAGCAGTATTGTAGCTGCTAACTACTTTGCATATATTTGCTCAGTATTTATCAGAGCAATTTCCATCTTTGTGAATGGGCAATTACTTAAGAAGCTTTAAGTTCTCACCCAGAATGAGAGTAGCCAACATTAGTGATGAACCAAATCTTAGTGGTGCGTGCTAAGCTGTGAACACAAGCCTGACTGTATCCAAGAGAGCGGAGGAAGAGGAATCGTTACTTTTCTGCAGCGTGGTAAGGACTAGCCAGGCACTGCAGCAGTGCTCAGTGTTGTTGAGTCCTTGGTACAAAAAGAAATCTACTATAGGCTTTTTATCAATCTGAAAAACAGCAGTACTGAGAAGTGGGCCAATCTGAAAGAGTCTACCTTGAAACAGTTTTAAGGATTATCAAACTGATTCATGACTGGAGGACATACTCAAAAAAACGCAACTGAGGTGTGATTTAGTGTGCTCCTACTATCTTCTAGTGGCTAGACATTGTTCAACACTAGCTGTATTTCTCTCTTTTTCAAAGAAGCTAGAAGTGCTACCCTTCCTTTCCTCAGCTTCACAAAGTCTCACTTGAGTTCTGGTCTTTTCTTTTGGAACTTTCCTTTGGGGGTGGGAAGATGGGGGAAGGAGGCACGAACATCTTTTCTAGTTTATTTTTCAGAGCAAGAAGTCAGTTGTCCTACTTGCAATTTGTTATCCTCTATAAATACTCCTTTTAATTACAACTGTAAATAGAAATACTTGCACCAATAATGACACTGCCTGCCTTTGTATTCTGAGAGCTTAGATTTAAATTATCTGATCTAGTCGGGGATGTCCCTGCTCCTTGCAGGGGGGTTGGACTAGATGACCTTTGAAAGTCCCTTCCAACCCTAACCATTCTATGATTCTAAATCCGAGTCTTCCTGGGACATTGTTTTGCTCAACGTAAAAAATCTTATGTCTCTCCTACTTATATTGAAGATCTGGCAATGATTAAGAGTGACTGAAAGTAAGAGTCTGATCATGAGAGCAAAGGGTCAGAAGTCTAGGCTGAGAAGAGCCTGATCTTTACAAAGAGTGGCTGATAAACTGCATGATGTCAATCTCCATTAATTATATCTTATCCTTCTGGAGGCAAGAATAAATAAAATCCTTTTGTGTATGCATACAGTTTATCTAGATTTATAATAGGAACAATGGTTAGGGAAAAATTTGATCATAAACAGTGAGATACCCAGCATAAAACAGTTGCTAAACTTGCTCGAACAGTGAATAATAATTTATACAGTAGAAGTCACTCTGACAAAAGAATAAGCATGCACTTCCACTTCAGTTTTTAAGATTGAATGTCCATTCTGACTCTAACTTTCCAGATAAAAGCTGAAATAACGCCCTTGAACCACAGAGCTACATTCCCTCAGTTCTAGCAGGTCATGATGGCCAACGCTTCTGAGCTGATGCTTGTCACATCAAGTGAGCTGGAAATAATGTAGAAGAGTTTTGCAATATTAACTTAAAGACCAATAAAATGGTAAATGGAAGTCAACATAGTTAAGCATGAAGTGATGTTAGACACTAAGAATGTAAAGACAAGGAAACAGAAAATATCTCATTAGGCTCGTGTACCAGTGATGTCCTCATACTGAGGACAACTGAGTTGTCTTGTTCCCCATCTCACGGACAGTCAGTGTAGAACTGCAAAAGTAACAAAGAAGGATGATTGCCTTCTTATTAAATAGAGTAGCAAGGATGGAAGAATAGTATGAGAAAGGTCTAGAAAGCTATGGGTGACAGGAGAAAGGTTAATGAGGCATTCACCATTTTTCCAACAGGAAAAAAAAAGAGGTGTTATCTTAAATTTATCTTGTCTGATCAAGGCAAACTAGTTGCAAATGTACTAGTTTCTTATTATTTCCACAATTTTTAATTTTTTAAGTCAACCTGTATTGTTCTGCTTTCCTAAGATTTGTTATGGTAAATATTAAAAATTGTCTTTGGGAACATGAAAAACAAACATTAAGTTCAGTGCTGAATCAAAGTGATTCAGCAGTGCTTTATGCTTAATTAACTGCCCTAAGCCCATTAAAAAAAAAAAGTATATACTTTTAATTTGAAAAATGCACTTGCAACTGCTACCTTGAAGCATAAAGTTTCTTAAATGCCTTTGAACAATGGTACAGCAGAAAACAAAATTAACAAATCAACCATTTTTCTTCAGTTGTGAAATTAACAACTTGCAGTCACTCGTCTATCTTTGAAAACAATACTGCACTTGTACTCCAGTACTTTTCTTGAAATAGTACCTGTGTACTCTGCAAGCTAAAGCAATACTGTCATATAACCACCACTGCACTGAGAAGCCACAGTTCCAAAGGATGAGGGAAATAAACACTGCAGAAGTACTTGGAATCTGTACAGTGATGGACATAGTAGATTAGGTACTGGCTGAAAAATTTTACCTGCAAGTCTGTAAACTTAGCACATGTCCAGATGAGCATCCTTCTCTGGGCATCCTCCCTGATGCATAAGCTTTACCACAACAGCCATGCAGTTTTCATCAGGACCTGCTCCAGCTCCCTATAGATTGTTCACGCTTATCATGCTACATTGACTGGAACATGCTTTGGTCACAGACAGGTGCTGCATGCGAACTGGTTAAGCTTTGCACATGCATTTCATTGGGTTCCTCAATGTAAACCAAATGATACAACCAATAGGTAAGGAAAGGGGAAAAGAAGAGGTGGCTTGCATGCACTGGCATTTCCTTCCCACTAGAATCCACCATAACAACACCATCAGGATTTGCAAGAGCATGGCCATGAGAGTGACAGCACAAGAACAACGGAAATGTACCAGCACAACGCCTGTGCACACTGCTACCTCATGGTCATTTTGGAGGCTCCGTGGGTTCTTCTCAACAGAGCTGCTTCTCAGTCAGCCAGTCCCCCATATTTCCTGTTACAGCCTCTAACAATAGTTTAATCCACCTGTTCCTACTTCACACACACCAGTACATTGAGTCCTTAGACAGCACTACTTCTGCCTAAGATTGTGCTGGTTTTGTCTTCCCCACAACTTTGTATTCCAACTCCCTCCCGACTACTCTAGCTACCTCTCTGTGAGACACAGGCAGCCTCATTTACACAACCCTGGTTTCCTCTATAATTTCACACCACTTTTAGCAAAACTCCCTCATCCTGAAGTCTTAATTTCAAATGATTTGTATGGTTATGAGTTTATTTCCCACAACTTTATCCCTTTTTCAAAGAATAAGGATTTCCAGAAAACTCATTTATGAAACATTCCTGGTTATGTAAGAACTTGATCCCAGAACACAAATATGATGCAGACGGACTGGTTCCACTCTTTATTACAGTTAATTATTGTGGCTTTTGAGCTGTAACCACAGGTGCTAAAGCCATGTTTTCCACTCTGGCTGCATGTAATACTCTCACCTCACTTAAAAAAACAGCAGAGCTTAGCAGCCTGTTTTAATATAGTTTATGTCAGTCTTGTGCATCATATCCCACAGATGCTTGGACAACTTAGCCTCTGAGACAAGTGCCTCATTAGTTGACTGGTTAAGTCCTGAATAAATATTCTATACTTAAAGTCAGAATAGCAGTCTCGTCTCTGCCACAGGAGAGTGGCATAAGAAATTTTTTAAAACTGTGTACATGATTTCAGTTTCTATCATGTATCTTTGCAACCAGAATAATGTTGACTGAGCTACTGCAATTGCAGTGTTTCAAATGCTGCTCAGCATCAAAGGACACACCTTTCTCTAAGAATACTCTATTGTAGTAAACTTAAGCTAGCTGAGTGTAACATGGAAATATGGAATATTCAGGACAGTATGTGACAGTATGTCCACTGCCTGCATGGAACCATGTTTAACTTTCCAGAAGGAATCAAAGATGTAAATCCCTCAGACTTCCCTGTTCACCTTACCTCTTTCTGTGCCTAAGGACTGCATAGCTATTCTCCAATATATTAGGCTTTAAAATACATTTTTAAAAAATATGGTAGGATGTACTCTGTGAAAAAGAATGGTGAACAGAAATCTATCACTTGGATTAACAGGGTGTTGTGGGTTTTTTTGAGTGAGGGGGGGCCTAAAGCAGTAGCTTCTGTAGGAAACTGCTAGAAATTGCTCCCCTTTGTTCAGTGGACTCGGCCAGGCCTAGGGCGGACCCGCTGCTGGCCAAGGCCGAGCCAATCGGAAGCAGAATATTCCACAATAACGCCTCTGCGACAACATATTTAAGAAGGGGTGAACAGAAAAACAAAAAGAGAAGAGAAAAGATGTGAAGCAGCTGAGCTGGGGCAGAGGGGAAGGTGCAAGCCTTGTGGGCCTTGCAGGCCTCACCCTCTGGCCTTCTGCCGGGCGGCCAGCTGGGCCCAACTCAGCTCAGCCTGGCTGCAAGAAGTGGAGAGGAAATGAGATGTGAATGAGATGTAAAAAGATTCTGAGAGGCGTCTGCCAGCCTGTTGTGAAGAATTTTTCTTGTGAGAGGAATGGCTGCAGATGCCAAGGTCAGTGAAGAAGGAGGGGGAGGAATAATGCGGCTCCTGGCCAGGATTCCCCTGCAGCCTGTGGTGATGACTGTGGTGGAGCAGGTTCTCCCCCTGCAATCCATGGAGGTCCATGGAGGAGCAGAGATCCACCTGCAGCCCATGGAGGACCCCACGCTGGGGCAGGTGGAGGCCTGAAGGAGGCTGCAGCCCATGGAGGGCCCGTTGGGGCAGCTGTTCTGGAGGGACTGCACTCCGTGGAAGAGATGACCCACTCCGGAGCAGTTTCACAAAGGACTGTGACGTATGAGTGGGACCCCACAACGGAGCAGGGGAGGAATGTGAGGAGTTCTTCCCCTGACCATGAAGCAGCAGCATGAAACAACACGTAATGAACTGACCACAACCCCTATTCCCTCTTCCCTGCTGTGCCGCTCAGGGGGGAAGGTAGTGGAGATAATGTTAAGCTCGGGAAGAGGAAAGGGTGAGGGGAGGTTATCTTGTTCTCTGTCTCATCCTGCTGTTTTTAGTAATAAATGAATAGTTTTCCCCAAGTTGAGTCTGTTTTGCCCGCAACAGTAACTTTAAGCATTTTCTCCCTGTCCTTATCTCAAACCTTGAGCCGTTTTTCTTATATTATCTCCCCCTATTCTCTCAGAGGGTGGGGGGAGTGAGAGAGAGACTGTGTAGTCTGGTCCCAATCAGAGCTGAACTACAACACAGAGTTGCTACGTGTCTTACATGAAGTAATTTTTTTTTTTAAGTTTGAAAAATTCTCCTAAATACATTTAAACTTCTATTCCTTTAGTAATACTATTGGAAAGAAGTAAAAACACATTTAAAAAAAATCTAAGCAATTACTAAAATACAGAATGGTTCAGTTTTAAGAAGTTTGAATCTATAAAGCATCTTACGCAGGCATACTAGGAAGTTTACTTACGTTTGAAAATACTTTTCACACCACATCATAAATTATCATATATTATTTGATATCTGTTTACATTATAAAGACAGATGTCTACTAGAGTGATGAATATTGCCTCATATAAATTAAAAGAACAGTAAGAACTAGATTTGATTTAGCACTCCTTTTCTAATTCATTCTACTATTGTGAAAGGGGAGAAAGAACACTCCTGTTTGCAATTGCAATTTCTGCTTTAAGCAACCAACAAACAACAGGGTTCAGAAAATATATTACAGCTAGAAGAAGGGAAGCTTGTTTCCTTCTTCCCTTGTAAAAAAAAATAGGTAAAAATGAAGTCAGTATATATTAAAGTTTGTGTTCTTTTTCTATTAAAAAGTAGATGCTGACTGCAAATTAGGTTCAGTTAAAAAGTCACAAACAACAAAAAAGCCCTTGCAACTTCATGTTATTTTTTTTACAAATTTTACTATGCTTGTCAAACAATGTAATTTATTGTCAACTAAGACTGATACCTTCTTAATGCTTTCTCATTCAAATACCATATTTCAGCCAGTGATTTAAAAAAAATCAGTCACTAAATCTCCTTGGAAATATGTTAACAACTGAAATGCAAACCAAAATAAATAAAACCATATCATTGGTCAGCGTGATAGGTATTGGTGCTTGGTTTGCTGACCACTTTCAAGCAATCCTGTTGTCTCTATTCAAATTGAACATTTCACAAGTAGCATTTTCAAAACATTATTTAAAATTAATTGAATTATTAACAGCTTTACTCAGGTGCAGTCACCACACTTTTTTTCATCAAAATGCATATGAGTGGATTTTTTGATTGTCTGGATGTTTCCACAAATGAAAGTTTTTCCTTTATACTCCCATATACTAGTACAAACAGAATCTGACTATTTATACAAATTACTATACAAATATTTATACAAATTACTATTTATACAAATTACTATAAATTATTTATACAAATTCTAATATTACATTCACTGACTTTCCATAGAGTCAATGGATATTAACAAAGGAAAATATGAACGTACTTTTTGCTGAATCTCAAGGTTAGAGGATAGAAATCAATATTTCATAGCTCTGAAATTAACTGCTGTGCCTCTTAAAACAATCTCAATATGTGGCAGAGCTTCCCGCCCCGCCCCCCAAATTGTTGACAATAACATTTTAATCTCAGGGGAGAATATTTTTGATTTGGCATTCTACAAACAGTTACATTTCGAAGCATTATCACACAGAGAAAAGGATGGCATTCACTCATGTCCTGGTGCTAAAATGTACTTCAAAGTGAAAGCCAATTCAGTTGAGTCCTGAAGGAGGATCACTTGTTTATTTGCAACAGGGGCATCATTTCATCAGTAGCAGACATGATGGGATTTTAAGACATATCATACTGTGAATAAATTGATTGACTTTTGATCAAATAGTTGTCGCAGAAGACAAAGAGATTCAGTTTAAAAAAAAAAAGAGAGAAAGAAGGGATAGAAACAGAATAAATCAGTGACAAAGGGGAGTCTAAGAAGCCCAGATGACCTTCTCCTTCCTTGTCACTTTAGCCCCACACTATCTGCCCCCCAAACCCACACACTCACTAGATCTAATTAACAAGTTTGCAAGCTGATAGAAAGCACTCACTAATTCTCTCTGACTTCAGGAATACATACCATTGAAGACATCCTCTTGAGAAAATATATTGGTTCAACTCATATCTTCTTGTAAGTCAAAACACTATCTAATTTCTCATACTATTCACTCTGTAACATCCCCAGAGTACTTTAAGTTCTAGGTCCTGTATTTTGAAATATTTTTCTCAGTGGCTTCTTACATTAATAGTTCTTTTCATTTAAGTCAGTGAACATTTATCCTATTTCCTCGACTCACTTTGTCTCCCTTCCCTCTCCACCTCCAAGAGTTTAACCAAAGTTTACTGTGCTCAAGGACAGGCTCTTTGAAATGCAGAGAATAAGTTAGTGATGACAGAGGCTTTATGTTTTTTGTTTGTTCACAGTTTACCTTTAGAAGGCTGACTCTTAGCAGCAAAGAGGAAACACCTATCTGCTTTTGCCTGGCTACTGCAGTACTGATGAGCAGAAACACTGCAGGCTGAGGAAGGAGAAGAATGGTTCTTCTTCAAAAGCAAACCTACCCCACTGGGATTAATAGAGCAAGAGCTACTGCAAGTAAGGAGTTTGTAACTAACAGAGAATGAGAGGTATCTGAGAAATGCAGAGAACAGGGAGATAGCTGTGCTTTAGTGGTGACAGTAAGATTTTGTCCAATGGACGGAATAGAGACTACACAGAGATTTTTGCTGTCAAATATAGCCTCTAAGTTTTAAACTACATAAGCTTGAGAGGATATTAAAATTCATAGTCCTTACATAATTATAAAACTTCGTTCTAGAGAGACTCTGATATCGTAAGACCAAGCATTATACTATGCTTTCAAATAGTCTGCCCTTCATTTCTCCAGCCATAATTCTACTTCACATAAAAAGACAACCAAGTCCTACACCAGTGTTAAAGCAACAGTATCTCTAGGTTTGCTGTGCTACGATTTTGCCTCATGGGGCGATGGAAGTATCTTTTCCTCAGTCTAGGGGTGGGAAAAAAAAAAAAAAAAAAAGCACTGCCCACCTTCTTTCCTACTCTGTCCCAATTTTCAGCCCCTTGCTCACCCTCTAATTAATACCAGCAGAACAGTACTTGCTCCCCCTCCTGGCTGAATGATAGGCATGTTAATAGATTCTCCCCAGAAAATGTCATGGAGTAAGCACTCTGTTTATATTTGCAGAAAAGACCAGACTCGTTGTTCCAAGCTATCAGTAGACTCCAGCAGACATTACATTTTTGAAGACAATTCAGAGAAAGGGACTAAAAGGGGCTATAAATAGATTGTACAACCTCACAAATAATATTATTCCATAAATGTACAAGTCCATACAAGTCCAGGCATTTAGCACAGGTTTTATTAAGTAAAAGTTAATCTGGCCATGATCACAAAGAATAAAAAACCACACAGTTATATGAAACAAAAAAGCAAAATACATCACAAGAGCCATGCTGTCCAAAAGGTCCCATTTGGATCACCTACCTTGTCTTTCCTGCTTCCTGTTCAAATGGGTCTTTGCTCTCCTGCCATTTCCCATGATCACTGCAACTCAGGAGTATTCTCAACTCAGCACTCCACAACAAGCCCCGGCTTCCCTGTCCCCATTCCATCCCTCATCTATCTATTCTCCATCTTTCATTCCCTCCATTGCCTTTCACCATAAAGCCAGCTCTTGTTTCTTCACTTTGTTCTACGATCCTGCTTTCTTATTCTCTTCTCTATCTAGATTGCTGTTTAAACACAGTTTCTCTCTCTGGATTTTCCACTCTACTGCTCCCTGCTGAAGCTTGTAAAGGCTGCATGATGACACAGCAGAAAAAGATCACAAAACTTTGAAGTAAGTTCTCGAGTTTTCTGTGAAGTAGGTTTTCATAAGTAGCAGGTTCAATGTTAAAACAATGCTTTCTAGATCAGCACAAGAGCCATTGCTGAAGGCTTTCTTAGGGTTTTGAAGGCATCTTCATAGAATCATAGAATGGTTAGAGATGGAAGGGACCTTCAAAGGTCATCTAGTCCAACCCCCCTGCAAGGAGCAGAGACATCCCTGACTAGATCAGGTTGCTCAGAGCCTCATCCAGCCTGGCCTTGAACGTTTCCAGGGATGGGGCTTCCACCACCTCTCTGGGCAACCTGTTCCAGTGCTCTACAACCCTCAGTGTAAAAAATTTTTTTCCTAATATCCATTCTAAATCTACCTCCCTCTATTTTAAAACCATTACCCCTCATCCTATCACAACAGGCCCTACTGAACAGCCTCTCTGCTAAGATACTGTTAGCTTTCCCACACAGTTCTAGTTTACCTGTAAATATTTTTTTCCCATGAATAAAGACAAACAAAATATTCCCTTATTCGGAAAAACATTCAAGAATCCAAGCATTCATGAAACATTAAAGATAGGACAAATACAAAACAAAACTGTATTGCATACCAACACAGAGGTTCTTAAGAAGCCCTCAATGATCCCTAGCAATAAAAGGAGGTTTTCTTCTTCAAATTTAAGTCTACATAGCTGGTATTCAATGCCTATAAAAGTCCTGTGCTTTCTAAGCGTAAACCAACATTTCTGTGTTGAGCAAAATAACCTATTTTTACTTAAAGTGTTATTTCAATGTAACATTGAATTTAAGACAAATTCAGGTTAATCTGTACCTTTCTGATAGAGAACAAACTTTAATGGTGCCTCAAGAAATATGGCATAGTGATGAACCAGATGATTAGGGTTTACTACGCTTTTCCCCAGCATACACAAAGCCAATATGGCAAACTACTGATGCCTCTTCCTCAACCTGAGATTCAGTAATCGTGTTCTGCTACTGTGTGGGCCTAGAACTATTTGCATTCTGAGCACCTTCACATTCATAACTTTTTGGAGGGTGAAACAGAGTCATTACTCTGCAGATGTCTTGGCTTCAATTGCCCACACTTTCAGCTAATTAGAATCTCCAAATTTTAGGCCATTCACAACCTAAAAGTACTGAAATCTGTGTCTTCTACCTGCCCACGATTAGATTATAAAGATACTTCCTACTCATCCTATGAAAGATGTGAAACCGTTGTAACTCAGAATATGCAATTAATGGACTCTGTCATCAAGTAAGAAAACACAAAATATTTCAAAGAGTAAAGCAGTTTAAAACCTTACAAGGAAAGATTAAAGAGCTTGGCATTACAGTTTGGTGACAAGCAGAAACAGATTATGAAATAAACACAAAGGGCAAACTGGAAGTCAGTAGCTTTTCAATACAAAATACACACAAAAATCCTGGAAGAGTGGGAGAACACAGGACTCTATCAGTCACATTCCTAACTATGAATGTAGGCATACACTTCCAATCTGCCAAAGTATTGTAGCCTAAGGAACTGCACATTATTTTAGGTGATGTTAAAAGCAAAACACGTGACAAAAGAAGCCTCCTCTCTCAATACTAGAATGAATAAATTAATAGAAACTTCACCTTTTAAGAGGTATGTTTGCTCCTTATTTTCCAAAGTTATTTTGGTAGAAATCCCCAAACCTTGAAGAATGAATTCATGTTTGGTTGAATAAGACCTTTTCGTCTATAGTTCTCTAACTAGCCTGAAGGAGTTCAAAATGCTCATAATTATTTATGTAACAAGTTTTACTCACCTCAACTGTCAAGTACAATTTCAGAACAAATAATTAAACCAGTGTAGCTACTGCAGCTTTCCAGCCTGACACTGATAATTATATCTTATTGCTTATTTATTTATTCATTTTTTTAAAAGCTTAATTGGTGCATTTAATTTGTGACTGTAACTGACCAAACTTGCACTGAATATTTCCATGTGGTACAATTTCTTCATTAGCCCATTAGTTAACTCTGTGTATCCCTCTTTCACTAGACAAATCTATTCTATAGAATCTTGTGCAAGGACAGACAATGCAAGATTTTTTGACATTAACTGTATTTCAACCCCTGTCAAGACTTGGGACAATTATGACACTATTGCTGCCACAAGGAAGCCAAAATTTTAAGCTGTTTCTCTAGCAAGATCAAAATTTAAAAAAAAAAAAAAGTTAAAATAAGTCCCAGGTTTCATAACACACTTTTCAGTTTCTTTATGGTTATGTTGGTTAAGAGCAAGTCTCCCGGAACTTGTTTCAAGTTCTTGCAGCACATTATACCTTTAGCATGGAAACTTCTACTCCAGGGACTGTAAGAGAGCAAAAATCAACATGTGAGACAAAGAAGCCATATGCTCTTCCCTGCGAAAATTCTAATTTCAGAAGTCATCTCTAGGAATACAATTCAACTGATTTTACAGCTTCTTTGTACTACACATAAAAAAAAAAAAGTAGAGGAGGGATGGAGAAGGTTCTTAAAGAAAGTGACTAAGTATTGGAAATAAAGAGCAACAGTTTCAAAGTCTTATTTAAAGTTGAAGGAAAACTATAAAAAAAAAATATGTTACAGGAAAAGCGCCAGACTATGTTGACATTTCAAAGTAAAATAAATCAACTATTGAATTGCACTAAGACAGATGAGCCAAAAGTAACTTGTTCTTGCTTTTTTGTTTAACGTTGATTTATGACAACCAGTCAAGAATTCTGCCAGAATGAGGATGGAATTCCAAATTCTATGATAGGAAACATGACAACAGCCTTATTGTTTCATATCAGAAGTCTCCATTCTCCAGAAGTATTTAAAATGAATGATTGTAGAAAAGCAAGAGCAGATCAAACACAGAAGTCTCTCTGCTAGTGTCCTATTATTCTTCAGTTCAGATGTAGCTTTGATGGCTTTCACACTAATAATGTTAGTGTTATTCTCTGATCATTCCCAATTCTGTTCTATCTCTTTTTAAAGAGATAGGAAGACTAAAACCGCACACAGTAAAATACGCACACCTATGCTTTATCTATGATGCTATAAAATTCCCTATTTATGTTCTTAATAAATCCTAACTCTCCATTCAGGAATTTTTTATGATTACTCAGAACTGAGCTGACACTTTCATACAAATACTGGGCATGAACCCCAAATACTGCTCCTTAGTCTGTCACTGTAAACTGCGCCAAGACTTTTAAATCTTCCTTCCATGCCTGTGTATCATTTCAGACATATGCTGAATTTTATTATGCTGTTTCACAATAGATTCCCACAACATCATAAGGCTTTCTTCTGAAGTTCTTCAATTAACTTGATTTCTTCAGTGACCTGTTTTTCATTGCACTGACTATTCCATTTCCAGGGCATCAAAAAACTCACCAGTTTTTAGAATTTCACTGCTGATATCCAGTGGCAACAAACATTTACTGATTTACTGTTTCCTACTTTTTAGCTGCTCAGTTTCCTTAAAAGTCTGTTTCATGAGACTCAGCAGCAGCCTTTTGGAAATTTAGGAAACTTCCATCATTCCCTTATCCACATGATAGCTAACTCTTCCAAGCCTTCCAATAGGTTTTTGTACACAATTTCTCTTAAAAAAAAAAAAAAACAAAACCAGATGTGTTAACTGTTCTTAACTAGGTCATATTTAGCTGCATATTCACCAATTCTATTCTTAAATATTATTTCTATTACCTTACCTGACACAGCAGACATCAGTCTTATCAGTCTCATACCTTCTAGTTTCCTGGAGCTGTCCTAAAACCTTTTCTGGCACCACAGTAATGTCTTGCTTAAAACTGACTTCGCATTGAACACACAGAAAAATTCTTAAGTTAATTTTCTCAGTTTTTTCCACAATCATTGATGTAGTTTGTTTTCCAAAAGGATCTTTTGAAGACTCACACTCAAAGAAGGGATCCAGCTTAAAGACTTCCTCAGTTTCTTGTAAGTAAAGACAGAATAAAGAGCACAAAGATGTAAAGACTTAGTTTGGATTCTCTGTAATGGCCCTGGCTTCTCCATTACTCCTTTTTTCACTTTTATCTACCAACTTATGGATCTGCTCATTGACATCCTGCCCTTGAAAAAGAGAAGAAAAATGTGTCATTAGATTAGACACATTTTGCTAGTTGTTCTTCAAAGCGTTTTTGACCTGCCTGATGTTTTTATGTTTAGCCTGCCGGCGTTTCAGTATTTATCATCTTTAATTTTCTTCATTTGGACTAAATTTAGCCATACCAGTTTCCTCTATCCCTTTTTCTAAGTTGTTTCTAAGCACTCTGCAATGATAGATAATCTTTATCACCGATGCTTTAGATCTGTAGAAAACAGCACTAAATACTCAGAGAGGAAAGCACTCAACTTTCTAGCACTGTGATTAAAACATCCAGAAGGCAGATTACTGGTTCCCACCTCAGTTTCCAGGGCTTCCACAAATTATCACCAGATTTTAAATGCAAATGTGAATGAGTTAAAAAACAGGGCCAGGTCAGTTGTAGCTGATTATATTCTAGTCTTCTTCTTTCCTTGGTGTTTTCGAACATGTTGCACTGAATAGGAAATGGTAAACGCTTGTATTCTTTTTAGGTGTGAATTTCTATCTCAACAGTCTGTTGTACTTGATATCTGCTAAATATAAAATGACAGGAGATTAAATCAATGCTGTGAGGCACCATGGTTGGTATGCTTTATAAACACTAAAACTCCAGGTAGAGTTCAGTAGTTTGGAGACCAGGCTTTGATCACGTTGAGAAGATGAAAGTTTTAGATAACATGACAAATAAGTTACGAATCCTGGCAGTAAAAAGCAATCTCTCATTAACTTCCTTGCTTTGAAAATACTTGGAAGGTGTGTGTGTTTGTTTTGTTTTAATTTCATATTCAATTGCTTTGCTTAGAATAGTCAACAAATACACCTTATATTATGCTTACTGTTTCTTAAACCATTTTTTTTCTATATTAGAAAACAGAAAGTATATGAAAGTATACTGTAACTATCAAGGAACTGTAATTACCTTTGCAGAAGCCCTGGCTAGCTTTGCACTTTCCAAGTCAGATATTGTACACACTTATTTCCAAGCATTTTCAAATTCAGTAAGAGCTCAGGAACTAAGGCAAGAGTTTTTCTCTATTGTTAAATAGAATTTTCTAGTCTATTTCTAAGATTGTATTTTTAAACCACGCATTTGTGCTTAGGTCATTGCCAGGGGCTTCAGCACTTAAGAAAATCTATACACTGTTACTGTTTGTTCTTTTTCTGTTAAAATTTAAGTTCTGGAACATGAAGGAAGATAAATTAGCTCAGCAGTGAGGGATGGGCTCTTGCGTATGAACAGAACAGTTACAGATGCTTCTCATCAGGATAAACAAACTCAAAAAGAAAACAGTTCAGAATGAATTATATTTTGGTTATGTAGCCTATTTTTATAATCAGCATATAATCACATTTTCAGGGACAATTTCTCTTCTCCTTTTGTTTCATACTTTGACAGGAAAGAGCTCAACTTTCTGGCACTGCTGTGAATATACACAGAAGAGTGGATTTAAAGTTCGGGACACGAAAAGATGAGAGCACCAAGTAAACAAAGAAATCACAGAACTAGACTACCTTTATCTGCGAGGTAAGTTCAAAAGAACCTAAAGAAAACTCTATCACTAATATCTGCAAGTATCTTGTATTGATTTAAGTGGGAAAAGCTGAATTTCATAGTATTGTATCAAGAAAGATGATGACAATGTCAATAAATGTTGCTCGCTGACAGGTAATCCCTATTCAGTGGAAAGCAAAGGCAAATCTTGAACTAGCTAGACAAAAGATGTGTGTATATTTGATAAGAATCTATCTACTGAGATTT
The DNA here is from genome assembly GCF_036417535.1 of Chlamydotis macqueenii. NCBI lineage: Eukaryota > Metazoa > Chordata > Aves > Otidiformes > Otididae > Chlamydotis > Chlamydotis macqueenii. The sequence goes on from NC_141558.1 coordinate 29,228,745, forward strand.
GTCTCAAAGAGTAATGTTAAAAATTCATCCCTACTTCACAAACAACTCCTTCCCATGCCCAGGTTACAATATTCTTTTAAACTATTGTTACATTTGAAATCTAATGTATTGTCTGGCAAAGAACAGAGATTAACATGCTAACAATAAGTATTTTCTTGATAGGCCTACACCTATGCACATGCTTTTTTAGTGTCTTGAGTCTTTAAAATTGAAGTCTTAGAAGACCAAAAGTTAACAAGTCAAAAACTCCTATCTGATCAATTGTATCCCTCATGTTAGTGACAGTAAATTTTAGAACACATGGTAGTGTGACATTAAGGTTATTGTAGTGATCTGTAAGATCAGAAGTTCTATTTAATCATAGACTCAGGTTATGCTTTTGAAGCGTAACTGAAATGATACTTCCACTGGAAAAAAAAATATTCTTAAATAAAATAAAAGCCAATGTGATTGTACTAATCAGATAAAAACATTCCTACCCTTCCTCAGAAAGTTACAATGGTACTTAAATTAATCAGTGGGTTGAGTTTTTTTTCCTTTGGTTTTATTTTTAAATTTAAAAGTGTGCTTTAGCTGCCAGCCTAAAGTCTGTTAAGCTATTTTCAGGAAAAATCTCAAGAAACAGAAAGCAAAAGGGACAGGGAAAGTCCCACACTATTCAAAGGAAGTTTATTCCGAAAAGTCACTTAATGTAACTCCTTGGTTTCTCCCACCACATTTTAAAATTTTACTTTCTCAGTTTAGGAAATTGTAATTAGGATCTGAAGGAGGAAAAAGAAAAAAGTTGAGTTCTCATGAAGAGTTTAACAATCTGCCACTTTCAAGCCCTTTAAAGGTATTACTGCAAAATTAAGGCAGTGGGAACTGCTGATCTACCCACCAACTTTATGGGTTGATGAGCAGAACCATATGCAGCCTGCCCAATGTTATACTAGTAGAAATCAACATCCTTTACACTCAGAGCAGAAGTATAATTACATGCAAAATCTGAACTTAAAAATAGCATTTACATAACACTTATGCTAGAATGGTTGCAAATATAAAGTTAATATATTTTCCTAAATGGAAAATGTTATTTCAAAGTTCAGTTAGTAATTTAACTTATTTATGTCTTTTTAACATTGAAGTACACAGTTATGATCTGAATGTAAAGGAATCAAGAATACAGTAGCAGGCTGCATTAGAATATTTTTTTCCCTTGAAACACTGCATTGTTGTTCCCTTGAGCCTGTTGAGACTTCCAATTACAAAATCATATCTCACCTCATCGTCTGTCATCTCTTGGGAAAGAAAAGCATGTTGACCTATGAAGTAAATAAAATTACCTGCCACTGCTTAGAAGGATGAATCATTTATTTGCTTCATTTCCATGGACGCAATGCACTTGAGTAAGCAGTTGCTTACATTTCATAGGCCAATGCTGTATTACGTCCAGCAAATTAGATTTCAAGAGATTACACTACGCATTAGGCAAATACTCCGGTACTTGAAGAACTGTTATTGCCGCTCTTCTCACTCGTACCTTTTTTTTCCCCTAACACAAATCTGAATGAAATGGCTACCAGGAGTAACCTAATCAAGTTTGTATCAGGCTTGCTTAATAAAGGTATTTTAAGTATTTTGTAAGTGAAAGCTGCATACAGCAGCAGCCTGTACTGCTACAGAACTGAAGCAGTTTTTAAAGTAGGGCATTAACTAAAAACAAAGAGTTGGAAAGAAGGCATTCAGAAATTTTATAATGATTCTGAGTGGGTATTTCACAATCTCATCAAGCTAATGCTTTATTAGTATAACTAAAGTTATTTTACTGCAGTAAGTGTTGGTATTTAAATGTTTTCCTTTGAAATTAGCAAAAAGCAATGATTAACCATCCATTATAAACATAGTGGATTAAGCTTTACTAGCTCCAAAATATACATAGCACTGTTTATAATGCAGAAGTTCAGGGAAATGGGTGTTTTAACAGCTTTTTCAAATTAAGTCCAAGAACATCTGTATCATTTGTAGGACCCACACTTCCCCTGCAAACGGGGCATGACACTTGCAGCAGTTACTATAGCAATAACTTAGTAATTACTTTTAAATAGCAAAAAAAGTTGCTTCAGTAAAAGTAATTCAAAATATCCTCATCTAACTGCATTCCACTGAAGCTTTAACAGGTTTGAGGGGTTTTTTTTGCTGACTTAAAAAAAATTACTTTTGCTGAAAGCAACTTTTAATTACCCACTCTAAAGTTTTGGGGAAAAAAGTATGTTTGTGAGACTGAAATATGATATATGTAAAAAAAAGTTATTACATTTTAAGCAGATAAATTCACAGAGCCTACAAAGGTTTTAAAACTGGTATAATAAAACACATTCAGCTATCTGAGGCTTAGATTCTGCAAATCACATTATGGTAAAATCAAGTTCACGACAGGAAGCATTATACCCATTAGTAAATGCCAGTTGGACTATACACATAATTGTGTGAAATGTATTAACACACAAACATATGTGTGTGTATATATATAATGTTTTTAATTAGTTCTATCCATACACTTAGGAGTAAAAAGAGATCCCCTGCCTTTCAGATGAGAATTCTGCTAATGAAACGGAAGTCATATCTTATTGTCAGCTTTATGAGCACATCTGAACATTGCTTATATCTTGTGTTATGGATATCTTCCAGAGTAAAGTAGGCATAGAAAACCAAAATAGGAGACCTAATATAATATTTAGATATACCCCAAATTAATTAGCATAACAGCAGCCTTAGGTGGCAGCATCAATCAACTTTTTATGATTACTAGAACAAAGACTTCCAGGAAAGAAAAGTCACTCTCAGAGTATTATTTATTTACCAGATGGGATCTGGTAAGTTTAAAAGTATATTGTAAACAATTGTAACAATTAGAATAAGTCCTGATTTTTGTTCCTGTACCTTACAGAAATGTTTTAATAATCTATTAAATGGAAGCCACACTTGCACACACACTTGTATCATTTACCTTCAGCTCTACATCAGTAAATATTTTAGTGAAGTCAACTTGTTATAAAGAAATATTAATTTTAAAAAGAGACTTTACTGAAAGACTACTTACAGTTGGTAAAGAGCAGATCACGGTATGTAGGCACGTGCCTTTACTGACTTTATTATTAGTGTTGATGGAATAGTTTGAAGCTAGCAGTTGCTGACATTGATTTAGAAATGTACATTATAATCCCAATTTTTTCAGATAGTTGAAAATATTTGATTTTTATTTCTATTAGAAAATGCATTTTAATGTAAAAGCAGTTAGTCTTACTACAGCTTTGATACAGAAAGGGGGTGCTAGCTTTTTTAACTTACAAAAACATGCAAAGGGAAGAACAGGCACTGCATGGTCTCACCTACACATACCTGGTATATGCTTCCAACATCCATTTCACAGTTTTATACATGCAACATGAATAAGCCACTCACTGGTTTAAGAACCAAAAAAAAAAGAAAGATCTCAAAAACACAGGAGAAATACTGAATATGCTCTACCTGCAATTATAAAAACTGCAAGGATAAAAAGATCTCTCTTTTTCAGAAATGGTTTTCAAACGATGGAAAATAGCAGCATTCCACTTCATGAAAACTCGGTAACTCTAGTCAGTCCCAAGATGTCCAAACAATTTATTTGTTCGAGTGCTTCACTGTGGTACTGTCACATATGTTAACATGCATTTGAAGAGAAAGACAGAGTGGGCATCGTGTCAAACTAGAAGGGAGACCACAGCCATTTCTGTCCCCTGGACTCAAAGACATCTCCTGTGACCCCAGCAGTTATTTGGGAATGTAGGCTGGAGCAAGCAGACAAAAATAACCCCAAAGATGACAAAACAGATACAGAATAGAGTGTGTTTCATTCCAAAATAAAATCCAATGCATACAGTTTCTGTGCCAGCAATGCCAATCTCTGAGCAGCCATACTAGTTCATGGGAGAATAACTGAAACAAACAATCTGATTATCTTTCTTACACTGTGCTGTAGGAGCAGCTAAAGTAAAACACACTGAATCTTATATTACCGGGTACTTCTTTTAATGTTAAGCTTAGGATGCTTTTACAAGTTTATGAGAGCTGATCTTGACTGTTCTCTATTCTATCTCCTGATTTGTAAGAAGAGGAGAAGTTTATATACAAAACTTGAAAAAACAATTTAAGAAGTGGTACTCATCACCACCTTTTTCAATTACGCTGTTAAGTCAGAGTCTCTACAAAGCGTTTATGTCCTATTGGATGGCAATACAGGCTAAGTTCTTAAGCTGTTTTCCCCTTTCATGGTCTCCTCTTTTCTTGATTTCAAGAAAGCTATTCAAAGACACTTTTTTTTTTTTTCTCAAATCCCAAACTAATTTTATTAGAATTACAGTTTGTGACACTGTTGGTCATTTACTCTTTGCCACCAAGATAGAGAAAGAGGAAGGAGAAAGATGTGAAAAACTCCAAGACAGACCACACATGCTTTTGAGTCCCTGTATTCCATAAAAACTGTGATGGAAAATGCACGACTTTATTCTTCCAGAAGACGACTGTTAGTAAGATTAATAATCTAGATATGTTGCAAACTGATCATATGCAACGAGGCTACCAGAATGTAACTAAACCAAAGATTCAAGCCATACAGAATACATAAATGAATAAGTGTATATTTACCGTAAGATAATGTGGAAATTGAAAAAGTTGGAAGCATGTTCTATTAAAAGACAGAGCTCCAAAGAGTTCTGTTACATCACATGAACTCAGTGCATCTATATCTTCCTTTGCCTGATGAAGGCCAGTGGCCAAAATAAATTCTAATTTTCCTTTCCTATTTCTTCAAGATATGTTTTCTCAAGTAAATTCAATAGCAGCAACAGGTGACATAATGACAATTTTTTTGTACTCAGGAGCTCCATTTCTTTGCAACACAGGTACAACTCAATGTATACTATGGTTGAAGGATTAAGGTGGTTGCCAACCTGAACAACAGGTTGGCAATTTTAATAAATATAGCACGCTGTTAATGTGAATAATTTCTACCACTGATTCATAATGGACTTAACTTTGTAGGCATTAAAACAAACAAACAAAAACTTGAAGGATTTATTTTTAACCATCCATTCTTACATTCTTATTTATGTGAGCTACTGAGGTTGGTTACCTGGACTACTGACCACAATGGAGTGTAAATTCTGAAGTCTTGCCAAGTCCTTGTCATGATATATTATTTTACACAATTCCTGAAGCTTCTGCCTTTAAGTGAAGAGAAAATAAATAAAAATGTTTAATAGTTCTCTACTCAATCCTGAGACAGTCTATCCAATGTGAAGAAAAAAAAAAAATCCAGTGAGGTTACAGTGAAAAGAGGTCTCATAACTGAAGAATTTTGGATGAGTCAGTGTTACAGAACTTGGCTCTATTTTTCAGTTTTCAACAGGAAACCATCTTTCAACATGATGGCTCTCCAGTAGTCTTAAATAAAACCTACAGGAATTAATAGTTCACTATTTTAAAGGTGGTCAGGATTATAACTCAGCACCACGGTATTGCTGACAGGTACTCTATTTTCTTTGTACATTTGAGGTTAAGAAAAAAGGAGGAAGAAAAAAGGCAAATGATGACAAGAAGGAAAAAAAAGATTCATATACTTTAGATAGAAGAATTAACTTAAAAGTAGGTACAATAATAGTTATATCCACTTCAAAGCATGCCACAAGGGCAAAAATGAAAACCCTTCACTTCTTCCCTCTACACCTTTTCAATATAAACTAATGACAAAATGCAGGTAGTAAGTGCAGCCCACTTCTAATCCTAATAATAAAGTTCTTAACTTCTCTTTTTTTAATTTCAAACTTAAGATTTTGAATTTTGTAAAGAATTCCAAAATATTACAATCTATTTAGTAAAAATAGACTTCTTATGGTCTAAAAGAATCTCTGCTATAACCACATTCACAGAAATAAAGTCAGCATATAAAGTCTGTTTACCAGATGTTGTATGGTCACAGTTAAAGGCTGCAGTAAGGATGGCTAAACTAGTACTGATTCTTCCTCTTCCAAATATTGTGAGGACTCACACAGAGACATACGGGCTAGTCAGATACAACTGTGGGAACGTCTAACAGAGAAGAGGTGTATAGTTTCAGACAGACTGACTTTCAGTGTTGAAAATAATGAGTTTTCTACAAAGTTCTGAAATACACTCTACTTATATAAAAACGGTTTGCAGAAGCCACAAACTCCAGAAAAACCAAAAAACCCTGCTTCTGAGGTTAACTTTCAGAGGAATTACTGAAGAATTACATAATATGAAGTTTGAAACATGCCCTTCCAAATAAAAACCATTTAGCAAATTGTCCAATATCATAGAGGGCTTTTTTCTCTGTTCAATAGGAAAAAAAAAAAAGTTTGACAGGATAGTTCTTATGCCTCTAATAAAATGTAGATATAACCAATCATGTTGAGGTTAATTCTTAAGAATTCTTTAAGATCAAGATCTCATTTTCCATATTGAGGTGTAAAAAATAAGTCTACACTGAGGTTTCATCACTGAACTCTTATGAATCTTTTATTATGTATCTAAATTCAGAAAAGATTTCTAACTAGGTCAATGATTAGGCTTCTATATTCATTCAAATATGAGAGTGCAAAAAATTTAAAATGTTTTTATGTTTTTTAACACAGCAATCCATTCGTTCACCCAGATAACCTTGAGAAGTCTGCATAAGATGAACTGGATACATTCATTCATCGAGATCTATTTCTTCATTGCAGTTATTTGCCTTTAAGAACAATTTACTCTTACAACATAAAACTTTAGTGTTTCTTTTTATTTGTAAGATCAAAATGCACGTGGCATAGCACCTTTAGCAATCAAGAGAGCATACATCATTCCAAAGTAACTCAAGTCAAGAGAGAGTCAAACTGATAAACTAAAGGGCTTCTATTTAGCCACAATCCATTCTTGTCAGTTTGTGATCTATATCTAAAGTATCCGATACTTCCTCTTTCCCCAGAGCTCTCTGTTAGGTGAGACATACTTCCTAGACAGTTTGAAACCTTTAAAGTAACCTATAAGAAAAAAAATAAGATATCCATGGGAAAAACGGTCTCTCTACACCATTAGCGAATCCATCCTGCCAAATCCACAATATGTTTTTTGAAAGAAGGCCATGGCAGAAACCTAATGGGTAAGTATTATCAAGTATTCCAAATCCAGGTTCTTCCCTTCCCTTGCCACAGCTGGGGTTAGTGGGGACTCTGCCCTCTGGCCAGTCTTTCCATTAAACGTGCTAGCGAGAATTCTCCCTCCTGCTCATGGGACGCTAATCCTCAGACCCCTTATAGGAGAGATGATACAGTCTAGCCTGCACTTCATCTTCACTACAAAGCTCAGTAGAACTGGAAGCAGATTTCATCCTCCAGGCTTTGCTAAAATTTTGTTCTCAGAACTTTGAAAGGGTCAGAGATCAAAAAAGGGTCAGTGACTAGATTTCCTTCCTTATTACCAGTAATTCTAGTTGCCTCTTGTTTCAAATTCCACTTCCCTTTGAGTGCTTTTATAAAGTAGAAAAGCAATTAAATTCCTCTCACCAACAAAAAAACCCCTGCTATTTTTACTAATATTTACTAATATTTTACTAATATTTACTAATATTTACTAATATTTTTACTAATATTTACAAAGATAGATATATTCAAAATCAATCATTAAAAGTCTTCATTGAATAAAATTCTATCCTTTCCAGAAATAGATACGATATATGCACACTATTGGAGGCAAAGATATCTCATACTTCATAATTCTATCTCGAAATACAATGATCTTTAAACTTTTTTTTTTCCAGTATCTCCATCCTTATGTAAATATTGAGTAGCTGTATGCATAAAAACCTAAGGTTACCAAGGAAACTATCTCTAAAGAGATTACAGAAAAGCAAGGATGTAAGTGATGGTATCTGTGCACAAAAAGAAGAAAAAAGGAAATAGGAAGACTCTTTATACTGCTCCATGTCCTGCAGTTTTAAAGATGTGATATTTAAAACCAGATCCACGGAAGACTATTTAGATAATCATTGTTTTAAATTTTCCTTTAAGATATTGTTTTATCCCAGTTATTTCAATGAAATAAATATTCTTATTATAAACAAATACACTGTTAAATGTGCTCTTGCAGTGTCCAGGTTTAACACTCCCTTTTGCTTAATAGTTCTAAGAGATCATTAAGATGATGGAATAATACTGTGACAAGAATATTGGTATTCTTTTAGGAACATCCAGTAGACTCCAACAATTAAGGGGAAATGTTATATACCAGGAGATTTGCCAATACTTGGTGAATTCTCCAAATTAGAATTAAAAAAAAAAATCAATATTTTAATATTCAGACTGAAAACTAGGCAATCAGGAGAAACAGAGAATACTTGGTCCAAAAAGAACACAGAGATACTCAAGCATTTAAAGACACACCGATACCAATGGTAAAAGCACTAAGTTGGAAGAAAACTGCTGTTTTGTGTAAGGAAAAACATTATGATTCTTTCATTCCTACTTCTATCATGAAAGACAGGATAGACTTTTAACTCATGTCTTCCAGTACCTCAAGGGGGCCTACAAGAAAGATGGGGAAAGGCTGTTTAGTAGGGCCTGTTGCAACAGGACGAGGGGTAATGATTTTAAAATAGAGGGGGGTAGATTTAGATTAGAAATTAGGAAAAAAATTTTTACGATGAGAGTTATAGAACACTGGAACAGGTTGCCCAGAAAGGTGGTGGAGGTCCCATCCCTGGAAAGGCCAGGCTGGATGAGGCTCTGAGCAACCTGATCTAGTGGGGGATGTCCCTGCTCCTTGCAGGGGGGTTGGACTAGAAGGTGAAAGGTCCTTCAAAGGTCCCTTCCAACCCTAACCATTCTATGATTCTATGATTCTATGTTTCTAAAACAAATATCTTCAGTATGTTTTTTTCCCCCCTGCAAACTTTCCTGACTCATTTATTGTGACACTGAATAAATTCTAAACACTGAATAGTTTTAAGTAGTTATTCTCAAATTATTCTTTTAGAGTTACTAGTAAAAAAAAATGTTTGTGATACACAGAATGACTGAACTGTCATCGGATTAAATGCTTTTGATACTTTATCTTGCAGAGTTTCTTTGGTATTTGGAATATATGACAGTTTGCTACAATGCAAATCATGATGTAAGTAAGGGTTAACATCCTTGCACTTGCCCAGCTTGGAAGAAAAACAGAGCCTCTAAACCTCTAAAATAAACTATGCCACTCATGGCTAATGTGCTTCCTCCCCTCCCCCGCGAGGATAAAACACAGTGCCCAAAAGCTGCAGGTTAAAACTTTTAGTTGGGGGGCAGCTATTTCCAGACAATGAGAAGGGTAAAAAATTTTTCCTCTGATACATTCTTAGCCTATTCAGGTATGCAGAAAAGGCATAGTTCCAACACCTCGTCAGCTATCCCGTTTTTCCTTTTGTAGATAACAGGCATTCATCATCACCTGCTCAGTTAAGCATACACTGGCAGTGCTAGGAATGGGGTATATAAAGGTATTTAAGGCACCTCTAACTACTGAAGCAGAGCTAAGAAGACAAAACACATGACAGAATTTGCTCCAGCTACACACTGTGTACTTACTAATAGGGAAAAATGTGTTGCATCTTTATTTTCAAGAAGAAGAAAAAAGAACAGCTATGTATGACAAACTGCTGGCCAGGCTAAGTCAAGCGACAGGGCAGCTTACTGTTAAGCAGGCACAGTTCTCAAGAGTATTGAGTAATCAGTTCAGTCTTTATGACAAAGTGACCCATGTGACATCAAAGGAAAAAATAGGATAGGCTTATGAAGTCATTTTATGTTTCCCATAACTGCACACAAAGATTTACTGACTACTTGAAACAAGACAATGGCCATGGTCAAAGGTCTGAGGTGCATTATCCACTCTTGCTCACAATTACAAGCCTGTTAAAATTAGAGGTATTGAAAGGGTAAAATAGTGAGCCTACGTGACACATAATAGGAGGACCACTGCTTTACTTGTAAGAACATATTGCCTCTTGTTTGCCTCACGGTAAATACAGAGATTTTTAGAATTAATACAATGACAGAAACTGAAGGGAATCTGGGAAGAGCTCAGGCACTCGAGTTTTCTTCAGGACCAATAACCTGTTGCATCATTCCAGGTCTTGTTCCTACACATTTCATCCTGAAGGCTCTCATGTTCTTGATCAATTTCTCTGCTTGATTCTTATACACTGTTACCTCACCGTGCACCTACTTTTGCTTATCCACACTTCTACCTCATTATTTCTTTTTCACCCTCCCTATCCTACAACTTCCTTCACTTGCAAAGACATATCACAGCATTTTAGAAGTCTTTTTTTCTTCTTTTACTTTCAAAAGCACACTACCCTTTTTACATCTGTACAGATGACTGATTTGAGAACAAAACTAAGACTTACAGATAATGTTTAGCCAACTGTTCCTCTGTCTTACCACAATGTCCATGTAAGCAGAAACCATAATCAAAGGGAAAGCATTTCTGAGATGCACCAAATAATGAAAGAATTATTTTCCCTTAAATATTGATCATATTTTCTTAGGAGGATAAAGTCTGAGAATTTATATTATTTAAACTTAAATACAGGTTAAGTTTGTTCAGAGTCACTCAAATATTACAGTTATTATTTGCAAGGAAAATAATATCTTCTACCCTTAATGTTTTTTTTCCTCTAGCTACACGGGCGGTAGCTGTTATACTTCGTATTCATTGTGCAATAGAATTTAAACGCAGATGCCTTTGTTTGAACAATGTTTATCAACTACAGGACTAGAGACTTTGCACTAGAATCTGATAGTTCATCCCTCCTGTTGCACCCCTCTCTTTGGTCCAGATCCCAGTGACTATTATCAGAACTTATCACTGGTGGTGAGAAGTTACTAGCTCAATGGAATAACACAAGAACCTCTTTACTTCCTCCACTAAGCTGACAGAACAGTTGAAGGGACAATGCTTACACTTTCTTGCCAAATCATCCCTAATGATTACTTAACTCCTGGGTACATAACAGTCTATTTGAAGAGCAATTTGTGCATTTGGGATGCACCCCATATTATACCAAATAGTACGTTTTTCAAATAAGTAACAAGAGAAAGTCTTAATAGAGAGTTCTTGTGACTCTAAAACCTTTGTTATTTTAAACTACAGAATTTGATCACAATTATTTATTTTGAATATATCTAACATAGGGTTTAAGAGTAAAGCATAAGTAAATCCAGTAATTACACTAACTGCTTTAAAATGTAAATGCTCCTCAGAAACTACAGCACAAATAACATTTTAAGATACCAGAAACGTAATCTTCGCTATGCTGATGTATGTTAGTATGAATACTATGTAGTTCTGCTGGTCCAAAAATCTACAAATTAAACTAACATATACACAACCTTAACACAGAACGCTCATATTACTTAACAAAAGCAGAGAACACTTTTGAGTTACTGGGAAAACAATAGCTTCTCTAACCCAGAAATACCTGTTCTATTTATCCTTTTTTTTTTTTTTTTTATCATATCAAAGTTAACTATACCTATAAAAAGTTCCTTGGAGTACCATCTTTCAAAGACAGAAGATGCAATTGGTGAACTGTCAGTCCCAGGAACACATGCTGCTCATAGATCCCATTGGTTTTGAAGCTCCAAACAACAGCAGCTCCTGACTGTCATAGATACTGATCTCAAGATGGCTTCTATACCCCTCACACACAAAATCTGCTATCATTGGCATGCACACCAAAGTTTTATTCCTGATATCATGATTCTTTCTGCTATAAACTAACATAATCCTGGAAATATCAGGCAAAATGAACCTCTGTGCAGCTGGACAATAGAAAGCATAGAAAATGTTTAAATATTACTAGAACACTTTTAATGGTTGGAAGAACATAGTTGTTAACTCAAAAGGGAAATTTAGCCTATCACAGGTAAGAATCTGGCACCAATAATTATAACCTTTTTTGCAAGGACAACAATATCCTATCTAAATTAACAATATGATTTTTTAAAAGCTAAAACTACTACATGTTTGGGAACTATACAGTAATCACTAAAGAGTTCATGTTGTAATTTGTACAAAGTATTTCTTATTGCTGTGAATCACAATCATCAGTAAAATTTTCACTATAAATATGTCCTTGTATGCAATCTCCTTGAAAAGTTTGCTTCTTATTTTTTTATGGAAAGAAGCTAGTCAGTATACCCTACTATCAAATATTACAGAATACTATGAATTAGTTTCTTGTGGTAATTTTTAGAATGGTTAGCAAAAATATTACCTGAAGTCATTAGGATTCTATTACATTTTTTGAGTTTTATATTTTAATGTCTTTTATGTCTGCTAATAACACAGAAAATACAAAGTGAAAAAATCAAGGTAAAATATTTCTGAAATGAAAATGAGGTGACCTATTTAAGCTTAATTGATCTTAGATTCATTTGACTAAGAGTGTATAATAAAATAAATGAAAATGTGAAGGATTTCTACTTAGTCAGGAACATTAAATTATTAAAGTAGCAGACTTTCTTTAATCTCACTTTCTGTGAAGGCTGAAATGTCACATCACCTGATCAACATCACTTCTATGCTCTTCAGATTCAGTATAAATATTTTTAATATTATATATGTTATAACACTAACAGGCTTACTGGATGTTACGTACATACATACATAAGGGTAGATTTAACCTTATGGTCTGTGATTTGTCATTCATTTACTTGTTTAAACTTTTTGTACATTATGACATATAAACCAGGATTTCACACTTCATCAATCCCATTTTCTTATAAATGAGCCATGGATGCTATAATATTGTGGACTTTTTATATATTAGAATGTGGTATGTTTTGCAGATGAGTAAAATTTATTCCTTCTCTTCTTTTTGAAATTTCTCCTCCGGACTTCAGTGTAAAAAAAGTACACCTGAGATATCATTTTTCCTCCACTATCACTGTTTTACTTACACCAAAAGAGATTCACATAAAAATTTGATCAAAAGTAAGCCACGTATTGATTTTCTCAAATTTCCTCATCAGTCTGCCTTGTTACGACACACTAGATGACAGATTTGAAAGCATAACGTTAACAAATGTTGATAGATTTTTTTTTTTAAGGTATCTACACAACGTTTAAAGAACAAAAAAATATGGTTTACTACACAGATACAGCATTTTAGTGAGATGAATACTAAGGATTATTGACCTGAGAACTAAATATTTGATTAAACAAAGTTAAAAGTCAGTATTTTCAAAACAGACAAAATATTTTTTCAATGTAACTGAACTAAGAAATGTTCATATTGGCAATATGGAACATATCTGTCTGTATCAGGAATATGGGATGTGTATGTGTGTGGACGTTTCTCAGTGTGTTGGTGAGTGTATTTTATAAACTTCATAGATGTTCTGGTTTTGTTAATGAGGGGGGGCCTAAGGTGGTAGCTTCTGTAGGAAACTGCTAGAAGTCGCTCCCCTTTGTTCAATGGACTCGGCCGGGCCTAGGGCAGACCCACTGCTGGCCAAGGCCGAGCCAATTGGTAGCAGAATGTTCCGTGATAACGCCTCTGCGATAACGTATTTAAGTAGGGGAAAACAGGAAAAAGAGGGGGAAAAGATGTGAAGCAGCTGAGTGGGGGGAGCAGAGAGGGGGAGGCGCGAGCCTCATGGGCCTTGCAGGCCTCACCCTCTGGCCTCCCGCCGGGCAGCCGACTGGGCCCAACTCAGCCCGGCCCGGCCCGGCTGCAAGAAGTGGAGAGGAGATGAGAAGTGAATAAGATGTAAAAAGGATCCTGAGAGGCGTCTGCCAGCCTGTTGTGAGGAACGGCTGCAGACACCAAGGTCAGTGAAGAAGGAGGGGGAGGAGTAATATGGCTCCTAGCCAAGATTCCCCTGCAGCCTGTGGTGAAGACCATGGTGGAGCAGGTTGTCCCCCTGCAGCCCATGGAGGTCCACGGAGGGGCAGAGATCTACCTGCAGCCCGTGGAGGACCCCACGCCGGAGCAGGTGGAGGCCTAAAGGAGGCTGTGCCCCGTGGAGGGCCCGCTGGGACAGCTGTTCTAGAGGGACTGCACCCCGTGGAAGAGATGACCCACGCCGGAGCAGTTTCACGAAGGACTGTGGCCCGTGGGAGGGACCCCACACTGGAGCAGAGGAGGAATGCGAGGAGTTCTTCCCCTGACAATGATACAGCGGCGTAAAACAACGCGTGATGAACTGACTGCGACCCCCATTCCCTTTTCCCCCCCCCGTGCCGCTCGGGAGGGGAAGGTAGTAGAGATAATGTTAAGCCCGGGAAGAGGGAGGGGTGGGGGGAGGTTATCTTGTTCCCTGTCTCATTCTCCTGCTAATTTTAGAAATAAATGAACAGTTTTCCCCAAGTCGAGTCTGTTTTGCCCGTGACGGTAACTTTAAGGATTTCTCCCCGTCCTTATCTCAAACCTTGAGCCGTTTTTCTTATATCATCTCCTCCTATTCTCTCGGAGGGTGGGGGGAGCGAGAGACAGACTGCGTAGTCTGGTCCTGATCAGGGCTGAACTACGACAATAGACAATAGGGTATGTGTATACACTATATATTAATTTACATATGTAGAAGTATACATGTCAGTATATTCACATACTCATTTTCATTCCTATATAGAAACTTAGAAATTAACAAGTGACATTTTCTTTAAAAAAGTTAATTTTATTTCGTTTACCTTTTTCCTTGCTATGACTTTAATGTACACAGAATTCCCACAGATTTTCCTAGATATCTTGCTTGCCTAGAAGTCTGTGTACAATGTAATTAGAGTAAAAAAATGCACCTCAAAGTTACAGATTATCAAAATGCTTTTGCTTGCAGCGCAGCAGTTTACACCTAAGTAAACCCAGAAGCAAGCCAGACTTGCATTAACACTTCTGTGTTCTTCATCAGATCACTAGGGACAATGACTGCTTGTGAAGAAGGTCTGGAAAGTTACCAAGTTCAAGCTTTTAGCAGTTACAGCTACAGTGCAAATTGTGGATCAGGGTTCAGTGCATTCACTTTGCATGAAATTCCATGCTAACCTACATAGCTAGCATCTTAACTATGTTAAAAGTATTTCCTTCCTTGATATAGCACACAGAACAAGATGTGTTTAAAATCAGCATATGATTACAGCTATTGAGAACAGGGAAACTAAAATGGGCTGAATAATAATGATATGTCTGGCAGAACTGATAAAAGACAAAGTTTAAAGTAATCATGAGAGTGATGGCAGCTCTAGTGAATGTAACAGATACAAATCAATATGATAAAACAGAATTAGAAGGCAAAAGTGTCATGTAATTTCAGCATTTTTCAGAAACCTTAGCACACACTGTTTCATATAATTGAATAGAACTTGATTAAGGAGAAAGATGGAAAAGCATTACATTATTATGGAAAATAGTGTGTAAAAACAATGAAAGCTCTAAATTTTCCTTTCTCCTAGAAGTCTTTTATTAATAACAACTGAATGCAAGCAAGAGAAATCAAAATCTGAAATTTGGTAGACCAAGATTTAAACAAAATAACACCACATATGAGGAACTTCGTAGCACGTTCTTAAGGATAAGAAATCCCAATTCCCTCAGACTCTTCTCATATGTGAGATGTTAGAACCCCTTAATCATCTTCATGGTTCTTCCCTGGACTCACTCGAGTAAGTCTATCTCTGTCTTGTACTGAGGCCAGAAATGGACACAGGACTCCAGACATGGTCTCACCAGTGCATGGAATCCTCCCTTGGCCTGGTCTCAAAACTTCCCCTAATGCAACCCAGGATGCTGTTTGGCTGAACGCAGCCCTTTGAGCTTGGTAGTTCAGCCAGCTTTCAGTCTCACTGTCCACTCGTCTAGTCCATACACTGCCAGCTTGTCTGAGGGGACATTATGGCAGAAAGCATTGAAAGCCTTACTAAGGTTGAGATAGACAACATCCACTGTTCTCTCCCCATCCACCAAGCCCTACATCTCACAGAGGGCTACTGGGTTCGTGAAGCATGATTTCCCCTTCATAGCTCCGTATCAACTATCCCTAATCACTCTCTTGTTCCTCCTTCCTGTGCTGTTACTTCACCAGGTGCCCAGGAATCAAGGTGAGGCTGACTGGTCTGTAGTCCTCTGGATCCTCCTTCTTGACCCTTCTGAAGACAGCAGACACATATACTTTCTTCCAGTCACCAGAAACCTCTCCTGATCACTATGACCTTTCAAAGATTGTCAGGAGTTGCCTTGAGATTACTTCAGCCAGCTCCCTCAATGTTTGTGGGAGCATCACCATATCAGGTTCAACAGACCTATGTATGACCATTTTTATTAAATGTTCCCTAACCTGATCCTCTTCAAGAGTCAGTCTCCCTTGCTCCTGAACTTCTCACTAGTCTCAGGGATTCCCAAAGGCCAGTCTTACCTGTAAAGAACTAGCCAAAGGAGGCACCCAGTACCCTGGCCTTTTCTATCCTTTGTCATCGGGTTCCCTGCCTTGATCAGCAGCAGGCTGCATTTTCCCTTATCTTACTTTTGCTGCTGGATAGCCTGTACAGAAGCCATTACTACAGAAATGCTCTGTAAATGTGCAGACCAATGCTTTCCAAATAACCCTGTATTTTTAAAAATGGGCTTATTTTTCAAGCTGGTAGTAGAATACATTTCAGCTCCATAATCTAAATCATAGGCACCAAGTGAACATATCACTATGTCTTCATAGATCTCCGGACACCTCTGGAAACTACCTCTAAATGAAGTTTCTTTCACTGTCTTCATGTTGAAGACCTTTCAAAACTCAGATGGAAGCTCTTCTACTATTATAACTTTGATGAAGGGAATATTCATATCAACATGAGCATGGTCATATTATGGACAGGGATATTAAGCATGCATACAAAATCTTGCAGTGTGCTAACAGACATTTTTATCTGATTAAGAACTTGGAGCATTCCTTCTGGTCCCATAAAAGCTTTTCTATAAACATGTATTTTTCTCAGAACAGATTTATTTACAAAATATTTGCCATAAGCAATGGTATGGCAGTTGAAATGCATACCTGGAGACTGGACCAAAAAAATCTACTTTTCTGCTAAACATATTCCATCTCTCATAGCAAGGTCCACTACAAGAGAGCTATTTTAAACTCTTAGAACTTGCTATAATGTATGAACTAATTGTCAGATGGGAATAACAATACTGAAACATATGAGAAGTATGTAGTACCCATCTTCCCTACAGCGCAAATCCTAGACAGTGGATCATCAGTCTTTTTTCAAAGTTTTAGTAATATGAAGTAATACTAGTAAGTACAGACATGTACAGCACGTTTAAAAGTTTGACACATTTCTTCTACTATGGATACTTAATATGGTGTATTAATGATCTTATTCATCCAAAAGCATTTCTCATTTGGCTTTATAATAGTTCTATTTCTTCCATTGAACAAGGCATAGATTTACTTATGCACCAACACAACAGCAACTATTACTTTTGGGGATGCACTGTTCTTCGTCTACAAAAAAAAGATCCAGTTATGGAAAAGACATTAAAAGATATTGCCTTTTAAGTCCCTGCGTACCTCATAACTTGTGTGTTCATGTATTTTGAACATATGGATGCTAGAGTCACGGCAACAATACCTGCTTCTTTTAACTCCCAAGCAACGTTCCACTCAAGGAGTGACCTAATGCCCTTTCCTGCTTTCTCAGGTAGGCTCTTTAAGAGGAAGGTCTAGGAGATAAATCTCTTATGCTTTCACAGGAAAAGTGAAAGGAAATATGTTTCAACTCTATTATTTTTGGTATATTTGGGCCTCCCTCTTTCAAAGAGGAAGCAGATGGTCATCAACTAAACTGTAGTATAAATTCCTATGATCTTGATGACTTTTAGGTGTCTTGAAATTGCATAAGCCAATAAATAGGATTAATACAGACCCCAAAGCATTCACTTGGTGCCAAGCAAGTTACAGGCACTGAAAGAAACACTTAGAAAGTATATGGCATAACCCATGGAAATATATTTCACACTGAAGGTATCAAAGAATCAGAGAAAAAAAAAAAAGAAAAAAGATATTAATAGATTCTGTTAAAACCTGAGACTAGTAATGAGAACTTTTTAAAGCCAGTAATTATCCATTAGATGTGGAGCTTGAGATTTATTTCCATGTTGAGTCATATCTTCATCATTTGGGGATCCACAGCAGTATGCTAAGACAACATGACCTCATGAGTGCAGCCACAGTATCAGGAGGTACTTCTGGCAGAAAGAATTTGATCTCTGTACTTACATATGCATACTGAGAATGAAATTTACATGGACAAGCATTCACAGGGAAACAACTTATTCTATACAAAGAAAATTATTTGTCTTTTGGCACCTTTATACATACCTTTCATAGTCTAGAATCCTTTTTAATTTTTCTACGTGATTTAAATCAATGAAACGAAACCATTATTTCCTACACAAATCCTCAAGCAAAGAATGAAAAGCAATAAAAGTTAAAAATCTCTCCTTGGCTTGACAGGTATTCATTCTGTATAAACTATTTCTGTAAAAGTACAGTGTAAAAATTACTATTTAATTCTAGAATTCATAGATGTTTGTGTGTTTAGTTTCCTGACTTTATTTCTGGAAGCGTTGTAATATTCTTACAAAAGTATTGTTTTTAAAAAAAAATGTAACCATCATCTGTCTTGTTTTGAGATAAGTGGCAAGCTAATTATATATAAAGATTACTATTTCAATAGATAAGATCATTTTTCTCTATGCTTATTTTACATTCAAAAATGTTACTAACCATACCCATATACTGTAACCACAGAGATACCTCCTGAATTTATATATAAGTATGATGAAAGCTACACTGGAAATTCTGAAAATTTTACTATAGTGAAGTGAAACTTTCAGTTGCTGACTGCCTACCAGCATTATAGCAGCCTCTAGCCTGCTTCTATATTGACCCAGCAGCCTCTGTGTCAGAATATGAAGAATGACTATCTGTGTCAGGTAGTGGCAAGTGCTGTAACCAATAAACAGGCTGCTGCCTGATTAATATAAATCTCTTTCAAACACGTGGCAACCTTGACAGACACTTTTATCTTCGTATAAAAATACCCCATCACCTCAAAAAGTTGTCTGAATAGAAATGAGAAACAGGCAACATCAGCTGATAGAGGCCAGCAACTGAATCCACTGCAGATATACTGTGACATCTAGGTATGACAGTATTTAAATTCATGAGGAGCTCCTTTATCATCACAGTAGTAGTGCCTGCTCATCCCATGTTTCAGTACAATACTGCTAATGTTCTTGTAAGGAAGAACCTAAAGTAGGGTAACAGGTAAAGATAAATGCTTAGTCACTAACATTTTACAAATTTATGTTTCTACAGATGAGGCTTGCACAGATAAAACCAAGATTACTAGAAGATTAAAAAAATTACAACATTTCAGGGTATCCGTCATTAAGTCTATACGTGAAGTTTATGTAGGCAGCAGATATAAATCAAGAACATTTGACCAGATTGTTTTCAAAAACATTTTAAGTCTCATCTGCATTTACTAATAGATGTGTTATGAAATCAGAATTACTATTTACTATGTAGGTTAAAAGTAGTTCTTGAGATACACTACTCAGGTGGATGTCTAAGAAAGTACCCTGACTTAATGAATGATAGATCACCATAACTGGATCATGCAGTTTTGTCTCCAGTAATTGTTGAATTTCCTCTCCTCTCAGCTGGTCAATAGTAGTAAATCATTTTGTCAAGTCTGTATTTTTCTCTTTAAAGGATGTAAGTGATGAAAATTATGATTATAAAGAGATGGTCTTTGAAAGAAAAATAGTCAAACAATATGAATCAAAATATGGAAAATGAGTATCTGATTCTTGTGAAGGAAAAGGCAGAACAGACTGTTCTATCAGAGATGTGTGTGTATTTCCTGTAGTGGGATGCAAGGATGACAGTCCTGTGAACTCTACTGATGATGTTATTTTGCTAGATGAAGAAAATAAATACCCAGAAGTAATAGCAGTAGTGTGCACCAGCTGGTTAATATCACTGAGTTCATCCAAAACATCTCATAAAATGGGGGCTGTTTGCTATGCAGAATTTGATCTGAGAATTCATCAGTTTTATTCCAGTCGTAGAACATGTTGCACATATTTGGCTTAACTCAAAGAATCAGCAGACTGATTTGATGTTTTGAGTCTCTGGCTGATGGATGAAGCAGTAACAGCCAGATATTCACTAGCAAGAGATGTTCGCATTTGAGCTTTGTGAGTGAACTAACAAACTAAGGAAAGATACCTGGATTTAGATGTATCTTAGTAGGTGAATGAGAAATTATTGAAGGACATAATTATCTCCACTGCTCCTCTGATGCTGAAAATACACCTGACAACTCTTCAAGACCTAGAGAGAACTGAAGCTGCACATGTAGAATCAGTTGTAAACTAATCTACGGGACAGTAATGACTCACTGTTTAATTCTATTTCAGCTCTGGTATGTTACTAATTACTGAACTCATGTCTGTGGCAGATACAGCAACAGTCTGGTGCTGCTCTAATGATGAAGCTTGTGTTGAGAAAATAGAAAGTGTTATTAAGGAATTGGCAATGAACAACATTCTATCATAATTATGCTAGGAAAGAGGTACTGACCTTAAATCTATGGAAGTATCAGTAGCAACATATGGTACAGGTGTGATATTAGACTATTTTTACTGAGACCCGAACAGCAGAACTAAGAAAGTGTGAAGAGAGAACATCTGTTGAGGTTGCTATCCTGACTACTGTTAAAGACTCTCCAGTGGCAATTAGTCCTCCTAGTCCATAGCTCAGTTTAGTCAAATTAGTAGTCAGAAGTATCCCCATAGCTGAAAAGATTTGCCTTTTCCAGACCTTTAAGGATAAAAATGTAGAAAAAACAAACAAACAAAAAAAAAAACCCAAACAAACCTCACATAAGAGAAAAAAAAAAATAACAACTTTGGCCCTGGACTGAGTCTGCAGCAAATTACATGACCACCAAAACCTCATTCAGTCTTACCAAAGTATTACATAGAAGACAAATACAACTCTGCAAATCATATTCTTAATAAAAGTGTACAAGCGGTTTTAGTGACCGAGAGCTGAGTAAATGCTAACCTTCCCATTATCCATATTCTGTATGAGGGTCAGCATCAGAACAAGTGGCACTGCTCAGAACAGAAGTATTAAATTTTCTAAATCAAACCACTACTGTAAATCAATACAAAATGAATGAATTATAAATGTTATCCATTGAGAATATCAGCAAACTAGCTGACACGATATTTGGGAAAATATACAGCTGTAACTACTTTCACTAACTGCATTTCATTCAGTATCGTTACTTACATCAAGAAGGAATATTACCTGTTAAGAATGCAAGAAAAGCTTATTCATAACCCCAAAAGACTAGTCTGAACAGGAATCAAATGTTCAGTAAAACTCATTTACCCAAATCAAAAAAAAAAATCAAGACTCCTTGCTTATTTCTTACACAGTTACTTTGAAAGAGTATATAAGCAAAAAACTCTGAAACTAACTGTAAAGAGGATGCCTTATACACATAGTATCTGTATAATACCAGATTTAGTAAAGTGAACAGGCCACAATGAAGGAACAATCTTCAAAATAAAACATACTTCTCAGTGATGACTTTTCTTCAAATATTTAGGCTTTTTTTTTTTGCTTCCCAAAAACCATCAATATAAACAGTGAGAATGGCAGAGATGTTGAGAGGCTTGTTACAGATAGTCTGAGTGAAAAAAAAAAAATCTAGATGCACAGAAAAGGAAGAACTTCAAAAATATGTGAACTAGGAAAAGAAAACCAAAGTCCCCATGGAGTAAGGCAAGTTATCTTTCTGCTGCTGACTAGCCAAGGAAGAAGGGAAGACTGGCATTGTGGTCAGAGATTGTACACTCTATGTTCAGCAATTTCATATGCCTCATACTAACAAAGCAAACTGAAAACCAAGCTAAAAGAAAGTGAAGTTTTCCTTACTGGATGCTGGGAAAGATGCTGGGAAAATTTATTTGGAGAGAAAAGAGTAATTTTCCAGTTACATATAAATGCAATTAAGAAAGGATGATGGATTAAAGCAAAAGAATAGAAGGTAGTATAGGAAGTAGAAGCCAACATTCTTAAGAAGAAAATTAACACATTTTGAGTATTCTTACCATTTTAAAAGCACTAACAATGAAAGAAGCTTGATATATGCATTATTCAGAATCTTCTTCTACTTACCTTGGGACACTTCCCCTGTATGAAAATCATGAGAAGCATGTTTAGATCGATGTTCCATAGACACAGCCAGGGCTGATGGAAGGTCATTGTCTAAAATCTCAGCAGGAAACATTTCAGACACTTCAGTGACAGTTTTCTTGCTTTGGGGGATAGCAGGTAAACAGGTGATATTGTTTATTCCATCAACACAGAGATACCCAGTGGAGCAGGACTGTATAAGGCAATCATTGTAATTAAGCTCACAGCTTCGTCCCTGAAAGAAATTTTTAAAAGCCATATTTGAAGGCAATTTGCGCATTTCATAGTCATGTCAATTCCAATTATTGCTCTCTTTTGATTCTAAAATGTTGTTTGCTTATTTTAAGCTGTCCACACTTTTGAAAGCAAATCTAATCATGTGGAAAATATTGCTTAATTAATTTAATAGTACAGTTGTATATTTAAAATTTTCACTAAACTATATTTTGACTCTTAGTATTACAAATTATCAATAATTTCCCCACAGATTTGTAATTGCAACGTCAAAGACAGTATTGGTATCAGTAATAAAAGGTGGTTAAAATTATCATCTTCAATTAGCATATAGTTATACAGAAAATTTTGTACAGTAGGCTTGGTTGTCTAAAAACCTATGTCAAGTTAATGCTCTTTCTTTCTGTAAACTGAAGCTCAGTATTTGTCGCCTATTATCACCAAATCTTCACAGAGCACCATGTTAATACATTAAGTTCACTGATTACTCTTAAAAAAGAAAAACATAGTGGCAGTTTCAAACTGGACCTGGCACTCACTTTTTATTTTTTATCAAGACTAACAATTCTTTGGAAGCCTGAAATATCTCCTAGTCAAATACTTAACATTTTCATATTGAGTGGTCTGTAAAAAAAAAGCAAGAAATAAATGCATTTATTTTACAGCAATAATTATGCGAATTAAATGCATTCTTGAAGTATGAAATAAATATCTACTGAAGCCAGGTCTGGGTTCATTTTATTTTCACTTCTGATGTAATGAACTAATGGGCTGTGTGAGGAGATACAGCTAACTTAGCAGGTTCCTACATATCTGGATAGCCACTTAAAATATGTACAGTGTCATCTCTGAAAGACATGCATCTCTGACAACACATCATCATGATATTATTTCTGACTGAAGCTTCTCCTGCAACTGGGGCACATGTAAGAAAATCCAAGTAAGTTCTATAGTGCTCAATAAGCATGTGCTCATTGCACACTTTCACTCAGACAAGACGCTAAAATAGTATCTCTTGTTTACATGGCTAGCTACTTACACAGAACTGGAAGCAATTTACATTTTTAAAGATCTCTATCAACTCTAAATCCATTAATTATATTAGGAAACAATAGGAGATGAAAGCGAAAAACAAATTAGTTTTCTTACAAACAGTTCAATTCACTCAGTGTTTAAAACAGAAGAGGGTAAATTGAGGTTTTTGGAGTGATTTAGATACATCTATGCTTGTTTCAATCAAGTTCTTGATTTGTTTTGGCAAGCAGATGAGCTATCTGGTAAATTCATGGCATCTTACAAAATCACTCACTATCAATATTCCAAAGCACAAAGGAACAGCAAGACAATTTATATGTCAAATTTCCATACAATGATAAAAATCCTCCTTGCTCTCTTCTAATTCCACACATGGCACAAATGATCACTTTGAATAAGATCTCTGTCCAATAATCTTTCTTAATCCTATAAAACTTACATTTCATGCTGACTTCTCCTGTGACAAATTAGTACATTTTTATTACTACTACATGTAATGGTGAAGCAAAGCAGCTCTGGATAACCTCCACTGTGCATGAAGGGTACATTAAACAGTATTAGATAAATTTGATAGCATTCAAATTGTCTCTAAATGCTTTAACAGTTCTCATGCAGGCAGACACTGCAGATTTGTATTTAAATGTAGGTGTCTATAGATGTTTCAATTTTAAAAGTAAGCATTTATTCCCTATACCACTGGCTATGCTTTTCTCCTCAAAATTTATGAGAAATGTTATGATCCATACTTTATGAGCCATACTTCAGATAGCATTACATACAGAGGATTTACTTAACATACACTGTAGCTTCAGATCCTTGCATGCTTATTTCTCTGGGAATTCAACTGATGCACCCTTGGATGCTCAGGGTTTGAGTTCCCACCAGTGTTTTTTAATACCTGATGGGAGGCTATAAGGAAGACAGAGCTAGACTATTCCCAGTGGTAGCCATTGACAGAAGAAGGGGCAATGGGCCAAAGCCATATAGGAAAAATTTTTCTGAATGTAAGTAAACACTTTTTCATTGTGCCAGTGACTGCGCACTGAAACAGGTTGCCCAGAGAAGTTGCGGAGTCTTTTCTTACAGATATTCAAAATCCAATTGGATGTGGTTGCAGGCAACCTGTTGTAGATGATCCTGCTTTGAGAAGGAAGTTGGACTATTGGACTACGTAAACTGCTGAGATTCCTTCCAACCTCAACTATTGGGCTACCCAGCATCTTCTTTAAAGTACCTTACTAAACTACTTGCTGAAACAAATTAATATCTTGACTGAAATGAATATGGGTATATATAAATTATTCCATGATCCATTCAAAACACAAAATCATAGAATGGTTAGGGTTGGAAGGTACCTTCAAAGGTCATCTAGTCCAACCCCCCTGCAAGGAGCAGGGACATCCCCAACTACATCAGGTTGCTCAGAGCCTCATCCAACCTGGCCTTGAACATTTCCAGGGATGGGGCCTCCACCACCTCTCTGGGCAACCTCTTCCAGTGTTCTACAACCCTCATTGTAAAAAAAACTTTTCCTAATATCCAATCCAAATCTACCTCCCTCTATTTTAAAACCATTACTCCTTGTCCTATTGCAACAGGCCCTACTGAACAGCCTCTCCCCATCTTTCTTGTAGGCCCCCTTGAGGTACTGGAAGACTGCTATAAGGTCTCCCCGGAGCCTCCTCTTCTCCAGGCTGAACAGCCCCAACTCTCTCAGCCTGTCCTCATAAGAGAGGTGCTCCAGCCCTTTTATCATCTTCATGGCCCTCCTCTGGACCCTTTCCAAATGGTCCATGTCCTTCTTATGTTGGGGGCTCCAGAACTGGACACAGTACTCCAGGTGGGGTCTCACCAGGGCAGAGTAGAGGGGGAGAATCACCTTCCTTAACCTGCTGGCCACGCTTCTCTTGATGCAGCCGAGGATGCAGTTGGCTTCTGGGCCGCAAGAGCACATTGCCGGCTCATGTTGAGCTTCTCATCCACCAGCACTCCCAAGTCCTTCTCCTCAGGGCTGCTCTCAATCCATTCGCCACCCAGCCTGTATTTGTGCCTGGGATTGCCATGACCCAGGTGGAGGACCTTGCATTTGGCCTGGTTGAACTTCATGAGGTTGGCACGGGCCCACCTCTCCAGCCTGTCAAGGTCCCTCTGGATGACATCCCTCCCTTCCAGCGTGTCGACGGCACCACACAACTTGGTGTCATTGGCGAACTTGCTGAGGGTGCACTCTATCCCACTGTCCATGTCGCCAACAAAGATGTTGAACAGGGCCGGGCCCAACACGGACCCCTGAGGGACGCCACTCGTGACCGGTCTCCACTTGGACATTGAGCTGTTGACCACCACTCTCTGAGTGCGGCCATCCAGCCAACTCCCTATCCACTGAGTGGTCTGTCCATCAAATCCATGTCTCTCTAGTTTAGAGAGAAGGATGTCATGTGGGACAACGTCAAAAGCTTTGCACAAGTCCAGGTAGATGATATCCGTTGCTCGTCCCTTGTCCACCGATGCCGTCACCCCATCATAGAAGGCCACCAAATTAGTCAGGCACAATCTGCCCTTGGTGAAGCCATGCTGGCTCCACCTCCTTGCTCTCCATGTGCGTTAGCACAGTGTGTGAGGAATTTCAGTGATGGTCCCTGTAGGGCCACTGTGGGAAATTACAAGCTGCACACAGCTGTGAGAACACGACCTTGGAGAGGGGAGCTATGAGGGCTGTTATCTTGGAGAGGGGAACTAGGAGGGTTGTTATTCAGTAGTATGTTGATGCTAGTCAGGAACGACTGTTAGCCAGCAAGGCACGTACTTGGCAGGCCTTGCTGCATGCGCTGGCCACGTGTGCATCAACTCCTGGTCAGTACTCTTCCACTGAATCTGCTGAGGGTATAAACAGAGGCGGTTCGGAGCGGAGAGAGAAAGGACCCAGAACATACTCTGCGAACAACAGGGGACGCCCTGAAGGTGCTGCGCCTACCTCCCTTCTCTGCTCTGACCCTGCTGATCTTCATCCTCCTGCTTGGCAGTGTCTTTGGCTTAGTCAGGTAAGACTCTCACAAAGGGAAAACAATATGCTAGTAACTGCTCATGCTAGGGACTGTAACTGCTTATACAAAGCTATAATGGAGCAATAAATACTGTTGTGCTTTTAAATATCATATGCTGGGTGAACTTTGTTCATAGGAATCCTATGAACCGGGTACACACGGTTTCCAGGAGAATGTGCTCCATGAACTTGCCAGGCACAGAAGTGAGGCTGACCAGCCTTTAGTTGCCCAGGTCTTCCTTGCTACCCTTTTTAAAAATGGGGGTTATGTTCCCTCTCTTCCAGTCATTGGGAACCTCACCAGACCGCCACGACTTCTCAAATACAATGGCTTTAAACTATCTGTAAAATACAACACTAAAAATGCCTTTGTGTTGTACTCTCAAGAGTTCACTCTAGCACTCGCTGCTGTGTAAAGGAGAGAACTTGAGACAGCTCACAGAATCAAATAATCCACTCCAATGAGTGTTCTATAATTTTCATCATTTCCCCTCTGTTTTCCTCACAGAAGATAAAATACTTGTAGAAGTGAGTCACATTAGTATTTGTACACTATTATGCAGAGGACTGACCTGGGTGAAATATGAAGCCAATGCCACACTCAAACTGGCCTTTATCCTCTCTCTATTATTCCCCAGAAGAATTTGAGAAAAAGATTACTTTATTTAGATAAAATCCCTGCCTCCACACAATCCTGTGTGGAATACTATAGGGATATCTTACATAAATAAGGAACCTACTGGTCCCAGAATGATGGTTTTGCACTATAAGCAAATAGGTGAGGAACAACAGAGAAGCTGGTAGAGCTAGTAGTCTCTAAATGTAAAATGTACGGGTACCTCTACTTTTTCTCATTTAAATCAACACCAGGAGTGAGTCCTAGTCAGAGAAAAATGAACTCAGGGATGCCTTCCCACTGCTGGCTTCAGATATAACGAGTCCTCTGAATCTAGTAAAGATTGATGGTTATATTGAGGTTAATGAGTTTACACAGAATCCTTTCTCCACATTTTGGATTGTGACCAATATGCAGACTCAGGGAACTCAACTTCTTATTCTGGAAGTGGATGCAAAATTCCTGAAAATAAGGAAGTTTCAGTTACTTATAAAAGCTAACCTAAACAGGCTTACACTATCTGGTGCCACATTTATACTACACAAAGAAGACAGCCCTTTCCTCACTTACTACTAATGACGGAGCACCTGGTATGATGAAGTCTGATTAGAATTGCAACTTCCACTCTGAGTGTTTAGGGGAGTGCATGTGGAAGGACTTAGAAATGTCCTGTGATAAAAGCATTAACAACAGTCTTCTGGTATTTTAGACTTGAACATATTATTGTTGTCAAGGCCCTGATCAGCCTCAATTTTCTGCAATCCATCTCTGCAACCTCTTATTTCACACTCAGATGTTTAGCAACCTGTGTTCAAGGTCAGCTCTGATACAGTGCAGCTGTACAACCTCAGATGAGCCTGCCATGAAAAGAGCTAAGCTGTGAGAAAGATGCATGAGAAGTCTCACCTGGGGCCTTCATACCTACATTTAGAAGCTGCATTTAAGCTCATGCCCTTGCCCTTAGTCTTTGACTGAGCTTACAATAAAGATAAGCCTTCCACAGTAAGCCTAGTACTTTGTTGATCCCAACCTTGCCTTGCTGCCTTGACTTCCTGGCTTAACCTTAGATCTATATGCCTTGTGATCATGGACTTGCCTGACAGTACCTGGACTTTTGGAAGAACTTTTTGGATTGTTACTGCAACCACTTGTTTTGCTTTGCTATCCTTGTTTGGGTACTGTGGGACTCCTCCCCTTGCCTGTAAGGTCATTGCCTCTGCCTGCCTTGCTGCTATCCTTGCCTCCTGGTCTACCTTCCCTTGTGGAGCAGCCCACTTGACACTTGTGTTCCCTGATATGCACTAGTATCTCCAGCTGTAAAGGGGATTCTCTTGAGAGAATGGACATGAACAGAGATTAATATGGTGCCTGAGAAGAACTGAAGACAGAAGGTCTTTTCACTTTTTAGGAAAACTTTTCTTCCATTTTTATTGCTTTGTTAGTTTTTCCCTCATTGACTGTAGATGCTCTAGAAAGGAGCCCTAAAGCTGGCTAAAGTCTGAAAAGTTACTAATTTCTTTCTTGATTTGGTTGCACAGAATCTATGAAGGTAAATCTAAATCTTACTTACAATAATCTATTCCTTTTATTTTACAGATTTAAATGCACCAAATAAATGGTGCATAGATATTAAAATAAGCATCACTGTCATAATTTATTTTAAAAAGGGATTCAAATAATGTTTTCAAGCTTGGAGTTGTAGCGATAAGAATTACTGAAGTAAAGCACATATATTCTTATATATATTATTCTTATTTTCTCTGCTTGTTACTGACTCCAGACTATTAAATTAAACTTGAAGTGTTATGAGGTGAAGCACAAACTCAAATTGTAGGTATCAACTGCATGTCTTCAGCTACAGAAAGAACTGGCACAAAAAAAAAGATAGTGGCAGCATGGAAACTACAACCTTAGATAAATACAACACTGGCATTTAGCCACCCTCAAAGGATTATTTCGGTATGTTAAATAGAGAGAATAAAACATAGAACCAAAGCCCACAGGGTCAAGCATTCAGAGGAATTGTTTGATTTAGTTTCAGGGAACTTGTTTTCAAAATATCTGTCTGTATGCATAGTTTCAAATATGAGTTATCTTTGTATATATAAATATTAATTCATATATGAAATAAAAACATTAAATAGAATTTAAAAATATTTAGCTCACTTTTCCACTTTTTGTGGATTTTAGTAACTATTTCTCTAGAAAAATATCACTCTTGTTAGTAAAACAAGCAAAATAAAGAACAGTTACTAAAACATTGTATTTTTCAGAAAGGCCAGGTTTTATCTGAGTGAGGTAAAAAAAGGAAAGGAATAACATAGTATTTTCTGTGCAACAACAAATAGTCAAGTCAAGGGAAGAAGAAGAAAGAACATCAGCATCTTACCACAAATCCTGGCTTGCAAAAACATGAATAACCAAAGCTGGGATCATTCTGGACACAGATGCCATGGATGCAGGGGTTGGATATGCACTCATCAACATCCAACTCACAATGGAGACCTTCCCATCCTGTCAGGAAAAGAAAAAAAAAAAAGCCCCACCAAACTCAAAATCAAGACCCATTACAATCTAAATCAATTTACTGAGTGTCAAAAAAAAGCTATGGGTATCTATAATAAATCTTCACATCTAATTGTATAGTATAGGATGGGTATAAACTATTTTGGGCTGTGGTTTCTCAAAGTAGAAAAAGAAATATCTTAGTAATAAACAAACACAATCCAAACTATATAGACTTTACTCCATCATCTATTAGGGAAGTTAGTATTTGATGATTTCTATTTCTGTAGAGACATAAGTATGCAAACGAGTAAAAGCAGAATATATTCCTTCATTACTGAATTAACTGACTTGACATGTTGCCCTTCACCTGCAGAACTATCTGTATTGTTATCCATCTTGTGCCTAACAACTGGTAAGGGTAAAACACTTCCTGAAACCTCTTATATCATTCCAGAGCTGCATAGTGCAACCAAAACCATATTTCTTCCAAAACTTAAACTAAAAGAGTATATAATTGCCTATCTTAATTTTTGGTCTTTTTGTCCTGTTCATTAAATTTGTGCATTATTGCCACACTAGGAAAAGAAAACTGGAGGTTTAAATAGATGAAAGTAGTCACAGTTACAGAAAATAAAATGAAGGGAAAAAGTTTAAAAGATGAACTCCGAGACAGGTAACTGTACCAGATCAAGGAGGAGGACGACTCCTTAGCAATGGTTTGAATACCATCAGAATGCCATCTGCTTTTATCTTATTACACTTCGGTACTCAGATTACTGGTCTTTTTATTAATAGGCATTTCTTACAAAAATCTGCTTTCTAAGTACACCAGTAAATTGGAGGTCAAAAACTGATCTGAACACCACACAGTTGCTCACTTCTGCCTTACTGCCATCTGCAGGGCAGGAAAATTAGTAAAGAAAAGAAGGCAAAACTTGTGGGTTGGGATAAAAACAGTTTAAAAGAACAACAGAAGAAAAGAAAACAGAGATGGAAAACAAAAAAAAAAAAAAAGCAACAGAAGATAACTAAGCATGCAATTTGCAATACAATAGCTCAGAGTAGATCCTAATGCCCAACTTCCGCCCGAGTAACAGGAGCCTTCCCTCAGCACCCTCCTCACTGATAAACTGAGCATGATGTCACATGGTGTGGAATGGCCCTTTGGCTAATTTGGGTAAATTATCCCAGCTGTTGGCTCATTAGTAAATTATTCCAGCTGTGTCCCCCAGCCACAGGGGCCAACAGCTCCAGTTCCTCTCCCAGCTCAGGTGAAAATTAACTCTATCCTAACCAGAACCAGGACAATCATGTAATTTGAGCCTGTCTTGAACTTGCCTGTCAGTGGCTAAGCTGAACTGGAAGCAGCTCCTTTGCTTGGTAAATACAAACCCCAAGTTTTGTAAATATGGTTGGTTATTGAAGAATGCCAGCCTTCTGCCATGATACTCCCACCACCCATTACAGCTTTGTTATTTCTCCAACTAAATTTTCCCATTTCTAAACAAACAACCAAATGAACTCCCACAGACCCCCAAAAAACTCCAGCAGTCCTCAGCTGATACAAATCTAGTTGCCCCTGTCCTGCATTTGCCTCAGAGCATGCATCAAATGAACAGTTACATTCCAGTCCTGCCTTAGCTGCCCTCGTAGAAGTGCAGCCTGCCTCAGCTAAGGACTTCAGCTGTGAGGCTGTTGTTAGTTCCAATGGCTGTTGCTGTTGCTTTTGAGCTGTATGAGATGCTGTTAGAATACAGTTTACGTCTCTCTGTGCTGCTTCAGCACCTGAACACCCTGCAGCTGCAGCCACAGATCCTGAACATGCATCTATTATACTAAGAGTATGGGGCCTTGAACTGGGACAATAGCTGACAAAATTCATGATCCATTACAGAGTGGATTTGTCAGAGCTAAATCAATTCCCCTTCCTGGTATCACATGCTGTCACCACATGCTTCATTTTGTTCTCTGAAGGTTTTTGGAAAGCTGCAATCATCTGCCTTGTTTCCACTTCTGTCTTGCCACTATCCCTTTTCCATTTCATTAAATTACAACTGTGGATCTGTTGCTGGATATCTCATACCTTCTGCCTTGTGGAAAGTTCTTTCTTGCCTTTACAGACTGAAAAAATACTCAATCCCATCTCAACCATAGGTGAAGGTTAGAAAAGAAATCCAAGACCTATCATATGTGAATAGGAGTAGTCTGCAACAAGAGCAGATTTGCTCCAACCATTTCTACTTTCTGTCTCTGGAAGATATTTTTCCTTTATCTTCTAATTCCTTTCTTCAGTAGTGCAGCTTTCCAAAAAGTTATTCCTCCCAAAGATTCCCCTGCCTCTCCAAATTAATTCCTTTTCTGAGTTGTAACCTTTTTATCTCTTCAGCTGTTTCAGAGACTCAAATAATATTTGAAAATACCCCATTAACTGAAAAAAACCCCAAGATATATAACCATTATGCATATACCAAATGTGTGTAGGTCCTTCATTGTTTTTTCCCTAGTGGAGAAATAACGTAGAGATCTTGCACCCCTATTAAAGAATGCTATTATTAAAATAAATGTAAAAGAAAGGCAGCTTACACTTGGATTGGAAGGTGTTTAAAACATGTTAACAGCAGCAGGAATGAGTTCTAAGGCCCCAAAAAAGCTTCTTCTAATGATACTAAGTAGTTCCATGCACAGTTACATGGAGACAGCAGTTACAGTCTTTGGCTGGCAAACAATTTTTAAATGACTATATTCAAACATATTTAAAGTATTACTAGCTTTAAAAATAAGGAGAAAAAAATGTTGAATTCAATAATGTATTCTGTGTGAGGCACCGTAATGATAAAAAAAAAAAAAAACCTTTTTAAAGTTTTTAAGGCATTTGTACTAGTGAAGTGGTATATGGCTATATGCAGTACCAGGTAGAGTGAGGGGACATACAGTTTTATCCATATAGAATTTCCATTGTGTAACTGTGCTGAGAGGAAAAAAGATATATAGTACTGAAGTTAGGTCACAACTCAAACTTTTAAGATCAGAAGGGACCTTTACAACCATGAATTCTGACCCTTTGTATGGCAAAGTCCAGAAATTTTTTGCTCAGTGGCTCATACATCAGGAGTGTAGTGTCTTTCTGGATTACTGAGTATCTCTTAGACATAAAGAAAAGTTGCTATGAAAATATTAATCTGTGAGTAAATTAGTCCTAAAATTAATTAGGCTCCAGTAAGCCAAAGATAATTCCATGTAAGTCTTACGTATTACAGTATCATTCCTCAGTACTGATTTAACAAATGAATAAACTGTCCATATTGACTCATTAGGTGCACGTGCGCACACAACATTCTCGCTTCAGTATCTTACTTTTTAAAAAAAAATCTGTTTTGTAAATATAGTTTTGTAAACTGCACTGGGGACACTTCAGAATGAAAAAAAAACCCATGTAAAATAAAATCTGATTTTATTAATATTAAACTCATTATGTGTTTTCTTTTTAATGAAGAACAAGCACAGATATAAATCTGTATAAAATTATATAAACAGATTACTAGAAAGACTGCAGAAGTTTTGTGTAATACATATACGGTCACTTGACTTCAGGAGAGTTTATAAAGATCTTATTGCTTGCAAATTGAAACCCACAAGGTGACCATACCTCAGTAGAAGAGAATAAGGATATCAGATGTATGAAGATATCATGGGTAAATAGAACTTCCAAAATATATCTAAATAATCTCTAAAATAATCACTAAGAAATCTTGGATCAGTACCATCAAACAAAGTATACAGGAGTGGAGATCAATACAACAGGAAACAATAGACAAACAGAAAAAAATAACGTTTCAGGAGGTAGGTACCAGTATAATTCTTAAATTAAAAGTAACTGAATTATGAACTAGCATGCTTCAAGGCAGTTATTTATACCCTACTTATGTTGACAAAAGGGTCTTTGTTAATAGACATGATAGGAGACAGTGAATTGTCCTGAACAGATTAAATTTGGATTACAAGACAATGCAGATTATGACCTTTGCTTTTGTATAAATACTAAACCCTTTATGATTTCCTAAGTCACAAGACTTGTTTAAGTTGTCTATGCCAGCATAAGAAAACAACTCACACTTCTTTTAGAAAGTGCTTGTTTTCATTCTGTTTCTAATTGTTCAGAAAATTTCTTTTCATCCCAGCCAGCAGACTCAAGCATGGGTATATGTGACAATAACAACAACAACAATAATAAGTAATGTAAGTTAAAATGCTCATAATGTCTTTTCAGTCAATCTTATTCTGTAGCTAGTTAAATTATTTAGTCACTGTACAGTTTCTACTTGACTGCTTGGTCAGTAAATTACATCAGTAAAGATCATACAGCATAAACCTAGCTCTACATAATTCTTCAGACTCACTTCATGAGCTGGTTTTAGTTTTAAGTCTTTCTAACATGCTTATTAGACTAATTCTCTTCAGATTTCATTGTAAAAGCTTGTCAAAGAGACAGTTAATCTTTTAGTACCTTATAGGTTATATGCAAATAAAGAGCTTGATATAATTACCAATTTTCTCAGTAGTAACACTGATAATTCAAAACTGTCATTGTTTAAGATTCTGTCAGATGTCAGTTACCTTGTTGACATTTACAAGTGTATCCATTGATATGATCTTCACAGGTTGAGCCATGCAGACAAGGTGATGAATTACACTCATTCACTTCTATTTCGCAAAACTGTCCAGAAAATCCAGCAAGACACCTGAAGAACATTCCAAAGTGTTACACTGTGCATAATGATCCTATAAAATATACTTTGTGTAGAAACAATTTGTATAAAGTATGTGCATTAACAAGACATAATGTCATATAATCCTTTCTGTTTTAAGGAATATTTTACCGGAATTCTTCCAAGTTTCACACCATAATCCATAGTGATCTTTTAGGGAATTTATGACAGCAAAACCCATCCACAAATTTCACATCTGGATCAGAATCAAACCTAACAGTCTTAATTATACTTTAGTGGTTCCAGCAAGGTGAGCACAAACTTTTCTTAATGTACTCTTGGGAGACTGTTTGTATACTAAAATAGTTTATTTAGCTAGGTAACTGCAGTGTATATTTGGAAAGCTGCTTGTTGACTATTAAATGTAAATGCAGCACAAAAGCTAACCTTCAGGGACCAAGCTTTCATTACAATTCCAGTTATCAAATATTAGCCATCTTGAAAAAAACTCTCCTGCATTTCTCGGTTGTAAATTCTATGTTATTATTAATACCAAAATATTTCTGTATGATTTCAACATATAATGATACAACTGACCCAAACAGACTCACAGGACCTTTAATGAAGCTCAGAAATCTTACTAATCTCATTATTGAGACACATCCTTGCATTCATACACACAGCTTTCAAGATATACTCAGATATGTTCTGCAAAACAGAGCCACACAATGGTATCTCCAACATGTACACTTTTGAGATGTGTTGTACATGGATATATTTCATATGAGGAAGTGTAACTTCTGTTAGCAACCGGTGCCGCACATCTTGTATGTTGTCTTGGCTCTAATGAAGAGCATAAAACTTTATGCCACACTTAGAGGAAGATGAGTATATTAACAAATCACCTTTGAGTAAATTAGAATAGTCATGTCACCTACTCCTCAAGATGCTACATTGTGTGAATACAAAACACATCATTAGAACGAAACATCTACAGTGTCTACCTTAGCTTTCCAGATCCTGAAGCAAAAGAGAAGGAGAATGGACCATGGAACAGGTATGTGTCACAGTTCCTGAAGGATCATTACACTACATATTGGTAATTATGTTTTGATTTATTTCTGTCTTGACTGTTAAAACATATTTGTTTAATTTTATATGGAATACTCTCTGGGTAATCGGAATTTGGAATCTACCAAGACACTGACAGCAGATCAGATTTTCCGAAGTCTATATTAACCACAGATGACAATGATGGCATCCGGCTTGGAAAATGTACAAACTGATAAATACACTACTATTTTTCAAGTAGATATGGAAAACAGTTCTTGTGCTATACATGGAATTAAATCTAACTCAAATACTTTGGAACACATTTGCACGTGATGCTTGAGTTATAACCATTTTGCAAATCAAAAACAGGGGCTTTTAGATACTTTTCGTATCAAGGTATGACCACTGCAAATCTTGTACATTTATTACCATTTAATTAAAAAAAAAAACAAAACCTTTCTAAGTAAATGCATATCTAGGTTTAGCAGCAAATAACTCTTAGAGCTTATCTGATACAGAAAGCTAACACATTGTAAAGACTGAGCTTTAAAACTTACAAAAGTATCAACAGAAGATCAATAGTTCAGTACTGAAAAGTGGCAAAAAATACTGCTCATTTTCTGTAAGAATAATGCATTCACAATTTAATTATGACCAGTTTACAAGGATGACAGTAAAGACCCTTCTCTTTTCTATCATTGTCTACAGCTTTTTTTTTTTCTCTCATATAAAATGCTGAGATAATGTGCAACTATAGTCCCTTTTCTGTTGTGTCTTTATATCAATCATTATCAGGAGTAATCACCTTAATATGGGCATATGCCAAAGCAACAGCTGAACAAAAGACTGAAAAGATTCCATTGAACTGGATGGATTTGAAACAGAAGAATGTAACTTTAGTACTTTCACACTGCAGTAAAGAACAGAGATGGGAATAAGTCTCAGCCAAATGCTTAGCTGAGGATTAGTGTGGTGTAGAAAATGACAGCTCATTTCCTTTTTCCAGAAAAACAGGGACAACTAGTCATCATTAAATCTGTA
The DNA here is from genome assembly GCF_036417535.1 of Chlamydotis macqueenii. Taxonomy (NCBI): domain Eukaryota; kingdom Metazoa; phylum Chordata; class Aves; order Otidiformes; family Otididae; genus Chlamydotis; species Chlamydotis macqueenii. Next base: position 29,265,318 of record NC_141558.1, read on the forward strand.
TATCTGTAGGAGCGAGTTTTCAACCTGCACATGACATTAACTGCAAACTGCAAACTGTGATGTCATGATACTTGCAAACTTTCAATTTTGCAGTCTTTCCTCACTCTCTATTAATCTCAGATGGAATGGAAACTTTATCTTCTACAATGAATGCAGGAGTTTATTAAGATGACCTTCAAGGTCCTGTAGGAAGATAATGGGCATTTTCCTTGGTTACGACAAACAATGTTTCAATGGCACTTGTATTACGTAGAAAAACAGAAGTGAAAGGAAGAGGCCTATGTGCCTCTAAGTGTCTAGACTGCCTCTTAAATATAGACACAGGTTTAGAATCAGTGGCCGGTTTCATCACCCATCTGGTAAGATCTATCCTAGAATCACAGAATGGCTATGTTTGGAAGGGACCTTCAAAGCTCATCTAGTCCAACCCCCCTGCAAGGAGCAGGGACATTTCCAACTAGATCAGGTTGCTCAGAGCCCAATCCGACCTGGCCTTGAACGTTTCCAGGGATGGGGCTTCCACCACCTCTCTGGGCAACCTGTTCCAGTGTCTTATATGCAAATTAATTCCAAGCCATCTAGGAAACCTGTGAGTCAAAACGATCCTGAAGTGTAACGATAACATCTTAGGCCTTTCTAAACTGAAATTCCTAAATGAGGAGCAAAGCCCATTGGTCGTTTTAAAGATGTTTCCTCTTTATGCTTGCCCTTTGGGCTATTGGGTGATATGAACACAGAAGAGATAGATAATGAGTAAGAGATTAGTTTGCTCATCAAGAATTATTTTACTGAATGTAAGTATTGAGAGAGATACAATGGGACATTTGAGAGACAGCAAGAATACTAATAGAACAAGAGGCTGGGAACACTTAGGGTGGGGAAATACAGACTGAACAAAGATTCAAACACGAGTGGTCTTAGAACACAAAGGAGTCACTCAAGAAACACAAAAGGGAAGCAAATATTTAAAAGTAAAACATGGATTTTAAAATCATATTTTTGGGATAAAAGGAAAAAGCTATTAAGAAGCAGAAAGAACAGAAGGGTCAGGCCTTGCCCTTTGAGTGATGAAGTTGCCATGACACTGCCCATCCAGAGGCAGGAAGAGGTAGTGCCCTAATGATGTTGCATCAGGGCCATGACTGTTTTTACGCCCCTTTCATACAAAAATCTAAAAAGCAACAGCTCTGCAACAAACACTGTCTACGCTTGTAGAAGACCAATTTCCTCATCCTCAGTGTCAGTCTTCAGTCTTTCCAGTAACTAGTGCCAGTCCACCTTAAGCTTCCTCTTCCCTGCCTGTACCCTGTATCTCTGGAGGGTGTTGAGACTGATAAAGCGAAGATATTTCCAGCTCTATTCTTCTAAAGCAGCCATGCCTCTATCACAGTGAAGTTTTCAAATTTGGCTTCCAGTGAGATGCTCAGTTTGAGGGGTCCACTAATTATCACTAGATGATTCCGTAACATGATCATTGCATTCTCACCATCCCCCAAAGTGCTTAGATAACAGCAATCGCCATGTTATACCTTGATAACATTGAAGATTGTTTTGCTCATAGAGCTAGTTGGCAAAAAGAATCAAAGATTTGTACCTTTCACTTGCACTTGATCTCACAAGTGGTTGCAGATACCTGGGAATATTCAGTCACTGGAAAGCAATAAGAAATCTCTGCTGCCTGGGTCCTGAATAGCAGGGTTATGCTGGGAAGATCTATTTTGTCAGATTGAGCATGATAGCTTTATTAAGATAATTTTCACTATGATTTTCATTATGATTCACTACAGGTTGACAGCAGTTGCTCTTTGGTTTTGTTGCTCTTTGGTTTTGCCTCACAGGGCTTGTGGTACTTTGATTCAGTAACAGTAGAGGGAACAGTTACGCACTGAAGGTCTTTTTGCAAAAAGCAGCTAGGACATTTCAACCGAGTGAGTGACGCATTATACGGAATCAGGGAACAGGCAGGAAAGAGGCTGGAGAATGGGCCTGTAATGGACCCAGTAAAAAAGCAATTTGCAAGCTTGAAGCTGGCCTAGCTACGCAGTTCAGGCTAAAAGAAAAATGACTCATTCAGGGTGAGGGCTTAGCTGTCTAAGGGGCTGCCCATTAATATAATGAAGAATTGACCTTTTAACCTAAGAAAGTTGTATAGATACAGAAAGACAGCAGAGTTAATAGGGTGTTGTCTATACGCTCTTGGCTGACCTATTTAGGAAAGATGAATCAGGCCCTAAGAAACATTAACTGATTTAGTAATCTCAAACCACAATTTCAGGATTTAATACTATAATATTGACAGATTTACAGAACTACATGAAATTGTAATGTTACTGATATTTTATCAATCAAAGGTCAGATAAAATGCCATCTACCTGATTTAAGTAGCTCTGTCTCACAGTGTTGTAGACATCCTACACCAGGACTGGCTATAAAGTGGATCAGAACTGGGCTAATTGTTAGTAATAAGAAACATCCTTACTTTATGTATAACATTTAACAATCTAATGTAGCACCTGCTCTACATATGAGACTGATCCTAGGTCTGTACCCCTGCTTTTCATTATATCAAATAAAATAATTAAAATAGCAAATACAGCAGGGAAGATTACAAAACTAAAAAATATATGGATACCTTAAATTATGTGTTAAATTGCATGTTATCCCTTATAAATCAATAATAAGGTAGAAACACACATTTCCGGTAATGAATTCACAGAACTTACACTGGAAGAATGAAGTGGTTATGTTTTAATTAGTCCAGTTTGTCAGATTGAACCTAAGAACATCAGTGTTTCCACATCAAAACAACAATCTTTTTTTTTTTTTTTTGAGATTAACTCTAAAAAAGCAGCAGAGGAATCTATTAATGAATCAGAGCACAGCTGGGGAAAGATCTGTCTGAATATCTGCTTATTTCCTGAGTTCCTCACACTTTGGCACAAACTCAACTGTCTATAGTCTCTTGTAGAAATGATTATTGATCAAAACACTAACTGTAGAAAAACAGAAACATCTCCACAATTGCTCTATTCCTGAAAATTATGCTAAATAAGAAGTAAAGTTATTTTATTAGTTTGTTACATAATAAGTATATAAGTTTTTTTTTAAGAAAAAAAACCTTGCAGTTATTTAAACAAATAAAAAATATAGAATCATAGGATCATAGAATGGTTAGGGTTGGAAGGGACCTTCAAAGGTCATCTAGTCCAACCCCCCTGCAAGGAGCAGGGACATCCCCAACTAGATCAGGTTGCTCAGAGCCCAATCCGACCTGGCCTTGAACGCTTCCAGGGATGGGGCATCCAGCACCTGTTCCAGTGTTCTAGAAACCTCATTGTAAAAAAAAATTCCTAATATCTAATCTAAATCTACCTCCTTCTATTTTAAAACCATTACCTCTAGTCCTATCACAACAGGCCCTACTGAACAGCCTCTCCCCATCTTTTTTGCAGGCCCCCTTGAGGTACTGGAAGACCGCCATAAGGTCTCCCCAGAGCCTCCTCTTCTCCAGGCTGAAGAGTTCCAACTCTCTCAGCCTGTCCTCCATATACAACTGTCTCTACACAAATTAGAAATTCTGTATTTATATCAGTATCGAAAAGACTCATCAGAGAATGGGTAAGGGAACTTTGCAGACTTGTTCAAGTGTTTTATGCAGAAGAGAAGTTATTCAAGCATTAACAATTTTTGGGTTGCCACAATATCTGTATTTTTTTGCCAACATATTTCCATATAAATAGTGAGCAAATCAGTAAGAGACTTCAACTCCTAGATTAAGTTTTCAATAACAGTCCAAGATGTCCTACGTAAAACTCCTGTAAAAAAGCAGCAGTGATAGCTTTCGTCAAAGCTTTACTTCATGCGAATTCTGCATTCTAAGGGCTACTGGCACGCATACATTTCTGCTACACCAAACACTAAATTTAAAACAATTCCAAAGTGATTGACTAATGATTTATTAAGATAATTAAATGAAGGATTTTTATCTGTGACAATTATAGCTGCAGTCAGAGTAAAATTTATTCTATGTGAGTAAACTTTCAGCTTCAGAGAAAATCTACAAGAACCCAAATGTCAGCCAAATTTTTCCTTACAACTGTAATTCATATCCTGCTGTAGCTCATCACTCCTTGAGTCTGTTTTGTAACTCATTGTTCTTTGACTCTATTTTTCATCTGTACCCTTCTTCTCCTCTCTCCCTCTCTTTCTTCATCTGCCTTGTAACCTTTTACAGCTCATGAATAATTTGTGTATCTGTGAGATATAAGGTTCAGAAAAAACATGATTTCTACAACACAGAAGTTTATTAGGTATATCTGGGAGCAATGACTAACACCAATTGTACTTATAAGAGAGCATTTACGTGTAACCTTTACCTGACGATGTGACTCATTCATCCTGGTAAATTCTGTGAACTTTATGGACCAATCCACGCTGTGAAATTTGTTTGGGACACCAATTTTTCTTCATGAGTGTTACCCTTGATGAGTAGGGTAATGTTGTGTTAATATCTCTTGGTTAGGTAATTGGGACTTTGGACAGAATAATAGATCAATGTGAAAAGCACCTCACCTGAGCAACTGTCTTCAGTAAAACAGTCTTCTAAATGTGCGATCTCTTTCGGCATTACTCATGATTTTTTTTCTTTTTCAAGTGTGCATTTTCTGTCTAAAATAAATCTAGTTAACTGCTCTACTGTAACAGGCCAGCTCTGTCACTGCAAATTTACACTGGGATTGCTATACATTATTAACAAGCTATGAAAAGTCACTGGCTAAATGTCACGGAAGCTGAGATATAGCAGTACCTTGGGATTCATATAGCAAACAGTTTAGTTTTAATCATCTTGGACCACAAGGTGCTCTGACATTTGTGAGGCAACTTTTTCCTTTTTAACTTCCACTGGAATCAGACCTCTGTTATCTCAACTATAATTCTCAACTTCAAATGTGATTAAAAAAGTGAAAAATCGATCAAATATGGACCTTATCATTCATTTAATCGATTGCTCATATGCCTCCTTGAAAGGAAAAAAGGAAGGGCAAGGAAAACTTGATAATTCAACAACCTGCAGGATTATTAGAGATGTTTCCCATGAAATACATGACCCTTACCTGTGAAATTTGAAATACATGGCCCTTACCTCAGCACTACTGAGGCAACACCTTCCTGAGCAGTATTAACAAAACAAACTTCTGCAGAACCTTTTTAATTTCAAAGAAGAAAAGAGGAAAAGCACTGATTCATTTTAAATATACATATCATTACAAGATGATTTCTTAAAGCTTTAAAAATTTATTTGGAAAATTACCTGTGGTGCTAAATAAATTTGTAGTCATTATCATACTTCATTTTCTAACAGCCAACCTTTTGGATCATAAGTTCCAATTTACTGGAAGCCAATGCATCATTTTTGCCCTTTTAAATAGGATTATTCATAGATAAAATAAAAAAGACAAACATTACTTTATTCAACTGAAATTATTACTTCTCAAGAAATGAGAAATGGAGGAAGCCAAAATCCAGACTCCAGCAACATTACTTTGAAAAATGAAACCTACTTCATTTCTAAGTTACAGTGTGATGTTCATAAAGTTTTTAATATCCAGACCTTTTTATCTCTTTCAAACTTTACTTTCAAACAATATTCTAATTTCTCTGTGTTTGCTTTTTTTTTGTTTGTTTGTTTTGTTTGTTTGGTTGGTTTTTTTTTTATTTTACACATCTACCTATATATTATCTGTATTGCCTTCATACACATGTCAAAAATTGCTGCCTGACAAATGAATGTAGACAGAATGTAATGCCATCAGGTCAAACAAGGAATGACCACAAGCCTCCCATTCCCTGCAACCTCCCCTGCACAACTCGGAGGAGGGAGGAGGGTGAAGGAGCTAGAGGGGTCAGGAAACAAAGAGGTAAAGTTACGCCTGGGAAAAAGGGGAGGGGGGGAGGTGTTTTAGTTTTTGTTTTTATTTCTCACCATCCTATTATTTTTAATTGGTAATAAATTTAATTTTCCCCAAGACAAATCTGTTTGCCAGTGATCTCCCTGTGTTTATTTAGACCATGGAGTTTTTCCATCTTCTTTTCTTCCCCCATCCTGTTGAGAAGAGGGAGTGGTTGACTGGGCATCTGGCAGTCAGACAAGATCAACCCACCACAAAGCTATGCGTTTCTTTGAGATTTCTAGAGATTTCTACATAACTACTGAAATACTCAATTGATTTCCCTACCTCAACAATTAATTCTGTTTACAGTAATTAAGACAGAGACCAGGCCTCTTCAGAGCTTGCCAGAACCTTGCTAAGGAACTCAGAAAAATCTCAGAAAAACAGTAATATTACACACATTTCTTCATGAACTGATCTGTACTCTAAGCATACTCTGTACAGAAAAAAAAATTTAAAAAGATAATTGATGAGCCAATGCAAAATAGCATTGTCTGGTGACAATGTTTTTGGTGTGTATTTTTTTTCTTTCTATTTCTCACAATGCCATAGTTGATGTTAAAAGAAATGGTCAAGAAAATTTGTATGAACCATTAGATCTGCATACTCCTGCCCACTAACACAACATCACAGCCCATCTGAAAAAGGCAGAATTTGCAAAGAAAGTTTGTATCCTAAATCAACTGATACTAGTTTAGTTATCTCACTCTATAATCCTTGCTTCTCTTACATCCTTTGACCATCCATGACTATAACATTAACTTGATTCAAATAAAAAACTACTGTCAGTAGAATCTTTTCTAGCATTCTTGTTTCACTTAACAAGTTACTGAAACTTTCCATATACTTATTTTCTGAAGGTGAGATTCATAGTTATGAGGATGCCACTGATACAATATTCAGAGAGGAAGCTTTTATAGTTATCTAACAATGACCAAGCACCTTATTGCTTTAGAATTAACTTGTACAGGCAAACAACTTCAGCTGAGACACCTTTAATCCAGATATATCACTATTCTAAGCTTGCCATCATGCATTTCAAAAAACTTTCATAGTGATCTCTATTAGGGCCTTCAAGTAACACTAAAAATGTGAATGTGGGACAAGTCAAATAATGAGCTCACGTTGCTGGAAACTATCCCACGCATGTTTCAAAGCTACAGATTTTGAACTTTTATCACATTAATCTCAGATGCAGTAATTCTGTATGAAAAACTGAAAAATGCAAGTAATGCATCAAAGCGAATTATCTGCTGTCTGGCCATTCATCTGATCTGAGAATTGTAGATGCTGGTGATGATACAGCAGATGACGTAAACAGTGTGTATGGTATACAAAACCAAACCAAACAAAAAAAAAATATTACTTTTAGATTCTGAAAATTTGACAGGGGGGAAAGAGCCACTGACTTTTGTGTGCATGTGTGCGTGAACTCTTAGTGATTTCTGGGATCCTAGGTTGGATCAGCATAGATCTTTGTTGTTACTGTGGTTTCACTGGTGGGTTAAACTGATTGTCTTCATAAGCTCAATGACTCTGAGTTTAAAGTAATATGAGCCAGCTGCCTTATCACTAATACTACAGAAAATTGCTTCTCCTGATGTGCTTTGAAACATGTTTCTACAGAGAGAAATTGAGAAAGCAGCCAGTAGGGAACTTACAGAAGTCTCCCAAGAGAGCTTTTCTCAGATTATTTTCTCTAAAACTCTTCCCAAGGGTGATACTGTGATTGTTAATTTCAGAACACTGACAATGCAGCTTTCCCCAAGCTACAGGTCTGGCATATCATGTTACTTTTTTTCATTTCCTTCCCTCTTCTGAATTCTCCTTGGAGGAACTGTCAAGAATGAAGCAAGTTTATTTACCTCTGAAGTAAAATTTTGCTTAGAATAAAGTAAAAATAAATTATAGCTCTCCATGGTTGTCAGGAAATGTTAGTTCTGTTTTAAAGAATAATGACTGTGAATCAAAAAGAAAAAAAATAGTAATAGCACACTTGAGTGTATATTTGATTTTAGAGGGCTTTCTTCCATTTATTAGTCTACAGTTACATTCCTATCATGTTAGTGTCAGAGTCCCTCCTAGAAGTAACAAGAGTCATCTTTTTTTTCCTGCTTTCTTTCTTCCTTAGTTTATGGGAGAAGTCATTCAATTATTAAAATATTTTAGAGCTGTAAGAACAAATTTTATTAGAGAAAAATTAACTCGAAAAGAGGAGTCACATACATAGTCTAAGAGATCTAGGTTCAGATCTTCTAAATGTTCTTATACTTATAGTCAGGAACTTCACTATAGTAAGGAGTAGGAAAGTGATTGTGCCCCTGTACTCAGCACTGGTGAGGTCACATCTCCGATACTATGTTCAGTTTTGGGCCCCTCACTACAAGAAGGACTTTGAGTTGCTGGAGCGCGTCCAGAAAAGGACAACAAAGCTGGTGAGGGGTCTGGAACACAAGTCTTATGAGAAGCAGTTGAGGGAAGTGGGATTGTTTAGTCTGGAGAAGAGGGGGCTGAGGGTAGACCTCATCACTCTCTACAACTACCTGAAAGCAGGCTGTAGGGAGGCAGATACCGGTCTCTTCTCCCAAGTTAACTAGTGATAGGATGACTGGAAATGGCCCCAAGTTGTGGCAAGGGAGGTTTAGATTGGATATTAGGAAACATTTACTTACTGAGAGTGATCAGGCACTGGAACAGGCTGCCCAAGGAAGTGGTGGAGTCACCATCCGTGGAGGCATTCAAAGAACGAGTAGATGTGCCACTTCAGGATATGGTTTAATAGATATGGTGGTGTTAGGTTGACAGTTGGACTTGATGATCTTGGAGCTCCTCTCTAACCTTAAAGATTCTATGATTCTCTGTATTCACCATCAGTTTCTACAGAACGTAGCTTTGCAAAGGCAAAATGAATTTGAAAAGGGTAATGAATAGTGCCATTCTTTTGGAGACTGATGTTAGAACAGCAACTATGAACCATAAGTTTGTGACCTTATCCATATGTTCATTTTAACAGCCTCAGATTTTAACTAATAGTCAGAACTTACGATAGGCTTACAGAAATCTGACTAGTTTAAAGTCATCAGACATTTATCACTGGTTTTTGGCCCCATCTCTACTACGTATTATTGCCTGAGATTTAGATTCACGAGGGTAAATGTAAGGAAGAATGAACGGATACATTGACACTTTCTAAGGAATGAAGGAAAGAGAAGCAGTTTATTCTTAGTCCTCTTAAAAAAGTAACCTGTCAGCATACTATGCTAAATACTCTAGTGCAAGGCATCCTTCTTCCCTGAGGAGGAATGTTGCATATAACAGCCCAAATCAGATTCGGGTAGTTTAGACAAGATTGGAGCTGGAAGCTCTACAACTTTTCAGCTTTTTTCTGTGCTTGAAAAAGAGTTTAAAAAAAAAAAAAGATAAACTATCACCTCTAGAGAAAAAAAAAAAAAGACAATGCAATGGTAGGGCAGTAAGGACCATATTTTGAGCTTTATTCCTGACTATAACAATGTAAGAGCAAAGCTGGCACTTTTTTACTACTCAGAACACACAAAACTACTCAAGACATTGTCTGCCTTTTTACTTATAAAAATATCTGGCCAATAAGGGTCTTTATTCTGATAGAACGTCTCAGAACCACCACAACATATACTAAAGATTTGCTAATAAAAAGTTCTGTTCTTTCTAAGGTCATTCTTATTATAAGAGACCTTAAACTTCCTCAGTTCACTTGGATACAGTCTTTATTTTCCCTAGGAGAAAAAGTAGATTTTACTGCCAGTAAAATCTCCCACTGTGGATAACATGGACATTCTTATTAAGTGATAAATTACGTACTTGCTAAATCACAGTTGGTGGGGTGTGACAGTGTTATAAAAAAGGTTAATCTGTGGACGATCAGGCTGGAATGAATATAGCAAAATAACCAGAATGGCTAAGCCTTGATGAAAGTATATTAGAGTCAACACACTCCTTTCTTTATTTTATTGGTCTACCCAACTGGAAACTAGATGCATTTCTTCAAACATCAGAAGTGTGGGCAGAATTAAAGGAGGAGCTGTCATGAGTGTGTGCGTGTGTCCTTGCAGGACTGATGAAAAGCCACCACCCAGCTTTTGAATTAATAGATTTTATATAGATTCACTTAAAGGCATAACTGCTTAATGTCGTCGTGATCTCTTTGTGCAGGAATAGCCACCAAATTATGACAAATATAGCCAAAATGGTCTCCAGCCTATTAGAGCCAAGACAGAAAATGAAGTAAATCAATTTTTATTTGTACTGCCCTCCACTCCCAATGATCTAAGATCTCTGAAGGCTGGTGCTTCCAGAAAGCAATTCCTACCACTTTAGATATCTATCTTACTTTGCAATCTCCAGAAAGCAATTGAACTTCTTATTTCAGGAAGTGACAATTCATAGTTTGGGAGTGTCTGTTGCTTCATTCAGTATTAGCAGGACCCATGCAACTTGTTTACACAGATGCCTAATTTTTGCAAAGTAGATTTAAGTGAGATGAATTTCATTATCAGGGTTATATTACTAGAAGTTTTATATCTATAGTGAGATTTTGTATTTATAAAGCCAGTTAACTAAAAACTTATTTACTTTTTTTGCTCTCTAAAGTTATTAATTACTCTGCCTATCTCTGCAATTTTAATTATTTCCTGTTTATAAATAGCAAGAATCAAATATTGTTTATGATAAGTATTTTATTTTGAAAAATTACAGACTATGGACAAGTGACTGCAGTCGGGGATTTCAATTTCCTAAAGAACATGCAAAGCACTCATTGTTCCAAGCTGAAAGCCAACTTGAGGGAGAAATCTATAGGAATATATAATGGATTATAAAATACTGACTGAAAAGAAATGTAGTCTTTGAAGTTTACTTTTTTCTTATATTTCAGCTACCAAAGATGTTGCTCTAGACTTAGGAGGATTTCTGAGACACAGCACATCTCTAACCTAAATCCAAACCACTTCTTAAACTTGGATTAGTCACACACTTCCTTAAGGACGTCGTGTAAGGATATGTAGTTTGTAAGGATATCTATTTAACAGCTTTTCATCATAAAGAAAAAGCAGAAAGCATAGGAAAAGCAATAAAGGCAATAGAATGATGCAAACCTTAAGGAGCGATAGGTAACAAACACAAGACCTTTCAGGTCACTAACCGCTGTGACATTGTCGAGCACAACAGTGGGGAGGTTCAACCAGACTCTTCTAACTAGCAAAAAACGAAATAACATTATCATGTGTGTGATGGGAACAGCAATAGAAAGTAGTAGTCATGTGTAAACAAGCTTAGTATGCTTCCCTGGGCAGTCCCACCACCAAATCTCCATAGTCTGTGCTATCCTCTTACTAAATTCCATTATTAACTATTTTCTGTGTGTCCCTTACTCTATTGTGTGTGTGGATACCAGCAGCAAATTAACTTAAAGCTGGACTAGGCAGCAAGAAGACCAACATCTAGAAAGACCCTAGGTCTGAGCTTGCAACTGGGTAAGGGGCCTGTGGTGTGGGTATGGATATTGCACTTTAGGTCCATACTAATACTTGAGGGATCCATGAATACGGATTTATTTGAGAATAAGGATGGAGAGGTTGTATGAAAGTTTCAGTAGTGAAAATCAAGACCACCAGTCAGAGAGAAAGAACAAGATCAGGCAATCCATACTGATCATTTGTATGTGAATGCTGTTATGTTTTTGTGGATGCCTGGGATAATCAGCATGGCTGGTTGACTAGAGGGAGTGTATTTGCATTTTTGGAAGTTGGACATGGTTGTACTCATAGAATCACAGAATACTTTGGGTTAGAAGTGACCTTTAAAGGTCATCTAGCCCAACCTCCCTGCAAGAAGCATGGACATCTTCAACTAGATCAGGTTGCTCAGACACTCATCCAAACTAGCCTTGAATGTTTCCAGGGATGGGGCATCTACCACGTCTCTGGGCAACCTGTTCCAATGTTCTACCACCACCATTGGAAAAACTTTTTTCTTCTATCTAGTCTAAATCTACCTCCTTCTATTTGAAAACCATTACCCCTTGTCATATCACAACAGGTCCTGCTAAAGAGTTTCTCCTTGTTGTTCATTATAAGCCCACTTTAAGTACGAGAAGACTGCTATAAGGTCTCCCTAGAGCCTTCTCTTCTCCAGGCTGAACAGCCCCAGCTCTCTCAGCCTGTCTTCCTAGGAGAGCTGCCTGTAGTTTCCCGGATCTTCCTTATTTCTGTTTTTTAAAATGGGAGAATTCCCTTACTCTTACTTCTCAATTTGAAGTATGAAGTGAGAGAGCTCTGGGGAGTTGGTGTCCCTTCTCACGGCCACAAAAACTTGCCAGAAGACTGTTGCTTTCTCAGTCTCTGTCTGCAAGGTTAACTTACTCTCTGACTGCAGGTTAACTTACTTCCATTGACTGCTCACAAATTCACCTTGTAACTGATCTTTGTCAGCACCAGTAAAGGTTGGTACTTGATTTGTACTACAGCCGAGTTGCTCAGTTGTGTGGTGGGGTTTTTTTTTGTTTGCTTTTTCTATTTTTTGTTATGCTGTTCCTTTACTTTTCTTTTGTGAACAACTACAGGATCTAATGTGAGAGATCACTGGTATTATTTCATGCTACTTTACATTAAGTGCTTGACTTAAACTCCTTTGTGTATATTAGCTTATAAAACAAGCATAGAGGAGATAAGAGATCTTACCCGGAGAGATAACATTTCTGATATAAAATATTCTGCACTACTTTAGTTTAGTTTTGAAGTACTATTTAAGACCTCTGTACTTCCCAACTCTGATAATACAGTTATACAGAATTGTGAGCACCTCATTAGCAGGCTGCTATTTACTGCCAATACCAACCTCTCTTACCCACTTCAGCTTATTGTTAAAATCCCCAGGGATCATTTCACAGTGGCTGTCTGAGATGATTCTCAGTGTTAGTCTTATTTTGACTTTGAATGGTTCAAAACCCAGTGAACTGTAATAAGTCCCATTTGACAATATATTCTCGGTTTTACAAACAGTATCAATAGAGTTTGTCCCCCTGTGTCTCACTTTGGTTGTCCTTTAGCTCAGTAGATACAGTATAACTGAAGGAGAAACCACAGGGTTTCTTCTAACGCTGCAAGGTCACTGGACTGGGGCTTATCAGGCATAATTTGTCTGGACTTGTCTTACATTTGCCTGGAGCTTTGTTTTAGCTTTTTTAGCTCTAGCCGGCTGTTAGCAAATTTGTTTGCATTTTGCTTATCTTTGTACAATTGTGTGGTGTTATGTCTCTCGTTATAACAATTCTGATACAGCTCTGTGAGTAGCAGATAGGATAGTGATAACCAGTACTATTCTAATGACACAATTTATTGTGCACAGAATAAACTATGTGGTATTGTGGAATACAAACACTGGATAACAGTAGAGGTTTTGAAAAATATAAACACGGGATGGCAGATCAAGGCTATACACAAATCACTGACTAACTACTGATCACTGAAAAGATACATTTGGAGCTGGGTGAAACTGGCTTTAAGAGTAACAAAAGACAAGCTTCCAACATAAATAAACCAGACCTTATGTAACAAATGCATATGTAACACAGAAAGAAAATGTAGAAGAAAATGCAGAAGGAAAATGTAGAACATGATAGAAAATGCTTAAAAGCATCCTCTAGTATGAGCCCCTCAAGTATGAGAAGGAAGAAGCCCCCACCACACTCCCTTGACAAAGGATTCAGGACGGCAACTCATCATAACCCTTTCCCTCTGAATGAAACCATTGAAAGTGGAAGGTTTGTTTGTCCATTTTAACTATTAAGCTATTATCACTGTGACTGAACTACAACAATAGGTAACTTGCACGGTAAGTCTTAGTACTTTTGTAACTGGACTTACAACACTTCTTTGGCAAGACTGTTAAATTTTCAATTAGACCTACAGTGAATTCTTGGTTTTGCATATGAAGCATGACTCTTATGCAGTCTGGATACCAAAATTTTAATGCAACATACTGAGAGAGACAACCAAACTTAAAATTTAGTTTGATCTTTTCCCGTACATCTTTTTCTCATACCTCTAGTGCACTCTCCACCTCAAGGGTCTGCTGAGTACTTCTAGTACTAAGCACTATGAAATTTGGAAACACTCTGACGAAAAACAACCCCTTCCGAACACAGGTTGACTTTTGAAAGGGGAGCAATAGTGTCATCTGGAAAAAATCCCACTTGCTCATGACTAGTGACTGCTATTGTTTCTTTGGTTGAAGAGATATACACTAAAAGTTCTCCCATGGTGGTGGTCAGGGAAGAAGGCTGGTGAGCTACCACAGCATGAGAAACTGTGACATATAAAAAATGTCTCTAATAGGTAGGAACAACTCATTTAAAATCAAAACTGTTACCTTAGATTCCCCAGAAGCATGATCAGACAATATTGTAGTCTGTCCAGATTACTAGCATCGACAGCAATACTGTACAGCAGACATTTTAGGAGAGCATATAACTCCATTTAATAGCAGTACAGAAAAACACTGTCAGGTCATTTTATTTATCAAGGGACATACTTGACTGCCAACAATGTAGTTAAAACACTTAAAACCAGCATTCCCACGCAAGAAGTCAGAGCAACTCTTTGAGAGTCTGGACAAAGCTATAATAACTCTTGGAGAGCTCAAAACAGTTTTGACACAATAAAATAAAGTAGTGGGGAAAAAGAGGAGAGAAGTTGTGAAGAAACATTTGAGTGCAAACACAGTACTTACTTTGCTATTTTTAACATGTATTTATTCCTTTATTCAAGATGACTCTGGAAGAATGATGTAGAACAGTATGACAAGCCAGCTTCTTGGAAAGATTGTATAGGTGTCCATGGGGATGAAACAAGAACGCACTTTAAAAAAGAGCTCTTCACACTAACAACAACATTATTTTATTTTCTTCTTATTCTGTGTAATTGCAACATCCTGCATACTAACAAAAAAACCTCTAGACTTTGTTACTAATACATACCTTTGCCTTTGGTTAAAGCAGAAAATTAAAACAGATATTAAAGATAAACAAGAACATTTACAGAAATCAGTACTCGCACTTTCTAAGTGAGACTGAATGTAAAATGTAATTTTTTTTCCTCTGACTTCAAATCTTTCTCTTTCCTTAGCACAAGATTTTCCCCTTCAGGGCAAGCATACCTATTGCATATGAGAAGGAAAAGCTTATGCCCTCCTTACATTGTCTGGTATCTTACAAATAATACTGATTATCTGTGCTAAGCTACCAATGCTGCTGCCAACAGATCATCATCAGTTCCTGATTTAAGCTAAGGAGTAAATTATTCTCCCCTTTTCCACTCCCCCCCTACCCCAAAATGGACATGATGAGCATTGGCATAAAGACAGTGTTAGGTACTGCTCAGTCATAAACTGTATTTGTAAAATTTAGTAGTAGAAATAATGTATTATCCATCTTAACTCATTATTTTTCTGCACCTTCGACATTAATCCTCTCTTGTCCATTCAAAACAGTCATATTACAATGCAACTACTCTCCCATCTTTTAGGAATATGTTGAAGGTTCTGGTCAAATCCTTATCTGCCTAAAACTGCTTCTCCAACCTTGAACACCTCCATTATCTACTCAATTTGGTGCACTCTTCTTGTTAAGCTCTGTTTAGAACTTCCTTCCTGACTAAAGGCTTCCTGCTTGCAATCAGCAGGGTGTAGTGACTTCTGCTTATTTTTGTTCCCTAGCCCTTGCTTGCTAGCCATAGTGTTATGGCTTGGATTCAGTCACCTACATAGAGATATTAAGTGGCAATTTAGGCAATCTAATGTATTCCACCAGGCTTCCCACTACTTTTCCAGAAGTGCTCAGCTTTCCCAGAGGTCCCATATAGTATTTACTACCCTGTCTGTCTCAGATTCAGAAGGGAAATTACAATTGCACTGAACACCTATTGTACTCCAGTAAATGAGATTTGTGCTATTAAGAGGAGAAGGACACAGACTCGGACAAATTCTGAGACCACTGCAGGGTCTCAGGATTTGTCTGAGCTTGTCTGGCCTGAACTGGATTTGCTTTGTTATAGCATCTATGTCGATCTCAAAGACTACTGCCTCACCTGCTCCTGCTTCAGCTCCGGGGATGGTCCCTCTGGAGAAGATGTCACACACACACCTCACGCCACTGCCATACAAACCATAGCCCTTTATGGGTAGGGGGCTGCAGCTGTCAGCCCAGGAGAAGGAAGCATGGTGTGATATGAAAAGACATGAAAGAAACCCACGTGGACCTGAAAACAAATGAGGAAGAAGCCCCCACCATCAGCCTCATGCCCCTCACAGAGACGAAATGAGAATGCTAACGGCTCATCACAGCCTACTCCACATTTCACATAAGGAAGACTTGAAGTGTCAGCCTTTAGGAAATGGAAGGACATTGGAAATGTGAGCATAATACCAAAAAAAGGACAGGTATTGAAAAAAAATAATTAAGAACTTAAACTGCATTTGTTAACGTGTTTTTCCATATCAATTAGGTACACTGGAGCACTGGGCTGATAAGACTAGTTCATGGTTCCACCATGGTTTGTATTCCCCTTTGCACATTATAACACTACTTGCAATCCTGTCCAGACAACTGAATCCCACTCATCACACCACAGGACAGCTCTCATGCCTTCACTCATTTCCATTGCATCCCACAGCTCAAACCACAACAGGAAATGCAGGGCTACCCCTAACTTTATTTGATGTGGTATAAAACTTGCTCATTAAGCTACATAAGACCTTCTCCACAGAAAGTGATACTGAAAGTTAAGATCTCACAATTAAGTACTCAGGAACAACAATCAGCATTTACACCTGAAGGCTTGATTTACCTGATTTCCTCTACTTTTATTCATTCTCTCCTAACATTCACAGAGCTATCACAAATATCCATTAAGAAAGTTACCTCACACTTTGAAAGCCACTGCTTTAGTTTCTTTTGTAACTTCTTCAGATCGTCATCACATGAGGCACGTCCCTCACCTGCAGTGCTTCACAACATGGCAGCTCAGGAGAGCCAGCCACTCTGCAGACACACCCCGAGTTCACAGGAGGGAGAAAAATAAACACGGAGATAATTGAGACTTCCCCGCTAATGTTCAGGAAAACGTACTTTAAACTTGCCATGGCCTTGTAATGAAGATTATCTTATTCTAAGAGTAGAAAATTTGACCTGTGTTATCCATATCATAAAATCTGGTTGGGAGGGAACGAAGGGGCAAGATGGAGGATTAAAAAAAAAAAGGAAAGCCCTCACATCACCAACAGACCTATCAGGAAACAGCTAACAAGCAAGATCCCACCAATGAGGGAGCAGCTTGCAGAAGCTGTTAGCTGCGGAAGCCCCCAGAAGCGACCAGAAGGTGCTGAAAGACGCGGCCTGGGTCCAGGGCAAAGCTAAACCAGAACAAGATATAACACTGCACAAACAGCTGCCAGCGAGAGGAACGGCCACTGAATGAAACAGAAAACAAACAAACAAACAAAAAACCTAAACCCAAAACTCCCCTCTGAAAACAAAAAGCACAGATAGCAGACAAAAATTAAAATAAACATAAATAACCCCCACCAACAATTTTTGGGAGTGAGACTGCAAAAGGAAAAGCAAGGAAAAAGCTCTTCACAACATACCCTTCCCAAGTAAAGTATCTACAAACTGCCAAAGAATGGGACCTGCCCCTAAAAAACCTGCAGAAAACAAGAGAAAATCCCTACAAAAACTTGTTGAAAACAATTCACCATCTGCCATTCTCCTATGCCTGGATGCACCATCCAGGCAGTTCATGCCACGTGTTTGCACAACTGTCATGGTTTTGTTTAGTGAGGGGGGGCCTAAGGTGGTAGCTTCTGTAGGAAACTGCTAGAAGTCGCTCCCCTTTGTTCAGTTGACTCGGCTGGGCCTAGGGCGGACCCACTGCTGGCCAAGGCCGAGCCGATTGGTAGCAGAATGTTCCGTGATAACACCTCTGCGATAACGTATTTAAGAAGGGGAAAACAGAAAAAAAAAGATAGAAGAGACCATGTGAAGAAGCTGAGCAGGGGCAGAGGCGTAGAGGGGGGGGCGCAGGCCTCATGGGCCTTGCAGGCCTCACCCTCTGGCGTCTCGCCAGGTGGCAGACTGGGCCCGACTCAGTCCAGCCCGGCTGCAAGAAGTGGAGAGGAGATGAGAAGTGAATAAGATGTAAAAAGGATCCTGAGAGACATCTGCCAGCCTGTTGTGAGGAACGGCTGCAGACGCCAAGGTCAGTTCAGAAGGAGGGGGAGGAGTAATGCGGCTCCTGGCCAAGATTCCCCTGCAGCCTGTGGTGACGACCATGGTGGAGCAGGTTGTCCCCCTGCAGCCCATGGAGGTCCACAGAGGAGCAGAGATCCACTTGGAGCCCGTGAAGGACCCCACACCGGGGGAAGTGGATGCCTGAAGGCGGCTGTGGCCCGTGGAGGGCCCGCTGGGACAGCCGTTCTGGAGAGACTGCACCCCGTGGAAGAGATGACCCATGCCGGAACAGTTTCATGAAGGACTCTGGTGTATGGGTGGGACCCCACGACAGAGCAGAGGAGGAATGTGAGGAGTTCTTCCCCTGACCATGAAGCAGCGGCGTAAAACAACGTGTGATGAACTGACTGCAACCCCCATTCCCTCTTCCCCACTGTGCCGCTCTGGGCAGGGAAGGTAGTAGAGATAATGTGAAGCTTGGGAAGAGGGAGAGGTGGAGGGAGGTTATCTTGTTCTCTGTCTCATTATCCTGCTGTTTGTAGTAATAAATGAATAGTTTTCCCCAAGTCGAGTCTGTTTTTCCCGTAACGGTAACTTTAAGGATTTCTCCCTGTCCTTATCTCAAACCTCGAGCCGTTTTTCTTACGTTATCTCTCCCTATTCTTTTGGAGGGTGGGGGGAGTGAGAGAGAGACTGCGTAGTCTGGTCCTGATCGGGGCTGAACTACGACAACATCTAAGGGCTGGTGAAGGAATGAATGCCTTCTCATGGCAGCACTGGAGACGGGGCTTGGGTGTTGTGAGGCCACACTGGGGCACATCCCCAGAGGACACCTCAGGCCATCCCAGACGGTGACCAGGACCATCCTGCTTTTTTGTCACTCTGTACGGAGGTTGAGCTAGGTCACTGCCCTCACTGAGACCTCTGCAGGGGACAGGAGGATGACATTTTCTGACAGGTGGGCTGGCCGGCCTACTGATGGCACAACCACCGGGGCAGCTCCTTGCCATGCAGGAGGGAATGAGGCTCCCTGCAGATGCGTCCCCTCTTATTTAACTAGAGAAACAGAGATTAACACAGAGGTAACCCCTCTTGGGAGAGGCTTTGTCAGAAGATGACCTTAGCCCCTTTTTTCCTCCTCGTGGATTTTGTCAGCAAGCCAAATCACTAAAAATCATGAGTGCCCAGCTCCACTCTCAAATCATTTTTTTGCTGTGTAAACCTCACACAAAACTTCAGTCTCCCCAATCCCTCTACAGTTTTACAATACATTTTGCAGCAGTGTAAAAGAGGTCAAAGACACTCTGTGACATTTTGTTGCTCTTACTGACTCTGACATTGTGCTGAGCACGTACAGACAGGACCAAATTGCTCCAAACCCTACAATTTTTATGCTTCCCTTACACCACTGTTCCTCTCACTCCAGCCAATTTAGGATGCTGGGACCTTGCACAACTGAACTAAGTGGCTCTCTAAGCCTGATGTGCTCATTCTTTTGAAGTCAATAACTGCTCACTAGATAGAAGTTATAAGTAATATATTTCTCTTTGTGCCTCTTACTGACAACAAAAAAAACCCACATTAATTTAACTTCTTTGGCTGAATGTGAACTAAAGCCTTAAAAAGAAGATGACTGACTCAAACTACCTTGCTGCTGCTGCCCTGCAACTCTCACAGAGAAATTAAATACTGCAGGGATTCCAGAACTCAGTCACAGTGACTTTCACAGGAGAGAATAATTTCAGTTACAATCTACCAAGCCATACAAAAATACGAGTTCAGCTTTATGCACATTAAGTCTCCTTGACCCTCTTATATTCTGGAAAGGGTACATTTATTTAAGAGTCTTAACAAACAATTTATTTCCAGCTGATTTTCCTCTGGCAAAGAAACCACTATTGAAACGTTGCTTTTTTCCTATAGACTTAGAAGTTGCTCCTGTTATTATAATTTGTATGAATGTAACATCAAAATAGCCAGATTAACGTCTGTGAGTCTGTACACAAAATAAGAGAAAGTGCTAGCAATATAAACAGACGAAGCCAGAGGGTTGGGAATACAGTCAAAGAGAAGTGAGATACTCAAGGTCATCCAAAGCATCTGTGAGAAAGAGCTGAGGTTTTATCCCAATAAAAATTAGAATCATAGAATCATAGAATCATAGAATGGTTAGAGTTGGAAGGGACCTTCAAAGGTCATCTAGTCCAACCCCCCTGCAAGGAGCAGAGACATCCCTGGCTAGATCAGATTGCTCAGAGCCTCATCCAACCTGGCCTTGAACGTTTCCAGGGATGGGGCTTCCACCACCTCTCTGGACAACCTGTTCCAGTGTTCTACAACTCACATTGTAAAAAATTTTTTCCTAATATCCAATCTAAATCTACCTCCCTCTATTTTAAAACCATTACCCCTCGTCCTATCGCAACAGGCCCTACTGAACAGCCTCTCCCCATCTTTCTTGTAGGCCCCCTTGCGGTATTGGAAGACTGCTATAAGGTCTCCCCGGAGCCTCCTCTTCTCCAGGCTGAACAGCCCCAACTCTCTAAGCGTGTCCTCATAGGAAAGGTGCTCCAGCCCTTTTATCATCTTTGCGGCCCTCCTCTGGACCCTTTCCAACTGGTCCATGTTCTTCTTATGTTGGGGGCTCCAGAACTGGACACAGTACTCCAGGTGGGGTCTCACCAGGGCAGAGTAGAGGGGGAGAATCACCTCCCTCGACCTGCTGGCCACGCTTCTCCTGATGCAGCCCAGGATGTGGTTGGCCTTCTGGGCCGCAAGGGCGCATTGCCTGCTCATGTTAAGCTTCTCATCCACCAGCACTCCCAAGTCCTTCTCCTCAGGGCTGCTCTCAATCCATTCCCCGCCCAGCCTGTATTTGTGCCTGGTATTGCCATGACCCAGGTGCAGGACCTTGCACTTGGCCTGGTTGAACTTCATGAGGTTGGCATGGGCCCACCTCTCCAGCCTGTCAAGGTCCCTCTGGATGGCATCCCTCCTTTCCAGCGTGTCAACGGCACCACACAACTTGGTGTCATCGGCAAACTTGCTGAAGGTGCACTCTATCCCACTGTCCATGTCGCCGACAAAGATGTTGAACAGGGCCAGGCCCAACACGGACCCCTGAGAGATGCCACTTGTGACCGGTCTCCACTTGGACATCAAGCTGTTAACCACCACTTTCTCAGTGCAGCCATCCAGCCAACTCCTTATCCACCGAGTGGTCCATCCATCAAACCCATGTCTCTCTAGTTTAGAGAGAAGGATGTCGTGCGGGACAGTGTCAAAAGCTTTGCAGAAGTCCAGGTAGATGATATCCGTTGCTCATCCCTTGTCCACCGATGCTGTCACCCCATCATAGAAGGCCACCATATTGGTCAGGTATGATCTGCCCTTGGTGAAGCCATGCTGGCTGTCACCAACCACCTCCTTGCTCTCCATGTGCCTTAGCATGGTTTCCAGGAGAATCTGCTCCATGATCTTGCCAGGCACAGAGGTGAGGCTGACCAGCCTGTAGTTACCCGGGTCTTCCTTATTCCCCTTTTTAAAAACGGGGGTTATGTTCCCTCTCTTCCAGTCATCGGGGACCTCACCAGACCGCCACAATTTCTCAACTATGATGGCCAGTGGCTTGGCAACTTTTTCCGCCAGTTCGGATGAAGCATTCTATATGGTTCCTGAAGCATTCTATATGGTAGCCATTTCAAAAGTAACATAAACAACTTGCCAAATTAGAGCTATCTAAGTTTAGCATGCTATTCTGCATAATGTAATACCGTCTAGCTTAAACTTTTTAAATTAATCTATAGTAACTTGCTAATTCTATCTGACATAAATACAGAACAATCAGAAATAATAATCTGCAACTCATTAATCCTGATGTTGGTTATGATGTTTACTATTACACTTATATTAATACCTTATAGCGCATTCAGCAGTAAAGCAAATAATTAATCAACATTACAAGAGAAGATGCAGCTGTATAAATTGACTTCTGCTTTTTTTCAAACTTTGATTTTATTCGTGCATGTGTGTACATAATAGCACAATTAACACTCCACTAATTCAGAACAGCATTATTAAGCTGTGTAATAATTTGAGATGTTTACAACTACTTTTCTCATACTAATTAACAGGAAAAATATAAACCATCTATTGTTTTTTTCAGGCTGCCTGTCTTAAAAAACATTTCACAGATGGCATTTTTGACTAGTGCTGTGCAGTAATGTTTTATAAAAGTTGCAGAAAGGCTTATGAACCTCAGTTAATATTTAAAGTCTGCTTTCAGTGACAGCAGGAAATGATCCATATATGTTCACAGTAGAAAATATGAGCAAAAAAAAAAGCTTCCTTGGAAGGTATGCCCTTTGAACACAGGGCAGTTCATATATCTTATAGAGAATTGTTCAATGGGTATCCTGCCTGCACACAGTGCCTCCTCTTTTGTTGAGGCCCTATTCATCACACTTCAAGTTTTCCACATTTGTTCAGTCTTATTTGGTTGACCTCTGTGAAAATTTGCACTCTCCTACTCCTCAAGACGAAATACCTGTAACTGCCCCAGCTCCTGCTTGTATCTGTATATCTGTTCATCAAGAACAGTGTTGAAAGTAGTTTAGTATCTTTGCAATCACTGGTTTATATCTTTGACTCTTCCAAGCCTTGCAATGTCTCAGTTAAGGAAGACACAAAATTCAGTCTTCTAAATACAGGTATAGTTCTGTATTACTACATCCAGAACAACAGTCAACAAAAATTAAAGTACATATAATATGGGGAAAAATCCTTTTCTTGCTACAACAGGATTCTAGTCAGTAATCGATGTTGTTCTGTTAAAGATGAAAACTGGATGACCTGACATGGAGGAAAAAAAGTGGGAGTTTTATACTTCTCAGTGTTCTTTTTCTCTTTTTGAGTATATAAAAAAAATCTTATAAATATGCATGCACACCTACACATACATATATTTTTGTGCTAGGATAAGCTCCTGCAGGTATATAACCTTCTTTGGGTAAAAATTCTAAAACAAGAATGTGATGCAATCCTTCAAAAGTAATCACTTCAAAAAAAAAAACCAACCAAACAAAACCAAACATATGCAGAGACTACATGTATTTGTACACATTATTAACTCTTTTTCCTTTTGAAATACATATATACACCTGTATCCATGTAGAGACCAGTGTGTGTGTTTCCACTGCCTCTATACAAGAAAACAGATTTGTTATTACAAATACTAACGTTTGCAGATGTCTTACAATTTTAGCATTATGTGTCAAAAGAAGTGCATTTGAAAGAGCTTATTTTCTGTTCCTAGTGCTGAATTTTGAAAGAAATATAAGTTTACGTTCTACGCATATACTCCAGAAAAGGCCTAGAAAGCACCTCAAAAAATTTAGTACTTGGACATGTCCAGACATTAGATCTTGTAAATTCATTAAACCCATTTCTAGGGCAGGCACATGATTTGTGCCTGCAGATGTTTTCAACTTAAAAAGTGCATGTGCATGTTTAAGCACATGTATTATTGCTGTGACCAGATGCTTTGCTGTAAATTGAATACTGGATCTTCATTTGATTCTGAATTAAGAACTAGCAGAAAAATCAGGCAGCAGTTATCTAAGAAGGCCACGTAGAATGTGGCTGAGATGTAAATCAGCTAAGATATCAATCTCAAGGACCTTGGCATAAACAAAGAAGAGATACTGCTGTGGTTTTGTGAAAAACAAACAAACAAACAAACAAACAAAAACAAAAAACAAAACAAAAAAAAACCCCAAACATTTTCCATAGGCAGCTGTGTTAAATCTAGCAGTTGTCAATTATAAAGCTGCAGATGTTTCAAAATCTGATTAGGGCTGACTGAATCCTTTTGGTTTTAGGCCATTGATTTCAAGTGTGCTTAGAGATTTGCTAGAAGGCACAGTGGTGCAAATCTATATAAATAAAAGTCCTGGCAAATGGCCAGGGTATTACACATAATTTCATAATCCAGCAGGTGCTTGCTCTGGCAAAACAAAGTGCTTCATGTGGCTCTCAAGTTTTCTACTAGGCACTGTCTGGTATAAAACATAAACACTCTGTAGTCTTTTTAGATGGAAGATTACAACATATTGTTGTGGTATTGTTTAGTGAGGGGGGGCCTAAGGTCGTAGCTTCTGTAGGAAACTGCTAGAAGTCGCTCCCCTTTGTTCAGTTGACTCGGCCAGGCCTAGGGCAGACCTGTTGCTGGCCAAGGCCGAGCAGATTGATAGCAGAATGTTCTGTGATAACGCCTCTGTAATAATGTATTTAAGAAGGAGAAAAGCAAAAAAAAAAAAAAAAAAAGATGTGAAGAAGCTGAGCGGGGGGCAGAGGCGCAGAGGGGGAGGCGCAGGTCTCATGGGCCTTGCAGGCCTCACCTTCTGGCCTCTCGCCAGACTCGGCCCGGCCTGGCTGCAAGAAGTGGAAAGGAGATGAGCTGGATGATGTGAAGAGATTCTGAGAGGTGTCTGCCAGCCTGTTGTGAAGAACTTTTCTTGTGAGAGGAATGGCTGCAGACACCAAGGTCAGCGAAGAAGGAGGGGGAGGAGTAACGCGGCTCCTGGCCAAGATTCCCCTGCAGCCTGTGGTGGCGACCATGGTGGAGCAGGTTGTCCCCCTGCAGCCCATGGAGGAGCAGAGATCCACTTGGAGCCTGTGAAGGACCCCACACCAGGGGAGGTGGATGCCTGAAGGCAGCTGTGGCCCATGGAGGGCCCACTGGAGCAGCTGTTGTGGAGAGACTGCACTCCATGGAAGAGATGATCCACGCCAGAGCAGTTTGACAAAGGACTGTGGTGTATGGGTGGGACCCCACAACAGAGCAGGGGAGGAATGTGAGGAGTTCTTCCCCCAACCGTGAAGCAGCGGCGTAAAACTACGTGTGATGAACTGACCGCAACCCCCATTTCCTCTTCCCCCCTGTGCTGCTCAAGGGGCAGAGGAAGGTGGTAGAGATAATGTTAAGCTTGGGAAGAGGGAGGGGTGGAGGGAGGTTATCTTGTTCTCTGTCTCATTATCCTGCTAGTTTTAGTAATATATGAATAGTTTTCCCCAAGTCGAGTCTGTTTTGCCTGTAACGGTAACTTTAAGGATTTTCTCCCTGTCCTTATCTCAAACCTCGAGCTGTTTTGCTTATATTATCTCTCCCTATTCTCTTGGAGAGTGGGGGGAGTGAGAGAGAGACTGCGTAGTCTGGTCCCCATCGTGGCTGAACTACAACAGGCAATATGTACCTTGTATTTATCAGAAATTATTATTCCAGTGTTATACTTTGCAAGACCTGTGATTGTATGACAAGCTAGAGAATAGTAAAGAGAGTCCTAAGGTTTAAAAAATGACGAAGAAGGTATGGTTTCATACAGTAATTCACCTAGTATTTTTTATCTTTCCAGCATCATATTAAATTTTGTTAATAAGTGACACTGGCAAAATAAGAATTTCCCAGTTACAAGTAGTTCTTTGGCAGGGAAGCTGTTTCCAGGTAGCTTTTGTTAAAAGGGAAGGCGGGAGGAGGGAAAAAATTATTATTTGGACCTAAAAAAACCAGTGAACATACATATAAGAAAAACAAAAGAAAGTAGATCTGTGATCCAAACATGAAATACAGTTACTCAAGGAAGAAAGTGTAATTTCAAAAGTGTATCATATCAAGACCAAGATCAAATTTTGTACTACCCAGAGAACTTCAATGTTGGTAAAAGTGATTTGAAACATTAATTTGTAAAATTAGCATGTGATGAGACTGTAATTTATACATTAATTCTTTTTTTCTTCTTATATTCATATCAACTTAATATTTTTGTTATTCATATAATTAAATGAATTGTGTTTTGTCTGTAGTAAATTCCTTTATCAGCTATTGAATTTAAGGCAAATAATAAATCTTTCTGGTACCTTTTCAGTCAAAGGCAGAAGATTGAAATTATTGCCAATATAATGGATGTAGACAGCTAAAGACAAGAGGAGACATCCAGTACAATATAATAGGTTTTTGTTACCACCTGTTACTGGAGGGTAACATACAGACTGCAGCTCTTCTTACAGACATTTAACACAAGTCTTCTTTAGCCTGTTCCAAACAAAGTAAGTCAGACTGGCTTAAATTGTGAATCAAGCTAGTCTGAACTAACACAGTTGACTGCATCTGACTTGAATTAGGGCAGTTTTACTTAATCTTTTCCACTACTCACAGTTATTTCCAGTAGCTGATATGGATCCTGTGGGGCACAGAGAGTTAAAGACACCACTGCTGAGCAGTAATGAGCCATACAGACAGTATTTTTAGCTGGCACTGTCATACCTGAAGATGATGAGTGCCCACAGTGACTATTGCAGAGAGCTCTCCTGGTCCCCTTGCCTTTGGAGGAAATTAAAATTGGACCATACCCATGCAGTCAGAGAGCACAGAATTCAGCAAAATATGCAGAGATACGGAAAAATACACAAAAATACAATGATGCAAGAGAAGAATTCAAGTACGACCTTTTATAAAATTGAACAGTTAATACTTTTGTCTATGCTCAGAAAGATTCACATTCTAATCTTTATGAACTTAAGAAGTTTGGATTTGTTGTTCCTACTCTCCAACAGAATGGCTTAATTTTCCATGTCTCTTTCCCTAAATGTTGTGAATCATCCAAATTACTTTTGAGATGCTACAACATCTTGATGAGGCAGTCTGAATTTATCCTTGGATTACTGGCAAAACACTGAAATATGCTTCTTTGCAAAAGGGAATAAGGTTTTGGTCATGCTATAAAAGTTCTTAATTTGATAAATACAGAAAAAAATCCTGTATGTGGAGTGAGAGAGTGAAACTTACTTGAAATAAATGAGACCTGCATTACACCTGCCTAGCTCTAACTGATGAGATGATTCACTATGCACTGAGAAAACAAAGAATAGATAATTGCCATGGGGAAGGTCTACTGGAAAGCAGTGATGAGGATCTGACCTCTCTCTACATTGCTATAGTGGTTTAGCCATATGCTCGGTAAAGAAACAGAGAATCACAGATGGCCATGCTCAGAGAGTGGTAGTCAACGGCTCGATGTCCAAGTGGAGACCAGTGATGAATGGCATTCCTCAGGCATCGATGATAACATACAGAGTCTATAACTCTTAAAGCTATTGTACAAATTTTGCACAAATCAGATACTATAAAATTGTTATCTCTAAGATGTCCCCACTGCCTTTACAAATCGAAGGGTTCTTAATCCAATAGTTAGTGTATACTTGATACCAATATACAATGCTACGATCGAAATCTAGATGTCAACAAGCAAATATGCTTGTACCAGGGCTCAGTCTAGATTTACAAGACATGTGGTCTGATAGGAGAGGATCTGAAGATCAATAATTTGTTTCTTAGAGTTTGGCAGCTATACTATATACATTTAATGACTTTTTTTTTTTTAACTTCAAAATAGTTATGGTCTAGTTCTGTGAGCAAACTCATTTGCATTTGGAGACCATTAGATGTGATTTTGGAGTACATCTTCTGGCTTAGTTTCATCCAAAATAAATCTGTTGTGTAATCTGAGACCACTCCATTATATGAATTAAAGCATAGTAAATCAGGCAATTGAAACATATTTCAAAAGTCCACTCTACAGAAACTAAAACATTAGTGTATGCCCTTCCTAAGATCCCATAATATTAGATAAAGACCTAGCCAGTACAATAAGACACCGAGTCAGCTTAGACATAGCTGACTGGCCTTAGGGGTACGATTCAGTACCCCATTGTTTTAGGGACTGCAAACTCAGACTGCCACCAGATCTGCCATAGATCTGCCATAGATACTGTGTCCTATCTGCTAGTCTGTTGCAAAAGTTTTGGGTACTCTAGGTCATTTGCAATGGCATTGATAGCAATGTCTAAGCAACAGAGCCTGAAACAGACGCTTCAGTTAAGCTCCAGGTCTCTAGGGAGGGTTAAATTGCTTTTCAGGCTGCTATGACTGTACTGGCTGGTTTTCACTGACTACAGTAGTAGCACAGACAGCTGGCTATATGTGTACACCTAAATATAGATATATGTGGAAATTTAAATATATATGCTTTATTCTGGAAGTGAATTGCCCCAGCTGTCTGCATTGCACACAAAAAAAATGCATCACCTCTAGCAATATGTTGCCACTTTCAGTGTTAAACCTAACATTAACATAAATAAAGGATGAACTAACTTTTGTTTCACACCAAAATGGCTGGTCTTTGCCAAGAGGTAGAATTTTATTGCTGGGGTGCTATGCCAGATTTCTGTTATTACTGATTTGTCTATCAGAGCACAAAAAGGTTTTTTTTTTTTTCTCCAGAGCAGCCTACCTGCCTAAGAAACGCCATGGGAATTACAATAGGTTTTTAAAAAAGAAGTTTGTGGAGGTGGCGCTCTAAGTTAATGCAGCAGTGTTAACAAAGATCAGGGCTTTAAATAAGATACAAGGGGTGAAGGGGGAAGGCTGTGCTCAGTACACCATGAGAAATACTTTAAATGGATAGATGACTTTATAGGTTCCTAGCACCTGCGTTTGATCTCTAGGGGTCTGGATTCAAATATAGTACATCAGTAATGGAATGAGATGTTGTGATCCTGAACTAATCTGTAATTGAAATTCACTCACATTTAACAACATTATAGGCTGTAGTTCGGTAGAAGTAGGACTCTGCTTAAAACTGTTGTACCCATTAAACAATTTGGAAACAGAGACTTATGGAATACTACTGAGATGCACAAGAAGTCACATAATATTGATCACTATGAATACTGATGTGGACCAGGTGTGGAAATACATGTGTATATAATATAAAATAACTCCTCATCTGCATTCTCATTTCTAATATTAGTCTTATATAAGAAATTTCAGGCAGAATAGTAAAAATAACACCATTTAAGGAGAACTAGATACTATCTTGCATTAGGAGACATAGATAAACTGCTCATTTCAACATTGATTATTTTATGCAGCTCTGTTAAAAATTAACAGAGATGGAAGCTGTCAGTGATTGAAATAGATTTTGAGAAGTATTAAGTAATTTCCCAACATTCTTATTTTTCTAGTGAATATTAACATTTCCCATGCTCAAAAAGTTTTGACTGTGATCTTAATGCATGCAGCTTAATAAAACTACAAAAGTGACCTTTCATTGTCTTTAAGGAGAAGAATTGTATTTTCATTTTTCAGTTAATTCACAAAATGAAAGTGACATCTATTATAAAGCATTATTGTATGGCAAAGTTATTCTGGAGTTAGTATTATAGTGGGGCAAAAATAAAAGGCTTCTCTGATGACTACTGATCACACTCCATCTGTAGAGCAATGACCTGAAGCAAATTATTTGTTCTTTCTGCTTTTCACAAATATAGAAGACCAGTAATATTCACATATATATATACTAGAATATTATGTCTAGCTAATTAGTTATTGATGAAGATTATACTGGTTTTGTATTAAAGTCTCCAAAAAAGGAAGTGGTCCTTTATTTTGTGAGTTTCATTTCACTCTTCATGCAATTTTTGGATGGTCTTTTGTTGTTAGTGTTTTCATTATAAGGAAGAGAAGTAATATCCTTAGTTCTATTATAAACACTGCCTCCATTTTAAAACTCAGTTAATATGTTATGGAGTTTTATTTTCTTGATTAAAGTGATTGTTACATTTAATGTATATAGATGCAGTGGGAAGCAAAGTGCTATTAATAAAGAAACCTCAACTATTTCCATTAATCTTGAGTACTGACAAGTAATTCTGGACTTTGGCGGAACTATTCCAAGTCTGTGTTACCTTAGGATTGGTAGAATTTCATTATAATATTACAAGCCTGATTAACATGGTAGTGACAAAGATTTAAAGATACATAACTGGTAGTGTTATGTCATTTGCTATTCTAAGATCATATAATTCCTGATTAATTTTAATGTCTGATTTTCTATGGCGCTGAAGTGCTCATTAGTTTGTTTGAAACAAGCATCAGTGAGTTAGCTGTACTGATACATCTTTGATAACGAGCATGATCCTTAAATCTCCTCTTCCTACTAGATGTAACCAACATTTTCATTGATATATGAACTGATAACATAGCCACCTTTAAAATTTGTTCTTAGCCTCATAGGTATGTTTAACTACTTATTCAGATATTTTAAAAGCCATGCATCCATTGATATCAGTGGGAGGGGTACTAATTTTTTTTTTTTAAAAAAGAAAGGTATTTGGGCCAGAATTCACATCAAATGAAATCATAGAATCATAGAATCATAGAATGGTTAGGGTTGGAAGGGACCTTCAAAGGTCATCTAGTCCAACCCCCCTGCAAGGAGCAGGGACATCCCTGAAAGGAGCAGGGACTAAGTTAGTGGGCTGGGATAAAAACGGTTTAACAGAACAGCAGAGGAGGAGAAAACAGAGATGGAAAACAAAAATAACAGACTATGCTTAAACATGTAATTTACCATACAATAGCTCACAGTGGATCCTGATACCCGGGTCCCTCTCAAATAACAAAACCTGTCCCTTAGCAGTGTCCCCACTCTATATATTGAGCATGATGCCACATGATATTGAATAGCCCTTTAGCTAATTGAGGCAAACTATCCTAGTTGTGTCCCCCAGCCACAGGTGCCACCAGCTCCAGCTCTTATTGCAGCTCAGGGGAAAATGAACTCTATCCTAGCCAGAATCAGGGCACCTTTGCATCACTTTTTTTCTCTCTTACCTTCACATATTAAATTGTATTTATCTTGACACTTTTTTTTTTTTCCCCTTCACTTACACAATTGCAATTAGCAGTTCAACACTGAGGCTGGTTGGGTAAAATTTTCCTCAGGCTGCACTGCGCCAGCTCACTGGACTGGCAATTGCAGCAGGTTGCAGTCAACTGCAACAGTTTGTGCATGTGTGTGCTGTTGAGTGTAAGCCTGCCCCTGACACAGTGTCTCTCTTGGGCTCTCAGAGGTGGCTCAGTAGCACCCCAGTCCTTTGCTTATATGCAGTGTTGGATGTCTCTGTAACTTTTTCCCCCAAGTCCTTATTACAGTGGTATTTTACAACCAGATAGTGGCACAGGCTGCCAATCAAATCAGCCCACATTATCATCACACCACACCTTTCCAGCATCTTCAGGTATTGTTTTCCTGTCACTTGTTGATCCACTGTTTGTACTAAGGCTCATTGTGCTCAGTTCTTGTTCACCCTGCATTCATTGCAGTCAGTTACTCAGCTCCTAATCAAGACAAGGTTATCATGCTGCCCTGCCAGTAACTTTGTTTTGCTTCTCACTTCTCTGCCTTAATATATGCTCTAAATTCTTTTATTTCTTTGATATCTATATATTTTTTTCTAATTTTACATTAATCTGAATTATTTTTTTCTGTAACTTCTGCTTCTTTTATTCATTATCCCTTTCTTCTTGTTCGCAGCAGGACTCTGTATAAGGTAACTCATCTATAAAAGAATGAGTTGTCTCCCTGGCCAACAAGAAACTTCTGATGTCTGATTTTTAAATTATTCATCCTGCTGTAACTGTGTTTCTGTATGCAGATGTTTTAATCAATGCTGTAATCCTCTTTGTTAGTCTCCTTTCTAATTTAAAGACCAAAATGTGAGAAAGAAAGTGGATTTGGAATTGACTGAACAGAACATTTAAGAACCTTGCTATTTTAGTGTGAAGAATTGTTTTGGGTGTTTTTTGTTGTTGCTTTACTTTTTCTATCAGTGAAAATCTCAGCTGGCAAGCAGTAATTTCTACATAGTAGAACAGGTGAATTTCAGGTGATGCATTGTGTCTCTAGGATTTGGCAACAAACTTGGCATTTCCTTGTGCAAGACTGCAAAAGACAGTAGGTTTCTCTGCATAGTTGCCTAGCATCTTCCATCAGATGTTATTTATCTTAAACCAAAGATGCTGCTTGTAGATGAATGTGCTGTTGAAGAAGTATGGCTAAAGATTTAAATAATTTCTGAGAAAATTGACCCTTAAATACATATCCGTATTGTCCAAGGGAAAGCAGTATGGAATTCAGGTTCTTAAAACAAACAAACAAACAAACGAATAAACAAAAACCTCCAATAATATTTTAGTCTGGAAAAGTCAAAATTAGTACAAATATTTGCTGATATAATTAAGAACTGTTTCTCTGCATTGATTAGTAAATAACGAGACTGTGAAAACAGCATGGCCCTAAAACTGCTGAATCATAAGTTATATTTAATGATTGGGCAAAATAATGGAAGTCTTTGTTTCTTTTGTAATTTGACAGGGATGTCAAGGGAGAATAAGTAGCAAAGAAAAGTAGCAAAGAAAGCATTGTGGCCCTTATGCTCAACTGCTTCCCAGATCCCGGGCTGCACTGTAGCACTGTTTGTCTTTTAGTGCGTGACCTGAGAAACTGTCTGACCACAGACTGAAGTGTAAGTCTTCACAGATGAACTTGCATTTGAACCACCAAATAACACTTTAAAGACTCAGTCTTAAGGCTGCCTGTATCTACTCTTTGCCACTCTACTTTTGCAAAGCAGGTCTATATCCAAAGAATCATCCTATGAGGTTTTCCTCAAACAATTAGATCTTTGATGAGGGTAACAGCAGTTCTTATATGCCACCTCACTGATTTTGACATAAAATGTACTTGTAACCCTGTAACACACAGCTCTAAGTCTGTGTTGATGACTAGTCTACTCTCAGAGAACTAAAATCAAAATTCTGGAAGAGTAAAAATAACCATAACAAGTCGACATAGATATTTTTTTTGGTCATAGCCTGAAAATGAAGTTTTCTCAATTTCCACCCAAAATCACAATAATTTTGCATCTATTTTTTTTTTTTTTATACTTTTAAGCCACTGTTTGGTTTGTGTATAGTCCCTCTGGTTTGTCAAAATGAGTAATAGGATTTAGCAGTAATAAGGAGGAAGGACTTGGGAGTGCTGGTGGATGAGAAGCTTAACATGAGCAGGCAATGCGCCCTTGCGGCCCAGAAGGCCAACCGCATCCTGGGCTGCATCAGGAGAAGCGTGGCCAGCAGGTCGAGGGAGGTGATTCTCCCCCTCTACTCTGCCCTGGTGAGACCCCACCTGGAGTACTGTGTCCAGTTCTGGAGCCCCCAACACAAGAAGGACATGGACCAGTTGCAGAGGGTCCAGAGGAGGGCCACGAAGATGATCAGAGGGCTGGAGCACCTCTCTTATGAGGACAGGCTGAGAGAGTTGGGGCTGTTCAGCCTGCAGAAGAGGACGCTCCGGGGAGACCTGATAGCGGTCTTCCAGTACCTCAAGGGGGCCTACAAGAAAGATGGGGATAGGCTGTTTAGTAGGGCCTGTTGCGATAGGATGAGAGGTAATGGTTTTAAAATGGAGGGGGGTAGATTTAGATTAGGAAAATTTTTTTTACAATGCGAGTTATAGAACACTGGAACAGGTTGTCCAGAAAGGTGGTGGAGGCCCCATCTCTGGAAACGTTCAAGGCCAGGCTGGATGAGGCTCTGAGCAACCTGACCTAGTCAGGGATGTCCCTGCTCCTTGCAGGGGGGTTGGACTAGATGACCTTTGAAGGTCCCTTCCAACCCTAACCATTCTATGATTCTAAAACACTGCAGAAAATCTTGACAGAAAGAGACAGATAGCAGCCAGGTAGCTCACAATCCGGGATGGGATCTTTTGCACAAAAATACAAATAAAAATAAAAAGAGTTAAATTAATGTTAAAATAAATCTGTACTACTTTGACGGGTCTCTAAAAAATGTGTTTTCTAATGCAATATATTGTATCCTGTCAGATAGATTTTATGAGGCCTAACCTCAACAGACACTCAAATTTAAGTGTTTTTATATTTATTTACTGGTTTTAGAAGACATGCTTTATTTTCTGGAGCCCAGAGTCTACAGGAAGACAAACTAAATGTAAATATATAACCTGTTACCCTCTTCATCCAGTCACATTTTTATTATATGTAGTATTAAAAACAAGTTACTTTTTTTCTCTAATATCTTCTCCAAAGTATTTCAAGTTAACAGCTAACACCCATTTGTGATGACCACTCTCGCTTTTCTCCTGTTTAGAACTTCATATTTTTAAATTCTGTAATTTCATGTTTTATTTTCAGCATACTCTGCTGTATACATTTATACATCTGGAAGATTTCTTCAAGAAGCACATTGTATTGATATCCCTTTATGTACATCCCTATGGCATTCAAATAATAATAGTTTATTCAATGGTTCTTCTGTACTGCAAAATCTCAAAGCTCGATACATGCTTGAGAAAAACGTTTCTGCAATTATACAGCATTTTTCTGTATAGAATTGAATTCTAACCCATTTACATGCATATGAGTTTGAAGTGAAAAAAACCCAACAAACCTACACTGACTTTAAACATAACACTTCAAAGTTTTCACAATCCATTTTTAGAACAAGATTTTTTAAAATGATCAGTGTAAATTGTAAGACTTCTAAGAAATACTGAATCCCCGTCTTTAAAGATTATGTGAAGAAGGTACAAAACCATGTTAATTCATATGTTTTTTTTTTAAAAAAAGAACAAAATCATTAGCTATCATATGTATTTCAAATTCTTCCTATATTTAAAAAAAAAATAAAGTGCATTTATTGTAAACCACAGAAAAACAGAATCATAGAATGGCTGAGTTTGGAAGGGACCTCTGTAGGTCATCTGTCTCAAACTCCCTGCTCAAGCTGGGTCACCTGCAGCAGCTTGCCCAGGACCATGTCCAGATGGCTTTTGAATATCTCTCCCCTGATCTACCAAGTCAGTCATTCCATCACAGAAGTTTATCGAGTCGCTCAAGCATGACTTCCCCCTAGTGAATCCATGCTGATTACTTCTGAATGACTTTCATGTCTTTCATGTGCCTAAAAATAATTTCAAGGACTAGTTGCTAAATCATCTTTCCAGAGATTCAGTTGAGGCTGACCGACCTGAGTTCCTCAGCTCCTCCTTGCTTTTCTAGAAGATAGGCATGATAGAAAATAGAAATTACATACACTTTCCCTCATTTCCCTCTCCCACCCTCTGACAACCCTCTGACAAATTCCAGCCTCACCCTAATGGCACTTCTAGGCTTTCTCTTTCGCTCAACCCTAACCCTAATTTCCATTTCCAGTTGGGACTAAGACCACCCCCTCTGGCCCACTCCTGAGTGTTCCTCTTAACACAGATCTCTGCTGCCCTAGCTTGTCTTTGGCTGCCCAGTTCCAGCCTCACTACAACAGCACCTCTAGGTGTTCTCTTTTGCTCAGCCCTAACCCTAAACCTCCCTCTAAATATTCAAATCAATCATATCTCTTTGAAATAATTACTTAGGAAAAAAAAAACAACCTATACAATGTATTATTAGCAAAAGCAGATATCAGCTTTCTGCTTGAATCAAATAGGTTTTAATTCTTTCTATTCCATAACATAATGAAAAAAAAAACATAATCCCGGTAGTATGATCTGGCATGGTGGCAAAAATGAAAAATAGCGCCAAAGTGGCTGTTCATATCAGTTAATAATTCTCCATAAAACTCTGGTATTTCATACATATTTCAAACTTACTGTAATTTCTCATCACAGCACTTCTAAGTTATTAGCTTTTGGGATAAGATATGTCTCCTGACAATTTTTATTTCTTTATCTTCAAGCAATTTATAACTAAGCTATTTTTGTTTATATGGCTCAACTGAAAATACACTGCATTATTTCCATATTGGACTTCTTTCATATAGTATTAAGATATAAATCTTTATGAATTCATTCCAGTACATATAACAAAGGAAAGACGATATCAGCTAATCTGATTTTGTGCCCATAAACAATATGTATACACAGAGACACTTGTGCTTCTACACACACACATGCACAATGTATTAGCATAACAAATTTGAAAGAACCTAAGAAAGAAAGAAAAATTTGTACTATTAGTCTGCATATTGGTAATTGGTTTTCTTTTTTCCTATCATATTTTTAAAGACTGCTCTGGTTACTGAACAGGCAAATAGAACACCCTGCTAACTAGTCCAGAACAGTTCAATGTATAAGCTAGCTCATGAAATTGTAGTAATTTTATTACACTGAAAAATGATCTCCTGAAAACAAGGGTTCTCTAGGTTCTTTTAGCTGTAACTTCATTAGAGAATGATTTGCTATACATGAGATTAATATTAGAGATTTGGAGAGTCAGGTACTTGGCTATTTTAGAAGAGGAATTGTGTATATAATGGGGAAACCACTACATAAGTGTTTTTTTCTCTTGAAGTCAAAACTGTATGTTTTATTGTTGCTTTGAGCTGTCCCTGGGAAAGGGATGTGAAGTCACCCTAAGAAATCTAGAATCATAGAATAGTTTGGGTTGGAAGGGACCTTTAAAGGTCATCTAGTCCAACCCCCCTGCAAGGAGCAGGGACATCCTCAACTAGATCAGGTCGCTCAGAGCCTCATCCAACCTGGCCTTGAATGTTTCCAGGGATGGGGCATCCATCACCTCTTTGGGCAACCTGTTCCAGTGGTTCACCACTCTCATTGTAAAAAAAAACAACAACTTTTATCCAGTATGAATCTACCTCCTTCTATTTTAAAACCATTACCCATTGTCATATCACAACAGGCCCTGCTAAAAAGTATCTCCTCGTTGTTCAGTATCAAGCCCCTTGAGGTACTGGAAGACTGCTACAAGATCTCCCCTTCTCTTCTCCAGGCTGAACAGCCCCAACTCTCTCAGCTTGTGCTCACAGGAGAGGTGCTTCAGCCCTCTTATCATCTTTGTGGCTCTCCTCTGGACTCGGTCCAACAGGTCCATGTCCTTCTTAAGTTCGGGACTTCAGAGCTGGATGCAGTACTGCAGGTGGGGTCTCACCAGGGCAGAGTAGAGGGGGAGAGTCACCTCCCTCGACCTGCTGGCCACACTTTTGATGCAGCCCAGGGTGCGGTTGGCTTTCTGGGCTGCAAGCACACATTGCTGGGTCATGTTGAGCTTGTCCACCAGAACTCCCAAGTCTTTATCCTCAGGGCTGATCTCAATCCATTCTCTGTCCAGCCTGTATTTGTGCTTGGGATTGCCCAGGCCCATATGCAGGACTTTGCACTTGTTGAACTTCACGAGGTTTGCATAGGCCCACGTCTCCAGCCTGTCAAGGTCCCTCTGGAAGGCATCCCTTCCCTCCAGCGTGTTGACAGGACCACACAGCTTGGTGTCATCGGCAAATGTGCTGAGGGTTCATTCTATCCCACTGTCCATGTCACCAACAAAGATGTTAATCAGGGCTGGTCCCAGTACGGACCCTTGAGGAATACTACTTGGTCATTGAGCAACTCTTGAGTGCAACTGCAAGTCTTTGAGTGTAACCATCCAGCCAATTCCTTATCCACTGATTGGTCCACCCGTCAAATCCATGTCTCTCTAGTTTAGAGAGAAGGATGTTGTGTGGGACAGTGTCAAATGCTCTGCACGAGTCCAGGCAGATACCATCAGTTGCTCTTCCTTGAGGTTACCAATGCTGTAACCTCATCATAGAAGGCCACCAAACTGGTCAGGCATAATTTGCCCTTAGTGAAGCCAAGTTGGCTGTCACAAATCACATCCTTATTTTCCACTAGATCACCTCTCCTTATGAGGAAAAACTGAGAGGTGAGGCTGTTCAGCCTGGAGAAGAGAAGGCCCAGAGAAAATCTTAACCAATGTCTATAAATACCTAAAGGGAGGCTGCATAGAGGACAGAGCCAGGCTCTTTTCAGTGGTCCCCAGTGACAGAACCAGAGGTAATGGGCACAAGCTGTACACAGGCCGGTCTGTCTGAACATCAGGAAACACTTTTTCACTATGAGGGTTATTGAACACTGGCACAGGATGCCCAGAGAAGCTGTGGAGACTCCATCCATGGAGATATTCCAAACTCATCTGGACATGGTTCTGGCAACTAGATCTAGGTGACACTGCTTGAGCAGAGGTCCCATCTAACCTCAACCACTTTGTCATTCTGTAATTCTGTGAAACCACTATAGAGAAGAAAATGGTGTTCTGTAAGGTGAAAAACAGAATCCTCATCTACGATTTAACGATGACAATACCAAATTCAGTGTAGCTAATGAAAACCAAGTTACAGATAAATGCAACTGCTACAATTTCAAATTTAACCCAGGGAGGTAAATGCACTATAAGAAGATGAATTCTACACCTTGAAGGCTCCAGGTTGTGAAATGCTATTACTCAAGAGTCTTAATCAGTGTGAATTCATGCAATCCCCAAATCCAGTTAGTAATTTACAATTTTTAAAGACTTTTTTCTTAGATAGTATACGAGAAAAAGAGATTCAAACCAACAGAGCACTGATGTGATTCATGTTTGTCATGCAGATATGAAAGGCTGAATAGCAGGTTAAGCTCTGAAGCTGAAACTGATTAAACCAAGATTAACAGTATGGAGTACAAAGCTTCACTTGAAATCTATGATAGTGCCAAAAAGTTGTTGAAATTGGTTTCTTTAATGAAAACTGAGTTATCCATTCAACCATAGATTAGAAGCTGGCAAATAAAGATTAAAAACCAGAAGATACAACAGTTGGTTCAGTAAACTTCTCTATAAACTGAACATAAAAAGAATGAAAATGTAGAGGTTATCATTCAACTGTTTAGCCTGTACCAATAAGCATGCAGTGGTTCTAGTGAGGGCAATAACCCAATGATCTTTTTTAATAAGTAATTTAAGATATTTTAAAAATCTATACAAGATGCTTATTTTATATGCACACAAGAAACTCTAGAAAAATATTTTAAAGCTTCTAGAAACAGCCACCCAATAAGACCAGGATTTTGTAAAAGACAGCATGTGCTTAAAGTGTATTCCTTCCAGGTACAGCACTGGTAGCATATTGCAGACATCACCAGAAACAAAAATGATCATGGGACAGACTATCAGAAGTTTAAAAAGTGTCATACTTCCACTGTTTTTTATGAAGTCAAAAGATTTATACCGAAAAAGATCTATCTCTTGTGGCCTTTATGCCCATGGTATCTTGTAGAATTTTTCCTTTCTTTGATTTTGTCTTTCCATTTGGTTCTTTTTGTTTCAGTTATGGTAAAGAAGGAAAATAGAGATTGTCTGTAACAAAACTATTGATATTAAAAAAATGGCATTGATATCCACATAGATTGCTAGCTGTCTGATGAAACTTGCAGGTGTTTTAGGGAAATATCGTAAGTTAAAACAGTTTTCATGAGACTTAATGCAAGATCTGCTCCACAAGTAGTAATCTGAGAGAATCACTCTTGCATCTGCCACTAGAACTAAAATCTGGCCTTAATCTAATCAGAGAATAATTTCAGACAATGATCTGAATAAATAACAAGTTGAGAATAGCTATTAGATACCTAGGGAGAGAATCAATCTCTGAAATGTTACGGAAAGACTGAAAAACATTTAAAAATAATTAAGCTTCAAAAATGAGGTATCTCCAAAAGATGTAGTAGTTAAGAGCTATCCATTTCATAAAGGTAAAATAAGGGATTTTAATATTACACTTAAAATAATCTGACTTCTGTTTGTAGGAAAGAAAAAAAAACCAAACCATCAGGTAAGAACTATACTTACTGAAAGGACAGGGTAGCAGTAAACCATTTATTTATTTCTATATGTAAACTGATCTTGATTGTAAAGATTGTCTTATTACAAACTTAGAATCACAGAATAGTTTGGGTTGGAAGGGACTATACATAAATACATTTATATCTAAAGATTAGACTGTCAAAAAGGAAACTTCTTATAGCCACATTTACAATGTGAGGCTTGACTATGCCCTGCTAAGTGAATAGGAAAGTAGACACTGACTTGTATAGAAGCAGGATTAAGGTGTAGTACGTGAGACAATATGTACCATTTATATGGCCATAGCTCAAGTTACAGAGTATTACAGCATGGGGAAACCAAATTCTTCACTGAGCTTTGCTAT
Organism: Chlamydotis macqueenii; assembly: GCF_036417535.1. Classification (NCBI taxonomy): domain Eukaryota; kingdom Metazoa; phylum Chordata; class Aves; order Otidiformes; family Otididae; genus Chlamydotis; species Chlamydotis macqueenii. The sequence continues at coordinate 29,305,483 of NC_141558.1, forward strand.
AGACCGGCCTGCTTCATTAAAATGTTCATTAAACTCCAGTTTTTATATTGTATGTTCCCCAGGTAAAAGTAGAGCACTGGTTTAGATTGAAGCTGAAATGTTTGTCATGCAAGTTGTAAACAATGAGCAACAAGAAGAAAAATATAATAGAACAAAAAAGCACACATCTCCACACTCCGGAGCACTCCAGTCCTGATACAAAAATTTAGTTTAAGCAGAAAAATCACTCACTTTAAACAATAGAGACTATCTAATAGAAACAGCACATATTAATACTGTCAGTGTGACAGATGGTTGCGCAGTACATAATAAAGTAAAAGACATTTTGACGAGAAAGGTGTATCTGATAATTTGCAAATCAGAATCCTGGCAGCACAGCAAGGGAAAGATAACTGAGCGCACATTTGCTGGTGCATCTTTAACGTTTCACATTTCAAGGCAATAAAAGAATGGAGGTGAATACAAGCACCTGGAGAGCTTAAAGGGGAAAAAAAAGAAGATATATTTATCTGCTACTAGTAGTCATACAGTACAGCAGCTTTTGGTTTGAAAAAATAATACTAGATTTCTAAATAGGTCCATACTAGCTGTAAAGGGGTATATGTGCACATTGTAAGTATTTTGATGAATAACTTAGTTTTAAAAAATAATCTTTAGAGTTTGTCTTATATTTCAAATGTCAAAGGTTCTAATTTACCCACAAGTAAATAAAAAACATGCTTACAATATTCTCTGCTTCTAGTACTGTTCTTTTAATTTACAACATATATTGAGTCACTCAAGATTTTTAATCAGAGTATTTCCTCCAAAGATATCTCTTCCCTCAAAATATCAAATAGACTGAAATTATAAATTATGTTTTCAGATAGCAAGAAAGTGTCAAAGTTGTATACTATATGTCCAGGACAGGAAGATATACATAATCTTGAACAGACAAAAATTTGGTTGATATAAATTGGATCTAGACGATAGCTGAAATATTCAGGACTATACTTACTTTTAAAGAGCAAAAATCACAAGTAAATATGCCAAATATTCACCAAGATTTCAAAAAGAAATTCTACCATCCTCATCTGGATGCCCTTTCACAAACCAGAACCTCATTCCTAGTCTGTGGAGTTTTCAGGGAAAGGCATATGAAGAATCAACATCTCCTTTCCTAGTCTAGCTGTCTTTAACAGTGCTAATTTGTTTTCTTTTTTCTCTTATGGGGATAACAAGATGCACAAAATTCTGGTGCTTCATTGGTGCTTAGAAAATAATGTATTGACATACCTTGCATCTTTCTTGGCTTCTATCTTCTTATTCCTGACTATTCATTTCTACCATATTTTTAACGTATACATACAAATTTGAACTTCAAAAAAAAAAAAGGAACTTACTCTTATTTCATAGAATCATAGACTGGTTTGGGTTGGAAGGGACCTTAAAGACCATTTAGTTGCAACTGCCCTGCCATGGGCAGGGACACCTTCCACTAGACCAAATCACTAAAAGCCCCATTCAACCTGACCTTCAAAACTTCCAGGGATGGGGTAGCCGCAACTTCTCTGGGCAAACTGTTCCAGTGCCTCATTACCCTTACAATAAAGAATTTCTTCCTTATTTCTAATATAAACCTAGTCTCTTGCAGTTAAAGGCCATTACTCCTTGTCCTATCACTACCTGCCTTTGTCAAAAATCCCTCTCTACCCTTCTTGTAGGCTCCCTTTAGGTACTAGAAGGCTGCTATAAGGTCTCCCTGGAGCCTTCTCTTCTCCAGGCTGAACAGCCCCAACTCTCTCAACCTGTCCTCACAGGAGAGGTGCTCCAGCCCTCTGATCATCTTCGTGCCCTCCTCTGGATTTGCTCGAACAGGTCCACATCTTTCTTATGTTGGGGGCTCCAAAGCTGGACACAGTACTCCAGGGGTGGGGTCTCACAAGAGCAGAACAGAGGGGCAGAATCACCTCCCTCAGCCTGCTGGCCACGCTCCTCTTGATGCAGCCCAGGATGCGGTTGGTTTTCTGGATTGCAAGTTCACATTGCTGGCTCATATTGAGCTTCTCATCAACCAGCACCCCCAGGTCTTTCTCCTCAGGGCTGCTCTCAATTCATTCCCTGTCCAGCCTGTCTTTGTGCTTGGGATTGCCCTGACCCATGTGCAGGATCCTGTACTTGGCCTTGCAAGTGTTGGTCTTGTAAGTATTTGCAAGTGTTTGACCCCACCACTGCCTGCAACAGTAGCGACAAGCCTCACCTTGAGCTAGGATAAAGTTGGTTTAGAAGGAACATACTTAATGATCCACAAAGTATCTCTTCAGATAAACTTGAGTATAACATTCACAATGAATATGAAATTTAAAAGATTTCAGTTAATATGCTATGCTGGTCTTGTGTAGTGGGGTGGGGGCTACAGTGAGTGAAAGGATGCGTAGCTTGATCCTGAGCAGGGCTAAACTACAACACAGGCTAAATCAAGTTTGAGGCTTATCACTCAACTATAGTTATATAGGGTTTAAAAACTGAACTCAGGTAAATCCAGAAAGAGGTAATCTTTCTCCAATGCCGAATTTCAAAGTTTATTGCTTCAAAATATATGTTAACAAGTGAGCTTTTTAAATAAAAAAAAAATATGTGTATAAAAATTTTGTTTTGACTTTTGGCTGAATTTAGCCTCAAATAGGTAACTTAGCATGACAATATTAATCCCAAAACTTTGCAATGTGATCATCAACTGAAAACTGCATAACATGGGACATACTAGCAGTCTTGGTAACTGCAAGTCTCACCTGTACACTGGTGTTTTTGTTAAATACATCCATTATTTCTTTTTAAACACATCTTATGAGAAAAATGAAAGCTTTTTTTTTTTTTGCTTTTTGCTTTGTTTTGACCTTTACCAATCTGTATATTCCCAAATTTATTATATAGTTCAAATTTAATTATTTTCCTGTAACTAAATTTATCCTTATCTGCATTCCATTCTTCTTCCACTAGCTGATTAAAGAAAAAAAAAATCAGTGACATACTTCCTAACAGTATAAATTTGTACTACTGTTTAGTAAGATTAACTGAACTCTGTTTAACAGAATTCTTTTCAGACTAATCACTGAGACTCAAGAGAAACTGGCAATAATAACTAACATTGTCTTAGTATTTCTGCCAGTATCTATATAGTTTTGTTGGTAGATTTCTACAGGTATCTTGTTATGAACATCTGCCATGGATATGCATGATGAAAAATTATAACATCAGCGGATTTGGCTTTTATCCTAACAAAAGAGGTCAAAATGGATCAGAGAAGTTAAATGAAGCTTTTAAAACTTTTTTTTTTAATTATGTGGGTATATACATGTATTAAAAATAATAAATAACTGCTGGCAACAGTAGTACAACAATACAGAGGAAACAAAATGTGTAACCTTCTCAGAAGAAGACAGAAACAGCTGTTGCTGAGTTTCTGAATGCTGTGCACAGCTCTCAGAAAGATTTATGTTGACATTTGAGACTGCAAATTTCCATTAGGATCAGACATAGGGATACAACACTCATTTACTCTCCATAAAAATATATGAGTCCTACTAAAGGCATTTCATGTATCAAAAGGATATGCAACAACGGTGCTCTAAGAATTACTGCTCACTTGACCATTTTATGATTACAAACTAATGGCCATTGTTAGGCAGTAAACTTGTAGTTACGTTTAAGTTACTTATAAGCTGAGCACTATGAAGTGTTGCTCTATCAAGCCTGACACAAAGGTAGAGATGGTGTATCTATCTCTTCCCTTTGCAAAATATTCAAGTCAAGTTTTCAAGAAATGCGTATGCAATGCTAGATTTCTTTGTGTACAGTAGGTCGCTAGATAACATACACAAATTTAGTAAGTTATTTAGTCTCTAGTATTCAGGTCTTTCAAAGCTTAACACACCTATCCAAGTCCTGTAACACACTGTGTAATTATTAATGACCACTGATTCATGCATGTATAGACACCTTTTTACCCAAGAAAGCTGCCAAAATGGTAGAAAGAAAATAGCACATTACTACAAATTTTAGTCTATATCATGATCTTAAAAGTACCTTGTGCTAGTACAATCACAATCTGCTTCCTTATTCCTGCCTATAAGCACAGTCAGTTTTCTTCCTAATTAATTACTTGAATTGTCAAAATGTTTATAAAGATGCTAAAAATAACAAAAGCAAAAATTTTTATATTGTAAAGTAATAACTGAAACATTCATTATGTTATCTTTACACTTCTATTCCAGCTGTCACATAAGAATGAGGCAGAGGTGACCCATACATTTTTTCGCAAAGACTAATAGTTTTGATCAGATATCTTGAGAAACAAGAGATGAATGGATGATACTACAGTATATGATGTAGAATTATAAATTTAATACACTACACTACCTACACTACACTTTAAGTGCCTAAGTGCCTAGAGGTTAGTCTTGTGAGACAGGTAATATAAAGACAGAACAAAAAGACAATTTAAATCAAGAGCCTGCCACTTCCATTTGACTGCATGTAGAAGCTTGGTGGACCTCCATAATTTTAATTAATTTCTTCAAGTAACCTAATTTCAGGCAACTACTCCCAACAAGCTTGGCTTCTTATGTTCTACCCTTATGATTAGTGGCTTGAAATTTTGTTCATGTCAGCTGAACAAAGTGTTATTACCTAGTCCCAGATGACATCTGACTTTTCAGGGCTAGGAATTAAAGCTCTGACAAGTCAGAAGTGCAGTAACAATGGCTGTACACATCGTAGCCTTTTATGACTACCACGGTTTAAAACTTTACCCGAGGTTGTATACAGAGTCACTATACGGGTTTTGGCTTGGATAATTTTCTTCCGAGTAGCTGTTACGGTGCTACATTTTGGATTTGTGACGGAAACAATGTTGCTAACACATCAAAGTTTTAACTACTGCTGAGTAGCAGCTGTTCCTGCTCAGTCAGCAAAACATGAGAACTAGCGCTCTCTTACTTTACATCAAAATATACCCCACCTTGGTTTAGGACAATGCTGTGGTTTTGTTTAGTGAGGGGGGCCTAAGGTGGTAGCTTCTGTAGGAAACTGCTAGAAGTTGCTCCCCTTTGTTCAGTGGACTCGACTGGGCCTAGGGCAGACTCACTGCTGGCCAAGGCTGAGCCAATTGGTAGCAGAATGTCCCGTGATAATGCCTCTGTGATAACGTATTTAAGAAGGGGAAAAGAGAAAAAAAAAAAGGGAAGAGAAGATGTGAAGAAGCTAAGCAGGGGCAGAGGCGCAGAGGGGGAGGTGCAGGCTTTGTGGGCCTTGCAGGCCTCACCCTCTGGCCTCTTGCCAGGCGACCGACTGGGCCTGACTCGTCCCGGCCCGGCTGCAAGGAGTGGAGAGATGAGATGGATGATGTGAAGAGATCCTGAGAGGCATCTGCCAGACTGTTGTGAAAAACTTTTCTTGTGAAAGGAACAGCTGCAGATGCCAAGGTCAGTGAAGAAGGAGGGGGAGGAGTAATGCGGCTCCTGGCCAAGATTCCCATGCAGCCTGTGGTGACGACCATGGTGGAGCAGGTTGTCCCCCTGCAGCCCATGGAGGTCCACGGAGGGGCAGAGATCCACCTGCAGCCCGTGAAGGACTCCACACCAGAGCAGGTGGAGGCCTGAAGGAGGCTGTGGCCTGTGGAGGGCCCACTGGGACCTGGAGGGACTGCACCGTGTGGAAGAGATGACCCACACCGGAGCAGTTTCACGAAGGACTGTGGCCCGTGGGAGGGACCCCACGATGGAGCAGGGGAGGAATGCGAGGAGTTCTTCCCCCAGCTATGGAGCAGCGGCGTAAAACAACGCATGATGAACTGACCGCAACCCCTATTCCCTCTTCCCCCCTGTGCCGCTCGGCGGGGGGAAGGTCGTAGAGATACTGTTGAGCTTGGGAAGAGGGAGGGGTGGAGGGAGGTTATCTTGTTCTCTGTCTCATTCTCCTGCTAGTTTTAGTAATAAATGGTTTTCCCCAAGTCAAGTCTGTTTTGCCCAAAATGGTAACTTTAAAGATTTTCTCCCTGTCCTTATCTCAAACCTCAAGCCGTTTTTCTTATATTATCTCTCCCTCTTCTCTCGGAGGGTGGGGGGCGTGAGGGAGAGACTGCGTAGTCTGGTCCTGATTGTGGCTGAACTACGACAGGCGATATTGTATCTCAGGGCACTTTATAAATAAGAGAAAGGTGTACTATTTAATTTTACAAAGACGCTTATTAACACAGACACATATATTTTTAGAAACTGAAGAAAACATTCCTTCCTGTTTCTCTTTTCTAACAAATATATTGTTTTTCTGTTGTTACATCTAATACTCCAAAGAGTTGGGAAGAAACCTCAGTACAAATCTGTTTCATTTGGGGGGCTATAAATAGAATTGCTGACACCAAGTGCTTCTTTCAAAACCTACCCTGTATGACTATGAAATGAATTATCAGAAAACAAAGAAGAAAACTTGCTTCAACAACCAGATAAAGTTAAGTAGCAATAATAATAATGTACCTACCTATCACATAACTTTCAACCCAATCAAGAACACACATAGCTAATGAATCTTTTTCTGCTCCCACAATAAACAGTTATTTATTAATACAGTAAATTTTATTGAAGTGCAGTGATCTCAACTCCACAGTTGCCTCCAAATATTTTTTTTTTGCTCTTATTCTTTGAATTTTGCTACATACCTGTTAATTTGGAGAGAAAAACTAATGTTTTTATCAATCAGAAGTAAACCTTTGGCCAAGGAACAATCCATTTAAATAATTCTCAAACAAGAAGATAATACAGTGATATTGCATAAGACAAGAAAAGACAGCAGAGTTTTGCTCAAGATATGGATTAGCATCAATAGAGGAGGTGAGAAGAATCAGATACTTGTTATGACTGATCTGTGCTCAAAACTGTGGTTCACTTTTCTGCTAAGAGATCGATTACAAATCGATTACACATTTGAACAAAACACTGTGATGATTATTTGGCCTGAGAAATTGACACAACTGAATGGTCCTCCAAAGAGTTCCTAGTGAAAAGATCAGCTGCTCAAAAAGGAAACAACAACAAAGAGCCAAAATATTCCGTTATGCATTTGATGATGCTCTTTCATCTTCCACTGTGACTGCTGAATATATGCAGTATTTATTTTGTGGTTGATCACAATGTAAACTGAAGGGGAGGGCAGTTTACAGTGTTGCTGAGTCCTGAAAGCAGTGCTGGACAGTGGTATCAAAAAGACAGGGATAACAATACAATTTGAACTGCAGAATCTTTAAAAGTGGAAATAACTTGCAAAAAGATAAAATGCAGCTGGACAAAATCTCTAGATGAGTTCACATAGCTAATGGAAATACTCTCACATGAATTTTTAATAAAATTGACTGTATACTTTGGAGAAAATGTGGAAATCAATAGTACTACATTTTTAGCAATATTTACATATTTGGATATTTCTTTTACTCTTTCAATTTCCTTCAAAAAATTGTTTCATAGTGTTGCCAGTAATAATCCTTGTCACAGAAAATGCCATAGTGACAACAAGAAGTATGTATTCTTGTGGGAACATTCTTCCTGCACTGCTGGCTACTTCACACAGAAGGAAACGACTTAAATGTGAATGAATAAATGTAAAGGGCTAATCACACAGCAGGACTTGTGCTTTGCACCACCTTCTGTAGTTAAAATCAGCTATTTCCTTATGCTATTTCATTCCATCTGTTGAAATCCTGCCAACTGCATGCCTAACACAATCACAGAATTTGTACTTCAGACTGTCATTCACACGTCTGCCATGTCTATGAATCCCATAGAGAATGCTGGTTGTATGAAATCATCTGTAATATACATGAAAATGGTAGATGAAACATGCCAAGGGAGAAGCTGTATCTTCTTAAAGGAAGTGAGACTACTTAAAAAAAAAAAAAAAAAAAAAAAGCTAAATTTTTCATCCAGAAAACAACATTTGCAAGATAAATTTTCAATGAAAAAGTTAACATGTAGTGACCCAGCAAAAGAAAGGCTAATCTATTTGTATACAAATTCAATTGTTAGAAAATTTATATTTACAGTTTCTTGAGTAGTCTCATCTGTCCTTGTATATCCAAAGTATTTACTCATAGTACTTCATTTTTTAATGAAGCACTATTAAAAATATTATGTGGCTACAGAAAGACTGCATTCTTGTGCATATATTATTTGCATAGTGACAGATTAGGTGTCTTCTATACTTTAACCGCTTGACTTTGTAACCTATACAACTGCCATTTAACATAGTTTGTGTATGTTTTCTGAGAATTCAGTTCAACAGCGGAAAAGATACACACCGATATACACTGCATGCAACTGTATGACATGAATCTCAAGTCTTCCATATTATCTGCATATATTTCAGCACATTTAGGTGTATTTTAGGCACAACAGCTGGCACTTAGACAAAGTTTATTTCGACACTGAGGCACACTGCTCAGATGACACCCAAGTGACTGTTGCAGGCTTCTTGTAGTCACACTTTTCTCAATTTTGAAGAAACTCTTGCATGGCCTGTGCCATCCTGCAGATGGCTGGAGACAGGTATCTCCTTCCCCTAGCTAGTAAAACTGCTCTGGCAACTCCCAAGCACTCCCAGTGCAGCATATGCTGCTGCTGCAGGTGTTGCTTTGGCAGTAGTGTGAGCTTAGCTCTTAAAAATGTTCGTGTTCAGTTATTATTTTGTCAGACCGCCAACTTTTTTCCTGAGGAGAAAGTCAAAATGGCCGAGGCTGAACTTTAGATGTTTTACTAACACAGATGCAATCAGCAGGGGGAAAAAAAAAATCACATTTCCATCCAGCACAACAAGGGGGACAAAAAGTTCTGGGTAGATGTGATTTACACAAGAAAAAGATTCCTGGTACTGCTATGTTTTTTGTTATTCAATAAGACAGTTTAATTATGGTGAAGAGTTTATTTTGCAAGTAAGTATCTCTTCAGGAGAGGGCTTTATTGATACGATTGTCCTTGCAAAACTGCTGCAGTCTCACTGGTCTTGAAATTCAGGCATAATACAGTGATATTTCATAAGACAAGAAAAGACAGCAGAGTTTTGTTCTTGCTCAATTGTGAAAGCAACTTCAAATAAGACTAGAAAGAAAGAAGGTCAGTATAATCTCTAATAACAAAAAGTGTCAGTTTAAACGGAGATGTTGGTTTCTGTGTTGACTGTACCACATATACATATGAATATATACACAGACAGAGTCCACTCTTCTACATTATCTGTACAAAAGTTCAGGTACAGTTGGCTGTTGCTTTAAAGAGCACAATGATGTCAGCTCCTATGTGGCTACAATAAAAATCTAAAGAGATGATTGAAACATTAGTGAACTTTCTATGCTGTATTGCAAATGAAGCTAAAATTAGAACGTTATGAAATTTACCTTTGCTTCTTGCAATATTTTATTAAAATTTCAAAATCAAAGTAAACACTACACACTACTTAATGTTAATTTCTGATAAACAGAGGGAGAATGGCGAGGATGAACTAGAATATGTTTTATCATTCAGAGATATTAAGACCATGAAGTAAATGTTGAAAAGTCTGCCCAGAATGTTCTATCTGTTGATCTCAACAATTCAGGTTCTCTGTTTTCTTGCTGAGGGCTATGGAGGTGTTGTTGTTTTGTTTAGTGAGAGGGTGGGCTAAGGTGGCAGCTTCTGTAGGAAACTGCTAGAAGTTGCTCCCCTTTGTTCAGTGGACTCGGCCGGGCCTAGGGCGGACCCACTGCTGGCCAGGCCAAGCCAATTGGTAACAGAATGTTCTGTGATAACACCTCTGCGATAAGGTATTTAAGAAGGGGAAAACAGAAAAAAAAAAAAGGAGAAGAGAAGATGTGAAGAAGCTGAGTGGGGGCAGAGGCGCAGAGGGGGAGGCGCAGGCCTCATGGGCCTTGCAGGCCTCACCCTCTGGCCTCTCACCAGGCGGCTGACCGGGCCCAACTCAGCCCGGCCTGGCTGCAAGAAGTGGAGAGGAGATGAGATGGATGATGTGAAGAGATTCTGAGAGGCGTCTGCCAGCCTGTTGTGAAGAACTTTTCTTGTGAGAGGAACGGCTGCAGACGCCAAGGTCAGTTCAGAAGGAGGGGGAGGAGTAATGCGGCTCCTGGCCAAGATTCCCATGCAGCCTGTGGTGACGACCATGGTGGAGCAGGTTGTCCCCCTGCAGCCCATGGAGGTCCACGGAGGGGCAGAGATTCACCTGCAGCCCATGGAGGACCCCACACCAGAGCAGGTGGATGCCTGAAGGAGGCTGTGGCCCATGGAGGGCCCACTGGGGCAGCCATTCTGGAGGGACTGCACCGTGTGGAAGAGATGACCCACGCCGGAGCAGTTTCACGAAGGACTGTGGCCCGTGGGAGGGACCCCACGATGGAGCAGGGGAGGAATGCGAGGAGTTCTTCCCCCAGCTATGGAGCAGCGGCGTAAAACAACGCATGATGAACTGACCGCAACCCCTATTCCCTCTTCCCCCCTGTGCCGCTCGGCGGGGGGAAGGTCGTAGAGATACTGTTGAGCTTGGGAAGAGGGAGGGGTGGAGGGAGGTTATCTTGTTCTGTCTCATTATCCTGCTGTTTGTAGTAATAAATGAATAGTTTTCCCCAAGTCAAGTCTGTTTTCCCCGTAACAGTAACTTTAAGGAGTTTCTCCCTGTCCTTATCTCAAACCTCGAGCTCTTTTCCTTATATCATCTCCCCCTCTTCTCTTGGAGGGTGGAGGGAGAGAGAGAGATTGCCTAGTCTGGTCCTGATCGTGGCTGAACTACGACAGGAGGTTGGATGGAGCTGCTTTCCCCTCTTCCCTGAACATCTGTACACTCAGATTCTGGGAGAGGGAGCAGTATTCATCTCCCAACTGCTATTCTAACCCCCACAGAGATGAGTGAGGAAGGGCCAGGCGGAAGGGAGTGGAAGCTTTGACAAAGTATCAGCTAGTATTCCTGGGCCAAGGAGGTGAAAGGATGCAGTCCACACCTAGGAAATGACTGGTTCACCACGGCATTAAGGATGCTTCCTTGTGTGTGGGGAAAGAAAATGGGACTAAATTGTATTTAATTTATGATGGCATTCTAGCACCATCCTGATACACTTCTCTTTATTTGTCCTAGCTTCCAAACACAGACCATGGCTGCGAGATGTATTTCCTGTAGCATTTTCTTACTATTTTTACAAGTTTTAATTAGTTGCAAACTTTGATTTGCATTTACCATATAAGTCTTGAAAGACTGATCCTGCTACATTTTAAACAGAGTGGTATATTGTACCTTCCATAGCCCTACTGATTACTGTGCTTTCACTTTCAGATAATGGTGTGTCTGAATGAGTGTAAGGTTCAGTGTGGTCTATGTTTAATAACTTCTAATGGCTGCGTCTAGAAAATTCAGTGAGTGAAGAATCTAAGTTAATGAAATGTATAGGTAGTAAATGGTAAGGTAATGTATGAGAAAACTGGGAGTATTATGAGTGCAGAATGGATCTCATCATGGAGATGTTAAATGCTTTCTGAGAAGTGCTCGGTATTCAGTAATGCTCATCTTGGCTGAAATTCACTCTTTGATACCTTTCACAATAATATGATTGATCAGTGTTTGTAAGCCTTCAAAAAGCATATTGAAGAGGCTCCTCCATCTTCTTGATTGTTGGGTTTTTTGTTTTTTTTTTTTTCCCCTTGGTTATTCAGTATATTGCTCGGAAGGTACAAAGTCAAACTAATCGGAACTTCTGAAAGAATCACATAGAACCAGTTGGCTTGGGGGAAAATGTGAATCTGAACTGGAAACAAACATGGATCAAAATTACAACAGAAATTTACAAACTTTAGTATTACCTGAGTATTGTTTAAAAACTAAATATTGAATCCATGTTATATGCCTAAATGATAAATGTTAAATATTTAACACTTAACATCCTCTCTCATATCACGTGAGAATTTCCAATCTATGGAAATTCTCTTGTTTCATACAATGAGTTAAAAGATACTGTCCTCCAAATTCTTTATGAGACCAAAGTTTACGGACAAGCGAATGCAGTTTAGAAAAAGCCTTTCCTATAGAGACAAGTTGAAACACTAATACTTCTATAGTTGCTTTAAAATAAGAAATAATATTTTCCCTTGCTTTTTTATACTTCTTGTATTTTGTATTGTAAAAACTTGAGCACATTCATTTAATTATTCAAAAAATATCCTCAAGGATTCTAGTAAAACTGTCTTCTTGTCTGAGCTAGCAGTTTTCATATGAAGCATAGCCCTTTTTTTAACTTGCAAACTGTCATTCAAGATACAAGGCAGTAACATTTCTTACATTTGCAAAATGACAGTAGGTTGGAACACTGCAAAACCATAAGGAAATTATTTTAAACAATAACATATTAAATATTTCAACTATCACATTATATGACTTGTAAATTAATACAACCTAATAGAGATATCTTTTTAAAATGATATTATAACTTTTATTATAGATCTATTGCTGGTTTTGTCAACAATCTCTATAAAAAGGCAAAGTCACTGTTACCAATATGTGTGCCATTTGTGTATATGCACTCAGAATATATATTTTAGAAAGAAAAAGAAAAAAGAACACCGTAAATATCACAATGTTTTGAAGACAGCAACAGCAAAGAAATCACAAGTGATGTGTGTCTGAATCACTTGTGCAATATACTTTAGTATTCCATATGGAATTCTGAATAAATAAGCAGCACATTGCATCTTAATGCACTGTAAAAAATTAAATCTTGTTCCAGGTGTTAAATTTTATTTGGGCATGCGTGTTTTGGGTAATGTTGAATTAAATATTCTCTGTGTGCGGCTAGAAAAAAATGAAATGTTCTGTTACAGGCACATTCCCAACTGTTCAGTTACTGCATCTTGTATAATGGGGACGTGAATGTGATTCCCAGTAGCTATTTTTGTTTAGCTGCTATTTCATGAAGTCAGAAAACAACTTAGCTAGAAAAATAAACAAAACCAAAAACCAAACACAAACCCAATATATACGTAGGGTAGAGCCACCTGTGTCTTTTCAGGCAATGAATTTTTAAAAGATTTGCTTAAAAAAATGGAATATAACATTTTGCAATTGCCATTCAGATATAAGCTTTAGAACAGTTTTATTCCAAGACTGGGCAGCTGGATGATTTGTTCTAGATTTGTGTTTTGCTTTTGGGTGTGTTTTTTTCCTACTCCTTTTTAGACACTGTTGTCTGCATTTTTGTAGACAATCCTAATTCTCTAGCAGATTGCACTTTACTGTTGAATTTCAGAACTTCGAATTGATAAGGAGAGTGAGTAATTTTAATTAGATGCAGTACTACCATTGTAAGTATCACCAGTAAAATGCGACAAGACAGAAAATGCATCTATTAAAAAAAATGGTAGCTATGTTTGGGATATGTTTCTTAATGCCTCACTTGTCTTCCTGCTCAACTTCTACAGCTTCTTATCATTTTCAGTTTTTCCTGTTTCTGTTTTGCTATTTACTTGGCAAACTGGCTCTGTAGGTATTTAAAATGGTCTGATATAATGTTTGTATATCTATATAAATATCTACTCCAGTGACACAGCTATTTCATCAGGCATATTGCACACGTTTAACATCTTTAGACAGATTACATGTTTGTTTCAAATACTCATTCCAAATCCTGTGATCTTGACCTGCTGTTAAATTTGCTAGTATAGGGCAAATCTCTCTAAAGTGGATGTGTTGCCTCTTTAGAGCTATGATGTATTTCTTTACCTTTAATGCAATATCATTAAAAAAGAACAACATATGAATTTGATCCAATCCAAATAAGCAAGGGAGTAACAAGGTATATGTTAATCAAAACTTATTAGAAAGTATGCAAGCAACGAGCACCAAAGCTTCTTCTCAATAAGATTTCTAAAAAATATTTCTAAAATAATTTGGAACTATAATTCACTTGGAGAATTACTTTTCTAAAGTTACATATTAACATTTTTATGATTATAGTTCTGTTTTTAGTTGAAAGTGTAGTGATATGATAAGAGTATCAGTTAGTATATGCAGTTTATTAAATTTGTTTATTTTAAATTAGCATGTAGCAAATAAAGACTAGGATGTATTTGTACTTTTTTCCTTATAAGCTTGTCACATGTTTAAGTAAAGAATTTTACTATATATCCAGAAAGTAAGAAAAATACAGGACATGACATGCATTTTTATTATACTGTTTCTTTTGATAGTATTACTTTTAGTATATTTCACATAGAGACACAAGCATTTCTCATTATAAAATGGAATAAATGAAATAGAAATTATCACTAACATAATTACCTATTCTTATTGCTCTGACAGTAAGAATGGGATTTTCATTAAATAAAGAAGTGCAATGTAATGAAAACTCCCACATATATGTATTTATATGCATATTTATAGATAAATTAATTATACATGGACTGGTGTAGGAACATGTTACTATGCCAACTTTATATAACCATTCTCCATGGAAACTACAGTTCGCTGATCAGCCAACTTAAGAATAAAACTGAAACAATTGTGTTCCCTCTCCTCCCAGCATCAATTAAATGCTAGTTGTTGTTATTATGGGAGGAACAGAGAAGGAGAAAAAAAACATTACATCACTGTATAAACCACAGAGTGGCCCTGCTCTGTGATTTACAGAGCAGAACACAACTAAACAGAAATTTAAAAGCCTTGGAAAAAGGCACCAAGGATGACCAGAAGTTTGAGATGGCTTCTGAAGGAGGAAGGACTGTGAAAGTCAGAAAACTTTAGCCTGGAAATTAAGGAGCTTGGGGTAATATGGCCGTGGCCCACAAGAGCAAGGAAAAGATGGCTTGGAATCAGCTTTTCATTCTCCTTTTCCACACTAGAATTAGGGGATATGAGATAAAGCTCGCTTAAAATTCAAAGAGAGGCATTTTTTAATGCAACAGGCTAGACTTGTGAGTTTGCTTGCTGAATGGTACTGTCATAGGACCCCTGATGCCAGCTGGGATCTCTGGACATAGCCTAGTCAAAGTCCCCTCGTCAGAGGAGAAATTTATATAGGTTCAAGGGAAGACTGTGTAAGTACTTAGAGACTCACTTCTGCTGAACAAATCACAACACACTCAGGAAAACCTCTGTTTGAAGGAGCATGGAGAGCACGGGAAGACATATGTATACACCTTTCATTTTCTTTCCTGGCAATCCACTTATGGCTACTGGTGTAAATAGCATACAGGCTTAGATGGTTCTTGGCTTGAACCAGTACATCTATTCTTGTATTTTCATGAAACCTAATACATACAGACAATGCAAACCGTAAAATATTTAGGCATTACTAAATGTAAAGAACTATTTTCAATTATGAAATTAGCAAGTCATGTAGAACTCATCTCGTTATCTACATATAAATGGAGGGGCATATGTCTCTGAGACAGAGAAAGAGAGTAATGGGTACATATTCATTCACAACACATGAGAAAGACTTGCCTGTTTTAAGAGATTCTGATGTTCCAGTGAATTGGAGTGAATCCTTCTATATGATACAATGACTTTCCTCTTACATTTATCTCAGTGCTCTGAGAAACTTAGATGTGTAGCTCTGTGTAACGTGTACTCTGCAACTTTGGTCAGACCTTGCAAGCTGTATATCACAGCTAAATGAAATGAAGCTTTTTAGTTAACAATTTTCCAACAGAAGCATGCCTTTTCTGTCACATAGCCCATAAGACCTGAGCGATTCTCAAAACGAATACTTTACCATTAAGTCACTCTTTGGGTTGATGGGGCTACACAGCTGTAGAAATGCTCCACATGTTAAGCCGTTTGAAGCACAAGAGAACCTTTTGATTATTGCCTGGAGGCATAGTTGATATGAACAGCTTCAAAGAATAGTTCTGTTTCCTTTGGGATGAAGGACTGAATGTACAGTACTGAGAAATTACATTTCTGTTTAAAAGACAGTTTCTTATATATAGTGGCATCATGTTTTGTTTTGTCATCTAGTTGACTAGGAACTCATAGGGAAAATGATCATGCAATATATAATCTTGGCAGTAATAGTCAGAAGCATTCACAGTGTTTTCTATCATTGATGTTGGCGAAATTTCCATCTTACTCTTTCAAGGCGGACTCCATCATCACAGCAATGGATGCATTTATCAAATTCACACTGGAGTATTACAATTTGCTAAGGACAATTTCTGATGGACACATGCAAAGCCAAATTAATACAAAAAGTGGCTGCACTCACATTAAGTCATCTTTCTTCAGAAGGGAATTATATTTTGTTTTATTTGTCATCTGCAATAGCTTTCAATTTAAATATATGGCTGTTAGTTACCAAACCTCAAACAACTTTAATTCTTCAAAATCATACAGATCAACTGCTTTTGCAAACCATGACAGAATTAAATAGCAGTGTTTTGGATACAGTTGCCTAGGTTGCCCTACAAGACTGCACCCCTAGGCTCCCCTCACAACTAGCTGCTTCATACTAGTAATATATTGTTTACCTTATACATGCTCTAAGACAAATCATTCTACCTTATCATCTATCTTATGTGCAGTCTGTATGCCAGAGGAACAGAGTAATAGGCTTTTCAAACTCCAGTTTTATGCTCATACAGCATCTCCAGTCTTGAATTGCTTTAATGCCTTTCCTGGATCCCTGCAGAGGCTCTAGCTAGTTATGAGGCTTGATGCTCCAGGGGAACACCTTGCTCACATGGATCAAGCAAATTAAAATAGAAGGGAACTGAAAACAAGTTATTTTAAAATCTAAACTTTGCTTCCTTATCAGTAGAATACAAGAATATTAATGTACTGATCTTATTTTATTTTTACCTAAGCAACATAAGAATAAGATTGTAGGATAGCTTTGGTTTTTAATGACATGTTCTACATGTGCTCCTACTATGGTGAGAAAAGTATTAAATAAATAAAATATATAAAAGAATGTAATGCAAATATTTTCAAGAGCAATTCAATTTTACTGAGAGAAAGAAAAGGGAAGATCTATTTCAAGAAGAAAACAAAAGGCTTCTCTGAGCGTCAAATGGCATGTGAAGAATCTCAAGGAAGAAAAAACTTAGATTGCTTATAGGTTTTATGGATATGTTTTCATTGATACTTGAATTCAACTCAATATGATAAACTCCATCATAATCCTAATCTCTTATACTTACGAGAGTCAGAAGTCAGGCTAAATGATACAGATTTCACATTTTTTCAGCATAATTTCTACCACTTCAAGATGTCCAAAAGTTGTATATTTTAAAGATTTCGATAAGATGTTCCAACGATACTAGCTGATCTATACAATATACTACTATGACTACTTTTCACAACATTATTTGCCTCTTTAACTTTGTATTCAAGTAATTATTAGGTTATATTATTTTACAAATGCTAGTGAACGCTTGGTTAAATATGAGTCAAAGGTCCTTCAACCTTTTCTCATGTACATGTGGGATTATAAACAGCAGTATCCAGCCTTTCATTACTTACTATTGCATTCATTACAATCAGTTCCTAGTCACAAATAAGAATGAGTTGTAGATATCATAATAAACATTTAAATATAATTGCACTTTATTTGGAGGAAATGTAGAACAACATATCCCTATTTTATAATACTTTGTTACTAAAATCTCATGAACTGGAAGAAAAACTTCAACATTCTGTTGATCAGATATTCTGTTGATCAAATATTGACTCTTACCTGCCCTTGGAATACAAAAATCAAGCGCATAGAATTGTCTGGTGAATATAAACTAATCTCTGAAAGGTGCTGCCAAAACAAAGCTTCAGTTCTGAACCAAATAATGTAGTCAAACATAATCCAAAAGGTAGATTTAAAAATCACCAGTCTCCCTTTATGAATCAAAGGATAGGATTAGACTTACTTGTGACCCTGCACATTTCTAAAACCAACAAAGTTATCTTATACCAATGAATACATTTAAATTCTGAAAAAAAAGTGTATTCAGAGTAGATGATGAAAGACAGAATGACATTTAAAAATACCTTTGTTTTCCCTAACAAAAACATTACAAAAACCAGGTGTGCTATAATGTGCTGACAAAGTACAATGAATCTATAACATTCAAAAACTTAATCCAAGGCAAGGCCTGTCATAAGATTGTTGTCATTGTTTTCACCTGGGCAGACTGAAAACACTGCATGGATAAACCTTCTTAAAATAGTATGACTTCTGAAACTAGTCAGCAGGAAGTACCTGAAATGTCCATTTGGAAAAGGGTCAATGTAGGCATAACTGGGAAGGAAGGAATTTTTAAAATTATTATTATTATTTTTACTTCTTAAAATGCCAAGCCAAACATATGGAATGGTCTAGGACCAAAAGATAGAAAAGTGAGGATGAACCAACTGTGGATTAAATACAATGAAAAAAATGTGAATATTTTATGTGGAATAGTTTCTATTCCTCAAAAAACCTGGAAAATACAATGAAAAGACTTCACAATTCCTATTACTTACTCATTATATCAATTGTACTTAGGTTGAGTTTAACTCTCTTCCGAAAGCCCCTCTGAGCCCAATGATAGCTTTATTATTAATTTGCTAATTTGTATAATGTTTGTTGCTGTGGCAGCAGTTCCTTTAATTAAGAAGACTAAAATACAAAGGAAGGTAGATGGGCATCCTTTCACATGGTAATCTGTTTCCTGAAGCCCTGATTCAGTGGCAGTCTGCCCAAGACAGAACTGAATTACAACTCCCAGCACCTCTCTCATTTCCAATGAGTTGTTTTAATTTTAAACCAAGGGTCTGAAGAAAAAAGATATTTCAGATAATACACAATTCAAGAGCTATCCCAAAGGGTGTTTTTCACATTCATTTCAGGAAGAAGCCTGTAGAGTTGTTAATGTAATTGATTCCCACATAATTCAAGAAAAGCTGAAGCTGGCAGTGATGCCTACAATTAAGGCAGTCTGACACTTACTCATTACTGAACACTTTTTGTTACTTGCTATTTCCAGTTTTACTAGTCACAATAATACAAACATCCCAAAACAGATCTCCAAAAAACAAGGAGACTCTAAATGATACTGGAGTTTTGTTTTTCCTCCTGCTTGTTCCACAGTGAGTGTGTAAGAGGCATTAAGATTCCTTATTCATTCAGATGTTTACGGTATTTTGCTAGGGTAGGAGCTATTCCCCCCCTCCTTATTCTTCAATTATTCTGCTTCCCCATCCTCCGTATCAGTCCTGTTCTCCATTCTGTACATCAGCTTTGTTCAGACTGGCAGTAATACCTTTGTTTCTCAATCTTTTTCATTTCATAAGAAATGAAATCAGTTTAATTTCTTATAGTACATTATAAAGCTGTCAAATTGTTACACACAACTAAGAATGATCATTCTTGCCTTAATATTAGCAGGTGGGTTTTCTAAAACAAATTTTTCACTCTTAAGCTTCAATTTTGGCCAATAATCACAATCCAGATATTGAACAGATGACTGTATAGGGGAAGATATTTATGCTCCATTCTTAAGTATGTTCATAAAATATGTTCTCAGTATTTAATATTTCTACAAATACAGCAATTGAATAGGGGCTTAGATAATAAATGTGACTTGATATATTTATTACATGTCATCGAGAATAATGTATACAATCTATAAAGTAGCTTAATTTTAAAGGAGTTTCACTATATTACAAGTACATAAGCTGTAAGATTACATGTATTCAGTCAGAAGCCTTAAAAAGGCAGAGAATTACGATGATAAATCATAGTACATTTCTTTGGATATATATTTGTGCACACATACTTTATAAACTGCCTGTCATCTAAATTTGATTGTAAATTAATTTTCTCTTTGTGTACAAAACACAGGAGTACCTACATATCCATAAACATGATTTTAATTTTTTTAGAGTCTGTTTATGTTAGAAGTTCCTACATATAATTCTGAAAAGCACTAGAAGATAAGTTTTGAGATAAAAGTGCCTGACATTAAACAGTGACTGGTTTAAGATAACAGTATTTTTGAGCACTAGATTAAGCAGCAAATCCAATTGAGTTCATATACCACACACAGTAGCAACAATACCCTGAAATCTTCGCAAAGCAATGTATAGTAACTGTAGTAGTTATACAACAGTATTCATACTAACCTGCAATGAAAAGTTCTTCCAGGTCCATCAACACATACACCTCCATTGTAACAGAGAACTGAGTTCAGTGTAGGCTCACTGCAAACATCAACATCAACTTCACAAAACCTGCCAGTGTACCCACTCAGGCAAGTACAAACAAATGCATTGACTGCGTCTTGACAAGAACCTCCATTAATGCAGGGAGCAGATTCACATTCCTGAGGAAATAAATAATAATATATTTACTAGACAGCTATAAAACATATTATTTATTCATTCATTTCAGCAGCAAGTGCAAGAGACTGAATCTGTGTATTACAAAAAGTGTTGGACTTTTTTTTATTGTCCAGCAAACAAAAGTCTCTAATTTGGGGCAATTTTTGTTTATATAGACATCCTTTGATTACAGCTTACACTCACTCTTGAAACTATGCTTGATCCTACTAATTAATATTGGAAAAATGCAAATATATTTTTATATAAACAGTCTTACAGTCATAAGTATATGCTCCCACTCATGATTCCTTTATTAAAATTTCAAAGCATGTTTTCAAGCCATAGTTTATACAATTATTCCTTCTAAGTTTTTATAGTGGGGTCTACTGCAGTGGAAAAAGCCACATTAGTAACAGAGCTCTGGACAGAGCAAAAAATTACTTATATTAACCAATACACACAAGCCTTTCATCAGTATTTCCGGACAAATGCTTTCTTATTATCAATTGATGTGTATTGCAACTAGATATTGCAATAGATATTGCAACTAGATATTGCAATAGATATTTCTAGTTGCAACAATATTGCAACTAGAAACATGTAGAAATGTTTCTATGTTCACATAATAACAACTCCCTCTCATAAAGCTAATGTGAAAGCCATCATATTCAAACCATGCAAAGGAGCAGCAAATTAATGTTTCTCCAGAATTACAGGAGAGTTTAGTAAGCGCAATTGCCAGTGCAAAGAATGTGATTTTGCCTTTGAGCCCAGAAACCTAGATTTTGCCTATATCCCAGAAGAGTTTTATTTTGCTGCTGCCACCCAGTCTAGCTAAATCCATTATTTTAAATTTATTCTCACACCCCTGTAACTTTAGAAGGTTTAATTCTTTAAGGATATCCAAGGGCACTCAGATTTTCTGCAGGTACTACAGTTGCTTTGACGGGATGTAAATTCAGATACCCATGGGGAATTGTGAGAAAACAACTTGTTTTCCTATAAGCTCTCCAGCTGCGTTTATATAGGACGATTTATTATTGAGCATTACATAAACAAATTGAATTACACATCCCACAGGAAGATGAGGATAGTTCTACAGACTGCCAAAAATCCTGTGTCTAGCTTCCAGAACTAGTCTGTTGCTATATTAATTACATTTGTTGTTGGCAAACACAAGTCATCTTTGTTCTGTTTACTAAAAATATCTCAATTCACGGTTCCAGCTTTCTGGCTTTTTTTTCTATCCCAGTAACTTCTCTTATCTAGTCTTCTTAATTAGTTCACTTCTATCCATCTCTACTACTTCTGTTTTTACAGCTTTGCTTATTAGTAGAATAAATTTAAATTCTAACAATTAATGGATCCAATTTGTACCTAATTGGATAAGTCCAAAGCTCAGACAAATGTTCACAGCTTTGGCTCAGTACACCATCACAGTCATATCAAGTTGCAAACTTAATGTAAAACCTTCTAATTTTCTTCTATGGAATATACTGTTCTTGTAAAATTTTACAAAACTACTCACAATAATTATTTTTTACAGTAACATAAAAACCAGACAGTTTGTAGGAAAATAACACCTATCACTTTTGCAGTTAAAAGTCCATCATTAGATGCAAAAAAAAACCCCAGAGTACACTTGCTATCACAGAAGTGTTAGCCTGCACTGTACTTAACTCAGGCAAGAAAATTGTTTCAGGGAACAGATACACAACTATGCTAAAAAAGCCACAAATAACTTTATCCCACAGTAGGTGAGCTACCACAGTACCACCAAATGTTGTAATTAGTAGTCTAAAAGAACAAAGATGTTAGATGGCAAACTGAAGTTGCAGCATAGCTGTGACCAAGTCCTCCCTGTGTTAGATCCCAGCAGAGTCTGACTTTACAGCTTCACATTAGGGAATAGCTGGTTCTACAGAAAATTCCCAACTACCCTGATTCCCTGAAGACAAGCTCACCTAACTACCAATGCTATTTCAGTTTTGTCTTCCTTTTTGTAATGGGAGATTGAATCTTAACTGACTCCTAACCAGACAGTTCACAAATCAAAGCAACAGTTCCAGGGACCCACAGTCTTAGAAATATTCACTCTCTTCTCCAGTACAGCAGGGGAAAAAGACCTTCTTGGGCACCTCAGATGCCCAGTTCTCAACCTAATAAGATATCCTTTAACCTTTTGTTGCCTAGAAGTGATCAGATCCTGTCAAAGGAAGGTTTGGTCCCTTAGAAATGTACAGTATTTGCTTGGCAGATACAGAGAATAAATACAGAGTTTAACTGGTGATAAATAACTCAAGCTAATAGACTGAATGCTGTTCATCTGCAGATAAATATGGATCACTGCATTTTTTTTGCCATTAGAATAAAATGTTTGTCAGTAGCAGAAAAGAAACCTGTTTTGCAACACCTCACTGATCATGAAGCCAGTTTCTTTGTTTCATTTTTATCTTTCCTCTCCTCTCATCTCCTCAGTCTCAAGGAGGTATATACAGTGTTGTGAGCAAAAGCAGAGGAAGTTCTGTTACCATCACTATACAATTCTAGACTCACACTATTCCTAAAGTTGGCACCTTTACAGCAAGTAAAACTCTGTAGATTATGTTACAGAAGAGAATGTACACTCTGATCATGGGACATGGGAGATTCTTAAGTTTGCGTTGACACTGAAGTCT
The DNA here is from genome assembly GCF_036417535.1 of Chlamydotis macqueenii. Lineage (NCBI taxonomy): Eukaryota > Metazoa > Chordata > Aves > Otidiformes > Otididae > Chlamydotis > Chlamydotis macqueenii. The sequence continues at coordinate 29,328,507 of NC_141558.1, forward strand.
GATTTCACAGAAGTCTGACTGAAAGTTTTTAAATCTAGCTAGATACATTAAAAAGTAAGAACAGGACAGGCTGAAAAGGAATGTCTAATTAAGCAGTAAGAATGCATAGTTAACTTCTTCACAAGCCCTTTTCATAAAGCTTTTTTGAAAGCTATTTTCTGAATATATTTATTTTAACTTGAACTACTAATGCTTGTGGAAGCAGGAGCAACTGTTTGCATAAATTTGTCCTTTGTTAGTGTGGCACTACCTCTGTTTTAAATAGCTTTGTGCAGTAACAGGAAGAAGAAGGTAACCATGACACATCGCCTTAAGATTCTAAATACCACAGCAGACACCAGTGCATTCAACAAAGTAGGCAGAAATCAGTATTTCCTTTTGACAGACAGGGTATTTGTACGGTGATTTAATGCACTGGCAGCATAAAAGGATCTCATAGGTGGGACTTTATAATTTGTGATCTAAAAGAACAAGTAGTTAATTACATTACAACAGTTATTCCTATTATTACTTTGTGTAACTTCTACCGACAATTTGCTAGCAATGAATGATTAAAAAAATGAAACAAAAAACCCACACAAAGAACAAAACACCAAACCCACAAAATTGCTTTCAGTTCCTTGCTGGAGTTCTCAGCAAAAATATTCCATTTAGAAAGCAGAGAAAGTGCTGAGATCTCCAGATACCACCAAGCAGTCATACCACTGAAAGACTTAGGGGCAGTAACAGTGGGGACAGCTTTTGCCTCTGACTTTTTTGTTTGATCCCTCAGGACTTTCTAGAAACAGCAAGTACTCTTTATTATTCTTCTCTCAGATTTCTTTATTTCTTTCAAACAACACTTTTTCATCTTTAGTCTCCTCTGAGAACACAGAAAATCTTGTCCTTTGACTGGGGCCTCTGGCTTACTCAGAGCGTTAAGAGGAGGCATCGGGCTTCCTGTTGCTGCAGCAGTGTACGGGCTCTGTGTGTAAGCTTCTCGAAATTTACAATCAGCCTGGCCTCACAGGCCTACTGTACTCTTGCTTTGCAGATTGCTTCCTTTAAGAACAGAAATAGAGATAATTCAGGTATCTCTCTGGTGCAATACTGTTAAAATCCTGTTCTTTACGTGGCAAGGTTTTGGTTAAGGGCAGGAGGGGCTGCAGGGCAGCCTCTGTAAGGAGAGGCTGGGGCTGCTGGTTCCAGTCGGCTCCAATGGACCCTCCGCAGGGCACAACTGAGCCCAACAGCCAAGATGGTTGTGCCTACAAGAGAGCTTATTTAAAAAAGAGTAAAAAAAATTGTGCAGCAAACTGTCAAGGCGAGTAGTGAGGAAAAAGTGTGGAAAATCAGCCCTACAGACACAAACACCAGAGAAGAAGGAGGAGGAGATGGTGCTCCAGGCAATCTCCACCAACCATTCCCCTGAAGCCTCTGGAGAAGCCTATGGTGAAGTGGGTTGACCCTCTCCAGCCAGTGGAGCAGATATCCACACTGCCACACATGTGAACACCACACTGCAGCAGGTGGATGTGCCCCTAAGGAAGCTGCAGCTCATGGAGAGCAGCCCACGCAGCAGCACATTTTCAGTCAAGTTGGGAGGAAAGTTGTTTAGTTTTTAATTGACGGTAAATTAAATTAATCTTCCACAAGTTGAATCAGTTTTGCCTGTGACGGTAACTGGTGACTATGACCAATCTCCCTGTGCTTATCTTGACCCACAAGCTTTTCTTCGTATTTTCTCTCCCGTTCTGATGAGGAGTGGGAGTGCAAGAGCAGCTGGGTAAGCATCTGGCAGCCAACCAAAGTTAACTCCCTACATCTGTATCTTCATAGGCTGCAAAACTTTATTTTCTGTCATATCAGAGCAAGTAACCTGTCCAAACTGAGCTGTATTGCCTAGCCTTTGCTGTGGTCATCATCACCCTCTATCTTTTCCCTTTCTGTTTTCTAGTCTGTTCCCTTCACAGGCAACTTCAGTCAAATCAGGGCTGCAGCCATCCATTTCCAAGGAAACCAGAAGGCTAGAAGAGCTGCTGTACAGGCCTCATTTTGTCAGGTTCTTCCTGCTCTAAAGGGGTTTGCTCCTTCCACTGTCACCAAAAAATAAGAAAATAAGTGCCTCTTATGAACTTCAGTTGGGGTCCTCTGCTCACTCCTCAAACATCATCACATCTGTAAATGATGCCCAGTGCTCACACTTTACAGCATAAAAAAATAATCCTTTTCCCAGCTCATTATTTAGAACACTGCCAGCTTCAGTAAGCTCCCTTATAAACAAATGAATTATTTAAGAAAATAATACATTTTTAATTATTTGTATAGAGTTTTTATCAACTTTTCACTTTGCCAATTGGACATACTTTATTCTCATCCAAATAGCTTTGAGTTTTCTTTTATTTGATCTCCTTAGAGTAAAGCAGGAGGGCTCCCTTCCACTAAGATTTTTTATTTTCTGTTTTTTTTTTTTCTGTGAAGCATCTGCTTTTCCCATTTTCATCTAACAAGGAATACTTGGAGTTTATGTGTTGTTAATAGGTAATGACCTTGGAAAAGCTTTGAAAGTTATAACGGACAAGCTATCAACATGAACTCCCACTGCAATGCTATGGAAAAAATTGCTAATGCTATCCTTAAGTCTTCAGAGAAGGAACTGTGACTTACACTTAGACAGGTAATTATTCCTCTTTTTATGGCTAGGGAAAATGAAACTGTGCCAAGTTCTAGAATCTGTTTATTATAAAGGATGTTGAAAAAATGACAATATAAAATGATTTAGGTACTAGATAAACTGCCTTACAGTAAGCTAAGTCTAAGGAAAATAAAACTTTACAGCATTTTTAGGATAGATTTTTTTTTCTTCAAAAAAATTATTACATCATATATCTCTTTTTCACATGACACTGCTGAAAACATAAATAATAGATATGGCTCAAACATTGTTAGACAAATTCATAGGGTACAAGTCTGTTTCTAGCTATTAAAAGCAATAATCAGTGTGAGTTTTGTGCTATAAGAAGTTCCAGAACTCCTGATGGCCCTATGAGTGTTCTAAGGTTTAGTTTATCACCAAGAAAATTGAGAGAGAGAGAGAGAGAGAGATAATGGTACTGCCCAGTTACTGTCACAAGAAGTATTATATATTAAGGAGTATTGTAACTCCCAGAGAAAGTCAGTATGAAAACGACTACTTGGATTTCCAAATCCAGATATATCCAGCTAGAGATAATGCCCAACTTTACTACTAAGAGTCAGTCACTCTAAAACTGTCAGAAGCAGTTGATCTTCAACCTCCTTATGTTTTTAAATAAAGATTGGATGTATCTCTAAAACACATGCTTTAGGCAAATATAAGTTAAAGGTAACTGTTAGTTTCCATTGGGCTGTGAATGAAAGGAATATACAGATTTCTGACAGGAGAATAGAATGGCGATTTTCTGGCTTTATTTTTACTAAATTATTGTTACAGTACATATACATTCTCATTTATTTTCTTATCATAGCAAGACAATTTAAAAGTTGGGGCAGAAAACTTAAAGCATATTAAGATTTCTAGTTATACCACTCTTTTAAGGCTAAATTTTGTTAAGAATCCTTAATTCAAACCATGCAAAACAAGAGCCATTACATTTACCAGAGTGCAATAATTTATTATTAAGAGAAAGGGAAGAACATCTTCGGCCACAGGCTTGCTAAGCTGGTGAAAAGGTCTTTAAACTAACATTGCTGGGGGAGGGGAACCTCAATCCATCCCACTACCATCAGTTTGATGCTAGTGCCAGCAACAAGTGTCCAGAACCTGGGGAAGGATCACAGTTCAGCAGGAGAGAACCTCAAGTGCACCACAAAGGAATTCCAGCCGCTCCAACCAGCAAGTCAGCTTCTTCGGAGGCCCAAGTGAAATGCCTCTCTGTGAACGCACGTAGCATGGGGAACAAACAAGATGTGAGCATATCCGCAAGGCTATGACCTTACTGGCATCACAGAGACATGGTGGGAGGGCTTCTGTGACTGCAGTGTTGGAAGGGAGGGATACAGGCTCTTTAGGAAGGACAGACAAGAGAGACGAGGAGGAGGTCACCATCTATATCAACGACCATGGAGCTCTGCCTGGGGATGGATGAGGAGCTGAGAGAGCGAGCTTATGGGTCAGGATTAAAGGGAAGGCACGGACAGGCAACATTATAGTGGGGGTCTGCTACAGGCCACCTGACCAGGAAGACCAAGTGGATGAGGCCCTCTATAGACAGACAGGAGCAGCCTTATGGTCACAAGCCCTGGTCCTCACGGGGGACTTCAAACACACCGGTATCTGTTGGAAGGATAACACAGCAGGGCACAAGCAATCCAGGACATAAGCAATCCAGGAGGTTCCTGGAATGCATTGATGATAACTTCCTTCTTCAAGTGACAGAGGAGCCAATGAGGAGAGGTGCTAAGCTGGACCTTGTTCTCACCAACAATTTTAATGAAATTTTCCATTAGGCAAAGACAATGAGTATTTTGTGAAACAGAATCTGACTTGAGTAAGCCAAGTTACTTTGCATAAACAATGCATACCCTGCTAACAATTACACTCTTGAAGAGAAAGTGAGAGACTGATAAAAAAACAAACATCTTGCCCCAGAAGGTACTGAAAGCCGGATGATTGTCAAAGGAGCATGAAATAAGTAAGGATCTGCATGGGAAAGGGAGAACCAAGACAAGCAAAGAGTAACACGGCAGATATGGCCCTGAAACAGCAGGATGATGCCATAAATCTGCCAGAACAAAGAAACATCAAGACAGGCTCAAGGAGAGCAGGCCTGCTGAAGAAGGCCAAACAGATAAGGAAGGATATAGAGCATGAAAACATTCATTAAACCAATGCGATGCATATACTTGTAGGGGTATAACATTAATAAAGGTTGTGAATAGTCAAAAAATTCTACTAATTAGTGCCCTCAAAGTGAACTCTCTTATAATATGAAAAACACACCTCTAGTGCTAAAATCGCCCCCTCTTCAGATAAAGATCCCTACTCACCAAGGATGCGTAGTAAATTTAAGAAGTATTGTATCTTTAAACTAACATAGGAAAGGAACTAACCAATTGTAGTTAAGCAGGTGTGACCAAAAGGCAGAACTGTTATTCTGAATTGTATAAACATGCAATTGGCCAATCGGGACCAGACTACGCAGTCTCTCTCACTCCCCCCACCCTCCAAGAGAATAGGGAGAGATAATATAAGGAAAAACAGCTCGAGGTTTGAGATAAGGACAGGGAGAAAATCCTTAAAGTTACCGTTACAGGCAAAACAGACTCGACTTGGGGAAAAATACTCATTTATTACTACAAACAGCAGGATAATGAGACAGAGAACAAGATAACCTCCCCCCACACCTCCCTCTTCCCAAGCTTAACATTATCTCTACTACCTTCCCCTCCCGAGCGGCACAGGGGGGAAGAGGGAATAGGGGTTGCGGTCAGTTCATCACGCATTGTTTTACGCCGCTGCTTCACAGTCAGGGGAAGAACTCCTCGCATTCCTCCCCTGCTCTGTTGTGGGGTCCCACCCATATGCCACAGTCCTTTGTCAAACTGCTCCGGCATGGATCATCTCTTCCATGGGGTGCAGTCTCTCCAGAACGGCTGCCCCAGCGGGCCATCCACGGGCCACAGCCACCTTCAGGCATCCACCTCCCCCGATGTGGGGTCCTCCATGGGCTGCAGGTGAATCTCTGCCCCTCCATGGACCTCAATGCGCTGCAGGGGGACAACCTGCTCCACCATGGTCGTCACCACAGGCTACAGAGGAATCTTGGCCAGGAGCCGCATTACTCCTCCCCCTCCTTCTTCACTGACCTTGGCATCTGCAGCTGTTCCTCTCACAAGAAAAGTTCTTCACAGCAGGCTGGCAGACGCCTCTCAGAATCTCTTCACATCATCCAGCTCATATCCTCTCCACTTCTTGCAGCCAGGCGGGGCTAAGTCGGGTCCAGTCGGCCGCCTGGCAAGAGGCCAGAGGGTGAGGCCTGCAAGGCCCATGAGGCCTGCGCCTCCCCCTCTGTGCCTCTGCCCCCCCTCAGCTTCTTCACATCTTCTCTTCTCTCTTTTTTTTTCTGTTTTCCCCTTCTTAAATACGTTATCGCAGAGGCGTTATCACAGAACATTCTGCTACCAATCGCGTCGGCCTTGGCCAGCAACAGGTCTGCCCTAGGCCCGGCCGAGTCCACTGAACAAAGGGGAGCGACTTCCAGCAGTTTCCTACAGAAGCTCCCACCTTAGGCCCCCCCTCACTAAACAAAACCACAACATATTGTAACTGGATGTGCCAGCTTTTTGGATTTACCCCTTAGCACCCATCTCTGCGCAGAAATGAAACAAATAAATACCTCTGCTCTGTATGTAAGATTGGCATACTGCACACTGGGTAACTGAACCCAGATTTGGGACAACAGAGTGACCATGAGATGGTGGAGTATGAGATCCTTAGGGCAGCAAGGGAGGCGCACAGCAAGCTCTCTACCCTGGACTTCAGGAGAGCAAACTTTAGCCTTTTCAGGGATCTGCTTGGTACAGTATCATGGGATAAAGCCCTGGAGGGAAGAGGGGCCCAAGAAAGCTGGTCAATATTCAAGGATCATCTACTTCAGACTCAGGAATGATGCATCCCAACAAAGATGAAGTTGGGCAAAAACGCCAGGCGGCCTGCATGTATGAACAAGGAGCTCCTGGACCAACTAAAAAGTAAAAAGGAAGCCTATAGAGTGTGGAAGCAAGGACAGGTAGCCTGGGAGGAATACAGAGAGATTGTCCCAGCAGCCAGACATCAGGTTAGAAAAGCTAAAGCCCTAACAGAATTAGATCTGGCCAGGGACATCAAGGGCAACAAGAAAAGCTCTTATAAGTACATCAGGGATAAAAGGAAGACCAGGGAAAATGTGGGCTCTCTCCAGGAGTAAACACAAGATCTGGTTACCCAGGACATGGAGAAGGCTGAGGTACTCAATGACTTTTTTGCCTCAGTCTTCACAAGCAAGTGCTCTAGCCACACTGCCCAAGAGCAGAAGGGAAAGAGAGGGACTGGGAGAATGAAGAACTGCCCACTGTATAAGAAGAGCAGTCCTGAGGGAACTAGTGGATGAAGTAATCAAGCCACTGTCCATCATATATGAGAAGCTGTGGCAGTCCGGTGAGGTTTCTGAGTTCAAAGTCCTGCACAAGGGTCGGGGCAATCCCAGGCACAAGTACAGGCTGGGCGGAAAATGGATTGAGAGCAGCCCTAAGGAGAAGGACTTGGGGGTACTGGTGGACGAGAAGCTCAACATGAGCCAGCAATGGGTGCTCGCAACCCAGAAAGCCAACCGCATCCTGGGCTGCATCAAAAGAAGCGTGGCTAGCAGGTTGAGGGAGGTGATTCTGCCCCTCTGTTCTGCTCTGGTGGGACCCTACTTGGAGTACTGCATCCAGCTCTGGAGCCCCCAACATAAGACATAGACTTGTTGGAGCAAGTCCAGAGGAGGGGCATGAAGATGATAAGAGGGCTGGAATACCCCTCCTGTGAAGAAAGGCTGAAAGAGTTGGGGCTGTTTAGCCTGGAGAAGAAAGGCTCTGGGGAGACCTTACAGCAGTCTTCCAGTACCTAAAGGGGGCTTATACGAAAGACAAGTAGAAACTCTTTAGCCGGGCCTGTTGTGACAGGACAAAGGGTAATGGTTTTAAACTAGAGGGAGGTAGATTTAGACTACATTTAATGAAGAAATTTTTTACAATGAGGGTGGTGACACACTGGCACAGGTTGCCCAGAGAGGTGGTAGATGTCCCACCCTGAAAACATTCAAGGTTGGGTTGGACAGGGCTCTGAGCAACCTGATCTATTTGAAGATGTCCCTACTCCTTGCAGAGGGGTTGGACTAGATGACCTTTAAAGGCCCCTTCCAATCTAAACTATTCTATGATTCTATGATTATTTCTTGTTCTCTGAAAGTCAGGTGTACTGAATCTTGTTTGTAGTAGGAAGGGGATGACTGTCCCTTAAAAGAGCCCACCTGGCACGACACAGGCCACTGGTTCTGCTGGCAGGGAGTTGTCCTGAAATGTTGACTCTAGCCACTGACCTAGAAAGGTACAGCACCTTGCTCAAGGCATACTGCTCTGTTATCTAAATTTGTGGGTCTATACTGACATATTTCCTTGAAAGTGAGGTTAATCTGCCTATCCCAACTTCCTACATATTACATTATATTATTTCCTAAGTCACAATCCATAGCTTGAAATAATTATAAGGAGACACATTTCAGTAAATTAATAAAAATAGTGAAAATCTACTATTTTTCCAAATAATGCGTCAGTTTTATACTATTTCTTAAAACAAAATCTAGAAGTGCATTTTAGAAGTTTGGATGTTTTTCTTACAGAAGGGGCTATTTTTCATTAGTCCTCATTGGAAACTCTGATTAAAAATAAAAAAAAATATTTCTAACAACACTTCAAAACACATTTCTATAACAGAGAATCAAGGCAAAAAACAATGTGATGATAGACATATTTTTATTCAAGTGAAGTTTTGCTTTGTATCAAAAAGGTAATTATAAAGCAGACTAATTCTGAACATAAATAACTAATGGAAATCCACTTTGAGGGGAAAGAAGTCTACCGTAAATACACATAAGGTAATTACAAATCTATCTTTTGACATACTCGTATGTATGTGGTGCATTATGCAGTCTAATTTCCTGTGAATACATATGTTGTAAAGCGTCAAGAACCATTTGCTGTTTGATTTCTTTGTAGAAAACTATGAAGTGATTAACTGTAAGGGAAGACTTGAAGCAGAAAAGGGTAGTAGCCTTAAACATCATTTCAGGGAGCAGATGCAAGCATCCTGATATTTGTGAGAAAACTGGATTCCAGGTGCAAGTCACTGACTTGTAGAAGGTAGCACCAAAGATATCTTTAAAATTTGAATTTGATGGAGTTGAAAAGAAAGAGATAAGAAAGGAATTCAAAGATAGATACTGCACCACAAAAGAAAGATTCTTTCAGGAGTCATGTTTCCAGTCACTTAACTGGACTGAGGGTAAAATCATTCCCAGGTCAAAAGTGGTAGTTTTTGTCATAAACAAGACCCAGGTGGTTAAGGGTTTGGATTAGAACAAAGTAGGCAAAAAGGAAATTAATACTGTAAATCAATGGTTTAGAAACTAATCCATGTGTTAAAGCAAGGTTTTGTATGTACAAAACACAGTATGCATATGGTTTTTAATGCATCCTGAATCTATATTTAAAAAAAAAAGTCTAAATTTACAGTGTTAGTTCACAGGAAATGTTCAATTTAATGTTTCAATATGATTTCATAGTTATGGAAACAGCCATGGCTCAGTGCACTAGTGGGAAATTATATATATGCACTGCAGTCCTTTTCATATATACTGTATCATAGTTTATTTAATAATAATAATAATCTAATTTATCATCAGTGCAAGCATCTGATGTAATTATGACTGCCACTAAGAGATCAAAGGCTCAGATTTCCTTTGCTGAACTTAAAATGGCACTTAATTTAAACTGTGTGGTTTGCTAAATTATGGACTTTTCCATTCACACAGGAGTTTGAAGTGCACTTTTACTTTGGGATAAACCATGCAAAAGTCTGAGATTCACATTAAGAATTGAGATGAATGCTCCAGATACCTATTTCTACTTTGTGCTTAACACAACTATAAATCAAGTGTATTTTTCTAACTAGTGAACTTATTACTCTTTCTTTTTTAAAAAAAATACTATTACATCACCATATTTTTAAATTATTGATATTATTTAATTATTAATCACCATATTATTTAATTATTAATCCCAAAACACTATTGACTCCCCATAGTCACTAATAGACATCATCTTGGTCATTAACACTTCTTGAGACAGACACTGGTCTTTTCAGAGGCACACTGGCCATTAGTCATGTTCAGGTTTTAAGTTCTGTCAGTCTTAAATAGTGTTCTTCTATACTTGTCAGCATTTCCCAGTCATCTTGTTTAAATATTCTCCCACAACCATTTTAATTTTCATTCAATAGTCTGCTTCTATGATTATAAAGGTGCAATCCATTCTTGTACAAGTTTCTCCAATTTCAAAAGGTTTTCTATTTTCAAATGCATTTGAATTGCTTTTGGCTATACCAGCATATTACTTGTGTACTGGGGCTGAATCTCTGTCTGCTTCTCAGGTGTCATGTGGAATTAGCAGTCTTTCAAAGAAAACTATATGCATGTCCTAGACATTCAGTTTCCTGCCCAGCCTGAATTTGTAACCTCAAGAACATCCCTCCTACACTTTCCTTCATTACTGGTTATCCACATGGGTCACAATTAGCGGCTCCATTCCAGTACACTGAAGTAATGTTTCTAGAGATACTGAGAGACCCACTATCTCTCCAGATGCAGAGCAGGTTACTTTGTATCCAAGCCTTCCTTGACATCATAAATCTAAGTACCTATGTGCCTAATGACTGAATAGTCCTGCTTTTTAAGACGTTCTCTGTTGCTGAAGCATCCTTGATGCAAAAGCACACTGTGAATTCAGTTGATAGGCTTTTCTTATGTAAGAGATCAGAAATATGTCTATCAATGAAATGTCCTCAGAGAGCTTACAACTTTGGAGGGGAAACTCCTCTGCCATATTCTTGTAGGTCTCATCCATTTCTCTACTTCTCCAGTTTCCATTCTCCCTTTTTCTATTACTTCTCCATTTAACAGAATCTCCAATTCAGTTACTTTTACTTAAAATAAACTTACTACCTCAGGGTCAGCAGGTCTCTAAAGTGTTACACACACTGAAATTGTCCCGTGGGTGGGTAATCACAGATGTTATGCTTTTCAGAATAAAGTGTCTGTCTCCCTCTCCTCCCACTCTTAGATTTACCTATGTGGATCTTGACCATAAACTACATTATATTTTGGAAGTTCACATCATTTTAGCTTCTTTCAAGAAACTACTTACCTTATTCACCTCTCTTTAAACTAGTTAGCAATAGGTAAAAATATTCAAGAGTGTGAAGAAGTTCCACAAAGGCATAAACAAGAGCACCCAGCTCATCTGAGGCTCTTTGTACATTCACCGATGTTTGCCATACACATATATGCTACACATATACAGAGAGAATTCTGGGAAGGGGATTCTACTCTCTGGCTTACCTATTATAGCCCGTTAAGACCCAGTCATCACAGTCAGTGGAGTCTAGACTCACTAATGAAACGCAGATGTCCATTTCAAAATCAGCTGAACAGCTCTGCAGATTTCACTAAATATCCACCACATTTTCATTTACTATAACAGGTGCATAGACAACTAGCTTTCACAAAGACACCTCAAGTTAGGCAAGTTGAATCCTACTGTTCTTCCGAATCAAATCACAGACAATTATATGGCTGTCAACTTTCATATCTTTTGTGCAATCTGGTAAATTCTGGTGAATAATTGCTTATTTTCTTGGACTAGTAGAATATTGTTCTCTGACTCCACATGTGCATCAGCTGTGGTGCCTTTGTGTAGAAAACTAGCTGGTTTTCCTAATTTCCCCCTTATTTCTGTCTTTTATGAAAACAGAGAGAAAAGATCAGCAAAACAAAATAATTCTAGGATGCAGTTTGATCAGAGTTTTCTATCAGATACAAGCAGAAGTATCACAAGCTGAATATCCTCCTGTGAAATCATATTGAAACTCTAAATGTTTTTTGCTCTCTTTTTGACAGCATGAGACAGCCTTAGCTGAGCACGGAAGAAGCCAATGACTCCTCATTAGTCATAGAAAAAAAAGCCAAAATAAGTATGAAATAATGTCTGTTACTAAGCATAATTACTACTACTGACCATATTAGCAATCTATGTTTACCTATATTAGAGAGAAAAAATCAATTTTCAGTTATATACATTCATCTTACCATTTCAAAAATATGCAAATATCAAAGGAAATAATGTGTATTGCAACTAAATCATATAGTGTATGTATTTTTTCTCTTACTCTTTCTCAATTAAATCCATATATGAAAAAGCAATGAAGACTGTAGCACATAGGGAAGTTCCAATATCCACATTCCATACTAAATATGCAAAATTTACAGGCTGTACCTATAAATATATGAAGTACTTATTTTTTTTTCCTAAAAGTATTAGACAACCTGATAAAGTCTTGAAGTATATTTTCTTGCAAACTATATTGCAACACATGCAGAGGATGAAAAAATCCAAGATGAAAAATTAAAAAAAAAATCCCAGTATATCTAGGGAAATATATCAGATGTCACTTCGGGACATGGTTTAGTAGGCATGGCGGTGCTGGGTTGATGATTGGACTTGATGATCTTAAAGGTCTTTTCCAACTATAATGATCCTATGATTCTATATATATATATACACAAAAATATTTTCTTTTTACCTTGGTTATCTGCATCAGCTTAGTTGCTGACTTTGCCTGGCTGTTCAATGGACACCCAGCCACTCTCTCACTCTCCATCCTCAACAGCACAAGGTAAGAAAACAAGATGATAAAGCTCATGGGTTCATAAGGACAAAGAAATCACTTACCATTTACTGTCACAGGCAAAACAGACTCGAATTGGGGGAAATTAACTTCAGTTATTGTCAATCAGAAATAGATTTCTGGACAGTGGGAAACAAAGACAAAACCTAAAACCACTCCCTTCCCACTTCTTCCCAGGCTCAACTTCACTCCTCCATTCCCAACTCTTCTAACTTCCTTTTTTGTCCCTGAGCAGCGCAGGGGGGATGGGATCACTTTGTAACCGCTTCTCTCTGCTGGTCCTTCCTCCTGACACTTTTCCTCTGCTCCAGCATGGGTCCCCTCCACAGGCTGCAGTCCTTTCTGCAGCATAAGACTACTCCTGCATGGGCTACTCTCCATGGGCTGCAGGTCCTGCCTGGAGCCTACTCCTCTGTCGGCACTACATGGGCTGCAATTTCTTCAGGGCAAATCTGCATGCTGCACTCCACGGGCTGCAGCGCAGATATCTGCTCTGGCATGGTCCTCTCCACGGACTACAGGGAAATACTGGCTCCACCATGGTTCTCTCCAGGGCTTGCAAGGGAATTTTTGCTCCACCACCTAGAGCACCTCCTCTTGTCCTTTCTTCACTGACTTTGGTTTCTGCTATATTGTTTCTCAGACTTTTTTTCCTCACTCCTCTCTCTGCTGGGCAGCATTTTTTACCCTTTCTTAAATATATTTCCACAGAGGTGCCACCATCTTGTGCAAGAGGCTGAGCTGTGTCTTGGGGTAGGTCCACTGGAGCTGATTAGAATGGGCTGTATCCAACACCCGGCAGCCCCTGGTCTCTTCTCACAGAGGCCACCCTGCAGCCCTCAAGCAAAACCTTGGCACCTACACTTAATGCAGCTGCGTAAACCTTAATACAAATAAATGTATTTTCAACTAAAGAAAATATTGAACTGTATTTACCTAGCTTAATTCCTGATTATTTTTTTAAACAAGGGAACTGGCTGATGTTAATGTAGAGCAAAGCAATTATGAAACATGAGCCTACTAGGATTATCCAGATATGCACACCTCTACACAGTCAGAGAGCCTTGTTGATCACTGTGAAACTTGCATAGGCATGATATATGTCTGAGTAGGATGAATGCAGTGTTAGGGCCTTTAAAATATGACACCTGCAGCATAGTTTAATCTAGGAATCACACTGCATGCAAATAAAATGGATATCAAAAAAAATGAAGCCATCATTCTGACAGACTTATCTGTCAAACGTATATTGTTTCTTTCTACGAATTTCTAAGCAATGCATTTTCAAACACCTCAGTATGAAATGTGGTTATCTTTTGAATATGATTTTATGCAGTTGTCTACAGGCCATTTAATCTCTTATTCTCTTAAAATGGAGGAAAGTGTAAATCATGGATGTTGCTAGAGAAAATATTACCCAAGGGTATTCTGTATTAGCATTGGCAACAGCTGATAATCATACAGATTTGCAATCTCATATCATGAGGTACACTCTGTTGAGCTGAATTACTTATTTTCTGACTTTTTCTTTCTATAAAGGAAGGTGGAAGATAATATTCCAGCTAGATTTACTCCTTGTGTGAGACTGTCATGCATTTTCAACAGAAAACTTACAGATCATACTTCCCTTATGTATTATGAGGTACTTTTAGTCATCTAGTACTTTTAGCTATATATAAAAAATCATTAAAGGTCTCTACACACATATGTAAGTTAAAAAGAAGTTTGGATAACATTTTAGAATGTGTTTTTGACAATTCAGATGCACAATATTAGAACCCAGAAAGCCCAAAAGGCAGATCTCATGCCAGACTTTCTCACGAGACCAAACACATTTAAAAGGATCATATCCCAAGATCTGATTAAACTGTTTGGCACAAAGCCTGGGAAAGTCTAAACCAATTCAACACTTTCCCCAAAGTGTGGCCAACATTGTAAGGGCTTTTTCACTGTAATGCCAGATATAGTCACCTCCTACAAGTTGGTTTGCTGATCATGGGAATCTTTGTGGCCCAGACTCACATATACAGATGCCTTCTTATCCACTGCCATTCCCCAGGATAATGGAAAAATATTCTTGAACTTAAGAGGAGGAAGTGGGCAGCGTATTTTATATGCCACAATTTTGTATAATAGAATTCTACCTGGATTTTGAAATTTTAAACACAAGTCATGTCTACTTTCAGTGTGGAACATTGCGCTTTGAGGTTTACTATTCAAATATACAGTTAAGCTACAGCAGAAGAGGCTCACAATGCAAATGAGGTAGTTATATCATCCGTGTTGAACTGAGGGGTAAATTATTTTCAGGCTACATTTGCTTAGCTTGCTGTGGCTTTCCAGATTTATCATTCACACTTCACTTTTAAAGTTCTTTAGACATTTTCTCAGTAGTCTTTTTTAATGCAGTTTCATGTAAGTACCAAATAATGAGCTTTTCAGAATGTATTTGAAACAACTGAATTTGTGTCCTGTATTTTCAATAAACTGACCCATTCAGAAGTTACTTAAACAAAAACGAGCTTCAAGTGGCATATTACTCTTTCCCCTATAATTAAAACAAAATTTGAAGACATACATTAATATTTATCTCACATCTTGAGCTGGTCCATCCTGGTTGACAAGAGCATTGGTATCCGTCAATGAGATCTATACACCTGAAATACAAAATAGTGTTATTCAGACGATGCTACATAATTCTAGATTCAGCACTAGTAGTATCGTTCCATACATTTCAACATAGTGGTCTGATGTAGCCTACTGAAATCTACGGCACATTTAATTAGTTTTAATAATGGGTTTTAAGTGTGTATATTACGGGTACTGAAGCGTTTTATAAGGATACTGATTGTCGTACTAAAAGATGTCTTCCCATTTCAACCTGTTGGCATGTAATAGCTAAAGATTCACTTTTAAGTATATTAAACTCTAATTAATCCACATGTACAGAAAACTAGTTTATGCCAATGAACAAAAATGAAAGACAAACTGAGATAATGTAACAGTATATTACATTAGCTTAAGCAGGCAACATCTGTCATCTTTAAGTGTGCTTGTACTCTTACTTTATTTAAGAACATAATTAAAACTATATTTATCAACCTTCCCATATCATTAAATCTTAAATATATTGGAGATTATATTAGTTAAAGAAAAATAGCTACCTTCCATGAAGACAAGGATCTGGCAAGCATTCATTAACATTTATCTCGCAGTTTGTTCCAATGAAACCTCTCCTACAGTGACACTTATAGGAACTTATGTCATCAATGCAACTTCCATTGTTGAGGCAAGGAGCAGACATACATTCATCTATATTTACTTCACATCTATCACCTGTGTCAAAACCAGAAGATACAAAAAAGCTTTAGATCCTAAACGCAAATCTACAGTTTATTTATTAATAATTCCAGATAAATTGCTTTTATTTATATACATTGTTTATACAGTTCATTCTATTAATCAATAAAGTATATCCCACTGGAGTTACCTACAGTTGCAAATGCCGAAAAGAAAGGTTATACTGCAATATATAATAATGATATCACCTGTAATTGTGGCAAGGCAAGAAGACTCTGTTGTCAACTTGCAAGCAAAACAGTTAAATGGAGAAACTGAAATTTCAAGAGGAATTTTTTTACACAGTTATTAGAAAGATGAATAGCACACAGGTTTCCTATAAGAGGAATACAGAATTAAAATTATATATTTCTTGGTGGTGAGCTAACTGTAATACTTGTTTTCTCAAAATGAAATTAAAACACAGAGGCTTTCGATAAATTATGCAAGATGTAAAATTCTTTGAAATATTTTTGAAGATGTTCATGATGAGAGATATCATGGCACACTTTTCTACTTGTAATTTTCCTACAAATTGGTGCCACACATCTTCCATCTCACATCTCAAAGTACTTTACAGAACATTAATTGATAGCCAATACATATGTAGGTCTCTTTGTAGGCCTGGTAGGCAGCTAAGCCCCACAGAGCCACTTGCTCATCCCTCTAGTGGGATGAGGGAGAGAAGCAAAAAGGTAAAGTGAGAAAACTTGTGGGTTGAGATAAAAACAGTTTAATAGGTAAAGCAAAAGCTGTGCACACAAGCAAAGTAAAACAAAGAATTCATTCACTACGTCCCATTGGCATGCAAGTGTTGGACCATCTCCAGCAAAGCAGGGCTCCATTATAGGTAGCAGTTACTTGGGAAGTAACATCATCACTGGGAACATCCTCCCCTTGCTTCTTCTTCCCACAGCTTTTATTGCTGAGCATGATGCCATAAGGTACAGGATGTCCCTTTAGTCAGTTGGGGTCAGCTGTCCCAGCTGTGTCCTCTCACAGCTTTTTGTGCACCCCAGCCTACTCGCTGGTGGGGTGGTGTGAGAAGCAGCAAAGGCCTTGACCCTTTGCAAGCATGCTCAGCAATAGCTAAAACACTGATGTGTTATCAACACTGTTTTCAGCACAAATCCAAAACGTAGCACCATACAAGCTACTATGAAGAAATTTTCCTCTATCCCAGCCAAAAAAGTACACTAGGGTATAAGAACATTCTCCTGATTTTTCAGGTGTGTGGGCCAGGTGAGGTGTGAAGAAGAAAAAAAAAGAATGCTCAAGACAAAAAGTTCTCCTCTGGAGCAGAAAAGTGTCCAGAAGCCAGAAGTTACATCAGTTCAGCATTTATTGCTTTTCTGTAATAAGGTATTTTCTTAAGTATCGCAGTCTCAACTGAAAACCAGCTATTTTATACACAAATGTGAAGAGTACATAAAGGAGAAGTTCCTATAGCCTTTTATCATTGCTATGCACCCAACTACTGGCAGCTTTTTAAAGGAACGAATTCATAGCAAGGAAGAAGCAGAGATACCCTAACATTTCTCTAGTCCACATGTGAATAAACAGCCAAAGACAAAAATCAGGCATTTGCAATAAATCTATTAACATGCTACAAACAGAGTTACGTCACGATCATGGGGAATGTTTTTACCTAGTGAAGATCAACACTGTAATAGTCACATTAATATGAATGCTAGGTATGTAAAAACATGGTATACACTTAAGGAAACAGCCTTTTTCACAATACACTCTCAGTCTCCTAACTAACTGAGTCAGAGGATAAAACATCATCCCAAATTCTATTTTGAAGTCTGTGGCCTCAACTCCAGCAGCTCTAGAGCACTGATGTCATGCTCCAGTGGAAAGTACACGACAGAAGACTGGATTTGGTAGGTACCCCCAGAAAAATGAGCTGAGAGTGGCTGCTGTGTGATTCTTTATTTGACCAGCTCTTGGTTCAGTGGTACTTGCACTATGCTAAGCTACATATTGGTACGCATTAGAAAGCAGTTCTGAAACCTGGTTATCCCCCATTCAGCAAACAGCTCTGATCATTCCTTGGACACTCTCGTTTTGTGTCACACTCTCTGGATCACTGGTGTCTTATTTGATACCACTACATGTTAGAACTTAAAACTTTCAGAAATAGGTATTTTGTGAACATATTGCCAAAATCTAAATTCAGGAACACAGAAGCCAAGTTCATCTGTTCTGTTATAGAATCCAACTATCAAAGACTCAGTTCTTGAAAGTCAGCATTAGGAAAGAAAATCCTTAATCTGCTTTTACCAAGGAATGCTTCAAAAGCATTGGCAGGAAGGTAGTACTACACAAGAAAATACTTTGAGTTCACTTTACTTGCAACTGTAAAAGTTATTTTTCTTGTATCTGAATGATGAGGACATCTCTGTAACACTGTATTTCTATTCTACACCATTACAAAAAACAAGGTCAATTAATAATTTTGTAGATCTTTTTATTTTCTTGGTCTATTTAGCAAAGACTATGATTTTTAAAATGTGACAGTCCCAAGATTATGAGGTTTTTGATAAATGAGTAATTCCAATCTGTGTTCTCATAACCAGCTGTATTTTCACTCAATCATGCTTTCATTCCTATCTTTCCAATGCCAGTGATTAAAAATGGTATTAGCTTTCCATGCAAACAAAAAAGTCTTTTCTCCTAAGGAATCTTACTAATGTAAACTTACCAAATTAGTGAGAGGACATATTAATGAAATGGATGGTATTAAAGTATACAGACTGCTGCTGGTTTTTGTATTATGCACTCCTATTAAAACAATATGACTTGCTTTTAAAAACTCACTTTCCTAGTTAACCATGCATGTTAATTAGGAGGTGCAAGTCTGTATTTTAAGCATTAAAGGTTCTGAGTTCAAATGTAGTAATTTTTTTTTATGAGATATAAGTGAAAACAATACTAATAAAAACAGTTTTAGTGTTTTATGAATTTTTAAGGCAGATATTTCTGATCCTGAAGAAAGTAAATGCTAGAACAGCTCTGTTCAATTTTTCTTAATTTTTAAAGATAGCTTGCTTTCTAAATAATCCAATGTCATTCATCCTACTGCTACCTTTCACTGCTGCTGTTTATCCTCCGCACAAGTGTAATACATCCACTAAAGGAAACAAACCCAAAATCAAATTACATTACCTATTCAAAATAGTTCATTTCTAGTAAAATATTTAAGTATTAGTTCAGCAATACACCAGTGATCTATTCCAAAATCACCTAATGAAATTTGACTTGACTATAATCAACCCATTAGAAGCTTCGCTGAGATATCACAATGGCTACAGTCTTTCATTTGAAGAGGTTGACACATACTGATATATTGATTCTGAAAGACAGATTAAGGGTTAAAGTATTCACTGATAATTATTCCATATTCACATGTGCTTCCACTATTACCTAATCTACTGATAAAGGAAAAATTATAGTTCCTTTAGATTATTAACATCTTGTAATTAAATAGATTCTGTCCTACATTCCTGACCTACTCTTATTTATGCTACATTGATCTACTACCTCAAAGCCATGACATAAATTTTTGCCTGAACAGGTCAATGAATGTGATGGTAATGCAGTGAAAAATCCATTACTTGATTGTGGGAAAAGGAGACTCAGAGTATAGATTTAATGTGTCAATAGATTATTACAAAAATTACATTCAAAGGATAAGATGTATTGGGAAAAAACACTTTCTATCTTCCTTTCATTCCTATTTAAAAAATAAATTACAACTATAACCTTGGAGAGTTTTAAAAATGGGAATTGTTACAGTATTTCTTTTAAAAAATTCAGAATTACCAAACTGTGGAGAAATATTCAAAATGTACATTATATAAAAAGATTTTCCTTTTCTGTAACCTGAAGACCTAAACTAGACATGACTTAATATAGTTAATAGTCATAATAAAAGAAAGCATGTCAGTAAAATGTGATAGAATACCAATCAAATATCCAACAGCTATTAAAAGAAAACAAAATTAATAGGTTACTTCCATTGAAACACCCACACATTTGTTTGGTTGATTTAGGAAAAAAAAAAGAGTAATGAATTTACTAAAATTCTGATCAAAGTGCCGAATTAGAACTAGTCATACATATGTAACGGCCTGCATACCTCCTCTTGGACAATTGAAAAAGTAACGATTTTCAATATTCTGGACAGAGTACGCTTATGCAAGATTAAAAACTTGTAAAATTTGTTTTCTACAAGTACACAATTTTGTGGAAATTACAGTGGGTAGAATGTATCTGCCCATTCCTCAGCTCCTATGTGCCAGTGAAGAGAGCAGAATTCAGATAATATTGTGTTAGGGAAGTCAGAGTGTAACATGCCTCATCTTTTTTAACTATTGTAAGATTAAGCAGTTAGGTTAAGATAGATGTCTAAACTTCCTTTAAAATGGATCAAGAGTGAAGTGGCTTCAAAGAATGACCTATATCATGTCATGGACACCACTTACCTTGAATGTCCTAGTGGTGGCAATGACTGCACAAGGAAATAAAACTAGTAATCTGGACTACTTGCCTAGTTTTTAGAGGACTACAACTAGAGGAAATTAAACCTATGACTAGCATCAGCTGTAAACATCGTTATCCATGTAATGTAGCTTGCTCCACATTTTCTAAATCTAAAATTTCTTTTTTTTTTTTTTGTGGAGCTTTTGGATTACCAGCATGAATCCTGAAATAATGTTTCCTTAAATAAAGTTGCTCTTCTCATCCTCAGTTCTCCCACTCCTTAGAGATCATCAAGAACATTTACAGTAGTTTTCCTTTATTTCTGTCCAAATACTGTGCAATCCTGTACATCACCCTTCAAGGCAATAATTTCTTAAGGGAATGCTTGGTGTCACAGAGTCTTTTATCTCCAGCTATATCTGAAATACAGGAACCAAAATTTTTAGCAAGGCCTATTGTGATAGGACAAGGGGTGATGGTTTTAAACTAAAAGAGGGAATAGATATAAGGAAAAAAAAATTTTTTGTTCTACCACCACAATGAGGGTGGTAGAACACTGGAACAGGTTGCCCAGAGAGGTGGTGGATACCCCATTCAAAGCCAGGTTGGATGGGGCTCTGAGCAACCTGATCTACATGAAGATCATAGAATCATAGAATGGTTAGAGTTGGAAGGGACCTTCAGAGGTCATCTAGTCCAATTCCCCTGCAAGGAGTAGAGACTTCTTCAACTACATCAGGTTGCTCAGAGCCTCATCCAACCTGGCCTTGAATGTTTCCAGGGATGGGGCTTCCACCACCTCTCTGGGCAACCTGTTCCAGTGTTCTACAACCCTCATTGTAAAAAAATTTTTCCTAATATCCAATCTAAATCTACCTCCCTCTATTTTAAAACCATTATCCCTTGTCCTATCGCAACAGGCCCTACTGAACAGCCTCTCCCCATCTTTCTTGTAGGCCCCCTTGAGGTACTGGAAGGCTGCCATAAGGTCTCCTTGGAGCCTTCTCTTCTCCAGGCTGAACAGCCCCAACTCTCTCAGCCTGTCCTCATAGGAGAGGTGCTCCAGCCCTCTTATCATCTTTGTGGCCCTATTCTGGACCTTCTCCAAATGGTCCATGTCCTTCTTGTGTTGGGGGCTCCAGAACTGGACACAGTACTCCAGGTGGGGTCTCACCAGGGCAGAGTAGAGGGGGAGAATCACCTCCCTCGACCTGCTGGCCATGCTCCTCTTAATGCAGCCCAGGATGCGGTTGGCCTTCTGGGCCGCAAGGGCGCATTGCCTGCTCATGTTAAGCTTCTCATCCACCAGCACTCCCAAGTCCTTCTCCTCAGGGCTGCTCTCAATCCATTCTCTGCCCAGCCTGTATTTGTGCCTGGGATTGTCATGACCCAGGTGCAGGACCTTGCACTTGGCCTGGTTGAACTTCATGAGGTTGGCACGGGCCCACCTCTCCAGCCTGTCAAGGTCCCTCTGGATGGCATCCCTCCCTTCCAGCGTGTCAACGGCACCACACAACTCGGTGTCGTTGGTGAACTTGCTGAGGGTGCACTCTATCCCACTGTTCACGTCACCAACAAAGATGTTGAACACGGACCCCTGAGGGACGCCACTTGTGACCGGTCTCCACATGGACATTGAGCCGTTGACCACCACTCTCTGAGTACGGCCATCCAGCCAACTCCTTATCCACCGAGTGGTCCGTCCATCAAGCCCATGCCTCTCTAGTTTAGAGAGAAGGATGTCATGCAGGACAGTGTCAAAAGCTTTGCACAAGTCCAGGTAGATGATATCCGTTGCTCATCCCTTGTCCACCGATGCTGTCACCCCGTCATAGAAGGCCACCAAATTGGTCAGGCACAATCTGCCCTTGGTGAAGCCATGTTGGCTGTCACCAACCACCTCCTTGCTCTCCATGTGCCTTAGAATGGCTTCCAGGAGAATCTGCTCCATGACCTTTCCAGGCACAGAGGTGAGGCTGACCGGCTTGTAGTTGCCCGGGTCCTCCTTGTTCCCCTTTTTAAAAATGGGAGTTATGTTCCCCTTTTTAAAAATGGGGGTTATGTTCCCTCTCTCCCAGTCATGATGTCCCTGCTCCTTGCAGGGGGTTGGACTAGATGACCTTTAAAGGTCCCTTCCAACCCAAACTATTTTATAATTCTACCGGTTTATCAAGGGAAAATCATGTCTGAACAATCTGATTGCCTTTTATGATTAAATTACTAGGTTTACGGAAGAGGAGACAGCAATGGATGTCATAAAATCATAGAATCATAGGATATTAGAGTCTGGAAGGGTGGACAACTGGATGGTTAAAAAGCTGCCTGGCTTTCTGGGCTAAGAGTGTTGTGGTTAATGGATCATACTATACCAGGAGGCTTGTCAGAAGAGGAGTACCCTCAATGCCTCCTCACCAATCCACTTTTTTAATTTGCCTTCCTTTAGCTACCAATGTACATATAGAAGGCCTTCTTGTGGCTTTGTACATACTGCTCTCTTCTCTGCCCTAGCTGAGATTTCCTTTCCTAATTTCAACTCTGCATTCCTAGGCACTGGCTTCATATTCTTTCTAAGGAGCTCATTCCTGTTTCTTCCACCAAACATATGCTTCTTTTCTGCATCTGAGGTCAGTCAGGTGTTTCCTATTCATTCTTGCTGGCCATCTGCCATGCTTTCTTGACCACTCCCTTCCTTGAACAAGGATGAGCAGCAGTTCGAACAAAGATGCTACCAGACTAAGATTTAATTGGTTAAAGTATGTCTTAAGGCTCTAGTTAGTAAGTCACACTGAGAGGAAAAGAATGTTTATGTCCTGACCTTGGCTCTCAGGAGAGGGAATAGCAGTCTAGACTTAGCACTTCAAGCCAAATACTCAATGAGGTTACACCTTACTGTTTTCTGTTTTTTCTGGCCCAGGAAATCTTTGCTGAAAAGTGTTGAAGCTCAGCAAGTACAGCAAAAGTGCCCCCTCCTTTTCTTAAAAATCAGCCTAACTTATAGCATGGACATAGCACTTCTCCGTAAAATGCACAAAGTACATTGCACATGGACATTTGCCCCTTTGTGATGATGTGTTCACTGAACTTAAAATTCCCAAAACTTATGTGAAAGTTCTAATCATTAAACTAAAAGACAGACACTACTACCTTCACTTTTAGTACAAAAATGCAATTCTGCACTATTCATGTTAAATTTGTTCTTGGCATGCCAGTCAGTTTTGGCCTCTCTTGATACATAAGCTGCATCTCAAGGACCATCCCATGAGATTCCTCCCCTCTGATTCTAAATAAATAGTCACTTCAGTTAGTAGTGTAGTTGTTCTTCCTCTGGATATCAATAGCAAGGAATATAGATAGAGGTTTGAGGAGTGCAGACGCAATCACTGTCAGTCGGCTGGCAGTACAAAGCTGCAGAAGTCTCTGAAAAGGTCAAAAAGATAAAGAAAACTTCTCTCCCTTTTCATTGATTAGATCTTGCGGGACTTTTTTGTTCGGTCAACCTACTGTATAAAAAGCAGAGCAGAGTTTTCATTGTTGTACAGACAAGATGAACAACAGGTCCTGAGGTCTAGGATAAGGAAGGCTGGGGCTCAGAGTTGGCATTAAAGATAAAATACAAGATGAGTTATTTAAGAGAAGCTTTTGACTTGGTTTAATGTACAACTTAAGTGCACCCTTAGTCACTTCCAAATCTCAGTTTGTAATGATCTCACACAGAAGATAAGACTGTAAGGGTAGATTTGAGAGTAAAAGAATAGATATTTAGAATTAAGGAATAATTACTGCTCTGCAGAAACTATGACTGAATCTTCACAGCAAAAAATGATTTCACGTAACTTAGTTATTTTTAGGGATCTTTTGGATCAAATGTCCTATAATTGTCAGTCTGAATCAGAATTTTGAATTTATATACCTCAGTTTAATATGCATCCTATTGTAGCCACTGAAATCTTGAGTATTGGATGGAAGTGTCAAGGTGCTGGTGGGGATGGGGCTAGAGGGGAGCTGCAAAGCAGCTTCTGTGAGAAGGGAGCAGGGGCTGCCTCATGCCGGACACAGTTCCAGTTGGCTCAGATGGACTCACTGTAAGATACAGCTGAGCCCCTCAGCCAAGATGGTGGTGCCTCTGTGGAAAAGGATTTAAGAAAGCGTAAAACACTGCACAGGCAGAGTGAGGAGGAAGGAAGTGAGAAACAATTCTGTGAGCACCAAGGTCAGAGTAGGAGGGAGAGCAGGTGCTCCAAGTGCCAGAGCAGAAATTTCCCTGCAGCCCATGGAGGAGACCATGGTGGGGCAGGTATTCACTGATAGCCTGTGGAAAGCACTCCCGACGCAAGCAGATATCCACACTGTAGCTCATGAATGACCTCGTGCCAGAGCAGGTGATCATTTCCTGAAGGAACTGTGGTCTGTGGAGAGCCCGTGCTGAAGCAGGTATATCTTGAAGGACTACAGTCTGGGGAGAAGACCTGCACAGGAGCAGGAGAAAACTGAGGAGGAGGGAGTAGCAGAGAAGACCTATTATGGATTGACTACAACCTCCCATTCCACATCTCCCTTTGCTGCTCAGGACAGGGAGATAGAGAAGCTGGGAAAGAAGCTGAGCTAGCGAAGGGGCTGAGGGGCAAGGGGGGAGAGTGTTGCTTTATTTTGTCTTTGTTTCTTATAATCAAAAAATCTAATTTAATTGGCAATAAAATATATTAATTTTCCCCACGTCAAATCTGTTTTGCCTGTCGTATAAGTGGTAAGTGATCTCCTTGTCTTTATCTTGACCCACAAGTTTTTTTTATCTTTATTTTCCTCTACTGTCCTGTTGATGAGGGGGACTGAGAGATTGGCTGGGTGCACATCTGGCAGCTGGCCAAGATCAACCCAACACATTTTAGGAAAAAAAACCTTTAGTCTTTGCAAGAGATCTTAGAATTATTTAGTTAACGTCAAAGAAAATCAGAAAATAAAGACTTAAGAATTACACAGTCTGTCAATGAAGGCAGTAATGACTTGGTAAACCTAGAATGCTTTCAAATTAAGCAATTAGGAATTATCAAACAAAATTCTACAGTCAAAAAACTTGTATTCTTATTAAACCCCTTTTACAGCAGACTTGGTGACCCAGACACTTACAGTTTATACTTTAATATAAAAGAAATTTTTCATTAGCATGAAAAGTATTTCACTTGAGGCATGTCTGCATCATCTGGATTACACTTTGACGTAAGGTTGTTCAGATGGTAAGATTTGTAAAGAAGAAGTGATTAACACCTCCATCATGAAAATTACCTTCAGGGTACATGACCAAAACACATTATGCTTAATTTCTTATTCCTTTTAAGATGTTATATTGCACAGCTGATGAGAAAGTAATATTAGTGTTTTAATTAAGTTTTTAAATGTATCATTCAGTTAAATATATATATATATGTATTTTTTCTTGTTTTATTCTGTACATAATTGTGTACCAGTGGACATTCAGAATGTGATATCACATTGATTTATGAAAATGAAGTCATAGCTATAGTGTTGATTATATTTCCTATTTTGTTTTTAATTTTAAGTTGTTGATTGTTCCATTTAATTTATAATTCCACAAAACACTTGTAAGAGTACAAAACAGTACTTGTTTGCACTGTATCTTCAGATTCTCTAATAAGGGTTTAGTAAACTACCAACCAAAATTAAATCTGACACAGCCTTTGATTCTCCTTCAGTTTCCTGAGATTATGAGCAAATTTCCCATACTTATAATAACATTTATGAAATCAAAGGATTCTGGAATAACACAGTGAAAAATGGTCCTTGACTAAGACATATCTTAAAGGGTATCTTAGTGCTAAAAGATGACTACGTAAGCATGATGGTTTTTTACTCAAAATATCTATCCTCTATGTACATTAAGTTTCATATTTGGTACATTACAATGCATAATGTTTAGAGTCGCTTGTTTCTTTACAATATTTGCATTACAAATTCAACATTCATGTTATAACCATTATGATTCATCACTCCAGCCAACTAATGGCTGACCGTTTAGACAAAATAGGTTTTAGATTCAGTGACTCAGGAGGCATCTTTCAGTTTTATGTTGTTACATCTAACACTCAGGCACCAGCAGTGTACAAACAATAAGCAGTAACAACAGTAGCAGTTGATAGACCTGGAATAATCAGATCTTGTGTCATCAAAAGTACATAGTGGAACTGAGTGGGATTGTTTTACCAAGCAACACTGGCCAGCCAGAGCAATTGCAAAACCAAGAGATATTAAGCTGGGGATGGAAAGTTCATGTCACTGGGTCATCTGCAGCATTGATGTGGCCTTGCAAACACAGTGTGACTGAGGACAACTAAACATATGCAGAAGGCTAAGGCAGAAGAGGGGATGCAGTCATCTCTAGAAGGTATTTTGCAAAAAAAAAAAAAAAAAAAAAACAAACCCATTGAGGAAAGGAACTATGTAGTTTTGAAATGGATTAGTTGATTATATGGTATTATCCTTTTGTCCTTTTTTTTACTTTTCTTCTCTTTCTAATATAGCAATGTTTTATTAAGTAATTTTATTCCTTACTTTGGGCCAGAGAAAAAATAGCTTCTTGAATGCTCAGATCACTTAGTTTTATTTTCTGAAATATCTGTGGTGAGGACTTTAACCAGGGTTTATTAATGATATCTAGGGTTTAAGAAGACCATTGTTGCTGCCAATTACATCTTGACATAAAGGATATATCTGTGCATTTGTCATCTGAACTGTGATCACTTTCTGTAAGAGTCTACCTGAGCTGTAAAACAGTAGATTTTATCTAAGCAGTGTTGAGAAAAAGTTGTATTTTAACAGTTAATAGATTATTTGTAATGTATTTTTGTTAAACATCTATTTAAAATTAAATAAAATTATGAACAAAGTAAAATAAATCCAAAATAAGATAAATTTGTCAAAAATTTAAAATTTTAAGAGATAGATTAGCTGCAAAATTTTAGAGCTTACAGAGCAGAGATCAGTGTCTAAAGACTGCCTTCTCCAACACACTAAATTACAATGACCAGAAAAAAACAACCAAAATTTCTGATGAAAGTTAGTACTTTTAAAATAAGTTTTTATAAATAAATTGAAATACAGTAACATAATTTGACCTAACCCATTTAATCTACTGCATTTGTTTCCAGTTCCATTCAAATTTATAAATCTGTAACACAATTATAGACAATTGTTACAGTGCATAAAACAGTTTTGAAATTCAAACCATCATGTAAATCAACACATGCTGTTATGTATCTTTAAAGGCCCCATGTCCTTGACAAAAAAAAAAAACCTGCTGTTTCTAAATTTATGTAATTACTGAAGATGGAAGTGGAAATACACCTATCTTTCAAAGAGTTAAATAAATTACTTTTGTTATACTGTTATAAATTCAGTACCTTAAATAAGATATTTTGAAGTTTCAAAGTATTTTCTTTCACTATTTATAATTCCAAAGCTTGGTCATGTAGGTAACATAAAACAAAAGAAAAAAGTTAAATAAAATCTGAAAAATCAGCTATTAGCAATAGCTGAATTGTTATTGCTAGAAAAAGTTTCTAAAACCTCAAACTGTCAGAGAACTACTTCACAATTCTGTGTGTTTGCCAGAGAGACATACACTTTACACACTCTCTTTTTGCTTCATAATCCAGAACAGCAATGTCTTGCTCTGAAAAGATCTTGCTTTGAAATCAAATTACTTTCACTCACTTATGGGCCTGTTAACACTGCAACTTCATTTTAAAGCCTTAGTTCAACTGCTGTCCCAAATGCTTCGTATTGGATGAATTATTCCTTTAGACTTAATCTAATCGGTACACTGCATAGGGGATATCCAGACAGTGTCACTTAATGGTGGAGGGGGAAATCAATGATTACAATTAAGTGATGGGCAGTCTATCACTAATTTTTGAGCAATGTTTCAGTGTTTGATACACACCTGGATATCACATCACCATTGTTACTAACACTAAGTAGTAAACGACTTTTCTTGTAAATACATTTTAAAAATTTGTACCATTAAGTAACTACTTGTAAAAGTAAACAACTACTACAGCTGATTAAAAAAAAACCTCACAAAAAAACCCCAACAAAAGACAAAATCCTATCCTTGTTGGTTAAAAGTGTTAGGGTAAAAAACTCAAGTCAAACTGCTTAGTAAATAATGAAGAATCATAAAAGGAAAGCACACCTGCAGATTGCTTGTTTCTTTTCAAATTAAAAGCCTAATAAGCCCTTCAGATACAGTTGTCTTATCTTTCATGAGTGCAACTGGGAATTCTTACAGAAACATATACATAAAGGTGAAGACAACTGTTTTAACATTTATTAGTCAAAATTATAAATCTATAGTACCACTACCTAATGAACCAAAGTTTCTGTGATACCCAAGATGTACTATTCAGAACACAGCCCTTCTAAGGAAAATACTGGGGGAATTGGGAAGTGTTAAAAGTTTTAGGCAAAAGAATGATATTTTTTTTTCCAATTTTTGCTGAAATTGCAAGGATAATTGAGAAGAACACCGCACAAGTGATACATGGACTAAAGTTTGTGGTGAATTGAAGAAGGGTATACAGCTATACAGATATTCCCAGTACTGTACTTGTTGTTTGCTCCGTGGAGAATTACATTCTTCTCAGTTCAGTGGTTGTGAATTATGTCCTTTCTAATCTTATTAATTATGCTGTATTCATCACAGGCTGGAATGGGTAGGAAAAAACGTTTTCTACAGAAGAAATGCAGAAAAGATACAGCCTGAGGCAGAGAGCTAAAAACATTTCTGCAAATGGAGTCACATGACGCCATGTGTTTTCAGGTTGCTTAAGCTGTATGTATCAAAATATTAAGTATGAACTACTTGTTTTGCAGCATGCAAAGAATTCAAATAAAAGTCAACATCATTTTAGAGAAATTTTACTACATCTCTACCTATTAAGTGTTTTGTCATTAGTTCTGTAAAAATGTAAAGATTAACACTAAAGGCAACAGTGTCAGCAAAGTCAAACTGTTACGATGATTCTGTGCAAATTCAAATGACAAGGTAGTATTTTATAATATCTGTAAAATTTGCTCTTTATCTATAGTAATACTTTTTTTCTTGGCTGCATTGATTTTCTTTGCACTATACAATCTCTCTTAATGTGTTTCAGCTGAATGTATGAGTGACCAAAGAAAACATAAATCAAACTTCAATATAAATAACATCTTGAGCTACTTCGCAAGAATTTGATTAAAGGTCTCTTTGTATTAATATTGATTCATCCTCCAATAAGGAGATGATCCTATGTACTCTTCCTTGATTTAGTTGAGGCTATTGATATAAAACTAAAAACATGTAAAACCTGTGAAACATCCTTCTCCTCTGTGGTAGAGAGTGCACCATACCTGTGAATCCAGGGGGACAGAAACACCGATAGCCTCCAAGCCTGTTGATGCAGCTTCCTCCATGCAAGCAAGGCAAAGTTTCACACTCATTTACATCCATCTCACACAGAGACCCATAGTATCCAGGCGCACAACTACAGATGAATCTTCAGAAAAGGGCAAATCGGGTAAGTCAACAGAAGCAAACAATTTGACCTATTCCAATATTCTGAAGCTATATGTATGACCTGATGTCAAGCTGGTGTCCCTAATTATCAATCACATGAAAATAATTAAAGAAACTTTTCTTACTTTCATGTTTCTGCAGCAAGTAGAGTGATTCAGTCTTTTTTAAGTTAGTAGAAAAATTGTGCACAATAGTTTTATCTGAAGGTATAAGGAATGACTTAAGGGCTAATGCTCTTTTGACACAAAGCTCTTGTAGAGTGTTGCAGAACAAACACAAGATACAAGTTTTTCTCTTGCTTACACTTAACTTTTAGTAAATATTTGCATTAAAAAAAGTCATTGTTGGGAGCTGAAAAGAGATGTGGAAATCTAACTGAATATCATTTTTCCTCTATTTCACTCTTATTCTAAATTTTAAAAACAAAAAAAAAATGTGAAGAGGAAAAGAAGTTGTGCTGAAGACAGTTTCTCTTCTATTTTCCTCTCAGGCCATACAAGAAACAAACAGCTGTGTCAGTATCATTTGCCTACCTCATCGTACACAAAATCCTTGTCATATGTTGAAGGTCCTATTCAAACCTCACAGCAGCAAGCAGATTTTATATATAAGTAAATCAAGAAATTCCTTTTCATGTAGTAGTAACTAACCTGTTTACGAGATCCAGGCAAGTTCCATTGTTTTTGCAGGGTCTTGATAAGCATTCATTAATCTCCACTTCACATAGCGTCCCAGTAAAGCCATGTTGGCATGAGCACCTAGCGAAAAGGACGTCACTATATTACTTTTTAGTTTAATATAAAAAGATTCCAGAAAAATGGAGCAGATTTTGAGGGGTACAAATTAGGTAGTTCTAAAATTATATTTTTTTTTTCTGATCATTACAATATACTGTACTTTAATAAGCTTCACAAGTACAGTCACTGCAGCCCGGGAAATAAGAATTTTGACACTGTAAGTTGAAGCCCACAGGCTCTGTGCTGACCTCACTGTGCAAGGGCTCTGAACTTGCCTTGGCCTGAGCTGGTTTTCACTTGTTTTGACACCTGCCCTGGAGACAACTCACTGCTGCCTCTCATGCTTAACAAGAGAGAGAACAGCTAGATAATGGCAAGATTTCTTATATAACAATCATAACTACATTGTTCATGAAAATGTTTTCTATTAATTTCAACTCATCCCATTAGTATTACTGTAAATGGACTAATAACAACTGTTGGCTATATTTTTACTAGATTTTTAAGATTTTAATTAGCCCTACAATAGATTCTTGGGTCCACATGTATGGTGTACATGTACGTCTTTTTTACCAGAAAAAGATTAAGAGTTTAATGTAACAGTGTCAAACATATCACAAAAAAAAAGACAGATTACATCACTGAAGGACAGCAAATACAATACAGGCAAAGTACCAAAAGAATAGCTAGATTATAAACATCCATGTACTATACTGAGTATCCGTCTTTCAAACAGTTTTCCTCACCTGTAATGGTTAACCCCATCCACACAGAGACCTTCATTCTGGCATGGATCAGAGATGCACTCATCACTGTTAACCTCACAGTAAGTGCCTTCAAATCCTGAAACACAGATTATATTGAGTGAATGAGTGAATTCTACTACGTAATGTGAATATAAGGGTCACCAATACTCTGAGAGGTTTGGCTGTCTGAGCTCAGGACCGATTTAGACAATGCAACTGGCAGGCCTTAGAAACCTCAGCTGCCCTTGAAGTTGTTCAAGAAAGAGCTAAGAGAAGGATCAGTGGTGACTATCCCTTCTCTTGGGAGCATCTAAGCAGAGGCTCTTTGCACTTGGTGTCTGATTGACCTGTGTTGCAGCCACGCATATGCCTAGCCACATACCCTTTTATCTGGTTGCTGACTTTGGCCTTCAGACTAGCTCCCTGGCCAGACTGGCTTGACCCTGGACCTGCCCATTCTCTGTAGCCTTGACTGGTGACCTGGCATGTTATGCTGATCCTGGACACTATCATTAGCCCTGCTTGCCTCATTCAGATACTGTCAGACAGGATCCTTGACAGTGAGGTCCCTGCCCTGGCAGCCTTGTTAAGACTCCTGGCTTACCTTTGCTTCTGGATCAGCCAGCTCTCACTGCTCTCTGACTCTAAGATCAGGGGCAACAAGTGGATGCAATCCTAAAAGAACTTCCTCCAATTATTTTTGTTCCTTAGCTTCAAAGAGTTCATTTCTGGAGAGTATAAGAAGTCTTAACATACTTTAATGAACTTGAGAGAACAGATTTGGATGGAGCACTTGGCTCCATACTGGGGAAATGCAACCCATTTTAAAGGACTGAAAAGGCTTTCTTGAAGAGAGTGGGACAATATCAGAAACTAAAAGCTAATTCAATAAGTAATATATTACAGAAAATAATGGAAGTCAGAGAGACCACATTTATTCAAGGCAGTCAGCAGATGAGAAAAACCATGTGACTACTTTTAATATTTAAATGACGAAAAAATGTGATCAAGGTCTTATGTGCGGAGTACATTACTTACACAATACATTTCATTTACCTGTGTAAATATCCCAGACATTTGCTAAAGATAAATAAGAAATTTTTCAGTGATATAATAGAATCATAGAATCATAGAATGGTTAGAGTTGGAAGGGATCTTCAAAAGTCATCTAGTCCAATCCCCCTGCAAGGAGCAGGGACATCCCCGACTAGATCAGGCTGCTCAGAGCCTCTCCTAGTTTTGCAGCATGCTATACCTTACAACGGTCACATAAATAAATGTTATGCTAAATACATAGCTGTGTTAAAATTATATACAGTGGATAAACTATAGCTACTTAGTTCAATTTTGCACAAATTGAATATGTACGTTTCAACTGAAGTAGTAATTAAACCATTACAATGAACAAAAATTTTCACTGTAGCGACTATAATACACATGATCCCTGATAGCAGACTAAGCAGTGTTTATGATGTTCATTGAAGTGCTTTTGAACATCATTTAGATAAAAAAAAATTAAATTAAAACAACTACAAAAATAGCCATTGAAATTCAGTGTATATTATTATAAATATGATGAAGGCTTTACTGAATTCTCTATTAATTTAAATACTGAAACAAGGATAGTAATGACTTTTAGTGTTATATTAGGTACTTGTGGGTTTCAAAGTACTTCATGAAAGTGGTGAAATTATGAAAGATCACAGTAAGGATACTACAGCTTACTTTTATCTAGAGAAAATCATTACTGGAAAAATTAAGTGGCTTGGTCAGAGTTGTAGGGAAAGCTGTAGAGAGAAATCTCTGCTGGCACTCAATGTATGATCAGCCCACATAAAGCATTTGGTATTTTCTTCTTGTCAGGATTTTTTTCTGTTCAACAACTTTCCTGGCTAGACCTGACTAAAACAAGTCCTGAATATTTGCTGAAGGTTTCACAGCAGTGTCTGCCACAAAATTGGAAAATAAACCCTGGAATGTATCTCAAACTAACCCTTCAATTATAACCGCTTATACTTTCATTATGTTATTCTTTTTTTTTCCAGAAATATTTTGAGAATGAAATGATACCCTCACTTATTTCCTATTTGTATGATGCTTCACAAAAACTTTGTAGAAGAATTGCCATAGTAGGGGACATTAATTCTCTGTCCCAGTGTACTGCTTTGAAGTAGTTCCCTCAGCATAGGCAACCTTGTTATATTCTGAACGGTTTATTTGCAAATGTGCCAGAACCAGAGCAAATTATCCAAATACTTTATCTGTTGCATGTGTATTCTGTATCTTAATACTGCAACTTGAGCCTTCATCTATATTTCCCTGAAGCTTGATTACAAAAAAAAAAAGAAAGGTAAAAGGACTATAACTTGGGCTGTGGTATGCTAGTTCAATGTTCAGTACTAGACCTGGTTACATCAAATGTGGCAGTAGTCACTGACACACACACACAAAATGATCAGGAGTTGTTCTTTTAATACATGCCACCCAAGTGCCACTGAATAAGACCAGAAAAGATGGTAACATGTTTCTCTAACTCCAGTTTGATTAAGAAATTGGAGAGCATACTGAATATAAGAGACCAGGACCACAAGGCCATTTGTAGCCAACTTCCTAATCTCTGACTTCTAATCTGTTTGTAATGTTTGACATTTCTGAACCTAAATTTTGTTACAGAGTAGAAGGCTATCTCAACGGGGAGGGGAAATGAGACTTCACTGAAAGAAAGAAAAAGTACATGAAAGAAAAAGTAAACCTGTTTAATATTATAAATACCTCAAAGATATACAGACAGATTTTAGTTTTATAAGGTAATCAGAAAAGAGTGCGAAGCTAACACAAAGTAAAACTTTAAAAAATACTAATAGAACTTATATAGAATAGCTTCTTATCCTTTTGTGATACTATATAACATTTGAGCTAGTATCTTTAAAAAAAAACAACCAAACCACAGTCGTCAGATTAAAATATATAAAAAGGAAAATGAAGGGCATTAATCATTCTGCTTCTACCTGTCGTCCCCACTTGGTTATGGACGTTTCATAGTCTTTTTGAAGTAAATAGTACTGAAGAGAATAAATAAAGTATCATTCAGACACATTTTTGATTGCATATTACACATTTTTCCAGCCCATAGCAAAATACAGCTACTTTGAAAAGACGTAAGTAAACATACAGCAGGCAGGCTACCATATCTATTATTCCTACAAATGGAGAAAAATATCATTTTCATCACAAAATTCTACTGGCTGTCTACTACATTATGAAATAAGCAATCTATGCTTTAAGGAAAGAATTACCTTAGCAGTTTATTTACATAGTACTAGGAGATACCTCATGCGTCTAACGTGTATCGACTTAAGTGATTCTTGTATTTTACATGATAGTTAAGGACAATTTAAAGGATAATGTAATACATTAGGTTACATTGTATAAGTTATATCTGCTGCCACACATAGCTGTGATCTTCTGGGATACTTAAACTACAATGAATGTATAGATGCAATTTTTACAGTAATGTACACATATTTCCAAATTATGCCATGTGTTGCAAGAGGAAAGAAAAAAAGACAATGAGACGAAACTGATTTAATATGTTTAACACGTCAGATATACTACTGAAACAGATATTTTTCAGTTGCAAAGAAATTTGCATTATGTAAAAAAGCATTCACTTAATGCAGCCAACAAAACAATTTGTAGTTTATATTGTGAATACAATTAATTTGTTTGAATTACAAAACACACTCATTTTTATTTTAAGCAAACTATTTTGTAAAATGGTACACTACTGGAAAGCCTGAAAATATGCACAGTGCTGTAATGTATTGTTACTGTAGCAATATTTAGTAGTACGTGTAGGAAAGTAATACACACGTTCAAATGCAAGTACTTGTTGCCTGATTAGCTACTGCTAATCAGTCAAACTTAAGAATCAAGCTGTAAATCAACAGCACATGTAAGTGATTTGATGTAGCTCTCCAGCCATATATTCTACAATGTAGCTTTTCCACATGTCAAACATGAGTGACAGATTAAAATTGCCATTTTTTTACATTAGTGCTTTTTATGTGGAAAAACTGAGTTTTCTGAACTCAGCTCAAAAAATTCGGAACTTCTAAATGCAAAGATGCATTTAATCAATGTGGAAGAGCAAATGGCACACACTGTTACTCATGAATAAAGAATTCCATCAGATACATGCTCAAAATTTCCAGTATTGAATTCAAGACACAAGTGGCTTATTCTTTTTCTAGGTGGCCAATATAAAGCCTAGACAAATGTCATTATAAAGGCTGACAAACAAACAAATGTTTTTTATTTGTCAAACATCTTTTACAGTATTTTTCCCACTATATTAGAGAAGCTGAATATGTAAACAAAATCTCACTGGTATTACTGCTTATCCACTGTTTTCTTTTAAATCATAGTAGACAGTACTTAATTTAAAACATTTATTTGTCATGTTAGGGAAAAGGTATAGAGCTTTTTGAGGAAGCAAAATGTATCTCCGCAACGTCAACAGTTCATAGCAACAGAGAGCAATTCCAAGACTTTCAGAAATTAATGGAGATTAAAAACAATTGAAAATCATTGCAATTTTTTGTGTTAGACAATTTACTTTTATTTCTGTATATTTCTAACAGTTCAGACAGTATGAAAGTGACTTTAATAATATGAGGTCTAAAAACACCTATGTTCTATGGAGAAGGTCACAAAAGCAGCTCATCTAACCTCAAGCCCTACTTTTATCATACTTAACATTAGCACTAGTGAGTATGACAGTATGCTCAAATTTGCTTGCAGTTCACGTGCAGGCAGAATGATACATTTATTTTAATTTACAGAAATTCCAACATCCTGTGGTAGTTCTGCCGCCAATGGATGAAGCATTGAATGCTGTTTTTTAAGATGGGGCAGATCCTATTGTTCCTTCTTTTTCTCTGACACATGCGAAACAGCTACTGCATGTCTCAACTCTGTCTACAAGACTTCTGTGAGCTGCGAAGTGTAGGAATATACAGACTATAGAAGCTACACATCCGCTGTTATCATTATGGTCATTATGGTCTATTACAGAGAAATAATACAGAATTTACCTCTGCAGGAAACACAGAGGACTAACAGGATTCTTTCCCCATAAGTCTCTACTGTTTTACCCATCGGCACAGTGTCATGGATTATGTTTGTCTCCTTACTGTGAACCATTTACAAACCAATGCTTCCAGCAGCAGAGATACCACAATAGCCCATAATCATTAGTATAGATATTTAGGTTACTAAGTATAACATAGGTAGGTATACATACCAAAATCAAAGGTGTGTGAAATGTTAGACACGGTAAAAAGGCTATTTCCCTTTGTGAATTATGTATATAGGTGTCTGGAAAAAAACCTGGCACTGAAGGTCTCAGAAATCCGACAATGGCAACCTCCACTTTATGTAACTTCTGTTCTTTAGCATCTGCTTATTAGTTCTGCTTGATATTATAAATTTTGTGCATCATGATAATTTTCACTCAGTCTTATTTGAGACATGAGCTGAAAAATATTTTGCCTCAGTTCAAATTTCTAGCTGTAAGATGCTATGGAACAAACAAAAATAATCACTAGCATGCTAGGATAAAGAGTATTAAAAAATAAGGTGTCACAGGAAAGAGTTATTGA
Organism: Chlamydotis macqueenii; assembly: GCF_036417535.1. Lineage (NCBI taxonomy): Eukaryota > Metazoa > Chordata > Aves > Otidiformes > Otididae > Chlamydotis > Chlamydotis macqueenii. Next base: position 29,365,550 of record NC_141558.1, read on the forward strand.
CAGCAGTCTGATAAAAGGGGTGAGAAAGTCCTGGAAAGAACTGTTTAAAACAAAGACTTCAGAAATCACCTTGAAGCATGAAGAAAGTAACCATAAAGTCTTTCTTTTGGAAAGAGTACTCGGAAGATAATGAAAAAATAGGATGGCTAATCCCAGTACAAAGTGTAGCTATTGTTTCTCCTTAGAGATGACACAGTAGTCTCCTTAGATCTTATTGACACCTTTCCCTAGAACAAGACACATAATTTCCCTACACCCTAAAACTGGTAGATGTAACTTTACAACCCATGCAATTTCTCTTGCATAAACCAGTTTTTCAACTTCTCAGCTTCTAGCTTTATATCTCTAAAGATACTATAAGCACAAATACGATGACAAAGCTTTTGACTACATATGTCCTATAATGTAACATTTGTTTTACTCCTCTCTAAAATAGTATGCATCCCAGAACTACGTAGATTAAAAAAAATCTCTACAGAAATAACAATCCAGGCAATAGTCAATTGGTAAGGAATTCAGCCCATCTACAATCAGAACAAATTTTCCTAAGTTGCCTATGTAGTCAGCAGAATGACATAAATATTTCTACAGCATCAGCCGTTTGACTTCTGCATGTCTGCTTTTGGGTGAAATGAATTACCTCAGAAAACTGCCTTTTTCTCTTAATTGTCTGTAAATGGAGCACAGGGGTCATCCTTAATATACACCTGTACATATATGCCCTCAGTGTAATATTGTGAATATTTACATCTGGTTAAATTAATCCAGACTTTCTGGTGTATTTGTTTCAATAACAAATACATTATTTCATTGATTTTGTTTCCCTTCTGAGTTTCCTAACTCATTAAAATGCTACAGATCTAACACAAATGCTGACCAAATAACTCGTATTTTTGAACAGGGCAGCTAAAGCTTTGCTATGAACACTCTCTATAGATGGAATATATAATGTATTTACATACATTTCTTGAGAATTTTCCCATCATAAGCTAAAGGTAAGCAGAATATTGCTTCTGTTGTAATAAGGAGACTACATAAGCATCCTGAGCTGAGGATATTACTTGGACTAAGGAATTTTAAAGAAAGAGATTGATTTCTACCTTCTATTATAAGTAGGAATTCAAAAAACCCTCTGAACTCAACAACCTTGTCCGTCCCTTCCTGTCTTTGTGAGCAACAACTCTACAACTCTATCTGCTGTTCCTACTAACCTTGCCTTGCTTTAGCTCCTAGATATATCTACTAATAAATCTCTCAAAAGAATAAATCACTGTTAACAAAGTCTTTTATCAGAAAACACTAGATGTTTTCTGGTCCACGGTTTCTGTTGGCAAATAATGTTGTGCCTTTTTAATTCTCTGTAATATTTACGTGCTTTTTTCCCCCCCGAGATTTCACATTTCTCCCTGATAACTGTTACCTTTTGTGTCTCATTTCAACACTAATTAGGCCTGTTGTTGTTCAACAGTCCCAGCCAGAGAGCTGATCTTGTGCTCTGTAGTTGCATGCCCTCTCATAGTTTTCCTTCATTTTGAATATATCTTTTTCAGTAATTTGTTCTTTCTTGGAACAAAACTGTTCTCAGAAGCCTGCACTATTTTTACTAAACCGTCCTGTCTTCCCTTTCGGTTGCTTTTATGGTTGGCATTATCTAGAATAGCATGGTCTAATGTTCATCCTCTAGTTTATTTAGCCTTCAGTTCACTTATGTATGCAATTGAATCACTCTTTGGATCTTTTGCATGTAGACCTTCTGGGGAATTTATAAACAGTGGCCCAGGCTCAGCTACAAATGTTTCAACATTATTCACATTCTATAGTTTTTCTCATGTCTCCTACCCTCTTCTTCTGTCACACTACATTTTCATTTCTATTATTAAGATGAATTCTGAGAATGGAATTCTTTAAGAACAGAACATGCTGATAAATTAAGCAATAAAACATTCTACTATTTGCCGTAAGTTGTCCTTTCCACCTCTGTTTCATCCGCATTTGAGATGTAGCATTTCAGGAGAAACTAATGGTAGGATTCAATGCTGGGTATACCCGTAACAGCTCAAAAAGCCATCCCCTACAAATTGCCTTGATCAAATCATTGCTTGTTGATTACTGGCAAAGTATGTAAGAGGAGGTGCTTTATGTACGCTTCCTGTGAAACTTGGTCTACTGCAGTGATTCCTAAACTTTTGCAATAACTGCCTACCACACAACATTCTTGTAACCATAGAAATACCAACATACAATTGTAGAGATCACAGTTTTTTAAACTGTCTAATCTGCTTGTGTGGACAACTGAACTTGAACTCGTGGTCTAACGCTGTTCCATAATCTACAATATGAGAGGCCAATTTTGTGTCACGAATATTATAACCTAACTCCTTGCAGGAAGCAAACCTCTACAGCTAGGGCAGACACCTCAAAAGGAAGTTTTACATTTTTATTATTTATAGAATTTTAAAAATCTTTAAAGCAAAAACAGACAACTGTAATAAGAACAAAGATGTGTAGCTTTGCTTTATACTACCACTAATCGTTACCCCTACCAATTTGCTGTAATAATTCTATCCCAGGCTAACATCTTACACCAAGTTTGATTGTGCCCATTTCACACTCTGTCAGCATTTGTCTTCTCTGCCCTAGTACGGCACCTCAATCTGAGCTCCCTGTAGGCAGCGGATATTCTCATTTTCTTCTAAGCAAGTACCACAGTCAATAGCATGATTTGTGGCCCTATTGTACCCATCTCAGATATGGTTTTCTAAAGATAATCTTTAGAATTTGGTAAGCACAGCTACATTTTGTGACTCTTGCTAAACCAGTTTCATACTTTATAATGACTGGATTGTTAACTACTGGTAAATTCTTCAATCAACATGCCATTTGGTGCTAAGTCAGGTACTGTGGAGTAATCTGGCTATGGCAGTGTGATTGCCCTTTGTGAACAGATCTGTAATCATGACAGGTTTATTGGGAGAGAAAGGCAGGCAGACAAAAATAGGAGACAACTGCAGGAACAGATTTCCATAAAAGTGTTTCTATTAAATTTCTGTATTTTATGGTCTCTCCTTTTTTGATGAGTCCTGAATAAATGGTTGCATTCTTCTTAGCATGAATGATTAACACATTTCATGAATTATGCCTTTTACCCCTTTTCGAAACTGAAATATTTTCCACTTTCCAAGATTTGTTAGCAATGCATGTTACTGATTCACATAATTCCCCTGCAAGTTCCCTGAAGGTTCCTAGCTGCAAGCTTCAAGAATTCTTGAAGATTCCATCAAAATTCCTTGAGAATCATAACTGCAAGGTGTTTGAATTCTTGAGAAATTATGCACAAAAATATTTTGAAAAGAAGACTTTTCTGAGGAATGTTAAGAAAAGATTTGAACTACATGTACCTCTACAGATAATTTCTGAGAAAGGTTTCAGAATCAATACATTGTCCTAAAAGTTGTTTTTAAAAAGCAGCTTTTCAAAAAGCTGCTTCAATTAGCAACTTGAATACCTCCTCAGTGACTTTTTTTAAACTCAGTAAATTGTGGTAACCTTTACCTTAATAGTAAAAAACTCAAGCTCTAAATACTGCTGACTTCTACATATTATCTCTGTATCTTTGCAGCTCAGTGAACAATGAGTAATACTACTGTAGTGTTACACTGCAATTAATATATTTGCCATCCTTGGTCCTTACAACATCCCTAGAACCCCACCATTTAGAGGTATAAAAGTAAAAACTTCAAAATCCTGCCTAAATTTCAAACTCAGTAATTGTACTCTCCCTATTTAAATTTTCACTACAGTTTTAATTAGTTAATGTATTCTTCAATTCCTGTACAGAATGGCATAGTGATGTTCTGCACAGTTAAACTAGTGCTTTGTTTCACCTTAGCAGTTCTTGTACATCGAGGGAAAGATCATGTCTTTTAAGCCACAGCCCAGGAAAGCTGTCAGCACCTGTTGTGATTTTGCTTGTTGTGCATACGAAGAGCGATCAGCTCTATCCACTAGGCAGGGGAAGATTACTCCCTTGATGTGCCAGGCCTTCCTGATAGCTCAGTGGGAAGAGGAACCATTTCCAACTTGCTCCAACTTTTGCACATTTAACAATTTGCATACATTTTGTCTATTTCTGCCTGTCTGTTATCTCAATTTAGTCTGTCAGCCCTGCTGGCCAGATGCATGTTTATGTCTATGTTGTAACAATTGACTCAGAAATAGTAATTCTGGGTGCTGGAATCTAAACAGCCACAGATTTAATAAGTACTATAATATAAGGAATTAATAGTAGGCAAACTGACAGCTATCTTACCAGTTTTTTAACATAACTGATAGACCTGCTGTAATTCATAAAGGTTTTATGTGCTCTGAAAGATGTACATTGTTACTTTCACTGAAGATAGCATTAAATTCAACACATATTTGCAACTTTTCTGCAGCACAACAGACAAAAGATTAACTATACCAGTTCTTACCTGTTTTGCAAATACACATTGGCTTTCCGTCGGCTTGTGCCAAGCAGGTTGAATTGTTCAGGCATGGATTGTAAGGCAGCTCACATGGACTGAAGCGCTGATGGCAGAAGTCACCAGTATAAAATGGAGGACAAATGCACACAAACTGTCCCTGCTTCACAGATTCATAACAGGTGGCTCCATTCAAGCATGGTTCAGAATCACATTCATTTATATCTTCACTGCAGTCTGGCCCTGTCCACCCTGCTGTACATGTGCATCTGGAGAAAAAAAAAAAAAAAAAAAAGTTGATGTGGTGGGAAAATAAAAATCAACAACTTAGTACCATCAGTTCCAACTATTAAAAAAAAAAATCAAGATTCTTTCTCTGTGCATAGCTTTTTTTCCTGCCAACTCTATCAGCTTGCACTATGAATAAAAGTAAGTAATTCAGATTCTTCTCCCACAATTTATTTGGACAAAAGCAAAATGACTTATTCTAAATCACAGGCTTTATCCACTTGGAGAACCACCTGATTTAGTTAATGCTGAGAGAATAATCTGTGGATCTTCTTTAAGCTGAAACACCACCACAAATCATCAAATGGGGAATGTAAGTTTCTTCAGGCTTTCAGATTAGAAACATATCTTTTCATATGTGTGAAACTACTAAGTAGATACTTCAGTGTTTGGGATGAAATGCATCAGGTAGCATTCAGTACACTTTTAAGAAAGAAGGCAGGAGGTCAAAGGCACTATAAATGATAGAATAATCCTCTTCTCATTATGTTCTGCCTCTTTTTTTGTATGTTCTTGTGAAGACCTGTTATCGACAACAGAGAATACAATACCTGGACCAAAATCTGCATTACATCTGACTGTAAAGAATCTGTCTTCATGAATTAGATAAATATGTTTTATTTACAAAATGAATATGATTATAAGGTTCTGAAAATTCAAAGACAACAATTAGCTAATTATTTCCAAGTTTGTAGAGAAAATTTCCTCATTAGCTGCAATAACAGAAGGCTCTATGTGCCTCAAAAGGCATACACTCTTGTAACTTTCACCTAAAATAGAACTAAATTCAACATGCATTTGCCACTATTTTGCAGGGCAACAGGCAACACGAAAGATAACTATCCAGCTCTTATCTGTTTTGATTTATACTGATTTCAAGCATTACACCCATTCAAATACAGCTGTATAGTTCTGAGTTGATAAAAAGAATTGTTCTTACATAACAAATAGGTCATTCAATGGAGAATCAATTCAGCAGTTCTAACTATATGGCACAGGTATTGCTCGCCAACACAAAAGACAAACTTGGCCCCTTTAAAACAAAAACAGTGTTTTCTTTGGAATTCTTAATATTTTATGCGATGGGTTTCTGGGGTATAATTTCCATGACACACTAAATGAAATGAATATTACTAAGGAACTTTATCTTTTTAAAGTCCTGAGTATTTTTGCAATAAGGATTAAAAACTCAGGTTACTGTATGTTCTTCATGGGAAGAAAAATAGTTGCAACTATCAAAAGGCATTCAGGCATTCATAAAGTTACTATGACAAAAAATCACATTTCAGAACTCATTTACCAGATACAGCACCCAAATCACATTTTTGTAAATGTAGTTACAAATAAATATGTTTTGTTACTCTGTGTTTATGTACAACAAACATATCTGCTTTTGCTTTACATGGTAGCATCAATCTGGTATCTGGAGGCAATACCCACTGAATAACAGTGCACCCACTACTCAGTACTATGTTTAATTTTCTCCTAAGTAGTCAATCTATAAAACTAAAAGCCTCTGTTGCAAATTAAGTACCTCCAAATCACTGATACCGGACATAGTAGAACACTCTGTCCCAATAGATCAGAAACAGTATTTTAGATGTTAATTGTTTTACAGCTGCTCATTTTTTTCTTGACTTTATTTATGAAGTTCTGAATAAATTACTACCAAGGAACTACTACAAAGTGGTATGTAGTACCTTGTCTATATGCTTCATTTCTAGCTTGGAAAGCTCACTAAATGGAGAGGCATTCACTTCATATTAGAAGAATGGGTTCAATTCTTACCTAGTCCAAGTGTTACATGTGTAACTGAGGTACAGAGGAGCAAACAAAGCATTTTCAATTCCCTTCTTTTCCCCAGTGGGTTTCATAACTGCCTTTGAGTTATCAAAACTATTCTGTATGGCCACAGGGAATGTTATGACGGATGGAGATCACTGAAACACAGCAATTACCTACACGACACAACTAGTCAATCTTATGCTGTCTTCATGCCAGCTACCAACTGAGATGTGAAAGTCAATATCAATGCAAAGGAGACATTAACGTAATCTTATTGTACTCTTACATTTTGTCTCAATGAGAACTGTTATGTAAACACAGTAAACAGGTGGTAGGAGTATTAAAAGTACAGAATACAGAGCACAGTTTTTTCTATGTGGACTATCAATTAAGCTTCTACAGCTGATATTCTTGTAAATTATATTATCAAAACGTAAAAACCCAAACAAACTGTCTTTTCCAAAATGACCTTTTCATTCACTACCATGAAGGATATGCTCAACCCCTTGACCAGACTGTGGTGATTTGGTGCAGCTTCCGGAGGAGGTGAAGGCCAGAGCTGTAGCCGAGCCAAGAACTCCTCTAGTTTCAACCTGTTCTCTGAAAACCCACAAAGAAGCCGAGTGACACAGTGAGCATCAAGGTATATGAGCTTGGAACATCAATCATACGATTAACGCATGAATAGCTTGTGGGTTTTTCAAGATTCATTTATCAAGGAACGAAGAAAGTTGTGGGTACAAGGAACTCCATACATACCTTTCCATCACACTTAATTTGACTACAAGACAACCACTTTAAATATGACAACCTAAGTAAGCCTTCTTTGACCTCTCCCTGTTAGGCAGCGTGGGTGCAAAACAGTGATCTCCCATTGAGTTGGACACCTCTCAAGGTTGCTTCTTAAGGCAGAGACCTTTATCTACGACAGATCTTTGGTAAGTGACTGATGGCATGCTGACTTAATACTAATGAAAGATTACTAATCCATGTAACTACTCAATATTAATTATTATAAACTTTGTATAGATAATTATATTAGACATAAACCACTGCCTAAGTCTGAGACTAAGATTGGACCTAGCCACACCTAGGCTCCATAAGGAGTTTAGAAAGCAAGAGGGTCCACTATGAACCTCATGACTCAACAGAAGGGTCTTCCTCACCCTTTTGTGTCTCTGGTCTGTGTCAATCATTCGAAATTGATTCTAACTCAATTTTCCCTTGCATGTTTCTTCCATGTAGTAATTAATAAGGTGAATCTTCCCACTAAACTTACTGAACTTTGGTAACCCACTGTTAAACTTCATTAAATTCCCTCAAATTCATTTAACTCTGTCAAATTATTGTTTTACTCAACACAACATGTTGCTGCTTCTCTCTTTTGAAAGAGTTCTGCAAGAACTACATTAGAAAAATCAAGATCATTTCTAGGATCTTCCAGCAAAAAAGAAAAAAAACCAAACATGTTTTTATGAGATGACAAAAAGGTAAGACAATCATTGCATGTCTGCATGCAATGACTTCTTTCTGTTCTTTTACCAACTTAGTAAACTCACATAAAATGTTCTAATACTCCTAGCAAAATACGGTTAAAGTTTTCATATACCTTCTAAAGAAAAAAAATGTAAATACGGCAGATGTTCTGTATGCAACTTTGTGTTTATTCATAAATCATTTAGATATTACATAAACTTTTTTGAATTTATTTGCCAATATTTGGTGTTTAAATAATGTCAAATTTTATAAAAGCAATCTAAAAATGAAAGATATATAAAAATTATCATATTAGTTAAATATATTAATAAAAATCTCTGTGAGCATGAAAGTTTTAGACTGCGTAAGTCTAAAATACGCATATTTAGTCTAAAGCTTATACAAATCTAAATAAATATAAATCTTACTTTAGGCATCTGCAACAATGTTATCATCACTAAACTCATAAAATTAAAAGAAACAATACAGGAAATGCGCTGAGCTCCAGAAAGATAATTAAATGGAAAACATCTTTTACATTTTCTCTTGAGAACAAACAAAACTGCTATCTTTATTCACACATAGTTGTGAATTCTGAAGTTGAAGTTTTTACAAGGCCTTTCTTATCAGAATTTTGGCATTTATGAAAAAACTGCAAAACTACAAAAATTAAAACAGCCAATCTCTAAATAAGGCATATCATATATTTCCAGATTAACTATGAAAGCATTTGACTTACATTACATAATTAAGCAAACGGCATCTTATGCTTTCACACCTTAATTACATGTTTTTGTAACTTTTAGGAACAGCAACGAGAAGATAGCCCATCAGAAATATAAAAAATAGTCATATCCCACTCTTTCTGTTCTATAATTTACAAATAGTTGTGATAAAAACCTTGGGGGGGGGAATAAAAGCCAAAAATGTTACTTTATGTTGAAAATAATCTGACAGGCTGTTGAAATTATATTTTAAAGAATAAAAGCTCTGTCGTAGTCCAGCCCCGATCGGGACCAGACTACACAGTCTCTCTCTCACTCCCCCCCACCCTCCGAAAGAATAGGGAGAGATAATGTAAGAAAAAATGGCTCGAGATTTGAGATAAGGACAGGGTATGTAAAGAAAAAGTATGCCAGAAAAGGAAGATTAAAGAAAATATATCCCTGCAATAAATAAGACACGAGAACTAGTAACAACTGACACAGAGAAGGCTGAGGTACGAGGTACCGAATAGCAATTATTTTTTGCCTCAGTTTTTGACATTAATCTCTCTTCCCACATCTCTAAAGCCTCTGAACCTCACGGCAGGGACTGGGGGAATGAAGTCCCTCCAATTCTAGAAGGTCAGGTTTGAGACCATCTGAGAAACTTGAGCATATGTAAGTCCATGGGACTCAATGAGATGCGTTCCAGGGTCCTGAGGGAATTGGCTAATTTCCAAGCCACTCTCCATCACAGCTGAAGACTCGTGGCAGTGAGGCAAAGTGCCCAGTGACCAGAAAAAGGAAAATGTCATGCCCATTTTTAAAGAGTAAAAGAGAGGACTCTGGGAACTACTACCCAGTGAGCCTCACCTCTGTGCGTGAGAAGATCATGGAGCAGATCCTCCTGCAAGCTATGTCAAAACATATGGAAGACAGGCAGGTGATTAGAAACAGCCAGCATGGCTTCACCAAGGGCAAATTATGCTTGACTAACCCAGTGGCCCTCTACTGACTGCACCAGTGGACAAGGGTCATCTACCTTGACATGCGTAAGACTTTGATACAGTCCTGCACAACATTCTTGCTGCTAAATTTGAGAGATATGGGTTTGATGGATGGACAGCTAGATGGATAAGGAACTGGATGGATGGCTGTGTCCAGAGACTTATAGCCAATGGCTAAATGTCCACATGGACATCAGTAACAAGGGGTGTCCATCAGTGGTCCGTACTGGGACTGATACTGTTCAGTATCTTCATCATTGACATAGACAGTGGGATTGAGTGTACCCTCAGCAAGTTTGCAGATGACACCAAGCTGAGTGATGCAGTTGATACACTTGAAGGAAGAGATGCCATCCAGAGGCACCCTGACAGGCTTTAGAAGGACGAAACTAGTTGCTTAATCTGTTCCACATTGCAAAAGTAGTATTAGTTTTTGTTCTGCTCTTTTTTTACACAGTCCTAACATGGGACATATATAGTATTTTTTATGAATAGTAGCAATGGGGTAGAATTTTTAAACGACTGAGGTAAAATCATAAAAAATAATAATGGCAGAGACTAAAATTCCTATTTCTTTTATTGCTGTATTTAAGAAGGCAGGACCAATTAACTCCTGAAATAAAATGCTGTGTTATAAACTTGCTCCCTCATTGCCCTTTTCTGAGGTGCCAGAAAACTTTTGGTTAATGTGAATAACACGAAGATCTTTTCCACACTAGTGCTTTCTACTTCAAGCTCCTGAACTAAATCATACAGTTCAGTGCCAGTGTACAACCAATCCCCAAGGTCCACCTGATTGTTGTAAGGAGTGCTGGGCACTGTGAAAGTACTGCAGTATCCCAAAGTCTCACCTCTGCACCTGGCAAGATCATGGAGCAGATCTTCCTAAAGGCACATGGAAAATAAGGAGGTGACTGGTGACAAGTCAATACAGCTTCACAAAGGGCAAATCATGCCTGACAAATCTGGTAGCCTTCTATGACAGTGTTACACTGGTGGTGGATATGAGAAGAGCAACTGATATCATCTACCTGGACTTGTACACAGCACTTGACACTGTCCCATATGACATCCTTACTCTAAGCTGGCGAGACATGGATTTGATGGACAGATCACTCGGTGGATAAGGAATTGGCTGGATGGCCACACTCAGAGAGTTGCAGTTAACAGCTCAATGTCCAAGTGAAGATCGGTGACCAGTGGTATTCCTCAGGGGTCAGTATTGGGACAAGAGCTCTTTAACATCTTTGTTGGCAACATGGACAGTGGGACAGAGTGCACCCTCAGCAAGTTTGTCCACCACACCAAGCTGTGTGGTGCAATCAAAACACTGGAGGGGAGGGCTGCCATCCAGAGGGACCTTGACAGGCTGGAGAAGTGTGCCCGTGCCAATCTCATGAAGTTCGACAAGGCCAAGTGCAAGATTCTGCACATGGGTCGGGGCAACCCCAAGCACAAATACAGGCTGGGCAGAGAATGGATTGAGAGCAGCCCTGAGGAGAAGGACTTAAGGGTGCTAGTGGACAAGAAGCTCAACATGAGCAGGCAATGTGTGCTTGCAGGCCCAGAAAGCCAACTGCATCCTGGGCTGCATCAACAGGAGCATGGCCAGCAGGTTGAGGGAGGTGATAATCCTTCTTTACTCTGTTCTTTTGAGACCCCACCTGCAGTACTGCATCCAGCTTCAGAGCTCCCAACACAAGAAGGATGTGGACCTCTTTGAGTGAGTCCAGAGGAGGGCCATGAAAATGATCAGAGGGCTGGAGTATCCTTCCTGTGAAGAAACACTGAGAGTCGGGGCTGTTTAGCCTGGAGAAGAAAGGCTCTGGGGAGACGTTACAGGGGTCTTGCAGTACCTCAAGGGGGCTTATAGGAAAGACCAGGAGAAACTTTTTAGCAGAGTCTGTTGTGATAGGACAAGGGGTAATGGTTTTAAAATAGAAAGGGGCAGATATAAACTAGGTATAAGGAAAACATGTTTTACAATGAGGGTGGCGGCACACTGGAACAGGTTACCCAGAGAGGTGGTAGATGCCCCATCCCTGGAACCATTCAAGGACAGGTTGGATGGGGCTCTGAGCAACCTGATCTGGTTGGAGATGTCCCTGCTCCTTGCAGGGGGGTTGGACTAGATGACCTTTAAAGGTCCCTTCTAACCCAAACTGTTCTATGATTCCATCTCTTTATTGCATGCCTAATTATTCTAAGTGTCTGAGAAGTCTGCATCATGGAGTGCAAAATACAGGTAGTAGTACGATGACTAATAATACAGTGCATGAACTGTAAATGTAACGGTCATTCCTGCAATCACACCTCAGAAATAAAATTAATCTGTAAAGAATGTTACAGTAAAATCTACACTGAGCATGTCTTAAGATACTTGGTTAAACTGGCTGAAACAACTTTCACTCTTCTCCTCTGTTCATATGCTGCATGAAGATTGTCAAATGCTATGCAAGTTAACACGTTTCTTAAGTTAACACTACTACCTGTAAAACAATCTATTACTTAATTTGAATATATTGCTATTTACATAATTGACGCTTTCTGTATTGTCTATTCATTAACAACAAAGTGAAAGCACTGAATGACTATAAACAGAAGTTTGATCCCAACAGCCATTGCTAATATCTAAAGGGAACAATATATGGTCAGTGTTTGTCCCTTAGTTCAGTAACAATGTGAATATTGTTGAGCACTGGAAGTTTTTTAAGCAGTCAATTACTAATCCAAGTCTCACTTTTCAGCAATTCATGTTCCAGTAACGAACGAAAGTATCAAGAACTTCTGCAGGACACGTAGCATACCATTGCAAAGGCATCTGTAGTGATCCAGACTGGAATACCATTGCGTATCAAGGAGTTAGTGATCCATATAACAGTTAATCTGAGTAGTCATGTACTGTGCCGTGCTATGCAGCATGTAGAGCTTGGCCTTGTGGTCTGTGTTGCATTGTGTGCATCCTTTGGCCACTGGATAAACTCTGCTTGCCAATTTTAACAGAGGAGGCTCAGTAAATGTGACTGCACCAGCTGTGTGTCCTTTATCCAAGACTGCAGCAACAAGTTCTCAGGTGAATATCCTTTCTATTTGACAGCAGAAATGATGAATTGAGTTGTTTTCATGTAAGAAAATCCTGTAAGAGCTCAAATAACCAGAACGGGGTAACCTTTCCTTAGACAGGCTCTGCATGGCATGCTGACCCTGATGGTAGGCCCATGTGATGCTGCACAACTCAGGGTTCCCTGAAGGGATATTAGATTATATACTACATTCTTCTTTCTAGTGTTAGCTCCAATATACGGCATTCTGCTGATACTGTATATACAGTCTGAGTGCCTTTCCTATTGGGGTCAGAGTGAAACAGCACCTCCTGTTGCAAAACACCACCTTATTCTCATTTTAAAATAAGATGGGTGCCTGAGTCTCACTGGTTTCGCAGCAGAAGCACTGCGCATCCTGGACATGACAGTCCATGCCGGGATGACAAAGAAGAAAGAAAGGAGCCAAACACTATGCCTCTACAGTACAGCATGAATGGAGATGATGTGTGAAGCAAAAGAGTTAGTGCAGATCTAAAATAAACACTATGTACGTTTTGCCTGGTGTACTTCAGACTAGTTCTAGTCTTGTGTTATGAACTGAATATCCAGCAGTATTTGTACTACACAGGTTACATTCTAATTGTACCCTCTAATTTAGTTTAATTCAAAAAGATTTTGATTTGTACGTATAGGACCATTCCACATTGCAAACCAACCAAAATGTGGTAACTGGGGACATCTGGAAGATTTACTTTAAAAAATCTAGTCACAACATGGACTAAAACTTACCCTGGAGTAAGCTCCGTTTCACCTAGGCAGCTGAGATCTGGGCTTCAGAAACATTGCAGAGAACACCAGCTAGACACTTGTCTTTCACTCATGAAATTCTAACCACTGAAAGTTTGTACATTATGAGTTAAGCCACTTTGAAAATGCTGTTTTGTCAGTGGAGAGAAGTAAGCTACTTAGAAGTCCAGATCTCAGATGAGCTCAATGACTTTTGGAAGGAATTTCTCAGTCTACTTATCTTCCTTGGCTATAGAGGAAACAGTCCAGGTAGGCTGATGAACTTACAGTTCTCTGTGAGATACATAAAGAACTACCTGGACCAAACTGGTGTCCTCAAATTTGAAAATTCTGTATAATAGTCTAAATAATTCAGGTACTTCAGAAAATTCAATTCTATGTGTTGTCTTTTTTTTTTTTTAAACTATGCTATTTTCTTCAATCTGATATGCTATGAATCCTTGATATTTCAGAGGCAGCTATATTCCTTTACTAAAAAGTAAAATCCAACAGTGAGCAGTTTCACATAAATTTCTCATAGAATTGAAGAAGAAATGGTTTTAAGAGTTTTTTGATATGTGGATCTGGTAGAGCTTATGTAATTTAAATAATTACAACAATAACAATAAATATATTCCTGATGCACGTTATAAAAACTATTTGTATTTTCTCATTCTGAAGACAGATTGATACATCTTTTGCTGCTTTTAGATTTCTGAATTAGAAATCAGAAGCATCAACCCTTTTACAGAGAAAACATGAAGTACAATACACAAAATAAAAGAAATCTGCAAATACAATACGCTGAACCCCTTCAGCTTTTTCTTAAAGCTGGAAATAGAAGTGGATATTGACCCCAAACTAGAGAAAAAGGATTTGGGAGGTACATTGCTGCAAAGTGAGATAAAAAGATTACGTTTCTGCTACTGTAATAGTGTATAAGTGTGCCTTTTGCGTGTTTGAAGCATACAGAAAAACCTTCAGAGGGCTTAGGTAGTTTTCAGTCCTTACTAGTTTAATTGGTTCAGCCTTTTTTATCCCTGCCTTTTTTTTTCTCATTTCTAGGATATATTTTCTCTATTCTGTATACTTTTGCTCTCATAATCCCCTCCTCATACTCTTTGTTTTGGTAAAAATACCTTACCTAAAATTTATTCCTAATGTTCTGTATATTCAGGGACATGACACAACAAAAAAAATGTTTTAGAGGAACAAATAGACAAAATTGTATTTGCTTCTTTTCCAGATATTTCTTCTGTAATCCTCTATTTGAAGCAAGGAGTTCACAAAGTCATATGGTAACATTCAGCTCATTGAGACAGCAAGCTATATTTCGGCTTTTACTTTAAGCTCCAGTTCAGCTGCAATGCATGCATTTCTGTCTTAGGAAACAGAATTCTATGTCCTACAAAGGGTATTTCAACTTTCAACTCCCAATTTTTTAATGTAGCTTTTTTTTGTTTTCCATTTTCCTAAATTAAAATGTAAGATACATCTTACGTTAGACTGGATATAGCTCTCAGACTACTGGACCACAGATGAGGTACATCCAGTTCCTTCCCATATTAAACAAACTATTTGCATATTTATCTCTAGAAGGATTTTGTGGCAAATCCTCCTATTTACAACGCTAGATGGAATTAAATTGTTTCCTGTTTCAGCTGGGAAACATTAAAATAATTAAAAATCACAGGCAAAACTGTCACTGGAGTGCAGTCTCATTAGAAGGAATGTTTATGCTTAAAAAAGCACAAACACTGAATACTTTGAACACTATTAATTAAGGAAGACAACAAAACAAGTAGAACTAAGCATTATTACTGTCACTCAGGTCATATGGCTTGGAACCAGAAAATAGAGTATGACTTGGTATCAACAGTCTTGTTCATAGACAATGACCATAGAAAACAGTTAAAACAGTTTAAAAGTGTCTTCCCATCAATCTTGCGTCCTGAAACTCCTATTTTAGATGCAGCACGAATTCATTAAAAATTACAAAAATAAGTCTTTCATATTTTGGGAATTTTTTTTTTACTTTTGCTTTACAGATTTTGCTATTACCTAGGCTGTTAGGAAAAACTACTTACCATGTTCAAGATTCTTAAAACAAATTACAAGAAAATTTAAAAATACTGAATCCTCCATTAAAAAACCCCAGGAATTTCCTTCTCCTAAATTCTCCAAGTTGTACCAGAAGGGTATTATAGTCATGTTAAAATTCTGGAATGCAGCCTAGCAAGTCAGCACACAACACACACACAAGAGAAAGAAAGATCTGTTTAAATTTGTGTTCAATGTGTAAAACAATTTTCCAAGCAGCAGTGCTAATTTCTTGAATTACTGCATATCTCCATACAGGGTGCCTATGCATTCTAGCATGTAAAACTGCTCTTTTGAGTCATGTCATCTATAAGTAAATCTGCTTTGGACTTCCTTCTGTTCATGACAAAATGTAAAAAGAAAAGGACATACATTCCTTTTATCTTACCATCTGTTGTCACTATCAAGACCTGCATTCTTTGCCCATGCATTCTTCATCCCATACTGAAACAACAAGAATTAGTACAACAGCAACAAGGTAATTCCAGACTCCATCCAGCAGTCTGGGGGAAAATACATAACTTGCATCCTTTTTAACAGGGAACATTTTTCCAAAGATTGAGTCTGCCAGAGTAAAATACCTTAATTTGTGAAAACACAGCATCAGTAAACCAATGCCACAGTGAACAGTAAGTAAAGAATCTACCTCCAGTATCTTGGATGGTACTGATTTGCCTCGGTAGAGAAAAAAAAAAAAAAAAGCATTATTTCATTCTTTCAATAATCAGGCTGAATCAGTTGTCGTGCTGCATCCAAGAAGCTGATGTTACATAAAGTTAATCTGTTACAGCTCAGATGTTGAATATATCAGCTATCTCGAATACTCTCCATCTTTGAAGGATTTCTGAACAGAAGGCTTCCATCTCCCTAGTTGCTTGTTTGCTTGTGCTCCTCCATCTTAATTTAATGCCAGTCTTTGACGACAAATCTGGTAGTACTGGGTTTATTGCTGCACCCACGGAAACTGGTACCTTCAGCACTATTTCCCCCTGGAAATCTCTTTGTCTCTACCAGATTTCAGTGTAAAGGGCCTACTTGATATGGAAATCAGCTCAATGTCTTTTTTTCAGTTTAGCATTGCTCTGATATTTTCTGAGACTTACAGGTAACTCTTACTGTGTTTTAGTACATTGATTTTGAGACAAGTCCTCTTTGACCTGAGAAATCTGAAAGGAAGAAGAATGCTGCACTGAAAAAATAAAAGCTATCACTTGCAAACAGGTAACAGCCCCTGCAGCAGAGACATTCGTTAAATTTGGCAAGTTTGGCAATGCAACAGTAGTTCTGTCAATTAACCTCAAAGCACTTCACCTAGGATACAGAGATGGCACTGATTACAGAAAAGAAAAATGAACTCTTCAGATAGAGTGCTAACAACGGAGGGTACTTTTGCTCTAGAAGAGTAAAGGAGGTCTTTTCCTGATCTGCTCTTTTCACCACAGGCAACAAGAGAAGACCAAGTAAATGTAATTACAATTGCTAATTTTTATTAGCAATAATTAGCACAGCAATACGAAGTAGTAGATAACATGCTGCAACTCTGAAATCTTACGAAGACCAAGCAATATGAATCTAACCCTGAAGATATATTATTGAGACATTTAGAAAACATAACAGGAAAAATAACTGAATGTAATGCACACCAATTCAGAAGTCTATGCAAATGACCTCTGCATAATGATTTGAACAATTTGAACGGATGTGACAAAGAAACATTTATCTCCTTCATGTTTCTGTTTGCTTCTGAACTCTGAAAACACTTTTGTCATTTAAGCAAGATGTCTCTATCAGATTCCACCCCCCCCCGCCCCCCGATGTCCTTTTCCTATTTTTTAAGGTACTCTCAGGATTGTCACTTGATTTTTACTTTGGGTCTACTCAAGCTCCAAGGAGGTATAACACAGAAGAAACTGTATGTCTTTGGCTCAGTATGGCATCAAAACATTATCAAATCCAGGAATGGAAGCAATGGTATATAATACTGTATCTTTGAACAAATGGATTAATATTCCATGTTAAATGATTTTTTTTTTTTTCATTACAAATACAGAACAGATTGAATACTTTATGCCTAGAACCAATTAGCTGCCTGTAAAGAACCGACAACCAAGGACAGCCGTGGTATTTAGTACAGAAGAATACATCAGGTCATCTATTAACCATATAGCACCAACGTTTTGGTACTTTTTAAGAGCACTATTCAAGCATTTTCAACACTCAGCAGTAGTCAATTATACATCAAAGTTTATCTGGTGAATCATTTAGCATGTGAACAACTCTCACAATGCTAAGTTCAACATTATAAACTCAGATTTTCAAAGAAGCTTATATGAAATAAAACATTTGGAAAGGCTACAGAGTTTGTCATCATCAATACTAGAAAATATTTTAGAAAAAGATTAGGAAGTAAGGATGCCTCTGTTCTCACATTTGTTATTAAGAGTAAGAGAAAGAAAAGCAAAATGGTTTTGCACAAACTGACCTTCATTAATAATTTAAGTGAATTTGCCAAATTATAGTATCTTACCATTCATCTAATCATGTATGAGAATTGTAACATCCAACAAGTAACTGAAGCAGTAACATTCCATCTTGCCACAACTAAATTTACCAAAGATCACCTAACAGAGGGCTTGCTTAATTTTGCCTAAGAAGAACTATCAAAGTAAACCCATAAAATATTTTATAAAGGCATGGCACAACTTCCAAGTGTATAAACAACAGGAAAGAGCACAAGTAAGCATTTTTAAGTTCAACTCTGACTGTATTTCTCAATGTTAAAAATGTCTATTTATGTATATGTATACACATATGCTGCTCAAATACTGGAGTCATGAGATGAGGTAGATACTTCCCTACTACAGATTCTGTCAGAAAACAAAATTCTACTTGTCATGTCCTGGCAACCAGCATTTCAAAAATAGCTTTGTCCTTAAAAATATTATTGTTCTGATATAAAGCTTTAAAAGCAAACAAAAATTATTTTCAATTGGTCTCCAACAGTCAGTTTTATCTTTATCGACCTTTGATACCTATTATAACATAAACAATCCAACTTTCTACTATGGCTGTCTCACTGAGTTACTTCAATAGAGCAAACATATTAAAATTGTATGACTGCCCCTTCTAGACAGGGAATGAACAAGCCTAAGAGACATACATAACAATACTTATGGATGCTCTTAGACAGGTGTGACTTTTATATTTGTGCTCCTTTTTCTCTACCGGTGACCCTCAAAGATAAAGACTTCCTGTTTTAACTGTGATAGATTCTTTTTTTCACACATCCAAACTGGCATCCTGGTGGAAGCAAATATGATAATTACAGATTCTGCATTAGTCTGTTTGCTACTGCTGAAGAGCGAGCATTGCTTTCTAGAAGACCTCTAACAGTGTACTATCTGTAATTGCAGTCTAAATAAACTTTCCTATAATACTATTGATCTAACAGAACATAACAGTTTAAATCCCAGCAAACCCAAAAAGACTATTAACTAAAATTCGATTACCCATAGAAACTAGTGATGCAGAAGACGATGTTCCTAATTATGTATTGTATGTATTGTGTACAGTTTACTTATGTACTAACCATGTGAAATGGTTCTAGTGTAGGTACACATATTTCATATTGTACTATCATATATCAGCAGCCATTTCAAAGATGTAACTGCTTTAGCCAAATAATTCTTACTTTTTCAAACATGTATTTTCTAAACACACAACTATACTCCGCTTTGAAACAAATTTTGTAGTTGCCAGCACAATCTTAAAAAAAATATTTTTTAAAAAGAAAAGTCTTAATTTATTTTATCACAAAACAGAACTCTTTCTTTTCACATCCATTAGCTATAGGCCACATACCATCAGTTTCACATATGCTAGATTTTACTCTATTAATATTCTTGCAGAATTCTTTCTCACATATGTTACCTGCATCACCTCAGTGACCTAACAAGTAATATAATCTACTCATCTGAGCACACTGATGGAAATCAATACTCTCTGGGTTCAACAGTATTTCACTACTGAACTGCTTGACAGACCTAAAATGTATTCACCTACACTACAACTATATACTTAGTTGGGCTTCATTTTCTCCCTCTTACCTCTTAACACAGAGAAAATTCTGTTTGTAAAAGAGTCTTATATATTGTTATTAGCAAGGAAATGGTGACTACTATTCTCTAAAACAATCTTTCTCTACTGCGAAAGAAAATGCCTCATAATTGAAGATGAACCCTTGCTTTTTTCTGTCTGGAAAGTTATTTCAGTACAAAATAAACATAAGTAACACCTTGGCATTAAAATTAACATAATTCATTTACAAAAAATTTGACTCTTAACTACTTTAGAATTGCTTAAAGAAAGTAGGTAAAAGGAACAATACCTATGAAACCAATGTTATAAAAAGTGGAATATGTAGGTTTTATTAATGGCGTTTCAAATCAAAGGAAAAAATACAG
Source organism: Chlamydotis macqueenii (assembly GCF_036417535.1). Taxonomy (NCBI): domain Eukaryota; kingdom Metazoa; phylum Chordata; class Aves; order Otidiformes; family Otididae; genus Chlamydotis; species Chlamydotis macqueenii. Next base: position 29,385,666 of record NC_141558.1, read on the forward strand.
ATTTTACAGTAAAGAAAATGGTGATTTACAGCCTGTCCTTTTATGTGGAACTGTTTATTACCTATTCTCCATGGTTCAACAGGATAGAATGTCAACAGCAATGTCCATAGCCCTTTCTAAATTTTGCTCCTTTGTGCATGTATTAGACACCGCTGACGCATGAAACATCTAGTCTATAGCTAACAATGACAGATGGTTTTCCCATTCATTTCTAATGAGTCATTTTTAAAGTGTCAGCATCATTGTTTGGTTGCTTGTTTGTTTAAATTTCCTATTTTACCAAGGTTTCCCAAATAAAAAAAATAAAAAGTGAATGTACTTTTAGGGAACTGTTAAATGAAGGGCAAAGGATGAAGCAAAATTGAGTTTCTCATGAATCATCTGCAACAGAAGAATTATAACAGATTTGAGTTAGAAATAATGAGGTAGTCAACTCTGTCTTGAAAACCTTTTCAGTCATTCTTCTGTTCACTGCCTATCTTATTTCTATCCATTCTAGTTCTAATTCTCACCCCTCCCCTTGCAAAGAATACACAATGGTGGCAGCATTTTTGTTATTGCCGAGAACTGTAGCTACAGAAGACAAGCCACTGAATTCCAATTTTAATACCATTGCTATATAAGATGATGAGGGGATGACTTCCACCAAAGATATGTCAGGTAGAAAAATGCCAAGTATTAAGTACTCACTTTAAGGTAACCATAAATAGGTTATGGTAAAATAAATAATTAAAAAATAATTCAAATAAACAATGCCACCTGTTGTCATTTGCACTGAAGGGAACAGATATCTTTTTTTTTTGTTCTATCGTTTTTAGTTTTTAGACCAAATCTCATCAGAACACCCAGGTTTCTACCACTCTTGCACTTCTCCTTAAGCTTTATCCCCTCTTTCATTCAGTACTTTAGCTCATACACCTGCCTTCTAACGTACCACAATCTTATCTTCAAACTTGAACAACATTGACCATTCTGAGATGGTCCAAACTATTTCTTCAAACCTCTGCTTCCTTCACCTCCATGCCTCTAAGAAAATTCTGAATTAATCTGTTGAATAGTTCCTTTTTTTAAAAAAAAAAAAGGAATTCCATATGGTTTCCTAAGCCAGTTTTGGCAAACTCCTGCAGAGTCAATTCTTCCAGCTCCGCAAAACTATTTTGCTACTACTACTTTTGATCTTTCTTCATCCTTAGATGCAATCATTTCTGTGTCTTTTACATGCACCAGAGTACTGAATTCACCTGTTCATACACACTTCAGTCTGCTCAGTGTGTGCTTGTACAGTTTTAAAACTGGTCCTTGCAGATGACTCATGGCTTTCTCCTTTGGTCCTTACTCCTAGTGTCCTTCCAATTCCGTGTGTCCACTTTTCTGTGCATTTTCTCTTCAGCAGTGACCTTGAAGTCAAGGGGCTTAGGTTTGAGGAAAGACAAGAGGTACATCAGTGTGCTCTAAGAATTTACCCTAAGGCTCTTCCTGCAAAGAGAAAGGGTACTTAGTGTTCAATCACCCTAACAGTAAAAAAAAAAAAAAAAAAAAAAAAATAAATTCTTATCTTTAAACTGACTTTCCTGTATTTCAGTTTGTGCAGAGAAGAGTCTGGCTCTGTTTTCTTTGCCTGTGCCCTCTCCCTACACACTACGCACATCATATTATACTCATTGACCCTGCTAAGCCATCCCTTCTTGAGGCTAAACAGTCCCAGCTCTTTCTGTGTTTCCTCATACAGAGATGTTCCAGTCCCTGGACCACCTTAGTGGCCTTCTGCTGAACTCTCTCTAGTTTATCTATGTGTCTCATACTGGGGAGCCCAGAAGAAGACAAAGCACTCCAGTTGTATGTTACAAGTACTGACCACAGAGGAAGGATCACCTCCCTCGACCTGCTGTTGATGTTCTTCCTAATGCAACCCAGGATGGTGCTGGCCTTCCTTACTGACCTATGGGTACACTCCCACTGAATGATCACCAGCTGGTCTTTGTGCCTGGCAGTTAAGCCAGTTTTGTTCATAAGGTTGTTGTGGTACATAGTGTCTAAAGTCTTGCTAAAGTCAAGGTAAACAACATCCACAGCTCTCCCATTACCTGTGAAGCCAGTCATTTAATTGAATGCTATTGTCAGGCATGCTTTCCCTTTTGTAAATCCATGCTCTCTATCTTCTCCATCATATGTGTGGAAATGTTTCAAGGATTATTTGCTTCATCGTCTTCCCAGGGATTGGGGTGAGGCTGACTGGTCCACAGTTTTCCAGATCCTACTTCTTGCCTTTCTTGAAAACAGTGGTGACACTTTCCATTTCTGGCCTTCCTTTTTCTGCCTTTTTCCATCTCGTTCTCTGGCATATTTTCATTTTCTGTCTTTCTTCCAATCCTCAGGAACCTCTCCTAGCCACCAAGACCTTTTAAAGATAATCCAGAGTGGCCTTGCAACGGCATCAGCCCAGTTCCTCAGAACTCATGATACATCCTAATAGGATCCTACAGGAGGGAGTCTCCCAGTACAATCACTCACCCTTTCCTCCCACTCCTGCCTCAAGGCTCAGGTTCAGCTGATTTGAATGCTTTCCTGGACACAGCTTCCGGTCCCTCCTCTGCTACCAGGTCACTGAACATACTCTGTAGTTGCAGAGCTGCACACAGGACAGGAATCCTTATCCTGCTGCCAATATCACAAGCCACCGGACTTCATCATCACTGGAGTCTCCATTTCCAGACCTCCTAAGCACAGACTCTGCCTTGTCCTCCTTCACTATGGTTAGGAGTTGAGGTTCCTGTATCTGTAGGGTCTTGGATAATGATTCTTCTCATCAGCTCTAAAACTGCGCAGTCTGCTGACTGCCTCCTGCAACTCATTTCCTTGACAGCAAAGATCCTCCTCCAGTGCACAAGTACCTCCTGCAGGCAAGGACACTGTATCCTCTGGTCCCAGCCTCATCAAGAGGCCCCAGACACGTCTGCAGCCCCAGGCCTGCAGAACTACATTCCCCCTGAGGAGCTCAGTCTGGTTTGAGGTCTCTAAAACAGTGACGTCCCCTAACACGGTGAGGTCCTGTGGATGGTCGAGGATAGTGCTCTGTAGCACCTCACTACCAAAGTACACAGTGTCCTCAGCAGAGTTTCTGGCCTCCTTCTACACTACTGCCTCTGTTGGCTGTGCTCTAGGCTTGGTAGTTACATACACTCACTTTAGCATTTACTGAAAGAATGCTTGACTGTCAGCTGGAAACAAAAAGCTGAAAGTCCCCATCGATCAAGGAAAGTTGACCACAAGCTTGTGGGAAGCTACTACAGCTTGCTAGCAGTCACAGTCTCCTGCATCTACCTCTTCCCAGGAGCAGCAGGCACCCTAAAGCTCCTCAAAGTGTTCATAGCAGTCCACTGATGATCCTAGAAGTAGTTCCCAGAAAACCTAGCATATCTCAAGACACAGCCCAGAAACTGCTGTGCAAACTGCTTCATCTCTTAGCTGTGCTCAGGTATTTGTATATTATTTACATTGAAAGTATTTAAACTGTCCTACAGCTATGATGAATTTGGATAACTTTAATCACATTTCATACATCTCAAAGCTCTGCCTCCAGTACCTCAGTATTTTAGAAACTGTTTTGTACTCCTTCCATTTAACCTGTGACTTCATCAAATGATCATTTCATGTCTCTCTGAGTGTCTGTAACAGAAATGTATTATAAAATATCTATTTGAAACACATCACCTAATGATTAAATATACCCAGAAGGAGCAATTCTACTGCTCAGGAAGGAAAAGTGTTGAGTTGCTTTGGGGAGAGGAGGTATTTTCCAGGTACTTACTGTGTGTTGTTTAGAATTTCATGTTTCATCTGGATTTTGAATAAAAACACCACTGTTCTTTCAGAAAACTGTTGAATAATGGCCAAAATATGCCCTAAGCGGTGCAAAATGTCCGTGACTTTTTAGTAGGTACTACTGAGATAGCACAGCAGTATTTTGTTGTTTGCCTAAGGCAATGAACACCCTAAAGCTGATTTCACACACTGCAGTGTAACAAGCAGCACACTACACATTTCCAGTTGTTAGCAGTATCACCAGACATGAAACTACAGAACACTTGCTGTCTTTGGAGGAAACACTTGTTTGTGCTTTCACAAATTTCATTAACTAATTCATTTGTAGATCTCCTAACTGTCCATATAAATCTTTTGAAAACGGTTTTGAGTAAGAGGTGTATATGTAACTTGGTACTAGGATAAAAAAAACCAAAACCCTACAAGTCAGAATGAAAGGTAAGTCAGAAGAGCAGCAGATAAATGTTTTGGGAAACATCTCTGCAGCAAGAGAGGAAGAGCTGGCCAAAGAACCCTGAAGAAATGCCAGCTAAGAAGCCAGATGCTACTTGCAAAACAATGTTCCAGAGTTTGGCATCTGGGACCACTAAATGCCAAGCTGATCCCCATCTGTGGGAAAAGCTGTTTACTGCTTCTGGGGGAGAAAAAGTAAGAAAGAGTATAGCAGTAGTTTAAAGGAGTGCCAGCAAAAACAGAAGGCAGACTGTATTCAAATTATAATCATATCACAATTTACTTTTGAATTCCATGATAGTTTTAAATAAATTCATTGAGAAATTAAGTATATATTAAAAATATACTGCATAAAATAGTCATGCTTTTACTTTGGATCTTTCAGATATTCACCTATCCCTAATTTAGGAATCACTTTGCACAGAACAATTCTTGCATAGTTCTCACAAAATACAGAGGTTGATTTTAACTTTGCTCTTCCAAATAAATCCTCTCCAGAAAGGGAAAGAAAGAAAAAGAGCAAAATAGTATGCTGCTATTCTGTTACAGTACTATAATTAAAGTTCATGGCACGCATAACACTGAATACATTCTAATGACAGAAGGCTAGTCCTTTTTTAAGAATTCAGCATAGGTAGATGACAGTTATGCTAATGAATTTTTTTTTTTTTTATTCTGAAAAGAACATGTGGTGAAGAAGGGAGCTACAGGGTGAGATGTTGTATTTGGGAATGGACTGAGAAAGTAACAGGAAGGAGACAGAGTAAGTCTAACTCTGCTTGACAGTATGGTTACCCGAATTGTCAGCTGGCATAAACTATCATCTACGTAAAGATGAAGAAAGGTGATCATGGCATGGTTCCTAATTGAAGAAGCATTGCTAAGGAAGAATAGCAGAGTTTGAGATGAGTTCTGCAATTAGTCAAAAAACCCTCCACTACAAACACAACTGTTGTGCTTTAGCTCCAGTCATTACACAGTTTTCTCGCTCTCCCTCCACCTCCCCAGTAGGATGGGGAAGAGAATTGGGAACAAAGGAAAACTCATGGGTTAAGATTAAGACAGTTCACTAGAATAGCAAAGGAAAATTACAATAATAACAAAATATAGGGATATTAAAACATACAAAATGAACAATGCATAATTTCTCACCATCCAGTGTCCCAATGACCGATACAGCCTGTCCCGAGCAGCAACCACGGAAACAAAACCGAGCAGCAAGCAAAGGAGCAAGAGGGACAGAGAGGTGCCCAGCCCGGCCAACTCCCATGTATATACTGAGCATGACATTTATGGCATGGGATACTCTCTTTGGCCAGTCTGGGTCAACTGTACTGGCTATATCCCTACCAGCTTCCTTCACCTGCACATTAGCGAGACCTGGAAAGCCAGACAGTGTCCTTGGTCTCATTAGCAACAACTCATAACATCAGTGTGTTTATCAACATTCTTCACATATGAAATCCAAACCACATCGGCTACTGAGAGGAAAATTAACTCTATCCCTGCCGAAACCAGGACAGCAACTCATTACTTCAACTGGAGTGTAAAGGGAGGTAGGAAAACTAGGACGTCTTATAGGACAGGATAAACAACAAAAGGATTTAAATGAAGCCCATTGAAATACAGACAAGATTTTTGCACTTAATCAGTAATTTCTCACAAGTGCTTAAGGAACTTAAGCCTCATATTTAAAGACAAAATTGGCATTTACCAACTTTTGTCTTTGCAGAACTTAGTGTGAAAGTGGTGTTTCAGTGCCAGAGCCACCTCTGAAAAGGAAAAAGCTAGCTCCTAGAAATAGAGGCATACAAATAACATTACAAAACTATCTAGAATTTTTTACTGGGTACTCAGCTGTGAGCTAGTCATAATGTTAGACAAAACTCACATCTGTACCATATATAGCCAAAGAGGAGGGCCACTGCACTCAAAAAAGTGTGCTTAGAAGCAGGTAAAGAAACTGTACCTAATATTTGTTCCAGACATAAGCACACTAAAATAGCATAACTGGAGAAAAGGAATAAGCATTTCATACTGTAACATCACTCACAGCATTTTGTAACACAACTAGGCTTAAATATATAAATAATATCCATACCTTTGAAGGGGCACATGGAGACCTGTGATATAGCTGCATAAACAGAGTCTAAGAAAACATGTGCCAGAAGTGAAATCTAAAAGATAAGAATGAGCAGGCATGGAATATGTCTGTCTTTGCAAAAACAAGTGAAACAAGAACAGATCCTGATTCCAAAAGGAAGATGCTAAGTGCAGATAAGATCACATTTTTCTTTTGGAGAGAAAGCAGGAAGCATAAAATATTGATGGTAAGTGAGGAAAGATAAGGAAAAAAGAAGATAGGCCACTGTGGTTCCTGCTTCCCTTATGAAGAACTCCAGGGACTGACTACCTTAAACTCAGCAACTAAGAACCATCATCAGTCACAGCCAGCAGTGTTAACTAAACATCATCAGTTCCATAGTACTTCATGATTATATAAATGATAAATAAATATACAAATATGAATAAACTTATAAATAAAAATACTATTCGTTTGTAAAGTTACTAATGGTAAGGACTAATGGTGTTGTACATGCAATTATAATGACTAACAATGACTAAAAATTAACCTTTGGCAATGTGTAACATTAGTGAATATCAGCAATCCAGTAAAGAGTAATTTTGAAGTTTGGAACTTGCATAGTTTGTCAGTATTTCTAAATATTCCCATCACAGAGATCCCTAATTTTTGAACAGATACATGTATCTGTATATTAATTTGCAACAAATTTATCTTTAAAGAAGTTACAATGAAAGGAATTTATACTAAAGTCATAGGGAGTTGAGATTCTGGATAGAGCTCTAGTGCTAAGAACTGGCACTGTTACACTGACTAAAAGAGCCAGCATGAGTCCCAACCAGTGAACCAAGATAATGTAAGGATGACTATTCTGTATTTTTTAAAGTTTTTTTTTTTTTTTAAAAAAGGAAAATGTTAAAAAGTAACAAAGAGGGAAAAGGATAAACTGCCAATATAAAAATAGAACTCGACTTCAGTTTACAGAGAGATTATAAAATGGTATCTTAGTGGATGGATTCAACTGCTGACAAAGGATAACTTTACTGTACTGAAGGAAATATTAAAACTGTTATAAAAAATACAGAAAATATACTGAAGTCTAAGTTCCTGTTTAGCATAGAGAAGGCCATTGGTATGTTATAAAAAAAAAAGTAGCAACAATACACTTACAATCTTGATTCTTTGTAACAACTTCAACTATGAATACTGACAAAGTGGCAAATAGCACGAACCTATGGGATTCAACATGGATATACAGAAAGAGCTGAGTACTTTGGAAAGATACTTGGTTGATTCTTCAAGTTTTAATGTTATCACGATTACACCAAAGTTCCAAACTATTCTACATCATTAGAAACACCAATTCATCCATAAAACTACTTTGCCTATTATTTTTCAAGAAGAGTTGAAGAGATTTTCACTTAAAGTTTCCCTGTAAGTTGGTAACAGCAAAGGAGACACAAGGGCTCTAATTAGAGTTTGATGTCATTAGGCAAAACCTCAAAAGTATCAGGAGAGGTGATATAATAGGATAGAGGAGAAATAGGGAATTCAGCTGCTAATAGGTGCATCTGTCTATAAATGTTCAGAGATACAATTTGAGAGATTGTGCTATCACGAGAATTAGAGAGAGATTCAGAGGGAAAATATATGCATGAAACTACTCTAAATTCATTTCTCTGCTGTGTCAGGTGCCAAACTGAAAAGTTAGAAGGGAGAAAAAGAAGTTTCTTAGTTTATCAGATGAACAAAAATTAACTAAAATGAAACAGCGATTATGTAACAAACAATTCACATTTAACAATTCAAGCTTAACTATTGATTCAGTATCTTTATTGTTCTAAATTTTGTATTCTGATTTTAAAAATAAAAATATGCAACTGAGAAAGTTTGGGGTTTTTTTTTTTCCTCCCTGTCAGCATATGATTTATTTTCATATGATGGAATCTATAAAGAAAAGCATTCAGTTCTGGCACACTCGTTGATCCTTCAATTTTGGCAGCAAGTTTTCATATCAAAGTTCAAAAATGAATAGAGTCAAATAAATAAATGATCTTTAAAAAGAATTTTTAGTTATTAATTATGGTTTGTATTATTATTCTCAACATTACAGATTTTATATTTGGTACAAAACTATTTCCTTTTGTACTATATTCTCTTCTGCTTTTTTTTTCTATATAAAAATATCTTTTTCATGCTGTTGAACAATAAATTACCTAGTTGTTCAAGAACTCATGTTTTCAGATGGATTTGCAAATACTTAAGAGCAAACAAAATAATTATTATTATCAAAGGCATAAAAGAAAGCTAGTTAATCTATCCTTTACAATAATTTAAGTTAAAAGTCATAACAAGTATCAGCAATGCTGTGGTCAGCTTCAAAGAAATTCAGAAAATTCTGAATATCGTTGCCAGAAGCTAAACTTACACCAGGAAAATAAACAGTGCCAGAATATGGACATAGGCGAGAAAACTGCATTGGCTATCACTGTTGCATTCTCAAAGCAGTTGCTGGCCTGACTTTAGCCCAGACCAACACATGCTTGTCCAAAACAGTGCCTACGCACAGCTCAAGAATGTCAATGATCTTTTCTATTAGGCAGTTAGAATCCAGTTATTCTGTTTAAAGACTATGTTTAATTTTAAAGATACAGCTGGATGTCTTCAGGATCAGATACTAGTCACTGCCACGGCTTAGCTACCATGAGATGAACACTTTGTCTTGTTGCTGTAGTTTTTTTCAGAGAAAAGTTTTAAAAACTGTAATACAAACCAATACTTTTTTGATATTAAGTAAGTGTGGAAAAAAAAAAGCAGAATGACTTTTAACATTTGTTGAGTATAAACTAGGACAACTCTAATGATTGAAATGAAGTTGCTTCAGATTATACAACAAAAACATTGGTGTAGACTCATTGTCCTTGTGGTTGCCAAGTCTTAGGCTCCCAGTTTCAACTACAGGTATCTCTGAAGAAGTTGTTTTTGTTTGGCTTATCGTGTCCCTTGTATATGATGATTCAATGATATGCTTAATTTTCCTATTCTGTCAACTATGACAAACAGCTCTGAGGAAAAATATGTGTGGTGCTTAACAGTTCAAACCAATTCTCCTGTAAACATTTCCTGTCTAACAGTTCAGTATTTGTCAAATCCAGAAAAAGTACTTTTTGAGCATTAAACAATAGGGAGTCCTTGGATTTGCTCATATGTAGCTGGCTACAAATAAAACCAGGAGATACCACGTTACCTTCTACAATATATATAATGCTTCCAGCAGGTGAAAAAAATAGATGAAATCTAAGGACAGGTAAGGATACATGGTTGCAGAATATTCATGCACCTAGAATTGTCCTTGGGGATGGTGAAACTGTACATTTGCCCATACAATTCATTCTATCATGTAAGAAATTAAATTGCCATTATGTAACAGCCAATCAGACATAAACAGTATGCAGTTATAAAACTATTTTTCATTAGTAGACTATAAAGAACTACAAACTTCACAAAAATAATAAATATAAGAATTAAATAATCTTTAACAAATTATTTTATGCCCCAACAGACTTTAAAAAGTGAAAAGAATAAATTAAAAATATCTTAACAGATTTTCTCAACCTCAGTAGACTCTTCTTTTTCTGTTATTGGACTGAAAAAAATTTACAAAAATAGCAAATCTAATACTATATGAAAATGCAGTTGTAGGATAACATAAAATATTTCCATTAAATTCTGAAGATAAACTAATGCAAAAAATTCTGGTATAGTATAGTATCATATAATTTAATTAGTTAAATTTATATTTGGCTATTTGGGGAATCATTTGTCTGTTTTCAGCTGTGGTAGGTTTTCTCTCTGATTATTGGTATGTTACCAGCAATACAATCACTGCACAACAATTAAACTGTGTATAGTCATTACACCGTGTTCCTTATGCAGCTGTATCAGTATCTATTAAGAGCTTACATTCAGATCCAGAAGGATTGTTCTAGTTTGGTATTACAATATAGGTAAAACCCTGGCTACAAATAACAGAAACTGATTGCTAGACAGTTTACAGAGTCCTTATCCTGATAATACTAAACCAAAATAATTTTTAAATCATAGACGCATGCATGAAGTAAAGATGGAGGTTTGAGTTAAAAATAATACAGTTACTGTCAAATCCTCATTCTTTCCCAAAGTGTGTCTGTAAATTTTAGTTAAATTACTACTTTGTTGTTACTTTAAGACACAAGGTGGCAGCAATGATATAATATCTTCATCTAAGATTGTACAACTATGTCCACTCCCACTACTTTTACTCTGAAAGCATTTCCTGCACTTACAGGGCATATACGACAGGCAGAGATCCTATACTTTCTTTGACAAAATACAGTTCCAGATTAGATTACATGCTAGGTGTTTTGAATTGATGCATTTTTTAAATTGTCCATCTACAATCAATTACGTCTGCTGACTTCAAATGAATGTGCAGTGAAGCAATGTATCCATGACTCAAGCTGTTTACTTGACCTTGTGTAATAACATTCCATTCCCCGAGATGAGAAATAAAATAATAACTGTATGCATAAGTCTGTCATTCCTGGACCATAAGCATATCGTGAGAAGATGTAATGCTTACCGATAGCTGTTGAAAAGATCCGTGCAGGTGCCATTGTTTTTACAAGGCTCTGAGTTACATTCATTTGATTCGTATTCACAAAATGTTCCTTCCCATCCAGGCAAGCAAACACATTGGTATCTCTGTAATATATTAGGTAAAATAAATAGTCTGTTTTTAATACAATTACAATAGGTATTGTTACTGACTGTTGTGTATTTTATGTCTTCTAACAGGTGCTTCACCATTTCAAAACTTGAAGATTTTATGAATATATCAATAGATTCACCTACTAATATGACAAAAAAAAAAGAGGATATGAGGTAGGTACGCAACACTACTTTCTACTACCTTTTTGTATAATCAACTTGTGAACCTCAAGTCCTTTACTACCTCTTCCTCCCTCTTCCCAGTTTTTCTAATAGAAGACATTATCTCTTCTATAAAACTACTTTGTTTAAATATTACTCCGACATGCCAAAAACACAGGTTTTTACAATCATCTGAGTTTTACTGTTAAGTATGCAGTCCAAACAGAACTCAATATAAAATAATTTATTGCAGACATTCTCAGGATTATATACCTATCCAACTTGTTTAACACCTTTATTACAAAATTGTGCATCAGGATCTTAATTAAGCAGTACTAGACAACTCATGATATGAGAAATACTGTCTCCTATACAGTGTATTAGACATAATATGGGGTGTATTAGGTAGTAATCCAGACAGCACAAACACAAGTCTTCTAGCTCTATGGTGACAGTATTAAATATACTAATGATCAGGTGGTGTGAATGCTAAATTTCTGATTGATTAAATTGGATAAAACTTCAGCAGTGTATATATGCACCTGAAAATGACATATAATATGGGACATTTTCATTACTCTGCAAAGCTATTACACCAAATTGTAATCACACTCCAGCATTATTTCCAGCTTCTAAATTATCCAGTATCTGCATACAACAGGGTTGTTTGACATAGTCTCACAGAAGTGAAAAAGCATAAAGCATCTTTTTCCTGCCTATGTTCAACAAAAAAGAAAAAAAAAGGAAAAAAATAAAAAGAGAAAGGTGACCATCTGCCGAATTCATTATTAATTAGAGAGGGGCAGCAACGCAAGCACTTCCATTCAGCAGAACTTTTAATTGCTTCTTTTCTAACATGCTTACTTCTAACAAGGCTTCTTTCTACGAAAAGTTAGGAAACATTTTAATGGTAAGCATGACTAATGTGAATTATTTCATTACTTGCTAAACATTGCAACAGCCTTCAGGGTAGATTTTCAAGTCTATTAAAATCCATGTAAATTGGAAGCCATTAACAAACAGCAAAAGAGGTTTAGGAATTTTTTTAAAAGCTGAGTGTGTAAATAAACTACTATAGCATGATGATCAAAAGTGCAATGCACCAGCACTGTGACATCTACAGGTGTTCACAGTCTGCAAATCATATTACTGCATTTTAGCTGCTTTGTTACTGAATCTGCAATTTTGAAACAGAGACAATTTGTGTCTCAAAGAGATATGAGCTATGAACTTTTTACATTAACAGTAAAGAGAAATTATTTAATTTCCTAATACAGTTTAAAATGTAATAACTCAAGCATCAGAACTCTGAGGGAAACGAGTATTGGGCAATTGTCCCAGATCTTTCTAAGATGATACTCATACCCTCTCCTGCCAAATTAAATCTTACAGTATTTTACTAGAACAAAGACAACAAAATAAAAAAAGAAAGGAAGTTAATGGTTTAAAGTCAAGCTCAGTGTGATTGTCCTGAGGTGTCACATAGCGTGGAACAGCTCCACTGAGTACTTAAAGTTATTAACAGGTATGTTCTACTGTAGTTGGTCAGATCAACTTTTGTGTCAACCAATTTGTACACAGCATATTTGTGATTCGTAGTTTTCCCAACTGCATTCTAGTTGTTTTGTGCTTATGTTGACTAACACAGATGCTATGCTTCCTTGGGACACACCCATGATTTCTGTAACATGGATTTCCTGAACCCAGAAACCTAGAAAATCAAAATTGAAGGGTATCTTTTTGAGTTAAGGTAGAGCATTTTGAACTCTCAATAACTTATTTAGAAAGAAAAAAAAGACAACAGAAAAATAATTGGATGACAGCAGGTTGAACACTCAAGATGAGCTCAATATATACTGAGAGTTAGCTACATATTCTAGTAAAAGAAAGAAAGTACCATTTTGTCCTCTGTGTTTTATATAAGCAAGGCTATTCCATGCAACTATATACAACTTGCAACCTGTGGACTCCATCTGTTAAATAACAAAAAAAAAAACCCACCCAAACAAACAAATAAAAAACCCAACTTAATTGATAGTTTACTGTTACTGCTATGTCATCCTGAACTAAGGTTCAAGAACTGCAAGATATCCTCCATGAAGAGAAAAGCAAATTGGCAGCATGAGTTCAAGAAGTGGGAAATATTTGCAGTTACAGTAAATCAAAGATTAATGGAGGAGACAAAAACTTATTGTTAAAATATTTTGTATTTTTTAAATGAAATACTGAGAGACAAACTTGGAAAGAGAAAATAATTTTCTGGGAATTGTGTCAAGGAAAGAAATTGGAAAATATATTGAGACAAATTACATTACTAGCCCACATGTTAATGTTTTCTATTACATCATAGCCACACCAGAAGTAACTATCAGACATCACTTAAAAACTGTTTTATTGTCAGGTTAGGTTTTCACATAAACCAGGAATGTGAGATAATGACTTATTTCCAAAAAACTCTTCCAGAAATGGATTACAAAATTAGAAGTGAAAGGAGGCTGCCAACAGTTTTGTTTAAAAAGCAGCAGTATTTTTTTCTGGTCTCACTAGAAACATCCATCCATCAGCTACTGAAATTCTGTGCTTTGCAGATTTCTCATTACATGAGGATTGTCACAGCAAGCACAAAACGTTACTCACATACATATCTATCATGCATACATGCAGGATATGTAAGAAATCTTACATATTATTTCTTCTCTGTGTAGATCTACAATAACTGAAGGTGCCGTGTTACAATAAATTATATATAAGTATAGGTAGATAGAAAAGGTATTGATAGACAAAAGGCTTTCCAGAAAAGGACCTTGGGGGTCCTGGTGGACACCAAGTTGAACACGAGCCAGCAATGCATCCTTGCAGCAAAGAGGGCTAATGGTATGCCAGGCTCCATGAGGAGGAGTGCTGCCAGCAGGTCAGAGGAAGGGATCCTTCTCCTCTACTCAGCACTGCAGAGGCCACACCTGGAGTGCTGTGCTAGTTCTAGGCTCCCAAGCACCAGAGAGATAAGGAGCTACTGGAGAGAGTCAAGAGAAGGGCCACTAATATTAATAAGAGACTGGCACATCTCTCAGATGAGGAAAGGCTTAGAGAGGTGAGACTATCAGTCATAATGTACACCAAACAACATAAAATGACAGGAAGCTGCGTACTGGGAAGTACACAGTGAATCAAACAAGAGACTGGAGGAATAGGATTTGACATCTATTTATGTGTTTCTCCCCCCTCATTTACTGTAATTATGTATTACTATCCATTGTAGACAGAACTTTTGAGCTCCTCCAAATCTTTTGCTTGGCCTCTGAAGAACACAATAAATGCACAAATAATGGAAGTTATTCCTTGCACATAGCTTTTCCTCATACAATATATAGCACAGTATTTGTAAGAGTGAGGTTTACTAGCTATGCACAGAGTCAAAACCTGCAATTTTTAAAATCTCCTGCATACATAGCCAGAATAATGTATGCACAGTAGCATGTCTTTATCCAATTAACTCCATGTGTGGTAAGAAAGTGTTACTTAAGAACATTTGCATATTTTCCCTTCTCCAACACTGTAAATGAAGAATTAATCATTTTCTTAAGTCTTAGTCAATGTTACTTTACTGGAAAATGGCAGCTGAACATCTGGCAAATAGACACAACAATGAAAAAGGTTCATCACACACAACAAGGATCTGAATTATGAACATGGTAAATCTTCAAGCCTGTTCTTTGCACGTGTATGTTGAGCAGAATTTTTATCATATCGTTACATAGTCCAAGCACTTTTTCCTTGTCTAGAGCAAAATTTGAATGGAAGTAATTTCATTTTTAAAGATACTATGGAGTTGCAGCATTTTTGAGGGGTGTTACCGTTATTAATTTTTTGGAAAACAGAAAGGACAAAAAATACCTTGCCTGGAAACAGAAGCACAAAAATGGAATTGTACAAATCTCCCTTTGTTCCATGTGTTCCAAGTTCTCCTGCCAGACCATATTTCTTCCGGTACAACTCCATTTCCATTAAGGCCAAACAGGATATCACATCATAAGACCGATTATCATTAGCACATAATGGGAGATGTACTCCAGCAAAAAAAATGTCAGGTTTGCCTTTGAGATTTTTTTTTTTTCCTCCTGAAAAAATATGGTCTTTCTGCCTCTACAGAAAACTCTTCATCACAAAATTCCATTCTGTTCAAAGCAGGGCTTTTTCCTACAGAAATCCTTCATGAAACTTGATTTTGTTAGTGCTAACAGCAGCTCATTTAACCTTGTGAAATAAATGTGAACATAAAAAAGTAAGCATCTGTGAAATCATGTTTACAATTGCTATAAACCATATTGAGTTCCTAACATTATTTATGCAGCCTTTTTTGTTAATTTAAGGGTCTTTTCAGAGTTGCTACTTTAAGGCTTCACTTTTGAGTTATTATCGATTTAACTATTTACATAACCATACATATTCACTAAAAAAAAAATCATTACCGCCATTTTTCATTATGACATTGTTTTCATTATGCAAGTCTGTTTGCATTTATATCCTAAATAAGCAAGCTTATTAAAAAAAAAAACAACAAGAAAAACAGGACACTTGTTCATCTTTCAGTTGGTTTAACCCTTACTTTAACATTTACTAAAGAAAACCAAGCTAAACCAAGATCTACACAGAGTGAAGTCCCAGTAACTACACCACCTTTCAGTCCTCTGGTAATTAATTATTTATCTGTTCTTCACAGGATGTAAGAACAGCAAATGTATTAATAGTGTTGCTTCACAAATGAAAGAAAACTGACTTCTGAGGCATGAAGAAAATCTGCAATTGGCCCTGTTTTTCCCAGTGTGAAAGACATACATGGCTTGCTCTAATGTTAGTTAATAACTCTGTCACAGATAGAGTCAGATTGCCTAACTCACAGCTAAGGAACACTTTTTGGGCTAAGTGCCATGAGGCTTGCAATATGATTATTAATACTGATATTAATTGGATGAACAATTGCAATAAGCGACATGAAAGACTAAGGTGAACAAAAAGTATGAAATATGGATTCAGAAGTGTAGAAAAATTACAATTAAAAGTCTAATTTCTAAATATTGCTACAAAAACTGAAGGGTTCTGACAAAACCACTATTTAAACATCACCAAAAGCAGTTACTGAATCTTATTATTAAAATCATTCACTGTCATGTATTACTTCATTAAAAAAAAAAGATTTCTTCTCTTTTACTATTGCTATGTAAGTTACAAAGCCTGTGTGATGTTTGTGCTAAGTACTGAAAAATGTCAAATAGTAGGATAAATAACTTAAGTACTATCTACAGAAATTAAGATAGCAGTATGAATTTTCAAAAGCTTATCTACTCTCTATTTTTATTCATATATCCTTCCCTAAATAGTTTGACATGTTAAAAATGCTGACCAGTATATTTATTTGTCCTTCCAAACCTACTTATATTCTTTTGCAACCTAAGTTATTATAAATTATATATTACCTGACACCAAGGATAAAACAGAATTTGTTTTATTTAAAATTTAAGCAAGGCTTACAGAAGAGACAAAGAATATTTTAAATTTGCTTCTCTCTCCAACCTTTTAAATAATTAATTAGTTAAATAAGCAAGATGAAGCATATTTAAAACAGTTAGTACAGGCAAAGTTTGGTGAGCTATAATGAGTTTTGCCTTACATTGTAATATTTCTGTATCTGGGTATACTAAATGCATTTAATGTGTGCAAAATTAAATCATGACTAATGCTAGCAACAGACTTCTCTTCAAATTATTTTATATTTCATGTTCCCATTGCAAACAGATGCTGACCTGTGCTTTTAGAATTTAATCAATTATTTCCATCAGTGCTCAGATATGACAGCTCTCATAGTCCAACAGAAATCTTGCTTGGGTTATTTTTTGGTCTGGAGATTCATCCATAACATGCTGAGGCATACAAACATGCAACATGACTTTTACTCAGTTTGACACAGGTTTTCTATTTGAAAGTGGCCAACATTAAACATTTTGTAAGCATTAGGTTTGCAGAAAAAAGAAAAATACTCAATAACACATTGATGCCTCTGTGCTCTTACATATTTCTAGTTATTTTAGTGTAGGAGACAGTACAAGAAATCCAACCATCAGAAGACCATAAGAAGTATCTAAGAGCAATCATTAAAATAAACAACTGTGACAGTAAAAAAATGTTTAAAATTATTGCTGGAAATTGAGAAAGAATCTTCTCAGGAAACTTGAAAGATTTCTGAGGGGAAAAAAAAAAAGTTTTTCTTTGCATTTTTTTTTTCCTGTTTTCAGAAATGTAATTCTAACTATGGGTCTAATCTGACCAGACCAGAAGTAATTTCATGACAACAAACCAAAATCAGTTTGAGATCTCTTACATTATTACTAACTGGTGACAGATTATTTTTTTGTCTCTATGTCTTGAACTCTGCCATTTATTCTATTTATACTCTTCTTTCCTTCCTCTCTTAGAGAGCTTACTAGGAAACATGTCAAAGAAATCACCTTCAATGTGACAACTACTGAACAGCACAGGAAAAATAATGAAAAACAACAGCCTTAAGTTGTTTGTGCAAAATAAACCAAATCACTAGTCCAGCTAGTGACAGACATTTGAGTATCAGCCTTTGATCAGTGTATCTGGTTTGACATTTAGCTCAATTGTTCAATGAATAGTGAAAGGTCATAAACACATTCCTGTTAAGCAGAAGTACTGACAGGAGCTTGACTCCCTGAAAGCTTGTCCACAGCTTTCAGTTTTCCCCTAGATCTCAGATAACCAGAGAGCTAAGGGGTGATATCACACAGTGATAACTGTGATATTCCAAAGGAATAGTCTAGGTACTGACAGACACAAATAACATCCTACTCCTGAATTTCAAATCTGACGTTGCTGCTGGGAGCTTTTTAAATAAAGTAAGAAAGAGCAGAACAACCACTGTTGTCCATGAAACAAAGCTATCTCGTACCTTAACACAATAGCTGACTCAAATTTAAATCTTACCATATGACCATTATTGTATTAGTACATTTCATATACCACACAGTGTCATTTCTGCCCACCCCAGGCTGAAAGGCAAGGGAAAGTTAAAGAAAGCAGTTATTCTGAAAATACTTCAACCCAAATATCCTCGGAAGCACCCAGACATTCACAGAACTATTTGATGCCAAGTTTCCTCTTCTGAACTTTCACTCATCCCTACTTTAAATTTATAGACCACTTCAGTATAATAAATCCCATTACAGATTAATATGCTGCTTCTATCATACCTAATATAAAGAGGTGAGTTTTTGAAAGTGCCAAACCCAGGCACTTGTGCCCTGCTGTAAGCATGGCTGGCATAAAAACAAGCAGCTGGACAGCTAACAGATAAGGATCAAGGAAGAAAAGGTGACTCTGTAATAATGAAATACATGATATTAAATGTAATCCGGTATTAACATGTGTACTTGAAGACATTTTATTCAATTTTATCCAATACTACTATAGACTACAGTGAGAGGGTTTCAAAATCACACATAAGCTACAAAAGAAAGTGATGTCAGTCTCCAAATTAAAAGTTGTAAGTATCAGCTGCAGTGATAGACACAAAGTTACTGACAGAGCCTCCGGACTAAACAAAGGAACTTGGTTTAATAAAGAAACGAGGAGCCTATGAAGAACAAATTACCAGAATAGGGGAAGCTGAGGAGGAAGGAGTGAAAAAGACCTAAAAACATAAAGACAAAAATCAAAAGGAAAACATTAGAAAAAAAAACCCCAAACAAACAGAAACCCAGGCTTTTGTGACAAAATGAGACCTGATCAGTATCAATTAACCCTAACCTTCTTCATTTACTTCAGATTCTTATGACATTAAGTACATCCCATTGTCTCTGCAACCAAAAGCATGCTGGCTGCCTGGTCACCTAGTGACTCTACATTTCAGTACCTACACTAATCCAGAACAGCTGTTTGCTGTCACTGGAAAGATTCACTCGCTTGTTTCCTTCTAAAGGACCAAGAAAATTTGCTTATTTGGTGTAGCAGCCTGGCACAGGGTAAGCACAGCTTAACACCTGCACGACTACCTTGCTCACAGCAGCACTTGCCACCCTGCAGAGAACCTTCCAGAGAGACACACCCACAGCAGCAGCCAATCACCAGGTGCCATGGGAATTTGAGCCAATCAGAATAGGATATTCTCACTCTAATCCTATGACTGACAGGCGCTGTGGTCACTGAGGGAGAAAGCCAGCAGAGGCTCCGTGGAGGCGGTTGAAGTGCCTGAGGGCTCTAATGGCGGCGGGGAGTGGAGTGGGCTGCGCAGCTGGGAGTGGTGGCTCAACTCACCCTGCTTCCTTCCACACAGCCTTGCCTTCCTCCACCTCCAACACAGGGACGTTGTATAAGGAACTGCTACCCAGGCCCACCTGGCTTCTCTCACAGGCTGTCCCATCTCCCCAGTCTGAGTTAGTTCTCACACCATCAGTTTAAGTCTCAAAACAGCATCGTGTGGCTCAAAGTCTGTGAGTGAATAGTGCTCCTGTCATTAGAAGCTCAGGCTGGTGTCTGGTAGCAGGCCCCAACTGACGTTCAGTGGTTTACAGCGTGTATTTTAAAATAAAATAGGTGGTGCTAGTGTTAGGCTATGAGCATGCAAATGAAGATGCAAAAGCTCAGAGCATAAATCAGTAGGAAATCATATCGCTGTGCCAACACAGAGATAAACAAGGTGTTCATTGGAAGTCAGGTATTTGGAAGAATGAGAAGATGGATCTGCATTCACCTGGAGCTGAACTTGTGACTTTTGGAGCTTGACTGTGCTGCTTTTCAGAGCTGTGTTATAATTCTTTGCTTTTTTCATTAGATCAACACACATGGAAGTTTAAAATCTGGTGGAAAATGCCCCATGTACTTTGCTTATGCAGCTAGATAGTTACTAGTGTCCAGGTAGCACTGTGCACACCTTTGGGAGAAAGTTCAGCATCTTTATTGCTGAGAGTTTTGTCATTCCAAGCCCAGTGCCGCAGCTCCTGGAAGGCTGGTGGGTCCCTGGAGCCAGACACGTTATATTTCCCAAAATGGGAACTCCAGTGTCCTCAGATTCTGAGTCACTAAATGCAGCACAATTTTCCATAATCTATCCCAGGACAAAAAATACCACAGTGATGCAGATGTGCTCTTTTCACTGTTTCTTCACTCACAGTCTTGTATTACCAAAATGAAGAGTATGTGGCTGTCTGCTAATGCACACTTGAAGTTGGTTCATACACTAAGAACTTGGAAAAGTCTGTTTAGCAGTCACCTAGTGATGGCTGCATTCACAAGTAAAAAACTCTTAGCACTTTCTGACTGCAAGAGGATTTCTGTAACTAATACTTACGGTCTCAGGGTGGCTTATTACAGGAATCAATACTTTCTGGGAAAGGCACAAATTGTGTCCAACAGTCTTAATTCACTTGTTACATAACATGATTTATAAATAAGTCACAAAAAGTCAAATAAAAGTATTCTTTTGAAAACCAAATTATTTAATTGAAAAATCAATGAAAGATTACTTCTGAGGGTTCTTAAAATCATATGTCAACTAAAATATGAATAAAGAAGCTGTAGAACAGGACAAAAAGAGTTAATACTGACATACATTTTCATTAGCTAAGGATTGTCACCATTTTAAAGATGCAGTTTACTAGAAGTAAGAGAGAGAGACAAAAAGGAACTGTAAAATTGCAGACAGACTAGATAAACTGAGCAACAGCATCATGTCCAACCCCCACCATCTTTTGAAACTTTTTTCCAGTCTCAGGTTTTTCCTCTCTTCTTTTGAATGTGTTTGTCTTGAAAATCAGAACATGATTTTAACAGCAGCAGCAGCAGCTCCAGACTTTATTAAACTGTTTCTCTTTTTTCCTGAAATATGCAAGTTAATTCTAGATTTATTAGCATATTAAAGGACTATTAAGAAGGAATTTCCTTTATGAAAAATTTCTACAAATAAGAGAAAAGGGAGTAGGTGTATTCTTACAATAAAATCCTAACTTAATACTTTACATTCAAATGTTAAAAGCTATCTTCCTTTCTTTCTGTTTTACTAACACGTAGTTAAAATTTTTTAAAGTATTTAGGATTAAGTGATAAAACTCTCAATAATTTGTGCTGTAATTAGACTACACTGTGAGCTTAGGGAAGTTATGCTTTAAGAAATTACGACTTCAAATTTTATGGTTCTATCTATATTTGGTATGGTAGAGGTTAACAACTTTACCTGTTAGCTCATATTTCATATAAGAGAAAGAAAGGGCTTTTCTCTCTGTTTGATAGCAACAAATTTAAAGACTTTCATTCTAATATTGTAAGGCTGTAAAAATATTTAATCTTAGCTATAACTTTTTCTGTCTCATTTCCACTCCCTGGGAGAGCTTGATCTTATTAAGGGCAATCTTTTGTAATTTGCATGTTGTGGGCCTTCCTGGAGTTTGCCTTTTATGACTATAATGAAGTTCTATTTTTGAATATTGAGAGTGCTTGCCTATAGGACTTCAGGAGGTTCCGTGCCTTTTAATGGTACTGCAAGCACCGTACCCACCACCCATATTTATGAAATCCATTACCATTTATGCTGCTGGTGCATGGTTATGGCTTTTCTTCATTCTTTGGATTTCAGCAGCATATCATCTTCTACAAATGTGATAAATTATATTCCTTATTTTCCTATCTGTGTAATTGCAGTTGTGTCAGCATTAGGCCACTGACTCTCTCTTTCTTTTTCTTTATTCTCCCTCCTTCTCTCTCCACCACAAAGATGCGTCCTTTTCTTCTACTCATGGAATTCCACCCAGGCTCTGTCAGGAACTGGACAAAGGTGTGGACTTCGGAGATCACATTTCTATATTTTCCATCACCTGTCTCATGCACATAAATTTTGGCCCATGGTTTGTCAAGACACACATGCAAGATCCCTACTCTCCCTTTTTCACCTACAGTATCATCTTTTTTGTTCCTGAGGTACAGCAACGCTATGTGAAATAATTCTAAGATGCTAATATGTGAAAAATATGCACACACATGCATATACAACAACTCCATTTGGTTAAACAAAGAGAAAACAGAAAATTAGTTATCTCAGTCTGAAATAGCAGTTATCCAAATAATATATTACCATTAAATATTATTCTCACAAATTACTTGTTTTTCAGGTATTCCCCAAAATTTTCTGCTTCATCATTTCCAAAGCCCAATAACCAAAGTGAGGGTCCTCCTTCTACAAAACTTTGTCATGCATTGCCTGCTGAAACTCGTTCCAGTCATTTGTAACTATTAGTTTCAAAATAATGTTTTAAACCAGAGGAAGAATGGGGCAGGGATAGAAGTTTTGCATGTACAGTATAGTTTTTCTTAAAATATTTTATTAAGTATATTGAGATAAAACAGAGCAGACACTTATCTGTCATCTAAAAAAAATAATATTTCAGGTACTTTTTACTTCATATATCTCGCTAAACTCTATGTTTGGATATTTTATTTTGGTTATATGCCCAGAGCAAAGTAAATCTGCAAGTTGATGAAACAGTGTATGATTTAATTTAACTGTTGATATTAAATTACTATTACACTGGGCATAGTTGACCTTATTTTCTTTCTTTTTACTTAACAAAAAACTTCAGTATTTTCTTTTTAAAAGCATAGTATCAGTGTACAAGCATGTCTTAAAAGGCCCAAAGCTCTTAGCCCTCTGGCTAAGAAAACTTAGTAAATTGAAAACAGTAACATGAAAACTTAGTAAGTTGAGTCTCATACTAGATCCTTCTGTTACTAAGACAGAAACTTAGTATATTAAGGACCAATTATTGTATACTACTAACCCAGACTTGAGGCTGAGCTCTCTCCTAAGGGAAACATACATCTGGGGCACTGTAAAAGACAGGTGTAATAATTTTTTCTTGGATTTCACTTGCCGTCAAAGTGGAGTCAATTTACTCCAGGATGGAAAGGCTGTGACTTCCTTTCTCATTAGTGACATCTCACATGCAAGCATAGGCCTAAAGAAGGTAGGGACAGGCTGTTGTAGTCATAAGATGAATGAATTACTGTTGCAAAATTTTCTACCAAGAGCTAAAGGTAAGGGATAGAGGCATGTAAATTAAAGACTGAAAATTAGTAGAAAAAAAATGGACCAGCTTCTTTGAACCAGATGTTTCAAAAATTAATTGGATAGTTGCAGAATTGTTTAAAATACTAATATAATATTTTTTTCCCCAATTAAATTTTTGTTTCTGAGGAGTGTGTGAAGAGATAAAAAATATCACTGCTTAAAAATTCTGAATGTTGAAAGTTAGTTTAAAAATAAAAATGGTTTCAAGAATTTTTCCTGCTCTTGTTTTCATTTGTATAATGTATGTATAATCTTCTGAAAGATAATACAGCAGAAGAAAACAAAGCAGAGCTCTGTAGCATTCTGTACATTGAGGAATCATGAGATAATGAAGTGCACCAGAGCATCTTGCTCTTTTGGTATTTCATTAAACATGCATACTGTGAACAAGAATAAAGAATATTTGTTTAACAATATGTATGGAAAAAGCTAGCATAAGCACTCTTCTGGATTGGTTGCTGCCATTGTACTCAATAATAGATGAGGAAAGAGGTCTCAATTTTATAAGACAAACAGGATGATGCTTATTTAGAATACAAACACTTAATTCATAACAAATATTCTCTTCATTTAAAAATGAAGATGAGAAGCAGACTGAGATCTTTATCTAAAATTAAAAAAAAACCCTAAGTTTTACAAATTAAAAAAATTAAATTTTTCAGAATGACAATTCTGTTAGTAAGGATTTACAGAATAATAAAAACTAACTGTACACATGCACATAGACACACAGAGTCTTTGTAAAAGACAATGACTTTGTGCTCACGTTTAATTTTTCCAGAAATATGTCAAGCTTCCTTCTGTGTACTCCTTTCCCCATGAAAAGCACAGATACATTTAGAAGAGGGAAGAAAGAAGCTCATTTCCCATCTAAATATCTTAAAAGCCAAATAGAAGGGACTTAGATTCACATGAATAAATTCAGGCATTATACAGGACAGCAGAGAACTTAATTTTAAAGAATCTATAGGTAAGGATAAAGCAGTGCTATGCATTAGGAGTACATGACCAAAACAAGAATCAAGTCTAGAAGCAGGGTCAAGAAGTGTGAAAATTTCCAGGAACAGGATGAAAAAGGAGATGGATGACATTATTCCAACCAAAACCAGCGTGAAATAACAAAAATTAAAAAAAAAAGAGCAAACTAGACTAACTGCTTCCTCTTCTTGTCTTTCTTCCCTCAACCCATGATACAGTCAGAGAAAACCTAAGTTTCTAGTAGTAAAATGGCAAATAAAATTTGGTAACCCAAGGGCAGTGTAGACAAGGGTGGAAGAGATGCAGCTGATTGAGTTATCTCACAGGAATAGACTTCAGATTTTTGGGGGAGGGGAGAAGCTCATAATTTGCCTGCTAAATTCACCTCTGCATACACGTGTGGTTTTGCTGCTACAGATAAGACAATCACATAATGAGTTAGGATGACAAGACTTTCTTTGCTGTTTTAATGCAGTGATCCTAGAAGAGGGAGAGAGTATCTCTAAGCATTGAAATATAACAATTGCTAGTTACTATATTTAAAACATTCCTGTAGCTTCAATCTCACTGATAATTACAGTTAATTCTTTTGACATCTTCCTAAAAAAAGCTTCTTTTTTCTTCCGTCCTTCTATTGGCTTTGAAATTTTAAACAAGAGCAATGCAGTGGGACAAAGATGTATTTTGTTTTTTCACATTGTTGCCCAACTAGTAACTTTCAACTAGTCTGAAGTAACAACTATGTCTCTGCTGGTGGGACTGTGTCCCAGAACAGAAACTTGATAATTTCCACCATTAAATCATTAGAATTATCTGGTCCCTAGAATGCTTCCTGCCTGGGAAATGTAGAGCGCTTTGAAATACTTTGGAGGCACATTTCAGGACTAAGCATGGCCAGGACATGTTCCCAATATACAATTTCTCATTTATATGTAAGCATGTAAGCATTGCTGTGACTTTTATATTTCTTGAGAATGATGTTTTCACAGAAATTAAGTCTGCAGTGCATTTGTCTCTCACCTACAGGTTAGAGACAGAAAAATACAACAAAGATACTCTGATATACTCTTGCTAAATAAACCTTGACTATGTTTGATGTGTGTTCTGCTTATCTGCCAGTTCAAAAACAGAAGGAAATTTTGGGTTTGCGAATCTAGTATATCATATGGAAGATGAAAAAACTGTATAACTGACAGTAACAGTGAAATAATCAGAGTGATTAAAAAAATAAGAGAAGATTTAGACAGCTGTTGTAAGGAGGAGATATATTGCATAAAGACAGAGGAGGAAAGCCTAGAACTTTGCAGAAGTCTGGGTTTTTTTAGGTTAGCATACATGAGATTCAGTACACTTGAACTGGATCAAAACTAGTATATCAAACAATTCTTTTAAGTTAATTACCCAGTTTAAAAATACATTTCTGACTCTTTTTTCCTGATATGCATTTATTTGTAATTTTTTTTTTTCTAAACCCATATTAGTTTTCTACATCTGCCACTTGTATCATGTAGAACAGCCTGGAATGGAGACTCCAGAAATTCCTGCTAAATTGGTAGTTGTCTTAATTCACTTCTTGATATGTTTTTCATAGTGGTGAAAGCTTGTCTTTTCTGACAAACGGATGTTTTTTTTATTGCTAGAAGATCACACTAAAAAGCTTGTTTCTTTCACACAGTTGCTTTCCTTCCTCTCAGTCATCTACATATTGATATTCCATAGAACAAACTTGCAAGTATTATTTAGTTCCCTTAATGAAATGCATACAGATAGTAATAGAAATAGTGTGGATTTTTTAATGGACAAAGATTTAGTGGAGAAAGCTTGACAGTCTGGAAGGTAGGAATTGTAAATCATTTGGGAATACAGCCAAAACCAACAGAAGTAATATAAAGCTGAGAACTTGGAAGCTACAGTTGTGCATAATGGAGGGTGAGGAGAAAGAGGAATTGAGTTTTTACACAATCATAGACTATGAGAAGGTGCATTTAGCCTACTGTTCATAATTACCCTTATTAATGAAACTGACATATTTAAGGCATGTAAAAAACAGCATCTCAATTATTGTTCATTCCTCAAGCGTGAAACAACTATTAAAACAGGACTAAAAAGCATATGCGCACAGCCAGAGAAGGCTGGGAATGCTACTTAGGTAATAAAATAACTTTTTTGGGGGGGAAAATGAAAACGTGCCTTTTTTGTCTTTTCCCTGTGTACACACATGCAGAATGTACATTATTGTTCTCTATAGCACCGGGACTTTTCCCTGCAGATGCTTTCCAGGCTTTGACTCCTCTAGCACTCCTTTATTGACAGTCATCCCAGATGGACGGCTAACCAGCAAGTGGCAAGAGAGTAAAGCAAAAAGAATATTGTGTTTTGCTATGCAGTACAAAATGCACAGTTGTTTCTACTAAAAAAAACACACACACATACAAAAAGAGTAATATTTGAAATATTTGAAACTGTCAATTTCTTACATGATATGTATTCTAGGACAAAGGTAATTTTACATGAGAAATTGCTAACAATTTTGCAGAGCCTACGATTGTACTACAAAGGCTGTAAAGTGCAGATAAGTGTATCAAAGGACAATTCAGACATAACATAGCAAGAACATGAGACAATGGAAGTATATATTATCGGTTGGCATCAGAGTTATTCATTTTAGCAATGTCTCCTACAATTGTGCTGAAATTAAGGTACTGTAGTATATATGTATATACTATTGTAGTGTGTATATATATATATATATATATACACTCATAAACTACAAGAATCCAGACCAGTTGAAAACTTATGCAATCCTCCATCAATAGTATTTTTTTTTCTTCATTATTTCTATATTTCAGTGATTGCATTTGAGTGAAACTGGAATAGCAAGGTTCTTGAACACTACTTAGTATCCCATGCATCGAGAAACAGATATATTAAGAAACAAAATGTCTTTAGTACTCAGAATCAAGGAACTAGAAATACTTCCTTACTAAGCTACTATTTCATGTCACTAACTGAACTACATTGAGACACATGTGACACTGAGATACAAGTCAAGCTTGTCACACAGTGAAGGCACCTAAAGCATCAAGTCATTCACCTTTAACAGAAAATACACTTTCTTTGGTATCTGCCAGTGCAGTGCTAACAAGTAGCTGGTTCCTTCATGTTCAATTCAGTTCCATAATATACCTCTTCTAATAGGCAGATTGTCAGTAAGAACAGTCTAAATTTAGTCTTCTTTCTCAAATGTATTTTAGGGCTTGGGACAATAATTAGAATTTTTTTTTGAAGTGTGAATGCTGAGTTTCATTTATGTTTGCCACATATGAACTGGTATGAGATGCACTGTTACGGACCAGTAAGAGTTAAGTTATTTCACATTTGGCACATTTTGTCTGGCTCTGTTAAATGGACCACTGATTTTCTAGGGGGCACAAAACCAGACAAACATACGGATAACATTTATAGGCAATCAGTACACTTACACATAATTTGAGTATCTCAGCTGACTAATGAGGGGCAGACTTAAAGCCAGATATTTCCAAGCTGTTGTCCATACTGAGATCATAAACTGCTGTTTCAGAAGACTTGTCTTTTATGTATCTACTGGCCCAAGTAACTTAAAAAGAACCATGTGTTCATATATTTCTTAAAGTCCATAAGGTTCAGACTCGTTGGTGGTTTAGTTTAGATCAGGACTATGCTTTTGACATGAATTCTTTAATTCTCCTCACTTAACTGTGCTTTGTCTCACATCACACAGTGGCCTCAGTGCAGACAAACCACATTACTTTTGAAAGAATCTGACCCTGAAGATGTGCTTCAAGAACATGCCTAATGCTGTCCAACCAGTAATGAGTATTTAGTCCACATGACTATGCTCACTATGCTAGAACTAGTCCAAAATAGCACATCCTTGCCCCAAAACATGTATATTGTTTGCAGGCGGGCCTCAGCTCCAGTTGTTTCATTCTGCTTCTCTTGGTCTGCGTTACTTGCTAATGTAGCAACACTCGTAGTTCAGGTACGCTATGAAACATGAGTGAAAAAAGACAGAATTTTTCCTTTCTTAGATTCCATTTCTGAAGTCTGTACTCTGATTAACACTTACTGTTTTATATGAAAAGTCACCTCCTTATGTGAGTCAATCCCACAGTGACTACTACAAACTTTCAGTAAAGTACTTATATAACTAAATTTAGGAAGGCCCATTTACAGAATAATTTCTGTTTAAGTAAGGAAGAGAGACTTCGCAGCAGACATCAAATAATTTTTCCAGATTTGCTTAAGTTATCTTATTTACGGGCTTCTACAGGTATGCCAGCCAGAAAATGAAGGTTAAAGAAAGCATACCCCCGCAAAGAGCAAGACTGGCAGTCTGGTAACAACAGATCAGGAGAAGACTGAGGTACTCAACAGCATTTTTGCCTCAGTCTTCACTGCCAGTCTCTCCTCCCACACCTCTCACGTGGACAGACTGAAAGATGGGGACTGCGGGAGTGAAGTTGCTCCCACTGTAAGAGAAGATGAGGTTTGTGACCACCTGAGGCACCTGAACACATAAGTCTATGGGATCTGTTGAGATGCATCCTAGAGTCCTGAGAGAATTGTCTGATGTAGTTGCGATGCCACTCTCCATGATATTTGAAAAGTCGTGGCAGTGAGATGAAGTCCCTGGTGACTGGAAAAAGACAAACATTGCCCACATTTTTAAAAAGGGTAGAAAGGAGGACCCTGGGAACTACCGATCTGCTAGCCTCACCTCTATGCCTGGGAAGATCATGGAATAGATCCTCCTAGTAGCTATGTAAAGGCACATGGAGGACAGCAAGGTGACAAGACAGCCAACATGGCTTCACAAAGAGCAAGTCCTATCTCACCAACTTGCTGGCCTTCTCTGATGGAGTGACTACATCAGTGGATAAAGGAAGAACTACGAATGTTTTCTACCTGGACTTCTGTAAGGCCTTTGACATGGGCCCTCACAACATCCTCCTCCCTAAATTGGAGAGGTATGGATTTGATGAGTGAACCATTCGGTGGATGAGGAATTGGTTGGATGGTCACATCCAGAGGGTAGTGGTCAATGGTTCAATGTCCTGATGGAAACTACTGACAAGTAGTGTACCTCAGGGGTCCATACTAGGATCAGTACTGTTTAGTATCTTCATCAGTGACATAGACAGTGGGATAGAGTGCACCCTCAGCAAGTTTACAGATAACACCAAGCTGAGTGGTGCAGTTGACATGCTTGAGGGACAGGATGCCATCTAGAGGGCCCTAGACAAACTCAAGAAGTGGGCCCATGCGATCCTCATGAAGTTCAACAAGGCCAAGTGCAAGGTCCTTCACTTGGGTCAGGGCAGCCCCCAATATCAAGACAAGTTGGGAGATGAAGGTATTGAGAGCAGCCCTGTCAAGAAAGACATGAGGGTACTGGTGGATGAAAAGTTGGATATGAGCCGGCAGTGTGTACTTGCAGCTCAGAAAGCCAACCATATCATGGGCTGCATCAACAGAAGTGTAGTCAGCAGGTCGAGGGAGGTGGTTCTGCCTCTCTGCTCTGCTGTGGTAAGACCCCACCTAGAGTACTGTGTCCAGTTCTGGAGCCCCCAACATAAGAAGGACACAGACTTTTTGGAGTGTGTCCAGAGGAGGGCCACAAAAAAATGGTCAGAAGGCTGGAGCACCTCTCCCATGAAGAAAGGCTAAGAGTTGAGGCTGTTCATCCTGGAGAAGAGAAGGCTCCATGAAGGCCTTATAGCAGCCTTTCAGTACTTAAAGGGAGCCTGCAAGAAAGACGAGGACAAACTTTTTTAGCAGGGCCTGTTGTGACAGGACAAGAGATAATATTTTTCAACTAAAAGAGGGTGGGTTTAGACCAGATATAAGGAATAATTTTTTTATTATGAGGATGGCGAAACACTGGAACAGGTTGCCCAGAGAGGTGGTAGATGTCCCATTCCTGGAAACATTCAAGACCAGGTGGGATGGGGATCTGAGCAACCTGATCTAGTTGAAGATGTCCCTGCTCCTTGCAGGGGGGTTGGACTAGAGCTTTGAAGGTCCCTTCCAACCCAGACTATTCTGTGATCCTATGATTCTATGATTGTTGACGGAATAGAGGTGTCTGAATTATTCCTATGGGGTTTCTTTCTATATTGGTGAAATCTCATCTTTGCAGGATGTTAACTCAGCAGATGATTACAAGAAATCATAAGAGCAAAAGAGTGTTATGTATTGCACACTAGTGAGGTGAATAAAATTTTGTATTTGCTTTTGCGTTAAAAAATTACTGTAGTTATTTCAGTGAGGTAGTGCTTATCTCAAAAGACAAGGAGCAGGTTCATGATACACAGATGCTGTAAGTAATAAGTAACTGGCAAAATTAGAAGTCAAGTCATAGACTATGGATGAAAGAACCCAAGTGTAAACTATACAGAAAGAATTCTTAAAATGTAAATGTCTTTAAAGCACAAACATGCAACTTAATATCTCCTGTGAGTAACAAGAAAAGCAAGCAAAATTAGATTGTGAAACAAACAAGTGATTTTTTTTTTGTGTTTGACGAAATTGAGTGAACCTGTTTGTTTTACAAACTTCTGGGATCAATTGCAGGCCCAAGCTCTTTATCCAACTGCTAAGCATATTGGATTAGTGAATTGTACTGTTGGTAAACTTAATCCTGCTGTAAGAGTGAAAATAGATTAAAACCATAATCATTTATAACAAAGTTTTAAAAACTGTCTACTTGGTGCTAATTTTTAACTTTTAATATCCTGACATTAAAATAGTACTTTTACATACAATAGTAAATGTTTTACAGTATTATTTGACTGAATAGTAGTAGCTTAACAACTGAGCTATTCAGACATGTTACTTTTGATGTAAAATACCATTCGTGATTGTGACAAAAATTGCAAGTGCAGAAAGTTATATAGTTTTTTTATAACTTTATGTCTCAGAATGACTTTCAGTGCTTCTCAGAAATGAAGAAGTATGCTATCCTCTTGTGCTGAGAGCTTCTAAGGACAAAGTGGGAGAAATGGAACCAGGAATCAATTATTAGCTATTTGTATGCACATTCATTATTGACCAGAACACAGCCATCCTGTTTTGGTTGCTAAAAATGCTTAAACAGCAAGATGTCCCAGGCCATTTGATCTTAAAGGTGGGGAACAAGCACTGACATTGTTCAATTTACTATTTTAAAAGAAGTCAATGAGTCTGCATTAAGATGGCAAAGTTTTTGTTTCAAGTAATCTATCTTGCCTATAAATAGGAACATACTTTGATGCAAATGAACCTGGAAAAGAGCACTAGACTGAAATACGAGGGATATGATGACTGACTGGAACAGAATTAATCTGGGAGGAAACACAGTTTATTGCGGTGTTCAGGGAATTTCTGGCTGGTGTTGAAGCTTTACTGAAACAAACATAAGAAGGCATTTATGTAATGTATCAACTCTTTGCCTTAGTATAAACAGATTCAGAAATTATTCAAAACGTTAGTAGAGAACTCTAAAAAAGCTTTGCTTTTTATAATGGATCCAGAAGGTGATGCAGATACCTATTACTAATTATTTTTAAAGGCTCAGTAGCATGCCTCAAAGAAGGAAATGTGTACATAATAAATACTTCAGAAATCTCCTGGCTAACTCCATGTTCTGACTTGTGTGAGTCCATAGGGCTGCAAATAGCCCTTACACTGGACCACTAAATGGCAGTCGAATATAAGTATGAGGACAGAACTTGAAGTGGTAAGGGAAAGTAATGAGGAAATAATAAGAAGCTATCACAATTATTTTGAAAAGAAATTTTGGTCAAGTGTTTTGATTTCAGTCGAACCCAAATCTGATGTAATCTTTTATTTTCACAATTCCCTAATAGTTCTACAGAAGTCAATTGTATGATTACTCACTGAATTAATGTAATGTTTTCCTAGTGTTATCAGAGTTAATTCTTTTGTAAAAGAACAAGCTATTACAAATTAATCTTGAAAATTACTTTTTTTTTTCTCAGAAATATCTCAGCATATTTGCAGTTTTTGTGTTAACCAAATAAAACAGGGTATATACAATCAGAGTATATCTTTAATATAGTTTGGTTTTAAAAGTTCTCTCTGAAAGAGGATAGATAAGATCTAGAAATCAGGACAACTGGATCTTATGACAAGTAACTCAGTGCCAAATGTAGTTCAGGACCTGCTAAATTGTCAGGGGTGTTCTTCAACTCCCTCTTTTCCATTGTCATAAGAAAAATAGACTAATGGAAAAATTATAATAAATAAATAAATAAATAGTACTGCAAGATATGGGCTAATTTAAAAATATTTAAAGAGACATCTTATTTACTTTTTTGGAACTATATCTGCCAAAATGTAAAATCTGCCTGGCAAGATTTGGTTATTGTCCCTATTAGTTAATTTTAAAAGGAATTCCATTTTTTTTCTGTATTACATGTTGATAATTTTGCATATATGATACTGCAGTGCAGCAAAAATAATATTTTACAGCTTCTATCTGATGTTTCTGTTATTTGCTCTTGTTTATTGAAATGTAGTAGAAGTCCATGTGTGTTTATTGCCTTTCTTTTTCCACTCATTGCTTGCTATAGAATATGGAATCATCAGAGAATATAATACATTAGAAAAATATTATTTAGGGAATCAAAGGAAATGCGTTGCAGTCTTGAGAGTGCATGGAATCTTTTTGCTCAGTCTAGCTGAGTGAAATAAATTCAGTGATGTAAGATAGAAGTAACTTTCTGTATTACTATGCAAGAAATCATCACTACTGTTTTCAGAAAAAGATTTTAGCAGAAATGGACTTCATTGGTAAATTTCAGACTTACGTAGGTTTTCTGCAATTGCATGGCTGAACCCTAAGCATAATTGTGAACATTTGAGGGTACATGCTGTGCATGTATGGAGTAAAACTATTGCCAAACTGGCTGACATAATTTACTTTGTAGCAACATCAGTGGCAAAATAAGTATATTGGCATATATATATATATTGCATTGTGTCTGGCTGAGATGAAGTTAATTTTTCCTATAGCAGCCCTCATCGTGCTGTGCTTGGAATTCATTGCTAGAAAGGTGTTGATAACACACCAATGTTTCAGCTACTGCCAAGCAGCGCTCACATAGCATTAAGGCTGTCTCTCCAACATTCCCCTCTCACCAGTAGATTGAGGGGTGGACAAGATGTTGGGAGGGGACATAACCAGGATAGCTGACCCAAACTGACCAAAGGGATATTCCATACCATATGACATCTGCTCAGCAATAAAAGCTAAGAGAAAGGAGAAGGAGGGTAGGCATTCGTTATTACGACCTTGTCTTCCAGAGTTACGCATACTGAAGCCCTACTTCCCAGGGAGTGACTGGATAGTGCCTACTGATGGGAAGTTGTGTCCTGATTTCGGCAGGGATGGAGTTAATTTCCCTCTCAGTAGCCAATGTGGTTTGGATTTCGTATGTGAAGAACGTTGATAAAACACCCTGATGATAAGAGTTGTTGCTAAAGAGACCAAGGACACTGTCCAGCTTTTCAGGTCTCACTAATGTGCAGGTGCAGGAAGCTGGGCGGGGTACAGACAGAACAGTTGACCCAAACTGGCCAAAGACAGTATTCCATAACATAAACATCAGGCTCAGTATATAAGTGGGGGGTGGCCAAGGGGCCACTGGGGGTAGGGGGCATTGCTCTCCCTACCTTGCTGGCGCCCTCTCACTCCTTTGCTTGCTGCTCGATTTCATTTTCATGATGGCTGCTCAGGACAGGCTGTGTTGGTCATTGGAACATCGGGTGGTGAGAAATTGTGCATTGTTCATTTTGTACATTTTAGTATCCTTATATTCTGTTATTACTGTAATATTCCTTTGCTATTCTAGTAAACTGTCTTCATCTCAACCCACGAGTTTTCCTTTCATCCTAATTCTCTCCCCGATCTCTTTGGGGAGAGAGGGTGAGTGAGAAACTGTGTGGGGACTGGGGCTAAACCACCACAGCAGTAGAGAATAAATCTTTTGGTTTTCTTTGCTTCTGCATGTGGTTTTTGCTTTTGCTTTATTAAACTGCCTTTATCTTGACCCTTGAGGTTTTTTTCCATATTATTTTCTCCTCTCCCTATCCTACTGAGGAAGGAAGTGATAGAGCAGCTTGGTGGGCACCTGGTGTCCAGCTGAGGTCAACTCACCATAGATATGTATCTGGCTCCTAAAACCTCCATGGCATACGATCTATATAT
Source organism: Chlamydotis macqueenii (assembly GCF_036417535.1). Taxonomy (NCBI): domain Eukaryota; kingdom Metazoa; phylum Chordata; class Aves; order Otidiformes; family Otididae; genus Chlamydotis; species Chlamydotis macqueenii. Next base: position 29,420,298 of record NC_141558.1, read on the forward strand.
ATTGTATATATTTAAAAGCAAATACAAGGTAATATAATGTAACCAGACTGTCTGAATTGTGCTACATTTTCGTGAAACTTAAAATAACCATGGCAATGTCTACACCAGCAATCAGCAATAGCAACAAATCTCTGAAAGCTGTTGGCACTGAGAACTCAACATATACACTACCGGGGTTCTGAGAGTTTTACTTAAAAATAGTTTCTATCTAAACCCACAGACTGAAAATCAGTGATGGGAGCCCATTATATGCAAATGTGGAAAATGTTTTCTGGTTTAGTTTCATCCGAGGGAAATCCTGCTTGCATCATCCAAGTCTTCTCCATAAAGCAATTTGCATACAGTAGGTGAGTACAGCTGGGAGATTTGCTTCAGAAGTGTTCTTGTAACACAAACTAAAATGCTGATGTAAACATACTCTACAAGACACTTTAAAGGATTTGGACTTTTTTTCTTGTTCATTTTTACTCTTAACTTTTAAAATGGAAACAATTAGAAATCATTTGTTTTAAAGAAAAATGTTTTGATTAAGACTAAAGCACAGAAAGTAGAATAAGAAAAGTGGACAGGGCAAACATTTGTCCACACAGCAATTTGGTATAAGCAAACTGAGTTGGTTTCAAATTAACTAAGGCTAATCCACCACTTATGAATGAAATTCAGAACTGTGAGCAAGAGCTTCTCCTAATGAGGCAAACAAGCTGGATTTGCATTTGTTCTAAATTACCGAGCTAAAGCAGAAAACTATTAAACAGTTTGCACAGTGTTAAAAAAGCCATTTCAGAAGCTTATTAAGCTAATCGGAATAGTTTTATTTCCAGAATCTCTCTTGTGATCAGACCTTTTCTGGAAGAAACATTATCCCTAGCCTGAGACTTTTGAAATTTTATGTTTAATTAAAGGAATTTCTATGCTTTCTATTTAAAGTAATTTTCTATGCTAAAAGGTGAGATTCAGTTGTGTGACTTAGACAGTGATTGGTGTGCATATGGAAGGTATTACTTTGAGAACTATTCCAGAATATTTTATTTTGATATGACAGAAAACCCTCTTCCTCATGTCCATCAATCAACATGCTAGGCACCTTGACATGTTTTTATCACAGGATAGACTTTGCAATATTAAAATAATCAGTTAGCTGACTACATGTGAAAGTAACCTCTCATAAAACCTGTAAGTTATCCCATGCCTCTAGCCCTTCTCCCAAAATATGAAAACTTTTACAGCCTGTGTGGCGCATGATCAACTTCAGATACTTTTAATCAGTTAAGGAAAACTTACAGACCCTGAAACTGTGAGAAATACACTTCCAGCTGGTGACATAGCTTTTTGTAACAAAAGAGAGCCAGTGCTGTGTGGACAGTCTGAGTGAAACTATAGGACTATGTAACAATGACAGAATCTAACGTACTTGGCTGTCAACACTGAACACCACAAGGTCTTCCCAGTTTATATATATTAATTTAAGTCCGCACAGACAGATTGTGAAAATTCTGGGTAATTGGATTCTATAAAGTATATTTCTTAACAAATAGGTTATTGCTTTCTCCACTGTTGAATCAGGTTAAATGTATAGGCATTTAATTTATTTTATTTTATATTTTATTTTATTTCTTGGAAAAAGATCTTACCTAATCTGGTAAAAACATCTGTTTGTTACATGGTCTGGCAATACCCTTCATATATAAGTGCTGTGCAGTAAAACAGTGTCTTGATCAAGGGAAAAGACAGAGGCAGTCAAGGCAACAAAGTTTATCACAGATTTTGACTGGCATACGGTGTATCGGAATTTCATATGCAAGCAGAGGGAAGATTTTCAGCATTGAGAAAAGGCAATCATTCCATATGACTGTTTAGAAATATCAGTAAACAGTGATACAGTGAAATCTGCACATGACAACAGCTTAGTAAGGACTTACTAAAATTAGATGAATTGGCAACATAATAATAGCTATAAGTCAATGTTTATTATTGGTGGTAAACAATGCTTCAAATTATTTAAACTCAATATGTATGTTAAGAAAGTATGATTTTTCTTGATATTGAAATCTATCCTCACAAGTGAGATTAGAACAGTATAATGGAATTGAGAAAGGTCTTCTAGTGAAATTCCTTAGAACTTCTTTTTTTTTTACTAAGAGCTTTTAAACAATGTTAAAAATATCATTTGTGAAGAAAAAGAATGCTAGCATCCTCCAGTAAATATGGTTCTTCCAGGTATGCTTTCCATACAAATGCTACTCTCTATATATGTACCCAGCCATAAAAAAGTCTCATGTCAAGTCTTATGTACAGCACTATCTGTTAGTGCCCATTCTTGTATGCCTTTGCAACCACTTAGTCAACATGAAAGAATGGACTAGATGACCTTTAAAGGTCCCTTCCAACCCAAACTATTCCATGCTGCTCTGATTCTATGAATGCCAGAAGCTTGGATTTTCACTCACAGCTTTTCAATCAGAATCCCTGGAACAGAATTTTAAAATCTAAAGAAGGACAGACCACAGAACTTGCAAGTAACTAAAAAAAAAAATGGCATAACCATTCTTTCTCTGGGCTATTTTTCATGCCAAGTGCCAAGTAGTTTTTTTCAAGCCTCAAAGTAGTTCTAAATAGAGGTTAGCAGCTAATAAAATCAGCAAATGACCTACTAATCTGTGGATAACAAACATAAGTAGATAAGTTATCAGTTCTACATATTTTATGAAATATTTCACATTGTATTATACTAACAGGAAGAGCAGGGTGTTCTGTATTGCTTCAGAATTTATTTTGTTATGGAAGAGACACCATAGTCTAACCTGTAATTGATGGAGTAGAAGCAACATTCAGACTTTCTCTAGAAATGCAAACAGTTTGAATCAGGTACAAAACTATTCAGTATTCTTGAAACAAAAAAAGAAAATTCCTCCCACTACATGGAGAAAATTATTTTGTTTCACCCATGTAGAATTTCTTTTCAGAGTGAAAATACAGTAAAGCTTGCAAGGCTGTGTGAATTCAAAGCAGCATAAAAGGATCTTTGAGTGCAGCTTCAGGGGGAATTTGTCTTTATAGCATAACTGTCCAGTGTAGCAACACAAAGGCTTGGGTATTCTCAGGATCTGAGAGATAATATTGGTTCTTATTTCCTATGGAAACCTTCTGAACTCAGTGGGAGCATTCCTAGAAGCAGGTGCTTGCAAACATGACAGTCCAGCCCTATGCTTATAAATATTTTTTTCCCTCAAATATACACTCCAAAGTAAATACTTTTATACAACTTAAAGGTCATTTATTAAGAACATTTTGTTTCAATTTTTATTCTCTTATAACTACTGAAACACGAGCATCTGTCTCTTTTAACTCACTCTGTAAACAGAGCTGCACTTGCATTGCCAATCTAAGCCAAATCTTTGGCACTGGAAAAATACCATGCTGTATAGTAATTTTGATATTTTCCCACTTACTACCACTTCAGTTTTTTGATTTAGAATATAAAATTTTCAGTATAAAAGTTTCTGTCTTGAACCAGTATTCTACTGAAAATGGACACTGCATCTAAATCCTGGATATGATTTCTGAAAAAGTCAACTAAAGACGATGATCAAACATCATCAGACAGGTAGCCGAAGGGCACCAAGGTATTTATAAATCTAATAGGGTTCTAAAGCTTCTGAAAGAGAACAGTCAGCTGCTTTCAGGGTGCCCAAATAGCAAGCTCCCTGCTGATTCTAAGATAATCTATGGATAATATTCTGGATTTTTTTTTTTTTCATAAAGAAGGCAAAAGCTTTGCTTGGCAAGCGGTAATATACATCAAGTGTCTACCACTACACAAAAAAGCTGACCCTGAAATGGGAATATACTTGGCTGGTGGAGCTCTTAAGTCAACAACAATTTTTCTGCTACAGTGGAAGAAAAGCAAGGCCAAGGCCAAGTGCTTTTCAGAAACTAGTGCAAATATATGTAGCATCTGCTCACATTCAACAGTTAAACACACCTACTATATGACAGAAAACGGTTTCCTTACCAAAACCCATCCATGTAATGATTTGGATCCATTAAGCTTATTTTATATAAAAAATGTATGCTAAAATTAAAATGCAGGAGTTGCAAAATCATATAAAGTCAATTAAGTTTTTTTTTAATGATTCATTAGACTTAGCCCCTATCCACCTAAATACAATGAAAGAGTCGTTACCTACACAGATTAAATAATTTTCTATCACTTCATTCAGTGCGTAAGAGAGGATGAAGAAACTGGTCTGCTCTAGAGGTGTAGTAAAGGGAGATATGTTTGTTTCTGTTCATTTGTACTTAGAATAAAGAAAACTAGAAAAAGAGAGTTAGTTTTATGTTTTCAGTTGAATGTTGTTCCCTAAGGAAACTGAAATAAATCATACTTTAGTTTAAGTTCGTTTAGCCTAGCAAGTATCTTTTTATAGGCAGAAATGAATTCTTCATTTTCTTTCTGAATTTTTAGCTTAAGGTGTGATTTTCAGAACTGCTGGATATGCAACACCTGGAACTGAAGCCAATAGGAGCTGTGTTTTAAATTGAAAAGTAAGTATTTGCAAGATACTTAGCTTCTTTGATAACAAATGTCATCAAAGGTGTAGATAAGGCTTAAAAATTCCTACTCCAAATCATCTGGCTTGACTTTAGAGACAGTGACTTATTGCAATAAAAATTGGGGTGTGAAATTACAGTCTGAGAGCTCCTTTGCAGTAATTGTCCTGATGTTCAGACTTATCCCACAGTAAATTTATTAGTTTGTCATTCTTTTATGAAAAATAAATTTAATCTTAATTCTTGTGTGCTATATGGTAAACCTATATATGTGGCTAATTTTCAAAGACTGATTGATGACATATAAATTTCACCATTCAACATAACTTATTTTAGAGTAATTTCCTTGTGGACCCATACCCTTCCACGACCTTCTGCTCTATACATCTACTAAATACAGACAATTTACTGTATCCACTTCTCTGCAGCTAAATCCTCTGGTGTAGAATTCTCTTCCTTAGGACTCAGTGAATTCTCTGTAGTCCCAAGTCTTTAGAATACCACTTCCCATCTTTTAAAGCTTTCAAACGTACAAACATTTCATATCCCACCTCAAGCAAAATGTTAGTCTCTGTATCATGCAAAAATAAAATTTAGCTTTATGCTTTCCACAAACAGGCCACATTTTTCCAGCCAGTTCTGTGCTTCTTTCCCTGCTGTCGCTGATATTCTCTGTCCAGCCTCCTTGCTACTGGCAGAACTTAGAGCACACCATCTGGGACCACCTTCCTGGATCTTTATCACATTGATTTGCCATCTGTTCACAAGTTTCACTGGAAAGCCCATCTTTAACTTCCTCTTAATCTCCCTTTCCTCCACTTTATAACAGTTTTATTCAGTTCTGTAAAGTATTTCAAATTCAAATGAAAAAGACAATAGAAGGCTTTCACTTCTATGGTATTTACTGACGTTGGTTAAAGCTAAGAATTTTCATATATGTCTGCAATTTCTTTCAAAAAATAAAATTCAAGCATTTAAATTTAAAGTAATTAATAAAATAAATAAATTGAAATTTGATGCTTGTTTGCTGACTTCAACTTTCAATTAGATGAGTAAGGCATAAGACTTCATAATCACTTTATTCAAGTAATGTATAATTCCACAGATCGATAGTAAGGAGATTATCCTAAGTCAGTAAATCAATAGTTAATTTTGTGCATTCCAATGTCTTTGACTCTCAACTGGACTTATTAGAGCATAAAGGAGTACACCCTATAAAGTTTCAGTCTGTGTACTGCTATATCCACTAGCTCTGAAGTACAAGGCAGAGGAGGGTCATGTCACTAGATCTTCAAAAAACTTTTATTGAAGGACTATGAAGGACTGCTCATTTTTTAAACTAAATACAGGGGGAAGTTGAAATGTATCAGGGATGGCAAGCCAAGTCCTCAGGGCAGTACAGTGAGTTGTATTAGCAGTAGTACTTTGCAGAACTACTGCTGCGGTTGGTAGTTTCTTAAGTGAAATCCAGCTGCTGTGTAACTCTCTTCTGTTATGTGTAATTGGTAATCTGAAACTGATTTATCAACAGCACATTCACGATTTCAGCACATGGATTTTCTCAGTGAAGTCAATGCATAAGTTTAAGTCATATACAACTCAACTTGAATTTATGTGACCTTAGAACTGTTAAGAACTTATTTCTTGTTATATACTGTATGCCATTCATGGTATGTGGTCTGACCTTTAGTCAGGAGGTACTGCTTCAGACCAATTTCAGTTGCAGAGCTTGTTTGCTTTATTGAGACCTTAGAGAATTTCCATTCTCACAGAAATCTTGAAAGTTTTCATTGATGCAGGCCTACCTAGTCTTTATTCTCATTTCAAGTGTCAGATTACCTGCTATCATTAGCTAAGAGGTAGAGCCTCCTGAAGCTCGGTTACTTCATCATACCTGGAGCATCTCTGGATGTTCTAATAGAAGTGATAACTTTTGGAGAGTATTCTTTTTCTTCTTCCTATTTAGCAGAAAGTATAGGAGATTCTTTTTAAATGGAAACTAAGGGTGGATGACAAATTTAGGAAATTATCTTAGGTTAGTCCAAAGACATGACAAATTTCTTTTTGGGTAACAGGAATTGTTGACAGCTAACTACTACTTTATACCTCAGTTCTCAATGCCAGATTTCCTTCCAATTAATTCCCCTTTCACAATTTGTGTAATGAGCTAACCTGCTTGTTGGTTACTCTCTTGAAATATGATCTGCAGAATAGACTTCCTTTCTGTCAACTATGAATATTTTTTCTGTTAAAAAAAAATAATTACAGTACTCTCTCTCCATCCTTCACATAAGCCTTCCCTACAACCCAAAATGTAAGTTCCTAAAAGACCTGGACTGCTGAATTTCACCTTGTTATGTGTACTTTTTTTCTGCTACTTTAAAAACAAAAACCAAACAAGTAATCATTGCTTCTTTAGGTCTAAATCGACAGTATCTTCTGTTATTGTACTGGAGAGCTCATTTCCATAACATTTTATTGAAAGGGAAATAATTGTATTTTGAATCAAGAAGTGATAGAAGGTTAACCATAAGGACGATATAGGATTGCAATAATTGCACTATTATACAACTATAACTTTACCTATAGTTTGTATTTTTTAATTTACTATGTAATAAGTACACCAAAATAGCTAGAGGACTGCACCTCTTTCTTTTGCAGTGACAACACTACGGTCACTACATTCTCATACTTCTCTCATTCTATTATTTTGATCTATCAGTAATGCCCAGCCATCTCAATATATTAATATATTTGGGAACTGAATAAAAAATAGATGTCTCAAATCTTATCTGAGCAACTCTGACATAGTGGTTTTTGAGTCCTCAGTTGTAACCACTTGCCCTTACATTTTGGCATACAGTCTTAGAGCACTCCACTGTTGGAATCTTCAGAATACATTTGCTGTGTTCCTGTGTCTCTCTACAGTTAGTTAAGCAAAACACTTCTGTGTTTTTATCCTTGCTGCTGCTCACTATGTGTCTTACATTGGCACTGGGAATACTTTATAGGTGGGAATTTTATGGTATTGAGAATCTTTATCATAGAGAAACCTTAAAATTCTGAATGTGCCACTCAGAAAGAAAGACTAATCCTTTACGGTGTAGTGGTACATGTTAGAGTCATTTAGAAGCTTTGGTTGTATCAGAATGAAGTGGACCACATCCCTGATGGGACTGGCCAATATGACACCTTACATATTCTACAGACAGATTTTACAAACCAGAGCTTTTAAAACATCAAGAGCTCCATCATAAACCCAGCTTTTGTAATTTCCTGCTGTCAGGCTTAACCAATCTCCTTTTGTACAATTCTGTTCTGAAGTAGGTCTGACTGTAATGGAGTTAATTTTCTTCATAGCAGCCCATATGGTGCTATGTTTTGGATTTGTGATCAAAACAATGTTGATAAGACACCAACATTTTAGCCATTGCTGAACAGTGTTTATACAGCATCAAGACCTTTTCTTTTTGTCACTCTGCCCCCTCACTGAGTACACTGGGGGTGCACAAGAAGCTAGGAGGGGACACAACAAGGACAGATGACCCAGACTGACCAAAGAGATATTCCATGCTGTGTAACATCTTGTTCGGTAATAACAAGAGAGGGGAGGTGGATTTTGGAAAGGTTTTCAAGCCACTGCTTGAAAACTGGCTGTGCATTGGTGTACATGTGGAAGGCAGTGAGTGATTGGCTTTGCATCACTTGTTTTTTTTTCTTCTTTCTTTCTTCTTCCACTTTCCTTTGCTTACTAAACTATCTAAACCCACAAGTTTTCTCACTTTTACTCTTCCTATTCTCTCCCCTATCCCATGGAGAGGATAGAGTGAGTGAGTGGCTGTGTGGTGCTTAGCTACAGCTGAGGTCAATCCATCACACTGGTGTCATTTTTTGTGCCTATTTTTGCAGATGCATTGTTAAGATAGCATGGTTATCTAGTTTTAAGGCTCTATATTACACTACATTACCAATACCAAAAAAAGAAGAATACGTATTGCAAGTGTCATTCTGGCAATGCTAATTGTCTCACTTTGACCTAGAAAAAATGTATCAAAAGTATTTGAGCTGTTGAACTGCAGAAAGGAAATTTATTAGCATAGGGGGAGCCAATTAATTATTCCTAAGCCATTAGAGAGTCTAATATGACTGATTTGACTCACTAATATGAGTGGCTTGTGCTCATATGTAGTAGCTCTTGAGTGGCTGGAATTCTCAGGTGTGGTAAAAAATTGTAGTCTACTTCAGCTGATGTTGTTGTGTCATGCAACTGTGTACTTCACCTATCCTGATCTCATTCCGTGATCCAATTGTTTAATGCCACCTACTGCCTGGAGAGAAAAGGTAAAGGCTGTCTGTGAAGTATATGTTGCAGTTAGAGTGTGTATTGGAATTCTTTCTCACATTAAGATCTTTGGTCCTTGACTTGTATAATAAGGCTACTGTAATATATCTTTGGAAGAAAATTGAATTTGATGGAGAAATTATGAAACTCCTGAGATCTCCATCTGTTTTTAAGGCTTCCTTGATTATGCCCTAGCTGTTCCATTTCCCCAGTTTATTGCCTTTTAGAGGAGGTGAAGACCCTTTACATGTTAAGAATTCATTCTTTAGGGGATTGTTATTTCAGTATCTGTTCTTTTACAGCTTTTCTGGCTGAAAAAGAAAAGGGAATGGGTCTTCTTCCATTTGTAGGACTATATGATAGTTCATTAATCCTCTTTGAATTCATCACTGAGGAATCTTGGGGTATGAAATGGCAGCATTTGATGTGGAAGAAATTCAGTACTCTGATAATGAATACAATAAGGGGGACATTGGACGTGGAATAATATAGTCACATATAAACTGAATAATGCAGTCAGTTAGTGAATGAGTCTTTTATGTCCCTTTCTGGATTCAACTTAAAAGATATCCACATTAAAGTTATTTCAGAAACTTATATCAGAAATTCTAGTTTAAGTAAATATACTATAGCGAACAATAGAGAAGGAGAAAGTATAAATATTGGATAGCAATGCATTATAAATAAAACTACTAGCAATTCTCTACTTATCTTAAAAATATGCTGATACTAACTTTTCAATTCCCATTCTATATTCGTTTTCCTTTTTTTTGAGCACAAAATTATGTTACTGTCAAAAATGCCGAAGAACAGTCTTCTAATGAAAGAAATACTGAAGATTTTTTATCTGTGCATTAACTAACATCAAAATGAACATTTTAGTATGAACATTTACTGTAATGTTAACAACATAGTTGAACTATGTTGAGAAAGCCATTGAGGTCTGAAAATCAAATCCAAGGTCTAAAATGACATTTTTCTATTAAGTTTCTACAGTATTTATTTTCTGTAGTTAATAACTGAATCCCCATAGGTTAGATTTTTAATTTTTTTTTTTGTTATGTTGGGCTGAAACAGTGAGTCTGCATGGGTCTCACTGATTTGCTGTGTCACAGTTCATTTAATACAAAATGGCATAGGTCTGTGACAAAGATGAGAAACGTATAGGTACTGTAGGGCAAAGATAAACACAAATTAATCAAGAAAATGAAAGCATGAAAGGCATGTGAAGAAAAATCTAAAACAAAGTTAAAAATTGCAGTGAGCTACCATTCCTTGTCAGGTTTAATTTTGCCCAAATTAAAAAGTCCCCCTGGATCAATACTACAACTTATTCAGTGAAGCTTAGCAGACATTCTTGGTAGAATGATATGTTTATTTTATAAAGAACCCATAATTTTGTCCATTTCTGATATCTTACTCTTTGTGAAGGATGTTGTTTAAACTTCTGCATATACAATTCCATTCTATCAGTCTCAGTTAAACCATCAGCTGTGGTTAGGAATACTCCCTGGAATATCTACATATACAAACAATCTCATAGAGAATAGAGCAGTACATGCCTTGTGAACATAAAATTTATTTCTGGAATGCTCTCTATCCTGATTTTAAAATGGCAGTATACATCCAGTATGAGAGCCTGAAATATTAATTGCAGTCTACTGGTAAGAAAAAAAAAATACGCATTTGCAATAGCATCGAAAGACAAGAAAAAAAGTGTCACAAGCTCTATAGTCTCCATATCAAGCATTTAATTCTGTCCAAGGTGTTTACTAGTTCCTGAAGCATAGTTACAAAATATTTATGCAATACATTAAATGTTCTAACTTGAAAAGAATAATCTCCATAAATTAGAGTAGAGGAGTTGATAAAATTGTCTGAAAGTCTGGAACTTCTGTTCAAGTTTAGGAAACAGTGATAGCTGCAGGTTACCACCAGAAGTTGTCAGAAAGAAGTGCAGTTTCTTTATATATGCACTAAAAAAAAAAAAAAAAAAAAAAAAAAAAAAAAAAAAGGCAAAACAACAAAAAAACAACCAACCAACACCTCAAAACTCACACACACACCCCCTACATGCTTCTGGGAAGGGATTCAGTTGGAAATGCAGACACCTAAACATGGGTGTCTGCTTGAGCACTAATGCAGCCTAGCTGTACAGTCAGCGGTACCTACAGGGTTGCTCACCCAAAGTGGACACCTACAAGTTGGGCAGCTGAATCACTCTCTAGGTTGTGCTGATTGCATCAGCAAAGATTCTAGCATCTTTCATGGGTGCTTAGATGCTTAGCTCATATCATATATGGACACTTATATTTAGGCATCTTAATATTAATCTGAATTCTACACCTTGCTTTAACATTTTATTAGTTTAATATTCTCACAAATATGCTAGAAGAAACTAGAAGAAGAAAACAAAACATTGACCTTCCATTTTTTTTTTAACCACCCCAAATTCTCTGGCAGTCTGAATGTTTCTTAAGGACAATATTCATACTATATAGTGTCCCTATTGAACACATTGAAAACAAATTCGTTCCTGACAGATTCCTGGAGGGAGTGACACAAAACATGGGCCACCTCTGGTGCCAAGGCTTACACAATGTGAATGTCTGTCTTCTTTTCTACCACGAAGGGGAGTTGATAGAATGCATTTATTTTTTTTTCTGAGAAGAAGCTATTTTTAACACTTTTCATGTTTCAGGAACAAATATAGCTGAAGAATTTTGAAAATAAATGCTGAAGTACTTAAAGTAAATCAATTTGGAGGTGGGGGGGGGGGTAAGATACTTTTTAAGCACCTTTGAAGCTGATGTCATCGGTGTAAATGAGTATTCCTGTCACTTATAATGAGGCCATACACACACCTATTTGAAAATATTCCACTCCTTTTGAATTCTCCAAATAATCCTATTGACTCAATAACTGCTTTTAAACAATAAAAACTTTCCTCTTTCCCACTGCCTATATCATTACAAATAAAAAAAAACAGTGACTGGAAAGCACGATTATAAAACTCTTGAAAGGTATATGGATTAAGTGGAGGTTTGCAACTCGCAATAGTATTGCTTTAGATTTCAGGAAGAAAACTTAGCAGTAATTTTAATTAAAAAGTACTCTCTACTAACCAGATGTAGATCAACACATGTAGAATTATGTTCACAAGCGTTCATTATGCAGTCATCAATGTCCTGGTCACATTTCAGTCCTGCATATCCTGGGTTGCATAAACAATAGAAGCCATCGACAACTGTAACAGAGATAGTATTTTAGTACTAAGAGTATTTCAGAATAACGATTGACTGTAGTAAAATTAAATAAGTTATAGTTATGACTACCATCTGAAAAAGATTTGGACTGGCTTTACCTAAAAAGTAAAAAAATTGAAATAAATGAAATGTAATATCTCAAAATACCTTTTTTAATATGAAAGCAGATTCATGTACTGCATTTTACTTAAACAATTCAAATATTCTGACATAAGAATTATAAATCAATGACCCATTACTAGCTTCTGAAAAAGTGATGGCATCTTATAATCTAATGAGTAATTTTCCATCACAAAACTGTATACAGAGTACATAAGATTTTATCTTTGATATTGTGCCTAAATGAGATGGGGTAGTTAAACACTTTTTTGTTTTTGGTTTTGTTTTGGGTTTTTTTTTGGTAAGGAATGCTTCATATTATACCAGTATATGAAAGGAAAACTTGCTTGAGTTAAAATTTGGCAGTTCAACCTATGATGTATTTCCATGCTTCATTTTAATCTAATGATAAGAATCCTCTCCCTTTTTCATCATTAATGATTCAAATGAAGAGGAATCTCTACAGTGCTATGTCCATATAAGGAGCTCCTGACAGCAATAATTGCACTTCTTGCAGGCGTGCACTTATTCTAATCTCAGAGAATTCCCTGGATTCTTCATTATCACTGAGATTTATCATGGATTCTATTCTTCCATTGTACATGTAGGTGCTATTGTATTCATTAAGTACTTTAAAACCTTCAGAGGAGGAGCCTTATTCATCTGCTAAGAGCTTCCTAACTTTGTCAGGATTCCAGCTTTCTGCAGCCAGTGCACATAGTGCAGAGGAACTGAAACGTCCACATATTACAACTCAGGTCCAGAGGCATCACAAAGACAAGCTGTCGCCAAAAGATTTGGCACTTTGTGAGCATGAAGAACTTTACAGCAGCTCATCTAAATTCCATGTCAAAAATATCTCTGAACCAATGTGGAGTACATAGAAAACATCTGCAAACTTGTTAGGAAATAGTCTTTACTAGATAAAATATGAAGCTACTCACCTTATTCCCATGTATGGAAAGACAGATTTCTTAAAGCTTATTGAAACTGTTATGTTTTGTTTTGTTTTTAACTAGGAGAGTTTTAGGCAATGATATATTTAGTAATTTGAGGTCAGTTCTTTAAGATCTCATCTGAAACCAGTAAAGTTGATTAGATCTTCTGTAAATTTGTAAAAAAAAAATTTTAATTTCAGGACAATTCTCAGGTAGTCATTCTCATTTTAAACAGTATGTGGGGAAACAGGAGAGAGATGTAGCAGAAAACAAACACGGTTGCTCAGTGCTTAAACTGTGGGACCTATGAGGAAAAGTTGAGTCAGCTGGGCTTGCTTTGTATTAATCCCTTCAGGAAATGGTTAATAGTTAGAAGGCTTTCTAACAATAATTTCAAGGGCAGGTGCATAAATGACAGAACTGAATTCTTCTTAGTAATATTGGATGATATAATAAAGGGCAACGGCCAAAAGTTTCAGTTTAGGATCGGGACGGGGAGAACACAACACATCAGTGGAACAGGCTGTCCCAAAGAGTTTGTGGGATTTCTGTCCACCCTCAGAGGCTTTCAAAACTCAGCTAGAAAAATTCCTGACTATCCTGTTCTAGCACTGTTAATAGTCCTGCTTCACATGGGTTTGATTACATGACCCCCAGACATCATTCCTCTTTCCAGCCAGCATTATAAGATTCTCTGAATATTCCCTCTTTTTTTTTTTTTTTTTATTTTTTCACCAAGTTAGAAAGTGTCTGATAGGTGGTAACAACTTTCCAGTAAGCACTCCACACATAATGGGTGCTATTAAACTTAGCTTGCCAATCCAGACACAATATAGAGAATACAGCACAGTAATTAATCATCAAGTTGCTTCTAAAACCTTTAAGCGTATCTATCAGTGAAAGTGTAAGCTACACGGTTATATAATAGAAGGTGCTCAATAACAAACAAACACTAGATTTTCCATCAGTTTGATACTTAATGAAGCTTTTGGACTCATTAGAATTACGACATATACTGCCTAACTGCGCCATGAGCTCTTTTTCAGCACCTGAATATTCTCTCATCAAATGCACAATGTAAGATGTGTTTGGCTAATTTAAGTATCAAAGGAGATATCACAAATCTCATTAAAATTTTTCATTACCTGCAATTCTGACCCCTAAACACACAAACTCCAGTGTCAGGAGTTGAGGCATTTTGGCAAAAATAGTCCTCCTGGTACTGGCAGTGGAGCTTCAGACAAGCTAAGTTTCAGTAAATTATTCACTGTTCTCCCCAGAGTAGCTCAATAGCTGCAGACGCTTCAACAGAAAGACTACTCAACATTAAAGTGAGTAACCAGGCTGAACTCACTGTCATAGCAGTATCCGTGGAGGCAAGGGTTAGAAATGCACTCATTGACATTGATCTCACAACGTGGACCTGCAAAGCCCTTCACACACTGGCACTGAAATCCAAGGGGAAAAATATCCAAATTCATTTCTTCTATGCACACAGCTCCATTCTCACAGGGATTGCTGGCCTCACAAGGTCTCAACTCACAGTTCAAACCTGAAAAGAAAAATGGCAAAGCTGTCAGTGTTTAACTAATGAATATATCCCTGCAGCTGCTGCCTATTATGAGCTGTATTTTCTTTATATCCCTGGTTGAAATTGAGTTGGAGGGTCTCAGAGGTACATATATGTATATTACCATGCAGAAACATTTATTTGCTTTGTAGAATTACAAACAAAAAAGACAATTTTATGTTTTGTTCATATAATGACATTCTATTTTAAAATTATGATAGCTATCTCAATATATTTTATAGTTTTTTGGTTTACCCTTTTTCTCTAAAATAGCTCAAAAAGTGTATTTCAAAGTAATTAATGAATTTTGTTTTGACACTCCCTGATATTTCTTCCTGATATCCTACTGTCACAGCTACCGTATGAGCTGTTTATACATTAAGCCATAATCCTGAACATGAACGAAATGCAGGTAACCTTGTATAATTGTTTTGCTTGCAATTCATGACTACATAGAAAATATTTTACTGAAAATATGTATTTATTTAATAATGAGTAACTACTTCCATTGTTCATAAAAATTCCCTACAATACAACATCTCACACAGTCCCTTTCTACTCTTTCCTGACAAAGACTCTAGTGTATAACAAATTATGTACATTCATCTGGGCTAATGAAGGAACTGTGTGATGATGATCTTGGGTTGCAGATGCCCTCATCTAAATATTTAATTTGCAATAAATAGTTCAAAAAGGATTAAAAGACGCTTTAAAGTGACTCTTAGTTTGTTAGAACATAAGCATGTTGATTCATGTTTTCCAGTAGCGAAACTCAAAATGATGAGGGCAGACAGAACAGAGATCAAATGGTTTGGGTTTGTAAAGCTGCCTCTCTTTTCCCTCAGTATTGCTGAAGGCAAGTCTGTTCCTTTAGGTTTAGTTTCAGACAGACCTCAGTGGCTTTCAGGGCTGCAACAAACTGTGAACAAGCCCTTCTGAGCCTCTTTGAAGCCCACCTGCCTTTCTGTGATTGCTGAGGCTGGGCTGTGTCTATGCTATGCCTTCTGGCAGTTTCCCAGGGTTTGTGGTACTCCAGACCCTCTGCCCACTTCCCCAGTGCCATTGCCGTAGCTCTGCTTGCCCACCCAGCCATTCCTTTCTGGAGCAGCTTCTCCCTGCCCCAACAACCTCTTCCGTAGGCTGTATGTGACCTTAACCCAGTGATGGGCAATGTGACACTACAACATAAAAGCACACAAGTAGTCATGTGGAAAATCAAATCTATACAGTTATGCTGTGGTGGGTTGGCTTTGGCTGGCTGCTGGATGCCTACCCACCCACTCTCTCAACTCCCTCTCAACAGAGTGGATGGAGAAATTAGGATAGAAAAGCTTGTGGATCAAGATAAAGATAGGGACATCACTTACCAATGACTCTCATGGACAAAACAGACTCGACGAAAACTCATCAAATTCATTCCCAATTAAAAACAGAACAGGATGGTGGGAAACAAACACAAAACTAAAACCACCTTCGTCCATCTCCCTCTTCTTCCCAGGCTGAACTTCACTCCAGACACCTTTACCTCCTCCCATCCCTGAGCAGCACAGAGGGATGGGGAATGAGGGTTGTGGTCAGTCCATAATAGTTCCCCTCTGCCTCTCCTTCCTCCTCACGCTTTTCCACTGCTCCAGCGTGAACCTGCCATGGCCCACAGTTCCTGCCAGGAGCCTGCTCCACCATGGTCTTCCCCAAAACCTGCAGTGGAATTCCTGCTCTGGTGCCTGGAGCACCTCCTACTCTCACCTCAGTGCTCACAGGGCTGTTTCTCACACTTTTTCCTCACTCCTCACTTTCTGTGCAGCTTTTTGCGCTTTCTTACACGTTTTCCCAGAGGCACCACCATTTTGGCTGCGGGGCTCAGCCATGCCCTGCGCTGGGTTGGTTGGAGCTGGCTGGAACCGGCTGTGTCCGGCACAGGACAGCCCCATCCTCTCCTTGCAGAGGCCGCCCTGCAGCCCCCGCTGCCTGCACTGAGCACCTGCACCCAGTACACAAGGTAAGCTGTGTTTGTCAGATGGATAATAGTACTGAGGATTTAAAATTTCTTTTCAGGCTTAAAATACCAGACAAGAATTCCTGACAAAGAATCAACCAGTGTTATAGGTCACACCTATAGTATACGGCAGCTTTAAGTTTGTAGATCAGTTGCTAACTAACAGAACTGGCAATTCATACAGGTTTTTTAAATATAATTTTGGGAAAACTGAATCAGTTAAGTGATTAGCTTATTGTGGAGGAATATATTGGATATTTTATTATGATTTCAGAACAAGAAGACATTAAATACAGGATTGTGGTTGAGATTAAGCTAAGTGCCACGTAGTGCCATTCTGTGATTTGTTTGAAAGCTTAAAATTCCTTAAATTTGCAGGATATGGTGAAAGGATTAAAAACACTCCATGGATAACTTCAATAATAAGGTGTCCATGAGACGGAATGTTATTTAATTTGGGAAATGCACTTTTATATTTACTGAGATATATTGTCAGTGAAATGATTCGGACTCTGCTGTGAAAGAGGATGGTCAGGCGCACAGTTATTATACGCTTAATATTGGCTGCAGGCAGCTGAACCCATGTATCTCCCCCTTTGCTTTGCCTAATACAGAATTAATTTTTTTTTGGCCTATTCCACATTAGCTGCCTTCTTTTGTTTTACGGTAACAGTTGTTCAAAATGTCGGCAAGATTTTAGGTGAGCTGTAAGACACAGTCATCCAAGGGCTGATTTTAGGTGAGCTGTAAGACACAGTCATCCAAGGGCTGAATTCTTAAGGCTTCTAATAGCAAAAGCAACAAGTACGAACAGAATTGAGGTTAAAAAAACCCAACAACTCTCTGACCTCAGTAATCATGCTGAGAGAGGAGAAAAAGAATGACATAAGTTGTTCCCTGTCTTCATGTCACCAGTGATCTCTCCAGTGCAAGGCTATCCTGCCATAGGCAGCCAACAGTCTCAGATACGGAATTTATGAAATTACATAGCAAAAGCTGCCATATGGCGCATTGAGATTTTGCCCTGAAGTTTTCATCTTTATATTACAACAGCTTGACATGGATGACAACCCTGCTGATTCCTGAAGTGGAGTTCACATCCACACAAATAAGCTTAACACATGGCTCACAATTGTAAGTGGAACTGTCAGATGATCCAGTAATGCAGTACTTGTTTTTCATCTGTGTTGATGGAGGAACCTTTAAACAGATTTGCCCATCCTTTTCCATGCCAAGTGTTTGTTGGGGTAGATATTTCTGGTACATAAAGCAAAAATCATGCCACAGTGCATCAGTTTCCTCCTCCTATAGTATTCTCCAGCACCAGATACCACCACTTTCTGGATGAGAGCATAACAGAGTTTTGATGAACACTTGAAAAATAAAGAGGTAATAAGAAACAGTGAGGACATATGTCCTGAAGGCCACAGGTTTATATTATCTGCAAATATTTGTCCTGTATAAATAGGACTGTGCACAGTTATGTCATATGAATGCTAATGAATATTAGGTTTTCAATCTCAGTATCTTGTGGCAATGTTTCATGAGTTAACTATATATTTCAGAAAAGTATTAACTTTTTTTTTAATTTTTAAAACCCTATATACTCCCAGATCGCTGGATTCTATGTATGATTTTTATTTCAAACATTTTTGCTTTGCTGATTCAATAACATTCTATGTTTCTTCTGCCTTTTCTTTCTACACTGTGTGCAGAAAATTGTATCATTGACCCAAGAGTAACTGGGCAACTTTTCTCTGGTCCCAGTCCCAACAACAAGCACAAGTAGTGTTCTACTGTATCCTTCCAGTTGCAGCAAATGATGAGGGAAGAAACAGGAAGAGCCAGCAGATCAATACCTGGCTCCAAGCCTGGTCTCACCAGCAGAATTTTGGGTTTTTTGATCACAGGTCAGTCTACATGACACCAGGCCTGCTGGTAACAGATGGGGTATGCCTGTCTCAAAGAGGGAAAAGGATCTTTGGATCGGAGTTGGCAGGGCTCATTGGAAGAGCTTTAAAGTAGATTTGAAGGGGGAAAGGGATAAAATCAGACTCACTAGAGATAAGCCTGAGGGTGGCACATCAATGTTTGAAGAACAGTGTGCTAGCGAGATCCTTTGGTCTACTGTCTCAGTGTAGGCAGGGGATGGAGATCTATGCGGCAGCAAAGACACAAGGGTTATTGATGTGTTAGGAACCACAGAAGCACCTGAGAATGGTCACATAGGATTTAGGGCTTCTCCCCCCAAAATGTTGGCAGGATCAATAGCCCAGCTGAAGCGCGTCTACACTGTGTGTGTTCTTCCCCTGACAGGAGGCTGTACTTCTGAGAAAGCATGTAGACTTCTCACTCCTTCTTTCTTTCTCATGCTGTGTACAATGTGTGCAGGCACTTGAGATGGGTCCCCAGCTACACTCCAGGGAAGTGTGATGGCTTTCCTGATCATGCTTTCCCACAGGGAATTATTTCCAGCTCTATGTACCTCCACTTCCTTTCAGGTTTTTCTCTGCATTCCCTGATGAAGGTAGTTTAAAATGCTGTTCACAGAGTTAGCAATCCTGTCAGCAAAGATACTTTTCCCTCTTTTTTTAGATTGATTCCGTTGACCCCATTGCTCAAAGAGGGCCCTATGGTAATAAAAGTCTTGCCCATGCCACTAATCACCTAATAACTCTCTGGATGTTTCCGTTCCTACCAGCAGTGCTGTGGAAAACTCTAGCTGCCCCACCTCAGCCTTTGCCCTTGCTGCTAGAGTCCGCTAGTCACTTTTTATATACCTGGGGTCCCTGTTGGCAGTATCATTGGCGCCTGCATGGACAAGCGGCAAAAGGTAGTAATCTGGGCATCAGACAAGCGTTGTCAGTCTCTTTCCCTCATCCTGAATCTGGTCCTCTGACATGCAAATAAACCTTCTCAGAGATCAGATCTGTTTGACAGTGGGTGCCAGTTTCCCTCAGAGAAGGGAGTGTTTACTGTCAACCATTGCTTCATTTTAGTGGTGCTGGTGAGGGTGTATGCATCAGACTCAGACAGCTTACACGCCTCTCCTGATGAAAAATGACTCTTCCTCACCTGTTGTCATGGCCCAGTACTTATTCCATAAGTGAACCTCTCTAGGTTAAAATAAAGTCTCCTTTAAATTGTCAGAAGTAACCTTCCAATCTCCACTGTTGTAGAGTCTCTGTCCCCCTGTGCCTGAGTGTATCCTCTATCTATCTTTCCCTCCTCTTCCAGTCTTGCTCCTGTGGCTATCAGGCTTTTGTCTGTTCAAGGTCTCCACGAAAAACTTCTGCATCTTCCATTTTATCATCACTAATGCTGTGTAGCCTATTATTCCTCCTCATCTCCTTCTCCTGGCAGCATGGCAACTCAACCAGGATGCATGTCTGGCTGGTAAGGAGCTTGTGCAGCTTCCTCCCATGCTGTTCTGTAAGCAGGAGCATGGGTTTGTACTTCTTCAGATTCTTGCTCAAGGTAGCACTCCAGAAGGGTATGAATTCCAGTGAAGTTTGTACTGATTTGAAATTACACCAAAATTGCTCCATGAGAAAAAAAAAGATTTTTTTTTCCCCCTCTTGAAGGAATTAGGAGAAACATTAATTACTGCTTTTGTTCTAGCTATAGTAAAGTGAAACAGCACAAAGCAAAAAAATATTTACATTATCCTGACATTTACAAAGAATGGTGAATTAAAATATGGTCTTAAAGTTGATGGATGGGTTAACAATGCTATTTACCAAATGAGGTCAAAACATGTAGTATAATATGAAATGTTAGTAGTATAAACAGTTTTTTTCAGTGCCTTCTTTCAAGCAAACTTCACCACTCTTTAATTAGAAATTCAAACTCTTTTTCCTCCCCCCAGCTTTCCTGCATATCACTGCATGGAAACTTTTTTTCTGCTAGTGGCAGAAATGGCAAAGATTTCATCTATATTCAAACTGGAAGACTGGGAAAACAAAAAGACAATAAAAAAATAAGACTATCTCCCACCTACTCAATCCCTTTCCCTGGATCAATTAATTTTTAATTGTCAGTGTTGAGAATTAATAATTTAAAAGACCATTCCCTAACTTAGAGGATCACAACTGTTCATATTATTTTAACATAATTCAGAAAAAAAATTCATTATTAAATAATTGATTAGTAATGCTAATCAATATAGGTAGCAAGAAAACAAGAAAATAAAGTTTGCTGATTTAAAGTAGAATTTTTTTTGAAAAATGAATATCCACACAAAGATTAAGGTTGGATAGTAATAGGCAATGCTGTTAGTACAACAAATGCACTACTGCTGTTGCTCTCATATCAGCATTTTTTAACAAAGCTGTAAATGTATGATTAAAGCTATTTGGATAATTCAAGCAACAAACAGGTATAGGTGAAAGATTTCTTTATTAAAGTAGATTGGTCAGAATACAGAATTTATATCTTCTGCATTTTCTCTTTCTTGTAAAATATTTTTTAGAGAATTTTTGTGCAAATATATAAATACTAAATGTTTAACTGTAGCTGATTAATTTTAATACATTTATTTTTTACTAGATATAGGAAAGTTCTCACTTGATCTGGTAAATTTCTGAAATAGTAAGTCTGTGATTGTTGACAGAAAGGAATCCTGTGTCAGGGAAACAATTATAAACTATCTATCTTCTCCCACTGACAGGATTTTTAAATTGGCCATCATAGAGTAATCTTCACTATGTACACTAAACACAGTTAGCTGGCAAAAAAGAGAAAGAAAGTATGCTAAACAGATCAAATGTGAAAGAATCAAACACAAAAGTTCGTTAATGAATTAAGTTCAGCACATCTTTCCAACCGTGCTTATTTCTATTAGACAAGTTTAACCTTGTTGCTTGTTTAATTCTTGGCTATATTTTATTGATAACAAGAATAGATTGTCTTTACTAGATAGTTGAAGGCCTCCATGTTAGAATAAACCTCAACAAACCTCAAAAGAATATGCACAAATGATTAAATTACACAGTCAGTTGAAGGACAATTTTCTTTTCAATGGCACAATATATTGGATTAAATATTATAATTGTCTCTCTCTATATAGAAGCATATACTCGTAACATATACTATACTTCTCTATTAGCACACAATATGTATCAAATAATGAATAATTTATTTGGAAAATCCTCTTCTTGTTTGTTTAAGAATGAGAAGCATATTCAGAAATTTAATCCTACCATATTGACCAGTTCTCTTTTCTACTCTGTTTACTTATAATACTTCTACAGTAGAATTTCTAAATGTCATAAATGAAAATAGATTTTTTTTTCTGAAAAAGACTATTCTGTTAATGCTATTATTAAAACTCAAAAAGCATGATTTATAAAAATGACATAGGAAATAAATTACCCAAGATAAGTTTTCATTTCTTTATGTGAAACAATTGATATTTGTTTTATTTGCTCAGCATAAATCTGTATATGAAACATTTTGATGTGTGCTACAGAATTAGCTTATAATCAGAAATGACATCTCGTCAATGTTGTTGTTCTTTTTGGAAAATAATTTAATAAAAAAACATTTGCTACTAACATTTTAAGGAATTAAATCTGACAACAGCTTTCAAAGTCAGCATTTTGCTGTAAAAGTATGGACTGAATCAATGAAAAAATATATCTGATTGCAAATTGCTAGCATGATTATGACAATATAGTGAAAATAAACTGTCTATGGCTAGTAGCAGAACAACAAGTGTGCCATTTGGATGGCAATTTCCTAACTAATACCAAGTAGTCTGGTGTTAAATACGCACTTATGAGGACAGAAGGTTCTCAGGACAGATGAAGTGCCATCATTGCCAAGTGGTCCATGTCAGGGTTTGGACAAGAGAAGAAGAACAAACCCTTAGGCACCAGACTGGGATCAGAGGAAGTAATTGCGCCGTGAAGTTATGAAGTGAGTGTCACAGTCTCCAGCAGAAACTGTAATGCTGATCTGATCTTTAGACACTGACTAACTGAAAGATTTTTTATTTATTTTATTTTATTGGGATCTAGCTCCAGTAACCTTACGACACTCATATCATTGGTTATCAGTACACTTGCTTAGAGTGTCTTCATCATTGTTATAAATTTGATGAAACAGAATGTGTATCATATGAATGAAGTTAATAGCATTTTGCTTCAATGAAATGAGAAAATTACACCAGCTTAAAGGATGTCAGTAAGGAAAGAACAGAGAGAAAATCTGCAACAGATTGATTCTCTATGGCTTCCATGAATACATGAAAATTTTCAGAAGTTCTTGTTAACTCAGGAATATTTTTATGTAAATTTACATTGTTTAGTTTACTGATTAAGTTCAGAGTGTAGAGACAATTTTTTCAAAATAATACTAAACTAATTTCACATATGAAGTAAAAGCCAATGACTGATGTGAATCTTCCATAATAAATGTCTTCTTAGATGTTTTCAATGTTTTTAGGTTTTTTTTTTTCCTTTATTATCATAACATCACTGCAACAGCAGTAAGTTTCAGTCTTTCTGTAACTCACCTTTTAAGAACAGAGCTAAAAGACACGTCTAACATTGAAGTGAATCACCACTGTTTTCCAAGGTAAAGTAAGTAAATTGAGTGCCGTTTAATAAAAGTAAAAATATGTTTAGTTATGGGAGATAATCCAGTGTACAAAGGCACTATAAGGCTATATAACCCCCCCAAGAAAACCCCCAAATCCCTGCCCCAAATCTATATGCAGCTTTCTGTTCTTCCCAAATATGTTCTTTTGAAACTAGTGGATACAATAATTTTAATTTTTAAAAAAATATTTGATCATTCAGAGAAATCTGTGTTTTGGTTTTCACCAACTTTATACAGCTCAATGGCTCCCACCCTCAACAGCTTTCATAAACTTATCAAAAAATCCAAGGAATGCTAATGAGCAATAAGTTAGATGGCTAAAATTTGAGGTCTCTTCAACTCTAATGATTAAACATCTTAATGTTACATATGAAACCACCTCTTAAAAGTTCAAAATTGTCATTTTTTATAACTTCGAAAAGTTCAAATGTACCTCTAAGATTGACATTATTTTATAAACTGGATGTCTAACTTGATGTATTTTGTGGCATAGGAAAACAAAATGCCTCCACAACTGAAGTGATTAAAATGCAAGTAAAAAAACAGAAGTAGAAAGAAAAAAAATACCCACAGAAGCATGCATGTATTGATATTACTTGAAATTAAGCAAAGTATTGCTCTAAAAATAGAGCAAGTCTTTTCTTTCAGTTCAAATTTATAGCAAACCCATTCTTTTACTTGAAATGCAAATTGTATTTTCATGAAAGAAATTTATTTGTGATTCTATATCTAATATCTGTGAAAAGAGATTTTCTGTGAAATCCATACTAATTGAAAATCAATAAGTTTTTTTTTTTTGCTTGGTTTTTAAAGGAAGGATATTTGAAAAGCAATACTTAGCACTTTTCAAGTAAAAACCATTTCCTTAATTGTATATGATAATGCATGCCATGCAATAATGCTGGAACAAAGCATGAGACAGACCCACATCACAAACTTTACACAGAGATGCATATATTATTGCTCCATACCTGTATAAATTTCTGTAAAAATAGACAAAACCAGAAATTGAATATATTATTCAGGTGCATTTTTTTTGTTCTAAAATATACAAGCTTATAACTACTAAACAGTGAAATTACGTCTATATCCACATTTGTGCATTTCACATTTCAACATAAAAGCATGCTTCACTCTTTCTCAGAAAATAAAAGACAACTGCTACTAAGGAAACAATTATGACAAATTTATTTCCTACTGAAGTATATAGGAATTATTTTCTTTTCATTTTTTTTTATATTATCTTTGTTTACTACATTGGAATTTGACTGAAATTACTCTTATATGTGGAAAAGTTACAGAAAGCTGGTATCAGCTCAGTTTTTCCTTATGGTCTAGGACCTGTCAGTGTCATTTTCAGATATGGTAATGGACACCTTTAGTTCAGGTGGCCAAATCCTCCTGTGTTTTAAGATCCTGGTTTCATTTTCTCAAAATTTTACAGATTGGCCAGACATTTTTTATAGCAGCTGATATCAGGAATTACTTTTATTTGTGTATTGGCAGATGAACTTACACATGTAGAAAAATAAAGCTGCAAACATTTGTTTTACCAGCCACAAACCCACCCGTAATTTGATAAACTTTTCTTTGAGTAACAGCAATGCCCTCATAATATGGAGGGCAGCCAGGGAAAACATATCCATGTTTTAAGTCTTTGAAAAATTATGCTATGTACATACTTCCTGGAAAATTAGGGGACAGAGACATACAGATTCTCATTTGCAATGAATATACCTTGTACCATCTTCATAACTTAAATCTCCTCCCTGTAAGCAAGGTTCTCGTGCACCATTCTTACAGAATGACTAATGAAATGAAAATCCCTTATCTGCTGTAGATGACTAGGTTTACACATACAGTATTCCCAGAGTACTCACGGCTGTAAAGGTTTAGAAAATTTTTATTATGGATCAAGATATGTCCCAAGGTGGAAACTGAAAGCAGAGCTTTAACTACAACATATACCTCACTGAATTTGTATGGACAGAGTTAAGCAACCAGGGCTTTTAGAGATGCCTTTGGGTTCTCAGTGCAGTTCTGGAAGGCCATGGGTCTCCTACAGATCTTGTCATATCTGCCAGACCCTAGTGGATATTTAATGTACCCAAGAGTGTCTGAATTGACACTAGAAATAGCTAGGCAAAAGACTTGCTCTCTAAATTGTTTCATTTTGGAAGCAGAAACATCTGAATTTATATATCTAGATGACAATTTTTAGAAAAGGTATAAAAATCAGTATAAATACCAGAAAAAAAAATTCCAAAGAAGTTCTGCAGTGACCTCCTATATGAGCCAACAGCAAGTCCCAGTTCTTACTGATTCCCATTTAGGCATTGCATAGACTTTTAGACCAACCTTCTTTATTGCTTAGAGGCAATGCATGATTTCTAGGTAATATACCACAAACGTGGCCACTCTGCTCCCCTACCCACAAAAAACTCCTATGTAGATGCAAAGCGCCCTTCACAGCTCTATGCACCATTTTTCCCCTAAATAAAACTTTATTTGGCTGTTCAGTGTCAAGAGGGTAGCAAAACCAGATGTAAACTTATGTTAACAGGAGATATTATTTTATGGTCTAACACAGATATGCTAGAAAGAGCTACAGGTTTTGCAAAACTGCCTTTTTGCATGGGGCTTGGCACAGGAAAGACTCAGATTTGGCCTGTGAGCACTGAAAAAGTAATTGCTCCATTATCTCTACTCTAGGTTTTTTTTTTTGCCTTCATGAGCACTTACATTTCTTACTTATTATCTGTTTTGTAATTAGCTGTTCCCATAATGGAGTGTCTTGTGCTGAAAACTCCATTATTACTCTTGCTTTTCAACAGGCTTAAGCATTTTTTTTCCTGCTGAGTTGCCTTTCTCACTAGTTTACTTTCTTTTGCAACGTGTTTAATGGCCAATTACCATTTTTGCTTTAATCTTAAATGGAACACATTTGGAGACACATGTCATTAAGGCTGCAACAAATAAGTAGATGTTTCCTCAGAACTGAATTACAATTTTCCTCTACAATTACATATATTTGATTAAAAAGGTCATACCTTAAATCTAGAACAAACACATATAGTGCATTTTTTAAATGACTCATGTAATAATTTGAATCAAAGGATAAACTTCTTTGCTCAATTTAATAAAAACGAGTTACTCATCAGCTTTTTTCTTTTTTTAAAGAAAAAAGATAAAATATTAATGTAAACTCTTATGGGGTTATCACATATCAAATCTACCTTAAAGTTACATTTTAATACTTTCTTCCTTCCTGAGCTTTCTTTGGGAATAGCAGAATAATGGCTTAGTCCATGGGTCAGAACAGAAGTGTTGGTAAAGTATTTTGGTTCATTTTTTCCAGTGTAGAAAATGGGAAAAAATTGCAGTTCTGGTGTGGGAGTGCAAGATCTGTTCTTAGCTTTCAGTTTCAAGTAAGAATAAATCATCCTTATAAGTCCTACTTTAATTTCTGTAAAAATGAGTGGGTCTAGAAGTTGTAGTGGGATCATTTTCATTTTGCATGCAAAGAATGCTGAAAAGCAACATGCCTAATACAGGAACAATCCCACTTTGCCACACTCTCAGCAAGGACTGATGTCTAATAGTTATGACTAACTTCATTGATGTGGCTGTGTGATAGATAAAAATGTTGGCACTTCAAAGCTGTGAACAGTAAACTTGCATTTATTACTACAGACCTGGCTGTTAGAGGAATATTTGAATATACTGCAAGGTTCTTACAAAACACTAAAAACACCAATACATTTAAATATGCATGAAAGCTAATAATTGTGGTGAAGCATGAAGAAGTACCTTGAAAACAGATATGTAATACTAGAAAAATTCAGAAGTGTAAGAAAGAATAATCTGCTTTGTAGCTGGCCAGTTTGACTAAGAAACAGTCAACCAATTTTATCAGTGGAGCATTTGAGCACCTTTTCTACTAAGATGTCTTTGAACAACTGAATGAACTGGAGGCATTCCTCCCCCTTCCCTTCATAAAACTGAGCAAGAGCCTGATGAAACCTATAAACTGATGTGATTCTCCA
Organism: Chlamydotis macqueenii; assembly: GCF_036417535.1. Taxonomy (NCBI): domain Eukaryota; kingdom Metazoa; phylum Chordata; class Aves; order Otidiformes; family Otididae; genus Chlamydotis; species Chlamydotis macqueenii. The sequence goes on from NC_141558.1 coordinate 29,447,709, forward strand.
GCTGTAAGATGTAGGAAGACTTTAAGGAAAGCAAATAAAACTTTGTCAATCTAAAAAGACAGTTCTGATTTTGCTGGCATAGATGGAAGAATATAATGAGTATGTTTCAGCCTTATAACAAAATAAATAGCTTAAGGCAAAAAAAAGTACTTTGCTAAATTTTAATGGAGATTAGCAAGGGACTGAAAAACATGGTAGGTTTGAGGTTTTGACAAATATATTTTTACTCCTTAGCATAAAAGAATGAGGAATCTTCCTCTCTTTCATTGAAAATTAAAGGACATGTTGATTTCAATATATTATCATTATCAATTTCTGCTTCCTATTATACTCTGTAAAGAAATACTTTCAGGTCTTCATTTAACATGCTTCCATATGGAAGGAACAGCATGGATATAAATGTAGATAAAATAGAAATATATATTTTATATAGAGATAAAATACAACAATGGGGATTATAAAACTAACTAATAGTACTGTTCTTGAATTATGTGTGAATTTTTAATGGAATTAGACAGTATTTCCTGATAGAAACATGGGAGCTTTCATCCTGCCTTCCATGAAACTGTTAGGACTCCTAAATGAGATAGTGTCTCACAATATGTTTCACACACACTCTGATTGCTTCTGAAGCATTTAATATCAGTCCTGTAATAACTGTGCTTCTATTATAGAAAGGCTACAATTGTAGAATGACTATAATGATAGAAAAGTTATTGTAATAACTCCCCAGGTAGGATACTGTAATGGAATCAAGCTCATAATAGCTCAAGAGCAGCCTTGGCTGCAGTGACCATGAAATGGTGGAGTTCAGGATCCTTGGGGCAGCAAGGAGGGCGTGCAGCAAGCTCACTACCCTGGACTTCAGGAGAGCAGTCTTTGGCCCCTTAAGGGATCTGCTATGCAGAGTACCATAAGATAAAGCCCTGGAGGGAAGAGAGGCTAAAGAAAACTGGTTAATATTCAAGGATCGTCTCCTCCAAGCTCAAGAACAATGCATCCTAACAAAGAGGAAGCTGGGCAAAAATGCCAGGAGGCCTACATGGATGAACACGGAGCTCCTGGACCAACTAAAAACCAAAAAGGAATCATATAGAGGGTGGAAGCAGGGACACGTAGCCTGGGATGAATACAGAGAAATTGTCAAGTGGCAAGGGATTAGGTAAGGAAGGCTAAACCCCTGACAGAATGAAATCTGTACAGGGACATCAAGTGCTAAAAGAAAAGCTTCTTTAGGTACAGGAGGGATGAAAGGAAGACCAGGGAAAATGTGGGCCCTCTCCAGGAGGAAATGGGAGATCTGGTTACCCAGGACATGGAGAAGGCTGAGGTACTCAATGACTTTGGTCTTCATCAGCGAGGGCTCTAGCCACATCGCTTAAGTCACAGAAGGCAAAAGTAGGGTCTGGCAGAATGAAGAACTGCCCATTGTAGGAGAAGATCAGGTTCAAGACCATCTAAGGAACCTGAAGGTGCACAAGTCCATGGGACCTGATGAGATGCAGTTCCTGAGGGAACTAGTGGATGAAGTCACAAAGCCACTGTCCATCATATTTGAAAAGCCATGACAATCTGGTGAGGTTCCTGCTGACTGGAAAAGGGGAAACGTAATCCTTGTTTTTAAAAAGGGAAAGAAGGAGGATCCAGAGAGCTACAGCCCAGTCAGTCTCACCTCTGTGCCTGGCAAGATCGTGAAGCAGATTCTCTTGGAAACCATGCTAAGGCACATGGAGAATAAGGAGGTGATTGGTGACAGCCCACACTGTCACCACTGGTCAGGGCAAATTGTGCCTGAACAATTTGGTGGCCTTCTATGACAGGGTTACAGCATCGGTGGACAATGGATGACAAAGTGATGTCATCTACCTGGACTTGTGCAAAGCATTTGACACTATCCCGCACAACATCCTTCTCTCTAAGTTGGAGAGGCATGGATTTGATGGACGGACTGCTCAATGGATAAGGAATTTACTGGATGGCCGCACTCAAAGAGTAGCTGTCAATGGACAGTTGTGGTCGATGTCCAAATGGAGACCGCTGACGAGTGGCATTCCTTAGGGGTCATTATTGGGACCAGCCTTGTTTAAAATATCTGTTGGTGACATAGACAGTGGGATAGAGTATACTATCAGCAAGCTTACAGATGACACCAAGCTGTGTGGTGTGATTGACATGCTGGAGGGATGAGATGCCATCCAGAGGGACCTTGACAGGCTGGAGAGGTGGGCCCATACAAACCTCATGAAGTTCAACCAGGCCAAGTACAAGGTCCTGCACGTGGGTCTGGGCAATCCCAAGCACAAATATAGGCTGGGCAGAGAATGGATAGAGAGCAGCCCTGAGGAGAAGGACCTGGGGGTACTGGTGGATGAGAAGCTCAACATGAGCCAGCAATGTGTGCTTGCAATACAGAAAGCCAACTGCATCCTGGGCTGCATCAAAAGAAAATGGCCAGCAGCTTAAGGGAGGTGATTCTCCCCCTCTGTTCTTGCTCTCATGAGACCCCACCTGGAGTACTGCATCCAGCTCTGGAGCCCCCAACATAAGAAGGACATGGACCTGTTGGAGTGAGTCCAGAGAAGTGCCACAAAGACGATCAGAGGGCTGGAGCACCTCTCCTATGAGGACAGGCTGAGAGAGTTGGGGCTGTTCAGCCTGGAGAAGAGAAGGCTCTGGGCACACCTTATAGTGGCCTTCTGGTACCTAAAGGGGGCTTATATGGAAACCAGTGAAATGAGTTAAAACATTTTTTCAAAGTAATCAAATCTATGGTTTATGAAAAAAAACACACACAAGAAAACTATGAGTTTACAAAATATGTCAGTAAAATTGCTGGGGCTTTTTCATATTCATGTAGGACTAATGTAAATTTCATTAAAATATAAAAGTATATATTCAGGATATCAAAAATTTTGCAGCACAAAAATGAGAAGTAGCTGTACTTGCTCTCAAAATAAGTGAAATGCAAAGAATAAAAAAAATCAAATATTTTTATATTTTCTTTTTAAAAAGAAAAGGTAATAAAGGGGAAGAAAAAGGAAAATGGAAAAATCAAAACTTTCTGGTGGTAATCTTGCATAGTCTCCTTGTCAAAATACACAAATAAGAATAGTCAAGAAGACTGGGAAGAAAGATAAATGTATGCAAACAGGTTCAATAGATATAATAAATTTCTAGCTTAATCTGACAGGCTACTTTTTGTATGAATGCACCTGAATGTCCAAATCCCAAGTCATGCTCTGAATTCCTTAATTCTGCGTTCTATATAGTAGAGGTCTGTTGCACACATCCTGATCAACCAATATGTTCCTAGTAGTGGTTCATACACTTCAAATCAGATTTTGTGATGGGAGAATAAAATCATTACAGTGTATTATAGAGATGCAACTACAGATGGCTTTCCAAGTAAATGACAGCATTCATATATAGCATTTATACTTTTCCACTGAGAATACCGGAAGAAGCAAAAAAAAAAATGTTAAAAATATTCAAAAAATAAACCAGATATTCCTATATAAATTCTACCATTAATACCATGTATTTACTTTCTTATTAAAGCAATTCTGTAATCTGTAATTAGTACACACAAAGGTATTCATTACAGCAACCCGAAAATTTCCACACAATTAGAGAACATAGTTTAACTACCTGTTATGTTGGCTTAATGTGAATCTGTTTAAGACTATGTTTACAGCAGTTTAATACTAAATAAACAGATGGTGTGAGACTGAGGTAGAGTTTTCATAGGAAACTAATTCTGCTTTTATTTATATCATCATAAATCTAGATAACATCAGTATAAGAATTTGATCTTGAAAGTTCCTGAGTAGACCTGCAAAGACATAAACAATCTCAAAAAATCTTTTATTTCAACAAGAATCCTATAGATTCTAGACATCCTGTTACCAAGTATGTTTTCAGAGGATCTCAGTTACTGTTTATGAATCTTACCAGCAGGGTTTAACTTTTCCATCGAGAGTATTAGACACTGCTAGCTTCTTGAAGAATGACTACAGAAATGTTCTGAAATGTTAATAACTTACTTAAATATCTAAATGAATACCAAAATGTTCTGAAAGTCTGGCTCTTTGTACAACAAGTACTTAAGAGACCAGTATTTCTAACCATTTACTGAAAACTATTTCACATCTTCCTGAGCAGAGGCAATTCTGATACTGCACTACTCATTTATTTGCTATTATACTATATTTTATTCAGCAGAGCATAAATTAAAACTAATAAAAATGACAAACTAAATTTTGACCAGTAACTAAAATAATAAGAACAAACATTAGAGCTCACTCTTTTCTCATTTCATGCAACCATCTTCCCTAAAGGGGAAAAGCCCTGCTGTCTCAACATACCAATAAAATTGCCTTTTAATGATTATTCTGGAATCCTAAGTATGTATCATTATCTTGAACTGCAGGAGGAAAAATGTGTTTGTATTTAATTTATAAATCAACAAGCGCCTTTAACTGAAATTATCTATTGAACTCGATTTGGTCAAGAACACCAAACAATTTGCTATTTTAAATTATTTTTGCAATGAGTGTTTAGACCCCAACAATTAAACCCCAACAATTTATATGAAAAAGGTCACAATAAATCTAGCATTGTAAGTGTATTTCCTTTAAAAGCATCAACAGAAAAAATGACACACAACTTATGGATTACAAGATAACTATTTTTTTTGAGAATGAAAAAATAATTTAGAGAATGCTATGACCAATCAAATTAGAGAGAAAAATGTGTAGAAAGGCAACCGATCTTTGTGATGGCAACTTAATGGTCATATGCCTCTCATTTTGTAGTTTTATTCTGTTAACAAATTGATTTTAAAGTATCCATTTTGATTAATAAATAAACACTCCTAGTAGATGTATAAACAAAGTTTACTTCACACTACTTGCAGCCTAAGGGATAATTGGCTGGTCACTTTAAAAGCTTCACTGGAGAAAATGAAGGACTAATAATGCTGTAGGAAGAGTGAAATGAGATCAGACAATTGACAGAAATGCTTTCTAAAGTTAATTATATTTGCTTTCCCCTCTCCCTTGGTGTTCATTACCTTTAAAGGGAGCCACACATTGGCAGAAGTAATTACCAGGCTGGTCAATGCAGGTGGCTCCATTCATGCAGGGAAACGAAGCACACTCATCTATATCTGTTTCACATCTTGCACCTTTGAAAAGACGAAAGATTTGAACACTTAGTAAGACAATCATGTGCCAATTTCTAATTAATTTGAACCACAAGAATCTCAAGCAACTTGTGAGGAGAAACTGACATAAATTAGCCAAATTAAGAACCACACATACTAATGTCAGCATCCATTTAATTCTTATCACCACAGATACATAACAACTTAATTCTGAGTTGATAAGTGGTAACTGATCTTCCCTGTGTGTGGAATCTTTGAAAGCCTTTTAAAATGCAGACTAATTTATCTTGTGCTATTTAGTTTACAGATGGAGTCAGTGTTGCAGTTTGTTGGAATGCAAATGAAACATTAGACCAGGGCAGATAAAGAGAAATGAGAAGGAAACACAAGCAAATTAGTCAATGATATCTTAATGGATGCTTTGTGGACTACCTCACTGTGGAAAACAAGGGTTACTATGAATACAACTCACCAGTAAAGCCAGGTAGACAGATGCACTCATAGCTACCGATAAGGTCTGCACATGATGCATTATGAAGACATGGAGAAGAGTGACATTCATTTATATTTGCTTCACAAGTTGTGCCTATAAATATACAATCATACAAAGAGGAGAGAAGTTACTGCATAGCACATATATTTAAATACTGCCATTTATTTTAGTTAATATAGCTCACATACTGGAATCTATTTTACATTCAAATTTGGGCACCTATGACAGTATGTTGATATTTTTAATGTTTAAGCTATTTGCTAATTTTCCCAGAAGATTAAAAGTACAGTGATTCAGTAGATTTCTAAGGCTTAAAGGAGAAAATTTTCTTATTACATTTTTCTGGTTTTGTTTAGTGAGGGGGGGCCTAAGGTGGTAGCAACATATTTAAGAAGGGGAAAACTGGAACAAAAAGGAGGAGAAGATGTGAAGGAGCTGAGTGGGGGCAGAGGGGGGGAGGCAGGGGCCTCATGGGCCTTGCAGGCATCAGCCTCTGGCCTCCTGCCGGGCAGCTGACTGGGCCCAACTCGGCCCAGCCCAGCTGCAAGAAGTGGAGAGGAGATGAGAAGTTAATAAGATGTAAAAAAGGATCCTGAGAGGCGTCTGCCAGCCTGTTGTGAGGAATGGCTGCAGACGCCCAAGTCAGTGAAGAAGGAAGGGGAGGAGTAATGCGGCTCCTGGCCAAGATTCCCCTGCAGCCTGTGGTGATGACCATGGTGGAGCAGGTTGTCCCCTTGCAGCCCATGGAGGTCCATGGAGGAGCAGAGATCCACTTGGAGCCCGTGGAGGACTCCACACTGGGGGAGGTGGATGCCTGAAGGTGGCTGTGGGCCATGGAGGGCCCGCTGGGGCAGCTGTTATGGAGGGACTGCACCCCGTGGAAGAGACGACCCATGCTGGAGCAGTTTCAGGAAGGACTGTGGCGTATGGGTGGAACCCCACAACAGAGCAGGGGAGGAATGTGAGGATTTCTTCCCCTGACAATGAAGCAGCGGCGTAAAACAATGTGTGATGAACTAACCGCGACCCCCATTCCCTCTTCCCCCCTGTGCCACTCGCAGGGGGAGAAGGTAGTAGAGATAATGTTAAGCTTGGGAAGAGGGAGGGGTGGAGGGAAGTTATCTTGTTCCCTGTCTCATTCTCCTGCTAGTTTTAGAAATAAATGAATACTTTTCCCCAAGTTGAGCCTGTTTTGCATGTGACGGTAACTTTAAGGATTTTCTCCCTGTCCTTATCTCAAACCTCGAGCCGTTTTTCCTTGTATTATCTCTCCCTATTTTCTTGGAGGGTGGGGGCAGTGAGAGAGAGACTGCATAGTCTGGTCCTGATTGGGGCTGAACTACGACATACATGAATATAGAAAAAGAGAAAATAAAATTACATTGAATATAATAGAATGTATTGCAATGACATGACAGGAAATACTCCTTGTGTTCATGATAAAGTAACAGATGTACTCCCAGAAAATGGAAAAAGAAATCTGATTTAGACAAGAACACCATTTATTAAAGCTACTTAAAGTATAAAAATACTTCATTGCTAATATTTGAGTGAATTTAATTTTTTATCATTTGAAGAATAAATGAAAAATGACATCAATTGCGAGGTTTGGGAAGTTCAAATAATTTTAATAAATAGAAATGCAAGTGATAGTTCTGAATATAACTAGCAGTAGAAATGTAATATTTTGCCCTGTGTCATTTGAATTGCAGATTGCTTTGTATTTCAATGATTAAAAATCCATGACATTTAAAAAATGATGCACTAAAAGAAAATGGATGTACTTTAAATTCCTAATCTCAGCTGAAAGCAAAGAATAGCTGAAGATATTAATGCATCCACTTATCAAAGTGATTACATTTTTTATATAAATTGTACAAATATGCCAAGAAGAAAATATTTCCCACACAGGTTTTTTCTCTGATTCTATTGTATTAAATCTGCTAGCAGTTAAAAAAGCTTACAGAAAACAGTATATGCTGTTTGTAAAATTTCAGTGAACCCCACTGATCCATTTTCAACAGCTAAGCCACCAGCCAGTAAAAAACACCTAGTTCCATGCTGTCATGAAAACAAAGTAGATAACTTTAGTCAAGATGCATTTATGCTGAATTTACATGGTTATAACTTCAGATAACACTAAAATAAGTATATATGCAACTAATACTGAAAGTAAATTTACGATGTTTTAGTTTTACAGATTTTTTTAATACCTTGAAATCCATCCTGACAGATGCAACTAAAGGCATTCAGATGATCAACACAAGTAGCTCCATTGTGACAAGGGTCACTAAGACACTCATCCACCTCAATCTCACAGTTATTACCTGGAAACAAGTGAAGGATTCACTTCATTAGGAACATGCCACTGGTGAGTCACCAGTGCAAGCACCACCAACAAAATGAAATAACTGAGGTTAGGTACAGGGAACTTTTACCAATGAGCCATAAGTTTTCTTTGAGGAATTAATTTATTGTTGATTAAAGGCAAAAATGAAGCGTATATAACATATAATGTTCAACAGTGATCTGATGGGAATCTTATAGATTCATTTCTAGATGAAATTTGCATCTTTTCTTATTTTAGGGTAGTAAAGTTTTTAGTTTTCCTGAAACATCACAAAAGTTGAAGTATGGTTTCTAAGACCAAATATTAAAATATCACAGTATTACTCTATAACTTTTTTTTCATTCATATATTAATGACTGTATTTTTATGAAGATCTCTGTGGGAAATTCAGGGAAAGGTTTCCATTATGGCCAAATATTTTGATAACATTTTTTTGAAACTAATAATAAAAAAATTAGATATTGCCATATATTTTTAAATGTGTGGAGGAAAAAATTATAGATACTGATTTCTAGTTGAGAATGATGTGCCTTAGAATTTTTTCTGACCTTCCATGTAGAGCAAAGCTTAGAAAGTATTTATTTGCATTTTGTATTTGAATTATCCGAAAAGATTATAATGGCCTGAAATTTATTATTACTTATGCCTAAAACATAGGTAAAAGGTTCCTGATTGTTTCAGAGGGGTTTTGAGGGCTTTATTTGGTCACAGAAAAAAGTATAAACTAAAAATACTAATCTACTATTATTACATATAAGAATTTAAGCAAACATTTCAATAAAATAAGACCTCACTAAGAATTATCACAAGTAATGTCAAACAATTTTACTTTGTATTTTTATAATAAGAAAATGAACCAACCATAGAAACAAAATACAGCCTTTCTTTATATTACAGACACAAATACTACAGCTATTAAATTACAGATTATTTCATCTAAATGGATGTGGTGAACTGCTACTCAGGAAATTCCTACTGCACTTAATTATTTCATCATACAGGTGATCAAAAAGATCTGAATCTGTACCTAGGAAGTTTGGTTTTTTTTTTTTTCACACTATAATCTGGAATTACCATGACAGTATGCTGACATAACCAAACTAATTGTAATCTAGTCCGACTCTGTACTAATGACAATGACCTGCAGGGTAGATTTAAGCGTGAGTAGTTAAACCTGCCCAGCATCTTGGATGTACATTTGGCGATTGAGGCCTTTGTTACTGCAACCTTATTGTTACAGGAAGCACAAAGCAGATAAATTAAGTCCAACTTGTATATGGCTGGAAGTTGCAATCACAGCAGTGTAAAACAACATTCTGTCTAAAATAGTATAAAGTAAGAGTTATTGGAGTGGAAATAGTCCCTTGTAGTCAGTATTTTTTACAGATGAATACTCTTAAACAGCCAAGTACTTTTGCGTGTCACGAAACAGATGTTGCTTCTACTTGAATCAGAAGCACAATTCTAACTATATCTATTGCTGCTTTTGAATTATCTTCTCGTCTGTGGTTCAGAACTGACTTAAACAGATATTAAACAACACTCCTTTGAACCCACCTATAAAACCAGGTGCACAGAAACAAAGATAGCCACCCAGTATGTCTTTACAGATGCTAGAGGTTCCACACGGTTGTGACAGGCAGGCAGCAACATCTACTTCACAAAACTGACCAGTAAAACCTGAAGAAAAACAGAGTAATGGAAAACATGAAAACTTTATTATCATATTTAGTCTGAGAAAACAAACAAGTGAGAGACCAATTTTGCTAAGTATTTTTGTGTTCTTTACTTATATTTTTAAATTCTTAAAATTTTAAAATATTATGGTTTCTTTGAAAATGTCAGTTTCGTATACAAATCAATTCTCAATGGAATAAAAGAACTGTATGATAAAGAAGCACTTGCAATAATAATAAAAACCATTCAAGATACAACGAGTATTTGATAGAATGTAAATTTCTTCAAGTGGTTCCATGCAGATATTCCTATTTTTACTGAAATATCAGTAAGCATACTTTTGATAAAAGCCTGGTCATTTTTAATGTGGTGTTCCGTGCACCACACTAAGAAAACTTCCTATGTTTCCAAGCCAAATAGAATATTGTCCCAATACATTCTGTTATAAAGCAGGTATTCTGAGATCTGACAAGTTTGACAGCTTATTGGTATTGATTTTTTTTTAACCAGCTAAGTTAGACTTAATAAGAAATCTAATCTAGTGAAACATTGAGCATCCATGTTTCCTGCTGAGGGCTACATATGCACAAATTTTAAAAAAGAAATTCAAAGGTAGGGTGTATTGGCCATGGTATTACAGTTTCTGAAGCCATCATCCAGCAAGAAAATCGCATGGTTCATTGATGACAGTACTTTTATTTTAGAACATACACAATAGTAACAAGAAAATATTATTTGTTTTCAAATCCAATAAATATACTTTAATTCATTGATATAAAGCAATTAAAAAAAATAATTGTGTAGGGAGCTAGGATCCAGGTGCTGAATATAAAAGCCAGGTTTGAAACTTTAGAAATTTTTGTCGTAACTTTTGTCATTAAAAAATCAGTGACTTAACATATAAGAAGTATAGTTTTGTCTTCTCCTATTAACTGAGCACTTTAAAAGTTTCTAAAGATTTTTAGATTCCTGCAAAAATAATGTTCCAGCAAAGATCAAAAGAGATTAGACCAATTTATTATTATTTAACGTCAGCATGAAAAGCCACTAAAGACGTAACCAGAGATTTGGTTCAGTGAGCTAAGTATAATTAATTCCGATGTCTTACCCACTTGGATACCAAATATCTCTGAAGATCTGAACTTCACATTTCATTTAAAAAAACAAAAAAGAATTATAAATACTAGGCTTCAGTAGCATTGGTATTGATATAACAGATTCTAGTGTGCCATTGAGTTGTCCCATATCTGACCTTGATTTCATCAATATTTTACTGAACAAGGGAAAAAAGGAAGAATCTTTGGTCAAAGATGTTAAAACAGATCTGTGTTCCTACAGTATAATGTGATATCTTTAAAAACTAAACATAACTCTGTTTTTATAGCATTTAATTAAGTGCAGATCCAGAGTAATAAATCATTATAAAATTTTAAATGTCCAGTCCTGCTTGGGCCTAGTTTAGCATAGTCTTCAAATTAAAGGATATGTAAACCATGTCCTTAAGGCACAACTGAAGAGCTCCTGATCTGGAAGATTTTTTAGTTTTTGAACAGCTGGTTAGATGAGGTAAGACAGCAACTTCTGACCATCAGGGTTAATTGCTGGAACATGCTGTGCTTAAGAAATCCTGGCTTGTATAACAAGCCTTGGAGGCATAAATACAAGACAATGCATATTAAAACTGCCCTACACATGCAGTCACTTTGGTTTCTAAATCAGTAGATGTAGAAAGGTGTCTTCAAGCTATGTTTCTATTCCATCCCGAACACCAGCTGTGCAACTTTCTCACACAGCTGAAGTTTTCCTCCCTGTTGACTGCTGTTAAAAAATTAAGCATCTCTCAATTTTTTCCCTTTGTAAATAGATGTTAACATCTGCTTACTGAAGTACTACATAAAACTAATATAAAAAGTTATGATAAAGACATGAAATGGATATATTAAACAATAATGGTAACAGTTATACAATGATATATGTGTAACTATTTTATGTGGTTATGTGACTGTCATCCAAGTGGAGATACTGAGTATAGAAAAGCCAACATGATTCTTTTGTTTGACAAACTGAAAATTAATATTCATAATAATGTTATAGATTGCAAATAAATATTTTAACCTATGTATGCTTTTATTTATATGTTTTGAGTTAATTATCAAACTATTGCAGCATGGACAAATATAGCCAAAGTTACTATACTTAGTCGAAGATAAAAAGGTGGTGGTTTCAGGGCCCAATTGTAATATTAAACATCTAGGTTTTTATGAAGTTTCTCATTAAAACAGTTTCAGCAACAGTACTTAAGATTATACTACTTTCTATAAAAATAAATGAGCAAATGTTGGTTTATTTTTCTGCTACGGGCACTCAAAAGTTAGTTCAAGAATTTAGATAATGGAAATTTAGCAACAGAATATATATATGTATATATTTTTTTTTTTTCAGAAATGCCACATTTACATTCTTCAGACATTTCTTTCTGACAAACCGAAATGCCTCATGACAAAAGTGATTTTTACTAGGCAGACTGTGACACTTCAACTCTCCAGGGAGATTTGCATTGTGATCCATTCTGACATAGTCCAGCCACACAGTGATTTATGGCAATTTCACTACATTGCTCCTTATATTCTGGATGGCAGGTACATCTGAAGCTATTAACTGGAACCATACATTAAGGGTAATTGTCAGGGCCAGCAGGATTTCATGTGCATTCATTCTTTCTTATTGATAAAATATTACTTCTGGGGAAAAAGTTATATGGTTCCTGTTAAAATTACAACTGGGAAAAACTGAAACAGACTTAAAGAAGTAAATATCAGAATGTAATAAATTCATTTAGAACTTGGACAATATTTTTACTCTCATTACGATTCTTACATACTAACAGATTGCCAATTTATGATTTGTACTGGATGTGCTAATATACAAGCTATTTTATTAATTTGTTTTTGAGATAAAGTGATTGTTATTGGTTTTGTTATTCAATACCTACTTTCGCTTGGGTCCTCTAGAATTTCAAATATAAAAATTGTACTTATTGCAAAAATTATACAAAATTAAAAATTAAAAAATATACAACTAATAACAGTATAGTTGAACAAAATAGAGAAAGGGTAATAAAAAGGAAAAATTATCACCACTGGATGACAGAGAAAAAAAATCCTGCTGTTGCCTCAAATAATACAACAGGAAAGTGTTTTTCTGTGACCATCTGCTCTAGTAAATACATATGATTGTGGTATTGAAGTAACCAGTCACAACTATGAAAGACATCATGTAAGATGCAATTTTCTCTTTTGTATCCATCTTGCTTATATGGTTTCTCGAACTCAGAGATCAAAACATGCTAATTCTCAGTAAAGACAATTCAGACTTCAGCAATTTTATTAGAATAACAAAATTACTCTCTAAAAGTTCATATTCCAAAATTAAAAGAGATTGAGAAAATATGCACATGCAACTTTAAGAAAGCTTTCACATTCTCTGAAGACTGTTCCTTTTTACAGGCAGACTTCCTGATCTAACAACGACTGCAGTCTGAAAAATGGTACTCTGTTCCTGCGAGAAATTCAGTTGTCATTTTATTTCCCAGTCTAGCTTGGGGACAAGTCAGAACTTGTGTTTATGTACACAAAGTCTGAAAGAAAGTTGAAACACATTGTAAGAATATGCTGTTATGAAATAAATAAATAAATATGCTAAGGCAAAATAATGTAAACAGATTTACAATCTTCTTTTATCTGGCTTTGAAATAAAATGTTTCAACAGTTTTAAACCTTTTGTGAAGTTTTCTCAACTAAGTAATAATAGTGAAAAAAATAAATGTCCAAGGCCAAAAGTCAGTTAATGTCCCATCATGTCAGCATTTTCTGATGAAATAATATTGAATTGGATATTCCTCAGAAAGCTCTACTGGCAGCTGAAAAGTCATCATTACAAATAATTTTGAATTTTATATTATGATTTTTTGACAGGAAGACTGAACAAGTATTTTTTTTCAGCAAAAGCTTGTACACAACATTTAAGTTCAATTTAGGCTGGAGAGGAATATTAAATAGCAGTCAGTCCCCTGCCTTCTTACTTCAATCTCTCACTTTGGTATCAACAAATATATGTATGTATTGTCCAATTTGTCCTAGTCACCTCCACGCTGTGGCAGAAATTCTTGGCACAGGTGCAGTAATTTCCCTTCACTGATATATTTGCTGGTGCTGCTCAACGCTGGAGATTCATTTTTACCTATGCATGCTTCAGTTTTGCTCCTACACAAGAGAGTTAAAGGACGTTGTTATTTCCATTTCATGAATGCAGTCCATTGTATAATCAGACTGAAGTTACAGGCTAGTATGAACTCTGTGTACCTGAGTGGATGTTATCTGGCGTATTTACAAATTAACAAATTGTCAGATTAAACTGAGTTCTCAAACAGTACCAAGCTGTTCTCTAACAGTTTGGTCACTACTTATTGAACACCAGTGCTTTTTTGATAATAATCTTCATTCACCAATGAATCAAGATCTGAATACCTACAGCTCCATACAGAGGCATAGATCCTTTAGAGCAATAAATATTAATAGGCTTTAGGAGACGGGTGTCGTAGTTCAATCCCGATCAGGACCGGACTACACAGCCTCTCTCTCATTCCCCCCACCCTCTGAGAGAATAGGGAGAGATAATATAAGAAAAAGGCTCAAGGATTGAGATAAGGACAGGGAGAAATCCTTAGTTACCGTTACAGGCAAAACAGACTCAGCTTGGGGAAAACTATTCATTTATTACTAAAACCAAAGCAGTATAATGAGAAAGAGAACAAAGTAACTTCCCCCCACTCCTCCCTCTTCCCAGGCTCAACATTATCTCTACCTTCTTTTCCCCTCCAAAAGCAGCACAGGGGGGAAGAGGGAATGGGAGTTGTGGTCAGTTCATCACTTCTTGCTTCATACCGCTCCTTCTTTCTTGGGGGAAGAACTCCTCGCATTCCTCCCCTGCTCCAGCGTGGGGTCCCTCCCATGGGCTATGGTCCTTTGTGAACTCCTCCATCATGGGTCATTTTTTTAATGGGATACAGTTCATCCAGAACAGCTGCCCCAGCAGGCCCTCCACCGGCCACAGCCTCTTTTAGACATCCGCCTGCCTCAGTGTGGGGTCCTCCACGGTCTGCAGGTGGATCTCTGCTCCTCCATGGGCCTCCATGGACTGCAGGGGAACAGCCTGCCTCACCATGGGCTGCAGGGGAATCTCAGCCAGGAGCAGCATTACTCCTCCCCCTCCTTCACTGACCTTGGCATCTGTAGCCGTTCCTCTCACAATAAATTCTTCACAACAGGAAGGCAGACGCCTCTCAGATTCTCTTCACATCTTCTCTCTTCTTCACTTCTTGCAGCCAGCCTGGGCCAAGTTGGCCCCAGTCGGCCACCCAGCAGGAGGCCAGAGGGTGAGGCCTACAGGGCCCACAAGGCTCGCACCTCCCCCTCTCTGCCCCCGCTTCAGCTTCTTAATATCTTGATTTTCTTATTTTTTTCCTTCCTGTTTTTTCCTGTTCTTAAATACGTTATCACAGAGGTGTTATCACGGAACATTCTACTACCAATTTACTTGGCCTTGGCCAGCAGCGGGTCTGCCATAGGCCCGGCCAAGTCCACTGGACAAAGGGGAAACAACTTCTAGCAGCTTCTTACTAAATAAAACCAGGACAATGGGTAATGGTTGGCAACACACACAATCCAGTCACATCACGTGGTGACTCCGTATGGCAGGTGTTAACATGGTGTTAACACCATTTTTTAAAGTACTGTGTTCAGCTAGGTTTAGTTTAATAATTTAAATCGACTTTTATTATTCATATTGGGAATATGACAGTGAGGCAGGCAGGGCACGACCTCACTGAGAAGCATTACAATCCCACAGTACCCAAATGAGAAGAGGTGAGCAGGTCCAATGATGGTAACTAGGATCTGCCACAGCCCAATGAGGACAAGACAACCTGCAGTGACAAGGTAGGTCTGAGATGAAGCTGGCAAGTCAAAGTTAGCAAGGCAAGGTCAGATCAGCAGGAACCTGCTCGTACACTCTGACGTATGTCAAGGAGCCACATCACTTCTTGCACAAGCAGAAATCCTGACCAAATATCTCAGCTTGGCAATTTTGTCTTCCACAACACCAGTGCATTACTGAATCCCATTCAGTTTGAATTCTCTGGACCTGTTTTTGCAGATTACTGCCAATGTGTATGTATTTGTTTATGACTGCCAAAGAAGATGCATCTTACTCAACTGAATCTTCTTTCTTTTCCAGACCATTACTAGAGTTTTTGCCTGTCTCACTCCCAGATTGGTGCCATCTGCAAGTTCAGTCACAATATTCCCAATTCCGTCATACAGCTCATTGATAAAAACATTGATGAAGAACATTAGTAGACCCAAAATACTCCCAGTGAAATTCTTTTCCACACTGAATCACTGTAGTCCTTTACTATTTTTTTCCAGTGAGTTACATGTCGTTTAGTAGTAGTTTCACTGAGACAGTGTTCCCTTGTTTCCTTATAAGCATGTTAATGCACTCAAGATATATATCGCCTACTTCTTCCTTATCCTGAAGGTTTATTACCACCGGAGAACAGAAATTGCAATGGTTTCACACATTTTTATCTTGAGAAATCCATGTTACCTAGTAACTGACTGTCATCTTTTGTTGGTTTCAGATGTTTATGAATAGTTCATCTTTACATTTTCTCTAGTATTTTTCTCAAGAATTCAAGTTAGACTTGACAGTTCTATACTTCACCTCTGCTCTCTCCTACCTTTCTGTTTTTTGACCTATCCACAAGCCAACAGCTCTGAAATTGCTCTGAATCATTTTGAAATACCACAGCTGAAGTCATGTCCAAACAGACTTTAAAGTATACATTTTCATCTAAGTGTTTTATAGATTATTCTTTTTTTATTTTTTTTACTGTCAAAGAGCTTATTTTTAGACAGTTTAATGTAGTTGACTTTTTTTCCTTAAGGTCAAGCAGAAAGGATGTTGAAAACGTCTTGGCATTGTATGTCAACAACTTTCTCTCTTTGTTAAGAAGGAGATCGACACTTTCCTTTCTCTCTTCTAAAGAATTACCCAAATATCAGGTGTACATTTCTCTCCCTTTTTTTTAAAAAAAAAAACAAACAAAAAACCAAAACAAAACAGGTACTTTGTGTCTTCTGGAATATAGAGCAAAACAGCAGAACAGAAGTTAATTATCTAGAAAGTTCTTTTAAAAGGAATGACTTCATAAACTTTACTGCTAGTGATCTTCAAAATTCTGTAACATCTCTGACCTTTCTCTCACTTTCTTTCTCTTCATTCTCTCCTTGTCTAGAATTTCTTTCTGCCAGTGAGGGCTAATGAATGCATCACTTCTCTCTTAGCAGCCTGACTTGAATGACCATTTCTACTGCTTTAGACAGGCTGGACCTCAAGCCATACAGTTTAATGAGAAGATGGAAGAGAACTATTGTTCAGCAATGTTTTTCTAAACCCTCAAACCAGGGAAAAGGGCCACAAAGGCCAAATACATCTTCCAGTACTGTAGGAACATTTTTGTCAGTTCCACTAAAAGATGGATTAGACCTGGAGAAAAAGGATTAAGTAAGAACAGAGGCATAACCTATACATCTTACACAAATACATCAGAAGACTTACAGCTATTACAACAGAAGTTTGATTACTGTACCACAGCAGGTAACTTCAGATTCTCTATTATTTACACCAAGAAGCCACAGAGTAAGTTGTTATTCTGACTGTGCTTGCTGGAATGTGTCAGACTATCTTATCATTTTGTCGTATGATGCATTAGAATAGTACTTACTGCTCTTTTACAACTGCAGAATGATATAGCCACAAAAGTAGAAAGGAAAAAGAAAAACCTTATGAAATAATAAGAGTTATCAATTTTCATTTCATCAAAAGGACTGCAAAGTGCTCAGTGTATGTTGCTTCTTTCAGGAGGGTGTCAAGACATGCTGAGAATGTGATGTGTAGTAAGAATATAATATAATAACCTCGTTTCTTATTACCAATAGGTAATTTATGACTCTTTCCCATATAATCCCTTTTTGTAATTTATATGCAAAAACTATGGCATTTATAAATTCTCTTATGCATAATGGAAAAATGAGAGTAAGAAATTGCCTAATAGAAATAGTTTTGCTTTTTTTGGGGTTTTTTGTTGTTGTTGTTGCATCATCTTATAGATCAATCTAATATAATATCACTTAATGAAACATAACTATAGGTCCTGAAAAATGGCAAAAGTTCAGCACATAATTAAAGCTAAGTACCACTGACATAGTCCTCTCCTTCCTCTATAAGAAGTGACTGTAAATGCTACTTCGGCATGTTTTAAACAAATTCTGTGTAACAAGACCAAAATAAATATTTGAGATATTTGTTTCCAAAGCAGGCAAAACCAACTAGAATCAGGGGAAAAGCAATGCTGCTAACAGGTCAGTATGTAATAGCTCTCTTCAGCTTCTAGGGCAATGGCATTTTTTCAACCTAAAAAATCATAATAGTTCACAGGAATAGATTAGTATTCTAGAAGTAAAAAGTATCTTACCACTCAAGTGTTGCTAGTTTAGTTAGAAAATAAAGAAATAGCATGCCTTGATTCTCACCTGATTTAGAGCACCAGTGGCAAGATAACTCAAATTAAAATGATGGTGCTCCACCAGTGAGAAAGCAGAAGTGGAGCTATATTTCTTCTTAAAAAAGAACAAAATGAGGAAAGAAAAAAATTTTTTTAAGTTATTTTCAGAATGCATCTTTTATAAAAGTGTATTTCTTAGAGGACTTTCTTTTTTTTTGGCGTTTTTTTTTTCTTTCACTATAATTTACAAGTAGATCACACAGGAATATTTCTGCCTGTCTAGAGTTCAAACAAAAACCAATCACCTCTTACACCTTGTGTCCTTTTTCAAAATATATGCCATAGTCATGCTTTAATAGAATATATAGGGGTTGGCTTATATTTTGACTTTTTTTTCTGCTTTAATATTTTTCTTTGATGCTTCCTTTTAAATGAATTGATTCATAATTACTTGCTGCTATTACTTACTTTTAGTAATATATCTTATATATCCAATACTCATTCATTATTGATGGCCTTACCTTAATGTATATCACCATCAAAAACTTTCTATTGTGTCTATCATGCTAACCTATTTTTTTCTGAAAAAGAACAGGAAGATTTTTTAGTAGAAGAAGAATTAAGGTTTAATGAGGAGAAATAGCTCTTTCATTCCCTCAACAGAGTACACAATTTATTCAAAACAGCACCACCTTAAAACCAGTAATGGAGACTGATGGATAAAACTTACTTTTTTTTTTTTTTAATGTGTTCTCAAAGCTTGTATTTATTTGACAGGTTTATATAATTTCCAAACATTTAATATTTCTTAGAAATAAATACCTATGACTTTTAATAGAAACCTAATATATGTGATGAACTATGTTTTTATACAAAAGTAATAATAATATGAACAACAATAGTAATAATTAATATATATTTTATAACTTCTGATAATTATAGACATTTTAACTCGGCTTAACATCTTTGAAAAAAAGATCAGTGAAATACAGGCTCTCAGTAAAATCAGCACAAACAGTGGGCAGCGTTGCAATCCTCCATCAGTCACATCTAAGAGCCATTGCCTCCCTTTCAGAATTTGTGTGACAGTAATAAGGAGATAAGAGGATGAGCTGCCCCCCATAGGGTGATCTGACAGTAGATTAAATAAAGAGCTCTTCGGTTAAATATTTTTATTTTAGAGGTAAATTGTTATGGAAAGTAAGTTCTATGACTTTATTTAAGAGAGAATGGTTTCTGAAGTACAAGATAAAGTTGGGCATGCATTTCCTCAGGAGTGTAAAAGTTTTTTCAAGTCAAATTCGGAAAGATAAATAAGAAAATAAAAATAAACACACATTAGCCTGCTATTCATGTCATTCATGGTGTTAAGTTTGGAAGATAATACACAACCAAAATTTTGGGGTTGAACTATTTCTTAGAATTTGCTGATAAGCACCCCGTTGGACAGAGAGAAAACACATAGGCATTCCCTTTCATCTGTCATATATTTTCTAGTTTATCTTTTGCAGTTTTCAAAGATAATATAAGGTCCCAATGTGATCTTCCAGTTCTTATCAGATTAGAATGCAATATGATATAAAAAAAAGCTGAAAAAAACCCAAGATTTTTTCTAGTAACAGACAACTAGAAAAAAAAAAAAATGGGTAGGTGATTAAAACCCTGTCGTAGTTCAGCCCTGATCAGGACCAGACTACGCAGTCTCTCTCTCACTCCCCCCACCTTCTGAGAGAACAGGGAGAGAAAATATAAGGAAAAATGGCTTGAGGTTTGAGATAAGGACAGGGAGAAATCCTTAAAGTTATCATCACGGGCAAAACAGACTCGACTTGGGGAAAACTATTCATTTATTACTACAAACAGCAGGATAATGAGACAGAGAACAAGATAACCTCCCTCCACCCCTCCCTCTTCTCAAGCTTAACATTATCTCTACTACCTTCCCCTCCCTGAGCGGCACAGGGGGGAAGAGGGAATGGGGGTTGCAGTCAGTTCATCACATGTTGTTTCACGCCGCTGCTTCATAGTTGGAGGAAGAACTCCTCGCATTCCTCCCCTGCTCTGTTGTGGGGTCCCACCCCTACGCCACAGTCCTTCGTGAAACTGCTCCGGCGTGGGTCATCTCTTCCACGGAGTTCAGTCCCTTCAGAACAGCTGTCCCAGCGGGCCCTCCACGGGCCACAGCCTCCTTCAGGCATCCACCTCCCCCAGTGTGGGGTCCTTCACGGGCTCCAAGTGGATCTCTGCTCCTCTGTGGACCTCCACGGGCTGCAGGGGGACAACGTGCTCCACCATGGTCGTCACCACAGGCTGCAGGGGAATCTTGGCTAGGAGCCGCATTACTCCTCCCCCTCACTTCTGAACTGACCTTGATGTCTGCAGCCGTTCCTCACAACAGGCTGGCAGATGTCTCTCAGGATCTTTTTTACATCTTATTCACTTCTCATCTCCTTTCCACTTCTTGCAGCTGGGCCAGACCAAGTCGGGCCCAGTCGGCTGCCTGGCGAGAGGCCAGAGGGTGAGGCCTGCAAGGCCCATGAGGCCTGCGCCTCCCCCTCTGCGCCTCTGCCCCTGCTCAGCTTCTTCACATCTTCTCTCCTCTTTTTTTTTTCCTGTTTTCCCATTCTTAAATGTGTTATTGCAGAGGCGTTATTATGGGACATTCTGCTACCAATCGGCTCGGCCTTGGCCAGCAGTGGGTCCGCCCTAGGCCTGGCCAAGTCCCCTGAACAAAGGGGAACGACTTCTAGCAGTTTCCTACAGAAGCTACCACCTTAGGCCCCCCCTCACTAACAAAACCATGACAAACTCATAAAGCAGCAGCTATAGACTTTGCTGAAGACAATTTTTTTTTCACATTTTCAGGATCCAAGGCTGCTGGATGGTATGAGTAATGTTCTGTGCAGAAAGGACAGATTACACATTTGCTTTCTAGATTCTGTCCTAGGTCCCCAGATTGGGCATTTTTTTGCTTAGCCTTGTTATTGTCTGCCGTCTGTCATTCTCTTAGGTTGAAGTTAGGACTGGTCAGCATTCTTCTGTTGTATTAGCATACTTAATTTTGTCTGAAGTTTTTGCTGATACAGTCACAAGACTCTAGTAACTACCCTCCTATAGTAATGTATGAGTTTCATGAGGACATAATGATATGTTCAATATTGTGATGGTTTAGCCCGAATTACCACACAGTTTCTCGCTCCCCCTCCCCCTCCCCAGGGGGATGGGGGAGAGAATTGGGAAGGAAGGAGAACTCGTGGGTTGAGATGAAGACGGTTTACTAAAATAACAAGGGAAGACTACAATAGGAACAGAATATAAGGATATTAAAATATACAAAATGAACAATATATGTTTTCTCACCACCCGATGTCCCAATGACCGATACAGCACGTCCCAAGCAGCGATCACGGAAACAAAACTGAGCGGCAAGCAAAAGAGCAAAAGGGAGCCAGCGAGGTAGAGGGAACAATGCCAGCAAAATGAGGAGCAAAGATGGATGCCAGGAAGGCAGATACCCACCCTGGCCTGCCCCCACTTATATATTGAGCATGACATTCATGGCATGGAATACTCTCTTTGGCCAGTTTGGATCAATTATTCTGTCTGTCTTTCTCCCAGCTTCCTGCATCTGCAAATTAGTGAGACGTGGAAAGCAGGACGGTGTCCTTGGTCTCATTCACAACAACTCATATCATCAGGGTGTTTATCAACATTCTTCACACACGAAATCCAAAACACACCAGCTACTGAGAGGAAAAATTAACTCCATCCCTGCCAAAACCAAGACAAATACGTTGTTTCATACATCTTAGAAAGCTAAACTAAATGGCACACTTTCCTGTACCAGGCTTAAATAGTGTGATGTAAATGTTACTGGGGAGGAGAGAGGAAGGACAGGTTAACCATTATACTGCAGAGTGAAAAAAAAAAGAATGGCCTACAAATATTATTTTTTCTACTTCCTTATTTTGAAAATACTTTAGAATACTTCTGAATTTTTTTTCTTTTACAGAGGGCTCTTATAACTTGTGCCAATTTTAGAATTTTCACCTTTTTTTGCTAAGCGTTTTTTGACTGGAATATTACACATAACGTAACAAACAACTGAAGTCTTGAACTAATTTTGTAAAGGCTTCCATTAAAAAGTTAAACAAATACTTGAACCTTCTATGGTAACAGGTGGCTGAATATTCTCAGGAAGCTCGCTATTAGAAAAATATCTAAATATACCAGGATTCTCAAAAACACAGAAGAATTACTAGAGTTACTAAAAATCCATTTAGTATTTCACAAATACCAGAAAAAAAAATTAATACTAGCGTATGGATTAGCTATAAATGCAAGGAAGAACTCCTGGGAAGGACCCCTAATGATGTCCCCTGTCAGTCGTTGCTTTCAGGAGCTGCTTTTGCAAGAGTCAGGTATGCGGTAGGTCCTGAGGAGCCATCTGCAAAACCTCTGCTTCTCCAACAGCTCTGTCAGTGGCCTCAGCTCTCCTCCTGGACAAGGAGTCAACGCTGATATCTTTTGGCTGTGACTACCCACAGAAATTTCAGTATAAAGACTTTCCAAAAGAACTAACATTATGTGAATGTATTAATCTCTATTTTCCTGAAATACTGAGTCCACTAACAACTGCCTTCATGCACTTCTGTAGTCTTTTGCTATATGAATAGTCTAAGCATCTTCTGTAAGTGGTAGACTGCTGAACAGCATTTCTACAGCTGATTAGATGGACTTATTTAGGAAGAATGCTATCCCAGTATAATTTAAGATGTTAGAGGTGTAGAAAGATATATGAATTACAAATTGTATAAATGAATTTTAACTGGGAGCAAGAAATTGATAATAGGAATTTTAAACTATGCATCAGTTAATCGTTTTGGTAAGCTGAGCAAGTTTCATGTAAAAATTGATGGACTTTCTTAACAGTCGACTTTGAAATCAAAGCAAAACAATAATCATTACAAATTCTATGTTAAAAGTGATTGTGCAATAACAGCGTGAAGGAATGAATGATTTCCTAAATATTTCCCATCTGTAATCTTGATGATTCACTTTATTTTTTGAGTCACAGCATGCAACACCTTTCCTGAGGCCTCTTCCTGCAGTAAAAGCTTTCATGTATAAGCTTCTACTTCATAATAAGGGTTACCAGAAAGGTTTGAAAGAAAGCCTTATTTCATGGTACAGTAAACTTTAATAACATCAAACCTCCCAAAAAGGAAGAATTTGATTTATAATTTTTCTGTCTGTGAGTTTAGTCTTAATCAGGAGTACTGCTCCTTTGATTCAGTGTATTAAGTTGAACAAAAATTGATTCTAGATTGAATCCATCAGTCCAAGCATCTCAACTGACAGGATTTTTTCTGCTTCAAAATCAGTCTACTTTAGCAGCCATGCTAATCATCCACTAATCCCACTGAAAAAATAAATATTTATGTATTCAGTTAGGTGTAGCAGGAATAATACATCACTGAGGCATGAATGGGGATGGGAGAGAAGCTGTGTAGTAGATGTAAGGTTTTGTAAAAGACAAAAACATGAGAATGTTTTGTAAGAACCTAAGAAAAACCCCTTCTGGTCAGTGCAATGGTGCATCTAGAGTAGAACTGTCTGAGAGCAGAAGAAGAGAGGCTATTTAGGGGGAGCATATTACCTTAGCCACTTTCAGAAGTCTGTTCCCTGTCAAACCTCCAAGCATTCAGGTGCATTAAAGAAGTCAGAGGATCCTTTTGTATCCATTTACAGCCTTTTTGGTTGTGAATTTGTCTAATCCCCTAACAAACCTTCTAAATAAATTCTCTACAGGAGAGCAAGACCAGCTAGATCAAGTAGTTCAGGGAACTGTCCTGTCAAGATCTGAATATGTCTCCAAGGATGGAGATTCCATAAGCTTTCCAGATGACTTGTTCCAATAGTTAACCACCTTCATACTGTTTTTTTATTCCTCTAATACTGTTGTGGTTTTGTTTAGTGAGGGGGGGCCTAAGGTGGTAGCTTCTGTAGGAAACTGCTAGAAGTCACTCCCCTTTATTCAGTGGACTTGGACGGGCCTAGAGCGGATCTGCTGCTGGCCAAGGCTGAGCTGATTGGTAGCAGAATGTTCCGTGATAACGCCTCTGCAATAACGTATTTAAGAAGGGGAAAACAGAAAAAAAAAGAGAAGAGAAGATGTGAAGAAGCTGAGCGGGGGCAGAGGCGCAGAGGGGGAGGAGCAGGCCTCATGGGCCTTGCAGGCCTCACCCTCTGGCCTCTTGCCAGGCGGCTGACTGGGCCCGATTTGGCCCAGCCTGGCTGCAAGAAGTGGAGAGGAGAGGAGCTGAGCTGGATGATGTGAAGAGATCCTGAGAGGCGTCTGCCTGCCTGTTGTGAAGAACTTTTCTTGTGAGAAAAACAGCTGCAGATGCCAAGGTCAGTGAAGAAGGAGGGGGAGGAGTAATGCAGCTCCGGGCCAAGATTCCCCTGCAGCCTCTGGTGATGACCATGGTGGAGCAGGTTGTCCCCCTGCAGCCCATGGAGGTCCATGGAGGAGCAGAGATCCACCTGGAGCCCGTGAAGGACTCCACACTGGGGGAGGTGGATGCCTGAAGGTGGCTGTGGGCCACGGAGGGGTCGCTGGGGCAGCCGTTCTGGAGAGACTGCACCCCGTGGAAGAGATGACCCACGCCGGAGCAGTTTCACGAAGGACTGTGGCGTAGGGGTGGGACCCCACAACAGAGCAGGGAAGGAATGTGAGGAGTTCTTTCCCCGACGACGAAGCAGCGGCGTAAAACAACACGTGATGAACTGACTGCAACCCCCATTCCCTCTTCCCCCCTGTGCCACTCGGGGGGAAGCTGGTAGAGATAATGTTAAGCTTGAGAAGAGGGAGGGGTGGAGGGAGGTTATCTTGTTCCCTGTCTCATTATCCTGATGGTTTTAGTAATAAATGAATAGTTTTCCCCAAGTCGAGTCTGTTTTGCCCATAACGGTAACTTTAAGGATTTTCTCCCTGTCCTTATCTCAAACCTCAAACTGTTTTTCTTATATTATCTCCCCCTATTCTCTCGGAGGGTGGGGGGAGTGAGAGAGAGACTGCATAGTCTGGTCCCGATCGGGGCTGAACTACGACAAATACCTAATCAGAATTCTCCGGCATTGCAAGTTGTGCCTATTTTCTCTTGCCCTGCCACAGTTTTCATCCCTGAGAATAGTCTTGCTCTGTCTCCCCTATATCCTCCCATGAAGTAGTTGTAAACCCCAATAAAATATTCTCTTAGCCTCTTCTTCAGGCTGAACAGGTCCAATTACCTCAGCCTCTCTATGTACAGCAGGTTTGCCAGGCCTCTCATCATCTTCATGGCCCTTTGCTGGACTTGTCCCAGTATGTTAATTTCCTCCTTTTAGTGGAGAATGCAAAGCTTAAGGACAGTCCTTCAGATGCAGTTTCACAAGTCACAAGTAGAAAAAGAATAATCCTCTGAGTTGCTAGCTACAGTCTTCCTAATGCAGCCCAGGATGCTTCTTTGCTACAAGGACACATAGCTGGTTCATATTCTGCTTCCTGTTGAATACCAGGATGTCTGGGTTATGTTTTGCAAAGCTACTTTCCACCCAGTTGTCCACCAGGCTCTACTTGTGCATGAGATTATTCTTCCAAATCTGTGGGACTTGCATTTTTGTTTGTTGAACTCTGTGAGATTCCTGTTAGCCTGTTTCTCCTCTGAATAAAAATCCTAGCCTTCAGTTTATCAACCATTTACCTCAGTTTTATATTACCTGTGAATTTCCTGAGAATGTAACCCATTGTCCAAGTCACTAATAAAAACACTAGATAGAATGGATTCCAGTATCAAATAATGATGAATGCCATTAGTTACAAATTGCCAACTAGGCTTTGTGTCGTTTACCACAAATCCTTTAACGATCATGGTTCAGCCAATTTTGAGCCTATCTTACTGTCTACTTCTCCAGTCTATATACCTAATTTTGTCAACAACATTACTCAGGGAGGTCATGTCAAAAGCCTTGCTAAAGTCAATTGCACCAACTGCTCTCAATTTATCCACAGAGCTGGTTTTTTCCTAATAGGTTACCAGATTGGTTAGGCATGATTCACTCTCAGTAAATCCATGATGACTGTTTCCACTCACCTTCCTGTCCTTCATATTCTTGCACACAGCTTCCAGGAGCATTTGTTCTATAATCTTCCCAGGGATTGAGGGATCTTCTTCTGTAAGATGGGGTTGTTTTTGCCTTTCTCCAGTCATCAGAAACTTCGCCTAATCAGTATGACTATTCAAAGATAATAGACAGCAGTCTCACAATTATACCAGCCTATTCCTTCAGCACCTGTGGATGCATCTCACTTATGTATGCCTAATTTGCTTACCTTCCTAATTTTTTCTTCTGTCATGCATAGTGCTTCGCTCCCACAGATTCTGCCTCTAGGCAAAGCAATCTGGGAGTCACCTGACGGTGAACTTATCACTAAAGAGCAGCAGGGAAGCCATTAATAAGCTCTCTCTTTTCCACACTCTCTGTCACTACACGCACATCATTCATCAACAGGCCCATGTTTTCTTCATCCTTCTGCCACAACTGCTCGGCTTCCTGCACATTGGAATGGACTGTTACTGTTTTTGAGAAGGTTGTCCTGGCCTCCTTTACTGTTCAAGGGTGGGGATCCAGTCAAGCAGATTCCTCAAACAAAATGAACTTTCCTTAAATTCAGGGCTGTGATTCTGCTGGTTATTTCTTCTCACAAGATTTTCAACTCAGTCACTGGGGCAAATGCTGCTTTACATCCCTCGCTAGTTCTTCCTTGTTTCCGAGCAACAAGTCCAGCAGAACATATGCCCTATCATATGGCTGATCACCTGTATCAGAATTTTTTTTCTCAACACTACAGGTGTCTCCTGCTTTGCTTGTGCCCAGCCCTATTAAACTACCAGCAAATACTGCGGCCGTTGAGTATAACGGCCTGTGATGGTGAGACTTCTTAAAGATGTTTAAAGAAGGCTTAATTTAATTTTAATTTTAATTTACTACTTCTTAATCAGGTGGTCTGTGGCACATGGCCACCATACCACCTGTGTGGTTTGCCTACTAATCCTTCCCCATAAACTCTTGACTGGCCCATCATTCATTCCAAAGCAAAGCTCAGTATATATCTGAGGCTCTCCTTTGCATAGCATGAAACCCCTCTATCTCCCCCCCCCCCCAAGCCCTTTTTCACTTTTCCTAGTGCTGTTCAATTTGTTCCAGATCTCCCTTGGTAGTCCTGTTGGTTCTGATTTGGGTGAGCAACTGTTCTGATTCCAGCTGGGATAGAGTTAATTTTTTACAGGAAGCTGGGAGGGGACACAGCTGGGATAGTTTACCAATCAGCCAACAGCTGGGCTAGCTTACCCAAATTAGCCAAAGCTATATTCAATACCATATGATGTCATGCTCAGTATATAAAGTGGATATGGTGTCCAGGGAGCGTTTTGCTACTCAGAAGCAAGTTAGGCATCAGCATCCACTGTGAGCTATTGTACTATGGATCATGTGCTTAGTATGTTCTGCTATTGTGCTCTTTTTTTTCTTTTTTGTCTCTTCATTTTCTCTTCTGTTAAACTGTTTTTATCCTAACCCATGAGTTTTGCCTTTCTTTTTCTCCTAACTGTCCTCCCCATCTCACTGGAAGGTGGGGATGGGAGGAGTGAGCAAGCAGCTGTGTGGTATTTTAGCTGCTGAACAGGGCTAAACCATTACAGCAACTCCAGAGGTAGCAGTGAGAGCAAGATGAACATCAGCAGTCTTTCCAAAGGATCTGAGATTAAAGCCCCCAACAAGTAGCAAATCCTCCAAGAAATGAAGACAAGTAGACTGATGGGTTCCTCCACCCCCTGTAGAAGGAAATCCATTACACACCACTTGTGCTTGGTGCAGGCAGTTGGTTCAGGTTCCACTTGTCTCAGTGCCTTCTCTGATAGACATGTTTTGTCCTCACCTATTCTCAGGGTTCTGTACCTCTTCAGTAATTGCAGGTGTGCAGGCAAAGAAGGAATATTCCTTCTGTTGCCAGAGTCATAATTTTCCAGCATCCCCCATCTTGGGAGTCTCTAGCCACTTTAAGCATAATCTATTGCTGTCCATCCTTCCTTACATCATCTGGCTCAGGCTTTTGCTTCTGTACGGTATGTGGAAAGACCTTATTGAGCTCCTGCATTCATTCTCATCACCTCCACCCCAAAAATAAGTACTGTCTGCAGCCCAAAGCCTGCATGACAACATCATGCTTTGGGAGTACTGCCTGCATCAAGGCTTTTGTTTCACTTGGAGTATTTTCTTCAGCTGATGCCAGAGACAGTCCTATAGCAGATTACCACCATCATTGCATAGATGTTAGTCTTGAGCATAGTTTCAAGAACCATCACGCAATACCTGACAGGCCTTTGTTTTCTGTTCTTCAGGAACTGTGCTTCTCTCTACCAGATTCATATCTGCCCCCCAAGCTTCAGCTGAGTAGTTGCTTGACTCTCCCTCACTAACAATCCAGTGAAGATGGTGTGTATAGGCACTTCCTAAAATGGAAACAGCTAACAAGCAAAGCCCTCCAGAAGGTGTTCCTCACCCAATGCAGCAGCCTGCTAGAAGGTATTTCCTGCAGTTCGTTGTTGAAGCCTGGAAACTGCTAAGACAACTGGTATGTCTGTGTTAGCTGTTCCATTTTCTGTGCTTATAGTCCTTACGATACATAATTATCATTTGTCTTCTTTTATTTATAATCCCTCTTGTTTTCTTCTTTCAGATCCAGTACATGCATGCATGACCTCATAACTTCCTAGACTAAATGCCATCTAAATCATTCATTTTCATCCTGTATTTTGTAGATGCATTAATTCTTCACAAAGACTGTATCTAACAAGTGTTTAGAAATATAATGGAAAATGAATATAGTCTGAGAATTCATATGTGCACCTCTTACAGCATTTTCAAAATCATTTCATGCATATGATCTTACTTTTTCAGTCTTGTAAAGCAGGCAGATATTTTCATACTCATTCTTGTGTTTCTGATTACACAAAGCAAAATACTCTTTGACAAAATGAAGTGTGACATTTGGTTTATCCACAATGGAAAGAGTAGTGAAATATAGTCACAGGCTTTGCAAGTTAAAAAGTAAAACTAACCTATTATATTAACATATAAGAATCCAGTCTTAACAGATTAACTATAATAATTAATAATAATAATTAAAAAGACAAAACTTAGATATTCCACATCCTGAAAGTCTGTTGGGAGATTGTCATTTATTAAAAGAAGTTGTATGCACATGTATGTGTATGCACATGTATCATATATATACACACTTCTATATATACTAATACCCATGTGTATTTTTCTATACATTCAAGTTATTTTTATGCATATACACTATGATTTAGCGTGAGTGCTATTTTTGTGTTTCACACTTCGATAAATTACAAGCTATTTATATGTTAGACTTTAAATAGCTTGTATACATTTTAAAATCTCTTGCATAAAAATATATGTAATTCTTACAGGGACATAATAATTTTAACCGCTTCTTTTGCCTATCCATTATAAGCAAATATTTCTGCCCAAATATAAGCTTGTTCCTTTTACCACTATATTGTTAACTTGACATGATGGAACAAGGTCTAATGCAATGTAGGTGACCTAAGAGTAAGAAAAAACTGCAACTGAAAAAGTACCGTAGTTTCATGTTTTACTTGCTACTTTCCAATCAGATGATGATTAGTTGTGACTGTGTGCTCCTTGCCCCAACCTGACCACTTTTTCCCTTAACCCTGCTCAGGTGATAACCGTCAGTGACAGTTGTGATGGATGTGTCTGCTCACCATGGCTACACCACACTCAAAGTGGATTCAGGGTAGACAGATAACAACACAAAAGCCAAGGGATGGTGATGCACCCCTCCAGCCACAGTGATAGTCAATGTCCGATGCAAACCAAATTTGAAAGAAACTAACATCTACAGTCGGTGTGCAAATATGACTATGAGTCAGTTATATTACTCTATAAATAGAGAGCAGCCCAAAAGCCCCTTGAGGTCTCCTACACAGCAGTGGGCTGCACACCAGGATCTTGAGGGGCAGGGATGCCTCTCAAGGTTACTCCTGAAGGTTGAGAGAATCCTTATTGCATCAGATATTCGGTGAGTGAATAAGAGCGCTGAAATTCTGAAATCTTAGCTAAGTAATTGTTGTGGTTTTGTTTAGTGAGGGGGGGCCTAAGGTGTCTAAGGTGGTAGCTTCTGTAGGAAACTGCTGGAAGTCGCTCCCCTTTGTTCAGTGGACTCATCCGGGCCTAGGGCGGACCTGCTGCTGGCCAAGGCCAAGCCAATTTGTAGCAGAATGTTCCATGATAACGCCTCTGCGATAACGTATTTAAGAAGGGGAAAACAGAAAAAAAAAAAAAAAAAGAGAGAAGAAAAGATGTGAAGAAGCTGAGCGGGGGCAGAGGCACAAAGGGGGAGGTGCAGGCCTCATGGGCCTTGCAGGCTGCTGGCCAAGATTCCCCTGCAGCCTGTGGTGACAACCATGGTGAAGCAGGTAGTTTGTAGTAATAAATGAATAGTTTTCCCCAGGTCGAGTCTGTTTTGCCCGTGACGGTAACTTTAAGGATTTCTCCCTGTCCTTATCTCAAACCTCAAGCCGTTTTTCCTTGTATTTTCTCTCCCTGTTCTCTCCGAGGGTGGGGGGAGTGAGAGAGAGACTGTGTAGTCTGGTCCTGATGAGAGCTGAACTACGACAGTAATATAAAGGATTGATTGTGCACATGTAATCTTTTAGACATAAAAGATTACATGTGCACCATATAAACCATTGGCCAAGACGACAGACTAGGATCTAGGATCCAGCTGCACCGAGACTCCTCTCTGAGAAGGACCTTAGAAACAAAGGGATCTTTTCTGAATCTCATGGCTCAATGGGAGGATCTCCCTGATAGTTTTGTCTTACTCTGTCCTCTATGCAGTAAATAATTCTGTGTACCTTGCCATTGAATCTTGTTAAATTACTGTTGCATTTACCACTTACTATCAAACTTTGTCAATTCACTATTTTATATCAATAAAGCATATTGTTGCTTCTCCCTTAGGAATGAAGTGCATCACTACATCTATTATGCTACTTGACTCACAATAAAGAAAGCAGGGAAAAAAAATTAACAATTAGTCATACTGTACAAGTATTACATATTTAAATTAGCTGGTTATAGTAAAAGATGTTACATACCAATGTATAGAATCTGGTCTGTAGCACCAATCTAGCTCTATAGAGAAAAAACCACACTGAAGCATACAAGTTCATCTATCTGTAAGATACTCTATATTTGATAAAAATTATGTATGCTATATGAAGACAGAAAAGTTGATCTAATATTATTGAAGACCTCAGATATTAATAGCTTCTCTTGTCACTGCAAGCAACCATTGTGACAACTACTCTATAAAATCTCCCCATTTTTTTCTTTAATGTATCACAAGAAATTTTTTAAAATAACTTTTGCTAGTAGAAAAGATGGAAATAAAATAATTCTACATTAATGGAATTAATAAAAATAACTTTGGAAAGATTTAAAAATTCAGAATTCCTCAAAGATTCTGGGGTGAATACCACTGACAATGCTGGTTATTTCAAAGACTCTTCATTCATCAGTTTATAAGGCAGGGCTTCTGATACACGAGTTATATTGTAAACAAATTCTGCGGACACTGGCTGCATAGCAATTGTAGAGCATGCTTAAAGAATACCTGCTCAGCTCTTCTCTCTTTTCAAGCAAAATAAATGACTACTTAGTTATGTGCCTACGAAAAACTATATTTCTTTCTTGAATGTCTCAGACCATTTCTCACCTACATATCACCTGACTTCTTACCTGGCAAACAGCTACAGTAGAATGCACCAGTCAAATCGTGACAATGGCCTCCATTTTTGCAGAGCTTGAAGGAGCATTCATCAATATTCGTGGAACAGTTTTTGTCTGACAGAAAAGAAAATTAAACATTAAAACGATAAATCATGCTGGGTTTGAGAAAACAGAAAAGCTACTTCACAGTTCAACTGAAAACTGCATAATTTAACTTTTCCAGGTTGGAAACACTACTTTATTTCATCTTGACAGCTTTAAAACTAGAGATATTCATAGATCATAGCTGATAGTTAAGAAAGGAAATATTTTAAAGGAATAAGTATAAGCTACATTTGTAAATACATTCTTTGTGTATTCTAACATTACATCTCAACACCAAAATTACTAGGATTATATGCTGCATTTTAAAAACTATTTTAGAGATTTAATAACCTCAGTAACAATAAGAAAAATATTTCTCAAGTTTGCTTCCATATTTAGATGAATAGTTTAGTTTCTCACATCTCAACAGGAAACCACAAATTAACTCAACTGTTTCTTAATTTTTCTGCTTTTAAAAAGATTTAATTCAGCTGTAATTCAAATTAATTCAAATCTGAAAAAAAAATATAGGAGAATATACAGAAAACATATAAAGGAGAATATTTAGAAGACAACAGAATAGGTGGCTTATGAAAACAATTAACTTATTGGACATACCAAAGAAAATTCACAGTCCTTCATATCTATTGTGCATTGCATTAATTTAGAGTAAGCTCTAGCCTGATTATACTGGGATCTTTGTGATTCAAAATTTATACAAAATCAAAGGACAATCATAGAGATTAAGAGCTCCCATGAATACCAGAAGGTACTATAGTGACAGAGAGGGAAAACTGTAGCTATCACTGATGTGTGCGAGCAGAATGGTCGTTGGTATTCTACCTAGAAAGTGATGGAAGGATCTTTGTATCACTCAAATCAAATATTAGATCTGTAATGCCTCTAAGGAATCTCAATCTAAGCAGTTACTGAATTAAAGGATCAGCTTGGGTTTCTGGGCTCCGCCTTGAATTACCAGAGCTCAGATAATTATAGATTCATTCCAGCAATAAATGCATGGCTGCCAGATGGTGTCACCCAATGGTTTTGTCTTCCTTAACCATATGATGTTTTTTGAGCTAACAGGTAAAAATATAATTTACAAAAAAATCAAGCTGAATGGGCAGGAGAGAAAGTGATGAGAAGACAGAGGAAGGGAAAACAAACTTCTCTTTGTACTGTTTCTCTAAATACTGTCATAGAATCATAGTTTGAGTTTGAGTTGGAAGGGAACTGTAAAGGTCATCTGGTCCAACCCCCCTGCAAGCAGCAGGGACATCTTCAACTATATCAGGTTGCTCGGAGCCCCGTCCAACCTGGCCTTGAATGTTTCCAGGGATGGGGCATCTACCACCTCTCTGGGCAAACTGTTTAGTGTTTCACCACCCTCATTGAAAAAAATTTCTTACTAATATTCAATCTGAATCTACCTCTCTCTATTTTAAAACCATCATCCTTCATCCTATCAAATCAGGCCCTGCTAAAGCATTTGTCATCATCTTTCTTATAAGCTCTATTTAAGTATTGAAAGGCTGCAATAAGATCTTTTTGGAGCCTTCTCTTCTCCAGGTTGAACAGCCCCAACTCTCTCAGTCTTTCCTCATAGGAGAGGTGCTCCAGCCCTTTTATCATCTCTGTGACCCTCCTCTGGACTTGCTCCACATCCACGTCCTTATGTCGGAGGCTCCAGAGCTGGACACAGTACTCCAGGTGGGGT
The DNA here is from genome assembly GCF_036417535.1 of Chlamydotis macqueenii. Lineage (NCBI taxonomy): Eukaryota > Metazoa > Chordata > Aves > Otidiformes > Otididae > Chlamydotis > Chlamydotis macqueenii. The sequence continues at coordinate 29,481,707 of NC_141558.1, forward strand.
CTCATGAGAGCAGAGTTGAGGGGGAGAGTCACCTCCCTTTACCTGCTGGCTATGCTTCTTTTGATGCAGCCAGGATGAAGTTGGCTTTTTGGGCTGCAAGCACACATTGCCAGCTCATGTTGAGCTTCTTATCCACCAGCACTCCCAAGTCCTTCTCCTCAGGGCTGCTCTCCATCCATTCTCCGCCCAGCCTGTATTTATGCTTAGGATTGTCCCGACGCACGTGCAGGACCTTGTACTTGACCTGGTTGAACTTCATGAGGTTGGCATGAGCCCACCTCTCTCTCCAGCCTGTCAAGGTTCCTCTGGATGGCATCCCATCCCTCCAGCGTGTTGATCACATCACATAGCTTAGTGTCATCTGCAAGCTTGCTGAGGGTGCACTCAATTCCACTGTCCCACTGTCTAAATAATTATTTAGAAAAGGCTTCAAGGGGAAGGAAGCAGAAGCCCATAGACAATGATGATGATAGAATCTAGACAAGACTTTAAAAGTATGTGGGAAATATTGCACACTTACAGATAATCTGCTGTATTTAATGATGCACTACAGATCACAAATGTGGTAAAACCAGTTAAATAGAAGCTTAGGTTTTTATAGTTTGGTTTGGGGTTGTTTGTTTATTTGTTTTTTTATATTTTAAATAAATAAGAGAACTAGCAGAATCCCTAAGAACACAGGACTTGGAGTGATAGGGTACTTAACTGCCATTTTGGAAAGGAATAATTATTCAAAAATTCAAAGAATTTTGAATATGCTATTGGCAATGTTTTAATGCAATAGTGGAAAAGGCAACTACAAGCAGAGATTTTCTGGAATTTGACTCTAAGTAAAAGGGAAAAATAGTCTCTGAATATGAAGAAAGGAATGTGAAGAACTTAAACGAGAGCAATCAAGATTCATGGGAAGGGGACAGGGGAGTGAACAATATAATAACGACGAAATCAGAAAAATAGCAAAAAATACAGAAAATTTCTGATGTGAAACCTGATAAGAGACTGAACTAAATAAAAAAGGTAATTAAGAAAGTTGCTTCTTTCTTTAAGTACACTAGCATAAGCTATCTTTTTGTGAGAGAACGACACTGGGTATTACGAGACCAGCTTGGCAGCTCCTGGTTTTCAAAGGATGAAAATGCCAAACTAACAAAAAATAGGTCAGGTTACTTTGGATAACTTAGGAAGTACAGCATATGTATGTGAGCATGAAATCAGGCCAGCAAAGGCACTTAATAAGATGTAGCTGTCATGGATGGTCAGGGTAACAAGTAATCATGCCGTAGGTACTTCAGTGTTGAAGAAAAGGTATGGTTTGCCATTCAGTGGAGAGGGATGTCTACTCATAATGGTAATTAGGACAAATTGTTCAATGCTTCTTTTGCTTCAATCATCAGTAAAAAGGTCAGCTGCAAGCAGTTTGTTACCATAATTGATACCTATGATTAAAGGGCAAAACTTCAGTGTTGAATAGAGGAGGCAGGCTGGAGAATTGTCAGATGAGTTAGATGTTCAGATAGGCTGGTCTGATGAACTTCACCCTTGGGTACTGGCTGATAAAACTTCAGTAGTTTTCTTTGTGAACTTGTGGAAGACAGGTGAAGACTCAATAAAGTCAGCCTTTAAAAAGGAGTAAATGACAGAGCTTTGAAATTATAGATCCATTTGTGTAATTTCAGTTCCTGAAGGAAATATAAGAAAAGCAACTAAAGTCATTACTTGTAAGAACCTATAAATATAAAATAATTTATAAAAAAATAGCCTTATATAAGCAAACCATTTCCCTTCTACACTAGAGTGACAGGCTTGTAGTTAAAAAAATAAAAAGTAGCATATGTCATACTCCTTGATTTCTCTAATATTTCTGCTGCTGTCACTTGTGAAATACTAAATATGAACTACAAGAGAATTTTATCATATGAGTAAAAATTGTTGGAAAGCCATATTCAGACATTAGTTATCAGTGGTTTTACTACCAAAATGGATGAATGAATTGCACAGATTTGGAATAAGATCTACTGTCCATCTAGTTCCACTCAATTTTTTCAACAACCATCTAGATAGTGGACAACAGAATAAATTTATTGATGGCAACACAAAAAGGTACATTGGATAACAGGATTAGAAGTCCTTGTAAATTTTGACAAATTGGAGAAAGAGTTTGTGAAATAACAAATGTTATCCAATCAGAACAAGTGGAAGATATAGCAAATCACAAGTAGCAACAAAACCCAGAATTTTGTTTCAATCAAATAGTGTACTGGGATATACAAACATGAACATAACCAGTTAGAAACATAAAGTAATCCTTCCATTCTCATCTAGCTGGAGTAAAGCTGCATTTGAAGTGCTTTGCACTGTGCAGTGAGCTGCATTAAAGAAAAATGTGGACCAAATGAAGACAATGCAGATGAGCATCACAGGAATGATAAAGAACTTGCAAGAATGACTTCTTAGGATAAACAGAATGAATGGGTGTCTGTAAAGCCTAAATAAGGAAGATTTGAATAGAAATGTGGTGGCAATCATAAAATAAGAAGAGAGTTTTACAAATGTGTTTAGTTCTCTGTGTTCATAGCAGATAGGGAAGAAGTAATGCATTTAAACTGCAGTGAAAGTCAGATTAAATGAGAAGAAACTCCTTCTAATGGTTAGTATAATAACACACAGGAAAGATTGCCTGAGGAAATAAGGAATGCTGATGGACTTCTTTAAGGTGAGACAAACATAGGAGAGAAATGACATAGTATAGTATATATTTTCTCCTAGGATGAGGATGGAATAGATGACCTTTAGTGTTTTGTTCTAGTGTCATGATTATGTAATTTACAGGGTACACACACTGTTTATTACACTGACGAAGGTCCTTTTAGGTTTGTGTAGTGAGTTGGATTATCTGGAAATTTGCTTTGCTCTGTGGTAGAGTAAAGGTCTTCAGTCACTTGGTGTGTGACAGCAGAGCTCCCACTTTGGAACCTAGTGCTTCTATCCAAATTTGTGTCTTCACTCTGTCTCTCCATTAAAACACATTTCTGTATTAGTCAGATAAGACAGAAGTGAGTCCAGGCATGCAGTAGGCAAGAAGCAGAGGATAAAAATATTAACACCAGCAGGCAAACACATTCTTCATGCACACCATAAATGTACATAGTTAAAAATATAGATGGATAGATTGAAAGTCCTACTTTTATAAAGAGAGCAGTACAGCTTTTAGTACATTCAACCCATATTCACTCCTCAAGTCTTCCTTGTGACAAAATCATAATGAGACAAATGAGCCGTTTCATACTTCCCTATGCCTCTTTTTCTGTAGGTGAATGTGAAAAGGACTTACTCTATTATTTCAACACTGACTTTTAAACAGACTGTATTTCCACTCTCACTTCCTTCCCTGTATCTCCCTTCTGCAGGAGAGCAAGCATATGCACTAACGGAAATCTTGTGATAACTTTTGTCTAGTTAAACAGTACATTCTTCAGTGTACTGCAGGTCACTTCTGGTCACTTGCAGCTGCCAGATGCAAGCAAGGTAAAAGATATGTAGGTTAGAGCTGCTGAACCGTGTGTGAGGAAACAACGAAGGAGCTCTGATAAGGATTGCTGAAGATCTCAGTGTATGAGCCCTATTGCAGTGCTGTGAGAACAAAAGAATTCTCAGATGTGTTTAAAAGAACAAGAAGGAAGATTTATGTGTAAAATACCTCTGCATAAAACATTGACTACAATGTTCCATATTTAAGTGAGGAGAATGCAGGAAAAGCTACAGAATTTATTCAACATCTGAGGAAATCATGCTGTCGGCAAAGGCTTAAAGAGCTCCATCTGTTTAATTTAGAACAAACGAAAACAAGAAGTGACTTGATTACAGTCTATAAGTGTCTTTACAAAGAGAAAACACTTGGGTAGCAAGAGGCTTTTTCATTTTAGGTAGAAAAGGCAATGAGACGCAATAGCTTGAAGTTGAAGATAAAAATTTAAATAAAATATTTAATGCAAACTTCTAAATCTGATGGTGATTACTACTAGAAAAAACGCCAGTGAAATTCTGACTTCTCTTCATGCCTTCAAATCAGGATTGAATGCTTTTGGATTCATTGTGTGCTTTAATCAAAACTAATTACTTAGGTTCAGTACAAGGTGGTTAATGGGCAACATTAACAACCTTCTGGTATACAGACCTAACGTAGAGCATACAACCAGCAATCTACAGGTTGTTAGAAGACTTACAGAATAAAAGCACTCATCCTGTAGCCATCTATGGGCTTTTTCCTAGGAAAACATCAAGACAACTCTGAAAGCCAGATATATTTCCATGAAAGCAAGAGGCAACTGGGCTCTGTGGCATCATTGTCATCATATGAAATGTGTATGTCCTGTCCTTGGAGGTTCTGGAATTTCCTAGGAAAACTGGCTGTCAGGTGCTGCTCTGCTATTACCAGAGCAAATAATCTATGCAATTCTGTTTCTTGCCTGACTGCAAAAGTGCCAAGGGAAAAAAACTTCTTTTAAAAGTTGTATAAACAGCTTTAAAAATATTACTCTGAATTTAATACTTTTTCCCTCATGCCTCAAGACTCCTCAGATATGGGCGGGCAATAGCGTCTGGTCAATCTGTTTTTTAAGTGAAGTCAGTTAAGCTGTGGAGCAATGTTCCCATTTCAAGCACTGCAGCTCTGTAGGCCCTAACATTGCCATTGCTAGCATCAGGCCACAGATTTGGTGTCAAGCCAACACCAGAGGCCTCTGGACTTGACTAGTGGTCAGGTGGTTCTTGCCTCCATTGTTTTAGTTTTCCTTATTTTTGTACAATTGTATCATATTATGCTTATTGTTAATAAGACATAGATGGGAATAACAAGGAGTTATGCTGTACAGAATGAGCTAATTATGACCCTAGGGTAAGGCTATAGTGTGAAGAAGTGCAGGAGAGAGAGGAGTGGCCTTGAAGATGAGTGCTTATAGGACAGCACTGGAGACTCCAAGGCTATTAACAGCTCATGTGTGGCCAGTTACTGGTAGTGAAGCAAACACAGGAGCTGGGCAAAAACTGGTTTTGGGATAACAAAATGGACAGAGAACAAATGCCTACTATATGTAAAATACCTCAAATATAGCAAAACCAGTAGTTATAGGGAGTTACAGAACTGAGGAAGACAAAGGTGGCCAAAAAAAAAAAAAGAAAAGAAAAGAAAAGAAAAGAAAGAAAAACATCAGTGATTTGGTGGATTTTTTTTTTTTTTTTCAGAACAGGAACTCTCTGCTATACAAAACCAGGAGAAAATAATTCTTATGTAAGATGCCCCTTCCGTTTCTCAAGTTCATTAACAGAATATCTGGGAGGGATGTAAAATGTATACCAAGGAAACTGGCTGGAAGTAGATTTTCTTATGTCAGAGTTCATTCACTGACAGCTCATATCATAACAGAAAATTTAATTCTAACAGGTCAACTTTGGCAGTTATAACAAAAATCTTGATGCAGTAGAAAATTCTCTCTTGATATCTGTATTTTATTTTTGCAGTGCACTCAGATGTAAAAAGTAAAAATTATGCTCACTGTGCTGGCATATTACTTACTGTTCATAGTATGATGTCATCCATGACCTTAACTGTTTAGAATATAAATAGAAAACATATGGAAAGAAAAGGAGAAAAGATAAATAGTTTATAGAAAAAGTATGGAGTTAAATTTGGTTAATTTTCCACAGTAACTCAGGAAGACTACGAATTTCAACCATGTTTTCCAGTCTTCTGCATGTAGTCACTGTATAAGCTTTTCTAGACATGATTGGTTTTTATTTTTTATTTGATAAGGGCCTCCCAGCAAGCAACAATATTTTTTTCTATTGAAAAACAAGCCTATTTATATTGATTAGATTCCAATTTATCTAAAATTAATTAAATACACAGTCACACCCGGAAAGATATTAATGTATGTTCTACATACATTATATTATGCATGACAATTGGCATCACTATTGAAAAAACCCATTTTATCTAAAATAAAGGAGATAAACTGAAATACAAAAATAATCTTATACCACCTCCAGTAGAGCAATGATAAAGTAAATCCCTAATTAAATTTCTGATTGAAGAATTAATTTATCTTTTTTTCAGATAGTTCCAACTGTTATTCTTCACTATCTAATTTAAACAAATCATGCTTGGTATTTGCAGATGGAAGACTACTGGAGAAATGTGCATTTGATTTCTCACTAACAAAAAAGAGAGTTTATTTATTTTTTCGATGACTGGAAAAACATTGCTACTGAACTATAATTGATTTGTTTTTCTTTCATGCAATTCAATAGTTTTTATGTATTAGTTTATAAAAAAAAATATGTAATGTAATTTGCAGCATGATGAAACTTAAACAGACTTTTCTTCACTCTACTGATCTTTTTTTCACTTAGTGTTCTAACCTGAATTCCTTTCAGGGGAAGCAGGTACACTTACACATTAGACATGATGATAAACATTCTCTAATAACTACAAAAATACATATTGAATACATTTCCATGTATGCATAAATAGTGGGGTTTTTTTCCACCATGTTAATTTTGCATGCCCAATGGTGGGAAGCCTGCCCTTGGCAGCCCACCTTCTGGAGTGTTTCTGAAAACCAGCAGCCCATTGGCGCTGTCCCAGCTAAGCAGGGGGAAAGGCAGTCAGCCTTTCATCCTCATGCCGCTATGGGCCTGCTATGAGTCAGAGCTCTGGTGGCCAGGAGTCAGGGGAACCATCCCACCCTCTTCAGTCTTCAGCTTCCAGGATTTGGGTTGGTTTGAAAACCTTAGCACATTGACTAGAGATCAGATATAAACATGTTGTTTATATGAACTCAGTTATTAAGGGACATCAGAGAAAAGAATACCTGGCCTTCAGGCTTCTTCTGTAAGGGCCATTGATGTGGTATAGTAATCTGATGCATAAGATGCAAGCAAGACTGAGTATCTGTGACTAACTCTAAAGACGGGTAAGCAGCAATAAATTTCTCAGCCCAGTTCTTTCCTTTGAATTGTTGAGGACACAATGATTAAAGTGGAATGGTGGATGGAGTGACTCAATTATTTTAAACTGTGCAGTGGTCCTGACATTAACTAAAAACATCTGAGTCAACCAAAAGCCGCCTAAAATAGAACAGGTTTTGCAGGCTTACTGAAAACAAAGCTTATAAAGCCTCAGAAAAAAGAATGCACAGGAAAAGATTTTTGAAAGCACAAAAAAAGGTGTCATCTTTTGCCTTGTGATGGAGTGAGTTGATCTAGAAGACACCATACATCTTCTATATTTTTTTTTAAATGTTTGGTGTTGCAGGGACCACTTTTTTAGTTACAATAGCTAGTACAGGATTCCAAGAGCTTAGAGTATGAAATATGTCAGTGGAAATTATATCAATTTGATCTTCAGAAAGCATATTAAAAGCCATGCAAATTTATTTAGTCTGTTGTGTAAAGCTTAAAGACTTACTAAATCAAGATGTGACTGATGGTAGATTTTGACTGTTGATTCATACTGCCTCATGGTAATGACAAACACGACTGGGACACAGACAAATCTAAAACAAGGATTGTGTTACACATAAAGAATTCATATGGGCCATGATGTAAGTGAGGAAGTCAGAATAATAACCTCATGCATATAAATTGCAACAAAATTCAGTGCTAAGTGTTAAAGTAAAAATCACTTTGGAATCATGGTTTTTCTACCCAGTGACCGATGTCACCTTACTAGCATAGGGATCACTTCTACACTCAGGCATATGTACACAGTTTTGAAATCCATTTAATTAATAATCTCTTTTAAGATTTAAAATAGGTAAAGGGTTTACCATGGACAAAGTACAATCCCATCACTTATTCAAGATGAAAAAACATGCCTTCTTATCCCCAAATAATGACTTACAAAATTGTTGGTTTGCAGACTTACACTACCAGGGAAAAGCATCCAAATAATGAAAACCGTCAGTAACCAACACTTCCTAAAATTACCTCCTTCTTCTGTATCACTGGTGGATTCCATACCAGCCCACCTGATTGATTCTTTGATTCAAGGTATCTTACTACTTAAGGTACTAAAGGTGTCCTGCTGATTAATATTAAAATTCTCTGCTTCACCATCTTCAGGTTCTGATAATGCCCAGAATTAACTAGTCTGGATGTGCTGATCAAGTCTTTTTCTAATTTTTGAGGCTTGGCAGGTTAACAGACCTGGACTGGCTTTACCTATCTCAACTGCTAGATGTTCATTAAACCCCTCTAATTGACAAAATAAAGCAAAATGCTGTGAGGGAAGGAGGTGGCAGTGCCTCTATCTGTCCATTTGTCCAGTAGCTCTTTAATATGGGATAATTCAGTGATCCTGTGTATGCTGATGCCCACAAGAGGGCATTTGAGAGCAAGCTTTGATTTAAGAGAAAGTCTGTCTTTGGGCTGGCCCAGGAGCTGCTTCTCTCTATCTGCCTGGCTAGCTCAGAGTAAAAGAAACTCCATGCAGCAGGTTGTAAAGCTGCCATCACTCAGGTGCTCACCCTTTTAACAATAAAATGCACTTGTGAGCAAAAGCTGCAAGAAGATTCTGCTCCTCTCAGGACTCTCTCAGCTATTTTGGCTGTTCCTGTCCTCCTGGCTTTCCTCAGCAGGAGAGAGCTGCTCCCTCCATCCAGACCTGTTCCCTACTGCCCGTACGGTGTTGCCTCTTCCCAGCTCTGCTCCCAAGGAAGGAACAAGCTCCACAGGCTGAAGAGGGCTCTGCCACCTGTGCAGCACCACAGCCAAGGCCATTCGGACAGGCAGCTCTCTCCCTTCTGTCCAATGCTGCCCTTCCAGCAGAGCATTCATGCACAAGGCACATGATACCAAACTGGCTTGATGCCACCTGGCATGGCACTAGTAAATGGCAAGACAAGCAAACAGCTAGGCCTAAGACAGTTTTTGTACCCTGTCCACTCAGATGTTAAAGCTAAACTTTATTTGGAAATGTCCTTCAGTATGATAAGAAAACAAAAATACGTTTGAAAGGACTGAAAAGAAAAAACCAGCCCTATACATTTACTAGATTTTTTCAAATTTCACTTCCTTGATCACTCATCAGAAAAATTTCAGATGTCACTGACATGGAGTTAGCAGATCTGTTGATGAACTTTCTAACTTGTGCCTCCACATAGTCAGTTACTGCTGTAGCCCAGTAAATAAGATTTTTCCCTCAGCAGGGGGAGGCCCTGCACTGCACTGGGTGACATTCCCTGCCTGTCACTGCCTGACAAGCCATAGCCCTTTGTGTGCCTGGGGATGGGGGGGGGGCTAGGGGCCACTGGCAGGCTGCAGCTGGTAGTGCAGGGGAAGGATACAGGCTGGATGAGAAACTGTATCCCAACTGTACCCCTGACTAAGGAGGAAGAAATCCCTACCATGAACACTATCTTTCTCTTGAGAAAAGGCTAAAGATGCTGGTGACTAAGGCCTAAACTCCCCCATTTCTTCCTGAGAAGACTGAGACTGTCATCTGTAGGACCCAGAGGGACACTGGAAAGTTGAACATAACACCAAAGAAAATGGGTAGATATTAATAAGTTTTCCAGTATAACAATTTTGACTGTGCTGTTAATGATACTTTTCTACATTCATTATGTGATACAGATTTTGACATTGCTTAAATATTAACTAGATAAACAAAAAATTCTCATATATACACTATGTTTCCTTTTACCCTAAAAAGGTTTTGAGTGTATCACTGTCATGACAGTATCTTTTTGGGCAATTTACATCAGTCCTAGAATACAGGACATGGAAAATTCTTTTACCACTGTTTGCTTTTCTTAGAAGACAGAAGTTCAAATATTCAGCTTTTTGCATCAAAGATTCTTTCTAGGGAGGCTGAAGCAGTTCTTGGAAGGCCTGGAGAGAGCAGACCTAATTACATCCACAATGGCTGACTGTGCATTTATTATACAAATAGCATGAGCATAGATGAAAATATTCAGTGTAATCAGGAGGATCCTTATCCACACTTCCAATTCCAGTCAGTAGACTGGTTGATTTGTTTTCTTGTGGGAGCTGTCCTGTCTCATAAAAAGAGCCGATATGAAGTGAGATGAATAGCACATTCACGATGAAAAGTCTCTCAAATAGGAAACGGAGGAGAAAATAAAGCCTTTTCATAACGGCCTATTATGCAGTCATGTGAACTTCTATGACTTCAACATAGGCTTCAAGGTACCCATTAAAATTTGACTATAACTGACTGGTAACTTTTACTGTTGACAGATCTTGACTCCTTTTTGCCTTGGAATGAACAGGCACATTACTGGCAAACTGATATCATCAGTATGAATCTAGGATAAAATATTCCTCCTAAGGAGAACATTCCCTGTTCCAGGCTGCCTTGGTGACATCCATACATTAGTTTATAGTTCTGGTTCTGTAATGTGGACTCCATCATATCCCAAAGTAGTGTAGCTGTACTTTCAAAGGAACAGCTTCTCCTGCCTTCCTTAGTTCAAACTGACTGTTTTCAATCTACTACAGAAAAGTGAGATGTTTTCCATTTTGATCCCCACAGTATAGCAGTAAGTTTTTAAAGCTTCTTATTTTAAAATTATTCCATTAAAAATGCTTCTATTTAAATGAACAAATAATTTGTAATCACCTCCATTATTTTCATAATTGACACAAAATAAGCATATACTATGCAAACTCAGCAAAGCCAGTTATCAAAGAAAGAAGAAAAGGAGAATATGTTCTTGTAGGAAATAGAGCACATCTCAGTTTTGTAATGCTGAATAATATTAGAATATGTTGGCATAAAACAAGAAAAATCACAGACATCTGTGGGAACTGCAACTAGTATCACTTTCACAGATTCTAAATCTCCGTGTATCATCTTACATTCCTTATGTTCCATCTGCCTATTTTTAACCATTGGCAAAATATGTATGAAGTGCTCCTAAACTGGATGTCATTGGTGTTACTATCAAACTGAAATGCTCTATTAACTTCTAACTTAATTTTGCCTCCTCATCCTTCACTGCTCTACTTGCTTCTTTAACCTTTCATTTCTCCACAATAAATCTCTTTCATTTTTTTTCTTTCCACTCCATTGGTCACCACAGATTTTGAGCTCTCTGTACATATCTGTTTGGCTTTTTATTACAACACCCACTAACTGTGTATGATTTCTGAGACTGCCACTGCTTGTCTTCCTGTTACAGCTTATGACGAATGCTGCTCCATTTGCCTCCCTGAAATCAGCAGCTGCAAGTCAGTGTGTCCAGTCCCTGACATCACAGCATATTAATTGTTAAAATGACATATTTTCGAGACAGTTTTATTGATTTCCCCATGATCCTGTTAGCTGCTTCCAGCAGAAAGTAAGGCCACGAAGACTGCTCCTGATGCGAGAGCTATTTTCTTAAACCTGTTAGACACAAATAATTGTGCAATTTACAAGCTATTTATTATAAGGATCTGATGGTATCTTTCTTGAAGAGAACAAAGTGTCCTCTAGCTAAAATTGTATTTTCATTTCCATCTCAATTAAGTATGGCTGTGATACAATCTTCTGAAGACAAACAGCACCAGCTATAGCTGTCACTGCTCACCTATTTTTCATAGACTAGATGGTTTTTGAACACATTCTTTTTTAAGCAAAATACAATTTTGCTTTCCATCAATTAATCAAACAGCATACACACTGCTTTCATCATATCAGTTTTATCATATTAGTAGGGAAATTAGAGCAGATTATCAATAGCACAGAACACTGAGTTGAATTTATTTTTACTAATGCTAAAACACTGAACAAAATGCAATTAAAAAGAGTTTGTTTTAATTTCAGAAAAGGAAATTAAAAAATTAACTATTTAATGTCTTTTTCAGAGTTAAGATAAATCTTACCGGTGAATCCTGGAGGACAAACACAACTGTAGTCTGCGACTAGGTCTAAACAAGTTGAATTACTTTTGCAGAAGCCATAAGTGCACTCATCAAAGTTGATTTCACAGTTCAGACCTTCAAATCCTTGGTCAGGAAAAAACCAAAATGCTGTATTATTCAGCTGTATCTGTGCCTTCTTTTCTAAAGCATGTCTTTGGGTGTGTTTTTCTAAAAATAGATTGTTTTCAATTTATTCTTGTAATAAAATTATCTTGAAGTCTTATTGAAAGGTCTTTCTAAAGGCTTTTTCTTCTCTGTCATGAATAGAAAAATACATCTGACCATCAAATATACTTTAAAAGGAGCCAATAATTGAAAGAATAAATTTAGATGTCAGTATTTTCACTAATCTAGTTGGACTTCTTGTTTAGCAGAGACTTAAGAATTTATATACCTTCTGCCATTTTGAGAGCATTGCAGATGAAGATAAGTGATGCCGGGATCTGGACATCTGATTATAGTTTTTAAAATCAACTGTCAAATAGTTACTTCTCTACTTTTCCTGTATTTGTTTCTTGAGTCATAGTGACTTTCAGCAAACTCAGAAGTCCAACAGTGATTTTTTGTACTTGAAACTGCTGGAGAATCTCCACTCCAATATCTGACATTTTACGCTTTTGTAAATGTATTCTAATTCATGGTCATGCTACAAAATGACTGTCATTAGTGCTGTCACAGGCCATGGCTGCAGGAAGACCATGACTAATGCTAAGCTATCAGCACGCTCAGTGCAAGGCATATTCCCGTAATTTCTCAAACTGACCATGGAACCAATTTCCACTGATCCCTAAGTCGTAAAACTTTAGAATTACCCTTAGTTCATTAATAATGTATAGAGTAACAGTTCTCATTTGCATTTGGAGTTAAATCAGACCCATGTTTCACAGGTAACAAGTAAGCCACAGAATTATCAATATGGAGGCCAAGATTTCTTTTTCTATAAGGCGGTCAGGAAGTCAAAAAAGCAGAATGATCTTTTCCAGGCTTATTTTTCAACTGACTTCCAATATCTGTTTTGACTTCTAATTTAAACTAACTAATGGTGGAAGCTGTACTTATGAGAATTACTGTTAGAAATTTCATCTTCTGTGATGAGTTTCTGAACTTACCATCACCACTAGAATGCTGGTATTAATATATAAATATCTGAAATATTATAAGCAATGAAATCAACTTGCCATCAGTTCGTACTTAAAAAATAGTACTATTTGCAAATATAGTAGTTGATTAAAATCAAACAAGTATAATAAAGTTTAAAATACAGAAACAAAGTACAGGGTTATAAATCAGAACCTTGACTTTAATTTTACCTAAAAATCCAATTAAAAAAACTCCATACAAATATACAGAAGAAACACATTTGTTAAAGTATCTCAGAAAGACACTGTAATTTTAAATGCTTTAAAGCATTTTAGTTTTTCCTTTAACAGCTTTTTTCTTGAAACCATTAATTTGTTCATTCACTTCTGTTAATGCTGAGCAATATGCATTTTTAAAGAAACAGATGAAAAGTGTTGAAAATCACATTATTTTTGTCTGTGAAAGTTTTAATAGATTTTTGTACTGAAGATACATTACAGTCATTATTATGACCATTATAATTTTCTTGCTATGCTCAGTCGCAAAGCTGCAAGTTAGTACATCAGGATAAAATATTTTCTTTGTAAGTTTATTGATTACATTTTCCATGGATTTCACATACTGCACATTTGTGTTTTCTCCACTCCTTTAGACTTTGCTAAAATCAAGAGCTTTTATCTGAAAAAAAATAGCACTTACAAGTGTATCTATCTCCATTCTTTAAAAGCATGCTTCTTTCATTGGATGCCTTGGTAGACAAAGATGCAAATGAGAATTCAGAAAAGAATTAATAACTTTCAGAGAAAGGAAATTTTAACAATGGTTTTGAAGACTGTCAAGAAGATGTTTTGCAGACTGCAGGCTATTTTGAAAGTTGTCAAAGATAATAAAAATAAATTATTTTGAACAACTTACCTTCAGGGCAAAAACAATCATAGCTGTTGACATCATTCTGACAGACAGCACCATTCAAGCAGGGAGCTGAATCACACTCATTCATTTCTATTTCACAGTATTGGCCTGAAAAACCTGCAAAGGAAGCAAGATAAGCTTTGATTTTCTTCATCTTTATGTATGCTATTAACATGAAACTTTTATTCCAAATATTGTTCTGTGATTAAAACCAAGAGGTGTTTTGATACATATTACCCTGAGAACAGAAGCTGAAAGCCAGAGCTTCTATATTTTATTTACAAAGAATTAATTTTCACTCATTTCTTACTCAATATTACAAATATGTCTTTGTTGCTGGAATAAAGCAATAAATGCAATAGGAAGTACTTCCAGAAAGTAAGAAGACATTCATAGCAGTATGAAAACAATATACAGATTTTAAAATGTTTTGCTTGTATTAGAGTCACTTTAGTATTTTTATGATACCTTTTTTGAAATTTGCTACGTTAATATAAGAGAGAGTACATCAATTATCTCTCACACATTGTCTGGTGCTTTCTGCTGTGGAGAGGAGCAGTAAAAAAAATAGAGTACAAATACATTGAGGTGTAAGAAACACAAGCCATACAAGTCAGGTCTTCAGCACGTGTAAAGTGCACAGCTTAACTACAACAGATGAGGATGCTGTCTATGTTGCTAAAAGAAGGAAAATAGATATCGTTGAAACACATATCCAAAGACTAATGAAACCTAAAAAAGGAAGGGATACCTCAATTTTCTCACTACTTACAGATATTTTGACACACTATACTGGGTGGAGGCATCCTGCTCCTGGCAGCAGAGCAGCCTCTGTGAGGAGAGGCTGGGGCTGCCTTGTGCTGGATACAGCCGGTACCAGCCAGCTCCAACCGACCCATGGCAGGGCATATTTAGGAAAAGGTAAAGCACAGCACAGGGAGAGTGAGGAATAAGGGGAGAAAAAAAGAGTGACAACCAATCCTGTGAGCACCAAGGTCTGAGAAGGAGAGGAGGAAGTGCTCCAATTACGTATGTTAAGAAAGACAGATGATTTTACATATTTCCTTCTCAGATTATATGATCTTTAAAGTGCCTCAACTTTATCTCATTTAGAAAATACATTCAAAAGCCTTCAGAATCATCATGAAATGTCAATCTATGACGTATTTGTGAATATCTGTATAGAGTTGACATTTGTGTCAGCAAAATAAGAATAGATGCAGATAAATAATGGAGTGTCCCAGCACGATCCATGTGTGAGTTCTTTTCCCTCTTTCTTGCAGAAATTATTTGTGAATCACAGAATAGCTTGAATTGGAAGGGACCATTAAAAGTCATCTAGTCCAACCCCCTTGCAAGGAGCAGGAACACCTTCAACTAGATCAAGTTGTTAATTCTAATATATGGTTGAGTTCTCACATAAGATACAGAGCACAAGCTGCACAGAATACAACAGAAGTCAGATATCAGACATACTTTCAAAGAATCTCCTTTTCAGTCTTGTCTTAGATTGAACTTTTTTAGAAAGCCCCAAACAATCACCACTATATGGATTATTCTGGACTATTTGGTATCATATATTTCCCATGATTCTACCTATCAAAAAAATGTAGATAATTCATAGTAGTTAATATATCAATGGTAGAGGGTACAAATCATGCAGATTAATATGAGGTAAACCGTAATTCCTGAGGTCCATTTCACAGATGTTATGATTTACCAGCATTGCTAGCCATGCTATTGTATTTGGAAATATGATTCTTACTTTTTGAAAAGAGTACTTTAGTAAACAATAATGAGAAAAGATTCATCCAGGGAGCAGATTTTTGGTTAAGAACACATTATTTTTCCAAATACTTTCTTCCTGAAGTGAAACATTGTTTCCACTTGCAGATGTAATAAAAGGAAAACAAGCAGTGGTGTTCAGGTTGAAGTATTGTTAAGGTAAAACCAGGGAACTCCACATTGTCCCTTCTAGCTTGTTTTTTTTTTAATTCTTTTGCATTGTGGAACTGGCCTCAATAACCTTGGATGTCCCCACTTGAACAGAGTTCCAATGAGCTTTATTTTCCCACCATTTGAATATTTGATAACAGACTAAATTTTCCAAAAAGTGGAAGTATTGTAAAATTATTATACAGCATTGTCATAGTTCAGTCCGATCGGGACCAGACTACGCAGTCTCTCTCTCGCTCCCCCCACCCTCCGAGAGAATAGAAGGAGATGATATAGGAAAAACAGCTCAAGGTTTGAGATAAGGACAGGGAGAAATCCTTAAATTTACCATTACAGGCAAAACAGACTCGGGGAAAAGTCGGAGGATGGGGGGAGCGGGAGAGAGACTGTGTAGTCTGGTCCCGATCGGGGTTGAACTACGACAAGCATTCAAGTCCTGAACTAAATTTGTCTAATTTAGCTTTCACTACTAATCAAGTTTCCTCATTAATGGGTCATCTTTATTCATACATACCTTTACTGTTGATTCTCTCATATGATATTTTACATGTTGCCTTTAAATCAATATTCAAGATCAAAAGTAAACTAAGATGCAAAATATCTGGATGGCACTGTGCTCCCAGGAAGAACATAGCATGGTAGCAAGCTAAATATTGCAGTAATCCTTCATGCAGACTCAAATACACATCTATGTCCAGTTCATTTCGGGTGAGAGTAGATGAGCGTTCTCACACCGAGACCACCCTGCATGCATGGTTTCGATATGAAAATTGCCAGCCTAGTTGTCTTTTTTGAAGATGAAAAATGTACAGAAAGGTATTATGAAATATAGACTGCCAAACTGCACTGGCTACCAGTGTCCATACTTGTAACGTGAATACTCAAAGTTCCATCATGAAAAGTGCTAGTCACCTTTTTAATGCCCTCCTCACTAATATGTCTGTTGGCAAAGATATCCCTGAACAGCTCTTTCAGATAAATCTGTCTCTTCCCAGCAGTCTCATTCCTCAAACAGTGTCCTATGGTCATGGAGACAAAACCCTGTGTGTGACATCTCCTGCAGAACCAGGAACCAATACAATATGCTGTTTCTGCCTCTCTCTTTGATCTATCACCTGGAATCAGGCATGCTTGCTGTCCCTCTGTGTTATGATGTTGACCTTGTCCCGATTGGGACCAGACTACGCGGTCTCTCTCTCACTCCCCCCACCCTCCGAGAGAAAAGGGGAGATAATGTAAGAAAAACAGTTCGAGGTTTGAGATAAGGACAGGGAGAAAATCCTTAAAGTTGCCGTCATGGGAAAAACAGACTCGACTTGGGGAAAACTGTTCATTTATTACTAAAAACAGCAGGATAATGAGACAGAGAACAAGATAACCTCCCTCCACCCCTCCCTCTTCCCAAGCTTAACAATATCTCTACTACCTTCCCCCCACCGAGGAGCACAGGGGGGAAGAGGGAATGGGGGTTGCGGTCAGTTCATCATGCGTTGTTTTACACCGCTACTTCATGGTTGGGGAAAGAACTCCTCACATTCCTCCCCTGCTCTGTTGTGGGACATTATTTCTTTAGCAAGTTTATGTTTAGTATCTTTTGCATATCCTTCTGCATTTTCTATGAAGTTTGGCCTAAACCTTAGCTATTTTCCATACAATATGCTTGAAATGAGGAGAAATAAATCTTTTGCTACTTATTCTCTTTAAGTTAAATATTACAAATTGTTAACTAACAATTGTTCTTGTCACAACTTCTTGCTGCCTTTCTTTCCTGCTAAGAGGAAGGTAAGAATTTCCTGATGTCGTAGAGCAAAAGAGGCAGGATGGGACATACAGCTGTAATGAAAAGAGACATTCACTTAACACATGAGAAATAACGAAAATTCTCCAGTATGTTAACTGCTGTTGTTAGCCACCAAAATGTCAAGTTACCATCACTTTTATTTCTTATAATAAAGAATCTTAACAATTTGACTTCTTTGAACAATTCTGTATGGAAAAGATGAGAAAACACTACTATTCTGATAATTTCTCATCTTTTGCAGAAGCAGTAGCCATCTTTTGTCCTCTGTCCAACAAAGGGAGGGTCACTCAACTAAAAGAAAATATATATACCAATTGATTAGAAGTGTTCAATGATGGAAGAAAAAAAGGAAAGGTATTGAAAATCTCACATCATTTTTCTACAACATGATATTACATCTGAGAAGAAGAAAGAAGAGTTTTTTCAGACTAACAAGAGCTCCACACAAATCACAGGGGAAAAAATGTCTCACTTAGAGAAGCTCCTAAGTTATAGGAGAAGAAGGGAAAAGAGCTTGAAAATGCAGTTGATTTTGAAGACATGAAATTGAAATCTCATAATTTTATAAAAGGTCCATGTGTACTTGGACTAGATAAGCATTAAAAAAAGAAAGAAATAGAACAAAAATTCTGCTTCACCAATGGATTCAAATCAATAAACTAGAAGACCTAGCTGTCATGGTTTAACCCTGGCTGGCAACTAAGACACACACAGCCACTCACTCAGTCCCCAACAGTGGGGGGAGAATTGGAAAGTTAAAAGAGAAAAAACTCGTGAGTTGAGATAAAGACATTTTAATAGGTAAAGCAAAAACCGCACGTGCAAGCAAAGCAAAAGAAGGAATTCATTTATTGCTTCCCAGCGATAGGCAGGTGTTCAGCCATGAGTTGAGAGTAGGGCTCCATCACCCATAACAGTTACTTGGGAAAGCAAATACTGTAACTCCAAACGTCCTCCCTTCTTTCTTATTCCCTCAGCTATTATTGCCGAGAATGATGCCATATGGTATGGGATAGCTCTTTGGTCAGTTCGGGTCATCTGTCCCAGCTGTCTCCCTTCCCAATTTATTTTCTGCTCCCAGCCTACGCATTGCCAGGGTGATGTGAGAAGCCTTGACACGATGTAAGCACTGCTCAGCAATTACTCAAACATCCCTGCATTATCAACACTATTTTCAGTACAAATCCAAAACGTAGCCCTATAGTAGCTACTATGAAGAAAATTAACTCTATCCCAGCCAAAACCAGCACACTAGCCCAACTTTAACTTTTAAGCTACTGAGAATATAAACTGAAGTGAGTCTGCTCATGTTTCTAATTTATCAGGAGACTGCACTAGGCCCGCCTGTCTTGAGCAACATTACCAAGCTGACAGAAGCAGACAATCTTCAGCACACCTCAGTTGAATGTGCAACTCACCTGCTGATTGAATTTGTAGTATTGCATTTATGGAAGTGTATTTTTTCAAAATATTATGGTAGAGAAAATTATTTGTGACAAGAGAATAATTCTTCTCATATCGTAAGTTGTCCTCATTTACTTCTCTTATGTTTTAGTTTACTGTTTAACTCCTTTATTTATTTTATTGTCTTCTTTATGTATTACGTGGATCTGTGTCCTCACCTGTTAATAGGCATTAATCAAATGACCAAACTGCAACAGTAAAAATGTGGTTCTTTAATTTTTAATTTTGGATAAATAACAGAGTTGCACTGATCACATAAACTGTGAAGGTGAAAATTCCTTCTCCACACACTTTCAATTTTATATTCTCTGTTCAAAAGTTTTTCTAAGACTTTGCTTGCATGAAAACTTAAAAGCATGCCAAATAAAAGTAAAACTTCTTTATTTCTATTAGCAATCTTAATACGACTATGGATTTCCCTAGAGAATACTGGGAGAAAAAAGAAAAGGAGGGATGGATCTTAGTCATAGTCATCTCCACAAACACTGGTTGTAGCACATGGTCCTGCGGCCTCCTAGATGACCCTGCATTTGTCTGTTAATCTTTGTATTGCTGCAAACTTAAAGTAAACAGAAGTATACTGTATAGGGTAATAACTTATGAATTCACTATCTTCTGGATATAATGGGATGTGACAGATTTGTTGTGTATAGATCATGGTACTTCGATGATTTACAGAATCATAAGAGAACTCCCATTGCTAAAAATTAAACCACTGAAAAAACCCGTAAGATTGATTCTGCCCTCAATTACTCCACTGCAAATCAGAGCAACACAGCTGAAATTCAGCACAGGTTCCTAATGCTGCTGTAAAACTGGTGTATGTGTACTAAACCATGCCCTATGTTTCTTCAGACAGCATGGTGTCTCTGAGTCAAACACAATGTTCAAAAAATTCAAGAGTTTGGCAATATTTTCTTTCTTAGAAAGTCTTAAAAATGCTATCCTTGGAACCTATAAAAATAATAGGGTATTAGAATGTGATAAATGGATTTTAATAGCTAATTTGCTCACATCAGCATATGTCTAATATCTAAAAAATTATTTTAAATAGAATTCCATTTGTATTAAGTCAGAAGATTTCTTAGTAGTATAGTGTATTAATTCTTAGGAAAAAAATATCCCTCTGAAACTTAAATATGTAGAGAGAGAGATATATTTTTTTCCACTTCCCTATTTATCTACACTTGGCCACTGCCTTACAGGCTTGAATGCCATTTCCCCAAATGTATTACAGTTAACTCCATACTAGTTGAGTCTGTGGCTGTTTGTTCTTGTATCAGTGACGCAATTTTGCCCAAACATCAAGGGACAAATATAGAAACATCATCACCCAGGACATCACAAAACACCATCCTTCTAAGACACAGAGTCTGAGAGTTTGAGCACCTTATTTTCAGAGCAGGAAACAGTTGCAAATAGTGATAACACTTTTCTAAACAATTTTTCAGGGAAGGGTTAAGAAAAATAGTGGGGCAGGAGAGAAAAGTGAGTTTGAGCACTCCTTTTCTTTCAAGTGTTACTTTCTTCCTTATTTCCTTTGCATCACAGAGGAGCTATAAATTAGGAGGAAATAAGAAAATTATCTCACTGACCCTGCCCACTGTCTTCTAAGTCCTTGCTCTTTCAGACCTGCAGCTGTACTGCTGACCAGCAGAGATATGCCAAATTATCAAGGAAATTTGAGGAAAGAAGGCAGTAAGGAGATTAGTATGATGCAATGTTAAAGGACAACAGGAATGAGGACAAATACTCTCATGTAAACTCTCTCTTGCTTTCTTTACTGTACCCCACAGCTGGTTCCTCCAGTTGTCTACCACAGTTAGCCTCCTTATTAGCTTATTTATCTTTTTTTTTACTAAGCTGTTATGTTTAAATAACCCGTTCAATGGCTTTTTCCCTCTAAACAACCTCTCTTTAATCCATCTCTAACTATTCTTTAAGTAATTCTCTATGTGGCCCATAAAAGTAAATAACTGAAGTCTGTGCTAGTAACAGCTTTCCTCAGTAGACTGTCTTATAGACGAGAATAAATAGATGGAAATAATTTTGCAGAACTACATCAGAATGTAAAAAATAATTTTGCTTTCAGGTAAAATTATTGAACACAAGAAATTGCTTTACAGATTATGTTATGTGATTAGAGACTCATCTCCGCACATGTGAAGGAGCATAGAAGTACGATGCCAGGTGGGGGCAGCCCAATGCCCAACTGAGGGACACCAACCCCCACCTCGGCTCCCCCACCTCCATCAGTTCCAGTGGAGCCTCCGGCCCAGGGGCCAGAGGACATGCAGCACCAGGACTCAGCAGAGGCAGCACTCTGGGCATCTCACAGACTGCAAGGGGTCACTGCCCATGGGTCACTGCCCAGGGGTCGGGGCTCATTGTGGGGTGCAGGGGAAGAGCATTTGGAGATGATGTGATGTTCAGAGGGGAAAAAACTGCAGGAAAATAGAGGGATAAGGGTATAAAAAGTGTTGCTGACCTGCAAACAGTGTGTGTCTGACCATGTCCTATGCCTGACCAGGCCTGAGGGATCTCATGCTGGAGCAGGGGAGGAATGTGAGGAGTTCTTCTCCTGAGGAGGAAGGAGCGAAGTAAAGCGACAAGTGGTGAACTGACCATAACCCCAATTCCCTGTTCCCCCTGTGCCACTTGGGGAGGGGAGCGAGAGATAATTGAAATGAAGTTAAGCCTGAGATGAGGGAGGGGTGGGGGGAAGTTGTTTTTGTTCTCTTTCTCATTATCCTGCTTTAGTTTTAATAATAAATAAATAGTTTTCCCCAAGTTGAGTCTGTTTTGCTTGTAACAGTAATTTCAACTATCTCTCCCTGACTTTATCTCAAACCTTGAGCCTTTTTGTTGTGTTATCTCTCCCCATTCCCTTGGAAGGTCAGGGGAGTGAAAGAGAGACTGTGTAGCTTGATCCCAAGCCAGGCTAAACAACAATAATATGCCAGATGTAGACAAGATAAATTTATATTCTCATACATAGGAACTAAAGGTGCGAGATTTAATCTGAAGTGTAATGAAGAAGTGTTCTAAAGGCTCTGTAGTGTGAACTAAGACCTATATATTTTAATTTGTTTGGATGATGACACTGAAGAAACATAGAAAAAAGGGCAAAATACTAAACCCACTGAAATGAACTGATACTTTATACATTTAAAATGTAAAATATAGAGGAGAAGAAAATACAAATAAAAAGCTGGTTTGCATGTGAATGTATTAAACTACAGGAGAAATTTTTTTTGCCTGAGCTTTTTAGCATTTTGACCTTTAGGGAAAAAAAGGTAGTTAGGCATAGCTGCCAATCTGCCTTTTAATGGTTAGAGTTGATGATCTTAAAGGTCTTTTCCAACCTAAATGATTCTATTATTCTAATGTAGCTGTTACAGGTCATTTTTTTTTTAACTAGTTAAAATTGTTTTCTCCTAGCAGCACCATCCTTTTGAAAATGCTAGCTTCTGACACTTCTCTAAAGCTAACTGAGAACTAGCTAACTAGGCGGAAACTAATTCAGATTGAAAACCTAGTTATCTGTAATCTTGCCCAAACAACTTTTTTTTTTTTTTTTCTTTCAGCAGAGAAAATTAACAAGCACAGAGAAAAGCACCTCTCTTAAAAACGGAAAAAATTATTTTCAATGCTACTCTCCTCTTTGTTAGCACTCCCTATTACAGAAATTATCTCCCAAAACAACCAATTTGTAGAGAACTTTTTAACAGAGCTACCAAGAAGTGCATTACTCAGGTAATTTTTGAAATAAATATTTAATATTCCTATAGTCTTTGCTAATAGTGTGAAAATGTTTTAGGAACTACTGCTGCTCTTTCAGAATCAGAAAAAAAACCTCACACATTTTGATCCTATCATCAGCAACAGTCCTACTATTGGAGACAGTCTGAAATCTGAGAAAATTATAGTGACTCAAGAGCTCCCAGCCCTCAACATGTCTTATTGGGATATTGCAAACACTCCCTGTGACAAGTCATGGTAGGGACATCCTTTCTCAGGAGGGATGTAAACATCCAGTGTCTGTTTCTGACATTCTGAGGATATTTGTTACAGGAGGACTAGTACGCAAAGGGAAATATAGGGGCAAATACAGAGCTGCAGATAGAGAGACCATTTTTTAAAGGTTTTAATTATGTAATTAACTTTGTTGTGTTGGTGCAGTTCAGAGCTACCTTTGGTATATTACAGACCTAAGGACTGGGAGGGGAAAAGTTAAAGGCATAAGTCAAATCTGTATTTAATAGAATTGTTTGGTGTATATAGTGTGAATTATCCACTCTGAAAGATTTGAAAGGAAAACATATCGATAAATTTTTATTTCTGTCTCTTTCTTGTCACATCTTTAAGAGAATTCAGACAGAAAACAATTGAAATGTAATTTGTATTTATCTTATTTTTTTTTCTGCTGAAGTAGATTATTAATTTTCAATATAATGTACTTTGATTATATTTATTTCTTGCTGATCAGAAAGCTGACAAATGACACCTCTTTCATAAACATTGGTTATTTATCTTAATGCGCTGGAAGAACATGAGGCAAACTAAGCTTCATTTGCATTACAAGCAGAGGTGCATCCCGATGAAAAACAAGTCGGGCAAAAAGGCCAGGAGGCCGGCGTGGATGAGCAAGGAGCTCCTGGACCAACTGAAAGTGAGAAAGGAAGCCTATAGAGGGTGGAAGAGGGGACAGGTAGCCTGGGAGGACTACAAAGAGGCTGCGCTACAAAGGTTCCTGTCCCACCGCCCAAGCTGTAGAAGGTGCAAGCAGGGACTGCGAGAATGAAGAACTGCCCATTGTACTCGAAGAGCAGGTTCGGGATCATCTAAGGAACATGAAGGTGCACAAGTCCATGGGTCCTGATGAGATCCATCCGCGGGTCCTGAGGGAACGGGATGAAGTTGCCAAGCCACTGGCTATCGTATTTGAGAAGTTGTGGCAGTCTGGTGAGGTCCCCGATGACTGGAAGAGAGGGAACATAACCCCAATTTTTAAAAAGGGGAATAAGGAAGACCCAGGTAACTACAGGCTGGTCAGCCTCACCTCTGTGCCTGGCAAGGTCATGGAGCAGATTCTCCTGGAAACCATGCTAAGGCACATGGAGAGCAAGGTTGGTGACAGCCAACATGGCTTCACCAAGGGCAGATCGTGCCTGACCAATTTGGTGGCCTTCTATGACGGGGTGACAGCATCGGTGGACAAGGGACGAGCAACTGACATCATCTACCTGGACTTGTGCAAAGCTTTTGACACTGTCCCGCACGACATCCTTCTCTCTAAACTAGAGAGACATGGGTTTGATGGACGGACCACTCGGTGGATAAGGAGTTGGCTGGATGGCCGCACTCAGAGAGTGGTGGTCAACGGCTCAATGTCCATGTGGAGACCGGTCACGAGTGGCGTCCCTCAGGGGTCCGTGCTGGGCCCGGCCCTGTTCAACATCTTTGTCGGTGACATGGACAGTGGGATAGAGTGCACCCTCAGCAAGTTCGCCGACGACACCAAGTTGTGTGGTGCTGTCGACACGCTGAAAGGGAGGGATGCCATCCAGAGGGACCTTGACAGGCTGGAGAGGTGGGCCCGTGCCAACCTCATGAGGTTCAACCAGGCCAAGTGCAAGGTCCTACACCTGGGTCATGGCAATCCCAGGCACAAATACAGGCTGGGCGGGGAATGGATTGAGAGCAGCCCTGAGGAGAAGGACTTGGGAGTGCTGGTGGATGAGAAGCTTAACATGAGCAGGCAATGCGCCCTTGCGGCCCAGAAGGCCAACCGCATCCTGGGCTGCATCAAGAGAAGCGTGGCCAGCAGGTCGAGGGAGGTGATTCTCCCCCTCTACTCTGCCCTGGTGAGACCCCACCTGGAGTACTGTGTCCAGTTCTGGAGCCCCCAGCACAAGAAGGACATGGACCAGTTGCAGAAGGTCCAGAGGAGGGCCATGAAGATGATAAAAGGGCTGGAGCACCTCTCTTATGAGGACAGGCTGAGAGAGTTGGGGCTGTTCAGCCTGCAGAAGAGGAGGCTCTGGGGAGACCTTATGGCAGCCTTCCAGTACCTCAAGGGGGCCTACAAGAAAGATGGGGAAAGGCTGTTTAGTAGGGCCTGTTGCGATAGGACGAGAGGTAATGTTTTTAAAATAGAGGGGGGTAGATTTAGATTGGAAATTAGGAAAAAATTTTTTACGATGCGAGTTATAGAACACTGGAACAGGTTGCCCAGAAAGGTGGTGGAGGCCCCATCTCTGGAAACCTTCAAGGCCAGGCTGGATGAGGCTCTGAGCAACCTGACCTAGTCAGGGATGTCCCTGCTCCTTGCAGGGGGGTTGGACTAGATGACCTTTGAAGGTCCCTTCCAACCCTAACCATTCTATGATTCTATGATTCTATGATTATTTTAAAATCAAGAATGAGTTAAGATGTTTTTAACTACATTACAATCCATATATTGACACTTAATTACCTACTTTTAGTATAATAAATTAAGTTAGACAAGAAAATAGAAGAATTGAGTCTACTAAAGTATAAATATATCTACATGCTAGAAATTGTACCAGCTTGATATGATTTTAACTGGGATACCATACAAGTTTCACTAGTTCCATATATGTGAAAATATATAAAGAAATCGATGTGAATGTTAACATAGAATATAAAATTATTGCTAATGGGATAGTACACAAAATACTGTGGGAGGGGAAATAGAATAATAGAATCACAGAATAGTTTGGGTTGGAAGGGACCTTTAAAGGTCATCTAGTCCAACCCCTCCCTGCAAGGAGCAGGGTACATTTCCAACTAGATCAAGTTGCTCAGAGCCCCATCCAACCTGGCCTTGAACTTTTCCAGGGATGGGGCATCTACTAATAAAAAAAAAAAAAAGTAATGTGTCTTGTAAGTAAATACTTCGGTGCAGTTGAGAGCACATTTATGGGAATTCTTTATGTAAAAACGTACTGATGTAATTTGTGGCTTAACTTACAATATTCCACCCCAATTATTAATATAATGTGATATGATATGATATGATATATGATATGATATATAGTGTAATATATATACAGATATAGATACTGTAATTCATAGCTTGATCATAAAGTAGTGGGTTTGTATTAGCATAAAATGTAAGTAAACAAATTATGATCTGCATAAATATTTTGACATTGTCTTCATGGAGTGGCAAATAGCTATCGTCAGAGCACATAACAGGTGATGCAGCTGCTACACAACTTTTCTTTAGACTGAAAACTCAAGGGTAAAATACATCTGAAAGATTACTTTAAAATATTGAATTAGTTTACTTCAATTATTGCAAGGAAGGAGTTGGTAACTGACAAAATATAGCTTAATTATTTACTAAGGATACAGTTTCATAATTTTTTTGCCAACACACTCTTACATCAAGGTAATTAATTTTGGCTCTTGGGCTTTGTAACTCTTCATTTAGACTTCATCCTCAAGGTGAGGGTTAGATCACTGTTTCCACTGGTACTAGCCATGGTCTTCTCAGATAGTGGAAAAGAAAAATAAGTCAAGAAAAGGAACAAGATTCATTGGGAAGCAATTTTATGAAAGCAACATTGCTTGTGAGAGTCTCTTACATATTTGAAGTTCTTTAAAAGTAGAGTAATTTTTATAGAATTGTAGATATTCTGTGAAGAGATGTATGCAGTTAATTGACCCATAATCATGTTTGATATGTCAAAGCCTCAGCATTATTTTGTTTTTCAGAGACTAATGTTAAAGAATAAATCATAAAAGGAAAAAATATATTCAGTATGTCATGCAGGAAACCCCCATACATGTGGGTCAAATCTAAAAAATGCAGTTGTTTCCATACAAAATACTGAATGAAAATATGTTTCTAATAGTTCATATTTGAGAATTATGATTCCACCTAAAAAAAATAAATCTAAATAATTCCTTCTCATTCTTAGCAGAAAGGCCACAACCACAGAAAAAGTAATCTGCATTATTAATATGTTAAAGAAATGGGAGAGACTTCCTGAGCCCCATAGACATCTTGCTTAACAAGAACTCTCTGGATGCTTAAATCTGTTAAATCACATCCTTACTCACTAAAGGCAGGAAATCTTTGCTATTAAATTATATTTTTAATAGTGCACCTACTTGTAAAAAGGAAACAATATATGTCTGTCTTTTGTATAACTCAATCAGTTTCTATAAAATTACAGTAATATAAATGTGGTCCAGGATCAGCTTCATGGGAGTGTGAATTCAGACACTTTACATCTAAGTAATAGTTTTATAAAGTGATAAGACTCCTAGACATTTTCCAAGGATGAAAGCATAAAAGTGAAAAATATTTTATGTTACAGTCTTTAAAGTCTCAGCTCTTAAAATGTCAAACTAAGCCAGATACTAAAGTAGGTTGTATATGAATCTCTTGTAAACAGGTTACACACTGAAAAATAAGGTGCATTTGAAAACTGAACTATGTACACCTCCAGCAATGATGTGTGAATTCTCCTTGTTGAGATCACATTTTTTTAATGTCTTGATTCCAAAGCAAGATCATTATTTTATTAAAATCCTCCTCTGAGAACAAAAGAACAACAATTCAATCCACAGAATTTGTTGAATACAAAGATGGAGGAATGGCACGGTATTTTCTGCTTCAAATGCATATTGGCAAAATAAAGGAAGGGTCTCATTGGAGGAAAGCACTGTTTTTCAAGAAGATCTAAGAAAGAAGTTTTTTTTACAGTGAGAACATTCACTGGAACAACTTCTCCAGGGACATGGCAGAGTCTTATCACTGGACTGGATGCTAGATAATCTCATGTAGGCTGGACAGGATGCTAGATAATCTCATGTAGGCTCCATTTCCCATAAAAGATTGGACCAATGATATTTCGAGGTCCCTTCCAACATGGGCTGTTCTATGATTCTATAATTAAAAAGCATGTCAAAAAGGCATGTAAATTTGACATGTTGTCAATCTTAAAGTCAAACATCACAGAATCATTAAGTAACTTCATTTGGAAGGAACCTCTGGAGATCACTATGTCTAGCCCTGTGCTCAAAGCAGATCCAATTAGATCAATTCACTCAGGACGTGGCTCGGTCAAGCTTTGAGTACATCCAAGCATATTGATCCCACAACTACCTTGGGAAACCTGGACCAGTTTTCAATCATCCTTATGGTAAAGGAAAAAAAAAAAAAGAAAGAAAGAAAAAAATCTAATGAGAATTTGGAGGTTGGAGAGGTCTGTTACCTGTTCTCCAGTCATCGACCTTGGGTAGGTACTTGTAGGCAGCAATAAAATCCCCCTTACTCTTTTCCTCTTAAGGTTGAACAGACCCAGTTCTGCCAGTATCTCCATGTACAACCTGCACGAGTCTGTTTACCATCTTGCTGGCTTTCTGTTGGACTCATTCTACCATGTCCCTCTCTTTCTTGTATTGAGAACCAAATATAAGAAAGAATTATATTCTTGTTCACCAATCTTATTAAATTACCTAAAATAATATAATTTCTTTGCTACTGATACTGGCTGTATACTTATATATTCATTAGATCTTTTCACAGAAGTATGCATCATCTCTCATGAGCTTCTTAAATCTACATAAATGAATTATGATAGTATTGAGTATTAATGAGAGGATATAAAATTGCTTACATGACAATTTTCATATAATAACGTGCCAGCTTTGTATTAACGACATAGATCAGTGGCCTGAATGTGACAGAAGAAAATATTCTTCCAAAATTCAATATTACATTTATGATTGAATTAGCACTGCACCAAATATTATTCATAATCAAGAGGTCTCCTCAACTGCTAGAATCCAGGAAAAAGAGAAAGTAGATGTTGTCTCCTAATCTAAAATTTTAAACAATCCTGTAAACAGAAGACATCCATCTAGAATTTAATTGACACTTAAGAATACTGGAGTATATGTGTAGGAATATCTACTCTTCGGTTGAATGTATTGTACATACTGTAAGCAAAAAGAAATTATGCAGCTTCAGATTATAATACATTTGCATAGAGAGGAAGAGAGAGGGTACCAGGAAATCACTCTGGCAACATTAATTCTGGCTTTTCCAGATTTTGAAACCTTAATCATACTTTTAAAACAGTTTGTGGATATATACATAATAGGTGCATTCAAGTATTAACAAGGAAAGAATAAAGTCCCCAGTTGCGCAAGGAATACAGTATGGGCAAACTATTCTGCTTCTACAAAATTCTACTGACCTCCATAGAATGAATTATTCCAGCTGAGAGTGTCCCCAACAAACATACTTAACTTTCCTGTTACAGTACTAATATAAAACAAATGAACTGAATGCTGGAGATTAATCTAGAGGCATTAAAGAAAAGAATCTCATCTCCCAGATGTTTCAGTTTTCTAAATCTGCATCCAGATGATTTGTTTTACATTTCTGGCTGTTCAGGGTTAAGCCATTACTAACTCCAGAGGGTTAGAAGGGGAAGGAGTACATCCATAACTTAGCTGTCTTGTTGTCTGGAAACCACCCTGCTTCCCATGGGATTTCATGTCATATTTTTATTTTTTAAGCACTGAGTAATCTCGGCGTAGGATACTAAACTATCAGAAAACTTCAGAACAAGGAGAGAACAGACACATTGGAGTTGTCTAGTACAAGGGTTAGAATTATTTGAATAGGAGATAAAGTTTTCTTGACAGCCAGTTCAAGACTGCTGAACAAATTTCAATAGGAATTAAGAACAAACATATGCAGAGAGTACATGTATTCAATTATTTTTAAAAAATCCCTGTATGATATGCCCTTGCAAAGAAAAATACAGACAGTCTTGCATGTGGGAAATGCTAGTTGTACAAACCATAACATGAGCCTGAATAGAAAACCATGCCCCCTGACAAGATGATTGTATAAAAGCTGTGCAAGCTGAGGCTTACTGATTTTACTTGTGCTACAGCAGGAGATCTTCCAGGCTTGTCTTTCAACCCATTCTGGTTTTCAAATGCCCCGTGAAATTTTTGTTTAAAGATGAAAAGCATCAGAGTGATTTCTTCCATTCCTGGTAAGAACAGTATTTTTTTCTTTTTAACATTAGTATCTGTCTTTTTGAGAGGATGTCATTACTGCAGACAAATTTATAAAGCCACATCAAAACTAAGGATGCATGAACAGCACCTGAGTACCTCCCACTGCTAAAAAGGTACAGATGCCAGGACAAAGAGCTCTATTCCAAGTGAGATGCTGAACATAAATGTTACCACAGTCAGCACAGGGACAGGTATTTCATTTATATCTCTAGGCCTAAGGAACCTCTTCCTGCATTTGTGATTTTCAGGATTTACAGCCTGAATGAAAAGCATAACAGAATTTACAGCTCAAATAAAAGGAATAACTTATGAAGTGCACACACTTGTAAGAAAATACAGCAATCTATGTAGCCAAAATTTTCCCTGGTGTAAATGTGTTAAAGGCAATATATTTACAAGAATTTAAAGAACTAGTATTGTTCTGTTTAGATTTCTGCTTCCTTTCTTATTCAGGCTGCTCTATTTCTTTGTAGTGATATTTCATTCTACTTTTATTTTTCTAACAGATTTAAATGGAAATAAAACAAAAATATTATTGATTAATTCACTGTAAAATAAATACAACAGACAAATGGTATTAGATTTAATAATTGCACATCTGGACTCTAATAACCAGATGGGAACTTTTCTATCCAAGAGACTAACATTCTTATGCATATAACTGTTATATGTTTATTGCCCAGCAGATGCACAACATGCATGGCATTTTTTCCAGATAAATATCCAAGGGTACATGGAGCATTGTTAATTTCTTTTAAATAATTCAACAGAATTTTAATAATTCCACAAGTCCTTAGATTCATAAGTCTGTTTAAATTAGCTGTCTTTATAAGAAAAGTATTCAGGACAAAATTTTACCCTGTGAAAAATTCAAACATAAGTTTAGAAATAGTCTGGATACTCACCTTAAATCAAAATGATAAATAGTTCAGAGTATGCAGCATTTGAACTAGGACTTGAATGTTAATTTTTGCTTCTTGCTGGTAAAGTTTGCACAAATTCTATCATATAAAGAAAAAATGAAAGCTTGCTAATTTCCCATAGTTTCTAGAGGCAAAGATGCTGAATATGACTCCCGGTGAAGCTGGCTGAATTGACATACAATGATTTGATAACCATTCATGACAACAGAAATCCTTACTGTGACTGTCAGATAAAAAAAAAAAAAAAGCTTAAATTGTAGATGCTAGCAGACAGCAGATAATGGTGGATGTGGGTGTGGGTAAACATCTCAAGCAAAAGCCTGTAACTTGTTAGCTGAAGCCGTCATGTGGCCTTATTGTAAATTTTGATAACACTTGAACCAAATAGATGTTGCATAGCTTGAGTCTTCCAGTTAATGGAGAGACATGAAAGAACATCATCCATCTGATCACTTGTTGTGCTTCTGCACAGACTGTTTATACTAGGAAAACTAGGGAGTTGGGCTTTCAGAGAGATCTCGTGCTGGAAAATATGAGCTCTTGAAAGCAAGAAGTGGTATGGTAGAGAAGAGGATTGGTAAAGAAGGAGGTTAACACCTTGGCT
The DNA here is from genome assembly GCF_036417535.1 of Chlamydotis macqueenii. Taxonomy (NCBI): domain Eukaryota; kingdom Metazoa; phylum Chordata; class Aves; order Otidiformes; family Otididae; genus Chlamydotis; species Chlamydotis macqueenii. The sequence continues at coordinate 29,513,454 of NC_141558.1, forward strand.
GGAGGAAAGATCCTGGAAGGTGGGAAGAGCCTGGAAATCAGAAAGATATGTGGAAACAAATGCCAGGGGATGCACAGGGACCGTGGTCAGTAATGCCCAAGACCGAGAACATTGGGCAGTGGCTCAGCATGAACCAATGTGACTTTCTGCTTGATCATTCCGTGCTGAAGGGGTGCAAGTGGGTGAGAGCGTGGGATAACCAAGTATGGTAAGGGACTGTAATCTGGTTTGTTCTTAAATAAATCCCATTAGCCACATCCACTATGGGCTATCATTTACATTGTCAGCCATGACAGTGACTTGACTGGCACCAAAGATGTAATTTTGAAAAGATTAAAAATACATTACTTTCCTTGACAGAGAGTGTCACTTTCCTTACAATGAACAAGGAATATACTGAATGGCAAGTTTGTATCTCAAAACCTATATAAAGCTAGAGAAGTATTCTTTGCAATGTTTTGAGGATTGTGTCACATGAGACGTGTTCATTTCCATACTGATAAAACAGACCATCCAGAATACAGCTATTTATCAATGTAAACTGGTCACAAACTTTCTTGCTATTTTTACTGCTGTCATCATTGGCCTTGATGTGTATTACCCCATGTTTGGATCATAGAATCAAAGAATCACAGAATCATAGAATGGTTTGGGTTGGAAAGGACCCTTAAAGGTCATCTAGTCCAGTCCCCCTATCATGGATAGACATCTTTCACTAGACCGAGTTGCTCAAAGCCCAACTAACCTTGAACACTTCCAATGACAGAGCATCCACAAATTCTCTGGGTAACCTGTTCCAGTGTCTTTCCAACCTCATCATAAAAAATTTCTTCCTTTTGTTTGATCTAAACCTACTGTCTTCCAGTTTAAAACTGCTGCCCCTTGTCGTGACACTACAGGCCTTAGAAAAAAAAATATCTTCTTTCTTATAAACTCCCTTTAGATATAGAAAGGTGGCAATAAGGTCCCTGATGGATGTGCTTCTCTTATTGTCCTCCTGAGCATATGATAAGAATAAAGTCTTCTTGAAATTCTTTTCTCACTCTAATCTCAGTATTACTTCAGAATAGAAGTAGGAAGCCATACTCATTAGTGATGATGGACCCACAGAGACAGACCCTTGTGACAATATTGACTGATGTGTACTAAAAAAGGTAAGTTCCACTACATTTCACTGTAGGGGCAGATCTGGTTTTTGAACCAATTTCTTGTGCTCTGTGTTTTATGTCTCTATCACTGTAAGAGTTATTGGCATTAGCAAGATCACCTTTGTATTGGGACTTTCACTAAATTCCCAAATAAATAGTGTAGTAGAAGTGATATAAATGACAAGATTTCAAAAATAATATCACAAAAACATTATTTATATATTTTCAAATTCATCGTTACTACTTTTACTGTGAATAGAGTTTTGCCAACCACAATAACTAGTTTTACAAGTTGTCAAAGAAACACGATTATATTTCCAGCTGTATTATTAGTTCTAATTAAACACGTGTGCTGATAAAGTCCAAAACCAACAACAATAATATATTAGTTATTTTATCCAAGAGAGTACTCTAATACTGAATTCATCATTTGTTCTCTTTTGGATCCTTAAGAAATCAAAGTGGTTAACAGTTTAAGTAAACTCAATGATTCATTGTGGTTTTACAGAGAATTAAGGAGGTAGTTGAAGAGCATTCTTGTTGAGTGGTTTTGAAGTGACAGAAATGCATTTATCAGAGATAAATGTAGTTTATTATGTTTAATTTCTTCTACTAGTTATATGCCAGTTGATATCCAGTCCTGCAACTAACTAGACTGAAGACTGGCAAGCTAAAATATCATCAGCATCCCAAATAGAGGATATAAAAAATAAAAGAGATGGCATATACTGTGATGGTTCAAAATCCAATAAATTAATAAATGGCAGAAATATTTTAGGTACTACAAATTTAGAACATATAGAAATATGATTATAGTTCAGATGTATTTTTCAGTGTTTGTAAACCAAACTAATTGTATTGAAATAAAATAGGAAAATTGAATTATCATCTGTCTTTAACTTTATTATCATGGAATCAGAAAATCATAGAATAAATTAGGAGGGAATGGATTTCAGGCAATCACCTAGTTCAATTGCCTGTTCAGATCAGGGTCAACTATGAAATCCGATAAGTTTGCTCAGGGCTTTATCCAGTCTTGTCTTGAAAATCTCCAAGGATGGAGAATGCACCACCTCTCTGGACAGCCTGTTCTACTTCTGGGCTGTCCTCATGTTGGAAAGTTTTTCCTTATATCCAGTCAGAACCTCTCTTACTTCCATCTGCTCCTCTTCAAGCCTTGCCCCTTCACCAGCAGGATCAAGGAGACCACCACTGGCACCCCTATGCCCTAGATGCTCTCCTCCAGAGCCACATAGTTGCTCTTAATACTCTCAAAGTCTCTTTGACGTTGCTTGTGTCCATGTGGAAGAGCTGTAGATGCAATGTCCTGAGGCCCAGTCAAGCCTCAGCAGTTTCTTCACAACATTCTGGATCCAAGTGTCTGGACAGCAGTACACCTCACACCTCCATGGACACCGTGTGAGCAAATAGGTGCCTCCATCCCTTGCAGGATGGAGGCAACCCCCCACTGCTGTCCCCTGCTCCAGCCCCAGTGGAGCCACTGCCTGGCACCTGAGACCTGGATGGCAGCATTGAGACCTGGATGGCAGCATCGAGACCTGGATGGCAGCATTGAGACCTGGATGGCAGCATCGAGACCTGGATGGCAGCATCTTGCCCTGGAGCTCTGCCTGGGTTGAGGCTCCTGGTGTTCTGGGGATTGTGCTCCATCTCAGATGGGAGTCCATGCCACATGATGCCTCAACACTATTGCTGAATAGGCTTCAGCAAAGGTGTCTCCTGGCCCATTCCCCTCTCCTGCTGTGACAACTGCTGGAACACTCTTAGCTATGCTCTTGGTATACCAGATATATTTTATCTGCTAAGTACTCCAAGAGTAGTCCATCTCATTAATGTACCTTGCTGGTACAGCTAAACAGATACTACTTTTTAGGTGTATGATTAAAATGGGAGTTTTTATTAAATAAAAAAGATTTCACCTTAGAGACAAACAATTCAAATCAGTCTAATTTCTTCCCTTGCAGTAACAGGATAACAAATTTCTCATCCATCTAGGATCTCATTGAACTGGTGTGAAGCTATGGGCAGGATACAAACAGAAAAAGCCACTGAATACCCAGAAATTCAAAAAATCAAGTAAGTGTCCTCTGAGGGGAGTAGTTGAGCTATATTTGGGATAAGAAATTAAATAACCATAAGGAAAAACTGCATGTTTAGAGTGTATTTAAATCAAAGCAAGCCAAAGTACAGGTACCTAGAAACATAAATATTGCCACAAGATTTAGTACTAGGGTGGTAAAATGTTGGTGTGATTGTTTTGAGTCAGCTAAACAAGCAAAAAAAAAAATGGTTAATCTCTGTCATCACTTACTATTGAAAAATGTTTTCCCCTCCCATTCATGAGTAAGAGAGTAACCTGGTTTTACAGAACCACTGAGTATGGGCAATGAAGTGATTATTTTTCACAGCACTCAAGATGTACCATCATCATTTTCTGAAACAGAGAATTTTAACAATGATGTGACAGTTTAATGCAAGACCATGGAGACCAACTGCTTTCAATGCTGTTACAAGGTGAGATAACCATGACAAAATGATTTCTGTATGTGTCTATAGGGAGCCCATTATGAGTCTATCATGCTGGTATTACAGTGTGAAATTATGATGGGAAAAAAATCATTCAAATTTGCATGACAATGTTGTTCCAGCAAGAATTAATGATATATAGCAACTGAAATGCAAGCCTTTTTTTTTTTAACCTGTATTCTGAATAGAACTCTGCCTAATAACAAAGTTTTGACTCACATGTTATGTGAGACAACTTTGTATAAAAGTAAATTATCAGAATTATTCAGTTATTCATGCATTCTTCTCTATTCAGTGTAAAAATTCTACCTTTAGGCTAAATCAAGGTGTTTCTTTGCAAATTAGCCCTCAACAGAAATTTACCCTCTACAGATAAAATACACAGACAAAGCCACATAAATAGAAATCAATTTCTGTGCCCTCACAATCTAAAAAAATAGAGTATCTGGTTCTTGGTTACTCAAATTTCCATTTGCTTTCTCCAATCCAATTATTCTTAGAACTTGCCAACTTTGAGATCTTCTGTTAACAAAATCATTTAAGCTTTCTCTTTCAGGTGTACTAACACATCTATTTATGTGTATATTTCCCAATATTTCATTATTTGCCCTTCATGATCAGTGATTTTCTTTACAGAAGCAGTATTTCCTTACTCGCTCTTCAAAGGCTATTTTTTTTTCATAAAAGCCTCACTTTCCTGAAGTATTTTTTAGTCAACATTATTGTTACTCAATTTATTACTAGACCTACCTTTTCTACGACTTCCAATTCAAAATTTTTCATTCTGTTTCTAAATTGTGAATTTTCTTGTTCACTCCTCTGTCCTTTTCATTTTCCTAGAGATTTTATTTAATTTCTCCTCTTCGCAAAATTCATATTTAGCCAATTTTATTTCTTTTTTTAAAGAAACACTAGCCTGAACTTCCTTGTTGATTGAACCACTACAAAGAAAATGGTCAGAAGTCTGTCTGTTCAAGATAAATTTACACAGCATTAAAAACTTATGCAGCGTTGTTTCGTGTCTCTTGTGCCAGGTAACAAAAGAATTTTCTGGTATTTTCTGCAAGGATGTTTGTTTCCCCAATAGGTATGGGAGTAGTTAAAGAGTATCTCAAGTTTGTTGTTTCATGGCACAAAGCACTGGAGTTTGAAAAGCCAAAATTTCTGTATTCTCTTAGCTATTAAGTTAGAAATGTTGATTTTAAAAGTGAACATAGTGCTGGTGAAAATATTGAACAAGTACTGTCCTTAAATACAGGTATCGGTGCGTAGCTGTTTAGAGCGTAGTCCAGTCATGTAGAGTGTAGTCCAGTTGCTAGAGCAAAGTCTCAGTCATGATCTCAGATTCTATTGCAAGCTAGGCAGAGAGCCTCATATTCTTACTGTTTCCATGCTTTCATACCCATAGTTCCTCTAACCACCACCAGGTGTTCCTTATTGTCTTCCCACCACCAGGTGCCCTCAATTTTGCTTCTCTTAGAAAGTCCCTTATTTTTCAATCCCAGGGCTTCTGATATTCATTGCCCCCAACATACAGGTACTTAAAATAAGTACAATGACATCCTAGAGGTATCCTAAACAATGTGACTTGTTTAGGCTTTGGAAGGACCTCCTTCAAGAGTTAAAATTAATTTGATTTTCCAATATCTCTTATGCGTTATTAGTGAAACTACCTAGTGGGAAAGCATGATGTGGTAAATTAAGAAGCACACCAAAAGAAATAGCTCTAAGATCATTTGAGTAGCAGGGAAAAAACAATCACTTGCTAGTATAGCTTTGGAATATGACAGATGAAACTCAGCATATTACTGTCCACACACATCCTACAAACAGCTTTCACTTTAGGTTTAGCGTTCTAGGTGAATTCTTCATAAAATACATAATCCATAATGGAAATTTTAAAAAGTCTACTAACTGTAACCAATTTTGGCCTTTCCAAATTGAACATAGCTTCCTATCAGTTCCTTAAAAATTTTTGAGCATATGCTTAACGGGTTGTTAATGCAATTACACTAATAGTATTTGATTTAAAAATTTAAAAAAGATCAAAGGTGATAGCAGATCTTAGAAAGACAGTATTTCTCCAGGGAAGTGTTGTGGGAATCAGCTAATTTTAGAAGCAGGATAAGTGACAGGAACATATAGCTGGCAGGAACTACTGAAGTCATTGAATCAGTCATCTCCTACTTTCTCACTCCTGGAAGCTGCTGATCATGAAATAAGTTCTTATTTCAGAACAGTTAACATTTTCTTCACATCTCCTTCAGAAATCTTTTTCAGTTCACCATCATAAAATTAAGACCTGTGCCAAAAAAAAAATCAATTATATGGGAGGAGGGAATTTAAAGATCAAGAGATTGACTAAAGTCTTAGATACAGTAACAGCAGAGAATTTGTTAGATAAAGCTTCCTGATTATCTTAGGATCTGTGACTGGCCTGTGCTACAGAGGAAGGCTAAAAAAAAAAAATTAATATTTATAAAAGAACCTGACAGGGAAGAAATCTTGAGTGCAATAGATTAAGGTACTTAGATATGTGACCTGTGATGTTAGTTTCAGTAAGACTAAATGAAAAGTACCTGTGGGAGTTATTCCCCACCTACTTTGTCAGAGGAAGTCAAGTGTTTAACTGCAAATAACAGTTAGTGGAAATCAGGCACCTATGTGCTTATGATGCTTTGGAAACTGTCTCCTTGAAGACAGAAAATGGGAAAAGAGTGGTTCTGAACTTTCTAATAGTTGAGATTTCATTAAAGCATTTTTAATAAGGTAAATTCACACCATTAAACTTAAAATTAAGACCATAAGAAGCAGCAATGATCAGCTACCCAGGATATAGTTAATGTATATTACCTAATATACAGATATTAGATAACAAATTTTATTTTGAGAATGTTCACTATGGTGTATTTGAAAATAAATGAATCATTAAAAAGGCAAATAAAGTCTCAGGTACTGTCAGGAACTAGAACCCATCCAAATGGAAACACAGGAGATGCCCAGGCAGGCAATTTATATATTGCAGCTTTCACACAGGATTTGGTCCATATTAAATTTCACTTCCTGTCACTGTTCTTCTCAAAACCCAGAGTCAGTCTGATAGGTGCACAAAGTGAGAAAAGCACTCTGAGACATACAAAGATCTGCTACAGTTCCTTCTTAATTCCTTAGTCTAATGGGATATAGGAATTCAGCTTTGTTGTATGTGGACTTAAAACAAATCCCTTACAGAGTGCTGATTTCCATGAGCATTCATTCAGACATAAAGTTTATATTTATGTTAAGTTTTTATTCAAAGACTGTGTACTTCAAACTACTTATAGCACACAAATTTCAATAACCTTTTCTTGTGATACCAGATTTGTTATAAAGTCTTCTTGCACCTACTAAAAGAAAATATGAGAACCTACTACTTCTAATGAACTTTTCCTCCAAAGATGTGGGGTTTTTTTTTCATTCAAAAATAAAATTTATTTATAGGGAATCAAATCTAAATGTTCATTTCTGAGTATTCCTACCACAAACTTGAGGAAAGTTGTGACTGAAGGATTGCTGCTTTGTTCTTCTTAGTAATCCAGCAACATTCTAGCAAAACTGCTTAAAAAGTAACTGACCAAGAATATAATATTAGCTTAAATTGCTCTTGAACAGGTGTTAGAAGTAGTGTTTGAATAGGTACAATTTATTTACTTGTAAATTAACAACACAGATGCTCTCGCCCACCATGCACAGCCTTTCTTTTCAACAATGATTTAATGGTTTCTTGTACAGAACTAGTCCAAGACAATTAAAAAGCTAATAAAAAGTCATAGTGGAGGGTGAATTGCCTTTCTTGCTTTCAAGAAACATATGTGCAGCTATAAGATAAGATGTTGTCAGTCTGTTAAAATCTCAACATAATCCTTTCTCATCAGATATTTTTATCATAGAATACCTGAGCATCTTACTCTAAGTACTGAAGGTTGTTCTTCCATATAGTGTCACAACTTGAAACCATAAACAAAACAGTATTACTTATGACACTGCAAATATAAGGAAATCATGTTAAAAAGCCCTTACTTTAGAATTTACCAATATATCAATTTTATGTCACCTAGGTTAAAGGCAATTGCAAAGAAGCACAACTAAGATTAAGATTTAAATTAGTAATAAGTAAAATACTTAGTGAAATTCGTAAAATACTGAAAAGAAAAATGTTTTACATAGATATGTTACAAAATTCTCATTAATACATACAAACTTATATTTCCCTATCATTGATAAAGCATTTGTTAAAAATACTCTGGAGCTAAACTAAAGAGACAAGTCCAGTTTTTTCTTTTAACTTAGGGACTATTCCTATTTTTACAGTTATGATGAAATACTTGCCATTTTATCAGTGTTATGGATAACACTAAAAGATGGGTATTCAATTTACTGCATTTTCAGTCTAAGGGGGCACAGGATTTTCATTCAAGATTATTAAAAGAATTAACAGAAAAGCTTCAGAAAATTGGAAGGGAGAGGCACACATTTTACTACTACATTAGAAGTCCAAATAAGAGGGCTCTTAGAGATTTAGATTTATTAGCCTAACAGTACTTCCAGAAAACAATTTTAGTAAGATTGTGATAGAATTTAAAGATTAATTGAAGGATAATAATACAATTGACATCAATGATCCCTGTTTTAGGAAAATAGGCAATATCAAATAAAATTGTCATTTATGGCATGATCATAAGTGTAGTTAAGATAAAGCATGCTGACACAAAAAAAAAATTACATTGCTATATATTTTTTGGCTTAGTATCATAAAATATTCTGAATAACACATCAATACTATGCAAAATAAGAGGTCCTCAGATTTACTGAAATTAAAATTAGCTAATTGAGTCATAAGTAATTTTGATTCTGGAATCTCTGCAGAGCAGGAATTTTTTAGTCAGTTGTGGAAGAGATCTGTTCTTAGTCTAAACATGTTCAGAAATAAGAATATAAATGACAATTAGTGAAGTTTGCACTTGGAAGTAAGGCTGACAGAGTAATAAATATTGATGAAGACATGCAAGTTGTAAAAATTACATGGCTTTGTAAGTCAAGTGTTTGGACAAACTGTTCCAAAATCAAATGGTTGAACTAAGAAAGTGGGCCACACTTGCATGTAGGGATTAAGCTCTAGGTTGGAGGTACTTACAAAGGGCTTATGGATCACAGTAACATCTCACCTGTTGCAAAAAAATGTGATGTTGTGTGTAAGATGTTGATGTATGAAGTGTATGAGAAAGTTTAAATATGAATAGGAAAAACAGTACCAGTGAGAACATTACAGCAATCCTCTACCTAGTCCTTGGCTTGCCATTTTTAAAACAATTTCAGAGAGTTTCAGGTCTTCAAAACTTTATCTTGCATAGACGATCTTAAGAACCCCAGTCAATCTAATTTGTCTGAAAAAAATACACAATATTGCATGTGGAAGACAACCTCTCTCAGCAGACTTTGTATCATGTATACTTTTTTGCCCATTCCAGTAGTCAGAATAGCTTGCCGTTGTTACCGATTCTGTTTACTTTTAGATACTTGCTTCTCAGACAGAAATTTGTAATGCTGCCTTTATCCAAACAGTCATTCTTCCTTGGGCTCACAAAAATGGCAATAATGGTAAACTGTACCTTTCTGTTCAGGTCTGAATGAAATCTATAAAACTCCATTCTAATTAATCTTAATTCATACAGGACTATGTAGAAAAAATATTAATTAAACATGTTCACATTTGTAATGAAAACAGGCTTTGCAAATTATTTAAGGAGAATCAAAAGACATATTAAATTACATTGTTTATAATTTTTATTAATATGATCCATTAAATCAATCTGACCTTATGAAATGAGCATGTATCTGAGATATTAAAGTTTTCCAGAAATATCCCTTTATTGTTACATTTCTCTGAAATAGAAAGAAACACATTTTCTAATGCCAGTATTTTAGGACTGAATCCAAGAAAGCACTTAAGTAGGGGTACAATTTAAGCATATGAGGAATTGTATTGATTTCAGTGGAGACACTTACATAATTAGAGTTGCTCAGGTGATTAAATACTCTACTGGACTTGGACTCCATTGGCATGGCATTAAATTCACCTTTATGCAGAAATGAAGAGTTAGCAAAATGAAAAAAATCTCATAAAACTTTCAAAACAGGAACTGCAGTGTGGGTTTACACTCAAACTTTTACAGTTTGGAAAACAGAACACCAGCCTGCCTATAAAACAAATCACATGGTTGAAGAATGATGTGTCTGAGTAGCATCTCTATTTTTCTTTTGAAACAATTGTTTCCTCTACAGTCATTTTTCAAAACCAAGCAGGCCACTCCAGGTATACCCAATGTAACCCAGGGAATAATCAGCTTGCAGAAGGCATGGATTGAGTGCAGGGAACTGACTTACTATATTCCAAAGTGGGAGACTTTGTGGGTTGTGTGCTGCAAAGAGGCTGTCAGTGGGTGAGTAGGTAGGTCACAGACTGGAAACCTGTACACAGATAGGTGCCCTTGGGTGCATCCACCTACTTCTAGGAAGTGCTACTGGGGCTTCTCTGAGGTTCAGTTAGGCAGCAGCACAGTGCTGCAGACTTCTACCAAAAAGAGACAGTATGCCACTTAGAAATGGGGCCAGAAATCCCTACATGGCATCCCAGAGTGGAAGGGAAGACATGGCGTACCACAATACATAAAAGCAAGACACGGAACTAGCAGCAGGGCAGTTTGGGGCAGGAGTTGGTTACGCAAACCTCACACACACTATATGAGACTTACTCCATCCTAGTTTTGATCACCATAACCAGTTCATCATTTCTCCTGATCTAATGTTTTTCATGCTGGTTCAAAGTGGGAGACAGAGCTATAACATAGATATCATAGCATTTTACTGTCTTTTGACGTTGATGAAAACAGGCAAGAGACCATCTGGGTCCTAGATCTCTAAAGATCTGTGTCAAAAGTGTATGCTAAAAACAGATCAAAGAGTTTATATAAACATTATTAGTGGTATTAATTTAGAATGCCATAGTATTTAGCACATGCCTGCTTATACAACTTATAAGTAAATTACTTCAGCATATGTGTGTGGAATTTATCCAACAAGCTTCTCTCTGAGATTACCAGAAAATCTAAAGTATTGGGTTTTTATCCAATCTGATTCAACCTCAAATGCCTCTGCCTTTTTTTTTTTTTCAGAAACACTCACTCAATACTTTACAAAGCCAAACAATTGCTGAAGCAGTTTTATGAGACAGACTCATTTAAAGTTAAGATATGCTTCACAATGTAGTAATTAAATTGTTCTGATATTTTTGATTCCTGTTATTACAACTAATTTACATAACCACATAATTAATCATATGAGAGAATTACTCAGCACTACTCCTTTAAACCAGTATTTAAAACATCTATGGCTTTGGAATGCAGAAATATGAACCACATCAGCACTAGGCTGCAATTACTCTCATCTTGTCAACATGTGACTCTTGTGAGTCTACTACCAGTCACTCACTACAGGACTTAACTATCTATACTTACTTTTGGAGTTCAGCCATTTCATTTTTGCCTGAATTTTTAGATCTTAATATTGAATATTTTGGTGTTAGAATAGTTATCTAAAATACTTTTTGTGAAGTTCTGTTCAAAGTGCAACCATCACTCAAGGGTTGACTACAGTCCATTCATCTCTCCATTTTCTTTTTTCTATTTTGCACTATGATTCTTTTATTTCTACTGGTTTTGTTTTATAACTGTCAAAACTGAAGAAGTATTTTTTAAATTCTTCTAAGCAGTTTTCATATCAACTTAAAACTAACAGTAAATAAATTCTATCAAAACAAAATAGGCCTTCAGCTAAAAAGAGATTTCTTAAGTTATGTCCATATTTAACCTTTCTTTCTCTTACACTTATTACTTTTTCATTATTAATTAAATGTGTTGCAGATTCCAGTTTGTTCAGGTGTTTAAATTAATTGGCCTAAATGCCATACATATGGCCCAGACAACTATGGCTGTTCTATTAGCTTAGAACCCACACAGACAAGGCAGACAAAGTATAGAAAAGGAAACAGAACACAAACAACAAAATTAACTTCTCAAACTTTGAGCAGATTTGAAAAGGCAATCCAGGTTTCACCTACATCATTCCTAGTTCTGACTGTGTTAGTTCTTATTTTTACAAACGAGAAAAGAAAATAAGAAATGCATACAATGCCTTCAGAGAGAAAAGAGGAATCTAAAAGCCAGTAGGCAGCTCATTAACCACTGATGAAAATGATACAGCTCAATGTCTCTGCAAGATGCATAAACAAAGATGAAACAGAAACAGTTTGCAATTGCTGTATCCTGAAGATGAATGAGAAATAGTTCAAATATTACTTTCCATTTCTGAGTTTTTCAGACAGGCAGTGTTTAATACCTAGCCATTTGCAGCTGGATTCTGGGCTAGCTGGATTGTGGCTCACAGCTTTATGCAAGTGCCGATATAAAGTGTCCAACAAAAATCAACATTTATCAATAGATAACACACTCAGATATATAACATGCCACAATTTATTTTTTACTTGAAGAAAAGAAGAAAGGTAGGACATACATCATGTGTGAACTGCAGCTATGTGTTATTAAAAAAGGAATGTATTGAGTACAGGGCTAGATTTTTCATAGTGTTTACAGCATGTACTCCTGCAGCTGTAGTATAGCTGAACCAAATGTATCAAATAATTGTACAGCAAGAAAAAGCTTAAAAATGTAAATATTATGGAAGTAAACACTGAAGATAGCTTTATTCAGTTCATTGACCTGTATGTAATTTACTTAATTCCAGGACTTTCACAGCTTTATTTTACAGTGCTTTCTCTTCTATCGACATCCTTGCTTAATGCCAATTAACTGCAATACAATTATCTTTCTTCATTTTACTTTTTATGTTGTAAATGAGTGGCATATTGGGTTTTCTGAAAATTTATAGGGACTTCTATGGCTTATATTTTCTGTGCATTGCTTTACAATGGAGCCTTACTGCTTCTACTGAAATATTTACTCTGAACATATTTTACATTGCAAATTCTGAATATAGCTATTGCTCTTGCAAGATCTGTCACTATGTTTACTCCCTTTCCATTTGTAATTTTGCTTTTAGCATTCCTTGTAACTGTATTTTATTATGTTAAAAATCAGAGTATAGACAGAAGGAGATGCAGGCTATATCAAAGAGAAGAACTTCAAGTTTTAAATACTTAAAGACTGTAAATTCTTTATAGAAAAAAAGATTTATAATTTTATCTTGCTATAATACTGTACAGTTTGAGATAATTATCCATACAGGATAATTTACAATATCTACAGAGCAATTTGCCCTCTGTACTTTTGTTCCAGTCACACACCAATAGCTGGCATAAGCTACTTACCCAGTAGTGTTGGATTTAGGGCACTTTTCCTCATACTCTTCAGAACAGCTATAAAATTAAGATTATTGCTTTTCGATAGCATGTTTTATAAGGGCAGAAATCTTAATCTTAGCCTGATTCCAAGAACATTCCCAAATAAAGTATTTATGCTACCACATATTTTACCTGTGGCTAGCATACCTTTTTCCAAGTATGCTGATAAGTCATTTTAATCTGTATATTATATCTAAGCATTAAGCAATTTGAGATGACCAGGACAAATCTTGTAAACAAAGACAAAAAACACTAAGGTCTGACAATCTGGAGGTTTTAGGTAACTGAAAAATCTTCATAACTTGAGGCATAAAAAGTCAGACAAGAAATCCAGTACATTTTTAATATGTTTGTTTTTATTTTCTATGCAAGAAGAATTAAAAAATATTGTCAGGCAATTCCAATACCAGCTGGCTTGCAAAAGTCAACTAGCTTGTTCTGCAGGAAAACACCATCTCCAACCTGGAGAGAAGTGGATAGCTCTGGGTAAGCTGACTGGCTTTGGGATCCTCCAGGCTGCTCTCCAACAGCTTGATCTCATTGAAGTCAATAGGATTCTCTCTGTTTATTTAAATTGTCTTTGACTCAGATCTTAACATCCCCAAGCCAAGACCTCCATAGTGAGGATTTAACCTGCTAGTCCAATACGTAGCCAAAGCTCAGGAAGATGACACAGTACTTTGTTGGGAGTTATTTGTTAAACCTTGGATAATAAGGACTGTTTTCAATTCGAATTGCTCCCTGTTATAATCAGTATAGCTATAACTGTGCATAAAATCATCTGGCAGACAATCAGATATTTCCGTAATTAAATGTTAGAAGATGGCTTATCCAACCGCATCTGCTAGACTTTTTATGTTTTCCACACATTCTCACATTTATGACACTTTCTGTGATAACTTCTCATGACTCATTAGGCAGAATGTAGTGGAGATTACATACAGAAGATATAGGGAAGTCAGCAATTAAATTAATAATGACATCAAAGTAAAAGGATTTGTAATAGAAAGAACTAGTCTATTCTTCATTCTTAAAACTTATTGGGAAGGTCAATATTTTCTGTTGCATGTAGTTTTCTTTCTATTTGAATAAGATACACTCAAGAACATTTACACAGGTATAAATTCACTAGTGTGTTTTAGAATATTATTTATGTGAAGAAAATGACACTTCAGCATGCTATTTTTGACAGCAATTTTATAAGATAATTGCCTTAAAAATTAAAATAGCAACAGTGTAAGTCTTTGTATTATGATATATCTCATCTGATATTTTATGTTTAAGCCAATAACTTCTTCAGTTACAACAGTTCAATTATTTCAGTCTCCTCTGTACTGGTATCAGCATGTTAAGACTATAGAAATTAATCTTAATTCCTCCTGACAGCCCAGTAGCAGATAAGTATCCAGAATAATCACGACTTTTTGTGTTTTAGGGCATTGTTCTGCATTCCTCGTTCACATTCATGTCAGTTTAAGTCCCCATTGTATAATGACTGTAAAAACAGGTAATTAAGTACTTTGCCAGGAATTCTTTTTTCCTCATTTCATTTTATTTCTACACTGAATGTGCTTAATCAAGGGTGAAAAACATTTCATGAAGAGTTTTGTATTAGGAAATCAAAAATACCCAGCAAATTAACTAAAAAGTGGGCTGCATCAGGTGCAAGTGAGAGTATAAACCTGATAGTTAAAGTATGTGCATGCTGAGATAAAAATGAAAGAAAACAGAAAAAATAAAAATGTATGACTACTCTCTTTGACTGAGTGCTAGGAGGATGTGTCTTCATTTAATTGTTTATACGAGGAGAGAGACTAGATGACTGCAGTATGGATACACAGGCTGTCAGATTTGCCTCAAGCAAAATACATATAATCATAAATGCACTGAAGTAGTATTTATGAATTTTGTTGATCTAACAGTAAATCCAGAGTTACAATACACTAAATGTTTCTAATATGCTGCACTTTAAAATTTGTGTGGATAATTATGTAAACCATATGACTAATGACTTGTCTGCTGCAATTCTTTAACACATCAGATACCAAACTTTCAAACTTTTAATGTTTAGGGTTGGAAATCTTTATCTAATAGGCGATCAAAGCAAACATCATTATCAATCTATGAAAGACATAAATATTCTAAAAAAACCCTGCACTGCTTAATTTCAATGGATATCTGTATTCTTTTTGATAAATAATGTTCTTGTGCTTGTTTCAAATGGATACCTTCTGATTTTTAAAAAATTCTTATTGCATTTAAATTTTCATATCATCTTGATCAAATATTTAGTGTTCTACTAATTACCAGAATGCATTTTATCTTGACACTTATTGTAACTGGCAACTATAAAAACAAGTCTATATGCCTTTCACCAGTTTGAAAAAGAAATTCTACATTTGATTAACAGACATGATTTGAATTTAAAGTTGGCTGGGGGCTCCCATATAATGTCAAATGTCTTTGTACATCTGGGTAGGCTGTGCAACAGAACAGAGTTTAACAATAGAGATCAGTCATGAACAAATCCCAAGAGCATATGTGTGGAACATCACGGATTTCAAATGGCTGCTTTGGGGCAAAGTGCTGTCAAAGGTCATCCTGGTGTAAACAGGAACTAATCTGCTGCAATCAAGAAGAGAGGTGATTCCAACATTGCCAAAACTGTGCTAAGTAGGTACTGTGGCATAAGTTAATGTGACAAATTACAAATTATGCAAGTTAGATTAATTAGGCAGGCTAAGCAATTTACAGTGGTCCAATGTCCCTCTATCCCTGACAACATTAATTCGCACCTAGGTCACAGGATGGAAATGAGTTTGTGCTGCTGCCTGATGCACTTCCCCTACACAAGCAGCACTGTGACTTTTCAAGAGCTGCAATGGACATTAACTTGTGAGCATCTAATTGGAAGATATGGCTCCAGACATGATGGGCTGAAAAAAGAGGTCTGTGCTCACTTGTGCCGGGATAAATTATATGGAATTTTACAGATGTCAACGTACAATCGTGAATGAGAAATATTATTCTCATTGTTTACAGGTTATCTCTCTGCAGATAGCCTGGATCTGTTTTTTCCTACATATAGAAAATAGCTACAAATTGGTTCTACCTTCTTGATAAGAACAGAGGGCTATTAGAAAGCATACTGTATCATCACCAACAGCTATCAAGGTGGGGGCAGGCAAGGCAGAACCCTAACATTCCTCCCCCTTTTCTGTAGAGGTGAAAAGTAAAGAAAAAAGTCATGAAAAAAATGAGAGTCTATGCACAAATTTCATTCAATCCTCACCTTTCTGTCTCTCTCAATCCTATCATTGAGGTCAGACCACACCAGAAGTGATGGCTTGGGCTGAAACAATCTATGTGTGATTAAAAGTATAATTAATCAGGGCTATCTACACTTTCTCCCCTCCTTTCCTCTTTAATACCAGGAGATGAACAGAACAGAGTGGGGAAAAGCTTGCTGCAAAGGCGATATAATGGGCAGAGTCCAGACCACCTTAATTTAGTGCTGATTAAGACAGCAAGTATCCTTCCCTATGGACAAGAGAAGAAGAGATTTTGTAAGGATTATTGGAGATATAATGGGCAGGGTCAGGCATTGGGGAGGATAATATCTATAAAGACCCTGGAAATGTTCAAAGGAGGCACAAAAGATGTTTTATAGTCAGTGAAGCAGTGCAGGAAACCTCTGCTGGAAGTCTAGGAGAAAGGAGAGAGATTTGGGCTGGACACCATTAATGTCAGCCCACCACGAGCTTGAGAAGTTGGAATACATAAGGGAAAGTAATATGGATTTTTAACATACACATTGTTTGACTTTGGCGAAATTATTGTAATAAAGAAGGGAAGTCTACAGAGCACGATATCATCAAGGCAGTAGGGCATACATTAAATCTCTTACATAGTTTTATCTAATTCAGTTGGAATTTTCATTTTCACCTGCCTTGTAGTCTTCTGTTTACCATTAAATGAATAGAGCACATTTATATAATTTATTTTTGAATTTTTTTTTCCAGAATTTGTTCGTGCGCTAGAACTGCACAAAATGATAGTGTCTACAGAACTAGGCAGAATGTCCTCTACATCATCAGAAAAAGACACACAACAATATTGAACAAACTGAGCATCAGAAATCTTGAATATAAACCCAAAATAGAACAGCTGATGTCTTGGAGCCAACATGATATTGTTTCTGCTATATTCTTCAAAGCAGGGAGTGACTGAACGTAATCAGGAGCAAGGGCAGAATGGAACCCTAGACTTTTTTCTTTATAGTGAAACAGTTCTTTATAGGTAAAGAGTTATTTAGAGAGAAATTATTCTTCTTGCTGAGTTACAATATGTTAAGGAAAAATTTTATAAGTCAAGTCAGTTAAAATGGCCCTAGTGAGAGCAGTATCTATGAATCAACTTTCTCTTGATGCGTATTCTGATAGACAAACCTCATTTATATAAATATTTCAGTAGAGTTAGGTTATGTTCAAAAGAGAGAATATACTTATTTACAGACTGTTACTCCATAAGCTTACTGAATTTTCCATAAATCCATGGATAATGAGTTAAAGGTATGGCAACTCATGTTTGGTTACATTACATAGCCTTGCAAGAGAAATCCACTTCATAATATTTTTAAAAAATTAAAGCAAAAAACCCTTAGCTTTCTGAAAATAAGGCCCATATTTGTAAGGGACAGCCATGTCAAACTAATTGAAAACATGAAATCCAGAGTAACACTGAGCACTTTGTATATATACATTTCTCATATAAACTGTCACCGTCAGACATCACTCTTAATGTATGAAATCTCAGCTATAGTTAAAGATAGCTTGATATCTTTCCTACCATTTGACTGTCTGGAGAACAGACAGTCATTCCAATGAATCAGATATTCTCCAGTCAGGTTGACTCAGATTAATTATAAATTGAGGGCAGGAAATGATAAAAATAATAAAGGACTAGTTAGTGACACAGAATAAGCTGTCAGAAGTATTGACTAGCATGAGAGTTCCTTTGTATTCTCAGGATTTTTGTTTGAGGGAGAGACTTGAATAGGCAGATATTGTCTTCTAGAAGTTTCTGGATCAAGTCTTCCCTGTTATTTGTCAGAATTAACAATTAGCATACACTGTCTTGAAATCATACAGTCTCAATTTTTATACTTGGGAAATTGAAACTGGGAATGAGAGAAGCTTTTAGGAAGATGGAGTATCAGAACTAAGGCTAAAACTTACTGCCTCATAATCTTCACTCCATGTAATCACCAAAGTGAGATGCAAGCTCTTCCAACACCATTCCGGTCTGTCTTCTGAAGGAGCTTGATATCTGAATGCTTTATAGCTCCTTTACTCAAATGTTTAAGTTTTTGATTAGTGAGACAGGAAACCTTTTGTGATAATATTGTTTTCCATGGACTTTGTTTTGGAAAGTGGTACTGGCCATCCTATCTGATACAGATTGCTCCACAAGCTGGTGGAAAGAAGGGTGGCATCAAAATACCCATCCACCCAAACCCACTCATTTGCTGAGCACCTGCGAAGGGCTTATGCATACGCTTCTGTTCTCTAGCTATGATCAAAACATCTGCCAAATAAATTTATGTTAACTGAAACTAGATACAGTACAGACTGGACAGGATATGGAACAGAATCCTCTATATACAAATCCTCTATTTTATACCCAAGAGGTATATCCTATTTACATACCAGTCGTCATGTTGATCACTGAATTTATCTTTGAGAAGGAATTTTGCTCTATGCTAGCTTGCCAGGGATCTCAAATTTTGGCAATTCTTTTCTATATTAGTATTTTTTTTTCTGACATCAAATTAATATATTCCTTTTAACATGTTTATACCACTGCAGGAGCCTAAAACATTTTTATCATTAAATTTCTTCTTCATAAGCTGTGCCCTATAACAGTGCCAGAGGACTGATACGTTAAATCTTAGTGATTAATATAGAGAGGTGGGAGGAAGATAAGAGCCGGTAATATGAAAGTGGGAACAGATCTTTTGATGATACCTTCTGGCATAAAACTCTGTATTGCATTTCTTCTTCATCACTTCCTCCCACAATTAAAAATAGAATAAAATAGAAAGTATAGTTTATATTCATATATGATGAAAAATTTCTAGGGATTATTAACAGACAGCAAGATACCATCAGGAACATTTGGCAGAAACTAGTCTCTTCTTCTGTCATCACTCCCACTTGACTTATGCTAATCTGCTGTTCTGGGTAAGCTTGTTCTTCTCATTTAAATAGTTCTCATGTGTGTGGCTATGTGCACATCTTCTAGACTCCTTTAAGCTTAAGTTGTTTGACTTGCTTTCGGAGTTGCTCTGGCAATATATTTTACCATTCCTGAAATATTTTTTCTTTTTTTTTTTATATCTGATATCTGTAATATTTTATAAATATGTTTTAATCAGAAAAAAAAATAAATAATGCAATGAAAATTTTTTTCTACTTGAAATATGGGTTCTAGGTACTGTTATCTGCATTATGATTTTTGCCTTTTGCCTTATTGATGATCATTGATATTTTGAGTTTTATGTCTATAAAGGTGTAAATATGTAAAAAGAGGAGCCAAATTAGCACATTTTTTCAAAAAATCTCTGAGTTGCCAAATTGCACTGCAGTCTGCATTGAAAGCTAAGAAAGAGCACACAACCAGAAATAATGCTGGGGTGACACAAAGGTCAGCTCAGTGTACACTCTGTGAAAGCTTTCCTTTCTCAGGGAGAAGTAACACAAGATCTCATCACAAGATAAAATCTTTTTCAATAAGAAAAAGTAAAATGAAGGCTGAGATTACGTTTGTTGGTTCTGAATGTAGCACATAGTACATCAATTTTGCACAATGTTGTTTGGAATAATTTCTTAATTAAGAAGTATTTAAATCATGAGTGACTGAGAAGAGACTGTTATAAAACAAAGTGAAATCTAGACTGTAGTTAAATTTTCAGTGTCTGTAGTGAAACAGTTCTTATAAGTTAGTGCCTACATTTGTAGAATGATCATTGAAAATAGGTATTTCTTCTTGAAAGGATATATCAAGACAATTTGTTTACCTAACTTTAGGTATGCAATTTATCAAATTGGATCTTATCCCATATTTAAAATTATTGAGGATATGGGACATAGTACTCTGATCATAAACAGGTGTTTATGGTAAAAAGAGATACAGCTGACATCTGACTGAAGTACAGCACTGCTCAGCATTACCAATGTCAGATGAAGTAGAAACATATGGCCCACTGGGCTGTACTCATGATCAAGCTACACTCTCAGCCCCTTGACTTAATCCATTCTTAAGCAAGGAATTATAGCACTAATGCCAACAAATCCTCCATGCTTCCAAGAATTAACACAAAATAATGTTCTCATAAACTGTGCTACCTATGACATTCAAAACTTTACGGAAATGCAGAGGTGCATGACAGAAGGGGAAATGTGAAGCAGGCACTGCTTTGCTCTGTATGGGTGAAATAATTTCTGTTATACAAATAGCAAATGCATTGAGAGAGATTCCATCTTTTAAAAGTTACTTATTTAGTTCAGGATATTCCCATGCTATCAAAATCATATTCAAAGTAATACTGTGTACGTATTTAAGGAAATGTATGTTATGCTTCAGTGAGAATTAGAGTACCATTAACATCATAAAAAGTAGCCAGCCATCTACTTCAATATTATGAACATAGATTTATAATAAGGATTATTTTGCCCTATATGACCTCTTAAAGAGAAGTATCCTTTATCATACACATATGATAAAATTTCTGATCTGGAAATAATTAGGCTAAGTGTAAGTAAACCCAGTTCCTAATATATATGCTTTGTGCCTCAACGGCTTACTACCAATACTTTTGACAAGAATTTTTTTTTTTAACTGTAAAGGACACAAGTTATCAAAGGCAGCAATGCCAAAAATTTAAAATTGAAAATCTGTCTATAATTTATCTTGAAAAGAATAATTGAATTAATTTCTTTCAGTTTAGCTGTAGTTACAGATATCTTAAACTGCATCAATACTCTTTAGAAACATTTAAATTGGCCTTTATCAGAAATGAAAAATTTCAATAAGGTTTAATCTTCATTCTTTACCTTTTTATCCTGAATTCAGAATCATGCAAACTTGTTTCCTGCCACATATACCAGGATATGTAGCAATTACTGTTATGCATAATCTTGCTTTTTCCTCTAACAAAGCTTGTGCACTCCTTGGCAAGGTCTCTGCATGCAAAATGTTATTCAGCACAAAAGGAACTGGATTATCTGTTTCTTAAAAGCTTTTATAGTAATTTCTACCTTTGAAAAGTGTGTGTGATGTCCTGAATTGTTTTACATAGTTTTACAGGGACTATATTCACAGAGAGAAGAGATTGTATCACAGATACAGTACCTTTATAATATGCAGTAGAAAATTTGTGTGTTTAAATCCTAAGCACTAAAAATTCCAATGTCATTAGAAGAGAAAGAAAAAGAAGAAAAAATTGAGTGGAAGAAAACAATATTCTAATAATCGTTAGTAATAAATGATTAATAAATTACCTAGCTATTGATAGTATCATAGAACCACAGAATCATAGAATGGTTTGAGTTGGAAGGGACCTTAAAGAAGATTAAGTAAGTTCAATGCTCCTGCCACAAGCAGGAACACCTTCCACTATATCAGTTTGCTCAAAGCCCCATCCAACCTGATCACAAACACTTCCAGGGATGGGGCATCCACAATTTATTCAGGAAACCTCTTCTAATGTCTCACCACCCTTATCATGAAAGATTTCTTC
Source organism: Chlamydotis macqueenii (assembly GCF_036417535.1). Taxonomy (NCBI): domain Eukaryota; kingdom Metazoa; phylum Chordata; class Aves; order Otidiformes; family Otididae; genus Chlamydotis; species Chlamydotis macqueenii. The sequence continues at coordinate 29,535,403 of NC_141558.1, forward strand.
TTTATGTCTAATCTAAACTTTCCCTTTTGCAGTTTAAAACCATTGCTCCTATCACCACAGGCCTTGGTAAAAAGTCTTTTACCATTTTTATTATAAGCTCCCTTTAGGTATTGAAAGACCACAGTAAGGTCTCCTTGGAGACTTCTCCATGCTAAACAGCCCCAACTCCCTCAGCCTGTCTTCATGAGAGAGGTGCTCCAGCCCTCTGATCATATTTATGGCCCTCCTCTGGACCTGCTTTGACAGGCTCTGTCTTTCTTATGTGGGGGACCCCAAAGCTGGATGCAATACTCCATGTGGGGTCCCACAAGAGGAGAATACAGGGGGAGAATCACCTACTGTGACCTGCATGCCATGCTTCTTGTTATGCACCCTAGGATCATAGAATCGTAGAATACTTAGGGTTGGAAGGGACCTTTAAGGGTCATCTAATCAAACTCCCCTCTGCAAAAAGCAGAGACATCTTCACCAAGTTGCTCAGAGCCCCTTCCAACCTGGCCTTGAATGCTCCCAGGGATGGGGCATCTACCATCTCTCTGGGCAACCTGTTCCACTGTTTCACCATGTCGTAGTTCAGCCCTGATCAGGACCAGACTATGCAGTCTGTCTCTCGCTCCCCCCACCCTCCGAGAGAATAGGAGGAGATGATATAAGAAAAACAGCTCAAGGTTTGAGATAAGGACGGGGAGAAATCCTTAAAGTTACCGTTACAGGCAAAACAGACTTGACTTGGGGAAAACTATTCATTTATTTTCTAAAATTAGCAGGAGAATGAGACAGGGAACAAGATAACCTCCCCCCACCCCTCCCTCTTCCCGGGCTTAACATTATCTCTACTACCTTCCCCTCCCGAGCGGCACGGGGGGGGAAAAGGGAATGGGGGTGGCGGTCAGTTCATCACGCGTTGTTTTACGCCGCTGTATCATCGTCAGGGGAAGAACTCCTCGCATTCCTCCTCTGCTCCAGCGTGGGGTCCCTCCCACGGGCCACAGTCCTCCGTGAAACTGCTCCGGCGTGGGTCATCTCTTCCACGGGGTGCAGTCCCTCTAGAACAGCTGTCCCAGCGGGCCCTCCACGGGCCACAGCCTCCTTCAGGCCTCCACCTGCTCTGGCGTGGGGTCCTCCACGGGCTGCAGGTGGATCTCTGCCCCTCCGTGGACCTCCATGGGCTGCAGGGGGACAACCCGCTCCACCATGGTCTTCACCACGAGTTGCAGAGGAATCTTGGCCAGGAGCCATATTACTCCTCCCCCTCCTTCTGAACTGACCTTGGCGTCTGCAGCCGTTCCTCACAACAGGCTGGCAGACGCCTCTCAGGATCCTTTTTACATCTTATTCACTTCTCATCTCCTCTCCACTTCTTGCAACCGGGCCGGGCCGAGTTGGGCCCAGTCGGCTGCCCGGCGGGAGGCCAGAGGGTGAGGCCTGCAAGGCCCATGAGGCTCGCGCCTCCCCCTCTCTGCCCCCCGCTCAGCTGCTTCACATCTTCCCTCCTCTTTTTCCTGTTTTCCCCTACTTAAATATGTTATCGCAGAGGCGTTATCACGGGACATTCTGCTACCAATTGGCTCGGCCTTGGCCAGCAGCGGGTCCGCCCTAGGCCCGGCCGAGTCCACTGAACAAAGGGGAGCGACTTCTAGCAGTTTCCTACAGAAGCTACCACCTTAGGCCCCCCCCTCACTAACAAAACCAGAACACACCACCTTCAAGGATACGATTGTATTTCTGGGCTGCAACTGCACATTGCTGATTCATGTCTGATCTTTTATCCACCATTATCCTCAAATCCTTCTATGCAAGGCTGCTCTCAATCTATTCATCACCCAGACTGTACTGATACAGATCTAATACAATAACCTATGTCTCTAAAGAAATCTACATATTTGGAAAATATTTTTGCTAGTAGATACTTGACCTTGAACAAGATATATTTCAGTACTCACTAGTTTATTTCTCTAATCTTTAGAATCAAAAGCATTTTAGTCTTGCCCTTGTGCAGTGTAAAAATCAAAATGATTATTTTTTGCCCTCTAGATAGGTCTAAAAATGAAAGCTTACAGTGTAAATAGAAACCATATAAAATTATCTTAAATCACTTACAAATATTATCTGTGTAGTTTTTTTAAAAAAGAAAACTAGTTCATTCAGACCTTTTCTGCTGCAATGAGCCCAAGACTGATAAAACCAGAAACCTTTATCTTTCATTTTGTAAGAATTAATACATTAAAAAAAAAACAGTTTGAAAAATAGAAAGTCTGAAGATCTCTCTGTTGTTCCAGATATGTTGAATATTTGATCAGGAAAAAGGTTTGGTTACAGCTTATTGTCATTTACATGGACAATCAATAATACATTTTCATGTAAATATGAATCCTGATGCATCCTGGACTGCATCAAAAGAAGCATGACCAGCAGGTTGAGGGAGGTGGTTCTCCTCCTCTGTTCCACTTTTGTGAGATGCTACCTGGAGCACTGCGTCTAGCTCTGGAACCCTCAACATGTGAAGGACATGGACCTATTGGAGCAAGTCCAGAGGACTACAAAGACAGGCTGAGAGAGTTGGGGCTGTTCAGCCTGGAGAAGAGAAGGCTCCGGGGAGACCTTATAGCGGTCTTCCAGTACCTAAAGGGGGCTTATAAGAAAGACAGGGAGAAACTTTTTAGCAGGGTCTGTTGTGATAGAACAAGGGGTAATTATTTTAAACTAGAAGGAGGTAGATTTAGACTAGATGCAAGGAAGACATGTTTTACAATGAGAAAGGTGAAACATTGGAACAGGTTGCCCAGAGAGGTGCTGGATGCCCCATCCCTGGAAACATTCAAGGCCAGGTTGGATGGGGCTCTGAGTGACCTGATCTAGTTGGAGATGTCCCTTCTTCTTGCAGGGAGGCTGGACTAGATGACCTTTAAAGGTCCTTTCCAACCCAAACTATCTATGATTCTGTGATTCTATGACTTGTGATCCTATGGGGGACCCACTATGGAGCAGTCTCTTCCTGAAGGACTGCGTTCTGTGGAAGGGATCCAAGCTGCAGCAGTTCATGAAGAACTGCAGCCCATGGGAAAGACTCACATTGGAGATGTTCTTTTATATACAAATGTGTAAATACATTTTATGTTTGTTGATATGTGTAGGATTATTTATTCTTGTCCATAAAAATTTCAACAAAACCACATACAACAAATTTTGAACAGAACACAGGACACATGCCTTGAAGAGAAAACACACTTTCTTGCTTAAAATTAATCCATCTCACTAAATTTGAAAATTAAGTATACCACTGCTGTTGTAGTTATGCAGGCTATTTTTTAAATTAATATACATGAACCCATTTTAATTTATCTAGTGGAATCTGAGTAAGCTCAATTTGCAAGAGCCTTGCAAAAAAGGGAAGAAGTTAAATAAGAACAATTTGTCAATAATATGTCAGAGAAAGTCTATTTGTCATTCACGCTGAGAACAAACATCAGCTGTCACTGAAGGCAACTTCAATAGTTACAATCACAAGTTTGCCAAGTTAGTAATAGTTGTGAAAATCAAGCAACACTGAAAAGCCCAGGCTGGATGCCATTTGTTCTGGTGAATTCCCTAAAATCTGTAGGTTAGCTAGTCAAATTTCTAGTTCAGGACAATTACAAAACTGGAGTTTCATGTGAGAAAGAGAACTACAGAAAGCACAGTCGCACAAGTCTAGGACAAGTCATGGAGCAGGGCTAAGTACTGTACAGATGCTACTTCTGAGCTATTGCATGACTTAGCAAAGTCCTACTCATTCTTTTTCTCTCTCATTTTTATTTGTTTTCCCTCATATGTTAAGTCAGTGAGTTCCTAAATACAACCAAGGCCTCTAAGAAAGCTGTAAAAACATGTTTCATAATACAATAGCAGCCATAGACATTATTTATGCTCTATTAGAAAATAATAATAAGGATCTTAGTCAATGAAATGGGACCATTTGCCTGTGCATATCTGAGGTGTTCTGAACAAGCAGCTGAAGTTCCAGGCACCATTTGGTGGGGAGCAATGTTCAGAAGACATGAGCTGGGAGCAGTGAGCCAAGGACTTGAGGAAGTCATCGGGATGACTTCCTGACAACCACTTCTGTCTCAGTCTGAACAGGGTTGACTGAACAGGTTTGACTGAGCAGGGAACTCCTTGTGGAGCTCAAGAGCAAAAAGAAATTGTATGATCTCTGGAAGTGAGGTCAGGCTTTGCAGGAAGATTACAGAGCTGTGATTCATATATGCAAGGAGAAGACATGAAAGGCCAAAGCTCAATTAGAGTTGAAATTGCCCAGTGTTATATCAGACAACAAGAAGAGCTTTTTGAAGTACGTTAATAGTGAGAGGAGTCTAAAGAAAACATTAGACTGATACTTGCTGAAGATGGTCATCTGACTAATAGGGATGAAGAAAAAGCAGACATTAAATGTGTTCTTTGCATCAGTCTTTAATAATACTGATAGACCTTGGGCTGCTGGTCCCCTGAGTCAGAGGACCAGAAGTGTGGGAATAATGACTTTCCATTTGTGGACAGTGAAATTGTAAGGGAGCAGTTACATCAAATGAAAGTTCACAAGTCCATGCGGCCTGATGGGATTCATTCCAGAGTACTGAAGGAGCTAGCAAATGTTGTGACAGGACCCCTCTTGATCATCTGCCAAAGGTCATGGGAGCCTGGGGAGATCCCTGCTGACTGTAAGCTAGTCAATATAATTCCAATCTACAAAAAGGATGTGAGGGAAGACTCAGGGAACTAGACCTGTTAGTTTAAACTCAGTTCCTGGAAAAGTTATGGAGACGATTATCTGGGTACCGTTGAAAGGCATTTAAAAAATAACAATCATCAGGCACAGACAACATGAGTTCACAAAGGGAAAGTCCTGTTTAACTAATTTCATATCTTTCTGTGATAAGGTCATAGATCTAGTGGAGGAAGGGGAGGCAATGGATGTAGTTTTTCTGGATTTTAGTAAGGCTTTTGATCTTGTCCCTCGTAGCATCCTCCTGGATAAGTTGGCCAGCTGTGGGATGAGCAGGTTCATAGTGCGCTGGATGAAGAACTGGCTGAAGAGCAGAGGTCAAAGTGTTGTAATGAATGGGGCTCCATCTGGCAGGTGAACAGTCACCAGCTATGTTCCTCAGGGTTCAATTCTAGGGCCAGTTCTGTTCAATATATTTAACAATGATCTGCATGCAGGAGTTGAAGGCACCATTAGCAGGTTTGCTGACGATACCAAACTGGGAGGTGCTGTTGACTCTCTTGAGAGACAAGAGGCTTTGCAGAGAGACCTAGACAGATGGGAGCATTGGGCAATGATTAATGGGGTAAAATTTAGCAAGTTGAAGTGCCAGATTCTGCCCCTAGGGTGGCGTAATGCTGGACACAAGTATAAACTGGGAGAGGAGTGGCTGGAGAGCAGCTGTGCAGAAAGGGAACCGGGGGTGCTGATCGACAGCAGGCTTAATATGAGTCATTATTGTGCCCTGGCAGCCAAGGGGGAAAACTGCATCCTGTGGTGCATCAAACACAGTATAACCAGCTGGTTATACCATATGTACAAGAGGTGATCATCCCACTGTATTTAATGTTGATGCAGCCTCACCTGGAGTATTATATGCAGTTCTGGGTGCCACCATTTAAGAAGCATGTGAAGGTACCTGAATGCATCCAGATCAGGGCAGCAAAACTGGTGGAAGTGTTGGAAGGAATGTCCTATGAGGAGTGGCTAAGGACTTTGGACTTGCACAGTTTGGAGAAAAGGAGGCTGAGGAGTGACTTGCTTGTTCTCTACAGCTTCCTGAGGAAGGGAAGTGGAGAGGGAGATGCTGATGTCTTCTCCCCGGTATCCAGTGATAAGACTCGTGGGAATGGTTCAAAGCTGCACCAGGGCAGGTTTAGACTGGATATTAGGAAACATTTCTTTACCAAGAGGGTAGTCAAACACTTGAACAGGATTCCTAGAGAGGTAGTCGATGCTCCAAGCCTGTTAATGTGTAAAAGGCATTTGGACAATGCTCTTAATACCATGCTTTAACTTGGTCAACTCTGAACTGGTCAGACAGTTGGACCAGATGGTCATTGTAGGTCCCTTCCAACTGAAATAGTCTGCTCTATTCTAGTCTATTCTATTCTAACGTGCTAATATGGACTTCACATGTTGAGAGCCAATAAGCTGAGAATTAGGTCACACTATATCTTAGATGATCTTGGAATATGAAGAAATTTTAAAACCTCCTATGGAATAGAAAGCCTAAAAAAGAATAATTTTGGAAATAATTGTCCATGTTGACCAGATAATAAATATGTAAATATTTTCAAATGAAATTTATATTCTTTTTTGTTCCAGGCAGTAAAGATTATTAGAGGATATAGCTATCCACTCCACTGCAAAGACAAAGGAGCCTGGATACTGATGACAGATGGGATTTTCCAAGGGTATCCAGGGCTACCAGACCCTGTTGTCTTTGTTAGGGTTCCTGGAAGTGCTAAAAGTCCACTTCAAGTTACAGGTTTTGAAACACCTCAGCAGAGTATATAGAAACCCAGGTGTATTTCACAGTGATTGGACAGAAGTCTTCAATTCAAGATGTTTCTATGAGGTGTTTGGTTTCTACAAATCAGAACAGAATTCATAAATAGACTCTTGCCAGGAAATTTCCAGATAGTTACTATGGTAATTAGGCTCATAACTTGAGAGCACTTGATTATAAAGACTGTATTCCAATGTCTTTGAATTAAATTGAAAAAAAGAAAATGCTAGAGGAAAAGTTCAGTATTTCTTGGATATAGTTCTACATATACCTTCTATCTAATCCCTACTTTATAACCACAACTCCCTTTTTTTTTTTTGTGTGAAATCTTTTCACCTTGTGAACTGCTTACTGTGAAAAAGTTATAGAAAAAATTAATCCAATTTGCAAGGTGCATCATTCTGAAAGCTCACACAGTGAGAAGCACTTGCCATCATATGCTGCAAACTGTGTTTGAAATTAACCTTTTCATTTTAAGTGATATTATTGAACTTCTTGGAGAGGACCTATATTACTGATAAGTAGTACCTTTTACTTCAAAATTCAGTTGAAGATTCTAAAAGAAAGATAACTGATAATCTTGATAGTTTAATAATTGAAATGTAAAAAACATAATTTGTGTCTCTACGTTTTTTAAAACCTTGATCAGATTATTAGTTAAATTTTCTTTACTGGAACCTCTCTCCAGTCAGAATTGATCCTGAAGTTTATCCTGTCAGAGACAGCACAGAGTATAAAGCAGCACAGATCTGATTAAGTATGGTTATTTTCAAACATTAAAACTACAGTAAAATAAGAATTGAATTACAAGCAGAAAAATTAAGCAAATTCAATATGAAAATTTTAGAAATTGTATCACTGACATGAAAGGTCATTAAAGTGCCCCCTGCCCAAACAAATGAAATTATTTTTTCTTATACAATGATACAAGCAGATAAATATATTTCAAATTAGCTCAGGATAATATTAAGTTAATCAAGGTAGATTTTTCTTAATTAGGTTTCCTATTTTTTATAAGATTAATCTGAAAGCAGTTCCTTCATAACAGAAAAACAAGTATAGATTCTGAAGCTCTGACTGCTTACCAAACAATGATGAATCACAGTCACTTTTCAGGGACAGAGGATAATATTAATTTGCCCCAGAGCAATAAGTATTAATATCAATTAATATCTTTAGAAATCTATGCTTTGACTTTGAATAGCCTTGATGTTTGGTCTACTGGTGAAATATTAGAAGCTGTAGCATGTGAATTGCATAGTTGGAAAAAAGAGTTCACAAAGTAGACCCACAGGATTTTTTTTTAAAAAAGAAAATTAGTGATTACATTTTTACTCATGTCTTATACACTTTACTACACCTACAGTAAACAACTTCCTCTTTCAAATGCCACAGGAAACTCAAGCGATGCTGCAGAAAATATACACATATGTGTATAAAAGCAGCAGTATCTAGCCTACAGTGTCTAAAATTCCAGGTGAAATAGAAGTTGCCTTTGATTCAGAGCAGGTCAGAAACATTTAGTCCTACATTTTCTTGAAATACACTAAACTGAAATTGCCTTCATTACATGCTTCTATAGCAGTTTTAATTAGAAAATTGATTCCACATCTAAAGTGCTTATGCTTTATCCAAGATATGGAAGGCCAGGACAGCTGCAAACATTCCAGAAAGCCCAGAGATCATCCTCAAACAGCTTAATCTCTGTACAAAAGGCTGAGACTCTCAGAACAGAGAGAGGATTTTGTAATATATATACAAGAGAACAAATGAGAGAAGGGCCACTCGGAAACTATGAACAATTTCATTTTGCTCTCAGGTGTACTTTTCACACTCTGCTCTAAACATGACCAGAAACTCAAAGAAGTAGCAGCTAGCTTTGTTTCAAAGTTAGTTTCCCTGTGTATTTTCCAGCTGCTATTTGGACTTCATATCCACTTGAGGAAAGCTCCAGGCCAACAGACATTTTAATAGTCCAGTGAATACTTACTTTACTTGTGGGGTGCACATGCAAATTCAATTCAGTTTAGAGTCATTGAATCTAAATAAAGAAAACACAGTAGGAAACATTCCTGGTATCTAAAACCAGCTATGCAAGTATAAAATCAAACAGTCCACTTGCTCATCCTGACTTACAGTTTTTCTCATAAAAAAAATGTGGAAAATAATTTTAAATTTTAAAGTTCTGTGTCATTAGGGTATGGCAAGGACAGGGAACAGTCTTCTCCATCCACATGGAAAATCAATTTATTTGCTATAGTGTTAACCTCACAGCTTTTTGTTCAATCTGTAGGTAAGGCGAAGGTATTAAATAAAGACCTGCTTTGGGAAGAGTGATGCTTTTTTTTCAGTTCATAAGAGTCCAATTTGACTGACTCACTCTGCTATATGAAATATTGGTAAGATACTCGTCCCTGGACAATCCATAAAAATAAAGGCAGTATCTTACCGAAGGACTGCATAATTCTGGCCTGCATAGCAATATGTGTAATTAATCAGACTGTTTTGAAGTGCTTGGAGTGACAAATACGAGCAGGTGGAGAGGCTTGATTTATTTGGTGGATAGGCAGATTTAGGGAAGCTGAGACAGGGAGAAAGCAGAAATACTTAAGTAGAGTTTTACAGAAATAGAAGAACCGTAAAGGTCTTGGAATTTAGCATTTTAGTACAAAATATATGCAACAATATGTGCAAAAATATGTGTATTTTCATGATTTTTACATAATTTATAATGACTAGTGAATTTCTAATATTCTAATTATAAAGTTGACAGGTAGTTCAGGAGAACTGCTCAAAAGTTTGTTTTAAAATTGTATTTAAGCTATGGATTCTGAGAAGAAGACAAAGATGGTTAACTGCCTTCATTACCATGACTTGTTCATGCTGTGAACATGTGAACGAGTCTCCAAATGTGGTACTGCTTATACTGCATAATTTGGTTTTTGGTCCATATAATAGTCTTGTAATTTTCTTTGCTTCACAAGGAACATTTTCTAAATAATGTCTCTTACTTTTCTTTGAAGATGTGAAAGATAATGAAAATTATGGAAATACTTTTCACTGTTTAAGTACAAAAAACCCTTTAAAAACTACAAAAACGAAAGCAAGAGTGGACATAAATCCCATAAGAATAGTCCTGTCTTCTAAAAGCTCTTCTCATAAATACTATGCGCTGCTGCATATTGGTATATATTCCTTAAGAGTTAGAATTAGTTTTGCATATATTAAATGCATTCAATATTATTTAATATAAAAATATTTTATAGGCAACTTCAGCAGAAATGAAATCCTGGGGATTGATAACAGGCATGCAACCTTCTTAATGGAATAAATAATATTTTTAATACAAAGAATTATTTTAAGTACTAATTCTTTGATTGCATTTGACAACAGCACTATATGTCATACAGTATAAGTAACAGTTTGGTTGACAATGATAAGGGGGAGAGAGAGAAAGAGAGGAAGAGAAAGCAATAAAGCACAAGAGCATGATTCTTAATAGTGACAATATATAGCAACAGTAAGGACAGCTTGACATCAAAGTGTTCCTTTTTTAATGCTTTGATATTTACTTTCAGGTACTTACTTCATTTATTAATGGGTAGCAGTGCATTTGATATTCTTCTCATAATAAAATTTGTTTCCAGATTTATATCTCAGTTAGGATGGCTATACTAATTTGAAAAACAAAACAAAACAAAACAAAAAAAAAACCAAACCAAAACAAAAACAAAAACAACAAAAAAGATGAAGAGAAGTGGAAAGATAAAGCCTAGATAAAAAGTAATTTAGAAAAAAAAATACAGTATACTTTAAGGCACACTGTTCTCCCTGTTTTTACAATTTATTTCCTACAAGCTGAGTCTAAACAAGGTGAATAAACGTGTCCTTCCTGCTGCTCTGCCTATCTATGAATGTCTTGAGATCAGGACATGTGTGTCACTGCTTACTCTGAACAGTTTGACATAAAACTGCTGTCACTTCCTGAGCTCCTTCCCCTGCAGAATGCTCCTGGATCTCTCCCAGTATTCTTTCAGAAGTAAATTGTACAAAGCTTTTGAAGAGTTTGACATTCTTCAGCTACATTAGGAATATAAACTGAAAAGCCAGCAACGCCTTCATACTCAACTACTTTTAGCAGCCTTCAAAGTTAACACACTTTTAGGAGTTATTCTGATGAACTTCATTGTCATTATCAATATGAATTTTTAATTATCATGCCTCTTGCTTCTTTGTTTTTCACTTAAAAATAATTTAATGAGAAACAAGGGCACAAGACCCAAAATATCTATTAAATACGCTAATATATATATTAACAGTCATAGAATCATAGAACCCATAGTTTGGTTTGGAAGGGACCTCAAAGATCATCTAGTTCTAACCCTCCTCCCATGGGCACGGACTCCTTCCACTAGACCATGATGCTCAAGATGCATCCAACCTGGCCTTGAACACTTCCAGGGATGGGGCATCCACAACTTATCTGGGCAAGTTTTTCCAGTGCCTCACCGCCCTCACAATAAAGAATTTCTTTCTTATGTCTAATCTAAACCTAGCCTCTTGCAGTTGAAAGCCATTACCTCTTGTCCTATCACCACATGCCTTTGTCAAAAGTCCCTCTACGGGTTTCCTGTAGGCCTCATTTAGGTACAGAAGGCTGCTATAAGGCCTTCACAGGGCCTTCTCTTCTCCAGGCTGCACAGCCCCAAATCTCTCTGTCCTCATAGGAGAGGTGCCTCAGCCCTCTGATCTTCATGGCCCTCCTCTGGATCACTCCAACAGGTCCATCTCCTTCTTGTACTGGGAATCCCAGAGCTGGACACAGCATTCCAGGTGGGGTCTCACCAGAGCGAAGTAGAGGGGAAGAATCATCTCCCTCAGCCTGCTAGTCATGCTTCTTTTGATGCAGGCCAGGATGCAGTTGGCTTTCAAGGCTACAGGTTCACATTGCCGGCTCATGTTGAGCTTCTCATCTACCAGCACACCCAAGTACTTCTCCACAAGGCTGCTCTCAATCCGTTCTCCACCCAGCCAGCTTGGAATTGCCCCGACCCATGTGCAGGACCTTGCACTTGGCCTGGTTGAACTTCATGAGTTTTGCATGGGCCCACCTTTCAAGCCTGTCTAGGTCCCTCTGGATGGCATCCCTTCCCTCCTGTGTATGGACTGCACCACACAGCTTGGTGGTGTTGGATAACTTGCTGAGGATGCATTCAATCCCACTGTCCATGTCACTGACAGACGTTAAACAGCATTCATAGTTCCACCAATCTCATTTTTTTCCCTTTCCTTGATCTCTTCTTCCCAGTGACAACTAAGGAAGTTCCCATTGCAGCTCCTCTGATTGTTAGGATATGTCATTGGGAAAGCAGGGGAGGCTTAGAGGATGTCTAGAGTTCAGTACCTGCAGGTCCTTGCTTTGTTGCCTGTCTCCAGCAGAGTCTCTCCAAATCAAGGCTCAGGACTGATTCTTGGGGCAGTTTATTCCAGAATCTGCTCCGAAGAAGCAAAACTCATAAGACTGAACCAGTTTTGACTCTTTCAACCCTACATAGTCTTCTCTGACTGTACCAGAAGACTGTGCTCTCAAACGTTGCCACATGGCTTCATATTGTATTCTAAGGTATGTAATATATATTTCCGATTTCAAGCTCTTGTGCTGCATTTGGACTACAATATTTTGTTGAGCTAGAATTCAGCTTTTGTTCCTTTTAGACACATTGAACTGAAAAATAGCTCCTATACATGGAGTTCAAGAAAATACAGCCAAGTGCTGTGGAAGCAGCCAGTCTGTTTTACATGGATCTAGGCCCACTCAGAGTGTATACAAGCCAATCCATGGTATACATGAGAGTCCCAGAGCTGGAGCTGGAGAAGAGGAGGCAGAAGGCCTCAGCACCGGAGTTAAACCAGTGACACCCAGATCAGCCCTTGCACTTCTGGGTTAGCGCTTAGGTGGGGCATCCCCCTGTTGAGGGCAGATATCATATTTACTAGGCTACGAGGTGTGTCCTGCCACTGATTGACAGGTGAAATTTCATTCAATTTATCTTTATAATTAGAATTCTGAATGATCATCTTAGACAGTCATCTTTTTTGAAAATGTTAGAGATGCCTACATGTAAGCTTAGGAACCTAGTTCTGTACTTTTGTTATGGTAGTAGAACATCAAATTAATAAAAGCAAGCTTGTTTTCACAGACCCTTTCTCTGAATCAATCCTTACACTTTTAAAATAGGAAGAGACAATTTTTCTATTTTTATTAAATGGAAATTCTCCTACCTCCTGAATTGAGTAGTACACATGAATGTGGTAAATATATAATGAAAATTTTGGCACTTTTTTTTTTCTCATTTATTATAATCCATGGATTTGGGAAGTATGAGCTCTAGAAAACTAATTAAATCTAGGTGAGAAATATATAAGACCCATAGTGCACTGCTGAACAAAAGTCTTAGCAAACCAAAGTTGGTAAAAAATAATCTAAACATCCTCATACTGATAGATTTTGAATTTAAAGTATGCTCTGAGGGACAGGAATAATAATAATTAATGCTTTGCACTTACACATGATCTATTATCCAAAGATCTTGAGTGCTGCACGTTATTATCTCATTAAACCTTACAACACCCCTGTGAGGGAGGAAAGTACTTTATTATAGATATTTTACAGATGAGTAAACTGAGGTATTCAATTAGGAAAAAACATGGAAGCTCAGTAGCAATATTATGCCGTATTGCCACAGCAGTTAAAAAGCAAATGCCACGATTTTGCCCATTAAGGAAGAACAGAAACAAATAAAAAATTGATTAAAGCTGTTCTTCTAAAAAGAGGACAGGCCTTCATTTAAAGCACCAATTTGAATTTAATAGCTTAAAATAGCACTTTAGAAGGACTGTTTAAGATGGAAAAGACAGAGGAAAGGTTGCCCAGAGAAGTTAAAGGTGTTCTGTTTTTAGAGATCTTCAAGAATTTACTGCAGAACTTTTTGAACAATTTGAATATAGCTCTGTTTTTAGAATAAGTTAGAGAAGATGATCTACAGAAGGACATTTCAGATCAAATCTTTCTGTGATTTTTTATAACTAGTTTACACTTCAGATATTGAACTCCCAACTACATAACAATTTTTAATAAAAATCCTCCATCATGGACATTTGCAATCTACAAAATATTAAATAAATAACCTATCAAAATTTTCACTACAAAGAGAGAATAAATCCCAGAATTTTTTAAAAGTCAATCAATAATTATGCTATACTTTAATTTGCAAAGTTAACAGATGCTACTGTAAAAAGTAGAAGTAAACACACACAAACAGAAAACCACAGACGTATGACATATTAACTCATTCACACATATCTGCAGAACTGTGTTCTTTCTATTTTAACTGAGTTTTGATAGCTCACCGAAGACTATTACACTTAACCATGTCATTTCATGGTTTTCCTATCTGTATCAGTTAGAAAACAAGTCTTATAATTTAAAACATTACACTTAACCTTAGATTTTTTTTCTTTTTAACTTATTTCGTTTTGTTAGACCTTCCATTTGCCTGCTTTTTAAACATATAGCAGCTTCCTTAAAAATTGTATACTTAGAACTTTTAAAGTGAAGACTCTTTTTTTTTTCCACAATAAAAATGTCAATTGTCTTCATAGATTTTCATAAAATGTAATGACAGCTCTCAGATGGTATACCTGACAGGGAAAATAGCTAAGAACCTTTAAAAATTTTAATTTTCCTTTTTTTTTCTTCCTCAACAATCAAAGAAGCAGAAGAATGAAAATAATTTTCCTGCTAATTGGGCCATTTTCCATTTGGCAAACATTTAGTGTCCACTTAGCAACATCAAGAACTTCTGTGTATTACTGATACAAAACTACATATGTGAGGAGAACAGTTTGATTATTGTTTTTTTTTAGAACAATAGTTCTAAAAATTATGAGTAAAGTATGTTATGTGTAGAGTTTAGAGACAGAAGGGAATTCAACCTGGTCTGACTTTCTGTAGACAAAAGGGTATTACAGTTCACTTGGTCCATCTAGAAAGACGTAGCCCGATTTACAGCTACAGAGCTAGAGAATACACAGGTTCATTGAGGAATACACAGGTTCATTGAGGACTTTCTTATATCTTTATCACTAAAGAGACCATTGCCGCCTGTTTTCTACATCATAGAAGTTTTCTTGGGAGCTATGACACAACCTTCCATTAATTTTTCTGGTATACTGAACTTTTCCATCTTGCACTATAAACTGTTTAATCAATTTTAGACATCCAGCATTGTCTACAACTTTCCATCAGACTTTTTAAAATAATTAGACGGTGTGCTATCCTGTCAGTGTCTCCAGGGTGAGGGAAACTGAATGTCCATACTAAACAGGCAAGACTTATCTTGTCTAGGCTAGTAGACATATTTCCAGTAGACTGGAGAACTTCATTACAATATGGCTATGCAATGTAGACACAGTCTCAATAACTTCCTTTAACAGTGCTAAATCCATCGTTAGCATTGGCTACTGGAATTATGTAAGTTTTTATATGACTGCATAGTTTTAGCCTGTCTCCTTTAATTATAGAGAATAAATAAGGTGAAAGAAGTTACCATTGTTGTAAATTTGAAGTTTTCAAGCAGATGGACCAACATTTGTAACAGTAACATGAGTTACAGTTTCTTTTTAAGAATTAAAAATAGATCATTGGATCACACATAAAAAAAATATATCCTAAAGTTAAATTTCTCAAATATATTTGCCTGGATAGAACTATGAGAACTGGGCTTCTAATTACTTACATGCTTTTGACAATGGCCTTTTCATAAATCTAGAGATTAATCTGTTTATAAAGTACTCATGGTAAAGAGAACTTCACCTCTGAGAGGATAGATTGCTCTATTGGAATTATTGTTACCACAAGTGTTTAGACCATAATTCCACAAATGTCACTCTCCCCCTCCTAAAAAAAAAAAAAAAAAAAGAGGGAAAAAGACCTAGTTTCCAAATAATCTGTATAGGAAGAGAAGAAATAAGAAATCTTATTAATTCTGAAGAAAATTTCTCTTACAAGAGAAAATGGATATCTTGAGTTTCTGGTACTTTTCTAGTACTGCTTTTAATATGTGTGTAGGTTTAATGCTGATGTTTCTTCCCAAAGTACTAAGAGTAAATGAATACAAGTAACAAAGGGAAATACAGGGTAGTGAAATTAATATAAAATTAGGATTCAGAGACTTCATAAATAAGCTAAAAGGTCTTATGAAAACATAAAGCATTTCAAGTGTCAAATTTTAAAATGGTTACTTAAATGAAATAATTTTGTTTTCCTTTCTCCCTTTAATCTGGGCTTCTTTTTCTTAAAATTTTCCTCACATACAGGTCAAACCTGGTTTGTGCACGTAAAGACTAGGACCATTTCATAGACAGTAAAACTTCAGTTTCCTTTCAGGCATCTAATATATAAAGGTTTTATTTTTAACAATTTTATTTTTAAAAGTGTCACTGATAGCGGACTATACTCTCATCATTAATTTATTGTGTATCTCCATATGAAATTATAGACATACCCTCTTCTGACTCAAACTAGAATATGCAGATTTTTAATGTGATGAAGTGATTATTTTTTATCTTTTCTATTAAAATCTAACTTGAAGCTTTTAAATATTGGGGAACTTCCCAAAGGTGCATGCAACAACAGGAACAGTAGGAGAAAAACTGCCCCTCCTGAGGCACCAAATTCAAGATAAACCAGATATTTTACATCTTAGAATCATAGAATGGTTAGGGTTGGAAGGGACCTTCAAAGGTCATCTGGAAACTAAACAGTAAAGATCTAAACATCTTTACTGTTTAGTTTCTGACAGAACAATGAAGTAATACTTCTCAAGTAAATTACAATTCATAAAATAAACCCGCAGTATTGGAAATTTAGATGTACGGCTTTCTATACTTTGGATTGTAATGCCTAATAGTTATCAGAAATACTTTGAATTGTTTAGAATGTTTCTTTCATATATATTTTTAGCTAGTCATGTGTTCTCACAGGTAACCCCAGCCCTCCAGCTCTGACCACGACCTCTACAGGTTATGAGATCACTGCTGGATGAGATCAATGTCCTTCTGTAATGCTCTTTGTTCCTATTCTTCTTGCTATTCTTTCTAGGACGACTTTATTAAACTGTATAAGGAGAAATCTACATTGCATCCACAGTAAAAAAAAAAAAAAAAAAACCAAACAGAAACCCAACAAATTTTATAAAATCAACTTTCTTTTAAATGAGTTTTGACAGTGCAGTAAAGAAAAGAGGAAAAGGCTGTTGTGACAGGGAGGTCAGCCTCATGTGCCATGAGATGTATTCACTCTCTATTTTCAATTACAAATGTCACGTATATTGAAACTAGTGAATCTTTGCATTACATTTTAGAGATCCAATTCTACTGAGCTCTAAGAGCTCAGACTAGCTTGCTGTTGACTTTGGATAATCTGTTTTTTACTGAAATAAGGTTTTGGTTAATGATGGTATGAGTAGAATAAAGAATAAAAGGTAGTTTAATTTCCTATTCTTCTTTTTCATTGTTTGATGTACGGTAATTTTATTTTCTTGAAACATTTACTTTTCTTAAATAAGTTATGGCTTGATCTAAACTCCTCTGAAAACATAGCCCTTGCATTAGAACAAAAGGAAGGTAAGTCAAATTCCATTTAATTTAATAACAATCAAAATAATAGAGGTCATTGTATGCAATTTCAGCTCCCTGGTATGATTGAAGAGAGGCTTAGAGGCTTAAGGTACTTTCCAGGAAATTATATAGCAAGACCAAATCTATCATATAGACTTGACACTACAAGAGATGAAAATGTTTAGAGGTAGATAATGTAGTTTTTTACAAATCTTGGAAGAACCTCTCTCATTTCTATAAAAGGTTGATTTACTGATGTTTGGCATAATCATAATCATAAATCTAATTTTATCACTTTTAGCCTGGGATATTTGACCTTGTTCTGAAACATCTAGATCTTAATATGTAAAGATGCAGTGAGTCATGCCAGCTAATAAAATTAAGAGTTTTATTACTAAAAATTACCCTTATAGGCAAAAATCCCAGGAACTGTTATTAATAACGCTTTACTCATACTAAAAAGACTTCTTTACTATATAAACCATCCTGCCAAAACAAAAAAAGGTTAATTATGGAGGTAGCTTATAACTGAGATGAATAATGACAACCACATAATAGGTTCACACTAAAAAGAAAATAAAATGTCTACTGAGCAGAGAGAGCAAAAGAGACAAAGCAGTGTTGCAAAAAGATTATGTTGAAAAGAGCATTTGACATTTGTAAAAACTTGATAGTTTTGCCTCTTAAGCAGACTTTGGTCCTTTTGCACATAATACTATGATATTTTATCTGACCGTAGCCTTTTCTTTATTAGTTATCTTTTCTTGACTGACCAGGCATGAAACAGAGCTAAATGCCACATCCATTTAATAAATTTATGTTTGGCATACAATAAAAAAAAAATCATCTAAATTCCTACTTTTGAGGCAGTGGTAATTAAAAATCTTTTATGATCTGTTGTTTTATCTCATAACTCAATTCTTCCACAATCCATATGCAATCAGATGAGCTTACTAATTAGAATCATAGAATCATAGAATTGTTTATGTTGAAAAAGACCTTGAAGATCATCAAGTCCAACTGTTAACCTAACACTGCCAAGTCCACCACTAAACCATGTCCCTAAGCTCCACATCTACACATCTTTTAAATACCGCCAGGGATGGTGACTCAACCACATCGCTGGGCAGCCTGTTCCAATACCTGATAACCCTTTCAGTGAATAAATTTTTCCTAATATGCAATCTAAACTTCCCCTGGCACAACTTGAGGCCGTTTCCTCTCATCCTATCACTTGTTACTTGTGAGAAGAGATCGACGCCTACTTTGCTACAACTTCCTTTCATGTAGTTATAGAGAGCGATAAGGTCTCCCCTCAGCCTTTTTTTTCTCCAGACTAAACAACCCCACTTCCATCAAGTCACTTCTCATAAGACATGTGCTCTAGACCCTTCACCAGCTACATTGCCCTTCTCTGGATACGCTCCAGCAACTCAATGTCCTTCTTGTAGTGAGAGGCCCAAAACTGAACACAGTATTGGAGGTGTGGCCTCACCAGTGCTGAGAACAGGGGGACAATCACTCCCCTACTCCTGCTGGCCACACTATTTCTGATACAAGCCAGGATGCTATTGGCCCCTCTGAATACTGGCACAAAAGCAACTTTTAAACTTTTGTAGGTTGCTATGAATCCATTTTAAAAATACATTTTATATACTTAACTTTACAAAACCTTTCCAATATTTGAAATTCATACTTCAAATTATATAGAATTCAGTAAAATGTTTGCTGCTGTCTCTAACACTGCACATTTACTTTATCAACTAAAGTAATACTGTTTTGTTTAAGTGAATGGAAATCTTAGTTTTACTTTTTTCTTTTTACCATATTTATTTGAAACTAAAAAAAATGCTTTTCATACTTTACAACGGAGTAAATGTTACATGGGGACATATGATCATGATTTAAATTAGCAAGATACTGAACTCTTACTGAACTGTAGAATTTCAATGCCTCAATGGCAAAGAGCTTTTTTTAATATCTGGAGACTGCACTGGCTTATTGGAAGCTGAAAAGTCAAGCCAAACTAAAAGACCACTCTATTTCTTCTGAAATCAAATTGGCATATTTTATTCTTGAATCTTTAGCTTTTAAAAGTCATATTCTGTACTATAATTAAAGACAACTGTGAAACAGAGGTACTGCAGGATGTTGTTGACTATTTCCATTCTATCCTTGATTCAGTGTGACGATTTGTGTTTATCTTCAAAATGTTGATGCTTTCCTCCAAGCACTACAGATCTTTGGAAAGTCATCTGCCACACAGTTCAATGGATGACCTTGACATTAAACATCCAAAGTGAAATACTGGAGTTCCCATACCAGGATTTGGGGTGACACTGGTACTGTGAAACAGCAAAAATCATATGCTGAATGGGGAATCACCTGAAGCTGGCTGATAAGAAATATCCCCAGATAACCATGCCTTGAATCCACTTCATCTCTAGCTATCTATCTATCTCCCTTCTTTTCAAGAGTAAAGCCTGGAATCTTTTACTGAGAATCAATATCTCTACTTATTTTCTTTCAGTTTTAAGTGATAAGACCCAAGAGATTGACAAGTATGTGTCAGGACCTGGAGGGTGCCAACAGACCTTTGTGGGACTGCCCAGCCTCTCTACAGCTTCCTCTGTCCCCTTCCCATGGGCCCAAGAGCCCCATTTAATCCCAGTCTCTGTTGCAATGATGCTATAGGAGAGTCGGTCTCCAGCTGTGTCTCTGCCTTATCTTTTGGCTGGACTTCAGCCCTACTCTGAAGGTAGATGGACCCTTCAGACTCACTTTGTAGCCTTGTCTCCAGTCTTGCCTCTGGCCCTGTTTCCTTTTGCTCCTGGCTGAACTTTGTTGATGAACCCTGGACCTCATTCATTGCTCTCTGTGTCTGAGTTGCTCCCTGCTACCAGCCCCTTGCTCTGCCTGGCATGTTCAGCCTCTACTCCTGGAGCACTGTTTTTGCTGGGGTCATCCTCACTGCTCTCTGGCAGAGTGTTACTGTTACTTTACAGCTTTATGACTTGATTCCTAACCAATGATATGAAAAAAAAATTGATTCAGAGAGTTTCAGACCCTGAAATTATTTGCACTGACATCTTCTATTACCAGGAGAGTGTCCTAGCCTTGAGGTCATCAGATATCTTTGCGAAAGATTCAACCTTCACTTTTTCTCTCCATCAGTGAAGAAAGCGTACATAAACTGGGCAAAGAAAATGTGGAGATAGAGATAAAAATGTATGACTTTTGAGTCTAATGGTTAAAAAACTCATTAAAGAGAACATTAACAGTTTTGACAAGATTTGCATCTTTGCAGGAAATCTGTGAAAGAGGACCTCTCTGATGTGTGTGATCTAACCACAAGGCTACAAAAGCAATCTTCACTTTGTTTCTCAGGCTATGCAATCTCTAGGCAGAAGGCTTTGGAACTGTATTTTGAGTTTCATGTGCCCCTATTCTGGCTGAGTCTTGCACTAAGCTTATTACAGAATTTAAGCCTTAAGCCATTTCCGTATATGGACAATACTTGACATCTATCTCCCAGTGATGTCATAAGTTTTAAGTAATAAAGGATTGGAATTATAATGAATGCAAAAGGTTGTTTTGCACACTTACTAAACACTCAAGGTGGATCAATTTTAAGACCAGAGCTTAAAGGTTTTCTCTTGGCTAAAGACATTTGAAGTCCTCTAGGTAAGCCTCTTGCCAGTTTGCACCTACAATGAGCATTCCAAATGCTACCTGCCATTGTGTACTTCAATGTAAGAGGTTAATAAAAACATACTTGTTTTAACATGCAGTATAAATTGCCTCCTCTTCCAACAGGTCAGCCGTTACATGTATATGGTATAAAAAGTTCAAAACAGGTTACAGTATAGCTGTATCAATAAATTTTTGGAGGTTCTTAATGCCATATAGTGATTTTGAATTGTTTTCTGTGCACTTATATGTGAACTATAATGATCTGAGAACTCTGTACCAGTAAACTCACAGAAAGCTGAGAAGACATACATTACAAAGCCAGATAGAGTGAAAGTGAGAAAAAGAGCATGAGTGCTAATGCCACTGCTTTTATAAAGTATTTGGTTCAGAACAGTGGATGTGTTAGTATTTGCTGATACACTGATAAGCATGAGGTACTCACAAGTCAAGGAGCAGAGCAAAATATATCTGTATCTGCCATTCATGCATACACAGCCATATAAGTGCAATAATTTCTTTTTTCAATGCATAGGAAAAATTAAAGATTTATGGAGAAAGGTGCTCCATTTCTCAAAAAAAAAATTCCCTGTGAAATTATAAATCATGCAATATGAATATCTGCAGATAGAGAAGTGTGAAATAAAAATTACCAAACACAGACACTAGCTCTAAGCAACATCAGCTAGCAAATCATCCACCTAAGATGCAGTGGTAAGGACATCATTTCAAGCTACATTGAATACTGCATGGTATAATGCAAGCCATTTTGAAATATAATTAGATGCATAATTTCCTACAGAGACTGCATGAGAAGCCCAATCAAACTAAATTTGTCATTTTACTGACACGTTTTTGCTATCCTTAATGTCAATTTGCTGGGATATTTTCCTCCCACTGTGTTGTTATTTTTGGTGAGGAAGAGTGCCACAGAGCCCTGAGGTATATTTTGCACAAATCAATATATCAGAATGACAGCTATGAAATTCATTTACAAAAAAAAGACTACATAAAGTTTGAAGAAGAGATGGTAGTGGGCAGACCCATAAATTCGTGTATGTAAGACTGTCTCTCGCTTTCCTCATTTGTCTTACATATGTTTTAGTTTATAACAAAGGCAGAAATTTTATGAGTTACAGATGATTGAAATGTTTGTAATCCCATATTAGTGATGTCAGAACTGAAAAGGTCAAATAAACAGCACAGTTTCATTATGGCCTTATGAAATATAACAGCAAAAAAAAGATTCTTCTGTCTGACTTCCAATTCCTGTGTGTTAATACATTTTCCTAGTAGACTTTATTGTAAAATCTGGGACCAAATAGTGTAAAAATGGCAAAATTCAAATAAGTCAACATTGGTTTAAAGAAAATCAATATAACTTCTTCTCGCCCGATTTTACATATGCACACACACACACAAAATCATAGAATTTTCCTCAAAATATGTTCGTCTTGTTTGTGGTGATAAATATGTGTATTTTACAGTAAGCATAGTTAATTAATTACAATATTAATTGTATTTATTAGAGCTTTCGATAACTACAGATTAAAACTTCCACATAAGTAAGCCTGCACATGTGGGCTGAATGTCGTTTATCTGTGTCCTATTTTCTCCAAAATATAATGTTCAATGATCATTTTCTCAAGTTTGTTTTTCTTTTTACAGGTACAACCACAAAATTATGTTATTGTTGAGTTTTAATGGGTTTCGTTGTTGGATATCTGACTTGTCTGAGTGACACAACGATGTCTACTGCTCAAAGCTCTGTCTTTCTCTGTAAGCGAGAATCAGAAAGCCTGTAGCTATCAGAGCATCATGCAGCAAACTATGAAAACAAGTCAGTAGGAAATAGGAAAGTGATTTCTCTTCAGATTTAAAGGCACCTGTGTTGAACTGAGATGTGCAGACCAGAATGTGCAAGACAAATACTGAAGTCATCCCCTCTTTTAAAGTGAAGTATATATTATATGTATGCATTATACAGTTCTGTAATGGAGCACTCATGGGGCAAGTTGGAGATCTAGTGTCACGTCTCTTCTCTACTAAAGATGTGTAAACATCACTGCTGCAGTAGCAAGTCCTATACAACAGGGTGTTTGTATTCTGAGGTCCCTGTACCCAGCTTCATTCTGGGAATAAGCAGCAACAAATGCAATATTTGGGAAAGAAAAATGGAAACTACAGCCTTGTGGCTGACAGTTCACACAGAGTTTTGACTATACCTGTTCTAGCTCAGACCTGTTTCAAGTAGAGTACAGAAACAGTCATGGGAACAAGGGCTGAAGTCAAGTTCATACTCTCAGTGGGAATATGACAGTGTTAGGCTATTGAGGAGCACAAACTTTGTTGCATATTTTTTTTCTCACACCTGTAAACCCTGAACCCTCACTGTGCAGTAGTCTGCTTACCTCAGAAAGGGTTTATATGTCTTGCCCAAATCATATGCTAGTCCAATAAGTAAGGCTTGGCATTGTTCTCAGTGGAGGGAGACGTAAGCTGAGTAGGAAAACAAAACTTTGTATGCTTCTTCCTGTATGATTGTTCTACTAAACAGTAGTGTTACAGAAGAAAAATGTACTATTGCTCTATTTTTTATTAAATGACAATGGAAGATGCCAGTTTTGTTTGTTCAATGTAGATTTTCAGTCCTCATTCATCAAAATTATATCCTTTCTTTGCATATCTCCAACTCTGCTGTCAAATTAATAAATGCCTATGGACATTAACGCAACTGAAATGCTAAGCTTAGGCTTGACTTAGAAATCTATGGCTTAGTCTTTCTGATAGGAACAAGAATGTTTGGTGGAACATATATCTGCTTAATAGAATGATAAGAAGGCTATTTGTACAATAATATTTTTACCAATATAAAGACTGCACTGCTGAAACATGTTTTTTATTAATTTATTTCTTGCTATTAATTTCTGCATCAACCAATACCAAGTACACAAACACATAAAAACTCCATTAAAAGAATATATTTTCACCACTCAGAGCTATGGTTTTATACAGTAAATGCTGAGATATATAGTACAGTGATTCCCTCAATAAATCACTAGACATATTCTATTCCAAAACTGGCAGCAGTTGTTGTTTCTTTATTCTTTTTGCCTTTGTTTATAGGCTTTGCTTCTAGATGTGTCACATTCCTGTCAGAGACACTCTGTACTACTTCTACTTCAACTGATGCACTGTGCTACTTTTCTACTACAGAATGTGTTAAATTGCAATCATTCATCTAGTACTGCATTCTCAGTTTCTGCTACCTAACTATGTCTTAATTATACCCAGCAAATGGTCAACTATACAGTATGGCTCCTTATCACCAGACGCACAGAAGCAGAGTATCTTTGTACTTATATTGTTCTCTTCTAACATCCCTCATAGGCCTGATTTGAAATGGTTCTCTACAGGGAGCCTAGAGAGATGCTTATGTAATTGTTTGGAATTTGAATGTGAAAAAATGCTAATAGGTTCATGGAGGCTGTTCACAAAATTATTGTACTTCTTATTACAGGATTCAGCATCCATTACAAGATGAATGCATCCTGACCTAGTTTGCTATACGGAGTTTTCAAAGCAAAGATTTTTACATAACTGTAACTTCATTTAGGACATACTGATCCAGATTCTCAAGACTGTATAAAGGAATTTATAGAACTTACTTCTAGGAAAAGACCTGGCATACTGTGGTTAATTTTATGTACATTTCAATAAATCAGTTGAGTATCATATGACTGAATAAAGTATAGGCTGAAGGGGCTGTGTGATGGCAGAACCACTTGCCCCATTCTGTGCTTGGGAGTGAATGCCTTTTGATGAGGCAAGGGAGGTACATTCTATAAAAAACCACAGGTGTAGCACTAAGATATATTCTGTAGTTTAATTTTCCTGTATGCAGAATAGGCACTATAAGTATGAACACAAATATCCAGTTCCTGAAAAATTACTGTATGCAGTGAGATTAAAGCATACACAATGTTTTCCTGCTGCAGCAGAGAACTGGGCAACTATATTGACCATTACACTATTAATAAAGATTATTATTATAATATTAGAAAACTATAAAGAAAATAAAACCTACCATTTTATTTTGTGTGCAATTCCATGTGATAGGCACCTTGTAAAAGGTATGAGGCAACATTCATCTTGAGAAATAGTCTTAAGAATGAGAACTCTATGAATCCATAGTTTGCTCAATGTGTAGCTCGTGGATTCCAGATCCTGACAAGACTGATATACTTGTGAATTTGGCAAGAAACAAGGTTCAGGGAACTTTTAAGTGGTATATTCATTCACTTCAGAACATAAATATTGGAGTTTTATGCCTATTTTTACTAAACCTTCTATCTGTATGTTTACTAAAATAACTTTAGTGAAATAAAATAGATTACTAGTGAACTAGTGCATATCAATATTACAATAGTAACTGAACATGGACAGGCCTTATAGACAGATATACAGCATTCCCTGTGAGGAACATTTTCCACTAAGCCTTGTTCTTCTGTACAGATTTTTTTCCAGACTGCACAATCCACTTGTATAATGTTGCTGAACTGTCATTGACTACCTCAGGCTCCCAATCTTTGTTTGGCAGCACTGTGTGTAAAAGTAAAATTCAACATTGCTGCTTATTTGGAATGTAAGAGAAATACAAGATTTTTCCCTTCCCTTCCCTTCTGTTCCCGGACCTTCCGCTCCCGCACCTTCCCTTAAAAGTCTCTTAAAAGTCTACTTAAAAGTCTAGCCTTAATCTTTACTATATATGGATATATACACAAGGTTGAGAATTAAACAAATATTACAAATATCAGAATTCATAATGACATAGAACTGAATACACAAATCTTTTAATGTATGTGTTCTGAACATACTAAAAAGAGGAATTAAAGAGGGATATATCTGTGACTCCTTCCTCTGTGGACTGTTTTCTCTTATATAGTTATAAACTTATTATGACTGCTTGTGATAATATATTATCATTCTCTAAATTCTATGAATGGAAGAAGCATGTGTTTCCTGGATCTCATTTATTACTGTAAAGTTGAAAAGGTATGTGAGATGATAATAGATGCACCAGAGAGTCCCTATTATATAAATAAAACCCCAGCAAATTAATATTAATGAGATGAATTCCTGAATATTTACATTCTCCTTGAAACTGATTATGTGAAAAATAGTAATTTGTGTGAAATTTATCAAAACAGACAGGTGGGAAAAGATGATAAAATGTATTTTTATGAATATAGGAATATGTTTCAGTGCAACTTATATTACAAGATACTACTTTCTTATTCTGACTAGAAGGCCAAACTTTCATTTCTGAATGTGCTGATAAACCTGGCAACAGTAAATGTCATGCTGAAATGCAAAGTCAATGGAAACTGTAAACAAAATGTTGGAGCACCCAATATGCAGTTATTCTGATATACAGCACAATAAATATGTTTTGAGTGCTGTGAACTACAGCTCAGTTAGTGTTTATCAGATGCAAAATAACACATTTATAGAGTATAAAAGTGGCAGCACTCTACAGAAAAAAAAATAGCTATAAGGTGCATTTAACAAGTTTTTTTTTTTAAATTTGTGTATCTCAGAAAAGTCTGAAGTTGAGTGTTTGATGGCAAATAAATAAAACAGAACGTTCATTAAGTATGATACTTATTTGCTTCCAAGAATTTGGTAAGCTTTAGATTTATGCAGTGCATAAGCAAGTGATTAACATATTAAACATATGCAAGGAATATATATATATATATATAGTTCATGCTTAAACAAGGATTCAAAGTAACTCCAATTCACTTACAGTTGTTAGATTATAGAATGAATAAAATCTGCCTAGAAAATCAGGAACACAGGTGAAACTGGTCATCTCCTAGAGACCTGACAAGCCCAGGGCTGAGTCTGTACATCAGCAGAACAATTGGACAGGTTTTGGTCAGGATGCATAGCTATGGCTGGAACGAGGATAGTGGTCTTTTACAAATAAAGTTACGTACTGGGATTTTGCTTAGGAGGCCTAAATCAGCACACATCTTATCCCTTCATTACCTATGAATTATTATATCTTCATTTATATCCAGTTTACAAACAATCCTCCTTTTCATATGATGCCTTGTGACCCACACAAATTATACATAAAAAGTAAATACATGTGATTTTTCTGCCTGTTGTACTGATATACAAAACCTTTTCTCATATATATATATGAAACTTTTCATATATATGAAAAGATCATGTATATCAGTACGACAGGAGAAAAAAAAAGGGATTGAAGGACCTAACCATGTATTTATAGCACAAAAAAAAAGGCATAAATATGCTTATCTTTTCTCCTTAAAATATATTTAATGAAAAGAATAATATTGGCAGAGAAATAAACTTGTATAGATGGGTTGTGATTGAATAGAAATAAGGTTGCAAGCCATCAAAGTAACTGAGTTTCCAGAATAACTTTACACAAATTATGGAAGAAAAACTTTACTACTTTTGAATGGAACTTCATTGGTTTGTGAAAAGAATCATAAAATGAACTCATCTGCAATAGCAGGAAACCAAGTTCAGACCCAGAAGGCACTTCCTGATACTGTATTACTTCGTAGGAACTTGTCTTACTTCATAGGAACTAGTTTTTTACAGAATGTTTAAGACAGATGGTTACAGAGTAGCCAGTAAAATTGTATGTGAATGAGAAGATATCTGCAGGTTTTGACAATCAGTTACTCTCAAATTAATTTTTGGTAATGCAGCACATTGATAAATAAGTATACACACTAACATTTCTTTGATAGGTTTCTCGTAAACACTGTTAAAAGGATTCCCAACACAGTAGCTTGTCATTTAGTGATTCATGCAATTAGCTTTAACAATATCTTGAGGTCAAATGTACTAATCAGCAACTGAAAGACCACTTAATTCCACAGTCATTGTTTATGTCTGAGTGTGAATGATGATACTGGATGGATGAAGACGGAAGGAGAATGTACAGTGAATTTTACTGGTAATGGTGATTGCTTTTCTAGTTTAAAAAAAATAAAAATTAAAATATATCTGAAAATTTCAAAAAATTTTATACCTTTTTAAAAATATCTCTTCCCTACATTACTGGTTTTCAAAGGAATATTGGTTAGTGATTAATTCATGATGAGGAATGAATGAGAAAATGGAGGCTGAGAAAAAAGTTCCCCACTTCATGTTGTGTGTAGGCAAAAATAAACTGGTTTCAAGTAAGATTTTAAAAAATACATTTATTCTGAAAAGTAGACCTATATATGCAATGATCAGGCTCATAGGTAGTCCAGTTTTAAAGTTAATCAGTGGCTTGAATTACTTGGCACAATTTTAAGTGAAGTCATAATTGACTTCAGTCTCTGGGATACTTGCAGAGCTCACAGCTACCTTTCTTTTCATTTTCAGGCCTTGATATTTCATTTTTCCCAAAGTTTTTCTTCTCGTATCTCTTCTGTCTAGGTTGTTTTTTGAACTCCTGGTTATTTCACAGACTGAATTGGCTGACAGAAGAGTCTAACTTGTTATTTTAACTAAGCTTTGTTCAAATTTGACCTTAGTTGAAGTAGTATCACCAGTTCAGCACATGATCTTTTAATAGCAACATCTTGTCAGGCTGCTGCTACTGTCTGACCCTCAGCCAATAATGTCAATATATTTACACTAAGCATATTGATTTTTTTTTAAAACAAAATTAGCCTGTATGCATTTGGACAGATAAGGCACATTTGTAACATGATTTAAAATGGCTGAGTTATAAAGTTCTTGAAAACGAAGGTTAATAATGAAACCATGGAAAGATACTTGAACACAGCAATAGTGCATAATAGCTTCTTGATAGATGAAAGAAAACTCATATTCTCTTTTAAAGTTCCTAATGATTTTGCATTACTCTTTTGCAGTGTCCCTGAACTACAGCTTCATATCCTATGAAGTGCAGTCTAATAGGCTTCATCCTATCACTATCTGTAATCGTTTAGAAGATGCCTCAGGAAAAGACACATTAAAACATCTTCAATTCCTCTCGCTGGTTCAAACCTTTACAGAAGTTCAATTTTACAGAAATTGTAGTTCAAACATTATGTATCTGAAGTATTACAGCATGCGAGAACTTTACTTCAGCAGGCAGCAAACCTGAATGACTCTTATTTACTTACACAAAGGTTTCACTTTACAGATGAAATGACAAGGAGTGTTCTTTTTTTTCTCTTAGCTCCCTTTCAGGGAGCTTAAAGAACCTTCCTTTTTTTCCCTTGAAAAAAAGAAAATTGTCTTTAAATGTAACACCTGAAGACTACTAACAAAAACATGTTCTGTGAGGAGGTATCAATGCAGGTAAATTAATTCTGTATCAGAGAGCAAACAACTATTTATTAACTCTATCTGGGAAACTGCATGAGACCACTGAGTTTTGTACTAAGTGTAAGAAGCAGATCCATTATGGAAATAGTGTCAGAAAGGGTTCAGAAAGCTTCACAAGAGACTCTGAGTTTATATATTTACTTTCATATTCTAAATAATTCAGAGGAGATAGTCTTTAAAGTAAAGAAGAAAAAAAAAAATGTTGTGTAGGATCACACAGAGAAATAAATAATGTCTTTTCTTCCAAACTGGTTTAATGAGCAACAGGGAGATGAAATAGCCAGTGTGTTGAATTGTGGAGCAATTTAGGTTGGAATGAGAAGAGTCAGCCTCCTGCTTAAAGCTAGTCTACCTTCAAAGGCAGATCAGGTTTCTCAAGGACTGTGTCCAGTTACATATTGAAAATCTCCAGGTTATGGAGATTCCATAACCTCTGTGGAAGCTCTGCTCTGACTTCTGACCATCACTCCCTGCCCTTTTGTTGTAGACGTCAGAGAAAAGTCTACTCCATCTTCTCCACTACCTCCTATTAGAATGGAATTAAAGCCTCCCCTGCTTGACTTCTCTTCCCTGCACTAAACAAAGCCCCTGTGCGTCTCCTCCCAAGTTACATATTCAAGCTCTCTAACTGCCTTAGTGATATTCTGCTGGATTTGCTTTACTTTATCAACATATTTCTTGTACTGAGGCCCAGAACAAGACTTATTACTTCAGACATGGCCTCCTCAGTGCAGCAATAGCTTCCCCCTGGCCAGCTGACAACAATCTTACCAACACAGCTGTACTGGGTCTGGCTGGGGTGGACTTAATTTTCTTCATAGCATCTAGTATGGTGTTGTTTTGACTTTCTGACCAAAACAGTGCTGATAACACACCAGTGTTTTAGCTATTGCTCAGCAATGCCTTCACCGTGTCAAGACATTTTCTTTTTCCCACTCTGCCTCTGCAGAGAGTAGGCTGGGGGGGCACAGGAAACTGGGAGGGGACACAGTTGGGACAGCTGATCCCAACTGACCAAAGGGATATGCCGTACTATATAACACTGTGCTCAACATTAAAAGGGAAAAGAAGGAGAGGCAAGGGGATGACGTTTGTGGTCATGGTGTTTGTCTTCCCAATTAAACATTATGTGTGCTTTCCTGGAAGTGTCTAAACATCTTCCTGCTGACAGGATGTAGTGAACCAACTCCTTATTTTGCTTTGCTTGCGTCAAGCAAGCTTTTCTCATTTTTGCCCTTCTGACTATCTCTCCTATAGCCCTGCAGGGGAGTGAGTCAGTAGATGTGTGGGGACTTAACAGCCAGCTGAGGTCAAGCCACCACAGCAGCCTTCTGTGTATTTAGTCTTTATCATCACAAGAGTGCAGTCCTAGCTCATGTTAATTTGTTCATCAAGACACCCACTCAGGACCTTTGCTGCAGCCCTTTTCCCCAGCACATCAGTCCCAGCACTGATACAGGAGGTTGTTCTGTCCCAGGGGTTGAACTTCCCATTTATCTTTGTTGAACTTCATGAAGCTCCATTGGCTCATTTCTCCAGCTCAGTTAGCTCACACTGACTGGCAACCCTTCCCTCCAGCATATCAGCTGTTTCCCCCAATTTGTTGTCATCTGTGAACCTGCTGAGGGAGTCAGATGCTGTATTGAT
This sequence comes from Chlamydotis macqueenii, assembly GCF_036417535.1. Lineage (NCBI taxonomy): Eukaryota > Metazoa > Chordata > Aves > Otidiformes > Otididae > Chlamydotis > Chlamydotis macqueenii. The sequence goes on from NC_141558.1 coordinate 29,566,326, forward strand.
CCACGAGTTACTGGAACAGGTCACTCAGAGAGTCTGTGGCATCTCTGTCAGTGGAGATTTTCAGATTTTGACTGGACAAACCCCTCAGCAACCTGATATAACTTTCAAGTTAGATATGCTTTTAGAAGGAGGCTGACAGGTGACCTCTTGAGGTCCTTCCAACCTAAATTATTGGTACAATCAGAAAATACAGGAGGAAGTCTACATTTTCTCAATGTATTAAGTCGTATCAGAGCATTACTTATAGAAGGAATAATTAACTATTTCCAGAAATATCGACTTTTCCCATTCTGACAATGCCTTGATTACACTTCAGATTGGTTGTATTTATATACAAGTGATTTAAAAGATGTAAGCCTTGGCAAATCCCTGTTTATCTGCAAGAAAAAATGTAAGTGCTTGCTAATAGTATAGAAGTAAGACTCTATAATCATTTGAGAAACACCAGATATTTCAAATCCTGCTGGAATTCCATTGTATGCTAAGGATGAACAACATACAGTAAATCAAATCACGGCACTTACATGTTGCTGTCAGCAAGATTCCATTCCTACAATTTCTTCCTGTGTAGATCCAAAATATTAATATATCCTGTATATAACTGCCACTAGTATAAGAGGAGTTTTTAAGCCTCCCTGTGTGTTCTCATTGTGAAAACAACCTTTTCAAGTCAAACTTTCCTTTACAGGATAGTTTAAAGTCATACCGAAAGACTTGTGTATAAATTCTTATTCCTCTCTGACTACTCAGAGATGCTAAAGTTACAGTTGCATTCATGAAGGAATTGTACTTATAGCTCAATGGACACCCTTTGAAATGCCTTAGAATAGCTGTTCTCCAGTCCTGTAACTCTCTGAATTAATTGGCTAAATTGCACACTCTCTTTACATTCCTGTCAGAGTGCACTAGGAACCCACAGCAGTCCAAGGTGAAGTGTACACACACACACAAACACACACAAACGCTTAGGAGAGAGTTCAGATAGATACCAGGAGATAAAATTATTTGCTTGTAGACCTCTACATTTTCTGAGAAGAATCTGTTCAGGAAGTTTTTGAATGTGATTGATTTTATTCAAAATAAGTATCTAAAAACGACAAAATGAATCATTCATTAAAAGTACCTCTTTTTCCTTGCTTACTATGCAGCTATGTCATTTACCCTTGACTATTTCAGAGAAAGATAGCACAACCTGAATGAAATTAATACCATCTCTGGCTAAAAATTTAATATTGGGAACTGACAAGATTGCTATTGTGGACTCTGCTTGTGGTTCCAGTTTCTGAAATATTATCTACAAGGTCTGGTGTTCGTTGGGCTATTACGGGAGTGAAAGCTTCACTGTGGAATTCACCTCATCTTACTGAAAGTGTCTGCAATATTATTGTTGCCATGTCATAGAATTCCAGTAGCAGCTAAAACACCTGTTTTTTCTTGAGTGAATCTGGAATACAAACAATTTCATTTCCAGTACACTGCAAGGCAAAAAAGATGCCATAGAGCTTAATACAGTTCTCATTGACATGAGAACTTCCCCAGAATCTGATTTAAAAAAAAACCCAAAACTTTTAAACTCTTAATATGAAAAAACCCTCCTATTTTATATAATGTAAAAAGACTGAGTGAAAGAGCACACAGTTCATGCATACCTTTAATACCTTTAAGTTAATACACTGAAGTTAATATTGACATAGCCAAGTACTTAATTACCTTCTTTTTCTTCAGTGTAGTACTTGAAAGATCTAAGTATCTTTCTCCAACTCAAAACAAAAAAAATTATTTTACAGTCAAGTTGCCTGAGAATGAAATTTGCAGTAAGCAGTTCAAGTATTTTGATGTACCTCTGAATTGTCCTGGCATAATTAATTATAAATAAAATTAAGAGCAAGAGCCCAAACACTGATAGATTTATGCATATAGTTTTTATTTGTCTTGGCAAGATTAAAAAAGCCATATGCACTAATATAACCACAGCAGCCTATACATATGGTGATAGTGTACAGGTTTGGCTACATTGGTTTCTATTCTTCTTTGCATACACTCTCATGACCAGAGACTATGGAAAGAAAAACTTAGAAGCACAAGATTCAATTAAAAAAAAAAACAAAACCAAAGCCCACCCCATGAACCAGAACACCCCCCTCACATACACTCAAAAACCCACCTCTGTGCTGTAGGTTTATTGCACATCTATGAACAAGGAAGTTAATTGGTTTTGGTTTTCTGTTTTGCTACGAGAGCTGAAAAGGCCTTTTCCTGGTCAGAGGGGCAACGGTCAAAGCTGAGATGCTGAAATAAGAGAGGCAGTGTAGAGAGAACTGGGAGCACATACCGATCTGGCTACACCCAAACTGTTACTTGCACAGAGAATTCCTGGCCAGTGCATGATGGCTTTCTGCTGAGCAACTGGGATTGCAATAGTGGTAATAGATATAATCTATCTGGTAAACTACTATAAAAGCCAATCTTGTACATGGAACAAATACCTTACCTGCTTCTTTTTTCAAATCAGTTATAGCATTCCCTTTTATTTTCCTTTGATTACTTCTTTTCTTAAATCTACTTCAGCAGAACTATTGCACCTACTTTGCTTTGCCTTTTTAACTGAGAAGTTATTTCAGGTCCTTCCTTTATTAGTGCTTTGGAAAAAGAAGGCTGGGGCAGAGGGAAAGGGGGTAAATGTCTCGCCTCTCTGGAAGATTAAGAAAGATAAAACCTTCTGTAACTTAACCATTTCTTTTTATATGGAACGTATTTCCCAGCTAATGCAATGGAAAATATTGCTACTCTATTAGCTTATTTATTCAATATATTACTTGTATGAAATGTGCATACTCATATACTCTTATCAAATGTACAGTCAGACCACCAGATCCTCCCTAGGACAAGGCTTGGTGTAGAATGCACCACATTATTTATTCACATTGATGATGCTTATCCTTTTTGCTTGGTCCATCCCTTCCATCCTTTATTTGTAGTATCAAATTACTGACTAATATTTGTAGTGCTTGGCTAGGCAAAATGTTTGGAATGTTATTTTAAATAAATGAATGTTTTAGTTAATAGATTGAATTTCATTAGCTGACTTCTAAAATTACCTTTTCTACCTTTTGTCTTCTGTAAACAAAGAGATTTCTTTCAAACAGAGAATAAAACTGAACAGCTGATTGAGAGTTTCATTATCACTCTTATGAGATGAAATCTTATATTTTCAACTTAGATTAATTCTGGTAAACTTTAAATAAAATATAGTGTGATAAAAACATGGAATTATTATTTTTAGGTCCCGCACTTAGGTCATGCATATTGATCCCTTCTAACTGTAACTATTCTATGAATCTATGATCTATGATTCTCTGTAACTACCTTTTAGGTATTGGAAAACTATGACTAGATCCTCTTCAGATTTCTCTTCTCCAGGCTGAACGAATCCAGTTCCTTCAGCCTTTGTTCAGATGTCCAGTTTTCCAACTCTGATAATTCTGGGGCCCTCTGTGGAGCACTCTTCAACTTTTCTTTGTCTCTCTGCAGCTGAAAGGAACATAGCTGGACACAGTATTCCAGGTGTTGCCTAACAAGTGCAAAGTAGAACTGAGTAACCACCTTCCTTTATCTGCTTCCTGTTCGCTAGACATTGCAGTCTTTGGTTTGCCTTTCTTGCTAATGGGGTACATACCACGGGCTCCAGTTCAGCTTGCTATTCACCATGACCCCAGGGCCTTCCTGGCAGAAATATACCCCTACCTTCTTGTAGGGGTAAAGACTGTGCTGCTCTAGTACAGAACTTTACATTTATCCTTGTGGAAATTTTTATGATTCTTGTTGGTGCAGTTTTCCAGCCTGTTGAGGTTTCTCTATATGGATGCTCTTCCTCCTGACTTACCTACTTCTCCACTCATTTTGGTGCCATTCCAATCCCATCATCTATATATCTAGAAAGATATTGACTAGTATTGAACCCTGAGCAAACCCACTCATGAACAGGTGCCAGTTTAACTTCAAGGCATTATCAACCACCCTTTGAGCTCAATGATATAGGTTGTTTTCCACCAATTGCTGTCTATCTGTCCAGTCCATATCTTAACTAGTTTGTCAATGAGGATGTTGTGGGAGACTGTGTCAAATACTTTGCTGAAATTGAGGTAGATGACATCCACACCTCTCCCTTATCCCATGAGCACACTATTTCATCACTGAAAGCAATCAGATTGGTTAAACCTGATTTATCTTTGGTAAATCTATATTGGTTTTTGCCAATGAATCTGCCACATAAGAATGCAAAATCAAAATCATGCAAAATCCCACTAGTCAGTCTGTCTACAAACAGCACTGGTACTTCCAGCAAGCTAAAAGGCTCTGGTTCTCAGTGTGTACAACAAATATAATGAAAGTGTTGGAAGTGGTCTCAAGGATCCTTTCAGAACTCCATATAATCCTACACATAGTATGACCTTTTTTTTTTTTAAACTCTAAGTTACAGCTCTCTACTTCCGCTGCAGTGAGGAAATACTTTAGCCTTATCCTGTATCTCAGTTTCTCTCATACTTCTGACAATTATATTAGGGCTTTACAGAAGTTTTTTTGCCTTGTCATATTAACTGCCATTTTTGAGGCAGAAATCAAGGCTTTAACTTTTATTTCCAAATATGGCTGAACACTATAATCACAATTTAATCTTAATTTAATTGTAATTGCAGTTACTATAAACTTAAAATTTTAAACAAAGAGAGGATTCATATAGTTGTAAAGTGGTTATTAAAGCAATGTCATGCCATGTTTGCACAGTATTTTAGTACATTCCTATATCACTCCATGTCCAAGCCTGCATCTTCCATGGGAATTCAACTCTTTGTTCTGATGTGTATATCCTTAGATTTTTAATTTTGTTGAAATATAATTCATCGTGTTCCAATAAAGGTATCTCACATGATAATTAAGGGTCAGAGTATTGATCCTAAAGTCCCTATCTGTATGCAAGAATACCAAATCTTGAGGTTACTTTCCGTATTTTCAAATAGTATTTGAATTCTATGAATATTAATATAATTCATGAGTGATAGACTACTAAACAGGCTGGTAATTATACACTGAGATTAAGTAATCATTGAAATTCAACTAAAAGAAAAAAACTCAGTAATAGCATAAAATCCATTTTGATGGATGCCCTCAGCATTAAGAGTACATGAAATGGCTTTCAAAAAATGTATGTAGCACCCAATTGTAAGGAAATACTGGAGCAGTAGGTTATTTTAGCTTTTTCATCAAGGCTAGTTAAAAACTCAGTTAATCTGTTAATGTGCAGGACACTATAAAGCAGAATGGAAATAAATTTATTTTAAACTGGTCTTAATAAGGATAAGCACCAAAATATAAAAATTTAAAAAAAGATAAAAATTAGAATTTTGGGGGAATGTAATGGTTTTTCTAATTTTATTTATATTTATATTTTCAGATATTTTATTTTTGCAGAGATATATGCATGAGTTATATGCATGAGTTATATGATAACACATTCTAAATATGTTGTTGTGTTTATTAGCCATATTTATTAACATAAAGTATATGGAATTGATACAGATATGAGGAAGAATCACTTGAATGACAATAAAGTTTTTATAGTCAGGCTGTTCAGTCTACCATTTAAACAAAAGAAATGACCTCCAGTATATTTATCAAGTAAAACAAAAGACAGAGCCTTCTGAGGAAATAAGAGAGCGTGTTCTAGGGCAACATGAGTACAGAAATAGCAACAATTCTATCTGCAAGCTGGAAATGATATAGAATTAAACTGATTTGAAATGTTATAATGTGTTGATGTTTCCTGTTAATACATGGAAACTTCTGACCTGCTTCTAGTACTTATCCAGTGAGCCTGTTACATTCACTTTAATGTAGAGGAATCCTAGTACAGCAACATTGTCTGACTAATAGTCTTATATTTTGCCCTCAATTTTTACTATTATTCTAATTTTTTTTTAACGTAAAAAGTTGAAAAAATATTTAAGAGAATAGAGTGGAAGAAACTTAGGTGATATATAGAGCTAGTTATGTGACACAACATATTGTGTGTGTCTAGAGATGTCCTAAATAATGAATTTCAGGTGTTATTAAATGGCAATGTTTTCCCAATTAAAAAAAAAGGTTTAAATATTTAAATTAATGAGAAGACTACTTGCAGAGAAGAGGAAATAGGATCTCTGTAAAAGGACTACATGGGAATCCAATTAGATGTGTTAGACTGATTGAGATAAACTGTAACCAAGTTCTCACACTCATACGTAGCTACCAAGACAATGCATTTGACAAATTGCTATTTTCCATAGTTTCAGAAGTCTGTGCACCTGATTTTTTGCCAGAGTATCATATTTCTTCTCTTTTTTTTTTTTTTTTTCCTGAGGAGGGAAGTTATTGTGTTGGTCTAGCAGCTTTTCCAGTTGAAATGAATGTGTTTCCAGTGTCAGCATGCTTCAGCTGTGCCATGTCTATCCGCTGATGTGTGCACAATCTCCTATCCATTCTCTTATTCCACTCTCTGCTGTCTATAGAGCTAATTCTATACCACTTCAGTCAGCTCCACACTTTGGGCTGGTGGTATTACACAGGTAATACACAGGTGGTACTCAGGATCTCTTCACTTTTCCCAGATTTCTTTTCTCAATTGTTTTGTTCCATTTGTCCAGACAAACACCCACCCTTCTACGATACATGGTTACCATTTACTTCTATCATTTTTTTTAGGGCTAGCATCTAAAATTCAACTTTCAATCTTTTTTGTCAAGAAAGCCTAAATTTTTGAGAACACTTAGCTTCAGCTTCCAAGATGTAGTTGTGAGACTGAGGAGATGCAGTATGTATCTCCCAAAACATGAAGACTGTGATTTATCATGGAAATATGATCAGAGATTGTAGCTTATGAAATAAAGAAAATGAAGCACCATGGCAACAGCAATTTTCCTTTGTTTTAGATTTGGCTAAAAGGCATTTTTTTCCAAACCAATTTTTTCTATTAATTTTTTTTTTCCCCCCCAAGAAAAAGAAATACAGAGAAACTGAATGCAGCTTAACAGCCAAGGCAACATTCTAGCATTCTGGTATTTTTTCCAGTGCTTCCATACCTAGCAGTTCATAAAGTGTGCTCTTTTTCAAAGCTATACTCACCTTGCAAAATACATGGTTCACTGTAAACAACCGACAAAGTCCATATTGTTTCAACAGAGTCAAGATTTTACCTTGGCTTTCTGAAAACTTCCTAATAAGACCCCATTACTGTAGCTACATGCAGTTGTTGAACATTATTATTCTATTTTTTTCCCATGTAAATACATAACACAGTAAAACCAGTTACCTACAATACAAAAAAATCCCAACACTTTGGAGCATTACTGTGTTACTTGGTCATTTGTGACCAAGTGACTTCCCTCTAATATTATAGGGCTGGTGACATTTTGGGGAGGCAAGAAGGAGGAGGGAAGCATGTATCGCAAAGAACTGATAATGATTTTCTATGGACTATTCTTTTGGAGCAGTACTTTGAGAAACACAGACTTTTAAATAAGTTTCAAGTGTCTCAGAGTATAAAAGTGAAAAGCTGGTAAGACCTTTGTGACTATTGTCATATTAATATGAAAATAATCTAAACCACATGCCATTTGACATGTAAAGAATAAAAAGTCTAAATACCAGATTCAACATGACAGAAGGTACTTCCTCAAGAAACCTAATTAGCTCACTCATAATATTCCTTCCACTGTTTTTATAATTGTTATTCTGGAGGCATCTCACATGCATTTCACTGAGTAATCAAGTTTGCTTGGTAATAACTGGTCTTTTGATGATTTGAAAGACATTAATTCTTCCACAGAAAATGAATAATTAGAAGACATTTAGTATAACTAATGATTTATGTGGATTTCATTAAGCAGAATAAATAATTATTTGATCCATCACATGCACTGCTAGCAACTGTGATTATCTGATCAATGCACTTTCATAAATGACAGCAACATTATCGATGTTGTCACTTCTTGCTGATATTCCTTCAGATGTCCTGAAAACCATCTGCCTTTATAAAAGACAACAAGATAGCTAGTGTATTCAACTTACTACATGTCCTGATAGTCTGTCTTTTGTACTGCCTATGTCTCCCTGAAATGTAAGATTATTCTATTTTTCTCTCTAAATTCTAGTAAAGCTCTTCATGAAATGTCAAGTCTCGTTATTTCTTGAAAGTGTTGTCTTCCAAAGCAAGATTGTTTTGTATGCTAGAATGCATACTGGAATTTGTTCTTTATAACTTATTAAAAAGTTTCTTATTTTCTATCTTTGCTATGGATTTGTCAGATAATTAAGATTAGAAAATGGAGACTAATAAATAATATCTTAAGCATTTAAAGAGTTTGTTTTGTTTTTCCAGAATCTTTATAAAATAAAATCTATGTGATTATGTTCTTTATGAAGTAAAGATTATGTAATTATGCTTTTTGCATGTATGCATGAAAAAACCCATTAAATTCACTGACTAATTTCAAATTCCAAAACCTCACAAATCTAAAAATTCTATTGCTATATATTCCCTGAAATTTAAAGTTGATTTCTGATACTTCCAATGACTGAAATTAAAGTTAATTTAGTTGAAATAATGTTGCACTGGATTTGATACATTATTAAAACTTGTGAGAAAAGGATGAGAAAGTAATAGAGATGCTATGTTTAATCTGATCTAAATTCAGGAAGATTCAGACAAAATCTTATCTAAATTTTAAAGATGAAAATGCAGGTTTATAAATTAACAAGCTTGAAATTAAATTCAGGCTTGAAATTAACAAAAAGCTATATGTTGAAGCATTCCTTAAGGTCCAATTTGCCTAAGCTAGGCTATGCTTAATTTTTTTTTTAATGCTCAAAGACATAGTAAAAAATATAACTTATAAATTATAACACATCTACTAAGAAAAAATAATGACAGATTTTGAACTGGATGTCACTGAAAAGCAGAGAAGTATATTAATTTGCTACTATGCTAATTTTTTTAGAAGTGTGTGCCCATTAGAGATGTCGTATTATTTCAAGTATTGCCATAACAGACACCCCCATTTGGTCTTCCGTACTCAGCCATTGAACTAGTACGAGTTCCTCTCTCCCCAGCCCCCTAAAGAAGGATTGTATTAGATCAATACTGAAAATTAAAAGAGAAAAAAAAAATGCTTCTGAATATAAAGGCCAGAGAACCAAACAAATCCACTTTCATTTTTGTCAGCTGATATTACATGTGAATGTGTAAGAACCTACATAATTTCAGTATATTTTAATATACTTCTTGTAATTTAAATTTTATAATTTCAATGTATTTTTGAGTATATTTATATGCAGTCTATTTTCCCCCACAGACACTTAAAAGAATTTACGTTAAAACAGGGATGTTTGTGGCACAGGTGTATGCTCAGTCATTCCATGGCAAAGTCTGGTCAATATGAAGCACCTAAGCCAAGACTTTTAGAAGACTTGGCTTAGCCAGTCAACACCTAGTAAGACCACAATTATTATTCATAAATAGTTATTGTTGAATTATTATTCATAAATAATTTGCAAATTCTAAAATTAAAAAAAAAGTACAAAAGGAAAATACACTGCCTAATGTGGGCAGCCTAAAGTGTTTGAGCAGCCTAGACAATTTGGCTGCAGCAAAACAATGCTATTAATTAGTTTAAATTTTTATTTCCAATTGTGGGAGGCACACTATATGCATAACATATGCAGATAGTGTGCAATTTGCCTCAAACATTGTTAGTATACTTCAACATTTCAGGCAGTAGCTTTACTATTTCAGTCCTAAGTTGCTCTTTAAAAAGAACTGCCAATTATGTTCAACTTAAAAAAAAATTGTGTGGTGGCTTTTGTGAGGTTTCATTTTATTGAACTTTTTAATGGTGCCTTATTACGGCTTATTTTCACTGTTATATGGGGACTGCAATTCTGCCCTTATCCTGCTGCACATAACTTCCCTCATATTATTTCTTTGATGATTCACATTTAGTTATTACACATACGTATTTTCTACTTGTCCTTTTCAGATCCAGTCCGTGGATTAAAGCAAAAAATTGTGCTTTATTAAGGTAGATAGACCCTTTTTGAAGCCTTAAATGTATAATGAGGATAACAGAGAAGAAATCTGTGCGAACCAAAAAAAACTGCATCCCCAAAATTCAGTTGTAGAGATGGAAGAAAGGCATCAGAATAAGGTTAAGGAGTGTCCACTTTTACTGCAGTGTCTCTAGTCACAGAGAAAAACAATTCAGCTAGCATTCATCTCATTTACCTTCAAGTGTCTAAATCTTAGTTTTCTAAATTTAAGCTCTGACAAGAAACTGGTACCTCTAGCAAAATGTTCATCCCACCTGTATTCATGTTGCCTCTACAACTACAAAACAGAGACAATAATACTTAATATATCCAACCATTTCCTATTTTGTTCACAACAATGATGATTGCACTTAAACAAGGAAACAAACAAAACCTACTGAACTTTCTGGATCAGATTAATGCCTATGCTACTGTAAAATAAAAAGCACATACATAAAAGCACATTGTATAATTGTTCCTAATATAAATCAAGCATCATGGATACTATTATAACACAAAAAAAAAAAAAGAAGGAATATCTTCTGTCATGTATTTCACCTGGCTTTTTAATAAGGATAAAATAGAAATATCTATCCACTGCAATAATATACAATGAAAGTGATGAGTAGCATTGGAGTAGTGCAGAAATAGTTTTTGAAACTCCAAGAAGGGAGGTTGTCATGGAAACAACCAGGTTAGAAATCTTTCTGTTGCTACAATTTTATTTAGCTGCTGCTTAGTCTTTGTTTAATTTTAATAAATTAATCTTCCTCAACTCATTCATTGTATTATTTTTCTCAAAACAAGATGCTACGTTAAGAACTTTTCAGATGCAAGGCAATGGCTAATGGCTTATTCATCTATACTGAAACATACAAAATTGAAAACTTCCATTTTACTCCTACACTCATCTAGCTGAAAGATTGAAGAAGAGAGGTGAGTAAAAGAGTTAGTCACTCTCTCCATAAAAGGCTATCATGACGTTCTAGACAGTGTTTTACCTAGACTGAACTAACAGAAGAAGAAAATATATATAAACAGTCCCCCAAATTTGAAATGCTTAAATGATTTATTCTATATGAATGTAATATGTGAACTGAAAAGGTCAACTAACAGAGCTCATCTAGAAAAGTAACAAATAAGAGTTTCTAAATATTAATAATTACCAAACAAAAGAAGTGATAAATATCATTGGGAGAGGAATGGAAAGGGTAACAAGTGGCACATCTTCAGAAAACAAGCTGGAGAAATTAATATAAAACAAATTAAAGGGAAAAAAAAGTGTCTCAATGAGCAATATAAATCATCAAAATGACAACAAGCACGAGGGACAAAAGGACTTGTAACATCCTGCTGACATTTTTTTTTTCCTGTTAAAAATGCTGATTCATTGATAGCTAAAATTGTTTTCCAGACACTTTAATCTTAACAAATCTTGGAGCACAACATAAGTTCAAATAAGTTCAAATAGTGTCCTTTAGGGCTTCCTCATCAGCTATCTGCCCTTCAGTTTTCTAGACAGACCTTTCTCAAAATTAAAAAAAAAAAAATATCTCTGCTCTTACAGAAAAGTGCAGACGCTATGCTAAATTAAAATACTTCTGTCTTTTGAAGTATAGTATAAACATATTTAATACATTGCAGAACATCAGTATTGTAAGAAAATTCACATTTTGGCTGTATCCAACAGTCTGTATTGATGGAAAAAAAAACCCAATAACTTTGGACCTCCTACTGAGGTCTTCACATTTGGATTTATGACAATTTCTAAAAATACAAACTGTCTTGAAAAGTTTATACAGACATAAACATGTCAGACTGGAGCTTGGTCTATCGGAGGATTGCCCTGGTAAAGCAGAGGTCCTATTCTTCATTCTACATGCATTACCCACTTCAAACTCTTATTTAAATAAAATAAAAATGGAAGACCACAAGTCTCAATGAAAAGCAATTTAATTAGTCTATAAGTCTTCTCTGACAATGTAATTCTTTTAACTTCAGCCAATTGTAATGTGTTAGTAGCTCTGCACTTCCTAAACATAGTACTTTATAAGACACAATATCTGAAAGAGCTTACTTCAGGATCAGAAGCAGTGTAACTACTAGCATAGCTTTCTTGTTGGGTTAATGAACCTTGCTTATTAATCAGGCTAATTAGCTTGCTTTCTTCAGATCCAACCAAACATACAGCACATAGTATAGTGAAGAATCCACCCTTTCATCCATCATGTTCACATTTTCATTAGGGCAGTTATGCCTTTCCAGATACAACACTGTATATAATGCGTAACTATATGAGGTTTTCAAAATATATGTATCTTAATAATATGAGCTTTTCATATTATATATATATATATCTTGATAATAAAAATTCCTACTATTACCTCCACTTTGCATTAAAAAAAAATTGTATAAGATAAAAGAAGATACAAAACACTCCTTCAAAACAAACAGGTTTAGTCTTTATGCAGCATCTCTTCACTATTAAGCTGTGCCAACATCATTCATTAAGCTATCTTCACCCACTGCTAATACAAAACTCTTCAGGAGACCTTCCAGATTTAACTTAGCTTAGCATTGGCAGTTTTTGAAGGGAAAACTAAAAGGAAATTCATTCTTTTCCTTCTAAATTGTACATCAGGATAACATGCTCTCATATCCCCAAATAAATGGGGATAATGTTATGGCATAATTTGAAGAAAAAATTCATTAAATTTTAATGTGTATAACTCCTAATTATGATAGCCTTTAAACTTTATAGTCAAAGTTAAAAAATAGGGCTGCTCACTTTTGAGATAGCAGGGGTGCTGTTGACATATTTCTTGCCCAGCAGAGGTATCTTAAGCTGTATCTAGTAGAGTTGAGTTAGAATTCCTTGTAAAATAATAATTTTAATTAAAAAAAAGAAATAAAACATCACTGAATATAGAGGAAGGCTCCTTATGTTCATTATTTCTAGCATATTTGATAATAATGAAAGGTCTAATTTGGGAAGACATCACGATGCACCTAAAAATAAGATGCAGCTATAAACTGCTTCAGACAGCAGCAGGCAAAGCAGAAAAGTGGAAAGGTAACAGCCACCTACCTAATGAATAAAAATGTATTCCAAGGAAAAACAGGCAATGAAAAACAAGTTATTAGTGGTTTAGTCAGACAGACAGTTGCAGATACAAGTATTTTCATTTACAAGAACTTGATCATTAGGGCATATCCAAATTCTCTGTGCTCCCTTGTATTTCAATATTGAATTAATGTGATTTATTAAATGATTTTATTATTTATTTATTCACTGCTACTTACTTGTTAAAAGCCAGCAAGTACAGGTCCTCTTATAAGCAAAATTTTTTTTTTTTTTTCAGAAATCCAGTATGACACCGGTTGTCCATGAAAGTATGGAGGCATAAATTGTCATTTTTCACTGAAGGATTAGCTAGAGTTAGCTGTCTTATCTTTTAAAGCGATGCTCTTAGAACTAAGCTAGTAGTAAAAATATCCAGTAACATAGAGACTTTTTTTTTTCAGGCAATTTACAGACATTATCTATTTAATCATTGCAATATCTTTGTGAGATGGTTACATTTGTTTATCTACACCTCCACCTAGAGAATATGAACTGGGATATTAATTAATATACCCAAGGGCACAAAGGGAGTCTGTGTCATATTTAGATTAAAATTCTCTTTTCAGCTCATTGTTAGATATGCACATCTCTACGCAATTTTCTCTCTCTCTATTTCAGCTTGCCATTGTATTAATAACATAGCTGCAACTAATAATACCAGGAAATCTTAACTCTTTTCAAAAATAACTGATAATTTTACAGATAACCTCTGGTTCACTGTGAGTTATTTGATCCTTTAAGTGATGATTATGAAGAATCACTGCTATGCACAACATTTTAGTAGAGTGAGTAGAATTAAACTCATAGTTTGTAGTAAATGTATGTCCATTTCATAAACCTTATTGTTCCAGATGAATCCCTTGATTAACCTCAGAGGCACAGCACAAAGGAATGAATAGTTACAGGCACTCAAACCCTACATGCACACACACAGAGAGAATGATATTAAAAAAAATAATTGGCCAAGGTCTGTCTACAGAGTAACTGATTTTCCTTTAAAGAAAGAGGCACAAACAATCTGCTAAAATGACATCAGAACAATTTTATTTCCTATCAATGACACACAACCTGCTGTGTGAAAAAGAGGTCTTTCGGAAGGAGGAAGGGATGAAAGGAGGTGCAGGATGCTCCTGTCTAAAATCCACAGCATGTAAAAGTGTTAGCGAACGGCAATGGGAGTTAAACATAGGATAGCAAAGCAGTGTATTGAATGTCAGAAGCTCCATCTCAGAAGAACAAGGGAGATTATGTTTGTATTAATGTTTAGCTACAGCCCCAATTCAGCAAAACACTTGAACACATGCTTACATTTGTCCCAGTGAAACAACAACCATGAAAGCATCATCTTACCTTTGAAGATACAACTCAGTGTTGTCTTTGGTTTCCAATCCAACAGGATACCACCCTTGAAGCATTTAAGGATCTTTTGATATTAAGTACATTAAATTCCTCTTAAAATCAATTAATTTCCACTGAGAGGGATAGTTGGAGACTTGTGTTTCAGTTCTCTGACATTTCCAGGTCTTACTGTTTACTATCTGTTTCTCTTCTAAACACCCAGTCTGTAAGCTCATGACTTACAGCCCATGAACCATGACTGTATAAAATAATTTTTTTGTGACCTTGCTTTCCATAGTAATGATGAGCTTATAAATGCACATGTCAAAACCACAACTTTTCTAGAATTTGTCAGTAATTTCTTATCCATATTTAGAAATTAACTTAGCAGTTGCTAAATCTCTATTTCAGTCTTCTTTGGCCACAATACTTATAAAAAAATGGAGGAAGCCTACTGATCTTGGCCAAAGGATTTCTCAGTTCAGGAATTTCTACTCCATACTTTTTAATGTTTTCTTATTCAACATACAATAACATGTAAAATGCCAAATTATACAGTATATATACAGTTAGCTAAGCAAAATCTTCAACATTATATTTATTTCTCCCTTTATTTTGCTGGGGATTTTTACACTGTGTGCTTAGTTCATTTGCTGCCTGGCCTGATCTGTCCTGGATGTCCCTTATATCCTGTACCATGTTTGCCAGCCTCATACAATATCTTGGACACTTAAGGGCACCTCAGATGGCATAAATTGCACGTACTCTGGCAACCTAGCTGAGGTCATATACACTTTAGACCACTATTCAATTCTTTTAGGTGTGAGTAATGTAGCCAGCAGAACAGGTTTCCAAAGACTGGGATTTTGGATATTTGCATAATTTCAACATGTTTTGCTGCCTAAAACCTACACTTTTTTAAAGGAATGTGTTACTATAAGGTATCTATACAAAAAGACACTAGATAATTGTAAATCACCAGTTCTGTCATCTTTCTTTACCAGTATGTTCCCATACTTCAGTGGCTTTTTACAAACTACAAGTACTTTTTCAAATAAAAAAAAATCTATGATTTATAAGAATTAGTCATTTACAAATTGCCATGGACACTCACTGAGAAAATTTTCCTTTATATTAGTCTAAATAACTAGCTCTGTACCTTTCAAAATGTAAGCAAAATGCTTTCAACATACAAGATTTTATAGCACCCAAGTAACAAATGTAGAACTTGCATACTATGCCAAACTAGCAACTCTATAAAACTTATAAATGCTTACCAAAGGGGCAAGTGCATTTGAAGCCATTTATATCCTCTTCACAGGTTCCTCCACTCCAACAGGGTCTGTCTAGACACTCATTCATGCGAACAGAACATGTTTCTCCTGAAATTTTAAATTTAAAAAAAAGATAAATATGCTGGCCTGTTCAAATAATAGAGAGATATTTGTAATGGAAAAGGACTATTGTGTTGTTACACTCTAAATGCTGACTCTGCTGGCCAAGGTGCACTTACTGAGTACACAATGATACTGATAGACACCTTGTGTGTCATGAATTTTTCTGCTTCATTGGTTACAAGGCAGTCAATTTTGACAGGCAATGTTGGAAGTATGACAATCAGGAAAATAGAAAGCTTTCCTACTGAGGGTATGCATAATCCTGTAGCTTTTTTCCATTATACAAAATTACCATATTCAGGGAATTTTTGTTCAGTTGTGTCAATCATTTTCTTTTATTCCACTCCCTATCTCCTTTGAAAAGAATGGCAAAGTGTCGTTGCATATGAAAATCAGGCCAACACTAACTTACAGACAGATATGTGTAACAGTAGAGTTCAGCGTATGTTCTGCAGAAGGTTGTCAGTCCTGTGATACTGGATATTTCTCTTTCTCCATGTAATACAAATAAGATCAAGTCACTGAAGAATATTTAATGAGGCAAAATACAGATGACAGGGAATGAAATAATTGAGAGCAAAGGTAGAAAGTATGAAGAAATGTAGGTTTGTAATCTACAATAGGGGTTGCTTTGATTTGTAACAGGAAAAGCTATTTTCTGTCACAGGAATATGAGGCAAATCATATGTTCAGTACTTATCACAGGTCAGCAGTGTACAAAGCATGCTCGGCTTTCTGTGAACCTCACAGAAGAAGATAAAACCAGAAGGAATGCTGAAATTCCTCTGAATTCTTTGCACCACACAAAATATTTCGGCTCTTATCCACAACACACATATGTGCCCTCTCATACAGTCGTATGAACCAGGAATCAGCTCTCAAAACCTGTATTTTGTGAATCTACTAGATGTAAAAGGCCTTCATTGGAGAAGCCCATAGTAGCACCAAGGTCCTCTTCCAGATATAAACTTATGACAGTGTCACTCCTATTAAGGTTTTTTTTCTGCCTCTAAATATGCTCTTCGTTTTCCATAAGACTTCAAGATATCTGGATGAAAAGGGGGACACACAAGCAGAGTCCAGGGAGAGTTCAGGTAACTCAGTAAACTAAAAACCTATCTGCTAGCAGCAGCTGCTGAGTGCTGCTTAGAATGTGCTGTGGCACCAGTGGGGAATACAGACAGCCAGGGCTGACCAAAGCATAAATCCTGGTCTAAGTTCTTTTAATTTTTTAAATTTTATTTGAAATCCTGATAAGGTAACAGCACTATGTGCAACCTTTCTGATCTAATTTTGATATTTTGCTTTCCTTATATTTTCTAGTTCAGATCTATTTACACAGCTCAGTTCCTGATGATGGCAGGTCTCTTTTGAGGAAGATAAATCAAAAGGCATTGGCATCTGTTCTCTTCTTCTACACAGACAAGTGAAGAGTAGTGCAAAGTTTCCTCTAGAAGTAAATAACCTGGCCGCAAGCCACAGGTAAGCTGCAGCAGGTACAAGAAAAACTCCCTGAAAGAGATTCTTTCACCTTCTTTGAGTTGCTGCGTACTCCTAATAGATGAAAGGTTAAAATAAAGCAAACACAACTCTAACAGAAACAATGGAATGAGATAATCCTAATTTACTCATGATATATAAAATTTGTGGAACTCATACTGCCTTTTTGTGAAGATGGCTCTATTTTCCTCTTGAATCTGAGGCAGGAAAGGTATCTTGCTGAACTGGATAGTACCATAATTTTAAGACATAGCTCTAACAGGTGTAACTACAATTCCTTGTGAACTGTTCTTATTCATCTTCTTGATTTTCTTTTCTTTTTGGGATAGGAAATTAAGTGTGGCATTCAGCAGGAAAATGAGTCAGCTACGTGTAGGCTTCTGACTACAGATCTATACTTTAAAACTGAGCATCTAGGGTGAAATTCACTTCCCTAAATGTCAATATCTAATATACGATATCCTCTATTCAGTCTCAAGAAAATTGTCCTGAGGGGACGAAATGGACAATAAACAGAAAAAGTTGCAGCAGTTTTGTAACAGTACAATAAATTGGTCATTCAGGCTGGAAATCCTGATGGGATGGTAGGAAACAAGAAAAAAGAACAAAGACACAGATGGCAGCTGTCAACTGAGGAGTGTTTCCAAAAAGGGGCAAAAAATAGCATGTACTGGGCAAGGTGAACGCTTTGAGGAATTCAAAAGCAAAATGATACCTGATCAAAAGGTTAATTCTGTGGCCATGTTTTGACAGAACTATACAAAATGATACAACACCTGAGAGTCCTGAGAGGATGATGAAATAATGAAGGCTAGAGGAATTTGGGTCATGAGGTGAACGTTGGAGCTGTAGCTGTGTTGAGGAGTAGTGACAAAACCTAATTGTGTTTTGAAAAGGTGAGAAAAGAGTCAAAGCCATTCTCCCATTTCAAGTCTGACAGGAAGCATAATTATTCTGTTAATACAAGAAAGGATGAAGAAAAAGATAATTTATTTTTATCTTCATTTTGAAAAAAAAATATTTGCTATAAAGTATAACTACAAAATTCTCAGCAGTGGCATCAGAAACTGAGTTTCATTTCTGATATCATGCCACTAACCCCCATTACTTTAAGACTTCAATGAGTACAGTTTTTCTTAATGCATTATTCTATATTGCAACATTCTATAGATTAAAAGATTTAGTTCCAATTTAGACAATTAATCCCAAATGTCCAAACTAATGCTGTACATGTTCTACTTGTTTAACTATCTGGTTTCAGGTATTTACTTTTGTTTACCTGTGGCCAGGCTAGATGCGTATGAATTCCATTCTTCATTTTGGGGAACAAGGAAATAGGGAAAAAAAACCCTGCTCTGACAGCAAGGGTGCTGATTTTATGCGTGAGGTTGTTATTACAGCTAAATTAGTTCAGTTACTTCAGTTGATGAAGCAATTACATTCCTCTCAGCCTCATCTAAGTTATCAAGCATTGAGAATACTTTTCTCATAACTGATGAAAATATTTGCAAAAGCAACTAACTGATTTACAACTTGTGCTGTCTAACAGTCCTTGCAGAATGATTTAAAAAGATACCAAACTTCCTGAAATATTTCAGTTGAAAATGCTGTTAACACATTAAATACGGATAGTTTGCTGGTTTTTTTTCCTGATAGACTTGCATAGCTAAGACTTCAGTTTCCATGCATCCGCTTTACCATTCCTTCAAGATCACTTTTGTTTTCCTTCTGAAAAACTGATACTATTTTAAATCTAAAATTAACAGTGCAGTTTTGCATCTCAGAAAAGACTCATGTTTTAGTGCAATTTCTGCACAGGTAGTGAAAAAAATCTAATTACTTTTTTGTGTGCTGTAGACAACTAACTGTTCTGGTTATGTGCCGTAACACGGAGCGCCACTGAATTGTTAGTTGAACCTGACAAAAGGCATGTCCCAAAACTTCTTGCAAGCAGTTGCTAAGGAAATTTAAGAATTCATGTCCTCAGAGTACAAAGGCAATATATGGACTATATATATATGTATATAGGCAATATATATAAAATATATTTTTAAATATTTCAGAGAGAATCAAAGAATATACAAAGCTACTCTGAAACCATATTTTCTCAGTATTCGAGACATGAAAAAAGCTGGACACATACAGAGAAATCTTTTTTTTTCAGTATGCAGCTAATCTCAACTACACATTTGGAATGGATGATGAGAACCTTCTTTGAACATCGGATAAAAATCACTAATTGGCTACAAATTACTTTCAATATCAAAGTATGTTAATATAAATATTTTCTAGGTTTACACTTTTAAGGTTAACATGAATACAACACATCAAGATGTAATTAGTAATAAAATGTAATATTTAATTAGTTACTTAATAAATCATAGATTAGAGTCTGAACTCCTAAATAACTTACAGGGATCGTGTCACCAAACTCTGAAGTACAAAGGATATGTTACAACTGATTATGAGCCAATTCTACTTCTATTAACCCTATAGTGTGTTTCATTTCGTATGACATTGCAGTGTTCTTAAAATATATAACAGATAATTACAGCTGCTTAGGAAAGTATGTCTCTCTTAAAAATTGCACAACCTGATATTTAACGGTAACATTTTCTACAAGCATATTGATGATACACAAGAGAGACATTATTCTGCAGGAGCACAAAAGTCTAGAGAAAAGCCTAAGGAACTAAGTAAGTGCATGCTAAAAAATGTTGCAAAGATATTTAGTCCTCTACCAGCATTACTGATGTAACTTAATAAGTTTTTAAAAAATCATGCTATTTTAGCAAATGGAGTTGTTCTGAAGTTCTCAGGTAAATGTAACTGGAGATCAAAGACAACAAAGAAATAATCTTGTTCATAAATATAATGGATGAAGCCTCGTTGAATATTCCTTCACTTCAAAAGTAAGAGTAACCCTGCAAGATCATTAGTTGAAAGTTTGCATCTTTCAATGGTTCAAACTTTGGATATTTTATTTCTAACTAACTTAAAGAGCTTAACTTCACACTTTATCTGAACTAATTGAACTATTTTTAGATTTTGCAGAATATCCACAAAATTATTTTTTGTATTAGAATAAGTTAAACTTCATATAATTCTCAAATATAATATTCAGATATTAGAATAAAACTAGCGTTCATTTGAGAGCGTATTTTCTCAATGTAATACACATTATATGTAGCTCTTATTAAGTGCCACTGCTACTATTAACATCTCTGCCTGAATTACAAAACACATGCAAAAATACAAAGTTTCATTTACATAATGTTTATACCAACTGTTGTTTTATAGGCATAATGGAATATAAAGTTTGACAATGCAAAGGTAGACAGAACAGTTGTAATTTAAATAAGTATGACTAAGAATTTTTTTTTTTAATGAAAATTTCTTACATAAGGAAATACTACTTCAAGACATAAGATGATTTTTTTTCTGTTCCTGGATCAGATGAAAAACAAATGATTTAAAATTCTAATTAATGTAATCTTAATGCAGTACTTCGGAAAAAAATGAATATATTTTACAGTTCAACTGGTATCCAAAACAGTAACAATATACTTGAAGGTTGTATTTACAATATTCCTGCTTTACTGTCCATCATTCTGTAAAAGGTATATAAATATAAAGCATTCAAGTCATATACCTGAGAACAAATGATGTAATTTTATTGCCTACTAAGCAACATGAGTTATTGTATTAGATAAGAAAGGTATCAGCCCAAGTACCATTTCTGCTGACTTTGGAGAAAATGCAGTTATGAAAAAGCAAGACAGTTCAGGCATGGCCTTAACCGAAATTTACCTTTCTCAAGTTTGTTGTTCTGCACACTTGGTAATTTCTTTCTTTTATTCAAGGTCTTTTCTGTGTAAAAAGTTGCATAGTTAAAATCCAAAACAATTTCATTTTTTATTTACTTTTTTCATATGGCATAAACCTTTCAGTGAACACTTATTCCAGATTGAAAGTGATTTATATGATGTTATCTTAAACCATTTCAGCAGTTTAGCTTCTCTGAAAGAGTTTTAAATCAGAGAAAGTCTGTGACTCTTCAGCTCTAAACTGCCAAGAGCCTAGCTCACCTCTCGCCATGGGATTACATTGTAGTTCTGACAGGCAGGCTCCACTGGCACAAGGTGGCAAGAATCATCAGTCTCTCCTAGCAGAAAAAGGCAGCCAGGGCCCCCACAGAGGCTGCACACCCAACCCAACCCAACCCAACCCAGCCCAGCCCAGTCCTGTTTGATGGCAGAGATGTGGGAGCAGATATGAGCTGTGCTCAAAGCCTGGCTTTGCCCTGTTAAAACAGGATACATATGAATGGAAATGGAAACAGGTATTTCAAATGTAGAGAATGTGTGAACAACCCAACTAAACCCAATTGCCTTCCTTTGTGCAGCAGAAATATTAATATAATTTCAGGTGAACCTGCTAAGATAAGCAGATATCAGAGCCCTGAGAATACTAATAGGCCCTAATTGCCCTGAGCAGGCCCACCTGGGACCTTGCCACACACCCTGCCTATTGTTCAATGAGCCCTGTTTCAACTCAGCTTGGCTCAGCTCCAGGCACCTAGATCTGGCTGAGTCAGATGTGCCTGTTTCCTGTCCTGCCTCTGTCTCATGAATGGACCTCAGCCCATACTGTAAGTAATTTTTCTCTTTGGATGGACCACTTTTTTGTACACTGTAGCATTGTCTCCAGTTCTGGTTCTGGCTCCTGCTGAGCCTGAACCAGAATCCTGAACCTGGTCAGTTGCTTGTGATGCCTCTGGCTCGTGAGGGATCCTGTTACCAGCCCCTGGCTCTGCCTGCCTTTTTTAGTGCTGCAGGACTGTGCCTTGCTTAGTGATGGCACTGCCTGCACTGGGGTTACCTTTGGATCTCGGTTCATGGCTCCCCTTTGGAGCAGTCTTGCTCTTGCTGCTCCCTCTTTAACAGTCTCAGTCTTTGAAAGAAGAGATTAATACTAAGGAATCAAGCTGATAAATAGTGATCAATGATTTACTAACCTTGAGAGAAAGAACAGTAGAGTAATAAATTTAACATAACGAGATACTTTCAGAATGCTCTAGCAAGACCAAAGATAAGTTAGATGGGAACATCCTGAGGGGGTACAGACACACTGGCTGAGACCAAGATGAGGGAACTTAAGAAGCTTAGAACCAACTGATAGGGTGTAATAACCAAGGAAATTGGGAACCAGCAAAGATAAGTCAGCAAGAAACCACCCTGGCAGCAAGAACAAAGCAGGACAAAGATCTGAATCCATGCAGCTGGACATAGTGATAAGGAGGAGAGAACAACCACCAGAGAGACTGTGACTCCTGAGTACAGACACCAGATGCACGCAGAGACCGGGGAATAACCTGTTGTGGTAGGAAACTTATCATAATGATTTCTCGGAAACCTAATTAATATATAACCAAGTCCACAGGAATTCTATGAATATGCATGTCTATGATGCATAAATACTGTACCTGTTGCTTAACATGTTGCACACGTTTGGAGGAGCGATTCCCCGTGCTGCCCAGCGTTGAATAAACATACCTACTTTACAGTCCTATAGATTGTGGAGTCTGTTTTCTGCACATCATCTTCATTATGTATTTGTCTGTCTGTCAGCTCTTTAGACTTTATTTGTACAAGGAGTTAAGTGCTCCTAAATTTACCTGTGTTGAAAGGATTGGTTTTCACACAATCTCATGTTTTTTCCCTTGAGATTTGTTTTTCTTAATAGCATCAAGGATATATTGTTCACTTCTATCATAGAAAGGTGAAACTTTTTAAACAACGTGCAAACTATTTAAAACCTTTCACCTTACCAAAAGCATGAACACTTAACATTTGAAGTCTATCTGAGAAAGCATTTAAGTAGGCTCACCTGATGTATTTATGGAGTAAACAAGTAAAAGCAAAGCATAGAAATTAAAAGTAATAGAATAATATTAAAAGCACCCACATGTCATTTTCTTCTTTTGGACAAAAACAGAGAAAACTGAAGAGCAGCATGTGTGGAATATGTACATGTGAAACTGAAAAAAAAAACACTGGAAGGCCTATATTGCTCTTAATACTGTTTTTTTTGTCACTTACACATAGGTAAAGCAACGATGGATCAGTATCTTGCTATGTGAGATGCAGTATATATTCAAAATAAAAAGGTTTTCCAAATCTTAACTATACAATCAATATCATATAGATACAAACCCTCAAGATAAATCAATGAGGTGATATCTTCTATCTACTTAGAGGTCTCAGCAGTTGTCTTCACATTTTTGTAAGCATCTAAACAAACAAGAATTTTAATGAAGGATATGTTTGAATAGAAACCTTTTTCAAATACTTTCAAGAGCTCATTTTAAACCAGAAATTAAGCACTATGGTGCTTCTTTGGAAATACCAGACATCATGAAAGTTGGAATCGTTTGATGCTGAGCACTGATATTTTGATATAGAGTTAACACAAAGATATGGAAGGGAACTCAGTTCTTCAGTTTGAAGAACTGAGCCAGGAGAGGGCAATATAGAAAGTCATCACATGATCAAAATGATGGAATTTTTTTTTTTTTAAACATTCTTTACTCATTTTTACAGGTCATATTGCAAACTTCCAAGTTTGACATAGGCTGAATTCTCTTGTAGAGAGAGAGTACTCCAGACATCTACAAAATATCTCTATAATAGAGTTTCCACTACAAGCACAGCTTACAATTCAAAAGGAAAGACTGTGGTACACGATGTTACAAAGTATTTGTTTTTACTCTGCAAATACCCAAGCCTTGTATTTTTTATGAACTTGTTTTTTACCAAATTGGATCATGCTTTTCATGTTGACGAATCCCATTACAGTATCTAAGGGGTCCCTAGGTAATAAAATGTAAAACATTTGAGAAATGCTGATAGATATCAGATCGATCAATCATCTAGACAGAGGAGACAGCTATGAGTTGTCTATGTAAAATTTTGCTTCTGAAATAAAAACTGATTCTAATGGTATATCAAAGAGCACCCAGGGATTCATTTATTAGGAGGAGAGAAACCAAGTTGGTGACTGGGAACTTATGGCTTATTTGCAAATCTATGAATCCTAGTACGCAAAGTATAATAGTTCCCCAAAGTCTTAGAGTCTTGAGCAACAAAAAACCTTCTGTTTTACTCCTTAATTTATTTACTATTGCTTTTGATATTTCATCTGAAAGTGAATTTACTATTTATGAAGAAAAATGGAGTACATCTGAATATGTTAAAAAGTTGAATTACAGATAAATAACAAACACAGACAAAAAAGAAATGAGATAAGAATAAATGTGTTGTTTTTTTTTTCCAGTACTACACTGAGATAATCTTCACTGATTCACAATGTGCAGTTATGACCAAACTGTGCTGGAAAATATCCCAGGACCATAAACCCTCAGAGACTGTATGGAAAATGGAATTGCTAGGGTAGTGATAACATTTTTATAAGCTTAAAGAGCCTTTTATTAATTGTTTTTGGTTTATACTCTCTGAAAAATCAGAATTCAGTGTATTCAGTATGTGTGATAATGAGTTAGACTAACTGAGTAATATTGTGAAATTTCTTCGTTCTTTGATTTTGTTTCTATGGGAATGCTATTATATAATACCTCACTGGGTAATAAAATAAAGAGTATTTTCTAGTAATATATGATTATATTATTTATTTAAGCAAGTCCTTATGTTTACAGAATCATAAAATGATTGAGGTTGGAAGTGACCTCTGCAAGTCGTCTTGTCCAACCCCTCTCATCAAGCAGGAACACCTAAAGTCAGTTTCCCAGGACTGCGTCCAGTTGAGTTTTGAATATTGCTACAGGTGGAAAGTCCACAACTTCTCTGGGCACCCTGTACCAGTATTCAGTGACTCTCACAATAAAAAAGTATTTCCTGATGTTCAGATGACACCTCCTGTGTTTCAGTTTGCCTGTTGCCTCTGGTCCTCTCACTGGGCACCACTGTATTTATATACATTGATGAGATTGCTCTCAAGCTTTCTCTTCTCTAGGCTGAAGAGTCTCAATTCCCACAGCCTTTTATCATACAAGAGATGCTCCAGTCTGTTGGTCATCTTAATAGACATTCACTGAACTCTCTCCAGTATGTTCGTGTCTCTCTTGTACTGAGGAGCTCAGAACTGGACAGAGTGCTCTGGGTGTGGCCTCAGTACCAGTGCTGAGTAAAGGTGAAGCATCACCTCCCTTGATCTGCTGGCAAAATGCATCCTAGTGCAGCTCAGGTATTTGTCATCTATGGGGCCCTGCAAGGCAGCAACAAGGCTACGAGCGGGGCTGCACGTACACAGGAAGAACGGACCGCAACGATTCGTGCGCTTGCTGATGCAACGCCTTGTGCTAGGCGCGGATAGGTACATGGGCGTAGGGGGGGGTGCTTTCGCATGCGTAGCGGGTGTACGGGCTTGCGTAGCGAGTGTACAGACATATATTGAGATGTGACGCAGCAGTAAATTGAGAGCTGACTCCACTCCGTGTCTGTTTCTCTCTCCCTGGGATGGGATCCCGGTAGGGGGGGCCGGTTCATTGTCATGCGACAACAGTCATCTTTGCCATAAGGGTACATTACTGGCTCATGTTCAACCTAATGTTCACCAGGACCCCCAAGTTCTTCTCTGTGAAGCTGCTTTCCAGCTGGTCAGCCCCCAGTGCATACTGGTGCTTGGGGTTATTCCTCCCCAAGTGCAGGACTTGGCACTTCTTCTTGAATTTCATGGGGTTAGTGGCAGCCCATTTCCCCAGCCTGCTGAAGTCCCTCTGCCTTCTAATGTATCAGCCACTGCCTTCTAGTGTATCAGCCACTCCTCCCAGTTTTACGTCCTCAGCAAACTTGCTGAGGGTACACTCTTGCCCCATCAACCAGATCATTAATGAAGATGTTGAACAGGACTGGATCCACTATTGACCCCTGGGGTACAACTCTAGTTACTGGCCTTCAGTCTGGCTTTGTATCACTGATCACCACCCTCTGGGCCAGGCTGTTCATCCAGTTTTCAAATTATCTCAGTCTGCTCATTCGGCCTATGCTTCATCAGCTTTTTCATTAGGATCTTGTGGGACATCATGCTGAAAGCCTTGTTGATGTCAAGGTAGACAATATACACTGCTCTCCCCGCATCTATCAAGCCAGTCAAGTCATTGTAGATGTTTATCAAGTTGGTGAAGCATGATTAACCCTTGGTGAATCCATGCAGACTACTCCAGATGATTTTCTTGTTCCAGGACTAGCTGTTTCATCACCTTCCCAGTGATCGAGGCGAGGCTAACCATCCTGTAGTCCTCCAGGTCTTCCTTTTTGCCTGTCTTGAAGATAGGAGTGACATTTGCTTTTCTCCAGTTCTTGGGCACTTCTCCAAATCACCATGATCAATTAAAATTATCAGCAGTGACCTTGCTGGACACCTGTGAGCTCTCTCGGCATTTGTAAGTGCTTCCCATCAGGGCTCATGGACTTGCATATATCTATTTTGCCTAAGTATTCCCTGACCTGAGCCTCTTCCACTAACTCAGACTTTTCCATGTCCAGTGTCATCAGGGCCCCCATCTCATTAAGCAATGGACCCATAATTACCCTACTCTTCCTCTTGTCACCTATGTACTTGTAGAAGCCCTTCATATTGCCTTTCACATCCCTTGTCAGATTCAACTGCATTCAGGCTTTGGCTTTCCTGACTTTATCACTGCATGCTCAGATAATCATAGAATTATTACTTCAAGGACAATCCTCTGTTTTGTTACACTTTTATTAATTAATGAGCATGAAGAAGAAATATAATCTTTTATTAAATTTATGTTCAAATGACCAAGAAATTATATACTCAACTGAAATTGAAGACAAAAAATCTGTAAAATCTGTAAATATATTTCATATACATAAATGTCTGTATACATAAAAATGAATAAAAACATATTTGAAATTAAAAATGTTAATGCTGAAATGTTAAAAGTAAGTGCAGCTAGCCAGAATTTATAATGAAAAATTACCACTGAAGTTATAATTACTTAATAGCTCAACACTTTGTCAGTGACCCAGAAAGATTCAAATACATGTGTTATTTCAGTGGTTTAACTGCGCCTTACAAATCTGGTACTACACAGGCTCCCTGAGTTGGAGCAGGAGCCCTCAGCAACTGGGAAGAATAAGTTGTAAATTAATGATAAAAACCTTTAATTATCAGTTAGTACACATGACACTGTGCACACTATACTCTTTATTTTTACCTTTGTTAGTGGTAGTATACCACAGGTTGTCAATAAAGATAGAGACACACTCAGAGCATTAATGCTTGTGCTCGATGATACAGACTAAAGGCTAGGAATGCAACTGTTCAGTATTGCTGAACCCAAAATGATTTTCTGCCTCCCACACACAGTCTGAGTATCAGAGTATTCACATAAACCAGAAAATTAGGACAAAAAGTAATCACATTATGAGTTTCTGTGGGATTCATCTAACCCAATGCAGAAATCTACAGCACATCTCATCCTAGAACAGATGTCTAAGACAGGCAGATGCCCTGTGTCTGCTGTGTAGAAGGGGAGTCTGAATAACTCACTCAAATACAGGTGTTTATATTACATGCATACAGAGAGATGATACTGCCGATCTCACTCTCCCTCATGCTTAGATTATCCTGTTCTTTACCAAAACATTTGTTGTTATCAGCCTATATATGACTAAATCCATGACACCTATGACTGCATAGCAGTGAAATTGAAATAACACAATTAAAATTGTGGTTTGGAACTTGAATTTTTATTTTTTTTTCCAAGAGCATCAAAGCTCATGCTCAGAATTGTACATTTAGTGGAGGGAAGGTCAGTTAAGAGACACAATCTAAGAGTTTCCATACTAATTCAGTTGAAACTCTTGTAAGTCATACAAACACACAAATATATACATTTATATATATATATATACACACAAAATTATTGTGAAACATCACTTACATAGACTCAGACAACCACTCCTGTAGTACAAGGCACTTCAAAAGATAAAACTTACCTTTGAACCCAGCAGCACAATGACATGAAAAGTGGCCAACTAAATCCATACAGGTAGCTCCATTTTTGCAAGGTGAACTTGAACATTCATTAATTTTGACTTCACAGAAGGGTCCTTCATATCCAGGCACACAGTTGCAGCTGTAATGTTGAAATTAGAGGATAATCATAAGTCAGTATGAAAAAGACCCCATGTAAGATTCTGCCTACAGAAAGGATCTTAGAAAAGATAGCATGATAGTAGCTGTTTTGAATGTTACTTCACAAAAGCTTTTTGCAATATAACTTTTGGACTAAGGAAGTTAAAACCATATTCACTACTGGTATACTTTTTTTTTGTCTGTTCAGTTAGGCTCTAATTTTGCCTGCAATTCTTCTTGGTAAGAGAGAATTTGAAAGACCCAAGAACTTTGTCTATGTACTAACTAGAGATTGAGAAGGGCAGAATGCTGTGGGAGCTCCACATATGGTAATAACGAAACACTTCTGAAGAAAAAGGAAGAGGGAAAAAGGATGTGTACAAAATGAGTAACTCCTAGTATTTAATCCAACTAATTTTTTTTTTTTTCTCCCAAGGTATTCTGTGGACATTAGTGCAGCTCTAAGAGTTCAAGAGTAACTTCAGAGCACATAGAAAATTAGGTGATTTTTGTCTTTTGTGTTGTGACTAAAAGAAACCTACAGTAAAGAAGACATCTTCTTAAGAAGATACTACTGGTTTTTACAAGGAACTCTACACTGGACTGAGTTTAGAGATGGTTTAGATGTTTTGTTATAATTAAAAGGCCTTTAATCTATGGAAAAGCCAGGTACTGTTAGAAAATAAAATGGTTAATTGTTTAAACAGCAAAATCACAAAGTTATTGAGTGACAATTATTATTTTTAATATATATATGTAAACAAATATCAGCTGCTTTCATTTCTACTGGCTCCTTGCAGGAAGGCCCAGGCTTCCTAGCCAGGTTTTTGTCATCTTTGTGCTTCTTGATCTTGATTTTTTCATCACACCTGAGGCCTGGCTTTGTGCTCCCTGGTGTTTGAAGGTGCATCTGTATAACCATTTTAGTTCAGATGAGGAGAAAACTTTTATGACTAATTTTCTGACTGTTCCAAACAACAATGTTTTCTATCACATTGCAGAACAGTATCAAAGCATGTTAAACTGATTTATTTCAGTTGAAACCAAATCAGTAGATGTGTTCCTTGGAGTACAGCTAATGGGTATCAACGGATAATGGGCTTTTAGTCCATGGACCGAAATACAGGTTGCATGAAGTAAGCCCTCCGTATCATTTATTGTGTGGTTCTGAGTTCTTCAGCACCATCATTTTTGCTTTACAGATCCATTACTACTGCACTGCAGTATCTACTCAAGTAGGTACAGCTACTGAATTCTCTCTTCCAACCTGTCATTCGTTAGAAAAGGAGAAATCATCCCCTTCTCCTGAGAGCTCCAGCTGATTCTTTCTCACTTTTTAAAGGATGGAGTACACAAAAATCATCTCACACAGTTGCTTTACAGCTAAGTGCAAATGTTGATTTACATAAAAATTCTTTATGCATAAACATGCAAAGCAAGTGCACTTCTAGTTACCTTTAGCTGCACAGTTTCAGAATCCACCAACAGTAAAACTTCCGTATGAAAACAACAAACACTTAGTCATACTGATTTTTCTGATGCAGTTACTCACTTTATTTCCTTGGTTAACTATTATATAGTGACAAAAATATATATATTTTTTTTGCGGTAATGATTAGTGTGTGCATTACAAAAATGCAACTATTCAATCATTTGAAAATATGGCTCTTATCATCAACATTGACTAGAATATTTAACATTCAGGTCTCCTTAACAAGAAAGAGTGGATAAAGAGGAGCAATTTTCTATCATTTCCTTATTATTACTAGTTTTGTGGCTCATCTTCAGACACCACAGAACTACACATAAACAGATGTAATAGAGTATCTTCTAGTTTGTTTTATGTTTCTAATTCCATACTACCAGCAATGATGTTATGACTATGGTATTTTTCAGTGCTTCAATGTCTGTAAAAATCTAAAGCAACTGAGAATGGAATGTCCTTTGTTCTTTTCTGGTGGAATACATATCATAACTGGATGCCTTTCCATTTAATACAGCTCATCTCCTGCAGCAGATAAATTAAGCTCTCATTTGTTTAGACTCTTCATTTTATATTATTACTCAGGAAAAATAAAACAAAATCATGAAGTTTTCTCTTGTCACTTCAACATGAAAATTTTGCTTGGTTTAGCTATTAAGGATAGGTTACTACTTTCTTGAGTATACAGAAGCTGCTGTCGTTTTTTTTCCCTTCAGTGTACACAAGATTAGAAAATAACTTTAAAACTGGATCATGTAGTGTGAAACAAAGTGGCTGACTTATGCAGCTAGTCAAGCCCAAATCTGTGGCAGTTGCCCAAAACAGTGTAAAACTACAAACTAATGGTGCAGAAACAGGTTTTATTCTGTTAGTGTTTGTCAAACACAGACATTAATGAGAACAGGAGTATTACAGTGCTATTAATAACAACTTAATTTCCTACTATGTGTTATGATTTGATTTATTTGAGGATTAAAACATCTAAGAATCATTCATTTACTTGTTAGAATCCAGACTGGGGTTTAAAGGTGGTAGGATCTAGAAGTTAAGTAAATTCCTTATAAACATGATCTACAACAATCTACATAAAATTCTAATGGCATGTTTACAAGTAACTTTAGTATATAACGTCATATATAGAAACTCTACAAAGGAAGGCCAAAATATATTAAAATTAATATATTAGTAATAGTCTTTGTTTCAAAATCTGTAATTTTTATTGTGTCTATACTTCAGGAAAATCAGGCCATTTTTTTATGCAGTAAAAGTCTAAACTAGTCAGGTCTTTAAGTTTGGTGCATTTTTTGTTAATTTAATAGCATTAACTGATAATACTTACCACTTACATTAATGCATTATACATTCAACAATACTATGTGCAAAGCAGATATGTATTACACTGTGCATGTTTCTTATATTTAATGTATAATAATGTAAGTGCAGTTCTGTCAGCTTCACATATCAGCACCTGACTGCATTTATTTGTAGCTTTAACATTTTTAAAAGATTATAAGTTATCCTAGATATTTAATAGATGTTATCATTCCATCTCTAAGTCAGCCTATGAAATGGATCTTGAACACATTTTTGTTAAACTCTGTGCTGGTATAATACTTACATAGCTGAACTTCAAATAACTTTTCCTGTCTGTCTTAGAAATAATATCAAGACCAATGATCTCTAAGTAATTAAGTCTTTTACACTTGTAGTATGAAAAATACCATCATCACATTAGATTTTAATGAATATGACCTTGCATTAATACTTCAGCAGCACTAAAATACTGAACATGATATCAAAAGCTTTGAATCATGGAGTGATTTGCAGTTTTCATTTGCTGTAAAGCTAAAATGCTTCTCTACAATAAATTCAAAAAGAATTTGTGTACAGACATATATGATACCAGAATTTGTATTTGTAGGTGAGTCTCTAGCTCAGGAAACATATTTTTTGCCCTTATCAGAGGGACACCCTGGGTGTGCACTGACACATCAGTGCAGCGGCTCAGCCTCACTGCAGCCTGAGCTTGGTTTCAATGATATAAGCCCTGCTCTGGGGCCCAGTGACTGCTGCCTTCCCTGCTCAGCTTCACCTCTGGGAATGACCCCTCTGTGGAGGTGGGGACACACCTCCCAGCAAAGACCAGGAGATGCTAATGACACTACCCAACTGCTTTCTTAAGGAAGACTCAAATGTCAACCTCACAAACTGCAGGAATGTTGAAAGGATGAGCATGGCATGAAATAAAAGGTAAATATGAAGAAGTTTTGTATTACCATTAATGGGAATAATAATAATTTCTTAACTTCATATATGTCCTCTTTTGTCCATAGCAAGATTTTTAGTGTAACTGATCCTAGGAGGGAAAAAAATACCTCAATGCTTTTGCTATAAACGTGGATTTTAGTATTCAATATCAAACTCAAACCACAGTTACACTGTTGTGGACTGCTTTGCTCCCACATATATCATGCAGATGACTGTGTGTTTCTACTTCACTACATAAATCTAGTTAATGTTGCACAATAACTTGATGTGCCTGTAAAATAAATGTTAAATGGAGATGTAGATAAGTCAGACATGGAATTTAGTCTAAGAAGGAGTATGTTACTCTAATGCAGATGGTTATGGCATAGCTGCAATATTTTTGTATCAATATGCAGTAGGATGTAAATTTTTATCACCAAAGGTGTAGAAGAGCAGGTGTGCAGGTAAGCAAGTTATTACTAGTTAGTCCAGGCAGGGCAGCTCTCACAACGTCACCACAGACTACCTGAACTAAAGTGAATTAGGTAGGCCTTATAGAGGTCTTCCAGTACCTCAAGGGGGCCTGCAAGAAAGATGGGGAGAGGCTGTTCAGTAGGGCCTGTTGCAATAGGACAAGGGGTAATGGTTTTAAAATAGAGGGAGGTAGATTTAGATTAGATATTAGGAAAAAATTTTTTACAATGAGGCTTGTAGAGCACTGGAACAGGTTGCCCAGAGAGGTGGTGGATGCCCCATCCCTGGAAACGTTCAAGGCCAGGCTGGATGAGGCTCTGAGCAATCTGATCTAGTCGGGGATGTCCCTGCTTCATGCGGGGGGGTTGGACTACATGACCTTTAAAGGTGCCCTTCCAACCCTAACCATTCTATGATTCTATGATCTTCAGTCTGGTCTTTTTTTGTTTGTTTGTTTTTGCAGTTATTTTAAAGATTCATGCATTTTACACAGTTTGTTACTTAATCACAGAATCATAGAATCATAGAATGATTAGGGTTGGAAGGGACCTTCAAAGGCCATCTAGTCCAACCCCCCTGCAAGGACCAGGGACATCTCCAACCAGATCAGGTTGCTCAGAGCCCCATCCAACCTGGCCTTGAATGTTTCCAGGGATGGGGCATCCACTACCTCTTTGGGCAACCTGTTCCAGTGTTCCACCACCCTCATTGGAAAAAAATTTTTCCTTATGTTGTCCTTCCAAATGATTCTATGATTCTATATCTATAGACTAAAATAATTTTTTTAATTGTGTTAGTTATCATGACCTTTTAAACAACAATAAATCCTGCAATACAACTACTTCAAATGTTTTAATCTAATAGTTCTGAGTTCTTCTTGCTGGACTATGTTAAGTGTGGAACTTCATTTAAATAGACTGGACTGAAGAAACAGGAGAAACAGGAGAGGTAATAGAAACTATATTGAATTTTAAATTCTATCTTTTCCCTCTACTTTTCCTCTTTACTAAAGGGACTATAGTAAAACATATATTAGGACTTATTTCTGTTAGGAACTTGGTTGTCCAAAATATAATCTTCGTAAGGAAAAAAATTACAAGTGTGAAGAAAACAGTAACAAAATCTCCCTTGGATTTTAAAACAGGAGGAACAACACATTGAAGAGTTCTTTCACTTTAGTTATTTATTAAACGCTCCTTATTGGGCCATGTTAAATCTGTTCTTTCTCCTCTTCCACAGAGAACCCAAAGAAAAGATAGAAGTTGTTTTGAGAGGAAAGTTCAAATACTTTTTAATGTAGTAATGCTGTCTGTTTACTGAGATAATGCATCTTCTCTGTTTTTTCTCTCAGCTATATGTGACCAAAGGTCAAGAGATTAATTTGGCATGAGGATGCAATCAGTTTATTGCATAGTATCTGCCAGATTCGTCATATTGACAGCTACATCATCAACCCAGTGGGAGGAGAAGTTATCGCTTCTTTGGAGAAGTTATAACTTTAAAT
Source organism: Chlamydotis macqueenii (assembly GCF_036417535.1). Classification (NCBI taxonomy): domain Eukaryota; kingdom Metazoa; phylum Chordata; class Aves; order Otidiformes; family Otididae; genus Chlamydotis; species Chlamydotis macqueenii. Next base: position 29,600,693 of record NC_141558.1, read on the forward strand.
ATGTGCTGATTAACTCATCATATCTCAAACATTATAGGCTCAGCTGGAAGTGCAATAATTAATTTGAATGAAGAGGCTTTGTGTCAGTATGATTGAGGCCACTTTAGTTGTAAGAGAAGGCTCACTAAACCAAGAGTAAGACTCCTAAGACATATTATTGTAATTATATGGCTTATATTATGTGGCCCCACTGAGCTTTACACTATATCATAGTTTTAAATAATAAATCCTAGTCTCTCTCCTTCATCTAGAGCAATTTCCCATGCTGAACTCGAAGGAATTTCTCTTCATGTATTGAATATACACCTATGTGATGCTACTGTCTGGAACAGTAATTTTAAAATGGGAGTAGAAACAGAGTATGCCATGATAAGGAGATAGAAAGTTAGAAAAAAACACATACAGCTGAATGCTTATTTCCAACCTGGAAAAAGCTGACAGCTTGCAGAAGGTGAGAGCTTGAAAGAAGAGGAATGTTCTTGAAGCTAAACTAGATACTTTCCAAGTTTTTCTGGTCTTTGTATTTCCATAACGAGCCACCACTGGAACAATACATTATGACCAAAGTTTAACAATTAGTTTAGAATTTAAGAGTTCTTAACTAGGAGAAAAATCTGGAGTTTTAAACTACTTTTCCGTAAATAATAAAAAACCATCGAATTTTGGCTGTTAGCAAATAAATAAAAAGCTTACTTAATAAGCAGAAGAGATAAAGGTACGTGATGTTTTGAATGATTCTAATAGCTTTAAAAATGGATGTCAGTAGGGTTGTTAATGGCACTTACAGTCTAATTCTCCATATTCTGTTGACAGTTTTTTTACGTCTTTCTGAAACTACTTTACATTAAATACAGCTCTTGATAACTGCTTTATAAAAAGTGATACTCATTTTAGGATAGAAATGTAAATTGCAAGAGTGTTTCAAAATGTTGGGTGACTACGGTCATTACATTCAGCATATCCTCTCATATTCTTTTGGTTTTAATGGTGTATTGGAAAGGGGAAATGAGAATTGTTTCTCTGCTGACAATAAAACCTCTTGGGAAATGCCATTATTTCTTTAAGGAATAAATATTTCAGTTCTCTTAAAAAATGCTTCACTGCCATTCAGAAACAAAAACCCTCTGTCGACAGAGCAGGTATTATCTAGTAAATTATCTGCACTTTTTTTTTTTTTTTTTGAAAAATAACCAATTGTGTTTCTGTGGGGTCAAGTTATTTGATAACAAAACTATCAGTTAACACATCTAGGATTGGAATCTCAATGGTATGTTTTCTTTTTTTCTTTAATAGATAGACTGATCTGTCACCTTAATTTGTCTTTCAAAGACTGAAAAAAATAAGAATTAAGTGTTTTCTGTCAGTAGCCTGATTTTGGATTATTGATCTAAATTCAAAAGGACTTGTTTTAGCAGATGTCTTCATACCTACTCTTTTCTCAGTACACACTACTGGATTTTATAAGTTAAATATGGCTTTGTTCTTCTAACAGAATTCTCTTCTTGATGTAGAAAGGAAAATCCTAGATTTATCAGTTAAATAAAAGGTCAAAATACAGTCCAGTGATTTGATGTGAGAGTTGATTGCAATCTGGCAAAAAAGAAAGGATGTATATTTTGTTAGGACTTTGTAGCAAAAAATCCTTTTGACTCTGGTATATTTAGAATCATATATTTATAGGTATTTGTATGCTTATTTGGAGATTTCAGTTATTATTTACAGAAGATCCTATAAAAACAGAGAAGGAGCAGAAGAAATTTTTAATTACTTCTATTTTAATGATTTTGTCCCCTTTTACAACCTTTTTTAGATAGAAAGACTAAAGTGTATTAATTACAGTGCTTCCTAGTACAGAACAAAACATATAATTAAAGCCATCCAAAATACATTCACAGACATTAGTTTTTAGTTATTCTATTTCTTTTACAGGAAATAAATAAATAATTAAAGTCTGTTAAGAACAGCGAACTCTGCTTATTCAAGGACCCCTTTTGCATTTATTTTTTCCACACATGCTTTTATAGAGTCTCATTTTCAAATGTCTACAGCATGTTACAGCTCACTAAGGAAGGCACATACTCAACAGTTCTGTCAATATTAAAAAAAAAAATGCCACAAATAAATCAGCATTTCAACTGTTCACTTGAAAATATTAATTTAAGTTTTAATAAGAAAAGTTACTCCATGTTGCACTTCAGGATTCTAAAAGACGTTTTATTTATCTGAGATTTTGTGTTGTTGATTTATCTTTTTTTTTGTCCCACAAAGAGTAATATTTGTGAAGCCTTTCTGTGCCATTTCAGGCTACACAGTCTATCTTATTGAATACACGTGCTTATTGAATGTTTGTATCCATGACATTTTAAAATCTGAGAAAAAATATTACAATAGCAACTCCCTTTGTAATTCCTGTTGAAAGGAAAAATATTTTCAGTGCTATCTTAATACTGCATAAACTTCTGTATGAACGCTTGTATGGAAAGCATCATTTTAGTACCTGTATTTATTCACTCCATCTTCACATGTGGCTCCATGTTGGCACTGGTTTACCTCACAGTCGTTAATATTCTCCAGGCATCTTTGTCCTGTCCATCCAAGAGCACAGGCACAGTGAGATCTCTGGTTTTCTTCATCATAGAAGCAGCTACCTCCATTTGCACATACCTGAATAAGAGAAGTACATATACATAAAGAGGTTTTTCTCTACATGTTGGATTTTTTCCCCAAAGAATTTATGGATTGAGCCATTAGTACAAATATGGAAAATATGGATATTTAATGTTTTTATGTTGTAATATTACAAAAGACAAATCTCCAAGAACCTAAAATACTTAATGTCATTAAATCAATGCATAAATTAATTGTTTGATAGGAAATAGGCCTTTGTGATTCAATTTAAGAGTGTCATTTTTATATCTGACATTAAAATGTACTTATTTTAGGAGGGATGATATTGAACTAGCCCTTTATTTTTCCAATGTAAGAGTAAAACAACTGTTTCTGTGTTTAAAATCTAAGTATAATATAGTTGTGTTTGTGTTTATCAGGAAAAATTGGATTTTTTTTTATTTTAATCATTATTCTGATTTACAACCTATTGTAATTTATTTCAATTTATTTCAATTTATTACATCTGTGCTCTGGGAAGACCAGAACCTTCTTTCTTTTTACCCTGATGATATTTAAAAATCAATAAACCTGGACTGGGACAGCTTTTTTTCTTTTAGATTTAATTACTAATATTACTTACTAAAACATGAAATCATAGAATCATAGAATTATTCAGGTTGGAAAAGACCTTTAAGACCATAAAGTCCAATCATCAACCCAACACCACCACGCCTACTAAACCATGTCCCAAAGTGCCATGTCTACACGTCCTTTGAACACCTCCAGGGATGGTGACTCCACCACTTCCGTAGACAGCCTGTTCCAATGCTTGACCACGTTTTCAGAAAATAATTTTTTCCTAATATCCAATCTATGCCTACCCTCCTGCAACTTGAGGACATTTCCGCTCATCCTATCACTTACTTGAGAGAAGAGACCAATACTCAGCTCATTACAATCTCCTTTCAGCTTTCAGTTGTAGAGAGCAATGAAGTCTTCCCTCAGCCTCTTCTTCTGCAGACTAAACAATCCCAGTTCCCTCAGCCATTCTCAAGAAGACTTTTTCTCTGGACTCTTCACTGGCTTCATTGCCCTTCTCTGGACATGCTCCAGCAACTCAGTGTCCTTGTTCTGATGGGCTCAAAAGTGAACACAATATTCGAGATATGGCCTCATCAGTGCCAAGTACAGGGGCACAATTGCTTCCCTACTCCTGCTAGCCACGCTGTTCCTGATACAAGTCAGAATGCTGCTGGCCTTCTTGGCCACCTGGGCACACTGCTGGCTCGTGTTCAGAGGTGGCTGTCAACCAGTACCCTCAGGTCCTTTTCCTCCAACCAGCTTTCCAGCCACTCTTCCTCAAGCCTGTAGCGTTGCATGGGGTTGTTGTGATCCAAGTGCAGGACCTGGCACTTGGCCTTGTTGAACCTCATACAGCTGACCTTGGCCCACCAATCCAACCTGTCCAGGTGCCTCTGCAGAGCCTTTTCATACTCAAGCAGATCGACACTCCCACCCAGTCTGGAGTCATCTGCAAACTTACTGAGGGAGCACTCAATCCCCTTATCCAGATGATTGATAAAGATATTAAACAGAACTATCCCCAGTACTGAGGCCTGGGGAACCAGCTGCCAACTGGATTTAACTCTCTTCTTCACAACTCTCTGAGCTCGGCCATCCAGCCAGTTTTTTACCCAGCAAAGTGTATACCTCTCAAACCATGAGCAGCCAGTTTCTCCAGGAGAATGCTGTGGGAAACAGTGTCAAAGGCTTTGGTAAACTCAACAAGGATAACATACACACCCTCTCCCTCATCCACTAGGGGGGTCACCTGGTCGTAGAAGGACATCAGTTTGGTCAAGCAGGACCTGCCCTTCATGAACCCATCCTAGCTGGTCCTGATCTCCTGGTTGTTCTCCACATGTCTGTTGAGTGCACTCAAGAAGAGTGCACTCATACTTTTCCCCGGTAATGAGATCAGGCTGATAAGCCTGTAGTTCCCTGAATCCTCCTTCCAGCCCTTCTTGTAGTTGGCACCACACTGGCAAGCCTCCAGTCATCTGGGACCTCCCCTGTTAACCAGGAGTGCTGATAAATTATTGAGAGTGGCTTGGAAAGCTCCTCTGCCAGCTTCCTCAGTACTCCTGAGTGCACCATATCTGGCCCCACAGACCTGTGAATGTCCAGGTGCCATAGCAGATTTTTAACTGCTTCCTCCTATATTATGGGGGGTTTATTCTACTCTCTGTCCCTGTTTTTCAGCTCAACGGCTGAATATCCTGGGGATAACTGGTCTGGATGTTAAAGACTGAGTCAAAGAAGGCATTAAGTACCTCAGCCTTTTCCTCGTCCCTGGTGGCAATGTGTGCCATTCCTGACCTGCCCCCACGCCTCCACACAGGTCCTGCATCCAATAAAGGATGGAGATTCTCCTTGGCTCTTTTTATGTTGTTAATGTATTTGTAAAAACATTTTTTTTTGTTCTCTCTTACAACAGTGGCCAGATTGAATTCTAGTTGACTTTTGCCTTTCTAATTTTCTCTCTACATGACCTAATGAGATCACTGTACTCTTCTTGAGTTGCCTGGCCCTTCTTCCAAAATGGTAAACTCTACTTTTTTTTTCCTGAGTCCCAGCAAAATCTCCCTGTTTGGCCAGGCCAGTTGTCAGGGGGACAGCTTGCTCCTGTGCATTTAAGATTTCCTTCTTGAGGAATGTCCAGCCTTCCTGGACCTCTTTGCCCTTGTCCCCCGAGGGACTCTCTCAACCAGTGTCCTGAACAGGCCAAAGTCTGCTGTCCAGAAGTTAACAGTAGTCATTTTGCTGACCCCCCCCGCCTCCTGCCCCTTCACCAAGAATTGAGAACTGTAACATTTCATGGTCACTAAGCCCAAGATGGCCTTGGACCACCACATCTCCTACCAGCCCTTCTCTGTTTGTAAACAGCAGGTCAAGCGAGGCACCTCCCCTGGTAGGCTCACTTAGCAACTGTGTCAGGAAATTATCTTCCACATGCTCCAGGAACCTCCGAGATTGTTTCCTCTATTATTCAAAAATTACAGAAAGTTCTAGGCTGCAATGAACACTCCTTTCTTCATTTTACTTTTAGAGTCCCATTACATTTCCATGAAAATTTTACCAGTGTAAAAACAGATAACTACATTTTTGTTTCAAAGCAATTAAGACCTCTCCTGATCAATTGGTTTCTAAAGAAAATGGTGTCTAGAAGATGAGCTAATGCACTAGTACTTCAGTTTGATTGAGTCTGAATCTCTTTATAATGTCATTAAGATTTGTAATAATAACAGTTCTTGGCAGAAATCCTCTAATATTCATTTGTCTTTGATTAAGTTTTAAATTGACCTTAAAATTGAGAGATTTTTTTTTTCTACACTGTGCTGAATTTTAGACTTAACTTGGGATTCTTTTTCAACAGGGTAAATTCTTGAAGAAAAGCACTGCTTAACATAAATGCAAATAAATCTCTGATGTGTGTAGTTTTGGAACTGTTCTCTGGATTTTTGTGTCTTTTTACTTTTTTTATTTAAACATTTCTGCAAGACTTTTTCCTGCGGCTTACCATTTTCTCAGAACTCAAATAAGCCAAATAACCTTACACTCAATAAAACCATCTAGAAAAAACTTAGACAATCAAGACATGAGTTATATTTCAGTATTGCCACAATACAATATTCATTATATTCTTACATTGTTCTGACATTTTATACTGTGAAGAAAGATGTCACCCTTTAAGATGTTAGTGCAATCTATGGCATCTTTAAATTCAAATTAAAGCTATGGAAGATATTTTTAACATCAAATCTAGTTAGTAGTGTTCTCTATCATACAGATTTTTGTCTCTGCTGTAAATGAATTCCTGATCAGATTAAATATTGGAAAATCTTGAGTTAGAATTATTAAGGATTTTATAAGAAATTAAGGTTAAATCCATTTATTAATCTATTACGGAAGTCAAACTGAAGACCTCTACATCGTGGTTTTCTAAACTTTAAACATGCATTGTTGTTTCTTGGCCTCCAGAATATGACTTAGTTCTCCTAATTTAGGCAGACTCACTTCCACTCTGTTTCCTTTTATTAAATTCTGCTACTTTGGCTCCTGAGAGTTTAGCATTATTTTTACATTCTGTAAATGTCAAAGATAAACAACTAGTGATTCAAAGACAACCTCCTCAAAGTTTTTTTTTTTTTTGTGAAGTTCCTCAGAGCAATCTTCTATTAAAGCATGTAAGTATTTTCTTTCTTATTTGAATGTTCAACAGTTTACCTTAAACCAAGAAGGCATAACTTGAAAACACCACAAATTTATGTGATTGCCTTACTTTTACAAGTGAATAAACTGTATAAACTTCCACAGAATGGAGATATTTCAATTCAGAAGGTTGGAACTGTGATCTTTACTACAAATATAACAGGGTAACTTGGGATCATGTGGCTCATAAAAAGAGGAAACAACTTCCAAGAAAATTAGGCAAGTGGAACACAATAATCCAGTTGGACACATCTTTAGTACCCTAAAGATGTAGATAGACACTGAGAGGACTTTCCAGAGATGATTCAGTTCCTAACTTGTATGGGAATTATTTTTAATAAACCAAGTTGATACCCTCTAAATGTGTCTGTTTACACTTTTAAATCAAAGACAGAATTAAAAAAAATAATTTAAAAGTACTTTTTAACTCCTGTGATTCCTTTTAAAAAACAATAACCATTGGCCAAACATCTTCAAGTTCCCATACTTATTGCTACAATTTCAAATCTTTTCTTAGGAAATGCTAGTGGAACCTATGATTTTGTAAGCTTGCTGACAGAACTTTGAAAAACGAATGTTTTGAGGGAAGCAATAAAACTGCTTGATAGAACTTAGCTACTGCCACTAAAAATAATCACACATCTTAGGATGCCTATGCATTTATGATTGTCTGGGTCACAGGGGGGCTTTTGAAATGAATAATCTCTCCAGGGATGTGGTGGAGTTTACATCACTGGAGATTTTCAAGATGTGATTGGACAGGGTGCTAGATAATCTCACCTAGACTCCCTTTCCCATTAAAGGTTGGACTAGATGGTCTTTTGAGGTCACTTCCAACCTGGGCTGCTCTGTGATTCTATGGTTCTATGATCTACACCTAGTATGTTGCACTACAGGTATTTGTTATTACCATTGCTCTTATCAATTCTCTGTGAACTCCTGTTAAGAAAAATGTTGGGCTTTGTAGCATACATCCTATGTTCAAATGAGACAACAGTGTTTTCTTTATTTCTTTGGATGTCTTCCTGAGTAGATGAGAGAAGAAAAGATAGTATAATACAAAGTGGCTAAATTTGGTCTTGTTGGAAGTTATCAATTTAAAGATGCCAAAATTTTGATTTATTTGGAGGTCTTTCATATTTCTAGGTACAGGGCAGGCAGAATTTATCTTGGTAACAAAATTAAGATTAGATTTTGAAATTTAGAGGAACATATCCCCTGTTTCAATATGTTCACATTTCTTTTTTTAAAAAATAAATTATAATTAAAATAATATTAAAAACAACCTTAGTGTTTTAAGTGCTGTGCCGGGAAAGAAAAAAAAAAACCCACCACATCAGTATCATTATATATTTATAGAGAGATAAAAGACCCCAATGACTTAAATTTACTGGTTTTACTTTTATTAAGAAAATATTAATAATAGTAGCATTACTTTCAGTCCATTGTGCTGAATACACAGAGGTAAAGCAGTTCAGCATAACTAAGATAACATTGGAAATGGAAAAGAAACGAAAGATGCAAAAATATATATTTACTTTCCAGTCATAAAGAGTAAATGAAGAATTAAATGCTAAATTATGTAATTTACTGAATAATAGAAATCTTTCATTTCAAATTATTACTTCAAAAAAATCAAATATTCATTTATTTGAATAAGGCATTTATTTTTTTTCCAATAAGCAAATGATATTACTTTAATGATCTGTAGGCTAAGAAAACAAGTAAAACTCGGAGATATCACTCCTTTATTTTAGTTTCTATTCCCTTTCCCATTAGAAAATCTACTAATTGTTCACATTATGCCTAAATTAAGTGTCTCATGCAGTGATTGTGTATAGATACATACATATATTATTAATTTTTTTTCCCCACATGACATTTATGATGGTCTATGAAATGTTTGTATGAATAGATTAAATATGTCTGAGGGCTTTTAAGCAAATATTACAGTAAAATGTTTTAGTAGCTCCCATCAGCATCCTTGGCACACCATCACTTCCCATCCTAACTAGCCATAATGATTATTACATCATTATGGCATTATGCCATGTACAATAAATTTGCACTCCGTATGACACTTTAAATCATAAAAATGTTAAAATTTACCAGATGCTGAACAATTTAAATATAAATCTTTGAGTCAGTGAGAATTTCAGTGATACATTTCATATTCATTGGTGAGTGTGTACCCATGGACTTCAAGGTGACATAAATGTTGATTGCTTCTTTGTAAACACATTGGCTGCTCTGCATAGTATATTTTTATGATGAATATATTTCAATAAAAGAATTGGTTAAGCTTTTGAAACACGGGTTATCATGTTTGAGCAGCTGTTTGAAAAGGCTGTATAGCATTGTGTACATAGCTTTTAAAATAACTATCACAATAAAAAAATGCAACATTATTTTACTCTATCCTATATGGAAATCTCAGCAACTCAAGGGCCTGGGTCTGTAGTCCACCCTGATGTGGATGAAACTTGCCCAAACCTGTAATTTAATTGAAAAGGTCACTAAAGGTAAGTGAGAAGGATACAGCAAATATATTTCTTAAAGACATCTGGGTACAAAATGGATGCTATTTTGGTCTAAGCATTGTCAATACCTAACTCAAAAAATTCTAGAATAATTTGAATGTACAAAAATCAAATCCATTACTATATTTTGTGAGAATTTCAGACTAACTTGCAAGGAGAATTTTGATTTTTTTTTTTTCTAACTGCATTTTCAGCTCTCATTGCAGTGTAGTTAGTCTTGCTTTAGTTTTTTTTTTTGTTGTTTGGTTGATTATGGTCTTTATTTTTGGTTTTTTTTTAATGGAAATAAAACTTTTGTCATTTTTTCTGTGTCTTGATGTACCATCAGCCTTCTCTAGTACTTATAAATACATCAAACATTTCATTGAAATTTTGACATAAGTTCCTACAAGTTTCACGTCACAGCAACAGCAAGTAGGGGACAGAAGGAGGCATCAATGAGCAAACCTAGAAAGAGCAAGAAAGGCAGAGTTCAAACATTACACGGTTTGTCAGACAATTATCAGACTAGTCACATCATGCACTTTTGGATGTGCGTGTCACACTGGAAAGAGGAAGGTTAAGATGATAATATATCTAGAATGAGTACTGTGTTTAGGAAACTCATAGGAAATGAGACTTCATCAGCTTACTGCTCTTAGAATAACTTGTTTAATTTCCCAAAAACACTGGGGGGAATATATCACTTTATCCTACCTCTGTGTTTCCAATACATGGTGATAAACATGTGTAATTAAATCCATGAGATTTATCCATACACAGTGTTCCTGGGGCACAGCTTATATTGTAGAATAGGCAGGCGTCAATATCCAGTTCACATCTTTCCCCTTCGAAACCTGCACCACAAAGAAAATGTTTAACCACAGTTCATTCAGAATATTGACATTATGTCTGCTCAAGATGTTAGCAGTTAACATTACTCTGCTACAGTAATGTTGCCATTTTATTTCCTAAACAAAGTGAAAAGTGGGATTCTTCATAAAAATGTTAATTGCATACATTGAGATATATTGCTAGTTTTATGTTGCTGTTTCTTAAACTTAAATATTTGGATGACATTTTCTTTGCTCTGTTTAGAAAATACAATAAATTTCCAGTGACTCACCTACAGGGCAAGAGCACTTAAAATGATCTCCATAGTCAACACATATTCCTCCATTTTCACACGAACTGGAAACACAGTTACCAATTTGCACCTCACAGAATTCTCCTGGAGTTGAAAAAAAAAACAAACCTAAAAAGGTTAAGGATTATAATGTTCTTAAAAAAACCCTGTGAACCATATTAGTAATACTGGTAAAATAACTAGTGCTTTAATTAATCTTTCTGGAGTACTGGTTAGAATTTAAAGACCTTGGTCGATCTCTGGACTCCTATCTCTCCATTTATATTAAAAAAATCTCAGGGTTTTTTTTTTTTTAAATGTCAGAACAAACTCTTTCAGCATTGAAAAGAAATTTAGATGGGATCCAAATAGAGCTATGGAACTGAAGAGGGAGGATTTTCACTGGAAATAATTATCTGAAATGGAGGTAATACCTCAATTTTTACTGCTGCATGAATCAACCCTGATCTCTACTCAAGACTTTTGATTCTATTATGTATATATTTCATTATGTCTTTTCTGGGCTCAATTTTGGCTAGGAAAAAGCTAGTCTACATTTCTTTGAGATAACCTTTAATGTCATTCCACTGAACAATTACTTGCTCATTTAGCTGAATGGGTTTTTTTTAGCTCAGTAGGAAGAAATAATTGAACTTGCAACTACAGAGTTCTAAAAAAAATATATACTGAAGAGAAACATATCTCTGGCAATGTGACAAGAGTCAATAAGGAAGAACATCATCTTTACTATTAGTCTTGGAAAACCAGTACATTTGACAAAAAAGAAAACACATTATGATTTTCTCCTTATTCTTTTTGGTACTGAAAACAATATAATGAATTCTGTATAAAGGTTCTTGAGATTTTTTTTTCCTTGTTATTCATATGCTATTGTTCTTTGTTCCATTATATTTTTAAAAATGTATTTTTAGTTTCCTATTTCTACAGCAGGAATTCTTTTTTTTTTTTTAATTTTAGAAAAGATAAAGAATAGAGAAATGAAAAGTAAAACAATCTTTACTGCTGAGGAAACTAGAAGGTGAAAGAGTTTTGAAAAGTTTCAAAGAGGAAAGCTTCAGAAAAGAAAATAAGAATACTGATGTTTTTACCACCAACTTGTGTGTTATTAGTGTTATTGTATTCAGTGGCTTAAGCAGAAAAAAAAAAAGAAAAGTTGTACAGGAGAAAAATGTTTGGGATGTAAAAGAAATTGGGATCATTTCTTTAATCAGACAATATATTATGTAAAACGTATCAAAAGTTAGTATCCTAGCTGAAATTCTTCATATGGCAAAAAAAAAGTAAAACTATTTTTTTTTTATTCAGCTCTCCTTTTGCTCTAAAGCCAAAGGAATCAGGAGAATATGAACTAATAGTATAAAATTTTGAAATTACCATGTCTCTGTTTCAGCAAAGTGTTTCCACAAATTTCATTCACGTTAGTCCATTCCTAATATAAAACATTTAAGCTTAGAGAAACATACACTATATCTTTGAACAAGCTGGAATGGATTGTCAAAATGAGACCTAAATTTTACTTTTTAATGGATGTCTATAAATGTAAACAAGCATATGCTTATTAAGGCCTTAATGTTGTGATTTGTTGGCCAAAAATCTCTATCTTGGGCCAAGAGGTGCTGAACCACATGTACAAACTCATGTGTTTACAGAGAAGTTGACCAGCATGCTATAAAGACTTCTATTATTTATTTTGTCCAGTGTGACAAACTTTTCAACAGCCAAAAGTACATTTTACTGTAAGTTATAAAGCTTACTGAGTTAGAAATATTTACTAAGTATATTATTACTGTATAATTTAAAAAATAGATAAAATAGGAAATTAGCTACTTCTTCCTGGTTTTTTATTGTAATATAATATGCAATATTACATGGGTAACTATGGACAAAGTTACCTTGCATGTACAAGGCTCTCATTTGCTCACTTTGAATTGACATTAATGGTAACTGTACGTATCTGCATCTCTGGGAAGACACTGTTATGACTGATACTTTCAGAAAGCCATGCCATGCTACTTTCAGAAAGCAAAGCCAGGACAAGAGTTATCAAATGTAATTTTGTCTGATATTGGTTGGAAAAAAAGACATTCTAAAAAAATAAATAGATATTTTAATTGCAAAATTGGATGTATTGAAGAAGTTCCTATCTCCTAGAAAATGTGGGGGTTTTAAATTTTTTTTTTCTTAATGAGATTTGGAAGGCAAAATTGGGGGGAAAAAAAAGCTGAGAATAAACCTGAACTCAGTATGTATTTTGGATCCATTTTTTTCATATTTATTCATGAGGATGAAATTGTCTTGTCTGAGAAATCCTTATGAATAAATATTAGTACAATCAATCTGGCTTAAAGAATTATTTTGCTATAAATCTGAAATCCTTATAATGGCTGTATCCTTTAAGTGAACTTTACAACTTTTTCCTGCCACAATGAGGCCAAGAAAACCTGGTAACTCCAAACTGTTATAAAATTTATTAGAATCTGAATACTGCTGAGAAATGCATAATTTATGGCATTAAGATCTGATTAAGTGCTAAATGGATGTCAGGAGAGATCTCCACAGTAATCCACTTAGCTTTTAATGCTTAATTATCACTTCATAGTGAGTGAGGGCTGAGTAATTGAGAAATGCAATACTTAGAGAACTCAAACAAGATTTTTGTGCACAATTAAGCATGTTATTCTTCTATCAGGAATAAGTTTAGCAGGTACAGGGAACAAAGGAAAAAAAAAGAAATTATAGAAAATAAGAGGAAGGGAAAATAATTTGATTAAAGAATTTACTGTTGTACTGTTTATTTTTAAAAAGAAACTTACGCATTTTTACCTAAGAATGTGTTCTTACAAGTTAAATTGTTTAATTACTAATTATTAACCAAGATAATCAGTGAAATAAAGTGTGACCACAAACAGGCACATACTGAGGTTATGTATGAACATCAGGAAATATTTTTTTACTGCAAAGGTGACCAAGCACTAGAACGGGTTGCCCAGAGAGGTGGCGGAGTGCCCATCCTTGGGGATATTCAAAAGCCATCTGGACATGATCCTGGGCAACCTGTTCTAAGTGACCCTGCTTGAGCAAGAAAGTTGGAAAAGATGACTTCCAGAGGTCCCTTTCCAACCTCAACCATTCTGCTTCACCATGGTCTGCACCATGTGCTGCAGGGGAATCTCTGCCAGGAATAACATTACTCCTCCCTCTCCTTCTTCACTGACCTTGGGGTCTGCAGCTGTTCCTCTCACAAAACATTCTTCACAATCAGCTCAAGTTCTCTTCACTTCTAGTGACCAAGCTGGGCCAGGTCGGGCCCAGAGAGCTGCCCAGCAGGAGGCCAGAGGTGAGGGCCACAAGGCCCATAAGGCTCGCACCTCCCTCTCTCCGTACCCTGCTTCTGCTTCTTCACTACTTATTTTTATTTTTCCCCTTCTTAAAAACATGATCACAGAGGCATTATCAGGGAATTCCATCACCAACTGGCTCAGCCCTGGTCAGCGGCGAGTCTGCCCTAGACTCCACACAGCTGAGCTAATTGGACAAAGGGGAAACTTATAGCAGCTTCTTGTAAAAGCTGCCACCAAAGCCCTCCCTCCTACACTAAACAGAATCAACACAGCCAGGTTCTTCAGCACCCTTTGGTATGTCTCTTCTGATCCCACGGACCTGTACATGTCCAAGTAGTTGTGAGTTTCTAACAGCATCTTCCTCTACTGTGGCTAAGGCTACATTCCCAGGCGTTTTCTGCTACTAGGCTCAAGGAACTGGAAGGCACCTGAGCACACACCTGTGAAAACGGAGGCATAAAAAGTAATTTACTTTGCATTGGAGCCACTGTCCCAATGAGGAGAGGGCCCTTATTTTCCTTGTCTTTTCTTTTGCTACCAATATACTTAGAGAAAAAATTCTTGTCCTCCCTGATATTTGCTAGTTTAATTTCCAGCTAAGCTTTAGCTTTTCTAACTGCATCCATAGACACTTATATAATGTCTCTATATTCCTCTCAAGCAGCTCATCCTCACTTCAACTTTCTGTGTACTATGGCATGAAACATTTATCTACATTAGCATACTAAACATGAAAGAATATACCTTTCTTCTCATCTGTGTTTGTTAGCTTGGAATCTATGACACACTAAAGCAACTACGTAGCTTTGGAGTTGGTACCAGCCAGCTAGGAAACAGATAAACTAGCATACCTGATTATAAACTTACAAGTGCATTTAAATTAACAATAACAAATAACCAAATCCAGGTGATATTCACCTAAGAATTCTAAAGGGACTGAAATATGACATTGCTGAATTACTGTCAGTATGTGAGCAATCATTTAAATTTAATTTGGAACCAGGAGAAAAAAAACGTGGCAAATGCAATATGAATTCTGAAAAGAAACATGAGGGGATTTGCTGTGTAGCCCTGCAATACAATACTGCCACTGCTAGGAGTAGGCTATAAGCTTCACACTGAATTTGCAAGGCCTCAGGACTGAGGCTCATCAGTCTTTCCTGCAGTGATGTTTTACTTGGCTTAATTGTGACAGCATTTTTTTTTAATTCTAATTTGCCTCACTTTTGTTTATCTTTGTTTGGTATAACCATAATTTTATATACATAGCAGTTGCAAGTAGTTATGCTATGTAGAATGAGATTTACAACTCTAATGCAATGTAAAGAAATACAGGGCTGGTACCATAACAGAGGCCTTAAGAAGGGGAGATACAGGATGCAATGGGAGGCACACAGGCATGGGATGATAAGAGATGGGGCATAGGTTTGGCATTTGAGACGTCATGGCTATAAATAACTCACCAGTGGTCAATTAAAGAATGTAGACTGGAAAAAATTGATCTTAAGGGTAATAAAAAAACCAAAGAAATAGTATTTAATAGATGTTAGAGCCATTCTAAAAAGTAAATTAAGATAAAAAGAACTGCAGCCCAAAGAACAAAAAGTGTAAAAGCATTTTAGAAGATCTGTAGAAACGACCCCAAGTGGATCCTAAAGATATGAAGAAGAAACCACTAGTATGAACATCATATTCCTCTCAGTGAAGGACTATAGATTACGTAACACTGCCCCTAACACCACCACTATGAAACCACTGATCTTAAGACCCAAAGGAGGAGGGAAAAAGTGTAATGTCACAAAAAGGGGCAGAAACTAAAAGTTGTGTGAGTCTCAATTTAAACTGCATGTTTATTCATTTTCTCTAGTGATTAGATCTGGACAAATAATGATTACATTTTTAACATTTCAGATACATTACCAATACATTTTTTGCTTTACATTTACATGTATATAAGGTGTGCTTCTCCCTTGTCCATAAATAAGATTTTGAGCATAACAGAATCAGCTAGAGATATATGTACTAGTAAGTTTTATTTTACCAAATAACGTCCTGAAGGTCCTTATAACTCACAGTTGCCTTCCATATTGCAGAGTGCAGAAAAGTTAGAATGTCTAATAAAAATGTTTCATTTTTAACTGATCCAAACAGCTCTTGTTGTAGTTCAGCCAGATTGGAACCAGACTACACAGTCTCTGTCTCACTCCCACCACCCTCCAAAAAAATAGGGGGAGATAATATAAGAAAAAAGGCTCAAGGTTTGAGATAAGGACAGGGAGAAAATCCTTAAAGTTACTGTTACGGGCAAAACAGACTCAATTTGGGGAAAACTATTAATTTATTACTAAAAACAAAGCAGGATAATGAGACAGAGAACAAGATAACCTCCCCCCACCTCTCCCTTTTCCTGGGCTTAACATTATCTCTAACAGCTTTCCCCCCCCCCGAGTGGCACAGGGGGAAGAGGGAATGGGGGTTACGGTCAGTCCATCACACGTCGTTTCATGCTGGTGCTTTGTCATCGGGGGAAGAACTCCTCACATTCCTCCCCTGCTCCATCCTGGAGTCCCTCCCACAGGCTGCAGTCCTTCATGAGACCCCACCAGGAGTACTGTGTCCAGTTCTGGAGTCCCCAATATAAGAAGGACGTGGACCTGTTGGAGCGAGTTTAGAGGAGGCCCACGAAGATGATCAGAGGGCTGGAGCACCTCTCCTATAAGGACAGGCTGAGAGAATTGAGGCTGTTCAGCCTGGAGAAGAGGAGGCTCTGGGGAGATCTTACAGCAGTCTTCCAGTAGCTAAAGGGGGCTTCTAAGGAAGATGAGGAGAAACATTTTAGCAGGGCCTGTTGTGATAGAGTGAGGTGTAATGGTTTTAAAACCATTTGTGCACACACAAATATACACACAGATACATTACTTTTTTGACCATTTAAACCAAGAATCTAGTAGGAACATTAAAAAATATATTCTTCAGCAGGGCACAGGCAGTTTCACCTTCTGAAACGTGAGCCTTTATATCCATGCTATGGCAATTACAAGCCACGAAAATCTCTTTACTTCTGAAGCACGATTTGTTTCATTCTGAAGTCTACTTCCAAAATAGGTAAGACGATTTGAGTCTTTAAAATTCTCATTTCTTTCCATAGAACCCGTAAAGAGCATGAAGTGACAAGCCTGGTACAGACATTTACGTTACAGGCACTTAAAAATTAGCAATGATTTATTCCACTCTGAGGAACTTTACATTTAATTATTTTTAAAGACAATAAATCCACATACAGCAATCCTTAATGGAGTCACTAGAAGTTGGAAAATAGATTTTCACTGATTCTGAATATTCCTTCATTTTCATTTGGAGTTGTGTAGAACTGTGCAGTAAATGTTTTCTTAGAGGAATCTAGGTACAGTAATTAATCTTTCTGCTTTTCAAGGTAGTTTCAGTGAATGAGAAAAGAATTTTAAAAAGTAGAAATAAAAAACCAGTCTGACAATTCACATATGTAGGTTTCAAAAGTGTCTGCCTGACTGTAACTCAGACAGTTGAACAATGAAGTTTAAATGACTTGATTTTAACATTTGATTTGAAAATTCTATTATATGTAGGCTACACAAAAAAAAAATCTGTCTTAATAAACTAGTTATCATAAATATTAAAATGAAGATTTATTTAAGATCAATAGACCTAGTTTTTCAGTCTTCTTAGAACAAAATATAATTATAAAAAAAAAGTTGTCTTGACTCTCTCTACAGCTAAACTGGAAAAATAGGAACATAAAATTCATCTAATTGGCAGACAGATTTCTACTATAGGTGGGTTGAGGATGCTTACAACTGAATACTCTCTACTGATTATAGATGGAATCTAGACAACCTGTTTAGATTAAATTATTAACTTTTAGATCGCTAAAGATACATCATGCTGAATTAATTCATTCGTTGACTATCACTACCTCTATCCCATTATTTAATAAATAAAACAATGAATAAATTATACAACCATTTGAAATGGCAGTTTGCTTCAGAAGGTACATAGTTATCTACAGTAATATTTGGAAAATAATCTATGAAAATTATTTTTTTGTCAAAATTTGCAGTTTTAGTGATAATTTCTCACTTAGTTTACTTCCTAAGTTCCTTGTATCTCTATTTTAGGATGACATTTCACAAATCTCTGTGAAGGAGAGTTATTCTTCTGAGAGGAAGGGATTATAGAAGGTAAACCTAAGAAAAATGGGATATTAATGATTTTCTAACAGCACAATTTTTCTAATTAAGATCTGAAGGGTATACTTTCCATTAGCTCCTGAAAAACAAGAATTTGTTAGGGTTGGAGATAACAACTGTGTGATTGGAACTCATCATTTACTAAATCTGATTAGATGAAAGATATTAGGCACATTTACAACATACAGTAGACCAGTGTTCTAGAAAGCTATTTCTCCTCTTATGAAAGCAACATAGGCTTTTTAACATAGAGACGCATGTCCCAGTATCTGAGAGCAGCCAAAGCCAAACATGTATGTTCACTAATTACTGTCTCAGCTTCAAAGACTAAGGGCATCCAAACCTTAATATAAACATTTTCCACTTCAAGATAATCTTAGTATTCTTATTCTCAAATTTTACCATCTAGTATATTTTTATTTATATGGAACCGGATTTAAAGCTTTTTGAAAAGATTAAAAATACTTTCACTGGCCACAGTCAGCTTATGACTTAGCCCTGTTATCTACTGTTGCATTTATTATAAACATGGGCACATGTTCTCAAATGTTAAATATGCAGTTAAAATTTCACCTTCTCCTGGTTTAGAAAGAAATGAATCATTCAAGGACTCTAAGGAATAATCCTTCCTGAAAGTTGCTCTGTAACTGCTGTCTTAGGATAAACTCTTTCTGCTGAGCTACTTCTTATACAATGTCTTTAAATTTGTTTGAGAAGTATTTTATTAACCCTGGCTTTTAAATGAACTCATTATTCTGGAACATACAATTTGACTTTTGACCATCGAATAGATTATCTGTCCTTTTTCTTAGCTGCCTCCAGGATTTAGCTGGAAATTTGGCCTTAAAGATTCAGCCTTTGGCAAAGTCTTTGGTAGATCTCTCTCTCAAATAGTCTCTTATTCTCTTGGCGAGGGGGAGGGGTGTTTGTTGCCAGTCAAAGTGCCCTTCATACATCTCATTAAAAAATCTTGTTCATAAAAAAAAACCAGGACACTAGAAGAATAAGAAAAACATTTTTCATGCCTGGAACAGAGAAATTTCCTCTAGTTTAATCCCCTTTCACTCTCTTTTAAACTCTTCCTTGTCTGAAGGGAAACAGTCAATCATTGTATGTGAAATATGAAGAAATCCAGAATGATCACTCACAGAGCAAGAAAACTTTCCAGAATGAGCATCCTAGCCAGCCTGGATAAATAATACCATTCTTGCATGTTCTTGTGCCCTCTGGATCCCACAGATCCCCTAACAGTCCCACGGAAACTCTCCAAGAGACATGAAGGTACTCCATCTGCCTGAGCCAGACGGCAAGGGTGCAATTAGTAAAGCACTGATATTTCTGTCTGGAGGCTTATTGGATTAATTTCAGCATTGACAATAGGAGCAAAGAATTAGGTATTGCAGGAAGGCAGTGTATTCACAGCTGTACCAACAGCTATCTCAAACCTGTAAGTCTCCTAGCTGGGTCTCTTCTTCAGCCAGATACCTGCTCTGGATGTCATCATTCTTCCTCTACCCTTGCTATGAGCACAGAGAATGTAGTAGAGTACTTCATCAAAACTTCAGGTTTTTAAAGTAACGAGTGGTTCATATGAGCTTTCATATCAGCCCAAGAAAAACTGTCACAGGTGATGGAAAATTATACACATTTCCAGTTAAAAAAAAAAAAAGTTTTGCAGTTTTTCTCATTTTCCCATTTGTCAAAATTATCTCTGCTTTATAATTCTTTTGTCTAACTATAAATATCTCAAAAGAATAATTTTCCACTTACATTTGAGTTTTTATAAGAAATTCAGTAGAACATATTTAGCTACCTCAACTCAGCTATAGGATAAATCTATTTAGGAAGGCACTCTGCCTAGCTTACTTTTCCATTGTTGAAATGAGGATTTCTTAATGGTATTCATAACAATTATGTTAATCTTTTAAAAAGGGCATAAACAAATGTGCGTTTGCAAAGGAAGATAAAGTGCTATGAGAGATTACTGTTCTCTCAAATTTGAGTGAACCTAGTTTGCTAAACATGGAAATAGAAGGAGAGTACTCATACGTCTGGCTGGCTGGTAGCCTCTACGTGAAGGTCATCAGCAAAGAAACAATCCAACTAAGATCAGCAAGAAAAAAAATTTACCTTGGCTTTTATTTTTATTTATCTTAAAAATGCAGATGATTGCATTGTCAATGCAAACATTTTTCTCTTTCTCTCTCTCTCTTTTTAAAAATTTCCTTGAATAACGTCAAGCATGCTTGGGAGATTGAATAATATTAATTCCAGCAAAGGTCAAGTGAAATATTAAAAGGAAAAATATCTTTTAACAAGCTGTATGTCAAACCTCCAAACATTCAGATTTTCATTCCTAGAACAAAAGTAAAATTGCTTATTCCTCATTGAATACATCCCCTGTCTCAATGATGTATGCAGTCATCCCACTTAAGTTCATTATACAAACTGATTAACTTCTATTTTAGTCAAGATTTTTTTCTCTCATTTGGGAATCTGAAAGACTGATATCTTTAATAGTTAGAAGCAGGTTTGTTTGTTTGTTTCATTTATAGTATAAATATATTGATGGATCATTTACATATATTCACATTTCCGTGCACTTACTGCAGACCTTGACATAAAAAGTCAGGGTAAAATGTAATCAAAACATGCTATGTTCTCAGAGAGATCTTCTATACTTTCCATTTAAAACCCCATCAAACTAGAACTTGCATCTAGCTTTCTTGAAATTGAAATAGATCACACACAGATGTATTTGTCAAAGATCTTTTGAATAGATTTTTTTTTTAATGTTAGGATACAAGTAAGTTCAGTTCCTGACTTCATTAGGCATTTTCAGTCTGCAGCTGGGGCCACCTAAAATTAGGCAAAGCTAATTAGGATTTTGATCTCTCTGCATATCAATTCCCCCTCTAAGATAAAAGAATAATGGTACTCCCTCACTCAGAGGAATGTCAAAAGATTATAGACTAACTGTACTAGAGGATGAACAAATTTGCTGTTGATTTCACACTATGCCAGACATTCTTACACTTTTTAGTCTTGTATACTATCTACCAGTCTTCCCTTACTTTCTGTGCTCTAGTATAATTCTGAACTCAGTATCATCCTCACAGATTCTCCTCTCATAAAAAAGAATCTGTGTTCGATACACTTCTCTCTATATGTTATACTTTCTTCACCAAGCCAGGTGAAATAAAGCTTACTCTTTTTAGAAATAATATTTTACTGTACTGAAGCTATACTGAAATATTTGTCTACACTTCCTTGTGCACAATTGTATACATTGCTCTTAAGGTGCCAGAGATCATACAGTTCAGTAAGGAATACCTCCTGATGAAAGACTGCTTGAGGTTGCCTAAAGAATGCATAGTCCTTAGTACAACCACGATAATGGCCAAAGCTGCCAACCTTGGTTGCAAAACAAAACTTTCTCCTCCTAAAGCACTCTATGTCTTGATATGCATTGGCCAAGAAGAAGAGTACTTTGCAATATGAGGCACAGATGTCACACTTGGAGTTCCAGAAAGGTGGCGGGTTTTTTTAAGTTTTATAAAAATTCCTTGGCAAATTGACTCTAATTATTTAGATACAAGAATTCTGGATAGACAGCAGGATGAGATGAGTTATAAACCTGCAGTAAAGATGAGTGTCAGTGGTGGGTAGCAGTCCAAATTTGAGGGGTGCCACACAGATTGATGTTAGTTCTAACGTTATTTAATGTTGTTATTAATGATCTGGAAAGTTAATTAAACAAAACTTTAATAATATACAGAGTTTATATTAAATTGGTGGCAAATACTGAGGAGAAAGCTGTAATACAACAAATCTAAACAAGTTAGAAGTTTTAAAGGAACATGTTTTAAAAGTGAGATATGTCTCAGGACACAGAAGTGGAAGCAAGTATATTTCAGGAAAAAAAAAGTAAACCTGAACACTGTACTCAAAGAGAGTCCCAGAGCGAAGGCCAAAATATAGACGTTCTTGCTGATTGTATATTTCCAATGTAATACAGGTTAAAAAGAAAGTGGATAAGTCTTACAGTGTCTATGAAGCCTACTTATAGTTACAGAAGAAATATACATCAATAACAGACTTCAGTAACACAGATTAAAATGTGCCTTAGGTCTGTCACATTGTAGGATTATATACCGTATTTCAACAGAATGGGTTTTTGTTTCCTTTTTCAGATGGAACAACTACTGAACACAAAGTTTGAGAAAAAGCATAAGAAAGCCTTGAAGATTTAGTTCACGTTAGCATAATTCTAGCTTCAATGCAGATACAGTGGACTATGTCAGCTAACGATGTGGCAAATTGTGTCTGAGAAAAAGTAAGCAATATGTGGTTAAGCATGATTATCCATGCTTTAAAGAGGAAAGTCGATGTCCAGGTTAGTGTAAGAATACTGTGGTGAATTGGTTTAATTGAACATGGTAGAACAAGTAACTTTTTCTTAATCGTATTTTCTGCATAGTTTCATTCATGATAATTTGTTCAGAAACATTGAATCTCAGCTTGAATGCTTCTACTATATGGAAAGACTTCAGGAGCTAAAAGGTGTAAGACTGAGACTTTTTAAAGAAATAAAACAGAGCTACAAGGATCAACTGTATAATGAAAACAGTCACTGGGTCTACATGATAGTGTTGTTCTAGTCTCCAATGCATTTTTTTATTTTAAAACACACTATATTTACACCTATACGACATACCTTATAATGTTTTAAATCCATTGTTGTGATAGGTGATTTTATAGTGCTGTTGACAGTAAGTAAGATCTGAAATATTGTATTCAGCTGCCCTAATCAACATAGGCTCAGCTGACAAGCAGACAAAAATGTCTCTATGGTTATTATAGATCATCACCTTTCTAAACCACTTCAGACAACTTGTTCTGAAGGCTTTTGATTGAATTCACATAAAATGCATACTTCCCTCCTGTTTCTTATTGATGATTTGATTATTTTTGGGGGGAGAAATACAGCTATTTGAATGTACACTCTCTCTCCATCTGCCTCTCTGAATGCTTAAATAAAGCTGCAAATTCCTAGTTTCCCCTGTCATTTACAGCAGACTTGTATGTTGGGTAATGAGAATGACTAATGCACTGGTGTTCTCTATGGGACACTTATGAAACTATCCATGAGGAAAATACCTGAAATTCCTTTTAAGTTTTACTCTGAAGGAGTAAACAAGGAAAGAATAGACATTGATAGATGTAAAGCCAGAAGAGACATACAAGCTGAAGCAAATTAGCAGAGTTTTGGAAACACTCAGAGAGTAAATTTGGGAGTTGTGTGCCTCAATAAAAAGAGCTGTAGTAGGCTGATACGAAGTGTAAAGCAGAAGAAAGTGGTAGAGTAGTTTGTTTTGCATGCACCTGACTTTGAGCTCAGATATTCATGTGGACATATTGTGATCAGGAAACACTCTCACAATGTCTCTGAAAACTTTGCTACTTTTAAAATATTCAGTCAGTGATGTAGACCACCACTCTGGTGTGAGTGCTGGTCTAGTAGCCCTAGAAAGTAAAAGGTCAAGGGTTTTTGTACTTAGCTCAAAAAAAAAAAAAAGTTTGACAGAGGTTCATGAGCAGATGTAGCCAGCTAGAGTATTTTATATGTCAAGTTCAAGGGCACATTATGAAGCATCTCTTTCAGTTGAGAACTGTACTTGATACTATATATGCTTCTTAAACTACAGCATCTTTAAGTTAACCATGTAGTATATAATTCTTGACGGACAAGAATTCTCTCAAAATACTTTCTTATTCATACAGGCCAAATATATTCACTGTACAATGACTTAAATTGGAAACTGAAATACTAAGAAATATGAAAATATTAATAAATAACCCCATGCATTTGGAACATGTCGTTCCTTTTCACAAGCAGCCAGAACTTCAATACTGATATTACACTTCTCTTGGAACTACCAGGTAGAAAATCTTTACAGTCTTTTGGCCTTTCATGCAATTGCTGCATGCCAAAGGAAAAAAAAAAAAGTATTTCTAGCATGAAAACTTCAGTAGTCTTAATATTTGTCATGGAAATAAGACCTGAGAAAAATTGTTGAGTTAAACTGTGGTAGGTCACACTGTGCCTGGAGTTACCACAAGCATGGCACAACTTCAGACATTAGCCCTCTCTTAGCGTTCTAGAGTTTATCTGCTTCAAATAAAATATTATGCCAGTGTGGTTTAATGTGTTCTTTTTATTTTTGGCCTGCTGACTTCTCTCTCCTTTTATCTCAGTTACTACAGTGGAATGCTCCAGATGGAGTGGAAACATTGTGCTTTTATGTAATTCAGCTTCCTCTCTTCTTAGGTGAGAGATCCTTCTACGGACCTGTGCCCTAGCCAAAACCATTTGCCTTTCACTCCTAACTAATGCTATTCAGCCACTCCCTATTCTAAAAGACATTTTAAATAGCAGGAAACATTTCTAGAAATCTGCTGAAAAGTATTAGAGATTGAATTACTTTGGTTGTTATTTTTGCTTTCTTTCAGTTATCACTGAAATTTCTTCTTTAACAGAAAATTAAATCCTTGAAAGCTACAAGCTGTTCCCTTTTTTCTTCATTTAATGAAGATAAGTATTCTGAGTGAATTCCTCTTGTAATACTTAGCAAGTGACTTCTTTTATTCCATTATTTCAGTCCATAGTCATTGATGTTTGGAATCTGCGTGCACTAACAATTTCTCTTTCAAAGGTGACAATGGTAAAAACAACTAAAAGGCAATGAGCAAAACTTAAAATGACAGCATTTGTTGCTGATACATATACCACTGTGCAATTTCAGTGACACTCCTGTGATATAGGGACCTCCTAGGATGCTATGAAAATTCCTTTATTAGCTCACCTTTAGTACAGGGAAAAGCTGTGAAAGAAAAGTTATTGTTCTTTTTATCTATTTGAGTTTTAAGATTTATAAAACTTCCACTGTACTTCATCATGAAATAGAGACCTTTCCCAAATATTCTGGAGATGGCTGAACACCTGCCTCCTATAGGAAGTAGTCAATTAATTCCTTTTTTTTTTTAACTTGTGTGCGCAGCTTTTGCTTTACCTGTTAAAGTTTTCTTACTTTTATCCTTCTGATTTTCTCCCCTGTCCCACCAGAGCGGTGTAAGTGACTGACTGTGTGGTGCTTAGCTGCCCACTGGGGTTAAACCATGACATTACTGTATTCTGGAGAACAAAATAATTTTAAAATGTGGATTTGACCAGATAGAAGAGTTTAAATTAGGCCATGTCATTGTTTTGTTCAGTAGTCTAAACATTGTCTTAACTAGATTGCGAAAGACATAGGAACTTTTATATCCCATATCTTCTTCCCTGGGACATAAGCTATTATGGCACCAAAGATTATTTCTACAGAAGACTGTTTCAAACCACCTACATAGTTCAATACTGTAAGCTTCATCTAAGTCTGTTTATATTAATTTATCATATACTTACAGAAATTAACAGACCTATCTCAACTCAATAAAACAATGAGAAAGAGAAAAAAAATAAATTGTGGATAAATCTGTGAGTGATCTTAATGAGTCTTCTAAAAGGAAAGTTTGAAAATGAGGTAAAAGTATGTAATTCAAGTAGCACTTTAAATTCTGATGTGTGAGTTTGCTTGGGGTGCAGTTCATTTTAGCATCAGTAAGATTATTCTAATTAAATGACTTTTCTACCAGCTACATGAAGTATCTAACATGCCCAATCAATTCTTGCCAATATGATTGCTCTACACATAAGGAAAGATAGTAATTAATTAGAGGAAGATTCTTCAAGGACAGTTGGTCTACTGTGCAAAACCTGAGAAATTGCTGACATGGATTGTTTCATTTCAATGTCATAAGCCATGTTACTTACATGTACTGTTGTAGATACAAAGGTTTTTATCCACTTTCAGAGAAGAGAAAAAGGAAAAGGAAAATAAGGAACTAACTGTAAAAGGAAATCGAAAGCACAAAATTCATTGCATCTGTTCAACAAAGATAACTATTTTATGTTCTTTTTGTTCTCTCCTTTGAACATTTAAACCAAACACATTAATATTTTTCTGAGTCAATGATACGAAATGTATTTTAGGTACAAACAGAAATAAGAAGTATAGTTTAAAATTACATTTGTGTGTATATGCTAAGCTTCTGCAAGATTTCATTGAAGAGTATGAAATAAAAATGAAATGTTTTTACTACTTTTTAAATCAAAGTTCTGCTTTTCACAGCTGATAATGTTACATTATGTCATACTTTATTTTCCCTAAGATAAGATACTCTAAATATGATTTAAATGTTAATGCAAAGGCTGGAGCTGTAGTGTTTATAATTTATAAACATAATTAAGAACAATTAGATGTGAAACTGCAATAGCCTTTCTGGTTGCAGATGTTATTTAATTCAGAGTCAATTAAACATGTCAAAATTGCCACTGCATTGTCCTTCCCTCTTTCCCTTCCCAGACACATAAATGAAACAATAAACAAGTATAAATGAAAAATGCCATGGAACAAGATTGAAGTAGTAACTGATTATTTGAAAACAGAAAGAAGTAAAAAAGAAATAAGTAAATCTATTACAACATAAAGAACCTCTTACAATGCGATCTCACAAAGAAAAGAATCTTGACCTTATAGGTAGATGTCCCTGAACACTGAAGTTATTTCCACTTGAACTCAGTCATAAGTCAGTGTTTAGAAGGTTAAATTGTATTAATTGCATACATTTATTGCCATTTACTGTAGCCTGTCAGACTTTTGTTTCATGATTATGCTGTACAGTAGAGACCTTAATATTATCTCAAAAGCCTTGAAGTACTGTAGTAAAACACTACTTTTATTAACAAATCCATAATTTTAGTTGTCATATAAAAAAAAAAGCCAAAGATCAGATTGAAAAAAGAAAATCATACAGGTGATAATACGGAAGTGAAGAGAGAGACTGATTGTTACTGTTCTCTGTGATTTCTTTTTCAATGGCAGTAGATTTAAAGTCTGTTTCCTCTGTGTAAGGCCAGCATTTCTTTACATTAATTTAATTTAATTCTCATTCTTGAGGTAATAATTATTAAGTTTCTATTTCTCAATTGGTTATTTTAAAAATTCTGTTAATTTTTTTTTTTGGCACTTATCTTTATATTGATATACATAGGGCTAATAGCTTTTTCCTTAATATTACCTAAAACTGGAGTGAATCACATTTAATGTTACTCTTACAATGTCATCTCTAACCAAAGATTAGTGGCTGTAGAATCCAACTTAAATGAGTTTCTATTTAAAGAATAAGGCTGGAGAAAAAAAATAGACATTGTTTTCCTTGCCAGTTAAGAAACAATGTGATTAATTTAAGTTATTTTTCTAGGTTTCTTTTGTAGTGAATACAAATAGAAACACTCCTGAAGAAAGTGTTTCTACCACTAACATAAATCTAACACAGGTGGTCTTAATTCCTCTCTGGAAATGCTTATTCACTAATGCTACATAGAGTCATAAAGACTTGTTTACTAGGTCTCATATTATTTTAGACTTCTAAAGTCAAGTAAAGTGAACCAGTTAAACCCACCCCAAATTAAGTTGCTGTCATGGTTTAGCCCCACTCAGCAGCTAAAATACCACATGCTCACTCACTCATTCCCCTCTCCCCAGAAGGATGAGGAGAAGAATTAGAAGAAAAAGGAAGACAAAATTCATGGGTTGGGATAAAAATGGTTTAATAGAACAGTAAAGAAAGAGAAAACAGAGAGTAAAAACAAACAAACAAAAAAACACCAAACAAACCAAAAATCCATATCTCATGATTCATAGTACAATAGCTCACAGTAAATCCTAACACCCAGCTTACTGCCCCTCAGCTCTGTCCCCACTTTATATACAGAGCATGACACCGCATGGTATGGAACGGCCCTTTGGCAAATTTTGGTAAGCTATCCCAGCTGTTGGCTAATTAGTAAACTATCCCAGCTGTGTCCCCCAGCCACAGGTGCCACCAGCTCCAGCTCCTCTCCCAGCTATGGAGGAAATAAACTCTATCCTAGCCAGAACCTGGACATAAGTCATTGGTGGCCCACCAGAGAATTAAAACAGGAGGTGAGATTCAGCTCTCAGAAAGGTAATTAAAGTTATCTGAACAAATATAGGCTAATACAAACTAACAAACTCTTTGGACTCCATTGCTTTCATTAGTTAGATCTCCAGGAACTATAATAAAAAGGCAGACATCTAGCTCACATGCAGAACTTCTACACGTAGTAGACACACACTTAATGTCTTAAACTGAAGCCTACTCTAGGTCTATTCTTACTATAACTTTCACATGGAAGCTTCAGAAGTAACCTGTAAGTTTGACTTAAATTTTTGTAGGTGTGAGAGCAGAGGGAAGAACATGCAAACATTTCTCTATTCCTTATTTTTCAAAATTCATTATCCTTATATTTGAGTATTTAAAAGGAAATGAAACTACGAACTTCTACATGATTTGTGTATGCCTTACCTGTGAAATCATGAGGACACAAACACTGAAACAAAGGTTGCTCTCTGAGTTGGCTTATATCGATGCAAGTTGCTCCATTAGAACAACTATTTGGGTAAATTAAACATGAGTTTTCAGCAAATTGGCAAAATTGTCCTGTCCATCCAGGTGCACAGAGACACTAGATATAACAAAGAAACAAAATAAAGAAAAACAATAATAAAGAAAACACAAAATTAAAATGTAATGTGAAAGTTTAGAAACATAAAATCATGTAATGGTTTGGGTTAGAAGGGACCTTTAGAGGTCATCTAGTTCAACTCCCCTGCAGGAAACAGGGACTTGCAGAAATTTCTTTGGGTCTTGTATTTTATTACTCAGCAAAAGTAGAATACAATGCAGATTGTTACATTCAACTGAGACTATTCATCATGCTTGTATTTCCAGACGATAAAACAGTTGAGGGAGGCAGAACTCATCTTCCATTTCTGTTGAAAAAGTGTGGGAAAGAGGACACATGAATAGGAGGAAATGGCAAAGATAATTACTGGCTGGAAGGGATGAAGCTGCCCACAGGAACAGAAGAACTGAATACACAAAAAGGATTTAAAAGGCCTGAAAGTGAGGGAGAAACCAGGCAGTGAGACTAACACAGCCTGCAAGACAAGCACAGTGGCCAGCTATTAATGAGGAAATATAATATGGGGTTTCTGTTACACATACTGACTGTATCTGTTAACTAAAATAAACAGAAATAATTTATTCAGAGGAAAGGGGAAGGTTTGAAGCTACCTAGTGAAGTTTTTGAGTACAAGGCTAGAGGCTGCTCCTTTAAGAAAAAATAAATTTAGAGAATATCTGTATCCTTGAAAAGTGGTTTAAACTTGAGCACAGGCTTGATTTTAACTGATTTTGTTAAAAAATAATTCAAACTCATCCAGCTTGCCCATTCCTTGAAGTTTTTCATGAGATGTGGGAAAAGAACTTATTTTAATATTACACAAAGTTGTCAGTTCCATATTATTAAATTCATACTTTACTATGCAAAGTGTAGGGCTGAGTAAACAGCTTTCACATATACAGTGCAAATGTGTGAAGGTGCAACCGTCTTACACAGTACTATTTTGTTAAAAAAATCATAAAATATGGTGACTGGCAGGGAGGGAGCTCACCTCTTCTTATATTAACCCAGTGGTTAATTTAAGTGAAGATTTAGCCTATGGCCTTATAAAAGTAAAGTAGTATGGTAGTAAAATTCAGCCCAGATTTCTTTCTTAGATTACTGATTATTTTTAGACTAGTAGGGCCAAGAGGTCTATTTTTATTTTTACTCAAAAGAAACTGATCTTTTAGATTCATTGAGTCACAAGAGTGTAAAAGAAGTTGAAATTGTGATACACTTAACCACTACTTTCTTTTCATATTTCTTACGAAGTCATGTTGCATAAGCTTTTCTTCTTTGTTTGCTTAATTTCTCCTAACTGTGAATAATCAAAGCTGCAGTTTTCTCATTTTCAGTGAGTATGTCTATTATCATGATCCTTAGCTACTCTCAGATGCCAGTTAATTCCTGTTGGCTGAAGAACATTCAGTCATCAGGACATCTTATTTGGAAAATCAATGCAATTACTTTTTCCATTTGAAAAATATTCCAAAATACTGTAACTGTTTTGGTTGGTTTATGCAACCAACATTAAAGAAACATCAGATGCTGCTCTCACTCTACTTGTTATATCTGTTTTGGGGATAACTGTTGCCATGTGATTCATTGCTTCATTAAAAAGATAATTCTTTTTGTAAAGGTTTTGCGGTTTTGTGGAGGCTTTTTGTGATTCTGTTAAGATACGAAAAATGTTTGGTGATCCTGACGCACCAGTTTCTACACTGGAAAAGAACATTAACAAAACAGAAGATTCCAGATAAGACTTTATTTTTAATTTTGCACAGCTGCCTAATAAATTTAGATATAGTCACTGAAGTGTCAAAATAAACAAGGGAATTCTGGTTACAACCTATCATTGTGATGACTATTTGGTATTTTGATTGTACACCTTATTCAGGTGGGAAAGACTATGTCATCTTCTCAGAAATTTTGTTTAGAAATGAAACAAAACATTCTTCTTGGTTATTTTTGGTGTGTTTTATTGTGTATTTATATTATATACTATTCTAGTAAATCAATTAAGACGCGTTGTATAAAGATATGTAAAGATATTACATGATCAGAGCTTTAACTAAATATTTTTCATTTAGGTTAATTCTTGGAAAGCAAGATAGCCTACAAGAAGGCTGGAGAGGGACTTTTGACAAAGGGATGTAGTGATAGGACAACAGATAATGGCTTTAAACTGAAATAGAGTAGATTTATGTTAGATATAAGGAACAAATTATGTACTGTGAAGTTGGTAAGGCACTGGAACAGGTTGCCCAGAGAAGTTGTGGATGCCTCATCCCTGGAAGTGTTCAAGGCCAGGTTGGATGGGGCTTTGAGCGACCTGTTCTAGTGGAAATTGTCCCTGCCTATGGCAGGGGAGTTGAAACTAGGTATTTTTAAGGTCCCTTTCAACCTAAACCATTCTATGATTCTATGAATCTGTGATTCTATGACTCTGTGATTCTATGATTCTATGATTTAGTTTTTTACATGAAGAATTCGACTCTTCATTAACTTCTGTACTACTTAGAGATCATTAACAGCACATACGAAATATACCTAGGATGCTTTGACGTTGTTTATTTCAACAGAAAAATAAAAGCAGGAAAAGATTGTTCTGATAAAGTTCAAATTAAATACTGAAGAAGCGCAAAACTGTAGAGGACATTTTAAAATTTATGTAAAGTGTTCTGTAAAATTACTGCTAGTGTGTGGAAGAAAATGGACTAATTATCTTGTGTCAAACTAGCCCCTAATGGAGGTATCTGACTTTGAACTACTGCTGTTTGAACAGTCAGTTGGAAGGACAAATACAGGAGAGATATCAGTAGAATTAGTGATGGTGGCAAAGTGGCTTCACAGAGATGAGGCTATATTGCTCAGATATTCCATGGGGAGAAAACAGTAGGAGAGACTTTAGATTTTTTTAAAAAAGGAAAATGACACTAAGCTATTTTATATGTTATACATAAGTATAAACATTGCTTCTGAGAGCAGCAGATTTTGCAGTGCCAATTTTCATTGCTTCTAGCATTGCTAGTAGAGCTGTTATAAATATTCATAATAATTTTATCACTCCAACCAACTGCTTTAATATATAGTATGCCAAACATATTAAATATTTGTTTTCTTACGGCTTTTTTATACTCAGAAAACAAATGTTGATTGATACAGTGCAGAGGGCTTTAAAAGAGCCCTAGTGGCTTTTTTTTTTTCCAAGAACTGCATTTGTTAAACAAGATAATGTTTTCTCTTAGCAATACTTCCTCTTAATTCTGGATATGTTATCTAGAACTTATTTTGCCTCTCATGCAGTAAATATAAATGGCTTCTCTAACAATAAGTCTGAGGCCTTCTTAGGGCTGCAAAATCTAAGCACTGTGACTGATGTAGTTCAGTTCTGGAGATTATTGATAACTCTGCATAGAGATGCTTTACTTCTGGGTTAAAAATTCAGCCAGAGTTCTGGGGATAAAGTGTTATTAAAGAGCATTAGGACAGAGAGTGGCTCCTCGGGGAAGAAATTACAAAGTGGCAAAGGGGAGCAGTGGCAGCAGAGCTTCCAAAAAGGTTGTTCGGGCTGTAGGGTGTAGGCAGGCCTGCAGGGCTCGGCACTGCTCACTGTTCTTGTGAAAGAAGCAGATTGATTCCCAGCCTGACAGCTGGCTGACGGGTCTTGTCCTGCACCCACAAGGGCAAACCTTATCTCGTTAGGGAGAAAATTTGGAGCTTTGTCTGCCCGATTGTAATTTTTGCGCAAGTTCTGTTGAGTGCATACCATGTATCAGCTTTCTGACATGGGGAAAAAACACAGGAGAAAGAGAGGTTCTCTTCTCTCTCCTCCCTCCCTCATTCCCCCAAGAAGGAACCTATTGCCTTTGGTGAAGATATGCCCTTATATTAGTATGCAAGCCTCTTCTGCTTTGCCAGAGAACACGATAATCTTTGGGCAGGACACATTTGCTGTTTTTTTTTTAACTTAAACTACAATTGTGTGACCCATGGTGTTACTGATGATTCATTTGTACTCACAATTTTACTTCATCAACCATATATCCTCTTGGTTCACATTTCGTTGTTGAAATATCTCAGGTTCACCATAAAACTCCAAATATAACAGGTATGGCTTTGATATATGGTTGTGAGGAAAAAGATCAAAATAATACAACCTGAACAGCCACAGACCCATCTGCAAGGCAAGATTTTAGATACCAATCTTTTCTATTATATTAATTTTTTAATCCTGTTACAGTGGATCATACTATTTGACATAAACTATTAAATATATGTCCATATAAGAAAGCAAAAATTGAATGACTAGGGGTCAATTCTCTGAAAGGCATGCATGTTGATACATATTTCTATTAATCAGTGTTCCTCAGGCATAAACACCGGATGTTTACAGAACATATATTCTGCAAATTATTTATAGAAGTTAAAATGATTACTTCTTTTTGCTTAGCTTCATTCCCACTTAACTGCACAATATACTTCCACTGCACTGTATGAACACTAGCCAGAAATTGGCAGCAATTCCTGCTGCTCTTTTGGAAGGCATCAGAATACCCATTGACAATGATTCCAACATAAAATTTTATGTTCAAGTGTCAGTACAGCTTTTCAAAGAAAATTTAAATATTTACTTTGAATGTCCAACAGCAGGTGTAATTGAAAAACCCAAAATGATAACACAGATTATTGTATCTTTTTTTTTTAATGCTGCTCTAGTGTTTATTTTCTTGCCAACACAGCCCTGCTATTGAGGCTATACGTATAATTTGCTTAGTCCTTGTCTCAAGTGTAGTCCATGCAAATGGAAATGGACCTTAAAATGGCATTGCTTTCACTTCATCTTTTAGCTTCAGTTTTTGTGTCTACATAGCTCAATTCCTTTGCTAGCTGTAAGCACATAACCTTGCACGAATCAGTGATTTGTCAGGATGATGAGAGAAAGGCGTATTGACAAAATAGATTTGGATACACTATGCAGACCATGTAAGTGGAAAGATAGTTGCTACACATACTAAGGAGAAGTTAACCAAAAAAAAAAAAAAAAAAAAAAGCTATGAATGAGCATTTTTTCCCCTTACACAAAGTGGAATGCATTTTTCAGTCTTCATGCCCTTCCATAAGAAGTGTATGGCAGGGAAGAAATCAGAAAAAGTGTGTTGCTATTCTGAATCTCCTGTTTGCAACTGCTATAGGGCTGCACCTACTTCTCCCCCAAATACACTTCTGTAGATAATAATAACCGGCCTGTGAATTCTGTAAATTTTATGCAAGTCAATGGTTAAAATAAAACAATACAATCTCTTCTCTCTAGATATTAAGGGCAGCTGGTATGCTAGAAACTTGACAACCTTCATATCCTTGAATTTCCCACTATTGTGTTTTAGAAACTGCTTTGCTTTCTGGGCTTCCAAAATAACAATCCTGTTATCCTCATAATTTACACTAAATTGGTGTAATATTTTTTTTCAGTGTCCTTGATTTTTTTTCTTTTTTTTTACTTTAATACTAATGATTCAGGAAAAAAACAGGGGATTTTTTTTTTACCTTGATCTAAGCCACTTGCTGTGGATGAAGAGATAGTTAGATACCTGATTGCCCCTTGGGACCTAGAGGAAAGATTTACATCCCCAGATGATTCCTTGTTTGTATGTCCTCTTTACCCGCTTTTAGTGCCCAGCCTCCTAGTGACAGAGGTTTTGCTGGAGCCATTCTAATTCACTAGGAGAACTCTACCCAAACCACTATGTGTGCCCAGGTGTTTATCATGTGGTAGCAGTATGATTAGCATAACAGACACAACAGCTTTTTCTTGCCTGTCAGCTGTCTTTTGGGAATTGTTAATCTTTTCCCTGCCATCATGTAAAGATAAGGCTAACAGATACCTGTAGCCATAAATTCTTTCAGACACTCAGACTAAAAGCACTGAGGAAATGCTATCAAGTGCAAATTAAGAACACAGGTTTTTCATTTATAAAAATCATTTAAGAAAAAAAAAAAGTTGCCATAAGAATAGAAATGTCTATTGAAATGTGTCTCAATAGTCAATTAAAAAAAAATGTTTCAAAGAAGCAGGTGATCATATTGTCAAAATAATGCAGATGTATGGTTTATGTTAAACCTGGTTTAATTTAAATTTTTACTTAAAACTTTGGCCCCTGTCTTCTCATGCTGAGTAGGTGGAATTGTTTAGGATAAAGTTGCCAAATCAGGATAGTATTAATTTTTTTTTTTCATATATGATGGATATTAAAGAAAATCAAG
Organism: Chlamydotis macqueenii; assembly: GCF_036417535.1. Lineage (NCBI taxonomy): Eukaryota > Metazoa > Chordata > Aves > Otidiformes > Otididae > Chlamydotis > Chlamydotis macqueenii. The sequence goes on from NC_141558.1 coordinate 29,635,705, forward strand.
CTATATTATATCTTCTTGAGAAGTTTAACAGTGATTACACAAATTTTAAAAAGTTATTCCAACATTGCAGCTCTCAAACAGGAGAAATTCAATAGCAGGGTTCTTGAAATAATTGACAAATCAATAATAAAATAATTTTACACAGCAGTATTTTTTTAAAAAAGGAAGATCTGTAATGTTCAAGCACTGTATTTGTCACCTGTTAAAATGAAAACTCCAAATGATATCCAGACTTCTTAAACTGAGGCAAAGCTGCAATCTTATTTTTCCATGTTTTAGAAACTAGCTAAAAAAAAAAATGTAGCTAAAAAAAATAAACCTGCTATAGAGCCCAAATAAAGTAGGGAGGTTTTATGTTTTTATTATTCATGGCAACTCTGGGAAATATAATCCTTTTCCCAACCTTTTAATATCAGTGGAATTAGACTGTTGCATTGACTACTAGAAGCAATCCACACTAAGTTTTCCAGACTTCAGCCTTCTTTGGGTTTTGGATCCCGCAGTAGTAGATCCTCATGAAATTTAGTGTCTGGTGAAGTTATTCACTAGGACAGAACAGATGTGACCTGGCATTGATCTGATGGAAAACTGTTAATATACTGCATTACAATATATTTTATTACCTAAAGATTTTTGGAAAATGCTTCTGGTATAATTACTGGTGCACAGAAGAAGCATCTGCACAGAACTACGCGCAGTACTGTAAGCACTTCCTTGCTAATATGGCTTCAATACTTTTTGGTACCCAGAGTTGAATATTTTAAATACAACTATTCCTTTGTTCACCTTCCAGGGAAAATTGATAGCCCATGGACTGGCTTAATTTTGTGAATCTGTATGTACTTTTGAGAACGCAGTTTTCAAATGTTTTTTTTTTTTTCAATAAAACTCATTATTAATAGAGTTTTCTAGTTTTTCAGCCTTTTTAAAACAATTTAGATGTTTTATATACCCTCTTATGATGTACCCTCCACTGAGAGTCACATAAGTATGACCACTTACAAATGCTCCTGTATACAAGTGCTCTATTTATGACTACAGGGGTCAATAATTCCCAATTTATAATTATTTTCCTTTTTGACTATTCACTCAACTTTTAGTTAATTCAATACAGTTTACAAAAAAAAACTGCATAAAATTTTAAAATTAGAATAACAACTACTTCACAGATCTCCAAGCCTATAAGCTCAATAATATAGAAATAATATCTTAATGAGTTTGTACTTTTTCTGATTTTGAAAAAAAAAATCCAAAATTTATCTTAGACAGAAGTCTAGCTCTTTTACAATCATATTGGTAGTTGGCCATAACATGCTCATCTAGTTACATAAACTATGGCATCTTCTGATGCATCTGGATGGGAGCAGGGATGTGTGGTGTATATGCTATAAAAAGCAGAACATGCAACTATTTGGAAACAAAACATCTCTTCTGTGTCAATACATCTGGCTGGCTATACCCATTAAAATGTCATCAAGATCTAGGTTTGCTTTTTTTCTTTTTTCCTTAGAATTGAACTTGCTCCATTAAATGATTTATTTTGCTTAATGAGTGAATTGCAGCAGAAAATATTTTTCCATCACTATCTATTAGGTTGTCTCATTAAATCTTCTTTGTCTGATGTGATCTATTTTCATCAAGCTATGTTAACTGGATTTAATTATGCAACTACACACTATTTTTCTATTGATAAGTCCTATCTCAATATACATATCATGACTTTGGTTCCCAGGATGATAGGCAACAAAGGAAAGAAAAAAGGAAATTATTTGTTACTACTACAGCTGTACTCTGAAATATGGGATATGAGAATTGAGATATAAAAATATGAAATATGAGAATATGAAATGCAAAGAGAAGTTCCATTTCCAAAAAAGTAACAATTCCCATGTTCATATAACACAATGGCATCATCAGTAAATGCTTCCTATAACTAAGCATTATTATCTAGCATAAAGTTAACATACATTAGTCAGAGGGATTTCTTAATAGAGGCAGAAATGATTTTATAAACATAGAGTAAATTACTGAATATAATAAATATAAGCAGAGTAACTATTAATATTACAATTACTCATAATTAATACTAATTAGTGATCAAGGACTTGTGCCAATAACTTTCACAGCAATACTGAAAAAATATTGAATTAGTATAATATTAAGTATATTATTTCAATTCTAAGTATTTACTACTCTTTGAAACTAAACTAGAAATTAATTTCAAAACAAATGTTAATTTTTAAATTAGATTTCAAGATTCAACACCTTGACGTGTTAAAAATTATTTTGTTGTGGAGTTTTGGTTTTGTTTATTTTTTTCTAAAATGGACTGCTTAGTGCCACTTATACAAATGCATTGAATGTTTCTGTACTTCAAAATCTGCTTTTGTAAAAATAATCTAATAGCTAAATTTGTCTCAGCTGGAATTCCCAGATTACTCGTGAGTATTTGATTTTCTGATAATACTGAAAAATACATATTTTCTATGGGATAAAAATGAATTGTTATAAAAAAGTTACTACTAAGAGAGGTAAAAAAGAAAACAACAGCTGGGTTAAGTCCATAGTTTCGTATTCAAAGAGAAGTTGACCTATGATTGAGGTACAACTGCTTATTTTCCAAATAAAGATGCCACACCACAAACTGACTGTCAATGAAAAGTGTAATAATCTTCAACAGTGTTTCAGTATAATGTATATTTTCAACAAAAATTTCAGTAATTTGCATCTGTCTCTTTAGTATTCTTCATACTTTTCTCCCTTTGTCTGCTCAATCTTATTTGTCCATCTCAAAGGCCTGCCATACTAGTTATCTATCAGGTACCACATCATACAATTCACTTCTGCAGGCATCAAAGTTTAAACAAAAAAAATATCCAACATTTGTTGTGCCAGGTCATTTAGGTCCATTTTATAGGTTAATTAAGTGTCTGTTCAGGAAGTATCACAACTTATTATGGTCATGGCAGTGTATTTTTGAGGGTTATTTTATGAAAACATTTATTGTTATACAACTATTTTGATTGTGTCTAACAGTAAATGTTAGCACGCTTACTAACTACATAAAAAATTGGTATCCAATTTTTGTTTGCTTTCCTAAAACTTCTGGATTTTAATTTCTTTTTGTGTTTGATTAGTATTCACTTTGATGTCTGCATATGTTGTACACATTGTACTCACTGATTTATTATATCACTTTTGTATTCTAATTGTTACACTGTAATTTTTGCAATTGCTTGATATAAGTGGACATAAGTAGCTGAAAATAACAAAAACCAATGTTTCTCTTTTGAATCTAATATTTCTATCATGCAGGTAAATTAACTGGGAGATATTAACATTGCTCTAGTTAAATCATATGTATAGGTAATATTATAAATCTTCTTAAAACATAAATTTTAAAATAATTTTCATCACAATTAAGAATTTAGCAGATACAACATATTTATTTCTGTCAGTAGTACAATATTCATTAATTTCTGAAATTACCATTTACACACGTTTATTTCACTAACTTTGTCATGCTCTTAAATAAAATTCTTGTTACAGATCTGTTATAGATCTGATTACACATCTGTGGAAGTCCAAGTATTTGAATGAGTAACAGGTAAACATGTGCTCCTGGCAATTAAGATCAGAGACTAAGGGAAAGGACAAGATGTAGTAATTGGGAGAGTGTAATGCACTCAACAGTGGTATGAATTCAATTCTTAGTGACATGTGAAAAATTGGAGTCAGGTAGAAATTGTTGGGGGGAAAATATCAATGCCTTTTTAACTTTTGTGACTACAAGAAAGGCGATGTCATTATATTTGGACTGAATGAATAATTACACACAAGGAATACTCAGAGAATGTCAGGACCCTGAACGTATCAACAGGCTCTCATTGGCCCGATCATCCTATAATAATCTTTCCCTGTAGTCTTCCTTGGTGACCTCTTTCCCTTCTTTCACAAGTTTAATTGCCTGTGTTCAAGGTCAGCTCTGATGTGACCCAGCACTGTCACCTTGGATCACACTGCTGTGAAAACAGAACTCTTCTCTGAAATGTCCACACTTTCTTTCATTTACTCATGAGCTGCATTTAAGCTCAGGCATTGCACTAGATCTTTTCTGAGCTATTTTGTTAGTATGCCTATATCCAGCTTTGTATCTTTCCGATTCTGATCTGTTGACTTAACTACCCAGCTTGACCGCAAACCTGCTTCATCAGTAAGGACTTGTCTGGTGATCACTAGACTTTTGGCTGAATCTGTGGATTTTCTGTGTTCCTCAGTTGCTGCTGCTAGAGAAATGATTTCCTCTCTTTTGACAAGTTATGGCCAGAAGAATCTTGGTACATTATGGATCTTGATCAAAATTTTCAGGAGTTATTTTGAGAATTAAAACAATTAAAATTATGTTTCCTCAAACTGTCAATTGGAATCAACCTCACTGCACTGCAGTTTCATCAAAATTCTAAGTTTGTATTAAGTTTAAATGTGCTTGTGTTTAAATTACTAATTTGATTCTGGTTAAAACAATGGCAACAGATGTACTCAATTCAAGCAATGTATTTTTAAAGGCTGCAACATAGCTGTGAGTATAATCTGTGAGGATAATAGCACTGTACTACAATTAATTATATATTCTTTTTACTATAAAAATACTCTTCAGTTCTCTTACTTGATATATTTAAAAATATGGTCTCAGTAGAAAAGTAATAAAAAAATCCATATTACCCAAGTGAATGCTTCTTCTCTTATTGATTTGAATAAATAACAAACAAATAAATGTATGTCCCTCTTGTCTCTATTACAGTAATGAATGCTTTTCAAGTTCTGCTTGTCTGAAGCTTTTATACTTTGGAGTACTGAATTAGTTTAACATGTATTAAATTACTTACAGTGAATCCTCCAATCATATTAAGACATAATCCTTCATTCAGACAGTTGATACTGCGCAGCCTGCAGTAGTCAATTACTTCCTCACAGTTCTTTCCAGTGAATCCTGGCATGCAGCTGCAAATATATCAGTGTATTTTAGAGGACTTGCATTTTAAAAGTTAATTGTATTTAATTATGTTCCATAATTCTATTAAATAATGTTCTTATGGTAACAAAACAGACCTCGTATGTTATATAAAATAAACAGAATATGTTTTCACGCAGTTGTTTTCAAACAATTTCAAATCAGTTGCATGATTCTGGATATATTTGCTTCTCCATATTTTTTTTTTCCATTGATTAAAGCATTTCCATACCAATATTTCATATAATCTTCCAAAAAAAAAAACCAACAATCTTGAATGAGGTAATATAATAAGAAGTTATAAATGAGGTTTTGGAAATCTGTTAGAAAGGGTAAGTCAATTAAACCATCAGAGAGGAAAACCAGAAATATGATGATAAATAAGATTTAAAATAGTTAGCATAAATCATTACTAGTGATTAACAAAGTACAGTCAATAATGACATACTCAAGAATGTAAGGAACAACGTAAGGAACCTGTGGAGAGGACAATGCATGGTTATTTTTGTGTTTGCTTAATTGTAATTCAATATTTACTCTAAAGGAGAAAACTAGCATTCTGTTTTACGTTAGTTTGTTAGTTCCATGTGATGCGAATGGAGCCATGGATAATTCTCCTATGGCGAAAGGAACCACTGACATTTCTTCTGCTTCAGGTCACCGCTTGTCACCAGTAGGAGAAAATCCTTTACTTATCTAGCCCTCCAGTGTTTAAGAAAATCCCCTATATACACAAAAAATATGAGATTCAAATGGACAGCAAACAAGTCTTATTCAAAAGCAATAATGGAACAGTGTAGAAAAATATTTGAATATTTATATCTTGCTCAAAATCTGCAAAAAGTTAAACATAGACTGCAAAAACTCTCTTTTGTGTTTTGATAGATACATAATGCCTGTCAACTTGGTATTTTCTTACAGACATGCTTAGCCTGTTCCTCAGTCTAAAGGCTCTTTCTGGTAGCATGGAAAGAAAATATTTAAGTAGTAGAAAAAGGAAATGTCTAGTTAGCTGAAAATTTGTCTTTGTGAAGGAATCTAAAAGTAATAGATTGGAAGTTTCTTCAGCTTTTTCTGAGGGGTACTTTGTCTAACTCTGCCCAGAAGTTGGAAATCCGGAACATGATAGAGAATTGCTTCTGGTTATTCCATGCTCTTCCTTCTAATGGATAGGACTCATGTTGCTTATGTTTCCGCATTTTAAAAAATAATGCCATCCCTGGTTTCAGAATGCATGAAGCCTTTCACAGTTATGTAGCACATAAAAGTAAAGGATATTTTTTCAACAGCAAATGGTCAGGCAACAGCATTCAACAGACAGTATCCAAGTCAATTGTGTTTTCTAAATAACAGAATCCTAGAATTTTTTATGTTGTAAAGTCCAACTTCCCTTGCAAAGATCAGGGACTTCTCCAACTAGATCAGGTTGCTCAGAGTCCTGTTCAGCCTGGCCTTGAATGTTTCCAGGGATGGGGCTTTCATCACCTCTCTGGGCAACCTGTTCCAGTGTTCTACAACCCTCATTGTAAAAATTTATTTCCTAACGGCTAATCTGAATCTACTTCCCTCTATTTTAAAAACATTACCCCTCATCCTATTACAACAAGCCCTACTGAAGAGTTTTTCCCTGTCTTTCCTGTAGGCCCTCTTTAGGTATTGGAAGGCTGCTATAAGGTCTCCCCAGAGCAGGGGCATTGGACTAGATGACCTTTAAAGGTCACTTCCAACTCTAACTATTCTATGATTCTGTGATTCTATATATAAGGGGAATGTAAAATAAAAAAAATATTTTGGATCTTTTGTTATAATTCCGTATTTAAATAACACTTAAAACCAAATCAGACCAACTTAATTAAAATGTTTGTTTTACTGGTTTGTTTTCACCTATGATCTGAAATGAGGTGAAAGAGCTCCTAGCTTTCTTTGTTCAATTTATTTAGGTAATCTATGACTGTTTCATAGAATAGATAATTTAGTAAGTGAATTTTAGATATTGCTCCTTCTAATTTTTATATTTGCTCGTTTTTCCTCTTTTTGTTCTTTTTTTTTTTTTTTTGTGCAGTAGACATACCAGTGTCAGAGAAGGTAAGTCTAAATTAAAAGCAAGAAAGTTGATAGTAAAGTTCCAAAGGTGACACTAACAGAATAGCTTTCTCAGAACACCATTTCATATTTTTTGTGACTTTTTATTTTCCTAAAAACGAAGGACAACAAAAGAAGATACAAAGTAAACAATCACAATTTATTGTGATGGATATCCTTGTTTACTGCCTATTTGAATTCACCTTAAATTTTGACATTTAAGAAAAAAATGCTACTATTAGATTCCTAGCACAAAGTTGTATATGAGATCAAGACTGAAAGGATGGAATTAGGATACAAGATAGTCATACATCATAACTGAAGTGACAAAAATTATATTGAGTCTGTTTGGTTATATGTTTAGAATGGAAAACAACTACTTTCTCAAAGAAGAAAGGATAAGTAGATAGCAGCTTAGATAGTGATGGATATAAGCAGAATGCAGGTTGGACATGAGGAGAAACAGGCAAAAATAGAGGCAACCAAAACATATAAAAAATGATTAAAAGATCAATTCAGCTATTGTTTTAATATGCATATGAATGTGAGCTAAACACCATTACTTTTATTTATAATGTTAAAATGCTGAAAAAGTGAATCAGGTAGTAGTGTGAATGAAACACATGCAGGTTTTTTTTGTGGAGTAACTAGACATAGTTATAACCTACAGTATTTGACAGTGATTACAAAAAATGAAACAAACACTCCACTTAAAACTTTGAATGAGTAGCTCCAAACCTCCTGAATAAAGTAACATTGCTAATGGTAGATTTCCTCTGTGTAAAATTAATTAAAACATAACTCAGAGCCAGAAGGTGTCTGAGTCTGTGACTTAAAAAACCAGAAACTATTAAACCACTGTTCCTACGACCTCTGTTATTCAAGTAGCTAATGCAAACAGAATTTTGAATCCTAAAACTAGTAAAACCTGCTGTTCTTTTCTTCCCTCACCAAGAAAGTCTGGTGTGCAGCTTAGACAGTAGGGAAAGATATATAAATTCAACACTATGCAAAGTTTTTACTTAAACTACGTACAGAGCCAAGCACTTGATATTGTATGAAGTTGAAGGATGCACTCTTCATTACTCTATTTGCAGCACTCTCTTTAGGATGTTATTCCCCTTTTTTTAGAGCATTCTTAGTGTTAAAAATAATAAGCTTATAAACTATCACATTTCTTAAACTAGCTCTCCACAAATGTGTGAATAATACACAAATATTAAAATAAAATCTGAGCACCACTATATTAATAGGATCTTTATTCTTGATATTAGTAGTAAAAGGATTGTACCATCTGATTGTACCTAAACTAAAACCTGCAGTATCTAGGTGTACCACATAATTTAAGTGATTCTTTTGATAATCAACATAAATGCGTTGTTAATTGCCCATTTTTACTTTCTGTTATATAGATCTAAATAATCAGTCTTATTCTCACATAGTATATCAATGGAAAGACTGTTAAATCACCATGCCTTTCCATAGCTATTTTTATTAACCGATTTCCATCGTACAATGAGGTTCATAGTACAGACCATTTCCACCAGTGCTTTTTGGAACTGTAAATTATTTAATCTGCATTGCACACAAGGCTAGGATTTTTTTTTAAAGAAAGGGAATATACATCTTGATATTAATTGTTCATGTAATGCATATTTTTAAATGTAAGCTTCAGGCATCATTTCATCCTAATTCATGCACCAACATACTGTGTAAAAGACTGACTGTGTAAATTATTATTAACTTACATCTTGGTTTAAATTATTGGAAAATAAATGATAAGACTGTTGTTCTGTGTTATACATATCTATATGGGACGATCTAACTCTGTGTGTTTGTATGGGTGTGTATGTATGTATGTATTTATTTAGGTGTAAGTGTAAATAAAATTTTATGTCTTTTTTTCTTCTTTGGGAAAATTGTAAACATAGTTCCACTTATATTTTCATTTCCAGACTTCTCAACTGAATCTCTTCCACTGGACTGTAACTTTATGTTCTATACTTCTGTTAAGTACTTGCAGTTTCTAAGTTCATTCATAATGTGGTTTCAGGGTTTTGTGTACCACAGCTCTCAATTTTCCGCTTTTATGAATATCCTAAAATTTGAAAGTTGTTTACTGCACTTCAGTAATGCTTAGCAGAACTTACTTCAGGCAGCCAGATAAAAGCCAAGCAAATATGAAAAGTACAAACTGTACTCCTTAGTGGGGTAAGAAAATATGTAGAAAGCTATTTAAAGCAGAATTAAAGTATACACTTACTAAGTCACTTTTGTTATTTTCAAATGGATAATTTTTAGCATGATCTTTCTGAATGAAAAACTTCTTAATATGCTGCTTGAAAGATCAATCTAAGACCTACTAATGCATGTCTGTGAATTAGAAACTAGCATAGTTGTATTATCCTTTCAGAAACATAGCATAAACATCATACACTCTGAATGGGAGTGGCATCTGTAGTTCATTTGTCCCACTTGTCATGAATATGTCAGGATTTATGTATTCTTTTCTTCCAGAATTAATGATGAAACAATTTATAACTCCTTAAATGTTTTAAATCTTTTTGTAGCACTTCAAGAATTTTCAAGATGACTAACAGAGTGGGGCACTAAAAATAAATAAAAAATTCTTAAAATAGAAGTTTATAGTTTTCTGTGTTCTCTGTGACTGATGTCTTTTCTTTCTGCCATCAGTGCGATATCACCAAGTGATCCAAAAAAGTACTGAAATAAATTAATTTCTAATCTTACCGGCAGTTATAGTTCTGCTGTTGAGCTACACAAGTTGCATTATTTAAGCAAGGCAACAGTTCACACTGATTCAGTATTCTCTCGCAGAACTTGCCAGTGAATATTGGCAGACAGATACATGCCACATCCTATAGAAGAGAAGGAAATCAGGAGTAATTATTTATTGTAACCAAGGCAATACGGAAATTCATGTTTACTTCCATTATTATAGAGACTCTAACTAGGACAGGGTCCCATCATATTAAACAGTTTACAGAGACAGAAAAAAAAAGCAGTCCTAGCCCCAAATAGGTTACAAACATAATTTAGGACAAGTAGAATAGGCCTTTCAGCACAGATTATACCAGAGTTGAGTTTGCTAGCGGGAAATATACCAGCTCTACATTTGGCTGGCTTTGTGATTTCATAAGTGAATCAAGAAGGAGCTTTACAATTAATTTATGTTTTTCCCTCATTTCTGAATTTGTTCCAATATAATGTTTGCATCTGTCAAACAGTAACAGTACACAAGGTACCTCAGATACCAAACAGCATTCACTAACTAGAGTAGGAAAGAAAATGGTTTGTATCCTTTTTCACCTTCAGTATGAGGCATAGAGACTATACTTCTCTATAATGGGGAAAGACATCTGTCAGTTACTGCAGTCTGTAATTTACACAGTAAGAGCAGTAAGTTATTTTACAAAACAAAATATTTTATTAGAACTGACACTCTAATCCTTATTTTTCTATATAAAGTAATGTTTTTGATAGGCCTTTTGATGTCAGAAAGTAAAGGACAAATATATAGGGGTTTACTCCTACAGTGAAATTGGAAGTGTTCATGTGTTTCTTCAGAATCAGTCTTAAAGCCATGATCAGGGAACTTTATTTTAACACCTACTGAAAGATTTCTACCTGTGTAAAACAAACTATAGCATCTATTTGTCTACAGAAATGATCATACAAAATAGTATGTGCTAGTTTATCTACTAGACAAAATATTTAGACACATTGCATAATTTAGAAATCTATCAACTTGTTTGGCAATTTAGATATCTCTCTTTATTCTTTCTTTGACTGAGTATGTATCACTGGTGTACGATAGCTGAGCTTTTGAACTCTGACTATTTTGGTTCTGTGTAGTCACTGCTCTTTGCAATAGTCAAGCTAACAAATGAGTATCGACAGGGCAGTGTGAAATACTACCAGATATGACTCTATTATAAAACTTTTGTGAGTTTGCATTAGTTTATTCTATTTTACAAAAAAAACCCCAAAAACGAAGAAATACAGAAAAAAGTAATTAAAAACAGATACCACAGGAAAAGCAACAATAGGAAACAATCTCTAGATAATAAAGATGACTAATGTATAATGTTTTATATCGGATTTTATTAGAGAGAGAAAAAAGATGAAACAGAATCACAGAATCATAGAATAGTTAGGGTTGGAAGGGACCTTTAAAGGTCATTTGGTCCAACCCCCCTACAAGGAGCAGGGACATCTTGAACTAGATCAAGTTGCTCAGTAGTTTCTTAAATTTTCTTTCCTCCAAGCAACTGAACTGAAAATGTAGAATTTGGGTTTTTAACCATAGATATATTAGAAACACTACACATTCAGACAATGCTGTGTTTCTTCATGAAACATGCAAATCTAATTTTAAAAGTTACATTAGAATTAAATGTTTTGGCACTTGCACGGAAACTATGTCAAGGCATATGGATGACAGGGAGGTGATTATAAACAGTCAACATGGTTTCACAAAGGGAAAGTTATGCCTGACTAATCCGGTGGTTTTCTACGATGGAGTGACCATGTTGACAGATAAGGGAAGAGCAACTGATGCTTCCAAGGTAGCTAGGTGATACTTTGACTTCTATAACACCTTTGACATCATCCCACACAACATCATTGTTGCCAGATTGAAGAGATATGGGTTTGATGGATGGGCTATTTGATGGATAAGGAATTGGCTGGATGGCCATGTCCAAAGAATTACAATCCACAGCTCAATGTCCAACTGGAGATCAGTAACTACTGGGACTAGTACTGTTCAATATCTTTACTAATAACATAGTGGGATTGAATGCACCCTCAGCAAGTTTGTGGATGAGTCTGCAGATGTTCCTTTTAGTGAATGAACTGCACCAAGATGAGTGGTGCAGTTCATTCACTAAAGGGAAGGGATGCCACCCAGAAGGACCCTGACACACTTGAGCTGTGGACACATGTGAATCCCATTAAGTTCAACAAGGCCAACGGCAACATCCTGCACCTGAGTCAGGGTAGTCACCAGCATCAGTACAGACTGGGTGATGAATGGATTAAGAGTAGCCCTGTAGAGAAGGCCTTGGTGATACCAGTGTATGAAAAATTGGACATGAGCCAGGAATGTGTGCTTGCAGCCCAGAAAGCCAATTGTATCCTAGGCTGCATAAAGAGAAGTGCGGTCAGTAGGCCAAGGGAGGTGATTCTTCCTCTCTACTCTGCTCTCATGAGGCTTCACCTGGACAACTGTGTCCAGCTCTGGGAACCCAGCACAAAAAAGACATGAACCTGTTAGAGCAAGTCCAGAAGAATGCCATAAAAATGGCTATAGAGAAAGGCTGAGAGAATTGTGATTGTTCAGTTTGGAGAAGTGAAGGCTGTGGGGAGATCTCCTTGCAGCCTTTCAACATATAAAGGGGACCTACAGGAAAGTTGGAGAAAGACCTTCTACGAAGCTGTTTAGTGACAGGACAAGGGGTAAAGGTTTTAAACTGGGAGAGGTTGAGTTTATATTGGGCATAAGGAAGAAATTTTTTTACCATGAGAGTGGTGAGACAGTGGAACAGGTTGCCCAGTTGTGGATTGCTCCATCATTGGAAGTGTTCAAGGCCAGGTTGGACGAGGCTCTGAGCAACCTGATCTAGTTGGAGATGTTCCTGCTCCTTGCAGGGGGGTTGGACTAGATGACCTTTAAAGGTCCCTTCCAACCCTAACTATTCTATGATTCTGTGATTCTATTATTCTATGTTCAAATAGGGATCTCTGAAGTTTATACTTACATTTGGCAAATCGATACATGTACCTCTGTTCTGACATGGCCTTGAAGAACACTCATTGATATCAATTTCACAATTATGACCAAGAAAACCAGCAGGACAATCACAAACATATCCAGACTGATTATATTGGCATATGCCTTCATTCAGGCATGGCTGAGATGCACACGGATCTCCAGGTTCCTCACAAAATGGACCTAAAAGAAATAAGCATAAAATATTAGGAAGCATTTGAGTGAATGATGCTTCTTGATATGCTACCCATTACCTTGTCACTATGTTGCATTTCCCTATTATTTTTCATTAATTCTATTTTTTTTTTAATTTTAGAAGGGATTGAGAGGCTTTTATTCATTATGTTTTTTCTTAAATTGTCTACACTGTGAAGCACCATTTACTGACTGGGACACCTGTAAACTATCACGATTTAAAAAGCAGAGAACTTAAAATATTCCTGTATATTTTATTTGTTTTGGTGAATACATGGTAGAAATATGTGGGAGTGAAATATGTGGGAGTGAGTAAACTCATCTCTGTAGAAAACAGAGGATGAGAACTGGAACCATAGTCCCAGGCGACACTGAAGAGTCACTGAACATCTGTTTTTCAGTCGTTGTTATTAAGGGAGGTTGTTCCCTTTCCTGTTTATAGATCTAGCCAGTAGTGAAGCTGAATGTACTCTCAGTAGGTGCACATAAAATCATGCGTGCATGCACATACACACACTCTACAGACATAGTGACCACATGAATCAACATGGAGAGCAGTGTCTTTCCTTGCACCACATAAACGCAAACAGCACTCGTGAGCCTGAACAGCAATGATGGCTCAAATTTCTCCTCCTCTCTGACCAATCAGTAATGAAGTTCACCAGCAAACATACAAACTCCTCCACTTCCTAAATGCACAAATAAACCCACATTAATGGATCCCAGTTGTAGTTTAGCCCTGTTTGGGACCGAGCTATGCAGTTTTTCACTCACTCCCCCCACCCTCCAAGAGAATGGAGGAGAGAAAATATAACAAAAATCTCAAGATTTGACATAATGTCAGGGAGAGATCATTCAAGTTACTGTTACAGGCAAAACAGACTCAACTTGGGAAAAACAATTTCTCTATTATTTTTAAAATCAAAGCAAGATAATGATAAAGACAACAAAAAATAACTTCCCCCCCACCTCTCCCTCTTCCCAGGCTTATCTCCATTTCTATTATCTCTACCTCTTTCCCCTCACCCCAAGCGGCACAGGGTAGAGGAATAGAGAATGGGGGTTATGGTCAGTTCATCACATGTCATTTTCCACCACTCCTTCCTCCTTAGGGGAAGAACTCCTCACGTTCCTCCCCTGCCCCGTTGTGGGGTCCCACCCACGGGCTACAGTCCTTCATGAACTGCTGCAGCGTGGGTCGTTTTTCCATGGTGTGCAGTCCCTCAGGAACCGGCTGCCCAGGCACGGGCCCTCCACGGGCCACAGCCTCCTTCGGGCATCCACCTGCCCTGATGTAGGGTCCTCCACGGGCTGCAGGTGGATCTCTGCTCCTCCGTGGACCTCTACAGGCTGCAAGGGGACAGCCTGCCTCACCACGGTCTTCATCACAGGCAGCAGGAAAATCTTGCCAGGAACAACTTTACTCCTCCCCCTCCTTCTTCAGTGACCTTGGCATCTGCAGCCGTGCCTCTCATAATAAATTCTTCACAATCAAGATCAGGGAGATGCCTCTCAGATTCTCTTCATATCTCCTCTCTTCATTTCTCTCACACTTTTCCCCTTCTTAAATACGTAATCACAGAGGCATTATTGTCACCAAGGAGCTTGGCCATGGCCAGTGGCAGATCCACCCTAGACCTGGCCAGGTCCACTGGACAGAGGGGAAACTTCTAGCAGCTTCTCACAGAAGATACCACTGTAGACTCCCTGCTACACAAAACCAGCACAATCCCTCAAATATTAGCACAGGTTTTAAGCTTTGTCTGATATCCATACCCAGACCCTGGTCCTCTTGACAACTTGCTGGCTCAGACTCCGAGTCATTTCAGATCTGGGTATCATTCTAATTGCTGGCTAGGACAGCTTAACCCCTCCCTGCCCACTAGACAAGGTGGTAACATAAGAATAGTGAAGAAAAGAGACTGCAGTGATCAGATATAGGGCTCAGCTGAACAAGTGCGATGAGTCACAGCCTACTTCGACTCAGACAGCCCTTTTATCACCTTTTCTCTACATTTTCCCATATTTTACTTCTGTCCATCTTCATCCCTACCTTTCTTAACCCTTTTCTGCTCCCAGATAAACAACACTTACTAAGCGTTTGTCCCCATTGGCCGCAGTTTTGTTGCCTCCATAAACAAATTCAGTATTTCTCATACCAGATAATCCAGTATTTCTGGTTACCTAGATAATCTTGGTTTTATGTGGGATTACTATAAGTAATTACTCAGTGATTACTATAAGTGATTACTCAGGCTCTGTTGGCCTTGCAAGAAAATAATGCATGAAAAGTCCTCAGTTCCCCCCCATTAATTGTCTGTGACATTTTCCTGTCTCTCACAAAATTCCTCCTTAAACATCTGTGGAATCCAGTCATTGCTCATGCTGCTATCTGTCACTTTTGCCAGCCACTCACTCAGTTATTTCGTAAGATCAGCAACTTCTCATGTTATGTCCAGTAGTTTTCCATGTTCTGTTATGGTGACCCTAGGTAAGGGTTTACTAATCTGCCTGCATACCTCAACAGTTATGCGCTGCCTATTTATTTTGGAGAATTAACTATTTTAAATTGTGCAATACCAAAGATACAGCAGAATTATAGCAGCTAAGAATTTACTTCCATTTCCTTCTGAAATATTATGTGGCAAATACACTTTTTATGTATCCTATACTTTGGCACTCTGATTTAAACCACCTTACTAACACATACTTACAGATTACATCAGAAGCATTTCTCAATAATTTGCTGTAGCAATAATATTACCTTCATAAAAAATCTATTCTGAAGTAGTAGTATGTATTGATTCCACATTTTGTTAGTCCCTTGAATCAACTGAATTAAAAAAAGATATTCATAAAACAATAAATTATACTTTACAAAAAGATGTATACCTTTGAAATGGTATTGAAACTCAGAATTGTAAACTGTCAGGTAAACATAGCTAATTCATTCTAAACCAATCAATAGATACATATGTGAGACTCTAATAATTTCCTTACCAACACAGTCTATCTATATAGAGCAACTGTGACTATATGGAACAATATTTACCAGGAGATCCAAATATCACACTCTGTCTCTATTACATGCCAGAACAGCTGATGCAAAAAATACTATACAAGAAAATACCATTAGCAAAAAAAAAAGGGTCAAAACACAATTTCCTTTTTAGCACTCTGTTCACTGGAAATGGTTGTTCTAA
Source organism: Chlamydotis macqueenii (assembly GCF_036417535.1). NCBI lineage: Eukaryota > Metazoa > Chordata > Aves > Otidiformes > Otididae > Chlamydotis > Chlamydotis macqueenii. Next base: position 29,651,990 of record NC_141558.1, read on the forward strand.
TAAGGCAAAATGAATTGGATCTATCTTTTAGGATGTATTATTCACTTCTCTTTAGTGTCAGAGGACATTCAAATAAACTTTCATGATTTTTTTTTGCTATCCTTCATCAGCATAGTAACCAAATTACAGTAAAAGTATATTGTAACTCGCAGATGTTAAGGCTTGCTAACAGGAAAAGCCAAGAAGGTCATTCCTCAGGACAAGGCCATTGACTGGTATTAGTGCATATATAAGAGAATATATGCAACAAGAAGTGACATCGATTGGTCAATTGTTTCTTAGTATTCAATTTAGTACTTAGCCGTCCTGTTATACTTCAGGACAATATTGTACCATGACAGTACTCATAGGTGGGATTATATATCTATGTTTATCCTATTTTTGTCTTCCTTTGATTGGGCACATTTGACAAGAATGGGTGCTCCTAACCCACCCATATTACCAAACAGCAGAAGGCCAATCAACAAACCTGTTCGTCCAACAGCTCTACCAAAAGGAAAGCTAGAAACCATAATTCCATGAGCCAAATAGATTAATGAGTTGCTCCTGCCATGGTTTGTACTCTTGAATCCATGCAGTCCTCCCCATTTTCTCTGCCAACATTACCAATAAATTCTTAGCTTTTTGTTAAAAAAATGGCACTGGAAGGGTCTGTTAGAACAGGGAAAGACTAAATGAACAAAATAATACAAAACAATGACAATGAAGGCCAGTTGGGGAAACAAGAAGAAAAAGGTGCCTTTTTGGTAATGCTATGCTCATTTGTAGCAAAACTAGGAAAAGGGTGTTGCTTTGCTTAAAAAAAAAAAAAAAAAAAAAAGAGATAGTGCAACTTTCTGTTAGGGAAGACTAAAAGTAGCTAGAAGAGGAATAGAGAAAAGCCTGAGAGTGGATAAGGAAGTATTGTTAATCACAGCATAAGAGATATATCAAGGAAAACACGCATGGTTCAAGGATGTCAAAACAGGTATTTAACTTCTTTTCTCCCTGGCATCTCCTTGCAAAGGGCAAAAGAATATATTTTTTATTATTTGTTAATTTGGAAAAAACAGTGCATTTAGTGTTAATTGGGAGCCAATTACCTAACCAGGTCAAGGAGGATCATTTTAAATGAAGATACTGAAGCAGAAACTAGACTTGTAGTCTAAAACACAAGTCACATCTTTCATAGGTCTATCTAGAATGAATTAAATAAAATCTCTACCAACTGCCTAACATCTTTTAGGAAGAATTCAGTCTTGAGCAGGAATGTTTCCTTCATCATTGATGCAACTTATGTCTTTGACATTCCTCTATAATTTCTTGCGTTCAGCATCTTATATGAAAAGTGAGAACAGTGCTCTTTCACCTGAACATCCATGCCTGAGGAGTTTCATGAATTAAGTCAATAAAAGGAATTCTGGACAACTGGTGTTTTGGGCTTTTTATTTTATCATTCCCAAACCTAATGTCACTTTCAATCTATTTGTTAAAGAAGATTGAAAGATGACTTGATTACAGCTCTTGGATGGGGAAAATATCAAGCACTAAAAGGAGTGTGGAGAAAGGTGGAGAAAAAGTGGAAAAGTGCAACAAAAGAAATTACTGAAGAGAGAAGCAAAACAAAATAAAGTTAGAAATACCTCACATATTTTTACCAGTGAGGTCTCTGTACTGAGCTATCATCAAAGAACTGTATTCTACAGTTTCTGATGTCTTCACATTAATGCTTTTTGAAAGATACTACTTTAACCATATCAAGATAGAAGCCTTAATATACAGATAAGCAATATAACAATCTTTGGTCAGAACAGATGAACAGCTGGTCCTCTACTTGCAAATACATATATTTACTTTGACTCAAAATACATACAAAACCTCTTAATAAAAAATTTGGAATTCATTCCAAATTGCCATTAAAAAAATTACATGTTTTTGTCATCATCAGTGCCTCTTATTTAGGTATGTTTAAATAAATAATTAACTTCATAGCCATGCTAACATTTACTGACCTCTTGAATACTGTTGTTAGAAGAAAGGTAAAGAAGGAAAAGGATAAAAATATATCTGTATAATCTGAAGTAAGATGTAAACCCCTGAAGGAGGACAATATTTAAGGAATGAACAATGCAACTGGGAACAACGCATCAGTCCAACTTGTAAGTGCATATTGAAAATTTTTGTACAAATTCTGGAGACATGAGACTTAGACTAAAAAAAGTGCAAAGCAAAGTCTTTTAACTGCACAGATTCGATGCATAACCTTCTATTTTACTTTGATATAAACAACAACATATTATAGACATAGTATTTGACATAGATGCTGTGTATTTCTGGTGCCAGCGATTTCAACAGAAGTACTTCTTCCCTTTGTGATACCCAAAAAGAGATATTTACTGAAAATACTGAAGTCCCTGTAGCATTCACTAATGAAGGATTAGCTACTCAAAGCTATGATATATGTTGAAATTCTCAGGAAAATAAATGCAGAAACCATGTTCTAATGGAAGACAGCCGATTCAAGAAAATTCAGTATGAAAAAAAATAGTTATCATCTTGATTGAATATCCTGATTAAAGAGGAAATTCAGTAAATTAAAGACATCATCAGTAGGATTAGTTCACCATGGTCCTTCAATAGAGTGAATTCTTGTTTGGTTTACTTCAATAAAATAAAAAAAAATATGGAAGATTAAACAGGAGGAAGGAGTGAGTAAAGATTATCCTATAGACTGATATAAAAGCTAATGAACTTTAGTTTAAGGAACTGTACCTTATTTCCAGCATTTTCTAGTGCTTTTTTTTTTATGTGAGGAGAATAAAACCATTCAACACACCAAACAAATGACAAAAAAAACCCCTCATCTCTTCCTTGTTTGACTTAACTGCATCCCTTTCTAGTCTTTCACTAGTTTCACTACCATGTTATAATGATAATCTAGTAAAAGTCAAAGGACATTCCTGGCCTTTGATAAGCAGCAGTCAGCTTGTTACGATACCACAAAGTGCCATTTACATAAATATCTGGGGTTACTGATTGCAACAAATAATTTTTATATTTGTGTTGGTTTTGTTTAGCGAGGGGGGGCCTACAGTGGCAACTTCTGCAAGAAGCTGCCCGAAATTTCCCCTTTGTCTGGTGGACTCGACCGGGTGTAGGGCAGACCCACCGCTGGCTAGGGCCAAGCCAATTGGTGACAAAATGTTCAGTGGTAATGCTTCTGTGATAACATATTAAGGAAGGGGAAAAATAATGAAAAAAAAAAGAAGATAAAGTGAAGAAGCAGAAGCTGGGGGCAGAGAGGGGGAGGCGCAAGCCTTGTGGGCCTTGCGGCCCTCACCCTCTGGCCTCTGACTGAGTGGCTGTCTGGACCCAACTCAGCCCTGCCCAGCCGCAAGAAGTGAAGAGGGGAGATGTGAAGAGAACTGGAGAGGCGTCTGCCTGCCTGCTGTGAAGAATTTATTGTGAGAGGAATGGCTGCAGACATCAAGGTCAGTGAAGAAGGAGGGGGAGGAGTAATGCTGCTCCTGGCCAAGATTCCCCTGCAGCCCATGATGAAGGCCATGGTGAGGCAGGCTGTCACCCTGCAGCCTGTAGAAGTCCATGGAGGAGCAGAGATCCACGTGCAGCCTGTGGAGGACCCCATACTGGGGCAAGCGGATGCCTGAAGGAGGCTGTGGCCCATGGAGGCTGCACTGGAGCAGCCATTCCTGAGGGATTGCACCCCATGGAAAAACAACCCGTGCTGCAGTAGTTCACAAAGGACTGTCGCCCGTGGGAGAGACCCCACACCAGGCCAGGGGAGGAATGTGAGGAGTTCTTTCCCCGACAACGAAGCAGTGGCTTAAAGTGACATGTGATGAACTGACTGTAACGCCCATTCCCTATTGCCCCTGTGCCACTCAGTGAGGGGAAGGTGGCAGAGATAATTGAAATGAAGTTAAGCCTGGGAAGAAGGAGGGATCAGGGTTCTCTTCCTCATTATATTGCTTTGGTTTTATTAATAATAAATAAATGAATGGTCTTCCCCAAGTCGAGTCTGTTTTGCCCATAACAGTAACTTCCATGATCTCTCCCTGTCATTATCTCAAACCTCGAGCCTTTTTTCTTACATTTTCTCTCCCTATTCCCTCGGAGGATGGGGTGAGTGAGTGAGAGATCGTGTAGCTGGGTCCCAAGCGGGGCTAAACTGCGACAATATTTAATAGTCTTTCTAGCCTTCATATTTATGCAACCATTTCTTTTTCCAAAGACTAAAATATGTGAAAGATCATCTTAGTATACTACACTTCAATATTATTTCATTTTTTTTTGTTTTTTTTTTTAATTCCTCTAATGAAAAATGAATATTTTCTAGAGCAGTTATGCATAAGGCACAGTAGATTACTTCATGAAACTGCAAATGTTATAGCCATATACATTCACTTAGTTGTACTTTAGTTAGAATGAAGCAATAATATTTCAAAGTTATCATAAAAAAATGAACTATCTAGTGGTGGAAAGATTTTCAATTTAAATGAAACAAGTGGTTTCTAGGAGCTACAATCAAGGACCGAGATACACAGAAGGCAGTAAACAGAATAAAGCTTGCGAATGAAGCATGATAATTCAATGGTTAAAAATATTGTTAATATTTTAATATACTCAGTTTCACAACTGAAATTATAGAAACCCACCTCTTACATCGTGTCCTTCTTATGTCATGCCATTATTAATGTTCAGCACTGCTGTTCACTTTAAAACTAATTTCAAAATGAGGCTCTTTTAATCTGAGGAACATCTGATTTCTATTGATTAAGTGAAAGTATTTCTGCAATTAAATGAAACTATATCTGCATAGCTCAGTTAAAAATTCATTATAAATAGTCCAATCCAGTTAACTTCTTGTTTTTATTTTCTTGAGTTTCATCAGCTGCCCTTCCTTTTATATATATAACTGAAAAGTATTTTTAAAAGTTCTCTTTATAGAAAGAATATGGGGTTTTTTTTCTGTTTAAAAGCATCACTGATTCACAAGCTCTTTTCTTATATATCTAGACCCTGAAATATACCAATATTTATGTTGGTGCACTAAAAGCATTACTCTTTCAAATATGAATACAGTATTTGCATTTTCATATAAATTTGTAATCAAAACCAATGAATGACACCTTTTTTTCTGCATATGAAGTTTCAATAAAGTTTGACTCAAAATGAAATCTACTTAAGGCACTGTAAATCTAGGTCTCAGAAGAGAGTGAGTGCAAATCTCCATGAAAAAATTACAAGGGCTACAATCTTAATTTTAGACCAAATAGGCAGTATCAAAGCTCACTGATGTGCTTTATACAAAAGCTCCAATCAGCACACTTGAAAATAGACATTTTGGAAGTAAATGAATGAGAAGAACATTAGCTTCCATCAGAGGAAAGCCTATTAGAGAGAAAATTACAGTACTGCTGAAAAAACTCATCAAGAGTCCTTGTAAACTTTTAGTTTTACTTCTTATCTTGACTAACCACAGTGTTCAGAAATTCTAATATAGCCGAAGCAAAGAGAGCTGGGCTGATTCTGAGACGATGCTTCCCAGGCCACTGCTAAGACAGTGTGCATGTGCTGTCACTGCTTCTGGAAGATTGTTATTCCCCGGGGCAAGAGCAGGGCATCACCCTAGTTATAACAGATCAATATATTACTCTTAGCCTAAAATCACTGCCTAGTGCCTCAGTTTGTTGCAGACAGGGGTGTTCAAATTGCTGCTAGGCGCAGCAGGAAGAAAAGCCATAATGTTCAAATTGGCAGCTATGACTTTTATCAAGAACACCAATGCTACCCACTCACAGAAAGTCCAGCTTTAAAATTGCCTTTCTCCCTGCAGCCAGTGCTGGTGTTTACCACACACCAGGTACAGAAGAAAATGCAAGTGTATCCATTAACAGTAAATTCACTAATATTCCATGGTTTTTACCACAGTAAAATGATATGATTACTTATCCATCTTTTGGGAAGTTAGTTTTAAAAATGCAATTATTAATCACTCCTTTCTCTAAGGCAACAGTTTCTTCAGTTACTATTAATTTAGTTCCCCAGCTGCCCCTCAGGTGACAAGACTTTTTCTATGCTCAAATGCAAGATATCTTCCTGATGGCTCATATACTTCTATGAGAGGGTCAATACTTCTGAATTCTGAAGTATTCCACCTCTTACAGATGAGGACATCTCTCCTAGCATTCATGAGCTAGCCTTGTGCCTAACATTATTAAGTACAGTTTCTAAAGGTATGAATGGGAGATACACTTTTTATTAAAATCCTAAACTAAAATAGATCAAGTCAATATATTGAGTGCATAGGCGTTTTCTTTATTATTACAAAAGTCTGCATGATTTCAAACTGCGGAAGTAGAAAATATGAAAATAAACCTGCAAAAAAATAAAGTATATAACTGTTCATAAATGGATACCAGACACCAACAAAGTGGCAAATGCTTTGTGAACCAAACCAGAAGAAACTCTATTGGGTGGCAAAACTAGGCTTTATTTGCTCACTTTTCAGTGGAGAATCAAATGCTTTCTCATTGTTCACAGGAAAGAAAACATCACAATAATTGGTGAGAGATTTGAAAGTGCTGTTTTACATAACTCATTAGTGAGACTAAAATTAAATACTTCATACCATTCTGAGCAAATGACAGAAACTATTCAAGGAAATTCAATAGCAGAATGTGTCTCCCAAGTGCAGGTAGGCAGGTTGTGCAAGAGCACACCATGCTGGGCTGGGAGAAACCTAAGGATGCAGCTCTCTGGGTTTGCAATGTACAGACAACAACTGATTAATCTAGAATGGATGGGAATTAAGGTAGAGCCATTGGGCAGAAAAAGTTATTTAGAGATATTTGAGAAGTTTCGTGTGGAAACAGATAGAAAACATTTAAGTTATAAAAGTTTGTTCTGGGTAAAGCAGCAAGAATAAATTGAACAGAAAAAAAAATCACAGAAGAGAGAAAGGAAGGGGTAAAATGACCAAAAGGGCATCTATATTTAGCTAATATTACTAATACAAGGATGTATATTTCCTGATTGTCAAGAGCTGTTGCAGAAAATAAATGCATTTATTAGTAAATGTTAGTGCAAAATCCTTAAAGAAGAAAATACACTTATATTTAGAAGAAATATGATCCAGCTTTTTCTGTTTTATTGCCTGTGTGTTTACGGCCAGCTAGAATTGTAAAGCAACATCCCTCCTGAAGAGCTTAATAATATGGGAAAGGGAACATGCCTTGAGGAACACTGTAAGCCTATTAAATTCTCAATGGGCAATGTGTTACTTAAGACTTCTATGGATGTCTACAAAAATCCCGCTGGAAACTGAAAGGTTCTGAATCTTTCTGTTCTTTATGAAGCAAGCAAACTATATTTCCTACTCTTCTGTTTAGTGGAGTAACAAGTGGTAGCTTCAATACTTCCTAGTGGCAATGATTAGCTGTGTGTTGAAATCCTACTGCTTTTTTTTTTTGTTTGTTTTGGTTTGGTTTGGTTTTTTTTTGTGGTGGAGATCTCAGGGTTTCTGTTTCTCCTTAGGGTCTCAGTTGTTCAGTTGTTTTCTCAACTAGCCTCTTTTCCAAAGGTCAACCCTTTGGAAGCTCTTTAGCTTAGATATCTATTTCAAAACAAAGGAAACACTAAAATAAGGTTGTTTCATATCCCATCGGTATGTTTGGAACTTAGGTCTTCTCTCTTCAATCTCTGAACAGCAATTTTTAGCTGAAATTTTGAACAAATGTTTTTCTGAAATGGAGGTAACTGGATCATTATGCTTAAGAAGAGTAAAATGTTCTTAGATCTTTGTTCTTTAAATAAGAATTAAAGCTTATAATATTTTTCTGATATTTCACTCATTTAAGGGAGGAAGGAATGGAGGAAGGGTGGGAGGTAGAAATTTCCTAGAGGGGCAGAGGTACTCTCTAATACTCTCCAGAGTAAGCATGATAGGCACCTGCATAGACTAGGCAAAATACTTCATTAGATACCAAAGCAGTCTAATATGTAATTCAGGGTATTTCAAAAGCTTTTAGTTTTGAAATTATATCAAAATTATTAACTGTGAAAAGAAATTGATTCTCAATTTATTCCAGAATGGACACACTGAAAACTTAGTAAGATAAAGATCCAGATTTTAAATTTCTGTTATATATTTATCGAAGAAGATAATTTGTCTTCACATAACTATATTCAGACACCACTCCAAGTAAAAAAAAAAATTATCATTTTTGTTCATATTTGCCCATTTGTCAGCCAATGCAGGATTACAAGGAAGTTAACCATTATATTAACAGAAACGACTCCATGTAGATCAACAAAATAAGTAGAATAGCAGTTAAAAAAAATTAACAGTTTGTACATATTTTGATATAATCATGATAACAATCAGATCGAGATTCTGTGCAAAGTCCTGCACCTGGGTCGTGGCAATCCCAGGCACAAATACAGGCTGGGCGGGGAATAGATTGAGAGCAGCCCTGAGGAGAAGGACTTGGGAGTGCTGGTGGACAAGAAGCTCAACAGGAGCAGGCAATACGCCCTTGCGGCCTGGAAGGCCAACCGCATCCTGGGTTGCATCAAGAGAAGTGTGGCCAGCAGGTCGAGGGAGGCGATTCTCCCCCTCTACTCTGCCCTGGTGAGACTCCACCTGGAGTACTGTGTCCAGTTCTGGAGCCCCCAACATAAGAAGGACATTGACCAATTGGAGCAGGTCCAGAGGAGGGCCATGAAGATGATAAAAGGGCTGGAGCACCTCTCCTATGAGGACAGGCTGAGAGAGTTGGGCCTGTTCAGCCTGGAGAAGAGGAGGCTCCGGGGAGACCTGATAGCGGTCTTCCAGTACCTCAAGGGGGCCTACAAGAAAGATGGGGAGAGGCTGTTCAGTAGGGCCTGTTGTGATAGGACAAGGGGTAATGGCTTCAAAATAGAGGGAGGTAGATTTGGATTGGATATTAGGAAAAAACTTTTACAATTAGGGTTGTAGAGCACTGGAACAGAGAGATGGTGGAAGCCCCATCCCTGGAAACGTTCAAGGCCAGTCTGGATGAGGCTCTGAGCAACCTGATCTAGTCGGGGATGTCCCTGCTCCTTGCAGGGGGGTTGGACTAGATGACCTTTGAAGGTCCTTTCCAACCCTAACCATTCTATGATTCTATGATTCTATTTTAACATTTTATTACCAAAAAGACTACATCAATATTTAGATCTTTTATATCCAAAAAGTACATGAAGTGAGAAATGTGATGTAATAAAAAAGAAAAAAAAGAAGAAACTACAATTTAGTGGGAATGTCAATGTATGTAGAACAATAGAACCCCAAAATGGAGCAATCTACATTTTAAAGGCTTGTGTAAATGTACTGAGTAGGAAAAAAAAAAGGAAAAATATGGTGATTAATAAACAGATTACTTTAAGATCAAGAAAAAATGATAATGGAGAGATTACTGCAGGGAAAGGTAAAAAAAAACAAATCAAAACAAAACAACAACAAAAAACCAAGCACAATATAAACTTGTGTCTAGATAATTGCAGCTCTACTTACTCTATTCAAACAGCCAGCCTGCTTGCATCACAGGTAAAATAAGTAAAAGATGAATTATAAAGCATGAAACCTAGAAATAGATCTCTTCTAATTTAATACTAGGTTCTAACCATTTGAACATGATTTGTGGTCTGTTATGAGGTCAAATAAAGGTTGTAAAGGTATGATTCAGATGTTTGATATTTGTAGTGGAAAAATTTAGTAGCAACATTTGCAGTTTACAAAAAAAAAGATGTAGAAAGACCACACCTTCAACAGCATGCAGAGTCATACTGGTGTATGTTTTCAAGACTGTATTAAATGACTGAATACTGCTTTTGCCTTAACTTACAGTGTAACTTTGGCTCCTACACTAATGTTGGTTTTTTTTGGTTTTTTTTTTTTTTTTTAATTCACTGTCAACTATCTTGAAAAACAGTAGCATCATGGATAAAAAAAAATGTAATGAAAGACAGTTGCCAGTTTGGCTACACCTTCTTATTAGTGAAAAGTGGAAAAGAAAATGTATTTGCATTTGTCACCATCATTATTTACCTCTGTACTGCTGCTTGAGATTCACAAAATCATGTGAAAGTTTAATTTTACAAGATCAGTACAACCCTGACAAGTAACATGTATGGCGCAACTGAACAAATTACTTTCCCAGATCCTGAACACTCCATCTTACTCACAAAGATTAGTTGAAAACTTAGATATGACAGTAATGGAAGTTATTTAAAAATTAAAGCAGTTTGAGATTCCTGGTAATTTATTGCTGAAGTTACTTCTTCAGTAGACTCTAGGAACATTAAAAATTCTCTATATTAGTAAGCAAAAGAACATAAGCAAAAGGACAAAACAGCTCTTGTAGATCAAAACTTGGTTTTTATTTGTTTGGTTTTTTTCTCAACTGTTTCTGTCAGATTAATAAATATATTTTTCTATATTTGTTCCTCACAGCTAAAAACCCTATAACTACAAAATGAAAACCCACTATTTATTAAATTATATTAAATTAAACAAATAAATTAATTTTATTCTAGACTTTCTATTTTTCTTTTAAATGGAAACTAACAAAGGACTAGAAAGAGCAAAACCCCTTTAGAAGGCATTGAATGCACAGTGTTCTTGACAAGATGCATAAAATTATGTGTACATGGGCCAGAACTACGCTGAACCACTCAAAACACTTTGGGATATTCTGTTTTGTAAATATTTACAACACAAATAACAATTTTAGCCAAATTATGTACAACCTAGTTATTTATGATTGTCCTTTTCTAGGACTGTAAAACTAGATGAGATTTTAAAGAACACATAAAGAGCCTGAGTGACATTTTTAAAAACATCTAAATAACTTAACATTCAAAATAAATATGTGAGATATGTCACTTAGAGATCTCTTCTAGTATAGTTAGATTATTTCACATGTTAAAATATGTTGTAAGAAGTAGTGTTGGCAACTCCATATTGATATTTATATGTCATTTTTGAGGTGGTTTAGATACTTTGATATCCTACGAAGTTCTGTTTTCAAAAAATTATCTAGGCACCTTTAGAATGGAAATTCTATTGCTGACTCTGTAAAATATGCTGATAAATGACAACTTTAGAAGGTGATATACAGAAGTCAAGCAGTGATTCTTAACTCTGTGCTAACAGGCTTACTCTACATAATAATTTATTCTGACCACGTTCTTGGCACACTTCTCTTTGGTAAAGTGACACAGGTTTGATTTCTTGGGTTATTTTTAGTTCAGTTATGTAAACAGGCAAAATGACACACCTACCAGTTTTTGGGCAGTCATGATTGTGTTTATTTGCTAACCTATCTCAGTATTGTCTCACCTAATCTGGTATAAATCAGAAGAAATCCTATAAAACCTGATCAACAGATATTGATAAAATGCATCAGTAGATACAATAAATAGATTTAGCAAATTCCTCAGCTTTCTTTCCTACAGAGTAGAAGTCATCAGATCAATAGTAGATTTTAGATATTTGGACACCAAAAGCTTTAGGCTAATACCAAATGAGATCCAAATAAAGAAACTGGCCTGCAACTGGAAGTTCCCTAAGAGACTTTTAAAAATTGGCTCTAACATGCCTGTACCCTAATATTCAGCAATCATGACTACAACATAATGAATGTAAATATTTAAGAACTGTAAAACTATTCAGGAAATTTTAGTTAGTAGTTGTTATTGTTATTATTATTATTATTATTATTAACAGATAAAATAAGCCTCTAGGGAGCACTAGTGACCAGGAGCACCACAAACAAGGTGGACAAGCAGGGCGTGGTACGTAAGCAAGAGTGTGGCAGTTTGCATGGAATTTCATGCACACAGGAAGCGCTTTGTGACTGTGCTGGCTCAACCAGGGAGCAATAGTATCTACCTTGCAGAAAGTCATGCTCTCTCTAAACTCTGCAACTGATGCAGCTTTCCAGGCAGGGCTCCAGTGGGAACAAGCTGCCACCCTGGTGTCAGGCTGCAGCGTGTACCCTACTGTTATGCCAGTATTGGACAGTAGTAGTGAGCACATCTGTGGGAGGTGTACCCAAGTAGAGGAGTTCCTCCATTTAGTGACAGAGCTCCAGGAGGAGGTGATTAGGTTGAGGAGTATCAGGGACTGTGAGAGAGAGATAGACTACCGGAATTGCACCCTACCTTCCCTGAGATGGGCCCAACAGGCAGACAAGGACACATGATATGGAGAATTCCCTATCCTTCTCCATCTGGCTGAACAGAGTGACTTAAGGGATAGAGGGCAACGGCAACAAGCTCTTGCCCAGCACAGCAGGTGTGTTTCCTCTGTGACTAACCTACCTTCCTAGGTGCCCTTGCATATTAGGTGTGAGGCTCTGCAAGTGGAACTGAACAATAATGAGGACAATGGTTCATACAGCTTGGAGGTATTGCCAAGGTTAAATCAGAGTACTTCCTGCGTCAAAACTGCTTCCATAAATTAAAAAAGATGGGTCATTGTCGTAGGAGACTGCCTTCTGAGGGAACAGATATTAGAGATTATTCAAGATATATATACTTTTTTTTTTTCCCATAGTCCTCAGAAATCACAAGTCTAAATAACAAAATCGTTCTATCATAGTGAAAGAGGATTTTGGCTGAGACTAATTCCTGCTAAATTATTTAACAATGTATAGAAACATGACTGAGGTGACTACTGAAGTCCTGGGAGAGAGATCTTCAAGAGACTTATCCACTTGAAATTCAATAAGCAGGGTAAGAGTTGAGGAAGAGATGTAAATTACAGGAATATATTCTGGGAAAATACGACCTTAGGTAACTGCAGAGACCAGGGACATGTGCTAAATAAGGGGAACCCCGAGGCAGCAGTGGTGATTGAGTATATTGAGGAGGAGGAAGAGAGCACGAGTGGTATAGAATGTAAGAGTAAAAAGAGCCCTGAGGAATAGATGGGCTGATCACAGTAACACAGAGGCAGTAGAGTGGGCTGAGTAGCATTTCTCTCACCATTTGAGAGGTCTATCCTCTGTAAGATATAAAATGCATACAGAATCTAGATGGTCACTCTAGCCCTGTTAGAACCAACAGTTTAAACTGACCACCTCTAGAAGATGGTTCACTCCATTCAAAAAAAGATATCTAGGACAGATGCAATGAATTGATCCTGAGATATCTGTTTTTCTTCTAACTAAACAGGGCAAACTAAAGAAGTATTTGAGGTTAGATACCAAACTCTAGACAGCTGGTGTTGAATAACATGCAGCCAGTCAATGAAGAATATCTGAAAGTTTGCCAAATTAATGGTTTAAGTCTAATCAGAGAATATAGTTTTACCACTGATTTATCTTCAGAAGCATTCACTTTGCAGCAAGCTGGAAAGCTTACTTGATAAAAATAACCTTTTTTAGTTTGTTAATTTTACTGTCAAGGTGGTAAAACATATTTTTAAATGATTGATTACCGTTTGGGAAAATGCCAATGAAATTATGTCCTGCATCTTGGAAGAAAAGCAACTTCAAATATTATATATTCCTACCTATAAGATTTGGGATTTCATTCACACATATACTAATTAATAAATTAAAATGGACAGTAGTTAATGTAATATTTTCATTTTTCTTATATAGTATTTTTATTTTCATCTGTAGTCTTCATTTATTTTGATCCAAATTTGCTTTTATTGATATTATGTTTGAATAGTTCAGCAAATAAGAAGTTTTAGGACTTAAATTCACTTTCAAAGGATTTAAATTATCAGCAAAATGAACAGAGTAATTCTTAAAGCTTTCTGAAAGCTTTGAAAAGCTTTTGAAATAGTGACTTTTTGTCATAATTCACAGGTTGTGATTATCTCCTTGTAAGATAAATTTACATTTGTCTGTTTAATAGTCTGTATATCATGGATGAGTCTATGATATGCAGAGCAGATTTTCCTTTAAAAGAAGATAGACATTATTTTACTGAAAAGTTAGTGGTAGTATTGATTCTATGCACTGGTTTCCCTGGTGTCCCTCCCAGAGTTAGTGATGTTGTTTGTAAAACTAACTTTGTTGCTAATTCCCTAAAGTAAGTAAATGAGTCTTACTCAGTTTGAAATGTGTATAGTTATCATCTTTGAATATCGTATCTTTGAAGAGATATTCAAAGTAATATATAACTGCACATATTTTCGTGTTTTCTAGTGTTTAAATTTCACTCACTATGGTATGGACACATGGTATGATGGTGTGTTGGCTTTGTTTACTGGGCCTCTGGTTTTCTGTTCTCTTTCTCATTATCCTGTTTCCGTTTGGGCCGAATCAGGCCCAGACGGCTGCCTGGAAGGAGGCCAGAGGTGAGGGCCGCAAGGCCCACAAGACTCATACCTCCCTTCTCTGTCCCCGGCTTCTGCTTCTTCACTTTTTTCTTCTTTTTTTTAAAATTTTTTTAAATTATTATTATTTTTTTTCCCTTCTTAAATACATTATCACAGAGGTGTTATCACTGAACATTCTGTCACCAATTGGCTTGGCCCTGGCCAGTGGCAGGTCCACTCTGTACCTGGCCAAGTCCACCAAAGGGGAAACATCTAGTAGCTTCTTGCAGAAGCTGCCAGTGTAGCCCCACACCCTGCCCCCTGCAACCAAAACCAAGACAGATATCAATAAGTAGTCAGCTGCTTTCAAGACATGTTGTGCCAAGCCATTGACTTCCATATCCTGAAAAAAATAAAATGATAATAATACAGTCTGTAAGTCCTGCTATGGTCCTTTGTATTTTAATTAATTATGAAAAATCTAATCACCACTGTATTCATACAATATTTAATTGATTGCCTGCCACAGAGATTTTCTTCATTCAAACATGCTTATTAAATATTTTTAGAAAGCTCTTCTCTTACCTTCTTGCATGTGGATGCTAGAGATATTTGCTTTGTTTCTACTGATTCAAGTCAAGCAATGGAAGACCAGAACTAAGATCACAGTGAATGAAGGGTACACTATGTTACCAGAAAACAGCCTCATATCTGAACTCAAACATTAGTCATCTAGTGACCAAATTGCTTGAATGTTGCCTCTGGGTAGGTATGGATCTGAAGGCATTCTGAAGTATGGAGAAGGAGAAATTTGAAGTTGAGCTACTCCTTAGAGTGGGAAGACGAGTCAAGTGAGGGCTGCTCTCTGAAAAGTATTAAAATACCAAACAGCAGATCTTTGATGGAATGACAAAGTTTGAATTACTTTGAGAAGACTGCCAGCAGCACAGAGACTCTAAATTTTCACCTACTTTCAGGACCATACTCCACTTTAATGCATGGGCTATGTTTTCTCAATAAAGCCACCAAAACTACAAGAAGCCTTAATTTATCTGCATGTAAATGTAAAAGCCTTACTATGTGTATTCAGTACTAAGTCTACAAGTGTTCAATGTATTTACTTTTGGAACTCTATTCGGCAAAAGTATAGATTCTGTATTTACATATTTACTAAGCAAGAGAGAATAAGGACAAGATGTGACTGAATATGACTTTGTTGTCTAGAGGTTAGGGAACTTACATAGCAACTATGAAATGCATAATATGCTTAGGATTTGTATCCCTTTCACAGACAAGGATGAGGGTCCTGTCCTGGTGTCCAAAGTCCAGAATGAGACTTATATCTCTCTCCCTCTGGTCTAATGAATTCCAGGGAAAATGAAAGAATTTCAAAACGTCACTGGAAAAACATTCTTACTTTATGCAAACTATAGGTTACTCCTAATGACATAGACTTGGCATGTGTTTTTCTTCTGGGATTATTTCTAATTTGAAAAGTGTTTCTAAATGCTGTTATTCACACTTGGTTTAAGATTGTTTTACCACTGCTATACAGTGTAAGGGCCGGGACATAAGGAAGTCTATAGTCCAACCACCTAGTCAAAGCAAGATAAACTAGGAGGTCAGACCAGGTTAGTCAGGACTTTATTTAGTCTAGTCTTCTAAAACACCAGGGATGGAGACTGTATAATCTTTCTGGGCAACCTGTTCCAGTCATCGACTGCCTGCATAGTGAAAAAGATTTTCCTGACATCCAGTTTGACCAGTGACCCCCTCAACTTATGCCTGTTGTACCTCATTCTCCCACCATGCATTACTGCGGGAAGCCTGACTCCATCTTCTCAAGAACCTACCTTGTACATGTAGATGGCTGATATTAGGTCCTGCCATAGGATCAGATCTTGAGTCAGGACCCTATGATGTTAGATTTCAGACATAAAACTGCAAGAAATCCTGAGAATCTTAAAAGTGTAATTTGGAAATGGTAATGGTAAATTGTATCAAAATTGTATCAAATTGTATCAGTGAATAATAAACTAATTTGTCTCTTCTAGGAAAATTATTTTACATTACTTTAGTTAATATCTTGTACTAAAACAAATATTTGGAGATTTTAAACATCCTATACTTTCTCTGAACAAAACTGTGCAATGAATTCTAGCATTCTTTCTCCATCAGTGGTAATTAATTATTAGCCTGGGGAGAAAGATTAGTATACTGAATAGTGGTGTTATCAATCCTGTGACCTTGTGTCTGGAAATATTTCCTAGAGCACAAACTTATAGTGGCATGTCATTATGGAAGAAGCTTAACTTTAATTCTTTTAGGAAGTTTGCATTTCTAATGGAGCGAGTTCCAAATGAAAAAGTTAGGTACTTGTTAGATCATTTTTTCTACTATGTATAAAATGACTGTATAAGTTAGTATATGTTAAATCTTAAAAAATCATGTGACTGAACAGCATAAACAAATGCTGTCTGCTTTAACTTTTCCTGTCTACTGCACTATGGATTAGAAGAAAGTAGCTGGAGAGAAGGGGTGAAATCACTCTTGTGTCCAACTGAAGCTGCAGAAATCCAAGCAGAGCTGTGAGCAACAGGCTGAGCAACATGAGACCAAAGCGAAGGACTTGCAAGAAGGAAAGAAAATAGATAGGGAGCTAAAACACTATGGTAAAGAGCAAAGAGACATTTTTCGTATGGTCCCAGGAAGTAAAGTGTAGAAATTGTTTCAACCCAGAGAACTGGATTGACAAAAAAGCGGGGGAATTGATAGCAGAATTAGGGGAAAAGACACAACAAAGGCATTTTTATTTTGTCTTTATCATAATGTCTCTCTTTAAAAGTTAATTGTTCTCATTATGTTTTTATAAAACATAGCTTTAGCAATTCAAAGGCCTTCTGTATTAAAGATAAAGTGCTGGCATATTCAAATCAAAACTTTATCTGTGTCAGGTTTGTGTCACAGTTCCTAACTTTATTCTTCTCAATCCACAGTGGAAAAAAAGGTAGTATATTCTAGTATGGTAGAGTATTATTAAAATACACACACAGTAGTGTACTTATTTGTATTTCTGTTCTAGCACAAATTAGCTAGAAAAGAAGATTTTTGGATGGTCTACTAACAAAATGTACTAATTATCCTATTCTCGACTAGGAGGGTCTGAAAAATCTTTAAACAAAGTAAAATTAAATGAAGACAAAAGAAAAATACTGATAGCACTAGGAAATGGACATATCTTCACAAATACTTTGCTTATAGCTGCTTAACTGATTTTAAAACTACTTGAGTTTCAGAGGGAACAAAACCAAATGCAATCTCAATTAATTAATTCAAGAGTGAGAGCACTTCGGTCTTATTCAGTATACAGTGTTATCTGTCCAGACAGCTCCATTCAGTCTGCTACGCTATTTTTTAATGTATGAATTCTTAGAAACTAAATCTGAACTGTAAACATTAGTTAAATTATTTATTGAATTATTTAAGTGTTACACACTAATATAATTGTTTCTGATGCTGGATGACTAGAGCTATCATAGTTCTTGAAGATGGAACCAAAAAGCAAGAAAATGTCTACTGTCTTGTCTCATTTGTTGTTTAAAAAACAATGTTACCTTTCTGCTGGTGTTTACGCTGAGGCTGAAATGGGGAATCAATGGGAAATCAACTGGGATATCAAATGGGAAAGCTAGGATTGATTTAACTAGATCAAGAACTAGAGGAAGTGACAAAATGGAATAGGGGACACAGGTTAATACGGTGGAGATTTTGACTGGAGAAAAATCGCTTCTGCTTACCTGTGATATGAATTTGGTAGAAACTTAGAGCTACTTATTATGGACAAAATAATATAGACAAAAGGAAACACATCATATGATCCAATAATTTACTGTTAGTTCAATTGTTTTTTTAAGTGTCTGATAGTCCATACTCTCAATATAGAAACACCTAAAAGCCCTAAAATATCTATAGAATAAAATTTACTAATATTCCTTTTCTCTGGAGTTACGTTTAACCTTCCAGTGTCTCTCTGGTGTACAAGGTTTACAGTTTCTGTGTTTCTCAATAAGAAGGCAGTAGATGTTCAAGCCTTAGCTATGAGTCTTATGGGCATCTTATAGAATCATAGAATAGTTTGGGTTAGAAGGAACCTTTAAAGGTCATCTAGTCCAAACCCCCTGCAAGAAGCAGGGATATCTTCAACTAGATCAGGCTGTCATCATCAGGTTGATGAAAGTATGATGTTCATGGAAGGGGCTCCTTCCTCTGTCTCAAGTCTAGGTTTTTTTGGGGTGTGTGTTTTTTGAGGTTTTTTTTTTTTTTACTGTATTTTCTAATCACAGACCACTTCCTTCTCCTGGGCTGCAAACTGAAGCCTTGGCCCCCAGCCCCACTAGCTGCATGTATAAAAAGGGTTACTGTTTGTCTGGCACTAACTGCAGGATGTGGGATGGGTAGTGTCCCCTGCTTTTCTGAGGGGCCAGCCCCAGAACTGTAGGTAGAGCAAGGGAGGCAGCAATCACAGCATCCCCAAACAAGTGTCAAACTCACAAAACCCGGCTCAGGCCAAGATGAGACTGAGCACCTGCACTGCTAGGTCAGCACACAGCCTGAAGGCTTCTACTCTTAACAGCAAAAATCACATATTCAGTGCACTACACAGCATTACACTCTCTCACAGGTGCAAGGTACTGCCAGCCAGCTAATCAGTAGCATGTTTACTCTCTAACTGTCAAAGAAAATCGCAATCTGGTATGTATTTACTGAAGGACTTATGATACCCACTTTGGAAAGCACTTCAGATTATGCATCAATCTATTTCTTTGCTATCCAAATCTGTATCTTGTTGATTTTACTCATTTTGCTATGGAAAAATGTTCTGCTGTCATTTTATTCAGAACACTGATTTACAAGATAAAAAGTAAAGCACTTTGTAAAGTTTCATTCATCCTCAAAGCCCACCTAACTCAAGAAGCCAAAAAGTTGGGGTTTTTAATCCTTTCCCTTAATTCTGCCATATTTTCAAATTTTGTCTTCTGTTCTCCCTTCATATTCTTGATTTTCACTCACTTATAAACATATCATGCTTCTTTTTTTTTTTTTTTTTTTGTACTGATTTTGCCTGGGATAGAGTTAATTTTCTTCATAGTAGCTCATATAAGGCTATGTTTTGGGTTTGTGCTGAAAACAGTGTTGATAATACATCGGTATTTTAGCTATTGCTGAGGAGTGCTCACACAGTGTCAAGGCTTTTTCTGCTTCTCACAACGCCCTGCCAGCAAGTAGGCTGAGAGTGTATGAGAAGTTGAGAGGGGACACAGCTGGAATAGCTGACCCCAACTGACCAAAGGGATCTCTTATACCACATAAAATTATACTCAATAAGAAGATTTGTGGGGAAGAAGGAGGAAGTAGGAGGATGTTTGGGTTTAGATTGTTTGTCTTCCCAAGTAATTGCAATGCCTGCGTGCCAATGAGAAGTACTGAATAAATTCCTTGTTTTGCTTTGCTTGTGTGCATGGCTTTTGCTTTCCCTGTTAAACTGTCTTTTATCTCAACCCATTATTTTTCTCACTTTTACTCTTCCAATTCTCTCCCCTATCCCGCTGGTGAGGAGGATGAAGCGAGTTGCTGTGGCAGGCTTAGTTGCCCACTGGCATTAACCCACAACAACCATTTGGAGAACTATGTAGAACTATTCTCCAATGTGACTGAAAACTTACTTCTCATATTCCTTTTTCATCTTTCCATAAAGTATTGTTTCCAGTAGAAGTTGTATTGTTCAAGTTTCCCCAAGTTTTCTTTGTTTTGAAATAACTTTAGAATGTGTCAGTACCTTCTTTTGGGTAATTTGACCTCAAGAACAAATCACATGCTCAGGTCTTCAAGGAAATTGAGTTTTTAAAATACTATAATTTACAGTTTTACTTTTATTTGGTTTTGTTTGGTTTGATTTGGTTTGGTTTGCTTTGTTGTTTTCCTACCATTTTTGTTCCAATTTTGGTGTAGCTGTTTTTTGCTTGGTTTAAATCTTGATTTCCTTCAGATTTCCTCAAAGAAATTGAAAGTCATCTGGATGGATAAAGTTATGAGATAAGCTGAAGGAGATAGTAATGAGTTGGGATTTTTTAGATTTATCCTTAGAATTGACCTAGCAATCAAAGTATGCAAAAAGTAGGCAAAAATTATAAAGTATGGACTTTATACAAAGTACATAGGCATGTATTTAAATTCTGTTTTATTCAGTGACATATAAATATACCGGAACAGGTCATCAAAACAGCCACCACTTTGAGCTGGATATCTTCTTTACAGTGAGTTCCTAAATAACACCTGAAAGGTTTTTTAATTAAAAGAAGAAAAGGCCAGATTTTATTAGTGTATGAGCTAAAACAATTAGGTTTTTAAACAAAAGAAAATCAAAGTGATCCAGCCACCTAGAATAAAAGGTATTCATACATAGTTTTTTCCTCCTCTAAAGTTTCCCTGCAGATTTGTTCTTGTTTCTGGGCTTGGTTTCTTGGCTAAATACACAGTCATCCTAGTCCCGATGAAGTTCTTTCCAACGTCACTGACTCCTGGCTGTCTGATCCTTACTCCTCTGCAGCAGTCTTCTACATAAGCTGCAGTGTGTTTTCTCTCTGCCTTTTTCTTCTGTTTGCTACACTGTCGTGTGGAGGTTTCTCCCCTAAGTCTGCTCTGTTTTTCACTAGGGAAGAAACAACCTTCTTTCGTCTTTTCCTTTTTTTTTAAAGGGACATCATATATCAACTGAGACTGACAACCATGATTTTTTCAGTTACCTACATTTTTTAAGTGCTCTGATGGATGGATGCCATTATTGCATACTGCTCATTTTATTTTAAAATGATGCTACTGGTGTCTAGCTCTGACTCATTTATAGTCCTCTCTCTTCTACCTGATCTGTGATTGTGCAGCCTTATATTCTCCTTAATTTACTGTCTTATCACACAGTATCATTAAATACTTTGAATATTCCTACAAAAATTATGAAGGTGCTGCTGATCTTGAGTCATGATACATGTTTACTATTACTACTATTACTATTAATTAGCATATGGAAGATGTTTTTTAAAAGGATTTTATCTTAATCTCTCTAAATCTCTTATGCCTCTAAGAAATATGTGTGTGTATTTGTGTCCTGAGTTTGCTTTTAAGACATCCCTTTAAGGAAAGCTGTAAAAGGGCTATAGTTATTGACACAGTGCAACAACTAAGTATATACAGTGCTACAAGCTATTTACGCTGTCAGAGGCATGTAATTGTGATTGGAGGCTTATACTTATGAATATTTACTATACCGTGATATTTCTGAGTGTTTTGGACTAGTTAGATAAAATTTTGAAACATCTCTTCTGATGGGAACCCATAGTGTATGATTTGGTTTGTGGGCTCTGGGTTCAATGCACAAAAGCTATAGTAGCTTTTGTGATATTATGGTCAGTGTGCTGGAAAGTTTTGAAGGGATTTGCATTCCCAGAACACTGGCTTATTAAATTTATAAATCACTGAGAGTCAAAATTAAAACAAGAACTGAATTGTTTGTAATATACCAAAACTCCCAGAATCCAACTCCCTCTCCCTGAAGAGTGATAAAAGATCTCTTCTGTTAATGGTTTGTTTAGAATTAGAAAAATTATTTTCTGAAAGTAAGCTAAATAATCAATCAACAATCATTCTCTGCACTGTAATGAACTTTCTGCCTATTTTCCAGGGAAGACCACCAATGTGTAGAATGGATTCCAAAAGAACCATGTGTTAAAAGTAATTTGCAAACTATTCAAACTTCTTTATTTGGAGCTCTTGAACAGAACTACTGTACATAAATGAAATGTATAGCCATGAATTTAGAGACCAATAATTTGTCCACATAGTAACGGACAAAATACAAAAATTCTAAATTGAAATGGCATGGCAAAAGACCTGCATATATTACATTCTTTAATTATAAAGTGCTTCTTTAACACCTTGCATTTCTAGAAATAATAAATAGAATTGCTTTCATTCAAATTTACTTACAGGAAATGCTAGTCTCTCCAATTGTATGTGCAATTCACTTTTTTAACACATAAACTTGAATCAGGCTGCCATTCTTTGGAAACAATGTAAATTTTTTTTCTTGAAATGAAAGACTGCCTGATACATATATAAAAAAAGAGGCTTTGCTTTCTAATGACACTATCCTGTATTTTCTTGACCTTGATTCATTACTGTGTGGACAAAGTTAAAGTCAAGATAGTGCTGAAAGGTGTGCTATCTGTTAACTTCAGAGTGATTAATGACAAGACAAGATACCAGGTATCTCAGAGTTGAGAACCCATTAACTTGGGAGAAAGCTGAAAAGCCAGAGGGAAGAAATAAGTCATAGTAACAACAGGAGACAAAGAAGCAATGCAGTTCTCTTGATTGATATGCTCCTGTAGCCATGCTTAGTGTCAAAAGGAATTTCAACTTACTCCTTGTGTACACTCTGGCTTTACATTCCAACAAACTACCACAGGTTGACCAGTAAGCACTACGGGCTTAAGTAAGAGAAATATAACAGATGCCAGCAGCAAACTAAAGAAATGATTCTCTAGAGTGAGTTCACAAAAAAAAAAAAACAATAAGAAAATTTCAATTGTAGGAAAACTAATGGCAGTAAATTTTTTCACCATTAACATAGTTTAAGGATAGGAATTGAACTGTATTGAATAGACTTGCATGTGTACAATGTATGTTAAATCAATAAAACTTGCACAGATTTTTTTTTTCAGACTCTAGACTATTCAATCCACTTAATGCACTGCCAGAATAAAACTATTGCAAGTGTACCTTCTGTAAGGATATCCATTGAACAAAAGGAAAATATTTAGAATGAGTAAGTCTCAACAGCAAACATATACAATTTGCTTTACATTTCAAACTTCTCTGTGTTTGTAGTGATTTCCATCATTTAAAAACCTCAAATAGCATCGAATTATTCCTCAAATAGCACATAATTTCTCTACAAGGATGAACTTAATGTATGATTTCTTGTGAAATATGCATCCACACAAGCATCTGTATTGTACAACAGTTTAACACAGTATATTAAGGCTTTCTGTATTTTGAATAAAATTGGTTTCAGCAATAGTTCTGATTATGTTTTCTTTTTATAGAGCGATAGCAACAAAAACCCCTACTGATCTAAGCAAAGCATTCTTCAGTTGTCAAGTGTTGATAAAATGGTGTCTGCTAAGTGATCTTCTACAAAATTAATTGAGTAGAGAGTACCTGCTGGTTTTAAAGGCCAATAATAACAGTAAGAAACTGTGAAACTGTAGGTTTTTGTACTGAACACTTATTAAGCTCTTTATTCCTGCAGTGAAATAGATTTCTTTTGGACAAATCAAATGATGAGTGTACGCCTACATTCTGTATCAACATACAGTAATGGAACATCTCAAGGTACAGTGGTCAGATCTT
Source organism: Chlamydotis macqueenii (assembly GCF_036417535.1). NCBI lineage: Eukaryota > Metazoa > Chordata > Aves > Otidiformes > Otididae > Chlamydotis > Chlamydotis macqueenii. Next base: position 29,675,760 of record NC_141558.1, read on the forward strand.
TCATGGGCAACTCAGAGAAGTGACAAATCTAATCATGGAAAACTGTGGACAGGTAAAGGAAGCAAGGCTGCAGCCTAGAGTTCATGAAAGCTTCAGTGCTGATGGCAGGACTTTGGCAATTAAGTTCTCTCTCTATCCAAAAGTGCGATAAAATACCCTCTAAACAGCTGCCATCTAATCATCAAGGCATCCACACTCTGTAGGCATCATGATTTCAGTATTCTTTATTTGTTTAATGCAGATGTCATATTTAGGCTTGAGCTACTGCAGTTTCATGTGCTCTCTGCCTCTCTTCAGTGGTGTAACTAAGATAACAGAACTAAATTACATTTATTCACTCCTAATTGAAATAACATACCCCAAGGATATCAGCTTATCTGGTTTTTTTGACACTCTAATGCTACTGTACGCACGTCCAGTGAAGATCCAAGAATTAGGAGCCTCTCTAAATTCTCCCAAAAGTTAAACAAGCTATACACGATTACAGAAACTATTGCATATCAGTCAGAAAGAATTCACTCCACATCATGAGAAGCAACAGTTATGGGCAATCATAGTTAATTTTAATAAAACTGATCTATACCCACTAACTGTGGAGGAGACCATATTACTTTCACAAAAAGTTGTGAATACTTGTATGTTTGGTTCACAAAATTTCATCTTGTGTTTAAAACACAAATATTCAGAAAATATCTTTATGTAGAAATACAATTACATTGATCTAATACTACTGGTAGACATACGAGATCACTGTACTCAGGAAAGTTTTAAAAAGATTTAATGATTAGTAAATTAATATAATTAAATCAAGTTGTTTTTTTTTTTTTGTAAATTATGCGATCATAAAGTACAAAAATGCATTTAAAAATAGATACAGAAATAGATGCGGTTTGGCAGCTTTTTTGCACGAAACTAAATATAAGGTTAAGCTGTTTGTTCTTTCAGCCAATAAAGCCATGTTTATCTTGAAACTGGAATTCAGTCCATTCAAAACATTTTTTTTTTTCAATTCTAAATGTGCATTCACTTACAGAATGCTGTTTGACTTGAGGTTTTCAATTTTTTTTTTAAATGATCACTGAAATAAATCTGTAAAATCATGTTGGTCACACTGAAAAATGTGATTGATACAAATGAGAGTTTATAATCACAAATTATTAAAATGTGTTGGGGACAGTTTTTTACTGTGGAATATGGATTTCAGAATATTTCAGAAAAGTAGGATGCAATCCTATGAAACGTGCAGAATCCTGCAATTAGATAAGAATACTCATCTATGCAATAACTGCCTAAATAACAGTATTTAGAAAAGAGATTCATGCTTTCAGAGAACCGCAATAAAAATGTGAATCAGTGTTTCCTGCTGTTGCAAAAAGAAATTACATGTATAAATAGAAATATTTTCTAGATAAATAAAAGTATTTTCTGTAACATCTGAAATGTTTTCTCCTCTACTTTTTTCTTTAGGGATAGTTTCTAATTTGAGGTCATAGAATTATAGAATAGTTCAGCTTAGAAGGGACCTTTAAGTGTCATCTAGTCCACCCTCCCTGCAAGGAGCAGGAACATCTTCAGTTAGATCAGGTTGCTTAGAGCCCCATCGAATTTAAACTTGAATATTTCCAGAGATGGACATCTACCACCTCTCTGGGCAACCTGTTCCAGTGTTGAAAGTATTGAAAGGCCACAATAAGATGTCCCGGGAGCCTCCTTTTCTCCATGCTGAACAACCACAACTCTCCCAACCCTTCCTTGAACAGGAGTTGTTCCACCTCTCTGATCATCTTTGTGGCCCTCCTCTGGACCAACTCCAACAGATACTAGGTGCCTGCTGGATTTTGCATAGAAATTAAGGCAACAGTGATACTTTGTGAAGTCCTAAAGTCTCAGAAACTGCCGTTATCCCTTTGTGGCAATGTTCAAAGGAGTTCTAAGCAATGGCCATATATGACAGGTTTGAAATAACCCAAATTTGTAGAGATTTCTGCAATTTAAACTATCAAACATGAGAAAATTATACAAACTGACCATATTCAGACAATTTGCACTTTGCCACCGACTTTTTTTTCAATTAGCTGTATCAGTAGATAATCAACAGCTACAGACAGGAAAACTCAAATGGCATTATGCAATTTTTTCTTGTTATGATCATATAATTTGAAGATGTTTTCTAAAGCAATATTGCACTATTCCTTTTATTCTTGACTATACTAACCCCTGCAGTGTAGAAAAACAGAAAAAGTGATAGGCAGATGTCATAGTTGGAACTCTGAAATGCTCTGCCAGGAAATCTCAACTGGAAGACTTTGAAGATGCTTGGGTGGCAAACCAGAGGAAGAAAAAGAAAAATACATGATTATTAACAAATGAATTCTCTGCCTAAGGAACTGGTAGGCCAGCTGTTGGTGTTACAAAGAGCCAGCTGGTCATTTTGCTACTACTAAGGCAATACACTCACTATGATGAAATGACATAGGAGGTCAGAAAATTATTTTTACAATGCCATGAAGTTGGTAGCTCGAAATGACAAACCCCTGACTTCCTCTTTAAAGAAAGGACCTAGATAAGCATAGTTTTAGAGAAAAAAAATAAAAATAGTATCCTACTGAGTTTCAGGTGGTCATCATTAGTACTTCAAGAAGCTGAGAAGCAAAAATTCTAGATTCATACATAGTCTAAGCATAGCAATTTGCTGGTTATGTCACTGTGAGGCAATTTAGAATTAGCAGATGTCAGAATTACCTATGTATGATGCAGTTTGTTTGGCAGATGATCAATCTGTGGGGTGCTATATGTTACAAGATGCCTGACGATTGCAATTTAAATACCAGTTTTAACACATTAAAGAGTTCAGATTCAATTACTGAGAACAGCAGAGAAGAAGAAATTAGTGAAAGTAATTCTTAATGCTGTTTAGGTTTTTAAAAGATCAAATGGAAAATGTCAAACAATCAAGCTATTTGCAAGCACCTGGAAGACAATAAAGATAGCATACAATACCAAACATATAAAAGACAAGATGGAGTTGTAAACTACAAATCTTGTCAAACCAGTCTAGGTTTATGAACGACAACAAGTCTTATAACACTATTTATATTAAATTTAATAGTGTATTTGACATTGCTTTCTATAAATACTTGAAGAAAACATAATATATTTCTATCTCACTGAGATTACTGTCTCAGTTTAAAAAAAAAAACAGTGGAAAAAAAGAAAACGAATCATTATGGAAAGTCCTGCTTAAAGAATAAGATGGATCAAAACTTTAATGAGCATGATTTACAAGACAATTTGAATGAACTTGAGCTCAGCTTAAGGAAAAAAAAAAGGCTCAGGGATAACATGAAAGAAATTTTCAAGTACAAGAAAGATTTCAAGATTTATTTTTTAAGAAAATCCTATAACATTTCAAATGACCAAAATCGTGTAACCCTTTCCATGGACAGGGTCAGCATGCACACTTCTTGGAGGATTGTTCAATACTGTGCAATTCAGGGTTACCAGAATCTACAGCGATATAAGATCATCTATATTATTTTCTCTTTCTTTATTTTTTTAGCCTTCATAATTTTAAAATATAATTTAGCACAATATTTTACAGAATCTGAGTGTTTTTCTTACTGGGGTCATGATAGACCAGCACCTCCTAGAAAAAAAAAACCTTTGTGATGGGAAGTGCTAAAAAAAAGGACAAGAGGAACACTGACTAGGAATTATATGGTAGTTATCTTGTGGCAACCTAAAAAAAATAAAATATTTTTTCTTATTTCTTTTTTTTCTTACAAGTATAGCTGACCCTGTACTGAAGAAGAGGGATGGAGTAGATTACAATAGGATGAACTTGTTATATTTCTTTGATTCTTGTCCGTCAGGATGCAAGTCAGGCAGCATGCACTAACTCAGAGGAGGTTCTTTGCATTGTCAAGGGCAAATGTGAGATGTGTTGTCCTTTTTAATAAAATAATTTAATCAGAACACTGTTAAAGCGTAAATATGGCAGAAAGCTTAAATAAAATGTAAAAACTTGCAAACAAGAAAGCTACTTACAATAAATGAAAGTTTTAAAATCCCAATGAAGAAAAGTATAAATGTCAACAAAATGCAAAATGGTATCACATCAAACACCATAATGGCTTTAAATTATATATGTTCCTACAATGGTGCTATTGCACAACATTTCAATGGAGATGATCAAATTCTGTCAACTGATGGAAGGGAAATCCTGAATCACTGGAGCAAAGTGAACAATTCAACACCATTAAATCATTCATCTATCATTTCTGACAAAATGCTAAATGAAACTTAAGCTATCCATCAAGAAGCAGATAATAGTAGTACCAGATATGCAGATATGCTTAAAACTACTGAACAGCTTCAATAGAGCCATTCAACAGAAACTGATGGTGTTCCCACCAAAATACAGAAATATAGGAGACACTAGTGAGTCAGAAATACTATGCTTTTGACAATGTTCATATAAAAAAAATATTTTTTTTTCACATGAAAAAGTAATGTGCATCCCTACAAAGAGAAACATGACCTCTCAGGCATGATAATAACCATATTGATTCTCGCAGTGATAAAAATATTATAAGGAGAACTATGTTTAACAGTGTTGATGCTAATAAACTTTTAGCAAATCTATTAAGTTTCTGATTGTACTAGTTTTGGCTGGGATAGAGTTAATTTTCTTTATTGTATCTTGTACCATGCTGTGTTTTGGATCTGTGCTGAAAACAATGCTGATAATACAGGGATGTTTTAGTTATTCCTGGGTGGTGCTTACACAGCATCAAGGACTTTTCTGCTTCTCACAATGTCTCACCAGCAAGGAGGCTGCGTATACACAAGAAAGTGGGAGGGGACAGCTGACCCAAACTGTTGAAAAGAGTGTCTCATACCATATGATGTCATACTCAGCAACAAAAAGCTGGAGGAAAAAGGAAGGGGGCATGTTCAGAGTGGTGTTTGTCTTCAAAGTGACTATTACATGACTATTATGCATGACGGACCTGTGCTTTCCTGAATACGGCTGCACACCTGCCTGTCGGTGGGAAGGAGTGAATAAATTCTTTATTTACTATGCTTGCATGTGTGGCTTTGGCTTCACCTATTTATAGAATCATAGAACAGTTTGGGTTGGAAGGGACCTTCAAAGGTAATCTTGTCCAACACCGCTGCAAGGAGCAGAGACTTCTTCAACTAGATCAGGTTGTGCAGAGCCCCATCCAACTTGGACTTGAATGTTTCCAGGGATGAGGCATCTACCATCTCTCTGGGCAACACGTTGCAGTGTTTCACCACCCTCATTGTAAAAGCATTTTTCTTTATTTCCAGCCTGAATCTACTTCCCTCTATTTTAAAACCATTACCCCTCATCCTATCACAACAGATGCTGCTAAAGAGTTTCTCCCCATCTTTCTTAAAAGTCTCCTTCAGGTACTAGAAGACAGCTGTAAGGTCTCCCCAGAGCCTTCTCTTCTCCAGGCTGAACAGCCTCAACTCTCTCAACCTGTCCTCATAGCAGAGGTGCTCCAGCCCTCTGATCATCTTCGTGGCCCTCCTCTGGACTTGCTCCAACAAGTTTATGTCCTTCTTATGTTGGGGGCTCCAGAGGTGGATGCAGTATTCCAGGTGGGGTCTCATGAGAGCAGAGCAGAAATGGAGAATCACCTCCCTCAACCTACTGGCCATGTTTCTTTTGATGTAGCCCCGGATGCAGTTGGCTTTCTGTGCTGCCAGCACACATTGCCAGCTCATGTGGATCTTCTTGTCCACCACTACCCTCAAGTCCTTCTCCTCACGTCTGCTCTCCATCCATTCTCCACCCAGCCTGTATTTGTGCCTGGGATCACCCTGACCTGTGTGCAGGACCTTGCACTTGGCCTGGTTGAACTTCATGAGGTTTGCACAGGCCCACCTCTCCAGCCTGTCCAGGACCCTCTGGATGGCATCCCTTCCCTCCAGAGTGTCGGCTGCACCACACAGCTTGGCATTGTTGGCAAACTTGCTGGGGGTGCACTCTATTCCACTGTCCATGATGTCAACAAAGATGTTAAACATGTCTAGTCCCAATACTGACCCCTGAGGAACACCACTGGTAACTGGTCTCCACTTGTTCATTGAGTTGTTGACCACCACTCTCTCAGTGCCGCCATCCAGCCAATTCCTTATCCACCGAATGGTCCATCTGTCAAATCCATGTCTCTCCAGTTTAGAGACAAGGATGTCATGCAGTACAGTGTAAAATGCTTTGCACAAGTCGAGGTAGATGACATCAGTTGCTCATGTCCACCGATGTTGTAACCCCATCATGGAAGACCACCCAATTGGTCCGGCACAATTTGTCACCAATACCTCCTTATTTTCCATGTGTCTTAGCATGGTTTATTTAACCGTCTTTAGCTCAATCCATGAGTTTTCTTACTTTTACTTTTCTGATTCTCTCCCTTATGCCATCAGTGGGGAATAAGAGAGAAGTACTGTGGTCCTTGACTGCCTGCTAGGGTTAAACCATGACACTGATCAAAATGATATGATTTGTACAATAAGGGAAATTTATAAAAATGTTTTGTAGTCAACCAAAAAACTTCACTAGTATCAGCTACCAGTTTCTCTGAAGGCTTTAGGAAAAGTTTCATTATTCAGACAAGTTTTCAAATATATTTTCTTTTATTTCACAATGGGTGAGGGCACAAGTCCTTGTTTCGAGTGGACTGCTTGGGTCTTTCAGTGATGAAAAAGTTACAATGCAATAGGCTTTTTCTGTAGTACAACCTGTCAGTTGTACTTAGTTGGCATAAAGGAATTTGTATTTTTCTCTCTCATGAGAGAGATTTTGTGCTAAATCAAAATTTATATAATTACTGTATTGTAGGCTGTTCTTTGACAACGATTATGCAAATATTAGGATGTATGCCATATATCATCAAGTCTTTTGACCAGAAGAACAAGCAGTTAAGCCTGCATATCAACATAAAGGAAATCAAGGTCCTCATCCAGCTTCACAACACTGAAAAGCCAAAAGATGCTGAAAAGTCAGTTAGATCTGTGTATTGCCACTGAATAACTGAAAAATCTGTGGGACAATCTAGCTAGGTTGACAATCTAACTGATAAAATGTACATGGATTACAATATAGATGAATTCAAGTTCTGTTTTGGGACATTAAAAACTCATCTCTCTATTAAAAACACTAAAAAATTATTTTGAATGAACGCGTGCTCTATTCATTTTTCAAAACCAGTTTTCTATAACATGTAGAAGTTAAGAAAATTGCAATCATCAGAATAAACATCTCAGTGTGTTCCATATGAGCCTGTATGAATGATTTTGCTGATATAAAGTGACAGAATATAGTTTTGAATATTGAGATCATCAGCACAGCTGTAGGCTGCTTTAAGCACAAATATGCTGTTCCAGGCATCTGTATGTCAGATAACATATTGTTCAAACCTATTTTCACTGGCCAGATAATATATACACCAATGGCTGGAAAGAAGGCTGATGAAATATTACACAGACACGCTCAAGATAAACCTCTAGTGGAGTGGTGGCAATACCACCACAATGTGGAAAGCTAAAGGCTAACTGTAATTTGCTGAGTCAGAGAACCTATATTGATATTGCCAAGGCCTTCAAGCAAAAGTAATTCAAACCACATGGACAAAAGACACCATTCAAAGTGAGTGCAGTGAAGAGTACAAAATATTTCAATGGCATTTATCATACTAATTGTCTACAAAATAGTACCATAAATTACTATGGCTACAAATCACGATGGCTACAAAAATGAAAGGAATTTCTCATGAAGAAGCCACAAAACTGAACCTTCCCATATTGAATTAGCATTGGCTCTGTAAAGACATTCCTGGAAAACGCATCTGTCTAAAGAAACACAGAAAACACTTTGAGATTTAGGATATTTCAATGGAAGCCTGGCACTGCAGAGCTCGGGGGAGGGGGAGAGTAGGGAAGAAACAGGCTTATTTTAGTCAGAACGAATAAAATATACAGGCGTTATGGTGGTGAAATGTAGACCAAACTATCTAATTTTTTGTGGAACAAAGTGTTTGTGGACTGATCCTATTTTTATTTTAAATATATATATATATATATTTAATTCTTCTGGAATAGCCTGGTGATATATATGCTGCAGTCAAAGTAGCTAAGCAAATACAACGACTATCATTTCCACCTGGATGTTGATGATGCGACTTAAAGTTGGGATGTAAGTCTGACCTACTATGTGAAGAAAGCCACCACAAGATTAATTTGTCGGAATGAAGCCAAGTGAAATAACACATGTTCATGTTAAGAAAATATTTACCTTGTTATCGTCTGTGCTGCTGGTATGTTATTTTCTTTGGTGTACAGTAGACAACAGGTAGTTTGATGTAAAGGCCTTTAGAAAGATAACTAACCTCATTACAGCCTATGGATATGATACAGACTCTCTTCTGTCAGGAAATACTGACTTATTTATTCTACTACTGAGTACAAGTCAGCAGTGACACCATTGCCTTTTACTTCTTATGGTTACCATAGCAACTAGATTATCATGCTACCCTTCTCTTACTATTCATTTCTTCCTTTTATATTTTACTAAGGATCTTTATTTATTTCGAGCTTCCTTAATCAAGATTAATAAACTTAAATAATCTTTAGTTTATTCTACAACATCAATAAGTTTTTAGATAATCCTTTGTGTCTTCCACAGCAGTCTATTATGGTTTTCTTGAGTTGTATAATCCAGTCTTCTCTTCTAGTATTTCTTTCTCCCCAATCACTTTAACTGCCCTTTCAGACTTCCTTTTTCCAATTAGTATTCATTGAGGACTCATATGAGAAAGATACTGAGTAAGCTGAATTGATAATATTACATGGTATTAACAGGAGCACGTTATACTGAAAATGTAATGCTACTGGTGGCACAAATTTCCATTTGAGGTCCTAAACTAAATAAAAAATTGAGCCAAAATGAGTAGTTCTTTTCTAGTTGTTTAGCTGCTACAAATGCAGGCAACTAACAACCTTCTGTTGATAAATACAGGTTAGGGTTTCTTCATGGGAATACATAAACTAAAAGGACTTCTTGGATTGTGGAGTCCCATGCCCTCTTGAAAGCACTATGTATCATATTCACTTTTATAACAATGAACAAGCTACATTTTGGGAGAGATGGTCAACAGAATACACGATGGTCAGCTGGAATGCATGGAGCTCTACTTGGGTATGGATGATGAGCTGAGTGAGAGCTTATGGGTGAGGGTGAAAGAGTAGAGTGGTACAGGTGACTATAGTGTATGTCTGCGAGAGGCTGCCTGACCATGAAGAACAAGTGGATGGTGCCTTCTCCAGACAGCTAGAAGCAGTCTCACATTCCCAGGACCTTGTCCTTATGGGGAACTTTAACCAGTCTGATATCTGCTGGAAGAACAACATAGTAGGGCATAAGCAATCCAAGAGATTCTTGGGGTGCATTAATGACAACTTCCTGACATAGAGGTGCTAATGAGGAGAGGTGCTCTGGTGAACCTCATACTCACAAAAAAAGATAAATTCATTGGGGATTTGAAGGCTGAAGGCAGGGTTGGCTGCAGTATACATGAAATTATGTAGTTCAGGATCATGAGAGGAGAGAGGAAGGAAAAAAACAGGATCAAAACACTGGACTTGAGGAGAGCAGACTCTGCCCTCTTTAAGGCTCTGCTTGGAAGAGACACATTGGATAAAGCCCTGGAGGGAAGAAAGGCCCAGAAAAGCTAGTTACTATTCAAGTATCACTTCTTCCACATTCAATAGTAGTCCATCCCAATCAGCCAAAAGTCAGGAAAAAATGCCAGGAGACCTGCATGGATGAACAATGAGCTCCTGGCAAAATTCAAACATAAAAAGAAGGATACTGAGGGTGGAAGCAGGGACAGCTAACCGGGGAGGAATACAGACACACTGTCTGACCACACAGAGACACAGTTAGGAAAGTCAAGGCCCAAATGTAATTGAATCTGGCCAGGGATGTCAAAGGCAACAAGAAGGGCTTCTATAAGTACATAGGTAACAAAAGGAAGAGTAGGGAAAATGTGGACCCATTACTCAATGAGATGGAGGACTTGATGACACTGGACATGGAAAAGTTTTCATAGAAGAATCCTGGGGTCCTGGTGAGCCAAGCTGAACATGCATCAGCAATGTTACTTTTGCCAAAAACGCTAATGTTATCCTGGGCTACATTCAGAGGAGTGTTGCCAGAAGGCTGAGGGAAGTTATCCTCCCTCTTTACTTAGCACTGGTACTAAGTCCACCCTTGGAGTACTGTGTCCAATTCTGAGTTCCGCAGTACAAGAGAGACATGGACATACTGGAGAGAGTCCAGTAAAGGGCCACTAAAATGATTAACAGTTTGGAGCATCTCTCCTATGAGGAATAACTGAGGAAGCTGAGCCTAGAGAAGAGAAAGCTCAGAGGGATTTCATCAATGTCTAAAAAGATCTGAAGGGAGGATGCAAAGAACACAGAGTTGTCCAGTGCACCTAGTGACAGGACCAGAGGCAAAGGGCACAAATTGAAACACAGGAGGTTCTGCCTAAATGTCAGGAAAAAATTTTACACTGTGAGGGTAACTGAGCACTGGCAGAAGTTGCCCAGAGAAGTGGAGTCTCCATCCTTGGAGATATTAAAAATCCATCTGAACATAGTCCTGGGAAATTTGCTCTAGGTATCTCTGCTTGAGCAGGGAGTTTGGACCTGATGACCTCCAGAGCTCGCTTTCAACATAAACCATTCCGTGAATCATTTTACAAATAGTCAGGGTGTTTGTTTCACAAGCTAGATTTTTATTCTACAGTATATTCACAGTAACACAATTACAGAAGTCTTTCAAACTCCACTTAGAAAATAAAATATTTTATTTCTTTTCACATCACATTTTTCTGGACTACCAAAAAAAAAGTTCACACAGTCTTGTCTTCACTCCTTTGCACTTTACTTGCACAACTTCGTTTTTCTTGCATGAGGATAAATGGAACTTACCAGAATATATGCCAACTGAGTTTCCTACTTCATTACTGTACTTTGTAAGGTGTGAATACCTCCATATGTCAGTCAAAAATACTTTGAGTAAAATTTCACACGATCACAATTGCCTTTTTTTTTTTTTGTGATGGTACTGTATTGGTAGCTCTGTGTGGGTTTCTTTGAGATCAGTCAAAATACATAGTTTTTTTTTTCTCCATCTATTGAGAGTTTACAGTTTTAACAGATTTTTTTTTTTCTTCACTCAATTCTTTTATTACTCCAGTCTTCAAGGCCACCCAAATCTTCCCATAAGGCTTTTCTAATTCTCCTTTTTATTGACAGAGTGTCCTAATTGGTATTTTTAGCAAACTTCATTATCACAGTTTTAGCTTCTGTACTCAAGTCATTAATGGGTTGTTAAGTCACTGCTGATCATCTCTCATGCATATTTGCACACTTCACTTCCTTAAGAAACAGTTTTTGTAAGTTTACTATTCTTTCTACATGGTTGTCTGATACAGATTTGCAAACCAAAATGCTTTTGAATGTTTACAGATTATTATGTTATTTAATTACTATATCTTTTTCACCAGATGTTTGCAATATTAAGTAGAGGGAGATTATACATTTACCTATGAGAAGCTGCAGTAAAATCATTGCGGATATAAAACAGTCAGCAAAGTGACACTAACTTTCATGAACAGGTAAGCAGTGAGATACTATGACTTCTATTGTTGTGCATAATTTTTTTTTCCTATTGTAGTTGTTATTAATAAATTTCCCTTTTCATGAAATCTGATTGTGGTTAATCAGTCACTTTCTGTTGATATGTCCTACATATTGTACTAGGATACATTAATGCTATACATACTATGTAAGTCATTTATGTACACAAAATTCCACTGTGGTTGCAGTTATCCAGTAAATAAGCAGGGATTTATGTATGCCACCTGAGCTGTCTTCTTGTTTCCTATAGTGTTCTGGTGAGTGACTTCAGAGCTTTGGCCACAAGTTCTAGTTTCCTTGAATTTGGCTGACATATTATTTCAGTTGTGAAGTCTTTGGAAAAGAGATACTTTTGTTTGCACAATACTTAGTACAACAAGGACTAGAATTACAGCTAGAATTAATGTAAGGTACTGAAATGTAAAAAATAAATAAATAAATGAGGGGAAAAATATATACAATATTTTCTATTTTTAAAATTTCATGGCATTCTACTTTATTCTCTTTCTTTTTCCCTCCTCTGTATGGAGGAGGAAATAACTTATTCCACAAGCCATTTCTTCCTCCTCATAAGCCATTATTATCACAGTATTGTGAAATAGTAACATCTGACTTTTATTTTTCTAGTAAACCATAGGTTTGATTTCAAACTACTATTCTTTTAAAAAAAATGTGATTTGCTTAATGTTGAGAATTTTAAACAGTCTGCTGTTCAAAGTGGCAGTATCTTTATTGACTGTGTCACTTTTATTATTTCATACCATATTTGTCCTCTTTCTAGAATTACTATTATTTTTAACATTTGCCTTGTCAGAGTTTGTGAGACTTTAGTATGCTGTCTGTACTTAAGTTTTCAGATCACCTTGTGCTTTTTTCTCTTAGTAAGTGCAATTTATAACTCTGTAAGTAAAATGGCAGCACAGGCAGAACTAAAAAGAAATATTACATCTCTATGTTTTCATCAATATTAACCCAATACATTGCAATGTATGCTTTGTCTTCACCAATCCAACTGTGATTGCTAAATATGAATAATGACAGTGAAACCATGAGCAATCTTTGTTTGTTGTATTATCTACCTATCTGTCTATTCATCCATCACCCCAGTATCCAACCACTTCCATAAAAATGAATAGTGATATATTTTGTGGACCTAATGGAGCCTTTGGCATGTCTCCCATTTTAGGCTCAGTATTGTGTTGAGGTAGAGCTCTTTTGTTCTTGGTATTTGCTGTGGTTTATGGTTAACAAAGAATGTCACATCTGAGCTACCTCTCATTCATCAGCCTCGTTGGCTACCCTAGGCTCCCATGCATAACTGGTAGTCCTCACACTCTTGTATATTTGCAAAGTGTGGCTCTGTTTTTATTTCAACCACTTCCGTTCCTCTTATTTTTCATTGTTTTATCTTCTTTTGTTTTCAGTTAATTTTTTTCTTTAAATATTAATTACTAAATTTAAAATGTTTCTTAGCTGATAGCACCTTTTGAGCATATTTTCCATGATGTCTCACAATCACTCAACTCAGTTTTCTATCTAAAAAATCTCCTTTTCCTGTTTTTTTCTTTTTCTGCCATTCCTCCACTATGTTCTTTTTAGTTGCCAACTCAGGCTTAACCACGACAGTATACAGGGCTATAAGGAAAAGAAAACACATGCTCTCTTCTGGTCCTATGGAAAGAAGTGGAAATGCTCTTGCTGCTTTCTACTGCTTCTCATACTTCATATTTTATTAAATAAATATTATTACAGCCGCATGCTTTGCAGCTGTAAATAGAAGTAGCATGTATCTTTCCCTTAAAAAATATTTTACAGAACAGGCTACTTAATAAGTGAATACTATTGATGACATTCCCATTCATGTTGCATCTAGCAAAAGTCGTAAGAAGGAACTAAAATTAACAATTAACTAGGATTAATGTCCAAATCTTTTCTCATTCTCTATTTCTCCATTTTTTGATAGTTTGACTCATCCTCTTTTTCTTTGTTATGAAATAAAAACCAAAGAATTTCTCCATCATATTTTATACGTTTAACAGAGATTGCTTGGTAGTTTGCTTTCTGTAGACATCTTTATTGTCAATGGAGAGACAGATCAAGTTAAATGTATGTCTCCACTGATTGCATATCATTATTGTGCTACAATCTCAAAAGAATCACATTCAAAATCGTACCAAAAATTACAGTAGTTAGTCAGATATTACTAATAATTAGTTCAGAAAGTGATGTATATATACAGTGATATGCTTTTAAACACCAGTGTTATGCATGGTGAGCTATTGCAGACGAGATAGATATGTAAAAGTGAATAATCACAATACCGCAGCAGAGGTCCCTGAGAGTTCAAAGCAGAGGCTTTGAAAGTACAGAGAGATGTTCTGGTTTTGTTCAGTGCAGGGGGGGCCTAACGTGGTAGCTTCTGTAAGAAACTGCTAGAAGTCACTCCCCCTTGTTCAGTGGACTCGGCCGGGCCTAGGGCGGACCCGCTGCTGGCCAAGGCCGAGCGAATTGGTAGCAGAATGTCCCGTGAAAACGCCTCTGTGATAACGTGTTTAAGAAGGGGAAAACAGGAAAAAAGGAGAAGATGTGAAGCAGCTGAGCAGGGGCAGAGAGGGGGAGGCACAAGCAACTTGGCCTGGCCCGGCTGCAAGAAGTGGAGAGGAGATGAGAAGTGAATGAGATGTAAAAAGGATCCTGAGAGGCGTCTGCCAGCCTGCTATGACGAACGGCTGGGGATGCCAAGGTCAGTGAAGATGGAGGGGGAGGAGTAATGTGGCTCCTGGCCAAGATTCCCCTGCAGCCTCTGGTGATAACCATGGTGGAGCAGGTTGTCCCCCTGCAGCCCATGGAGGGCCACAGAGGGGCAGAGATCCACCTGCAGCCTGTGGAGGACCCCATGCCAGAGCAGGTGGAGGCCTGAAGGAGGCTGTGGCCCATGGAGGGCCCACTGGGGCAGCTGTTCTGGAGGGACTGCACCCTGTGGAAGAGATGACCCATGCCAGAGCAGTTTCATAAAGGACTGTGGCCCATGGGAGGGACCCCACGCTGGAGCAGAGGAGGAATGCAAGGAATTCTTCCCCCGATGATGAAGTAGCAGCGTGAAACAACACGTGACCGTGACCCCCATTCCCTCCTCCCCCCTGTGCCGCTCGGATGGGGAGAAGGTAGTAGAGATACTGTTAAGCCCGGGAAGAGGGAGGGGTGGGGGGAGGTTATCTTGTTCTCTGTCTCATTCTCCTGCTTCTTTTAGAAATAAATGAATAGTTTTCCCCAAGTTGAATCTGTTTTGCCCGTGATGGTAACTTTAAGGATTTCTCCCTGTCCTTATCTCAAACCTCGAGCCGTTTTTCCTTATATCATCTCCTCCTATTCTCTCGGAGGGTGGGGGGAGCGAGAGAGAAACTGCGTAGTTTGGTCCCGATCGGGCCTGAACTACAACAACATATTAAAGACTGTGGAGGAATGCACACAAATGGCCAATTACTGATATAAAATCGTGTTACAAGTTAATGAAACTGTCCATAACTTATAGCATGACTGGAAGTGTCTTTATAGTGTACACAAAACTACATGAAAAAGAACAAATTATGCAGATTCCATGCTTCAGAATTGAGTATGCAGACCTAATCACTCAAGTATCCTACAATGTATTGTAACATATCTAAATATTATTCTATTGTCAGTTTGATTGGTCTGGTTACCCACATTGAGCAAGTTTGGGACCATCTAAGAAACGTGAAGGCGCACAAGTCTATGGGACCTGATGAGATGCATACACGGGTCCTGAGGGAACTGGTGGATGAAGTTGCCAAGACGCTGTCCATCATATCTGAGAAGTCACAGCAGTTGGGTGAGGTTCCTACTGACTGGAAAAGGGGAATCATAACCCCCATTTTTAAAAAGGGAAACAAGGAAGACCTGGGCAACTACAGGCCAGTGAGTCTCACCTCTTTGCCTGGCAAGGTCATGGACCAGATTCTACTGAAAAACCATGCTCAGGCACATGGAAAATAAGGGGGTGATTGGTAACAGCCAACATGGCTTCACTAAGGGCAAACTATAGAATCACAGAAGAGTTAGGGTTGGAAGGGACCTTCCAAGGTCATCTAGTCCAACCTCCCTGCAAGAAGCAGGGACATCTTCAAGTAGATCAGGTTGCTCAGAGCCCTGTCCAACCTGGCCTTGAATGTTTCCAGGGGTGGGATAGGTACCACCTCTCTGGGCAACCTGTTCCAGTGTTCCAACACCCTAATTGTAAAAAATTTTTTTCCTTATATCCAGTCTGAATCTGCTTCCTTTTACTTTAAAACCATTACCCCTCGTCCTACCACAACAGACTCTGCTAAAAAGTTTCTCCCCATCTTTCTTAAAAGTCCCCTTTGAGTGCTGGAAGACTGCTATAAGGTGTTCCAACTGTGTCTGGCACAGGGCAGCCACGGCGTGTCCTCACAGCAGCCATCCTGCAGCCTCCCACTGACAACAGCTTGCAGCAGACAACCCTTACAATGATAAATATAGCTAATCAGTCTGATGGAAAGGGATGGGTTCTAGATTACTTTCTGGTATCTCACCCTCATCTGTTTTTCTATGATAATTTTACATCTTTTAAAATGATGATGGTATCAAGTTACAGTCCCTTCTTTTTCAAGTATGAAAGCTCCTTCTAAAGATTATATTTTATTTTTTTCTAGTTATAAGAGATTGCATATGTCTATATTAAAATTTGTATTTGCATCACCTGCAGCACCATTATTCACTTCTCATTCTAAAATATTTATAAATGTTGATTTCATGTTTTCTGTCACACATGGCCACTTATACCGGTCAGGTTAGGAACAATAATAACACAAGTTAATGTCTTATGTCTACATTTGAAATGTCAGTCAGTTTTGCTTTAACTTTTTACATACTGCTATATATTTTAGCACTTTACAGATGCTGTTATTTTCCGAAGTCTAAATTTAGCATACAAACATCATGTAAGGTTTCTTCAAGAAAATCTGATTTCCAGAGGACCATTTTGATAAGTTATTTGTATAGCCATCAATAGTATTGAGATATTAATCATATTCTTCTACTTCTTCCTTTGAGAACTCATAGTAATATTTTATATAGTAAAATCTTTATCAACATGTGCCTCTTTTAAATCAGATGAATAAAACTATTTACAATCAGTTGTTGAAAAATATAATTTAAATATGTAGTTTAGTCCAAAGCGCATCATCAATATAAAATGAAATAGCTCTTTCAATATAGCCGATTTTTTTAAGTTGAAAAACAAAAAGATACCTGCATTGCCAAGATGCAAAAGAAGACACAAGAAAAATGGCATGAGATTTTTAGATTATTTAAAGCACAAAATAGTAAATGTGCCTGACTTTATTAGATACATTAAATCTATTTTATCCTTTTCATTAAAAAAGACGTTTTTTCCACACTTGAATGCATGTGCTACAGAGTAATTCAAAAGTGAAATATACAGATGGGAAATTAACTAACCAGATATACAATACTATTAAGTCATAATTAATTAAATTAAGATACTGGATTCATGACCATTTGTTATGTGTGCTGAGATTCTGCAACCACTTGTCTGACTGGGAACACAACTTCTTTCCAGGAGTATTGAGGATTGCAAAAGGTACCTCATTACACAAATCTTGACATGCTACAGCATGACAAAGTCAACAACAAAATGTTCTGATAAGCAGATTGGTATCATTAGCTTGTAGTCAGCTTTGATGCCATAGTGAGGCCTCTGAAAAATTGCCTAATCTCTTCTTCCTCCCTTTCTCCATCTCTTTCATTCTTCCTTCCCTCCTTCCTCTTCCTTCCTCCTTCACTTTCCTTCCCTCCCTCCTCCTTTCTCTCCCTCCTTTCTTTCAGCTGATAACACTCACAACATACGTACTGAATTTTACCTCAGAGATGTATGGTTCAAAAACCAAGACAACTGGGTTCCTACATGGCATGTCCATACATGCTGCTACCTTTTATAACATCTGCGTCATGTGGCACTCATCCTATGCTCATATTAAACCATGTCCATTCTCAAAGCATATACTTTGACTTTTAAAACTATGGTCACTGTTTGTCTATCTGGGAACTGTTTATAGCTTAGGCTGCTCCCTCATAATGCCTCTTGCTGATAATAGGAGCACCTGGCTTCTCTAGTCAGCAGCTGCAGCTGAAGCTGCACTTTGGGGCAGGGATGGCAACATGGTAGCTGACGGCTGTCTGGAAAAATAGCCCAGATGTCTTGCTGATATGCAAATATGACTATAATTCAGTCATCTTACTCAATATAGGGGGAATTATTCCCTTTGTTCTTCACACTTTCTCCCTTTGTTTCATTTGTTGTTCCCTGTAATGATTAACTTATCCCAATGTTCTGTTACTTTAACTTTCTCTTTCCATGGAAAGCTAAAATTTTGAGCTCTGTGGTGCAATCAATACATTGGAGGGAAGGGATGCCATCCAGAGGGACCTTGACAGGCTGGAGTGTTAGGCCTATGCAAACCTCATGAAGTCCAACCAGGCCAAGTGCAAGGTCCTGCATGTGGGTCTGGGCAATCCCAAGCACAAATACAGGCTGGGCGGAGAATGGATGGAGAGCAGCCATGAGGAGAAGGATTTGGTGGACAAGAAGATCAACACGAGCTGGCAATGTGTGCTGGCAGCCCGGAAAGCCAACTGCATCCTGGGCTACATCAAAAGAAACGTGGCCAGCAGGTTGAGGGAGGTGATTCTCCATTTCTGCTCTGCTCTCGTGAGATCCTGCCTGGAGTACTGCATCCACCTCTGGGGCCCCCAACATAAGAAGGACAGAGACCGGTTGAAGCGAGTCCAGAGGAGGGCCACGAAGATGATCAGAGGGCTGGAGCACCTCTGCTATGAGGACACGCTGAGAGAGTTGGGGCTGTTCAGCCTGGAGAAGAGAAGGCTCTGGGGAGACCCTACAGCTGTCTTCCAGTACCTGAAGGGGGCTTATAAGAAAGACAGGGAGAAACTTTTTAGCAGCATCTGTTGTGATAGGATTAGAAGTAATGGTTTTAAAATAGAGAGGGGTAGATTCAGGCTGGAAATAAAGAAATTTTTTTTTTTACAATGAGGGTGGAGAAACATTGCAACATGTTACACAAAGAGATGATAGATGCCTCATCCCTGGAAACATTCAAGGCCAGGTTGGATTTGGCTCTGAGCAACCTGATCTAGTTGAAGAAGTCTCTGCTCCTTGCAGCCGTGTTGGACAAGATTACCTTTGAAGGTCCCTTCCAACCCAAACTATTCTATGATTCTAGTCTGTCCTGACAGAACAAGAGGCAATAGGTACAAATTGACACACATGAAATTCCATTTGAACACTAGAAAACACTTTTTTTTTTTGCTGTGAGAGTGACCAAACACTGGGCAATTTTCCCAGAGATGTTTTGAATTCCCCTCCTCTGGACATATTCAAAACTTGACTGGACATGGTCCTGGGCAACCTTCTGTAGCTGACTCTGCTTGAGAAGGGGTTTGAACTAAATTATCTCAAGAGCTCTTTTCCAACCTCAACATATCATAGAATCATAGAATTACAGAATCATTTAGCTTGGAAAAGACCTTTAAGATCATCGAGTCCAACCATTAACCCAATACTGCCAAATCCACCACTAAACCATGTCCCTAAGTGCCTCATCTACATGTCTTTTAAATATGTCCAGGCATGGTGACTCAACTACTTCCCTGGACTGCCTGTTTAAGTCCTTTGTAACCCTTTCAGTGAAGAAATTTTTCCTGATATCCAATCTAAACCTCCCCTGGTGCAACTTGAGGGCATTTCCTCTTGTCCTATTGCTTGTTACTTGGGAAAAGAGACCAACGCTCACCTCACTACAACCTCCTTTCAGGCAGTTGTAGAAAGTTATAAAATCTCCCCTCAATTTCCTTTTCTTCAGGCTAAACAACTCCAGTTCCCTTAGTCGCTCCTCGTAAGAAACGTGCTCCAGACCCTTCACCAGCTTCACTGCTCTTCTTTGCACACACTCCAGTACCTTACTGAGCTGTAGCAAGGGGCCCAAAACTGAACACAGTATTCAAGTTGAGACCTCACCAGTGCCAATTACAGGGAGACAATCACTTCCCTAGTCTTGCCGACCACACTATTTCTGATACAAGCCAGGATGCCGTTGACCTTGATTCTTTGACTTCTTTCCTGAGTTGTATCTGAAAAAATCAGCTTAATTTTGAGCTGTTTGAAATAATTTTGGCCTAAAATTACTATCTTTTACTTATCTGCACTGAAGCTCAACAGAAAATTTTTCTGCTTGGTTTTGTGCAGTCCTCCTGAGGTCCTTCATTTTCGGCATGATAGATGGCTACCTGAAAGAGCATACTTTTATCTGCAGACTTGGAGATATCACTGTTCATTCCCTTTTCCAGATCATCATTGAATAAAATCAGCCACAGTGTTAGTCTTCAGGAAATGCATGACTGACTTCTCTCTGTCCTGAAATAATGAGCATTAACTCCTGCCCTTTACTTCCTGTTTTTTAACTGGCCTTTAATTCTTTCCTCAAGTTCCATAGAACTATGCTGTTATTTGGTGGGGGTTTTTTGGGGTTGTTTTTTTTAATGTTTTGTTTTAAATGTTTGAGTAGAACATTAAGAACCATTAAAGGCTTTTTTTAAAAAAACAAACAAACAAACAAACAAACAAAATTCTGATGTACTAAGTCCACTAGCTTTCCTTTTCTCATATGTTTAATGATGACCTCACAGAATTTCAGCAGACAAGTGAGGAAGCATTTCTTTTTACAGAAGCCATGCTGACTGTAATAAGATCTGTGTTTGTTGTGTGCTTGGTGGTCTAATTTTTTTTTTCACAGACCTATTGAAATGGATATTTTGATACTACATCGACACTTTAAGGCTCTGATATTAAACTAGTTTGTTTGAATTCTTTATAAACTTTTAATCTATGGCCAGCCCTAAACCAATCATTCATAACAAGCCAAAGTTTGTTACTTTTCCTTTTTTTTTTCTTCTCCAGCCCTGCTTTCATTCACTACTCTGTAACAGCTCAAACTCTCCTGTGTTTTCTTTCTAATCTGTATTACTAACCCATTACATCTGTCTCTTACCAATCTTTCATATTTTCCTGCATATCTTGTAAGTCAGCACTGAACATATATTTTCATCTTCTTCCTGATCTGTTACTCTGTACTTAATTTCCTTCTAGTCTTCACTCTAAAAATTAACTTTTAGACCCATGGCATGACACAAATCTGCTCTTCCCCTAGTTTTGTATGCCTGTAATGATCCATTTCCCAATGACTCCTGCTGCAGACAGAAGCAGCTGTAAGCTATTCATGATCACTAGTTATCTTAGGGCTGACAGAGAGGGAGGAAGTTGCTGGATCTGCAGATAAACTCAAGCCTTCTGTTTCATACCTGTACTCTGAAACTGATATATCCATGACTCTGATGTCTCTAATGAGGGTAGGCTAATATAAGAAAACTTATGTTTGAGGGCAAGTCATATCTCATCTGTCATTAGTGCCATTTTATATCCCTTGAGGCAGAGTGGGTTATGGAAATTTGGTAAGAAGTATCATTTGTAGTTCTGCATATAAGGGTTTGGGGGATGTGATTTACATCCTACAGAGCTGAGAAACTCAAAATGAAAGTTTAACCTATAATCCTAAAAATGCTTTTTACCATTTTTTAGCAGAATTTTGTCTGACTGCACAGAGCATGCGCATTCTTATAAAGTAAAATGGTTAATTTATCATTAGAATTCTTAGAATGAAAATACTTTTAGAAGATTGCATTTCCATTTCCAAGATTATAATCTTTAAAAAGTGTACTATTGTATATTTATAGTTCTATAAAATTATAAATTCAACTATGAACTATTTTAGCCACAGTTGTTGTAATGTCAGAATATTGCAGTGCTTGTTTGTAGACACTTGAACAAAAACCATGAAAAAGCAATGTATGAAGAGGATTTTTTAAAATAAATAATGTTAATCATGTCCATATTGCAATATGGAAAAGGAGGAAATGAAAGCTTATTTCGTTTTAGAATTCTAGTTATTTTAAATACAGTCTTTAAGAAGAGTGCAAGCATAACAAAAATGTTCTTGTTTTCATTAGTACACTTAGGAGTATTACCAAGTTTAGATATCTATGACACAAGAAAATACATGAGTGTTAAATATATAGGAACTTCTTATAATTAGGGGTAAGATCTAGGTTAAGACCAATTACTCTGAGAAAATTACTCTAAGGAATTAAGATTTTTAGCCTGTAGAGCAATGTTATAAGTAAGTTCATCTCTCAGATTAGGACACCTAGATTTACGTAATAGTGTGGTTACGTGGTTAAGTAGATCTATGCACGCATACAGTCTTTTTGTTTCCACTGTTTTCAGTTGTGAAGTAGCTAATACTAGTCAGTGGAGCTTGAAGAGTGTTTCAGCTAACTCCAAACTTGGGCACTTGGTTAACTCTCTTGGCTAACTCTTTTAGCTTCATTTTGTGTTAACCTAATATTCATGGAATACAATAGGAACTTGGACACTTAGCTTTTATCGCTACATGTAAACACTTAAATGTAAGAATTTTAACTTTATGGATGTCTAGCTGAGACACAAACCAATGCTAGGTTAGATGATTCTCCAGAGTCTTGCAAGTTCAAACTTGATATTGATGACAACATTTTTCATGCAAGACCATGATACGTGTTTACAGACCTAGACATTCTGCTAAAAGTGCATGTTAATGATGACTGAATAGTATCTGAGTGAACAAGCTCACTTTGCTCACTGAGGATCTATCAACACCAGCCGTTTTCAAAGGATGAACTATTGGCATCTGTACTTGTGTAAGACTAAGTCAGCTGGTGTCATATAACCAGGGAACACACGTGAGCATTTGACATCGAAGCCCTGGGTCTCGAGTTCAATCCCCTGACCCAAGTGTCTTCTCCCAGATGTCATTAGAGGATGAAATATCATCCTGTTTCAAACATAAACCATTTGAGATGTGTAAGGACAAGAGTTGCAACTATATATTACAAGGAGTTGTTTTTTTCTGACAACTAGTTGCATTCACTGCATTCTGTGATTCAAATAAGTGAATTACTAACAGGCTACTGACCAAGTGGAAGAAGCTTGTGTTTTTTTCAGCTAGCAGAAGGAGTTTGGAGAAAACCATAAAACTTATAAAGAGGATAGAATAATTTTGGTATTTCACTGCTATGGACAGTCATACACTAGAGTTTCAGTCACTTTAATATCTTTTACAGATTATTTCTGATTCCGTGTTTGGTGGTATATCTTAGCTGATAACATCTACAAGTACAAACCATTTTTACACACTGCTTTTGCAAGGCCATGTGCAGGCTGTATTTTGTTTTCCTTGATGAATTCTTAAAAAAAAAATAGAAATTACAGTAATATAAAGTAATTTAAGAATTACTAGTGAACATCTCTAGTGAAGGACACGTATCCAAAGAGCAAAGAGACTTTCTCTCTGTAAGGAGATGGAAAAGATTTAGTCTGATTTGCAGGCTGATAATACCTTATTATATTCTGTCATCTAATTTCTGTACAGGATGTTAATGTAGTAAGGAAATAAAGGGAGCTCATGGGTTAGAATAAATAATTGTATTACTTTAACATAGTGGGAGTTCTGTGACCTCGCAACAAACTCATCTGTTTTAAGTGTGTATTGTGATTGGTTTAGTGATTTAATTTAGTTAAGATTTAGTGATAATTACATTGCTTCTCCAACTACTAAAAAACAACAATCACTTATTTAAAAATAAATTAATTTAATTTAATAGAAGTAATCAGAAAAAGTTATTCAGTTAGAAATTAATTGTGGAGTATGATAGTAATAATCTTGTAGGGAAAAAAAAAAACATCTCTGAAGGTGGGTATGTCAGAAAATTATTCATTTGCAGGAAAAAAACCCAATCAACCAGACCAAAAATCACAAGGAATTTCCTTTATCCTAAACCAAACTGTCACATCAGTTATTATAAATAACATGGTGGTTATCTACTTTCATAAAAAGTATCTCGTACAGGCTGATGTGTTCTATGCACACTAATATATAACTTAAGTATTGTTAGATCTTGGCATTTAATGAATTTTGAGATAGTAATTTTTTTTTTTTAAAGCTACTATTAAATCAGTTCCTCTGATTTTAAGGAAGTGTTTTATTTAAAAAAAAAAACAACTAGAAAATAATATTTCAAAGAGAAACACTAAAACACGAATCCCATGTAGGAGGATTATCTCAGGCTGACCTTTGTGCTGACCTGGCAGTGCAAGGGCTCAGGACTTGTCTGGTTTGTTTTAATCCCTGTGCTTGGGCCCAGTGATTGCTGCCTCCCTTGCTCCAGCTTCAGCTCTGGAAATGGCCCCTCTGGGGAGGGAGTGATCCCATCACCACCTCAATCACTGCCTGACTGTTCTGGTTTTGTTAGTGAGGGGGGGCCTAAGGTGGTAGCCTCTGTAGGAAACTGCTAGAAGTTGCTCCCCTTTGTTTAGTGGACTCGGCCGGGCCTAGGGCGGACCTGCTGCTGGCCAAGGCCAAGCCAATTGGTAGCAGAATGTCCCGTGATAATGCCTCTGCGATAATGTATTTAAGTAGGGGAAAACAGAAAAAAAAAAAAGGGAGAAGAAGAT
This sequence comes from Chlamydotis macqueenii, assembly GCF_036417535.1. Classification (NCBI taxonomy): domain Eukaryota; kingdom Metazoa; phylum Chordata; class Aves; order Otidiformes; family Otididae; genus Chlamydotis; species Chlamydotis macqueenii. The sequence continues at coordinate 29,700,184 of NC_141558.1, forward strand.
GTGAAGCAGCTGAGTGGGGGTCAGAGAGGGGGAGGCGCGAGCCTCATGGGCCTTGCAGGCCTCACCCTCTGGCCTCTCGCCAGGCAGCCGACTGGGCCCAACTCGGCCCAGCCTGACTGCAAGAAGTGGAGAGGAGATGAGAAGTGAACAAGATGTAAAAAGGATCCTGAGAGGCATCTGCCTGCCTGTTGTAAGGAACGGCTGCAGATGCCAAGGTCAGTGAAGATGGAGGGGGAGGAATAACGCGGCTCCTGGCCAAGATTCCTCTGCAACTCGTGGTGAAGACCATGGTGGAGCAGGTTGTCCCCCTGCAGCCCATGGATGTCCACGGAGGGGCAGAGATCCACCTGCAGCCCATGGAGGACCCCACACCGGAGCAGGTGGAGGCCTGAAGGAGGCTGTGGCCCGTGGAGGGCCCGCTGGGACAGCTGTTTTGGAGGGACTGCACCCCGTGGAAGAGATGACCCACGCCGGAGCAGTTTCACGAAGGACTGTGGCCCGTGGGAAGGACCCCACGCTGGAGCAGAGGAGGAATGCGAGGAGTTCTTCCCCTGATGATGACACAGCGGCGTAAAACAACGCGTGATGAACTGACCGTGACCCCCATTGCCTCTTCTCCCCTGTGCCGCTCAGGAGGGGAAGGTAGTAGAGGTAATGTTAAGCTTGGGAAGAGGGAGGGGTGGAGGGAGGTTATCTTGTTCTCTGTCTCATTATCCTGCTGTTTTTAGTAATAAATGAATAGTTTTCCCCAAGTCAAGTCTGTTTTGCCCGTAACGGTAACTTTAAGGATTTTCTCCCTGTCCTTATCTCAAACCTTGAGCCATTTTCCTTATATCATCTCCTCTTATTCTCTCGGAGGGTGGGGGGAGCGAGAGAGAGACTGCGTAGTCTGGTCCCGATCGGGGCTGAACTACGACACTGACAAACCATAACCCTTTGTTGGGGCACCTGGGGACCACTGCCAGGCTGCAGTTGGCAGCCTGGGAGAAGGAAGCAGATAATGATAGGAGAACATGTAAAAAGTAGGTTGAGATGGACTGTTGATTGACAGGGGAGAAACTTCCAGCATGGATGTCACGCTCCATACATACAAAGACCTCAGAATGATGATGACTTGCTGCAAATGTTGATCCCTCTTCTTGAAGGAAATTAATGTATTGCTCTTGGGACCAAGAGGAGTACTGGAAAGCTGATCATAATACCAAAGTAAAAAAAATAGATACTAGGAAGGCCTTTTTTTTTTTTTGTAGAATATTTTAAAGGATATTATTAATAAGGATATTAATTAATTAGGGCTGTGAGTATTAGTATTAGACAAATTGAACTATTAGGCTGTTAAAAGATTAATTGTACAAACAATAAATTCTTTTTTCTATATACATATATATATATAGCAAAGTCCTTTTACAATTATGACCTTTTTCAAACTACTCTGGCTGTAATCCACTAATTAAAGCGAACAGACCGTTTTAAACTACTGCACCTGGATGATGGAAGCACTAGCAAAGTGGCTCCAAGCAAAACCACCTCATTGTTATAGTATCTCCTGTCCCACAAGTGAGGTGGGAACTCATTATGGCCTGTAAAGAGGCTAATTGTACCACTGGGGAAGGCAGGAAATGTAGATCTCTCTTACAGGAATATATGAAAAAACCCAATAATCTCAAGTGCTCTACAGAGGATTGCTTTATAATCACTTCTCTTACCTCCCATCTTCCCACCCAAGGAGCAGAAAGCCCTCCAGATCCAACAAAATGTATTCAAATGGAAAACTGCTGGTCTCAATCCACCAAACACTGTCTAGGATAAGCACACTAAGCATTACCATTACGGAAGTAGTTAAGATACTGTTATTCCCTGTAGATTGTGAATGAGTCACATAAATTTTTTGTGCATCTTCAGAACAGGACCACAACATCCATGAGAATTTCAGTTTCTGATATATCCTCTTTGTAACAGAATGTATAAATGGTGCATCTTCACATGGACTTCGGGGCCTGATAATTCTCCTTCTGAGCTCCTGGAGCCCAGCCTGGTGCACTCAGAGACCTGGGAGACCCTTTGTCCTAGGCCAACAGATGCAGCTGGTGTTTTCCCATTTGCAGACTCAACAAGTAGCAAAGATTAACTCGTGTGCCAGAGACACACGTATGCAGAGGACACTAACACAACCAACTACATAGACTGCCCACAGACAGGGCATTGCCTTTAACAAAACCCACATATACCACCACCAGAACTCACACAAAACATACATATGAACAGCCAAATCCCAGTCCTTCTGTCTGACTAATTAGGGTTGAACCTTGCTAGTGAAAATACACAGCCTCTTACTCTCTAGTTCAAAAGGACAGACACAGTGATGGACCCTTTGAATACTAGTGTGGGACCTCAGCTCATCTGATATTGATGCCTAGATCCTGGGCCTCCTACTCACTCACATGTGCATACACACTAGGTTAGGGGAAAATATAAACATTCTGGTCTTCCCAGTGGCTGAAGCCCAAGCATGAATGATCCTGACCATGATGCCCTCTACAGTAGAGGAAAGGGAGGAAAAGAGGAGTAATATAAAATAGATTTACTAGGAATTTAGAATTAGGCATGTCTATCCTGTTTTTAGAAATATAGTTCTACACAGACTAAACTAAAATATCAACAAGAATGTTCAGACTTTCGCTATGAAAATGAAGATTGGCACTTGGATCCTTCTTACTCCTTTATGTTTTTTTTTTTTTATCTTTTAACTTTCAATGTAATGGTTTATTTGTATTCTGTGGTTGTCAGGGATAGCTCATGCTTCCGAGAAAGAGACATTTTTAGAAGTTTTACTGTCCTTGGATATTCAAGTACTAGCTTTATACTTAGCTCATTCTTAAATAACGTTCTTCTGGGTATTGCTACTTCTCTTATATCAACACAGTAAATCTCTGCTGTAAAGTAAAAGAATGAACAATGTTTTAAGTTTGGCTGCTCTCCTGACCTCCAGTAAAATGTGTTTACAATAGGATGGTTTTAGAAACATTTTCTTATTCAAGCTTTTCTCAGGAAAGCATCTTATTTGTCCAATATATCATAAATAAACCGATTAGCTTCAGAGAGCTGTGGTTTTTTAATAAAGACACACCGCTAAATCATGAGATTATTCACTCTTTAAATTATTTCCATCTTATTTTTTTTTAGCACATCTATTAAGAGAATGCTGAAATTATGAATACCGGTGTCATGATCATTCTAAATCATCCAGCAAGAGCTTCTGATCCTATTCTTGCAAACTCTGTATTTGAGAAGCAACGAGTTACTGATTATGAGTCTTCCTTTGTCGTACTGCCAATAGAAGAAATGTACTCATGGATGGGATCCAATTATGAAAAGCCTCTATCATTTATACGCTTTCACTTTAGTACATGAGTATTTTAGAATAGTCACATGGAAGTCTGATTTCTTTATTTTACAAAATATATTAAAAAAAAATCTGAGGAAATGTTAGATGTAACAATCATCTAAAATAACTTTCAATAAAGCAAAAGTTCATACCATTATTGTAACATGGGAGACCATTATTATAAGACAGGAAACAAAGGTGTTTCTTACCTGTAAAACCCTTGTCACATTCACAAAGAAAAGTGTTTGGAGTAGTATTGCTGCAGTTGCCATTGAAACATGTATGTGGCTGGCACTGTCCAACTATTTCTGTACAATTTTTACCTATTTAAAAGGGATAATAGGAACATTGAAATTTAGTAATTTTTTTTCCTGAAATGGCAAATTTATTTGTAAAATAAAACATTATATTTAATACATAGGTGGATAGAGGATAGATAGATATTTGTGCTGAAGTTGTCTGCTAGTTTTCACCAAAATTACTGAAGTTCTAAGGCAAGGCAGAAAGATATTCAGCTGCAGTAATATGAGCTACTGTGCTCAACCTCATCTGCCATAAAGTTACAAATTCACTTACAGCTTCAAATGCGGAAATGCTGTTAGTACTGTAGTATTTATTTCTTTTTGATATGAATCTAGCTTAGTTTCTTATAGCATTGCAAACAAAAGATGTTCTCATGTGGAGCCCAATTTGACTGAATTTTCCTTAATATGCAGCTTTCTGGAAATTACAATTCCAGTTATAATTGTTTATGCTATTACAGCATATGGGTCTAAATACCCTATAATTATGCTTGCCACTTGAATTGTTGCTGTGACATTATTCATGCTTCAATAACTTTTCACATTTCTAATACACTTTACATTATGGAAAGCACTTTTTTCCTCCCTTACTCTCATGTTGCCACGTCCATAATATATGATAGTTTAATCTCGTAGTTCTTCTTTATATACAGCGCATTTACTGGACTAGTAGTGCCCATACAAAATTATAGCATTAGCTAACACTTCCTCATATAGACTAACAGAATATTTTAAGCATTGCTTGTTGATAACATTAAGCATGATGATTGCTTTTAACAGAATTGCTTGTGAAGCTCTCCCTTAATTTGAATTAAACTAGTACCAGACACTTTTTGATATTATTTTCAAAGCTTTTTACACAGCTAACAGAAATAATAAAAGAAACAGAAAACATGCTGCATACCATCAATGTTTTCCCCTATTCTACTAAACTTAGAATAATTATTAAAATATTTTTTCTCATAACATTGACTTATTCATACCTGCATAACCTTCTATTTGTAAATGCATTATTAACCAAATTATTATGCAATTTGAAAAGCAATTTAAAATAAATTACAGCAAACTTTATGCAACATAACCTTCATTTCTGTGTTCTATGAACCTCACTCATTCCTGACTCATCAGCTGTGTTTCATAGCATAGCATTGCTACTACAAGAGCACAGAAGTGCCAGACCATCAAAGGAACATTGCTAGAATTCTGCTCCACAAGTACAGAAAAGGCTACAGCAATCCTTTTTGTGATGTGAATAAATACTTCTGGTACATTCTAAAGGAGACCTGAACTCGTTTGGTCTGAATGCAGGAACAATATACACATAGTTTCCTTCATCCCTTCTTCTTCCTCAATGAAATTGAGCTAATGATTAGGTAAGAATGTATCTAATAATGTTACGTTCTCTGGTAGTCAGTCCCAAACTGAGACTCAGTTTCTAAAATGAGTTTTCAGTAAGTACTGCAATCTTTCCTAGATAGAATTAGGTGATTTTTCTTTTCATTTGTGAAATATTTAATTTAGTGATAACAGTATATTTAGCAAACTTCTTTTGAAAGGAACTTTACAGCACAAAACAATCTGGAAGAAAAGAGTAAGTACTCTTCTAACTACATGTTTCACTTTTCAATTAAAAAAAATTAAAAATTTCTCTAATGTGATTTAAAAGGTCTTTGAATTGAAAAGAGATGTTTTGTGGCAGATTGAATGAAGTGTTCAACAAAACTCTTTGCGGTTTTTCAGCAGTTAATAGAATTATTTTTTTTGGCAGCTTACTCCAAATGATTTATGTTATTTGATGTAGGAACTTGAACTGCTGAACAAAGAACCAAACAACATCAGTTATTTCTGTAAGTTCACAAGTACTTACCTATGTCTCGAGCTTAAGTGGGAAAGAAGCATGATAAAAACTTACAGTGTTTTTCCCACAATGAGCACATGAATGCAAGCAAATGACTGCTAAGTCTCCTACAAGTGACTGCATGTAAAAGAGACCTAGTGCAAGTGTGGTAGTGGCATCAGACAATCAAATTGTACAAAAACATTGCTAATGATCTTCTCACTGTTTTATTATCCATTAAGGAAAATGTATTATTTATGTAACACGTATTGCTAGAGGGGAAAAAAAAAATACCTGAAAATTCCGGAGGACACATGCATTCGTAAGAATCTTCAGGAAGTTCCGATTTCTCAGTGCAGGAGGCATTGTTGTGGCAAGGCCTAGCAGAGCACATATCAAACTTCTGGCAGAATTTTCCAGAATACTGTGAGAAACAATGGCAATTATATGCTTTTTCCCAGACATGGCTTAGACATTTCCCATGGCCAGAGCATAATGGTGCGTTTGGAGACTGTTGGCAAAACTGCTGCTTCACAGTTACATTTAGACGTAAGCCCATGTTGCACAATAGTGGGCCTCTCTTATGAAGCTCTGCAAAGTAATGAGTTCCAACACCGAGCCAGTTAGGGTCAACTTGGTGCAGTCCTCTTACCTGGCAAACAAAAATCAACTGTTCTTGGAGAAAATCAGCTTTAGGGCAGTTAATAAATTCTTCTTTGGAGACGTTTACCAAATTCATTCCGTAGGACTGAAAGGATGGCTCAGAGGAGATGAAGAGGCTATCACCTAATTGAAGCTGTAAGGGGCATATCTGAGGAATACTGAGGTTTTGTTCTTCTGAGATTTCCCCAGTAATACTTTTATTCATATTCCAGCATTCGGTGTAGAAGTCTGAGCAGATGTTTTCCCTTGGTGTCCATTTTATTACACTAGGTTTTGGTTCCACTCGCCATTCAGCAGTCATTTGCCTCTCACATATTACCTGCCCATTTACAATGCATAGTTGAAGAAAGCATGCTAACACATGAACTGCTGATTTTGTAGTCATTGTTTCACCTAGCAAATGGGAGTTGTCTTTCACACCTGCTTCATTACTGAGGCTGTCTTTAGAACATTTGTTTCTTAAGGTTTGTCTGTGTTTTCCATGGTAGGCTAGGAATTCAAACAGAGAAAAATATTTGTTTTCACACCAAATACAGTTGAATATCAAAGCCTCATTACAAAAATAGAAGATACACAACAAAGCAAGGTCTCTATCTAATTACACTCATGTTAAACTGGAATAAGTCCAATTAATTGACCAGAACCGCACCACTCTAACTAAATATTTGATTTTAATTTAGTACATTTCTTTATACTTGTGTATGGAAGAGAAAGAGATTGAAAGCATAATTTTATATTCCCTCCCTCTATTGACAAAAACTAATGATAATAATGTTAAAATAACATATCTGTGGCAAAACTAAGAAGTGAACCAGAACACATAAGCTCTAATAATGAGCTTTAACCATAGATGTTTTCCTGATAATGATTTATCATTAATTTATGATAAAAGTAGATGTTCTGAAGATGAAGGCATGTGAATTATGGCTTCATTGGAGAAAACATACAAGCACTCAACTCTTTGTGTTCACAAACACTCAGCAAAACAATTAAATCCTTAGTTTTCAAAGTATGTATCTGAAAACCAATGGTCCTTAAGCATACACTTGAAGTTTTTGCTGTATTGCAGTCAAAGCTAGCAGACTACAGAGTCCTCCAGGACTATTTAATTTATAGAAAACCCTTTTGTAGCCCTGCAATATATCTGGCAACTTTTATTGCATGGAGATGGGTGATGCAGGACAGAAAGAAAACCAAAACGAGATTAAGAAGCTTGTTCTTGGAGTAATACTGAAAATTATGAAGACACAATATGAAGTTTAATACCTTAGATAGCATGAATAACTTTGAGTTAGTAACAGTTTAATTTGCCTTAAATATAATGTTTTTTCTCCTTTTTAGTTCTATAATGCTTTTTTTTTTTTTCCTTAGTATATTTATCTTACACTTTAAGATAGTGGCCTCTAAACTGACATTTACAAATTATAAAATTATTGTAAAAAGTAAACTGTATCTTACAAGGGAAACAATTTAATAAAAATAAACAATAACATTTACATTTTGAAATGTATTTTCAGTGTTTTTATTTTTACACAGCATGTGGAATGACATGAATGTGTACATTTCTACACCTACATACACCTGGTTTACCTCTAAAGTGCACATGGATTATGATACCACTTTAATTACATAATTTCATTAAATGTCCTCCTTTTCCCCCATGTACTTCAGAAATATTTTGCTGCATACTTTGGACTATGCTGAAAGACCAAAGCAGGACAGGAAAGATACTGTTTGTGGAACCTTGAGCTGGAGAATATTAAATGACTCAGTGAGCAGCTGAAAATTATAGGATAATATCAAAGGGTGGTATTCAGTCTCTCCTATCATCACCTAACTGTGATGAGAACATTTACAATTTAGCCATGTCTTATTAGTAAATTGCTGTGCATCCAAACCTGACCCAATGACCTTTGTGCAGCAGAGTGACCAGCACTGTTTAAGCCTTGTTACAGAATACTCATAGCCTTTCTATTTTGAGACCATTCCATTATCTTCAGAATCTCGTGATGTTCAACAACAGCATTAAATAATGTGTTATCAAATGTGTAATTTGGATCATTTAGCATTTTTTGTTTAAGGTAGCAGTGTTGAACTATTATATCCATTATAGCTGCTATTAGGTCTGTCGCTATTATCAGGTGTAAAAGTCTATGCTCTATATTACTGTATATTTACAATTTCTACATTCAGCAACCTATCTTTACAGGTCTCTTTTATAATGAGATTTTCTGAAGGGTTACTAAACCAGATGTTTGTAAAAAAAGAAAGAGGAGAAGATGGAATAGAAATACAAAGAGAGAGCAAATATTGTTATTTTAGGAACAAAACCAAGAGGAAAAAAATATATAGTGAAGAGTGTGAAAAGTAAAGAGCTGTGCATGAAATCGAGTTACAATTTTAACATACATGAATTAAAAAATCAGCCAATAAATTAAATATCTGCAAAATGCTGATGCCATGTCATAAGACAAAATGATGTCATAAGATGAAATTTGAAAGTGATCATGATAAATGTTATATTTTAGGTCTGCTTTAGGCAAGGAAAAAATCTTCCCATCTGTAACCCCAGATGCATCTATATAATTGATGAAGGCTAAGAAAAGTCCAAGACTGGGGCAAGTATGGACAATCAGTAAGATGCCTGAAGAAAATCTAACTCTTAAAGTTACTTGCTCCTTGCAGGGGGGTTGGACTAGATGACCTTTGAAGGTCCCTTCCAACCCTAACCGTTCTATGATTCTATGACAAGGCTGAGTGAAAAGCAGCACAATGCTCTGTTTTGTACTGAAGGAGAACTGAAGCAGAAAGGTTTGTGCAGAACCCTAGGGAGGTCGTTTTAAAGTGAAAATGAATCCTAGGTTATTTGCATTTCAGTACTGTATATTAAAGATTATGCTTTCTTTCTGGTAATAACAGTTTTTAAATACTAATGACAAAAATATAGTACATTTTAAGCAAGACTAGAGAAATACCCACAGAAGATATCTGACTCTAACAACCTCTCTATCTATCAAATAAAAGAATAAACCAGAAAACATCGTGTCACCATGTTGGGGCCAGGAATGAACCTCCTCTTGCCAACTTTCGCACACTTTGCTGCCTGCCTGCCTATGCTTGAGGTCAGCTCTGGTAGGATAGGGCTGCGACCTTCAATCAAACTGCTGTGAAAAGAGCTGAGAGAGTGCTGTGGGAGGGCTTGCTGGGTGTTCCCCATCTGGCTCAGGAGTTCCATTTAAGCTCAGGCTCTCAACTTCATTCCTCACCTGGGCTATGCTGCAGGCGGGTGTATATCTTACCTTACATCTTGCTTACATGAACCTCAACCCTGACCCAAATATGAACCCAAACCCTAACCCTGAAGCTACTTACTAGCTTCATCTCAGAACCTGTCTCCTCAGTGTGGATGTGCCTGGGAACCACTGGACTGTTGACTGACTGAGTGCCATCCTGAGACCTGCTCTGTGCTACTCGCATGGGTGCTGTGGGACAGTGTCCCTTATCACTGAGGTCACTATCACTCTCCCCTCCCAGCATGCCTCCCTTGCAGGATGGCTCACGCTTGCTGCTCCCTAGGGCTGTGATATCATGCTAGCTTTATTTCTGATGCATATTTAAAACCATAAAATTTAAGCATTACTTGGTATGTACACAAAATACATGAAATGCCACAAATTATAGTGCCTGCACTTTCACCCTCTATGTGTTTTACAATATGCACTGTTTCGATGACATACTAAGTTGTCTTTTGTACTTTACATTTTTTTTCATCACAAAATTAATAATTCTTAGGAAATTATGCATTATTTATGCCAATCTTCATTCTTTGCAAATGATCCTTTCTTTACTTACTATATACCATTCAAAACGTACAGTGGGTGCTGAATTATTAATTTGCTAATATGATTTTCTAGAATATTGAATATTCTAGGCAGTGAATTTACCTCCACCTTAAAATACAGAATCCCTATTTCTACTTTATACTTACACTATACATACAGACAGAAGGAGTGGTGATGCAGCCAGCTCTGAAGTTGTCAGGGCTTTCTGATGGCTTGCCTTTTACTCACCAATCTGTACAATATCTTTGTAGGCATAACAGTATCAAAGCAGATAATTTTACTTGACTCTAATTTATTGCTAGCTGTCATGGTTTAACCCTGGCTGACAACTAAGCCCCACACAGCTGCTCACTCCCTCCCCCCTGGTGGGATATGAGACAGAATCAGAAGGGTGAAAGTGGGAAAATCTCATGGATTGAGATGAAGACAATTTAATAGGTAAAGCAAAAGCCATCTACACAAGCAAAGCAAAATAAGGAATTTATTAACTACTTCCCACCATCAGGCAGGTGTTCAGCCATCTCCAGGATATGGTTACTTGGGAAAACAAACACTGTAACTCTGAACTCTAAACGTCTCTCCTTCCTTCTTCTTGCTGCTACTTTTTATTGCTGAGTATGGCATCATATGCTATGGGAGATCCTTTTGGTCTGTTGGGGTCAGCTGTTCTGGCTGTGTCTCTTCCCAGCTTTTGAGAACCCCCAGCCTAGTCTCTGGTGGGATGGTGTGAGAAGCAGAAAAGGCCTTGACTCTGTGTAAGCACTGCTCAGCAATAACAAAAACATCCCTGTGTTATCAACACTGTTTCCAGCACAAATCCAAAACATAGCCCCATAAAAGCTACTATTAAGAAAATTAACTCTATCTCAGCCAAAACCAGCACACCAGCCAACATAAAATTCTGTTCAGTGATTCTAATATTGAGAAAAAGAATTACAGAAGTGGTTAAACAAAGAACTTGTATTGCCCCAGAATCTGCATGCTGCTGTGCTACTGGTACAGTGGCACAGTGGATCATGTTCACATTTGGTGAAAACTGTGGTCACAATACAAACTAGAGAAGAAAAGGACGTATTCAGAAGTGTATATCTCAGTCAAACCTGAAGACAGTTTCACAAAGCTACTGAGAATGGCATTCCCTCTTGTGCCACTGACTTCACTCTGCTGAATTTCACAAGTTTGCTGTAGTCACTGATGATGCTTATGGTGCCTGGGGGAAAAAACATTGCTAGAAATATTAACAATGGAAATTGCTAAGGAACACTCTGTGTTCTTGTGATAACATTCCTTTCTAATATTCCTTAATCTACATACTAATTTACTTAAGTCATATTTAGTTAATTGCATTACAGCTGCATTAAAAGAGAGAAGGCAGCACTGTAATTAAATGTGTTTTGTCCTTTCACAGTGCTATACTTGACAACACAAGGTCCAGAACAATGGAGTAGAAGCTTCAAGCACTTTAATAGTTATAGCACAATCACAGAACAAGGTCCTGAGAGCGACCATCAGTGATGAAGATAAAGAGCGTTGACATTCATTGAAAGGTGTATTGAGTGTTTACTTCAGTTGCATTCCTTCAAGCAGCTTCCCTGATTACTGTTATATGAAGAATGAAATGAAAACAGATTGAGTTAAAACAGAATACATATTTCTCTTGCTCATCATCATGCTAACTTTGCTTTTATTGTTTAAACTTTGAAAATACTTAGTCATGCCAGTAAAGCACATGCAAACTTTTTAAAAATGGAAATATGATTTTCAAGGAGAATTCGTGAAAAGTACGATGGGCAATGTAAAACTGTAAGAGGATTCTAAATGTAAAAGAAAATCTTAGCTTTGTTTACTTATTTATTATATACAGAATTAATATGTAGATTGGGAACCAAAGCCACCAATATTTGTGTTCTGCCACTGACCACCATGTTTACTGCTAGATTTGCCTTGAGGTTTCTGCTTCTCTGCAGTTCCTGTGATAATGTATTTCCACTACTGTCCAGATAATATCACTTGTGTTGCTGATTTTATTGTTCAATGCAGAAACAGTTTGTTTTATTTAACAATACTTAGGAAGGCACACTAGATTTGCAACTAGATTTTCTACTTCTTTCATGTTGAATACTCAAGTATTCTAAAACATTTTTTTTGCTGTACTTACTGTTAATACATTGTAATTCATTAATGGTGTTACTGCTTTGAAATCTCAAAGACATGGACTTTAGAGAGGTTTTTTTTTTACTTCATTACTGTTACTACATATAAAAAAGTGCAAATATGAAAGTTTAATCCATAAGTCCTCATCAGAGAGGTGAGAAGGTCAGCCAATAGTTCTTTTTTCCTTCTTCTGTGTTAGAAGAATTTGTTTATCCAAAATAATTTAATATTATATGCTAATTTTATTTTTTAGAAAAGTTATTTGGATTTTATTAGGGAAATGATACTCTTTTCTTGTAAAAGGCTGAACAATTAAACAGTTTGAGATAAAAGTACTGCTAATATAATTAAATTACCTATGGTGATGTCAGCCCATTTTGTAATATAACAAATCACAAAACATGTGAAGTACCTAACACTCAGTTGATTGGAATATTTAGACTAGTTTCATTGCATTTGAATTGAGACCTCTGTGAATGATAGACAAAACTTTAAAAAAAAAAGATAATGAAATAATGAAATAATGAGCAGTATACCGTGAGTATAGTTAGACCTTGAATGTTAGCATTTTTAAGTTGAATAGAAGATTACTATACCATGAAAAATTATTTATGTAGAACTATTTATATAGGTCCAGTAATGACTAATTTTATACTAAATCCGAGTCTTGGTGTATTTTTAGCATTTTATTTTACAGATTGCAAAGAAGTCATTTTCAAAGTTATACAAAATTACTGTTATTAATAAATATTTTCAGTATGTTTTCCATTCTTCATCTATAGTTAAAATCTGACTAAAAAATCTAGATACAGTTGGATAGTTGATTGTAACTTGTCTTTAAAAGTCTAAAACATTCATTAATATATTCCCAACACAGATTAGTAGTAATTAGTAGTAATTCAAATTGCTAGACTTAGAAAAGATCAATTTCACATAGCATACAGTTTCTTACAAATAAAAAATAGTTACAGAGACTTCACAAACAGTTTTGTCTTTTGATCTTGTTTATAGGATTTTTCAATACTTCTTGTCTTTTTTAGTAGGAGAAGTGGCGTATTTCTAAATTTAGAAAGTAGTCACTGAAACAACTCATACTAAAGGAAGATTAACTGTATGTTAACTACCGTATAGCTGTATTCTTAAGAATCTCATACTTCTATATCTTTTACACCTTAACTGTTCAAATCCAAGTCTCTAGTGCAGAGCAAATTAATCTTCTGCACTAGACACCTAGATCCACAAAGCAATTTTAAATACATTAGTATCACCTTGTTTCCATTTCTTTGGGATTTTTTCCAGCCCCTATAGCAGGTATTTTATAGATGAGTTTACAGTAACTTTTTCATTAGATCAGAAACTTCAAATCATCCCCTCTTAGCACACTTCAGTTTACATAATGTAGCAATCTCAGAACAAGTGAACCTTCAGATGAAACAAGCCTGAAGTGAACACTTCAAGAATGTACCTAGTGCACTCCAGCAACTAATGGATGGGTGATGCATATGTGTAGGGCCAGTTTGTAGTAAATCTCCTAAACAAGGAATAGAATGGGTTTCAGGTAGTGGTATCAGGTAGCTTCACTGCTTCACTTTAAAAATCCTCTCTATGGCTCCATGTTGCTTGAAAACATAGACATATCTGTGAACTAAATGTGAACTACAGTAGAACTCATTTCCGAAACTATTCAAGGAGTCAAACTGTGTTGTATTCAACAGAATTGTTCTCTAATTAGAACAAAGAATTTAAGTTCAATCTGCCTGAAAACTAGCATAAATCTTGAAAAGAAAATTCATTTTGCCATCTGAAGCTAATTTATGTCCAGTGAACTGGCCTCAATGGTTAGAGAAAGTATTACCCTGATTTGTACTTCTTAAGGAACCATATTAGTCAAGGTTTATTTGACTATTGTAGTCTATTGTAATTGTAGTTGAGGACAGAAAGAAAGAACAAGGTGACTGGAGAACTGAAAAACAAATCAGTATAGTGTCATTTGACATCAGCTTTGTCCTTTGTCCACATCAGCTTCCAAAGTTTCACTAACGTGCAGGTGCAGGAATCTGGGATGGCTATGGCTAGTTGACGCAAACTAGCCAAAGAGCGTATTCTATGCCATAAATATCATGTTCAGTATATAAGTGGAGGAGGGTCAGTAAGCTGTCTTGCTTTTCTCTTACTGTTTGGAATTGTTCCAGGACTGTTTTCGTTTTTTTCATTCTGTGATTGCTGCTCAGGATGGGCTGTATCAGTCATCAGGTTGTCACGTGGTGAGAAATTATGCATCATTCATTTGTATATTTTATTATTCCTATTATTATTATCATTATTTTTATACATATATAATTGTCTTTTCCTGTGCTATCCTAGTAAACTGTCTTTATCTCAACCCACAAGTTTTCTTTTCTTCCCTATCCTCTCATCCGTCCCCTAGGGAGGGGGAGAAGGAGCGAGCAGCTGTTGAGTACTTGATTGCGTTGGGGTTAAACCATGACAACTAGTATTTTGAAATATAAAAGCAAAATAATTGTACCTGTGAATAACGACAATAAATTAAATTGTATGACTCACAATATTAAAGGGTCTGAATTATAATTATTAGTTCAGTAGTATTGTGTTTTACTTAATCCTAGACATTATGAGTTCAGATTCAGAAACTACATTTTTATTGTAAATATTCCATAGCTGCCAAACATGCACTAACAGCACATACAGTATGTAATCACAGATAAATATTTAGGTTAACATAGTGATGATATCTTATTCTTAAAACAATGTGTAAATAGAATAATAGAATCATAGAATCATTTAGGCTGAATAGACCTTTAAGATCACAGAGTCCAACCGTGAATCTAACACTGCAAAGTCCAACACTAAACCATGTCACTAAGCATTCCATCTACACATCTTTTAAATACCTCCAGGGATGGTAAGTCAACCACTTCCGAGGGAGGGAAGTGCATACACATGGGGAATGCATATTCGGTACACGTAACAATGCTTATAAAGTATATTACTAATAGGTCTTTTATGAAAACTCCTGATAGACATGACAGAAGCTTCTGTTTAATAACAGAATTAACAAAATACTTAAAATGTTAAGATTTAATGTATTTGATACCAAGTGTACAATGATAGATCTAGGCAATAACAGAAATTGAATAACTGATTTATCTTTGTTAGGATTTTGCAAATTATTACTTTACAAGGACAATAAGTATTAAAACACCTTCCCACTGCTCCTCCAACTGCATTCTCATCTAGATTGACTTGAAGGTCTTGTTTCTAATTATAGGGAATTTAGTTTAGATTTTTTTTTTAATCCAACTTATTAGCTGTATTCTTGAAATAATAATAATAAAAAAGTAAGTCATGCTGCCTATGATGATCATGTACCATTTTCTGTGGTTTTAGTTGCCTCCATCATAATTCTTTTATGAATTCACAGAATAAAGAATATGGGACATCTACGTTTCAGAGATAAAAACGAAAAATCGGAAAGCTCACAATTCCCACCATATTTCTTTTTATAAATCTGAGTAAGTAGGCAGGTGATTAAATCCTCCTAGGTCTTTAGAAGTCACTATTAAGGCTCTGAATATCAGCCAAGCCTTTAAAAGTCACTGTCAATAACCTGAGTTCTATTGAGTTAAACTGCAGCAGGTGCACAGGGAAAATCTTTTTCACACACAGAAAAAAAAAAAAAAAAAAAAGGCAGTTTTTAAAGCCAACCCTTCCACTAGTCAAGATCAGATGAACAGAATTTTAAGCTAAATTTTGAAGAAGGTATCATGCGATTGCATAAGAGAATTTCAGTCTTGATGTCAAAATGATATGAAGAGCAAACAAGTCTAATGTTATAAAGGAACTTGCAGTTCTCCTAAAACCTCAGCTGAAACGGATGCTCAGGAAGTAATCAAGACTCTACAAATAATCCTCAAAAGCAGATTTTTTTGTTTTGATGGTGTAGAAAAAACTGTGGATAGCAAAAAAAAAAAAGAAGTGTATCAGCATTATTCTCCAGTTTCTCATCACAAATAATGATCACAATGAGTTATCTTTTGCTGACATAAATCTCTTAGTGTTCCTGGAACAGTATGCAAAGTCTCTACATGTGAGGAAGCAGGCATCTTGTCACCTGTTTCAATTGCAGAAGTACACTATAGTTCAGAAAGTTTTATAAAACTCTGATAAGATTGTGCTTGAATTTAATTACCGGAAAAAATCTGGTTTGGATCTCATGCTGCTTTTATTCAAATGGTGATTTTATTCAGCTATACTTGTGTTACTAGTCAAAGCAGCAATGCTTCCTGGCTGAGGAAAAAGGATACTGATGCATCAAAATTAATTTACATTAGTATCTGAACCTCAATTTTCTTTTCTTAAAATAATATTGCTCCAATGGCAGATTTTGAATGGGTAAAAGTGTATATATTTTACTCAGACTGTCATCACCATCTCTGAAAATTAATTTCTGACAAAACTGTGAGCTTGCTATTCTCCTCCTGATCATTTATGAAAAAGGTGCGTGTGCCAGAGTAGTTTTCAGCTCTGATGGAACCATGCAGACTAATTGTCAGAGCAAAGCAGAAACTGGAGCAATGCTTCCTGCTGAGAGCACTTCATTTTTTCCAGTAGGCTTTGGTAAAATTCAGCAGAGCTCAGGGGGAAAAAAAAAATCAGAACAAAACAGAACAAACCGACAAACAAACAAAAACCCAAAACCAAAGCAAAACAAAATCAAACTCTTAGAACATCTGAAAAAGATTAAGAAAAATAAAAGTTAAATCTTTCCAGAACTTCTAAACCTAGAAATTGATTGGTGGCTGCTGATGCCAAATCACCTACAGCTTTGAAATAGATACACCACTTTTCATTTTTTTTCAGAGGCCAGATGGTTTTTATTTTATAGGATTACTAGAACAAGATACTTATAAGTTGGAGTTGATCAGACAAGAAAAGAAGGATTTTTTAAATAGCGTTACTAATACCCATTGTGTAATTGAATGATATACCTTTCCTGTGGTTCAGCAATTTTCAGAGCTCTTCTGGATTGAAAAGAAAGACACTATTCTCTCTAGGAAAGTAAAACAACCTGTCTGTTTTTCCTGTAGTCTCTGAAGCCTCCTCCCTGTTCTTTTCACAATCTCCCTGGTTGTGTTCGTGCTTGACAATCTTTGCTTGTTGAGGTTCTTGCTTACCATGTGCATTGCAAGAGCTTCTTCAGAAGCTCCTACTGAGCTGCAATCAAGCAAAGCACGCTCTTTCACTCTTTCCATAGAGGTATCCACATGCATCAGTTAGGACAGGGAACATATATACCCTTCTTCTGTGCTGCTCAGCCACACTTATTTTAACATATTATGTAAAACATAGTAAAATACAAGCAAACAAAATTGATACCAACAGAGATATCTTAGAGAGAAACCTATAAAATTAATTGGTCAGGCTGAGAAGTACGTAAGAAATTTTAAAAGCAAACCAGAGGATATGTAGTACACCTCTTGATAAGAGTGATTAAAAGTAAATGTTTAATCTTAATTGAAACATAGAAACTTGATCATTTAAGAACTAAGGAAAAAGCTTCTGAGTTTCCAAGTTTTATTATTCTTATATTGACATTAGAAATGTTATGCAACATTTGAAATGAAGTCACAGGACCTTTTGAACATAAATTCTAGATTTTTTTTAGCCTGAGTTACAAATAGCATCAGTCATAGCAGTATTTTTAACATCAAGAAGTCTTCAAAATTAAGAAGACTTAAAGACAATCTTTCACATAAACTTAATTTAGAATATTTACTATTATGTAAAAAATATCTGAAAATTAATTCAACTTACTGTTGGTAAAATGGCTTCTGAAGCTTTTCAGAAAGTTGTATCAACCTTCTAGAAGCTATACAATATTTTTAATTCATAGCAATTTATTACATAAAGCTCTGTAAATATGTGGATAAAAATACAGCCATTAAATATTAGAAGATCCTATTTGGCTGTTCATGGGAATTTTTTTTTATGTTTTGGGTTTTTTTTCCACAAATATTAAATGAAAAAGGGATTCATTTCATATATATTGACTAACTTATCAGGGAATTCACCTCATATAATCAAGATTTAAAATCTAATGATGTTTTATTTTCACTTTTAGGTCTTGTAGGTTTTCTAGCATTTTGTCACCTTGTTTTATGTATAACCATTCTCATTCAAAAAGCAGTGTATGTTTAAAACATTTAATCTATTTACTTCCATAACACATTGCAATACATGAGCTATACTTGGATATTTCAATATGCGTTTGAGACATTTACAATTACTTTTTAAAATATATATTATTTAATTCATGATCTTGCATTTTGCAACAGTAATACTCTACTTTTCCATCTGTGATATTCAATTGTCACAAATTGGTTTTGTTTCTTAGGGTCCTTTATCAGAATTAAAAATCACTAGCTCTTAAAATCTGCATATCTGAACAATGTTTGTAATCTGTTCTCTAGAAAAAGCATTAATTTCACAAGTTATTTCATGTAAAATAAAGCTGTATTTCTGCATTATAAAAATAATGCAAACAGCTACATTTCTAAAATCTGTAAAATGGGACTTTTCAGTAGTCTCAGTCTAGAAGTTGCCTATTATTTTTATTGATCATTCTTTGCATAATTTAGTGTTTTGTGTCATGTACATAAACAGATATAAAAATCCTGAAGTAAACTTAACTTAAATTTCTAATTATGGCATAATTTCTAATAATATTTAGATAATTTTATTTTGTGGAATGATAGCTGAATTTTAATTGGCTTTTAGGTCATCTAGAAGATTGGAATGTTAGAACAGATAAATTATTTCATTGCAAATCAAGATCTGTAACGCCTGGGCTTGGCTTCTCTGGCAGACACCAGCTGTAATATTTATACTAGAGACAGGGAATCAAAGATCAAGGCTGAAGTGTCAAGGATGTGATACTAATGTCAATCTGCAGTTGTAGGTTGTTGGCAATAGAATATCCAGTTCTACATATAGAAGTGTCATTTGAATTTAAAGTTCTGTATTTGGCTTTCACAGAATCACAGAATGGTTGGAAGGAGTCTCTGGAGGTCACCTTGTCCAAACCTCCTGATCAAGCAGGATCACATACAGCTTGTTGCCTAGGACTGTGTTCAGTCAGGTTGTGAATACTGTCTTGGTTTAGCCCTGCTTGGGTCCAAGTTACACAGTCTCTCACTCACTTCTCCACCCTATGAGGGAACAGGGGAAAGAAAACATAAGAAAAAGTTCAAGGTTTGAGATAAGGACAGGGAGAGATCGTTGAAATTACCTTTATGGGCAAAACAGACTCAACTTGGTGAAAAATATTTATTTATTATTATTCTGCCCCTCTACTCTGCTCTGGTGAGACCTCACCTGGAGTACTGCATCCAGTTTTGGAGCCCACAACATAAGAAGGACATGGACCTGTTGGAGAGAGTCCAGAGGAAGGTCACAAAGATGATCAGAGGGCTGGAGTACCTCTCCTGTGAGGACAGGCTGAGAGAGCTGGGGCTGTTCAGCCTGGAGAAGAGAAGGCTATGGGGAGATCTTACAGCTGTCTTCCAGTACCTCAAGGGGGCCTTCAGGAAAGATGGGGAGAAACTCTTCAGGAGGGCCTGTTGCAATAGTACATGGTACATTTCATTATTATTTTTTTTATTTGCAACACCTCCCAAAGAAATCTAAAAAGCAGACAATAATAATCATAGGAAATGTTTTTACATGAGGGTACATGTCGGAAGATCCCTACAATGGAAGAAGGCTCAGAGGAGATGGGCAAAGGTAATGTGCCCACTAAGGTCAAAGAATAACGTAAGGTCTGACTGACAACAGCTGTTGCAAAGAAGCTGGTTTTATCTCAAAACAAAGGGAGCCAGAGGGAGAGCTTTGTTTTAGATAAAAAGCTATCAACAGTTGAGTGGATGTAAAAGTTTCTTCCTGAGTTCTTTAGAAGTATGAATGTCTCCCTGAGTCAGACAGACCAGCATAGAGGGTATGAATACATGGCTAAACCTAATAGTATGTAAATCAGACAATTGACAAAAGAATTTTGAAGAGAGCAAGGAGCTTGATCCAGTTTCAACTCACATTTTCCTTTGTGGCGACTGGGGACATCCAGCAGTGTGTCAGTGAGGATATTATAGAGATGAGTAACAGGGATCATATTGGTGATTGAACAGCATATTGCAATTTTTGGGTATATTTTGCTAAGTTTAACTTACATTTGTATTGTGTTATGCAGTATATTTTGTATAACTCTGCTGAATAAAAAATCTCATATAACATCAACTGTCTTTAAATAAGTAATTTTGATATCAAACATTACACCTTCCACGTCTGGACTATCTAAAAGAATCTGCTCAGAGAGTATTGGACTGTGACGGCTTACTTGAAGAACTATTCAATCATATCATTCAATATGATTTACATGCAGACTTCTCATTTTGCTCTGTCTTATTAAAAGCATGCTATGGATTTCACTAAAATGCTTGAAAATAACTAATTTAAGATTTTAATTTAGGACAGCAAAACACTTGTAACTATTGTACACTGCTGTCTTTTCATTCTTACTTTTTTTTTTATTTTGTTCTTAGTATGTGTCTTCTCTGTGTCATTATCATTATTAATCATTACTTATTGATTGTGATGAATAATATTCCTATAGCTAATTGTATAACAAGATTCTGGCATGTTGGCTTACACACACATAGAAGAAAAATACCTACTCCTATGTATCTTCACAGACTCAGTCTGCAAATTGAAAAATGTTAGAGAAAAAATTTATAGCAGGGTCAGAAATGTACTGACTTTTCTAGAAAGTAATTAGAAATGCATTTTTCTGCAGAACTTCAGTCCTTCCCTTCTCCCCTTCACCCCACCTCCAATTTTATTGCTTTATACTTTTCCATTTGGCACATGTTACTTTTCAAACAAATTTTGTATTCTCACCATATAGTGGTTAAAAGCCTCTTTTAATTTCCTTACTATATCTTACTCATTTCTCCCATTTATAGCTGTAATAGCCTTTCTGAGAGTGGGATTTTCTGGGGGTTGTACATTTGCTGTTACTCTGTTCCGAGGCCTTGCCTTGTGAATACATCTTTCAACTTTCTTTTGTGGATATACTATGTCATTACAAAAGGATAAATTTAAAACTGTTGAAGGTTTGACTTCTAAGCCATGAAACCAAGACCTGTCAGAATTAAGGCTGAAACTCTGGCCTAATACTGGCCTCTTAGTATAAATCCAGTCCCACAAGTAATCCTCTTAACTAGTTCCTTTTTCCATGATCATACTTGTAGTTCAAATAGAAAATTATTATAATCCTTTAAGCAGTAGAAGTACATTAAATTCAATTCTTTCAAATTTATATTGAAATTAGACAGATAGACACAGGAAAGGAGAGGCAAGAGAAACCACCTGATTATTAACTGCAGAGCCACCTCAAGTTATTTGTCATAGGTTGATTACAGTGTAAAATACTTAGAGCAGCAAATTGACAGTCTCTAGAATGAAATGGAAGTAAGTAGACTTCTTAGAGACAAAAGCCCAATATTTTTTTTCTAAGTTATGGTTAGTAACATACTTCCCCTGATTCATAAGCAAGTCTGATCAAACAATAAGTTGTTTTGATTATTTTAAGACACTTGGAGGAGAATCTTCTTCAAAAATTTTTTATAATGTGTTAATTTTTTTTTTGCATAAAAAAGGAAACTTTTTATAAAAAGTGTAAAAAAAGAAATAAGAAATCTACCATTTCTTATTATTTTCAATTTTAAAATGAGCTGGGTTTTTTTTTTCCATTTCTTTGCCCCTTTCTCCTCTTATCCCTTTAAAAGGTGAGAAAACAGAAAGTTATCTGAAAAAAACTCAAATATTTTGAATTTTTTATATATTTTACTTTAATCTTTAAATAAAATGACAAAAAAAACCCCTCAAACAATTTTATTTTTGTTAATTTCAAATAATGAAATACTTCTGCTGGTACTCTGCATGCATCTCTTTTTTACTAGTGCATTCTCCCTTTTGTCATCGGCTTCTAATAATCATCTTGCTTCCACAGAACCAATGTGACGCTGAATTAATTGAGAAGAGTGGTATTTCTACATTTTTCTTTGTGTCACTTAATATTTTTACCAAAGTTTTTGTGTTGGAATTTTTTTTCTAATTGTTTTATTATCTGACATAAATTCCTATTCATTTTTTTTTTGCTTTCTGCATATTTGAGTATAGAAATAATTCATATGGCTTCCCATTCCCTTTTTGCAAGAGTTTACTGTACTTTGCCTTGGCACAATATGCTATCTCTGTACATTAGAAAACAGCCATGTGTTCCAGAAGTAAATGAGCCATCCTTACTTTGAAACAGATGTAAGGTAATTTAATATAGAAATGACCAATAAAACCCCAAACAACACCCCACCCCCCCAACAATCCTCAGGAATAATTCAGTTTGCTAGTACAGCAAATAGAGTTTGAATCCTCTAAATCTCCTATATCATAAATATCTCCCTGACCTCTGTAGTAGTTATTGCATTCTCCCTCTTCCTGGTGTGTTTTTTTAAATTTTTCTTTTCCTCCATTTCAACAATAAACAAATACTTTTGAAAAGTCTTGTGAGGAGCTATAACAAATTTTTGAAAGTAATTTTTTTTTCTTTACTCGATAGTTTTACTTGCTCATCTTTTGTAATCTGTATGAGTAAACAGATAAATAAGATTGCGTAAAAGCAGCCCCAGTACGGTGCCTTCAAACACTGGTTTTGGTTTTGAAACCTCCTACCTACTGTAAGTTTTCCATAGGCAAAACTACACATATCTATAAATCACAAAGTAATTAATTAGGTACAAGTCACACTATTCTTCTTATATTCAATTGTTTGATGATTTTTCTTTAAAGTATCATGCGAAGATGTGACAATAGATCTTGGTATCTATGGAGCACCTTAGCTAAGCCACGCAGCTTCTCTAAAATAAATCTTTTTTTGTAGTATTATATGTAGGCATATGTTTTATTTGGAAATAATCTTAAACTGATGCTAATTATTTCAGACTGAATATTTAACACACTGAAATATCTCTGCAACCTTTTCATTTAAGCTTACTGAACAGACGTAATACTACATTGTCATACCAGGCAGAAGATTTAACTTAGTTCATAAAAGTATAGAACTGGGTTATGTTCTTTTGACAAGATAAACGTATACAATTTTGATTTTTCCTATTATTAAAATTCTATTATATTTTTGCTTTAAAAACCATGGTTTTTAAAGTAATACAGGCAACATACTCCTCAGTGTTACTAGGAAAAAGTAGAAATTTCTATTTCTCTCTAACAAATGCTTAAATACTTTCAGAATTGTAATTGGCAACCAATGGAACATTTTCAAGTATAAGAGAAAAAATGGGCTGCTACCTGACCGTCAGACTAAACATTTTAAAATAGTAATAATTTCTCATAAAGCAGTTAGGCTCAACATCTGTTCAGCTAATTCACAGTAATCACTCGTATAGAACAGCCCAGGATATTATACTCTGACTGACAGATTGCTGTTATGACTGAAATAGTAAAACATAAACTTATGACCTATTTTTAAATTCTTATTTATTTCCTTGTAGTATGGGGCAGACGTTACATAAACACAATCACAATTGCTACTTAGAGGCATTTGCTATCATTTAGAATCCCTATCCCTCCTGTACTTGAGCTTAAAATGAAATGCCAAGAGTTAGGAACTTGCTGTATGCCTAGTAACTTTCTGTTGAAATATATCACTGATGTGCTAGGCTTTCCTGCCTTTGCTAAAGAGAGCAGCAAATGAACCATATGTGAACGAAACTTTCTCAGAATAAACATGGAGATTTGCAATGTAGGAGATTTTAGTGCAGGGAGGAGAAAGCTATGAACTTAAAATTTGCATACATAGAAAATTAATAGGAAGAAAAAATCTTAAAGATTTTTTAAAGATAGATCTTTAAAGAAAAATCTTGCTCAGCCTAATACATTTTGTACTGTGCTGTATTTAGGAGTATGTGTTTACTGGTCAGAGCTCTCGTTACAAATCTAGTACCAGCAGTGTATGTCTGTCATCATCTCAATATTGCTTAAGTCCAGGGCACATAACTGGAAAAAGAGAGAGAAAGAGAGAGAGATGATTTACACTCTGCTTCAAAACTGTCTATTCTGGCCTTTAAGTGAGTGAACTTCTCCCGTGGTAGAAAGCATAATCTTTACGGTAGAAATCAGTTTCCCATTAATGTATGAAGGAGTGCTAATGATGCCTCATACATACAGGAGATCACTGTAAAAGATGAGTTTACAGAGGTAAGTTATAGGCTTTAGCAAAATGAGATTTGATCATTCAAGCATTTCAGGTGATGATCATGAGAACAGTTAATGAACTTGAAAAAAGGTGTTAACTCTCCTGAGACAATCTCCTAGTTGCTGGGAGGTAATGACACATATTTGCAGAAGCAATTGCAATAAGACATAGCAAAAGGAGAGTCAATTAAACTAATTATCAGAAGTGTTACTATATGTTGCTATATTATACATACAAAAATCTATTACTTAAATTTTAAAAAGCAAAAAAAAACCACCAACATGTAGGTTTTAGATTTTCTAGTCTGAAAAAAATAATACAGATCTCATTGTTTCCCATCCAAGAAAGCAACCTTTGCAGGAGGTTAATTATTTCTGTTAATGGAACATAGATTTCAAACTAGTTTTTGATTTTATGAACAATGCTGAATTCTCAGGCAATCCAGATTAATTGTGAAAATGTTTGTAAGGCTCTTCAAAAGTTTCACAAATTTTAATAAGGATTTAAAATATGTTTATCAGAATCCTGTTAGGCATGAAATTATCTTTTTTAAAAAATAAAAACAATGGACTCCAGAAGCATAATCTATGTAATGTTAGTTGCACAACCAAGTGCGTTGTTAAAAGTAGCAGTCCAGGCAAACCATAACACACAATACCCAAAATTTTAGTCAGTTTACATCATCATCTGTCTCATAGCACAAGTACAGTAGAAATCACTAGATGAAAAATAAAAATCCACTAAACCTGGTGTTCTTTGGATTTTCAGAAAATAAGAAAACTGGGAAGTGTTAAAAACACTACCATTGGTAGGAGCCAGCACCCTGATCCACAGTTATTTCAGTTTTATATTCGTTATAGAGCCATTCATATCAGTTATCCTTTATCTACAAATTTTGTATTACATAGTTGGAAAGGATAAAGCTATTGCACTTGCATAACATAAGTTTAAAATGGTTTCATTTTTTATAAATTGGCCATTATCCACAAATATAGTAACCTGACAAAAGTGAATACAGTATTCCAAAACCGAAATCAAATGATTCACGTATTATTTGGCAACATCACTTCCAAAACTCTTTTGGAAAGTGTTTTTGTCTAAAATAATTTTTGCTTTGTAATAATGCAGCTGAGAGGTGTATATATGCTAGTTAGAAGAGAACAATGCTTCATGAACTGGGAAGACTTTCATTCTGAAATCACCTGAGGGTACTTCAACACATTCTCATATCCTTTTGATTACTTACAGTTAATTCAGATCTAAAATAACTCTGTTCATTTGTAGTCTGTGTTTATGGAGTTAAACTGAGTAAAGAGGCTCCTCAGCAAACATTTTATTGTTCTTCAGTCACAAGCTTCCTGACTTCTATAACTATGCAGCTGATGAAAGTCTGATGTTGAAAATAGGAGTGCAAGATCTGATAATTGTAAAGCAAATTGTTCTGCAGCTTTCCTGTATACCAACACTGCCCCTGTGCCGCCCCCTTCTAAAAAAACTCCATCGCCTCCTTGCCCCCCAAAAAAAAAACAAAAAAAAAACCCACCACAACCAAAACCCAAGCCAGAAAACAACAGAGAAATCTTCACTGGAGTAAGTCCTTTACAAAGCATGCATATCATTTGTTGCAATTTAGTCCATACAGTTACAAGCTTTAACTTCCGCAAGCTATACTCAGCTTGGGGAACGAGAGGTGGTAACCGGTTCTGATGCAGATGGCATCAGAAAATACCTATAACAGAAGAATGATAACAGTTATCTACCATCACCTTCTACATGGCTGCCTCTGAGAGTTTAATTGGCAAACTGCTGCAAAAGCAAAGTCAAAACTTGAAGATGTACTCGAGAGTTTACTTGACAAGGTTAACATTGAGATAAGGAGCAAGGCAGCTGCATGCAGATGCTGAAGAGATTTTCTGCCAAAGATGAATTCTTTCAGTTCGTGTATGGAAAGGAAAATGGCTCATTTAGTCCAAGCAGCATAGCAACTAGCAATGCTATCCAAGGCTTACTTAACATACAAAGAAGCTTAAAGGAACTTGAGGGACGCGGTACCTTTTTTTTCCCATATTATCTAGAATCCAAAGGTATTGATTTCCTGCTTTTCTGGTCAAATCCTCTTTTCTTTTCCTATTATGCTGAGCTGGAGTGCCTGGCTAGCATTGGATGCTTTCAGCTGAGTTATATCTTGTCTAGAAAATACTTCTATTCTTCCCCTATTTCTAAATTTCTCACTTTTACGGGATGCCAGATTACCTAAACTAATCACAGTTTGCTCCAAAGTGAGGAGCTGCAGCATCCTCAAAATGTTGCATATTCTATTCATACACATATTCGATTACATATCAGTAACATTTCTTATAGTTGCACTCTCAGTGTGCAAGACATCTTTGCACTTGTAAGATGGTCAGTGTCTAAAGACAGAGAAGGAGAAATTAAGGGAAAAATTACCAAAAAAAAAAAAAAAGGAAAGAATGGGATTATAAAGAAGTATAAGTTTACTAGATTGGATGCCTACAAGTTTACAGAATCAAAGAAATAGATCCTTAGAGGACCTGAAATATGATCAGAGTAGGGGCCTTGCATACAAGCCACGGGATCAGATGCAACGCATAAGGAGCCATGTGAGTGAAGGCAGGGAGCGATTCTGAGAGAAACTGACAAACAGGCAGCCAAGAGTGGAAATCGTAAAACTGAAGATGAGGAATCTTTACACATGGCTGAGCAAGAATAAACTTTGCTATGAAACAAAAGTAAATAAACTGACAGGATCTATAACATTTTATGTGTGTTTTTCATAAATAATAATGTTAAGAAAAATTACCTAATTAGATAAATATTGGGGAAAATGTATGGGGAACGTAAGTGTATTTTTCTTTTTCACAGCTTTTACCTACTTGAACTGGAATGGAATAGGAAATACTGTTATTTTATTAATAGTAATATTGTTTATCTGATTTGCTAATACTTTTCTGTACTAACTTTATTTTCCTTATAAGCGTGATAAGGAAAAAAAAAGAACAATTTAAAAGAAAGCGTGCTGTTCGATAAGCATTTGCCACACTTTAAATATTTATTATGCATTTGAAAATAAATCTACAATAGGAGACTCTGCTTTGAATAATCATATGAAAATTTTAGTTATTTTTACGAGCTTGGAAAAAATTTGGATTACTGTTTGGATCTAAGTACCAAGGCTTGAAAATGCGTTTTCACACCTTCATACAATCTTATAAATTATTTGAAAGGTAAACTTCATATGTACAGACTTGGCACATACTATCATTTTGTGATTATCTTTTTTTAATATATAATTTTAATTTAAAAAGGCATTTTCTCATAGAACTATTTGACTGGACTTCCTGTCCATGTTGACAACTGCAGCACCATCAGAATAGCTTATGTATTAAATATTGTATAATCTTGTTATCTTAATTTGCCTGTACTGAAATCTAGCCAAAGGTAAGAATAAGAAGTCATTATCAGGTAATAGTACATAACAGATTTTAGGTGGTTCATGGATCCCCTTCCAAGAGCACCAGCTGAAGCCTCCTGAGGCAGCATCTGCTTCCTCATGTTTTTACAGTACCTTGCTGGAGGGTGCACAGTTTAAAGGCATATAGTAATGAATCCATTTATAACAAAAGGTATCTTATTTTCCTGTTCTAGTCTGTTAAGCTCTGTATTTCTTTCTTCAGAAATAAATTAAGCATCTGATTTGCAGAGGGCTAGTTATCTCCTATTAGCTGACTCTCTGTCACTGACAGAACAGTAAAAAAACCCTTGTATCTTACATTGAGATGCCTGAATCAAGTTATACTCAGCTGCTTGTTTTATTTGACTGATCTAAAGATAGACACCCAGCAGCCACATCACTCTTTCTAACTTGGCTGAAATAAACAATGATGAAGAACCAGCCAGTCAAGATAAAATTTATGATTTTCACACAAGATACTAGGTTCCGACAGTGTCTCACAGAAATAAATAAATAAATAAATAAATCAGTGTAAGTGCTATTTGTCATAAATGGCAAGGTTTTCATAGCAGGGGCAGAGGAGGGAGGCTGCAGGGGTGGCCTGCAAGGCCGCCCCCACACTGGACACAGCCTGTTCCAGTCTCCTCCACAACAGGCCCACCACAGGACACAGCTAATCCCATCTGCCAATTTGGTGGCTCCTTAATGAAAACATGTTTAAGAAAGATGAGAAAACATTGAGAAGGAGGGAAAAATTGAACAGGGGGACAGGAGAAGAACAAAGTGAATAAAGGAACAAAGTCAGGGTAGTAAAAGCTACTACCAGTAGAAATTGGTAACATCCCTGAAGGGACTGAGAGCCATGGACAAGCTTATGCTGGCACAGGGACACCCTGAAGGGATTGCAGCCCATGGAGAACCTATGCTGGAGCAGAAGAGATGAGTGAGAAGGAAGAAAGCAGCAGACAGAAACTGTTAATACCCTGCTCCTGCTCAACCCTCACCAAAGGAACTGCATGTAACCTGTGGCAATAACAAGGGGAGTGGGCACCAGGAGGGGGGCAGGAGAGGTGTCTGGAGTGAAGTTGAGTCTGAGAAAGGCAAAGGAAAAGTATTCTCCTAAGCATTTAGATGTTCACCTTCTTTGTTTCCCTATATTTCAATCAGTAATTAAATGTTTAGGTTATGTTAATTGGCAATAAATTAAGTTAAATTCCCCAAACAAAGTCTGTTTTGTTTGTGATAGTAAGTGATAAGTGATTTCTCTGTCTTTATTTCTTTATTTCAACCAATGAGTTTCCTTATTCCTTTTCCTTCTTTTTTTTCCTCTATCCCACGGAGGCTTACTCCTCATTAGCTGTGTGGGTACTTGGCTGCTAGCCAGGGCCAACATATGACAAATGTCAAAGAAAACCATGTATTTTGACTATCTCCTGTTTTTACCTTAGATATAAATACCTATTTTAGGGTAGAACATTTTTCTTTTAAAAGTGGAAGACAATTGAGTGCTCACTGAAATAATATACTAATAGTCTTTGCAGGAACCAAGTCTTTTAATGTATGTAGCAAATGCAGGAAAAGATTAAGAGAATATTCTGACTGAACTTTCTGCAGTCTTACTGACCTCTAAAAAAAAGCTTCAGCCTCAAATTCGGAACCTCTTTTGAGTAGAGACTGACAGTGAAAATAGGTTGCATGGTGATCTTTGTGATATAAATACTTTTCAGTCAAAAGGAGGGGTAGGTTATACAACTCAGCTTCACTGTGATTTGGGAAGAAGGGGTGTGTGAGGGAGATCAGAAAACCTGTTTTATGTAGCATAGAGAATTTCTAATTTTGTCACTTCAATATCGTGTGTGGAACATACAAGCATCAGTTAACTGATGTTGATTATACTGTGTTTGTCAGTCCCTTTTCCCAAGTAACAAGTGATAGGATGGGAAGAAATGGCCTCAAGTTGCACCAGGGGAGGTTTAGATTGGATATTAGGAAAAATTTCTTCATTGAAAGGGTTATCAAGCACTGGACCAGGCTGCCCAGGGAAGTGGTTCAGTCACCATCCCTGGAGATATTTAAAAGATGTATAGATGTGGAGCTTAGGGACATGGTATAGTGGTGGACTTGGCAGTGTTAGGTTTATGGTTGGATTTAATGATCTTAAAGGTCTTTTCCAACCTAAGTGATTTTACAATTCTATAATTCTATTTCAAAAGTGACAATTTATGTTTCATTTTTTTTCAAAGTCATTAATTGTCAATTTATATCTATCACAAAGAAATTGAAAATTATATTAATTTTTTTAAAAAAACAAATATTAAAAATGTGTGCATTTGAATGTTAGGATTATTTTCCTTGCTACTGCTTTGAATGTAACAATATTGGTTTTGCTTTGCAGGTGTTTTTTTTTCCTTCCTGGCTTTCATTTTAGAGGAAGTGTGCTGATCCTTTTTTTTTTCTGTAGCTAGATGAAAATGAAAACAAAAGTCTTTTACAGAATAATCCCCAAAGCCAGCAGTGAAAATTACTGTCACACCTTTTCCACACAGATAGCTAAAACAGATGAAATATTTGAAATTTAATGTGTTAATAGTGCTCATTTTTGACAAAGACTATGATTGAAAAAGGAATTGATTAAATAATAATGACACAAGGGACCAGAACCTGATGTAAACTCATTAGGCACTGACTGAGATTCTCTTTAGCACTTTCTAAGCAAACCCAGCTGCTTCTGGACTTCAAAATAGACATTTTCTTTGCTCAGTCTGGCAGGTAGAGCAGCTGCTCAAGGACAGTAGTTTCCCTAGGAGAAATTTGATTAAGGAAAGACATATCACTCTATATAACCAAAACATTCACTGAAGTGTGATCAACAAAGTCTGAAAAAAACCACGAAATTCTGAGCATTGTTATGTAACTTTACACTGTACATTAATCTCTTAATTATCACATTTAAAGCAAAATATAACCTCTGTCCCTTGTCCATATGGATAATTTCACTGTAAAATAAATATACATCTGTTTACACCAAGGATTTTTGTTCATTCAAGTATTAGGAGAAAAAAAAAAAAAAATCGAACTTATTGTTATCTGGATTTCTGTGGAAAGCCTAGCCTACAACATTTGATCAGTGTTGTTGAAATGACAATGGCATTCAGTGTGCTTTTTAAAGACTATTAATCTCCCTACAAACAGTGGCAACTCAAAATTCAGGCTGCACTAATAAGAGTTTAAATATGCATATTTTTAATCAGAAAAAAAAAATATTAACTCCATGACCTGAATGTCATACAATAGAAGTGAACTGTATTTACCCAGATCAGCTTTAAGGTATATGATATGTTTGAAGTTTAATTTCATTTAATTGCCTTCATGAAACACATCTGTTGATTTGAACTTTTTCTGTGAAACTGCTCCAGCTGTTTTCTGGATTCTGAACTTGACTTTTCAGAACTACTGATCTACTTTATGTTAATTCATAAAAGTAATTCAGCAAGCAAGTGCCAGGAAGTTATCCCAGTTCAGTGTTTGTTGAATGGGCTCCTTCTGCATTGGGGTTTGATGAACAGAATCCTTCTGCATTGGGGTTTGATGGGGTTTAGGAGACAATGCCATAGTAGGAAGATGTATCTACTCCATACTCACTGGAACTAGTGGATGGGAAAGTCCACTAAATTTGCAAGTTATTCTCCTCTTTCTACAGTGTACATATGTGCTGGTATTGTGTAGCTGGGGTGGGGGGGGAGCCTACAGTAGTAGCCTCTGTAAGAAGCTGCTAGAAGTTTCCCTTTCGTCTGGTGGACCTGGCCGCTGGCCAGGGTCAAGCTCATTGGTGACAGTTACAATGCCTCTGTGATTACGTATTTAAGAAGCTGAAAATAAAACAAAAGAAGAAAAGGAGTGAAGAAGCAGAAGCAGGGGCAGAGAGAGGAGGTGCAAGCTGTGTGGGCCCTGTGGCCCTCAGCCTCTGGCCTCCCACTGGGTGGCTGTCTGGGCCTGACTCAGCCTGTCCCAGCTCAGAGAAATGAAAACAGGAGATGTGAAGAGAACCTGAGAGGCATCTGCCTGAGCTTGATTGTGAAGAATTTTTTTTTGAAAGAGGAACAGCGAAGGTCAACAAAGAAAGAGGAGGAGGAGGAATAGTGTTATCCCTGGCAGAGATTCCTCTACAGCCCGTGATGCAGACCATGGTGAAGCAAACTGTCCCTGTGCACCCCACGGAGATCTGTGGAGGACCAGGTATCCGCCTGCCACCCACAGAGGACCCCATGCTGGAGCAGGTGGATGCCTGAAGGAGGCTGTGGCCCATGGAGGGCCCATGCTGGGGTAGCCTGTTCCTGAGAGCCTGCACTCCATGGAAAAATGACCCAAACTGGAGCAGTTAATGAAGGACTGTAGCCCATGGGAGGGACCCCATGCTGGAGCAGAGGAGGCATGTGAGGAGTTCTTCCCCCCAGGGAGGAAGGAGCAGCAGAAAAAAATATGCAATGAACTGACTATAACCCTTATTCCCTATTCTCCCACCTTGTGCCACTCGGAGTAGGGGGAAGCTGTTTTTTGTTCTCTTCCTCATTATCTTGCTTTGGTTTTATTAATAATAAATAAATAAATAGTTTTCCTCAAGTCAAGTCTGTTTTGCCAGTAACAGCAACTTCAATGATCTCTCCCTGCCTTTATCTCAAACCTTGAGCTTTTTGTTTTATTTTCTCTCCTCTGTTCTCTCAGAGGGTGGAGAGAGTGTGAAAAACTGCATAACTTGGTCCCAAGCAGGGCTAAACAACAACAACATGAAAGAGTTGATGAACTGGGTTATAATCATTACTCTAAGGCATCTATTATCAGTCTTTCTATTGACAAAATAAAATTTACTCATAGCTGATAATTGGGCTATGGCTATCATACTTTTCACATTCACATTTCAACTATAAACTGATTCTTGCTGAAGTTATGGAAATGAGAGCTTTGGTTTATGTCATCTTAAATATCTCTTGTCATCTTCTCAGCAAGATGTTGTGGCTTTTATGTGGGTAGTGGACTGGATATAATGATGAATATTTGAGTGTATGCTATAAATGCCAATCTGATTATTTAAGTCTTGAGATAAGCAAAGGTGAACAAATATGATACCAATCACAAGACAATTGTGATAAAGAAAAACACTGGTGGATCATCAATAACAATTTCATTTTTACCACATCACATTGGCTATATGATTATTCTTTTCATTTAAGAATACAGCAATGAGCTGCCCTTGGCTAGAACAAAGTACTATATAGCTTGTTTCTTGTCTCTGGTAGCGGCCAAATTTTAATACTTAGGAAAGACTCCAGAAATAGGGCTCTTTTTGTTATCCCAGCTTTAAGAGACATGCAGCCAAGGAACAGCCTGAGCCAACGGTGATAAACTTTGTACTTCACAGTTTTCAATAGATAACGTAATTCATTAAAATATTTTATCGTCTTTGAGTCCTTCCTAAAAAAGACAGGCAGATGTGGATAGACATGAATTAATATTTTTAAAAATATTTCTTTTTTTTTTTTCCCCTCAGATTCAAATATGACTTTCTATACTAAATATGTCAGGAAAACATCAGAAAGAAGTGTATCATTATGTATATAAAATTGTGGGTTTTGGGGTTCACAAAAATTTCATGTCAATATAAAGAGCTGTGAAAAAGTGAATATTCTGTTTTTACCAAGGCAGAAAGGTAGACACTCAGAAACTACACACCTTTTAAATGCCCAGTTTCAGTTATGAAATTCATAAGCCTGAACTAAAGATAGAGCATTTCCTGAAGAAATGACAAGACATAAATATTTAATTTTCTTCTATACCATCTACAGGCCTTATACGCTGCATTTTAATAACTTCATTCTAAATAACTAAGCACATAAGTTTCTGTACTGTGTAAGAAATTAATTTCAAATTTAAATCTAGATATGGGATGCAGAACAGACAAAAAGAGAAAGTAGGTGAGAAGGATGTTAACTTATTAATACAAAATACCCAGGAAATATCAGTATCAGAAACTCTGCCATCTACTATACTTAAGCATCTGCTTATGTGCTTATGTTCACATGAGGGCTGATAAACAAAAGCTTTTTCAGCTCCACCAGGAGCTGCTGTGTTTTCCACTGTTCTGTCTCTGACAGTAGCCAGTGATACACACTTAGGAATCAAGGGGAAGAAATGAAGCAAGTGTGAGTAAACTGAATTGGTCATACTATTCAGTACTGATTACTCACTACAATAGTGGTTGCTGATTGGCTTGTCATTACATTCATGTCATTCTTTTTCTACTTCCAGAATATGCTATGGCAAAGTATTCCACAGCTGTTAAATAACACTTTCATCTGTTTATTTTAACTGTCAGTTATGAATTGTAAAATGCAGTAGCTAACAGTACTCCATTCTTTTATGATTTTAAACACATCATTTGTCCCTTTTTTTTTTTTAGATTATACATGTAGATCATATAATCCCTTTGGAAAAGATAACCTGTTGCTCAGGAAACTATTTCAGGTACTGAGTGAGGAAGTTAAAGGCATAACTTCAGTTTCCACCTTATCTATCCAGGTTACAAATCCCATCTCTTACATTTCAAAGGATAATGCCCTGACAACTGGACTGCAGAGTACAGTGCATACTTGGTGCATACACAGCCCATACAGTAACCAAACAGCAAAGTTTCTCCCATTTAATTAAGTTCACAAGTACAGTTAGAATGTCTCAGTTCAAAATCAAATACTTAACATCCGCTGCATTCTGGACTTGACTGACTTCATATCAGAATTAACCGGGAGCTGTTGACAGTGGCTTAACTATTTATTTCATCAACGTCATACACCATTAATGGGTATAATCTTCAGCTAAAGAAAGTGTGACTGAAGGCAAGAAAGAAGGCTGTCCACTTATCTGGCCCTGGCCTTCATATCCTGCATGGAAACCTTCCAGACACTGAGCTCATTGGAATGTTCTTAGTTTTCAAAAACCTTCTATAAACAGGACAATGGAGTTAAAGAGAAAAGCTGCAGTAGAAAGGATAAGGATACGTTTACAACTGGAAACAAAGTCAAAGCATATCTCAAAATTAGTGAAAAGAAGGCAGCTTTCACAGGGACCCATGACTACACATTGTTTTAACATGTAGAGCCTCTAAACCTCTAGAAGTTACTCTCTGGAAAGCAAGACTAGATGAAAGTTTGAAGGTCATATTGAGCAAGAGGAAATTTTTTTTCAGATTTGTATTTAATCCATTTCACTCATAGATCTGAATATTTCACTATCTAAAGCATCACCTTTTTCCCATGTGTTGATCTTAGAAATCAGAAGCTTTTTGCTATATGCTTAAAGGTTGTAAGGGACATCATGACATCCAGAATCCAGTCCCAGTCAGTCACTATCTCAGCTGGATATTGCTAACAGCTAAGAAGGTTCAAAGCATGGTCCAGTCTGTTGAGGTAGGTCCTGCACTAGACTGAAGATTTCAGAGTAAATTTACTTTGGACTGTATAGGATCACTTACACAGTGTAATCCTCTTCCAAAATCTCACATTTACTCGAGGCATACTTGAGGGACAGCTCCCATCCATGACTTAGGTGGGCTTGATCTGCTCCTTGAAGAGGGTGAAGCCAAACATAATGAATTTGCACTAAAAAAAAAAACCCAAATCAGGACAAGAGATTCACCAAGCTAAATCACAGTATCACAGTTCGAGCCAAGAATGAAATGTAAACATACAAGCAATACAAATTACAAGTAAATAAAATGAGACGTATATGTACCATCAAAATGTCAAAGACACACCACATATTTAACATGAATAGGAAAAAAAGTACCCCGTTCTGCTAATCTAAAAACATCTGTAAGGGGATTACCTATGTTTATAGGCTGCACATTAATATAATAATAAGTTAGTACTTTTAACCTCAAAAGTAAAGTCTGTGGTCTGTGCAGGATTGCAAATGTATTAACGAGCGATGTCAAAATGTCTACAAAACTATTTCACAAATTATCATCTAGGATATTCTCACAGAGGATGTTAGGAACACTACAAAATCAATCTGAGATATATTTAGCAAGAGTAGAACAAATACATTCAAAATCTTTAGAAGCCTGATCTTCAGATCTTTAGAACACTTTATTTCTTCCCTGTGGCCTTTGTCATTGAGATTCATATTGTTCACTTAACATTTGAATAAAAAAAAGTCTCTGTGGAAAAGAGTATGTAAAATCTGTTCTCAGAGATAGTTTTGCTGCTCTTGCTAAATAACATCACATTTTCATAACATCACATTTATGAAAAAAATAATTTTTCTGATAATAGGACAACAGAGAAGGGGTTGGGAATGGGGTAAAATGAGAATGCCCCCCCCTCCCCCCCGAGGGATAAAAATTAAAACCAATATTTGTTATTATTCTAATTTTTAGTATATCTTAAAATAATAATACTTTTCACTATTATAAAAAGAAATAAAAATACTTTAAAAAGTAAAAATCTTCATTAACTTGTTTCCTGTGGTTTATTTTTTTTTTAACAAGTAATTCAACCTACGCTTCCTGAAGAACTGTCACTCACAGATTGTGCCAGTTAACAGACTGTCACATTGAACACGATATGCAGCTCAGCAAAATTGGCACTGCTCCCTAATTAGCAGGTTGTTTTTTTAAAGCTCTTTCAATTATATAATAACCTCAGAGTCAATAATATAAAAGCAGCAGCTTTTGTCATATGGAGGAGAACTTTTATCATCTCCTAAATTAAGTAATAAGTAACAAGCTCTTGCATCTTAAAATCTTCAAAAGGCAAGTAACTGGATTAACTGTTCTTACAGTGAGATTAGTGTGGATCAGGTCATAAAAGTGACAAATGGGCTCTCTTGTAACATTTATGTGAACATTCTCATGGATAATCTATCTCAAGTGCAAAAAGAGTAGCTAGCATAATTTAGTTACTGTATATTTGGGAGATATTCTGTAGTGAAACCTGAAAAATTCCTTGTGACTGCACTCATTTTTCAAGATATCATATTTAATCAAGAATTACATTTAACTAATTCTATTTATGTGAAATTGAGATTAGGAAAGAAAGTACTGTATGGGACATGGTATTTCAATTCATGTTAACAAAAGTAGCCCAATTCAAAGAATAAAAATGCACATATATATCAGAAGTAATTTTTAGAGCTAATTCACATACATCATCTCTAACATTCTCAAACGTTAAGTGCTCACTCCACTTCTGAGTGTAGTGCTAATTTCTATAACGTTGCTTTTCTGAGAAGAGTTGTAATGCACTGGTGATTTTTTCTTAAACTGTAGAGATGTGATGCAAAGTATGTAATGCAGAGCCACATGGAATTACTCTGAAGTTGGAGAATGAGGGCTGCAGCTGTAAGGTGTTTTACTGCAGATTGAGAAATAGTAGTATTCAAAGGAAAACCACCAGGCTGAAAAGCAAATTCTTGTCCTAGGGATTCACTAATAAGAACAAAAAGGTAACGAAGTATTAATAACATTTGTCTAACCCAAGGACTTGGAAAGTATCACTAATAAAGAGAATCAGAACAGGAAGAACTGAAGTCTGTGAAATGGAAACAAAGTATAATAGTACAAAGTATAAGATTGCTAGGAGTAAGTCTGTATGCATGGAGATTCTGAGTTGGAAAGGGCAAAGGAGGACAAAATCCTGTCTGCGTTAATTCATCAACTAGCAGTCTAAAGGAGACATGAAAAAAAAATCATTGAGTTTTGTAGGGCTATCAGGCCATGTACTTGCAATAAACCAATGTGCAAAACACAGGTGAGGCTTAATCTGGAATATTGGGAAGAATAGCTATGACCTAATTTTAGCCTCCTAATTGAAATACCTTCATTACAAGAAAGTCTACCTATGCAATTAATAGAAAGGAATAAACTTCAGAGTGTATGAACAATATTTTGAATTATCATTCTGAATAGCCTGCTTTACAGTTTTTTTTTTCAAATAAACTATATTAGATTCTTCAGACAAGTAATATGGGGATTTTGTTGTTTATAGTATGAGTTGTTTTTAATAGATTTATTCAGAGGTAGAAAAGGAGTGATCACTAAATTAGCCTAATTTAGACAAAAATACTAACCCACATTTATTTACTTAATGTAATGAAATGAAGGCTATATAGAGATGTAGTTTCTCATAAATACACCTCCAACCTAAAGTGTAATATTGGCACAAGAACAAATTAATATAAATGCACCAGAAAAATTTAGGAGGAAAACCAGATATTTCTAATCCTCAGACTACCAATGTTGTGGAGTAGTAAATCAGTAGAGTAAGTGGGTCAAAAATGTCTTGCTAATTTTATTAAAAAGGTGAATCAATTTACAATATGGTTGCTTACATTATCAGGGGACTGGATTCAGTGATATATAGAAACATTCAAGTCCTTCTGGAATAAGTCCTTCCGGAGTAAGGCACACTTAATCTGTAAGACTCAAAAGAGTTTTCACATTTATTTTATTAAGAACTGAGGGGATTTCCCATTTCCAGAATTTCAAGATAAATGAATTTGCACAAGGCTGATTTCTTTCCTAGTGATATGCATAAACTTCCATGATACCCTTTGTCATTCCAAGGAGGTGAAATGGAAGTACTTCCTTTCAGCTAATAAATGGTTCAGATGTGTAAAAATAGTCTTAGGAATTGGGATCACTGAATCCTCTTCCTTCGAACAATAATCGTGAAAATCTTCATGGTTACTAAATGTTTTTAATTTACCTTTAGCGCTATTGGAAGTCAATCACTACTACTTGTTGACAGAAATAACCTCATTCTTTCAGTCAAAACACAGATATATACGAAGAAACAGCTCAGCATGCCATCTTACTGTTGTTACAATATCATAAATCTCTCATTTTCTCATTCTGAGAAGAGAGCCCTGAAGGTATACTTTTAAAGAAAGACTTATTTTACATTGACTACTCTAGAAAGTGTTTGCTTAGGAGAGTCTAGAAGAAATCAAAGTGAAATAAAAGACTGACAAGGTATAGATCCCATAATAGTGTAGTTATGCATAATTTTAAAATTATAAAATATATAAAATAAAACGTAAAATAATATTGTCGCTCTGTTTCCCCATATTATCAACATTCATCAAAGTCACATTAAATAGGCATGAGGTAAACTATACCAATATTAGTATTACTGCAGTCATGATAGTTGAAGGGTGCTATACAATAAAAATTTCTAGGAAATGAAAACATAATTTTGTTACTGACTTGTCTAACCTTTCTCTTTAAGCTAGGTATAAATCTTTACATAGCTGAAAATGACACATCTTGGAAAATTACAAAAAATAAAAGTGAGAATCGTTTTCAGACACTACAACATCAGACAGAGTGGGTATACAGCTCAGTCCTGCTGCATCAAAGCTGTACCAGCCTCTGTTGCTCCCATTAATTTGCTGTTTTCCACAACTAAGTACTCAGACAGTCTAACACTCCCCTGCCAAAACAAGCTTCACTACTGATTGCATGTCACCCCAGCACAGGAGCTGTGCTTGAGAACTGTGTGCAGCTCAGTAGCCCAATATTATTTGGCCTCTAAGCTTATATATAGCTTATAAGCTATATGAGTTATTTTGTGTGTGTGTGTATGTGTTCATGTGTTTGTTAAGGGTACCAACCTTGAGCCACTGTTCTGCTATACACGTAATTCTTAAATAACCACTGAACTAGAAAATAAGGTAGAGGTTTGAATGGCTCTCTATTTTACCTGGTCCAGTAAAAGTTTAAGTTTCTATATGCAATTAAACTCACCAGACTTTACGCCCCAGATAATCTAAAACAAGTGTTGTCTGGGTTTAGCCCTACTCAACAGCTAAAAAACCACAGTTTCTCACTCCCTCCTCACCCTCCACTGGAACAGGGATGAAAATTGGTAAATGAAAAAAAAAGGCAAAACTCATGGGTTGAAATTTAAAAAAAAGTTTAAGAGAACAACAGAGAAAAAGAAAACAAAGATGGATAGCAAACAAAGACATCCCCCAACAACAGAAAATACTTAAGCACACAATCTACAGTACCATAGCTCATGGTGGATCATAATGCTCAGCTGCCTGCAAAGTAGCAGGAACCTCCCCTTATCACCCTCCTCACTTATATACTGAGAATGATATATGATATTGAAAGGCCCTTTGGCCAATTTGGGGAAAGTATTCCAGCTGTTGGCTACTTAATAAACTATCCCAGATGTGTCCCCCAGCCACAGGTGCCACCACCTCCAGTTCCTCTCCCAGCTCAGGTGAAAATTAACTCTATCCTAGCCAGAACCAGCACAGGTGTATAAAATACTCCTGGAAAGCAAGGTGACTTTAAAATCACAGACAAAAAATAAAATTTAAAAATATAGGCATCCTACTTTCTGGATGAGTGTTTAAATGCATATAACTGAACGGCAGAGAGACCACTGATAGGTTTCTGAATCTAGTCTCAATTTTCCTTTGTTTTTCTTGTGCAAAATAAAATTTCTTAGATTGAGTAGAATATATCCTTTAGAACAAAAGATTTTTAAACATTTTAATTTCTCTTAAAAAAAAAAAAAAACAAATACTGTTTCTGCTCAATCCAGTTTCATTTGAAAGGATCAATTGCATTTGCGGCTTCAACCTTTACTCAGCTTCCATTCCTTCTTTGTAATTCCTTTGGGAAAATAAGGGATTGTATCTGTCTGAGATTCTATAAGTAAGAAGCACTCAAACAAGTAAATTTTTTTTTTTGTTATTTTTGGAAGATTTTAATGTACCATAATGGAAGCAGCAGTCATATTGATTCTTATTACTAAATGTACTGCTTTCCTCCATCATTATTTCTTACAAGGCATGAATTTAATTCTGTATTTCTAAGCATACCATTTGGGCCTGTCCTATTATCATTTGTCAAAGTCTTGACTTTCAAGTAATACGTACAATTTTTCAAACTATATGATTCAGTTAAGAAGAACAAGCACTCTTCATTAGATTGATTACACTGTTACTGGGCATATTCTTTCATCAGTAACATGCTGTTAATGATCCTATGCCAAAGATTACCAACCTGTACACAAACTACAGAGTGTTGCAACCTATTTTTCTAATATTTATATTGGACAAATTTTTTTATTCACCAGTATTTTGGACTTAGTATCTCTCACTGGTCAATTCACCTGGCTTTTAATTCACTAGCCTTTCTTTCCTGAGTTCCACTTTAAAATGTAACTGGAACTCTCTTATGGACTGAGTCTATGTTAATTACCATCCTCTTGAGTCACTTTGATTTCAACTGAATTTAGCGTGCTGACTTCGGTAAGAAGTAGTTTAGGAAAATGCACATGGACAAGGAGAT
The DNA here is from genome assembly GCF_036417535.1 of Chlamydotis macqueenii. Taxonomy (NCBI): domain Eukaryota; kingdom Metazoa; phylum Chordata; class Aves; order Otidiformes; family Otididae; genus Chlamydotis; species Chlamydotis macqueenii. The sequence continues at coordinate 29,741,542 of NC_141558.1, forward strand.
TACTGTTTAGTCTCCTGCTCTGTTGTAGATGACCAGAGAATCACTTGTCTGTTCTTCTGGCAAATGACCTCCAGCTTTTAATGGGAGCTGTGTTAACAAATCCATTATAGATGATAAAGTATCTGCATACTATGGTAAGGCAGAGGTTAGTCAAAGAACAATCATGGAACTCACCATTTCATAAATATATGAAATAACCACAGGCTACCATTCCTTATTTAATGGTTCGCATCTATATTTTCTTTTCCATGACAATTTAATTTTCGATTTCCTTACATACTCTTTGTCAGATGTCTACTTTTTCACAAAGGTTTGAATTTACTTTCCAATTTTTTATTTTGCTGTAGTCAAATTTTTACACTAATTGTGTCCACTGCACCATTATAAACTTCTATTTTCCTCCACAGTTTATACAGCTATTATTTAATTTCAGCCCATTTTCTCGTTTCAGCTTTCTTTCTTTTTTTTTTTTTTTCTTCCCTGCAGACTGTTTGTCTAAAGCCTGCTAAATTTATGACAATTTCTTCCTTCATATCAGAAGACAGTGAAGCACTACTAAGCTTGATATATCTGGAATGAGTGAAAAGTTGTTTGTCTCTTTCGTGATTATTGACATGAGTAGTCAGACTCCTGATGGTTACTCAGGATATACATAGAGGCAAAATTGAGAAATAGATAAAGGCAAGATATGCTGATTTCTTTCAAATTAAACTACAGTAGAGTTAGGAAGATAAACAAGAATAATGAAATTTTATTGAAAAGTACTTGAACGGTGCTTCAGCCAGCAGATGGCAAGTGATATTCAGTGAAGAAAGACAATAAGGCTGAAGATCTCACCTGTACTATGCAAATACTCTATGAATTGAAGATCCAGATAAATGTTTTTCCTCACCTATCCAATTATAGAGTATACTTTGCTTTTGCTACTGTAGGAAAGAAAAAGACAATATCTTATGTACCCTAGGAATCTCAAGGATAAGATATTGAAGATGTAAAATGATTCCTTTGTAGTGAACATGAAGGGTCTTTGTTTCATTTTTACTGGATGTTCCAGTCTGGGATGGATTCGTTTGCTTATGTTTTGGAGTATTAATCTCTATTATTTGCCTGAGTATGTTGAGAGAGATGTAATGTGAAAAGGGAAAAGCATCAACAACTACTGAAAACAAATGCAAAATATTGCCTATAGAACTTTACCACTTCTCCAAGGAATTATCAAAGACAGAAAGCATAGCTGCAGCATGAAGTAAATGCTGCACTAAAGTGACAAGTGGCCAGAAGTGAGGTCAGAAATAATGTGGAAAAAATCAGGAACAAAAGCCTTTTTACTTTTTCCATCCAATTAATTCTGTTGAATTTAATGTTAGTATTAGGGGACAGCTTTTGACCCTAACAATATAAATGACTTTAAAAATACAAAATGTTTGATAACAATGTAGTTCTAACTCTTGGTGCATTTGTTATGTCATCTAAAATCACTTTTCAGGGAAGGAAAATGTCTTAAAAGGCAAAAGTCAAAGTTTCTTCAGAAACTAACAGCAGCTTCTACTCTGTATGTGGTCAAGTACATGTTGATTTATGCATAGATCACCCAAAAAACTTAAGACAAAATTTCACAAAAAAAAATCCAAATAATATTAGTCGAACATCTGAAGAAGGCATTTAGATGAAAGTATGTAATATTTTCATTAGTTTAGGTGAACATGAAAGTATTCAGCTGGCTTTCCCCCACATTTGTCAACAATACTAATTAATAGTTAGGGGTGTAATTTTCTCTTGACACTCTCTGTAGGATGTTTGATAGCCCCCACTCTTTCTTAAAATATGCAGTTAATCTTGGCTTTCTAAACATGCTTACTAATAGAATGAATGTTAAAAGTGCATAAATAATTCACAATAAAATTATATGATAAGTTAGCAGAATAGAACTAGAGCAAGAGAAGATCGAAATAAGAAAATATGCAAAATTGATTCTTCTGCATCTTTGAAATATCCTGCAATTTTTTCCTTTGTCAACAGTAAAACATAAATTCTGACATGCATATAACAATAAACTGCATGGAGTAGAGTTAGAAGACTAATTCTATAGAGACTTGATGTTAATTGGCTTAACAATCCTGCCAAAGCAATTAAATCAGCAGTGGGTGATTTGAGGATGATGTAGATCATTGATGCCCCATCAAACTTAACAAAATTACAGACATATTTTGCCTGAGTGGATCCTGAATGAACCACCCACATAGGATGAAGATTTCAGAAAGCCTCTGTTCAAAAGATTTCAATGATGTGAGTCAAAAGAGTGTTAAATTTTGTACACTTTTTGGCTTCTGGCATTAGACGTAGGATGAAAACTTGAAAACTTTCACTTTAAAATACAATTTTGAAAAAGGAAGAAAATAAGTGCTGCTTTTTATGAACATTTTTTATTTAAGAAGCACGTTATATTTGCTCGATTTTAAATATTGGTGCTTCTAGATAACTAATAAACCAAGAGCAAGATTTTATCATTCATGTTTTTGAAGCATGGTTTAGGTTGAGAATCACAGAACCATAGAATCATTTGAGTTGGAAGGTACCTTTAAAGATCATCTAGTCCAACACCCCTGCAGGGAGCAGGGACATCTTCAACTACATCAGGTTGCTCAGAGCCTCATCCAACCTGGCAGTTTCTGGGTATGTTTCCAGGGATGTTTCCAGGGATGGGGCATCAAACACCTCTCTGGGCAACCTGTTCCAGTGTTTCACCACTCTCATTGTAAAAAAAAAAAAATTGTCCTGATGTCTAATCTGAATCTGCCTCCCTCTATTTTAAAAGCATTACTCCTCGTCCTATCACAACAGGCTCTGCTGAAGAGTTTCCCCCTGTCTTTCTTGTAGGCCCCCTTCAGGTACTGGAAGACTGCTATAAGGTCTCCCCCGAGCCTTTTCTTCTCCAGGCTGAATAGCCCCAACTCTCTCAGCCTGTCCTCGTAGGAGAGATGCTCCAGCCCTCTAATCATCTTTATGGCCCTCCTCTCAACTCTCTCTGAAAGATCTATGTTCTTCTTATGTTGGGGGCTTCAGAACTGGACACAGTACTCCAGGTGGGGTCTCATGAGAGTGGAGTAGAGGAGTAGAATCCTCTCCCTCAACCTGTTGGCTGCGCTCCTTTTGTTGCAGCCTAGGATGCAGTTGGCTTTCTGGGCTGCAAGCACACACTGCTGGCTCATGTTGAGCTCCTCATCCACCGTCGCTCCCATGTCCTTCTCCTCAAGGCTGCTCTCGATCCACTCTCCATGCAGCCTGTATTTGTGCTAGGGATTGCCCTGACCCATGTGCAGGACCTTGCACTTGGCCTGGTTGAACTTCATGAGGTTTGCATGGACCCACCTCTCCAGCCTGTCAAGGTCCCCGTAGATGGCAGCCCTTCCCTGTAGCGTGTCAACCACACCACACAGCTTGGTGTCATTAGTGAGCTTGTTGAAGGTACACTCTGTCCCATTTTTCATGTCATCGACAAAGATGTTAAACAGTTAAAAAAGTAAACAAAACCAAACCAAATAGTTGTATAAACCTAAAAAAAAAGTCTGTAATTCTACTCTCGATGCTTTCTGTGACAGATGATTTAGTCACAGAAAAAAATTACAGAAAAATAAAACCAAAAAACCTATGCACAAGTCAGAAACATACAAAGTGAAATATGAAAATGAATGATCTTCAAACAAGCAACAAAATTTATCAGAGGCTTCAGTATAGCAATATGATATAAAGGATTGGTTTATAATACTGTTCAGCATGGTAAACTCAGAAATTCCTGTTAAGATCGAGAATTCAAACCACTATCCAACTTCCACCAAATGGAACAGTTGACTAAGACCACAGTTTTGTGATTTAAATTAGAAGGTCTGAAGTTTCATGGAGGTGCAAATACTTAGAACTTTGTATTTCTGTGTGTGTTTTGAGTTTATCCATACATTCCATGTTGTGTAAGGAGGACTGAAATGCAGATATGATAAAAAGCGAATAGTAAACAAATGCAGGCAGTCAAGAGTGATGAGATTAACAGTGATATTGAATTGTTGCATGAAGTCTGCATAGGGCACTTGCAAGAATTAAACAAATTAATGTGAAATTAAGAATTAATTAATAGTGAATTAACAAAATGCTAATTATTACAAAAATTACATAAGTAAAACACTGTAAAATCTTGCCAAACTGAAACAATAGAAAGAAGAGGTAGAAAAATAAATAAATAAAATGACAGGTTTTTATATTTTTTCAAATATTAACGATTTTTTTCTCTGTGAACAAATGGACTAAAATACATATGTAGAAAGAAGAGATTCTCTGAAATAACTTGTTTCTTATCACTGAAGTCTTAAAGGAAAAACAAAAAAAAAAAACCCCAAACCCATAAAAACTCCAATACAGTCTCAAAAGCCAGCAACAATTGGCTTGTATTACCTCCATTCTACAGTTTAATGGATTTTTTTTTTGCACGTCTGTCTTAGAAGCTATCCCCATGCTCTTAGAAAGAGATCATACCTGAGTTCTCAATACATAAACATACACTTGATTGTTTCTCATAATAATATGCCTTAATGTTGCATTTTGTTTCAAGTTTTCCTACTGTTAATGTATCTTACTGGCATGCAAGGATGCCTTGCTGCTCATTTCTCATTCTTCCTCAGTTTCTTGCCAGACAGTCACAGGCTTTGTGCTAGAAAGACCCTTGAGTCTCTCTTCCCACATATGAGAAGGAAGTGTCATTTATTTGGGTTGTTTCTTTTTTTTTTTTTGACTTAAGAGTCCCCTTAGTCATTTATAGGAATGTTGTATGTCTGCTGGAAAGGGAAAGATAAATGTGAATTTTGTGAGAAAACTTTCTCTAAACCTTTTCATGTAGTTAAAGCAAATGAAAAATTGCATGTGTAGCATTGTCTGTCTAGCTCCCTTGCATGCATGTATGTATGTATATAAACATAGAATCATAGAATCATAGAATCATAGAATGGTTAGTGTTGGAAGGGACCTTCAAAGGTCATCTAATCCAACCCCCCTGCAAGGAGCAGGGACATCCCCAACTAGATCAGGTTGCTCAGAGCCTCATCCAACCTGGCCTTGAATGTTTCCAGGGATGGGGCATCCACCACCTCTCTAGGCAACCTGTTCCAGTGTTCTACAACCCTCATTGTGAAAAAATTTTTCCTAATATCCAATCTAAATCTACCCCCCTCTATTTTAAAACCATTACTCCTTGTCCTATCGCAACAGGCCCTACTAAACAGCCTCTCCCCATCTTTCTTGTAGGTCCCCTTGAGGTACTGGAAGACCTCTATCAGGTCTCCCCAGAGCCTTCTCTTCTCCAGGCTGAACAGCCCCAACTCTCTCAGCCTGTCCTCATACGAGAGGTTCTCCAGCCCTTTTATCATCTTTGTGGCCCTCCATATATTACACACATACAAGATATGTGAATATCTTATTTTTACGAATTGTGAGACTGGGAAAAAGGGAAGGCCCACTTAGGTAACTGTCAGAAAAATGTCCTGTTTAAAAAAAACTTACAAATTTTTTAGATATATTGCATTTGTTCTGCTGGTAATACACAAGTGTTGATGCAATGCTTGGAACCATAATTATTGCATGCTGGTTGAAACTACTTTTTTTTTTTTTGTGAGTATAGCTTATTTAAATGTTTATTTTATCAAAACAATATCTGTAGAGTGTCTTCAGTAAACTATTTTCTTTCCTCAGAGTTTACAGTGGTATCAGAGTATCTTTTTTGGTTAACATATTTTAAATATGCAATTAGTATTATAAGTTTTTGACTGTGTCTAGATGCGTGCTGTGAAATAATTGATTCCAGCTTCAGACACTTTATCAACACATTTAAAAATCCTAACACTTCTTACATGAGCAATTTAACTCCTCCTGCATACTTAAAAGTAACCCAATCTATTCACCATTTTAGAAAGGATGGTTCAGTGAAGAAACTATTAGCTAGGCAGGACCATTATTATCTTCCAAAGTTCTACCATTTTACCAAATTAGCAGTATAAATAATCAAGTGAAATCAGACATCGGTCGATATGACAAATAAAGTATCTTTTGACTTTTCATTAACTATTACATATATGCAAGAGCTTAATTTTTCCTCTTTCAGCTTCCTTATTGACAGTGGACTTCTGACATCTGCATCTCCAGGCTGTGCATCACATCTGAACTCCTTTAATTCCGAAATGTATACTGTGACAGAAACAAAAATGACCAAAAAGAAGTGTCTATTTTCATGTTGTCTGATTTTTTTGAGCAATAGAATCAATTGTACTGTAAATCACTAAGGTTACACATATTTTAAGACATAAAAAGACTCTCACTAGAAACCTAATGAGTTGAAATATTTTTCATTTTAAAATAGTTAAAAAGTATATATATTGCAAAGATCCTAGAGACTCTTCTACATCTTAGAGTTTTCTTTTTTTTTTCTTAGATGGATGAAACAAAGCTCACGGACCTTTGATGCAAATGTCATTTACATATTACTACTTTGTACTTTGAATCTCTTTCTGGATGTGATTAACCACCTACTTAGCATAATAATTTTTCTTTCTTTTGCAGCCAACATGGTACATAAGGATAAAGAAGTGGGTAGTATTTTCATGTATTCACTGTTAATCTGTGCTGCTTAATCTAGCATCTTATCTGTGCCTAAAGACTAGGAGTGTAGTGGTTACAAAAACTGGACTCTGACAAAATAACATATTTTCTTTAACTTTTTTTTTTTTAAAAAAAAGAAGTGTATCCCTCTTCCATGGTTCTAAAAGTTAATCCATTTTCATAGAGTTTGTATTGAGTGACCAAAGTGAAATCAAAGGAGCATAGTGAAAAACTCAGTTCCAAGTAAGTAAGTTGCAATAATAAAACTCCTTCTGGCTAACTGAAAAAGGAGAATTCACCACTTCACTGCCCTACAGACTGAAGACGAAAGACTCGTCACATCAGGAGAGATGTTGAAGCTGAGTAAGGCAGCTGTACCTGCTCCCTGTGTAACAACTGGTACAACTAAGAAAAGGCTACAGGTAGTACTAATAGGCGACTCTTCCGAGAGATACAGAGGCACCCATTTGGTGACCTGACACACTCTAGACAGATATGCTGCTTATCAGGGGCACATATTAGGGATGTCACTGAGAGACTACCAAGCCTCATACAGTCCAGTGACTATTCTCCACTGCTGCTGTTTCATGTGGGCACCAGTGATATAGCAAGGAGCAGTCTGAGGGGTATCAAGAAGGATTACAGAGCCCTGGGAGTGGCAGTAAAGGACTTTGAAGTTCAGTTAGTTTTTTCATCAGTCTCCCCAGTCAAAGGGAAGGAGTTTGAAAGGGCCAGTTGAATCTGGGGAATTAACAAATCCTTACAGAATTGGTGCCACAGTGTGAGAGACAGAATTATGGGACTTTTGTCTCAAAGCTTGCTTGTAGACGAGCATGTGAGTGCCTTGTGGACAACAGGCAGAGGCTGAAGAATGGCACAGGACAGCTCTGTGCAGGTGTTGTTTCCTTGGGGGAGCAGGCTATAAAAGGCCACCTAGACAGACCTCGGTTTCCTGGGGTGGAGGGGAAGGGGAGAGAATTGCCCACCGTCGATTTCAGGAACACAGACCTCTGGGACACCGAGGATCCATGCTGGTGACTTTTTGCTCTTCTCTATCCCGAACTCTTGCTTAATTCCTCATCCTATTTTCTGATCTTTCCTATTGCTAGTTACCCTTTCAGGCATTGTTGAATAAATGGGTGAGAGTATGACATCTGACCTCATTTGTGTCTTGATCTCTGTGATCAAACCTGCAGTGAGAGGTTGGTATAGCCGCCCCTAGCGTCTCAGACTTGTCTGGGGTTGATTAGAAAGCAAAGGGGCCTTCCTCTCATCCAAATTGGATGATAACACACAGCTAAAGATTCAGAAGCTTACAACATGGGACTCACTTCGAGAAACCTGGTCTACTGAGGACTGATGGGGCCCATCTATCAGAGAAGAGGAAGACCATCTTCAGTCTTAGGCTTGCCAAGATGGTGAAGGGGGCTGTAAACTAAAGTTGCCAGGGGAAAGGAATCTCAATCCATCCCACTCCTACTAGTTTTATGCTAATGCCAGCAACAAATCCCCAGAGCCTGGAGAAGGATCACAAGTCAGCAGGAGAGCACCTGAAGAGCAGTACAAAGGAATGCCAGCAAGTCAGCTTCCTCGAGGGCCCAACTTAAATGCCTTTATGCAAAACCATGTAGAATGGGGAACAAACAAGAGGAGTTAGAGACATGCACAGGGCTGCAGGGCTATGATCTTATTGGCACCATGGACACATGGTGGGATGGCTCCTGTGACTGAAGTGTTGGAATGGAAGAACGCAGACTCTTTAGGAAGGACAGGCAGGGAAGATGAAGAGTAGGTGTTGCCCTCTATGTCAATAACCAGCTAGAGTGCATGGAGCTCTGCCTAGAGACAGATGAGGAGCCAACCAAGAGTTTATGGGTCAGGATTAAAGGGAGTGCAGGGACAGGTGACATTATAATGGGGATCTACTAGAGGCCACCTGACAAGGAAGACCAGGCATATGAGGTCCTCTATAGACAACTGGAGCAGGCTCACAGTCACAAGCCCTGGTCCTCATGGGGAACTTCAGCCACCTCAATATGTGTTGGAAGGACAGCACATCAGACCATAAGAAATCCAGGAGGTTCCTGAAATGCATCAATAATAACTTGCTTCTCCAAGTGATAGAGGAGCCAATGAGAAGAGGTACTATGCTGGACCTTGTTCTCACCAACAAGGAGGGGCTGGTGGGGAATGTGGAGCTCAAGGGCAGCCTTGACCGCAGTGACCATGAAATGGTGGAGTTCAAGATCCTTAGGGCAGCAACGAGGGCATACATCAAGCTCCCTACCCTGCACATCAGGAGAGCAGATTGTGGCCTCTTCAGGGGTCTATTTGGCAGAGTACCATAGGATAAAGCCCTGGAAGGAAGAAGGGTCCAAGAAGGCTGGTTAATGTTCAAGGATCACCTCCTCCAAGCTCAAGAGTGATGCATCCCAACAAAGAGGAAGTCAGAGAAAAACACCAGGAGGCCTGCATGGATGAAGAAGAAGCTCCTGAACAAACTCAAATACAAAAAGGATGCCTACAGAGGGTGCCAGCAAGGACAGGTAGCCTGGGAGGAGTACAGAGAAATTGTGCATGCAGCCAGGGATCAGGTTAGGAAAGCTATAGCCCTGACAGAATTAAATCTAGTATGAGATGTCAAGGGCATAAAGAAAAGCTCCTAGAAGTACGCCTGGGATAAAAAGACTAAGGAAACTATAGATCCTCTTCAGAGACCTGTTTATCTGGGGCATGGTGAAGGCTGAGGTACTCAACGAATTTTTGCCTCAGTCTTCCCAGGCAAGGGCTCCAGCCATGCTGCCCAAGCTGCAGAAGGCAAAAGCAGGGACTGGCAGAATAAAGAACTGCCCACTGTACAATATGATCAGGTTCAAGACCATCTAAGGAGGTGCAGAAGTCCATGGGACCTGATGAGATGTGTTTATGGGTCAAAGGGAATTGGCAGATGAAGTTGCTAAGTCACCATCCATCATATTTGAGAAGTCATGGCAGTCTGATGAGGTTTCCACTGACTGGAAACTGTCCCTTCCAGAGAGTGATTCTGGTAGACTGTCCAATAGATTAGTGAGGCTTGTGTAGAAGTTAAATGAATTTGTAATTATTATTCTTTTACAAAGTTCTGGAAGCATTTGATAGAGAATATTTTATCTATTTTTAGGATAAAACCAATCTTATTCATGAAGATACTGCTTTATACTTGATCCTATGATGTAAATGAACCTTACTCAATGCAACTATCAGGAAAGCAAATAGAAGTATTTCAGATGTATTATTGGTAAGGAAACAATCCAAAAATAAGCACAAGAATTGTTCTTGATTTTACTGGAGCATATAATTTTTGTAGTACTACTAATGCTGTCCAGGGCTCTTTGCAAATAGTCCCATTACAGCTGAGAGGTAATAACAGTGAAAGATTTTGCTTCAAACATTATATCCTTTAAGAATTACCATTGTCCCAACTTCAGGTTGGAATTTTGTCCCTTTTATAGACCCAAAAGTAGGAATCAAATTGTTGTGCAAAAATCAAGAATATTTAAATTTCCTGAATCCATTTTTTTTTATTATTCCAAGATTTATAGTTCATTTTATTATGATGATTTTAACTGATTTTGCCAAACTTTGGAATCCAAGAGAGATACAAGCCATTTAGGTTATTTTTGGCATTTTCACTTTGTGTAACACCACAGTTTAAAGCCTTGTGGCCATCCCACAGTTCTCCAGAGGAAGTCCAATTCTTATTTGTCACAGATTGTCTACACAAGAAAAGGCTCACTATTAAAATGATGAAGGGAAAGAATCATAGAATCATTGGTTAGGGCTGGAAGGGATCTTCAGAGGTTATCTAGTCCAATCCCCCTGCAAGGAGTAGGGACATCCCCGACTACATCAGGTTGCTCAGAGCCTCGTTCAACCTGGCCTTGAATGTTTCCAGGGATGGGGCATCCGCCACCTCTCTGGGCAACCTGTTCCAGTGTTCTAGCACCCTCATTGTAAAAACTTTTTTTTTCCTAATATATAATCTAAATCTACCTCCCTCTATTTTGAAACCATTACCCCTAGTCCTGTCACAAGAGGCTCTAATGAAGAGTTTCTCCTCATCTTTCTTGTAGGCCCCCTTGAGGCAGTGGAAGACCTCTATAAGGTCTTCCCGGAGCCTGCTCTTCTCCAGGCAGAGTATAATTGTCACTCACAGTCTTATACCATATAATTCCCCTCATTGTATTTTTAGAAAAGATGCATACGCAGGAATCTCTTGATTTAGTCCAACAGAATTTAATCAAATGAATAATTTCACCACCTAAAAAATAACTTTTATATTTTCCTTAAAATTTTTGCACAATATCTCATTTAGATTCATGCTGTGACTTACTGTTCCTACAAAAAATATTCCTAGATCAAAAAGAAACTTTTGTACAGTGATCTTAGTCACTTAGATTTTCTTTTATTATCTTATGGTGTCTTTTAGTCTTGTCATCTTTTTTACTTGAATCATATATAACAACTGTCTTCCTTGCACACCTTTTAATATATTTTAAATCTTTTTACCATGGTAGAAGATACAGCAGTTTATTAGTTACCATTATTTTATTATTATGTCCTAAATTTTACTATATGATTTCAGTGCATACACTTTATGTAGGTAATAATGAGAGAGGTTAAATTCCAGAATATGGTCATACGTATCTTAACATTTATTTCTAATTGTTTCATTCCATTGGAGACATGCAATTACAGAAATATTCATTTACAACAAAGGAGATACTTTATAACGTCTTTGATTGTGGTTGATTGTTTTGAATCAATACATCACTGTCAGCTCTCCAAATGTTTATAGTTCTTAGCTGCCGGTTCTCTTGCCAGCAAACCAACCCAGGACGCACTGGAGCCCTGCCCTGGGGAAAGCAGGGCATCACACTGATACCGTCAAGCTAAGCCTTCAATTTAATGCTGCGCAACGCAGGATTAAATACCCGTACACCTGCTACGCACGGGAATGCACCTGCCCCTGAGCCCATGGACTTATCCGTGCCCACCACGTACATGGACGCACCTGCCCCCTGCAGATGTGGACTCATCCACGTCCAGTGCGTGAATCGCCACGGACCGCCTCTCCTTCATACATGCAGCCCTGCTAAGGTTACCCCACACTTAGCTAACCTTTCAACACCAAGTAGTTGCTACATTTTAGATTTTATATAGTTTTATGTGAAAGGTGGGAAATGACATGATTGCTTATTGCTGACTGTAGTTTGGGATCCGATATTTAGACTCCTGTGAATCTTATTTTGCACTTGACATCAACACCTTCTTCAGCAAGAAGGCTGACATTAAACTTCTAGATGGCTTCTGTGTACACAGTGATTCATACCTTTAGAGGGAGTATCATTTTTATGTTCAGCTTTGCCTATGAAGCAGTTTAAGAGAGGTGTAACGTAACCTTCATCTCAATCTGTATTTAAACACGTAAAATTTTACTATTTAAGAATACTTGATTTCAATAAAATTGTTTTTTTCTCTTGGTTGAGATCTATTATTTTTCAATGTTTTTTTTTAATTACAGTGTTATAAGATTAGATTATGACTACCACCTTACAAAGACTCAGCCTTTCATCTTTACTGTATTTGTTTTGTCTTGTCTTGTCTTGTCTTATCTTACCTTGTCGTATCTTATTTTATCTTAAGCTCTTTCACAACAGACTGGGTTTTTCTACTTCTTGGAGCAAAACATGTAGAATATCACTGCAAATAGAGTTATTTATGAAACTCCAAAAGTTATTTCCTGTGAAATATGCATTGTGCATTTGAATGTACAGTGCAAAAAAATAGGTAAGTAGTAGAGGCTGTGCTGTTGTTCAGAGACACAAAATGACAATACTTAAGTAATACCGTGGAGGCTCAGAACGCTGACAAATTTTTCCTTCTGCATTTAGATGGAGCACTTAAGTGTCTTGCTGTTACCCCCCAAAACGTGTTAGTCATTCCACCATCATTTGTGGTAGAAGATATAATGTGATTTTTTTTTTTTTTTTTTTAATGCATTCAGACTATAAGAGTGATGAGTAAAAACAAACCAGGCTTTGGGTGATAGTTATAGCTCCAAAAGGAAGGAAATCTGTATTGATATAGATATCTGCATTTTCACATGCTTCCAGCTTCTGACATGCTTCCAGCTTGTATTAAGTGTTTCTATGAAATGTTCTCTGGCTAAGGAAAAAAGACTGGGCTAGAAACATAAAAGCAACAGAGAAGAGTTGGGCAAAAAGAGTCTGAAGGTATGAGACTTCTTCTGAAACACTTTCCCCCTTATATTTATAGCATATTAATTTCTTACACTTTAACTATAGGAAGGCTAAGGAAAAAGCCAGATAAAATCTTCATAATAGGAAAAGACTCCTCCTCTCCCCTTTCCTTCCTTCTTTGCCTACATCTATTTGAAAGTCTCTACATCTTCTACTCTGTAGAATGTTATGTGCATTTATATATTGTTTAAATGTAAAATATTTTTTTGCATTTTAATATGTTTTTTAAGCATTGCATTGCACCACAGCAATCAGACACAGTTATGCACTGTTAGCTTGATAGATGCCATATTGTAAAATAATGGACATTATTTTTATCCATCACCCACCAATTTCTTCCCTACTTCCTTTATTGTCCTGGAGGTGAAATTAGGAGGGTAGCTGAGCACCTTTATATAGGAGGTATATATAGGAGGGTAGCCTTCCTCACCTTTATTTGTAACAGCTTACGTAGTCTTGAAAAGCTGCTGCTAGACTATTACATTTCTTGCATTAAAAAGCCAGAAGGGAATTAGAGGCAGGAGAAAAGGAGAGGCATAAAGGGTAGAAGACAATGGGAGCCTTCAGCTAAGCAGATATGGTTGGATAGATATAAGAGAGATTCTTGTTCAGCCTCTTAGCGCTCCTCTTTTTAAATCTTGCTCAAGTTTTGTAAGGTGATTCCATATTGTACGATTTCAATGAGGGAAATTAGATTTGTTACTTCAGCACAGGTAATACTGAATTGCAAGGGATGTATAGCAACTCAAGTATGTTATGTCAGCAAAGCCTTAAATTCTTCCCAAAAGGTGCTGTATTAAGTGTGTAGGCTGTAGACAACAGTAACAGTTCTTGAAATGCAAGCTTGAAACTTCATATTTTCGTCTTCAAAAATCTCACTGCTTTGTCCTCTGAGTTTCATAAAATTTCTCCTTTCCTTGTAGGTCAGCCAGTACGAAATGAAAAAAAAACCTATCCTAAGTGTTCCAATTCTACATTTTTTATTTAGGCTCATATAAAAAGCTTTTTACTAATGTCTACCTAAAATGTGGGCAGAAGTGAAGATAAGAAAAGGTGTCAGCTTGTGAAGTAGAGTCCGAGAGAAGAAACTGACAGAACAAATGAGTTACACAAGTCATCACTGTCAGTGATTCTAATGCTAATATTAAGGCAAATAAAATGGCAATGAAGTTAAGCAACAATGTCATTCAGATCAGTTAGCGAGACTCCTCAATAAAAAGACAAAATAAAACCCAGCAGGAACCAAATTAAGTATTTTTTTTTATGCCAGAGTAAGTCAATGCACAAAGTCAAGTTAATTTTCCTAGTATTTACACACACTAAACTGCAGTATATCAGGCCCCCAATAGTTGTGCTAACTATATTTCTAGCATATCTCAAGTAATGTAGCCAAATCAATACATTCATTGTTAATCCAAAGGTGAAAATCTTGCTTTATCCTAAATATTATATTTAGCTACTGTTACAAATTGTAGGAATAGAGAACAAAAAAGGACCGATATCTTAGAAAAACCTAGTTAAGGTAAGGGAAAACAGAATAATCTACTGTCTGAAATATTTGTTGGGAAACTCAAAATCCTGAAAACTGTTAGTGCCTTCAAATTGTGGAGGTTTTATTCAGGCTTTTGTGCTTATGAACTGTGTCTTGTTCGATTTTTCTTAGGTTTGTGGCTTAGTGACCTCTATTTTTATTTTTGCAGTCCATATCTTCACAGTTTTCAGCCTTGGTTTCTATATTTAAAGGGATTAAGTTTGATTTCTGTGAACCATTATTCCACTTCCAACATTTTTATCAAGAACAGAAAATGGGCTGGAACCAAGGCATTCCTGGATTCCCTCTTTCCATCCTCTTTCTCTCTGAAACAGTTTCTATATTCTAGCTACTCATGCAATTAAGACTTTTTTTTTTACAAACTCTGTGAGGGTGGCTCACTCTTTGCCACTAGGGGTCTCAGTAGTTAAACTATATTATTTAATATCAAAATATTTCAAAAGCTTGGAATTATGAAAGGAGAATAGAGAAAAATAAAATATATTTTAAAACAAAACCAAAACCTAAACAATAGGAAAATTATCCATAAATAATGTTTTGAAGTTTTATCTTGTCCTATAAGTTAATTATAGAACTTTTATCCTCAGTGCTATCATAAATATCTTACATTTCAAAAATATTTTTTTGCGAAGTATTAGTGTTCTGCTTCAGGCTGTACTAGCACCCAAACGTAGTTGGCAGTATTGCTGTCACTAAACAAAGGTAAATACATGTGTAGCCATCTTGGAGACTTTATTTTCAATGTTTAGCAGCAGATTTTCAGACATACTATGAAAACTCAAAGGTTGCTGAATAAATAGGGGGTATTATAAACCAAGTATGTGACTATATTTATCAGGTGATAAAAATGTCAAAATTCTGTGACCATTCCACTAATATGGCAAATAAATGTCACTACTCACCAAACTGAAACACAAAACTTCAAAATAGTGTCACGGTTTAACCTCAGTGGGCAGCTAAGCCTCAAGCAGCTACTCGCTTACTCTCCTCACAGTGGGATGGGGGAGAGACTGAGATGGGTAAAAGTGCAAAAACTTGTGGATTGACGTTTAATAAGTAAAACCAAAGCTTTCCATGCAAGCAAAGTAAAATAAGGAATTATTTCACTACTTCCCATTGGCAGGCAGTTGTTTAGCCATCCCCGGGAAAGCAGGGCTCCATCACACCTAATGGTGACTCAGGAAGACAAACTCCAAATGTGCCCTCTTTGTCCTTCTCTCAGTTTTCATTGCTCAGCATGACACCATATAGTATGGGATATCCCTTTGGTCAGTTGGGGTCCCAATTGCATCTCCCTTCCCAATTTCTTGTGCACTCTCAGCCTACTCACTGGTGGGACAGCATGAGAAGCACAAATGGCCTTCATGCTGTGTAAGCACTGCTCAGCAGAAACTAAAACATCTATTGTTATCATCACTGTTTTCATCACAAATCCAAAACATAGCACCATTCAAGCTACTATTAACTCTATCCCAGACAAAAACAGTACACTGATCTCTGGATTATAAAATATCTTTGCTTAACTTATATTATATACTATCATCTTTCAATCCTCTCCCTGAAATAATAGCTACCTAAGGCTTTTATGACAAATTTGTGCCACCTCTCAAATATTTTCTGTAGGTTTTCACTTTTTTAGCATTTTGATAATTCTTTTTTTTTTTTTTTAAGTAGCAGATATGACAATAAGAAGTATTCTGAGGTTTGTTCCATGGACTCCAAAATGAGAAAATCTACCAATTTTGCATTTTTCCACTACAGCAGCATTTTTATAGGGGGGATCATCTTCTGCAACATTTTTTTTCCAAAACCATCACTGTTCAGTAGACAGCTCCTCTCCTCTACAGGCATCTTCTGCAGTCTTTGCTTTTAAATATACAACGTATACAAAACACTAGAGTATATGATATATCTGATTCATGTCTTTTTTTTTTTTTCCAATGGTTTTATTGACCTGCCTGCCAACAGTTTATTTCTGGGACAATGAATTCAATTGCCTTCTCCATATAAAATCTATGCAGATGTAGTCTAGAATCAGTAGGCACTTCAGATACTTATGTGAAGATCGATGGGATCTTGGACCACATAAATGCTTTCTAGAGTTAACAGAAAGAAAGAAGCACTTCTGAAAGATTATTCTGATCTTAAATGAGCAGAGTCACTCCTTTTGTCTTTCTTTTCTGCCTCTGATGACTAAACTTCTGTCTTGGATGGGATATAAAGTAGAATTAACTTAGGACTTAACTACGAATTTATTAATATGAATTTCTATTATAAACCAGGAGTTCTTAAAAATGAAATATCAGAAGAGGAAGACGACATAGGTAGATTAGTGTCTTACAGAATGTTTATGAGCCAACTGTACAATGTGACTGTATAAAAAAAAATATCTTATTTTGCAAAGTAGCATCTGCAGAAGAAATGGATAAGTAATAACGCCATTAAACGAGACATCAGCTGGCATATATCCTCAATAATGAAGAAATAAGACAGGAAAAGTTAATATAGAACTCATAGCTATGATCAAGGAAACAGAAAATTTAACTATGGTGGCAAAATAGAGGTTAGCTTGTTCTACTTAGGAAAATAAGTCTGAAGGGGATATGATTGATGTTTATAAGGCATGAAGGTAAATATTAGTCAGGAAAAAGCTAATATGGGAAAAAGGTATACATGCACCATGAAAATACTGGAGCAAATTTCTTTAAAAATATTTATAACAGACAATAGGGGGCAGCCTTAGCAGCATAGTAGGAGAAAACTCAATATTTTTAGGATGGAGCTGATATTTTCATTAGATGAAAAGATGCATGCAACAGCACAAAGTTGGATTGGCTTTCTCCTGGATTTGTATTTCTCAGTATTGTTATCCCATTAGGATTCCTGCATTACACATCTTATACAACTTATTCCTGTTGGAGCTATATCAGAGAGGTGTAAGAAGAGGAAACATGATGACAGTATCTTTGGTCCTCAGTTTCTGATATGCAAGGAGTGTTCTCACCATGGTCTTTTAGGTCACTTTGTGCACAGTCTTGTTTGAAAATAAAAACTCTGTCATATTCAGAATGAACGAATAGTATGTCATCTTTATTAAACATTTTTAACAGAATCTTTCATAGTGTCTTGTATCGCACTGTTTGTTTTTACATTTCCTGTAAATTTAAGACCCTATAGAGTTTGATAAGCATTCATTAGGAAAGATGACAGTCTTCATCACAAAGGGAAAGATTTCTCATTATTTCAACAACATTAAAGGTTTGGATTAGATTCAAAAAGCAAGTGGAAATTTTGCCACTTTTCTATGAGAACTAATTGCCCTCATTGTTTTCCTCTAAAAATACTTCTATATATTCAGCAAAAAAAAAAAAAATTATCAAGGTGAATCTTTTCTGACTTTAATATTGTCCATCAACATTGAAATTATGCACAGTACCAAAACCATGATGAAACAACAATGCCTCTTTTAATTAAAATCAACCCAAAGACAAATAGGGAAAGTCTGAAAAAGGGAAAGACATGTCCATGGAGGACAGCATTGCAGACAATACTAAAAAAAGATCTCATTTAACAGCAATTGTACTGTGCTAAATTGTCTCCATCCTAAGCCAATCAATAGTGTAATTTAAATACTTACTTTAAATACTTTAATGAATCCAGTTGCTGAGAGAAGACTTTATGTAACCGGAAAGAAGTTGGATAGGGTTGCAACAGCAGAGGAAGTTTCACAGAAGCAAAGCAAGTTTTGACCATCACTGAACAAAAATATCTTGTCACAGGTCCAATACAACATTCTGCTTCTGGCAGCCCCTTTTTATTTCTGTGAAGTTAGGACCTTCTCTCTACATCTAGTTGTATTTTTAAAATTCTTTATAATTTAGAATGATAAATTATTTCAAAGGGAAAGTGTCAGGTATATGGTGAAAACCTCCATCTCCAGTCTGGTGTTCACATTAGCTCTTTTATCTCAAGGAAACAAGTGGAAATTTCTGAAATAATAAAATGGCATTAAGATAAACAGAATAGGTGACCACCTTGGCAAACTATGTGAGAATCCTTTGTACTAGGAAAAAATCTTACTGCAGGAGCACAAGCTCTTAAAACTTTTTAGAATTTAAATTTCATTTAAATATATTTTAAAGCCTTTCATCATACAAAACTTAACTCTTCTTTCCCTTCTTTTTTAAATCATCGTAATCTAATTGACAGTTGTTAGCTAAGATTTTTAATTTGTCTTTAAAATCTTAGTACAACCTCTCCTTATTTCTCTTAGTGAATGAAACAATTTTTAGAAATTATCTACCATGCACAATTAGGGGGGAAAAAAAAGTGGTACTGTAAAATAACCAAATATGTGAAGATTTATTTAAGATATAATAGACATTTTGGTTGTTAGAATTGTATATTGTCCACTTATACTGGTTTTGGCTCAGATAGAGTTAATTTTCTTAATAGTAGCTTGAATGGTGCTATGTTTTGGATTTGTAATGAAAACAATGATGATAACACAGGGATATTTTAGTTTCTGCTGAGCAGTGCTTACACAGCATCAAGACCTTTTGTGCTTCTCATGCTGTCCCACCAGTGTCCCACCAGGGCTTGAATGCACAAGAAATTGAGAGCAGACATAGCCAGGACAGCTGACTCCAACTGACCAAAGGGATATCCCACACCATATGGTGTCACACTCAGCAATGAAAGCTGGGGAAAGAAGGCGGAAGAGGGGGAAATTTGAAGGAACGGTGTTTGTCTTCCCAAGTCACTGTTACGTGTGATGAAGCCCTGCTCTCCTGAAGATGGTGCTAAACACCTGCCTCCCATGGAAGTGGTGAATGAATTTATTATTTTGCTTTGTTTGCACTCACAGCTTTTTCTTTATCTATTAAACTGTCTTTATCTCAACACATGAATTTTTGCACTTTTACCCTTCCAAGTCTCTCCCCCATTACCCTGCAAGACATTGAGTGAGTGGCTGTGTGGGGCTGAGATGCCTACCGAGGTTAAACCATGACAGCCAGGCAAGTGGCTTTACGGATTAAATAAAGCAAAGGAAGCTTTGTCAAAAGGACTAGGAAACAAGAATGGGATCTGGGTCAGATTTCCAGATAAAACATTGTTTAGAGCAGGATCTACAACAGCAATGCCTACTGCAACAGTAATGGCTAATGCAACAGTACTGCTCTCCCACTAGTGGAGAGCTCTTTTTGCAGAAGACAACTGTGGCCAGCAAAAATGGATTTGGGAAGGGGCCCCTAGAGCATCATTATTCCCTTATCGAAAGTCACTGGTTTGGAAATGAAACTAAGCACATTCAAATTTTTGGAAGGTTTTATATTTTAAGTGAGAATGGAGCAGAACGCCCTTAGAAATGCTGTATATTCCATTTCTTGTAGCCATCGTAGTGAATTTTAGTGGAAAAAGCCCACAACATTCTAAGCTTAATACACAAAATAATTTGAATACATAGAAATTGAGTCATCTGACTGAGTGGCCTCAGAGTAGAAAATTAAAGTGAAAAATAATATTTATATTGACTTTGTATGGCAAGGTTTTGGTAGCAGGGGTGGCTACAGGGGTAGCTTCTGTAAGAAGCTCCTAAAAGCTTCCTCTATGTCTGATAAAGCCAATGCCAGCTGGCTCCAAGATGGACCTGCTGCTGGCCAAGGCCAAGCCCATCAGTGATGGTGGTAGAGCCTTTGTGATAACATGTTTAAGAAGGGAAAAAAACTGCTATGCAACAGCAGCTAGAAGAGAGGAGTGAGAACATGTGAGAAAAACAACTCTGCGGACACTAAGGTCAGTGAAGAAGAAGGGGGAGTAGGTGTCTCAGGTGCTGGAGCAGAGATTCACCTGCAGCACATGGTGCAGCCCATGGTGACGCAGGCTCTCCCCCTGCAGCCCACAGAGGTCCACAGTGGAGCACAGATCCACCTGCAGCCCATGGAGGACCCCATGCTGAAACAGATGGATACACCTACAGAAGGCTGTGACCCTGTGGGAAGCTTCTACTGAAGCAGGCTCCTGGCAGGACCAGTGACCCCATGGAGAGAGAAGCCCATGCTGGAGCAAGTTTACTGGCGAGAATTGTGACCCTGTGGGGAACCCATGCTAGAGTAATCTGTTTCTGAAGAACTGTACCCCCTGGATGGACACGTGGAAAGGACCCATGCTGGAGCAGCTCATGAAGAACTGCAGCCCGTAGGAGGGACTCATGCTGGAGATGTTCATGAAGGACTGTTTCTTGTGGGAGGGACCTCACAATGGAGTGGGGAAAGAGTGTGAGGAGGAAGGAGTGGCAGAGGCAATGTGTGATGAACTCACTGCAAGTCCTCTTCTCCATCGCCCTGTGCTGCTTGGGAGGAGGAGGTAGAGAAATCAGGAGTGAAGTTGAGCCTGGGAAGAAGGGAGGAGTGGGGGGAAGGTGTTTTAAGATTCAGTTTTATTTCTCATTACCCTACTGTGATTTGATTGGCAATAAATTAAGTTAATTTCTCCAAGTCGAGTCTGTTTTACCTGTGATGGTAATTGGTGAGTCATTTCTCCCTGTCCTTGTCTCGACCTATGAGCCTTTCATTATATTTCCTCTCTGTCCAGCTGAGGAGAGGGAGTGATAGAGTGGCTTTGGTGGGCACCTGAAGCCCAGCCAAGGTCAACCCATCACAATGTTATACTAATGGAAAGAAACATTACAATCAGCCTAAAACTATTCAGGACTATTCCTCACTCAGCCTACATAGAAAGTACATACTTCTAGTTTAAAAGATATCATTTATATTTCTTGTTATAGACAATATAAGGGATAGGAGTAACATTGTAGGAAGCAAACTAAAGATGCTTGTGACTTTTGCAGTTAAGGATGTTTGAACATCCTATGAATTTTTAATTTAGTGTCAAAGTGAATATGAAACTTAACGGAGTAGGCTAACAAATACATAAAATTGTGACATTATATTTTTAGAACATTTAGGGACTGATCATTTTATTGAAAATAAAAGTGATTAGAGTGTTTTTAAAATGACATAATTCAGGGACTGTGATACATTTGGACTGACTTCTTTGAGTCAGGGTGAAGGTCCTTGAAAAAATGGTCATATGGTGCTAGGAGAATGCATGAATTAAAAGCAATCAGAAGTCTCATATCCTCAGTAGTTCTGATTTCCTATTCCTTACACTAAAAAAAAATGCTTCTTAGAGAGCTAACTGAACTGAATATCTAGACAACAAAGGGTAAATGTTCTTCATATTTGATGACATTAAAATATCATTTCAAAGATGCAAAGGATAAATTTGTTTCACTGTATCGAGTTTATAGTTCAAAAAGAGAAAAAGGTAGTAATGTATGAAATAGGGAGTGTGCTGTATAAAATATGCTTATATGCTTATGTATTATTGTATATAATATTGTCTCACTGAAATATTATATACTACTTGTCAGACAAGTTACTTTGAGCTATAGGGTGCATAGGAAGGAATTAATATTTCAACAAATGTGATTAAAGTATCTTTTGAAAAGGCTTGTGACAGTAAGACCATATGACACAACAGAATTCTATCAAGTTCTATGTGAATTTTATTGCTTTTTATTGTCACAGTACTTTTAAAGGAAAGTACTTTTAAATTATTTTAAAATGGAATCTCAGGGAACGAAGTAATTAAAGCTTATGTACATAGAATGGGATATGAGAAATAATAAAATGCTTGCTATTTTTGTGTCAGTAAAAGTTATTTTGAAAGTGTATGGCTCTCTGCCATACTTTCCAGGCCTGTATTATCATGTTATTTTAGTGTCTTCGATATTTTAGTGTCTTTAGATATGTTATTTAAAGTTTTTTTTTTTTGTCATAGACAACTATATTCTGCAGTTCCATATATGTGTACACAACTATAAGTATAGACTACATAACCATAACTATGTACATATGTATAATATTTTATAATACTTTTAACCTTTCACCACATCTTGCTAAATAAGAATGTACCATTTTTTCCATTTGGAAAACAGTATAGACAGATAAGTGAATGCGGCTCTCCAGATAGAGGTTTCTTTAATGCTGTCTCCTAATCCCTGCCAATGCACTATTGTTTTCTTTGCACTGTAAAATGTAGCTTGTATCCTCTATAAACATTACCTCATTGGCTCCTTTAAACAAAATGTATTAGTTCATTTTCTAAAATGCATAGAGGACATTAGTAATATTCAGATTATATGGTTGAATATGGCATAACTAGAGAAAAATATTAGTCTATGTATTCAGTTATAATACTCAAATATGACAACATAATTTTTAGTTCAAAAGTTTGATTTTATTTGAACCTTTTTGAATGATGTAATTTGTATTCACAGTTTATGGAAATTAAGTAGTTTCTTTTGATTATAAGCAAGAACATAAAATAAGATATCATTGCTAAAGAAATTTCCAGTAACACTGGTTTTATGAAAACTGCAATCAGAAGCATTTTGGAGAACATCAGACTTTTACCCTGTCATTTGAAGTGATATAGACATATTAGTATTTTTTGTACTGAATTGACAAGATGGTATTACTTTCTATGTAAAAATATAGAATTCCAGTAATTCAAATAATTCCAGAATTCCAATTAAAAATATTACTGGACTTAATATTTTTCTAAGATTAAAATCAATGGTATTACATTTCTATTGGTATGATAAAGAAATATATAAAAACTAAAGCCGTATACTGTTTTTCAATAATATAATTCATATTTTTAAAGTATATTTGTTTAGGTCACTAGTATTTTTTCAGTATTCTGACATTGATTAGTCTATGTGTACAGTTAACTAAAAACGTCAACAGAAAAAAAAAAATTATTACTAGCACAAACTGCTTGAAATGCAATTAAATAAGACACTATATCCTTAATTATCCAAAACCATATCAACTGAATTTCTGAACAAATGAAATGTAGATATGTTACAGATCAGATGATTGGTTTGTCGTAGTTCAGTTCTGTTTTCTTCCAGCATTGACTGAGACTTTTACAGCATTAAATAACCAAGGCTGCATAACGAAGAAGAAAAAAATACCCCAAACATGAAGGAATATATAGTATGACTTCTAGTTCTTGAAAATCAGATTTTTTTTCCAGAAACGGAAAGATCATTTAAAAAACTTTTCAGGAACAATAGACATTATATAAGGAGACCTAGTAACTTAATTTGTCATTGAAAAAAAAAGGATGCCTTATTCATCACTATGACCTCCTGCTCTGAATCACTTGCATCTATGAATGACAGTGTGTATCCTACTGTACTCTTGGTGTCATTGCCAAGAGATATTATGGAAAAAAAAAAATCTAATGATGAATGGTGAAGATGATGGTGCAGTCAGTGGCAACCTCAAAAATATAACACTGATCTGTAGTAGCGCTTACATTTTAATTGTGATTGTCAAATCCATTTGATACATTAATAATTTTCCAAGAACTTGAAACTTGAACTTTCATCTTTTTAGTTTTTAGATATACCTTAGAGCCAACACTGCAAATACCACATGAAGCATCACAACATCGCCTAACAGTAAGTTACTTATGAGATACTGCTATCCAACATACAGATTAGTATGGGGTGCCAGAAATACTCCTTTTTGTCACTGGAGATCCTGATTAGTTCACAAATTAAATTTTATTTCTTGAGCTTGTCTTAATCCCTATGTGTCCATAGCATTAAAACAATATGTGTCCTTGAATAATTAGTTCTGGAGAATGTAATTTGAAATAATGAAAGTAACAGTGTGTACAAGTCAAGCTATCTATTCTCTGTCAAATAGGGTAAAATGGAGTAGAACAGAACAAACCAGAAATGCTTCAGGTAGGGGTTTTTTTTGCATAGGAAGAGAGATGTAAACCTTGAACTACATTGTCCTGTACATCTAGCCATTCCCTTATTACATCATTGATTTGGCATTTCTCTTAAAAAATAGCAACAAAAGTTTTACTTTTCTTTTGTATGTGCATGGTCCTTTCCTAACAGTACTGTATGAAAAAGTCAATTCACATTTTGTCCTAATCTGATCATGCTGATTCCTGCTGTAGAAAGTATCTACCTGACACGTCTTCTAAAAGCAGTAGTTTACTGTGGACTAGAAAATAGAAATGGAGGCTAGCAATATAAGTTAGAATCTTAGTTGTGAGGATCTACTGATAATGTATAAATTAAATTAATTAAACAAATAGATTAAAATAGTGAATAAATCTCTGAGCATTTGTAAGATCCATTTAAAAAATAATGTCATCGGGATATTTTTGGGGGAAAGCTGCAAAGTCAAGACACCAGCATCATGGACTGAAAGGTAAGTACTGGCAGAGAATTAAAAATAGCGGATTCCAAAATTGCAAGAGAAAGATAAATAGATGGCATTCTATGGGCAAAACATTAATGACTGAGTTCAGACGAGGCCGAAGAAAACACTAGGTCTAGAAAAGTCATGAATATGAATGGGACTTATTTGTCAAACTCTTGATTAAGAGGTGATAATTGTTTGTCCTCCCATTTGTATTATAAGAACACTCTCAACCTTTGTGTCTACTTTCACACAGATCCCATGTATAAAACCACTGTTGTCTCTGTTTTATGCAGAGGGAAGTAAGCAATGAGAACCCAAGTAACCTGTGGAAATCTCACAGGAAACCTGTCTCAGAGATAAAAAAAAATTAACATGGTTTCTCTGAAATACGATTGAACAAATTCTACTTATTAGATCACTCTATGTCAGACTTCTGGCTTAACAATTTTAGGAACATCTGGAGAGATTTCCAGAAGTGGAAGGAAGGAGAGAGGGAAGGAAGGAGGGAAGGAAGGAAGGAGGGAAGGAAGGAGGGAGGGAAAGAAGGAAGGAAGGAAGGAAGGAAGGAAGGAAGGAAGGAAAGAAGGAACAAAGGAAGGAAAGAAAGATAGGAGGGAAGGAAGGAAAGAAGGAAGGAAAGATAGTAGGGAAGGAAGGAAAGATAGGAGGGAGTGAGGAAGACACCTCAAGAAGATGCCTACCTTCTGTCTTACACATTTACATTGGAATGAATTTTTCTTTGGAGATGCCTCCTAGCTAGACAACTTTTTCACAAGCTTATTCACTAAAAGTAGCTAAAAAGGAGAAAAGCCTGAGTATACAAACTGAACATGGAATGATAATGAGCTATCAGTGTGGATCACTGGAAGCAAAATAAATTCCAAGCTACTTTATCTAAAATTTTCTCCAGAAAAAAAAAAATAGGGAATCATCTTTCATTATATTCTGAAGTGCTGAACACGATTCTTTTTCCTCTTGTTCAAGACTGATAGTATCAAACTACAAAAGATGCTGACAAGAGCAATGACAATGATTAAGTGAGTAGGGAGCTGATCTTAGGTGAGGAAACAGAAAAAAAAAAAACATCTTGTTTGGTCTAGCATAGTATTTCTAATATACTGTCAGGAGTTAGAATTACAGTGTTAGAAGCAGCTTACTATAGATGTGAAATATATGAGCTTGCCATAAATATTTACATTAGCCAAGGAACTATTATTTTGCTAGAAGCTAGGCAGTGAAATTCTCTGTTTGTATCAGATGCAATCTAGCAAAAGAAAGACAGGGGAGTATGATACTTCTTTACAAACACATCAAGAGTATAAATATCAGCAAAGAAAAAAAAAATACTGTTTAAGTCAGTAATTGATCTCCTTTAGTTAGTGAGTTAACATTTCTGAAATAAATTTTGCCACACTTTTCAGGTTTTTGGATATTTTTTCATCCTGTTTGATCCTCAAACATCTTGAGATGATATTTCAAAGTAATCAAAGTTCATTAAAAAAATTACTACAGGACAATATTTTCCAGGTTTTTCTGATACTTTATTCTATGGAACACAATGACTGATAAGTATTTTGTGTGTAAGTTATAAAGCATAAAGTTTCTTAAAACAAAAAATAATTATGACCTTAATGTTTCAGTCTGTGTCAGCAGAAGAATAGTTACTGACTGCTAATATATCAGTAGTTAGGGATACATTTGAACAGTGACATTCAAACTTTTCCGGTAATATACAAGAATTAGTTAGTAGATAACATGGGGGTTTTTTTTTTTGGCAAAGGAGACAGTAAGCAGTAGATTTTGAAAAAGAAAAGGAGCATAACTTACCCTCATAAGCACTGAGCTACAAGGAAATGAGAGAATGGCTCAAGAGTTATAGTTTTGATAGTGCAAGTGATTTGCTCTTGATAATCTTTTATCCTCTTGGAATTGTGTAAAACAGCATTTTAGAGCTAAATGATGTACAGATGTAAGTGAAAAGGCAACAAAACAGTCCTAAAGCTATTAAATATTTTCATTGTCTCATTTAAAGATTAGCAGAGATTCCTCATTGTTTTATACAATACTGCAGGTATTTTTTTACTGCTACAGGGAAACAACTTAGTTTAAAGCTGAACTCAGATGGGCTTACATTTCCATTTAGTAAGATCAGAACCACGGTCAGTTCTGTAGAAATGCTACCTAAGTGCTGCTTAAGCAGCATGTGCCAGTGATACCTAAGTCACCCTGAATGACAGATTAGAACTAGTCCCAAACTTTCTGATGGAAAAGTGGCTTCTCCTACTATTATCATAAAATATTTCAGACAGAGTGAGTGATCTTTTACTCAAAGTTTTTGTTTTCTAGGAATCTCACTGGGCTGCTGAAGAATGACAAGCATTATCTATCCCATGCTGGCTCTTCAAGGCTCACTAGCAGGCTCCTGGAGACCAGGAACTCCTGGAGGGCTCCTCTTTGTAGCTGTGAGTTCCACTTCCTGCTTGAATCTGGGAGTCCAGGGATCCAGGGAGATCCTCCTATGGACAGATTGCTTGGAGTCAGAGGTGCCAATGTGGCATTCAGATAGAATCTCTCTCGCAAGGATCTTCAGATCCTATGCATCAGCTCAGTTCCTCCTCTTTGTCTGAGGTGGACAAATAGGGCTTGTATGTGTGTTGCTCAGTGAGCATTCTGTGCCAAAGACTCCAGACTTAATGTATTCCATACATAAACTTCTACTAATCAGTTTAACACAGCATAAATCCTTATTTCACAAGAATTCCCACTGTTTTCAAGATTTCAGATCTTTTTAAAGTGTTAGGGCTAGGTCTAGAGTTAGGGTTAAGAGAGAGAGAGAGAAAGCCTAGGGTTCTTGGTTTTGAGTCAGCTGGTATTTGAATTTTGTGTCTGAAACAGCATTAGGAGCTAAGGTCATCTACATTCAAACCAGAAATTAGAGGCATGGAGATAAACAATTGTGTTTATTGCTCCTGATTCATAAATACCTTCTAAAAAGTTGGAACAAGTTGCCCAGAGAGGTGGTTGATGCCCGATCCCTGGAAACATTCAAGGCCAGGTTGGACGAGACTCTGAGCAACCTGATCTAGTTGAAGATATCCCTGTTCCTTGCAGGGGAATTGGGCTAGATGACCTTTAAAGATCCCTTCCAATCCAACCTATCCTATGATTCAAAGAAGTTAGAGCTCCTTTAAATAACTGCTGTTTGTCACCTATTCCTCTTGATCAAATAATTACACTGTTGAGAGCTTGCTGACTGAGTTTAAAAGGTTTCTGATTCTGGAGCCTGCAGTGAGAGGGAAGAAAGAACTGAGGACAGAATGGAAATTAACAGTCTGGACATTGCAAAAAGGCAGGGAGGGAATTTTTGGTCTAACATTGCTAAAGGTAATCATAAAAGCACAATAATTTAATGGGTTAGTAGGTTTTCAGGGTGGTTTTTTTTGTTGTTGTTTGGTTTTTGTTTTTTTTCATGGCTAATAATTTTTCACTGTTGTAAGTCTTTGATATATTATTTTTCTTGGTTCTGGTCTAGTCAAGACTCTAATGTTCCATTACTTTCTGAGTACAATGAGCACAATAAATCAAATATTCAGAACTTTGTGGAGATGTTCTGCTACCTGTTGAACAGCTATTTGACAATTCCACAGAATCATAGAATAATTTAGGCTGAAGGATAGCCTCAGGAGGTCGTTTATTTCAACCCAGATCAAGGTCAACCTTGTAAAGCAGGAGAAGTTCAGTAAAAACTTTTGTTCAAGGGTAACGTGTGGAAATAGTGGCAGGAAAATGGAAATATCTGCTGCAAGATCTCTTTTCAAGATGCTCAGAAGGAAAATACTGTGAAACAGACAAACCTAAAATTAAATTATATGTATTGATGTCACTTAGTTTTTTAAATGCTAGACTTGAAAGATCTCTATACCGTGATGAAAATAAGGGCTGCATAAGACAAACAAAAATGGTCATACAAATCCGGTTCAGGAGCTCAACACTGCAGTGAATATTAACTTAAACCCAGGGACTCTGTTTTGTCTCTGTAAACAGTTCCCTACAGCATTCTTTCTTAGTAACTCCATGACCAAAACTGAGATAATATAAAAAATAAGTTTTAAATACTTATAGCCAAAGTGTTACCAAAACTAATAGCTTACACTATTTAGAGAGGTTTTGTTAGTTATTTGTGTGTCTAGCAGATCTTTCTTGGGCAAATATCAACAACATTATTAGACAGAGATTAAATCCATTATTTGGCTAAGGCAGTTAACTCCTGCCTTGTACCCATTTGGTGGTGAAATTCTGTGCCATTCATTCACACATTTCATGAACATAATGCTTGTAAATAATGAGTTATTCTTCATGTCAGAGGCTGCAATGCAGTCTCACACACCAGAAAAAAACATGTCTGAAAAATCTGCCTTTGGTGTCTGATGACCACCATTTGTAGTCTACCCAATTTATGCTGAAGTTAAAGTTTACATTCCAAAAATATGTCTTACGGTGGAAGACATGGTAAAGGTAAAGTAATACAGTTGTGAAGTAATGATGCAGAAAGAAAGTAGTAGATTCATATTGGAAATGTGCTGTAATTATTATTGATTTATATATAGCTGTAATGATTTGCTACAACTCTTTAAAAGCAAATAAAATAGATGAATAACAATGAAACGATATGCAGATGGTTGGAGTTTTAGTCACATTGAAGTAAATGAGATTTTGATGAAAGAAGGCTTGTACTCTGCCTGAAACAAATATGCTCTCTCCCCCCTCCCCCCAATAATCCTATGTTCTATTTTCTTTTGGAAAAAGGAATTAGAAAAGAAAAAACTTATCTATAAATTAGTGTTATCCTTTTATAAGCACCAGCTATACAAGTGACTAACAAATATTTTTGAAATATACTATAAAAGCAGAAATGTAAATATTTCCTGCTCTCAGATACTTGTGGTGTTAAAGTAAGGATGTAAATATTTATTAGGTAATACATAATAAGAGACCTCTGAAAATATCCAGAGCAAAAGAAAGTACTGAAGAAAGTCTAATGCACATGTTAATTCTTGTGGGATTTGAGTTGTTTGGGTTTTTTTTTAAATTATAAATGTTTTCAAAGCATGAATAAAAAACTCCGGGAAAAATAAGAAAATAATATCCAGCTGAACAGAAAAGCTGAAACATTTGATGATGTTGAACAAGTTGCAGCTGCTGAATAAACTAAACATAGGATGCCTAATTCTTTCCTCCTTTGAAAATCTCAACAAAAGCTTTCTCAGAGTGTCTTATTTAATGCAGTAAAATTCATGAGTAAAAGGGTAAAGGTTGTTATTTAATATGTATATATATTTTCCTTTATATTGCGTGTGAAGATCTCTCTGCCTTATTCTCCCCTTGAGAATAAAGAAAATATTTAAATGTATTATTTTTTTTTATGCACTGACTGAAATATTTCAAGACACTGTCTTTTGGATGATAGCAATATTTATAAATCTTGTTAGAAAGTATATTTATTTTACCTTTGAAATAATAATAAAAAAAAGATATAAAGCATTTTATGTCTGGAATGGAGTTCTTTTTTCCCACATCACACTTTTGCCCAATGTTTCACAGGAAAACAACAGACATAAGACTAGGATATTACAGTCATTTCATGAGAAACTATTTTGTTAAGCAAACCATCAGTATTTTTTTATGTTTTGATAATGAACAATTGTATGAGCTTGTAATTCTGGTAGAATAAGTACCTCACCACAAGAATGTCTATCAGGAAGAACTTATACGTAATTAAATAGCATTATCTATCTCCTGTCATAGCTTTGGTAGATTATACCAATCTGATGGTTTTATTCTTTTTACAGGTTACTTATCCAGGTGCACAGTGTAACCCACAGTGATTATTCTGTTGGTTAAGAAATGGAAGTTTGTGGAGAAAAATGGCTTGACTTACTTTTTCATAAAGGAACTGCAATGATAAAGTATATATTCTATATTGCTATTGTCTTTCTTATTCCAAAGAATAGTCATTTTTTTTCTGGGTCATCTAAAAAAACTTGACAAGCTGTTGTATTATGAGTGCTGCAAGCTATGCTAATTAAAACTGTATATTTTTTTTTTGTGTCTCTTGATTGGGAACAGTGGTCTCTTCCTATGTTTTTGGAATCTGGGGCAACCAGAGTTCTGCTGTTTGTGAAAGATGGGTGTACTGAGCCACCCAACATGAACTCTGCACAGATACTTGAGGTCCTCTATACTTCAGAGTGTGTTTTACAGCCATGCTATGCACTACATATACTAGTCAAAATGTTTTGTTTAGATACTTGTATTTAAAAATATTCAGTTTCATTTCATGTCTGTTAACAATATCAGAGAAAAGTAAGGGATGGCAGTGACTGCTCACCTACTTATTTTCAGTAGAAACAAATCTCTGATTTGTGGTAATTTAAAACATAATGGAAAGAACAAATACATTCACAATTTGCCTATTTTAGATATAGTCATACGCTGAACATTTTCATTTTGGATACATTGGCAAGTGTTAAGATGACTTTCTTCCTCTTGCATAGTAACCTGTTTGAAATTTGTGGTACATTTCTTAGATAAGAATATAAGAGGTTTCAAATTCTTTATCTTGTTTTGTTCACAGATTATTTAAAGCATCAAAGTCTTTATCTTTCCTTTGAAAACATCATGCAATATGGCACAGATATTAAACAATTGAACCTCCTGGAGCGTGATCTGTGCCTCTAAACATTATGGAGTTGTACTTTTGCTCCCACATGAAACTCCTCATGAGAACAGTGTTGAATAGCATATATGGGTAGATAAAACTACAACCCTTGACATTCCAGCTACAAAAAGATAATATTAAATGCCTGCTGGCATGCAAAACACCATTTAAAGAAAACTGAATAAAATATCTCAGTTGTTACTCTTTCTTGATAAAAACCAAGGTGTTTCCTGAAAACTGCTTTTCATTGGTAGATCACAAGAGAAAAACACACATAAAACAGCTGCCCCTCAAGAAGTGAGGTGCTACTGACAGTTGTTGCATAATATGAAGCCAATTTTTCAGAACTTACTGTTTCTGTTCTGTAATTGGATTTTCTTGCTTATCAGATCTTCATTTCCATAAGTAATTTATCAAATGAACACAGTAGTAAAAAGTAAAGGTAAGAACCACTGTTTTTCTGCTTCCTAGAATGTCTCCAGCTTCTTTTCTAATACACTTTATTAGTAATTTTTGAAATTATTGTTCTTGCTCTGCTGTAATTAAAGTCAGCGGCTATATTGCCACAAGGAAAAAAAACTCAAACACAAAATGTACAGTCTTCTCTCTGCATAAAATGGTGGTCGCTAGGTGCTTGACCACCAAAATACACAATGTTGAATCTTTCTTTTAGATTCATAGTTCAAATATAGAAATTATAAGATAACAGAAGAAACCTTATTTACCCCATGATAAAATCATATAAGGCCTTGTCTGAATTTCCTCCAGATAGTAGGAAACACTTCATTTCCTACATCATCACATTGTTTTCCTTTATGTGAAGTTATATCATAGTAGTGAATCATAATTGACTAGCACAGTCAGTTCTTATGATTTTTTTTTTTAGTTTCAATGATGAACTTTCAGTTTAGAACAAAAGTTCATGTGATCTATTCTGAAGAGTATAGCCAAAAATGCTACCTTTAATCCCATTTTCTTTACTCAGGACTTCAAAATCATACAGTACTGTTTTTTGTGACATCTGTTTTAAACTAACTCACTACAAACATTGGGTATATTTGACTACCTTGTTAAAATATGATACTGTTATTACTCCTCGTGTGCAGAGTGGGATTTTGATTGGCATATGATAAATTGTATATCCACATACGCTCAAAATTAAAACAAAAGAATGAATTGTTACCTTCTGTGCTATAAGTATGTTCATGTCTATACTGTAGAAAAATAGTAAGTGATCATGCTACTGAAGAACTTATCACAGAGTGAACATGAAGCAATAGAAATAAGATTGTAAAGAACTGGAATTCAATAATTTTCTAACTCTGCAGTGCTTGACCTAACAGTCTTACGACAGTTTTTCTATTGTATGGTGTGTGCATACTAACATATATATCAGAAGTACCGAGATGTTTATCATATAACTGCTGAGGCTACATAAAGCTCTCAGATTCCAAAACTGTTAGATTGCACTCATTGATGATTTTTCTTCATGGTTAGTTTGAAAAAAAATGACAATATCGCTGATTTGAGAGAACTTGCCCTGCTTTGTTCTGTGTTCTGCTACTAAAAGGCAACTAAAGCTTATTTAGTGGAAGAAAAATAGTTAAAACAAATTGTAGCATAATTTAAAAGAATAAACGGATAGTTATTTCCTGTCATGATGATTTCAGTTCAATGACAGAGTTAAGCCTTAAACAACTGTAGTCCAACAGAACTAACAGAACTATTACTCTGTTTAACACCTGACACAGATTTAAAGCCATGTTTAATTTTATATAGAGAGTGCCCAATATTAAATGTCCTTTTAAAGACAAGATAAATTCAGATATTAAATTTCAAAAGACAATTAGTATTTTTGTCCATTTTTATATTTCCTTGTCCTGACAACAATATGGAAATGTTCTCTGGTTTAGGAAGTAAAAAATGCTTTGAAAATAAAATAAGACAAGTGAAATGTAGGAGCTGAGTTTAAGAAGAAAAACCTGAATATATATGAACAACATATTATCCTAAGTTACTTGGGCTCTCTTTACACAACCTTAACAGCATTGATAATAAGAATTAGGTCCCATTTCACAAGTCAGCTCCCAATTATAGACTCAGAAGTAATTGCAAATAATTTCAGAGAAAAGGGAGAAAATAGCATAAATTTCCAAATATTTTTATTTTTTTTTAAGGATTTTGTTTCTATATTCACTGCTTAAGACTCTGGATGCTTAGTTCATAAACAAAAAATTGGTTTTGCTAATAATACAATATAATGAGACCTCCCCTATAAACTTCCCAGAACTAACTATTCACTAGAACTAACTCCAGTGGCAGGGGTTTCAGCTAACTGGGACATACTAATAGAATGCATATGCACATTTGCAGAAGCTCAGCTGGTGGGCAATAGCTTGTTAAACCACCAGCACTCAATTACTTTTGTCTGTTTTGGAGCCCTAGGTATAAACCCATTCATTTTTGAATCTGAGGCATAGGATTCTACTGTCTGCTTGCTTCTTCTGTCAATTCATCCTGACAACATTAAACCATAACCCTAGGTAACTAGAGCTGCAAATAATTTGTTTAAAATATCAGATCAGATGGAAAGAGAATATAAGGAATACAGAACAACAAGCAATCAGAAGATAACCCTAGTTTTTAAAATGAGGTGCTAGACAAAGTACCTGAAACCTCTGATTAACAGAGAACTGCTAGCTGCTATTGCTGAAATTAAAAGCAACATCTAGATGCTTCAGTCAGAAAGGCCCAATTAAGGGTAGATTTCCAGCTGCAGCAAGCTGAGATATGCCCACTGTAATGAATTGTACTAAAATTGTGTTCCTGGGCACTGAGAAGAATATTGGCCTACAAAAAAAAAAAAAACAACCTGATATAGAAGCTTATCATTAAATGAACTTAAGCTACTGAACAGTCTTTGCTAATGTGTTTTTGTTTCTTTTCAAAGCAAGAGTTCCTATTAGTTATTTACTGCAAGTCAGAAATAAGTAAAGGCTAGTGGTCTAAACACACAGGATTTTGAGGAACCAAGGGATACTAGAAGAAAGCGAGAAAGGTCACAGGCTATTGGTACTGGATGTAGAAGAAAATAGACTACAAATGGAAGACTGTGTATATATATATATTGTATATATATATTTTTAAGTTAGGCTAATGAAGCTTTGAAATCATAGAATCATAGAATCATTAGGGTTGGAATGGACCTTCAAAGGTCATCTAGTCCAACCCCCCTGCAAGGAGCAGGGACATCCCTGACTAGATCAGGTTGCTCAGAGCCTCATCCAACCTGGCCTTGAAATGTCATGAAATCATGAAATGTTTGGGAAAGTAAAACATAATTAATTAATTTTCAATCAAGATATAGTAATGACTGTTTGCCAGTCATGTGGTTTTTAGAAATGATTTGTTTGTTTATACATTATTCTACAGCATGTTTTGCAAGCACCTACGCTGGAGATCTGTATTAGAAATGTTCACAGAGTACATTAGTACCCTACCTTGTGCTTATGCTGTTGCGGTGCTTTTCTCTGCTTGTCAGCTCCTCTCAGAACTCTTAGTAGATAAGAGAGATCTCTAAAAGGGGGAAGGTGGGCAGAAAAATATTGTGCATTTTGAAAATGCATCTTGAAATTCTTCAATTTAGTGGGAAGTAACTTTGCCTTATTAACCAAGAGTTTGTACATATTTACTTATACTTAATTTACTTAAATATTTACACCATGTATAGCATGGACATGATAATCGGTGGTTTTATAGTTCGATGAAAGAAGAATCTCTGAAGAGCAAAACATAGAATCATACAATGGTTTGGGTTGGAAGAGACCTTAAAGATAATCTAGCTCCAATCCCCTTGCCATGGGCAGGGGCACCTTCCACTAGACCAAATGGCTAAAAAAGCCCCATCCAACCCTGCCAACATCAATTACACTTTCATAGAAGGAGTCTAAACCCTCGATGCATGAAATTCTATCTCTCATAAGAAGCCAGAACACATAACTGGAAGACTCTGAAGAAAATTTCTCTTATGACTACTCACTTAAATACAATGTCTCTGGACTTCTGGAAACCAGTATGGTTACATAAGACTCCTAAAAAGAGGAAAGCAATTTTGAAGCAAGGGTCTTTAAGTGATACAGCACATAATGTAACAGAATTTGTAGGAATGAAGAAAAGTGTGATCTCAGATACTCCAGGAAGACAATTTTCTCAGGCTTCACAGAAAGAGACTGTAGTTCTTCATCTTTTTTTCTTGTAAAGTTCTGGCTTTTAAAAATAACAACATTCCCAGATTTGAGCTAAATTCTCTGTCACGGAACAAAAAGATCTGCTGTACCATCATCACTGATTTAATGGGGCTTAGTGCCCAGTGAGAAATACAGTCAGAGCAAGCCTCTTCTGCTGTAGTCAGAATAGCAGCAATACTTAGGGCAAAGTTTTTCCATTAAGTGTGACCATTCAGTGTACAGGCAATGTTGCAAAACCAGATGTCAGAGTCCTTACACAGATAGGCTTCCATAGTCCCTGGGATCTGGAATGTGGCTTTCTGCAGGATAATGAAAATGGTAGGGTGCTCAGGACAGATAAGAAGGAACCTACAAAGATCCTCTGGCATCATTAACCCAGTGTAAAGTGGATATCTCTTAAAATAGATCTGCTTTTCCCTGCTTAGGACATAGAGAAGAGATGAAAACGTAACTCATGGAAGAGTGAAGCTATTCAGAGAAAGGCACTGCCATAGGAAAAATAAAAAGTTAAAAAAAAGATATGAAGATGCCACATAATTAGAACTGATTCGACCTTTCCCTTTCTGCTTCTTAAAATGTGTATGAAAAGGATGATGTCCAAAATAAATACATTATAGATAAAATAAAGCAAGTCTCTTGCCCCAGTAATCTAAGTGAAGAGAAATAGGGCAAGGAAAAATGTAAACTGTTTGAAAAGTTTTGAGACAGAAAGACAGACCTGAAGGAAAAGAGATATTTGCTGAAGGGAAAGTCCCAAAATCTGTACATGTTATAATAGCTTTATGCAGCTAAAGAACTTTTCAAATACTTTATTTAGATTTAAAATGTAGGTTTTTCAGTCTGTACGTTCTGTCCACAACCTGTCTCATCACACAATCCAGCAACTCATCATACAATAGCTTGATGAACATACATCATCTCAATGAGAATGAGAAATCATGAAGAATACTAATTCAAAAAGTGGTAGAAGAGCAGGCTGTGATAAAGAGGTAGTTATCAGAAATCAGTGTTAAATGTTGGCCAGTCCTGCTCCAGAAGTCACATTTCATTGCCTTGAAAACGTCAAAAACTTATTGAAAGAAATATTTACCACAACGTTAAGAACATGGGAAATAAAAATAATTTTACTTGTTTGCTTCGTATAATATAAAACCCCTTGAAAAATAATATTCAGAAATATGCTACTGCTGAATATAAAGTTCTATACAACATAAATCTGCTTGTATTTAATGTTTCCATATCATGCTAGATACATTTAATTTCTTTGCTGCTGCAGATATTCTTATTATTTGTTCTAATAAAATGTTCCCAGCTAATCTCCATTATCTCTTTTTTTTTTTTTTTTTTTTTCCAAAAGAAACCTTTTGGCAAATCTCCAAGAATTCATTTTTTTTTTATGACCATTCTAACTGAAAAGCTGTTTTGGTGACTGGTGAATGCATTTTCAGTGCATCACAGAAAAGAACTGTTCTTTTCTTTTATTATATGGTCTGCTAATTTTAATCTCAGTCTATATGGAATATTTTTTAGTTATTAAAAAAGTAAAATGCCTGTACTTAAACATACAGGAATTACGAACAACTATCTAACTATTTATATAACAAGCGCCATTTTGTTCCAAAAACACAAAAGACAATGTACTGACAGCAAAGAGCTTAGTTAGCAACAATAAGACAAGCTTGATATACAGTTAAAAAGAACAATTTTAATGTACGACTACCTTTAAAAATGTTCAGAAACACCAGTCATTTATTAATCACTGTAAAAATATAAAAAATATACAGTGGCCAAATTCAGATGTCTAGGAAAGATTATTAAAATAAAGAGTAGGCTTATAGCAATGCATCTTCAGAACATTCTCCTAATTCCAACTATTTTGCTGTGTGGAACTTGCTGAAACAGAGATTATAGCATAGCTGTGGTGAATGGTCACTTCTATTCATTAAATTTTAAGTAGCCACTAGATACAAATTTTCCTGAAACTTCTGAGCTCTATTTTTTTTTTGGGGGGGCGGAGGGGGGGAGGAAATTGCTCTGAGAAAATTTTCTTAAAGTCAATTCTTTTATCTACCATGACTGAATTCAGTCTTTCAGAGTTTTTCTCCTGTAGAGATGGCATTCTGTTAAAACTAAATCTGTATAAAGAATAAATCTTCCTAACATATTTCAGGTGTGAAAGGTTGTCAAATCATACAGGAAAATCCAGAAAACCTAACCTTGACTCTTGGGAGGTAAGTAAAGATGGACCTGACCTGAAAGTGCTATTAAATAACAGATGAAGAAAACCAAGTTCTGGGGAGGAGACCAGAGTAATCGTCCTTGAGAGATAAATGGCAAAAAAAAAAAAAAATGTAGTGGGGGATAAGGGACAAACTTCTAGAGATGAAGATTAGAATAAATGTTTTCTTCAGAAAGTGAGAAAAAAGAAACTATGGGATGCTTTGTAATGGTCAGCCTGGGAAAGTCTTGTGCTTGCTCAGCAACTCAAAAGTAGGGAATGTTCTTCCTCTGAAGAAGGAAACAATGCAGTTTGTAGCTGTGCAATGTTTAGCCATTGGAATAGTGTTCAACTATGTTAGAGGTCTCATAGAAACTGATTCTTGTGGTATCTGTAGTAATATATTCTTTAGAAGTAGTGATGATACCATTCAGTCTTTTCTGATCAGCACAAAGTATCTCTGGGAATTTTTGTAATTTAATTTCTTACAAAAGTAAGGGTTTATGACTTTTTATAAATACTCAAACTCATAGTATCATCAGAAGAACTCATAGTGATATCTGGAAAAAAAATTTGCTGCATTAGCAAATCAAAACAAAGAACAGTAGTGGTATCTTGAGGACAAGGAATAGACTAGAGTCTTAGCCTTATCATCAGTGATGTTTAAGGAAATTTTTCCAAGGAGCTTTGAAGATATGAAGAAAAAGTTTACACTGTAGTTTGTATAAGTGAAAAGCTAACAGAAAAAAAATAGAAGTCATTATGCTGTAAACCATCTATTGTCCACAGCTTGATCACATATAAACACAAAAGTTAATCCATTATTACATTAATTAATTAACTTTGCATATATATGCATCACAGTTGCCCAGAGAGATGGTTGATGCCCCATCCCTTGGAACATTCAAGGCCAGGTTGGATAAGTCTCTGAGCGACCTGATCTAGTCAACAATGTCCCTGCTTCTTGCAGGGGGGCTGGAGTAGATGACCTTTGAAGGTCCCTTCCAACCCTAATGATTCTGTGATTCTATGATTCTAAAAGTGTATTTAATATTTTAGATTGCTATAAGTTATGTGAGCCCTGGATATTCAATATCAAATCAAGTAACAATTTCTAAAAAAGAAGAATCTGCTGACAAATTAAATCTTCACTACTCCTGTAGTAAAACCTGAAGAAAAGGATACCAGAAACCAAGGATGTTTCATTGTGGGTGCTAAAATACTTTTGTGACAGAATTAGTTGAAAATGGTCCTTTTAAGTTTTTCTGGGTAATTAGAAGTATTTTTACCCTGTTTATCAGGCTAGTTTTTAGCGCAGGTGGTCAACCCAGGAAAAGATAAGGGCTCAGGACTGGTGTTATTTCCTGGCTTGCTTAGCTTTCCTCTCCAGAATTAAGATGAACTGTGCTACAGAGAATTACTGACAGTGAGGGAAAAATTAGAATCACGGCTATGCAGTACTGTAATTCTCCTCTGAAATTGGCCACTGTACCTGAGGCAGCTTTTAACAACCTTTCAAGCTCTGTTTGGTTTTCAGTTATAGAAGAAATATACTAATTTTCTTAGCTTAGGCAGAAGCCTCGCCCTAATATTCTTACATAACAATTAATTTGTGGCAGTATTGTAAGTGAATGGGTCTTCTTGAACTTTTAATATTTTACTTATTTTCGGAAGAAAGAGGAATCAAAAAGATTGTAAACCAAAACTAGAAAGCCACACTTTATTTTCCCCTACAAACCTGGAAGTTTTTAAGTGTGCTTTGGCACAGAAGTTGAGAGGAATTTCAGTTGAAAGAGTTACTCTTGAATTTATCTACTCTTATGTAAGTACATTAATGTGATTATAGTTATATTTCCATGCTGAATGTGAGGTTGCAAAAGGAATTGTTGAAGCTTTATTTTATGACATCAGAGAATGGGGCATGATCTTAAAACCAGTGATACAATACAAAGATTTTGACTATAACTTCAGTTCCTTTTTCTTTCTCTCTTTTTCAGATAGTTATTGCTTCACAATTATTTTGGCTGGTAAATCAGAAGTGCCCAATGATTATAAGTTCTTTGTATACTGCATTAGATTATACAGACACAGGTAACACAGGATTAAAAATTAACCTTGTGACTAAAAGCCTTGGTCATCTAACTTCTACGGAATCTAGCACCTCAGTCAACTGGTATTGTCTCTATTAAACTCAGTATTGATTTCTTAGATCACAGACCTTTCTGAACTACCTCGGGAGTGGTTAAAAGAATCTTGAAGTGAATGAATGTGTAGCCTTTTTAATTACAAAAGCAAACCTAGTTAAACGTCTTGCTACAACTTACAACTATCTTGAAACCTTTATTTACAAAATCAATCACTACACAGTAAGAATTCGGTCTAACTTAAAGACTTACTTG
This sequence comes from Chlamydotis macqueenii, assembly GCF_036417535.1. NCBI lineage: Eukaryota > Metazoa > Chordata > Aves > Otidiformes > Otididae > Chlamydotis > Chlamydotis macqueenii. The sequence goes on from NC_141558.1 coordinate 29,781,918, forward strand.
GGTACATTTTATGTATGAAACCTCTGAGTGAGATTTACAAATAAAATGTGTATTCATCTCTCTTCATACCAACAATAAAAGCACTGGAGTTAATATAGAAATCATTACACCAGAAATTGCTTTCCTCTAGCTTGTTTTTCATCATCTGGATTTAGTTTTAACAGTTAAAAGGAAAGGAAATACACTTGAGTAAGAGTAAACATGATAAAGCTACTTGATACTCACAGTTCTTGCCTTAACTATTAACACAAAACCAAGAAATATGTTGCACATAAGTTAAAGATTTTTCAGTCAAAAAACACTTGCTGTTATTTGTTTAGACACCACAGCAATGAACTGCATTTAATTTAGGGAATAATAAAATAGCTTTAGCTTTACTTTTTATCTATAAATAGTGTTATCTGTTACGTTGCTCGTGAAGATTACTTTCTTTTCCACTTGAATGTCTTTTTTTTTTTTTTCTGCAGTAGGTGATTGGCAGCTTACAACATTCAAGGAATCTCATTCTTTATAATAAACGGTTTCTTTAAACTTCGCTAATATCTATACAGATTTTAAATAAAAGAAAACCCAACAAAACTGAGATTAGTGGATGAATTTTGGAAAACTATAGAGCTTTTGCACTTAGAAAAGTCTAGTTTTTGCTCTCTCTACTTTCATGATACAGAAATGTTCAATACATGTATTTAACTGCAGCACATCAAGGAAATAATAGGAAAATTGTTGAGATTGCCTCCATGGTACACATCTTGTGCATTAAAAAAAAAAATTTATTTAGGAAATCTGGGTACAAATCAAAGCCAGAACTCATGTAGGCTATGAATATTATTTTTGTGAAAGTGTAGATTTATATACTAATCTGTTACTTGAATGTGTAGTAAGAAACAAATTTGAAAGTTTTATTTATTAATAATACAAAAGAATATTAGTTAAAACTTGAAAAAATTTAGTGTGTGCGAAAAAGAACATACAGTATCTGTTTTATTTTTAGTGGCACAAAATATTATTTATTTTGCAATGGTCAGTGAAAAGTAAAGCATCAAAATTATATTCAGGTTGCTACGGATCTTCGTCTAAATAGTGAGTATACTAAAAAAAAATTAGTATTCACTGTCCAGTCAGAAAAGTAACATAATGTTGCTTTTGAGAATGTAGAGTTCATTATAGGACACTGAACAGTCAGTCAATATAATAATGAGAAATCTATAAATACTAAGATCATGAATTATTCAAAATTATGTTATATCCAGTTTCTAGTAGAATCAGCATAATGAATTATTCTGTAGGTACATAACGGAATTAATTTTTTATTCATTGTAGATATAGTGTCTAATTTATAAATAAATAAGGTAAGTAATCACATTTTTAAACAACTAGTTTACTTTTGAACAACAATAAAAGACATTAAATACTTGGCTTCTGTTAATAGGCATGAAATAAATACATTGGAAAAAAGAAGCAATTCAGGTTATTTAAAATATAGATAGACTGAAAAAAAAAATAGTTCCCTTGTGCTTCCATCAGGGACAGATTAGACATTGATGCTGTATAATTACATTTCTTCATGCAAATCTTTTTAAGAAACCTGAAAGATTATGTTATTTTATACATTTGCTATAATAGCCCATAAGAGTAAATCTAGCAACCTCTTCCCTTTTACAAACACATCAATTTTAAAAAAAAAATAAATTACATTTGGAATTTGACCTAGAAGTTGTAATTTTTTTTTTCTAAGTCACTTTTTAATTCTTACATACTGAAAATAACCAAGGAATATGTTCCTGTGGTGTTATGTATGGAATTGAAAAGAAAGTTTGTTGACCAACATCTGTTTTTACAAAAGTTCTTAATTGCCCAGGTAATACACTCAACTTTTCTCTTTGTGGAAGTGGCATTTTCTATGATTCTAAGTCCTCTAGTTCCTATCATAAAACCTAGCTGAGATGTTAAGTAGATTTTGATCAAAAGTGCGGGAACAGTGACTTTCCATTTCCGGACACTGAAATGGTAAGAGAGCAATTGTATCAGCTGAGTGTTCACAAATCCATGGGGCCTAATGGGATTCATCCCAAAGTACTGAAGGAGCTAGCGAGTGTTACAGCAAGACACCTCTTGCTCACCTACCAAAGGTTTTAGGAGTCTGGGGAGGTCCCTGCTGACTGGAAGCTAGCCAATGTTACTCCAGTCTACAAGAAGGATGTGAGGGAAGACCCAGGAAACTACAGACCTGTTAGTCTAACCTCAGTTCCCAGAAAAAATTACAGAGAAGATTATACTAGGTACTATTGAATGCTATTTAAAGAACAATCCAATTAACAGGCACAGTCAAGATGGGTTCACAGAGGGAAAGTCCTATTTAACTAATTTGATATCTTTCTGTGATAAAGTCATGTGTCTAGTGGATGAAGGGAAGGTGGTGGATGTAGTTTTTCTGGATTTTAGTAATGCTTTTGATCATGTCCATCACACCATCCTTCTGAACAAGCTGTCCAGCTGTGGGATGAGCAGGTACATGGAATGAAGAACCGGCTGAAGAGCAGATCTCAAAGGGTCATAGTGAATGGGACTACATCTGTCACCAGCTGTGTTCCTCAGGGTTCAATTCAAGGGCTAGTTCTGTGCAATATATTTATCAGTGATCTAAATGTAGTACTTGAAAGCACCATTGACAAATTTGCTGATGGTATTAAACTTGGAGGTTCTGTTGACTCCTTTGAGGGACAAGAGGCCTTGCAGAGGGATCTGAACAGATTTGAACATTAGGCAACGATTAATGAGATAAAATTTAACAAGACCAAATGCTGGATTCTGCACCTGGGATGGAGTAACACGAGGCACAAGTATGAACTGGGAGAGAAGAGGCTTTAGAGCAGCCCTGCAGAAAGGCATCTGGGGGTGCTGGTCAACAGCAGGCTTAATATGAATCATTATTGTGCCCTGGCAGCCAAGAGGGCAAACTGCATCCTGGGGTGCATCAAATACAGTATAACCAGCTGGTCTAAATGAGTGATTGTTCTGCTATGTTTAGTGTTGGTGCAGCCTCACCTTCAGTGCAGTTCTGGGCCTTAGAGTTTAAGAAGGATATGAAGGTACTTAAATGCATACAGAGGAGGGAAATAAAGCTGGTGGAAAGCCTGGAAAGAATGACCTATGAGGAGTGGCTAAGGACTTTGGGCTTCTATAGCTTAGAGAAAAGGAGGCTGAGGGGTTGCCTCATTGCCCTCTGCAGCTTCCTGAGGAAGGAAGTGGGGAGGGAGATGCTGACCTCTTCTCCCTGGTATCCTGTGACAGGGCACATGGCAATGGTTCAAAGTTGCATCAGGAAAGTTTGGACTGGACATTAGGAAATATTTCTTTGATGAGTGGGTGTTCAAACACTTGAATAGACTTCCTAGAGAGGTGTCATGCCTGTCAGTGTTTAAGAGGCATTTGGACAATGCCTTAATAATATGCTTTAACTTTCAGTTAGCTGTGAAGTGGCCAGGTTGTTGGACTAGATGATCATTGTAGATCCCTTCCAACTGAAATATTCTATTCTCTCCTATAGTATTCTATTCTATTCTAGGAATGGCAATTTTCTAACTCAGCGAAAACTGAACAGAGTTCTGTGAGAATAAGAAAAAGTCTAGCCCAAGAGCCTCTTTTTCCTGAAAAATTTCATAACCTTACTGCAAAATATTATTTTTTTTTTGCACAAGGCTTAATATGCTAATAGAACAAAAACTGTTAATTACTAATAAAAATCATTGCTGACTATTTGATCTCTATATGTTTCTGCATATTTATTTAAGTAAAACAGAATGATTTTAACTAGGAAAAAAAAATCCTCAAAAACTACTTCTTGATGTTTTGGCTGAAAAAGCCAGAATCATTTTCTTACCACAAACAACATCCAGTTAGCACTACAGAGCTACTCACTGTACTAACTTCCAGAAAGCAAAATTCTCCAAAATATAACTTGCTCTTTATTGCAATATAGCTCTAGATATACAATTTAAGATATCTCTGTTTTCATCTCCACACACTTTCTTCATTCTGTAGCTTGCTAACATTAGCAAGCATTGCACATTTTTCTTGTGTTTCTCTTTCATTATTTACTTTTAGCATACAATGCAATGAGAACACTTCCTTGTGTCCTTCAATTCTTAAAATTGAAACTAATATTTTTTAGTTTAACTGATGAATGTTAACATCCAATTGAATATATAAAAATATTATAGCTACTTCCTAGCTATATTGCTAGAAAAGAAAAAAAAAAATCACTTACATGCTATCTTGGAATGACATATTCCAAATTTTCCTGTATTTCAAAATCTTGGAACTAATGGTGAAGTCTTCACTCCTCCTATATTTATTAGGCATCTTATAGGCTTCCACGTATTTTGATGAGGAAGATGTGGATGTGAAGACTTCAGATTCAATCTTTTCCCATGATTACAAGGAAAACATGCGTAGTTGGATGTTTTGGGGCATGAGTTAAATTGTTGGCAAGAAGAATATTATATCTCTGATCCATACAGTTGTGAAGAAAACATAGCTATTTGCAAGTAATGTTGGAATAGGAAGATTCGTCTGCCCTGATATTCATCTGTACAAGTATGTGGTCTGATCAAACATAGGAATTTATATATAATTATATAATGAAAATATAAGACAAACACATTAAGGACTGCATCTCTTACTTTCTTTTTTTGGGGTATAGTTCTGTGTTTCAACATAAAAGTGGTATGTATACATATGTGTCTATGTATATACATGTATAAACTGAAAGTTTAATAGCCTTCTCTTTTTAGATAGGTTCTGAACTTGTATAAATTTTAAGCTGGGAAAGTTAATATCTGCATGTTGAAGAAGAAGTATTTGAAGAATCCATTCATGTGGAGGGTTTTCTTTGTTTTTCCTGCTAGTTTCAAGTGGCATTTGATTAAAAGTTATCAAAATATTCAAATTTTCATATGTGGAAATAATACTTTTGATTTGGAATTACAAAATATTTTGTGTCATATACACATCAAGCAAGTAAATAATAGTGCCCTTTAGGTCATTCAGCATATTTAATCTCTTAGTTATCAAGTAGATCTTTTACAAGGCAATTACCAAGATATAAAATTATTCATTTCAGTGATTCCAGTAGTATTTAATGTTAATTTTATATATAGTCAGCCTTGGGAATATCTGACATTACTGAGTTGTCTTACTTTGTAAATGACTTTTTTTTTTTAATAAAAAGGGTATATAAACCACAAACACACAGTGGTTAAAGGAGGAAAAGAGTGTTCATACTCACTTTAAATAATATAATAATATCTTATATTAGAAAAATACCAGTTGCTTAAAATTACACATTCCTTTGGACAGGCTAAAAATTAGTTTTCTATTGTAATTTCCGCACTTTATATGCTCCTGGGTAAGGTTTGTGTAGCAAACAGGGGCAGCTTCTGTGAGAAGCTGCTAGAAGTTTCTCCTTTGTCCAGTGGACTTGGCTGGGTCTAGGGTGGACCTACCGCTGGCCAGGGCTGAACCAATTGATGACAATGATAACACCACTGTGGTAACATATTTAAGAATGGGAAAATAAAACCGAAGCACAGGCAGAGGGGAAGACGCGAGCCTTGTGGGCCTTGCAGGCCTCACCCTCTGACCTCATGTGGGGCAGCAGTCTGGGACTCACCCGGCCTGGCCTAGCCAGAGAAGTGAGGATATGTGAAGAGAACCTGAGAGGTGTCTCCCTGAGTCTGATTGTAAAGAATTTCTTGTGAGAGGAACAGCTGCAGATACCAAGGCCAGTGAAGAAGGAGGGGGAGAGGTAAAATTGCTCCTGGCAAAATTTCCTTGCAGACCATGGTGCAGACCATGCTGAAGCAGGCTGTCCCTCTGCAGCCCATGGAGGACCCCGCGCTGGAGCAAGTGGATGCCCAAAGGAGGCTGTAACGCATGGAGGACCTGTGCTGGGGCAGCCTGTTCCTGAGGGACTGCATCTGGTGGAAAAGGACCAGCACTGGAGCAGTTTGTGAAGGGCTGTAGCCTGTGGGAGGGACCACATGCTGGAGCAGGGGAAGAATGAGAGGAGTTCTTCCTCCAAGGAGCAAGGAGTGGCACAAAACCATGTGTGTTGAACTGACCGTAACCCCCATTCCCTATTCCTCCTGTACTGCTTGTGGGGGGAGGAGGTGGAGATAGTCTGGAATGAAGATAAGCCCAGAAAGAGGAAAGGAGTGGGGCGAATTTGTTCTTGTGATCTAATTTTTTTCTCTCTCGTTATCCTACTTTGGTTTTATTATGAAGAAATTGAATTATTTTTCCTCAAGTTGAGTCTGTTTTGCCCATAACGGGCAAATGATCTCTCCCTGTCTGTATCTCAACCCTCAAGCCTTTTGTTATATTATCTCCCCTCTATTCCCTTGGAGTGTGGAGAGGGTCAGTGAGCCACTGTCTAGGGCTTAGTGCCAAGTGGGTCTAAACTATAACAGCTCCTTTCCAGATTGTAATATATATTTGGTTATTAAGAATCTTAGCAATGTTCTCAAAAGAGGACTAAATTATTAACAACAGTGAAGGATAATGAGACTTTACTTCTTTGTGGGGAGATGAATAGTTTTCAGGTTTTTTTCTTCTACACACACCTTAAACTCTTTTAACTCATGCTAGGAATTACACTGAAAACCCACAAAAAGGTCTCATCTTCCAGAAGAAAAAGGTTTGAATAGGTACTTTATCTTGTTTATGAGTATAGATAACCTTAACTAGGCCATAGACCTCATTAGAAATTTTATGCTTGTGAACAGAATATTAAGAACTGAAATATGGAAGAAATGTCACTATTTGAAGATATTGAAATATTAAAAATTCTATGCTCAAATGAACATTAATTTCTATAGTATGCTATCTTTTCTGATAATACTATTTTATATTGTACATTAGCATAGGATAGTTCCAATTTATAGGAGACTTGGAAAGTTTATGCCTTTAGTAGGTGCAAATAAAACAAACATAACCAAGTATAATTTCAGAGTATACTTCGCTTATGTCAAAAGTTCTTTGCTTATAATAAGACTTTAATCAGATATTTAACAGGTTGCTATGCTTTCAGTGTATGTTCTCTGATTTTTAGCAAACAGTTTTATTGGATTAAATATTTTATGAGTAATACATTTACAATAAAAATGAGTGCAATCATTCATGCACTTATGTAATTACTTTCAATAACCTGAAGTAAATTCTGTAATCATGATTAATACTGATTAGGCAAAGTTATTGGTATGGTTTGATTATATGGAAAAGTTGAAATAAGTGGATTTGATTTTGCAAAACACAGTCCTCCACAATACACAGACTTCTTAATTATTGTTATTTTCTAGTCTATACCTTTTATTTTTAGAACAGGAATTAAATTCTATTAAACTAAACTCCACCTCAAATGGAAAAAAATAGTCAACACAAAAAAAAAACCCCACTCCTTGCCCAAGATATCACTATATATATATCTGTTAATCTACAAATATAATTGAATTATCCAACTTCTTTGTGGTCATCCTAACATATTACATTACTAATTAAATGATGAATTAATCTTCAGTTATTTAACACAAATACTGAAAGCTTATGAACACTATATTCATACCAGATAATACAGATGTATGTGGATATTAAAGGTGTTTGGGAATTTCATATGCAATATTCTCTACTTTGCTTAAGAAATACAAGAAATTTGATTTTTTTTTTCTGAAACATTTAAAGCTTTGGATGCTTTTCTTCTGAGTGCTTTAGATAAATGCAAATGCTACTGGCAATATCCAGCAAATCTGTTTACCAGTGCAGAAGTAGTAGAAAATGCCATTTTATGTATTAAACTTTTCTAACAAGTCCTGGATTGTGTGTCACAAGTGACTGTTTATTTCTCTGTCACTTCTAACAAGCTGAAGGTATTGGATTTATTTTGTCTATTGCCTACTTTCAAGTAGGTTTATCTACTTTAAAGTAGAATTATATTATTTCATTATTATGAAAATGAAGTTTCCAAGTTTCACCATTATTTGTACAAAGAAAAAAATTATTATGACCTTCTTTGCAAAAGCTCTTTGAAATCTCAGTTCTCAAAATAACAGCGGATGTGTTGTGTTAGTAATATAACATATACTTGTGTATACTGTATTGTTTATAACAAAATGATGTAGTTTATCTATAAATCCATTGGAAATACAATTGCATGAACAACTCTCATTTTATTTCTTCAGAATTAGTAAAATTCTTCTGTTATAGATCATCAGAAACTATGATAATTTCTATTCTCTCATCTTGTATGATTGCACTGTTTTCTGGAAATCATTATGATGGTAATGAAGATTAAAAAAGGAGAAATATCCTGCATTTTGTGTTTATTTCAGAGATTTTCACGGTAAACTATCGAAATATATATAATATAGAACACTTTCTTCAAGCACTGCCTTGGACAGTGAAGCTATGTTTTCATTTTTTTAATAGAGACACCTACACTACAAGATCACATTATTCTTTATATTATGATCTCAATATGCCTATATGTCAAATCAAATAGTTATATGTGTAACCCTAACAACCTCATTTGGCAGCTGTGAGTTTAATATCCCACAAACAACAGTGACTTTAGTAGTGACAATACACTATTAATTAGCACAACATGCTTCTATTTCTAGACTTCAGGGAATTTAAGTTTACATTGTGGAAGATTAGAGGCTACTGAATGCTCGAACAGCTAAGGTTGATTTCAAAGCAAGTGAGAAAATCTATTTTGAAATAATTATTATCTACAGTGAAATGGCACACCGTTGCATGTAGCATCAGAGTCATTCTTATCTGTTTAGAAGTTACATCTTTGTGAAAATAAAAGCCGTTGTAATTAAAAAAAAGTATCAATCAGTCACTATATAAGTAAAAATGTGTGGAAACTCTAATACAGGAAGAGTTGGCATCAGTTTTCTTCTGCACTATGCCAGTTAACAATCAAGCAACATATCTGAAAGTCTAAGTATTTCTATTATGAAATTACTAATTATTTTATATTAAGAAACCGGGAGTTTGAAAAAAATTGAAAAAAAAAAAAACCATCAAAAAACCAATGACTACAGACAATAGTACTCCAATACGCAACAGAAAAAAAAAAAACAAAACAGTATGAATCTGTCTTTTACCCTAAATGAGAAGTCATTAGAGTTCTTCTCCATTTCTATTTTTATGTGTATGGAATGCTTTTTAATTAACAGACATTATGAATACAATATATTTAACAGATGTAGTTTCTAAAGACTCAATTTTTCTCATATTAAAAGTAAATTCTGCCATCTGAGTTATAAATAGAATTGTTCTATTCCGTAGAGCTATTTATCTTCAGAGCAGCTGCACCTCTGTAGTCCTTGAGAGAAGAACATACTCAGTGTAACAGAAGCAAGCATTGAACTTCCTTTTCAAATCAACCTGATTCCAGACAGGTTAAAACAGAATGAGGCAGCCACTCCTTGCATAAGTAAGCATGAAATGTCTCTGTTCTTACGGCACTCTGTGGACACGGCACCAGCACTTATTTTTGTCTTTCAAGCTATTAGCTCAATTCTTAAGCAACAGTAGTCACAGAGTCAATATTGTGCTTTTTGTGTTGTCCAAGGTCTCACAGTGATCCGGTCTGATGGAGGAAGGTAACAATTAACAGGAAAAATATTGCTTGGGGTTTCCGTCACAATTGTGCCTTGAAGCTTCCAGTCATTAACCAAGGTCCCATTGTATCAGACAAAACTAAAAAAAAAAACCAACCAGATAGGCCTTTTCACAAAGAGCTCATGACCAAGTGATCATTTGAAGAAGTCACATTAAGATGAAGAAACGCCTAAGTTTACTGCCACTATTTTCAGCTTTATGAGTACTCATTTATACAGAAGGCAAAAAACAATTTGGAAGATGCCTTTCAGGTCCATGTCAACCAGTAGTGATAAGGAAGGAGATATCATAGTGTCCTATTGCATTTGTTGTACCACTGTAGCAGGTGTTCATAATGAAGACATGGGAAGGTACCCCTCCATCCTTCCTATTTCTGTCCCATTGAATGACACCTGTGAGATACTTTGTGAAGAACTACTTGTATTGCCAACCTCAAAATATCAAAAATAATAAATTTTGAATTTCACTGTGCAAGCTCTGATACAAAGAAATCACACTGATATGGTCTTTAATCTGAGTTTGTATTTTTTTTTCATCTTTCAGTTTATAATGCATGCAAGATTAATGATGTTCCTATGCTTCTTCAACCCACCTTTTCCTGACATTTAAAAAAAACGAAAGCAAAAGGAAGCACATTTCATTTAACTACATTCCTTTCTGCTTTCCCACCTCCCAGTGGAAACTCTTTGAAGTAGTAATGTGATAGCGTGTTTTGCGGAAGAATATCATTACAATAAAACATAACACACAGGTCAATCTATAACTCAGTGCACTAATTATACTTAGAATTTGTAAATGTTGTTACTTATACAAATAATTACTAAAAACTCTAATTTTCAAAAATATATTTTTCTGATACTCACAATGACGAAAATATCCATGCTGACTACTAAAATTAATCACTATAATCAGTCACAAAATCTATGGTAATTCAAAGCAGCTCATATGTGTAGATAGCAGTATTTACCCAAATTACCTTTCCTTTCCAGCTCTGCTACCTTTGGTTTTTCTTCCTGACTGAAACGCAGAAACATTTTCTCACTTCTCTTCATCACCTGACACAATCTTTTTCCATTGAATCAGATTACACGGCAAAGAAGAAATCTGAGCAGGCTGCAGACAGGAATTTTTTACATTGGGTTCTGAGGTCAGACCTCTTCTGCTTAAGGATTCTTCATAAATTCCAGAAAAGGAGAAATTTCTCAGACTTTTAGAAATGTGGCTTATGTTGTTCCTTAGTATTTTGGGGTGTGAAGTCAAGGTGGAAGAGCTAGGCAAGAGAGTAAGTATATCAAGAAGGCTGCAACTGTACAAGGACTTCTGAAGCAAAAGTTGAAAGAAGAGTAACATCTACAGATACTGTGTACTAAAATCCATGGTAGACATTCTGAGTTTATTTAATCAACCCAACTTTGACAGATGGGTGTGTCATTCATTGTCACCTGAGTTACTAATTGCTTGATTTTTTTGTTTACTTTCAAAATGTAATGATATACTAATGTACCATTGTAATCGCTTTTGTATAAGAAAAAAATATGTTCACTCTTAAAGGAAATATATCTAAAACAATGGACTGTTATTCAGTAGCTCAAATCTTAGCATCTCCATCTGCTCTACAAATGTTAGCTAATAAACCTCATATATCACCAAAGTGAAATCTATCTTCCTGACAACATATCTAGTGTGCAAATAAGTATTCTGTACCTAAACTCCCCTATTCTGATGTAACTCTTGTAAATTAAGTTTTTACATTGCATTTCCTATACAATATTTTGAATAAGAAAGCCACAAGATTAACTGGAAGAAAGATAATTTTATCATAGTATCATAGAATGGTTTTGGTTGGAAAAGACATTAAAGATTATTGAGTCCTAACCCCCCTGCCATGGGCACAGACACCTTCTGCTAGAAAAGCTCACTCAAAGTCCCATCCAACCTGGCCTTGAACACTTCCAGGGATGGGGCATCCACAGCTTCTCTGGGCAACCTGTTTCAGTATCTTGCCACCTTCATAATAAAGAATTTCCTCCTTATGTCTAATCTAAGTCTACCCTCTTTCAGTTTAAAGCCATTATCTCTTGTCCAATCACTACATGTCCATGTCAAAAGTCCCTCTCTGGCTTTCCTGTAGGCCCCCTGTAGGTAGTGGAAGGTTCCTATAATGGCTCCCTGGAGCCTCCTCTTCTCCAGGCTGAACAGCCCCAACTCTCTCAGCCTGTCTTCATAGGAGAGGTGCTCCAGCCCTCTGATCTTATTTGTGCCACTCCACTGGACTCTCTCTAACAGGTCTATGTCCTTCCTATGTTGGAGGCCCTAGAGTTGGACATGGTACTCCAGGTGGGGTCTCACCAGAGGAGAGTAGAGGGGGAGAATCACCTCCCTCAACCTGCTGGCCATGCTTCATTTCATGCAATCCAGGATGCGGCTGGCTTTCTGGGCTACAAGCGCACATTGCTGGCTCACGTCTATTAAAGCATTGAGATCAATGTTTTAATACAATACACAGTGATTAGAGTACTTGTGTCCTCTTTATTTGCCTGTGTGACAACACCTTCTCTAATCAGTGGCTTTTCAAGTTTTTTAGCTGTTTCCCAGCATTTTTGTGCAACACATGAGATCTCCTAACATTACTGAGTTTTTCACTTAAATAACCAGTCAATAATAATCAAAAGTACCATACTACTACATTAAATAAACGAGATACTGCATAAAACATCACTAATATAATCTGATAAAATTGTTTATTAACATACATACAAATATTTATTTGTTTCTATGTTAAAAAGAAAGCTTTTTATTTTCAAAAGTAAAAGGGCTACACAATGTTATACTGGATTTATCTATAGTTGAAGCATACTGCTTTAAACTAAAAGTGTGTATCAAGCATTTGAGAATAGAAGTTGTCTATTGACCTTACTGAGAACAATAATTCTGCGTGGATTTATGACTACACTTTACTGGGGAAAGAATATGAGCTAGTCTTATTTGTAAAGTTGCTCTGTTAATGGCTTTTGGTTAGTCTAGTGTCTTTAGCTGATTTTCATTAGTTTGGAAAATAAGAGGGCTCACAAGTGTCTTCTATGTAATTTTCTATGCATCCAGTACAATAATCTTATCCATGAAAAAATTAAGAAGATGGAAAAGTGAATCGGTATTGACGAATGAGTATTTGGGGGAAAAGACTCCTTTTTTAAATACCACTTCATAATATTTTAATGAAAAGTATTCGAAAAAGATGAAGAAGGGTTACTCTTAGCCAAACAGAAACATCTTGAGCACTTGAGCAGAAGTTCACTGACTTGTTGTGAAATAAAATGTCAGATAAAACTGTGACAGTAGCTTCAATTTATTTTATATAGGCAAAATAATACTAACTCTATGTACAGAGAGATGGGCTATAAGTTATATATTCCCACCTGGGAAAAAGGTTTGTGGAATCATCTCGAACAGTTCTTTGAAAATAGCAGCCTATTGTTCACTGATGTCCACAAGGTCAATGGAATAATTAGGAAGCATTAGTAAAATAATTAAGAACAAAAAAGAAATCATTATTTTGCCACTATTTGAATATTTAATACAGTCTCAAATGCTGTGGCAATTCTCTTGTAACATTTCTCAAGTGGAGTCATCAGGACTAAAGTGAAGAGAAGTACATTAGGAACATTCAGAATTGTAAAAAGGCTCCCATATAAAGATGGACAAAACAGAGCAGGACTGCTTGCTTTAGAAAAATCTCAGTGGAGCTATGCTATGATAAATATTAACAACTGTTTATGAATTAAAATAAGTAATTATAAAATGTAACTTGAATAAATAAAGAATTTATAAACTTTCATCTAGTATTAATAAAAACAATGGAACTTCACAGGCTAAATATAATCTTTTAAGTTTAATTTTACCTTTAAATTATTAGTTTTGGTACAGATATGAAAATATTGAATGTGGATACTATAATGTAGACAAACACAGAAGAAACAACATCATTAAGGATTACTACCTAGCTGGGAGAAGCCAATGCACACTGCTAGTCAGAGACATGGATATCTGATGTGACATAGGTAGTTTCATTTGCAGACTTGAGAATAAAGAATTAAATCCAGACCACCCTAATAACAGCTGTCTGGAAGTCTGATGTGTTGTCAGTGTCACCATTTGGGAGCTAAAATGTTGATAAAGTCTCTTTCATCATGTCAAAGATGAAAATATTAAGAGGAAGTTGAAACCACAGTGGATGAGAATTTAGATTCTCCCACCAGTAGAATTCTAGGCGCAAAAGCCTACTGACCTAAAAGGAGTGCTATAGAGTCTTTCCTAACCCTAGATAAAATGGCAGCGTACGATAGATTAGATGATTACATATCAGGACCTCTGGAATGAAAAAGTAATAAATGAGAAGGCCTGCAAAGCAAACAGTCACCTTCACATTACAGGGAAATAAACACAGACTTCTTACTCTCTAAAAACTGCTGATCAACCTTTTCTCTGGAATCAGTAGCAAGTTGGATACTAGTGTAAATGAAAACTGAAAAGGAAGCTTTCAATGGCTGCCATGCTAAATAGGCAAACTGTATCAACCTGCTACATTCCTTAACTCTTAAAATAATATTTTCTGTGTCACTTATATTCTGCTTTTAGGTTTAGACTAAGAAATAACATAGGTTTTTGTATGACCACCAAGAGTAATGTATGCCCAGAAATTATACTTATTTGTTTTCCTAATACATTTGCAAGCTTCTCTTTAAAAGCTAATAATATTTAAAGTGTTTCCTTTAGAATTAATGTCTGTCCATAGTATAGTATGTTAGTTTCTTTCTGTATCCAGCTGACTATTATGGGAAATTCTAGCACCCTCTGAAATGGATGCAAAAATAAATGTTAACAAGAAAAAAATAGGTTACTTTTATTAACATATAAGCCAAATTATATTGTGTTTAGATGTTCCTATCTAAAATGAGTGACCGAAGATTTTCTTCTAGCTCACACATAACTACGGTCATAGAAAAGTGACTGACAAAACAATTACTCATTTTGTGCGGTGGTGACTGACTGGTAGGATGAACATGCAGAGATAAAAATGAGTTGGGCAGGGTCATTACATTTTATCAATGAGAGTTTTAGAAATAATAAAAAGTGACAAAAACTTGAAGATAAGCACGTCAGTGCCTTTTACACTGTAAGTGTCTCAGTGTAACCTTTGTCTAGTGAGGATTTGGAGATACTTAGAGGCTTGTTGTGATATGAGCAGTGCTGCAATCTCACAGCAGAATTCTCTTAATAGAAATGTTTCACAGGTCTTTTAAGAACGCAAAATGCAAGATGAGCTTATTCTGTTCAGTAAATGAAGCTGTATACCATTGTCTCTAACTCTTTGTTTAGTTTTGTCATAGCTTAGCCCCGCTCAAGACCAAACTACGCAATCTCTCACTCATTCTCCCCATCCTCTGAGAGAATGGAGGAGAGAAAATATAACAAAAAGCTCAAGGTCTAAAGTAAGGACAGGGAGAGATCATTCAAGTTACCATTACAAACAAAACAGACTTGACTTGGGGAAAACTATTTATTTATTATTATTAATAAGACCAAACCAGGATAATGAGAGAGAACAAAACAACTTCCCCCCATTCCTTCCCTCTTCCTCAGCTTTCAAATTATCTCTACCTCCTTCCCCCCCATGAGTGGCACAGCGGGGGAATAGGGAATGGGCGTTGCAGTCAGTTCATTATATGTAATTTTCCATCGCTCCTTCCTCATTGGGGAAGAAGAACTTACATTCCTCCACTTCTCCAAAGTGTGGTCCCTCTCACGAGCTACAGTCCCTCATGAACTGCTCCAGTGTAGTGTCCTTTTCCATGGGGTGCAGGCTCTCAGGAACCAGCTACCTTAGCGCAGGCCCTCCATAGTCCACAGCCTTCTTCAGGCATCCACCTCCCCTGGCGTGGGGTCCTCCACAGGATGCAGGTGGATTTCTGCTCCTCTGTGGATCTCCATCTGCTGCAGGGGAACAGCCTGCTTCACGATGGTCTGCACTATGGGCTGTAGGGAAATCTCTGGCAGGAGTAACTTTAATCCTACCTCACCTTCTTCACTGACCTTGGCATCCGCAGCTATTCCTTTCACAAGAAATTCTTCACAATTAGGTTCAGACAGATGCCTCTCATGTTCTTTTCACATCTCTCTTCACTTCTCTCGGCCAGGCCAGGCCAATTCGGGCCCAGACAGCTGCCTGGCAGGAGGCCAGAAGGTGAGGGCCGTAAGGCTCAGAATGCTCCCACCTCCCCCTCTATGCCCCTACTTCTTCTTCACTTCTTCTTACTATTATTTTATTTTCCCCTTCTTAAATACATTATCACAGAGGCACTATCACTGTAACGAATTGCCTTGACCCTGGCCACTGGCGTGTCCGCCCTACAGCCAGCCGAGTCCACCAGACAACGGGGAGACGTCTAGCAGCTTCTTGCGGAAGCTGCCACTGTAGTCCCCCCCTACCAAAACCAGGACAACTTTGAATATCAATTTTTTAGTTAAAAATGTTGGAACATACACTACATAGTAATGGAAGTCCAAATCCAAGGAAATGAATATATGGAAACTAGACATACCAGTACT
The DNA here is from genome assembly GCF_036417535.1 of Chlamydotis macqueenii. Classification (NCBI taxonomy): domain Eukaryota; kingdom Metazoa; phylum Chordata; class Aves; order Otidiformes; family Otididae; genus Chlamydotis; species Chlamydotis macqueenii. Next base: position 29,798,211 of record NC_141558.1, read on the forward strand.
AAGCCTGGACATTCATAAAATGAATCTGATGGACTTCAAAATCCTTGTCTCACAGGAGTCACGCAATGTTCAGGAATGATGTTCCTATCTACTCAGGTTGTAATATTGTCCTTACTAAAGCATTCACGCAAGAAGTGCAAGAACAAGGTTCAGTATCTTCCTTTTTTTTAAGGGCACTCAAATATATATGTTCCTAGAGATTACTTTGCACTTATGGCTACCATGAGGCTGGGAAATTCTCTTTCCTTCCTTGTGAAAGTGAGGCCCTACAGAGTCAGCAAAGCAGCTTCAATTTCTGGTTCTTGCTCCCAAACCTGTTATATGAATTTTATGTCTGATGCCTAATTAATCAACAGTCCCTTGAGCAAGAACTTCTGTTTCGTTTGCAAATCTGACTTTTAAATTGAAACTGCTTGATGAGTCATCAGCCCTGGGGATAATAGATAAGACATTTAATATTATCCTAATACTTCTTCTTCCTTTTTTTTTTTTTCTTATAAATATAGCCTTGTTTTCTATCTAACATTTTTGGCTGGAAGATGAACCTGAAGACATTGACTACAGATGTGATCAACAGAGAATTTTTTTCACATTTTGAAAGGGCAGGGAATACAAATTTCCAGGTAAGTAATTTAAAACAAGGAAAACAGAGACTACAAGTGGACAATGAGTTTACAGGATGCTATTTTAAATAATATAATTATTCCTCTATTTTAAAAATATACTGAAATATACCAACCCCATATCCTAGAGATAGAGAAAAAGAGTTGTAGTGTTTTGAAGCCAAATTCTGAAATTGTTGGTCTACAAACTATTACCATGTGAAGGAAAGACTGTTGGTCAAAGTACGGTCTTATTCAAACACTCATGTACTGGTCATGAAACAGTCCAGCACCAAAGCAGCTATAGATGCTTAATAATTGGTAAGATTTCTGACGCTAAGTGTGAAACCAGTGAAAGCAGACATCCTGAATAAATGCATGCACACTGTTAATTAGATCTCAGATATATGAGGGGCTATACTCAGAAAGATTTATCAGTGAGGTAAAAGCTCCAAGGCTGTTTATTTCCTACTTCTCTGGTACTATACAAGAAGTATTTCTTCTTTTAAAGTTCTTTATATGCAAAATAAACAGCTGAAATCTATACTGTGTGATGAAGGGAACCCCATACTTCTATATGAACCTTGTATTAAAAACCAGATGCACAGTGATATTCAATTGAAACCTATCTAGTTCCTTGGAAAATATATAATATGGTACTCAGGACTCAACACAGAAAGAAAAGCAACATCCAGAAGGCCACGTGTAGGAAAATGTCTGACAAACATTTCAGACATTGCTGTGGAAGGTTTGCAAACTGAAAAGACTTGACATACCTTCAAAACAGCCTAGAACTAGTCAAACAGATTCTCCAAAGTATGTAGTCAGGGAAATTAAAGTATACATGCCACCTTTTGGTGAGCATCTTTGAAAACAACTTGGAGCTTCTTAATTTTGAAAGGCATTCAGAAGAGGATTACACAGTAAGAATTTTGATATCTTATAAACTGTCCTTTCTAAATGCTTACAGATACTTTCATTGGAAAATAAGGACTTTCCTTTAAAATTTAGGCCCTTCTGAACAGTCTCTCCCCATCTTTCCTGTAGGACCCCTTGAGGTACTGGAAGACCGCTTCAAGGTCTCCCCGGAGCCTCCTCTTCTCCAGGCTGAACAGCCCCAACTCTCTCAGCCTGTCCTCACAGGAGAGGTGCTCCAGCCCTCTGATCATCTTCGTGGCCCTCCTCTGGACCTTCTCCAACTGGTCCATGTCCTTCTTATGTTGGGGGCTCCAGAACTGGACACAGTACTCCAGGTGGGGTCTCACCAGGGCAGAGTAGAGGTGGAGAATCACCTCCCTCGACCTGCTGGTCACGCTTCTCTTGATGCAGCCCAGGATGCAGTTGGCCTTCTGGGCCGCAAGGGCGTATTGCCGGCTCGTGTTAACTACCACATTCAGTCTTTCTCAATACAGAAATAAGGACATATCCTTATGTGGACAAGGAGAGCTTCACACACCTCTACTGCCAAGGTTTAATTACCATGTTATCTTCCTTCTCCTTTCAGCATGTAATTTTCAAAGCAAAAATATATTCAGGTTGTAGGACATGTAGTGTCAATGATCATGTAATGTTGGTATGCAGTTATTTTAGTTCAAAACTATTACTAAATACGTATCTAGGTGTCTAATATGTACCAAAACAACTTTATGAAGAGAAAGTAAAACCAAAATTAAACTTATTAAAATGCACTAGTTCAAAATTATATTTGAATTACACAGTGATTTATCACATAAATGCATAAACGTATGCACATGCAGAACAGATTGTATATGTTTATTGAAGTAGTCTTTCTTGAAGTTCCACCCTATATATTTTACTACAATGATAACATACTGGATTTTAATTTTGGTTACAATTCATAAGTTATGACTTATTGTCATAATTTAAGTGCTTAACACACTTATGTATGCTGTAATTTTTTTTGGCTATATATCCCTACATTTACATGCATATGTAAAACTTTAAATAGTTACTTGTGTCACTTGTAACCTATTAATTAATTTCTATTGGTATTGTATTTTTGTATTTTCTGGTGTTCTTACTTCAAATGACATTAAGAAAAAAAATATCTCAAAGTTTTGTCATGTTTCTTATGCTTTGTGTTCTTTACTGGTGTTGTTTCAGTAGGCATCACATAGGGTTAGACTATCCAAACCACCAAAAAAAGTTTGATGTCTGCAGGGATACAAAAGTTTTATACATTCCTGTGAACTCAATGAAAAATCTGGTGTCCTGACATCTTGACAACGATTAACAGGAACAGAAGATGGCGTGTCATGAATCCATTTTGTGACAAAAAATTGCCATGAGAATACAAAATAGCAAAATATTAATCCATTCTCATGAAAATGATGGTAATGAAAATGAGAAATGGCATCAACTAAATCCATTTTCATTACTCTGTTATGATTGCAATATTGTAGCTCTAGGATAGTGTGCTGAGTGAAGAGATTAGTATTTTAGCCACATTTTAAATGTCTTTGATGGGCATCTCCTTACCATTAAAAATATTTTCATTCTATACTTTGAATTATTGTTTTAAAAAGCTTTTAGATCAGTTCTAGGTATCTAAATTTGACAGCACATTTATTAATGGTCCTTAAAAATGGTATATAGAAAGTAAAGCCATGGAGCTCTGAAGAAACTGGCATTGCACGACCTGATTAGAGAAAATGTAGAACCTCCTTTGTTTGTAATAAAATTACGTAAATATGCAGAATCAGAGTCATGGAAGAGTTAGAATTGGAAGGGATATTTAAAGGTCATCTAGTCCTGCAAGGCGCAGGGACATCTCAAACTAGATCAGGTTGCTCAGAGCCCCATCCAACCTGGCCTGTATAAAACTGTAAGTGCTCAGATTAAACTGATTTTCCTTTTTTAGAAAGTTTTAAAAAATATTCTACTGAAATTAAATGTATTTTTTGGATTCCAAGTCTTTTCAGATACTCAGATTGTTGACATTTTTAGTAACACTAGAATTTCTATCACATTTAGAAGAATTGTGAATAAGCTAAAAGATTACTTTTTCACTGTGAACTTTCCAATTTTATTTACATGAAATTATTTTTACATTTTTTTTCTGACTAAGCATAGAAATATTTTCTCATTACTGCAATATCTAGGTTTGCTTGGCGTGGATTAGGAAGAAACAAGTCAATATACAAAATTGCTAAAAATAAAGTTTAAAATTTTTGTTAAAGTTTTATGTGTTAACACAGAGCGATTTAAAATATATGCCTTAATATTCAGAAAGATCACTCAAAAGAAATCTCCAGAGTCACGTTCTTATTTTAACTATACTACATATTAATTCATTTTTTTTTCAAGATATATTCTTAAAAGGTAACAATAGTATAATTCATTGTATTATATGTCCATGTATTTTCGTGTGCCTGATTTTTTTTCCTTTGTGATCATTTCTGTGAGTTATAGATCAATGTATTACTCTGATTTTTTTATTAGTGTGGTACATTTGCATCAAAATAATATATGGGAAAACAGGAGAAACACAGAACTCAACCTGATTACACATTATTTATTTGCTATAAAATTCTGCAGAGTTCTCATGACAAAGAATTTAATGAAAATAAAACCTAGCTCATTAACCTACTCATTTCTGAAAGGTATAATAAGGGTAAAAAATCTTTGAAAGATTAACATAGTGCAATTTTGAATTAATCTTACAGTCTTGCTTTGTCCCCTATGCCTTTTCCTACAACACTAAGTGTGCCTTTGCTCCTGGAATCCTAATAACATTCAGAACTGACCCATTATCTTCAAAGCTTAGTTATCATTACTCTTTTTTTTTTTTCCTCTACTACAGTTTTGAAGTTTTAAAGTAAAAGAAAGCAGATAAAGTATATTGATCCAGAATGGTATTAAGCAACACTCGTGCTCAGTGCTTTATATCATCCAAGCAATTATCTATTTTTCAAAGGAAAGTTGCTCCATCTTCACTTGAAAAGTAGTTTACACATTCAATTGTAGTGACTGCATCAGGCAAGATTAAAATTCTACATAGATTATATAAAGCCCATTTCAAACTTTTATTCAAAAAGAGCCTTGAAATACTAGCTAAGTTGGCTTTTGTCTCTCTTTTCCTACCCATGGAGTCTTTGTGCCATGTCTAGCTAGCTGTCTGCTTAATGATGTCAGGATGCTGCCTCATAGGAGCTAGCTGATACAGTTCTCCTAATGAACAAAACGATCTCTCCAGGCAGTGACATCAGACACTGTCTTCAAGGTGATCCAGGCTCTTATGAAGAGTTAGTGTTGTAAAATTACATATATAGTTTCTTGAAAGTTGTATCTAGGGCAGTTTTTGAAGAGAGCTGTGCCAGTGTAGACAGCAGGGAATCACAGCACTCAAATCTCAGCATAGTTAAAATAGAACTACTTGAACCAAGCAAAAGTTGAGTGGTCTGAACCATCTGAAAATTGGTGCTGAACATCCAGATTCTTTGACTGAACTTCTTTGTGTAGGTTCAACAATTTTTCTAAGGACAGATGTTATATTAACCTGTAGTGTCCTTCACAAAGTTGCTGTGTCAACTACTTGACAAAGTACCATTCTTCTGTATTCACTGTGCATTTTAACACTCAGCTTGTAGCCAGGAGACGTGATGGCTCCTAGCTAAAGAATTCACCGGGAAACATACAGGCTTACAAGTGCTGTGATGATACGATTGGAAGAGAAAATTAAAAATAGCTAAGTAACTAAATGTAAGGCATTTAGCAGTAGATAGACTGAGTTCTGACACTTCCAAAATCAAAAAGAGCAAATCATATATATACATGATTCCAAAAACTAGAAACTAGATTAATTCAGAAGCACAAACTCTCTTAATCCTAACTAGAGAAATAGTGTTCTACATAGAATATGAAAGGCAAGGTACTATGTTTCACTGAAATGGAATTACAAAGTACACTAATAACTTCCCACAGGAATGTTTCTTCCTTAGCAGATATTACAAAATAATTTCTATATCAGACATTTCTTTTTACAATTTAGGGAATTAGTTGGTGCATGTGTGCATGTGATTAACCCTCTCTGATGTAATGAGTTCTTTGTATTGTTTTCCTGTACTCTGGTAATTCATGTTTTCTTAGATCACTTTTTTTTTTTCTAAGGAAGAGAGGAACTGCTAGTTTTGTATCTCACTCTGAATCAGACTGAATAAGCTTTGCCTCAGTGGAACAAGGCAGGAAAGAGAAAGGAGTAGCTGTGTGTTTAGATTAAACACTTGTAAAAACGCACATGTAAAAATGCAAGAATAGAGGAAAAACGACTTGCTGCTTTTTGAAATACTTTTCATTGTCACTCTTGCTGAAGGTGATGGAAATTGGTCACAGGTGTAAAATAAAGAGATTGCTTAAAAGGAAGCAAAAAAAAAAATTAGAGTTCTGTTCATCTGGAATTCTGAAACAGTGTAAACATTCTGAATGCTAAGGAAACTCAGGTGATAGTGATCTACACATATGCTTGACCATTTTGGTAGCTCTATAAGTTTATTGAATTGTCTATGAGTTTATATCTATATATGTATATATTTATTTCAGAAATTCCTCTGCAAAAAATCTGTCTACATAATACTGCTGCAGTATATCCTTCCTGAAAGGTTAAAGCAATATTCCATAGTAAGAGGAAGAATGGCAAGGTATGCATCTTTGCTATAGCACAATTTGGGTAATTAATTTAACTTGAGGATATCGTAGATTACTGTTTCAGAGTCTGCCACAGGGAAAAAACTATGCTTTCTGTCTGTTTAACAACTACTGAAAAGACTGTTTGTAAAAATGACAAGCAAATTATAGCCTGTTTCACTGGTAATAATATCTCAGAGATTGTTAGTTGCTCTCTGCCCTGGTTTTCATTACTGAATCTCACAATTGCTTTACCTTTAGCTGCAGTAGTGTTAGAAACAAAACAGACCTTCTGATGATGAAAAGCAGCATCTTTTGCAGCCCCTAGTACAATATAGTGTCTAAAGAAGTCTCTGTATAAGAATATAGTTTGTACAAGCATACAAAATTATTACCTCCCTGCTGATGAGCCAAGTATAAAGTTTACACACTGAGCTCAAATACTAACAGTCTTAGAGCGCCAGAAGCACAAATATCCTCTTTTAATCGGTCTCATAAAAAGATGTACACAACAACAAAAAGCAAATTTCATAAAAGCAAGGAGACATAAAATGAATACTACCCCAAGTGTCATGATGTGGACATAGTACTAACACCTCTAATTCACTCTGTTGAAGTTGCACCTGGTATAGGAATGAATTTCCACTCACATATTATTTTCATCTTTCACATCAACATGAGATGCTGCCAGTAATGTATCATATAAATATCCCATAGAGTAAAAAAGATTTTATATACAAAAGAAAATCCAATAAAAGATAAGTACGCAATTCAGTGCCCTGTCTTGATTACAGGACTTGTTTGTATCTTTGTTTTCAATAAGATTAATTTTGTGTGCAATCCTCATATCAAACTGTGTCTGACTTAATGGGTGAGGCACTTTACTATGGCATGTTTTGTTACTTCAGGCAGCCATCCAGCTGTGGGCCAGCACTTGGTTAAAATGATTTGTTCTTGGCAGGAAGCTAAGAACACATAACACTTTCAATTGTACATTGTGACTTTGGGGAGTTGTTGTGGGAAATAGCCAAAAGTGTTATCTCAACCCTTTCAACAGTGTACAGTTTGGTCTGCTAATCAGTCACAACCTCTGCTCTTAGAAAGGGGTGGATTAATGGCAGTTTTCAGAAAATGCTGTTAAGTGTGCAGTGGTTTGGTAGTCTCTTATACTGCATAACAACTCTGGTCAATTACATAGTGATTCTCTGTCTTATGATAATGATTGTAATGAGAAAAGGAAACTGTACAGCATGAATCTTTTTTTTTTTTGTGATAAAGATTATTGCAAGGATTTGACATGGTACAAAATTAAACCCACTCTCTTAATAATATTGAAATTGTCATTTGCTGTCCCCTTCAAATGCCATAAGGGAGGTGACTGCTTGGACATTATCAGTCACAAAAATAGAAAGCAGATCTCTGCTTCCCTCAACACAGTGAATCATCATGCAGAGATTGTGTTGTAAGTGATAAAGGCTGCTATTTCTGTAAATTAATAAATAGGCAAGAAATCAAGTCTTTTAATTTAGCTAAACAAGAAGAGGAGTAGGGATGAAAAGCAGTTTTGCCAAATTGACATGTTTGGCAAAATTCCTATTTTTTCATGTTGAGATTAAAATTTGTGTAATAGATCAAAAGGATGGATGCTTAGTCCATCCTGCCAGTCTCATTTTTTAAAAAGCTTTGCTTTTTCTGGCATGTTACTGTTTTTCACCCTCTTCTCTCACTTGTTGTTAAGGCTGCTAACTGTACTATGTTACGAAGTACACATAAAGCCTGTGCTTCAAAGCCTGAAAATCATTTTTGTTTGTTTTAATTAAGTGTTTTGGCAATTAGGGTAATAGACAACAATATTTCCTTGAAATAAAAATAAAAAGAAAGAATATATCAAATTATTCCAGTGACTAACTTTACGTGAATAATGTACCACAGTGTTTTGTCAACCTGGAAGATAAAAGTTCTGCAATTCAGAGAAATTAATTGGCATATCAAGCACCGTTTATGTTGCAATCATGGGCTTTTAGGCTGTGTAATATTAATCAATGAGCATTACTGTTGACTTGTTCAGTGATATTGCTGTGCTGACTATTTAGGATGCATTAGCACCAATGGGCTAAGTTTACAAAACTTGTCCGTGATCATTCACAACTCGGCCTGACATTAGTCTGAAATAAAGCAATTGAAATACAGAACTGAAGAACAACATTAAAAAATAAACCATTATTTGTATGATCATCCAAGTATTCCTTCAAAAATTGAACATGAAAATCCTTTTTTTCTTGTTTAGACGAATGCACATCCCACAGGACTAAGGAAAGCTAGACTAATTCTCCACTACATCAAAACCTTTGTGATACCAGCATGTAGGTACTTTATCTTTACCTACAGCTAATGGTTTTAAAATATATTTCATAATACTTAAGCTAAGATAATCTGAAAATCAACATATTCAAGACTGTGAGATGTTGTTATGTTGCACTTGTGGTTATAGAGGGGAAGATAATGTTTAAGAGAAAAAGAATAACATAGTTTTGCTTTAAGGCTATTCAGTACAAATGAAGCATGATAAGCACCTCAGAGTTTCAGGGTCCAATTCTAGAACCATCTGTTGTCTCTTAGGATAAAAAGTAATATCATCTATTTTAAGAGCAAGAGAACAATTCAAGACTATGACAAGGTCATAATGTCCTAATACTTTTCCCTGTTATGTTACAAGTCACCATTTAATTTTTACTACATAGATCCAGCTTGTACAGATGCAAAATCTGACAATGAATGAAAATAAATTATTTCCTAAGTGACAAGTGGGGAAAATATGGACACATTTTAACAGAAAGTGATTCATGCATGTAGTTGTATAATGATAAGGACATAGACTTTTTAATGATCAATGTCCTAAAGGTGTCTTTCTTATTTGTATGTGAGTATAAATAACTACTACTCTGTCAGCAATGCATCATTTATCTGTAAAATAACAAACATGTACTGTAAAGCAGCAGGGACAGAAAAGAAATTCTGATCAATAACATCATGTATGAGCTACTATGTGATTTGCAAAATGTCAGGAAACTGTTCAATTAGATTTTTACCTAAAGTGAACAGAGGGTAGCACTGCTCACCACAGAGAAAGAGTTAATGAGAAAAGCAGTCTCTCCCATGAAAATCTGCCTTTGCACTGAGTTTAACCCCCCTTTCCATGAACAACAAATAATAAACCGAGATTAGCCTAATAAATATAAAGGGCATTATAGAAGGTAAAGCTGATGTCCTTATGCAATGACATGGGACGTTGCTTTTACAATAAATATTTTTCTAGGAAATATTGCCCTCAAAATTTGCAAAGATGTGCAGGCACCTCTGTCCTAAAGTATTCATAACCTTTTCCAAGCATGTTGTGTGTAGGACACAACTGAATAGCAAAGAATGAGACACTAAAAGAAGGAAATCACAAAGGTATAGTAATATATCTGCTCTTCCTAGTTTTAACTTCTCTCTTTCTTTACCATTCTCCCAAACCTTTATCCCCATGGACAACACTGCAACAAATACAAGATGAGAGTGATACACTAAATAAGAGCAAATATGTGAGTTCTGCTCTCTGTAGCTGTTATCTAGTCACAAGTTCATGGCAGTGAGGTGAACAGACTCAGGAAGAGGAGAAGCAGGGGAACAACTAATAGGCTCCAGAATGTCTCCCTACAGCTCTGCAAATGAAATTTCACACACACAAGAAAAGGAACATAGATTAAACAGGAGGATCAGGAATGTGTTTTTTAACTGAGTAATCCTGATTGTCCTCACTTAGGGTGCTTCATATCACACAGCACATGAATAGAATTCCTTTCAAATGAAATTAAACCAGAACATGCATTCCTGATATGTAATAATAAATCAAATTGCTAACAGACATTCAAGTCCCCAGACAGAAACCAGGGTTGACCAAAGCAAAGATCCTGAAATACATAATGTGGATACTAAGCCCTCTGCATGAATAGTTTTGCTATCAAGATCCACTCCAATTGTACAATGCTAGTTGGTGGTTGGACAGAAGCTTGTTGGCCAATGCTATCAGAGACAAAAAAAAGGCAGAGAATGTCTGGGATTTTGCAGACCATTCCCAGTACTCTTCCAAATTTCCTTTGAACATCTGTTGTGTTGCAACCTGAGAAATAAATATTCACTGTAACCACATATGTGTCCCACTTATGAGCTATTGAGGAGGATCAGAAAGAATTTGGGTGTCTGTGTTCAAAGCTCTACTTCAGAAAAGATTTATTGGTGGTACTTCTCCCATGAATCATCCTTTTTGTGCCTGTACAGTACTTTTTAAAGTATGAACCAGATTTTGCTAATTTATCTCCTAATAGTTACCAGTTTACACTGAAAATGACCTTACTTGGGAGACTCATGGTGGGCTAAAATAATACTCTCAAATTAAAAAAAAAAAACAAAACTTCAAATATATAAAAAATCATAAGATATTAAAAGCTACATTGATTCTTTCTTTCCACACCCATAGAAATAATTCTTGGTTTATGTGTGAATTTTTTTTTCTGGAAAACAGATATTCTTATCCAATCTCCCATATGTTATTTGTCCTTACATTTCACTGTGTACCTAGATTTGACAAAGTCATGCTTTGTAAAAAAAAAAATCCAGTCTTGTGGTGGACATTAGGTAGTGTGTCATAGTTCAGCCCCACTCAGAACCAAGCTACACAGTCTCTTGCTCACTTTCTCCACCCTGCAAAGGAATGAGATAGTATAACAAAAAGGCTCGAGGTTTGAGATAAAGACAAGGAGAGATCCTTAAAGTTACCACAAGCAAAACAGACTTGCCTTGGGGAAGACTGTTTATTTATTATTATTAATAAGACCAAACTAGGATAATGAGAGAGAGAACAAAACCAACTTCCTCCTACCCGTCCCTCTTCCCAGGATTAACTTCATTTCAGTTATCTCTACCTCCTTCCCCAAATCGAATGGCACAGTGGGGGAATTGGGAATGGAGGTTGTAGTCAGTTCATTGCATGTAATTTTCCACTCTCCTTCCTCCTTGAGGGAAGAACTCCTCACATTCCTCCCCTGCTCCATCATGGGGTCCTACCATGGACCACAGTCCTTTATGAACTGCTCCAGTGTGAGTCATTTTTCCATGGGGTGCAGTCCCTCAGGATCTGGCTGCCCCAGGGCAGGCCCTCCATGGGCCACAGCCTCATTTGGGCATCTGCCTGCTCCAACCTGGGGTCCTCCATGGGCTGCAGGGGGACAGCCTGTTTCACCATGGTCTGCACCATGGGCTGCAGGGGAATCTTGCCAGGAGAAACTGTATTCATCCCCCCTCCTTCTTCACTGAACTTGACATCCGTGGCCATTCCTCTCACAAGAAATTCTTCACAATCAGGCTCAGACAGATGCCTCTCATGTTCCCTTCACATCACCTCTCTTATCTTCTCTTGGCTGGGCTAAGTTGAGCCAAGACAGCTGCCAGGCTGAAGGCCAGAGGGTCACAAGGCCCACAAGGCTTGTGCTCTGCTGCTGCTTCTGCTTCTTCACATCTTTCTTTTTTTTTTTTGTTTTCCCATTCTTAAATACATTATCATAGAGGTGTTATTTTTGTCACCAGTTCGCTTGGCCCTTGCCAGTGGTGGGTCTCCCCTAGGACCAGCCAAGTCCACCAGACAAAGGGGAAACTTCTAGTAGGTTTTCGCAGAAACTGCCCCTGTAGTGCCCTCATCCCCTCCTCCACTATTGAAAAGTAGGACATAACGGAAACTCCATTGCTTCCATTTATTTTTTACCAGTTTCTGTCTTCTAGCTTTAGTTTCTCTATACCAGTTTCTATGTTATTCTTACATTATTTGAAAAATATTTCAGTAATACAAAACATTCCTTTTAAGATACTTTAATACAACCTTTCAGTCTTTTATTTGAAAAGTTGTGTTCTTGAATTCTGTCACAAGCAGTTATGTTCAACAATCCCTCAAAGATTTTTGCAATTCTCATCAGCCCCCTTTCAAATGTTCAGCATAAATTATATTACATCACTGATCTCACCAGAAGCATATGTAGGAGCCTTATCATGCCTCTAATATATTTTCTTTATTTTATTGTTATTTACGAAGTTGATCTCCTTCTTTTTAAATTCTGCATAAGAAAGATTTTTTTTTAATAAATGTATTTGCTTTAGAAACATTGTCTTTTGAAATTTTTCATTTTTTTAATATTGCATTTATATGATGATCATGTCTTTATTTTGACATATTGTAAAATAGTCAAAAGCACTTTCCAAGTTAAGACTATGTGAACAAAATTATCTAAATGAAAGACATATTTTCATAATACTAACATAGATGTAATCTTTACACTTCTGTTCCATATTATATGGCAATAAATTTTTGCACATCATAAACGTATAAGCATCAACATTTATTTCATTGACAGTCTGCAAAAATAAAATTACTTAAGAGATTTAAGCATTGTATTAATTAAGATTTTAAATTCCTTATTAACATATGTAGTTGAATAGGATTGGAGGAGCATTAGACTTGTGGTTCAATAGCTTAACATAAATGTGGAACAAGTGGAGAAATAAATTTGGAGAGATTAAAATGCAATAGGACAAGGGGTAACGGTTTTTAACTAAAAAAAAAAAAAGAGTGGATTTAGACTAGATGTAATATGATTTTTTTTTTACAATAAAGTGGTGAAACACTGGAACAGGTTGCCCAGGGAGGTGGCAGATATCCCATCCCTGGAAATGTTCAAGGCCAGGCTGAAACGGGGCTCTTGAATGGAGCAACCTGATCTAGTTGGTGATGTCCTTGCTCCTTGCAGGGGGATTGGACTAGATGACCTTTAAAGATCCCTTCCAACCCAAATTATGCTATGATTCTAAGAAAAGGAAATCACACACTGACCATTTATTTGGTTTTCTTCATTGACATGAAAGGAAACAAAGCATTTATTTCTCTCCAAGGCAAATCCCAAATTATGCCCATCTGAAAACTGAATATATAATTTCTACTTCAACAGTTGCAAGGTAGATGCTATTTCATGAAACTACCATTTAGGAAGAAAAGCAACCTTTTTGCCTAATTAGCTCAGGTATTTTCTAGATGTTCTGCATCCCTGTAAAGTTCTTTAAATACCATGATTTAAGTTTTTCTCAGTATCTCATTGAAGCTAACCCAGACTACTTAAAATACATAACGATTCAAAGTGCAAGCAGAGAAAATGATAACTAGATAAATTACAGGTTAAGGGCAACTTAAACCTTGTAAGAAGGAGGAAAATTAAATGAAAATCCATGTTAATCTCTTGACTATAGAAGAAGATGTACTGCTCCACAGTGTCAAAATTACTACCTATCCTGTAAGAACCTAATATCCTTCCTTTCTTTGTCACATTAAGATCTTCCAGACAACTTAGGTTCCCTCTTCCTATGAAGGGTGAGCTACATAACTTTTATTTCCCACCTAATATATTTCCTTCTATTTATAGTACAGTGCTTTGTGCGCCCACCAAAGAAGGGAAAGCTTTTTGTGTAACTCATTCCTTTACCTAGGAAATTTTAATGCGTATATCCCATCAATGACCTATCTATATGCTGTTAGCCATGCAAGAAGCATCTACTCAATCTGTGAAGCAACCAGTGTTCAACAATTGTAAGCCCTTGAAGATAAAAAGAGAACAAAGTCTATGAGCATCTAATGACAAAAAGAGGCCATAGAGCATTTAACTTGCAACCACTTACTTGAGCAGCTTTACCTAACCACTACTTTCACACTGCATAGCGTATTTACCAAGTTTTGCAGTGTTGATACATAAAGGAATGACAGCTACTATCTTCCAAAGGAAGATTTGCAAAGGAACACACTGTCTGTGAGTCATATAAAATTAGAAAAGGTAATAAAATATTAGGGGATCAGAAAGGACCTACAGACACAGCAGGATTTGAACAAAGTATGCCAAGATATTTTACAGCCTTCATCAATTAATATAATTTATAGAAAAAAAAGAATTTTTGTTACTTTTGATTTAATAAATAATTATTATGATTTATAATTGCTGCAATAATTGGAATGATCCAGAAAGTCAATGTTTAAGATATATGTATAGCTAATAACAGCTTCTTCATCACGTATCTTGGAAATCTTTATTAATGTTAAACACATTTCACATTTTCGTAAGAAATTTACATTAAATAAATTTTAACATGAAGGTGACTTTCACTACAACTCTTGTCTGAGGCATGCTAAGCAGTATACACATGGTCATCAGCACTTTGAGTGAGACCGATTATGATCTAATCTAGCATTCCTTTTGCACGGGCAGTTTTTCAGTAGATTTGACATGGATCATGTGTCCATTTGACTTGTTAACTTTATTAAAAGTTGATTTTTTTTTTACAAAAGGACTAAAGGCTTGAAACTTAGTATAGAAAATTATTTTATTTTATATTTTACTTCATCATAAGCATCTTCTCCAGAGAAATGGTTTTGATTGGTAGAACAAATGACATTAGTTTTCTTTCTCTATCAACTCTCCATAGCTAAATGAGCCTCAGGAATTTGAGGCTCAGATATGACTAATTTGACTGGCACAAGAGAATGGATGCTACATTGACAGAACGGGGAGATAGTAACAAAGTGCATCAGATGGACAGGACATCATCATCTTGCTGCATCTATCAATCACAGTCAGTTTCTGTCAGCATGTCCACTCTAAAATACATCTAACTTTCTTATAAATCTTCTTCTCTGTGTCTACTAAATGTTTGTGAAAAAAAAAATATTCAGAAACCAAGACAATGTATGATACCAGAAAGAAAATAAACTCTCCTAAATGGTTTTGGGAATACAAATTTTCTAGGTTTATGTTTGCTGAATATCATATTATCTGATTTTTAACATTTCTTACAAGGTAGATATTAAAGTCTATATATTTCCTTTTTTTTTCTGTATTCATGTAAAAGCTCACTGATACTGTTTGGGAATGTGTATAAAGAGTGAGAACTGGAGGAAAACATGGATGAACCTGTATGCAGAAATCCACATTATTTTCTGCAACATAAGTGCATTCAAGAAGTAAAAAATTGGTCCCAAATTTGGCAAATATGTTCATGATTTTTTAAAACTTAATCACAATTTTTTTTTTTTTGGCTGAATTACTTGTCTATAGTCTAAAGAAAAAATTATTAAATAGTTAACATTATTATGAATACCAATGAGACAGGGAAAACGAAGATGCAGATAAACTCCCTTTTTTGGTTCTCTGGGCTAAGTAGCTTACTAATGACTACACAAAAAAATTGTGCCTCCATTTAGCCTTAAATATTCATCTATGTTCCCATGACTAAATTGTTTCTGCAGAAACACTTTTTTAAACAAGATTGTTGCTTTGTGTTTACAGTAAAATGACACAAGGTCTGGCTAGGCACTTACACGGCTCTGGTAATTTTATTATCGAAATATCTCAAAATGTTATTATCAAAATATTGGTCACTTTATTGAAATATCATTGGGATAGTAGAAAACTACCAACTCCATTTTGAAGAAAGAAAATGTATTTAAAAAGCAAAGGTTGATTAAGAAACTTGCTGAAAATCAGTAAAAGTGTGGCCTGAGTTCCACAGCTGGTTCTGGTTAGATTGGTGGGTCCAGAGTGCTGCCCTACACTGTGAGGACATATAGGAATCTTTATAAGGTTGAGGTATTGTGTGCCATTTGTAGTGACCTCTTTGTGGTCAAGATGCATGGAGTTTTTGCTACTCTCCCATTAATATCTTCATATCATTGCAAAAGTGAGATCTGTGCCAAAGGTCTGACAAGTATGGATTCCCTGTTCATCTTCAAATCAGTTCAATGTTGATGCTAGCATAATGCTATGTAGTCAGGCGTCTGCTGATTTCCTAGTCCCTTTCCTGGAAAATGTGCTAACTAGATACCTCAAACGCACAACTCCTCTGGTGGGTTCTTTTAACTCCTCTTCAGAGATATGTAAAAACCAAGTGACATTTTTGTTGTGCAATGTTATGAATTTAAAATACAACAATGTATAAAGAAGGTCTATGTGTCTTCCTGTATTTAAAACATTTCAAATATGCAATGTTAAAATTATATTCTATCTTTATAACATATTCTCAGTAAACATTTACATGCCTTTCACATGATTATCCTCTCTCTCTCTCTCTCATGTTACATCATTCTTTAGCAAAGGCCTGCTACCACTGATGTAACATGAAAAAGACCACTGGACAATGACTATCGTTGTCCCGCTTACTTCAGAAAAGAGGTTTAACTCTTAATTAGATGCACATTGTATTTTAATGAAATTACTTAAAGACTTCTTACTAATCAGTAGAATTGTTTAGCAAAATACTTTAAAATGACACACGAAATTTAGTTATCATTTAAATAACCTTTACAGTTATATAAAGATTAGTATGACACACGATGTTATGATTTTAGTACAAAATAAATATATCTAGAAGTAATCTCTCAAGATGCCTCACAAAAAGACAAACATACTGATTCTGTGAAAGTTCTTGACACTTGCTGCGGTATCTCTTCATCTTAGTGAAGTCTTATCTCATTGAAAAATAATAAAGCATATTCTTAGAAATGTATAAACAAAAATGTTTATTATATCTAAGTGTTATCTTTTTTTCTTCAAATCTTCAGAAGTATAAAGGCACAATCTCCTGACTTAATTTAATTAATAAAGCCACAGTCACAACTGCTTTATTCAATCTATATCATAGATTTCATGATTAACATAGCCAAATTTTGTACATGAAGAAATTACAGTAATTCAGGCTTATTTATGGTGTTTTTAAAAATGTACCAACATTATTTTAAAAAATGGATACTGTATCGAAGTAAAATTTCTTAAAAACATCATGCATGTTATCAGTTGCAATAATAAAATAAAAATATAATGAGAAAGAATGGATAATTACTAAAATGAAACTCAAAACTCCACTGACCTGGGAGTTCTCCATGCTAGCTGGATGGGTTTTCCACTGACTTTAAGAAAAAAATGACCATCTTAGAAATGAAAAAAAGTTATTTTCAGAAGACAGTTTCTTTGGTTTTAGTGAACAGAGAAAAGCTGTTATTTATAATATGTTAGTAAGTACAAACATTCAGTCTCTAAATCTCATTCAGAAACATTTTGCAGTTTTTGTGTATGAAAATCATATGGGAGTTCTGGTCACAGTTTTTAATTATTGTCATATATTTTGAGTAAAATACAGTAGGCTGTTCTGTGAACAGTAACTCTAAAACCAGGTACACACTATGTAACTTGCTTCTTGCTTGCTGTTGTCAACCTGAAGAGGGACAGCTATGAGAAAACAGTAACATTGAAACTAACTTTAAACACCTTGGGAAAATGTTTATCCTGTCAAATTTATAATCAAATGAAACGAAGATTTTCAAGATTTGCTTAAGATAGCAAATTATTATTATTTAAGATAATAAGTGCTAAAAGCCCTGTAACCTCTTATGCTTTACAAAGTAAACTCATAAGCACATGTGTAGACCTACATATAGCCCAGACTTTATCTTTCTAATCTGGTGATGAATACAGCAGGCCACCATCTGGCGTGCAGGTACATCGACAACTAAAATACCGCCCTATAATTTAATAATCACAAACTTTAACTGCTACTTACCACTTCTTTCCAGGTACAGAAGGTCTCAGATTACATCTGTCAAAAAATCGTAGAAAAATGTCATAAGATTAACTGGTTTTGTTCTGGATTTCAGGTGCAGACGGTGAAGCAGGGAGAGCTCTTCTGTTGCTACGGAAACCTGACGCTGAGGATTTAATGACAACATCAGATGGTATTGTACTGGCGATTGTCTGCTTGAGGGACTAGACAGCAATCCTGCAGATAAGAAATAGGAATGAATTCCAAATGTTTTCAATTTTCTTTACCAGAAGAATCCTTTCATTGCCTCAAACGTATTAATTAGGTAATCGATACAAAGAATTTAGATTAAAGTTCAAAAAATATATACCAATGAAACCTAATCTGTCTGGAAGCTCTCTAGGCAGGTAACTAATCTTCCTAAAACTTGTATTCAATATGTAAAGTTTATAAAATTAATACTGTATTTCAAATTTTTAGTCTGAAGAAGATACATTTTGCTTCTGCAAAACATTTGTCTTTAAAATGACAAATTATAAAAATGAAGACTTTTTAATTTCTTGAGTTTAAGTTCATTAATTATTGTTAAAAAAAAAAGGATCCAAAGAGGAAAAAAAATTCAATGGATTCGTAGACATCTGAAACTATTAAAATTCAGGGATTTATTTCATGTGCAGCCATTAGTTTAGATTTTTAAATATTTTTATTTTGTGATATGAAGTTTAAAATACTATTATAGGTAAAAAATAGTATTTCTGAACACAGCCTACATGAACAGCAAAGTATCACCTGTCAGAATGCAGGTTGATATACGCCTTTCGTAGTTCAAAATTTTTTTAAATAAAATATTTTTCTACTTCACAAATCATTCTGAGTTTCATTTCCTTCAGCTGATCTGTTGATTGATATCATGTGAATAAATGTCATAACAATATTTTCTGAAAACAAAAAAACCATGATTCCAATATCAAATACATCTCATTTTTTGTTAGTACATCTGAGCTCCAGGATATTAGTTAATTCAGAAGTTTATATAAATACACAGAAATTCTATTTTCTATTTGATTAGGGGTTTTGCATCACAAGTATTTTATAAACATATTATGTGTCCCAACTCACTAAATAATTGTGGGAATTCTGTTGACTGTATTCACAAAAGCAACTCCTTTCCTTCAAGAATAAGGTTACAGCAACTTTACTTTCCAAACAGAGCAGAAAGGTCTGCCGTCTCAAAATTCCAAACAAGACATCACACAAGAGCAATTGATCTACCTTCCTTTGAAGGTTAAAGAATGATTCAGTCCTACTGGAGTTTAAGCCTGTGTCTCTAGGATAGTTGGATGTTTAAAATCTGAAGACAATACCATCAACAGACCTCACCATTAGCATCAAAGGGAATTTATGATTATCTCAATGGTAGGTCCAAGCAATAGATGTACTTACTGTCCTTAAAAAAAAAGAGCGAACAACCAACCCAGGAGTAGCTTGCTTAAGGAAATTTCATTAACTTCCCTATAATATGCACTCTTTGGATCTTAACTAATACTAGAAAATAATATTTATTATTGATCTATGTTCAAACTAAAACTTCATTAAAAAATGGTTCAGGTTGACTCAGGTTTTTTTTGAATAAGAGTATAGGAGGTTTAGGATAAAGAGTAAGGTAGTTTTCAACCAAAAAAAAAAAAAAAACCACCACCAACAAAATAATAGTAAATTAATTTGCAGTGGATATAGGCAATCCTGGGTTAAATTGGAGCGAGTCCAGAGAAGGGCCATGAAGATGATCAGACCGCTGGAGCACCTCTACTATGAGGACAGGCTGAGAGAGTTGGGGTTATTTAGCCTGGAAAAGAGAAGACTCCAGGGAGACCTTATAGCAGCTTTCCAGTACCTAAACGGTGCCTACAAGAAAACTGGGGAGGGACTTTTGACAAGGGCATGTAGTGATAGGACAAGTGGTAATGGCTTAAAACTGACAGAGGATAGATTTAGATTAAGGAAATTCTTTACAATGAGGGTGGTGAGGCACCGGAACAGGTTGCCTGGAGAAGTTGTGGATGCCCCATCCCTGAAGACGTTTAAGGCCAAGTTATATGGGGCTTTGAGTGAGCTGGCCTAGCGGAACGGTCCATATTCAAGGCATGAGGGTTGGACCTAGGTCCCTTCCAATTCAGACCATTCTATGATTCTAAAATTCTATGATCCCTATTTAATTAAACATTTCAAAACTGTCTTCAGAAAAATTTAGATTTACTTTCAAATGAATAATGTATTGAATGGAAAATAACTTCTTTTTGGATAGTCAAAATAATATGTGTTGACATTTCTCAAATTAATTATGTTATGATTTTTTTTTTTTTAAATTCCCCCATATTTTAGCCCAAACTGCTTACCAATTTCAGTCTTAATTTCTTGTTCTAGAAAACTTCTCCCCAGTTCCTCTTTGGGCAAATAGAATACTTGTGAAAGCCAATTAAAAAACACCATGTAGTATAGCATAGAATCATAGAATCTTTAAGGTTGGAAAAGAACTCCAAGATCATAAAGTCCAACTGTTAACTTAACACCACCATGCCTACTCAACTATGTCCTGAAGTGCCACGTCTACATGTTTTTTGAACACCTACAGGGATGGTGACTCCACCACTTCCCTGGGCAGCCTGTTCCAGTGCCTGATCACTCTTTCAGTAAAGAAGTGTTTCCTAATATCCAACCTAAACCTCCCCTGCCACAACCTGGGTCATTTCCTCTTGTCCTGTCACAAGTTATTTGGGAGAAGAGACTAACAGCCGCCTCCCTACAACCTCCTTTTAGGTAGTTGTAGAGAGCCATGAGGTGTCCCCTCAGCCTCCTCTTTTTCAGACTAGATAATCCCAGTTCCCTCAGGCACTCCTCATAAGACTTGTTCTCCAGACCCTGCACCAGCTTCATTGCCCTTGACTGGATGCACTCCAGCAACTCAACATCTTTCTTGTACTGAGGGGCCCAAAACTGCACAAAGTACTCAAGATGCGGCCTCACCAGTGCCAAGTACAGGGGCACGATCACTTCTCTACTCCTACTGGCCACACTATTCCTGACAGAAGCCAGAATGCTGTTAGCCTTCTTGGCCACCTGGGCACATTGCTGGTTCTTGTTCAGCCGGCTGTCAACCAGCACCACCAAGTCCCTTTTTGCCAGGCAGTTACTCTTCCCCAAACCTGTAGTGATGCATGGTGTTGTTATGACTGCAGTGCAGGACCTAGCAACTGGCCTTTTTGAACCTCGGACAGTTCTCCTCGGCCCATTGGTCCAGCCTGTCCAGATCCCTCTGCAGAGCCTTCTTACCCTTTAGCAGATTGACACTCCCACCCAGTTTGGTGTCATCTGCAAACTTACTGAGGGAGCACTCCATCCCCTCATCCAGATCATTGATAAAGATCTCAAACAAGACTGGCCCCAATACTGAGCCCTGGGGTACACCCCTTGTGACTGGCCACCAACTGGATTTAATTCCATTCACCACAACTCTCTGGGCTTTGCCATCCAGCCTGTTTTTAACCCATCCCAGGGTACACCTGTCCAAGCCATGAGCTGCTAGCTTCTCTAGGAGTATGCTGTGGGAGACAATGTCAAAGGCTTTGGTAAAGTCCACATAGGTAACATCCACAGCCTTCCCGTTGTGCACTGAGTGGGTCATCTGGCTGTAGAAGAACAGTTTGGTCAAGCAGGACCTGCCCTTCATGAACCATGCTGGCTGGGCCTGATCCCCTGGTTGTCCAGCACATGATTGGTGAGCACACTCAAGATTAACTGCTCCATAATCTTCCCCAGCACTGAGGTCAGGCTGACAGGCCTGTAGGTCCCTGGATCCTCCTTCTGGCCCTTCTTGTAGATGGGTGTCATACTGGTAAGCCTCCAGTCATCTGAGACCTCCCCTGTTAACCAGGAGTGCTGGTAGATGATGGAGAGTGGTCTTGCAAGGTCCTCCCACAGTACCCTTGGTTGGATCCCATCTGGCCCCACAGACTTGTTCGTGTCCAGGTGTCGTAGCAGGTCAACAACTGCCTCCTCTTGGATTGTGGGAGACTTATTCCATTCTCTGTCCCCATCTTCCAGCTCAGGGGGCTGAACACCTTGGACATAACTGATGTTACTATTAAAGACTGAGGCAAAGAAGGCATTAAGTACTTCAGCCTTCTCTTCATCCTTGATGATAATGTCTCCCCCTGCATCCTATAAAGGGTGGAGATTCTCTTTGGCTCTCTTCTTGTTGATGTATTTGTAGAAACATTTATTGTTATCCTTAACAACAATGGATAGATTGAGTTCTAGCTGGGATTTTTCTTTTCTAATTTTCTCTCTACATGACCTTATGTGCTCCCTGTACTCTTCTTGAGTTGCCTGCCCCTTCTTCCAAGAGCAGTAGACTCTCCTTTTTTCCCTGAGTCCTAGCAAAAGCTTCCTGTTCAGCCAAGCCAGTCCTCTCCCCCACCAGTTCGTTTTACAGCACATGGGACAGCCAGCTCCTGCACTGGAAGGAGCAATTCAGAATGTACCACTAGAGAACATAATATTAAAAAGACAATACAATATTTGAATGGAAAGTACTGCATATACATTCAGCTTTATCTTAGAGTTAGAAAGAAGACTCTTGAAAAGGCTCCAACAGTGACTTTTAGGAAAACATAAGGGAAAATTATTTTGAAGTTTTTTGAATTATGGGAAAATATTAATAGATGCTAGACAGCAAAACAGAAGAAAAACAATTCATAATAGCAATTAAGACTATGTTATAATCTAAAGAAAATCATTTTAGAGACATTTCATCAAAAGTATACACGTGTTTTTTAAAAGCTTTCAGTCCATCATGTGCAAAACACATATCACACAGAGGCTGACAATATTTTAGATTAATTTTTACTTTGAATCATTGTGACTTATGGTATCTTTTTTTTTTTTAAGTATACGTATTTTTCTATGGTATGTTTTTTTTTTTCTTCTGTTTCTTCTGATTTTCAGGGTGCGTGTGTTATAAAAAAGTGTTAAGAATGAATTTATCATATCTGAAAAGACAGCAAGCGCTAACTCCTTCTGGAAAGCAACTGGGCATACTTAGACAGAGAAAGTCCCAAGGGCTACAACATTTTGCAAAAAGAACATGAACTAAAAGAATCACAGGGAGAGGGTGGAGGTCTGGATTTTATGCAGAGACTGACAAACTGCTGAGAAGATTGGGAGGCACACAGGCCTCATAGGCCACAAATGGGCCAAAGAAAGGTCATGCAGATGTTACTATAACTCAAAATGTCATTCAGCAGCTGAAACTAAGCTTAGGGAAGAGGAACTACCAGTGGTGACATGCATGAGAATGGGCAGAGCTGCTTATAAATCCTTTCAATTTCTATTATCTTTGTGTTTTTTACACTGTTTGTTTCTTATTCAAAACACTCACTGTATCAGTGGCTTTTGAATAACGTCATGCATTTCTTAGCTGAAAAATAATATTTTTCTTTTTTATTCTAGAGGAAAAAGAAACATATCCATGTCTTGAGTGAAACAAAGACTTTTTCAGTCTTGAACAGTGCCAGAAGGCAAGCACCAGGGAAGGGATTTAAAAATTAAAATACAACAGATTAGACTTAAGATATAACGATAATGATATGTGTTTTCTTCAGATAAGTGTGAAATAGTTTCATTTTGATAAAATTCTTCCTTTTAAAAGACTCAGTGTTAGGGCAACTGACAAACAACTAGGGTGCTTAGTTACTGCAGCTGGGGCAGGACAATAAGCCAGACCCATTGTTCTGACCATACAAGTTGAACCTGCTTCTGCCATCAGGAGGATCAAGGTGTGAATAAAGTAGGGTGATTTCCTTGGCTGGCCAGCTTGAGCCAGACAGGTGGATCAAGCATCTTGGTATCACAATGCTGGTGACCCTTCCAGGCCTGATAGTATTGGCTACTACTCACTTTTTTCCTAACAGTGTGTAGGCTGAAGGTCATTGGGCAATAGAAATGACAAGTATGTTTGAAACATGTTGACTCTATGCCTTTTTAATCTTCTGTTTTCTAAAATTTAGTCTAGCAGACAGTTAAAAATAGTAACAAAGCCTGAAGAAATCTGAAGTACCTATTAGACAAAATTAAGATCTTTGTATTCAGAAAATTTACTAGCAATGAATGCCATAACACTTTTCTGAATCTAAGCCATGTATTACACTTTTCCACTCTAAAGATGCTGTGCTGTACATAGGTATAGTGGGACAGCAAGAAGTATGATATTACATAATATGTGGGAAAGGATATGATGAAAGGCACACTAAAAAATTTTGGTTCTTGTAGTGGCTGGATATTATGGTTGGATATCATGGCTGGAATGTAAATTCTCCTGCTTTGAGAAAGATACTCTTGTTTATTTTAGATGAAGCGGGATTGTGAGACAGATAGTAGTAATCCCAGACTATTGCTGAGTTTATATTGGAAAAGGTGGAACTGGCTTGGTCAGAATAAGCAATCAATTACACTGCATCACAGAATTATTCTCTCTTTAAAGTATTATATAACACTATATGAAAATGTACTACCAGAATACAAACTGAAGGAAAATATATGTGAAATATCAAAATCATATCTTGTTAAATCAGAGTTGTAGCAAATTTTCCTTACAGGTAGCTCAATTTACCAAGATAGTTAGCATTCCAAGCTGTCTGGGGATCCTACCAACAATGTCCTTTTAGGAAATTACTTCACTATTGATTCTCAACTCTATCACCTCATGAATTACTATAATTCAAAAATTTCTGGTCAACCCAATCATTTTCTCATTTAGGTGTTATAAGGAATTCACAGGTACTACAGCACAGTTATACCAGCTATAGATTAATGTAAAGTATGAAACTAATGAAGGTATAGTCAAACTCCCAGGATAAGCAAGATAACTCAGATACTTCAAGCTTTGGATATGAAGCAGCAGATGAACAGTAGTTGATGAATAAGACAAATGTTCTGCTCTAGAAATTTAAGTTGATTTTGGTTTATGTGTTTCAGTTCCATGAGCAGAGAAAAATGCATAAAGTGCATTATAGCAGACAGTTAAAATTAATAGTTTTCTAGTGCTGAAATTCACAGCCAGTGCTATCTCTAGTGTTCAGGTCATTTATTCTGTTATAGACATTACAGGCACTGACATAGATATTAAAATATACGTGTGTATGTGTGTATACATGCTACTTATATTTGGTCTGGAGATTGATAAATGTACACCTATTACAAATAAACCTTTATAAATCTACAGGTGTAATTCTTATGTCTAATGCATGGATATACTAAGGATACATCAATTCCTTTTGGTTGATTTTTGCACCCTGTGGTTAAAGTGGGGAGATATGTAAGATCTAAATATTCTCACAGGCATATCCATTTTTTCAAAAGGTCTGTTAAGCTGCCTCCTTATTGTAATAAAACTGGTATATAGATGTTTTTGGTGTTTCCAAACTTTCAGCCATGTATCCTCCTACCTTTGGACATCTCCTGCACTGGATCCTAGTTTGACTATGATGTGCACAGCGTGCCTTTTCTTTACCACGTGTATGTGTGTGCAAACCATCTGTCTTTTAGTCGCTCTAGTGCCAATGAGTTCTACAGGTTGTTTATACATCAAAGGAAACTACTGTTCTCTCAAAGATCACTGCATGAGTGATATGTTTCAGGTCTACCACTGACAAGCACACAGAACTCTAAGTAATGGAAACTATCATTCTAACTTCCTATTGGTATACCATGTATTTCAGCAAAACAGAAATACCCAGTCCAACATCGTTTACGAACCATCAGGTAATATACTATAATCATCTTCCATCCTGGATAACGCACACCTCTGAATAAATTATCCTGTAGTTACTACTCTGCTAAATCAAATGAAAAAAACCCTCAGTCTTCTGGTTCTGGGCCCAGTTTTAACAGAACATCAATGCAAAGAGGCAAGAAAAACTGAAAAATTCTCCCTGCATGTCAATATTGCAGTCCATGTTGTCCGTCCTGTGGTTTGCAACAGATTAATTCCTTGTCCCACACTCCCCTCTCCCTTTAAATTTCATTATTTAAAAAACCAAAACAAAACAAACAACTAAACCTGGACCTATAAGTAATTCTATTCTCACTTTAACTACGTGCATTGTTTCTTTGTGAGAACTGGTCTCTTTTGGGCAAGGACCATGTATTTTCTCACTCTACTGTTAAATGCATACATTTGAAGATACATAAAAATGTTAAATAGTGAACAATAGAAAGTAATTCAGAACTCTCTCTTACCAGAGCTTAAATCTGGCAAGATTTCAAGGAAACATTATTGGAAGCAAAGTGAGAACAGCCATTAGTGAACTAGCCATAGATTTATGTTTGGTAGTAGCTTATAGCAGACAGCTCTTTATCTATATAGATATTACTTCACCTCATCTCTGCCCTTCACTATATATACATATATATGACGCCTAATAAATAAAATAAGGACTTCAAGGCACCTTGGTTCATGTTTTCATATTCTATATTGTCACATCTATAACTCAGACATTGTATGATATATAGATATCATAGAGATATAGTATTTTATATATATGGCATAGTGATTAGCATTTTTGTACTCTGTTTGGTATGAATCTGAAGATCTAACAACTAGAGATTAATTTAGTCATTTTACAGTACAGTTGTACCTTTTTATGTATAGCCTAGAAAAAAAGAGCTGAAAAAAACAAAAGTATTTTGTCACTGGACAGGCTTTTTCTTTTTTTTTTTTTTCACAAAGACACATATTTCTATCATTCAAATTATACCTTTATTTTCCATTCCCTGACTTATTTATTGACATTGCCTTCATCTAAGTATCTCAACTCCAAAAACTATTAGTTGAAAGAAACTACCTAAATACACGTCTTCTTAACCATGTCACACCATCCAAACAGCTAAAACTGATGTGCAGATCGGTGGTGAATATTGGCTTACGCAGAAGTAGGTCCAGATTTTCTGATCTACATTCCCAGAAGATCCTGCAGGAACCTGATCAGTTCGCTCAACTGCACGCTGGCCCTGAATCCATGGGACAATGTCAAGGCAGAATGAAGTATAAAAAAAGCTGTCACAAGGGCAGATTGAGATCTTGGCTAAAGCGGGGAGCAGGAGAATAGGAAAAAGAGGAGTATGCTGTGACAGGGATGTAGAAGAAAATGGGGAATGTACTACTGGGTTAAAGAGACAGAGTGGAAAACTAATGGAAGCATAGTGCTTTTTGTTGCAATCTCAGTTTATAGGACTAGGGTAAGCATGAAAGAAAATAGAATTATTCTTATCCAGACATGCAGCATGGCACAAAGTAGGATTTAATGTTGTTATTGCTCACACATCTACTTGGCTACACCAACAAAAGCTAAAGAAATTGAGTCTGAAATCTCATCAAGAAAATTATGAGGTTTATAGATTTTCACTAAAGCAAGTGTTCTGACTAAATTTACCTCCTTACATCATAGTCATAGTTATCTTTTCCAGTATACAATCTGGATTCTGGTTTTACAGGGCGAGATGTTTTAATAACACAGATGTGGCCACATCATGTCTGGATGTGTGACCTCAGGACCAGGGAACAGGATCTGCCATTGCTCAGTTTACTAATATAGAAGAAACTTCGTGTCACTTCATCAAAGCAAAGTATATGATTTCCCTGAAGCCGTCTTGTGGCTTTCTTGGAAGTGGAATACTATAGCTACTAATTAATAATCTTTTTCAGATTGTTATAAAAACATGAATGAAGTTTTAAATTTGATTTCTTGGAGTAAAATATTTGAATCATTGTCCAAAACATGGATAAATTTATTAATTTTGGCTTCTTTCTACTGAATAATAAGCAGTTAAGTCTTTGATATTAAAGCATCAAGAATGCTATGTCAAAATGTTTAGAGAGATACTAATGTGACTTTCTGAAAGTCCTTGCACGATGTTGGAAAAACAAGTGAACACCATTAGTATTCCCATAGTGAATCTAGGTTGTCAGATTTTTTTTTTCAGTTGCAGATGCTTTTTAACAAATAGGTTCTTATACTAAATGGTGGCACAGGTTTATATTTTTTGTTTGGCGTGCTTCAATATTTAAAAAAAAATCTATTATTATACTGAAAGGGACTGTATATGAACTCTTCCCTTATTTCACCTACAAGAGTTCAGGATAGTTTATCTTCCTCTGTGGGATGCTAGTGCACATTTTCAAATAAAATCACAGAAAATGAAAAATAACATAGGCCTAGATTCCTGTGTATGTTATGTGCTAGGTTTAAATTGCAGGATAATGAATCTCAGGCACTCTTGTTCTCCAGAAGAGATATTTTGAACCAAACTATGATTTCCTCCCTTCCTAGGAAACAAGGTTGCACAGAGACATGATGCATATCTGGCTGTTATTCCAATATAGATTCAGAATGTTTTTAAGGTGTACGCATAAAAGGTATACCTAAAAGTGTGGATACCACCAATTTAATCCTGAGGACTTACGATTTTTGTTCTCTATGCCTCTTCCATTTCTCCTGTTAGAAGGTCAAAAACACCTGTGTCAGAAACACCAGTCACTAGTTTGTGCCCTTACTACACTTAAGATCCAATATAATTTGGATGATGATTTGGATAAAATTAGTTCCCCTTCTTATCCTACCTAGAAGATCTTGTCTGACGAGTATGCTTAGAATATGCATTC
Source organism: Chlamydotis macqueenii (assembly GCF_036417535.1). Classification (NCBI taxonomy): domain Eukaryota; kingdom Metazoa; phylum Chordata; class Aves; order Otidiformes; family Otididae; genus Chlamydotis; species Chlamydotis macqueenii. The sequence goes on from NC_141558.1 coordinate 29,826,831, forward strand.
TGCATTAAGCAGGCAATTATGTCTGCTTCCATTCAGCAGCCAAGAATTCAGTTCCATGTTGTGGAACTGTTATTTCAGCTCCTCCTGCTCCTGAAATTTTCACTGAAATTTGGACTACTCTCAGACAAAAACTCTTACTGACATTTTCTACTTGGTATGAAATACCAACATTATCGTTATCATTTGTTCTATTGCTTAGTGATCATTTAAGTATTTTATATTACAGCATGACAGCAACAGACAAAATGTCATTCTCTTTCATACTTTCCCATAGTAGTCATCCTAGCACCTCAGAATGTGCTGTACCTAGACTGTTTATCTGTAAAGGGCAGAGGCTGTGTTCAAATATTTACTTTAACAAAATGTTTAAGAGGCTTGAGAATGGTGTACTCAAATCCCTATTAATTCAGGAGAATGTTCTCCTCATGTAGCAATTTTATGCATAGGAACTGCTCCTCTTTCTTTTTGAGAAAGAATAAATGTTTATCTGTTCTAGGTGATGGACAAACACAGCTTATTCTAGATGACTTCTCTGTACTTTTAGCACAGAGAAAAGATTTAAAATCTTCTCTGGAGTTTAGTAGTCTTATTCAGACATGGTTTTTCATCTTACCCAACGCTAGTAGGCAAGGGGTCCACTAAAGAGTCAATGCAGGTTTCAGGCCGAACTTACGATTTACATTCCTGTGTTATCATTCATCTAAGCTCAGCTTCACTCAGGACAAATTTAGTTGATAATCCCTTCAGCCACAGTCGTTTCAAAACAGTAAAAAACACTAGAAGAGCAAATGTTATTTTCTAAGTGGCTTCTTTATTGCTTTGTTCTTTCTCTAGTTCTACAATATAAAAAACAGCCATATAATAGAATGTCCTCTGGTTAGAGTTATATTTTGTGTGTCAAGGCTTTCATATTAAGAAAAAAACCTTTTTCTTATATTTTCCTTTTTTTCTTTTTTTTTTGTTTTCTGCTAGTTCATTTATGACTTTACAGCTAGTTAGTTTATGACTTTACAGAGAATAAAAGAAAAAAATGCAAATACTGTTATTTTCTGGATGAAAGAAAGATGTAAAATAAAATAAATTGTGAAATGTGACCGTTACCATTGTTCAAGTACTATATCAGCAATACAATTTCAAGCAATCTATGCTTGAATAACTTGAAAATGTGAGAGCAACAACGTAAGAGAACACTTTAAATAGCACTTAAAAAGAGTGACCCTGATATCCAGGGGATTATTCTGTCTTTTCAGATCAAACCTCTGGATTCTATTCCAACTGTGAGGGGACTTGAGTGACTGCCATTAATGATTCAACCTTGAACAGTTCTCCATTGTTTTGGAAGGACAAATATCTCTACCTTATTTTCTCTTTTTCATTTTTCCCGCTTGGAACCATTACTCTGGCCACTGGTCATAAGCTACATGCCAAGAATGGTGAAATACAATAAAATGTCAGAAAATTCAGGCATATTTAAAGCTCAAAACCCAAAAGATATAGTTCATGAAGTGATAAAAATAGTTACAGGTTTTAATTTAGCTTTCAACCCAGAGGAGAGAGTATTTCACCTTACGGATATTTACTTTATAAAGAGATATTAGGTCACTGTTGACTACAAGACCAGACCCTAGGGTTTTCTTTTTTATAGCTAATCTTCAAATCTGTAGTAGAACACTAAAAATAAAGTAATAAAAAACTTTTATATGTGCTTTCTCACACAACCAGTAGTACCAAATATATTATTTCAAATTTTTCCTGATGTATGGCTTCTATATATATAGTTTAATTTCTACCATAAAAAAAAAGCATTTGTAAAACCTGTGGTCTGTAATTTTGAAAGTTCAGATTCATAAGATATTCTTTCATGTTGCAGTTTTAATTCTCCTCTGTTTAGTCTTATTATTTTTAAAGGCAGCAGGCATGATACAAGGTTTATATCTTTTTAAACTTGACTTCAATCCCCTCTTCCAATGCTTCACAGTTCTTCTCCTTTCATATCAGGTCCTATAAATGAAGAGTCTCTTTATATGTTTACATTGGTCTCATTAACATTAATAGTAAATGCATCTATGAAACCAGCAAGGAACATAAGCTAAATCTTTTATTTCTCTCTCTAGAATATATTTCTATAAATTCAGAGCATATAAATATCTGGTTGATGGTCCATTCATCTGAAATTTAAGTGAACTTCACACTATAGTATGGATTTGAGAGATCCATATAACCGTCAGAAGACTAAAATTATTTTTCAAGGTCTCTGCTAGCTAGTGGAAGTTACTTCCTTTCTCATCTTCTGCCTACTTGTTTTCATATATGCATATACAGCTCCTGAAAAAAAAGGGTCCTGATTTCAACTGTATTTAGAAATTCTAGTAGAAAAAAAAATATCTAAATTATTATATTTGTTGTGGCTTTAAATATTTGGCAGTGCACATAAATACATAACTAAAGAAGACTTGGAAAGTTGTCATAGTTTTAGTGACAGATGAAGCAAAAGTAGCTATGACAAAACTTAAATACACAACTTGGTCATGCCCTGATTCTTGTACACATTTTCTAGAGGCAGTTCCTAATCATTCTCATATCTGGTTTTGATCAGTGTGAAGAGATTTAATATAAATATCTAGTTTGTTACATTTGCTTTATCTCTCAATTTTTGTTAGAAGCATCAGCTGAGTGGATACTACCTGATGGCAGGAACCATCCTTCACATTTTACCCCGTGTGTTTGTCTGGAATAATAAGTAATATTCTCTATAAATACTGTTAAACCTCAAAAGCTCAAAACTTCAGAAAGTCCTTCCATGCATTTTACCACAGAGACAATTTTGGCTTTGGAAAATGTTCCCTCTGAATTATTTTTTTTATGGAAATCTGAGCCTTTGATCAAATATTTCATAAAAGAAGAATGAACTTTCATTTCAGAAACAACAGAAATGAAACTCGAGAATGAAATATTTTTGTCTGCAATCCTTAAATACCTCAAGTAGTATTGCTGTCATACCTTAGGAGAATTGTAAATTCAATGCATCAGACTGTCATTCTGCTCTATGGATGATGTTCTCCAGCCTAACTATTTTCCTAGATTTAACTGGATTAAAGAGAGGCAAGTTTCATTTTTTCAGAAAAAAAAAAAAGTTGCTTTGTTTTAGCAGAGAAATTTGTTGCAGGTTTTCTCCACACAGTTTGCAATTCCTTTCCACTATGAAAGGAACGATATTTGTGTACACATTTTATTGATGGAAGTGTTTTGTGGTTTAGCTTCACTCATCAATTAAATACCATGCAGTGGTTTGCTCACTCCACCCACTCTCTCCCTGCCCCACCAGTGGGATGGGGAGGAGAAACAGCAGAAAAAGAAATGCAAAACTCACGGACTGGGATAAAAACTTAAACAAAACAGCAAAAGAACAGAAATCAGAGAAGGAAAACAATAGCAACAACAGAATATAATAAGCACATTGTTTGTGTTACAATAGCTCACAGTGGATCCTGACACCCAGCCTACTCCCAAGTAGCAAAAATCTACACCTTAGCACTGTCCCCACTTTATATACCGAGTACGACATCACATGGTATTGAATAGCCTTTTGGCTAATTTAGGTAAGCTATCCCAGCTGTTGGCTAATTAGTAAACTATCCCAGCTGTGTCCCCAAGCCACACCTGCCACCAGCTCCAGCTCCTCTCCAGGCTCCAGGGAAAATTAATTCTCTCCTAGCTGGAACCAGGAAAAAGTGTTTTGAGAGCTGCTATTTAACATGATCTGATTCACTGTCCATGTAAGTCAAAGGAAATAATCCTTTTATGGAGCTAAGAAAGGTCCAATATACTTAGCTGAAAAAAAAAAAAAAGTTGTGTTAAGTATGAATTTATCATTACCTGTCATCCTCATATTTTTCTTTTTATTTAAAAAAAAAGTATTATTATCTGAAAGGAAACAATCTGCAAAGTACTAGGAGGGTTCAATAATCTATTTGTTTAATATGTCCAGTAACAAACAGATTAAGATAGAGCTAGTAAACTGTGTATATGCTCAACAGGAGGGATGGCTTCTCCATCTCTCATTTCCTTTTACCACATAGGTATCTAGTCTAGTATGAGACAAAATATCTCTAACCGATATAGCTAATAATTTAGTGTTTGTTATTCTTATACAACCTCCCAGAATTCAGATCATATTTGATCATCTTGCGCTTTTGCTGTGAGGGGAAGGAATACATTAAAACAATATTTGAAGGCATCAATGAAAGTAAATCCTAAAACAGAAGCCCTTTCTGAGCTCCATGTACATGCATGTCTTTACCTTGAAGGATAAGATGATAATAGGCACAAGGGACTTTTATCACAAACACATAGAATTTTGTACACAAGCTCTTACCCTTCATCTTAGGATCTGGCCATCTGTCTTTCAGTTTGAGAATCGCTTCTACTTTCAAGTAGGGAAAGGAGTTTTGCTGAAATTAGTCAGCCTGCAAATGATCTGAAAAAATGCAAAGGCAAAAAGTTATTTCTAGTAATAAAAAGGCAAATAGAGTCCACAAGAATCTCGCTTGCTACAATCAAGTGCTTAAAATCACTTCAACCCTCAATAGATTTACTTTTCCAGGCATATTTTAAAATCATAACCCCACAACGCAGAAAGTATAGTAAATGTGATTAATGCATGCCTTGGGTGTGCTGCAGGCATTTCTTCACACACCCACAGTCTATTATCAGTCTGTGCAACTCCACTATTGTCATGTTTTGTTATTGTTTATTTGACCGTGTTCTTTGCCTGTCCCTTTCTATAAACACACACACATATATATATCTCTAACCGGAAAAAGTACAATGCCATTGGCTAAATTTCCGTATACATCCTCTGTTAGAAAAGATTTCTCTCACTTGATGATAACTAATTTTATTGCTTAGTTTCTATGCAAGTATAGAATGTATATCCAATTAGTCCTTCTGTTTCTGGCAATACTTTCATAGTAGTAATGACTGTGATAATCAGAGCAAGCCACTTACTTTAATATTCCAAGTCAAGATGACAAGCCACCCACAGGCTATTATTTTCCCTCTTTTTATGCATTTCAGCATAGATAGGAAGTGGAAGAAGAAAAAGAGACTGAGATAATTTACTGTCCAAAGTATAGACTGGACTGAATGCTTATTTACTGAAGAAATAAATTAGATGTCTTTAGATGGACAAAATAAAATATTATAAAAATAAGTATATACATATCAGAGGAAGACTTCTATGGATTTGAAAAGATATTGTATTCATTTTGTTGCCTAGAAACAACTATGGTCCTATATTACCTGAAAATTCTGTTAATGTAACCATAATTTTATAGTACTCTATAATTCAACTTCTCCTCTCCTTCTTTGCTTCTTTGCCACTGTCACTATCCGTTTGACTATGGCAGCTTTACAAAGATAGATGTGGGGGAGGGGGAAGGGTTAGGAGGATGAAGGTTCTTTATGTAATGCTTTGAAAACCGCAAGGAACATTGCTTTTTTCTTTTTTTTTCTTTTTTTTTTTTTTTTGTTTCTACACATACAAAACACAGAGGATAAGGACTCTGGTCCAGTCACTGGTTTCCTCAGTGGCATGAATTATAAAGCCAAAATCAGTCGAATGAGAGCTTTTTTGGAGATGGTGAAAACAGGTTCTGATCTGAACTTGATCAATCAATATAGAAATACAGAAGTCTGAACTATTTTACAACTGCCTGTAATTAATTTCAACACATTAATTGAGATGGAGAAATATTTCTACCTTATTTTTCCAATAAGCAGCAACTGAGTGCTCTGTAGTTTCTCATAGGCTTCCTCTGAATGCAATTCAGCCTGTGCAGATGGCCTGCACAGGGATGACACATCACTTAAGTCTCAATTAGCTGCTCACTGCAGAATTTAAATGGGATTATGTGATATATAAAACCTTGCTGGCACTATCTGAAAAGAGGTGATTTACAACCTCTGAAATGAAAGGCTAACATCTAATGAACCAGTGATTGAAGTACTCTATCATCTTTTTTCAAACATGTAATGATACTGGAATATAGTCTTTTCTTTGAAATTTTTATTGAAAATTATTTGGGCACATTCAGGAACTTTAGGTCTCAAAGTCTGGCAAATGACCAGAAGTATCACACTCTTACTGACATGTTTTTCATCAATGATTTCTGAGAAGCATGCATTTGCTCTGTGGTTGTAGGCTGCAACACATTGGCTTCCTTTATTTTTTGTCTGCTACAATATTTTTAACTCACAAAAAGCAAGACTGAAGCCATCAGGTTTTACTCAACCCAGATTAAAGATTAATAATGATAGCTGAAATGTTTATTTCATGTTTTGGTAGGGAAAGACATCTCCAGACATCAAGGCGGCTGATAGTCTTATGGTCCTTCTAGACTGATTGCAGTATTTAGACATATAATGATTACAACAAAAGGCAGACGAAGTTGCTGAAAGTGTTTTTTGCATGTTATGTTTATAAGAGAGTTCTACAAAGGCACCAATGAAAAAAGAACATTTTATTTCTATTCATTGGAAGCTGAACAATTCATTGATTTTTAAATTACCCTCCATTCTTACAAGATGCTTTACAGCTTTATTTTATTGACTGTCTTTTTCCTCATATAAATAACTTGTGCTTGTATTGAAGTCTACTGAAACAGTGAGGTTTACCCTTAGGGTCAAAAGAGTAAAATCTGTTAGTATGCTCTTGTATGATAGAATTCTTTTCTGGAGGAATTAAACTACTATTAGAATATATACATTTATTTAAATATATCTGACAAAACTTCTGTCTCTTCTTCCTTTGAACCTCTGATGTTCTGCTAGTTTTCTTGCTGGTTCATTTTTTGATGAAAAAAAACTCTAGTGGTAATGTATTTTGAAGAAAGATTCTAAAAGTATTAAGAGCTTCTAAAATGTTATGTGCTAGAGTAATCTCCAATGTAGGTTAACCCAGTTGGTAAAGATCTTGGAAGCAGAAGGTCCATTAGACTCTGAACACTAGACTAATTTTTAATTCTTGGTTTATTGAAGATTCTTCTTCTTGGTATGCAAAGAAAAGTGCAATGAAACTTCGGTAAAAATATATATATCAGGTTTACCTTCTGCAACTGATTTTAATTTCAATATAGCCAAAACGGACAGTGAAAAGACATCATTCTGAAAAAGGATTTAGAAGTTTATGAAAGGCCAACTACACAAAATGTGATGCATCAATAATAAAGGGCTATAGCCATCTATATAGTTGTGAATAGAAGATTGTTAAGCAGGAAAAAAGGGTGACATTACATGTGTACTCAGCATTAATAAGATCTCTGCTGGAATATCACAGTCAGTTTTTGACTTTAAAACTTGCTTGAGTTTGTGGATGATTTGCAAACACTATACAAGACCTGAGGCATAGTTTCACAGAAGTTTGGATTTAGCCCATGCAAGTTGGGCTGTGTTGGATACAGTCATGTACACTGAGGTGTCTGTAGTGTTGATATCTACAAGTGGCCTAAATGATTAAGTTTCCTTTATATTCGGTATCTATCTTAGACTTGACTCAATTACCGAGGTGTCTGGTGCATTTATGATGCTTATCCTCTAGGTATCGTTCCAGGTGGTCATGTCTCTCCTGCACGTCCTGTGTCACATTTACCAGTCCAGCATGGATATCTCAGATGGTCTAGGGTGTCTAAAATGGCACAGAATACTTATAACTGTGCAATTGGACTGTGATTTTAATCAATATAATTGATGGCATGCAGAGAGACACTTAACTCATTCTAAAGCAGACATATCTGCCTGAAGACTTTGCTAGGAGCCTTTGACTGTGTTGATTAGATCTCCATAGACTGTAATGAAAGCTTCAATGTCCACCTACTTTTACATGTAGATACCTATGCTATAGAGAGCTAAATGCAAATGTCTGAGTCTAGAGCTGGATTTCACCCACAATCTGCTTGGGCATTTAGGAGGGACGATGAAAGAATCATAACCTATCTGAAAATACCTAAAGAGGAGAATGCATCTGAGAGAGGTCTTTTCAGTGCAGAATATTTGAGCAATAGCAAGATACGAGGTATGCAAAATGAATCTGGAGAAAAAGTAAACTTGATATCAGACACATTTTAAGAGCAAAAACAATAAAGCACTCAATAGTCAAGGCTTTATAGTCCTGGCAGGTACTGGAAAGAACCAGAATAAAGATTCACTTGATACATTTTTGCAGGTCTCAGTGTTTTTGTAAGAAATATGTAACAGACTACTAGCAAAAATAAATAATGAATTAATTGCTTGTTACCTAAAGGCCAGTACTCAGCAAAATGACAGAGTGGATTATCATAACAGGTTTTTTTTGCCTATAAAGTCTGTTGATACATTTATGCTAATTAACAAACAGGGGCATGAGGTTGAGTTCTTGCCCATGATTGTCCATTTCTTTTGTTAACACAACCTCTGATGTGGCTTTGCCTTAGGTCAAATAACACTCTTCTAGACAATGTTGAGACACAGTTGAGGAAATAACATATACGAAATCTCTGTTTCAAGCCACATTTGTATGTAATAAATATAGGAAGTCTAAATTAAATTATTTTTTCCCTGCAGTAGTTAAATAATGATAGGGCTGTTACTCTGCAGTATTTCATTTTATGCAACTTCCTTACTAATTTATATTTTCCAAATAACTATTGAATTTCTTTCCTCCAAAATGCAAGCTGTCTTCCAGCACAACCTAGAGTGCATCTTGTAGCTGAGATGTAGCAGAAGAATTAATAGTGTACTATTGTTAGCAAGTCAGGATCAAAAACAGCTCGGCACTAGCAGCCATAACAAATAAGTATTGCTGACCTATAAGGTGAAGTTATGATAGATGTAAGAAGGCTAAGTGTAAGCAATGAAATTGAATTAATTTCCTAATTTCTACTATCGCCAGTTTTGATATGAAAAAATACAGAAAGTGGTACATATCTATTAATTTTTAACATAATATGCTTTGAGCCTAACGGTATATTTTATCTGAGAATCGTCCACTTGGTGGATCTGTTATATTATAAAGAGATGTTTTGTAGTGTGCATTTTAAAATACATGTGTTGCGGTTTCTCTGTAAAATATAAGTATTTCATGCTTTAACAAATGTATTTCATTACACAGTGTGTATAAGTTCTTTATGTGTATCTGCTTCATAATGTGATTTATGATCTTAATGGCATCTATTTTCATACCCTTCCTTTCATAAAAATTAAATCAAGTACTATCTGTTTATCTGTATCTGGTTTTTATCATAAGCAATAATAACTGGAAGATGTCATGCAGCTCTGGTAGAGCTCAACCTGTGCGACTCTCACATATTGCTGTATTTGGATCTCAGCATTTTACATCTCTGTATTCCTCCGTTTCCTGAGTTTTGAATGGACGGGAGCACTGCTCCTTCCTGTCACCTTTCTACCTGTTAGCCCTTCTCAGAAATTAGACTAGGAGCTCTCTCTGCCCTTGCCCCTCAGATTAACACCTGTGTGGGAAGAGGCCATGAACTCTTGGCTTGGCAGTGGTTGAAAGCACCCCACTATGCAGCTGGTGAGGGGAACACACAGCACCATTCCTCAGACATAATTAAGAAAGAGTGGAAGCTGCAAAGAGGAGGTGTGAACCCACCCGAGGAGATATGTGGGAACATATTGAAAGGTTACAGAAAAGGAAAGAAGTGAGAAGACACAAGAAAGAGATATGTGAGAGGAGACACAGGCAGACACACAAAAGAGGATACCAGAGAAGAAATGTGAAGAGGCACAGCTTTGGAGGAAATAGAGGAGGAAGCAGAGGAGACGTGGAAAACAACACTGTTGGAGACACAGCTGGAGACACATCCTTGGAAGAAGAAACACATGAGGAAAAATGCTTCTGAGGGGACTGCAGTCATGGGTGACCTATGCTGCAACAGTCCCTGACAGACTGCGACTATGAATGACCCATGCCAGAGCAGGGACAACCCTGACAGGACTGCAGCCCATACGGGAACCCACACCAGTACAGAGAAGCAGCAGAAAGCAAGGAGAAGTGGAGGTGTACTGCATTTGCATGGCAAGATTTTGGTAGCAGGGGGTGCTACAAAGGTAGCTTCTGTGAGAAGCTGCTAGAAGCTTCCCCTGTGTCCAATGCCAGCCAGCTCAAAGATGGACCTGCTGATGGCCAAAGCTGAGCCAATCAGCAACAGTGGCAGTGGTGATTTGTTTTTATTTCTCATTACTCTACTCTGATTTGATTGGCAATAAATTAAATTAATTTCCCTGAGTTGAGTCTGTTTCAACCATGATGGTAATTGGTGAGTGATCTTCCTGTCCTTTTCTCGACCCATGAGCCTTTCATTATATTTTCTCCCCCCTCTCCAGCTGAGGAGGGGAGTGATAGAGAAGCTTTGGTGGGCACGTAGCATTCAGCCAGGGTCAACTTGCCACAGAAGGAAAATAAGTAAGAAGCACTGAACAGCAGAAGGATACCACTATGCATAGACTCCAACCTCCTGTGCTGCCCATCACCTCACCAAAGGGATTGTGAGGGGCTGAGTATAACACACTCCAACAAGATATTGTTATCAAATTGAGAGAACCATATAAAAAACACAGTAAGCAAACATGTTAGGTAGACAAAGAAAAATGCCACTTTTTGGCATTCAGACTTGGAGGGAAAAAAAAGCAAACAAACAAGTGCCAGGTTTTTTTTCTACAAAAGGACTTCACTTGAAATAAGAAAATATTAAAACTCAAGGACTTTGCCTGCATTAATTCCTGCAATATAGAGTGGTAGATTTTCAATTTAAACTGCAAATGGAAAAGACAGAACTAGAAATGGAATTTGTAGTTTGACTCTGACACAATTAATGAGTCCTCATTATTACATATAATTCGTGAAAAGTAAATAGACAAGTTCTCAGCAACAACTTTAATAACTCTTTAAAATAGAACAATTCAATATAATAACACTTTATGACTTTTCTTTGAAAGAAAAATACAAGCCAGAGACTGAATCTTTCTCTTCATTTTCATAAAACTGTAGTAAACAATGCCTGCAGCATTTGTTCGACTTATTCTCAATTTTTTAATCACTACACTACCTTTCTCTCCACATACCTCATAACTGAATGTAGTGAGAGTTTTTCCAGACATTTTGATAAGCAGTTATGTTTCATTCTTTAGTGCAAGGAAAAAAAAGTTCATCTCCTGACTTTTCCAAGGAATAGTGAAAAGTCTTTTTCTGTAGTATAGTCTTTTATTGAATGTGGATTAGAAGTTCTTGTGCCTAACTGCAGAGTTTTGACTTAAAAAAATGCTTAAATCAGAAAGCTACAGATAGTGTTAAAGCTCTTTTACATTTAGAACTATTAGTCATAATAGTTTGAGAACTGCTGTGAAATTGTATTATAAGTAATTTGGTCAAAATTATTGACTTTTATAAAATGCAATGCTTGTCAGAGAAGAACAACAATTGTGTAAAATTGATTCTAATCCTATGAAAGAAAAGATGAAGGAAAACAACATCAAATTGCAAAAAGGACTTGTGATTTCTGTTTCTTATCTTCTCCATCAGTAAGCAAAGGAGGAAAAGAGCCTTGGGTTATAAATCTATACATAATGTTTAAAACTCAGCTTCCTAATAGCTGAAGTGCTAGAGCTATTCTTCTTGTTCACCCTATAGGAAAGAACATAAGGTAAAAATTTCAAAAGGATGAGAGTAAATTAGGAGTTTGATGTTTTTCATTTTTAAAGTGAGGTCATGCCATAATTTAAGTGTATTTTAAAGGCATTTCTATACAGTTTAGAAGACAAATTTGAAAGCATATTTCTTAGAAGTATAACTACCATTAAATGGGATTTAAGGTAGATTTTCAAGGATAATTTTTAATTTCCATAGACACTTATTTGCTGCCATGAGATCATGACATCCAAATTTTTGGAACATTTAATCTCTTCTAAACTAGCTGCCTGATGCTTGCCCTAGTCATTAGAAAAGAGAGGACAGTTCAACCTATTTATCCTTGATGCAAAATAAGGAGTGGGTTTCTATTTCTTTACTTTGAAAATAGCAGGCGTCGGAACAACACAATTAGATTAAATGCCTTGAAACAGCTAAGATAGAGGCAATGATGAGCTGGGTAAGAATAATTTAAAATAAAGTCTATGTGCCAGGTTTTTCTTTCCCATTCTGACTTGCATATGTTTATAACTGCATAGACTGTAAAGTAGAGGAAAAAGTACTTTTAAAAAATCTTTTGTCACATACCCTGTGAAATCAATGAATAATCCTTTCAAATCCTAGAAAAAACTTCTCATGCACACACATACACATGGAAATCTTAACACTACTTCTGTTCAACAGCTGACAAAACATACCTGTGTATTGGATGTGAGCTTTTGTATTGTCAGTTCCTGCATTCAGTGGAAGCTGCCTTTTTACAAAATGAACAGTATTAACATACAATCAATTTTCAATACTTAAAGCAGATCAATTTCTCCAAAATAATTTACCTTAATATATTACTTTTCTGATTATATAAACCATTACAGTAGAAACATCAGAGAGAGGGGTTTTTTTGGTCTCGACCTGTGTACTTGTGAATTCTCTCATAGACAGTGGAAAGGTTCTCACTGCAGATTAATATATTTTTCATATGTTGCTTATGAGCTCTTCTTTCCAGTATATAATGTGGTTCTTCCCTAATAAGATTCTAGGACTGTATCTTAAGTAGAGAGATCCTATTTACAGAGCTATCACTTCAGCTCTGTATAATGCAGGAACTGTGACTATATTAGAAATACAGCCCTGAATGACTTGTTTGCTTCCTAGTCTTCCTGATGATTTTACATCATATGCTGATAGTGGTTCTTTGAGTCGTGACCTTTAATTGCCTATACTTTCAATATTATGTATACCTAATGTCAAGAAAAAAAACTTACAGCCTTCAGCAGATCACAAAGCTCTCTGAAGGCCTGACATTTCTTTTTTCTTGGTAGTATAGATCATTGGCAACTACACGGAACAGTAGGTGCTATGCTACCCTCAAACCTGAGTTAGACCTCAAAGACAAAGATCTTTCAAAGATTCTCATCACCTACTTTATATCAGACATCAAATCATGCTCCAGCCTCTACCATTTGAAGCCATTAAATAGCTAGAGGGATTTTCTGTAACAGTAGGAGCATTAACCCCAATGTCCTGGACAAATTCCAACACAAGTAATTACACTGTGCCAGTAAATCCCCCTGCATTTTATTTGGACACTGCATTTCTTTTTCTTCTAGTAAAACATTATGTGAGGTTTGCTGTGCATTGTTAAACAGGTGCTGAGTTTTACTTAAAGTGGCTGCATTTCAAGGATATGTGAAAAGATCTCTATAAGATGCAGCAGGGGCTTCATATATCAATTTGGAATGCATGCTGTTACCCTCTGGCTAAGAAGCATTATCTGATGTAATTTTTTATTATTTTAGTATTATATTCATGCAGAAGAGTGCTAAAGAAACACAATCTTAAGCAACTGTAAGTGGAATACACTAAAATGTTCTTCAGAAGTTCTTTCATTAGTTTTGAATAGTATTGGGCTGACCATTTTCTTCATCTGCATAACTTCTCAGGATCTCAATAATATCCCTCTTTCATAGTATAATAAAGCTACTGCTTTCATAATTTTATTTATAGAAAAGAAGAGTGCTTATGTCTTAAAGTAGCTAGTCGCTTACATAGAAGCTCATGCCTTCCTCATCCCAGAGACTGGCATTCAGCTTCCTGCTTATTTTGAACTAGAGTAAGGGCTTAATCTCTTCTCTCGCTGTGTCTCTTAAGACAAGCTGCTTAGTTACTTGAGTTCTGGGTATTAGTTACTAAATTTGGAGTTGAAATTTTCCCCCAAAAAAGCCTTGAGGGGTAAAAAGGCCAAAGTCTACACATTCTGGGGTTGTTTTATCATTTTTTTTTTTTTGTAACCAGTTCTCAATACTAGAATTATTTACATGTGGTAAGTATTCTGGGGTGCTTTATAACTGTTCTTCAGTGTTAATAAAACAAATCTGAACTTGTTCCAAGCTTGTGTAGATGCAACAAATGAACTGCTCAAAATTTGTGACTAATTAGATATTGTTTGTACAGTTCTTAGAATATATAAAATACTTTGTAAATGCTAAGCATTGTTACATAGGACACAGTCCACTGCAGAGATAAGAAGTTCTTTACTATATGACATGTAGTCACATCTTCAGTAGCAGCCTTATAATATTGTGCAAGAACATGACAGTTTGTATGATTTACAAAATTACTTCCTGAATGCATTTCACCATATAGCAGCCTTCCAGTATCTAAAGGGGGCCAATAGGAAAAATGGGGAAAAACACTTCTGTAGGGCCTGTTGTGACAGGACTAGGGGTAATGGTTTTAAACTAGTGGGAGGTAGATTTAGATTAGATATTAAGAAAAAAATTTTAATAATGACAGTGGTAGAACACTGGAACAGGTTGCCCAGAGAGGTGGTGGATGCCCCATCCCTGGAAACATTCAAGGCCAGGTTGGATGAGGCTCTGAGCAACCTGATCTAGAATCATAGAATCATAGAATGGTTAGGGTTGGAAGGGACCTTCAAAAGTCCCTAGTCATCTAGTCCAACCCTCCTGCAAGGAGCAGGGACATCCCTGACTAGATCAGGGGATGTATATATCTCTAGTTGGAGATGTCCCTGCTTCTTGCAGGGGGGTTGGACTAGATGACCTTTGAAAATCCCTTCCAAGTCTAATGATTCTATGATTCTATGATATCAAAAATCTTCAAATCATGCCATTTCATCCATGTAGAAAAGTCTAGACTACCTATTGCATAGAAATTCAACTTTAAATTTTGCTATCTAAGAGCTCTTTGATGGAAATATTTTTAAGTGAGGTCAGATGTTTCCAGCACATCTTTTTTGTTTGCTTGTTTTCAGGCAGAAGTGACAATAAGTTAGAATTTCAGAAGTCTATGAAAAATACCAATTCCAGTGAAATTCTGACAAAGCAAAAGAACTTCCAGTTTTTAAATGGTCTTCTTAGCTGGGCTAAGAAACCAGTTCCATCCCTGTTTCTCCCTTTGGCAGCTCTGAGGTCCTTGCCTTCTTGAATGGCTTTAAGTCCCAAAACGTGGACGTCAGTTTCCAGATTTATGACTCTGGCTACTTAGTGAACTGACACGTAGAGATTCCTGCTCTCTGGCTGCCTACACAGGACAATGATGGGACCTAATGCCAGTTACATGATAAATTCCAGGACTGCTTAAGTTAAACTAGGATAAATTCTTATGTAGTTTGAACCTCCATACATACTGGTGTGGGGGTAGAGGGATGGGCATGGGAGGAGAGGTGTCAGCAGTGGAGCAGATCTGGAAGCATTTTGATGTCTTCCAAATGAGACATGATTTTGCACTTTTTGATGTGAAGTAAGTATTGGCATACTTCAAACCTTCCTACTTGCTCTGTGTTTGAATGAGTTTTATGAGTTCATTTTGGAGTATCTCACAGAGCTGTAATATTAAGCTTGAAGTATCCTCTAAGTCAATTTGGATTTTATTGTAATCTTTAAAAATGAGTAATTAGGAAACATATTGTCACAGAAATTTGTTGTGTTTTTAAATAGTTGTTAACTGGTGCATAGCTTCTCGTTTGCCCTTTTTATGCTTTGAAGCTTGTGTAAGGGATGTGTACACTGCTTCCATTTAAAGGTGTAAAATAATAGTTGTTCCTGACCACAGTTGTCTGATGCTCCTGGAGGCATTCTCTCCGCATCAACATCCCACGGGCAGAATGCCCGCAGCAAATAACACATGGTTAGCTCCTTGTTTAATCTGCTTCATATGACATATTACCCCACTCCAGTCACCATATGCTCAAGAAATTTGATGCTGGAAAATGGATTCTCTGTGTATTTGACTCTTGAGGCATATTTCTACAAGCCCAGTTGGATTCTGAGCCCTGCACTCTTAAGAATTTTAGTGTAACTGCTACTGTTAAGAATACTGTTATTACTACAGCTGCTATTATTACAAAACAGAGCTGATTTATTAAAATGCAAAGCATAGTTAAATAATTTACTGTCACAGTATAGCACATTCCTATGAAATGATAAATAATTCCAGGTGCTTTTCATTTCTTATTTATTTTCATTCTGCAGTCTCTTATTTCACCTACACTGTGCAAGAAGACCACATCAGATAGCTAGACCATTTGTGTACATACATGCCATCAAAATTCAAAATATGAACATACAGGATTATTTGTGATCAGCTGCAGAGGTTAACTAAAATTCATGTTTGTCAAAATCCAGTAATATTCTTATATGGATGCGAGTCTTAAACCTGCAATGCTGGCAGTAAAAGCAATGTATTAATAAAAGACTTAATTTTTGAACTGTGAAATGGAAGTCGTAATGTATAAAGAGTAAATAATTTGAGGAATTGTTAATCCATTAAGGAAAAATACTTCAAGCATAAACATGGATGCAGCTTTTTTTTTTCTTCCATACAACATAAAACCAGTGTCCTCCATAATTTAAACTATTGTTTGATGTAACCTCATTTTTAAAAAGGATATTCCACTGTCAAGGTGGAATTAAAGACTTTCCATCAAGTGAAATGCAATGGAAGGGTCAATTCAGCTTCTGACTAACATTTGAAAAGTCAAACAAAAAAGTTTCCTACTGTTTTGTTGCTAAGTATGGTTATGTTGCCTATTTTTTTTAACTCCTTGCTTAAAATAAAATTATAATATAAAAACTATATAATTGACTCAGGTTTAGTATAGCTTAGACTACAGAAACCAAACTGGGATAGGAGTGTCTCCAGTGTCAATCTGGATCCAAAAGCTGGTTTATAAGGATAGAGAAATATAGCTCGTATTTCAATAAGTTTATGTAAAGGTACATCAGCTGCAATTCTGATAACCTATGAGTTTCCACACTGAAGAGTTCCAAGTAAGCAAAAATAGCTTAGTAGAATAGAAATAGTTATTTAACCGCAACTATAGAATTAACTAGTAATGGTTAATTACTTATTTGAAAGAACAAAGAAGCACTCAAATATAACTGAAGTACTTTGTTTGCTTTTAATACTGTGTTTATTACTATTGATGTACTCAAATTTACTCTATATTTTGAATGTCTAATACTTCGATCTTCTGGTGGATGAGAAGCTCAACATGAGCCAGCAATGTGCCCCTGCGGCCCAGAAGGCCAACCGCATCCTGGGCTACATAAAGAGAAGTGTGGCCAGCAGGTCGAGGGAAGTGATTCTCCCCCTCTACTCTGCCCTGGTGAGACTCCACCTGGAGTACTGTGTCCAGTTCTGGAGCCCCCAACATAAGAAGGACATGGATCAGTTGGAGAAGGTCCAGAGAAGGGCCACGAAGATGATCAGAGGGCTGGAGCACCTTTCCTATGAGGACAGGCTGAGAGACTTGGGGCTGCTCAGCCTGGAGAAGAGGAGGCTCCGGGAAGACCTTGAAGCGGTCTTCCAGTACCTCAAGGGGTCCTACAAGAAAGATGAGAAGAGGCTGTTTAGTAGGGCCTGTTGTGACAGGACGAGGGGTAATGGTTTTAAAATAGAGGGAGGTGGATTTAGATAGGATATTAGGAAAAAAAAATTTACAATGAGGGTTGTAGAGCACTGGAACAGGTTGCCCAGAGAGGTGGTGGAAGCCCCATCCCTGGAAACATTCAAGGCCAGGTTGGATGAGGCTCTGAGCAACCTGATCTAGTTGGAGATGTCCCTGCTCCTTGCAGGGGGGTTGGACTAGATGACCTTTGAAGGTCCCTTCCAACACTAACCATTCTATGATTCTATGATTCTATGATCCTAACATGTGTTTTCATTGCTTCCTCAAACTGTATCACTTTCTTAAGTGATTTTTTTTTCTTTCTCTTCCCTTTTTTTTTTCCTTTTTTTTTTTTTTTTAAATCATGGCTGTTTTAAGAAATGCTTTATGTACCTGATAAAATGTAAAACTGAAAATATTAATGCATTTATCTTTATGAGAAATAAACTTTGTCACAATTTAAATCTCTCTTTAAATATAATTACCAGAGTATTTATTTTAGCAACAGGAAACATTTATAATTTACAGTACATTATTTTCATCTCATCCATACTTCAGATAAATGAATCAGAATTAAATTTCATTGAGTTCAAACATTTAAGAAAATGACTTGTCTTACCTTGTGAAAAAGGTCATTAATAGTTTAATACTTGCATTTTCAGGATTTTTTTTTTTTGTCTAATTCAGTCAAATTTATCTTTCTATTCTGTTATTCACACCATGGATTGCAATATCAGCAGAGATGCACTCTAGGATGAATCAGTATACCTTAAAGTGAATTACAAATTTTACATTGATGGCATGCTGCTGAACTGTGCACCAGAATCTAAGAAATCAACTAGTATATTTCAAGCATAACAACTTAGAATGCCTTGGACATGGTGAAAATGCTACCAATTACAAAGCTAAACATTGGACTAGCTTTTCAAATTTTTAAGATCTGATTACTGTATTTACAAAAATAAAAATAGAGTGACAGAAGATCAGGAAGCTCCTCCAGGGGATTGCTGTATCAAAAGCACCAATGCAGTAATGAATCACTATGATAGCATTGCAAAACAGTAACAGACTGAAACATTGGGTGATTAATTGAAGCATTTGTTACAAATTAAAAAATTTCATAGCAACAAGATACAGATGTAAAAATTCTATGTATAGACTACTGTACAGAGAAAAATACTTCAACTGGCAGGGCTGTTGGCTTTTTTTTTGTCATTGTGAGTGTGGCAAATTCTGTAGAATCTAAAATGTAAATGTTTTCTTACAGAGACCCTCAGTCATTAAGTAGGGATGGTGCCATTACTGGAAGCAACAACTGTTCAATGAACCGTGCAACAGTAGGCTCCCTTTCTAAGGAATACGGGCAAACTATACTCCCAAGGTTACAACAAGGATTTTGCTTCTGCCTGTGGGATAGTAAAAGAGGGGTCTGAAATCAAAGCATACCTCAAAGGAATGTATAAAGAAGTGAAAGAAAAAGAAAAAAAAATACTCGGCCAGGCCTAGGGCAGACCTGCTGCCGGCCAAGGCCGAGCCGATTGGTAGCAGAATGCTCTGTGATAATGCCTCTGCAATAATGTGTTTAAGAAGGGGAAAACAGAAAAAAAAAACTGAGAAGACAAGATGTGAAGAAGCTGAGCGGGGGCAGAGGCACAGAGAGGGAGGCGCAGGCCTCATGGGCCTTGCAGGCCTCACCCTCTGGCCTCTTGACAGGCAGCCGACTGGGCCAGACTCGGCCCAGCCCGGCTGCAAGAAGGAGAGAGGAGATGAGCTGGATGATGTGAAGAGATTCTGAGAGGCGTCTGCCAGCCTGTTGAGAAGAACTTTTCTTGTGAGAGGAACGGCTGCAGACACCAAGGTCAGTGAAGAAGGAGGGGGAGGAGTAATGCGGCTCCTGGCCAAGATTCCCCTGCAGCCTGTGGTGACGACCATGGTGGAGCAGGTTGTTCCCCTGCAGCCCATGGAGGTCCACGGAGGAGCAGAGATCCACTTGGAGCCCATGAAGGACCCCACACTGGGGGAGGTGGATGCCTGAAGGCAGCTGTGGCCCGTGGAGGGCCCGCTGGGACAGCCATTCCGGAGAGACTGCACCCCGTGGAAGAGATGACCCACGCCAGAGAAGTTTCAGGAAGAACTGTGGCATATGGGTGGGACCCCACAATGGAGCAGGGGAGGAATGTGAGGAGTTCTTCCCCCGACCATGAAACAGCAGTGTGAAACAACGAGTGATGAACTGACCGCAACCCCCATTCCCTTTTCTCCCCTCTGTGCCGCTCAGGAGGGGAAGGTAGTAGAGATAATGTTAAGCTTGGGAAGCGGGAGGGGTGGAGGGAGGTTATCTTGTTTTCTGTCTCATTATCCTGCTGTTTGTAGTAATAAATGAATAGTTTTCCCCAAGTTGAGTCTGTTTTGCCCGTAACGGTAACTTTAAGGATTTTCTCCCTGTCCTTATCTCAAACTTCGAGCCGTTTTTTTTCATATATTATCTCTCCCTATTCTCTTGGAGAGTGGGGGGAGTGAGAGAGGTACTGCATAGTCTGGTCCCGATCAGGGCTGAACTACGACAAATGCCCATTTGAATAACTTTGTAATACTATAGTCCAGATTAGTTAAAATATGATCAAATCTACGCAAGTAGTACACAGGTAACAGGTATGTAGATTTAGATGTAGGTTTAGATGTAGAGTTCATTGTATATTTTAAAATAGTCCTTCCAAAAAGGAAGGAAAGTTGTGTTTTGTTTTCTTTTGTTTTTTTCCAAAAAGATGCATAACTGATTAATATGGAGGATGCTCACTCCTCAGTGAGGAAGGAGAAAGGTACAAGGATCCTTCTGGACTGTTTTGTTAGAGAGGTATTGTACCATCTTGAGCATAGTGTTTTCTAAGGCAAAATTATCCCATGTGATGTGAAGGAAAGCTTTTTATCTATAAGAAAACTATAAAACTATGTACTCAAAGACGTATGTTTTCCTGAAAAATAATGAGTCCCAGAAATATTGTAGGCATCATTTTCAAAAGCATCCTATGATTTTTGTTATGGCCAGTTTGGATATTCAAGGCTCTGTCCAATTTTCCCCTGAGACTGAGCATTTGGATTTTTTACTAAAAGAACTCAAAGAATGTGCATATTGGATATTATTCCACTGGAAGTGATAGTCATGTATAGACTCAAATTTCATAATTAAAATAATGTGGAAGCATACCTGTCAGTCTGGAGTCAAAAATAATTCCACTGAAAATCAGAGACAGGAAATAACTATTTTTTAATAGCTAAATAATTACAGACAGTTAAAAAATATACAACATTTAGTAGTCGCCTTGGGTTTTTTTTTTGGTGTAGGTTTGGATGACTATAAACAAAATTTTTTGATTGTTAAGGTTATTACTTGTAAGCATCTATGAAAAATTACTTCTGGAGATACTGTCAGCAATACTTATAGTTCTTCTCTGGTGTAATTTCGTGAATGTAGGCTACCATGATGACTATAAAATCTTATGATGGACTTCATTTTGTTATATGTGCTAGCTGTTTGTTTCACTTCTGCTTCTGAAATGCCCTTTTCAGTTGATTTTGGAGTATTTTGAAACTACATTTACTATCTCAAATCGGATTTCCCTGATGAAATCTGGAATGTGGTGGAATATGAAGATTCATGGTAGTATAACTCACTAAAGAGAGTTTTTAGGTAGGCATAATTTTTGTGAAAGTAGCTGAAATTCTAGCTTAAGTAATGATGAACTCTCAAACTGTCCAAGATTCATAGCATTTAAGCTACAATATTAGAAACTTTCTCTGATTAACCAGTGTATCTGCTTGGGCTGAAAAAAAAAACCCAACGCAAGCCTACTTTGCTTCTCAGAGAGACTAAATAATGGCATGGTTGGCACAATTAACAAAAGATATGAAAAAAAAAGCTAGAAATTTATGATTTTTTTTTTTTTCTAAAACTCCTTCCAACTACAACAAATAGCAAAAAGTCTTTGATTTGCTCTGGTTGCCATTACTGATACTGTCACAGCCCCACAGCCATATGGGTCTGTCACACAGTAGGGTGGTAACAGGCTAATGAGGAGGCAAAGGCTTTTCAGAAATCCATGCCAGTATGTACTAAACTGAAGGCCAGACACTGTAACTGATACTGCTATGTGTCCTACTGTACATTGATCCCTCTTAATTGTTTTCTAGTATTGCATTAAAAAGTTGATATGATTACCTCTGTATTTGCAATATTACAAAACACAGAAAATAGATGTGGAAAGGAAGTTGAGGTATCATATAATCAAATTCTCTGCCCAAGGACAGAGTCAGCTGTAGCCAAGCTATTCCTAACACTTTTGCTCTACCTATTTTTTTAAAAAAAATCAATGGTATGGATTCTAAAAGCTCCCTGGACAATGTATTACAAAGCTTAATTACCCTAACCAACAGATAGATCCTTACCTTTTTTTACATCTAACTTAAATATCTCTCCTTGCAAATTAAGCCCATTAGGTTTGGGCCAATGGAATTAAAAGCAGTTAATTGTCTTCCTCATTCCAATTGCTTCTTATTTATGGGAAGGCTGTTACCAGGTCTCATGGTCTTTAAATTTTCCTGGACACAGAAGTAATATAAAAAGATAGAGCTGTGGGGCACATTCAGAAGTAAATTCTTGAGCAAGTGGTGAAGATATTTTGGAGTGAGAAGTAAATTTGATGTGCATTTACTATGCTTGACTGAATAGTTTGTTGGTATAAAGGGTTAGGAGATAAAAATCATATATACACTTATACATATCAAGGCAGATTGAATTATATTTTACTAAAATACTCAATATATTATAGGGAGTCTACCCTCTCCGTAGAAATCTTTGATCAGATTAAACTAATTTGGGATGATAAAAGGATACAGTGATTTATTTTACTATAGTTCTATTATTAGAATCATATAACCATAGAACAGTTAGGATTGAAAAGGACCTTTAAAGGTTTTCAGGTCCAACCCCTCTGCAAGGAGCAGGGATATCTCCAATCAGATCAGGTTGCTCAGAGCCCCATCCAACCTGGCCTTGAATGTTTCCAGGGATGGGGCATCAACCACCTCTCTGGGCAACCTGTTCCAGTATTTCACCACCCTCATTGTAAAAAAATACTTCTTTATATCAAGTCTGAATCTGCTTCCTTCTATTTTAAAATCATTACTCCTCGTCGTATCACAAGGGGCCCTACTGAAGAGTTTTTCCCCGTCTTTCCTGTAGGCCCCCTTTAGGTACTGGAAGACCACTATAAAGTCTCCCCAGAGCCTCCTCTTTTCCAGGCTGAACAGCCCCAACTCTCTCAGCCTGTCCTCATAGGAGAGGTGTTCCGGCCCTCTGATCATTGCTAATGTAGTGAGACACACAGAAAAGAAGGATTTTGTTCTACCTCTCAGATTATAGTAATTCTTAAAACACCTATAGAAATAGATTTTAATTTCCCAGTAAAATAAAATGAAAATATTCTAGAAAAATTAACTGAATAAAAGTTTGGAAAAACAGCCACCTAGGCTGGCTGAAGCCAGCAATATGCAAGATTTGATACACTGAAATATATAATCACCAACATTCTGTTTCTAAAACGATTTAGTTGAGTTTATATGAAATATCTTTAAATATTTAGAAGATTGTAAAAACTTCTAATTAAAAATATAAAAGCTTTAATTACTAACTATCTATTTGGAAAACAATTGTTCCTGTTCTGGTTTTGTTTAGTGAGAGGGGGCCTAAGGTGGTAGCTTCTGTAGGAAACTGCTAGAAGTTGCTCCCCTTTGTTCAGTGGACTCAGCCAGGCCTAGGGCGGACCTGCTGCTGGCCAAGGCCGAGCCGATTTGTAGCAGAATGCTCTGTGATAATGCCTCTGCAATAATGTATTTAAGAAGGGGAAAACAGAAAAAAAGAGAGAAGACAAGATGTGAAGAAGCTTAGTGGGGGCAGAGGCGCAGAGGGCGAGGCGCAGGCCTCATGGGCCTTGCAGGCCTCACCCTCTGGCCTCTCGCCAGGCAGCCAACTGGGCCCAAGTTGGCCCAGCCCGGCTGCAAGAAGTGGAGAGGAGATGAGCTGGATGATGTGAAGAGATCCTGAGAGGCGTCTGCCAGCCTGTTGTGAAGAACTTTTCTTGTGAGAGGAATGGCTGCAGACACCAAGGTCAGTGAAGAAGGAGGGGGAGGAGTAATGCGGCTCCTGGCCAGGATTCCCCTGTAGCCTGTGGTGACGACCATGGTGGAGCAGGTTGTCCCTCTTCAGCCCATGGAGGTCCATGGAGGAGCAGAGATCCACTTGGAGTCTGTGAAGCACCCTACATCAGGGGAGGTGGATGCCTGAAGGCAGCTGTGGCCCGTGGAGGGCCCGCTGGGACAGCCATTCCGGAGAGACTGCACCCCGTGGAAGAGATGACCCATGCCAGAGAAGTTTCACGAAGGACTGTGGCATATGGGTGGGACCCCACAACGGAGCAGGGGAGGAATGTGAGGAGTTCTTCCCCCGACCATGAAACAGCAGTGTGAAACAACGAGTGATGAACTGACCGCAACCCCCATTCCCTTTTCCCCTCTGTGCCGCTTGGGGGGGCAAGGTAGTAGAGATAATGTTAAATTTGGGAAGAGGGAGGGGTGGAGGGAGGTTATCTTGTTCTCTGTCTCATTATCCTGCTGTTTGTAGTAATAAATGAATAGTTTTCCCCAAGTTGAGTCTGTTTTGCCCGTAACGGTAACTTTAAGGATTTATCCCTGTCGTTATCTCAAACCTCGAGCCGTTTTCCTTATATTATCTCTCCCTGTTCTCTTGGAGGGTGGGGGGAGTGAGAGAGAGACTGTGTAGTCTGGTCCCGATCAGGGCTGAACTCTGACAGTTCCCAAATGTTCTTTCATTTTAGCTTTGAAATAATGTGTGCATGCAACGTACTCTTTACTTCCTTTTTCTGTGTATCCCTAAATCACAGAATCACAGAATCACAGAATTATCAAGATTGGAAAAGACCTAAAAGATCATCCAGTCCAACCATCACCAATACTTCTCAGCTAAATCATATCCCTCAACACAACATCCAAACATTTCTTGAACACCCCCATGGTCGGTGACTCCACCACCTTCCTGGGCAGTGCATTCCAGTGTCTGACTACCCTTTCCGAGAAGTAATATTTCCTAATGTCCAGCCTGAATCTCCCCTGGCGCAGCTTGAAACCATTGCCTCTAGTAATGGACACAGAAACAAAATATTCAAGCAAAAGCTTTCAAATCTTACTAAAATAATATCAGAAAAGTGGAGACAATAACCCAGATCCAAAACAAAAAAAAAGCAAAATGTAACATTTCAAGTAAATTAATAAAAATAACCAACTAAACAAACCTAAACTAAGGTAGAATGGTCATAATAAAACCCTTTTTTTTTTCCTCTCGATTTTAATGAAAATTAAAGACCAGAATGTAGTTAGAATTAGCATTGATAACACAGAAAAAGTTGTGTTTTAATAACCTGACAGAGCATGATTTAACTTGATTTTCTTTTTTGTTCCTAAAATTACAAAACAAAAAGTATTGGGACACTCACCAGATCATTAATATAAATCAGAATATTATCTTTTTTTTTCCCTCAAATAACACTTTTATTTTCTAAATGTACAGCCACTATGAAATTCACTGTATTTTAACTATTTTTTTTCTTTCTATATTTTATTAATAATCTGGATGGCTGAAAAATCTTTCTTCTCACTCCTGCCTTCAAGACTTTTCATACAGAGTTCATCATGCAAGTCTTACTCAAGAAAAATCTCTCACTAAAATGAATCAAAGTAGGGACTCATTCCTTTAGTAATTCTTACTTTTGTTAATTTCTTGTAACTAAGTTTAGTAGGTGTCATCACTGAACAAAAAATACAGACAAAACCCCGATAAGAACAATGCTTTCATCTTGTTGGATAGTAGACAATTTAGCTCAAACACAGTAAAAGATCAGCACGATATGAACATTCTTTGGCTTATTGTTGTGTGCACGAGAAAGCATGGCTGAACTTCCCTACAGATGGTAGTATTTAAATTGTTCCTTTCCAGTTTGTTTGTACTTTTGTTTGTCTGTTTAGCAGAATTTTGGTGTTTCCTGACATATAACTTCAGTGACTACCTATGAATGTAGGTACAATGAGTGTTTCTGTGGTAAAAATGATGGACCTTCTAAGCAGATTAAATTCTGCTAAGGACACACAAGTTTCTTCTTGATTAAATCCCATCTGAGTTTAACCCCAAGACTTTTCATCTGTAAAAACCTGCCACTGCTGCTGCTCTGCTTTCATTTGATCCACAGGCTGCTACAACTCCGCGTCCTAACAAAGTGCAATGTGTGAGGTAGGTGTTAAGACATTAAACTGCAAGTCAAAGGAATTGTGAGAATGAATCTTACAGTACTGTGACAGTGCTTAAAAGTCTCTTTTCCAGAGAAGGGGAAATGGTAGGATGTAAGACAGAGGACAGTGTAATATAAATGTGCCTTTCTTTAAACCAAGATCTAAGCAAAACATGTTTGCTTCTCCCAAGAGGCTTAATTCTCCTACAGCTGGGAGAATTGATGGTTATAAAAGTCAGCGAGGACAAGAAGGAGTATCACAGAACACTCATCAGGAAAATATATGCAACTGTGTTTGTATTCCTGGTGCCAATATCCACTAAGAAGTGAAAAAAATAACACATGCCAAGCATTTATTTATTGTGCTGTTTCCAGAACTGATACATAGATCAGCGAGCACGGCACATCAGTGAGGGATAGAAGTCATTAAGGTGTGATTGCAATCAGACAAGGAACTGTGGAAACACTACGTGGTACTTCACATTCACTTGCTCTCAATGGCATCCCTATTGCTTCTACTTGACGAGTCTAACTGCTGAGCCTGTACTCCTAACTTGGAATTTCACCTTTGTTATTTTTATTTAATTCATAACCTGCACGAGCTTGGCAGCTCAGTGGAAGATGTGCTAAGAAAGTACCCACTTCCTCTTCCACGTATGTCTTGTTCTGAAATACTGCCCTTAGAAAAAATGTGTCTTCTCACCTAAATTGTGATGCAACTACACAAAGCCTTTGTTTTGTCGTTTAGTACAGAAAATAGTTGATTTAATCTAGTCTTCAAGCACAACATAAGCATCAAATAAGAACTGGTGGAAGACAAACAGACAGAGAAGTGAGGAATATAATGAAAAATACACCACATTACACAGTGATTGTTATGGTTTTTAAGCTAATTCAACTTCAGACTCACCTATAGTTTCATCAGAACCAGCACATGGGCCACAAAGTTTGGAAAGGTTGTTGAGTGTAGTCTACCTTTTTTGTTTGTTTAGTCTAATTGCAATATACTGCAATGTAAGTAAGCCAAAAGTCCCGTGGAAGGGTCTCTCACAGCAGATGGAGGCAAAAGAGATTATGAACAAGTTATGAACAGAGATGTCATTCAGAAATGGCTGCAAATCTTTGTCATGGAATGTGCCTGAATGGGAAATATCCGTGATAACTGTTGGACAGTTGAGTGCAGATGCAATTAAAGTTTTTCTTTCTGGAGCAGTACTGGGTGTCTGTGCGCAGGTGCTGGCAGTAGGGGCTGCAGAGAGGCATCTGTGAGGAGAGGCTGGGGCTGCCCCGTGCTGGACACAGCTGGATCCAGCTGGCACTAGGCCAGCGCTGGCACTGGAACTCACCGCTGGGCACATGATGGTGCCTTGGGGAATGCATGTGCAAGAAAGCACAGAAAATGTCACAGGGAGACAATGGGGGTGTGGGGAGGAGCAAAAAAAAAAGTGAGATACAACAGAGTGAACAGCAAGGTGTTGAAAGGAGGAAGAGGAAAAACAACTCAGTGATGGAGTGCACTGGAGCAGAGGAAGGGAGAAGGATGGAGATGCAGAAAGAAACTGCTGCTTCCTGACCACAACGCCCCTTGCAATGCTGGTCACCTCATGAAGGGCCTGAGTGTAACTTGCAGTGATATAAAAGGGGAGACAAGAGGTACCTGGAGTGATGAAGACCCTGAGAAAGGAGAAAGAAAGGTGCTTTCTCCAAGTGTGTAGTGCTTTTTCTTTTCCTTGTTTTTTGTTACCTGATGCTCAAATCAGTAATTAAACATTTATATTAATCAACAATAAATGAAGTTAATTTCCCAAAGTCGAGTCTGTTTTGTTCACAACAGTAACTGGTACTTGTCTCCTGTCTTTACTTCCTGTCTTCATCTCAAATCACAAGCTTTCTCTTTCCTGTTTTTGCTATTTTCTCTCCCATCTCACTGAAGAGGGGGAATAAGCAAGTAGCTGGGTGGGAGTTTGGCTGTTAGCCAAAGGCACAAACTTAGTATCAGTATATAGTCCAGATATGTAGCAATAAATACATAAAATATACTAATTTGAGTGTAAATATTGATTTTTATCTATATGTGTTTATATATACTCTATATATAGTTAAGGAAAAATCAGAATGTTAAACCCAGGCTATGTTCCTTAAATGAGTAGAACAGTTTTACAAACACTACTATAAAGAGGATTTATTTACGTTTTATTAGAACCAGTAGACAAAAGCAGTAACAAGTATTGTATCTAGAGAAAAAAAGAATTTTTTTTTTTTTTTTTTTTTTTTTTTTTACAGATAGTGTAGATTAGTTTAGATTAGTTGGTCTAGGCTCCTGGCATTGAAGACCACATGAGAAATATCACTTTACTTGTGTAATGATATCTTCTCAGCAAATATTACTTCGGTTTGGATAATTCAAATGTTTGCTTCTTTTCTGCTAGAAAGATGATATATTTTATTCCTAAGCCAATATTTATAACTATGAACAAATACAGAAAAGTTATAACTTTTTCAATTTAAATTGAATTTATGTTGATTGTGGATGTACTTAAGTCCAAAGTTTGGCACAGTTCTATTTGTAAGCATACTTGCTAGTAAAGCAAAAAAAAAGATAAACTGTGAAGCAGTTGTAAAAGCAAATGAAAGCTTAACATTATCTCATTGCATTTATTGTCATAAGGATATACACATTATGGAAATGGCTATTCTGCAGAACACCAAAATACTTTTTGACTACACATAGTTTAAATTCTGGATTGTGATTAAAGTATTTCTTAAGTCTTTCTTTTTAACTGATCAAGAAAAAAAATGTTTCTGTTGCTAGAGGAAACTGCTACGCAGTAAAGGAAAAAAAAAAGTCTTCCAAAAGAATATAAATGTCTTTAATAATCAAATTTCCTTTTCTATTTATACCCTTAATTGCATAAATATACCTCAACACATCTTTGCTTTAAGGTCATAGGAAGTGACATTAAATGACTCTTCTCAGAAATAATTTGACAGTTTGAACACTGAGTTACAAAGAATTATTCAAAGCTTTTACTCAGATATGTAAAATATTGCATTATGAATAATTTTAATCTGATTCGTTTCAGGCATGGTATTGTTAAGTCACAGTGCATAGTGTAAAAGAGAATTTGAAAGACTTTACAATGTTAGTATTGTCATTTATTATTGTCTTACATATCAATGAAAAACAGAATAATGTAATTAGCTGTTCACAGGGCCCTGTCACTCTACAGCTCCAAACAGGAAGCATAGTTTGACTTTTGCCTCCTTACTTTGGATATGACAGTGCTGCCTAGTAGATAAAGCGCCATCCCCCACCCGCCATTTCCAAGCTCGTTCCAAGAAATGTAAAACGTACTCCCTCCAAATGATATGTGTGCTTTAGTGTAAAATATTACAATGATTGAACATCGTATTCAACCTTTATATTTGCAAACATCAGAAAGCCTATGCATTAGATGAAAGCATGTAGCCATTATCAACTCTTGGTTAAGATCACATGCAAAAGTATTGCAGGTTCTTTAAAAGGATTACAGATAAGGCTAGTTCATCTCAAATTTGTCTTATTACTATTATAATGCTCTGGAATTGGAAACAAGCCCTATGAATGGGCCTGATATAACAAAACAGGAAGAAAAAAGCATTAAGGATTTTTTTTTTTAACCTTTTTAAAGGGAATAACTTACTCTCTTTTGTTAGCAGAAAGAATGAAAATAATGAAGGGAGGTTTTCTTATTTTCTGCTCATAAAGTATCCTACTACTCGTGCAAATACTAAAGTTAGTGAGGACATACCCTGCTTTATCTTTCTCAAAATTAGCGGTGACTAATTTTTGCTAGGAAAATAAATGTATATAATATTGCAGGCACATCATACAACCCAGTGACTGCCAAAAATACATAAGCTGTTAAACTCTACTAAGCAGAGAGAGAATAATACGGATTAACATTATAATACTATTATACTCATTGATATTTCTTCATTCTCTGACTACTAAATAAAGCTATATTTTTCAAATTTTTGAGTAATGTCCAGAAAAGGATAAGAAAAGCACCAGAAGCATGAGAGAGAGGTTTAAACTAATAAACTATATGTGAAATAAAAGTTAGATTTAAATAGGCATTTGACAAAATCTTTCTAGAGACATAGGATCATATGAACCATTATAAATATCTATTCATCTTTTACCCAAGAACAAAACAATTTTTGTGGCATTTAAGATCACCATACTGACATAAGACAAAGGTAAAATCCAAATAACCAGAATAATGTTCCATGTATTCTTTTTAATTTATATTTTCAGAATATTTAAAGTGTTATTCTTTTCTATCCTATACAAAACAATCTCTGTTTCTTTTATTTCATAACAATATTATTAGCACAATTATACTGTCTAATATAAAGGTAGCATCATAGTGATAATGATGATATAAAATTAAATTTATATCCATTAATTTTAAGAAAATATTAATTCATATATTCATTTTTCTGTTTGGAGATTTTAGTCATTTGTTAATTCATTCAGTTTAGTTTGAATACTTGTAGTCTTACTTTGAATCTCTGAAGAAAAGCTGGACATTTTATAATATTTTTCTTGCACAAACAAAAGCGGAGATAGCGAGACCCAGAGAGAGATTTTATGCAAATGTTTTTCCACAGTTTATAATATAGAATAGCAGTTTATTTTTCAGTTGTTAAAAAACCCCTAAGTTATTGCTTAGGTTATTAACTCTTAAGACATGTATTATTTAGGCTTTACAACAGCAATTACTTTTTTTATGTGAACATTTCTTTTTTTTCAGAGGTGAAAAAAATTCAGTGGAATAAATAAATGTGTGAAGTACTGAAAGCAGAATCCACACAAAATTCATATGCAAATGTAATTTATTTTAGATATGGAAGAGTGGATGTGATCAGAAAGACTCTCAAAGAAGTGGCTTGTTCAGAAAGGTGATAAAAGCCAGAGGTATACTAGACAGATGCCGATTGTATTTGATCTTGGTTCTTTGAGTCACTGTCACAAGTATTAATTTAGGATCTCACTGACCATGCCAAATCAATTGTTGTGGAAACAAACAAAAATTGAACTAGAGGAGGTGAGAAATTCAAACAGGATTTATTTGTAACAAACTGATAGCGAATTCAAAGTTAGCTCTACTTTCACTGAAATTGCTCTAAGACTCAAATATAATTAACAATCCACAGGTTCAAAATGTTACTCAAGAATTAGTACTACACTTGGGAATTCCTATGATCCAAAATGCATTATCACTCGTGTAACAAAGGGAGGGCTCTCAGCCTCAAGGAATTTCTTCAGATGGTGTCCCAGCCTAAGAGGAGAGTCTCCAACTACAGACCTACTGTTCTGAGAAGGACTGGCTCAAGCTCACCCTCTGGCAGGCTCTCTTTATACCCTTGTTGAATCTGATCTGTGCTCATGTGTGGTCACGTCAATTCTCATTAGCTGAATACCCCACTTTACAACCGCCATATGGTTCTAGAAGCTTCCTAGCTTAGGGTGGGTTTAGCTGTCACAGTCACTTCACCAGAGCTCAGGTGATTGTAGACCGAAATGTGTTTGTTAATTAAAACGAACAATGAATACTTGCAAATACACAAACTTCTGTCAAGCATTTCTTCAGCCAAGGAGTGGAGATTTACTTCTAAACCTGGTTTGGAGGCTTTGATTCTCAGAGTAAGAGGCATCAGCTGGAGGAAAAGCCTGCTTGGAAAAGTGTAGAGAGACAGAAATTATTTCCCTGAAACGAGTCTGGCTTATTTACCCACACAATTCAAATCTAGTACAGACCAAATAAAAATCTTGGCACATAATTATGAGAAAAACAAAGTAACACAAATAAAGAATTGGACTCCATCAGACACCATCCATCAGGCCTGGCTTGATCTCTGCCTCATGAGTTTGCTTAAACATCTTCCAACCAAGGTCAGAGCTCTTAGCGAAACCACTATCCAGTGATAGGTAATTTCTCTGATGCTGCACTAAACTTGGTTGTTGCTTCTTCAGCTACAGCTGACATTTGAAGAAACTTTGTTTGCTGCATCAAGCTTGCTTGCTACTGCTTCCTAGTTCTGAGTTTCTTAACTACCATCCAGATTGCAATTAAGAAGTTCAAGACCTGGGGAGACTATTTGCTTTCCTCTTACTCCTGCTGCTGGAGGGTGCAGAAAGAAAGCTCAGAGTGCAAGATGTGCTATCTCCTTGTAAACTACCTCAACTCTGCTGAGCAAGAGCATGCACATGCGTAGTTACTCTAGAAACTTGTCACGCTCCGATTTCGGGTGGGAGGAAGGCCCCCTTGCGTTCTAGCCGACCTCAGATGAGTCTGGGAGACTAGGGGTGGCTAGACCAACCTCACACACACCAGAGCGTGGTTTTGCTCGTATTTCTCGGGAACAGAATTAAGACTCAAAACGGAGTCAAGCGCCAGGTAACTTTATTAACCCGACAAGAAGTTCGCAAATGCAAGAGAAAGGAGAGAAAGAAAGGAAAGAGAGAAAAGAGTTTCAGTTGCAATAGCTGCCACCACGGAGCTGCGGCATCCCGACAGTCCAGTTGACTCGGTGGGGGAAACGTTCCGTCCAATGTTGGTCATTTCTGTCCTTTTATCGTTTGTCTTATCCACGTCACATATTCCAAGAGCGGGTTTGCTTGGCCGCACCCCTCACCTGGTGGTGATACGCATGCCCAATACCGTCTCTGGGCCCCTCTGTTTTTCTGGCCTGGGTCTGGGCGCATACGTAGGGGTAAGGCTAAATTTTGCAGAATCAGCTCTGCATTCAGGTTTGTGGGAAAATAGGAGGAAAAAACCAGGAAGCTTCCAGTCCTGTGACTTGACTGGCTTGCAAGATAAGGGAATCATCTTGCAGGAAAAAACAGGAAGACTCCAGTCCTATGGTTTGACTGATGTACCATTGTTTAGGTGATGGTTTGACGCTTCGACAATGTTGAGACAAACATTCGACACAGTCTCTCACAAAACTAAGGGACAACTTTCATAGGATTACCTATTATTCTCCAGTAACTTGCTCAGTTGTCAAAACTATAAACATTGTTCCTTAATTCCTTACCTGCAAAATGCAGTTAACTATTTATTTACCTTCTGGAAGTCTTCGGAAGATAAAACACTGAAATATTGCTGGGTAGTCCAGGTAAGTTTAAAATCAGAACCTGTAACAGAACCCAGAATAGCTACATTTTCTCCTAGCGCATCTACTGTTGCACTGGGAGGACACTCCAACTGCAAGAAAAACTGCATTTAACAGTATTCTTTTTGTTGTATCTACATTATTAAGTAAAACAGGCCAGCAACTATTTGCCTAAGAAGCCCCTGTGGCATAGCACATCTGTACCTCTATACTCCTGAGAGCAGAGTAAACATGTCCAGGTTGGCTCCTGGAAGATGTTCATAGCTAATGTTAATATCCATACTTTGCACAGATTGTCTGGACTGAGCTGACTGACCTGCAACAAAGGTGTGCCAGGGACACTTAACAATTGAACTGTATGATCAATTCCATTTCAGTCATTAAGCCTATACCCAGGTCCAGGTCCATTTATTTATATACATGTAATCTCTCTGAACACTTCATTCACTTTTTCTAGTTCCTTAGAAGATGCCTTACCATTTCATATCATGTAAGAACCTATCTGAATGGAATTGCAGCTATCTAGAATTTTTTTTTTCAACAAGATAAAAAGAAAATATGGGTGAAAACTGCAGAATTTCATGGAAACATGCAATTTTCATGGTAGAAGGATAATAGAATTTGTAGATAAAAATGAGAGCATAATCCTCTGAAACAGATGTTAGACTGTGGTGCTTACCTAGAGAATGGATGGCCAAATCAAACCTCACTGCTTAGTAATACATTGAAAGTAGTTACCTCCTTAACATAGGCATTGACTGTTGTCCTTCTCTTTTCCAGACAACGAAAATAAATTGTGAAAGTTCTTCATTTATTCAAGAAAAAAAAAATTCAAAATTTCAAAAACTCTTCTAGGATTTTTATTTTTTTCTGATCTAGTAGATTAGTGTCTTCTAAAATCATCATTAGGTATTGCACATTAACTTCTAAGAGCAAATATACCATCATTAAGGACCCTTCTTGGGAACAGTTAGTCTGTAACTGTCCTTGAATCTAGAGTGCTGAGTGATCTGAACCTGGATAGCAATGAAATAAAAAGATGA
Organism: Chlamydotis macqueenii; assembly: GCF_036417535.1. Classification (NCBI taxonomy): domain Eukaryota; kingdom Metazoa; phylum Chordata; class Aves; order Otidiformes; family Otididae; genus Chlamydotis; species Chlamydotis macqueenii. The sequence continues at coordinate 29,860,983 of NC_141558.1, forward strand.
AGCAATTATAATTTAAAAATAACATTGATACCAAAAATAGAGGAAAAAATACTTTCACAGGACAAAACATTTTCAGAATATTTCAATTTAGATAGGAAATTATATGAAGGTTAAGAAAAAAAAAAGAAGAAAAAATAATAATCCAAATATTTAAATACTGAGCTTATTGTAAATCTGTTTCTGAAGAGAACATGAGAATATAAGGTCCTTTAAATACATACCTGTGATACAGAAGTATAGATATTAACATGACACATGTAGGTAAATGCTTGGAGTGTATTATCAAGTCAAAGGACAGTGGAGATAAATATCAATCATTTTGACTAAGATAAGATGATAGTTTGAGAGAGCATTCATCCGAATCCATAACCATCACATAAAATATTAATAAAAAGCACAATATAGACTCATTGAAAAAAAACCCCTTTTAATGTTTAATTAATTAAACTCTTGTGGCACTGTAATTTGTAATGAGAGTTGAGACAGACCATCTTAATTTCCCAAGGGTGAGAGGATCAGAATCTAAATCAAACATGCAAGTTTCAAGTAACATTTATTTTAATAGCTACTTGTCTTAAAATATGAAGGTAGAGTCTCACATAGTTTTTTGCAAGTTCTCTATGACAGTAGTAAATTCTTCTATATTCTGAAGTGCTTCAGACAGAGTATTTTTTTTCAGTGATTTCCAGCTCTTCAAAGAATAAGCCTTTCCTGACCTGAAAGCTCCCAGAAAGCTTCCCTTAAATAAACAAGCCGGTTGTTGAGGGAACCCCTGGCAGTGGAATGTGGTTAAAAGAGGTCACCTTCATAACATGAAAATTGCCAAAATTTAAAATAATTTTGAGCAGTAAGAAAGTCTTCAAAAAATCCCTTAATTTATTAAATCTTTAAGTAGAAATTCCTCTCCCTTTCACAGTAACCCACTCACCCTCTCAGAGATAAGGAACATTTGCAGGGTAATAAGGTAGAAATAGTTTCCCCAAGGCATTCTCGGTGACAACATTCTTTATGGAGTGTGAATTTTCAGAAAAGTGCTCAGTCAGAATAAAGATTGTCTCATATTTATATACCTGATAATTTAAAAAAATACAGCAGAATCTGGAAGTGAATATTGAAAATCCACATAGACAGCAGAAGAATAAGCATAAATATAATTTAAAAGCATAAATGTAAATATAACTTCTATTGTCAAGTTAAATGTCTGTTATCTGCACAATAAAGTTTTCAAAGAGTACTTAAGTAATTAAAAAGTAAGATAAATTATTACCAAAATTATCTAAATATGTCAGCAGAAAAAAAAATTCCAAAACCAGATTTTCCTGGTGAAAGAAAAAATATTTAGAAAACCAGTTTAAAAGTATTAGAAATTCCATTTGCTTGTAAGAATTATGTTTTCCTTATTTTCATGTTCTCTTATGCTTTTGTGAGGCAATCTCTTAGAACAACAATAACAAAACAAAACAAAACAAAAGAACAGAAACTTAAAACTCAGCTTAATGCCTCCATAGAGATGTTAAAGCTACAAAAGTGAAAAAAAAAAGGTGGTAAGCACTGATATTTGCAATTTAAGGATAAATTACTGATTTTGATCTTAGCTATCCCCTTTCATCCTTGTGTCAGACTATTCACTTCTGCTAATATTCAAATTATTGTACACAAAACCCATGAAAATAAGAACTTCCTTCAAATATATGAGAAGTGTTCTGCCAGGAAGTCCAAGGGGCATTAAGAAATTGAGGGCAAAATAAGGAACAGTTAAAAAAGACAAAATCATAATAATTTAATGTGTTCTTTGCTTCTCGGTTAAATGTGGAATAAACAGAAGTTGTTCCCATATTGGAAAACTTTACAGGGAACTTAGAGGAGGTGTGGAAACGAAATGCTTCTGAAAGTGAAATGCTAGAATAGATGTCAGGAAGCAAATTTATAAAATGAAAATCAAATAATCAGGACCAGATAATACATGCCCATGAATTCCAAAAGATAAAATTATTTCTCTTAACTGTAGTGAGTGATATCTTACTTAGACTGGCCTTTCGGATCTGGAGGGTGGCAAATATAATGTCTCTACAAAATGAACATAAGGACTTACCTTACAGTAAAATATCATCCTCACTTTACAAGTGTCTGGTGGGAGAAATAAAGCATGGATAAAGCATCTGCATTTTGGTGGTAGAATAGTGCCTTGTGACAGTAGATGAATGCACAAAAATTGAAGAAAACTTCATCTGCTGCAGAGTATACAGACTGAAGGGAAAAAAAAGACAGGGAAAAAGAAGAAAAATGTAACATGGATTTTCCATGAAATGAGGAAAACCTAAACAAGTATTTTCCACTAAAATAAAAAAATAAAAAGAAAATAAATACATTGTTTCATAGAATAACATCAAAGAATCACAGAATATCTCGCCTTGGAAGGGATCCATAAGGATCATTGAGTTCAACTCCTTGCTCCTTGCAGGACTATCTAAAACTGAATCATATGTCTGACAGCATCATCCAGATGCTCCTCAAACTCTAACATATGTGAAATATTTGTTAAAATGGCAAAGACAAAGATTAGTAGAAATAGCATATAGTTGTTAAATAACTGCCTCAAAGAAGACAATAAAAATCAGTACCCACAGGAAAAGTTTTAGGCAGAAGGAGAAGCCTTTGAGGATTCAGAACTCACCTCAGCTGATGTTCTCCAATCACTAGCCTCTCCTCCTTTCATCCTTGGTCATCTTAATCATTTGTATAATTGGGAGGTACTGTTAAACTACACACAATTTTGCTCAGGTATTGGCTGATTACCCTTTTTTTTTTAAATTTCTTTGTAATTGACTGAATCATTTCAGGTAATCATTCTAATCTGTAAATGTCATTAAGAACTTCTACTCAAAATAAGTTTTCAGTGTCTGAAAGAATGACTGAAGGAGGCTTTGATGACTGTATGAGGTTCAGCAAGGCCACTTGCCAGATCCTGCACTTGGATCTCAACAACCCCATGCAACACTACAGGCTTGGGGAAGAATGACTGGAAAGCTGCCTAGTGGAAAGGGACCTGGAGGTGGTGGCTGACAGTCAGCTGAACAGGAGCCAGTAGTGTGGCATTCTGGCTTGCATCAGGAGTAGTGTGGCCAGCAGGAAGTGATTATGCCCCCTGTACTTGGCACTGGAGAGGCTACACCTCGAATACTGTGTACAGTTTTGGGTCCCTCAGTACAAGAAGGACATTGAGTTGCGGGAGCACATCCAGAGAAGGGCAACGAAGCTGGTGAGGCATCTGGAGCAGAAGTCTCATGAGAAGTGGCTGAGGGAACTGGGATTGTTTAGTGTGAAAAAGGAGGCTGAGAGGGAGACCTTATTGTTCTCTACAGCTACCTGAAAGGAGGTTGTATGGAGGCAGGTGTTGGTCTCTTCTCCCAAATAACTTGTCATAGGACAAGATGAAATGGCCTCAAGTTGCACAAGAGAAGGTTTAGGTTGGATATTAAGAAACACTTCTTTACTGAACAAGTGATCAGGCACTGGAACAGGCTGCCCAGGGAAGTGGTGGAGTCACCATCCCTGGAGGTATTCAAAGAACGTGTAGATGTGGCATTCCAGGACTTGGTTTAGTAGGCATGGTGGTGTTAGGTTGATGGTTAGACTTGATGGTCTTGGAGGTTTTTTTCCAACCACAAAGATGCTATGATTCTATGATTTTATGAGAGAACCCTGATTATCCTCCCTGTGCTGCTCGAGCCAGGGAAGGAGGTGGAGAAAATTTGAAGTTAAACCAAGCCCAGGAAGATGGAGAGGTGGGGAAAAGTTGTTTTTATTCTCTCTCTCATTATCCTGCTTTGGTTTTTTATTAATAACAATTGGAAATTTTTTCTCCAAGACAAATTTGTTTTGCCTGTAACAGTAACTTGAATGATCTCTCCCTGTGCTTATCTCAAACCTCGAGCTTTTTGTTACATTATCTCTCCCCTATTCCCTCAGATAATGGGAAGAGTGAATGACCAACTGCATAACTTGGTCCCGAGTGGGGCTAAACTGTGATGGTCAAAGAGTCAAGAAAGACTCCAAAGCTATTCTAAATGGAAATTCAGTTTAAAGATAAATCAGAAAGAGTGCAGGCAAAAAGAAATCAGCTGACAATACACAGAATCATGTGCACTGTGTGAACAAGTTTGACTGTCTTGCTACGTAATAAATACACAGCTGCATATACACTGCTGTCATCTAAAAATTTGCAAAGCCACATTTACGAAGTGTATCACACAGCCCATACTGCAGGTTCGTGTTAGAATTTTAGTATAAGGTACAGTTCAATTTTTTCTAGCATGATAATAATGATTTAATGTATGAACAGCTATCAGCTTTATGGAAACTAACTTTGCATATGCATAACTCCTAGCGGATAGATAAATAGGTTTATATTAATGTCATACATGGAAATGAACTTTGCTAAATTTTATGTAATAATACATAAAAGGTATATTCAACTATTTTAAAGACACTAATGTAATTCTCTGGAGATCCTCATATGCTAACTTTAAAAAAGGTTTGTTTTTTTTTTTGTATAAACCAATAACATCTGTAGAGTATGAAATTATAAATTTTATTTTACATAAATAAATTCTAAAACATGGCACAAAATGTTAGAATGTATACTTTTTGTCACAGTAACATATGATATTTTGTGTCCCACTTTCCCTGTGCCCTTTTTAAACCTGAGTGGACTTTCTGAAGGATTCTAACTTGTTGTGTGTATTTAAAAGTTAAGTATACCATTGTCTAACTTGTTATACTTAATTAGTGATAGGAATTTCAGCTTCCAGGTAAATATTTACCATGTTTTCAATTTTCAATTACTTCTAATATTGATATTTTACAAAATATTATTTTGCCTCTCTCTCTGTTTTCTATCTATCTTGCTTCTTTTTATTTTTTGCTGACTTTCATTGTTAATGGACCAGGCTAATTTTAGGTACTAGCAAACACTACTAAAACCTGTAGACTCAGGTAAAACAGTTCATCTAAATTAGGTAGTTTCCACCAACATGCAACTGTTTATCCTAGAGTCCTTACATAATTCTGGATGGGCTCTAGAAAGTGTTTCTTCAGGAGTCTGCAGCACACTGCAGCTCTGCTGCTTCTTTCACAGCAATCTTTCAATATTCTACTATTCTTTTTTTTTTTCTCACCTTTCCTTTCCTTAGAAACCACTTGCTTGTCCCATATTCCTACAATGCAGACAAAATGAGGCTCTTAATGTACAGAGTAATGCTGGGATATATGGACATAACCAAAAGAGAGATTATGGTTATTTCCCCCCAGAAAAGTGAGAGGAGAAATTAACTAAAGTGATCTTTCTATTTTCCTTTGTGTTCACAGTTTTAGAAAACCATCAGACTTTAGAAGAAATATTCTCTTTCCATGGACAATCATTAACAAACAACCCTGGAGAGGGTTCTTCTGATTGAAAAGACTTCATTTACATGGGAAGAAGGTGAGTTTGGTTTTTTTTTGTAGCTTTTCTTTTAATGAAAGCATACATATATGGAATTCATTTGGAGAGTTTTTTTTTTTTCTGTCTGTCAAATGCAATATCACAAATCATTATTTATCTTTTAAATTGGATAATATTATTGTGTAACTTAAATTTGTGGCAAACCCAAGTACTTTATATAGCAGGGAGTATCTTAAGATGATGCTAAATCACCTAAAGAGAAGAAAGGGAGATAATATGATAGAGGCATCTCTGTATAAATGCAGAAAAAAAAGAGACCAAATTAAATTATTTTCCAGGTATTCTAAAACATAGATCCATGTGACAGGGTCTCTATGGAATGGTACTAGTTTTGTTCCTAACCAACAGAAAGTTTTGATATCTGATTGATTTATAAATATCGTTCTTGTGAAATCTGTTTTAACCTACTGAGAATTTAATTGCATTGATTGTATGATTAATTGTGTCAGGGTGCTTGGAGTCCTGGACAGGCTTGTGTGATAATTTACTTCTGATTAAAACCAAAAAATATTAAACATATTTTAGGAATTAACAATAAAAGAACACAATTCTTGAAATCTGGGAGAAAAATTATACCTCTGCTCTAGGATATGCATTGTTAACAACTGATTTTTAAATATGTTTGTTTTTTTTTTTTTTACTATAAAGACAGTAACATATTTTAGGTTGAAATGTTTGCTGTAGAAAGGCTATTGCTATTGCTATCCCATGATCATTGAATTTAGTGTAATGTATTCAGGAGTCCTATGTTTGCTTAGTCCTCCTTCCATATTTATTATTCCTCTCAGTACTTTAAATTAACTTTTAGTAGGATATCTCTGCCAAATCAAACATGAATTCACAAATATACATATACTCAGTTGTATAGGATCTGGCTGGGATGGAGTTAACTTTGCCCATAACAGCCCATATAGTGCTGTGCTTTGTATTTGTAGCTAGAATGGTGTTTGTAACACATCAATGTTTCAGCAATTGCTGAGCAGTGCTTGTGTAGCACCTAGGCTGGCGTGCACACACACATGCACGTGCCAGTAGGCTGTGGGGGGACAAAAGAGTAGAGAAAGACATAACTGGGTGAGCTGACTCAAACTGAACAAAGGGATATTCCATACCATGTGACAGCATGGTCAATAACAAAAGCTAAGGGAAAGGGGAGGAGGGAAGAGAGGCACAGAGGATTTCATTATTCAAGTACTTGTCTTCTGAAGAAACTGCTATGTGTACCAAGGCCCTACTTCCCAGAAAGTGGTTGAACATCTCCTGCTGATAGGAAGTAGAAAACAAATATTTTCTTTTTTTTTCTTTTTTTTTGTTTTTTTGTTTTGTTTTGTTTGTTTTGCTTCCATGTGCTGCCTTTGCTTTCTTACATTAAACTGTCTTTATCTTGACCCACAAGTTTTTCATCTTATTTTCTCCCCGTCCTGCTGAGGAGAGGGAGTGAAAGAGCGGCTTGGCGGGCATCTGGCAGCCCAACAAAGTTAATCCAACACAAAAAAAACCCCACAAAACCCCCAAACCAATACCCACCTTTACTTCCTTTATGAAATTCACAGATGTAGGATTACTTGTATCAAAAAAATTGAGCCCTTTGAGGACTTTATAGGATTAGGGGGCACAGAGTGTCCACCTACATTGTTCTGTTCACTAACACACGTAACCTTTAAAACATCAGAAGAAGCCATTTATGGAGAGAGAAAACTGCTCAAGATATAAAAATTAAACATGAGACTTTTAAATCCCTGCCCTTTCTGTTCTGTCATACCACAGCTGCGATCTCTTCAGGGAAACCAAATATGTTTGTCAGTCTGTTTCTCACCTCCATCCTTCATCAGTGAACTCTTTCTGATAGCCAGATGAGACTGATTATGTAATCTCTTCCCACCTGAATCAAATGAACTAACCAGACTTTTCAATTATTTCATAATTTCCAGCCCAGTGAAACCTCATTTTGAATGAATATCAAGTTTGCAGTAATCCACAGAGAATGCATTTTAAATATTTTTAAATTATTCCTTTATAAAAGTTAATAGTACATGTTTTACTTCAGAACAAAAATCCACAGAAAAATCTACATACATGAATAAAAATTCTGATGAGGAATACAATATTTTATATTCTTGTGCCATGTAAAATCTCTTTACTGTTTTATTTGAGGACCAAGGCATCTACAGTTTAATCCCTTGGGTGCTAGAGACAGAATATACTCAAGTAAAATAGACTTATAGTATCATATCTCAAGATTTGCTGTTACGCACACTCATTCACTCAAATATTCTTCCTGTGAACCTTTCATCATTTTTTTGCCTCATGTTCTTTAATCTTTTCATTTAAAAAAAAAAAACAAAACAAAACAAAACAAAAAAATGTACTGTGACACAGTGTAAGGCTACAGCTTGTGCCTGGTCTTCCTTTTATTTACAAGAATTGCACTGTCTGAAATGTCCCTATTACAAGTCTTTTTTATATCAGTTACAGATCACACCTGCCACTGAAATCACTATTCTAGTGATCTATCCTGGTGCTATATGTGCAGACAATATACCTAGAGTTAGAGCAGGAGGGTAACAAAGACATTTCACTTTGGTGACATTTCCCTCCTGTATTTCTGTCAAAAAATAAAAACAACCAAGCAAACAAAAAAATCCCCACAAAAAATATCAAAAATATTGGAGTAAAAAGATTCTCTAAAGAAGAAAGAAATTAAGAAATTAATTTTTATGAAGAAATTAATACAACAGTAAGTAAAGAATTACTTTTTTTTTTCAATTCAATTACCTGCTATCTTCCATGTGCTTCATTTTAAAATGTTTTATCATAACTTTCTTGTCTTTGTTGATTTTTTTTTTTTTTTTAATTTCTTGGACCAAATTTTATGCTAAAATCAGCCTGATTTTTAATTAATCATTTTGCACAGCATTATCATGAATTTTAAATGGGATATCAGCTCATGCTTAGGCTCTTCTCTAAATTCTCACATCCAACCTATTCGAAGTTAGACAGATTTTTTTGCTTAATGGTTCAAAGTTATATATTCTGTGAGTCCACATCACTAGTAATCTTGTGCATTGTCTCTCATCTTGATTACCTAAAACATTCTTTCCCCTTAACTTCATGAAATGCAATTGTGCCTTTCTGATAGCCAGTCAAAAAGCTAAAGCAAAGCTTTTTTCCTAGTCTATCACTTTTACTTTATAAACTTCCTTCACTGTTCTATTGGCTGCTTTTCTGACAGCAGAACAGAAATAAACTTCTTGTCTTCACAGTTAAGGATCTTTCAGACTGCCTCTATCAGCTCACAATTATTATTCCATATCAAGAGATTGAATCTTGTTTATGACCAGCAGTTGAGTCTAGTTTCATGGTTTTAAAAGTAGAAAGTGGTTTCTAGTTTAAAAAAAAAACCAACAACCTACAATGATAATTATTATCAGACAGAATCTACATGAGTTCCAAAGGAGGTGAGAAGTTACCCTAATCTACTTCACTGATGTTTTAACAAATTATTCCCATGAGCACTTGCCAACACATCACATACACAGGCTAGCACAGCAATGGGCTTGACTCTCCTTCTGACTAGTTCAGTTTTCATGAAATAGGACTTAAGTCATAAGAAATATGCAGGCTCTTTGACAAGTAAAAATAGTTTAATCTTCGCCTACTTTTAAATCAACTGTGTCAGTACATGATCTATAAGATAATGCTTGCTGAAAAATGCTTCAATTTTCTAAATATACTCTGTGAAATGGAAACTACTCTTTCCTACTACCATCTTAGAGAAAAAGAGTTTCTTGAGGGATTGCTCTAGTTCTTTTTTCCTATCCATTAAATCTTTTATATTAATATTATACATTTAATCACTTATTTAAAGAAATAATTCTGCTTTCTTTTTCCATTTACAGAGTTAATAACCTAGCATAAAGAGCTAATGCCCTTTATCCACATAGATAAAGTGCTAGTTGTTCACCATTATCATGTTCTAGAAAATATTCCATTGCTAAAAGTGTTTTCCCCTTGAGACTCAAGCTATCAACAAACTATATCATCTGTGTACCAAAAAGAAAAGCCAACCAAAAAAACTCTCACCCAAACCCAAGTCCCCCAAACTAACCCAAAAATCTAAAAAACCTCAGGCATCAGATTTACCACAAACAGAGAATATAGACTTAGAGATCATACGTCATCAAATGATACATTTGTACATTTGACTGTACAAATAAGGTAACTTTAACAAAAGCAATTTAACAAAAAGCTACTGTTAGATAGGAGAAAGAGTAATAGTATTTAAATATTGGAAGACAATGGAAGAAAAAACATTATTACTGATTTTTTGAAATAGAAAGAAAAAGCCCTCTGGATTTTTCTTTATTCTGGAAATCACAGAGTACTATAACCATAGAATATCTCAAGTTGGAAGGGACCCATAAGGATCATCAAGTCCAACTCCCTATTCCTCTCAGGACTACCTAAAACTAAACCATATGGCTAAGAATGTTGTCCAGATGCTCTTTGAACTCTGACAGACTTGATGCCATGACCACTTCCCTGGGGAGCCTGTTCCAGTGATCAACCACCCTCTCAGTGAAGAACCTTTGCCCAATGCCCAAATGTGGATAGAGTAGCTGATATCCTGCTTTTGTTACACTCTATAAAATATTCTCAGTTATTCTTCTTTTCTTAACTAGATATTAACTGATGGATGTAAATTGTGTAGCACACAGAATGATTTTGAAAATACTCTGTTTAATTTGCAAAGGTTATTACCCTAGTAGCTATGCCGGATCTCATGACCGACCAGTAGTTATCTAACCCATTTGCAGGAGAAAAATGTCATTTTGGTAATTGTTGAAAAGATACAATATTTTTTTTTCTTAAATGTTTGTTTGGGGAATTACACATGTGTTATTATAAATACTTATGCATTTTAATGTTTTACTGTAATTGGAATACATCTTGCTTAAAATTGAAAAATCATTGGAAAATTAATACAAACATCTAGTGATGGAGCAAGATAAGAAAGGGAGCCTAGAGGGTTCTGTGATGGAATTGTCTCTATCTCAATCATTAATATTTGAAATCCTTATAACAATTCAATGTACTGTATTTATTAAGAATTAAAACTGTGTATGTCATTATTTGCCTTCAAGTGAATTCAGAAATTTTCATCAACTTTGACTTTAAAATAATTTGAGCATCAACAGTTAAAGTACATAGTTTGTTACACTAATTATTTTTAATAATTAAATACTGGCTACTGTACCAGAAATATAACTGGAGGAAATTTTTATAGCAGAGAAGACAAGACAATGAGCATAATCCTGTATTGGAAAGTGCTTTTGCATATTTATAATGACTCTCTAAAAATAACTGTGAATCATTACATGAATCCTATGCATGTAGCAGATGAAGCACACAAAGATTTGTAAGGTGTCTGAGAGCGGTCATATTTTTTCTTGAACTCTTCCCTGCTACCTCAATCTTTTTCATGCTTTTAGCTATTAATATGGGTCAAAAATTTTTTTTGTATAATAAGTAGTCACTAGCCCATTATGGCCTTTGCAGTAAAAAAAAAAATAAATGCTTTGCATTGCATCTTGCCTGTGTTGTAGCAATAAAACTAAACTGCATTTTTTTAAGAAAGTACCATAAATGTTGCCATAAGCATTAGGTTCACTGACAGCATATAGGTACCCTGTGGCTCTAAGGTCCAGGCATGTAACTAGAATTCTAATGGTTTGCTTTTCATTTGCTAAGTCATTGAAGTTGTTTTGAACCATCAGAGTTCTTCTGAATCCTAATGAATAATTCACCATTTTTCATCTGAGTGAGGTGTTCCTTGACATTATCAGTCAAGCAGAGATACATGATCCTGTACTACAGCTTCATGAAATGCCAGATGATACTTCAGCATAAACATTTACCTCAAGATGGGGTGGGGGAAAGTACTCTTAGAGTACCTAGTTTCATGAAGTGATAGTTTTCCAGGTTCAAGCTTGATGTTCAGGTCAGCTATCATAGAATCATAGAATATCCTGAGTTGGAAGGGATCCATGAAGATCATAGAATCTAACTCCAGACTCCACATAGGGAGTTAAACTATATATCTAAGAGCATTGTCCAAACACTTTTTGAACACTGACAGGCTTGGGACCATTACTTCTTCCCTGAAGAGCTTTTTCCAGTGCTTGACTACCCTCTCAGTTAAGAGCTTTTTCTTAATTTCCAGTGTGAACATCCCCTGGGACAACTTTAAGCCATTCCTTCATGTCTTATCATCAGACATCAGAAAGAAGAGATAAGCACGTCCCTCTCCACTTCCCCTCTAGACAAAATTGTAGACATCAGTATTCACTCCTCAGTCTCCTTTTCTCTTCTGAACAAACCTAGTATCCTCAGTTCCTCCGCAAAAGTCATACTTTCTAGTCCTAGTATGATAAAATATAGTATGATAAAATATACTACCATACTCTGTCAAATACACCAAATGTAGTAAGTACTCCAAAGCGGACATACTTCCTGAGAAAATATACAAAGCACATTCAATATGACAAAACTTATTGGGAGGATAAAAAGAAGGAGAGAAGAATGAGACTAGTAGTCAGGAGATCATATCATTCACATAAGGCCAGAAGGCTATCCACATTCACATCTCCATGGCTCCCACAATAACTGGCATATATAACAATTATCAGATCGTAATTCCAGCATCCTATAAATTCTTTTCAATATAGTTCCTAGTTATTGTCAATGACCTTTTGAAAAAAAAAAAAGGAGAAAACATTCAACAACCAGAATGACAAGTATGGCAGAAAAAGACAATTACAGTTACTGTTTCAAGTACTCAATCTCTGATCTCTCTGTTCTGCTCATCAAAGGAGAACCAAAATCTGAAATACCAGACTAAAATACAAAACTATTTTAAATGAAAAATAATTCAATACAGATAATCTTTATGATATATCATAATTGTCCACAATATCACTCCCTGCCAAAACGGCAGTGTTTCACTCTGCTACTCCTTAAAGACATGTATTATACCAAAAACTTCATTGCTGTCCTCATTGCCACATCACCTTCTGCTTTACAGATGTGAAACCTCCTTTGTTATTTATTGTCTAATCAACTGACATTAATGAAATTAATAAATTATTTTGAACTATAGCCAGAATGCCTCCTGTGTCTGAAAACATGAGTAACTGGAACACAAGATTGGAATATATATTATGTAAAGATCTAAAAGTTCCTATGTGAATATCTTTAATTCAGATACTTTTTTTACAACACTAAGGGGAAAAAAGTGATTTTTTTTAATAGAAATAAACAGAAGGCGAAAAGAGGAATTAAAGTCAGTGTAAACAAAAATGACAAAATGAGAAATAAAGAAGAAACTTGTTCCAAACATGACCTGTCTTGTCAACTTAAAAAATTAATCAATTAACATGGATTTAAACACAATATAAGAGAAAAAAAACACAACATACTGTAAGATGGAAGGCTATTGCCTTAACCATATTAGATGACAAAATAAATGTCTGGCAAAACTCTTTGAACAAAGTGGAGTGTGCAAGATCGCTATCAGAACCTGAGAGGCAAACAACAGAATTGTATCAACATTGGGCATTATCAATATCTACAAACAAGCTGCAGAAATCTTAGAACTTAAATATTCAATTTTAAAATAAGCCTGCTACACAAGCCACAGCAGAATCTGTGCACATCCACTACTTTATTTGTATTGAATATTCTGTATTTCCTTCCACTTCCTTTGACTTCATTGATCTCAGCTTAGTTGTGCTGAGATTTACACTAGCCAAGGGTCTGGACCCAAACATTTTACAGCTGGCCTACAATCAGCATAGGTGAATATCATAAGATGTAGAAACTTGTCCTGTTTTATTAAATAGCAAAACTGTCACTGTTCTTAACAGAGACAGGGGTTTGGTCACAGTTCTTAAAGTTTCCCTTATCAACATTATTTCTGTGTATAAAAATCACTGGAGGGTGACATAATAATACTTGTCAGTGATACCTTACAGTGTCTGATTAAAGTATGGATTTTTTTTCTCTCCTATAATTTGTGGCCAATCAAAAATAAGTATCTTTAAATTACATAGACAATTTGTAGGGAAAGTGCTCTCATTTTTAAAATACTTTTACTATCTATTCTATAAGTTTCCCTTGGAAACTGCAAAATAAATGGTTACTGCTCCATTAAGAAAGCTCCACTTGTATTCTGCAGGCACCAGTTTTGTTTTACTCTCAAATTTCTAATGGAGTTTAAAATTAAAATTAATGTTTCTGTTTACTTTCTAGTGCATTCAAAAGACTAATCAATGATGTCAGCACATCTCAGTAATAGTGTTTCTCTATTAATGTCTGATACAGGCACTAAAGGAAGCATGGGGCACTCTGTTCAGTAGGTCCATCACTGGAGGATTTTTTTTATGTTGTCAGTTGTGAACCAACTGAGCTATAATAAATAGTACAATTAGTGGAAATAAAATAGCACACTGACAAAATTGAGATGGTACTGAGCAGGACACTTTACAAATGCATACTCTTTTACCGGAAATGATTAGAATCTGAATAGAAAAGGGGAAACAGCATTCTACCCAGAAACTGTATACATTCCTGGTCTCTCACTCCCATTTTAGCTTTGTGTCTTCTAAAGATTTTTGCCTCACTAACAGCACAGTGTTCTGCCTTCCATGGGTGCCCTTGTACTTGTACATTCCTGGATGCTTGTTTTTTATACATTCCAGCATTCACAGATGTTGATCTGTTATCACTTAAAGCTTTTCTTAAGACAATCTTTCATATGTACTTCTCCCCCTGGAGCTGTCACTCCCCCATTTAATCTTGATAGCTCTATATATTGACCATAATATCTCCTCCATTTGCATTGCTTATGCAGCAGCTGTTTTATACAAATCTCTTTTGTTCTCATAGTCTTTGCTGTCACTAGCACAGCTGTCTTAGTTGTACATGGGCTTTGTTGATTTCAGGTTAGGGAGCCTGTTTAAATGAGTTGAGAATCTGGATCTAAACCTTTGTGATTAACATAAGACAAATGTTTTCTAGGGAGAAACAAATAACATGTACTTGAGCATAAGCCTTCCTTTAAAAATACAATTTAAAACATAATTTATTGATAAGTTTTGTTTGGAAAACAGAAAAAGAAAAAGAATAAAATCTTCTACATCTTTTATTCTGCAGAGCAAATTTAAGGCATGACTCCCTAGGGAATTTGACTATATTAAACTAAATGTACATAAGAAACATTGTAAATTAAGTTTTACTTCATTGTTTTATAAGATAACCATTTACATTCCCACCGTCTGTAAAATACTAGAGATTATAACTATAACTGCCATTTCAAATAGTGGATTCTGTTAGTTTTAGGAGATGTGTATTTTTTTTCCATGAATCTAGAGTTTAGAGATCTTTTAAGTTACATATGCAAGTCTCTTAGGAATACAGCATGAATTCACACCATACATCAGATTCAGTTTATGGTGTCATCTCCTGAGAGATGCAAATATTGTGCAAACCTTTCAAGATATTAATGGAATTTACAAGGTCAGAATAGTATTGGACTGTCATGATGGTTAATAAAAAGTCCTCATTGATGTACCCCTCAAAAGTAGCTAAGAGCCAAACAGCACTGAATTAATGCAGCATGCTCTTGATCAATACACTTGTCAGCCATTAAGCCTTTAATAATGCCACTAGTACATTCATTTTCCACATTATTATAGTCTTATGCAATTGTTTTAAATTTTACTTTAGTGGATTACAAACCAAAATTTAAAAAGTAAGTAAAATAAAGCAGATGACTAGTTGGCTTTTAATGTTGAAGTGTATTGATATTTAATTAAATTTCACTAATAACTTAACCTCACTTAAAGTGAGCAACAGATTTGCACAAAGAACTTAATTACTCATATATTATACAGTAAGCAACTGATGAATATTTTATACTTTATAGTAAGAAAAAATATATATAAAGTTATATATAAAGTCTAAAATATATTCAGCTAATACTGAACTATTATTAAACTGGTATCTGCTAAAATCAGACATTTATTCCAAAAGAACATACTGCAGTAATATACAAAATAAATGACTAACACTTTTTAGCAAGGTATTCAGTGTAAGTGAGTTCTCAGTATAACTCATACTTGTCAGCTCACAGTTGACAATATGCTTATTTTCTTTTTTCAAAATAGAGCTCTCCTAATTTTGATCATAACTGAAACACATTAGTGGAGGAGGAAATGAAGGTTAAATTGTTACTGTGTGAATACCTCATTCAGCTCCAGTTTCCATCCACATATTTTTCTTATCAATATTGCTTGCTGGATACAAATTCTAGAGATTAGTTTGGTAGCAATTATTAAATCTGGTCTTGTTTTACTTGATTATTGCATAGAATATGGTGCAAGTGCTTTCAATAAACAGAATTATTCCCTTGATTAACTTGAAATGCCTGTGATTTGTGCCATGCCTTTCTTAGTGGTTGTGTAAGAAGAATTAAACAAAACAGTTCTTATTCTTGCACATAGAATTCTTGTTTCCTTCTTCTGACTTATTTTTACTATTTTCTGTTACATTCAGGCCTGGATTAATTCTACTTCATCCGATCACAAAGAAAGCAGAAAATTTGTTCTGATCAGAAAAATGCATTATCGTATCAAAACAAGAATCAAATTTGTAGATGATGTAACAAAGAGAGAAAGAATGTCTTTGTCATCAAGAGACAAATGGATACAATGATGAGTTCGGAGACTAGTCCACAGGTAATTGTTATTGGTTGCAAAATCGTGACTTTGGTCATCCAGATTAATACTAGGATTACTTTGCTTAGTGTATAACCATAGAATCATAAAATGGTTAGGGTTGGAAGTGACCTTTAAAGGTCATCTAATCCAACCCCCATGCAAGGAGCAGGGACATCCCCAACCAGACCAGGTTGCTCAGAGACTCATCCAGCCTGGCCTTGAATGTTTCCAGGGATGAGACATCCACTACCTCTCGGGGCAACCTGTTCCAGTGCTCTACAACTCGCATTGTAAATTTTTTTTTCCTAATATCTAATCTAAATCTACCTCCCTCTATTTTAAAACCATTACCCCTTGTCCTGTCGCAACAGGCCCTACTGAACAGTCTTTCCCGATCTTTCTTATAGGCCCTCTTGAGGTACTGGAAGACCACTATAAGGTCTCCCCGGAGCCTCCTCTTCTCCAGGCTGAACAGCCCCAACTCTCTCAGCCTGTTCTCATAAGAGAGGTGCTCCAGCCCTTTTATCATCTTCGTGGCCCTCCTCTGGACCTTCTCCAGGTGGTCCATGTCCTTCTTGTGCTGGGGGCTCCAGAACTGGACACAGCACTCCAGGTGGGGTCTCACCAGGGCAGAGTAGAGGGGGAGAATCACCTCCCTCGACCTGCTGGCCACACTTCTCTTGATGCAGCCCAGGATGCGGTTGGCCTTCTGGGCCGCAAGGGCGCATTGCCTGCTCATGTTAAGCTTCTCATCCACCAGCACTCCCAAGTCCTTCTCCTCAGGGCTGCTCTCAATCCATTCCCTGCCCAGCCTGTATTTGTGCCTGGGATTGCCATGACATAGGTGCAGGACCTTGCACTTGGCCTGGTTGAACTTCATGAGGTTGGCACGGGCCCACCTCTCCAGCCTGTCAAGGTCCCTCTGGATGGCATCCCTCCCTTCCAGTGTGTTGATTGCACCACACAACTTGGTGTCGTCGGCGAACTTGCTGAGGGTGCACTCTATCCCACTGTCCATGTCGCCGACAAAGATGTTGAACAGGGCCGGGCCCAGCACGGACCCCTGAGGGACGCCACTCGTGACCGGTCTCCACATGGACATTGAGCCGCTGACCACCACTCTCTGAGTGCGGCCATCCAGCCAACTCCTTATCCACCGAGTGGTCCGTCCATCAAACCCATGTCCCTCTAGTTTAGAGAGAAGGATGTCGTGCGGGACAGTGTCAAAAGCTTTGCACAAGTCCAGGTAGATGATGTCAGTTGCTCGTCCCTTGTCCACTGATGCCGTCACCCCGTCATAGAAGGCCACCAAATTGGTCAGGCACGATCTGCCCTTGGTGAAGCCATGTTGGCTGTCACCAACCACCTCCTTGCTCTCCATGTGCCTTAGCATGGTTTCCAGGAGAATCTGCTCCATGACCTTGCCAGGCACAGAGGTGAGGCTGACCGGCCTGTAGTTACCTGGGTCCTCCTTATTCCCCTTTTTTAAAAATTGGGGTTATGTTCCCTCTCTTCCAGTCAGCGGGGACCTCACCAGACCGCCACGACTTCTCAAATACGATAGCCAGTGGCTTGGCAACTTCATCCGCCAGTTCCCTCAGGACCCGCGGATAGATCTCATCAGGAACCATGGACTTGTGCACCTTCAGGTTCCTCAGATGATCCCGAACCTGCTCTTCGAGTACAATGGGCAGTTCTTCATTCTCGCAGTCCCTGCTTGCACCTTCTACAGCTTGGGCGGTGGGACAGGAACTCTTGTCGGTGAAGACTGAGGCAAAAAAGTCATTGAGAACCTCAGCCTTCTCCATGTCCTGGGTAACCAGGTGTTCTGGTTTTGTTAGTGAGGGGGGGCCTAAGGTGGTAGCTTCTGTAGGAAACTGCTAGAAGTCGCTCCCCTTTGTTCAGTGGACTCGGCCGGGCCTAGGGCGGACCCGCTGCTGGCCAAGGCCGAGCCAATTGGTAGCAGAATGTCCCGTGATAACGCCTCTGCGATAACGTATTTAAGAAGGGGAAAACAGGAAAAAGAGGAGGAGAAGATGTGACGCAGCTGAGCGGGGGGCAGAGAGGGGGAGGCGCGAGCCTCATGGGCCTTGCAGGCCTCACCCTCTGGCCTCCCGCCGGGCAGCCGACTGGGCCCAACTCGGCCCGGCCCGGCTGCAAGAAGTGGAGAGGAGATGAGAAGTGAATAAGATGTAAAAAGGATCCTGAGAGGTGTCTGCCAGCCTGTTGTGAGGAACGGCTGCAGACGCCAAGGTCAGTGAAGGAGGGGGAGGAGTAATATGGCTCCTGGCCAAGATTCCTCTGCAACTCGTGGTGAAGACCATGGTGGAGCGGGTTGTCCCCCTGCAGCCCATGGAGGTCCACGGAGGGGCAGAGATCCACCTGCAGCCCATGGAGGACCCCACGCCAGAGCAGGTGGAGGCCTGAAGGAGGCTGTGGCCCATGGAGGGCCCGCTGGGACAGCTGTTCTAGAGGGACTGCACCCCGTGGAAGAGATGACCCACGCCGGAGCAGTTTCACGGAGGACTGTGGCCCGTGGGAGGGACCCCATGCTGGAGCAGAGGAGGAATGCGAGGAGTTCTTCCCCCGACGATCATACAGCGGCGTAAAACAACGCGTGATGAACTGACCGCGACCCCCATTCCCTTTTCCCCCCCCGTGCCGCTCGGGAGGGGAAGGTAGTAGAGATAATGTTAAGCCCGGGAAGAGGGAGGGGTGGGGGAAGGTTATCTTGTTCCCTGTCTCATTATCCTGCTAATTTTAGAAATAAATGAATAGTTTTCCCCAAGTCGAGTCTGTTTTGCCCGTGACGGTAACTTTAAGGATTTCTCCCCATCCTTATCTCAAACCTCGAGCCGTTTTTCTTATATCATCTCCTCCTATTCTCTCGGAGGGTGGGGGGAGCGAGAGACAGACTGCGTAGTCTGGTCCTGATCAGGGCTGAACTACGACACCAGGACACCAGTTCCCTTCTGAAGGGGGCCTACATTTACCCTGGACTTTCTTTTGTCCCCTACGTACCTATAAAAGCTCTTCCTGTTACATTTTATATCCCTGGCCAGATTCAGTTCTGCCAGGCCTTTGGCCTTCCTTACCTTATCCCTGGCCACTCGCGCAGCCTCTTTGTAGTCCTCCCAGGCTACCTGTCCCCTCTTCCACCCTCTATAGGCTTCCTTTTTCACTTTCAGTTGGTCCAGGAGCTCCTTGCTCATCCACGCCGGCCTCCTGGCCTTTTTGCCTGACTTGTTTTTCATCGGGATGCACCTCTGCTGAGCTTGGAGGAGGTGCTCCTTGAATATGGACCAACTTTCCTGGGCCCCTCTTCCCTCCAGGGCCGCCTCCCATGGCACTTGGCCCATCAGGTCCCTGAAGAGGCCAAAGTCCGCCTTCCTGAAGTCTAGGGCAGAGAGCTTGCCATGTATTTTCCTTGCTGCCCCGTGGATCTTGAACTCCACCATGTCATGGTCGCTGCAGCCAAGGCTGTCCTTTAGTTTCACATCCCCCACCAGTCCCTCCCTGTTGGTGAGCACAAGGTCGAGCATGGCACCCCTCCTTGTCGGCTCCTCTATCGCCTGCAGGAGGAAGTTGTCATCCACGCATTCCAGGAACCTCCTGGACTGCCTGTGCCCTGCCGTGTTGTCTCTCCAACAGATGTCAGGGTGGTTGAAGTCCCCCATGAGGACCAGGGCCTGTGACCGTGAGGCTGCTCCTATCTGCCTATAGAGCACTTCGTCCGCTCTATCCTCCTGGCCAGGCGGCCTGTAACAGACCCCTACCGTGACGTCCCCTGTCCGTCCCCATCTGCTAATCTTGACCCATAAGCTCTCTGTCAGCTCCTCCTCCATCCCCAGGCGGAGCTCCACACACTCCAGCCGGTTGCTGACGTACAGAGCGACACCCCCTCCTCGTCTCCCCTTCCTGTCTTTTCTAAAAAGCCTATACCCTTCCATATTGACGCTCCAGTCGTATGTGTCATCCCACCACGTCTCCGTGATGCCAATGAGGTCGTAGCCCTGCTTGTGTGCAAGCATCTCCAGCTCTTCCTGCTTATTCCCCATGCTGCGTGCATTTATATAGAGACACTTCAGCTGGGCCCCTGACAAAGCCGACTTGCTGGCTGGAGCTACAGGGGTGCTATTGCACCGCAGTTTAGGTTTATTTGCACTTATCTGTGATCCTTCCTCAGCTTCTGGACCCTCGGTGCTGGCACTGGCGCCATGCTGACAGCAGTGGGCTGAACTGTGCTCCCCCTCCCCCAGCAACACTAGTTTAAAGCCCTCCGGACGAGCCTGGCAAGCCTTTGTCCAAGCACACTCTTCCCCCTCTTGGTTAGGTGCACGCCATCCGCCCCTAGCAGCCCAGGCTTCTCAAAGCACGCCCCGTGATCTAGATACCCAAAGCCCTGGCTGTAGCACCACTCCCTGAGCCAAGAGTTAACCTGCCAGATACATCTGGCCCTTTCAGGTCCCTGCCCTTCAACCAGGAGGATTGACGAGAAGACCACCTGCGCCCCAGAGCCTTAGACTGTTGAACCCAGAGCCCTGAAATCCCTTTTGATGTTTTTTAGACGGCTGCCAGCTGTGTTGCTGGCCCCCACATGAAACACCAGCAGTGGATAATAGTCTGTGGGCCATATGAGGCTAGGTAGTCTCTCGGCGACATCCCCAATACGAACCCCCGGGACACAGCATACCTTCCGAGAGACCGCATCGGGGCTGCAGATGGGTGCCTCCATACCCCTCAGGAGGGAGTCACCCACTACTACCACTCGTCTCTTTTTCTTGGTAGCGCTAGTTATTACATGAGCCTGGCACGCTACCTCGCACGGCTCCCGTGCCTCCCCTGAGGTGCTGGGTCTTACTTCCTCAGTTTGCAGAGCAGTAAAGCGGTTCTGCAGGGGCACCTCGGGGTTCTGGGGAAGCTGCTTCTTCTTCCTGCTGCGCCTTGCCCTTGCAGCTTTCCATTCAGTGGCATCTTGTGCCTGCTTGCTTACGTCGTGTGTCACTGCGGGGGGGGGACTGATTGGTTCACTGGGTGCTGCGGTTCCGGTGCAACCTGTGCCTGGAACCAAGTATCCAGCTCCCTCTCAGCCTCCCTGATGTCCCACAGCCTCCTGACCGCCTCCTGCAGCTCAGCCACCTGCCGCAGGAGCTGCTCCACCGGGGCACACCTTCTGCAGTCAGGGCTGCCCCCTGCTCCTGCCCCGGGAGTAGGGTCCAGGCACTGCCTGCAGCCCGAGGTCTGCACCGCAGCCTCCCCCCTCGGCTGCTCCGTCTGCACGGAGGCATCGACCGCCGCAGGGGGTGCCGGTGCAGACCTCCCGGCCGGAGGTGCAGCCTTTGTTCTCAGGCGGGTGTTGGCCATGTCGCCCTGAGAGGCGTGAATCACCAAGTGCCCCGGGGCAGTGCCCTCCCTGCACGAACAGCCACGCGAACTGCCGTGCCACGCCCTGTTTGCCCGTCCTGTTCGCCGCGCTCCGGGTGGCTGGCGCTCCCTAGGCCCTGCTTTATACGGGGAGAGGGGCCGGACCGCCGGTGCCCCCTGGCTCCACCCACGTCTCGTCAGCCGCTCTCGCGCGAGCTGCGGGCTCCTGGCGCCTTGCTCTGCTCCCCCCTGAGCTTCCCTGCCTCGGGAATGCCCTGGCTGCGCTGCGCTGTGCCGCGCCGCTGCGAATCGTGCCGACTCCGAAGCTGTTGCCTCAGCGACATTCCTCCCCTGCTCTGTTGTGAGGTCCCACCCATACGCCACAGTCCTTCGTGAAACTTCTCTGGTGTGGATCATCTCTTCCACGGGGTGCTCTCTCTCCAAGACGGCTGCCCAGCGGGCCCTCCATGGGCCACAGCTGCCTTCAGGCATCCACCTGCCCCGGTGTGGGGTCCTTCATGGGCTCCAAGTGGATCTCTGCTCCTCCGTGGACCTCCATGGGCTGCAGGGGGACAACCTGCTCCACCATGGTCGTTACCACAGGCTGCAGGGGAATCTTGGCCAGGAGCTGCATTACTCCTCCCCCTCCTTCTTCACTGACCTTGGTGTCTGCAGCTGTTTCTCTCACAAGAAAAGTTCTTCACAACAGGCTTGCAGACGCCTCTCGGAATCTCTTCACATCATCCATCTCATCTCATCTCCATTTCTTGCAGCCGGGCTGGGCCAAGTTGGACCCAGTTGGCCACCTGGCAAGAGGCCAGAGGGTGAGGCCTGCAAGACCCATGAGGCCTATGCCTCCCCCTCTGCTCCTCTGTCCCTGCTAAGCTTCTTCACATCTTCTCTTTTTTTTTTTCTTCTGTTTTCCCCTTCTTAAATAGGTTATCACAGAGGCGTTATCACGGGACATTCTGCTACCAATTGGCTTGGCCTTTGCCAGCAGCAGAGATGCCCTAGGCCTGGCTGAGTCCACTGAACAAAGGGGAGCGACATCTAGCAGTTTCCTACAGAAGCTACCACCTTAGGCCCCCCGTCACTAAACAAAACCACAAGGAGGAAATAAAACTAAATGGAATAATATCATGCTTGTCTAGGTCTAAACCACCGTGTTTCTACACTAGTTGAGAGTCACCTGCCAGATGATATGGAATGAACAATTTGAAGTATGTTTTTCCTACTAGATATTGTCTATATTTCAAGTCGCCTGTGTAAACAACCTAACAGAAGGTACCTTTGGTTTTAGTCAGGGTTCTAGTTAAGGATCTATTCAACTTTAGCAATTATAGCAAGTTAAAAAAATCAAGGGACCACTGTGTCACTCCATACAGAATATATGATTGTGTATGACATTTATTAAATAGTTCAATTTTGATTAAAAAAAAACTGAAATTTTTTTCAATTTATCTGTTCTAAACATTTATTTCAAGAAAGTAAAGTAAATAAAGTCCAAAGGATAGCTGACGAGTCCGGAAAACTATTACCTTTGAGAACAAGGGAAGCACAGCCTTTCACATGCAGTGAAGTTTTTAATGCTGTATTTGATGAATGAAAAAAAAAATAGGGCAAGAATCAAATCTTAAAAAAAAAAAGAGTCATTGAAGAATTATCATTTATTTTGGAGTTTACAGCCAAACAATTGAAATAGATAAGAAGTGTAAGACAGGCAAGATAATGAAAATTAGTACAGCAGCTCATATGAATCCTATCTAATTTTGAGTGCATAAAGAATTTACAAAGTTAGGAACTTATATACCTAAGCATCTGTACAAAGTCAATGTAGAAAAAAATACCTCTATATGGTGCTTCACTTCATGCTAAATCTTAAAATACTTTATGAATGTTCTGTCTCTTGCAAGTTATAGTGAATAAATTTTGAAATTACAAAACTGGGACAACTAATATTATCTCAGTATAATGAAAAAAGACCGGCATGCAAATCAATGAGATCCAAAGAGAAAGGCTAGGAAAAGGTTATTTAGAACATCTTTCTCGACAGGGATGAATAAAAATTATTCCCAAGGAAAGAAAGAAAAATTAAAAAAAAAGTAGTTTTACAGAGATGAGCTTCTACAGCTGCCTGAACATGACTTTCAGCTGTACAGGTATCCAAGATCTAAGCATGCAGAGTTCCAGAAATGTGGCCTTATTGGTCTAAGACAATTAACCTTTAAGTTAATTAGCCTGTATATTCAAGCTTTTTTAATTTTTCTGGGCTTTTTTTGAAATGCTTAATGAACCTTAATTTAGGAAGTTCGAAAATGTGAGAAAAATATGACCCAAAAGAGTAGGGAAAACACTTGTCAATATTTTGTATTCCAAATTTATGTTGGTTTAGAATATAAAACTTACTCACTAATTTATATTCTTTCCAAAGAATACAAAACCAGAACTACATATATTTCAACAAAAATTTAATCTTAAATTATTAACATTTTTCAGGGAATTGTTTTTGGGTTTTTTTTTCACATTTATAGACAATAATAATATTGGATCTGCTTTTCTATTCTCTTCAGTTTACAGCGACTCCAGCAGAACAATTGGATTGTTATGTTAAGTAGATATCTAGGACTCCATAATTACTTTCCCTTATTCTAGTTCTGACAAAGAGTAGGATATTTTAGAGACATCTCTACTATTATCTGCTGCCAGTTCCCAAGAGAAAGTCTTCAATGTTGGAATGTTGGTTTAATTTGTATACATTATATTTCCTTTTTTTTTCCCCATCTAAAATGTATCGCAATTCATTGTTGAAACATACTAAGGATTGCACAAAATGGAAGAATCTTTATCTTCACTTCCTTTGTACTGCTGGAATATAAATACTAGAGAATACTTCTATAGTACTTCCCATTATAACAACATGTATATTACTGTACAAGTACATACTAGATTATTTTACAAATTTACACATCATGTTACCAGTTTACCAACTGAGAAAGAGGATGATATCAAATGGTATTTTCTGGTGCAACAGCAGTTTCCCCAAACAAAAGAAAAATAAGTTTCACTATATTCAACAGAATAGTTATCAGAGTATAGACATTTCAATGCATATTACCTATGCCTTTCACAATCTCCTTTCTTCTGATTTTACCTGGTTTCATAATGAAGAGGATAAGATTATTCCTACGTTTACAGAATTATGATGAATTGTATCTTTCCAGTGAATTTGATTCAATAAATTAGGTTTCTTTTTACAGTTATTTCATTCTGATTTAATTTTACACAGAGTGTTTTAAAAATTTCCTACCAACATTAACAACTTGACCATTGCATTTTTAGGTGAGTGTGACCAAACTTATATGACTCTTGATTCAGTAACATTTTTTAAGGTAGGAAAATAAGAATCTTGGAAAAATACTTTCAAATGTGAAGACACAAACAAATAACTCAGTACTTTTGTACTTCTCTCTTTATATATGTAATATTTCAAATGTCATATTTCATATTTCAAATATTTAGTATTTCAGATGTTTGTGACAGCTGAAGAAAAAAGAATTGTAGTAGAGCATGTGATAGGTTTTGGTAAATGCAGTAAGCATAAATAAAAGAAGAAATACAGTGCTTTGTTTGTCTTGATAGTACTGGATTTCAGTATATGAAAAAAAAAAACCAACATAAACATTCTTTGATGGCACTATAGAACATAAGAGACAGTGAACTAACCTCTGATCTTTCCATGAGTACAACTGTCACCAAAATCAATAGAAATTGTGTATGGAAAGGGGATATTTGGCCCTCAGTGGCTGTGAGTGAAGTATTGTGTGGCAGTGATGCTCAACAAGCATGGAAATGACAGCTGGAAGATGAATATAAGAATAGATTGGAAGTGACAGTGAGTCTCACTATATGTACAATCTTTTTTACAGAAATGAGCTAAAAGTAACGTCTCAAGTACTATCACTCTTCTTGCCACTAGCAGCTATTTTTATAAATCCAGAATAAGCAAAGTGGCCTACAGGCCAAATGTTTCTGTGGAGAGTAAAAATTGAATTATTTCCTGAAGCTGAATATGATTTCCAATTTACACTACCAATAACAAAACCAACTGATCTTAATGCAGAAGTTTGAGCACTGAAATTCTCAAGAAATAATAAAACAATGTCCATAATTTCTTGCTAGCTGTGAACAGACTCGTGATTTTGTTTTGGAGGAAGAAAAAAAGAAATACTTAAGGTACATAACTAATGGCAGAGAATCAGAATTTAAGTAGCTGTAGACTGTGCCATTCACACCGTTATATCTGGAAGTAGAAATTTTTATAACATTTGATGTTCCTAAAAATGCCTGAAGGGAAAGGCATTTTGAGTCCTTTAGACAGCTTTGTTATTTTATAATTCAAGTGTATATAAGCTTAAATTAGTACAGCTGAACTTCAAACAATGTTTAAATAATTTTAATCCTGTTTAAATCCACTGTATTGATACTCAGATTAATTTTCATTTAAGATTTTTTTTTTGTGAAAAGATAATGTAGAGATTTTATAAAAAGGATTCCGTCTTTGGAAAATAGGTATACTTAATACAAGGAACCTAACACTGTTGAGTATCTGTACCCATCATATAACTTTCACTAAGCAGAAGTACTTAGTGTCAAGAGAAACAGCAATATGAATTTGGATCAGAATAGAAGTCTAAGACTTTTGGTTTTTAGATCTCACACCTCTAAAGAGCACTATTAAATTAAAATTTGCCTAGGGATTTTGCATGCTGGTCATAAATCTTAAAAAGCAGAGGCATTATCTACTTCATGGATAACTAGGGAAGTCTTCTTTGGCAAGGAAAATATTTCAGAGAGGGTCTTTTAGAACCAGTAATGGGTTTTTTTTTTAAGAACTCTGGAAGTGTAAAGTCCTCCTTGGAAGTCATTTCTGTTCAAAGTGTAGTTTAGATAAAAAACAACACTCAGGCAATGTGGGACCTGAGTTCCATGTGGTGAAGGATAAACATTAAAGAACTTCATACATAAAGAGGTTTTATCTTCTTCCTTAAAGAGGTAGACCTTAAAGTCCTTTCTAAGACTGACCATAAGGCTAACACTTGACAAATGTGCTTGGTTTTATATATCTGTATTATTCAAATTGGATTTACATGGTTCTGAGCATATCCTCTTATTTCCTTGTAATTACAGTAAATACTGAGAAAAATATTTCCAGCCATTTAGAACTGATTTAGGTACTTGCAGAAAGTGAACAGGATTCAGACTTGGTTAACATCCATCATAACATACATGAGAAAGGAGACAGAAAAACAAACAAACAAACAAACAAAAAAACCCAAAACAAGAAATCAATGAAAAAAAAATCAAAACCAAAACAAAACAAAGCTAGATACCGAGTTTCCAAAGTGTTTTCAGGAAGTAATCTCAGTAGAAAAATAATTTCCTACATTAATTTTGAATGTTGAGTATTTTTGCTTTTTTTAATAAAAATTGAAGACTTCTGGTAACTGCTTCAGTTCTTTCGTAAAACACTGTAATGTGTGCTGTTTAATAAAAGAGCCCTGGAATAATATTCCACTAAGCAAATTTAATAAAGCTCTAGGGTGCATTCTGAAATCTTTTCTCCAGTCTGCAAATAGATGTAAGCTGTTTCTATAAAATACTAAAATCACAAACCTGGAGCCACTATGGATTTGAATGGCTGCAGCTGAGAGCAGTGTTTTACTTTAAAAGTTATGATTCAATGTCTACAATAGAGACTACTACAGATATTTATTAGCTAGTAAATGACTATTTTGTTTGTAGCATGCCAGCTCAGAAAGTATATATTTGTTTCGCTGGCACAAGTTCCACAGATTCGTAAAAATAACAATCTTTCTAACTAATAAGTAATTTTAGGAACAAATCTTTAATTTCCTTATCTTTTTGTATCTCATTTGTAAAATAGAGATAATAATATTTGCCAAATCTGACAAAATAATATTGTCACTGTGGACAGCTGAAGCTTTTTAGTTATCATTGATACCTGCAGTCTTCGGTGACTGTTAGTCACTGAGGCCCGGGAAATTGGTCTAGGGAGCTCAAGAAGTCAGAACTGAAGTCAGCCTGTCCTCTTCGCTGATTTTCCTTGCTTATACCTGGTGTTTCTGCAGTGTTGTGCCCTTCACATATGGTCTGTGAGGGGGTCTTTTCTACTCCTGATACTGCTTTCACCATTTTTTATTTTGCCAGTCTTCTGTCTTATGTATTTGGATGCAGAATGTACACAGAATGCCTTGCCTGTTTGAAATCTCTTATTTTGATTATCCTGTCCTTATATTAAATTCTGTTGCTTGACTGCTTCCTGTGTGCAAATACATTACTTTCTTTGCCTCTTTAGTGGTCACGCAGATCATAACTTATGCAAAATATTCATATGTTTTCTTTAACTGTACCATGATGTTGTTACAGAATGCTTATATACTATTGCTATTTACATCACTCTATACTACATTACTATGCTTATATTCAATTATATAATGGTGTTGTGGTTTTGTTTAGTGAGGGAGGGCCTAAGGTGGTAGGTTCTGTAGGAAACTGCTAAAAGTCGCTCCCCTTTGTTCAGTGGATTCGGCCGGGCCTAGGGCGGACCCACTGCTGGCCAAGGATGAGCTGATTGGTGGCAGAATGTTCCATGATAACGCCTCTGTGATGACGTATTTAAGAAGGGGAAAACAGAAGAAAAAAAAAAGAGAAGAGAAGATGTGAAGAAGCTGAGTGGGGGCACAGGCGCAGAGGGGGAGGCGCAGGCCTCATGGGCCTTGCAGGCCTCACCCTCTGGCCTCTCGCCAGGCCGCCGACTGGGCCAGACTCGGTCCAGCCCGGCTGCAAGAAGTGGAGAGGAGATGAGAAGTGAATAAGATGTAAAAAGATCCTGAGAGACATCTGCCAGCCTGTTGTGAGGAACGGCTGCAGACGCCAAGGTCAGTGAAGAAGGAGGGGGAGGAGTAATGCGGCTCCTGGCCAAGTTTCCCCTGCAGCCTGTGGTGACGACCATGGTGGAGCAGGTTGTCCCCCTGCAGCCCATGGAGGTCCACGGAGGAGCAGAGATCCACCTGGAGCCCGTGAACAACCCCGTACCGGGGGAGGTGGATGCCTGAAGGCAGCTGTGGCCCGTGGAGGGCCCGCTGGGACAGCCGTTCTGGAGGGACTGAACTCCGTGGAAGAGATGACCCACGCCGGAGCAGTTTCAGGAAGAACTGTGGCGTATGGGTGGGACCCCACAACGCAGCAGGGGAGGAATATGAGGAGTTCTTC
The DNA here is from genome assembly GCF_036417535.1 of Chlamydotis macqueenii. NCBI lineage: Eukaryota > Metazoa > Chordata > Aves > Otidiformes > Otididae > Chlamydotis > Chlamydotis macqueenii. The sequence continues at coordinate 29,889,921 of NC_141558.1, forward strand.
CCCCGACCATGAAGCAGCAGCGTGAAACAACGAGTGATGAACTGACTGCAACCCCCATTCCCTCTTCCCCCCTGTGCCGCTCAGGAGGGGAAGGTAGTAGAGATAATGTTAAGCTTGGGAAGAGGGAGGGGTGGAGGGAAGTTATCTTGTTCTCTGTCTCATTATCCTGCTGTTTGTAGTAATAAATTAATAGTTTTCCCCAAGTCGAGTCTGTTTTGCCCGTGACGGTAACTTTAAGGATTTCTCCCTGTCCTTATCTCAAACCTCGAGCCGTTTTTTCTTATATTATCTCTCCCTATTCTCTCAGAGGGTGGGGGAGTGAGAGAGACACTGTGTAGTCTGGTCCTGATCGGGGCTGAACTACAACAAATGGTTAATGTATTTATAATTTATAGGCCTTTCTTTTGGGTACAAACTCTCTCACTTAAAAAAAAAATGGTAATAATGAAAACTACACAGACTGAAGCAATTCCAAATTTACTTTTCAGAGACAAAATTATGCCACATTTCTATAATTATTTGGGGAGTACTATTAGTTCTTCATACATTTTACAGGACTGATTCATTAACTCATTACTTATCTTTTAAGCAGGTTTTTAACATTAAGTACACTGTACAAATTAGTGGGGCTTGTTACAGTGATAAAGTTAAGCATTTGCTTAGGTACTTTGATGAAATTACTTTTGAGGGCACATCTACACTTTGTAATAGTGTATGGTAGAGGCATCTTTACACTTTTTTGATTCTTGCAGCCACCAGGATGAGAAATGGTGTATACTCATTAATTTGACTTTTTCTGTCTGAGTATTAAAGGTCTATAGTGTAATGGAAACTCACAAAAGTTAAATTAACCAAGGTGATAAGCTTAAATGGGATTTGTTTGTAACAAACTGATAACAAATCCAAACTTAGCTCTACTTTAACCAAAATGACTTTAAGACTCCAATATCTTTAACAATCCACAGGTTAAAAATATCACTCGGGAATAAATACTGCACTCAGGAATTCCCATGGTCGAAAATGTGCAATCACTCATGTAACAAGGGAGAGCTCTCCATATCAAGGAGTTTCCTTAGGTGGCATCCTAACCTAAGGGGAGAGTCCCTGACTGCAGACCCACAAGTCCAAGGAGGACTGACTTAAGCTTGCCTTCCGGCAAGCTCCATTTATACTCTAGTTGAATCTGAGCTATGGTCATATATGGTCACGTCAGTTCTCATCGGCTGAAGACTACAGTTTAAAACAGCCACATGGTTCTGGAAGCTTCCTAGCCACATGGTTCTAGAAGCTTTTTGGCTTAGGACGAGTGTACCTGCCACATATAGCCAGTGTGAAAAATGACGTTAGTGGTTACACTGCATTTGAGAGCCTGACTTCAGTCCCTGCATAGACTTGAAATGGTTAAATGTACCAGCTGGTGCCTCAGAGCTGAGACAGAGAATGCTCTTTTTCTTGGCATATTTGTATCTATCTAATTTAATGTTGTTTCAGGTAGAAAAGTGTTATCTGAAGCATGTTTCACTAGAAATATAATGCAGCTTCCTACTATAACAAAATCCTTGGCTATACTAGGTTAATAAGCCTTTTCATAGACAAATGAAGCAAGAAGAGCTTCAACATGCAAGTGAGGTAAAATGGAACAGCAGGTTAGACATCTCAAAAATCTATCTCAACTAGCTGGGTATTGATCAGTTAAAACTGAGTTTACCCATTTTGTCCCTCAGTTACAAGCACAGCATAGGTTAGTTCTAATAACTATGGACACTGAAAAGAACAAGTCTAAAAAAGGTAAGGACAAATGACAGACAACTTTTTTTAATGCTAGAATATGGGTTCAGAGTCATGGGGGATGGTAGCTGTGTGTGTCTGACATCTTTCTGGCAAACCATTTCCCTGGAAACAGTCACAATTGCAGTAGAACTATGCTCGTTAATTACATCAATATAAGATTTAAGGTCAGTGATTTGCATATCAAGTATTTATAGACTGTTATTAAATCTACTTGAAATAAGTACAGACTACTCATCCATGTTAGTCTTCTACTTGTCCATCGCACAGATTAGATAATTAAAGACAGGAGAAGATGTATCTGGAATGCATGGGAATAGTCATACCGTTCTATTATAATGTTTCTGTCTCTGTGGTAATAATTTAAGTCTTGCAAATGACTAAAATAAACAATAAAAAGCTCATACTGATTTGTTTGCACATAAATTTAATAATCTAGCAAAGCTATGTGTTTACTCATTTGAAAGAGTCATTGCTTAGAGAATATTTTTACACTATAATACTAAACATTTGCACACATCTTTCACATACAGTTCTGGTTTGGGCTAGGATTCTAACTATAATGAAGATTGTTCTTGTTTTCTGTCAAATTATCAAAAAAGCGTGTTTGTCACAACATACATGATGACATTTTTATAGCATTTTACTCCAACAGAGTTATCAGTGGAAACTTGAGTAACTTGCTGAGAAACATTCCTTTCTTCACTAGTTTTATTTCCAGTAGAGAATAAATTGATAATCCTATGGTAAAAGTCGTGCTGATACATTTTGAAGGCCGTTTTATATTGCTATGCAATTCTATCAGTTCCAGTTTGGATGTTTCAATTTCTCAGACCTGAAGTCTTGATAAAGTTGTAAGAGAGCTAGAGAAACTGAATATCTGCAAGGGCAGGCTCTAAAAGCAAGAGTACACCATATGTAACAGAAAGTAGACACTATTTCAAGGTCATAAATGTCTCTAAGTAACTGAAGATTGACAAGAATATGGATGAAGATAAAGTTTGAGTAACACTGCCAATTTTTAAAATACAAAATATTAATCTTTTTCTAAATTAAAATGCCACATGTAGATGTTTAAAGGATTTTTATCAAACATAAACGGATAGTGAGATTTCCATGGAATGTCTGAGATTCTACAATACTTAAAAGAACTGTTTATTTAGGTTTTTTGTTCTGCAGAAGGATGTTTTTCTTTTGCATATTTTGTGTCCAGCTAAACTTGCTGTTACTTGCTGTTACTTTCAATGATCTATTTGATAGCCCTTCATTAACATTTGCATATGCCATTTATGTTACAGGGTTATTATTCCTAAGGCTTGTTAAGTAGGGATTATTATTTACTTTTAACACCAGAATTTCTCAAGTATGTGTGCAGCACCATGACTCTGTGAGAAAAAAAGAATAGATTAAAGAGGAATAGTACAGAAATAAATTAAATATTCTTCAACTTAGAACTAAGAAAGGATAGCTAACAAAGGATAGTCAAAATCTTAATAACACTTATACAGCATGAGTTTTTGACACTGCAAAAAATACATTAATCTGTATCTTGTTTTGCGTGATAATTATTTTATTGAGTACCTAAAAACACACTGAATAGAAAAATATATTAAAATATGCCCTCTTTTTTCTTAATAGTCTTAGGCAGTGAGTTAGAACAACAGGAATGATAGTAATCAGAGGAGAGGAGAGAGAGATAATGAGAAAATGAGAAAAAATACAGTAGTCATGAAATTATTTAGAGAAGAAATAAAAAGAAAGGAAAGCAGAAACCACTAGGAAGTTGCAGCCTGAATTATTCAGGGCTATACCTTTAACTGTACCTTATTATTGTGATAGCTATAAATACAGGAAGTCTGGAGTGGATCTGCAAATGCTTGTGATTTTATTAAACTAAAATAGTTGCTCACTGCATAATCTATCTCATTTACCTCATGCACAGAATGATTACTCAACCCAGAAATCTAATAACCAATCAACAGTGAGAAAAGAATATTTAGAATAAAAACCAGAGACAGTAGAATCATACAATCATAGAATGATTAGGGTTGGAAGGGACCTTCAAAAGTCATCTAGTCCAACCCCCCTGCAAGGAGCAGGGACATCCCTGACTAGATCAGGTTGCTCAGAGCCTCATCCAACCTGGCCTTGAATGTTTCCAGGGATGGGGCATAGTATTTTGAATACACCACACATCTTCTGACTGTAAGAAGGCGAGGTTATTATTATGAAGACACAGATTTAGGTTCATGCTCAGACAAGACTTTGGACCCTTGGAGCACCTTTAGTCCTCAAATGAATATGTTTATTCTTAAGCTCATATGGTTTAAAAATTGAGGGGTGCAATTTCAGTAGGACATAAAAACATAATGGGAGAATACTCAACAGATACAGAAACATATGTACTGTACACCCCATTTTGTAAAACAATACATCTAAACATGGTCAAAGCATTAGAAACAGTAACATCATGTACAAGCCAAAAAAAAAAACCATACTGGAATAAACTGTGGATAAACTTAATAAAGAAAAAGAAAAAAGGAGTAGAAAGTTTACGTACGGTGATAAATTTCTTAAACAATGCTACATAGATAATGCCAGTCATATACAATGTATTGCATAAATGTTAACCTTCAGCAGATAAAAAGCCCCTTGCACCATTAGCCCTGGAGAGGTCTGGGCCTTCTCGGATTGTGTTGCTTAGACACTCACAGAAGTGGTGCTTAAAAAAATTATTTTTTTGTGATTCTTTGTTAGGGATGTTCACCTGTGGAATCAAATATTTAGAACAGAGTGGTCAGTCCCTGCTTGGACGATGACAGGAGTCTGTTGAAGCGATCATCTCCAGCTCTGTGAACATCTGTTTTGCTGAATTCCCACGCCCACTTGGCCTGTGTTTTCTTCGGGCCACCTGGAATATACATGATCCATCGTTATTGATTGTCTTGAAACTACATGCATCATGCCTCTTGACTGTAAAGATGTCTGACCTGTGTGACCATTTCTGTGTCTGCAGCAGTGGTTTCTATTGAGTATTTCCACAGACATTACCTGTACTCAATTAGGTCAGTTCTGCAGCAGTTCTGCCTTGGTCTCCAGACAAACCAGTTTCTCCACCCAAGATGTTAATCAACACATCTAGGCATATACATTGTGCCTATAGTCATAATTCTGGTGTGGCCAGGTGTGAGGTCACTGTGTTTAAGTCTTTAATTCTCTGAGTGGGAATAACATATCAGAGATGGCACATTTATCTAGTCTTTTTGTGATGTCTTAGATCAAAGTTCACATAAAGGGAATATGGAAAAATAGATACAAAACTTTTTGGTGAGAGTTCCAGACAATGCATTTTGGGGACTGATGAACAGTCTGGAGTAGCACAATTTCAGTTAGTTTTAGATGCAATGAAACTAAAGTTGTTCTGCAGCAACTTTGAATAACCTTTTTTTATACTTAGATGTTGACATTGTAATTTGCAGTGTGGTGGAACTTAAAAGACCTAGTACTAAGCATTATACCCTCACAAAAAAAAAAAAAAAAGCAGCAAATCCCATGCTTAAAGATCCCCTAAGAAGGGTAAACAACATCTACAAATATCTATATATTAATAGTAACATACAATGTATAGCACTAGTGCAAACTCATAGTACTGATGTGAGATCCAGTACAAAGAAAAAATGCATTATTTTAGTTTCAGTACATTTTAAAATAAACTGTGATACATGCACAATGTTGTATTTTGAGATGTCAGGACATACACCTCAAAGATGTACTCATTTAACAAAAAGCATCTTAGAAATCTCTGAAGTTCCTATTAGAGCATCTTAACAAGACTGGTATAGTATCCTTCTGGGCTTCTAATTTTATTTAACTAATAACAGAATAAAACTTAATTTTCTTACTTCTCTAATAAAAATAAAATCAGGCTATTGATTATTTGGCACAATGACAGTTGTGTTTCATACATGCTTTTTTGCAGACAATACAAAACATTGGTGTCACAAGTCATTACAATTTTTTTTGCAGGATAAGTTTTGCTGACAGAAGACAGTCTAAAATATAACAACAACCACAAAGACTAACCTTTGTCTCCTTTAAAAATTTTGCTTTAAATACTAAAAATTAGGTTTTCTTTGGCTTAAGTCTTAATGTATCCACCAGTAGTGGAAGGATGGGCTCAGACTGTTCATGTCCTGCACTTTTATGTCCCATTATTCTGAACAGTTTTATTGTGATATGCCAGTGTGCCTTTTGACTGGCTACTTGCTGTTGGCTGATGAACCCGGAGTTGGTGTGCTGCACCAGCAAGAGGGCATATAAACTGATATTAATTTCAGTCCCATGTAACATTTTTTGAGTGTGGTGAGAGAGATGGTATGTTAAAAAAATCACTCTGATGTGTATGTAGATTACAAAAATAACAAAATCTATGTAAATTCATTATACATCACTTCTTCATTTCTAGCAATAGAGATCTCCAAAAGCAGCAGTAAACATGATCTCAGAGCTTGTATTTTTCCCTACCATTCCCTCCCTTTCAAATCATCACCACTCTCCATCACCCCAGCTCACCCTCTGCCTACTCCTGATACATTCACCCCTACTACACTTTTTGACTTCTTGATTTTCTGAGCTAAGTTATCAACAAGTACAGAATGAGAGGAAGACTTTACATTTTCTGTTTCATGAAAAGTAAGAAAGAAGGTGTGCATGAGGGGAGTGTGCTTTGTTTTCATAGAATCATTATGACTGGACAAGACCTGTAAGATCATCAAGTCCAACCATCAATGGTAAGACCATCATGCCTACTAAACCATGTCCCAAAGTGCCATGTCTACACATTCTTTGAACACCTCCAGGGATGGTGACTCCACCACTTCCCTGGGCAGCCTGTTCCAATGCTTGACCACTCTTTCAGTAAAGAAGTTTTTCCTAGTATCTAATCTAGACCTCCTTTGCTGCAACTTGAGGCCATTTTCTCTTGTCCTATGACAAGTTATTTGGGAAAAGAGACCAACACCCACATCCCTACAGTCTTCTTTCAGGCAGTTTTAGAGAGCAATGAGGTCTCCCCTCAGCCTCCTCTTCTACAGACTAAACAATCCCAGTTCCCTCAGCCACTCCTCATAAGACTTGTTCTCCAGACTCCTTACCAGCTTTGTTGCCCTTCTCTGGACATGCTCCAGCAACTCAATGTCCTTGTACTTCGAAGCCCAAAACTGCACAGAGTACTTGAGGCACAGCCCCAACGGGCATGATCACTTCCCTACTCCTAATGGCCACATTGTTCCTGATGCTGCTGGCCTTCTTGGCCACCTGGGCACACTGCTGGCTTGTGTTCAGCCAGCTGTCAACCACTACTCACAGGTCCCTTTCCATCAGGCAGCTTTCCAGCCACTCTTCCCCAAGCCTGTAGAGTTGCATGAGGTTGTTGTGACCAAAGTGCAAGACCTGGCCCTTGGCCTTGTTGCACCTCATACAATTGACCTCGGTCCATCAATCCAACCTGTCCAGATCCCTCTGCAGATCCTTCCTACCCTCGAGCATACCGACATTCCTTCCCAGTTTGGTGTCATCTGCAAACTTACTGAGGGAGCACTCAATCCCCTCATCCAGATCATTGATAAAGATCTCAAACAAGACTGGCCCCAAAACTGAGCCCTAGGGAACACTGTTTGTGACCGACCGCCAACTGGATGTAACTCCATTCACCATAACTTTCTGGGCTCAGCCTTCCAGCCAGTATTTTACCCAGTGAAGACTACACCTGTCTAAGCCATGAGCCACCATCTTCTTTAGGAGAATGCTGTGGGAGACAGTGTCAAAGGCTTTACTAAAGTCCAGGTAGATAACATCCACAGTCTCTCCCTCATCCCTACCTGATCATAGAAGGATATCGGGTTGGTCAAGCAGGATCTGCCCTTTATGAACCCATGCTGGCTGGGCCTGATCCCCTGGTTGTCCTGCACATGCTTGGTGAGCACACTGAAGATGAATTGCTCCATAATCTTCTCTGTCACCGAGCTCAGGCTGACAGGCCTGTAGTTCCACAAATCCTCCTTCCAACCCTTCTTGTAGATGAGCGTCACATTGCCAAGCCTCCAGTTATCTGGGACTTCTCCTGTTAACCAGGACTGCTGATAAATGATAAAGAGTGGCTTGGCAAGCTCCTCCGCTCGCTCCCTCACTACTCTTGGGTGGATCCCATCTGACTCCATAGACTTGTGAGTGTCCAGATGGTGTGGCAGGTCATCAGCTGCTTCCTCCTGGATTGTGGGGGATTTATTCTGCTCTCTGTCCCTGTCTTCCAGCTCAGGGGGCTGAATAACCTGGGGATAACTGGTCTGAAAAAGACTGAGGCAAAGAAGACATTAAATACCTCAGTCTTTTCCTCATTCCTGGTGATAATGTTCCCCCACCACATCCAATAAAGGATGGAGATTCTCCTTGGTTCTCTTTTTCTTGTTAATATATTTGTAAAAACATTTTTTGTTATCTCTTACAGCAGTGGCCAGATTGAGTTCTACCTGGGCTTTTGCCTTTCTAATTTTCTCTTTGCATGACCTAATGAGGTCCCTGTACTCTTCTTGAGTTGCCTGCCCCTTCTTCCAAAAGTGTTAAACTCTCCTTTTTTTTTTTTTTTTTTCCTAGGTCACTCCCTGTTTAGCCAGGCCAGTAATCTTCCCTGCCAGTTCATCTTATGGGACATGGGGATAGCCTGCTCCTACGCCTTTAAGACTTCCTTCTTGAAGAATGTCCAGCCTTCCTGGAACTATTTGCACTTCAGGACTTTTTCCCATGGGGCTCTGTCAAGCAGCATCTTGAATAGGCCAAAGTCTGTCCTCTGGAAGTCCATGGTAGTGGTTTTATTGACCACCACCCCCTCCTTACTTCACCAAGAATTGAGAACTCAAGTTTTCTTCAAGGCCATATACATCTCTAAGACTTCTTGTATACAAACCATGTCTGCTAATGTCAAAGCCAAAGCACAGGGCTCTGCAGGACATGCGCATCTCAGAGTTTGTGTGCCATTTGCCTGAAGGTACTTTCTTCCTCAGAAGAGATGCCAAGTGGCCTAAGAAGAAAATGTTTCTAGAAGAGGTATTCCATAAAAAAAAAAAAGAAATAGAAAGAAAAGGAAAAAAAAAAGATGCTTTTGAAAGTAAGCATTCAACTATCCTTCTCAGCAGCATACTGTGATGAATGGACAAGAAAGAGAATCTGTCATGTATAATGTATGGGGCGGTCTGCAGACAGCCTCAAAAGAAAAAGCTATGCCTGCCTGTCCACGTGTTCTTAAAGTCAGACACGCACTTCATTATGTTTAAATTGAAAAATATTCAAGATTCAGTGTTTGGTCCTTTTGTTTGGTTGTTAGTTTTGTGGATTTTTTTTTTTTTTTTTTTACTTACCCTCTCACCTCCTTATTTTTTTCTCTTCAGTTATTCATTTAAGTATAATCATAAACAGAACCTCTTTTAGATGCTAGCTACAGTTCTGTGCTAAAACACAATGGGAAAAATATGTTCAGGATTATTTGTTCCTGATGAAACTCTATGGGGGAGTGGAGATTCCACACTTGGCACTCCACGCTGAGAAGGAATAGGGCTTGGTGAAAGAAATTCCTCTTGCTTTAGCCTCATTCTTGTTTCCTCAGAGTAAAAGGGTGGCAGTATCAGGTATGTGTGTCAGAGATTTCTCATTAATGTACAGTTATGTTAGTATAATGGAAAGATGCATTTAAATTAGCAACTCTTGGTAGAGGAAATGACATAATCTAGCCATAAGGGTGTATTTAATGGGTTTAATGATTTAGTTTGAGAAATTTCCTTATTTTCATGCAGCTAATGAAAGGATAGATATGAAAAACAATACCTTAGATTTAGAAGCTCTGCACATAGTAGCACTAAACTTTTTCCAAAACAAGGAAAGGATAAGCAGCACATAAAATAAACTCATGGAAGCTGGAGTCTATCATGAATAACAACTGTAAGAATAATATTGCTTACAATAAAAAATATATTTGAGGAGATTAATAGGAAGGAAAACTATGACATATACATCAGAAACATGCTTTCATCTTGGACTATAACAGCCATGAAAGCTATGGGGATACAATAAATACATTATAATTTATGTAGTGGTAAATACTCCTATACTTGAAACTTTAAAACGTGCAAGATTTCAGATGAAAAATTCTACCTCAGGGCATCTGTTAAATATATATGTTTCTTCCTCCAGTGAATGCAATCTATGGTGCAATAAACTGAATACTGTTATTGAACTATATATACTCTTATCTAGTTTTATTAATCATCACATGTTGAGAAGACTCTCTAGCTAGCAATTTACTTCTTAAAGAGGAATTGACATAAGCTAGCCATGTACCACTATTAGAGCAAGAATGAAATGTATTATATCATCGATTTCATCTTATGCAGTCACCTCTGTAATAATTTGACATGCAGAGAAGCTATGCAGACTGCAAAAATAGTCTTCTAATACAGCTTACAAAAGTAGCAGTACAGTTTTACAGATCACTTCTTGAAAGATGCTTTGTATCCATCACAATATTTAACTGTGCAGATTACTTTATAAAAAATATAAGATCAATTTAATAACTTTCAAAAATGTAAAAAAAAAAAATTAAATGAAACTCCTCTAAAACTCTATGACATTATCCAAATATTTCTATGATGTAGTCTGGTAATATTTAAAGGCAGTATTTCTCTTTTGATGCTGTTTCTATTTTATGTAACTTCAAATATAGTTTATCAGTAACTGTAATAAAGACAGTGCAGAATGCAGTTTAAAAAATCCAAGTATATGAGTGTCGTAGCTCGGCCCCGATCAGGACCAGACTACGCAGTCTCTCTCACTCCCCCACCCTCCAAGAGAATAGGGAGAGATAATATAAGGAAAAATGGCTCGAGGTTTGAGGTAAGGACAGGGAGAAAATCCTTAAAGTTACCGTTACGGGCGAAATAGACTCGGCTTGGGGAAAACTATTCATTTATTACTACAAACAGCAGGATAATGAGACAGAGAACAAGATAATCTCCCTCCACCCCTCCCTCTTCCCAAGCTTAACATTATCTCTACTACATTCCCCCCACTGAAGGAAGGGGGGAAGAGGGAATGGGGGTTGCGGTCAGTTCATCACACGTTGTTTCACGCTGCTGCTTCATGGTCGGGGGAAGAACTCCTCATATTCCTCCCCTGCTCCGTTGTGGGGTCCCACCCATATGCCACAGTTCTTCCTGAAACTGCTCTGGCATGGGTCATCTCTTCCACGGGGTGCTGTCTCTCCAGAACGGCTGTCCCAGCGGGCCCTCCACGGGCCACAGCTGCCTTCAGGCATCCACCTCCCCTGGTACGGGGTCCTTCATGGGCTCCAAGTGGATCTCTGCTCCTCCGTGGATCTCCATGGGCTGTAGGGGGACAACCTGCTCCACCATGGTTGTCACCACAGGCTACAGGGGAATCTTGGCCAGGAGCCAGCCACATTACTCCTCCCCCTCCTTCTTCACTGACCTTGGTGTCTGCAGCCGTTCCTCTCACAAGAAAAGTTCTTCACAACAGGCTGGCAGACGCCTCTCAGGATCTCTTCACATCATCCATCTCATCTCCTCTCCACTTCTTGCAGCCGGGCTGGGCGAACTTGGGCCCTGTTGGCTGCCTGGCGAGATGCCAGAGGGTGAGGCTTGCAAGGCCCATGAGGCCTCCACCTCCCGCTCTGCGCCTGTCCCCCTGCTCAGCTTCTTCACATCTTCTCTTCTCCTTTTTTTTTTCTGTTTTTCCCTTCTTAAATATGTTATCACAGAGGTGTTATCACAGAACATTCTGCTACCAATCGGCTAGGCCTTGGCCAGCAGTGAGTCCGCCCTAGGCCTGGCTGAGTCCACTGAACAAAGGGGAGTGACTTCTAGCAGTTTCCTACAGAAGCTACCACCTTAGGCCTCCCCTCACTAAACAAAACCACAACAATGAGGTGCTGTGAGAGTAACCTGATTAATGTGAGGAATTTTCCAGATTTAGCATGGGAAAACAAAACAAAATTTAAAAACCATCAAACAAAAAAAACCCCACGCAACACTGAAAAAAAATCTATCCAAAAGAGAGCTTGTTGGACCTTGATGATGATATACATTTGTATGTTCATTAACATAGTCTCTCTAATACTGAATATTTCTCTTGAAAATGAAAAAGTACAGTCATCATACAATAGTTTCCATGATTCCAGGTGCTATTATCTGATTAGGCAAATCTAAACTTTCTAGCTACAAATAACTTCAGATGGAAGGAAATTCTCAGAAATAAGTTACTGAATTTTCTGGGACTTCTCCCTTTCTACTCTGCTCTTAGGACACCCCACCTGCAGTACTGCATACAGCTCTAGAGGCCCCAATATAAGAAGGATATGGACCAGTTGGAATGAGTCCAGGGGAGGGCCACGAAAATGGTCAGAGGACTGGAGCAGCTCTCCTATGAAGACATACTTTATTGTGAGTGGTGAGGCACTGAAGGCATGGCCCAGAGAAGTTGTAGATGCCCCATCAAGGGCAGAATGGATGGGTGCTTGAGTTAGCTGGTCTAGTGGAAAGTATCGCTGCCAATGGCAGGGGGGTTGGAACTAGATGACCTTTAAGGTACCTTCTAACCCAAACCATTCTATGATTCTATCAGTTTATGATTCATTTTCAACAGCTATCCAAAATGAAAAGTTTATTTTGTAAATTATTCTCTATTTTCACAAAATCACATAATATTTTTTTTTTCCAAATTTGGTTATTTTTGTTGTTGTGTGGGGTTTTTTTTCACTTTTTTCTTTTCAATTTCCTTTTAGTAAGCTCTGACATCTCCTGTCTTCCTATTGTAATCATGTAGTTTTGTCATATGGCATTTCCATTCCCAGAGACAGGCCATAAGCTTTATACTGAATTTACCTTAGGACTGAGGTTCATCAGTGTAATGTTTTAACCCCAACCAGCAACTAAGAAACACGCAGTACACATGAGATGAGGGAGAGAATTGAAAAAAAAAAGGAAAACTTGTGGGTTGAAATAAAGACGGTTTACTAAGACAGCAAAGGAAAATATAATAATAATAATATATTATTATTAATAAAATAATGCTAATAGACTATGCAAAATTAATTATGTACAATTTCTTATGGCCCAATGGCCTGACAATCAATACATCCTGTTGTGAACAGCAAGCTTGAAATGATCCTGAGAGACAGAGAGAACTGCCCACTGGCCAACCCCCACTTATGTACTGACCATGATGTCTATGGTATAGAATACTTTGGCCAATTTGGGTCAACTGTACTGGCTATACCCCTTTCAGTTTCTTTCACCTGCACATTAGCAAAACCTGGGAAGCTGAAAAAAACTCCTTGACCGCTTAGCAACAGCTAATAATATCACTGTGTTATCAACATTCTTCACATACCAAATCCCATACTAAATCCAAAACACAGCAGCTACTGGGAAGAAAATTATCTTCATCCTAGCCAAAACTAGTACAACCAGGCTTGCTTTATCTGAACTTTTCTTGATCTCCCTGCAGCTTTATTTTACTTGGTTTATCTCTGACAGCAATTTCTTTAAATGGCCGGGTGTCTTCAGCTAATTTATTTTACTTTTGTTATCTTTTTGTGCCACAACCATGTGTGATGATAGTAAACAGATAAAAATGACCACAAGTAGATTCTAGAGTAAGGAGGATGTCGTGGTTCCATCGCAGTCAGCAACTGAGTACCACACAGCCACTAGTTCTCCTTCCCCCTCCCCAGGGGACAAGAGAGAGAACTGGGAAGAAAAGAAAGAAAAGAAAACTCATGGGTTGAGGTAAAGACAGTTTACTAATATAGCAAAAAAAAAAAAAAAATAACAATAGTAATGGGAATAATAACAAATACAAAACTTATGATGCATAATTTTTTACCACCTGACAATCCCCTGGCCAATACAGCCTGTCCTGAGGAGCAATGATGGAGTAAAAAAACTGAAAACGATCCCAGGATGATTCTGAACAGTGAGAGAAAGGCCAGCCAGCTCACCGGCCCACCCTCACTTTTACATTGAGCATGACATTTATGGTATGGAATACTCTCTTTGGCCAATTTGGATCAACTATACTGGCTATAACCCTCTCAGCTTCCTGCACCTGTACATTAGCAAAACCTGGGAAGCTGGAAAGTGTCCTTGGTCTCTTTAGCAACACCTCATAACATCAGTGTATTATCAATATTCTTCACATACTAGATCCCAAACACATCAACTTCTGAGAAGAAAAATAGCTGCATCCCAGACGAAACCAGGACAGAAGAGAACACCATCAGTATGAACATCATGTTCCCCCCATTGAAGGACTGCAGATACTGACAACTCACTGTAACACCTCTGCTGACACCAGGATGAAAGCTACAACTTTAGGGTCAAGAGGAGAAAGGGAAGGGTGAGTATAAGAGCAGGAGAAGGGGTGGAAAATAAGAAGTATGTGTATAACAGTTTTAACTGTATTATTAATCTTTATTTTTCTGTAATAGTTAGATCTAAAATAATAATGATTAGAATAATGCTAAGATTGCAGTTGTACTAAGAATATATTCTTCTCTTTCTATGCATATAAGGTGTACTTCCTGTTTACCCATACCCAAGGTTTTGAACGTAACACTATAGGACTTCTTTTGAAGTTTACTGCTAGGGCTGTAATCATAAGAAATTTGGTATTTATTACAGAATGTTTGCCTATTGTTTCACTAATCTGTTGAAGTAAAGATTATTTAAGGATTGTTCAATATATCTAACCACCTGATGGATGAAAAGAAGAATATGAAAAGATACAAAATGGAAAGCTGTACAGGCAGAAAGATACTGGTCAGGCAAGAATAATGATTAGAAATTGCAAATTAAACTACAACTTTGAATATATGGAATCTTTGACATTTAGGTGAGTTTGGTCTAGTCAGTTCTCCAATTTTAGATCAGATAGATAGAAGACCACTAGGTATGATAGAAACATGTCTGTGAAGCTATTAATGATAAAATCCTAAAGTAAATACAAAGATTATTAGGTTCCTTTGGTCATAGTAACAATATTGCTTCTCCTTTGCTTTTAATCAATCAGTGTCAAAAAAAATGTCTGTATACAAAGTCTCTCTGAACAGCAAATAAACTAAATGCAGGTCACCAGATGAATGAAAGCAGACACTCACAAACACACACAATTGTGTATTTAAATTTATTTGAAGTGCTTGCCTTTGACAGCAATACAGCTCATTATTGTTAGGACATATATTTTCTAACAGCGACATACCTGCCAGGCTTGCAATATATAGTCAATATGCTGTTGCAAGACAAGTAATAGCAATGATTCTCTAATGTCTGTGACTTTTCCTAGAAAGGTCAAAACCATCAATAGAAACTTAATGGAAAAAAAAAATTCCCCTATGCATTGGTACATACATCTAAAGTATCTGTCACCTTTTCAATCCTTTGTATAAATTGCTGTGCAGTAGCAGTGATAAAAAGAAGAAAAACCCACTAACGTATTAACTGTCTTTTATGATTATTATTTGAAATCTATTACAAATCTAATAGAAGTTTTAAATGTTGAACTATATTTGAGTTTTAAAGGTAAAATACTAAAACGTTTAGCACTGCAAGATGAAATGCAAATTCCAGCCAATGTATTTGATTATTAATTTGGTCAGATCTTACTGTTTATATGTCTGATTCCAAGCATTTATTATATATTCTTACCTTATACCATGTCTCACAGATATTCTGTTTCAGAATACATACGCAAGGTCATTTCCCTAACATGTAAGCCTAATAAGTAATCCATCTCCCATTTTTTAATTTTCCCCTAATTGCAAAAATTATTAGCTTTTTAGCATCAAATAGTTTATACATGACGTGATGAAAGAGGCCACACTAATTCTAAAATAAAACTACTGAATTTTTTCTCAGTAATTAGGATAGTAAATTTTTAAATACTATCTAATTTTGAAACATCTGTGGAAAAGGATTTTACAAAAATATTTCTGCCTTCAGGCTTTGGGACTAGGCATAGTGCAAAATATTGTTTCTCATAAAATTATAGTTCTAATAATTTATTTATGGAAGTGATCAAAGTTGTAGTTGGAATACAGTGAATTACTAGCACTGCTGGATCTTTCTTCAGTGAAGAAGAGCATGTAATAGTTCGTTGTGTTTCAATAGTAATATTGCTTTGGATGAACAAGAAGTTTTTCCAAAACAGTGAAAAATTAATTGGACATTTGTGGTGTGGGTGCAGGAAGTTTATTCTCTCAGCCTTATTTGTTGCACTGGCTGCACTTTAAGCTATAATACTCATAATATATTTTATTTAAGCTAGTTTGCAATGGCCTTAGCAGTGTTCTGGTTTTGTTAGTGAGGGGGGGCCTAAGGTGGTAGCTTCTGTAGGAAACTGCTAGAAGTCGCTCCCCTTTGTTCAGTGGACTCGGCCGGGCCTAGGGCGGACCCGCTGTTGGCCAAGGCCGAGCCAATTGGTAGCAGAATGTCCCGTGATAACGCCTCTGCAATAACGTATTTAAGTAGGGGAAAACAGAAAAAAGAGGAGGAGAAGATGTGAAGCAGCTGAGCGGGGGCAGAGAGGGGGAGGCGTGAGCCTCATGGGCCTTGCAGGCCTCACCCTCTGGCCTCCGGCCGGGCAGCCGACTGGGCCCAACTCGGCCCGGCCCGGCTGCAAGAAGAGGAGAGGAGATGAGAAGTGAATAAGATGTAAAAAGGATCCTGAGAGGCGTCTGCCAGCCTGTTGTGAGGAACGGCTGCAGACGCCAAGGTCAGTGAAGAAGGAGGGGGAGGAGTAATATGGCTCCTGGCCAAGATTCCTCTGCAACTCGTGGTGAAGACCATGGTGGAGCGGGCTGTCCCCCTGCAGCCCATGGAGGTCCACGGAGGGGCAGAGATCCACCTGCAGCCCGTGGAGGACCCCACGCCAGAGCAGGTGGAGGCCTAAAGGAGGCTGTGGCCCGTGGAGGGCCCGCTGGGGCAGCTGTTCTAGAGGGACTGCACCCCGTGGAAGAGATGACCCACGCCGGAGCAGTTTCACGAAGGACTGTGGCCCGTGGGAGGGACCCCATGCTGGAGCAGAGGAGGAATGCGAGGAGTTCTTCCCCTGATGATGATACAGCGGCGTAAAACAACGCGTGATGAACTGACCGCGACCCCCATTCCCTTTTCCCCCCCCGTGCCACTCAGGAGGGGAAGGTAGTAGAGATAATGTTAAGCCCGGGAAGAGGGAGGGGTGGGGGGAGGTTATCTTGTTCCCTGTCTCATTCTCCTGCTAATTTTAGAAATAAATGAATAGTTTTCCCCAAGTCGAGTCTGTTTTGCCCGTGACGGTAACTTTAAGGATTTCTCCCCGTCCTTATCTCAAACCTTGAGCTGTTTTTTCTTATATCATCTCCTCCTATTCTCTTGGAGGGTGGGGGGAGCGAGAGACAGACTGCGTAGTCTGGTCCGATTGGGGCTGAACTACGACAGCAGCCAGCAAGCATCCAGTCATTTCCAAATTTCAGGAGAAATCTCCTTTTGCCCTGAATTCATGACAAAGATGTAACTGCAGAGGAAGTGATATTTCAGCCAGTGTATGTGCTTCAAACCATTTTGCTGTATTGGAATTATCCTAAAGTCACACTAGCAGAGTATCTAATCATCTGGAG
The DNA here is from genome assembly GCF_036417535.1 of Chlamydotis macqueenii. Classification (NCBI taxonomy): domain Eukaryota; kingdom Metazoa; phylum Chordata; class Aves; order Otidiformes; family Otididae; genus Chlamydotis; species Chlamydotis macqueenii. Next base: position 29,907,427 of record NC_141558.1, read on the forward strand.
TACCATGTGACATAAAGAAAATTGGAAAATCTGGAGCGTTTTATGCAATGACAAAACAATGCTGACTTTCACTGATACTGATTGTTCATTGCTTGTCATGTTATTTTATCATACTTTCCTCTCCTTTATGTGATAATCCATGGTTATTGAACAACAAAATAAAATAAGTCAAGTGTTTGAATATTCATTACACTATAGTGTTGAAAGCAAATTTTGCCCAGAAAAAAAACAAGATAAATGAAACCATTGATTAAGTTGTCTAAGAGATATTGCTAATGATCAGTCAGTAGTGTATCCATTACTTAAGACTAACTTCAGCACTTCCAAGTGACTACAGGCAAACATCAAACTCACAAAATTGCTAGGCTGTCCTTTGAAAAACATTGGGAAATATCAATCTTACAATGCAATTTTGCTTTGAAAAGCACATCCTAATTGCTGTCCTCCTATGCTGCAGTTGTGTTAGCCATCTAGCAACTAACTGCAGTTGCATACAACAGCTCCTTTCAGTTATTTTCTTCAGATGATGGTTAGGCATGTTCCAGCTGTAATTGAATCCTTCACCAGAAATGCTATATTTCGAGTATGTCCTGTTTTTCTCTTGCTCTTAGGCTTGAAAATTCCTTGTTTGCTTTATGAACATGCAAATTATCAATATTTAATAAAGGTGACTTAATAAAGGTGAACTGTGTCCCTGCTTCCAGCACTGGGGGTTGGACTAGATGATCTTTAAAGGTCCCTTCCAACCCTAATGATTCTATGACTCTAGGATTTTAACATGCTTTGGATATTAAGAACTCTTTCTAATACCTGCATATTTTTACCAAGAGTTTTCATAGAGCCATTTAACTATTTCTTGAAACAGTTAGGTTCATCTTCAAAAGCAGAAGTTTTCTCCTGGGTGAGCTTAGCTCAATACTTTTACACATTCCTTTTCTTCTTCCTTGTGCTACTCTGGTGTTGCAGTATCCTCAGTCAGAATGAAAATTGTGTTACTGATGAAGTGTTTTTAATAAACTCTGTACTGGAGACAGATATACGCCTTGAAAATAAGCTGAAAACAGTAGTGCAACAAAGCAGTACCACAGTACTTACTCACAACACGTTTCCCTCTATCAACCTGATTGTAATCTCTTGACAGTGTTTGGAAAATTAAAAAAAGCTGTGACTCAGTAGGCAATATACCTAGTCATGTGAAGCAAATGCATTCCTAGAACTACCCACTTTATTGTTGGATTTAATGCATAATTGGTTGAAGCACCATATTTTGACAAGCTCTCATGATGGTATATTTAAAAAAAAAATCTGCAAAATGCTACAGCACATTTATTTTAGGGCCAACACAAAGCAGATTATTTTAGTATCCATAGCTATAGCTGCTGAAGTAGGGAGGAAAAATTATCCAGGTACTCAGGGCTCTTTCTGAAGATCATATGGAGGCTGAAACACTTGCTTAGGACAGGCACAGTAAAATGCAAGTGCGCTAGCCTGCTTCATTCTTCTGCAGGGAAGCACTAGCAGTCCCTTAAGTTCTGGGCACCACAAAAGGAAACGGGCGTCTAACCTCATGTTCTTCTCCCACAGAGCATATAAGGCAGGTTCAGCTACTACATGATAAAAGCAGATAGTTGAAAATAATTGTTCTTTGAGCTGAACTGACGATAAAGCTACTAATTGGATTAAGTTGGAGAAGGAACTAAATATGGCTTTTCAAGTCAAGGGGTCAAAAAAATCCTCATTGTGACCTCACTTAACCTTTCTGAGTCTCAGATTTTCCAATTACTTACACTGCCATTCGTTTTGTACATTTAATATAACAGCAAAAGATGATAATAGCTCACTGAGGAGTTCAGAGTTCTAAATTATTAATGTTATCAAACTTTTGAACTCATGAAGGAAGAAAAAGGTCGATCAATTAGAATGGCATAGGATGACATTCCCAGCACAATGAGAAGCTTGGTTTTTTTCCTTAGAGAGAGGTTACTGAATAGCAACTTGTTATTGGAAAAGTATATTATTGTTAGAGGACTCTGCTGGAAATGCTTCCTGTCCCCACCCCTCTCTTTGGTTTAAATGTACAACTGAAAGTTTTACACTGGAATAATTGCAATTTTTTCACTGTATCAGCAATACTACTATCTTTCAAGTGATAAAAAGAGGGTAGTTGGTTTACATGTATGTTCATCTGCATTTTTATATATGTATGTGTTTCAGATTATTATAATACTGTATTATACACAGAAAAAATACAAATAAATATTAAGAGAAAAATTATAAAAGAGAATATACAGTAAATGCATTTTTATTAGTTATGGTTATTTTCAATCTTTGAAAAAATACCTCATCACATTTTGTGTGTAGAGTTCCCCATTCTGGGCACTATGCTTCCTGAGTTTTGTCAGTCAGATGGTAACTAATGCACAGACCTTTATGATTTCATATATTATTTAAACATAATTTTTCAAGGGAAATATTTGTATCACTTGTGGTGCTTTTTCTTTATTAAGAATGTAAACATGAAGGATTCTGAATGAAGCTGGATAATCTGTTCCAACTGCTTTTCCAGAGGACTTTGAATATATTTCAGAGATTCAAGAGAAAAGTAACAGGAAAAAAAAATGAACAGAAAGATAGCAAACAGAAACATAAAGAAAAATAAATTTTTTTTTTAAATTATATTTTTAGATTTTCTTAGCTTTTTATAAAGCCTTCCCATGACCTTCTATGAGAACAGGAATTATTCCTCTCTGCATTTGAAAGAGCATGAATTTTAAAGCAATTGTAATAATTGTAAAATATTTTCAAAACTATGCAAGAGCTCAAAATTAATAATTATAGACTGAGATTTTTGTCCCACATATATTGTCATCAAACTAAATGATATAGAATCATAGAATAGTTAGGATTGGAAGGGACCTTCAAAGGTCATCTAGTCTAACCACCCTGCAAGGAGCAGGGACATCCCCAACTAGATCAGGTTGCTCAGAGCCTCATCCAGCCTGGCCTTGAACGTTTCCAGGGATGGGGCCTCCACCACCTCTCTTGGCAACCTCTTCCAGTGTTCTACAACCCTCAGTGTAAAAAATTTTTTTGTAATATCTAATCTAAATCTACCTCCCTCTATTTTGAAACCATTACCTCTAGTCCTGTCACAACAGGCCCTACTGAACAGCCTCTCCCCATCTTTCTTGTAGGACCCCTTGAGGTACTGGAAGACCGCTATCAGGTCTCCCCGGAGCCTCCTCTTCTCCAGGCTGAACAGCCCCAACTCTCTCAGCCTGTCCTCATAGGAGAGGTGCTTCACCCTCTTATCATCTTCGTGGCCCTCCTCTGGACCCTCTCCAACTGTGAAGGTTAAAGAGAAAAATCTTCTGCCAATACCAAACAGTTAAACACTTGAAATCTTATTCTAAGTGTCCATCTGGGGCCTGATTCAAGGTAATGGAAAATGGAAAACTCTCCTGGACATCTTCCTTCCTTAAAGCAAGGCACACATGAGTTTGCATTAGTTCCATCAACTTTATATTTGCATTTTAGGCATAAAAACATTCAACAAAACCCAAGTAAAATACATCCTTACAAAAAGCCTGATGTTACTGAACCAAGGAAACTGTTTCCATAATATGGGATGCTCCCAGTACAGGTTAAATCCTACTAAAAATACATTTACTGGGAATTGAACAGTTGCTCTCCAAATTAAAGACACTGGAATAGTTGACACATGTTTTTAACCTCAACAGATTTTCCACATTAGGGACAGGAAAACGAGAAAATAATTTTACATATCTGCTTACACTTCTGTGTTTGTGACCCTCACTGGATCTTTCCACTAAGCTCATGCCTGGAAGAAAAACGCTTCAGTGGAAAAGACCATTAGCAGAACCATTATGACATGCGGAAGAGGTATCATTTGCGATATTTCTCTGCACTCAGTGAGAAGACAGCAATTGTCTCTGATCTGCTTATGAAGATGTCAGAGATAGGCAACTGGTGGATGATTTCACAGATGCAGTATTGCAGATTTGCAGTGGCTCTCCTTGTCCACAGGCAGAAGTGAGTAACAGCCACACTCAGACTGTGGAGGTCTTGCTGCAAAGTTCAGTTTCATTAGTCCTATTTATTTTGGCTTTACAATGTGAATCAGGGTAGTTGAGGGATATCAGGTGTTCGTTAACAGGCAAACTCAGGATCATATTTCCAACTGCTTTTGATGGTTTAAAACAAAGCCAGTAATTATTTTTGTTGTTGTTGTATTTACTGTATCTAATTTATGGTAGTGTAGTTGGTAGAGTTATTTGCAAACCACTATTATCTTCTGTCAAAGTATATTCACTCTGAAAAGGGGAATAATTTTTAAGTAAAATGCTTAATGTAGGAGGTGATCTAAACTAAAAGAAATCTCAAAACAATTAAGAATTGTTTCCCATTTAAATACACGGCTTTCTAGCTGTGCTATCATGCCTTACAGTCTCATCCATCCCTCAGAAGTTCATTATCTTCAGAACAAACAAAAACAACTGGAAAGTGGCTGATAAAGAAAACCATTAGCCCATTTTTTCCATTTACTTTGAGGATTCAGAAACAGATGCTGCAGAAGAAACCCTCATTCAACAGCTGTTTATTTCATTTGCAGTAGCTGTATGCACCACACTCCTCATCTCAGAATTGAGTATAACACTGTTACACAATTTGGTATAATTTAGTGAATAAGTGACCATCTCCTTTGAAAAATTTCAGTCTGAACTGGAGCAAACACATTATGTGAACATGACGACTAAAAGCCTGGTCAGATTCTAATGTGTTTGAACAGTGTATTCTTTACAATTTCTAAGTAGTATCCATTAATATCAGTGTAGTTGCTTCATATGTTTTGTTGAAAGTTAAACCTAAAACATATTTTCATATGCTTTTCTCTTGATTATAATTTTTCATCTTCTGTAAGGTATACTATATCATGTAAAAGAATACTTCAAGAGATCCAGGCTATAGCATGTTAATGAAAGAAAGTCTACATGTATTTTTAAAAAAATTTGTGGTTCTCTACTGTTACTGAAAATATTTTGTTGTAATAGTGCCTCTAGTGGCAAAAAAAAAAAAAAAATTGCAGTTATCTAATTTGTATAACCTAAAACCAGAATTTTCACTAAAAGATAATTTTATCACACTATTCAAAAGACCTAGGTAACAAGACCAATAAAGACTAATTTTAGAAAAAAAAAAAAGTAGTACCTATTTAGTAAATGACCTATAACTTATAACAACTTAAAATTATTTTTAGACTAATCCATAAAATGGAGGCAACTACTACTTTACTTACTCTTTAAGTTTTGAATCAATGCACTTGGTTATCTTGGAAGCAATTCATTCTGCAGACTTAAGAAAATTCAGATTTTTGATGTTACAAAGACTACTGTACTGTCATCCTACAATTTTCTTCATAAAGAAGAAAAATTCATAAATTTGGGGATTTAAGCAATAACATTTATTAAAATAACATTATTGTGTAAATTTGCACATGTATTGTCTGATATATAAAAAGATGGGAAAATAAACCATAATTTAAATATTATTCAACATAATTCAAAATTATTCAGTAAAACATAATTCAAATTTGACTGGGGCCTGTATCTTCACGTTACTTTTATCATCTCTTGGTCTTCATGAAATTATTTTATTACTTTTTGAGTTGAGAAATAACCAAGGACTTGCTTGCACTAACTCCCTACTTTGCTACTGAGAAAGTAGCAAAGTCGCCATGGTCTTTGCAGTTACTGTTGTCATAATTAGCTAAATATATTTGTTATGATTCATTGAGAACTGCTGATGTAGGAAGTTACATAATAGCTTTTCAGCAGGGAGTAGAAAATGAGTGAGATCCCATTGTTTGTGTCAACTATTACTAATACAGATAATACTCTACTGCTTAAAGGCCTCCTGCCTACAGTAGACAATACCACAATATATTTGCAGATGCTGGCTGCTTACAATTGCTTTTTTGTTTGACTAAATGTTGAAAGTAAAAAAAGTGAGAAAATTCCCTGGTAGAAAGAAAGAAAAGAATTGATTTATATACAAAATATTAATCTGAAGCCCATATTGAATTAAACATTTGATCCGATCATAAAAAAATACTACACTAGATAGATGAATGATAATTTACACTCCAATATTAATCTCATGCTAACACACTCCATCTGGGGAACATTGCTATTATGAAGAATTTTAACAGCTCTACCCTGAAGTTTCTTATTTTTTCTAAATATATGTTGACAATAGCTAGAATGATACCAACAACATAATAATGGCCAAAACGCATTGCTTATTGACTTTTATTTTCTTTCATAGCTTTCATTTGTATTGGCTGCATCACACTCAGAAACTTGCTATGGGCAAAAGGGAACAAATCAAATATAGAGAGCTAACAATTTTTTGTAAGTACAATTAATATTTTAGTAGTCTCATCAAAATACAGTGAACAGATATTGCTGGTCCAGTTAGTAACACTAACATGTGCAATCCAAATTAGTGCAAGCAAGTCTCAAGAATACAGGAGTTAAAACAGCTACATCAAAACCAAACCAAAACAAACAAAACAATCTCTTCCTAGAATCTACTCATTTTCTGGAATGCAACACCCCCAACCCCCTCCAGGCCCATGCACACAAAGGTACATTTATTGTCAGGCAGTGACTGTGGTGGGGAGGGGTGTCATCAGTCTGTTACCCCCAGAGCTGAAGCTGGAGCAGGAGAGGCAGCAGTTACTAGCCCTGACACAGGGGTTAAACCAGTCACACCCAGCTCGGGTCCAGTGAGGCTAAGCCCCTGGACTGGCAGGTCAGCATACAGCTGGGGGCCTCCAAATAGCAAAATCATATTTACTTTAGAGAAAAAAAAAATGTAGTGCATTGTTTTGTTATGAAATATGAAAAGAAGAAGATAAACTCCTATCTGACTTCAATATTAACATTAATCTGCCTCCTTTCTAAAAAATAAAATCAGTACCTCTAATGCTTATAAATTATAATTTCATTTTCTCCTAGTCTTGCTTTCTGCCACTTTCCATCATTCAGTGATACTTTATCTGCCCATTGATACATTGATCTATGAATCTACCTATCACCCAAGCATAAAAGAAACATGATAAAGTGTAACTTTTACTAGTTGAATTAATCTGATAATTATCTAGTGACAATTTGTGTGCTGCTATTCATCATTTTCTCTTGCTCTAGTTAAAGACACGTAGGAAAAATGTGAGCTTGTTTTTAAAAACATCTGCAATGTTCCCATAATGTTGGTAGGGAAGCTTTTCATATACATTTGTTTCCAGGTTTCGTTTCCTGTGGAACTGGATGCACAGGAGATAATGGAAACCTGGAGAAGGCTGTACTGTCGACTAAGCTTTGTGCATAGATCCTGGCTCACATAGCCAGAAAGAGAGGTTGTGGAGAAGAAGCCGTAAGATCTGGGTGTGACCTGCTTGCTAAAGACTCCACAGAAGACCTGGTACAAAATATAACTCATCAGCTTTCCCCAGTTCTGACAGTTAGGACAGGAGATATGTTACCTTCTTCTTCCACCCTCCTCATGACATCAGTAGCTTACGTAAGATCTATGGGATCATCCTTGTTAAACACAAGCCATTGGCATTCAGCCTGTTGATGAGTATTGTGTTTTATGAAACAGGCTTTACATTAGTGTGGTGAAAGTGAATGCTAGTTACCTCTACATTGTTATTGGATCTGGTGTACAGATATACAAGACATAGCAAACAAATTTTGAAAATTCTTAATGTTTTGTACAGAAAAGACCAGCCCTTTGTGTAGTCAACCCACAGCTCTATTTTTATTTGTCTGATCTGTAGAAGGAAATAATTAAATAAAATTATAACTTGTTTCTGATTTTCTAATTAGATAAACCCCTCTTTATTTGGGGTTCCAAACCACCTGTATTTTAGGTTATTATACTATGACATTCCTACATGTTTTGTACAGACTAAATGGATATTCTCTATAATTCATTAATATAAATGCATGAAAATGAGATCTATTTCCAAGCATCGTACATACCTTAGTGACTACTCTACTGGATTCCCAAAAGCCAATGGACTTAGCTGTCTTTAGTAGTTGAGTCTTACTGAAGCTACTTTACATAATGCCTTCTTTCCTATGGTGTTATACTAAATGCTGGTAAGAAATTGCTTTCTGCATTCACCAAGAAGATGCTAACAGTCTTCTGCACTGCAGCTTACAAGTGTTAGCAGCAGCATACTCATTCTGCCTAATAATGTGTCTCTCATTTATTCCCACACGGCTGGCAATGGTGGTTAACATAAATAGGAATTGCTTCTACTTTAAATGTCAGCTGAAAGGGAGCTTAGAAGAGCATAGCTATCCATTACTGTGCTAAGAATATCAACGGAACTCACATATCTGATGCTGAAAAAAGGCTCATTTTTAATTAGTGCCTCATGAAAGCAATTAGAGTGCCTGCTGGGGAAAAACATAGGAGAGTGGGGTTTTGTTGTTTTATTTTTTTAATGTATTTATTCTTTGTAGCATGATTATGCAAAACATCTGTTGCACTGTGAGACACACCAGAAAGGAAAGAATAGTACAAGACAAGGAAATATGAAACACTGTCATTTATATATTTTTAGATGTTACTTAATTTAAAAAGCCCTTTCAAAAAGCTCCAGTCTCCCTAATATTTTCAACAGCTATTCTTAATTTGGAAATGATAGTCAACCAGCAGCAAAAAGTATTGATGCAAATTTAATGAATGAAATCTCTCAGCCTACAAATCAAAGGAACATAAAAAACCTCTTCAGCTTCTTTTCTCTGGGACTTAGCTTAAGTTCCCTGAATATCTTTGAATCAGGATTTACAGCATGACAGATGACATTATGGGACAGGTCTCTTGGGTATAGATCACCACTAGTTAAGAATTGTTTCTGTAGTGTTTGTTTGCTTGAGTAAGAGGACTATAATATTTATGTGTTTAGTTTATCTCCAAGTTACACAAAACTTCTTGTTTAAAGAAGCTTATTATTGAAGTTACTATGTAAAAATGCATGTTAACACATAGAAATAATTCCGAAGGGAAAAAAAAAATAAAAGAAAAAAAAGTAGCTTTTCATGGATCTTTAATTCTTTGTGAAACTGCAGCATTAAACTGTAAGCTTTACAGGTTAGGGACTGATTCTCTAGTCTACTGCACATCTGAACATCTCAAAGAAGGGGAAATTAAGTAGAAAATACTACTGTATTGATTTTGGCAGTCTTTTACATTTACTTTGAACCTATGGAAATGCCGTTAGAAAATGGAGGAAATAGAAAATCAAGCCCTCTGTTTCCTGTGTTCTGTACAATTTTTAAACCATTTTTTTCTTTGGAGGGGATGAGCCTAGAGCTTTTTGTGCTTTTATAAGGGAATTATCAAGAAGAAGATGATTCAGCTCAATAATACAGAGTTATAACATCACGTTCAGTTCTCGTATCTCAGGTACACTCTTTAGAACTTTTGAAAAATGAAATATGTTAAATGGAAGACTATAAAACATAAAATATGTAGTATTTAGGAAAATTTTGGGGAAATGGTAAACATTTGTTTCTATCTTTTAAATGCAAAAGATATAGGAGATAAATAAATTAATAGAACACCGAATGTATATGTGTGTGTATAAAATAAGTATTTGGGAAAGCCTATTTAGAGAATTCTTGAGATGAGTGTACACAATGGGGCTGTTAAAAAGAGAATTATAAAGTATATAAAAAATGCAAGGAAAAAAATAACATTATGAAATATAGATTTTATTTCTAACCACCTGGACTCCTTTCTAGCATCTTCTTATATTATTATACCAAGAGTTTTATATAATAGTATTGATTTTTGAGGGCATATATTTACAGAATCATATAGAACACGTGTCATGACTTGAATTACCCATTGAAAAGTATGTCTTTTCAGATTTCACTTTGACAGTTTTAACATATCTGATGAATCAAGGGATTCATATGAATGCCAAAATGTATATATTGTAAAACTCAGAAATTTTTTGTTTGTTGCAGGTTCTAACTGAGCACTTATCTGAAACAAAAACAACAGAAAAAAGTGGCCAGACAACATTATGTTTTTACCTACTTTCACAAATAATTCAAAATACAATTGCTACCTTTCTAAATAAATGAAGGAAAATAATTTAAGAGAAAAACATGGGAAATTATAGTTCAGAATTAATAATCACACTGAACTGAGCAGAAAACTATCTTTAAATTTCACACACCAGAAACACTTTTAAAAATTTATTATTATCTTTTATTTACCTACACATTACGTGCTTGAAAGTGGTATACAGATTTTGAGCATCTGTACCATTTACTTTTAGTATCACTTATCTTTCAACAATTTTATACTGCTTCTGTTCCAACACCATTTCCAGGTGGGACAGACAATTTTTTTTTCCCATTTTATTAGCAAAATATACCATCAGAAGAGGCTTGTTAACAACCTCAATTAATATCAACACCTATCTGTAAATAATCTTGACAAGGACACAATGATACACATGTGGGAAAAAAGTGCTTGTAGAAATAAAATTGTCTTTAGACATTTGGTCTAGGATCTTTCGCATCAAAAGCTCAATCTCTAGCCATTTCAACTGAAGCTAAATAAATAAATACACAAAAAAAAAAGTAATGTTACCTCTAAGTATAGTCATAGGATGGGATCATAGAATAATTCAGGTTGGCTGGAACCTTAGGAGGTCTCTAATCCAACCTCCTGCTCAAAGCAAGGTCAGATAAGGTTGCTCAAGACTTTTTACTGTTGGGTCTTGAAAACCCGGGATGGAGACTGCACAGCCTCTACTGGCAACCTGCTCTGTTGCTGGGCTGTCTTTATAAGGGAAAAGCTTTTTTTTATAACCAATCTGAACCTCTTTTTTTTTTTTTTTTTTTTTTCAATTTATGCCCATTGTCTGTTATCTTCCTACTATGCACCACTCTAAAGAGCCTGGCTCTGTCTTCTTGATATTGTCAAAACCATCCCTTTTAAAGGTTAAATGAATTTGCCATGTCTAGATTGAATTTCAGTACAGCAGCTACAATAAACATACACTTCATTCATTACATATACATATATGGCACATGTATAAGCATAAATCCAGGTCTGTATCCCTCTTACATACTAGTTTAAAACTTTATTTTCTTAATTAACAAACAAGCAACAAATGGAATCTAGCTATCCTTTAAGTAATATTTGTACACTGATGTAAAAAATTATGAAGAAATAAAAAATAAAACTATTTAAAAAGAAATGTGGAAGGAACATTAGCAGCATTCTCCAAGGAATAAAAAACATTTCTGATGGAATTTCAAATGAGATGAGGGTCCATCTCTTTGTAGCAGCAGAAAGTCTGCTTCACAGCTCAATGAATGAATTATGGTACACATATGATAGGACTCATACACTCTTTCACAGCATCATAGCTTTGACGTCTGCAGTGTAGACACCCATGTGAAGCAAGTATTTCTATGTACTCTTTACAAAGAAATAGGTACCTCTAAGGGATGATTCATTCAACCTGTTTTAGAGATCTACTTTGTAGAGGTCAGATGTATCCCAACTAGGGAGAATATAACATATATATACGACGGCAGTAAGATACCTCATCTGTATATAGAAACAGAAGGCTATGATATGGGAGGCACATGCAATCGGAGATATGGTTCAAAACCAGACATAAAGTGTACCGCCTAGTTTTATATATACTAACATGAACCTGATTCTACGAATGCTTTAAACAGGAAAACAATTCTATGTTAATTTTCAAGATAAATTGGATAGATATCTGGAATGTGTGGCATATAATAAAGTCAGGGACATTTACATTATCTCATTTTCTCCCCAAACTTAATTCTTTATAAGTGCTTAATGTTGGAAGATATGCTAATAAGACACCAGAATATAATTATATCATCCATGAAAACCTGACAGGGTTTCTATTTCTGTAAGTTAGTAGTGATTTATATTTCCTTTCTTCTATTGGAACCTAACATACATAATTCACAGGACTGATGCTGCTCTTTTGTGTTAGACAAAACACGATTTCCATATACATGGTTTTGTTAAAGAATAACGGGTTCTTCTTTTATATAAGACTGTGAAACCACCTGACTTTCTGATATAGAAGGTGAATCACTGACTAAACACTGAATTTGCATCCAATTGAAAATAACTTTTTTTTTCTCTAGATGTAACCGTCTACCAAAATATTTTTTTATGTAACTCACTCTTAGTTTCAGAAGAATGCAATGTACTGCCTTATACACATATTGTTGACAGGCCACAAATTAAATTAAGTTTCCTGAAGTGGAGTTTGTTTTTTCTATGACAGTAAGTGGTAAGTGATGTCCCTGTCTTTATCTTGACCCACAAGCTTTTCCATCTTATCTTCTCAAACTGTCCTGCTGAGGAGGGAGAACGAGTGACTGTCTGAGTGGGGGTCTGACAGGCAACCAAGGTCAACCCACCACATCTCAACAAGGAGACCAAGGAGACAGCTCCCTTCCTTCTCCCAGCTGCAGTCTGGCAGTGGCCTCTAGTGCCCCCAGCCCCAGGCACACAAAAGGCTTGTCAGGCAGTGGCTGCGTTGGGGGACATCAGAGGAGCCATCCTCAGAGCTGAAGCTGGACCAGAGGAGGCAGCAGTCACTGGACTCAACACAGAAGATGAAACTAGTGACACCCACTCAGGCCATGGAGAGGCTGAGCTCCCGCACTGCAGGGTCAGCACACAGCCAGGCCTCCCTCTGTTAAGAGCAGAAATCATATTTACTGGGCTACAGTCTATTTTGTCACATAGGAACTATTTCCTTTTTTGGCATCCTTGTGTTTTTCTTCTTACCTCTTCTATTTCTATTACATCTTTTCTGCTACGTGGTAATGTAATCTATATCCTACACCAAAGATGCAGACTACCACAGCATCAAACTACCCAGCCATATACTGACACACTAAGTTTTAACTCCCATTCCTTTTGTAGTGATTTCTGAAATTCTGCTTACTTTTTGGACTACTTGTGAATTTTGACCCTGAGAGACCTATCCATAATTGATAGAAGAACTCATATCTGAATGTTACTAAATCATTTAGCTCATTTTCAGTTCATCATGTATGTATAATTGGAATTGGTTTTTCCTTGTATAAATGGCTTCATGCCAACTCTAAATAACACCAGACATTTTATTACCCAGTTACTCAGGTGTTATTGGATCATTCTGCAGCTCTTCATAGGTACCTTTACATTTCCTATAATGAATAGTTTTGTAACAGTCACAAACTTTAAATCTTCTACATAATTTTCAAATCATTCATGAGCGAATGTTAACTTCTCGCCATTGTGCAACTATTAGTCTGTTCAACTGTCTATATTCCTCTCAACCAACCATGAATCTATTAAATAATCATTCCTTATTGTTACTGATTGCCTTTAATGAGGCAATTTTTCTTTTATAAAAATAAATAATTATTCAACATTGATTGATCAATATTATCATTTACTTCTTCAAGAACATTAACAGATTTGTGTAGTATGACTTTCCTTCACCAAAGCTGTATTGATCTTCGCAGTATATCACGTTTATTCATGCACCTACTGATACTATTCTTTATTGTAGCATCTATTATGTTGCCCTGTAGCAGAGTTAGATTTATTCATCTGCACTTCCTAGAGTCATTGCTAGAGGTCTTTCTAAAAACTTGTGTCAATTTACATTGTCAGTCTACATTCCTTTGGCACTGAGACTGATTTAGGCAGGAAGTTACAAACCACTGTTAATATTTTAGCAATGTCACAACTGAGTTTCTCTGCTACTCTTGGATTACTATCATGTGTCCCTACTGATTTATTGTTGTTTGTCATAGTAATTTTTCCTAAATCTTTTCTCTAGGCAGTTCAACTTCAGACCATTCCATAATTTATCCACAAAAAAGAGAGAAGTTTTGGTCTGGAAGTTTCCCTGGCTAAGGTAAGTGATGCTGCCAAAAATAAAATGAATATGTTCTGAAATGACATTATGCTGTCAAGATATTCCTGTTAGGTTTAACTTTGGCTTCCAGCTAAACCTTGTACAGCTGCTCACTCTTTCTTCCCCAGAAGGATGGGAGAAAGAATCAGAAGGGTAAAAGTGAGAAAACTCCTTGGTTAAGATAAAGACAATTTATAGCGAAAGCAAAAGATGCATGTGCAAACAAAGCAAAATAAGAAATTCATTCTACTTCCCATCAGCAGGCAGACGTTTAGCCATTTCCAGGTGTAACAGTGATGTGGGAAGAAAAACAACATAACTCTAGACATCCCCACTGTCCTCCTTCTTTCCCTGTGCTTTTATTACTAAGTGTGTTGTCATATGTTATAGGAGATCCCTTTGGTGAATCGAGTTCAGCTGTCCCAACTGTGTTTCCTCTCAGCCTCTTGCCCACCCTCAGCCCACCCACTGGTGGGGCAGTGTGATAAGCAAAAAAATGCCTTGATGCTGTGTAAGCACTGGTATTCAGTGCAATACACTGAACCCTGTGTATTCAACACTGTTTTCATCACAAATCCAAAACACAGCACGATACAAGCGACTACGAAGAAAATTAACTCTCCTATCCAAAACCAGTACAGCTTTCAATCTTTATCAGGCTTCCTAACAATCCTGCATGGCCCCGCTTTGATATGTTTGCCTGTGTTTGCCTATCTACTGGCAAACTGCTCTGTGTTGACCTACTGAATGACATGCTTAGTATTCTGGAGTTTATTATTTGTTATTGCTGTTTCTAAGGGTACATGGAAGGAGTGTGTCTGCTCCTTTAAGGCTATCTGAGCAAAGACTTTTTTCTATGTAAGAAAGGAAAATACAAAAGGGAGGAAGCCATAGGTAGGGACAGATGGGGACACAAACTTGACCAACAAATGTAAAAGAAGGTGGTAATAAGAATCAGGTTGATTGATGCGGGTGTGTGAGAGAGTGAGAATGTTTTTTCCAGCTAGGTTATCTGATTGGGGAATCTTGTCAGCTGGACAACTAAGGGAAAATGGGGTAAAACAAAAACAAAAACAAAATATACAGATCAGACCTGACAAAACAAATGTGGAGATAAAGACAGGAAACAAACCCTGCCAGTTACACTAATTAATGGGCTAGCAAGAAAATAAAGTTGCCACTTCCAGGAAGATCACTTTGACTCCGGTTGGGCTGGAGTAATAGGTAAGGGTCTGTGCTGGTACGCTCAGGGAGACTTGAATGTTTTGTTTGCTAGAGAGCATTGAGATGAACCACCTGCAGAGCAGGGAATGTGTGGGCCAGTTAAGAGAGGCTGGGGTTGGTGTGGGGGTGCTGGGTGGACACAGGGGCTGCACTCAAGGGATCCCTGAATGTGTGTGTGCTTGTGAACCTGGACTGTTGTGTGTGTGCCTGCACTAGGGACCTTCTGCCTCTGCCAGTCCAAGAGGAGGAGACTTGGCTGTCTATGTTTATCTGTGTAGGTGCTGTGGAAAGCAGTACCTTGGCAATCTGTGTGACCAGCTGTGTCAGTGTCCTCTGTGTGTGTGTCTCTGTGTGTGTCTCTGGGATATGTGCACATCCTCACTATGGATTGAACCTGCACTCAGGGAAGAGGCAGCTGCATTCCTCAGCCTGTGCAGAGATCCCGGGTCCCCAGGGCAGCAGGCTGGGTTCTGGAGGCCAGGCAGGAGGGAGATCTGGACCAGAGCAGCTTGGAGAGGTGGCCATGCCTCTTGTATCCCTTAACATTTTTGTGTTGCACCACTTCTGCTTTGTGAAGAATTGGTTGGTTTTTTTTTTTGGATTTCTGTTTGTTTTTTGGGGGTATTTTTGTTTGCTTACGTTGCTTTACTGTTTATTTGAGGAGGATGTTTTTTAAATGTAACTGACCAGTCGTATGCATTGTATATGGTCCTCTGGTATAACACCTTTTTTTTTATGTCATATTTTATGATTTAGTCTTAACAGAAATGGCCTAAAGCATAGAAATCACAACATAGACCTAGGCATAATTAAAAAATTAAAGAGAAACTGCAGTGCATTTTCCTTTGTAAAATACTCTAGAGGTAAAAATGTTTATTGTAAATGAAAGATCAATATTAGAACTCAGTTCGAGACTAATAGCCCCAAGCTAGATGTCTTTAGCAATGCTTTGTTTTTTAAATTCCTATTTTAAACATGAGAAATCTCACGAAAAAAAAAAGAATATTGATTTTGTGGTTCAGTTCATTTGTTTTAGCAAACAGATGGAAGCCAGGTGGGATCTCCCAGCCAAGTTCAAAGGGCATGAAGTGACATTGCTTAGGCAATTGAGTTTTATGTTTAATGTCTTGCTCTTTCATCTGTACTGCCCCTAAGAGGACTAGAAAATGTATTTTAGTCAACCATATGAGGGTGTCTTAATCTCAAATTGAGTCCTGCTCTTGTCCTCAAATCCCTTTTCTGGTTGAGGGAACTTAAAGCAAGACTTGCTGGGACAGTGTTTCAGCTACCACAGTAAAATATATTCAGAAGACTTTAAAAATAATTTGTGCTAATGCACTAATGCTTAGGAAACATTTTAATGTTCCATGAAACAAAAAAGGGGACAGAATAAGTCTATATTCTCTACATTTGGGGTCTGAAAGCAGAAGCAGTATGTAGAAGGCACAACACTGTGCAATATTAGACTGTGGAAGATCCATGATAAAATATCATATTGAGTATTTCATAGGATAACCTCATACAAAGGTGGAATTTAACTCCACAGAGATGGATGGCAGAAGAGGAAATCTAAATCTTTTTCCAAGCCTTAGAAGATAATTCAATCTCTTAAATTCGGTTAAGGCCTGATTCTACTAGATTTGGAGACTAAGAAAAACAAAATCGAACAAAACAAAACATAGAACCATAGAACCATAGAACGGTTAGGGTTGGAAGGGACCTTCAAAGGTCATCTAGTCCAACCCCCCTGCAAGAAGCAGGGACATCCCCGACTAGATCAGGTTGCTCAGAGCCTCATCATATATGCGTTAAAACCATACAGGAGATACTGAATATTTCAAGGACAATAGAAATGCATTTTTCACTAAATTATTTGTTTTTCCAAAATATATCTCATCACTATTCATCTTCAACTGGGGATCGATATTTTTTAGTTTTTAATTAATGATTTATCATAGAATCATAGAATCATAGAATGGTTAGGGTTGGAAGGGACCTTCAAAGGTCATCTAGTCCAATCCCCCTGCAAGGAGCAAGGACATCCCTGACTAGATCAGGTTGCTCAGAGCCTCATCCAGCCTGGCCTTGAACGTTTCCAGAGATGGGGCATCCACCACCTTTCTGGGCAACCTGTTCCAGTGTTCTATAACTCGCATTGTAAAAAAATTTTTCCTAATTTCTAATCTAAATCTACCCCTCTCTATTTTAAAACCATTACCTCTCGTCCTATTGCAACAGGCCCTACTAAACAGCCTTTCCCCATCTTTCTTGTAGGCCCCCTTGAGGTACTGGAAGACCGCTATCATGTCTCCCCGGAGCCTCCTCTTCTGCAGGCTGAACAGCCCCAACTCTCTCAGCCTGTCCTCATAAGAGAGGTGCTCCAGCCCTTTTATCATCTTTGTGGCCCTCCTCTGGACCTTCTCCAGGTGGTCCATGTCCTTCTTGTGCTGGGGGCTCCAGAACTGGACACAGTACTCCAGGTGGGGTCTCACTAGGGCAGAGTAGAGGGGGAGAATCACCTCCCTCGACCTGCTGGCCACGCTTCTCTTGATGCAGCCCAGGATGCGGTTGGCCTTCTGGGCCGCAAGGGCGCATTGCCTGCTCATGTTAAGCTTCTCATCCACCAGCACTTCCAAGTCCTTCTCCTCAGGGCTGCTCTCAATCCTTTCCCTGCCCAGCCTGTATTTGTGCCTGGGATTGCCATGACCCAGGTGCAGGACCTTGCACTTGGCCTGGTTGAACTTCATGAGGTTGGCACGGGCCCACCTCTCCAGCCTGTCAAGGTCCCTCTGGATGGCATCCCTCCCTTCCAGCGTGTCTACGGCACCACACAACTTGGTGTCGTTGGCGAACTTGCTGAGGATGCACTCTATCCCACTGTCCATGTCGCCGACAAAGATGTTGAACAGGGCCAGGCCCAGCACGGACCCATGAGGGACGCCACTCGTGACCGATCTCCACATGGACATTGAGCCGTTGACCACCACTCTCTGAGTGCGGCCATCCAGCCAACTCCTTATCCACCGAGTGGTCCGTCCATCAAACCCATGTCTCTCTAGTTTAGAGAGAAGGATGTCATGCGGGACAGTGTCAAAAGCTTTGCACAAGTCCAGGTAGATGATGTCAGTTGCTCGTGCCTTGTCCAGCGATGCCGTCACCCCGTCATAGAAGGCCACCAAATTGGTCAGGCATGATCTGCCCTTGGTGAAGCCATGTTGGCTGTCACCAACCACCTCCTTGCTCTCCATGTGCCTTAGCATGGTTTCCAGGAGAATCTGCTCCATGACCTTGCCAGGCACAGAGGTGAGGCTGACCCGCCTGTAGTTACCTGGGTCTTCTTTATTCCCCTTTTTAAAAATTGGGGTTATGTTCCCTCTCTTCCAATCATCGGGGACCTCACCAGACCACCATGACTTCTGAAATACGATTTATTTTAAACAAACTTTATTGTTTGTTCTGTTTTGTTATAATTTCTTTCTTATACTGACAGAGAAATGCTTTTGAATATGGCATAGAAGATGACCCTGTAGTTTTGCAAAATTTGTTGTGTTCAAACACTGTGTTACACAGTCAGAAGCTGTCAAAGGAATTGTTTTTTATTCGATGACTTCCTGATTTTAGGGTTGTATTTTCAGTATTCTTATAGTATGATGAACTTAATCAAGCTGTATGTAGTGTACAACATGTGGTAAAGAACTACTTTAGTAGAAGAGTACTCTCAGTCCCAAGTACTTATGCTTCTCAGGGATTCTCCTAGGCATTATGATGTAAAAACTATAAGAAGTGTAGGTTTTTCCAAAGCCAAGAAACATCGTAGTGACATTTTAGTCTGTGGATTAGACTCTTTTCTTAATGATACACTACATATCTTTGCCAGTAACTTCTCTATTTCACACTTAATTTCCTTCACAACCCTCAGATGAATATTATCTGGTTTTAGTGATTTACTACACTTAAGTTTTTAAAGTTGCTCTTTAACTTCCTCCTTGGGGGCTATCATTTTGTTAAGGCCATACGATAATTTCCCATGAAAATTGCCCTTGGAAGAGTGATTTCCCTGTAGCCCTTGATAGTGAAGACAAATGAAAAAAATTAATTTAACTTCTCTTCTATTTTACCATCCTGTCTAATTGCTCCTGTCATTCCTTATTCAAATACTCCCAGTGTCAGGTATCTTCTGCCTTTTTATGTGCTGCATAAAGTTTTATTATTTATATTGATATATCTAACAGTGCACTGTGAAGTCCATGCTATGGAAAAGGTGTAGACCAATCGTGATGTTACTCAGCAGAATAATTGTTGTGCCTTCTCAGTGACCTTGCATTTCACGTAGTCACTTACATACTTCCAAGGAGGGTAAACCACTACAAAATAATAAAGATAGTATTTTATAACCTCTGCCATGTGGATGTAAATAACTGTATGAGGCAAAGGAGGAGAAACCCTGTTGTTGATTAATAAAAACCTTGAAGATATAAATGTAAGTAAGTTTGACCACTGAGAATCCTTATCTGAATGGGAGAAATATACTTCAGTGTTCCTTTGTCACAAAGCCCTTGCTATCTGACTGCTAAAGGCACCTTCTTCAAAGTGTATTCAGTGGAGACAGGGTAAAACCTTCTTAATGCTTTCTTACTGACTTCTTACGACATCCCTCATTCTTAAAGAGTATGGCAAGGTGAAGGGAAGAGTGGAGGCTGATGACAGATGAATGTTGAAGTAATTAATATTCAGTCCCCTAACTCTACAGTCAAGACTTTAATCCCTGGACTGCTGCCTCACTATGAAGTGTGCAGCCAGAGGAAATCTGCCTCTTCACTTGCAATGAGAACCAATAGGCAGGACAGCTGGTGGAGGCTGTAGCCCTGTAAGTATGATGTCTGCCCTTAGCAGAGGGAGGTCCTGCCTGTGCGCTGATCCCGCAGTGCAGGAGCTCAGCATCAACATGGCCTGAGCTGGGTGTCGCTGGTTTCTTCTCTGTGTTGGGGCCAGTGACTGCTGCTTCCTCCACTCCAGCTTCTGCTGATGCGGAAGTCACGGACACTGCTGACGACCAATATGATCAAGCAAATGCCAATTTATTGTTGATACATCCCGGTTAATATAGCCCTTCTAATTCCGTATCATACACAAGCTCTCTACTAATTGGTTAACTATATCATGCACGCGCTCCTAGCTAAAATACGATTCGTTAAGTCTCTTTGTTCACGCGCACGGCTCTCTCCACCTGCAGCCTGCTTCACGTTCCACCCCCAGGCACGTATGCCAGCTGTTTTCCTTCTTCTCAAGGTTGCTTCGTTTACTTTCTCACAGGAAGCTTCATTACTTTCTCACAGGCGGCCTCATTATTTTCTCACAGGTGGCTTCAGTACTTTCTTACAGGCAGCTTCAGTACTTTCTCACAAGCGGCTTCAGTGATGTCCTTGAGGCCTGCTGCTCACAAGCATAACAATTCCATTCGGTCTGGATTGTTCACTAAGTACTCCTGGTACTCCAGGTATCCAACAAGCTTCGGCTCTGGGGATGGCCCCTCTGTGGGGGGGCCCTCAATGCAGTCACTGCCTGACAAACCATAGCCCTTTGTGTGCCTGGGGCTGGTGGGGGTGGAGGCCATGGCCCAGCTGCAGCTGGGAGCCTGGGAGAAGGAAGCGGACTGTGACAGGGAAATGTCCAAACATAGGGATGGGTGGACCTTAGACTGGAGGAGACCCCTACCACAAATACCAGTCCCCTGACAAAGTCCTCAGGATACAGCAACTGTTTTGTGCAACAGTTCCTGGATTTTTTCAGAGGTTTTCGTGTGCTAGAAAATTAGGACTCTTCAGCTGTGAAAACATTAACAAGGCCAACAAACAGGTGTTATCTTTATATATCTGGTGTGCTTCCTTTTGCCTGTAACTGCATACTGAGTGTAACAAAACCCCTAACCTAGTCTGCTGTGTTTTTTCTTCACTTGAATGTGGAGTCTGATGTTAGGGAAAAGAAGTCCTGTGCAGTTTGCAGGATGGGGAGGACAGCCTGATGATACATCTTCTACAGGGAGAATGCCAGCCCTCTCCAGAAGGAAACAGGTGACTTGGTTACCCAGGACGTGGAGAAGATTGAAGTGCTTAATGACTTTTTTGCCTCAGACTTCACTGATAAGAGCTAGTCATGTCACTCAAGTTGCGGAAGGCAAAAGCAGGGACTGGGAGAATGAAGAACTGCCCACTGTAGTGGAAGAGCAGGTTTGGAAACATCTAAGGAACCTGAAGGTACACAAGTCCATGGGACCCAATGAGATGCATCCGCGGGTCCTGAGGGAACTGGCGGATGAAGTTGCCAAAATTCTGTCCACCATATTTGAGAAGTCGTGGCAGTCTGGTGAGGTTTCTGATGACTGGAAGAGGAGTAACATAACCCCAATTTTTAAAAAGGGGAACAAGGAAGACCCAGGCAACTACAGGGTGGTCAGCCTCACCTCTGTGCCTGGCAAGGTCATGGAGCAGATTCTCCTGGAAACCTTGCTAAGGCACATGGAGAGCAAGGAGGTGGTTGGTGACAGCCAACATGGCTTCGCCAAGGGCAGATCGTGCCTGACCAATTTGGTGGCCTTCTACGATGGAGTTACAGCATTGGTGTGAAGGGACAAGCAACTTACGTCATCTACCTGGACTTCTGCAAGGCATTTGACACTGTCCTGCACAATATCCTTCTCTCTAAACTGGAGAAACATGACTTTGATAGATGGACCACTTGGTGGATAAGGAATTGGCTGGATGGCTGCACTCAGAGAGTGGTGGTCAATGGCTCAATGTCCAAGTGGAGACCCGTGACGAGTGGTGTCCCTCAGGGGTCCGTGCTGGGCCTGGCCCTGTTCAGCATCTTTGTTGGTGGCATGGACAGTGGGATGCAACCTCAGCAAGTTTGGTGACAACACTGAGTTATGTGGTGGGATGCCATCCAGAGGGACCTTGAAAGGCTGGAGAGGTGGGCTCATGCAAACCTCATGAAGCTCAACCAGGCCAAGTGCAAGGTCCTGCATGTGGGTCGGGGCGATCCCAGGCACAAATATAGGCTGGATGGAGAATGGACAGAGACCAGCCCTGAGGAGAAGGGCTTGGGTGTGCTGGTGGATGAGAAGCTCAACATTAGCTGACAACACATGCTTGCAGCCCAGAAGGCCAACCGCATCCTCGGCTGCATCAAGAAGAGTGTGACCAGCAGGTCGAGGGAGGTGATTCTCCCCCTCTACTCCGCTCTGGTGAGACCCCATGTGGAGTACTGCGTCCAGGTCTGGAGCCCCCAACATAAGAAGGACATGGACTGTTGGAGAGAGTCCAGAGGAGGGCCATGAAGATGGTCAGAGGACTGAAGCACCTCTCCAATAGGACAGGCTGAGAGAGTTGGGGCTGATCAGCCTGGAGAAGAGAAGGCTCCAGGGAGAACTTATAATGGTCTTCCAGTTCCTCAAGGGGGCATACAGGAAAGATGCGAAGAAACTCTTCAGTAGAGCCTCTTGCAATAGGACGAGGGGTAATGTTTTTAAAATAAAGGGAGATAGATTCAGATTAGATATTAGGAAAAATTGTTTTTACAATGAGGGTGGTGAAACACTGAAACAGGTTGCCCAGAGAGATGGTAGAAGCCCCATCCCTGGAAACACTCAAGGCCATGTTGGACAGGGCTCTGAGCAACCTGATCTAGTTGGAGATGTCCCTGCTTCTTGCAGGGGGGTTGGACAAGATGACCTTTAAAGGTCCCTTCCAACCCGTACTATTCGATGATTCTATGATTGTATGTACACTACAAGCTGAGAGGCTGAGATTACTTCTGGAAAAATATCTCTACGAATGGTGTGGCTTCAACACCAATATAAATACCAGTGTTTGTTATTTGATGATTGCTTTATGCAGAGAAACTGTGTTCACTTTAAGGGAATCTGCTTTTAATCTGGAAGCAATAGATAGTGGAAACTAATTTCATGTGGCTTCATAGTTCTGTTATTATTCATCTCCTTCCTCAGAAAGCTATATTAATTACTGCATATGAAAATAAGGAAGGGATAGGCTCAGGAAACTGTGAAAAATTAATTTCATAGATTGCCAGGGAATCCTGTTGAAGATGTGAAGTTAATTGAAGTCTGTTGCCAGGTTGAAGCTGGAATTTTGAAAGAGAGAAAAACTGAAAAAAGAGTGAGTCTCATAGATATATCAGTAACTTTTAAATTAAGTATATACACCAGAAGGAAAATACTTTAGATAAATCTTTTAGATACATGCTTCAAAACACAGCTGGACAAGGTCCTGATCAGTCTGATATAAGTTTGTTCTGCTCCCAGTGTGGGATTGGACAAGATAACCACTAGCAGCCTCTTCTAGCTTATATAATTTTCTTGACTTACGCCATTATTTAAACATTATTTTTCTCTCTTTGAATCTAAACTATGTTTAGAGAAAACAGACAGATCATAGACTCATAGAATCTTAAGGTTGGAAGAGACCTCTAACATCATCAAGTCCAACCAGCAACCCAACACGACCATGTCCACTAAACCATGTCCTGAAGTGACATATCTACATGTGTTTTTAACACCTCCAGGCATAATGACTCCACCACTTCTTTGGTGGCCTGTTCCGGATCTTGACCACTCTTTCGGTAAAGAAGTGTTTCCCAATACCCAATCTAAACCTCCCCTATCGCAACTTAAGGCCATTTCCTCTTGTCCTATCACAAGTTATTTGGGAGAAGAGACCAACACCCACCTCCCTACAGCCTCCTTTCAGGTACTTGTGGAAAGCGATCAGGTCTCCCCTCAGCCTCCTCTTCTCCAGACTAAACAACCCCAGTTCCCTCAGCTGCTCTTCAGAAGACTTGTGCTCTATACCATTTACCAAATTAATTGCCCTTCTCTGCAATTGTTGCTCCAGCAACTCAATGTCCTTCTTGTACTGAGGGGCCCAAAACTGAACAAAGTACTCAAGGTGTGGCTTCAGCAGTACTGAGTACACGGGCACGATCACTTCCCTACTCCTGCTGGCCACACTGTTCCTGATACAAGCCAGGATGCTGTTGGCCTTCTTGGCCACCTGGGCACACTGCTGGCTCGTGTTCAGTCGGCTGTCAACCACCACCCCCAGGTCCCTTTCCGCCAGGCAGCTTTCCAGCCACTCTTCCCCCAAGCATTTAGTAAGGTTGTTATGACTGCACTGCAGCACCCACCACTTGGCATTGTTGAACCTCATACAGTTCACCTTGGCCCATCAGTCCAGCCTGTCCAGGTCCCTCTGCAGAGCCTTCTTACCCTGGAGCAGATTGACACTCCCACCCAGTTTGGTGTCATCTGCAAACTTATAGAGGGAGCACTCAATCCCCTTTTCCAGGTCATTGATTGAGATATGAAACAAGACTGACCCCAAAACTGAGCCCTGGTGAACACCACTTGTAACCGGCTGCCAACTGAATTTAACTCCATTCACCTAACTCTCTGGGCTCAGCCATCCCACCATGGGTTTTTAACCCATCGTAAGCTACACTTGTTCAAGCCATGAGCCACCAGCTTCTCTAGGAGAATGCTGTGGGAGACAATATAAAAGGCTTTGCTAAAGCCCGGGTAGGTAACATCCACAGCCTTCCCATCATCCATTAGGTGGGTCACCTGGTCATAGAAGGAGATCATGAACCCATGCTGGCTGGGCCTGATCTCCTGTTTGTCCTGCACATACCAGGTGATCGGACTCAAGATGAATCACTGCATAATCTTCCCTGGCACAAAGGTAGTACGCTATTGGGTCGTGAGGTCCTTCCTGCTAGAAATAAATATTGCTGCTGGCTTTATCTGTACCCCTCTGAAAAATGAAAAGGCAGATTGTTCCAGAACAAGATTTCCCTATTGCAGAATTTTTCAAATAATAATTATAATTTAAAAAACATAGATCACCTGTAAAAATAATCCCTTTAGTAGCATTTTTTTGGACAAGATCCTTTATAAAGGATCTATTTAACAATAATTTGCAACTGATGAGCTGAACATTTTTCTTTAAATGATAATTCTGTAATCTTTATTATAAACCTAAATTACTCACTGGAAATTCCTTTCTTGATACATGAGATTTGAACAGACTCAATTGTATTTCTGCAATAATTACTAGACTAGGAAGAGTAATACAATTTCATTGATAATAGAAAACATGTATCATAAAACTCAATCTGGACCTTCTGAAGACAGGAAAAAAGAGGATTGGATTGTAAATCAGCCATATAAACTGAAATTTTTGATTGTCATGAATAAGTTCATAAGTTGACTTGAAAAAGAGTTTTTGGCAATCGATAAGATGAATATCAAGCACAGAATCTATTGCGTGAAATGACCTTTTTAATCTTTTCTGTAATGGCCAATGTTAACCATAGTGCTATATATATCTGTGGTACTATATGGTGGCAGTTCGGTGCCAAAGAGATAACAGGACTTTCCTCTAAATGACAAAAACCCCAGAGCCTGATGTCATGTCAAGTGGTGGAACACAGAGCAGAAAAGCCAAAAGGCAGTGCAGGACTTTTTACACTGAGTGCATTCCTGACAGTTTAATGCATGTACATCTATTAAAATGAAAATAAATCCAAAATATATGATAAGAAGAAATGGATCTTTTAATAACATGGAACAAGTTTAATGCAGATATTCCAAATACACCAAAATGTGGAACAAGTGTATTTTAGGTTTCTTCTGGACAGGAGGTAAATGTAGTGTGTCAGAGAACACATGACTTGGAGAAACAGAAAAAATATTGGAGGAGGAGGGACAGCTCATAAACTATTTCTCCCAAACTTTAAATATTTCTTTAATTTAAAAAAAATATAATTATAAAATTAAAAGAACAGTAACCATAGAATATGGACCATAATATGCTAGCCCTAAGATCTACATTGGAAAAGAATCTCAGAAAAAAATATTTCTCTGTGTCAATTCTCAGCAGAATTGATGATATATGTTACATAAGCTCCCCAAACTCAACATTTGATCAAGATTTCCGAACAAAAAGGGACGTCACAGAAAGCATTGAACTCCAAGAGACATATGATGTAAGACTTAGTAGTTCTAGTATTCTCAGCTGTATGGGCACCTAGGAAATTTAATTTTGGCAACAAGAAAGAGAGAGTGCTACAGAGATTGTAATACTATACAAAGGTAGCTATTTTTTTTGTGTCACTGGGGTCAGTATTCATTGCCTTACTAGCACTGATGTAAAGAAATCTAGGAAAATTGTCCCTGTTGGATGGGAAGTCCCAGGGTATGTTGGAAAACCATATTTATGGAAAAGCTTAAGTTCTGCAATAAAAAAAAAGACTCAGTGATGCTGCTTCCACAGTCAAAATGAGTCCTTCTACAACATTGGTGAGTAATCCACTGGGTGTAATAAAGTTTAAGAGAAGGGGGAAAAAAATTCTGTTTACATTTACATCCACCTATAAAGAAAAAACCTAACATGTAAATTGTCTTGTATTAGACTTCTGCATGCATATATAAGACTGTGTGTCTAAGCATGGTGTGTACAAAAGCACATACACTTCAGAAGACAAAAATACAGACACTAGTAATACCTCACTATACGTGCATCATGTTTTTACATTTAGATCCTGCCCAGGATGTTTCAGACTGGAGAAAAATGTTATGTCTGAATTATTGCAGATCCAGTTTCCTGAGGTTAATATATATTCTGGCAAACACTTATTCATGGTACTGCTTGTGGGGGCTAATTTAATACATATTTTAAAACAAAGTTTAAATATCCCTTTGGGTAAAATGAAAGACATGGATTAAAACAAAATCATTGAACTCATTGCCCTTAACTTATCCTTTTATATATAAAAGAGGAGTATAAAGGTCTGTATTGAATATAAATGTGGAAAATCCACATTTTAAAACTATTGCCTACTAAACTTTTAAGACCCTAATGTCTAACTTTTCTCATCTCAGTTTCAACAAGTTAGTTCTCTGTGGGTAAGACAAAATGGCATTCAGTTTCTCTCTTGCATTGTGTTGTCCAGACTGTCATTTCAAGAGTTACAGGATTTAGACAGATTACAGCATTTATTATTACAAATCTGATACATTCTTCTTAAATCAAATATATATGAATGTTAATTAGCAGCTATTCCACTCTGTGCTCACTGCAACACTGTCCCTTATCAAGATCACAACAAGTTGTGACTAGGCAGTATGATTGGTTTTATAATGCAGTTAGCAAAGAAATGCTGGAACAGATATTTTTCCTTATTCTCTTTTTTTTTTTATATTTTAAGCAATACCATTGTTCTTTCTCCTTTAAACTGTTAAAAAAGCAAATAAATTCAAATATTCTGAAATATCAGATGCTGTTACTTTCCATTTCATATCCTTTCATATGCTTCTGTTGGGGAGGGTACTGCTGGGGCAAAATAGATCCCCATATAACTTAAGAGAACTCTGTCTGAAATTAAGATAGCTTTTCTAATATATTGTCCTGGTTTCACCAGGGATGGAGTTAATTTTCCTTTCAGTAGCCAATGTGTTTCGGATTTCATATGTGAAGAACGTTGATAAACACATTGATGATACGAGTTGTTGCTAATGAGACCAAGGACACGGCCTGGCTTTCCAAGTCTCGCTAATGTGCAGGTGCAGGAAGCTGGGAGAAAAGACAGACAGAATAATTGACCCAAACTGGCCAAAGAGAGTATTCTATGCCATAAATGTCATGCTCAGTATATAAGTGGGGGTTGCCTGTGGGCGGGGGCATCCTTCTTGTCTCTCTTCCTTGCTGGCATCGTCCCCTCTACGTTGCTAGCTCCTTTTTGCTCCTTTGCTAGGTTTTGTTTCCGTGATTGCTGCTTCAGGCAGGCTGTATCGATCATTCAGATATTGGGTCGTGAGAAATCATGCATTTTTCATTTAGTATATTTTAATATCCTTATATTTTGTTATTATTGTAGTTTTCCTTTGCTATTCTAGCAAATTGTCTTTATCTCAACCCATGAGTTTTCCTTTCTTCCTAATTCTCTTCCCTGTCCTGTTGGGGAGTAGAGGGGGGTGAGCAAGAAACTATGTGGTGACTAGGGCTAAACTACAACATATATTTAAGCTAAAAGAGAGGAGATTTAGATTAGACATAAGGAAGAAACTTTTTACAATGAAGGTGGTGAAGCACTGTAACAGGTTGCCCAGAGAGATGGTAGAAGCCCCATCCCTGGAAACACTCAAGGCCATGTTGGACAGGGCTCTGAGCAACCTGATCTAGTTGGAGATGTCCCTGCTCCTTGCAGGGATGCTGGACTAGATGACCTTTAAATATCCCTTTGAACCCAAACTATTCTATGATTCTACTTTTTTTTTTTTTTTTTTTAATAATAAAGATAGCTTTTTGTTACACTCTATTCTCAGAGACCCATCTCTGGTCTCACTACAGTGATTTCTTAAAGAAAGGAAGAACAAAACTATGACAGAGTTTATAGTCTCTGTTTTAGGCACTGAGCTTTGAGTTTCTAAATCACATGGAGATGCCTTTCTCTCCAGCTATTCTCCTCTACCTTTTTGATTGCTCTGTCTTTACTGGCAACATGGAGTGTTGACAATCAATACCTAAGCTTTTAACTTTGGCAGCTAAATGTGATGCTTAAAATCAGATAGAGAATAACTTTTACTTACTTGAAAATAAATTTTCTAACAGAAGGCGATATTTAGAAAAGCATTCAACTATTATTCTACCAAAATAATATTGTGTGCAATATAGACCAAGACATTGTTACTTCTTTGGCAGTAACATAGTCATCATGCAAGCATCCTTACATTCGCAAAAGTTCTGTAGAGTTTAAGCAGATAATGCATCTACTAAATATCCTTAATTGCATTAGGAATGGAGCTTATTAAAACTATTCACAAATAATGTTGGTCTTCTTTTCTGTCAGTCACTGAATATGTTATTTTAAAAATATATTTCCCTCATTAATTGAATATTTCCAAGATGAAAATATTTGATATTTTTGATGATTCATTATGACTTAAGGCATTCAGAATTCTTTGGTAAGCACATTCTGTGAGAATTTATTCCAACCTCTTTTTAATGTTATTCTACACAAAGCTATAATCTGCTCTGAGTTACTTGTTTAATTAAAATTTGTACAGAGAAAGTAAAATTTGATGCTAGACTTCAGAATTATGATGCATTCTAATTTCTTGGAAAATTAATACCATTCTTCATAGTGGAAAAATAGGGAGCAACATTCAGTATGAAATATAGCTCATTCATTTAAAGTTTGACTAATACATGTTCTTCATATGGATTTCATCTAATTCCTTTAGAATAAGATTGGTTTTATTGTAATTAAACTATAATAACATGAATTTTTGTAAATTTAGTAAATCACAACTTGTTTGGTTTCTTGTTGCGCATTTTATATGAAATGAATATTCTCCTTTTCTTTCTTTGTTATTAATTGTTTGATATCAAGAAAAGATACTGCAAGTAAAGACGAACATATATTTTTACCTTTTTCTTTACCCTTTTCTTATTATTAAATTTCTTATTTTACCTTTTTCTTATTTTCTTCTAGTTTTCTCTTCAAATAGAAAGCTTTAAAAATATTTTACACAATGATTCTGTTCTGACAAAAAGGGAAATTATCAGTGGGATTCTGCAAGGTTCCATGTTGGGACTTTTCCTGTTTACCTTATTTATAAATTATTTGTGAAAAGGAGTAAACAGGGACACAGTCTGCTATTGGTACAAACTTATTTTAAAAAGTATGTCCAAAGTCAAACTGAAAAGAAAACAAAAATTGAGTTACTGAGGGGAAAAATAAACAACCCAAGCCATCACCACTAAAACCAAAGAAACCTCAAAACAATAGATTAAATTAAAAATAGATAAATGTGTGTAATTTAGATGGGGAAATAAAACCCTCGCTTCACATAAAAAGCGGGCTCTGACTGACCATTATCATTCTGAGTGAAACTTTAGTTTATGATATATCTATTAAAAAATCAAGCTTAGTTCTTTGTGAGAATCAAAATAGGAAGTTAAGTCCTGGCCCTCATGGGTGACTGCAATTACCCAGACATTTGATGGGAAAACAACATAACAACCATCAGGTTTCTGGAATGCATTGAGGACCGATTCCTGCTGCAGATGCTACACATCCTGATTAGGAGCAGCACATTGCTAGATTTACTGCTCACAAACTGAGAAGACTTACTTGACAACATAACTGCCAATGGTAGCCTTGGATACAGAGATGATAACATTGTGGAGTTTAAGATGTTGCTGACCACACTGAAGACCAGTAGTAGAACAAAGACCCTGGATCTTTGGCCTGACTAATCTAGTCACTTTCCATGATGGAGTAACTGCATCAGTGGATAAGGGAAGAGCTATAGATGTAATCTATCTAGACTTCTGTAAGGCCTTTGATACCATCCCCCACAACATTCTGTCCACTAAATTGGAGAGATATGAGTTTGATGGATGCACTGTTAGATGGACAAGGAAACTTGGCTGTATGTCCGCACCCAGGGAGCAGTTTAATGTCCAAGTGGAAATTAGTAATAAGTGGCATCACTCAAGGATCTGTACTGGGACGAATACTGTTTAATGTCTTCATCAATGACATATACAGTGGGATTGACTACACCATTAGCAATTTTGTGGATGACACTAAGCTAAGTGGTGCAGTTGATGTGCTATTGTTGGATATCCCATAATTGGAAGTGTTCAAGGTCAGACTGGACGAAGATTTGAACAATCTGATCTAGTGAAAGATGTCCCTGCCCATCGTGAAGTGGGGAGATGATGAACTAGATGATCTTTAAAGATTCCTTCCAGCCTAAACCATTCTGATTCTAGATTCCTTGATTTTAGAAAAGCCAACTTCAATAAGCTGAGTTCATGTGCGAGAGATTCCATGGGAAGGGCAAAGGAGCTTGTAAGTGCTGGGAGTTATTCAATAGCCTCCTGGAAACACAAGAATAGTCCAACTCCTACAAAAGGAAAGGAAGAAGGCAGAAAAAGACATCACCCTGGCTTAACAATGAACTGTTGGGTGTGCTTAAAAGCAAAAAAAGCAACATAATGTTTAAGAAAAGGCAGCCAAATATCCATCAAGAACTGCAATAACCTTACTAAGGCATGAGAGATGCAGTCAGGAAGGATAAGGATCAGCTA
Organism: Chlamydotis macqueenii; assembly: GCF_036417535.1. Lineage (NCBI taxonomy): Eukaryota > Metazoa > Chordata > Aves > Otidiformes > Otididae > Chlamydotis > Chlamydotis macqueenii. Next base: position 29,938,852 of record NC_141558.1, read on the forward strand.
GAACTGAAATTGGCCAAAAATGTCAAGAACAATAAGAAAGGGTTCTTCAGATACATAAGCAGTAAGTAGAAGCACAAGGAAGACAGAGGCAAATTGTACTAGACTAACCTGATCACTCTCTACAACAAAGTAACTTCTTGCATTGACATGGAGAGCAGTGGATGCTGTTTACCTGAACTTCAGCAAAGCATTCAACACTGTTTCCCAGAGTTTCCTCCAGGACACACTGGCATGATACAGGCTGGATGGGTGGTCAGAGAGATGAGTAGGAGAGGGTAGTGACCCATAATTTTTACTCAGACTGTCAGCCTGTCACAAGTGAGGTACCCCCGGGACTGATACTGGCCCCCATGCTGTTCAACATCTTGATAAACGATCCAGATGATGGGCTTGAAAATACCCTTACCACATTTTATGGTGACAGAATACTGAGTGGTGAGGTGGACACATCAGAAGGGCAAGCGATCTTACAGAGAGACCTGGGCAGGCTGGAAGAGTAGGCTAGCAAGAACTGTGTGAAGTTTAAGAAAGATAAGTGCAAAGGCCTGCACCTGGGATGACATAAACAAAGATGCCAGTACAAGCTAGGATCTGTGTGGCTGGAAAGCAGCCTTGCTGAAGGCATAGAGTCTGGATTACTGTGACAAGCCTATTGCAGAAGGATAAGAGACAGGCATACCTAAAATAAGTCTTCTCATTTTTCTTGCAAAGTATCCAAAAAATATTGTTACATTTTTGGATCAAACTTGGAGTTTCATACTGAAATAGAAACATATTTTGGTTTTTTTTTTTTTTTTCATTTTGATGAGAAAAAGGGGAGAAATAACTGCTCAAAACACCTCTTAGTTTCTGGGGTGTTGTTGGGGATTCCTTTTTGTGTTGTTTTTGTTTGGTTTGGCTTAGTTTGGTTTCATTTGGGTTTTGGGGGATTTTTTTAGTTTAACAGCTAAATTGAAAAATTACGTATGTTCATAACTGTAATATATGCACTGTCTTCTCCAGTTATTCATGACACTTCTATCTAATGTATCATGAAGCACTATGGCTGGCCTGATTGTGTCTGGTTTAGCCAAATGGTTTAGACTGTTTGTAAATATGTCACTCATTAGAAAAGTCAGTAGCAATAGAGAAATCAGGAAAAAATCTATCCACAGGGTACTCTTTAAATCAAATGATAGAACATGTCAGCTCTTTATTCTCAACTACTGCTTGTTTCTAACTCAATTTGAACTTCACTTACTGAAGACCTGTATTATTATTATTAATTGCAACCTTCTAAATGCCCTGCATCATTCAGTCTGTAGTCAGCTATTCAGAATAATGTATGTGCTTTGACGTTTCTGCTTTTGGTACTGACTACAATTTAGAATTGGTAATGTTGTTTCCTTACTTCTCTAAGTGAAAAACACTCTTGTATTTCTTTTCTCTAATGTAATATTCTGATTGCCAGCTGAAGAAAACACAATTTTGACTATCTTATCTAGGGCTCAAATTGGAGAGAGATATGTATAATAACAAGAAAGAGTTCTGTAGCTATGTTAGTAGCAAGCAGACAGCCATACAAAGAATATATAGATCCACTGTGACTGGCAAGTTACTCACAAATAGCATTAAAAGGCTGGGATACTTAATGCCCCCTTTGCCTCAGTCTTCATTGGTAAGGTTGGTCTCAAAGTCTCTTTGCCAAGAGGCAATGATGAAGAAAACAGCAAAGAATGATGAAGTACAAGAACATCTGAACAAATTAGACCTATACACATCTGCAGGGCCTGACAGGATACATGTCAGGGTGTTAAGAAAGTTATCTGACATCCTTGCAAAATCATTCTCTGTCATCTTTGAAAGGATTGTGTAGAGCAAGGGGGGTTCTGAATGACTGTGAAAGGGAAAGAAATACATCTGTCTAAATACAGGGCAAAAAGAAAGATCTGAGAAACTGCAGGCCAGTTAGCCTCACTTCATTCACTGGGAAAATGAAAGAATGGAAGATATTTCCTGGCACAGGAAGGAGAGTTGAGGTCGTTCATCCTGGAGAAGAGAAGGCTCTGGGGACACCTTATAGCAACCTTCCCGTACCTAAAGGGGGCCTACAGGAAAGATGGGGAGAAACTCTTTGGTAGGGTCTGTAGCAATAAGACAAGGGGTAATTGTTTTAAAATAGAGGGAGGCAGATTCAGGCTTGATATAAGGAAGAAAAAATTTCTTATGTGGGTGGTGAAACACTGGAACAGGTTGCCCAGAGAAGTGGTAGATGCCCCATCCCTGGAAACATTCAAGGCCAGATTGGATGGGGCTCTGAGCAACCTGATCTAGTTGGGGATGTCCCTGCTTCTTACAGCGGGGTTGGACTAGATGACCTTTAAATATCCCTTCCAACTCAAACTATTCTATGATTCTATGGTTCTATGATCTCATCAGAGTTACTGCAGAAATACAGATGTCTCTGGAAAGAAAGATCCTAGACAAGCCAGATGCCTATTATTTAGGCATGGCTAAAATTAAGTAAGATGAATTGCTTTTTAAGTGACATGCCCAAGAAAAAGTAATTTTATCTTTAGTAAAAATTGGCTCAGAATTTTTCTGAAAAGGAGTAAGTCTGAAAAGGGATGCACCACATAGCGATTCATATTCTGACTTAGAAAATAAATGTGTTAAACATATTTATGTGGTACTTTTTTTTTATAGGGTGTATGACACGATGGTCCTAAGGCCATTACAAGGCTGTATAGAATCTTCTAGTAACGGAGCAAAAATCTCATTGAATACAAATAGAAAGATAGCAAATCTAAAAGTTTTTGACAAGAGAGATTAGTTGTGACTAGGAAAAAGGAAACCACAACTGTTTTGTGCTGAATATTCTGTCTAGGTTTAATTTGTGCTATTCCAGACTTTCACACCCTTTTAGTACTTTTTAAATACTTAGTATACCAGAATTTAGTACTGGTTTATGGTAACATAATTTTGATTAGCTTAAAGGAGTTTTTCAATTATTTTAGTGATCTGTGACTTTTTTAAAAAGTAGAAAATAAAAGTAAAAAAAAAGTAGAATAAACTCTTCAGCACGGAATAGTCCTAGACTTGATTTGTTCTTTGCCAGTGGCACTGCACCTAAGATCTTATTTAAAATACATTGTCTGCTGTTTCTGTCTTAGCTCCTTCAGTGTTTTAATGTTATTTCAAGGGGAGTCAGAACTCTTTGCCTTGGCTTTTCCACATGATTGTGGTTCTCTGCTTTTCAGATCAATTCCTGAGGCAAGAGATATAACCACTGCAAATCTTTAGAGACAATACTTTATTGGTTCCAGACATATTTGCCATATTTCCAGGAAAAAGTATAAGGCAGAGACCATAGAATCTGTGACTGCACAGATCAGTTAGGCTCAAAATGCCATTATTACTTCTGAATTTTGGAAGAGGATGTGGAACATGGACAAAATGACAAAATGAGATCTTGTAGCATCGAGTAATTTTGTACATCAGCTACCTAAATGGCAATTCTAAGAATATTTTTTGAAGATACCTATTTTGTTGATTCTGAACTCTTGAAAATACAGTTCTGTGTTATTTGTTATCCATGTACAAAACAATGTTTAAAATTACATCTGTTGTGTACTTTGCTTAGATACATAGACATTATCATCCTTTTTTTTTTAGTCAAATCGAATTAAGCTAAAGAAATTAGAACTATAAATGTAGTAAAGAAAGAAAAAATAAGGAAAAGAACAATGCATTTAGATTACTCAGTTTCTTAATGTTTCTTAGCTCGTTTCTTAGCCAAACTGAAGATTGTATTATGATCTATCTGTTCTTTTATGCACAATATTCTTCCATAATAAAAAAGGCCCGCAGTTCTATTGTAATCTGAGCTGAGCAAATTAGCTTGCGAGTGAACATTTTCTCAATGAATTTCTTGTTATAACAAATGTTATTAAGAAGTACAAAAAAGAGGCAAAATGTAGTAATAATAGCAAGATTTTGGCTAGCTTTCAGGTGCCCATCAAGTTACTCTGTCACTGCCCTTTCTCAGCAGGAAAGAGGGAGAAAATACGATGAAAAGATTGTGGGTCAAGATAAAGACAGAAATCATATACCAATTACTGTCTGACTCAGCTTACAGAAATTAATTTAATTTATTGCTGATTAATGCAAGTAAGATAATGAGAAATAAGAACAAATCTGAAAACATATTCTTCCTACTCTTCCTTTCTTCCCAGGCTCAACTTCACTCCTTATTTCTCTACCCCCTCCCCTCTGAGTGGCACAAGGGAGGAATGGGGGTTGCAGTCAGTTCATAACGCAGTCTCTGCTGCTCCTTTCTCATGTTCTTCCCCTGCTTCATCATGGAGTCCTACCTATGGGATACAGTCCTTTATGAACTTCTCCAACATGGGTCCCTCCCACAGTTCTTCATGAACTGCTGCAGTATGAGTTCTTTCCACAGGGTGCAGTCCTTCAGGAACAGACTGCTTCAGTGTAAGCTGAAGGTGGTCACAGGCCCTGCCAGGAGCCTGCTCCAGTGCTGGCTTTCCATGGGATCACTACCTCCTTTGGGCATATCTACCTGCTTCAGGATGGGGTCCCCCCCTGGCCTGCAGGTGGATATCTGCTCCACCGGGGACTTTTATGGGCTGCAGAGGGACAACTTGCATCAGCTTCTAGCGTCTTCTCACAGAAGCCATCTCTGCAGCACCCCTCTCACTACTACCAAAACCTTGCTACAGAAACCAAATACATATGGACGTTGCATAAGGACTGTGAGGACTCTTTAGACTGTACAAAATTATAATCAGAATTCTATAGACTAAAACTGACATGTCAGATATAAAACTAATTTGTGGACCACTTATTCAGCCAATGTCATATCTGATTTTTTTTTCCAGCAATATGAAAATAAATCAAAGTGGTTTTACAAACCATCACCTCTTAGTCAAGAACTTCCATTATTAAATAGCCAGCTTATGAGCACAAGATATATAGATTCCACATGTCTCAAAGTCATGTATCACCTCCTTTTTTACTATCACATCATATTCACAGAAAATAATTCCCACTTACAGTAATCATTAAGAGGACTTGCTTAACAGAGTAAAAGGCACAAGTATTCCACTGCAATTGTAGAATAACTTTGTTTTCTAGATTTTCTTATGTATATTATATTCAATACATTTCTGAACATTTAACAGTATTTTTTTTTTATTATGAAGTCAGAGTATCATTGACTATGACAAATAGAACTGGACAGGCACAAGGCATTCCTCTGGTTTGCATATATTGCAGAGTAAACTCAGAAACACAGATGTGGACTCTTATCAGCCACAGATCACAGATTTTTTATGGACAAGTCTAAAACTAATGAGCAGCATAACTAAGGGAAGAGGTTCATGTTTATTTTCTCTGTTGGCTGCATCTGGTACTTGTAAAGTTTTTATTCTCAAGCGTTAATTTACATAAGAGAATAATTCATAATTGTTGTTGTGAGTTATTTGATAATATATATCATTGTATTTGAATTTTGACATGGCCCCACAGTTGTGGGTGAAACTAAATATCATGCATCTGTAATTCCAATTTACGCAAGTTGTTATAGGCTGTTAAAATTAGCTGTCTCTAGGCCTTTATGTGACTACATGGGTTGCCTCATTTGGGTATGCGGATGTTTGCAGAAGTGAATGATAATGTGTCTTTGCTTTTCCTTTCTGACACACACTGCCAGAAAATAGAGGAATATTGTGTTCTCTCAAACAGAGCACTGACAGATATAATTGAATACATGCACTTTTTAGATTACCTGTTATAGCTGCTAACAGCTGAGTGCTAATATGACATGAAAGCTATATTTAAAAAGCATATTTATAGATTGACTTGTTTATACTATCTTTTGTATTAAAAATCTACAAATATATTTTCTAAAAATTTCTTTTTGGCACCCAATATGGGGCTCGAGGAATCCGAGATAAGGATTGAGTTTAATTGGGAGCAGTAATGGGCAAAACAGGGATTGAACTCAACAAAAGAGCAAAATGATTAGGGAGAATTTATGTTCTGATTGTGTTGAAGGGACAAGTGGTGAATTGTGTGTAAATTGTATGGTCTACTCACTGTTGGTGTTGTGAGGATATCATTTTGATTTTGGGGCGGGGAACTCTTCTTTTTTTTTGTGTTGATCTGTGTGTTGGTAGTATAGTCATAAGAAAAAATACTTTTGGAGTAAATAATTTCCTGTGGTTTGGTAGTACATATATATGCCTTTAAATTGTTTATTTTATTACTCATTATTTTATCATCTTAGCACATTTAGACTAGGAGGAACTATATTTTGTCAAGGAGAGGAATATGTCCTTTTCTTCACTGTCTTCTGTCACATCCAGCATTTCCAAAACTGAGTATGAATTATCTTCCCCCCAACCACCCCAAGGAAGTTCTCAAGAGGAATATTTATAAAAATATTTTGAATACTAGAAAAATAATAATTTCTAGATTTTGAGGTTTTGTCAGTTTCATTTGAGTGGTAAATGTGATCTGAAATGGGTTATTCTCTTTATTAAACTCCTATATATTTTACTTCCTGCTGCTGCACATTTTGATGAAGATTTAAAACTCTTTTATTGATCAAGCCTTCAATGAGTGAGTTTATGATGAAGTTCAGAAACCATCAAACAGAAAATAATTCAAAGGGCTTTCTCACTATGTTTGGATCCAGTATCATAATAAAAAAAAATAAATATAAAAATATAAAATAGTATCATAGAATGCATCATGGAAGACTGCAAGTTTATTTTTACAAGATTGTAAAGGCTTTCACACAATTGCACAAGACTGCCTACAGGACAATTGTATTTATTAGTGTTGATATCACAGTTGCATTTAAAAAGTTGATATATTTATAGAGAAAAGAAAGAAATACATAAAAGCAAATAAATTAAATGGAATTACTAAGTATTAGGTACCTAAATGGTTACAAGATAGAATTAGATTTTATGAATGAGAAATAATACCATTCCCTTTGACTTATGAGGGTTAGGGTGCTACCCAGCATTTGGCAACAGTAAAGATCCTATATTACATGAGGGGATGGAAACAATGTTGTATTGTCTTCAGGCTTAGAAAGACAAAGAAGATGTAATGTAGAGTGAGAGAGAAATAAAAACGCTTTTGCAACTTAGAGAGTAAAAGGCATTTTTGATGGCATAATATGTATCCCTTTTGTTGATAATTTATTGAATTTGCTTCTTTAGCATTTCATTAATTTTTAAGTTAGTTTGTGTTGGCTGATAGCTTCAATTCCTTCTCCTCTACTATTTAACCTACTGTCAGATATTTATTCTGCACATGCATACTACAGCTACGAGCTAGGCTGTAGTATGCCCTTTTGCCCTTTGTATTTTTGTGATGCTTTCTGAGACACTTCGAGGTAAAAAGAACAATAAATATGAGAATGACAAGCATAATGTTAGTATCCAGTAAAAGTAATAAACATTGTTTTTTTCCTCTTCCATCCTCTTTATATCTAAAATTCAATAGATAATATTTGGTTTAATATTCTCTTAAAGAAAAGCAGGAGAGCTGCAGGGCTGGCCTCTATGGGGAGAGATGGGGGCTGCCTTGTGCCAAACACAGCTGGTTCCAGACAACTCCAACAGATCCAAGGCAGGGCACAACCGAGCCTTGTAGCCAGCACGGCAGTGCCTCAGGGAAAACGTATTTCAGAAAGGGCAAAAAATGCCAGATGAGTGAAGGGATGATGGACAACAAGGAGTGAGAAAAAAGAGGCAATACCAAGATGAGAGAAGAAATAAGGGAGGTGGTGCTTCAGGCACCAGAGCAGAGATTCCCTGGCAAGCATGTGGAGAAGACCCCAAGTCAAATCTGTTTGTCCCATGACAGTAATTGACAAGTGATCTCCCTGTCTTTATGTAAACTCAGGAGTATTTCCCTCTCATTTTCTCCCTGGGTGAGCAGGAGGAGTAAGAGGCTGGCTGGGTGAGGATCTGGCAGTCAGACAGGGTCAACTCATCATACATGCGTAAGATATGTAGTGTGTAATACGTGAACATAAAATATTTACATAACATGTAATATAGAATACAAAAAAGTAACTCATAATACGTAATATTATATACATTCCCAGAATTCTGACATTGGTTTTCAATTTGGGAAAAAAATTTCCTTTGTGGAAACTCTATGAAAAAAAGGAAAAGTGACTTTCATAGAATCATAGAATTATTACAGTTGGAAAAGACCTCTAAGAGCATCAAGTCCAACCATCAACCCAACACCACCATGCCTACTAAACCAAGTCCTGAAGTGTCACATCTACAGGTTCTTTGAACATCTCAAGGGATGGTGACTCCACCAGTTCCTTGGGCATTCTGTTTCAGTGCCTGATCACTCTTTCAGTAAAGAAGTGTTTCCTAATATCCAATCTAAACCTCCCCTGCTGCAACTTGAGGCCATTTCCTCTTGTCCTATCACAAGTAATTTGGGAGAAGAGACCAACACCCACATCCCTACAGCCTCCTTTTAGGTAATTGTAGAGAGCAATGAGGTCTCCTCTTCTCCAGACTAAACAATCCCAGTTCCCTCAGCCATTCCTCATAAGACTTGTTGTCCAGACCCCTCATCAGTTTTGTTGTCCTTCTCTGGATGCACTTGAACAACTCATTGTCCTTCTTGTACTGAGGGGCCCAAGACTGCGCACAGTATTCGAGCTGTGGCCTCACCAGTGCCAGGCACAGGGGCACAATCACTTCCCTACTCTTGCTCGCCACACTAGTCCTGATGCAAGCCAGAATGCTGTTGACCTTCTTGGCCACCTGGCACACTGCTGGCTCATGTTCAGCCGGTTGCCAGCCAGCACCTCCAGGTCCTTTTCTGCCAGGCAGCAACTCTTCCTCAAACCTGTAGCAATGCATGGGGTTGTTGTGACCCAAGTGCAGGACCTGGCACTTGGCCTTGTTGAACCTTGTACAACTGACCCCCATCAGTCCAGCCTGTCCAGATCCCTCTGCAGAGTCTTCTTACCCTTGAAAAGATCAACACTCCTGCCCAGTTTGGAGTCATCTGCAAGCTTACTGAGGCAGCACTCAATCCCTTCATCCAGATCATTGATAAAGATGTTAAACAAGACTGACACCCAAAACTGAGCCTTGGGGAACACCACTTGTGACTGGCCACCAACTGGATTTAACTCCATTCACCACAACTCTCTGGGCTCTGCCATCCAGCCTGTTTTTAACCCATTGCAGGGTACACCTGCCCAAGCCATAAGTCACTAGTTTCTCTAGGAGAATGCTGTGGGAGACAATGTCAAAGGCTTTACTAAAGTCCAGACTGATAATATCCACAGCCTTTGACACAAGACAGCACATTTTGCTAATTAATAAAGGAGAAAGGACTGTGATTGAAATAATTAGTGAAAGACTGAAATTTCTTGTAGAGATAACTTTTTTTCAGGGCCTTGAGGGCATTGCTAGGACATAGTGTCCCTGTTCAGACACCCTGAGGCCTCCAACAACCCTATCCACATCCCAGGACCCTATGTCAGGCTCCTGGGTTGTCGGGCCCCGCCTCAGCGATGATGCAGCAGGGCTGATCTCCAGCGCCTCACAACCCTGGCCTGCTAGGCCATGGACCCTGCTGAGCCAGGCCTACCCATGTCCCCAAGTTTCAGGTTGGCCTCTGCTTGTCCCCAGGGAAGTTCCTAATGCCCAGGTCTAGGGCTGCCCTGGTGCCCCTCTGCTGCCCTGCTCCCGACTGGGGGAGTAGGATGGGCCCTGGTTGCCAGATTCTGCCCTGGTGGACCCCTGGGAAGACACCACCCCTGCTGGTCCCTGACCCCAGGGAGCTGCCAGCCCTTGCTCCATCTTGACAGTTTGCCATGGGTGCGGAGAAAGCCCTGTAACAGGTAGGAAGTTGGGGATATTGAAATAGTTTTTGCATTTAGGAACAAGTAAATTATATCCCATTCTTGTAAAAAAAATGTAGTGAAGGAAATAAATAGGAAAGTGTCTATCTGATATTTATGATTATTGGCTACAGACAAAAGTATAGACATGAGGACAGCAAATGTGTTACTTACATTTAATTAGGGATCAAAGTAGGGTCTGTGAAACTACATGTCAGTAAATCTAGCCCCAACTGTGGAAAGATGGTTTAAATTTTGGTATATACAATATATTAAAGGAGACTCAGCCTAAACTAAGGAAGAACTTGCAGCTACTGGTGGGAGCAATTTGAGTGTTTTACTTAACTCATGCAAAAAATACCACAGATAACCATACTGGATCTGGTTGGGGTAGAGTCAATTTTCTTGTGAGCAGAACAAATGGTGATGCGTTTTGGATTTGTGACCAAAACAGTGTTGATAACATATCTGTGTTTTAGCTATTACTCACACAGCAGCAGAGCTTTCTCTGTTTCTCACTCTATCCCCCCCAACAAGTCAGCAAGATTTTGGGAGGGGACACAACAGGAACTAATCCAACCTGACCAAAAGGATATTCCATATCATATAATATTGTGCTCAGCAATAGCTCAGGAATATGCTCAGCAAAAGCTCAGGGAAAGGAGGAGGAAGGGGATATGTTAATGGTTATGATGTTTATCTTCCCAAGTAGCTGCTACATGTACTAAGGTCCTGCTTCCCTGGAAGCAGCTGAACATCTGCCTGCTAATGTTAAGCAGTGAATTAATTCCTTATTTTGCTTTCCTTGCACACATATCTTTTCTTCACCTATTTAACTATCTTTATCCATTATTTTTTTTCACTTTTGCCCTTCTGATTCTCCCCCTCATCTGACAGGGGTGGCGTGAGCAGTGACTGGATCCCATCCTAGTCGCAGACTCGGACAGTGGTTTATGTCTAATGAACTATATGTCCACAATCAATCCTTTATATCACTTAGCTATGATTACAAAGTTTCAGAGCTCGTATTCCCAATTCACTTACTAAGTATCTGATGTGATAAGGATTCTTTCAGCCTTGAGGAGTAACCTTGAGAGGCATCTCTACTCAAGGGGAGATCTTGGCGTGCATCCTGCTGCCATGCAGGAGAGCTCCAAGGACTCTTGGACTGCCTATTTATCTATGGAGTAAGATAATTGACTTGTAGTCCTATTTGCTTACTGACTGCAGATGTTAGTTTCTTCCAAATTTGGCTTAAGGCAAACATTCACCAGCACTGTGGTTACGTGGGCACATCACCAACCTGTGGCTAACATGTTGTCGTGTGTCTCCCCTGAATCCACTTTGAGTCGGATGCTGGCATCATGACCAGACACATCCATCATGACACCACTAGTAATCATCACTTGAGCAGGGTTACAGGAAAAAGGTCAGGTTGGGGGTGGGGTGGGGAAGGAAGCACACCAACACATCTTCCTAAGTTCATAACACATAAAGATAGACTGATCACAAAAAATTATTCAAGCAGTGCGAGAATATATGCAGACACAAATGCAAAGTATTGCTATATAAGCCTCTTCCAAAACATCCAGTTTAAAAACTTGTTACACCTATTAAAATAGTTTTTAGCTTAGGTGGGGGTCTCTGTGAGAAAAAATAAAAGGGGAGAAAGGGTGGTAATGGAGTTCTTTCTTAAAATTTATAAGCTTATATGAACAATTGTGAACTGTTTCACTTAATTTATATGTACTTGTTGGTAGTTACTGTTTCTCATCAATGTCTTCACACTCTTCAAAACTATTTTTTTTGCTGATTGGGCCTGAGAGCAGTTTAAAGAAATTGCTTGAAGGTCAGTAAATAAGTTTTTATTTCCAACAGTAATGTGTCTATTTGTTGAGTTTATCTAACCAGTGCTAGGATATATATTTCAAAAGAATCTCCAATGACTTCTGCTGACAAAACCCTAATACAGAAGCTGAATAGCATTAATGTGATTGAGTATACTTCTACCCATCAAAAAGCTAGATAACCATTCCTACAAAAACATTTGGAATGTGATTCAATTTATTGCATGACAGGTAAGTTACAGTTTATTTATATCTCATAGAGGCTGGCAGATAAATTGACTCTCATAGTTGGGTCTGATTTGAAGAAAAGACTAAAAGGAAAATTCATACATTTTCATCTCAAACGGTTAAAGGAAAGAAGAAAGATATAACTCATTGTGTCAGTTGCTGGTCTTTTAAAAAAGTGAAATATTTTCACTCTTTAGAATGACAATTTCTGATACTAATGTTAAAATATTTCTGATTTGGGAAGTATTTGGGAAATATGTTTTATTTGCTGGTCCTGGCAGTCCTTGAGAGCTGGATGCTGAAATAAGGAAAATCTCAATCATAAGAAAACAGCCTGTCTTCATACTGTTCTCCAGTAACCTTTTCCCTCTCCCCTAAATTCACCCAAGAAACTCTTAGGAAGACATGAATAAATGCCCTTGTATGCTTTTGATCCCTATAGTTTTGTTGAATTATTATATTAGTTCACAAGCTGCATGTAAAAAAATTTGAAGACTAAGTGAACGTCTTGGCTCGTATTGAAAAATAGCTCAGCAAAATGTTGTTTAGCACTTTGTTTCTATAACAAACAAAAAATTAGTGTGCCCTGACCCTTAAAATTCAAACTTCCATTTATGTGGTGAGTATAGTTGGCTGCACTGCAGTATAGATGTTGTACTATGTTACAAACAAGATGATTGAAAAATGTTAAATAACTTTGGGTTTTGTTTTTGTTTTTGTTTTTTTTTTTATCTCAGGACACCCATTTTGGTACTTTACAGATAAATATTTTTAAATATCATAAGAGTCTGGAATGAGATTCAGTGAACGAGATTTTATTCGCTACCTTACTGGTTAAGTATTGGCTTATAAGTGAAGGGGTTCTCAGGGAAATGGTGTTCCTAATACTTATGAACAGTTTTTCTTTATTTGTGTCTCTCTCTTTTGACTTCCTTGATAAAAGACTTGATGCTGTAATGATAGATGATAAAGAGATTGAAGAACAATAAGGGAAATAGGACCTATTTTTCATCTCTGAACTTTGCTCCTGAAGAACACACATATTATATTACAGTGGTCCAGGATTTTGAAACTTGGATGTTTCTGGACCTTTTCTCTTGTATTAACAGCATATAAGGATCATAAAGGGTACTTTATCAACATAAAGAACAGGTGAAATTACTTCATAGGAAAATACACCACATATTTTTTATTTAAAATATTCAGGAGTTTCATTATGGCAACTCCAAAATAGGTTGTAAGTTGCATTCTATAGCTGTGAACAATGACTAGTATGTTTTGTGCATTCTCTCCAGGCTCATTCCTTTTTTAAGTCTCATTGTAGCTCAGAGATGTAACTCAGAGACAACACACGCTAAGGTGGCATAATCCCCAGATAAATTAGATATCTGGAAAAGGGATCATGCCTAACTATCCTTTAGCACAAAGTTGTGCCTCAAACTAATGTTCAAGCCTTTAGAAAGCTTTTCTGTGAGCTTCAACAAGAGTAAGTCTGAAGGCAAAGGCCTGCTCTCAGTAGGTGCTTTGCACCTTGTAGGATGAAGCTTTACTGAATATTTCTTCAATGATAAGAGTTCTCCTTCATATGGCTGACATTTATTACCTCTTTCTAATGATCCCTCAGTCCATCTATCTAACCATACCATTTGCTCTTATTGCTGTGGACTGGAATTAATTCTTTTTATGGTCATCGGACATGTTACCATAAATGACACCACGTAAATTGAAGTGTCCTTTTCTGAGTTTTTTTTTGTGGTATCAGACATTATAATATATTATTTTCTGTCAATCAATAAACACACCCTCTAGTATTCTGTTTAAAGCACAGAAAAATATTTTAACTCCTACATTTTTACTTCATCATGAAAAAGCTGTATATAAAAATAGATATTCTTAATCGTGACTTTATACAAGGAGTAGGAAAGTTGACATGATAAAATAACGAAAAGGGCTGTTGAAGCCAGAAAAGATTACATATAAATGGTGTTTATTTCTACTTTCAGGCCACTTACCGAATTCAAGGTTCAATATGATCAGTTCAAAGTGTGCTGCTGGAAATAGCAAGAAACACCCCACACTCTGTCAGAAATATTGATTGTCAGAGCCTACTGAATCCTGCCTCAAGCTTTGTCTGCTTGAAAGCCCTGCTCAGTTTGTTAAGCTCTCCTAGTAAGCCACTGTTCCTGAAAGAAAAGTGACCTTCGAGCTACATTACACCTTTAAAATTTTGTGCAGAGCTCTCATTGACTTCCAAGGGATTTCAGTGTGCTGTTGAATGTAGTTCACAAATGTGTCAGGAGACAGTTAGCTAGGGCTTCGTAGTGAAGCTTCCATAAATCAGATCACTACTGTGGGATTTTTACAGAGAAGCAGAGCTAGACAACAAGCAAAACATTAGTCAAATAGATAGGTTTTTTAATGAAAAATAGCAATATCTAAAAAATTAGCCCTCAAACAATACGAATATATTTTACATTTACAGGCTGTAATTAACTGTTTTAACCTTTGTTGGCTTTCATTCTGACCAATGCAAATGGAATTGTCACAGAAAATCACAGTTCTATTACAAATGAAAACAAGATTGCTAACTTTGCTTATCTGAATGTAGTATGACAAAAAAACAACATAGCATGATGTCAAAAAATATCACCTTGTGGATCCTAATAATACATCTCCCTAGACATATACTTTGCATTTAATTTTATTTGCATTATTTATACATTTTCTTAGCATCTTTTTGCTTTACAACAACAAGAATTATTTTAAACATTAGGGTAAATTCTTACATATAAGTAATATTCTAAACATATAGGTATAATTCTTACATATATTGCTTTATGTTTTCAAATTCACATCAGAGCTCACTGCGTAACATCAATTGTAGTACTACTACAGTCTCCATGTGAATCAAAAATAGTTGTAGAAAGAAACCTTAAGGAAAAAAAAAATCATTATTTTCCTTTTTAATCAGCAAACAAGGTCACTACAACATTTCTAGAGAAAAGATAGATTCTACATACCAGCATACCTGCAATACAATTCATTTACCTCAGACTTATGAGTCCAATACATTGCTTTCACATCCGCAATGTTAAAGTAACTTAGTAGAACGACCTCACATATCACAGTTAGGAACTTATTGAACTTATCTGGAAGATTATAACCTTGAGCCCAGGCCAATATTAATGCAGACATAGCTGAGGAGCAGAAAATTCTGCCTGATAAGATGTGTACAGACCGCTCCAGGGCATAGAACACACATTGTCAGTGCCACCTTATAAAAAACACCGTTTTGGTAAGCAGCAACATAGCCCACACACTTCAGACATTTTAAAAAGTGTAACTTCAAACTCATTTCATGCATTGAAATGGAAAAGTACACTCAAGAGACAGTCATTCTTTCAGATTTTATGGGCACTGCACAGACCCAGAGAAGACTCAAGGTAAGTGCTGGGTTGTGGGACACTCGGCTCATGCAAAGTGTTAAAGTGCTGTATAAATCTAGTCTGATGTAGAAGACCTGGCTTTAAGTGCTGTGTATAGAACATTTCCCCCCAACTCTCTTCTATTTAACAATATATGTATACCCATGGAGTACAGTAAAAGCAATTTGATTTGTCAGGAATCAGCAGCAGGATAGCCACAATCACACAGAAAGAAAGCTTACTGGCTAAAATGTGGTGATACACTGAAGTGACTTTGCTACATTTAGGCTTATTATGTTTCTCTGCACACTACTGCACTGCACCAAGTTCAGGAAAGTGAAGGTTAATGTGTGATAGTTTGCATCACAATTCAGGTGGCTTGAATATATTGTTCTTCCTCTCCTCCAAGAGAAATCTAAATACATAAAACATTTAGTGGTATCTAAATTCATTTTGATTAGTTCCTTTAAAATTATTTTACCTACTTTCATTTGGTTTGGACTATGCTATAACTTAAGGTTTCTCAAATGACAAGGCTAGCTGTTCTGGGATTTCTGAGTACTCCAGTACTCAGTGATTACTCTAATAACAGTTGTCTTTAGTACCTGATCTAAGAGTATTTCCTAGGTCTAGTTTCACCTGCCTGGCACTCTACCACTGTCTTTCACAGTGTCCTACTTCCTATGCAAATATACTCTGTCTACACAAACACAAAAAAACTGTAACATAACATAGATATGGCCATAGATCACTTAGGATATTGAACTGTTGTGGTAAAAAAAAAAAAAAGACTAAGAAAGAAAGAAATAAAGAAATAGAGAAAGAAAGAAAGAAGAACATAGGGCATTGATCATTTAAAGTTACTATTGAAAGGTCTAATATTCCAATATTTCACCCAAATTACACCTCCGAGTAATGTTCTATGAAAGCTATGTAACATCTCTTTCTGATTTTTGTTACTCTGATGCACTGTCAAATGAAGACTATGGACATTTCTTGTTGATGTACATTTATAATAGCAGTAAAAAGAGTATAGCAATAGTATCAAGATCGCCTCCATTTCATCTTCTAGTACAGATGATCTTCAGTCATAACAGCTTGACAGACCTAGCATTCTTCCCCTTGAAATTGATTGTGTAAATTGATTTCTATCCACTGCACAAAATAAATGAAAGGATATTTACAAAAAGAAAACACTTCTGATGAGGTCATATTTTATTAAAAATCCTCACATTTATTTCCTTTTCTTGAAAATACATGTTTAAGTTTGTTGTGAGTAATCTAGTATGCAGTTAAGCATCACAGCCACTCACACTTCCCTTTTTACCCCCAGTGGGATGGTGGAAGATGAAAGGAGTAATAAAAATGACAAAACTCATAGGTCAAGATAAAAATAATGTAGTAACTGAGGGAGAAGTGGAAGAAGAAAGAAAGAAACAAAGAAAAACAAATCAAATCAAAACAAGCGATGCGAAGGCAATCACTCACCACCTCCAACAGGTAGATCAATGCCTAGCCAATGCTGGGGCAAAAGACAGTGAACCTGCTCAAACACTGCTTCTCTCTGTTTTATTGCAGAGCATGACCTTATATGGCACGGAATATCTCTTTGATTAGTTTGGGTCATCTACCTGGTTGCATATCCTCCCAAATTCTTATGCGCCCCCAATCTGTTCACTGGAGGGGCACAATGAGAAACACAGAAGGCCTTGATGCTGTGCAAGAATTACTTAGCCATAGCTAAAACATTAGTGTGTTATCAGCATTGTTTTTGTCACAGATCTACAACACCGCACCATATGACATGCTATGAAGAAAATTAACTTCGTGCCAGCCCAAACAAGTACAAAGTTAAACGTACTAAAGGCTTTCAGATACAGAGGTTGTAGTGATCTATTTATTGAGAGCTTAAAACCTACCACTAGTCCAGACTTTGTTAGTTTTTTGCTAGTATTTTTTAGTGTGCATTAATTTTAAGTAGGCCTGTTTGTACTGCTTTTCAAAGTTATTTAAGAATTGACGACTGTGGACTATTCAATCATTTCCAAGAAAGTGGTAGTGAATAAAGTATTTTTCTGTTTGATGAAAGCATCTGGCTACTTTCCTCTTAAGCAGTTCTAGTGTTCCTGTTGTTCAAAGCAAGGGAACCACATTGCAAGAGCGTAATAATTCCTTTTGTATCAGTTAGGTACTGGCCAGTCTTGAAAACTGCAATTTTTACTTGCTAATAGGAACTCTAGCTTTTGTAACTGACCTGCCAAAGATTTTATTTTCACCAAGCACTGTCAAACTTCTCACAAATCAGACTATGTCTATACTCTCTATCAGAGTGGGAGAACACTATGATTCCTTCATGTCACAAGTCACTAATGTAAGCAGTGACAATTATATCTTCTCAGGCCAAAATTTTGGTCAGACAATTGTAACAAATTCTAAAAATCCTGAGGTGCTGTAAAATCTGTTTCTAGGTGCTGAAAGTTACAGGATGACCTCAAGGTTTAATTCTTATATGTTCTTAATTATGAGTCTCCATGTAGAAAAGGGGGTAAGTTGGAAGTCATAGCTAGAACTCAGAAAAAGTTGGGAAAAGGATGTGAAGACTGGTAAGAAGATTTGAAATTAGATAAGAAGAAAGTTAGGCAAGACTGAGATTATGATGTAGGGGAATGGAAGGGTGGGAAGGGAAAGGGAGGAGGATAGCATGGTTAGAAAGCTCCATCAGAGCAAAAGTGGTTAATCAATGGCAAGCAAAGGAAAGTTATAATATTCCTAATAAGCACTGTGTAATGGAAGCCAAGATTCCAAAGCCATATAGCAGAAAGTAAAGTCTTGCTGAAGCAGTATGTGAGTGTCAATATGATGATACTTCTGCTTTTCTTTTTCTTACTGTTGCTTAAGTCTTGGAAAGCACATGCAAAATCTCAGTAAAAGACTTTTTTTTCCCCTCAAGCTCTGAACTTTTAGAATATGTAGGATAAATTACAATTATATATATATATTTGGCAAAGTCTATTCAAAGGATCATGAGTGGCTTATACGACTGGAATAGAACATGGAGTCCAGTTTTCTGAATCTGAATACAAGAGGCTTATTCTCTTTTTCACACATCTAGGAAGCTTCAACATGAAAGTATATTTAGGCATGTTATTTGATTGCTGATTGTAGAGGACTACTTGAGAACAGCTTAAGAAAGTTCTTATCACTAGTACAGCAGTAGATGGGCACTGAGAAAGCTCTTTCAGTTAGTCTTTGTTACATAGAATTTCCATTTCCCTAGGTATCACCTTAGTCCTAGTCTCGACTCTTACTAGGTGGAATGATTTCTTTTGAGCATGGCTGACATGTTCCAGACATTGTCTCACCAAAGCTATGTGGATGGCACAGACGCTCCCCAAATTCTTTACCCTACATATCTTGAAATATCTTGTTTAATGTATTGTTCATTCTGTACCATGTCTTTTTCTGTGTAGAGGTATCACTTCTTAAGGAGAAAAATAGTTCTAAATTAAAAGATGAGTTGGTAAGAATATGTGGCTTCTGAAATAACTCTTGCCAAAATATGTCAGTCCTAGTGAATTGGCATTTTCCTGACAGAAAAACACTGTATCACTGTCTATTAACTTGCTTCTGCCCAGAAAGATGGTAGATGCCCCATTCCTGGAAACATTTAAGGCGCAGTTGGATGACGGTCTGAGCAACCTGATCTAGTTGAAGATGTTCCTGCTTCTTTCACAGAGGTTGGACTAGATGACCTTTAAAGGCCCCTTCCAACCCTAACTATTCTATGATTCTATGATTTCCTCTCAGCCTCTATGTGATAAAATAACAAGTTTTTTAGCTCAAAGTTTTTATAATAATTTTTTTGCATTCTTGCTTTTCAGCTTCTCAGCTGGAGACCTTGCACAGTGATTAATAAATTCCTGCTGCATTAAGAAAGCCAAGCCGCAATAAGATGTCCCTGAAGCCTTCTCTCCTCCAGAGCAAACAATTCCAGCTCTCTTATCCTGTCTTCACAGGAGAGGTGCTCCAGCCTTCTGATCATCTTCGTGGCCCTCCTCTGGACCTGCTCCAACTGGTCCATGTCCTTCTTGTGTTGGGGGCTCCAGAACTGGACACGGTATTCCAGGTGGGTTCTCACCAGGGCAGAGTAGAGGGGGAGAATCACTTCCCTCGACCTGCTGGCCACACTCCTCTTGATGCAGCCCAGGATGCGGTTGGCTTTCTGGCCTGCAAGCGCACATTGCCAGCTCATGTTGAGCTTCTCATCCACCAGCACACCCAAGTACTTCTCCTCAGGGCTGCTCTCAATCCATTCCCCGCCCAGCCTGTATTTGTGCCTGGGATTGCCATGACCCATGTTCAGGACCTTGCACTTGGCCTTGTGGAACTTCATGAGGTTTCAATGGGCCCACCTTTCCAGCCTGTCAAGGTCCCTCTGGATGGCATCCTTTCCCTCCAGCATGTTGGCTGCACCACACAGGTTGGTGTTATCAGTGAACTTGCTGAGGGTGCACTGTATCCCACTGTCCATGTCACCGACAAAGATGTTAAACAGGGCTGATCCCAATATCGATCCCTGAGGAGCACCATTCATCACCGATCTCCACTTAACATCAAGCCATTGGCCACCGTCCAATTCCTTAACCACTGAGTGATCCGTCCATCAAATCCATGTCTCTCCAACTTAGAGCAAAGGTGTCATGCAGGACAGCATCAAATGCTTTGCACAAGCCCAGGTAGATGACGTCCATTGCTCTTTCCTTGTCCACCAATTGCTGTAACCCTGTCACAGAAGGCCACCAAATTGGTCAGGCATGATTTGCCCTTATTGAAGTTGTGTCGGCTGTCACCAATCACTTCCTTGTTTTCCATGTGCCTTAGCATCTGCTCCATGACCTTGCCAGGCATAGAAGTGAGACTAGTTGGCCTGTAGTTCGCTGCGTCTTTCTTTTTTCCCTTTTTAAAAATGGCAGTTATGTTACCCCTTTTCCAGTCAGTGACAATCTCATCAGACTGCCACAGCTTCTCAAATATGACTGACTGTGGCTTAGCAACTTCATCCACCAGTTCCCTCAGGACTCACAGACGCATCTCATCACATCCCATGGACTTTTTCACCTTCAGGTTCCTTGGATGGTCTCAAACCTGATCTTCTCCTACAGTGGGCAGTTCTTCATTCTCCCAGTCCCTGCCTTAGCTTTTTGCAATTTGGATGGTGTGGCTAGAGCACTTGCCAGCGAAGACTGAGGCAAAAAAGTCATTGAGTACCTAAGTCTTCTCCATGTCTCGGATAGCCAAGTCTCCCATTTCCTTCCAGAGAGTGCCTACATTTTCCCTAGTCTTCCTTTTATCCCCAACATACCTGTAGAAGCCTTTCGTGTTGCCCTTGACATCCTAGGCCAGATTTAGCACTATCAAGGCTTTAGCTTTTAACCTGATTCTTGGCTGTTTGGATAATTTCTCTATATTCCTCTAGACTCTCTGTCCTTGCTTCCACCCTCTGTACCTTCCTTTTTCTTTTTGAGTTTCTCCAGGAGCTTCTTGTTAATCCACGTAGGTCTCCTGACATTTTTGCCTGACTTCCTCTTTGCTGGGATGCATCACTCCTGAGCTTGGAGAAGATGATCCTTGAATATTAACCAGCTTTCCTGGGCTCCTCTTCCCTCCAGGGCTTTATCCCATGGTACTCTGCCAAGCAGATCCCTGAAAAGGCCAAAGTCTGCTCTCCTGAAGTCCAGGGTAGAGAGCTTACTGCATACCCTCCTCACTGCCCTAAAGATCTTGAACTCCTCCATGTCACGGTCACTGCAGCCAAGGCTGTCCTTGAGCTCCGCATTCCCCACCAGCCCCTGCCTGTTGGTGAGAACAAGGTCCAGCATAGCATCTCTCCTTGTTGGCTCCTCTATCAGTTGGAGAAGGAAGTTATCATCCATGCATTCCAGGAAGCTCCTGGATTGCTTATGCCTTACTACGTTGTCCCTCCAACAGACATTGGGGTGGCTGAAGTCCCCCATGCTGACCAGGGCTTGTGAACGTGAGGCTGCTCCTATCTGTCTATAGAGGGCCTCATCCGCTTGGTCTTTGTGGGTGAGTGGCCTGTAGTAGATCCTCATTATAATGTCACCTATCCCTGTCTTCCCTTTAATCCTGATCCATAAGCTCTTGATCGGCTCCTCATCTATCCTGAGGTGGATCTCCATGCACTCCAGCTAGTCATTGCCATAGAGCGCAACCCCCTGTCATGCTCTGATTTTGGATGAGAGGAAGGCCCCCTTGCTTTCTAGCTGACCTCAGAGGAGTCTGGGAGGCTAGGGGCGGCTAGACCAACCTCTCACACACTGGAGCGTGGCTTTGCTCGTATTCTCGGGAACAGAATTAAGACTCAAAATGGAGTCAAGCGCCAGGTAACTTTATTTGCCTGACAACAAGTTTGCAAGTGCAAGAGAAAGAGAGAAAGAAACGAAAGAGGGAAAAGAGTTTCATTGCAATAGCTACCACCATGGAGCTGCGGCGTCCCGACAGTCCAGTTCATTTGGTGGGAGAATGTTCCATCCAATGCTCGTTCCGATGTTGGTTCCGTCAATGTTGGTTCCTATGTTGCTTCGATGATGGTTCTGTCGATGATAGTTCTGTCAATGATGGTTCTTTTGATGATTGTTTCCTTTTTTGATGTTGGTTGTTTCTGTCCTTTTATCATTGTTTCATTGCATATTTATTGTCCTTAAAACAGGAAGCCTCTAGTCCTGTGGTTTGACTGGCTTGTAAGAGATCAGGAATTGGCTTGCAAGATAATGGGCCTATGGTTTAACTGATGTTCCATTGCTTAAGTGGTGGTTTGACGTTTCGACAATGTTGAGACAAACATTTGACACAGTCTCTTACACCCCCTCCTCATCCCCCCTGTCTGTCTTTCCTAAAGAGTCTGTATCCTTCCATTCCAACACTCCAGTCATAAGATCTCTCCCATCAAGTCTTCATCATGACAGTAAATTCATAGCCCTGTAGACATATGCACTTGAACTAGCGTCTCTTGCTTTGACACCAAATCCCCCTGAAGTTTTAGAGGCCAAGTGAAATAGCTCTCCCCAATTAAGTGTTTGTGTTCCTTATATCATCTGTAAAAGGAACCTGACTGCACAGAAGAGTTAAGAGTGGTATAGGCTAATACTAAGTTTTCAACTTCTGCTTAATTTTCAGTTGTTTTGTTGGGATTTTTTAAACATATTATAGACTTATTTTGTTGTATGTAGTATCATATTGTACAAAACCCATATATTAAGTCAATGGGACTCTATTTCACTACTCAATTTTATTACAGAGGTACAGCTGGGATTTGAATGACTGAAATAGTTAAGGATTTTGATACAATGCATCGGTCTGTACAATAATTTAATTTACTGATCCTGACTTACTTATTTTTTAATGTAGTAATTCTGTAAAGAACACCTTCTTAACTGAATGTAAAACCAAGTTACAATGTGTTATCATTCATAAATCACATTTTCTTTTCATGCCTAATTAAACAGAATGAACCACCAGAATATTGTGAAAAGCTTATTTCTTCCGGCTTATATATTTTCTCCCTTTCAGTTGTTACTGATTAATTTTTAAAAATTATTATTATTTTTTCAAGGTAATGACTTCATATAAATTTTGGAACATGTACTCACTATGATGTAATTATTTTCTTTCTTGTATCTGTTAGTATAACTGAATCAAAATATTTCTGCTTGGAGTTTGGTTTCTCTCTGAGGTCTTTAACCATTCCTATTTCTTTCTTTCATTTTTACCATTACTTTTTCTTCTTTTCTCAAACTGAGTATCAGTGTTGTTAGGCTGTTTGATATTTGCATGAGTAACTTGTAGGCTCATTAAAAATCCAAGATTTCAAGGGGCTGTGGAGATGCTCCTCAGGCCTTGGATTATAACAGCTTCTCTCTCATGCATGTGTTAATGAATGACATTGTCAAATGAGACTTAGAGAATACGAGCAGTTAGCATAGATCTCAGAGGGCTGGTGTGAAAGGCAGAGGAATTCACGCTATGGTGTCCTTGGCCCCAGTGTCAAAATGGAAAGGCTTGGACAATAGTGCATGCATCTTGTAAGCAAGTACCTGGCTACCCAGCCACTGCTGCTGGAAGGATTGTGCCTTAACAATCACGAGACCCTCCCTGAGTAGTGAGAACAACTAAAGAGAGACAGAATCTAGCTGACAAGCAGGGCAAAATTCCCGTTAATGAATCAATAACTTACTTAGGAGAGTTTTATAATAGATTTGTGAAAAGATGGTGACTAAATACTGAAGAGAAGTTAATGTACCAGAGGCAGTGAACAAGTAGCCAGGAAATGGTCTGATGCAGGTGGCTGTTACATTTCTAAGAAATCAGTGTGAATGGGCACCCATCTTCCAAGCCTATATGTGAATTTACACAGTATGGATAACAAACAGGAGGAATTAGAGGTCTATGTGTGTTCAGAGCTTTCATCCCTCTGGGATCACAGAGAAATAGTAGGGTAGACTGCTAACAAGTATGATGAAACAGATATATTCAAGCTTTTTAAAAAGCTCGGACAGGGAAGATGAGGAGTTATTACACTCCGTGCAAAGGTACAGCTTCAATGTATTTTCCCTTTCCAAAGGGTGTTAGTGCCATTGAGAACTTAGAGATCAGGATCAGAGGAGAGACCAACAAGAATGATATGGCTCTAGGTGTCTGCTGGAGATTGAGCAAGAAGACAAAGTGAAAGTGTCCTTGAGGAAACTGAAAGTGTCACAGTCAGTGGTGGTGCTCTGCTGTTCTTGCTACTCACAAATAAAGAACTAATTGGGATGGAAAGTTCAAGGGCAAACTTGGCTGCAGTGAGCACAAGATTTTGAAGTTTAAAATCCTGAGAGAAATTAGTAAAATAAATAGAATTACAGCCTGGGACTTCCAGAGAGGAGATTTCACTTTATTGAAGGATCTGCTTGTTAGGATCCTATGGAAAACTACCTTGAAGGGCAAAGGAGCCCAGGAAAGTTGTTTGATCTTCAAGGACAAATGTTTCAAAACACAAGGATGCTCCATTCCAATATGCAAAAAGTTGAATACGTGCCAAAAAGGGCAGCATGGTTGCACAGGGACCTCCTAACTGAGCTTAAACATCAAAAGGAAATACGTAGAAGGCAGAAGCAGGGATAAGCTACCTAGGAAGAATATAGTGACATTGCCTGAGATAGCAGGGAAAGAGCTAGGAAAGCCAAAGTTCAACTGGAGCTGAAAGTACTAAGGAAAGTGAAGGGGCTTCTGTAAATACATTGACAGGAAAAGGAAGGACAGGGAAAACAAGGATCTGCTGCTGAACAGGCAGGGGAGCTAGTGACAGGACAAGAAGGCGGCTAAGGTACTCAGTATCTTTTCGCAATATTTACTGGTAAGGTTTGCTCTCTGGTCACAAAGCCTAAAGACAGAGCCTGTGGAGTGAAACTTCGCCTGCAGTAGAGGAAGACCAAGTTAGTGATTATTTAAAGAAATTTGACATACAGAAATCCATAGCATAGGAGTGTCTGCATGGCCCACTCATGGCATATGACCTGGAGAACAATCATTAATAAGAACATTAGTGTAAATAGTATGTCTGTAGATTGAAGACATCACAAAAATATCTGGAGGGTGTTTACCCAAAACCAATCATGTTAAAGAGCGAGATGACCATTGGCTGGATTCAACAGTAACAGCCTGGAGAAAAGAAGATTAAAGCAGAGAATTAAAGGCTTCTAAAATGACATGAAATAAAATCAGCACATTTTGCTGGAGGTTAACACAGAGAAATTACATTTCCTTTGCTTTATAATTTTTTACTGTAGCAGCAATTTCTTGATGAATGCAAAAATTAGATTCTGATCAAACCACTTGGGACAGTCTTTTAAATATATATTTCTTAAACATGTATTAATGTTTTACTATATATCCTTTCATCAGAATTTCTGTCAGATCTAGCAATCCAAACAAAGGGTTTTTTTTTTGCTCAAGCTATTAAGTGTTCAGACTAATGTAAAGAATTTTACAATTATTTTTAAGACATTTACAATGAGAGACATCATGGACAAGGTGTCACATGTCCTCTGAGTAAATCTGTTGTCATCAGATAGATCCCTTCAATGGAGAGAATGAAAAATCTATTTTGATGTTCTTCACATCTTATGACACCAAGAAGGATGCCATTTGGCATTGGTGGTTTAATGATGGAAATACTTGTTCACTTTCAGCTACTGTGTATAGATAAAATTCTGTAACTCATTCTTCTTAGACAGTAACACAGAACAGCTGTCAGATGGTAATGACTTTCAGTCACAACTAACACAGAATTAATTTAAACCAGAAACCTAATAGTAAAACCGTGTACTCCATTGTCAATCAGGGAGCTCATTAAACTAGACTAAGGTCATATAAAAAGACAGTGGCAGATTCAAGCACAGAGGCTTCTCTAAAAACTAGACTGCATTGGTTAGCATTGAAGAAGGGACCAGAACATCAGCATATAGCTTGATTTTAAATAGGAAAAAAAAGTCTAATTTTTACATCTCGGTGTCCTTGATTTGCTGAAGTTAGGAACAATATATTCATGTTTTCTTACTGAGTGATATAAACTACTTTTTTAGGAAACAAGACAAAAAATATTTTCTTGGCATAATTATGTGGGCCATAGGTACTCATCTTCTGAAAGAAAACAAAAAAAAAAAAAAAGAAATCAGGGTAGAAATAACCTCCCATCACTCTGAATAATATCTTCTATATTGAGAAATTAATAAAAGTCCTTTAAATGAGTATATTATATTATTACATTACATTATATTATATTATTTAAAAGCGTGGCCAGCAGGTCAAGGGAGGTGATTCTCCCCCTCTACTCTGCCCTGGTGAGACCCCACCTGGAGTACTGTGTCCAGTTCTGGAGCCCCCAACATAAGAAGGACATGGACCAGTCGTAGAAGGTCCAGAGGAGGGCCACGAAGATGATCAGAGGGCTGGAGCACCTCTCCTGTGAGGACAGGCTGAGGGAGTTGGGGCTGTTCAGCCTGGAGAAGAGAAGGCTCTGGGGAGACCTGATAGCGGTCTTCCAGTACCTCAAGGGGGCCTACAGGAAAGATGGGGAGAGACTCTTCAGTAGGGCCTGTTGTGACAGGACTAGGAGTAATGGCTTCAAAATAGAGGGAGACAGATTTAGATCAGGTATCAGGAAGAAAAAAAAAATTTACACTGAGGGTTGTAGAACACTGGAACAGGTTGCCCAGAGAGGTGGTGGATGCCCCATCCCTGGAAATGTTCAAGGCCAGGTTGGATGAGGCTCTGAGCAACCTGATCTAGTCGGGGATGTCCCTGCTCCTTGCAGGGCAGTTGGACTAGATGACCTTTGAAGGTTCCTTCCAACCCTAACTATTCTATGATTCTATACCTTTATAACTAACTGGGAATTCTAATTGTTTAAGAGGTCTGGCTGTTAATCCTAAATCTATAAACTAATTCGTCCCTTGTGACCTATTGTGAAGATTATTAAACACATTAGTACACTGTCAGGACTTTTCATAGTTTCTATTGTTCTGTGGTGTATAATATGTCTGTTAAAAGTGTGATAGTGTATTTGATAGCAACAAAATCTTGGGCTATTATGCTTTATTATTACATGCTCAATTTCTAGAGCTCATTTTCTTCCCTTTTTACTATTTTCTTTTTTCTCCTTTCACCCTTTATTAGAGACAAAATTCACAGTACAATGGATTTAGAAGTAGGAAGACATCTTTGTACTTTGAAGATACTCAATCTTTAGATATTATTGTATGTAATAATATATGTACCATTATATGTAAAAAGGCAGTCCAGAGTTAAAGTAATCCAAATATGCTAAGGTAAGAAACAATTATTAGAAAGAAATTAGATTTTTAACTGCCTGTCTTGTCAGAAAATTATGATTGAGTAGAACGGAAAACATTTTGTTGGAAGTTTTAAAACAACATAATTTTTTAAGGCTAGAGCATGACATGTAGACATACAGACAAGTATGACACATCAAATATCTCAGCCTTGCAGACAGTCTTTTACAGAGGTGGAAAACATGTTTGAATGATCATTAAGACTGGAACCAGCTTATATCTGTTAACATGTGAGTTAATATGTGTCTGCCTGCACTATTTTACTATTCTTTAGAAAATTTCTTAAATTAAATATGCAGGAGATTTCTTTTCATATTTTTCAGGCCTTTTCCTTGTGTTTTGAGAAAAAGCTCTAATTTTTGTTATATTTCTAACTCATTAGAGTATGGTATATACCATACGGTCCATATCTCACCTTGTCCTGTTTGGACTTTTTTTTTTTTCCCCCCATTTTCTTGATAAATATATTGAATGGAAATTGAAACTTCTTTGTAATGAAGCCTGAAAAATAAGATCTACTTGTTCTGGAGCATATGATCTTCCTGAATCATGTGATTATTTGCTATTTATACTACTCCTTCCTCCTCTTCCTTCCTCTTCCCGTTCCCTACCTGTGCCTACCCTCACATCTTTTCTGATGATACACTGCTTGACAATCTGTAAGACTATATGAGACAAGTCTTGTTTACTTTAAAAGTATTAAGATGCAATGTGCAATGTGAAATTGGCATTCTTGGAACACGAGTCATTCTCTGTAAGAGGTTCCATATACCACCATGACATATGTGATTAAAAACACCTTTGTGTCAGTGTGATTTAATCCTTCTCAGAAATACAGCACTTTTATCTCTGTCATGCTGGTGGTGATATAAAGCAGATAAAGTGACAGTTAGGAGTGAGTCATGAGTTGATTTTTAGTTCTTTTTAAGCAATTTCAACATTTAGTACTAAACATCTCTAAAACACTACCAGAAACCCTTATTGTACAGAGACATTTTAAAATATTGTTCCCCCTCTCTAAATAAGTACATGTCATAGTTCAGCCCCAATCGGGACCAGACTACGCAGTCTCTCTCTCACTCCCCACCCCCCCCCTCCGAGAGAACAGGTGGAGATTTGACAAACAAAAGAAAACCAGGAAAAAAACCAAACACGTGGGTTGAGATTGAACAAAAAGTAAATTTAACAGTAATGACAGAAGAAAACAAAACAGTGATGGAATACAAATACAGTATAATAGCTTACAACAAATCTCCACACCTAGCTTCTTCCAAGTAGCAACGAGACTTCTTTTAGCACCCTCCTCACTTATATACTGAGCATGATGTCAGATGGGATGGAATAGCCTTTTGGCTAATTTGGGTAAATTAACCCCAGCTGTTAGCTAATTAGTTAACTATCCCAGCCATAGGGGCTACCAGCTTCAGTTCTCCACCCAGCTCAGGTAAATATTAACTCTATCCTAGCCAGAACCAGGACAGTACAGCATGATTTCTTACATTTAATTAACCTGACTTTCCCCATGTTGCTTTGTTGCACATACAGTAACAAAATTGAGATTCCAGAAAAATAAATTACTGTAACAAACAAGCTAGTTCAACAGATAGCCACTGACTGGATTAATTACTCTTTCTAAAAATATGTGAGCAACTAGTGTACAATTGCCCTCCTATGGCCTCTACATAATTAAGCAATTTATTTGAGAACCCTTGCGAGGTGAGAAATATTAAGAGAAACAATAAAATCCTCTCAAACGCACATTGCGGATCTTCATGCAGATCTTACTTGACTATCCTACCTGTTGAGTTGCATTAGGGAAGGCACTTGCTGTTCAACTTCTTCAGGCAGAATTGCAATTTATGTCATAGAAAGATTAAATGTTAATGTTGATAAGAACATGTTGAGGGAGGTGATTCTCCCCCTCTACTCCACTCTCATGAGACTCCACCTGGAGTACTGTGTCCAGCTCTGGAGCCCCCAACAGAAGAAGGATGTGGACCTGTTAGAGCGAGTCAAAAGGAGTGCCACAAATGATCAGGGAGCTGGAGCATCTCTGCTGTGAGGACAGGCTGAGAGAGTTGAGGCTGTTCAGTCTGGAGAAGAGAAGGCTCTGGGGAGACCTTATTGAAGCCTTTCAGTACTGAAAGGGGGCCTGTAAGAAGTATGGGGAACAAACTTTTTAGCAGGACCTGTTGCAATAAGACAGAGGGTAACAGTGTCAAAATAGAAAGAAACAGATTCAGACTTGATATAAGGAAAAGATTGTTTACACTGAGGGTAGTGGAACACTGGCACAAGTAGCCCAGAGAGATGGTGGATGCCCCATCCCTGGGAACATTCAAGGCCAGGTGGGATGAGGCTCTGAGCAACCTAATCTATTCAGGGATGTCCCTGCTCCTTGCAAGGGGGTTGGACTAGATGACCTTTGAAGGTCCCTTCCAACCCAAACTATTGTATATATGCATACAGGCATAGATATACATCTATATCTCTATGCACATATACATATCTATATAAAGTTATAAAGAATGGACATTGGATCTGAAGTTTTTTCTATATGTCTGAAGAGAAAAAAAAAAACCAACTTGCCTAAAGCTGAAGTCCTAAACTCATTTGCTTTAGTGATTTCTTCAACAGAGTTAAGATAGGATTGTTTAATTTTGATTACGGGGTATGATCTTTGAATTCAGGTAATATATGGCAATCAAGTTTACTCCTTTGGAGAATGGGCAAGAAAGATGTCCCCAAAAAGAAAACACAAGAATAAAAATCTGATTCTTATTTTTTTAAAAAATAAATTTTGTGGAAAACATTTTGGTGGGTGGTGATCCATGGATAAAAGCCAAATTCCCACTGCCACAGCAGTAAAACTTCCTCAGACTAGATGCTTATACTGATTGATTATTTTACATATGACTGCATGCAATTGCTGCTGTAAGAATTTCTGTCCAGTATAATTTGACTGTGAAAATTTCATAGATAATTATGTTTTAAAATGTACAGGCATATCACATTTTGTATGAAATGTCTGTGAAATTTCTTAGAGAATACACACTGAGAGTGCACAGCAAGCTAAAGTCTGGAATGTTGACATAAAACATCTCTTTTGAATTAAACTGATCTAGTCCTTTCCTGAAAATATAGTAATATAGACTTCATTATTCTGGGACATGAAATGAAGGACCTAAAAAAAAAAACCATAAAAGACATCCACAAGGAAAGAGTTCTAGTGAAAGAATGAAAGAGCGATTCCCTTCTATTTTTTTTTTTTTTTTTTTAAGATCAGTAATTCCAACGTGCAGAGGAAAATGAAAGAAAATATCTTTTTGCCTATTTTCTGGTTTACACATGAAACGGCTTGCTACACTTAATTCAGAGAAGGAAACTGTTTGGAGTAAAAAGAAATAAAAGATATAATCTTGGTACTTTTTAGATGTCTAGTATTGTATTTTAGATATATAATTTTCTACTAGAGAATGTGCTATGTTTAACAATTAACAAAAATATATGTTACATAAGAGGTATCATAAGTTAAATTTTATTTGGCACAACTTCCATTAGTAGGGCTGTGATTGTACAACTCTCTCCATATTAATTTAATTCACTATTGATGTTAGCAGCATTATACATGACAATAACATTAACGTAACTCAACCTCTGTAAGATGGAAGACTAAGAAAAACTTAATTCAGAGGGAATACTAGAAGAGGTCGCTATAAATATCACTTGTTCTTTTGCTACTACTCTTCATAGAAGCTGTAAGAAAACAAATGACATTTTATTTACAATATCAAAATCTGCAGATATATAAGCAGCATCATTGTTCCATTTTCTGCTGCTGCAGCAAGTGTAGCCATATATTCTCCACCAGTACCTCATTATTTCTCATTTTTGAAGGAAAAAAAATGTATATTATACTATAATTCAGTCCTTAGCAGAGATGACTAACTCAAGATCCTGAGCAAGACTCAGGTGTTGTTCATAAATTGGATATGGGGATGCTGTTGCTTTGGATTAGGAAGTAAATAATTTATAACAAATAATTTGAGACATGCTGACAGCCAATTTAAATATTGTTGGATTTGTTTTTCTAAAGTAATCATAAATCATATTTATGTCCTTTAGATGGTTAGGAAGTGATTGATTGAAATTTTTCAATATTTGGACTTGGAATTCTGTTGGTTACTTTTTATTAAATAGATTAGCAACATAGTACTTCTGAATTCTCACAGAATGGTCCAAAGAGTTTGGAAACAAAAGTGGAGGAAGGCAGTGCTGGGGCTGGGAAGGGTTTAAAATAGTTGAGGAAAACTTTGCAGTTCCGAGAACTCAGAAAAAGGCCCAGGTAAAAAGTGTTATGCTTTTCTATTGCTACCCTTTCCTCATTAAAATCTCCCTTGATGATTCTCTGCTCCTGTGATACAGAGAAAATGAGATTTTCATATTTATGAAATATAAAGCCTGAGTGCTTTAGTTCATATTGTCTTTTCTGCATGTACTGCTTAGTTGGCAAGATCTTTGGGAAATGTGTTCTTTGTGTGTTTTGTACGGTAATGCATGTTATTGATCATGATCAGAGATAGAATCAATATATTTGATATACACAGTATAATAGTCAAGATTTCCTTCAAATTAGAATCACACTATATAAAGTTAAAGGTACTAGAGGACTTCAGCTTGCTCAAGTACTGCAGCTTCTAGTTTTTAACTGCTTGCCAGTGTAGTTAATGGCTGAGAATTAATGACAACATGCCGTGGAGATAGGTAGGTATCTAGAATAAGATTTCACTGGCTGCCTCAGTCAGAGTAGAAAATGAAAAGGAGCAAATAGGGCATATGTTCCACCCGTTTTCATCCCCAAGTGCCTAAATCTAGGCCAGCTGAAGATTTCTGCCTCCACTCAGCTATGAGACATCTCATAGAATCATAGAATCATAAAATGGTTAGGGTTGGAAGGGACCTTCAAAGGTCATCCAGTCCAACCCCCCTGCAAGGAGCAGGGACATCCCTGACTAGATCAGGTTGCTCAGAGCCTCATCCAGCCTGGCCTTGAACGTTTCCAGAGATGGGGCCTCCACCACCTCTCTGGGCAACCTGTTCCAGTTTTACAATAACTGGCATTGTAAAAAATTTTTTCCTAATTTCTAATCTAAATCTACCCCCCTCTATTTTAAAACCATTACCTCTCATCCTATCGCAACAGGCCCTACTAAACAGCCTTTCCCCATCTTTCCTGTAGGCCCCCTTGAGATACTGGAAGACTGCAATCAGGTCTCCCTGGAGCCTCCTCTTCTCCAGGCTGAACAGCCCCAACTCTCTCAGCCTGTCCTCATAAGAGAGGTGCTCCAGCCCTTTTATCATCTTCGTGGCCCTCCTCTGGACCTTCTCCAACTGGTCCATGTCCTTCTTGTGCTGGGGGCTCCAGAACTGGACACAGTACTCCAGATGGGGTCTCACCAGGGCAGAGTAGAGGGGGAGAATCACCTCCCTCGACCTGCTGGCCACGCTTCTCTTGATGCAGCCCAGGATGCGGTTGGCCTTCTGGGCTGCAAGGGCACATTGCCTGCTCATGTTAAGCTTCTCATCCACCAGCACTCCCAAGTCCTTCTCCTCAGGGCTGCTCTCAATCCATTCCGCGCCCAGCCTGTATTTGTGCCTGGGATTGCTACAACCCAGGTGCAGGACCTTGCACTTGGCCTGGTTGAACTTCATGAGGTTGGCACGGGCCCACCTCTCCAGCCTGTCAAGGTCCCTCTGGATGGCATCCCTCCCTCCCAGCGTGTTGACGGCACCACAGAACTTGGTGTCGTCGGTGAACTTGCTGAGGGTGCACTCTATCCCACTGTCCATGTCACCAACAAAGATGTTGAACAGGGCCGGGCCCAGCACGGACCCCTGAGGGACGCCACTCGTGACCGGTCCCCACATGGACATTGAGCCGTTGACCACCACTATCTGAGTGCGGCCATCCAGCCAACTCCTTATCCACCGAGTGGTCCGTCCATCAAACCCATGTCTCTCTAGTTTAGAGAGAAGGATGTCATGTGGGACAGCGTCAAAAGCTTTGCACAAGTCCAGGTAGATGATGTCAGTTGCTCGTGCCTTGTCCAGCGATGCCGTCACCCCGTCATAGAAGGCCACCAAATTGGTCAGGCATGATCTGCCCTTGGTGAAGCCATGTTGGCTGTCACCAACCACCTCCTTGCTCTCCATGTGCCTTAGCATGGTTTCCAAGAGAATCTGCTCCATGACCTTGCCAGGCACAGAGGTGAGGCTGACCGGCCTGTAGTTACCTGGGTCTTCCTTATTCCCCTTTTTAAAAACTGGGGTTATGTTCCCTCTCTTCCAGTCATCGGGGACCTCACCAGACCACCACGACTTCTCAAATACGATAGCCAGTGGCTTGGCAATTTCATCCGCCAGTTCCCTCAGGACCCGCAGATGGATCTCATCAGGTCCCATGGACTTGTGCACCTTCAGGTTCCTCAGATGATCCAGAACCTGCTCTTCGAGTACAATGGGCAGTTCTTCATTCTCGCAGTCCCTGCTTGCACCTTCTACAGCTTGGGCGGTGGGACAGGAACTCTTGTCGGTGAAGACTGAGGCAAAAAAGTCATTGAGAACCTCAGCCTTCTCCATGTCCTGGGTAACCAGGACACCAGTTCCCTTCTGGAGGGGGCCTACATTTTCCCTGGACTTTCTTTTGTCCCCTACGTACCTATAAAAGCTCTTCCTGTTACATTTTATATCCCTGGCCAGATTCAGTTCTGCCAGGCCTTTGGCCTTCCTTACCTTATCCCTGGCCACTCGCGCAGCCTCTTTGTAGTCCTCCCAGGCTACCTGTCCCCACTTCCACCCTCTATAGGCTTCCTTTTTCACTTTCAGTTGGTCCAGGAGCTCCTTGCTCATCCACGCCGGCCTCCTGGCCTTTTTGCCTGACTTGTTTTTCATCGGGATGCACCTCTGCTGAGCTTGGAGGAGGTGCTCCTTGAATATAGACCAACTTTCCTGGGCCCCTCTTCCCTCCAGGGCCGCCTCCCATGGCACTTGGC
The DNA here is from genome assembly GCF_036417535.1 of Chlamydotis macqueenii. Taxonomy (NCBI): domain Eukaryota; kingdom Metazoa; phylum Chordata; class Aves; order Otidiformes; family Otididae; genus Chlamydotis; species Chlamydotis macqueenii. The sequence continues at coordinate 29,973,220 of NC_141558.1, forward strand.
CCATCAGGTCCCTGAAGAGGCCAAAGTCCGCCTTCCTGAAGTCTAGGGCAGAGAGCTTGCCATGTATTTTCCTTGCTGCCCCGTGGATCTTGAACTCCACCATGTCATGGTCGCTGCAGCCAAGGCTGTCCTTTAGTTTCACATCCCCCACCAGTCCCTCCCTGTTGGTGAGCACAAGGTAGAGCATGGCACCCCTCCTTGTCGGCACCTCTATCGCCTGCAGGAGGAAGTTGTCGTCCACGCATTCCAGGAACCTCCTGGACTGCCTGTGCCCTGCCGTGTTGTCCCTCCAACAGATGTCAGGGTGGTTGAAGTCCCCCATGAGGACCAGGGCCTGTGACTGTCAGGCTGCTCCTGTCTGCCTATAGAGCACTTCATCTGCTCTGTCCTCCCAGCCAGGCGGCCTGTAACAGACCCCTACCATGACGTCCCCTGTCTGTCCCCATCCTCTAATCTTGACCCATAAGCTCTCTGTCAGCTCCTCCTCCATCCCCAGGCGGAGCTCCACACACTCCAGCCGGTTGCTGATGTAGAGAGCGACACCCCCTCCTCGACTCCCCTTCCTGTCTTTTCTAAAAAGCCTATACCCCTCCATGTTGACACTCCAGTCGTATGTGTCATCCCACCACGTCTCCGTGATGTCAATGAGGTCGTAGCCCTGCTCGTGTGCAAGCATCTCCAGCTCTTCCTGTTTATTCCCCATGCTACGTGCATTGGTATAGAGACACTTAAGCTGGGCCCCCGACAAAGCCGACTTGCTGGCTGGAGCTACAGGGGTGCTATTGCACCGCAGTTTAGGTTTATTTGCACTTATCTGTGATCCCTCCTCAGCTTCTGGACCCTCGGTGCTGGCACTGGCACCATGCTGACAGCAGTGGGCTGAACTGTGCTCCCCCTCCCCCAGCAACACTAGTTTAAAGCCCTCCGGACGAGCCTGGCAAGCCTTTGTCCAAGCACACTCTTCCCCCTCTTGGTTAGGTGCACTCCGTCCGCCCCTAGCAGCCCGGGCTTTTCAAAGCACGCCCCGTGATCTAGATACCCAAAGCCCTGGCTGTAGCACCACTCCCTGAGCCAAGAGTTAACCTGCCAGATACATCTGGCCCTTTCAGGTCCCTGTCCTTTGACCGGGAGGATTGACGAGAAGACCACCTGCACCCCTGAGCCTTTGACTGTTGAACCCAGAGCCCTGAAATCCCTTTTGATGTTTCTTCGACTGCTGCCAGCTGTGTTGCTGGCCCCCACATGAAACACCAGCAGTGGATAATAGTTTGTGGGCCATATGAGGCTAGGTAGTCTCTCGGTGACGTCCCTGATACAAGCCCCCGGGAGACAGCACACCTCCCGAGAGAGCGCATCGGGGTGGCAGATGGGTGCCTCCATACCCCTCAGGAGGGAGTCACCCACTACTACCACTCGTCTCTTTTTCTTGGTAGCGCTTGTTATGACACGAGCCGGGCACGCTACCTCGCACGGCTCCCGTGCCTCCCCCGAGGTGCTGGGTTTTACTTCTTCAGTCTGCAGAGCAGCAAAGCAGTTCTGCAGGGGCACCTCGGGGTTCTGGGGAAGCTGCTTCTTCTTCCTGCTGTCCCTTGCCCTTGCAGCTTTCCATTCAGTGGCATCTTGTGCCTGCTTGCTTATGTCGTGTGTCACTGCGGGGGGGGTTGATTGGTTGACTGGGTGCTGCGGTTCCGGTGCAGCCTGTTCCTGGAACCAAGTATCCAGCTCCCTCTCAGCCTCCCTGATGTCCCACAGCCTCCTGACCGCCTCCTGCAGCTCAGGCACCTGCCGCAGGAGCTTCTCCACCTGGGCACACCTTCTGCAGTCAGGGCTGCCCCCTGCCCCTGCCCCAGGAGTAGGGTCCAGGCACTGCCTGCAGCCCGAGCTCTGCACCGCAGCCTCCCCCCCTCGGCTGCTCCGTCTGCACGGAGGCATCGACCGCCGCAGGGGGTGCCGGTGCAGACCTCCCGGCCGGAGGTGCAGCCTTTGTTCTCAGGCGGGTGTTGGCCATGTCGCCCTGAGAGGCGTGAATCACCAAGTGCCCCGGGGCAGCGCCCTCACTGACGCGCCCCTCCTGCGCGAACAGGATAGGCAAACTGCCGCGCCACGCCCTGTTCGCCGCGCTCCGGGTGGCTGGCGCTCCCTAGGCCCTGCTTTATACGGGGAGAGGGTCCGGACCGCCGGTGCCCCCTGGCTCCGCCCACGTCTCGTCAGCCACTCTCGCGCGAGCTGCGGGCTCCTGGCGCCTCGCTCCGCTCCCCCCTGAGCTTCCCTGCCTCGGGAATCCCCTGGCTGCCCTGCGCTGTGCCGCACCGCTGCGAATCGTGCCGACTCCGAAGCTGTTGCCTCGGCAACTCGATCTCGACTATAAGTCAAATAAAAGGAGAACGTAAGCCCAGCTTTTTAATGTCTGGATAAGTTTTAATTGAAGAGATGTCCTGGTTTCCTCAGGGATGGAGTTAATTTTCCTCTCAGTAGCTGGTATGTTTTGGATTTCCTGTGTGAAGAACGTTGATAAGCACATTGGTGATACGAGTTGTTGTTGCTAATGAGACCAACAATGCTGTCCAACTTTCCAAGTCTTGATAATTTACAGATGCAGGAAGCTGGGAGAAAGACAGACAGAATAATTGATCCAGACTGGCCAAAGAGAGTATTCCATGCCATAAACGTCATGCTCAGTATATAAGTCAGGGCAGGCCACGGTGGGTTTCAGCCTTCCTGGCATCCATCTTTGCTCCTCGTTTTGCTGTCATCGTTCCCTCTACCTTGCTGGCTCCCTTTTGCTCCTTTGCTTGCTGCTCGGTTTTGTTTCCGTGATCGCTGCTCGGGACGGGCTGTATCGGTCATTGGGACATCGGGTGGTGAGAAAAGATACATTGTACATTTTTTATATTTTAATATCCTTATATTCTGTTATTATTGTAGTTTTCCCTTGTTATTTTAGTAAACCGTCTTCATTTCAACCCACGAGTTTTCCTTTCTTCCCAATTCTCTCCCCCATTCCCGCTGGGGAGGGAGAGAGTGGGCGAGAAACTGTGGTGATTCAGGCTAAACCAAGAGTCTTTTTGGCACCTGACACATGGGGCTTGAAGGGTTGAGGTAATGACAAATCTGACTAGAGTGTGTTAAAGTTGTTACAAGTGCTCATTATTTTTATTTAAGAGTCCCAGGTCACAATGTTGTACTACGTGTTCGCATGGTTGTGTCATGTGAATCCTAAGTTGCATCACGTATTTCCTTTGGTGCTGTTTATCACTTCTCGGAAATGGATGAGAATTCTCATTTTGTTGTACTGGGCACTACTGGCTTATAATATGATAACATCACTGGTCATGAAATCAGTCTGGTCCTTGTTTTCAACATTGCTGGCAACTCCGTACTTCGGATGCCATTTTGCAAGAATTATTAATAATTGCCCAGTTACTTGCTGTGTTGTATAGGTGAACAATGTAGAAAGCTGTCCAGTCTTATAGTATAGTGGAATTTATCAATTAAAAGGAACTAATAAATGTAGAGTATAATGAAGATAATCCAAAATCTGGCTAAAAAAATATAATTAATTGTGATTGATGTAGTGGAAAACCAAAATATAATAGTGGCAAGGAAGGAAGTTGTAAGGCCAAAATGATAGGCCTTCATTTTTTAATTCATATAGATGCATCAGGATAGTGTTTGTTAGAAATGAAGATCTCATTTAGAATTAAAAATGCATTCCCTTTTGTTTTCAGAAGCATATGAGTGAAACATGTATGGTGGCTTGCAAATAGATGACTCGGACTATTTGAAATGCTGCCTAGAACAACGATTGCTTTCTGTTCTACCAGTGAAATGTTTATTGCATTCAGATGAAGTTTCTACACATAAACATCTGTGATCCAGAAAAATAAAAAATAAACAGAATGCTTGCAAGAAATATAAAGATCGAAATGAAGGGCAGCACATCAAAGTGCTTCATCTACATATCTTACATAAATATCTACATATTTTCCATAAAATAACAGATAGCCAGTCTATACTGCGTATAAAGAAGAAATATCCAAAGGAGAAGAAGAAAATAAGAGGTAAAAAAAGTATTTAAAAAATAATTATACATGCTATATACTGTAATTCTAGGCCATTATACATTTTCTCAACTAAAAATGTTACTTCAAAGCTAAATGGATAGAAGGACTTAAACATACATGACACCAAAATCGTCATAATTGCTTACAGATACAGCTACTTTCTAGCTTCTCCCTTGTAGTTGCTTTAGCCATGTAAGTTTCTGATAGTGCTCAATGTCAGTTTGCAGATTTAATGAGAGGATTCCAGTCCCACAGGTAGTGCCATGTCATAGAATCACAGAATCTTTAAGGTTGGATAAGACCTCCAAGATCATCAAGTCCAACTATCAACCTAACATCACTACTTCCACTAAACCATGTCCTGAAGTGCAACATCTCTAAGGTTTTTTTTTAACACAACAGTGGCCTTTTTAATAATTATTAAATGAATGAAAAGTATATAGCAGTGCCTTCCCCTTGTTCTGTTTTATAATGGAGACGGATCCAGCCTCACCCACCCCTGCACTATTAAACGCATTTGTTCAAGGTACCCATAGCAGGTATCAGATCTAGCATGTCTTCTAAGACCAGTCCTCAACAGAGCCTCATGCAAAGTCAGCCGAGGACATGGCCACATATTTGATGACATTTTTACGCATTTGACAAACACACAGCAAGTAACTGGGTTTTTTTTTTTGCATGTCGTATTTGCTTATCAAACATATCTTCCCATTAATACCTGCACAAAAAAAAAAAGGACATTTAAATACACAACTTTCTGTGACATCTACTTATAGTAGTCATAATCACTCGTTATTTACTCTAATAATAATGATTGTATTGCTTTTGGGTTATGTATTTCTAGTATCACCTTTTGTGCTGTAAAATACTACTTTTTTTTTTCATTTTGAATCTTCCTTTTGAATTTTGTGTGAAAACAAAACTTCCCATTATGCTTATGCATTAATGTATTATCTTCTTTTTAATCTCCACTGGTGCTGAGAGCAGGAGAAGAGTGCTTTAGGCAGAAGAGAGACAGGGATTAGGGTCACTTTTTTTTTTTTTTTCAGTAACAAGGCTTTAGATTAGTTTATATTTGGGCTCGAAGTGGTATTTCTTTATTCTACCTTTACTCATGGACTTCATATCACTTGCAGATGTATGTAGTAAAATAACTTGATTTTTTGTTTGTTTTTTTTTTTAAAGTCCCCTAGAAGTCTGTTGTTAGGATATGGAATATACTGTCTCCAAAGACAACAGAAAGAACCATAATTTTGTTCTGAAATAGCTGTTAAATCTTTCAGTTTTCAATTTTTTTTTTTCTGATTTACCTGTGAGTGTAGCTGATCAGAGATGCAGATGTGTTTTCTTATTTATCTGAGCAAAGTGTACTTAAGAGCTTCTGTTGAAGTCAACTGAAAAGTATGTTCTAATAACAAGTTGTGTGGTGCCGTCGACATGCCGGAAGGGAGGGATGCCATCCAGAGGGACCTTGACAGGCTGGAGAGGTGGGCCCGTGCCAACCTCATGAAGTTCAACCAGGCCAAGTGCAAGGTCCTGCACCTGGGTCATGGCAATCCCAGGCACAAATACAGGCTGGGCGGAGAATGGATTGAGAGCAGCCCTGAGGAGAAGGACTTGGGAGTGCTGGTGGATGAGAAGCTTAACATGAGCAGGCAATGCGCCCTTGCTGCCCAGAAGGCCAACCGCATCCTGGGCTGCATCAAGAGGAGCGTGGCCAGCAGGTCGAGGGAGGTGATTCTCCCCCTCTACTCTGCCCTGGTGAGACCCCACCTGGAGTACTGTGTCCAGTTCTGGAGCCCCCAGCACAAGAAGGACATGGACCAGTTGGAGAAGGTCCAGAGGAGGGCCACGAAGATGATAAAAGAGCTGGAGCACCTCTCCTGTGAGGACAGGCTGAGGGAGTTGGGGCTGTTCAGCCTGCAGAAGAGAAAGCTCCAGGGAGACCTGATAGCGGTCTTCCAGTACCTCAAGGGGGCCTTCAAGAAAGATGGGGAAAGGCGGTTTAGTAGGGACTGTTGCAATAGGACGAGGGGTAATGGTTTTAAAATGGAGGTAGATTTAGATTGGAAATTAGGAAAATTTTTTTTATGATGCCAGTTATAGAACACTGGAACAGGTTGCCCAGAGAGGTGGTGGAGGCCCCATCCCTGGAAGCGTTCAAGGCCAAGCTGGATGAGGCTCTGAGCAACCTGATCTAGTTGGGGATGTCCCTGCTCCTTGCAGGGGGATTGGACTAGATGACCTTTGAAGGTCCCTTCCAACCCTAACCATTCTATGATTCTATGAACAACTGCCCATAGATGCAAAGAACAAAGCTGAACATAAATTTATGTTCCAAATTAGAACTGATATCTTCAACTGGCATTAGAGTTTGATAAAGAGAGCATAAACCATGGCATTTCTCATATTTTTTCTGTTGTTTCATTTTTAAGAACCTTGGCCTTCTGGAGAGGATATTTGTCAGAAAGCAATTTCTACTTTTACTTTGGTTTGATTGTGAGGTATATCTTATTTCACCAACCTTTTCAAAGACAATATGATTAAAGCAGGCCCTAGCAGAAAGCGATTTTGTAAATTATTTTCAGAGTTAAATTCTGGTTCCACTAAAATTACTCTAAGCCTCAACAATATCCACAATAGGTATTAATTAGGTTATATTCAATTCAATAATGCCTTTTGTTATGTTCAACATAGGAAAAAATATGTTAAGTGGTATAATTTAAGATAATGTTTTTGTAAGTCAATTAAAAAAGTACACTGGATCTGAAGCTGGGAGTCTGTTTAACTTTTTACTTCATTAGTAGATTGATTGCATTTTTTCAAATTTATACTTAGCCTGTCACTCTCTTTCATGTACCAGAACCTGGAAATATTTACGTCATTCTCACTGGCTTTCTATATATTTTTTAATTTATTAATATCTTTTTTGATTCTTAAGGTACTCCCTGGATGTATTCAATTTGACAATGATGGACAGGATATGAAAAGTCATAAATAAAACAAATTTCTTCTCTTTGTGCTCTTTATACCATCTTCTGTTTTGAAAAATGTCAAAATTTGTTTTTCATGTCTTTTTTTTTCTGATACATTTGAGTAAGAAGATTGAGAATATCAGACAGTTCTGTCTAGTTTAATTCTTCTGCCAGTGAATGTTAGACAAAATGTTTCTTATGTCGTATACTATAGTTTTCAGAAGAGATTCTCACATCACCTCTCAACAGTTAGATGAATGCTTTAAAAACCAAGAGAAATGTCAAGAGAAATATTGACATCAATTTTACACAACTGTACGTAGTACATTGTTTGCTATAAGTATATTTTTGACAAAACCATAACCACAACGGATCATAGTGTAACATATCCTGTTATATATCCTACTGCTTAGAATTGCCTGTATTGTTGTATGCTGAAGAAGTTTCTCAGACTCCTTTTGCAGCCTTCTGACATTCCTTTTCATCATTATGCTGTTGATGTAACTATTTGATTAAGTGCCTTGAATTCTGAGTGAGCAGATGTTAGCTCTGTAGAAGTTATGTTATCTTCCTTGGTGGTTGGGCACAGAAGTTCTAAGGGGGGGCGGGGGGGGGGATTGTTCAATAAATAATTAATAACAAGCTTTCCTTGGTGGATGAGATACAGATCTTATTTAGTGATTTGGCCTCAGTGGTTGATCTATCTAACACCAGGGTTTTTTTTTTTATTTCAAACTCGTATTAGTTCTACATCAATTAGCATTTTAGTCCCCAATGGGGCACTACTGATTAATTAGTTATTGTTCATTAACTTCATCTTCTGGCCTTGACTCTGGCCACTCAGTCTAGTGCATACTGGTCAGCCTCTAGATCTGTGGCATGTTCTTTTGGTCTGAGTGAACCAGATACTGACCTTGTCCTCAATTCAATAACATACTTAAGTGCATGTCTACATCTAAGAAGGGGGACAATGTAATAAATTTAACTAAACTATTTCTTCCTGCTTAATGTTAGGCAGATACTTAAATACTATTTTGCAATTGGAGCTTTGGTTGGTTGTCTTGTTGGTGAAGCATCCTAGGAGGTTAAAATGCAGGAACACTGAAACTTGGACAATTTTTAAAATCCATCTTATCTATCTCAAACACCGAGTCATATCAGACACTTCTTTTGTACATAAGAATGTATAAAAATCTTTGTGATGGATGAATCACTTGTAGGAGATGGTTCTTTCTAAAAATTTCACATGTACTGTCTTCTGATGGCCTCAAAACAAAATGATTTCAAAACACTCTGGATATTCTCTGCATTTAAGAAAGAGCATTTTTAGAAATGTCTGTTGATGGTGTAACAGGTTTGGTAGGTTGACTAGGCACTGTACAACCATGAAAGGTTCTGTGATCACTTTTCAACCTTTGTCTTTCACAGATATGGCCAAGCTTTCTTGTAACGAAAGGTATGTATATATAGCACTGACAGTGCATTGCTTTGACTGTGCTCATGATCTTAAATATATTTTTATTCAAAGCTAATTAATCTTTTCTTTTGCTTCTTTAATGTTCTAACTCAAATTTTAAACCTTAGTCATGATCTGAGATAGAGAAGAAACAAAGTTTTGATCCCAGGCAGAGTAGGCCTCGTGAACTAACTAGGGCCCACCCAATCCAACAGTGGAAACATAATTGAGACATCTCAGTTAGGAATCAGAGTGATGCTGACTCCTTATATAAACAATGCATTTTTATAACAAAATGAAGAGGTACTCTGAAAGGGTGGCAGAATTTCAGGGCAACATGATTTCTGTATACATGTAATTTTCTCCATCCCGTTTGATTGTCAGAAATATCTCTTTTATATGCTTTTCTGTAAATAGCTACTACAGCATATCCATAGCTTTGGAGAGATAAATTATTGCCAAAGCCCAGAAAAGTGAAGCGAGGAAATCTATGTTTTAAGAAAGCAGTGTGTGAAAGTTTCCATAGGATTTATAAGCTCAGGAGAGCTGCTGATTCTGCAGGAATGGATAGTTTAAGGACACCAAGAGTCATCTGACCACATGACAACTGCACTGGTGACAGGTTGTGTAACTCAGGCTGCATCCAAGAGGTCAGGGACTGCAGAATGCAGATTAAGCTTGTAGGGTTATAAATATACATGATGAAACAGACCTCTGAGGGACTTTATAGACACCTATATAGAAAACACTGTTGTGCCAACAACTCTTTGTTCTTGAGTCTTCTGTTGGAAACGGACTCCAAACTGAGACCTGGACAAATAACTGTGTGTGAACGCATATGTGAATAAGTGTATGTGTTTGGTTTTTTTTAAAAAAAAAAACAACCAAAAACCCCTTCTGTTATTAGTAACAAAAGCTTGTTTCTACTGGCAATAACTTATTTTATAAAAGCTTTCCTAAGAAATATTGATTGTGATCTATTATCTACCCTCTGACTCAGAGAAGAGAAAATGTACAGAACAGAAGTTTTCCTAGCCTCAGCATTTTTCTGATCTTTATAGCCCCTTTTAAATTAGAAATTACCTTGCAGTGTTAGCGGAATCAAGAGAAAATGTGTAAGATTTTCTTAATTGAGATAGTGTTTAACACTGAGTATCTATGCTATCCATCTAAAAGTCTAACTTAGCTTGAGTATTCTCTAGTGAAATATAATTTATAAAAGAAATCAAATGAAACAATGCTTTTCAAATAAATTTTGATTGTGTTTATCAAAATATTTTTTTTTCATAATCAAGAACATTTGGCAATCAAGCCTAAAGAGAATAATTCCTGTACTTTTTTTTTTTTTTACCTGTGAAGTGAAAAATCCTGTAGGAAACAGAAAATAAGAAAGTAAATCTCAGTTTTATTATCCTATGAAAAATGTCCTAAACCCTTGAGTTACTGTTCTTTTGGAATTGCCTTCTCTGATTATTATGAAAAGTCTTGAATTACAGAAAGGGAATGGAAACCTCATCTAGACACAGTCCAATTCCTGTCTAAATTTGGATGAGTCCTTTGACTTAGTGACTTCGTGTAGAGATGTGTTTCAGAGCCCAATCCTATTGTTTTCTATCCTGAATCTTCTCCATTCTAGTTTCTTCATCTTACTTTTTGTTTGTATATTCTATATAGATTTTTGCTGCTAAAAATACAAACAAAAATACTCCCCACGTCTTTTATGCAATATTCATAAAGAAAGTAGCTGTTAAAACCCAAGAATCTTCTCAAATCTTAAACTTCATAGACAATATTTACTTGAAAGGATCTTTAGGGATAGTTAGAATACTCTATAAACAGATGGAATGTTGGTTTTGATACTGTTGGATTATTTTAAGTAATTAAACATCTCATACCTGAAAATTATAGGACGATAATTTAAATAATTTTCTTCTGCAGATATATGCTTTGATTTTCTCATTGTCAATATGGAATAAATTATATCAGGGACATCTACAGCATATAAAAAAAAATTAAATTTGAGGTGTGATAGAGCATTTGGCTTCACAGTTTAAGTTAATAATACTGTACTACGTATAGTAGTTTTCCCTATTCCAGACAATGCAAATGTTGTAGGTCTTTTTCATGTTAATTTTTTTTTTTCTGTTAAATAATCATAGTTGAAAACTTGACCAGCAATTAAGACGTATGTGCATCTTTATGATTACTGTGAGGAAAGCCAAGAAACAGCACAATAAATAAAAATCATGTTGATTTAAATCAGTGACACTCAACCTTGGACTGCTACGAGTCACTCTGGCATATTTTATTGAGAAGCAGGTTTCTACAAACCTGATGGTCAGATTATCTAATACTATAAATTGTATTTTGGTGGGAATCATCATCTGAGAAAGAGCATAGTCTTGTAAAGCTTAGCATTGTGAACACTGCTAAGTTCTGAAATAGTTTTATATTGTTCTATGAGCAATAGAAGTGCTCATGATTACTTCCCGGAGAGCAACAAGAAACCCAGAAAAATCTGGATCTTAACCCACATGAGTTCTTGAGACCATATTGACTTAGAATCTCCTCAAAAGGTATCAAGGAAAAAACATTTCTGACCACTTAAACTCTGCTTAAGCCTTTTAGATAGAAAAAAAATATTCAGAAGAGGTATCCAAGATTCCTCTTCCATTATAAAACATTCATAGAATCTCCTAGCAGCTGCCATTGTGGTGCTAAAATAATAGGCTTAGCTTTTCTGGCTATAGTTGCTTTCTCCTTCATCAGGAAGCTTATGACATCACAATTATACATCAGTATATACCAATGCTGAAGCAAACAGTCAAGTATTAAGAATAATGAGAAGGAAGAAAAGGTGCTCCTGTAATGAATTAATAGCAGTGCAAGTGACAAACCACAGAATGACTTTCTGGTCATGCTTTCCCCTCACTCTGAAACTTAGATAGTTAGGTGGGTTCACGACCTGCTTCTGCTCCTGTCCCACTGCTACATCTGTTCTTTACCATAAGGTGAGAGCCAATAAAGGAGATCCACTCCAGTGAACTGAATGTCAATAAATTCTTTGATTTCTAAAGGTTAACCTCATCCCTGTGTTTATGAAATTTCCTTTAGAATGTTTCTTATCAGCTGCAATTTCTGCACCTTCTTGTGCCTGAGAAAATATTTTTTCTTGGATCATGGGTATTCTTGGAGAAAACATAAACATTTAAAAGTGAATAAACCAAAAATACCATAACAGCTGCAGCTTAAGTTAAAGCTATTTTATTTTCATATTTTCTTGGTTTTGGAACATATGGTTAAGACACTGAGCAATCCATGCTTCGTTTTCTTGCTCTTCATCAGAATATTGTTTGTATAAGCTGAGTATGTTTCACACTTTAGGAAGAGAATTTTAACATTTTGAATCTTAGCCTGTTAACAGGTTATGAAATAATACAGTTTCTGCACTTCCAATTATTTCTTATACATTAGGTGAATTTTCTTTTCTTAAACTATGCATATTACAGTGCTATTAATGCCTTAGGAAATACACATGCCTATGAATATTGTAAAGTAGCCCCTGGAAGTAATATTTTTATGTCCTCACATCATAGAATCAGTTTGTTAATTATTTCTCAAAATTGCTATTAAGCCAATAATCTCTAGCTGATCCAAACACCTTTGTAAAATAGCTAATAAAAAAAAAAAATCAAGCTGCCCGATAGAACCAAGTGTTTTTATCTTTGCTCTTACAAACATTGGCTATGTATTGCTTTGTCATTTGGATTTTAAACTATAGTTATTACTTCCTTTGCAGACTGCTGCCTCTATGCAGATCTAGATACGTGAAATAGGCATGTGTGAAGGACTCAGACACACAAAAATATGTAGCTATAGAAACTGAACTGGTGTTGGAGTAAGTCACTGAAGTGCAAAACACAAGATTTCAAATTCCCATTTTTTAAGAATTATTTTTTGTCTTTAATTATGAAGGTACTTAAAGTAGGATTAATCCCACAATGCAAATATATCTTAAATAAGACATTTGACATACTCTTCCTAAGTTTCTTTTATAGTCAACTGAAAAAAAAGTAGATGCTTCTGTGTTGAGTATTACATGAACTATATTAGATGTGTACCTGTGGATGCGATGAATAGTGCTTTAAATCTCTTTATTTCCTTCTACTGAATATAAAAGGAATCTATATAAAAGTCAGATTAATTCAACTGTATAAATCTTCACAGTAGATTTCTGAAGTCAATGGGATAAATACTGCTTTTGGTTTCTTTTTTTTTACATTAGAGATGGTTAAAAGTCCATTTCTGGAAACAACAAGTGTGTCTTGGTTAACACAAAGCTGAAAAGCTCTTGCTCATAGAAAGACTTGTTTCACATTCATACTTTGGATATTTTTGGGCTTCACTTTTGCCATATCTTATGATCATGTTTTCAAGTTTAGATGCTACACACATTGCATCTTCTACATTTCTGCAAAATATAAATTTAGACCAAAAGGAAGTGATTCTTCCTTCTTTTTCCCAAATAGGGATATAGTGCTGATGAGATCTATTGTCTCGGAACAGGATTTATTTCCTTTGTCTTAAGGAAGTTCAAAATTCTGTCATTATAGACATAATCTTAATCACTGCATTATAGTGGAGAGCGACATAATGAAAATTCCAGCTGCTGTGCAAACAAAGAATTGAGATCTACCAGATAAGAAAGAAAACAAGGTATGATTTTATGTATAACCTTTAGAGTTAAGACGACCATTTATGAGGGTGGGCAGAAATATTTTATCATTTTATTCCTGAAGTTTATAATGTAAGATTCAACTGCAATGCTTGCAGCAAGAGCAAACACTCAAAACTCTTTCTTCCTAAGTGGATGTTTTAACCTCTAGTCATATTCAAGTGCTTCAGCCACATTCTCTCTCCTTCATGTCATTTTAATTTTTTTAAACTGGAAGAGTCATAATGGGTACATTGAGGATAACGGTGCCCCATTGTATTTTACAGCATGTAGGCTACAGTTCTTTTGAAAAAGATGGAAGAATTTGCATTAATGTCAAAAAAAGTCAGTGAATTTTTCCTCCCCTGTACTTGCCCCAGCCATGATAAACCTTGACTGCTGGAGGAAAGATAGTGTCTCATGCAGCCATCTAAGAAAAGAAAGATATTAATGCTTGGTCTTTGAATGTGAGTGATTATACCACAATTTCAGGGAATTATTCAAGACCATAAATCCCTAGAGAATGCAATCCTTTACAAACATCTTGGCTAAAGACGGCCCAGAAATCCACCCTTACTTTCAGTGTGCTAGTTACAGTTGGCAGTCATAAATACAATTATTTTGGTTCATAGACGTTTCTAAGCAAGTCTAAGCCTGATTTTCCACTGAACTTGCTAAATTTTTCACTCTGTCTATTGGGTGAAGTAGAAGAAGCCAAGTTTTTTGGCTCTGATATTTTGAATCAATACAAATTTTAAAACCAGTATTGGAAGGAAAATCAAATGTGTAGAGGACCTCAGTGAAACAAATCTGATAGGTCTGTGTTGACTATGTTTAGTTCTACATAAAACAGCATGGAGTGGCAGTGTTTCAGAACATTGCTATCATATAGATGGATACAGATAGAATAGACAAGCATAGATATTATCAGTATCAACATATCTTAGTCATGAAGGTTAAAGCAATGCTTTACTGAAGGTTGCACAGCTCTTGATATAAGAGGAAAGGGCTCAAGCAAAGACAAATTAAACCTGAAGCCACCTCATTTCTCTCATAGACTTTACAAACCATAACAATACACTTTAAAGAAAGCAGACAGATAAGGAAACTCCACATCTCCACATAAGAGAGTCTGAACATTTCACATGTGTGTAATGTACAGCTGTAGTCATTTTGTTTCTGACAGATGTAATATTCCTGAGGTCACAGAAGCTTCTCTGTAATTGCTAGTATGCTCTTTACAGAAAAAGTAAAATCCATCGCCTCAACTATTATGTGTACTCTGTGGTATACCTGTGACTTCAAATACTGTTTATTGAACTGACTGGATGTTTGTTCAGTAATTTAGTTTCACAGCCTAAGCTGGGTAAGCTAAAGGCATTTTCTAACACTTTCCTTTTTAACAAGCTGTATTTAAAATCGGAATCTTTTTTAGAAACAAATAATTACTTCATATAGGTGGCAAGTAGGAGAGAAGTATTTCTGCAGAACACAAACTTAAAACAAAATCTCTAATAAATAGTTTTCCTTCTTGCTGAGTTGTTCAAAGAGGTAGAGCTCAAAGACACCACAAATAAGCATCCACATTAAATGCTGTAAGATTCTTTACCTAAATCAGAAGAAGCGTGTGTCAATATCTATGTAAGCAGATAAGGGAGATGCCAAGAAAAAAAAAAGTTATATAAGTTAACAAAAATAATTTTTTAATGAATTATATTATTCTTCATTGTAAGTAAGTATTATTACTGTCACCTTTATGTCATCAAGCTAGCAGAAAATTCCTCCTTTTTTTTCTCAGTAAGCCAGTCAATGGAACTGTACATTAATTTAAAATAAATTGTTACTCTGAAATAAAATGGAATATAGAGTATATTGGCAGAATCAGGCTAAAATTCCTGTTATTGAATCCTTAGGTATTATGTAGACAAAGAAATGCAAAAAAAAAAAAAACAAACACTAAAATCAAAACCAAAACAATTTGTTTAGAGGAGATGTTTCTGTAAGTTCAAATATCCTGAAGAAATATACCAAAGATGCAACTCAGTTGTAGTGGTGGACAACACATGAGAAAGTAGACTTTGGACAACACATAAGAAAGTAGACTTTGCACAAAGGTGTTTATGTTGAGGACCTTGATATTTGTGAAATAAATCTAGTTCTTTCAACATTAATATGTGTGCTTCTATACTGCTGCTGATAGGAATTCCTCCTTGTTGTGGTTTTGTTTAGTGAGGGGAGGCCTATGGTGGCAGCTTCTGTAGGAAACTGCTAGAAGTTGCTCCCCTTTGTTCAGTGGACTCGGCCAGGCCTAGGGCAGATCTGCTGCTGGCCAAGGACGAGCCAACTGGTAGCAGAATGTCCCGTGATAACGCCTCTGCGATAACCTATTTAAGAAGGGGAAAACAGGAAAAAAAAAAAAAAAAAAAAAAGAGAAGATCTGAAGAAGCTGAGTTGGGGCAGAGGTGCAGAGGGGGAAGCACAGGCCTCATAGGCCTTACCCTCTGGCTTCTCGCCAGGCAGCCAACTGGGCCCAACTTTGCCTAGGCCGGCTGCAAGAAGTGGAGATGAGATGAGATGGATGATGTGAAGAGATCCTGAGAGGCGTCTGCCAGCCTGTTGTGAAAAACTTTTCTTGTGAGAGGAACGGCTGCAGACACCAAGGTCAGTGAAGAAGGAGGGGGAGGAGTAATGTGGCTGGCTCCTGGCCAAGATTCCCCTGTAGCCTGTGGTGACAACCATGGAGGTCCATGGATGAGCAGAGATCCACCTGGAGCCCGTGAAGGACCCCACATCAGGGGAGGTGGATGCCTGAAGGCAGCTGTGGCCCGTGGAGGGCCCGCTGGGACAGCCATTCTGGAGAGACTGCACCCCCTGGAAGAGACAATCCACACCAGAACAGTTTCAGGAAGAACTGTGGCATATGGGTGGGACCCCACAATAGAGCAGAGGCGGAATGTGAGGAGTTCTTCCCCTGATGATGAAGCAGCAGCATGAAACAACGAGTTTGCATGAACGAGCAGCATGAAACAACTGACTGCAACCCCCATTCCCTCTTCCCCCCTGTGCCCCTCGGGGGAGGGTGGGGGGGGTGGGGGGGCGGAGGTAGTAGAGATAATAAAGAAGGAGAGGTGGAGGGAGGTTATCTTGTTCTCTGTCTCATTATCCTGCTGTTTTTAGTAATAAATGAATAGTTTTCCCCAAGTCGAGTCTGTTTTGCTTGTAACAATAACTTCAAGGATTTTCTCCCTGTCCTTATCTCAAACCTCGAGCCGTTTTTTCTTATATTATCTCTCCCTATTCTCTCGGAGAGTGGGGGGAGTGAGAGAGAGACTGTGTAGTCTGGTCCTGATCGGGGCTGAACTACAACACTCCTATACATTTTGTAGATGACATCTAAAACATTTTAAGCACTGGAAAGCATGAGGCACCAAGGTCGCAGCTCAGCTGAAGTGTCTAATCGCTTTGAGCCAAATGAATGCACATGAGTTGTTGCACCTAAAGGCACTATTTTTGGCAATGTAAATATGTCCTCAGATAGTTTTTTTTCTTCCCATTAAGTTCAGATAAATTTCACTACATAGTGTCCAAGAATAACCTATCAACAGGTTCCAGTCAGTTGGTATTCTTTAATGATGTTGTGATTTATCTATTTCTAACTCCATGTACACCTAAATGAGAATGACCCATGGAGTCATTGCTCACTCTCATTGCTCACTTGTTTGCCTCTCTGATTCATGCATCTCTACTAGTCCATCGACAAAACAAGCTAGATAATGTGTGAAAGTGGATTTTACAATTTAAAGCTCACTGATAGAGAACTTGCAAACAAAAACATCTTTAATAAATTCATGCCCTAGGAAACAACTTGATTTATTCAAAATTGGAGATTGCCAGCATTGTTTATTTTATTGTTACTTTGAAGATATTTATCTTCTTTTTAAAAAATTTTATTTTATAGAGTACCTTAATCAATCCTTTCATATGGACAGATAAAAGGATCACTGCATTTTAATTATCAACTTCCTTATTCCAACAATTTTCAATTCACATTTGCAGGCTCAGGTCCTCATAGGATGCTTGAACCACGCTGACCTCTACTGGAAGGGCAATATAGCAGGACACAACCCAGTAAGTTTGTCAAGTGCATTGATGTCAACTTCCTAACAAGTGTGACTGAAGAACTGACAAGGAGACATACTCTGCTGGACCTGGATAAAAACAAGGAAAATCTGTTTGGGGATGTGAAGGTCAGGGCAGGCTTGGCTGCAGTAACCATTAGAGGGAAGAGTTTAGGATCCCGAGAGGAGTGAACAAAGCCAAATGCAGGACTGGACTTCAGGAGAGCAGAAAAAGGAAACATAAGCTTTGTTACGCGTTGTGGTTTTTTTGGAGAATACATATTCCAAATTACAGTCTAAATGTAAACACTCTCTGTCAAGAGACCCGAAAGAGGAACAATTTTAAATGAGACCCTGAGCAATGACAAGCCTCTAAACAAATTAAACACAAGATTGTTCATGCAGTAGCCCTTGGGCCAGTCTGTGCAGGGCAAGAAGTGAAAAATGGGCTCTACACCACAGCCGGGGAGAATGGCCCTACCTGGAACTTCTGGTGGAAAACATCAGGGGAGACTTGAGGTCAACCCAGGGCTTTAGAGTCAAGGATACAGATAATCTGAGGCCCATTATACTCCGATTGAAAAAGAGATATTGGCAGCGAATAAAGGAGTTCGAGCTGCTTCAGGAGTGGTTGGTACTGAAGCACAGCTCCTCTGGACACCTTGGTGATGGGCTGGACCATTCAACTGATGCTATGTGGAGTAAGCAGATTGCACTGATCATGCAGCAGGCTTGAATACAAAACCTCAGTCACCCAGGAATCTTAGAAGTAATCATGGATTGTCTGGAAGACAAAGATTTTGAATGCCACCAGAGGAGGAGGTGATGCATACTGAAGAGGCCTCACTGTATAATAATTTACCCAAAAAATGAGAAGCTATATGCTCTGTTCACTGATGGGTCCTGTCATATTGTAGGAAAACACTCAAGGCTGGAAAGCTGCTGTGTGGAGTCCTACACAATGGATCATAGAAACTACTGAAGGACAAGATGAATTGAGGCAATTTGCAGAAACTAAGGCCATCTAGCTAGCTTTAGACGTTGCTGACTGAGATAAGCGGCCAGTTCTCTGTCTTTGTACTGATTCATGGATGGTGACACATGCCCTATAGGAGCGGTTACAGCAATGGAAGCAGAGCAATTTGCAGCGTAGAGGCAAACCCATCTGGGCTGCCACATTGTGGCAAGATATTGCTGCCTGGGTAGAGAAGCTGGTTGTCAAAGTACATCACAGATGCCCATGTATCTAAGAGTCAAAATGCTGAAGAACATCAAAACAATCAACAAGTGGATCAGGCTGCTGATATTGAAATAGATTGGACTGGCAATATAAAGGTGAATTATTTATAGCTTGATGAGGCCATGACACCTCAAGTCATCAGGGAAGAGGTGCAACATATAGATGGACTCGTGATCTAGGTGTGGATTTGACCATAGACACTATTGCTCAGGTTATCCATGAATATGAAACATGAACTGAAATCGAGCAAGATAAGTAGTTAAACACTGGGATACACTTTTAGCAAAAGCTACATGATCAGTCAACACTGGGTGATCTGCCAATCAAGCTAGACCTGCCTATTCAAAACTTTTACATACTGTAGAAGGGGATAAAGTTCCTGTAGCGTACATAAAAATACGCTGTGAAAGGCAGTCTGGGTAACTCCTGCTTCAGGCAAAGGCAAACCCATCTGTGGGATTGCTTTTGCTCAAGGACCTGTGTGCATTTGGTAGATAATACAGAAAGACGAGAAAGTCCGATGTGTACCTCAAGGGGATTTGATTTGTGATGAGAATAGCCAATGATTTTTACTGTAAGATGTTAATTGCTATATAATACTGTATATCATCCCTACTATGGTTGCTAGATTCCAATAGCAATGGTATTACAGTAAGACTCACGAAGATTAAGGAAGAATGAATTTTGATGAAACCAAGCAAAGTGCAGCAATGATAGAACTTGACAAGCATAGCGGTGATGGAACCAGAACTGACTTCAATATGCAACAATCCAACACCACACACCATCTCTCCTGCCCTGAAGGACTGTTATGACAGATGTAGCACAAAGTTGCATACCAAATAAACTCAAAAAACATTTTGGCCCAAAAACTAAGGGAATTATATCTGTTTGTATATATAACAAAGTACAGGGAAGGTGATGATGATTAATTTGGATGTATTTGCAAGTGTAGGACCTGGTCATGATGTAGATGGTATACAACAAGGGGTGGATATTGTCCTGTTTTCAGCTGGGAGAGAGTTAATCTTCTTCCTAGTAGCTTGTACAGTGCTGTGTTTTGGGTTTAGGATAAGAATAATGTTGACAACACACAGATTTTGTAGTTGTTGCTGAGCAGTGCTTGCACTAAGCCAAGGACTTTTCAGCTTGACATTTTTCCTGTAAGGATGGCCCAACACTGGAACAGGTTGCCCGGAGAAGCTGTGGAGTCTCCATACTTTGAGACAGTCAGAATCTAACAGGACACAGTCCTGAATAACCTGCTCTAGCTGACCCAGCTTTAAAAAGGGAATTAGATTGGATCTCTAGAGACACCATCCAATCTCAGTTGCTTAATGAATAGCTGTACTTTGGGGGGGGGGGGGGAGCTGTGAGGACTTCCTGAAAGTCTACATTTGTGTGACACTAAAAGACAAAAATCCAGAGGGTTCTATTTACTTTCAAAATATAGGTAGGGACAAATGAGTTAAACTGAAAGGTTGGAGCTAGAGGACAAATTCCTTATAATAATGACAAGCTCAATGGAAATTAGGCCTCTTCTATCCCACTTCAAACATCAACAGAAAAATTAGTATGTGGAGCACCATGAAACTGATCTTGTGCTGGGGAAGATTTACCAAGAGTATCCTATTATCTGTTTTTGCTGCATGTAGTCATATCAATACTGTTCTAGCCTTTTTCATCTACCAAAACTCATAGCTTGTTCTTTGAGTGCTGGAATAGCACACTCCTTGCAGTCACAACTTATTTGATATTAAGTTGGAGTGCTTTCAATATTACTGAAAATGTTTTAGTTACATGAAAGGAACAGCTAGCAGTGTTTTATAACAGACTGCAAAAGTACACAAACGTTTTCATACTGCTTTCTGATAATAAGACCCATCGAAGTGGGGCACTGTAGCTTGATTCTTAATGTAAAGCATTTATAGAGTCAGTATTGCCAGTGAAGATGAAAGGGCTTTAAAGATTCATTCTGATTCACTTTCTGCAAGTGAAGTATCTAACTTAAGTTACATATGGAATCACATGGATGGGAGTTTTCTCCCATGCAAGAACTGAAGTAGTGATTACTTAGTGTAACCACTTTTAAGAAAAAAAAAAATTCTATTAATGTTATTCTACCACTGAAAAGATTTACTGGAAATATAGCTTCCACATAGGATTACAGACAAAAACATACCAAAGTTTCCTTGTGACTGGAGATGGAAAGGAACAAAAACTTACACAGGAAGAAGACTTCAGTTACTGAATCTTCAGGTCTTTACCATACTGGGTTTTTTGCTCTCTGAATTTCCTTATATTTTGAGTGTCTTCTCTTTCACTCCATCCCTGTCCTGCATGTCCCTTCACTTCAGTCTCACATTAATATCACAACATAATTTTATTTTGATAATGTACCTCAGTTGTTTCCCTGTTTTCCACTTCAACTTCAAATTAGTTGCTTACAGAAACTAAGCAAATAAAAACTTCTCCCTTTGCAACTAACAGTTTGTATTATTGAATAAGAACAAAATGTGGCAATCATTCCTTTACGCTTATTTTTAATTAGAAGTTTGATCAACCTAGGACTCTAGAAGAGGTTACTTTCACTCAGGATTTCCAGATGTTCTTCTGGAACACTGAGCAGCAAACAGCTTCAACAACTGTTCAAA
This sequence comes from Chlamydotis macqueenii, assembly GCF_036417535.1. Classification (NCBI taxonomy): domain Eukaryota; kingdom Metazoa; phylum Chordata; class Aves; order Otidiformes; family Otididae; genus Chlamydotis; species Chlamydotis macqueenii. The sequence goes on from NC_141558.1 coordinate 29,994,441, forward strand.
GACTCAAAGGTTCATTCTCGTAGTTGTGAATTACTAGTGCTGGTTAATAATTGTGGGTTTTTTTGTTTTTTTTTTGTTTTTTTGTTTTTTGTCCAATAATCCCCAAGACTTAAATAAGAATAAACCCTGTTTTAAGCAGTTAAAGAGAAATTTATATTCAAATATTCTCATCTGAAATGAAAAAAAAATGTATTTATCCTCTTCCTGTCATACAAAAAGCAAGTAGTGAAATAAAATTTTATTATTAAATACAATACAATTTTTGGATAATACATTTTTCCCCCCCCAGTATACTTGACTGGAAATAGTAATTCAGCACAGGTAAATAACAAATCAAATCTTCCAGTAATTACACCTTTCATCCCCTCAAGGACCCCCAACCCACACAGACACACATACACTTCCTAAAGAAATTGTAAAGTTATTTTGCATAACGTAATGTACAATTGTCCTTTCCTGGACTTTTCTCATTCAAAGACAGATTTTTTTTTTTTTTTTTAGGTCACTGTAGACCTTGCTTTATTGTGAAGTAATATATATAACCACAGAAATATTTTGCTTAAGCATTAATCAAAGTAGGACTCTTACCTTACAAGCCCTGGTCAAGAGAGAGATTCTTCTAACAAAAGTGAGTGAGTGATAGAAGATAAATGGTCCTGGAAAATACTGGTTGTTGTAGTTTAGGTCTGCTCAGGACCAAGCTACGCAGTCTCTCACTCACTACCCCCACCCTTCAGTGGGACAGAGAGGAGAACTGGTAAAGAAAAGAACGCAAATCTTGCATGTTGAAATAAAAAAAAAATAATAAGGGAATAGCAGGAGATTAAAAAAAAAGTAAGAGAATAACAGAAGAAAACAAACAAATAAAACATAATAACAGAAAATACTGAAACACATAATTTACAGTACAATAGTTCACAGTAGATCCTGATGCCTAGCTCCCTCCCAAGGAACAAGAGGCTTCCTTTAGCACCCTCCTCACTTATACACTGAGCATGATGTCACCTGGTGTGGAATGGCCCTTTGGCTAATTTGGGTAAATTATCCCAGCTGTTAGCTAATTTGTGAATTATCCCAGCTGTGTCCCCCAGCCAGAGAAGCCAACAGTTCCAGATCCTCTCCAAGCTCAGGTGGAAACTAACTCTATCCTAGCCAGAACCAGGACACTAGGAAAAAAAAGAAAAGAAAGGGCAATGTACAGGCTTATTCAGTGGTAAGAATGGTAATATAAATGGTAAGTATGGAGTGTAAACACCCAAGTGAGAATACTAATGTAAAATAATATGATGTTATTTTGATCAGTCTGTAAAAGCAAAGTAGTGCCTTACCTGTTAGATCTTGAATATGCTAGTGCCATCCCTTGAACACAATAAAATTGTCCTTGCCAGAGCCTGTGGTCATTCCTTGTAAAAGAACTGGAATCTTCGGACAGCAAATTTACTGGACCAGGGACAATCTGCAATAAAACACTGACAGAAAGAACTGTAGAACCTCAGGGAAACAATGGTCATTAACAGAGTGCACAAGAGTAGTCCAGGGAATACAAGTCACAAATAAGTGTTACAGATGCTGTTCTTAAAAAAACAAGACAATTGTAAAAAGATGCCAGTGTCCTAAGCTCAGAGTAAATCTTCTAGTATATGGGAGCTGTGATTAAGTACAACAAACACAGATATACTTTTAATATGCATGCAGAAATATAGATAGACTGTGTTTTCTCCACAGAATATTTATATTTTTATCCCTGAGGAGAAATGCAATGTTTACTTGGTCAGAAGCAGAATTAGTAAAAAAGAAGCTTTCTTACAATAAACAAAGCTCAAAAAACTTCACCAAAATTATTCTAAGCTTTTAAAATCTGCTTGTCTATTGATCCATACTGTATATAGTTCACATCTGAGTAGAGAATGAAAAGTGAGTGTAATAAGCCACCAAAATTAGGCTTTTCATATGCCTTTCCAAAAATAACAGTGTAAACAATAAAGTAAGCTTGGATGTAAAGTACAATTTTTAATATTCTAACTCTGGTTCTAATGAATTATAAATGGGTGAATCTAAATCCCAACTCAAGCTTTCAAGAATTGTAGAGTTGTTTATTTTTTCACCTAGGAAATAATCTAGGAAGAAAAACTGAACTTTTCAATTTTTCAACGCTCTTTGCAGCCGAAACTATTTAAATGCCTGCCCTCTTCCTTCTCTAGCTGTTTATTCCCATGTTCCTCTTGGAGTTCAAAGCTTCTTCAGTTGAACATGTACAACTTACTTGGAGACTCATATGGGAATATGACTCTAATCTAGATCAGTGAAATGATAAGTTCAAAACTTTGTTGCCCACATACTTTTTTTTTTTGACAGTAGAAACAATGTTCTAAATGTACTTTCTTCAGGGACAAATGTATTTTAGGAGATACACTTCTGCAGTCATTTAATCTCATGCTTCATCACTGTGGATCACCCTACTAACTCAGAAGTTGTGTTGCAATGAAAGCTCCTGTTGTTGCAGATTTTAATTTAATTTTACCCAGGCTACTGGCTTATAGTGCATTATTATAAAGCAATTCTATCTGTATAAATAATATGCAATATAAGAACAAGTGTTGAAGGATACAACGAAGGAAATGGGTAGTTGGCTCGAGGTTTGAGATAAGGACAGGGAGAAATCCTTAAAGTTACTGTTGTGGGCAAAACAGACTCGACTTGGGGAAAACTACTGATTTATTACTAAAATCAAAGCAGGATAAGGAGAAAGAGAACAAGATAACTTCCCCCGACCCCTCCCTTTTCCTGGGATTAACATTATCTCTACCTCCTTCCCTCTGCACCCTGAGTAGCACAGAGGGGAAGAGCAAATGGGGGTTACAGTCAGTTCATCACACATTGCTTTAGGCAGCTGCTTCATCATCAGGGGAAGAACTCCTCACATTCCTCCCCTGCTCTATCGTGGGGTCCCACCCACGGGCTGTCATGACTTCGGCGGACTTCATGACTCTGGCGTGGGTCACTTCATCCATGGGGTGCAGTTCCTCTGGAATGGCTGCCCCAGCAAGTGCTCCACAGGCCACAGCCTCCTTCAGACATCTGCCTGCCCCAGCGTGGGGTCCTCCACAGGCTGCAGGTGGATCTCCACTCCTCTGTGTGCCTCCATGGGCTGCAGGCAGACAGCCTCCTTCACCATGGTCATCACCACAGGCTGCAGGGAAATCTTGGCCAGGAGCAGCATTACTCCTCACCCTCCTTCTTCACTGACCTTGGCATCTGCAGCCGTTCCTCTCAAAAGAAAAATTCTTCACAACAGGCTGGCAGACGCCTCTCAGGTTCTCTTCACATTTCCTCTCTTCAGTTCTTGCAGCCAGGCTGGGCAGAGTCAAGCCCAGGCGGCTGCCCGGCAGGAGGCCAGAGGGTGAGGGCCGCAAGGCCCACGTGGCTTGCGCCTCCCGCTCTCTGCTGCTGCTCAGCTTCTTCACATCTTCACTTCTTCCATTTTTTTTTCTGTTTTTCCCTTTCTTAAATACGTTATCACAGAGGTATTATTAGGGAACATTCTGATACCAATTGGTTCAGCCTTGGCCAGCAGCAGGTCCTCCCTAGGCTCGGCCGAGTCCACTGAACAAAGGGGAACAACTTCTAGCAGCTTCTGACAGAAGCTACCATCATAGCCTCCATCTTACTAAATAAAACCAGAACACCTGCATGCTCACTGATGTGATACATTACTTCACAGTAAATGTGAAATAGGTAAGAAAGAAGTTTGGTTGCATCTCACTAAACGAACAATTCAGCCATAGCAACACATAGCACCATAATTATATTACCTCTGAGGTCAATTGAGTAAATCTACTCAATTAACGTGTCTTCACGTTTACTCAAGTTGACACAATAAAGAATTATTTCACTAAGTAGTTGTGCCATAAATAGCTCTGGAAAAAACCCAAACAAATAAAAAAGCAAACAACCATTTGAGTTTGATTATCCTGTTTTTTAAAGATATTTTGTTTCTATTGTGAGCCTGGACTAAAGAAGTCTTTCCTTTCGCAATCAGATTATGTTAATTAAAGAAAAATATTTGTGAGGAGTTGGATTTTTCTAATGAAGACAACTTTATTGACCTATTCATGATGAACACTGTTCAGAAAGCCTGAAGTGTATTAAGGAAGGAAATGGGTTGACTGGGGAGATGCAAAGCTACTTAAGGAAAAAGAAATCCTATCATAAGCAAACAGAGACAGAAGGAGTCAAAGAATACAAAAATATGAAAACTTCTGAGATGGGCTGGTGGTGAATGAGAGGGTTATAGATTCAATGTTATAGGATCAAGCAACTGTCAAAACACTGAGTATCAGAATTCAGATTTGTTATATACTCCTTTATGCTTTACTGTTCTTCAAAATAAAAAATCAATCCCCCATCAGTTTAATTATATTTACCTGTATTTTATAGATTGAGAAATAAAAATGAAGACTAAACATACCTGTTAAAATGTGGTGCTTTTTCCATTTCAATTCCAGATCCAAGTTTTCACTCTTTGGAAGCTTCTCTATAGAAAATTGTTGCCATGTGCCCAAATCAGGTATGGAATTGAGTGTCAGGGCCCTGAGTGCATTGCTCCAGTTTAGGGAGTTTGGCTGCAGGGGTCACCTCAGAGCCAATGTCATGGAGAAAAGCAGCACTGTCAAACTATTACTGTCGCTGTTCTGTGCATGGGAGTAGTGAGCTTGCTGTGGAATTTACATGTGTATGTCAACAACAACAAAAAATCCATAAGGTTCAGGAAAGCAGATAGTACATCTTTTTCAGCATCTTATTTTGGGAAGTAAGTTTCCCTTAATTGGTTTTTGTTTGTTTGTTTGTTTTGCTTTGCGTTTTTTTTCCTTGTTGTTGTTTCTGAGAGTATTTCTTGATAGTCTTACAGATTCCTTTATTGTTTTAAATATAATCAGCCTTTACTATTTATTTTTTCTTTATTTTCATAAATTTCAGGACAAGCTTTTACTTACAGCTCTTCTTTTATTCTTCATAGACTTTTCTTCAGAAGAATAAATTAAGTAAATCAGTATCTTACCTAGCTTGTCTTAAAGGCTGTAAATTTATTGATAAATTATTGCAATAAACAATTATAGAATTAATTATCCTTTCAAAAATAAAAAGAGGAACAGTATTTTGCCTTTAAATAATTACTATCATGTTATTAATAATGATACAGCATTTTACATCTTCAAAGCACTCTGCAAGTAATTGCTAATTAAGCCTCACAAGACTTCTGTGAATTCTTTATGCATTAGTAATACTATTATATAATTTTTCTAGCTAAAGCCCTAAGGACTAGAATCATAACAGGGATTTAGGCACCAAGAATCTCTTCAGGTACCAAAATTAGTCAATGTTCCTGTTCACAAAAGTCCCATCCAGCCTTGCATGTACACTTCCTAACTGCTTAAATTTGTACTGGTAATGTTTCTAGACGCCGGCTCAACTTTGTCAGCAAATGTAGGAGGAAGAGGCTGTTTATTCCATGACTCTGCCTGAAGTTACCAAGCTGAACTGATCGTGTATCTTCTCCTTATGCTTTGAAGTTTAATAATTGATCTTTAGGTTCGGGATCATCTGAGGAACCTGAAGGTGCACAAGTCAATGGGACCTGATGAGATCCATCTGCGGGTCCTGAGGGAACTGGCAGATGAAGTTGCCAAGCCACTGGCTATCGTATTTGAGAAGTCGTGGTGGTCTGGTGAGGTCCCCAATGACTGGAAGAGAGGGAACATAACCCCAATTTTTAAAAAGGGGAATAAGGAAGACCCAGGTAACTACAGGCCGGTCAGCCTCACCTCTGTGCCTGGCAAGGTCATGGAGCAGATTCTCCTGGAAACCTTGCTAAGGCACATGGAGAGCAAGGAGGCGGTTGGTGACAGCCAGCATGGCTTCACCAAGGGCAGATCATGCCTGACCAATTTGGTGGCCTTCTATGACAGGGTGACGGCATCGGTGGACAACGGACGAGCAACTGACATCACCTTCCTGGACTTGTGCAAAGCATTTGACATTGTCCCACATGACATCCTTCTCTCTAAACTAGAGAGACATGGGTTTGATGGACGGACCACTCGGTGGATAAGGAGTTGGCTGGATGGCCGCACTCAGAGAGTGGTGGTCAACGGCTCAATGTCCATGTGGAGACCAGTCACGAGTGGCGTCCCTCAGGGGTCCGTGCTGGGCCTGGCCCTGTTCAACATCTTTGTCGGCGACATGGACAGTGGGATAGAGTGCATCCTCAGCAAGTTCGCCGACGACACCAAGTTGTGTGGTGCCGTAGACACACTGGAAGGGAGGGATGCCATCCAGAGGGACCTTGACAGGCTGGAGAGGTGGGCCCATGAGAATCTCATGAAGTTCCACCAGGCCAAGTGCAAGGTCCTGCACCTGGGTCATGGCAATCCCAGGCACAAATACAGGCTGGGCGGGGAATGGATTGAGAGCAGCCCTGAGGAGAAGGACTTGGGAGTGCTGGTGGATGAGAAGCTCAACATGAGCAGGCAATGCGCCCTTGCGGCCTGGAAGCCCAACTGCATCCTGGGCTGCATCAAGAGGAGCGTGGCCAGCAGGTCGAGGGAGGTGATTCTGCCCCTCTACTCTGCCCTGGTGAGGGTACCTGGAGTACTGTGTCCAGTTCTGGAGCCCCCAACACAAGAAGGACATGGACCAGTTGGAGCAGGTCCAGAGGAGGGCCACGAAGATGATAAAAGGGCTGGAGCACCTCTCTTATGAGGACAGGCTGAGAGAGTTGGGGCTGTTCAGCCTGGAGAAGAGGAGGCTCCAGGGAGACCTGATAGCGGTCTTCCAGTACCTCAAGGGGGCCTACAAGAAAGATGGGGAGAGGCTGTTCAGTACGGCTTGTTGCAATAGGACGAGGGGTAATGGTTTTAAAATAGAGGGGGGTAGATTCAGATTGAAATTAGGAAAAAATTTTTTACGATGCGAGTTATAGAACACTGGAACAGGTTGCCCAGAGAGATGGTGGAGGCCCCATCCCTGGAAACGTTCAAGGCCAGGTTGGATGAGGCTCTGAGCAACCTGATCTAGTCGGGGATGTCCCTGCTCCTTGCAGGGCAGTTGGACTAGATGACCTTTGAAGGTCCCTTCCAACCCTAACCATTCTATGATTCTATGATTCTATGACCGTAACCCCCGTTCCCTCTTTCCCCTCTGTGCCACTCGGGACGGGAAGGTGGTAGAGCCTTCTGTTCTACAAACTGAACAAATCAAGTCACCTCAGCCACTCCTCCTAAGTCTTGCACTCAAGGCCTTTCACCATCTTGGTCACCCTTCTCTGGACACATTCTAATAGCTTGATGTTCTTTGTATATCAAGGTGCCCAAACCGCACACCGTACTCAAGGTGGGGCTATACCAATGCAGTGTAGAGTGGGACAATCACCTCTCGATCAGCTAGCTATGCTGTGCTTGATGCACCCCAGAACACGACTGGCCCTTTTGGCTGTCATGGTACGCTATTGACTCATACTCAACCCAAACCCTCAGATCTCTTTCCGTGGCACTGCTCTCCAGTCTCTCATCCCCCAATCTGTATGTATAACTAGGATTACGCTATTGCAGGTGCAGAAGCTGGAACCTGCTTTTATTAAATTTCATACTGTTGATGATTGCCCAGCTCTCTAGTCTATCCAGATCTTTCTGCAAGTCCTCTAAAGCCTCGAGGGAGTCCACAGCTCCTCCTGGTTTAGTATCATTGATAAACTTACTTAATGTACGTTTGATTCCTGCATTCAAATCCTTCATAAAAAAAAAAAATTAAAAAGCACTAGAGGTAAAACTGACCACTTGTTACAATATTGAATTTTCATGTGTTATATGTAATACCTGAAAACACTCAATGTTCTGAATTTCTCTAGAAAATTCAGTTATGTTACAAGTTCTTTTTTTTTTTTACCTTTTTTTTCTTTTTTTTTCCCTTATTCTTCTTAATTATAGTCCCATGGCAACAGTAGGCTACTTTGCCTGACTTCCATCTTTAATTTCCAGTGAACTCCTGTATTAATTCTTTGAAGTAGCAGTGGGTAAAAATAGTAATTTTAACCACCAACATGCTCAATTCTATGTTAAGTATTTGTCTGCTTTTTAGTGACATGCTTTTTAGTATCTAGGTTGCTAGTTGTTAATAAAAGCAAGAGTTATTAAGTAAGACTACGAGTCAAGATGTGACAAAACCTGGTATCAATTTGATGTGACTGTACTGGCTGAAGGCTTTGATCTAGATGATGTTCTGAAGGCTAAATACATTCTTGACATTATAGCTTGCTAGTCTGGAGTGCTTTCTGCTTTCTGTGGATGTAACAACTTCTGCAATGTTGTTATGTCCACAGTAAGAGAGTAGTTCAGTATTGATATATACTTATCAAGCAGAGAGTGCAGGTAGCCCTGTCTTCCTGGAAATTCTGTTACATAGAACCTTCTGCAAAATCAGTCTGCTCTAAATATACTTATCTGCAAAAGTTTTCTGCACAGCACAAGCATGCAGCAGAAACCATTTGGTGGAAAATGTACTCAGTATTGATAATTACTTGCAATCAGTGAGACCTTAAAAAAAAACCCCAAACATTAGATGCAAAAAAAAAGTTCAAATCAATTGCGGAAAAAAAAAAAAGATGAAAACATGGTGAGGAAAGATCAAGTTCTCTGATACAGTATTTTTCCAGTGCATCACTAGTAAAGGCAGTACATATTGGCTTTACAGGTGAATTAGACCAGAAGCAAGTGGAGACTGTTACTGGCTGATTGTTTGTCATGGTTCTGATCATACCATTTTTTCATGAGATGCTGGTTGTAAGGGCAAAGCCAGATAATGAATACAGCTTCCCATACACAGAATTGTGGTATCAAGCTAGCACAACAGGACAAAAAAAAAAAAAAAAAAAAAAAAGGAAGAGGTAATTCTAGGAATTCTGTTCATACTTTATTTGTAATTTCCAGTAATCTTTGAAAGACTTTAGTTTTACCATTTTTACAGAATTTTGTAAGACCAAATCTTACAATTTAAAAAAAAATCCCTTTCAACTTACCTTTTTTCAGTGACAGAAATGGTGACAGCGAGGTCATGGGATTTATATATTTAGTTTAATCTAAACCTGAAGATTACAATTTCATCAGAAGTTATATTTAAAATTTTTAAAAAGTAATACAACCTTTGTTATTTTTTAATGAAATAAAATGAAATGGAAATTAATGGCTGAAATTTTCTGGGCATACATCTTGGTACTTGTGGAGTCTGTTTTTTTCTTTTCAGTAGTTATATCTTACTCATCTTTAGTTAAAAATCCTTTTTCTCTTATATGCATGTCAATTGTTTACTTCAGAAAACTAATTTAATATTATCCAGCAACAGATCTATTATAAAATCTGCCCATGTTTTGCTTTTTATTTTTAAATAAGAGAATATGATAAATAGTTATTGGCAGGTTTAAATTGTTAGTGCTTTTTGGGTTAAGTTCCTGAATAATTCTCAGATCCAACTAAATTTTGAGATACAAAGTTCTGGTTGAGCACCATGGACTTTAAACTGTGACATAAGAACAAAGACATAAATGTGAACCTGAAATGAGCTGCAAAGGATGCAGCCCTTTCCCTGTTCCTGAAGGAGTTCAACATTCACCAGAGGAATGTTCTTTTCTCTACTTTGTTGTAGTGATTTGTAGTCCAGGATAGATGTGGAAGGTGCAGTAAGCAGTGGCAACAGTGGTGGGACTGCACGGCTACAAGTTCTTCAGGGGCTACTCTGCTTCTATGCTTCACTGAGTCCCCACTGTGATGAGCTTTGGCTGATGGCAGGCAAGTCACATGAAGAAAAAACAATTATCTAGAGCTGTGTTACTGTAGATTGATGCTGTACCATGTAGGAACAGAACTATTATAGACATCTAAAGCCAATAAGCTTGTAGAAAGACCATTTACAGTTTTATAAGTTAGAAAATCTGCCTTCCTTGCTATCTTCCTTTTGAGAAATAAAAAGATATTTTGAAGATTTCAGGCTGTCAGCATTTTGGTATTTTAATAAATGCTGTCTCCAAAAGTCCCTGCCATCTTTATTTATTTGACATCTCTGCTGCTGCATGCATCCCTATGATTTGTTTTTTCTTCTTCTTCTTCTTTTGTTTATTTCGGTATGTGGTGGGGTTTTTTTTAGCTTGTTCCTAATTACGAACTTTTTGACTTTAAGTCTGCACCAAGTTCATAACCTTAGGGTTCCTAAAGCCCATAACATCCCATATACTTTCTGAGGATAATACACTAACAGTAAAAGACCTCACATACTCTGCAATTTCTATATAAGATAGTGCCCAATATAGAAAAGGTATCACTTGGAACTGCAAAATTACCTTTAACTTCCTCTTTGGCTCTCTCTTCACTTTTTTTTTTTATTCAAAACAAACTGCTGTTTTGAAAAACAGTTGTCTCCCCAACCAATCAGAATATCATACCCATAAATTGTCTCTCCTTTCCTACTTCATAGGTAATCAATTATATCATTAATAATCAGTTGTTACTCATTATATTCCCCTTTTCCAGCAGTATCCTTCACATGATCAGTGTGAATGTTTTTGACTAAGACTGCTTTTGCCTAATGAAATCCATTAATTTTTAGCCTGGGGAGTATATGACATTCATGTACTTTCTTCTATAGTCAATACTATAGAATTGTAAATAAGGTGTTCATAACTACTTAGATTTTACTTGTACTCTAAGTGGACTAGCATACTAACAGAGATTGATTGTACTGTGTGCATAATCAGAGGAATTTCAGCACATACTTCCATCCTTCATAAACTTCAGGTTTTCAAAATGTGAAGAAACTAACTCATGGTAGAGAATTTTACTTTTTTTTTTTTAAAAAATATATTTAGAACAAATGTCGGATTCTTTCTTGTTCCCCCTGCTTCCACAGCATCTCCGTTAGTCACATCCAATTCTCCTGTACCACTAGAATCCAAACATCTGGGAGTTCAAAGTGAATCCTTCTTCCTTTTCAATAAGGTGCATTACAAATGTTTTCTCTTTTTCCCCTAAATCCGTTCACACACACCTCCAGCCTTTGCTCAATTTTATGCTCAACATAACTTTAGTGAACCAAGAGAATTTGCAATGGCAATGGTTAAACTCGATGACAGTATGAGTCTGGTGCAAAGTAATTATCTGTTTCACAGCAACAATCAATAACTTACCTTTTACGATCAAGAATTTATGAGAGAAGCATAGTAGCATTGTAACAACCTTGCCACAAGAGGACCTAGACAGATGGGTAAAGAGGAAAAAAATAATGCACTTAGTCTCCTTCTTGTCTTTCCTTAAAGGAATGTAAAGGAATGTAAGGAAAAGATAATATATTTTGTCATCAAGCAACCTTCAGAAAGAATGAGAAGTGGGTGCATTCTGTTTATTTCTCTCATGCTTTTCACTATGAAGACTTTAAATCAAAAGATTCGTATTTAGTTCTAAGGCTAAAATCTGTATTTTCTTGTTTTCCAGGGAATTCTATGGTTTACAAGAGTACATATACTTGCAAATATACATGCACATGTTTTATATTGCTGAAGTTAAACCAATACACTCTTTCCAATTTCTTTTTTGGATTTGATAGTGAAATAACACAAAGAGCTGCAGGTCAAAATCAAAGTGAGATTTTTCAGAGTATTAAAACAGACTTGTCCAAATTAGTTGTTTGACCCGGTTTATAAATATTTTGTATAAATTAATAGAATTATCCAGGATTCTACTCTTCTGTAGAGAAATCCTATGAGCACAGTCCATGAAAATTCTGTCTCTTAAAGTCACAAGTATTTTTTTTAATTGTAATTTCATGTTCTGGTGATAAACACCTGCAAGAAGGTCCTGGAGGAAGAGCACTGATTGTGCTCTATATCCAGTGGAGAAATATTTCTGCTAAATAAACACTGGAAGGGGCCTGTCCCATGCAAACAGGCTATGACCTTTCTCCTTCAAACAATATTGCTTTTCAGCTTTTTCTGGATTTATCTTTCCCATTTATTTTGAATATCTGACTAGGAACTAGAAAGATAATGAATATACTGTTAAAATTACATTAAGAAATCATGACATTTCAGTAGCCTAAATAACCCATTTTAGGGAAAAATGGTTTATCTTGCCCATGTGCATTAAAATTATGTGTAAAAATCCCTAAGAGTATGATGGAACTCTCTAATTTTTTTTCTGAATTGGAAAATGTAATGCAAATGCTAAAGAGATTAAACTGTTGAACCTGCCAGTTCTGAAACAGACTGCCAAGAGGAAAATTCTGCTCTAGGCAGAGAAATATATCTCATGAGGGGAAGGTACTGTATGCCTTGCCTCAATTTCTAAAACATGCGTTTCTAATATGCTGCTGAAGGGTAAAATATGTTTCCCAGTAGAACATGACATGATTCTCCTCACTTTATTTTATGCTTCCAATCTACTGCTTCATAGACTGTTCACAATGGAGCCATGTTGAAATTTATGGTTTCACTCACCTGTAATTTTAATAAACTATCTGGATGAATAAATTCATCCAAGCATGAATAAACATTATATATAGAAGAATCTTTGGAAGAAATAAATGATATAAACATAAACTTGTTGACTTCACAATATATGGTAAAATACCTGTAGTAAATGTATTGACTGTTCTATAAAACCATCGTAACATCACAGTATTGCTATTACCATAATTTGGCAGGTTTCTTTCATAGAATGAAAATTCCCAGAGCACAATACTATATTTTTATCTCCTAGTTAAGAGGTCATTAATAAGGTATCTATTGTGGATTAATATTTCTGTAGGGAATAACTATCAAGGATAAATGTTAAGAGCAAAACAACTTGATGTTTTTGGACCTCTGATTACTGAAACATAATCATACTGGTGAGCTTCACAGACTCCTGAGCAAAACAAAGCATTATGTGAAAATAGACTGTTGAATTTAAGGTATCCTCAGTGTCTGTGTTGATTCTTCTTTTAATATGACAAAAAATGCACACAGCTAAAATCCATTTGCACATAAACAGCTTGATAAACCAACAAGACTGGAAGGCTGTCATCTCGTAATAGTGTTGCATATTAAAAACATAAGAAAAACTAAGGTTCAGAAAATGACTACTTCCAATGTTGTGTAAAGGTAAAGACAACACAAGTAATGCTGACTCCCATAATATCTAGTCTCTTGCTGAATATTAGTGAATCATATTGTCTCCTCAGATAGCATTTATTTATCATAAGTTACTTATTAATAGCTTGATCAAATAAGGATAAGAGGTATCTCTTAACACTATATTAACATATTCTAAATCTTAATTGTATTTCTGGCACCTAGGCAAGTTTTGAGTGTGTGTTAGGATCAAAATCTTTTCTCCTGTTAAAAAATTCCCTTTACAGTTGTCCCCATGAAATAAAGTTTTAGCTCAAGCCACCATGATTTATATTCAGTATTACTTTTAATACTCAAAATGTCAAATATGGTTGGAGATAAGATATTTGTGTTAAATACAGAAAGCAAAGATCACATGTCAACAAAGCCTTTTTTTCTGGCACACTGCAGTAGCAAGCATTTATAAGTTATGAAGAGATTGTTTACTTTGACTGGTAGAGAAGGTTTCCATAAAGCATCCTAGAATGCTTTAAAGTGACTACTCTGTGAAAAGGATTTAAGAAAAGATTAATTTATCCTGTTTAGAACTATTTTATGTATGACAAAAATATGTATATTTCATTTCTTAATCCTCTCTTCCTATGTACATTTTCCAAGGTTACTATAGAAAAAGAGAAAAAGACAAAGTCATTTTAAGACTCTCCAAGTCCACTGTATGTTATCAATTTCTTCTCTCTTTAGAGTCATATTTTAGATTAAATATTTTAAGTAATTCTTTTCTGAAATGACACATATTAATCAATGATCCAGAATGAATCAGAAGATCAAATGATCACTTTCTGTTGAGTAAATTCTTTAAAAAAGAGAAAGAAGAGATTGATGGTGATTCTGACTCATGAGGAATAATTACTAGGCATAAGTGACGGATGAAAAGCTGGACAAGAGTCATCAATGTGCGACTGCAGCCCAGAAGGCTGATTGTATTCTGAGCTGCATCAAAAGAAGTGTGGCCAGCAGCTCGAGAGAGGTGATTCTCCCCCTCTGTTCTGCTCTGATGAGACCCCACCTGGAGTATTGCATCCAACTCTGGAGCCCTCAACACAGGAAAGACATGGACCTCTTGAGGTGGATCCAGAGGAGGGCCACAAAAATGATCAGAGGGCTGGAGTGCCTCTCATATGGAGGAAGGCTGAGAGAATTAGGGCTGTTCAGCCTGGAGAAGAGAAGGCTCCAGCAAGACCTTATTGTGATCTTTCAATACTTAAAGGAAGCCTATAAGAAAGACAAGGACAAACTTTTTTAGCAGGGTCTTTAGCAATAGGGCAAGGGATAATAGTTTTAAACTAAAAGAGGGTAGATTTAGACTAGACATAAGGAAAAAAATTTTTACAATTAGAGCAGTGAAACACTGAAACAGGTTGCTCAGAGGTGGTAGATGCCTCATCCCTGGAAATACTGAAGGCCAGGTTGGTTGAACGGGCTCTGAGAAACCTGATCTAGTTGGAGATGTCCCTGCTTCTTGCAGGGTGGGTTGGAGTAGATGACATTTAAAGGTCCCTTCCAACCCAAACCATTCTATGATTCTATGATAAGTAGACAGCTAAAGTGATAAGTCTTTCAGTTATTCCACAATATATCATTAGTTGTTAAATCTATCTTGTCAGTGGCAAACAGCCTTTTTCCTAAAACAGTATCCCTAATGTAACTAGAAAAAAAAATTACGCTGGAACATCTTCAGAATATTTGTATTAAAGGTGTTTATGAACTAAGTACCTATATGCTCTATGAAAGTCTGCAAATGCAACTACAAACTGAGATTTATGTCAGTTTGAAAGCAATTAACATATTAGCTTAAGAAGAGGAAGACAACACTCAAGAAACTGACATGGATGATATAAAAATAACGTGTTTGTGTCTGGAAAATGTAATAGATGGCTCAAGAGTTGTTATCTCTGAGAAAACAGAGCTTTTTTTATTGTTGCCATGGTCATTCTTAGTTTGAGGTAATAGTCCAATAGAGGCCAACTGAGTCAATTCGGCCTGTCCAAACTAATCCAAGTTCTGTATTGGACTTTTAAAGAAATGTTTGTTATGTATAAAAATTGCTGTGTGAGCAGTCTGATCATTAAACCTGGCTTGTTTTGATACTAGCATCTGAGTCTATAATTCTGGTCGGATTACAAATGTCAGATAACTTAGTTAAGCAGACTTGGTGTACAAATCAGCAGCTTTTGAAACAAAAAGCTGAAATAAATCTACTGTAAAGTTAGTATTTTGCTGCTGGAGGTACAGAGTACTAACAAGTAGGTTTTCAGTTCATTACATCAATATTAGCTTGTATTCATTCTTTACTGCAACATACTCCCACAAAAAATATTATGAAGATTTGCCCCATTTTATATAGTTGTTGAACACTAAGAATTGATAGGATATTGGATTAATTAATACATGTTTCAAGGGATAAATTGTACCTTGCTACTGACTGAGTGCATGGAGAATGTGAATGTAAAAGAAAGTTTCCTCTAAACAGCCAGACTAATTGCAACAATCAAGTACAGGTTATGTTCAAGGAGCACAGAGAAGACAGGAACTAGTTCAGAGCTTCTTCTGGGCTGACTGTTCTTCTATTTGTCCCGGTGTGCAGCCTTATTAATTCAGCTAAGGATCCTAAAATTTATTTTATACAGACTAATATTGATGTGATTTTGTCACCAAACCTGGAAGAAGCTACAAGTATTAATCAATACTGTATCTATATCAATAACCATTCATTCCAGTACCAAGTAATATATATTTTTAACTTTTATGATGTTTAGATACACAGGCTATGTCCACTCTAGTAAATTAAAGGCTCTCAGGCACTGAGACCAGCTGGCACAGCTTAGCTTGTGTTTGCATAGCTAAACTCTCTTCCCATCCAAAGAAGGGTGACTGTATCAAATTGCCTTCGGGAATGGTAACTGGCCTGTGCTAATTCCTGAACACAGTCTGGGCATTGGCTGGGAGACCGCTAAAGAGCTCAGGTCAAAATAAAGCATGGAACATGTTAACAGCTTACCAACTTTCCTAATGCAGTCATACCCAGAAATTAATCCAAACTCTATTTCTGATACTTCTGCATCAATCTGTGAATCTGGTTTCAGCACAAAGAATTCAGAATTTATCAGCTACTTGTATGGTAAGGAGAGGTACTCACTATCATGAAAAAAAAGAAAAGCAAACTATTCTTAAACAACAATTTTATAAAAAAAATAAGATGTTGCAACAGTAACATTAACATCCTTCTGCAAGGAGCAGGGCAAGATTCTGCAGTGTGATAGAAGAGCCCAGGAAAATTTGCTGGTTAAACTTCCTTATAGACTCAGGGATTCTTTGTGGTAAGGGCAGCTAAGTATATGTTTTTAAACAGAAGTTCATCTCGACTTATGTTCCTTCACTCGCATTTACATAACTGAAATAAAGGAATTTAAATGTTGGCACCATGTGAACTGTATAAATAAATTAGTGAGGCACCAGGAGCAACGACATATGCAAAGCAAGTCAGAACATAGTAAGGTGTTTTTTACATTTGTACAAATTCTGAAATACATTACACTTTATAATGAGTAACTGTGAAGAAGAACTATATGTATGATTAATTTTTAGACACTAAGCCAGAGGGGAAACTGCTTGTCATTACATGGTGGAGTTGTCCTGGTCAAAGCACAGGCATATGAATACTGTTTATGCAAAGTGAATAGTGGTCAGAAGAACTGGATAAAGGCAAGGAAAAGTAGTTAAGTCAGCAGAGAAACAGTGAATGGCTTTGGCAGTGAATTGGAACCATCCTTGAAAATATGTTAGTTATCCTCAGATTTGGAAATTTTCAGGCCAGAGCAGCTACTAGGTGACCAGATTTCTTTCTGAGGCAATTTATTATGCCACTAGTGTACTTCCATAAGGAAACTATAAGGTCATTCTCTCTATGAATCTTTTTGCTGTACAAGAGGAAGGATTTTGTACAGTTTCATAGAGCTGATGATCATTCATCAGCACCTAATGTGGTCTGAGATGCTATCTGTGGGACTTTAACTGCCTCTTCAGAATGGCACAGGTTTCCTTGCATTGTCATCCATATGTGGATGTCTTGAATATCTTTACTGTTTAAGAAAATGAACTGAGCTTGAATAGCTAATGTATATGGTTGGATTACATTCACCGGGGATGATGGGGCAAGAACCAATCTGTTTTTTATACTCTACAGAAGTCACTTCCAATTTTAAAGATTCTCCATGTTCTTTGCTCTGCCACCTGCAGCATTTTTTAATAACTAGCTAGAGGCATAACCTATCCTTCATGGCTGAACATGTTTACTAAGATTTAGAAAGAGTATCTATGATCGATAGACTTTTACTGGGGAATGTGAGTGTCTTGTCAACTATTATACAAAGTCTGACTAAGACATAACTTTTATGACGATGCATATGTTGGGGATTTTTTCCCTTTTCTAGAAATCTTGCTTACAGGCTATTCTGGCCGGGCCAAGTTGGGCCCAGTCGGCTGCCTGGCAGGAGGCCAGAGGCTGAGGCCTGCAAGGCCCACAAGGCTCATGCCTTCCCCTCTCTGCCCCCACTCAGCTGCTTCACATCTTCTCTTTTTTTTTTTCCTGTTTTCCCCTTCTTGAATATGTTATCACAGAGGCGTTATCACGGGACATTCTGCTACCAATTGGCTCAGTCTTGGCCAGCAGCAGGTCTGCCCTAGGCCTGGCCGAGTCCACTGAACAAAGGGGAGCAACTTCTAGCAGTTTCCTACAGAAGCTACCACCTTAGGCCCCCCCTCACTAAACAAAACCAGAACAGATGTAAAAAGAATCCTGAGAGGCATCTGCCAGCCTGTTGTGAGGAACGGCTGCAGATGCCAAGGTCAGTTCAGAAGTGAGGGGGAGGAGTAATGAGGCTCCTGGCCAAGATTCCCCTGCAGCCTGTGGTGACAACCATGCAGGTTGTCCCCCTGCAGCGCATGGAGGTCCACGGAGGAGCAGAGATTCACCTGCAGCCCATGGAGGACCCCACGCCAGAGCAGGTGGAGGCCTGAAGGAGGCTATGGCCCATGGAGGGCCTGTGCTGGGGCAGCTGTTCTGGAGGGACTGTACCCCGTGGAAGAGATGACTCGCACCGGAGCAGTTTCACGAAGGGCTGTGGCCCATGGGTGGGACCCCATGAAGGAGCAGGGGAGGAATGTGAGGAGTTCTTCCTCTGACCATGAAGCAGTGGCATGAAACAACGCGCGATGAACTGACCGTGACCCCCATTCCCTCTTCCCCCCTGTGCCGCTCAGGCGGGGGGAAGGTAGTAGAGATAATGTTAAGCTTGGGAAGAGGGAGGAGTGGAGGGCAGTTATCTTGTTCCCTGTCTCATTATCCTGCTAGTTTTAGAAATAAAAGAATAGTTTTCCCAAGTCGAGTCTGTTTTGCCTGTGATGGTAACTTTAAGGATTTCTCCCCATCCTTATCTCAAACCTCGAGCCGTTTTTCCTTATATCATCTCCCCCTATTCTCTTGGAGGGTGGGCGGAGCGAGAGAGAGACTGCGTAGTCTGGTCCCGATCCGGGCTGAACCACGACACAGGCTTTCATATATTTTAGTGTAGGCAAATCATATTAATTTGCATTGGTATTTTCCCACGAGCACTTCCAGCCATTTGTGATGAAATGAGAACCATTCTTGCAAGTTTTCAGGGATTATTAAATGTGCAGGACCTCAGAGCTTCAGTTCTTGTCCCATCTGCCAGCTTTTCTGATCAATGTTCAGCGGTCATGCCCTATCTGACCAACATGCCACAGGGAACAGTTAGAAATGTAAGGATTATTTCTTCACAAGAAAAAGAGAGAAATGTATTTGCATAGGCAGTGCTCTGGTAAACCTTATCTCCTGGCAAGCTGCCATACCCAGTTACAAAGACTATGTTTAGCACTATGTGTGTCTGAATAAACAAAGCTTTCTAATATGCAGACTACGTATAATTATAATACAGAGGGACATTGCTGTTTTTCATAGCAGATATCCTGTAAATCAGTAAACATAAAATAACATTTGTAAATTGATAATCCATAAGAATTTTCTGTGTTTAGGAAATACCTCTGTTCAATGATTTTAAAGAAACTTCTCTATGTAAAATTAACTGTATATACAAGAACCAGTGTGCCACACTCTCATAAGAGCTGTTTCTGTCTAATAATTTTAACCAAAAATGTTTTCACATTAAATTGTTGTCAGATCCTAATCTCAAAATACAAAATTGCTGAATTTTGGAAATATATTTGTATACTTAAGAGGATTTCAAAGAAAAGGGAAAAATTCTTTGTAATAGGAAGAATGGTAAATAAAACATCACTGGACACAAGTTTGGGGAAATGTCTTCTTAAAGTAATAATTTCCAAATTAAGACATTAACCTTCCACCAAGACATAACCTTTTTCTGTTTCATCCACAACATTTTTTCATTTGCTAGCAGCAGTACTACTGTCTTTGGATGATGCTTAGCATCATCTAAAATAGGGAGTCATCATGCACAATATATAAATGCATTGTGCCGTACTGAATAATGATTTATTCATGATTCTAAGATTACATTCATATAAGGAAAAGTTTTTTGATTTTACTTTTAAGAATGAAAGTGTTGCTAAAAATGCAAGACTGACTATTTTCTACATGAGCCGTGGAAAAAATCAAGGAAATAATGCCTAAACAGACTCTCACATGTATCAAATTTCCAGTAGCATGATACTCAGAAAAACAATTGGAGTCATATCATTTTACTGTTGAATATTTGGTAGAGAAGGGGATTGGTTCTAGAATCTTCTTCCTTTATTCCAGAAATTAAGTTCTAATATATTTTTTCAGGATTTATATAAAATATTAAAACATTCCATAGCAATCTTTTGAAAGATTTACCTTCCGTATAACTTAAGTACATATTTAGAAGTTGTATTCACAACTAATACTTAAAAATTCAATGCACTTCTAGCTTCTCATATGCTTTTCACTGAATATTATCAGCAAATGTTTAATAATTTACGTGAGTAGTGCCTTGCTAGGTATTCATAGAGTCATAGAATAAAAAATTCTGTCAACTTCTACCATAGGTAGAAGTTCTGTCAACTCTATTTAACATCAGAGTGATTAGAAACTTGACCAGTGGAGTTCAGTATTATGAATTTATGCAGAAAATTCCTTTTTTTTTTTCTTATATGGAAAGCTTCAACTGAAACATTAATGGAAGCTCTATCTGTTGATTTGACTTACTGCCCAAGTGATATGATACGGACTATCATATAACTTTTACAAAATTTTTATCCCCCATTTTTTGTCTTTCTCTGTTAACATATCAACTCAATCTTAGAGTAATACTTGTTTAGCCATTTTACCAGCATTTTCCACAACATATTCCTTATGAGGTCTGGAGAGAGTCGTATCAAGGCAGCTTGTGCATGTAATACAGACTGTGTCTTTGGGCAGCAATTTCTGTAAATTTTTGTGAACACTGCTTATTTTACCTTAAATTTAAAGAAAATATAATAGCCAGAGGATGAGATATACTTGATATTGAAGATGGCTTTAGCTGCTTGCTGATGACATTAGGAAAAGGAGAAGTGAGCTGATTTTGAGATATAGCTAAACATGAGCTAATACTGCCTAACTGGTAAAACTAAGGAAATATTTTGCAATAAAGAGCTCACCTTCTTTTATTTTCTTTCCAAGATACTTGTTGATGAGAAGAGAGGTGAGATATTTTGCTCTGGGAAGGAGAAACCATGTATGAAAATACACTTTTTTTTTTTTTTACTAATGGCCAGTATTTAAAAATATTAGACTAGATTTCCATAGAATTTAGATTCTTTACTTCAGTATTTATTAAATATCTACCTTGTCTTGTGTACTAAGAGTTTTGTAGCAGAAAATCCCTTCTTTTATAATTATGTAAAGACTCCTGGTGGACTGATTCTGTGGAAGGCTGGTTTTAACATATAGTGCAAGCAGCATATCGGCTAAACCTGTTCAAGAATGAATTTTATGTCTCTCTATTTTTATCTAGCTCTTTTTCCTTGATATGTTGTTAGAAATTCATCATATACATCAGTAAAATGATCTGAAACTCATCACATCAAATGAGCTTTCTAATGATTTTACATTTTACTATCCCACCATAAGATATTTTTATATTCTGCATTAGTATTTTCCTTGTTTTTCCTGCTGGCAACAGGAATTTGCTTTTTTTTTTGTCTTTTCCAGTTGCTTTTTTTCTACTTCATACATTAAGACACTTGCAGCCACATTGGCCATATTTTTTCTCCCTTTCTCAATTTCTGAGCACTCCAGCCTATTGCATCCTAATTGTAGTGTCTTTTAGAATTCCCTGGCTGGGGTATTAGTTCAGTACTAACTCACATAAAAGGTGTCTCCCACGGAGTCAGTAGCACTAAAAAACTTGCTTTAACAATGAAGTGTTCCTCGGAGGTCCCCAACTCTACTATTAATTCAAACTGAATCTGCTTAGCTTGTTACGTCTGACAGGATTACAATCCATGGTGGCATGACTGAATTAATAGAGGACTCTAGGAGATCTGATGTTGTGCTTTTAAGAGAACAGTCTTCTGGTGGATGAACAGAAAAGTTGTCAGTCTAACAGGGATCGACTGAAAATACCCATTAAAAATAAATTGCTTAATGAAAATGTTTACCATAATATTTTCTTTTTAAGCTGTGGAATTATATTTAAAATGCCTGTTAAAATATGTTTAATGCGTAAATATCAATGTAATGGAAACTTTATAAGGAAAATAGTTTGTTAGTTTCTTATACAATGCATAACTGAAAATATAGATTTCAGATGACAAGGAATCATAGAATCATAGAATCATAGAATGGTTAGGGTTGGAAGGGACCTTCAAAGGTCACCTAGTCCAACCCCCCTGCAAGGAGCAGGGACATCCCCGACTAGATCAGGTTGCTCAGAGCCTCATCCAGCTTGGCCTTGAACGTTTCCGGGGATGGGGCCTCCACCACCTCTCTGGGCAACCTGTTCCAGTGTTCTATAACTCGCATTGTAAAAAATTTATTCCTAATTTCTAATCTAAATCTACCCCCCTCTATTTTAAAACCATTACCTCTCATCCTGTTGCAACAGGCCGTACTGAACAGCCTCTCCCCATCTTTCTTGTAGGCCCCCTTGAGGTACTGGAAGACCGCTATCAGGTCTCCCCGGAGCCTCCTCTTCTCCAGGCTGAACAGCCCCAACTCTCTCAGCC
Organism: Chlamydotis macqueenii; assembly: GCF_036417535.1. Lineage (NCBI taxonomy): Eukaryota > Metazoa > Chordata > Aves > Otidiformes > Otididae > Chlamydotis > Chlamydotis macqueenii. Next base: position 30,016,876 of record NC_141558.1, read on the forward strand.
TGTCCTCATAAGAGAGGTGCTCCAGCCCTTTTATCATCTTCGTGGCCCTCCTCTGGACCTTCTCCAGGTGGTCCATGTCCTTCTTGTGTTGGGGGCTCCAGAACTGGACACAGTACTCCAGGTGGGGTCTCACCAGGGCAGAGTAGAGGGGGAGAATCACCTCCCTCGACCTGCTGGCCACGCTCCTCTTGATGCAGCCCAGGATGCAGTTGGGCTTCCAGGCCGCAAGGGCGCATTGCCTGCTCATGTTGAGCTTCTCATCCACCAGCACTCCCAAGTCCTTCTCCTCAGGGCTGCTCTCAATCCATTCCCTGCCCAGCCTGTATTTGTGCCTGGGATTGCCATGACCCAGGTGCAGGACTTTGCACTTGGCCTGGTTGAACTTCATGAGGTTGGCACGGGCCCACCTCTCCAGCCTGTCAAGGTCCCTCTGGATGGCATCCCTCCCTTCCAGCGTGTCGACGGCACCACACAGCTTGGTGTCTTCGGCGAACTTGCTGAGGGTGCACTCTATCCCACTGTCCATGTCACCGACAAAGATGTTGAACAGGGCCGGGCCCAACATCGACCCCTGAGGGACGCCACTCATGACCGGTCTCCACATGGACATTGAGCCGTTGACCACCACTCTCTGAGTGTGGCCATCCAGCCAACTCCTTATCCACCGAGTGGTCCGTCCATCAAACCCATGTCTCTCTAGTTTAGAGAGAAGGATGTCATGTGGGACAGTGTCAAAAGATTTGCACAAGTCCAGGTAGATGATGTCAGTTGCTCGTCCCTTGTCCACTGATGCCGTCACCCCGTCATAGAAGGCCACCAAATTGGTCAGGCACGATCTGCCCTTGGTGAAGCTGTCACCAACCACCTCCTTGCTCTCCATGTACCTTAGCATGGTTTCCAGGAGAATCTGCTCCATGACCTTGCCAGGCACAGAGGTGAGGCTGACCAGCCTGTAGTTACCTGGGTCTTCCTTATTCCCCTTTTTAAAAATTGGGGTTATGTTCCCTCTCTTCCAATCATCGGGGACCTCACCAGACCGCCATGACTTCTCAAATACGATAGCCAGTGGCTTGGCAATTTCATCCGCCAGTTCCCTCAGGACCCGCGGATGGATCTCATCAGGACCCATGGACTTGTGCACCTTCAGGTTCCTCAGATGATCCCAAACCTGCTCTTCGAGTACAATGGGCAGTTCTTCATTCTCGCAGTCCCTGCTTGCACGTTCTACAGCTTGGGCGGTGGGACAGGAACTCTTGTCAGTGAAGACTGAGGCAAAAAAGTCATTGAGAACCTCAGCCTTCTCCATGTCCTGGGTAACCAGGACACCAGTTCCCTTCTGGAGGGGGCCTACATTTTCCCTGGACTTTCTTTTGTCCCCTGCGTACCTATAAAAGCTCTTCCTGTTACATTTTATATCCCTGGCCAGATTCAGTTCTGCCAGGGCTTTGGCCTTCCTTACCTTATCCCTGGCCACTCGTGCAGCCTCTTTGTAGTCCTCCCAGGCTACCTGTCCCCTCTTCCACCCTCTATAGGCTTCCTTTTTCACTTTCAGTTGGTCCAGGAGCTCCTTGCTCATCCACGCCGGCCTCCTGGCCTTTTTCCCCGACTTGTTTTTCATCGGGATGCACCTCTGCTGAGCTTGGAGGAGGTGCTCCTTGAATATGGACCAACTTTCCTGGGCCCCTCTTCCCTCCAGGGCCGCCTCCCATGGCACTTGGCCCATCAGGTCCCTGAAGAGGCCAAAGTCCGCCTTCCTGAAGTCTAGGGCAGAGAGCTTGCCATGTATTTTCCTTGCTGCCCCGTGGATCTTGAACTCCACCATGTCATGGTCGCTGCAGCCAAGGCTGTCCTTTAGTTTCACATCCCCAACCAGTCCCTCCCTGTTGGTGAGCACAAGGTCGAGCATGGCACCCCTCCTTGTCGGCTCCTCTATCGCCTGCAGGAGGAAGTTGTCGTCCACGCATTCCAGGAACCTCCTGGACTGCCTGTGCCCTGCCGTGTTGTCTCTCCAACAGATGTCAGGGTGGTTGAAGTCCCCCATGAGGACCAGGGCCTGTGACCGTGAGGCTGCTCCTATCTGCCTATAGAGCGCTTCATCTGCTCTGTCTTCCTGGCCAGGCAGCCTGTAACAGACCCCCACTGTAATGTCCCCTGTCTGTCCCCATCCTCTAATCTTGACCCATAAGCTCTCTGTCAGCTCCTCCTCCATCCCCAGGCGGAGCTCCACACACTCCAGCCGGTTGCTGACGTAGAGAGCGACACCCCCTCCTCGTCTCCCCTTCTTGTCCTTTCTAAAAAGCCTATACCCTTCCATGTTGACACTCCAGTCGTATGTGTCATCCTACCATGTCTCCGTGATGCCAATGAGGTCGTAGCCCTGCTCGTGTGCAAGTATCTCCAGCTTTTCCTGTTTATTCCCCATGCTGCGTGCATTGGTATAGAGACACTTCAGCTGGGCCCCCAACAAAGCCAACTTGCTGGCTGGAGCTACAGGGGTGCTATTGGACTGCAGTTTAGGTTTATTTGCACTTATCTGTGATCCTTCCTCAGCTTCTGGACCCTCGGTGCTGGCACTGGTGCCATGCTGACAGCAGTGGGCTGAACTGTGCTCCCCCTCCCCCAGCAACACTAGTTTTAAGCCCTCCGGACGAGCCTGGCAAGCCTTTGTCCAAGCATACTCTTCCCCCTCTTGGTTAGGTGCATGCCATCCGCCCCTAGCAGCCCGGGCTTCTCAAAGCACGCCCCGTGATCTAGATACCCAAAGCCCTGGCTGTAGCACCACTCCCTGAGCCACAAGTTAACCTGCCAGATACATCTGGCCCTTTCAGGTCCCTGTCCTTTGACCGGGAGGATTGATGAGAAGACCACCTGCGCCCCAGAGTCTTTGACTGTTGAACCCAGAGCCCTGAAATCCCTTTTGATGTTTTTTAGATGGCTGCCAGCTGTGTCGCTGGCCCCCACATGAAACACCAGCAGTGGATAATAGTCTGTGGGCCGTATGAGGCTAGGTAGTCTCTCGGTGACGTCCCTGATACGAGCCCTCGGGAGGCAGCATACCTCCCGAGAGAGCGCATCGGGGCTGCAGATGGGTGCCTCCATACCCCTCAGGAGGGAGTCACCCACTACTACCACTCATCTCTTTTTTTTGGTAGCACTAGTTATGACACGAGCCGGGCGCGCTACCTCACACGGCTCCCGTGCCTCCCCCGAGGTGCTAGGTCTTACTTCCTCAGTCTGCAGAGCAGCAAAGCAGTTCTGCAGGGGCACCTCGGGGTTCTGGGGAAGCTGCTTCTTCTTCCTGCTGCGCCTTGCCCTTGCAGCTTTCCATTCAGTGGCATCTTCTGCCTGCTTGCTTACATCGTGTGTCACTGCGGGGGGGCTTGATTGGTTCACTGGGTGCTGCGGTTCCGGTGCAGCCTGTTCCTGGAACCAAGTATCCAGCTCCCTCTCAGCCCCCCTGATGTCCCACAGCCTCCTGACCGCCTCCTGCAGCTCAGGCACCTGCCGCAGGAGCTTCTCCACCTGGGCACACCTTCTGCAGTCAGGGCTGCCCCCTGCCCCTGCCCCGGGAGTAGGGTCCAGGCACTGCCTGCAGCCCGAGCTCTGCACCGCAGCCTCCCCCCTCGGCTGCTCCGTCTGCACGGAGGCATCGACCGCCGCAGACCTTCGGTGCCGGTGCAGACCTTCTGGCTGGAGGTGCAGCCTTTGTTCTCAGAAGAAAACATCTTGAAAAATAGATAATTCATGTTACATTTTTAACTTCTGAAGTCATGTACCTTCCTTTAAAAGTGTCTTAGTATTCACTAACGCATCTAAATTAAGTAGTCATTCTCAAGAATAGTAAAAATCGCTCCAACTAGGATCTGAATAATCTTTACAACCTAGCTGTAAATTTACACGGGCTAAAAGACATTTTCCTGTAATTTTTGTAAATTGAGTATTTAAAGCACTCTTTAAAAGCATAGACAGTGATTTCTGTACACTGAAAAACTATTGATAAAAGTTTGCAGAGAAACTTAATGGTCTTTGACAAAACCTTAAGGATTATTGAGCATAAGAATGTATGAAGCAAAAAGAAAAATAATAGCAGCAGTAGTAGTTCTGGTTGTGATAGGTCTTACTGGAACAAGTTCTTGGCACTCCATGAAATAAGCTGTGCCAATGGTATTTGGTAATGTTTATAATGGATGAATGGTTACAATAACAGCAAGGGGCCACAGTTATGGAGAAGGACTCTGTCTCTGTTAAGTCTGTTAAACACGATAGAAACAGAATTTGCCAGTATTTTGCAGAACTCATTCCCTGAATTCAAGCTTCTTGGGTCTTTTGAGATTTATTATAACCTTTCTCAACTACATGACAAAGTACTTGAGCTACCTTTGGAGCTCCAGTTATCATTTGGAATGCAGTGTATAAGTTCATATACTTTACAAAACCTTGAAATCCAGTCATTCTTCTCATCTGTAGTTGTAAAGTTATAATGCTTACCTCTTATAACAGCACTTTTTATTAGAAAATCTCAAGGTGTATAACGAGGAAGCCAGTAGTATTTCTTTAAGTAATTGTTGTACAAAATGTATTCCTGAATTTATGACCAAATGAAAGCTGCCTTCATGTCCATTTTTTCTCCTACAGTAGGGGTAATAGTCACTGCTTTGCAACATTGGAAAATTTGTTACAGGTTCTGTACTGTCTTTTTATATTGTTTTTTCTTTTTATGAGTTTGAATATCCATCAAGGAACTTCAGGTAATGCCACTCAATTGATGAAGAGACTCTTACTAGCTGCTCTGACTGCAGCTGCTTTCTAGCAATGACTTACCGTAAATCTTAATTTATCTGATATTATAGCGTCCTCATACTCCTCCTTGATTTCACTGTAATGAATAAAGGTGCTATACCTCCAGGGTCTTCAAGCCATTATTTCTGATGAAAAAGAGAATATGTGATTATCCCACTCCTCCATTTCTATTTTCTGCTTAGTTAATGTATTAAAGATTTAAGTATCAAAAGTGCCATGTGGAACAAGATAAGCACTATAAAGCAGACTTTCTTCTATGCAGAGCTGCAATGTATTCATATTTTTAATTGCTTATGTTCTGGGTTTTTTTTTTGTTCTCATAGTAAATTTTACATTTGTAAAGAGCGAAAATATTTGCTATGCGTGTGTAACAAAATGTGCTGGTTACAAAATTTTACTCCATGTTTACTCAAGTTTCATATTACATATTTGTCTGTAAGTATAAATTTTAAAATGTTTTTTGGTGGTTTTCCCTTCTTCCTACTTCTGCATTTTAAAATACATGTGGTGGTGTCATAGCATAAAGAAAACTGTAGTGTTAAAGGAAGATAAGTGTTACAAGGTTGTTTTTGAAGTCTTCTACATATATGTATGTCTTGTTCTCTTTTACAAAGATTGTTACTGCTTTGATAATATTCTCATAGTTTGCATGAGATAAAAGGAGTTACAAGTTTTTTTCCTGGATATTGTTCAGCTGTATTACTGTTTTTTTTTTTTAGAGAGAGAATTAAGGAAAAAGACATGTTTTAGAAGAAGGTGTAAAACTGAAGCTTTGTCAAAATGTACACAGTAGTATTTGGTCAAAAACTTAATTGAGTTAGGAAGTTACATGCTTGTATAGAAATCGTCATACGAAATTATGGTGAATACATAGACTATGCAAAGAAAAGGATTAGATCTATCTTCTATAAAAATGTGTACATTAAAATCAGCTTCCATTTTATCTCTGTCAGTGAAAAATTTCCATTACTAACCAAATTACCAGCCTACACGTATTTTTCCTGATAGTCCTCAGCAAGAAGTTCAGATCTCTTTTGTAGTGTGATGCTGAGCTTCTCTTTCTCTAACATAAAACCATGGAGTTTGTATCCCCTAGTTAGGAAGTATAATTTCTCCCTGTTGCTATATGTCTAAGTAATTTGGCAAGCAATGTGTGTCCATGTTGTATATGTTAGAATCAAGTATGCTGGAAAATAAGCTAGTTTTTAAATTTAGATTAAGCTAAAATTAAGCAGCACAGGCTGGAAGTAAGACTTGTTTTTCTAAGCCTGATCATTAAACGTGAAATTTCCATGTTATCCTTAATCTGACATCCATTTCTGTGGCTGAATTTAAGGCCATTTTCTTGTTAATTAACTGCTTGTGGGTGTTGATAAGGATTTACATTTCTACATTCCTGGTTACAGCAGCAAATATCTGCAGGCTATTAGGAGCTACACTGCACATAGTTAACGGGACCATTGCTTGAAAAATCTAGTCCTTTGAGCAAAGACCAATGAAACAAACAAACTCAGAAAAATATTAGAAACTCATGACATGCATTAGCATAATATACTTTTAGAATCTAGCAGACTAGGAATCAGTAGCCTCACACACTTTCTTTTCTTTATGTCCACATGAGACCTTAATAGGTCCTAATAGCTCCAGTTTGACCTAATAGCTCCAAAACAGGGGCAGAAATCATTATTATTGTATTTTTTTTTTAATATTATAATCTCCACCATTAATACTACAAATCATACAGGGAAGGTCACTAGTAACTATCTGTTGGTTACCAGCTCACTGCAGAAGAAGCTATAGCCTGAAATGAGCACTTCTGCATAAGAACTCATGACAGCATTAGAAATTCCAGAATGGGATTACAATCATGCAGCAGATAGTTTGGGAAGTTGCTTATTTGGCCAAGATGTAGTGCTGACTTAAGCACCTTTACTATCAGTTGTTTTGGAAAGTAACTCAAAGTATCAGGATGACACTACTAAAGACTCACAACCTTGAACAACACTTTTGAGTTAAGCTTTGTTACCAAAAGTAGTGAAGCCAGTTGCAAATTTTAAAAAATTTTTCTTATAACAGGGTATTTTTCTCCTCTTTTTTTTTTTTTTTTTTTTTTGCACAATGGATGTAGAACTGAGAGACAGGAAAAAATTTAGGAGCAAAATTTATTATCAGCTTATGAATTTCCAAAGGTTTTCTGCTCATTAAGAAATGTTCTTCAGAAAAATCCATTCTCTCTGGAATTTAGTGTGTCATTTTCTAACCTTGGAAACACATGCTAGCACAGTCCCAGTAGGTGGATTTTAGTGAAAAAATAATATGTGCTAGCAAAATTGGTAAACACATTTTCTTTGTAGTTCACTTTCCTGTGGCACTAAGTTTTGCTGAGCAACTAGGTCTTTTTCTCTTGTAAGTAAGACTTAATTTACTATTAAGATAATTCTTTAGAAAAAATGAGTGGTGTTCATGTTCTGTGAACATGACTCAGCACCAATGATTAATGAAAGCTAGATTCTAGCAGTATATTTTGAATGTGCATACTGGATTTCATTCCACATTATTTTTCTTTTTTTAATTTTTTCTTCAATCTGTCAATATCAAATCCTAGCCCCTGGTTTGACTGTTGATGTTCAAAACCTTATAAGATAACACTGAAGTTTTTAAAACTTAGACATCCTACAATGGCTAACTCTGTTTGCAGAAAATCATTTCCTACAGAAAGTCTTTGCCACTTTCCGCATGGTACTGAGGATATTCAAACAAAACCATTAATTGCCACGGACTCTTACCTGCAGAAACCATATTCAACCTAGTATTCACATTTCCCATTGTCAGAGTCCAACATTGACAAGATTCTTTCAGATATTCCACATGAGGAAGTTTTAATGTTTTAATATCAAATTTATCTATTCAAAGATATTTGATGTTGCCTGGGATTGTGATTTTGCAGAGTAATAGAGCAATTCACTGAAATAGCAATGCAAGTACAGTATAGCAATTGCAATATATGGTTTTATCACAATACAAACATGATTCCTGTTACCAGTTTCTATATGCTTCTTGCCATGCTCTCTCAGGAAGACTTTCACACTTTTTTTGATTAACTAGAGGAAGGTCATTAACACAGGCAACTGATCCACTTAACCACTACAGCTCTCACTCTCTGGTCATTTTTAACCACATTTGTCCTGGTTTCAGCAGGGATGGGGTTATTTTCTTCTCAGTAGCTGGTGTGTTTTGGATTTCATGTGTGAAGAATGTTGATAAAAAAACTCTGATGATACGAGTTGTTGTTAATGAGACCAAGGACACTGTCTGGCTTTCCAAGTCTCGTTAAAATCTTGTTAACCTGCAGATGTGGGAAGCTGGGCAAAAGACAGACAGAATAATTGATCTGAACTGGCCAAAGAGAGTATTCCATGCCATAAATGTCATGCTCAGTATATAAGTGGGGGTTGCCCATGGGAGGGGGCATTTTTTTCGGGCATTCTTTTCTGGCATCCATTCCATTTGGGTATCTGTTTGGGCACCCTTGGCATCCTTTTCTTCTCTCTCGCTTGCTGGCATCGTTCCCTCTACCTTGCTAGCTTGCTCTCCTCACTTTGCTTGCTGCTCAGTGTTGTTTCCGTGATAGCTGCTCAGGATGGGCTGTGTCGCTGATTCAGACATCGGGTGGTAAGAAATTGTACATTGTTCATTTTGTATATTTTGTATATATTAATATCCTTATATCCTGTTTTCCTTTCTTCCCAATTCTCTCCCCTGTCCCACTGGGTAGGGGGAGGGTGAGTGAGAAACTGTGTGCTAATCCGGGCTAAACCACCACAACATTATTAATAAGATTTTTCTCTGTTATCCAGATAAGACAGCTTGTAAAAACTCTAACTAGACTAACAATAATTTTCTGTATAAATGGAGTTTTTCCTTTTTGGCCACAACAGGATTTTGAGTGTAACAGATTCCTATAGACTTTTATCCTTAGAGGTATAGGTCATTATTGTATTAACTGGTAGGACATTTCATTTAGTGTAACAACAATCGTAAAAGTTGGAATTCTGCAAACTGAATTTTTTCATACTAAAAATTAAATGAAACAAAGGAGTCTGAATATTAAATTTGCACACAGCCTTTCCAACTAAGTGGTATGTCTGAGGAAGTAAATAATATACTTTCTTCTAAATGTAATGTTATCTGAAACATGTCCAGAGGAGTAGTTCTGAAAACAATTTCTTTGTCACCATTGATCAGATAAAGTATATGTTAATCTTGATTATTTTGCATCAAGATAAGGACCTGATCCCCATGTTTAATAAGTTGCCACTGCATATTCATAGTACATCTTTTCTTAAACCATATATCAATGACAGAAATTAGTTAGCTAGAAAATGACAGAAGTGAGTCAGAAAACAATAAGAGGTTTTTTGACTTCAAAGGATATTCTGAGTATATTTTCTAAATCAGAAACTTTACATGGTAAGAGCAGGTAATTATGTTTATATGATAGAGATAAGGACCCAGCTCTCACCAAGGGTCAATATTAATATCTCTAAGTTGAGTTTGGTGAAAGTAAAATAAATTCCCCACACAACATGCATTTTGCTTTTATTTCTCTTTATAGAGAAGCTTACATAGGGTAAACACTGATATTGATACAAATAATTTAGAAGTGTTGTTTTTATCAGCATAATATAGCACTGTGCACAGCTTCCCTCATCAGAGCTCTCCTGAGGTTGAAGAAGCTAAGATATTGTATACTACCTCCTGTTATATGATTTACCAGTTATGTTTTTATTGACTGGAAGAAAAAGGAATTTAATGTATGTTGCTGAAATCAACTTTTAGCAAGATAACATAACAAGGAAGTGCAGTCAACAAGAATCCTGAAGTTCTAACCTGTCTCTTTGCTTTTTTTTTTTCCATCATCTTAGCTGTATCCACTGATTCAACTTGTCAGAAACTGCGGAACAGCATATATCTGTGCCCTGTGTGACTAGCAAGTTAAGTTGTCATCTTTCTCTGTAATAATTTATTAACTATTTGGAGAAACAAGTAGATGAAAAGAAACATACTCAGGTTTTCAGCAACCAAACCATATGGTATTTTATCTCAACTTCCCTCATATTAGAACCAATTTTGTAGAAAAGTGTAGAGATTCATGGAAAATCTTCATACTCTGTGTGACTATTCCACAACAATTTGTGAAGTCTTTACTAGCCTCTGAAACAAGATAATGTCAGGATTTTTTGATGGGTATCAGGCATGACAGCTTTGACAATTAGTGCCTGCTATCCTGGGCTTCATGATTGATCTATACACTCACAAACTTCAGCTTGTGGAACTTCAAATTAATGCAGGGAAGGAAGATAAAAAAAGGCAACTTCTAATGAGTTTTAATGTAAATATATAGAAATGTTTGGGACCCTAAAAAAGCACCAAGGACCTTCCAGATACTTTTGAGAGGTAGGTAAATGAAGACTACATCAGTCTTCATCGTGGCAGTAATATGGCAGCTTCGTGAAGCTGCTCTGGCATGGGTCATCTCTTTCACGGGTGCAGTCTCTCCAGAACAGCTGCCCCAGCGGGCCCTCCACGGGCCTCAGCCGCCTTCAGGCATCCAGCTCCCCCAGTACGGGGTCCTTCATGGGCTCCAAGTGGATCTCTGCTCCTCCATGGACCTCCATGGGCTGCAGGGAGACAACCTGCTCCACCACGGTCATCACCACAGGCTGCAGGGGAATCTTGGCCAGGAGCCGCATTACTCCTCCCCCTCCTTCTTCACTGACCTTGGTGTCTGCAGCCGTTCCTCACAACAGGCTGGCAGACGCCTCTCAGGATCTTTTTAAATCTTATTCACTTCTCATCTCCTCTCCACTTCTTGCAGCTGGGCCAGACCGAGTCGGGCCCAGTCGGCCACCTGGCGAGAGGCCAGAGGGTGAGGCCTGCAAGGCCCATGAAGCCTGCGCCTCCCCCTCTGTGCCTCTGCCCCCCCTCAGCTTCTTCACATCTTCTCTTCTCTCTTTTTTTCTGTTTTCCCCTTCTTAAATATGTTATCGCAGAGGCGTTATCACGGAACATTCTGCTACCAATCGGCTCAGCCTTGTCCAGCAGCAGGTCCGCCCTAGGCCTGGCCAAGTCCACTGAACAAAGGGGAGTGACTTCTAGCAGTTTCCTACAGAAGCTAACACCTTAGGCCCCCCCTCACTAAACAAAACCACAACAGTAATGAAACAAAAGTCTAATTTTACTTCATGAATCTGATCCAAGTCAACTAAGTTAACAGAAGTAAGGATTTTATTGCTGATTTCAATATGCTTTGGAATACATTTGGTGCATATTTCAAAGGATCAGATTACGATGTTCTTTAAGAAGCAGCTCCATCAGTCCACAGAAATACTCATAGTGTTTTCATTTAACTCAAATATAATTTGCCTAGTGCTGTGCAGAAGTAAAAATTTTGTATTCATAAGCTGCTTAAGAAGAGAAACTACTGAGAATACAAGGGTCATGTTCTAAGCAATGTGCAACTTCTTCAAAGCAGAGTAGCCAATAAAGCTGTATAATAAAAAAAATGAGTTATTTGTTTCCTTTATTGTTTTGGAAAAAAAAAATTCTGTGATTGCATGTAGTCCTAAACAAAGGACATTGTTTTCTATGGCTTAACACATTGAAAAAGAGTTTGTGTAAGAGAAAGTGTTAAAATAGTTGATATTCAGAAACAAGAACCTTGTCAGTGCTAATGGGTTGCTGTGACATTTACTTAGTGCAGAAATAAGACAAAAAAGCTATTTGCTTTTCTCAGTAGCCCAGCTACCAAGTAGGATATGAAGTGAGAACAGCTGTGATGCTGATTTTTTTCTACTTTCTTCATACTGAATAGTTAGCTCTGTCTCAATAAGACTACTTGCACACAAGCGTCATAGTTTAGCCCCGATCGGGACCAGACTACACAGTCTCTCTCTCTCTCCCCCTGCTCTTCCCTGTTCCCAGGCTTAACATCTCCATCACCTTCCCCCCCTGAGTGGCAGAGGGGGAAAGAGGGGATGGGGGTTGCAGTCAATTCATCACACGTCGCTTTACTCCACTGCTTCATCGTCAGGGCAAGAACTCCTCACATTCCTCCTTTGCTTCATCATGGGGTCCCACCCACGGGCCAGAGTCCTTCGTGAAACTGCTCCAACGTGGGTCATTTCATCCATGGGGTGCAGTCACTCCAGAAGAGCTGTCCCAGCGAGCCATCCATGGGCCACAGCCTCCTTCAGGCATCCACCTGCCCCAGCGTGGGGTCCTCCACGGGTTATAGGTGGATCTCTGCTCCTCCGTGGACCACCATGGGCTGCAGGGGGACAGCCTGCTTCACCATGGACTTCACCACAGGCTGCAGGGAAATCTTGGCCAGGAGCTGCATTACTCCTCCCCCTCCTTCTTCACTGACCTTGGCATCTGCAGCCGTTCCTCTCACAAGAAAAATTCTTCACAACAGGCTGGCAGATGCCTCTCAGGTTCTCTTCACATGTCATCTCCTTTCCAATACTTGCAGTTGGGCCAGGCCAAGTTGGGCCTAGTCGGCCGCCTGGTGGAAGCCCAAAGGGTGAGGCCTGCAAGGCCCACAAGGCTCACGCCTTCCCCTCTACCCCCGCTCAGTGTCTTCACATCTTCTCTTCCTTTTTTTCTGTTTTTTTTTCCCCCTCTTCTTAAATACATTATTGTAGCGCCATTATCAGGGAACATTCTGCTACCAGTTGGCTCAGCCTTGGCCAGCTGTGGGTCCGCCCTAGGCCTGGCTGAGTCCACTGAACAAAGGGGAGCAACTTCTAGTAGTTTTTAAAGAGGCTACCACTGTAGTCCCCACCCTACTAAATAAAACCAGAACAACAAGTCACTGTGAGCAAGGGTAAGAGAATCATGCCTTACACTGAACTGCATATTAGTATGTTATTAATGCCTGCTCCAATAAAATGGTCATTCTTCTCACACCATCACATGTTCACTTCCACATCCACAGTAACTCAGAATTTCACAAGTGATGGTCTCAGCCAAATGCCTAATTTTACTGATTTGGAGGTTTTGGAGAATTTTCCTGCACTATGCCATATTCTTAGTAGTTGAGGGCTTCACTGGGAATGTTTCAGATTTGAATCAGCCTATTCAGTTTTCACCCACTAGCACAAAGTTGGCAGTATCCAGGGCATTTCCTTGAGGTTTGACAAGAATTTATATGAAAAAGGAAATAACTGAGAAACCATTAAGTATTAGGAGGAATGGGAAATATGTTTATGAATCAGAAGAATGAGAAAGTACCATAAGGAGAGAGAAAGTATTGTATGCACTGGGACACAAACCATCTCTCAGTGGTTGAGTTTACTTATACAGTCCTACTGATACCTGCCCTATCAACTTTTGCTGTCATGAGAATGTTCAGTTTCATTAGCTAAAGTGTTTACTAGAGTGTGGAGGACAAAGGAGCAAATCTGACATTGTGGCATTTAGTCTTGCATCTTCCCACTTGCCATTTTTAATAAAGAAAATTGCAGTGAGGAAATCATACTACTGGTCTGAAAACAAGCAGAGTTTTGGCCAACCTTCCCAAAGCTAGACAAGGTAGTACTAGTTTCTCTCCCATTCCATGGACCTAGACTGCAGAATAAGAAACTGAAATTATAAATAGTAGTAATAATACAAAAATTCTCCTTAGCAACTCCTGACTCAGATATGTTTGTAGACATCTGGAAAAAATGAATGATACATATATTCCATCAAAAAAACAAAGAGAATAAAAATTACATAAAATATAATTTTAAAAATCTGTGGAAAATAACCTTGTGGTACACATAGAAGCTGGAGTAAAAAAGTAAATAAAATTTCAGGATATTCAGCAAAAATAAAATTTATATGAATGAGAAATCTCCTTATAGAGTGGTGCATTTATTGAAAATTATATTTATTGATGGAACAAGGAAATATTTAATGGGAATAATAACAGATTTTTGCAGTTCTAGGAAATTCTCAGAGTTCAATAATGTCTTGTGGAAGTTATAATGTTTAACATCAAATTTACTTATATGAAGATAGTTGATGTTACATGGGATTTCTGATTTAGCCAGAAATATATTGCATAATATGATACAAATATAAGTTAAACTTAGCAAAATAAAGCAATTTCAATATACAGTTGAATCACAATACCACTGTGATCCCCATTATCCATATCTATTATATACTCATTGTCAGGACACCAGACATCCCCAATTGCTGGGAAAGAAAACATGGATTGAAACCAGCTCAAGCTCATTGCTGTCTTTTAATTTCTTTTGACAGTTATCTAGTTTTATACTCTATGTTGAGTTGAGCCACATGTTCACTACCCTCGTACTGGTCTGGCTAACTCAGGGAGACATTGAAACTCTTTCAGTGAACTGAGGAGAAACATTTATAACACCAGTTGATCTACTCGACTGTTGATAGCTTCAGTATCTAAAACAAAGGTCACACTCTGATCCTTTTTGTGATGAGATAAAAACACTGTGATCTGTCACATCCTACATAATTCTTTGACCTTCGTGGGCACATCACCCTTGCTTGCCTCCTCTAAGACTTCTTCCATTTTAGGGGTTTATTGCTCAGTCATAGAGATATAATGCAAAAAGCCTCACAAAGAGAATTAATGCTTTGTCTCACACAGTAACAGGTGTAGTCAATGCGATCCAGAATCTGACAAATCATTAAGACTCAACACATTATTCAGCATAAAAATACTTAAGAATAAACTGTAAAACATTTATTCCAGATTTTCTAATCTTAATTGTGTAAAATATTAATCTTTAACAGGGTTTAAGAAAATTAATCAGCCTAGAATTTTCAGCTGGAAGTGGCTGAACCTTCTTCAAGTCAGTACAATAGAAATATCTTAGATGGAGCAGTTTGAGTTCTGCTATGCAAAAAGGGAGATGAGATTTTCTCTTCTGAAGTTTCACATTACAGGTAAGTGATTGCTATTAGCACTTCACATAGCCTAGTTACCGTACTCATTAGAATTTTTTTTTTTTCTCTTTTCACTGCATGGTGTCAAGGAAACATGCCAGGAGATCATTTTAAACATGAGACTGTAGCTTCAGATATAGTGAGAGAGATGTTTACCTGCTGCTGTGCAGAAAATAATGTAATATTCATAGAGGGCACTGAAAAATCCAGTAGTTAGTATGGCTGTCATGTCGGCTAGTTAAGGTATTCAGTAGGGACTGGAAAGGTCTGAGTTGCTCCATGAGCTGCTTATACATGTTATCCAATGTCAGTTTCATGTAAAATGTATAATCTTTGGAACACAGAACAGAACCTGAGTCTCTTTTCTGAAGTGAGATTTTTAACCAGTAGGCTACAGAGCCATAGTTATGCTTGGTCTCTTTCTGATCCTATAAAATTTTAATTCTTTTTCTACACAGTGAAACAGCTTCAAAAGAAGAGGGAAGAGTATTCTTAACCTCAGTACAACCTACATCCCAGGTATCAAGTTGAGAGATTTGGATGTGAGGTTAAACCCTCTTCTTACTGATTATTATATCACAGTCAGTATGTGTAAGTGAAAACATATTTTAGGTAAGTATATGTGACCTTTTTTTTTAATTCTACGTGTGCTCCAGAAAGCAAACAGCTGATGTATTTTGTGAGCAGTCTTTTCTTATAAATGTGTGTGCATTCATAGAATATCTAACAACTATGAAAACTTAATTGGAGAAATGACTGATTTTTTTCATTCTCACTGTACTTAGCTATTATGTGTTCCTTGAGTTCTTAAAATTTATCAAGATCAAGATACGTGTGTATCCACAAAACCAGAATGTGAAATTACAGAGGAACATCATCATCAAAAAACAAAGTGTATATTGAGTTCAACATTATGACTGGGTAGAATTTTGCATGGCTGATGGGCTGAATTATATCTACAGTTTATTTGAGTCCCTTGTTCCTTGTACATCTCAGGTAAAAGTCTTAACCTCCTGAGTAATTAGCTTAAGGTTTATCTTTCTGTGCTTTTTTTAAGAGAAAAATTTACTTAGCTATTTTTTCAACCAAAACAGTTTTTAGTTTTTGAATAGCCATACTGCTACTCAATAGGAGATGGTCATTAATCTAAGCAGCTGAAATTTTACATAAGACATCACTTTCAGAACTAAGTGCAAACCAAAATTTTATTCACGCAATTTTAGAATTTATACTTATAAATTATAAGTTATAGCAAAATTATACATATAGCTACACATATATGTATATGTCCATATAAATTAGACGTTGTGTGACCATATCCACTGTCATATAGAAATGTAAAATTAAAAATATAAAAATATATCTTTAAATGAATTGGAATATTTTACATTCATGCTGGGAAATATAAGTTTTTTTAGTTAAATAGTTGAAATCAAATGCTCAGTTTTTAAAGTCATGAAGTTCCATAGAATTACCTATGAACATGGATCTCCTAACATTATAATTACAATTATATTCTCCATATTTTGAAGTCTAATGAAGTTAAAATTACACTTAATAATTTTCTTTCCTCATGAACTAGATCTATATTTGTCTAATGACAATGGGTTTTTTTTATTTTGACTCCTTAGCAGGGCATTTATTTAATTACACAGGCAAAGAAGAAAATAAAGACAAAGCCCACTGCAGAGAAAGAGGATAAAAGTGTCTGCTTTAGGACTCCTTCACTATTTACTACCAAGCTTACATAATTCTACTTCATGCTGTCACTCATTAGGTCACAGAGCAGAGGAAATTGAATGTCTCAGGCTGAAAGCTCTCAGTCCTGCATTACTGACTACAACAGCACAGTGAACTCAGTAGAATATTTAGTAAGTGGAATAGATTTTACATAATACTGGTATGCTACAAAAGTTGACATTCGGAGTATAGTAGTTGAAAAAAATAATGCTATTTTTTAGAGGTCAATCTGAAACCCAAGAATTGATCAGTGGACCTTTTATACATTACCTATAAAATCACAGAATAATTCAGATTGGAAGGGACCTCAGGATGTCACTAATCCAATCTCCTGCTCAAAGTAAGGTTCACTACCAGTTCAGATCAGATCACTTAGAGCTTTGTCCAGATGGGTTTTGAAAATCTTCAAGGATGGAGGTGGCAAAACCTCTTTGGGAAACTTGCTCTGGTGCTAGAAAAAATATTTTTTACTTGTATCCAGTCTGATGCTGTACCAAAATATACAATCTCTGGCCACTTCAGCAACAGCCAAACGAATAAATGCACAAACAGTAATCTTACCTGTAAGTAAAACTACAGGACAGAGTCATAGAATAATTTGGGTTGGGACGTGCCTCAGGAGGTCTCTAGTCCCATCTCCTGCTCAAAATGGAGTCAGCTATAGTATCAGACCAGATTGCTCAGGGCTTTCGAGCTGGGCCATTTTCTGAATTGGTAAGCATTTGCTTTCAGTAAATATCAGAAAATCCTAAAGAAAATCCATAACACTCTCTGAACTACCCCTTGTGTATTTTATCCTGAGAATTTATCCCTATAATACTGTACTCCTTGTGTTAAGAAGCTCAGGTCGTGAAGAAGTTGAAAATACAGAACATGTTACTCAGTTAACTGTCATCTGCTTATTTGAGTATCTGCTTGCAGCTGATGTCCCTGATGTTCCTAATATCCCTAATGTCATTTGCTTATTTGTTATAATTTATCCTTCTATCTTTCTACTTGCTAAATGAAAGTGCCAAGATTTAGGTATAAAAGTAATGGTGGTATAATGGAGAATGACCTTATAGAGGTATACAGATTTGCAGTAGTAGCAGTGCTCTTGCACTTTTTGGTTTTTGTTGCTTCATGTGATTACTGAAGTGATCAGACTGTAGTAGTTGAGATTATCTTCTGATGTAGAATTGGAAAAATTCCTTGATGCTTGTTTTAACATATCTTGGGTATGGGTATATCTCCAGTTACTCTTCTCTTCCACAGAAAGGAACAAGCAAGAGCTCTGTAACCCACTCTGTCCATGTGATTTTAAGACTGGAAGTTCTGAGGTCTTTTCAAATATTTATGTCCCATATGGAAGCACAGAATACTGCTGCCATGCCAACCAGCCAGCTAACATCTATTTTCAACAGACAGAATGTGTATCTCTCCTACTGATTTTGCCCAAAGCTTTTTTCATTCTTTTGACTTTCTACCTGTGTAAGTTGATAATTAGAGAACAAGATAGCAATTATTAACTTTTTTTTTAACAATAAAAAAGTATTGAAAAAATAAAATATTGTCTTTTTATCTTCTATCTTAATATTTATAATTTCAGATACTCTTCTATTTTGTAATTATTCCTGTGAGGTGCAGTGTATGAGCTGTTTACATGAGATGAATGGAAGCATGAAAAGTACATGCTCCATTACACTCATAGTGTATTGCTTCTTAATTTACATCTTGCTTTGGGCAATGCAGAGAATTATTCTGGCAATTTCTGTATGGCTGTTTTAAATTCTGTAGATTTATCTCCCAAGGCTGCTTTTACTTCTCATTTGAAAAGTATTTGGTAGGCAGAAATTTCACCATACATTTGTCAGATAAATTTCCTGCTTATCTTATTTTGCTTATGGCAACATAGTGGTTTAAAGGAAGAGACAGGCATAATGACTATGACTTACTCTAATGGGACAGGAAAATATAGGGCTTGAAGACAATGAATGTAATTACATTTTTATGAGCAATCATATAAATATATTATTAAAATATTCCTTTTAAGCAGCATACTCAAAATGAGAATATGAGTTAGTAAAATCAGCCTGAATAGATCTTTAGTATACTTCCCAGAGTATGTCCTTCTGCCTAATCTAAAGCCAGTATCACTGGAAATCATTAGTTAAATGAACCTTTATCATATTAGAAAAATACTTTCTTATACAAAGTATATTTTCTCAGCACGACCCACTGATACTTGTGAAAAGCAGTTTTGAGAAGAAATAGAAGTCTGACAAGGAAAATTAGAGTATTCTTAAAATTCACTTTTTCCATTTTAATCAGAATATGTAGTATGCCTCAACATTTGTATAAGCAGTGTTTGAAAAGAGGAATTCTGCTAAGATGCTGGATACTCAGAATTACAGAATTACAGAATTACAGAATTATTATCAAGATTGGAAAAGACCTAAAAGATCATCCAGTCCAACCATCACCAATACTTCTCAGCTAAATCATATCCCTCAACACAACATCCAAACGTTTCTTGAACACCCCCATGGTCGGTGACTCCACCACCTCCCTGGGCAGTGCATTCCAGTGCCTGACTACCCTTTCCGAGAAGTAATATTTCCTAATGTCCAGCCTGAATCTCCCCTGGCGCAGCTTGAAACCATTGCCTCTAGTTCTATCACTGTCGACACGAGAGAAAAGGCCGACCCCTAGCTCACTACAACCTCCCTTCAGGAAGTTATAGAGAGCTATAAGGTCTCCCCTGAGCCTCCTCTTCTCCAGACTGAACAATCCCAGCTCCCTCAGCCGCTCCTCCTAAGGCCTGTGCTCCAGACACCTCACCAGCTTTGTAGCCCTCCTCTGAACGCGTTTCAGGGCCTCAATGTCTTTCTTGCAGTGAGGGGCCCAAAACTGAACACAGTACTCGAGGTGCGGCCTCACCAGTGCCGAGGACAGGGGGACAATTACCTCCCTGTTCCTGCTAGTAACACTGTTTTTGATGCAAGCCAGGATGCCGTTGGCCTTCTTGGCCACCCAGGCACACTGTCGGCTCATGCTCAGCCGAGCATCAATCAGTAACCCCAGGTCCGTTTCCTCCACACAGTCCTCCAGCCACTCTGCCCCAAGCCTATAGCGCTGCCTGGGGTTGTTGTGGCCGAAGTGCAGGACTCGGCATTTGGTCTTGTTGAACCTCATCCCATTGGCTTCAGCCCAGCTCTCCAGCCTGTCCAGATCCCTCTGTAGGGCCTCGCTACCCCCAGGCAGATCCACACTCCCAGCCAATTTGGTGTCATCTGCGAACTTACTGAGGGTGCACTCAATCCCCTCATCCAGATCATCAATAAAGATATTGAAGAGGACAGGCCCCAGCACCAACCCCTGGGGAAGACCACTTGTGACCGGTAGCCAGCTGGATTTAACTCCATTCACCACCACTCTCTGAGCCCGGCCCTCCAGCCAGCTCCTTACCCAGCCAAGAGTGTACCCATCCAAGCCGTGGGCTGCCAGCTTCTGCAGGAGAATACCGTGGGAGACAGTATCAAAGGCTTTGCTGAAGTCTAGGTAGACCACATCAACAGCCTTTCCCTCATCCAGCAGATGGGTCACTTGATCATAAAAGGAGATCAGGTTGGTCAAACAGGACCTGCCCTTCATGAACCCATGCTGGCTAGGCCTGATCCCCCGGCCATCCCGCACATGCCGCATGATCTCCCTCAAGACTATCTGTTCCATAACCTTACCTGTAACCGAGGTCAGGCTAACAGGCCTGTAGTTCCCCGGATCCTCCTTACAACCTTTCTTGTAAATGGGAGTCACGTTGGCAATCCTCCAGTCTTCCGGGACCTCACCAGTCAACAAGGAGCGCTGATAGATGATGGAAAGCGGCTCGGCTATCACCTCCGCCAGTTCCCTCAGCACTCTTGGGTGGATCTCATCCGGCCCCATGGACTTGTGGCAGTCCAGTTGGAGTAGTAAGTCTCTGACCGTTTCTTCCAGAATCACAGGGGGGTTAGCGTGCTCCCCAGCCGAGACTACCAGGTCAGAGAGAGGAGTACCCTGAGGATAACTGGTCTGACCTTTAAATACAGATGTAAAGAAGGCATTCAGAACCTCCGCCTTTTCCGTATCCTCAGTGGTCACATTCCCAGCCTCATCCAGCAAAGACTGGATATTCTCCTTTGTCCTCCTCTTACTGTTAATGTATTTATAAAAGAGTTTCTTATTCCTTTTCACCCCAGTGGCCAGGTTAAATTCAAGCTGGGCTTTTGCCTTTCTGATTTCACCTCTACACATCCTAACAACTTCCTTGTATTCATTCTCAGTTGCCCGTCCCTCCTTCCACAGGCGGTAGATTCTCTTTTTCTCCCGGAGCTTCAAGAATAGCTCCCTATTCATCCACGCTGGTCTTCTTCCCCGCCGGCTCATTTTGCGGCTCAGGGGGACCGCCTGCTCCTGCGCCCTTAAGACTCCCTTCTTGAAGAGCAACCAGCTCTCTTGGACCCCTTTGTTCGCTAAGACTGAATGCCAGGGGACTCCCCCTACTAGTCTCTTGAACAATTCAAAGTCCGCCCTCCGGAAGTCCAAGGTAGCAGTTTTACTATTCCCCCTCCAAGCTCCACCATGAATTGAGAAATTTATCATTTCATGGTCACTCTGTCCAAGGCAGCCCCCAACCTCCACATCTCCCACCAGACCTTCCCTGTTCCTCTTTCCTCAGACCATTGAAAGATCTAGTTGGAATGGAAAGGTCCATGACTCCATGTAAGACATACAAGTTCAATAGTTCCTTGTGCTGGTTTTGGGTGGGATAGAGTTAAATTTCTTTGTAGTAGTTTGTGCAGGGCTGTGTTTGGGATTTGTGATGGTTGTGGTTTAACCCCAGTGGAAATCAAGTACCACACAGCTGCTTGCTCACCGTCCCCCTCCCCAGGGATTTGGGGAAGAAAATCAGGAAGAAAGGAAAACTTGTGGGTTGAGATAAAGATAGTTTACAAGCATAACAAAGGAAGAAATAATAATATATGTATCAATAAAGATAATAATAAAACGTAGGGATAATAAAGTGTATGAAATAAACAATGCACAATTTCTCACCACCTGACAACCCAATGACTGATACAGTCCCTCCCAAGCAGTGATCACAGGATAAAACCAAAAGCAAACCCAGAAGGATCTTAAGCAGCGAAGAGCTGCCCACTGGCCAACACCCACTTATATACTGGGCATGACATTTACAGTATGGAATACTTTCTTTGGACAGTTTGGGTCAACTGTAGCGGCTATATACCTCCCAGTTTCTTGTACCTACACATTAGCAAAACCTAGGAAGCAGAGGAAAATCCTTGGTCTCTCTAGCAACAACTAGTAACATCAATGTATTATCAACTTCCTTCACACACCAAATCTCGTACTAAATCCAAAACACAGCAACTACTGGATAGAAAATTATCACCATCCCAGCCAAAAACAGAACAGTGATGAAGACAGTGTTGATAACATACTGATGTTTTAGTTATGCTAAGCAGTGCTTGCACAATGTCAAGGCATTTTCTGCTTCTGATGCTGCTCCACCAGTGAGTAGGCTGAAGGTGCACACAAAGTTGGGAGAGGACATAGCTGGGACAGCTGACCCCAAATGACCAAAGGGATATCCCATACTATATGATGTCATGCTCAGTGATAAAAGCTGCAGTGAAGAAGAAGAAAGGGGAGGAATGGGGGAACATTTGGAGTTACAGTTTTTGTCTTCCCAAGTCACCATTATGCATGATGATGTCCTTCTCTCTTGGAGATGACTAAATGTCTGCCTGCCGATGGGGAATAGTAAATTAAGTCTTTATTTTGCTTTGCTTTTGCTTTATCTATTAAACTGTCTTTATCTCAACCCATGAGTTTTCTCACTTTTACCCTTCCAATTCTCTTCCTCATGCCTCCGCGGGGAGTGAGCAAGCAGCTGTATGTGGCTTATTAGCTGCTGGCTGGGCTTAAATCATGACACTAGTTTATGACTATGAAAATGCAAACAAGAAAGTAAATGTTAGAAAGTCATGATTAAATTATGAAGACCAGTCTCTCAACCTGACCATGGTTCAAGCAGAGTTCAGTTTCCAAGTAATTTACATAAACAAACACAACAGTCACACTTATCTTCAAGTTAAAATGTGCTGTTTTGGTACTGGTCTATTCAAGTTGACTTCAGATCTCCAAATAAACTTACAAAGTTAAGAGCTCAACTAAACCTGTATTAGCTTCTGGAAAAGCTTGTCATGGGCCCATCAACCACAGAGCAAGACAATGACAAGTGTCTAAATGACACAGCTAATTGTATAATGTCAGATGGGATGAAACTGGCCTTTTTAAAAATCTCATAGCGTTAATGAAGGTGAAATAGATGTAGCCAATAAAGTCTGGTCAAAAAATTTTAAGATACAATATTTTTAAAATTTAAAAATTAAGAAAAAGGTTTGTTAGTATTGATTTACAGCTGTACATATGCAGCTACATATGCAGCTACATATGCAGCTCAGAATGTATAAACTGTTTCATGTTTCAAAACCTCAAATATTATATTTACCTGTTTTGCCTTCATGTTTCCAAAGTGTCTATCCCCTTGAGAAGCAAAGGAGAATAGTTTATGATAATACAAAGAAAAAGCTTAGAAGAAGAACAACACTGTATTCAGAATATAGAAATTTAGGCTTAAAATTCAAGGAATTATCTGTGCTGGAACTTTAAAAATTAATTTGGACAAACCCTAAAATATTGAGTGTCAAATAATCATTCAAAGCTGGATTCACAGGTCATTTGACCCATATACTTTTGCTATTCTCTCTCTGTTTCTCCTGTGACACCTTAGATGCTACATATAGGTATATGCACATCCTCTTCCCACCTGAAGAAGCAATCTGCTTGACGTATTGCATTGTACTATAGGGGAAAGCTGCCCAATATTTGTCTCTTAAGCTACATGTAGCTTGGTGTACTCTCATACTGGGAAAAGTCATGTGACCAGACCTGGGACTGAAGTTGACCTCTTGACTGTACTTGACTAGGGTTAGGAAGCAAGTGCAAGGGACTGGCAATGCCAGCGTCCACAGGCAGTTTCTGAATTGAAGTACTAGTTTGATCTACTTCTCAAACAAAACAAGATTAGGAGAGAAACTTTCACACTTCTTTGGAAGAAAACTATTATGATAGTTTGTCCACACTTTACCTGTACAAGACATGGTGAATGTATTTAGCAGTCTTCAAGGTTTTAGGATCTAGTTTGGAGTTTGGGGAAAGCTGGTCATTGTTGTCCTAGATAAAATAGCTACTGACAGTTTTTAATAGTTCATATTAATAATACCATGAATATTACATAATTTATATAATTTAAATTCTTATAGCAAATATTAACAGTTGGAAAGTAAACATATGACCTCAGCTTTCGTCCTATTGTCAAACCACTGATCTTAATTCAGAAATTACTGATCTGGCATAAGATACAATTGAAAAGAAAATTACCAAAATGGCTATTGCAAACAAAGAAAAACTTAAGTAATTAAGATTATTTAGCCTAAATAAAAGAGAAAAAGGAAATGAAAAAAAAAATTACTTGCATTACAAACCCTTGCCAAATGTGAATACTATCCCAAATTGAAATTTTAAAAAATATTATTTTTTATGCAGATATCTAGATAGAATGTGTAACATGTGATATGTACATATCTGGATTCTCTACCATATAGAGGCAGTCATGAACAGTTTATCAAAATTCTAGGAATGCTTGTGTTAATGTTAATATGAATACATTTTGAAGCTAGAGTTGTGAATATAAATAAAAGAAAGTACATTTTAAATAATTATTTTCCAGTAACAATTATAATAATCCTGGAATATTTTATGAATTTTGTTCACATGTGTTAACTTGATTATTCAAATTAATAAGGAGGTAAAATTTCATGACAAAACAAAAGAAATATAAGGACATTAGGAGTTGTCTTGTACTATACATACTTGGACATTCAAACCTGTACAGCGTAATTTGAAAGATATATTTATACATAAATATGTGTATAAATATTAAACATACGGTGCTTAAATAAACTCTTTTACTACACTGTTTTGGTATATCTCTAGTAATATTATGCATTTGAACAGAATAGCCTGAAAACTTAGACTTCATTTTGCTAAAATTACTTGATTTCTTGGTATAAGATAATAAAGCTGTAAGACATGATTTTAAACAGCAATGTTCTACTTTTTCCTAGAAGATTTAAAGTTTTAAGTTACAATAGGTTCAAACCACTCAGAAAAAAAAAATGTTACTGAAATTAAAAATGACTATATGTCTTTTTCTAATCAAGTAAGGCTTCTAATTCCTTTTTCTTCCAATAGTACTCCTCAAGGCAATTGTTATTGTGAGGAAGACAGAAACTCAGCTGTCAAGAAAATGTAAATTGGAGATAGGATTATTCCTTTATTTAACTATTTTTTTTATTAGTCAACTACTTGAAGAGTATTTTTAATCTAAACTTTAATATTTCAGCTATCATTTTTCTTTCAACTTTAACTTTTGTCTGAAGGGAAAAAAAAATGTCCCATTTGGCTTAGAAACTGTCTAATTTGATTAAGTGTTAAATCTGTGGCATAAAAGAACCACTCAAAATTAATTTTCAACTATAATTTAGTTGCGAAAGGGCTATTTTGTGTTTGAATATTTCTAATGCTACTGTGATGCTTACTTGTAGTAGCATAAAAAATTCTGCAAAAAATTCATAATTTAAGTGGTAGTGTTTGAAATTTTACAATAAGATCAGGAGCAAAGAAGTTTATGAAATACAGTCTTGAAATTGTGCTGTTAGTGATTGACACACCTAACCTGATTTCACATCAGAGTGAACTTAAATTGTACCAATGGCATACATGGGTAATTCAATTTTGAAAGGGGAGGACAGGCATCCATTTCATTTCCAGAACTTCATTGTGTATATATAGCAGTATTGAACATTGAAAATGTATTTTGTTGAAGGAGTGTAATATAGTTAATTGTAACACTTCTGGAGGACCACACCACAGAAGCAGAAAGAAAAAGAACCCTGTGCCTTCAGCATTAGTAAAATCCATAGAATCACGGAATCATAGAATGGTTTGGGTTGGAAGGGGCCTTTAAAAATAGTCTCTGGACCTGCTTCTTTCTGCATCTCTGGACCATGTCTTTCTTGCACTGAGGACACCAGAACTGAATGTGGTGCTCCAGGTAAGGTCTCACAACAGCAGAGTAGAGAGGGAGAGTCACCTCCCTCAACCAGGTGGCCACACTTCTTTTGATGCAGCCCAGGACACAATTGGCTTTCTGGGCTGCAAGCACCCATTCCTGGTTCATGTCCAATTTTTCATCCACCAATATCTCTTAAGGCCTTCTCCACAGCTAAATAGTTTTAAGAATTTGCAGCCCAACTGTAGTTTCCAGTGCTCAAAGAGTAACATAAAACTTCTGATCAAAGTTTATGTTTATTTCTAACTTCTTTACTGGCAATATTTCCTAGCATTTCCAGCTGGCTAGAAGTTTCCAGCATATGATGAGCTTGCGTTGGTTATTCAGATTTTCATCAATCTCTTGGCTAGGTTACAGAAATGTGATATACCTGGGCAAGAAGCCTGGAGTGTTTAGGAATCTCCAACTAAATACAGAAGAACAGACCACCAAAAAAGTATCAAAGTTGTTTTGTACTTTCTATACTAGCTACCATTAAATTACGTTCATGTCACTGTGGCTTGGTTCCAAGATATCTAAAAGACCTCCAGAAGTTCCAAGTTAAAGATTGACAGCTTGGCTTTTCTAGCACAACGGACATCTTTACAGCAAGCACATAACCAACATATTTTAAGAAGCAGATTTTTTTTATGAACTACTCCTACTCTGTGGAATAAAATCTAGAGACAGGAGGCCGTCACTGACTATTAGCTGAACACCACAGCAATCACATTCTGCGATGTTTTATGGACAATGGATAGTATTCTCTCCACGGCAATGCTTACCTATTTGTACTGGTAGGAAGATTTTCTATAAATCTTTTGCAATTCCCTAATCTGTTATTTCAGCCCATTAATTCTTCTCACATCACTGTCTCCATCTTTATAAATACATCTTCATATAAGAAGTCTTTTGTCCTACCTCTTTTTTTTTCTCTTCTCTAATCTCTTCCCTCCCATCCCCTTCCCTCACTTTCAATTTTTTCTTGTACATCATATACTTCTGATCATTCTTGACTTTTGCTTGTCTCTTTACAATTTGTCCCCATTCTTCTGGAGCTGTAATATCTAAAGCTAAACTCTGTAACTCTCTCTCTGTGGCCCCTGCTGTAATTTCTCTCGCAAAGGGTTTAGCTGCCCTTGTACGGGGATCTGGCTTTGATAAGTCCCAGCTATGTAATCTTCATTCAGACTGCTGAGACAGAGCTGTGAGATGGTCTGTACAGAGGTAAGTAAGGTCAAAACTACAGAGAGTGGTAGGACTGCTGATCTGCAATCATTATTAAATCAAGGATTCAAGAGAAAAAAAAGTTAGACATGAAAAGATAAAGTCTTTTAAAAATAATGCAGAGAGGGTAGATGGAGACTGGTCTAGTCACGAACAGTCAGGAACTGCCAGGCTGGGGTTGAGCCATCAGGGTTGTCACTGTTGATTCAGCTGGAGGAAGGTGACAGGTCTTACCCCTGATGACGGTTCCCAGCAGCCATCAGCACCAACCCTTCCCTCCTCGCTGGCACCTGCCTGGCTTGTGAAGGCTCTCCAGGTGCTGTAGCAGAGTGTGGACACACCAGTGCTTAATCTCATAGTCTGCTAAATACTATCTGATTTTCATTTGCATCGGCCAATAAAAAAAAAAAAAACAGTTTAGAATTATGAGTTACCCATATTCTGCTTGCAGTCTCTTTATGCCCAGTTAATAATGCCTGAAAAAAAAAAAAATTGAAAATGGCTGTAACAATGGTGTCCACAAATAGGTATCTTACAGGTCTTGACTAGTGATGGCTAATCACAAAACACGATGTCTTTCAGATAACTATCTCTGTCTTTGTCTACATAACACTAAATATTTTAAACCAAAGATAAACTAAAGTACAGAAAAACATTCCCAATATAATGTAGTCACTTTGTTTTAGAAACATAGATCCTAGATAAAGGTAAAATGACAGTGTGATACATGTTAATCATACTGCTCAATGAACTTTTTGTAGGGAAAAAAAAAGGCTTGGTATAAATATTAAAATAGAATAAAATAAAATAGAATAGAATTATTTCAAAGGAAGAGATAGATTTGGCTTTATTTATAAGAAAGCGAATACTAAATGGACACAAACCATACTTCATGGGTTTTGAAATGAATAGCTAACTTTAGATCCTTATCTTCAATTACTGTTAACACGGATTGCTTTTTAAGTCTCAGAATTAACTTCTACTCATTTTTATTTTTCTTTCCATCATGATATGTCAGCAAAGCTCCTAATAACTAAGGAAACATTTCTTTTCTGTAAGTGAAGTTTCTTTTACTCTTATTAGCAGCAATGGAAGATTTTGGCTGTTTTGAGAAAGGCCATTTATAACAGCTGCTGGCAGCTTTTGTAACCTCACTGTCTTGAGAATAATAAACATTTTGAGAAGAGTGTTCTTTGGGAAATTAATCGTGTTTTAGTCACTTGCTGCTAAAGAAAAAAAGAATACTTTTAAAGACACTTGTAAAGATCAGAGACTGACTTACAAATGTTTGTTGTTATACACGGATTTATTTATTAGTTTTAACTATAGAGGAATTTCACGTGTCTACAGATGTTAATTGCATTTGAGATAAAAATAATAGCATATTTCAAAGAGTTTATTTTTCCTAGGAATGCATTTTTAATAATTTTATTTAAAAATAATTGGTTTGCTTATGAAACTTTGGGCAATTCTTCGCAAAGAATAAAGGCAGTACTCACAATATTTTGTATTTTTTTAGTCATTATATCAACATTTAGGGACTTCTCATCAGTCTTTAGGGCATTAACATTCCTTGAATATCTTGTTTCAGGTGCTGAAATCACACTGAGATAGATGTGTTTGCTTAACAAAAACAGTCAACTTGCATAAGTTTGTTTTGAGATTATAATGAGCTGCTGTAGCATGACTGCAGACCCATTTTGAACCTCTTTGTTCTTTAAGACTTCTACGGAGAAAAGATCAACTAGTAGAATACTATTCTGATACTTTGTTAGAGTTTAGGCAAGTTTATCTTCTTGTTTTTAAACAGCAAACTGCCCAATGCATGGTTTTCCTTTATTACTTTTACAGTATTATAGTGAATAATCTGTATTCTAGATTGTTGATTTTTTCATTCAAATCCAACAGCAACACCTTGCTCTCAAAAAAATTAAAAACCTATCATGTATTTTATTTCCTCTCTTCCCCTGTATCTAGTGATAACTTTGACATCTGCTTATTAGTCTTGTATGTTTTCATTCCTTTTTAAAATAATATTGTAAAAATAATCATGAAAATATCTTTCTACTGTCGACTTATACTAGGACAGAATTACCATCCTGAAAAACTACATAGAAGATTAAATGACACTTTATTGGAAGGCATTTATGGGCACACAAACTATTTGCAAGTACCCCACAAAATATGTCACTTTAGTCAGTTCATTCTGAATAGTCTACAGGGAATATAATGATTCAAATTGAGATAGTTTCTGGTACTGATATTAAATTGATGCCAGATATCTGAAGTCTAAAATATTTATTTACTTTAAATCTCATACTTTCAGGTGTACTCTGAAATAAATAATATAATATGCTGTCAATTGTTTTATTTATCAGAGATTGAGTTCGATTCAGGTGTTTACTCAAGACATATAGAACTGTATGAACTTCTTTTTGACCTGAACAGTTGGTTCAGAACTCTTCCTAGGTCTAGTTTCCAGCTTGCTTACATATTCAGAACTCTAAAAGTCTAGTATCTTGCACTATAGTGGCAACTTCTCTAACCCTGATTTCTTGAGTTCCATCCAAAGTCTTCCTTCCAAGAAAGAACAACCTTTCTAAGTATCTATTAGTCTACCAGCAACATGATTCCTTCTTCTATGGAGCATACAATTCAGTGTATGGAAAAGAATCATAGAATCTTTAAGGCTGGAAAAGATCTCTAAGATCCTCAAGTCCAACCATCAACACAACACCACTATGTCCACTAAACCATGTCCTGAAATGCCATGTCTACATGTTCTTTGAACACCTCCAGGGATGGTGATGCCACAACTTCCCTGAGCAGCCTGTTCCAGTGCCTGACCACTCTTTCAATAAAGAAATTTTTCCTAATATCCAATCTAAACCTCCCCTGCTGCAACTTCAGGCCATTTCCTCTTGTTCTATCACTAGTTACTTGGGAGAAGAGACCAACACCCATCTCATTATGACCTCCTTTCAGGTAGTTGTAGAGAGCAATGTCTCCCCTGAGCCTCCTTTTGTCTAGATTAAACAACCCCAGTTCCCTCATAAGACTCCTCATAAGACTTGTGCTCTAGACCATTCACCAGCTTTGGTGGTCTTCTTTGGACACGCTCCAGCACCTCAGTGTCTTTCTTGTAGCGAGGGGCTCAAAACTGAAAACAGTACTCGAGGTGCAGCCTCACCAGTGCTGAGTACAGGGGCACAACCACTTCTCTACTCCTGCTGGTCATACTATTCCTGATAAAAGCCAGGATGCTATTTGCCTTCTTGGCCACGTGGGCACACTGCTGGCTCACGTTCAGCCACCTGTCAACCAGCACCCCCAGGTCCCTTTCTGCCAGGCAGCTTTCCAGTCACTCTTCCCCAAGCCTGTAGTGTTACCTGGGGTTGTCGTGACTGAAGTGTAGGATCCAGCACTTGGCCTTGTTGAACCTCAGGCAATTCACCTTGGCCCATCGGTCCAGCCGGTCCAGATCCCTCTGCAGAGCCCTCCTACCATCAAGCAGATCGACACTCCTGCCCAATTTGGTGTCATCTGCAAACTTACTGAGGCTAAGTTTTACTCAATGCCCTCATTCAGATGATTGATTAAAATGTTAAACAAGACTGACCCCAAAACTGAGCCCTGGGGAACACCACTTGTGACCGGTTGCCACCTAGTTCTAAGTCCATTCACCACAGCTCTCTGGACTTGGCCATCCAGCCACTTTTTAACCCATTGCCATGACCCATGACCCACCAGCTTTTCTAGGACAATACTGTGAGAGACAGTATCAAAGACTTTGCTAAAGTTCATGTAGATAACATCCACAGCCTTTCTGTCATCCACTAGGCAGTTCACCTGGTTGTAGAAGGAGATCAGGTCGGTCAAGCAGGACTTGCCCTTCATTAAGCCATGCTGGCTGGACCTGATCCCCTGGTTGTCCTGCATATGCCAGGTGAGTGCACGCAAGATAAGCCGCTCCATAATCTTTGCTGGCACCAAGCTCAGGCTGACAGGCCTGTAGTTCCCTGCATCTCCCTTCTGGCCCTTCTTGTAGATGCACGTCACACTGGCAACTCTCCAGTCACCTGGGACCTCCCCTGTTAACTAGGACTGCTGATAGATGATGAAGCACATGAATGAAATAGCACAGATTTTTCACCTTTATTTTATGGAAGAGTGACTCTTATTTAAGGCAAAAGTTCCCTAATAGAACCGAAGTCTCCCACAAATTAAAGTTATTGTAACAATAACTGCTGCTGTTATCCTTTTTTTTTTTTCTGTCAGACAACCATAGCTACATCTTTTTTGCTTACCTGCAAAAATACTCACAGTTTATTTATCCCCAGGCTCTTGTCTTTGAAAATAGTCCATTGAAAATAGCCACTGGATGCAGCACTAGCTTTGATTAAAAGACCTTTATTTGAACAGAAGTGTTTATTCCAACAGTATGAAATTCAGGGTTATATTGTTACTGTTCATGTTCTGTAATTCTGGACACTTCCCCAGATGTGTTTTCTGATATTTTCCTGCACTCCAATAATATACTGTGTTCTTTTTCCTTTGACACTAGATAACTATTAGAACACTTGTAAATTCAGCTCTGTATACTATCATTTCCACGTGGAGAAAAAAAATATGAAAAGAAAAAAAAGTGGGAATTTCCCAAATGTCTGTGATCATTCCTTTTACAGATAGTTGAACAATTGAGGCAGACCATGCTGATTTTTTAGTATCTGTCTACATATAACTTCTGAATTCTTGTTGATGTTAATGATAATAGGAGCCCTTAACTAGGATCTCTCATCTAGGTGATGATTGAAACTCTGATATGATATTCTGGAAAATGTCAAAGATGTCAAAATGTATAGAACTGACCTTTTGCTAAGCAACTTGGTTGAGACATATTTGTTCCTTAATTCTAAATGTATATAGAGTTAGAAAACAAAGATAGACTTACTCAGTCCTAGAAGAATAATTTTGTCAGTTCTCCATGAATACATCTTAAATTTGGAAGGCTATGAAGTCAAGTATTGATAGGAAATGTACTGATTTGCAGTGATGAGTGGAAGTAAAATGACATGTGTTTATGGAAAGGAGGACCAGTTTAGCTGTAAGATTTATTGTAGAAAGTGAACAAGTTTGGCTGTAAGTCAACCTAAAGCAGAGACTGAAAGCTTTAGAAAGCAAGCTCAGAGTGCTGGATGTGCCAAAGGAATATGACTTGAGGACAAAGCATATTTCAGGTTGATGATAAAAATCATAAACACAAAACTCAGGGTTTATTAATTCATGATTGTGAGTTCGTTCTATTTCTAAAGTAAAAAGTAGCTTATTTTAGAGTCATGCTAAGCTTGTATTTGTTATATATCACAACTGTTATGCACCTTTGAGGAGCTAAATTATAAACAGAGAGTACCCTTACAGACATGTTTCAAGGCAAGACTGTGCAGAGTGTTTGAGAGGTCTTTATCGTAGAAGTATGGGCACACAGGTTTCAAGGTCTCATTTCTTCACTGTGTGTCCAGTGGTACAGTAAAGCAGCCAAGGAAAGAAACACAATTTAAAAGAAGTTTAAAAACATACAAGTCCAATGACTTGTGGATGTAATAGTGATCTTATTAAAACAATGTGATCTTGCCTTTCAGATGAAAAACTGTCGATTCAAAAGTTGCAATCAGTACGTTGTGGATGTAATTTGTGAAGAAAAGGCAACTGAACAATCAATTCAGTGAGATCAACAATATAGAAGACTATCACATCTTCTCTTTGATCAACTAAATTCACATTCTATAGCTTGACATGTGGGTATGTATTATTTTTTACTGTTTAGTATAATTTTTCTTTTATTCTTTCCTATAGATTTATCTCTCAAGTTCTCAAAAGCCAGAGGAGATGAAGATACATAGTTGTGTATTACACTGTTTAAGAGTCTTTAGAAGGGCTAGGTTGTGAATTATATAATTTGTTACACAAGAGTGGAAGTCAGTTATTTTTAAGAGTCACATAGGAGGGAAAAAATGTATGTATATTACATTGAGTGTAATATGTTCAGCAGAGTTTTCAAACACCTGAGGAAAGTAATTCATTTGCATATATTCTTACAATAGTAATAAAAATCACAGGAAAATGAGGATATTTTCAATTACTGCTAGTTTGGAGTTACTTCACTTTGTGCTGGCTGCCTCTTAACCCCATTGTTTTGTTTTGGCAGCAGGCCTCCTGGGTAGTTTTCTTTGGCTTAGTCTTGAGGGTACGATAAGGTACCCTCAAGATACATGTACCCTCAAGGTACATGGCTCAATGTCCATGTGGAGACTGGTCATGAGTGGTGTCCCTCAGGGGTCCCTGTTGGGCCCAGCCCTGTTCAACATCTTTGTCAGCGACATGGACAGTGGGATAGAGCGCACCCTCAGCGAGTTCGCTGACAACACCAAGTTGTGTGGTGCCATCGACACGCTGGAAGGGAGGGATGCTATCCAGAGGGACCTTGACAGGCTGGAGAGGTGGGCCCGTGCCAACCTCATGAAGTTCCACCAGGCCAAGTGCAAGGTCCTGCACCTGGGTTGTGGCAATCCCAGGCACAAATACAGGCTGGGCAGGGAATGGATCGAGAGCAGCCCTGAGGAGAAGGACTTGGGAGTGCTGGTGGATGAGAAGCTCAACACGAGCCGGCAATGCGCCCTTGTGGCCCAGAAGGCCAACTACATCCTGGGCTGCATCAAGAGAAGCGTGGCCAGCAGGTCGAGGGAGGTGATTCTCCCCCTCTACTCTGCCCTGGTGAGACCCCACCTGGAGTACTGTGTCCAGTTCTGGAGCCCCCAACACAAGAAGGACATGGACCACCTGGAGAAGGTCCAGAGGAGGGCCACAAAGATGATAAAAGGGCTGGAGCACCTTTCCTATGAGGACAGGCTGAGAGAGTTGGGGCTGTTCAGCCTAGAGAAGAGGAGGCTCCAGGGAGACCTGATAGCGGTCTTCCAGTACCTCAAGGGGCCTACAAGAAAGGTGGGGAGAGGCTGTTCAGTAGGGCCTGTTGTGATAGGATGAGGGGTAATGGTTTTAAAATAGTGGGGGGTAGATTTACATTGGATATTAGGAAAAAATTTTTTACGATGCGAGTTATAGAACGCTGGCACAGGTTGCCCAGAGAGGTGGTGGAAGCCCCATCCCTGGAAACATTCAAGGCCAGGCTGGATGAGGCTCTGAGCAACCTGATCGGGGGTGTCCCTGCTGCTTGCAGGGGGGTTGGACTAGGTGACCTTTGAAGGTCCCTTCCAACTCTAACCATTCTATTATTCTATGATTCTAAGGTACACAATTCTGTACAAACAACTACTCTAGCCTTACACTCCTCAGAGATTCCCTTACATGACCTGATCTCAGAGCTGACCTTGCTTTGAGCTGGAGGCTTGACTATCAAGCTTCTGAAATCCCTTGCAACTCAAATTATATGATTCTATGATGACACGACTGTCATCGTAAAATTTGCTTTTTGCCATTACAATTCTGTCAAGAAGATTTGGCGGGTTACTGAATCTGCCACATTGTGAGTACATACCAAGGATGTAGATACCCTTGAACAAATATGGCCAATTAATTTCATAAAATGTTATGTAAAATTTTTTTTTTTTTTCCTAATTTTTCCAATGCAGAATTTTGCTTAAAATGGATATTACGATTTAGACCATGGGTAGGACAGATTTAACGCTTCAGTATACATTCCTTTGCATGATAGTAAGTGTTTTGGTTTTTATTATGACTGTCAAAATTTACCATCACTTGAAGAGGTGTAATATAAAAATGCAGGAATCTACTGTGAGATTATTCTCTTAACCGAAGTCTATGGGGAAAGTTATGAAAAATGCAGTATGAAAATATCTCTTTTCCTTTGTAACATCACTTCTTTTTCCAGATTGTACCTAGGATAAAATTTAGAATTACAAAAGTGTTATTTTTAAACTTTGTTTTCCAGTCTGGTAAGATTTTATCCTTAAGGTACAAGAGTAGATTTTGGTGCCATATGGCAGTAGGGGTTGCTATGGGAATTATTCATTGTTACTGAACTGTAGGGTGATTACTCAAAGTAAATTCCAGTGAACAGCTTTAATTCATGTGCTTTTTTTTCCTTGAGATTTAATCAGACTTTTTTATGTGTATAACCACAAAAACATAAAAGTACTTCAGAGATTAAAAAAAATACATCTATTCACTGAGTAGTTCAGATTGCCTCTCTGTTCACTTACCTTTTATTTGTACAATATGACTTCAGAATTAAAATAACAAAGGTAAAGAATGTGTTCAAATTTATCTACAGTATGGTGTTAACAAATGACAACACTATAGCTTCCATGAGCTTTGACAAGTAGGAGAAAAGTGATCCACACTAGCACCCAAAAGACACAAAGATACTGCAGGCTCAGAATCACTTGAGGAAAGGATAATTTACCTATTTCCAAATAGGTAAATAATTTACTCCTTTTGAAAAATTGTCTCATCTCAGATCTGCACTGGACATAAGAACTAGGCTATATAGACTTTTTTGGCTACATGGCATGAAGTACCTATTCACAACCGTGTTTTAGTTTTTAATTTACAAAATATATAATTTATCTGGACTAATTTATTCTGACAAAATTCCAAAATGGAACAGATTCTGCATATACTCCATGGGGCTGTTCAGCCTGGAGAAGAGAAGGCTCTGGGGAGACCTTATAGTGGTCTTCCACTACCTAAAGGGGACTTTTAAGAAAGATGAGGAGAAATTCTTCAGCAGGGCCTGTTGCTCAAAACGAGTTTGTACCACTTTGATGCATTGAGCATATAAATATTCATAAAATCCATCATTTATGTGTCTAGAAATTAGCTTTGTATCGATTAGGCCTAGTTAGCTGTTGTGTTTGTGACAACATGAAAATGGGCACAAGTTTCTTTCATTGATTTACTGTCCAATAAATAATTACTATTCATTGTTTATTGATTATAAACTTCCATAATGATTTCACTTCCTTCCTTTTTATGTTATCAGCGTCAGTTCTAAAGCTAGAACATTTGATTAAATTTTAAAGTTTGTTATGCCCATAGGAGAAGTAGCATTCAGCTGAGCCCTTTAAATTCATATGGGAATAAAAGGTTTGTATCCCTCAATTCATTTACATTGGTTTAGCACACTATGTTTAGGAAAATAATGGAATAATAACCCAAGAAAAAGTGTCCTCAGTTTACTTTATAATAGTCAAAACAATGCAATTCACACAATCTTTTTCAGAAGATGCTAAAGACAGGAATTTTGCGAGCAGAAAAAAAAAAAAATTAAGCTAGAATTTCAGAAAGGCTATACTGGGGCAATACTCAACAGAAAAAAAAACCAAAAAGTATGCACCACAACAGAGACAAATCTGTCATTCTGTATTCCTCATGCTCAGGTTTAGTGTGTAACAAATAATTCTCATGGAAAGAGAATAATTTCTTTTGGAAAGACTGACTCTTATACTCTTGCCCAACAAAATAAAAGCCATCCACTACTGAGGTGTCTGCAGATGAAATAACTGAGGAAACAGCTTGGTATTTCTTCCCTGTTTCCTCAGAAGGGAGATGAGGGATAATAATGTCTGCAGCATCAATAAATACGATAACTTACACAAACATCTTGGAACAAAGATGCACAGCATCCGAAGACAACCATAGCAGTACCTAAAGATGCAAATCACACACAAAGAAGTCACAGATTTTTAAATCAGAAACTTACCCAAAAGCCATTGGAAGGATAAGACCAAGCTCAAGCTTTCTTCTTTCAATTAAAAAAAAAAAAATTAAACACATTGCTGTGTTTTACCCATTTATCTCAGATCTGCTTTAGTCCACTGAGAGTCAAGTTAAGTTTAGACATTTTTTTTTGCCTTTACATCTGGATTGGAATGGTGCTAAGGTGAAAATTAAGTACCCTAGTCTCAACAAAGGTGTTGTTTCACAGATAAGTGTATGCTATATTTCTGTGCCAGAGAAATAAAAGCATGTGCATCAAAATTTTGATGTCAGTTAAATTAATGTTTAGTGAATTAGTGCATTTGGATAACCTTTTAGTATAAATGTCTAATTGGTACTGATCTCTTCTTCCAGTTATTATTTGGTAGGCTTCTGGATCTTGCCTGAGACAACAATATTTGACATCGTTAAGGTCTCTGTCAGAAATGGAATTTTGTTCAAATGTTCACTGAAGCCATAAGATCATACATTTTCTCCTGTCTCATAAACATTTACTCAACCACCTGATTATTGCTGTTATTCTCACCAAATTAGAGTGTGTGTGCAGATATTTTTTTTCATGTAAATTTCCAGAATTAGAAAAAGTGCACATAAAATGAAAGACTGTTTAATCTAAATGACAAAGTCTCTTCCTTCTGTGAAGCATTCATAACCATGAAGCCCATAGTGAAATTTAGGATTTTTTCCAACGCTAATTTGAAAATTCCCTCTTCCCCACAAATACACGACAGTGGATATCAGCCATATGTGTGCACAATGCAGAGAATCATAGAATGGTTTGGGTTGAAATGACCTATAAAGGTCATCTAGTCCAACCCCCCTGCAAGGAGCAGGGACATCTCCAACTAGATCAGGTTGCTCAGAGCCTCATCCAACCTGGCCTTGAATGTTTCCAGGGATGGGGCATCCACCACCTCTCTGCGCAACCTGTTCCAGTGTTCTACCACCCTCATTGTAAAAATTTCTTTCCTCATATCCAGTCTGAATCTGTTTCCTTCTATTTAAAAATTTCCTAAATTTCTCATGCCTATTCTTATCTCAGTCATAATCCCAGCATGATAACAATAATTATATACATTTTAAATAGAAATTCTACAATATTTTGCACTCTTTTTTTCCTCAATTATTAGACAATTAAAGGAAAATATATCATAAAATATTATTAGTAGAGCCTTAGTTTCCAGTAAAACATAAGATTTTTCTTTTCATAGAATCATAGAATAGTTTGGGTTGGAAGGGACTTTTAAAGGTCATCTAGTCCAACCCCCCTGCAAGAAGCACGGACATCTTAAACTAGATCAGGTTCCTCAGAACCCTGTCCAACCTGGCCTTGAATGTTTCCAGGGATGGGGCATCCACCACCTCTCTGGGCAACCTGTTCCAGTGTTCCACCAGCTTCATTGTAAAAAAAATTAAATACGTTCAACATATTATTTTGTGAAGAGAAGTTTCTATCAATATAAAAATTAGACTCCTTCCTTTAATCAGGTATTCAATAATTCTTCTGAGACTTATTAATCAGTAGGTAACTGTGTGGATGTCAGTAAAAGGAAGTCACAAGATGTTCCTGTAAAAAGCAATGAGGAAGTGTGCTAAAAGATCTTTTAAAATAGTCAGCAATTATACTGTAAATTCGTTTGCCTTTTTTTCCCTATCATATTAAGAGGGACATAAATAGTCAAATAAAACTTGTTAATTTTTAAAATGCAGTGATAAGACTTATTATTGCCCATTTTCCATCTTTTTTTTTTTAATTTAGAGATTTATAGACGAAGCTACAGTAAGAAATGCAATTTACATAGAAATGTATGATTGAGAATCACTATACTGTTCTGATCCTGCTGTTTTATATTTATATTATCGTGTATATTTCACTGTATTGCCAACAATGTGGTTTTTTTATATATTTTCTGGGTTTGATCAAGTCAATACATTTTCCAGCTGTGATATGGACAGGGCAATGTTATATGGTGCTCCTGTATTATTACATATCATCTGATAACTGGACACAAAATTCACTCTCATTTCTGAAAGTATAAAGTATGAGAAAAATGTAATGGTAGCAATAGATAACTTTTATCTAAATAAGTTCAGTGGTTAATTTCACTCTTTTTTTACTGGTCAATATTTACTGCAGAATAGGATAATGTGTGTGTGTGTGTTGATTATACGCTTACTTCTGCAAGCTAAAATAATTCGTATGCCTGATCCACAAAAGAAGAGAAAGGTCAGCAAGATGGATTGTCAGACTATGTTTTGCCTTAATATCATTGAGAAAATAGAGTGCACTATTTCAAACTGGTTAGAGACATAATATGATTTGTATATCATGCCTATATCACTCTTCCAAATTATTTGAAAGTGTTAGGTAGTAGGTCATACCTAAATTGTAATGACTCACTTTGCATTAACATCTATCTATCTAGCTTGCTAGCTAGGAGTCATCACCATTACATTTCAAGGGCTTTCAAATAGAATGATTAAGAGGAGAACATTTTTATGTGTAAGTAGTGATATAGCTTTGCAATAAAATAGTAGAATGAGAATTATCCATAACACAATTTCCACTTGTCAAAAGTAAAAGCTCCAAGCCATCAATGGCTCTTTGTAGATATACACTCATGACAAGGCAGAATCTTACTAACAGTAGCAGGAACTTGCCTGACTGTAGTTTCTTCAGAAACTGGTGTCAAAGGTAATATTCCTCTTCATAGAAGTGATATAACTAAATTCAACTAATATCTTGTTTTCAGATGTTAATCTACCTGAATGTAGTTCTACAGTGAAGTCCAAGTGTTGCTGGGACTGCTTTAACCTCTAATGTATATTAAAAATACACATTACCTTTACATATTCCAGACCTTCCTCTCAATGTCTGCTTGATATAACTATAAATGAGTTTTAGTATACAATGTACTTAGAAAGTATTTTATACAGTTAATATTTTCGGAGTTTAGATATTTAAATTACCAAAAAGGAACACATTACACTTGTGAGGCCAATAACTTACTGTTAATCGGTTTAGTTTTCACAGTTTATCTCAGAAAACACATTCATACTTATTTCCTTTCCCTGGGGCCATCCTCCTGCTTCCCATGTGTCTCTTTGTCCCAAGGTTGACAATTGCAGCCTTCCTCAAGAAAAAATGTGGGTTAAAGGGGCTTATGGCAAATTTTAAATTGTTTTTTTTCATCAAGAGGAGTATAGTATTGATGCATGATTCCTCCTTCCTCAAATTTCTATCTTTTCATTAAACACCGGTAGAAAAAATATAAGAGGGAGAGGGAACAGATATAAAGAATTATTAAACAGTGTCACAGTTTAATGCTTTCCAGTAGTTTGTGATAGGAAGACATGATACTATTGTTGTCCCCCTCTCATACTTTTTAACTAGCA
Source organism: Chlamydotis macqueenii (assembly GCF_036417535.1). Classification (NCBI taxonomy): domain Eukaryota; kingdom Metazoa; phylum Chordata; class Aves; order Otidiformes; family Otididae; genus Chlamydotis; species Chlamydotis macqueenii. Next base: position 30,056,987 of record NC_141558.1, read on the forward strand.
TTTTGACCATTTCCACTCCTCCTTGAATGCAGCAGCACCAGCACTTAGTTTATTTACACCTGACTTTTTTTTTTTCCTGAAACAGTAATGAAGTGAAACCAATTGATTGCTTACATATCAACAGTTGTCATTTGTGTGACTTAGCTGCTGCAGTTGCAAATAGATAGCTATTGCTTCATCTTTGATTTCCTGTTGTTTTGCTCTTCCTCTTATGAACTTACAATTTTTGAGGGAACATAGTAGTATAAGTTGGGGGAATAAAAATTACAGTATAACTTTATTTTTACCATGGTATTTACATGTTTTTGTGACAGAAAATCTAACATTTGTGTGTCAGCTGGCACAGCAGAAGGATTGCATTTTTCCGTTTACATGGAGCAAGTGTCTACTTTGGTTGTATTTCTGGGGATTAGTTCTGGACAGTGTGTGGGAGATCTAATGGAGAAGGGACTAAATTATGTGAAATGTCTAATTTGAAATATTTCTAAAAAGAAGCTTAGTCACACTTTCAAAGTGCATTATGAATGTTACTTAATTTACTTCTAAGTTTTATTGTTCTTTCTGTCCCTTAACTTACCAGCGGTTACAGATCTATATTTGATAAGCTTTCTTTCTCAGAGAATTTCTCCTCCTGCTGTTTGATCACATTAAGGGGTCATAATTCTTTGTTTATGATCATCCAATCTGTTACTTGGAGCATCTGTAACGTCAAAAATAAAGTATTATGTGAATGACTTGTCAGTACCAATAGTAGCAATGAGATGATAGGACATGAGCAATAATATTTAATATCAAGGTTGAATAATACCCAATTCTATAAAGGTTGAAAAAATAAAAGTAAAATTAGTACATTCATGTTTTAGAAAGACCATGCCTCTTCCATGAAAAAAAAATAATATTTTTTAAATTTCTTTCATATCTTAAAATTGCATGAAATAGCATCAAAAAGTGAACTTCAGTAAATAAGAATGTACTTTTTGTCTTGGAACAAAATATAAGCTAACATTTTACAGACATAAAAAACTGAATTTCTTTATGACCAAATTCTTGTAGATTATTTGGAAATACTACTAAACTGTTCCATAGAAGGTCTATCTACTTCACTGAGTTTTCACAGAGATGTGAAGATTTGGCTTGTAAGAAAGATGTTGCAAGATCAGGATTCAGCTTAATAGAAAAGTGCTAGGTGTGGTAATGGAAGACAAAAAGATAAAACATTGTATTTTATCCTCCTTTTCTTGTACCCTCATTACTCCTTCTTTAATAGCTTAACATCAGTTGATGCTATTTTAAATGAGACAATTTCTCAGTGACGGGGTCACTAAAAACCCAATTGAAAAAAAACATGAGAAAAGTAGATTTTTTTTTTTAAATACAATTACTTAAAAAAAAAAAAAAATCAATGTTAAGTCTGTGCCTTATTACTGTTCACCACTATCAGAATGACAGCCATTGACAATAGTTTAAAATCACAGTATTTCCTTTTGATAACAGTTCAAGCCTCTTACTGAAGTTAACAGTACTCTTCACCATTCTCTTTTGTTAAAAAATTCCCTTAACACTAAGTTCTGCCAACAACGTCAATTCAGTCCTTTGTGTTGTTGCATACTGCAGCCCACCACACTGCAGGATCTCAGAAGGGAAAGAGCATTTGGTCAGTTAATGTTCACATGATTTTTGCACGTGTCATAATTTAGCCCCACTCAGGACCAAGCTACACAGTCGCTCACTCACCCCTCCCACCCTCCAGGATGGGAGGAGAATTGGTAAAGAAAAGAAGGCAAAACTTGCGGGTTGAGATGGAAAAAAAAACAAAAAAAAAAACCCCAAAACAAAACAAAAAAAAAACCCACAAACAAACAAACAAAAAAGAGTTTAAGAGTATAACAGAAGAAAACAAAACAGAGAAAGAAAGCAAACAAAACTCAGTAACAGAAAATACTGTACAATATCTCACAGCAGATCCTGATGCCCAGCTCCCTCCCAAGTTGGAGGAGAGTCCTTTTAGCCCTCCCCTCACTTATATACTGAGCATGATGTCATATAGGATGGAATATCCCTTTGGCCAATTTGGGTAAACTGTCCCAGCTGTGTCCCCCAGCCACAGATGCCACCAGCTCCAGTTCTTCGCCCAGCTCAGGTGAAAATTAACTCTATCCTAGCTGGAACCAGGACACACATTTATTAACAAATAAATGACAAAACAAATGACATATCATCCAGAAATCAAAGTGTAACATTGACTCTTATAATCAGATAACCGTCAGATAACCATCATTCAGATGTGAATCTAAAACACTGACAACACCAGCTATCATTTTATGGAAACTGTCTTTTCTTTCTTTATTGTATTAACATATTTTTCACCATTTGATCTTTTTTTTAATTTTCCTTCATAAGCTGCTTTAAGGTTAAACATCATAATTCCAAGGAATGATTCAGGAAGACCCAGGAAATCTTTGGTTATTCTTAAAAATAGAACTGCATTCTTAGGTATTTTCACAGGAGGATTTCACAACTCCATTTGTTCATTGTTACTTCATTATATGACCACGAAAAACATAAAATAAAACACTTGACAACAAAACATATTCAAAATAATTAGATAAAAGTGAGCATTCTACAAATAAATATTTCTTAGTTCAAAGAAATAGATGACTTACAGTATAAAGTCAGTTATCAAATAACTGTGACTTCAGTGTCACATTTTGAGTCAGCAATCCATTTTTAATTTCTGGAATTACCTAAGACTTTTCTTGTGGTCTGAGTTTAGTTACTAGGTAATACTTAAACGTATCAACAGAAAGCAACCTCTGACCTTGATTCTGATAGGTTGTTGTGATGGTTTAACCTTGGCTGGCTAACAGACACCCAACAAAGTACTCTCTCACTCCTCTGTTGTAGTTTAACCCTGATAGGCAGCTAAGTACCACACCATTGCTCACTCAATCTCTCCCAGTGGGATGGGTGAGAGAATCAGGGGAGGAAAGGGGAAGAAAATAAGATGGAAAATCTCATGGGTTGAGGTAGAGACAGGGAGAGCACTTGGCAATTATCATAACAGGCAAAACAGACTCAAATTGGGGAATATTAATTTAATTTATTGCCAAATGAAAATAGAATAGAATGGTGAAAAATGGATGCAAAACTAAAAATACCTTCTCCCTTCATCTCCTTTCATCCCGGGCTCATTCCTGACTCTTCTGCCTCTTCTACCTCCTTTCCCATCAACAATCTGTGCAAGAAGATGGGGAATGGGGCTTGTTGTCTGTCCATAAGAGTTCCTCTCTGCCACTTCTTACTCCTCACACTTTTCCTTTGCTCCAATGTGGGTTATTCCCATGGGACACATTTCTTCAAGAAACACTCCAGCATGAATCCTTTCCATGGAGTGCAGTCCTTTAGGAAAGGACTGCTCCAGTATGGATCCCCTATGAGCCACAATTGCTGCCAGAAAACCTGCTCCTGTGTGGGCTCTGCCAGGGCTACAGCTTCCTTCAGGGCATATCCACTTGCTTCAGCATGTGGTCCTCCACAGGTTGCAGTGTGGATATCTGCTCCACTGTGGTCATCAAAGAACTGGAAGGAGACATCCTGCTTCACCACAATCTTCTCTACATGCTGCAGGGGAATCTCTGGTCCAGCACCTGGAGTACCTTTTCCCCTTCTTCTTCACTGACCTTGATGGCTGCATGGCTGTTTCTCTCATATTATTCTCATGCCTCTCTCACAGCTGCTGCACAGCATTTTTAACCTTTCTTAAATATGTTCTCACAAAGATGCCACCAAAATCACCTATGGGCTCAGATTTGGACAGCAGTAAGTCCATTTTGGTGCCATCTGAAACTGACTCTCTCTAACATGGAGGTAGCTCCTGATATTATCTCACAGGCACCATACCTGAAGCCTCCCCTTACCTTGCCACGTAAACCAAACACAGTCATTTTGACAGTGTTTGACAATTTCATAATCCAGAGGATTATTTTGAGAAACTTAAAATCTGAATTTGAATTGTTTTGGTATTATAAATGACAGAGCTCTAAAATACTGAATTCCATGGTCAATTGCAGTCATTCAAATGGAAAAGTTAACCAGTAAGAAGTAAGTAGTTACTTACTGGGAGACTAAGAATTTGAAGGATAATTATGAGAAAACGACTGAAGGGACCTAGTAGAAAAGTTGGAAAGACATGAATTTGTAGATCAAATATACTTGAGAGATTCCACATAGATAAGCTCCTTATTTGCTCTATAAAGAACATAGAAACTTTGCATGTCTTTGCACAATAGTTTGTCAGCAGTAGCATGACAAGTGAAGTGAAGGATACAAATATGCATAGCACAGAATGTAGTCTAATTATCATTCAAATATTTACATTTTTATTCAAAGTTTTGTTAACTTTGTAACACATATCAATAAATATAAGGAAAAGAAAGAGTGGAAACAGCAGGGGAGGGGAGAACCCAAAAGCCTGCATGCTTTGTGTCAGAGATTTCCAAACAGGACATCTCAGTGGAACAATCAGTTAATATTCATTATACATACATAGATTTTCCATTACCCCCTTTTGATATTGAAATATGTTTTGAGTAAGCTCATAAATAAAAACAGAAAACAATCTCATTTTCTACTGAAAAATATTGTTGACAAATGTACTTAGTAATTATGATGTCCAGCATTTTTAGATGCCAAAATTCTAGTACTGTTTATGCTAAATTTCCTATTCTAACTGTGTTTTGGAGCAGGCAAAACGTGACATTTGGCTCCCTCCCATATGTAAATATTCATATGAGAACTGTCTACATACGAGTGAGTTTCCAAGAATCATGATGAGTAGCCCACAAGGGTACTTTGCTGTTACTAAAATAACTGGGGAATAATGCTATATTATTCAATTGCTTGTTTTGAATTATCTTTAACCTTCAAGAGGCAAGAATTCCCTCATGACAATATGCTTTAATCCTATGCCTTTTATTTCATAATGAAAAGGCTGCACATCAGAACATTAAGGTTTTACATAACACCTTTTCATGTGGCCAACAGAGAGAACACTATGTTTTTAGAGACTTGATATGCTAGTAAACTCTTTTCATACCAGAAATTTAGCCAGAAAGAAGAAAAACCAATCATCTTCCTTTAGTGTTTGATGAATTTCCTTCATGGCTGATTGATAGTTCATTTTTCTGCTATTTAAAAAACTGGTAATGAGAAGCTGAGAGTTGTGCAAATAGAGACTAACCAGGCCACTGGTGGATATGCAATCATTCAAGCTCTTTTCCATAATGATACAGATATCCTATTTCACTAGAAAGTGTCCTGCATCTAATATGTTCCCCAGGTAGAAGGTTTTCATTAAAAGGCAGACAGCTGTGAAACTAAAGGTAAATAATTTACATACTAAACCCACCTTTTTTAATTTACATTACTTTCCAAGTATCCTTCACAGATTAGCAGATTTAATTACCTACAACTGATGATACTGGTAAACAGTTTTGGAGACAAAGTGGAAAATGACAACCTTAATCTGTAGTCTGGGATGCCTGCTACCAGCGCTGAAGATAATTACTCTGCCTTAATTTCCGGATTGTGTAATGTAATTCAGTTTACACAGTGGCTAAGGCTCATATGAGGTAACATGGTTCAAACAAAGGACCAGACTTATCCCTAATGTAATTCAGCCTACAATGCTAGAACCCATGTAAAACATGTCAAACACTAAATCAAACTAGTTCTATAACTAGTGTCCAATAGACATAAATTTCCACTTATATTGAAAAAAATGCGTACTATAATGTATATAATGACAATTACACTTACAATGTCTATAACAAATCATCCATTAACAAAACATCTCAACTGTATGTAGTGTAAGTCTGCTGTTGTTGTCTGTGAGTTATCATACATATATCACATTGTAACCTGTGATAGTTTTAAGAAGACACCATTTGTTGCCATTGATTTCTTTTACCTTCAGTTATGGGAAAATCAAACAAAATTACATTATTCTAAATGTATTTTTGGAGTATTTTTAATAGTCCCACAGCATTCCAGCCGTCACAGACCACTCGTTTGATTTTAACAATGATAATTTTACTTGGACTACTACTAATTATGATTGGCAAAAATCAATAGGTGTAGAAATTCCTTTATTTGGAATGGCATAAACAACTACATGTATCATTAAGTAGTATTTGCTTCAATTAGACAGTAAGTACCATTGTTAGGGAAGGGTTTCTGGTATATGCTTTGGGAAGAAAGACAAGGGAAAATAAAGTATCCCTGATCGAGAAACTTACAGAGTTCATTGCAAGGATCAAAGAAATTTCTTGATGACTGTTGGTAGTTCAGTTGGTAGTATTCCCTAGAAACTGCCCTGCATAATTTTTCTTCATAAGTTATTTTTACAAATTATTTAATTATTGAATATATTTTAAAATGTATTATTTCACAATGGTGAAACATTTTTTTCCAGTGGGTAGAATTCTAAAAAAAGTCTTTCTTTTGTACTCCTGTCAGGAGATAAAATTCTATTTTAATATCCATTTTTGACATTAGATATCCTAGTCTTAATGTTATAATTTTAAACCCTCCAAATTTCTCTCTGCATTCAACAACTGTTAATAACATTCAAAACATATTATCCCTGTACAAAGAGGATGATACTCCATAACCATAGTGAAAATTTCATTTTAATACTTTATTCAGATTTTTTCAGCTGTTTAAGCAAATCTTCTTTACTCATATTGTGAATATTGACCCATCCTTTATGTAGATATTTTCTTATGTTTCTGAATTGTTTAATGCACTTTTTAATATATATACTATTACCCAAATATGTCTTTATGAACTAATTTTAAGTTTTGATATTATTTATTCTCTTATTATGATATTTTAATTACTTCTGAATTACTTACAATACAATACAATTACAATATTTTAAAAGACAAACATATACACAACGGGTTCAGCTTCCTTTCCTTATTTCATCTATATCTTGTAACATCTGATCAACTAAGGTAAATTGCTCTGCTTTTTTAACTGCTTTTTTTTTTGATAAAATTGTTATGATTATTTCATTAAAATAATATTTTGAATATTGGTTGAGTCTATTGGGCTTTAAAGAGAATGAGACCACTATCACAAGTGTCTGTGGAGTTAAGTATCTGAGTGAAATCTCACTAAGAATTTTTAAATGTGCTCTATACAGGTTCTCTGAAACAAAGTAATATAATTCATTTTAAGTACTTTCAGTTTAACTAAATCTTTTAAACTGTATTTCTCTGCAATTAATTCACTTCTGTACATTTTCTATTAAATTTTTAATTATATTAGCAGATATTGCTGCCAGCTTCTGATCTGTCAGCTGAAGACATAATTTTTCCAAGCAAAGTATCTGAACTCACACAGGCTAAACAAGCTGTTTCTCTAGCAGACAATTGGTTGTAAAGGTTTCTAGATGACTATTTAAATGTGGTATTGATGTTAGTAGTGTACCTTGATTATCCTACTGCTTCTAGTTTTAATTAAAATTCTAAAGTTCTGTGATATATGTTCTTTGTTTTCACAATACTTGTGGATTTAGAATCTAAAAATCACTGAATTTATGAGGACATAACAGCTCTGAGAAAGAGCTTATATAATTCTGATTAACTATATAGCAATAAGCAGATATATATTATGTATAATTAATATTTCAGAAGTATTTTTAAAGGCTAACATAAAGTTCAGGAATGTGGCTCTAGGAATCCACCCTGAGTCCCTGACAAGACTGAGAAATTAGATGGAGATGGTGTCTGCCTGAGCTGATTGTAAATTTTTTTTTTGTGAGAGGAACAGCTGCCAAGATCAGTGATGAAGAAGGAGGAGAAGCAATGTTGTTCCTGGCAGAGATTCCCCTGCTGCCTGTGGTGAAGACCATGGTGAGGCAGGCCTTGCCTCTGTAGCTCATGGAGGCCCACAGAGAAGAAGAGATCTACCTGCAGCCCGTGGAGGACCCCACACTGAGGCAGGCAGATGCCTAAAGGAGGCTGTGGCCTGTGGAGGGCCTGCTGGGGCAGCCATTCTGGAGGGACTGCACCCTATGGAAGAATGACCCACACTGGAGCAGTTCATGAAGGACTGTAGCCCGTGGGAGGGACCCCATGCTGGAGCAGGGGAGGAATGTGAGGAGTTCTTCCTTGGAAGAGGAAGGAGTGGTGGAAAGCAACATGTGATGAACTGACCACAACTCCTATTCCCTATTCCCACTCTGTGCTGCCTGGGGAGAGGAAGGAAGTAGAGATAATTGAAATTAAGTTAAGTCTCGGAAGAGAAAGTGGTGAGGGGAAGTTGGTTTTGTTCTCTTCGTCATTATCTTGCTTTGGTTTTATTAATAATAATAAAGAAATACTTTTCCCCAAGTCAAGTCTTTTTTGCCTGTAATGGTAACTTAAACAATCTCTCCCTGTCCTTATCTCAAACCTCAGCTTTTCTGTTATATTATCTCTCCCTATTGCCTCGGAGGGTGAGGGAGTGAGAGAGAGACTGTGTAGCTTGGTCCCAAGTGGGGCCAAACTACAACAAAACTGCAAAAACCACAAGACAGCCACTATATTTCTGCTCAATGTTTATATGGGAATAAGAAAAAGAACTAAGCTGCTGTGCATGAACACAAATAATAATCATCATAATTATCAATAATCAATAAAATGAAACCTAATTTATTTCAGTGACACAAGATCTTGCCTCTACACTGCAGAAGGTGAAACATAAAAACTCAGGTATTGGGTCTGAGACTGAAATCCATTGGAGCTGAAGGACCTTAGCCTCTTTTCTTTCAACACTTCTAAATCCTGAAGACTAGACTAGTAATTCTTGAAATAACTTTTATTTTATCTCCAATAATTTTTTTCTGCTTTGATGCCTGCTTGTAACTAGATTTACTGGAATGTTAGTTTTAATCAATGTCTTTTCTCAGAACAAATATTATGAAGAGGTTTCCTCTTACCTTTGAAATAAGGCTTCACAGACATTGGTATTCAATTTACATTTGTAATCCAAAATCAATTGTGGCACAATCAACATTTCTAACAACAAAGACTTTGTTTGGCATTGGATTTGGGCTTTAAAAAAAGCAGGAAGATTCATTGGAATGACAATTTTTTATGTGAACACCAATGGCATTATTAAATCAAGGTGGTGTACTTTAGAAAGCATTTCAAAGCTTTAAAACTAATTCTCTGCTACAAAGTCTTCAGCAATTTACTATTACAAAGACATAATATCATACAAGAAATGTGTAACCATACTTCTGAGTTTAATGTATGTAAATAGATTTCCCCTTTCTGAGAAATGAGGACTAAGTGCTATTCAAATCAGTATTTATTCCATTGCACTCTGCAAAGTTTTCTTTACCGTTATGAAATTAGGGTATTTTGGAAAATTGTGGACAGTCAAGGATGAAACGAAGACATGATCTACAGACTTACCTTACCATTACAAATTCTTCTCTTTGATTCAATTCTATATAATTTGTGACTCTAACAATTTTACTTTTTTGAAGGAAAAGGTAGGAACAGGATAAGTTACTGAACTGTTCCTCAACATCAGTGACTTATCCTGTTCCTACCTTTTCCTCCAAAAAAGTAAAAGTGTTAGAGTCACAAAAGAAAGAGAGAAAGAGAGAAAGAAAGAAAGAAAGAAAGAAAGAGAGAAGAAAAATTTTACATAGTTTCAGTTTGAGTAGCTCTTTAACATGGAATATAATAACTGATAAAATTCTTATCTAATAACTAAACCAGGTTAGTTCCTACGTGGTCAATGCCCTGAATCAGAAATGTATAATACTTTCATAAAATATATTTGATATATGCTGCACTGTTACACCACCTGTCAGGGAAAGTTTAAACAGGAAAAATACTTTCTGAGAGAGAGACTGCTTTGCCTGCTTTACAGTCAGTTCATGTCAAGCATTCTTCCATTCAATATATTATGCTACATCTCTCTTCCCAGTGCTGCAGTGGAGTATGTTTCACCTGTGGAGATAAGAGTTGTCAGTGGGATTCTACAGAGAGTGATCATTGATTTATACTGTTCTTTTGTGCTTAATATTCTTTGAGTAAATTTGGTAAATAGTAACCAACTGTCTGCCAACAGTCATACTACAGAGATATGGGAAATGGAAAACTGTTACTTAATCTACGGCATTCCTGCTTTGATGCCAAAAAGCTTTGGCACATCTTGAGGACAGTAATGACCCCATTTCCTTTCATGTCAAGTGAAGCCAGATGAGAAGAACATACATATTTTTCTACATCTTTTCTCAATGATGACTAAATCTTTGGCTGCATAAATATTCATGGTAGTGGTAAGAATACAAAAACAGACAGCAAGATTCAAATACATAAAACATGATGCCAAGAACTCACAATTCTGCTTGTGATCTCATGAAGTGGCTCACAGTTCCAGGAAAGTTTACGACATGTAAACATGCCTTCTGCATTTACATTGACATATGGTTGAAATTGGACTAGAAGCATTTCCATCCAAAAAGAAATAATAGCATCAGGCAATAGACTAACTCTAAATGAAAATAAGAAATTTCACAGGAAACAAGATATTTTTAAAAATATTTTTATTAAGTAATGTCAAAATGTTTATCATCAATGTGGTTAATTTTTTTTTAAATAACAGACGACTGTATTTAATATATACAGTCACAATACCTAATAAAGTTAAAATTAAACTAAATGCTACAAAGCAATTAAATAAAAACAAGTCAAAAGTAAAAATAAATAAATATTATTTATTTACATTTTAAGATTACTGAAATTAAGTTAGAAAACTAACACAGTTCAACACAACATATACTGGTTACATCTTTTGTTTTAAATGAAACTATGCTTACTGAAGAACAATGGTTCTAGTTTTTTCTACTAGTTTCGTATATAGTGTGTTGGTTACTTACTGAATGCACCACAACATGGGAAACATCTAAAGCTTCTGAAGAACAGGACAATTTCAATATGCAAAAATCTAGTGTCAGAGAATAACTCCGTAAGAAAATTATTCTGAATGTGCTCCTGCCCTGGGGAGAGACAATTGTTACATGCAACAGCAACATCAGAAGCAAGAAGAGAAGAAAAAAGAAAGTAGATTACATTAGCCCACAGGGTTCCCTGAAGCAGATAGATGCAAGAACAGCACTCACGGGAATGCTTCTTTGCTCTGAGTGAATCTTTTACAGACGCTGAAGACAATTGTAGCTCCTAAAGTAGAACATTTTGATTTTCTTGTAAAACAGAGGCAGAGGGAAGAGAAAGTGAACTTTCTAATTGCTGTAGTTTTGTTTAGTGGGGGGGGGGGGGGGGGGCTAAGGTGGTAGTTTCTGTAGGAAACTGCTAGAAATTGCTCCCCTTTATTCAGTGGACTCGGCCAGGCCTAGGCCGGACCCGCTGCTGGCCAAGGTCGAGCCGATTGGAAACAGAATGTTCCATGATAATGCTTCTGTGATAACAAATTTAAGAAGGGGAGAACAGAAAAAAAAAAGAGAAGAGATGTGAAGAAGCTGAGCGGGGGCAGAGGTGCAGAGGGGGCGGCGCGGGCCTTGTGGGCCTTGCAGGCCTCACACTCTGGCCTCTTACCGGGTGGCTGACTGCGCCTGACTCGGCCTAGCCCGACTGCAAGAAGTGGAGAGGAGATGAGCTGGATGATATGAAGAGATTCTGAGAGGCGTCTGCCAGCCTGTTGTGAAAAACTTTTATTGTGAGAGGAGAAGAACAGCTACAGACTCCAAGGTCAGTGAAGAAGGAGGGAGAGGAGTAATGCGGCTCCTGGCCAAGATTCCCCTGCAGCCTGTGGTGACAACCATGGTGGAGCAGGTTGTCCCGCTGCAGCCCATGGAGATCCATGGAGGAGCAAAGATCCACCTGCAGCCCGTGGAGGACCCCACGCCAGGGCAGGTGGAGGCCTGAAGGCGGCTGTGGCCCATGGAGGGCCCGCTGGGGCAACCGTTCTGGAGAGACTGCACCCCATGGAAGAAATGACCCACACCAGAGCAGTTTCACGAAGAACTGTGGCGCGTGGGTGGGACCCCACAGTGGAGCAGGGGAGGAATGTGAGGAGTCCTTCCCCCGACGATGAAGCAGCAGGGTAAAACAACGTGTGATGAACTGACCGCAACCCCCATTCCCTTTCCCCCCCTGTGCCGCTCAGGAGGTGAAGGTAGTAGAGATAATGTTAAATTTGGGAAGAGGGAGGGGTGGGGGGAGGTTATCTTGTTCCCTGTCTCATTCTCCTGCTAATTTTAGAAATAAATGAATAGTTTTCCCCAAGTCGAGTCTGTTTTGCCCGTAACGGTAACTTTAAGGATTTTGTCCCTGTCCTTATCTCAAACCTTGAGCCATTTTTTTCTTACATTATCTCTCCCTATTCTCTTGGAGGGTGGGGGGGAATAAGAGAGAGTCTGCGTAGTCTGGTCCCGATCGGGGCGGAACTACGACACTAATGTTAGTATTTAAAAGCAAAGCACCTAGCAGTCGTACAGGCCAGTTTTGACAATAAAAAGTCAGATTTCTCGTTCATCTGTTTCTGGTTTCTTGATACAAAGACTGATTTCTGGCATTAGTTGAAGACAGGAAGAAACTCATAGTGGACTTTTAACTCCAGCAAAAAATTTCTAGCTGTTTTCTGGAGTCTGGAGGCCATTAATGATTAGATCTTCCTCTTTACCACTTTCTATTAGAAGCAAAGGAACAGAAATGGTGTGGACATTGACTAAGTTTTGGTGGATTGTCGATTGTTGGAACTCTTGAGTTATTTCTTCAACTTGGATCATTTTGTTTTTCAACATGTAGCTATGAAACTAGAGACAAGAAACCAGAAAAATCTCAAGGTTCATCTTCTAAAGGGAGCTGCCTGAGTGGTTCAGCTGTCTATTTTCCTTATACTTATTTCCTGGTATTGATTTTTTTTAAATGGATACTTTTTTTAGCCTTGAAACATGTATGTCAAACTATTGGTTTTGCTTCAGAATTTGTAATTAAGCTCCTCCTCAGCCATTCTTTTTCTGTTGGAAAAGAATTTGTTAGAAAGTGTTACCAAAACTTGATAAAACTTACCACTCTTTTCTATAAACCAATCATTAAAAGATATTGATCTAAGTAATATTTGGCTTTGCTAACAAAATATCACGTTTATGGCACTATTTTCTACTACATTAATGAAGCTTTAAGATTTTGTTGGCAATATAATTTTTTCATGTAACCTTATTTATTAGTATATCAAAGAATATTTTTATTTTGTAGCAGAGATGCCTGGATCCCCTTGATTAGCTATTCTAGTAAATGAAGTCTAGAAGCAAAAGATCTTTCAGGTCACATAAAATTTCTGCTTATTAAATTAGTATTTTTGCTTGTTTTCCACTGTTTTACTGTAGTACAGGTGTTTATACAAGTAACTGGCATATTAATGTTAACATTGGTCACTAGAGTAAGAAAGATAATTATGGAAATTATATTCGAGCGCCCCTTCTCACTTCCTCCCAAAAGGACTGTCTGGTCTGAAAACACAGCCGTAATATGTAAAGCAGTATTTGTATATTCCTTATCTGTGTATATTCACTTTGTATTCTTTGAAGAAACACGATTACAGACTTCCCCTTCACTTCACAGATCATTTAAAATGTTTCATTTTATGTGTGCTTGTTAACTGGAATGTCATCAAACAGTAAGGTGCTAACTTCTCACTTGCTCTGTGATTACAACAGGAAATATAACACCTATTGCTGTTATAATATCAAGTAGTTCTTTCTTTGTCTACTTGCTAAATTTTAACATATGAGATATAGCCCGCTTCACTCAACTCAAATCATTAGACCAGTTAGGTGTTTTCATGCTAGGCAGATTAAATATTGAAGTAAATGTGAATTTTGCATGTTCAGAATTTGATATTTTTAGTATCAAAGTTTTTTAAAAATTAGAAATCTATAAGGATAATTAAAATTCTGTCATGATTCACCTTGACTGCCTAAATGTTGCACTTCAGATTAACTCGTGCTCCATTTTTATCTTATGAGAACATTTTGATTCACAAGTGGATTTTGACTTATCTCTACATCAGAGATCCCGTGTTACAGTAGATTGATTTTAAAGACATGCATATTATGTATATTTATAATACCAAATGAAAATATATATTTACTGTATTGGTAGGAATTAATCTGATTTTTAACAAATAAATAATATTTAATTATTTTTTAAAATTTATTAAATACTGGTCTTTCATAAGGATTGAAGGAAATTTTATCATACATCATTAAAAAAGGTAACTGTCAAAAGAACAGTTTTCTAGTTTTTACTTTTTCTTTGCAATGATATTTTTAAAAAACAAAATTCTATACCATCTTAGAATCATGGGATGACCTTCAAAGGTCATCTAGTCCAATCCCCCTGCAAAGAGCAGGGACATCCCTGACTAGATCAGGTTGCTCAGAGCCTCATCCAGCCTGGCCTTGAAAGTTTCCAGGGATGAGGCATCCACCACCTCTCTGGGCAAACTGTTCCAGTGTTCTACCACCCTCAGTGTAAAAAATTTTTTCCTAATATCCAATGTAAATCTACCCCCCACTATTTTAAAACCATTACCCCTTGTCCAATTGCAACAGGCCCTATTAAACAGCCTCTCCCCATCTTTCTTGTAGGCCCCCTTGAGGTACTGGAAGACCGCTATCAGGTCTCCCCCGAGAGAGAGTTAGTTGCCCGGGTCCTCCTATTTAAAAGTGGGGTTATGTTCCCTCTCTTCCAGTCATCAGGGTCCTCACCAGACTGCCACAACTTCTCAAATACAATGGCCAGTGGCTTAGCAACTTCATCCGCCAGTTCCCTCAGGACACCGGTTTCCTTCCGGATGGGGCCTACATTCTCCTTAGACTTTCTTTTGTCCCCTACGTACCTAGAGAAGCCTTTCTTGTTGCTTTTTATATCCCTGACCAGGGATATAAAATACAACAAGAAGAGCTTTTATAGGTACGTAGGGGACAAAAGAAAGTCCAGAGTAAATGTAGGCCCCCTCCAGAAGGGAACTGGTGTCCTGGTTACCCAGGACATGGAGAAGGCTGAGGTTCTCAATGACTTTTTTGCCTCAGTCTTCACCGACAAGAGTTCCTGTCCCACCGCCCAAGCTGTAGAACGTGCAAGCAGGGACTGCGAGAATGAAGAACTGCCCATTGTACTCGAAGAGCAGGTTCGGGATCATCTAAGGAACCTGAAGGTGCACAAGTCCATGGGTCCTGATGAGATCCATCCGCGGGTCCTGAGGGAACTGGCGGATGAAGTTGCCAAGCCACTGGTTATCGTATTTGAGAAGTCGTGGCAGTCTGGTGAGGTCCCCGATGATTGGAAGAGAGGGAACATAACCCCAATTTTTAAAAAGGGGAATAAGGAAGACCCAGGTAACTACAGGCCGGTCAGCCTCACCTCTGTGCCTGGCAAGGTCATGGAGGAGATTCTCCTGGAAACCATGCTAAGGCACATGGAGAGCAAGGAGGTGGTTGGTGACAGCCAGCATGGCTTCACCAAGGGCAGATCGTGCCTGACCAATTTGGTGGCCTTCTATGAGGGGGTGATGGCATCGGTGGACAAGGGACGAGCAACTGACATCATCTACCTGGACTTGTGCAAAGCTTTTGACACTGTCCCACACGTCATCCTTCTCTCTAAACTAGAGAGACATGGGTTTGATGGACGGACCACTCGGTGGATAAGGAGTTGGCTGGATGGCCGCACTCTGAGAGTGGTGGTCAACGGCTCAATGTCCATGTGGAGACCGGTCACGAGTGGCGTCCCTCAGGGGTCTGTGCTGGGCCCGGCCCTGTTCAACATCTTTGTCGGTGACATGGACAGTGGGATAGAGTGCACCCTCAGCAAGTTCGCCGAAGACACCAAGCTGTGTGGTGCCGTCGACACGCTGGAAGGGAGGGATGCCATCCAGAGGGACCTTGACAGGCTGGAGAGGTGGGCCCGTGCCAAACTCATGAAGTTCAACCAGGCCAAGTGCAAGGTCCTGCACCTGGGTCATGGCAATCCCAAATACAGGCTGGGCGGGGAATGGATTGAGAGCAGCCCTGAGGAGAAGGACTTGGGAGTGCTGGTGGATGAGAAGCTCAACATGAGCAGGCAATGCGCCCTTGCGGCCTGGAAGCCCAACCGCATCCTGGGCTGCATCAAGAGAAGCGTGGCCAGCAGGTCGAGGGAGGTGATTCTCCCCCTCTACTCTGCCCTGGTGAGACCCCACCTGGAGTACTGTGTCCAGTTCTGGAGCCCCCAACACAAGAAGGACATGGACCAGTTGGAGCAGGTCCAGAGGAGGGCCACGAAGATGATAGAAGGGCTGGAGCACCTCTCTTATGAGGACAGGCTGAGAGAGTTGGGGCTGTTCAGCCTAGAGAAGAGGAGGCTCCAGGGAGACCTGATAGCGGTCTTCCAGTACCTGAAGGGGGGCCTACAAGAAAGATGGGGAAAGGCTGTTTAGTAGGGCCTGTTGCGATAGGACGAGAGGTAATGGTTTTAAAATAGAAGGGGGTAGATTTAGATTAGAAATTAGGAAAAAATTTTTTACAATGAGAGTTATAGAACACTGGAACAGCTTGCCCAGAAAGGTGGTGGATGCCCCATCTCTGGAAACGTTCAAGGCCAGGTTGGATGAGGCTCTGAGCAACCTGATCTAGTTGGGGATGTCCCTGCTCCTTGCAGGGGGGTTGGACTAGATGACCTTTGAAGGTCCCTTCCAACCCTAACCATTCTATGATTCTATGATTCAATTCCGTCAGGGCTTTAGCCGTTCTCACCCGATCCCTGGCCACTCACATAACTTCTTTGTAGTCCTCCCAGGCTACCTGTCTCCGCTTCCACCCTCTATAGGCTTCCTTTTTCACTTTCAGTTGGTCCAGGAGCTCCTTGCTCATCAATGCAGGCCTCCTGGCCTTTTTGCCCGACTTGTTCTTCGTTGGGATGCACCTCTGCTGAGCTTGGAGGAGGTGCTCCTTGAATGTGGACCAACTTTCCTGGGCCCCTCTTCCCTCCAGGGCCGCCTCCCATGGCACTTGGCGCATCAGGTCCCTGAAGAAGCCGAAGTCTGCCTTCTTTAAGTCTAGGGCAGAGAGCTTGCCATGTAGTTTCCTCTCTGCCCCGTGGATCTTGAATTCCACTGTGTCATGGTCGCTGCAGCTAAGGCTGTCCTTTAGTTTCACATCCCCCACCAGTCCTCCCTGTTGGTGAGCACAAGGTCAAGCATGGCACCCCTCCTTGTCGGCTCCTCTATCGCCTGCAGGAGGAAGTTGTCGTCCACGCATTCCAGGAACCTCCTGGACTGCTGTGTTGAGAGATGTTGGGGTGGCTGAAGTCCCCCATGAGGACCAGGGCCTGTGACCGTGAGGCTGCTCCTGTCTGCCTATAGAGCACCTTGTCCACTCTGTCCTCCTAGCCTGGCGGCTTGTAACAGACCCCCACCATAACGTCCCTTGTCTGTCCCCATCCTCTAATCTTGACCCATAAGCTCTCTGTCAGCTCCTCCTCCATCCCCAGGCGGAGCTCCACGCATTCTAGCCGGTTGCTGATGTAGAGAGCAACACCACCTCCTCGTCTCCCCTTCCTGTCCTTTCTAAAAAGCCTACACCCATCCATGTTGACACTCCAGTCATATGAGTCATCCCACCATGTCTCCGTGAGGCCAATGAGGTCGTAGCCCTGCTCCTGTGCATGCATCTCCAGCTCTTCCTGTTTATTTCCTATGCTGCATGCATTGGTATATAGACACGTCAGCTGGGCCCCTGACAAAGCCGACTTGCTGGCTGGAGCTACAGGAGTTCTTTTGGACCACAGTTTAAGTTCAGTCGCACATACCTGCAATCCTTCCTCAGCTTCTGGACCCTCGGTGCTGGCACTGGTGCCATGCTGACAGCAGTGGGCTGAACTGTGCTCCCCCTCCCCCAGCAACACTAGTTTAAAGACCTCCAGATGAGTCTGGCAAGCCTTTGTCCAAGCACACTCTTCCCCTTAGTTAGGTGCGCGCCATCAACCCCTAGTAGACCGGGCTTCTCAAAGCACGCCCCGTGGTCTAGATACCCAAAGCCCTGGCTGTAGCACCACTCCCTGAGCCAAGAGTTGACCTGCCAGATACATCTGGCCCTTTCAGGTCCCTGTCCTTTTTACCGGGAGGATTGACGAGAAGACCACCTGCGCCCCAGAGCCTTTGACTGTTGAACCCAGAGCCCTGAAATCCCTTTTGATGTTTCTCAGACTGCTGCCAGCTGTGTTGCTGGCCCCCACATGAAACACCAGCAGTGGATAATAGTCTGTGGGCCGTATGAGGCTTGGTATTCTCTTGGCGACATCCCCGATACGAGCCCCCGGGAGGCAGCATACCTCCCGAGAGAGCGCATCGGGGCGGCAGATGGGTGCCTCCGTACCTGTCAGGAGGGAGTCACCCACTACTACCATGCATCTCTTTTTTTTGGTAGCACTAGTTATCACGCGAGCTGGTCGGGCTATCTTGCATGGCTCCAGTGCCTCCCCCGAGGTGCTAGGTCTTACTTCTTCAGTCTGCAGAGCAGCAAAGCAGTTCTGCAGGGGCACCTCAGGGTTTGGGGGAAGCTGCTTCTTCTTCCTGCTGCACCTTGCCTTTGCAACTTTCCATTCAGTGGCATCTTCTGCCTTCTTACTTACCTTGTGTGTCAGTGAGGGGGTTTTTGATTGGTTCACTGGGTGCTGCAGTTCCGGTGCAGCCTGTGCCTGGAACCAAGTATCCAGCTCCCTCTCGGCCTCCCTGATGTCCCGCAGCCTCCTGACCACTTCCTGCAGCTCAGCCACCTGCCGCAGGAGCTGCTCCACCTGGGCACACCTTCTGCAGTCAGGGCTGCCCCCTGCCCCTGCACCGGGAGTAGGGTCCAGGCACTGCCTGCAGCCCGAGGTCTGCACCGCAGCCTCTCCCTTCTGCTGCTCCGTCTGCACGGAGGCATCAACCGCTGCAGGGGTAGGTGGTGCAGGCCTCCCGGCTGGAGCTACAGCCTTCGCACTCAGGCGAGTGTTCGCCATGTTGCCCTGAGAGTCGGGAACAGCAAATGCCCTGGGTCGGCACCCTCCCTGATGCTCCCTGCCCATGTGAACTGCCGCGCCGCGCCCTTCCTGACGCACCACGCCCTGTTTGCTCATCCTGTTCGCTGCGCTCCGTAGGGCGTGCTTTATACATAGAGAGGGGCTGGACTGCCAGTGCCCCCTGGCTCCTCCCATGTCTCGTCAGCCACTCTTGCGCGAGCTGGTTGCTCCTGGCGCCTCGCTCCCCCCTGAGCTGCTCTGGTTCGGGAATCCCCTCGCTGCGCTGCGCTGCGCCGTGCTGCTGCGGATCATGCCAACTCCGAAGCTGTTGCTTCGGCGATCTTAAGCGAGGCTTTCTCTTCTTCACAGTGTTTGCTAAGGAGTCAGTTTAAGCTTTGTGACAGATAAACTGGTTTCATCTTTCAGCCTTGAACATTCTCTTCTGGGCTACACCTGCCCTCCTTGAGGGTTTGCGAGGCTACACCATTGCGTCAGTTTCAAGCCCTTCCCTTACTGCCCCTGCTCTAGCACGTCGTTTGCATTCAAAGCTGCAGGTGGAATACCGCTTCAAACCAGCTGTATTAATGCTACTAAATGTACTGCTAAATCCTACAAAACATGGGAACCATTGAGTAATCTTCTGACACCTAGTTGGGAGGAGGAGAGAATAAAGGTATGCTAGAGGCACTGCTCATGTTTTGCATAGGTCATTAAAACGCCTAGATTTAATGATTAGTGGAGCAATGATTTATTTGGACTACTGAGGCACATTCAGACAACCAGGAAGGAAAGTCAATTATAACTATAATTATAATAGAACAGGGTTATAATAGATGCAATTATAATAGGACAGGATTTAGCTTTAAAACTCTGTGGTGATAAGTGTTCAGACCCTGGGAAAGAAGCTGAGCCATTTACTCTGCTGGAATTGACTTTATATATTCACATTTAAAAGTTGACTCTCATTTTGACTGATATGCTACAAGACAGTAAGAAAATCTCTTTTCTTGTAGAGATGGCATATTTGATCTCAGGTATGAATCAGCTGCCTAAAAAACCCTATCCCTGTCCCTGTTCCTTAGACTCTGACTTAGCCTGAGAGTTACGACACAGGGCTGAAAACAGATGTGTGTCCTACTGGACTGGTAACTCAGCGTCAGGAGGGATACTCCAGGGAAACTCAACTATCCCTACTTGCCTATCAAATCAGTCTGAACTGTGCTGATAGAGCTTTCATCTGCCAGTGGACATTTCAATGTGTGGATGCTTAACTTATTTTAATGTTTGTTAGTTTCAAACATTCAGGTGAACTCATGATGCTGTTAAATTAATGAGAATTTTTCAATTTTAATGCCTGACATAAAAACCACTGTTCAGAAATGCTGGCTATTTGTGATAGCCTGGTACAGAGATACAAATAAAAAAAAAAAGCCAACTTCATATGTAAAATGAGTGACTCTGTGCTATTCTTTATCACTAAGAAATGATAACTTGAAGAAAGGTAGATAATTCACAAAGATGTAAACTCACTGCTTAGTAGCAATCAAAAAAACAAAGCAAATATTGAGGTAGTAACAGAAACAAATAAATCAGTAAGAGAACAAAACAAAAACCATTGTTATTCTGCTATAGAAATCCACAGTTTTCCCACCTCTAAATACAGTAGGGTTTTTTTCCACCTCAGGAAGGGTACAGTTGAAATGCAAAAGTTTTGGAAAAGTTGACAAGCATAATCAAAAGCATATAATGGATTTAGATTAAAGAATGGCTAAGTAACCTAGGAATTTTTGATCTAGAAAAGGGATGAGTAATAGGAAATAACAGCAACAGTAAAATCAGGAGTGCTGTGAGGAGATGATAGAGATAATGGTTTTCTGTCTTTTCTATAAACACTAGGAGACAATTAAAAAGTGGCTGAGAGAAGTTAAAAAGGAAGTTCTTCATATCACTTGAAATTATCTTGTCACACTCCTTACCTCTGAATAATGGGTTTTAATTGCTTAGATAGGCTAAAGGAAGATTATCAGAGTCCATGCTTAGATAGGTTAAAGGAAGATTATCAGAGTCCATGCAAATCCACTAACAATTATGAAATGCATATCTATAACCTCTGGTGCAGGATATCCTTGAGGTCTTGAGCTTTAATTGGCTGGATGCTGGCAGAGCACACTGGGCAGTACGATATATGCATCTTCAGTTCTTCTTCCCTCTTAAATATCTTTTTGTGGTGACCATTTTTAAAGGTTTTATTCCCCATTAAAGCCATACTGTACAGTAAGCAAGGTAGGTGAGATCAAGTCTCCAGTTTCTGTGATGCCCACAAGGACCATGCTCCTGCACGTGGGCGAGGTCTCCACAGAAGAAGGCGAGGGCTGTGCACCA
The DNA here is from genome assembly GCF_036417535.1 of Chlamydotis macqueenii. Lineage (NCBI taxonomy): Eukaryota > Metazoa > Chordata > Aves > Otidiformes > Otididae > Chlamydotis > Chlamydotis macqueenii. The sequence goes on from NC_141558.1 coordinate 30,078,436, forward strand.
GAGACTCTGCTTGTAGATGTTTCCTCTTGGCCACTACAAATAGCTCAAAGGTCTTGAGGAAGTCATTGTAAAAGTTGGCCAGCTCAGAATCAACTTCTCAAGGTAATGATAAAGAACTGCCAGTTGTCCTGACATCATAGCCTGCTCCAGGCTGGACTTCCTCCACAGAACAAGAGTCTCCAAGGGCCCCACAGCAGAAAGTGTGCGTGTGGTGGCATGTTCCATCTTCAAGGAAAAGCTCTTGCTGTGTGAGATGGTGAAAGGTTACAGTCTGGGGGTTTTGAGTGGTAGCATAAATGCACCATCAGTGCACCACATAAATGCACCATCAGTGGTGCAAGGGCACTATAAAATGTGGCAGTGTAGGTGGCAGAGCAGTAAGGATTGCCGCAGTGATGTTTTAAGTGCTGTAGTGCAGTGATGACCTGTTCTCCCTTGCCCTAGCACAAAGGGAAGGAATGAAGGAAAGAAGAGATGTGCAAGAAGATAAGTGTGGGAAGGGGAGATCCTGAGCAGCCAGGGTGGAGCACAGGGAGAAGGCAAGAAGTAGGAAAGGACAGCACTCCTCCTTCTCTCCTCCTCCTGGTTACTACTGTTGCAGAGCTGTGCTAGGGTGAAGGACCCAGCAGAGATCCTTTTGTTTTTATATCTCAGTGCCTTGTTTTACCCCTGTGACCTTTCTTACAAGCCTTGATGAAAATTGACTTAATTTCAAATTAATATGGAAAAAAAATCAAAGATCATACACTTGCCAAGAGCTTCTTGTGAATTTATATTCTAGATATTTCAGGACAAAACAAAATGTAATTACTTGTTCTCAACATCCACCTACTTTATTCCTGATTTCTGCATCTTTCCTATTTTCCACTGTCGCTCATGAAAGGCAAAAGATAAATACTCAGTCCTGCTTTTCAGGGTATTGCCAGTTTTCCACTGGTAGAAATATTCAGTGACAAAACAAGCAGAGATGAATTTAAAATCAGGTTTTGGTACAATTTCTTTCACGACATTATTTGCTTTGGAGTCCTTTTTAGGTAGCTTCTAGTGGAATTTGGAGTTATTTTCAATTTATTTTCCTGTAAACATTACTTCAGGGGTAAAAAAGTAAAATTATATTTTAGAATTGTTAACTACATGTTCCCAAGAAAGTAAGGTTTCATTTGTAGATCCGTTTACTTGCCTATTAGAACAGCTTTTTACTGCTTGCATTTGAGTAGTCTTGCAATTTATACATAGAAAACACTCTAAAGCAAGTCTTGTCATTTTTTTTTCAGCTGGCATAAAAATGAATGGAAATGTTCAATTTGAAAACTTCTGGTAAACAGTATGTTCTATGTTAATGTATTATATGTCTAAAAATGAACTCTTTTGTCTTCTGGGCTTTCTTGTGCTTTTGCAAATTATTAACATAAAGGAAGGATTTTAACTTAAAAAAAAAATTGCAATGTCATGGTAGTAACCACTTTAAAAAGCTCTCAACAGTTACATTGCTTTTAGTTTTCCTCATGCAGGTGGGGAAAATAAATATGCTGCAAGTACAAACTGAGTCATCACGGCATGTCATGTCAATGACTTTGGAGGTGCTGTTAAGATCTCAATAGGAACAGTGAAATGATTATACTGAAGCTTTCATTATCTCTATCATCATTACTGTTGTAAAACTTTTTTTATAAACTGTACAATATTTTTATTTTAATTATTTCTGCTAAAAGTATCAAATAAGCAGAAAAACCATAGACACTTTCCCTCAAAAAAAACCCCACTTCATCTTCTGTTTTTTAAGTTGCAAATCAAACTGATACCTTATTTGTAACAAATAAAACATTCCTTAGAGATCAAATGACATTTGTACTTTTAACACCAGACAAAATACTTTTTATACTGTTTATCACTATGTCTTACTACCTATATAGATCATAATTTCTGTGAAGAAGAGGTAGCAATCTAAATAAATATGACAGATGAAACATGGAAGGAAAAACATAACCAACAAGGCTATTTTGCAGTTATGCATGTGCACAGATAATATTGATGCCAGACAGAAAAATGCTATTAAAAAAAAAAAAAGCAAGCATACAAATTTTGTAGTATGACATTCAGAATCCTTTTGTAGATAAAAGGAGAGACATCATCTATTTGGAGTCAAGAATTTATTATTAGACCAATTACCATTTTTAACAGCTGAATAGTCCAAGCCTTCTAATTAAGAACAGAAGCCTAATTAATATTCTGGTTAAAATTGTTAAACAGAAAATCCTTCAGATCTGCTACCATCTACCCTTTTTCTTTTGTTTAATGCTTTCACTGCCACTATGCTTTTGAGTCCCAAAGTCAACACTTCCTTAGGAAGAAAGGGGGAGGTGGTTATGGTGACCTGTATCCTACGGTCCTCATTTTGGGAGTGTGATATTCCTGTGAAGTGATTTCTTCTTCCTTGGCCTTTGGTCTGGTTTTCTTATCACAACTTGCTTCCTTCTACTGGGCTGCCAACTGCAGCTTGGCAGTGGCCCCCACAGCTGAAGGAAAATCAGGAGAGGCTGGAGTCACTGGGCCCCAGTGCTGCCGTGTCTGCACAGAGCCTTTACTCTTCCCATGATAATAATGAAAGTTATATTTAGCAGGCCACAGTAAGTGCATTACTGTAATACAACTCTGTGTATTACTATGGAAACATTGGATCATGGAAAGATATTTTTAATCATGATAAGTATTAAAAATGTGCAAATACTAATGAAACACCTTAAGTTTGTAAATATGCTAGGAACAATGGCTAAAAATTTTGAAAGTGTCGTGGTTTTGTTAGTGAGGGGGGGCCTAAGGTGGTAGCTTCTGTAGGAAACTGCTAGAAGTCACTCCCCTTTGTTCAGTGGACTCGGCTGGGCCTAGGGCGGACCTGCTGCTGGCCAAGGCCGAGCCGATTGGTAGCAGAATGTTCCGTGATAACGCCTCTGCAATAACGTATTTAAGAAGGGGAAAACAGAAAAAAAAAGAGGAGAGAAGATGTGAAGAGGCTGAGTGGGGGCAGAGGCGTAGAGGGGGAGGCGCAGGCCTCATGGGCCTTGCAGGCCTCACCCTCTGGCCTCTCGCCAGGCAGCCGACTGGGCCCGACTCGGTCCAGCCCAGCTGCAAGAAGTGGAGAGGAGATGAGATATGAATAAGACGTAAAAAAGATCCTGAGAGACATCTACCAGCCTGTTGTGAGGAACGGCTGCAGACGCCAAGGTCAGTGAAGAAGGAGGGGGAGGAGTAATGCGGCTCCTGGCCAAGATTCCCCTGCAGCCTGTGGTGACGACCATGGTGGAGCGGGTTGTCCCCCTGCAGCCCGTGGATGTCCACGGAGGAGCAGAGATCCACTTGGAGCCCATGAAGGACCCCATACCGGGGGAGGTGGAGGCCTGAAGGCAGCTGTGGCCCGTGGAGGGCCCGCTGGGACAGCTGTTCTAGAGGGACTGCACCCCGTGGAAGAGATGACCCATGCTGGACCAGTTCCACGAAGGACTGTGGCCCGTGGGAGGGACCCCACGATGGAGCAGGGGAGGAATGTGAGGAGTTCTTCCCCCGACCATGAAGCAGCAGCGTGAAACAACGTATGATGAACTGACTGCAACCCCCATTCCCTCTTCCCCCCTGTGCTGCTCGGGGCGGGGAAGGTAGTAGAGATAATGTTAAGCTTGGGAAGCGGGAGGGGTGGATGGAGGTTATCTTGTTCTCTGTCTCATTATCCTGCTATTTGTAGTAATAAATGAATAGTTTTCCCCAAGTCGAGTCTGTTTTGCCCGTGATGGTAACTTTAAGGATTTCTCCCTGTCCTTATCTCAGACCTCGAGCCGTTTTTCTTACATTTTCTCTCCCTGTTCTCTCAGAGGGTGGGGGGAGTGAGAGAGAGACTGCGTAGTCTGGTCCTGATCGGGGCTGAACTACGACAGAAAGGAAGATGAAGGTAAATAAGTCTTTCAGAAAAACAATTTTCTAAAACAAAGAAGGAAAAGTTCTTGAAAACCCACTGCTTTAGGCATTCAAAACAAAATTTGAGTAAATTACTACCATAATATTAAATACAAAATAGTCAAATGGCTGTCAGTATACATAAACATGTGTCCTTGTAGGTGTGTGTTTGAATATTTGCAAAAAAAATAAGAAACAATTTTTCATTAGCAAATAAACAGATTAGACAACCTAAAAGGATCTTTCAATCTCTGTCTTTTGTGACTTTCTTCTTGTCTGCATTTTAATGAACTCTTATTTATCACCCTAGCATGAATTTAGAAGTTGCTAAATAATTACTTTGCAATTGATGAAGTAAACAGAGGATACAATTAGAAAAATCATTATTGCATGGTCATGAAAGGTACTTTAAAAATGTACAGCTGCATAACAGGAAGTATAATTCCACTTCTACGTTTCCATCTTTTATATCCAACTTTCTTGCTATCCTCTTATTTATCTTATAATCTTATAAGTTTTGGTCAAATTACTCAACTGAACACATGTAGTGCCATTTAAGATGCTATAGGATATCTTACTTGATTTCCAGCCACCACCACCAGAAGACCGCAATCTCTTTCCTGTAAGACCTGATCATCTGCCAGTCATACTCAAATGTCTGGCATATGTTAGAGTATCTAAAATAACACTCAGTATTTACATTCAGGTGACTGAATAAAACACTTTATGTCATGCTAGAAACTACTTATCTAACATAATGTAACTTTCATACTAATAAAACACTTGTGTATTACATGTTATATTTCATTTCTCCACTGACTAGACAGAGACAAACAGTTTGAAGGAGATATACATAGCTTTTAGATAATTAAATTGAATTTCCTAGAATTCCATATTAGCCTTAGTTAACTAGTTGAAACAGTAGGTGAATGCAAAGATACAAAACTGTGCTAAAACTAAGTTGTATATTGTCCTTCTTTGTCTGATGCTTGTGCAAAATTTGCATGAGGAGACATACAGTCAAGTGCTAAAATTATTCTCCTATACCATGTCTCAGGAACGATGGGGATTTAAACCTACCAAGTCACAGTAATAGTAAAGTTAATTATCTTGTGAAATTTCAGGTTGTGACTGGATAGGTCTGACTTGGAAGAACATAGGCTCATAGTCACAAAATATTTTCTGAAATTTCATAGACTTCAGTAGTTGGGCAGATGAGCCTCTGCAAAGAATAAAGAAGAGAAATAATGCCAATATTACTTTCTAAGAATAGAATTAGGAAGGAAAAGAAAAAAATCCATGCAGAAATAAGGGTAAAATAGTGCAGATGTCTACTATACACCTGCAGACTCCTCCAAAGGCTCTAGTTATTCAGACGCAGGAGTGAGAGAGACTTACTGTTAATTACATTTTAAATACATTTGAAGTTTATACTTTATTTACAAAAGAAGACTTTCTAAAAATATCTTTTGAGAGGAAAACATTAATAAATTGAGAAATATTAAGAAACCAACAAAACAAAGGAGCTTTAAATCTTAATTCCTCTGTAAATTGCAAATATTGAGTTCCCAAAGCCGATACAATGAAAGAGAATTGTAAACCAGGCCAATGTTATTAATCCATTAAACCATCCACACTTTGGTTTTACTATTCAAAGAAGCAATTGAAATAAAGTTTGGTTAAAAGTGGATTCCACAGAATCAAAAAGTAACTTAGAGGCTTGCAGATAAAATAGATATATTACTTTGGTTCCTTCAGAAAGTGACTGTTTATTTCTTATGAACTGTCTGTGGTATTTCATAAAATTTCACACTATTTTTTTTTTGCTACATATAACAAAGCTATATATTTACTGCTCATATACCAATAGCCATTTGAAGTATGTGTCCAGCTAAAATGATTAATTTTTGCAACTATTGGCTATATATAAATATTTTCCCCAGTCATTTTTCAACTACTGAATATTTAGAACAGAATACTATCGGTTTCATTACAATGATATCAATTTCCTTTTTCTCTTGGCATATTGAAATATTACACTAAAATCTAATAAATAATTTTATCTATTCCATTGCAACCTGAATGTAAAGCTAAATAATTTATTTTGTAGTATTTTTGTTAAAAACCATCACTTGTTCAAGAGAATCCAAAAACCTCCAGAAAAAACATTACTTGTTTATCTGAAAGAACCGAAAAACAAATAGGGGCCTAAGAAAGTATAATGTTTTTTGATTGTTTTTGTTTTCATTATATGCCCAGTAGACTTTAAAACATCAATGAGGATGTAGAAATTCCTGTAGATTAAACAAAATAACTAATCTCTGGATCTACAAATCAGTATAGGTTTCTTTAGAATTTTTCTTATGCATTTAATATAAATCCTGAAGCACAACCTTGTCCCAGGGTCAAACCTCTAGATGCTGTGATTGTATCAACTGTGATCAACAATAAATATCAACAATCACGACATTGTTATTACCAATCACATTGTTATTGACTTGACGTGGAAAAGATTTACACAATTAATAGAGAACCACATTCTTAAATCACATTCCATTAGATGTATCTAAGATGCACATCATACACATATACCAGATTTTGACTTTTAATAGCTATCTGTAGGAAAATATTTCAAAATTAGTTAGAAAAATAAATTCAGCCTCAATGATTTTTTTTTTAAAGTTGAATAATTATATTATTTATTCAGATGATTTTTAGTTTGTAAAGAAACATTAGCTGAAACTAGAATTGCATCTTAATATCTGATTTCTTTTGATTTGTATTCCTACTTTCATATGTAAACCTCTTTCAAGTATTCTCAGCATTCCTCTTCCTAATCTTCAGTAAATTAATATGGAGTTGGTTAGTATCTTTTATCTCCAAGCTGAATTAGCAAAATTAACATTTACAACAATCATTAAATTTTATTAGAAATAAACATACTTTACAGATAGCAATTTCAAATCAAACGGTCTTTGTCTTATTTAGTCTTTACTAATTGTCACTTTATAAAACCAATATTTGTAAAATAAATAGTTCTACTCAATTTAACTTGATTAATTATGCACTGCGTAATTGTGCCTTTGTCCCTCGAAAGAAGAAACAGAAGTAGAAAACAGGAGTCACAAGTCTTTCTATGTGAAAAAAAGAACCAATAACAAAGCTACTTAATATCAATGATGACTGAACCATTCACAGATTTTTTTAATGATTTCTATTAAAAAAAGCATTACTTCAATTTCATTTCATTCTACCTACAGCAATTTCCTTCATGAAAATGTTAGCATTTTGAATCTATATTAAAAAACATCTTCCAGCAACCAATCTCATTTGAAGTTGTTGGCTTTCAACTTTCTGTTCACCATTCATAGGCATTTAAATAATTTCTACATTAATTAAAAATATCATCTTATGAAAAATTATTCTTTTAATAATTTACAGATATAAAGGTATACAATTGTTAGTAGCTTGAAACTACATTATGAAGATGTTATTCAGATGAAGGGCAGTGAAAACCCCTGGTGGATACTTTAGTCATGTCTTCTTTTGAAATGTATGTAAATTACAAGGATTATATAAATTAAGCAAGAATCTAGTTAATTGATCTGAGTATTGAGAAACAGATATTTTTTCATAGTTGCACTTTGTGGTGGGAAATTCATAACATGCAAAGGAAAGACATATTACTTTCTTTGATTTTATATACCAATATATGAACTTGTTTACTCTTCCTCCAAATACAAGACAGAACATGGTGAAATTCTAGCATCTCAGGAAAATTTAGATAAATGTTCAGCAAGTGATAAATAAAATGGTTTTCTTTCCTGATTTGTCAAAACTTGTGACAAGTTTATGAAAAAGAGTCTTGTCTATGTCTGCAGAAAACCATTTCATTTTTTTCCATTGGAATGGAAATAGTTGTTCTTGGACAGAATTAGATATCTGTCTGCTACGCATGGAGAAGACACAAGGAGAGATATCAGTTCACAAAGGGATAGCTGTCAGAATACATGTATTCAACAGATTTGTGTCTTTTCTCTACCTAACCAAACAATAACTCCAAAGCCAGATATAATGGACATAGAAAAGGATGGGTGGAAGTGTCAATGAGCAATAAAGAAAAAGCCAAAGTCCTTTCAATAGAGATATCTATAAGGCAGTACACCCAACTCCAGAATAAATAGATCAGTTATTGCCTTCTGGGATCATCTCTACTCAGAGAGCATAGGGAAAAGAACTAATTGCTCTGCCACAGCACTGGATTGGATTTACATGGCAAGATTTTGAGTAGGCGAGGGCTGCAGAGAGACTTTATGAGAAGAGGCCAAGGGCTGTCCTATTCATCTGAATATCTGAATTCTTTGGAATTTTATTCTTATTTATACCTGTTTAGAGGAGTAATAAAATAATTTTCTCAGTCAAGTCTGTTTGCCCATTATGGTAATTGGTCAGTGATTTCCCTGTCTTTATCTCAATCCACTAGGTTTTTAATCTTATTTTCTCACCTTCTGTTGAGAAGGGGGCATGAGACAGCAGCTGGGTGACCATCTGGCAGCCAACCAAACTCAATCCACCGTATGCACTTTGAAGTAAAATGTCTGCAATATAGTCACAATCTTGTTCCTACCACATTAAGTTACCACATGGTCTTATATAGTATGTAGTCTACATATACCATGCATAACTATATGGCTTTCTGCATTTTTCCAATGTCCCTAAATCACAAATAATGAGGATTACTAAGAATCTAAAATGAGCACAATGATGTACAAGTCAATTCAAAATCATCTTAATAGAACAGGAAAATTACCTCAAGCTAGAGTAGTTTTGTTTCTTATCAATTTCTCTGACCAAAGGACATGCATGCTCATAGAGTTGTATTTGCATGAAATTAGGAGATAAGATACAGATCTAGAAAAGAGAAAGAAAATTCTCATGAGTTTTGTTTATGGCAAAGTTTTGAGATCTGTGTTCTAGATTCCTGCAAGAGAAAGCAATCTCTGTTAAAAAAAAAAAAAATCAAAGGAAATTTCAGGAAGAATTTTTTTTCTGTTCCTAAAAACCTGATGATCAAGAGTGTCAGAAAAATGATAACTCATAAAATAAAATATTAGGGAGAGGCTGAATGCAGCTGCCTGACAGAGCTTCATGACCTAGGTCCAACTAGTAATAAGACTGAATATGTATTCCCGAGGGGCATGTGCGCAGACAGAATTTATACAACACATATATAAAAATATATAATTTTATATATGTATAGTCATAACTGGCAACAGAGATTAACACAGGCAGTCACACTCAGCATTCACATAGACACAAACTGCACAAGGGCTTTATCCTTGTACTTTCTCTTGTTGGTCAGGATGAAGACCTGTTAGTGGGAAATATATCTATTCATATGTACAATGTGGATTCCTCCAGCACTTTCACTCAGACACTCAGTGTGCCCAGTAGCTCCCCTGAATGCCAGTCTCTTCAGTTGCTCTAGTTATCCAAGCCTCAGGGCCACAGTACCTTTCCAGTTGCTAGTACAGACTGTCACACAAATATAGAGCTGGCTGGTACTACCCTGGTTCCCTAAAGCCAGGATTTACCATGGTCTCATCCATGGAGACACCCCCCCAACCCCCTCAGGCCACATGACCTACCTGCCAGCTTGTCCAGCTAGATCTTCACTAATACTTCCTGTCGTAGTTCAGCCCTGATCAGGACCAGACTACGCAGTCTGTCTCTCGCTCCCCCCACCCTCCGAGAGAATAGGAGGAGATGATATAAGAAAAAAACAGCTCAAGGTTTGAGATAAGGACAGGGAGAAATACTTAAAGTTACCGTCACGGGCAAAACAGACTCGACTTGGGGAAAACTATTCATTTATTTCTAAAATTAGCAGGAGAATGAGACAGGGAACAAGATAACCTCCCCCCACCCCTCCCTCTTCCCGGGCTTAACATTATCTCTACTACCTTCCCCTCCCGAGCGGCATGGAGGGGGAAAAGGGAATGGGGGTCGCGGTCAGTTCATCACGCATTGTTTTACGCCGCTGTATCATCGTCGGGGGAAGAACTCCTCGCATTCCTCCTCTGCTCCAGCGTGGGGTCCCTCCCACGGGCCACAGTCCTTCGTGAAACTGCTCCGGCGTGGGTCATCTCTTCCACGGGGTGCAGTCCCTCTAGAACAGCTGTCCCAGCGGGCCCTCCACGGGCCACAGCCTCCTTCAGGCCTCCACCTGCTCTGGCGTGGGGTCCTCCACGGGCTGCAGGTGGATCTCTGCCCCTCCGTGGACCTCCATGGGCTGCAGGGGGACAACCCGCTCCACCATGGTCTTCACCACGAGTTGCAGAGGAATCTTGGCCAGGAGCCATATTACTCCTCCCCCTCCTTCTTCACTGACCTTGGCGTCTGCAGCCATTCCTCACAACAGGCTGGCAGACGCCTCTCAGGATCCTTTTTACATCTTATTCACTTCTCATCTCCTCTCCACTTCTTGCAGCCGGGCCGGGCCGAGTTGGGCCCAGTCGGCTGCCCGGCCGGAGGCCAGAGGGTGAAGCCTGCAAGGCCCATGAGGCTCGCGCCTCCCCCTCTCTGCCCCCCGCTCAGCTGCTTCACATCTTCTCCTCCTCTTTTTTCTGTTTTCCCCTACTTAAATACGTTATCGCAGAGGCGTTATCACGGGACATTCTGCTACCAATTGGCTCGGCCTTGGCCAGCAGCAGGTCCGCCCTAGGCCCGGCCGAGTCCACTGAACAAAGGGGAGCGACTTCTAGCAGTTTCCTACAGAAGCTACCACCTTAGGCCCCCCCTCACTAACAAAACCAGAACACTTCCACACTCACATGCACATGCACACTTGCTCCAGGTGTTGCTCCATGGACAAACAGGCCCCTCTCACCAGGGGTCTCACTCCAGTTACTGGCACTCAGATCCGCGTACACACACAAGCGCACGAAAGAGGGAGATTCTCACTCAATAAAAAAGTTAGAAATGGAGTTTAATAAGAAGACAGAACAGACTGTGCTGATCAACATGGGGCACAACCAAATAAATGTATCAAGCAATCCCTGTTGAGATGTGACAGACCCCTTTCATTCCCTTATCTGTCTGTTTTCCCATTCTTGTTCCACCCCAAAACCAAATCCCTTCCTTTCTCTGTGCTTAGTTCCTCCCCTACACATCCCATAATATATCTTGTACAATTCCAAAATATTCTTCCCTGCTTCCCGTAATACATCCCATACCCAAAGGTGTTCCAGGGTCGACTCATCATGGTGGGTGTTACAACTGTACACTGGGCCTGAGGCTTTCCTGGGACATCCCTAGGAGGGGCTTAGATAGATTATCTCTTTTTTCTGAGTCTTCAGAGACTGCTCTGGCATGGGTCATTTTTCCATGGTGTGCAGTCCCTCGGGAACGGCTGCCCCAACACATGCCCTCCTCAGGCCAAAGCCTCCTTCAAGCATCTGCCTGCCCTGGCATGGGGTCCTCCATGGGCTGCAGGTGGAGGACTTCCATGGTCCTCTGTGAACCTCCATGGGCTGCAGGGGGACAACCTGCTTCACCATGGTCTTCACCACAGGCTGCAGGGGAATTCTGGCCAGGAGCCGCGTTACTCCTCCCCCTCCTTCTTCACTGACCTTGGCATCTGCAGCCATTCCTGTCACCAGAAATTCTTCACAATCGGCAGGCAAATGCCTCTCAGGTTCTCTTCACATTTCATCTCTTCACTTCTTGCAGCCAGGCCAGGCTGAATTGGGCCCAGAAGGCCCCCCAGTGAGAGGCCAGAGGATGAGGCCTGCAAGGCCTACAAGGCTCATGCCTCCCGCTCTCTGCCCCTGCTTCAGCTTCTTCACATCTTCACGTCTTCTTTTTTTTTTTCTTTTTCCTCTTCTTAAATATGTTATTGCAGAGGCATTATCAGGAAACATTCTGCGACCAGTTGTCTTGGCTCTGGCCAGCAGCAGGTCTGCCCTAGGCCCGGCCGAGTCCACTGGACAAAGGGGAAACAACTTGTAGCAGCTTCTTACAGAGGCTGCCACCATAACCCTCCCTCACTAAATAAAACACAGGTTCTCACCTTCCTTTGGGCTATTTGCTCCTCTGAACTTGTGGGGATGGGCCTTTGATGGGCTGATGGCTCCTAGGATGAGCTGAGGCAGAGTATTATATGGGCTTCCCCCACCTGCCATATTCTCTGTGTGCTCTTTTGTGAGCTTTCAGACAAGGTTTTTGTAACATAATCTAATAGAAAATATGAAAGTCATATGTGAAAATATGATGTAGATCTGATCTTACTTTCATTGAAGTTAACAGAAGTTTTACCACTAGCTCTAGTGAAAGAAAATTTGTTCCTGTATGCTGGATGGCTGAGATGAAAGCATATGCAATATATATTTTAAAATTGAAAGAAAAATTCTTAGCGTATGCAATTATATTTTATAACTGTAATGACTCTGGCACTCCAAAGAAGAAAAAAAATCTAACTAAAGTATAATAGTAAAATGGATTAGTTTTCAATTTTTAGGGATAATTTATTACAAAAACTGAATGGCTATTAAGAACAGTTCATTTAATCTCAGAGTAGTGTGCTATTAGGACATTTAATTGCTGCTTATATGAAAATTTGTAGAGGATATTATGTGAGATTTATGAGCAAAATCTCAGGTTTTTCTGGTTACCCTTACATCACATAGAAAGAATTATTTTATTCCAAGTAAGAAAAGACACTGAATGATACACAGAGAAAATAAATTGTGGCAGTGTGACCTCAACTCATTTGCAGGATATTAGAAGCTTCCTTTCTGACTGGCTGGTTTGTTGTGTTACATATCAAAGAGTATTTTTCTGAAGGTCAAAGCATAATCCCAGAAGTTAGGAAATTGCAAGTATGAAAAAATGTCATAGGGAGCCTTGTAGGACAAGAGTGAGAAATATTCAGTCTAATTAATAGTTTTCCTTGCTTATTCCTTGTACAATGATATGCACTAGGTTGTTAGGAATTAATTTTCTAGCCCTTAGTCACAGGACACAAGTAAGTAGAATTTAATTGCTAGTACTCTGCAATGTGAATAAGAATCACAGTATGAGGACACCGGAGTCTTTCTCCTGAGTTCATATAACTGACATTATCAACAACTGACATGGCCAGCTTTAATTCTTTAATGTTTGCATCCTCAAAAGAACATCACAGATCAAATTGATGCTCTTTTCTTTGTTTATGGTTGGGTAATTAAGCTAAAAGAGGACAAGCTATTTCTAGCTTTCTAGACTTACAGAAGAACTGGTTTACCCTACTTTTTGGAGCACAGACAATTCCAATTGTGCTAGACAATTCCATACAATTCCTTCTCAGAAAGTCCCCTTTGAGGATTAAGGATTAAGTTTTGCCATCTGATCCTGTGGATGAATGACATGGCACAACCCACAAATGTATGGCATTTTTCTTCATCAAAAAAAGATATGTTTTCTGGGTTTTGGTTGTTGTGGTTTGTTTTTTTTTAATAGCACATTTTCCCCAACTTTCAAAAATTTCAAACTCTGCTCAGGCATTATCTGGCAGGATGCTTCCTGCCTGAGTCAAAATCATCCCTGGTGCTGACGTAGAAATTAAATGGTGTAGATAATACAGTGTCAGTGCATGGGTCCATTTTCTGATCTTCTATATTGTGCTAATATTAACTTTGTTGTGGTGGTTTAGCCCGGATCACCAACACAGTTTCTCACTCACCCTCCCCCTTCCCAGTGGGACGGGGGAGAGAAATTGGGAAGAAAGGAAAACTCGTGGGTTGAGATAAAAACAATTTACTAAATACTAAAAACTAAAAAAAAAAAAAACCAGAATATAAGAATATTAATATATACGAAATATATAAAATGAACAACATAGGATTTCTCACTACCCAATGTCCGAATGAGCGATGCAGCCTGAACAGCGATCATGGAAACGACACTGAGCAGCAAGCAAAGAGGGGAGAGAAAGCTAGCAAGGTAGAGGGAACGATACCAGCAAGCAAAAGAGAAGAAAAGGATGCCAAGGGTGCCCAAAGGGGTGCCAGAATGGAATGGAATGCCCAAATGGAATGGATGCCCGTCCCATGGGCAACCCCCACTTATATACTGAGCATGACGTTTATGGCATGGAATACTCTCTTTGGCCAGTTTGGGTCAATTATTCTGTCTGTCTTTCACCCAGCTTCCCGCATCTGCACCTTAACGAGACTTGGAAAGCCAGTGTCCTTGGTCTCATTAACAACTCGTACCATCAGAGTGTTTTTATCAACATTCTTCACATTTGAAATCCAAAACACACTGGCTACTGAGAAGAAAATTGACTCCATCTCTGCCGAAACCAAGACATTTGTGAATGAAACAAAAAAAAAAAATTGCTGATCATTTTTATATCAGAAAGGATTAATATTACTGAGAGAGATGTTTCTATGACATATATTGTTCTGTTGGATGTGTCGTATGTACTTTGATACTGGCACCTTCACCTAGGATGCTGTTTCTAAGTAGAACATTACACATGTGTAAAATATTGTAATTTTAACTGTTACATTTAAAATGTACTCATTAAGGCAAAAAGACTGTCTTTCTTTAATGTATTTACACAGTATTAGCCTCACACGGATCTTCATGAGCATTCCAGGTTTAGATTTTGGAAAAAGAAACTATTTGTATGCTCTTCTGGACTAAGATGCTTTTCTGAACTAAGTCTTTCTAATTTCTAACCATCAGAACACAAACAGAACTATGCTTTTTTTTCTGTTATTTTTCTTTCTGTAAGGTATTTGAAATCCTTAAGATAGAACTGCCACCAGATTTTGAGTTTGATAATTTTTTAATCAGTATTATAAAGGTCTTAACCATATATTGGCACTAGCAAATACTGATAGTGATATTTATGTTCATCACCTTTGCAATTAGTTTTCAGTGTACTCATTCTTCTACCTACTTCCTGTATGCTTTCTAGCCATGTTCAAATACAAAAGCTGAAGGAAAAGTTGTATTTCAATTTACAGTCAGACATTGACATACTAGAAGGATTAAATGGTTACTTCCACCTCTTAATTACAAAGCATTTATTTTTATTTTTATTTTTCAAAAATGAAGTTCTTTCTGTGAACTCATTTTATAACTATAATTATGCCAAATTACATAATTATGAATATAAATACCTTCAGTCATTTTCTGACAGCTTGTAATTATGTAATTGCAGCCTGAACATACATGATTGGGATACACAAAGCTGTGTAATATTGAACAACTATTGTTTGCTTACAGAATGAACTTATAAACCTGGTCGTTGTTTTTCAGATAAGTTATTTGGTAACCACAAGATTGTTTAATGTTTATATTGTTGTATATTTGTACCCATATGTAGAGAATAGTATAAACATTTGTGAAATTAAAGGTTTAACCCTTCCCAAAATACACCCATGGGAATACCTAAAGTATATACCTAAAGCCTCAGGTAAGGTGTTTAAAATATCTCTAACATATGTCTAACGCTATGTTTCACAGGTAGTACCACTTGAATCAATGCAGTCATTCTTGTGTTTAAATTCAGACATGTATCCAAATATCCTCCAGAATATCCAAGATGTCAGGACTTGTTACTGTAGTCTCCTAAAGCCCCTTCCAAAGATTGTAGTGAGGATATTTATAATAAAAGACTGTATAATCATTCTTAATCTACTCTCTTCATTCTTTTTATTTGATTTCAGAGTTTAAAATTTTAAAACAATGGTTTTTGTCAATAGCAAGAGTAAAATGAGATTTAAATGTTCCTTATGTATATCTCCAGAAGTTATACTTCCTATGACTGGTTACCTTTTCTATTTAAATAGCATTCACTGTGCAAGCATATAATAAATTACCATCATTGCTCTTAAAATCTTAACAGCTAACTTTTACATATGATGAATGGTTAGGTAAAATAATATCTAAATTTCCCTGTTTCAAATAAATTTTGTCCTGAAAGTACTGCCTTAAAATGTGTATTGAGTGTCCTTTTGAATTCTAGTTGTAATTTGGAGAGATAGGTGACTGAAAAATAATAGACTTTGAGAAAAACTTTTAAGGATCTGAGATCCTAATAAATACTAATATATTTTATCTTTTACTGTCTCTGGAGTAAGATTTGTAAGAAATAACATGTTCTAAGCATCACATATCCTCCCTTCTTGTTTGATCCACTCTGTCTCTTCAGGAACAGCTCTTCACCATAAAAGGAGGAGAAAATTGAAGAAGCAAAAGGAGGAAGAAAAATAAACAAATTAGAGCCCTTTATCTAAACTGTAAATGAAGTGATGCTGAAATTAAGCTAATTCTTATTGTTCAAGTGAACTGTATGTGACAGTCAGCCTTTTGAAAAACAGGGAGTTTTGACAAAATTGGGGAAGCAGAGTATGCTTTTTCTTTTTGCTCAACACAGATAGGATATTGTTTTCAAAAAATGTGCGTAAAAAATGTAGAAATTTTTTTTGCACATATTTATTTTTAAGGTATTAGCATGTAGTAGGCAAGCGTTTTTATTCATGTATACAAAGTTATTTGGAACTGCTGGAGACCAAATGAAAGCTAAAGCAATGTATAGGTAATATGGAATGTTATGAACAGATGCAGAACAATTTTACAGGAACACTGGGAATCTAGAGTTTAAGACAAATAGGATAAACAACAAATTTTAAATTACTGAAGATCTGCTAATGCAAAATTGCCATCATGAAAGCAATCTACTGAGCAACAGTCTTTTAAATCTGAAGTTTTTTTAAAAGTATAAATCAAACTTACTATGGTTTTATGAATATTTAAATTTTAACCATATCTAAATAATTTCAGACATAAGTGAGGTTAATTGTTATTGTTTCACTCATATTAATCCATACTAAAATAATTATATGTCTTCTTGATAACACATACTTATATGTATATATTTATAAGTATAGTCTCATGGTTTGATTTCTACACAACATGACATAATGCATACTAGGTACTGATAATACTGTAAGTCCCAGGTCAGCTAATGTAATGATGCTTAGCTATGACATATGTAGATAGTCTCACTACGATCAGTGGTCAGCATATCCTCTAGACCTGGCTTGCCTGCCCTTCTGGATGAAATTAATCATGTGTAAAACTGTTTGCTGGAATGGAGCACAGGAAAGAGTACTTTCTTCCACACATTTTCTTGCTGAATGTTCCTCATTCAAGCAATCTTGTCCATGACATACAAAGTGCCAAATATAAATTTCCAGATGCACTTTAATGTATTATTCTTGTTTCTTATTCTCTATGAACCTCAAAATACTCCGTGGTACTCAAATGAAAATGAAAGACCTTGCTGACTTAAGTTGCTTACAAGTTCAAAGACAAGCACAGTGAAGAAAACATACACTGAGCAATTCAGAGGACACAATGTTCCCAGTCTATACTTTCCTCTGCAAATGAAAAGTGACCTTAAACAACAATTGTGCTCTGTAACTGTGGAGGCAAAAGCTCTCATTAACAGTACAAGTGCTTTGAAAGTTAGCCTTTAATGAATGTATTCTTACAAGCCTTTTCAAAATTATTTTCTGTCCATAACTATTCAAGGTAGCTACTAAGCTATGTAGTTTATCACCTAACATTTTTGTCATTTTATTTTCCACTTTCTTCTTAAAAATGTCATATTTTAAATGCATGAGCCATGGCACAAAGTACTTTATTGTACCACATGACTTTAATCTTAATATTGTAGCAAGACTGAATGGAGTTTTCTTGTACCTTATGCTCACTACACTGAATAGAAAGTAGACTACTTGCTCCATTCCATTTTCTTCTTCATTCTCAGGTGTTATTTCCAGATGTCATGACCCTAGCTTGCATATATGATATATTTTGTTGTTAATTTACAGTCTTAGCATCTTTAATCCTGAACTGCATGCAGTTTGTTTTACTAGTAATAACCAGCTACAGAATTAAACTTGAACTAGGCTTCAGATTCAATATATTTAGTCTATTGAAATGTTTCTATCAAATTTAGTTGTCAAAATTAGTCACTTCAAAGTTTACAAGTTGTCTGCTTCTGTAAGTTCCTGTAGAATCCATATACTGTGGTTCCAGTGAAGACTGGAGGGAATAAGATTCTTAAGAGTTTTGCAGGAGGCTCAGAAGTCTTTGGAACAGAAATGGAATTTCCTTTATTAATTTGTCTTAAAAAATGAGGTTGGATCTTGCTCTAAGACCAAGTACAACTTGTATGTTCTTCCTGCATTAAAATATAAAACAATCTTAGGTAAAGCACATATATTTTTTTCCTTATTTAAAAAAACATATGTCCACAAAAGCAACGTGATATCTATCGCAAAGAAGAGATTCTAACAATGTCTGACCATTCTACAGGACAGAAAAAACTACAGCATAGGATTCATGGTTGTACTCTAGAACTATAATCCATTGAGTTGGAGTATATAACTAATTTCAAATTCAGGAAAATGCAGTATCACAACTTTCATATGATTGGAAAGTACACATTTTAGTAGAAGATTTCAAAGATCTCCAAAGTTGTAGCTTTAAAAGTGTTCAGTAAGTTCATCAATCACCCAAATTTACATTTGCCTTCTGCAGCAGAGGTCCTAGAAGCATTGCAATCTCTCTAACTAAAGGCTCATTTATCAGCTAATCAGCTGTCTGCTGAACTATTTCTCCAAGGCTTTAGAGCACATAATACAAGACAAAACATTCTGAGTAATTAATAAAACACTTGTTGGTTGTAGTTTTGGGTCACTGTGTTTCTAAAAGTATTTAAAATTCCAGGAGTTTATAACAAAATTGGTTACACCACAGTTTGAATAATGCAATTCAGAGACTCCATCTTGACTATAGGTTGGTGATAGTAACTTTGTTTTGTCTACCATCCAAAGATTATCACATAGTGCAAGGTAAAGAGTTGGATTTGGAATCCAGCAGAGAAGTTCAGTCAGTGAGTTAGGAAAGCAGAAGACAGTGCTGGAGACAAGACTTGAGAAAGGGCCAGAGGCAGGGCTGGAGACAGGTATCTTGTAGCATGGTTAGATGCCTGAGCTGAAATGGGCCCCTGGGAAGGAAGTGTGAAGGAAGGCTGGTCAGGGCATTAAGGCCTAGTAGTCCTAGGACCTTAGTGGACCTAGGGTCCTGATACTGTCCTTTCTATGCTTGGACATGTCTTCCAGGAAGATTTACTTATTAAGGTATGTTATTCCTTGGAACCTCCATATTCATTGAAGATGAGTGCAATATTTGCCTTTTTCCAGTCCTCAGGAATTTCTTCAGATTACCATGATATATCTAAGACAATAAGAAAGTTGCAGTATAAAGCCACCATTCAGATCCCTCAGCACCTTGGATGTATCTCATCTGGTTTGACGGGTTTATGTAAGCCTAATTTTTGAAAATGTTTCTAAAATGTTTCTCATTCTGTCACTAACGAGGGACCTGGGAGGCTTGAGACCAGTAAAGACTGAAATAAAGACCACATTGAATATATTGAACATTTTTGTGTCCTTTGTCACTTGGTCCCTTGACCTATTGAGCTGTGGACCAGTTTTCTTTAGCATCCCTTTTGCTGTTCATGTACCTGTAGAAGACCTTCTTACTGCCCTTCCTATCTCCTGCCAATTTCAACTCCAACTGAACTTTGACTTTCCTAGTGTCATAACTGGACTGGGCACTGCACCAGACATTGCTTGTACAGTGTTTATGTATTCTTCCTGGGCAGTTTGTCCCTCCTACATTCTTTACAATGCCCTTTTTGTGTCTGAGATCTGTAAGGATCTCAAATCTCTGAAAGAATCTCAGCATCTCTGTAGGGATTATCTTGCTCAATCAAGCCTTTGAAAATGTGCTTTGAAAATGCTGTTATTGAAGTTCAGGCAATTTGGTTTTCTGAAGGGCTCCTTTGCACTTCAGAGAAGTCTACTATGGGATTCTTCTTGGTATTTTCTTGAAGAAGGAGAAATATGCTCTTCTGAAGCTTTTCTCTCTCCCCTATTCCCTCAGAGTGTGGTGGGAATGAGCGAGAGACTATGTAGCTTGGTCCTGAGCAGGTCTAAATGATGATGGTCTTTAGTACTTAGATCTAGAAAAATGGCCGAAATCTATGGAGACTATAGTCCAGAGGAAAGAACAGAGGATAAAGAATATAACTAGTCCTACTTTTCTTACACTTTTCCAACCATCAAAATGAATATAAGAAGTGTTGCTAGTTTTAGAACTAGGGACCAAATCTTCTATTAGTCTCATCAAAAAAATGATTTTATTCCTTTTTCTTGCAGAGGAGAAAATTCACAGAAGGAAATCATACTCTGTGCAGCACATACAACTTTTTTGAGACAATATTGCAGAGTGTGGGGAGTCCTTAAAGTCATGCATTTTATAATGTCTATCAATTAAATAATGCACATACTATGCATCACCTTATATCTGTCAGTTATGTGCATATGATACATACCTACTCAAAATATTCATCTCCCTCACTTCTGACAGCCATACTTCATCAAGTTTTTATGCTTTCTCTAATTCTCTTTTTAATATATCCTATTTTATGGCTGTTTAGACAGAGGTACTCTAACTATGTCTAGAGTTACTAGTAGAAAAAAATCATAACAACAAAATATATTACTGCACTTCAACATGAATGTGTTATAGATACAGAACTGTCATCGCACCTCTTACCAATTCCATTCTCACCTGCTCACAGAATACAGGCAAACCTGTGGCAGTTAAGATTGACATATATCAACACCTGGGTATTTGTAACACTCTAGAGCTTAAAGATCCCATTTCCTTTTGGGAAGTAAGATTATCTTTTTGATCTTAGCTTTCTTGTAATTTTTTTTCTTTCTCTATTCCATCCTGGAAGTTTCCCTGTAATGCAGTTGTCAAAAGTAAATCCTATCTTTCTGGACACATTCAGCTAAATGTTTCCTCATGGAGTCATCCTAGGTTTATGAGTACCCGAGGGATAAATCTAATACATTACAATAGCTATTTCAATGTTAACTAATTATTAGCATTCCAGTAGTTTCCAAAATTGTATATAAAAAGCTCAGGTGAAATAAGAAATAAAAATTAAGCAAATTTTCAGAATATCCTTTTCTAGAAGAAATGACCATGTGCATAGACATTTTATATTTATGCTACATGTAGATATATGGGATAGCAAACCAGATTTTCTTAAGTGAGATTTCTTTCTGCATAGCTGTAGAGATAGTGGTGAATTTTCTGCCTCCTTCTCCCCAGCCCACCTCTTCCTCTTAGCTATTAACAATAGAGTGATTAGGAAAAAAAAGCAAAAAAAAAAAATCCCAAACCTTTAAAATTTAATATTATTTAATAAAATTTTCTTAGTAAAAAGAAAAGATCATTACTTCTCAATTTTTACTCTTTCAGTTACTATTTTTAGATGTTTTTTAATTAAATCAAATATTCAGGCCCAAAAGGCAGCAACATATAGCTTTGTTATATTTTTTACAGATTTTCTTTCCTTCAGGTATGGAACTTTGTGGTGACTTGAACGCTGGAGTACTTCATTTACTTTAGGATACCAAATAAATAAACCTGGACACATGTTATTGATTCAATCTACTCTATTTCCTGTACCATTTCTTCAGATAGACCTTGAAAAAATTGAACTTAGGAGGAAAAGTAGCATTACTGCCAAGTTTCCTTAATAACTGTGGAGATCCTATTTCCAAAAGATCCATACACTTCAAGTCCTTTTTGAGTATGGTTCAAAATTTAACTCTCTGCTAACCTCAGCGATTGCAGATGTATGTTATCTATCTCAGACTTTCATTAAGTAGTTTCAGCAAATGGACTAGATAAGATTTAAAATCACCCATCTTCCTAGAGAAAACAGTAAGTGATTTTCTTAGAAGCTGTAGTAACATAGTTTATAAAGGCCTATGCATGCCTGTGCTCAGTAACGTCAATGCTCTTTGGACATGATGAAATGCCCCACAGTTTGAGCCACAGTGATACCATTTGTTTCATAAAGGACATCACTAAAGTAATTGCTGCTGCTGGAATATGAGGCCAAGAACCTCATATATATTGGTTTTCTAAGATTTGTTTAATTTTAAAAAGCATATGAGTGAATATACATGGGTTGTACTGATAACTCCATACAAGGCTGATAAATTGATTTTCCACTTAAAATTTTATAAGACCTTTAAAATTATTATATATCTTGTTTCTTTTCAGAAAAAAAAAATAATTTGTTATTCTCTCTGAAAGATTCTCAATCAAAGGATACTGGGTCACACTGTGAGGAACTTCACTTCGGTAGCGTATCTCAGCTATTGTCCAGCTGGTTTATTGAACTTCTCTGTAAGGGTAAGCAGGTTGGAGAGTGGGTGGTCTTTTTAATACTATGCTGAGTGTCACAGGGCATCTTTCAAAAAACAAAATGGAGTATCTGCCTACTACCACCAGTACAGGTCAAAATGAAAGTCATATGGGGACCTGCAGAAGAAAATCGCTTGATTTTTGTGTTTTCAAGTGAGAAATTAAAAAATAAGAGATCAATACCACTGCTGTCAATAAATCACAGCTTTGCACAATTTTTTTCCCCCATTTGACTACATCTTCTTTAAATATATGTAAATGATGGGATATGTATAAGAAAGCTTGTTCAATAGAGTGTGAATGTCTGTCAGAGGACTTTGGAGATACCTCAGTTCAATGTTTTGCTGCCTTGAATTTACATTTAATTAATTTTGAAAAAGTAGCAGGTCTTAAAATACCCTGAACGTCATTAAATGAAGCTTTACTTAAAGGTTTTGAGGTATCGCTCAAACAGCTCCATATCTTTCCACAAAATGCTACAACTGTAGCAGCACTGTAAATTACTAATTTTTCACTCAGTCAAAACATAAGTAGGTTGCATCATTCTTCGCATGACCCCTTCCTGAACGTAAAGGGCCCCCTCTTCAGGAAAAAGATATAATTCTCTGTTTATGAAATCTCAGACTTCCCTGATCAAAAGAGGCAAACTAAGCCAACTGTTAGATGTGTTGCATCTGTGATGTAAATTATGTGGTAAGCACTGAGCAGATATCATCAACATTAATTAGGGCTTTACTCAGTAGACAGGCTGTCAAATTCAAAAAGTGGAAGTATAGTGTTTGAGCAAGTAATCTACCCTGCCTCTGGAAAATCAAAACTAAATTAATCTTTCTGTAGCCCATTAATAGTGACACTAAAAGGTGAAGGCAGAGGAAGAGAATGTAGCAAAACTCCTTATTAGACAACTTTAATCTTCACTTTCTTTTTGCATGTTTAAAGAATGTATTTTCTTTATAGGAGGATTAAGTAGATGACACCAAACAGAGAATAACATGTAATTTAATTTAACAGTAAAAATCCAGATTTTTTTTCATAGTGCAACAGATTGGATTTATCTCTGTGGTCTAATTAAAAACTTAAACATTAGCATTTTGTTGCTACCTCAACCACAAAATTATGCAGCTTGAAAAATGATAGTTAAGGGGAATCCTAGTGGTTGATATTTCCAAGTGTGACATGAAGCACAGGGTCCCCAGGGTATGAGTATTCTTGTACCATCATTGTCTGCAGTATGAGCAAATACAGAAAGATATCTAAATGTTCTGTAATGCTCGAAGACCGTTGCATGCAGTAAACAATTGGCAAAACAGACATTTGTCAAGAACTATCTTGAAAACTTAGACAGTTCTGTTCAGTGTGGAGCAGCTTTTATTGCTGCCAGCTCCTGCAGGTAGAATAGGAGACATAGTAGCTTCAATTTTCTCTGTTACCATACTCATCTAACAAAGACATTTTTTTTCTTTCATTTTTTTTAAAGTGGTAGAAAGGTACTTAGGAACACATGTATGAATGTGAACACTGCTGAGAAAAATCTTACTTTTACAGAGTTTATTTCTATCAATAATTTTCAACACATTGTGATGAGCTTTCCTGGAAACATAGATCGTTTAAATGCTGTTAATTCTTAATTCATTTTAAGATCAGCATTTTAGAGGAAAACTAAAGTAAACTGTCTCTGAAAGCCAAGGGTGCAGAATACCTCAGAATTGCCATACTGCATTGCTCAGCTAACTCAATATACTGTATCCGACGATGGCCCGGCCAGATTAATCAGACAGATGCAGCAAATTCTGAAACACACAAGGAATAACCTATCCAAGGGAAAAAAAAATATTTCTAATTGCTGTCAGCTTCTGGTTAATTTATATTTTAGAGCTTATGAGTATATATTAATTTTAAATTATTTTATCCTCTACTACATAACTATGAATTTTCTTACATTCCATATAAGATCCCTATATATATATCAGTACTTGACTTGGTGTCAATATTATCTTTTGGCAATGAATTACACTAGTCAATTACATGTTAAGTAAAATTCTATTATTTTTTATCAGTATTAAATGTATTGCCATTGACTTTCATTAACTGTACTGATTCACAATTTACCTTGTCTGTAATATTTTTATAATGTATGACATACACATAACAGCGTTTTGCAGGTGTATCATCTTAAAATATAAAGCCTCACTCTTGTTTTGTTTTTTTTTCCCTACATTCTACCTGAGCCGATGATGACTGCTTTTGGTACCAGTGTTGTGATCCTACTATTAAAAAACAGAGAAGAATAAGGCCTTGAATAGTCCAGAACAGCTACAAGTCTGCCAAATATTGGCAAGGCATATAATAATATTTATTGCATTTTTATTGTCAAGTGAGGTGGCAGATAAGCTGTAGAAATTAAAAAAAAAAAATGTTTTTCTTCATTCTTTTTCTGCTCTATTTTACATATAGATTTGTCTTGTTTCCCCTTAAAATTCTAACTGCAACAAGAAGTTTCATCTGGAATCAAATACTTTTTTTTTTTCTGGGACATTCTGAAATTCAAAAGTCATGTACTTTGAGGTAATGTGTCCAACTAAGGTCTACCTCCAGATGAAGGCAGAACATAGTTAGTAAAGGAGTTAGGAGTATAAAAGTTTTTCTGCAGAACATGGTAGCCTAGATCAAATTAATTCTCTACCTATCCTTCTTCCCTGCCATTTAAATAGCATGGCAACAACAGGATTAGGGTTGAGATTTATAGAGTGGAAGTTACATTTAGGAGATGAAACCAAGTTTCTTCATTCTTGCTGTCTTATTTTAGGATGCTACATGTAATGCTTGTATCAGAGATAAAACTTGAATGTCAAAACTTGTTTGTTTGTTTGTTTTAACAGACAGGTACAATGCTAAATAAACACTGAATAAAATAGTCTTTTCTAGCAATATAATAGAACTTGTGTTGGTGACTTCTAGGGCATGTCTCTGATTATGTTCAATGACAATCAGTCAACGTAGTTAGATTTGTATATTCAAGCTAGGTGGAATCTATTTCCTATTTGATTATTGCTGTTGCTAGTTAATTATTTCTATTAACTATTTATCACTGCAAAGTAAGAAAATCGTGGGCTCTATCAAAAAAGTAATGCCTTATTTAGGATAACATGATATATTTTTATTAGAATATACTGCTAAACACGTGGTTTGAAAGAAGGTAAATTTTTTTTTTTCATATTGTTTCTTAAACTGAAGAAACAAAAAAGTATCAAAATGGTGAGAACAGGCTATAGCAATAACCAAATTCACAACTGCGTCACAAAGGCATTGTTAGCTGCCCAAACATGCAGATGAACTTCGGAAGACTTAATATAGACCGTAATTTAAGTAATCTGCAAACAGTTAACAAAAAAGTTAGAAATAATTATTTCTATTGCTGAAAGTACATTTAAAAATATTCTATTTTACTGCATATCTTCCCTTCTTTTTGTTCCTTTTAGCTTAGTTTCTCATAGCATAAAACTAATATCTTCAAGGGCTCAGTCCACTGGAAGACACAGACTGTCAGGAGTATATAGCAGATGTCACCAAATAATGATAACAACAAAGACACATGGTCCCGAATATAAAAAAAGGCTATAGGTATTCATACATTAATAATTATTCATCAAATATAATATAATTTACAAAGAGTAATAGATTTTAGTTTGAACATAGCCTATTCATAGAAAAATTGAAAGATTATTGTGAAAACTGCTATACTTCAGTCTACAGACTGAAATCTTCAACACCTATTGTTATCCTTTTTTGTTAAGTAAAACATGCTGCGTTCAAAGACATAAAGCAATGGGACAATGATTTTTACTTTACACTATGTATGCTACTAAACACTTGAGCATCCTCTCTGTTTCCCTCTCCTACTTATTTTGTTCTTTTGAACCTCAAATGATTCTTTCACACATCAACATAGATTTCCTCTATCTCCGCTCTGACTGTTAGAATTACTGACAATTTTCTGACAGCATGCTTTCCCCTTTAAAACAAGCAAAAAAACAATCCCAAATTCTTACGTGTATGACTAATATTTTGACAGCAGTAGCCTCTTAAGTATAATAATTTATGGTCAAAAAGAAACAATTGAGCTATTAGAGATTGAAAGACAGCTTCAGAGTCTGTTCTTTCTGCTTCTGGTCAAGCATTTAAGTAACACTTTTCCACACTTCCATTGCCTGACTTCCCAGCAGCTGTTATTCCATGAGTACCTTTGCTATCATTATCTCCCTCTACAAGTGTTCTGTTTTATACAAAAAGATTAAAGCTTTACTGAAATAGCATCACAGACTTGGAATGTCTGCAATAGAGAATTCTCTAAAGAAAATATTAAACTCAGGAAAATGAAAATTCTGACTCTATCGCTCTCATTCTTTCTAAAAATATGCAAAATTTTGTGAGTGCATGGTAATTATTCTGATGTCCAAGCAACACATATATAGAAGGTATGACTTCAAATAAATTGCTATAGGGTAGGAAAGACGTAACAGACAGCTTATTTCTAGTCATACACATACTTTTATCCCACTGTAAAAAAATGTTTGCTTGTTCTTTCAGTGAAAGCAAACAGTAAACCTCTAATTTTTCCTGTTTACAGAGGGACATGAGTAATTGCTATGGAGTAGCTGAAACATTGTAAATTGGCACCTTTATTTAGTGTAATGTATGTAAAGTGTATGTATTTAGTGTATGTAAAGTTAACAGTTTACACACCTGTGCACTGAAACTAAGACTGGGCAGGTGGCTGCAGAAATATCAACACAGTCTTTTATTTTATAGATGTTGTCTAAATAAATATATTCCAAAACTGGATGCCATGATTACTGCAAGATTAGATGGTACCAAGACTAAAATACTCTGACCCTTGAGGGAAAGTATAAGAAATCTAAAGAAATTGCAAAATTGATGTGCTACAAGATACGGTCTTAACTAAAGTAACAATAAAACTGTCAGCTGCTAATCTGGTGCTGTTAGTAATATACAGTTTCTCTACCAGCTACCAAAATCATGGGGAGTACTGAAGAATCTTGAGAACGTTCAGTATGCATTCTGAACTGTAAAGAAAATTAGAAAGTACTGATTTATTTAGAGACCACATGCTGTCTGAAAAGAACTGTACTACCTGAGCTGATTTTGAGTTAGAAGAACAGATGTGGTTACAGATATTACTGTAATCTACATCAGGCTGACTTTCAGAGACATGAGGCAGCAAGGCAACACTCTTGTGATGAACTGAGGCATACATCATGAGCTTCTGAATTTACCTGAGAACATGCTGATGATTACTGTCACCTCAACACCTTCCAAGAACTTTGCATCTAGGAATAATGTCTTTGGAATCCTGTTATCTCTCCAGGTAATAAGACAAACCAATTGGATTTGTCTCACTCAGCTTTTATGCATATTTTGTGTAGATTTCTATTTATAATTTAGTAATCCCCTCTTGTAAATGGAAATAAATGTATATACTTCTTCATGAAAGTTGTCTGACCATTTTGGAATGTCATCCTGCAATAAAAGCAATCATGTCATAGGACTACATATCTGAGCCGATGGGCACTGGTATTCATGATGGGTAATGACATTCAGTGTCTGAAAGCATCCTAATTATCTCTTTTATAAAATACTGAAAGGCTAGAAGGCTGTGGTAAAGTCATAAACTTTTTATTTATTTATTATAAGACTAGAAACTATACAGCAACTAAAGGCAAGTTTCCCATTAAATTTATATACTGTCAAGGATATTCATCGCAAAACAAATGTTCAGATTACCCTTGGGATGGAACAGTCCCATCACAAATAAGATGTCTACAAACGCTTAAGAGAAAAAACAGTGAAACTCTGACTTATCAATACAATAGTAAACATGGTATAAAACTAGTAACAAGAAGTCAGTAACCACTTACCAGAATTTTATTCCTGTGCTACCAATTTACTTCAGATATACTCTAGCACAGAACTCGGGGGGGGAACAGTTAAAGGAAAAGGAAAAGTCTGCTCTCCTGAAGTCCAGGTAGTGAGCTTACTGTGTGCTCTTCTCACTGCCATAAGGATCTTAAACTCCATTATTTCATGATCACTGCAGCCAAGGCTTCCCTTGAACTTCACATTCCCCACCAGCCCCTCCTTGTTAGTGAGAACAAGGTCCAGCATAGCATCTCTCCTCATTGATTCCTCTATCACTTGGAGAAGGAATTCATCATCAACACATTCCAGGAACCTCCTGGATTGCTTATACCCTGCTGCATATCCCCTCCAACAGCTGTCGAGGTGGTTGAAGTCCCCCATGAGGACCAGGGCTTGTGAGCCTAAGGCTGGTACTATCTGTCTATAGAGGCCTTCATCCACCTGGTCTTCCTGATCAGATGGCACTATGTCATCTGTCCTTGCCCTCCCTTTAATCCTGATCCATAAGCTCTTGATTGCCTCCTCATCCATCTCGAGGTGGAGCTCCATGCACTCCAGCTGATCATTAACATAGAGGGCAAAACCCCTTCCTCATCCTCCCTGCCTGTCCTTCCTAAAGAGCCTGTATTCTTCCATTCCAACACTCTAGTTATAGGAGTCACCCCATCATGTCTCCATGATGCCAATAAGATCATAGCAGGTGTGTGCACATCCCTAACTCCTCTTGTTTATTTCCTGTGCTACATGCATTTGTATAAAAGCATTTAAGTTGGGCTCCTGAAAAAGCTGACTTACTGATTGGAGTGCCTGGAATTCCTTTGTGCTGCTCTTCAGGTGTTCTCAATCTAACCTGTGATCTTTCTCCAGGCTCTAGGTGTCTCTTGATGGCACTGGCATCAAACTGGTAGGAGTTGGATAGATAGTGATTTCCCTCCCCTGTCAACTTTAAAGTCCTGTTCAACCATCTTGACAAACCTATGATCGAAGATGCTCTTTCTCTTCTCTGACAGATGGACCCTATTAGCCTCTAGTAGACCAGGTTTCTCAAAGCGAGTCTGATGGTCTACGTAGCCAAACTCCTGGCTGTGGCATCAGTCCTGTAAGCATTTGTTGATCCACCAGATTCGACTGGCACTTTCAAATCTTCTGTTCAGTTCTAATCTTGAGTTCTCTGATAGCTCTTTCTTCAAAACACATAGCTGCTGAAAAGATAGGAGGGGCTGGCTGTCTTTCTCTGCATGAGTTTTTGTCTAATAGATCAGTCATTTTCATACTTTCTCTGAATATGGATATTTTTATGTTACTTGTCTGTCATAGCACACAGTGTAATTGAAGCAAGAGTGAAACTCCTTTTCTATGAAAGCCAGCTGTGCCCGTATGTGCTCTTTATATTATTTGTTATGTTCATGTAGAAATACATTTCCATTGAATCAGAAAGTTTACTCTAAGGCCATTTATTATATTTCCTTCAGCTCTCAACTGTACTTTCAAATTTCTACCAAATAATCTTCTGTTGAATGTTCCTGTTATATCATGTTTTCAGTGCTCAAAAATTACCATCTGTATGCATACTTATTTTACCCAAAGTGTAGTCTCACCTAGAAAGGCCTAGACTTGTTGTCATCCCAGTTAAAGCTATGAGAACAAAACATAATGAGATCTCTCCTTACCTTTCTTTTTTTGAAAAACTAGATTTTTCCTACTAGAAATCCCTTGTTCTTGTAATGTCCAAGCCTTTAATCTTCATGATAAAACCAGTGTAAATTTTTAATTTGCCAGAATGAAAGAAAGAATGAAATCTTCAAAGGCAACAGATTGGGATTCTTTTGTTATTTTTAATACAGATAATATATTTTCTGAGTGTCTTTTCTGAAGGCATGTTTAACTTCTCTTTTCTCCCTTGTAGTTTCTCATTGAAGTAAATAAGCATAGTAACACCAATAATGAAGCTTTCACATAATAATGGAGCAGCAAAGCTTTGTTTAAATCACACAAAGAATTAAGGAAAAAGAGGCATAATATATATAATTCCCTATAGAAAGAATTTGATAGGATGTGAAGAAGAGGTGTGTGAATATTGTTAATACTGATCTTTTCAACTAGTGTGCTAAGAAAACATACACATTCCAAAAAGCATTAATTCTGGGTGGTTTGTTTTTTTTTTATTAACACAAAAGCAGAATTCACAGGCAGACTGCAACAGGATAAAATGTTACCATGAATTTGTGGCCAGCAAAGGGTGATTGCAGCAAGCAGCTACTCATATCCTGAAGGTGAGATAATCGGACCTAACTGTGCTGAATTAATGTGAATAAGCACTTGGATAAAAATGCTACCTGGGTACAAAAAGCAGTCATGTGCAAACACTTGTGTAGTGAAATTAGTGTAAAGTATGTTAGGTTGTTTTTATCTTTAAAGTGGATTGATTAATAAAGATCAGGACACAGGAATAAATGCTGAGAATAACTTTGCATGTGGTTCTGCCATGGTGAATATTCTTTATGTTATTCCCTGGTGTTATGGAAGAATAGTCCTTTTATTTTCAATAAGGTACAAAATTACTTCAATGTATTTCTTTGTACTGTTAACTTACAGGATCTTGTATTTCTTCATTGATTTCTGGTCACTGAATTTTGCCATCTGATGTTGAAATCCACAAGCATGTTTGGACAAAACTGAAATACAGTCATTGATTAACACGGTATTTGTAGTAGTGATTAGTACCAAAGGAAGTTTGAGTATTTTACATATTAAAATGGTGAGTACCCATACAGTACGTAACAATAATAGAACTCCTATGTTGGGATTTATTGGAACAATTTGTTGGTTATATTCCAACAGAAACACCACTGAGGTTGGTCTGCTATTCTAAGCAAATCAGTGACTGTCATGTTTTTTCAAAGTACTGCAGATAACAAAGTAATAATTTTGTGTTTTATCAGGTAATTTGTATATATTTTGTCAATGAATTTGGTGTTGACTGTCATAGATTTCAATAAGAATAGGATCAGCAGCCAGTGGTGAAAACCATCTTAAAGAGCTTGCAGTTTCACAGTTTTGATTCAGTCATCCAGATTTGTTCTGACGTGCTGAACTAAAGATTTATTTTTTATGTCTCTCACTTTTCTCTGCATTCTGGACTCAGAAAGAAAAAAAAAAAAGCCCAATGGATAATGCAGACTATATGTATAACTAAATCACAGGTTGGTTTGCATTTGTGTAGAGATAGTACTTAAAACATTTCACAATCTCAGCAGTAATGACATGATAATTCATCAGGAGCATGGAATGACAAAATTATTTGGTATGTTTTGTGAGACAATGCATGCAGTGGAAATTGAAGCAGCACAGTTTTTTAGAGATACACATTTTCAGACAGGCTTTCATGAATAAAAAATGTGAACACGTGGCTTCCCTTGGAGTTATAGGAAAAGTTCCTTTTTCTGCCTCAGAAAATTAAACTTCATCTTTCCCATGAGAATGTTCCAGACAGCAAATGATATACTTGTTAGTCCTTCTTTTGAAGTAGAGAAATTTAATTCGAGATTCACTGAGAAAATAGCTTTGTAATCTCCTTGTTAAGAGAGTATTCTGGTTTAAGCTCTTCAGGTCAGTGTTCCCAGGGTTATTTTAAATTAAGAACAAACATACAACAGATTAAATTTCTTTCTGTTATTAAGTTAGTGATTAATGTAGGTGACTTATACTTGTACCTCACTAAAATTTTCACTTGAGAACAACATAGAATTAAGCTGCTTTCCCTTCCCCAAATAATTTATTAAGATTTGTTTTGTAATTTTCAAAGTATACTCTAACTGATATGAAATGTAGCCTGTGCTCTGCTCCCTCCACCATTCTCATCAAATAATCATCATGTGTTATGATAATTCTGTAGTGATATAGAAAGGATTATTATCAGAATATCTTGCCATCCTGAAGTTTCACTTCAACCTTCACGTTTAAAAGATAATAGATAACATTTTTTACTAGGAAACCAGTGACTAGTAACAAACTTGTTATGCCCATGCTATGTCTGTATCCATATTATGCTATCTTTTATTTACCTCTACTTGCAATAGATTATTCTTTCACAGTAATTTTCAAATGAAAATTATAGGGTTTGTTTTTTTTTTTCCAGTAAGTATTGCCACAAGTTCACAAGATTCATTGTAGGAGAAAATTTCTGACATATATGTGGTACTGCATATTCTCCAGATAAGAACAGAGTCAGATCTACATATTCAGATATTCAAGATTTTATATTGCAGTGCTTCTGCTTATCCTGTCAGGCAAAAGAATGGAAATGAATATTTGAAAATTAGTTTGTGATTATCACAAAGAGATATGTGACTTAACTATAACTTTTCCATTCTTATCAGGTATGACTACCAATACGTGGCATTTCCTTTATGCCTGTCTCCTTGCATTTTTAAATGACAACAATTTCTAGCTTTTAACTGGATTATTTAACATTTTATCACTTAGCACCATTTTTTATCTTTCTCCATAAAAAAAAAAAACCTTTTATTCTATTTGTTTTTCTCTCCATTTGTTTTTGTTTTTTTTTTTTTCCTCAATTATCTTGATGACATCTTGGATGTTACATTTTTATAATGTAAATCTAGAATTTAGAATTACATCTAATTCTATCAACCTGTAGTTCATATATCTATATCAAAGAAAAACCCAATTAAATAATTCATCAAAATTCCAAGGAATTAACATATGCTAGTATAAAAATGTGGCCAAAATTAACAGAAAAGAATGTATACTTGTATGTAGTTTCCTGCATCACATCCCAATAGGGTTGCTGCTCAGAATGCAAAATATTTTTGCTAAATAAACACCAAAAACTTGCATCTCTCTTCCACTGATGTTATCCATAAAACATAATGACATTTAAGATACCAGTTTGCTCTCTTTTTTTAATGTGAATTTTTTCAAAATACCCACAGAACGTATTAATTTTGCATTTGTTCTTAAATATTAAGAATGCAGGAATGATTGTATTAAGATTTTAGGTATCCAGTCTGATAATCAAGGATGATCTTAAAGTTTGTGTATGGGCTGTAACAAAGTAAGCATATATATTATTTTCCGTATCCTTACACTATTGCACATTACTACCCTATCGTCAAACTTCTGCAGTGAAATTTTCAGAGTCATAGGTGATTTCTATCTATTTAATAACACAAAATACATTTTTTCCAATTTTTCCCAGCCCCCCATTTAATGCTTATAAATATTGTTCATCCACAATGTCCTTCAGTAGTAAGTTTCACAGGTCTCTTTCTTTCTTTTTAATTTTTACAATTTTAAACTTTTTTTTTTTATAAGCAAGGAAAGTGTTTGGGTTTTGGAACTTAGTTCTAGATTTTTCCATTTGGCTTCCCACACCTTTTATTCGGCAAAGAAACATTGATCCTTTTCCATTTTCTCCATGCTCCTTTTGATTTTGTATATCTCTGTCATATTTCCTACTCAGTAGTAACCATGCTGAAGAGATGTAGGCTATTCATCTGTTTACTGTGCAAAACTGTTCTGTAGTTTTGAACACTGTTACTCTTTTTCTTTAAGACTCTTCCTTTTCTCCTCTATCTTTTTCAAGATGGGAGACTAGGATTACTAACTGTATTGAAGGCAAATTAAGAATTTCATCACTGAATTAGTGATTATTTCTGTTTTGTTCTCTTTCCTATAATTTCCAATATTTGATTGGATTTTCCACTGTTACCAAGAACTGAGATGACCTGTCTAATTGTGACTCTAAGATGTTGTTCCTCAGCAGTAAATCAGCTTGAGGCTGTAATTTTAAGTGCGTTCTGGTTTTGTTAGTGAGGGGGGGCCTAAGGTGGTAGCTTCTGTAGGAAACTGCTAGAAGTCGCTCCCCTTGGTTTAGTGGACTCGGCTGGGCCTAGGGCAGACCCGCTGCTGGCCAAGGCCAAGCCAATTGGTAGCAGAATGTCCCGTGATAACGCCTCTGCGATAACGTATTTAAGTAGGGGAAAACAGAAAAAAAAACCGAGAAGATGTGAAGCAGCTGAGCGGGGGCAGAGAAGGGGAGGTGCGAGCCTCGTGGGCCTTGCAGGCCTCACCCTCTGGCCTCCCGCTGGGCAGCCGACTGGGCCCAACTCGGGCTGGCCTGGCTGCAAGAAGTGGAGAGGAGATAAGTGTACAAGATGTAAAAAGGATCCTGAGAGGCATCTGCCAGCCTGTTGTAAGGAACGGCTGCAGACGCCAAGGTCAGTGAAGAAGGAGGGGGAGGAGTAACGCGGCTCCTGGCCAAGATTCCTCTGCAGCCTGTGGTGAAGGGAAAACTATTCATTTATTTCTAAAATTAGCAGGAGAATGAGACAGGGAACAAGATAACCTCCCCCCACCCCTCCCTCTTCACAGGCTTAATATTATCTCTACTACCTTCCCCTCCCGAGCGGCACGGGGTGGGAAAAGTGAATGGGGGTCGCGGTCAGTTCATCACGCGTTGTTTTACGCCACTGTATCATCGTCGGGGGAAGAACTCCTCGCATTCCTCCTTTGCTCCAGCCGGGGTCCCTCCCACGGGCCACAGTCCTTCGTGAAACTGCTCTGGCGTGGGTCATCTCTTCCACGGGGTGCAGTCTCCCTAGAACAGCTGTCCCAGCAGGCCCTCCATGGGCCACAGCCTCCTTCAGGCCTCCGCCTGCTCCGGCGTGGGGTCCTCCACAGGCTGCAGGTGGATCTCTGCCCCTCCATAGACCTCCATGGGCTGCAGGGGGACAACCCGCTCCACCATGGTCTTCACCACGAGTTGCAGAGGAATCTTGGCCAGGAGCCGCGTTATTCCTCCCCCTCCTTCTTCACTGACCTTGGCGTCTGCAGCCGTTCCTTACAACAGGCTGGCAGATGCCTCTCAGGATCCTTTTTACATCTTGTTTACTTCTCATCTCCTCTCCACTTCTTGCAGCCAGGCCAGCCCGAGTTGGGCCCAGTCGGCTGCCCAGCGGGAGGCCAGAGGGTGAGGCCTGCAAGGCCCACGAGGCTCGCGCCTCCCCTTCTCTGCCCCCGCTCAGCTGCTTCACATCTTCTCGGGTTTTTTTTCTGTTTTCCCCTACTTAAATACGTTATCGCAGAGGCGTTATCACGGGACATTCTGCTACCAATTGGCTTGGCCTTGGCCAGCAGCGGGTCTGCCCTAGGCCCGGCCGAGTCCACTAAACCAAGGGGAGCGACTTCTAGCAGTTTCCTACAGAAGCTACCACCTTAGGCCCCCCCCCACTAACAAAACCAGAACAAAGTGTGAAATTAAGATTATTCTTCT
Organism: Chlamydotis macqueenii; assembly: GCF_036417535.1. Taxonomy (NCBI): domain Eukaryota; kingdom Metazoa; phylum Chordata; class Aves; order Otidiformes; family Otididae; genus Chlamydotis; species Chlamydotis macqueenii. The sequence continues at coordinate 30,113,978 of NC_141558.1, forward strand.
GTTTATGCAGTATTTTATTTATCTTTATTTAATTTCAGCTACACTTTGATTCTTCAGTCCCTCAAACTTACATAGTATTTCTACACTTCTTCACAATCTGTCGTTATTAATAATTTTAGATCATCAGTCAACTTTCTGCTCACTTCCCTTTTCAGGTCATTTGTGAATACATTAAACAATACAGGTCCTATCACACATATCCAATATATTCCTCTGGTAGAAGATTCCTTTAGTAGAAGATGTGGCCATTCACTCATACTTATGATATCCCAAGTTTTCCTCAACCAGTTATTCCTTCAAATATTATTTTTCTTTTCTATTATATGTTTAGACTGAAATGAGAAAAGACAGAAAACATAGTAGTATAGCTCTATTGTACCTACCTACAAAAAAAAACCCAAACATAATCTCCCTTCCCCAATAATAAAACAAACTTAACTGTTAAAAGAAATTAAAAACTCTTCAAGAATATGTGCTGCGATACAGAACTCTCCTAATGTCCATGGAGCTCCATGTACAAATGGCAGAACATGGGATCACTTGGTATGAAAAACAAAAGATTGCAGAAGATAGTAATATCTTTTTTTTTCTTTTTTTTTCTTTTCTTTTTTAATCAGCTAGGATAGTTTTCAAGCATGGAGAACTTCTTCAGATAAATTTTAGGACAACAGTTAAAGAAATTCTTCCTCCCAGAATTTACTGTGGAGAAATGGAGGATGAAAAATTGAGACAGAAAAGGAGGTACAAATATTTGCATATACAATATTTAGCTAAAGCAAATGTAATGAAAAGAAGTCTTAATTCTGGTCTTTTGAAAAGAATAAATTCTTTCCTTGTGATTAAAAGTAATTCCTAAATAAGAAAGCATTAACTTACCAGGAAAAGAATGAAAAAATGAATGCTTACAATTGTCCCTCATAGTTATTCCTATTAAATAAGTAAGATTTTTCCTACATTTTCATCTGTAGCAGCTATACTTAGACTACTTTTGCTTGAATTTTTAGGAAAAAAATGGTTAGAACCTTCCTAAATTCCAGGGCATTTTTTACTTTCCTGGACCTTCGAAAATACCTAATCAAACCGGTGGCAATAAGAATTTTTCTAACTGATTATTTTTTACTGTTATTATTATTATTATTGCTACTACTATTATTGTTGTTGTTACTATTATTATTATTGTTACTATTATTATCCCTTACATATTTGACTTATAAGACATTTGTATTCAAACTTCATCTGGTACCTAAGGAATGCAGAGTACATCTAAACACACTGTGCTACCAATAAGGTTAGATCCTAAGTGATAGAAGTTATTTTAGTAGCTGTCTAATACCATACAAAACGTCCAAGACTTGGAGGATGACAAATATGAGATTCTTCATAAAGTCATCCCCAGATGAATATCAAAATCCTTATATTTCTCTCTTTTCTCAAGGCATATACAGATTTCTGATGCTAGCAAGCTCATATGTACATTTTTTGCTTTGTCCACAAACAGGTCAAGTTGGGGTCTGGTAAGCTGGCATAAAAGGAACTGGTGGTATTCTGCATACGTGTTTAAAGTATTCTTCCTTTATGCAGATCCCAGAAGATCTGGGTAGGGTTGTCAAATACAGATTTTATGTCTTGTGGCCTGACTAATAATTGGAAAAAAAAAAAAAAAAGAACCTTTTTTCCAAAGCTGATGTTTCATATGTTTCCATGGTAACCAGAGCATTCACTTACATCGAGGTTTCTATTTTGTTATCTTTTAAACCTCATTTTTATTGTCAGTATTTTTTTTCCCGTATTTTGACTTAAAAGTGATAAGTTGCAACATTTACTAAATTATGTGTTGGGTGTCTCAAGGGATCGCCTTGAAAGAATATTTATTTGATTTCATAGGAGTTTTATATCTGTCAAAACAATTACAATCTAGTTAAACCACTCATACTGGTAGTCCTATGCATGTAGTGTCTCAGAGTTAAAGCATTTGATCGAAAGGCCAAACATATCATCATGCTATTATTGGCAACTGGGTCATGGGGGAAAATATGTCTTCCAATCTTCAAATGTACAAAGGATCTGCCGTTGTTACCTTCTGTTGTTAGTAGGAACACAAAACTGTCACCATCTTTGAAGGCAGTACAAATTTTATTTTTCTGTTTATTTCTTAATATTTTTTTTGAGATGTCTAATATTTAATTTTGAAAGTTTGGGTTCCTAGAGAAATGACTTTTTTTTATCCTCATCTTTACCAACTGCTGGAGTTCGAGAATAATGCTGATGAAATTTTTCTATAGTATCATCCCAGAATTTTTTAGAACATATATTGACACCTAACACATAAGAGCGACCAGGAGGACTGTGTGAAAGAAGGCTGATGTGACTTTAATGGCAGTACATCCCAGCAGAGACAGAGGCTTCCTTTGTTCCAGGTTTACTTCAATTTCTATAAAGCATAAAGCATAACTCCCATCTTTGACATTTCCTGGCCATACTACATCTTCCTCTCTCTCCACGATAACTTTTATGAGTACTATACTCAGGGATGTTCCCTTTCATTCTGTAGGGAGCCAAGGTGTTAAAAGGTGATTTGATATCCTATGACATACCAGTACATTGGCCATTCAAGTTAGATATTGCAATGCTAAGTTTTTTAATTAATTTCTGAGTCTAGTTTCTTCATGTAATCACTACTGTTTTACTCAGTGATTGAGTAAACATCAGGAACATGCAGGAATTATTTATTAGAAAAGTATAAACAACCTTGATATACAGTGGATTCAGTGATATACAAAACCAAGCATCCATTGTATTTTTTTTTCTTGGTATTAGGTGATTCCTATGTGTCACGTTCCGATTTCGGATGAGAGGAAGGCCCCCTTGTGTTCTAGCCAACCTCAGACAAGTCTGGGAGGCTAGGGGTGGCTGGACCAACCTCTCACACACCAGAGTGTGGTTTTGCTCGTATTCTCGGGAACAGAATTAAGACTCAAAACAGAGTCAAGCGCCAGGTAACTTTATTTACCCGAGAAGAAATTTGCGAATGCAAGAGAAAGAGAGAAAGAAAGGAAAAAGAGAGAAAAGAAAAGAGTTTCAGTTGCAATAGCTACCACCACAGAGCTGCGGCATCCCAACAGTCCAGTTCACTCGGTGGGGGAACATTCTGTCCGATGTTGATTCCGTTGATATTGATTTCTGTCAATGTGTTGTTCCCCTTGATGTTTGTTCCCCTTTTGATTATTGTTCATTTCGTTGCATATTCATTGTAATCCAAGAGCTGGTTTGCCTAGCCGCAGCCCTCACCTGGCAGTGATATGCATGCCCATTACCGTCTCTGGGCCCCTCTGTTTTTTTCCTTCTGGCCTCGGGTTTGGGCTCATGCCGGGGGGCAGGGCTAAATTTCTCAGAATCAGCTCTGCATTCAGGTCCACAGGACAACAGGAGTTGGCTTGCAAGATAACAGGAATTGGCTTGTGAGATAACAGGAATTGGCTTGCTTGAGCAGCCCTGAGGAGAAGGACCACAACAGGAGTGCTGGTGGACAAGAAGCTCAACATGAGCCGGCAATGCACCCTTGTGGCCCAAAAGGCCAACTGCATCCTGGCCTGCATCAAAAGAAGCGTGGCCAGCAGGTCAAGGGAGGTGATTCTGCCCTTCTACTCTGCCCTGGTGAGACCCCACCTGGAGTACTGTGTCCAGTTCTGGAGCCCCCAACATATGAAGGACATGGATCAGTTGGAGAAGGTCCAGAGGAGGGCCATGAAGATTATAAAAGGGCTGGAGCACCTTTCTTATGAGGACAGGCTGAGAGAGTTGGGGCTGTTCAGCCTGGAGAAGAGGAGGCTCCGGGGAGACCTGATAGCGGTCTTCTAGTACCTCAAGGGGGCCTACAAGAAAGATGGGGAGAGGCTGTTCAGTAGGGCCTGTTGTGATAGGATGAGGGGTAATGGTTTTAAGATAGAGGGAGGGAGATTTAGATTAGATATTACAAAAAAATTTTTTACAATGAGGGTTGTAGAGCACTGGAACAGGTTGCCCAAAGAGGTGGTGGATGCCTCATCCCTGGAAACGTTCAAGGCCAGGTTGGATGAGGCTCTGAGCAACCTGATCTAGTCGGGGGTGTCCCTGCTTCTTGCAGGGGGGTTGGACTAGATGACCTTTGAAGGTCCCTTCCAACTCTAACTATTCTATGATTCTATAACAGGAAGACTCTAGTCCTATGGTTTAACTGAAGTTTCATTGTTCGGGTGGTGGTTTGATGTTTCGACAATGTTGAGACAAATACTCGACACAGTCTTTTACACTATGCCACTAAAAAACCACTTAATTCCTCTTCCATAATGTCTTCAAATATAACTGGATATAAGTTTCACATCTCCATTCCAAGGAGTCTAGATATGAGTGGCTCCTGCATGCAATCTATGTAGCTAATCAGGTCAGTCACTATCCTCTTCCACACAAAATATATGCTATGATAGCTGTTTTTCTTTTTTATGCTTAATGAGCCAATATTCAGCTGTTCTCACTCATGCTTCCTATTTAAGAAAGAGTATTTTTTACACTAAAAGACTGAAACTAATACACATGAACTCGCAATGACCATGTTGTAGTACAAAGTATTATTATTATTATAGTTTTCAATTCAGGCTAGAAATTATTACCAGATCTTGCCTGTGATGATATTGTGATTTCCAAAGAGACTTTCAATTTAGAAACATGCCACTTACTTGAAAGTTGTGTTGGTAGCTTTTTATATTTGTATTATCAGCTTCTAGTTGTTCATAGGATTCCTATGCACAAAGTTCACCCAGCATATGATATTTAAAAGCACAACAGTATTTATTGCTCTATTATAGCCTTGCATAAGCAGTTACCAGCATAAGCAGTTACAGTTCCTAGCATAAACAGTTACTAGCTTATTTGTGGTGGTTTAGCCGGATCACCAACACAGTTTCTCACTCACCCTCCCCCTTTCGAGCGGGACAGGGGTGAGAAATTGGGAAGAAAGGAAAACTCGTGGGTTGAGATAAAAACAATTTACTAAAATACTAAAAACTACCAAAAAAAATAACAGAATATAAGAATATTAATATATACGAAATATATAAAATGAACAACGTAGGATTTCTCACCACCCAATGTCCGAATGAGTGATGCAGCCCGAACAGCGATCATGGAAATGACACTGAGCAGCAAGCAAAGAGGGGAGAGAAAGCTAGCAAGGTAGAGGGAACAATACCAGCAAGCAAGAGAGAAGAAAAGGATGCGAAGGGTGCCCAAATGGGTGCCAGAATGGAATGGAATGCCCAAATGGAATGGATGCCCGTCCCATGGGCAACCCCCACTTACATACTGAGCATGACGTTTATGGCATGGAATACTCTCTTTGGCCAGTTTGGGTCAATTATTCTGTCTGTCTTTCACCCAGCTTCCCGCATCTGTACGTTAACGAGGCTTTAACGAGACTTGGAAAGCCAGACAGTGTCCTTGGTCTCATTAACAACAACTTGCATCATCAGAGTGTTTTTATCAACATTCTTCACATATGAAATCCAAAACACACCAGCTACTGAGAGGAAAATTGACTCCATCTCTGCCGAAACCAGGGATGGGACTCTACTTGTGAGACTCTTACCAACCTGACTAAGCTGGAGACACTGCTGAGCAGGAGGATGATGATCAGTGGGGTCAGAGCAGAGAAGGGAGGTAGGCGCAGCACCTTCAGGGCGTCCCCTGTTGTTTGTAGAGTGTGCCCTGGGTCCTTTCTCTCCCTTCTGCTCTGAGCCGCCTCTGTTTATACCCTCAGCAGATTCAGTGGAAGAGTACTGACCAGGTGTTGATGCATGCCTGGCCAGTGCATGCAGCAAGGCCTGCCAAGTACGTGCCCTGCTGGCTAACAGTGGTTCCCGGATAGCAGCAACATCCTGCTCAATACAAACCTTCTAATTCCCCTCTCCAAGATAACAACCCTCGTAGCTCCCCTCTCCAAGGTGGCATTCTCACAGCTGTGTGCAGCTTGTAATTTCCCACAGTGGCCCTACAGGGACCATCACTGAAATACCTCACACACTAGTTAAGGAAACTTGCTGAGGTCACAGAAGCTTTTCTCTCTATGTATGTATATGTACTCAATCGTGTATATAACAACATATGTATAGATAGATTTAAGTGGTAGATGCAAAGCTTTTTTGCTGTTGAATAATTAAAACCAATTTTGTTTCCAAAGTTCAGATATGATACCATTTTAACAGTCAATGAGAAAGGTAAATTGTTAAAAAAATCAGTTGAGAACAAGGAAAGTTAAATTGGCTACAAATGTGATATCATGTAGGAACAGAGACTTGGCAGTTATACTTCAGTTTATTTACCAGTTTCTCTGTCCAAACTTTTTCACCTTCATTCATTAAATTGGTTGTTTTTCTGAACAATAAATAAATAAATTAATGAAATAAATAAAGAAAATGGTGAAATGTGGAGAATTTATTAAATAATAGAAAGCTAGACATATTAGCATCATTTTCTGTATCAGTTGACAGCTTTTTTTTTTAACTAACCATTAGTTTAACGTTTCCTGTATCAGGCTGTGCAGGTGTTTCCACAAATATATTCCCTTATTGTGCTATACAAGACTTAAAATCTGTTTGTAGCTTCTATCATTAACTCTGGACAGTTAAGAGGATTGCTAACGTTCCAGTAACAATATAAGCTATAAAAGGGTGTTCTTTGAGATCTAAGTATTGCCTCTTAAATAATGAAAAAAAAAACCCCAAATTTATGACTGCATGGAAAGAGGTGAAAGAGTAGAAGAAGGGGAAACATAAGAGGTGAACAGCATAATGACATGGTAAATGACAAAGAGAAAGGGATAGCCAAACTGAACACATGAATAACTATGAACCATGGGATAACATCAGAAATAAAACACCAAAACAAACAAAAAACCCTAATTCAACACATTGAAATGTTGATCATTCTTCTTCATGTCAAAATTTGCCTTCCATTTGGTAGGTATGTTTTGAAAGTACTGTTACAGTGTATATGATATATCATCAGATGAACATCTAAGGGACTTTTATTGTAGACTGCATTCCCTGTTGAATGGGATTGATGATTAATCAACCCTGTAGAAGTTAGCACATTAAGGAGCAGCGAATGTGGTAAACAAATGGTGAAATGCTTTTGAATGGCTTTAAGTATCTTAACTGAAAAATCAAGTCATTAAGAAAGACTTCACTCTTCATAAACTTTCATTAAGAGCTAGTGACCTTAATGGTTATTGTATTGAAATGTAAATAGATCATAGTAATTCCTGTTGAATATGGTAAGGAATGTTAGAATGGACTAAGTTTTGCTTTCCTAAAAAGTGAGTAACTTAACATAAAAGAATTGAAGGAGGAATTATGCTTCTAGGTCCTTTCTAAAGACATAGAGGACAGTTCTGCATTCACAAACCACTAAATTAAATAGGACATAAACAGGTCTCAGAATACTGAGTTCAAGTGATATTCATCTTCAGGAGGGTGAAAACAATTAATTCATTTAATTTCAGCCAAATAATTGAATATGACTGCTAAATTTATATTAAAAAACCCAAACAAACCAACAGAAAATCTAATTGGTCTGAAACAGATGCAGATGGATGCAAAAAAAAAAAAAAAAAAAAAAAGAAAAAAAAACCAAATTCAAACCTCCAATGCAAGACTAAGCTATTCTGTGTTTAGATACAGTAGAATTTTGGAAAAATATGAAATGTTTTACATGACAAAGCAGAAATCTTTACAGAATGCTTGTTCCATCAAACTCTATATAGGATAAGTAGAAAATATCAAGAACTAATGAAAGAATTAAACATCCCAACTGAATATTCTAGGGTTTTGTTTTAATTAACTTAACATATGTAAATAATAAATTAAGCAAATTAGGCAACATTCTTGGGCTTTTAAATTATAAAGAAGAAAAAATTATGCTACAAAACCAAAGTGACTTCTGTTAGAAAAGATGTCAAGATTGATTTACTTATTGTTGCAGAAAACGCTGCTCCCTACTGTGAAACAGTGGGTTAGCTAACTAGAGAATGGGTTAAGATACATTACAAGAAGGCTGCTTTTATGACTTCACTCTAAGAGATCATACATAATCGAGTAGGTTTTTTGTAGGAATTCTTTATCAACTGGATACAGTTGTTGTTTGCGAAAGATGGGGCAGAATTAAAAGTTCAATGGCTTTTATAGTGTATTGAGAAAGCCTTCCTTCATCTAATGTGGCTATTCATCTGGACTGGCTATTAAAGTCTGGAATAAAGTGAGTTCAGAATTTTTTCATGTAGGGAAGTTATTTTCCAGTGTGCTTTTTTTTTTTCTGATTAAAGCATCAGTGACCTCTTTCTTTTCTTTTTTTTTCTCTCTCTTTCTGTCATTCTTTTTGTTTCTTCTTTTTTTTTTTTTTAAAATTCCTACTACTTGCCAGTTTGTAAAGTCTATTTCTTGTTAAAAATGTTCAGTAGATAGCACCTAAGCATTGGGTGGTGAAACTGCTCTAAATATGTCTTTGTTCTACCTAGATTGTTCTTTTTTAAAAAGAAAAGGAAGAAGTTGGTCTTTTTTAATTACTTTTCCTCCTTTTCTTAACTTCCAGGAAGCCAGAACATTGCATCAGGAAGTCTGCCAACAGGTTGTTTAAGAGAAGGGATTCCTTTGACTGCTTGTCGTGCACACTGTTGTACAGTGTTGACATCAGTCAATGTCTATGTAAGGTCGTGATTTTTGCTGACTTACGTTTTGTTGCAAAGCTGAATTGAACTGTATTTTATTACGCACATACAATACATCAACTTTTGTCACTTACTCTACTGTTTGGGTTTTTTTTAGGTTAAATGCAAATAGATACATAGATACAAAACTCAACAGGATATTTGTCATCTCCCTCATGTAAGACTATCTTAAACCATAATATCTATCTGTGCCTGTGTTTTCCTAATTCAAGCACAACTTCGCTACAAAGTATTTTGAAATTATGTAAATGTGTGTATCCATATATAGTTATTACATAAAATAATTCTTATGTATACTACATATTTGTTTAACCTTGTCAAAATAATCCCTAGAGTAGCTTAGTTAGTAAAATAAAGTCATAGCTGAAGCCAAGAGAATTCATAGCAAAAAAAAAAAGTTTTAATATTGTGATTATTGAGCAACAGGTTAATGTACTATAGATTTCTGGAAATATAATTGATTTTTGCTGTAATGTTCACAATACTTTATCTACTAAGCTATAAGTACCTTCAGAACAATTTGTACTGATTGCATAGCACCTTGTTAAATTCAATTAATTGAATATAGTTAATATTAGAGATTTCCCTTTTACTGAAATATTAATTTAAATTTCAGATTTTCCATTACAAAGTGCTCATCTCATTTGTTTTTGTTCATTTCATCTCTTTTAGTTTGTCGATGTCAACTGATTACAATTGATTGACACAAGCAGGGACTGGGAGGATGAAGAACCGCCCACTGTACCTGAAGAGCAGGTTCGGGAACATCTGAGAAACTTGAAGGTGCACAAGTCCATGGGACCTGATGAGATCCATCCAGGGGTTCCTGAGGGAAATGGCAGATGAAGTTGCCAAGCCACTGGCCACTGTGTCTGAAAAGTTGTGGTGGTCTGGTGAGGTCCCCAAAGACAGGAAAAGAAGGAACATAACCCCAATATTTAAAAAGGGGAACAAGGAAGACCCAGGCAACAACAGGCCGGTCAGCAACTACAGACCCTGGTCTACAGGCCAGGCAGCTCTATGCCTGGCAACGTCATGGAGCAGATTCTTCTGGAAACCATGCTAAGGCACATGGAGAGCAAGGAGGTGGTTGGCGACAGCCAACATGGCTTCACAAAGGGCAGATCGTGCCTGACCAATTTAGTGGCCTTCTATGATGGGGTGACAGCATTGGCGGACAAGGGACAAGCAATGGATATCATCTACCTGGACTTGTGCAAAGCTTTTGAGGCTGTCCCACATGACATCCTTCTCTCTAAACTGGAGAGGCATGGGTTTGATGGATGGACCACTCGGTGGATAAGGAGTTGGCTGGATGGCCGCACTCAGAGAGTGCTGGTCAATGGCTCAATGTCCATGTGGAGACCAGTCACGAGTGGCGTCCCTCCGGGGTCGATGTTGGGCCCGGCCCTGTTCAGCATCTTTTTCGGCGACATGGACAGTGGGATAGAGTGCACCCTCAGCCAGTTCGCTGATGACACCAAGCTGTGTGGTGCTGTCCACACTCTGGAAGGGAGGGATGCCATCCAGAGGGACCTTGACAGGCTGGAAAGGTGGGCCCGTGCCAACCTCATGAAGTTCCACCAGGCCAAGTGCAAGGTCCTGCACCTGGGTCATGGCAATCCCAGGCACAAATACAGGCTGGGCGGGGAATGGATTGAGAGCAGCCCTGAGGAGAAGGACTTGGGAGTGCTGGTGGACAAGAAGCTCAACATGAGCTGGCAATGCGCCCTTGCGGCCCAAAAGGCCAACTGCATCCTGGCCTGCATCAAGAAGATGGCCAGCAGGTTGAGGGAGGTGATTGTGCTCCTCTACTCTGCCCTGGTGAGACGCCACCTGGAGTACTGTGTCCAGTTCTGGAGCCCCCAACATAAGAAGGACATGGACCAGTTGGAGAAGGTCCAGAGGAGGGCCATGAAGATGATAAAAGGGCTGGAGCACCTTTCCTATGAGGACAGGCTGAGAGGGTTGGGGCTGTTCAGCCTGGAGGAGGCTCCAGGGAGACCCAATAGCAGTCTTCCAGTACCTGAAGGGGGCCTACAGGAAAGATGGGGAGAGGCTGTTCAGTAGGGCCTGTTGTGATAGGATGAGGGGTAATGGTTTTAAGATAGAGGGAGGGAGATTTAGATTAGATATTAGGAAAATATTTTTTACAATGAGGGTTGTAGAGCACTGGAACAGATTGCCCAAAGAGGTGGTGGATGCCTCATCCCTGGAAACGTTCAAGGCCAGATTGGATGAGGCTCTGAGCAACCTGATCTAGTTGTGGATGTCCCTGCTTCTTGCAGGGGGGTTGGACTAGATGACCTTTGAAGGTCCCTTCCAACCCTAACTATTCTATGATTCTATGATTTGGCCTACGTATGTCTTTTTTAGTTTGGAAGTATCAAATTTCTTCTTGCTGTTGAAACTTCAGTTTTCTCATTTACTAATTATTACATGATCCTGAAGAAAAATCGGAGCAGAAGGTGTTTGTTTGTTTTCAAGAAAAGGATGTGTTTTTGTTTTACATAGACATGTTCAGTTAGGAAGCAAATGAATTCTAGACTGTGTAGTAAAAATGTGATAATTGCACAAGTAGGAACAAGGCAGATTGCTCTGTCTCTGACGAATTTTAATATGCAACATTCTGTTATATCAATTTTGTTAAGCAAAGTCCCATTGAAGTCAATGATCAAGTCTCTTTTTCCAGAGAAGGGAATTTTGCATCATACAAATAATACGTGATGGAACAACTGCCCAAGCTGCTCACTGAAGAACATAATGATCCTGCAACACACAAGAATAAAAATTTTATTCTTTTTGCATAGTAATTAGTGTACCTATTCACACAATTTAGTATTACACATAAAAAGTTTCATTACAGGAACATTATCAGAACATTGTTGGAACTTGCTCACTGGCCTTGTTTTTGAAAAATGCTTGGAAATACAGAGATGGGCAAATTTTGATACGTCTGAATCATTAAAGTTTAGAAAGTGTATAAGCAACTAAGATGAGTCACATGCAAAATATGAAATAAACTTTTTTTTAAATAGAAAAGCCCATTGCCCTGCCTATAAAACTTATGGTTTTGGATATAACTGATCTTGCCATATAGAGTACAGTTATCCAAATAATTCATATTTATCCTTCACTTTCCCAGCCTATGATGATTCTATTTATAGTTTCATTCAGTGATATTATTTTTTTGTTTTAAAAACATTAACTTCTCTTTCACTGAGTCCATCCAGACTACCAACTGTGCAAATAATATTGTTCATGCCACCTGCAAATAACATCACTGAAACTCACAGCATCATCAGTTGATTTTATAACCCCTCACTGCAGTTTAATTGCTTTATTTGATTACATAAAACCTTAGCTGAAATTAACAGCTTCAAGAGTCTTGCATTTTTCCAAGGATGCTTATTTCCTAGATATCAGTCAAGATACATTATAATGTTTTACCATCAGAGAGATTAATCTAACTGTCTGGATCATAGAAATTGCATCATCAAAGAAGCTATATTTGGCTCCACAGTACAAAGTACATTTCTCACAGCAAGCAGTGAAAAATGGGTGAGTAAAAAATCCCCCACTAGTGCCTGAACACCATCCAGAAGGAAAATCTGTAGGAAAAAGATCAATATTACTTGAAATTAATTTGTTATATAAAACTACTGGGTACATGTTTTTTAGTTAATGGTTTTTGTGGGAAGAAGGGACACTTGGGGGAGGAAGGGACACTTAGAGAAGATGTATCTTTCTTCAGTTTCTGTACAATTTTGTGAATGTAGACTTGACTAAATAGAGAGATAATGATGCACAAAATCTAGGTGTTTAGATCAAGCAACTTGTAACTTCTTTTTAATTATTTTGTTACAGAACAATGATCATTCTTTTCACATAAGCCTTCAAATTGCAAAGTGATTACATAATGTGAGTGGCTGTGCCCTTCACATAGATTTTTGAATTCAGAAATAAGTATAGTCTCCTTTTCTTCTTTTACCTCTCAGCATTATTCAGGCACATTTTAAAAAGGACAGTAACTACCGTTCTTCCCCTGTCACTGCTTTTTTTTTTTTTTTTCTCCTAAGAAAAAGAGGCAAAACCCTTGCATTTTTTTGAATCCTTTGATTTTTCACCTAACCCCTTTACTACTGTTGCACCTGCTGAAATACTCAGCGGAAGAAATGGCTTTGCCTCTGTGCTTCCATGGGAAGCTGCTAGAAGTTTCCCTTTTGTCCACTGGAGCCAGTTAGCTCCAGGGCAGGCCCATCACTTGTCAAGGCCAAGCCAATTGGTTACAGTAGTAGTGCCTCTGTTATAACATATTTAAGAAGGGGAAAACAAAGCAGTAGTGTGCGGAGAGAGGTGTGGGCCTTGCCCATGGGCTTCTGCCAGGTGGCTGTCTATATTGAGCCTAACTTGGCAGGAACTGGTCCAGCCCAGAGTGCCAGTGGGGAGAGAATAGTGAGATGTGACAGAAACAACCCTGTAGATGCCAAGGTCAGTGAAGAAAGAGGGAGAGGAGTAATGTTAGTCCTGGCAGAGATTCCCCTGCAGCCCATGGTGAAGCAGGCTGTCCCCTTACAGCCCATGGAGGCCCATGGAGGAGCAAAGATCCACCTGTAGCCATGGACAACCCAGTTGCAGCAGGTGGATGTCTGAAGGAGGCTGTGGCCCGTGGGGGGCCTGTGCTGGGGCAGCTGGTTCCTGAGGGACTGCACCCCATGGAAAGGACCTGCACTGGAGCAGTTTGTGAAGGACTACAGCCCACAGAAAGGACTCATGCTTGAGAAGCTTGTGGAGGACTGTCTCCTGTGGGAGTGACTCCATGCTGGAGCAGGGGAAGAGTGGGAGGAATCCTACTTCTGAGGAGGAAGGAGCAGGAGAAACAACATGATGAACTGACCGCAATCCCCATTCCCTGTCCCCTGTGCCACTGGTGGGAAGGAGATAGTGAAATCAGGAGTAAAGTTAAGCCTCAGAAGAAGGGAACGGTGTCTGGAGGTGTTCTTAAGATCTGGTTTTGTTTCTCATTATCCTACATTGCTTTGATGGTTAATAAGTTAAGTTAAATTTCCTCAAGGTGAATCTGTTTTTCCCATTATAGTAACTGCTGAATAATCTCTTCCTGTCCTTATCTCGACCCACAAGCTTTTCATTGTATTTTCTTTCCCGCCTTGTGGAGGGTGAGCAAGCTACTGTGTAGTGCTTAGTCCCAACTGGGGCTAAACAACAGCAGACAGATAGTGGTAAGAGTGGAAGATACAGCATGTTAAGAGTAGATACTACTTGTTTTATCTGTTCTATACTAAGTTGACAGTTTCAATAAAGAAGCACTAGTGCTCCTGACAGACTAGGTATTCCATCTTGAGGTAATTTCAGAAAATTAAATTTAAAAATATTTATTTTTACATTGGAACAACAATAAATACTTTAAATGCAACTAAGTATCAGTTGTGTCAGGACAGCCTGACACAGGTTTTCAGGTTTAAAATATTGCCTTTTAAATTGAATTTCTTTTGTTCTGTCTCTATTGCTTTTGGATTCTTGTTTTCTACTCTCCTGAGAAATACTACAGTATTGACACTTTTCCTAAGAAATCATCCTGTTTATGATTCTTGTTGAAACTGTTAAGTCTCGGCAAAATACATCAGCTTCAATAAAATTTCAATTTCCATTCCATCCTAAGTAGCTTAACAGCTTTAGTGGCTGTGTGGCAGCAGCAAAATTTGTTTCCTGCAAACTCCTTGCCTTGCCTGAAAGAATCTTTGTGCTATTTTTACTATAGAGCCATAGAATCATTGTTGTTGGAAAAGACCTCTAAAAGCATCAAGTCCAGCTGTGAACCCACCACCACCATGTCCCAAAGTGCCATGTCTACACATTCTTTGAACACCTCCAGGGATGGTGACTCCACCACTTCCCTGGGCAGCCTGTTCCAATGTTTGAACACTCTTTCAGTAAATAAATTTTTCCTAATATCCAATCTAAACCTCCCCTACTGCAATTTGAAGCCATTTCCTCTCATCCTATTGATAGTTAGTTGGGAGAAGAGACCAACACTCACCTTCCTACAGTCTCCTTTCAGGTAGTTGTAGAGAGCAATGAGGTCTCCCCTCAGCCTCCTCTTCTATAGACTAAACAATCCCAGTTCCCTCAGCTGCTCCTTATAAGATTTGTTCTCCAGACCCCTCACCAGCTTCATTGTCCTTCTCTGGACACACTCCAGCACCTCAGTGTCTTTCTTGTAGTGAGTGGCTCAAAACTGAACACAGTATTTGAAGTGCAGCCTCACCAGCGGTGAGTACAGGGGGATGATCACTTCCTTAGTCCTGCTGGCCACACTACTCCTGATACAAGCCAGGATGCTGTTGGTCTTCTTGGCCACCTAGGCACATTGCTAGCTTGTGTTCAGCCAGCTGTCAACCAGTATCCCCAGATCCTTTTCTGCTGGGAAGGTTTCCAGCCGCTCTTCCCCAAGCCTGTATCATTCATTGCATGGGGTTGTTGTGACCAAAGTACAGGACTCAACACTTGGCCTTGTTAAACCTCATACAATTCACCTTGGCCCATTAATCCAGCCTGTTCAGGACAATCTGCAGAGCCTTCCTACTCTTGACCAGATCAACACTCCCACTCAATTTGGTGTCATCTGCAAACTTACTGAGGGAGTACTCAATCCCCTCATCCAGATCATTGATAAAGATCTCAAACAAGACTGGCCCCAAAACTGAGCCCTGGGGTACACCGCTTGTGACCGGCTCCCAACTGTATTGAACTCTGTTCACCACAGCTCTCTGCTAAATTTCATACTGTTCTTCCAGCCTCTCCAGGTCTCTCTGTAAGACACGTCCATCTCACCACTCAGTTTAGTGTTACTAGCAAACATGGTGAGGGGGGTTTCAATCCCATCATCCAGATCATTTATGAAGATATTGAACAGCATGGGGCCCAGTATCAATCCCTGGGGTACTCCCTTTATGACAGACTGCCTGTCTGAGAAAAAAATATTTATCATCACCCTCTGGGTGCAACCTGTTAGCCAATTTCCTACCCATCCTATCAACAACTTGGTAGTTTCTTTGGTTTTGAATTAAATTAATGTGTAAACTATCTAAAAGAAAAAAAAAATCCTTTATGTCTCAGAATATGTGTCATGGAAAGCTCACAAA
This sequence comes from Chlamydotis macqueenii, assembly GCF_036417535.1. Taxonomy (NCBI): domain Eukaryota; kingdom Metazoa; phylum Chordata; class Aves; order Otidiformes; family Otididae; genus Chlamydotis; species Chlamydotis macqueenii. Next base: position 30,129,896 of record NC_141558.1, read on the forward strand.
AATTAAATTAAACAAGGTCATAAACTCAAATGGCATTTATTTGTAAGAAACATAACTAATTCAAACTTAGCACTACTTTAACTGAGATTGCTTTAAGACTCCTATATCATAATCCACAAGCTTGAAATGTCACTCACAAATTAATATTACACAACAGGCTTAAGGTTTCTTAAGTTTTTACAGCCAATGATCCAAAATGTGTAATCACTAACCTAACAAAGAAAGGAGCCCCAACCTTGAGGGCTTTCCTTAGGTGCAGTCCCAGCATAGAGGGAGAGTCCCCAACTGCTGCTCTAAGGAGGACTGGCTCAAGCTTGCCCTCTAGCCGGGGCTCCATTTATACCCTAGCTGAATCTGATCTGTAGTCATACATGGTCATGTCAGTTCTCATTGGCTGAAGACTGCAGTAGTCATTATGTGGGCTTGACCAGAACTTTCTAGGGCTTTCCAGGTGTGCATGTGACAATGATGACATGGTTCTAAAAGATTCTTAGCTTAGGGTGGATGTACTTGTGACAAGATATCAAAGAGAAATGTTGCCTGAGAGGTGCCTATGAACAAAGAAAAGTACATGATTATTTCATTTACTGGTAAGAATAATCCTGGAAGTTTTACACAGCCCTAGAACTGGAAATTGGAAATTCTTACAAGTGAATGGAGAACAAAAGACATATTTTCAAACATTAATGAGAAAGCATTAGCAAAGATAAATATAGGTTTTCATGTTCCATTATTAGATAAAAATATTTTCATGATGTTAAAACTACACTCATTTAACTTTGTGCAAATTATATTTAAAGTAATCAAGCAATTTATCATTGAGTAGGTTCCAGAATTTAAGCATATGTTTTAAATTGTATGGTCTTTCTCTAAGAGCTGATGAAAGCATCTATTCAATACTCGTTAGGTACTAAGAGTAGTGTCTATGTGAGATTAAGACATACAGAAACCTACTGAATAAAACCTGAATGCTCAGGACTGTGCAAGCTGAAGTTTTGCAATCATGTAAAAGCCCTTTCCCCTAGAACTGTTTGAAAATCATTTGTAATACTATAAGTAGGATTGAATTTATAGAAGAAAAACTAGACAGGAAAGTTCTATAAATAATATTTTGGCTTTCACGGAAAAGAGAATTAGAGGGGAAAAAATAACCCATATATTTTCTTAAAAAAAAAAAAACAAACAGAAAAATATTAAGGAAGGAAATATATTTTCTGGGTAATTTTGGTTGTTTATTTTGGTTTAGTTCTTTTTTCCCTAGAAGATAATTTAATTTTCAAAAGGCTTAACATGTCTTTACAGTCTTCTTTTCATGAAAGTGTTTAAAGTAGAGGTCTTGACATTTTCAAGTATTTTCCTATTTATATAAAAACATATTGTATGTAAAACTTTCAGCTTTTATCATTATTGCCCTTCACTACACTAGGTTCAAATTCTTGTTCATTCTGTTCCTGTTTGTGTATATAAAATAAAGTTATTAGAGTATTGGGTTAAAATAATGTACTTTTGGTTCTTTAGAATTTGCTGAGGCAAAAGATCTGAAAAATATGTTACTCATAGTTGCATACATAAAGACATATGGAAATTATATTCAACTGTGCTTAAAAGAAAAGAAAAAAAAAAAAAAAAACCTGTCGTAGTTCAGCCCCGATCGGGACCAGACTATGCAGTCTCTCTCTTGCTCCCCCCACCCTCCAAGAGAATAGGGAGAGATGATATAGGGAAAAACGGTTCAAGGTTTGAGATAAGTACAGGGAGAAATCCTTAAAGTTACCGTTACAGGCAAAATAGACTTGACTTGGGGAAAACTATTAATTTGTTACTACAAACAGCAGGATAATGAGACAGAGAACAAGATAACCTCCCTCCACCCCTCCCTCTTCCCAAATTTAACATTATCTCTACTACCTTGCCTCCTGAGTGGCACAGGGGGGAAAAAGGGAATGGGGGTTGCTTTTACGCCGCTGCTTCAAGTCGGGGGAAGAACTCCTCACATTCCTCCCCTGCTCCACTGTGGGGTCCCACCCATATGCCACAGTCCTTCCTGAAACTGCTCTGGTGTGGGTCATCTCTTCCACGGAGTGCAGTCTCTCCAGAACGGCTGTTCCAGCGGGCCCTCCACAGGCCACAGCCTCCTTCAGGGATCCACCTCCCCCAGCGTGGGGTCCTTCATGGGCTCCAAGTGGATCTCTGCTCCTCCATGGACCTCCATGGGCTGCAGGGGTACAACCTGCTCCACCATGGTCGTCACCACAGGCTGCAGGGGAATCTTGGCCAGGAGCCAGCCACATTACTCCTCCCCCTCCTTCTGAACTGACCTTGGCGTCTGCAGCTGTTCTTCTTACAAGAAAAATTCTTCACAACAGGCTGGCAGACACCTCTCAGAATCTCTTCACATTATCCAGCTCATCTCCTCTCCACTTTTTGCAGCCGGGCCGGGCTGAGTTGGACCCAGTTGGCCTCCTGGCAAGAGGCCAGAGGGTGAGGCCTGCAAGGCCCATGAGGCCTGCACCTCCCACTCTGCGCCTCTGCCCCGCTAAGCTTCTTCACATCTTCTGCCTTTTTTTTTCTGTTTTCCCCTTCTTAAATACGTTACCGCAGAGGCGTTATCACGGAACATTCTGCTACCAATCGGCTCGGCCTTGGCCAGCAGCGGGTCCACCCTAGGCCCGGCCGAGTCCACTGAACAAAGGGGAGTGATGTCTAGCAGTTTCCTACAGAAGCTACCACCTTAGGCCCCCCCTCACTAAACAAAACCACAACAAAACCAAAACCAAACCACACCTTACGTCCTATAGGCACTCACTGCTACCAAATGGAACAGTATCACACTTAACAACTTTCCTTCAAGAATTTGTCATCTGTATACAATTCTGTCTTCCCCATGTTTATGATTTTTTTTTATCTTTTTTTCCTCCTGAATTGATGAGAACAATGAACTTAGCAGTTTTCATTGCAGGCTAGCAGACTAACGCCTTTCTTAATCAAACACTGAAGCCTTCTGGGAAAAGTATATGCATCTGAGGTTTACTTTTGAGTACTTATATTCATTTTATGTAACCATAAAGAGGATGTTTTTTCTGTACAGAAGCTCAGGTAAGGGTTACAGGACAGTCACAGGGATAGGTACTCTCAATTGTTTAATAACTTAGGCCACATACGTTTCTGGAGATAGCAATGATGATACAGGTACATTATTGCATATATTTATTTTGTGAACAACTATTAAAGTATGCACATAGCTTTTGTAAATAAAAATTTTCACTATACAATATATGCCATTTAAAACTGGGGTTTTGGTTGTTTTTTTTGTTTTGTCAGGTGGGTTTTTTTTCTTTTTTCTTTTTTTTTTTTTGCTTAGCATTAATGTAAATCCCAGGTACACTTGTAGTAAACTCTTGTTTTATTAATTGTGATTGCTTCATCTGGTATTGTGATTAATTGTGATTGCTTTTGGTATTTTCTTTTAGTTCCTTAGAGAGAATTTAAAAAAAATAATTAGCTGAGGAATGCACGAGTAGATGAGCCAATCAGATCATTCTTCCTAGGAAGTTAAAAATGCTTGCTAGGTCAAGAATATCAAGAACTCTGCCAAACTGACTTAGACCTACACTCCTTAACCAGGCCAAGTGCAAAGTGCAAGGTCCTGCACCTGGGTCATGGCAATCCCAGGCACAAATACAGGCTGGGCGGAGAATGGATTGAGAGCAGCCCTGAGGAGAAGGACTTGGGAGTGCTGGTGGACAAGAAGCTCAACATGAGCCGGCAATGCGCCCTTGCGGCCCAGAAGGCCAACCGCATCCTGGGCTGCATCAAGAGGAGCGTGGCCAGCAGGTCGAGGGAGGTGATTCTGCCCTTCTACTCTGCCCTGGTGAAACCCCACCTGGAGTACTGTGTCCAGTTCTGGAGCCTCCAACATAAGAAGGACATGGACCAGTTGGAGAGGGTCCAGAGGAGGGCCATGAAGATGATCAGAGGGCTGGAGCACCTCTCTTATGAGGACAGGCTGAGAGAGTTGGGGCTGTTCAGCCTGGAGAAGAGGAGGCTCCGGGGAGACCTGATAGGGGTCTTCCAGTACCTCAAGGGGGCCTACAAGAAGGATGGGGACAGGCTGTTTAGTAGGGCCTGTTGTGATAGGACGAAGGGTAATGGTTTTAAGATAGAGGGAGGGCTCTGAGCAACCTGATCTAGTCGGGGATGTCCCTGCTCCTTGCAGGGGGGTTGGACTAGATGACCTTTGAAGGTCCCTTCCAACTCTAACCATTCTATGATGCTATGATTCCTTCCACCTCCTAATCTAGCAATCTCATTCCTGTACACCTCTAAGAAAAACTCCCCACCTGAGAATCTAGGGAAGAAGATATCGGAATATTTTCCACCAAGTCTTCTCTGTCTTCAAGTACAGTCAATCACTGATGTTCTGGTAGATGTGAAGGGAGTAGATCTCTCCAGTTGTTCGGCATGGAAAAGAGTCCTACTGACTCGCTGAAACATAAGATTTAATTATAATTATCTTCAGGTAAAGCTGCAAGTGTTATGAACATACTGAAGAAAGTGCAGTGCTCCATGCTCTTGCCCACATGGACAGCAATGAAAGCATGAGATCAATCCAGAAGTCACCACAGCCAAACCACTTTCACAAACATGCTGCTGAATTTTTGCCAGAAACTGAATTAAAATATATGAAAAAAAAATCTAAAAAATGGTCAATTGGTTACCTGTCTTTCTACACTGTTTCAAAACTGGAAAGCACTTCTTCTCAAGGGATTTCCAATTCTGCATACCAATGCATGCCAAGTAATACCAGGAAGATGACACCTATTAATAGTTTGCAACATGGAAAGCTGTTTCTATGCCTGTATTTTTAGCCATGGTTTTCTGCCTGAACTAGCAAGCTGCTTTATTTTTTGTTTTGTTGTTAAAAATATTTTGCTAATGGAGAGATTGTCTCAATAACCTCCATAACTCTTTATAACCATGTCAGACTGCTTGTCTTACTTCAGAACCCTTAAGATCCCTGTGGCAACAGCAGCAACTGCTTATAGGGAGAGTAATGTTAGGAAAGTATTTAATGTATCTCTAGCTGTCCTTAGCGCAATATAGCAACTGGAGACAAGAAGGAAAGCTGCCATCCTGTGACCAGACATCTCTCCATGGGACAACATCAACAGATCCATGGTTCACTGGCAGTCCACAGATCCCAGTTTGCCTTAGGAAATGAATGACTGGTCTCATTATCCTGATAAATGCCTCTGGGCAACACAGAGACAAAGAATCATTCTCTTCAAGCAATGCACTTTGGGGAAAATATTTGTAACTAGAGTCCTGACGAAATCCTTTCCTCAAGAGAATATCTCATTACTTTTGTGACTGTACTGTTGCTGAATTCCAGAGGGCAACCTGAGCTGGAGCAACGATAAGGAGGAGTAAAAAGGAGCCAAGACCCTGTCCCTTTGAAATTCATCCCTTTATTATGAGTAAAATGGCCCACATGTAGTGAATTTCAAGGCTTATTATAAAATTATTCTTTCAAAAGTACAGTAGAAACGTACATGTAAAATGGGCTAGGTTTGCAAGGGTATTAAATTATTCAAAGAAAAAAAAATATATCTGCTCCTGTGTGTAGGAGGTTTGTCATTTTTCTTCCTGGGAGAAAAGTGTGTGGAATAGCAGCACTTCTACAACTTTAATTTTACTAAAAATATGCTATGTATGTCTATAAATGCAAACTTGAATGTTAAAAATCTGAGTTGGGCAAGTTATGCATGGAAAAAAAAAAGAAAAAGCTTTACAAAATTATTTAAAATTTTCACCAAAAATTCTCCTGCCTTGGAGGGTGGAAGTTGTGACTTAAATATGAATAGCTATCCACACTCAGAATTAAAGATATCAGCTTCTTTTTAATTACATTTCTGAGGCCCTGATTCCAAGACTCCCCTCAACTATTTCCCACTAAGCAAGAGAAAGACCCTGCCAGGAAATGTGAGCGCATATCCACTCTCATATTTAAATAAACAAACCAACATACATATTCCAATACAGGTGTGAAATCAGATTTTTTTTTTATGCAAGCCACTGATCTATTTCTTTAACTTTTGTCAGGAATGGAGTGTCACAGTTATTTTCAAAATTTTTGAACCTCAGGCATGGAAGTAGCCCTATTGATTTAAAGAAAGAATATGTGAATGACAATGGATGCATAAGTAACTTGTTAGCTATCTGTAAAGATGCTAAGAGTAGATCCCTTGCTGTGCATAAAATCAGGTTTCTCACACAGTTTCTGTAATATATTTTTGGACACTGTGTGATACATATTCATGAGATGGTAATTTGCAGTCAAGAGTCAGGTTGTTTTCTTTTTCTTTTATCCTTTTTTTTTTTTTTTTTTTGTTCTTAGTTAACTGTCCAGGCATTTAGAAAGGAAATTTCACCCATTCTTTGCAACTGTTTCATCGCTTCTCTTCTCCCACATACCCCCAGCTCTGCTAAGCTGCCTTGGGTAAACTGGCAACTTTGGCAACTAAGATTTCAGGCAAAATCTTTCTGGCTATAATCTCTGCTGTCACTGAAATAACTTCATAGGACATATCTCTCAAGGGCATTTGTTATCCCGAACTAAAGAGCACCCGACAATGTAGTTGTTGAAACAAACTATAAGCCACTTCAATGTAAGACTTCGATTCACAAACATAAATAATTTCTCAAATTCCAGACATTCTTAAACTATTAGCCTATGGAAGAAGAATAGTTTCTGCTCTCCACTACATTGCTAAAACTAGATCATTGTAAATGAGGACTGAAAGACTGTTGTCTCCAAACCCTGGATAAGTAAACTCTGTCTTAGTAATTACTGAACTGAGATGTAAATTAGTAATCATATGCTTCAGACACTAGAGATGATTTGTTGTTGCTTAAAATTTAGATATTAGATTGTCTGAAATATCTGAGCTTGATATGTGAGTTTTTCCTGATGTTTTTTGTGAACTTAACTTATTAATTCTTTTTAAATTTAGGACCCTAAATAATTTGTGGAACCTAGATTAGAATCTAAAATTCTCATTTAACAGTAGCATGTATTGAGATAGTTCTCTGAGGCCACAGTGGAGTTTCAGCTATCTTTTGCCTGACTCAGATGTCTGTCCTACTCGGTACACTGCTGCTGTAATTTCACAATATGAGAATAATAAGAAAATCTTAATATTATGTTTACAGGAACATCTGGGTGTCTAAGCCAATATTATGTGTTTCATTTTGGGAGGCAGATCTCTAATTTTTAGGCACTACATCTTTAGGCATCATAATGTTTAATTTTTTTTTTTTTATTATTTTTGCTTTTTTGGGGGGTTTTGTGTAGGGAATTCAGAGCTAAAGTCACTATATGTGTATTTATATTTTCATATATATATATATATATCTGCTCAGTAATGTCTGTAAAATCCAAGACCACACAGAAAAAAAAAAAATACTGTCACTTAGACTGCAAAAATATCTAAAGATAAGTGCCTCTTTCTATCCTGGGCAATTCATTAGGAAAAAGGAGAATTAAAAGGCTCTGACGTTCAACTATGTCGTTCTGCTATTTGAGATATCATACTCCACTTGAAATCTGCAACAATTCCAATTTAGTAATAATCATCGGGGTAAGGACAAGAAATAACTTGAGAAAAGACAGAACTCATTCTCTGCCTCTGAGTTTTAGGAAATCTTTTTATGCCTTCATCTCTCTGTGTATCTGTGAGGAACCTGAATGTGTGTATGTATCTTTGTGAGAAAATAATGTCTTTCATAGTTCTCTAAAAGTTAACTGCAAACACACAAGCCTTTCCTCTATGTTAATGGGTCCATCCTGGACTTAAAAAGTGTTATGTAGTTTCTAATATTTGGTTTGTTAGTAAACTTTGAGTAAAATCTTGGTAAATTCTGTACTGTTGTAAGTTAAAAGGAGAGTACTAAGAATCATAGAATCATAGCATCTTTAGGGTTGGAAAACACCTCCAAGATCATCAAGTCCAACCAGCAACCTAACACCACCATGCCTACTAAACCATGTCCCAAAGTGCTATGTCTACACATTCTTTGAACACCTCCAGGGATGGTGACTCCACCACTTCCCTGGGCAGCCTGTTCCAGTGCCTGACCACTCTTTCAGTAACGAAGTGTCTCCTAATATCCAACCTAAACCTCCCCTCTCGCACCTTGAGGTCATTTCCTCTCATCCTTTCACAAGTTATTTGGGGGAAGAGACCAACACCACCACCCTACAGCCTCCTTTCAGGTAATTGCAGAGAGTGATAAGGTCTCCCCTCAGCCTCCTCTTCTCCAGACTAAATAAACCCAGTTCCCTCAGCTGCTCCTCGTAAGACTTGTGCTCCAGACCCTTCACCAGCTTCATTGCCCTTCTCTGGACATGCTCCAGCAACTAAATGTCCTTGTACTGAGAGGCTCAAAACTGAACACAGTATTTTAGGTGCGGCCTCACCAGTGGTGAGTATGGGGGCATGATCACTTCCCTACTGCTGCTGGCCACCCCTATCTGACAGTAAGAAGCCTTACGAAGGAACTGTTAAGTAGTAAGCTACTGAGAAACCATCCTTGGGTCCATACTTTCTATATACTAACCAAGATAAGTCCACAGCCTGCCCCAGGCTATCTTGTTCAAAGAGCAAAGACCCAAACGGACATTTTGGCCCTCAGTTACAGGATTGTGACTATAATGATTGCTAAAGGTTATATGAAGTTTAAGAAGGATACAAAACCTTTGAATTATTTTGAAAACTTGGATACTTATCTCTGATTTTGGACATTAAGGGTTATCAGAAATCAGGAAAGATTAGGGTGCATCTTAGTTTGAAATTAATTCTCTCATCAAGAACAGGAACATAAAAAGTAAGAACAGTATCCATTTAGAATGCATGGTACTTTTTCAGTCTGCATTGATTGCTGCAGGCAAATAATTTGAACAAATTGTCAACATCAGTTTTGCAAACCTTTACATTTATATTTTAAAAATCAGATGATACACATGCTCTGTGGAAACCAGGGCCTATTGAAAGTTGCTGTGATCTTTTTAACTGGAAAATTCTGATGGATAGAAAAAAACTTTTAAGTGTTTCCTAGGAGCAGGATAAAATTTCAGATCAAGTCAGACTGATTTTGGGGCTGCTATGTATCTAGATTCTTATTTGGTATAGAGAAAAAGCATTTGAAGAATATGGACTGGCAAATGAGTTTCACAAATACCATGTAAGTTTTCAAATGATTCACTAATCTAGTTCTATTTTCAAAAGCTCTTTTATTAGATCTATTCCATTTGAATAGATAATCAAAGAATCACTCTAATACAGAATGGAACCCTCCTCTTATATAAATATAATTAGTGCCCTAGATATTGAGCTATTCTGAGAAAAAATTATTGGACGGGTTTTTCACAGAAGACTTCTGAAATACTGGTTCCTTCCTAGTGGACAACAGAAAAGTGTCTAAAATCTAGTCACAGAAAGAGAAAACATCTCCTGCTCAGCTCTACTAAAAGATAATACAGTTGTTGCCTATAGTTTCTTAAAGTGAACTGGTCAACTATTGGATTGAGAGTATTATCACAGTTCCATAATCTGCATAAATTTACAGGTGTCAAATATTTCACCAATAATTCTGTAGCTCGCAATTAAATTACTATCCTCTGCTCAAAAGATGAGAAGAGGCCAATAACTCATTCAGAATTCCTTTGCCTGCCAACTCACTAATGATTTGCAGAGTGTACACATTTTTAATTTAAGCAATATATTTCAATGTCAAAACAATTCCAGTGTCACTCAGACAGGTATTGTCTTACTTGTGAGTATGTTAAGATAGAAATTAAAAGAGTTATAGCATTCAGAAATTTGTGATTCATTCTTCTATTTACTGATTATCACTGTAGATTAACGGCTGGCTTGAAATATAACAAGTATCATTCATGAACATGTGAACAAAATATTGAAGCATTTTCTTATTGCATTTTTCAATGCTTTCACTCTGAAACTACAAGATGAATGTAGGATAATATACAGTGGTTTAAGGTTACCACTTGTCTCGATTTACTTGTGATTGTAATGACATTTAGAGAAAACAAACATTTTATAGAACAGTTCACAAACTACTGATAAAAACTATAAATTGTAACTTCACAGGATTTTGATAGGATAGAATAAAATAGACTAGAATAGAATAGAATAGTTAAGTTGGAAGGGACCTACAACAATCATGTAGTCCAACTGCCTGACCACATCAGATATGACCAAAAGTTCAAACATATTATTCAGGGCGTTACCCTAATGCCTCTTAGACACTGACAGGCATGGGGCATCGTCTACCACTCTAGGAAGCCTGGTCCAGTCTTTGACCAACCTTTTTATAAATAAATGCTTTCTAATGTCCAGTCTAAATCTCCCCCAACACAGCTTCAAACCATTCACATGCATCTGTCACTGGATACCAGAGAGAAGAGATCAGCACCTCCCTCCTGACTTCCCCTCCTCAGGAAGCTGTAGGGAGCAATGATTCAAATCTGGTGACCAATCAGACTCACAAGCAAGATACAGCAGATAGGATCTAAGACACTATCAGTAACTGTAGTAGTTCTAATATATAACATCATATATGTCATTAGATATAGGCCAGAGCAAGGCAAAATGTCTCCTTCCTTTCTCTTAGATTTGGCATGAAGGATGGGGATGGAGGAATTTTTTTTTTTCTCTGTTTGGTATGCTGCTTTTCCTGAAGATATTTTATAATATTATTTAGAAAAGCAAAATGTGAATATGAAAGAACATATGTATAAATAAAGTATTTCACTGCCAAAAGACGAAAGTGCACATCATCATTTGCTCAGCCTTGTCTTCTGTTCAGCTATCTAAGGCACACTGGAGTTAATTAGACTGTTTTCATGAGTGAGTTGAGAAAGGTGGCTCACAGAGGGTATCGGTTTAGAAATGTTATTAAGTTTGGATTCGTGCTGGCTTTCTTGGTTATGATGTACCTTTGTAAAGCTTTGGTTTCTGACAAAATTGGAATTGCAGCCACAGTAATTTCAGGAACAGATTTCCAAGTGCAAAACAGTCTTGCCCTTCTCTGCTCACAGCTGTGTGTTTGCTGGCTCTAGTATTGTATAGCTGTGAAGTGAACAGAGATGCAGAAAAAAAAAAACAAAAAAAAGGCCAGCAGCACAGAGTTTGAGCAACTGATTGGCAAACAAGAGTTTCTGTGGAAAATCTGGAAATCCCTGGGTAATATTCATTAAAAATAGCTAATATCTCTTAAAAATGAAGTTGTCAGCAGAGGACAAAAATGGGTCAAAAAGGCCTCACCGCAAGTAAAGATTTATGGAGGAACTGACAAGACCTTATCTCCCTGACAGGCTGCTGGTATTTCTCACACACCTAGCATGACACCTCTGATTCCTCAGGGAATGTGTAGGGCTCTGCTGAGTACATATGCTGACCATATACTGACCACAGGCACTGAGCGGTGTTAGTAGTGCCTCCGGGTGTGGGAGACAGCAGCTGGCCAGAGGAAATGAGGGGACAGGTCTGATCTCAAGACTCTGGTGGCAAACCCAGTGGCCCTGTACTTGCTGAGTCTGTGTCAGAAAGGACAGGTATCCCATAGCAGTCTGAAGCACTGTAACACGGTGATCCGTTACCTGAGGTGATGCCTCCTGTCCTATGACTTCAGCCCCTGTTCATATGAGGGCTACTATGGCTGCTCGGATTGCTTTTGTACTTCTGCCATCCTTTTCTGCAAATGAGCCTGTCTCTGCTTGCTGACTCCCAAAGGAAATACCAGTCATGACTGAAACATTCAGATGGCTATGGAGAACACATTCACTAAAATCTAAAACAGAAAAGAAAAGGGAAAAATAGAATTGAAAAGCCAGCCAATACACTAATATATAACTGAACTAGAATGAACAAGACAGATGCATGCTGACACTCCTCTGTGGCTCAACCTGACTATTTGCCTACTGTTCTGACATAGCAGATAGTCACAGTCAGAGCAGAGCTGGCTAGATCTGAAACAACTATGGCCAGGAAGCCATACAACTATATTACCTGAAGCTCATGTATCTTGCCTTTCTACAAGGCTGATTAGCTTTGGCTCAGCATTTGATGCTCAACTTAACCCAGACAGTGAGACCTCAGGGCATGCATAGTAACAAAATTTCAAATGTTCAGACTATTTTTCGTGTAAATGCTTATGCATCCTGAGTACTACTTACCATTTTTGGAAGGTTTTTCTTGATTTCTCTGTTGGACATATGCACCTAAATAGCACCTAATTTGTACTTTTATTGCTCAGTGTTGCTTGGCTCTTATCTATAGCAATTTTATAGCCCTTAACTATGCTGTGTGTCATCTGGAACATAAGAACATAGTTCTGGGGTTATAAAATATGTATATAGCACATAATGCAGCCCATTACGTACTTTTTGACCTTGCTTTGGACAAGCTAATCTGGAGCTTGAATCACTGTAACTGAGTCAGTAACAGCCATTAGGGTGCTCTGCTGGTACACCGGTTTTCTCCTAAGTGTTTCCCAGATTCAAAACCTACAGTGTTAACTTCTCTCTGTGATTTTGGATCCAACTAATAAGATGGCTATGGTTCAGCCTCTGTGGCATCTTAAAACAACCAGAGTTGATATGAGAAAATCAAATTAATCCATTTGTATTAGGTTCAAATATTTAGATTAGATATGAGTTTTTTCTGAACTGCTGATGTCACACAAACATTAATGATTGCAATTGCAATATGCTGTGAAAAACATTTCCTAAAGCATATGATCAGAAAATGGCAGTTGCTTAGTGTATCAACTATGAAAAATAAGTTAAACTTCATTCTATTAAAACTGGGACCGTACAACGTCCCAGTTTGTGTACCATTTGCCAAAGGTACACAAACTCTTGGTTTAGTAAAAATGTGAGTGAATCATCAGTGAGACATTTTTATTTCGTTAATAGTTTCTGTCCATAGTAGCTTTTCAGAAAATAAATCATCTTGCTTAGTTCAAAATTTGTTCGATCCTTCCTATTTCTGCAATACACTGCAGAAATAAAGAGTTTTTTAATTACATTTTTGAGGTTGAATTATCATGGGTAAACATCTTTATATGGTTTGAGGTTCAATGCAGATCCAAATTCCTAGATGTTTTTTTTTTTCCCTGATATAGCTCAGTTGCAGCTGATGGCTCCTAAAAGCAACAATTTATAACAAATTTCCTCTTAAAAATTGCACCATTTCTCAACTAAAATGAACTGTTATGAAATTTTTCATCTATTGTCAAAAAAAGGGGAGGAGGTTGCAAGTTCTTCATTCTTCTGCTTCAAACTTGAACCTCAGTATTTCACAGAAGCCGAATATGGATTAAAATATCCTCTCATCATCTAGAAAATACAGAAAAGCTTTATGAACTTGCCAAGAAGTTGATGTTGCCAAACACTGTTTGAATTTGACAGAATGCATACTACATTATAAACTGCTGTTTGGATTATTGTGCCTATCAGCTGTGAAGACAGAGTTGTGGAAGAGAAGACAGAAGACTTTGAGACACAATGTAGCCCAAAATGAGTTTGGACTCACTATACGCCTGTAAGTCCTCTCACATCTTTATGTCTCATCTTTAAAAAGTATAATATCAAAAAGTATACTACCTCTTTAGTAATGTGCTTTACAGCTCAATTCTCCATGTTAGAAAAATTTCCTAATGTTGTGGTTTAACCCCAGTAGGCAGCTGAGCCCCAACAGCCACTTACTCACTCTACCACAATGGGATGGGAGAGAGAATTGGAAAGGTAGAAGTGAGAAAAATAAAGACAGTTCAACAGGTAAAGCAAAAGCCGCATCCACAAGCAAATCAAAATAAGAAATTCATTCACTAATTGCCACGTGCAGGCAGATCGTTAGCCATTTCCAGGGAAGCAGGATTCTATCATACATAACAGTGGCTTGGGAAGACAAATACCACAACTCCAAAGGTCCTCCTTTTCTTCTTCTTCTTCCTTCTTTTATTGCTGAGTATGACATCACATTGTACGGAATATCCCTTTGGTCAGTTGCAGTCAGCTGTTCTGTCTGTGCCATCTCCCAGCTTCTTGCAATCTATCAACCTACTCATTGGCAGGACAGTGTGAGAAACAGAAAAGCCCTTGACACTGTGCAAGTACAGTTCAGCAATAACTAAAACCTAGGTGTGTTATCAACACTGTTGGCCACAAGTCCAGAAGAGCACAATACAAGATACTACAAGGAAAATTAATTCTATTCTATCCAAAAACAGTACACCTAATAAAAAACCTTACCTACATTTAACACATTATTTCTTGTCTTGTCTTATCCACAGTGGATAAATTAAAAAAAAAAAACAAAACTTTCTATTGTTTCCTCTTTTACATAACTGGAAATTATTTTCATGTTGGTCTTCTTTTTTTTTTCTGGATTAAATAAAGCTGGTATCAACTTTTCCTTCAGAGATGAAACTTCTTAGATATCTGGTCCTTTCACACTTTCTAAAATTGAAGGAAGAACTTCTACTCTTTCACTCTCTTCCTTTTCCTCCTTTCAAGCAAAATAAAATTTCTTCTGTTCCAAAAAATTTATTTCACACCTAGAGAGACTAACCAGTTAACCTTTTATTTTTTTTTTTTAATTGAAGCTTTATGGCTCAAATATTTATGAACTAGGATAGGTTATGAAAGACAGGAAGATTTTTTTTTCCAAAAAATAGAAATATTTTTATGAGACAAACAAAAGACTCAAACACAGTGTAGTTTTCCCTTCATATCTGACACTGGTTATTGATTCTCCCTGGCAAGTACCAAAAGACTCCACTCCCACAGTGTCACCTAATGGCTTAGGTAATTCACAATACAGTTAAACTCTGAATTCAGGAATGGAAAGAACAAGCTTTGCCAGTTAGTCGAACCAATTCCCAGTTATATCTTTTCTCCACTCATGCATTATACTTTTAAGAAGTAAGTCTTATTATTCATTCAAAACTGCACTATTTCCAGTGATTTACTTCAATTTTTTATTTCTTCCAGAAAATTAATTTGAGTTTCTGCTTCAAAATAGATTAATGTTTGTAAGGTAAGCTAAGATACATATACACATATATTTTACAAAAACACCTAATATAGCTGTATCCATTTTCATACAGCTATGTGGTTTGGGGATTTTTTATAATTATTATTTTCTTGAAGTAAGGAAACAGGAATGTTCCAGTATTAAAAATATATATATATATATATATATGTTCTCATAGATGAATGATTTGGTTGTTTTTTTTTTTAAAAAAAAAGACAGAATAAAACTTTTTAAAAGCATGTAATAAAAAATTCCTAATGTTTTCTAAGACAATAAAAATATCTTACACACTATACCTGTTTTTTCAGATGTCATTGTAGACAAGTGCATAGACACATGCAATTACAGCCCTTTATTGGATTTCCTCTGTAATCCTACTATATAATCCTACAAATAGTCCTTAGTATTTGTCCCTACTAAGGGAAAAAAATATGAATTTAACCCTTAAATTGAAGCAGACAGATCTCTACCAGCAGTGGCTACTCTGCCATTCACTTATACATAGTTCAGATTGAGTATAGACCCTTGAGCAGTAGAAGAGGTCCTAATAGATGACAAACTTATTGGGGAAATTATTTCTCCTCCAATTTACTACATGACCTTAAGGAAATTACTCACAGGTTTCATATCTCAGTTTCTACAACAGCAAATTTAGGATAATTGTATATATGTGCTTGAAGAAAGTAAACACATATTTCAATTGTTATGTTCATGGAGGAGGGAGAGAGGGCAAAAATCTAGACAGGCAAAGGCACTAAACAGATACAGTACATCTAAGCACTAACCTGAAGCTTGCAATAAGTTACTTTACTGTTAGTATTGGTCTCAATAATATAACTTGACCAAAATTTAGACTGAATTCTTTACATATAAATCACCATGAAATATAAAATATTAATACTGAAGAAACACCACCCTCTGCTTGACCTCAACTGCAGTTGAACCATGGATGGAAACTATGCAAATTACTTAAAAAAAGAAAGAGAGAAGGAAATGGGCAGTTTGGGTGGTAGCTGTAATGAATAGCAACGATCTCAGAGAACTTGAAAGTACTTACAGTACTGCAAAAGTGAGATTTCATTAGCCAGCAGTTCCTTAGACACAGTATATGCAAACTTGAAGTTCTGGAGCAGATTATATTTATAACATTGAAAAGTTTGATGAGATCAATAAATAAGAGCATTTGTTCACTACAGTCTAGAAATGTAGCAGTAGACTTTGCAGCTGTCTTGCAGGGGTATCATTACATTTCTTTGTGGAAGAGATGAGGAAGACTAGGAGTGGGAAAAAAAAAACAAACAACCAAAACACTAAATGCTAAAAATATTTATAAATACTTTACATTACACTGGTAGTAATTGGAGGAAAATAAAATGTGTATGTAATGTGTAATACAAGATATCTATAATAAAATGTATCTAAGTACCCTTTCTAAAAGACTTATTTTTAATATTAACGTTATTAATGTCAGGCAGCCAATTTTAGCTGGTTCAACAATAGTATTGTTACAGAAATTCTGTGAGAATTACATTACTGGAGGTCAAAAAGTATCTAAATATGTGATAGACAGGTGGACATTTTTAACACAAAATTATAATTTTTTTTTCTCCCCTTTCAAATGAGTAATAAAATAAGTATATTAGATTTAAAGGTCACATCGTTATCTACTAAGCAAATATACTATAATTCATATTGTTCTTGTGACTTTCAGAAATCGATTTATGAATTATTCATAGACTGTTTATCAAGATGTATAAGAGATATGGTTAAACAGCTCCTGTAATAAAATGTAAATTTGAAATAAATCTGTTAAACTGCCTAGACTTTGGAATGCCAGATTTCTGGAAGTATCTGAGATTCCAAATTTTCATAAAAGCTTTGGCATTGAATTAAATTTTTATTGATCCAAATATTTATTCTGGTATAATTGTTTTAATTTAGGAATACATAACATGAAATAAACTTCAGAATGAAATTTATTTTACATGTTACCAAATGTTGTGGTTTTGTTTAGTGAGGGGGGGCCTAAGGGGCTGATAGGGGCTGAACTACGACACCAAGGAATATATTTTACAACGTAAAATAAACCAACAAAATTATAATCTTCCATGGAAAGATATGGTCTCATGAACTGTGTTCCATAGAATTTTTTTTAAACTAAATTTTATTCCCCTGTAACTGCAATGCAGTAGAGAATAAATTATATACTTAAACCCATGTCTATTAATCTGTTAGTTGGCTTTGGAAAATAAAATATCCAGCTACTCAAATAAAAAGAAACAGACAACATTCTTGACAGCTGAAACTTTTCAAGGAAGGACTAGAAAATAAGCAATTAAACTGTACATAAAAAAAAAAACAAGCAAAATCTAGTGTTCAGTAATCAGTATTTTCTTTAAGCCAGGGAAATTCTGTTATATATTCAGATAAGCAAATGAACATGAAGTCTTGTCAAACTACACAGAAAATGAGGCAATGAAAAAAGTAAGTTAAGAAATAACTCCTTCCAAATAACATTTATCTCATTTTCTTTTTAGTTTTTACAAAGAAAGATACTTAATTCAGTGCTTCTGCTAGAGCAGTTAACTATTTGAACATATAATAAACAGAATACATAGCCAGCATATCATATGTATGAAGGAAGAAATGTGTTTTCATATGAAAGCAAATATCATAGAAGCATAGAATCATTACAATAGGAAAAGACCTCTAAAAGCATCAAGTCCAACCATCAGTCCAACACCAC
This sequence comes from Chlamydotis macqueenii, assembly GCF_036417535.1. NCBI lineage: Eukaryota > Metazoa > Chordata > Aves > Otidiformes > Otididae > Chlamydotis > Chlamydotis macqueenii. Next base: position 30,147,761 of record NC_141558.1, read on the forward strand.
TCTGCCTACCAAACCATGTCCCAAAGTGCCACGTCTATACGGTTTTTGAACACCTGCAGGGATGGTGACTCCACCACTTCCCTGGGCAGCCTTTTCCAATGCTTGACCACTCTTTCAGTAAATACATTTTTCCTGACATCCAATCTAGACCTCCCCTGTTGCAACTTGAGGCCATTTCTTCTCATCCCATCGCTACTTTCTTGGGAGAAGAGACCAACACTCAGCTTCCTACAACCTCCTTTTATGTAGTTGTAGAGAGTGATAAGGTCTCCCCTTAGCCTCCTTTTCTCCAGACTAAACAATCCCAGTCCCATCAGCTGCTCCTAAGACTTGAACTCTAGACCCTTCACAAGCTTCATTGCCCTTCTTTGGATGCACTCCAGCACCTTGCTGTCCTTCTTGTACTGAGGGGCACAAAATAGAGCACAGTATTCGAGGTGTGGTCTCACCAGTGGTGAGTACAGAGGCACAATCACTTCTCTACTCTTGCTGGCCACACTACTCCTGATGCAAGCCAGGATAGTGTTGGCCTTCTCAGCAACCTGGGCATGCTGCTGGCCCATGTTCAGCCAGCTGTCAACCATATATATGTAATCCACAAATACATAATAATTAATTGTTAGAAATTACTATAATTATATTTAAGGTTTTGAGAACGGGTGTCTCAAAACCAGAAGTATTAAGAGAAGAAGGTAAAATGGGGTACAACTCAGTTAAAAAACCTTGTTCTCATTTTAACATTTAAAGGCATTGTGATTTGCACTATTTTAAATGAAGTTCCTCAGAAGAAGTTCTACACATCTGCAAGGATGTTATGGTATTCACTGTTTTTCAAAATGTGATACATCATTATTTACCTTGTGTTTTCAGTGAGTGTTTGTTATTAAAAATCTGACTTCCTTCCTAAAGGTACCATGTAGTACGTACTGTATTGCTCAGCTGTTAAAAAAAAAAAAAAAGAAAAAAAAAAAAGAACTAAGATTTTTACAAGTAAGTTTTGCAAACTTTGAAATAATAAAGTTAACATATGAGCTGTTCCTCACTCAAACCAAACTCTAAATTCATAGTGCTAGGGCACTGATAATGCCCTGTTCCAAATTTATTAACCTAGAGTAATGGAAAGATTACAGGGTGCACCATTACAGACCCTTCTCATCCTGGCCCGATTCTTGTCATTAAAGGAATCAGGAGAGGAACAGATGCTGTCTGGTAACCATGAGGAATTAAAACACAACTGTCTGGAACATGACAGTAAAGTAGGACATTATATACTTGAACATAAGGGCTCCCTGGGAATGTAGACTTGTAAGAATGCAGGTCTAATAAGAGATATTACTACTGAGCAACTTTGACTACATCTGTGATATCACAGAGTAATTTTTGCTTTGGTTTGGGTTTTAGTATGTGGAAGATACTCTTAGATTTCTTTCTAATCTTACTGGGTATAGTTCTGTGTTGTGGATGGCACAGATCTGAAATCAAGAAGGAAGTTAGTGATCAACTTAGAAATTCAACAAATAACACAGACATGAAAACTTTCATAAGTTCTAACCTATGAGAAAGTTGAAGTATTATATACAGATTTGATATCTGGATGGTGACTGTTATAAAAATAAAAATCTTGGCTATAGTCTCATCTTGACAAGAGCTTCAGAACATTTTTAATAGATCTCAACTTGATGAATGGATAGACAAATGAATCCAAATGAAAATTTCTCCCTCATAAAATGAAGCCCTGAGCATTTGGGTATGACTGAAGCCAACAGAAGAATCATATGAGATAATTTCCATCAACTGCTTATTATCATCATGATTGATAGTCAGCTAAAATTGGAGATAACTGCAGAGTAATCACTTAATTGAAAATAATCTTCAGAGAACTTCAAGTAAGTCTAGATTTAGGAACATAGTTCCATGATTTAAAGCAGAATGGTTTTACTGGAACCTAAATTTTAATATTCCTCTGAGTAGGCTACAAAAAGAACAGCCATGGAGAAAAAGAGAATGCATTTCAGTATATCAAGGTGAAACCTAAACTAGAAAATTCAAACAGTTATAGTGTTAGAGTTTAAGAACCTTTGGGAACGATCTCAGCATAAATTTCAGGGACCACTAGCTATATTCTTTCTAGGACTAACTAATATACATTCAAGTATTCAGCAGTATAGTATCAAAACTTAGGAAAAAAAAAGTTGATGGGTTTGTGTGTTTTGCTAGGAAACCCAAAAAGATAAAAATAGTCCATTATACACATGAAAACTGTTACACCAGTAACAAACCAATTTTTCTGACAATATTAGAGTTGGTTAGATATTTTTCAAGAAAATTCTTTAATGTCAGAAAAACACAGATTTCAATGAATGAAAAAATGAAGTGGAAGTGAAAAATGTTCATTTTAGTGGTTTCAATTTTCCATTCAACTGCTATGATATTAGAAGTAGCCTTCATAAGCTTGAAATATTTAACTTCTTTATACCTCTCAATTGGCTTTCATTCCCTTATCATATAGAATATAAGTTATTTTTGTTTACTTTTATGGTCCCTCTTCTTAACTGTAATCTGTCACAAAGTGATGAAAGGTCAACTCCTACATCTGTACGGCTCATGATATCAACATTTATCACCCACTTGTTAAATTTATAAACAAACTCCTCTGCACTTTCTCTCACTATAAGCTCCTATAACCACCCACAAAGCTCCCTCATTGTTGTCATAGAGAAAAAAAATTCAAGTAGTTCAAATCAAATCAGGATCAGAGAGGTTTATAGATTTACAAATGACACGTAATTAACTGGCAGTCAGTGAACTATACATTCAGAATCAACATCAGCAATATAACAAATAAACCACAATCCCAGACAGTAGGAAAATATTAATATACACATACAAATTTCCAAATACCCTTCTGTAACTGTATACCCTACTCAGACATTGTGCAGCCCTTCACAGTATGGGTTGCTGCCTTCCCACTCCTCAGTGTGTGAGTGCAGGTCCCCCATGTGCAAACCCTCCAGTGAGTGCTCCTGCTGTGCATGACCCCCTGCTGCTGTTGGCATTCTGCTAAGGCACCAGCGTGGGCAGGTCCCTACATGGTCCCTTGTGAACCTGGAGGAGATTTCCTGTCTTCTGCACTATGGTGCCTGGCTGGGTGCTGGGCCTGGCCCAGGCAGGGCTGGGGATGCCATGAGGGGATGCCTGGCAGTGTCCAACCAGGGTCACTGCTCTTCCTCTTGTTCCAAGGGATCTTCCCCAACTTCACTGTAGACTTTCGTGCTTCTTTAACACTGCTTCCTGAGCTGATGCCTTCTTTGCTGCTAAAGTTTCTCGGTAATTCCTTGGTCCCTGTCTAATTAGACAGATGAACACCATTATCTTCTTCAGAATGGCCAATTTGGGGCAAATGCACTCTTAAATCCCTTTTTGGAAGTATCTGTTATCTGTAAAAGCAATTTCTATAGTGGCAGCATATTTATGTTACTTCATATCAGACTAACTAGTCTCATTATTTTCCTGTCTCCTTCCAATGTTTATTAAAGTACGTTTTTTCTCTTGTGCTGTACATGGGGGACTCTGAATATAAGGGACACCTCACCCTTCACATGTAAAACACCTACTCCAAAAGTAATGTAATTGCCTGTAGAAAACTAATTACTACTATGTAGAATAAATATTTACTTTTTAATTTGTATTTTAATATTATATATATTAGGATGGTAATGGCATTGCATACTGTTCACCTATACAAAATATGCAGATGTATATTTTAATTAATATTGATAATGTTATGATCATACTATAGCTCATTGAAACAGTTTGTCAAAATTGAGAACCTTGGTATTCAAATAGAATATTTGGTGGTTTGGGTTTTTCCCCCAGTTACTATGTTCTTTCAGAACATTCATGCCAGAGGGAGCTTCAAATTTTGTACATCCTTTTCTAAACTGAAATGCAGACACATTTTGTGTGTCAAGATATCCCATCATATTGTTCTGGTTTTATTTAGTGAGGGGGTCTACAGTGGTAGCTTCTGTAAGAAGCTTCTAGAAGTAGTTTCTCCTTTGTCTAGTGGACTTGGCCAGACCTAGGGCAGACCTGCTACTGACCAAAGCCAAGCCAGTTGGTAGCATAATGTTCCCTAATAATGCCTCTGATAACAATGAGTGGGGGTAGAGAGGGGGAGGCACAAGCCTTGTGGGCCTTGCAGCCCTCACCCTCTGGACTCCCACCAGGCAGCCATCTGAGCTCAACTTGGCCCAGCCCAGCTGCAAGAAGTGGAGAGGAGATGAGATGTGAAGAGAACCTGAGAGGCATCTGTCTGCCTGTTGTGAAGAATTTCTTGTGAGAGGAATGGCTGCAGATGCCAAGGTCAGTGAAGAAGGAGGGGAAGGAGTAATGCTGCTCCTGGCCAAGATTCTCCTGTAGCTTGTGGTGACGATCATGGTGAAGCAGGTTGTTCCCCTGCAGCCCATGGATGTCCACAGAGGAGCAGAGATCCACCTGCAGCCTGTGGAGGACCCCACGTTGGAGCAGGAAGATGCCTAAAGGAGGCTGTTGGGATGGCTGTTAGGATGCCTAAAGGAGGGCCAGTGCTGGGGCAGCCATTCTGGAGGGACTGCACCCTGTGGAATATATGACCGACACCGGAGCAGTTTCATGAAGGAGTGTAGCCTGTGGGAGAGAGCCCATGATGGAGCAGGGGAGGAATGTGAGTAGTTCTTCCCCCAATGAGGAAGCAGCAGCATAAAGCGATGTGTGAAGAACTGACCGTAACCCCCATTCCCTCTTCCCCCCTGTGCTGCTCGGGGAGGAGGGGAAGGTGTTAGAGATATTGTTAAGCCCAGGAAGAGACAGGAGTGGAGGGAAGTTATCTTGTTCTCTGTCTCATTATCCTGCTTTGGTTTTAGTAATAAACAAATAGTTTTCCCCAGGTCGAGTCTGTTTTGCCTGTAACGGTAACTTTAGGTATCTCTCCCTGTTCTTATCAAAAACCTCGAGCCTTTTTTCTTGTATTATCTTTTCCTATTCTTTTGGAAGGTGGGGGGAGTGAGAGAGAGACTGCGTAGCCTGGTCCCAATCAGGGCTAAACTACAACACATATAGAAACTCTATTTCTCATGAATTATTATTTAAAAATTGAACATTGACATAGAATATCTTAAACAATTTAATTATCTCCTCTATTTTATCCACTTGGGTGAAAATGGATAATTTTTGTCTGAGATGAAATAATGAACAAATTATCTGGTATACTTGTTATTCATAGTTATGCACAATACTTTGCACACACACATAATAGACTTTTTAAGACTATCATCTTTAAGTGTTTAATAATATCATGACTAACAACTAACTTCAGATGAAGCAGAATTACTTAATAAGATAATTAAAAAGGAGAATCTATAATTAACTAAAGTTAAAAATTAGTTTGAGACATAAGAATGGCTACTGAAATGTACAAAATATGCTTTTGTATGACTATATCTACCAACAACGGAAGTCAATTCATATAGCAAATCAACAGGTATTGAGGAGCTGGTATCTACATTATCCATATTACAGTCTTGCTTTAAATACTCTCTGGTTTGGTCCTGTGAAATGAATAGTTGTAAGCAGCTGGTGTCCATTAAATAATCCCCCAGAATCAATCTTCCATGTTATTATAATTCAAAAAGAACTCAGTTTTTGCATTGTGGAAGCATAATGCATGGTGCATCAAGGTGTAGGTGAAGGTGATTGGGAGACTGATGTATTTCTGAACTGTGACTCTTATAAAGAGGTAAGCATTAAAAATCAGTGTCTCAAAGAGTTTCTACTATTTTGTTTTATTTTCTGAATTAAAATAACATTTTTGTTATTTGTAAAAGGGAATTACTTACTCATGACAGATTTCTGCAGCTACAGCTGTATTTTGTTAGCACAAATACTAGAATTTAGGTATAGGTCATCATGACATAGATACGGTGCTGCTGCTAACTGCATATTTTTTGAATTCCAGTCTACTTTCCTATCATCCATTAGAAATTTGTCCACTGACAAGTGGAAACATTTTAAAGGAGACAGTCAAAAGAACACAGAAATTTGGTTACATGTGTTTAAATTAGAACCCTACATATGAAGTTTTCCTGCAAGGACATTGTAATTAATCTTTGATTGTTTAGGGTTTATCTCTACATTCTACAGCAGAACAGACTGTTAGAAAACCTGATGATTATAAAGAATATCTAGTAATTTCTTATCACTAAGTGGAAAGCACATTTAGTTAAATTATATCTTTGAAGACATATTATGAAAGAATAAAGAGAGTTTAGGAAGTTTTTCTTAAGGAAACTATATAAAGTGTGTTGAAACAAAGTGCAAGAATAGAAACAATGTTTTATTTTTCTTTTATAGGTAGTAGAAATCTTAAAGGTCATTACTAGAGATGACCAGGAAATTTGAAAGAATAAAAATGCATAAAATGTAAAAAAAACCCCAAAATAAACATTATTAGCTGATATTAGTAAGACATTCCTAATGATTGTTAATGTAATGATATATGCAGATGAAAAGTATAAGAATGTTCAGAAAACTCAGATATTTAATTAATTCAAAGACATAGAATTATGTCATACATTTTTGGGACATTGATTTCAAGTATTTAGTCCCTTTGCAATGTACCTTGCACAGAGCTGGCTAACTGAGAACTGCCTTAGTGTCATGCCCCCAGCAGCAGGTGCTACAGCACCTTGGGGACGTAAAAGCTGTGTGCAGGGAGCCCTGCATAATCTGTTGCATAAACTGGCTCTGTACATTAGAAACAAAATACATATATATGGTCAAAATGGGTACAGAAATTATATATCAAATTATACTGATTATCAATGTGATAAAAAAAAAGAGGATAGAATTGTGAAAGACCTACAAGCACAGAGAAATTATTCTGATAGCAGGACTAATGACATATACATTCCTAAGGCTGTATGTGCTACATAACTTGCAGCCCCATTCTGTATAACACATCTTTGCAATACCTCCTAAGTTTAAATGTGATAAAAAGTAAACTTTTCTCATTTTCCCCAAATTTTATTAAAAAATTTATATAGCATACAAAAAAAAAAAAGTTATTCTCACTCAGCTCCTTCAACTCTAAATCCTTAGCTATGTTTTTCTAGTTTCAGGAAAGTATCTTTAAAAGGAGATCAGGATTAATTAAATAATTAAAATTTGATAGAAATTAGTCTGTTAAAATGCCAATAAAGGATTTATGTTTTAGTTACTACATTCTGAAAACCACCATTCCAGTGTCATAAGGTTCTGGAATTTTTTCACTGTGTTTTGCTTTTAAACTTATAAGTTTGCATTTATTGACTAGAATCACACTATAGTTCTGGTACAGAGTGGGAGAAGTAATTATAGGTTCTGAGACATCTTCCTTAAACTAGAAGTAATCTTCAGTGAAGGCAAGAATTTAAATTAGTTCCCTGCCCTCTTCAGTACCTACTAATATCTCTGTGGGTCCCTGACAGGTAGCTGGCTGTGCTTACTTCTTCTGTGAACCCAACTGTTCCTGCTGTCAGCCTGACACGGGATCTGACTTTTTCTGTGTCTTGCCTTAGACTGTAGCAGATAACCAATAATGGTAGTTATTTTCTGCATGCATTTTACAGGAACCGCAGGTACATGAAAGTACAAAAATCAGCCTTAGAGTAATTAAATTGATTAAATTCTAGGTGTTATATGCTTTTGATTACAATTTTACAATGAAAGATCGAACTTTATTTTCTGAAGTGTAGTTATATACTTGATTGAGTTTTGAGTGTCTCACCTCACTAACCTCCTAACTGTAAGGTTACTTGGCTGGGGAAGGTAAATCTACAACCCACTGTTGGTGTTGCTCAACACTGTCCAAATGCTTAAGTAGGTACGGTATGCTATGCCTTAACTTTTCTTTACAGTGATGTTCTGTGCTGGAGGGCAGGATGAATAACACAGAGTGGACTGCTCTTGGCAAAGCAGCTGCACTAAACTTGGACTGTTGACACCAAGATAAGAAGATCCTTTTGTCGCTGTCCTTCCTCCTTTACTTTTCCTCTCGGATCTGCCACATGCATTGACAGATGACATTTCCTTTGAAACTTTCCTTCCTGATATATCAGATGTGTGTAGTGAGAGTATACTGTAATTTACATAGTATATAGATTTAAGTTTGCTAATTACTTAAAATTTAAGACATTATTCAATACTGTTTTGCTCATTAAAACTGTGATTAGTTTCGTGTTCAAGTAAAATAGTGTGGAAACTAAAATTCAGGTGAAAAGACAAAAGAGGAGAGGGGAGGGGAAGGGAGGGGAGGGGAGGCAGGACGAGACGAGGCGAGGCGGGGGAAGGCGAAGGGAGGCGAGGGGAGGCGAGGTGAGGAAAAATATATGGTAGTATGTGTTCTTGAATTAATATTTTTTAAATGTAAATTTGATGATAATGAAAGTTTGTGTTATTTTAATTTAGTACTATACCACTGTTAAATAGACAATGTTATAAATATTTGCTATTTGGTTTAGATTGATTTTTTTTTTTCCATGATGAATACTTTCTAAATAGTACTTAGAGTTAGCACTCTGACATGTTATTTTAATTACAGAATGCTACTCTATAGTTCACTTTATGTTAGATAATTAGTTATTATTCTTTTTTTTTCCCCCAAACCTTCAGTTTCTAAAATGATCCTAAAGGTTCTTCTTTTATAAGGACCTGTGTTCCTAATTCAATGAGGTTAATTTCTCATTTATACAGTTTTCTGTAATGAGATGAGAAGTATGTGTAAGTATGTGCTTTATTTTTCATTACCTAAATTATTGAAAGTGTAGTAATTCCAGTGTAGTGGAATATTTTTTTTAAAGTTATTTGTATTTTTAATTTTGCCAAAAAGTTTATAAAATAAAGTTTAATCTATAGAAATATGTATATTTAATTTTAAAAAGGATCAAAGGAATATATTCATACTCCTATACCACATACAAATAAGAATTTGCTTCAATTCAGAACTACATAATTTCAAAACCTAAAACGGAACCCGTCAGACAGGAAGAGAAAATACACACAAATTAAAAAAATAGGCTAGACTACCTGTGGACTAGGCTTTGACTAGAAAAATCAATACAAATTCAACCAACAAACCTTTATTGTTAATTTGATTCACATAATAACACCTTAAAAGTTCCCCAAAGTGAATCATGGACAACTAATTCCTGTAACTAATCTAGAATGAATGGATGCAAAACTGTATTCAGAAAGTGTTGTCGTAGATCACTTTCAAATTGGAAGTACATACTGAGTTTCTTTTCCCCTGGGTTCTGTCTGTACTATTCAATGCTATTCAGTACTCTTGAGAGTAAATAGGAACAGAAATTTTATATTTGTCACGTCCATATTTGGCATCACACTGGGAGAAACTGCAATTGTAGGAGGACTGAATTAGAATTCCAATCATTTTGAGAAACTGGAAAATTGGTATGAGAAAAAGGATCAGTGTTTAATGAAGACAAAGACAAAAGTCTACACTTTGATGGGAACAATTTCACAAACTACAAGAACAGTGTAAGAGTAGACTGCAATTCTCCAGAGTAGGATTTGGGGATTATGATACAAAGTAAATTATAGTGAACTACAGTTGAACTAGCCTGCTGTTCTGAAAAAGACGTTGGGTTGCACAATTATGTGATGTGTGGAAAGGTAATGTCTCTTCTCTACCTTTACACTTTAAATTATAGTGTATACTCTGTCTCTAATATGTGAATCAGAGTCGAGGTGGAAAAATGTGATTGAAAATAGTCTGAAAATATTTGGATTGTTTACTTTGAGAGGGAAAGTTACAGCCTTCTTCAAATACACAAAAATATGATTGCAAAGACCAAAGATAAAATAAACTTTTTGCATGCCCACAGTGGAATGAACTGAAAGTAATGGATATAAATTGCATTAAATTAGAGTTTAGTTATAGATGAGGAAAAACATAAGCTATTTTTAAAACCTGTAATAGATTGCCTACATGCATTGTGGACTTTACCTCACTAGAAATTTTTTTTTAAATGTTGATCTATCAAAAATCATTCAAGCAGATTAGGAACTATAGATTCAATACCTCTAAAAATCCACTAGTCATATTTTGTGAGCCCTTTGGTTTTGATAATTTATCTTGTGAATATGCTAAATATGGATCGTTCTTATTTATTACAGTACAAACTAATTTGATGCACCAAGCTACGCAGATTGAGAATTAATGTGATTGATAAAAATTATTTTTAATAATTTGAAGCTTTAAGATGCTATTAATTTTGGTTTTGAGTGAAATGGTTAAGAATCAAAATGGCTTGTTTAAATGACTATTTTTCTTAAAGTATATGGAAAGAAAAAGGAAATGCAAAGTTGCACAGCTGTGATCTGGGAGATAAAAAGACAAATTCCAAACAGAAAAACTGCATCAAGGGTCTTTAGGTAAAAAAAAAAAAATGTTTTCTAAATTAAGAAAAATGTATTTTCCAATAATTTTCTCAATAAAGAGTAAATCAATATTTTAAATAGAAGAAGAAATAAGGTTTTTTTTCAATTCAGAATCTCTGCTTATTCTGTGTGAAATTTGTTGCTATACAGGTTGTAAGGAAAATGGGAGTGTATTTTTCTCTTAAAATAGTGATATTTTCTTTCTTACAGTGATAGCAGTGCAGGGAACATCTAGCAAAAAAAAAAAAAGTGAAATATAATACGGAGTGTTCAGTAGTGAATGATAACACTATCTTTCTGCATTCTATTAAATAAAGGAAATCTAGCATCTTCCCATTTTAATACAAGCAGTAAAGGGTTACGGTTAAATGTTTTTTAAAAAGGGTATACCTTTTCAAGACATTTTTCTTCCAGGTGGAAAAATGCCACATTTGACCTCTGAGATTGTAACTTTATTTCTGTGCTTGAGAAATACTCTAAAAACTTCTACTTGTCTAGGCAAAGGAAAAATTTTACCTTTCTTTCAGATGATGTACCTGAATAATATGGTGATAAGAACCACATGAAGAACCATAATGTGAATCCTCACTTTCCCTGAGGGAGAAGCTGATCTCACACGTTACTTGTTCCAGATCAGAATTCAAAATAAGATAAAATCTTTCCCAGTTCTACTGTGTACTTAGCTTTTTCCTCTGTAGTTTATGCTGTTAAATACAACTTTTTAACTTGAACCTTTAGTTTGGGACTTGAATTATTATTTAAGATCCCACGCAGCAGAATTTTGAATAAAAGTGTTACATTAAAATTTTATCCTTTTTTTTTTGAAAATTTGTTTTTCATATAAATGGTTTAAGGAATTTAGTTCGTATTTTACATAGGTACACAATAAAATAATCTGTATTTACTAAATGTTAACTGCTGATGTTGTATTTTGAAGGTATGTAAATATATTACATTCATGGAGTCTTTCATAAGAGGTGAGTTGAAATAAATTTTATGCATTTAATCCTTTACCTGACTAGAAGAAAACAGTATATTAATATGTAAATATTCTTATTTTAATTTTCAATAATGCTTTTCAAAAAAAGAATTGGATTATTGAATATTTAGTCAAATGTACATAATAGAAAGATAGCGTATTTTCCTGTTTAGACAAAACCAAAATAAGACATTTACAGGTATACAAAATAAGTGAGTTTCTTGTCAATAGATTTAAAGTTAAACTTGTAATGTCTTTTCAGTTCCACCTTAAAAAATGTTTTAAAATATCTAAAGTTCTTATTGATTTTCTTTTTTTTTTTTTTAAATTTCACTTATAACTTCTACTGTATTTCTATTATATGTAGCTTATAATAATGTAATAAATTATTAGTAGGAAGAGTGTCAGTATCATGGGGCACAAATGGCTACATACCCTCTACAAAAATTTATGTGGGATGCTTACGGGCAATGATAAAAGCAATGCATCTATGCTTTGTGTTTTGTGATGCTCTCCTGCTACATATTACATCACATATCACATATTAGCTATTTATTATTTATAAACTAGATCTAAATATACCTTTAATATGATCGAGGACCATTTGTAAAATACTATATTGCTTAGTATTAACTAGTCTTCTGTGATTTCCAGAAATGTGGTTCTTAGTCTTCCATGTAACCTACAGCGGAATTAATTTCAGGGGCTCTGAAGCAATGCACAGCAACATTTGCTGCGGTGTTTGGCGCTACTGTGTTAGTAGTGCCAGCTGGCCAGACTCACAGTGGGGCTTTAATCCTATTGAATAAGTGTCCTATGACCCAAGGAGGCCTCCCATGCAGCTCTCAGTCATCCAGCAGCCTGTAAGTGACAATCAATACACAAATAAAAAGTAGTTAAAGTCTTTGTATTATTCTGCTAATGGAAGAGAAATTTGACTCATTAAAAATAGTGGTATTTATTGCATTGGTTTGTCTGAATTTTGTTCAAGGTCTTCCCAAAGTCCCATGAGCTATATTGGTTCATAACATGAGAAAAAGATGAAAATTCAAAAGAAAGTCAAATTATATTTATGTTAAAATTTTATTTTACCTGCTTCATCTGGAAGTAAATTGCCCACAATTAAATAAAAATATTTATTTTCTTAGTGAGACACATGCAGGAAATCAGTTCTTACTTCAGGCTTTCTTCAGGCTTTATTCTGCATTTGTTAGTCCAACATAATCAAAGTTTACACTTTCCTTTTTTTTTTAGTAATCAGCTAACAGGCCATGGAACATTGTAAACAAATATATAAGTAAGTAGGAAACAATATTTATAAATACTAGAAAGATATATTTTGTAATAAATAGATCTGCCTTTCTGAAGTCATAGACGCCTGCAAATAAAATTAACAAAAGCTTTTGCTTTATATGGTAGTTTATACATTAAGCATTGTAGGAAAATAGTTTCTCATTCATATCTGCAGAGGTAGCAGTAAAAAAGATATGCAGTATGTGAAGGCCTGACTGATACTGCAAGGAAAAAAAAAAAAAAAAAAACCACAAGCAAATAATGTATTAAATTGCCATAGTCAAAAAATGACTCTATCATTAAAGTCATTGAACTCCCAAAATTAATGTCCAATGATGATTATTAAATTCTTGGTCCTTTACATATATGGAGTGCAGAGGGAGTCCAAGAGCAGGAATCCTGTTACTTAAATTACTTCTATATTATTGTTCTAGTATATTTAAACATTATAGTGAGAAGCAGAGATCACAAAGACTTCTTGTACTCTCTTTTCTCTTTACGCTTTCCTGGAACAGTTTATCATAACTGAGTCATAAAGAGAATAGATTGTAATATTGTCTTGTAAAAATACATTGGCCTTGGTAGAACCTCTTGTGAAAGAAAATTCAGTGTAAAACACGAAAGAGGGGGCACTGAGTCAGTTTCCTACACAGAAAGAAGTGGTCATAGGATGTTTGGGTTTTTTTTTCCTACAACAGAGCAATGAAGTATTATCTTTCAATTAATTTCACTATTTTGTATTTGACTTTAAAAAACTCTATTAAAAAATTAAATTTTTTCTGCTCTCATATTCTTTTTTGCCTCCTGGGAAACCATCTATCAGATAAGGAAGTAAAAATATGAATCTTGTATTCCTAAGCCAGTTACTTATACAGATTTTGCTTCAAATGAATATAAAAACCCCTTACTTCTATGTTAGTTGTAAAGTAGGAAAAGAGAAAGAAAAGTCTTTATTCAGCACTTTAATTGTGATTAAGGACTATGCAAATCCTAATCTTCAATCAGTCATTTCAAAAATTAAACCTAATGCAAAATAACCCAAAAGCTACCCTGCAAATCTCTCATTAAAGTGCCATTTACAAATGAGATTTCCAGCCGAACTCCAATTGTGTTTAATTAAACAAGTTGTCAGATTGCGGTATTTTCAATACAGACGTTATTCAAGGGTAACATTGTGAACATATGCAATAATAATAAAAAGGAAATATATGTGTTACATTATTTTGGTTTTCATTACAGAATAAGCAAATGTGAACTACTGACTGACTGCAGTAAACAAAAGTTCGACTTATCTGTATTTGATAATTTCTTATCTGAAGAAAGAAAAAGAATACACTGAGTACTGTTGATCTTTATGTCACTAGTCATCAGTGTAAATGTCTGTCTGGGTTAGGAATCCACTGCTGCAGGAGAAGATCAGACTATATATAATGATTCTCACTGGAGAAAATCTCTGTTTTACTACAACAGTACCTATTTCACAGTTGGAATCTCTCTCTTCTCTTAAGTCTGCAGAACCATCTGAATTTATAGTATAATATTTCTTGGATTCTTATCAGAATTTTAGAGCATGTCTAGAACATCTGCCTAAATAATTCATACTTGAGAATGTCAGTTATCTAAATGACAGTATTTTGAAAGCAGGTTGATCAACTCAACTGCTGCTGAAAAAAAAGTGAAAACAAAAATAATAATTAAAAAAATCTTATTTCTTCCACAAATAAAAATGTAAGACCAATTTTGGCTTATTGTTTAAGCTCAAAAATGGAATTAATGGTCTTGGTAAAACTTTTACTTTAAGTAATTACAAGAAAAAAAAGGTTTCTCTAAGTTGGTTTCTTCCCTGATGTGATACAGCTGTTTTCATTTTCTAGAGTAAATTAATCAAAGATGAACTAGATAGTTGTAATTAGTATAGCTGTATAGTTGTAAGTTGTAAAATTTGTGAATTTACAGTGCAGAAGATTAAAAATTTTGTGTATTCTGTAAAAATACATAGTAGCATTTCTTGTTCTCTTACAAATATTCTCTACCTTTCACAGAATAACTCCTTAGAAATTGTCTCTAATTCACTGAAACAATTATCAGTTGAGTTTTCAGAGTTTTTAGCTAAGAGTCTCCATATTTTCTTGCTAATTTCCTTTCTACCTACATTTTTCTATAGGATTACACTATTTACACTACATTATATTATTTATAGCATTATATACTTCATGATCTTTCTAGTTAAAAACAAAGATCTATTAAATACTTCATGAAATACAATATATAAAATCTAGTATTTCACTCTGTAATTTATTTTTTGGGGTTCTGAAATCAGTGGTATTCAATTAAGGTTTTGTACATTCCAAGTGACAAAGTAAAATTTCTTAGCACACATTTCTCATATATAGTATAAATGTATAAAATTAAACTATCAGTGGCACTAGTAAGGCATCTTTTGCTAATAATTTGCGTATGAGGCTGTTACAAGGATGACACTTAAGAATACCATACCAAATCGTTCACATTAATACTTCCTGTATTACTTCAATCTATAGTTGTTTGTTTATTTGTTTGTTTTGTACTAATAGAAAATATTGCACAATTCTAATCAGAATAATAGTTTGATTTTGGTGAGATTGAGTAAATTTGGCTTGCGACAGCTGCATATATGTAATAACTGTTTATGTGTAATCAATTTCTGATCACTTTATGTGTATGCTAATAGACAGTATTGAGTCATATGCATATCATATAGATCAGGATAATTTTGTAGATCAATGTTTAACATAAAATTGTATAGAAAGCTGAACTATAAATTGATGGACTTGAATATTGTGATATTGACTTCATGTAGAGATGTGACAGAAAAAGTTTTCTAAATTTGCTTAGATAAAGCTTACAACAATTTATCACATTTGCCCAAAGTTATTATAATGAGTATTGAGAAGATACCAATACCGATCAGAGACTTATAAGGTTATAGCAGACAAGCTAAAGCTTAAGGACAAACATTGAACTTGTATGTCTGTGGAGTCTTTCCATTCCTCTGCAAAGTAAATCCTATTTGCTTATCTTTTCATAACTTCTGGTTTCTAACAAAAGTCAATACATTTTCTGCGTCAGCTCATGTTAGTGAGAAAGTTTGCTAGGGCTGAAGAACTGAATAGTTCAGTTCCTTTCTTAATTTGGAGCTGATAAGGTGTTTTGCTTTGAGGAAACCATATTCAGTAAATGTATATCATAGGGCTTGTGGTTGTGGTTTATTTCTTCTTCTGAGAAACATAACAACTTTGAAACTCTTCTGGTACTCAGTTTTCAAACAGGGAAGTTTGATTTGCTAATAAATTCAGAATCTGTTACATTCAAATGTCACCTGGAAGAAATGCTAATAATATATTCAAATGCAATTTTCCTATAGCTGCAACAGTACAAATTCTACAGATCTTGTTCATCTGGATGATTACTTATTCAGTGATGAGCTATACAATCAATTTGGGTTGTTTTTTTTTTTTGTAATGGCAGCATTATAAAACAAAAACTGGATTTACTTATCTGTGAGAACAAAGGGAGAGGTGGGCAAGAGGAAATGTAAAATACAGATAGCACTTATTTTTGTTTAATTAAAAGAAACAGAAGATTGTTTCCAATTATGTGCTTGTATCCAAACATTCCCTGTCTGAATCTAGCTAGTTATTAAAGTATGGTGACAAAAACTAATACTACAAAAATATCAGCCTAAACTGATATAGAATTTCCTTTTGTCCATGGTCCTGAGATGAAATATCTGAAAATTTTGCCATTTAAACTTGTCACTCCAGTTCTGAGTTCCTCTTTAAGTACAAATCTATGAATTCTCTTTTCCTTCTGTCACTTTTTCCATTCCATACATCTTCTATGTTTTCTTCTCTCTCCCTTTTTCTCCCTCTTGGGATGTACAGTCTTTGACACACCTGTTACCTGTGTAAATTTCTACTTAAATGGAAAAGCAATCAAATAAGCATTATTGGTTGGTGCCAAACACAAATAAGAAGTTCCTAACATTTCTCAGAAGAGAATGAATGAACTGTGTAATCACAGGAAGCTACAAATAAACAACAAAAAAACCCAAACTTGTCAAACTTTTGAAATATAGTAAACTCTGAAATACACTGATCTCATTATATAATTTATAAATAGTTTATGAACAGTAAATAAGGATGTTTTTAAATTGTATACTTTGTCCAGTAACTTATGCAAAATAATATCCATAACAATAAATTAGCTTAATACAATATCTCTTTTTAATATGATATTTTTTGTAGCATGAAATCCTGCAATTTCTCATTGGGGAGAAAATAAGTGCTTACAATGCTGCTGTGTCCTTTGCTGTCAATGGTTAAATTTATTATGAGGCTTCTCATTTTATCAAGCATGTGCTTTGTATGTTTTTCCCTAAATAAAATAAATTGTCCATAGCACCATAATCCTGAGACCCAACAGCAAAACACTGATATTACTAGCCAAGTGAAAAGAAATGTTGTTTTTTTTTTTTGCTTCATAGAAGTAATGTTTCATATTTTCATCAAATTTCCAAACTAAATGGTGAATAATTTCATCAAATACACCTACTAGATGGAAGTCTTTTTTTCAGGGAAGGTCTCCTTTGTGTTGAAGTATGTATGTGTATATGCAGTATGAAATATGTATCTTTTATTGAAGATTTTTAACCTCTTATTCTAGTGTCTAATGCATTGCCTGAATTTCTAAGCTTGAAAGCAAGAGAACTAGAGTGGAGTGCTGAGCTTTCTGAAGGAAGGGAATCTATACTGTCACATGAGGTATGTGGAAAAGCATAACAGCTTGTAAAAGCACACAGCATTTCATGAATAAAAGATAAAGCCAATTCAGAAAGATGTTTGTCCTTTAGATTACAACTTTTGAGCTGCTGTGTATGACATAGTTTTTCTTAACTTTTAACATTGTGATGCAAATTTCCCCCTACAATACCTTTTTGTTTCGTTTTATTGTAATATCTCATATTTTCATTGATTCCCAATGATTAATTCAAGAAATTGCTAAAACATATTAATGAAACACAGCAGTAGAGATAGAAGTTTCTGAAATTTAAGAACAGAAAGACCACAGTGCACATAGGTATTTAGGTGTTGTTTGCCCCAGTAATTGTGACATTCAAGTATATGTCTACTTCACTTATTTTGTAAGGATGGATGCCCACCAGAGACTATTTTCTTAGACATAAAATCCATGTGCTGCTACACACACTTAAACCTTTAAGAAATTATGAAAAGAAGATAAGACTTTTTTTTTTCATATCATTAGAAAGAAACACTATCATTTAAGATAATGATTGAACTGCTAAAATGAGATTAAGATCCTAACTTTAATGTGTATTCTTGCACAAAATCTCACTGGGCTCATCAAACCTGACAGCTTTAGTAGGCTTCATTAAGCATTAGTTAAATTAGCCATAACTTAACGTTATTGGCTAATTGCTTTGTGAATCTGAGGTAACTCCAGAGTATACTAAAACTCCATATCAATAAAATAAACCTGTACTTCTCAGTATATCACAATATTTAAATCTTGATTGATGGTTGTTCCTCAGAAGCTGGAGTGGACTTTATTTAATTCCTAAATAGGAAGAACTGAACAGTAAAGCAAAGATTTTATTGTCTAGTGCAAATATAGTTTTCAATAGGTTGAAAATACTGGTGAAGAAGACCAGCTGAAATTTACAGAAGTGGCCACTGGATATTATTCCAATACAGAAAAAAACCCAACACAAATACTAATAATAACAACATCTTACATCATCTGTTGACTAGAATATTGTGGCCTTCCAACCTAAAACAGTATGACATGAACTCCAGGTTGACATTTCAAGCAATAAAATGTGCTAGTTCTTTCTGAAAAATGTGTTGTAGCTTGTCCAGAAGTTAAGAACTTGAGGAAGAAATTACTGAAAGAGTAGTCTAACCTCTTATGCAGGCAGACAGGTAAAAGGCTTAAAGCTACCTAATAAACTTGCTACAAAAACAAAGCAAAGCAAGAATGATTCCCTTCCATCAGGAAGAGCAGAGCATCTATTCCTGTTCTTGTCTTTAGGAATTATTGGGGTAAAATTTTGAAGATAATCACACCTACATGTGAATAGATGTAGACTGAGTCCAGTAATGCACCTTGGTGCCAAAAATGCCTTGATAATAAAATTCAGGCCTCTTAGAAGGTTTGGAGGTCATCATAGAATCATAGGATGAGTTAATCTGAAGGGACTTTTAAAGATCAACTATTCCAATCCCCCGGCTTTGGTCAGGGACATCTTTCACTAGATCAGATCTTCACTATCCAACCTGACCCTGAACACTTCCCAGGATCGGGCATTCACGACTTCTCTAGGGAACTTGTTCCAATGTCTTACCACCCTCAAGAATGTCTTCCTTATATCTAATTGTCCTGGTTTTGCCAGGTACGGAGTTAATTTTCCTCTCAGTAGCCAGTGTGTTTTGGATTTCATATGTGAAGAATGTTGATAAACACACTGGTAATATGCGTTGTTGTTAATGAGACCAAGGACATTGTCCTGCTTTCCAAGTCTCGCTAACGTGCAGATGCAGGAAGCTGGATGGAAGACAGACAGAATAATTGACTCAAACTGGCCAAAGAGAGTATTCCATGCCATAAACGTCATGCTCAGTAGGTAAGTGGGAGAGAGCATCCTTTGTATCCATTTTTCCTCTTCTTCCACCTCTCTCTTGCTCGCTGGCATCATTCCTTCTACCTTGCTGGCTCGCTTTCGCTCCTTTGCTTGCTGCTCGGTTTCGTTTCCGTGATCGCCGCTCGGGACAGGCTGTATTGGTCACTCAGACATCAGGTGGTGAGAAATAGTACATTGTTCATTTTGTATATATTAATATCTTTATATTTTGTTATTATTGTAGTTTTCCTTTGGTATTCTAGTAAACTGTCTTCATCTCAATACACAAGTTTTACTTTCCTCCCAATTCTCTCTCCCATCCTGTTGGGGAGGGGGAGCGAGAAACTGTGTGGTGACCCAGGCTAAACCACAACACTAATCTATACTTATCACCTTTTAGTTTAAAATAATTATTCCTTGTGCTATCACTACAGATACTGATAAAAAATACCTCTTTGTCTTTCTTATAAGCTTCCTTTAAGTACTGAAAGGCTGCAGTAAGGTCTTCTCCAGGCTGAACAATCCCAACTCTCTCAGTCCTCCTTCCTATAAGAGGTGTTCCAGCCCTCTGATGATCTTCTTGGCCCTCTTCTGGATGCATTCTAACAGATTCATGTATTTCTTGTACTAGGGACCCCACAGCATAAGACTGGTTTTCTGGGCTGCAAGTGACACTGCCAGCTCATGTCTAATTTTTCACCCATCAGTATCTCCAAGTCCTTCTCTGTAGAGCTGCTCTCAATCTATTCACCATCCAGTCTGTAATGAAGAAATATGAAGTACCTGATTGCTTTCTCCATGCCTCTGGCATTTATGGAGCTCTGTGCTTCTGAACAGTAACAGTTCCAGTCCAGGAACATAAGGTTCAAATCTATAGCTTGA
The DNA here is from genome assembly GCF_036417535.1 of Chlamydotis macqueenii. NCBI lineage: Eukaryota > Metazoa > Chordata > Aves > Otidiformes > Otididae > Chlamydotis > Chlamydotis macqueenii. The sequence continues at coordinate 30,168,070 of NC_141558.1, forward strand.
AACCTAGTACTCTGAGAATAATTTATTAATTACTGAGTTACAGAAATACCCTCGCACTTCTCTGTTGCAATTGGGTCATGATGCAGCAGATAATTAAAGCTTGATGGGCTGTACCTGAAAATAAAAGCAGAACCCTGGCTCTGTCTCTTAGCAGTGAGCAATGTGCAATTGAGGAGTGAAAAATCTTTTATTACAGTCCTTAGTCCTAGAGTACTAATGCACGGTATGATCATTTTTATCAGGAAGTGGCTGCAACTGGGGCCAGGGAAATGCTACTGCTTGCTGCTCTTCTATTAAGGAACAGGCACCCTAGCTTCTACAGCTACAGCACTGCAAGCACCACAGTGCTGCAAGCACTGCTGAAGGAAAAAGCTAAGGAAAGAATGGCACAAGAAAGGTGTGCTTCCTGTATCTTCTGGTAAATCAGAATTTGGCCTTAGATGTCCTCTAGTACCTGAATTCCTCCACTCTTCAAACAAAGCTGACAATATTGTGTGGATGATATTCAAGTGATAGGGGATTTTCGTTCTTTTGGAGTTGTCTGAATTCTCAGCCTCATCAACACATCTGGATAGCAGAGGGATTCCAGACAGTTAAACAACTCCTGTCAGTGGGAGTAAGTACTTACTACAATTATTAGTAAACTACTAAAAAGGTCTGAAGACTGTTCATTAAGAGAACAATCTAAAAAAAATCCTAGATTGTTCAGCCCAAGAAAAAAAAAAAAAAAGGATTAGAGGAATATGATGACTGTCCCTAAATCACTAAGGAGACAAATACTGAAGAAGAAAAGCTATTTAAGCTGATGGACAAATGATGTCACAAGGGAAATATTTATAAAATAAAAATGAATTAATTCAGTCTGGAAATTAAACTTATTAGGATAAGAACTTTTATTAGGGTATGAATGACCCGGGAACAATCTCCTACAGGAGTAGTGTTTCTATCCAATAGATTTGCCACAGCTAGGGACAAGTCTACATGACCTCAAAGACCACTTTAAATTTTATGTTCGTATGAAAGACATCACAATTTCTTTGATGTTTTGCTACTGCATCTATTGTTTTCCAGCTTTTCTACCAGCACAGTGCAATTTTAGTACATCCCACTGTGAAGCTGAAAAGTCAACTTTAGCGATTTTCTTCTGTTTCTTTGAAACAATTCTCTATAGTACTATGATTTTGTTACATATTACTGTACCAGTAATATTTACAGATTTTTAATATTGTTTAAAAATAAATTAATATTTGTATTTAATTGATTTATTGAAATGGATGATTTCTCGTGGAGATTTGGTAAACAAAACTCTTACAAAGCTATTTTTTAGGTGAAAATACAAAACTGAGAAAAGCCTAATGAACCTAACAATATACTGGCAAGATTATGCAGGAAAAAAAAATCAGACATGAAAAGGTACTGTACAGACGTTTTTTATCCTAAAAGAATTTAAAATGTGTTTTCAGAACATAGATTATTTTACTGAGTCTGATTTTTTAAGAGCAAAATCTTTTTGTAAAATAGGTGTTACTTAATTATTTTAGTATTGTTCCACATAAGAAAGATGTGTGAATTGATTGTTGATTATCAAATTTGATAAGTGTATTCTTACCTGAAAACATTAATAAATCTATTATCTGAAGTAGTCCAATCTGTGATTATAATTAATATTGTTTTTTCAGAGGAACCATGGTTCACTTTTATCTTTCAGAGTCTTTTTAGGATAACTAAGGTACTGTATTTGTTGTAGTTATAGGTAAATGCAATTATCTTTACTTTAACTTGATAACGTTGAAAGTGGGACTGATTTCTACTATATGTACAGCTTTCTTCTGAAGTTTTGGCTCCTTCATCAAACATTGCAAGTGTACAATAAAAGACTTGACAGCAGATTTACAATGTATTAGTCTGATCTAGGATTTTTTTTTTAATATACAATTACACATGTTACACACAGGTCTTTTTGACTTTTTTAAAATTCATATAAGTAATGTTTATTTTATACATATAAAGCTCAGTTTCTATAGCAGTTCTAACACTTATTTGGACTCAAAACTAAAGCTGCCATCTGGCCCACAGTGTTGCAACAGTGAGTTCAAAGCAGCAGAATTTTTTTTTTTTTTTACATAAAAATAAGCTTACATATTTTAATGCCTTGTCTAACTACATTTATATTTCAGTTCTTACTGAATTGCAAATATAAACACAGCTAGAAAAAAAAATAGTCTCTAAAGAAAAATAGATTGTTTCATGGACTTCTATAATTATAATAAGATACTTGGTACTTCAGTGTTAGTATAAAATGGGTTTTAGCTCTTCCTAGTATTCTGTTTCTTGCCACCCTTTGCAATAACAGTCAAAGAATCACTTACTTTTCAGTGCTCACTGAAATCAATAGCAAGACCATGCCTTAAGAAAGATTTGGGATTATGTCCCGATGCATTTGTTGCTTTTCATATGACCGCTAAATATTTTATTAGACTTGAAGCCCAAATGACATCAGCAGTTTTTGCATTAATGTTATTTTGGTGTAACTGATCCTGTCTTACCGTACATCAAATTCAAGTTCTATTGAATCTATTCACTTTTTCATTACTGGTTAAAGAGATTCTTCTAGATATAATGTCTTTTGAAAAGGTGGACCTGTAAGGACTTGGCTACAGCTGTTAAATTTATTGACATACATGATCATTAGTAATTATTTTAAAATAGTATTTCATCCTGATAATATAATTACTTTGAAATAAATTACACATGTAGATCTGGAAGACTTCCAAATCTAGACAGATTCTAGTTTAACTTGATTGATCTCCTTTGTCTGTTATACAGAATTCCATCATAAAAGAGCATTTGAATAAGTTGGCAGCAGTCTGAGGACAACTTCTGGGATAGGGCTTATTTTCATAGCCATGATCTAAATCGTTTCTAGCTAGACTGACAAAATTCAGTAATAGATTGTGGTGGGTTGACCTTGGCTGGCTGCTCCGGCCCAGCTGTTCTCCACTCACTCTCTGCAACAGGACAGGAGAAGAATCATAGAAACATAGAATCATAGAATAGTTAGAGTTAGAAGGGACCTTCAAAGGTCATCTAGTCCAACCCCCCTGCAAGGAGCAGGGACATCCCTGACTAGATCAGGTTGCTCAGAGCCTCATCCAGCCTGGCCTTGAATGTTTCCAGGGATGGGGCTTCCATCACCTCTCTGGGCAACCTGTTCCAGTGTTCTATAACTCGCATCGTAAAAAATTTTTTCCTAATTTCTAGTCTAAATCTACCCCCCTCTATTTTAAAACAATTACCTCTCGTCCTATCGCAACAGGCCCTACTAAATAGCCTTTTCCCCATCTTTCTTGTAGGCCCCCTTGAGGTACTGGAAGACTGCTATCAGGTCTCCCCGGAGCCTCCTCTTCTCCAGGCTGAACAGCCCCAATTCTCTCAGCCTGTCCTCATAAGAGAGGTGCTCCAGCCCTTTTATCATCTTCGTGGCCCTCCTCTGGACCTTCTCCAGCTGGTCCATGTCCTTCTTGTGCTGGGGGCTCCAGAACTGGACACAGTACTCCAGGTGGGGTCTCACCAGGGCAGACTAGAAGCAGAGAATCACCTCCCTCGACCTGCTGGCCATGTGTCTCTTGGTGCAGCCCAGGATGCGGTTGGCCTTCTGGGCCGCAAGGGCGCATTGCCTGCTCATGTTGAGCTTCTCGTCCACCAGCACTCCCAAGTCCTTCTCCTCAGGGCTGCTCTCAATCCATTCTCCGCCCAGCCTGTATTTGTGCCTGGGATTGCCATGACCCAGGTGCAGGACCTTGCACTTGGCCTGGTTGAACTTCATGAGGTTGGCACGGGCACACCTCTCCAGCCTGTCAAGGTCCCTCTGGATGGCATCCCTCCCCTCTAGCGTGTCGACGGCACCACACAACTTGGTGTCATCGGCGAACTTGCTGAGGGTGCACTCTATCCCACTGCCCATGTCGCTGACAAAGATGCTGAACAGGGCCGGGCCCAGCACGGACCCCTGAGGGACGCCACTCGTGACTGGTCTCCACATGGACATTGAGCCGTTGACCACCACTCTCTGAGTGCGGCCATCCAGCCAACTCCTTATCCACCGAGTGGTCCGTCCATCAAACCCATGCCTCTCCAGTTTAGAGAGAAGGATGTCATGTGGGACAGCCTCAAAAGCTTTGCACAAGTCCAGGTAGATGATGTCTGCTGCTCGTCCCTTGTCCACCGATGCCGTCACCCCGTCATAGAAGGCCACCAAATTGGTCAGGCACGATCTGCCATTGGTGAAGCCATGTTGGCTGTCACCAACCACCTCCTTGCTCTCCATGTGCCTTAGGATGGTTTCCAGAAGAATCTGCTCCATGACCTTGCCAGGCACAGAGGTGAGGCTGACCGGCCTGTAGTTACCCGGGTCTTCCTTATTCCCCTTTTTAAAAATTGGGGTTATGTTCCCTCTCTTCCAGTCATCGGGGACCTCACCAGACTGCCATGACTTCTCAAATACGATAGCCAGTGGCTTGGCAACTTCATCCGCCAGTTCCCTCAGGACCCGCGGATGGATCTCATCAGGTCCCATGGACTTGTGCACCTTTAGGTTCCTCAGATGATCCCGAACCTGCTCTTTGAGTGCTGTGGGCGGTTCTTCATCCTCACAGTCCCTGCTTGCACCTTCTACAGCTTGGGCGGTGGGACAAGAACTCTTGTCGGTGAAGACTGAGACAAAAAAGTCATTGAGAACCTCAGCCTTCTCCATGTCCTGGGTAACCAGGACACCAGTTCCCTTCCGGAAGGGGCCTACATTTTCCCTGGTCTTTCTTTTGTCCCCTACGTACCTATAAAAGCTCTTCTTGTTGCATTTTATATCCCTGGCCAGATTCAGTTCTGCCAGGGCTTTGGCCTTCCTTACCTTATCCCTGGCCACTCGCGCAGCCTCTCTGTAGACCTCCCAGGCCTCTGACCTCTGTCAGCTCCTTCTCCATGCCCAGGCAGAGCTCCACACACTCTAGCCGGTTGCTGATGTAGAGAGCGACACCCCCTCCTCGTCTCCCCTTCCTGTCCTTTCTAAAAAGCCTATACCCCTCCATGTTGACCCTCCAGTCGTATGTGTCATCCCACCATGTCTCCATGATGCCAACAAGGTCGTAGCCCTGCTCCTGTGCAAGCATCTCCAGCTCTTCCTGTTTATTCCCCATGCTGCGTGCATTGGTATAGAGACACTTAAGCTGGGCCCCTGACAAAGCCGACTTGCTGGCTGGAGCTACAGGGGTGCTATTGCACCGCAGTTTAGGTTTATTTGCACTTATCTGTGATCCCTCCTCAGCTTCTGGACCCTCGGTGCTGGCACTGGCGCCATGCTGACAGCAGTGGGCTGAACTGCTCCCCCTCCCCCAGCAACACTAGTTTTAAGCCCTCCGGACGAGCCTGGCAAGTCTTTGTCCAAACACACTCTTCCCCCCTCTTGGTTAGGTGCACGCCATCCGCCCCTAGCAGCCCGGGCTTCTCAAAGCACACTCCGTGATCTAGATACCCAAAGCCCTGGCTGTAGCACCACTCCCTGAGCCATGAGTTAACCTGCCAGATACATCTGGCCCTTTCAGGTCCCTGCCCTTCGACCAGGAGGATTGATGAGAAGACCACCTGCGCCCCAGAGCCTTTGACTGTTGAACCCAGAGCCCTGAAATCCCTTTTGATGTTTCTCAGACTGCTGCCAGCTGCGTCGTTGGCCCCCACATGAAACACCAGCAGTGGATAATAGTCTGTGGGCCATATGAAGCTAGGTAGTCTCTCAGTGACGTCCCTGATATGAGCCCCTGGGAGACAGCACACCTCCCGAGAGACCGGGGCAGAGGTGCCTCCATACCCCTCAGGAGGGAGTCACCCACTACTACCGCTCGTCTCTTTTTCTTGGTAGCGCTTGTTATGACACGAGCCAGGCGCGCTACCTCGCACGGTTCCGGTGCCTCCCCCGAGGTGCTGGGTTTTACTTCTTCAGTCTGCAGAGCAGCAAAGCGGTTCTGCAGGGGCATCTCGGGGTTCTGGGGAAGCTGCTTCTTCTTCCTGCTGCGCCTTGCCCTTGCAGCTTTCCATTCAGTGGCATCTTGTGCCTGCTTGCTTACGTCGTGTGTCACTGCGGGGGGGGGTTGATTGGTTGACTGGGTGCTGCGGTTCTGGTGCAGCCTGTGCCTGGAACCAAGTATCCAGCTCCCTCTCAGCCTCCCTGATGTCCCACAGCCTCCTGACCGCCTCCTGCAGCTCAGGCACCTGCCGCAGGAGCTTCTCCACCTGGGCACACCTTCTGCAGTCAGGGCTGCCCCCTGCCCCTGCCCCAGGAGTAGGGTCCAGGCACTGCCTGCAGCCCGAGGTCTGCACCGCAGCCTCCCCCTTCAGCTGCTCCGTCTGCACGGAGGCATCGACCGCCGCAGGGGGTGCCGGTGCAGACCTCCCGGCCGGAGGTGCAGCCTTTGTTCTCAGGCGGGTGTTGGCCATGTCGCCCTGAGAGGCATGAATCACCACGTGCCCCGGGGCGCCGCCCTCGCTGACGCGTCCCTCCATCTAAACCCCCTGGCTCCGCCCACGTCTCGTCAGCATTTTTTTTTTTTTTTAATTTTTTAAATTAAATTTTTTCTGGTATATCCAGAAAGTCTGAAAAGAATAATTTATTTTCTGATTTCTTTGAAAGAAAATAGGGACAAGATAAAGACAGAGGGGTCACTTACCAATTATCATCATGGGCAAAATAGATGACCCTGGGAACATTAATTTATTGCTAATTAAAATAGAGTAAGATGGTGAGAAACGAAGTCAAAACTAAAACCACTTTTCCCTTGACCCCTCTTGTTCGCAGTCTGCCACAATCTTAGCTGTGGGGCTCAACCGTGCCCTGCCATTGGTTGGTTGAAGCCAACTGGAACTGTCTGTGTCTGGCATGAGGCAGCTCTGCCCTCTTCTCACAGAGGTTGCCTTTGCAGCCCTGCCAGTTGCACTCGGTACAGATAGCTAGAAGTGGGTTTGTTTTAGTCTACACTGAAAAATTGCAGTGCTGATTTTCTAAATGGGCTTACAGATTGAGTGCACTCTACTGGCTGCCTCGCTACATGAAGAAGTGTGAAATGGATGTTTTAATAAAGAAAAAGAAAAAAGAACACAAATACTTAACCAGAGCTGTTTGAGTCATGTATGAGTTGTTATAGTCCATCTGAGTACAGCTTGAGAGTCTCAGTACGTCTTGACTTAGCTCAGTTTCAATCAGAAAGGAATGGCCTTGATGGATGATTTTCTTTGCATGTGAGACCAACTTTGACATTTGTAAGAAAAGAATTCCAGTAGTAAGCAATGCTTATGGATGGTTTTGTGATTTGTACAAGTGTTTCCCAGGGACTAAGCAGAGATTATCAAACTCATTTCTCTTTTGACCCAAAGCAGATCTCTTAACCTAGTTCTTCAGAGTCCAAAGACTTGTGCACTAATCCACTAATCCTCCTAGTCTCACAAATTACTGAAAGTCTATTATCTGCAATCTCAGACTGAAGATCTATTGGAGAGATTGTGACCTCAGGGAAGCCCAGAAAACGAAATATGTTCCCCTACACAATTTAATTTGTCAAAGTTTTTACTTTTTACTCATTTGCTTTGCTTTGAGAAAAACAATTATCTCCTTCTTAGATATTTTTTTTTTTCCACAGATATCCTCGATATTTTTAACATTTGATGGTTTGGGTTTTTTTCCAGTAATCCTCCAATGTGGTATTGAAGGAATAGATTCTGCATTATAGTAACTTTTATCTTCCTCCTATTTCTTGTTACTGCAGAGAATCATGGGAAAAGCTGCAAAGGTTTTGAAGCCACAGGGCATGACATGGTTCCTATGTAATTAAAAGCTGCTTGTTGCAACTCTTTCATTTATCTTCCTCCACATTTTAAAACTCCTTATAACTAATAATTATTCAACAATATTGTTTAAGAGAATGGTTGTAAATGTAAAGTCTTAGCATATTATGTGAAGTTATAACTTCTTCAACAATCCAGGTTTGAATATTCTAATTTACCAATTTGTAAAATCAAGTTTATACAAAATGTACAGATAGCTTATAGTGAAAATATATTGTCTTTGGAAAGCATTTGAAAGATTAAAATCATAAAAAGAGATCATTCAATTAAAGATCTTGAGAGGAAACTGCAAGTTGGGGACATTCAAACTGGTAAATGGGAAGGACCTATCCTTCACATTTACAAGTTTGAATGTAACCAACTTCCACTTCTTTCAGATTCTTTTTATCCTGCCATTTTAAGTCAATAAATATCTGTGGCTTGCCCAGTTCACTGTTAGAAAACGTATAAGAACAAATTCACATGCTGTATATTTCTTTATGCTTTGCTGTAAAACTTATCACATTTTTTATCTATGAAAGTGCGAATTTAACATCAACAGTATCTTGAAACATTCTTCAGAACTGTCTGTTTCTAGCAGTATCTAATATGAGTTGAAGTGACATAGTGAAGCATATAAAAAACCTCATTATATACTTAAGATTCCATATATTGGACTTCATGCAGTTTCACTTCATGTAGAGAATGTGGATACCTATGAAAAACAGGCAGAAAATGTATTCATAGAAAAAGCGCTATGAGCAGTAGCTTGTGATAAGAATTGGAATTGTATGTATGATTGAATATACAAGTAACCTGTCTCATGTACAACTTAATAGGTGTATTTGCTTACATAATACACACTTCACACTTGCCCACCCAGATAATTTTGATGAATTATTGGCCATCTAGGGGGGAAAAAAAAGTCTTCACTTTTGAATGCTGTAACATGCATTGAAGCTATGTATTGAATACATCTTGCGTTCACATCTAAGCAATGTTGGCCATTACAACGTCAAAATCTATTTTTCATTATCACTTCAAAGAAGAAACAACTTAGCTATTCAAGACTGGTTTCACAAAGAAGCATAAAGGACTCTGCCTGTGACAAACAACACCACTGGACAGAGTGACCTGAGCCCCTTCTGCCCACGCTAATTCTGACAGTGAAATACTGAAAGAGGATAATACATTTGAATCAAGATAATAATGTTAACCATGTTTATTCAGTACTGCTAGGAGGGGTTGTCTGCTCTTGTTTTCTGTTTCCAACAGTACACCGTTCAAATACAATTATTTCACTGTGGAAGTGAATTGGACCTTAACATGTACACCTTATTGGTATCAGGTCTTTCATTCCTTGTTCCATTCCCTAACAAAACAATGTCCAGACATGTGCCTAATCCCCCATCAAAGTCCCAGTTGTAGATCCTTGCTACTATCCTAATTTTGATTTTTTAATGAATCTTGAGAGTGAAACCTTAGTCTTTGATGTTTCTATAGTACAGAAAACATAAGATCTTGATAATTTTGCCTTCTTGCATAATAGCCAACAACAAATTTTGATGTCTAGAGAAACCTGGGAAGAAGAGGGGGATGAGAGGAAAATACTTTTAGTTTCACCTTCATTTGTCAATATCTTACTCTATTTTATTAATAGAGTAATTTACATTAATGTTCCCCAGTCAAGTTTGTTTTACCTATGATGGTGATTGGTAAGTGATCTCCCTGTCTTTATCTTGACCCACAAGCTTTTTCATCCTACTTTCTCCCTCTGTCCTGTTGAGGAAGAGGAGTGAGAGAGCAGCAGGATGGGAGTCTGGCAGTCAGTCAGGGTCAACCCACCGCACTATCATGTATATATATTTTTGTGGGCTGTCAAATGTAAGGGATTTGACTGCTTTGGACACAAATACACGATGTTAGCTTTATTTAGCATGTAACTATGTAACTAACATAACAGCATGTAACTTTACATATACTTTATATTACAGGAAAATGTATTGCATGTGTGAAATGCCCAAAGCTGTGGGACCACATAGGTTGGAAACTATTTGCCACGCTCAGAAATCTTCACTATTTTTCCCTAAGGTACAAGAATTCCCTGTCCCTCATGCAAAGGCTATATGGCTTTTAGCTCCAAAGCTTAATTCTGTGTATTTTACATGTCTGAAGCCTGGTCCTAGTGCAATGGATGTGTGCTACAACACATTTGCATGACACACTTTCCAGACAGAAGTCTCACAGCATTACCTCCTGGAGTCATTTATTCAGTCTCTACCCATATATCCCAAGTTCTCATTTAAGGAATAATTCCCTGCCCAACAGCTCTTCTGAGATGTATCTTATCTCTGAGTAGAGTTTTATTTCTGTAATTTCCATGCCCATCCCTATATTTAAAAGTTCTTGATTCAAATTTCTCCATCAAATTTTATAACCTCATCCATTATTTAATATGATGGGTAATTAAGCAAAACATATAGTTAGCCATAACTATTACAGTGATTTAATTAGCTTTGATTTTCCTTTGTTTTCATGTCAGTGTTCCAGTGCCTTCATCTCATTCACATGGGAATCCTCACTGAGTTCTTAAAACTTCACTTGTACTACCAGATGCATTCTACAGAATAAAAAAAATAGCAGAGAAATTTTTCAGCCTTCTTTTTGGCACTTCCTCTGTCCATTTTTGATTTCCCATCAAGGAAATTAGTCTCTGCTTGTATTTCTAGAAGACCGTTTTTTTTTTCATATGAGATTTTCTGTATTCTTGAGCTCTTTGGCTACAAAGATAATCACCAAAGTAGGGACATTCCTACTCCTTCTTTGCTCTCTGCTTCCTGACGCATGGGCAGCCAGGATAAGCTCTCTGGCCCCTTGTGGGAAGCTGTTGCCATAGTAACTACTATTCTTTAAAAGCTATTTGTCAGATATATTTGCTACTAATACTTCTACAGAGAGATCTGTGAAAAATATTTTTTATTTGATTCTAGAAGTGACATCTACTCTTCCCTGAATAGTTGGGAAAAAAGTCTTATTCCATCCTATTATTTGGTGTGAGTTGCTAATAACAATCAGCTTTATGTAATCTAATGTGTCTGTTAAAACCTTCATAGTGGGGGAAAAAGGGTACTACAGCCAATTTTCAGTAAATAAATCAACTTAAATATGACATTAAGTGCACAGTAAGTCATTATTTCATAGCCTGTACAAACATCTTGTTCACTTCTGGATCCACTTCACAGTTCAGAAACTAACTTTCAAAATGTTAATAGGATTTGTCAATTAATTCAAAATACCTTCTACAATACAACAGGCAACTTTGACTGATCTGCTTCTGGTTTGACAACTTGAGTTTGGTCCAAAGTGAAAAGAAACCTTGGCTTGTTGACTTTAGGAGGCTTTGAATCGGTTTTATTAAAACTAATAGAGCTTGGATACAGAGAGGAGCAAGAGACAAGCTTTCTTGGTAGCTGGCTTTACACAAAGAGTAACTTGATTAAAACTGAAAACAAAGTGCACAATGAATCACAAACTTGGACAGGCATATTTTTCTGTAAGGTGCCAACTAAGCTCTTAGTTAAACAGTACCCTTGTACAGTCCTCACTGTCTTTTTTAACTATGGTTCAAAGGATGAGAACAAAGGGTTGTGTGGCATTAAAGTCTAATGGATGAGAATATAGGATTAATTTTCTTTACTGAATGCCCTTACAACTGATATACTAATGTAAATTCTTTATCTACTCTCAGTTATCTATCTTTAATTAATTGCTTTGCAATGAACAGACTAACCCTGACAAGGATTAGAGGCTGAGGAAAGTAGAGTCATAGCCACACATTCGCTGGATCTTAATGGGTTTTGATTGATGCATATGACTTCAGTCCTCTTAACCTAGCTAAAAGGTATTGAATCTCAGAATCCTTATTTTTCAATGATTATGCTAGTAGTTATTATAGAAAATGTGTATTGACACTAACACTTTCTTTCTCTTCCTCTTCACGCTATTTCCCCTCTAAAATCACAAATTGAATGGACCTATACATAGAAGAGAATCTGAATCACACACTGTTCCTTGCAACCCTGATATGGACATCTTAATCCTGGACATAGTGGGATTAAATGTTCTTATGGTCTGTCTAAATAGTTATCATGAAGTTTTTTAGTTTCCTAACTGTTCTCTTTGTTGACTAGGAAGTCCATGTAACAAAAGTTTTAGAACCTATTGGAACAAAAAATTTTAAATTACAGGCACCAAATATTCTTTATTGGATAAAACTGTTGAACTATTGCGTCAGAATTGCAACCAAGACTGAAGGGCAGCATACAAGACCAGTTAAGCTGTGCAACTTTCCTAGGTTGAAAACAAACACCTTTATATGCAAAACAAAGAATTCATTGTTAGCCTTTTAGCTTAATATTAGTGCAGCTAAAATGATAGTAATACTCATAGTCCTACGTATTGGATTGTTAAAGAAAAAGCCTCACTAGTAATACAGTTAGCATTGCTATACAAATGGTGTTATCCTCACTGTTCCACTACCTCTCTGGGTCTTCAGGTCAATGGCAACAATTTTTCTTTAAGAAGATGAGGCTGGGAGAAGGCTGCAGTAACTTGTCAGCACCCAGAGTTCTTCACTGAGAGAGTATGATGATGTTTTTCCTTATCCTTGGAAGTAATTTTTATGCATTGATTCCCATAGTCCACCTAGTCATTATTCCTTCATCGGTCTAAAAATTCTACTTATTTTAAAGTCTTATTGTACATGGTATGTTTTGCATATATTCTAAACTTGTTATTTTTTTTTCCATTTAAAATACCTAAAATCTTTTCTATCCAGCTCCAAAAATACTATTCTGTTAATGATCTGTAATTGGTCACTATACAGGTCATTATTTACTTATAGACAAGCGCACAAACTTTCAAGGCCTCTGCTGTCATGCATGACTGAACTTCTCTGCACTACATTTTTATTCTAAGGCAACAGATAATTAATTCTGCACCAGAAAAAAATACTTTTTATTTCTATTAGTTACTGAACTGTGTTAAAATTATTATGGAACTACTTCATAGGCTAGCGTTATATAACAAAGGGACTACACTACACAGTCATAGAAAGCTAAGGTGATAACAATAGTAACTTTCTAGTTAGACAATTGCTGTTATGGCTAAACAAACTTAAACATAGGTTCAAGCGGTCCAGACTAGAAAAAGCAAGTCTGATAAGTCATGTTTCTGAATCCTTGCAGGTTTCTTACAAAGCCCATGGTTTACAACTAACAATGGCATTATAGCATTTTATGAGCTACAAGGCTAGAGAAAAAAAAATAAATTAGGTTAAAATTATTACTATGTATACTACAATAATTATCAAACACACATGTTCCCAAAGTAGCCTGTCCATCTACAGAAAGAAACTTTATAATGTACATAATACTACACATCACATATATATATTTAAAGACAGCTACGTATTCTATACTGACTGGCTACAGAGGTCTTCAGCTCAGCGAATAGTCTATCCTAGCCTTCAGGCCAACAGAAGTTCAACCACTTTACTCTGGCAAAAATCTTGGCTCCCAGTTTTCTTCCATGTCCTAAAGGATGGATAGATGGGTGATCCAGGGGATCATCAATGCTGCAGGTATGTTATTTCACTTGTAGCTCTCTTTTGTGGTCAACCAAATAGACCCAGCCTGGAAGATGTACAAGTACACTCATTCTCAGTACACAGTTCTGAGATTTTTGTTCTTCTTCAGTGACTGCTCTATCACTGAATCAGCTATGCCAGTCTTGGCTACTTTTGCTTTGTAATCTACCAGAGCTATCTCAAAAGTACTTTCACCTCCATGTATTTCCTTATGTCACTACTCTACAACATGTGACATATATTCTTAGCAAAACATTGCAGAAACACTACAATGGAAAGCTGTAACAGCTCTGACATTATTTAAAGTCTAGCCAACTGAAAAACAGACTTTAGAGCAGAAAACATTCCACCATTCTGCATATCTTAGCAGTCTGATTTCTTTTTTCCAGAGTATAGCATTACTTGAAAACACACCAGCTACAGCACTGGAGATAACATCTACATGCTATGGTTTTCTATGCGTTTCTCTTCAAACAGCTACAGCATAGCTGTCTAGAATACTGGTGGCTGCAGAATCTCTCCAGTATCAATAACTATACATATAAAATTTAACTTGCCATATTCTAATATAAACTCAAAATTAAACATTCATCAATCTACATTCTTTTCAGATTGTAGCACACACTTGCAATCTCTTTCTTTTGACATTATGGACAGAGAAGAACAGAGTATCAAATTATTACAAAATATGTGCCTCTCTTTACATTCTTGACATGGCATAGCTCAGCCTAATAATTCATCAGTCCTGCAACCATAGCAAAGATACATGTCACAATCATTCTTTTTGGCAGAAGTTCGGTGCTTTCAGCTGAAGAGTACAAAGAAATAAGTTGTCCTGTACTATCAGTGTTAAATTTTATTGACTGTTAATGCTAATATCATTGAAATACAGAAGTTTAATTGGAAGTTAACTACATTTATTAATATTTTGCTATTTGTAGTATCCTTGTCGTATTTTTACTTTGACAGCCTAATTTGTACAGCCTTTTTTCTTTGGTGTTGTGTTTTGGTTTTTTTTTTTTCCATACTCAGGTGTTGTTGAAAGTTCTTTTCTTATTTTTTTTTTAAAGATGGATTAGAAAATTTTCTGTGTTACTTGTCTTAAAAATGTCCTGCAGTGCACAGCAGAGGTAGCACCAACTTTAATGAATTATCTGTTTCCCTCTAGTAGAATAGAAATTAAAACCATCAGATGGAAAAGGCTGAAAAACAAACAAGAAGAAAGAGAATACAATCCAGTGATCTGAACTCAACTCAGGAGTTCATGTCCTTTGTCAGTTCTGCCGTCTGTCATGTGTGAATCACTTATATTATCTTCCTCAGTTACCTCTGAAAATAAGGGTAATTGTACAAAACCTTGCACACACAAGATATTTGCTTCGTGTTTCAAGACATTGAATGACAGAGATTGAAGCACAGATTCCAAATTTATTATAGATACATTTCTTCATTATAGGGACTACAGCTTCAGTTTTGTAAAAAAAAAGACTATAAACCATCAACTTCTGTTCCCACAGTGATTTATATCTGGGTGTATCTTTGTTTCTGGGGAGTAATTTTCCTGAAATCGATACTAAGATTAGAACCTTAAACAATATTTTTCTGTTGGTGGTATGTTTTCATCTTCAACTTTTTGGAGGTTGAAACAGTATATACTGTTATCTTGAGATAGCCTGTAACAGTAAGATTTTCTCATTTTTAAACAATACAAAGTACTGTACATATGTTGTGTAAGCAAAATTTAAAAGGTTTATTTGACTTGGGAGATTAAAATATTCTATTTCTCTGTATCTCCTCTGTAATAGAGGAATTTCATCAATAGCATGATGGCATCCAGATTAACAATCTGTTACATAAAAATAATGAGCTTCGATATCTTTCTTCATCTGAAATCTATGACTGAACAATTTCACAAACAAAGAGATAGCAATAAACTTATAAAAGTATAGAGCCAGCAAGGTAGGAAGAGACAGAAGTCATATAAGCACAGAATAGAGTGTGCTCTATAGAGCGGGATTAATTAGCGCAAATGTTACCACCAACTTGCAGTAGAGGCAAGGCAGTTATCAAATTCAAGTATATTTTTACTATTAGATTCCCTAGTCTTAAGTATTATCTGAATAACAATGGGGATAACAAAAATAACTTGCTTGATTTTTAGACAAACTAATATAAAAAAAAAAAAAAAGCAATCTGTTTTGAATTTCTGTTTGCTCAGTAGCAGAAGTTACTTCCCTAGGTAGAAGATGACAATAGCAAAGAAAGGAAAGAAATAAAGTGGGAATTATTTTTTCAAGTTCTACCTACATTATATACTTTTGAAAAACTGCAAGTTTGCCATGAATATTTTTGTATTTATTAATTTCTAAGTGAGAGAATAGCTATAAACCACCCTGGAAATGATGCATAATTTCTGCAAAGCAGTAAATGGTGTAGATGTTATGTAACTTGTGTGCTCCTTTTGGATACTGTCAGATATGATGTCATCCCAAGGGGCTAATAATTTAGACAGGAAAAGGTCAGACTTATTCCAATACTCTTTTCCAAAGTCACTTCAGTGTCATAGATTATAGTTTAATTAATTATTTAACAACTTGATGAAAAAATATGACATTTATTTTAGAGAATATACATTTACCTTGAAATAGAGTAAGTGTTGCTCTGTATTTTGGAATGAAAGAAGGTTAACATTGCAATACATTTATTTTATTTTTAAAAACAGATAATCCAGGTTTGTTTTGTTTTGTTTTTTTTTTTCACAAGTAGAGGATACTGAGAGGCTGCAGTTGTCGTGTTTCTCTTAAATTCCTCTCCCTCAAAATGAATTTTTAATGTAAAGTTAATTACTGACTCTTTACTGTAGAAAATTTAAAAATTAAATTCACAAAGCATATTTACAATTTCTTTTGGACAGGAACAACACACTTGAGTACTTATAATGCCTTGATATACAGTAAGTAGTAAGTTACCATTGATATTCAGTTTCCAAATAGTCATTGTCCATTCCTCTATTAATGAGCATGAAAAGGGTGGGATGACAAAAGCTTGTCTTCTAGCCATTTGTGTTCTGGAATTAAAATATTTTCTTACTTTCAGTGTGTTTCTGAGAAGACTGCTTGCCATGTATTCCTTAATTCAGCAAATGTTTCTTCATATTCCAGAAAAGCAAGACATGACAATGTAGCACCCTTTTTTTAAAAAAAATACTGAAAAGATTTGCAGTAGAATGAGCAGTTCTACTAGCAACTAACTAGCAGTTAGTTTCAGAAGAACTTTCAGTAGACCTAATAGCTGCAGCACAGTTAATTAACAACATTGTCGAGATGTACTGATTTTGCTAAGAAGCTTTTATTTTTTTTTTAAGTCACTAATTTATGTTTTCTTTCTTTCCATGCCTGTTTCTTACATTCACTGATGATGTTACAGTAAATCTAAAATGAATGTTCTTTAGAGAGAAGACAGTGACTTTATTTTAGGTGCTAGGCACATCTTAAAGGATCCTGACAACAAAAATACATTATTCAAAAATATGTGCATAAGAACAGGGAAGATCAACCCTTGAAGTCCGAAATGTAATATGAGGTAAAGCTGAACCAACACTGAGATTTACAAGGATTTACATACATATTTAAGAGGCCTCCTTGCTTTCTATGATTTGGGAAAAAGTTTTTATCAGAATGGACCTCAGTTCAGTGATAAGATCTACTTCAGAAACTCAGAATCCTCCCTGTGTTGCAGCTGTTAAATGGTACCTTTGCCACTCTACCAAGGAATTAGGCTGCTGAGTATAGGACTCAAAGTGAAATCCCCTTCATGATATCACAAAGTATGACCACAGTAGCAGTAAAGCAACATGAAGCACAGGTCCAGGCTTTGATATATAAGAAATAAGAGAATAGAATTGTTTTCTTTATCAACTTTGAAATTTTTACTATGAAAACTGAAAACTGGTGTATGGATAATCCTATATGAGTATCACAGATCTAAATTTGAACCAAACTGAGGTTTCTGTGCATACAAGCCTAAACTTGCAAACTTTTATATAGTCTGTACAAACCAAAATCTTCATATGAATAGCTGGGTTGATAGCACCCAGCTGAACCAGAATGTTCTATGTGCTCCTGCTGAAACCCATGTCAACAACGTTTGACAAAATTAAACTCAGTAAAATATTGGTTATTTGTATTTTTTTTTTTTACAAAATCACCTTGTCATAATAATAAAAAGAAATCAAATACATTTCAAAACACAACTATTAAAAATGTTATTTTCTATTAACAATCTCTATTAAAAATTTGAACTCATTCTACATATAATGGTGTTGGAAAAAAAATGAATTTATTAACAGAAATATAAGCATTTAAAAGAACTTTGATGTGTCAAGTAATAAAGTCTTGGAATATCACCCAAAGTTACATTATTGCTATGTTCTCATGTATAGTTCAGCTAAAATAAAACTAAATCTTAGTTCCTTCCCCCTTCCTCAGAACCTAGTGCAACTAAACTGTTTAATAAATGACTATAGGAGTGACAAATGGAAAATAAAATATGTGATAATATGATAATTACTAAAATGTAAAAAAAATTCAGACATGCCATTTTTACACATGATGTGGATAGACTGCAGATCAGTGATGGCTTGATGCACAATTCAGATTTTTTTTTCTAATTTTAAGTACTGTGTCCACCTCTGGAGCCCCCAGCATAAGAAGGACATGGATCTGTTGAAGTGAGCTCAGAGGAGAGCCACGAAGATGATGAGAGAGCTGGAGGACCTCTCCTATGAGCACAGGCTAAGATAATCAGGGCTGTTCAGCCTGGAGAAGAGAAGGTTCCAAGGAGACCTTATAGTGGTCTTCCAGTACCTAAAGGGGGCTTTTAATAAAGCCAGGGAGAAACTCTTTAGCAGGGCCTGTTCTGATAGGACAAAATATAATGGTTTTAAAATAGAGGGAGGTATATTCAGACTGGATATAAGAAAAAAAAATTACAGTGAGGGTGGTGAAACATTGGAACAGGATGCTGAGGGAAGTTGTGAATGCCCCACTCCTGAAAACATTGAAGGCCAGGTTGGACAGGGCTCTGAGCAACCTGATCTAGTTGGAGATGTCCCTGCTCCTTGCAGGGGGGTTGGACTAGATGACCTTTGAAGGTTCCTTCCAACCTGAACTATTCTATGATTCTATGATTCTATAAGTATTATAAAATAAATCAGTCAAAGAAGGTATTGTTTTCTGAATGCCTTGATGTTTTTGTCTCTCACTTCTGTTTATGCCTATTCAAGGACTTAGCATTGACTTGACCACAACAAAATTCAGTAGGAAACTGACTGTTGATATTCTGCGACTTTCAATTTCTTCTGTGAAAGTTGGAAAGAGTTGTGGCCTATTTTTGTTTTTGTATTTAGAATAATCTTGCTGTTTTAAATTTAAATAACTACCATAGCTTATGAAGTTCATGAATTATAATACTGGAATTCTGGGGAACTATCACTAGATTCTTAACTTATTATTATATTAATACTTGCCTAAACTCCCCCTGTCTGGAAAGACCGGACAATTTTGTATCTGGAAGTCTGGGAGTAATATAATCCAGAATTGCAGGGGGGAAGGATTTAGGATAAAGAAATTATTGAAGGTAGATGCATATAAAGGCGGACAAAGGTCTAGAGAAAGAGGAGCATGAGGAAAAGAGAGCTGTAAGGTAGAGTGAGACAGAAGAGGAAACAAGTTTGGAACAAGGAGGAAACTGGCTGGAAAAGAAGTTAAGAAAAGACATTGGGAATATGAATGTTAATGGGACCTGAACACAGCTGAAAGGGTGAACATGTCTAAGGAGCAATAGAGCAGGTAGGTGATAGATTACTAGATAAGGACTCCAGAGAAGGAAAGAGCTAAACAAATTTTTCAAGAATTAACTGCATAGCTAAGTCTGAGAGCTGTTAAAGACTGAAGACTAGAAAGTGTACACCAGGAGGAGGTTAGAGAATCACATTACCATGAGATGCTAAAGGTGAGTGAGAATTAAGAGCGGGACAAGGATTTCTTTGTCCAAGAAAAAACATACCTTAATCTTAAAAGGAAAAAAAAATACCTTAATCTTAAAAGGAAACATTTCAAATTATACTGTTACTTGGCTTTCAGTAAACATCTGTGAAATCAAAACCATTCTGTCTCCATCCAAACCCATTCCATACACTCTCTTACTGATATAACTTATTCTCTTCATTTCAGTGGTGTTGGTCTGTGTGGGAGATTTCAACCCTGCTGATGAAACTTACCTGGAACTGACAAGACCTGGATTCCAGAGCTCAGTTTTGTCTCAGTGGAGACAAATTATGTTTTCAATGTTAAAATTTTGCTGCTTTACTATACTTAAATTATTTATGTGTAAAAGGGTGATAACATCTTTCATACTGAAGAAAATAAGAATGGCAATTTGGTCACTGAATACGTCTCCCACAGCTGTCAGCACATACACATTAAACATTGAACTAGTGATCCCCAGAATCCTACAAGCAAATGTGTATTGTAGTTCATAGGATAGAGAAACAAAACAGGACAAAAGCTTTCTGAAGACATCAAAAGCTCAGCCAGTGCTTTCAAACCCAGAAAAAGAGTGAAATATGCCCAGACGATCCTTGGAAGCAAAATATTCTTCACACTCCAGAAAAAAGCACAAAAATCCTAGTCATTCTGTTACTTTCAAGTGGAAGAAAATTCTTTCTTCCTCAGTCGTTTGTGGTCATTTTAACAAAGTGCTCAGACTAACGTAGTGTCTCTTGTGATGGTTAATCTTTGATCTGTCCATCTTAATTTCTAAAAATAGGAGCTTTGTTTTCTGTCAGTAGGATGTAGCTTTAATAACTCTTTAGAACAAGATTACTAATTCATAGGAAACAAATATGATTCAGCAAGTAGTGCAAACTCAGAAGTGAAGTAGTGTTCTGATATTGATATGTATGATGTACAGACTAAATATCTATGAATAGATATGAAAAATAGCTCATGAAAAAAAAAATTTAGATCAAACAAGGTTTGTATAGTAAGGGCTCGTGCTACATTCTGAATTATATAAAAAAAGAAATATTCAAATGCTGTACAGAAGATCTTTAAATCTGCAGTCATATTTTTAATTATTATATGATATTACATTTATGCAGGTGGATGGATTTCACTTTATTAGGCAAAAGATTAAGATGTCACAGATGGATGAATGTTGGCACAAGCCATCTAATATGTAATACTGTGTATCCTATGTTACTGTGCACTGAAATGTACAGATCATCATACACTTTATATATAAATATATGTGTAAGAATATTTAAAAACATTCTGGTAGAATTGAGGTTTTGTCACAGTCTTCAAAGGGATCCAGTTTCTGTCTATTTCTGGGAAAATAAGTGTTGAAGTATTTTCTATCCAGGTAGAGCATTTCTTGATTTTTTGATAACTGAATGAGTTAAAATGTTCTAACTACATGAAAAGACAGATATTCTTCCATTAGGTCATTACCTTGATCTAATGCAAATCTATATATCCTCTGATATGCCAATTTACGGCTGGAAATCAGCCTTAAGCAAAGGACCTAGGCATCCTGGCGGACATCAACTTGGACATGAAACAACAATGTGCCCTTGTGGCAAAGAGAACAAATGGTATCTTGGGTTGCATTAAGAGAATTGGTAGCAGGTTGAGAGAAGTGAGACTTACCTTCTATTTAGCACTGGTAAGGCCACGCCTGACATAATGTGTCCAGTTCTGGGCTCCTTACTACAGGAGGTACACAGACATATAGGAGAAAGTCCAGCAAAGGACCATGAAGATAATTAAGGGTCTGGAGAATCTCTCCTATGACAAAAGGTTGAGAGAGTTGGGACTGTTCAGCCTAGAGACGAGAAGGCTCAGTGGAGATCTCATCAGTGTATATAAACACCTGAAATGAGAGTGTAAAGAAGATGGAGCCAGGCTCTTTTCAGTGGTCACAGGACCAAAGGCAATAGGCGCTAAGTGAAACACAGGATATTCCATTTGAACAACAGGAAACACTTTTTCACTGTGAGAGTGACTGAGCACTGGCACAGCTTGCCCAGAGTTGTGGAGTCTCCATCCACAGAGTTACTCAAAAGCCACGATCCTGGATCACTGCCTGTGGGTGACCTTGCTTGAGTAGGTGAGTTGAACCAAACATCCAGAAAATTTATTTGAAGAGACTGGAAGTAAATTACTTCATTGTTAAAAGTGAAATGAAATCACCAACACAGAGCTGACTGAACACATTACAGAAAATATGTGTGGTTCATCATCTGACTTAGATATCCAGAGTGGGTTAGTGTTGGCTAATGGCCAATCTTATATCCCACTGCTATATCATTTCACCTCCTCAGTGGGACAGTGGTAGAAAACAAGATGTGAAATCTCATGGGTCTAATTAAAGACAGGGAGATCACTTGCCAATTACTGTTGTGGGCAAAAGAGACTCAATGTGGAGAGAATTAATGTAATTTGTTGCCAATTAAAATGGATTCAGGTAGTGAGAAACAAAGACAAATATTAAAACAACACCTTTCCTCCTGGGTCTCCAGAGTTCAACTTCATTCCTTACCTCCCTACTCATCTAGCCCCAGCAGAGCAGCAGAGCAGGTAGAGGGCATGGTTAGTACACAGCTCTTTCTCTCTGTCACTGCTTCTCTCTCAGCAGATTCAAACTATAAGAAAGTTCTGGAACTCACAGGTTTGGGTAACATTTCTGGGGTAGCTAGAAGCCTATAATAGTTTGCAATATTCTTTTGTAATGTTCTGTCCTGGCAAGGATTAATAAAATTAAAACCTCTGTGAATAATGTTTATGTCTTATATATTGTTAAATTGAACAAGAATCTGTGTTTTAGGGCCAAGTTTTCATTCCAGAGACCATCAGTAACTCTACTGGCACGCTTACAGTCAGATGAAGCAACACAACAATTTTCAAGAATAAATGTAATGTGTCATAAGGTATGTTTTACATTATGATGAGTTAAAATCTTCTGGACTCAGGGCTAAACAATACTGAATACAGCCAGAAGGATAGAGTAAATACTTGACTACTTTCTTGGGCTCTCAGGGCTTGAAAAGTTTATTTTCTTTCTTTGGTATGAGAGCAAGAATTGTAATTTGCCTATAATAAATGATCATTTGCTAATTTTACTTCACCTTAAGGTTTAAAGTATTACTCTCCTCTTTTGTTTTGTTCTTTGTTGCTGCTCAAACGAATAGTTACATAGTCCTTACAGGTATGTTCTTAATATTATCAGAATTATGAAGCCATCAGATCAAAGAGGCTTAGATAAAGCCACCAACTTAACAGCAACCTAATCAAGCAAAAGCAGATGCTTAGCACAATGATTGTCATACTTTGTGTAAAAAGCTAAACAGTGAGAAATAAAATTTCTTTTCTTCACTAGCTTGTTTCCAGACTAGTAATTTCTAAAACAACAAAGAATGAAGAGGATTTGTAGCCAGCCCCAGAAAGCCAAATTAAACAATGCCTGTTACAGCAAGGTCTATCTTTTTCTTGTCTGGTTTGTTTCTTTTCACTGAATATTATCCTTCAGTCAAAAAGACCCTCTGCAAGTCTAGCAAGACCTGGCAATTAGTGAGCTGAAATATCAGAGATGTTCCTTCTTGGTAAATAAAGAAGGAATTCTGATACTAAATAAAACAAACCAAGGGAAATATGTGCTCAGAATCTTAATTGCTGTTGTCTGTAGTCCTCACTCATTCCTAGGGAGAGTAAAAGCTTTTCAAATAAAAGGAGTAAATAATGAAGACATTGGTGTCACATCAAGAGGAGACAGATAACAGAGAATTAGTTTAAAGACATTCCCTATATGAAAACAAAAAAAAAATCCTAAGCAGCTTGACAGAAGAGAAGCCTCAAAAGATGTATTTATTTGAAAAATATTAATGTCAGGAAGCTTTTGACAAGTAGTACCAAAAGAACTAAGGGAAGAAAAGGTGCAAAAACAAAGAGAATTGTTGATTTAGTGTGGTACATGCTTAATATACAGCATCTGCTCTTGCCAATCTGCACAGTCATTTCAGAAAAAAAAAAACATCAAAAAGGTATTATTTTTCTTGCTGTCATGAGTCTTCCTTCAGATCTTAATTAACAATAATATTTTCAAGTTTTCAGTTTATTAACAAAAGATCTAAAAAGATCAAGGGAACACACCAGAGCTTCAACTCTATCATATCAGTGACCTTGTAATTCCCCTGACAGATGTGTTTGAATATTCTAATGGACTCCATTTGATCACAGGGACATCAATAGATAACACTTTCGTCATACATTGATTGTGAGTCTATTCTATCTCACCTTGTCATGTAAAATATTCACAGTATTTAGAGATAAATCTCTGCAACATGAGCGTATTGAAGTACATACACTTACATAAAACCAAAATCTCTTGCTCTGCATTTATTTGTCATACCTTCCCAGTATAACTATGATTTTCATTGCTTTTTACAAAAAAACTTAATATATCTAATGCGATCCCATAAAGCAGGGCATACACTTATATACCATTTCTTCCCTCAAACATCAGCAGACCTTTGTTCCCATATGCAAATAACGCAATTTTTCCAGCTTAAAAAAATAATCCATTTTTTTCTGCAATGTTGTCATGGAGAAATAGAGTAAGGAAGTTTACTTACTGTTCCCTTTAAAGTATGTGAAATATTCATGGAGCAAATGAAGTATCACATTTTTTCAAAGCAAAGTCTGCATTATAATAATTAAATAATGATGTAATTAGTCTCTAAATGAATATTAATTACTTCTTGCTAACTACTTTTCCAGTAATACCAAGTTTAATTACACGATTTACAGGAAATAAACGACAAAGTATGGGAACAAAGGAAATGCAGGGATGATGTTGCACTAGCATATGGACTGAAAATGTTACAAAATTATAAACTTAAACCCATGATGAAAATATTTAAAAGAAAAAAACCAAACAACAACTCTCAAAAATAATTTGGATTATTGCTCCTATTTTCACATATCATTTCTTCTTTTTGAAAAGTTATTGATATGCATGTAAAATGCTATGCTAGAAACCCTGAGTTCCTCTACATAGCTGGAGAAACACACAGTGAATCCTGAGGTAGACTCATAAGTCTCATTTCTGCGTTAGAAATAATTCATCTTTTTAGGCAAGAAGAATATTCTATGTTCCTTTAAGGGGAAGCATCATGGACTTGCATAGTAATTTGCAAACACTCTTGTGTAACTGGATGCATCTTTACTTGGCAAAGAAGTAAACTGAAGTATGACCATATTATTTTTTTGTTGTTGTTGTTGTTTCCATGACATGAATGACACCCTTCTGTTTAGAATTGCTTCCTGAAAAGCCCTGAATCCCTATACGGTAACTCAGTTGCTTGACCATTCACCCTTAGCAGCATCATGAAGAGTGAGAGAACTATTACTCTGTGTGTGTGCTTGTATATATATATAGCATGTTCATACCTAATTGGGGCTTAATTTAGATGCCACATATGGGCATCTAACAGCATCTCTCATATTGTGGGGTATCCAAAATTTCTGGACATTGGCAGACACGACACAGGACCTGTAGGTAACCCTCTCAAGCTATGTCTGAATGACAGCTGGAGCTCAACCAGTGTACACTAGGACAATTCAAATGGTACTCAGTTGTCTGTATATGGGCAGTGGAATTAAATTTTACGGGTTTAGCATGGAATGCCACTCTAGGTTAAGACATCTACTTGTAAATGCCTACATGTGAGCTATGTGTTTAAGTTCCTGCTGCAATCAGTGAGGATCTAGAACTAGATTTTTTTTTTTTTCTTAAATGTAGACAGCCATCATCCTTTTGGTTGAAGCAGTACATTTTTTTGACTTCTAGATTTTACTCTAGATAAATATAGATCTCCTGTAAGTCCTGTGGCATATCTGCCAGCTGATAGAAACATTTTGCATACAGGGCATTTCATTTCGCACCAAGTTCCCATATATATGTAGCCAGTTGAATTCCAATCCTAGTCTGTTAGATTAGTGGAGCCTAAAGAGTGACTCAGCTCGCTGCAGACATGCCACCAACTGGTTACTGAGCTGAATGGGTGTCTATTATCTATCATCCGTATTGATGGGGACTTTTGTTGCGTAAACATAAATATATGGTGACATTTTAGATACTCTAGGGTGTCTGATGCATCAGCATAAGATCCACGGGAAATCCAAGGTGTTGTGGAGATGTAAACTAGACAGTGTATGCTAAGTCATCTCACATAACTTTACATGCTTCTATGTATTTAATTTTGAGCTCATTCCTGAGCTCCTCAATTTTTTACACTTTAAGAAGAGATAGTCAACAGAAATTATCTTGGATGCCTAAAGATTTCAGTCTTATTGCTAATAGAAGGCTAAACACTAGCTATGGGACACTATACATTATCTCTAAAGAAGATCATGTAATTAAAATGAATATTTTGCTTTGCTTTTAAAACTTAATTAGGAAATTTTTTAAAAGAGGAGAAAAGAAGAACATGTGATTTTAAATAAGAATCTTTTTCAAAAGAGCTTTTGTCTACACTTTACTTATCCAACAGTTTCAAAAATAACTTCTGTTCAGAAGTCGATTAGAGATTTTTCTTCAAAAAAAATCTCACCCAAACTAGTAATGCAAAGGTGATGAAGCATAAGACAATATTCCAAAATGCTGGTAAGGGTGACAGCACACTTTGAACAGACTAGATAATTACTGACAGGCTAGTTTCAGCTACTGCATGAGTTCAGTTACACAAAATATCTAAAATGTGTATCTTAATCAGGTACACTGGATTAGGACACCTTTTTATGTTCTTATAACATGAAAAGCACTATAGTATGTCACTGAAATATAGCTTTGGAAATTTGACCAACAGCAGTCTCTCTCTTTCCCTTTTCAAAACAAATTTTACTTTAATGTTTATGTGCCATACATCCATTTTCAGAAGTGATTTATTTTGAAGAAAGTTAGAGATGTGGGATGATATTACAGTTCACAATACAAATTCCACTCAACTGTTCAACAATGGTAATGACCTCTAATAATAATATGAAGTCCGTATTTGCCACATGGTATGTCAATGTGTAAAATACTTTGTTTTCATAGAATAGAATCATAGAATCATTTAGGTTGAAAAAGACCAACTGTCAACCTAACACTGCCAAGTCCACCACTAAACCATGTCCCTGAGCAACGTGTCTATGAATAATTGAAAAATATTTTCATTAATTCTTCTCACAGTCCATAGAAATAAGGAATATAAAAAGCATGAAGTGGTACAAACATGATGCAAATTGTTTATTCTCGAGTGTATAAGCAAACTCTGCAGCTGAATCAATTTAAAGCAGAATACCATTGTAGAGTAACATGCAAATATATTGTGAAGTAATTTCTTGTGCACTGTAACAGTCATAATTCTGAGAAGATTTCATCCCCAAAGGATGTAAAGGTTAACAAAACAAAAGTGAGGTATGTCTTCCTTATGTTTATTGCAAGTATTAGCAGTACAGAGGTGGAAATTTCTGTATTACTGTATATAATTTATAACTCTGGACATGATCACAGGATAAGCAAAGGCAGCAAATGAAGAGTAAATGTAAAACAAGATGGTAGTCTCGTGGAAAATTATAGAACTATTCTCTTTTTTTTTTCTTAATTCTTACACAATGACCTTTACTGGATTTTACATCTGTAACATAGTGACATAGAAAACTGTCTATATGATATTGTAACTACTACAAGTTACAGAATATACTGAAAAAAACTAGTACAGAGGTAGGTACTATTTAGAAGATATCCTACCTTTAGACAAACAGAAATATTTTTTTTTAAATTTTCATTAAATAATGGTAAAGGCAATGGATAAAATTAAGTCAGTATTTACATAACATTTATTAAGATAGGGCTAAAGCAAGCCCTATCTTGTGTTCTACCTAACTTAGCAGTTAGTATTGCCACTATTCTGATAAAGGTCTAATTCCATTTGGATTCATAGGGTTTTTATATTTATAGTAATTTACTTTTAAAATATTTTTGCTGTCCTAAAAATTGGTGCCATTTAAATTTCATGTAAAGTGTTTCTCTTCTGTGGAGAAGACCAACAGGAATACCCAATGTAACTTACTTCAGTCAGTTAAAGTAAAATGAAACTGTGATTATTCTTGATAAGATTAAAATTTTTAGAAGAAACAAGAGAAAAAAACCCTAGGTCGTTCTTTAAATTTATTTACCTTGGTACTTACATATTTCTTTAATTTCCTTTATATTTGTTTATTAAGACATTAAGGAAATTCTGAAGTATGGCTTGAAAGTACCATGTACTGTATAAATACGTTCTCTTCTGAAAGGGTAAAAGCCATATGTAACGAATGAACAACAGAATAAAATACACCACAGCAAAGACTGAACACTGTGTATTTATTTTACACCATCAACTGGAGAGACTATGGTTGTAGCTTTAGAAGAAATGAGAAATTGTTACAATCCTTCAAATGACTTTCCCTTCTCAGCAGAAAAGATTCAGTGATTATTATTTTTTTCACAGTTAGAAAGCACCAACTCCAGTCGATTACTGGCAGGGATAAAGTAAAAAATAAAAAACATAGTAGGCAGACAGTAAGACAAGAACAAAGGAACTAGAAGGTTTATAAGGACTAGAAAATTGCAACTGGTTTCTTACAGATTTGCCTGTGGTTGACTGACTTGAGTGACTAAGAAACTGCAAGTTTTCCCAGAAACCTTTTATTGCAACTGGGAGACTTACAAGAGCTCTCTCTCCTCTGCCTAAGTGGTTATTTCTATGAAATGTTTTGAGACTTGAGACTTCTGCTTTTTGTAACCATGTAATTGGTTAGAGTATTGCCATAAGCCTTGTACTGAACTCACAAGGCGTCAGGACTGGGGGTCATCAAACGTGTTCTGTCTGGACTTTTCTTGACCTGCCTGCAGCTTGAGAAGTCTCCAGAACAAACCATGGGGGGTGCGCCCAGTCTGTTTCTCTAGATGGGCAGTATTAAATAGGACTGCTCTTTTATTTCATTTCTTAAGTATTCTTTTGGGGCTAGATGTAACTATATAGGGTTGGTATTTTACCTTGATTCTTGATTGTTCTTGTGCTTAGAACCTACCTGCTCTGTGCACCTACTTAGTAGACTGAAGTCAACTCAGAGAAGGACTCCTGAGCTGATGGCATGAATAAATTCATAAAGAAAATAGCAAGTAAAAAATAACTTAGAAACAAACAAATAAACAAACAAACCCAAACAAGCAAAAAAACCTCCCAACTGTGACAAACAGTTGCAGTCGTGTTTTCAGAAGTCAAGAAAGTCAAGAAAGGTAAAGAGAAACCTGAAAAAAATAAAGCTGAAAGAACTTGTAAAACATATAAAATACAGTTAAATGGCTTCTAGACCTGTACATGAAAATGGAATAGAGATATCCCATCAGAAATGATGGACTAAAGGTGATTGATAACCAGAATTAGCTCAAGGTTTTCAGGAAGAGCAATAGTTATGGCTGGATACTAATAGAACTAAGTACATGGAAGCAGAGCTTGCTGCACTTAATGAGAAAAGTGCTAATTCAGATGAAGTAGATAATAATTTGTGCCTTACCTTTCATGAATAACTTGAACTGTAGAAATTAAGCAAACTATTTTACAGATACCATTCTGTTAGTGTATGCATGATATGATGTGAAAATATGTTGCACTTACATTTATGAAATAGAAAACTGTGATCTAGGTAAGTACAATCATGTTAGTCCAATCTGAAGAATATATCAAGCTTTAAAACTATTTTGAAAGAAAAATATAGAGAAGCTTAAATTCCTCAAAATGGACCATCATATTTAAAATTAATTGTAATTACATATTGATAAGCATTTCTGAGGAAAAAAAAAGGTAAATGGCAATCTGTAGAATAGGATTGCATACACAATCTAAAAACTATGAAAGAATTGTGAGAGCATTTCATAATAGCATTGAGTATTAGTATGCATTTAGGCATAGATATAGTTATACACCTTTTGCTATATCTACTTACCAATTTCAAACATGTGATAAAATACACCTAGCCACTCATATCCAAATTACAATTTGTCTATTCGAAACTCAAAGAATGGTGCAATCAATGAACCGTAAAATATCTTCAATTAAAAAAAAAAAAAAAAGGATAAGCATGCATAAATACAAATCAAAATAAGTTTATCCTCAGGATAGAAATGGTTCTAGTCAGGATCTTTTCTCCATTCACTCTTTGAAATTTATTATAAGCATCCTGTATAGCAGCACCCAATAGAGTTTCTATGCTGTACTTAAAGCTGATTTGCTGTTTCCACCATAGCACTTCTATTTTTTATTGATTTTAGCTTCACTGTTATATTCATCTTTTCCTAAAATTAGGCACATATATTTTCAGGTTTATAGTCTTCATCCTATATCTCACCCTTCCCACACTTCCCTCTAAATCACTTTAGTAGTTCTTAGCAGTAAAATGGATGTTTATCATAAATTGGCTTAGCATTTACTGTTGTTGGAGATGCACACGGAGAAAGAGGAAGTGAATTTAGTCTTCACCACAGCTATTTCAGAGTTAAAAAATACATTAAAAAAATTTCAGTTCTCTTAATTTTTAGCACATTAATATAATTGAATCAAAGATCTATGTCATAACACAATTCTGGTGTATAGGAAGATGTACCTCCTTCCTTTCTAGTGAAAAATATATGAATCAACTGAAGACACATTTTGATTAATTCTACTAGGATGATTAAAAATGACAACAAAAAAATGAATAAAAGCTTTTGCATAATAAAATCATTATTCAGTTGCTTGCCCAAGAAATAAGATGTTTCAAATCTGAGTTTATTCTCAGTTCCAGCACTCATTCCAGGAGGGTTTGCTTAACCATGAGACTAAGTGATATGCAGGATTTGAGTACTTCCATTCTTGCTGTTGAAATTAAGCCCATCTGTAACCAAGAATGCCCAAATACTGGATATAAAGAGAAGGTAGACAAGCAGAAAACTGACTTCAACCTGCTAGATAAGTGGAAGTACAGGAACAGGTAGATTCTGATGCAAGAACTGTCAAGAATCAATGTAAAATAATAATCCTATACAGCAACAACTATTCCCAAAAGAATACTTAAGAAATAAAGTCAAATAGTATTCCTATTTAATAACATCCGTCTAGAGAACTAAAAACTCGGAGCACATCCCTTCGTGGTTTGTTCTGGAGACTTCTCAAGATGATATCTAAAGTAACCCAAGGCCAATGTCTCAGGTTCTCTGTAAGAGGTTTTTTGAGAAATCAAGTGTTATCCAAACAACCTAAAATAACCTCAGGGCACTTGCAGCTCATGATTCAAGAGCCCTGAAGTGCTATATTGTCCCATTGCTCCTCCATTCAGGTTGTTAAAACCTTACTCTGGGTTGCCAGAAAACTAAGTTTGTGAGGTGAGTTGCAATCAGGGCTGAATACACCTCCATGTGTTCATCTCCTGTTTCTCCAGGATTTTTATGTATCCTATTAAAAAAAAAATACTCTTAACATATCTTTGTTTAAAAGATTCACATGTGAGGTGACACAGTGGAAGACACATTGAGAAAATAAAACACACTCGATTTTGGGTGATCTACTGTGTGATGCCAGGCATGGTTACCTTGCTTTGCCAGTTTCTTCTTCTGTATGGCCTGTTTATATGGGTATACCAATAAACTTAACTATGGGTTCATGTTGCCAGATGTGCTCTTTTACTTAAGTTGGGGATTTCAGATAATTATTTTTGTACAACTTTTAATAATTTACCCTTAAAAAGCAATAACACGTTGAAGCAATAACGTTTTGATGTAACAAATATCCTCAAGTGCCTCATTTCCAACTAAAAGTGTCAGACATCTGTTGCTTATTTTTGCCCATGTTTTTTCCCTACAGTCCTAATCTTTACAGACATTGAGTGTTTACAGCAAAATATGATATTAGGTGATTTGTTGCAATCTGTGAATATGTGTGTATTAGATCTTCTACACTAATAAGACTGTGACTGACCAATAAACCCCTACAACAGAAGAAGACTCAGTGGATATAGGCCAGGGTTGTGTGCCCATGAAGTCAGGAAATATGTGGAGTGTAACTGATTGCAGATGTTGTAACAAAAGCTGACTATCTCAACATAGAGGGCATCAGTAGGTGACTTTTTTTTTTTTAGATAAAAAGCTCTGTCAGTTGAGTAGATTAGCTGGTTAGGTAAATGTTTCTTCTTGTGTTCATTAAGAGTGTGAATATATCAATGAGTTAGCACACCAGCACTATGGGGAGAGCATATGTGGTTCAGCCCAGCATAGAGTATAAAACCCAAAAAACTAACAAAAGAATTTTGAAGACAGCAAGGGGTTTGAGATGGTGGCAGCCTGTGTTTTTCCTTTGTAGCAAGTAGGGACACCCAGTGTTTTGATGGTGAGTGTATTATAGACACTGATAACAGAGATCATATTGGTTTTGTGACTGAATTGTGTATTGCTATTGCTGTATTTTGTTAAGTGTATCGTATATTTTTACTGTGTTTTCAGTACATTTTGTATCACTCTGATAAATCAGAAATCCTGTATAACATCAACTATCTTCAAATAAGTAAATCTGATGTTAAATGTTGCACTCTCCATGGAATATCTAAAAGACCCGGGTCAGAGAGTATTGGACGCTGACAAACACCTAGAACTTTAATCTCCCATTACCTAACTGAATATTTTATGTTAAACTACTCCTAGAAGTAAAATTCTTCTCTCACTTCAATTGCCTTTTTCCTCACTGTCTCCATCTTTTTTTCTGACTCATAGCATTTTGCAAACAGCAGTGAGCACTCCTGTTAATGCTAGCTATGTTTTGATCTGAACTCAGTGCTCTATGTATGTGGTCAATATTAGCAACTCCAGAGAATGAGTGTCTTATAGGAGTTATCTTTAATTCTCAAACTACCTGTAAGAGGTGGTAGGTCTCAGTATAAAAAGGCCACAGGATAGCATACAAGGCTGTAAAATTTTAGATGAGTCAAAAGGCTTTGCTAGAAATATTAACCAATTTAGACAAACAGTGTAGCTAAAGTAAGGTTTCTTGCCTTAGTCTCCTAATTCAGATACTTTCACTTTGTCTAGAGTGTTTTTTAGATGTCAACATGCTATTTAGGATTTCACTTCAAAGCTCCAGGAATGTTTTATTTTTTTCACAGTTCACCTACTCTGCCACCTCCTGGTTTTTTTTTTTTTTTCCTTCTCTAAGTATTATTCAGATCCTTCATGAGTTATTGTGGTTTTGTTTCCTTCTGACATTACTATCAACCTACCTAACTACCAGTTTAATTAAGTAAATTTTCTATACTGTTTCAAGAAAAAGAATAAACCATTACTGATCTGTCCTGTTAATGATCAGACGTTAGAATAAATGTCCTAGAATAACAATGATAATTATTATCTCATTTATCAGCAGAAAATTTAAGCATGCATATACTGTGGGTTTTTTTACAATTCTTAGATATTAGAATGACCAGCAGATCTGCACATCTCTGTTTTACGATTAAGTTTAGACATTTTAAAAGGAAGTGATTTTGAAAGTCCTTTTAAAAAAGTCCTCTCATCTTTCTCAATTTGAATAAGAAGAAAAAAAAATGAGCTTCAAATTATTAGTTAAATATATTGGGCCATATTTTCTAAATGTAACATCCATTTTCAAATATATACTTAGACCTTTAAAAGGGCCTTACACAGGGGAAATCCCTTAGAGCTTTGCTATTGCCAGCTCCTTGTACTGGAAACATATATCATAACAAATTTCAAAGATTGCCTTGTAAGATAATAGGAAATTATTCTGACAAAGATTCAAAATGGGGTTCATGCTTAACTTACATTTTTCTATTGTTACTAGAATGTATTGCAAGTACTACACATTTTTGTTTTGCTTTTCCAGTACAAAACAAGGTACTTCTGTTTTCTGTCAGGGACAGACTTTGTGAATTTGTACACAAAAAGAAGTGAAAACATTGTGATGAGGTCCATGAACTTTGTGTTTAATTCATTTTTTACTCACTCACTGCAATGTCAAGTTCCTAACTAAATTTTTAATGCATTTTTTAAAATGCAAGAAGGCCTTGAGATGAACTACTGCTGTTCAAAAAAAAAAAAAAACCCACAGAAATTGAATGGTGAGAATGAAGGACTTGCAGGTTTTTTTTTTTCTTTCCTTTTTTCTTTGAGAACATGAGAATTTTACTAAGATGTTAATATGTAACTCCATATTATCTTATTCGTCTTATACTGATTTATGAGAGTTTAAGTAATATATAAGTAAAACCTCACAGTACATATCGGAATTTGATTGTCTAAAATACAAAGAATGCATATCTCAATTTTAGGTCTGTGAGTAAGATCACTTTCTGTGTCCTTTAAAAACAACTTGCACTTCAACTTACTCTCTTTTATTGATTGTTATTATATGATTACTAAGTAACTGCTAAATAACTCATATTTTCCCAAGTTATCAATTACAACCTCACTGTATCTTGCCAGCATTACCTCAGCATTCTATGTATGAATAACAGTCTGCTGAGATGCTGATTTCATTTGGACTAAGACTGATTTGCAAAAGTAACTAGAAAAGTATCTTCTTTCTATAGAAACTTTCCAATTTGTACACCTGTGAGACTTATGGATTCACTTCCCCTTGTCCAAAAGTTTGGCTGATTCTTTTAGAGAAACTAAGACACTGGTGTCCTTTTCCTTTGCAAAAAGATCCCCCAAAACAACTTGTTTGAACATTTTTTTTTCCCATTAGATTTTTTTCACATCATGATTCTTCAGTCTAAAAGTCCCTATAGACCTATGACTAACACTATAGGTGTTAGTATTAGGTAAATGAAAATGTGAAGATGATATTTTAGCAGATATTTCATAGACAACATTAAGTACTGTGTTTCCTTAGGGCCAGGTTGTTCCCAAAACAGTGCATATATTAATATTTCCAGACCCAAGAACTATACAGGATTTATATATCCTATACAAGGAAATCCCCTCATGTATGCCTTATAAAACTCAGCATGGGCAATGAGAAATACATTGTTGAACAAACGTGGACAGATCCACTGGACAGTAACAGACAATCAGAAGCTACTGCAAACTCCAGGTTTAGGGATTTATTTGATTCAGAAAATTCTGGTTTTGTCACAGCAAAAATGTTCTTAAAAAACCCCCCACATATGTTATGAACACAAGCAAGAAAGCAAATGCAACTACTATAAAAGTGCAAATCAAAAATGCAGATTAGCTCAACCAATCTCTCTTTCTTCTAATGTAATTGTTTCTACTTATATTTTATTTAATTATTTGATATTCATCTGTTTCTTGACCTTTTTGGTAATCTACCTCATTGAAGGTTAAATACCAATTGTTCTGTTTTTCACAAGAATGATCCAGTTGAAGACAGCCTTTGGGGAGAGTAGAAAATGAGCAATAAGAAACAAGACTTCAAACTACAAGCTTTATTTCTAAACCTAGAACTATGGAAGACCAAGTATTACATTAGTTGTAGCAATAGGAATGTCACAGAAATCTGTTGACTATCTATATTGACTATTCTAAGGAGAATTTGGAAAAAAAACCAAAACAAACCCATTGCTGTAATCTTAGCTCAGCTGAACTTACTGGTGGAGAAATAGCAGGTGGAGAAATAGCAGCAGGCTAACGTTTGTTCCAAGGTTTTAAATAATGTTTTACAAATCAGTCCAAGACAAGAACAGAAACCAATGTTGAAAATGTTCAGCTAGTAAGACTTTTCCTTCTGGCTTCCCGTGTAAAATAAACATAATGATTTAACAATTAAAGAAAATACATACATTTTGGTGGCTTCCAACTTGGAGCTTTGGTGATGAACAGTCCCCTATCAGGAGTTTTAGATTACTTAAAAAATAATCTATAACCTTAGGAGTTCCAATACTCTAGCTGTAAGACAGAAACTTTCGGAAGAAACACATTTGTTGATGAAAATTTCTTATGCCTTTGTTTTTTATGTTTAGATGTTATCCACACCTCTGAAAACATTTATCCGGTGCTATTTTAAATTCCTTCCATTCAATAAATAAATAAGGAAGTATCTCAGATACATACAGAAAAATATCACCAGCAGCTAAAAAAAAAAAAAATTAATGTAAAATATAAGCATGCAATCTCAGAGACATTTGATATTAAACTTTCAAGAATCTGTGCTGGCTTTGTGTGCCTTAGTTATGAGTACCAAGTTGGACACCAGGGAATTGTTTCATTTTCATGTGATAGGCATTAAAAAGTAGGTCAGCTGGAATATCTATTTGTGATGCACACTAAAATAGCAGGAGGGATGATGGGAATATAGACCATCTATTTCACTGAACTGCTATCTATAAAAATGTATCACCTTTCTGAATAAAAATGAATAGTTTCAAATCTAATTTTATACAGAGTTTTTAAACTTGGAATGCATGTGAAACTTGGAAAAAATTCAGAAACTTTCGTTTCAGAATGGCTTTACTCACACCTGCTACCTCCACTGTTCAAAATATTTGTGGCCTGGGGAAAACTGGATTGTATATCCCTTCCCAGCATTTTGACTTGGACTCTGTAACTTCACAGCTGAATCCTATGGAGTTGATATTAATAATAACAATCTATGATGGAGTGACTCCTCCCTGAAAGCACTGCTCATGTAGATGGGACCTTGAGTATGTCTATCTGTCTTTAAGTCATTAGATAATTCTGGTATGCACCAGGAAAACAAGGAAGATAACAATAACTTCAATGAGGTGAGGCTTTCCCAAAGGCTGTGAACTATATTTTCCCTGTTCTAATGATTTAGTTATATACCGGGGGAGGGGGGGGGGTGGAACACTACAGACAAACTCTTAACAACTTTATACCTGTATAACACATTTGGGGTAGGAGATAGAAAATTGATGGTAACTCAGGTAATAATTGACTGTGGATACAGATCAAGCCACAGACACTGGTCTGGAGTGATGGGACCAGCGAGGCTATTGGCAGCTTATGATGACAACCTAAATCAGAGAGCAAAACCAGGGAAAACAGTAGTGCAGGAGACACATCCACACACATCCAACTGAAGGCTGACCAGAGGTTAAAGTGCTATGCATAAAGACCAGCCAGGATTGAGACTCCTTACCCTGTGTCTGCGGTGTGGTCTGGAAGAGACAGGGCCTTGGCTGCTGTGAGTTTATGGCTCAGAGTGCTGTGGCGACACCACTTTGAATTTCCCTGTAGCAATAGGGAGGTTCTGGTACATGTATATGGTGTATACGTATATAGTTTTTCAGTCACTCTCTCCACCCTCTGAGAGAATGGGGGAGAGATAATACAACAAAAAGCTCAAGGTCAAGATAGGACAGGGAGAGATCATTCAAGTTATAGTTATGGGCAAAACAGACTTGACTTGGGGAAAACTATTTATTTATTATTATTATTATTAATAAAATCAAAGCAGGATAATAAGAAAGAAGAAAAAAAAGCAATTTCCCCCCACACCTACCTCTTCCCAGGCTTAACTTCATTTCAAATAATCTCTACCTCCTTCCCCCTTGCAAGCGACATAGAGGGGTAATAGGGAATGGGGATTGTGGTTAGTTCATCACATGTTTTCCGCTGCTCCTTCCTCATTGGGGGAATAGCTCCTCACATTCCTCCCCTGGCCCATCGTGGGGTCCCTCCCATGGGCTACAGTCCTTCATGAACTGCTCCAGCATGGGTTGTTTTTCCACAGGGTGCAGTCCCTCCAGAATGGCTGCCCCAGCGCAGGCCCTCCACAGGCCACAGCCTCCTTCAGGCATCCACCTGCCCCAATGCGGGGTCCTCCATGGGCTGCAGTTGGATCTCTGCTCCTCCGTGGCCCTCCATGGGCTGCAGGGGACAACCGGCTCCACCATGGTCATCACCACAGGCTGCAGGGGAGTCTCTGCAAGGAGCAGCATTACTCATCACCCTCCTTCTTCACTGACCTTGGCATCTGCAGCCATTCCTTTCACAAAAAATTCTTCACAATCAGGCTTAAGCAGACATCGCGCAGGTTCTCTTCACGTATCCTCTCTTCACTTCTCTCGGCTGAGCCAGGCTGAGTCAGGCCCAGACAGCTGCCCAGTGGGAGGCCAGAGGGTGAGGGCCACAAGGCCCACAGTGCCCACACCGCTGGTGCCTCCCCCTCTCAGCCTCTGCTTCTGCTTCTTCACTCCTTTTCTTCTTTTTTTTTTTTTTAATTATTTTCCCCTTCTTATATACAGTATCACAGAGATGTTATGACTGTTGCCAATTAGCCTGGCCCTGGCCGGTGGTGGGTCCACCCTAGACTTGGCCAGGTCCACTGGCTTCTTGCAGAAGCTGACATTGTAGCCCCTCCTTACTCACTACACAAAACCAGGACAATGATTAAGGTAAATTTTTTTTTCGAGTATGAAGTCAGTAGCTAGAACACAGCTCTAGAACTTCAGCTGCTGTGAGAACAATCTCTGCTTAAAAACTTCAGCTGCAAAGCAACTGTGCCTGCTGAATTTTCTAAATACTCTGAAAGTGTCATCAGATAAACATATCCTTAGTATGCCTGAAAGTATTGTTATGTGAAACATGCTGCTCAAAGATTCTTGTGTCTGTATCTTACCAGTTTTGGTATCAGTTTTGCCTGCCTTTATGTACTCAGTGGTTAGAGTGTACGCCCATGAAACCAAGGCTCTTACCACATCTCTTTGTGGATAAGGGTGACCCAAATCCATTTTCCGAGACGCAGAGCAGTGTCTAACCACCCATTTGCAGAGAAAAAAATAATGAAATGGATGTAGAAAATGCTCCTGCTTCCTCTTCAAGTAGGGCTACTGCGCAGAATGTAACAGAAGATTCAGTCTGCCAGAAGAAGAAGTACTGGCTGTATTGTCAATTAGAAGTATGATTTTACTTTTCAGGTAGTTACTTAGGAAAAGGGAGGACTGGACTGGCCTTCTAAGTTTTTTTTTTTAATATATACATTTCTGACTTAATCCCTGGATTTTAAAATAAAGTTCAAAGTCACTAAGACAAAAAAAAAAGTTTGTTTGTTTGTTTGTTTTGTTTATATGAGTCTAGTCCTTCAAATCTTCTAGTTATTTCTGAGATTTCAACTTAGTATTATCCCTTTCATGTTAGCCTTTCTCACAAGGCAGATGGGAGCTTGTGTTCTTGTAGAGCTTAAATTTAACTTAAATTGAACTTTGGTATTCATGGGAGATATTCTAACTACTACAGAGTGTAGTTAGTATCATAACTCAGTAACTTCAGAAAAGAAGTAAATGTTTTCGGAAAATACTTACTAGTACCTTGCCCTTCTAGGAAGAAAACTAGATGCACTGAGGCCCTGGAAAGACCAGTATTAAAGTCTGATGTTGATCTTTTTCCCTATTGAGTAGTTCCAGGTTGTTCCTCACTGGCAAATTTTTCAGATCATCTTTCCAAGGCAACTATTTCCTTCAGTGCACAGCAGCCTGATTCCAGTAGCTGAACTACAGGCTCCAAATTGTGTTTTGGGGGTCAGTCACTTTACTCATAACTTCAAGGCACGTAGTTTTGGCTACAACACCCAGCAGTGTCGATAGATCTTAGCAGTTATATGTTGAAAGATCAAGAATGAGCTATGTATTAAATGACATGCTGTAATGAAAAGTTCTCTGGTATTCACCTCAACAATTTTTGCAGAAAAAAAAAAAAGAGAAATTGAGAATAAATGTAGAGGGAATAATGGCAATTCAATTATGATTGGCCAAGAAGTGCTTTCTTGTCACAGTTTAACAAATGTTTAATTAATTAAATGTTCATGCATACAGGTATCAAATTACGTAAGAGAATTTAGAGATATGTCTGTTTAATCAAAATGTGTGAAAGAACCCAATCTCAAATAATAATGGTAATTTTCAGCTCATTGGTGAACACTATGCTTTCAGAACTGCTGCACTTGTGTAGCAATATACTATGAAAACAGAAAGGCTGAAGTAAATCTAGTAGGGATATAATTAGAGTTAGTCATTCCTTTCCATTTGTCAAAATGAGCTCTTAGTTATTCTGGGCATTTTCAAGACTGTATCTAGTTCTTGTGTCCCTGTGTAAGGACCTGAACAAGCTGGAGTCAGTATCCTCAGCAGCTGACCTGCATATAGTTTTACAGCTATAGAAACCAAATTCATTCAAAATAGATTTGAAATTTCCTTTCCCATTCTGGATGATACAGACTAGTTTAGATTTCACAGTGTCTTTTGTTATGTGCAGATTTTTTTTGCCTCCAGTCACCTGGTAGTCTCTTCAGGAAGCCTAGACCACTCTACATAGCTAGGATACAATGAAGGTTACCATTGTACCCCTGTGGGTTATTTGGTTGCTAATGGATGAAAGCACACTACATTAAGTCTGGAATGGGTGTGTGCTAGAAATTTGGTCTCTGTCTAGCTGACCAAGGTGACAATGGGTCCTATTTATCCATTCCCTGCTCTTTCTGTGTGCAGTAGTGGACACAATTCCTAAAGTTATAGTAGTTTTTTTGGTTTAGTTTAAAGAATCTGGAATATCAGGCAAGAATAGTAAGAATCATAATTGTTTAATTTGGCTAGATACAATAGAGAACTTGAATACTCAATTAGAGATTTAGGCAGAAACTAGATCTGTCAAAAGAAAATCAGAAGCTACATGCCTAGATCTAAAGTTGTGAACTGCCCAGGGACACGTCTAGCAAGGGAATTGAAGGTGGGTGCTTTAGCCTGCTGATGGCAGTAACTTCCTTCCCCGCCTCCTGCCCCACCCTCCTCCACACTATGGCAATAGGAAATTGTGTATTAGAAATGTAACCCTATATCCACCTTACAGGGCAACTGAGAGCCCTTGGGCAAATTTCATTATTCAACCAAGGAGGAAGTTTTCAGGATAACAATGCAATGAATGGAACTATGCAGCAGATAAGAACTGATTCTACAAATTATAAAAGTTCAAAAAGTATCGGTTCATATCTTATGTGTTGTTCAGTGTCCTAGTTTCAGCAGGGATGGGGTTAATTTTCTTCTCAGTAGCCGGGGTGTTTTGGATTTCGTGTGTGAAGAAGGTTGATAAAAACACTCTGATGATACGAGTTGTTGTTAATGAGACCAAGGACACTGGCTTTCCAAGACTCGTTAAAGTCTCGTTAAGGTGCAGATGCGGGAAGCTGGGCAAAAGACAGACAGAATAATTGATCCGAACTGGCCAAAGAGAGTA
Source organism: Chlamydotis macqueenii (assembly GCF_036417535.1). Classification (NCBI taxonomy): domain Eukaryota; kingdom Metazoa; phylum Chordata; class Aves; order Otidiformes; family Otididae; genus Chlamydotis; species Chlamydotis macqueenii. The sequence goes on from NC_141558.1 coordinate 30,208,922, forward strand.
TTCCATGCCATAAATGCCATGCTCAGTATGTAAGTGGGGGTTGCCCATGCAAGGGGGCATTCTTTTTGGGCATTCTTTTCTGGCATCCATTCCATTTGGGTATCCGTTCAGGCACCCTTGGTGTCCTTTTCTTCTGTCTTGCTTGCTGGCATCATTCCTTCTACCTTGCTAGCTTGCTCTCCCGGCTTTGCTTGCTGCTCGGTGTCGTTTCCGTGATCGCTGCTCAGGACGGGCTGCGCCGCTCATTCAGACATCAGGTGGTGAGAAATTGTACATTGTTCATTTTGTATATTTTGTATATATTAATATCCTTATATCCTGTTAGCTTTGTGGTTTTTAGTATTTTTAGTAAACTGTTTTTATCTCAACTCACGAGTTTTCCTTTCTTCCCAATTTCTCTTCCCCGTGCCACTGGGTAGGGGGAGGGTGAGTGAGAAACTGTGTGGTGATCCGGGCTAAACCACCACATTCAGCTAATTGAATTACCACTCGATGTAAAATTACAGGACATAGTCATAGTCATAAAACTATAGGACATAGTCAATTTCTATCTTACTCATACTATTTAAAAAAACTATAAGTACAACTACAGAAAGTACAAAATCAATTTAGAATTCATTTTACTGCAAGTGTGTGGTTTGCCCTAAAAAGAACATTTAGGAAATTAGGATATTCTGTCACATTCTTAAGATTAAAATTAAAGTTTATTCAGTACCTCTGTCAGGTACTTTGAGAAGCAGGCAAGAGGAGTCTCAGGTCCTCCCATTAATAGGATGAAATGAGAGAAAAGGTGAGAGGAAGGAGCCCATCTGTACTGCGTCTTTCCTACAGTACATTTTCAGATGTTCTGTGTCATATAATCGATGCATACCACCACAAATTATTGATTAGATTAATAAAATAACGTTTGACATGGCATTTGGAATTTTCAAAATTAAAGTGCGAGTGTTTAGAACTCAGGAGTTTCCATTATGTCTCATGGTAACTTTTTTAAACATATGCATGATTCTAGAGAGGAAAAAAAAAAATCTACATTTTCATTGAATCAGCTTTGACTGGTAAAATTTTATTTGAAATTTATTCCAATGAGCTGTTATATGCACATCTAGCACCAAGGTATAATTCACATTCATGCCTGACATACATTTTCCAGCTCTCCACTGAAGATGTAAAAGCACTGCTGCATTCTGAAATACACCTATGCCATAGCACACAAGATATACTCTTCAAAGTTTCCTTAACTAGAAACAGCTTTCTTGATCAATATTGTGACCCCACATCACTACACTAATCTCTCAGTTGTATCTACTATACCGAGTGGCACTTTTCTATGTCTCTCCATGGTTTCTGTTGGCTTGTGATTTAGCTGTACTTTTATCATAAGCCCAGATATGACCAGAGAACATTGTTGCACAGTAGGAGCACAATCAACAACTTTTTTCCTTTCTGTCACTCCCCTGTGTACAAAAAATTTCTGTCAGTAAATGCCATAGACAGCTGGCTTTATACTGGTGCAACCTCTAAGTCTTTTTTTGCTAGAACTATGTGGTGTTTTGGGCTTGGTAATAAGATGATAACACTGACCTTCCCTTTACATTGAGTATAAATTAATCGTCATAGCATTAAACAAGTTTATGCAAATGCTTCAGGAAAAAAAAAATGTATAGCTTATGTCACTCTTTAGGATGCACTTGTCTCCAGCAGATGTTGTCAGGGTGCAGCGAGGGCTGGCAGCTCCCTGGGGTCCAGGCTGGGAGCAGCAGGAGCTCCCCAGGGGTCCATCAGGGCAGGATCTGGTAGCCAAGGTCCATCTCACTGCCCCAGCCAGGAGCAGGGCAGCCAGGGGGCATCGGGGCAGCTTCAGCTCCTGCCATCAGACACCTCTCTGGGGATGGGGATGGGCCAAGGCTGGGCTGGGACACAGACCCACAGCTGGGATCAGGATCAGGACTGATGAGGGAAACCAAGGTTAGACACAGCCCCAGGACGACCTGACAAGGCTGTGGGGAACAGAACGTGTCAAGGTCACAGAAGGACGTCAGCCGGCAGCTTGGGGTCAGGGTCAGACAGAGCTCAGTTTCTTCTGAACAGTATGATTTAAGGTATTTTCACCTAAAGCTAAAACAGGTATCTGCTCTTTCATATACTAATTCTTAGAGAACTGTTATTTTCCATTAAATATGTTTACCATGTAAAAGATTCGCCGGTCTCTGAATAATAATCACAGAATGTGGAAACCTAATTGGCCATTTATAGGTATCCATACATATCCTAAAATTAGAATCAGTGTCGTTTATTTTTAACTTCAACTTGCTGTGTAGTGTCCATCTCCTTGAAACATGTCACATGTTTCAGACTGTCAATAAGAGGTCATGAAAACTGTCACTATCATGGCCATGTGAATCATCTGCTTCAATCACCTCTGTAGATACAAACATCTGGCATCCAGCAGAGCATAGCATGTCTTTCTGCCAGCTGTTGTAAACTCCAGATATTCAGGCTTCTGTAATTTTCTTAGTAGAATGGATTTTTTTTTCTTTTTTTTAATCTACTCCAGTCCCTTATTATCTAATATTTTTATAAATTAATGTTATTAGGATTACTCATAGCTGGCTTTGAAGATGAACTGAAATCAAGAAAGTCGCTGATCTATTGGATGCAAATTATAGCTTGGTTGCAGATATAGGTGCTAATTGGCTGGCAGCTGCCTTCTGGAAAGCACATTTGTTTAACTACAGGATCGGCTAGAGGCACAGCGACAATCCTGCTCACTATTTGAAACATTTTCATCATCAAGCCACGAATATGTTGTGGGTTTTTTGTTTTGTTTTTTTTTTTCCCCAGAAGTCTGATCCTAATGTCCATTTACTGAGTTTTTCTGTATCTGGTATTAGTGCTGTTTTCCCAAGCACTGGTTTATGATGCACTGAGGGCAGCTTAAGAAGCTTTGTGTTGTTATGTTTGCTTCAGCTTCAGCTTGCATATGCATTCTGTAATACTTGCTGGTTTCATACTTTCCTAGTATAGTTCATTGCTTTAGGGAATGTTTTTTTCTGGTGTTAGAGAAATAAAACACAGGCATCACAAATTTGTGTATTAGAGTGTCTTCCATATATTAAACATTATGTATGTTTGTGAGCACTGTAACATTATTCTCTCTTCTAATCTTCTCTGCTACTGTCTTTGATGTCACATTTGAAAACATACAAAATGTTTATGTCTGTATTGTCTTTCTGCCATGAGTCATTGAACTTATCAAAATATTTTTACCAACCATTTCAATGTCTAAGGAAGGAATTATTGGTATGAAGTATACCCCATGTAATATAGGAGTTTCTCTATTTCAGTCTCAAATCTCACAGCCTACATTAAACTATACAATGCTACTTTTCTTCCTTTTTACATAGACTCTTAACATGGGATGCAGGACTTGAGGCTGATTAATAGTTCTGTGTATATAGAAGACCATCCGATTATGGAGCCCGTACGAATCTGCAACAGAAGCTATTCCATGTTTCAGACTTTAAGAAGCTGTCAAACCTTCCTGGAAACAGCTTCTTATTCACTTTTGCTTTTTTTTTTTTTTCTTTTTTCTCGAGCAAATAGTAATAAAGTTTTCCCTTTTGTCCTTTTTCTCTTATTCATCAATTCTGTAAAACTCTTTTTTTTTTTTCTGATAGTGCTTCTGTGTTTATACAAGCCTTTTGGTTGGTTTAGGTTTTTTTTAAATGATACTTCAGCATTCCCTGTGCTCTAAGCCTGACCACATTCTTTTTTTCTGTTTGTAGGAGGTGCTTTGTTTGCCTACTGTACTTGCTTGCACTTAGATTAACTATGCTGAACATTTCTACGTTACCTTAAGTAATGTTTACTGAGTAATAAGATAAAAATTTTGTGGGTCCTAAAATTAAATATTCTTTGTTAGTTGTTCTTATTACACATATGCCACGACTGCGGATTATTTCAGGCCACATAGAAACTGACTGACTTGCTATTGAATCTTGCTGACTTGCTAAGAATCTTTCCTTTTGTAGTCTGCAGGCTTTCTTCCAGCTTCCACAGAGATTGCTGCAGATGAACCTTTAAACAACGTGCCCTGAGGTTCCAAGATCAGTAAGTCATTGACTCATAGAATAGTAAGGGTTGGAAGGCACCTATAAAGGTCATCTAGTCCAACACCCACCCCCTCCGGAAAAGGAGCAGGGACATCTTCATCTAGATCGTGTTTGTCAGAGCTCCGTCCAGCCTGGCCTTTAATATTTCCAGGGATTGGGCATCTACCACCTCTCTGGGCAACCTGTTCCAGTGTTCTACCACCCTCATTGTAAAAAGTCTCTTTATATCAAGTCTGAGTCTACCTCCCCCTATTTTAAAACCATTACCCCTTATCCTATCACAACAGGCACTGCTAAAGAGTTTCTCCCCATCTTTCTTATAAGCCTCCTAAGTCAGTAAATTGTGATTCACTGTCGCTCAGCAGCTCACCTCCTCAACCTGATCTTTACACTTTTGACCAGTTTTCAGTTTATGCACACTTTTAGGGGGATTGGAGAGTGACCCCTTGTGAGACAACACAGGTTGCCTAGTACAAAGTTCCCATTGAGAGCAATTTCTCCATTGTCTGGCTCTAGGACATGTATCAAAAGGTCGCAAGAGACAATTCCTCATAGGAAACTTCTTGGCCTGCTTCACATCAGCATCATTTAGACCTGGAATAAGAAGCCAGTGAAAATTATGACGATAAAAATAATATATAGGCCTTCTATAATGAGAGTTTGCCTACTTCCTGACACCTTTCTGCCCTCTTGAGCTACACACAGTTTCTGAGCTGGATGGTAATTCAAGTATCTCACTATTTAGTACAACTTGTAAATGTCATTAATTCGTTAGCAGTTAGACATGTTAGGAAAGATATAAGATTTTCTGAGCTGCTGACCACTACTGAAACATAATTCAGTGTGAGAAGACAGTGACTGTAAAAGTGATGGCAATCCACCTTTTAAATATTATAGTAGCTATTCCTTTTGATTATTGTTAAAGAAATATGAAAGTCAGAGTGTGTTTTATATAGCAACAATTGTGGATGAGCTTGGGAAACTGGGATGTGCATGTGAAGTCAACCTTAAAGTAGCAGGAGGATTGCAAAGCACTTGTCAGAGCAGCAGCCAAATATCCAGCATGGTTCAGAAGGACATCTCAAGGCTCCATCAAAACCAAGTTCATTAAAATTCAGTCTTCAAAACTAAAAAATGTTTGCAAATCTCCTCACACTTTTTTGCCTCTGGAATGAGGAATCAATCACATAGTATTTGGAAAACTATAATCTACAACAGGCTCTTTGAAATATTGGAGGTGGATGTATACACACTTCTTATCCATCAGCTAATTATTTAGCAGGAAAACTTTAGCACAATTCAGCCTGTGAACACTTATAGATGAAGTCAGAGAGTGCATGGTTAAAGCTCATGTTGCTAAGGACTGAGCCCTGCCTCTTCTATCTTGATTTTCCATGTCGTTGCTGTAGGTTTGGAAGACCGTTTTGGTGATATAACAGATTGTTGCCATGGCATCCTTATTATTTGCACTGCAGAAGAATTAGCAGAAAATAACATCCTTGCAACTGTTGTTGTTGCAACGTAGTAATCCTCCTATTGCCCTTACTCTAAAGCACTGATAGGAATGTAGGCAGGGTCTTCAATTCTTTCATTCTAGACTTCAGACATGTATTATACTTTATATTGCGTGTTTATAATTCATTCATTCAGCTCTGTACTACTGGCACAACTAAGCCTGCACTCCCTATACATATTAGAGCGCTAATGTATTTTATACTTTATGCTACTACTGACTACAGCTCACATCCCTTTTCCCTCCTAGCTGTGTGTTCAGTGCTCAAAGAGCTTTTCACAATCCTGAGCAGAGGAATAATAGAGCACATTCTTCAACCTTCTCTCAAATTCTTACTGCTTGTTGTCAACTGCTTGCAGATTTTGCATGTCATAGCTAATATTTTATTAAGAAAACCTTTGTCACATAGAAATTAAAAGCAAAAATCCCAAACCTACAACTCTACAATGCAGAATGATTCAGGCATGATGAGGAGGTGGCAATAAATTTCTGACATTCTCTGTAGTTATCTCCTCCACCTTCTTTGGTGGCATGTTTTTCCACTATAGTGTATGATCTTTATTGATATTATTTGCAACTGTGAGAAAAACCTTAAAAATGGAATACTGAGTGGATAATTAAGTCTTTTAAAATGTCTCACTCTAACTTATTCTATAATAAACTGATAATTATATGGATCCATTAGCTTAATCTGTCACAGTCATTAACAATATAAACATTTTTTTCTCAAGTTTGTGAAGTTTAATACAAAGGCTGGTCCACTTGCATGAAAAGTTGGAATGATTGTGCATGTGCAACTATATCACACAAGCTGCAGTATGTACATCACTCCAAATTTTTAATAGAAATAGTATAGCCCATTTGATTCAATCTCTGTCCCCTACAGAATAAACAATAAGTTGGTAACAAGCCCAGATAAGACAGACATGAAGTTTTTTTCTGTCCAACAGACAATTCTGAGTTTTCAAAAACCTCTCCCTTTTTATTGCAAAAATACTGAGATCTTTTCAGAATCTGAAGGACACACATTCCTTTTCAGATATCTAACATACTAGTTATTAAAAGATAAGAGAAATACAGGTGCAAGTTCATATTTTGTTTACTTGGATACGATCATTGAGTCACAGAATAATTTGGATTCAAAAAGACCATTAAGATCATCAAGTCCAGCCATTGAGCTAGCACTGACATGTCCACCACAAAACCATGTCTGTAAGCTCTACATCTTTTAAATATCTTCAGAGATGATGAGTCCACCACTTCCCTGAGCAGCCTGTTCCAATGCTTGACAACCATTTCAGTGAAGAATTTTTTCCTAATATCCAATCTAAACCTCCCAGGGTGCCACTTGAGGCCATTTCCTCTCATCCTGTCACTTGATACTTGGGAGAAGAGGCTGACACCCACCTCACTATGACCTCCTTTCAGGTAGTTGTAGAGAGTAATGTCTCCTCTGAGCCTCCTTTTCTATAGACTAAAAAACCCCAGTTGCCTCAGCCTCATAAGACTCCTCATAAGACTTGTGCTCTAGACCATTCACTAGCTTTGTTGCTCTTCTTTGGACACATTCTAGCACCTCAGTGTCTTTCTTGTAGTGAGGGGCTCAAAACTGAACACAGTATTCAAGGTGCAGCCTCACCAGTGCTGAGTACAGGGGGATGATCACTTCCTTAGTCCTGCTGGCCATGCTATTCCTGATACAAGCCAGGATGCTGTTGGCCATCTTGGCCACTTGGGCACATTGCTGGCTCATATTCAGTCTACTATCAACGGACACTTACAGGTCCTTATCTACCAGGCAGCTTTCCAGCCACTCTTCCCCAAGCCTGTAGCATTGCAAGGGGTTGTTGTGACCCAAGTGCAGGACCCGGTACTTAGCCTTGTTAAACCTCATACAATCAGTCTCTGCCCATCAATACAGCCTGTCCAGATCCATCTGTAGTGCCTTCCTACAAGCAGATCAACACTCCTGCCCAACTTGCTGTCGTCTGCAAACTTACTGGAGGGTAAGTTTGGAGGGTACACTCCATCCCCTTGTCCAGATAATTGGTAAAGATATTAAACAGAACTAGCCCAAATAATGAGCCCCTGGCGAACAGCACTTGTGGCCAGCTGCCAACTGGATTTAACTCCATTCACCACAGCTCTTTTGGCCTGAACATCCAGCCACTTTTTTACTCAATGAAGAGTACACCCATTCAAGCCATGAGCAGCCAGTTTCTCCAGAAAAATGCTGTGGGAAGTGATGTCAAAGGCTTTACTAAAGTCTAGATAAATAACATCCACAGTCTTTCCCTCATCCACTAAGTGGGTCACCTGGTTGTAGAAGGAGATCAGGTTGGTCAAGGAGGTCCTGGATTTCATGAACCCATGCTGGCTGGACTTGATGCCCTGGCTGTCCTGTACATGCCATGTGATAGCACTGAAGATGATCTGCTCCATAACCTTCCCTGGCACTGAGGTCAGACTGATAGGTCTATAGTTTCCCAGATCCTCCGTCTGACTCTTCTTGTAGATGGAGGTCACATTTGACCTGCACATGGTTTGGGGGTATTATTCCAAATCACACCTCCCCCTCTCTGCCCACACTTCTGCTACTTCACTGCTTCCTCTTTTTTTTTTTTTATATTATTTTCCCCTTCTTAAATATGTTATCACAGAGGCCTTATCACTGTAACCAATTGGCTTGGCCCTGGCCCTAGACTAGGCTGAGTCCACCAGATAAAGGGGAAACCTCTAGGAGCTTCTTGCAAAAGTTGCCACTGTAGCCCCCCGCCCCCTACACAAAGCCAGGACAACTCCATTGGTTACCCTGCAAATGACTGGTCTTACTATTAAAGACTAAGGCAGAGAAGGCATTAAGTACCTCAGCCTTTTCCTCATCCTTTGTCACTATGTTTTCCACTGCATCCAATAAAGGATGGATATTCTCTTTAGCTCTCTTTTTTTTGTTGCTAATATATTTATAGAAACATTTTTATTATCTTTTACAGCAGTAGCCAGAATAAGTTCTAGTGGGGGTTTGGCCCTTATAATTTTTTCCCTGCATAACCTAATGAAACTGATGAAAGTGTGCCTCCTATATTCTGTATGTTCTCTAATCTCCAGGCTAGTGAATGACTAGATGGAATTATGCCTGCTGATGACACTGTTTCACTATGTATGAATAATTAAACATCCAGTACTTGAGAAAGAACCAACTCAATAGCCTGGAAGTTAGAACAGTTAAGGAAAATTGAGGTTAACATCCTTGTTTCAAAATTCATTTTTTGAAGAAAAACAACACAAATATGAGCGATTAAGATTGATCATTTAGAGCTAGCTCATGTTCATTGACTTAGAGATTAAGTCAGAAAAATATCGAGTGTAAGATAAGGACACAGGCTGCATATAGCCTGTATGAGGATATAGATACCTGGACTTTTCTAAAATGAATGAGGGTCTATTTCTCTTGGCTTTTGATTATAAATTCCATTCTAGTGTTGAGAAAAAAAATTCTAATTTAAAAAATATTGAAATTTATTTTTACAATATTTCTTAGTAAAAATATTTAGGAAACCATCATCTTAAATTCAATATCAGTGTAAATGTTTGGTTATCATGATGGCATTTCATGTCAATATCTATGTCCCTTCTACCACTTATGAATTTATTTTTTTAGGATATTGAAGTAATAGATTACAAATTAGTTTGTCTCTGCCTAACAAATCTGGCAAATAAAAAATTAATATACTGGGACAATGACAACTGGGCAAACTGTATTATTCCAAAATTTTTAAAAGCTGTGGTTTTTTTTTTTTTTTGTGTTTGTTGTTTTTTTTCCAAGGACAACAGTAAGGCCAACGTATATCAACTGGAGAGGAGGTTTGCAGTTTCAGGAGAGAAATAAGTGTCTGGTCCTGAGATATTCTGAACAAGAAGTTCAGGCACAGGAAGTTTCTGTTTGTCGGGAGTGATAGGTTTTTCACTTTAAATGACTTTGAAGAAAAAGTTGACAGAAATTGTGTGCATCATTAATCTGAAATGAGAATAGTAAAAGTGAAGATAGGGATATATAAAGAGTTTTGCCTTTAGGAAGCATCAAGGCCAGCTCTGAGCTCAGGTGAATGAGGCAGTTGCCTCGAGAACAGACTGCTGGGGCAGCAAAACTGTTGCCTGCTTGCTCCTATCAAACACCAGGAAAGGATTTTGCTGTGTTGCCTATGAGCTGTGTAAGCTTATACATAAGCTTACATAAATTGACATCTCCTGATGAAGGATGGGGAGAGGGGTGTGACCCTTCCCAACAGCAGCAGTTATTTCCCAACTCCCATAACTACCATGGCCATAGAGCAAGTTAAGTCTCCAAAGCATTTTCTCCTGTCTTCGACTTTCCTTTTCTCATGGCAGGAGAAGAGTGGTTCTTCATCTCCAGAACAGCAATGATAATTCCTTGTCATACTTCTGAGGAGCCTTGGGCTGGTTTTCTGAAGTAGTTGTCACAGAAAAACAAAAAAGGAAAAGGAATTCCAGTTGTTAAGTGTTTAATAGTATAACTTCAGATTTAACAACAGACAGTAATCTAATCCAATAAATTATATGGGTACACTGAATATCTGGAGATTTGTTTTTAAATCATCATAAATGATTCAAGATAGCTGTCTCTGGGCTACATCTGACAGTGATGTAAGCAATGTTGTATGTGTGCTAGTGCAGATAGACTAACCCAAAAATAGTTGGGGCTGGTAGAGAGTGTATGGTAAATTCCGCCAGGTCTTCCTGGCTTGTATACAGTAGAGGCAGGTTTTTATGACTGGAGGCAAAAGAAAAAAAAAAGGTGCAGCAGAAATGGCACTAATCTTACAGATATAAAATGATAGGAAAAGGTATTTCAATTATCACAGAACTGAGGCAACGTCTCTTGCATATCCAGGGAAGGACTAGAACAGCAGTGACATTTTGTTAAAGAAAAATATCCTTTTGTTAAAGAAAAATATCTTCAAGCCTCATTCTAGGAAATTCTAGAATAAAGGTTACTTTTCAACTCCACACCTCCTTGTAAATTTGCAGCTATATATAAATTGTGCAATTGCATGCTTTCCTCCCCACCACCTCCTCTCTCCCCAGGACTCTCTCATGAAGGGTATAAAATGGATGATCCTCTTGGAAGAAAAAAAAAAGGTATTCAATATTTTGTCTTATCTTTTTATTTTCACTCTACAGCTGTATATTTCATTTATTAGACTTTATTGAAACCATGTCCTCAAGATAGAGTTACTGCTTTTCTCATAGCTTTTTCTATCACAGTCATCACTATAGCAACAGAGTACTTCACAAGCATGAAGAAACTTATATCACAAATTTCTGCAGAAGTGAGGTTTGTAGCTGAAGTTCTGTATTGAAAAAGGGAAAACTGATAAATTAAATTAACTAATAAATGAGGTCAGCTGTACTGAAAATCTTAGCTAAAGAAATATAAAGAAAGTTTTGAGTTTTTCTTTTAAACTGAAATTTGGATGAATTGTATCTTAAAAAAAATAAAACCTGAACATTAGAGATACTTGAATATGTAGTATTCTAAATAAGAATACTAAGAGTAGTCAGAAACCTGTAGCAACTGAAAAAGGACATTGGGCAGACGTCATAGATTATGAGTAGATAGTTATCCTGGTTCCAGCTAGGATGGAGTTAATTTTCACCTGAGCTGGGAGAGGAGCTGGAGCTGGTGGCACCTGTGGCTGGGGGACACAGCTGGGATAGTTTACTAATTAGCTCACAGAAGGACTTGAGGGGAGGACAGACTCCTGCAGGTTTATGCTCACTGTTCCTGTTGACCTCTAGGAAGGGGTAAAGTTGAGATATACTGATGGGAAAGTTGATCTCGAGCCCTAGCTACCACCCCATAACTGTATCCTCTCTTCTTGGGATTCTGGTAGAGACTCTTCTTCTCTCTTCTTAGAGATTCTGAAGGGTTATTATGCCTCAATAATAGCCTATATTGCCTATGCCTGTTTGTCCTAATGCTACTATAATTGAATGATGCTATTATATACAAGTTATAAAATAATTACAGTTATTTTATGTTACACATAATATTACATGTTTTATGCTACATTACTTTCAAGTATTATATTGCATTATGATTATATTATTTATAACTGCATTTACAAGTAAGTACATATAATGTTGCCCTGAATTTGCTATAGGTAATCCACATAAGTCTTTGAGAGTTTGCTTTCCACAAAAGTTGACCTAGACCATCCTATACAGAAAAATTGTATTGTTTCACTGTAAAACTGAAAAAAAATAGATATAGCCATCTCCCTTGAAGTTGTCTTTGCTATGCCATAGACAAGTACTAAAAGACACAGCATGGTATTAACAATGTTTTTAAAAACTTATCTCATATATTCTGCATGTTTAAGTTTGATGACTCAGTCTGCTGAATTTGAGTCTGCATTCAAGAAGAGAATTATGAAGTTGCAATTATGTTGATTTCATGAATAACTTCATGTTCAGAACTGAATATCTCTGCCATGTTGGGGATCTAAGCATTAAACAGCTATTAAACTTCATCCCCAGTTTAATGCATAAATAATATTTTATCTCCCTGAGGTCAAAATGAAATATTATAAATAGTATCTTAAATTATTATCTTTTAAATTATTAAAGTTATGATAGAAGGTATGTTTTGTTAAAGATAATTTGATTGATATTGTAACCTTTAACATGCCAATTAAAACACTACATTAAATACAATAAAAATTGAAAAGAACAACAGCATTAATTTTAGAAAACAGCAAAATAAAAGATGTAGTCTAGGCTACTTATTTTTACTGGCTACAGTAATAGCTTTTTGTCAGGTTTTGTTTGAGGGATATGTGTGTGTTTCTGTTTATTAGAATAGTTAGTAAATATAGTACTGGCATACAGACCTTATGCATGCCAGAAAGTTTTTGCTTTTACAACTTTGTCAGCAAATACCTTTTCCTGGCACAATTTGCCTTATGTAGGCAAAAGATATTTATATCGGTGTGTGTATTCCCCTAATTAAATTATTACATTCAGAAAGACTTTGGAGTGTCTTTGATAAAACAACATCTGTAAGAAGTAACAATTTGTCTTGGGCAGATATGTCTGGTGATTTGTGTTTGTGATTTTTTTTTTTCTATATATCCATCAAGATCCCTGATTCTCCCTTCAGTTTGTATTGAGTGCACATCAAACCCAATGCTAACTTGTGCCAATAAGGGATTAGATCTTTCTCCCTCTACTAGATTAGCTAATTTGCTTGAAAATTCCTGAGGTTTAATCAATTTTCTGACCTCTTAAAGACTATTGTCTCATTACCAGCTAGGCTTATTACTAGCAAAAAGAGTGTTAGAGGACTCCTTTTACTGAAGTAATACCACTTTTCTACTTTTGATAATCTAATTTTTTTTTTTTTTTTTTTACCATACTGTTGGCAGCTTTGTAATTTACTAGAACTGGCCCTAATAGTGATCTCATTCCTGGTAAATTAAAAGAACCAGAGACATTATGACTACAAGTCTTATTTGCCGTCAGATGCGGACTGCCTACATGAATGATCATTTAACTGTCTTTAGCTCAACAGAAATAACTGGTTGATGGAATAATTTCCTGGAACAGGGAAAAAATAAGTTCCAAGCCTTGTTCACAAAAGCCATTCTTGTGTGTCCTGGTTTTGGCTGGAATAGAGTTAATTTTCTTCCTAGTATCTGGTCTAGTGCTGTGTTTTGGATTTAGGATGAGAATAATGTAAATAACACCCTGGTGTTTTAGTTGCTGCTGAGCAGTGCTTACACTAAGTCAGGGACTTTTCATCTTGTCATACTGCCCTGCCAGCAAAGAAGCTGAGAGTGCACAAGAAACTGAGAGGAGACACAGCCAGGACAGCTGACTTCATGCTGAATATATAAAGTGGGGAGAGTTGGCCAGAGGGTTTGCTGCTGCTGATACTTGGGGACTGGCTTGGCATTTGTCAGCGGATGGTGAGCAATTGCGTTGTGCATCGCTTTTTTTTTTATATATATATTTTTACAATTATTATTATCCTTCATTTTTGTCCCATTAAACTGTCTTTATCTCATCTATGAGTTCTACCTTTTTTTCTGATTCTCTCTGCCATCCCACTAGGGGTGAGTGAGCAAATGCCTGTGCAATATTTAGCTGTCTGCTGAATTAAACCACAACAATGTGTTTTGTTCACTAGCTGCTAATATAAAATAATCCCTTAAGCACCTAATGGAGCCAAGGTCTCCTATCTCCTCAGTGAATGCCTCAGTTGTTTTATATCCTCTTCTTTAGTCTAATTGATCTTAGATTTTTTTTTTTAATTATTCTTATTCTGCCCAAAGAAAAGGATTTAGACAGAGAATTGGAAATACTCACAACCTCAACATATAATCTAATCCTGTTATTCTCATAGGAGATTAAAGATGAAGGCTTGAAATGCAAAAGACTGAGGAAAGTTTTAATACTTGATCTTCACATGTTGGACACATCCTTTAATCACTTGTTCTTTAGATTACAGCCGGAAGACTACTACTATTTCTTAAGCCTGTTGTGAATCTAGGCTTGAGATACTACAATTATGAGACTTCTTGAGTAATATCTGAGCCTTACAGTTATGATATGTCTTGAGAAACAAGGGTAGAGCAAAATCTCATTAAAATCAGTAATATTTTACTGCTTTTGAACTGCCTTTTATACTGATGAAAGTGACCAGTGAATGAAACTTGATAATTATATCATGTTTTTGTGTGAAAGTATCAATGATGGCATAAGTTCTGGCAGTTTAAAGGCATAAAATATGTATGTTGGAAATACTAGATAATATGTGAAAACATATGAAAAACACTGGATGAACAAACCCAGAAGATATTTTGTAGTTTCATGAACAATCTGCTTTTACTTTATCACCATAACCCACTTAGGTAGAAAATCCCTGATTGCACACTGCAGAAAAACATGTCAAAACATCAAATAATACAGGAAGTTCCAACTCATTGAAAATCTACTTATTACGCGGTTGAGTGATCTTGGAAGCAAAGGAAAGCTGCAAGCAGACAGAATAGTACAAGATAGACAAGACTGACAGTGTACTGACTTCTGGTCTTTTTAATCTGCTTGCCATTTTGGTTATCTTGTCTATTGCTGCGATGGTCATTTCAGAAGTCAGTTAAGTTATGTATGTTTATGGTATGTCTTAGCAGACCTTTCCAGACATAGTTTTACTTGTCAAAACATGGTCCCTAACTGAGAAGGAACAAGGTCTTTAGGCAGTAGCTTTAGCAGGTGAAAAGAACAGAGGAAAGAATAAAATGAATAGTCTATATATTTACAGAATTGTGAAAAATTGTGATCCACTTATCTACTGGCAACACTTCTAAATTCATATTTAAATAAAAAGTTAAAACTACATCTCAATAGGAAACAGTTTTCAATCCAGTTTTGTCAAAGATATAATACAAGCCATGACACCTTTCTCTGTCGCCTCCTTCACAGGCAGTACATGCATTTACTTCAGGCAGGAATTTTCTGATGTAGAACATGAAAAAGTTACACAGGAAAAAAACTGTACCTGTTAAAAAAGCAGAGTGGGTTTACAACTGCATTGATTTTGAAAGAAAGGTGATGAAAGCAGTGATGGTAACTTGTATTAGATAAACAGAAAAGGGCTAATCTCCCACTTCAAACATATCAGTGTTCACTTTTCCAGATGGCATTATCATGTTGGAAATTTTTAGGTGTTCTGTGGGATTCTGTTGAAAGATTATCATATACTATTAAATGAGTAGCTTAGAATGAGTTTTATACTGAAAAAAATGGAGTTTATTACATCCAGCGTGATGAGTTTCCCTGAAAATGTGGCTATTTTTTTGTGAAATGCTATCAGGAGTTCTGTTCTTTCAAAACTTAGTCTAGCTTGCAGCTGCTGAGCCTAGTTGAATATTTGGTATATTGCATGGACTATTCCATACATATGAAAAAAGGCTGCAGGATCATGTGAGCTAAATTACAAATTCGTTAAAATAGAACAAGGTACATCTATTATTTTGCAAGGCTGCAGAGATGTGAAGATTCACTATCAAAACTTCCTATTTGGGCTGCATATTATTACCTCTAACTCTGTGTGCCTCAGCTCATTTTCGATGCAATTCATCTAATTTTCATGTCTTGAAATTTGTAATGCAGCTGGTTTAGGCTTTGCTTGGCACTCTATTTAATGTTAAATAGTTTAAAAACACAATCGGTACAATAATTCTGTTTGGTTTTTTTTTTTCCATAATTATTCCTTTAATTCAAGTAAAATAATAAAATTATATCTGCCCATCATGGGACTATTTTCCTTTTAGTTCAAGCAGCTGAAATGAATGTAATTGCCAGTAGCTCTTTCAAATTTAAATTCCATATACTTGTCCTGAAATAGCTAATACACTGACTTCTTCAAGCCAAAATGTTAGAGAAACTGCTATTTTAGAAAAGATGCAAGTAATATTTTCAGTTATACAGATTTTGTGCTGTACATCTATGCCGTATCCAAATGCAATATAAACCTCACTCGTTTCTTTGCTTTAAATGTATTTTATATGTATACTATATGTCTATACATGTACACACACATGCTTATTTCTCTCTGTGCAGAACTAATAATAATCCAGTTTCTTTGTGTTTTTCCAGTTTAACTGACATCTTATTTATAAACATTTTTTCATCTGATGATAGTCTTTTTACAAAGTTTTCTGATCACTGATTTTCTCTTCCTGAAGAATCTCATGGGGAAAAAGTTTTATTACTGTAAATCACACTTTTAGTGTTTTTCTCACTTCAAACTCCTGCTGTGTGGATCTCTGACTGTCATCAGAGTCTACCCCTTGGGCTGGCAGTTCTTACCACAGAGTATACTTTAACTAATCCTAGGCAAAATAGCCTTTACACACTGTTTGCTCTTTTTTTTTAATGAGTGCTCTCATTAAAAAATGTCTGCCTTATGAAGGTTAAATTACTCCAATGTAAAACAATAAAAATAAAATACATTATACATGAATTATTCTATTAAAGATGTAGTACGATTTTTGAAATAGTGATTTATTATAATTAATGTTTTGGACCATTTAACTTCCTTCCTCAGGGATGAAATAATGAACCTCAAAGCTTTCAAGTGAAGTTGAAACATGAACCAAGCAACAGCTTTACTACAGGAAGAAATATAAACACAATATTTTCTTACTATATAAATAAGACACTAAGGATGATTGCACAGACTTATGAAGATTCAGCTGTATCTGATTTGAGAACTGTTACAAAAAGTGTTGTATTGATAACTAGCATCTTATATTCTTTCAAAATATTGCATGTGATAGCTATTTAATTCTTTATTTCACTATAAAAATGTTCTGAACAGATCAGATTCAAATGCTTAGTTTACAGTATGGGTTACAATTTATTTCCTCAATAAATTATGTTTTAAAAATTGTAATGCAAGTTGGTTTGTATCGGTTTCATGATAATTTCTTACATTAGGTTCTTCTTTTAAAATCATGAAGTAGACACTATTGAGGACTCATGAAGAGTTAATAGACTATCAATTGTCCACAGACTGCTTGGACTAGCAATGAAATATTTTAAGTTAATTGAATTTCTGCATACTTCATGCTGTAGGAATGTTTTAATTTGATTAATATTTAATCGATTTAAGAACAACAATAATGAATGAGATTTTTATGATGGGAGACTTGTTCTCTTTCCAAGTGTGAGTTGTTTCCCATAGAAATTGCTAGAGGACCAGCCAGTCTGCTGGCTTATTAAACATAAAAGGTTTAATTGTCTCTTCTGGCCATGTTCGTATAGTGGATGGAAAACCTACTGTTCTGAGAAAGGAGACCATGGCAGGGCAGGATACTGTTCCATAGAATTGCTTTATCTTTTATCTTGCCTGACCTTCTTGGCTCTTCTGTTGAGAGCCTGTGAAAAGATATGGAGGGGAAGAAGGCAATCAAAGCAAAGAGAACAAGACAGAGTTTAGCAGTTCTATATTAAAATGTCCAAAAGCTTCAGAACTTGATAGATAAGCTAGATTTGACTTATCTGGCAACTTTACCTTCCTGATTGGATATAATAGCAAGGTTATCAAGATAGTTGTGTCAGATGTTTGTATTTTTTTCTGACATACTAGGCCTGCATGGTGTTTTACTGGGAGTATTTAACTCTGGGGAAAATGTCAAAGATGATTACTGTCAAGGCAGAAAAAATTGGCCTCAACTACATTGAGGTAAGCTGTGCTTACAACTGTTTTGATAGTATGGTTTAATGGCTATAGGTAACATGAAGTATGAGTTACAGCTTCTGGGGAAGACAAGTGATGTCCTATTTTTTTTCAGAAGTAGTTTTGTAGTAGCTAGCAGGAGAGCATACAAATGAGGGGCTTAGAAATAAAAGCCACATTTGCCACTTCCTTATGTGGTTTGGTTTTTTTTGTTTTTTTTTTTTGTTTTGTTTTTCTAATAAGGAAAGTCTCTGGGACTTATAAGAACAGAAATTTAAAATTAAGTATATTTTTATAACAAATTAACTTTTCCCCTTCAACATAAATTATACTACATGCCTTTCAAAGGCATGAAAAACTCAAGGTTGCTTTTCAAAAAACAGAAACACAAACAGGCAGACAGTTGTTACCATAAACTATTATCTACATGAAAAAAATAAGCATTCAAATAAGTGCTATTGTTAATTTTGTGTGTATGTGATACATTTCTTTGTTTAGATATTTTGGAAGTAATTTTCTTATTTCAATAAGAAAACATTTTAAGTTCATAGAATCATAGAATGGTTAGAGTTGGAAGGGACCTTCAAAGGTCATCTAGTCCAACCCCCCTGCAAGGAGCAGGGACATCCCCGACTAGGTCAGGTTGCTCAGAGCCTCATCCAGCCTCGCCTTGAACGTTTCCAGGGATGGGGCTTCCACCACCTCTCTGGACAACCTGTTCCAGTGCTCTACAACTCACATTGTAAAAAATTTTTTCCTAATTTCCAATCTAAATCTACCCTCCTCTATTTTAAAACATTACTCCTTGTCCTATCACAACAGGCCCTCCTGAACAGCCTTTCCCCATCTTTCTTGTAGGCCCCCTTGAGGTACTGGAAGACCGCTATAAGTTCTCCCCGGAGCCTTCTCTTCTCCAGGCTGAGCAGCCTCAACTCTCTCAGCCTGTCCCAGGGGATTTTTCAGGAAAATATTTCAAAAAATATTGGCAAGACATCACTGTCTTTTTGTATATTCCCTGAATTTGTCTTACGCAAAAGAAAAATTTTTAGATGAAAAAAGTTTTGACACAGATAACGAATGTCATGTTAGTGTTCACTTCTGTGACTTCTTTGTACGTGACAAAATAACTGTGATTAAATTACTTGTATGAGTTTATCACTATATCAGAATTTTCTATAATCTGATGCACATATATTTGTAAATACGCAAATACAAATGTGAAACTCATAGGAGACAAGCTACTTGAAAGGAGAATAAACTTTAAATTTTCAATATGAAATTTAAGAATTAAATCAGAACAACAGTTCTAAGTATTTATTACTCTTACAGTATGGATCCCTCTCATCTAACCTAAAAAACAATTTGCTTTATTTGTAGAAACACTGAAATCTGAAACTAAGTGAAATATGCTGTATTCAGGAGCATTGAGTAAGTACACAATAGCCAGTATGCTGCATACCCTATAATTAATAAATCAGTGAGAAATATATTCTGCTGGAATACTTTATCTCCAAAAGTGAGCATTGTAGCCAACAAACCTTCTGTTTGCCACAGAAGTGCTTGGCCTAAAGTCAAGCACTTTTCTTGAATGACTGGAGATAAAACACTATACCAAAGCAAGGTGGTGATGTATATTCTAATGAAATAATAGGGATTGGTACACTATAATTCACAGAAATACCTCAGATTAAATAATTAAAAGCATACTGGAGCTGCTAATAAAATTATTTTACTAATATTTTAATGCCAGAAGATATTACTGAGATTTCCTACTCTCACTTTCTATATGACACATGTAAGAGGGAACTACAGACCCAATGCTAGTTGCCACATCACATTTTCATACATTACCTTCAAGATGTTTCCTGGTGTTCATTTAAGATTGTATTCATATCATCTGCTGACACGAGAGGCTATGTAATGATGCCAGAAATTGGCTTTTGGATTACAATGCGTAGCAATTATTAAGGCCTTGTGGCAAAAGTGGTCAAATGCTGTCTGGTCTGTGACAGCAAAAGCATTGCCTGTAGGTCAAAGGAAGGAATTATTCCCCACTATTCAGTGATTGTGAAGCTGTATTTGGAGTAATGTGTCCAGTTTTTATTCCCCAGTGCAAGAAAGACATTGGCATACTAGAGTGAGTACGTCAGAGAACAAAGAAAATTATTAGGAGGATGGATCACAAAATGTTTAAGAGGCTGAGAAACTTGAGTTTGTTCAGTGGTAAGAATATAAGGCTTATGAGAGATGTTAATGATGTTTTACAGATAGGACAGAGAACTCTTGGAGGTGTACAATGATGGACAAGAAGCTCTGGACACAAATTGCAATGAGAGAAACTGATACCAGGAAAAATAAACTAGAGAGTACGATAAAGTTTTTCACCACTAAAAACAGACACCCCCCCCCCAAAAAAAAAAAAAAAACAAACCAAAACCAAAACTGGAACAGATTGTCCAGAAAGGCCGGGGTGGACTCTGAGTCTTTGGAGAGATTTTAAACTCTACTGATCAAGCCTCAATAACTTGATTTAGTTGGTGCTGCTTGGAGTGAGGTCTTGAAATAGATTACTTCCAGAAATTATTTCAAAAGATTCTGGGATTCTGAGATACATTAACTTAGGTATCTAAATTAGGAAAAGAGCTTCTCTGTATAGTGTCTTGAAAAGCCAGGCATCCCTGGAGAGCTTAAGAGAAATTTAATGTAGATGCCTCAAACAGCTTTCTGGAGGATTAAGTGTCTCTCCAGGGATAATAAAGGAAGACTGGGAAAGGCATTGCCCTAATTTAAGAACATAGATTTTCCTGTGATTATTAGGGCAAGTACAGTGTGCAAAGGATTTTTTTAGATTAGTTTTCAACTCTCAGTATTTATGTGTGTCCATCCTTTAAGAGTTTCGGCTAGTATTAATATGGCAACTCTATTAGTGAGTGAGACAATGAATGGCATACAGAAGGTGTACAGGGTATAGAACATATGATACAGAGTAGAGGAAGCAGACTCTAGGGGGATGACTGCATTTTGCAATCTTCTTTTCTCTGGCTGCATGAGGCATGGTATGGAACTTGTCACATTCACAAAAAAAATCATGGATAGTATGTATTTTTTCTCTTAATGGATGGGTAAATCACCAGAGGAAACAACATCATATTTTTCATTTTTCCATTCTACAACTCTTTTCTGTATCACAAGCTATTGATTGTTCATTTTGTTTTGTATTTTGGTAAGAATATTCTACACTCGTAGAAAATGCAGTTTAAAACGAGCAGAATCACAAAAGTGCAAAAATTGTGTAGTTTGACTTCTGTCTATATTTTGAGATAAGACTTCTAGCCATGCTTTGCAAAAGTGTTTCAAACCAATACAAGAGATGTTACATACACATGGTATAATTAACACATTAAAATTCCTGACACAAAATGAGAGTAATCATAAAAAATGATGCAGAGGTTTAAGAAATGAGAGACCATAAAGAGAAAGGAGACCATATAAAACCTTCAAAATCCCCTGAAGAATATAATCTTGTTTTTTGTTTCCTCATATATACTACAATTAGGGACAGAGTAACTGTTCCCTCCTATGGAACACAGTACTGAACTACTGTTCTATATAATGCCACATAGTGACAAAGAAAAATGTTGATCCCACATATGCCAACAGCTGACATTTCACTAACTGGACTCATATTTTTTATCCTTTAGTCTCCAGCATTCCAAGCACCTTCCTTTTCCTTGGACTTTCCTGATTTCCTGGAATCAACTAGGATAATATATTTCAACTGAATAGAAGTTTAATGTGCTTTGAGCTGTACAACACATCTTATGCAACAGAATCCCAGTAAAGATCTGATTTCAAGAAACTGAGGTCATATCACGGTAGGCAGTCACATTTGCAAGCTAACAAAAGCAAAATGAGATGAACAAAGTAAACTAAAATTAGTAACAGCATGTTTCTTGCCTGTGGCAATATATATAATAAGTAATGGATGATGACAGATGACTCTTAATTTTTCCTTAGTTCTACTGATAAAGTAAATAGAAACATTTTCTTCAGTAACATTGAACTTCTCTGTCAGTGGGCCAGGAAACAGAATTTTAACCCATAGATTTTTTTTTTTTCTTTTTCTCCAAAAGGCACCAGATACTCTGCTTCCACAGGAAGAAGACCACCCTGGAATCTCACCCATTTCATGACATTTGACCCCATTCCTCAATTAAAACACTGCTGAGATCATCAATTTAATTAAAACCAGAAGATATTTATGAAACACTTTTTCATACAATTAAGAGTTAATTGGACTTATTTGAACTAAATGGACAGCAATATAGTCTTTATTTTCTCTTATTGGCAAAAGTGGAAAGTAAATCAGGAATTGTGTATTATTGGTTAATAGAGAAGAAAAGACACCCAGATACCGCCTATTCAGTGAAGCTCCTACAAGACTAATCTGTGTATATCTTGTTTGTGTTTTTATCTTAATAAATGTATACACTCAGAAATAGTCTTCTGTAAATCCACTGAGATAATACTTAAGAGCCTGTAAGTTTTGGCAGTATCTTGCTGTAATAATTACCTTATCTTTTCCACATTTTTATTAAAATGATGATGGATGCACTAATGAAAATTTTAATTAACCAAGTATTTTATTTGATGATATATGTCAGTGATACAACTGAAAACAAAAATGTAGCATTTTAACAAGATGGAATTTTACTGTGAAAAACTTTAAAATTTAGGACCCTGCATTTTTCTACAACTAACATTTCAATTTTCTCAAATTAGTAGCTTTTGATTATCCTAAATGTTCTACTGCAGAATTCTTACAATTTTTTTTTCTGTCATTTTCCACCATAGTTTCAGTAAGAATATTGAGGATAGTAGTGAAACTGTTCAGGAAAGAGACCATCAAGGAAAGCAGTGAGATTACCTGCTTGGAATCAGCTGAGACAGACTCCACTCTGCTGGCTGTTATGCAATAGCCAAAACCCAGGTATTCAATGCAACCAACCATTCTATGTTTCAAATTATTCAGATGTATTGTATAAATGGGATAGTGAAAATAGAATAATTTTGTTATTTCTGATGCAATCTTCTTTGTGCATAATAATTTTTTCATCTCTGTATTTAGACTTCCAACCATAAACTTCTACTTGAGCATGCCTCAGACTGAAAGTTTTTGTTTTGAGGACTAAGATAGATTTCTTGGGGTTTTTTTTTAGTGTTTCGTCACATTGCTTTTTATAAACTGTAAAGAACTGTAAAAGCAAACCACACCATTAAGATTAGATAAAAAGCTAATGTTAAGAATGCAGCATTTCAGAAAAATCTCTACAACTGTGGAGTTGTGACCAATGTGAGAGGGGAAATACTGGTGTTTGATAGCATAGATGTAATAAAGGCTATCTGATTCTCGCCTAGCACAGGTGTTACAAAGCCATATTACTACTGCTGATTGTGATGGACACTTCTATAGTAGTAAAAGGAAAAGGACCAGAATACAGACTTGAACACTAATAGAAAATCTGCCATACATTTTAATTGTAAGGACCCCTTTAACTGTGGTCCAAATTAGCTGGCACTCTGTCAAAAATGCTTAGGATTTGTCTGGGTAGAATAGTACTAATGAAAAACTGCCTCTTATGGGCAGTTTGGATGCAGCTACACAGGCTTTTTTTGGATTGTTCTGAAAAAAAAAAAGGTGAGCTCTACGAACAAAAGTTATTGCTGTCTTGATAAGGGCTAAAAAAATAGTCTGACCTATTTTATTTATTAACATTAATGGGCAGTAGTACCTTTAGAGAGAGTGATAGAAAACTTCCAACAGAAAGGAAGAAAAAAAAAAAGTACCTAGAAGGTTAGATTAATCTTCTCATAAATATATACTCTAACTAACATTCTGTCATTGATACGCCGTTCATCTGATCTTTGGTTGGGGGAAATTTTAGTCATGCTACTTCATAGAAATTGATGATATTGTAGTAATGTGTGTTATTAGAATATTATTTTTCAACTATTTCTATAGCACTCCAGTATCACTTTCTTCTACTTTCTAATCTTGTTCTTATACCCTAGAAATTAGTACAGAATACTGTTCTGTCTCCAGGATTAAAGCAGTTTTATATATTGTGGCACTCTAAAGCTCCCCTTCAGGCCAAGGAGGGAATTAAATTTAAATCTTTTTCTGCCTGGATGTTTTAGACACTAATCTGCTTTATTTAAAATAGCACAAAATAGCACCCACAGATTTTCTTCTGCCTGTGCTGTTTTCTAAAAAGCAGCTTCTACTGTAAGAAAATATGTGCTATTACTTTCATTAGGCATGCTTTGAGCATACACATAGCAAATAGGGCACTTCAAAGCCATTTGTACTTCAACCCAAATCACAAGTAATTGGAAGGTAGGTGCTAGACTGCACGCAATTTGAATGGCCTTAAACTGTGCAAAAACACAATAGGAAGCACACAGAATAGGAATCACATAAAGTAGAAGCCTTTTAATCTAACTTCAGTCATCTAAAGTTTAGGCAAACAGTCTTACCAAAAAATCATCTAGACTTCCTTTAGAATCTTAGATACCTGTCTTAGAAGTTTACTTGGTGACTAGCTGAGAAACATGTGTAACTATTAGAGGGTTAAAATGAAATTATATCAATCCTATTCTTTGCAAAAAAAAAAAACCTCAGAGGAGTATCTAGTAGCTCCAAATGTACTAAATTGTTCTTGGATTATGGTTTTGCCCTCAGTCTTTTAATTTTGTCCAAGGCCTGCTTTGTTTTCTTAGTATCACTTTCAGTAAAAGACAAGCATATAGAAGGGCTTACACAATTAGGCATTTGGAGGCTCCTCACTCTTTTTCTACAAAAGCTGGTTGCTAGTGTTCTACATCAAGTAGGAAATCCAGGTTTGACCTCTGAGTATTATTCAAAGCTATAGCTTTCACGATGAAAAAGACTTGAGCTGTCTTGTGGTATCTGTCCCTCTGTATGAAAGGAAATAAGATTTCAAGTGCAAGATGAAAACCAAGACAGAAATGAATGGAGATATCATCTGTGAGTATGGGACCCAGGTCTCTAATTATTTCTAGTTTTTCTTTGGTGACTGTTTAATACATATATGTAAGCAATCCAGACAATAGAAAACAAGATCCTCTTATCTGGGCTGAGAGTCTTACAGATAGAGTTTGTATTCTTTATGTTTACTTTCTCTAGCCTCTTATTTCTTGCATTATTTATTTGACAGTAATTTGACAGGAAAGATGGATAATTTATCCACATCCTCCAGCCTGATGAGAGTAATTTAGAAATTAGTGCTAAGAATTTCTATTCTCTCTAAAACTTAAAAAAAAAAATATTGCAGCCCACAGACTAGCAGTCTCTAGACTCTTATTTAGCTCCAACCATCCATTGTTTTAAAGGAAAGTGATTGTGATAATTGTATTAAACATTGTTTGGTGTGTGTTAGTTATACTAAGAACAAAGTAAAAGCAGCAGAAGTTAGGAAAAATGTACTACTGCCTAACTTATGAAACTTTAATAGGGTTAGCTATGGAATGGATTCTAAGATGGTGAGCTCTACTCAAATGGCAGCACCTTGAGCATGACCTGTAACAGAAAATTAAGGATCATAGGTAAGCTTATAGGTGAAGTTGTGTTTGGGTTCTGTGATTACACCCTTGGCTTTAAGTCCAAGTTAAGTCCAAGTAAAATCTACGACAGGTATTTAAGTTCTTCAAATAATATCTCCCCTGGATCTTCATATTAAGCTGAACTATCTGTATTTTAAATTTGCATGTAGATCTGATTCTGGACATTAGTTTTCCTGTGTAGAGTGTCCACATATTTCAAAACATTGAAGAGTTAAATTAATGATATAATTAAAATGCATTTAATTGACTGCTTAAAATTTCATTTATGATTCTCTTTTGCAATGTTCCAGTAAAAGAAGTGTATATTAGGTACTTATACAGTAACTGCTGAATTAGTTTACGTATGCTCCTGCTGATAACCTTTATGAGAGAACACTTGACATTTGAAATCGTTTGTTAACACTGGAAATCTAAATGTGGCAAATGTCTGGAGATGTGTCAGCTAGCATAATTCTAAAAAGAAATAAAAATATTTTTAAATGGAAAATTTGGAAACTGGATGGATTGGAGACTGAGAGTGCTATTTAATGAAGAAACACAGGCAAACCAAATTGAGTATTCTCTGTCATAATACTTGAAGAAATAAAGAAAAATCTAGGCTCCTTAACATTTATTTACATTATTTTTTTTAAGAAATTATATTATTTTGTGGAAAGAAAAAAAAAAAGGAAGAAGAGTAAATATTAGATGATCTTTCCAGGGAAAGGAAAGAATAAGATACAATTTAGTAAAAAAAATTGCCTTATGTGATTTGATATACATAGAAAAACTTATTTCCCATAAAACAGCAAGAAACATTTTTATAGCTATTTAATACATGAAATCAATCCATCTGTAAAACTGGGCAAGCTAAGTAATTTTTTTTTCTATAAACTTCAGGGCCCACATGGGATTTTCAGTGAAGTATATTTTTAGTGATCATGAAATTTCCCTGGTTTAGAACTTCTAATTTCTAATCCACTCTGCAAAACAAAACAAAACAAAATACTAAAAATATTGAGACTTTAAATATCTATTTTTAGTACAGCCATAGTATACAGAATTCTTAGATTTTTTATACAGTTTTATAAATGTACTTAGATTTTATCACTTTGTTATTTTACTACTTTCAGTTTTAAACTTGTTTTTAAGTAACTGTTAATTTCTCAGGTCACTTACATAGACAAATAATTAACAAAAGATGCTATACAAATTCCCTCTTGTTTTTGGATGACACATGCTCTCTTGTCTTTGTGTGAATGTACATGCTTTTATATTTTTACCTGAGTTTTCTTTGTTTTTAAATTTTAAGATGCAACAAGCATATTCATTATAGACAGCAACGGAAATTGTAAATACAATAGTGGTACATCTTCTTAGCATTTTAAAAATTTTGTCTTTTTTCCTCATGGTAGATTACATAGAAAACATATTTACTGTATTGATTTCTGTACATCTGCTATTTCAGAGAAACATGTTTGTCATCACATTGAAGAAAGAATTTATTTTGTCCTATGCTTTTTTTTTGATGGTGGCTTTGTAAACTGTGTTGGAAATCAGTCACAACCAAGCTTTCATCCAAGTGTTTGATCAATGCCCCATCTGCTGTTCTTAGGGAATTTCTTTCTGTTTGCATGTGTGTCTGTTACTGTGTCTGTATAGATGTGTCTACCTGTAGTATTACCAAAAGTTAACTCAGAAATTTAGCTAGATAATATTTTCAATATAACACTGCTCTTGAAATTTATGTTGCAAGTATTAGATTTTTCCAATAACTAATACATTATTAATAAATTAACAAATAATTCTGTTTCTTAGTATTTACATTTACTTATATAATCCCAATATGTCTCTCAAGCTGTGGAATCTAACTGAAGTTTTATTCTGCAAAGTTCAAGACTCAGGTTAGATTTTCCAGTGAAGTATGTTTTGCCATCAAGGAATTTCTCTTCTCTGTAACTTTTCAACTTTAATACAGTCTGTACAACCCCTAAGTACTGAAACAATCCTATAGTTATGTCTTCAGAGTACAGAGAGATAGCAGGAAGAGTCTTATTATTTTTTTGTATTGCATTTTTTATTACAGTCAATAAGAAAGGTCTAAAAAAGTAACCCCACAGCCTATTCTAATTTGTGAAACTCTTATGTCTTTCAGCCAGCTTTGAGCTTGACAAAAATGGAAACCTCTTTCTTCAATGTGCCACCTCAAAAATTCATGTGACAATGATTTGTGTTCCTACTGTTGAAGTAACTAAATGAATCTTAGCATCTTCTATCCTTTTCTGGTGTTCCCAGCATTTAGACAAATCCCTTTATATGAAACTCTTATTAATAGTCTACTCAGTATGAGTCACTGATATGAGTCTGTAGAGTGAAAGACTTTTATTACATATTGTTTCCCAATTGCCTGAGACTGGAACTTCAGAACAGGGTTGATCACAGAACACCTGAAAGAGGACATTTAAGCAAACAAATCTATTTCACAAAATAATTTGTAATACAAAAAAAATATTTTTTTTTTTGTGGCATTTGTCTACTTCCTTTCTAAAAGCAAATGGAAAGAGAGGGGAAAATGAGCAAACCTCTCTAAAAACCTGTTCTCTGGAGTTGTTTATTGTCTACCTCTGTAGCTGTTCTACTTCTTGCTTTATCCTTTTGTCTTTTCTGTGAACAGCTGCGCTTTTAAATCACTTCTGAATCTTTGCCAAGGAATAACTTTCAAAGGTATTGTACTATTTATCTAATGATTTTGAAAGCTTCTCTTAGCTTTTTCTGGAACTGTGTCTTCCTTCGGAACTCCTAGACTACAACTTAATTGATAAAGGTAATGTAAGTCTCTCTTTTTGTTCTTTTATTTCTTTGCAAACTACATCTCAACCACCTCACCTTTGCAATGCCTAGCTCAAAAAGAGTTAGTGATCAATGACACTATACAATGTTGAGCTCTTTTGTTCATTTAGTTGTAACTAAAGCTATACACTCATGTCTAATTGACATTTAAGGAAGATTTTTTTAAATCTCAGTGTGGTCAGATAATCATATAGGCCCTATTTCCTCTTTCCAACTAAAACCAGCTTATGCAGCATACTTCTTTCCTTCATACAATCTAATTTCTTCAAAGTGCCATGACTGTTCTATTGCAAATTGAGATGCGAGATAAATTATAGCCTGAGTTATAAGTACAGAACAATTTACAACAACAACAAATACTATATAATTGTTTTACATTTTCAGGTTAGTTGAGGTCTCACACAAGGTGAAAAACAAGAAGTAAAAATTGTCTGAAGGACCATTTAGTATTTTGTAAATATGATGTATGAGCTTTAAATAACAAACTTAAGAGTAACAAGTGGAAATAAATGTAACAAGTGAAAATCAGTTCTATATATTGCACTAAAATGCAAGCCCTTATCAGTCTTGCAGACAAGACAGTGCATGTAATATTTTTAATCATTCTTCAAGTCTTCACATTTTTTGAGATGGAGGTTCCTAATAAAACATGGTTTTAGACAAGGAGTTAAAGCTGTAGCACCATTTAGAAAAACAAACATGTATTTAACTCTCAGCATGTACCTTTGCTTAGTTTTGGGGGACTTAAGTGTTTATTTAAATGCAGTAAAGAATCTCCAACTCTTCCTAACTTTGATTTGAAACATATCACCATCTAGAAGATAAAAAGGAAAGAAGTAAAAATAACATTTATAGTTCTACCTATAGCAGTATATCTTAGATGTTATATATTTTGTTTTTTTTTTCCATTGAGCTCACAGAATATGGAAGAAAAATAGCAATAGCTCTTCTGGTCTATTAAGCTAAAATATGAAAATTGTAACTTGTTAAATGAAACTTGGTAATCTATTTAAAACTACTATGAAGTCATACAAGTTTGCATTTATAATGAGTAAGAAAAATATCCAAAACAAATTCCATGCAACTATGCCATATTTCTGGAAGACTAATTTTCTACACATCTCTCTAGGAATCATTTCGAGGACTTATATAAAAAAGCAATTGTCCAGATGTCCTGGGAAGTGAATTTGTGTGGGAAATGAAAACAAACTAGACAGTAAATACCAATAGTTTCTTGAAAGCTGCTCTCCTTTCTTTTTATATGGAATTGGTGGCTACAGAGCTAAAAATAATTTTAAAAAATCTTTATATAATGTGTTTTGCTGTTTGATTATGTTCTGATGAAAAATGCAAGGACGAACTTTCACTTCCCCCCGCCTCAGAATGAAAATTCCATTACAGATAACAAACCATTCAGTGCCTATTCACCTCTAACATGAACAGCACTTAATCAATCTTCTT
The DNA here is from genome assembly GCF_036417535.1 of Chlamydotis macqueenii. Lineage (NCBI taxonomy): Eukaryota > Metazoa > Chordata > Aves > Otidiformes > Otididae > Chlamydotis > Chlamydotis macqueenii. The sequence continues at coordinate 30,238,752 of NC_141558.1, forward strand.
TTCTGAGAAATCTATAGAATCTACTAAGTAGCTAAAAGTACCTCATAGTGTTTTTAAAAGTATTTTGTAATTAAAAAATGAACAAATTGTAGTGATGTATATACAAATACTTGGAACTTTAATGTCATGTTTTGACAGAAATGACTGTAAAACCCCAAATGCTCCCCTATGTTGCATGATGCATATTTAAATAGGAATATGGATAGATATGAAACTTTGTACTGTAATGATAGTGCTCATTATCACAGTGATATCACTGGAATGTATGACTTTTTTTGTTCATTATATTAATGTCTAAGGTTAATAAATCACAGTTTACAATCACAGCTCTATTCTCTGTGTCTACATGAAACGTGTCTGGAACGTGTGGTATAAGGACTAAAAGTAGAATAACCTGAAATAACAGTAGATGGAAGAAATATTTGCTAAAGATTAATCTATGCACTCAATGTTCTGCTGTTTAAAATTAATTAATGGAAGGAACAAATTGCAAACTCAAAAAGCTACTAGATCATGCTAAACTGATAAAACAGTGAACCAGACAGTCAGCGGCAAGTAAAATCAAAAAGGACTGCCTATCAGCTGATGATATATGATATTAGTAATTAAGTGTCATTCTGGCTTAAGATGTTGTGTGGTCACCTAGAAGGAGTTTCTTACTTGTGAATGCAGCAATTCCATTACAAGTTTAATAAATCCCTGTGTGTGTCCATTTCAGCAGTGACCACTCTCTGCAACAGAATTTCTTTGTTTTACCTTTCAGTAGAGGCAGAAGGTTAAAGGATTTACATTATCAGCACATTTGTAACACTGATAAATATAAACAGGATAGTATTAGATACCCACAGTGTGAAACTAAAGAAGTGGAACAAACCAAAACCAAATCAAACTGTATTAAAATGTGAATTATTCAAATTTATAGAGACCTGGGCTACTAGTTTCATGTAAGTTTTTTTTTATATATTATTGTTAATTTTTAGCAATTCTAAAACTTATTGCAGCACTTGGAATAACATGGAGAAGTTCAATAGAGCATATACTAGGAGTGTGAAACATGAACTATGCTTTGAATAACCTATGTATCCTATAGGAAGACAAATCATAATGAGCTTTAAATATTTTTGTCGAATCTTAAGATAATAAAATAACACCAACTGTAACTGTTATTTTAAAATTCTAAAATGGAGAAAAAGAAGATATAATTAAATTTTTATAGTAAATAAATTTCAGAACAGGATGTCTTTATTTATGTGGATGTATGAGTTGCTCAAATAAACAACTAAATTATGAATTACTCCAATTGCAGAGGATAGTCTTACATGATGAGAAGTATGTGAAATTGTGGAAACTTCATTCCCAGTTCCAATGCACCTAGTAGGATTATACTTTGTTTCTTTTCTTGTCTCTCTCTCCCCCTTTGAAAAAAATAAGCTGATTTAATGTTTTAATGTTTGAAACAAATTTATAGCACATAAATAAGGTGATTTGATAGAGTGGAACAAATCATGAAAGGTTACAATTATCATGACATTACTTTAAGTTCCCCTGAAACAATGGAAAAATGTTAAATGACAAACATCTTCCACACAAAGAAGATACAAGTTTTTCTGAAATTTGAACAAAGCCACATTTTTCATATATTTCTTATTTTGTTTCAAAGTATATTAAAATCTTTCATAATAAAGCCACCTGTCTTCCATTATTTCGTAAGATCTCTCCCTTTTGCCACTGTACTTTGAAAGAAGTAGAATGTACCTGAAATTATAATCTCAGAGTCTCATGGTTTTTTATGATCCTTTTCTCAGAGTAAAGAGAATTAAATTTTAACATTGTGTCTTCATCTAGACTTATCCCATTTTCATCCACCTAGCTTGTTTTTGCAAAGTGAATTCTATAGTGAATGATGCAGACTACAGTGCCAACAAACCCTGTACCTTTGCCAGCCAAGATCATGTTAGTAGAAGATTCCTTAACTCATGGATAGTCAAAATTCAGTGTTAAGAAAATTGCAGGCTTGCAAGACTTATAGATACACATACAAATGAGACAAGATAAATGAACTTCACAATTAACCTGTAACATACTGTAGGCTTTGCAGAAGTAAAATACAAAGCTAACTTGCCCTCTGAATTTATATGTAGATTTATGAAGCCATAGCTTTCAGAGAAGGCTTCAGATTTCAGAAGTGTAGATCCAAAACAAAATGCAGAATGCTTTAATAAGAAAATTGCATTAATAGGATAGTTGTGTTAAATGAGTTGCTTTTATCAGGAGGAAAAATGTAATAGAGCTGAGGAGTTGATTGGAATTTGCAATGATATCTCAACAAGATTAATGTGTTCTTTAGTAGTTTAAAAGAAAATTCTTAGAAGCGTAACAGCTAACTTTTTCTGATTCAGATACTGTGATGTGACTGGAAGCTGAAGTATGTTTTTTAATATCTTATTGCATAGAACACTGGCATACTAGTGTAAAATTGTCCTAACTTCCTGCTTTCTCATAGGCTCAAGAACATTTCTCTATTTTACAGTTAGAGTTTCCTGGATAATGGCTTCAATAAGAGAAGAGAGGAGTGTAAGAGAGTTCCCCAGTGCATCTGAGGAAAATTAAGATTTTAACTGTTTTGGGGAAAGTGATCATATGAAAACCCTGAGATTGTTCAGATAAAACTATTTGAAAATAAAGTAATTATTCAGGATGACTAGCTGACAATGTGGGGGTTTTTTTTTGCTTATTCTTCACGTATGACTTTTTTTCTGTGGTGGGATTCAGTTCAAGATTGATATCTCAGTTGGGATATGTACACGGGAGCTAAGTATTTAAGCTCCCATTAAGGTCAATGGAAATGTAGTCAATAAAGTTGTTGGACTTTGGAGAAACTCAGATCACATATAGTACACACTTTGAATGCATCCCTGCGATCTTAATATTTTAGTTCTAAGGAGATTTTACTTTGGTTAGAGTTTTATCTAGTACCATGTCTAGAAAAAGCCATTAGCAGTTGATATATCCTAGGTCTATTCCTGAAATGCATCTTTCAGTGTCATTTCAGCTAAAAAAGAAATCAACTTTGTGAGCTTCAAGACCATGCTAGTATGCAAAATAAATTGTGGTATGTAGATATACTTGAGATGCGTTGTTCTTTATGAAAACTAGAACATTAATGTAATTGCTCATAAATTATTAACTTATGGTGCCTGTCATTGCAACTGTGGCACTGTTTTAATTTACTAGCCTACAGTATCTCTGTGCTTGATCACTGAAACAGCTTCCCGCACTTCGCTGTGTGTTGACCAAAATTAAGATTCAGTCACCTAAATAGTCTTTTAAAGATATTTAAGACACTTTACTGTACTTTGTCCAATCTCTGGTACTTTAAAAGGGTGTAGCTTCTCCAGAAAAGTCTTGTGTCATATTTACCTATTCCAGAACTCTAATACCAATGTCCCCCACTGGAGCCTAACCAAGATAGATGCAATGATAAAACTGCCCTTGTTCTAGTCTAGTTTCTGAGGAAATTTAGCAGCTATTATCTGAGTTATAGCTGGTTGTTTATGTTAAGAGCTTGAAAACGACAACATACAGAAAATATTTCATATCTCTTGGTATCATTACTCCCATGGAGGGAAAAAGTGCATCTTTTATAGTAAGAATGAGATATATCATTGGTTTGTCATTGATCAATCCATTAATAGAGGGCCTTTATAGCTTTACTTGCCAATTTCATTCATACCATGCAAATACAAGATGTAACAATGGTTTAATATAATATAAATTTCTGTGAAAAAAGATAGAATGATAATGTAATGAAAAATGACAGTCATCTTACAAGGATACCTTATTATACAGTTTTCCACTAAACACTGTTGACCAAACCACTTGAAAAAGTGCCTCATTATGTAACTCACTAATGGCATTTCGGACCCTCAAAAATGTCAGGAACTTCAACACTGCGTTCAGATAGGTTTTGAGCTCAAGAGAAACAGGTTCCTCACAGCTTGTGATCATTAATTTGCAAACTATTTGTCAGTTATGGGGCAAGCAGATGGAATGTACTCATCAGGGTGCAACTTAAATGTGAAACAAATATAAAAAAGCAAATTGAAAATTATGTCACCAAGCTGGCAGGACATTCAAAGACTTCCAGCCATGAGAATTAAAGAGAACTGAAGTTGATACAAAAGAAAAGTAATATACTGAATGAAATAGCTTTTTCTAATCTAGTTCCTAGCTGCATTTTGGGAGCTCTTCTGTAAAAAGTTCTAGCTGCTGACTTAGATTCAGGATGGGAAAAGGGCTTCAGTAATGAAGAACAGCTTCAAGGATTTAATCCTTTAAAATAAAACACATATTCTAACTTTTTTCCCATAGTTGAAAATTACTTACCAATTTCCATAATTGGCATTTTCCATTCATAATTCTAAGTGTCTGGCTAATTTGGGAAACACTATATGACAATGGCAAGTTTTAATTTCAGTATGTCATTAAGATATTTTATCTGAATTTAGTCACTCATCACAAATATAAAATGTAATTTTCATTAAAGTAAAAATCAGCTATGGGATTTCATCTTTCTTGATTGGTTGGAACTTTTACAAAGTTTATATGGGTAATGAAGTTAGATCTAATTTATCCAGTTTGATGTATCTCCCCAATCACATTTACAAAGGAGGAACTGTGTTAACTGAGCTACATAGATGAAGAAAAGAGAGGTCCCTTAAGAAATTCCCCTTGATGTATATAATTAAGTGTCTTGTTAGAGATAACTCTAGTGATTCTCTTCTGTTAAAACAATATTTTCTCCTAATTTATTCTAATTAAGCATATTGTCATGAGGTCACTTATTTGGTTGTTCAGCATTCAAAAGCTCTTTATATGAACCAAACATAAAGTGGCACAATTACTCCTGTCAAGCAGAGATTTTCTACTTCAATATTGAACATATTGAAACTATTCTTTTCTATTTCCATTATTTCAGCAGAAAAATCACTGAACTATTCATGTCATGCGGTGACTAATTTGCAAAGTGAACTATTAGACACACCATATTACAGAGGAAGGAATATCATATCTAGCACAGGAAAGCCACAGTAACAAAAAGGGAATAACTGTTGCACAAAACACTCCTTCCCAGGAGGACCCCTTCTGTCTGGGTTGTTCTCACGCCTCCATTATCCTCAGCCTCCCAGCCCCAGGCATGCAAAAGGCTATGGTTTGTCAGGCAGTGACTGGTAGGGGTGTGTGTCATGTCTTCCCAGAGGGGGCACCCCCAGAGCTGAAGCTGGAGCAGGGGAGGCAGCAGTCACTGGCCCTGGCACAAGGGTTATACCAGTGACACCCAGTTCAAGCTACGGCAAAGCTGAGCCCCTGCACTGCTGGGTCAATGCTTAGCGGGGCCATCCCCCTGCTGAGGGCAGAAATCGTATTTACTGGCTACAAGTGAAGTGTGGTAGATACTCCTGAAGACCTCAGGAAGCAAATCATGTACACTTGAAGGAAGGAACTGAAATTTAGGATAGTCAGAGTTAGATAGATTGGTTTCCTATAAAGCTTTTGGTTAACTTGCAACTGAAGTGAATTGAAGTGCTAGAAGGAGGAATAGGAAAGGCAAGTTCAACTGAAAAAAAAAACCCAACATTTTGTTGCCTGATAATTTAAAGAGATTGAGAATCCTCAATCTAGTTGCATTATGACTAATTAAAATTAATAATCTTCCTGTAAGATATGTTTTTTCAAATGAAATAATTAATCTGAGGAAAAGTAAAAAATAATTGATGAAGAAATGTGAATAAAGCTGTTCCTGAAACCGTATATTATTTACCAATAGGGTAGATATGTATAGGTCTTCTTCATCAAGCATTAACATCCTTGTTTTTGCTAAGGACTGAAATAAATAAATACTAGCTGTCACACTGTGAATAAAATTAAATACTGTACATTGAAATAAAGGTTACAGTGGCATTGAGATACGACAACAAGAGAGTGGACTAGGTTTTCTAATGTTAAATATTTTGTAATCTAACTTTTGCCATGAAAATACTAGTGCTTTATGTACCTGCTGATGAAGAAAACAAAATCAATCTCTTTCCCAGATGCCTTCTTGCTAATCTAATCAGAAAACACAGATTTGTCTTTCTCATCAAAATGCTTTGATGATTCTTCATCATAGAGGTGATTCTCCCCCTCTACATAAGAAGGACATGGACCTGTTGGAGAAGGTCCAGAGGAGGGCCACAAAGATGATAAAAGGGCTGGAGCACCTCTCCTATGAGGACAGGCTGAGAGAGTTGGGGCTGTTCAGCCTGGAGAAGAGAAGGCTCTGAGGAGACCCGATAGCTGTCTTCCAGTACCTCAAGGGGGCCTACAAGAAAGATGAGGAGAGGCTGTTCAGTAGGGCCAGTTGTGACAGGATGAGGGGTAATGGTTTTAAAATAGAGGGAGGTAGATTTAGATTGGAAATTAGGAAAAAAAATTTTACAATGAGGGTTGTAGAGCACTGGAACAGATTGCCCAAAGAGGTGGTGGAAGCCCCATCCCTGGAAACGTTCAAGGCCAGGCTGGATGAGGCTCTGAGCAACCTGATCTAGTTGGGAGTGTCCCTGCTCCTTGCAGGGGGTTGGATTAGATGACCTTTGAAGGTCCCTTCCAACTCTAACCATTCTATGATTCTATGACAGCGTGTCATTTCTTACTCACTAATGTCTGGTGTATTTGGTTGAATTAATTAGACATTGGAATCAAGATCAGGATTTATTAAGTGGTACCAAAATTCTTTATGAACTTCCATAATTAGATGACGTTCTACTATAATCAGTAAACTGTATTGACTGAAGCTCAGAACACAAAAATTTTAGAACACAAATTCTATTAATTCACACTTAAGCAATTTAACACATCTTTGCTGAGGCCACTACCATTTTACCTTAAGCTACAAGTTTAAGGTGTTAAATTCTCACACAGATAGGAAAGTTATACACTTAAGTTATTTTTTATGGGATTGACCTCACATGTTCTATGAAGTATACATTCTAATTCCAGGATTGTTCTGGAATTAATTAGTATTAAATGAGAGGAAAATCTGTCTCTGAGAAACAGATTTGACTTAACATGTATGAATTAATGACTGAGAGAGTGGAATAATGAGTAACATGCTTTTGCACTCACTTCAAATGCTTCAAATGGAGACATTAGGTAGATTCAAATCCTCAAGGGCTGTGTAAGTACTTCAGTGTTGGATGTTGTTGTGATTTAGCCCCAGCTGGCAACTAAGTACCACATGCCCACTCACTCACTCCTCCCCCCATAGTGGGAGAGGGAGGGGAATCTGGAAAAGGAAAAGTAAAACTCGTGGGTTGAGATAAAAACAGTTAAATAGGACAGCAAAGGAAGAGAAAACAAGGAAAAAAAAAAACAAATGGTAGAATATACCTAAGCATGTGATTCACCATGTAATTACTCACCGCCCAGAACCTGATGCCCAGCCTGCTCCCAAGCAGTGATCCTGCCCCCTGGTGACATCCACATTTTATATACTGAGCATAACATCATATGGTATTGAATATCCCTTTGGCCAGTTTGGGTCAGCCAACCTGGCTATGTCTCCTCCCAATGTCTTGTGAAAATTAACTCTATATCAGTTGGAACTAAGATATTATCCACCCCTTATTCTATACCATCTACATCATTTCCAGATCCTATGCTTTCCAATAAATCACCACCACTTGCCAGTAGCTCCTGGCAAGATTCCCCCGCAGCCCATGGTGAAGACCACGGTGAAGCAGGCTGTGCCCCTGCATCTTCCTAAGGGACTGCACCCTGTGGAGAAGGACCCCACACTGGAGTAGTTTTGAAGGACTGTAGCCCGTGGGAGGGAAAAATGCTGCTTCGATTTCTGTCTGGGAAACTGCCCACTGGAAACTGGAGCAGCATTTTTTCCTGAAAGAAACCCCTTTTGTGATCATTTTTTCTTGCATCTCATGTACCAGCGACCAAGGTATGTTTTCCATTCCACTTCCTCATGTCCTCTCCGTGGTCACATATGTAAAATCACAGAGTGCCCCATGGTGTATACCCTCTATGTCCTCCCTTTTAAGCTTACACCTAATGGTTGAGATACTGGTCCATATAGGCACGAAGCAGAACTTATCCTTGAGTTGCTGGAACTCTTGGGACAATTTCTTGACTATCGTGTCCGGCAATTTCTCCACAGCCAAGATGTAGGCACATAGGCAGGAAGAAAAACTTCCTTTGTGTTGCCGGAGCTGGCCAGACAATTCATCCACCTTTTGTCCCTCACCTTCTTTCTAGGTCATTACTACCAATGAGTTGGCATATGATAATATATGTATTGTCATATATGTATTATGTATAAACTTCCTTCACGCAGGTTGTGTGTATTAGACTTTATCTGAATCTGTGGTTAACTGCTTATTATTCAGAACATTATAAATCACCTCCAGCATGGCTAATTCTCTCAGGTACTGAATACCTCACTCCATTGTGGCTCACTTGCCTGGGTAATATGGCTCGGATGATGGCCTGGGTTGGATGAGGCTCTGAGCAACCTGATCGTTGAAAATGTCCCTGCTTCTTGCAGGGGCGTTGGACTAGACAACCGTTGAAGGTCCCTTCCAACCCTAACCATTCTATGTTTCTATGATTGTATATGTAACATCTTCCTTGAAGGGATACCTTTCCTTCACGCTTGACAGAAGTCACCAGAGGCTGAGGACTTGTGTCTTTTTTTTCCAATTTCCTTGTCAATGCTCCCTTCTGTAGACAGAGATCCCAACTTCTCGGCTTCCCTACCCTCTAATTTCTGACTACTGACCCCATTATCCCAGCATTGGAGCAGCTAGGTGACAATGTGCTCTTCTAGATGATCTTCTTGCATATCTCGCAGCTCACTCAGGGATAGGGATTAGGTGATTATCTCTGGTTCTGTCTCTTCCTACTGTTCTTGTTATGATCCTGGTTCACCTTTATCCCTCACTAATCAAACTGATTTCTTTGTGTATTTCTCCTTCTGTATAGGGGTGACTGATACTGGCACGAGTTGGTTCTCTGGTTCAGCTGCAGTGCCTGTCAGTTTGTTTTCCCTCTCTTCCTCTTGAGAGTGCTACACAACTTTGAGCTGCATTTGGTAAATATTGGCCAGGGTCTAGCATAGTGCAGGAAGTTGTGCCTCTTTGAAATAGCCACAGTATTTTCCCTTCAAATATTCTATCACTCCATCAAAGTCCTGTAGTTGTTCAGGAATGAAATTCCAAATCATTGGATGTGAGAAGCTGTCTAGATACCTGTATCTTCACCCCGAGGTGAAAAACAGCTCCACAGGGAATACATGGTACATACAAAGATTTACATAACACACCATGTGACCAACTAAAGCAACATTATGATCAGCGACTATTTAACTAATATAATAAGTGGTTATAAAAAATTTGTTTCAATATGCTCTGGTCAGATCTGTCGTTATCTCAACCCTTTAAAGCCCTTTTTGGGCTTCAAAAAGGACTGTTGTGATTTAGCCCCAGCCGGCAACTAAGTACCATGTGTTGAGTGGGAAGGGGAATCAGGAAAAAGAAAATTAAAACTTATGGGTTGGAATAAAAATAGTTTAACGCGATAGCATAGGAAGAGAAAACAGGGAAAAAAAAAACAAACCAAAAAACCCCCCCACAGTAACAGTAATTGAATATACTAAGCATGTGATATAATTGCTCACTAATGCTTAGCCCACTCCCAAGCAGTTATCTCACTCCCCTGCACCATCCCTACTTTGTTTACTGAGCATGATGTCATATGGTATAGAATATTCCTTTGGCTGGTTTGGGTCAGGTATATAAGAACCCCCTCCCAGCCTCTTGTGAAAATTGGCTCTTTTCTATCTATTCTATCTCTTTTGAGGTCTATGTTTTCTAGGGGTTTTTTTTGCTTTTTTTTTTTGTTTTTTAATTGATTTCACTAGCTGGGCCGGGGTAGCCAGGAAAAGATTATCTAACTTATTTGTCTACTAAAAGCTCACCTGCATTTTTAGAGTTCCTGTACAACAGCTGGGGTTCTAGAAAACTGCTTCCTACATGAACACTAAATAACTTTTCCTTGCCCTGGCTTCCTTGCAGATTTATATAGATTAATACATTTATTCTGTTATGGAAATTCATTCTTAAAAAATATTTTCATTAATATATTTTCCAGTAATTAAGTAATGTTCCTTTACCCTCATGACTTTTTTGTTTTTTTTTTTTTAATTTAAATTTTGAATGAATTTTAATTTGAACAGATGTATCTGTTGTCCCTATTAATTCTTTTTTGTTCAAGGCTTAATCATCTAAGAGATTAAAGGTACTTCTGTATGATACATCTGAATTACTTTACTAATGCTGATGCCCTGCACTAGCCATGCTGTATTGGGATCAGGTAGAGCTACTCTGGTTGGACTTCTTCTGAAATCTCCTTGTCCAAAATTAGCCTACCTACTTTTACACAAACTTTCATTGTAACATTTAGACAGGAATTTAATTCCTCCAAAATGCTGTGAGACTTTGGAGCGAGCGACAAAAGAAACTGAGGATAAAGAAATTGCCTTGAAAGTTCAAGGGCCTATCTTGAATATAGGAATATAGATCTGTAGTTAACAAAGTTGCATCTTTTGAACTACAGAAAAAGATTTGTGGTTTATCTGACTCTGATTATGTGGATATGAAAGAGCAACAGATTCTCCACAAAACTTCAGTGAAGCCATATCCATTAAGAAATTAAGCAAATCAGGGGCAGGCTGAGCATTCTCTGTAAAGTAATGAAGGACAAAATTGAGAGGTAAACTGTCCTTGCATACAGCATACAGCAGTAAAAGCTAAGACTTAAAAAGTAAAATGATGTTCTTACTTAAGAGGAGAAAAACTTTATTTAAGAAACACAAATGACAACAGTAGTCAGGAGTGAGATGTTATTGGGCATCCAGTTAAAAACAGGGACTGCATCCGTAGCATCTTTGTAAAAAACATATTTCCAAGTTAAACAAATATGGCTTTCAAATTCTCCCCTCCTCAGACAAGTGGGTTGTCACCATTTAGTTAGAGAAAAATCAGCAAGAGTATTTAATGAAAGTAATAGTTCAAATTTTTTGTTGTTGTTGTTGTTTTCCCCCACACCCCTACCCTCCCTTCATCAAGCTTTATGTTCACGTATGATAACTTAATATGAAAATCACAGTATATGCACAGAACCAACGGGAAGAAGATTATTTTGTGGAGGGTCAGGATGCATCTACTTTACCACACAGGCGAAGCTCTGCTCCCCACATAGGATCTTTGGCAGGATCTCTGGATGCGGGAGCACAGGTGAAGTGGTATCTCACTATCAGAAGAGTAAGAGTTCAGGACAAACACTTATCAATTCCTAAAATAAAATTAACTTCTCCTGTAGTATGAGATTGATCTGTTACAAATAGTCTTTCCTTCAAAAACAACCAAAAAAAAAAAGAGTAAAAATGAATTATTTTCTCTGATTTAGTTGAACATATTGATTTTGCCCGCTTTTAGAAGTAACTGAGATTATATGATAAACTTTACTAGACAATTTCTATGTTGGATTAGTCCCCAAGGTATTTCATTCCTACCTGAGGTAGAATTTTGGAAATCCTCAAGTATTCCACTTGTACATAATTCAAAAACTCTGTGTTTTTTTTTTTTTTGTAAAACAGATATATTGCATAATCTTTGTTTCAGCATTTGCTGTGGTTACATAGTCTGAAGGGTATAATAGAAAAAATGTATGTCTTCTACTTTGTATTTCCTCATCTTTGAGTAACTAAAGCAATAGGTACTTTCCAAATGTTTCCAAAGACTGTCTTTCAAAAAAAAAATGTTTTTATAAAATAATTCAGTATACTATTGTTACTTTTGTGGAATTATTTATCTTTCACAACTGAAGGAAAAGTTTGACATGTTAGTAAGAAAGGATAGAGAAACTTCAGCAATTAAAGATGAATCATCTGGGGATGCTTGTTCTGTAGAGTACCACAAACCCTAACAGTGTGTCACCACCAAATGATGTTTAATGGCATACAAAGAAATCTCTATTATCACTTACTGTTGCCTCTAATATACCACAGAGATATTTATAGAAGAGCTGTGTTAACTTTGTGTAAATTGCATTGAAACATGCAGTGACTATTACAATTCAAACACTAGCCTATAGTAATGGGAAGAATTTACTGAAATAGAAAAAAATACTTACTTTTGTTAAAACAGGAAAAGATTAATTCAAGTGTAAGATTATTATTTTCCAGTGAACCTAAAAAAACCCTAATGCGGGTTCCAAATGGAATCTCTACTATTAATATTTGTATTTCTTTTTCTGAATCTGGAAAATTATGTAGATACAAAATGCATCTTTGATGCTATTTATTTATATACATATAGATATAAATATATACATAAAGATACTTTTAAATATATATACATACATTCAAAAAAACATGGCTGCTAGTAACATGGTCTCCATGAGAAGGAAAGAATCATTTCCATTACTTGAGAAGCTAATGCACTGGCTATTTGCACTGTACACTGAAATATGTTGATATGGCATGAAGGCTCCTCAGGATGGTGTACACACTGAAATGACAGCTGCCTGAGTAAAGAATAGGTATTCATTTAGACGCTTTGCAACATGGTTATTTTTTAAATAACAACATTTGTCCTCTTCAGTTATATCAAAAGAAAATGTAGATATGTTCCCTGTCCAGAATGAGGACAGAGAAAGATGTCTAGGCACGGAAGAGTTGTTAAATATATTAATGTTTAACCATACTTCTTTCTCCATTAGTCATTGCATTATAAACCTATTGCTCTTAGTTTAGTTTTTTAAGATGTCTTTTTCTGTGCTAGAATTTCAGGCAGGGTTAGATTTTTAAAAAAATCATTAGGTACCAAAAAGTCATTGCACTGCCTAAGCTTAGTATCTAAGTTGTTTACCAAATTTAACAACCCTAACTCCCTATATTAATTTCAGTTTATGTTTCAGCCCAATATATGCAGGTGTGAGAACTTTCTTAATAGTCTAATTATTCATAGCTTAATCTCAGTATTATTTGCAATAAAAAATATCTCAAAATATCATGACACTGATGTTAAAATTGTGAAAACTTGAAACAGTTACATCCTATTACAGGAAATGTTCTAAGTTGCATGTCTTCTCTTGCAGAGGTGATGCTTATGCCATGTGTAGGTGAGATTTGACCACTACAGAAAAGTCAAGAGCATTCGAAACTTGAAGTGTGCCACCTTTGCTTAGTGATGACTCTTCTCTCTTTAAAGAGGATGCTACCTCTACTTTCTCCGCAGTTAGAGCAGGATATCATTATGATCATCTGTACTATTATTCTGAGCTAGAAAGACACAAAGTTCAATGTAGGTATGGTATAATAAGGCTAAAAAAGGTGACAAGACCCTGAAGTCTGACATTAGACTTCAGGAACTCAGGGTATGTACGATATGATTCGGACAGTTCTAGCTTCTTATATGAGTCTTGACAGTCTCTCCAGGCTATCCACTGGACAGTACCATTGCCCAAAGCACATTCAGCTTTCTATGCCAAAGGCTACCTTCCATGCCCAAATCCAGTGATTGGTCCTACAGTAGGAATTGTGGTGGATTCCTGACGGGACTCTTTTCCTTATGAGTTGAAAGTGGGAAAATACTCCTTTCAGTTGAATAGGTAATCACTTCAAGAAAAATTGGCTCTTATCTTCAAGACGTTTCATGGACTAAAATAAAATTTTCTCAAAGTTCTTATAAAGCTTTAAAATGAAGATTTTCATTAGCAGTTAATGTGTTAAACATTACAGAGCTACTAATCAAGGTAATCTCACAGATGGTAGAATTGAAAGGAGCCAAGACCCCCTTCCCTTCCCTTCCCTTCCCTTCCCTTCCCTTCCCTTCCCTTCCCTTCCCTTCCCTTCCCTTCCCTTCCCTTCCCTTCCCTTCCCTTCCCTTCCCTTCCCTTCCCTTCCCTTCCCTTCCCGCACCTTCCCTTCCCTTCCCTTCCCTTCCCTTCCCTTCCCTTCCCTTCCCTTCCCTTCCCTTCCCTTCCCGCACCTTCCCTTCCCTTCCCTTCCCTTCCCTTCCCTTCCCTTCCCTTCCCTTCCCTTCCCTTCCCTTCCCTTCCCTTCCCTTCCCTTCCCTTCCCTTCCCTTCCCTTCCCTTCCCTTCCCTTCCCGCACCTTCCCGCACCTTCCCGCACCTTCCCGCACTTTCCCTTCCCGCACCTTCCCGCACCTTCCTCTTTCCTTCCCGCACCTTCCACTTCCCTTCCTCTTCCCTTCCCGCACCTTCCCTTCCCGCACCTTCCCTTCCCTTCCCTTCCCGCACCTTCCCTTCCTGCACCTTCCCGCACCTTCCCTTCCCGCACCTTCCCTTCCTGCACCTTCCCTCACACCTTCCCTCCAAAAGATCGTCTTACAATTGAACACAATATAATTATCTATCTGTATATGTGAGAAATTGGGGCTGTACCACTACTCTTATTTTGGCATTTCCAAACTTTAATTTTTGACTTGTCAGCCTTAATATTTTCTGTACTACTTCATATGTTGAATATATGGTCTTACGGGTAGGACAGCTTTAATTGTTATGAATGGAGAATTTCCAAATCATTGAAGCCATACAGAACAGTAGAATAAGCCATTTAATATATTCTAAATAAACCAATAAGTACTTAAAATTAATTCTTCAATTTAATCAGGAAGTTTTCCATGAAGACTCCATACAGAAATTTTACTACAAGACATATTTAATTCACAGCTTTTAAATGGAAAATAAATGTCATTCAAATAGTTTTGCTCATATACCTGCATATTAGAATGTATTTGTTTTTATCAACACTACAAGCTTTCTCATTTTTCATGGTTTCAGTTTCTTCATGGTACAATGAATAGATGTTCCATGAAAATTATGGTAAAATAGCAGAGGAATGCCCATGAATATTCATAGGACAAATTATTATTATTCTTGTCTCTTGATTGTGAGGGAACATGTTAAAGCTTGTACATGCAGAAAATAATGTAAAGAGGGATTTGGAAGAAGGAATTTGTGTATTTTGTGTGTAGTTTTCAACATTTAAATTTCAGTTCAGGTTTAACATTCAACAAAAAGATGACAGTTACGTTGAAGGGGAAAAAGAAAAGAAAAAAAAAATACCTGATACATCATTCAGATAAAATGAAAGAATCACAAGAATATCATAACTCCTTAGAAATTAGAAGCTAATTGTCGTAGTTCAGCCCTGATCAGGACCAGACTATGCAGTCTCTCTCCTGCTCCCCAGACCCTCCGAGAGAATAGGGGGAGATGATATAAGGAAAACGGCTCGAGGTTTGAGATAAGGACGGGGACAAATCCTTAAAGTTACCATCACGGGCAAAACAGACTCGACTTGGGGAAAAGTATTCATTTATTTCTAAAACTAGAAGGAGAATGAGACGGGGAACAAGATAACCTCCTCCCACCCCTCCCGCTTCCCAAGCTTAACATTATCTCTACTACCTTCCCCCCCGCTGAGCGTCACAGGGGGGAAGAGGGAATGGGGGGTTGCAGTCAGTTCATCACGCGTTGTTTCATGCTGCTGCTTCATAGTCGGGGGAAGAACTCCTCACATTCCTCCCCTGCTCCTTTGTGGGGTTCCTCCCACGGGCAACAGTACTTTGTGAAACTGCTTCGGCGTGGGTCATCTCTTCCACGGGGTACAGTCCCTCCAGAACAGCTACCCCAGCAGGTCCTCCACGGGCCACAGCCTCCTTCAGGCCTCCACCTGCTCCGGCGTGGGGTCCTCCATGGGCTGCAGGTGGATGTCTGCTCCTCCGTGGACATCCATGGGCTGCAGAGGGACAACCTGCTCCATCATGGTCTTCACCACAGGCTGCAGAGGAATCTTGGCCAGGAGCCACATTACTCCTCCCCCTCCTTCTGAACTGACCTTGGCGTCTGCAGCCGTTCCTCACAACAGGATGGGAGACGCCTCTCAGGATCCTTTTTACATCTTATTCACTTCTCATCTCCTCTCCACTTCTTGCAGCTGGGCCGGACAGAGTTGGGCCCAGTCAACTGCCCAGCGGGAGGCCAGAGGGTGAGGCCTGTAAGGCCCACAAGGCTCGCGCCTCCCCCTCTCTGCCCCCACTCAGCTGCTTCACATCTTCTCCATTTTTTTTTCCTGTTTTCCCCTTCTTAAATACGTTATCACAGAGGCATTATCACAGGACATTCTGCTACCAATTGGCTCAGCCTTGGCCAGGAGCAGGCCCGCCCTAGGCCCGGACGAGTCCACTGAACAAAGGGGAGCGACTTCTGGCAGTTTCCTACAGAAGCTACCACCTTAGGCCCCCCCCCCCACTAAACAAAACCAGAACACTAATATAATAAAAACCTTCTTGAATGGCTGTGGTCTTCCTTCCCTCTTTGATGTGCTACAATGGCCTTCAGAAAGTGCTGAGGTTAGCTAAGAGGTTATAAGAGAAAAAAAAAAAAAAAAAAACAGAAACAAAAATAGAGTCAGTCAAGTGCTAAAATAGCTTATGAAGTGCAGCTCTGATCTGCATGAGGAAAAGGGATCTGCTCAGCCTCACAGGCACTCCTGCAACACCGTCCCCATTTGGAGTTTCCATACAGAGGATAGGTCCAACTTTGAGTCCCATCTACTGGGTATGCACCCAGGCTGTATCCTAGCTGTTGTTCAGGACAGGACCTGGCTACGTGCTCTACTCCCACATGTATTAACTTCTTTTGGAAAGCAAATCAAACATCCTGGCAGGGTGAGTCCTTATATACAATCCATTTATTAAATGATGTGAGAAAAAGGACTGTGAGGCACATTGCACAGCATACTTGCCCTGCCTCTGTAGACAGGCATGTTTTGTAGGACAGAGCCCGTGAAGATGTTAAAGTTACTTTGTTCCCTTATACAGCTGAATATCAGCAATTCCAAGAAAGAATCAATAAAATTCCCTACATGAGTGCATTCACATGTGTGTAATTAATTGTGTGCATGCAAAGATGTGTGTGTTTTTATGTAAATATACTTAGTCTGCTTCCTTTATGGGTTCTTATTGGACAGTGATTAAAATATTTTCCACAAAACTATTTTGGAAAAAAAAAAGTGTTCATGAAGAAATTGCTGATGAAGAAATAAAATTAAGAAAATCCGTTGCTGATAAAAGATCTATAAAGTTTGTCATTTTCAGCATGAAAAAAAAATCCTTTGCCTCAAGATACATCAGTGATCAGCAGGCTTTAAAACATACATTTTTTAAGTGATTGTGTATCATTGTGTCTGTTGCTAGGCTAGAATTCCCAGTTATTTTATCTCTGTAGCAATCTCATAGCAAGAGCTTTTCTTAATTCCTTCACCTAATAGAAGGTGGATGGATCTTTTAAGGCAACTGAAGATGTGTTTTTCTCAATATGCTGGGACAGGTATTTGCTTATGCTCCTGTAGAATGACATCACACAATCAGTATCATCCACTACTAAATTCCTTGGCTCTATTGTAATGTAATGTCAGCCTAATTTTCTGGTTTCTTGCACCTTGCGTTATTGCTAACATCACGCAAATCGAGTGCAAAATGCTGATGGATCAGAATTCTGGGAGGTGGTTTGTCTGATGTAATTTGAGTGTGTACATCTGGGTTCATCACTGTAGGCTCCCTTTAGAGCCAGTGAAGGAAACACTTATTTATAAAATGAAATTATTCATGTTTGGAAATTGGCTTCTATATTTATTCAGATGATTTTATAATAAAACTACACTTTCACTGACTGTGCAGACTGTGTTAGGATGATTAGCCCATATATGGATCACAACACTGGAAATTACTACAGTTAGGTGAGATGCATCATATCTAGACTCCCTTTACGGTCATTGGAAAGACATGATATTTCAAGGGGATGATTCATCTTTTCTTAAAGTAGGCATCCACAACAGGTGAATAGATGAATCACGCTTCTGCCTTTATACATAGTTTTCTTCCACTGAGTTTTAAAAATATCCCCCGGATGGGAATTATTACATCCATTTTCCATGTGGCTAAGTAGTGACTAAAGAGCAGATTTGAGAAAATTGTATACAAGACCTGAATACCAGTTTCTTTTCTGAACTTCTCAACTTTAATTGTATTTAATATATATTTTTTTTACTTATATGTAAAAAATATTTTCTTATTTACTTATTTAATGTGTTAGGGTTTTCTTCATGCATGTATTCATAACTTTCAAGCAGAGATTAGTAAAATTTTCTTAATTATGTATTAACTAATCATCTGTTACTCAACACTACACTTAAGTAAGTTGTATGGAAAAAATTAGTAGTAACAGTGATCCTTCTTCAGGGTGAATAAAGTTAATCAGGTGTTTCCTAGGATCTGTATTTGCTGTGGCAGCTTGTTGCTTTTACTCATTACTAGCTATGAAAGGTGACAAATCACTTTTAAACAAATACATAGAATCATAGAATCATATAATTTGGGTTGGAAAGAACCTTCAAAGATCCAGTCCAACCCCTCTGCAAGGAGCAGGGACATCTTCAACTAGATCAGGTTGCTCAGAGTCCCATCCAACCTGGCCTTGAATGTCTCCAGGAATGGGGCATCTACCACCTCTCTGGGCAAACACCAGTGTCTCACCACCCTCATCATAAAAATAATTTTCTTATGTCTAGTCTTAATCTACCCTCTTTTAGTTTAAAAGCATTACACCTTGTCCTATGCTACAGGCTCTATTAAAAAGTTTGTCCCCATCTTTCCTATAGGCCCCCTTTAAGTACTGAAAGGCCACAATAAGATCTCCCCAGAGCCTTCTCTTCTCCAGCACCTCTCTCAGCCTTTCCTCACAGGATAGGTGCTCATGCCCTCTGATCATTTTTGTGGCCCTCCTCTGGACCCACTCCAACAGGTCCATGTCTTTCCTGTTGCTGAGGGCTCCAGAGTTGGATACAGTACTCCAGGTGGAGTCTCAAATGTATTTTAAAAATTGTTTTCTTCCTCCTTTTCACCTGAAGAAGAAACTCTGTACTGATATGAGGAAGATAAAAAATTAAGAAAAAGCATTTACTTGTAAAGAAATTCCAGCCTCCCTTGGCAGACTGGAAAGTAGACAGACTCTAAATAATAGGAAAAATCACTTTCAACTGTAACCACACTACTGAGCGGGGAGGAATATAGCAAATATAACATAGGACCTGCCAAGCTAAGCCTGACGCATGGATCAAACTCTACAACTCGGAGAGAGTTATAAAGCAGGCATGTTTATTCGGCGCTGGGTGCGTGGGGAATCGCTTCTCCAAAGGCACACACACTGACAGCACATTTTACCAAAAATTTATATGGTGCAGGTATACATATTCATAGGATTGCATAATACAGATATACATATGCATAAGTGAGGCGGAGTTATTAAAAAAACACTTGTGTTAGTATTTCAGGTCTGTCTCTGGTCTGGTGGTCATTTACTTCTTCAGGGGTCTTATCTTCCTCTAGATGAACTTCAGTCATTCACCCATGCTCTCCTTTCACTTGGTGATTTCAGCAGTTTCCCGACTTCTGACCGAATTCATGGTGAAACTAACATTCCGTCCTTTGCTAGGTATATTAGTCCTTGACAAATACCAGTTTCTTGACAAATACCAGTCCTTGATAAGCTTAAGTGAGCTTCAAGGCAAACAGGGTTTTTAGGCATTATCTAGCAGACAGTTAGTCTCATAAATCAAGCAATATTTAGCAAACAGTTAATTCCCTGTATCAAGCCTACCAGTCAATTAAGCCTCTTCCTTCTTCTCCAGTGCCAACCAGGGAAAAGCAAGGAGTGCCAAGGAATTCTCTCCTTCTTCACTCCTGTTAAAATACAGGAGTAGTCTCAGCCACTTGTAGAAGTAAAGACCTGAAACAACCAGGCCTGTTCCACCCCATTTCTTTGACCTTGGGAACTGATTCTTTGGCAATGTAATCAAAGGATGTGGAAGAAAATAATATAATCTCCTTTAAATAATGTTAGCAATTTTGCTAGCAGAAGTGTTTAATTGCAAATATATTTATAAATATCCAGTTGAAACTTGTTATGTGGGTTTTCTTTCTTTTCTTATTTGATTTTTTTTTCTCTTTTTCTTGAAAGCTACATGGAAAAGACATATCACTGGCAAGAGTTTATCCAGTTATACTGCATAATTTACAGAAAAGTGTGTTTAACTTGCACACATATTTTTATCTTGCTGTTAATGAGCACCACATTATCAAGGGGTAAAAATTATAAGAAACTTTTATCTGTATGGATACAGAATTTTTGTGACTTCTTTGCAAGAAGTGAAGCCACAGCTTTTCAGGAAGATTGCAAACAAGTTTTCTGATCCTAAATACATACATAGAAAGTAAAATGGTGCAGTTTATGCCTTCTTTCCTTCTTTTCTTTGTTACTTTAATGTAATTTCTTTCATTTATTCAATCTATTTTATAGTTTGGTTTTTTTTTTACTTTTAGACATTCATAGATAGCTCTTTTCAAACTGTGAAGAAAGCCCAACTTCTTAGTCAAAGGCTAAGAAAGTAACTGAGCCTGAAAATATGTTCTCACTACTACCCTGGAAAATGCAAGGCATGTAGCAAGAACTCTGCTGTCTTTTTCATAGTCTGCCTTTTAAACAAAAGGGTATGACACAGCTGTCTATACCAGAAGTTATTAAATCAAGAATAAAAAAGAATCTGTTTCAGGAACTGGACTGTAATCTCATATTCAGAGTTGCTACTGGCTGATTTAAGCAGCTCCCCTGCTCTTAATTTAACATATTCACTGTTTTGAATCACAAGTACCTAATTTAGCACTGTGAATTTCACCTCTACAGTGTGATGCCTAAAATTTACATATGATGATACTGACCATTGTCATTCTTGACTCTTTTTGTGAATATAGGTTTGACAAACTAAGAAAGAAATCATCAAGAGAAAACTAAATCAGTATTACACAGTATCCAGTAGCAAGTAACAATAGCTATTTCAATCTTAACAAGATGTCTCAGGTTTGGAAATTGATTTTCTTATTTTGAACTATGAAATCATGCACCATACTTACCTTGTCTTAAGTCATATATCCGTTTCTGTAGTATTGCTTATCATATATATGGCAGTATAGCTTGGTTCTGAATTTTTAGATGTATTTTACACTGGAGAATGCAAACAAAGGATATTGTAAGCTACTGCTTAAACCTTTGCCCGTACTAATTGAAAAAAAGCACTATATTCCTGTAGAGAAATTGCAGAAAAGTGCACTAAATTTATTTCCATGATCCCTAAAATTATACATAGTAGTTTTATCATACAAAGATAATCTTTTTGTCTTTGTAGATATAAAACTTTACCATGATGTAAGGCAAATGTTAACTGAAATGCAATAAAGGAATAATGTTGATTTAATCTTTGTCTTTCCCTACTTAACATCTACATGCTTCTCATAATGTCTAAAGGTCCATCTGTGTCTATTGTGTCCTTCGCACCTCCAACAACTTACTTGACAGCTTGCCTTCAAACCCAGCTGTGGTGCCCCTCTCTCTTCACAGATGTTTGCCCTTACTAGTTCTGAAGTCACTCCACTCAATATTTCAGGAAAATATATCCGTACTAGACAAAACTTTGCTGCTATTTCCCCCCCTTCCAGAACATACAGCCTCTCCTCAGTAGAGGGGAATAAAAATATTAAAAGTAATTCAATTAGTTTTTCATTTAAATGCTATATACCCTGTCCCTGCTCAGATATAAAAACACGTGCCTTCCTCTATACACAAATGTATAGAGCAATATGGTTCACTTAGTACACTGAAAACGTTAAAAGGGTGCTTTAATATAGCCCTGGATGGAGGCATACATCAAAGAATGCAGACTGGGAGTCTGTAGCCTGACAGTAACAACATGAATGGACATCACAGGGGATGAACAAAAAGCCAAGTTATTGTGAGGATACTTATGTGGGAAGTAGGAATGTAAAGATGACTTTACTTCTATATGCAATACATGTGTTACATTCGGTGTTGGCATTTTAAAATGTTGAAAAAACAACGAAAATTTTGCAGAACAAAGGCATATAAATTATTTAGGGACTGCAGAAAATGTCTGACAGTAAGAGCATTAAAGAGTTCAATCTATTTGTCTTATCAAATGAAGACAGGGAGGTGAACTGATTATGGTGTATAAAAAACCTTCAGGCAAAGAAGAGTGAAAAATGGAACAAGGATTTTGTTTTCTTTTTCCTGTTCTCAGTAAATTTCATCTACCTTTCTACTTGTTCACTTCAGGTAAAACCACTGAACTTTGTGAATTCTATCTTAAAATAATAATTATGAAATAGGATCTAATTTTGTGAAGTTAGGTTAAATCCTTTATTCCAAGCATTGTGATTTTCCAGAATGTTTGATATCATCTGAGAAGTATACCGCTTAAGAATGTCCTGAAACAGACAACATTACCGCTAGCTTGAGATCAGCAAGAAAAGAGATCACATGTCTTGGTGAAGTATACTTTTGTGATAGCTGGAAACTTAGATTTATAAAAAAAAAAAAAAAAAAAAAAAGAGTATACTCAAAATAGTGAGTTCCCTCTCAGAAAAGGAAGCAGAATTTGGAACAATATGAACTACTACAAATGTGAACATCTGCTGAACTGTGGAAATTTTTATGAATGACCTAATTAAAGCAGTTCATGTCTCCAAATGATATGCCAGCTCCTAGGCTGCCTGGTCTTCAGCAGGGATTCTGGGAGCCTTGCCTTGACTTCTCAGGGTTTCATGTTGCTTGCTCTGTTGGTTGGCAGGTGGGGCTACAGGGGTGGCTTCTGTGAGAAGCTGCTAGAAGATTCCCCTTTGTCTGATAAAGCCAACGCCAGCCAGCTCCAAGATGGTCTCACTGCTGACCAAGGACAAGCCCATCAGTGATGGTGGTAGAGCCTCTGTCATAACATATTTAAGAAGAGTGAAAAAACTGCTGTGAAAACAGCAGCCAGAGAAAGATGTGAGAATATGTGAGAGAAACAACTGTGCAGACCCTAAGGTCAGTGAAGAAGAGGAGGAGATGCTCCAGGTGCTGGAGCAGAGATACCCCTGCAGCCCATGGAGGTCCATGGAGGAGCAGAGATCCACTTGGAGCCTGTGAAGGACCTTACACTGGAGGAGGTGGATGCCTGAAGGAGGCTGTGACCCCAAGGAAAGCCCACACTGGAGGACGCTTCTGGCAAGACCTGTGAATCCTTGGAGAGAGGAGCCCAGATTGGAGCAGGTTTGCTGGCAGGACATGTGACCTTGTGGAGGACCCACACTGGAGTGGTCTGTTCCTGAAGGACTCCACCCTGTGCAAGGGATGCACACTGAAGCAATTTGTGAACTGCATCTTGTGGGAAGAACTCATATTAGAGAAATTTATGGAGGACTGTCTCCCATGGGAGGGACACCATGCCAGAGCAGGGCAAGAGTGTGAGGAATCCTCCTCCTGAGGACAAAGGAGCAGCAGAAACAATGAGTGATGAACTGATGGCAATCCCCATTCCCTGTCCTCCTGTGCAGTATGGGGAAGAAGGCAGAGAATTTGGAGGTTAAACCCAGGAAGAAGGGAGGGTTGGGGGGAAGGTGTTTTAAGATTTAGGTTTTATTTCTCAGTATCGTACTCTGATTTAATCAGTAATAAATTAAATTAATTTCCCTAAGTCGAGTCTGTTTTGCCCGTGACGATAACTGCTGAGTGGTCTCTCCCTATCCTTATCTTGACCCACAATCTTTTTGTTATATTTTCTCTCCCATGTCCAGCTGAAGATGCGGAGTGATAACGTGGCTTTGGTGGGCACGTAGCATACAGCCACGGTCAAGCAACCACTTGTAGGAAGTGTGGGATCCTTGAGCCTTGTCTGAAGCCTGGATCAGAGGAAATCTCATTTCCCTGAGCCTGAACCAGGAGCCAAGTCTTGGTGGAAGCCAAGGCTCCATAGGACTGTATGACAAGAAATTAAAAAAAAACTTACCCAAGGTAGACTTTAAAGCGTGTCTGTCCTGGCACCACAGATCTCAAAATTTTCTATTGTAGTCTGATAAGTGGGGCTGGTGTGAAAACGAACATAAACCTTTTGCTTCTTTTGTGAACCTCTCATTAGAGTTTGTCCAAGATGATGCTCTATGTAGTGTTTAAGTTGTACTGTAACACCAATATGTTTCTCACATTAGGTTTTTGTTAATAATTCATTTGAAGATTTCTCACTGTCTTTTCCTCTAAGCCTAAGAGTTGCTTCTCCTAGTTCAAGAAAAGTCAAGACTTATTTAATAAGAGATATACAACTTTTAAAAAAATGCTGTTCTTGTTCCTAACAGCAAGAAGAGGGGGGGTCCTTTCAAATAAGAATGACTTATTTTCTTCAGAGTTGTAACTTTCTTATAGAGATTAAAAACCTATTAATTTCTCTTGAGACCCACAGCATGCCAGTCAGAATTTCACCAAGAAATATAACCCTTCATCTTCAAGGCCACACTGTGGATCTATCCCATGTACACTATAGTATGTAAATAAACCTTATAACTTTGATTCTTAAAAGAAAAACAATCTAACTGTTCCCATTGAAAAGTGCAGCATTGACACCAACCCCACATTTTGTGCCAAAATTCTTCATTCTGGATCCCTGAAGTCAGTTAACACTTGCCATTGAGTTTGCTTGTTAAAGAAAACTGTGAACAACAACTTCCTGATGATGAGTAGAACAGAAGTGAGACAGCTACTATCTGTCCATTCAGTGTTTACTGAAAAGTTAAATAGGAAAATTATAAAGCAAAAGATGAAGTCCTTCATTTTGTGAAGTAGAAGACAGTGTGATCAAGTGATAATAGATGACATAAATAAACTGCAGACACTTGAAAACTCCGAGGGATATAATAACTTATTGATCTACATTATTTAAGAAAAAAGTTACAAACAAAACCTGGTTATGTGCTTCATATGAAAAGCACCATAGAACTAAGTTAAACTAGTCAAGACAATAATATGCCATTTTTTTTTTTCAGCTCATGTTATGGTGAGAAAACCAGCAAGATTACATAAATGACAGTGAAAATCATATTTTTTTTCAATGTCACACCCATTATTTTGTTTCATTTTTCATCACTCCTTATTCTTCTATGTAAGAAACTTTTTTGTTTTTTAAAAAAACTTTTGAAAACATGTTCTTTTCTCTTAATCATGTAATGTCCTGTCATGGTAACACCAGCATAGCCATATGTAAACTACATGTTAATTAATGATCTGTTCATAAAAGTAATCATGAATAGTCTAGAAGGGTCACAGAATATAATTATGTCCACAGAAAATGCACTTGGGTCTGAAAAGTCAAGTAATACTGCTTCACAAGTGCCATGATAGTGATAAATCTGATATAATTTGAGAGCTTTTTCTGAAACCCAAATAGAAAAGAGCTTAATTCAAAGTTTATCTTACAATCTTTTTCACCCCCATTTAATACTCATTAAGGATCCTGAATGTTAAAATTAAAATGATTCCACACTAAAATTCTACGATCCTTCACAAAGTTAATGTAACTATACCATATTGTTCAGATTTTGGGTACCATTAACATGGTAACGTAATTAAAATGGAAGTTATGTATTTTCTAGTTGTCATGGATGAGAGTGATGCACTTCACTCATAAGAGAGTAGCAACAATATACTTTATTGATATAAAACAGCAATTTAAAAAAAAAAAAAGATAGTAAATGGTAAATGTGACAGGTTTAGGAAGGTTTGATGGCAAGGTACACTGGATTATTTACTGCATAGAGTCAAACAAAACTGTCAGGGAGACCCTCCCATTGAGTCATGAGATTCAGAAAAGATGTCCTTCCTTTCTAAGCTCCTTCTCAGAGAGGAGTCTAGGTGCGGCTGGATCCAACCCTAGTCCGAGGCTTGACTGATGGATTATGTCTAAAGGATTATATGTGCACAATCAATCCTTTATATCACTTAGATAAAATTACAAAGTTTAGCATGCCATTAGTCACTTACCAAAGAAATCTCTCAGCCTTGAGGAGTAACCTTGAGAGGTGTCCTTACTAAAGGGCAGCCCGATGCCATGCAGGAGAGCTCAAAGTTCTCTTGGGCTGCTCACTATTTATGGAGCAAGATAATTGACTAATAGTCATATTTGCACACTGATTCAAGATGCCAGTTTCTGACAAATTTGGCTTGAGTTGGACATTAACCAGCACCATGGTTAGGGGGGTGTATCGCCATCCCTTGGCTATTGTGTTGTTACCTGTCTCCCTCAAATCCACTTAGAGTCAAATGCCGCCGTTACCATCAGGGCCAGACACATCTATCACTGGCAGTTACCACTTGAGCAGGGTTACGGTAAAAGTGATCAGGTTGGTGAGGGGGGAGCACACTGTCACACTAGTCTGTATTTTTAACTGCAGGAAAACCTACTAAAACTGTATTCTGAGGAAGTGAACTACGATTCTGCAGTGTCACTATATAATGTTGGTTGTCATTCCAAAGCAGTTTGCTGCCTCTAATGTCTGAATTACTGAGTCTTTTTATAGTGGATGTGACATAAAGCGTAGTCTACATTGTTTTACATAAAGGTGTAAGAATGTGACTCACTGGACGTGGCAATGAGTGTCCCATGTGACTACATGATAGAACGGCTGAGAATCATCTTAGATCATTGTTTAGCATTACTAGATATTTCCCGTCACAGTCCATTCAGCAAACATTTGAAATTTCCTCAGCTGTAGAAATGTCTGTGTGCATGGTAAAAGCTAAGATATTTTACCTGTGGGTACTAGTACACACATACATAGAATCATAGAATCATAGAATGGTTAGGGTTGGAAGGGACCTTCAAAGGTCTTCTAGTCCAACCCCCCTGCAAGGAGCAGGGACATCCCCGACTAGATCAGGTTGCTCAGAGCCTCATCCAGCCTGGCCTTGAACGTTTCCAGGGATGGGGCCTCCACCACCTTTCTGGGCAACCTGTTCCAGTGTTCTACCACCCTCAGTGTAAAAATTTTTTTCCTAATATCCAATGTAAATCTACCTCCCTCTATATTAAAACCATTATCCCTTGTCCTGTCACAACAGGCCCTACTGAACAGCCTCTCCTCATCTTTCTTGTAGGCCCCCTTGAGGTACTGGAAGACCGCTATCAGGTCTCCCCGGAGCCTCCTCTTCTCCAGGCTGAACAGCCCCAACTTTCTCAGCCTGTCCTCATAAGAGAGGTGCTCCAGCCCTTTTATCATCTTTGTGGCCCTCCTCTGGACCTGCTCCAGCTGGTCCATGTCCTTCTTGTGTTGGGGGCTCCAGAACTGGACACAGTACTCCAGGTGGGGTCTCACCAGGGCAGAGTAGAGGGGGAGAATCACCTCCCTCGACCTGCTGGCTACGCTCCTCTTGATGCAATCCAGGATGCGGTTGGCCTTCTGGGCCGCAAGGGCGCATTGCCTGCTCATGTTGAGCTTCTCGTCCACCAGCACTCCCAAGTCCTTCTCCTCAGGGCTGCTCTCAATCCATTCCCCGCCCAGCCTGTATTTGTGCCTGGGATTGCCACAATCCAGGTGCAGGACCTTGCACTTGGCCTGGTTGAACTTCATGAGGCTGGCACGGGCACACCTCTCCAGCCTGTCAAGGTCCCTCTGGATGGCATCCCTCCCTTCCAGTGTGTCAATGGCAACACACAACTTGGTGTCATCGGCGAACTTGCTGAGGGTGCACTCTATCCCACTGTCCATGTTGCCAACAAAGATGTTGAACAGGGCTGGACCCAGCACGGACCCCTGAGGGACGCCACTCGTGACTGGTCTCCACATGGACATTGAGCCGTTAACCACCACTCTCTGAGTGCGGCCATCCAGCCAACTCCTTATCCACGGAGTGGTCCGTCCATCAAACCCATGTCTCTCTAGTTTAGGGAGAAGGATGACTCAGTAGAAGAAACTAAGTGTTTGATGTACCTGAGCTATTTTGACAAGAAAGCTGTGATACTAAAGAGAATACAACACTTAATTAGCCATTAAATTAAAAGAGAGAAAACAACAAAAATAAAAAACATCCTGAACATAAACAGAGAATTTAACTATCTGGTTCAATAACCAAACTTGAAGAAATTGACAAGATAAAAATAAAAAGATGACCATCTTTCAATTAGCAAAGTGATCTGCTGTGGAAACTTCAGGAAAAATGAGGTAATTCTAAAGACCTACTACTTTGAAGTTAGTGGCAAAAGTCCAGCTGAAATCACTGTGAGCAGAAACAAGCCCTAAACATTGAAAGGAAGAGTCTGGAAATATTTCAGGCCTCTATTAGTTTTAATGATTAATGCAGTGCCAAGTGCTTGGCTATCTGGGATGGAAAAAAAAAAAAACAAACAAAACATAAAACCAAACCAAACAGTACTCCAGGTGGGGTCTCACCAGGGCAGAGTAGAGGGGCAGAATCACCTCCCTCGACCTGCTGGCCACGCGTCTCTTGATGCAACCCAGGATGCAGCTGGCATCATGCGGTATCATGGTACCATGAACAGGAACTACCTGTGTGTATAATTCTTAGGGAATCCATTGCAGATTAGCTGTCTCGTTTAACAGCCACCTCTTGAGAAGGCTGACAATATTTCTCCTGATACCTTATTTGGAAAAAAAAACAATAAAATCTGATTATATGGTTATAATGACTGATAGCATATTGAGGGGAAAATTCCAGGCTCATTGAACTAGTGATTTTAATGGAGCTAGAATTTCATCCTTTGTAGGTACAGCTACATGTCACAAATTAGTATCCATCAGTCAGAGATAAAACATGGGCCAAACACGCCATTTATGCCATAAGTATGACTGTTTTCTCAAGAAATATTATTGAAACCTTCTTATAAAATATTTAAATCTACTAAACAAAGAAAGATGAAGAATATAGTCAGATTTGTTATTACTAACCTGTTAAAATCTTATTGAGAGATCATTTCAGAAAGCTTTCTGTTTAAAAACAATATCAAAGCCTTTAAGTCAAATGTCTCTCTGTCTTTGTTGCAAAAATAATTAATAGCTGCTAAAAATTATGCTACCATTCTTTTCTGATAGCTCACACACCCTGGAAGGAAATATTGTGGTCCTGAACAAAGTGAATGAGATTCCTGCTTGGTCAAAATAAAGGCAGAGTATATGACAGGAAACAGGTATTATTAGTTTAGAGAAATCTCTGCTCTGATTTGATGTAGAAATTCTGAGGGAGGATTATAGAAATACTTTTTATGGATTGCATTACTCACCTAGGAAATAAACAATGCAATATTTCATTTTATTAGTTTGACTCCTTTTTTTTTCAGTATTGCAATCAATTGATTGATTGGTTTGTTTCATCTCTTATTACTGCACCCTGATTACAAGTTGTGCTGAGATGCAATTTAAAGATGGAAAGTCAGCCAGACTGGCATTTTCCTAATAATAGATTCCATTGATATCTGCCATTCATTTTAGTTAATCAATAATAATGTCATTTTTAAGAACATTACTGCCTTTACTCAAAAATGAATATAGGGTATTCCAAACTTCCAAGATTTTCTGCAGATTCTCCAATGCATTGTCATTGTTTCAATTACAGTACTTTTTTTTTTTTTTCTTTTTTTTTTTTTTAAGCATAACACAGTACTAGACTCTAGGTGAAATAAGTTATGGCCACAATGACATGAGAGGGGATGAAAAATCTAGTTTGCCTTCTGTTGTAGTTTAGACCAGACTGGGACCAGACTGTGCAGTCTCTCTCTCTCACTCCCCTCACAGTCCAAGAGAATAGGGAGAGATAATATAAGAAAAAAAGGTTCAAGGTTTGAGATAAGGACAGGGAGAGATCCTTAAAGTTACCGTTACTGGGGAGATCTATTCTTTTGTTATTACAACCAAAGCAGGATAATGAGAAAGAGAACAAGATAACTCCCTCCCACCAGTCCCTCTTCCCGTTATCTCTACCTCCTTCTCCCCTCAAGCAGGACAGGGCGGAATAGGGAACGGGGGTTATGGTCAGTTCATAACTTGTCGCTTTACACCGCTCCTTCCTCCCCAGGGGAAGAACTCCTAGAATTGTAGAATCATAGAATGGTTAGGATTGGAAGACACCTTCAAAGGTCATCTAGTCCAACCCCCCTGCAAGGAGCAGGGACATCTCCAGCCAGATCAGGTTGCTTAGAGCCTCATCCAAACTAGCCTTGAATGTTTCCAGGGATGGGGCACCCACCACCTCTCCGGGCAACCTGTTCCAGTGTTCTGCCACTCTCATTGTAAAAATTATTTTCCTGATATCCAGTCTGAATCTACCTCCCTCTATTTTAAAACCATTACCCCTCGTCCTACTTCAATAGGCCCTACTGAAGAGTATTGGCCCTCTTTAGGTATTGGAAGACCGCTATCAGGTCTCCCTGGAGCCTCCTCTTCTTCAGGCTGAACAACCCCAACTCTCTCAGCCTGACCTTGTAGGATAGGTGTCCAGCCCTCTGATCATCTTTGTGGCCCTCCTCTGGACCCTCTCCAACTGGTCCATGTGCTTCTTATGTTGTGGGCTCCAGTGCTGGATGTAGTACTCCCGGTGGGGTCTCACGAGCACAGAGTAGAGGGGGCAGAATGTGAGACTTGTGTCCTCTCTTGACTCTGCAGTTAGAGTTGTTTTGAAACAACCTTAAGGAAAAGCCTTGGGCTATTTTTGAGAAGTTTTATAGCTACATAGAGAAGAAACTCCTTTGAATAGAGGAGAAATTACTGTAGCATCCAAAGAAATAAAAGGAAAATTCCCTCAGGGCAGGCTAACTCAAGGTTAGAAATTACGTTTTGTATTCTAAACTTTTTTCCTTATCACAAATGGGATTTTCTTGGGATAGCCTTTTTGTGGTCTCAATCTCAACAAAATTAAGAAGCTGAATTTCTAAGCAGATGACAAAAAAATTGTCAAGATCTTCAGTAATAGGAAGCAAAAATACAAGTCTGAAACTTTCCAAGAAGATAAATTATGTTATGATATATTCTATTGAATTTGGAAAGAGTACCATAGCAGTGACATATATTATGACAACAGAATACACTTTAAAAATAAAAAAAAAAAAGGAAAAAAGAAACTGTAACTTTGTTTCATGGAAAAAAAAATACTGTTCCCATGTGGAAGAACTGATATGAAAGATACTTAACCACTAAATCTGTGGTAGTACCTATGATAATTTTTTTTCCACTGAAGTATTTCTGGAGTTTCTTCTTTCTGTAGATAACTACTGGTTATCTTTGGAAGTTGACCGGGATAGGCTTTCAGCTCCATTCAGATATTAGGTTTGAGATCATCTGAGGAGGTTCGGGATCATCTGAGGAACCTAAAGGTGCACAAGTCCATGGGACCTGATGAGATCCATCCGCGGGTCCTGAGGGAACTGGCGGATGAAGTTGCCAAGCCACTGGCTATCGTATTTGAGAAGTCGTGGCGGTCTGGTGAGGTCCCCGATGACTGGAAGAGAGGGAACATAACCCCAGTTTTTAAAAAAGGGGAATAAGGAAGACCCGGGTAACTACAGGCCGGTCAGCCTCACCTCTGTGCCTGGCAAGGTCATGGAGCAGATTCTTCTGGAAACCATCCTAAGGCACATGGAGAGCAAGGAGGTGGTTGGTGACAGCCAACATGGCTTCACCAAGGGCAGATCGTGTCTGACCAATTTGGTGGCCTTCTATGAGGGGGTGACGGCATCGGTGGACAAGGGACGAGCAACTGACATCATCTACCTGGACTTGTGCAAAGCATTTGACACTGCCCCGCACGACATCCTTCTCTCTAAACTAGAGAGACATGGGTTTGATGGACGGACCACTCGGTGGATAAGGAGTTGGCTGGATGGCCGCACTCAGAGAGTGGTGGTCAACGGCTCAATGTCCATGTGGAGACCAGTCACGAGTGGCGTCCCTCAGGGGTCCGTGCTGGGTCCAGCCCTGTTCAACATCTTTGTTGGCAACATGGACAGTGGGATAGAGTGCACCCTCAGCAAGTTCGCCGATGACACCAAGTTGTGTGTTGCCATTGACACACTGGAAGGGAGGGATGCCATCCAGAGGGACCTTGACAGGCTGGAGAGGTGGGCCCGTGCCAACCTCATGAAGTTCAACCAGGCCAAGTGCAAGGTCCTGCACCTGGGTTGTGGCAATCCCAGGCACAAATACAGGCTGGGCGGGGAATGGATTGAGAGCAGCCCTGAGGAGAAGGACTTGGGAGTGCTGGTGGACGAGAAGCTCAACATGAGCAGGCAATGCGCCCTTGCGGCCCAGAAGGCCAACCGCATCCTGGATTGCATCAAGAGGAGCGTGGCCAGCAGGTCGAGGGAGGTGATTCTCCCCCTCTACTCTGCCCTGGTGAGACCCCACCTGGAGTACTGTGTCCAGTTCTGGAGCCCCCAACACAAGAAGGACATGGACCAGCTGGAGCAGGTCCAGAGGAGGGCCACAAAGATGATAAAAGGGCTGGAGCACCTCTCTTATGAGGACAGGCTGAGAAAGTTGGGGCTGTTCAGCCTGGAGAAGAGGAGGCTCCGGGGAGACCTGATAGCGGTCTTCCAGTACCTCAAGGGGGCCTACAAGAAAGATGGGGAAAGGCTGTTTAGTAGGGCCTGTTGCGATAGGACGAGGGGTAATGGTTTTAAAATAGAGGAGGGTAGATTTAGATTAGAAATTAGGAAAAAATTTTTTACAATGCGAGTTGTAGAACACTGGAACAGGTTGCCCAGAAAGGTGGCGGATGCCCCATCCCTGGAAACGTTCAAGGCCAGGCTGGATGAGGCTCTGAGCAACCCGATCTAGTTGGAGATGTCCCTGCTCCTTGCAGGGGGGTTGGATTAGATGACCTTTGAAGGTCCCTTCCAACTCTAACCATTCTATGATTCTATGATTCTATGATATACCTGAAAATCAAATAATGAGTTTAAAAGAATGTATGAAATGAAATCTCTCACATAAAAATAATGAAAATTACTACAATACCATTTTATTTATTAAATATCTTGAGATTGGAAGTCATTAGTGACTCTTTTAACATATTATCATAGCTTAAGCAAAATTTCTTTTTCTTGAAAAACTGTCCATGTATTGATGCTACTACTTCATTTTTCACTACAAGCATGTGTAATTCCCACCTACCTCCAACACTCACATCAGCAGAGAGCTAGGCAGAGGGAAAATCTTTGGGGTTCCCAACATTAGAGAAGTCTTGGTCAGCCTATTTAAGTTGATAACACATTGCTTTCAACTATAAAATCATGAAAATGAGATATTTCGGTATTAGATAAATGTAAGGAAGTACCTAGATATCTTTTTCTGTATAGTATGCAGATTATCACGTATTAGAACATCAAAATTGAATAAGTTAAATTTTATAAATACTCTTTTCCTCTTTCAACAACTTTTCCACTCTTAGTCTGAAAAGTACCTATATATCAGGAGGAAGCTTGGCTTTTCGTATACCTGTGGGGTATTTTTTATAACACTGTGTACAAGTCAGGACAAAAGAATCTTATTCCAGCTTTACTTTTTCAGGAAATACTGCATCGTGATCTATATTTTACAAGTAAGCCTAGACTGAATCACTGGGTCTGACTCCTTTTTTTTTTTCTCAAACTCAGTTTGGTGTTTTAAATCGGTATATGAGGTTATATATTTTGGCATATAATATAAAGTTTCAACTGCTGAATTCTTTCCAGACTGAAGTTAATTTACATCGATTAAATTGTTCTCTTTCTTTCGTCACATTTAGTGAATCTTGACTCCGTATTTGTTCCTTAAATGTTGGGTCGGGGCAATCCCAAGCACAAATACAGGCTGGGCAGAGAAATGATTGACAGCAGCCACGAGGAGAAGGATTTGGGAGTGCTGGTGGATGAGAAGCTCAACACGAGCCAGTAATGTGCGCTTGCAGTCCAGAAAGCCAACTGCATCCTGGGCTGCATCAAGAGGAGTGTGGCCAGCACGTCAAGGGAGGTGATTTTCCCATCTATTCCACTCTCGTGGGACCCCACCTGGAGTACTGTATCCAGCTCTGCAGCCCCCAACATAAGAAGGACATGGATCTGTTGGAGAGGGTCCAGAGGAGGGCCACGAAGATGATTAGAGAGCCTTCCTATGAGGACAGGCCAAGAGAGTTGGGGCTGTTCAGCCTGGAGAAGAGGAGGCTCCAGGGAGATCATATAGCGACCTTCCAGTACCTAAAGGGGGCTTATAAGAGAGATGAGGAGAAACTTTTTAGAAAGGCCTATTGTGATAGGATGAGGGATAATAATTTTAAAATAGAGGGAGGTAGATTCAGACAGACTTGATATAAGGAGAATTTTTTTTACAGTAAGAGTGGTGAACCACTGGAACAGGTTGTCCAGAGAGGTGGTAGATCACCCATCCCTGGAAATATTCAAGGCCAGGTAGGATGGGGCTCTGAGCAACCTGATATAGTTGAAGCTGTCCCTGCTCCTTGCAGGAGGTTTGGACTAGATGACCTTTAAAGGTTCCTTCCAACTCAAACCATTCTCTGATTTTGTGATTCTATGAAAATAAGATAACTTAAAATAAAGCTTTATTTGCCTTTACCCCTTCTGTATTCCAGCGAAAATTCTGGATTTTTCCTCTAGAGATTTAAAAAAGTGAAAACAACAACAACAACAACAGGTGCCCAGGTGGCCAAGAGGGCCAACGGCATCCTGGCCTGCATTAGAAATAGTGTGGCCAGCAGGAGCAGGGAGGTAATCATCCCCCTGTATTCGGCACTGGTGAGGCCGCACCTTGAGTATTGTGTTCAGTTTTGGGCCCCTCACTACAAGAAAGACATTGAAGCCCTGGAACGTGTCCAGAGAAGGGCAACAAAGCTGGTGAGGGGTCTGGAGCACAAGTCTTATGAGGAGCGGCTGAGAGAGTTGGGATTGTTTAGTCTGAAGAAGAGGAGGCTCAGGGGAGACCTCATTGCACTCTATAGCTTCCTGAAGGCAGGTTGTGATGAACAGGGGTTTGGCCTCTTCTTCCAGGCAACAAGCAGGACCCGAGGAAATGGCCACAAGTTGTACCAGAGGAGGTTTAGATTGGACTTGAGGAAAAACTTTTTCTCTCAAAGAGTGGTAAGGCACTGGAACGGCCTGCCCAGGGAGGTGGTGGAGTCTCCGTCCCTGGCAGTGTTCAAGAGGCGGCTTGATGAGAAGCTACAGGATATGGTTTAGTAGCTGTGGCAGCAATGGTAGTGGGAAGACGGTTGGACTAGATGATCATATAGGTCCCATCCAACCATGTGATTCTATGATTCTATGATTCTATGAACAAAAAAGAGTGAGGAGGTAAGAGAAGGAGAAAAGGAATATAAAAGACTTTATCCTAAATTTTCTATTTTTTCTTTCTTTTTTTTTTTTTTGTCCAGCAGCAAGGAATATTCAGACATGTTCCATTAATTCTACTTGGTTTTTTAGAAATTTATTTATGTTTATATTAAATTTGCTTTCAATTGACTTGCCTATAGGCAAAATATGTATTTTCTAAGTCACTTTTAAAAAATGCCCCAGCTCATGAATGTTGAATATAGTCTTTTCTGTTCTGCAACTATCCTCTCACACTCAGCTAACAAAACTGACTATGTTAATGAATAGGGTCATCAACTCACAAATGTTTGTTTGTTGTTGTTTTTTTTTTTTTTTCCCTCAGGACACTAAAGCCTGTTTATGTCTTTGGTTTTGGTAGCTATAGAGTCTGCAGTATTATGTAAGACTTGAGCAGAATGTTAATGATGTTAGGCGTTTTGGACTACATCATGGCAACAAAAAAAAAAAAAAACACATCACAAGTTTCTGATAAGGTATGGTTGCTCTGCCTGGTTTTAATACACATATCAAAGCTGAATATAAATGACAAAGAAATAATCATGCTGTTTGTAATCATATACAAATCATGCACAGTAAAGAAATGTCTTTGTTTTTTTTTATTTGTTGCACAGAAGGCAAGTATATGCACAGAAAGGTTAAATTGGGGGTGAGTAAGAAAAAGAAAAAAAAAAAAAGGAAGAAAGTTGCTTTTCAACATTAAAATCCCACCCTCAAGAATTGACATATGGTTGAAAGTATGATTGCTTGTAGGAATGTTTCTATAAAAATATTAATGTTTTCTCAAATAATAACAATATGCTACTGTCTTTACTGATACAAATTCTGCATTCCGTAATTTGACGACATAATTTCAAGCATGAATTTTAAGATCTTTTTAAGTTTTATGCCATGGAGCTTTCAATCACACTGCTGAGTAGAGCACCTTGTTGAATAGGTGACATTGCAGATGAATTCACAGAACTTCCCTTAATTATACTTTCCTGTACATATATAACACTTTCTGAATTTAGAGACAACACTTCTTTTAGCATTTTTAAATTTAATATTGTATTTTATTTTCATCAGGTCATTGAGATTTAACCATGCTGAAAATCATGTTATAAACAATGACAAGAGTAATGACTAAGATCCATAGACATGTCACAACACCACAGCACGCTCCTCCAGCTTCATGATCATGTTAATATTCAAAGTACAAATTAGAGGAAATAAATATTGATTGGTCAAGGCAGAAACCTATGTACATTTTAATAAGAGATTTTACACAATATGGTAAACATTTAATTGTGAAAAAAGTATTATAAACATTGGTTTATTCATCAAATATAAACAATGGTGCTTACAAGTTACAAAGCAAAAATAGATTTATTCCTATTGAAATTTAAAAAAAAATATGTAAAAATAATGAAAAAAGAAAAAAAAACTCAAATAAGATTACCTTGTGATCTGCAGCTATTTTAGGTAGCTGACAGAAATTTATGATATATTACCATGGCAACAATGCACTATCTCAATAGCTGTATTGCTTGTATAGAGAATCATAGAATCAGAGAGTCATAGAATGACTTGAATTGGAAGGGACTTAGTTCCAACCCCCTTGCCCTGGGCAAGTGTAAAAGATTGTGTCAAAAATTTGTCTCAACATTGTTGAAACATCAAACCACCCCCCGAACAATGGAACTTCAGTTACTAGAGTCTTCCTGTTATCTTACAAGCCAGCTCCAGTTATCTTGCAAGCCAATTCCCGTTATCTTGCAAGCCAACTCCTGTTTTCCTGTGGACCTGAATGCAGAGCTGATTCTGAGAAATCTAGCCCTGCCCCCGGCATGAGCCCAAACCCGAGGCCAGAAGAAAAAAACAGAGGGGCCCAGAGACAGGGGCATGCATATCACCGCCAGGTGAGGGCTGTGGCTAGGCAAACCAGCTCTTGGAATACAATGAATATGCAATGAAACGAAAAATAAAAGGACAAAAACAGCCAACATGAAAAAAAAGGGGGAACAAACATCAAGGAAACAACACATGGACAGAAATCAACGTCAAAGGAATCAACATCGGACGGACCGTTCCCCCACCGAGTGAACTGGACTGTCGGGATGCCGCAGCTTTGTGGTGGTAGCTATTGCAATTGAAACTCTTTTCTCTCTCTTTCCTTTCTTTCTCTCTTTTTCTCTTGCATTTGTGAACTTTTTCTCGGGTAAATAAAGTTACCTGGCGCTTGACTCCGTTTTGAGTCTTAATTCTGTTCCCGAGAATACGAGCAAAACCATGCTCCGGTGTGTGAGAGGTTGGTCCAGCCGCCCCTAGCCTCCCAGACTTGTCTGAGGTCGGCTAGAAGGCAAGGGGGCCTTCCTCTCATCTGAAATCAGAACGTGACAGCAGGGATACCTTCCACTAGACCAGCTCACTCAAAGACCCATCCAACCTGGCCTTGAACGCTTCCAGGGATGAGGCATCCACAACTTATCTGGGTAACCTGTGTCAGTGTCTCACCACTCTTACTGTAAAGAATTTATTCCTTATATCTAATATATATCTACCCTCTCTGAGTTTAAAGCCATTACCCCTTGTCCTATCACTGCATGCCCTTGTCAAAAGTCCCTCTTCAGGTTTCTTGTAAGCCCCCTTTTATGTACTGGAAGGCCACTATAAGGTGTCCCCAGATCCTTCTCTTCTTCAGCCTGAACAGCCCCAACTCTCAGCCTGTCTTCAAAGGAGAGGTGCTCCAGCTCTCTGATCATCTTTGTGGCTCTCCTCTGGACTCGCTCCAACAGGTCCTTCTTATGTTGGGGGCACCAAAGCTGGAAACAGTACTCCAGGTAGGGCCTCGTAAGAGTGAGCAGATAGGCAGAATCACCTCCCTTGACCTGCTAGTCATGCTTCTTTTGATACAGCCAGGATGCATTATAATGCTTATAATTATTGCTCCAGCTTCTACATGTTGTGTAGAAATTGCAAGCTTTTTTTTTCTTTCTTTTTTTTCCTTCTTCTTTTTTTATTACAATAAACATATTTTTTCTTGCTACTTCTTAAAGGATTCGATCTGTGGTAAGTTTCAACAGCACTCAACTAGTCCACTAGATAGAGCATGTACTATTTCTGGGTGGGGCTAGGGGTGGGTACTGAGGAAGCTAATTTTCCCAAGTATGTGTTAAAGCCACTGAAAGTTTAGGGGAGAGGAGAAGCAAAGTGCAATCTATTTAAACCTCTGTTTACAAGGCAGTCTTTTAATTCATCCTCATCTACCAGAATAAAAAATTTTTCACATGTACATAATGTATGATGGAATCTATTTGAGGAGTGATATAATTAAAAAAAAAAACAAAAACAAACAACACAACAGCAAAAAAAAAAACAACAAATGAAACTGGGAGGAGGGGGGAGGGAAAAGAGAAGTACTTTCAAGATTCTCCAGTAAGATTTTAGTGCTTTCCTTAATTCTGTGTGATTTCATATCTTTTGATTTAGATACGCAGCCTGCAGAAATCTTTGGAGAACTGTTTGCATTAATGCTGCAAAAAAAAAAGTAATTTCTGTGGAAAAGAAAATTATAATGAAGGCTGTGTAAACCAGTGTGGGTAAGAAAAGGGGGGAAAAATGAAAGATGCACTTCAATGAAAGGGAAACAGCAGTGGACATTGTACTGCCATAGGATAGCTGTGAAAATCAGGCAGGAGCTCCAAAGCGTTCTTTCAGTTCAGTGAGCACTGAGAAAGTAAAGCTGAGCAGCTGTGAGTTCAGAGGTAGTAGGTCAGCACTGATCTGCTCAATCCACAGGCTTAGGA
This sequence comes from Chlamydotis macqueenii, assembly GCF_036417535.1. Classification (NCBI taxonomy): domain Eukaryota; kingdom Metazoa; phylum Chordata; class Aves; order Otidiformes; family Otididae; genus Chlamydotis; species Chlamydotis macqueenii. The sequence continues at coordinate 30,277,940 of NC_141558.1, forward strand.
AAACCAATGATGTGCATCATTTGTGAGGTTCAAATCAATAGGACTCTAAGTAAGAGTTCCCTTATTCCCTCCACCTTCTTCCTCTTACCCCTGGAGACAAGACATTTACTTTCAGCAGCTAAATAAGAATGGATTTCCTGAAAGTTGGCTTTTGGCCAGGTTAATTTATGCATACGCAAACTTATGCTTCACCAATTTACTAAAACCCATCATTTAAGCCTGTTCAAATGTGCAGCTGTTTAAATGAGGTTGGAAGCAATTTTGCCACATGATGCTGATGTCAGTTAAAAGCTCAGTATTAGCAAAATGGGAAGACATCAACGGAGTATGTCTGCTACAGCGATCTGTGTTCCCCAGTGTCTAATGGATCAGGGAGACAGATATGCCTAGTTCATTGGCCTGTAAAGTTAAATTCAGATCTATTACCTATTACACACACGCATATATACAAGGGGAAGCATTTTAAGTAGAATGAGAATTAGTTTGGTTCTGGCAAACATCCAGGGTGAGTCTGAATGGAGACTTTCAGGAAAAGCAGGATACAAAACTGCCAAGTGTGAAAATGGTTACAAACGATAGTTTATGTGAAAAAAAAAAAAAAAAGTGCTCAAAAATCTAGACATACCAGTAAGACAACCCTGGGTAAAGAATGCGTTTCCCAGGGTGTGATCCCATAAAAAGAAAACACCGTGCTGTATAAAAGCTGTGGGCAAGATCTGCACCAGTTCTGGATACTAATTATGAGCTTCACGAGCTGTTGAAAATAGAAATTTCTGTTAGATAAAACAAAATGCCAGAAATAGTTGGAAACTGTGCTGCATTATACAGATAAATTGATATTCTTTGTTTCTAACAAAAGCAAAAAGGCCTGTTTATCTGCAAATGTGCCTGCCTCACTCCAAGCCACTTAAGAAAATATTTTTTTTTTCTTGTTTGGTTCTATCTCTGACAGATTTTGATTTCCGTTATCCATGTTTTAAATATGAGACAGACACAAAGCTATAGAAATTTTTTCTTTAAACAATATAAATAAAAAACACTATGAAAAATTTTCTCTTAACTGTAATTTTGGGCAAATAGGAGACTAAAAGGGAACTTAAAATATCTAAAAAAAAATTGACCAAAAGCTGTTTATTGCAAACTTGAAATTTATGAAAAAGTGTTGAAATTTTGTTTACACTATTAAAATTAATTGTCTAACAACACTATGTAGATTCTTACTGCTATATCTGACATACGGATAATGATTTTAATATTTTAAAGCCTTAGTTTCTATCTTTTATGATCTTAAAAAAGTAAGATGACAAAAAGATGAAAAGTTAGAGGAGTGTTCTTTCTCCACAGCTCCTGCTGAAGCAGCATTTTTCAATTCCTGCCTTACAGTACAGTACTCAGAATCACAGAATTATTATTATCAAGATTGGAAAAGACCTAAAAGATCATCCAGTCCAACCATCACCAATACCTCTCAGCTAAATCATATCCCTCAACGCAACATCCAAACGTTTCTTGAACACCCCCATGGTCGGTGACTCCACCACCTCCCTGGGCAGTGCATTCCAGTGCCTGACTACCCTTTCCGAGAAGTAATATTTCCTAATGTCCAGCCTGAATCTCCCCTGGCGCAGCTTGAAACCATTGCCTCTAGTTCTATCACTGTCTACACGAGAGAAAAGGCCGACCCGTAGCTCACTACAACCTCCCTTCAGGAGGTTCTCCTATCTATGCAATTGCTGGCGTACTTGAGCATGGCTGATCTGAGATGTAATATTCTTGAAATCTTTCTGTTCTCCAGTTTCCTTTGGAGTGAATTAAAAAAAAAAAAAAAGAAGTAAAACCTTCTATTTCTCATTGTCTTTGTTTTATATTTTGGGATTTTTTCTCAGAAATTTATGCTGTTCAGATAGTGTTTGGCTTTGATAAAATTTAATGGGAGTATTTTCATTGCCTTCAGCTGCAGCTGCTATACTAATTCAATGACAGGTAGTTTAAAATGACAGTAAGATGAGAATAAATGTACTTACTTTCTAGAAACACAGAATCTGTGTTAACTGAGAAGAATGTAACAATTTCTGGACTTTTTAAACATGGATTTTTTACTTCCTTGGTCATAATTGCTTCTTTGGAGCTATTATGGTCTCATGTAAATACATATTTAGAGGCATTTCAGAAATGAGATTATTAGCCTAGTAGACCATGACTATGCCAAAGGATTTACAGCACATACTGCAGTAAAGCTGACAAAAGTCATGTATAAAGTATTACAAGCCACTCTGAATGTCTCAGCTGCTTAACTTATTCAGTACAGCAAAAGACAGAGAAAGCACTGTGACTTTGGAGAAAATAATGTTTATATTAATCATACAAACAGTTTTGCAAGCCTTAAACTGTGTCATTCCCACACATTCACAGGAAGAGTAGTTAATTCTGAAAGCTACTTCCCATAAAAACACATAAATTGAGTGGAAGTAATACAGCAGAAGTAAACTTAAGAGCTTTCTCATCTCTTAGGTAGTTAGTCTACAATAATGTATTTAGAAATGCAGGAATAATACCTGTTTGGCAAACAGGCAGAGTTTTAATAGGACCAATTTATCTGCAGAGAAGAGGGCTGAGTTCACAATTAAGGTAACAGACTGTGATTTTAGGTCAACAATAAATCTTGAAATTTTCGGTGTCTCAGAACCATATTATCATTCAAATATCATAGCACAATGTAACGTTGGTGAGTTTACACTTGTCTTTAAGTTATTTCTTCAATGGAAATTATAGTTAGACATTATAAAATAGTATACAATGTTATTCCTGACACAGCTCCCAAAACTAGAAAAGAGGATTTCACGCAGCTGCTTAATGATCTTTTTTTACTGATTTAAATGAGCTACATATGCTCATTCAAGTGAGGTTTGTTTTTTTGATGACAAGGATATATTCAAACAAATAGTTGAATGACAAGGCAGAATTATTTTTGAAAGGAAATAAAGGAAACTTAGGATATAATTGGATAGGAGGTGGTTGGTGATTAGGAGAACGTGATTTGTGACAGTGAACACTGCTTCACTAAGGGTAAAGTATGCCTGACAAATTTGGTGGCCTTCTATGATGGGGTTACAGCATCAGTGGACAAGGGACAAGCAACTGACATCATCTACCTGGACTTGTGCAAGGTATTTGACACTGTTCCGCACTACATCCTTCTCTCTAAACTAGAGAGACATGGGTTTGATGGTGGACCACTTGGTGCAAAAGGAATTGGCTGGATGGTCACACTCAAAAAGTAGTCACTGGCTTGACATCCAAGTGGAGATGGATAACAAGTGGCATTCATCAGGAGTCGGAATTGGGACTGGCCTTGTTTAACATTTTTGTTGACGGCATGGACAGTGGGATAGAGTGCAGCCTCAGCAAGATTGCTGATGACACCAAGCTGTGTGGTGCCGCTGACACGCTGGAGGGAAGGGATGCCATCCAGAGGGACCTTGATGGGCTGGAGAGGTGGGCCCGTGAAAACCTCATGAAGTTCAACAAGTGCAAGGTCCTGCATGTGGAGCAGGGTAATCCCAAGCACAAATAGAGGCTGGGCAGAGAATGGATTGACAGCAGCCCTGAGGAGAAGGACTTGTGGGTGTTGGTGGACTAGAAGCTCAACATGAGCCGACAATGTGCACTTGCAGCCCACAAAGCCAACAGCATCCTGGGCTGTATCAAAAGAAGGGTGGCCAGCAGGTTGAGGGAGGTGATTCTACGCATCTACTCTGCTCTCATGAGACCCCACTTGGAGTACTGTGTGCAGTTCTGGAGCCCCCAGCAGAAGAAGGACATGGATCTGTTGGAGCAAGTCCAGAGGAGGGCCACAAAAATGATGAGAGGGCTGGAGGGTTCCTATGAAGACAGGCTGAGAGAGTTGGGGTTGTTCAGCCTGGAGAAGAGAAGGCTCTAGGGATACCTTATAGCAATCTTCCAGTACCTAATGGGGGCTTAAAAGAGATGAGGAGAAACTCTTTAGCAGGTGTCGTAGTTCAGCCCTGATCAGGACCAGACTATGCAGTCTCTCTCTCACTCCCCCCACCCTCCGAGAGAACAGGGAGAGATAATATAAGGAAAAACGGCTCGAGGTTTGAGATAAGGACAGGGAGAAATCCTTAAAGTTACCATCACGGGCAAAACAGACTCGACTTGGGGAAAACTATTCATTTATTACTACAAACAGCAGGATAATGAGACAGAGAACAAGATAATCTCCCTCCACGCCTCCCTCTTCCCAAGCTTAACGTTATCTCTACTACCTTCCCCTCCTGAGCGGCACAGGGGGGAAGAGGGAATGGGGGTTGCAGTCAGTTCATCATACGTTGTTTCACGCTGCTGCTTCATGACTGGGGGAAGAACTCCTCACATTCCTCCCCTGCTCCTTTTTGGGGTCCCTCCCATGGGCCACAGTCCTTCGTGGAACTGCTCCGGCGTGGGTCATCTCTTCCACGGGTGCAGTCCCTCTAGAACAGCTGCCCCAGCGGGCCCTCCACAGGCCACAGCTGCCTTCAGGCATCCACCTTCCCCGGTACGGGGTCCTTCATGGGCTCCAAGTGGATCTCTGCCCCTCTGTGGACCTCCATGGGCTGCAGGGGGACAACCTGCTCCACCATGGTCGTCACCACAGGCTGCAGGGGACTCTTGGCCAGGAGCCGCATTACTCCTCCCCCTCCTTCTTCACTGACCTTGGCGTCTGCAGCCGTTCCTCACAACAGGCTGGTAGATGTCTCTCAGGATCTTTTTTTTTACATCTTATTCACTTCTCATCTCCTTTCCACTTCTTGCAGCTGGGCTGGACTGAGTCGGGCCCAGTCGGCTGCCTGGCGAGAGGCCAGAGGGTGAGGCCTGCAAGGCCCATGAAGCCTGCGCCTCCCCCTCTGCACCTCTGCCCCCACTCAGCTTCTTCACATCTTCTCTTCTCCCTTTTTTTTTTCTGTTTTCCCCTTCTTAAATACGTTATCACAGAGGCGTTATCACGGGACATTCTGCTACCAATTGGCTCGGCCTTGGCCAGCAGTGGGTCCGCCCTAGGCCTGGCCAAGTCCATTGAACAAAGGGGAGCGACTTCTAGCACTTTGCTACAGAAGCTACCACCTTAGGCCCCCCCCTCACTAAACAAAACCACCACAGCAGGGCATGTTGTGAAAGGATGAGGGGTAATGGCTTTAAAATAGAGGGAGGTAGATTTAGATTAGACATAAAGAAAAAATTTTTACAATGAGAGTAGTGAAACACTAGAAGAGTTTGCCCAGAGACGTGGCAGATGCCCCATCTCTGGAAACATTCAATGCCAGGTTGGACGGGGCTCTGAGCAACCTGATCTACTTGGAGATGCCATGTTCCTTGCAGGGGACTTGGACCAGATGAGCTTTAAAGGTTCCTTCCAACTCAAACTATTCTATGATTTTATGATTCTATGAATTAATGGGGAAAATGGCTCATTTGAGCTAAAAATGGCTTGGTAATAATACTACATTTTACATCAGGACAAAGTTAGACTTTATTCTGAGGAAAATCAAGCCTTCGCGCTGATAACCGCAAGGCACCCTTTTAAAATGGTGCTAGAAAAGAAATAAGAAAAAAAAAAGAGGGAAAATAAAAGCAAACAAAGTCAATACTGGCACAAAAAAAAAATCCTCCAAATCCAAGGAGACAATGAGAAATCCTGGAGGAGAAAACAAGAAGTAATTTTGTGAGTGTTCAGCTAATGAATCCTGGTTTCCATGGATTTGATCCTTATCCCTGTGTCTAACAGGAGTCCAGTCTAAAGCTGAAGTATTTGCAATTTATTTTCTGTGTGGATTGTATTCCATCTAATAATGGTTGTATTTATACTGCAGCTTTTCTCTCGAGAAAAGCTCAGCTGGGAAGATATCCTTTATTTGGCTGTTGTCTTTCACAAAAACTACAGAAACTTAATAATTTTTTGAGGACTAGGAGTTTGAAGAATTTCACTGAGATTTTGATTGAAATTTCCTAGTTCTGCAGTAGTTATTTGAGGTGCGGGCAGTCAGACAACTAGCTAGGTAAACACACATCAGAGTGTGAGTATATAGCACTCATAGGAAAACAGGTTAAAAGGAATCAAATGTAAGGGCTAGTGAGATAAGAAAAGAGTGAACTTGGCAAACTGCAGCCAGGAATGGCTTGATAGACTTCTTCAGTACGTTTTCCTTTATTCATATCAACTACTAAGACAAAAGACATTAAAATGCTATGAAAGTTAGGTGAGTAATCACCTGAATGTAGTCTGACTACAAAGTAACTGAACTGCAGTGTTTCAGAACATATCTGTAGATGCCAGTTTTCATATTTGTTTTGCCATACTGCTCAATGACTAACATATTTATAGAAATCATAACTGGTTTAGAAATGATATAGTAATTGAAAAAAAAAAGTCCTAAATTAATCAGATAGTCAAAATTCTAGAAAAAATAAGTTATTATTTTACTGGGAGAAAAACATATTTTACAAGTATCAGACTTCTTTTTTAAAGTTCACTCACAATCAGTTCAATCTCAGTTTGTAGTCTTGCTTCAGTTTGCACCATAATATAATATTTAATTTCATAACATTGAGAAGGAATTGGTCTGCCTCTTCTATTTATCTATTAACATCTGTGAAGCTATGGAAAACAATATAAATTGTTTGCCATGTTTGCCCAATTGTTTGCTGTGTAATAAGGCAGTGACTTCCAGAAGGCAAATTACCACTAAGGTTGTTACCTAAGAGGGCCTGCCCTCTGGACATGACCATATCTCTCCATTGATACTGCATAAGTTTGGATGACTAGCTTAGTCCACGTGATTTTAAGGCAGCTAAAGCTGGATGGTTGAATCAAATCTCTGGAGTCTATACTTGGCATGTACATAAAGCAAAAGATGGATTTGAGGAAGGAAATGTCTAGACCCTACAACCTCCACATATAATTAGATTAATGACAATTCTCCAGAGAGTCCATCACAGGAGGAAATTATTTGTCTGATACAAATCTCACAGCAGCTCTAAGATTCTTAGTGCCTTCAGCAGAATTTGTGTTGTATTACAGTGGTTTTTTTTCTTTTGCTCTTTTATGTGAAAATGTTTACATCAACCTGTAAAGCAAACAAATAAAAAAGGTATTACAGGTAGGATTTATCTTACCTAAGTTTAGACATCAAAGCTAAGATAATCATCCTAGGCTCTTTTTGTAGCTTAGTGAAGACAAATAGACACCTGCAAAGGGCAATCCATCTCACTAAGTTTAGACAGTCATCCTGAGCCAAGAAGAATCACTCCTGGATGTGTGTATCATTCTCCACTGAACAAAATGGGAGTAGGCAGTAATTAGTTCAGAATTTGACAGTTTGCTGTTAAGAATCTAAGTCAGGCAAATGGAATCCCAACATAGACTGGATAGTTTTCTAATTCTTTCACTTAACACTTTCATTATTGGTTCATTCAGTAAAATGTCCAAGCCCAGAAATAGAGCAAATTTTGTCAACTAAAGGGTCATATTTCATAAGCTCCACAGGGAAAGCAGAAGCTAGACATTGTAGTCTGTAAAAGGTGATTACAGGAATATTTCCTCACTCTTCAGTCCCCAAAGCTTAACATTTATTATAGACAGGATAGTCCTGTCTATGCAGAGCCCTTTCGTTGAGGTCTGCATAGCAGAGTCCTTTCACTGAGGTCTGCAGAGCACAGATGGCCTTGCCTGTATTCTGTTGAACAGATGCTTAGACTATATTTAATAAAAAGCTTTAATAAATAACAAAAACCTAACATACTAACACAACCCCATAAAAATACAAAGAATTTATAAGAATCCAACATTTAGGGTTGTACTGTTTTTGTATTTTGTTAACTCAAATAATATTCTTCATCATTTACAAAATTCAGATTTATAAGGCTGGACATCAGTCTACCTCTGTGCTCAAACTATATCAGCCTTTCCAGATGCTCATTAACTCAGCTGTAAAAGAGATTAGAAAATTAAAAATTTTATACTAGGTAGAATATATATTTTTTTTTGATTTATCAGAAAAAGTTTTTTCTTCCTTATTATATTTAAATGTATGTTTTAATTGGTGAAAATTAGGAAATTTCTTCTTGTTCTAAACCTAAACAAGTGTTTCGCATCAGTTGAGGATGGCTGCTCCTCACCAATTCATTGAAGGATGTGAGGAGCTGAGCAACTATACCCCTGCAGGAGGGATTAAAACTATTCCACTTCAACACATTAATATAGTGACACGCAATGTCACCTAATGTATGACTTCATTATCAATAACTTGATGTCTACTACAAATAAGCAGAACTATGTTTAAGTTGGATTTGAACATATCTGGCTTTTTTTAACAGACAGTCCAAGTTTTCTTATTGTTTCTTATTCCTGATGTCGCTTCTTGATGATGAGCCTAGGAATTGCTTTTCCGCTGCTTTCCTTTTTGTTCCTGCATCTCTCAGTCAGTCTTTTTAAGGTCTTAGGTGCTATGAAGAGCTAATTTCTTCGGCTAAGGTCTTTACCACATTCATCCCAGAGAGTTGTTTGCATTCCACCTATTTACTTTCAATCAATTTTCTTTCCTCGTACTTACTGTGATTTTCAACATTGCCTCTACCTTATGTTGATATTAAAATGGTACCTTATTTGGTCACACGGTTCTTAGTGCACTTCAATACTGCATGAATACTAATGCTTGTAGCAGATTAAGCCAAGTGCTCTTGTGTTCTTCAATGTGCTGCAAAACTTTCAGGAATTTTCATTAACACAGACATAAAGAAAAAAGCTCATTGCTTCTTGATAACAACCTGTCATTTGAACTAGGAGGTCATTGGGTTCCTTCTGAGTCTTATTTTTAACTTTTCTTATGAATTTGATAAGTTAACTAATTTTGTTGCTTTATTCTCTATGTTCTCTAATTTGCCTCAAGGTACTTTAAGTAAGCAGCTAGAGTATTCATTTGGAGGCCTCACAATGCTTCTTTGTATTCTGGGAGATTTTCCTGTTCCAGTGGAGTGCCATCGCTCCTTCGAACTTCTAGTAAATTATATTAATTTTAATTCATATCAAACTGAAGTTAACTTTTGATAATTTGTATAAGATGTTAAACTCTGCTAGAAATCTTAATCCTTTCCCACTAAGTTCTGCATACACACTTAACTTCTCTTTAGTTTTGATCTCTTTTCCAAACAGAATCATAGAATCATAGAATAGTTTGGATTGGAAGGGACCCTTAAAACTCATCTAGTCCAACCCTCCTGCAAGGAGCATGGACAGCTTCCACTAGATCAGGTTGCTCAGAGCCCCATCCTATCTGGCCTTGAATATTTCCAGGGATGGGTGATCTACCACCTCTCTGGGCAACCTCTTCTAGTGTTCCACTACTCTCAGTGTAAAAAATATTTTCCTTATCAATATTGTCAGTATACCATGTCACAGATTATTCCCCAAAAGATTTAGCTTTATGATCGGATCTATGTTTCTTATGAAATAGAAAGTACACCTTACATCTTTAGTTCTATACAAGTCTTCTATGCTGTCCTTTAATTAAAAAAAAAAATATATATATATTATTTAATCTTAATTAAGTGACTAAAACAATTCAGAAATGTAGAATCATGGAATAATTCATGTTTGAAGTAACCTCAGGACATCTCGAATCCAGTCTCAAAGCTGTCAGTTATGGGTCAGACCAGGCTGCTCAGGGCCTTATCCTCTTGGGTCTTGAACACCTTGAAAGACAGAGGCTGCACAACCTCTCTGGGTAACTGGCACCGCTGTTGTACTCTCTGTGTGATGAAAAAGGTCTTCCCTATATTCCATCTAAAAACCTTTTTTTTCCAATTTACGCTCATTTTCTTTTGTTCACTCACCATGCACAGTTGTGTAAAGACTGGCTCCATCTTCTAAGTAACCCTCCTATAGACACTGGTGGATTCCTGTTAGATCCCCCTCAAAGCCATAATTTTTCCACGCTGAACAAGCCGAGCTCTCTCAGCCCTTCTTCTTAGAGCATATTAGTTGAGGTAGGAGTGGAACATTCTAGATGAAATCTAACAAGTGCTGAAAAGAGAATGACAATCTATCCCTCAACCTACTGGCTATGCACCTGCAGATACAGTCCTGGATGCTGTTCGCTATCTGTGCTTCCAGGGCCACTGCTGTCTCACACTCAGCTTGCTGCCCACCAGCGCTCCCGGGGCTTTCCTGTAGAGTTGCTGCCTTGTCAGGGATGCTTCCTTCCCAGATTCAGGACTTGTCACTTGTACTTGCTGAATTTCAGAACATTCTTCTTGTCTCCAGCCTGTCTAGGTACATCTGAATGGCAGTCTTGACTTCAAGTTTATTAACTGGTGCCTCCAAAGTCATTTTAAAAAAAAAGTAAATATCTCTTATTTTAATATAGGGGAAAAATAAAATCTTCTTTTCAAGTTCTTTGAGTGGTTGCTACTGTTTGACTTTAATGAAATGAAAAGTGTGCCTGTTTTCAGTAACAAAAAGAGTTTTTATGAGAATTATACTTAAATCTTTTCAGTTAAAGAGGAAAGAGAGATTTTGCAGTTTTTGGTGTTATCTCTTTTCACTCATCATGTTCTTACAATACAGTTGAATGCACTGCCTACACATTTTTAAAATGAAGATGAGAATCTGATGTGCCAGCAGTTTGATCAGGGGATTTATTCTAGGAGAGGATATGCTTTTTTTTTCATGCAGCTTTTTTGAGTTTCTAGCAATGGTTGTAAAACTCATACATTGTACCTATCCTACAAATCCCAAATGTGGCAAGACCTTTACCCTTTCTCCCACTGATATTCTTCATTTACAAAGCTCTCCTTAGGTGCTACTGCACCATGTGTTTCCCCACAGATCAGCACCAGTTGTGTGAGTCTGATGGGCTGACACCGGCTTTCATCACATCCTGGTTCTGGCATCTTCTGCACAGTCATGGGAGTGAATCTTGCTGCTGCTTCTTCTATTACTACACTGAACACTGATAAACTCCATTCCACCTCAGAGCTACTGTTTAGATAGATTCTTTCCACAAGAAGGAAAGTGGAATAAATAGATCTATAACCAAACCATGTTTACATTCTCCAAGCAAATACAAACAAAGGCTGCTAACATCCAGGTCAATGTAGTCTAGTGTCACACGTTACAACCACACTTTGGAACATGTAGCATACCTGAAAGAATCTATATTTCCCTATCTAATTATCTAGCTATCTACATCTATGAGTTAAAGCATCTAAATCTGTCAAAGAAAGGTGAGTTTTCAAGAATTATTGGATCTCACTGGAACACTCAGAAAATGAAGTAAACAGTTATGGTGCTACCTACATTTTTGCTGTTTTGGAATGTCTTCTGTGTTTCATCATATCACAGACATCCTATTCAAGATTATATCAGTGGCTTTCTACAAAGTGGAGGTAATACCTACCTAGCAAAAGTATCTTAAAGATTAATGTATTCCAGTTTTGTACAGTATCTTCAGATTCTGCAATAACCAAAAGCTTATGAGTACATTAGAAAGAGGATATAATGCAAGTGCTATTATATTCATATGTTTAGTATGCTGAAGAATTTGAACTTTTTTTGAGGCTTTTTTAAAGGCTCAAAATATATCTTCAAGACATGCTTGAGTAAGAACAGAGAAGTAAACTTGTTATACATACCAAATAGATGTGTGGAATGAGAAAGAAAAAAATATATGTCTTTTTGGGTGATACAGATGAATGCCCACTCATGACTGGCATCACCAAAAAAATGGCAGCTGTAGCAAGAGTTGTGGAATATCTGAACAGCTTTTTTCCTTAATAGATTAATATTTTAAGCAGTTTTTTCACTACGCTAGTCATTAATACTTCTTTTGTTACACAAAAAGTTTAGAGACTGTTGAAAAACACCCATCAAATAAAATATTGCTTTTTTTTTTTTTTACATTTTAACCAATTAATGTCTTCATTAGTCATTAACTTTCAAAGTTACCAATTATAAGGCTGGTCTTGGTGCCCTGACTTTCCTTTAACTTCTTTTGCTTCATCTCTGAGTAAAGATAGATCTTTATCCATTTACCAGCTTGCATCTTGTTATGATCAAATACATAATAACTAAGTACTGATAACTGTAATTCATCAGTCAATTCAGTTTCAGACATTTTCATTACAGTTTCATCTGAGAAGATTCCTCTTCTCAAGCTCTGGAACTGCTTTGCAATGTGAACCGATTCATGGTAAATGAGGGTGATGGAGACATCTACTTCAAAAGCAGGCTGTTCATAGTATTTTCTTTTTTTCTTCTCTATCCTGGCTCTAATTAGGATAGAGTTAGTTTTCACAGGAAGCTGTGAGGGGACACAGCTGGGATAGTTTACTAATTAGCCAATAGCTGGGATAGCTTACCCAAATCAGCCAAAGGGATATTCACTACTATGTGACATCATTCTCAGTATATAAAGTGCGGACAGCAGTTGGGAACAAGCTGGGTGTTAGGATTCCCTGTGAGGTATTAGTCTGTAAATCATGTGCTTAGTATATTCTGTTATTGTTCCCCTCTCCCCTTCTCTGTTTGTTCTTCCTTTGCTGTTCTGTTAAACTGGTTTTATTCCCAACCCACAAGTTTTGCCCTTCTTTTTCTCCCAATTCTCCTCTCCCATTCCACTGGGGGTTGGAGGTGGGGCTGAGTGAGTGTCTGCGTGGTATTTTAGCTGCTGAGTGGGGCTAAGTGACAATATCCTCCCACTGAGGGAAGTGGGAAGAAAAATCTCATTTCTTTATGGCATTATTTTTCCTATGTGAGTGTTCCCCTCACCAGATACTCATGGATTTTCTTACTGCCAGGAGTTCAGGGATTCCTCAAAGTAAGGAGGAAATCTTGAGCTTATTCATGTTGCTAACAAATTTGCCCCTTAGCTTCACTAAAGACAGGATTTCACTAATTGTGAGGAAACCTTCAACTTAGCTCCTGAGTCATATCATCTTTACTTATCCTGAGTGTGTCTGTTTGTCCTTTAGAAGGGACAGGTGCACTTCTGGAATTAATCTCGTGGTAGTCCTCACAGGCTGTGCTTTGTTCATAGAGCTGCTCTTGCTGAGTGTGTAAACTGGTTTCCTTTTTGAGTGAAGGTAGACTGGAAGATGCCTTGAATGACAATACCTAACATGATCCAACTGCTTATGGACATTCAGTCCACAGGAACAAAATACAGCTAAAAATACCCAGAAATGTAGTGTGGATGCCTAGTTCTCTGAAATAAATATTTCAGTCTATGGATATTATGCCACACTATTTGTTAATTTGAACAGAATTATTTCTGATTGAAGTATGATACTGTTTAATTTCAGTGGTCAAAACTCACATATGGTGAAATGATTATCACTAGTGTTAAACTAAGTCAATCATTTGATTTAGCTAGGGAAAGCTAGAGGTTTTAATGACACTCATTGTTACTGTATCTAAATATCTCCCATGTGGAATGAAATTCAACAGTGAATTCTCTACCGATTTCAAGGAGCTCCCAGACCTTATCAACTTATAGAAATACCTGTTTGCAGCTTGTTTTTATTGATAAGCACTTATATATGTATATACTTAATTGAGTGAGCATTCTTTTATAATTAAGATTTTTCTTTTTTTTTCCTTTGCCTGCAGATGGAAACACAGACAGAAGAACTGGGGTTTTTTGTTTGTTTTTGTTTTTTTTTTAATTTCCACTTCTATTTTGTGGTGATTTTCCCTGAAATAAACCTCAGTAACCTAAGTCATTTTTCACTCTGTTCCATGATTGACAAACTGAGTAATGGATTTGAGAATTTTATTATTTTCTAGTCTTGACCAGAAAAAAAAAATCAGTTTCATAAAAGAAAAGAGAAATTGTGCAGTTTCAGAATATTTTTCATTATTATTTTTCTGATTTAGAATCAAAATTACACTTATGGGGAATGTATTTTTGAGAAGACTGATAGATACTATCTCAGCCTACCCAGTGCCCAGACAACAACCCACTGGCTAGAACATTAAACTTGGGTGTGGGAGTAACTGATCTGCTTGTTTATGACAGATTAGGCTCCCACAGACTCCATCCCACATAGCAGGCAAGCTTCTTGCTCACCAAATTATAGCATCAGGCTCTTTTGAAATGTCAAATTCTCCTCTTGCATACCTTCCCTTATAAAACAGCTAAATAGAAGTCTAATTCTACAGTATGGTGCTTATGGGTGATTTGTAAGAACCATATTCCAATATCTGTAGAGATCAGATTTTAGCCTTTCTATGCCTATGCATGTTTTGTGACTTTTTTTTTTCCTTAAGATGTTCTAACTTGAAATCTTGTAATGTTTCAGCAATGGTAAGCTTATGCATGCCAACATAGCATTGCCATTCTCTCTAGAAGATAAAATGGGTCTGAGCTAATAAGAGAAACTGGAACCTTCATGAAAATGAGCTAGTGATTATTCTAAACATCATTAATTGATATGTAACAACAAATGTCATGTCCTGGAATGTATATTAGTAAGTGGAAATGTGTTTTAAAGGTTGAAGTTGTGACTGGATGCAGATGCATATCATTAAGATAACATTATTTAAAGTTGCACTTGTGAGTACAATATTTTTTTGTTAATGTTTATAGTGATTATCGCTATGTATGTTGGCAAAGGGGCATTCCATTGCAAAATACACATAAATAGGAAGGAATATAGGAAAGTCCATTAAAACAGACACTGAACAAAATTCTTCAAAAGCAAAACATCTGTTTTTGAAAATAAAAGATTTCAAGTCAATCTAAAAGTATTTCTGCAAAATATTGTATTAACACTAATCAGAAAACAGAACAAAGAGACAAGGAAATACCTTACAAATGCATAAATAAGCACTGTTGAATAAGACAGTACATAACAGGATGGTTAAATGCACTGAGAACCTGTAGAACACACAGAACAAAGACAAATTGCGTAGTCCTGCAATTGCCACTTCTGGTTTCAGCACATTGGTAACTGGCAAGAGAAAATCAAATATTAACAAGTAGTAATGGGTAAGGCAAATAAAACCAATACTAAAGAATACTGACATTATATTTCATTCTTTCCAAATTACCCAGTGTAGAACATGTTGTTTGAAGTGACTTTCAGACTGCTGGCTGAGGTGTGCTTCAAATATAGCTGTACAATTTTTAAAAAGGTAATAAGTTACCATCCAATTTAAGTTCAAAGAAGCATAAGAGAAGCCAGTTTCTGAACTCAGTTAAATGGCAAAGATGATGAAAAATCACCACTAAAAGGGAACTAACTGGTCTATTGTTCAGATACTTCTACCTCCTAACAAGCATGAAAGCCCATTTTCCACCTATTTTCATATTTCATAGGTCTGAAAAACAAGTAGTTCAGTTGTGCTTTCTTCCTCAAGGAATAGCTTCTGACTACAGAACTGAAAGTGGACCAAAAAGCATAAGCTGCAAAACAGCGATCCCCCTTATGTAAGATGTCTTGGCTAATACAGAAGGCTATTTTCAGGAAAGGATTGGGGGCTGGACATATCATGAAACTGCATTCTAAGACGTCTGTGATAACAATTAATATTTATATTATAAATATCTCAATCATGCAATTTAGTTCCCTGCTATAATGAGGACTGCAAATACAGCAATTTTTTCCCTTTTTAAAAAACAATCCTTCAGGATGAGTTCCGAGTTCTTCAAAACACAAAGGACTTGCAGTATTTTTTTTTTTATATTTAATTCATGCAGGGAACAATAGTCTTTCTACTTCAGAACCAAATAATTTAATTTAATCTTAATTTTTCCACTGATGTGTTTTCTAAAACAGAAAATGCCTTTTTATGAAAGAAACATCCATGGGAAAATTTCAGAGATGCAAAAATCATGGTCATCATTACCATCACTTTTATGCCCAGCTAGGAAAAATACACTGACAACTTCTTGGCTGCCCTCCTGGAATGGTCTTGTCACTTTCACTCTCTGCTTGCAGAGGAAAAACAAAGTGAACATAAGCCTCCAAGGCAGGGAGCCACACAATCACAACCCACTTTGAGCAAAGGAAGCTGGAAGGAAGCCCTGTGCTGGCAGTCAGGCCATTGGCTTGGAAAAGAGGCTGCAAGCCTGTGTGCCGATCCTGCTGCTGACTGCCTTGAGGGTCCTGCTCGGTTGCACTCTCCTTCCCTGAAACTAAAAAGGTGTTCACTAGAGTCTTTCAGGATGGTCCTTGTCAAACCAGTAGTTAATTTTGCCTTGCTTAGGAGAAAATATCTGGTTTGGAGATCCCAGCTTCTGAGAAGATATTAGTTTTTTTCCATTTTTTTTTCCTGTTCTCTTTGATTTTAATCTTTGATCTGGATTAGGGATACAGTTCTTTGTATGTTTTTTTTTTTTCTTTCTAATATAGAGGAGTCCTTAAAATGTCTGAAGTTTTTCTATTTCTTTGTTTTACTTTATTTTGGAAAACTTATTTTTGTGGGTCATGCATGTATACATAATGTACATGTATTAAAATATATGTATATATTAAAAATATACTTATTGTATGTATATAAAATGTATACTTTTTTATAAAAAATAAACATGTATGCTGATGAAGGGTATTATATGCATACCCCATAACATGCAGTATCTACACAGAACTGCTGGTGTAATGCTTGGTTAATTACAATTAATACAACTTTTGCTATTGATTTAATTGAAAGCAAGATTCAATTTTTTTTTTTACTAGATCTGAAGAAATAATTAAGTAGTTTATTGAGTAAAACTAAAATTTAGAGAGACAGGAGTGGTTTATGTTGAACAGAAACAGAATACCTCACGCTCTACTTGACAAAATTCCAAATATTATAATAAGATGGGGAACTTTCCTCCTGAAAAAAAAAAAATTGGCCAACTTTAAGTATTCTGAGTCTTTTTTCACAACTTAAGGATTACTTTCAATATCAGTGTTATTAATAAAAAAAAAAAGCAAAAACTACATTTCACAATACAAAATGAAATGTTTAAGCATTACTAACACAAAACATATATGTAGAACATTAGAAAATGGAAGATACTCAGATAAAAATTTTTGCTGAGTGAGGCATAATTGCCTCCAAACCCCTGGTGATAAAATTCGGATTGACTGGAGAGGAAAGTTAGATTCAAACTGGGCACTTTTGATGACATGTAGGCTGTTTACTGTAATAAATATCTATGCTTTATAGAGAAATAGGATAGATGTCATCATTCTTTTTAGTTCCATTTTTTATATTGTTGATTTGACCTTTTTATGTGGGCAGTTCATTTTGATTAGGAGTAATCCTATTCACATACATTATGTGAGTTTTTTTCAGCTTATTTTTACCGTGATAAGCTAAAAGTGCTTCCATATTTTACATGAAGTGTTAACATCTGATGATACAGTTTCTTTATTATGTGTAGCTTGGCAATGGTAAGAATCATTTATCGTCATCAAAGTAATAAAAATATATTTTTGTCTTACAAAATTCTGTCATTTTGGAATTTATGGGACTGCTATTTCTACAGTTAAGCAAAAGCTGATTTTTGTGCAACTAATCTTCAATATTTAATCTATTCAGAGAAGGAACAAGATTAGAGAAGTTATAAAGCATTATAAATAAAGTCCTTACAGTGTAGGGAATAGCTTTTTCATACAGTAAAGTGATGGAAAAGAAAGTGTATTTTTGTGCCCACCTTCATTATATTGTTTGCTGAGTATATTAACAGACTGAGGTGGAAAAAGGAAAGATAAGTGTACACTATATGTTGAACACAGAGTAGGCTCTTTGCTTGTTTTCCTCTCCTCTGGAATGTGTAGATTAAAGTCTATGCTTCTTGAGATTATGACATCAAGTCCTACATTTCAGCACTGATAACAGAACTGTTGGCATGGCTGTAGACATTGAAAACTTCAATGGAGTACAGTAGGCTTCAGGACACTTTCCACCCTGCCCTGGATTCTAAAAAGTCCTTGGGTGTGTTGTTAACTTTGCTGAGCTGAACGCAAAACAAACTGTAAAATCTTACTTCTTATATACATTATATTTTTACTGTTATCAGCATAACACAGAGAAAAGCTAAAGCCAGATTTTACAGTAAAGTTGTCTTGCTTCACTCATGAAATAGATGCACAGGCTGTGATATCCAAGAAGAAAGAGGTGAATCTGATCTATTGAGCTTTCGTCAGACAGAACAATGTGTGATCGAAGTACTTTTAGTCTTTTTTTATTATTATTTTGGGAAGTGTGTCGTGGTTTTGTTTAGTGAGGAGGGGCCTAAGGTGGTAGCTTCTGTAGGAAACTGCTAGAAGTCACTCCCCTTTGTTCAATGGACTCGTCCGGGTCTAGGGTGGACCCGCTGCTGGCCAAGGCCGAGCCAGTTGGTAGCAGAATGTTCCGTGATAACGCCTCTGCGATAATGTATTTAAGAAGGGGAAAACAGAAAAAAAAAAAGAGAGAAGAGAAGATTTGAAGAAGCTGAGTGGGGGCAGAGGCACAGAGGGGGAGGTGCAGGCCTCATGGGCCTTGCAGGACTCACCCTCTGGCCTCTCGCCAGGCAGCCGACTGGGCCCGACTCGGTCCGGCCCAGCTGCAAGAAGTGGAGAGCAGATGAGAAGTGAATAAGATATAAAAAGGATCCTGAGAGGCGTCTGCCAGCCTGTTGTGAGGAATGGCTGCAGACGCCAAGGTCAGTGAAGAAGGAGGGGGAGGAGTAATGCGGCTCCGGGCCAAGATTCCCCTGCAGCCTGTGGTGAAGACCATGGTGGAGCAGGTTGTCTCCCTGCAGCCCATGGAGGTCCATGGAGGAGCAGAGATCCACTTGGAGCCCGTGAAGGACCCCATACCGGGGCAGGTGGATGCCTGAAGGCAGCTGTGGCCTGTGGGGGGCCCGCTGGGACAGCCGTTCTGGAGAGACTGTACTCCATGGAAGAGATGACCCACGCCGGAGCAGTTCCACAAAGGACTGTGGCGGAGCAGGGGAGGAATGTGAGGAGTTCTTCCCCCGACCATGAAGCAGCAGCGTGAAACAACGTATGATGAACTGACTGCAACCCCCATTCCCTCTTCCCTCCTGTGCCGCTCGGGAGGTGAAGGTAGTAGAGGTAATGTTAAGCTTGGGAAGAGGGAGGGATGGAGGGAGGTTATCTTGTTCTCTGTCTCATTATTCTGCTGTTTGTAGTAATAAATGAATAGTTTTCCCCAAGTTGAGTCTGTTTTGCCCGTGATGGTAACTTTAAAGATTTCTCCCTGTCCTTATCTCAAACCTCGAGCCGTTTTTCCTTATATTATCTCTCCCTATTTTCTCAGAGGGTGGGGGGAATGAGAGAGAGACTGCGTAGTCTGATCCCGATCCGGGCTGAACTATGACAGAAGTGTCAAAATTTGACAGGTGGATCCATTGTGCAAGTCCACAGTGAAGTATTTCTTTAGTATTTTTAGTTAAAAAAAAAATATTTTTTTGTCTCAGGTAAGTTGAAGTACTTCAAATTATTGGAGGAAATTTTGATCAGAACAGTACAGTATAAGGGAGAACAAATTGCCAGCTGAACAGCAGAAATAAAGGCTAAGAAGCAAGCTAGCAAGCAAATTTAAAAAAAAAAAAAAGGTATTTTTGTCTTTAAATTTAGGAAAGATTCGCCAAACCCCTATTTTTCTTATAAAGAAATATTTTATGTTCATTTTATATGTGTGTATTCATGATCTGTGAGAAATTATTTGTTTTTAACTAGAAAAAACCAAAAATATTGACGGAATTAATTCTTTGGCAAAGAATTTGCATTTTCAACAATCAAATAGTGTTGGAAATGCAAGTTAATAAGCTTTATTATTAATTATGAGTAAGTAGTGTAAGGAAATAGATGAATGCTAATCTGTATACACCATAAGGTAAGAATGCCACATCTTCATTAACAGTCTGTACGAATAAATTTCAAAGTGGTATACTCAAAATCAAAATCTAATTATTGTACTTGGAATTTAAAACCAGGTAGGAACACTTGTACTTTTTTACAGTTTTAGAGGGTTGCTTTACTCTTTGAAAACATCTTCTAAGAAGCAAATATTTCTCCTCTTACCTAAAATAATGCCCTTCTTCTGACTAACATTGTGACATCAGAAAAGAGAAGACAGCTCTTCTAAACACAAGAAATCAAGAGGATAAAGCTACTGAGCTGTAGTTGGTTGAAGAAAAAAAAAAAATCCAAACTGAAAACCAAGTTACAGTCCAGTTCAGACAAACTGCAGTTTGAAGATCTGGAGAACTCTATATGGACTCCCTGTAAGGGATTTGTGTGCTTGTAGAATCACTAGATTACATTTGTCCAAACAATAAAAAAAGCAAGAAATAATTTAGGAAGTTAAGCTCTAAAAAACAGTAAAATGCTGTTATATGTTGCTTAGTAGTGCATCATAAAATTCCTGCTTATATAAAATTTTATATGTATTTTCAGAATCACAGAATGATTGAGGTTGGAAGGGGTCTCTGGATGCCATCTGGTTCAACCCCCCTGCTCAGGCAGGGTCACTAGAGTAAGTTAAACAGGACCATGTCCAGATGGCTCTTGAATATTTCCAAGGATGGAGACTCCACAACTTCCCTGGGCAACTTGTGTCAATTCTTGGCTACTCTCACAGTGAAAAAGTGTTTCCTGATGTTCAGATGGAACCTGCTATGTTTCACTTCCTATCCATTGCCTTTTGTCCTGCCACTAGGCACCACTTTGATGAGATTTCCTTTTGAGCCTTCTCTTCTCCAGGATGAACAGTACCAGCTCTCTCAGCCTTTCATCATAGGAGAGATGTTCCATACTCTTAATCATCTTCATGGTCCTTTTCTGGACTGTTTCCTGCATGTCTGGCTTGTATTGGGGAGCCAAGAACTGGACACAGTACTTCAGGTGTGACATCACCAGTGATGAGTAGAGAGGAAGGATCACCTCCCTCCACCTGCTGGCATTGCTTTTCATAATGCAGGCAAGGGTACAATTAGCTGCCTTTGACAAAAGGGCACATTGATAGCTCACTTGGTGCCCATCAGGATCCCCAGGTCCTTTTCTGCCTTTGTAGCTATGCGGCCTCCAGGTACTTGGGGTTGTTCCCCAGGTGTAGGACTTTGCAATTCCTTTTTTTTTGAACTTCATGATGTTCCCATTAGCCTATTTCTCCAGACTGTATTTATTTTTCTAGTGTATATATTTTATTATATATTTGTAAAAGAAAAAAAAAAAAAGATCCAGCATCTTCATTTCAAGTAAATAAAAACATTAATGTACATGGATCCTTTTGCATGTGGTATGTAAAAACCATGAAACTAAAGTACATTTAAAATGTATTTTTGTGTCTTCAAAGTATAAAACTCAAAAATAGCACTTGTTATTGTTTCAAGATATTCTCAGTGAATATCTTTACAGTAATATATTTCATCATACAGGTTTAAAGAAAGACTGTATAGCTACAGTACAGGAGTCTTAAAACGGATTGTGCACAAAAGTGTCTCTGTTGTAACTTTTATTATCCTTACTGCTGCAGCAGAACTTTCAATATATTGTACTATGGTCTGGGAAAGCTATCCCAGGGTAAGTAAACAAACACACATGACACAAAATGATAATATTGTATCATTGAATGAAGTCTGCTTCTTTGTTGGAGAAGCAGAGCTTAAATTATTTATGATAATACTTCACAATATATTAATAAATGTATGATGGCATATTTTGTACAAGTGATGAAACCGTAATAATATGCAGCCTCTTCACAGCATCATACAATTAAATTGTTACTGAGGACGACATTGTGTAGGCCAGGTTTTATGTAAGAATTGTGCTTAAAGGTTAGTAAGAGAAAAGGAGAAGCTTTTTAAAATTTAATTTTCAAAGACTTAATAGATCAACATTCCTTATTGCTTTACAAGTTAAATAGAAAAATCTAATATATCATATCATAAAAAAATCTGGACTAGATATCTTAAAAACATTTCTTAAAACCTTTGTTTTAACACAAATTACATAGCATATGTTAGAATAGTTTCAGTCAATTTTTTTTTTTCTTTAACAATGTTGATATCCTAGTATTCTAAACTTTTCTAACTTTAGTAAAATATTTGGGCTTATCTTAAAAACATGGTGGCTGACAGCAGTTTAGTCCAGGCACTAAAGCACAGTTATCTGTCAAAGACATACTGTAATGAAGGTTAGTCATTTTTCATTTGTCATTCACTGAAATAATTTATTTGGTTATTTATTTGGAATGTCTTTATAGGTGTGTTGGGTTTGCGTAGCATGAGAGGGCTACAATGGTGGCTTCTGCTAGAAGCTTCTAGAAGTTTCCCCTTTTTCTGGCAAACTTGGCCAGCTAGAGGGTAGACCTGCTGTTAACTGGGGCCAAGCCAATTGATAATGGTGACAATGCCTCTGTGGTAATGTATTTAAGGGGGAAAATAAAACAGAAGTGTGGGCTGAGAGGGGGAGGTGTCAGCCTCATCCTCTGGCCTCCCACTGGGTGGCTGTCTGCATCAGCCCAGGCCCAGGTCAGCTGAGTGAAGGAAGAGAGGCAAGGTGAGGCTACAGATGCTAATGTCAGTGAAGAAGGAGGGGAAGAAGTAAAGATGCTCCAGGTAAGATACGCCTGTAGCCCATGGTGAAGACCATGGTGAAGGAGGCTGTCCCCTTGCAGCCTATGGAGGTCCACAGAGGAGGAGAGATCCAGCTGAAGCCCATGGAGGATCCCATGTCGGAGCAGGTGGATGGCCAAAGGAGGCTGTTCAGACAAATTCCCTGTTTCTGAGGGACTGCACTCCATGGGAAAGCACTGGAGCAGTTCATTAAGGACTGTAGCCTGTTGGAGGGACCCCACACTGGAGCAGGGGAGGAACGTGAGGAGTTCTTCCCCTGAGGAGGAAGGAGTGGTAGAGAAATGTGTGATGAACTGACTGCAACCCCATTTCCTATCCCCTGTGCTGCTCAGGGAGGGAGGAGATGGAGACAGTCTGCAGTGAAGTTCAGCCTGGGAAGAGGAAAGGGGTGAGAGGAAGGTGTTCTTAAGATCTGCTTTTGTGTCTCATTATCCTACTTTGGTTTTATTATTAATAAATTGAATTAGTTTTCCTAAGTTGAGTGATTTGCACATAATGGTAACTGCCGAATTGTGTCTCCTGCTCCTTATCTTAACACTCGAGCCTTTTGTTGCATTCTCTCTCTGTCACTTCCTCATTGCGTTGGGAGGGTGAATGAGCAGCTGCATGGTGCTTAGTCCTGAGTGGGGCTAAACTACAACAATAGATTTTCAGTAACTATCCGTCCAGTTTTTTATTGTGATGAGAACAGTCAGAATACAAAATATTATAAACAGAATTTTGGAGATTATATAAAAGACAACTAACTCTCTGAACTGCTAAGGAGAATAAATAGATTCCTTTCACAAATGGAAAATGCATTATCATCTATTTTTTTATCCTTATTTAAACATATATTCAAAATTCTTCATAAATTAACAGTTTTTAATGCAGAGGTGATATGCTTCTCAATTTCAGCTGCACAGGATTTTTGAGCAGCCACAGTTCTGTTCAGATACAAAAATTAAGATGGACAGTAAGGAGTCAAACAGTTTATACTTGCAGTCAATTTGATACTGGGTTATTTAGGTTATCACAAAGCAGCTAAGCTGTGGTGAACAGTGTCTTCTTGGTCCACAAAACATGCAAAATACTAAATGCATATTTTAACTGTTTTTTTCTTCAAAAAACTCAGAAATAAAACTCTTTAATTTCACAGAAGAATGAAGTTTGGAAAAAACAACCTAAAAGCCATGAGAAGTCCTTGGAGTTAGGAGTATTAAATATAGTCCTGTATGAAAAATGTCAACATTATTTTTAAGAAACAAAAAAAAATTAGAATGGAGAGAAAAACTCTGAGATCAAGGGGAAAGTTTTCATTGTTTATGGTGAATGTCTCTAAACTGGAGGGACATGGGTTTGATGGACAGACCACTCGGTGGATAAGGAATTGGCTAGATGGTGAACGGCTTGATGTCCAAGTGGAGACCAGTGACAAGTGACATTCCTTGATATTAGGACTGACTCTGTTTAACGTGTTTGTTGGTGACCTGAGCAGTGGGATAGAGTGCGCCCTCAGCAAGTCCACTGAAGACACCAAGCTGTGTGATGCAATCGACACACTGGAGGGAAGGGATGCTATCCAGAGGGACCTTGATGGACTGGAGAGCTGGGCCTGTGCAAACCTCATGAAGGTCCACAAGGCAAAGTGCAAGGTCTCGCACATGGGCTGGGACAATCCCAAACACAATAGGCTGTGTGGAGAATGGATTATGAGCAGCCCTGAGGAGAAGGACTTAGGGGTGCTGGTGGATGAGAAGCTCAACATGAGCTGACCGTGTGCACTTGCAGCACAGAAAGCCAACCGCATCCTGGGCTGCATCAAGAGGAGTGTGGCCAGCAGGTCGAGGGAGGTGATTCTGTCCCTCTGCTCTGCTATCATGAGACCCCACCTGGAGTACTGCATCCAGCTCTGGAGCCTTCAACGTAAGAAGGATATGGACCTTTTGGAGTGAATCCAGAGGAGTGCCACAAAGATGATTAGAGGGCTGGAGGACCTCTCCTATGAAGACAGGCTGAAAGAATTGGCATTGTTTAGCTTAGTGAAGGCTCCAGGGACATCTTTTAGGGGCCTTCCAGTACCTAAAGGGGGCTTATAAGAGACATGGGGACAAACATTTTAGCAGGGCTTGTTGTGATAGGACAAAGGTTAATGGTTTTAAAATAGGGGGATGCTGATTCAGACTTGATATAAGGAAAAAAAAATTACAATGATGATGATGAAGCACTGGTACAGGTTTCCTGGAGAGGTAATAGACGCCCCATCCCTGGAAACATTCGCAGCCAGGTTGGATGGGGCTCTGAAATCTAATCTAGTTGAAGATGTTCCCAGTCCTTGCAGAGGAGTTGGACTAGATGACCTTTAAAGGTCCCTTCTGACGGAAACTATTCTATGTTTCTATGATTCTATGATTCCTGAACCTTCATAAAAGTTGATGAAAATATATTCTGTTGTGAAATTTTACATGAGTATCACTGCAGCCTTTTGTGTGTTATTCCCAAGCAGAGGAAATACCATACACTAACTGGTAGTCCTAAGTAGAGTGTTTATTTCCTTAAGATCTTTTCTCCTTGGTATATCTGTAAATCCTAACAAACTTCTAGCTTGTTTAGGCTGACCTATAGTTGACTACACAAGTTTTACATAGAACAACACTTTTGGAAAGACTATGAAATAGAATAGATATATATATATGTAGAGCTGTGATCTTCAGTTCAAATTGGCTAAATAAGTGATTATTTTTTCCAGCATAGCAATTTTGGTTCTTGAACGGTGACATTCTTATTTTTTATGTAATTTATATCACAGCTGCTACACTTTCCTAACTGCCAGAACACATACTCACACACACTTGGAGGTCAAGTTAATACGGCCACCATTTAAGTTAGGAAACACTAACACGTAAACAGGAAGCCTATGTACTTTCTTTTTATACCTTTATAAATTGCAACTTTTTAGAGCCCTGGACTTCATAGTGTAATACAAAACACTGCAATGACCGTACATATCATTACAGGTTTTTCACACTTTGAATTCAAGCGCTTTAAAATACATAAATATTTTTCTGCAAGTTTTTAAAATACCCCAAAATAGTATTTTACAAGTATTTTTTTTTCAGAGATTGAAAGTAAAGCGCACTGAATAACAGACAATTGCAGTAAGAAACAAAGTATATATTATAAAATACTCAAAGCAATTTGAACGATTTCAGTTCTATAAAGCTTTGTAGTTTTGTTTTTGTACTCTGGAAATATGTCAAAGTTAAAAACTACTTTGCTATCTTATGTTTCCATTGCCTGGGCTATGCTCTTTTCGTCTATGACAGCAGGAGAAAATAGATAAAAAAATAGATTTTCATGTGTTTTGCTTTTGTTTTTTTATTTTCATATGTAAGAGATATATTTTTATCTTCCTAGTATGTATTTTATTTTTTATGAAAATAGCTGAGATAGATGTCTAATGTAATCAAACCTTCTTCAGTACAGATATAAAAGTGGCTTGATTTTTTTTCAGACTGTTGAACTGATGTCAAGCTTGCATAAATACCTCATTCTACAGACCTGTGATTGGGAAGTTAACTTTCAGAAATGCATCTGAGACCGCCCCGATGCGGTCTCTCGGGAGGTATGCTGTCTCCCAGGGGCTCATATCAGGGACGTCACAGAGAGACCACCTAGCCTCATACGGCCCACAGACTATTATCCACTGCTGGTGTTTCATGTGGGGGCCAGTGACACAGCTGGCAGCAGTCTAAAAAACATCAAAAGGGATTTCAGGGCTCTGGGTTCAACAGTCAAAGGCTCTGGGGCGCAGGTGGTCTTCTCGTCAATCCTCCCAGTCGAAGGGCAGGGACCTGAAAGGGCCAGATGTATCTGGCAGGTTAACTCGTGGCTCAGGGAGTGGTGCTACAGCCAGGGCTTTGGGTATCTAGACCACGGGGCGTGCTTTGAGAAGCCTGGGCTGATAGGGGTGGATGGCGTGCACCTAACCAAGAGGGGGAAGAGTATGCTTGGACAAAGACTTGCCAGGCTCATCCGGAGGGCTTAAAACTAGTGTTGCTGGGGGAGGGGGAGCACAGTTCAGCCCACTGCTGTCAGCATGGCGCGCCAGTGCCAGCACCGAGGGTCCAGAAGCTGAGGAGGGATCACAGATAAGTGCAAATAAACCTAAACTGCGGTGCAATAGCACCCCTGTAGCTCCAGCCAGCAAGTCGGCTTTGTCAGGGGCCCAGCTGAAGTGTCTCTATACCAATGCACGCAGCATGGGGAATAAACAGGAAGAGCTGGAGATGCTTGCACACGAGCAGGGCTACGACTTCATTGGCATCACGGAGATGTGGTGGGATGACACATACGACTGGAGCGTCAACATGGAAGGGTATAGGCTTTTTAGAAAAGACAGGAAGGGGAGACGAGGAGGGGGTGTCGCTCTCTACATCAGCAACCGGCTGGAGTGTGTGGAGCTCCGCCTGGGGATGGAGGAGGAGCTGACAGAGAGCTTATGGGTCAAGATTAGAGGATGGGGACAGACAGGGGACGTCATGGTAGGGGTCTGTTACAGGCCGCCTGGCCAGGAGGACAGAGCAGATGAAGTGCTCTATAGGCAGATAGGAGCAGCCTCACGGTCACAGGCCCTGGTTCTCATGGGGGACTTCAACCACCCTGACATCTTTTGGAGAGACAACACGGCAGGGCACAGGCAGTCCAGGAGGTTCCTGGAATGCATGGACGACAACTTCCTCCTGCAGGCGATAGAGGTGCTGACAAGGAGGGGTGCTGTGCTCGACCTTGTGCTCACCATCAGGGA
This sequence comes from Chlamydotis macqueenii, assembly GCF_036417535.1. Taxonomy (NCBI): domain Eukaryota; kingdom Metazoa; phylum Chordata; class Aves; order Otidiformes; family Otididae; genus Chlamydotis; species Chlamydotis macqueenii. Next base: position 30,305,360 of record NC_141558.1, read on the forward strand.
GGGGCTGGTGGGGGATGTGAAACTGTCGTAGTTCAGCCCCGATTGGACCAGACTACGCAGTCTCTCTCTCACTCCCCCCACCTTCTGAGAGAACAGGGAGAGAAAATATAAGGAAAAACGGCTCGAGGTTTGAGATAAGGACAGGGAGAAATCCTTAAAGTTACCGTCACGGGCAAAACAGACTCAACTTGGGGAAAACTATTCATTTATTACTACAAACAGCAGGATAATGAGACAGAGAACAAGATAACCTCCCCCCACCCCTCCCTCTTCCCGAGCTTAACATTATCTCTACTACCTTCCCCTTCCGAGCGGCATAGGGGGGAAGAGGGAATGGGGGTTGCAGTCAGTTCATCATACGTTGTTTTACGCCGCTGCTTCATGGTTGGGGGAAGAACTCCTCACATTCCTCCCCTGCTCCATTGTGGGGTCCCACCCCTACGCCACAGTCCTTCGTGAAACTGCTCCGGCGTGGGTCATCTTTTCCACGGGTGCAGTCCTTCCAGAACAGCTGTCCCAGCGGGCCCTCCACGGGCCACAGCTGCCTTCAGGCATCCACCTCCCCCGGTGCGGGGTCCTTCACGGGCTCCAAGTGGATCTCTGCTCCTCCGTGGACCTCCATGGGCTGCAGGGGGACAACCTGCTCCACCATGGTCATCACCACAGGCTGCAGGGGAATCTTGGCCCGGAGCCGCATTACTCCTCCCCCTCCTTCTGAACTGACCTTGGCGTCTGCAGCCGTTCCTCACAACAGGCTGGTAGATGTCTCTCAGGATCTTTTTTTACATCTTATTCACTTCTCATCTCCTCTCCACTTCTTGCAGCCGGGCTGGACCGAGTCGGGCCCAGTCGGCTGCCTGGCGAGAGGCCAGAGGGTGAGGCCTGCAAGGCCCATGAGGCCTGCGCCTCCCCCTCTGCGCCTCTGCCCCCGCTCAGCTTCTTCACATCTTCTCTCCTCTCTCTTTTTTTTTTTTCCTGTTTTCCCCTTCTTAAATACGTTATCGCAGAGGCGTTATCACGGGACATTCTGCTACCAATCAGCTCGGCCTTGGCCAGCAGTGGGTCTGCCCTAGGCCTGGCCGAGTCCCCTGAACAAAGGGGAGCGACTTCTAGCGGTTTCCTACAGAAGCTACCACCTTAGGCCCCCCCTCACTAACAAAACCACGACAGAAACTAAAGGACAGCCTTGGCTGCAGCGACCATGACATGGTGGAGTTCAAGATCCACGGGGCAGCAAGGAAACTGCATGGCAAGCTCTCTGCCCTAGACTTCAGGAAGGCAGACTTCGGCCTGTTCAGGGACCTGATGGGCCAAGTGCCATGGGAGGTGGCCCTGGAGGGAAGAGGGGCCCAGGAAAGTTGGTCTGTATTCAAGGAGCACCTCCTCCAAGCTCAGCAGAGGTGCATCCCGATGAAAAACAAGTCGGGCAAAAAGGCCAGGAGGCTGGCGTGGATGAGCAAGGAGCTCCTGGACCAACTGAAAGTGAGAAAGGAAGCCTATAGAGGGTGGAAGAGGGGACAGGTAGCCTGGGAGGACTACAAAGAGGCTGCGCGAGTGGCCAGGGATAAGGTAAGGAAGGCCAAAGCCCTGGCAGAACTGAATCTGGCCAGGGATATAAAATGCAACAAGAAGAGCTTTTATAGGTACGTAGGGGACAAAAGAAAGTCCAGGGAAAATGTAGGCCCCCTCCAGAAGGGAACTGGTGTCCTGGTTACCCAGGACATGGAGAAGGCTGAGGTTCTCAATGACTTTTTTGTCTCAGTCTTCACCGACAAGAGTTCCTGTCCCAGCACCCAAGGTGCAAGCAGGGACTGCGAGAATGAAGAACTGCCCATTGTACTCGAAGAGCAGGTTCGGGATCATCTGAGGAACATAAAGGTGCACAAGTCCACGGGACCTGATGAGATCCATCCGCGGGTCATGAGAGAACTGGTGGATGAAGTTGCCAAGCCACTGGCTATCATATTTGAGAAGTCGTGGCGGTCTGGTGAGGTCCCCGATGACTGGAAGAGAGGGAACATAACCCCAATTTTTAAAAACCCAGGTAACTACAGGCCAGTCAGCCTCATCTCTGTGCCTGGCAAGGTCATGGAGCAGATTCTCCTGGAAACCATGCTAAGGCACATGGAGAGCAAGGAGGTGGTTGGTGACAGCCACCATGGCTTCACCAAGGGCAGATCGTGCCTGACCAATTTGGTGGCCTTCTATGAGGGGGTGACGGCATTGGTGGACAAGGGACGAGCAACTGACATCATCTACCTGGACTTGTGCAAAGCTTTTGACACTGTCCCGCACGACATCCTTCTCTCTAAACTAGAGAGACATGGGTTTGATGGACGGACCACTCGGTGGATAAGGAGTTGGCTGGATGGCCGCACTCAGAGAGTGGTGGTCAGCGGCTCAATGTCCATGTGGAGACCAGTCACGAGTGGCGTCCCTCAGGGGTCCGTGCTGGGCCCGGCCCTGTTCAACATCTTTGTTGGCAACATGGACAGTGGGATAGAGTGCACCCTCAGCAAGTTCGCCAACGACACCAAGCTGTGTGGTGCTGTCCACACTCTGGAAGGGAGGGATGCCATCCAGAGGGACCTTGACAGGCTGGAGAGGTGTGCCCGTGCCAACCTCATGAAGTTCAACCAGGCCAAGTGCAAGGTCCTGCACGTGGGTTGAGGCAATCCCAGGCACAAATACAGGCTGGGCGGGGAATGGATTGAGAGCAGCCCTGAGGAGAAGGACTTGGGAGTGCTGGTGGATGAGAAGCTTAACATGAGCAGGCAATGCGCCCTTGCGGCCCAGAAGGCCAACCGCATCCTGGGCTGCGTCAAGAGGAGCGTGGCCAGCAGGTCTAGGGAAGTGATTCTCCCCCTCTACTCTGCCCTGGTGAGACCCCACCTAGAGTACTGTGTCCAGTTCTGGAGCCCCCAGCACAAGAAGGACATGGACCAGCTGGAGAAGGTCCAGAGGAGGGCCACAAAGATGATAAAAGGGCTGGAGCACCCCTCTTATGAGGACAGGCTGAGAGAGTTGGGGGCTGTTCAGCCTGGAGAAGAGGAGGCTCCGGGGAGACCTGATAGCGGTCTTCCAGTACCTCAAGGGGGCCTACAAGAAAGATGGGGAAAGGCTGTTTAGTAGGGCCTGTTGCAATAGGACGAGGGGTAATGGTTTTAAAATAGAGGGGGGTAGATTTAGATTAGAAATTAGGAATAAATTTTTTACGATGCGAGTTATAGAACACTGGAACAGGTTGCCTAGAAAGGTGGTGGATGCCCCATCCCTGGAAACGTTCAAGGCCAGGCTGGATGAGGCTCTGAGCAACCTGATCTAGTCAGGGATGTCCCTGCTCCTTGCCAGGGGGATTGGACTAGATGACCTTTGAAGGTCCCTTCCAACTCTAACCATTCTATGATTCTATGATTCTATGAATAAAGCCATCAATAATATATAGTCAGAGTTTCACAAGTGGAATGTTCTATTTATTGTTCTGTTTGTCTTATTTCCTTCTTTTTATGCACTTTATATTTTCAGTAAGTTACTACTGAGTGTAAACAATTTCGTCATGAAGATAGGACAGTACAACATGCAACACTTGAAGTCTACATTGAAGTTCATGTTGGAAAAAAGAGGCATAAACCTTTAACAAGAGGAACTATACAGAAAACTATTTTAATACATAACACATTTCTAAAGACAAGGAAAAATTCTGTATATTCATTGTGTATAAGCACTATTATTATGTCACTTAAGGAAAAAGGACCTGGATTAATTTAAAAGTGAGATACACTTTTAACCTCCTTTACGCATGTTGCTCTATAACAAACAAAACCTACTCAAGAAATACCGCTACACATGTTTTAGCACTTCTGAATTTATTCAAAAGGCTTCCTTTTACGTTCTTCTTATCAAATATAGGATTAAGATAACAGTTATTATTACTGGGGTTTGTTTGCTTGTTTGAATTGAGTTTGATGGGATTCTCTTAATCCTGAACAGTCCTATAAACTCTACAGAACTTTGTGAATTCACAATGCTTTGAATGTCATGAATAGGCAGCAAAGTCTACAGTCACAATATCAGTATTTGCTAGAATATAAGAAGATGGTTACTACTACTGCTACTACTACCATGAGTTCTAGAAGTATTAATACCAACATTACCAGGATACTACAGTAGCTACTACAGTATGAAAATAAGGCCACAGGGGTTCCAGATGGAGGAAAGGAGGAAGAAATCCTGACCGTGAGCAGGACACTCCTCCCTTGGTGTGAAGGCCAGCGCTGCTGAGGCCTCTCCTGGCCTTCTCTGCCCTCCTCTCACCACCCTCATGGGCCAGAGCTTGCTGGGGGCATCCCAGGCCCCAGGGCCTATGGCAGGCTGAGGCCCGCACTGGGGAAAGAGGTGGTCACCAGCAAGGATGTGTGGGTGTTTTCGTATAAAAATGTGAACTGTAGAATTCTTGAAGCTTTTCTGTTTTAATTGCGTAATTTAAACTACTCAAGTGTTGAAATATTAGTTGGACTAGCCATAATTTCTTCGCTCCACATGTGTCGCACATTACAAGCTTTTGGACATAACAATGGTGTTTCTGGAGCTGAACTTAAAGCAAGGGAGGCAAAAGTCACTCAAACATCAGAAAATCATTAAAGCAAGCTGAAACCTGCTCAGATCATGGCACATCCTCACAACCTACATTGCCAATACAGAACCTATGGCCTTCTACTAGCAATAACAAAAATCAGAATTTTTGAACTAAAGTAAAACAAAAAAATAGTCCCTGCACCAAAGAGTTTATTGTCTAAGAAGAGAACAAATTACAGATGGATACAAACAGACAGATGGGAGACTAGCAGGTAAACAGTCAAGCAGTCAAATTGGTCAGCAGGGTAGTAAGTGGTCCCAATGCACCATCTGCCTAACTCTTGTCTGCTCAGTTTTTGTTTTGATCTGGTTTGTCTTGTTCTCTGTGTGGAGGGAGGATAAGGGTGACAACAAACATGTATTTTGAAATGAGATATGACAAAGAACTTAGAGTGAATCCTTGTTCAGCACCAGATGCTACAGAAGAGAAAGCACCGACATACTTGCTGGAAAATTCAGCAGGTGGATTATAAAGGCTGGCATCAATAAAGGATTGGAAGGAAGAGGTAACATCTTAAAGGTCAATGTATTTACAGACCATGTGTTTGTGAGGGGAAGATAAGTGTTGAAGGACCTTGAGTAATTTGTTGGATGTGACAGAATGTGGTGAGTCAGGAATGCAAAGAGGAAGGTGACATTATCAAAAGAAGTGTTAAGTTTACAACAGAAGTCTGATTAAATAGCAACAGGTTCAGTTTGCATTTGTTAAGGGGTGGAAAAAAGGATGTAAAAAAGTCTGATGCTAAATGATGCCCACATAGATTAAAGCTTTATCAAAATGCATGTACTGTAGAGTCTGCTTTTCTTCTTCCCAGTTTCATGGAGAAACAAATATCAGAGTTTGTTACATAAACCTAGATAACCTCGACAGGAAAATTGACACAAACATTCAAATCAAGTAGTTAGTTAAGAGTCTTGGTGACAGTACTTATACTTCCCTATAGTGAGGAGAAAAAGAGAGAAGCGTGCTGGAGAGAAAGAACAGCATCTCTTGTTTAGTTAAGTCAGAAATTATGTGATGGCAAAAACATTTGCTCAGAGATGTCAGAAAAGCAGGCCAGATTTCAGTTTGGAAGATCCATGTTTTCAGAAAGCAATTCAGTAACAGAGACATAGCACAGATATTAATATGTGTTTGACACTGATGTCAGGTGTAATAAGCAATAAAGAAGGGAAATAACAAAATGGATGGCAGTTTGGGAGAGGGTTTTGGGTTTTTTTTTTTTTGAAAGAGATAATGGAAGAAACAGTGAGAAACCACGAGAAAAGAGCGCTTAAATGAGGGCTTTGCTAGATTTTTAATCCTGTATATGTCTATTAGAATAGTAGGCTGGCAAATGAGATGCCTGAGTTCAGTTCCTGAGAGAATCTGAACTATTTCCAGCTCCAGACCATGGAAGAGAGCTCTCACCCTATGCATGTTGATGCCCTTGTGTGTACAATGCTTAAGGAAGGAGTACACTTTTGTTTATTGTTAAAGCTAGGTCACAGTATTAAGAACTGAAAATTCCTTTTTCTTAGTTCTTCCTTTATTGTCTTGAACAGATGTACCCTGAAGATCAAACATTGTATCTCCAATCAAAAGATTAGAAACTCACATTAAATTCCAAATGGACATATATATGAAATACTTTTCCTTTAGTATGCTATCATTTGATACTATAACCCATACATATGATATCTCATTTTTCCACATGGAATAACTGAATTTTTTTTTTCCTCGCCTTTAACTTCAGACAAAGAGGGAAGGATGTCCATCCTGTATTAATAAACAAACAAAGTAAAATAAATATCTATTTTATCCATTTTAGCTACCTGAATATACAGGATATAGACTATAGACAATAACAAATAAATATATTAAAATAATATTTGAACTTGTTTGCTGTATTATTCCACTCCTAGTCATTGCCTGAAAATTGCTTTTAGTAATTAGGAATAGTTAGTATTTTTGTCTGTACTTTCCCTTTGCCTGGTACATTATGATTATATCTTACCAGTATCTAGTAGTTAGAGTTCTGCGTGCAATATGAAGCTAATTCTTGGTAGGGACTATGCATATATGAGAACACAAAGATACAGGACTGTCAGAATTATTCGTTGCAAACTACTTTCCTAACCACTTATTCTGATCCTTTTAACATAGTTGTTACAAGCAAATTTGCCATTTTTTTTTAAAGGGTGTCAGCTTCTAGATAGTTCAAGAATTATTCCTTTGTCTGTTTTTTTTAATAGTTCTAAAACAAAGAACATAAAAACAATTAACTGAAATTAGATTTTTTTTCACTGATACCACTGTAATTTGGATCAGTAGTTGGCAACTTGCTTGTTGGTAGCCTACATCCTCATGAGGCTAACTTACCAAATGCTTTCACTTGTTGAATTGTCTTTCTGACTTTTTCTCAGATACTCTGTTAAAAAAAAAAAAAATCAAAGGATCAGGATGAGTTCTACTACTCACAGCCCAAGCCCCATTGTTAAAGAACTGTTTTATTGGACAGAATGTTCTTTTCTACCATTACTTCACTGCATAGCAGGGCCTAATGCCAGCATGTAAATATTTAATTTGGGGAATTGTTCCACAATGAAGTGTTATGATTCGATTACAAAATTGGCAGATACGGCTACATTGCTGGACACAATGTTTTTATATATATGTTTTATTTAATTCTCATTAAATGAATTGATTTATCATTGTTGGGCTTTTAGTTTTGTGTTTTTTAAATTATCAGGTGATTATTGTAAGTGCCTGGGAAAACAAATCGTAGAATCACAGAATGGTTAGGGTTAGAAGGGACCTTCAAAGTCATCCAGTCCAACCCCCCTGCAAGCAGCAAGGACATCTTCGACTAGATCAGGTTGCTCAGAGCCCTGTCCAACCTGGCCTTGAACGTTTCCAGGGATGGGGCATCCACCACCTCTCTGGGCAACCTGTTCCAGTGTTCTACCACCCTCAGTGTAAAAAAATTTTTTCATAATATCTACTCTAAATCTACCTCCCTCTGTTTTAAAACCATTACCCTTAGTCCTGTCACAACAGGCTCTACTGAAGAGTTTTTCCCCATCTTTCCTGTAGGCCCCCTCGAGGCACTGGAAGACTGCTTTAAGGTCTCCCTGGAGCCTCCTCTTCTCCAGGCTGAACAGCCCCAACTTTCTCAGCCTGTCCTCATAGGAGAGGTGCTCCAGCCCTCTTATCATCTTTGTGGCCCTCCTCTGGACTTGCTCAAACTGGCCCATGTCCTTCTTATGTTGGGGGTTACAGAACTGGACCGCAGGTTGGGTCTCACCAGAGCAGAGTAGAGGGGCAGAATCACCTCCCTTGACCTGCTGGCCACAGTCCTCTTGATGCAGCCCAGGATGCGGTTGGCCTTCTGGTCCACAAGGGCGCATTGCCAGCTCATGTTGAGCTTCTCATCCACCAGCACTCCCAAGTCCTTCTCCTCAGGGCTGCTCTCAATCCATTCTCCGCCTAGCCTGTATTTGTGCCTGGGATTGTCATGACCCAGGTGCAGGACCTTGCACTTGGCCTGGTTGAACTTCATGAGGTTGGCATGGGCGCACCTCTCCAGCCTGTCACAGTCGGTCTGGATGGCATCCCTCCCCTCCAGCATGTCAATGGCACCACACAGCTTGGTGTCGTTGGCGAACTTGCTGAGGGTGCACTCTATCCCACTGTCCATGTCGCTGACAAAGATGTTGAACAGGGCCGGGCCCAACACGGACCCCTGAGGGATGCTACTCGTGACCGGTCTCCACTTGGACACTGAGTCATTAACCACCACTCTGAGTGCGGCAATCCAGCCAGTTCCTTATCTACTGAGTGGTCTGTACATCAAACCCATTCCTCTCTAATTTAGAGAGAAGGATATCGTGCAGGACAGTGTCAAAAGCTTTGCACAAGTTCAGGTAGATGATATCCATTACAAATCACTGAATTGCTTTTTTTTTTCTTCATATCTAGATCTATTTGTACAGTCTTGTGTCTGAAGGAAAAATAATTTATTTCTGGTTTCTGTAGTGATTAGTAAATTCCCTTAAGCATCAGATGTCATTATCTGCATCTGAAAAGGTTTATCAGTATAGAAAATGTATCTTTAAACTGAATAAATCTTACGTTTTCTAAAGTAACCCTAGAATTTGTGTATATAAATTTACAGATCCTTCAGCATGATTTGTAAAGATCAAATAAATCCTCACCGAGTATTAAATCTGAGCATTGCTCTAGGAAGCTTGCTGATTCCTACATTTCCTCCCACATAGAGAACCATGTATAAACAGCTCAACCTGATTGTAGAGTACTTCCTCCCTTGCAGCTTTAAACTCTGGTATCCACACAGCATAGCTATCTATTTTCAAGTTGATTCAAAGAAAGAAAAAGTTAACTGACATTTATAAGATGGTTTCTACCTTCAGAGAACAAAGGTTCTGAAGGAATGTGGTGGGTTGACCTTGCATCGCCACCAGATGTCCATCAAGCCACTCTATCACTCCTCCTCCATCAACAGGACTAGGGGAGAAAGTACAATGAAAAGCCAATGGGTTAAGATAAGGACAAGGACATAATTTACCAATTACTGTCATGGGCAAAATAGATTTAACTTAGGGAAATTAATTTAATTTTTTACCAAAATAAATGCCCCAAGCCTGTCAGTGTTTAAGGGGCATTTGGACAATACTTTCAATAATATGCTTTAATTTTTGATGAGCCTTGAGTTGGTCAGGCAGTTGGACTAGATGATCATTGTAGGTCACTCTGAACTGAGATATTCTATTCTGTTCTGTTCTGTCCATACTGTTCTATTTTGTTCTATCCAACAGAGTAGGATCTGAAAACACCCTTGTCCCATCCCTCTCTTCTTCCCAGGCTCAACTTCACTCCTGACTGTTCTGCCTCATTCCCCAGAAGCGTCACAGGGGGATAGGGAGTAGGAGTTGCAGTTAGTTGATGGCACTTTGTCTCTACAGCTCCTTCCTCCTCATACAGTTCTCCTGCTCCATCATGGGGTCCCTCCCATGGGATACAGTCCTTCATGAACTTCTCCAAGGTCGGTCCTTCTCATGGGCTGCAGTTCTTCACAAACTGCTGCAGCATGAGTTCTTTCCATGGGATATAGTCTTTCAGGAACAAACTGCTCCAGTGTGGGTCAACTATGGCATCACAGTTCCTGCCAGAACCCAGCTCCAGTGTGGGTTCTCTACATGCTGCAGCCTTATAAAAAAAAGTTTTACCAAAAGACAGGGCAGGAAAATGTAATTATTTCAAGTTGGAACATTTCAGTTGCCCAGAGAGGTGGTGGATGCCCCATCCCTGGAAATGCTCAAGGCCGGGTTGGATGAAGTTCTGAGCAACCTGATCTTGTTGGAGATGTCCTTGCTCCTTGCAGGGGGGTTGGACTAGATGACCTTTGAATGTCCCTTCCAACCCTAAGTATTCTATGATTCTGTGAAAGTGTTTTTTCTACTTCCTAGCAACAGCAGGACACTAGATACAGTGGTACAGATGGCCCCTCACAGTGTATGCTACTAGGTTCATTTGTAGAGAAATTTTAGCCTTAATGTTAAACATATTTGGTATGTACCTCAAAATTACTATCCTATGTGTACTTTCTGATGACAAATAGGAGTATGCTATACCCTTTCCTCCAAAGGTTAAAGTGTGGAGTTTCTACTTTTTACCTGGCCAGCGACTTTCACAAACAAAACAGAATAAAAATAAAATATCCATAAAGGTTCTTTTTTCACATTCACTTGTAAATGACCATTTGGTTTAAAAGTTATTTGAAAGATTGTAAAGATGTATTGATAGGCTGGACTACTGGGACTCAACATGTGTCGTAGTTCAGCCCCAATTGGGACCAGACTACGCAGTCTCTCTTTCTTGCTCCCCCCAAACTCTGAGAGAACAGGGGGAGATGATATAAGGAAAATGGCTCGAGGTTTGAGATAAGGACAGGGAGAAATCCTCAAAGTTACCATCACGGGCAAAACAGACTCGACTTGGGGAAAAGTATTCATTTATTTCTAAAACTAGCAGGAGAATGAGACAGGGAACAAGATAACCTCCCTCTACCCCTCCCTCTTCCCGGGCTTAACATTATCTCTACTACCTTCCCCACCACCCCCGAGCAGCACAGGGGGGAAGAGGGAATGGGGGTCACGATCAGTTCATCACGCGTTATTTCATGCCGCTGCTTCATTGTTGGGGGAAGAACTCCTCGCATTCCTCCCCTGCTCCTTTGTGGGGTCCCTCCCACGGGCCACAATCCTTCATGAAACTGCTCCGGCGTGGGTCATCTCTTCCACGGGGTGCAGTCCCTCCAGAACAGCTGCCCCAGCAGGCCCTCCACAGGCCACAGCCTCCTTCAGGCCTCCACCTGCTCCGGCATGGGGTCCTCCACGGGCTGCAGGTGAATCTCTGCTCCTCCGTGGACCTCCATGGACTGCAGGGGGACAATCTGCTCCACCATGGTCTTCACCACAGGTTGCAGGGGAATCTTGGCCCAGAGCTGCATTACTCCTCCCCCTCCTTCTTCACTGACCTTAGCGTCTGCAGCCGTTCCTCACAACACGCTGGGAGACGCCTCTCAGGATCCTTTTTACATCTTATACACTTCTTATCTCTTCTCTACTTCTTGCAGCCGGACTGGGCCTAGTTGGGCCCAGTTGGCTGCTCAGTGGGAGGCCAGAGGGTGAGGCCTGCAAGGCCCACAAGGCTTGCGCCTCCTTCTCTCTGCCCCTACTCAGCCGCTTCACATCTTCTCCTTTTTTTTTTTTTTTTTTCTGTTTTCCCCTTCTTAAATACATTATCACAGAGGTGTTATCACGGGACATTCTGCTACCAATTGGCCCGGCCTTGGCCAGCAGCAGATCTGCCCTAGGCCCGGTCAAGTACACTGAACAAAGGGGAGTGACTTCTAGCAGTTTCCTACAGAAGCTACCACCTTAGGCCCCCCCTCACTAAACAAAACCAGAACAACATGGCAGTTTGTTATTTGCAGTTTTGAGCTGTTTCAATATGAAACAGACATTGACATATCGGATCAACCTCATCAGAAGCCATAAAGACAGCTGGAGACTGGGGCACTTGCCTTGTGAGGAGATACTGATGGAGAAGGTCTTGGTCATACTGGAAAAGGCACAGCTTTGGGAAGTGTCGTAGTTTAGCCTTGCTTGGGACCAAGCTACACAGTTGCTCACTCACTCTACCCACCTTCCAAGGGAATAGGGGAGAGTTAATACAACAAAAGGCTTGAGATTTGAGATAAGGACAGGGAGAGATCATTTAAGTTACCATTACAGGCAAAACAGACTTGACTTTGGGAAAACTAATGCAATTTATTATCAATAAAAACTAAAGCAGGATAATGAGAGAGAAAAAAACACAGATCTTAAGAACACCTCCCCTTCACTCCTTCCTCTTCCTGGACTATTCTGGAGTATCTCCACCTTCTCCCTGCCCCCTGAGTGGCACAGAGGTGAACAGGGAATGGGAGTTATGGTCAGTTCATCACATGTTGCTTTCCACCACTCCTTCCTCCTCAGAGGAAGAACTCCTTACATTCTTCCCCTGCTCCAGCATGGGATCCCTCCCACAGGCTATAGTCTTCCATGAACTGCTCTGGTGTGGGTCATTTTTTCCACAGGGTGCAGTCCCTGAGGAACTGTCTGCCTCAGCACAGGCCCTCCACAGGCCACAGCCTCCTTTGGGCATCTGCCTGCTCCAGTGTGGGGTCCTCCATGCACTGCAAGTGGATCTCTGCTCCTCCGTGGACAAGAATGGGCTGCAGGGGGACAGCCTGTCTCACTATGGTCTGCACCATGGGCAGAAACATTTTCAAATTCTGGTGTTGGCACCACAGTTATAAAGATGGTTGTAACTGCTTTTGTATCTGTTATGGCATCTGTGGATTTATAGAACACCTAGAAAAGTACATTATCTGTGTTGCTATGTAAGAAGTTATGTGATCTAAGACATAATGATATTTCTTTGAAAACCAAACCTAATTCACTAGGAAAAAAAAATAGTAGCTTTTCAGCATCTTTTTATTATTATTATTCTGAAGTACTCCACCATTTAGTTCAGCAGAAATGTGACAAATAACGTACAGGGAAGGAAGACTAAATTATGGAAAACCTTGACCTATTTTGTTGGAGGAATTTTAACATACCTATTCTTTTAATGACTCCTTATCAAAAGGCAATATTCTTTCTAAGGCACTTATTTTCTTCCTTTTTTTCACTACTGAGGAAGCTTCTTATCAGTCCTTCTTTTCAGTACATTGTAATGTACATACAGTGAAAATCTGAGTGATTAAGCAAGTAAATATAATTTTCTAATAAAATATAAATAAATATTTAAAAGATTAGATAGCTGAAGAGCTAGGAGCTTTAACCCAAAGTCTAAAAAAATAATAGAGCAGTTGCACCTGAAATTATGGTTTGACAAATCAGAGCATCCCATTCCATTACATCTTCCATTTTTTCAAGTATTTTAGGATTTTTCAGGGTTTTTGTTAATGCTAACATAGTTCTATACTGTAAACATTTTTATGTAAGATAGTCAATACCCTCAGAGTTCCTGTATTGCTAACAAGGAGAAGTAGATATGTTCCCAGTGGTCAGATGTGAACATATACTTTAGGATTAAATTAATAAAAAATGATATTATTCCTTTCTGTCAATTGTCTGCAAACGATTAGCTCAGATGTAAATATCTGTAAGGAATAAGCCCATATTTGATCAGATAAGCAAAAATTATGTTTGAATAAAAATTAGAATTTCAAGACATTTTGGTAGCAGATCTGCTTCCTTGCTGGGTCAGAAACAAATATCTTATGAATCGCATAAACCCCAAAACCCAAATCAAATAACTTCCTAGTTTTGAATTTAGCTATAAAAACTACAATTCAGGTTTTCAGGTAATGTTAACCAGAAGCTTTTCACATCTTCATCTATCTTTGAGTATTTACTGACCCAAAACTTGTGTTCTGTGTTGAATTGAATAGCTCTCTACACACTGCTAATCATATAGAATTCTCCACTGACTGATGAGAACTTAGATAAACAGCTTTTTGTGTAGACACTTTATTATGCAAACTGGATCCCACTCATGAGCCTTTACTTAGCAAATGCCTTTGTGAAGAAGTTCCTTATGTGTTACCAAAGTGTAAGAGAGAAAAAAAAAACAAACAAACCACAACAAACTTTGAATAATTTACCATAGTTGAATGTTCTGTATTCAAACAATCTTTCCAATTAATTGTCTGTGTCCATTTATTAGCTATATCTATTCGTGATCTTATGAGTAGATTAAATTCTATTCCATCTTTCTGTCTTACCTTTGCATCTATGGTGATACAAACTCTTCAATGATATCTTTTTTTCAAATCTTCCCTGATTATTCTTCATCTGAGTTTTTCTTTTTATATTAGGGTTTGGAAAAGAAATGACTGTTTGTCTTACAGTATACTCTAAACCCTTGGTTGCTGTACATTTCTAGGTCTAGGTCAGCATTTGATTTCAGCACAATCTTTCAGTTGATGGTTATCTTGTTTAACTTAACCTTTCATATCTCTGTAAGCTGAGAAAAAAAAAAAACACAACCAAACAACAACAATAACAAACCTACAAACCTACCCTTGTCCCCCCCACCTTCAGAATCTGACTATATATCTCTGACTACACAACAAATAAATTGATGTCGGTGGAATTCTTCTTGCACAGCTGATTAATTCTTTCTTTGCATGCTTGTTAGTGTTTCTGAGTTCTCAGGTATTCTTAGATCCAATGTTCATATTTCTGCCCTAATTTTCTAAATAACTATTTCATTTTTACTTAACTGTCAGAATTTATTTCCACCATTTTCTTCCTCACATTCCTGTTCTGTTTGCTCATTTGGAAAAATGCTCCCAGTTTTGATGTTTAGGATCAAGGCCCCCTCTTAACTGACTACTCCTTTTAGACTGATAGCATATCACCACTTACATGTTATCTATCAGTATTTTAATGAGATGTTAAAAGAAGAATTTTATACATTAAAGTAGACAAAGTTGAAACACAGTCTAGTTTCTTAAAAAAGAGGGAGACCTCATCCACTAATAGCAGAAGTCTTAGTGAGCTGAAAGACTAATTGAAAGCTTCTGTTAGGAATTGTGACAAGTGTTCCTTGCAGCATAGATAAAATTAATACATAAATCCATTACTTGCCCCTAAGAAAATATTTTAGTGCAACACCAATCTCTCTTTCTTTAATTGGCTTCTTCAGCAATTCCCTTTCATTTATAAAAAGACAGAGAGATTGATTAGATATTTTGTATGTCACCTCTGGGTTCTGACCTACATACATTTTAAGAGAAGCTCTTAAAAATTTTACTAGGGTGTCTACTAATGTTGCAATTGGAATAATGCCCAGGACAACCCATGACTGGCAATTCTGGGTGCTGTGATAATAGCGGTAAGTTTTCCTTCTGCAAAATAACTGTTGCCTGATAACTCTGTTACACAGTATTGTATTATCTGAGTCTGTTGAATAACATTTAATTAAATCTTTTAGTAGACTCTGATGATGTCTTTGAAAAAACCCCTAAGTTGAATGGTCCTCCCAAATGTATTTTGTTTATTGCTCTTGAAACATTGTACTCCCAGTGCTCCCAGTGCTTTTATTTTTTTTTTTTTTTCCAGAGATATCAGAATTGAAGAGAGCAGGAGATGGGATGCCTCTTCTGTTTCAACTTGTGGTGTGACAAAAGAGGAACTCACTTAATGAAGAGCTTCATGTATAACCGGCTGTTAAGAAGTTTTACTTTGGATCAATCCCTACATTTTCTTCAACAATCAAACATCAGCTAATAACAAAGTATTCTTTCTAGAGTTTCCATCACTTGGCAAAATTGTCCTACAAATTCTTCATTCTAGCCTGTCTTATCGACGGCTGTGCCTCTGTTATGTCATGCTTGTGGCAAAACAAACTTGAGATAACTTGTAATAAGACAAACTTTTTGAACAGTACAAATGTCAAAGGGAAAATATCTGTCAAGACACCATCCTGGAGAGGATATGCGGATTTTGGCTATATCAGCTGCTGAACAAAGACTCCTCTGGTTTTTAGGGGCTCATTCATCTTCTATAAATACATATATCTGTTTGTTTTCAATTTGTCCTCACTTAATATCTAAGGACAATGCAAGAGGTAAGTGTATAGTGTGAGATAAGGAGCTGATCTCTGCTCTCTTCATGTAGATTTGGTTTGCCATTTATACATAAGCTCATTGAAAGGAAACCAAATTAATTCCTTATGCTAAGTATTGGAGCTGAGTAACTGAGTACTCTGATTCTGGCTTGTAAAGTGATCATGGAACTGTCTTTATCATTTGGCATTTAAAATCATGCCTAGTTAATTTAAAATGCTAATATGCTTTAGTTCTATGTTGCAAAGGCAGTTTCAATTTCAGAAGCAATGGGGAGAGACATAATGTAGAAAAGACTGTTGCTAACTGTTTAACTCTGCTGTGCTGAGATCTGATAATTCATTATCTAAAATATTGATCATAGAATCATAGAATGGTTAGGGTTGGAAGGGACCTTCAAAGGTCATCTAGTCCAACCCCCCTGCAAGGAGCAGGGACATCTCCAACTAGATCAGGTTGCTCCGAGCCCCATTCAACCTGGCCTTGAATGTTTCTGGGAATGGGGCATCTACCACCTCTCTGGGCAACTAGTTCCTGTTCTACTTATGTTAAATAGAATTTCAGCTTGAGATTCCAGGTTTTATTTTCCACCACTGTTAAATACAGGCTTTTCCACCACTGCTGGCAATACAGGCTTAATATGTATTTCTTTTATCCTTAGTTTATTTTTTGTTGGTTTTTTTTTTAATTTATTTTTAAAACAATTTTTCCCCCTAAAGATTTAGAGAACTACTAGTGATTTTAATGTTTATGATTAAAATTTAGATATCCATATAGACCATTCTTTGAGGATGTAATAATCTAATGTAATTCATCTTGATTCAATTAGACAGATTAGATGCAGTCTCAGTGTATTTCAGTTTCTTTTCAATCTTTTTATTTAACATTATTAATTCATTCAAGGTGGTGAGAACTAACTATATCTTTAAAGTAATTTGATTATTTTATGCTTGAAACAGTCCTATTCCTTGCTAGTACTTTTAAACTCTTTCTTGAACCTAGTATAGAGAGGTTAAATTATTGCATCATTAATATTTCAGGCAGATTAAATGGAAAGAGATGCTTATAAAGTCCAGACATCTTTGTCACTGATATAATAGAACAAAGGGACAATTTTCTTCATAAGAACAGAAGATTGTTCTGTCTGCTCCATGTTGGATCATTTATCTCTGTTACAATGATAAATTCATTTTGGTGACAATGCTTTGTCTGAATAATGAAAAGCTGGATGAGATAGCCTGATGGTGAAGATGGAATACTTAAATTTTCTCCCAATTACAGGAAAGCTTATTTTTTAAGATTCGCTGTTGAGGCAATCCATCTCATTTTTCTCTGTTTCTTTCCTTCTCCCTGTATATTCTGGCTCTTTCACTGTGCTTCTAGAGAATCCATTATCATATTGTTTATAGCATTGGTTTACTATTTTGTTAAACAACAGCTCTCTTCACCCTCATCAACTAATAGTTTTACCTATGTTAGCCGAAATTCTTGAAACCCAGATATTTCACTGTAGCTTTGGTGCACGTTATTTTGTCAGTTACACCAAGTTTATCAGTACACCACAGAGCAGAACTTGGTAACTTTTTTTTTTTCTTTTGAAGAAGCTAACACTTCAGCAGAAGTGCTAACCATTTGATTTAATGGGATGGTAAATAGATTTATATAGTCAGCGAGTCTCTAATTGTAGAAGACACAATTGGGTTATCTAATTTGACTTGCTGATCAATGTAAACTTTAGAATTGGATGCCCAAAGTCCTGTATTAAAGTCACTGACATGCATAACTGAAGTACTTCCAAAAAAAGAACGTCCATTCATAAAGGTATCAAGAGATATACAACTGACCACAGTTTGAATAAATGCTAAATTAGCAACTCAATTAAAATTTTGCCTCTCTGTGAATTTGCTTGACTCACTTTGTTATGCCTTTCTCTAATGGACTACAGACCTTTTCAGTAATTTGTCAGATTTGTCTCTCTGTAAAAGTACTGAGTACTAGTAAAGTTATCAAATGTACTTCACTGAAATGAAGAGCTGTCTTCAGAAGCTTATTTTTTCATATACCAAATTGTTTGTATTGCTAAGAGTGAAGACCTAGAATAAAACAGATCATATTAAGACATTAAAAAAAAAAAACACAAAAAACCCACACTTGACTGTTTCCACTGATTTATCTCTTGTGGAGAGCTATTTTCACAGTTTTAAAAAAAAATATGTTTTCACATTTGGTAGTATTTTAAATCTATCATGTGCTTACTGGTACAAATACATAACTTCTGTAAACCTGAGTACCCCTGTGTAGCATGTATCTATGTTGATTTACACAGTCCTAGTTTGCTCAGTAATAACGAAAAGAGAATACCTTGCCTGATGTAGCAGTTCTCCTCATCCCTCAAATTAAATGTATTGCATTTTAAATCATTTTAATTAAAATGACTCATCATCATAAAGATAAATGTTAATGTATACAGAGGGGACAACCGTAACTGAAGAATTGCAAGTGAAAGAAAAAGCTGTTCATAGAGAGAGAAAGAAGAGGGAAGAAATGGTGATTTGCAGATGTTTATATTCCTCCTGCAGTGTTGAAACAATAGTGCTGCTCATGGGATTGAAACTCACAAACTGAAAGATTTCACAAATCTCAGAAAAAATCTTAAGTCAGTAGCAACTGCCTAACTAAATGAAATCATCCATAGAAAAGTAGTGACAAAGTTGCTTTTGGAATTTTTTTTTTTTTAAAGGTTCATTCAATCCAGCCATCCTAAACTGAACGTACTTTGTGTAGGAGTACCACCATGTTTTTAGTTTTAAATTGAAGTGGTTCTTCAAAATAGAATAAAAATTCAGATGCTTTTATTTGATCAGATGCGTAGGTTTTATAAGACTCCCTTTCGTGTAATTTGTTGATTTTGTCTTGTCTCTGTATCAAAAAATGTGTTTAGTTCATATAGAATGTGAGTTGCTAATGGAACAACCTCTTGAAAAAAATTAGACAGAACTTTCTTCTGTTAAAACCTGGATTTAGCCAATTATGGCTAAAATATGGCTCTCTGGGCCATTGCAGAGTACTAATGTGGTCAAGAGGACAATTCAGATCCTCAAATAGAGGCATGTGCTTTTACAAATGTGATCCTAACAGCTCTTGTGTTGAGTAATTTATGGTTTCATATAACTGATGTTCTCTCTCACTGTTGACACTTCATGAAAAAGAAATGTGAACATATGATTAACTGTATGCAGCCTGCTAAGCAATCTTTAACCAAATTGACTGAGAAGTGTCAGTTTGTGCTTGATAGGCTTTCTAGATGATATTAAAAAAAACAGATAAACTTTATCTCTAGGAAACTGGGCTTCAGAGGTATTTTAGATAACATACTGACTAAACTCTCCATTTCCTCTGTTTAGGAAGATAAATGTGTTCCTGATACTTGTCAAATACCATTGCACAAAAGTGAAATTTTCTCTTGTGGAATGGTTGCCTACAGTGCTCTGAACAGTATTTTTTTTTTTTCTTAAGCAGTTAATAGAAGATTCAGATAGACAACTAGAATGCTGTCATTAATGTTTCAGCATAATTACAGATAGATGTTTCATAGAAAATCCCCTCCTAGCCTTAACTTTCCTTCTGATCTCTGGATAAAATCCACTTATAGCCTGAGAGTTTAAAAACTATTATTTCTCTTCAACTTCAAGCCTGATTTATTTAGAAGAACCAGTTCTCCTGGAACTGTTTCTTAACATAGAGTGTTTTAAAAGCCTATTTCACTGGATAGGATAAAATAATCTCTACCCTTTTTCAAGTGTGTAAAATAACCCTAAAATTAAAACCCATTAAGACCTTGTATCTTCAGTTTCCTGCTGCTATGTGCCATCATAACTGGCTTAGTCTATCTCGTCCTTTGAAGCTGTGCCCTAATTCTCTTTCAAGACATCAGAATCAACCCTCAGACTAGGTTGCAGCCACTTGTGCAAGTCACCTGCTTGTAACCTGCCCATGTGAATTTTAAGTAGTCTCCTCCCTATCATCACACCTTTTTGGGTTCTAATCACAATCTTTAGTACTAACATATGTTCTGTTAGCACCCCTAGAATCTATGAATAGAACTCTTAGCCTTCATATGCAAAATTTTAATAAATATTATATCTTTCTCTCATATCTTTTCTTTAAATGGAATTTTGCTAATTCTCATTAAATTAAAAAAAAAATCATTAACAGCATTAAAAATAAATCATTGTTATGTTTCTGAGGCACATCTTATACTTTTCTCTTTCAGATAACTTATGTTTGTCTCTATATTTTTCTAATAAGAAGACCAATTATTTTTGTTGGCAAGTATAGAGAAATACATAAAAATATGAACATGATTGTCTATACTTATTTCTGATTTTATCCTAGCCTTTATTCTTGTTGATTTAATTATGGAAAGCTTCAAGTTAAAAAACTCAACCTTAGACATTTCTTAAAATCGTCTAGGTTTCAACATCCAATCAAAATTCAGTGCAGAACCAATCTCTTTAATTAAAAGTGGATCCACATTTAATTTCAGGTAAAAGTTGTGATTTAATTCTACAATAATCACTCTCTTTATTTTTCATAATTCATTGTAACAACGGAGGCTTAAGTGTAACAATGTTGTCTTTGCCAAAATTTTGTATGACATATATTTCCTTTTCACTTATATTATCAGCTATCCTACAATTAAAGCTCATTTTAGATATATTCATCTGAATTAATTTAGCATAGGTTCCTACAAAATGATAGTAAGGAGAACAAATAAATCTACTGCAAAGCTTAAATTTTTTATTTCCATAATTTGAATTAGTCTCATGCTTAGAATAATTGTATTAATATAATTCAGTGTCGTAGTTCAGCCCCGATCGGACCAGACTACGCAGTCTCTCTCTCACTCCCCCCACACTCCGAGAAAAACAGGGAGAGAAAATATAAGGAAAAACGGCTCGAGGTTTGAGATAAGGACAGGGAGAAATCCTTAAAGTTACCGTCACGGGCAAAACAGACTCGACTTGGGGAAAACTATTCATTTATTACTACAAACAGCAGGGTAATGAGACAGGGAACAAGATAACCTCCATCCACCCCTCCCTCTTCCCAAGCTTAACATTATCTCTACTACCTTCCCCCCCCCGAGCGGCACAGGGGGGAAGAGGGAATGGGGGTTGCAGTCAGTTCATCATATGTTGTTTTACGCCGCTGCTTCATGGTCGGGGGAAGAACTCCTCACATTCCTCCCCTGCTCCATTGTGGGGTCCCTCCCACGGGCCACAGTCCTTCGTGGAACTGCTCCGGCGTGGGTCATCTCTTCCACGGGTGCAGTCTCTCCAGAACAGCTGTCCCAGCGGGCCCTCCACGGGCCACAGCTGCCTTCAGGCATCCACCTCCCCCGGTACGGGGTCCTTCACGGGCTCCAAGTGGATCTCTGCTCCTCCGTGGGCCTCCATGGGCTGCAGGGGGACAACCTGCTCCACCATGGTCGTCACCACAGGCTGCAGGGGAATCTTGGCCAGGAGCCGCATTACTCCTCCCCCTCCTTCTGAACTGACCTTGGCGTCTGCAGCCGTTCCTCACAACAGGCTGGCAGATGTCTCTCAGGATCCTTTTTACATCTCATTCACTTCTCATCTCCTCTCCACTTCTTGCAGCCGGGCCGGACCGAGTTGGGCCCAGTCGGCCGCCTGGCGAGAGGCCAGAGGGTGAGGCCTGCAAGGCCCATAGGCCTGCACCTCCCCCTCTGCGCCTCTGCCCCTGCTCAGCTTCTTCACATCTTCTCTCCTCTCTCTTTTTTTCTGTTTTCCCATTCTTAAATACGTTATCGCAGAGGCGTTATCACGAGACATTCTGCTACCAATCGGCTTGGCCTTGGCCAGCAGTGGGTCCGCCCTAGGCCTGGCCAAGTCCCCTGAACAAAGGGGAGCGACTTCTAGCAGTTTCCTACAGAAGCTACCACCTTAGGCCCCCCCTTACTAACAAAACCACGACATTCAGAAATTGCATTTAGCAACTTTTTGACTGAAAATCCTTTCAGACTGTCATCTTAGAGCAGAAAAAAATTATCTTCTCAAAGTATTAAGAACGTCACAGAAGATTGAGTAGAGCTGGATTTGCATTGATACATTGCTTTCTTGGTTTTTTTTTTATAGAAAATGACAGATTTTTATGCAATTTAGGGAAAAGTAAGATATCTGATGACATATTAGTGGTTGTATCTTGTTTGTTTTTCAAAACAGTCCAAAAATATTGCACACATGTTAAAATACATAAAAACCCAGTGCTGTCTAAAATCTTAGGAAAGGACCAAAGTGTAACTCAGGCAAGTGTAAGTTGAACGTAGGAAACAAAACTTTTTTTACATTGTGGACAAGCGAACAACCTATTCTGCAGCAAATCAATGCATATTGTTTTTTTTAAAGGTCTGAGCATGGCATAACCCATACAGTCAGTGCCATTGTACCCTGAATCCTGAATTGGTTATGCTTTCATTCTCATTTGTATGAAGATCCTACTGTGCTGCTTGATACAAACTTAATTTTCCTGTTCAAGCACCCAATAGTAAATAGTCATCTTATTCCTTCCTCAGAGAGACTGAATTGACTATAGGAGAATTACAGTAGGTTTAGATTTTA
Source organism: Chlamydotis macqueenii (assembly GCF_036417535.1). NCBI lineage: Eukaryota > Metazoa > Chordata > Aves > Otidiformes > Otididae > Chlamydotis > Chlamydotis macqueenii. Next base: position 30,327,822 of record NC_141558.1, read on the forward strand.
AGCTGGAAAATACTTATCTTTTTGCCAGGAAGAGATAGAATTATAACTATAATAAACTTTCTCGCATCTTCTTTTTTTTCCTCAGTGTGGAATTTCTCTAGATGTATATAGAAGACTCAATTTACCTGAATAGCACGAGAATGAAGAGCTGTACTTGGATCAAACATATTTTACGTACAGGTCATGTGTGTTGGTTTCATTTAGTGAGGGTGGGCTTCGGTGGCAGCTTCTGCAAGAAGTTGCTAGAAGTTTCCCTTTTGTCCAATGGACGCAGCTAGGCCTAGGGAGGACCCACTGCTGGTCAGAGCCAAGCCAACTGGTAGCAGAATGTTCCCTGATAACACGTCTGTGATAATGAATTTAAGAAGGGGAAAAACAGGGGGAAAAAAAAAAAAGATGTGAAGAAGCTGAAGCAGGGGCAGAGAGGGGAAGGCGTGAGCCTTGCAGCCCTCATCCCTGGCGTCTGCTGGACAGATGCCTGGGCCCAATTCAGCCCAGCCTACTTGCAAGAAGTGGAGAGGAGATGTGAAGAGAACCTGAGAGGCGTCTGCCTGCCGATTGTGAAGAATTTTTTGTGAGAGGAACCGCTGCAGACTCCAAGGTCAGTGAAGAAGGAGAGGGAGGAGTAATGTTGCTCCTGGCAGAGATTCCCCTGCAGCCCATGATAAAGACCATGGTGAAACAGGCTGTCTCCCTGCAGCCCATGGAGGCCCACAGAGGAGCAGAGATCCACCTGCAGCCCGTGGAGGACCCCACATTGGAGCAGGCGGATGCCCAAAGGAGGCTGTGGCCTGTGGAGGGCCTGTGCTGCAGCAGCAATTACGGAGGGACTGCACCTCATAGAAAAATGACCAACGCTGGAGCAGTTCATGAGGGACTGTAGCCCATGGGAGGGGTCCCACAATGGAGCAGGGGAGAAATATGAGGAGTTCTTCCCCTGAGGAGGAAGGAGTGGCGTAAAGTGAGAAGTGATGAACTGACCATAACCCCCATTCCCTCTTCCCCTCTGTGCCGCTCGGAGTGGGGAAGGAGGTAGGGATAACTGAACATAAACTTAAGCCCAGGAAGAGGGAGGAGTGGAGGGATGTTACTTTGTTCTCTTTCTTATTATCCTGCTATGGTTTCAGTAATAAACAAATAGTTTTTCCCAAGTCAAGTCTGTTTTGCCGGTAACAGTAACTTTAAGGATCTCTCCCTGTCCTTATCTCAAACATTGAGCCTTTTTTCTTATATTATCTCTCCCTGTTGCCTTGGAGGGTGGGGGGAGTGAGAGAGAGACTGTGTAGCTTGATCCCAAGCGGGGCTAAACTATGACATCGTGCTAGTGACATACATGCGTAGAGGCTACATATAATTTCATAGCATTAATAAACCTTGTACTATGTAAAGCATTTACATAAATCCTCATAAAATGATGTTCCTTTGCCCAAAAATGACTCATCTGCTTGTAGGAATGATGTTCTAAATTCTAACAAAAAATACAGTAGTTTTTGTTGTTGTTGTGTTGTTTTTTTTTTAAAAAAAATTACTTTCCATTTGAATTACTTTCCATTTGAACTATCATTAAGCACCTCTGGCATCACTGACAGGCATCTTATCTATCAGTCTCAACAAATGAAATACACTGTCTCTGTCTGCCAAGGTACATTTACAAAGGGTCAGTATAGAGACAGATATCAATTCCTTAGATGTCCCTGCTAGGATTGTCTTAATAAAAAACCTACAACCTGTTGATATCCTCTACTCAATAGTAATATTTTAAAATAATTTTATGGTATGCCTCATCAAGCTGCTGCTTCATTTCTTACTGCATATTTTTGACAGAACTATTTGAAAAATCAATGCCTCAGAGCTGTGTTTGGATTTACTGCTGAATCCAATTACAGTGTATGATCATAAAAGGTATCAGAGTGAAATTTATTGATGGTGCTAGTTTAGTGAGCATGCAACTGTTAACTCTAAATATAAATATATTAGTGGCATGATTTCTTACTATAACAGAAGAGCAAAGAGAAACAAACTCTGTTATCTGGCACAACAAACCACTTACTTTCGGATAAAAACAAAGACCTAAAGAGCACTCTACTATACAAAGGTCTACTCTTGCCTGACAACATTCCCAGACAGAAGCACAAACCTTAAAAATGTTATAATTATTATTCTTATTATTTCTGTTATTAATTTTGTCTAAGTAAAAGACATCAAGCATATGCTATTATTTATACTGCTAAAAAATTACTATTTGATATTTATAGGTTGAAGAGCACTTGAAGCAATGTAATTTGCCTGTCCAAAATCCCAGACAAGACTGATATGTTTCTGCCTCAGACAGCTATCAACATAATTACTATTCCAAATTTAAAACTGTGTTACGAGAATCAGTTATTTCGTACATGAAGAAGTTGGACTACTGAATTTATTTTCACATACCTCTGAAATGCTATCAAATGAATAGAGTTTAATAAATTGTTTGATTACTAGATTGTTTCTTAGTTCTACTCAAACATATGTTCATTTCAAGCTTACAGTTTTTACATTTAATTTTCACTTATTTTGTTAGTTTATTTTTTTTTTACTTTTTTGGCTTTGCTATTCTTGTCCTCAACTGATATATTTATTTCTTTGGGTCCCTATTGAGATTCCTTGTGCTTTTAGATTCTTTAGATGGAAACGGAAAACAAATTTATGCTTCAAAGTCCTTTTAAACTGCATGAAAAATCTAAAGTAATATAAATATCTAACCTGATAAATGGAAGAATAGAACATTTAAAACAGCTAATAGTAACTCAAGCTATGGGTACATAATTGTAAAGATGGACATGAAATTAGATGGAATTGTCTCTAGCCTTGAATGTAAAATTATCTTCCTTAAGAGTAATTTTTGATGACAAAACTCTTGTATTTCTCAGAGTATTATGGTAGAGCAACAATGTCATCCAGTATTTAGGGTTATAATTCCACTGCTTAATAGCTCAGTACATACATCAGAATATTTTACCAGTTTAAATCTTCCAATTTAAAGGTCTAAATTTCCATTAAACAATAGTTTTTCAAGGTTAACACATCTTACAGTATCTGTAGATTAATTTATACTAGCAATGTTTACCTATTTGTTAGTTAACATGGATTAGCTGGATTCAAACATAGATTGTCTACTCTACTTATGCCTACTAAAATACAAAACTAAACCTTCACTTTTGTGCAAGCATTTTAACTTGCTACATGTTGTCTCTTGTAGGGGATGGTATTGATTAAGGGAAAGAAGCCAGATGCTGTAAGTCAGGAACACAGCACTTCTAAATTAAAATAATATGTAACTGCTGATGGTACATAGTTACTTCTTTAGCAAAATCAACATTTAGAGAATTTGAGCAAGTTATTTAAATATCAATAACTTAAAGAACTTCTAAATGCCTTAAACACAAATAATTGAACTCTTCAAGTGTATTTTCTACTTTGTGTAAGACTCAATATCTTCATTTGTAACAAATGAACAAGAATTTGCATTCGGTCCTCTGTTGAGATTTAGCAACTTAAAACAATGCCCACCAAGCAGTATTAATTCATTAAAATTGCACTATAAAACAATTGCACAAGCCAAACAGTTTGTCATTACTTCCTTTGCAGTGTCACATAACAATAACCAGTCAGTGCACATATCACAGACCAAAAACATTTATCCTCTCTTTATTTCCACCAAAAGTAATCAGAAGTCTCAGTGTTGATGTCAGCAAATATTAATACTTAGTGGGACTTAGTGGTGGATCAGACCTTACAATTGATCTAAATTCCGTTAAGAAGTGCCAACGTGAAAGAGATACAAAGTTGTACAAGTGTGCCAGTTCAAACTATGAATAATGGACACTGAAAACACTCACCACCTCTGTAAAAGACTAGTTTTATTTTCACATCAATGAAAACAGAAGAAGATACTTGAATTTTTTAAGGTCTAAGATCAATGACCTTTCTCTCTTTCTTTTTTCTTTCTAAAGTTCATCTTATTACAGATAGTCCTAGTGATTAAAACAAATAATATCTGTATAGTTGCATACAGTGATAAATACTATTAAAGTATTCCAATGGGGAAGGAAAGATAGAAAGAGTAGCAGAAGTTTCCAAGGACAACATTTTAAAAGTAACCTTCATTTAAAGGAGAATTGGGATACCACACAGGAAGGGCTGGATGACAATAAAAAAAGCTGTGGTACTAAATTAAGTATTATAAAGTGTAGGAACATGCATTTCGGGAATAATAATTAAAATTAAATTAACAACTTGGAGTGTCATGTTCTTACACAAGTGGTTCTTGGACAATTTCAGTACTCAGTACTTAGTACAATAAATAAGATGAGTCTTTAGGGCATAGTATTTAACCTAACAAATGTTTAAGAAAGAGTTTAACGAGGTAGCAGCTGGATCTACAGGTCTTGTCACTTCAAAGGTCAGCATATCTCTGCAAATTCACCAAACTAGTCTACTGGAAATTTTAGGAAGATGTCATATTTCTATAGTAATGAACACTAGCAGTTGGTAACAACTGAGAAAGACTCCAGAGTAGCAACCAATTAGTAAGTTATTATAACAGTAAGGCACAATTGTAACACATTTGTGGGAAAAGAAAATGTGGGCCAATGATATTACTACACAGAAAATCATAAAGCCATGTCACAAAGCTCAGTGAGACCTCACCTTCCAGAAAGATTGCAATTCTGCATCTGCAGAGCTTAAGCTGAAAGACATAACAATGCTAGATTATTTTCATTTCAATTAAATGCTTTCCTCACAATGTTTACAAACTGAACTTTTAATAGGAAAATTTCTCACTCTCGCATAATTTATGATTGATGGACAGCTAGGAACAAATTTAATAATATATTTTCTATTCCATTCTATTTATATCAAATTTGCCTAGTGTTATCTAATTAAATTTTATGTATCAAATAGATAGAAAATAGGGTGGGTTTTTTTTTCTGTATGCTTCATATTGTATAAATATGTACCACATATAGTATACTAGACTATAATATATATCCAATATAGCATACTATAAGGCATGAAGCAAATCTATTCTAAAGCTGCAGAGGTAAGAATGTCTCATCCTGTGATGTAAATTAGAACTAAACTTCACGGAACTGGGAAACATGGCAGTGTGGCACACAAGCAGCCTCTGCACAAGTCACTTCAGAAACAGTAATAATGTGCCTGTAGTGATCTTTACATCTATTCTGAAGTGGAGAAAAATGTTTATTAGCCAAACTGTACGTGATAGTACAGGGAAAAGGCAAAGAGATGACTCATATTTTGCCCAATATCAGTGTAAGAACAGTGTCAGAATCTTAGTCATCTAATTCAGATACTTCTTATTAAAATATATGTGTGTGCAAAAAATATTTGCCCTCTTCACTTACTGCACAAATCCTCAATTTTGTGTGCAGCTATGGAAGATCCCTTTGAAAATACATTCTTAAACATATATATTACTACATAGCTGTTCTAGTTTGTAAAATTTCTGTTCTTGAAAAGGAACATCAAAAAATCGCTAAATAATTGTGGTAAAATTTTGTGCCACACTGCCTATTAAAGTGTGACTCAGTCTTAAAAACTTTTAACTCTGTGTTCATCTGGGCATTAACAATAGTTAAGTAGGCTCTGTATTTTGTAATATAAGGATAGACACTATCAAATAAATATTTATGTTAATTAGTATATTATGTTAATTAGCACACATTCATCACAGCCTCTTTACCACTTTGCATGATGTAAAGGTTGAAACACAAAGCATTTGCTACATTCTGTACGCTTGGTAAGGTATAGGAGATGTAAGGGAGGGCACAGAAACAGGAATCTCTCATATCAGAATAGATACACACTTCGGGTTACACCTATTTTTAGCACGTACAGATAGGATGCAAAGCTAAAGATTCCTTGCCATATGAGAAACTTGTGCTGTATATATTTGTGGCTTTAGCACTGAGTTAGAGCCAAAGCACATCATTGGATGTTGACTGAAATTTTTCACACTATGCCAGTCAATGAGTAGCAATTGAAGTATCCAAAAAACTGTGACTGTGGCTGATTTCAACAGTGACTAAATGACAATTCTGATAAATTCAGAGGTGCCTTAGTAATGTTCAATACATATGATGATCTGAGCTTTAGGGCCAATCTTACTGAACTAACAATGAACAAGACAGATATCCCCCAGCAGACTGTACGTTAGTATAGTTCAGAACATCATGATAATGAAGTCTCAGGGAGGACATATTGAGCTTGAAACATAGATAAATCTGTTAGTACTACTTCAATAAATACATTTCCTAGTCACCTTTCCTGCAGCAGATCCAGACTGTACAGGTCAATCATAAACTCCATGGAGCAGAAATATGCAGACAACACACGATTTTGGCTCAAACCTTGCCACAATCCCACCTGTTTTCTGAAACATGATAAGAGGTCATATCTGAGATTCTATTAATATTTGCTTTCTTCAGTGGCTTATTAAATACTACATCTGGCGGTGATTGTTTGCAAATCAAACACCACAGGAGTGTTTTAATGAACAGCTTTAATTCAGTAAAAGTAATTAATGGGAAAATCTCAATATTTTCTGAAAGATTTTTTCTTTATTCTGATAACTCTATACATTGAACCACTGTAATTTAGTTTGAATCATTCACAAGAACTGATGCATTATAAAATGAAAGAGTGAGAAGATATTCTGAAAACAATGCCTAATGAAGAGTACTCCAATGATCCAAAAAAGGACATAAATGGTTAACTGTTTATGATATAATTCCTAGTTCTAGAAAACTGGTTTACTTTTATTGAACCCCAAAACACATTGTGCATAATAATGTATTTTATTAAGTATTTATTTATTTATGTGTTTCTTATTTATAAAGAAACAACAAGCTTGATTGTTTCTTTAAAAGTGAAAGCTGTACATTTAGAGGAGTCCCTGCTTGTGAAAAATCTATTAAAGTCTCACATGACTACATATTCAAACAGACCTGATTAGTAATACCTTAAAATAAATAAAGTCGCAGTTATATAAAATATGCCAATAAAATAATACTTAATTTATCTAGTAATCTTACTCCTACTCTCTGCTGTATAGATCCCAGATGTCCTTTGTTGCTTTTCCAATTTGCTCCTCGTTCTTTTGAAATGCATATTATTAGGAACTCTAGGTATATATAAATAAATAAAAAGTTTTATGCTGTAAAAATTATGATACAGCAAAAAACTTCCTCAGTATCTAAATAATCTGTTTCAATTCTTTTAGATACTACTATCTTTGTATGGGTTTTTTGAACTTCATAGAGAATCTTTAGAAAGGGAATACAATAAATAGTTCGACTATGTGTAGCTAGGTCAAAGACCAAAGCTCTGAGCTAACAAAGTGTCATGGTCAGTTTGTAACTGCAGGTCTGTTTATGTCTCAGTTGATCTGTGTTTAAACAGTGGAATTACAAGCAAGCATCAAACTATCACTATTATTGTCAGTACTGTAGAAGGAGCTGCCAAATATTTCAGTACACTGTTGCACAGTAATTGGTATTCGACTGTCGTTCTTCACCTAATACTGCTGAAAAAACTGTTGACGTAGTTCAAATAATGAGCTTTGATGATGTAGGCAGCCCATATGGGAAGGGGAGGGGAAAGAGTAGTATGGAATGAAACTGAAAAGAAAGGCAGCTGGTGCAAGTTACAAAATTTTTAACCAACCTTTATTTGTAAATTCTTAATTCTCAATGCTGTTCTCAAAGCTGTAAGGAGGTATATTATCTAATTTTCAGAAGTGTCCAAACATTTAATTTAAAGCTCCACAGATGCTTTGTTTTTACATCATTTGAGTAATCTTTCAACAGTTTTTTTTTAAGTGACAGATGAATATTGGAAAGAATGATCTAGCAGCTGTCCAAAAGGAAGCGGGAAGCAGAGGCATGGGAAGTACTCCTTATGAATGGGAAGCAGAAGCAAAAAAAGTTGCTGCAAAATCAGCTTAGGTTAGCATATTCTGGTTGTAAAGCAAACTGAAGAGCTTTGTACAAGTTTGCCCAATCTGGCATCGTTCCTCACTCTGAAGGAAAAGAAAGTTTTGAAATCTATCATGATTGTGACTCAAGTCCTAGATTCTGAGCTGGCCATACATAACTCCACTAGGATGAGAATAACTATAGGGACTGTTTCCTTGAATATGTTTATGCTTTACTTTCCTATTTCCCTGCTTAAATAGAATCACAGAATCATAGAATGGTTAAGGTTGGAAGGGACCTTTAAAGGTCATCTAGTCCAATCCCCCTGCAAGGAGCAGGGACATCTTCAACTAGATCAGGTTGCTCAGAGCCTCATCCAACCTGGCCTTGAACGTTTCCAGGGATGGGGCATCCACCACCTCTCTGGGCAACCAGGTCCAGTGTTCTACAACCCTCAGTGTAAAAATTTTTTCCTAATATCTAATCTAAATCTACTTTTCTTTATTTTGAAACCGTTACCCTTAGTCCTGTCACAATAGGCATGAATGAAAAAAGCCTGGTAAGAAAGTATACATAGTGCAAGCTAACTATGAAACAGGTAGAAATTACTGGAAAGCAATAACAAGCTATGTGGTTAAACCTTGTATGAAGTAAAATATGTTTTCTATTTAAATGTCTTTTTTTTTTCTTTACAACTATGGCAAGCAGATCAAAAGACAACAGTCCTGTGATAAAAGTCCATATTTATTAATATGAATTATACTAAGTCAAACAGTTGTGAAGTAGTTTAGATGTCTTGCATATTTTTCCCTTCATATGTTCAGTGTTGCAGAGCTTGTGTATTAAAATACACTGATGGATAGAAAAGTGTCTGGACTACAAAAAAATAAAGGATATATTTGGACAGACCTTCATGGATGCGAAAATGTATGCCTAAACAAAACCCAGCTAATTCAAGAAGATTTTGACAGTTTGTGTTATTTTTTAAATTTTATATTATTATTTTATCTGTTTCTTAATGTATCCTACCTGCATAGATGTCTACTGAGAATACCACACAGCAACAAATACCCTCTGTGTTAAATCACTACTATCTAATTAGACTTGCAAGCAGAATGAAGAACATAAGTTATATACATTTTTTTTATTAGTCCAAATTTGTGTATCTGCTAACTCGAATCTTTTTCACCACACTGAACATGGTCAAAATGGAAACTACAGAAAAGTTGATTATTAGGAAGGGGAGCAGAGATGAACATGAGCATCACCAGAGCCTGTTCATCTCTGTTTTATTTCTTTCTTCTGTTTGCTTTAGATTTTTATTGAAATCTTAGCTGGTTCTCCATAGCATTGTTCTCACTGATAGAGAATTTTGGTGAAAAGAGAAACCCTAACTCAGGACAGATTAATAAAGTATATTATTAATATACTTTATATATTATAATATTATATTACTATTATAGTATTATATTAATAAAGTACACCTTTCCTAGTGCAGCAGTCTAATTAACACTATTCTAATATAATCCTAAACTTGCAATGAATCCTTTACTCTCAGAGAGTCGTGTAAAATCATATTCCCTACAAGATCAAGGCCATAGATTTTAATTCATTAAAACTATACCAGTAAACTTGGAATATAGGATATCTGCTTTATTTTTTTTAATATTTTTTGTAACAGTAGAAAAATATTTTTTAGAGAGAGATTCTTTTTAAGTTAATATAATCAAACAGATTGTCTATTGATGTATTCTTGCAACCTTGCTTTTCTGAGTTATTTTGTTTGGACAACTATTAATGTGAACCAAAAGGCTTTACTAGTAGGACAAATTCCCTGAAGAAATATTCATGAACCTGCATGTACACACGCATGAAACTGAGTATGTTCCAGTGAAGGTTGCTAACACATTCCTCCTAAAATAAGTTCAAAGAATTAACATAATGAATGTGTAAATTAAAGCAGAAATATGTTACATTTTCACTACCATCCAAGCTGAAAGCAGCTTGACTGATTTGCTTTGAACTTTCAAAATATTCATCTTTTAAAGTTTCAAACTAGGCAAAAGAATTTGCAGGCCCAACAGAATACATCATGTTTGTTCTTTTAACAATGACAGAGGTGCTGAAAAGTAGGCCAACAAGTGGAAAAGGGATTGCATTCTTAACTTGTTCCATTTTTTCAAGTTCTGCAGGCTCATTTCATAGTCTGTAGAAACATGTAATATTTAAGTTCTTGCTTAGGTTTGCTTAGCATTAACATGAAGTGAAATTGGAACATTCCTCTTGAATTGCAATCTATTTTATCCCCCTTCAAATACTCTGCAGAGTTTATGTTCAGAAATGGAATTTTATATTTCATTTCCTTGTACAAGTTTTACTCTGCTACTGAGGAAAAAGTATCAACAGGGAATGATATCATTAATGAATGTTCTCCTTGTTCTGGATATTACAGAGGGCTTCCCAAAATGTGGATTTTCCTTTGTATGTATACTTCTTTTCTCTCAAGATAAAGGAGCTATAAAAGAACATTCACACAGTCTATGTTAATGCTAGCTCTGGAGAGTCAAGGGAGGCAATCTGGTTTAGTCCAATACGTATTACTTGCTGATTCTAAAGGAAAATGTTGTCCCTTCTAAAAAAATCTCATAGCTTCCATGGAGGCATCTTGTCTTCATATTTTGCTTTAGTTGTGGCATAACTTATTTCCATTGAACTCATCTATTCAGTGTTAACATTGTGAAAGTTTTTTAAAAAAAAGGAAAAGAGAAAGAAAAAGAGAAAGAGAAAAGTAAAAAGAAAAAGTGAAAGTAAAAAAAGGAAAAGGAAAAGAAAAAGGAAAAAGAAAAAGAAAAAGAAAAAGAAAAAGAAAAAGAAAAAGAAAAAGAAAAAGAAAAAGAAAAAGAAAAAGAAAAAGAAAAAGAAAAAGAAAAAGAAAAAAAAACATTTTGTAACTATTTGATGTTTACTCAAAGGGAAAGTAGATAATGTATATCACAATGCAGTTTACAGAGAAGAGAGCAGAAGTAAATTAAAGCCAGAGTACAAACTCCATATGCCACAGATTGTTGAACACCTGTTTTTCTCCAACATTCTGGAATGTAATGGCAGCACAATGTTAAAGTTGTGTCAGGGGAGCTGGTGATATAATTTAATCTAAAGACAACAGACAGTTAAAATCATAAAATATATTTCATAAACATTTTGTTTGTAAGGCTAGAACTGGCACATCATCCTATTATGAAACAAAAGAGCAGAAATATTGAAGTTGCATAGGTCTTTGATGGCTGGTTGTTTATTATTGTTATTGTTCTTATTGTTGCTATTATTGTTGTTTTATGCATTTTCTTATTTTGATTTCAGGTAGTTTTTCCACTGGTGTCTTTATTGTGCTTTTGTACATAGCAATCAATGATCTTGCTTCCTTATCTAGCCCTACAGGAGAGCTATGTTCTCTCACTCCATCTGCCATCGGCCTCTCTCAGGTAATAAATGAGAGAGATGATGAGCACTCTGCTTGCCTCCCTCAGGTGCTGTGACTCACCCTCCTAGAAGTGCTTTTTGCTTGAGGGATCCTGGCTGCTAGTGCTTTCCTCCTTCTTTCTCTCTCCTGCATCAATGAATAGCCAAAAGCAGACCAGAGGACCATAACTGCCAGCCATCTGCTTTCTCTGCAGACTAAAAAAGCACAAAAAATTTAGAAATAACTCACTCTGATTTTGTCTTGATTTATTAAAATTACTCTACTCTGATTATGCACAAAGAAAGGGCAGTAAAGGAGAAACAGAAAACAAGATATAGTTATTATTTATTACTGCAATTTTCCAACCATAAAGGAATCAGAAAAGAAAATGAAAAATAAAGTAATCTAAGCAAATTCATGATGAGTTGTGCAAATGGATACACTCTGTCAGCTATTCTGATCACTGCCGTATTATTATCAATTTACACATACATATGCACGCATCTTTGGTAGAAAAGGTACATACAAAAGGTATTAGCAGAGGATTCTGTTTTATTGTCATGGATACTTCACATTCAGAAAGTTTTACAAAATAATGAACAATACAGAGACACATTAGAAGGTGAATATTTTGCTCACAAGGTGCCAATGGAATGCACATTGTTGGCTAACCTTCATAAGGGGCAATGCATACCTTTTGGCTGACACCTCAGCCTCAGCTGAACCACTCTTTTAGCTATATTTGTAAATAAAACTGACCAAAGAACTTTCTCTGCTTTTCATAGCTATGTCAAAATGTTAAAAATAATCTGTCTACAAAAAAAAAATTAAAACAAAATGGACCAAACAAGATGGAATTTCTAGAGTAAGTTTAGTAGTATGGCAGCATTTTGATTCAGATGTATATATATAGGGAATTTAAAGGTAAATTTCAAGTATATTTTCTAATAAAAAAATCAGTAATTGCACATACGTTTTCTAATTTAAAAATTTTTCTCAAAGGAAGAAAGCTGAATTAACATGTGGACGTGACTGTTGCAAAACAGAATGAGAACTAACTTCACCTTCATTGTTACACTATATACACTTTGCTTTAGTGCACAGAGAAAGAAAAACAAACCCTTACAAAGAAGACTGTAGGAATTTTTTGTTTGTTTTCCAAAAGCAAAAAGCATCCACAAAGGATCATTTCTAGTGCTCAGTTTGTATGCAGCCACCCTTTTCCACAAGGCAAAGAAAGTGTAACAGTATGAGTCATGCATTGCCAAGTGAAAAGTCTCAGTAACTACATCCTGAAAACCCATCCACTCATCTACGTGTTTTGGTATCAACAAATTGCTAGGAATGGGAAAGCTCATCTGAATCATAAAATCATAGAAAGGTTTAGGTTGAAAGGGACTATTGAAGATCATCTAGTTTCAACCCCCCTGCCATGGACAGGGACATCTTCCACTCAGATCAGTTTCATCAAGGACCCACCCAACCTGACCTTGTAACACTTCCAGTGATAGGATAGCCACAACATCGCTGGGCAATCTGTTCCAGTGTCTCACCTTCTCATCATAAAAAAAAAAAAAAAGATTTCTATTTGTTTCTAAATCTACCTTCTTTCAGTTTAAAGCTGTTGCCCCTTGTCTTATCATGACAGCTTTGGTAAAAATATCTCTATCTTTCTTATAAGCCACCTTTAAGTGTTGATATGTTACCATAAAGACTCCAATCAGTGCCCTAAAAATGAAACGTAACCCCAGGTGCTTGACCTTGCTTACTACCATGCAAGGTAACTTACTCCAACATTTTTGAATGAATAACAACCTAATCCACCATCTTGATATGACTTTTTCCTTAAAAACTGCAATTTTTTTGTTTGTTTGTTTAAAATCTTGAATTTATGTTAAAAAAAATAGGTAAGTAAAAAATTCTCCACTAATCCCCTAAGCATGTGCTAGCTACATAGTTTCAAGAAAAGGGTCTTCACAAGTATGGCCATCTCATTTCAAATATCAAAGTAGCCAATAATTCCACAAAAAAAAAATTATAAATAAGAGAGAAAAAAAAAAGTGATCATTGAAGACAAAAAAAAAAGAATCTTTGATTCTGATTCCAGTATTTTCACACACATCTTTACACTTCTAAAATATAAATTTAATGGAAGTTTTCAGATTTTACAAATGGGCAATTTTGTATGCTTTAACTTCAAGTCAAATATTTTGCAAAGCTTTTTTCACCTCTTTAATGTTAAATCAGGGATGGGAGACATAGCTAAATTTATAAGGTAAAGACTTGTTGAGCCAAGCATCTTTCTTGTCCAAAAATTTTAAATGTTATTATAAAATAAATCTTTTGTTTAAATAATTTCAGCAAAAATAAATACTTCTAGTCATACTGACTCAAGCACTTCCCTGAGCAGCCTATTCCCACACCTGATAACCCTTTCAGTTAATAAATTTTTCCTAATATCCAATCTAAACCTCCCCTGGTACAACTTGAGGCTGTTTCCTTTTGTCCTATCACTTTTTACTTGGGAAAAGAGATCAACACCCACCTCGCTACAACCTCCTTGCAGGTAGATATAAAGAGTTAATAAGTCTCCCCTGAACCTCCTTTTCTGCAGACTAAACAACTCCAGTTCCCGCAGTCACTCTTCATAAGACTTGTGCTCTAGAACCTTCACCAGCTTTGTTGCTCTTCTTTGGACACACTCCACCATCTCAATGTCTTTCTTGTAGTGAGGGCCTCAAAACTGAGTACAGTATTCAAAGTGCAGTCTCATCAGTGCCAAGTACAGGGGCACAATCACTGCCTTACTCCCACTGGCCACACTACTCCTGATACAAGCCAGGATGCTGTTGGCCCTCTTGGCTACCTGGGCACACTGCCGGTTCATATTCAGCCAGATATCAAACAACACTCCCAGGTTCTTTTCTGCCAGGTGGCTTTCCAGCCGCTCTTCCCCAAGTCTATAGTGTTGCATGGAGTTGTTGTGACTCAAGTGCAGGACTTGACACTTAGCCATGTTGAATCTCATATGACTGGCCTCTGACCATCAACTCAGCCTGTCCAGATCCCTCTGTAGAGCCTTTCTATGCTCAAGTAGATCAACATTCCTGCCCAATTTGGTGTTGTCTGCAAACTTACTGAGGGTGCACTTGATCACTAAATGTTTGGAAAGAAAAAATATCACAGATTGCTGAAGATTTTTTCTGTATTTCTTTCTTTTACATATTTCTGTGGTTAAAAATTAGATCATTAAGTCTATCTGTTAACACTTTAATGGCATGCTTTTAAATATTAAACATTCTTTGGAATAATTTATTCTATTAATTTTTAAAAAGTATTTACAGAATGGTTCTGTTTTTTCCTTAAGAGAAACAACACTCAATCTTGAGGCTTGATATGGCTAAGACACATAAAAACAATGGGCCACTGAAGTTTATTACAGTGGTCAAGGAGAGAGGAATATGAACAACGACACTCAGTCTGAAGTTTCTATTTCCAACTCCATGAATTGTAATGATTTGAAAGTTATTATTGGGTCATATTTTGGACAAACTCTTCCAGATCCAAATTTAAAAGTGTCTTCATAAACGTTTTAGATTACCCAGAGAGCTAGGAAATTGAATTTCTGATACTGTGAAAAAGTAGTTTGAATGCATTGACAACAATATTACATTTTAAATTATGTATCTGTGCAAGCCTAGTACATCACTATAGCCACAAATGACCTCTCCTTAAAAGCTGAAACTTAAGTCAATCTGCAAATATAATACTTCATTTGCTATCCTATAATTTCAGATCTAACTCAGGATCATTTGTAGGAATACATTGTTATTTCATTGCCTCCTCAAAGGCTGAATGACTGTTATGAATCAGTTCATGCTACTCTTAAAAAATTACTAAAATTTCTATTTAGCAAATCTAACCATCGAAAGAGAACTGTAAGTCCTGAAGAACAGTAAAAATTTCAGCTTCCTGTGTGCTACTTACTAGCATTTTGTCCTCTAAATTTTTTATAGTAGTTAATTAACAGGTGAATGTCATCTAAAAATGAGATTATTTCAAAATGCAAGTTTCAATGACTGATGGATAGAAAATGGAGGATGCTTGTACTCTAAAACCTAAAGACACATAAGCAGCACATATTTGATTTTGTATGAGAGAACGACCTTGCTTAATGACCTTGTTTTCCCCTTCACCTATTGGGTTTTTTTTCTTTAATATGGAAGAGATGAATGTGAGATGATAGATATGATTTCATGGACACAAGAGTATAATCTTTATTCTTTCTTCTAGTCTTAATGTTTCGCCTTTTCTACTTTTTTTTTTTTTAAATCCTTTGTGTGCTCACCCATCTTCTCCTTTCTTCCTCTTCCTTGTGGGATCTTGGTAATGAAAAGTGTACAAGAAGGAATAGACGATAAGGTAAAACATCAGTCAAAGATCACTTTGGTATATATTTCAAATGGTCAATAAAGATATTTTTTTTAGACTCAGGATAATTTCCAAAATTTAAGGAAAACATAGTTGAATTCCATTTATCGTAAGACTTAAGTTGGTATCCTACATCTTTTAAAAAATATCTTTCATATCCTTTGGTGAAAGTTGAAGGCTTTTTTAAACTAGACATGGTCTAAAAAGGGGTCTTTTTTTTCTACATTGGGTAGGGGCTGTTATTAACTTTGAATTTAATTCAGTAATTTATTACATTGTTTATCTTTAGACTATGCAGATCATATACAAAAATGTTGGTCGTTTTGCTGATTCCAGTGCAGGACACTTTCAGACGTCTTTATTATATTACTTTAGGACATCTGAGTATCAATGACATGGTATCCATTAATATGGAAACAATGGGATTTCATAGATCAGCAAAGGCTTTTCCTGAAGTGTACAAGTCTATATACTCCATGAAATTTGCAGTTGTTATGTGATTATGTAAGAAAAATCTCATTGGAGATCTCATTCTCTGAAAAACTATTGTCTAAAAGTATACCTTCTGTGATAAGATCAGCATGAACTAATCTCAATATATCTTTCTTGATAAGGTTCTTCCTTCTGACTTCTTCAGGAAGAAATATCAACTTTTTAGCCGCAAGTTATTGATAATTATGACAAATCTATCTAGGAAACACTTAAACTACTGGATTTCCAGGTAGCAGAGCATTTTCTGCATAGCTTTACTTACATGTCATTTTTTTGTGTATGTCATAGATATGGCCACATGGCATTTCTGTGAAATTACATGGGATATAGTATACGGTAGTAAACAGAAAACAAATGTTTAAAACTCAATGGAATTATTGTAACTACTAGAAGGGCATATAAATTATTTCCTACATCAACAATTACTTGCAAAAAAAAAAAAAAAGAGATTTTCTGATTAGTTTCTATGAAGCTTTCTTTAAAAGAAAAATCATCCTTTCTAGTCAATATTCTTTAAACAAAATAAAGAACATATGTTCCTTTTTACATAATGAAGTGATTCTTTTGGGGAGTGCCAAGAGGTTTTTAATAATATCATGAATGGATCAGGGAGCTGATTCAATTGCCTTCTTATTAAATCAGGCTACTAATCTCACATTCCGAAAATTTTCGGAAGTTGTAAGAAATTCTTTGTATATTTTAGCAGAGCTACAAAATTGATATATTGCTATCCCTCTGTTTTTGCAACTAATCCACTCTATCGCATCAGTCCTTTCCAAAAAAAAAAAAAAAAAGATTAAGAATAGTTGTATAATAGTGAGGTTATACAGAATGCGGGAGAAATGGAAGGACTCAAAAAAACAGTAAATAGAAACTTGGCTCTGACCTTGTTCCTTCATTGACAGAGAAAAATCCTGTAGGAATCCTATAGGATCCCATAACAGTCCAGAAGGATTTCTCCCTTTGTTCACAGAGAGTGAGTCTATGAGCAGGATACATACTGTCTCTTGAAAATGTATTTTACATGGCCTGAAAGTCCGTGTCTGGCCAAATTTTCCTATTGATAGAGGCTCTTTTTTAATAATCCTTTTTTACTTGTTCCCAGTGGAACCAAAAAAGGATTAAAATATTTCTTTTGTATCAAACATAATAAACTGAACCTGTGAACTGAAGTAAAAGGAACCAAGTACTATATTTGTGAGGAATTGTTCACAGGTAATTCACTGGATATAAAATATTCTTATTTTTAGGACAGTATCTGTTAGGGTACTTGACTAAGACTAGCTTAAGAAATGTATTTATATTAATGTAAATGATAGAGAATGCTTAGCCTGAACCAGTGTGATATATGTTATATTTACTGGGCTAAGATTTTTCTACTAAAACAAATCTGAATCCTTGGCTTTAAGGAAAGTTTTGTTGCAAGTTCACCTATCTTAGTGTTCTATGGGGCTTTATAGAGCTACTTCAGGGAAAGTCATAGGGACCCCTTTTCCAAGTGTCTGGTTTCCTTGGAGTTAAGAAAACCGGCATAATAAGACACTAAGATTCCTTCTTCTCTCCAACATGTCTGTTCTTTGAGGAGCAATATCTTAAGCAATGCTTCACTTCCCCCAAACACTCTATGGCTATGTTATAGAATGTCTCAAATTATAACAGCTAAGAATTCATTTTTCAAGCCTGAGTGCAAAAAAAACCCACATTTTAGTATTTTTCTTATTTTATGGAAAGCAGAATCAAACTGAATGAGTAGTGGACATGTCATTTTGGCAGAAAAGAATCACCCTTTTATAGCCTAGGTTGATTGAGAATGTGAACACTGACAGAAGATGAGCTAGTAAAATGGGAATACAGTTTTGACAATGCATGCAACTTCTCAATTTTGTTTTAATTTTTCTATTAGAACAAAAGGCATTATGAAATACACTATTCATGTTAAATGGAATTTGTTGAGTAATTTAATGTTGAGCTTTTTACTATATTTTCATCCATATAAATTTATTCTTACATTTCAATTGTTTATTTACATAAGAGGGCCTGAATTTCATTGAAGCATAGCCAATACAGAAATTACTTTCTTTGTTTTTTATTCTGCTGAGTTTTTCCCTCTCACATTGAATGCTACTGTGTTTATGGACCTTTTTGACTTACATTCCTATATATAGATAGATTTTCAGTTACTGTAATTGTTCATGTTTTTCTAGCTTTGTTTTCTTTATCTTAATGTTTCACTGTGGCAAAATGCATTTGTTTTTTGTTTTTTGGTTTTTTTTCTGCATAGCTATGTCTTTCTAAATGTTTTCAGAAAGAATTGTTCAGCAATTTCAAATGAGCAGTAGAAGAATTTTTTGTGCAGATGTTTTTTGTGTGGAGGGGTACCTTTTCAAGCTGAATGTTAAAATGAAATTTTATATTAAAATAGCTTCTCTGTTAACTCTCATAATACAAGACATTTGTTAGTTTCTTGTAGATGGATTTTATTCTCCTTTTAAATTATATTGCTTTTATTTTTTCTCTATTTCAGATTCTCTAATGGTCGTCTTCTCATAGCCATTTCAGTTAGACTCACTTTTATTTGATTTGTACTACAGTATATAATTTTATTACTAGACTCCAAGAATTTGTGTAATGGATCATTCTCTAGTTACAATACCTGAACAGAAAATAGTTTCATGAAACATAAACGGGATTCATTTCCCACTTATATGAAACTGGATTCCCTTATACCTGAAGTAAAAACATGCTATGCATATTTTTCTTCATGAGTTAGTTACAGATCTACAAATCATATAGAATGTGGGTAAATGGCTTCTGCCTTCCTTAATTCAACTACTCTATAGGATGCATTACTATATGATTGCATCCAAATAAATACGTTAATGTACGGAGAAAGAGTCACACCACATCTGGAATGTCAGAGATATTTTTCACTGTAACAGTAGGAAGACTATTTGGACATGTGAAACCGTTGTATAGATCACTAGTGCATATCACTGCAGAAATTATGAATGATATTGAGTACTGTGAACACATTCATTACAATAGAGTTCCTACATTTCTTTGTATTTTTAATGACATCATCACCATACTTTTTTTAGGGCTATAAGTTTATCCACAGAACAGTTTGTGCCTGGTAACATAAACTAATTTACAAAAAGTCAGAGTGCTATTTCCTGAAAAAGCTCTTTGTGACATATATGACCTAAGGAGGCCCACTACTGTTTAAAAAAATCTTGTAATTTCATATACATATTTTCCTGTTATAATTTTCCCAGATTGTCCATTTTTCAGTATTACATAACATCAAAATTCACCTTTGAGGTGTCTCATCAAGCACAGAAAAAATAGTCAAAATGAAAAAAAAATTTTTTTTTTTAAATGTGACACGCTTAAACAACATAAAATGAGGAAGAGCACACTGAAAAATACTCTGAGAACCTGATTCTTCAACTTTATAGAATCGTGAGTGTCTCCACTTCAAAGCAGCAGAACAGGAAAAGATTGTGATTCCTACTCAGGCAGCTTGGTGACCAATCCGAGTGACAAAAGTATTTTCTATATTTCTAAAGACTAACGTGCTTCCAGATTACCTGCAATCCTGTTTCTCTTTCAAAATGTCTTACTCTGAGGTTGCCCAACTGCTGACCAGTAACTGTGTTAGGTCTCATTGAGGTTCTCAACAAGCAGTCTTAAAGATATGTTCCTCTATTTCAGTGTCAAAGAAGCCATTCATTTTAACAAACTAGTCATTTAACCACTTTACCATGTACTAGTACATTACACAGAAAGATTGTTAAACACAGCAGATAACATCATTGTTCTACGTTATTTGCTACCCTGAGGTGGGAGAACCATATGCTTTCTTTGGATGTACTCTTCTACTAAACATTCAATGAGAAACAAAGGATAAGAAACAAGAAAAAGGGTAAAGTTTAAAAGACTGACAACGGAAAAATCTCTATCCTAAGATAAATATATTTTCCACAAAGAACTACTAACATGTTTCAACAATTTTACAGTTGTCATCAATCTTACATGGAAGAGATGCTGATACAGTGATAGGTAGTGGTCAGGATTTAATATAGTATTTGACAAAATTAAATAAAGTAACTTCCAAGGAGATTTGGGAAGTACATTGCTATGCCTTAAAACTGGAGAATACTTAACATAAAGCAATGATAACCGTAAATACATCATTTTGGACATTTGTTATTATAAATATTATTAGTCTAGAGTAAGTAAAAGGAAAATGGTAAAAGCTTTTTCTGACTTAAAATTCTATGCTATTAAAAATAACTAGAATGAAAAGGAGAGACAAATTGACTTTTGAGTAAATAAGAAGGTGATGACCAAATAGGTCATGATATTCTACAAATATTTGAAGGTTGTTAAAAATGTATATAGTGTGGTACATAGTAGAATAACTCTGATAAAATAAAAATAAAACAATATTTGTAGAATATTGGAAATACTTGCCAATAGGGAGATACAGGTGCCTGTGGAGACCTTTAAAGACAGATTTTGCACAGATTAGAAGATATACAGTAGGAAACAACCTGACAAGCCAGGCTAGAAATCTTTTCCATCTCTCTTTTGTAATCCCCTCTAATTTGTGTTTGAATAAATAGGATAACATGTGAAACAGCCTTCTGAAGACAAAGTTTGAGATCACTGTACGCCAATGCTTGAAAATCCATGGGGAGATATTACAAGGTGCTGATATTATGTCTGATGCCATCCTAACGAATCTCTGTTAATTTAATCCTCATCTCCCTTTCCTGCTTTGCTGTGTGTATCCCAAAAGAATTCTGTAAGCTGGCAGCCAGTTATCTGTATAATTTACTTGGGACTTGAGAGATATCTGAGGGCTGAAGTAGTACAAATTCAAAAGGAACACTCATGCAAATCAGTAATTGTTTAATTCTCATCTGGGTAATGAAGCAATGGAACTAGAAAGACCAACACAGCAGGTGGATATGGAGTGGAAATCACCACTTAGAAATTGTCTGTGATTTAGTAAGCTCTTACTAATTTTATTATGATTGTTTGTTGTCATATCACAGCTCTCCTGGTTAAAATGGCAAAAGGATTCATTGCAGCAATGAGGAGACCCATATACAGAGAAAAAGAACTTTTTCAAATCCAAATTGCAGGTGTGAAATGAAAAGTTGCAAAGGGCCTTGGCAGATCTTCTCCAATATTACCCACCCCCTCGCCCCCCATTATATACAGGAACTTGAGCTATTCTTTTAACTGAGGAAAACATGAGTTTGTTCTGTTGTGACAGTTTCTAATTCAGTTGTCAGCTTTTTTTATATATATAAACAAATAACTGCTAACCAGATCTTCAAGAATACTAAAACAATATATTCTAATAAATTTCTGTCCCTTCTTTACCCTATGGCTTCTCCAATTCTATTACTGCTACTATTCAAATGCAGTCTATACTACCTTACTTATTTAAATTTTTACATTCACTGAATTTATATCTGTATTTTCCAAAAAGACATTCAGAAAAACTTTTAATATATTTTATTTAGAATTCTTTTTAAAAGAAAACATAGCTTATGCTCTGCTCTTTTTCAGTCCAACTCACTTTTTGGGTTTTGTTTGTTTGTTTGTTTTTGCTATATTATTTTTGCTATGGATTCATACAAGAGACTAGAATAAAACATGTCTTCTTTAAATTGCAGTTTCAAAAATTATAATTCTTCTTACCTTTCCTAAAGGATCTTGCTCCATTGTTAGACAACTTCCAATAATATTTCCTCTGTTGGCCCATTTTAACTTTTAAAGTTTAATTGCATTAAAATGATTGTGCTAAAAGTTGCCCAAGAAGTTATGGTATCTCCATTCTCAGAAATTTTCAAAATTTGTCTAAATAAGCCCCTGAGCAACCTGATCCAACATTGAAGTCGATCTTCTTCTAGAAGGAAATTGTACTAGGTGAACTTCAGAGCTCCCTTCCAAATTTTTTTTGTGTGATTCTGTGAGAAAGGTTGTCAGGAGGTTATAGACTACTGTGTTCATGTTGAAACTCAAGTGGATGTTTTGAGATCCCAGATACTGGCAGAGCTCACAGGCAAGGCCTAGGATGCTAGATTCTGGAGGGAGAAAACAACCAGACAGTGACGCCTAAACATAAAAAGCGTTATGTTGAGGTATCTTTATATAATGAGTAATGAAGGGCTGGGTCACTATATACAAGACTGAGCAGTGACTCTTCCTTTTTTTCACAGTGATGGAAAGCATTGGTCATTACCATTGCTGTGTGAGAGCTCAGCCAGCAGCTCCAGCACATCTTGAAACAGTGGCTGGTACTTATCAGCTCTGGGTAGAAATTTAGCTAGCCTTAGGAAAATACATCAGTTATGGGAAGTCTGCTAAGTTGAAACTGGAAATGGTCCACAGAACATTTGGAAGAGTCTTTGTGCATAGTTTCACTCTTAGGACACAATGGTCACTAACATTGTTTCAGCTTTTGGCTCAGGTGTTGATGAATATCCAAGTTGATTCAGGGTTCTTACGTAAGTTTAAACTAGGCAGATCTTCCATTTAGTCAGAGAGTATCCTCTTTTTTTTTTATGCTAGCGTAGTGGGTTGACCCTGGCTGGATGCCAGGTGTCCACCAAAACCACTCTATTACTCCTCTCCTTGGCAGAAAAGGAGGGAGAAAATATAACTAAAAGCTCATGGGTTGAGCTAACGACAAGGAGATCACTCAGCAATTAACATCACAGGCAAAACAGACTTGACTTGGGGAAAATCAATTTAGTTTATTAACAATCAAATCAGAGTAGGGTAATGAGAAATAAAAACTAAATCTTAAAATGCCTTTCCCCCACTCTCCCTTATTCCCAGGCTTAACTTCACTCTGGTATTCTCTGCCTCCTCCTCCCAAGTGGCACAGGGGTATGCAGAATGGGGGTTGTGGTCAGTTCATCACATGTTATCTCCATTGCTCCTTCCTCAGAAGAAGAAGGACTCCTCACATGTTTCCCCTGCTCCAGCATGGTGTTACACAGGGAGACAGACCTTCATGAACCCACACGTTCTCCAGTGTGGGTCCTTCCAGTGGGCTGCAGTTCTTTGTAAATTGGTTTAGCGTGCATCCCTTCCATGGGGTGCAGTCCTTTAGGAACGGACTGCTCCAGCATGGTTTCCTCACGAGGTCACGAGTCCTGTCAGCAAACCTGCTCCAATGTGGGTTCCTCTCCACAGTTCCACAGATCCTGTTAGGACCCTACTCCAGTATGGGCTTTCCATGGGGTCATAGCCTCCTTTGGGCATCTGCCTGCTCCATTCTGGGGTCCTCTATGAGCTGCAGGTGGATCTCTGCACTGCTGTGGACCTCCATGAGCTGCAGGGGGGACAGCCTGCCTCACCACGGTCTTCACCATGGGCTGCAGGGGAATCTTTGGTCTGGCATCTGGAGCAGCTCCTCCCCCTTCTTCTTCACTGTCCTTGGTGACTGCAGAGTTGTTTCTCTCACATATTCTCACTCCTCTGTCTGGCTGCAGTTGCTGTTGTGCAGGGGTATTTTTCCCCTTCCTAAATATGTTATCGCAGAGATGCTACCACTGTCACTGATTGACTCAGCCTTGTCCAGCAGCAGGTACACCTTGGAGCTGACTGGCATTGGCTCTGTTGGACATAGGAGAAGCTTCTAGCGGCTTCTCATAGAATCCACCCCTGTAGCCCCACCCCACTACCAAAAGCTTGTCAAGCAAACCCAATACAGGGCACTAGAAAACAGCAAAATATTCTAGCAATTGATCCACTATGTTGTCATGGTTTTGTTAGTGAGGGGGGGCCTAAGGTGGTAGCTTCTGTAGGAAACTGATAGAAGTTGCCCCCCTTTGCTCAGTGGACTCGGCCGGGCCTAGGGCGGACCCGCTGCTGGCCAAGGCCGAGCCAATTGGTAGCAGAATGTCCCGTGGTAACGCCTCTGCAATAACGTATTTAAGAAGGGGAAAACAGAAAAAAAAAGAGAGAAGAGAAGATGTGAAGAAGCTGAGCGGGGGCAGAGGCGCAGAGGGGGAGGTGCAGGCCTCATGGGCCTTGCAGGCCTCACCCTCTGGCCTCTCGCCAGGCAGCCAACTGGGCCCGGCCCAGCTGCAAGAAGTGGAAAGGAGATGAGAAGTGAATAAGATGTAAAAAAAAGATCCTGAGAGACATCTACCAGCCTGTTGAGAGGAACGGCTGCAGACGCCAAGGTCAGTGAAGAAGGAGGGGGAGGAGTAATGCGGCTCCTGGCCAAGATTCCCCTGCAGCCTGTGGTGATGACCATGGTGGAGCAGGTTGTCCCCCTGGAGCCCATGGAGGTCCACGGAGGAGCAGAGATCCACTTGGAGCCTGTGAAGGACCCCACACTGGGGGAGGTGGATGCCTGAAGGAGGCTGTGGCCCGTGGAGGGCCCTCTGGGACAGCTGTTCTGAAGGGACTGCACCCCGTGGAAGAGATGACCCATGCCGGAGCAGTTCCACGAAGGACTGTGGCATAGGGGTGGGACCCCACAACGGAGCAGGGGAGGAATGTGAGGAGTTCTTCCCCCGACCATGAAGCAGCGGCGTGAAACAACATATGATGAACTGACTGCAACCCCCATTCCCTTCCCCCGCCCCCCGCCGTGCCGCTCGGGAGGGGAAGGTAGTAGAGATAATGTTAAGCTTGGGAAGAGGGAGGGGTGGGGGGAGGTTATCTTGTTCTCTGTCTCATTATCCTGCTGTTTGTAATAATAAATGAATAGTTTTCCCCAAGTCGAGTCTGTTTTGCCCGTGACGGTGACTTTAAGGATTTCTCCCTGTCCTTATCTCAAACCTCGAGCCGTTTTTCCTTATATTTTCTCTCCCTGTTCTCTCGGAAGGTGGGGGAAGTGAGAGAGGACTGCGTAGTCTGATCCCGATCGGGGCTGAACTACGACGTATGTCATACAGAGAGTTAATACTAGTGTCTTATTCTTGCTTAATATTTCTTGTTTATACATCTAAGCATTCAATTCACATTGGAAATAAGTATATATTTATAACTTATATAACTTTGTGTTGCCATACAATAATATTATCTAGTTTGTTGACAAAGGAGCTAGTTCATGTTGCACTGAAAATGTCACATATTCTTGTGTGTTGGTTTTGTCTAATGAAGGGAGGGATACAGTGGCAGCTTCTGTAAGAAGCTGCTAGAAGTTTCCCCTTTTGTCCAGTGGACTCATCTGGGCCTAGGGAGGACCCATTGCAGGCCAGGGCCAAGCCAATTGGTGGCAGAATGTTACCCTGATAATGCCTCTGCGATAACAAATTTAAGAAGGGGAAAAATTAAAAAAAAAAAAAAAGAGGAAGATGTGAAGAACCTGAAGCAGGGGCAGACAGCAGGAGGTGCAAACCTTGTGGGCCTTGAAACCCTCACCCTCTGGCCTCATGCCACGCAGACACCTTGACCCAATTTGGCCCAGTCCGGCTGCAAGAAATTGAAGAGATGTGAAAAGAACCTGAGAGGTGTCTGCCTGCCAGTTAGGAAGAATTTATTGTGAGAGGAATGGCCAAGGTCAGTGAAGAAGGAGGGGGAGGATTAATATTGCTTCTGGCACAGATTCTCCTGCAGCCCATGATGAAGACCATGGTGAAACGGGCTGTCTCCCTGCAGCCCATGGAGGCCCACAGAGGAGCAGAGATCCACCTGCAGCCCACGGAGGACCCCACACCGGGGCAGGCAGTTGCCTAAAGGACGGTCTGTGCTGGGACAGCTGTTCCAGAGGGACTGCACCCTGTGGAAACAAACGACCCACGCTGGAGCAGTTCATGAAGGACTGTAGCCTGTGGGAGGGACCCCGTGATGGAGCAGGGGAGGAACGTGAGGAGTTTTCCTGGGGAGGAAGGAGAAGTGACAAGTGATGAACTGACCGTAACCCCCATTCCCTCTTCCCCCCTGTGCTGCTCAGAGGGGAAAGGAGGTGAAGATAATGTTAAGCCTGGGAAGAGGGAGGGGTGGGGGCAAGTTATCTTGTTCTCTTTCTCATTACCCTGCTTTGGTTTTGATAAACTCTAGTCTGTTTTGCCCATGACGGTAACTTTAAGGATCTCTCCCTCTCCTTATCTCAAACATTGAGCATTTTTTCTTGTATTATCTCTCCCTATTCCTTTGGAGAGTGGGGGGAGTGAGCGAGAGACTGCATAGTTTGGCCCTGAGCAGGGCTAAACTACGACGTCTTACAACACAAACTGAAAACAGCTAGAAGAATAAGATCATTCTATCTCAGAAGTTTCGATTTCTAGTAATTTGGACTTCCACATCCAGATTTCTTAGTTTATTTTGAAGAATTACAAATAAGACTCAAACAGAAGGACACTATGCACACCTCATTTTGCCAGTTCATTTTTTTGCTAATGCATATGGAGCAAATATATTTAAAAGTACCACAAGAGCAATTGTTCCTGTCACATGCAACAAACACACTTCTTTGTCCCACAATGCATGCAGAGTCATGGAGAAATAGTACATGGTGTTAGGTTAACTAGCCTTATTCTTTAACTGTAGGCATGGATATTTAGCCGAACACAGAATCATATTAATGTAACAATATTTTGCCTTGTTCTATGTAAGCTGCTTCTGCTATAGTTCATTTATCTTCATTATGGTCTAAGGAATATTACTGAAATATTCATAGACAGTTCAAAATACTGAATAGCCTATTGGATAGGGTAAAACATCTGTAATGTGAAAGGCTTGACTGACATGAAATAGTGACTAGATGCTTTTTCTACTACCTTAATCAATTACCAATGAAAGAATAAGTCTCTCTCACTTCCTCTGATCAGAAATTAATCCTGGACCCGATAATTAAGTGATAACTAAAGATCTTCCAGACAAGTTTCTCTCTGAAAAACGTCATTTTCCCCCCTTTATTACAACAGCATTTTCTTAAAGAACAAAATCAACTGTTGCAGTAGGTGTCATGGGAGTTCACGTGAGTAGGAAACCATGTTGAAAGTTTCCGGTGAAAGCTTCTCCGAAGATTTAGTTGCTTGAGCACAATTGATTTGCAAAATTAATTTTCACATATTGTTGAAAACTGTTAAGGAGGCCATGCTGAAAGAATATAGTGTTTGGGGAACAGAGCAGGACACTAGTAATGAGGCTACCTTCTAGCTGCCACTCTGAACTATATAAAAATAAAGAATCTAGTAAACATGTCTCATTAGTAATGTTCTTGTTACTTACAAAATCTTTTGAAATTTTCAGTTGCTTTATCACCATTCTCAATCCCTATATGACTCTTAAAAACCTTCAAAATATATGCTTATTTTGTTAGAAATGTTATGAAGAAAAAAGTTTTGAAAACTTTTGATTCAGTCTTTTGTGAAAGCACACAATCTATCTCTAGATGTTCCTCTCAATCAGAAGAGGAGGCAAACAAAATTATTCTTTTTCTTTCTTTCTTTTTTTTTATTTTTAATATCTGGAAAATATTTTCATGTCCTGATTCTTTTTCCTTTCATAACTTTCAGGAGTTGATAAATCTGTCACATTAGTTTGCAGCTAGATTTCCAACTATGAGTCAGAAAACAGTTTTTAAATAAAAGTAAACCTTACAGTCAAAATTGAAATGTGACAGCTTGGAATCAACATGTTCTGTGTATGCTCCATTTATATACAGTTTTTACTAAGAATTC
Organism: Chlamydotis macqueenii; assembly: GCF_036417535.1. Lineage (NCBI taxonomy): Eukaryota > Metazoa > Chordata > Aves > Otidiformes > Otididae > Chlamydotis > Chlamydotis macqueenii. The sequence goes on from NC_141558.1 coordinate 30,355,853, forward strand.
AGGGCTAAATCTGCCTCCTATTAAATCATGCGGGGATAATATCTGTGAAGTTAGTAAGAATTAGGTCAGGTTGCTTTCCAATATGACAACACTTGACTTCATTATATATAATCTTAGACTGTTTAGTAGAAGACATTTCATGAACTTCCAAGAGCTTGAAGTGTTAGAAACTGTATTACCATTCTTCTTTTTGAGACAATGTTTTTTATTCACCATATTCTTCAACCTGATACTAATAATGGACTCTGAATATTTGGTACTACCCAGCTAGCTCTGATGTACAACTGATGGATTTTGTCTTCTTGTTCTTAAGACCTACATTATTTTATTTGTATATGATTAATTTATTTCAGCTATTAATTAATCTTTAGTTAAATTTATCATATAGTGTTCTGAACACAGATTTCAATCACCATTCTCTAATCTTTTTGACATTTCATCCTGTTAATCTGGAACCTTAGTTTGTCTTGTTTAGGACTCACCCTTCATCATGTAATGAACTCACACATAAACTCTGCATAGAGTTACAACGACAGTTTACTTGCTGAGGGTAGCGCCACTAAGTATATTAAACATATTTTATTCTGGGAAGCAGCTAGCATGTATTTACAGAGGCAGAGGTCCATGATGTCATATGAAGAGCTTTTAATGACAATTCCAAAAAAAACCCTTCATAATTTAGTGTATACTAAACATTTGCTTGTATCTCAGCAAATCAGAAGTCAGAGTCCTGAAGCGGGAAATGAAATGAATACAAGTAAATAGACCTGAATACAAGTAAATGCTTTTATATTTTTTCTTCCCATTATGAGCTGTTAACTATTTGTTTTATCTTAACAGAGAGACAGTATTAATCGAAAACAGACTGGCCATTTTCTTGCCAGTATGTCCTACACAAGAAAAATCTATTTTCATTTCTTAGATGGGTGATATTCAACAGTTACTTTTGCTGAGAGCTGTCAACTGTAAAATACTGTATTGTATTTTTAAAACAACTGTATTTGAGGGAAATATTAACACTTAAATGTGTGCCAATAACAGTTCCTTGTCAGAGTTATCTAAGAATCACTGAAATACCTAATTTAAGTGGGGGTTTATTGGTCAAAATGCCTGATTTACAGTTCAGCCTCTCTTTAATATGTTTCTCCACTTAGTTAACACAATTTTGGACAACAGATTTTCCTAGATAACTTTATCTGGGCTTGGTGTTTCAGATTCTCTGGCAACACTTAATTCTCTATTCTATAATCATTTTCATTAAATACATGTGTATATAAATGTATAAACACACACATGCTAGACAAGAGGTATTTATAATTTTCTATTGTTGATTCCTGGCAATTAAGTCAAGTTTTGGAGAACAAGTCTTATGAGGAGCAGCTGAGGGAACTGGGATTGTTTAGTCTGGAGAAGAGGAGGCTGAGGGGAGACCTCATTGCTCTCTACAACTACCTGAAAGGAGGTAGTAGGGAGGCAGGTGTTGTCTCTTCTCCTAAGTAACTAGTGATAGAACAAGAGGAAATGGCCTGAAGTTGCAGCAGGGGAGGTTTAGGTTGGATATTAGGAAACACTTCCTTACTGAAAGAGTGGTCAGGCACTGGAACAGGCTGCCCAAGGAAGTGGTGGAGTCACCATCCCTGGGAAGTGTTCCAAGAACATGTACATGTGTCACTCCAGGACATGGTTAAATAGGCATGGTGGTGTTAGGTTGATGATTGGACTTGATGATCTTGGAAGTCTCTTTAAATCTTAAAATTCTATGATTCTATGATTCTATAAATACTCACATCTTATCAGTGTGTGGTTGCATCAAATTCATAAAAAGAACTCCCAGGAGACCTCAAAGGCAAAGAAGAACATGGCGCTATCAAGAAATCAACACCTCCTGGGTGAAGATTTTGGACTGACTGTTGATTTATCTTCAGATTTTGCAGATAGTGGAAGTGTGAGCAGGTCACTGGAACGTGTAGATGTGGCACTCCAGGACATGATTTAGGAGACATGGTGGTGTTAGATTGATGGTTGGACTTGATGATCTTGTAGGTCTCTTCCAACCTTAAGCTTCTATGATTCTGTGACTTATTATCATTAATAAAACCGAAGCAGAATAATGAGGAAGAAAACAAAACCAACTTCCCCCCACCCCTCCCTTTTCCCAAGCTTAATTTTATTTCCATTATCTATACTTCCTTCCCCTCCCCAAGCTGCACAAGGTGGGAATAGGGAATGGAGGTTATGGTCGGTTCATCACATGTTGCTTTCCACCGCTCCTTCATCCTCGAGGGAAGAACTCCTTACGCTCCCCGCTGCTTCAGCATAGGGTCTCTCCCACAGGCTACAGTCCTTCTTGAACTGCTCCAGTGTGGGCTGTTTTTCCACAGGGTGCAGTCCCTTGTGAACTGGCTACCCCAGCATGGGAGTCTCCACGGGCTGCAAGCAGATCCCTGCTCCTCCACAGGCTGCAGGGGGATGGCCTGCTTCAACATGGTTTCAACCAAGGCCTGCAGGAGAATCTCTGCCAGAAGCAACTTTACTCCTTCCCCTCTTTCACTAACCTTAGCATCTGCAGCCGTTCCTTTCACAAGAAATTCTTCACAATCAGGCTCAGGCAGACGTCTCTCAGGTTCTCTTGATATCTTTTCTCTTCACTTCTCTTAACCGGGCTGGGCTGAGTTGAGGCCAGACAGTTGCCTGGTGGGAGGCCAGAGAATGAGGGCTGCAAGGCCCTCCCCCTCTCTGCCCCCACTTCTGCCACTTCGCTTTATCTTCTTTTTTTTTTTAATTATTTTTCCCCTGCTTAAATATATTATCACAGAGATGTTATCACTGAACATTCCATCACCAACTGGCTTAGCCCTAGCCAGTGGTGGGTCCTCCCTAGAACCTGACAATGCCATCAGACAAAGGGGAAACTTCTAGCAGCTTCTTACAGAAGCTGCCACTGTAGACCCCCCTCCCCCCCACTACACAAAACTAACACAATAAAAAACTTTTATGACAGTTTAAACTAGGCACTGAGTTTTTTTTCTAAGGTTAGTGGAGAAAGAGACCTTCATGAAAGATTAATTTAATCCAAAGATAAGTGTGGCAACTTAGTTTGGAGGGACATGTCACATTTCAACGAGTACAGAGGAAGCCCAGACTAATAATTCAAGGCAGATTTCTAATGCTGGATAGTTAATGTGGGTAGGAGAACTATTACCTATCATGTATTCTGAATAGGACTACTAAGCTTGATACATCGACTTCTGTCAGTTGACTACTTAAGGATTGTCAAGAGTGGCTATTTTTAGCTAGCAACTTTAAAAGTCTTTGCTAGATCAAGGATGTACTTATTTTGATGCTCTTCTGCTACACGGAAGAATTAGATTTCATGTATATAAATTATACTGTTATGAAGCCTGAGCTGGGCCTATGTTGAAGAGAGGCTTTGGTCTTAAAACTTAGAGGAATATGTGCTCATTTCTTCAAATACTGCTCTTTTTTAAATGCTAGTTCTCAAATTAATTCAAAGAAGGCAACTGAAGACACTGTGATCTCCAGAGGGAGGAATTTCATGGGAAGATGGATCTTCTTCCTTATTTGTTCTCTCCTAGAGGGTAAGAAAACTACAAAAAATGTGAGAAAGTAAATTTGCATAAAGGAGAGAAAGCAACTTCTATGATCAGTAACAAATGAATGAATATATAGTATCTTTCTACAGCTTTACTTGTATTTTAGGTTAGGTGATGAATCATAAAATTTTATTCTGCTGTCTTTCATAACTATGTTAAAGCTGTTCCTTCCTTACTGGAAATTCAGTCAGGGTGGTGCATGTTCTGCTAATACCAATAAGCATTTAATTTGATTCACCTGTGCTATTATTCCTTCTTTGGATTTTGGACAAGCTATGACAGATTCCTTTTTATTGTATAGGAAAAGAAGTAGAATCTTGGTTCTGTATGAATTTTCAGTCGACCATTGTCTCTTTTCATGCTTTAAACAAGCAGGCCAAGATCCATTCATTAATTCCAGGATGAATTCCATTATGAACTCATGCACCTGTATTTTATTCTTTTTTTAATACTGAAAATAAAAGAAAGGACAGTATAAACATTTCAGAAGCACTACCATTTTAAATATGAATATACTGTTTGAAATTTTGCAAGTATTGGAAGCAGAGATGGAAAAAAAAAGGACTATGAAGTACAACTGTAATGCAAGAATCTCAAAATAATCATTCATCTGTGGAGTTTCTATGTTAACGAACAGATACTGATCTATGATATGTAAAAATGATAATTACAAATTCACTCTGTGTTATTGTGATTGTTATCTAAATTTTACACTCAGCAAAACCTGTGATGATTGTACATAGGCTGAGTATCTATTTCTACATCAAGCAATCAGAATTAAATTTTATTCCTCAAAAATGTCAAGGAACATGCCTAGTTCTACTGCTTGCTGAAAAGACCACAAATATTTTAATTGACATTATGAGTCAATAGGTTAGGCTTTTCTTCCTTTTTAACTAGAAATATTGCTTAATAACTCTATTTGACATAGGCCTATCCCTTAAACCAAAAATAAATAGCTATGTGACCAAACTGTAATAAATCTGGAAAAAAAAATTATATATGTGTCTTTGCAGTATTCTGCCAAACAGACAGGTTTAAGGCAAATCTCAGGTGTATTATTGAAGAATGTAATTGAAGAAGGTAACAGATTTCAAGAATCGGATTTCAAACAAAATCAAGGACTATTCTGTTAGTATTTTTGTAGATTTCTGCTTTTAAAGCTCTCCTACTGTAAGGCAAGACTAAATATTAAAAATACATGCAAATATGTTTAACTGTATGTGGGTGTATGTGCATGCACAATATACATTAATTTCGTAGTAAGTGCCAACTGCAGATACCTTAAGGCTTTTTGCACTGACTTCTACCTTTCTGTTTTTATTTGATTTTGTAGAAATATGGTTTCCTTCTCTTGGTTTTTTTTTTTGTTTTTTTTTTTTTGTTTTATTTGTTTGTTTGTTTGTTTGTGGATTTTTTTTTTTCCTCCAGGCTATTGTGTAACCTCATGGAAAAATTCCTTAGAACTAGAATTTGTATCTTTAACATAAATACTGACAACTTACCTATGACTATATTGCCTATAGAAACAATTACAAAAATTGCACATAAGCAGTCCAGAATCAACTTTTACTGTAAATTTATTTTAATTTTATTTTAATTATCATTAAAACAACATTGGCTGTGGCTGCAAAGTTACAGGCAGAACATCAACAAATCTCAAGTGCTTTCAGCCTTGAGGGAAGAGAGTATTCCATTTAATCAAATATGAATGAGGAAGTATAAAAAAGTTCATAAAAATCACTGACTAATCATGGCTATTTCCCCATAGCCAGAAACCTCTTCCCACCCTCATCCTCACTCCCAAACTGAAACAACTCTTTCCATCTTTTTTTTTCCTGTTTTGGGCAAACATTTCCTTAACTCATTATAGTTCTTTTTTTTTTCCTGTAAAACTGGTAGATGCAGTGTTAGTTGTCTTCAAAATAGTTTTGGACCAAAGCTGATTTCTACTGTACCTTTTACACTCCCTTTGTGCCAAAGCTTCCCCTTATGCCCCTGTAAGATAAAAAAAAATAAGATGACATAGGCTTGCTTTCATCATACTACAAGTACACCAGTGATTAATATTATAGAGAAAATGCTTCAAAGCACAAGTCTTTTTTAGCAGATACTACAAAGCCAGACCTCTCATTTTTCAAAGAATTTCCCCTTCTCTGACTTTGAAGGTGTTACTTAGGCTGGTGAAAAATAACAAATAAATAAATAATTTTTAAAAAATTATTAAATTATATTACAAATGTATAACTAGCTATTCTTGTTTTATCTCTTTCAGTAATTTTTTTTCAGACTGATTTGTTGTCTTGAAATCTGTTGTCAAGGAATATGATTTAACTTTTTGCATCCAATTTAATTTTAGTTAATATTTCTGTTTAAGATTGATAAATTAACCTGGTAATTTTAGTTGTATGTACTGTTTTTTTTTCCCTATATTATTTTGAATTAACATCATATGACTATGCCCAGATAGGTAACCTTGTTTATATACAACCTGATTAAATTCAATCCAATATTGTGCAGAAATTGATGATATATGCATAAAGATTTTTGTAGGATAAGGACCTTTGTAGTACATCAAACAGTCAAGCAGATACGTTTTCCATTTAAGGAATTTCTACAGTTCTTTATTAAGTGTCTTGATTCCTTATATGAACACCTGTATATGTTCAAGTATGTGCATCTGCTTACGGTTAGTTGAAAAAGTAAGGAGAGAAAAAGAATTTGTAAATTATTTTGAGAAGGAAATTTGAACATAAATGCATTAGATTGGATCATCTTTTTGAACTGTACTTGAAAAATATGGCTAGGAAATTAATTTATTATTAATAAAACCAGAAAATGTTTGATAGCTGAGATTATTTCTGATAAATTCCCCAAATTTATCAGAATTTTATAAGTAAAATATTTCTGATAATAACAACCCATGTAGATTAGGTTAGATCTTGTCAGTCAGCTCTGAACAGAAGTCACAAGCCTGCATTTTAAATAACATTCCCATAAGTTCAAGAATTCAGCTTTCAAAAAATCAAAGGAGAAACAAGTCTTTTAAAGAAAGACGAAATCCTAAAGGACTTCCTGCATTTTAAATTATTTGTAACTTTTTTAACATTCATACACTTCAGATCTGTGTCTCTAATTTATAATTAATATGCATAATAGATATAAAACCACCCCAAAACAAATAAAGCACCTTGTGCATATTTTCTATGTTTCACTGAGTCCACTGTCAGTGCCTCTTTTTAGGGAGCGAAGTCATTGTTCTTTAAATGTCAGTAAGTAATAGAAGTTTTCCTCTGTTAGCTCCACTTTCAACTCCATGCTGAATTATTTAGAGAGCTTCATTTGTGGTTACTCTAGATACTATTCAAAATTCCCTGAAAGGACTGTTGAGATTATATTTAAAATCTCCATTGCTTCCCATTGAATTAAACCCTTTATGTATATATAACTCAAAAAGCAATCTGGAGAACAAATTGTCACTTTAAGTATCCATGGATTTGACCATGCTTGTTGGTGATATCAACTAAAATTTAAAGAAAATAAAATTTCCAGGTCTAAATTATAAGGACTGCAAACTTTAAAATAATTGCATATGCAAGATTCAGCTACTTCTCATAGAAATTAATCTTATAGAATATCATCTCTTTGCAGGCTTTCTGATATCCTTTCAAAGAATAAAAACATAAGAGATTGGTATCAACACTCTGAGCATCACAACATTTCAGCATTTGGCCATAGAAATAAAATTTACTTCCCTATGTTAAATACATTTCTAGTACAATGCCTGCTAGGGAATCCCTGCCTGGAAAAGAGTATGAGACTGAAAAAAAAAACAGTCACTGAGGGATCCAAACAAACTGTTCACTAATAAATATAACAACTGGAGGTGTGTTTAAATTACTTTTAATTAACTAATTAGAAATAATGTTTTTAAGTAATTACTTAATTACATTTTACTCTGAAATGTTGAGAGGCCTGCAACACAGAGCTCATACCCAGAATGCAGCTTGCTGACACCCCAAGGCACTTTATTAAAAAATTCCTTTTCCCCTCACTACAGCATTTCCAAAGACAGGGATTTTCTAGAAATTATGTTCAACTACAGTCTACAGTGTGTTTGAGAGATAAAATGCTATCATACTCAGATGATAGATAAGAGCTTGAATGTCTTCAGATACTAGAGAAAATTAAACTTTGATCTGCACTATGTTTAATTTAGTTAAATTAATCATATCCTAACTTAGTTACAGCTAGTGAAATATTATTTAAAGGAGACATCATATCTACCCTGTGTATATTGGCAGAATTTAAATATAAATGAGAATACGGACTGTCTAATATTGTAAAGATTGAAGTTCTTATAGCATATCACGATACAAAGTTTTGGCATGGGGGAAGTTTAACACTGGAAAAAGGAAAAGACATCTGTTTACCTCAGGAGCTTTTGGGAATAGATGGCAACTAAGCTGTCATTGTAAGGATCTACAATTTGAAATTAGTTATCAAAACTGAGGCATTCTTTTGTGGTTGAACCAGATTGCTTGATTATTTGACCAAAGTTTAAGTACAATATCAGAAATATCAGCTTTGTCAGAACTATAGTTATTTTAGTATTTGAGCTGAAGTCTGTCTGTCGTGGTTTAGCTACAGTCAGCAATTGAGTACCACACAGCTGCTCAATCACCCTCCCCGGGGGGGAAGAAAAGAAAACTCATGGGTTCAGATAAAGGCAGTTTATGAGGACAGCAAAAGAAAATATAATGTTTTATATATATTACAATAATGCTTATAATACTAATAGGAAAAAATAATATAATAATTAAAACAAAACAAACCAAACAAACAAAACCAACAAAAGATGCACAATTTCTCACCACCCTATGACTTATACAGCCTATCCTGAGCAGCAATCAATCACAGAATGAAAAAAAAAAAAAAAAAACAAAAACCACTGCAAACTACCTCAGAACGATTCCAAAGAACGAGAGAGGGAAAAAAAAGAAACGGCTCACTGGCTCACTCCCCTACTTAAGTAGTGAGCATGATATTTATGGCATGGAATACTCTCTTTGGTCAGTTTCGGTCAACTATTCTGGCTATATCCCTGTACCTACACATTAGTGAAACCCGGGAAGACAGACAGTGACCTCGGTCTCTGTAGCAACAAGTAGCAACATCAGTGTGTTTATCAACATTCTTCCAAAACAATACTGAGAGGAAAATTAGCTCCATCCTAGCCGAAACCACTATGACACTGTCATAGATCCGCTATCCAAAATCAAGATCTTTCGCAGTTCACAACATTTTTTTTCAAAGTCCTTTAGAACATGTAGTCACGCCTAGCTCTAGAAGTATTTAATGATGTTTTGTCCTCAAAAAAAAAGTATAGTAAGTTTCTCATATCAGAGAGAATGCCACCTTTTTTGCAGAAAAACAAAAGGATATCTCAAGCCTAAACTAATTTTAACATTAAATCACTTGCAGCTACAGTACTCTACAAATGACCATTCTTTCATTCTTAAGTCACTACCAAACAAAATTGAATGATCATATCTTATTTGCCACTGTACCTTGAGGAAAGGTAGGATCTGATTTCAGAGCTCAAAGATGCTACTGGGAAAAAAAAAAAAAAAAAGCTAATAATCCATCCTGGTCTTTAACTGTAAAGTTCAAGAAAGTAACTTTTCCACTCACTCAATAATGAGTGGTTTTGGCCAAGAAGCAGCTTAAACAAACCCTAATTCAGTATGAACTTTGGATTTTGTCATGTATCATCTAGGAGTTCTTTCCTAAAATTTGCTGCAGATAGAATACAAAGGAAAAAGGAGAGGAAAGATAAGCTCTTCAATAAAAAGCAGAGTGTGTTACTCTTTGACACTGTATTCCACAGTCTTAGTCTCTGCTCAGAACGGGGCACTTCCAATAGACAGTGAGTCTCATGACTTCAGTATAAAATAGCAGCCTTCATAAGATTAAACATTTTTAGTTATGTATTAAACATATTTCTGACTTATCCAAAATAGTATGAATATCATTTTTTAATGAGGCTTGATGCGTACATAGAATATCAACATCTTCAGTGATAAGCTACACGAGCAAATGTCGTAGTTCAGCCCCGATCGGGACCAGACTACGCAGTCTCTCTCTCTCTCCCCCCACCCTCCGAGAGAATAGGAGATGATATAAGGAAAATGGCTCGAGGTTTGAGATAAGGATGGGGAGAGAATCCTTAAAGTTACCGTTATGGGCAAAACAGACTCGACTTGGGGAAAAACACTCATTTATTTCTAAAATTAGCAGGAGAATGAGACAGGGAACAAGATAACCTCCCCTCACTCCTCCCTCTTCCCGGGCTTAACAGTATCTCTACTACCTCCCCTCCCGAACGGCACAGGGTGGGGAAAAGGGAACGGGGGTCGCGGTCAGTTCATCACGCGTTGTTTTACGCCGCTGTATCATCGTCGGGGAAAGAACTCCTCGCATTCCTCCTCTGCTCCAGCATGGGGTCCCTCCCACAGGCCACAGTCCTTCGTGAAACTGCTCCGGCATGGGTCATCTCTTCCACGGGGTGCAGTCCCTCTAGAACAGCTGTCCCAGCGGGCCACAGCCTCCTTCAGGCCTTTACCTGCTCTGACGTGGGGTCCTCCGTGAACCTCCATGGGCTGCAGGGGGACAACCTGCTCCACCATGGTCTTCACCACAGGCTGCAGGGGAATCTTGGCCAGGAGCTGCGTTACTCCTCCCCCTCCTTCTTCACTGACCTTGGCGTCTGCAGCCGTTCCTCACAACAGGCTGGCAGACGCCTCTCAGGATCCTTTTTACATCTTATTCACTTCTCATCTCCTCTCCACTTCTTGCAGCCAGGCTGGGCCGAGTTGGGCCCAGTCGGCTGCTCGGCGGGAGGCCAGAGGGTGAGGCCTGCAAGGCCCACAAGGCTCGCGCCTCCCCCTCTCTGCCCCCCGCTCAGCTGCTTCACATCTCCCCCTCTTTTCCTGTTTTCCCCTGCTTAAATACGTTATCACAGAGGCGTTATCACGGAACATTCTGCTACCAATTGGCTCGGCCGTGGCCAGCAGCAGGTCACCCTAGGCCCGGCCAAGTCCACTAAACAATGGGGAGCAACTTCTAGCAGTTTCCTACAGAAGCTACCACCTTAGGCCCCCTCTCACTAACAAAACCAGAACAGCAAATTAGAAAGAGACTTACGTTTTCAGTTTATTTGTTGTTAATTACTCATATAAGTTCCTTGTAGTGTTGGTAAATTTTATTTCATTGCAAATGTTAGATAAATGTTGACTAAGTGTCCTGGTTTTATTTAGTAGAGGGGGGGCTACGGTGGCAGCTTCTGCAAGAAGCTGCTAGAAGTTGTTCCCCTTTGTCCATGCTTACGGTGGACCCACTGCTGGCCAAGGCTGAGCCAGTTGGTAGCAGAATGTTCCCTGATAACGCCTCTGTGATAACGTATCTAAGAAGGGGAAAAATAGAAAAAGAAAAGAAGAAGATATGAAGGAGCAGAAGCAGGGGCAGAGAGGGGGAGGCACAAGCTCTGTGGGCCTTGCGGCCCTTACTCTCTGGCCTCCCACCAGGCGACCAAATGGGCCCGATTCAGACCAGTGCAGCTGCAAGAAGTGGAGAGGAGATGTGAAAAGAACCTGAAAGGCATCTGCCTGCCGATTGTGAAGATTTTTTTTGTGAGAGGAATGGCTGCAGACGCCAAGGTCGGTGAAGGAAAGGGAGGAGTAATGCTCCTCCTGGCTAAGCTTCCCCTGCAGCCTGTGGTGCAGCCCATGGTGGAGCAGGCCATGGAGGCCCATGGAGGAGCAGAGATCACCTGCAGCCCGTGGAGGATCCCACGTCGGGGCAGGCGATGCCTGAAGGAAGCTGTGGCCCATGGAGGATCCGCTGGCACAGCTGTTTGGGAGGGGCTGCACACTGTGGAGAAAAACAACCCACGTTGGAGCAGTTTCAAGAAGGACTGTAGCCCATGGGAGGGACCCCACGCTGGAGCACGCTGTCCTTATCTCAACCTTGAGCCTTTTTTCTTAAATTATCTCTCCCTATTCTCTTGTGAGAGAGTGAGAGAGAGACTGTGTAGTTTGGTCCTGATCAGGGCTAAACTGCAACACTAAGTTGCTGTTAAATAAATACTGTTGTGGATTTCAAATAATAATGTGTTAAAATGAGTTGTAAACTACAGTTTTTGACTGTAACATTTAAGTAAAACACACAGACATTTCATAACATGAAAAAAAATTTCTAGAGGGAGATTTTTGTCCAGAAAACCCTGTGAGATAAATGAATTATCATGTTTATAACGTGAAAGCAGAATTAGAATTCACTGTGAAATACTGCGCTAAATTACAAAATTCCCTTCTCTGAGAACTGTTCTAGGTTTACCTTCTGAAAAAAAAAAGCAGTTAGAGAAAACATAAATGACACTGAATAAAAAAAAAATTAAAGCTCAACTTATCCCTAGCTCACATTCACTGCCTGTAGAAGGAGGAAGCAATATTACTGATTGCATCAGGGTAGCAACTCTTGTCTCAGCAATGAAATGGACTGCAAATATTTTCCATTTCAGTGATTTGACTCACATTAGTGATCAATCTTGTTTGTCTTGTGGCCTAAAAGCTCGTTAAAGGAAACTTTTTTTTTCGCTGTCGATGTTGAGTTTTACTGATTATGCTGAATTTCTTCTATGCAAAGGGTGGCCACTATTCTTGTCTACACATTGCAGGTAAATATGGAAAGATCAAAAGCTTCTTACAGTCATCTTGAACAACAGTGAAACAGAAAATAAAGTTGGATTTTTAAAAGGATTTTTAAAATGGACATCCATTTTGATGAATGTCTCAGTGATTTTCAATTGATTTTTTCTCTTTTTAGAGGATGTCAACATTGTGCAGAGATATCAACTTGCATTGACTACATTTGCACTAGCTTGGGGACTGGAAGTAGCATAGCTCCATTAAGCTTAAGCAAGTTCATGAAGCTTAGAAATAGGTTTGCTAATTTGAGTGAAACATGATGATGGCTGACTTAGCGCTATAGTCTGCTGGAACAAGACCCTGTGGTACGCATGACTGAGAAAGCAGATTGGCTGAAAGCAGTTAACATGGTTCCAGCAGTATTATTAGATAAGTTTAGTTTCTTTTTTTTGCAAACTCCATAAATATTTTAAACAGCTAGACAACTAGTTAGAGTTTGCCACCCTCATGAATATATTGTCCAGTGGAAGGGCACCTTGGGATGCTGTGTGCAGTTTTGGGCCCTTCAGTACAAGAAGGACATTGAGTTGCTGGAGCATGTCCAGAGAAGGGCAAGGAAGCTGGGGAGAGGGGTCTGGAGAACAAGTCTTATGAGGAGCAGCTGAGGGATCTAGTGTTGTTCAGTCTGGAGAAGAGGAGGATGAGGGGAGACCTCATTGCTCTCTACAACTACCTGAAAGGAGGTAGTAGGGAGGCAGGTGTTGGCCTCTTCTCTCAAATAACTTGTGATAGGATGAGAGGAAATGGCCTCAGGTTATGGCAGAGGAGGTTTAGGTTGGATATTAGGAAACACTTCTTTACTGAAAGAGTGGTCAGACACTGGAACATGCTCCCCAAGGAAGTGGTGGAGTCACCATCCCTGGGAAGTGTTCCAAGAACATGTACATGTGTCACTCCAGGACATGGTTAAATAGGCATGGTGGTGTTAGGTTGATGATTGGACTTGATGATCTTGGAAGTCTCTTTAAATCTTAAAATTCTATGATTCTATGATTCTATAAATACTCACATCTTATCAGTGTGTGGTTGCATCAAATTCATAAAAAGAACTCCCAGGAGACCACAAAGGCAAAGAAGAACATGGCACTATCAAGAAATCAGCACCTCCTGGGTGAAGATTTTGGACTGACTGTTGATTTATCTTCAGATTTTGCAGATAGTGGAAGTGTGAGCAGGTCACTGGGTAAGAGGCAGTGGTAGCCTGCTCACTATTATTTATGTATTGCCCAGTTATCAAGAATTTCCTAGATGCTCATGTCATATGTCCCTGGAAAGTATCTCCTTAGAAGACTAAAAATGGCAACAGTGAAATTCCCTTTTCACCCTGAGAATACACCAACTTTCTAGTAAGAAAGCTCCCCTCTAATTTATTCAGCTAGAGTAAAGGTGAACTCTAAACTTATATATTCCAAAATTCTATATGCATTTCTTTTCAGATTATCAGTATTTTCAAATTTTCTGAGTTTTGTTTTCTGAAAATATACTGACAAATGTGAATATATTTGCATATGATACAGTAAAAATGATTCAGGGTAGATTTACATATGTGATATATGAGATCACCCAGAATGTACAGGTTTAGCAAATATTTACAAATTCATTTAGTCCTGAACAGCATTTATGTCTCTCCCTGATATCATTGTTGGATATTATAAAAAGAAAATATCTCTTTATTTTCTTTTTGTTTGCTCACTTCCAGGGTAGAATATATAATTTTGTAATTAAGAAAACTCCTTTAATGAAATCTTACTCTATTTTTAATTTGCAATAAAGTAAATTAATGTTCCCTAAGTCAAGTCTGCTTTGCCCATGATGGTAATTGGTAAGTGATCTCCCTGTCTCTATCCCGACCCATGATTTTTTTCATCCTACTTTCTCCCTCTGTCTTGTTGAAGAGGACTGAGAGCACAGCTGGTTGGGGTTCTGCCACCATAGTCCTGTTAATTGTGGTGTTCAGAATTGCAGATTTTGAAATAAATAATAAAAAAAATCAAACCAGATAATTTTATAACAAATTCATACTATACATAAAGAATATTAAAGTGTCTCTAAGATATTTAATTTAAATGAATCAGAAAGAAATTTTGATAAAATACTAAAAATATTAGATGACATTACTATGTCTACCAAGTCTTCTCTAATGCAGATTGACTTTAAAAGTTTATGGATTTGCATCATTAAATACTCATGTTCTATTGTGTTGCAGCTATACTCTACAATAAAATACAAATACACTGTATTTTCTTTGGCAAGTTAGCTTGTCTTTATGTATGATAAATTAGTAATTATGCTGTTGTTTCTGTAAGAACATCAGTGATACATGAAACTTCTGCATGAACCTATAAAGATGTCTTTGAAATTCATCATAAAAAGATTGAATTACATTCCATGTAATTATTTCAGAAATAATCCAAGAAGGATGAATTAGTACTATAAAAGAATACTATTTGAGAGAAAGATGCTTGATCTTGCTTTCGAGACTTTTGTCTCGGTGACTTTTTAAACCTTGCAGTACAAGAAACTGAACTTAACTCCCACACTGAAAGTATCAGTTTCAGATTTACTGACCTCTGATGCTTTGATACGTATTTACAAACAACTGATATAACTGCCTTATGGTATAATTTTGTTTTCCCAAGCAGCCAAGAGTCATAGCATTTACCTCATAATAGAAGCAACAAGTATAATCAAGCATGAGACTTTCAATTTTATTTGTGAAAGTCAGTGTATATTTGAGTCTATGTACATTTGTGCTGGTAATTTGCTTCTGAGGTATAGTAATATGATCCTTAGGTCTAAACTGTCTGACTACTCACACATTGTACATCACACCCTGCTGAGCCCCTGCACTCCGCTATCTCTGCCAACGATGCAACAAGCAGCCGTGACCTCGCGATGTGTGCCCAAACTCAGAGTCCTGGTTGCTACCCATCAGTATGGGGCTGTTCCTTGGCTGATCATCATCTTCACAGCCTTCCTTCACTACAAAAACACATCTTCAGTTTTTTTTCCTACCCGACCTCCCCTGTATCTTTGTGAGGTCCTCCAAGCTTTCAGTTCTGAACAATACCACTCGATCTCTTTCTCATCTGGAGAAATTCCATTTTCTGTAGCACTGAGCTTTGGAAATTCAAGCAAAAACTGTTTCTTCCGGTGCCAAAAGAGGCAGAACAACTCAGATAATTGGCCTCGCTGCTTAGACATACATCATTCCTTGCTGAGAGTGCCTGAAAGAACTGAGGCACGTGTCTTGTGACGTGCTGTTCAGGAGCAGAGATAGCAGAAGATCAAAATATAAGCTTTAATTTGTTGTTAGTCAGGAAAGGAGCAATGAGGTTGGTAGATAGAAAACTCTAAACTGGTATTCCCTGTAGTGAAGTTCCAACAAGATCTATCCCAGCACTGATTTTAATATTCAAATTATTCATAAATAGCCTTTTTATACTCCAGTTAAGAAATTCTAAAAAATTAGTCCATCCAAAGTTATAAAGTAAGACAATGTAATGACATACATATTTTTCATTTTTGTAAAGAAAAACTTTCTGTGCTTTCTTTGAGTCAAAGATACCATTTTTTTTTCCTCCATATTCCAAAGTATCTCAAATTGTAGATGAAAAAAAGCACAAAATAGGAATTCTGAAAGGGAAATAAATTAATGACATTAAAAGACATTGTAAATAACAGTTTAAAAATTGAGTTGTTAAAGTGCTACATACTATTTGAGAAATTATGTAATATTGATTTAATTAATTTACTATGTTGCTTCTGCAAAATCTACCAGCTATTTTACAAAGCTTGTATGGGTATAGCTCACTCTATGATTTTTCTAATTGAATACCATGATACTGCAGTTGTACATGAGTAATTATATGCATCACTAATCCCCGTCTTGCTCTCAATAAGGCTGTTCATATGAATAATGTTACATATTTTGCTTCTAAATAGGAAACTAGACAATAAAAAAAAGAGAAGGAAATGTAATAAAAATTTAATAATCAAACAAACGAACAAAACAAACCACTAGAAAGAGCAGAAAACCCATAAACAAAATCCTGCTCCAGGATCCGAGTTCGGATTTTTAACCACTTGTTTTTCCATTCTTGACTATTTTGTCTTTTCATCTTCCCTATAAGTAAAAAAGTTATTAGCTACACTTTATTAAGCCTTGACTCTTGGAAATATGAATAAAGTTTATGGGAAATAAGATTACCAACAAAATTAAAGCATAGATTTTTGTATGAAGAACTGGGAATGTTGTGCTTGTTTGTGGTTTTTTTTACAGAATTTTTTTTGTTGCGATTTAGTTGCAATAATCTGAAAAGTCACCTGATAAAATCCAGAGGGACCTTTAAAGGTCCCTTCCAACCCAAACTATTCTATGATTCTATGATTCTATGAATCTATAAAATAATTGTTTTTAAAATTCTTTAAAAATAACCCCACCTATACTGTACTAGCAAGCATTTATATTTTTCCCCCAAATCATAGTTTTAACCAAGTTAAAGTAATTAGCATTTATCTTTTCAGGCATTATATACTAGAGCTATGTGATAGGTCATCTGTCTGTTTAAAAATTAGTAATTCCATTTGGCACAGCATAAATTTAAAAATGTCCAGTGTTAAGGGTAAACAAAAATACTACTTTTCCATACTAAGAATTACATTAAACTATTTTAACAAAGTAACTGAAGGAAGATTTGAATGAAAGATACTTGTAAGCTTCAGAAAAAAAAACCCCTAACATAAGCCTCGCAAATTATGGAAAAAAAAAATTCACAGAAATCACAAAATACGTATTTTTAGCAAAAAATAAAAAAAGTTTTAATCTGAAAAAAAAATAACTGACCTCCTCAAGATGTCTGTGTTCAATTCAGATTGTGCCTTTGCCTGCTTTCAATATATTGTTATTTCAACTTATATATCCGGAAGTTTACAACCAAAGAAAGATTTTTATTTGAGGAAAAGAGACAAAATATAAGCAGTTATAATGAGGAAAAAAAAAATTTAAAACAGGCCAGTTTTATAACAGCTATCTAAATCTAGCGTAAGGTTTGAGATCCTGATGATGCAAATGCATCCTTCATGGCTCTGGACCTTCCACTGTTTGAGAAGTCCTGCCACCTAGCTCCTAAATCTCTAGTAACTCTTTATAAGCAAGAGGGGAAGTAGCAATGATTGGCTAGTCATACCAATTGATATTGTGATTATTCAAGTGGATGCAATTCTTTTTTAGCATATAAGTGCAGAATCAAATTCACAGTTTCAAAAGTGAGTCATACTATCTGTATGATCTTAAATATTCATAATTTTAAGGTTGTTCTTAAGTTTCACAGTACTCAATCAAGCAGAGATCTGCTTGTAGAGGAGTCACAGAAAGAGTTCAGAAATATTACCCTTAGTTCAAATCAAGAGTCCATAGAGTCTCTTCACTTGACTGTCTTACTACCTTGACTTTGCTAAGTATCATGATGTTCCTCTTGGCTCATCCCTCCATCCTGTATGTGTACTTCTGGGTGGCAGCCCTGCTCTTACATATATTGACTGGTACTCACCCCAATCTGATGTCATTTGCAAACTTTATGAACAAGCACTCCATCATCTTCTCCAAGTAATTGAAAAATATGTTAAGCAGGACATATTTTTCAGAACACATATTCTAATATAAAATAGCTGAACACTTTTAAAATAACTGTTTTAGTAGAAAAGTGGCAGACCATCTCTGGTACTGCTTTATTATATTTCTTGGTGGCTTTTCATTATAGAAGAAAATCTGTAACAAAATATTCATACTAATTAAATCAATGTTATACAAAGAAGGAGAGAGAAAGCTATAAAATCTGCTTCAGATATTTTTAAAAATAAATTAATGAAATTAACTGTCCTTATACATTATTTTACAGATTAATTTTTAAAATATTATTACACAGATTCACTTTTTTTTTTTCCCCTCAAATATATTGTTAGAATACTAATATGTTTTGCAACATAATAAATGTCAGTAGAATCTACGTTGGTATCTTTTATATCAGCTTGTCTTTTGGTCGAAGTCAGCTGATGCGGTCAAATTAAAATTATAATCTGCTGATATGGTCCTAACTGAATTATTCGCTGTCTTAGAACCATCCTGCATGACCATTTACAATTAGTTCAGGTCAAGGAGTTTACTCCAGTACATAATCTTTACTGGATATTTTACATTTTTTATAAATGAATCTATATTAATGATTCTCTATGTAAAAACATGTGTATACAAGGAGTTCACTCACTGAGCGGGGATTTAAGGAACACTTGTCATCTTAATATAATCTCATAAAACAATCGGCATCTCAGGTTGTTAGTAAATGGATCGTATTATACGGAACACACTAAACTACAATCATCCACTGAAACATTATGTGGTATCCATTACTGTTCAGATTTTAAATTACAACTAATGTGATATTGTAATCTGCGTGACAAACTCCACTATGAAAACCAGGCGAAGAAGAAAAATTATTAATGAAATTCCTTAAATATATTTAAGTAAAGTAACAGGAAGGAATTACATATTTTCAATCTTCTAGAATTAATGCTGAATTAGGTATTCCTAATTAAAAACAAACAAACAAACATGAAAAAATCAAACGACAATAGAAAACCTAAGCGAGGACTTCAGTGTTTCACACATTTAAAAGGCAATAAGGGTTCCAGCCTACCATGTTCATTAAGAACTTCACTTATTAATCATTGCAAAACAGACTGTAGGAGGCACAGTAAAATTAAATTTATATTAAAAAGAAAGGTAGAAACTAAAATAGTATTCCTAATCTCCATTCTGTGGGCTTACTTTTACAGTTATACATTTTTTTTAAATACGTAAATGATATCCATTGATAAGTTTAAATAAAGCAATTTCCTTAAATGGAAATATTAGTATTTCATTAAGACAGATTTTGATGAGAAATAGCAAAATGTTTGTAAGACTCAATCACTACATTGACAGAAATATCAACATTTTTAGAGCATTCAGATCATTGAATGGACAATGAATGATTCGTAGAATGCAGAAATCCTTTCTCTCAAGAACAATCTTAAAGATTGGCAAGTGCTTTTGTTTTGCTTCTCTTATTTGTTATTTTTTTTTAATTCAATAGTGTATCTTTATATTTCTTCAGCATAACTGTAGATTTGAACTGTAGAGATGTAATTCAAAGCAAGATGCAAAACAAAGGCTTTCATGTAATTACTCCACTATTTCATTTGACAAAATTTTGTCTTTCAGCAACATGCAAACAGTGATCTCTTCTGATCAAAAGATCTCTAAGTTATTGTGTCAAAATCTATAGGTGACAGTCAATCGTGACATTGTTTTATCAGTTTAATTGAAACAAATGGAAATCAGGTACCTTTTTTTTTCCTTTGTACCAGTCTTTCAGATTTCAATTTTACAACAGCTCTGAAATACTGAGACCCTTCCACTGACTTAGTGGAAGTAAAGAATGTAAAGACATCTAAGTGGTTTCACTTTGCCTTATTATGTAGCTTAAAGTTGTATCAAAATGTAAAAAGTCTTGTACAGGTATATATTACTTAACATGTATATCATAAAAAGCTTTAGACCATAAAATAAAAACACACTGTTCCTATGTTCAGTGTTGCTCTACTCATTTCATCTACTGTGCAGGTTGTAAGTCAACTTAATGACTGTACTGGCAATAACTGAAGGAATTCCGTTCATTCTTACATGCTTTAAATGTTCAGGGATCTGCTGGGCAAGGTACCATGGGATAAAGCCCTGGAGGGAAGAGAGGCCCAGGAAAGCTGGTTAATATTTAAGGATCACCTCCTTCAACCTCAGGAGTGATGCATCTTAACAAAGAGGAAGACAGGCAAAAATGCCAAGAGGCTTGCATGGATGAACAAGGAGCTCCTGGACCAACTGCAAAACAAAAATGAAGCCTACAGAGGGTGGAAGCAGGGACAGATACCTTGGGAGGAATATAGAGAGATTATCCAAACAACCAGGGATCAGGTAAGGAAGGCTAAAGCCCTGACAGAATTGAGTCTGGCCAGGGAAACACAGGGCAACAAGAAAAGCTTCTTTAAGTATGTCAAGGACAAAAGGAAGACCAGGGAGAATGTGAGCCATCTCCAGGAGGAAATGGGAGACCGGGTTACTTGGAATATGGAGAAGGCTGAGATTTTTTTTTGCCTCCATCTTCCCTGGTGAGGGCTCTAGCCACATTGCCCAAGTCACAGAAGGCAAAGACAGGGACTAGGAGAATGAAGAACTGCCCACTGTAGCAGAAAAGCAGGTTTGAGACCATCTAAGGAACCCGAAGGTGCACCAGTCCATGGGAGCTGATGAAATGCGTCCGTGGGTCCTGAGGAAACTGGTGCGTGAAGTTGCCAAGCCTCTGTCCATTGTATTTGAGAAGTCGTGGCAGTCTGGTGAGATTCCCACCAACTGGAAAAGGGGAAATATAATCCCCATTTTTTAAAAAGGAAAACAAGGAAGACCCAGGGCACTACAGGCCAACTGGTCTCACTTCTGTTCCTGGCAACACCATGGAGCAGATCCTCCTGGAAACTATGCTAAGTCATATGGAAAACAAGGAAGTTATTGGTGACAGCCAGCACAGCTTCGTTAAGGGCAAGTTGTGCCTCACCAATTTGGTGGCCTTCTATGATGGAGTTACAGCATCAGTGGACAAAGGATGAGCAACCAATGCCATCTACTTGGACTCATGAAAAGCATTTGACACTGTCTCACACAACATTCTTGTCTCTAAACTGGAAAGACATGGATTTGATGGACGGACTACTCGGTGGATAAGGAATTGGCTGGATGGCCGTGATCAAAGAGTCATGGTCAATGGCTCAGTGTCCAATTGGAGACAACTGACAAGTGGCATTCCTCAGGGGTTGGTGTTCAGACTGGCCCTGTTCAACATCTTTGTCGGCGACATGGACAGTGGGATAGAGAGTGCACCATCAGCAAGTTTGCTTACTACAGCAAGGTTTGTGGAGCGTTTAACACACTGGAGGGGAGGACTGCCATCCAGAAGGACCTTGACAGGCTTGAGAGATGGGCCTGTGAGAAACTCATGAAGTTCAACAAGGCCAAGTCTTGCATGTGGGTCGGGGCAATTCCAGGCACATATACCAGCTGGGTGGAGAATGAATTGAGAGCAGCCCTGAGGAGAAAGACTTGAGGGAACTGATGGACAAGAATCATAGAATCATAGAATCATAAAATGGTTAGGGTTGGAAGGGACCTTCAAAGGTCATCTAGTCCAACCCCCTTGCAAGGAGCAGGGACACCCCTGACTAGGTCAGGTTGCTCAGAGCCTCATCCAGCCTGGCCTTGAACGTTTCCAGGGATGGGGCCTCCACCACCTTTCTGGGCAACCTGTTCCAGTGTTCTATAACTCGCACAGTAAAAAATTTTTTCCTAATTTCTAATCTAAATCTACCCCCCTCTATTTTAAAACCATTACCTCTCATCCTATCGCAACAGGCCCTACTAAACAGCCTTTCCCCATCTTTCTTGTAGGCCCCCTTGAGGTACTGGAAGACCGCTATCAGGTCTCCCTGGAGCCTCCTCTTCTCCAGGCTGAACAGCCCCAACTCTCTCAGCCTGTCCTCATAAGAGAGGTGCTCCAGCCCTCTTATCATCTTCGTGGCCCTCCTCTGGACCTTCTCCAACTGGTCCATGTCCTTCTTATGTTGGGGGCTCCAGAACTGGACACAGTACTCCAGGTGGGGTCTCACCAGGGCAGAGTAGAGGGGGAGAATCACCTCCCTCGACCTGCTGGCCACGCTTCTCTTGATGCAGCCCAGGATGCGGTTGGCCTTCTGGGCTGCAAGGGCGCATTGCCTGCTCATGTTAAGCTTCTCATCCACCAGCACTCCCAAGTCCAAGAAGCTCAACATGAGATGGCAATGTGCACTTGCAGCCCAGAAAGCCAACCGCATCCTGGGCTGCATCAAGAGAAGCGTGGCCAGCAGGTCGAGGGAGGTGATTCTTCCCCTCTACTCCACTCTCATGAGACCTTACCTGGAATAATGCATCCAGCTCTGGAGCCTCCAACATAAGAAGGACATGGACCTGTTGGAGTGGGTCCAGAGGAGTGCCACAAAAATAATAAGAGGGCTGGAGCACCTCTCCTATGAAGACAGACTGAGAGTTAGGGGCTGTTCCGCCTGGAGAAGAGAGGGCTTCAGGGAGACCTTATACTGGTCTTCCATTACTTAAAGGGGACTTGCAAAAATGATGAGCAGAAACTTTTTAGCAGGGCCTGTTGTGATAGGATGAAGGGTAATGGTTTTAAAATAGCAGGAGATAGATTCAGACTGGACATAAGGGAAAAATTTTTAACAATGAGAGTGGTGAACTACTGGAATAGATTGCCCAAAGAGGTGATAGATGCCCCATTCCTGGAAACATTCAAGGACAGATTGGTTGGATGGGCTCTGAGTAACCTGATCTAGTTGAAGATGTCCCTGCTCCTTGCAGGGGGGGTTGGACTAGATGACCTTTAAAGGTCCCTTCCAACCCAAACTATTCTAAGTTTCTATAAACTATGCCAGTTCTTGTCTCTATGGTAGTTATTTACTATGCCTTACAAGTGAGGTTTTCTTGGTTTTTTTTGTTTGGTTTGTTTTTATGTTTTGTTTTGTTTTGTTTTGTTTTGTTTTTTAGCGTACCCCTGAGAGATTTCAAGGAAGAAGTTTTAATGTTTTTGAGATAGTGTCCAGTTCAACTTTCAGCTTGCATTACAGTACCTCATTTATTTGGCAATGAAAGTTTTTGATTTGTGGGAGTTATGTCAGCCAATCAGACAAATCTTACCCACATCATTAGTAATGCCACAGCCAAAATAATTCATACATATATGAAATGTGTTATTTGAAGGGAAAAATAAAATCTTTTATTAGAGCAACTGATATTTTGGGGAAAAATTTTGGAGCAGTGAATTTTTCCTCAGGTTTGAAAGTAATTTTTTCCTAAAAATTTATATATGTGTCTCATTTGGAAATACTGATTTATGTATAAAATTCCGATTAAAATAATCTATCTGAACAATACTAAACTTGAATGGTTTTGAAAATTCCAGAATTAAAGTGGTGGTCAAATTTAATTACAAGCACTTATTTTTTCATCTTTTGATAGCATTGTGTTGGTTAAGGAAGGGAGACAAAATGAAAGGTCCTATGAGGCTGTATGGTAATATATAACTTTTCCAGGTAATTAATTCTATTTATAAGAAACCTGTTGAAACAGAAGGAGCTTATGTTTCAGTTTCTTTGTGTTTTCTGATATCCTTAATTTAAACTTTTTTATTTTTTAATTATCATACTCCTGAACTATTTAATGTCCCACTTAAGAAGCAAGCTCCGCTTCAGTAATGAAGGTGTGGATCTCAGGTCCATTTTGAGGATACAGAGAGCATTTTATAGTTCCAGAAGGAAATAAATCAATCTTTATTTTGTCACTTAGTGACTTGTGAATGTTTAACTTGGCCAAAATCAGCTTTGCTCTTTCCCTTTCTGTCTCCATTATTCTTAACACTTTTGCTTTCCTATTTTTCCCATCACACAAGAGTACCAAGGCTGTTTTGGCCATCTCTTCCACCTTCTTGCTTCAAAGACCAGTAGAAAGATTACTGAAAACACAGGGAAGAAAGCTCTGTTATGATACCATTACCATGCAAGATAGGATATCCAATGCCAGGAAAAAAAAACCCTGTTCAGCCCATGCAGCCCTTGCCGAAAGCTTACTTTCAGAAGACAGGAACTGTGGAACCTGTTGTTACCAATTACTTTATCTAATCTTATATTTAAATACTTTTCTCAAAAGGCTGAAAAAAAAAAGATAAGGAAATGAAGGAAAAAAACCTACACTCTAGCAGATTCGCAGTAAGGAAATCTGCTTTAGTTTGCACTTCAGTGTTAACTAATTTTACTCTGACAAACTTAGAAGTAATGATAAGCAGACTGTTTCAACGGAAGCTGCCACTCTCTATGTGATGATATAAGCTTTGTCTGTGTAACAGACAGAATGGTTAAAAGGTTTGCGAGTATGAATTTTAATTCATAGTCATGAACTTCAAAAAACATTTCAAACAAACAGATTATTCTATGTTCTATATTTTTTAAAAAATGTGAAGTTTTTTATTATATCTCCTGTTTAAGATAGATTTAACCATCTTAAATTTGAAATATCTTTTTATAGTTCTTTAGTATATTGAGAAATTAGTACTTTTTAAAAATTATCTCTAGCAAGCTTTTTTAGCTTTTCTTCATAATTAGCAGTAAGATTCACCATCACCTACATTTCTGGATTACAAATTGAATGCCTAGCTTAGGACAGTTATATAAGTTTCCTTTATAAATAATGTAAAGAAAAGGGAAGATACAGAAGGCAATTCATCCCACTTGAGATGAAAACTCCCACCTTAAGTTTTAAGCACCTAGTCTGTAGACAGTTACTGTCAGAAAAGATGAATCCAAGCCCAAGGTTTCAGCAAGTGTACATTATAACTCACACTGGGATAAAAGTTCTTGACACCATTCTGCTCTGTTGTGATACTCCATTAACTGTGTAGACAAAGCTCATAATGATGTTTTCACCTGACACATGATGTCAGGCACGTACTGTTTGCTCTGACTTTCTGTATCTTTCTACATTGATATTTCCTAGGTTTTATGTGTAATTTAGTTTAATTAAATTTAAATAAAATTTTGCCAAATTAATCTTAGTTTAGATATTTTTTTTTCCTACTGGATGTCTTTTGCTTTTTTTCCCCCTCTTAACAGGCATTCACATTACCTCCAAGTAAGTACCTAAGATGATAACAGCATTTGATGTGATTATTTTCAATGGGAAATGAGATCATTGCTAACATTATAATATAATTTAAGACATAGGACACTTCTGAAATAATGCCTGTTATTAGAAATACCTCAGTTTCAGCAATGTAATGTACACAAATATTTTGTTTTAATACTGTGCAACAGAGGTCTGAATTTTGCCTGGGAAGAATTTTGTCTTTTACTATAGGTCATTAGTGTCATTTAGGAAGTAGAATGCTTTAGTGCTTCATATTAAACTTTTATAAAATGTTATGCTGGAATGCATTTAAAAGCAATATTGACTCACAGCTCATTGGGTTGATTGCTGTTTTTTTCACAGGTCATTGCAAGTCAGGCCATTTACATCTTGTGTCATCTTTAAGTACATATGATATAATAGATTTAATATATATTTACTGCAACTATTGCATTTAAAATAAATGTAGTGATGAAATTTTATAAATTTTTATTAAGTTAAAGCAATTTTTTAAAAAAACGTATTCTACAGATCTACTCTGCATAAATATCAGACAAATCTCACCGAACAGATAGAGCTTCCCTAGCACTCAGAAACTGGTGAATGATTCACTGTGTGGAAAGAGATGTACTGCCTTGTGATTGCATGGTGTGATATTAAGTATTCACTGAAGTCAAAGACGTTTATTGAAGCAAGGTCCACATTACTACAATGGAATTTTTATTTAATCCTTATAAATTCAAACTAGGCATACAGGTTGAAGTTTTCCAACGACATGAAGTCAGCTGGCAACAGTTACCACAATGAGATTCAGAAAGAAGTGTCAAAATAGAGGCAGTGATAGTTCCTGTGGTAGGTACTCCAGCATCAATTCAAGATCAGGGGGTTCTCTTAAACTTGTGTTCTAGGGTATATAGAGGAATGTTCTATGGTTGTATGATTTTTAATGAAGAAATAAATAAATAAACAGATAAAACTGTTGATAGGAATTAGGCACCAAAATGAATACTAAAGGAAAAGAAGAAAATGAAAAATTCATATATGTTTAACATTACAGTACTGAGCAGATACAAAATTCTGTGAATAGTCAATACAATCAGTTGCATAGTTCATAGAAGAGATCATATTTCACCTGCTTCTTAATATGAACAAGGAAAACTTAACTCTACACAAAGAAATATTTTATTAAGCATTGTGACAGATTGACTTTGTAGGTTCTTCAAACAGGCTGGTCAGTAAAATACTAGTGTCTTAAAATGTATGTCTAGAGAAATCACCTGCACAGGATAAGGCAAGTCATGTCCATAATGGAGTTTTCCGTAACCGGAGGTCTTTAAGAACATATTTTCAAAACCTGTCAGGTATAATAAAGATTGTCCTTTTTTTTTCTGGTGGTCAGGCATGCTACATATCTTCATATTTCTTTCCAGTCCTATCTATCTGTAAATAGGAAATCACTGTGTATCGCACAACATTACATTAAAAGGACACTCGTAACAATACAAAATGTAATATTCCTCACTACAAATTAATGTGATTTATTACAGAAATATAAACTCTGATCTTATCTGTTAAAAACTTTTTTTTTTTTTTAAATTCAGATGATAAACTGTTTAACTCCTGTAAGAAAATCTACAATATTATGTCTTGGTTGCTGACAGCTTCAGGTTTTTTTTGACTGCTATGGACTGAGAGAGGAAGAATCATAGAATCATAGACTAGTTAGGGTTGGAAGGGACCTTTAAAGGTCATCTAGTCCAACCCCTCTGCAAGGAGCAGGGACATCTCCAACCAGATCAGGTTGCTCAGGGCCCCGTCCAACCTGGCCTTGAATGTTTCCAGGGATGGGGCATCTACCACCTCTCTGGGCAACCTGTTCCAGTATTCCACTACCCTCAAGGGTACGATTATCTTTCTGGGATGCAAGTGCACATTGCTGACTCACGTCTGATATTTCATCCATCAGTATCCTCAAGTTCTTCTTTGTATGGCTGCTCGCAATCCATTCATCACCCAGATTGTAATGATACAGATCTACAGATCTATATAGTTGTAGCTTTAAACAGGTAAACAGTAAGCAAAAAAAAAAAAAATTGATTGTCATGGCAATGCACCCCTTCAAACCAAAATAAGATAAAATCCATTGGAGGTTAATATTGTTTAAAAAGTGTACATTAAAATTAAAATCTAAAATACAAGAAATATTAACTCAAAATAAGTTCACCAAAGAATTTTATTAAAATAAAAGGAGAGGGAGAATACAGCTGTTTGTTGTGGAGTTTTTAAACTAAATATAAAATGTAACTAAAGTAGATTTTTATCTATGAAAATTTGTAATTTTAGGGGTTTTTTTAGTTGAAGATATTACTTATCAAGGCAGTAATTTCTTCAGAAAAATATTTCAGCAGTTCAGATTTCTACAAACCACTTTTATTATGAGACATTTGGCCAAATACCAGTACAAGTCCAAGTACTGCTTCTTTTTGTATCTTACTGCTTGCAAATATGCAAATGTGGGGAAAAAAAGAAGTACTTAAATTATTTTAGTAACTTCTGCAAGCAATTTCAATATAAGTATTCTTATTACTTAATTTACTTACTGATATAGGGGGTAGCATTTTCATTTATGTTTATTTGCACAAGTAGTCTTTTATTGTATTAATTTTGCTTTTTTTTTTTCCTTTACTGAATGCATTTTATCAAGTTAAACTAAAAGCCTGTGTTCCTGTGAAGTAAATAAAGAATTTACATTAATGTTTTAGTTAGATCAGGACTATAATTTTGAAGTGATTCTCCTAATTATCCTCACTTATTACACATGCCTAGGTTCACATCACATAGTGGTTTCAGAGAGTGTCAGTTGGATGAATTTTGGATGAAAGTGAGGCCAAACACAGAATAGAAACATTTCTAGTACTCTCTAACAGTTAAATTACTTCAGTCTAGGGTACCAGTCCAGAACTAGCAAAAGTAAAACCTCATAGAGTATGGACATTGTATCTTCAGTATTTACTGTTTCAGTACTGTTTCAGGATGTACTCACTGACCTGCAGTACTTACTAGTGTAAACATACACATTAAATACTCCAAATAGAAGGTTGGCAGGGAAAAAACTAGAATGATCAGTAGATTTATAATTCACGCAGTATAATTCACTGCATCAGCAGTATTTGTATTAATGCTTAACATTGTAATGCAAGCAAAAGGAAAGGAATCCTTATTTGGAGGCTTTGAAAAGGATTTTGGACCACTATATTCCATCATCTGACCTTAAGTGTATTTTGAATCATACTTTTCAAATGTATGTTTGCTTATTCTGTCTTGTAGCAGAGGCAGACCTTACTTTTAACCTGCCTTTTTACAGAGAAAATCATGACCTAGTTCCTTGTTCACCACATTCAAAATGCTTTGCAGATTAAATGTATGGGTTCCTTTGCCTGTTGCATGGTGGAATCATGTGTTTCAACAACACTGGAAAATTATTTCATAGATGTTGCTGTTCTTTTGGTTTTGTTTTTTTTTTTCCCTTTCATACAGGTTACTAATGTGTTTAGTACCTTTCACAGATTACATTCTGTTTGAACTTCAAAATGATAAACAGAGTTTCAAGATCACTTTGAGCTGTAAAAAAAATCCAGAAAAAAAAAAAAACAAAAAGCACATCATGTAGAGCAAAGACGAAAAACAAAGAAAAACTAGATGTATTATTTTCATGTCTAGGCTTTAACTGTTTATAATTTTAGTAATTTGCAGTCATCCTACTTATTGATATTTCCTGGGGAAAAAAAGAAACAGATCATACTTCTGTAATATGCTTTCTCTGTTTGTCTGCTTGAGATTCATATCCATCTCTTGTTACCAGCCTGAGCAATATCTTTTCCTGCTGAAGAAACCTTTAGTGGTGTTAGTATGTCTTTTGTAGGCTTGCCCAGAAGTGGAACTTACAAATAAAGAGATTCTCTCCTCTGATAAGGCTCTGTGTTTATAAGTACTATTATTGCTATTCTCTGTTTGCTCTTTCCTCTAATCACATCTTTTTATTTATGTGTGTACAATCAGGCAGCATAATACTAATGAGATAAACTGTAGGTGATGTGTGTATTAAAATAGAACACATTCTTCCCTTTGTTTTCATATAGTCTCTTTCCTTACATTGGGGCTGAAGAGCAATTTCAGTGTTTGGAAAGGTGTACTACTGTTAAATGATAGGAGTGACACACAACAAAGTCCGTAAATTGTTGTTATGGATGATACAAAGCACATATAAATATTGAATACTGCTAGCAGAAAAGCTTCACAACCTGCACAGGAATAGCTGGAATCAGCAGGCACAGGATGCTCAGGGTAACACGCTGCAGATCAAGCAGTGATACATCCCCTTTTGTGACCCTTGGCAATAAGGTTTTAGCAACAGAGTGGCAAGATTCGTACAACTAAAATATTTTGGTTTATTATTGTTCCCACTTTTCTCTAGCTTCGTACATTCTTCTCTTTCTAGGCCAGTCATACTAAGGGTTCTAGATCAGTGAGGCACTTCAGCAGGTCTACTTGTAAATACTTGAGTTATCCAACTGAAGACTACTGGCGTATTTACAACTAGGCACTTACCGAAGAAACATGTTGAATTAGGGCCTGATTGACTGCACACGGAAATTGTAATTGGCATCAAGAGCAATGATGGCACTCAGCTGGTTTGTCTATGCCTGAAAGCTTCTTCTGATATTATACTAATTTTATAAATGCAGTCAACGACAGTTACATGTTTTGGACATGATAACAAAGCTTTGAGTAAGAAACTGATTCCAGAGTCATTGTGCCTCAAATTTCTAATTTGACAAAGAAGAAAATCAATACAACTGTTAATATAAAGGTATGTTACAAAAATCCCCTGGGTTTTAGGAAATGACTGTGCATTAAAATAAGCTATAGCATATAACAAGTGAAATATTGTCACAAGCCAACATCCAAATATTTCCAGTAGGTTACCGTAAGCATATTAGCATCTATTGAAGATGTTCCTGCTCCTTGCAGGGGGGTTAGACTAGAGGATCTTTAAAGGTCCCTTCCAACACAAACTATTCTATGATTCTATTTCAGTACATTTATACAGCAAAAGGGTCTAAAAAATCAATAATTTTGAACATATTTTTAAAACTGAGTTGAATCTGAAAAGATAAATAGGAGAATATCTGAACTGGCAGAGAAAACACTTCCAATTAGGCAATTTTAGAAGAAAGCACCTGAAAAACTCATCTCAACTCCTATGTATTACGTATTTCATGTTGTAACCTCACTGAGATGAGGAATGTTTGGCTGGCACATGGAGGTAGGAGTTATGATACAATTTACAAACACATGGTGCCTTCAAATTATAACTCTCTTCTGCTAAGTAATTATTTGCACATTGTCTCTGTCAGTATTGATTACAGTGAATATGTTATTAAAAGACTGCATTTTCTAAGAAGGAGAATAACATAGGTCAGAGGATAAGATTTTCATCTCTAGAAACAGAAGTTCATTGTGTGAGCATTTGTAAATGTGTATTAATTTGTTGGAGATGTTTTAGCAACAGATTTTTGTAATGACTGTAAGGTTATGATGTAAATAATAAGTATAGAGGTTCAAGACACGCAGATTAACTACATATTTATGAGAGATTAAGAAACATGAAATAGTGTTCGCAGAACTAGTGATCTCTAAAATCCATTTTGAAGCATACAGTTTTATTTTACGTGCAGTTATTTCTGCCTAGGCTAACATCTGTCATGAATGCTGAGCCTCTTCCCCCTATACTCCACTAAACAATATAGCTTATTTCATTGAATTCAATTAAGCTGAGATTTTACCTCAAGAAAACAAAAAACAATTTATGCAAGCTGTCCATCATGACTGTAGTAATTAAGTGTATTTTAGGTTTTTTAAAAAATAACATTCTCCAGCTGTCTTGAACTAATTATTGCCCCTTGTTTTCAATATGAAGCAAACCCAGTCTTGATGACTGCTATTTTGGCTGTAGGAATCCGTTGTCTATAAAGTTTGTAAAACTCCTGACAAAATGAAAATTTGGTACAAGTTTTGTGTAGAATATTGAATAAAGGTAGTATAACACAAAAAATATGCACATATTGTTTCCTATAAATCATATACCTCTGATCCTGAGAAAAGCAATCTACATCCTTAGAAATGTGTTATTTTTACAAAAGAGCAGTGATCTGAACATAGCCCACGTTCCTCTAAAAGAGTACTCAATTTTTGCTAAGGTTAATGATACTACTAGTACACACTGGCCAAATCGATACCTGTGGGCAGTTACACACTGTGGTGCATTTGATTTTGTGAATACCAGATACGTATTCTGTCCTAGTGTGTAAATTCAAGTCCATGCTGACACCTGAATGGAACATATCCACCTGTGTGCCTGTTGCCTCTGCAAGAAGATGCCAGGATATGCCAGGAAAGTTCCATGGATCACTCAACAATTTTAGATGGTTGAGCAAATTTACCCTAAAATGTAGACATTGCTATGAAATTCAGAGAGTCTTGAAATTCCTCTGTGTGCAGCTTAACTTATATGAAAGACAGGTCTAACGTTATTTGGAACTTGGTCTTTTGTCGTCAAAAGACTGTGCATTCTGGGAGACAAGGAGAATATAATACACTTCAACCACTCATTAGGGCTTCCCACTCATTTGGGCACCCACATTAGTTCCAAGTTATCTTTTCTAACTACTTCAGACAGAATAATTCCCTGAAACTGTCATCTAGGATTGAACAACTGCCACCTAGGAGTACCCAAAGAATAGAGTTGATCAGAAAATCTAAAAGGAATATCAGATTTATCAGAAAGGGCTAAATATTTGAAAGTAAAACCTATACTTTTATTTCAAGTAGAAATTGAAATCCAAATTATTGGTTCAACTCTTTGGTAATTTAAGATTTGGGTCAGAAATTATTTTAAGTTTCATTTTACAAAGAATTTTCATTCCAGGCTAGTATTAAAAAAAAAAAAAAAAAAAAAAAGCTGCTGACCAGTTGTTATAAATAATCATCATGTTTTATTCAAAGAGATGAATACAAGAGGTTATACCATACTTACTGTTATAGAAAACTACTTAGAGGATAGAGAAATTGTATTATGCTGTGGTCACCTTGATTCACATTATTTCTTGTTAACTCTCGATAGCACACAAGTATTAGCAAGTTAGAAATTAATGTGACAGTTGAACTTATTCAATACACATTTACAACCAAACACTTGTCAAGTTAAGTATTAATTCTTAATAATTACCAAGCACTTATTTAATATTTCTGTTCAACATCTTTGTCGGCGACATGGACAGTGGGATAGAGTGCACCCTCAGCAAGTTCGCTGACGATACCAAGCTGTGTGGTGCTGTCGACACGCTGGAAGGGAGGGATGCCATCCAGAGGGACCTTGACAGGCTGGAGAGGTGGGCCCATGCCAACCTCATGAAGTTCAACCAGGCCAAGTGCAAGGTCCTGCATGTGGGTCAGGGCAATCCCAGGCACAAATACAGGCTGGGCGGGGAATGGATTGAGAGCAGCCCTGAGGAGAAGGACTTGGGAGTGCTGGTGGATGAGAAGCTTAACATGAGCAGGCAATGCGCCCTTGCGGCCCAGAAGGCCAATTGCATCCAGGGCTGCATCAAGAGGAGCGTGGCCAGCAGGTCGAAGGAGGTGATTCTCCCCCTCTACTCTGCCCTGGTGAGACCCCACCTGGAGTACTGTGTCCAGTTCTGGAGCCCCCAACATAAGAAGGACATGGACCAGTTGGAGAAGGTCCAGAGGAGGGCCACAAAGATGATAAGAGGGCTGGAGCACCTCTCTTATGAGGACAGGCTGAGAGAGTTGGGGCTGTTCAGCCTGCAGAAGAGGAGGCTCCAGGGAGACCTGATAGCTGTCTTCCAGTACCTCAAGGGGGCCTACAAGAAAGATGGGGAGAGGCTGTTCAGTAGGGCCTGTTGCGATAGGACAAGGAGTAATGGTTTTAAAATAGAGGGAGATAGATTTAGATATTAGGAAAAAATTTTTTACAGTGAGGGTTGTAGAACACTGGAACAGGTAGCCCAGAGAGGTGGTGGAAGCCCCATCCCTGGAAACTTTCAAGTCCAGGTTGGATGAGGCTCTGAGCAACCTGATCTAGTTGGGGATGTCCCTGCTCCTTGCAGGGGGGTTGGATTAGATGACCTTTGAAGGTCCCTTCCAACCCTAACCATTCTATGTTTCTATGATTCTATGATTCTATGTTTTATTGTTCATCAATGTTTGCTTAGTATTTCAATTTTCTTGATTAATATGGCTCATATTAACAACAGGTGCTACATATATGTAATAGAATAAAACAAACCCTAATTAACAAATAATTTATTAAATTCCTCCTCATGTATATTTTCATTCAATAAGGAAAATGGATTGGAGTGAACAGCAAGGGATTTTACCTGATTCTGAGTTGATTAAAAATTTCGTTGCATATGTTGGCCAAACTTGTCTATAAAACAGGTAATGGTCAAAGCAACCTCCTTCTAACACTTATCTGTTCTTGATTACAAGTACCAGAACTCTCCCAAGCCTTGGGCATCTGACTGTGAAAAAAACAAATACTGTAGCTGTATGTACTTGATGAAAACTCAAATCTCACCCAAAGACATCTGAACTGCTTCTGAACTGATTGAAGCTGAAATGTGTCATCTCCTCAGGAAATCTCTGCACAACCTTATGGTTCTTGACTAAAACTTTGGAGAGTTGTTCTGGTTTTGTTTAGTGAGGGGGGGCCTAAGGTTGTAGCTTCTGTAGGAAACTGCTAGAAGTTGCTCCCCCTTGTTCAGTGGACTTGGCTGGGCCTAGGGCGGACCCGCTGCTGGCCAATGCCAAGCCAATTGGTAGCAGAATGTCCCGTGATAACGCCTCTGTGATAACGTATTTATGAAGGGGAAAACAGAAAAAAAAAGGGAGAAGATGTGAAGCAGCTGAGTGGGGGCAGAGAAGGGGAGGCGTGAGCCTTGTGGACCTTTCAGGCCTCACCCTCTGGCCTCCTGCCGGGCGGTCGACTGAGCTCAACTCAGCCCGGCCCGGTTGCAAGAAGTGGAGGGGAGATGAGATGTGAATGAGATGTAAAGAGATTCTGAGAGGTGTCTGCCAGCCTGTTGTGAAGAATTTTTCTTTTGAGAGGAACAGCTGCAGATGCCAAGGTCAGTGAAGAAGGAGAGGGAGGAGTAATGTGGCTCCAGGCCAAGATTCCCCTGCAGCCTATGGCGCAGCCCATGGTGAAGCAGGCTGTCCCCCTGCAGTCCATGGAGGTCCACGGAGGAGCAGAGATCCACCCACAGCCCATGGAGGACCCCACGCTGGGGCAGGTGGAGGCCTGAAGGAGGCTGTGGCCTATGGAGGGCCCACTGGGGCAGCTGTTCTGGAGGGACTGCACCCTGTGGAAGAGATGACCCACGCCGGAGCAGTTTCATGAAGTACTGAGGGACCCCACGAAGGAGCAGGGGAGGAATGCGAGGAGTTCTTCCCCCGACTATGAAGCAGTGGCGTGAAACAATGTGTGATAAACTGCCCGCAACCCCCATTCCCTCTTCGTAGCTATGCCGCTCGGGGATGGGAAAGGTAGTAGAGATAATGTCAAGCCCTGGAAGAGGGAGGGGTCTGCGGAGGTTGTCTCGTTCTCTGTCTCATTGTCCTGCTTTGATTTTAGTAATAAATGAATAGTTTTCCCCAAGTCAAGTCTGTTTTGCCTGTAACAGTAACTTCAAGGATTTTCTCCCTGTTCTTATCTCAAACCTTGAGCCTTTTTCTTGTATTATCTCTCCCTATTCTCTTGGAGGGTAAGGGGAGTGAGAGACTGCATAGTCTGGCCCCAACTGAGGCTGAACAATGACAAGATTACAAACAGTTTTTGCAGTTTGTATAGATATTAATGTTTTTTTCTCCGAGAGTATAATCTGTTAACATTTGTAAATGTTATGAAAATATGGTAACATTTCTATTGTGCACACAGAAGTCCCTACATTTTCCTGATGTTTATTTATAAATACTTCAAGTTTTCATTAATTCCTATGAAGAATGCACATTTTCTTCATTACTTTTATTATCAATATTCTTAAGACACTAACTCTTCACAGTTGTTTCTTCATTGTATATATCATTGCTGTTTTCAGTAACTTCAAATTATCTGTATCAATCAACTGCAGTTGAAAAAAAGACATTATTATTTTAAAGCCTCACTGGTATGACTGCCCTGCCCATGTGACCTGCCACCAAGAATGACAAGAACACACTTTAGCTTTTCTCCTGAGACTATGATACTTTTTTTATCTCATTAAAATTAACTATTTAAAAGTCTTACTTTAGTAGAATGTAGGACTATCTCTGTCCACACCAAATGTAATTCAAAAGCACTTTGGTAATTTGTTGCAGAGGTGACATAAAGGCTGAAAAGCAATAAGTCTACATTATTAAAGATTAATTAATAAGATGTGTAACATCTATATTAATTCTATTTAGTCGTGATGACTTTTCCACTTTGATAGAAGTCAAGAGACAGAGTGTGATAAAAATATAAGATGAAACTATCATGCTGTATAAAATTATCAAAAGCCTATTTAGTCTTATATACTTAGATCTGACAGTAGCCAGTAACATTAGGGGAAGATTGTATGCACATCACAAGTGCATAGTAGTGGTTTTTTTTTTTCAGTTTTCTCTTTCAGTTTATACCAATTTTTGGTTTAGAGAATTTTTTCACTCACAGATTGCAATCTTAATGTTTAACACCAGTCAATAGACTTATATTTCCTGAATTTGCCTAATAAATTTTTTAACTGATGACTACTTCTGGCAACCATAACATCCTACAGCAGTGGTTTCTATCGTTTTGTTATACACAGTATTCTATCTGATTTATTTAAATCTGTTACCATTTAATACCCTTCAGAGCTTGCACGTGAAAACAAAATCCAGCTTTACTGTATGCATTTAAAATGAGAAAATTAGAATCCACTACTTAAGATGTGGGTGCCTAATGGAGAATTATGATGCTCTGAGTTGTTTTTTTTTTTTTTTATTTTTTAATGTAGTCTTCTAATTTCATGTTACTTGGTTTGACTTTTTGAACATTTTTTAATACTAAGCTAGTATTTTCAGTTAAATCTCCTTAGTAATTATAAGATCTCATTCTAGAAAAGTAATAGATAATTTCCAGGGTATCATTTTGTACAAACTTTTTAGGGTTGCTTTTTCACATGTCAACCAGTTTGGAGCTCATGATGCTGACTTTTATCTCCATTTTACTCCGTATCACAACAAGATCCTCCTGCACCTTTTCACAGCTTGATTTTTTTTCACTATCCTGTAGTACCTTGTATTTGCATCAACGCTTGTCACCTCATTAGTTATGCCTTTTTCTAAACCACTAATGAATATGTTGAATGCAATTCCTCTTAGCAGAAATCTATATTTTATGTATTTCTACCAAATCTATATTTTTATCTGTTCTTGCAATTTCTTGAAATTTCTTATAACACACTTGTAGGCCTTATTTAATTTTATCAGTCAAAATTGTTGTCTTACAACTGTGTGTTATTTGTTCAAGTCTTGTTCCTTTGACAAACAAATTCTACTATATATTTATCAGGTATACATATTTCAATTAAATGAGTCTTTAATGTAAGGAATTAAATTTGGAAAGAAATGTTAAAGGAAGTTTTAACTATTTTTGTTTTTCTTGTGCTTGCTGAGAATGGTATTTGTTAAGCATTTCATTGATAATATCAAGTTACCTGCAACAACAACAACAACAAAAAAGATTCTTCATTCCAGGAACATACATGATGGTTTTAGTTAAAATGCTGGCAGCACCTACCTTATTCACATATTGAAAGTGTAGTTCAGTGTCTAAAATATGTATTTTACAAGGTCCAAAAATAATCCCATAAAAATATCAAATGCATTAACTTAAAAAATATGCTAAGGTATGTATGTGTCAATATACTACAAAAATTATTACTTAATGTCTAACTGTAGACTGGTTTCATAGTCAACGGAATACAATAAGTTGCTATTTTTATTAGACATCTAGCCTCTCCTAGACATCTGTCTTAAAATAAAGTGAATTTCCTGCTAGATTGGCTAGTTCTCATTAATTATATTGAAAATACATGTTCTTCAGCTTGGAAAAGTGCATAGTTTTCAGGTGGCTGAAGTTAGAATTCTGTCATTTTTCTTTCAGTTAAAATTAACACAGAAATCTTCTTACTAAATTAATTTTCTGCCAATGTTACCAAGAACATAAACCCACAAGCTGGAGAATAAGAACTTTTCTGGTCTACAAGGCATGAAAAACATACGGGCATGTAAGGTTTTGTGCAAAGTCAGATGGATGGAGTTAGTCAAGATTAAGAGAACTGTGAGACTGGAAAAGAAAGAGAGAAATCTTCTCTTTTTTTTTTTTTTTTTTATGTACAGCACCCTGCACATAGATGGAGTGAGAAAGCTTTCCTTTCATATAGTTGTGTTTTAGTATTGAAGTGTTCAAGTTTCTCATGGTGACTTTGTATCATTCACTTCAACTAAAAGGCAATTTAGAGAATCAGGTGCAACTCCCTTGGATGTGAAACATAAGGGAAATACGGGAAAGGAAAATAACTTTCAAAATACATAGTACAAGAAATATAAAATACAAATGTTGAATTAACTGTAGAACAGGTAACTGTACCTACACAATACTTGCACTGCCTACCTTTTTGCATGTCTGTAGGATAATGACATTGCATTTGCATGGAATGGGAAGTAAAAAAAGTTTCACTATTTAAGTGTCTCCTGCTTTTCATATTTATGTTAATATTTGTGACAGATAATGTCTTAGAACTAAAAACACTTCAACTGTGAGATTTGATATTCATGTACAAAATCAAATGTTTGATATCCTAACCATATCTCTTTTAACAGTCACGACTGTGGATGGAATTTTTTTGGTGCTGTTGATTTCCTAATTATTTCCCTAATCCTGATTATGATGTGTGAAAATTGCAAGAAATTGACACTTCTAATGTCTTTCATGTAAACAGGAAGAGCTAACGTGTCTCCTTTTTTTGGCAAGGATCCAGAATGGAATTACGAATCTGGACACCCCCTTGCCATTAAATTTTGAAAATATTTAGTGGAAATACTGATCTGAAGTGTATGATTTCTGGATACATGTTTTCTTCTGTTTGTCATCTATATGGAGATGACATGCATCCATACAATGATAGGTGTAGCATTAGGTTATGTGATTAAAGACTTGTGTCCACACACTAGAAAGAGCCCACTGGTATGATGGCAGGCAAGGGCAGCCCAATACCCCAGTCCCATTCCTGAACACCCAGAGCTGCCCTGGGGAACCCTCAGCCCCAGAAGCCAGGGGGCACCTTGCACCATGAGTCAGCAGTGGAGGGATCACCAGGGCGTCTCATAAAGGGGAGACGTTGCCCAGGGGTATGGAGCTCACCATGAGAAAAGCATTTTGTGATTGCAGGTAGGGATGTATTGAGGCAGTTTGAGGAGGCAAAAGTGTGGGGAAATAGAGCGATAAAGTGATAGAAGGGGCAGGTTTTATGTAAATAGGGGCTGGCCAATATATTTATGCTTGATCAGCACAGTCTGTCCTTTATTCTCATTAAACTTCATTTCTACTGTTTTTCTTCGTGTCTGTTTTGCACACATATGTATGCATAGAGGTCTAGCAACTAGAGTACTACGTGAGACCACAGGTCACAGGGTCCCTTGTGTCTGAGTGCCAGGAACTGGAGAGAAGCTAGAATGCATGCATACTGTGAGGGTATATATGTCAATGCATGTAATTGCTAGTGGGCATTAAGTGGCCCAACGGACCAGCAAAATAAGAGACCTGGGAGCCAGGTATCAAAGTCGTCATAAGTTGTTGGCTACTGGAGAGACTAGCAGGTCCAAGCCAGCTACTGAGGAGACTGTAAGGTCTAGCAGTCAACTGGAAGACCCATTTACATGTATCTGTGCCTTA
This sequence comes from Chlamydotis macqueenii, assembly GCF_036417535.1. NCBI lineage: Eukaryota > Metazoa > Chordata > Aves > Otidiformes > Otididae > Chlamydotis > Chlamydotis macqueenii. The sequence continues at coordinate 30,395,087 of NC_141558.1, forward strand.
GGCAATTGTAGACCAGAGAATACAGAGATCAACTACTGAACAGGCTAAGTGTCTAAGGCCAGCTGAAGGAGAGACCCATATTACTTATATACATATTTTTCATTAAAGGGCATCTGTCCTGAGAAGCCGGAAGGGGAACAAGATCAGGCCATTACTGCTGTTTGTGTTTGTCTAAATGCTGTGTGCTCCATCTGTGTTGTTCTGTGTGGTCAGTCATCCATGTGCATATGTGTATATATATACAGTGTGTATCTATGCATGCGTTCCTCACAGGGATGCACTCTCAGCTTCATTACTCATTACTAGCAGCACCTTGGCACATGGGACTTCTGCAGCCTTGTGGTTATTGGGCTACTGAATTCAGCAACTCTTAGCAGTAGGCATGGCAGAATCTGTTGATATGGCTGTGCATCACTGAATGCACATTGCTGAATGAACACATTGTCCTTCCTCATATCTGGCAATGGCCTTCTGCAGGATAATTTGTGCTATTACAGAATGAAATTATGCAACTTGAAGCACACCGTTAACGCTCTACAAGGTTTTCCAGATGTCCAAATGTCTCAGTTCAGCCCCAATCAGAACCAGACTACGCAGTCTCTGTCTCGCTCCCACCACCCTCCGAGAGAATAGGGAGAGATAATATAAGAAAAAGGCTCAAGGTTTGAGATAAGGACAGGGAGAAAATCCTTAAAGTTACTGTTATGGGCAAAAACAGACTCGACTTGGGGAAAACTATTCATTTATTACTAAAAACAGCAGGATAATGAGACAGAGAACAAGATAACCTCCCCCCACCCCTCCCTCTTCCCACGCTTAACATTATCTCTACTACCTTCCCCTCCCCGAGTGGCACAGGGGGGAAGAAGAAATGGGAGTTGCAGTCAGTTCATCACACGTTGTTTTACGCCGCTGCTTTGTCGTTGGGGGAAGAACTTCTCACGTTCCGCCTCTGCTCCATTGTGGGGTCCCACCCATATGCCACAGTCCTTCGTGGAACTGCTCTGGTGTGGGTCATCTCTTCCACGGGGTGCAGTCTCTCCAGAACGGCTGCCCCAGCGGGCCCTCCATGGGCCACAGCTGCCTTCAGGCATCCACCTCCCCCAGTGTAGGGTACTCCATGGGCTCCAAGTGGATCTCTGCTCCTCCATGGACTTCCATGGGCTGCAGGGGGACAACCTGCTCCACCATGGTCATCACCACAGGCTACAGGAGAATCTTGGCCAGGAGCTGCATTACTTCTCCCCCTCCTTCTTCACTGACCTTGGCATCTGCAGCCATTCCTCTCACAAGAAAAGTTCTTCACAACAGGCTGGCAGACACCTCTCAGAATCTCTTCACATCATCCAGCTCATCTCCTCTCCGCTTCTTGCAGCCGGGCCAGGCCGAGTTGGGCCCAGTCGGCCACCTGGCGAGAGGCCAGAGGGTGAGGCCTGCGCCTCCACCTCTCCACCTCTGCCCCCTCTCAGCTTCTTCACATCTTCTCTTCTCCCTTTTTTTTTTTCCTGTTTTCCCCTTCATAAATACGTTATCACAGAGGCGTTATCACGGGACATTCTGCTACCAGTTGCTCGGCCTTGGCCAGCAGCGGGTCCGCCCTAGGCCCAGTCAAGTCCACTGAACAAGGGGGAGCAACTTCTAGCAGTTTCCTACAGAAGCTGCCACCTTAGGCCCCCCCTCACTAAACAAAACCACACCACCAAGTATCAAAATGATTTGTATATATTCTGTGGACGTTAGAAGCCAAATGTGATTAATCAACTGCAAAGAAGACAGAGATTAAGAGACTGTGACCAGGTGTTCTGGAAATATTTGTTCTTCCTTGTGAGAAGGTAAGTCCATCCTGTCTATCATAGATGTAAATAGCAGTTAGAGCTGACTAAATTTATAGTTTCCTGAAGGAAATGTCTGATTAATTCATATTTCTAACACAAATGAAAGATGTACACTTATTAGATGGAAGCAAGATGCTTGCCTGGTAACAGCAAGATTCTGTATTTGGCATGTAGTAATGATTTTTCTGTTTCAGCTGGTTCTATTCATATATTAGAGAAGACAAAAATAAGACTTTGCAGCATAAGATGCAGCAATAGCTTTCAAAGAACAAGGAGCAGAAACCAAATACCAGCTTGCCCCACAATGTGAAATGGAAAATGTCATGTGAGAAACAGAGAAACGGTAGCCAAAGCGCGGATACATGAACAGAGCTGGTAACAAACGTGAGTAGGAGATTGCAGGTGTGTTGTTATTTCTCTTTTAAACCAAGAAAATCACACAAAAATTTGCTCAAATGCTGCAGTTAGTGATTATGAGAATGAAAAACCCTCATATTAAACCCTAGTATTAGTCACTAAAAAAAGAGGAATGGGCTCTGATTTCTAAAATAGTTACGGAGAAAACATGGTGCTGTCTAACAAGATGATTCCAGCCACCTGATATCTGAGCCATCCTTCGGAGATGTCTATCAATGTGCATTAACTGTACAAGCATTCTAACATGATTATGCTCCGGCTTGGAAGCCTCATTTTGATGCCATATTTAGATGAGATGCATCCTGATCTCTTCACTCAATCCTTCTGTAGAGGGAGCTGATGACAAAGCTCTTACTGTCTTTGCTGATGACAGAGCTGTTATTGTTTTCATCCTAGGATCTTCAGATATATCCTACTCATTTTCTGCAGTCTGCACTTGTAGTGCTGTAATTGAGATGTCATCATTGAAATATGTGAAATCTCACTGGTTCTGCAGAACACAGCATACACACACCATCTTATCCTTTACTACTTTATAATTTTAGCTGATAATGCTAAATGGAGTAAGGTGTTTTGGATTATTTGGCTATTTTGCACATACTAATTGCAAAGAAGCCAGTAAAATTAAGTGTTATGTAAACAAAACACACTTTTAGACAATAAATCATTACTCATGGCATCACAATAAACTGGAAACAATCATGGTTTAAGAAAAGATGAAACAAATTCAAACTAACTTGATTTTTAAAATGTGGGGAAGAAAATAATTATATTGTTACATTCTTTTAAATGTCAGGCCCATTGGATATATTTGCTTGTATGAAACAGAACTATTTATGAATATTGCCTGGGAACAGATTTTTAAAGTATCACATGCCAATTAACACAGTACATGTGAACAGAAGCATAATGAATTTGAGAGGATAATATTCCCACACGCAGAAAATGTCAACAAGAACATAATCGACAGCTATAGCATATGGTATATTGAGCTCAACAACTTGTTTATACCATCTTGAATCTCACACTAATAAGATCTTTCTTTATTAACAGAATACAAAGGAATATAGCTAGTGCCTTTCAGAAGTGTCACTTCCTTTTTGAGATTCAGCCATGGAAATTTATTTATGTGCTTTCTAATATCAAGCTTGATAGTATATAATCCAATGAGTTTTGTATAGCATTAATACTATGGAGTTTATTCATAATTTACTGAAGTTGCATAAAACTGCTTACTAGCTAAAATAGATGTTGTCCAAAGCATTTATGTGTGTGTGTGCGCATGTGGGTACATATTTCTGAACTTTTAGTATCTGATATCACAATAATCTGTATTTTCAAAAACAAATATGAAGGGCTGAGTTCAAAACTCTTCTGGACTGTGCTCTAGGCATAGTTTGTTCATACTGAGAATAAATGACCAAAATAATATTTCTTCAGTGTTCTAGGCAGGAAGTTTCATCTAGAAAAGCAGATTCTTGAGCAAAACTAATTTTTAATTTATTTACACCTTGCTGGCAAGGGAATATAGAGGTGGTGGCAATGAAATATCAGTGTTACATTGGATGATCTCCCTTTGACCTTCCTGATGCCTTCAGAACGTTTCAGGTCAAGGGAAAGATGAGTATACCAACAGTATCTTAAAAACTCCAAACCCACAGGCAAAAAAAAATAGTTATTAGGTGGATATGAGATCTGAGCCTTAAAATCAGACTGTTGATAATTCATTCTGCATTTCTGACTCTTTACTTTTATAAATTCTTAGAAAATATAAGCTTAAAGTCAAGTGACTTTACTAATTATAAAAATTTTCTTTTTTAATATAGATGAAATTAAACAAACGTTAATCAAAACATTGGAATTTTTGTCTCTAATTTTAACAGAAATTTTTGTCAAATAATTCATTCTCTCCTATTTTCTATTCTTCCTCTTCCAACATCCTTGTTAGTGATCTTAGTGAAATATAGTTATTAGTTCTTATTAAAGCCATACAAGTATCACTGTAAATCACTCAGTTTCCTTCCAAAGATTTCTCTTCTTGATAGGATCAGTCAAGTTGAATTTTCACATAATTCAAGAAATAATGTCCATGAAAGTGAATCCAGGCTAGGCTTATATGCCCCTACAAGGATTTAAACACTCTGCTGAAACAAAAGTACTATGCTTTTCAAATTTGATATAGAAGTGGACACTGACAAAAGATAATGTAGATTCATTCTATCTACATCTAATGCTTAAATATGGTGCCTATGGGAAGGGATGTCTAGCAGGCAATCACATCTCAGATGTTCTTGAATTTTCCTGTAGAAATGTTTGTTTACCTCCACTGGACACAGAGAGTCCTAAGTCTTCTTTCTTAGACTAAGTTCTTAATTTAAAAAAGTCAGACTATGAAGCTAATACAAGTTGGTTGTTACACATTCATGTTCTCACTTTCACCCCCTTGTCCCTTATCTTATCTTATCTTATCTTATCTTATCTTATCTTATCTTATCTTATCCCTTATCTTATAAAACTTCATTTAAAAATACCATAACTTACTTTTGCTCTGTCTGTACTGTAGTGTCTTTTCTAAATAAAAACATTTAGAAATAAGAAAAAGAAAAAGCGTATACTGAGACTTGTTTGAAGCTATGAAAATAATTGCAGAAATATAAAATCGGGGATAAAAATCAAGAACACTTTCTAAGAGTCATTTAACAGTGAAATTAAATATTTATTCTGTCTGGGTAGGTTTATGCTTTTTGTAAATTTATGGCTATACAATTCTAGACACTTAAAGAAATTCTTTTTTTACTCTGAACCTAAAGGAAATAAAGAAATCCAAACAAACTGTCTTTTAGATCTACCATGATTTTTTTAATTGCAGCAAATGAAGTTGATCGTGATCACAATGATTTTGCAAAGATAGTTATAAAGAAAATACAGAGCAATCCAATATCAAGTTGAAAGTGTAGAACTGTAAAAAACTTGAATTTATCTTTCTAAATTCATGATGGGGATGACACTAAGGTGAAGAGTGTCTGAATTTTTTAAAAATGAAAATGTTCACACCTGCCAGTCTTACAGGTCTTCTGATATTTTTCGCAAATTCCTAGCCGTATTTCATTGGCTAATTAAGAGTGATTAAAGAAAACAGTATAATTAATTACTATCATGGTTCCTGATAGCTTTTCCCTGTTGTTTTTAACAGTCTTCAATCCATATAGTAGCTGTAAGAAGACTTTCTAGAAGAATATTTGAAATGGTGCTAAAGCAAAAATTACTATTTTTAAGAAATGGCCCCATTCTTATATGAGCCAAGGACTTAGGTGGCTTTCGTCTGATGCTTAGCTCCACTAGAATACACAAATGCCTGGTTTTGTCTATATATTCCTCATTAGACTCGGGGCATTCTATATATATTTGTAAAGTTTTCATTACAGGTCAGGTTCTCCCAAATTAAAGGAGGGCCAATGACATCTTTTGAAATAACAGCTAGATGTTTAAAGAATTAATATCTGTTTAGCCTGCTGATGATTAAAATCCATATTGCCACTGCAACATAATACTCTTCTCCTTTGCATTTAAAAAAAAATTCAAAGTTAACTGGGCCAGGAAAAAGGTCACACAAAGAGGAAGCTCCACAAAGAATACGGCAGACTCTGTTGAAGTATTTAATTGTTTAATGTTCTGTGTTCAATGGAGCAGGAAATAAAATCCCTATCCCAGAGGGGTGTCTCAGGTAAGTTTTTTATATTTACTTTCACTCTATGGTCCTCTGTATCACAGCAGATCATTTTCATCCTTACCATGCATGAGAAGGAAAAAAAAAAAGCTTGCAACTGAATATTTATTATTCAAGTTTGAATGCATTGGTAACAACAAAACAACTCTTAATTCACACATGAGCAACCAGTTTTGGCTGATAAAACAGTGTGAGAGATTATTAACATCTGTTAGAGTTGGTTTCCAAGGGTTTTCATCTTTTCAGTTTCCTCTGGTTCTGTCAAAGTGCCATCGTTGTGCTTTTTTTTCTTGTGCTTTTACTCAATAAAAACTTTTTGCAGATTTTGGAATTAGCAGTTTCTCTTAACTGTCTTAATTTTTTCTTAGCAATTTCTTTTTCAAACTTTCAAGCACTGGCAAAACCTGATTTCTTGGTAGTTCTCGAGACTTAACTAAGTCATTTTTATTATTGTGCTTGTTTGACCTTCCCGTTTTCTTATCCTTGAAGTGCCTATTTTATGGTTGAGTTCAAGTCTCTGTTCCTATTTAGTGACCTCCCTTGATAACAATTTAAATGCACTTTGCATGAACAGAGCCTCCCAGAATTTGTGAGTGACAATGTTTTCAGACTCTTCTGTGGACATTGGTGCTCTTCAAGAAGCTACACTCTCACTGCTCTGCCTAGCACTATACTATAGATCAGATTATATTTTACATTGGATATTACAAAATGTTCTTGATATTGTATAAATGACAACTCTAAAATACATTATATATAATCCATATATAGTCATATGCCTTATGTAGTCATATGCTTGCAAAACAGATAGATACCTACTTATCCTAACAGGTAGATATTTTACTTAAGATAAGGAGAAAACTATGTGAAAACAAAGCCTCAGAGAAGCTTGTCATTCAGACACTCCATTCAGACGCATGGAAGATATGGTTTCGAATCTCCCTAAAGAAAAACAGATCTGAGCCTGGGACTTTCATACCAGGTGAAGTTCTTAAACAATGACCAAATTGTTTTGAAAAAAAATCTGGACCTTTTTCAAAAGATCTGATACCCTAATTTTGCAATAAGAAATGAAAGTTATAATTCCATAAGGATTGTGAACCCTTGAGTTGAGGAAGGTCCTTCGTTGAGTCTAAGGAGGAAAGCATCTCAGTCCTGAAGAATTATTATTGTTTTCTATGGTAATAGTTTTCTTCCAAACCTTACAAAGACTCTTCTGAAATTCTTCACTCTCCCTAGGCTGCTAATTTATGGCTAATCTTGTAAAATTGTGCTTTACCCCTGCAAGTTCATAATGACACATTTAATCTATTTCTAACTGCCCAAATCAGTATGAACAATGCAGAAGTAATTAACATGTTCTAGTTATTTTAAAGCTCATGATTCTTGATTGTTATTGGTAAATTTATATCCTCAAAAATAGTTATCATAACATTAAAAAAATACCCAACTTCATTTCAAAAACAATCTCAAGGACAGTACAGTCTTGCTTCTATTTTAAGACGTTGCCTTTCAGTGGATTAACTGTGTATGACTGTATATGCCTGTTGTACTCTTTGTCACGTTGATTCATCTTGAAAATGCTTCACAATCTAATTTATCATTTACTGTTTGATAGGGATTTTTTAATCATGATGAGTCTTCACTTGCCTATGAGATCTTTCTGCTTAGGGAGGTAGTTCTCTTATACAATGCCATATAGTTCTCTAGAGGATTGTACATGTTGGCAAGGCAGTTGTTTGCGCTGTAAATACTTTGCTTTTAGCTAAATTATTACTTCATTTTGTTTGCAAAATTTAAAGCAAAACTGATCACTCCAAGACAAACATGAAAGAAAAAGATTGTATTTGAGGGATGTTAATAAGTTTTATTCTCTCCTAGAAAGTGGTAAGTCTCTAGGTTTCAGAATATAATTGAACTTCATATTGAAATAAAAAAGTAAAATATCACTGGAAATGGAGAATAACTCTCATGGCTGACCTTCTCTCTAGTTCTCATCAAGTTACACCGGCAAACTCCAGTCCAACTGTTCCTAGGGACTTAGTTATTATTTTACTGGAAATTGAAATAATATATACTAAGGCTCAAAGTTTGAAAGAGACTTTGCTTTTCATTCTGTGCTATGAAGACTTATGAGCTTCCATGAAGTGGTAGAATTAGCAAACACCTATTTATTAACATAATACTGTCTGTTGATAATATGAGTGCAACATTCTCTTTTTTACTAAATATACACAGTTTTGAGTCCCTGTCTAGATCTGATTTAAAAGCTGAAGAGCTACTCAACAAGTATCTGCTTCTGAGAAATGTGTCACTTGCAGACAAAAAAAAATAAAGAAGGAAGAAAAAAGGTATATCAATATTTAAATCTAATTCTAGCTATATGAACACATTAAAATGAGATGGTCACTGTATTTCAAACTCATATGTGGTTTTGAGAAGGTGGCCTTTCACTTCTTTTGAGAACTGAAAGTAAATTCAATGTGTTTTGATCAATATGTTCTTATTAGTTAGAATTATCTAACTGATCAGCTGCACTGGACATGTGAATGCTTTTAGTAATGTTTGAACCCAAACATTTCTGTTTTGACAGTAGATTTTCTTTCTAACTGAGGGTTAAGGGAAGAAGTAAAACTCTCCTTTCAAAATTGTATTTGTTAATGTCCCTTTGTAATATAGTGACCAGTAGTACTTAACTATTTCCCTGTTAGCCCCTCTCCTGTATTTTTCTTGTTCTTAGATTTTTAATTAATACATGAAGTGAAATCTTTGGCTCCATTAAATACAATTGAAACTTCTAATTTTGCAATATATTGTTACAATTTGCTATTGAGAAACAAAATAGAGAAAAAGTTGCAGCATGGTTCCATTACACTCTCTCAGCAGTTATTCCTGTTACAGATAATATTTAGACACCAGGGTTCAGGGAAAGAAACAACAATGGAAATGCATGCTGCCAAAAACTATCCATCACTTTATGGATGTAGTCATGCTGCTGTGGAAGGTAGAATTTATCCAATATCAATTCAGCAATTCTTTAAATCCTCTAGGAATTGTTGTGCATATTCCATTCCATTGTTTGTGTCTTACTACTGTCTAATGCTCTGAAGAAAAAATAATTGGGCCCAACCATGTAAAACATTGTTATCTGCAATCTGTTGAATACAAATAACCTAGATCATAAGCAAAAAAAAACCCAGGAAGATACTCTTAATCTGAGAAATACCACAAAAGCCTTTTCAAAAGCTATTTGTGTGCAGTGTGGACTAGACAAATTCATCATTATGTGTGTAAGTAGTGTTAAGTTGTAAGAAGACTGATCTTATTTTAGTATTAGGCCAAGTTGTTGACTGATTTTCTTTTCAAGGGGAAAAAAAAAAAAAGATATCTACTTTGCTATGTCCCTGTGACTCGAAAAATATTAGCTTTATATAATGAAATCCAGTTATCTTTCTGATTCAGATATCGCCAGGAACGTTCTCTTTCAAAAGTCACTATCATGGATATTGATCATACATGACCAATCATCCCGATGTAGTTTTTCCTTTCATATTTTTCTTGGCTGGTTTAAAAAATGATATTTTATGCATTTCAGTAAAATGATATTTTTTTAAAAAATAATCCAAGGTTATTTTTGTTTATTTTAAGCAAATTAAGCTAGGACAAGTATGTATCCTTGATAAATAAGCACATATAGACATCTGAAATAAAGATTAAGCTTCTAGTGTCGCTTCACAGACTCAATGTTAGTATTTAAAACATATACCAGATGAACTGTGTAGAAAAAAAAATTGAATTCTTTGATAATGATTTTTTTTTAATTATTGACAGAATAATATTTGATAGCAATAATAACCAGACCAGAATGACCACAAATTCTCTTTACACTGATTTTTAAGTGCAAATTTTGTGTCATATAAAATAATGGAGATATCCAGATCTGTGGTCTCTTAGACTGGACAAGAAATTTTGCTGTATTTTAATGGCACAGATAACTGGAAACTAGGAATATATAGTAAGGGAAATTTATTGGATAATTGATTTAGGCTAAACTATGACATATGCCTGTCTCATTTTTATAGATTGAGGCTCAACTACAACATAAGCCTGTCCCTTTCTCGTATAATTCACAGGCATTTATTTCTGACCATAGTGACCTTTAGTCTTATCCCTTAGCACTGTTCCTACATGCCTATATGAAGCGCATAGTACATTTTGCTGCACAATAAAATTATGGAAAAAAATAATTTAGGCTCGAATTTGTACATATCTTTGAATTGTTGTGACATAGAATCATAGAACGGTTAGGGTTGGAAGGGACCTTCAAAGGTCATCTAGTCCAATCCCCCTGCAAGGACCAGGGACATTTCCAACCAGATCAGGTTGCTCAGAGCCTCATCCAACCAATCTGGCCTTGAATGTTTCCAAGGATGGGGCATCCACCACCTCTCTGGGCAACCTGTTCCAGTGTTCTACAACTGCCAGTGTAACATGTTTATTTGAATCTTCATATAAAGAAAACTTTCTAATAATCTTAAAAAACTGAATATGTGTTGTTTCTCTGTTGGTTTTTGTTAAGTTTATGGCTATTACTTAACTTTGTTTTCATTCAGTTGTATGCATGTGTGCATGTTTATGTGCATCTATTTGTATCTTTATCTACCTCTAAAAACCCCCCAAAACCCTCCCTATTTTTTATTTTATAGTCTTAAAAATTTTATGATATCATTGTAAAATATGTATTTTGAATAAATTTTGATATATTAACTTAATGAACATATGTATTGCTCCAATAATATATCAAAATGGATCAGTAACAATTTCTGATTTCTTTCATCACTAAGGGTTTCTTCACTTAGTATGCTTTAAAAATTGTATGATTGTGCAATATTTTCATCTAACAAACATCTGCATCATCTGTATAAAAATGAATAAAACTGTGAAATGAGTATAAATATAGGTATGAATATGCTAATGGTCAAGATAAAGATTCATTAATATTTTTAGCAGTTTATCAGTATCATCAATACGTATTTAATAACAGTGTTGATAAATAAATCTATGGGATCTTCTGAAGTATTGAATAACATGCAACATGGTAATTTACAAAATTATTATATGATGTAATGTTGAGTTATCCTCACTTTGCTATATATTTTGTGAATTAAGCATTTCACCCAAAATATTTACTCTACTGATGAATAAATCTGTCATAATATAGTAAGGACAGCTTTGATGAAGGCTTGGATGATAAATCATTCCATGCAGGAAAACTATTGATTAACAGACAGATTTTGTACTTCATCAACAAGGCAAATGACATTTTAAACCTTTCACCCTTTTTACTCTGTACAAACACTTGCTTTGATGTTGAATTTTGAACAGTTGTCATCAGCATTGTAAAAGATTAACATGGATGGGATGTTTGACATATGAAAGTATCAGCACCTATTAGTGATAAACACCATGTTCTTTCCTCTCCCGATGGATTTTATGTTCTTTCATTAAATGTAAAGGAAGGATAACAGGGACAAGCAGTAATCTAGATTTTTCTCTTAAACTGTTGTTGGCATTTGAGATAGCTTTTTACATCTTTCTAAAAGAAAAAGTGTCATTGGTAATTGATTCTGTTGGGAAAAATATGATAAAAAGCATCTCCATTCCCATAGCTAAGGGGACTGTCAAAGTGTGACTCCATCAATTCTTTTATGGACTTGCCAGACAGAAGTGTTAACAAGGAAGTGCTAAATAATTTAAACCTTTTAAACTGCTATTTAGGGAAAGAAAGGTTGTAAATGTCAGCACAGACCATACCAATATACCAGAAATTGAGATTTTGTAATTACGAGATTTAAAAAAACTCACAAGAACCTAATGTGGAATTACAGCTCTGTATTGGGTTTAACAATTGCAATTGTGAATCTATAAAATTTGCAACTTTATTATTATCTTACTTTCTATTATTTCTGTCACAGAGTATCCTTATTTGTCCTGGGAAGAAGTTAGAAGTGTAATTCTGGGGAAAGAGATGTGACTTAACTTTTTTTTTCTAGATGAAGCATCTCTGCCAACTTCATTAAGGTAAAGCTTGCACATTCTGAATTGCAAAATTGAGCAAACCAAAAAAAATCTAATTCTTTATACAGCTTTGGCAGTTATTCCACACTCTAGTACAAAGTAGGTCATCTACAATTTTAATAGTGTAATGGATATTCTGTTATACAATAGCATCATTTACCTCCCCATTTACCCTAATTGAGGGCAGTTTAATTTGAATTAAATTTAGTTTTATGACTGAAGTACCACGACAGCAGAAAATTCAAGGTGAACACGGTCCTCCTTTTTTGTTTACTTGACTAAATTGCATTCCTATGCACTTCAACTAAAGAACAGAAATGCTGTATACAGCACCTACCAAAGGCAATACTAATAAAGCAGGAAACTATTTGAATGGATTCCCATTAAAGAAAGGAGACCTACAGGAATATTTTGTCACAGTGAATTATTTCTCCCAGAAAGTATCACTGCTGCTCAAATTATTAAAGGAGATCATTATAAAGAATAAATAATAATAATAATAATTGAACCATATATTAGCAGATATAAATAAAGAATTGAGACTACTGCTTATATAATTTCATCTGTATTTATGTATACTATCAACATCTGTTTCACTAAATGCTTGTGTTAGTCAGATAAACATTATTCTAATTGACCATCTTCTACCTCTACTATTACTTCTTTCTTTTTGCACTCTCATGTTGCTATCAGGTAGTATGCCATATCTACATTTTTTCTCTTGTTGCTTTATGAGACCAATTAAAAATAAATTCCCCACTGCAGACTCCATGTGAGGAAGCTTCAAGTCCCCTCTGATTCAGTATAAGGAGATGACACATTAGAGTAGAAGCTAAGCTCTGGAAGTAAAGTTTTGTGACTCTATGCCAAGGAAAGCAGTAGGATGGCTGAGAACTCCAATTTACTTTAAAGGTCTTTCATCGACTTCCTTAGTAGCTTTATGTCTTTACCCCTTCTGGTTGATTATTTTTTTCCCTTCTAAGTTTCTCCAGACCTTAATCCTCCAGTATCATTTCATCTATATGCTTTGTACTTCTGCCTTTTTCTGTCCTCTTTATCAATATTTTTATTTTCTTCCTCAGCATTTATTCCTGTTTGATCCTTCACTCATGTTGTTCCAAGTTCCCTCTGCTTGTTCCATTTTTCCAGTTTCCTATTTGCCACGTGGTATCCCTTTTTACTACATTTTCTGATGTTTTTCCTCATAAGTTCTTTTTTTTTTCAGCTCTGTTTCTTCCTTTGCAAACTTCCATTACACCAGTTACCATGAAGCATTGACCTTGATGGTTTCCTTCGCATCATAATGAAAAATAAATACTATGTACAGTGACCACTTATTTATGGCTTTTTTTTTCTGCCCTTATTACCAGCAGAGTCCAGCTTGTGATAGTCTTTTATTTTTCTCCTCTTTCTACTATTAAAATAAAGTTCTAAAATGGTAGCTTATAAAAATTAATTTCCAGAAGTATCTTCACCAGGAGAAAGTCCCTTAGCATCATACAGAAGTCATTTGTCAGATACCCTTTAGCTAAATAATTTTATTGCAGAGTTATGCTTGCTGCAGGTCTGCTCATGGTACAATGGAGGGATTGATGAGCCTGTGGGAGCCTCAGTACAAGAGGCTATAGTAGAAGGTCATGCTACAAGGAAAATTATTTATTTTCCAAGGAAACTTTGAAATATTTCGTAAACTAAAGAGGTAGTTCACAGGGGACTTCATATTCACTTTATAAGTGCAGTTATCTCACTACTTACAATCATAGAATAGTTGGGGTAGGAAGGGACCTTCAAAGGTCATCCAGTCCAACTCCCCTGCAGGGAGCAGGGACATCCCCAACTAGATCAGGTTGCTCAGAGCCTCATCCAATCCGGTCTTGAATGTTTCCAGGAATGGGGCATCAACCACCTTTCTGGGCAACCTGTTCCAGTGTTCTACAACCCTCATTGTAAAAAATTTCTTCCTTATCTCAGGTCTGAATCTACCTCCCTCTATTTTAAAACCATTCCCCTTCATCTTATCATGACAGACCTCGCTAAAGAGTTTTTCCCCATCTTTCCTATAGGCCCCCTTTTTGGTACTGGAAGACCACTATAAGGTCTCCCTGGAGCCTTCTCTTCTCCAGGCTAAACAGCCCCAGCTCTCAGCTCTCTCAGCCTGACCTCACAGGGGAGGTACTCCAGCCCTCTTATCATCTTTGTGGCCCTCCTCTGGACCTACTCCAACAGGTCCATGTCCTTCTTATGTCAAGGACTCCAGAGCTGGATGCAGTACTCCAGGTGGGGTCTCACCAGAGTAGAATAGATGGCCAGAATCACCCTTCTTGACCTGCTGGCCATGCTTCTTTTGATGCAGCCAGGATACAGTTGACTTTCTGGGCTGCAAGTGTGCATTACCAGCTCATGCTGAGCTTCTCATCCACCAGTACCACCAAGTTCCTTGATCCATTCTCTGCCCAGCCTGTATTTATGCTTGGGATTGCCCCAATCCGTGTGCAGGACCTTGCACTTGACCTTGTTGAACTTCATGAGGTTCTCATGGGCTCACTTCTCCAGCCTGTCAAGGTCCCTCTGGATGGCATCTCATCCCTTCAGTATGTCGAACACACCACATACCTTCACACGTTGGAGGGATAGAATTGGATATACACACCAATAAAATTGTACATGGAAATCATATCTGTTTCAGTTTTTCTATTGGCTTCCGGGGAATTAAATGCAATCTTCAGGAGGGAATGAGAGGAGGATGAGGCTTGTAAGATAACTTGTTGCCGTGTAACATAGTAGGGAGTACACAGCACAATAAAACATGCTAATTGGAAAGAAAAGAATTCTAAAACTCTAAATTCCCCTTAGCTGTGCCTGGCTTCAGTTCTCTTAATTCATCATATGCAGAAAAATCTGTGGTGCTAAAACTTCAAAGTTATACTCACAAAGGCTGTTTGTCAGTGTTCCTACTCTTGCCCTTAAACTCAACTAGTGTGCCAAATAAGCATTTCTTTATCAGATCACTGGAAGGTGGCTGCAATGTGGAAAAAAAAAAATTATTTATTTTTAACATACTGATTTTTTTTTTTATTATATCATGCACGCAGATTGTCTGATAAACTATCATAGCCAGCATAATGTAAGAAATAGCTTCAGCTTGGCCTATTCTAGATTTTTTTTCAATGAGCTTTAAAATCTAACATAGATTAGGGATACTTTTTTTTTTTTTTTTTTTTTAATGAAAACACTATTTCATAGGTGTTTAGCAGTAGGCATTGTCAGTACAGGACTGCCAGAACTAGTTAGTCTTTCATTGTTGAAAAGATTTCCAGAAAAAGCAAGATGAAGGAGGAGTGAGTGTATCAGCTCCTTGTTGGAATGGTTTATACCGTGGTTTGTACCTCTTTCAGGACTCCTTTACAGTTCTCTCTTTGGTATGGGACTCCAGGATACCAACAGATCTCCAGTGTACTCTTTTTGATTTACTAGTCATGACAGATACTACTAACAGCAGTCTGGACATCTGGACACTTACATGCTTTATCCAGTGGAAGGACTAATATCAGAATGTAACAGATAAGCAACATTGTAAAGTGAGATATTTAAAAAACAACAACAACAAAAAAAAAGCCTGGCATTTACAAGAACTGGTTTAAAATCTCAGACAGCTGTCCTATCTTACCTGTGCTCATTATGTCCTATCATAACATGTGCCTTCTCTACTGGGAAACAAGTTACAGACATTCTTTCCAGCTCAGGCTCTTGGTTAACTGTCACTCTGCTGGTGCTAGCTTCTTCTTACCATTGGCCTCCTTGAATGAGCTTTCTTTCCATCCGTAACTGTGCTTTACATGGATTGATATAGAGACTAAAAATACCTAGTAGTCTGAATAGTCACTGAAGTGACTATTGTATTTGTCCTGTGCCTGACAATTACATTTATTTTAAAAATATTAATAGTATTTTTAGTAGCAGTTGCTGCTGTTTGGGAATATTCTTGCAACAACATGTTGAAAATGAGCCATTAGGAGGATTTAAGGGAATATATGACTGTGGCTTTATGAGTCCATTTGGGAACAGGGTACCAGGGAGCTAATGAGATCATTTATACTGACTTTAAAAAATGCAGCATCAGGAAAGCGCAGACTGAACACACAGCCTGTTGTAACTTGGAAATCATAGGAGTTATAAAGAAGCTTTCAGTTTTCTCTTGTAAACAGCTGATAAATAAGCCAAATACTAGTGTTACCTTAAAACATGGATTTGTGAATCTCTGTAAATTCTCTGCAATTAATACCAATCCTTTTCTTCACTCTTGCTGTTGTATGCATTCTAAGCTTTCATTTATCTTCCTCTCTTTCTAGTCTGTCCTGCTTGTCAGGCTTTACTTTTGTTTCCCTCCTCTCTCTGTTATTCCTCTTGCCTCCTTTGGTCTCTTTTCTCTCTTGATTTTGTTTTTCTCTTCCTGGAGATACTCCCAGATCACTTTAGAAATGTAGGTTTCATTTCTAATGTAATTCTTAAAGAAAGAAAAAAAAATTACAACCTTAGTTCTCAAGGCTATGTATGGAAATCCTCTTATATGTCTCAGTAGAAATGCTTTTTCATTATCCTGAGATTCTTAAATATGTATTTGTGGGTAGGGAAAAATGTAAACTTCAGGATGTTTTGTCTTTCCGGTGTCTGAAAATTAGACACAGTTGCTTGTCTGATTACAGAGTAGGTGTTGTGCTAGCCATCCAGTGGGAACAGATTTCATAAACGTCACTTAAAAACAAATGAATACACTGAGTTTGGGATTTAAGATGCATTTATTCCCTCAGCTCTTCCTTGTTTAGGCAGTGCTGTGTTCTTTGAATCACATAATGAGATGCTTCAATCCCTGCAGTTACTATAGGGAATGTAGGTGCCTGTCTTAGTTTCATAGATTCTGTTGCAGAGCCTAAAGGAAAGAAATTCAGAGCAGAGAGATTCCTTCTGTCAGATATCTTTCTGTATAGCAATAGCTGGTCTTCAGACACTGAGTTGTATAGGTGGTTTTGTCAGATCAGGATGAAATCTTACTGTTAAATGATACAAGATATTTTGTATTAGTCTGTCTCTGTAACATATGCTCCATACATTGAAACAGTAGTCCCATATATGTTAACACTACTCTTTTAAAAATGAAAGGTCTCATATTATTCTTTTCTAATGGTCATAATAATATGCATTGCTCATATGGTTGTTGCATGACATTAAATTTTACAGAACATATCGAAAATCATCTTCTGAACTGCACAATACAAAACATTTTTTCCAGTTATTTTTTCATTGCTGAACTTACTTGTATATGAACAGCATCTTTGTTTCAGGCAGTTCACCTGATAGATAGAAGATATTGTTTTCTTGTAGAAAGTTATCAGGTTAGTCTGGCATGATTTACCTTAAGTAAACTTGTGTTGGCTTTTTCCAATCACCTTCTTCATTAGGTTTGTATGGTGCCTCAAGAGTTTAAAATGGGAAAGCTTTACACCCCAGGCATGTAACTGACTAGGCAGGGAGTATTCTTTTTAATGCTATTCAGTTTAAACACTTCCATTTTTAAATAAAATGTCATAATTACCTCCACGTTACTTTAAATTTTGTCTTTTGTATCTATTTCTCTTTTCTATACAGTCTATTCAACTGGGTCTAGTCAGTGGGGTAGCTCTCTTTGCTGTCCATGTAAATCTGAAAGCCAGTATTCCCATTTCCCATTTCACCCTCAGTAGTAAATCCGGATCAGACAGAGCTGTAGTTTGTTCTAGTGCACAATCTGATCTGGACAATCACACTACAAAGTACTTTACCCACTCCTATCAATCTCAGCTATATGCACCACAAAACACATGAACTGTAGCAATGACAAAGTCAATAGGCTTTTCAAAAACCTGTTCCTAATTACCACAGCCATATTTATTATGTTTCTATTATTGGAGTGTATCCTAAGTGTATTTGTATGTGCAAAATCCCACGTGATAGAGCAATGTTTTGTTTAATTCGTTCTCTCAAAGATGCAGTGTTAGTGTTATGGTTGCACAAAAAGCCTTTGGAGGAGCTGTGAAGTCCTTTTTTTCAGGAGGCCTTCACAAGAGTGCAGAATTACTCCTCAGCAAGCTAAACTAAGAGAAAAATTGAAAGGAAACCAGAATAATATGCTCATATGACTTTTTTCAAACTGACTTTATTATAATAAATAATATCAGTTTTAAAGTTAGTATTATAGAAAGTTACACAAAATTTATTTTTAAAAGCTCAGTAGTAAAGGATAATTTTATGTAATGAACCTGAATAAAATTATTTAACTATCTGGGGAAAAAAGTCATTAATCTTTTGTCAGTTATGTTTTTAGCTAATCGAAATTATGTTGCTTTTGGTGCAGCAGCTGACTTCATTGTAGACTGATTTATAAATTTGAAAGACTATTACGGTACCTTGATTATAAATTTGTGACCTAAGCTCACTAATTTTCTTGTTCGGTTCTGGTACTAGGGGAGAAGTTCCACATGCCAATTAAATATTTCTCTGAAGTACTAGAGAAGGTCTAGGTAGTTATTAGAAATAAGGTCGCTGTATGAAGCATTACAGAATTCCACATTGTGTGCACAAACTGCTGAAACCAAAAATGTTGAGATAATTTGGTTTATTAGCTGTAGAGTCTAATTTTCTGGTGCCTTGACTTCTTTCTTTTTACTGCTTCCACATCACAAAAAGATTTGAGCGAAACAGCAAGCAAGTATGAGTATTGTTTCACGCACTTTTGTAAGCAGTTTCCAGGAAAAATATGACTGTACATGTTGTAGCTGGATTCTTTCAGTACCCTTAACCTATAGTTTAAACAAGATTGAGAAAGTCAGGCTTGTCACACTACCATTTTTGCTCAACCAAAGATATTTCTAGTTGCTTACAGAATATACCAAAACAACACGTATTCAGAGATGTTTTCAAACCAAAGAATTTAATTCATATACTCTGTGGGGCTGTTCTGCATTGCCCGGCAAATTAAATTTTCTATATGACTGATATTAAATTGGATAGAAAGTCTACACACTGGAGGAAGCACACCAGAAAAATTACCTTGAGTGGATAGATTGATAAGGTTCGGCACTAAGATGTAAATGAGGAAAAAAAAAAGGAAATAAAATCTATTTCTTGTTATATGTAAGGAATTTAGAGATATTTTAACTTCTGTCTAATATAATTTTAAAACAGTCTGTATTAGTAACTGGGAAACTGGAAGTAGAGGACAGGAAGGGAGCAGGTGGTCTTAATTAATGCTAATACTAACAAGTTCAAAAACTAGTGCACTAAAAATGAATTAATCCTTCCATCAGAGAGAAAAAAAAATCTACCTGCACTTAGCTGGGCAAATAAACTTCTAAAGTCTTGATTTGTTCTATTTCTAAATCAATTGTTAAATTAATATTTTAATACTAACAAGATAAGCATTTGTTTTAGTATACATCAGAAGCTGTTGTAATAAACTAACAATCAAGTAAACCTTTTTAAATTGCAAGACTATTTTCAGGAAAAAGACAGTAAAAATTTGACTTTGTTTTACTTCAGTACTGTACTTGAAGAACTGATTTCATTAAATGTTTTTTAACGGTCATTACAATTTATATTGGACCAGTTAATATCAGAGTAAAACCTGATAAGACTTTCACTGATTTTGTGGGTTTTGTACGTTTCTCTAGTTCCTTAAAGAAAAAAAAAACAAAAACCAGCATTCGACATAATGCCTTAATGAAGACTGTCTCGCAAGTTCAGAGATTTAAGTTTTCTATTGGAGAGGGAGGGAGGTAGGTAATTCATGAACTTTTAAAATCAATCTTTTGCGTTAATGTTGAGAGTTTTACATGTAGATTTTCATGATTCTTTGGCTATTATATGGTTATAAAGTTGAAGAGCAATACTTGTTTGTGTTCAAGGTTCCAGATTAGATGAAGAAAAAAGAAGAATTAACTCAACTGACATCAGCTAATGTTCAGGCTGAGGAAGAGATAATTTTTCCCTAGTTGTCACAAAGACTTCAGTGTCACTTTATGAGTTTATACTCCTTTATCTTACCTTTCTTATCTACCTGCATACATTTAAAAAAAAAAAAACCACCCTTAATTTTTGTTGAATTATTTTTCTAAACAAGCCAACTGTAACAGTTTTAAAAAAAATGGAGTACCTCATTTGTAATCCCGATTTGAAGCATTTTGAAATGTCTGCTTGTATGTGTAATATTTACATTATTAAGGGATCAGTGTTTTGCTATTCATGCTATACCTCTTTTGTGAAACAAATGGAAGCCATTTCTTTTTAGTATAATCTTTTTTTCCTTTCACTGTACCTAAACTTGGTTGCAAAAATAAGAAAATAAAAAGTCAATGTAATTTACCTTCTTGTGCTTGCCTTCTTTGGTGAGAAACAGGCAAATACTACTGAGTAGTTATTTTACAGCAACAGGACTATATAAAATATATCTATTTTTTGTTAATGAACAGTTTTAGATTATATCCATTATAGTGTCTTTCTATGAAAATGTGACTATGTATCTTTTTCATTTATGTGAAATGATTTTCGAAATTAACAAATGTCTTCTCATCAAATATGTCTTTTCCAAAGAAGCCTTGAGTTGCCTTCACAAAAGAGTTGCTAGGTATTTTTGATTCCTACTTGCCTGTCAGTCCCAACAATGTTGACAACTGTGTTGCCTACTGCCCAGTCTCTGTGATACAAAATAAAGTAGGTGCTAGTATTTCCATAAAAGTTACTTCACAGCAGTTTCAACTTTAGGGTAAGCAATTAATGCAATATAAAAAAACTTCACTGATAACACAGTTATAATCCAGTCAAAAAAGTGCTATAAGACATAGTGAAAAACTGTCTTAATCAAATGCTCGAAGTTCTATTTTTAGAGGGCCTGTGAGTCCAAATGTTACTAGTGGCCACCTGAGTGGGAATCCCTTTTTATGTGGGGATTGTTTTGACAGCAGCTGAGCATGAAGATGAAAAAGTAGCAGCTGCTGATTTAGCTTTCCCTGGCATCTTCCAGAGGAGGATCCAAGGCTCCCTGAGCATGTTTAGTAAGTTATGACACCTTAATAGCTTTAAGTTGTGAAGTCCAGAAGGAGGTTATCAATGATCAGACTGCAGTCTTACTCTGAATTTATCAGGGCTTATTATTTTAATGAGTCTAATAAAATGTTTTAGAGGAACATGTAAATTCCAGTTAGCTTTTCAGTGAAGAGCTGCAGCCTGTGCAGCACTTGAACCTAAGATGAGAAAGGAATTTAGTTCAATTTAGTTGACGTGCGGAAAACGGATTCCACAATCTGTAAGATTGTAAAGTAGGTATGTTTATTCAGCGCTGGGCAGCATGGCGGGTAGTCCCCACCAAAACCATGCGTGCCTGACGCGGCAACTTACTTTAAATTTATATAACCAAATGTTACATATACATAAAGTTTCACAATACGCCTATACATATGCATGACCTATCCCCGCTTCGTATTAAAATTAGTCCCAAGGGGTAATTTTCATAAACTCCTCCCATCTGGGCTTGCGCAGTGCCTCCTGGTGGTGGTTGTCAGGGGTCTTGGGGATGAAGGCAGGTGACTCCTCTTCGTCACCGCTAGTAACCTTTTGTTCTTGCGCAAACTCAGTTATCCCTTGGCTTTCATTGAAGCTGCAAGGTCGGTTTTAGCTGGTTCTTGAAGCGACCCCCTTAGTCCTTATCAGGAACTGTCTTTCATGAAGAATTGCAAGACTTTCTGCTTCAGATAGTTTGCACAATGGTTAGCAAATTATTAAGCAAGTAGTTAGCAAAACATTAAGCACTATTTATCAACTTGATTCCTTAGGATACACAGCAATAACTAATCAATGCTATATCTACTAGAATTTCTTTAACTCCTTCTCTCATAATCTGTCAAAATTCAATGTATAATGCTCCAGAATAGCAAGTGAAAAATGAGCTGCTTTCTTTCCAAATGTGGAAACTTTTGAATGGCTTGAAAATGTACTATGCTTTCTGCAACTCATTCAAATTGGCTTGGAGTGAAGGTGTTTAAGCAGGATGGTTCAATGGAGAATAAACTTAAGTAATAATTTTGGATTTTTGCGTAGAACACAGGACTGAGAATTGTGAAGGAGATCAGCTGTTTTTTCTTCTGCCAGTGGTTTCGTATGTCATCTGCTATTCTTTACCAGCATACCTTTTTTATAACAAGCTATAAAATTATATAGAACTCATTTTTATTATCTATCTCTTTATTTTTATTATGATATATATTATATGGCAGTTATGCATTGATATTATTTGTATATATTTTAGGTTTTTAGCCACTTAAAAATTTCAAAAGGTTGTGATCTTGGAAAAGCCTGTAAAAGTTGGTGACATCTAGGTATGAGGTCAAGCTAGCAAGGAAAACATCATTGAATGAAAAACAAAAAGAAGTCCAGAACAACTTTAAAATAAATTATTCACTTCTATTAGTAGTTTCACATTATGATGGTGTACTGCGTGCAGGTGCTGGCAGCGAGGGCTGCAGGATGGCCTCTGTGAGGAGAGGCTGGGGCAGCCCCATGCCAGACAGCTGGTTCCAGCCGGCTCCAACCAACCCACTGCAGGGCACGGCTGAGCCCTTCAGCCATGATGGTGGCAGCTTGGGGAAAGTATATTTAAGAAAGGGCAAAATGGTACTCAGCAGAGAGGAGTGAGGAAAAAAAAGAGTGAGAAACAGCTCTGCAAACACCCAAGTCAGAGAATAAGGAGGAGGAAGAGATGCTTCAGGGCCGGAGTAGATATTCACCTATGTCGTAGTTCAGCCCCCGATCGGAACCAGACTACGCAGTCTCTCTCTCACTCCCCCCACCCTCTGAGAAAATAGGGAGAGATAATGTAAGAAAAACGGCTTGAGGTTTGAGATAAGGACAGGGAGAAAATCCTTAAAGTTACCGTTATGGGCAAAACAGACTCGACTTGGGGAAAAATACTCATTTATTTCTAAAACTAGCAGGATAATGAGACAGAGAACAAGATAACATCCCCCCACCCCTCCCTCTTCCCACGCTTAACATTATCTCTACTACCTTCCCCACCCAAGCAGCACAGGGGGGAGGGGGAAGAGGAAATGGGGGTTGTGGTCAGTTCATGACACATTGTTTTACACCACTGCTTCATAGTTGGGGGAAGAACTCCTCACATTCCGCCTCTGCTCCATTGTGGGGTCCCACCCATACACCACAGTCCTTCCTGAAACTGCTCCGGCCTGGGTCATCTCTTCCACGAAGTGCAGTCTCTCCAGAACAGCTGTCCCAGCGGGCCCTCCATGGGCCACAGCTGCCTTCAGGCATCCACCTCCCCCGCTGTGGGGTCCTTCACAGGCTCCAAGTGGATCTCTGCTCCTCTGTGGACCTCCATGGGCTGCAGGGGGACAGCCTGCTTCAACATGGTCGTCACCACAGGCTGCAGGGGAATCTGGCCAGGAGCCGCATTACTCCTCCCCCTCCTTCTTCACTGACCTTGGCATCTGCAGCCATTCCTCTCACAAGAAAAGTTCTTCACAACAGGCTGGCAGATGCCTCTTCACATCATCCAATTCACTTCAAATTATGGCTCATAGTAAGACAACAGGTTAGTATGTCTTGTGCCTATGTGCATGTGTGTGTGCAAGAAAAGGCAAAAGTCTACATTAATTTCTAATGCTTCCTCAGACACTCCTGACCAGACCATGAGAGGATGAAAGTTTAGCTTCATCCAAACTAAGTCATCCATGTTTAGGAACATAACTTTTATTGTCAAGATAAACATGTTAGCACAGTATCTGGACATTTGTTACAATTCTGTTGCACTACCTACATGCCCCTTACATTTCCAATAGTATTATTTTAATGCTAATAAAATATATTTTAAATATATTAATTAATTACTTTAATATGCAAAAAGTGGATATTAAAAATTGAAATAAACAATGTAGTCGCTTATCCTCACTCCCTAGCATTTTAGAGCTAGTACAAAAAGTCAATATTTGTATGTGATGAGACTGATCTAAGCTTAATAATGGTATCATTGCAAGGCACAACAGCTTTAACCAAATTCCTAGCTGCCAATAGGATTCAGTTATTACCAGTGTAAAGCCAATATCTCACTGAGTCATTGTGGCTTAGGCTCTTACAGACTGCTTCTTAACAAAATCAGTCTTGCATGTATACACAAACTCTTTTAGTCTCCTGAAAAAGGTCAGATTCAGCTGCCTTAGAGTAAGCATCTACAGGTTTAGATGCACTAGGGTACCAAAACTGGCCTGTGGTCAATATTTCCTAAATTATCAAGTCTTTCATGGGTGCTGTGGTATATTCCGTAGTCCATGTATGTATATCTAAGACATCCAGGGGAGAGTATGACAGAGCGGTTATTTCTCAATGTACTATAATAAAACCCAACAGAGTAAGCATACATTTCTTTACCATGCTTTATCTTCTGATATATTAAAAAATCGAGCTTACAAGTAAAAAAAAAAAAAAAAATCTAAGAGTTCTAAATACTTCCATAATCATATGGAAACAATTAATAGCTGCATCCCATTCAGTACTTACAAGTTATACATGAGTACTTCAATCAGTGTAAAGGTAAGCCATAGATTATGGTAGCATTACATCTCAGAAAACAAGGCATGATTTGAGCTCTCAAGTACATTTAAGATAAAGCTGGATATGAACATGTTTTTATAGATGATAGAAAATAAATTGTTTGGGAGCTTCACACAAAAATTCCAATTCTCAGTAAATTAAAAGTCCTTGGCAAGTAAGCTGTCATTTCTTTTAGTGAAGGTTGTTAACATTTTTAAATATAATTGTTCCACTTGCTAGTGTAAATGAGCATTTGCTGCTTCTACCCTGTTAAATAAAATAAAAAATAAAAGCTTAAAACAAATGTTTATTAAAACACTTCAAACTATTCTGAATTTTAAGACTCCTAGACCTAGGCTTTCAAATCTGATAGATTCAAATGGAACAAAACTACTACTGAAAAACCATGTTTCACAACCTAGAAAAAAAAGCATAAAAGTAATAATCTCAATTCTCCAGTATAGCGTTATGGATTTGGGAATGTTCTTCCAGAAAAAAACAAATAAACAAACATGGTTTTGCAGATAAAAGTATCTAAATTCCATCTCTCTATGCTGAAATTTCCACTACAGTAATACCTGATCTGCACTTTCTAAACAAGCCAGAAATTCACTAACGTTAAAGTTCAAATGGAAATGTTTGGTTAAAATTGGAAGTGTTTGGTAAAAGACGTTATTTGTAGCATCCAATTCTCCCTGCATTGCAATGTTCCATTGCAATATTCCTTCAGTTCTATGCAGTATATATGAAAAGCCAAAAACTAGATGTGTTCTAACTTATTTCAAAAGATTTTATTCTGAATGTAGATCAGATTTTTTTTTTTTTCTGAACATAATGTGTTATTTGAAGTGAAAGCTATTTTTTTTTTCTGCCATCTGTGGAATTGCATACTGCATAGTGTGTGTAACCTGGATAGTATGTGTAAAGAATGATATTGAAAATGAAATTACAAATATACTAGAAATTAAAGGATTTTAGACAAGAAATAGAGCTGTGTTTCTTCAGCATAGACAAAAAAAAAATATTTTTAGTATACATCAAAAAAGAGCAAATAGAAGTAAGCCAATGTTGCAGTTCAGTTGGTCACCAGCAGGCTTTATTAAGCAGAGGAATGGTGGATATATTTCAGATGGTATTAATTAGATTGCGCTCTGACCTGAAATATACAGTACTTGAAATTTCATGGCTCTGTCCCAAACTATTAGTAGTGGCAGCTTGTATGCAACAAACTCAGCATGTAGCAAATGATAGAGAAGCTAAAATCTGGGCATCTGTCCATAACTGAATTGTAAATACAATCCTCTATCTGCCTTCGGGAAAGTAGCGTCTGTCTTATACTTTTTAGCATACAATTAAGAGATAGCTTTTAATTAATATCTCACATGGTCTATTGCATTCCATGTATTTGTTGATAAATTGTTATTGTAATTGAAGAATTTATAATGTAGTCTGAGTAAATATTAAATATGTTTAGTGTGAATATAGTTTATTTTGGAATATTTGAAAATACAGTCAATGCCATTCACAATTCACATTGATTTGAAAATTAGGTTCTTTTGCTTCAGAAGTACACTTTGATGTTTTTCTTTTAGTGAGATTTATTGTAATGTTTATTTTAATAGTTGAACCAATAACAGGTAAACTGAAGGTTGTCTCCTTAATTATTCTTCAGTTGAGTTTAGTTCATTCTGAGGTTTGCTTCATGAGGGTTTGGTGCTTTTTTGTGTGTGTTTTTTTTTTCTCCTGAGAGAAAATAATCTGTCTCTGAATTTGGAAATAGCAATCTTTGTTTTTAATTTGCATGTAATTTTTTTTTCTCATTATATCGAATTGGTTTTATATTTGTTCCCTTATTTTTTGCTTTCTCTGCTGATTGCATAATGTTAACACTAGACACATAGGCAGGAAACAAAAAAAAAAAACAAAAGAAAGGAAATTTCTGTTCCAGTCTAGATTTAAATTTTCTGTCATGATTACAATATAGTGAAGTTATGTAGAATTTAACAGATTGCAAATTTGCTCTTATACCTTTTTCCAATTTAACGATATTGTGCAATAAAAATTGCTAAGGTAATACTAGTATTTTCTTCATTAATTAGAATTTGTCCTGGTCAAGTTTTTCATCTGCGTACAGCATATGCCAGCAGCTTGATAACTTTGAAATTCAGACAATTGTTTCATCTTTATCTATTTGCAGAGCCTAAATTTAATTCAGTGTCCTGGTTCTGGCTAGGATATAGTTAATTTTCACATGAGCTGGGAGAGGAACTGGAGCTGGAGGCACCTGTGGCTGGAGGACACAGCTGGGATAGTTCACTAATTAGCCAACAGCTGGGATACTTTACCCAAATTGGCCAAAGGGCCATTCCACACCATGTGACATCATGCTCAGTGTATAAAATGAGGAGGGTGCTGAGGGGAATCTTCTGTTACCCAGGAGAGAGCTGGGCATCAGGATCCACTGTGAGCTGTTGTATTGTAAATTGTATGATTCAGTATTTTCTATTATTATTTTTGTTTGTTTTTTTTTCCATCTCTGTTTTGTTTTTTTTCTGTTATTCTCTTAAACCTTTTTTTTTTTTCTCAACCCACAAATAGTTGCTGAACTATGATATTTACAGTAAAGCTGAAAGATCCTCTTCCTTTCTTGCAAAAAGTAGGTGCAGATCAGATTCAGACAAGATTCACCAAATCTGTACTTATTCGGGTGGAACTTTGTATTTCAGTAACAGTTCTGACATGAAAATGAATTTTAGTGTAATTCTAGATTTTCAACAACAACCCTTGCTGAAACCACTTTATTAACTTCTAATGAAATTCTGCAATAGGTGGTAGGTGTAACATTTAAAGGGGATGATATGTACAAATGACATACTGTTCAAAGTGCAAGCGCCATAATGTAACTCTTGAGAATAAGGAAGGAATTATAGGAATCAGTAGTAAGAGAGAAAAACCAAAGCTTATACTCTTGACAGTCCCAGCTAAAACCATTCTATGAACACATGAAGTTAAAGTTTCTACTGATATGCCGCAAAAAATGTAGAAATTTTTAAGATCTCTAGTATACCATTGACAGGAGAAAAAAAAATCCTTTCTATTAACTGAGGTGAAAAATTTTGATATTATGAGGTCCTGCAGAGCTGTGGAACAACCAAGGACCCTTACATCAGTCAAGAAGGCATTTTCAGCTAGACAGAGCTTCATTTTAAAGCAATGAAGATGAGACAAGCTTCATCTGTTGGAAAAATAAAAGAAAAAGAACTAATTATTCCACTTGACTGCAAAAGAAATTACACATTGAAGACAAAGATAATTCTACAGCTACAGTACATAGGCTTGGTATAACAGCAAGGCAGATAAATATATTTCACGCATGTAAAGGAAAGAAATAGTTGAAGAGAATAATGTGTGGTCTGAGTAATTTCTGTGGAAGCAATAAAAATAATCTACATTAGAGAAGGTGATACAATTGTAAAATAGAGTAATTTAGCCATATTCCTTTTTCAGATGTTTTACAAATTCAGATAGTGGACTATGCAGAAATATTTTAATTTGCATGGGCTGAATTTTATGAGAAAGGCATTTGTATTTATTTTAAAGCAGCCAGCTTCTTTACTGTGATTATCTGCTATCTGATTTCTTGGTAGCATATAATTTCAGGAGAATGATTAAACAAAAGATTGACTGATCAGATAAAGCCAGACAAAGTAAGAATTTTGAAGAAACAGAATAGAGTATTATGAGCCTAACTGAACAGTGCAAGCTAAATAAAATTACCTACCAGCTGTGCAGAATTATCCAATATCTCTTTTCTATG
The DNA here is from genome assembly GCF_036417535.1 of Chlamydotis macqueenii. Taxonomy (NCBI): domain Eukaryota; kingdom Metazoa; phylum Chordata; class Aves; order Otidiformes; family Otididae; genus Chlamydotis; species Chlamydotis macqueenii. The sequence goes on from NC_141558.1 coordinate 30,423,591, forward strand.
TGTTCACCAAAGTGTTCTCCTTCAGAGCTTTTAGTGAAATGTTACGTCCAAATCTACATAAAACTCTGTCCTGTGTTTAACATTCAGAAAAAAAAGAACCAAAAAAAAAAAAAAATCAAATTTACATAATCTGAAATAAAGCTAATACAAAATCCTTTTCTTTTAAACTAGTATTGGTATGTAGACAGCTATCACTGAACTGTTCTTTACCCCTAATGTGATACAAGACCTTTATAATTTCTTCCTTAGTGGCCTCACCTTATCAAAGGACAATGGGTTCACTATTGTGCAGTGATATACATATACACATAATATATTTAAATATATTATTGTTAGTATACTATTAATACAGTAATCATAGAATCATAAAATGGTTAGGGTTGGAAGGGACTTTCAAAGGTCATCTAGTCAAACCCCCCTGCAAGAAGCAGGGACATCTCCAACTAGATCAGGTTGCTCAGAGCCTCATCCAACTTGACCTTGAATATTTCCAGAGATGGGGCATTCACCGCTCTCTGGGCAACCTGTTCTAGTATTCCACCACCCTCAGCATAATTTTTTTTTCCTAATATGTAATCTAAATCTATCTCCCTCTATTTTGAAGCCACTACCCCTACTCCTGTCACAAAAGGCCCTACTGAACAGTCTCTCCCCATCTTTCCTGTAGGCCCCCTTGAGCTACTGCAAGACCACTGTAAAGTCTCCCCTGAGCCTTCTCTTCTCCAGGCTAAACAACGCCAGCTCTCTTAGCCTGACCTCATAGGAGAGGTGCTCCAGCCCTCTGATTATGTTGAGGGCTCCAGATAATCTATAATACATTAATATTGTACAGCATTATACAGGCTCTGACATACCTAGGTTCTCAGAAATGGAAAAAAAAATGTTTTAAGGGAAATTTCTTAGAAGTTGTCATTTGGGAAATTCTCTCACTCCCTCAAACACAGTGTATTGCATATCCAAAATGCCTGTTGGCATTTGTTCTTGAGCAGACTCCTGAATCATGCACAGAGTATGCCTTAGAGGGTGTTAGGTGGCCTAGCCTAGAGCCAGTACCACTTTAACAACTAATCAAATTAGACATGGAGCTCCAGTACACAGGAGCAAGCCATAGCCCAGCACTGCTTTATCTGCTAATACAGAACACCCAACCCTATCTGTGGTTCTTCCTGAAACATCAATATTACAGTAATATTATTAATATTATTTTGTTTTTTTGTTTAAACAGATTTTTTGATTAAGGATAGGAAAGTTTAAAGATTGAAATTCTAGCCCCATAAACTCTGTCCAATGATTGTACATCAGTATGTCAAATGTGTAAATGTTTTTCTGTTCTTAAGAAAGATGGATTTAACAATCAAGAGAGGAACTGAAAATGGGAGAAAAGAGGTACTACATAAATTTGTTTTTATTTTTTTTTTCAGCTGCTCTGCATGAAAAAAGCGCTTATTTTTCTTCAAGAAAATATTGTTTTCCACTGACCCCTCCCAAATGACTTTTTTTTTCATGTGACTGATATATTAATAACCACAGTATATTCTGTGATGTACATTTTTCACAGTAATTGCAATCTTATCCTCTTTAAAAATTACTTTACTGAGGCTATACCATTCACAGCTCTCTGGTAATATCTTAATTGTTTTCTCCTAAGTGTCACATTGTGCAGTAAATCTGGCAATCACAGTTCACATCAAACTCAAAACCCAAGAGATCTCTCTTATTATACTGATACGTACAGTGTTTAGATCTGTACTTCACTCCACTGTGCTTTTTCAATGCACACTGTCTTGTGGGTAAATCAAGAATAGCTGAAAAAAAAGTAATCTCTTCTTCTTTACTAAGCCTCTTTTTGTAATGCTAGTGTTTTGGACTCAGTTTCAGATAATTTACATTTCACTCTGAAAAAAAAAAAAGAGAAAAGATAGTAAGTTTTTATATGTAAGAATTAAACAAAATAAAATTCCTTATTATTTAAGCATATTTGCTTTCAGTTTTTGCTTGCTTCCCTTCTAACTTATTTGATTAATTCTTTTTAGTTTTTTTTCAAACACATATTAAAAATGTAAGCCCTTCTCAATTTATCAGCTCTGTAGAAGAGTTTCCCTGGCTTGAAGATTCATTTAGATGCAATACCACTAACCCTACTTCTTTCTCCGTACAAAAGAAACTTGTTACCTCTTTATCTCTTCAGAAAGCAGGCAAGTATAATATCAGTCTTACTTCTACTGTCTTCCTCACTTTGCTGTGTTAACTCCTCCGCACACCCAGTTTTAGTCCTTCAATTGTATTTCACACTTCTGTTTATCTTTAATGCAGGTGGTTGCTTTTTTCCCAAATCACGGAAAAAAAAAACTTTTCATTTTCTCTTTTGTTTTTGCCACAGTAATAACAAAAGACTGCGCAAATCTTAGTGCCATTTGTATAATCCAAAAGGTATTTTCTAGTTAAGTATCCTATCTGCAAGCATATTTCTTAGGACATCTCTTGAGTCTGTATGCAATTGAATGTCTCAATATTTCCACCTTTTAGCTAACATCTTCTTCTTTCTCTGTAATATCTAGAATAGGAAACTTCTTTAGTCCACCTTTAATGTTTATCTTAAGGTAAGAAGAAATTTAATAAATGTAAAAGAGTGAAGTGGTTGTTTTCTTTTAACCTTGTACTATATTGAATCTTTAGTATCTTCCTCATTTTGCCAGGTGCCTTGATTCTCTAAACCATTTTTTTCTTCATGAAGAACTTACATACTCATGAATTCATGTACTCTTCTAGCAGAAACTTCATCTTCTCTCTGTTCCATTTATGGTGGTATTGTTCCATTATTTCTGGCACCACATCATTTTATACATCTGTCCCCAACTTTGAAATAAACAAATATTCTATTTTGTTTCAGGCTGGTAGTCTATTAATCTTATGCAAAAAAAAAAATATTTTGTATGGCTGCTGTGAATTACTCGTCTGAACTAATGTTGCTTAGATCCTCTTTGTCTTGTTTTCCACAATCTCATGACACTTGCAAATTCTTGAAAAAAATCCCGCAAATCACTGCAGCTCTCACTCCTTTTCCTCTTGGACATTGTCTTGGTGTCACATTCCGATTTCGGACAAGAGGAAGGCCCCCTTGCGTTCTGGCCGACCTCAGGCGAGTCTGGGAGGCTAGGGGCAGCTGGACCGACCTCTCACACGCCGCAGCGTGGTTTTGTTCATATTCTCAGGAACAGAATTAAGACTCAAAACGGAGTCAAGTGCCAGGTAGCTTTATTAACCCGATAAGAAGTTTGTAAAGGGAAGAGAAAGGAGAGAAAGAAAGGAAAGAGGGAAAAGAGTTTCGGTTGTGATAGCTACCACCACGGAGCTGCAGCGTCCTGACAGTTCAGTTCGCTGGATGGGGGAATAATCCGTCCGGTGTTGGTCGTCTCGATGTCGGTTCCGTGGATGTGTATTCTGGCGAATGTGTATTCCATTGAATGAATGAAGTGAAGAGTAGTGAAGTGTAGAAGTCTCAAAGTGTAGAAGAAGTGTTGAAGAACTGTCTAAGTCTCTGTCCTTTTTATGTTGGTTGTTTTCATCGTATTTCAAGAGCTGGTTTTCCTAGCCACACCCCTTACCTGGTGGTGATACGCATGCCCATTACCGGATGATCCATTACTGGGCGATATGCATGCCCATTACCGGGTGATACATATCTCTGGGCACATGCCGGGGGCTAGGGCTAGATTTCTTGGAACCAGCTCTGCATTCAGGTTTGCAAGACAACAGGAGTTGCCTTGCAAGATAACGGGAAGCCATTGCTTGGGTGGTGGCCCGCTGTTTCAACAATGTTGAGACAAATTTTTGATACAGTCTTTTACACTTGGGTTGCACCATTTCCATTACCATGCAGTTATATGGGCTTTTTTGTTCTTTGAAAAATTGCAACTTGAATCTCTCTGCATACTTTTCTGCTTCAAATTTTTCTTTTGTTTCTATTTAGCATTTGAAGTAATATTCACAGTGTCGGAATGCAGTCTGTGTTTCACAAGATGTGAAAACAAATGAGTGATCTCTTAGGTTTAAAACAAATTAGCTGGCTTTTGCCAGTTTGAATTGGCTTATTCACCCTGTGTTAGTCAAAATCTAACTTAGTCATAAATTCTTTTTTTAATCTTTCCTTTCACTATGTACTTAAAAACATACTGCTCATGTATCCCACTTCAGAATAAGTTTAGTTCTCTTCATCTATATTTTAGGTTTTTTTTCCTGTCTTGCTGAAAGCTGCTGAAAACGTCAGATTCTTTGGAATAAACTAATGTCAGCTCTGCATTTTTAAAATATTTTGTAAAAAGTTGTTTAAGCATTTTGCATTTTTTTAAGCAGTTTCTTAGGAGCTAGATCTCTTTTGTTGCTGCTTTTCATGTCACTGATTTAGTAAGCATAGAATTTCTTGTCAAAATCGGAAACGTTAAATGGAAGCCTTTCACAGAGTACTCTACAGGACAGGAGACAGAACACTCTATTTCTTACATTGATTCCAGCCAGTAACTTCAATTACTGCAATTCATTTTAATACAACTTCTCTAATACAGTATTAAGTGATTATTAATTTTCTCCATAAATAATTTTAATACAAATTGCTCCTTAAAACATCCAGTAATGCAGTTAAGAAATATTAGGAAATAACTACGTAAAGTAAATGGAGTAAAATATAAAGATATGGTATAAGCACTGTTTCTTTGGCAAGCAGCTACTTTCTTTCTAGCAATACAGAATGTCAGTTCTACCTCTTGATTCCTGCTGCAATATGTCTACACTATAGGATGTGTTTAGTGGATTTCCTTAGGCTGAGCTGACTATTAACTCCTGCAACATGAATAACATGTTGTGTTATTCTCCTGTTCGTGTATTTTCACCTGTACTCTTCTCCTGCTGTTTAAAATATGCTATGTAACTGGTCAAATTAACTTTTCTGTGAAGACTCAAGCAAAGAAGAGAGAGAATACTTCAGTCGTCTTGGCAACATCTGTCATTTGGTCTCATTTCCTATTAAGTCACAAATGCATAGTTCCTTTTGCCTTCTTACTCTAATGTTCAGTGTAAAGTATAAGACAGTTGGTTCAGAAATTGGACTTGTAGACACCCTTTTTTGAACACCATTTTCAAAATACTAATAAAAATAAAGCTAATTTGTAATTTTTTTTTTTTTATAGTATAAGGATGGGATTTCTAGGCAAAACCAGAGAAGCCCTCTACACAGCAGACCAAGCCCTGTGGGACAGACTGGTCTTTTCCCAACTCTGTTTAATTCAGACTAGTGACTTCAGTCAACCTCAGTGTATCAACCGAGATTTGATAAACCACTAGTTTAAACTGCTTACTATCCTTAAACCGCTAGCTCTTGCCTAGTCCGAGATTCAATATTGTGCTCTCACTCTCTCTCCCTTTCCCTCTCCCTAACCCTGAAAACAACCCTACCTTTGAAGAGGAAGGCTAAAACTTGTGTATTCCTGACATCTCTAATCACTGTTAGCCCTTTGTTACTCTCATATCTAAATTGTAGTGCATGTGAGCTACAGAAATAACTTGATCTCCTTATAATACTGAGTAAATATATTCTATATTTTCTTTAAGATATTTATTGCTTAGTAAGACTGTATTAGGTTTGATCTGCCTAGGCCTATATTCATCAAACTTCTAGGAAAGCACAAATCATGCCACTTCTCCCAAGTAAAGTATATTTAATATACTTTAGTGGGACTGTGTTGCTACCAAATGCTGCTACTAACAGAAATTACTCCCTTTCTGATGCTGAAAGTCTCTCTAAAATTATAATTGCAACGATTCTATCAGTTTATCTTAGTCGGGCAAGTAAGCAAGGATGGCAGACTGTGTCAGGCCAAAATCAGCAGATAACCATTCAGCAACATCTCACTGCATGGCCAAAATAATAGAAAACAAAACGGCACAGCTGATAAGTGATTATACTTAAAAGTAGAAATGATGAGGAAAACAGATTTGGAAACTGCTATCAAACTTTATTAGGGAAATAGAAATTATTCCTGGATTAATTTTAAAGGTTTTATATGGTTTTGAACTGACAAGCTGAAATATACAGCCCAAGAAGAAGAGTACTAAAAATAAGGATTTAGTTGTGCTGAATGGAGAATTTCAGTTCTGAGGTAGTCATTCTTCTTATGCTTAAGAAAAAAAAAAAGGTTGCATTCAGTATAGTTTTGCTTCACAAATCACTGCTTATATATTAATTAATTTCAAAACTGAAAATCTGAGTGGAAATACAAGGAAAAAGGGCTTAAAATTTTCCTTGGTGACTATAGGAATGAAAGTGTAATGTTTGAATTCACTCTACAACAAAAGACTTAATTTCTTCAAGGTATATACATACATATATACGTTACAAGATAGTGCAGAACCAAGAACAAATACAAATGGGCTTTTAGGGACTCCTCACAGAATCCCAAAATGATTGAGGTTGGAAGGGACTTTTGGAGGTCACTCGGTCCAGCTCCTTTGCTGAAGCAAGGCTACCTAAAGCTGGTTGCCCAGGACGGTGTACAAACGGCTTTTGAATACCTCCAAGCATGGAGACTTCACAACCTCCCTGGGTAACCTGTGCCAGTGATCAGTCACTCTCATACTAAAAAATTGTTTCCTGATGTTCAAACAGGATGCCCTGTGTTTCAGTGTGTGCCCATTGCCTCTGGTCCTGTCACTGGGCACCACCGAAAAGAGCCAGACTATGCACCCTCTATGTACTCTCTTTTCAGGTATGTATATACATTGATAAGATCCCCTATGAGTCTTCTCTTTTCTATGCTAAACAGTTACAGTTGTCTCAGCCTTTCTAGTATAAGAAATGCTTCAGTGGCTCTTCGTTTGACTCTCTCCAGTATGTCTGTGTCTCTCTTGTACAACAGGGGCCCAGAACCAGCCACAGTACTACTCCAGGTGTGGCCTCACCAGTGCTGAGTGGAGAAGAAGGATTACGTCCTTTAGTCTGCTGGCAATACTTTATCTACTGCAGCCCAGGCTTGGGGTACGCCAAGACCCTCAGGTCTTTTTCTGCAGAGCTGCTTCCCAGCTGGGCAGCCCCCAGCATATTGGCACCTGAGGTTTTTTTCTCCCCTGGTGCAGGACTTTGCACTTCCCCTCACTGACCTTCATAAGATTTGTGTCAGCGCATTTCTCCAGCCTATATAGAGCCTATCCCTCTATATGGTGGTATGTCCCTCTTGTGTATCAGCCATTTCTCCCAGTTTTGTGTCATCAGTAAACTTGCTGAAGGTACACTTTGCCCGATCAACTAGATCCTTAATTAAAATGTTAAACATGACTGGACTCAGTATAGACTCCTGGGGTACATCACTAGTTACTGGCCTCCACATACTGACCAGCTCCCTCAGCGTTCATAAGTGCATCCCATTTGGACCCATTGACATATATGTTCCATTTGTTTAAGTATTCCCTGACCTAATCCTCTTCCACCAAGAATACATCTTCCTTTCTCCAGCCTTTTCTTCTGGTCTCTAGGACCTGGGATTCCCAAAGGCCAATCTTTCTAGTAAAGACTAAAACAAAGAAGGCATTCAGTACTTCAGCCCTTTCCATATCTGATGTAATCAGGTCCCCTGTCTCCTTAAGCAATGGGCCCACATTTTCCTGTGTCTTCCTTTTGTCACCTATTTACTTGTAGAAGCCCTTGTTACTGTCTTTGACATCCCTGGCCATATTCAATTTTATTTGGGCTTTAGCTTTCCTAACTTTGTTCTTGGATGCTTGGACAACATTTCTGTATTCCTTTCAGGTAACCTACTCTTGCTTTCACCCTCTGTATGCCTCCTTTTTGTATCTGAGCTTGGCTGGGAGCTCTTCATTCATCCACGCAGGCCTCCTGGTATTTTTGCCTGACTTTGTGTTTGTTGGGATGGAATACTCTTGAGCTTGGAAGAGGTAATCTTTGAATATTAACCAGCTTTCTTGGGCTCCCCCTTCCCTCTAGGGTCTTATCCCTTGAGATTCTTCCAAGCAGGTCTTTGAAGAGGCCAAAGTCTGCCCTTCTGAAGTCCAGAGTTGTGAGCTTGGTTTTCACCCTCCCCCTTGACCTCAGGATCCTGAACTCCACCATCTCATTGTCACTCTTCACATCCCCATTAGCCCATCCTTGTTGGTGAGTATGAGGACCAGCAGAGCACCTCTCCTCTAGTGCTTAGAGGAGGAAGTTATCATCAATGCACTCCAGGAACCTCCATGAGGAATCTCCTCATTTTATTTGATCTTTTCATGTTTGTCTGTTAAGTTCTTTGGGCAAGAAGCTGGCATTTCCTATTTACATAGAACATGCCTAGCTGCTGCTACCAACATGCATAATTAATAGGCCATAATGTTCAGAATCACTCTGTTTGAATCTTTACAAAGAATTAGTTCCAGTGAACACGTGTCTCCATTGAAGCTAATGACAGAACTCATCTTGACTTGAGATTAATCAGAATGCCATTCTTGAAGAAAAGATAGAAATGTAAGGCTGACCATCTGGACCAATCTGAAAATATATGAGGATAGAAAGGAAGAAAGAAATAGGCATACTAAGATAGCAAAATAGAGTCCAGAATATTATTGAGCATTTTATTTGCTTTGTTCAGGAAATCCATATGGTCTTGGGAAAAATAGAATTGGAGGAAAGAAGAAAGGAAAGAAAACAGAAAAGAGGAAAAGATCATAAAGAACAGTGATATAGGAAGTGAACACATTGCACAAATAAGTTTTTTTTTACTAGTGTTGTGGTTTAACACCAGCCAGCAACTAAGTACCACGCAGTTGTTCCCTCACTCTCTCCCCTCCCTGGTAAGACGGCAGAGAGGATCAGAAAGAAAGGAAAACTAATGAGTTGAGATAAAGACAGTTTACTATGATAGCAAAGGAAAATATAATAATAATATGTATATTAATAATGATAAAATTAATAAAATATAGTACAATATGCAAAATGAACAATGCACAGTTTCTTACTGGATGACAACCCAATGACTGATACAGCCTGTCCTAAGCAGTAGTCACATAATGGAACCATGAGTGACCTTGGAATGATCCCGAGAGAGAGAGAGCTGTCCACTGGCCAACCCTCACTTATATACTGAGCATGACATCTACGGTATGGAATACTTCCTTTGGCCAGTCTGGGTCAACTGTACTGGCTATACCCCTCCCAGCTTTTTACCTCTGCACGTTAGCAAAACTTAGGAAGCTGGAAAAAGTCTTTGATCTGTTAGCAACAACTAATAACATCAGCGTTCTTCACATACTAAATCCAAAACACCACAGCTACTGCGCAGGAAATAAACTCCATCCCAGTTCAAACCAGGTAAGAAAAAAAACAGTGCAAGAAAATAGGTGGTCTCAAAATGTTGGAGAAAAAATTCCTTTGAGACGAGATGAATCTGCAGAAAAAGAGAAGACTGAGAAAGCAAACTAAGTTTCTGTGTGCTAACAATCATGAAGATTAAATAATAAATGGATTAAAATGTTACAATTACAATATCAACTGGAAGGTAGACAAGGAGTCAGATGAACTATTGAAGGAGAAGAGTGAGTTGTTAATGACAAAGGAGGTTCATATTGCCAAGAGGCTGAATGAATCCTTTACTAGTGTATCCATGAAAGAACTTGAAGGTCATATTCCACAGCCTGGGATAAATTTTCCTGGTGAAGTGAGTGAAATGCTATAAAGGCTTTATGGTCACAATGAAGCAGGGAGTTAGGAAATTAGACTATTAAAACTGATATAGTACCAGGCCAGGATAAATTACATTCTGGACATCTCCATGAAACTCTTTAGCAAGCAGCAGGAATGTTTCTGGATTAGATATTTGGCTGAATATGAAAAGGGAAAAGACCGAGTGATTCACCATAAGCAACTAAGATTATTTATTATTTAAGTAAAGAATCTAAATGTTACATGAGTGCTACCAATCAAAACTAAACATTAATTGTATCTAGTGTTCTGGAAACATTGATATGAGAAATACTCCATCAAAAAAAATAATTGCAACTTAGAGAAATTGCTAAGTACAATAATAATGTGAAATCACATAAGCATAGCTTCTCTTTGATAGCAATTTTAATTCATTTCATTTGTGCTACACTCTGCAATGTATTTTATCTTAAGTTCACGAGCAATTATCTCTGGATGTTGTTTTAACCATTGTTATTTTGAGGGATTGGTGGCTAAGTGATAAACTTGTTTGTCATATATCCCAAACCAGGAATTTGTGCCTTAGTCTGTTTACTGGAAAACACTACTTTAATCAGTCTAGTTATAAGTGGTTACTGGATAGTCAGACACAGCAATCAAAGTCCAGCAGATAAAATGACCAATCACTTTATTATGTACCACTAACTTCAGAGGTAGGTTCTGTGTTGAATTAATCTTGTTAAGGTTCTGAACCTCATAGTTTAGAATGACATTTTATTCAATAGGACATGTGTGTGGTCTTTTGTGTGTGTGCATATATATATATACATGTATGTATATGTAATATGTATGTGTGTGTATATATACTTCATATGTATAGCTTAATTTGCTTTGCTTCTTTTAAATCTCATATTTATAGACTTGATAAATTGCTATATTATATATTTTCCTAATTACATTAATATTTAATTTATTATTAATTTAAGCACTAAACAAGTTTTCAGCAGAAGAGCCCCACTAGAATTCTACTTCCCCATCACAACATCATGACGGTGACTGGATTAGAATCAGGGTAATGAAATATACTGTGGAAAATATTAGGTACATAAGAGAATGACTCCTGTGATAAACTATTCAGTTTTACTAGTCCAAAAGCACATTTTATGGCAGAAGAACAGTTTACAGAACTAGAAGTTAGCACTTTGACTTTTGTGAAGTATCATGCAGGGTGGTCAATTATAGCAGATTCCAAACAATTTTAAAAGAGGAGTAAGACATGGACAAGTGAGGAAGGAAAGAGAAGGTGATTCAGATTCAGATGTATTGTTTATATGTTGGTCAAATACAAAAAAAAAAAAAAAAGGAATTTTTGGGTAGAGATTAGGATTTGACTTGCCTTTTGTGTTACTGGGATAACATGGACTGATTGTGAGGGAAGGTTTATATCTGCCTAAAATAGCATTTGTAACAGTGTTACCTTATTTATTCAAATATATTTTAGGCACTGGAAGGTTAAACAGCATTGTCAAATACAAAAAAAATACTTTTCAGTATTTCCTAATCCAGCATTAGTCCAAGGCTATGACAACTCAAACAGTGATAAAGGGGTTGGGCCTCAAAGTTACATAGTCAAACGGTTTGCATAACACTCCTGGCTGGAGTTGTCAAGGAGTCAAGGTATTCTTATGATTCTGGGGACTCATTTACAGAAATTATGATAATCATACAGAATAAAAAACTGCCTCTGAACAACTGAGCACTGGAGCAGAAAATGCTGCTCTAGAGCATCCTAGTGAAGATAACAAGCCTGATAATTTTAACTTAATCTGTATAGTTTATGTGTACATATTATTTTGAATATGTGAACCAACTCATTCAGCATGATCATAAATAGGTATTTAATTATGATTTGCTTAGTTCTGGACCTGCCAAAAGTGACAATAAAGAAAAGCCTTTAGGATGTAGCACTAGAAATGTTAAGTGACACTTAGCGGACAAGTTGTCTAACAAGATATTTAGCTGCATGTCAGGGAAACAGGTAGCAATGTAATCGTGAAAAAAAATCTACAGAAAAATCAGTGAAGGTTCCTTAGTATATTTCTGAACTTTATTTCCATTTCTGGACGAAATGCAAAACTCAAACAACTAAGGTGAAACTTAGAAATTCTCAATTTATGAGTCAGTTCTATCTATCAAGACATCTGTAATCTCAAACCAGTTCTTGTTTTGGAGATTTCAGGCCTGTAAAATTTGATAATCTCATTCATCAATAAACATCTTCACAGTTGGTGAAAGATTTTTCAGCTGTAAAAATTGATGGCAATGAGTTTAAGAGTGAAGCACAGATTGGGCTCACCTTAGAAACTGGAACCCAACTGGAGTCTTAGCCTTGGGCTAGTGTAGACAGAGGAGTAGAACTGAGAAATAGATTGATACTTAAAATCACACCTGCCTGAGAGAAAGAGACTAACCTTTAAAAAGGTCTCATTCCCATTCCCTTCACATAAAACCACCTGGAGACGCATGTTATATGCCCCCGGTAACTTTTTCATTTTATACTTAATTAGTTGGAAGTGCTTTCTTTCTTTCAAATTTTAAAAACTAGTACAGTTATGAAAAGCTTAAAATTCTAATGTCAAAAGGATGAATGCACCATATGACCAACATGTTACAATTTGTGATTTCCTATGTTGTGTAAAAATGAGCAATTTAATATTTGTCTGTTAATTGTATTGTCTGCTGACAGTGTTCCTGGTATATTCTTGTAGAGTTATGTTTCTTGGTTCTTTTTATTTACTAGTATAGCTATATCACTGATATTATTTGAGGCATAGGTTCAAGCCAATAATACATATTCATATTAAAACTTGCAATGAAGCTGAGGAGTTTTGTAAATGTTGTAACCTCCTTTTTGATAAATTTCATTATCAAACAAATTTATATGATTCAATTAACTATTAAAATATATTTCCTCATATAACAATATATTTAGCCTGAGTTCTGAAAAATAAATAATTACTAAAAATGTATTTTTCACAATATTTCAGTAGATGTTTTTGCATAATTATGCCTCCTATTGACTAAAGTTTGAAGATTCTTATTTTGAAATTGTTACTCTTCACATAAACAGTATTACTAAAAGCAAATTCCTATGCATTGTGATGGTGCTCTGAAAGGAAAGGAAAAGGGAAAGGAACTATTTTGTCTTCCTGAAATAGTACAGTTTAATTCTACAAAAATTAGAAGAACCATTCTTTAAAAGCCTCTTTTAAAACTAATTAGACAGAAATTGAAAATCACAATCCTTTCCTGTTTATTATTTTTCCCTTGTCAATGTAAAACTTTAAAGACTCTAGAAAGTATCTTTTCTAATCACAGAAGCTTTGAGTTGTAACTCAATTGACTTTTCATTAATGTTGAGATTTTGGATTAGTGACCAATTGCATATCTGATAGGAATCTAATCTTGAAATATATGCAGCATATGTTAGGTTGTAAATTACAGACTTTTAATAAAATATTTATTTACTTAAAAAGATTCTGAATGAACTTATTTGTGCTTAAAATCATACTGTTTGTATTTAAAGTTCTATTATTTTTTTTACAGAGTATCCTGTATCTACAATATGGTGAGCTCTAAACTACCTATGGTTTATGTAAAAAAGGGAATATATACATAAGCACGTAGAATTTTAAGGAGAATATTTAAACAAAACCGTGGCGCATATCTTTCTGATATATTTCTCCATGTCATTTTCTTATAGTAGCAGAAGTCAGAAAAATCATAGAATCATAGAATCATAGAATGGTTAGAGTTGGAAGGGACCTTCAAAGGTCATCTAGTCCAACCCCCCTGCAAGGAGCAGGGACACGCCCGACTAGATCAGGTTGCTCAGAGACTCATCCAGCCTGGCCTTGAACGTTTCCAGAGATGGGGCTTCCATCACCTCTCTGGGCAACCTGTTCCAGTGTTCTACCATCCTCAGTGTAAAAAAACTTTTTCCTAATGTCCAATTTAATTCTACCTCCCTCTATTTTAAAACCATTACCCCTCGTCCTATCGCAACAGGCCCTACTAAACAGCCTCTCCCCATCTTTCTTGTAGGCCCCCTTGAGGTACTGCAAGGCTGCTATAAGGTCTCCCCGGAGCCTCCTCTTCTCCAGGCTGAACAGCCCCAACTCTCTCAGCCTGTCCTCATAAGAGAGGTGCTCCAGCCCTCTGACCATCTTCGTGGCCCTCCTCTGGACCTGCTCCAACTGGTCCATGTCCTTCTTGTGTTGGGGGCTCCAGAACTGGACACAGTACTCCAGGTGGGGTCTCGCCAGGGCAGAGTAGAGGGGGAGAATCACCTTCCTCGACCTGCTGGCCACGCTTTTCTTGATGCAAGCCAGGATGCAGTTGGCCTTCTGGGCCGCAAGGGCTCATTGCCTGCTCATGTTGAGCTTCTCGTCCACCAGCACTCCCAAAAAACATATACACAAAGATTAAAGATAAAAATAAACCACTGTATTTCTCCAGAAAGTTCAGAGGGCTTTTTCCTGATGTTCAAGACAATGTGGATGCATTCAGTAAAGAAAAAAACATCGTGAAAAATCTTTCGAGAAGAAACAGTGAAAAGTGCAGAAAGAATGACCTAAAGATGAACAGGGCGTATGTATTAATATTGAATATAAGAGAGTAGAAAAAGGAATGAATGAGAAGCAAAAGAATGGGAGACATTCAGTTTAGGATGAGCTAAATTTGGTGAGGAGAAATTCTTGATTCCAGAGAACATCCACAACAATGTACAATGCCTCTGGTTATTTTCTTCAGGCTAATTTCTGAGTAGTTAGCAACAACAGGCTAAAAATTATTAAATGTGTTACCTCTGAGTGTTAAATTCTTCTTCCTTCATTTCAGATGTCATAGTTATGGCAAACATGTAATTTTTAGCATACGAACTAACACTGAGGTTAATTTCAGATTGTGTCATCTGTATTTTGACAATACTGAAATAGCTGGAAACATTCAATGTTAATATTTTTTTTTCCTTTAGTATACATCTGAAAAATAGATTTTAGGTTAAATTAAATTAATATCCTAATATCAATACACATAGGAAATACTTCATATGTTGTCAGAAATGTCATTCACAAAAGTGAAACACTGCAACATTAAAGAAATCGTTAGACATCCATCATTGCATAAGAAAATCTTTTTCTCTTTAATGGCACCAAGCAAATTGCTGCAAATTTATTTAAAAAGAAAAGAGTCATTATCTCTTTTTTTGGGGGGAAGTTTATAGTAATGCATATATACATTTCAACTTTTCTCTGTATTCCAGTGAAAAGAGAAATGTAAGCCTAAAAGGACCATGCTAATATTTGGTTTATTTTTTTTTTCTGTTATATTTTCAAGGAAGGTTTTTCTCTCTTTAACATTGTTCTGCATTTATGGATTGAGTTCCTACTATCTACATCTACTGACAGAAAGTCCACAGTATTTTTATTTTTCTAGCCTTTATAATAACCTTCAAAAGAAAGAAAATAAAAGAACGGGAAAGGTGAGGAAAGAAATGTCTCTTAAAATATTTGAACGTGTAATCTCTTATGAAGGTGGAAGACATCTGATGTTCACTAGTTTAAACCCAATATTCATACTTATACCTTGTGCCATCAGACTTACATGGAATTCACCTTCCAGGGTGAAAGACGTATTTTGTATCAAGTATAATTTTTTTTTAATTTTTATTTTTGTAAGTGTCAGTACACTGAAACCAGTCATTCTGATTTATGCATCAGAAAGAGTACCTTTACAGAAAAAGTCATGTGATTCAAGTGGTCTATGTAGCCAGCAGCCTTCCTGTCTGCATATGGAACAGTTGTATCTGTCTCTTTATATCTCCTAAACAATCCCCCTTGTCTCCATCTTTCAAAAAGCATTAGAATTTAACTTCTTTATTGATTGCAATTATTGCTAGTGATGAAGTTATAGGTTTTGTTGAGTGTTCACACTGGTCAAGTATTCAGTTGAAAAGGGTCAGGAATCCTCATTAGTATGTCAACTATTTGTGTTTTTCTGTAAGACCATGGTCAATTGATTGAAAAAAAAAATCAATAAAGGTCTGTGGGAATGAAATAGTTTGCAAGGAAGTAAAAAAATTATATAGAATTGCTATTATATAAAGACTATCACTGACTAGTACCATAAGCCTCTTTCTATACCCAGCTCATCAAGAAAAATGAATTACTATGATATAGATAGCAAATGGATACAACAAAATAATCTGTTATTGTACAGTGTAATTAACATTTTAAACTCAATTTTCATCTGTACTTTTTTTTTTCGATCAAAGCTCTGCACAAATCTTTTAAAAATACAAGACAGGAGAGATATTTGTTAAAAATTTTCCCTCTTATACCATAGAAGAGTATGACCCATTATTTTACTCATTTGAAGTATTTTTCCTGGAAGCACTATCAAAGATTTCACTGAGAACAAGGTTTCTTAGGGCTGTATACAAATGTAATGCCAATTTTGCCCTGAAATCATAGAAGAAACAGACAAAGGCATAGAGAAGGGATGCAAAGGTGTGAGAAGGGAATCTGATCCTCAGTTCATTTAAAGAAACTGAAGCAGAAAGCTACTATTGTCTACTAATGGAACCCAGAATCCTGGATCCACCTATGTAGAAGAGGAAAGAGAATCTTTGCTGGCAGATTGGCTGACTTAGTGCTTTACACTTTAAACTAGCGAACTTGAGGGACGGGGTTCAAATCTGTACTAAAGTAGTGAGGAATGTCCCCCAACCCTCCAAAAACATTCCATCAAAATGGTGAGACAGTTGACAGTTGACCAGTGCACACCAACAGGAGGAGCTGGAAGCCATGGTGCAACTGGAAAGCTGTCATCTGGTCACTGTCACCGAAACTTGGTGGGACAAACCACGACTGGAGCACTGATAACTCTAAACTGTTCGGGAGGGACAGACATGGAAGGCAGAGTGGGGAGGGAGAAGGTTGCCCTCTATGTAAAAAAAAAATGGACTGACTCCACAGAGCTGTCTTTGAAAAACGACAATAAACAAGTTGAGAGCTTATGGGTAAAAAAAAATATAGGCCAAGCCAACAAAGGAATCCCCATACTTGATGTTTACTGCAGGCCAACTGGTCAAGGGGAGCCTGTTGATGAAGTTTTTTTTACTTTACCTACAGAAAGTATCATGCTTGCAGTCTCTGATCCTGCCGGGGGACTTAAATCATCTTGACATTTGCTGGTAGCAATCTGTAAGCAGTCCAAGAAACACTTGGACTGAGTTAAGGATAATTTCTTAATCCTTGTGGTTAAGATAAGCCTAACCAGAAGAGAAATGTTACTGGACCTGTTGCTTTACTAACTCTGAAGAACTAATCAGAGAGGTTAAGACTGGTAGCAGCCTGAGCTGCAGTGATCATACCCTGGCCATGAAAACGGTCACAGGACTAAAACACCTCTCCTATGAAGAAAAGCCGAGACAGTTGAGGTTTTTCAGCCTGGAGATGAGAAGGCTCTGGGGATACCTTATTGCAGTGTTTCAGTATGTGAAAGGTGCTTAAAAACCCGACAGATAAACACTTTCTACCAAGGCCTGTAGTGACAGGAGAAAGGGCAATAGTAGTAAACTGAAAGAGGGTAGATTTAGACTGGACGTAAGAAATAAATTTTTTACAATGAGGGTGGTGAGACACTGGAACATGTTGTCTAGAGAAGTTGTAGATGTCCTATCATGTGATTCTTCCCACTAAGTTTCAGTGGCAGTGATCAGATCATAGCTTTCCAGTTGCACAGTGCCTTCCAGTTCCTTGTGTTGGCAATTACTATGTAATTTAAAAAAATTGACTACATACAAATGTAACCTTCCATACATAGCTATGAGACAGGAAATCCATGTTTTCCCTGATCTTGTCTGCTCTAGGCAAAGCTCTTTATTCAGCTTGAGACTGCATAATTTGATAACTCCAAATTTCTTATGACCCTCTAGCTAGAGACCATACTGTACTGAAGCAACTATTTTTTATCCTCCTTTTTGAAAGTGTTACCTTTCTTTTTTCTGGTGGAGAAAATAATTAAAAATATTTGAGAGTGGAAGGTGAAGCAATAGGTAACATGATTTAACCCACTAAGTTAAATCTTGTTCCTGTTTCCATGTCCATTTCTATGTGCTACATAGAAAACAGCACTCACAACACAAAGAAAATAAGATGGTAGACTTCTCTCTCCAACTGTTTGAGCTATGCATTAGTCTGGAATTGTTCTTCTTGTTTCCTTCCTCTGACCTAATTCCTTTTTATATTATTTTCCTTTGTAATGTCCCTCTTGAAAAGGGTTGAGTGAAGATTGTTTGTTTAATATATGTGATATTATAATATGTATAGCTTGGTAGTTAGGACATTTTCTAGGAAATAAATATTTTACAAATAGAGTATGAGCACAATTATGTCTAAATATCCAAAATAATTTTGTTTTCTGACACAATGTGGAGAAGCAGAAATCACCTCTGGAAGTGCTTCAAGGAGTTTTAAAAAAGTAATTGTGAATAGTAACAAAGTAAATTTCTGTGTTTTTTCTTTTAATAGAAAAAAGATTATAAATTTTACAGTGTCTCCAAACTCTCTTCATCACTCTGATAACATTATTTGTGCTGAAAATCCCTTCTGTATCTATTTTTTTCTGTCATATCATCTAATATTTTATAAAATTGTGAAGACGTATTGTCCATGTTTCCATATGGTCCTTTTTTCAAAATGCAAAGTGTAGCATTATACCATATAGCCAAATTGATGGATTCAGATTAGAATCAAATAAAATGCAGTTACTTGAACAAGTCAGTAGTTACACTGAATCATATTATGTGTCTCTAGAGCCACTCTATTCTAGTTTGCTTAAAGAGCAGCTGACTCTGAAAGCATTCTATTTACAAGCCATCCTGTTTCTATATTACATATTTTTCAATATTTATCTTCCATTGTTCTTTACTACTAGGAACATTTGCATAAAAACAGGATTTTGTTTTTCAGGAGTCCATCTGCTACCACTGCTTATTCTCAGCCTGAAGTCGTAAACCAGTGTTCATGACATCATCCTAACATTTAGAGGAACCAGATGAATTGTCATTAAAAACTAAGTGAAAACACCCACAGATTCCATCTTCAGATGTGCTTTAAAAGGAGAAACTAATGGACTCTCAATCACAAAACCTTTTTTTTTTTTTTTTTTTTTAAAATACACATAATAATGCATAGCTAGGAAAAGAGTAAGAAGAATCAGCAACTCCTCTGAAAGATATGAAAGGTACTCTAGGGAGCTAGGGAATTAGATTGCAGAAAGTGGATTTTGCTATGGTAACGCCACCTACACCTCTTTAATTCTCTAATGTCACCAAAACCTATGCTGATTTTACTTAATTACATTAATTTCTTACTCAGAAAAATTCTTACTTCTCAAGTAGGATACCAGGAGAGATATTGTGATGGCTTTTGAGGAGACAAGAGCATTTGCACTCTAGACAAGGTCCTGTCACTTAAAATAAATCATACTTTTACAGTTTGCTTTGGCAGAAGGCAGATTTACATTTGGATTCAGAGTATACTGTTCAACATCTTTGTCGGCAACATGGACAGTGGGATAGAGTGCACCCTCAGCAAGTTCAACGATGACACCAAGTTGTGTGGTGCCGTTGACACACTGGAAGGGAGGGATGCCATCCAGAGGGACCTTGACAGGCTGGAGAGGTGGGCCCGTACCAACCTCATGAAGTTCAACCAGGCCAAGTGCAAGGTCCTGCACCTGGGTCATGGCAATCCCAGGCACAAATCCAGGCTGGGCAGGGAATGGATTGAGAGCAGCCCTGAGGAGAAGGACTTGGGAGTGCTGGTGGATGAGAAGCTCAACGTGAGCCGGCAATGTGCTCTTGCGGCCCAGAAGGCCAACCGCATCCTGGGCTGCATCAAGAGGACCGTGGCCAGCAGGTCGAGGGAGGTGATTCTGCCCCTCTACTCTGCCCTGGTGAGACCCCACCTGGAGTACTGTGTCCAGTTCTGGAGCCCCCAACACAAGAAGGACATGGATCAGTTGGAGCAGGTCCAGAGGAGGGCCACGGAGGTGATCAGAGGGCTGGAGCCCTATGAGGACAGGCTGAGAGAGTTGGGGCTGTTCAGCCTGCAGAAGAGAAGGCTCCGGGGAGACCTGATAGCTGTCTTCCAGTACCTCAAGGGGGCCTACAAGAAAGATGGGGAAAGGCTGTTTAGTAGGGCCTGTTGCAATAGGACAAGGAGTAATGATTTTAAAATAGTGGGGGGTAGATTTAGATTGGAAATTAGGAAAAAAATTTTTACGATGTGAGTTGTAGAGCACTGGAACAGGTTGCCCAGAGAGGTGGTAGAAGCCCCATCCCTGGAAACGTTCAGGGCCAGGCTGGATGAGGCTCTGAATAACCTGATCTAGTTGTGGATGTCCCTGCTCCTTGCAGGGGCGTTGGACTAGATGACCTTTGAAGGTCCCTTCCAACCCTAAACATTCTATGATTCTATGATTCTATGATTTCTGATCATAGTTAATGAACTAGAATTGATATTCCAGATGCTGGTAGAAACATTTGAACAAAAACACTAATAGTTTTTATATTAAAAAAAAAAAGAGAAAAAGAAATAAATTAAAAGTAGTTGTCTAAACTCTTTCTCTGGTTGACACAAAAAGCCAGTACTTGCAGAGGACAGTTCCCCCCTACAGCAGCCTATCTTTCTCTCTTGAGTACTGCAGAAAAGTAGATGACTAATTTAGGGATCTTGAATTCTAGTTAACTGGTGCCTGGTGAGGGAAGTCACATTCCAAGTAATAAATACAAAATGCAGTCTGGGAAATAGAGCTGGTTTTTACTATTTCCATGATGTCAGTAAAACAGCTATGTGTACATATATTGTGGGCCAAGGGATTACAGCTGTACATACGTACGTTGTGGGTAAACACATAACTAATCTTAGGCACAATGCTAAGGCATTGGTGATTTCTCTAAACAATCTCAAATGTTTCAGTTAAAATGTCAGGATGTATTAGATTCTTGGGAAATTTCTCTGCTTCCTAACTTTCAAACAAAGTGTTTCAAAATGCCTAATAAAAATTATACATAAACATAATTTACTCTCAGATTTATTTTTTCTATAATACAAAAATATGAATTTATATAATATAGTTCTATACTTATATATCATGTTGACATAACAAAAATGTTTATTTTGCAAAATATGCACTATGGAATTATATATATATATATTTAATAGAAAATATATTTAATAGATTTTACCAAATGTTTTATTTTCATTAAATGGATTTTTTAATGGGAACATGTTCCATGAACTTTTTTTTTAACCAGTTCTCAATAAAGAATTTTCCTTAAAACTTTTCAGAGACACATTTTTCCTCATCCTATTTCTGAGCTCCTGCTTCTTTGTTCTCCTAATACGAAGTGAGGACACCTTCTGTTCTATCAATATCTGCGAATCATAGGAGCCGTTTAAGCCTCTATAGTACTATACCATTCAGAGTTATCTGACCTGAAACATCAGATTTCACATTTCTGTCCTAAAACTCTTAGTTTCTCATAATCTCCAAATATATTTGAGATAGCACAACAGGATTTTTCTGTGTGATCAAAATGAAACTAATTTAAGTGGTCTTCTGCATGCTTGTTCAAATGCGTTTACTAGATAATAATACTTGCTGGCAATGTGGAGATGAGGGTGTTATTTTAACATGTTATCCAGCAATGTCCTTTTATTTAATATCTTAGAAGTAGTATGGTATCATAAGTCACCATGGCTCATCTATTTTTCTTTATTTTACCTAAATGCATATGAATATAACTTCTATTAAATGGTTTTTTATTACCCTTAGCTGTGCAGACAGTTGAGTCCTTTCAATGTAAAAAAAAGTGTGATCATGTCTCTCTAAAAGAATTGAGTGCTGACACATACTATAATGTCCAACTATAAAATTTAATTTAAAAATCAAGGCTATGGAAAAAAAATAAGTTGCTTTTAAATATGTCATTTCTTTGCTTATTCAGGTTTAGAATTTTAAAGCAGTATGTCTGAAACAGAACTGGGATCTGAATTGTACACAGTCCTGTTAATGCAGTGCTGCAGGAGCAGGAAGCCTTTTTTGCTTGAATTTTTGTAGCTTGTCTGAATTTTAGCCCATTGTTATGCCCATTTTCTATAGGCATTCATCAAAGGCTTCTTAAATAAAGTTTGAACCCAAGGTTATGATATTATTATAATTATGATTACCACTGACTAGCAACTTATGTCAGTCAGCCTCACTTAAATGTATTTAAATAAATTATATAGAAAGGCAACAGAATCTAGTCCTGTACGACCTTTCAGTTTGCATATTTATCTATCTTCCCTTCAATGATTAATCTTATTAATGGCCAGTTCCAATCAAGCTTGGGTCTCCTTTAAAAATAAAATAAACCAAAAGAAAACAAAACACAATGAGCTTGAGAAAGCTCGTCTCCCTTCCCTTCCCTTCCCTTCCCTTCCCTTCCCTTCCCTTCCCTTCCCTTCCCTTCCCTTCCCTTCCCTTCCCTTCCCTTCCCTTCCCTTCCCTTCCCTTCCCGCACCTTCCCGCACCTTCCCGCACCTTCCCTTCCCTTCCCGCACCTTCCCTTCCCGCACCTTCCCTTCCCGCACCTTCCCTTCCCTTCCCGCACCTTCCCTTCCCGCACCTTCCCTTCCCGCACCTTCCCGCACCTTCCCGCACCTTCCCTTTTTCCTCAGAATGTTTCTTCTTGACTTATGATGCTTAAGAATTTAGACTTTTTGGTGGACCACTGAGCATTAGAAAGCAACTATCCTTAGCTTTCCAAGCAAATAAAAAAACTCACAAGTATGTCTTCCTCCAGTCCCTCTCTGGGAGCTCTCAATGGCTCTCTTTATTCCTAGAACTCTGTTCTGTTTGATATTCCTACTTCCAAAAGCAAACCTTTACCACTTCTATTGCCCTTGAATCCAATCTAGCAGACTTTGATGCTTGGCGGTGGAAAAACAAACAAAAAACCCCAAACAAAAACAAACTAAGGAACTCTACCATATCTCCCTATGCTTTTGGTTGCAGCACATCTTACTGTAATGCAAATGGTTCCTGTTCCATAGCAGTATGAATTAATAAGATGATGTCATAGTTCGG
Organism: Chlamydotis macqueenii; assembly: GCF_036417535.1. Classification (NCBI taxonomy): domain Eukaryota; kingdom Metazoa; phylum Chordata; class Aves; order Otidiformes; family Otididae; genus Chlamydotis; species Chlamydotis macqueenii. The sequence goes on from NC_141558.1 coordinate 30,446,473, forward strand.
CCCCGATCGGGACCAGACTACGCAGTCTCTCTCTCTCGCTCCCCCCACCCTCCTAGAGAATAGGGGGAGATGATATAAGGAAAACAGCTCCAGGTTTGAGGTAAGGATGGGAAGAAATTTTTAAATTTACTGTCACGGGCAAAATAAATACTCATTTATTACTAAAACTAGAAGGAGAATGAGACAGAGAACAAGATAACCTCCCCCGCCCCTCCCTCTTCCTGGGATTAACATTATCTCTACCACCTTCCCCCCTCCCCAAGCAGCACAGTGGGGAAGAGGGAATGAGGGTCGCAGTTGGTTCATCACACATTGTTTCACACCGCTGCTTCGTCGTCCGGGAAAGAACTCCTCACGGTTCTCCTCTGCTCCTTCATGGGGTCCCTCCCACAGGCTGCAGCTGTTCATGAAACTGCTCTGGCGTGGGTCATCTCTTCCACGGAGTGCAGTCCCTCCAGAACAGCTGCCCCAGTGGGCCCTCCATGGGCCACAGCCTCCTTCAGGCACCTGCCTGCCCCAGCGTGGGGTCCTCCACAGGCTGCAGGTAGATCTCTGCTCCTCTGTGGACCACCAAGGGCTGCAGGGGGACAACCTGCTCCACCATGGTTATCACCATAGGCTGCAGGGGAATCTTGGCCAAGAGCCGCATTACTCCTCCCCCTCCTTCTTCACTGACCTTGGCATCTGCAGCCGTTCCTCTCACAAGAAAAATTCTTCACAACAGGCTGGCAGACGCCTCTCAGCATCTCTTTACATCTCATTCACATCTCATCTCCTCTCCACTTCTTGCAGCCAGGCCGGACAGAGTTGGGCCCAGTCAGCTGCCCAGCAGGAGGCCAGAGGGTGAAGTCTGCAAGGCCCACAAGGCTCGCACCTCCCCCTCTCTGCCCCCACTCAGCTTCTTCATATCTTCTCTACCTTTTTTTTTCCTGTTTTTCCCCTTCTTAAATACGTTATTGCAGAGGTGCTATCATGGAACATTCTGCTACCAATTGGCTCGGCCTTGGCTGGCAGCAGGTCTGCCCTGGGCACGGCCAAGTCCACTGAACAAAGGGGAAAGAATATCTAGCTTCTTACACAAGCTACCACCTTAGGCTCCCCCTCACTAAACAAAACCAGAACAGATGATCAGCCTTCTTCCCCTATTTTGAGACACAAATACCATTTTCTACTTGTGTTTCTTTCTGATAATGCATATAAACCATATTTGAAGCAGTATAACTAAAAGGAGGCCTCAGGTCAGAACATAAATTATTTTGTTGGAGCTTTTTTTCCTTCCACACTGGAGGGCGTGAAAAAAAAATGTTTTCCCCTTGTTTTCCCCTTAGCTCTGCTTCTTACAATAAATCTCTACCAAAAATTAAAGATTCAAAACAATATAGGAAAAGAGTATAATGTACATCCTTTTATATTTTCTTGTACAAATTTCAGGTTCAGCTTCCTCAGAATTTGATATTTCAGCAAAGGAGAAGGCTTGTTTATGCATTTACTCAATTTTATGTCTAAGATTCATAGAATTTAGATTTAGGCATATATTAGATTTATCTTCTTTTTATAAGACTACTTATAACTTCCTTTGGTGCTTAGGAAAGTTTGCACATAAATATAAAATCTATATGAAATTAATATTTGCTACCTTCCTTCAGTGACCTACAGAGGTATTGTATGAGATACCTGATACTCTTTTTAAGGAAGACAGTGCTTCCTGAACAAGATGGAAGATTTAAATTTAGTAAGAGTTTCTGGATTCTAGTTTGTCCTTTTCTGCTCATATTTGTATTTTAACAATATTTTAGGTAACATATCAATAGTGACTGGCTAGTCCTTCCCAAAATATGAATATATTTTATTATGCCAGCTGGGAAAATCTTTGTCCAAACATTTGTCATCTTGCATCTGGGCTATTATAAACATCTCTTGGCCAGCCTTCCAACCTCATCTATTTCCCGTTTATATTCCATTTAAAACATACCAGCATAGTTGACATTTTCCACACCTCACAACTTCCATGTTGTGCTCTTACGCAGTCAATTAAACTTCTAGCATTGGGATAAAATTAAAACTTATATTATTTGCATGGAATTTTTTTAAAATCTGATTTATGTTTATAATTCTTGGGCATGGCGTTCTGGGTTGGGCATTTTGCTTGCTATACCATCTGTACCCTGTTTAATTTCTGGGTACAGGACGTTTTCACATCTGGCTTCTAGCTGATGACAAGCTTTTGCATATAATTTCTGCTCCAGTGAATTTCAGTGTTTTTAAGGAAAGAGGTAAATGCTTTTTTTTTTTTTTAGAGTTTATTTTTGCTTACAGTTATATGTAAAATTGTGGCTAAAATTTAAATAAAGTGACTATGATGACTGTTTTCAGAATCTGTAAAATATCAACAACATTTAGAGTAAGTTTTGAAATTGGACAAAGGAATTTGAATAATTAGAAACTTTCCTGCATAAATATATTTATTTTTTCATATATGCACATCTCCATTGCATATTTTCTATACCTACATATATTCGAAGAGTATGGACTGCTTGAAATAAAAAATTTATACAACGAACAACATCAGATGAGTATAGCAAATATATTTTCTTTTCAGAGCTTGTTAATTTTGCGTATTAGCTGAGCAATGGCTATCCAATAGCAATACCAGGTTCTCATTCCCTGCCACATGCTCAACTCTAATATTATTTCTATCTCATCCAGAACATTTACTTTTGTGATGATCTTGATACAGCAATCATCTCTGATTCTCCTAGGGTTTCTTATTTGATGCCACCATAAAGCAATTTTTAAAAGACCTTAAAGAAAAAGGGCTAGTACATATTTTTCTGTTGCTTTTGTATGGATTGGAGTTGTTCCATTCTTCACTGAAACATATGCTAATTCTGGTGTTCTTTATATGAGGAAAACAATCTCTACCTCTTGAAATAAGTTGTTCTTTACTAAATATGAATGTCCTTTAATGTTTCCTATATTTAGTCTCAAGGTTTATAGAATCATAGAATCATAGAATGGTTAGGGTTGGAAGGGACCTTCAAAGGTCATCTAGTCCAACCGCCCTGCAAGGAGCAGGGACATCCACAACTAGATCAGGTTGCTCAGAGACTCATCCAGCCTGGCCTTGAACGTTTCCAGAGATGGGGCCTCCACCACCTTTCTGGGCAACCTGTTCCAGTGTTCTATAACTCGCATCGTAAAAAATTTTTTCCTAATTTCTAATCTAAATCTACCCCCCTCTATTTTAAAACCATTACCCCTCGTCCTATCGCAACAGGCCCTACTAAACAGCCTTTCCCCATCTTTCTTGTAGGCCCCCTTGAGGTACTGGAAGACCGCTATCAGGTCTCCCCGGAGCCTCCTCTTCTCCAGGCTAGCCTCCTCTTCTCCAGGCTAAAAAAAATGACTTTAAAAAAATAAAAACAAACAAACAAACAAAAAAACCAGCAAAAAGTGACTATATAGACCCAATATCTATATACAATTTTTGATCTCTAAAATGTTTTGTGATTCTTTGGACTGAATTGTGTCTGCAGGAATGTATGGCTATTTCTGTGTATGACATTCAAACACACATCAATCAAAAAATCCGAAAACACGAGGAACATAAAAATTATTCGGTAACGTGCAAAAACCGAGCTATTGAGTTCTGAAGCTTTGGAGTCACTTTCTGTCTCTAATTTTTAAATTAAAAATGGTTTTAAAAGAACTTAAGAATTTTTTTTTCTGTCTGAAAAGTTGCAGCTGTCAACTATAGGGGAACTGCAAAAGTTACTTATGCAAAAGTTACTTGTGCAATCCCAGGCACAAATACAGGCTGGGCAGAGAATGGATCGAGACCAGCCCTGAGAAGAGGGTCTTGGGAGTGCTGGTGGATGAGAAGCTTAACATGAGCAGGCAATGCGCCCTTGCGGCCCAGAAGGCCAACCGCATCCTGGGCTGCATCAAGAGAAGCGTGGCCAGCAGGTCAAGGGTAACCTCCCCCTCTACTCTGCCCTGGTGAGACCCCACCTGGAGTACTGTGTCCAATTCTGGAGCCCCCAACATAAGAAGGACATGGACCAGTTGGAGAAGGTCCAGAGGAGGGCCACAAAGATGATAAGAGGGCTGGAGCACCTCTCTTATGAGGACAGGCTGAGAGAGTTGGGGCTGTTCAGCCTGGAGAAGAGGAGGCTCTGGGGAGACCTGATAGCAGCCTTCCAGTACTTTACGGGGGCCTACAAGAAAGATGGGGAGAGGCTGTTCAGTAGGGCCTGTTGCGATAGGACGAGGGGTAATTGTTTTAAAATAGTGGGTAGTAGATTTAGATTGGATATTAGGAAAAAGTTTTTTACACTGAGGATGGTAGAACACTGGAACAGGTTTTCCAGAGAGGTGATGGAAGCCCCATCCCTGGAAACGTTCAAGGCCAGGCTGGATGAGTCTCTGAGCAACCTGATCTAGTTGGGGATGTCCCTGCTCCTTGCAGGGGGATTGGACTAGATGACTTTTGAAGGTCCGTTCCAACTCTAACCATTCTATGATTCTATGATTCTGTGTTAATGACTGTTATAGGTAATGACTGTTGACAAAGCTTCATGATGAACTCTGTTTTTCATATAACTGTAGATGTAAACATCTGAAAAAAAAATCCCATACATATGTTGAAAGTGCATGTAAAATATTCTGATCTGTTAATATTTTTCATCTATCTTCCTCAAAGTTACAAGATCAGATCTTATGATAAAAGAATAGAAAACCAAATTATTTCCTTAGCTCCCTAAGTAGATATCTAAGTAGCTCGCTTACTTCTCTTAGTTCTCTAGTTTCCTTAGTTTCTACAGGGTTTTTTTTGTGATTGTGAGGGGCTGCCACTGTAACTGGTACATTATTTGCCTAATGATCTGTATGTCTGTCCCCATCTGTTATTTCTAGACCTTTGTACATGAAGGCAATCTTTTTATTCTGTCTTCATATGGTGAATACAACCTCCAATCGTATTTCAGATTTGTCCATCTAACCACTGCCGCTCCTAATATTTGCTCAACAGGTTACCATAGCTTTGGCTGTACCTGGAATAGGATACTTCAGCACGCTCTAGGTTTTTAACACAGACAGATGCTTGGCAGTGCTCTCCAGAAAGAATGTGCACCATCTCTCTCTCTAAGCATGTCTGTCACTAAATGTACAGGGTATATTTTGAGCTCTTGCTGAGCTAATAGCTAGGAAGACAGGCATTAAGTGCATGGGTCCTGCAGTAAAGTATATTAAGACCACTCCTAAGTCAAGTCATCTTCCTGTAGCTTGAACTAGCCTCTGTGAACTGTTTTCTGACTGGTGAGTGATCTCTTAATGTATGCTTGGCATTCACAAATGGTGTTGAATCTGTTGCAGTACAATTTGTCCTACGCTGTCTTGAATGGACAAGAAAAGTTATCAAGGCTTCCTAATTTGAAGAAAATTACTGCTTGTGGATATACCTCAAATTAGATCTTATCCCACAAGCCGGGTATTGCAACTGGAAAGTGTTTTCCTTCTGAGTATTGCCTGGCACGAGTATTTTGTCATTGTAGATAGTCCAGTAGTCTGAAAATTAGTTAGTTAGTTACTTGTATTTGTGCAAATGTAGGAAGAGATACTGAAAATATAATACAACTTGATTCAATTCTGATGTAATATAATATAGTGAAATAAGAGTAAAGTTTTTTTTTTAAAAAAAAAAAAGGACTCATTACTTACTAAAAAATCAGAGTTTAAAAAAGTCCAAGAAGTTATCATGATGATTTAACTCTTGAACTAAATTTCAACCACAGTTTGGATTCCATTATGTTGAATGCCTTACTGTAGTTAATTAATTTTAATCCTTATGTCCTTAAGTTTAAAAAAGTCCTCAGAATTTTCAGATAGGACAGATTAGGCAACTTATATATATAGATATATGTATTTACGCATATATATATACTTCTGTATTTAAAAATACAGCTGATCATACAAACTTTTTTTTTCTTTTTCTTCTTTATTTATCAGTAATAGAGGTTTTGTCTGAATTTAATTAACATCAAAATAGTAAAAGCTGATAAAGACTCAGCACCTCTGATTGAGATCAGGTTTTCTAAAGAATCAGCTCCAATTTAGGGCTCTAATTAATTGGTCAGATTGTCAAAAGAGATCGCATTAGAAGAGTGGATAACAAGTGTTATGATTGGAGCTGCTGAGTATTGCCCTTCATTTTTTGTCTATAGAAGACAAAATATATATTTTTAAAGAATTGTTTCCAATTATATAGGATGAGTACTTAAAAACCTGGCCTTGAGGTCTTTTCAAAATCTGACTGTGAAGCTGAAAGAACCCTCTCAAATCATAGCTACTCAAAGTGTCAGGAATATTCTGAATCTGCCTGTGTTTAATAACTTTGTCAATCAAGCCTATCACTAAATAAAATGTCAGATGCTGAGCTTGTCTATTTATTGCCAATAAAATTTTAATTATAACTTTGACAATGTGCTTGGAAATACATAGTTTTACATCTTCCTGCTGATTCTTCCAAGGAGAATTGCAACATATAGTCGTGCTTTGCACTTGGAATAAAGGCATTTTCTCCTTTTAAAATGAGATAGTATTTCTGAATATTATAGCAAAAAGAATAGCAAACAGCTGTCCTTGAATCTAGAGTATTATGGCAGGAAGGAAAGATAAAGTTAAAAACAGTTTTTAAAAAGTCTTAGAACCCAAGCAAGCTCAAATAACTGGAATTGCAATCTTTACTATTTGCAATGTTAATTGTTTAAAGTTTCAGAAATTTTGTGTAAATATTTGAATATTCCTTTCTTTTTACACAGGTCTCCAATATTTCAAATTAAGTGTGAGCTCACACGGTGCAGCAGTGCTGTGTTTCAAGATCTCACTCAACATTTAGGAGAGGTACATCTATCTAGTTCTTTACTTCTCCATACATTAGATGTCTGAAAACCTTATTCTTCAACAAAAATGACCAAATCAATGTACATGACCATAAATCATATTTCATTAATCCATACGCAATAGTGTGATTAGACTTTCCATATTTACAGATGATACATCTTCTCATGGGATGTTAGCTTACAGAGACATTCTTGTTATAACAGAAAGCCTAAAGCTCATTACTTTAAATTTAAGACCATTTTATTTTTTCATATCTCTAGTACTTCAGTATTTCAGATCACCTAATTCTTTCTATATGGTATCCTTATCCTCTTTTATTTGACCATGTTCCCTAAATGAAATATAGTAAGTCCTTAATAATTTTATATTATGGTGACTATTATCAATTTTTGTTACAAAACTTTGAGTTTTTGTTTAAAGTATGAAATTACGCTTCAATAACAGTTCCATTACTCACTATAGGTTCATACCTAACTATTTCTTGAAAATTTACTCAAATTTGTAATTTTTTGGGTGTGCATTGAATGATGTCTAAGGCAGCAAATTTCTTACAGTAGCTCAGTTCAAGCTTTAGAAGTATCCAACTTTGGGCCTTTCATCTGAGTTGGTTAAGTAGAAGAAAATCTACTGCCTAAATTACTCGTTGAACATTTTTTGTATCTCTGTTTTACATAGGATTGCATCTTTATTTGGGAAAAGAAAAATAGAGGAGTAATCTTTCAGACATTCATGAAAGCATTTTTCTTTCTTTCAATTTTTCTCCAGTTAGTAGAAAAAATGGAAAAATTACAAGTCCAGTAAAAGACATGCATTATACAAACTCCTGTGATAAGCATATTAGCATGTATTTATTCTTTGTTCTATTTCACTTGGATTCACAGATAAGTGAAGCATTCTCATTTGTTGCCTTTCAGCTCCAAATAGGTAGCTGAGCAAGTTCTGTCTGTGGTGTTGTGTCCATGAGGCACAGTGTGGAGCAGTGGGAATGGACTAACTCAGATTCCCAGAATAATATAGCTATGGTACATATAACAGTGTATCAATGCATCCAAACTTAACTCTTCAGCAAAGGTTCAGACTTTCACACATATAATACACAACTAATTAAAAATACAAATATTACCTACGTAATGCCCTTGACACTATGTATATCGTAATGTGAATCCTACGGCAAAATTTCCTTTTTTCCCACACCTGTCCTGCCAATATCCTCTCTCCTTAACCCTCATTGTTTTTTATATCTTCCTTAAAAAATTCCTACATTTGTGTCCACTCTGTTTTTGCTTCTGAGTAGTTCTAATTACCATAGGCTGCCAGACTGACTTGTCATTCCTGATGCTTTTCAAAGAGTGTAGGTTATGTGAGGTGCAATATATATACATATCATCTGAGCACATGTAATCATCTGTGATTGCAGATGGTTGTGATATATATTGTGAGGTACAATATATATACATATCATCTGGTTACATGGTATGCTTCCCTGATTTGGCTATACTGTTTCCTGAGAGGAACTATCATATGCTGTACCTGTAGAGAGATTAAATTTCTTTTCTGTAATCTGACAGTCTGTATGCCATGCTTCAAACTTTAAGACAGATATCCTCTGTGGCCAACTGTGAACAACGTGGCAGCTTATATAGCTCTAGCCCAAGATGCTGGCACCAGGGGGTGAAAAATATCAGGGAGAAGAGAAAGAGAGGGCAATAAATATTGGTGAAGAAAATGAAATGTGAATTTTCACAAAACTATGATATTTTCTTGGGTAAATGTTAGTACTTTTCTACATACAAGCAGCAAGTGCATGTCTGGATGCTGGGAAGGAAGAGTTAAAAGAAACACCATCTGAGGAGTGAAAGGTAGTTATAGAATGGGAGAGAAGGAACACAAAGAAGGGCAATTGTGAAAAGGAGAATAGTCCACGGAGCATGTACGAGAAGTTCCCCTGAAACCTCTTCTAGGGTAGGTGGGCTCTCCTCCACTTGCTTATTCAGCTGGTGGCTGATATGCTTCATGAGAGGCATTTAATTTCTGAACACAGTCTTCTCAGTGGGGCTGTGATTTTAAACTTACTGTGTAATGGAGTGTATTACCATTTACCATATGATGAGACGGCCTTGTCTGTCAGCCAGGGAGCTGCTTAATGTTATATATGGGTCCAATGAGCCAAAAAAAAAGAGAGAGGAGAAAAAAAAAAGAGAATCTTGAGCCCTCTAGCAAAAGGGGGAGCTTCCTCTATGGAAAACAGCCAGGTCATTTTTTAAAAGATCCATTTGCTCCAGCAAATTGATTGAGCAGCACTAAGTAACTTAAGATAAAGGAATTCCAAGGGCAGGAGGATTTCTGCTGAATCAGCCATTGCAGTGATCACAGTAGCGGGTGTTGTCCTCTTGGCAGACATAGTTTTTTAATGTTTGCAAATGCATTTATTTGCCTGAAAAAAAAAAGTCTATTCTCCAAACATATCAGAGCAATAGTCTTTCCTTGTGAAATCTTTCCTCACATTAACAAGCTTGGTCCTCATGGGGGATTCCAACCACCCCAATATCTGTTGGAAGGACGTCACAGCAAGGCATAAGCAATCTGGGAGGTTCCAGGGATGCATGGATGACAACTTCCTTCTCCAAGTGATAGAGCAGCCAGCGAGGTGAGGTGCTATGCTGGACCTTATTCTCACCAACAAAGACGGGCTGATGGGGAACGTGGAACTCAAGGACAGCCTTGGCTGCAGTGACCATGAAATGGTGGATTTCAAGATCCATAGGGCAGCAAGGAGGGTATGCAGCAAGCTCTCTACCTTGGACTTGAGGAGAGTAGACTTTGGCCTTTTCAGAGATCTGCTTGGCAGAGTACCATGAGAGAAAGCCCTAGAGGGAAGGAGGGACCCAAGAAAGATGGTTAATATTCAAGGATCACCTCCTCCAAGCTCAGGATCAATGCATCCCAACAAAGAGGAAGTCAGGCAAAAATGCCAAGAGGCCTGCATAGATTAACAAGGAGCTCCTGGGAAACACAAAAAAGGAAGCCTACAGAGGGTAGAAGCAAGGATAGATAGCCTGGGAGGAATATAGAGAAATTTCCCAAGAAGTCAGGGATCACGTTAGGAAAGCTAAAGCCCTGATAAAATTAAATCTGGCCAAAGAATTCAGGGGCACAAAGAAAAACTTCTACAGGTACGTCAGGGACAAATGAAAGACTAGGGAAAATGTGAGCCCTCTCCAGAAAGAAACAGGAGACCTGATTACCCAGGACATGGAGAAGGCTGAGGTACTCAACAACTTTTTTGCCTATCTGTACGTGCAATTGTTCTAGTCACATCGCTTAAGTCACAGAAGGCAAAAGCAGAGACTGGGAGAATGAAGAACCACCCACTGTAGGAGAAGATCAGGTTTGAGACCATCTAGGGAACCTGATGAGATGCACCCGCGGGTCCTGAGGAAACTGGCGAATGAAGTTTCTAAGCTACTGCCTGTCATATTTAGGAAGTAGTGGCAGTCCAGTGAGTTTCCAACTGACTAGAAAAAGGGAAACATGACCCTCATTTTTCAAAAGGGAAACAAGGAAGACCTGGGGCCAGCCAGTCTTACCTCTGTACCTGGCAAGATCATGGGGCAGATGCTCCTGGAAACTATGTTAGGGCACATGGAAAATAAGGAGGTGATTGTTGACAACTAGTATGGCTTCACTAAGGGCAAATCATGCCTGAACAAACTGATGGCCTCCTACAACAGGGTTACAGTGTTGTTGGACAGGGGAAGAGCAACAGATGTCATCTACCTGGACTTTGACACTGTCTCACACAACATCCTTGTCTCTAAACTGGAAAGACATGGATTTGACAGATGGATCCCTCAGATAAGAAATTGGCTGGATGGTCAGCATTCCTCAGGGGTCAGTATTGGGACTGACACTGTTTAATATATTTGTCAGTGACATGGACAGTGGGATTGAGTGCACCCTCAGCAACTTTGCTGATGACACCAAGCTGTGTGGTGCAGTTGACATGCTGGAGGGAAAGGATACCATCCCTTGACAGGCTTGAGAGGTGGGCCCATGTGAACCTCATGAAGTTCGACAAGGCCAAGTGCGAGGTCTTGCACAGGGGTCAGGGCAATCTCAAGCACAAATACAGACTGGACAGTGAATGGATTGACAGTAGCCCTGAGGAGAAGGACTTGGGGGTACCGATGGATGAGAAGATCAACGTGAGACAGCAATGTGTATCTGTAGCCTGGAAGGCCAACTGTACTCCAAGCTGCATCAAAAGACATGTGACCAACAGTTTGAGGGAGGTGATTCTACCCCTCTGCTTCACTCTCATGATACCACAGTTAGAGTACTGTGTCCAGCTCTGCAGCCCACAACATTATCTCTACCTCCTTCCTCTGCCCTGAGTGGCACTGGGGGATATGGTCAGTTCATCACTTGCCACTCTACGCCGCTCCTTCCTCTGTGGGGAATAATTCCTCACATTCCTCCCATGCTCCATTGTGGGGTCCCTCCCGAGGGCTACAGTCCTTTGTGAACTGCTCTGGCGTAGGTAATTTTTTCCATGCGGTGCAGTCCCTCTGGAATGGCTGCCTCAGCGTGGGCCCTCCACAGGCCGCAGTCTCCTTCAAGCATCTATCTGCCCCAGTGTGGGGTCCTCCATAGGCTGCAGGTGGATCTCTGCTCCTCTGTGGGCAGGCTGCAGGGGGACAGCCTGCTTCACCATGGTCTTCACCATGGGCTGCAGGGGATTCTCTGCTGGGAGCAGCATTACTGCTCCTCCTCCTTCTTCACTGACTTTGGCATCTGCAGCCATTCCCCTCACAAGAAATTCTTCACAATTGGCAGGCTCAAGCAGACATCTCTCAGGTTCTCTTCACGTATCCTCTCTTCACTTCTCTCAGCTGGGCCGGGCCAAGTCAGACCCATACAGCCGCCCAGCGGGAGGCCAGAGGGTGAGGGCTGCAAGGCCCACAAGGCTCGTGCCCCACCCACTCAGCCTCTGCTTCTGCTTCTTCACTCATTTTTTGTTTTGTTTTGGTTTGGTTTTGTTTTTTTTTTATTTTGTTTTTCCCCTTCTTAAATACATTAGCACAGAGGCGTTATCAGGGAACATTCTGCTACCAATTGGCTCAGCCCTGGCCAGCAGCATGTCCTCCCTACACCTGGCTAAGTCCACTAGACAAAGGGGAAAGAATATCTAGCAGCTTCTTACACAAGCTACCACCTTAGGCCCCCCTCATTAAGTAAAACCAGCACAGTGACGTTAATTCCACCCTAAATATACAGGCCATTATTATGACAAAGGTATGGAAACACTGAAATGTGATAAAAAATAAATAAAACAAAGGAAGATCTTTTCCATCAGTCATATGGCCAGCCTGTTTTCAGTCAGTAGCTTTACCCTTGTGTATTAATAGACAGCTTACCCGCACAGAAGCGATATATTCCCAGATGAGTGCAGTACAGTACATGAGGAAATTATCCCTTTGCATCTGGTTAGTACCTCCTTTTAACTAATTCTGAGAACCACAGGACTTAAATTAATGCCTAGTGCTTCTACAGCTAAACTGACTGTCCTATATTTAACATGAATTTGGTTCTTTCCTGAAATATATTCTCTTGTACATACTACTTTTCAAAGCAGATGCAGTATTAGATGCAAGATCTGCAACAAGAAGTTGACTGAAGGTCTGTGTATGGCTATTAAAAGATGCCTTCCTATAGAAGTTCATTTTACAGCCCTACCTAACATCATACTTGGGTTCCCTGAAGAGCTTGAGTAGAGTCACCAATAAAGGGAATAGACTGATGGTTTGATATGCTGGTGGCTCAGCTGGTGCTCAATTGGCCAGTCTCTTCTGACTTGGCTTCACAGAAGAATACATACATTGATGATTAGAATGTAGAAAATAAAAAATAATAGTAATATTTTTTGTAAAAACCCCACAGATAACTTGAGACATTCACATATATTGTAAAGAATCAGAAAAGTGTAAAACCCTTCTTCACGCCTTTGTTCTACTTTTTGTTGCAAAATGGAAATTTATGGAGCTGTGGAATGGCTTATCGAAGATTTTACACAACCGTGTAAAAATATAATTGTGTGTATGGCTCAGTTATTTGGAAACCTGGATTAATAGTGGGGAAATAATTAGTTCTGGTCACAAAGTAGAAAAGAAATCATAAACAGTCTGGCATTTTAATCACCAACTCTATTATTTTGGATTTAATAAATGGTGTCAAGCTAAGAAAGTTGCCCTATATGACAAAATACAGGTTTGGGGGATGTTATCGTACATCTGAGATATACTGCGCCTTTTTAATATTTTACAAGCCATCTTTATTACCCTCTCACACAACATCAGAACAAATCTGCATCTGTTAAGGTGAATTTTATTTGTCATTCTTGAGTCTAACTATTCCCTTCTTCTTTTCTTGTATTGAAAAAATGATCCATTACAGAACACACGGCAAATACTTACTAAGATTTATTTTATTTTTTATTGCCTTTGCAACGTTTGCTTTTTAGCTCTGGTTATAAAAACTCAAATCTTCTTCAGTTTGGAACTTGACATCTGCCAATAAAAGGGCAAAATGAAATACAAGCTAGCAAAGAATAAGGTTTATGTTAGTTTGTGTTTTCTGAAAATCACACAACAGCAAAGATCCAAGGCACCATAGAGTTTGCAGGTCATATAATTTAATTGTAATCATTCTGATGTGATAGAAAGAGAAAGTGACTGATGTATATGTGTGCAGGAACATACAGTAGCTTTTGAAGAAAAAAAAATATACACAGAAATTAACATTCTGATCATAAGCAGACATTTATATGCTAACATAGACATGTGAACACTTGAAAAGTTGATTACTTTTGCTTTTCAGAACAAATTACTTAAACTGTAGTCTACAGTAGACGTGGAAACTATCTAATATGTCCTAGAGAAGTATTGATATGATATGGATATTCATATACTCTGGTGTGGGACAGTTTAGTCCTCTGGTAAAAGAAAAAAAATGAAGTAATGTGAGTTCAGAAGTATAAATTCCTTATATAGACAATATAAAGGGGTTGACATCTGCAAATGGCCAAATAAAATCCTTTCCTTCTAAAGAGTGATGTCAAAATTGAAGCTGCGAAAATTAGAAGCCACTATAAAACTTGTATGCTTTTCATTTTATAGTAGTGGGTTAATTTTGAATTTGTTGTCACAAGGTTCACAGAGGTGTTTGGTGGGGTTTTTTTTCTAAGTGTTCAGCATTTACATTTCACATCTAGGACTTCTGGAAGTTATTCATTGTGTTGACTTTAGTGTTGACTTGATTAGTGTTGCAATGAGCAAGGCAGATAACAGAGGACCTCACTAATTATGCCTGCAAATTATCATGAGCAGAAAATAGAAACTACTTCCTAAAACCAAGTTCTAAGGAAAAAAAAAAGGAGTACAGAATTTTCTTAGGTGCTTTTCAGTACTGTATGTGTTCATTGTTTAACTAGTTCACAGTAGTCTTAGAAAGCTCTCTGTGAGAATCAAAATACTCACCCAGAACTTAAACACTGTCGTACTGTCTCAAACAAGGAAGTCACTCTAAACAGAGCACCGAAAAGAGAAAAAAAAAAAATAGCTGTGATTCCACCAGAAACCCCAGAACATGTTAAGCATTAGAAACAGGAGGAATTAAAATTCTGATGCCTCATTCTTTTTTAGGTGGAGCTTAATGAGAACAGAAAATAGCACAACATTAATTCATTCTTGTGACAAAACTTGCAACATAAATGGGAACTGGTACAAATTGATCTGTCCTTGTTATTATCTTCTTGTAATGCCATGATCCTCTGTAGTTACCCAAGTGCAAAGTCATACAAACTATTAGCTTTCAAGTCAGTGTTGGCAGTGGGTCCAGTTAACTCAAACTGCAGTTTCTATTTCACTTAAAAAAGGCAAATAATGAAACACAATGTGTTGAGCAATTTGAATTCAGTCAACAGTAATGTACAGTTTATAGTTAGGTAGAGGGTTGACTTTAACCCTTGGATGTCTTCTGATTTCAGGACTGAATTTTCCACAGGGGTTATGTGTATGCCACTGTATATCTGGAAGCTTCATGTTAATTAGGTGCTTTGCTACTTAAGTACAAAGAAACTCTGAATTACATTATTTATGCTAATTCAGTTATATGGGATGTAGTGAACATTTTAAAATAGACTACATGGCTGTATATCACAGCATTGGAGATTCGAGGCTAATTCAATATACAATAAGAATCATAGAATCATAGAATCATAGAATGGTTAGGGTTGGAAGGGACCTTCAAAGGTCATCTAGTCCAATCCCCCTGCAAGGAGCAGGGACAACCCCAACTAGATCAGTCCTGTATCCTCCACCATACTGCACACCACACCCCGCTACCCCTTCAATGGATTATGAAGTATATTCTGATAAGAGACATTATTTTTGAAAAACATATTCTTCCACTGACACTGACATTATGCATCTAGTAAATAAAGCATTTTAACAACTTTTTTAAATTAGTTCAGAGACTGACCTTTCATCAGGCATGCTAGGACTCTCACCATGTGTGGGTAAAGCATCTCTTTGAATGCATCAAACATTCCCTTTTAAGATGCATCCCCTTACCATTATCATGGCTTTAATGTGATCCACAGAACTGCAGTATTTGTATTAAACCTACATATATTAATATCCACCTATTTTGTCCATTTTCAGTTCTCTCATAAAGTGATGTTAAATTAATTGGAAATTATGCATAGCTGGAGGTTTTTAGTGGCTCCCTGCTAACTCACAACTTGCTTTTTCAAATTTTAGCTTTAAATCACTATCCTGTTTCAAAAAAGAGTGCATTTGACAAGGCCAAAGACTCTGTTTTTTTTTTTTCTTCTGGGTCAGATTTTAAGCCTCAGCTTTGTAATTCCTTTCCAGCTAAGCTTCAAATACACTCTTGATCTGAAACATAAATAAAAGTGTCTGCACTTTTCCAGACACCTTAATCCTAATGTAGTAATTGTGTGTATGTAAATTGTTATAGACATACTCACAGACTCATAGACAAAGTATTTGTTAAAAGGAAAAACTAATTTACTGAGATCTTGGCAAACAGTAACAAATGCATGAGAAGTCAAATCTCTTGAACAGCATGGTCAGTTGCTGTTCAATGGCAACTACAATCTTCCCTGCAATGATTATTGCAGTGGCCGTCTTCAGTTAGATGAGATTCCAGCTGCTCCATAGACCTACGTGACCACTCCAGTATATGAGTGATCCACTACTACTGTAACTACATATAAAACATCTCTCAAATATCTCAGCTATGTACAAAACACTGTCCTATATGACTAGTTTTTTCATGTGCATGAGCAGCTTTCTATTTGCTCTTTATAAATGTTTTTTCTATATATAGTTCGATTGGTTCTGCAGCAGCAACTGCCTGAGGTTCTTTGGGATACTTCATATGGAATATTAATGAGCACATTAAGACAAGTTTTGGACAAGGCATAGCAGGACTTTCCTGGGGGAATTGCTAGAACTGTCCAAAATTCCCACCTGGTAAGCTTCTGTAAAAATAACCCAGCTGCCTGATGGTGAAGGTGGCTAGTGAGGCAGTCAGTCGCCTGGTTAAAAGTAGGTCCTTTGTCTCAAATCAGCCTGTTATCTCCTACATGCAGATGGCTGGCTGGGGACTTTCTGGACCACTCAGGGAATTAACGTCACAGCCTGGAAGCCCACCCACATTACAGTTATAACTAAAAGGCAGACTTGCATTTCAACTTCCAACTCACTAAGATTTGTAGCAGTTGTCACATAATAGATCAATGAAAATACTTTGGCATATGTAAGGTTAAAAAATAAATATACAAATCCAAGAAAAATACAATTGAAGTAAGAATAGAGCATAATTATGTTTGGGTTTTTATTCTGTAAAAGAGTAGGATTTCCTTACCACTGGTAAGCAGGGTCAGTATATATATGTAAGTGCAGAAAATCTCAAAATATGCATGCAGATTTGAACGGCACTTTCAGTTCTCTCTATCTTGTATTATAAAACTGCACTCTCAGAAAATCTTTTGTGTAGGCTAACATTTGCCTTCACTCTTGTCATGATGGATTTTTTTTTGTTCATACTTTTGGCATCTGACCATAAATTACAGTATATATGAGGCATTGCAAAAGGATGGTCTTTTGGAGGATGGAAATGGACAACTAAGCATTTCTTGCAACTAGAAGTAAGAAAATTGTTTCTTACTTTCTAACTATCCATTCTACTAACATTTTATTTTACTGACACACTTTTACATTTATTTCTTCTGTAAGAGTTAAAAGATCAAGGCTACAGCAGTAGTGCATTATTGCGTTTATTTATAATACGATTATGCATGCAATATAGTGAGCACTTAACAATTAATTGTCTCAGATCTAATAAAACTGAGGCCTGTTACGTTGGTTCAGATCAAATCTCTCATTTTTTTTCTTCTTTAATTTGCTTTGTTTCTGGTTTTTATTTACTTCTTTGCCATATGTCATTGTCTGTTTAGAGATTTGTGTAGATAAAATTAAAAAAAAAAACAAACCTTGCTGTCATTGGTTTATTCTAGTTCAGTCCTATCCAGAACTGTGGAAAATCCAGCTAGAAGGCAAGGATTTTCAAGCATGCAGTGCCTCTTTCCCTTAGCCGCTACCATCTAAATTAAAGAAACTTTAAATTATTTTCTACCCTGTAAGAGCATTAAGCAACTTGTTTGCTAGGGCAATGACACTGCCTTTTTACACAACCTTCATGCCTAGTTGTGTGTAATCTTCATCTTCTACCTCTGTTCCCACTCCTTTCCTCTTTTCTTAGCTGTAATTGAACTCTGTCACATGGAAAAGCTTTATCTTGCTGTCTTCAGATCATGTCAAATTTGGGTCAGTTTTCCAAATTTTCAAAATTCTGTCAAGTATTTTTTTTTTGTTTTTCACAATAATTTTACGAACATTTTATGGCTGTATCTTCAGTTTATAGCTCTCTGCAGTTCTGTATGTTTCCCCTGGGTCTGTTCACCTCATGGCATCTCTGTAATTCTGCTCTCTTAATTATATTTTAGCATGCAAAAACAATAGGAGATAAAATCTCCTCAGATGTTAGACAAAACTTGTCACAGATCTTACAAAAATTTCCTGCCAATAATGATTTTGCTGATAAGCCTCATAATTGCTAAGACAATACACTGTTTTGTATCATGTGCAGAAAATCGTAACAACCTGATTAAGATACTGAAACTGTCACAATGCTACTTGCATTCATTATAGAGGCTGGACAAATCATCTAAGTGACTGATGAGTAATCCCATTATCTAGGAGACCTCACGCTTTTTTTCAAGGACAAAAATATATATGTGGCTCAAAGATGATTGCTTTCAGGGTAGAATTCCATGTACTTTCCTACCTATGAATCCTAGATGCTAGAGCAGCTGAGTTACAATTTCCTTATTTGGGAAATGAAAGAAATACTTAATCTCTTCACCAGAGAGGCTGTGTTTGTTACAAGGTGCAAGGATCATAGTTCAACTGATCCTTTTATGTCCACCTCAGAGAAACCAAATGGTTTAAATATTATTCAGTATACTCATTTCTACATTAAGTACCAAAAGTTTTGGAGAGTGATTGAATTGCAGAAAGCAGAGGACTGCCAGTGTTGTTTATCTGATTAATCCCTAAGGAAACTAAATGCTGTGATTTGAAATTTTGACCAGTTTAAGAAAGAAATGAACTTTAAAAACAAAAAAAGATTTATTATCAGTAAAATGTAGGTATGCAACATAGAATCATAGAATGTTTTGAGTTGGAAGGGAATTTCAAAGGTCATCTAGCTCAATTTCCCTGCAGTGAGCAGGGGCACCTTGATCAGGTTGCTCAGAGCCCTGTTCAGGCTGACCTTGAAGGTCTCCAGGGATGGAATCTGTTCCGTGTTCCAGTGCTTCACCACCCTCGTAGTAAAAAATTTCTTCCTTGTATCTAGTCTTAATCTACCCTCTTAGTTTAAAATCATTACCCCCTGTCCTATCACTACATATCCTGCTAAAAAGTTTGTCATAATCTTTCTTATAGGCCCTCTTTAGGTACTGAAAGGCTGCAATAAGGTCTCCCTGGAGCCTTCTCTTCTCCAGGTTGAACAGCCCCAACTCTCTCAGCCTGTCCTCATAGGAGAGCTGCTCCAGCCCTCTGATCATCTTTGTGGTCCTCCTCTGGACTCATTCCAACAGGTCCCTGTCTTTTGTGTGCTGAGGGATCCACAGCTGGACACAGTACTCCACATGTGGTTTCACCAGAGCAGAGCAGAGGAACAGAATCACCTCCCTTGACCTGCCGGCCATGCTCCTTTTGATGCATCCTAGGACACGATTTGCCTTCTGGGCCGCAAGCGCACATGTCCAGCTTCTCGTCCACCAGTACCCTCAAATCTTTGTCAGCAGAGCTGCACTCAATCCCTACATTCCCCCTGAATCAATACTGGAGTTCACCCCAACCCAGGTGCAGGACCTTGCACTTGGTCTCATTGAACCTCATGAGGTTGCACGGGCCCACTTCTCAAGGTCCCAAGCTTGTCAAGGTCCCTCTGGATGGCACCCTGTCCCTCAGACACATCGACTGCACCACTTGGCTTGGTGTCATCTGCAAATTTGTTGAGGGTGCACTCAATCCCACTGTCTCTGTCATTGATTAAGACGTTAAACAGTACTAGTCTCATTATGGACCCTTGGGGGACACCACTTACCAGTGACCTCTATCTGGATATAGAGCCATTGACCACTACCCTCTGGATGTGACCATCCAACCAATTCCTCATCCACTGAACAGTCCATCCATCAAATCCATATCTCTCCAATAGAGAGAGAAGGATGTTGTGGGGACCATGTCAAAGGCCTTACAGAAGTTCAGACAGACGACATCCGTAGCTCTTCCCTTGTCCACTGATGCAGTCACTCCATCATAGAAGGCTACTAGGTTGGTCAGACAGGACTTGCCCTTAGTTAAGCCATGCTGGCTGTCTCGAACCACCTCCCTGTCCTCCATGTGCCTCAACATAGCTTGTATAACCTGATATGGAATGCTTTGGGTATGACTTAAGTATAGTGAATATTAGGAGATATTCCTTCAATGAGTGTACCTCTGCACTGATATGTAACAAGCAAAAGACTGTCCCTATCTTGTTTAACCAAGAAACTGTAGGAGGTCTGTGATTAGGAGAGCTGAGTTCAAATTTGTTCTGCTAAAAACCTCCACTTACATGATATCCATGTCCAGAAGCATAAGGACTGATTCTGATTGTTTCCCTGCAAAAAAAGAAATGCCTTCCGTTTGACAATTTATGAAATGAAAAGAGTTTGGCACTTGAGGAAGACTGCTCACTTTTATGACTCTTTGTGCTGTGGCATGCCTGGAGATATCTCTGACTCTGCAGCTGAGGCATTCCATAGCCTAAAATATCTTATATCAAAGGACTTCCTTGCTGAAAGAAGAGAAGAATTAGCTGCTCTCAAACAGATTGAGGCAATTTGACACTTTCAGAGCAGCCAAACATGAGGGCTTTTCATTATTTCATGGTCCCATTAAAGTTGGGAAGGGTAGTGAACTCATAAAACAAACATTTGCTGGACAGGAGGACAGAAGCTTTTTGGATCAAACTGAGGGGAGATCAATATTCTTCTGGAATGGTAACTACAGTCTTGGTTACCTTTAATGATGATAGAGACCTAAATTTAGGCCTTTAGGTGACCAATGGCCAGGGCTTATGCTATCTGTAACTCAAAGCTCAGTTCTTTGCAGAACATCTCTGTGCGATTCACCTGGTTTTATCACAAACATTGTTACTGAGCTATTAGAGATTACAGGATGTAAAGCCAGGGAAGATGAGCAGAGTGAAAACATAGAAACAGAGATGTTGAGATGGTAATAGCAACTCAGAGATCCAGAAGAAAACCATCAACACAAAAAAAAAAAGAGCATAAAAATAATAAAAAAAAAAAAGCTGAGACATAGGAGATGTCAAATTGGCATATCAAGTATTAGGCCATTCTAGGGAGAGGTGGAAACCAAATTTTCCCCAGATGACTAATGAGAGTTGAGTTAGTACGTAGGTTGGTGAGATATTAATGCTTAGTCCAGTATCTTGCAAGTCCTAGCTCTCAGCACCCAGTAAATAGTTTCTGGGTGCTCATGAGAATATGCATCTTGCTCTCAGAGTCTCTTTGTGCACAGCAAGATATGCCTGAAAAAAAAAGTGTAGTTCAATAAGAGAGGGTTTCACCAGGAGACTACTTCAGAATGAGTTAAATCACTCTCCAGAGGTTAACTTCCAGGCAGGTAATATGGGAAATATGTATATCTGATCTTTCAGGCAGCCTTAGCACTGCTGTGAACAGATAAATCAATCAATGCAACCAACTAGTCAATGTGAGATCTTTTGTTCTTCGATATCCACATCTTCTAGTCTGGTAGAAGTGGTTAAAAAATTCCCTTACAACAGTTCATATCTTCAGGAGAGATATTTTTACTCTGGTTGTCTGCTCAGGGAAACATTTGTCTATTACTTGTTAGACCACATTGTCAATTTATTTTCTTTGCAGCGGCTGTATCCTCAATTTTCTGCACACACACAAAAAAAAAAAAAAAAAAAAACAAAAACAAAAAAAGACCTCAAAAAAAAAACCCAACCTGAAATTCTTATTTTCTTGTATAGCACCAGAAAGACAGGACTAAATACGCAGATACAGCGCTTACACTTTTATAAAATCCTGTTAGTACCTTCCTGATCAACTTCCTATGAGTCTGAAGGGTTTTGAGCCTCCATTTGCTTAAACCAGCACAAAATCTGGATTTATTCAACCTCACTTTAGGCTTCAAACTGAGATATTTTAGTTAGGAGAGTAGTCACTCAAGGCTCACTCTATACTTCTACTCTAGAAGTAGGCTCTCCACAGGATAGTTCAGATCTTAGCTCATTTGAATTTCTTTCTTGATATGTCATTCTATTAAGTACAGGAATAGCTTCTGCCATTTTTGTGCTTAGATTAGGCTCCTCAGGAAGGTGCCAAAAGCTAAGTGCAATGAAGCTAGATTAAATTTTCTGAAAAAGAGTTTAGGTCAAAAGAAAAAAAAAAAGTTCTTCCAATGATATACGTCATACCTGAAAGCTGTTAACTTACTGAAAAGGGAGAATAAACATTAGACTTCTTTTCAAGCTTACTCCCTGATTTCTAGGAGCGTATGACCTGCTAACGCAGCTGGCTGCAACTGCATTCAATACTATCTTGTGCGTCTATGTTACCCTGTCAACTAACAGATTAATACTTTGTTGCTTGAGAGTTATGTGCTGATGTGCTGTTAGTGTGTAGATCACATTGTGTATATTTTTTCTCAGTTCTTCTGCTATGAGTTACAAAGAGATGCAGGTTCTTGGTTTTGATTCTCCTCCCCTAAGGTCTGAACAGCCAACACTCTCAGCAATCTAATTCCATAAGAGCAAGGAGTGCAATCAGAACCCAAACTGCCTGAAATAATGATATATTTGATCTGACTTATAAAAGATATGTGGTGTTCTAAGTATTATTGCAACACTTCCTCACAGTGCTACAGTTAAAGCCAAAGTGTCAGCATGCAACACACCTCCAGATATCAGTGCTTTGTAAAACAAAACTAAAAAAAAAAAAAAAAACAAAATTAAAAAATATAAAGGGAATCTTCCCAGCTACAACTTCTATATGTGTCTAAAGATCTTTTGGTCTAAAAATGATATAACTCTGTCAAAATTGGGGCAGAAATTCTATTTTGTTCAGATCTAGGACACAGAGCTCATGCTGTGTGGTAGCCACAAGAAGTAGATTAGTTATTGATGAGCAAAACCAAAATATTAATTCAGAGAAGAGTAAGATATTTTTGTTTTTAACTTCTTCACATGTTGGTGATAAAATATCCTATATCATTTGGTACGAGTCTCATTAAATATCTGCAGCCCATGCCTTTCAAAACTCAAGCTTAAATGCTTTCTAGGCTCTATTTCAGCTTTGAATTCTGGCAGCAAAATCAAGATATATGAATTGTTAAGAGTAAAGATTTTGCTAAAATGACAGCACATTCTGTCTCTCTGTTTGGCTTTCATTAAGTCTTTCTATTCACACATTTTCCAATCTTACAAAAGCAATTGACACATATTTCAAATATACCTTTATTTTCACCTTTCTCTATGTCTTTTTTTTTGGTTGGTTGGTTTGTTTTTTTGGTGGTTTGGTTTTTTTTTTGTTATTTTAATTGTAAGCTTTTGTCTGGACTGTAAAAAAACGTACAGAGAGAATAAACATTTTGCAGATCATTTCTCTAGACCATAGGAGATCGAGGTCTTCTGTCTATAAGAGCTGATACTCATATTACCCAGTTATCTGGAAAATGCCTTAGTTACCAGACTAAAAAACTCTGGCATTTTTTTTTCTCTCTGTCCTTCTGCCTAGATTGGAAATAGAAACTGAAAAAAAAAAAAAACATAAGGCAAGAAAAGACAAAAAAAGTCTGATTTTTCATCCTAGTAAGACAGCATTGTCCTTAAGATGGTAAGCTTCTAGATTTTGTTTCAGTGCTGCTTAATCAGTGTATCTAGTTAACCTTAAATTAAAATTACTTAACCATCTTTAAGTATATGTGTTTTAACTTATACTTTGTGGCTCTGAAGTTTGTCTAAAATTAGACTTACCTAGAATTTAAAGTAATCTGCTATCTACTCTCTAGAGCTGTTACAACAAATGAAGTCCAGATAAGTAAGTTGGGGAAATAGACTTGAATTTCAGGCACAAATACAGGCTGGATGGAGAATGGATTGAGAGCAGCCCTGAGGAGAAGGACTTGGGTGGGCTGGTGGATGAGAAGCTCAACATGAGACGACAATGCACCCTTGCAGCCCAGAAAGCCAACCGCATCCTGGGCTGGATCAAAAGAAGTGTGTCCAGCAGGTCGAGTGAGGTGATTCTGCCCCTCTACTCTGGTCTCATGAGACCTCACCTGGAGTACTACATCCAGTTCTGGAGCCCTCAATATAAGAAGGATATGGACCTGTTGAAGCGGGTCCAGAGGAGGGCCATGAAGATTATAAGAGGGCTGGAGCACCTCTCCTGTGAGGACAGGCTGAGAGAATTGGGGCTGTTCATCCTGGAGAAGAGGAGGCTCTGGGGAGACTTTATAGCGATCTTCCAGTACCTCAAGGGGGCCTACAGGAGAGATGGGGAGAAACTATTCAGTAGGGCCTGTTGAAATAGGATGATGGGTAATGGTTTTAAAATAGAGGGAAGTAGATTCAGATTAGATATTAGGAAAAAAAAAATTTACAATTAAGGTGGTGGAACACTGGAACAGGTTGCCCAGAGAGGTGGTGGAGGCCCCATCCCTGGAAACATTCAAGGCCAGGCTGGATGAGGCTCTGAGCAACCTGATCTAGTTGAAGGTTCCTTGCTCCTTGCACGGGGGCTGGGCTAGATGATCTTTAAAGTTCCCTTCCAACCCTAAGTATTCTATGATTCTATTACAGTCAAAGCAAATAAACAGCTACCATTTTCAACAAGCAATAAAATAATATAATGGAATCACAGAATGAAGAAATATTCAAGTCAGAAGAGGTATCTGCTAATCTAGTCCAACATCCTGCTCAAAGCAGGACTAAGTAGGTCAGGTTGCGCAGGGCTGTGTCCAGTCAAGTCTGGAATACCTCCAGGGATCGACATTCCACTCTTCTCTGGGCAACTGGCTCCAGGATTTGGCCATCCACATGGTAAAAACATTTCCAATATCTAATCAGAATTTCCCATGTTCTAACTTGTGTCCGTTGCCTCTCACCCTGTCACTGGGCACTTCCAAGAAGCCTCTGGCTCCATGTTCTCTGTAGCCTCTGATCAGGCAGCTGCAGATGACAAGGTCTTCCTCAGCCTTCTCTTCTCCAGACTGAATCAACCCAGGTCTTTCAGGTTCCCCCTGTCTGTCATGTGCACCGGCCCCATGACAATTGTGGTGTCCTGTGCTGAACTAACTCCAGGGTCTCCACATGGTCTTCTAATAGGGACACCAAAACACAGCACTGCAGCTATGATCTCACCAATGCTGAATAAAGGACAAGGATCTCTTCTCTCAATCTATTGGCTACAGTCATTTGTACAGCCTGCAAGGCAATTGTCCTTTGCTGCAAGGATGCACTGCTTGTTCATGGTCTGCTTAGTGTCCACCAGCTTCTGAAAAGTTTCTTTCCAGCTAGTTGACCCCTAAGATGTACTGCTACATGAGTTTATCCCTCCTCATGTGAAGATTTTTCCATTTGTTTTTACTGAAATTCCTGAGGTTCCTGCTAGACCATTTCTCCCATCTGTCAAGTTCCCTCTGTAGCAGCCCTGCCTTCTAATATGTAAGCCCTCTTCCCACTCTTTGGGGTTGTCTGCAAATTTGCTGAGAGCATACTCTGTCGCACCATCCAGGTTGCTAATAAAGACATTAAGATGTTTTGGTTTCCATACTGATTCCTGAAGGACCCCATTAGGGTCCAGCAACTGGACTTTCCACCACTAGTCACAGGTCTTTGAGTTCAGCACTCCAGCCAAATTTCCACTCACCTATTGTCCACATATCCACCCCATATCTCATAAGGAAACTGCAACAGACTGTGTCAAAGACCTTCCTAACACTGAGGTAAGCAGCATCCACTGTCCTCTCCCTGTTCACAGCAGTAATCACTTTGTCACAGAAAGCAGTTATATTGACCTGCTATGAGTTACCCTTGGCAAATGCATGCTAGCTGCTTCCAGTTATCTTATTATCTTTCATGTTTTTAGAAATAGCTTCTGACGGGATTTGCTCCATAACGTTCTCAGAGGTGGAGGTAAGACCTTTACCTGGATCCTTCTTCCAGAGAAAATGATAAAGATTGGTCCCTCAGCAACATCAGCCAGCTCATCTGTAAACTTGGATGCATCCCATTTAGTCAGACAGGCTTGTCTATGTCTAATTGGCTAATATTTAAAAACTAGAAATGAGAAGTCTATGTTGGAACCATCTCTGGAGACATCTGAAGGCTTTGTTTTAAATTTAAGCAGAGCAGATTTTGCTTATCGATGGTAAAGTTGTTTGAAACATTATTTTATTTGATTGGCCTATAGCTGACCTATTCTTCCCACAGACATCTTTGAGTCTTCTCAAGTATAAAGGGAAGCCCTATCTAAATGGGAATTTCCTACTTGTTAAAATTTTGAGGATGAGAGAAAATATATTTTTCAGTTAAACTTTAAACCATTCCCAAGCCTTTAAACAACTCTAGCTTCCATAACATATCATGCTACTACTCCATTCCTTCTTCTATCTTTCATTTTTCTTATGACATTCACAAGTATATCAACTGCCCAGTACACTTTTCGTGCTTTGCAGTGTATTGGTTTAATAAAGCTCTGTTTTAAAACCTTTTTTTTACATGTCTTTTGGTCATTTGTGTAAATTCCCACATGCTTTCACCAAGTCTTAGATTAATACAAAATAGATTCTAAACTTTGATATGTAGACCAAAGATTTAATGAACTCTTCAATAAATTCCTATTTAAAGCAATAACAAGATGTATTGGAATAATGTTTATACTGCATCAACAGGCATCTAAAACAAGAGACGTTTTTTTAACTCATGTCATTGTTATCAAAAACATTCCAAGCAAGTGACTTAATTCTATTATTCCAGCTTTGTGACTAAATTTGGTTATTCAGTCAGGGGAAACTAAAGCTGTTTGTAATGCTAATTTATTTTGCACAAACCACTTTAATTTAAGTGGCATAATCATTGGAAAGTAAAGAGCTATTAGACTGCATGCAATGAAAAGAAGGGCAAAATATATTCTACTCTGTAATCGGCTGTAGGTAAAGGATATAAATTTTGGCTTTGAGTTATTAAATAAAAGTTTGGAATGAAGTGTAAAGGAAGAGAGAAAAAGCAATTTATTTAGAGTCAACCACACTGTTTGTTTTCTATGAGAACATAGTTGCAAATCATTACCTAGTTTCCAGTTGGCAGAAAAACAAAGGATTAGCAGTATGTAGACACATGTATACATTTAACTCACAAGATTTAATGTGATTAAACTCCAATATCTTTTTTTCTGTAACCTAGTAAATATAATTTCTGCCCTTAGCGAGGGGAGATCCAGTTCTGCACTGACCTGTCAGTGCAAGGGTCTCAGCCTCTCCACGACCTGAGCTGGGTGTTGCTGGTTTAACTCCTACTCTGGGGCCAATGACTGCTGGCTCCCCTGCTCCAGTTTCAGTCTTGGGAGTGGCCCCTCTGGGGACGGAGTGGCACCCCCGCCCTGCAACCCCAGTCACTATCTGACAAACCGTAGCTCTTTGCGTGCATAGGGCTGGAGGGGCTGCAGCTGGCAGCCCAGGAGAAGGATGCAGTCTGGATAAGAAAAAATGTAAAAATAAACCCAAACATAGCCAAAGATGGAGGCTAAGGTTTCCCTCACCATCATGCCCCTCCCAGTGAAGAGGACAGGATACCAGCAGCTCCATGTGCCATCCCCATGACACTGTCACTGACTGACATTGTCAACCTTAGATCCAGAGGGACATGGGAAGGGCAAGCATAACCTCAGAGAAAAGGAGCAGCTCCTAGTTAATTGTAGTAGCAATTATACTACAAAATCTCATAGTATTGCTGTGACTAGACTACTAATAAGTCCTGTATTTTCATTGAGTTATTAAGATTTTAATTAGCCTAATAATAAATTATTTGTTCCACACATATATACTGTGCTCACTTATTGCCTATAACAAGGTTTGGAGCATAACATATCATAACAAAGAAGGAAGTGCTTTTAAGCAGTATTATCTGCAGTTGTATTTTGTAAATTTCATCATCTTGTTAGCAATCTTCAAATCCCTAGTTCACAACTCATTCTCTGTTCTTCTTAAGAATAAAGGGGTCAGGGCTGGCTTCAGAATAGAGGTAAGATGCTGAGATAGGTTTATGTCGTAGTTTAACCCCAGTCAGCAATGAAGTACCACAGAGTTTCTCACTCACAAACCTCTCCCTCCATAGGGGACAGGGGACAGAACTGGAAGAAAAGAAAACTCCTGGGTTGAGGTAAAGACAGTTTACTAGGATAGCAAAAAAAAAAGAATATAATAATATATACATAAAATTAATGTTAATAGTAACAATAACATCAATAACAATAGGAACTAAAAAAAAAGAATTATGCACAATTTCTCAACACCTGATACAGCTCGTTCTGAGCAGCAACCATGAATTAAAAAATAAAAAAGAAAAATGATCCCATAACGGTTCTGAACAGTGAGAGAAAAGCAAACCAGCTCACTGGCCCACTCCCACTTAAATACTGAGCGTGACATTTATGGCATGGAATATCTTCTTTGGCCTGTTTGGGTCAACTGTTCTAGTTATATCCCTTCCAGCTTCCTGCACTTACACATCAGTGAAACCTGGGAAGTCAGATGGTGTTCTTGGTCTCTTTAGCAATAACTCATAACATCAATGTGTTTATCAACATTCTTCATATACAAAATCCAAAACACATTGGCTACTGAGAGGAAAATTAGCTCCATCCCAGTTGAAACCAGGACACTTAATATGAATGTCTACATGAATACATGCTGAGTTGATTCTGTATTTTCTTCACTGGTACATTAAGTGAAGTAAAAGCAAATTCTTAGGTTTGGTGAGACTATGCCTCTTTTTCCCTATTTTTGGGCTGTTTACATTAGGACTTGAGAAAGAATTTACTGAAATAGTTAAAACTGAGTTTAAAGAATCTCAATAACTCCCAGTGGCTTCCTATTTCTCTACAGGTAGTCTTTTGCCCTTCTTTTCAGAGACTGTACTTAGAGTCATTTGGGAATATTTAGGTATAAGACAAACGTTACACAACTCACCCTAAGCATTGAGATGAGGAGTTTGTTAGGTTTCTGTGGCTTTTTTTTTTCTCTATTCATATACAGATTTTGTTCCAAAGAAAACCAGGAGTCATTTGAAAAGAAAGAATGTGTCTACATTTCTTATTTTGACTTCTCAGAATCATTTAGGTTGGTAAAGACCTCCTGAGGTTATTTAGTACAACTCCCTGCTCAAGCAGGATCAACTGCAGCAGAATGCCCAGGATCATATCCACTTGTATTTTTAGTATCTCCTCAGGTAAAGATCCTCAGAACCTATCTGATCAAGTTCTTCCAGTGTTTAACCACTCTCACAGCACTTTTTTTTTTTTTAAAAAAAAAAAAAAAGATATTTTCCCATGTTCAGATGGAGTTTGTGTTTTAATTTGTGCCCACTGCCATATTGTTTTGTCAGTGGCTGTAAATGAGAAGAATTTGGTTCCCTCATCTTCTTTCCCTCCCAAATAGATATCCATACACACTGATGAGATCCCACTTGAACCTTTGCTTTTTCACATTGAGAAATCCCAGCTTTCTCAGCTTCTCCTAATGTGAGAGATGCACAAGTACCTTCATCATCTTTATGGCCCTACTCCAGTAAATCCAATATCTTTCTTGGGCTGGGGGGCCCAAAACTGGACACAGCACTTGAGGTACTACCTCACTGGTTCTGAGTAGAAAGGAAGCATCACCTCTCTCAACATACTGGCAGGTCCAGGATACTGCTGGCCTTTTTTGATGTGAAGGTGTATTGATTGCTTTTGGTTAGTTTGTCATACACCAGGACCCTGAGGCCTCTCTCTGAAGATCTGCTTTCCAGCTGTTCAGCACCCAGTATGTACTGGTACTTATCCTTCCCCAGATGCAGGACTTGGCACTTCCTCTTGTTGAACTTCATGAGATTCCCTGTGGCTCAGTTCTCAACCCTGACAGAGTCCCTCTGATTGACAGCACACTCATCTGGTGCATTAGCCACTTTTCACAGTTTTACACTCTGGGAAGTTGCTGAGGGTGCACTCTATACCACAATCTAGGGTTTGTTTTTTTTTTTTTTATGAAGATGTTGAATAGCACTGGCTGCAGTATTTACCCTTTGAGTATACCACTAGGGACTTTCCTCCAGATGAACTTTGTGTCACTCATCACAACCCTCTGGACTCAGCTATTCGGCAGGTTTTCAACATACTTCATTGTCCACTTACCTAACCTGTACATTGTCAGATTGTTTATGATGACATGATGGAAGATAGTGTCAAAGGCTTTACTAAAATCAATGTAAAAAGCAGTCGCTGCTCTCCTCTCATCTACTAAGAGAGTAACCTCATTATAGACATCTATTAGATTGTTCCAGCATTATTTTCCCTTTGTAAATCTGTACCGACTACTCCTAATCACCTCCTTGTACTTCTTGTGTTTGAAAAAGCTTTCCAGGAAGAAAGGGCAGACAATGCTGGACAGAGAGGAAGAGTGAACAAAAAGTGAGAAAAGAGGGAATACCAATGTCAGGAAAAGGAGGAGCTCCGTGGCAGAACAGATATTCTCTGCAGCTCATGGAGGAGTCCAGGATGGAACAGATGACACTGTTCCTAAAGGAACTGCCACCCATGGAACAACCATGCTGGAGAGGATTTTCCTGACAGGACTGCAGGTCATGGAAGAACTCACAGTGGAACAGATAGATATTCCTGAAGGACTTGCAGCCTCTGAAGGAGCTGTACCAGAGCATAGGAAAAGTGTGAGCAATAAGGGGAGGCAAAAAGAAACTTCTATGTACTGACTGTAAGATCACCTGCATTCCGCTTATACTGCATAGGGATGGGAAGAGGAGTGGAGGTGCAATTCTAATTGCAACTGCTCAGCAGTGGTAATTTGTGACAGGAATTGTCTGACACAGAGCACATGGAAGGTCAACTACAGCAGTTAAACTGGCTGGAAGCAGGAATGTCAGAGACAGAACAGATTCCTTGCAAGGGAGTGAAGTTTCTCTTGGTGATAAGATAAGAAACAGCCTCAGCATTGTCCTGTAGCCATTCTGGAACAGGACAGCTCAGGAGCCCAAGCTCAGGGGCCGCCTTTTGGCAGCAGAGGGAAGAGGAGTCAGAAAGGAATGACCTAAGTGGAATCTTGGAAAGGAGGGAGAAAAAATATTGTTTTAATATTAGTCTTTATTCCTTACTACCCAAATCAGTAGTTCAAAATATTTAATCAGTAATAAATTAAGCTATTTTTTTTTCCAAGTCCAGTCAGTTTGGCCCTTAAACAGTAATTGGTAATCAATTTCTCTGTCTTTATCTCAAGCTATGAGTTTTCCTGTTCCTGTTCATCCTGTTTTTTCCCCTGTCTCATTCAGAGGATGATGAGATTGAGTCAGCAGTTGGACAGGCTAGCCAAAGATAATTCACTACAAGTTATATAGCAGATATGCACTAACAATGGTCTACCCACTGATCTTGACCCACAAGCTCTTCACTGATTCCTGACCTAACCCCAGACAGAGCTCCATGCATTCCAACTGCTCTCACATAAAGGGAAACTCCCCTTCCTCATCTTTCCAGCTTGTCCTTCATAAAAAGTCTGTATCCCTCTACCCCAGCACTCCAGTCATGTGAGCTATCCCACTATGACTCTATGATCACAATGAGGTCATAGCCCATTAATTACTAATTTGTAACTCCTCCTGTTTGTTTCTTCATGCAGTGTGCATTAGTGTAGAAACATTTCAGAAAAGCATTCAAGTGTGCCAGTTCCCCGGTACAGGCCTGAGAGCTTTCCCCACACCGCCATTCTGCAGGCACTTCCTTCTTTACATGTCTACACTAAAAAGATTCCACTTCAGCTCTATTTCATTGATTGCTATGCCCCTTCTTTGCCCACCCTATCTCTAGTTTCCTTAGTTTTTTGTTGAGGAGTCATTGACTCTGTCATCATTTATGTTTCAGAGCTCTCCCTACCAGGATGATCAGCCTGTTGGTAAAGATACTTTTGCCCTATGCAGACAAATGAATCCCATCTCTTCCAAGCAGCTGTGAACCCTCAAAGAGATTCCCACAGTTGTAGAAGCCAAAACACAGTTGAAGTCATCAACTATAGAAGCAGCTGTTAAGTTTCAGGATTTATTAAGTCCTCCTGAGACCCTTCTACCTCACCAACTGGAAGAAGAACATCTGAACCCCTGATATCCTTGATCGCTGTCCCAGAGCTGATCAAGTGTGAACACAGATCACTGTATTCACACTTGATACTTCCCAGGTTACTCTTGGCAGAGTAACTCTTCCCCCCTCATGAGTGCCTGGAAAAGCAGCAAGTGGTAATTGTCAGAAGGTTCAACAACCCTTGGTAGTCTCTCCACAACCTGCTGAATGCAAGCCCCTGTCAAGCAGCAGGCCGCCTTAGATGATGAGTCAGGTTAGCAGACAGGAGTTTTCTACCACACTTACTCACTGCTTCCTTCTGATGGTTCTGAGTGGTTCACACTCAGTCACCAGAGATGCTCCATTTGACAATGCTCTTCATCAACTATGGGGACAGTGGATCTATTCTGTAATTGCAAGTCATGAAATGGGGCAGAAGGTGACTTCCTCCTCATATCTTCTCAGAGAAGACCCTGTCAATGTCTTTCTCATCCCTTCTGATGCTGTACAGTCTCCTGAACTATTTCTGCAGATCTTTCATTTAGCAGCATAGCTTCACGCCTCCTGCATGCTAGATCACATGCCCTAAGCAAGATACTGTAGGCACTCCCTGCAGCCTGAGACTTGCAGAGCTGCATCCTCCTTCTGAAGCTCTATGTGGGTGCATGAGTTGGATAGCAAAAGGACAGTGTCTCCAGTAGCACCTGACGACTATTCCCTGTGACCACCATCTCTAGGATAGCGTATGCTGGAAAGATCAAGCTTGCTGGCCTCTTCTTCATGCCCTGCTGCATAAACTGCTATATCCATTGACTGCCTCCAAGACCTGTACTCTGGACCCGGCTGTTATATAAGCATGTCCCTAGAGTGAGCTAAAAGGG
The DNA here is from genome assembly GCF_036417535.1 of Chlamydotis macqueenii. Classification (NCBI taxonomy): domain Eukaryota; kingdom Metazoa; phylum Chordata; class Aves; order Otidiformes; family Otididae; genus Chlamydotis; species Chlamydotis macqueenii. The sequence goes on from NC_141558.1 coordinate 30,479,332, forward strand.
TGCTTGACCCTCCCTAATCAGAGGTCAGCTAGAACAAAGGCTCCAGGCATCCTTTGACTAAGGACAGCTGTCAGACTTTGTTAAGAGCTGTGAGATCTATCTTTACTTTATTCTTGCTACATGGGAAACAGCAGAAAAATGTGAAACTGTTAAGTAGGTCAGAAGTGTGGGGTAACGTTAGCAGGGCTGCATGTATGCAGGAGGGGCAGTCTGCAGTGATTCGTGCGCTAGGCGCAGATAGGTCCATGGGCGCAGGGGGCAGGTGCGTCCACGTACGTGGTGGGAATGGATAAGTCCATGGGTGCAGGGGCAGGTGTGTGGCGGGCACGGATAGATTCATGGGCGCAGGGGGCGGGTGCGTTCGCGTGCGTAGCGGGTGTACGGGTATTTAACCCTGTGTTGCGCAGCATTAAATTGAAGGCTTGGCTTGATGGTATCCGTGTGATGCCCTGCTTTCCCCGGAGCGGGGCTCCGGTGCGTGCGGGGTAGGTTAGCTGGCAAGAGAGCCGGCAAGTGGTGACCCTGACGTGATACAGGTCCGGACGGTTTTGAGCTGGGGCCGTGCAGCAGTCGTGCCTGCCTGCTGTTAAGATGGCATCCATCTCTGATACAGTGAAGGTATTAAAGGCATTGGGTAAAGATGTGAATTGTCTGGTGCATAGGGCACCATTGACGGAGTTCATCCTATGGATGCAGAAAAGGGGCTTGATTAACAAGCCGGGAGAGGTGATGGACGTGGCGCGGTTACAGGCGGCGGGGAAAGAGTTACTGGAAGAAGGGGGGGTCAGAACGAAGGGTGTGGCGACGCGGCTGGAGATATTAGGTTCGGTGAAAAGACTGCTGGCTAAGGCTTGAGAGGCGCGTGAAGTGTGGGTTGAGGCTTTAATTGCAATCAAAGAAGGGTGGCCCTCGGAAGGGGAGGGGAACGAACGGGGTCGAGATGGCGCGGAGCGGACGGGGGGTGGCGCTCCAGCGGTCTGCCTGGTTCGGCTGGGAGCCTCTGATGGTGGTAGAGGGGTGATGGAATTTGGGTGTGCTCCCCCGTGTATCACGCCTTCCTTGCCGGAGGAGCCTGACCCGAAAGAACAGCCCCCCAAATAGGAGGACACAGAAATGCCCTCTGTCTCTCTTTCTGCCCCATCGGCTCCACCGCTTGTAAATTCGCGGAGGGGTGATAGTGAGGCGGGAGCCAGTTTCGAGGTGGCGCCCAAAGAGTCGTGGGGCGCGGAATGGGGTCCTAGTGCTTTCCCGGTGGAGAAAAGAGCCGCGGTCCCCGAGATCAAGGATAAAGCGGCGGGTGATAGAGCCGCGGTCCTCCAGATCAGAACGACGAGAAGCACTGCTTCAAAGGAACATAAATCAGTTTTAACGAGTCTAACAAAAGTGTTAGAAGAACAGAACTGTGTTATTAATAACACTGACCTGAAGAGCTTGTTGACTTGGGTGTCCGCTCACGTATCAAACGCAAACCTCTGTAATATCTATACAGTGGGCTCCTGGAACACCATAGGTATTAGACTGTGGGACTGTGTAACGCGGGGTGACCCTGCTGTTCAAAAGTTATTACCGGTGTGGCGTGTAATGTTTGAAGCCTTGAAGAATCACACGCAGAAAGGAGATTCAACAGCACCCGTTACCCCGTCTGCTCCTTCGTCCATGGAAACAAAGACTAACAGCGAGCCGGAAAAATCCCTTTGATCTAGGTCCCATAGATCCAGAAAAGGAGCCTTCGGTCTTTGGAGCTTCCTTGTTATAGAGGTGGCATGTTTGTGTGTGTGTGTGTATAAGCATGAAGTAAATCGTGTGAAATAAGGGATGAATACTGTCTTGGTTTTAGCAGGGATGAAGTTAATTTTCCTCTTAGAAGCTTTGGATTTTGTATGTGAAGAATGTTGATAAAAATGCTCTGATGATAAGGGTTGTTGTTAATGAGACCAAGGACACTGTCTGGCTTTCCAAGTCTCGTTAATGAGCAGGTGCAGGAAGCTGAGCCAAAAAAAAAAAGTGAAAATAAGAATCTGGAAACAGGTAATTGGGAAGGACCATTCCCTCTTATGACGTGGGAGAAAGGATATGCTTGTGTCTCTACAGGAGCAGTGAACAAGTGGATCCCTGCACGATGGGTACGACCAGCGCTCCAAGCTGCCTTGCGTTCGTCGGATTTTTAACAACCTGTGTGGCAGCTCCATGGACATCAGTTACTGAAAGAACAAATGTGTGGGTAATTATGGTTAATGCCACAGGACAGGACATCATTTGTTTGTCTATATCATCTTCAAATAAGCCTTTCAGAACATGCTTGGTCAATCTGCCAGATCAGATAGTGGTAGGACGACAACTCTGTGTAAAACAACAGCAGCCGCGAGTGCTGAGTGCTAAATAACAGAAGATGGAACTTTTGGGATCCCTAAAGATGGACTTCTGCCTATTTTCTTTAACTATTCAGGAGCTAATGTTACTAGATGGGTAATGATTGTAAATGCTTTAAGATCTATACATTGCAACGATACAGCATGGTGTAATCGCACGAGCACATATCAAAATCCAGACAGCATAAAATACCTAAACGAAGTACACATAGCTTTAAATCTGATTGCCAAGGTAATATAGAGTTTTGGAAACCAGGTGAAATTATTGCTGCTTCAATATTTGCACTTGATGTGGCAAGTACCTAGGCATTAGCTACACTAAATAAACTGGGCTTTTGGCCTGCTAAGTAAACACATGCAATTATATCAGTACTATTAACACTGTTAATTCATATAGGTTCTATACACTATACTATTTTACAAAACAGAACCGCTGTTAGCCTGCAGAGCACATATTTGACAGGCCTTGTTGTATGCACTGGCCACGCATGCAGCAATACCTAGTCAGTACTCTTTCACGGAATCTTCTGAGGGATAAACAGAGGTGGCTTGGAGTGAAGGGGAGAGGACGGACCCAGAGCACACTTTATTTACAACAGGGGACGCCCTGAAGGTGCTGCGCCTGCCTCCTTTCTCTGCTCTGACCCTGCTGATAAACATCCTCTTGCTCGGCGGTGTCTTTGGCATAGTTTGGTTGGTAACAGAATAGATCAGTAGTAGATTTTTTATTATTAGCACAAAATCATGGTTGTCAGGATTTTAATGGGCTTTGCTGCATGAATCTGTCTGATTATTCGGAATCTATTCACAAAAGTATTCAAAACTTGCAAAAAGGAGTACAAAAAACTGCACCAAAGCGATGATTTTGATATATTCAGAAATCTTTTTTGGTGGATTGATAAAAGCTTATTACAAATAGCTGTAGGATGCTTATTCATTCTTTTTATATATGTATTTTGATCTGTATTCTGTGTGTGTGTTGAAATATGTGCAGACTTTACTAGATAAAGCGTTGAAACAAGCCTTTTCTCATAAACAAAGAAGGGAGAGATGTGGGTATTTCTTGAGCCAGTACGGTGTCAGTGAAAGCAAACTGACCTTGGGAGAGGGATACAATCATGCTCGCTGGAAGAAAGCCATGGAATGAGAAGGGAACTTTAAGATACAATACATTGTTAATGGAATTTATGGCTTGTTTCAACAGAGGCCTGCAAAAATTAGTCACTGGCTTTGTAGATAAGGAAGTTATTGAAGTTGTTATGTTTGTAATAATAGAGAATATCATAATAGAAAATTAGTAGAAAATAGTGAATTTTAGGGTTTTTTTTTATATATATATAAGGTGTCATTAGTAATCTTATTAGCTTGTGTAGGGCATAGCTAGGTGGTTGCTATCCTTAGCTAAAAAATTGTGATACTAGGCATCATACTAGGTATAATCATTAACATTCCATGCTTGGTCACCTGTCTATAAAAGTGATACAGGGAATAATACATCAGAACGCACACGCCATATGATGTCAGTTCCAACTGCCCATCTCACACGGTTGGGCTGTAGTGCCAGCCTGTCCAGCATGTCAAGTACCTAACCTGAACCAGGCCTTATACTACCCAGGCGTTAACCCTGGAGGTATGCTCCGAACCAGGTACGACAACTAGATATCACAGACTATGTGCTATTTGGCTGTTTCAAATACATTCATGTTGCGATCGACACTTGCTCCCGAGCTCTCTTCGTGTGTCCATTCACGATGTCCATAACACAAAATCCATCCTGCACCAGAGCTGGGCTTTTATTTGCCTAGGATACCTCGGAAAATAAAGACTGACTGTGGGCCATCACGGGTATCTCGCCACTTCCTGCAGACGTGGGGAGTCCGCCATACTTTTGGCATTCCTCTGAACAGCACCAAGCAAGTGATTGTAGAACGCGCACACAAAACCCTGAAAGCACAGCTAATCTGCTTCAGAGAGGGGGGAAAGAGGGGTTCTCTGGGGGTCTTGGTCGGTGAAGCGCTTGTGGTACTGAATCATATGTCCTTCGCTAACCCCCAATCCGTTTCCCCTATCCAAAACCATTTTTCCTCGCGTCAGCCGCTGTTTGGGGGCAAGGCACTCCCAAAGGTCTGGTTCCGCCTGCCAGAAAACCCAGGCTGGGAAGGTCCCGTTGATTTGCTAACATGGGGATGAGGGTATGCTTGTATCTCCACAGGTGTGGGGACCTGATGGATCCCAGCCTGGTTGGTACAGCTGTGGCTGGAGGATCAGCAGGGTAACCGAGCGGCGTGGCACTCTCCAGCTCATCCTAGTGGGATTGATCCTGATTGTGAGTCTTCCAATGCAAGTGATAACGACTAACTTCTGGGAGCAATTCACGCATTACACCAACTCTACTCAGGTTTGCATAGCGCGTGGCCTGTTGGGCTCTTGGGAATGGCAACCACACAGCCCTCACCATATCTGAACTGGCGACTGCTTTAGCAGCACATGACGAAGGACTGACACAAATGAAGTTGGCATTAGATTATGCCCTTGCGAGGCCTGGCATCAGTTGCAGCGACCTAGAGGGAGTCCTAGGTCTCCAGGGTTACTGCTGTTTGGACTTCAGCAAGAACACCTCCTCGGCCTTGGAGAAGATGCATGCGCATGCTGCCCAGTCAGTATTCAACGTCAAAGCCCTAAAGGACTGGGGTAGTTTCCAGACCTGTTTGGTTTACCTAGATGGCTAAGAAATATTGTGTCTATAGGTTTGACAATCCTAGCAGTTGCTTTGATAATGCTTTGTTTGTTTCTGTTACTGTTACGTTTCGTGCATGCTATGATTGAGGGGTCACTAGGCAACTATCCATGATCAACTATGTTATAGTGGCATCCACCTCAGGGTACCAGCCATTAGACTAGAATGATTTAGCATAGAGGGGGGGAATTGTGGGGTAACGTTAGCAGGGCTGCATGTATGCAGGAGGGGCAGTCTGCAGTGATTCGCGCGCTAGGCGCAGATAGGTCCATGGGCGCAGGGGGCAGGTGCGTCCATGTACGTGGTGGGCATGGATAAGTCCATGGGTGCAGGGGCAGGTGTGTGGCGGGCACGGATAGATTCATGGGCGCAGGGGGCGCGTGCGTTTGCATGTGTAGCGGGTGTATGGGTATTTAACCCTGTGTTGCGCAGCATTAAATTGAAGGCTTGGCTTGATGGTATCCGTGTGATGCCCTGCTTTCCCCGGAGCGGGGCTCCGGTGCGTGCGGGGTAGGTTAGCTGGCAAGAGAGCTGGCAAGAAGCACCCTGGATTTTACTCACAGAGCACGGCCTGTAGATTAAGAGAAGGGATTATCCTCCTCTAGTCAGCACTCAATAGACCACATCTAAAGTACTGTTTCCAATGCAATTGAAGTATTTTTTATTTCCCTGGTACAAGGAAGGCATTGATACACTGGAGTGAGTTTAGCAGAGGCCATCAGGATGGTTGTGCATTGGAGCACCTGCCCTGTGAGGGGATACTCAGGGAGCTGACCTTGTTCAGGCTGGAGAACAGCTTTGAGGAGATCTTAGAGTGGCACCTGATGTATATGCGGAGAAGGAGATGGACTCTTCACAGCGGTACAGGACAATAGAATTGACTTAACATAAAACAGGAGCTGTTCAGACTGGATATGAAGAAAACCTTTTTTCCCGTTGTCCTGGTTTCAGCTGGCATGGAGCTAATTTTGTTCCCAATAGCTGCTGTATTTTGGATTTAGTGTGAGATTTGATATCTGAAGAATCATAGCATCATAGAATCATAGAATGGTTAGGGTTGGAAGAGACCTTCAAAGGTCATCTAGTCCAACCCCCCTGCAAGGAGCAGGGACATCTCCGACTAGATCAGGTTGCTCAGAGCCTCATCCAGCCTGGCCTTGAATGTTTCCAGGGATGGGGCTTCTATCACCTTTCTGGGCAACCTGTTCCAGTGTTCTACCATCCTCAGTGTAAAAAATTTTTTTCTAACTTCCAATCTAAATCTACTCCCCACTATTTTAAAACCATTACCCCTCATCCTATCACAACAGGCCCTACTAAACAGCCTCTCCCCATCTTTTTTATAGGCCCCCTTGAGGTACTGGAAGACCGCTATCAGGTCTCCTTGGAGCCTTCTCTTCTCCAGGCTGAATGTTGGCAGTACACTGGTATTATTTGTTGTTGCTGAAAGACTGAGGACTTTTCAGCTTTCCAGGTTTTGCTAATGTGCGGGTGCAAGAATCTGTATAGCTGGTACAGTTGACTCAAACTAGCCAAAAAAAGTGTTCCATACCACAGACATCATGCTCAGTATATAAGTGGGAGTTGGCCAGTGGGCAACTCTCTCACTCTTTGTCTTGCTGCTTGGGATTGTTCCAGGATTGCTTTTCAGTTCTGTTTCTATGATCACTACTCAGGATGGGTTATATTGGTCATTGATTTGTTGAGTAGTGAGAAATTATGCATTGTTCATTTTCTGTATTTTATTATCCCTATATTTTTTTATTTTCACCTTCCTTTGCTATGCTAGTAAACTGTCTCACAAGAGTTTTCCTTTCTTCCTGATTCTCCTCCATCCTGCTGGGAAAGGGGAGAATGAGTGGCTGTGTGGTACTCAGTTGCTGGCTGGGGTTAAACCACAACAGTCTTTTTTTGGGACCCAATGTGGGGCTACCCCGTCATGACCCTGGGGTTAAGAGTCTCATACTCTACCGACTGAGCTAGCTTTTTCCACAGGGTGCAGTCCCTCAGGAGCAGGCTGCCCCAGCATGGGCCCTCCACAGGCCACAGCCTCCTTCAGGCATCCACCTGCTCTGGCGTGGGGTCCTCCACAGGCTGCAGGTGGATCTCTGCTCCTCTGTGAGCCTCCATGGGCCGCAGGGGGACAGCCTGCTTCACCATGATCTGCACCACAGGCTGCAGGGGAATCTTGGCCAGGAGCTGCATTACTCCTCCCCCTCCTTCTTCTCTGACCTTGGCGTCTGCAGCCATTTGTCTCACAAGAAATTCTTCACAATCAGCAGGCAGACACTTCTCAGGTTCTCTTCATATATCCTGTCTTCACTTCTTGTGTCCAGGCCAGGCTGAGTCAGGCAGAAACAGCCACCCGGCGGGAAGTCAGAAGGTGAGGGCTGCAAGGCCCACAAGGCTCGTGCCTCCCCCTCTCTTCTGCTTCTTCTTTTTTTTTAATTTATTTTCCCTTTCTTAAATACGTTATGAGAGAGGCATTGTCACTGTCACCAATTGCTTCAGCACTGGCTAGCGGTGCATTCACCCTAGAACTAGTTGAGTTCACTTCATTGAGAAGCTTCTTGATGAAGCTGCCACTATAGTCCCCTGCCACTACACAAAACAGGCATATTTGTATAGACACACACAAAACAACTCTCCATTTCTTCGTTGTCACCAGGATTTCTGTAATTTTAATGTTTTATGATAGCTTGGAAATCCTGTCTATACTTAGGTATGCATCTGTGAAAAGAAAAGGTTAAAGTAGAGATCTTGAGTTGAACAGACTTTTAAAATAAATATAAAATAAGATTTTAAGTTTGATTTGAGCTTTTAGAGAATTCTGCTGAAGATGAATGTTAGTATTTAAAATAATTGATGCAAAAAAATCTATGGAAAGTTAATTTCTCACTGAGATAAAAAAGAGTAGTCTTCTTTAAATGTTGCATTTCTATTCCTTGTTAGACTAAAACAAGTTATTATCCTCTCTCTTTTACTCTTTTTTTTTTTTCCAGCTGCATGGGTATGATAGGTGTGGAGAAATTATATATTTACAACAAAAATGTATGTTTCAGGAGTAGCCTAGATGAAAAATACTATTTGACTCCTATTTGGAAATATTTAATTTCAAAATGCCTATATTTCTCTGTCATTTCTATTATTAGCATGATTTTTACACCTCCAAATTAACAAAACATTTCCATATGTGCTTTTCTTTTCAACAATTTTCTTTTCATTCTACAATACTCCTAGTCTATAACTGGGAAATCAACAGCAGTCATGCTTTAAGTAAGGTGGATGTGTTTGTGATACAAGATCTCGTAGGATTTTATTTTTATCTTACCAAATAGAATTTTAAATGACAAAATAAACGTATGCTTGAGGCATCTGAATGTCATTCATATTCATATTTTCAAGTGTACTCAAAGTAAACAAGTGCACTTATTTAAAGAAAAGTGCTTTGTATGGGGCATGCCGGATTTGCCAAAATCCATGTGCTGCATCTGCACCCTGTAAATCAACTACCAGCAAACTATGATTAATGTGGATGGAAAACCTACCTCTAAAGCTCAGTTTATATGGTTTCAATATGGACAAGTGAATCATCACTGGATATAATGACAAAGAATTAATGGCACTAGTTCTTAAAATCTATATACAGTGGAAAAGAATCTTTTTGAGTTTGCTGCAATAATTTTTTTCTGAGGAAGAATTGCCTACCTGGAATGCAATGATGTTACAAAACAGACAGCCGTGATTTTCATTGTAGTCAGCAACAGCTTTTATTCACCTGCAAGAGTTTCAAATTGTGCCAATAATTCTGTGGTTGAATAATTTTAGTTATGAAATGTCAAACAAAATTCAAATATTGCTGTAATGCCATTTTTAGATGCTAAATAACACTCAGATGTGAAAAGAGGAAAAGAATGACTTTTTGGTTAATGATTTCAAGATTACCTGTTCTAGAGAAATATTTTTGCTTATTATCAAAATATAGTATTCTGTGGTTATAAATAATCATAATATTTATCTAGACATGAACATGATTAAAATACAGACTGGCAATTATGTAGGATCTTTTCCATGTAACTGCTTGCATGACACAGTGTATAGAACATCCCAATTCATCTTTCAGGTATTACATCTTTACCAAGATACAACTTTATTCCCTCTTACTCTATATGAGAGATGCCATTAGTTCTTTTGTCTACATGTTATAGTAATCTGTCAAAAAAAAAAAAAATTCCTTTATCCACCAAAATAATAAATCCACCATAAATCCAGTTCATAGAGTCCCTCTCATAAGGAAAAATGTTCTATCCTGTAAATGTAGCCTATTTTTCATTTGTTTTCTGTTTGTTTGGGTTTTTTCTGTATGTCTTTGTATGAAGTAGGAAAGCTATCTAAATGCACACACTGTGCATCAGGTAATTCATATAACTGTGTATCTGAAACATTCTGTTTCTGCAGTTTAGCACTCTTCCAAGATTATACAAATGTTCTTATACATATTTGCATGTTTACTTTCCGATTACTCCACAAAAATGCTTTTCTGAAGTTTATAATACAGTTAATATCTGTTTTCATTGTTATACCTAGTTATGTAAGCATAATCTTAATCATTTATCAGCAAAAAGTTTACAGATACTTGATTTTACTATATTCTTCAACATGACAATTATTTCCAATGTTAAAAATTGCGCAGAAAGATGGTATCATAGAATCAAATTAACAGAGAATTATTCCAGTTGGAAAAAAAAAAAAATTCAGGTTGCTCAAAGCAGGACTAACTAGGTCAGGTTGCACAGGGCTGTGTCCAGTCAAGTCTCGAATACCTCCAGGGCTTGACACTTCACTCCTTTCTGGGCAGCTTGCTCCAGGATTTGGCCATCCACATGATAAAAACATTTCCAATATCTAATCAGAATTTCCCATGTTCTAACTTGTGTCCATTGCCTCTCACTCTATCACTAGGCACTTCCAAGAGCCCTCTGGCTCCATGTTCTCTGTAGCCTCTGATCAGGCAGCTGCAGATGATAATAAGGTCTTCCTCAGCCTTCTCTTCTCCAGACTGAATTAACCCAAGTCTTTCAGGTTCCCTTTGTTATGTGCACCAGCCTCACGACAATTGTGGTATCGTGCACTGGATTTACCTCCAGGATGTCCATATCTTCTTGTAAGGGGGAGCCCAGGTTCTATGAAAACACAGTACTGCAGTTGTGGTCTCACCAGTGCTGAACAAAGGACAAGGATCATCTCCTTTGAACTGCTTGCAGCACTCTCCCTCGTGCAGCACAAAACACTTTTGACTGCCTTTGCCACAAGGGCACATTGGTGGCTCATGGTCAACCTGGTGTCCACCAGAACCTCCATATCTTGTTCTACAAAGCTGCCTTCCAGCTGGTTAGCCTGTACATGGATTTATTCCTCCTCATGCGCAGATTTGTTGCTTTTTTTTTTTTTGTTAGACTTCATGAGGTTCCTGTCAGCCCATTTCTCCAGCAGGTCCAGGTCCCTCCAACATGTTGACAAGCCCCTGCACACACATTTGGTATTGTCTGAAAACTTACTGAGAGTGCACTCCATCCCACAATCCAGGTCATTGTTTAATTTTCCTACTTTCTTTATCAGCATTCTTTATTCCTCTAGAAAAATCGTGGTATTTCCAGACATGCTAAAAATTGGCCAAAGTGACCCAAAATTTCCTAATTTCCTTTAATAGAACTTCTGAAATTCTTTTGTCATTGATATTTACAACTCTACCATTTCCCACTAATAACAGATTAATGGGTATCTTGAGACTATTATTTCTGATACGTATTAAATTCTGCTTTTGTTGTTGCAATGAATCTGGCTGGGATAGAGTCTTTTTTGTTTGTTTGTTTGTTTGTTTTGTAGCAGGCCATATGCTACAGGTTTTAGATTTGTGACTAAAAGAGTGCTGACAACACACCAGTGTTTTGGTTATTGCTGAGCAGTATTTGCACAGTGTCAAGGTTTTCTCTGTTTCTCATGCTGCCCCCTCGGCAACTAGGCTGAGAGTCCATAAGAAGCTAGGGTGGGACACAGTGAGGACAGCTGATCTGAGTTGACCAAAGTGATATTCCATGACGTGTGACATCATGCTCAGCAATAAAAACTGAGGGGAGAAGTTTTTTTTTTTTTTTTCGGGAAGGTAGCTGTTGCTTGGAGACAGGCTGGGCATCAATCTTCTTGTGGAAGGTTGTGAGTGATTATCCTTGCATCACTCAGGTCTTTTGTTTTTATTTTTCTTCCTTTTTCCTTCACTTACTAAACTATCTTTATCTTGACCCATGAGCTTTCTCTTTTTTACTCTTTGTGTTCTCTCCCTATGCTGTTGGGGTGAGGGAGTAAGCCAACAGCTGTGTGAAGCTTAGCAGATGACCAGGGTCAACCCATCACAGTTGTGATGGGTCAACTCATCACTATTGCTGAAATAGTTCAATATGTTGGTTTCTCTTATGAGTTTTACAGAACTTGTGGGGTTTTTTTTTTCTTGTATTAATTGTTATCACTTTCCCTTTTTTTTGTTATATTACATCATTCTATCATAAACATTTTTTGTATGTTAATACATATATAATTAGAATATATCAATGCTTCATAATTCTAGTCGTATTAATTTTAGTTTCAACATAACTAGATTGGACTGATGTTTATAAAATGTCTTTGTTTTTTTTTATTCTTGCTTAACATCTTAGATCTACAAATAATTGAATAATTTCTTTTCTAATGTGTATCCTGATTAATTTAATTATCTTGATTTTATGTAAAATTCCTTTATCTCCTGTTTCCACTTCTTTCTAGTCAAGTCAGCTCATCTACCATGGTTTGTCCTGCTTTTATGAAGGAGCCCATCTTAAATGGGTTATTTTTCTGGAGAAGTTAGAACAGTGTTTTCCAGGGTAAAAAAAAACCTCAAACAAACAAATATGCAACAAAACAAAACAGAAACAACTCCCCCATTTTCATTCTTTTATCCAACTCAAACAAATGTTCATGATATTATGAGGAAAAAAAAAAGAACAACAAAAAAAAACTAAACAAAAAACTCCAAACCAAGCACAGACACTGTTGTAATCTAAAAGCAAGAAAATGCTTTTTAAAAATTTCTGTTCCATAACTTCTATGATTATGGGACTTTAAGTACACCTGTGACATATATAAAGTGCTATAAACAATTCACACTGAAAGTATTGCAGTTAGTTTACATCTCATAACTTAATGAAATGTGAGTAGCTACCTGAGAACATTTAAGCACTAGGAAATCAAATTATCTAAAAAAAAAAAAAAAAAAAATTAATGTAGTGCAATGAAAAATCAAACTGCAGGTTTTTTTTTTTCCAATTAGAATAAATACTTTATTAAGCATTTGTCAAGATCTGTACTTCAGTATATTTTAAGCTTTTTGCGAAATGTTAGTTTGTGTCAGTCATGGATGTGTTCTGTATCAGATTCGTGGAGCCCAAGTTAATATGTCAATTATCATAATCAAAGGCTTGTTGAAGTCATTGGAAAATTATGAACTAAGTCAATGCTTTGAGAAATATGTCTGTATGCCTGTTATATGTAGGAATGTCTCTCATGTTTATAAAAACCAAACCCACCTAACTGATTAAAAAGTCGGTATTTCTTTATCTGTTGCTCATTGGTAGCTAACAAAAGGAGGCATGTCACTATTTTTATAAAATTGTATATACTTCTTAGAATATATTTTAAAATGCAGTCATGCACTTCTCCTATGGCTTTTTTTCTTGTGATGGTTTCAGTCCTTAGGCTATAAGAGACTTCAGGCTTTGGTTTTAAACCTTTCCAAGACTCAGAACATTATTAGCTCTTTTTGGTTTGTTTGCTTGTTTGTTGTCAGAAAAGCCCCATCATACCCAACTTCAATCTTTATTTTTCAAAGTAAGGGATTAAATTGTGTTACCTGTTTTACAGCAGATCCATCATTCAGAAAAGGTTGTTGTATTGCTTCCAGCTGAGATAGAATACCCAGCATTGTTCTACCTAGTGAAAATAAAATAATGCATAAAGATTTCCCCAATGTACTACATAAGTGTGCCTAACCTGTACAGACAGTATCACATCCTCAGGACTCTTCCTAATGATTCCCTCCACAGGCAGACTGGAAGCTTAAGCTTCTTTAATATTCCAGCTTCATTATTCACATTTTCTATAATTTAACAACTTCTCATATTATACTTAATTGAAAAGCCATGCAATATTTAGCAGTAACTGCTGTTAATTTCCTGCTGTATATCATTTGCAATTTTTTTTTGTTGCAAGTGGAGAGTAATTAACATGCTCTAATTATCATACTGATTGTCTTCTTTAGCTTATGAGGATATAGTCGTCTCAATCCTCGATGATCTTACAATACTACATTTTGTTACCCTCAATAATAGTATCCAGGGATATACAAAGCTTAGTTTTTTACTGAAAAATGGTGTGATGTAGCAGTAAGAGGTTCCCTACATAGTTCAGTTTGGAACACAGTAATGTAAGTTTTTATAGTGCCTATCAAAAAATATAGAGCCCTGCTTCTGCAGTAGTACAATGCCATCCGTTTTAGTGAATAGAATTTCAGTTGTGTTACCATAATCTCAAAAAAAAAAAAAAAAGTTTTCTTGTGTTCCATTCAGATTGTCTTATACTTCTCTGCCTGTGAACAGTTAAGACAGAAACACATTCAGCTGGGAATATGCTTACAAGCAGTAATGAAGGTTTGTTGTTTTTTTTTTTTCCCCTCAGAGGTGCTTTTTAGAAAAATAGATGTTTATCTAAAGGAAAAATACTTTCCTTAATCTAAAAGTTCTACCTAATCAAAGTCCTTAGTAAATTTTAGGTTCATCTACAATGACCTTATAAAAAAGTACCACAGATAGGAAAATCTAAGTGAAATCAAGTTATCTGTTGGGATACTGTATACAAGAGGAGAGGATTTTGGGTTTTGAAAAGAAAAGACAAATCAAGTATGATGAGATAAAATTACATATGCAAATAGATCACATTGTTTTCACAAGATCAAGACAAATGATGAAATTCAAATGGGAGATTTTGTATGAGTCTATTCTGCATTTATTTAAGAATAATCATTTAGGTTCGGAGACACAGGCTTCAGCAATCTGCATTTTTTCTTATGACTTCCTAGGAGTCAAAATTTCATTTGCAGCAGATTCTTCCAGGAGATCAACAGCTACTGTGAAGATTTATGCCTTCATTGTAAATGTTCTGCATAAATGCTGAAATGGATATTGTCTCTCTGGATTTTTTTTTTTTTTCTTCTTTTCAGGACTATCCATAGTGTTCACTACTTTTAGAATGCCTATAAGAATCTGCAAATGTAGAGGGACTGGGAATGGTTGTGTAGGAGTGGGAGAAGCTGTGTGGTTTTTTTCTTATTTGTGTATGGTAAAGACTGTTTTGTACTACAGAACTCTTTTTCTGTGTAGTCTCAGGGCAGCTGCTCTCAGACATGACTAAAGTACCTTTCATGAATGATACTAAAGACTGATATCTGTTAACAGAGAGACAAAGTAAAGAAATCTCAAACTTCCCAAGCAGGAATTTAGTATGAGTTTTCCATACTCATTGTACGTAATTATACAATTCAGAGAAAGGACCTACAGTGCTGTTAACAGCACAAGAAGCTGAAGTAACTTGCAGGAAAACCACAGAAGACGTGTATCATATTGCATCAGTGGCAGAAGATGGATAGACATCACATACATCCAGAAAATATCTGACCATGAGCACATAAATAATTGTCTGGGGTTTTTTTTTTGTTTGTTTGTTGTTTTGTTTGTTTTTGTTTTTAAGTTATTGTAACATTAAGTATAGGAGTCAAATATTATTTGACAATACTGTTCTGGATGCTATCAAAAAGTAGAAAGACATGGTACCTGCTAATTGATCAAATGCAAAACAAAGAACTAACTAGGCTAACTTATTTACTGAGAACCTAATTGCTTGATCAAATGGAAAATTCAGGATCAGATAATGAATAGAAAATGGTAGTGCTTATTAACACTTAGAATTCTAGGAACAAGACATAATCTTTGCTTGATTTCTTTTCTGTCTTTTTTTTCCTTTTTTTTTTTTTTTTTTTTCCTTCCTCATCTCTTTTCAGTCCTTCTTTCTCCTGCAATACTATATTTGGGGTTAAGGGAGAAGTGGTGAGTCATTCAAATGAGGCATCTGTTCCAGAACTCCATCGAAACACTCAATATGGTCTTTCTAGTTCTGGTGATTCATAGAAATATTTTACTTTTAAAAATTTTCTTTAGGGGTTCTACATACAGATATGTAAAGCAAAGAGTAGGTACAACATCTTTTGGAAAAATAGGAAAAAGTGACATCCAAAAATAAACCCAAATGCTAACTCTGAGAGAAACATGATTTTTTTTAAAAAATTTTAAACTGAAAACAATACATATGTTTGTCTTTTTGTTTTTTTTTTTTCTGAATCAGAACATTTAGCTGGCATATCAAAGCAGAAAATCACTCACTCTTAAGTAGGTTTATTAGTCAATGTACTATCTTGTTCATGCTTTCTTTGCACTGAAGTTAACATTTTTAAATGATGTTACAAAATAAAAATGTATTTATTAAATTAATAAAATAAATTGTTTATTCCCTGTATTTTCCAAAACATTTTTTTTATAAGAGGCAAGGTAGTTTATATTTTAGACAAATTAGAGTTGGTGTATACATAATAGTTTATTCTTAAGAGTTGCAACTTTTGTTCCTTAGTGTTGACTAAAACCTCTTTGATTTTGGACTTTCTAGGTCCTCACTAAAAGGAGGATATCTGGGACTCTTAAAATAGCAATTTTTTTTCCCCTGCTTGTCATTCAACTTAAAAATAATTTTTAAAATAAAAAAAGGCCCAAATCAAAAGAAACTCCTTATAAATTGTCTCAAATAATAGACTTTAAGATGTTATGGCCATACAGTTTCTCAATGAGCATCTTTAACTCTAGTTGTAAGACTTTTCTACCTTGAATTGACATGGTTGAAAGTTTATCATTTAAGCTGAGTTAGTTAGCTTAAACTAAATGTACAGTTAACACAAACAGTTGACGACAAAAGTTGGCTCATCTGTGTATTTCAGGAATTGGCCTCACCTCCTATCTTATAACTGATTTTTTTTTTAAGATTATTAATTAAATTTCCTGTTGCTCCATCATTTTTAATGTTTTTTAATTTATTGTTCATCATGCTTTATTCATTGGGATAACCTAAGTGATTTTCTGTCTCAGTGCTTCCTTCCCCAAATTCCAGTGAAAGGAGTAGCCACCGTCCTAGCAAATTAATTATTGAATGCCGAATAGCTAATAAGCAGTGTAGGCAAATAGAGCTGGGTGAAAAGATCAAAACTAACCTTTTGCATAGAATCATAGAATAGTTAGGGTTGGAAGGGACTTTCAAAGCTCATCTAGTCCAAGCCCCCCTGCAAGGAGCAGGGACATGTCCAACTGGATCAGGTTGCTCAGACCCTCATCCAACCTGGCCCTCAATGTTTTCAAGGATGGGGTATCAACCACCTCTTTGGGTAACCTGTTCTAGTGTTGCAGCACCCTCATTGTAAAAAGTTTTTTCCTTATGTCCAGTCTGATTCTGCCTCCCTCTGTTTTAAAACCATTATCCCTTGTCCTTTCACAGCAGGCCCTGCTAAAATTTTGTCCCTGTCTTTCCTATAAACCCCATTTAGGTACTGGAAAACTGCTATAAGATCTCCCCGGAGCCTTCTTTTGCTGATGCACAGCTTATCCTGGTTCCAGGGGAGGCTAGAATTTTTCCGCGGGTCTCGGAACTATAGTTGCATAGAGATATTTTTCGTGTGAATAGAGAAAGGCACTAATTTTCCCTTTTTTATCCTTCAGAGTCCAGGGAGAGTAACATGGAGCAGAATATCTTGTGTCAGTGGTTCAGAGGCCCTGAATTAGCTGCAAAGGTTGTCTTTCATCCTCTACTACCTTGTGACCTACTTTGTGACTTGTTGAGGACTGATTTAATTACATAAACTTAGACAGCTATCAGTTAGGTCCAACGTGTCTAATATCTATTGCCCTCCCAATGTTTTGCCAATAACAGTATAATTGCCATTTCTAGTCTATAAAGATCTCAGTATACTGAATTCTGTATAAAAATCTATCTCAATAGCAAATGATGTTTTATAGTTAATATCCTTTAAGATTATGAAACTGTTCCTTAGTATGGACTACTGGCCAAATTAATTTCCTAGAGGACTACAGATTAAACACAAATCATAGTTTCGAATATGAAAGGTCATGTTGTTCAAGCCACAAAGCTACATTTCAAAATATGACTTTATGACTTCTACTACTTATTTCCACTCTGAATTATTCATCAAGTTAATATTTTACTATCATAAGTTTTCTTACCCTTTAAATTTAGAAAAAAAAAATTTGGTGCTTATGTTAATAAAAGCAATTTTAAAGAGTAGTATAATAAACCTAACATTCCCAGTACACAAAAGAGAATAAAATATTAAGTTTTAGGTTGAGTACAAATTCTCTCAATCCAAATATTTTTGAAAGTTAGTAAAACTTGTCCTTCAGCTTTATTTGCATGGATTTCACTAAATCATGGAATAATTAACGTTCAAGGGACCTAGGGAGATGTCCAATCCTCTGCTCAAGCAGGGTTAGCTAAAGCAAGTTGCTCAGGGCTGAATCCAGTCAGGTTTTGAAATTCTCCGAGGGTGCAAACACCCCAGCCTCTCTGGACAACACACCTTGTTTCACTGTTTGATCATGTTCACAGTAAAAAAAAAAAAATTTAAATAGCATTTCCCATATTTCAGTCTATGCCCATTGGTTCTTGTCCTTTTATTGCACACCACTGAGAAGAGCCTGGCTTCATCTTGTCTAGTCCCCACTCCTAGTCAAGTATCTGTATATATTGATTTAAACTGCATATATATATGTATGCTAAGGCATATATTTTTATAATATTAACAAATGAAATAACTTGTTTTAGTGACTGTGAACTATTTTAATATTTTATTTTCTACAAGTTATTGCAGAAAGTTTAAGTGTTTTTAAAATTAATTAATTTTATAGATTGGCAAGACAGAAAACACAGTAGAGATGCACAGATAATATAAAGTGGTTTTGAGGTTTTTTATTGTTTGTTGGACTTGATAGTCCTAAAGGTCTTTTGCAACCTAAATGATTCTATGATTCTATTATTTTTCTTCCTAAGTAATATGTTCCCTTAAGAAGTTGTGGAGGAAAAAAAAAATTCATTATAGTTTTCATAATTGCTATTATAGATTAAAAAGAACAAATAGAAATTTTTGCTTTGAATATACAACTATTTCTTCCATGTAAGAATGCAGTGATGTAATCGTTAATGATTTAAAACCCCTGTTAAGCTGAAGCAAGATAATTTTAACAGATATTGTAACAAAACTTTATTACTGTAGGTAAGTGAGAAAGAGATTATTTGGAAAAACTGCAAACATATAGATAAGTAAACTTAAGTCAATATGTCCAAAATGAGGTATGTCCAGGATTCTTGAAAGAATTAAATAATTAACGTAAAAATGTCCATCATTATTAAAATGAATATTTAGTATATATCCAGTACACTGCTATTAATGCTGCTGTAGAAACTTCTAAGTGACTTTCCAACAGTGATTAGACCAATGCCCAATTACTATTGATGACCATAGGACAAAAAATTTCACCTCTAAACTTTTCTAACTACTAAATTATTTATAAATAGTAGTCCTATTAAGTGAGTAACCTAATATTCAATTAATGGTTAATGATGCATAAGGAAATGGCTTCAAACACTGTAAAATGAACTTGAGAAGATTTTCAAATTTCAAGTGAGACTTCTGAATATGAATTCTGACTAAACCTCTAGTTATAATACTTTAATACTTTTCCATTATGTACTCTATTATAAACAAAATTAACTCTGCAAAGGATCAGTTGAAATAACTCACTCCATAGTCCCAGAATCCTCTGAAAGATCAAAATAAAGAAGTGGCTGAAGTGTTTTGATTTCTTATGTAGTTTTTATTATCTTGGAATCATGTCTCTGAACAATTTTTATTATATTTTTTCATAATTCATTACATTCCTGAAGCCTACTCTGATTACTTAAAAACACTTTTTTGATGAATACTTATATGTGTATTCAATTAAGTAATTTTTTTTTAGGTGGAAAATAACAGAGAAATCATAGAAAGAAGTTTGAAATGTAATTTGCTCCCTTCCTAACCCATTGCTTAAAGTAATAGATCTAATTCCTGAAAGATATTCTGTAGTATTTTACAAAGCAGTTAGTGATGGATACATCACAACTTCTCTAAACCATTTCAGTTTTTCATTATAACTAGGATCATATAAAATTAATAGAATGTTTTTACAGACCTTTTTTTTTCTGATTTCTGACCTAGTTCAAGTCTAATACAAATTAAGCTCATTATTCTTCATCTTCCTTAACAAGAATGTAATATTTGTAATAGTACCTTTTTCATATTTGAATGCTGTTATTTTGTCTTCTCCCAGTCTTCTCTTTCATAAGCTAACAGCACTGGGTTAATTGTTTTTCTCTAGGTCTTGGTTCCTAGAACTTTCACTGTTTTTAGTAGTCTTAGACTGCACCTCACTGGTTTGCGTTCTTCACAATATTCTCTGCCCAATTCCTCCACAGAAGGATCTGGTTGAGAAATCTGGTTGAGAAAACAAGAGTGGAAAAGTGAATTAACCTAATATAGAAAACATATTCTTGTTTATACATACTGGTACTGTGACTGGTTTTTTTTTTTTCTCAATGTGACGTCATTGCTCAAGTTCAACTTAAGATCTGAAGTAATAACTGTAAGATTCTTCTTGATAGAACTTTTGTCTAGTTTTTTTCCCATTTCTTTCAGGTTATTCCAGATGAAGTAAAGAGTTTTTTATAACTGTATTGAATCATATTTTTTTCAAATCATTTTACAGTTTCTGGCCGCTATTTTAGTTTTTAATCATGTTGTTTATTTAGTTAGAACTTTGTCTATGGGATCATCAAAGTCCTATGAAATAATCAACAGTCTTATAACCAGGACAGACCTTAGGAAAAGAGTTCCTAGGTGACAGTAGGAAAAGGTCACTTTTATTGCTCTATTTCTTCTTCTGCATGTATACGTTAGTATTATAGAACTTGCAATTTCACCAATACATAACTTATTCACTTACATTATGGTTGTGTCCACCATAAGATCATCATGAGAGATATAGTTCCATTTTTTAGGGGGTTATTTATGACTACTTGCTTTGTTTCCTTGCCTGATTATGAGAATGCTAGAAGAAAAAAAAAAAAAAAAAAGAAAACCAACATAAAATGAATGAAAGAAAAGATAACACCACCATGGAGAGAAGAAGCTGTGAACCACGTTATCCTTTCCCCTACCATTCCTCCATCTGCTGTAATTTGTGAATTTTCTGTCTAATTCTAGACTGCAAATGGCACAACAGGACATGTGTTTTTGTATGTAGATAGAATAGTTTCAGTCACTGGACAAATAATTAGTACAAATTAATACATATCTGTATATAGTTTTAACAAGTATTAATGCTTTATTAGTTGAATAAAGGGTCATCTTTATCAGAAAATAGATCTATCCCTGAGCACACTTTATGATTGTCCAATTAGGTCATACATTAAGGATAATTGCTATAGAAGATCTTTAAGATTCTGAATCTATTAATCTAATGTTTCATATTTAATGAAATCGTCAGCAATTTTTGGTTTAAAATGTAAGACAGTTTAATAGCATTTGAGTCATCACTTTCCTGCTACCTATTCGGTATATAAATATTTCCTCCTTTCATCAGCAAGTCTGCAATTTTCTTTTCAAATTTTACCCACCATACTGTCATGAAATTCTTAGAAAAAAAATTAAGATGAAACTATAGAATAAGTGTCAGCCAGGAAACAATATAATATTTAGTCTTAGAACTTCTATTATCAAAGGGTAAAGCTTTTATGACCTTCTTATCACTATTCATTTGTCAGAACACTTTGAATGTTAAATATAGTACTGGAAATTAGTTTTTAAAAACCCTATTTGGGAATATCACTGTTTGCAAAAATCTTTTCCTTTCCTTTAACAGATTAAACAATACCTCTGTGCCCCAGAACTGTGTGATGGATATTGGGAGATATATTCTAAAAAAGGGAAATAAATGACCTTTTGTATCATTTGGCAGAGAGCTACACAATTCACTGACACAATCCACTCACTGCAGTTCTGACTGATTCCTGATCCCTGTTGTGGAATCAACAATGAGTTTAGAAGCAGTAACTAGACTTTTCTTAGAAATATATTCATATTTTAGATTTTATTTTAGGAAAAATTTCTTCACCAAAAAGGTTGTTAAGCTTTGGAGCAAGCTGCTCAGGAAAGTGGTTGAGTCACCATCTCTGGAGGTATTTAGAAGACCAATATCAAAACATACAATTAATTGTCTAGCTAAAGAAATCTAATATAAATATTAGACCTGAGGGTTTCATCTAAGGTTACAAAGCAGTGAAACACCACAGTCATTAGGCAAAAATAGAAAAAAAAAAATGGAAGGCTGTTTGTAGGGCAACTGATGGATGGGTAGCAAAACTCCAGGTCTAAGAGACAGAGATGTTCTATTCATGGCTCTATTTTCAGCCTTCAGCAATGGCAAAAGAATTTCTCCAAGCACTATCCTCGCAGACAGACCCAGGACAGTACAAACTATTCATCCCAGTGAAGGATATGCATGCCTCACTGCCCAGGTTCACTTTACATTGAATTCTGTAGTTCTGAGGGAGTGAAACTATCTGCTTAGTGGCTCCCTTCAGCATCTAAGAAGGAAGGGAAACAACTGGAAGCAAGTGATGTTCTTCTTGGTGTCTCCTTGAAGCTCTGCATGCCATAAGGTTGCACATTGCTTTTTGCTCTAGCAAGTTGAAGAAAGCACCCAACAAGCTACTGCAGCTCATTTGCATGGCTGGGAAGTTCACTTGATGTCAGTTTCCTGAGCTGCTAAGGGAGGACAGCACTTGGGGAGAATAGCATTTAACTACAAAAGGATGAAGATTAAAAAAAAAAACATTATTGCAACAAATTAATATCTGTCTTGTGGCAGGCTTTGAGTTAGCCTTTCTGTGAAGTTGATGGATAACTGAATTTGTTACTGAAAGTCAGTTTTTCAGAACTGATTCTATGATTCTATGAATTTCTTAGACTTCCTTTAAAATGCCACACACGAGCACTGAAATCAGTAGCGTAACTTTTACAAACCTGGGAACATTGAGAACTTTCCCTAGAATCAAATTTCAGGCTGACTACAGGGATCTGTTTTGAAAATCTTGGCTTATGGTTCTGTAAATTGCAGTCCTTGCTCTTTATTCTAGTTAACTGAGGATCTGATATTGCAGCACCACAGTCGCAGGAGTTTTAGTTACAGACATTAATGGAATAGAAGCCCAACTTCTTACAGCCAGTGGCAGACAGTGAAATAGGTCAGATTGGTCCGTGTAATGATTGCCACCTGCATAATCAGCAATCTATTAAGATTAATGAGGTTCTCATAAGATATTCTGTACTTCATCTAAGCACACATTAAAATCAGATTAATCAAAAAGGTCTATATATCTTCTTTCATATTTTAAAATATGAAACTTAATCCTTGTTTACTAAACTAATAATTATAATGATAATACCTTATGCAAATCAGTTTTTAATTTTGTTATTCATAGATTATTATGTACTGAAAGAGGATCTCAGAAAGGGAAGAGTCAATTCTGAAAAAGCAATCTAAGTCATATTATATATGCACAAAGATCCTGAGATTCTGAGTATTACCCTATAAGTTTCTATGATTTTTCTTTTGTGTTTCTACGAGTTTTCTATATACTATTCTATGATTCTATATTGTCACCCAAGCTTATTCATGGTGTGAATGTGCAGAGGTAAGAGTCTTTGTAGGAATTTAATCTTTCTATGTCACTTCTTGGTGCTGTTATAATTAGTAGTAGTGGTAGTAAACAAAGAAGAGAGTTCAGGCTAAATTGTTGTTAGTATATAAAAGAAAGTAAGAAACTGTTGATTTGATTTATAAAATGAAAATTCTTACCAAGTTCTGAACCAGTTTAAGGTTCTGGCAAGTGACATTAATAGATGTTCAGTGGAGCATATAAGTGGAAATACAATGTTGCCATGCTGCTGTCACAGGTTACCCTGCAATCTTAATATTAGAACAGCAGAAATAACTATGAAAAAATAGACTGATTATTGTTTGCTTGCTTGTTTTTAAATTCAATTAGCTATTTTGAAAGGGATTATTAATCTTCAAGGGATTATTCATCTTCATCTTCATATTCAAGGAGCACCTCCTCCAAGCTCAGCAGAGGTGCATCCCGATGAAAAACAAGCCGGGCAAGAAGGCCAGGAGGCCTGCGTGGATGAGCAAGGAGCTCCTGGACCAATTGAAAGTAAAGAAAGAAGCCTATAGAGAGTGGAAGCGGGGACAGGTAGCCTGGGAGGACTACAAAGAGGCTGTGTGAGTGGCCAGGGATCAGGTGAGAAAGCCTAAAGCCCTGGCAGAACTGAATCTGGCCAGGGATCTCAAAAAACAATAAAGGCTTCTATAGGTATGTAGGGGACAAAAGAAAGTCCAAGGAGAATGTAGGCCCCCTCTGGAAGGAAACCAGCATCCTTGTTACTCAGGACATGGAGAAAGGTGAGGTACTAGTGACTTTTTTGCCTCAGTCTTCACCAGTAAGGGCTCTTGTCTCACCACCCAAGCTGTGGAAGGTACAAGGAGGGACTGTGAGGATGAAGAACTGCCCACTGTACTCGAAGAGCAGGTTCGGGAACATCTGAGGAACCTGAAGCTGCACAAGTCCGTGGGACCTGATGAGATCCATCTGCGGGTCCTGAGGGAACTTGCAGATGAAGTTGCCAAGTCGCTGGCCATCATATTTGAAAAGTTGTGGCGGTCTGGTGAGGTCCCCAATGACTGGAACAGAGGGAACATAAACCCCATTTTTAAAAAGGGTAACAAGGAAGACCCAAGCAACTACAAGCCAATTAGCCTCACCTCTGTGCCTGGCAAGGTCATGGAGCAGATTCTCCTGGAAACCATGCTAATGCACATGGAGAGCAAGGAGGTGATTGGTGACAGCCAACATGGCTTCACAAAGGGCAGATCATGCCTGACCAATTTGGTGGCCTTCTATGACGGGGTGACAGCATCTGTGGACAAGGAAAAAAAGCAGAGGGTACCAAAACTAAAGATAAAATCATGCTTTGCCATGTAAAACAAAGTCACTAATGCTTTATGAGCATAGAATAAAATATTTCTGTATCGACACAGTCCTTTCTTATGATGTACTGTAAGTGTCCTTTCCTTTTTTTTTTTGCCACTTAAGGTCTTGTTTTACTGTTTATGATTAATTTTGTTTCTCTACTCATATTTTTACTTTTTACACATTTTATTCATGCTGAATAATCAGAGAAACAGTTTTGCCAGTCATCTCCTACATTTTTCAGGGACTGTCCTACTTCAAGAATTCCATGTTAGTTGCCTCTTACTGGAAAAAAAATAGTCTAAAAGCAAATTTTTCTCCCATTTTCAGTGTTTATCTTCCTAGTGTAGTTCATACAGCCCATCTGCCAACTGCTTCTCTGAACTTCCGTCCTATTCACCACATGCAGGAAATACAAGGCTTCCTGAGATCTCTGGATCCCAGTTCCCTGCTCCATGTAGCGCTATTAGTCTGCTTTGACTCATCCCTTTAACAGGACAGGTGCCTCCGCTCCCATACCTTGGCCCAAGGGGAAATATTAGTCTCTCTCCATTAAAATAAAAAGTAGCCCTGCAATTGCAGCAGCTCATTTAAAGCAGAAGAGCTCCTAGTGATGGAGATGAAGAGGAGGAACTCAGAGATCTTCCTCAATGCATGTGAAAGGTTGATACAGCACCAGGGAAAGTAAAGAATAAATGTGCTGGGGTGTCATTAGCATGTACAGAGCTGACTGCAACAACTGGAAATACTATTGCTTGTGATGGTGTTGGGTGAATAAAGTGAACAGTAATTGTTTAAAGGCAGGCCTATTAGCATATGTTTCTTGAGAGCTCACTCAAGAAGCATTGCTCTTGTGAATCTCCACCCATACATCTACTCTTTATCCTTGTTTTGGTATGAAGAGACTTTAATACATTGTTGTTATGTCTGTTCATGTGATCTGTTGTTATAAATTACTGATAATTGCTTATAAGCTATCTGAGATACCGATAAACCATTGTTTTTCTTAGGAAAATTAAATATTTAACCTTTTTTTTTTTTCTGTAAGAGTCTAAGTCTCACTAGAAAAGTTCATTTCAGCCCTGGTTTTATTTAGGGTATTAATTATCAAATATTTTCCTTGCTACAGAGACATAGCTGGCATGTTTCATTTCATTTGTTGCTCATGTCCATCATTCTCATAACAGCTAGATAACTAATTAAATTGTGTTTATAGTCCATACACTAAAAAAACAAATAGTAAAAAATAAAATGACTGATACTTGTTGTTGAAAAAATGGTTAAAGGTTGTGGAACAGATCCACAACTATGTAGATCAATGTCACTTCATTTATTTCAACAAATTCATACCATTTTACACTATGTAAGAATGTCACACATTTTTCTGTCATATCCACATCAGAAGCAGGGGTGCTATATTTAAAATATTTGTATACTTTTTACTGCCACTGATTTATCTTTTGTTTCCTGTTTTACAAAGTAGTAAGTGATTGTCACTGAAGTATACTGTGTGTACATGTGAGAAATTACTGTCATATATTTCGGAACAGAGAAAAATCACATTCTTTTGGGGCATAACAAAAACTAAGTACTGAGCAGTTTTTACACCGAACACTACATTCACAGAACTGAAGGAAATGAGACCGTAAAACACAGTGTGCTTCCTGAACAGAAGTATTTTCTAGGTTTAAAAAATAAAAATCCTTAAATCTGTGTTTCCCTGATGAAGTATTGTGCTGGTTTGGGGTGGGATAGGGTTAATTTTCTTCATAGTAGCTAGTAGGTGGTTATGTTTTGGATTTGTGCTGATATCAACAGTATTGACAACGCAGGGATGTTTTTGTTATTGATGAGCAGAGATTGTACAGAGTCAAGGTCTTTCCTGCTTCTCACACTACCTTGCCAGTGAGTAGGCCAGTGGTACACAAGAAGTTAGGGGTGGACACAGCTGAGACAGCTGACCCCAACTGACCAAAGGGATACTGCTTACCATGTGACATCAGGTTCAGCAATATAAAGCTGGGTGAAGAAGGAGAGGGAGAATGTTTGGAGTGATGGTGTTTGTCTTCCCAAGTAACTATTACACCTGATGGAGCCCTGCTCTTCTGGAAATGGCCAAACACCTGCCTGCCAATGGGAAGTACTGAATTAATTCATTGTTTTGCTTAGCTTGTGTGCGCAGCTTTTAATTTCCCTATTAAACTGTCTTTATCTCAACCTATGGGTTTTTTCACTTTTAGCTTTCTGATTTTCTTCCTTATCCCATCAAGGAGGGGAGTGAGTGAGCAGCTGTGTGGTGCTTAGTCGCAAGCTAAGGTTAAACTACAACAAATATCTAATGTTTTAATATGACAACCAGGTCACACATCTTTATTTCACTATCACTGAAAAGTTAACTTTACATACATAATGATTCAGTAAATATGTGCATGTACCTGTATGTACATTTAGATACAATTTTTTAGTAACTACTTGCTATTAACATTTGCCAGTTACAGTAAATACCCTGGCAGACAGTCAAAATCTCTTTACAGAAGGAACTGAGAATCTCGAAGAAAGCTAGAAAACTTATTCAAGAAATGTAGAACCTTCCCTGATGTGAGGTATAATGGAGAGAAGAGAGCGATGGTTCTTCACCTTGGTAGTTATTTGTTTAAGAATTACCATCCTTAGCAAGTGTGTCAGAGACCTAGTTGAGATCCTTCATCTTTCATCGCATTTCAGTCATGTTGAACCTGGGTTATGAATTTGAATTATGAGCAAATGTTATGACTGTTATGCAGCTTTTAAGATTTAAAACCATCTCTTTGCTGAAGTTATGTTAGTTCGATGACAGTATAAGTGCAAAAAATCTGGTTAAGATTTTTCAAGTGCTTCCAAAAGAGGGCTCACTCAGAAAATGAGCAGAGTTACCATGTGTAGTAGTTTAGCCTCAATCGGGACCAGACTACACAGTCTGTCTCTCACTCCCCCCACCCTTGAAGAGAATAGGGAGAGATAATAGAAGAAAAAATGCTCGAGGTTTGAGATAAGGACAAGGAGAAATCCTTAAAGTCACTGTTACAGGGAAAACAGACTCGAGTCAGGGAAAACTATTTGTTTATTACTAAAACCAAAGCAGGATAATGAGACAGAGAACAAGATAACCTCCCCCCACCCCTCCCTCTTCCCGGGCTTAACATTATCTCTACCACCTTCTGCCCTCCCCGAGCAGCACAGAGGGGAAGAGGGAATGGGGGTTGTGGTCAGTTCATCACACATCACTTTAGGCTGCTGCTTCATCATCAGGGGAAGAACTCCTCACATTCCTCCCCTGCTCCATCATGGGGTCCCACCCACGGGCTACAGTCCTTCATGAAACTGCTCCAGCGTGGGTAATTTCTTGCACAGGGTGCAGTCCCTCCATAAAGGCTGCCCCAGCATGGGCCCTCCACACACCACAGCCTCCTTCAGGCATCCACCTGCCCTGACGTGGGGTCCTCCATGGGCTGCAGGTGGACCTCTGCTCCTCTGTGGACCTCCATGGGCTGCAGGGGGACAACCTGCTCCACCACAGTCATCACCACAGGCTGCAGGGGAATCCTGGCCAGGAGCCGCATTACTCCTCCCCCTCCTTCTTCACTGACTGCATCTGTTTGCAGCCGTTCCTCTCATCAGAAATTCTTCACAATAAGACTCAGGCAGATGCCTCTCAGGTTCTCTTCACATCTCCTCTCCACTTCTTGCAGCCAGGCAGGGCCGAGTCAGGCCCAGTTGGCCTTCTGACATGAGGCCAGATGGTGAGGGCTTCAATGCCCAAAAGGCTCGTGCCTCTGCCCCCACTCAACATATACACATCTTCTTTTTTTCTTCTGTTTTTCCCCTTCTTAAATACGTTATCACAGAGGCGTTATCAGGGAACATTTTACTACAAATTGGCTCAGCCCTGGCCAGCAGCAGGTCTGCCCTAGGCCCAGCCAAATCCACTAGACAAAGGGGAAACTACTTCTAGCAGCTTCTTACAGAAGCTGCCACCATAGCCCCCCCACCCCCCCCCAAAAAAAAATAGAATAAAAATAAATAAAACCTAAATAAATAAAACCAGAACATGTGACTTTGCCTTCACGTGACTAGGGAGTCTTGTTCTCAGTCTCCTCTGTTGAATGCCTCTTTTGGGCTGCTGAATAACACAAAAATATTGAGAAACTGAAGGAAGGCTGTTGAAGGGCCACCAGAATGGTGAGGTCCTGGAGCACTTGTGAGGAGAAGCTGGAGAAGAAACACGTCTGGGAGGACCTGACAGAAGTCCCTGATGCTTACAGGGAGGATGTTAAAGAGATGGATCCAGAGTCTTCATAGTCATGTACGTATATTTCTGATATACCATGAACTTGAATGGCATATTCAGTGTAGTATAATATGGCAGGCTGGCATACACAACGAAGTCAATACATGTAAAGGTGATCTTAATGGTAATATTAGAAGAAAAATAACATCTTCTGAAATGTCATTTTGAAAATTTATTGTTAAATTTCTTGCCCAAGTCTTGTCCAAGTCGTACTGAAAATACATGCTAAAACATATGGGTATGTACGAGTAAGATTAATGTTCCAA
Organism: Chlamydotis macqueenii; assembly: GCF_036417535.1. Taxonomy (NCBI): domain Eukaryota; kingdom Metazoa; phylum Chordata; class Aves; order Otidiformes; family Otididae; genus Chlamydotis; species Chlamydotis macqueenii. The sequence goes on from NC_141558.1 coordinate 30,508,354, forward strand.
AATCATACCACTAATTTTACGCCTGTTCATGCTGATGAGACAAGTTTTTCCCAAGGAACATTCTTGATCTAGCTCCTATTTAACTTCCTGAACTATTTTCTTCCTTGCCTTTTTTTTTTTTTTAAGCTAGTGTCGTAGAATTAATGCCCGTTTCTCTTTAGTCGATTAATTAAATTTACATAGGGTTAGGTTTCTTATTTACTATGAAGATTATTTAGACAGAACTGGCTAGTAACATATTAAAACTCAGAAGCTACTAGTCTGGAAAAAGAAATAAGATGCAAAGTTTCTCCAGAGGCTTTTAATTATATGTGAATATTATCTATATAGGGTAAAAGAGAGGAAGAGATAGGTGTCACTTAAGACCTCTGTGACACAAAATCCGGCAAGCATTCAAGTGTTCAGCCAGGTGCCAGAAAACGATTGACAATTTCAAGTAGAAGCTTTATGACCTTGACAAAAGATAAAACAACTAAGAAAAAGCAGAAAAAACCCCATCACAGCCTCATGCTTCGCTTGTGCCATCAAGAAAGAAGAAAAGAAACATCATCTGGTAAATTCAGACCTTTTGACTTCTATGTTTATTGTGGACTACTTCCTACAAATGTTTCTGAAGATAGGTTTTATTACCACATTATCATATATTGTAGGGGGAAAATTATAATTAGCTACTTAACATCTTTGGCAGATGTGTATGAGAACATTTTAAATGACTATATAAAATTTTCAGCATTAAAACAATATTCTGTCTCAAATATAATTTGTTTCATTTCTCTGTTTAATGAAGTGTAAAACAGTGATAAATTGTAAAATTCTTCCTAAAGAGTGTTCATATTATTTGTATAATGCAGTTGGTGAACTAACGGTTTCAAAAAGCAAATGAGTTGATGAGACAGAAATGTAATTTGCAGCTTAAAGATCAAAAAGCAAAGCAATAACATGGCACTACTGATATTTAATTAAATTAGTGTGCATTTCACTTAAAGAGGCAGCTTCAGTGCTTCAGCATCAGTAACACTCTTAGCAAGCCCAGTCGAGTGGACAGGTACTGAGGCACTTAAAAAATGGAGATGGCAACCTCATCTCCACAAGGAATTGCTGGTGTACGCACAGAGCTCCAGTGGCCATTAAGAGGGCCTAGGAGTAAAAAGGACAAACACGGCCAAAAAAAAAAAATGGCAGTCAATTAAAGGACTAGAACTTGGCAGTTTCAACTTTATCACTATTTTAACAGAGATAAAAACCGGATATGAGGAAGGAAGCATACTTTTCTTTAGGCTTTGACCAATTTTTTTCATCTGGACTTCAGAAGACAAATTGTGAGTGTGAACGTATGACTAGCATTATAGAAAATAAAATGTGAACTCTTGATACAGCATAAATTCTAGTTTATTGTAATGAACAATCAACTCCTCATGTACTTCCACTTATTATGAAACTAAGATTGTCTCATGCAGCTTACAGATTTTATTAGAAACATACAACAAAAACAATTTAAGGTTTCTTATTTAAAAGTGTCCCCACTTGGTGTAACAAGACAGATATAATTTAGAAGACTTTTTTTTCTCTGTTCAATGGGATTGGAGCTACAGAAAATCCCTAGCATGAGGGGCAGATGAGTTAGAAGTTGATGTTAAAAGGGAGCTTCTCCTTGATATGAGGCATCTTTGACAGCTGAAACAACTGAAAGCTGCTTATTGTAGTCATCAGAGGAAGAGGAGATGGAGCGATGTATAAGAAAGCAAGGAGACAAACTGGGTTCTGTGAAAGCTGTTAAGTAAAAATCACATGTCATGTAGGAATAAATAGAGATAATATGTAAAAAATTAATATTTTTTCTCAGATGAATGAGATCTTTGTTTTTTAACAACAGCAAAAAGTTATTTCAGTTATCCCAAACCTCTAATTTAAGAAATAAGCTATTCCTAAAAAGGAATTATGTTTTTCTTTAAGCATCGTGGAATGTGTATTAGTAAATTTATCTAAAACCGAGTAAGTGTTCAGGCAAGATGATAGCAATCTAATTTTATTATGAACAGTGCAATACTTTTCTTAATAAACATTTTTGCTGCAGCTGCACTGTCATGACAGATACACTCAAGTAGAAGGATTCCCCTTTTTTTGCTGCATTTTTCTAGAGTTTCTGGAAAAATAAAGCGCCTGATCCCATTTGTAGGCCTTGATATTGTAATGGTTTTACAAGCCTGCTAAAAGTTTAACTGCTTTGAACGGTTATAACAGTAACTCTTTTGGGCAATGTTTCAGCTTCCATACTTAGGAGGATAGCTTTAATGCAGAGATAATGTTTCCTATGATGGCCTACAGACTATGTCTCTGGTGCAGTGTTTGAGATGTGATGTTTGTAAGCCTTTGAGTGTGGCTGCTGAAAAGCATGCAGTCTCTCAGACGTGTAACCAAACATAAGAAGTACATTTTATTTTAAATCTTTCCCAGAAATAATGTTGGCAACATACACACTGTCGATATTACTTATCCACCACATATCCACTGTCTGCACTTCCAAAATTTAATTAGAACCAAATGTATTTAAAGTAGAGATAGAAAAATTACCAGTTTAGAAATGCAGTTTCTCCTGGGCTTTATTAGAGAAAGGTGCAAAGATAGTTCTTATGCCTTTAAAAATGCTATTAGCATTAAAAACATTACTAGATAAAAGTGTCATAAAAATGTAACAACAATCTAATTTCCAATCTATAGACCAAACAAGCCTAGTTACTACAGATAAAATATATCCCCTAGAGGAAAACTGTGTGGAAGAGGTAAAATAATTTCGTAATTGTGAAAAGGCCAAATATTGATTACTTGAGAGTTCATGCTTTGTTTACTGCTGCTCAGATGATAGCAACAGATTCCTTTCATTCGTAGCCAGTAAACAAAAAAGCCAATCTATCAGCTTATGTGTATTTAACTCAGAGGTGGGATTTGACCCAGTTTGCCCTTGTCTCTCTGTTGCTGAAAGGTTAAGACTGATCCTTCATAACAGAGGAAAATGCTACTATGCCTTCAAGGCAAATCATTCCAGAATGGCTATTAACCTCTGCACTTCAATCCAAATTTATAAAAGAACATTAAAAAAAAAACCAAACTGAAACAACTTTAATGCAGGCTGACATGATTTTCTTCTATGGCCACTCAAAGGCCACTTTGAAGTCATACTGACTGATCCAAAATGCTCCTCATATTTACTAAAAATCAGTCTCTACACTAAGCCACAGGAATGACAAGCCAGTGAACAGATAACATGCCCATTTTTATTAGTACAAAATGATTAATTTGAATAAGAAAAATTTGAAATATTTTGTCATTTGGGTTATTAGACTTCCATATCTTTTCATACTTTATCTCGTATGCTTTTAACAGCATGGAGTATATGTATTATCTTTAATTTAGTCTTTAAGTCTTTATCATTTTTTTGTGAGATATTCAGCATATCTTTTGTCACAGAAAGTGTAGGAACAAAAAAAAAGCAGTAATAATAGAAATAAAATACCAACAGTCTGAATATTTACTCTAAATAAGGCAAAAAAAAAATTACATTGTGTTGCTCAAAAGTTTTTTGATTGCTGAAGAAAAAGGAGACCATCTGACGAGTACGTGATGGCAGAGTAACATTAGGAACTTCTTGAAGTATAGCAACTTTACAATGTCAATCTTCTTTATGCTAATATGCAGGACACATTTCACATAAAAATTTCATCTAGTTTTGTCTTTTTTTATAGTGTATTCACTTTATGTTCAGTTCCCACCTTCTCTCAACCACTACTTCATTCTTCTTGTCCCACTTAGAATTACAGACAGCCGTGGTATGAGGGCTGGAAGGAGACAGATTGTATCAGAAAAATAAGTAAATGGAAATCTGGGGTGTTTTGAAAAAGTAAGTTCTAACTTATAAAAGCAGTGTTATAATTACGGCATGATCTGCATAAATATGACAGAATTGAGTGTCTATTTATGGTTAGCTGTATTCAGAAAAGAACATAAAGTTTACATTAGATTATTTGAGTACCAATCTCTGCAGTGTATTTCCAACTTCTATGAATGCTCTTTGCTTTGCATGTAACATTCATATGCTTATGAATTGTTTATATGAGTTCACTAATACGATTAAAATACCTTCCATGCTAATAAATCTTGTTGATGTCTTAGTTCAGCCCTGATCAGGACCAGACTACGCAGTTTCTCTCTCACTCCCCCCACCTTCCCAGAGAACAGGGAGAGAAAATATAAGGAAAAACGGCTCAAGGTTTGAGATAAGGACAGGGAGAAATCCTTAAAGTTACCGTCACGGGCAAAACAGACTCGACTTGGGGAAAACTATTCATTTATTACTAAAAACAGCAGGATAATGAGACAGAGAACAAGATAACCTCCCTCCACCCCTCCCTCTTCCCAAGCTTAACATTACCTCTACCACCTTCCCCTCCTGAGCGGCACAGGAGGGAAGAGGGAATGGGGGTTGAGGTCAGTTCATCATACGTTGTTTCACGCCGCTGCTTCATGGTTGGGGGAAGAACTCCTCACATTCCTCCCCTGCTTCGTTGTGGGGTCCCACCCATATGCCACAGTCCTTTGTGAAACTGCTCCGGCATGGGTCATCTCTTCCATGGAGTACAGTCCCTTCAGAACAGCTGTCCCAGTGGGCCCTCCATGGGCCACAGCCACCTTCAGGCATCCACCTCCGCCAGTACAGGGTCCTTCACGGGCTCCAAGTGGATCTCTGCTCCTCCATGAACCTCCATGGGCTGCAGGGGGACAACCTGCTCCACCATGGTCTTCACCACAGGCTGCAGGGGAATCTTGGCCAGGAGCTGCATTACTCCTCCCCCTCCTTCTGAACTGACCTTGGCATCTGCAGCCGTTCCTCACAACAGGCTGGTAGATGTCTCTCAGGATCTTTTTTTACGTCTTATTCACTTCTCATCTCCTCTCCACTTCTTGCAGCCGGGCCGGACCGAGTTGGGCCCAGTCGGCCGCCTGGCGAGAGGCCAGAGGGTGAGGCCTGCAAGGCCCATAGGCCTGCGCCTCCCCCTCTGCACCTCTGCCCCCGCTCAGCTTCTTCACATCTTCTCTTCTCTCTTTTTGTTTCTGTTTTCCCCTTCTTAAATATGTTATCGCAGAGGCGTTATCACGGAACATTCTGCTACCAATTGGCTCGGCCTTGGCCAGCAGCAGGTCCGCCCTAGGCCTGGCCGAGTCCACTGAACAAAGGGGAGCTACTTCTAGCAGTTTCCTACAGAAGCTACCACCTTAGGCCCCCCCTCACTAAGAAAACCATGACAGTTGATTAGGAAAGTAAGTGAAGAATAAAAATTATATATCTGTATGAAAGATGACATCTATTCTTCATTTCTATTCAAGAGATTTAAAATCTTTATCTGATTTCAAAAGCTCTGCCTTTAGAATGACTGGCTTCAGGAACTGCTAATGGTATGTAGTGTCTTTTTGCAGAACATTAACACTATTCATTGACCTCTTCATTAGCAGACATGAAATTATTTGGAATTCCAGTTCCTGCTGTGAAGTTGTCCAGATTACAATGTTCATGCCTGTGGCAGTCTTAGCAGCCAGATCAGATACGAAATGGGCCATAAAATATACTAACATATCTTAGATAGGTCTTTTGCAGAAAAAGAGAGAGGAAGAAAAAAGGTAAGGCACTTTCAGGATTATTAGTGATGAAACAATGAAGATATGAGCAAGACACACTGCATTTGCCCATGCTCTTTGTTCCAAAGCCTTTACTATACATAAATATTTTGGGTTTAATTATATGGTTAAAAAATTTTACCAGCAAATATGGCATATATTATCTTGGAAACCCATTGGAAACTTTCTGTTCAACACTGAGAAAATCATAGAATCATAGAATAGTTCGGGTTGAAGGGGACCTTTAAAGCTCATCTAGTCCAAGCCCCCCTGCAAGAAGCAGGGACATCTCCAACTAGACCAGGTTGCTCAGAGCCTCATCCAACCTGGCCCTGAATGTTTCCAGAGATGGGGCATCAACCACCTCTCTGGGCAACCTGTTACAGTGTTCCACTACCCTCAATGTAAAAAAAAAATTCCTTATATCAAGTCTGAATCTGCCTCCTTCTATATGAAAACTATTACCCCTTGTCCTATCACAACAGACCCTGCTAAAGAGTTTCTTCCCATCTTTCTTATAAGCCCCTTTTAGGTACCAGAAGGCTGCTATAAGGTCTCCCCAGAGCCTTCTCTTCTCCAGACTGAACAGCCCCAACTCTCTCAGCCTGTCCTCATTGGAGTGGTGCTCTAGCCCTCTGATTGTTTTTGTGGCCCTCCTCTGTACTCGTTCCAACAGGTCCAAGTCCTTCTTATGTTGAAGACTCCAGAGCTGGATGCAGTACTCCAAGTGGAGTCTCAGCAGAGCAGAGTAGAGGGGCAGAATCACCTCCCTCGACCTGCTGGTCACGCTTCTCTTGATGCAGCCCAGGATGCGGTTGGCTTTCTTGCCTGCAAGTGCACATTGCTGGATCATATTGAGCTTCTTGTCCATCAGCACTCTCAAGTCATTCTCCTCCATGTTTTATAAAAACGTAGGTTTAAACTGAAACGACCAGAAGTGCTAAGATTCATTAAGCAAATCTTGTGGTCAGTGTGTTTAAGAAATACATTTTATCCCTTAATCCTTTGTGCTTTTACTTTATTAAGTATTTATATTCTTGGAGGTGTTTTTATTAGTTTCTTTTGTTGGTGGTGGTTTTGTTGTTGTTGTTGACATTGCCTACTCCTACAGTTACTTATTTTTTAGCATTATAAAATCTACGTCAGATATAATTTTAGAAGAGTATTGATAAACACTCTAATAATTTATAAAAATACATCAAACATTCAAAACATGACAGAGATAAAACCACCAAACATGAAAATGAAATGTTTTTGTTTATGAGTTTAATTACTCTGTACAAGGCTAATTACTTCCAAATAAGGAAAATTTTACAGAATATTTCAGAATTAATGGAGCATCCAAAATAGTAGTTATCATTAAAAGCACTTGTCACCACTTGAATGCAGAGACACAATTGTTATAATGTCCAATTACTGAAGTTCTATAAGAAAAATATCCTGTATTTTATTCCTTTTTGAATGCCTACATGAAACTGAGCTGATACTCAAAATGATAAGAAAGAAGCTCTCTAGCTTAGAATGCTAGTAGTTAATTAAACATATTTGACAGCACCTCAAAGATAAATGGAGTTCTGTAGTAGTAAAAAATTTACTGAATCCATCAAAATGGTAGAGTTCCTGTTAATTTCTTGCATGGCTTCTAATCTTGGTTTCAGAAAGACAGATGCACTGAAATAACCCCAGTCAGTATTTGAGTGTAGTAAGGAGTTTTAGTCTTCCAAGAAAACTTTCAAGGACATCAGTTTTCACTTTCTGGGGTGTAAAAGTTGTGATAAAAGGCTGTGAATGGCTAACGCTTTTTGCTAAAATACCTTTATTCCCTGAAATGACAGCTGTACAAATGGGGTTATGGCAACCTTATATATATTTTACAGGTGGTCATCTCTCTCTAGCACTTAACTCAGAAGAAATGAGCTGTGATTCATAACTTTAACTGTAATAAAAATTTTACTATTGAAGCTAAGTTGGGAGAATGGCTTATAGTCAAGGCATTAGACTAATAAAGATGTAACATGTGGCAACACATTTGCAACATTTTTTACTGATTAGATGCTTTTGTCCACTCGTAGCTAACTTCATCTCATTATTCTTTATGAGAAACTTTGGAATCAAGTAAGAAAATATACCTCTTTTTTTTTCAGTCAGATGTCTCTTAGACATCTTTTAGAATATCTCTTAGACTGTTAGTGATTTAGAATGTCTCACCTTGTATTTGTGCAGCACTTAGTACAATATAACCATGCCATTGCCTGGTTCTCTTAGATGCCACTGTGATAATGAAAATCTGTCCCTAGACTTAGACATGAAGATGATAATACGTTCTCTGAAGCCTACGATCTTTGGATATTATTTCTTTTATTTCTTATTCTTTCTTTTTAAAAATTCTTCAGTGGTTGTTTTGTAACTTATATTTTGTATTTTTATTGCCATATCAAAAGTGTATAGTTCTAATATTAAAACTGAGAATTAATTCACAGGAGAGACAGATCTGTTGAAATGAATGAGAATATTCAATGTGGATAAAGCTGTCAGAACCTTAATTAAAAAGGAATACTACGATTAAGAGCAATGAAAATGTACCAATAACTGTCAGTTGTAGAAGGTGTTAAAAATATACTTTGGACGATAGTTGTTGTAAAAGTCATATAGTTATTGCCACAGATAATATCGCTGGAAGTGATAACCAAAAAAAAAAATTAACAAAAGAGAAATTGGATCAATGATGTAATGAATGGTGCACACTGGCTCACATGATGTAAAATTTATCTGCACGGGCATAGAGAAAAGTGAATCCCACAAAGTAACCCGCTAAACTCAGTTTCATTTACACTTGCCTAAAGTTCACATTTGATTCAAATAGTCTGCATTTAAAGTCAAGTGTTTGGGTTAAACTGCACCGTGGACCATATATAGTCTGGGTTACTTCACTTGCTCTCAGCATACAGATAAGTGGATCCTCTACAGTGACATGTGCAAAGGAACCAAGGGATGGACAGGTCTGTTCAGTTTTGGATGCCAGCCTTAGCAAGAGCCCAGAAAGCAGGTAAAACAGGTATAGCAGCGTCTTAATCATTCAACTTAGTTCTTTAAAAAAGAACTGACATAGTATCTTTTTAAGAAAGGCAAACTAAAATACATTAGAAAAAAGAAACTACAACTTCATAAAGGCTCAAATCCATTCTCCTCATTGTGAGATCAGTCCTAATGCTGCCCTGGGTAAAGAACATCCCTGTTATCAGCAAGAGATAAGCTTAAATGTTACAGTCCCTCTAGCATGAAAATTTAGAAGTGCAAGAATTACATTGGTTTGGAGACCAATCAAACCTTAAGTAGTGAGTTGCAAATATTATACCGGTGACTGAATATTCTGCTAAAGATCATAAAAAATCCCAAAGCTCGAAGATATTTGCAGTAATGAGTGGAGCAGCCTTGAGAAACAAATGTATACTGTTTTCCATCTGTTCACAGAGACAGAATAAAGGGCTACATTCAGCAAATACATGCCTTGTGATGAATACTTCAGTCAGCTAAGAATAATAATGCAGCTTCAAATGCCTCATAATCTTTCCTACAGACTTCTCTCTAACCAAGATGTATGTTCGCAAAAGATCTTGAGATTCCTAAGACCAGGCTGGCTTTATTTGGGTACATGTAGCTGAATATTACAGAGTAACAGGAAACAGATTATAAAAACAATAATTCACTGCAAAACTAATATATCTGACTTGTATTTGACCAGAATCTTTACAATGAAGATTTTGCATACAGGATCTTTAAGGAAGATTAAATTAAAAAAAAATAAAGATATCCAAACTAGTGCTTCAAAAATTCCCTTTGAACACTGAACATAAGAGGAAAGTACACTTAAAGTCATACAAGGTACAAAATTCTAAGGTATTGTGAACATAAAAAATAATACACTCATACAATGTAGTTCATTTTAAAAGCTTTTTTTTTAACTGACACACCATTTTAGATTATTACAGAGCAACATTTTGTCTCTTTTATCCCTTAGGCAAAATAAAAAAATAGTGTAATAATAATTAACATTCTTCTAAAGTAGTTTTGGAAAGTGAATAGAGTTCTGTTTCTTCATTACCTTATGTAACTTCCCAGTTGCTGTCAGTATGTGTAAAGCTATTATTACTTCATTACATTACTGGCTTGACATAGGCATTAAAACTACTGTGAACAGACACAAAACAGAAAGGAAGGCACATGTAAGTAGCAAGATTCATTTTAAATCATATTTCATGAAGAAAACCATTATATCTTTATGATAACACTAAGCTGCTTTGTGACATTTCAAAACAATGGCTCTTGCATTGTTTTGAATTACTTTAAGTAAGTGTTGAAAATCTCTTTGCACTAAGAATCATAAAGTATTCAATTACAGTTGTATGAAAAAAAAAGAGTGCAGATATTTATATAAACAGATTGCTTGAATGTTGCTTCAAAAATTTTGGTAGCCTTGACCCTAGCACCTCATGTCTATGATTATATTAATACTTAGGATTTATTTTTCAAAAAATATTAGCAGGATTGAGGAATCTAAGGCTTCTTTTTCAAAGAGATTTCTTCTTGGGCATTTTTTTTTTCAGTGGGAAATTATAATTTAGAGTGAAATTTGTCTAACCTAATTTTCCCTGATAAAATTAGACATTTGATGTGATTTAGACCTCTGGGATTACAGGACTGGTTAGTGCTCTAAAATGAGCAGACTACTCTTCAGAGTCTTTCCCTAACAAATGGTTACAGAAAAGCAGCTGTAGAGAGAGATTTATTCTCCCTGTCTCAGACCCTGATGCAGATAGAGTGAATCATCACTGCAGGTGTCTGTTTCTCTTCAGACTGGGGAGGAACTGGAGACCTGTCTGTGGCCTGACATTTAACTGTTAGATGACTAGAGGTACATGAAATAAGTACCACCCTCATGGTGGGTCCCATTGATGATATCTCTGCTAAACGGTTTTTCTCCAGATCAATGTACTTTAGGCTTTTAAATTTTTGTTTGCTTCTTTTTTTTTTTCTGTACACGAAATGAAAATTCAAATGCAGCTCTACTGGGGACAAAGGACACCAACAGTGATCTGGAAAGCTATTTTTTCCATCTACATACTTTACCCTGATAAAACTCTACATGAGACTGGATTATTTAAACCGATAGGGTGAAAGAAGGGAGATTTTAGGAAATCCTCTTCTCTGTTTCCCACCCCCCCCCCCCAATTGTTGATTTGTTGAGACGAACTTTCACAGGAATGGAATAGAGAACACCTTTCTATATAGGTACTGCAGGAGAAACTCTTGGTCATTTTGTTTTAAGTAATAGATATTTAAACTGGCAATCTTATTTGCTAGCAGAGAATTACATAAGTGGGTATGAAAGACTTTATGCTCATTACAGAAATTATATTTGACAACATCATGAAACATGACTTCTTCCAGTAGAGGCTTCATATGATTCCTTCACACAGTTTTCCTTCCTTCTCTAATTTATTCTAAACTTTATATTACCTTTTTTTTTTTAGAATGTAAATATTCATTTAGATATATCAGAGTGTAAATATAAGTACATATTATTTCTTACCTTGAATATGTTATTGTTTGCTTGACTTACTATGTTTATCTTGCTTATTATAAAATCAAATTCTAAGTAAAACACTTTCAAGAGGTTAATAATGCATATCTTTTAATTGAAAGAGACAATCATTTATGTCCACAGTGGGTTCCTAAAGTTTAAACACTAGTATGTCAAGTTAATTGAATGTCAGCAGTGTATTTTCACATATTCTGAATTTTTGTTACCTTTGTTTCATTTGTTAACTTTCCTTTTATTTTAAAATATTTGAGAATAGAATGCAAACAATCACAAACATGGAAGCTATAATGTACTTTGAAATGGGAGTATGCAGAAAAGAATCCACCAGTAAATCTAACAAGATATTAATCATGCTCTAAGTTACTGTGCAAATTTAATTTTGCTTATATTTTGTAGTTTTAGTTTAAAAGAAAATAAAATGAAAAATGAACTACTTACAGAGTTTTTAAAAAATACATGCAAGTAAAAATATATTGCAGCTCAAATTAACTGTACAGTTAAATTGTTAAAATATGAATGATTCATTGGAGGTAAGAGCATTCTGAAATTATTATTGGACTTTACACCTATCAATAACCTGGGTACCCAATAAGGACCTTGAACTGCAAAAAATCACTGTAGAAACATTACATCCTATGTGGCAAAAAGAAAAACTGAATTTAAAAATAATGGCTGTTTTTATTTGTATCTAAGCACAATTTTGAGCCCATAGAGATGAAATAGCATTCAATGGAGGTAGTACCAGCTGTTTTGGAGGTCACAGTTGCGTAAGAAATATATATGGCTCTATACTATATTTGTTCCCACTACTGTGATCTGCATTATGTGGTCATAATGTATTTATTTATGTTCAGAAGAGTTTTATTTTTAAAATTGTCTTGTCTTTTTTGAAGATCTTTATTTATTCTGTACCACTAGATCTTTTCACAAGTTTTCTGAGAAAAAGAGATATCAGCATAGCCCTCAGGCCATTTAATTTACTAAATACTCAAATTTTGCTTAAAGCAAATAAGCAGACCCTCCTCCCTCAGAAGAAAAAAAAACAACAAAACCAAACCAAAACGAAAAAAACCCAAACCAAACCTAACCTAACAAGTAAAAAAGCTCCGTATATTTAAAGAAGGTTTTAGACAATATTTAGAAAATGTTCTAACATACTTTTACACAGTAGATATTGAGGCCTAGATTCACCATGCTAGCTCAGTGTCTTTAGTTTAGACACCATAGTGCAGACCTCACTTGGCTAGTGCTTCTTTCACAGCCAGAGGCAGAGAAGAATAACTCCTGAGGAAGATCTTAAGTGAGTTGAGAAACTCTGGAGATAAGAGAGAGGCACTCACTCATATATCTTCTCAGCTTGTTCTTTGCTAGCTTCTCAAATATATAACTACAGTACTAGAATTTGCATTTCTCTCTTTTTCAGAGATTTGAGAGGACTTCTGCTGAGATAAACGTCCTATCTGAAGCAAGAATTAAGTAGGATTAATGTGTCTCATATGTTCCAGTTCTTCCAATAAGCACTCTATCCCACTGTTTATGTCACCAACAAAGATGTTAAACAGATATGGAATGGTCATCTTCAGCTAGACTCAGAATGATCAAAGTCCTTAAAAGGGATAATATGCCATGAAACTAAACTCTAAAAAGGAAATGCATGACAATGTGTCAAAAATTTTGCTATAATTTTACTATAACTTTGAACTAAGTGTCAATAATTTTGCTATAATTTTACTATAATTTTGAACTAAGTAGTATCAAGATGGCTCCCTCATAGCGTTTTTTTTTTTTTGCTTGTTAAACCAGCAAATGATGGTTCCCATTTTGTGTCAGATCCTCCAGTATGATGAAGACATTTTGTACAGCTACCAGATCACAGTCTCCAAAGGCAAATCTCACCATTTCTTGTCCTTGTGGAGCTATTATCAGCAAAAATACTTGGAGGGCCATAATTACTCCAATCCCCACTTGACATTTTAGACCCTTTTGTCACTATCTTAAGCCATCCTAACTTCCATCATCACACAGCATCATCAAAACACTGTTAGACAGCTATCAAGTAGCATCATGACGATTAGAGATGCCTTATATCTAGCTACAAATGACTATCACAGCTCTTCCATCTTGCACTATTGACCATAGAGAGGAAAGGAGGTCTACTGAATCTGGGTGATAAAAACTCATTTTAAGACCTCAGGTTTCCCTTTCTTTTTGCTTTCTTCCTGTTCATAATCCAAGGTATAATTTTACTGCTTATTAACACATAAACATTCCATTATATCAATTCATTTGTTTTACAAGTTCAGTGGAATACTTCAATTCAGTGTTCAACAAAACCAGTTTAACAGATACAATTTTAATTCCATTTAGAAAAACAGTATTTGTGTATTTTGAAAACAGCATTTACCACTGTATATGATATATGAGCTACAATAAATACGAGCAGATATCTATAGGTGTAAATTCCGATCTTTATGTATGTACTTTATCCATAGCAAGCTTGAGACAGATGTCAAAAGTGTTAAGAATTATGTGTTCATTTTTTCCATCTGTATATCTATGTATAGGTGAACAATTTCACTAGAAGTCACTTGTGTGGATGTATAAATCCCAAACACTCAAAATCATTTTAAGTGTCAAGTTTCAGCAGCAAAAACTAAAGAGAATGGAATTATTATTACATTCTAACTCCTGAAAATGTCAGTTAAGAAAAGCTGGTTTTGTTAGAGTTACTTGATATATGAACAACTGAGAAAGCTTAACTTTTCATTTCACCTCATAATGGAAACAGAAGTGTTGATTACAAACATTGTTAGACTCTTTTAGTGTAGAAAAAAAATTTATAATTACAAATCAGTGTTTAAATTGAAACTACATAAACTTCTGCACCTTTTGCATAGTTGGTTCTGGTAAATGAAATACTTTGACAATTCCTGCTATATCTTTTCACTAAAAATTAGGAAAAAGAATGTCCAACAAGACAAATGAAAAATTCTGACATCTGTTAAAACAAAACAAAACAAAACAAAAACCAAAATAAAATAATCCTTAATTTTCTTGAAAGCATTTCAACCAACTTCACTATTTTTTTTTTTTTTTACCTTGTACAGGATGGATCATACACTCAAAGTTATCCAGCTCACAGGTAAATCAATAAAATACAGACTTCAATGAGAGCTGGATCAGGCACAATGTGAAGAGCTATTGGTGAAATTCTAGGACTCTGACAATCCAGCAGAACAAACCCAATGCACAAATTATGACTCTTAACACAATGCAAAGGAGGTAAGATCAACCATATTCTCTGTGTTTTCTCCCCTATAACCTACCAGTGATTCTTCATGCACTGTTAGGTTCACAGCATGTCAAAGTAGATAAAATTGAGGTCTCAACTTTTACTTCCATTTCTTTCTTCCTTTTCCTGTCCATAAGTGCAGTGAAAGTGAAGTTTGTGGGAGCTTTGGGATAACGTACTTGAAACAACTTAATTTTTTCTACCCTTCTCTAACATAATTAACATGTATTGGATACAGTATGTAATCATCATGAAGAAATACTGGAGAGAAGAACCAGAAAACTTGTTTTTTACATGTGTTAGTTCAGCCTAGTCTTCCTGCTTTGTCACTGTCTTTGATTCCCCCTCTAGCTCTTTAAAAACTTCTAGCTGTCTCTTAAATTCATTTATAGTATGTGGTTCAGTGAACTTACCTGACAACTTATTCCTCATGTTTATTACTTTTAGAATGAAACAGTTGTGCTTGAATACTGCTGCTGTTTCCACTTAAAAGAATATTGTCTACTTATCAGGTTTTGTTTTGGTTTAAATTGACTTATTTTTTAAAATAGACTTTTTTACTGACATATCCCTCTTTAGACCTTATACTTAGATCTCGATATCTATAATTGTATCTCTGCTCCACTAGTGAGGTATAGTACAGTCTTATGGATAGGTTAGAAAAATTCGACTACCTCTCTTGACTCAGTGCAGTGGGTGCTGCTATAGTAACAAGATCTTGCAAGCTCACCTATAAGTGTGCCTCATCTTTCCAAAGAGCAAGACAGAGAGACGACTGCACATTTGCCACAGTGCTGTGTGACTACAGAACAGCAGAATATCAATGTTGTCCAGCTGCCTAATAATCTAAAATAAACTGACCAGCATACTAAACCCATATATCCTTCAGCACTGGAAATGTTCATGAGTATTTGCAGCACTCATTGAATTTCTTCCTTGTCACCTTTTTCTAAAATCATAACAGTTTTGGGTTTTTTTTTTTTTCTGAAATAATCCATAAGCAGGGCTTAAATTGGGCAAAAATCTTGGCAAAGCAGAGTAATGAAGGAGTGCTTAGAGATTTTTCAGCTTGAAGCTAAATTGTTTTTCCATAAAGTATCTTTAACTTCAAGGAAACAGGAAGTTACTTGTTAATTTATTTATTAATGCTGAAAACATCAACAAAAAAAAACTTCTTGGTTGAATGCCAGATGGGAACACAGTAGTTCTGGTAAAAAGAAATTCTTAATTAGTTGGGCATATTTTGAAATTATGAAATCCCATGTGTGTGTTTACAATACTGACAGGAAACTGGGGAAGCACATAGCATAGAGTAAAACTAATATTTTATGTTAAAAAAAATTTTTAATATATTGAAAATAAGTGGAAGATCTCCAGCATAATTTCTTCATCCAAATGTATCATAGGGAAGAGCCAATTGCTTGAGACGTGACAAGGAGACATAAGAGAAAGGTATAAAAGTGAGTCATTATTGGACAATAATTTAGTCAAAAACTATTCCCTCTAGTTTCACAAGGCTGACTGATGTATCCAATTACAGCAATAATTTAGGTTTGTTTCAGAGATCTACATCATAAATGGACATTTGCTCTTAGTAGAGAACTTCATACTGATGCTTTTTATTGCTGACTGATGCTATTTTTATTTTATTCTTAAGCAAGAATGTGATGATCAGCCTCACACTTCCATAGTTTGTCACTGCTCCATGTTTTAAATTACTACGTGTAAGGTAATGACAGGCACAGCTCAATCTTGCTAAAGTAAACTAATTTCTCATTTAAGGAATGATTTACATCTGTGTCCTGGTTCTGGCTAGGATAATGTTAATTTTTGCTGGAGCTGGGAGAGGAGCTGGAGTGAGTGACACCTGTGGCTGGGGGATGCAGCTGGGATAGCCTTTCCAAATTAGCCAAAGGGCTATTCAATACCATGTGACATCATGCTCAGTATATAAAGTGGGAACAGTGGGGAAGGTAGGTTTTGCTACTCGAAAGTGAGCTGGGTGCCAGGATCCACTGTGAGCTATTGTAAAATAATTCACATGCTTAGTATATTCTGCCATAGTTTTTGTTTTCCCTCTCTGTTTTCTCTTGCTTTGCTGTTCTGTTAAACTGTTTTTATGCCAACTCATGACTTTTGCCTTTTGTTTTCTTCTAATTCTCCTCCCCATCCAACTTGAGAGGGAACAAGAGACCATGTGGTGTTTTAGCTGCTGAGTAGCGTTAAATCATTACAGTCTGGCTCTCTAGCTTTGTTCATGAGATTAGCTTGCTGGCACATCTTCCAAATTCTTTCTTTTTACAAGTAATATTTTAAAAGTGCAACTCAGCTCATCACATCAAAGAGGAACTGAACTAGTGGACAGAGATGCTGCTGCTGATACAAGAACACTACACTACTCGAAAGAGTAGAAGGAGGTATTAAATTCTTCCTACTATGTCTCTTCATTCTTACCTTTTCAAGCTGGAGCTGAAATGCATGGTGAGAAAAAGGCAATTTATTCTTATTCAAGCCTTGTTCTTCCACACCTGTGACACTTCTAGGTGAAATTTGTTTTCGCACTTTCAAAAAGTCAAGACAAATACCAGTAATTCACTGAAGTAACTCTACATGAGAATAGCTTTCAAATTACCACCATTTAATGGTCTGGAGGCCAGCAGGACTATATGAACCTTCCAGAACTGACATCAAAATAAGGCAAAACAAAATTAACTTCACAAGATAATAAAAAGATATCATGTCTTGACAATGTCTTATTTTGTTAAGTAGCAAAACTGATAAAACATTCAATCAGAATTTACAGAACAGCGCTATGAAATTTCACTATTTTTTTTTCTCACATATATGAGCTTTACTTACTAGTCAAAAAGGCAGGTTTTTTGAGCTAGATAGATTTCTGGTTTAAGACACTTTACATGTGTGCATAGCGGCAGTAATGAAGCAGCAATGGTGTTAATCTATTAAGAATAAGAGTAAAGGGAAAAGAACATATCTATTGGATAACTGTTTAAAGTTTGTCTGTGTCATTCCTTATAAACTGCATAGTTAATAGAGAGAGGGTTCTTCTAAAAGTACACTGTATTTACATGTTCTGCATTTCTACAAAGAAGTTATTCCTCTTCATCAACCTAATCTCTGCTTTCAGTCTGAACTAGCTGGGATGACCACAGTGTATGTAGCTCCAGCTCCAATACAGCTTCTTCAGAAAATTCTTTCTGATTGCTATAAAGAACTAATAGCTTTCTGCAGGAACCAGCTTTGAGATTTATTTTGCAATATTTAAATTCAAGAAGTAAAAATTTTAACATAAAATAGAATTTATCACTTTGTAAGTTTATTATTGATTTAGAGAGTAAACATTTTTCAATGCAACAGTCATGCATTTCAATTCTAGATATACTACTGTAAATTTCTAAAGCTTCTGTTTTCTCAGTATATTTATATGATTCTAACCTTTCTAAAAGATAAGAAAACATGCTTTTTTTTGGCTTAGACAACTGTGAGAAGAACAGTCTTTCACCATTGGTGAATGCATGTTTTCAAACTGTACCTTCTGGGGAAAGCATGAAGAAGTAAATTTCTTAATTATTAAATGACATTTATCCATTCACCCCAGCTAGTGAGCTTCTGGGGTAGGTCCTAAATTTGGCTGTCATTAGCCTGCACAAGGAGTCATGTTCCCATCTACTCATGAGAGTTAAGCACGTTAGAAACTTAAAATGGATGTCCTCAGGCACCATCTCTACAGGATTGGTTTCATTATCATTTAGATATTGTTGCCGTGGAAGACTTTTATATTGCTCTAAGGACTCTTACATATATTCTTATGCTGTGTGTCATTCTGTCTTTGAACATATGGAGGGAAAACAGCACTCCCTTTGCTAAATATGAAGTCTATCCAAATTTGAATATCTAGTACGAACCTGAAATGTACAGTTGTCACACAATAATAGAATCTTTCATTTTGGGAAAAAATATTTTGGTAAGAAAGCAAGTATTACTGCTGGATCTCAGGATGGAATATTTTTCATATGACCATTCCATATATGGTATTACCTGATAAAGCATGTGATCCTAGATCTGTTTGTTTTACATTTTTGTGTTAGACATGTATACAGCATTTTTATGTATTCTTAAGACCCTTTTGATTTCCTGTCTTCAAGCTAGCTGTGTCATACATCTGTGGGTTTTTTGGTTTGACGTTGTTGGAGGGGTTTTTTGTTTCTTTATTTGTTGGGGGTCTTTTTTAGTAGGTCAAGTACCTCATGAATTGGCAATGTCATACAAGTGAGGAGGTTCAGTTAGGCTGTAACAAAAATTAACCCTGACTATTTTTTCCTTCTCTGATACTGTTTTCTGAGGCAAAAGAGAAACATTAATGGTTGATTTAAGTCTGTTATGATGGCTTTTTACTGTTTGTACAGTTTTATGAGGGAATTGCAGTCTAAAAAGGATTAAGTGAAGAATTGCTTAAACTTTTTTTTAAATTAACTGTCAATATAAAAGACAATTTTTCCCCAGAATCAACAGCACTATATCAGTGAAAATAATCTGTCCTCACAGAGTTTTCCTTAATGTTTGAAGGGCCTATAAAAGAGAAATACAGCATCACTCTATTTCAGCTTATGAATCTACCAAGAGAACTTAGCTGTGATGAGCAACATACTTTTGATCATAAATACTATGTGATTCTTCTTTTGAATCATCTTTATTCTCAATTGTTGTACCAGCACCAGCGCTGGTATCAGTGATTTGCTGTGCTGTTAGGACCCAATTCAGCAAAGTGCTTGAGAAGTCCTCATTTTTAAATAGGCGAGCAGATCAATCAAGTTACTTATATCTTTAAATACAGTGAAGTGCTTTCATGAATTCCGATTCAAAAGAGTTAGGATCAAAGGTCTCTTCACATTCTTCACAATCACCACCTGCATAGATGGAGTGTTTGTAGCTGATTGGCAAACTTTTTTTTTTCTTTCCCCCACACAGGACTGCAGATATAAAGAAATACAGTTTGAAAAACAGGATTTTTTTTTATTACCTCGTATAGTCTTAGAAGATGTCTATTTTGGCATCCAAAACATGCAAGATTATCTCATGCAATTCAGAAGGAAATTCAGAAGGCTTCCTTGAATATTCCAATAAATAAGACTTGATTATCTTCTTTATAATATTGTCTTATAATAGTAATGTATACAGAGAAGGCAGAACCAAGAAGCTGAGGCAACAGAAAAAAAAAATCTTGCATGTTGGGTTTTTTTTTTGTTATCTTTGAGGTTGATTCCTTATCAACATTTCTGTAGTAATATGTTTTCCATATAAATAAATGAACATTCAAAAAGGGCAAAGAAGCTTTTACAAGATTAGTTTTGACCCTGACAGTTTCTAACAATGCAGCCATGTCTCATTGAGGAAATTGCATCTACCATGGGCATTAAGCATCCAATCATTCTGAGAGTTCTCTTTCGAGATAAATAAGGAAACATACTAGTGGGACATTACTATGATCCTTACAACCACAACCAAACTGTTAATAATTGATGAATAATGGAAGAAAATAAATCTCTAGTCACAATGCAGGTATTATTAAAAAGATAAAACCAAAATTAATTTTACCAGTGCTATGGCTTCTAACATTTCTAAAATTTCAGATCTGAACTTCCCCTAGCAAAATAGATCACTATAGTTCTACCCATCATTTAAAGAAAGTAAGACAGATACTTTGTACATTGATTGCATTTGCCAATTCACTGATCAGCCTACATGTTGCCACAATGTGAGGAAGAATTCATTGCAGTTAACTTGTGAGCTTCTGAAATCACTCATCTCTTTGCTGCTTCACTACAATGAATCTCAGGAGCAAGGGAACAAATATTAAACGTGATTTTTAACCCTACTGTTTTCAATATGTTTTTCTAAATAAAAAAAAGTAAAAAAATAAACTTGTTATAGTATTATTAGATGGAAGGTTTTGGAAGCCAATTATCTGAAGCCTATAGTCATCCCAAAATGATAGAATACTGCTATATGATTTATCAGATAATAATCAGCTGTAAGCATTTCTAGTTACGTACTTGTATCAAGTTACCTTATTAATGTGTAAATCAACAGCAAATACACAGTTCAGTGGGTGAAACACTACACTGAAAGGTAAACTGCCAGTAAAAGGGAAAATATTGAATCAATCTTAACCAGCTAGACAATTTCAGGGGACAAGTCCTTATCTGATGGTTGTGACTTATGCCACAGAGGTAGCAAAGAAGCTATTCCAAAGAACTGAGGTAATGCTTAATTTAGTTATAAGAGTACAAATCTTCTAACTTGAATTAATTTGAGAGAAATAAATTCTTTTTTTTTTTTTCTTATTTTTCAGGAAGGTGGAGAGGGAAGATTTAACCTGCACAGATTTCTTAGAGAAATCTAAAGAAAGAAGTAATCATAATATTTTCATCAGGAAGGTTGTCTTCAGTTAATTAAACTTGAAATTCAGTATATTGAGGAACATCATTGAACTAGACAGTTGTAAGTACCTTCCAATTTTAACTGTTCTATTTTAGAAAGAAAAAGTTCCAGAAAAGACCATGTCAAGAAACCGTCTGCAGTAAGTTAACAGTTTTTTTTTAAAAAAAAAGACTTTCAGGCTGATTTTTGTTGTAAATAAATTAAAAATTCTTTCATTTATTTCCGTGTATGAATAACAGCTTGTATTTGCATTTTTCCTTATTTGCCAGAGTTAAGGGTGATTTCAACTTGACAATAAAACATTTCCTATCTCTAGGTATACCAAATTTGTAGAATGAAGAGCCGAGCCTCTTCAGTATGGGAATGTATCCAAACAGCATAATTGGGTGTTCCAACAGATGTTGCGCAAGCTATCCTGACAGGCAGTATAAAGGAGAATAGCGAGTATTTTGCAGTAGCTGTGGATAAAAAAAAAATATTGCTTTGTAGCATGCAGTAAGACAGAGAGGAGCACATCTGGATCTGAAAGGTTCTTAGAAGATTTCTTATAGGGCTAAGCCTATAATTGATAAAAAGGAAAATCAAGCTACACACATGGAAAACCCAGCCTGTTACTACTTATTATAATTTATGGCTTTCCAATTGACTTAAGAAAGAAGTTTCATCATTCAGTCAGACATATAACACGTAAGAACTTTGCTACAAGATTAATGTCTGTGTTACTAAATTTTTTTCCTCTAGGCTGAATAAAGTTTAAATGCCTGCAGAAACTAATTTTTCAACAATTTATGCTTACACACAACCTATAATACTAAAGTAAATTAATACGTTAATATCTGGATAACTAGTGTATTCAATCCACTGTAGTTCCCAAATTCAACTGTCCATACAACTGTTAATTATTCAGACATGATGATACTGATCAAAAGAATCCTTAAAGTTTGCTCTGAATTGAGCACTGATTTCATTCAGATACTATGTTTAACCTGCTTACATTTTCTTTTTTTTATGCTGACCATAAAAAGTCTCAACATTATATTTCTTTAGCTTTTACTGCAGCAGATAGTAAGAGAATTTTTATTTTTTAGCTTTACTCAGATATTTTTGGGAAAGTATTGAATCTAACAAAGTTAATTTTAATCAGAATTTAGTTTAGAATTTTTAAAAATAAATTATTATTGTGCTGAAGTTTCTTTATAAAATCAATTAATTTAATCAGTCTTATTGATTGTGTATTATTTATTTATTTTTGCATTAAGTTTCAGTGTAGATTTTTCATGCTTGTTTTATAAGGTGTTCTCTGGTGCTCAGTCATTTCAGTGTATTAGCTTGGTACCTTGAGAGTCAACCAACATGATTAAATGTATTCTTCTTTCACTATATTGTTTGGTGACCTTGAATAAGTGCGGAAGTGCAGGAAGTCTCTAACAGAGGGCAACTCCCTTGAGAAGTAAAGGGTCATGTGATGTATGTTTGAAAAGGGTGTAACAACTGATAGGCCTTTGTCTTCTGTACCAAATTTCTCCTCTCTTCCTTCTCTGTCCCCCATCAACTGCTCCAAAGTGAATCTCTTCTCCTCAGTAGCCACATAGGAAAGAAGAGAATATGACTGGAATTTCTCCATTAACACAGCTGGTGGAGTAATTCTAAGCAGCCTCTCTCATCCAGATTAGACAACACCTTCCCATGCTTATGATCCAAGACAGTTCTCTGCAGATGTAGCCAAGTTATTTCTGGTGCTAGCAAAAACATTACCATGGCAGTACTATACTTGATTTTATGAGCTCAAGTTAATTCAGAGATGCCTTTATATAAACATACCTTTAATTCTAGATCCAAAATTGCATCCATGTGTTACAGGGCTTATCTGTTTCCTGACACCTGAGTCCTGTGCTTGAGTAAGAAGAGTTATTGAGCTCAGAGAGCACTGACAAGAACCAGGTTCTTAATGAACCACTTTTACTTAGACAGTGGGGAAGCTCAGGGAAGATTTGTTAAGACTTCCTGAAGCCAACTCCCTTATTCAAGGTTTTTGTGCAGAGATAAGTTCCTCAAAAGCATCATCTTTTGTATTATGGTCCATTTTGAATCAGCTTTCTGTACTTCTACCTCCAACTTAACTCCCTTTGAGATTCGGAAAACCAGCAATCCTTTGATCGAAATCACTTAGGCCATGTTGGATTTTTCAGGCCAGATGAGGTAATACTGAAATATCACAAACCTATGTTCTTGTAATTTCTATTAAAATATCACCAGGGTTAAAAAAAAAATAAAATAAAAACACAAAAAAACCACAAAAAACCTTTGAGGTTAGAAATAGCCTATCTTCCACCTGCTCTTCATGAGTCTCTGCTTTCACATTTCACAATTTCACTAGGAAAGGAAGAAAATATAGTCATGAAAATCACTTCTTTATTTGATCTGTGTGCGGAGGAAAAGTTCTTATACCACTTCACATTGAGGACGGCTGAGATTTTAATCCTTTAACTTCTGGGATAAATTCTGGTATACTTTATCAAGTGACAAGCCAATACTTGAGATATAGTTGCATCCCCTTTCACCCTTTTAAATTCAAAGGAAATTAAATTCATAATAATGCTTTAAATTTTCAATCACATGTGGCCACTAGCTGCTACTCTGTGATGGAGGTGTGATGTGACATCACAAAGCACACATTTGCTCCTTTTTATTGAGGCATAGCATGAATGAGATTTTAGGACTGATTTATTACAGATGTAGTTTGGGGGGGAAAAAAAAAAACAACAAACACAACTAATGATTTTGAAGCTCAGTGCAATTCTGACTGGCTCTCTGGACATAATATAGATCTCTATATTAGAAAGTATTTCAGTAGAATACTAGTAAAATACAGAATGTAGCAACTGAAAGTAACAGTTCAGGCCATGAGTACTAGATTATTTGTACATTTCAGCACAAAAAAAAATGCTAAATATTTTAAAGTAAAAGAGTAGAAAATACACTGATCCATCCATTAACCTTTTCAGGTTTTCTCCCTTTTGAGGGCTATATCGTTCTATGTTATTTTCCATTAAAATAAAAAAAAAAAACCACCTTGAAAAAATTTCCAGTGCATGAATTGAATTACAAAACCATTAGTAGAAATATTTGCAATTGATTTTCAAATATAATACTATTCCTACATCAGATATATTTGTTACTACATTAAACTTTTTCTTAGTTTCACAGTAAGGAGACTCTTTTTACTAAACGCAGAAGAAACAAAAGGTTGTTAGATCTGTTTTTACATTAATAAAGTATCAATGAATCCTCTTTTTGAAATCTTCAGGTCAATATATTTTCAAGTCATTTCTGACTTTGAAATGCTTTAACTTCTTTTTATAGTCAACAATGCCTACCAGAGCTGAGTTAAAAATAGAGAGCAGGGGAGGACAGGAACAGATGCAGTCTGTTTCCTTGATTCAGGTTAATATATTTTTTTAGGGAAAATAAAGGCAAAAGGGTGTACAGGGTGCAGGTGCCCAGGTCTTAGTTGCAGGGAGCTACAAAAGCAGCCTCTGTGAGGAGAGGCCGGGGATGCCCTCTGCTGGACACAACTGGTTCCAGCCAAGCCCCACAGCCAAGATGGTGGCATCTCAGGGAAAACATATGTAAGAAAGAGCAAAATACTATACTGGAGTTCTGAGAGAGAAGAGTAAGAAAATGTGAAAGAAGTATGCAGACACCAAGGTCAGTAAAGAAAGAGGGAGAGGAGGTGCTCCATGTGCCAGAGCAGAGATTTCCTTGCACCTGGTGGTGAAGACCATGGTGGGGCAGATTGTGCCCCTGCAGTCCATGGAGGTTTGCAGTGGAGCAGGTATCTACGCTGCAGTCCGTGAAGAAGTCCATGCTAGAGCAGGTGGATGTGCCCTGAAGGAATCTGCAGCCCACGAAGATGAGCCCACGCTGGAGCAGGAGAAATGTATGAGAGAGAAAGAGCAGAAGAGAGGAACTGTTATGGACTGACTACAACCCCTCATTCTCCATTTCCCTGCACCACTCAGGACAGGGGGAGGTAGAGGAATCATACAATGGTTTGTGTTGGATGGGACCTTTAAAAGTCATCTAGTCCAACCCCCCTGCAAGGAGCAGGGACATCTTCACCCAGATCAGGTTGCTCAGAGGCCCATCCAGCCTGACCTTGATTATCTCCAGGGACGGGGCATCCACCTCCTCTCTGGGCAATCCAGTGTTTTACCATCTTAATTGTAGTTTTTTTTTTCCCTTATGTCCAGTCAGAATCTGCCTTCCTCTATTTTAAAACCATTACCCCTTGTCTTATCACTACAGGCCCTGTTAAAAATTCTATCCCCATCTTTCTTATAAGCCCCCTTTAGGTACTGGCAGGCAGCTATAAGGTCTCCCCAGAGCCTTCTCTTCTCCAGGCTGAACAACCCCAACTCTTTCAGCCTGTCCTCATAGGAGAGGTGCTCTAGCCCTCTGATAATTTTTGTGGCCCTCCTCTGGACCCACTCCAGCAGGTCCATGTTATTCCTGTGCTGAAGGCTCCACAGCTGGCCATAGTACCTGGGTACTGGAGTGCTCATGTTCAACACAGTACAGGAATTGGGAATGAAGGAGTGAAGTTGAACTTGTGGAGAAAGGGAGGCGATGTTTTCATTTCTGCTTCTCACCATCCTACTGTATTTTTAAATGGCAACAGATTAAAATAGTCTTCCCATAGTCAAGTCTGCTTTGTCTGTGATGGCAATTGGTAAGTGATCTCCCTGTTGAGGAGGGGGAGTGAAATGGCAGCTATGTGGGTTTCAGGCAGCCATCCAACATCAACTCACCTTGGGAAACAGCTTAACCAAAAGATCAGCATATCTGAGTCTACAAAAATGTCTTCATTTTTATTTCAGAAGTCCTTCCTGCTTACATATATAGGTTTCTGCTGAAAATAGCCAACACCTTTTTGTAAGGAATTTATTTTTTAGGAAAAAAAAAGTTTTGAAAAGCCTGTATTTGTCTCATTTAGGTAAAATATAATCTTTGTTTCCAAGATATTATCCTGGCCACTAGGTATTCCTGCACTGGGTATCCCTTTCACTCTCCTCTTTTACTTCACATTGAATATAAATTTCAGCAAGAGCTTCAGCAATGGCTCCTTTCACAATGTGCATGCTGACAAGATGTCCTGCTTCTCTTCTTTAGTCTCATGTTTTGAAGCAAGTCTATCTTGGACCGTATTACAAAATTTTAATTGGACCAATGGACAATATCACATGAACTGACTGTAGTTTAGCAAGACTATAGTGTTTGCTGGGGATGTTAAAGATGAGGGTTCAACCTCCCCCTTTATATGTTATAACCTCAAATGGAGGGAAGACTGAAAGAAATTCCAATTACAATATCAAGACAGAAATAATGATATCTTAGCATGTTTTGATTGCCATGCTGCCTGTCTGAATCAAGCAGTGAGGAGATTTGAATGTGATGCTTTCATGTGTTTAAGCAAATACTTACAGAACCATAGTGTTGCCAGATAAACAGGTAGCCATGATAACAGGAACTCCATATTCGTCCTGAGTTGTAGTTGCATGCATGAAGGCCAAAATTTTAGTGAGTCAGCCTGAAAAGAATTGGAAGAAAATTACAATACCAGAAAACACTGATGGGAATAACAGACAAGGAATAACAAACTTAATTTCAGAAGGCAGTTAGCTACCAAAAACTGCAGACAAGACCCCAGTAGTATTTTCATTATGACACTAGTCTTTCATTAGCCTTCCTGCTCTTGAAGTAAAGGCTAGGAGATCCTGAAAATCCTACCAGGCACTTATCTGCCAACCAAACCAATCTTTGCATCTGTTGGTGCCCAATAGAAAACAATTTTGCAGGAAAGGACCCAGGTTCTTGGTAGGCATCATGTTGAACATGGGCCAGCAGTGCACTCATGCAGAGGTGAAGATAAACCACATATGGGGCTGCATTAATAAAAGCGTAGCTGGCAGATTGAGGGATGAGATTATTCAAATCTATACAGTGGATGTGAGACCACATCTAAAGTTCTGTGTCCATTTTAAGGTTTTGCAGTACAATAAACCTATGGGAAGACTGAAAAAAAACTTCAAGGAGGGCTGCCAAGATGACTGAGGGGCTGGAGCGCCAGAGGAATGAGGCAAGGCTGAGAGAATGCAGTGTGTTCAGCCTGAAGCTGATGATACTCAGAGGGGAAGTAATTTCCATGTTCAGTTAACTAATGGCTGGGTATGGAGAAAACAGTCTTGGGGTTTTTTTTTTGTGTGTGAAAATGAAAAACATGAGGAAGTGAGGCAATGGAGAGAAGTTTAAGTGAGGGAAATTCTAATTAGATTTTAAGAAAAGACACTTTCGGTAGGGATACAGGCAAGCATAGGAGCAGTTTTAATAGAAAAGCAGGTAATTTTCTATCTCTAGAGATGTATGAAGCTCAACTGGCCTTGAGCGAAATGGTGCAACTTCAAATTTGGCCTTGCTTTGAACAAGAGATTGCACTAATTGACTTCCAGATGCTCTTCTAACTTAAATCCTTATATGATTCTATGATATCTAGACAGGGCTATCGAGGTTTATTGTGAGAAATGGTCTTTGATGAAGCATTTATGCACTGGTATTTGTTATGTGGGCTCTTCTAGATTCTTTGAAAGGCAGTTAGAGGTCTTTGTACATGTATATGAAGATGTGCATGCACTTAAGTGATGTATATGGACAGCATATGCATTTAAGCAACACGTAACATGTAACTAAACCCAGGATAAATATTGCAATGATAGAATGTCAGAAAATATTTTTATCTTATCTTGTGATCTCTACTCAGTGTTCTATCAATCCAAACTGTATTCAGGCGTCTGACCTCCATCTAGCTTTAAACACATACACAGAAGAAAGGGAAATAATCAATTTACAGCAGATGTGTCATTTGACTGAACTTCACTGAAGCTACAGTGTCCTGTTAAAGGGCCAATGGTGGTCACAGATTTCTAGATATGCATAATACATAAAGCAGTGGGCACTGTTCATACTAACAAGGAATGTCTGGCCTTTTTTTGTCACTCACCTATCAATAACACGAAAAAGAGCATGTAAAAATACAGCTTCACAGTGATAATACTGGAAGTGATCTAGAAAAAAAAATTCAGTTTAAAAGTGTTATTCCTACTTGATTTAATTTAAATATTTATGCTCTGGGGAAGAGATGTACTTGATGAAATTATCTGAAGGCGTGTTGTTACACTCAAAGTCATGTTATAGGCCACAGTCTCATTAATAATGGAGGTTTGTTTTTTTTTTTAAGTCTTCCTAGTGTCTATGCCTTTCTTCTGATGTTATGATTATCCTTTCAATGTTCCTCTGGGTCATAAGGTTGATTCTTCAGCCCTTCTCAAGAATGATAGGAGACAGGGGTCACAGCGACTTGTCAGCACCTACAAGTCTCTGCCGAGAAAAGTGTGGCATTGATGTTTTCTTTCTCCTTCAGGCTTGGGCTCTGTTTGGTGCTATATTTGTAGGTTTCCCTGTCACATCCCACTTTATTTTTCTGAGCTTACGGCTGCAGCCTGGCAGTGGACCCCAGCACCCCTAGCCCCGGGCGCACAGAGTTTGTTAGGAAATGAGTGTCAACCCCTCCACAGAGGATCCATCCCCAGAACTGCAGGTGGAGAAGGGAAGGCAACAGTCACTGGCCCTGACCAGCAACACCCAGCTCAGACTGGGTATTTCTCAACTTATGTGCCTACTGAGAGGATGCATGAAGCGGATGTATGTTGGATACTGTAGTAATCATATACTTGGATCTTGGATCTAACACCATACAAAAATATGACCTGAAAGGTCATATCTGTGAGCTAGGCAAATTAGTAAGAAGTCTGGAATACAGTATGATAAATACACAATGTTGTTGACAAGTTAGAGGAATGACTTGAAATAAACTACAAAAGAGGGAAGTACATAGTGTTTTATCTAGGTAGGAATACTCTTCTGTGTATTCAAAATTGTAAACAGTGGGCTAGATTGAGTTTCACTGCAGAATGTGACTGAAGAGTTGCAATGGATCACAAAAGAAATATGTGTTTATATCCCAAAGTGTTAGAATGGCCTCAGGTGACTGTGTCTTCTATCCCTGTTTCATTACAAAGACTGTTCTATGTCATCCTTGACCAATGTTTGTCTAGTTTGTTCTCAAAGACCTTGAGTAATAAAGATTTTCTAGGCTCTCCAGAGAGTCTGCTTCACTACCCTTCTCTTTATGCTGGTTTATCTAATGTTTATTTTTTTGGCTGTAATTGAATCTCATTTTTCCTTTTCTATAATGTATATGCAGAATATTATTTTCTTTTTTTTTTTTGCAACCTTTTATGAATATATAGATATTTAGCATGCTTTTCCTGCTATGCAATTTTTTTTTTTTTTTCTACAGGATAGCAAATCAGTTCCGGTCTTTCTGGGTTACTAAAGCTGCAGCTTCTGTGCTGTATGCTGCTGTCTAACAGCTCAAACTGCTTTAGATAATTATTACCAAAGCAGTGTTGATCTTGGAATCACCAGGATGTTTCTGTGAGAAAGCCAGAGGCTAATAAAATTGGCATTAATCAGATTGTGCTAGGACTTGGCTATTGAAACATCCTAGGCAGGTTCTGCAATGGACTCCTGTAGAGACTTTGCTAGCTTCCATCTGTAAGCTCCAACAGGGAGCCCTGTCTTTGGCTTTGGAACTTAAGTGGTACACATCTTGCCATTCTTAACTGCAGAAAGGAATGAGATGTAGCTGACTGGAGGCAAACTGGCATTATAATAAAGTGTTGTATAGTTCTGGGGCAGAACAAAAAAAATAAAAATTGATCTGTCAACTGAACAGGCCACAGAACTTATTACTGGAACTCCATAACCTCTAATGTTAAATTACTAACATTACCCCTAGCTTTCTCTGAGCTGCTGCAACTAGTCTTTGTCCAGGAAATTCCCAGGCACAACTTTAGGGCTAATATGGACCAAGGACCATTCCCAATAGACAATCTGGATATAACAACCCTGTTATGAAGACTTAAGGAATTGAATAGTGCAGATATCTAGACTATTGCTGTTTCACCTCAGGGTCACGGAATAAGCTCTGGTTCTTTTCAGTTGACTAACACAGGTATATTTGCAATGCAGTTCTTCCTTTTTACCCTGCCTACATAGAGACACCATACTTCAAAAAGCCTGTTGGATTAGCTACATAGGAAACTCTATTCTAGAAAATGTGTCTTACACAAAATCTTGAAAGAGCTAGTATTATTTGACACAAAGAAAAGAGATTTCAGATGTTCACAATGATACTATTCAGCTATATGAAAGATTGTGTCAAATGAGCAAATTAAAAATTAATTAAATAATTAATAAATAATTAAATAAATAATTAAATAAATAATTAGATAAGCCTATTCTGCAGCAAGGAAGATTAAGCCTGGGCATAAAGAAAAGCCTCCTAATGGGGAGATAGCTAAGCGCTCAAGTGAGTTACTTTAGTAGTCTTTAGAAATAAGATAGCTAAAGATTTTTATATATAAATTAGAAAAAAAAAAAAACAAACCACATTTCTCTGATTCAGTTCAAGTAGAATTAGAATCATAGAATACCCTGATTTGGAATGGACCCACAAGGATCATCAAGTCCAACTGCTGACTCCCCACATGGCAACCTAAAGTTAAACCATAGAACTAAGAACACTGTCCAAACACTTCTTGAACACAGAGAGGCCATGATCACTTCCCTGGGGAACTTGTTCCAGTGCTTGACTACCCTCTCAGTGAAGAACTTTTTCCTAATATTCAGTCTGAACTTCTCCTGGGGCAGCTGTAGGCCATTTCCTCGTGTCCTATCAGCAGACATCAGAGAGAAAAGATCAGCACCTCTCTCCCTGCTCTCCCTCAT
Organism: Chlamydotis macqueenii; assembly: GCF_036417535.1. Classification (NCBI taxonomy): domain Eukaryota; kingdom Metazoa; phylum Chordata; class Aves; order Otidiformes; family Otididae; genus Chlamydotis; species Chlamydotis macqueenii. Next base: position 30,539,283 of record NC_141558.1, read on the forward strand.
GAGGACGTTGTAGACAGCAATGAGGTCATTCCTCGGTCTCCTCTTATTTAAGCTGAAGAAACTTAATATCCTCGGCTGCTTCTCATAAGTCATGCTCACTAGTCCTTTCACCACCTCTATTGCCCTCCTTTGGACACATTCTAATACTTCAGTGTCTTTCTTATATAGTGGAGCCCAAAGCTGTGCACAGTACTTGAGACAGGGCCACACCAATGCTGAGTATAGTGGGACAATCACTTCTTTTGACCGGTTACCTGTGCTGTGCTTAATGCACCCCAGGATATTGTTGGCCCATTAAGCTGGCAGGGCACATTGTTGACTCATATTGAGCTTAAGTAGTCCTGATGTGACCTAGAGTAGATCCCATTTTAAGGTCTCTTCCAGTCCTGTTTTCTATGGTACTACTACCACACCTGTGAAGGTGATACTAGGGATGATGCTAAGGCCCTAGCTGTGCCAGTGCATTGCATGAGACACTGTCAGTTGGATAGAACCAAAATAATGCTGAGGATCGGGCTAAGAACTCAGTACCATGCCATTCCAATACTTCAGCTCATGCTCTGGATCTGATAGACTATCCTAGTGCAGATTTAAACCTATACAGAATGATCAGGTTATGTCTGTGCTGGTAAACCAGTCTTACAGTGGAATTTCAAAGACAAGAACAAAGTGGTTTGTTAGATTATAGCTGGGAAAATATTTAACAAATGTGTAGAAATGAGAGGAGGTATGGAGGACTGGACAAACCTGTAACTAATGTTGCTGAGGCTGGAACAGAAAGAGACATGGTAAGCCAGCACATTAAGTGAGGGTTAAGCCATGAGAAAATTTGAAAACCTGGAACAAAAACTTAAAGTAAATGCAAGCAAAAGACTAATTTGGGAAAATTTTCAAGGTTTTTTGGAGATAAAATTATTTCTTAGATTGCATGTAAGTAGCAGTGTAGACTAGTGGATCTTAAAATCATAGAGAGTAGTTTGTTTTAATGTGTACCTACATATAAAAAAATACTTTAAATCATTCCTTCATCACTCTTGTTTCACCATGAAGAACAGCATGTCACTATCTGTCATTAAACTAAAAAAAAAAAGGAAAGTGGATTTTTCTCAGCTTTTTGAAAATCTAAACATACACCCACATTTTAAGGCAATGACTAATCCTGAAAATATTTCAGCTGTATCAGGAGAGGCTGTGTTAAACTATTTAAGTTTTTCATCTGAAAACTAGAGATTTTAATGAAAATTCTTAAATGAGAAATAAAGAGGAGTTTTTAACATTCAGAACAAATGTATACATCTGATTTTCTTTGTCTAAAAGGTTTGTACCAACTTTGTGGAGTCACTGAAGCAAGTTATAAATGATGTATGAAATGAAAACTCACTGCTCAATGCACAGAGAGAATATAGACACCGCTTTTCAATCACTCCTGCTATAAGCTTTATAATTTACTATACCATTGGGTTTTTAGTTGTTGTTTGTTTATTTGTTTTTCTTTATTCTGAAATGCAGCCTCAAAACACCACTGAGAAGAGGCTGAAAAAAAGATATAAGTTAATTTTTAAAGGCTGCTTGAGTTTGAGTTCTTATGTATTTTTTTCCATTATTTTTCTAAGGACCTGAAGAGCTAGATACATTTTAAACCATTTCTGATCATTCTGATACTAAGAGGAGTTACAACTAACCATACACATACTTCTTCCATATTAATTAAGAATAGTACCTATCAGTTGACTAACACAGAAATGTTAGAAAATGGATGTTCTACAAGGTATCGTGAAATAACTTTGTAAATTATTTTTTAATAAAAAATACATTATTTTAAATACAAGGGATGTAAGAGAAGTCTTTATCAGAGATTTTGCCCTGGGGATAAAAGAAGTGCACTTTTTTTTTAGTCGAGTAGTCTGAAATTCTCATTTTTAATAGTATTAAGAATGTGGTTAAATTAAGTGCTAAAAAAGCACATATTGCACAAGTCTTTACACATGTTGCTGAAGTATAGCCATAATCTGCATTCATAAAACATTATCCGTATCACTGAACTATATAGAGCAATACATTGAGGTGAGAATACTTGATACAATATTTTATTAATTCTTGTTACTGATTGCCATACTACTTTGGGTAGTTGTATATACTGATGGAAAGATTATGCACTCAGATAACATAAAGCTGCACTATGTCAGAAGAGTGACTTTGCAAGGCTGAAATGTCTGCACCAAAGCCAATCAGAGGTCAATTAAGATCTCTGTTTTCTTTCTCATCTAAAGATTAATTACAACATATGCATTAAATATGAAATATTTAAATAACACATATTTATGAAGTTGATGAGGTACAGATACATTATTGTAGGAAAATATTTAAGATAAAATTTCAAAATACTTTTGGTATTTATTTTCTATAGAAGAAAAATGCTGTTATTTTCTCAGTTAAACGAGAGCAAATCCGAAGTAAATACACTCAAAATGAGAAGTTTATAACAGGATTTGGCCTGTATATGGCTTTTACTGCAGCTGAGTCAAGTCCTAGCAAGAGTTAAGCTAAGTATCTGTCGCATACAACTTAAATTCTAACACTGGATTATTTCGGTGTTTGATTCTTATTTATTTTATTTATGCTTACTTTGGAACAAAAAAGTTTAAAATATTGAGAGTGCAGAAATAAAGTGTTTCCTTCCATCTCTCTTTCAAATGTGTCACTAGAAAGATATTAATTCTTATTTATAGTGTAAATTGCTTTCTCATCTCAAGATAATTACTCTAAATAAAAAAACATATTATATAGGATGCTCACATAATCTTTATTGGTTTAGAAACCATATTAAAATGAATTCCACAATGAGGTTCCTCAATATGATACCAAGTAGGAAATTGAAGCAGATAATACATCTAAAACTCTTGAATCTATACCTTATACTGAACTGCCATAGTAAATATTTAATTCCTAAGTGTGAAGTGGTGTTACAAAAAAACTAAACCTAGTCAAACAAACAAAAAAAAACTCCCTGTTTTCTATAAATGTCTATTTCTCTCCACTACAAAAGGAAGTATATGCTAATTTCAGAACCTAAGTAAAGTGTCTAGGTATAAGTAGAATGGATTCAGATCTTCTCTGAATTTTTTGATGATAAGTGACTTTAAGCACTATTGTGTCTTTTACAATATATAAAGTTAGGCTCTTTGTGGAAGTAAGGCTTTTTGCAGATCTCTTTGGTCTGTGAGGGATCTGTATCTTTTTCCTTGAACCTACTATATATAGCAAACAGCTCTTTTAAGTAATACAAATCTTGTCCATCTCATTTCATGTTTGTAATGCATTTAGAATAATAAGGAAACTAATATTAAGCAATGATATGTGTGATAAAAACTAAAAAATAAGTTGATCAGAAATTCAGGTTGTCCATACTTCTCCCTTCTCCATCAAACTCAAAAGGAATGTATATTACTGCTGAAACTGGTCAAAAGACAAGATAATAAAACACTTGATGTACACATTTTATGTATAGAATGAAAAATATGAGCTTGGTTAAAAAAATCAATAACATTTGTCATATCCATAGAATCAGAAGTGCTAAGCTCCTTATAAGAAAGAGAAGAGAGATATTGCAAAAATGAGAGCAAAGACCTAAACAAGAGTAGCCTGTTTCACCAGATATTTATACAAGCCATAGTACTTGAATAGAAATCTGTAAAAGATAACAAACAGGCATGTGAGGCAGATTAATAAAATAAACCTTTTTTTTTTCTTTCCTTTTTTAAGTCTGCATTTTAACAGGGTTTGTGTGCATCACTGAAGCTCATAATGGATGAATGGGGAGAAAAAGAAAAAGACAATGGACTATCAGGAAAAGGAGAGACTTAAAAAAGTTTTAAACAAATATTATCAAAGACAGTAGGCAACAACCAGCCTACACAGCTGCGTACCTGCCAAAAAAGTACAAATAATTGGGATGCTCCTATCTAAATTAAGTGCCTGGTTCAGTTATTGAATGTCCCTTTATTAGCTGTTAGGAAATTATATCACTAAACAACCAAAGAATTGCTACACAATAGCTGAGCATTCTGTAAAAAGTGCAAATGTAATTGAGCATTTTACATAACAAAAACACTCCTGAAAGGAGATAAAATGTACTCAGTAATTAATTTTTTTTTGTATGATACTTGTGCCGCATTCCAATGCCTTATTAAAAATGCAAAATGAAACACTTCCAGAACAGCCATTATGAAACTAACAGAAGATACCAAAAGAAGAAAAAAATAAATAAGATGTACAGTGTAATATCAGTCACCCTATTTTTATTTTAGAATGTGTGTCATATAAGAAAGATAGAAAGATTTTCTTGATAAACATCAGGAGGGTAATGCAAAGTCAAAGTACAGCCAGGTGCTTCAAGGTTCAATGGAAAAGCTATTAATTTATTTCAGGAATTAAATTTGTCAGGGTAATGAATGATGTCCATTGTCTAGTGCATCTCTCTCTTTTATTCCTTCAAACCATTAAATGAAAATCTGACATGAATCAAATCAAGGATCTTGAACATGGAAAGAATCAATCCAAGGGATTCATTTGGCTTTCAAGCTGATTAATTTCAGAAGCACAGTGGATTTGGGTTTGAGGTACTGAGCAATGTAGTGTTTAATACTGGCAGCAAGCACATTTCTATAAATTCCCAAGATTGACAATCAGATCTTTACCAAACTTTGATTATGTTTTAGTTTGAACAGACTGTTTGAATGAACAACTGCATAATACTATTTACAGAATGTGCAAGGGAAGAGGAGGGAAGAGCACGTGGTCAGTCATCCTCTGTGTTACTGTGCTTACTTAATAGCTCGTGTGGCTACTAAGCTATTTAAAGACCATTGCTTTTTGTTAGCTACTCAATTACACCAGGTTTGGTTTTTTTTTGAAGGAATAGCATACATTCAGAAATAAACTACTAACTGAAAAATAGCTATTACCATGTACTACTGTCAACTTTCATATGCATGTATATATTTTTTAATGTATTTACATATGCCTGAATGTATGCATACTTTCCCCCAAAAAAAATTTAAAGCTTCCAATATTTTGTTATCATGTACCTAGCAAATATAATACAGATTTTTGGTCACTTTAAATTAGTTTAGTGATGGAGGACCTAAAGCAGAATGATCAATACATTTTCTATTAAGCTAATATGCCTTCTAATGACGAGGTACAGCTGAGTACCAGAACATTTAGCATCTCAAATGGACCACTACTAGGTATGATGTATCCTCTGTTTACAGTAATCAATGACATTCTCATTGTTCACAAGACATACATTATTTTTCAGATGACTGATCTCCATATATGAGCATTCAGTACTGATAAAACATTACGTCAGTAATTCAGTATCAAAACAGTACAGAACAGCAACTGAATGTAGCTGCTTTATCATAAACTTTAAAATGAATAATTCATTCTGCTTATTGCCTCTTCTAGTTTCAATTACTCTATAATAAATTATCTAGTAGCTCTTTTACAACTCACAAAGTTTAATAGCAAAATATAAATGGGCTGGCTATGCAGTGTTTTTTTCTTCAAATTAATTTCCATAGCTAGAGTCAAGGCTCAATACTTTATTAGTGATCTGTATGAAACTGAAAGAAACAAATTTGATTAAAAAATCATGAAACTACATTACTTAGATTAGTTCTTTCTTAAGTATTCCTTTATAAATTAAGTCGATGATTTGGGGACTAAATTTTTTCTAATGAATGAAACTCCATTAACTACACAAGGTTGGAAGAAAGTCCCTCTAAAAATCAAGATCAGAATTTACAGTAAAGGAAAAAAAAATTCAAAGTAACCCATAATTCTGCAGCATCATACAGGTAGGGCTTAACCCTATAATTTTGACATTAGCACGATCTTTGATATTTCTAAGGTCCAAAACCATTTCATGAGCCATTCTGATGTAGCTTTGCCTCAAATCTGACAGACATTGAGTTTGATGCAGAATGAAACTGTAGAAGAGTCTCCTTAAAATCACATGGCATGCCTACTACTAGCTAATTTATTTAACTATTTTATTTTACTTTTTTCCCCCCTTGTATATAGTTAGTAACAATATATTATCTAAAACCTTTCCTGTTAAATTAGTAGAATACTTTGACAACAGTGATAGTGCTGCATGTTACTGGGGGAAAAAAAAAAGGGTATCTAAGTTAAATCAGATTTAAACAATAAAGATTTCTATTTACTTTAGCTTGGAATGATTATATTCACAGTTTCACATCACAAATACTGGGTCAAGCTAACCCATTTTTAAATCAGGGACTGTCTGTATATTCAACTTAAAGGGAGTTGGATTAGATCCTGAATCAGTAGCATTTTCTTGTACACCAGACTAATAGAGAACATACAATAGATTTTTCTTCTCTAATCTTTCAGCATTGAAGGATAATTAAAATAGCAAAATGACAACTGGATTTTACTATGCATAATTTTCAAGTATGAACTGTATTATGCTGATTCTTTTTTCACCTAACAGGATCAGTAATGAAACCTCTTGGAATTAAATTGTCATGTATAAGACGATATATAAAGTTTAAGATCAATAATTGTTCAGTATGCATTGTATGGGGGAAGGATGAGTATGTAACAATAACGAAGAAATATATTGCACACGGTGAATATCATGTTCTTTAATATGGCTCCAATAAAACAGGAGATTAATGAGAGTTTTTAAATCCAGGCAAATTTCTTGACAAGAAGCTATCAGCCAATGCAGTGTTTTGTACATTTGAAGATGGGAAGAAAATGCACAAGTGCATTATTCTACTTTTCTTTCCTTACATAATCTCAAACACAGCTTCATACTCATTATGCAATATTTATACCAGAATATATTATAGTGCTACAACTATAGATGTCTGCCTTGAAGTGGTGCACAGTTAGTGTATGCAAGTATAGAAGTGTTCAGTTTAATTCTACTTTCACTGTACTGTCTCCAAAAGATTGCACAAATGCAGGGAAGTGGTATGAACTGAACAAATATAAATTGCTTATGTAAAAAAAAAAAATCATTAAAAGTCAATAAATATATGAAATAAAATACAACAGTTCAAATGTATTTGGTAGGATTTTTATAGTCACTTATGAAGTTTTTCAAGGAACAAACTAAACAAAACATGTAAAGAACACATATCTCCTTAATTCTCTTCTGTTTAAAGACAAACTGTCAGTCAGGTAGAAGGCTCATTTTTCATGTCTATGTGAGTGATTTTGAGTATGTGAAACCAGTATTCCTTCCTTCTGTGAGTGAACGTTTGTGACTTTAAAGATATATACTTTTTACATCAAAAAAAGTGTATTTTGTTTCCATAACTAAAAATATTTTCTCTCATAAGCAACACTTAAGATCGTGTGAAAGTACTCTTCTTACCTTCCTAAGAGACTAAAAAAAAATTCTAGTTGAAGTTACATGTTTAAGCTGGAAGAAAATACAGAAAATGAAACTTGCAAGTTTTAATTGCACCTGGTTTGAAGGAAAAAGTGTAAGATCACGAGCCTTGGAAATTGTTTCTTTCCATGGAGCATGAGACAGATATATGAAGTGTTCTTCAATTTACTGAGGCAATGGTTCTCAAATCCGAGGTAGTATTCTAGAGCTAGTCAATGATTATTGGATCATGACTGTGCGTAGAGATGTATTCGCAAATAGCTGTGCTTTACAATACATATCATAATGGTCTCAAGCTCCCATTGCATAAACTACAAGTGTGAGCTTTTGTTGCCAATCTGCAGTCTAAACTTAATCTGAAACTAAAACTATGTCCTAAAATTGAAAACAATGAACAGACCTATGTAACATCCATCTGTCTCAGTTGATACTATTTCCAGAAGGTGTTTGTGATAAGATCCTTGCGATCTTTTTTTTTTTATAGTAAATAATCTTGGATCCATAGTAAATGACTTTCTCATTTTAGATATCTGAATCTATCTTCCAAATTTCAGCCAGACCAAGTTTTTCTTTTTTTTACTGCTATGAGAAAAACAGTGACTGTATTATCCATGTCAAGCAGTTTACTTCACCACTGTATTATGTTTCTTTAAATGTTTCATGTTTACCATGAAGTCAAGATTCCATAGAGTCTTTTTGTCAGGTGTATAATTTTAAAGAAAGCTCCTAAAGTAAGCTGAAAGTTACCATGAATCTTAAGAGCTTTTACAACAGTGACCTTGCAGCACATTTCTTGTTTACTCTGTCCAGCTGTCATATACACATATTACAGAAACTAAAGCAGGTTAACAGGCAGGATAGATTATAATTTCATTGTTATAAGCTTATACTTAAGTTGGCGTATGCACATACTAAAATGTGAATGAAAAATATTTTTCCTTGAAAGTATTTATAATAAGAAATAGAACATAACTAGAATCGGTAGTCCAGTGAGAGTATATAGTACCTGTAAAGTGGTAAAATGTTTGAGGAAATTTTCCATCCATTTTCTTTCGGATAGATCACCATCTGTGAATTTATCCTGTGGGATCTCTTTTTTTTTTTCATAGCTCTTTGTCACTCAACCTGTACACTTTCTATCTCCAGGAAATCCTATAACGGCACTTGCAAAGTCTTGCTCTCAGAGGAACCATCTTTGCCTGAATACAGATGTTTCAACAAGAAATTTGGAATGTCATCCAGGGATAATAAGCATCAGTCATTCCCCTTTGAAACAACAAGCATCTGGAGACATTGCTTAGAAAAGGAAATTCTTGCTTTATAGACAAAATACCAAAAAATACTGCAAGTATTGAAAAAGGCCAAATATTTCACATTCCATGTCTACTTTAAAAATTATAATCAGCTAGAAACATCCTTGTGAAATATTTAGGAAACATGCAGTTTGTGACCTCAGGTTTGTCTCATACAACTCCATGCATGTAAGAAGGTCTTTAACGAAGCCACAACAGCACCTGGTGTGAACTTGTTTATACCAAGCAGACCACCCTGATTCACATGAAAACCATGAAGTTGCTAAGAGATTTATGTGTCCTGAGGCAGAAAAATAAAAAATTATGTTAACAATACACATTAGGGATTTTTTTACACATAGTTTCAGGCTATATTTTTGTACTTAGTTACACCTTTCAGGAAATGATCAATTACAGAAAATAGATAAAGAGATAGGAGAAAAAAAATATTAAACACAAAACTTAAATTCCAAAGAGTATTGATCAATTATTAATTTATAGCATATTAAATGTGCCTTTTCAATAACAAAAACATTCCTTAGCCCATGAATCTCAACTTAATTATTCAGCATTTTCTTACCCCTATGCTAAAATGCTTTACTTGTCTCCATCTCCAAATTTGTTCTTCATAGGGTACAACATTCTCAAACATTTCTGATTTCTATGTATCCTTACACCCTTCCTTATCCTAGGAAAGGGTGTTTCAGGATTTCTACTAGATTAGTGTGAAGCCTACATACTTTGCACAGAGGAGTGGGGGGAACAAAGAAAGAAGACAATTCCCTCATAGTTTTTGCAATGGTTGTATTATATGATTTTACTGTCTGTTCTACTATCTTTTAAACAATAGCTCAATATATTGGACTGATACTAACTCTCAGAAATATTCTGCCAAGATGGAAGCATACTACCTTTCACAATAATCTCACACCTGTACTGCTGGAGGGGATAATCTGGTGGTAATTTCCATTCTTTTACATTTAAATTGAAAAATTATTTCTTATTTGCAAATTCATAATGGAGAAAAAGATCATGTTGTCAGGACCACAGATGTGGAAGTTCACTTCTTCCCAAAAGGCAGAAATTTTGACATTAATCCAGAAGCCATGAGCCTCAGTCTAGATCATGATATGTGTTTTCAGGATGAAACCCTCCAAGTTTCTAAGGTAAATTTATTCCTGTCTATCAAAATGGTAGCATCCTAGAACAGTATATTACTGCCTGCTTTGAATTGTCTCTTTGGTTAATTGTATTTACAAAAACTCATTCTCTATTAGTGTTTCTTCTTTAAAGTTGAAAATGTCATTCCACTGAAGACAAATATAATTACTGTAGATTCAATTTTAAAATTATTTAGCTAGGGGAACACATTGTTTTCCTGAAAAATCCCAGACACATTGTATATACAGATAGATGTGTACTTTTATTATGTTATATTATTCATTTGTTTTGGATTAAGTACTTAAAGTATAAAGGTGTATATTTCCTTGTTTTTATATACAGGTAAGTAGTTTATAAACTTATTTCCCTGAATAAAACTAGTTTATTTCTGACAAAGAAATGGGAGCATTAGCTACTTTATTTTGCTAATCTGAAATGCAGTATTTATTTGAAATATTTAATTTAATACATCTTTTTTCCCCTTGAAGAACTCTTTTTCTGCATAATTTCATACTCCTTTACAAGGGTCCTCTACTGACTTACATTCAACTTGTCCACTTGGAATCTTGGTTTCTTTCCTGCACAGCTGCTTTCCGCCGTGTTGGTCCCTTTCCTCTTGTATGTTGTTATTCTGTTCCAATTGCGAGATCTTAGATTTGCTTTTGTTGAACTACATGTTCCTTTCTGCCCATTTCTCTAATTAATTTGATCCCTTTGAGTATCAGCCATGTTCTTCACTGTATCAGCTACTTCCCCCAACTTAGTATCGTCTGCAAACTCACTGATGGCACGTTTAGTCCCATCTTCCAGACCATTAATACAGATGTTAACAGTCTGAAGGATATCACTACTAATTTGCTGCCAACTGGATAACAAATCTTTGAGCCCAGTGGTCCAGTCGGTTTTCTACCCGGCTTGCAGTCCACATCTGCCTACTCTGGATATAAGACATATCAGAAGCCATGCTGAAAGCCTTGCTTAAATCAGGATAAAGAGTATTCTTTGCTATCCCCTTGTCCACTGAGCCAATCATCTCATCAACTTCATATGAAGTTACCACATAGCTTCAGAGTTGACTTGGTGTAGTTAAATACACATTGGCTATTTCAAATCACCTTCATGTCCTTCATTGCCTTCATTTTCTAGGAGAGAAAAATCCTCAGAGACTGAGGTTACTCCTGTAATTCCTTTAATCCTTTTTATTGCCCTTCTTGAAAATGTGAGTGATATTTTACTTTTTTGAATCTTAGGAACCTCCACAGTTACTATGAACCTTCAGAAACCGTAGACAAGGGCCTTATAAAGACAATACCCATTTCTCTCAGGACCCTCAGATATACCCATCTGGTCTCAAATTCAATTAGCTTAAGTAGTTTCTAAATCAATCTTCCTCTGCCCTGGGGTAGTGCTTCCTTCCAAAAGACTCTGACAACAGCTCAGGGATCTGGAAGGTTTGAGGGTGCACTTATAGACATTACCGGGTCCTAACTAGGAAAAAAATCTTGCTGTAAATCAAACACCAAATAATAATATTATCTGAAAGCATTTCAGCAAGGGGTTCTTTTTAGATTTTCCTCTTCCTCACATGTTTCACAGGAGATGTATTGTCACAAATAATTCTTCACCTCTGTTCTTTTTCAAGTGATTGCATTAGCGGTGTTGTGGGTAGTCCATGCTTGATATAGTGCTTTACAGAATAATATTATTCCTTGTGAAAGCAAAACATCAGAATTATATTTCAGATTGACTGAAATATGGGGATAAAAGAAGCAAAACACATTTATTTTGATTCACTGTTAGAAAATTAAATACAAAGATATACATAGAAATACACATATAAGATATATGCAGAAATATGTATATAATGGTGGTGAGTTTTTTTTGTAAAACCATTTTTCGTAGTATTCCTGGTATGCAGAAGATGTCTCTAGACTAGGAGAGCTTTTCTACCTCACTCTGTATATCTTAAGTTGAAGTGATTATTCTGTGAAAGGAAGTACTTCACATATAACATATAATTGATAACATTATCAATTATTTAAAATTGATACATCCGTGCCATGGAGCTCTTACTTTGAAAACCTCTCTTTTTTTACAGTTAAAATACAGAGATAGCATAGTCTCAAAGCCATTACACTCATTTTTTGAAGCTGAGTGAGCAGCAGCCAGCTGGGACAGGGATGACAGTTGAGATAAACATCGCTAAAACACAATATCTGCCTGAACACCTACATTATTGGGATCCAGGAGGTCTTGCCTCACACACAGATAAAATACTTATATGTCACCAGATCAGAAGTATTTTGATTCATAGTCAGCCTCTGCAAGCTCCTATTGACTTGTTATGAGTGTGTTTAAATTCTAATTGAGAAAAATACAGTTTCATGTACCGTCTGGGAAATATAGGTAACCCTCACTCTGAGGGGTGGAGACATAAAAAGAAGGAAGGGTGCAGTATAGTACGGTCACATTTTGTATCTGTCTCAGAGAGCTATAAGCTATCTGCAGCAAACATTCATTTTGATATATTTCATATGTCTTTTTCAGGTAGGAAAGTCAGTTTGTCAAATGACAGCCACTTTCCCTGCTGACATAGTTGTATTCACCCGCCTTAAATGCTCAGTAAGGAGTTGGAGCTTTGTCAGTTAAATATATCACATTGTTATGACTCTTGATGACATGTGCAATGACATGACTTACCTAGGGTGTTGAAAGTCATCTCTCTGCCAAGGATGTGAAGTGACACGCTGCTCGTTCCACTTCTGGTCTTGTCTCTCCTGTAACTGATATTTTTGCACTGGCTGTACCAGTGATATTCTTTTGCACCTCTTATACAGCTATATCCAGGTCATGTGATAGCTTTGCGAGGCACCACCATGAGTATTTATCCTATGGACAAAAAAAAATTAGGATCTACTCCACTAAATACCGACCTTAAAATGCCAATCTCATCTGGCCTGTACTTAGTTAAACAGAATTGTCAAAGACAGCAAGGACAGACCTTTACTTCCAATGCCAATGTTTTAATGTTTAAATTCTAGAAGAAAAACTTCAGCTGAGATTTGAAAGTAGCTGTAAATACTGAGTTTATTCTGAGTATTCACATCCCAGAGATACTTCTGAGAATGTAAAAACTGTTCTACTTTGAAAATGCTACCTTAAATGCTAAGAGAAAACCTTAACCTAAAGAATGAACAGGTTTCACCTTAAAAAAGGTATGTTTACAGCTATGAGAAATCAAAAGGTCTTTTTTTTTGGTTAATGCTGTCTGATAGATGCAGCCTTGCCCATTGCCATTAAAGTAATCGGAAAACTGGAGCTGAGTCCCATAGATGAAAGTAAATTTTGTGTGATAATAGAAAAATGTGTGATAGTAAAGGTTCAAAAATATACATGAGCATTGTGATGCTCAGCACTGAAATGTCTAAAAATTATACTTTTTTTTTTTTTTCCTGCAAGGATGGAATTAATAATACTTATTCTCAACTGAAAAGAGAGAGGTTCCTGAGCATGGGACTCACTTTAGGCAGAATATGAAGTAGAAGGGGAAATGTTTGCACAAATCTGACTTTCACCTGAATTTGAACACATATCTCTAGCTTCTACTTAGGCACTAAAGGAAAAAGTCTCAGGATCTACTTTCTGTGCAAGATCTAAATGGCAAGTGGATTCCCAAAGGAAAGAAGAAACCCGAGCTTCAGTTCTTAAAATTCAGGGATTTGAATGTGCAGCTCTTCTTTACAAGGAAAATCATCACATGCTTTTACTGCTTAAGCTGAGCCATTATGTGAATGCAAGATTCATACAAGCTGCAAGAGAAAAGACCAAAACTCTGAAAACACTGGGCAGTACACTCAGCTGCAAGTCAAGTGTAACTTTTGCTGTCTGAATTATTTTTCCTTTTGGGGGTAAACACCTTGTAGATACAAGAAACCCTTACAGCCATTTTGAACTTACACTGTATATTATTATGACATGTAGTTGTTTATTTTTACTTATAATTTATTAGTGAGAAAAATATTTTAAAATCACTAGTCTAATTTTGTTAACCACTGATTATTGCTTTTCCTTTTTTTTTCCCCCAGCTCTTTCAAAAGTGGTAGAATCATTCAAATCACTAAAAGTAGAGTAAAAATATTGTCTTCAATGTAATACTTTCTATATTAATCTTGATCTACAGTTTAGGAATAAAAATACATATTAAATAGGTATCAAAGAAGAAAGCATGGAAATTACAGATGAAATACTGTGACTTATATGACAAGGAGAATTAGGAAGTCTTGCTTGAAATTGGTGCTTTCCGCTTATTCTGCTTAAGCTTCCTTTGCTTAATAATGTTTTGGAGATGAAGATTACTGAAGACAATAGCAACCCTATTGATTTCATAGACTGACATTGACTCATGTTTTGCTATTGTATTTTAATTTCAATTTGATTTAAAATAAAAAGAGAAAAGAGAGATTAGTAAGTACATTGAAGGAAGCATTTGCATTTTGCTATCAGAAATATTTTAAAATATTTACAAATATTGGAATTATTTTGTCAAAATGTAAAAGACCACAGCGTGCCACAGTCAACACACATTTACATTTTTAAACAAAACGTGATAATAGATATACAGCATGATGTCTAGTGTAATTTATTTTGATCAGTGCACTTTTGCAACACTTGGCAGCCACTACATAAAAGATAGAAAAAAAACCATGGGAACTTCTTTTGGAGTGATTAAAAAGCTTTCCATTAAGAAAATACAACAACTTATTGCGAGCATGAGTCAATCAACTCAGAGGTAAAGTGGTTTCTTGAAATATAAAAAGAAAAAAAAGTCTATTTTTCTATTGCACCGTATGAGCCAGAGTCCTTTTCACAGTAAAATAATCTCTTATAATTATAAGAATCAGGAATGCTTTGAAATGATTGTTCAGATATGAGTACTGCTGGTTTATGGAAAAGATATGTCCCACATATACTGGAAAGAGGTATATAATATACTAGAGCACAGGGACCTTGTATAATTTGAGGAATAGAATCAATTCTGTACGAGGTCAAGAGTGAAAGTAATTTGATGTTCAGAACTATTTTCTGGTGGATACATTTTTTTCTCCCAAGATCTAGTTAACTGGTAGTTTAGTAAATTCTACTGAAATAGTTGGAATATGGTAAGTAGAACAGGCGGCAATCATCATACAGCAACTAATTGCTTTGATTATACCCCATGTCTTTTTTGTTGTTGTTTGTTTTGTTGTTGTTTGTTTTTCCCAAATTAGACGTATAAGACCATGTGTTTTCACCTGCTGTTTATGTTATCTATCAGATGGACAAATAGTCCATAATATTTTCCAGGTTTTTTGGTGTAGGCTGAGTCCCTGAATTTGCAAGTTATTCCATACAAATAGAGCCTAAGCTTATTTACCTTTACAGTCACAAGATAATTCAATCATATATAGTACTTAATGTTACTGTCTTTTACCGTGCTTCAAATGTACTTTCTGGATAGATGAGTAGAACTTTATTTACAGGCATATGAAAACAACATCAAAAATAGTAAAAAATTGTAAAAGTGTCTTTCACTTTAAAGCTCAATGATACATGTTAAAAACTACAGTAAAAGACCACTATAGTTGCAGAGCAAAGCACTTAGAATAGGCTAGAATATAAGTAGTCTGTGGAATCTTAACTTGTGCTCTTGTGCGTAAGCAGTATAATGCAGTTATTAATTAGATGTTCATGTACTGTTTTGTCCATCAGACCCTCATATCATTCAGCACACATGACTAATAATAGTCACTAAATAAGTAGCTATTCAATATTTTGTTTTCTCATCATTATTCACCATGTAGTCTTAGGCCACTATTCAAATTCTGCTAGAGAGACAGAATTTCCTCACGGTTTTTGGTGGTAGTGATCACTATATCATCTAATGCATCACAAATAATAATTAATTTCATTTCATAGGACTCCTATGAAGTGAGAGGGTATTATTCCTGTTTAATAGATGAGGAGCTGAGGCACAGAGATATCAATGAATGAAGCTTATTAAAATTTAGAGATTTCTAAGTTTTGCAGAAATTAATTTACTCCAAACATAAATCTCATTATTTTCAGACATAGTGAGAGCTGAATGTTGCTGTAAAAACAGATTCTAGGGCTAAAGATCAACTGATGAAATACAGGTGTCTATAAAGCAGAAGATAATAGTTGAATTAGTTAACCTGCACTCCTTTTAATAGTCAGTGGATAAAGTTTTAAGGTTTAGCTCATCTCATCTTAAAACAGGTGAGATAAAAATAATCTACAAACAATTCTTTAAATTCAACATAAATTTCAATTCAATAAAATTTACAACCCCATAGGATTGCAGATTTTTAGTTTGCCTTTTTAGACTCATAGAATGGTTAGAGTTGGGAGGGACCTTCAAAGGTCTTCTAGTCCAACCCCCCTGCAAGAAGCAGGGACATCTTCCACTAGAACAGGTTGCTCAGAGCCTCATCCAGCCTGGCCTTGAATGTTTCCAGGGATGGGGAATCCACCATCTCTCTGGGCAACCTGTTCCAGTGTTCTACAACCCCCATTGGAAAAATTTTTTTCCTAATTTCCAATCTAAATCTACCTCCCTCTGTTTTAAAACCATTACCCCTCATCCTATCACAACAGGCCCTACTAAACAGCCTCTCCCCGTCTTTCTTGTAGGCCCCCTTGAGGTACTGGAAGACTGCTATCAGATCTCCCTGGCGCCTCCTCTTCTCCAGGTTGAACAGTTCCAACTCCCTCAGCCTGTCCTCATAAGAGAGGTGCTCCAGCCCTCTTATCATCTTTGTGGCCTTCCTCTGGACCCTCTCCAACTGGTCCATGTCCTTCTTATGTCTGGGGGCTCCAGAACTGGACACAGTACTCCAGGTGGGGTCTCACCAGGGCAGAGTAGAGGGGGAGAATCACCTCCCTTGACCTGCTGGCCACGCTTTTCTTGATGCAGCCCAGGATGTGGTTGGCCTTCTGGGCCACAAGGGTGGCCTTCTTATGTTATGGGCTCCAGAACTGGACACAGTACTCCATGTGGGGTCTCACAAGAGCAGAGCAGAGGGAAGAATCACCTCCCTTGACTTTCTGGCCATGCTGCTTTTGATGCAGCCCAGGATGCGGTTGCCTTTCTTGGCTGCAAGGTCACATTACTGGCTCATGTTGAGCTTGTCATCCACCATCACTCCCAAACCATCTCCTCAGGGCTGCTTTTGATCCATTCTCTGCTCAGCCTGCAATTGTGCTTGGGATTGCCCTGACCCATGTGCAGGACCTTGCACTTGGCCTTGCTGAACTTCATGAGGTTTGCACAAGCCCACCTCTCCAGCCTGTCAAGGTCCCCCTGGATGGCCTCCTTCCCCTTCCCTCCCTTCTTCAACTGCACCACACAGCTTTGTGTTGTTGGCAAACTTGCTGAGGGTGCTCTCTATCCCACTGTCCATGTCACTGACAAAGAAGTCAAACAGGGCCAGTTCCAATACCAACCCCTGAGAAAAGCCACTCATCACCGGTCTCCATTTGGACATCGAGTCATCAACCACTACTTTCTGGGTGTGGCCATCCAGTCAATTCCTTATCCATAGAGTGGTCCATCCATGAAATCCATGCCTCTCCAGTTTAGAGACAAGTATTTGACAATGTCAAATGCTTTGTACAACTACAGGTAGATGATATCAGTTGCTCGTCTCTTATCCACCGATGCTGTAACCACATCACAGAAGGCCACCAAATTGGTCAAGCACAATTTGTCCCTAGTGAAGCCATGTTGGCTGTTACCAATCACCTCCTTGTTTTCTATGTGACTTAGCATGGTTTCCAGGAGAATCTGCTTCATGACCTTGCCAGGCACAGAGGTGAGGCTGATTGACCTGTAATGTCCAGATCTTCTTTGTTTGTCTTTTTAAAAATGTGGGTTATGTTACCCATTTTGCAGTCAGTGGGAACCTCACCAGTCTGTCACAGCTTCTCAAATATCATGTACAGTGGCTTGGCAGCTTCATCTGCCAGTTCCCTCAGGACCCGTGGATGCATCTCATCAGGTCCCACGGACTTATGCACCTTCAGGTTCCCTAGATTGTCTCAAATCTGCTCTTCTGCTACAGTGAGCAGCTCTTAATTCTGACAGTCCCTGCTTTTGCCTTCTATGACTTGGGCGATATGGCTAGAGCCCTCACCATTGAAAACTGAGGCAAAAAATTCATTGAATACCTCAGCCTTCTCCATGCCCCGGGTCACCAGATCTCCTGGTTCCTTCTGGAGAGGGCTCACAGTTTCCTCAGTCTTCCTTTTATCTCCTATCTACCTAAAGAAACCTTTATTGTTTTCCTCTATGTCCCTGGACAGATTTAATTCTATCAGGACTTTCACCTGCCTTACCTGATCCCTAACTGGTTGGAAAATTTCCGTATATTCCTCCCAGGCTACCTTTACTTGCTTCCACTCTCTGTAGGCATCTTTTTTTTTTGGTTTTCAGTTGGTCCAGGAGCTCCATGCAGGCCTCCTGGTGTTTTTGCCTGATTTCCTCTTTGTTGGGATGCATTGTTCATGAGCTTGGAGGAGGTAATCCTTGAACATTAACCGTCTTTCTTGGGCCCCTCTTTCCTCTAGGCCTTTATCCCACGGTACTCTGCCATGCAGATCCCCGAAAAGGTCAAAGTCTACCCTCCTGAAGTCCAGGTTAGAGAGCTTGCTGTGCACCCTCCTTGCTGCCCTAAGGATGTTGACCTCCACCATTTCACGGCTGCTGCAGCCAAAGCTTCCCTTGAACTCCACATTCCCCACCAGCCCCTCCTTCTTGGTGACAACAAGGTCCAGCATAGCAGCTCTCCTTGTTGGCTGCTTGTCATGCTCTGATTTCGGATGAGAAGAAGGCCCCCTTGCATTCTAGCCGACTTCAGATGAGTCTGGGAGGCTAGGGGTGGCTAGACCAACCTCTCACACACCAGAGCGTGGTTTTGCTCGGGAACAGAATTAAGACTCAAAATGGAGTCAAGCGCCAGGTAACTTTATTAACCTGACAAGAAGTTCGCAAATGCAAGAGAAAGGAGAGAAATAAAAGAAAGAGGGAAAAGAGTTTCAGTTGCAATAGCTACCACCACGGAGCTGCGGCGTCCTGACAGTCCAGTTGACTCGGTGGGGGAACAATCCATCTGATGTTGGTTGTTTCTGTCCTTTTATCGTTCATCTTATTCATGTCACATATTCCAAGAGCGGGTTTGCTTGGCCGCACCCCTCACCTGGTGGTGATACGCATGCCCAATACCATCTCTGGGCCCCTCTGTTTTTCTGACCTGGGTCTAGGCTCACACGAAGGGGTAAGGCTAAATTTTCCAGAATCAGCTCTGCATTCAGGTTCATGGGAAAATAGGAGGAAAAAACAGGAAGCTTCCAGTCCTGTGGCTTGATTGGCTTGCAAGATAAGGGAATCATCTTGCAGGAAAACAGGAAGACTCCAGTCCTATGGTTTGACTGATGTACCATTGTTTAGGTAACGGTTTGATGCTTCAACAATGTTGAGACAAACATTCTACAGTCTCTCACACTGCTCTATCACTTGCAGGAGGAAGTTGTCATCCACACATTCCAGGAACCTCCTGGATTGCTGGTGCCCTGCTGTGTTGTCCCTCCAACAGATATCAGGGTGGTTGAAATCCCTCTGGTGACCAGGGCTTGTGACCATGAGGCTGCTCCTATCTGTCTATAGAGGGCCTAATTCACTTTGTCCTCCTGGCTAGGTGGCCTGTAGGAAACCTCCACTGTGATGTCACCTGTCCCTGCCCTCCCTGTAATCCTGACTGCTCTCTGTCAGCTCCTCATCCATCCTGAGGCGGAGCTCCATGCTCTCCAGCTGATCATTAACGTAGAAGGCAACACCCCCACCTCATCTCCCCTGCCTGCCCTTCCTAAAGAGCCTATATCCCTCCATTTCAACAGTTCAGTCATAGAAGCCATCCCATCACATCTACGTGATGCCAACAAGGTCATAGCCCTGCAGGTTATTTCAAATATCTGATATTTGAAACCCAGAGTGCAGTCTAAATTTTACAGAACCTAGTTACAAAATCTAATAATTATTTGTAATTCAGTGTTACATTTACCACATGGTTTGTTTTGTGCCTGTCTACTGTGACTTGCTGATCGATGGAGTTAACAGAACAATCAAGAATTACCTTTCTTATATTGAACAGCAGTTTTCAGGGCGGCCATGAATGATGAATGTGATTTATTCCAGGCGAATGCATCCCATTCCTTCTTTTTTTACTTTACAGTTGTGAAAAAAACAGCTCTCATCTGCTAAAAATTGGAACATATCTGCTGAAGGTTTAGTGATAGACATCCCTTGATGTATGAACATGCAAAGCCTATCATCACTCACTAACGCAGAGAACTGAGACAATACGAAATCTTATCATGAAATAAATAGTGTTAGCTATGAATAAGGATATAGCAAATGGAAACATTTTTCTTTGTTCTGGATTTTATGTTCTGAATCTTTCCCAGGACACATTTATCTTTTATATTGGATTCCAGTTATTAATTCCAACATAAATGCGGGAAAATGAAAATTTAACAAAGCATGGAGCCTTCAGAAACTTCGTGACTTACAGAAATACAGATAAATGACATATAAATTAAATAAAAATATTCTTTCAAATGCTTTTTTACCATAAATATTTAATGCTCTGTAACAGGTACAGATTCTAAGTACAAATATTTACAATGTGAAATAGGTTAATGAAGACATAAGTAATCTAAGTATATTGCCCTAAAAAAAAAAAAAAAAGAAATATTAAATAAGTGTAAAAAATACTCACCCTAAAGGTGAAAAAAAAAATAAATTTTTCCACATTGAAATATTCAGAAATTTTCTCTAATCTGATGGTGAGTGTAATTGAGACTGCCCCCTAGATATGCAGAAACATTTTGTTTGAATTAATTTCCTTATGCTTCAGCATTTCATTGACCTATTGTGCCCCCAGCTAAATAAGAGACCAACAAAGCATACACTTCAAGAACGCAGAGAGCAACTAGCCTTACTGTATTAGAAACTAATACATAAGTGCTAGTAAAAAGCTGGTGAAAGATTACCGGATGACTCCAACTTGAAATAGGTTGATTTTACTTCTAGATCCAGAGAACACCATGAGCCCTTCTCCGCAGACTTCAGAGAATGTCAAGCTTGTTTGGCTTTGATGATTTAGATTCTTTTCTTCACGAAGGAATAAAAATAATTTGGGAGACAAAGGGGCTTTAGTATCCACTTATACGTGAGCTGGAAGAAAGTGTGACTAGCAGATAACAACTTATATTTAGAATTGTCACTTTGGGCAAAACACAGTTTAATGCTAATCAAATATAATAATTATAGTATCAGTTCTCCCAAGATAAACTCACTACTTTTTAATTTTCCACTGAGGCTGTCAATCTCTTAATCAGTCCACTATATTTTTCACACAATCACCACTACTAAAGCCAAATTTTATCCTAATTTTTATATTATGAAAGGAAATCTATCATTTTCTTAAATTATGTTTCTTATTCTAGTAACATATGTGATAAATTATTTTATTGTCCATGGACAAAAATAAACAATTCTCAAATCAGTAACACCTAGCAGTTAGGTGAATCCTTTGGTGGATAGTAGAAATAGTGCTCTGATGTGTCTAATCATTTACTGAAGGGCAAAGCAGTGTGGGGCTACAGTAAAGGAGTAATTATAGGCTGCAACTGTTGTATCAGAATTTAAAGCATATCATTTTTTGTCTACAGTGCTGAAGTTGTGAATGGTCAAAAAACAGTAGTAAGCACGAGGACAGAGGAAATTCTAAATAATTATTTGAAGTGTTTCCACATGAATATGACATATTACTTGGCAAAGTCTTATGTATCTACTCCACAGCACTGAGGAACGTGAAAGGAATATAAATTCAGCTGTATCTGTAATAGAAAATCAAAATTACAACCGCAGTTGAATATACATAAGATATCTATTCATGGTGCTTCAACAAACATTTGGACTATACTTTTTTCAGAAAACTATGTAGAAAGTTCAGGCCTTGTCCAAAGATAGTTTATAGTACATACAATAGCATCTGTTGATCACAAGAGGTTATGCTTAACAACAGCAATAAAAGATTCTCAATACAGTAAGGTTATTTAGATATTTAGTAACAATTTACATTAGAGTTTTAATACATCTCTGCTATCGTAATACAAAACAAATTTTGGGCCGACAAGATATCCTTCTATTTGGCTGCCATAAGCATTATGAAGACTATGGATCCAGAACTTCTGCATGAAACAAGAAAAGGTTTCTTTCTAACTATTAGGCAGGGTTAGGCACAACAGATGCATTTCTTCAAGGTATGCATGAATTCCTAACTAAAAGAACAACTGAATTCAAATAAACCGTGCAGTTCATCGATAGAACAAACTATGAATATTTCTCATCCAAAAGAAGATTCAGACTAGTATTTAAACGTGTTAGTTACCTTCAGTTAATTGGCAATCCAAAGCTGAACTTTAATGACACAGTGCTGATTTACTCCTGTTGAGTATCTGGTATATAACACAACAGTTTACCCAACATAGTGTATATGAAGAGCCTGTGTCCTGAAGATCTTACACTAGAAAGATACAACAAAGTAATGAGCATCACTAGGGAGGGGGAAAAAAAAAAACAAACTAAACGAAAACACCAAAAAAAAACAGCACCACAAAAATAAAAAATTTTTTTTCTTCACAAGTCTGTTCCTGGATGAGGTAAAAATCAATAATTTAGCAGTACTCAGTTAAAATAATGATTTTAGGCAATTCTTGTCTTTTAGAGAGTTACTACTCTTACCATTAATATGATATTCGTATGGCACTTATAGATGTGACATGCACAAAATTTTTGCAATGTCCTTGATGCATTTGGAGCATCTTATATAAAATTATTTGTAGAGATTACTAAATTTCATTATAATCTTTCTCACTGAAGATGGGTACTCTGATCAAAGACCTGTTGGTCAAAACGGCAGACAAATGTAGTCAATTAGACATTTACATTAAAGCTTCCCACTAAGAAGGTGCAGAAGCATTGGCCCTCTCCCTCTTTAAATTCTATTGCTCCACAGGGAGCATTCCAATGGTTTATTCAAAGGCTTCCCTTTCTATTTTTCCAGTTCAACTGGGCTGAAAACCATTTTGTAACACTAATACAGTTATGATTCTCTACATGAAGAAATGATTCTTGATATTTGTTCAGAATTATTTTTTTCTTTCTTATCAATTTATGTCATTATCCTGTCATCTGTAGATAATTGAGTATAATAATTCAAGCTCACATAATGTTTTCTAGAAGAGAGCCTTTATTGTGCTATTCAATATTCTTCTTCTAAATGTCATATTATAAGGCATTTTCATGTGTTGAGAAAGGTTGACTACATCAAGGAAAGAAAATTCAACACCTTTTCCTACATTTTGCACAAAATTTTATTCACAAAGCTGATAAAACAGTAAGATATGCAACATATAAAAAGAAAAGTTGGGAAATATCAGTCTGTAATGCAAGTAAGTGTTAATTGCAACACTGCCTTACAGTCGTTCTACTTTCTACTTTTTTTTTTTTCTTATTCTCTGTGTAGACAGTGAAAACAAGGTTCAAGAATTGTTTTAAAGGAAAAATTTTCAACAATGTTCTACTTTGAAGTTAAAATCATATTGGACCAGTACTACCAGATGCATTCTAGCATATTTATTCATGGTAGCTGAGAGCTTCTGATGCCCTAAGTAGTACTTTATTTTGTATTTTTTTTTCATCCCTTTGGCTACTTTTAAAAATAAGCTGCCGATACACCAGTACCACTATAATATTCTTAATAATGCCCTGATCTTGAAAATTATGTATTTGCATATTTAGCTGTACTCGTTCACTCAGCACAGCCCTATTTATGCTAATCCTACAATAAGAATTAAGCTACAGGGAACTAAGGCCATCTTACTGTGTCCGTATGCACAGAAGGTCTACAAGGAATCAATGAAATTGAAAAGTAAGAAATGTCAACATCTCAAAGGAATACTTTCCATAGAGTCCACACTAAACCTCTTCAAAAGGTTTCTACAGGTTACTGTGAAAGAAAATACTCTGTAAGTATCCAAAAATGTTGTATACTTATAAAAGTAATAAGAATACCCAGTCATTACTGATATATATTTAAACGCCCCTCAAACTACAAATTTGAAAAAAAAAAAACATATATCATTTCTATAGAACTACCAACCAATCACCAGATATCTGATATTGTAAGGAACTTCACTGAGCTCAAACAAACACCATAATTATCTCAGAAGTTCTTTCATCTTAGTTCTGAGCAGTTTGTGGTGACCACTGTGAGAGAAGAGTTACTAATAAATTTTACCAATTAGTAATTCCAATTAACTAATAGCAGAAACTTCCAGGACAATTTTAGATTTGAGGAAAATTATGAAGGATTTGTGGGTTTTTTTTCCTTTAAATTTATTGCAGTAGTGAAGAAAAAAAGATCTAATTTTTAAATGTGATGAGTTGACTTTGGCTAGCCACAAGGTGTCCACCAAGCCACTTTATTGCTCCTTCTCCTCAACAGCACAGAGGGAGAAAATACAACAAAAATCTTGTGGGTCAAGATAAGGACAGGGAGATCACTTACTGTCACAATCTAAACAAGACTCAACTTGGGGAAATTAATTTCATTTATTGCCAATCAAACAGAGTAGGAAAATGAGAAATACGAACAAATCTACAAATATCTTCCCCCTCATCCCTCCCTTCTTCCCAGGCTCAACTTCACTCACAATTTCTCTACCTCCTCCCACTGAGTGGCACAGTGGATAAGGGATGGGGTTTGCAGTCAGTCCCAACATGTTGTCTCTGTCACTCCTTTCCTTTTCACATTCTTCCTCTGCTCTGCATGGAGTCCCACCAATAAGACAGCCTTTCATTAACTTATTCCTTGTGGGTACCTCCCA
Organism: Chlamydotis macqueenii; assembly: GCF_036417535.1. Lineage (NCBI taxonomy): Eukaryota > Metazoa > Chordata > Aves > Otidiformes > Otididae > Chlamydotis > Chlamydotis macqueenii. Next base: position 30,564,177 of record NC_141558.1, read on the forward strand.
TGAACAGCAGTTCTTCAATAAATCTTCTAGCAGGAAGATTTCCCACAGTATGCAGTCCTTCAGGAATGGAGTGTTCCAGTGTGAGTTGCCCATAGGGGCCACAGGCTCATTATCAAAGGTTCCAAACCATCAATAATAAAAAATGTGATCCTTTGGGATGCTTTATTGGTCTCAATAATTTTGCTTACAGATTCAAACCGTTTGCCAAATTAGACCAAATTTTCTATGACTGGCCTGCAATAGATGAAGATCTAACAGATAAATTCTGAAGAACTATGTAAAGGCAGATGTTTCACCAGTTCTACAAATAAAACAAAACAAAGGAAAACAAAACAAATAACCTTAAGGTTAAATTGGTGGTAAAGAATGCAATTCAAATATATTTCTTTTGCATAGCTTGAGATTCACAACCTTTGGCCCCATTATGAAGGTAATTATGAGGCTCTGAGCAATCTGACCTAGTCAGGGATGTCCCTGCTCCTTGCAGGGGGGTTGGACTAGATGGCCTTTGAAGGTCCCTTCCAACCCTAGCCATTCTATGATTCTATGATTCTAATTACTGACATTCATAAGGACTGAGTCAATCAATCTCTTCTATTAAAAGACTATTTATGTTACCCTCTTCATATCATAGTGACAATCCAGGTTGGTTTTACACAAAAAAAAAAAAAAATGGGAGACATCTGCTGAATTTCTCCTTGTACCTGACAGGTATTGAGCTACAGCTTCTTAAAAGGATTCCCTAACTATGAAACCTTAGACTAAAGTGAAACATTGTCCACTACGAAGGAAGTAGAAGAAAAGAATACAACTAGTGATAAGCGCCCTCAGACCACAGAAGAGTGCCCTGGACTCCCATCATTTCTTGTGACTAAGTCATCCTTCTTCTACAATGTGCTTTGCTGTATATTCTTTGAAAAAGTCACCTTTAGGAACTAGAAGTCTAGACAAAGACACAATTGAATTCAGATTTCCCAATTCCTAAACAAGTACATTAATTCTTTTACAATATAAATTCTTTACCACCTTCTGATTACACTCTTGAACTTAAAAATAAAATATAATTAAAAAGCTAACAATACTTTCTCCTCAGATGGCTCATCCTGGTCTGCATGTACTAAGATTGTGCTAAGAGCAACTGCCAAGTTGAGCCTTTCAGAGGAGTTAAGTTCCTCTGCCGCCTAACTCAGCTTTACTTTAATTCTAGTCAAGGTCTAACAAGAATGCACACAAATAATTCAGATTAGAAGTTCTGGGTCTGTACCTATTTCAGAAGAGGACCTACCAGGACAGGTAGACACCTATTTAGGGTGCTGAGCAGCTGCTGAACAAGGAGTTCAGTTGCTGCAGTTTTGGATTCGTGCCATTCTTTTCTGTCTACATCAAATTTAGGCAATTACTTTTTAAATAGTCTCTTTTCCTTAGTTCCCAGGGTTATGCAAAGTACATGGAATTACATTGCCTACAAATACAGCACATTAATAATAGTGGAACCATAACAAACAAGCAACATATATCGCTGAAGCCCATTCTATTCTGAGCAAGCGGATTTATTTTTTACAGAACTGTAGAAGAAGAGAGAGAGAGAGTAGACTATACACATGGGGTTCGGGGTCGGGAGAGATTTTTCTTCTTTTTTTTTTTTTTGTAAAATATTTGATGTAGTACCTGAAGAAATATTACACATTTAGTTCAGATCAAAATAGACAAAGACTTGTGGATAAAAATCGACTGAGACAATGCAAAGAATAACTATGAACAACAATGTTTCAAGATGAAATGAAGTGTCATACACTGGCACAAGGGTCAGAATCAGCTCTTGTTCTATTTAGTATCTTCATTAGCAATCTGAAAGCAAGAGTAAACAGTGTTTTAATGACACTTACAATTGAAAGTATAGTGAGCATTCAGGAGAAAGAATACAAATGTAACTAGAAAGTATAGCAGTATTTGAAGAAAAGACTTGAAAACCACAAAGTTTAATTGGGAAAAAAATCTAAAATAGATATTCCGTAGGAAGATGACACATGGATGATAGCAATAATGCTAAAAGAAAGAGCAAAAATTAAAAATGATTTTTTCAGTATAATTAAAAGATGGTCAGAAAATTTCCACTGAATAGATTTTTTTTTCTTCATATGTGCCAAAAAGTGATTTTCAATTTCTTATTGCTGCCTGAATCTTTCAGAAATATTAAAATATTCTATTTTGACCTTTTATACACACACAAAAAAGATTAGCTTTCTGTGTAAAAATGTTAGCTAATCATAGCTGGCTTGTCATTTAGAAAGTTAAAATTGCAACATTTGGAAAATGTCAAAATGAAATATTTCAACTGTCTTAAACTAATGTAGAGGGGTATATTGTTGTATATTGTTTCATAATCTTATTTTATTTTTTAGCTATTTGACTCAGTTCTAAAAAAGAAAACATTTAACTTTTGAAAATTTTCTGGGACTATTGACATTTCTCCTCCAGCTCTAAATGTTATATTTCAGGGGGAAAAACAACCCAAGGTCAATGCAGTTTTTGGCATCATATGTCAAAACGTCAAGTAATCAATCATGAATGTATTAGTCACTGTCTATCAGATCTGTTAAGACTGTGTCTAGAATACTTTATGCAATTCTCAGCATCTTGGTACCTGATTGGAAAGGGAAGTGAGGGAAAAGCAACAAATTGAATGGAGATCAGAGAAGACCAACTAACATGATTAGATTGCTTGAGAAATTAATTTAAGATGAAAGGCCACAAACATCTAAATATTCACGGCTTGACTAACAATATGCATAGCTTGGCAACAAATTAAAAAATTATTAATAGAACCATCTATTTATACAATGCCTAATTAACCTATGGGACACTTTGATACAAGACATAATTGATGCTAGATGCCTAAAAGAAAAAAATAAAAAAAAAAAAGAAAAAAGTACAATATTTCTTTAACAATATTTACAACACCAACGACAGAAAGCATATTAAAACAGAAGATGAGAACACGGTAGAACTTCTTTACTCAAGATGTAAATTAACCTTTGAAAAATATTTTCTGTACGGAAAAAAAAAATAAGTTTGGGGTAGTTTATCTCATAAAGCCTTACTCAAAAGTCTGGAACTTCTCTAAGTATCTGATCCTGGCTAATGGCAGGAAAAGTGATGAGTCCTTGGTAGGAGATGTTTTTTTTTTCCTGCAAAACCAAAGAAGAGAGACATTGCAATAGAGTATGAATAGACACTGTAATGAATATAATGATTGAGAAAGATGTTTTCTGTAAACTTAAGGAAAAATATAGGCTGAATGTCAGTTAACAGGAGCTCCTTAGGCTCAGGGGTACCTTAGTCTCAGTGAGCTACATAGTGTAAAAATGTGGAGGTGTACAAAAAAGTCTAAAATGCCCCCTGTTTATTTTATCACTTACTTCCAGATATGCAGAGCCATGTTATTCCTCATGGCATTAATAACCATGAGGCTTCTTTTGGAGGTAAGTCCAAAATCCTGATCGATCCTTTCCTCAAAACACAGTTGTCTTTCAATGGTGAAAGCTTACTTACCACTTCCTTGTGGAGCTAGAAGGAAACCTCCCTTGCCATTTTAGTTTATCTCGAAGTAAACAGGGTGTGGGTGTGGGGGGGTGTGTGTGTTTTGTTTATTTTAGTTTTTTCTTTTTTTTTTTTTCCACAAATCATCATCTTGGATTTGGAAAAGTTAAGTTCCACTCAAGTCCAGTCCATTATTTCAGTTCATTTTAAAATTTGGCTCCTTGCTCTCAGCAAATGAGAGTTACTGTCTGTATAGTTGTGTTGATTCTTAAACATTCAAAAGACAGTGCAAAAGAAAGAAGCTATAGGCAGAAAATGCCAGAAGTAAGTTTAGATTCACATCTGATTTTTTTTTTCCTCCTCAGAAAACTGTTCTTTTCTTTAACTTCCTGCTTCTCATACTTCTATCTTGTATTTTCTGAACAGAAATGTTTCCACAGATACAGTGTAGCTTATATGCAGTGTGAAATGAATGCAAGTCTGAGACATGCACCTCGCACAGATGCTTTTCATTTACAAAATTAATTGGCCACGTTTGGAACACGTTGGATTCATGCTGAGAGGCATTGGTGGGTTTTTGGACCAAAGGAATTGGAAAAATCAGACCTACTGTATTGATGCTTGAATGTTAATATACACATGCACAAGGAGTGTGTTTAGGACTGATGGTTCATAAATGTCAAGCGATTGTTTATATTTTCCTCCTACTATTCACTGAGTGTACATAACATCTATGGAGAAAAGGACCCAGTTAATAAATAGTTCCAGTGAAAAGAGAGTGAGGGGAAAATCTATATAGTAGCATAGTGGGCTTCTTGGAAGATAAGTTAGTGTATATTCCTTCTTGAAAATAATTAGGATGAATATTTATTGTCTATATAGCTATTATTGGCCTAGTCATTGTGTGTTGTAATGAGTACTTAATCTACTTGACTACCTGACTGACAGTACTCGTCTTACTGCACCATGTTTTCATGTTTCTTTCTTTCCTCCTACAGATTATCGTACTCACGACATCAAACTTCTCTTTTTAAACTGACCTCCATGGGCTGCAGGGGGACAGCCTGCTTCACCACAGTCTTCACCACAGGCTGCAGGGGAATCTTTAGCAGGAGCAGCATTACTCCTCCCCCTCTTTCTTCACTGACTTTGGTGTCTGCAGCCGTTCCTCTCACAGAAAATTCTTCTTCTGTCTGCAAGCAGACACCTCTCAGGTTCTCTTCAGGTCTCATCTCCTCTCCACTTCTTGCAGCTGGGCTGGGCCAACTCAGGGCCAGATGGCCACCCGGCAGAAGGCCAGAGGGTGAGGGCTGCAAGGCCCACAAGGCTCATGCTTCCCTCTCTCTGCCCCTGCTTCAGCTTCTTCACATCTTCACCTCTTCTTTTTCCCATTTTTTCCCCTTCTTAAATACATTATTGCAGAGGCATTATCAGGGAACATTCTGCTACCAATTGGCTGGGCCCTGGCCAGCAGCAGGTCTGCCCTAGGCCTGGCAGAGTCTGCCGGACAAAGGGGAAAAAACTTCTAGCAGCTTCTGACAGAAGCTACCACTGTAGCACCTCCCTCACTAAATAAAACCAGAACACTGCAAGGAGCAGGGACATCTTCAACTAGATCAGGTTGCTCAGAGCCTCATCCAACCTGGCCTTGAATGTTTCCAGGGATGGGGCTTCCACCACCTCTCTGGACAACCTGTTCCAGTGTTCTACCACCCTCATTTTAAAGATTTTTTTTCTTAATATCTAATTTGAATCTACTTCCCTCTATTTTAAAACTATTATGCCTCGTTTTATTACAACAGCCCCTACTGAAGAGTTTTTCCTCATCTTTCTTGTAGGCCCCCTTTAGGTATTGGGAGGCCCCTATAAGGTCTCCCCAGAGCCTTCTCTTTTCCAGGCTGAACAGCCCCAACTCTCTCAGCCTGTCCTCATAAGAGAGGTGCTCCAGCCTTCTTATCGTCTTCGTTGCCCTTCTCTGGATCCTCTCCAACAGGTCCATATCCTACTTATTTGGGGGCTCCAGAGCTGGATGTAGTACTCCAGGTGGGGTCTCACCAGGGCAGAGTAGAGGTGGAGAATCACCTCCCTCGACCTGCTGGCCACACTCCTTTTGATACAACCCAGGATGCGGTTGGCCTTCTGGGTTGCAAGGGCGCATTGTCGGCTCATGTTGAGCTTCTTATCCACCAGCACTCCCAAATGCTTCTCCTCAGGGCTGCTCTCAATCCATTCTCTGCCCAGCCTGTATTTCGCCCCTGGATTGCCCCAACCCACTTGCAGGACGAGCTGTTGACCACTACTCTCTGAGTGTGGCCATCCAGCCAATTCCTTATCCACCAATTGGTCCATCCATCAAACCCATGCCTCTCCAGTTTAGAGAGAAGGATGTGCAGGACAGTGTCAAATGCCTTGAACAAGTCCAGGTAGATGATGTCCGTTGTTGGTCCCATGTCCATCATAGAAGCCCACCAAATTAGTCAGGCACAATCTGCCCTTAGTGAAGCCATGATGGCTGTCATCAATCGCCTCCTTGTTCTCCATGTACCTTAGCATGGTTACCAGGAGACTCTGCTCCATGACCTTGCCAAGCACAGAGGTGAGGCTGACCAGCCTGTAGTTGCCCGGGTCTTCCTTGTTCCCCTTTTTAAAAATGGGGGTTATTTTACCCTTCTTCCAGTCATCGGGAACCTCACCAGACTGCCACGACTATTTGGAATATTTGGAATATTTTTAAACAGAATTTCATATCTTATCAATACATGCAATGAATTAAAATAATATCTTTTTAAAAAACAGGAATAATTAAACACAACATTGTAAAGATGTTGTTAGACTTGTATTCTACAAGGACAAAGACAGCTATCCTTCTCTTGCATACCTATTAAGAGGTTAAATATTAATTAGTTAAAAACTCATATATACAACCAAAACTATCAAATTCATGTTCAGTCAGTAGAAGAGTGACAGCAATAAAAATTTCAGTCTAGTCCAGGTTTAAATGAGGTACGTCTTCCTCTTCCAGTGAAAATGTGAAAGTAAAGCAAATAAATCTCTCTGAACCAAGTAAATAACACTGCCAGTACTGTTCCTGTCTCTCAAGCGAAAACTCAAAAGCCTCCTCTCCACCTTTTCATCTCCTTTCTCTTTCAGAGGAGATTACAGCTGAAACAGGCAAGAGGCAAAGAAGCTACCAATAAACCTTAAGAAATAAATATGAACATTTTTGCACTGTTAGGATATCACCAAGACTTCCACATCTATTGGTGACATGTTTGTGAAATAACTTCTGCAAACACTTGATGTTGTTCTTTCTTGTAATGTCTTCAATAGAAAATGGATTAAAATAAAATTTCATCAATATGAAAACTTTTGTTAGGAATAACACCTTAAATAATACATTTTGCTCATAAAAAAATATTTTTACTATTTAATCATCATGTGGTGTGAGTACTCTTCTTGACTTTATGTGTGGTGACTCCATAGGCATTGAAAAATCTTCAGGATTAATAATGGCATTAATAATTGCATTCATGACTCAGCATGCAGAGACAATAATTTCAATTGTCATCAAGCTGCTGTAATTTACTTATGTTTGGATAAGATAGAAATACAACATAGAATCACTTCAGAAAGCCAAAACTGTAGACACTGCAAGAAAAGGGAGGATGGACAGGGAACAGCAGAGAGACCTTTAGCTGCATTGGTTAGAATTTTTTGTTTTCGTCTTCTTTTTTACATTTTTTTTTAGAAGAAACATTCAGTGAAGGCTTTTTTTTTTTTTTTTTTTTTACAGAAATGCATGTTCTTGCTTGAACAGATAATTTTACAGCAAATATGGGGACTGTTGTCATAGGCAGGAATTAAACTGCTATGTCTATACCATATTTCTACCTGACCAAAGGAGCATAACATAAGGATCAATGAGGATACAAAACCTGTCAGGCTGATGTTGATAGATTGAGGCTGGAGGAAGGAAGATGGTTTGGTGTTATCCTTTGCATAAAGCTTATTGCAGAGGTTTTGGCAATATCTAATGATTGAATTACTACCAGGGTTTGAACAGTCTACCAGCTGTTGATTTAAAGGCTTTTGCTCTGTTCCAGAAAGGAAATGAGAGTGATCCACCACTTTAATCATGCATGGTTCATTCTGGAATGAAGCAGTAAGAGGTCCAAACTAGCAGGGTGCATACAACCCGTGTGATCTGCAAATTCTTACTTGATTATGTACCAATGGTTTTAAGATAACTAAAGGATGGATTAAATACTCCAAAAGACATAACAATAGTTTGATGATCTATGTCAAAAACTATAAAGAGGATAAGAGTTATTCATTATCTGTGAAGAATTGTAATGGATCTACAGATTTCTGTCTGAAAATTTTGTCTGCTACTTCAATTATAGGCAAAGTGTAAGCAAAATATTATTAAGATTGTTTTAATTATCTATTCTTATCAACAAGTTTACATATTTCCTTTATATAAACAAATTTCAAACCCATAAATGAAAGCATTTACAAAATCTACTGGAATCCACAGATCAAGAGGTACTTTTGATGGTCCAAAGCTTGCCATTGGAAGTGGATTGTGTGCTTTCTGAGGTGATACTATACACCACCAAGTAACCTATCATACTTGCTAGATTAAAAACAACCATAAAAAGGCAACTTACTTGCTGCAAATATATCTCAGTATTTCTCTCCATTACATATCTAAAAATTAGGGCCTTTCCTCTTTTCAGGAGATTGCTTGTATTCTGCAATTCTAAATATGTAAAAGCATTGAGGATAAGGTTTAGTCATCACAGGAAGAGCATCTCAGAGCATTCCCCAGGTAACTTCATATCTCTCTTGCTAGTTCTCTCATTTCAGACTTCTATTCAGCTTTTCAGTGTGCTGAACAGATGCTAGACTGGTCATATGAACTATCTTAACAAAGTAGAATAAGTTCATCTCCACATATATTCCCCAAATCTGATATTTACATTCACAATAATAATAATAATATACATATATGAGTGACATAAGATATTTTTAGTAAACTGAAATATATCTTGAAAAAATGTTATACAAAATCCTAAAGAATGATACAAGGATGAAAATATTTGTTATTCTTATTTTTTAGTTGCTACTAGTAGTGTCTATATTTTGTGATGGGAAAAGTCCATGCAAAGGAGCAGGAGTTCTTGATCACAAAGCTTGACAGTCTCAATGAAGAACAAGGGTAGAGGAGAGCAATGTACTGAACAATAAGAATTAACAAGACAGTTTTAAGCTAAAAAGCTCAAAAGACATATTAGAGATAAATGACAATTTCAAATGAGCTCGTTTAAAAAATTATCCATCATTAAAAGTACTTTGATTGGTTTTCTTCACACTTTGCCAAAACAGTTCTTTTTTAATCTCAATATTTCATTCTAATTTCAGATGAAAAGAATTTTTAAACCAAGCATCCAAAAAGAGGTGGGCCTATAATGATATCTACTTACTGTGGGACTGAGCTATTGAATTGGCTGAAGATTTTTAAAAATAATTATTATATTTTCTGACACATTTAATTCATCTGTAAGGAAATAATCCATTTTGCCTGTAATATAACCCTTGTGAACAAGTTTCTGAAAAAGAAAAGGAAAAAGAGTATTTAAAAGTCAATTTTTTTTTTTTGTAGAATATGATACCTTCATCTACCTATGCACATTATAACAACATCCCTCAAAGTATTTATAAATATGAAATTAGAGCCTAGTAGAACTCAGATATGATAGAAAAAAAAATGCTAGTGGCAGTGAGACAGACTTATTTTCTTTCAGGTGAACAGAAGAATTTGGGATGTTGCTGCTCTGTCAGTGAGTCAGATTCACCTTCTTTCAGATGTACAGAGAACAACTATTTGACCCACCAGGGAGTGTGAATACCTGTTTTCTGGCTTCACCAACAGTATGGAAATACTCCTCAGTATTTCCCTCCTCAAGTTTATTTTATTCTTTATATAAAGAAAAACTGTCAAACCTGATTTCTTAAAAGCGGTCGTATTTCAACTGGATATGAATATAGAAACTGAGCTTGAAAATGGTTCTTTTTACACTTCCTTCTTTTTTAAAAAAAATGTGATTTCATGTTTCTCTTCTCTTTTCTCTCCTATTCATTTCTCTCCTCTCCTGAAAGGTGAAAGGAGGTTGGGAATAGCCAGCACGGATACACTGAGGATAAATCATGCTTGACTGTGCTTGACTCTCTCTGAAGTGTTATGTCCAGTTTTGGAATCAAAATAAAAGAAAAATATTAATACACTGGAATGAGTTCAGCCTCCTGAGGTGGTCAAGGAGTACTTCAGGAGTACCTGAAGTAGCAGTCTTCCGATACCTACAAGGAGATCATCAAGAAGACAGAGTCAGGTCATTTACACACATACATGGTAACTGCATCAGTGACAAGAATCATAAGTTGTAACAGGGGAAGTTCAGACTGAGTACAAGGGCAAACATTCACTATGAAAATAACTAAGCATTGGAACAAGTTACCAGGGGAGTTGTGTAACCTCTGTCATTAGAGGCTTCTGAGACCTGGGTGGACAAAGCCTGATTAACCCTGCCTAAAGTTAGTGTCAACCCTAGTTGAGGAGGAGGCTTAACTAAATTACCTCTTGAGATCACATAGAAATATTCTATGTTTCTATGATTCTGTGAGTTAAGTAATCATCTTCAGACTCACAGATAAATTAACTTGGAAACATTTTTTCTGAATATTTGTGTGAAGAAATTTATTTTTTGGGAGATAGTCACTTGTTAGATTGTACTGTGATATGGAGACATTAATAATCACAAAAGGTGAGATTTATACTATTACTAGGTTGTACTTGAGAACTGCCTTAATATGGGTGCTACAGCCTATCAATAGCTGATTTAAAACTACACTCTAGTCACATAAACAATTCCTATGTTAAATATGACCGTGATAACTGTCCTTTTGCAGCAATTCCACCACCAAATTCTCCTTCATGCACAGTCCTGTGAACTACTGTAAAGCCTTTTGCCCTCAGCAGCAGACGAACAGAGGAATGGCCTTACAGGATCAGACCACAGCTCCACGTAATTCAGCAGCCTGTTTATAGCAGTCATTGAAAGATAAAGCTGAGGAAATTAGGCAAGAACAGAGCAAGTATATACAATAGTTCTCCCAATTGCTTTTCCAGATTCGAACGCTTTCTGGCTCAAGGATTTTCCAAATTAGACAACTTTTGTGTATGCTTTAGCCCTCACTTTAACTTAAGTGAACTTGTAGAGTTCCTTCATGGACTTGTAAATTGTTAATATTCATCCTGATGGTGGTACAGCAGTATAATGTGATACTTAAGAAATTCAAAGAGACTGTAAGTTGGAATGATTTCTGGCAAAAGGCTCAGCATAATAAAACAAAACATAATTTTGCAGTATCAAGGATATGGCTAATGTCAGGCAGTCATGGACAAAGTATTCTCCAACACTCTGCAAACTGAACAGAGTTATTAATCTTATAAGTATAGCAAGAAGATTTAGGGAAGTGATTAGCCTTACAACTCAACATTTTCTAAAATTATTATCCTTATAACTCAATATTTTCTAAAATACTGTGCCCAGTTTCAGGCCTCTCAATACATGAAAAAATGTTTATCAGCTGATCAGCAAGTTCATCAGAAGGCTACTGAGATGGCTGAGGATTTGGAGCACATCTTGAAGAGGAAATGTGGCTTGTTTAGCCTTAAGAATTACAGCCTTCCAACTTCTACAAAGAGGTTCACAAGAAGATGAAGTCTGGCTCTTCACAGAAGTGTATGGTGAGAGGATGAGAGCCAAAGGGTATAAACTGAAAACAAGAGGGGTTAAAAGTGGATATGAGGAGGAATCTTTTACTCATGAAGACAACCAAAAAGTGTAATGGGTTGTCCATAGATGTTGTGCAGTCTCTTTCCTTGGAGGTTTTGACTACCCAACTAGATAAAGCCCTGAGCAACCTTGACCTATTAGCTGACCTTGCTTTGAGCAAAAAAGTGGACTTGAGACTTCCTGAGGTTCCTTCCAACCTGAATTATTCTATAAGCCTATCCCTGTTCTGTGCCTCTACTTTGTAATGAACCTCACAAATACTGCTGAGGTGTAGCAGTAAACAGGAATGAGACTGACACAATTGTCACTGTCTCAGCATGTGAAAGATCACACCCATGGGCTTTGTGCCAGTAGATGGAATTAGCTATAGAAGACAGTACAAGGATCTTCAAAGTCCTGGTTCGGAATTAGATTAGCACTGTCACTTGGTATTTCTCTAGGAGCCTGATGTTATGGCTGTAGTATGGGGAACATGCTAAGTTAACTGTAACTTGATTTTATTCCATATTTTGAGGTGGAAGTGCTTCAGTCTGAGTGGCTGAGAGAAGTTTTGGTAATGGAAAGCATCCTTGTCCAGGAGGTTTTGTGAAGACAACAGATTGGATGTGATATGATCTGGTTGGACACTACTATAGGTGTATTTATCAGCAACAAAGACTTGCACAACCAAGTCAAGAAGTGTCTTCTGCTCTCAAGTCCGCAACAAAAGTATGAAAGAAAGACACATCCATCAGATTCTAGCCTTTGATCCATGATAATGTGTTAAGATCCAGTTTGGATGACAGGAAGGCCCCTTTGAGTTCTAACCAACCTCAGACAAGTCTGAGAGGCTAGGGGTGGCTAGACCAACCTCTCATTGCAGACCTGTTTATTAAACACTGCTGAAAAGGGGAAGTAGTGATAGGAAAGATCAGAAAATAGGATGAGAAATTAAGCAAGAGTTCGGGATAGAGAAGTGTAAAAAGACACCACCATGAATCCTTGGCATCCCGGGGGTCTGTGTTCCTGAAGTTGGCCGTGAGTGATCCCCTCCTCCTCCAAAGTCTGACTTTTTATAGCCTGCTCCCCCAAGACAATGGCTCAGGCCTGTGCAGAGCTGTCCTGTGCCATTCTTGCCCAGAGGCAATGTCACATCTCACATGTCTTCAGCCTCTGCCTGTTGTCTACAAGGCTCTTGCATGCTCATCTACAGACTAATGCGCATGTCTGTGGTTAGTTGTGCCTTCGTGACCTTGGAGTTGTCCTTGCGGCCATGCAAGCAAGCTTTGGGACAAAAGTCTCATAATTCAGTCTTTCACATGATGTCATGCAGAAAGTATAAGTAAATTCTTTCACTTAGCGTGGATGGCTCAGATGTTGTGATTGACTGGGAGGATAGCTTTTGCAAGCTTGCACAAAAGCAGTTAGTAGATGTACCTGCGTATGCACTGTTATCTCCATATAGAGATGCCCAGTGTAGGGCAGAAGGTAAAACGACTGAGGGCCCAAAGTCAAAGGGCTGTAGAATAGCTAGGAGAATGCTCCTTAACATTTAGCTACTTTATTTATTTATTATTAGCTAGAGATTTTATAAGTGATGGCAGCTATCTGATTGGCTTTTCCTCACATAGGTATCTCATTGGTGCATGTGTTCTGCTCCAACTTCCTTAAAAATTTTCTTCACTAATGAGGGGCCTTGTGACCCATTACAATTGTACTGTTGTGCATTTTAATTTTTTCTCATAAAATGACTGGTGTACATTACTAAAGCTTTTAGATTGTTACATACAGCTATGCTAGGATATTTCAACATAGCTTAACTGGAACTAATTCTGAAGGTCATTCAGAAATTCTAGCAACCGAGAAATGAAGCTGTCCAATTTCTGAGCAACACAAATCACACAAGCATTTGACACTGCACATTTAATGTAGTCATATTTCTAGTAAAATTTATACCATCATCTTATCCATTCATTGATAAATGATGCTGATTTTTTTTAATAGTTTGTTAGCTATAAGCCTAATTATACCTCTACAAGAACAATGTTTTAAGTAGTATATATTTGTCTAAATATACCTTCAAGAATTTATGTCAAGAAATTAAAGATAGTGTATTCTTTGAGTGCTCACTAGTATCTGACTTTGGTAAACCAATAAACATAAAATTAGAAGATTCATTAATAAAATTATTCTTAATAAAATTAGAACATTCATTTCTTTATCAACTCTTTCCTCATGCTTGGAAAGAGGGGGCAGAGAGAACAATTATTTTGAGACAGAAGTAAAAGACTACTTGCTTTACAGTGGCCTCATCTGAACTCAGTAAGAGCCTAAATTTCACAATTTAAAGTTATATACTGGTGATGTATCACCACAGGTACAGGCATGTGTATGAACAGAAAGTAGGCATAATATTCACAGCAAGGTTTGAAACCTTCAGAGCTATTATAAGGCAATGATTTTTTTGTCATTATTAACATGGCCATTTTTCAAACAATAAATACTTAACCCTGTACATGTACCTGTAAGACTTCAGAGGACTCCCTAGAAAAATGTGACTGAACCAAACTCTTCCAATTTTAAATAGTTTTCAAGATGTTATCAATGACAAATACAACCTTGAATACATACTGAAGCTAAACAATATAGAACAGACAAATCATGATCCTCGCAACCATATACTCAGTAGCTCATGGCTATTTTCTCATCTTTCTTTAACTTTTTCTTCATACTGGCAATATAACAAATGATAGCAGTAGGTGCAGTCTCTCCTGATAATGTTCCTTTTCTCTTTGCTGTTAACAAGAGTTCCAAAATACAATCCATCTTTATAATTTCTAAGTGCAGGATGACCACTGACTTCAGTGTTACCATTTTACCCATTGAATCTTTGTCTAGCTCTCCATAGATGCTTGTACTGACTTTTTCTCTTCTAGCTTTCAGAAGAATAATAAGATTGTTTTATTACAGGTTTTTTTTTTTTCAGGTGTCAATAACTTTAGATTTTTAATTTAAATAGCTTTTCAAATAAAAGCAAATAACATTTAAAAAAAAAACATCTTATCAGAAAGTCTACCAAAATCTGGTAAAGTAGAAAGCCAAATAAGATCTTTAAAATCATCTTTGTTGTTCATATTCTGTTTATCATTTGTGCTTCAGCTATCAATGGCTTTTTTTTTACAGAGCAAAGCAAATAAATAAATCAAATAATTCAGAAAGAAGGGATGTTAGCCTAAACAAGAGGAAGTTTTGATGAGGTCAGTTCAGAAAGATTAAACAGAGACTAGCAGAGAAGGAAAAAATAAACAACAGTAAAAAAAAAAGATGTCAGTGTTTATATTTTCTGATGTTTTAAAAAATAATTACATGTTCTTCTTTGCTTTTGAATACCTCCATCAAGTGGATTAAAAGGAAGAAGTTCAGAAAAAATGAAGGTTCATAAGTAGGACACTGAGGATCATCTTCACTCTTTTTACTGTTCAGATGGATTTAAAGTGGATACAAAGAGGTCACAGAATCAGTGATGATGTTTGGATGCTTCTCAGTGGGGAAATACAATCTTAGTGGTGCCAGAATGGAAACACCACTTCCAGACATGAAATAATGAGTGTGAAGAGCACTTAGATATTTCTCTCCCATTATTGTTATTGATTCAAGTTCACACCAAAAGGAGCTTTGGAAACTCTTAGCCAGGAAATTCTACCCTGAGTAAGAATCAGTAGATTTACTTGAAATTTCACGATCAGAAACAACTGAGACACTGAACTAAAATTCAGGTAATTGAATGGTATCTGAACTGAAAACTACTCCAGAACTGTTATCTAACAAACAATCAAAGTTGGAGCATAAGAAATGTAGTAGTTCAGCCCCGATCAGGACCAGACTACACAGTCTCTCTCTCACTCCCCACCCCCCCCACCCTCCAGTGGGACAGAAGTGAGAACTGGTAAACAAAAAAAAACTAGCAAAAACACTTGTGTTGAGATTGAACAAAAAGTAAATTTAACAGCAATAACAAAAGAAAACAAAACAGTGATGGAATACAAATACAGTATAATGGCTTACAAAAAATTTCCACACCTAGCTTCTTCCAAGTAGCAGGGAGACTTCCTTCAGCACCCTCCTCACTTATATACTGAGCATGATGTCAGATGGGATGGAATAGCCCTTTGGCTAATTTGGGTAAATTAACCCCAGCTGTTAGCTAATTAGTTAATTATCCCAGCTGGGTGCCCCAGCAGTAAGGGCTACCAGCTCCAGTTCTCCACCTAGCTCAGGTGAATATTAACTCTATCCTAGCCAGAACCAGAACAAGGAGACATTCAAATATTGTCAAATTCGAGTGAAACACCAAAAATCTTTAAACCTTGAAGTAATATTAAAAAACCCTGAAACAAAAAAAGGCTTAAAAATATTCTCCATAGCAATTCCATTAATAGTCATTAAACTGTTTTCTTGGCTATAATTTAAAATAGTTAAAATTTTAACTATTTTTTTTTAAATAATTCTTTAAACATTTATTATTTAAATCTTCATTATTTAAATTATAATAATTATTTTAAATATATGTATATTCTCATATTTACTTGGATCCAAACATTACAGTCTGTTACACTATTTTAAAAGAAAATCACAACATTTAAATTGGTTCCTACATTTATAATTTCTGTCAATTCCATCCAGAAGCCAGCTGACTGTGTTCCTGACTAAAAGTGACAATGGTGATAATTGTTGAAATATTTGAGAGTATAGAAGCAGTTCACGGTTCTGTTTAAAAAAAAAAATCTTATGTTTGTTTTGATTCTTCAGAAACATGAAAGTTTGAACAAGGAATTGTAAAGCTATAGTAGCGGCAAAATCAGTCTAATAAGATCTACTTAGGGAAAATTTAGATTAACCAGCATCAATGTATGCAGAATAGAGAAGAACTCAGCTTACAGACTGTTATGAAAAACAACCTAGGAAGTTAAGACAGAGTTCCACCTCCTGAACTCCAGAACAAACTATTAACTTACAGATCCACCTGGAACCAAATGGAACCATCTCCATTGCAGAGTTAATTGTGGATCATTGTTTAAGCAATATGAATTAAATCTAGACCTTCAGAATAGTTTAATCATCTTTTAAATGTCTTTTAAAATCTTTTAGCATCTTTTCCATTTTTCCTATATTTACAGCTTCGAAGAACTAGCTAGTGCTCTGGTAACAGCATTGCAGTATCTTAAAAAAAAAAAAAATTCTGTATGCTGTAATCAGAGCCTTAAATATCTATGAAGTATAACATGGGCAAGTAGATGCATAAGATATATTAATTAATCCTTAAGTGCTTCCTCTTGTTACTGACGAACATATAACTGTAAAGTTGTGATTTTTTTAAATGTTATAGCCAAAACTCCATTTCATATGAGAAAACAGTATTCTTCTAAAAGTCGTTCTTTGTAAAACAAATTTATTTCCATGGTGATTCAAAATTTCATAAGGGACTTAAACAGTGGAATTGCATGCGCCAGGGTGCACAGGTCCAGTGGCTCCCTGGGGTGAGGGGCTGTGTGCGGTAGGGGGTCCTTGGGGCACCAGGGTAAGATCTGGCAGCCAGTGCCTGTCCCACCACCCCAGCCAGGAGCAGGGCAGCCAAGGGGCACCTCACTAAACAAAACCAGAACAACCTACAATTATTTGTTCATGCTGCTGAAACTGACATCCTATCTGCGTTCTAATGTCTTGTATTCAGAAATGGTGGCCTTCTAAGATCCTGGCAGATTCAAAACTTTTGTCAAACTTTAACAAGTAGGACTTGAATAGTTGCTCACCTACAGCTATGTGTGCTGAGTGCACTCACTCATCCACACAAGGTAAAAGTCTCAACAAAAACTTATCCAAAGATAAATCCTAGCTCTTGTTCATATAGATGTTCCAAGTCTACAGCTTTGGAGGTAGAGGTTTTTTATGCAGTTATTGAGGTACTTGATTTCTTGATCCTTGGATCCAGAGAAAGACACAATGAAGAGAAATTCTGTCAGGATTATTGCCTTGACATCATGTAAAACTTAAAAAAAACTGCTAAAAAACATAGGAAAGATCGCTAAAAGAGCACATCAAAAAAGGAGAAAGTTACCTGAAATATAGTCTGGATGCATCACATATCAGACAGAAGCATCCCTAACATAACAATATAAAGAAAAAGAAATGCTCACAGGGATAAAAAAATCTTTTTTTTTTTTTAACCATAGAGAAGATCTAAACCATTCTAAAATCCTAATTCTGACCTGTAGTTTCATGTGTAGTCTACAAATCCCTTATACTATTTGATCTACCCATTTTTTTCTCCATTCAGTAGGCACTCTGTTTGGGTTTTTTTCGGGGCCGGGAGGGGAGCCAAAAAAACCAAACAAACAAAACCTCAACCGGATAATCTCTTCTACTACTTTACTTTAAAAAAAAAAAAAAAAAAGTTTTGATTTGTTTTTATTCTATTTTATCAATCTTTACAACCTTTTAAATTATTCTGAAAGGGATTGTTTAGCCTTAAGATAAGATCAGGTGGCTCTGATGATTTAGCTTGTATTTTCTACATACTTTTTTTTTTTCCTAAATAATATTCTGTACTCTGATTGGGTCTGTGCATACAGCCCTCATTAATTATTCTTAACATTCATTATATTTCAAAGTAAATTCTCTTTGCTTCTGTAGGTTGCTATGTTTTTTTGTCTACCATCTGTTTTGTACTGAGCTATGTCAACTATAATTAGCAGATAAAAATCTCAGCTTAAAAGTGAATTCAGTGTTCAAAGGTCAACTTTAAATTCACTACCCATGCATCTTTTTCTCAGATAACTGAACACTTTGAAACCAGTAGACAAAATAGAGATCTTTTTTTTTGTGTCCATGTGTTTATTGCACAGTAAGTAGATCTCCAGGAAGAATTTCAAAGAGAAATGGAGATCAATTTTGATGGCTTATTCAAGTATTGGAGACAGCATAAAAGAGAAAGCAGCAAGAGCTCAACTGAGTGCAAGACCTGAACTTCTTCAAGCCTGTTCATAATCTTTAAATTGGACATATAATTTAGCATATTATTAAATGGGTAAAAAAAAAAAGTCATGTAAATTACAAATCAACATTCAGAACTAGCCATTTATAAAGCAATAACTTTGCAAAGTTTGATTAAACATTTTTTTTTAATGCCAAAGTTGAAAGAATAGATGTACAACTTTAGCTTTGTTTTTGTTACAGCTGTCAGAAATACAGAATGAATTTGTATAAGTCAGAAGAACTGCTTTAATTTTGCCTGTAGGAAGGTAATAACGTTCACAGCACATGCAATACTGCATTCAGAGCTTTAGGGTAAGTTATATCAAAGAACTGTACTATGATTTATGGTAAGTTCAACACCTTTATACTTCATTAGAATTCTCCTAGTGTTGTGAAATGTTTTGGAGACTTCATTTGGAAATTTTTCAGTGAGGAATTCAACTTATAGCTAAGATTTCTTTGTAAGTGTATTTATTAATCATATGACTCTTCTAGTGCCAGTGGCTCAGTGGGAGTTTTGCTTGAATAAGGCTTGTGGGATCAAATCATACTGAAGTGCATATTTACATGTGTAAACAAAAATAGATTCATTTCATTAACTACAAAATATGGCTGCTATACCAAGAGTAAGCAATCATAGAATCATAGAACCATAGAATAGTTTGGGTTGGAAGGGACCCTTAAAGGTCTTCTAGTACAGCCTGCTTGCAAGGAGCATGAATGTCTCCACCAAGATCAGGTTGCTCAAGGCCCTGTTCAATTGGATCTTGAATGTTTCCAGGGACAGGACATCTACCACCTCTCTGGGCAACCTGTTCCAGTGAGGAATGTTTGAAGTTATATGTATTTTGTACAGTTTAACCTCAGATTATTTTTTTCATGTCCACATTTGTTTTAATAATATATGTACACTTAACTTGCAGAGAATATTAAATAAAAAAAAATCTATAAAGCTGATGAAGCATACTTTCACAGTTAAAGTCCAGAGGGTAATGATTTTTAGCGGTAATATTATTTCTTTTAACATCCTGAAAAAGGCAATAGGTGCAACTGAATGAGATATGAATGGAAAGAGAGACTCCTAAAGTGTGCACTAATTAATTTTTACACTGCACTGAAAATTTCAGTTGAATTAATTAGAAGATTAAGGTACAATATATTATTCCAGTGAAATACTTGACCAGAATAGAAACAATAATGAATGAGTGGATGGATAGGTGGACGAATGGATAGCAAGAGAGACACGAGAGAGAGAGATACTAGATTAAAATGTCCATGTAGATTAATATACAGCTGTTATACAAAATAAATTGTTCAATATTTATAAAACAGCTTTGATCACTAAAGTTATTTCACTGAATATATGTTTTGTTTCAAAATCTGAATTGAAGTTCATCAGATCCTGAAATTCCTGTTTACCTCAAAATTTGGTTTGCTGCTCAAAATTAGAATACAATGGAAACGTAATTCCAAAGAATGTCTAACTTTTTATCTTTATATCAAGGTATAAATGATGTTTTAGCAAATTTCTTTTGATACCCATCTGATGTTCCGAAATACAAGCCAACTAGTTTTCTAATAACTTCAGAGTTATTAATGGAATTTCTCAAACTCTTACTCTATCCTTTCAACATCAAAATATTTCTTTCTGAATTCTTGTTCACTGATGTTCCCATGATACTTCAATTTCCTCCTGATTCTCTTTTCACTTCTAAGGACTGGATCTTACACTTTTCCACTTCAGCATGATTCTTTCCGTCTATGACTCAGAATAGACTGTCTTGAATCTTTAAATTGAATAACACAAAAGCATTCTTTTCTTTTCCATGTCACAAGTAAATGAGTATGCATTTTTTTTTTTCACTCTTTTAAACTTTCCACTCAGCTTCAGGAACAAACTGATTTTTCAAAGTTCAGCAGCATTGAAAAAAATATAGCTACACAGTAAACTCATTGTTATTCTCCTATATACGTACTTAAGGGATCAGGATCTTAATGGGTGCAATTACTTACAAGAAACATTCTTTAGTTACACTCTTTCGTCTTTAAACATTGCGCCTTATCAGAAAGGAGGCATGTCTATCTGAACTGAAATCCTGTACTTCTATTTACACAAGCTAGATAATCATCTTGGAATAACAGTTTCTCTTACAGGCCTCAAACACAGCAATTCAATCTCAGCAGGGTCTTCCTTGGTTCACAAACCAATCAGTATCAATCAGTAGTTCTTTTTATAAGACTTCACACTGTTGAAGCACCTCTAGCTTTTACACAAAATTCAGGTAGCAGTTCTCTTATTAATGATAATTCCACCTGGCATGCTTTCAAAATTCTTTTCATTAAAAGTTAGTTATAGAATCATAGAATCATAGAATGTTTAGGGTTGGAAGGGACCTTCAAAGGTCATCTAGTCCAACCCCCCTGCAAGGAGCAGGGACATCCCCAACTAGATCAGGTTGCTCAGAGCCTCATCCAGCCTGGACTTGAATGTTTCCAGGGATGGGGCTTCTACCTTTCTGGGCAACCTGTTCCAGTGTTCTATAACTCACATTGTAAAAATTTTTTTCCTAATTTCCAATCTAAATCTACCCTCCACTATTTTAAAACCATTACTCCTTGTCCTATCACAACAGGCCCTACTAAACAGCCTTTCCCCATCTTTCTTGTAGGCCCCCTTGAGGTACTGGAAGACCGCTATCAGGTCTCCCCGGAGCCTTCTCTTCTCCAGGCTGAACGGCCCCAACTCTCTCAGCCTGTCCTCATGAGAGAGGTGCTCCAGCCTTTTTATCATCTTTGTGGCCCTCCTCTGGACCTTCTCCAGCTGGTCCATGTTCTTCTTGTGTTGGGGGCTCCAGAACTGGACACAGTACTCCAGGTGGGGTCTCACCAGGGCAGAGTAGAGGGGGAGAATCACCTCCCTCAACCTGCTGGCCATGCTTCTCTTGATGTGTTTGGCCTTCTGGGCCGCAAGATGAGCAGAAAATGCTACCTGTCTTCTGAATACTAAACCCACAACCTACGAGATACAGGATTTTTCCCTTTAAATTCTGTGAATAAGTGTTATATATAATATCGGTGTGGGAGAGAAGGTTTTTTGTTGTTATTACCATACCCATATAATTTAATTTTCTCTAACAATTTGTATCTGAATCTCCTGCTTTTTAGTTCAGCAGACAAACATCCATATCGCACTTCTCTAACCCAAGTTCTCTGCCAAAAATCCTATCTGTACAATGGAATAAAAAATAAGGCCTTGATGAGGTCCTTAATTTACAAGCAAATTTAATTTATCATTTCCCTGAGTGGACTAGTAAACATTTAAAAAACAACTGGACAATTATATTGCTACAAAAATTTGATCACTCTTGACAATAATAACATTGATATCAACCGTAACTACAGAAAGCAACAAAACAATCAATTACTTAGTTATCACATAGTAGAGGAAAAAGCTGCACTGTCAGAACACTTCAATCTGAGAGATGCATACCAAGGCATCCAAATACCAGTTCAAAAAGTTGTTGAAATTTTTACATTTAAAAAAAAATAATAATAATTTGAAAAATCTGAATCTTTAGTGGATAAAAATCTATATTAAATCTCATCATAATATATAAGGAAGACCAAGTTCTCACAGCTAGAAACAAGCACTCAGGTACAATTAGTAACATCTTTAATATGTTGGTTATGTAATCAGCTACAGTATAAGGTGGCAAGAAATAGCCAACATAGAGATGTAAAAATCAAATTGTATTAAAGAAAGATAATATTATTCTGTGAGAGGATAACTAGTGAGTAATGAAGAAGCAGCAGATTTCATGCAACATTTTCATATGCAAGCTAGCGAAATGTGAGATTGATTAAATTGCTCTGTGATGTTATCGAACTGACAGAAAAATCATCTGCAATAAGATTTTTAAAAATAATTTCTTATCACATTTTGAGACCATTTCAAACAGAAAAAAAATAGAGGTCTGTATGACCCTCACGTCTATGCAAAATCTTTGCTAGTTTAAACTGTGAAACACTACAATGAGTAATTTTGTCAGTCACACCAAGTTAGAAGGAGTCAGGAAGACTTCTGGACAACAGAATTAGAATTCAAAACATTCTCATTATGCTTTGGAAAAATGCTAACAAATCAACTAAAATTTTTGTAATAAAAGGAAATGCACAGCATTGTATTCAGAATGAGAAATCATGTCTCCACACATAGAATGAATAACGATTATTGTGGTTTGCAAAATAAAGCCATCTCATTCCAGGATGTATCAATAAGAATGTTTTTAAGCAAGATAATAAGATAATGATTTTTTTTTCTGCTCTGTCTGCTTTCCTGAGACCACGTCTGGTGTAGTACATCCATTTTGATCATGATCACTTAAGAAAGATAGTGATTAATTAGAGAAAGTCTAAGATAAAATTTTTGAGAGCAACTTTGATCAAAGGTTAAGAAAGCATAATCTATGAAGAAAAATTAAATTGCTGTTTATTTTCTAAGGAAAAAAATGCTGAAGGAGTAATAAGTCTTCAAACTACAACAAGTTTGTAATGAGAAGGATGGTGAAGTTGTTTTATCCATTCTGCTATAGAGAACAATAGGTAGGTATCTTAAATTACAGCTAAAAAGTTACAGATTAGAAAATAGGAAGTATTTTGTCACTGTAGAATTGATATTCCACAGTGGTGGAATCAAAGCTTCATTAAATCTTTATATAAACAATTTAGACAAGCTTTCATCAAGAATAAACTAGATCTACCAATCTTACAATTCAGGTGTTGAACTAAATGACTCACAAGATCTCTCTGAGCCCTCCATTTTCCTGATTCCTATATTTTATCAATATTCTTATTAAAGGGAAACTAGTAGGAATGAAGAGTGCTAATTTCAATCAGAAAATGAACTCTTTATTATTTATAATGCATTTTAAAAACCCACACACTCAAAATGAATCATAGGCATTGTCTTATTCTCTAATTTGAGATGCATTTGCTCAGAGAGAGTATTTAATAATGTGTACTGGTCCTAGAGCAATCTGAAATACAGATGATTATCCTGTTTCCCAGATGAATGCTCTGTACAATTACTGGGAGAGACAGCTTCTTGCTACTCTTTCTCTGTCCTTCACAAATTCTTTCCTACATAAAGTGCTATCCCTTCATCTATCTGGGGAAATGTAGTATACTCTTCCTCACTTTCCAATCCAGCCAGTCTCCAGCCTACTAGTCTGTTTAAAACTCCTAAGGCACAGGAAGACATTGTATTTTCATTTCCCATATGTGAAAGTGTGCTCTAGTTGCATGGTTATGACATTATCTCCTTATTCACCTGTAGTTAAAAATAAAGGAAACCTTTTACAGCATGTTGTGAAACTTTTCACCCTCTTTTTTTTTTCTTTTCCTTTATTTCTTCCCGCTTACAGAATTTAGGAAGAAAAACGTTTCGATATTAAGAAAGCATCTAGAGAGAGTCAGGCTGGAGTAAGAGGAAATTGACTGGTTTCACATGTTCCTCACATAGCAGGCACAGAAGCGGACCATGCCTGTTTCAAATGGCTAAGCTACAAAGCTATTTGAAAATATGCCTGAAGACCATACAACTTTACACACCTCCCTCACTCCACACGTCACACTGCCTTTATACACAGCTCTACTTTAAAAAATGTGTGGGTTTCAGAATGTTGTACGATGAGCATCATCTGCTGACACAGTGTCAATGATGCCATTCTGCATCCAGCCCCCATGGTTGTCCCAAATGAAGGGCATGATACAAGGTCATGCCCAAGGATTCAGGTCTCTCTTTCTCAGAGAATCTCTCCAGAAGATTTCTAATTCAGAGAGTAAACACATTAGAACCACAGTGACATATATATAATACTTATATATCTGAAGAGGTTTTAAATATATTCTTAAAATAGTATTAAGTGATAATGGAAGCTTTTCTCCCTTTCACAGCAACCTTCAATAAAGCCAGAAGATAAATGAGAACTATTTACTATCACTTCATTTCTGATATCTTACTTTTTATGACAGGTAAAAAGAAATCATCAACCCCTAACATATAATGTTTTTCTACCATGATACCAAGTTTAACATAAGAGATTTAGGCTTTATGTAAGCATTAGAAAAAGCATCACTGGAATGTAAATGGTAAATTTTACAAGTTTACCTTGTTATAAAATTATGCATAAGACTAACTATTTTCCAAAGATATGAGCAATGCTCTATTTTTGAAATATGCTGTATGAAAGGTTGTTTGTATTGTGTTCCAGCTATAAAAAAGTCCAAACTGTCTGTTAGATTTTGCCTTGTGAACACCTAAAAAATATATTATATATTGTATAATTGTATTTCAACACAATATTACATTTAATCAAACCTGTATTTCAATATAATATTGAAATTACATATTGTAACATAAAAAGATTAATTTCCCAATAAATAATAATCAGAAATGTTGAGGCCACACAGATTTATGCTTATAAAAGGTTCCTTCTCTTTTGAGATTTATTTATTTTATAAACAAATATAAAAGGACTTTTATATACCTTTTTATAGGCTTTGAAACCTGTATTGTTTTAACCAGAGACTGAAGTAGTTCATCTTCAGAATCTGTCTTCTGAGCAAGTTTTTAAACTTTTAATATTTTATAAATGGAAATTAGATTTGTTATACACACACAAAAAAGTTAAATATTCTCAGAAAAAAAAAATATTTATTTTCACATTCACTGAATAATCTTTGTTCATCAAGTAATCAAATTGAAGTAAAGCAGAAAGCAAAAAAAAAAAAAGCTAAAAGTAGCAAATATTTTGTTCTATGTATCAAAATTCAAATGACATCGGTCCATTATAGCTGTTCAGTACTCTAAACAGCTTGTAGATCAGTGTTTTGATCACAGTTATAAATGTGATCTTGTAAATGCCAATCTGGTGCAGTAGGAGAACTGGACATTACAATTATTTTGAAATTGAAAATCTGCTTCAGTTCTTCTATTAACAGACTTTTATGCATATCTCTTACTTCTAACAATTACACTATAAATTAAAAAAAAATGACATAGTTAGAGCTCCTAAGTGATGTACTGTACTATAAAACACACAAACAAAATACAATAATGTTTTATTCATTGAAGCTATAGTGACAAAGAAGTTACAGTGTCAAAACTGATCCTGTATTCAAGGTAACTGTGAATTTTATGTAAAAAATGACTACTGTTTATTAAACCTGTCATGCAATACTATCTCCTCAGCTAATGCAGAGATATCAGCATGTCTCCTCTGACCACTCTTTCTGCCAACTTTCTTTTTAAAGATAACAAGAACCTTCGTTTGGCCTTCATGTTCATTTTTCAGCAAAACTCATCCAGTTCCAGATACGTTATTCTGTTAAATGTTGTTCTTTCGTTATCAGACTCAATACCTAGCACGTCACTGACAGCATCAGCCATCATAGTGTAATTTACTGCATCCAGAATTGCACAGTAAGTTTGTATTCATTAACAGAGGAAAGAAGATCTACTGACCAGCCATATCAAATACAGATGGTTGGCCAACCATACAATTAAAAGTCATAAGCACGGCAGACTTCGGTGTTTACCCTTCACTTCAGTCCAGTCTTTGAATTTAAGAATGGATATTAACTAAGTAGTTGATGAAAAGTGTCTGATCAGAAAACCATTGTACTAACCCAACAATACGTTCTTTCCAGGCTAATTCAATACAGAAAGTTACAATACTGTAATGTCAGGCATTAAGCATTTTGCAACAGAATTTATTCTGGGTACATTCTGTGACTGTACATAGACAACATATAATACAAACATTTGGCAAGTGGAAGTGAATCTTGTGAATTATTCATGAGCGATTTAAATCTATGAGCCATTTATTACCTACTTGGTACAACTCTACTTAAGTAGAAATTGTTTGTTTTTTTTTTTTTTCTGAGGAAGTCATCAAATGAATTTTTGTGGCTAAAAGTAGGGGTTTGGTTGCCTGGCTGTCGCTGTGTGTGTAAGCTTTGCATCTATAATAAGAAATATTTAATTACACTCTCAATTTTTTAAGATATAGTAATTTCTTTATTTTTTCCTTTCATGGGTTATGAGAATGACTTACCTCTGAAATCATTACACTCAATTCCACAGGTTTTTTGTTAAGTTGTGCTGATTTTGTGTAGCAGGGGCACTACAGTAGCAGCTTCTGCAAGAAGCTGCTAGAAGTTTCCCCCGTGTCCCGTGGACTCAACTGGTTCTAAGGCAGACTCACCGCTGGCCAGGGCCGAGCTAATTGGTGACAGCAATAACACCTCCGTGATAACATATTTAAGGTGGGGAAAATTAGATAAAAAAGAAGCAGAAGCAGTGGGCAGAGAGGGGGGAGGCAGGAGCCTTGTGGGCCTTGCAGCCCTCACCCTCCGGCCTCCGATTTTCTTACTGGAAATCCAACGTGTATGTATGATCCTTCCGTGAAACTCTATCTATTTTATTGACAGTAAGTCAATGTGGACATTACCATTGTCCCCAGTGACACAAAGTTATTAAACATAATGTCAGTAAAGCCCTCACACTCTGTTATACTATAACTGATGGCCTCAGTCTAGCAAACCTCTTAACTGTGTATATAATTGTATGTATATACATTGTAGTTATGCCTTTGTTAAAGTCAATGACAGATCTCTTGATGAGTTCAAATGGTATCTGGAGACTACATATGCATTTTGAGTAGATTAATATTACCCAGATGACTTAAAGTAGGGAGAAGTTTCTTTGTTCCTCTAGAACCATTTTTTAGAGAACACAATATTATGGTACTAATCTGGCAAAACATAGCTTAACTCTTTTCAGAAAGCTGAAGCTGCAAAAAATAAATGGATTTGGGAGTTCCTCAGAAGAAACAAAATCCTCGACATGATCAGATATCAAGAAAATAGGAACAAAAAAATGTCTCAGTCCTTAAGTGAAGGTCTTTTTTATCACATTAAACTGAAATAAAAATTCTTGTTTCAATTAAGGTAAGGTTTCAGACAGTATTGTAAAAAAAAAAAAAAAGTAGCATTTTCCTTTGTGCTTTTTGGTTACCTCTAATTTGAGAATATTAAAAGAACTCTGCAATAAAATATAAAATATATTCAAATCTCTACATTTAATTATGAAGAGCAGTAAATTGATAAAAATAGTCTACGATTAATAAAAAGAAGAATTGGTGTTCAACTAAGAACCTGCCAACTTTGCAGTCTGAGGACAAAAGTACTTTCTGCCTTCAGGAATCAGTCTTTTGATTGAGAAAAGAATAATGCAATTTATGTGAAAACACATTTTTAAGGAACTATATTCTAATTTAGATTTATTCTGAAAGTTCCTAAACAAATAAGAACATTAGTTTGATCAAATATTTAAGGAGTATATAGTGAAAAGCTTTATGATTTTTTCTTCATTTCAATATATAATTTTTTTTCTGACACTATAAAAACATGAACATTAGCATTCATACTGAAATTTATATTACCTGCAATCCTATACTAGTGAGAGAATATTAAACCTTGGCTAGATATGTGTAAAACTAACCAAAGAGTATACTGATAGATGAAATTCAAAACTGAATCATAAAACATACTTCTCAGATACCCTTCCCAAGCAAAATTCTGTCCATACTTCCTTGTTGTTCCAAGGAAGATACTTTTCTGCTAATATACTGTTGTAGTTCAGCCCCGATCAGGACCAGACTACGCAGTCTCTCTCTCACTCCCCCAACCCTCCAAGAGAACAGGGAGAGATAATATAAAGAAAAACAGCTTGAGGTTTGAGATAAGGTCAGGGAGAAAATCCTTAAAGTTATGGTTATGGGCAAAACAGACTCGACTTGGGGAAAACTATTCATTTATTACTAAAACGAGCAGGATAATGGGACAGGGAACAAGATCACCTCCACCGACCCCTCCCTCTTCCCAAGCTTAACATTATCTCTACTACCTTCCCCCACCCAAGCAGTACAGGGTGGGAGAACAGGGAATGGGGGTTGCGGTCAGTTCATCACGCATTGTTTTACGTCGCTGCTTCATGGTCGGGGGAAGAGCTCCTCACATTACTCCCCTGCTCCATCATGGGGTCCCACCCATATGCCACAGTCCTTTGTGAAACTGCTCCGGTGTGGGTCATCTCTTCCACAGGATGCAGTCCCTCCAGAACAGCTGCCCCAGCGGGCCCTCCACGGGCCACAGCTGCCTTCAGGCATCCACCTCCCCCGGTACGGGGTCCTCCACGGGCTCCAGGTGGATCCCTGCTCCTCCATGGACCTCCATGGGCTGCAGGGGGACAACCTGCTCCACCATGGTCATCACCACAGGCTGCAGGGAAATCTTGGCCAGGAGCCGCTTTTCTCCTCCCCCTCCTTCTGAATTGACCTTAGCGTCTGCAGCCGTTTCTCTCACAGGAGAAGTTCTTCACCACAGGCTGGCAGACGCCTCTCAGAATCGCTTCACATCATCCAGCTCATCTCCTCTCCACTTCTTGCAGCCGGGCCGGGCCAAGTCAGGCCCAGTCAGCCGCCTGGCAAGAGGCCGGAGGGTGAGGCCTGAAAGGGTCATGAGGCCTGCGGCTCCCGCTCTGTGCCTCTGCACCCGCTCAGCTTCTTCACATCTTCTCTTCTCTTTTTTTATTTTTCTGTTTTCCCCTTCTTAAATATGTTATTGCAGAGGCGTTATCAGGGAACATTCTGCTACCAATCATCTCAGCCTTGGCCAGCAGCGGGTCCGCCCTAGGCTCGGCCGAGTCCACTGAACAAAGTGAAGCAATGTCGTAGTTCAGCCCTGATCAGGACCAGACTACGCAGTCTGTCTCTCGCTCCCCCCACCCTCCGAGAGAATAGGAGGAGATGATATAAGAAAAAACAGCTCAAGGTTTGAGATAAGGACGGGGAGAAATCCTTAAAGTTACCGTCACGGGCAAAACAGACTCAACTTGGGGAAAACTATTCATTTATTTCTAAAATTAGCAGGAGAATGAGACAGGGAACAAGATAACCTCCCCCCACCCCTCCCTCTTCCCGGGCTTAACATTATCTCTACTACCTTCCCCTCCCGAGCGGCACGGGGGGGGAAAAGGGAATGGGGGTCGCGGTCAGTTCATCACGCGTTGTTTTACGCCGCTGTATCATCGTCGGGGGAAGAACTCCTCGCATTCCTCCTGCTCCAGCGTGGGGTCCCTCCCACGGGCCACAGTCCTTTGTGAAACTGCTCCGGCGTGGGTCATCTCTTCCACGGGGTGCAGTCCCTCTAGAACAGCTGTCCCAGCGGGCCCTCCACGGGCCACAGCCTCCTTCAGGCCTCCACCTGCTCCGGCGTGGGGTCCTCCACGGGCTGCAGGTGGATCTCTGCCCCTCCGTGGACCTCCATGGGCTGCAGGGGGACAACCCGCTCCACCATGGTCTTCACCACGAGTTGCAGAGGAATCTTGGCCAGAAGCCGTATTACTCCTCCCCCTCCTTCTTCACTGACCTTGGCGTCTGCAGCCGTTCCTCACAACAGGCTGGCAGACGCCTCTCAGGATCCTTTTTACATCTTATTCACTTCTCATCTCCTCTCCACTTCTTGCAGCCAGGCCGGGCCGAGTTGGGCCCAGTCGGCTGCCCGGTGGGAGGCCAGAGGGTGAGGCCTGCAAGGCCCATGAGGCTCGCGCCTCCCCCTCTCTGCCCCCCGCTCAGCTGCTTCACATCTTCTCCCTTCTTTTCCTGTTTTCCCCTACTTAAATACGTTATCGCAGAGGCGTTATCACGGGACATTCTGCTACCAATTGGCTCGGCCTTGGCCAGCAGCGGGTCCGCCCTAGGCCCGGCCGAGTCCACTGAACAAAGGGGAGCGACTTCTAGCAGTTTCCTACAGAAGCTATCACCTTAGGCCCCCCCTCACTAACAAAACCAGAACAAGCGACTTCTAGCAGTTTCCTACAGAAGCTACTACCTTAGGCCCCCCTTCACTAAACAAAACCACAACATATACCATGTGGATGGAATGGGTGATACTGTCCATAAAGAAAAATTTTCATCCTTCCCCATTTAAATTCATAAGCTATTTTTTAGCTATGCAAATCTCACTTTTGATGAAACCAAGTAATGGTATGTACATATTTTATCCTTGTTACTCTTTTATTCAGAATTGTGTAGTTTTTAGGGAATTCTCCAATAGTTCCTACTTAGAGTATATTTGCTAGTCTGCAATTTGTTTTGTGCAAGCAAAAATACCTTTAGGAGGAAAAACACATGGAAGTGCCATATCAGATATAACCAAATGCTCTATAAACTATGGCAGTTCATGAGGGTCTGAAACAAGTCTTTCAATCGGTATCAAACTCCATGTTACAGTTAAAACAATTGGTTCAATAAACCATATTAAATCTAGTTTAATCTAATCAACTTCTGTTTCAATCCACTCTTGTTGTACCAAATATTTATAATAACACTACAGAGGGACCTGGACAGGCTGGACTAATGCGCTGAGGTGAATTGTATGAGGTTTAACAAGACCAAGTGCCAGGTCCTGCACTTGGGTCACAACAGCCTCATGCAATGCTACAGACCCAGGGAAGAGTGGCTGGAAAGCTGCCTGATGGAAAAGGAATTGGGGGTACCACTTGACAGCCGAATAGGAGAGTGCACTAAGATAGAAAAAAGAGCCAGAAGAAAACCAGCTAGTGGTATACTATCTGTAACTTCATCAACTGGCAAGAAATGTATATAGGAATAGACAAAATTAAGTTGTTCTTTCTTGTCCATACTTTATTCAAAATAAAAGTGTGAGTCTATAAGCTGTTTGCTATATATATGAACACACTGAATTTGTGGGAAACTAATTTTTAGCAACATTTTCTAAGAGCACTGTCAGCCTTCTTTAGAATACTTTTTTTCTTTTTTTTTTTTTTTGTTCTTTTCATGATGATTTGGAGAGCAACACTATGAAAGTAGTCAGTAAATTGAAACATCTCTGCACTTCCAGTGCATTTGTTTCACAGCTTGAAGTTTAGACTGGAAATGTCTTTTCCTTTATGTGTCAACAGCATAGCAAAAATTACACCTACCAATTTACATTTATTTAACAAATAGATACACTCCTGTTGTCTACAGAAGTCATTCTTGGAACTATTTTAGTATTGTTGCCAAGGAAATGGATCTTCCTATAGGTTTTTTTTTTCAGTATGGAGAAAATTTTCTATAGATTATTTTGAAAGTTTACCACTGATTGATCATTTTCTGTGCTTGCTGTCCTTGAGCAAACTAATAAGTTTGTAAGCCGACACAGATATGTTGTCTCTTTTGACAGAAATTTAGACACTAAGAACAGCAGAAATGGCCTTCAGAACCGGTATATGTTGTCACAACTCAACTAAAACACTGCACAGTTCTTATTTCAGCAGCTGGGAAAAGACTTGTATGTATCACAGCTACCTTCATTTTCAGGAAACAAACTTTATAAGGAAAACTATGCTTCTAACACTTCTAACAGAGAATATGAGATAATGCAGATCAAGATTACAAATTAATAGTTGATGTGTTCATTCATGTTAGCATGCTTACCACGCTAGTATGTGTAGTTTTCAGAACTTTAGTGAGTATTTTCTGATTTGAATAAAGGTTTCTGATGAGAATCTGAAATTGTGAACTCTGTAAAATATATAATTAAATGCTTGATAAACTCTACTGAAATTTACAGCGAACTAATACTTTTAAAAACACTGAAATATTTCTCCAACTTTAATGGGATTATCTTTTTTATTTTTCTGGAATACTGAAGGCCATGGAATGGCTGGCTATACCACTTCAATGTGAATAAAATTAATGCTAATTTAATAATTCCAAATGCCTAACTGGGTCATCAAAACAGACCTTTAATTCTGAGCCATTCAGCACAGGTTTTCAAAGTATAAGTCAAGAGAAATAACTACTTCTAGAGCTACTTTTATACAATATTAAATCTCCTTCTAAAATACGTGTGTGGGATAGGCCAGGTGAGTCATCCTTTAGAAGTGTAATTTCCTTTCATTGATAAATCAAGTAATAGAAGATAACCAGGTGCCATGCAAGTGTCTGAAATGGGGTATCTATACCATTCTAAAAAAAAAAAAAAGTTATGTTTTTCAAAACCTAGATTTCACTAATGCAAGCCAGTCTTTAGTTTGAGTACAGAGGTAAAACATGCTTAACACAAAACCAAAGTATTTTGCTAAATGAACGTATTTTTAATAAACTGTTAAAAAGTTCTTGAAAGAGCCATAAGGAGGCTGATCAACATCAATAAAGAGTCTGAGCTAAGGTACTATTTCTATTAGATTCTCTACATATTACCAATAGATTTTAGTATATATCCTTTCTTGTGTTAAGTATGCTACTTCTGGCATCTCTAGTGTAAAACTTACCTTCTACCTCCAACTACTTGATCCATCTTTTAAATTAATTCTAATGCACAATTTTTTTACATTGAAAGCATAAAACTCTTGGCTTTTCATAAACTAATATAAGTAATTCTTTAAAGGACTTTTCATCATGTCGGAGGCTGTTCTATGTTCCACACTCTGGCTGTCCCTTTGAGTATTTTACAGCAATGGAAGTTTTTAAAGTTGAAACACTTTAATTTCAAGAAAAAATGTTTTCGCTTACAAATGTTAACTGTATTCTCTGTTGACTTATTCTTCCCAAAGTTCTTTTCTAGGTAATAGGAAGCTGTGATTACCCCACCCAAGATCTAAAATGTGTGATTTCTGAATTAACAGACAACACAATTAGTTTTTCAGGTTGCTTTTGACAACATTTAGCATATGCATCCTTTGTGTTAACTTATTTCAAAGAATAGCAATTATTCATGTCAGGAAGAAGGAAATAAGAAACATTTAAAAAATTTATGCGTACTAAGTTTTTGTGGCATTCAAATTAGAAGCACAGATGGCCCAGATTCCCTGCATGAAAATTAAAAAAGATGGGTCACCCTACAAGGTTTTGAGAGCTGGATCATCACAACTGTACATAGAGCCTACAATTACCATGCTCTCGGTTTAGATGCTTAAATAAAATGTTTAATACGGTGCATTTAATAAAGATACGAGATCAATCTAAGCCGAAGTACAGAAGGAGTCCAAGATCTCGGTTTCTGAAAACCCTTCTTGTATTTTAAAAAGGATACAAATACCTAAACTGTATACTTATACATCTAAGTTTGCCTTTTGGAAAGCTGTCAGCCAATTGTGTAATGTTTCCAGATGAATAATTTCTGTTACTTATTAGTGTCCTTTTATATACATACCTTCCTTTCCCTATTGTTTCAGATTTGAGAATGTTTCAGACTATAGATAGTATTGGAAGAATGATAAATAAACACAAATGGTGCCTAAGACATATTTACAGCCAGTTCTGATTCAATGAATATATTTATATTTATAGCAGCAACAGTTTAATTAGGTCATAATATTAAACAAAAGTGCTAAATGATACGGCTTTTTTTACATCAGTCTGCCATTTTTGTCAACACTTTCAAATTCCTTGACCAAAGGAAATTAATTCACCTGAATAAAGTCAGTGAATTTTGATCCTTTATGAACATACTTATGCGAAATATCGCTAACAGCACATAAATTAGATTAAATATAGTTATATGTGCTTATAAATCGATTTACATAACAATGCAAATCTAAAGCAGAGAAACATTTCCTCTTTAATAAAGATATTAGATTACTTGCTATATCCTCTATAGAAGAATTTTTGTTACTTTGATGCTGCAAAATCCACAAGAAAACCTCTCACTCTGTGGAATTAGTAGTATTTTAAAGGATTTACTGGAATTATGGTCTGGATTGAATTCACAATAACTATGATCAAGAAAAACTTTTTGTTTCCGTATTTGTTTTCAACTGCAAAGTTATTTAACATTTACTGGATTTTTGTTTTAAAAGTGCAAATGAATAGCCGGTCATTTCTATCAATATTAATGAAGAGTGCTAATTAGAGTAATCATACTTATCTGTATGCAGATAAAGAGTTCAAAAATATTTAAAATATAAACAAGCTAGCCCTGGCTTGAGATAAACCTGCACAAACCTAATAATGTACAAAAAACATATCCAAAAGTTAAAAAGAAAACAAAAGAAAACAAACAAACAAAAAAAAAAACACCAAAAAAAAAGTGAGAGTTTTCAAGGTGATTCAATTACATAGAGAAACCATTATTCTGGTGTCACAG
This sequence comes from Chlamydotis macqueenii, assembly GCF_036417535.1. Classification (NCBI taxonomy): domain Eukaryota; kingdom Metazoa; phylum Chordata; class Aves; order Otidiformes; family Otididae; genus Chlamydotis; species Chlamydotis macqueenii. The sequence continues at coordinate 30,598,805 of NC_141558.1, forward strand.
GATTAGAATTGGAGAAGAAGATAAGACTTGCTTATTGTTGATATGACGATTGACAGCAGAACCATTTATTTTCAGTAGCCTGGGAAATTAAAAACTTACTTGCAATTGACTCAGTAAATTGTTGTTGTTATTAAATTATTTTTTCTAAATGTAACATAATGAATATTGGCATCAGCAGTTTATGTTTGCCACCACTATCTAATCACCATGGGATATATCATTCCCCAATCTCCCATACAAATATGAATATTTAAGTATAAATGTTAAATAAGCTGAAGTAAAAAGCCTTATCTATAACATACATAAACATCTATATCATAGATGAATGCTTATTTGCCAAAACACACATACATGTGCACTCACATGCATACACTTTATGATTTTTACTTTGTATTGAAGAGCTGCAAAGCCATTTTGTTGTTAAATGCAGCTCTACAGAGTATGGTGCTTCTGTTTAGTTGGGGTGGGGGTGCTATGGTGGAAGCTGCTAGAAATTTCCCCTTTATCCAGTGGACCCAGCTGGGCCTAAGGCGGATCTGCTGCTGGCCAGGGCCGAATTAGGCAGTGGCAGAATGTTCCTTGATATAACCTCTGCGATAACATATTTAAGCAGGAGAAAAATAAAAAAAGAAAAGAAGATGCTGAAGCAGGGGGCAGAGAGGAGGAGGTGCAGGCCTTGTGGCTCTCACCCTCTGGTCTCCTGCCGGGCAGCCGTCTGGGCCCTACTCAGCTTGGAGGGCCCAGCTGAGAGAAGTGAAGAGAACATGAGATGCATCTGCCTGAGCCTGATTGTGAAGAATTTCTTGAGAGGAATGGCTGCAGATGCCAAGGTCAGTGAAGGATGAGGGGGAGGAGTAATGCTGCTGTTGGCCAGGATTACCCTGCAGCCTGTGGTGAAGACCATGGTGAAGCAGGCTGTCCCCCTGCAGCCCATGTAGTCCTTGGAGGGGGAGAGATCAACCTGCAGCCTGTGGAGGATGCTATGTTGGAGCAGGCGGATGCCTGAAGGAGGCTCTGGCCTGTGGAGGGCCCACGCTGGGGCAGCCATTCCGGAGGAACTGCACTCCATGGAAAAAATGACCCATGCTGGAGCAGTTCATGAGGGACTGGAGCCCATGGGAGGAACCCCACGCTGGAGCAGGGAAGGAATGTGAGGAGTTCTTCCCCCGAACAGGAAGAAACAGTGGAAAGCGACAAGTGATGATCTGACCATACCCCCCATTCCCTCTTCCCCACTGTGCTACTCGGGGAGGGGAAGGAGGTAGAAATAATTGAACATAAAGTTAAGCCTGGGAAGAGGGAGGGGTGGGGGGAAGTTATTTTGTTCTCTTTCTCATGATCCTGCTTTGGTTTTAGTAATAAATAAATAGTTTTCCCTAAGTTGAGTCCGTTTTGCCTGTAACAGTAACTTTAAGGATCTTTCATTGTCCTTATCTCAAACCCTGAGACTTTTTTTTCTTATGTTATCTCTCCCTGTTCCCTTGGAGGGTGGGGACAGTGAGAGAGAGACTGAGTAGCTTGGTCTCTAGGGGGGCTAAACTACGACACAGACAAAGTGTGTAATCCAAACTTTTTTTTTCCCACTATTTCTAATATTTTTTTTGTATTATACTTTGTCAGTAAACTTTTTGGTTCTGATTCATAATTGCTTCATGCAGATGCAAGCTGATGATATATCAGAGGATGCCATTTGGGGATTATTGTGTATATGTGTTTGTGACTATATTCAACATATTTCTTCCCTCTTAGCTCTGATATACATACACATGTATATTTCTAAAATTCATTTTCATCTCCTTCCCTTGTGAAGTGGTTTTTTGTTTGTTTTTTTTTCCCAAATAAAAGTAGGATATCTTAGACCTTCAGCTCTCCCTGGCAGCTAAGTGAACGAATGAAGGTCTTGCTACAGATCCTAAGGTTCTGATGAAGAGGGTTTTTTAGCATTAACAGTTGTTTTCCTCTTTTGGTGTACTGCTCCTGAAAGCTTTTCCTTGGAAAATCCTCAGAATTGGAAAAGTGGGGCAAAGTTGTTAAGGGAATGTACTATTATATTCAATCCTGTGCACTATGGATGAAATCCTCTTTCCACTGAAGACAGTCGTAAAATACCCACGGTTAGTAGCAGACTCTAAATTTCTGAGACTTCCAAAGCCTCAGAACAAGCAAGTTTTGAGATCACTTTAAAAGAATATCTTAAGCTGGAAAAAAAAAATTAGTGCTCCATATTCCTAGTTAATCTTTAATCTTAGTGGGAAAAATTTTCCTGTAATGTTTTACTACCACTGATATCCTCCTGTCCTTTCTTTTGTACCACTCTATTTTCCTATTAATGAGTCAGTGTTCATACTAAGAAAATTCACCTCTACACCATTATCATTCTTGCTGAATTTCTGCGAGAGAAATGCTACTGCCAATTTTAAGCTTTTACACTCAGCTAAAAAAAGAAATAGTTCTGTTTTGCAATATTGAACTCTGAGCCCACCTCCTTATTTTCAACTACCAAATACTGACCAACAGAAACTACAGACTTCAGTAAGAAGCAGCTTGTTTTTAAAAATGTATAGTAGCTTCCCAGCTCAGGAACACAGCAGGGCTTATGTAAATGCAAGAGAAGAGCACTTGCCTGTATGTTTGCAGACAAACTGAGAGTGTGATAGGTAACTTTTTTTAATTCTTAGCCTATGACAAAATGAAAGATGCAGAGAGTGTAGAATTGCATACCAGAAACTGAAAAGACTGACAGCAAAGTTATTTGTTTTTTGAAAACTGAGGAATTAAAAATAGCACATGAAATCTAGTCTGTAGATTAATTATGCCAGTTGGCCCTAAACACCTCATAATGAAGGTTTAAATTAATTTTAAAATAAAAGGAAAAAACCATAACTTTGTAATATAGTGGGCATCTACAAATATGTTATAAAGAACTCATGCTCTGAAATGAAGTTATTTAAAATTAATGATCTTACTCTTTTGAATTTTCATTTTATCCAAACAGACAACATTTTTAATAGCCATGCAACTCATCATGCCATGCAAATGGAGTTATGTAAGTAGATCCCTATCTCAATGCCCAGGAAATGTAGTAGGCTTTTATTTAGATGATTTGGCACTACCAAGCTGGTCAGAATTAGGATTCACACCCTAGAAGTCCTAAGAAATATTCAAACACAAGATAAATCTCTTAATTCAGTTTTAAGTTGCATGCCTCAGAGTGAAAAATGAGGGAGACAACAGTCAAGACTGCAAAATAAGAAGATGTGAAAGACTTAATTATCGTCTATTTTCCTTTACTGAAAATAGCTATTCTAAACAGCAAGACAAAATGTAAAGAAAAAAAAAGTAATTTAATGTGTAAAGAAAGACAGAAGATCTTTTTGAGGAAAGACATCGAAAGAAGTAGTTCGTGTCAGAGTACAAGAATCATCCATTTTACAGAGTGATGCAGGACCTGCGTGGCTATAAATGATGACATGGCAAAGGCAATAATTTAAAATAATATAAAGATGTCTTATATTGTGCTTATTAAGTGTCTACTCTCTCCTTAAGAATGAGAGCTGAGAGAGATCTAAAAGAACAGTCAAGCCACTTGCAGTTGTACGTCACAGTGCCCAGATAGCAAGCCAGCAAGCAATGCCTAGAGTTCCCACGTACAAGGATGTAGTTAGAATGGGAAATTCCATGATGTAGCTCCACAGATAACTTGCAAAAGTACACATGCTAGCTAAAACTCAGAGGGAACCCACTATTTGGGAATGTTTGCTTTTTTCCTCTTCTGTGGGCACTTTTATTTAATCTAGAGAAAGAAAATCAATATTCATGAAGGATATACACCTGACAAGTCCTAGTACACAGGCAAGTCTTGTGCACTCAATGAGAACATAACATCTGGGTCAGCTGCAGATCACGGTTGGGAGAATTATCTGAGTTGATTGCAAAACTAATTGTAGCATAGTTCTGGTAGGTGATACATGAACTGTTGTTTGGTGACTGGTGATATCTTTACTGATCTGTTTGGTATCAAGTAAACTATGTCTTTATTGCATACTACCTGTTTAAAATCATTCAATATAGCATTCTACCTATGCATTAGGTAGAATTAACAACAACCCCTTTCCCCTTATTGCAAATCCACTACATCGTCATGCTCCGTTAAATAAAACATGGGACATGCATACTTCATACATTTCCCAGTGTAATTTCCTTTAATAAAATTTTCATTTTTTTCCTTCTAAAATACTAATTTCTTTTCAAAGATGATCACTATCAGAGCAGGGGAAACAAAAAAAGTTTTATTCAAGTATAAAATTCTCGTTAGATTACATAATTTAATGTGTATTACAGATCATCATAAATTCAGGGTAATCACTTGGGAATTATCCTGAAGAGTGAAGTTCTTTCAGAAATTCTATATTCAGAAGATGGTGACAGCTAAAGACAAAGAATGCAGAGAACAAAGTAATAAAGAACTTACTTCATTAGATATTAATTTTATTTTCTTTCTTCAAACTTTTATAATAGAAATTTAGAAAACTTGCAAAAAATAGTTTCTCTTCACAGCTATGTGCAATTGCAGGTAATTATGAGCGAATTATAGATTTTTAATTTGCATTATATTTTCTGTTTTACTTCAGGTTAAGTCAAACATGAATATAATTTCAAATGTTGAGACTGTGGCTACACAAATGTATGCTTAATTATTTCAGGGCAGGCAGGAGAGAAGTACTAATATCTGCGGTTGAAAGGAAGGCCTGAAAGTCAACATGTCTCTTAAGGGCAATCGGAAGTTGAAGCACTGAGTGAAATATCGCATTCAACTCCTTGGTTTTTTTGTGTGGTTTGCATAATTTGCATATGAAGACAATGTGTAAGTTCTTGCGGCTTTCATTCTGAAAGGAATTTTGCCTATGGAACATGGGGGAGATCTAAAATGAATGAAAATCTAGAATCTAGATTATGGAGAATGTGGATGTCCTTTTCCTTGCTATATGAGAGAGCAGGAGAACTGTAGGCTATTCCAAAATTTTGGAGTTTTAAAATTACTATCTCATGCAGAGTAAACTGGTTTAGGTTTATATGTCAAGGGGAGTTGAAACATTGGTTCCTTATACCTCTATCAGCAGGTAATACTCATTGCACACTAAGAGTATGTCAATCATTCCTGGTGTTGTGGTGTCCTTGTTTCAGCAGGGATGGAGTTAATTTTCTTCTCAGTAACCAGTGTGTTTTGGATTTTGTGTGTGAAGAATGTTGATAAAAACATTCTGATAATACGAGTTGTTATTAATGAGACCAAGGACACTGTCTGGCTTTCCAAGTCTCGTTAAAGTCTCTTTAACGTGTAGATGCGGGAAGCTGGGCGAAAGAAAGACAGAATAATTGACCCAAACTGGCCAAAGAGAGTATTCCATGCCATAAACATCATGCTCAGTATATAAGTGGGGGTTGCCCATGGGAGGGGGCATCCTTTTCTGTTCGGACATTCTTGTCGGGCATTCTTTGCGGGAACCCTTGGCATCCTTTTCTTCTCTCTTGCTTGCTGGCATCATTCCCTCTAACTTGCTAGCTTGCACACCCCTTTTGCTTGCTGCTCGGTGTTGTTCCTGTGATCGCTGCTCAGGACGGGCTGCGTCGGTCATTTGGACATCGGGTGGTGAGAAATTGTACATTGTTAATTTTGTATATTTTGTATATATTAATGTCCTTATGTCCTGTTAGCTTTGTAGTTTTTAGTATTTTTTAGTAAACTGTTTTTATCTCAACCCACGAGTTTTCCTTTCTTCCCAATTTCTCTTCCCCATCCCACTGGGTAGGGGGAGGGTGAGTAAGAAACTGTGTGGTGATCCGGGCTAAACCACCACATGTGGTTTTGTTTAGTGAGGGGGCAGGCTAAGGTGGTAGCTTCTGTAGGAAACTGCTAGAACTCGCTCCCCTTTGTTCAGTGGACTTGGCCGGGCCTAGGGCGGACACACTGCTGGCCAAGGTCAAGCCAATTGGTAACAGAATATCCCATGATAATGCCTCTGAGAGAACGTATTTAAGAAGGGGAAAACAGAAAAAAAAAAAAAAAGGATAAAAGAGAAGATATGAAGCAGCTGAGTGGGGCAGAGGCGCAGAGGGGGAGCTGCAGGCCTCATGGGCCTTGCAGGCCTCACCCTCTGGCCTCTTGCCAGATGGCCAACTGGGCCCGACTCAGCCTGGCCCAGCTGCAAGAAGTGGAGAGGAGATGAGCTGGATGATGTGAAGAGATTCTGAGAGGTGTCTGCCAGCCTGTGGTGAAGAACTTTTCTTGTGAGAGAAATGGCTGCAGACGCCAAGGTCAGTGAAGAAGGAGGGGGAGGAGTAATGTGGCTGGCTCCTGGCCAAGATTCCCCTGCAGCCTGTGGTGAAGACCATGGTGGAGCAGGTTGTCCCCCTGCAGCCCATGGAGGTCCATGGAGGAGCAGAGATTCACCTGGAGCCCGTGGAGGACCCCACACTGGGGGAGGTGGATGCCTGAAGGTGGCTGTGGCCTGTGGAGGGCCCACTGGGGCAGCCGTTCTGGAGGGACTGCACCCTGTGGAAGAGATGACCCATGCCAGAGCAGTTTCCCAAAGGACTGTGACATATGGGAGGGACCCCACAATGGAGCAGAGGAGGAATGTGAGGAGTTCTTCCCCTGATGATGATACAGCGGCGTAAAACAACGCGTGATGAACTGACCGCAACCCCCATTCCCTCTTCCCTCCTGTGCCGCTTGGGGGGGAAGGTGGTAGAGATAATGTTAAGGTTGGGAAGAGGGAGGGGTGAGGGGAGGTTGTCTTGTTATCTCATTATCCTGCTAGTTTTAGTAATAAATGACTAGTTTTCCCCAAGTCGAGTCTGTTTTGCCCGTGATGGTAACATTAAGGATTTTCTCTCTGTCCTTATCTCAAACTTTGGGCCATTTTTCTTATATCATCTCCCCCTGTTCTCTTGGAGGGTGGGGGGAGTGAGAGAGATACTGTGTAGTCTGGTCCCGATCCGGGCTGAACTATGACACCCGGGTATTCATTTGACCTCTACAGGTAACAGATCAGGTGATGGGAATTGGAGGATGGAAATATCTAGAATTTAGCTTCAGGGTCATGGTGGTGAAGGAAGTAAGCAATGGTGGCAACAATTTGGATCTCCAAATTGTTCTGGAAGGCGGAAGCTACATGAGAGAATTAACAAGTTACAGAAGCACCTCAGTGATTTCCTGCATGGGGTAACTAACTCCTATGGGGTAACTAACTCCTAAATAGACAGAAACAGCTTAACTCACAACAGTAGCAGTGGTTCATGTCAGTCACTACTGACCATCTAAAGAAGAATGATACAAATAAATCTCTGTAAACAGAAAGTAGATTTTTCTTTCTTATATGACTGTTTCTCTGTAGATATAACACCCATTTGAGTTATAAGCTGCAAACTAGAGGGTGCTCTTAACACAATCAAAGCCTCTACAGGACGGCTCCTACTCCAGGTTAGGACATACAATATCATGTCTCTCAAAATGTGTGTCCACTTGTGAATGAATGAGTCAGTCAATGTAAATGTAGTCAATACAGTCAGTGTGTTCTACTAATCAGCCAGAACTATTTCACTAATCACTCATTAGATCAGAATTAAATTGCCCAAAGATAGGGACTTAGTGTTAACTGAGACATTCTAGAGAATGCAAGACATGCATGGGACATAGGTCTTCTGGAATGGCAGCTGATGGTCAGGTAGGACACCCAAGCACATTTCCAGTGACATCAAATGCCAGAGTCTCAACAACTGATTCAGGCATTAGAGGACTATTTTTGGATTAACAAAATTGCTTCCCAAATTCCATGGACTGCACTGAGGATATGTGCAATGATTGTAATGGTGTTTAGGTATCTAGTGCACGTGGAAGTTTCAGACAGCTGGAAATATAAATGTGGCTGCTTTGAACTGAGTCCAAACTGGATGTGATTCACCTGCCTAAAACCAGACATGTAGTGCCATTTTAGTATCCTGTCTAGCTTTTTGTTGCCACTTCAGAGGGAAATCTATCTGATCAGAATCTGTATCACATCTGTCATCATCTCATGGCTCTCAGACATCTTTAAGTGTGTCAAAGGATACTAGATATTTAGGAAAAAGATTCCAGCACACCTCTGGCATTTTTAACCTATTATAAAGGAAGAAGAAAAAGCAAGCTCAAGGAAAGCAGTTAAAGGTTGCTCTAGAACAAATTTTGATAATAAATAAACAAATAAAGTAAAATGGTGTAAAATTATAATGATTTGAGCACCACTATATTAGATACCCTAGAAGTTCCAGGAAGTGCTCTAGAAGGATTTGCAAAGTCCCTGCTGTGTTTCTTCCTCACAGACAAAAGCAGATGTTATGCTGTGATCAGAATATTTAAATAGTTGGTGTAATTTTTTAACTATTACAGAATCAACAAATCTGATATTAATAATATAGTTCTTTTGAAGCTTCTTAAGTGTAGGTAGCAATAATGAATAACATTAAATGGTTGGTATAAAATTAGATACATCCTTTTATTTAGAATTTAATTGTTTTGTGAATCTTATGTTTAAATCTCCTACAGACTAGGTTAGGATTACAATCAATGGTGTATTAAAGTACAAGTACAAGGCAGTCTCTGTGCTCTTAAAAAGTACAGATACTATTGTTAGTAGATAAATTATGCATGCTCGATGATACTCTACATCTGTTGATTTGCCAAATAGCTAATTAAAATGCTTTAAAGCCATTATGCTGTTTAAGGCACATTTTGTGATTTCATAAAATGTCATTTATCTAGTAAGAACCATGCTCATTTGAAAAATGCATTCCACAAAGCAACAAGGACATAGTTTCTGCATGCAAATGAATCTCTCAGGAAAGGTTCCTCAAACTAGTTTGACCTATACTGGACAAGAGGCAGTGATTTACCTCTACCTACAATAAAAACCATTATAACAAGACAAATTCCAATGATGTATTCAATATGGCTTAAGAAAAAAAAAGAAAGAGGGAAAAAAAATAAGAAGAACATTTGTTTATATTTACCTAGAAGCCTTTATGTTCCAGATGATGGGAAATTCAATTATGCTGTGAAACGCTTTCTACGCTCAGGAAAATAAAAAAAAAAAAAAAAAAAAAAAGAAGAAGAAGACAACAAAAAAAAACACAAACAATAAACTGAAACAATTTTTTTTTAAAAAGAGAAAAGAAAGAATCCACATTCATCCAACAAAATGTAGCTTATGTTTTCAGGAAGAACATTTGTAGGATAATACTTTCCTTCATGTAGTATTTTAATCTTCAGAGGATTGCAACAACAATAACTAATTAATCTCCTAAGTAATCTTGGGAATTAGAAATTGATTTCCGCATTCCAGATGTACAGAAAGAAGACTTGAAGTCAAGTAACTTAATTTGCTGACACTGCAGCAACATACATAAAGCTGAATTTGGACAAAGATGAAGAGCCAGACTGTCAAAGAGTTGTAAGAACTATGACATGCAACACTACGCTATATGAAAAATAAGCAGCTGGGTCTGGAAGGACATTTCACAGTACAGAAGCAGAAATCTGTAGGCAAAAGTTGGAGAGAGATTCACAGAACACAGAATGAAAAGTGAGAACATGCAAACAGGGACTGAACAAGCAGGAAAAAGGAACTGTCTAATGTTGACTGCCTGAAGCTTATTCCTACAAGAAGCAGCTGTCCCATTTTGCAAGACAGCCTCTTGATTACAGAATTTGTCTGGAAAGTGGAAACCTGAGTAAATCTGAACTGATGGCCAGCACTATGCTCTAATGCAAGCCAAAATTAGAATAAAATAGAACTCATAGGAGCTGAAAGAGAGTAATAATAGACATTCTCATACTGCAGTCCAGCAATGAAAAACTACTTGTTTTTTGAATGTCAAGTTAGTTTAACTAGCTCAGTCAAAGTTGAAAATGTGAGATCTGAAATGGTCCTACCTAAAAAGCTCTGATTACAAAACTCATGTTTACAAGAAGACTGAAGACAAAATTTTAAATTATATGTGTCTAATTTACAGATTACTAAATTGCTGTTGACTGAGACAGATGTTGAGTATCTGACACACAGAGTGGGCTTTAGTTACAAATGAAAATGCCTAATTTAAAGAGTTTCCATGTAAGTACCTATACATCAGAGGTCTGAGCAACCTGATCTGGTTGAAGATGTCTCTGTTCCTTGCAAGGGGAGTGGACTAGATGACCTTTAAAGGTCCCTTCCAACCCAAACTAGTCTATGATTCTGTATTCTAAAAATCCAGGCTTCTAATACAATAAGTACATGTTTAGTTAACACAAAAAATAGCTCCCTTTAAAATAAAAATCTATAGTTTCACTCAGCTCCTGCAAGACAAACATCTATTCCCAGAGAGAACTCAGCAGGAGAGTTAAGGCATTAATATAGTTCTAGTAGGAACGACACAGAACCTATGTGGAACATGCCTTTGTGGAGTGACAGCTGGAAGACAGTTGGAAGACCATAGATCACTTCAAATACTATTAGTATGCCCATAATCAAGTCCCTGGTGGTTAATCAGATTAATTTCTTTTTAGAAATTTAGTCGCTGTTGACTATATTGATTAGATTCTACTGACTATAACAGAAGCTTAGTCACCTAGAATGACATTGAAGTGTGTTGGTAAACACTTATTTTTAGGCAATAAAATCCCGCTCTAATAGACACATTCACTAAAAAAAAAAATGTGTGTAAGGAAATCTGGGGCAAAATAATTAACAATTAAGTGTAGTTTCTGTGAATAGATTTTGGTACCTACAACGCTTTACAGAGCTGAACATCAGCTTTACCAAAAGACTAGTAGTAAGTTGTGGCTCGGAAAAACTGCTCAGCAGTTCAATTTAAACTCACTTCATAGAATTTAAGCCTAATCAGGATCGATTAGTCCATTTATTAATTATATGTAATTAATTGGTAATCAATGAACTATATATTCAGAATCAATATCAATAATATAGCAGATAATCAGCAGTACTTACAAATTCTAATAAACATCTATTGTGTGCAAAAGACCCTTATATGACTAATTCCACAAGGTTACAGTCACACACACACATTTATATGCAAACCCTGCCCATGTGGGTTACACACCCCCTCACCCCAGGATATGGGTGCAGGTTCCCCACCTGGAAACTCTCCTGTGGAGATGTGGCTGCTCCAACTGAGAATGCATCCTTGCCACTGCCTGTGCCCAGCAAAAGGACCAGCCATGGGCAGGAGCTCCACGCTGCCCCACGCATGCTCTGCGAAGTTTTGCATCCGTGCCACTCCTGCGCTATAGGTCACTGACTAGGTGAAAGCTGCTTCTGCACTTCACAGGGAGGTGCTGGACCTGGCCCAGGCAGGAATACAGATGCCACAGGATGAGATTTGGAAGTATCTAGTCAGGGTCATTGCTCCTTATGCCACTCCAAGACCTCTCACTGCATCTTTTACAAATTTCCAGATTTGTTTTTAGGTTCACTTATTTTTTGTGTCTCTGTACTTCCCTAGCTAACGCTGTCGTGGTTTTGTTAGTAAGGGGTGGCCTAAGGTGGTAGCTTCTGTAGGAAACTGCTAGAAGTCACTCCCCTTTGTTCAGGGGACTTGGCCAGGCCTAGGGCGGACCCACTGCTGGCCAAGGCCGAGCCGATTGGTCTCGTGATAACGCCTCTGCGATAACGTATTTAAGAATGGGAAAACAGAAAAAAAAAAGAGTGAGAGAGAGACTGCGTAGTCTGGTCCAATCGGGGCTGAACTACGACAACGCTTAATGTGACTGTGGTTTACTGACCTTGACTGGCTGCCAGTTGCCCACCCAGCCTCTCTATCCCCTGTTCCAAAGCAGGACAAGGGGAGAAAATAAGATGGAAAAACTCCTGGGTTGGGATAAAGACAGGGAGATCACTTAACAGTTACTGTCATGGGCCAAACAGACTCAACTTGGGGAACATTAATTTAATTTATTGAAAATTAAAATAGACTTAGATGTTGAGAAACAAAGACAAAATAAATAAATAAAAAAAACACAACACTTTTCCCCATCCCCCTATTTTCCAGGTCAAATTCACGCCTTCATTCCTGACTCCTCTACCTCCTCCCCACTCCCCAGTCAGGGCAGGGGGATGAGGAATGGGGATTACAGTTAGTCCATAGGTTTATCTCTTCCTCTTCACATTTTTCCCTGTTCCAGTGTGAACTCCCCTCTGGCTGCAGTTTCCTTCTAGGAATATCCACCTCCTCAGGCATCAGGTCCTCAATGGGCTTCAGTGAAGATATCTGCCCAGGGACCTGGACCACCTTCTCCGCCTCCTCCTTCTCTTGGTGTTCACAGGGCTATATCTCCCAGTTACATTTTATGGTGGTTTTTTGTTGTTGTTGGTTTTTTTTTTGTTTGATTGGTTGGTTTTTTTTTGTTTTCTTTTTTCCACACTCCTTTCTGCTCACTGGTATTTTCTGCTCTTTCTTAAATAGGTTTTCCCTGAGGAGCCACCATGGCTCTGGGGCTCAGCCATGCCCTGCAGTGGTTGGTTGGAGCTGGCTGAAACCAGTTGTGTCCGGCATAGGACAGTCCTGGCCTCTCCTCAGAGATTCCACCCTGCAGCCCCCACTTCCAGTGCCTGGACACAGATAACCAACACAAAAGCTAATGGCCAATTCCACTTTAAACATGATCACCTGAGGTGATCAGGGTGCTTTTTCACTCTAAGACAACCAGTTTTGGGCAAACACCCTCCAGACAGTGTTGTATATTGGACCTGCACACACTATTTACACTCACAACATAACAAGTGTAGTCATCCGTGACATTTTTGAAGGGTGGATCATGCAAGCACTCCCACATTAATTCAGTGACAAAAATCATGACAGAACTCCTGAAAGTTCAGTCTTGGCCACTTGATATCACTAAACCTGTACCACTTCATTCTGCTCTGCTGGTGAGATGGCATATTCTGCTATATCTTACTATTTCACTAGAAGGACAGACTGCAAGTTAAAATTATGTTTTAGTATTTTCACAGTATCAGTGAGTTAATACACTGGAAACTCAAACTTGGATAATTTCAGTTAGAAATGGCAATGAATAAATAGCAGATACAAAATTTAAAAACTGTCTTCATGTACTGTGATTTAAAATATATAAACCCAATATATAGAATTAGAACAACAAACATAAAAAGTACAAGAATTCACACTTACATACTCATTGAATCACAGCAAAAGTTTATCCCTCAAATTAAACCTATAAAAGCATGGATTCAAATTCCATCTCAAATTCCAGCAGAATTGTATTTCCCATCTGTTCCTTACTTATTTTCCTTAATTTCATAAATTCTCCTTTTGAGGTCAATTAGGTAATTTTAATCAAGTATTCATACTGATTTCTTGTAAAAATGGGTCTGGAAAGGATCTTGAGAAGTCTTATATTTTATTCCCATTACCTAACGAGGAATAATTCCTGACTGGTATTTGTTTAATATGTTTTTAAAGACCCCTCCCACTGATGGATTCCACAATCTTTCCCTAGGTAGTCTATGTCAGTGCTTCATTATCTTTACTGCTGTAATTTTTTTCTCAATGTCTAATCAGAAACTTTCTTGCTGAAATTCATTTTCAGCACTTCTCTGTGCTATAGACATCATAAACAGATTATCGTCCTCTTTGAACCAGTCATTTATTTCATGAAGACTATCCTCTGTTCTCACTCTGAAGGTCTTTACACTAAAATCCTACAATCATTTCAGTCATGAACCTGTATGTTATGAGATTTAGTTCTCAAACATTCATTTTTCTCGATTTCTCAATTTGGTCACATATCCAATGCAGAAAACTAGATTTGGTAGCATGGATTATATCATACCAGTGCTAAAAGAGAAAAATTATACCCAGCATGTAGTAATCATATATTGACCATTTCACTACTTCATGACAGGATCACCTTAGTCATGCAAAATCACAGGTACTCAGGATAAGTCCCAATCCTTTTATAGGGAAAGCTATCAAGCTGTTTTTCCCCATCCCTGTCTTTATGGGAAGGATTGTTCTGAACTGCACTGCGCTACACTTTAAAAATTTATTTCCACCTATCTTTATAGATGTTTCTTCAGTTTTTAACAATTGTGTTGAATTCCAGCAGTGTCTTCCCATATTTTGTGAACCCACTGCCAGCTCAGGGACCGATTCTACATGCTAGGACAAACTGCCCATTTATGCTGTTGACAGCTTTCAAGCAAGGAAGGAAAACAAATTGTTTTGAAATATCATTTCAGAATACACATCAGAAAGTGTTAACTTAATATAATCATATACTTACTATCACATAAAACAAAATTTTAGATAATACTCCTTTATTCAATCCAATTCCCATGAATTAAAGAGCTGAGAATTGAGTCATAGCATTTAACAGGACAGAAAGCCCATGAAAAATATGTAAATCTAATACTAAATTGAAAATCACTTACTATGCATTTCTTTTAAGAAATGAAATTATCCTAGTCTACTTTTGCTTAGAAAAGTAGCAAAAGAATACAGTCAACTACAGACAAAGTTAGTTAATGAAGATTTATTTTTTCTTACAAATTCTGTAATGATGTCCTCTTTTTCCTAGAAACAAAAAAGCCCGAGCACTATCAATGATGTCAGAAAAGCTTCAACAGCAGTTCCTCTTTAGCTATGCATTTGTGGCCGATAGAGTCCTGAGACTTCTGTATGCAGCAGAACTTAACATGTCTTAGTTTTAATGAGAATGAAAGTAATTACTTGTACTGCCGGAACAGCTCTTTTTTTTTTTTCTTTTTTTTTCCTTTTTTTAACAACAGAACTGAGTGGTGTACTATTAGAACAATTAAGGCATTGGTGAATTGTATGCTTTTATCTGAAACCTCCTTGTACAGACAGATATAGCTGGTCATTCTCTCATTTTTCTTTTCTGTCCATGCTAATACGTCCTATGTCTGTTTGAGCACTGGCTTGATTAACTTAATTAACTGAAACTTTTTTTAAGGCCTCGATAGTTTCTGTACAAGAGACATGACACAATATATTTGATCTCTTATTCTTACATTCATTCTAATTAAACTGTACTTATTTCTTTTCTAAGAAGTTGCTTTTTTTTTATCTTCACATAAGTCCTGTTAGAACTACATCCGCATGCCACACAGACACAGGTTTAATGACTTGCAACTTAAAAGAGCTGTTTCAGTGTGTCAGATATGCCATGCGTTTAGTTTGCCCACTGTGAATAAGAAAACATAAAGAATAAATTATGGAATCAGACTCATAATATTTACAGTTACACTTAAAATATCATTTGGCATAAACAGATGATAATATTTTCATGTTAATTTATCCCGGGTGCATATGGGTTCCAGAAAGTAAGACAGTTATGTTAGAATGCTAATGGTATTCCTGTCATGGAGGAGATCTTTGAATTAATAGTACTTATATCTTAACAGTAAAGATCAGTCAGATCTTCCCATGAGTGTGGGAAGTTTCCTACTAAGCTACTTTGTTGCCGTTACTGAGGAGAATACCTTGTGTCCTATGGTATCACCCTACAATTCTTTCCTAGAAAGCTCGCTTATAAGAAAGTTGTACAAGGATACCTAACATGAGAACCACTCTCACCTCTCACATATACACATTCTCTATAGACATGGTGGTAATATTCTTACTTCATCCTGTATACTCTCAAAAATTGATAATGTAAATTTGATGGTGCTTTTAGTCTGTACAAATTAACCCAGTAACAAGCTAGTTACAAGCTAGTAACAAGTTATGGAGCAAATCATCTTGGGTGAGATCACTCGGCATATGAGTGGCATCCAGGGGATCAGGCCCAGCCAGCACGGGTTCACGAAAGGCAGGTCGTGCTTGACCAACCTCATTTCCTTTTACGACTGGGTGACCAGACTGGTGGATGAGGGAAAGGCTGTTGATGTGGTCTACCTGGACTTCAGCAAGGCCTTTGACACGGTCTCTCACAGTATTCTCCTAGGGAAACTGGCTGCCTGTGGACTGGGTAGGTATACCCTTCTTTGGATAAAGAATTGGCTAGGGGGCCGTGCCCAGCGGGTGGTGGTTAATGGAGTCAAGTCCAGCTGGCAGCCTGTTACAAGTGGTGTCCCCCAGGCGTCGGTACTTGGGCCCATCTTGTTCAATATCTTTATTGATGACCTAGACGAGGGGATTGAGTGTACCCTCAGTAAGTTTGCAGATGACACCAAGTTGGGTGACGGTGTTGATCTGCCTGAGGGTACGGAGGCCCTTCAGAGGGATCTGGATAGGCTGGATCACTGGGCTGAGCTGAATGGCATGAGGTTCAACAAGGCCAAGTGTCGGGTCCTGCACTTTGGCCACAATAACCCCATGCAGCGCTATAGGCTCGAAGCTGAGTGGCTGGAGGACTGTGAAGAGGAAAGGGACCTGGGGGTGTTGGTTGATGCTCAGCTGAACATGAGCTGACAGTGTGCCCAGGTGGCCAAGAGGGCCAACGGCATCCTGGCCTGCATTAGAAATAGTGTGGCCAGCAGGAGCAGGGAGGTAATCATCCCCCTGTATTCGGTGCTGGTGAGGCCGCACCTCGAGTATTGTGTTCAGTTTTGGGCCCCTCACTACAAGAAAGACATTGAAGCCCTGGAACGTGTCCAGAGAAGGGCAACAAAGCTGGTGAGGGGTCTGGAGCACAAGTCTTATGAGGAGCGGCTGAGAGAGTTGAGATTGTTTAGTCTGGAGAAGAGGAGGCTCAGGGGAGATCTCATTGCACTCTATAGCTTCCTGAAGGTAGGTTGTGATGAGCAGGGGTTTGGCCTCTTCTTCCAGGCAACAAGCAGGACCCGAGGAAATGGCCACAAGTTGTACCAGAGGAGGTTTAGATTGGACTTGAGGAAAAACTTTTTCTCCCAAAGAGTGGTAAGGCACTGGAACGGCCTGCCCAGGGAGGTGGTGGAGTCTCCGTCCCTGGCAGTGTTCAAGAGGCGGCTTGATGAGAAGCTACAGGATATGGTTTAGTAGCTGTGGCAGCAATGGTAGTGGGAAGACGGTTGGACTAGATGATCTTATAGGTCCCATCCAACCATGTGATTCTATGATTCTATGATTCTATGAAGCAAAACCCTAAAACCACCACAGAGCTGGAGTTTTATACTCTTCCAGAAAAAAGGAGTATACTCTTCCTAGTGGAGTACACTTTCTGCTACTCCAGAAATAAAAAGGTTTATTTTAGGTCCTGCATCATATTAATATCTTCGTAGCGGGATTGAGTGCATCCTCAGCAAGATTGCAGATGATACCAAGCTGAGTGGTGCAGTTGACACACCTGACGGAAGGGATGCCATCCAGAGGGACGTGGACAAGTTGGAAAAGTGGGCCCATGTTGAACCTCATGAGGTTCAACAAGGCCAAGTGCGAGGTCCTGAGCACAGGTCGGGGCATCCTCAGTATCAATACAGAGTGGTAGTGAAGTGATTGTGAGCAGCCCTGAGGAAAAGGACTTGCGAGTACTGATGGGTGAGAAGCTAAACATGAGCCAGCAGTATGAGTTTGCAGCCCAGAAAAACAACCGCATCCTGGGCTGCATCAAAAGAAGCGTGACCAGTAGGTTGAGGGAGGTGAATCTTCCTCTCTGCTCTGCTCTTGTAAGACCCTACCTGGAGTACTGCATCCAGCTCTGGAGCCCTCATTACAGGAAAGACACGGACCTGTTGGACTGGGTCCAGAGGAGGGCCGTGAAAATGAGCAGAGGGACAGAACATCTCTACTATGAAGAAAGGCTGAGAGAGTTGGGGTTGTTCAGCTGGGAGACGAGAAGGTTCTGGGGAGACCTTATTGCCACATTTCATCATGGAAAGGGAGTTTATAATAGAAATGGGGACAAACTTTTTAGTAGGGCCTTTTGCAATAGGACAAGCAGTAATGGTTTTAAACTGAAAAAGGGTAGATTTAGGCTAGATATAAGGAAGAAATTTTTTACAATGAATGCAGTGGAACACTGGAACAGGTTGCCTATGGAGGTGGTAGATTCCCATCCCTGGAAACATTCAAGGCCAGTTTGGATGGGGCTCTGAGAAACCTGATCTCATTGAAGATGTCCCTACTCATTGCAGGAGGGCTGGACTAGGTGAATTTTAAAAGTTCCTTCCAACCCTACACCATTCTATGATTCTATAATTCTATAGTATCCACTAGTTCTCTGTGCATGCTTTAGGTACCTTAAGACATCTGAAATGGCACTAAATGCTTCCTTTTAAGAAAACTGAATTGTGCCCTTCATGCATATATGAGTTCCTGGGAACTTGCACTATGGTAAGTCAGAATTGTTGATCTATGTCTTACTTGTCTGGAGACACTTAGAGTCCTTTTAAGCAAGACAGTGTTTGAATATTGGTGGATGAGATACATGGTGCTAGATGTAGGCTTATTGCATCCACGTTTCTTGGATTCACCCTCAGGGAAAGAACAAGTCCAAACTTTTTTCCTTTTGTTATGCTCTAGGTTTTGTTTAGAACTCATGCTTCTGTGCAAGCTGGTGTCCAAACAGTTTGAACAGAGATATGCTCCTGGAGAGTAGTATAGACATCTATGACTTCACAAGTCACCATCAAATTCCTTTATAGCCAATGGAGGGAAAAGGGTCATCTAAAATGAGAATAATTTTTACTGATAGCAGTGTCTAAAATTGGTCAGACATATCACTGCCTAAAAGTGCAAGTTTCTCTCTATGAACTGTAAGGAATAATTAGCTCAGACTGGAACACCTGCATAGTGAACATCTAAAGGCAGGTAAGCTAAATCTTAGGGAGAATTTGAATTCAAGTATGAGGCTGACTTTAAACACTTGATTCAAATTTATCTGCTGTTTTTGACAGGACAGATTTGTTTTCTCAATCCAGTGTCATAGATTTTCATATATTTAATAAGAATTTATTTAAATGTTTGAATAGTGATCATTCTTAAATGTGATAAGTCACCCTCACAGTGAAAAAAAAAGTGTTTCCTGATGTTCAAAGGGAATCTCCCATGTTTCACTTTGTGCCCCTTGCCTCTGATCCTGTGACTGGGCAGCACTGAAAAGAGTCTGCCTCCATTCTCATTGCACACTCCCTTCAGGTATTTGTATCTATTGATAAGATCCACTCTGAATCTTCTCTTCTCTAGGCTGAATAGTCCCAGCTCACTTAGCCTTTCCTTGAAGAAGAGATGCTCCAGCCCCTTAATCATCCTTGTAGCCTTTTGTTGAACTATCTCCAGAAAATGGTAGTGTATTTAATGAGAGGAGTATTTTGTTTGGATTTATCTTGTTTCAGTTTTTTAATGATCTATATAGCAGCCTGATATTCCACAACATAATTAAATTCATTAAGTTCCCTGCTCATAAAAATCTCTTTGTTTATACTCTTTGTGCAAACCTTATGTAATGACTCAAAAAAATACCATCTTAACAAATTCAGCAGAGACACCAATAAGTTTGGATTTCAGACTTAAGTTCAATTGTCAAGCAATTAGTTATTTTAAAATTATAAAATTTACAAAGAAGCTGAAAAATTGCATGATCAGTTCAAATAATTAACTTTTTTTTTCCTATATAGGTATTAATGAAAGATTTAGAATCATAGAATCATAGAATGGTTAGGGTTGGAAGGGACCTTCAAAGGTCATCTAGTCCAACCCCCCTGCAAGGAGGAGGGACATCCCCAACTAGATCAGGTTGCTCAGAGCCTCATCCAGCCTGGCCTTGAACGTTTCCAGAGATGGGGCCTCCACCACCTTTCTGGGCAACCTGTTCCAGTGTTCTATAACTCGCATCGTAAAAAATTTTTTCCTAATTTCTAATCTAAATCTACCCCCCTCTATTTCTATCACTTTATGATGGCCAGTGACACTCTTGGTTTTTAAAATTATCGGAAGTCCAACCAAAGTAAGAAGTTAATCTTATTTATCATGTTCTGAAAGGCCAGAACTCCCATCTCCAGCATGTTTTTGTAAAGCAGAAACATATAGGAAAAATTGTCCCTATACCGTTGATATGTTCCCTGCTTGCGGTGACAAAGGTGAAACAATCAGTTATGTTATTAGCGGATAAATATGCTTCAGAATTTTTCGATTCTAGACTGTTTGGGCAGGTTAACCTTGACTGGCTGCCAGAAGCCCACTCAACTGGTCTCTCACTCCCCCTCTTCAGCAGAATAGAGGGAGAAAATAGGATGGATAAGCTCCTGGGTTGAGATAAAGACAGGGAGATCACTCACCAATTACTGTCACAGGGAAAACAGACTCAGGGAAGATTAATTGCATTTGTTGCTGCTTAAAAATAGAGTAGGATGGTGAGAATGATGACAAAACCCAAAACACCTTCCCCCCACCTCCACCCCTTTTTCCTAGGCTCAGCTTCACTCCTTCACTTTTAACTCCTCCACCTCCTCCACTCCCAATGATTCAGCAGTGTGTCATCAATTCATAACAACTCCTCTCTGCCACTCCTTCTTCTTCACATTTTTCCCCTGTTCCTCTGTTGGCCCTTCTCACAGGCTACAGTCTTTCAAGAACTACTTCAGCATGGGTCCTCTCCATGGGCTGCAGTCTGTCAGGAGTAGACTGCTACAGCGTGGGTCCCCCAGGAGCCTTCCAGGAGCCTTCCTGGGACCTTCCTGTTCTTGTGTTGGCTCTCCACAGGCTGCCGCTTCCTTAAGGACATAACCATCTGCGCCATTGTGGAGTCCCCCACAGGCTTCAGGTGTGGATATCTTCCACTGTCATCTTCCATGGGCTGCAGGAAACTACATCTACTGTGATGGAGCTTATATATTACTAGATTAATTATTTTATATTACTTGAGTAAGGCTGCAGGATCCAACACACTGATGCTGGACCTAGGTAACTCTCATAACAGCCCTGACAAAACTAACTCAGCTTAATGCAAAACCTCTCAGATGTCTGTGAACTCCCAAATGCAGAATTTATTCCCTTTAACCTAATCTGATGATTAATTATCCTTTTTTTTTTTTTAAGGAAATTGCATTTATATCAAATTTAAATTTATTTGACTTCAAATTCAAGCCAGTGACCACAGTCAGCAAAGTTTACCTTATGTTGGACTGTATCTGTGTTTCTACTATAAACATTTTCCTGGAGGTTCCCATTCATTTCCATGATCTGGCACCAGAAGCAGGGGCAATGTTCTAGAGGCTGTCCATTCAAGTGCTGCAGAAGAAAAACAAGATTGCTTTCTCCTGCCACTACCTATTTCTCTTTTTCTAAGGTCTTTGTTAGTGTTTGATGCCACAGCAGTTCACTCAGTCTGAGGAAGATATCTCTAGATAATATTAAACCTCTGAGTCACTACTTTTCAAGGCGGACTTCCCATGAAAGTTCTTATATAGACAGCTTTGCATGTGGCTGCATTAAAACCATTATCTTAGTTTGTGACCAAACTACCAGATGATTCAAACCACACTTGTATCTATAATCTATTCTTTTCAACGTTTAATATCCCACTAGTTTAGGTATAAAAGCAAATATTTTCTACAGTCACCTATAATTTTTATTACAATTACATTTAACTGTGCTAAGGAAGAACTCTCCCTAGAGTACTGCTGCTTTTAATGATGTTTGATTTCTTTGTTTGGGTAATTGATGTTTTCCCACTTAACAATTGCATTTTGAGATCTCTCCTGTGTCTTCTGAGTGGCAAAACTGTGGTTTTATCTCTATTCATTCAAGTAAATCTTATCACTAGGTCAGATGTAAAGTACTAATGATTTTAAGTGAGAATACAGGGGACTTACAGGGTGTAAAATGGAATATCACAATGAAATATATTTTTAGCAGCTATTGGAAAGTTATGAAGGCACTTACTAACAAGCTACATCTGAAAAATATAGGATGACTGCCAGGGCCCTGGGGGCACTGCTAGGACATAATATCCCCGCCTAGCTCCTGTTTCAGGACTCTACCCAACTATCCATGGCTCAGGACCCCATGTCAGTCCCCGAGGGCTGTCAGCCCCTGCTCCAGTGACACTGCCGCAGCGCCAGTCTCCAGCTCCCCACAGCCCTGCCCTGCCTGGCCATGGGCTCTGACAAGCCAGGCCCAGCTGTGGACCCATGTCCTGGCCCAGCTTCACCCCAGCTCCATCCCCAGAGAGGTGCCCGAGGCCTATGGCTGGGGCTGCCCTGGTGCTCCTCAGCTGCCCTGCTCCTGGCTGGAGTGGTGGGACAGTCCCTGGCTGCCAGGCCCTGCCCTGACAGACCCCTGGGGAGCCTCTAACTCCAGGGACCCTCTGGCCTGCACAGTACCCTGACAGTGACTTAAAATTTCCAATGTAAATTATCACAATAAACTGACATACTGTACATTCCCTGCAACATTTTTTTTTTTAAGTGGAATTTGTAAGCAAAATGACTAGAAAAATTAAAAAAAATCTCTTTTGCCCAATCCAATAATCAATCAGTTCTTAATTTTGGTATATATTTCTTTCAATCCAGAAGTAGTAAATTTATTTCATTCCAGTAGTAGTAAATTTATTTGAGATCACAAAAATATATCACTACATAAATAGAATTCTACAAGTTACAAGTACAAGTAATTCTACAAGTTACAAGTACACTTTAAAATTAAAAAAAAAAAACCTTTACACTGAAATTAAGCAGACTGTTTGGAGAGCTCAATGCAACAGTTTACCATCCTCCCAACAGGTTAGAAGAGGAAATTTTAACACTGTGCCTAGAAACAGTGTGTTTGTGTCCTGTGCAGGAATTTCCATGCAGCACTAGGTTTTCCTAACAAGGAAAATTGTTTGCCTAGTCTCACTGCATGAGATTTTTTTCCTTTCAAACCCAGCATTAACCAGTGTCCACAGTAAGTAAAGTTCACTTTATGTTGGATAATATTTTTAACTTTTTTGGAAATAGTGGCTGTTAGAGGTCCACAGTGCTCTAGAGTAGATGTTGACTGAGAAGAACTTTAATATAAATATAAGCTTCACTATAAATGTCCAGAGGAATGTCAATAGTTGTTGCCATACTCACACACTATTGCAGACTCTTTTACTAAAACATGGTGCTGAAAGCGCTGGTTGGGATGCTGAGCATAAAATCTTAGGATTATAACCATAGCACCAGTTCTGGTTAGAAATTATGACTGTAAGATTCCATATCTTAAAGTTGTAGGCATAGAAATTTCTTTATGAAATGAAGTCTTGTGCCATTCTTTGAAGATTTCTTATGTAAAATTCCAATACTTAACTAAAGGTTTTCAGCAGCAATATGACAAGCAGCTACAAGCAGGGGCCGTCACTATCCACAATAAAGAATGAGGGGGGGGGAAATTACTAAAAGCATCCGTCGTTGATCATCATTTCTGTTTATTGTGGTTTAACCCTAGCAGGCAGCTAAGCCCCACACAACTACTCACTCTTTCCTCCCACAGTGGGACAGAGGAGAGACTTGGAAGAATAAAAGAACACTTGTGAGTTGAGATAGAGACAGTTTAATACATAAAGCAAAAGCTGTGCATGCAAGTAAAGCAAAATAAGGAATTCATTCACTAATTCCCATTGGCAGGCAGGTTTTCAGCCATCTCTAGGAAAGCAGCGCTCCATCACATGTAACGGTTACTTGAGAAGATGAATGCCATAACACTGAACAATCCCCCTTCCTCATTCTTCCCCACAGTTTTATTGCTGAGCTGGATGTTATATGGTATTAGTTACCTCTTTTATCAGTTGCGGTCAGCTGTCCCAAATGTGTCCCCTCCCAATTTCTTGTGCACCCCCAGCCTACTCACTAATAGGGCAGCAGGAGAAGCAGAAAAGGCCTTGATGTTCTGCAAGAACTGTTCAGGAATAACTAAAAAATTCCTATGTCATGAACGCCATTTTCATCACAAATCCAAAATATGGCATAATGTAAGCTACTATGAAGAAAAATAGCCCTATCCTAGCCAAAACCAGTACACTGTTTAAAAAGCAATGGACCTCAATTAGCTTTTTAAAAAATTAAAACCATACACCTGCCCAATGGATATGTCTTTACTTTTTTGTTATGCACGTTAGGACAATATAGTGAAAAGTCTAATGGAAATCATAAATAACAGCTACTCTTTTCTCACTCAAATGATATACTGATGTGTTAACAGTAACTGTTACTGAACTTCTATTCTTTAAAACAGGCGAAAAAAACTTACTCTAAACATGTCTTAGAATATGCAGGAAAAGGAAACGTAGAGAACTTGACTGTTCCATTGAAAACTACAGCTTTAAAGCTTTTCTGCTTTTGGAGTAGATTGAGTGAAAAAAACACTATTCCTCCCTGCCATTAACTATAATGTAATCAGTGTGGCATTTAAATTTTATCTATTCAGGTTTGTTTTGTAAGGCCAAATAGTCTCACAACTTGTGAATTGCCTTTACCTTTTTTAGGTCAGTAGAAGGGTATTAGCATATGCAAACATCCCTTTACCGCTTCCAAGTTCAGAGAATGCAGACGTTCTCTCTTCTTTGAATGAAGAGCCATCAGTGTCAATATTATTACTTACCCTTGCACCGTTTCATATAAACTAGCTCTTCCACTTTCCTCCCTTTGAAAACCATACCAAGTTCAAAAGACATGGCTACATGGGCAATGTAGCCACGTTTTTGGCATGTCTTAGTATAGAAAATCCACTCTGGTTCACAGAAGATAAATAAAAAGTATAATGCTGTGACAGTGTGTGCAAAAGGACCAGAGTTTCATTTTAAACAAACATTGTTCCAGTCATATTTCTACTAGACAACTTGGGAATCCAGCCCAAGACATTGAACAAATTGAGTGGGTATGATGTCCTGGCTTTTTTCAGTGCCTGCACATAAGTTATAAGTTATGAATTTCACATTAGGAAAAAAAAATATATATACATTGATGACTTGGAAAAGCTGTTGAAAATTCTTATTATGGTTAGGTAAAACCTCTGGGGATTTCTTATTTCCAGTCTATGCAAATATTAATATTTCTGGCATGTCCACGTTTAAAGTGACTTCGAAAATTGATCTTCCCGCAGGCAAAGATACTCTTCTCTAAACACCAGTGTTTTGCTGCTGTTTTGTCTTGGGGCAAGTTTTTTAAAGCATAGACATTTAGAACTGAAAGAGCCAAATGAAGTCTCAGAATCCAGTGGAAGTAACTAGTGACCAATTTAATCATAAATAGTGCATCACTGGCAATAGCCCAAGAAATAGTTATGAAATGTAAATATATATCACTGCCAAGAAAAGCACTTGTAAAGCACAATGGGACAGGAGTCTTTCACAGTTTTTGTTGTTTTGACTGTGTGTCTGGAAAATGAAAATGAAAAAAAAGAAAAGAAAATAGAGTAGTGAGAGAATCAAACACAGATTTGACACTGAATAAGTTTGAGGAGTGTAGACCTAAGAAACAGGTTTGGGGTTTTGATACCGCTCTTTGTAACGATTTGAAACAAAAAAAAAAAACAATGTTTTTTTTTTTCTTAAGAGCAACCCAGAACACTGCAGATTTAACTAGGTGTACTAGTATCTTAAAGGCATAGACTAGAACATGGTGAAGTCTTCTTGTGAAAGAATTCTCTCAGCTAATCATAAAATACTACTTAGTAAACTGCAGTCAGAAGCTAGAAACCTAAAATATGCGAAAGTCTTCCTCTTACTACTCATAGACTCATACAATCATAGAATGGTTAGAGTTGGAAGGGACCTTCAAAGGTCATCTAGTCCAACCCCCCCGCAAGGAGCAGGGACATCCCCAACTACATCAGGTTGCTCAGAGCCTCATCCAACATAGCTTTGAACATTTCCAGGGATGGGGCATCCACCGCTTCTCTGGGAAACCTGTTCCAGTGTTCTACAACCCTCAGCATATTTTTTTTCCTAATATCTAATCTAAATCTACCTCCCTCTATTTTAAAACCATTACCCCTCGTCCTATCGCAACAGGCCCTCCTGAACAGTCTCTCCCCATCTTTCTTTAGGCCCCCTTGAGGTACTGGAAGGCCAGGTCTCACCATAGCCTCCTCTTCTCCAGGCTGAACAGCCCCAACTCTCTCAGCCTGTCCTCATAAGAGAGGTGCTCCAGCCCTCTTTATCATCTTTGTGGCCCTCCTCTGGACTTGCTCCAACTGGCCCACGTCCTTCTTATGTTGGGGGCTCCAGAACTGGACACAGTACTCCAGGTGGGGTCTCACCAGGGCAGAGTAGAGGGGGAAAATTACCTCCCTCAACCTGCTGGCCATGCTGCTTTTGATGCAGCCCAGGATGCGGTTGGCCTTCTGGGTTGCAAGGGCGCATTGCCTGCTCATGTTGAGCTTCTCGTCCACCATCACTCCCAAGTCCTTCTCCTCGGGGCTGGTCTCGATCCATTCCCCACCCAGCCTGTACATTGTGCCTGGGATTGCCATGACAAATCTCCACCAAAAACAATATTAAGGTGCAAATTGGTTTTGACAGTATTAGATACTGGTGGACTAAAAAGATTGGATATGAAGTTTCCTGAAGAAAAACTGATACAGTTGTGCATTGTATTATGGGAGAATGATCAGTCTCTGGGAGAATGATCTTAGCCCATATATATAATATATAAATATAATTAACACAATAAATTGTAGTAAGATTAATTTTAAATTATGCAAATAAATCTTCAGAGAAATCAGGAACAGAATTTATAAATACTTATGTATCTATGAAAAATATTATTTAGCTCCTCTGCTGAGATGCAATGTTATTGTTTAGTGTGTATTATAATGAAATTAAATATGGTGGTGTTCTGTCCATGTCCTCAGATAAAATGTAAAAAAAAAAGCCACTTCAAAATATGCTTTTTAGCCATAATGATTTATGTGATGATCATTGATCTCAACTTATCCATAAAAAATACTACCAAGAGTAAATTCCCAGCTAATTACTGTTGAATTGCTTTATTAAAATGACATGATAGCAGCTACAAAAATATTCATTCTTGTTATGTACTCACTTGCTTTTTAACTGCATCTGTTTTGAACAAAAATTTAATGAGGAATGAAATCTGTGATTCATATATAGTCAGCAAAACTTCAGAATTTAGTGTGCAATGCAAATTCCTTCAATTTAAAAGAAAAATCATTTTTCTGAGAGGCTGGAAGAATAAAGTTATTTTTACATTTGCAGCTTCGTATTCTGAATCCTGAAGGTTGATGCAACTTTACAGTTTCTAACCCAATGTCCTTATTTGCACATTGGTCATATACTTCAAGTACTTTTAGTCAACTAAGGTATGTAACATAACAACAACTATCTAATGCATAAAATAATCACCCAGTCACAAGAAAAAAATAAATGAGTACCAGAGATAATATATAACAAAAATCAGCAACAAAAATAAACTCAGTACATCACAGAACCTGCAAAATTTTCAGTTCAAGATGAACCAGCACCTTTGTCAACAAACTAGATAACATTATCGCATGGTAGCACAAAATTGTTTAATGTGTAATTATACTTATTTCCAGTTTGAATTGAGTGCTTGGATATATAAATAAAAATATTAAGTAGGAATGAGACACTAATATTAGCCCTCCATATGGCATAGTGTGACTATTACTGGAATATTTTGCTGTGTTTTGGTGCCCTATATTGGGTTTACATGGCAAGCTTTTGGTAGCAGAGAGTCTACAGGCATGGATTCTGTCAGAAGCTGTTAGAAATTTCCTTTGTGTCCGGTGGAGCCAGCCATCTCCAAGGCAGACCCATCACTGGCTGGGGCTGAGCCAATCAGGAACAGTGATAATGGTTCTGTGATAACATATTTAAGAAGGAGGGGAAAAAACTGCGCAATGGCAATTGCAGCTGGAGAGATGAGTGAGAATATGTGAGGGAAATAACTCTGCAGACACGAAGGTCAGTGAAGGAGGAAGAGGAGGAGATGCTCCAGGTGCTGGAGCAGAGATTCCCCTGCAGCCCATGGAGGAACCAGCATCAGAGCAGGTGGATGTGCCTGAAGGAGATTGTGACCCCATGGGAAGTCCACACTGGAGCAGGCTCCTGGCAGGACCTGTGGACTCATGGAGAGAGGAGCCCACATTGGAGCAGGTTTGCTGGCAGGACTATGATTCCATGACTTGTGACCTGCCACAGGTGACCCGTGCTGGAATAGTCTGTTCCTGAAGGACTGCACGCTGTGGAAAGGACCCACACTGGAGCAGTTCATGAAGAACTGTAGCCTTTGGGAAGGACTCAGGCTGGAGAGTTTCATAGTGGACTGTCTCCCATGAAAGAGACCCTACACTGGAGCAGGGGAAGAACTTGAGGAGTCCTCCCCCGGAGGAGGAAGGAGCAGCAGAGACAACGTGTGATGAACTAATGGCAACCCTCATTCCCCATCATCCTGTGCCACTGAGGGGAAGGAGGTAGAGAAAATCAAGAATAAAGTTAAGCCCAGGAAGAAGGGGTGGTGGGTGGGGGGAAGGTGTTTTTAATATTTCATTTTATTTCTCAGTATCGTATTCTGATTTGATTGGTAATAAATTAAATTAATTTCCTTGAGTCGAGTCTGTTTCGCCCATGATGGTAATTGCTGAGTGTTCTCTCCCTGTCCTTATCTTGGCCCACAAGCCTTTTGTTGTATTTTCTCTACCCTGTCCAGTTGAGATGGGGAGTGGTAGAGTGGATTTTGTAGGCACCTGGCATACAACTAGAGTCAACCCACCACATCCTCTTAGCTTGTGGTGGAGGTTAACAAATTGGAAAGATATCTGTGAGAAATATGCATGAAAATTTGTTTTTTACTTTTAGATTTTCAAAGAGATGGTGGCAATTGTGATCTTATAAGATCATTTTATGCTGCTGAACAGGTTTTTGTTTTAGCATAAAAGGTCATAATACAGTCAAAGCAATTCTAGACTGGAAACTAGCAAATTTTAAACTGCCTGTGGATTCAGTACCTGGAATATCTTTATGGGGAAAGAAACAGACTTACCATTACTCAAAGACTTTAGAGAAAAATCATATACCTCAGAAAAGATATGCTACAATCAAAACCTAAACTCTGATACTGACAAAGTTTGATACTGAAATTAATTATATTTATAGATGAAATAAAAAGAAAGCTACTATAAAATAAAGACATTTGAACATGTACTAAAATAGGAAGAGAATAAAAAATACTATCCTGGCTTTGGGGGACATGTAGTCCCACTATAATTAGTGGAGTTCTGTATGATGTATGTAGCATTGTACAATATTGTCCAGAAAGATGAATTTAGTAAATTATATCTGCTGTTGAAGTTACTGTCAGTCACAGTGAGTAAAGTGCATGCTGAACTGAAGATGGAATTAGAGTTTTGAGCCGTGCCCCACTGAGGGCTCACAGAGTTTTCTTCAGTTTTTTTTTTTCTTCCTCTGAGTTTACAAAACATAAAGATAGAACACAGGTGCAAAATTTAATTATGACTTATGACAATAGTTTTCAAAATGGAATATGTCAGGACCTGAAGATTTGGCTCGTATTCACCTCTGCTGAGACCTTCTACTAGTACCACTCTAACAGGAAGAAAACTAATAGAGATTTTGACTTTCAGAATAAGAACTGCTGGGTACTGCTGAATATTTAGGTAAATATTTGGTTGAGTGACAGATTATCTGACATGATGAAGCTGTTTAAACTTTTAATCAGTAGATGACAAATTTTATTTTACTTCTTCTCTGTTAAGAGCTAAAACTATACACAAAAAGCTGGGTTCTTAAAGGAAAGATTTAAAAAAAATATTATCTGACAGCTGTCTTGATACTATTTTGGTTCCTCTTGATCAAAATAATGAAATACTTGTTTTAAGTATTCAAATTAATGAGAACTGGATTAGGTTCAGTGTTGAAGTAGTGAATTTAAGATTAAGGTTATACAAATTCTGGTTTTGCTCTGTCTCTTAAATCTGACAAATAGTTACAAGTGTATACATGTGCATACACGTTTGTTATTCAATTTGTAATTTTTGACATTTACTTTTACAAGATATTTGGAAGTAATTTGCGGAACAGCCTTTAGGCCTAGCAGTATCATACATATATGGGCAATAAGAAAGACTCATACTGGCTTAACTTCAACTATTTTCTAGGTTGAGACTTAGGGGGATTTTTTAAATTAAACATTTTTAGTAGTTATAAAAAAAAAAAAAAAGGAAGAAGTTACCATTGAATCAGATTTAATCCACAATAGTAAACAATATATGTTTCCAACAAGGAAGGTCTCAGGATGAGAATTTCAAATAATTTCCTTCAATAACATTTCAAAATGCCTCAGCTCAACTGTTTAGTTGAACTACTTCAGTTTCTGCTGCTGTAGAGATAGAATGCACAATAGTTCAGAACTGTTCAGATTTTGATTCCAATATAAATCCATAATCACAAATAAAAATGGTTGGTATATTTCAGTAAATACGAGAAAGTTCTTTCATTAAACAAATACAAAAATCTGAGAAATCTGATTAATTTGTGGACAAGTTTATCTAGAGAGAAAGAGATCTTATTGTCCATCATTTTAAGTGACTGCCCTAACCATTTGGCTACATATTACTATATTTATCTTTAATTAACTACTTACTCCCTTTCTTTCCATCTTCTCATTTTCCACTCCTTATTCTTTTTCTCTTATCATAATCATCCTTCTCACAGTTCTTTCTGGACTTAAAAACTTCTTGTTAAAAATGATATATATTTCTAAACAGTTATAAATTAATAAAAATGCTACTTTCATAGAATCATAGAATGGTTAGGGTTGTAAGGGATCTTCAAAGGTCATCTAGTCCAACCCCCTTGCAAGGAGCAGGGACATCCCTGACTAGTTCAGGTTGCTCAGAGCCTCATCCAGCCTGGCCTTGAAAAGAGGCTTAGGTTTAGGTTTAAAAACACCTGAAAAGGTGTTTTTAAATTAAGAACTCCTTTTATTGAATTTCCTATGCAGAATCTTGGTTTTACAAGTTTACATTAGCACTAAGTACCCCTTACACTGGAACAAATTTCTGTTCAATTGAAGTTCTGGGATCCTAACTGTTAATCCAAAATTGTCAATATCTTGGAAACTCTACAGAATATATGCAGAACTTTGGAAGTAGGTCAAATATAATACAAATCTTTTGCATAGTTCTCCACCCAATTATTCTATTTAGGATTAGCTGTCAGGACTCTAGAGCTTCAGACAAACATTGATTATTTGTCAGATTATGCTAATACAGTCAATGCTACGTCAGATAAATATTTGTACAGCCAAATAACACTTGACAGCAAATACTTGCATATTGTTTAAGACATAAATGTCAACAAATTCATTCTGGTGATTGACATGGAAGTGTACAGATAATTAAGATTCACCCTTCCCTAATGGCTGTGGGAACATTAAGTACAAAACATAAGCAAATTCTCATTTTCTTGTCCAGGCTTATTTGAAGCCAAAAAGATCAACAGTAGTTGAAAGATATGGAAGCATAATATTGAAAAAGGGAGAGTGAGTGAAAAGTGTATTTCACATGTTTATGTTGTAACATGGTTAACTAAAGTTATAGAACCATAGAATAATAGAATAATTTGTGTTGGAGAGCTCCTTTGCAAAATTTAAAGTAAATCCTCAAAAATGGGTTCTGTGCATTTATTTTTTTATTGATTGGGGGTTTTTTTCAGTCTTTCGTGAGAACTACTTCAACAATGTAGTTGCATGTAAAAATATTAGAACAATACTTTCTCAATCTTTTTCAGAGGTTCTAGCCTAAAGACTATTATTTTGAAAATATTTATTTAGAAGCACTAAATTGTACAATATTGTTTCTCTTTCACACCTTACAGTAGACGTATCTTTCTAGGATACTTTAAAGTTTGTACTTCTGCTCTTCATGCAAAAGGTACACTAATCATGTGATAGCTCCTCTGCATCCCTGTTTTTTTCCTGTTCTGGTTTTGTGTTATTGAGGGGGGCCTAAGGTGGTAGCTTTTGTAGGAAACTGCTAGAAGTTGCTCCCCTTTGTTCAGTAGACTCAGCCAGGCCTAGGGCAGACCCGCTGCTGGCCAAGGCCAAGCCAATTGGCAGCAGAATGTCCCGTGATAACGCCTCTGCGATAACGTATTTAAGAAGGGGAAAACAGAAAAAAAAAAAAAAAAGGAGAAGATGTGAAGCGGCTGAGCAGGGGCAGAGAGAAGGAGGCGCAAGCCTTGTGGGCCTTGCAGGCCTCACCCTCTGGCCTCTCGCCAGGCAGCTGACTGGGCCTGACTCGGCCTGGCCTGGCTGCAAGAAGTGGAGAGGAGATGAGAAGTGAATAAGATGTAAAAAGGATCCTGAGAGGCGTCTGCCAGCCTGTTGTGGGGAACGGCTGCAGACGCTAAGGTCAGTGAAGAAGGAGGGGGAGGAGTAATGTGGCTCCTGGCCAAGATTCCCCTGCGGCCTGTGGTGATAACCATGGTGGAGCAGGTTGTCCCCCTGCAGCCCATGGAGGTCCACGGAGGGGCAGAGATTCACCTGTAGCCCGTGGAGGACCCCATGCCAGAGCAGGTGGAGGCCTGAAGGAGGCTGTGGCCTGTGGAGGGCCTGCTGGGGCAGCTGTTTTGGAGGGACTGCACCCCGTGGAAGAGATGACCCACGCCAGAGCAGTTTCCCAAAGGACTGTGACATATGGGTGGGACCCCACAATGGAGCAGAGGAGGAATGCAAGGAGTTCTTCCCCCGACGATGACCCAGCAGCGTAAAACAACGCGTGATGAACTGACTGCGACCCCCATTTCCTCTTCCCCCCTGTGCCACTCAGGGCTGGGGGAAGGTAGTAGAGATAATGTTAAGCCCGGGAAGAGGGAGGGGTGGGGGGGAGGTTATCTTGTTCCCTGTCTCATTCTCCTGCTAGTTTTAGAAATAAATGAGTATTTTTTCCCCAAGTCGAGTCTGTTTTGCCCATGATGGTAACTTTAAGGATTTCTCTGCGTCCTTATCTCAAACCTTGAGCCGTTTTTCTTATATCATCTTCCCCTATTCTCTTGGAGGGTGGGGGGAGACTGCGTAGTCTGGTCCCGATCGGGGCTGAACTACAACACCTGTGTAAGTATTTTGTACAGTATAAGGTAAGAACCAGTGGCATTAAGTACATATTGACTAGCACACAATTATTCATTCATTAGCAGTTAGTGTAATAAAGCCTTATGTAGATTGAAGGAAGTATGATTGATAACATGGGTGGAATATACCTATTTTTGGAAGATAGGTGAATAGGAAATGTAACTTTTTAAATACAAAGTCATTAAAACAGCAAAATACACAGAAATGAACTAACAGCCTAGGCCTCAAAAGTCATTGCAAAAATATTCATAATGGAGATATTACTTGTATTCTTGGAGCTTTGACTTTGGACACTTAAATAGTTCTATTAATTACCTGGAATACAAGACAAAGAGTTAATTAACGAGGAAGAACAGAAGAACAATACAGAACAAAAGCAGAGAATACAGAACTGTGACCTTTGTTCAGAGAAAGGTTTGGTACTTTTAGTGAATAATAAGATATGAATGAATGATATTAGTATGAATGAACACCTGTGGTAAGGTTTGACCCTGTCATGGTTTAACAACAGTCAACCACCAAGCACCGCACAGTCGCTCACTCATTCTTTCCCCCTCCCCAGGTGGAGCTGGGGAGAGAATTGGAAAGAAAGGAAAATTCATGGGTTGAGGTAAAAACAATTCACTGGGACAGCAAAGGAAAATATTATTATAATATAAATTATTATTACTATTATTAATGAAATAGAAGGATAATAAAATATACAAAAGCACAATTTCTCAGCACTCAACAACTCAGTGACTGATACAGCCTATCCCACACAGCGATCGTGGAATGAAACTGAAAACAATCTTGAAACTATCCTGAGAGAGAGAGAAAGACAGTAAGAGAGCCGCCCACTGGCCAACTCCAACTTATATATTGAGAGTGATGTCTATGGTATGCAATACTCTATTTGGAGTTTGGGACAACTGTACTAGCTATACCCCTCCCAGCTTCTTGCACCCGCACATTAGCAAAACCTGGGAAGCTACAAAAAGTCCTTGATCTCTTAGCAACAACTAAAAACATCCCTGTATTATCAACATTCTTCACATACTAAATCCTGTACTAAATCCAAAAGATAGCAGCTACTGGGAAGGAAATTAGATCCATCCCATTTGAAACCAGGACAGGCCCAAAAACCACAAAGTGATCCTTGGGTGTACAAACTGTAATGTTATCAAGATTAAACATGTTACATTAGCTTTGGTTTTGGAAATGAAATAACCATTATTGGAATGCTGTATTCTGTTCTGGTTCAAGAAGGTGGTAATAAACAGGAGAAAGTTCAGAGAAGAATGCAAGAAAATTTAATGGATGAAAAGCATATCTGATACTGAAAAAAATTAACCAGATTGTTTAATTCAGTAAGAGGAGTGTTTAGACTTTATTCAGTTAAATATCGTACAAAGAGGTTTTTTTAAATATATCTGGTCATTTGCAGAAGAAAAGAGAGAGATGAGAATGAGGAGAAGGATCCTGAGTCATTCATACAGTAGAAGAAATGTTGAGGAGAAGTATACAAGATCACAAATTTTTACTCAAGGGAATACTTTAATTATCACCCTCTTTCCACTTGCTAGTCAGTCCTGATCTTATAGATCTCTAACAGTATTTTAGCATTCAATTTTATTTTCCTCTTTGTTGTTTTAGGTGTTTAGGTTCTATACTCAGTAGAACAAGAAAAAGACAATGTTAGAGAATAAGATTTTCCAAAACTCATAAACTCCCTGACCTAGTCTGTCAGAAGTAAGCAGAAGTTTTAAACTTATATCCTTATTTTCTGGCAGAGAATGTTACTATACTATACATCAAACCTAAGTGAGTCCTTTTTCACAAATGAATAAAGAGGTAATGGCTATCCTGCCAAGGTAACTGGAATGAAAAGCACTTCCCTTGAGCTATGTAAGTTTAAGATCCTGTGTTGTCTTCAGGACAGCCACAGTTTAACATAAGAATCTATCTTACACAATATATTTCTTATGATGCAGAAGAGTCTAACAGATATTCAGCAAGGAAAAAGTGACCTTCCTACTTGCTTGACCTGACCTTCATGTATAGAAATTAAGTATACGCTTTAGATACATAGCCTGGTTCCAGCTAGGATAGAGTTAATTTTTGCTGGAGCTGGGAGAGAACCTGAAGCTGGCTGCACCAGTGGCTGGATGACACAGCTAGGATAGCTTACCAATTAGCCAAAGGGCTATCCGATATCATGCTCAGTAGATAAAGTGGGGACTGTGATAAGGGGCAGGTTTTGCTACTTGGGAGGGAGCTGGATGTCAGGATTCACTGTGAGCTATTGTACTGTAAATTATGTGCTTAAGTGTATTCTGGTTTTGTTTTTTTTTTGTTTTGTTTTCCCTCTCTGTTTTGTCTTCCTTTTCTTTCCTGTTCTGTTAAACTGTTTTTATCGCAACCCATGAGTTTTGCCTTTCTTTCTCTCCCAGTTCTCTTTCTCATCCTACTGAGGGTGGGGATAGTGAAGCAGGGGTAGTGAGTGACTGGTATTTTAGCTGCTGAGTGGGGCTCAACAACAACAATGCACAATGTACAAGATGCCCAACTAGCCTAGCCAGTTTCTCCTTGACTTGATCTGAATGGTTTCAGTGTTGTAAGTCTAGGACTCCCAGAATGAAGGCAAAAACATGAACCTCAAT
The DNA here is from genome assembly GCF_036417535.1 of Chlamydotis macqueenii. Lineage (NCBI taxonomy): Eukaryota > Metazoa > Chordata > Aves > Otidiformes > Otididae > Chlamydotis > Chlamydotis macqueenii. Next base: position 30,634,536 of record NC_141558.1, read on the forward strand.
CAAGTCCTCTTACTAATGAGATGTGCATTAGTATAATCCGTCTCCAGTTGTCAGAAAAAAAACATATTAAATATTTACCACAAAACTCAAATACAATTCATCTACCAACAGGGAAGGAAGATAGAGTGGCAGTATTTGAAAAGAAAATACAAAAGCATACTTGTCTGAATATGCCCACATACTCATTACAGTTTCTATGAGAAGACAGCACAAAGCTAAAAAAAATTAAATAAGATAAATTAAGATGCTGTTAATTTATACTATTTTAATAAAAAGTTAAAAGGTAAGTTAATTAATACAATGGTAAAAAGATCACAAAAACATGCTTCTTGTTGTATATCACTGAAAAATAAACACAGATAAGTTATTCAGCAATCAGCCCTAGTTGCTGATCCAGTCCCTTCTTTATGGTGTGCGCGTACTGTGTTTATTTGTTAGAGCTATTGAGCATGCTATTACTCCCTTGGAGAACCACATAATGAATTTCCTAACACATGGAATACAATCAGCTTGTGAAAAGAAGATTCTGGTCAAAAGCTGCTGAAGCATAACATATAGACAATTATATCTGGAGTTTGGACTCTTTCTCACAAGATAAAAATATTATAATTGGCTTCTGCCTCCTCCTGTTCAGTGGTCAGGATTTTCTGTAGAATGAAGTTATATATAGAACGTACTGAGCATTGTTCAGATATACTACTTTGTGCACAAAGAAAGGAGTGAATGTGGCTTAGCAAAAGAGGAGCCCAACTGATAGATCAAGAAGATGGTGAAAACAGAAGTAAACAAAAGCAGGTGGTTTAATATGGAGTCTACCTCACACCTTGAGTGATGCCCATGCCAATAGCATAGGCCCCTGGAAAATAAACATTGTGGTATTCTGACTGGAGAAATATATATATATAATGGATTTTATAATTAATACATATAATGACATTTTAAATGTATAATGAAATCTAACTTATTAAAAATGTTAAATTTTATTAGGCAGTCAACTGAAAGTTACAGCAATTTTGGACTAGAACTAAAATATTCACAGATGGGCATGTACCTACCTTCAGGATGAGCTGAAGCTTTGAGGTGATCTTTGACGAAAAGGGTGGTGAAACTGAGACTGTAATAAATGCCTCTGGAAAATCTAAATGAATTGAGGTGGACATCTTAATTTTCACCATAAGACCACCAAACAATCAAATCAAGCTCAAAATTATTTATAAAAACAAGCTAAAATATTCATTAACAAGTCAAAGGGATAAATATTTTTAAAGTATTTTTGCTTTGCCTCAGTCTGATCTTTAACTTTTTTCTCAATAATTTTCCTTAAAAAATTGAAACATGTACATTAATATATATGTTGATCTCAAACTGATAATTATAATTCAACTGGCTGTAACATTGGATCAATACATACAAAAATCAAGAGAGTTAAGCAGCATTATATTGTTTCCCAGAAATTTCTACCCAATGGGAAGTATGTAATTCAATTTTGTTTACTTATTTATTTTTTTAAAAAGCAGTACAAATGAAGATTACCTATGCTTCTAACTAAAGGCAAAATACTAATAGGAAAACAATAACAGCTTATTGTGGAAATTTGTTGATATTTATCTAAAACCTTCAGGCTATTATAAAGTACACTGTGACCTTATCATGCAAATTTAACAGTTTTTCTGATACTATTGTTACTAGTAGGTAGACTCAGTAGAATATGCTTTTATTTTTTTAATCTTTGAGATTAAAATAACATATATATTGTAGTTGTTGAGTCAGCTAATAATGCTGTATATAGCCAGTTTCCTCAATCAGATGTATGTTAGTTTTAGAACAGCCCTACTAGTCTATCTTTTATGCCCATGACACTGTTTTCCCACACATTTCCCTACAACCACAGGACCTTTTTTATCTTGTTCAGAGATATCCAGTGAAAAGAATCATATGAAGAGATAAGATAAGGAGTCCTGTGACACAAGCAACAAGCCATACAGTCTCTTCTTCATGGATTTTAATGCCCCCATATAATCAAACACCAAGGGAATATGTTTATTTGCTGAAGTTACAAAGTAATTAAAAATTAAAACTGTTGTTCTGTGTGAGCAGGGGTGTTTAGGACCTAAACTCTCAGCTCTTTCAAGCTGCCTTCACTGAAATCTTTAATTGACAAAAATCTGTTCTTAAAGTATTTTTACAAGGCTTTCCTACTTCTCTGCTCATTACTAGACAAAGACAAGAAAAAAAGGTCTGTCAAAATTATACGTTTTATAAACTTGCATAAAGAAGATATTAATACAAGTGCCTCTCTCATTTTGTGAAGAGTAGGACTCTCACCTGATAAAGTACTTACAGTACTGGATGCCTATAATTCACACAAAAACAGAATGGGTCATATTGCTCCCTTGAAAGAAGCATGAACTTTACCTTGTGCTAAACTTTGCAACTGAGAATCTCAAAACATATCACAAACAGAAATTAATTCAGTCTCTGCTTTTGACATTTTGACAGCCAGTGTCTGCTGCAAGAGCATAAAGCAGAGGAAAATGCAGTGGGGTAAGCAATCTGTATAAGCAGTGTTGTTAATGTCAGCTTTTACTTTTCCTATGTACTGCCACTCAGATAATACAGTCATCTAGATACTTGAAGGGAGATATTTAGAGTTGGCTTTAAGTTAAAAATGTTGGGAAACAGCAAGATTAACAAAAACTTAAAAGGTCGTCCTCAAAGAATACTGCAGTTCTCCATTTAGATGAGGACAGGATTCAGCGTATCAGATTCAGCAAGTGTCTTAGGCTTTGTCATACTGAGAATAGAAGGGCTTTAATATCAGACTCCTTTGGATAGACCAAAAAAACCACTTTTTATTTTAAAGTTTTACTAATTACTCTTTGGAATAAATTAGCTACTCAGCATAATTTTAAAACTTTTCCCTTTGTAAGATGGATAGATCTGACATATAGTTCTGAGAGCTAAAGGTGGTTTCTCCATGGCTGAGGTTCACAGGCTACAAAATTGTGAGAACCTAATTTCAGCATTATACATTTAATATTCATAAAGAGAAGACTTCAGACTGTAGGAGGTGCCACACTGACAGCTCTCAAGCATTACATTATCTGATTAAAAATAAAAGCCAATACTGCTGCAAATAAAAAGTATCCAAAGAATAACTTCCCTACATATTTTAGTGTCTGACCCATTTTACGGGAAGACAATGACACCATGTGAAGTAGATCTTCAGTATTTCTGTCATGCTGATTAATGTAATTGGAGAAATACGGCTGAGCCTTCCCTGAGGAAGAACCAAGTACAACCTTAATGAGTTTTCTTAATACTGCAACTTGCTTAAATAAAATAAAAATACAATTAAGCTTATTCAAATGTAAGACTAAATCAAAATGCCATTAACTATTGTTCAGTGCACTGAAGTGTGAAATACATGCTTTTATGTTTGCTGCAAAAACATCCACTTTCAACATTAAAAGCATGGGATGGAGTAATACAACAAAGAAAGTAAAAGATAAATAATAGATAAAAATAGCTACAGTCTGTGACTTACATGCATAATATAATACATGAATTCACATGAGCAAGGGGAAAAGAAACACCTTTGTAACACCAAAGGAAAAAAAACAGGGCAGAAATCCTAGCCAAGCTGTTTGGTCTGCTAAGCTTCTGATACTGCCTGAAACTTACATTGTGTACCACTTCAAACAGAACATAAAATTGAGGAAAGATAATGTGATCATGCCATTCTATCCTTATGTTCATCAGCACTTACCCAGATGAAGTTTACACTGCTTTAGCAGCTATGGTCAAGATCAAGCTCAAATTCTCAGAACTAAATGATGATAAGTTCATGAGTTTGTTATAAACAAAAGGGCACAAACCACATATGTCAAGCTAAGAGTTTATTATTAGCCCTAATAATGTTTTAATATCCTAATAGCCCAAAGTGTTCAGTTACACTAATACTCACAAATATTCCAAATTAATTCAAAGAAATCTCAGTAATACAGCTAACTGGTTTTACTGAGGGAAAGAAAAAAATAAAATAAAAAAAAAACTTGTGCCCTTGGTGCTATGCTGTCCCTTCCCATCTCCCCAGACTCCTAACACTGGCAGTCTCAGAATAAGAAGGAAGAATGAGGCCAGGCTGTAATGCGCTGTCAGCAGCTTGATGGTTTTGCTGGGAAGAGTAAGATGTCCCTCTCCTCTCTTTGCCAGGAGAAGTATGGGATTGGTAATTTCTTCCAGATGAAGCTTGAGGTTTGCTTGAGTTTGTTTTTATGTTTCCCTGTCACAGCTCACTTCCTTCTCCCATATTGGCAGCTGCAGCCTGGCCCCCAGCCTCTGCCTCCCCTTCTGACAAAGGGCTATTGTTTGTCAGACAGTGATGGAGGAGGAGGGAGCTGGGAAGAATATGTTACCTCTTCCCCAGAGGGGCCACTTCCAGAGCTGAAGCTGGAGCAGGGAAGGCAGCAGTCACTTGCCCCAGTGCAGGCCAAGGCAAGGTGAAGCCCCAGCACTGTTGGGTCAGCACACAGCTGGGGGCCTTGTACAAGAAATCACAGTCCTATTTTCTGGGCTGCAGTGGCTCAGACCACTTACATTCACCTTATTGGCACAGCTCAAGTCTGAACTGTTTACCTTTGCCTTAATTTCTCTATGTAATTTCTCTCAAAAGTGTTGACCAGTTTGATCCTGCTACCTTAATGAAACTTTGCATAGAAGCAATACCAAGAAGTCTGAGCTGGACAACAAGCTTGATCCTTAAGCTACCATGACATTACAGATACACCTTTAGAAACCCATGATCCAAAGGAAACAAGAAAACATCAGGTATTGTCTAAAGAAATAAACAGTGATGCATGTATAAAGACATCTGTTGCATGTAAACTGAAACTAGATTCATTTTTCAAATAAATCGTGATGCATGACAGTAATAATAATAATAACAAATATAGGGTGAGAAATTAGACAATGGTAATCTTTACTAGATAAGTTTTAGCATAAGTATTATGAAGATTTTTTTTTGTTGAATTTTAACAGGGCCTAACATCTAACGACAAAGAGTCATGAGGTTCTAATTGAAGGCACTTCTGAGGTTCTGAATAAGTAGGTATTAATTTTATGCAGTCATATGATTCCAGGGAAGAGACCTTTAAATATCATTCTAGCTTAGAAAATCTTGTTTTAAGTCTTTGGGAGTGACAGAAGAGTATGAGGTTATTTCTGAGTGAAGGTACAGAGAGCAGAAGTGGTAGCTGGAGTGATGCCGCTGTTCTTGAAAAGCAAAGGCAAAAGAGACGGCTGAACATAAGGACAGAAATATTTTGCATCTTGTAAAAACCTATAGCAGGTATATCTGTCAGAGAAGAGGTATGCTTGAGGTGTACCTTACATCCATTACTTCTTGTGATAAAATGCTGATCTTCTTTAGTTGAGGCATCAACAAACCAACATCGGTCGATATATTTTACATCGCAGTCAACAGATGTTTTCCCATTGACTTGAATGAGCACTAAATTCAAAAGTTCAGGCTGAAGCCTTAGATTATATTAGGCATTTATTCCACATGTCTAATTAACATTATACATCTAGTAATTATTTTTTAATCAGTTGTGCATTTCCAGAAAAGAGATGCAACTGTTTTGTCCTTATTTTCATGTATTACTCATAACTTAAACATTTCTAACAGCAAAGTATGTCTAATGTTAATTTCTATGAACTATTATGATCTTAAATATCCCATTACAACATACAGAACAGTGGTATGTAAGAAAACTAATAAGAACTCAGAAGAGAAGGAAAAAAAGAAATTACAGCAGATCCAGCAAAGACACAGGTTGGGAAATTCAACATAACATAAAATTCCTGAAAAGGAGAACAGAAATAGAACTGGCAAGGAAAAGGTTGACAACAGTATAGGATTTTAAGTTAACTCAATAGAAAGATTAGCAGAAAGATCACTGTGCAGGAATCATTGCCCAGAAGAAACTCCTATATTTCCATAGAAAGGTGGCAGGAAATCTCTTGCAAAAACATGCTATATTAAAAATATTAACATTAAAAGAAGACTAGGAAGCCAATGTATGCTGTTTACCATCCTTTTTGTTCTTTTTTTTTTTCCTTTTCTTTTTTCCTCATCTCACTGATCACCACAAGGTTCTCAAGAGGCCGCAAAATTTTTACAAAACATGTACTTTACTGCTTATGATTAAAGATGCAAGAGATTCAATATATTGAAGGAATATAAAATACAAATCAGTAAAGACACTAAATCAGTGATGTGATTGGTGTGTAAACTATGCATATATTTAAGGTATGTGGAAGGAGCCCTGATTAGTAATTAAGGGATGCTGTGATGTAGTTCCAAAACAAATATGATCATGTAAAAAACCCTGAAAAATCTTTTTTTTTTTCCTTTATGAAACTTATTTACCTTAACAAGAACAGCACTTACAGGCTCGGCACCATTTTAAGTTACTTCCAGCCCAAAGGGATGTCATTTTTTAGCTCAAAAGATTCAGGAACCTCCAGTTTTATATGCAGATATTACTCATTATTAATGTTTTGAATGACAAATACCCAGTGACAATGAATGCAAAGGTAGCTAGATGTGTTGCAATTAAGAAAACAAAAGATAATTTTTAAACATTGTTGTGGTTTTGTTTAGTGAGGGGGGGCCTAAGGTGGTAGCTTCTGTAGGAAACTGCTAGACATCACTCCCCTTTGTTCAGTGGACTCGGCCAGGCCTCCGGCAGACCCACTGCTGGCCAAGGCCGATTGGTAGCAGAATGTTCCGTGATAACGCCTCTGCGATAACGTATTTAAGAAGGGGAAAACAGAAAAAAAAAAAGAGAAGAGAAGATGTGAAGAAGCTGAGCAGGGCCAGAGGCACAGAGGGGGAGGCGCAGGCCTCATGGGCCTTTCAGGCCTCACCCTCTGGCCTCTTGCCAGACGGCCAACTGGGTCCAACTCAGCCCAGCCCGGCTGCAAGAAGTGGAGAGGAGATGAGCTGGATGATGTGAAGAGATTCTGAGAGGCGTCTGCCAGCCTGTTGTGAAGAACGTTTCTTGTGAGTGGAACAGCTGCAGCCGCCAAGGTCAGTGAAGAAGGAGGGGGAGGAGTAATGCGGCTCCTGGCCAAGATTCCCCTGCAGCCTGTGGTGACGACCATGGTGGAGCAGGTTGTCCCCCTGTAGCCCATGGAGGTCCATGGAGGAGCAGAGATCCACTTGGAGCCCATGAAGGACCCCGCACTGGGGGAGGTGGATGCCTGAAGGCGGCTGTGGCCTGTGGAGGGCCCGCTGGGACAGCCGTTCTGGAGGGACTGCACTCCGTGGAAGAGATGACCCATGCCAGAGCAGTTTCAGGAAGGACTGTGGCGTAGGGGTGGGACCCCACAATGGAGCAGGGGAGGAATGTGAGGAGTTCTTCCCCTGACGATGAAGCAGCGATGTGAAACAACACGTGATGTACTGACCGCAACCCCCATTCCCTCTTCCCCTCTGTGCCACTCGGGTGGGGGAAGGTGGTAGAGATAATGTTAAGCTTGAGAAGAGGGAGGGGTAGAGGGAGGTTATCTTGTTCTCTGTCTCATTATCCTGCTGTTTTTAGTAATGAATAGTTTTCCTCAAGTCAAGTCTGTTTTGCCCATAACGGTAACTTTAAGGAGTTTCTCCCCGTCCTTATCTCAAACCTTGAGCTGTTTTTCTTGTGTCATCTCCCCCTATTCTCTCAGAGGGTGGGGGGAGTGAGCGAGATACTGCGTAGTCTGGTCCCTATCAGGGCTGAACTACAACAAACATAATCATAGGCCCTACAGAACAGCCTCTCCCCATCTTTCTTGTAGGCCCCCTTGAGGTACTGGAAGACCACTATCAGGTCTCCCCGGAGCCTCCTCTTCTCAAGGCTGAACATGGACACATCATATTGAAAGAGAGCTACTAAACTGGACAGAGAAGCCTAATGAAGTTGTAACAGTTAAGATTTTGTTATGGACAAAAAGAAAAGAGGAATACAGCATGTATGTGAAGCTGAGAACTAATTTTCAGCCTGCTTAAAAGTTTCAACAGTGTAGCCGAAATGCAGCAAATATTGTTATTATTCCAGTTATAATGATATTAACACTCACTGTCCAAATTATCTAATCAGTACAAACCAGATCTTATTAGTAATACTAAAGGTAAAAGTTACTATACATGACAAACTTCCCAGTATCTGTCCCTTTCTTCTGGTGTTGTGTTCACCCTCCCAATATTCCTCTATGTCCTCAGAAGGATGGTTTAACTAGAGGAGGGGTACAGCAAGTTTTCAACATCCTGAAACATCTGCAGGGAGGCCTATAATAATCATGGTAGAGGAGTTTCCTCCTACTGAGACTTGGGCTTTCCTTGAGTTTATTTTCTAAGTTTTTCTAACACAGCCCACTTCCTTCTCCCACTGCAGTCTGGTAGTGGCCCCCAGAGACCCCCAGCCCCATGCACAGAAAGGGCTATTTTTCGTCAGGCAGTGACTGAGCGGGGTGGGGGGTGTATCACCCCATCTCCAGCGGGGCCAACCCTAGAGCTGAAGGTAAAGTAGGGGAGGCAGCAGTCACTGGCATCAGCACAGGGATTAAATCAGCGACACTCAGTTCAGGCCAAGGAGAGGCTGAGTTCTGGCACTGCCAGGTCAAGTATGTGATTTTTTTTTTTATTGATAATGGCAAAATCATATCTCCTAGCTATGGAACTTCTCAAGAAATAGCCATGGAGTGATGCTATCCAGCTTTCTTTTTACTTTTCTTAGCACAAAGTGTAGGTATGTGTTGATAAAATTTTCTGATGGGTTACATTTAAGTGTTTGGTTTAGCTGGGAACTGAAGCAATAGAAATGGAATGGAAACAAGCACTGGAGACTACAATGTCTTTCCTTTAGGGACTTATGAGAAAAATTTCTTCAAAAAATTGTGAGCTTATTAGCTGGAAACTGAGAAATAGAAAAGTCTGCATATATTAGTCACTGAAAGTCTACAAGTGCCAGTGCAATGTAATAAAAGTGAAAAAATGATCCTACAATTTGTCAGACTAGGTTTTTCTTATTGAAATAAGGAATTATGAATTTCATTGTATATAGCATGGCTCTTTTCTGTAATACTATACATAGTTTTTGACCCATCAAGTAGTTTGGGAAGATGACTGCAGATTGGAACAAGGGCAACGATGTCTCACAGCTGCAGTGATCAAGAACTGAGCCCAAGATGGTAAAGTTCCTGCGCAACCGCCTTTGAATCTAAGTAAGAACACCATTGAGTACCCAGATGTGCTGGGAGGTGGCTGTTGCAAGACTCCATGAAAGGTAGCATCCTCTTTTTATCTGCAGTCAGAAGGGCTAACTCCAGGGGAGAAGAACTCAATGGCAGATACCACCTCCTACTTGAAAGCATCGATCACTACCGCTTACTTCCAGTGAACACCTGTGAGAGTATGGGTTTTTTGCTCTAGTCTTTGTGCAATTAAAGACTACCTGTTTGCATGCAGGTGTTGTTCTCAGCTGTTTCCCACAGCTGAAACCACTGCTTATTCTCTTCCAGCTGATAGATATTGTTGCAGCCAGCCGTACATCAACATCAAATTCTGTATGACTATAGCAAGGCTGATTAAAGTAGTGGTCAGGAGTCTCAACCTGAAAGAAAAAATTAACTAACCCTTCTAAAATAAGACCCCATGTGAATGTTCCTCTTCTCCTTCATACTTGGTAGGGAGCAATGAACAGCACTGTCTTTGCATGAGACTTGTGTCTGACCATGAATGTCGTGATGTTGGGATAATTAACAGCTGCTTAAACAGATGGCTAAAGAACAATAGTTCTTTGAACAACCCTCAATCATAGTTTTCTTAATTATTCACCATTCTGGATACAGTGTTTATCAACACGATCCCCAGCAGTGCACACAGGAGGCTACAACACAGCAAAACATAATCAGTGCCTCTGACTTGTAAGGATTTCATATTAGGGAGTGTTTCAGACAGAGGTAGGAGGCAAAGCTCTTGGGCTCAGGCCTGAGTCAAATATACAGTCTAGGAAGAGCTTTTGTTAAAAAGGACATAAAAAGGCTGAGATAAGGTTACTATTTGCAAACGCACAGAGACACCAAAGAGCTAATTCATGCTGGCAAATGAACAAGTAGGCATAAATTCGCCAAGAGGTAACTTATCCAGGTAATTAAAAGAAGGCTCCTAATCACCAGCAAGTGAGATCTAAGGAAGTGGCAGACAGAAACACAGCTTATTTAAACTTATGTTTATAAATCAGATAACTGACTATGACAGGAGAAGACTGGATTTAGTATTTTAAGAAATTATTTCAAATCATATGTTCAATATTCCCAGGATTTTTAGATATGATCTTTACAGTGCCAAAAGCTGCAGTATGTCTTGTTCTTCCTGTGTGAGATCTAGGGTTCAGTTTCTGCTATTGCAGCTATGCTCAATCATCTGTTTGGGTTTAGCCAGTTTGGGCCCTTCCAGTAAGCCTTTAACCATGCAGGTAATTTTAAGTCTTATATGCATCAAGACACCTATGGGTCAGACAGCACCTGAGTGGGAAACCTTCCTGAAATGGTAAGATTTGGATGATAAAGTCCTTCTGTGGCTTTAATCCAAAATCCCCTTGCAAAAGCGATCCAAGGACTGTCACACTTCTGAGAACAAAGCTAGAGCAAAACCACCCTCAGTTCAAAAACTTGACATAGGCAAAATCCTAGCTGATAATTTTTTTTTAGTGGATTAGAGAGGATTAGAGAAGAGAGAGAGGTAGAATAAAAATACAAAGATAAGACATTTTTCTTTCAGTCACTTCTGAGCACGGTAAATTGGTACCTTTAAGATTTTCACAATGCCAAATGAAACACTTTCCTTTTTGACACTTCACAATCCAAATATCCAGACTGAGCAGAACTTGTAGGATATTCTTGGATGGCAGTCAGAGCTCAAGAGAAGGAACAGAAAGTGAAACTAAATACTGATACTTAAAGATTTTTAAATGACTGTTTGCACTCCTTTTCTTGTATTGTTTTTAATATTTTCTGGATTTTTTATGTGTATGATTTGATTAATGAAATCTTAATATGGTGCTGATGCAATATGACTTTCTACTGGATATAGAGAGTTTTCTGTCTTTTTAAAATCCTGTATTACAGTCATTAAGAAACGTTGCACTTGGGTTCATTGTGACTTGGTAACTGATGGAATATTCAGCTCATAGATCTTACTGATATTCTTGATTTTTTTTCTTTGTGTGTATGTCTCCAGTCTATCTGGTGTCTTTAAATAGTTTTTCTCACTAGTTGTGTATGTGTGAATTGTGTGTGTGTATCAAAGGAAACATATCTCTCTCATGGAAACATATTGATAGACTTTTTTTTTTTGCCTTCCTTTTTACTTTTTGCTATCCAAATATTTATTTCCATTCTAGTTCTGGGCATTATTTCCTTGCCTTAAAACTGGTGGAGACCTAGGCTTTGCAATAGATGGGAGAAAAATAATAAACTGTGGAATGATGTATAACAGGTAACGTACATGAAGTTTGAGTTTGGTTAGAAGATCTACAGAAACATATTTTTTTTAAACATATTTTCTTACGCAGATGTGTATTGGTACTTAGCACAAATCTTCTCCATTTAGATACCTAAGATAAATCTTTGGCTTCCTAATCAGCCTAGAGTACTTATCCTGTAATTAAAGTAATATTTCACTCTTGTTTGCACAAAAAAATATGTATGTATGTCATGTGAGGGTTATTAAATGGGAATACTGTGGAATTGCTTCTTTTCCTATACAGGTTCCAAACTCAGCTCTGTAGGGACTTGCCTGTACCTATAGACTGTTAGATTTTTCTGTATAATTTAAAATATACTGATTTCCATTCTATACCCTTACATCCTTGCTAGATAGTAGGCTCCCACAAATGACTCATAATTGACATGGTAGGTCATTCTCTGGTGAAGGTGATTTATTTTAATTTGCACTAAATTGAAGTGATTGAAGCAGGAGCCTAAATCCTGCTCTGCTGACTCTATTGTTGTTGGAGTAACCTCTGGCAGAGAAGCCGTAATAAGTAGTAGTAAAGCTTGAGAAAACAGAGCTTCTCGTTATTTATTTTTCTCGTTATTAGGGAAAATGAATCAGAGTCCTTTGATACCTAAAAGTAAGTTCAGGAATTTTTATCGTACTCCTTGAGGTGAATTAAACACATATTTTAGCTTAAATACATATATTTAAACAAAAAGTATTAGTGAACAATGCATTGGACAGAATCTTACCACCATAAGCAAGTCTATAAGGAGTCTGAAAAGTTAGATCACAAGCCAGTTCCTTACATAGACTTGCACCAGCATCAGTCCTGTGTGTGTTGACACAGAGCACCTCAGCTTGGTTTTGAGTCCATCCCCCATCACCACTTCTGCTGCCCAAAGGTGGTCCCTAAGCACTTGTGTTCCAGAATGGCTACAAGACAATGCTGTGGCCATTTCTTATCTCATCACCAATGGAAACTTCACTCCCTTACAGGGAGACCTTCTGTTTCTGGCTTTCCTTCTTCCAGACAGTTTAACCCATTTTGCAGTTGAGCTTTCTTTCTCTCTATGCCAAATGATTCCTTGGTCACAAGTTACCCCTACTGAGCAGTGATTTTAATTTCCCCTTCAAGTATCTGAGGGTACTTCCCCCTCAGCTGCTTCTATTCTTAAAATAAGGATGACTCTAATCCAGCATCATGTCTGGTACTAGCCACATCTGATAATCAGTAGGGACTGCAGACAGGTGGAATGGATGAAGCTCATTTTTTGTCATGAGGAACATTATACTTAATTGCACATGGACAACCTGATTATGAATTAGGGCTTAATTTGTGGTAGAGCAGCTGCCTTGCTGTGGTGTATTGAAAAATCAGTCCTTGACAATGGCCAGGAGCAAAAACCTAGGCAAAGATTATAAGAGGTAGGAAAGCATATTGTGATATTTCCCTAAGTATCTCTGTGATTAAAACTGCCAGTCAGATTCTAACTACTGTATGTAGAGAGCTTAGAGGTGCCTTAATGAGGAAAGTCCAATGCCCTTATTCTTTCTGCTTCTGTTAGAAAGGGCATTGAAAACACTCTGCATTATATTGCAGTACTTTGGCTTTAAACTTGATGCAATCCTATTTAGAGCTGGAAATGGCACGTGTGAGCCTTTACTATGGAAAACAAACAAATAAACAAACAAACAAAAATACTCCACCAAAAAAACCAAAACCAAGCCAAAATAAAAAAAAAACCAAATATGATACATGCTATAGGAAATTTAAAAAAAAAAAAAAGCAAAATCAGAAACCTGCAGTGAAGTATAGGGCACAATTTGTTTGTTCATAAGGAAACAGATTGATTAGGATTTAAATAAAAATTCCAAATGTGCTTTTGTAATGTATGTAGATTTCTATTGTGCCTGCTTTGCAGTGGTGTCATTATGCTACAGGGAAAAGAAACAGATTTTAAACAGGAAAATAAGCCTTTTTTTCTTTATTTCTGCTTAGTTGAATACTTATATTTTGCTAAAATTCACTTAGTGGGAGAACACATACATCTTAACTTTAATCTTCATCACAATAAGCTATTTTTCAGGCAGAGATAAATAACAGTTGATCTATCTACCAATCCATCCATCCAAATTTGTATCCTAAATTCCTCATTAAAGTATCTGAGAGCCTCTTGCCAGATATAAAAGTATAACTATTAAGTTTCCTCATTCTCTCTTTTTCCATACTCACTTCATTGCAATAGCAGTAATAGCTATGTAGTTATGATTCATTTTGCTGGATGGTTAGGAATGTCAGATGGTACAAACTAAAGAACTTATTAGGGCCTCTACTCATAAAACTGCTGAGTGCTATTTATACTTAGGGAGGTGGCAGCACTAATGCATAAGTGGATTTCATCATCCATCTGCATACGTTCACATATTGGCAGTCTTCACCGTATTATCTGAGTGCCTCCATAATGCCTGAGCACTCCTTGCTGTATTAGGTTATTAATCCTAAGTGACTGCGGTTGGATTCCAACCTCACTCCTTTTTTTAGATGTTTTTGGTTTTGAAGATCTGCTTCAGTAGAATTGTTCTTAATTTACACTTATCTTCACTGGAATAAGCTCCTAATATTGGATAAATACAAGTAAGAGTAGAAGCATGCCACTGTTACTATAATTTTGATTAGTCTCATGCAATAATATGCTCTGGTTTTTTACTTATCTAGAAAACAATTTATTAAGAAGTGCTAAAAAACAAATTTAAATGTTATTTTGCATAAATGGAATCTGTGGTGACATGTGTCCTACAAGGACACAATGAAAAAAATGTAGAAAGAAAAAAGTATATTTTTAAAATTAATTTACTATTAGGTTGCTAATAAAATACATTGTTAGAATAGAATTATCCTTTTTTCAGAAGATGACACTTATATTTATTAAGAAGTGATATCATGATATTTTTAAAATATTTTCAAGTGTTTATTGGATATTTTTACCGTTTGCAACACAATTTTGTAAGGAAGGACTGAAATTAAAGGATAAATACATTAAAAATTTGACCTGAAGTACCTCATCTTATCCTCACCTTCCATAATAAGTTTCATTGTATTAGTCAATTCAGATAATGATAGGAAGTAGTAAAACAGATTTCTGCCCTTTAACAAAGATATCCTTTGGGAGAAAAATGATATTTCAAACCACTGCTTTAGTGTAAGAGTACTGTATAATGCTGCAGAGAATAGAGAGAAGAAAGCATGACAATGAAGAACTAGTCATGCAGTTTTACCACAGCCTTTTTCAAGGGAAATCTGAAACAAATGAGCATATCTGTTCAATATCCATCAAATAATGAAAGTGTCATATGAGTTCTGGGTCTGTGTTGACATAGCTTTAGCAGAAGGTTCAGGAAATATTCACAAAAGGGAACACTTGCTGTTTTTTAAAAAATAATATCCAGAGTTACTCAGAACTCCATTATATAGTTTTTACTCCTACTAGTATTTACTTGTGTAAATTAACCTCTTAGAATAAAAAGACTACTTTCATTGGTAAACTTTTGATAGCATGAGAGCTTCATTATCAAGCCCTAGATGTTTTATTGCTGTATTCAGAAAGAATTCTGAAGTAACACTACAAAAAGACCCGTTTGAGAGCACAACCTGATCATTGACAGTCTCTAGAATATAAATAATGCAACAGCCTGCACAGATAAAGTTTAAAAAAAAAGGTCTATTCATTGGTTTTGGTTTTTTTTTTTTCCAGAATCATGTTGGTTTTGACAAGATTTCTCAAGTACAAGATACAGTTCTGAAGCAGTTCAGAGAAAGAGCCAGTAGGTCATCAGTGCTGATCTAATTCACAGGAAGTACTGCAACTTGGCCTTCTCACTTATTTGGGAATTGTTTACTCTTTGGGTTCTCAAACCAGTTTTTTTCTCACCATAGGTGGTCCAACTTATTTAAAAATGAAATATTTATTAGACATAAGCCTCATAACAATAATCCTTTTTAGGGCTAACTATGGGAGAGAGAAAAACTTAAAAATTACTTTTCTATTAACATCTCTTTCTCTCTCCATCACAAGCCATTTCCATTGAGACAGTAAATGGTCTCAGCAAAGAAGTAGTTTCTTTCTATTCTATATCTCTGTTGAAGGCTTTAGATACCAACACATGGTTAAAAGGCTGAGACACTTTCTCTTGAAAATATTTGAAGTGTTTTGGTTCTATTTCCCATCTCACTGGTTACAAAGAAAAAAGAAGGCAAGCAATGAACAAAACCCAAGACAATCCAACATATATTCACGATATAGAGAATTTTGCTAAAGAGTTGATTGCTGTTCTGTAAATAGAAATAGAAAAAACTTCTTAATTATATTTCTTTAAAATAGGATTACTGAGTAGGTCTCAGTGCTTCTGTGCAAACTCTCTGCTTAGCCTCTACCAAAACAGAAGTCTGCACCACTTAGTGTTGCATCTACAGGTTCTAGCAAACCAAAGGCTCCAGAAGAGTGACTGTACAAAATAGAATATCACCATTTTTCTGACATTAATTCTAATAATAATTCCTGTAAAATGCCTTCCTGGCACATTAGTTGTGTAAAAGGTGTGGAATTTGATGAGTTTACTGATTGTTTCCTTTATTTTCTGTGTTACCGTATTGTTCTAGTACTAATCGTCCTTCCTTCTTTTTTCCCCCTCTATTCTTCTGCTATCTATTACAAAATCCATCTTGAATCAATGAAAGAGAGATCTAAACAGCAAAATAACATCCTATACTCCAAAATTGGAACCCTATGCTACAGACTTTGTTCTTCCTTAGCATAAGTTCTGGTTCTAAAATTCAAGTGGGATTCACCAGACAGTATTTCTTTCCATTTCACCAACACCAGCTCTGACTGACACTCAAGAATCAAAATGAACAACTCACTATAGGAGTGATACATTAATTAATGCATAACCTTTCTTTCCCTTGTTATTAGTTACGTGTCCTGAGATCAACTCCCAGTCAAGTAGCTTTTCAACTTTAAAAAACACTGGGTAACCCACTCCCATAATTCAAGATTGTCTTTCCCCATCCATGTCCAGCTGTAACTCACAATCCTGCCCCTGGTAGTATGCCTCACCACCGGTCTTCCCAGCATGCTGCTCTTCAGGTGACTCCCTGAAGAATGAGTAGGGTTGGCAGCTTGCCCTGTCACTGGAACCTCAGTCTTGGGTTCACCATCTCATACAAGAGCCAACAGCTCACTAGGCATTTCATTGATCAAACAAATATTTTTTTCAAATGTATGATACCAGTCTGATACCTTGTGTATTTTCCTAAATCCTTCTCAAAAAAAAATTATGCTGGCCATAAAATGGAAATAGCTAAAGAAGCTGAGTAATAGAGACTTGTACCTTGGTGTGGAATAGCCTTATGAATGAATAATTACATAGGGTTATTGTAGATGTGAATGAAGACAAAAGAATATCAAGATGTATAAATACATCATAATTAGAACTGATACTTTAAAAGTGACTGAACCAAGGTTTGAAAATAACTTTTCAAAATTCTGAGAATTTTGAATATTAAAAAATTTAAATTATGTAAAATGTATACAAAGTTTATTTTGCATGTTTTCAAAACTATAAGCAATTCTGATTCCTTATTTTAATAACAGGATCATCTATGACATGCAGTGTTTTTTTCATTCAGCAAAAAAAAATTTCTTGAGTAAATATATCACCATATATTACCTGAGAGAAAAATGTTGATTCTTTTAAATTACTGTCTTATATAACTTTCTGTTGGATACATTCTATACTCATTTTACAGTAATACTGTCTGAGACTGATAATTCAATTTAAAGTCTCTGCAACACGATTCCTAAATACCATGTTTGAAGAGAGAAGCTGATAAGCATGTCATAGTTTTCTAAAAGCATGATAGTTATAGCATCTGTTAGTTGTTCCAAGATTATTTTTGGTCACTATGTATGTACAAAAACTACTGCACTTTTGGAAAGCAAATAGAATGCTAGTAATATATAATGTCACACAAAATAAAAAAGCAGTACACATCTCCACAATCACAAAAAAAAAAAAAAAAAAAAAAAAAGAAAAAAGATAATTTCAGGCTTTCTACAGAGGATGCCTTTTCCCAGGTGGTCAATTGCACTTGTCATCTGTTATTTTGAAAAATGCATAGAATTTAATAGATGAGGTATATCAAACTAACTACATTAGGAACATACCAGCTGTCAATATGGCTTCAGCCCAACAGCATCTTTTGGGAAAACCAAATTCTGAAATGCAGACAGTATACTATTAGTCTGATAGAATGATTATAAGTTTCGCCATCTGTTGCATATTTCACAATTAATTGTGATTTGTATCAACAGATATTTTCTAAAATCCACATTTTCTTTTTTATACAAGAGACAACAAAGCAGAACAGCAACACATTGTCTCAAGTAATGATGTACCAATGCTGGAGCTAAATCAGACAAACTTCACCCTGGTTTAACAAGGTAGATATCTAGGGTACAAATCACAGTAAATAAATTTAAAGATATCAATGTCAGTACAGAAAAATTACAAACAAGAATTATCTATCTTTTCTTGAAAAACTTACCGATTTGGATTTTCAAAGCTATTTCATTTTGCAGTCATATACTACTTGTGTTCAACATTTTGAAGTCTATCAAAATTAAATGCCTAGTCAATGTATTTAATATGAAGCATCACTACAATGTTTAAAGTTATATCAGAAAAATAAAGAAAAAATTAATTACATTTGAGACTTGGGATTTGATTTTTTGGGCATTATTTTTTGCTTATATTCTTTTCTCCACCTTATAGCCCGAGGTTGTTTTTCATTGTTTCTTTGTTTCATTCTTTCTTCCTTTATTTTTTTTCAACACAAACCCCATCTGTTGCCAAGTGAAAGGCCTAGTTCTAGTCTCAGCTACTGTTCTTCTATTTTTGCTTTTTGCCTATGACATTAAAAGGCTCCATACCGGGCTATGGGTCCATTGCATTTACTTAGAACTGAGATGAGACTCATAGAAGGAACTTCATGATCAGGGAAGTCTTTAATAATATTTGTAAAATTGAAAGCATAGGTCAAAGATTTTTGAAAGAAGTCCTAGAAATATGGTATTATTTAAATTATGTCATTCTTCTAATCTTAAACTAACATTTTACTTTATATGATGATAAGCCATCAATCATGTCAGCTTTGTGCAAAGTGACTGAACAGGGCTTAAAACAAAAGGAAAAACTGTAACAGCAGATACATCATATTGCCTAAAGCGTAAGCTGCATTCAGATAATATTTAGCTTCCTCAAAAGCTTTGGTACTTACTCGCAGATAAGAGTTGCCTCAAATATGGAGCAGGGATAAGGGAACTAGTGTCAGACGCAAATGATCTTCAGATCAACAAATTGCTGCATTTCCCATAGTCCTTAGTTTCCAAATGACTCAAAGTGCATAAACTCAAGTAGGGAACACAGTAATAATCCAGGCATACAACAAATACAAGAAACACAGTAGCAAGGAAAAAACTTCAGCCAAATGCAAATGAGTAAAGGTGCCAGAGCTATCTTTCAGCAGTAACTGTGAAGATTACCAGAAATCTGCAAATACTAGTAATGAAAGAGGGGGAATCAGGTGGGTGGGAATCAGGTGGGTGCATTCAACCTTTGTGATATATTTCTGTAGCTTTATCATAGAATCACAGAAAAATTGTTGCTATGTATTGCATTCAACATGCTGGAGGGAAAGGATCCCATCCAGAGGGACTGTGACAGGCTGGAGAGGTGGGCCCATGCAAATCTCACGAAGTTCAACACGGCCAAGTGCAAGGACCAGCACATGGGTTGCGGCAATCCCAAGCGCAAATACAGGCTGAGCAGAGAATGGATTGAGAGCAGCCCTGAGGAGAAGGATTTGGGGGTGCTGGTGGCCAAGAAGCTCAATATGAACTGGCAATGTGTGCTTGCAGGCCAGAAGGCCACCTGGATCCTGGGCTGCATCAAAAGAAGTGTGGCCAGCAGGTCAAGGGAGGTGATTCTGCCCCTCTATTCTGCCCTCATGAAACCCCACCTGGAGTACTGCATCCAGCCCTGGAGCCCCCAACAGAAGAAAGACGTGGGCCTGTTGGAAAGAGTCCAGAGGAGGGCCACAAAGATGATAAGAGGGCTGGAGCACCTCTCCTATGAGGACAGGCTGAGGGAGTTGGGGCTGTTCAGTCTGGAGAAGAGGCTCTGTGGAAACCTTATAGCAGTCTTCCAATATCTAATGGGGGCTTATAAGAAAGACAGGGAAACACTTTTTAGCAGGTTAAGTAATGGTTTTTAAAATAGAAGGAGGCAAATTCAGACTGGACATAAGGAAGAAATTTTTTACACTGAAGATGGTGGAGCACTGGAACAGGTTGCCCAGAGAGGTGGTGAATGCCCAATCCCTGTAAACATTCAAGGCCAGGCTGGATGAGGCTCTGAGCAACCTGATCTAGTTGGAGATGTCCCTGCTTCTTGCAAGGGGGTTGGACTTTATAACCTTTGAAGGTCCCTTCCAACCCAAACTATTCTATAATTCTATGATTGAGGTTGGAAAAGACCTCTGGAGGTCATCTGGTCCAACCTGTCTGCTCAAGCAGAGACACGTAGAGCCAGTTGCCTGGGACTATGTCCAGACCTTAAAAAGTATCTCTAAGGAGGAAGATGCCACAGCCTCGCTATCTTGCCCATTGATCCCACTTCTGTTTTGTTTAATTAAACTATAGGCAGCTGGCTTTTATCTACACCCAAACAAAATAATAAACAGGAGAATCATTGCATTGAAAGACTCCAGAGGCAAGAAACCAAAGAGAAAAATATTTTTCATCCCTTTATTGAAGAAACTATAATTTCTCTTTCTTCCCCTGCTATTCTTGTAGCTTCATTAACTGATCAACAAATGGAAAATAAACCAGAACTCTGCAGAGCCTAACATTAGAATGCATCCACTATGGGAAATGACCATCCAATATTCAGAAGTATCTGGAAAATCCAAGAAATAAAAATGAAGCCATCTTATTACAGTAAGTTCACTCTTTCTCAACTTGACAGACATATCAATTCATTACTGCTCAGATCATTGGAGGCATTTGGTGATATCTACACTAGTACAAGGAAATTTTTTTTCTTGCTTTTTCCTTAGATTTTTTTGTTTGGTTTATGGTGCAGTACATGTTATCTTTCAGGACACCAGTTATTAATCTAATAACTAGTACTTACCAAACTCAGAGCCAGATGAAAAACAGGCTTTTGATTTATTGGGAAAAAAAAAAGCAATGTTCTTCCCAAGATATATGATGAAATGTGGATATACTGATACTAATAGTGTTTGGAGCATCCGCTGTGACAAGAACTTTTTAGAAGTTAGTATCATGTCCATTCATACCAGAGCTAACTTCCCCAATTGGTCTTTAAACTACATATGAAATTCTATAAGAAATATCGAATTCTATAGGAAATATGTACAGAAATTTATCCGTTCCTTTATAATTTCCTTTATGTTTATAAATAATTTGATTGACAGAGCAAATTAAAGAGGGGTGGAGTTTTTTTTCTTATTTTCATGTGAAGATCTGTGTTTCTGGAGCTGTAATTAGGAAAGATCTGTATGTTTTACAAGTACAGTCAGCAGCTCACCACTATGTCTGAATGGATGTGGAGAGATATTAATACAGATGCACAGCAGATTTTTGTCAAGCAAAATTACCTAGACATATTTCAAATGCATTTCAAAGTTATGGCATTGCTGGCACGCAACCAAAAAGCTCTGCTTTTGCCCAGTGATATAAAACTATTTTATAATATTAATTATTAAACTGCAGCATTAACCAAAAGCCCATACATGGATATTCTGTTTTAGAGAAGGCACATTTACAATACATCTTGAATAATTTTACAGTCTGGTGACAAATTCAAACACTATAGATAATATTCTATATGAGCGAGACACCTACTGTCATGCTCTGCTTCTGTAAGACATTTTGTGTTTTCCATTTATTACTTAAACACCACATTTTTCTTTTTAATTATCAAAGCCTTTAGACTAATATTTTAATTCTTCATCATTATTAGAGCTACCAGTCAACTGAGATTCATGTTCTTGCAACAGCTTTCTCTTCCCTTTCTCCTCACAAGCTCTTGAGTTCAAAGAGCTGTATCAATCATATTTTCAAGCCAATTACATTAATCTGGTTCTTTTGGATGTCCTTAACAGATTTCTGAAAATAAAAACACGTCAGCCTGCTAGGAACTGAATCCAGATTCCTCACTTAATGACAGAATCTGCCAAGGACTTTGCTGCTTCTCTGTCTCTCTTTTTATCCTTTCGTCAAATAGCAGCTGCAGTAATGTTAACTGTCTTTCTCTTTCTGTAAAGCATCTCCTCCTATTTTTGTTTTTGTTTTTTTTTTTTTAAGTTAGCACATGGTCCATTTATCTATTTATTATTTTCCATCTCTCTCTTTGATCTTGGAGTAATGTTCAAGATCCTTTCCTTACAGGATGTACTACTTTCTGAAGGATATAGCAATGGGATATTTTTCCACAAGAACAGATTTGGCACAAAATGGTATCTTTAAAATCCACTGAAAAATAGAATAGTGAACTTAGATCTGTGACTTTTCAACTTTTCAGATAATTCATTCTCTCTTCGTACATTTCTGCTATATAAGCAGAAGTTGTATGTCTAGCTCAGCAGTCTTTCTTTTGCAAGTCATTTTCTACAGAAGTAGGTAAACCTAATCCATCTGATTTTGGGCTGTTAGTGTCTCTGTACAACGGTAACTCCAGCAGTTATTGACATTTTTTTCTACTGTATGTTGTCAAAGAAGGAGTAAGGAGCCCTGATATCACCACTACCTCTGAAGACTTTTGTAGTGCTGATTACTAGAGTTTCCTCATAACTCTCTAATAGTCTGAGAGGCCGCTATCCAAATGGTAGCACCCAGACTCATAGCACTTCTTTGTCTGCTGACATTAGAAATTTACTCTAATTTTATTTTCAAGCTGTCCTTCTCTTTCTCTGTGTCACCTTATGTTGCTCTATTCTTCCAGGGATTAGTAGCAACCTAGATTTTAATTTTAAATAAACAATTAATGTTTAATTAAGACATAAAACACGTGACCTAATTATAACTATGACTTTTTTTTCTCTGAAAAGCCAAGTGTCTTGCTGTTGTCCTAAACCAAGACTGTTGGCCATTTAATAATATAAGCATGTGTCTCATTCATTCTGTTTGTAAATAAATTACGTTGCTACTGACTTCCTGTCCTAAATCAGAGCAGAATGTTAAATATTTTTTATTTAACTTCTGTGATGAAGTGAGTTCTGCAATATTATGTCATTTATAAGGGTTTTGGGAAAACTGGACAAAAAACGCAAACAACTATGTAAATACAAGATAATTCAGAATAGTAACTTAGTTCCTTAAAATTTGAATAGTAAATACTTTTATATTGAATTAGCAATTATTACTTCTGTATTTTCTGCCATTTTTCAAATTCATTGCCAGGGGCTGATAGAGAAGTACCCACGGGAAAAAGAAAATAGAGGTCTGTACTGAAAGTCTAGCTTGAATGAACTGTCAGAATAAACTTTCCTTCCCTACAATTTATTTCCTTTCTCCCACTGTTCTAGCCAGTCAAAAGGTATACCCAGTAGCAAGCATAGCCATGCTACTTTTAAATGCACGGATCCCAAAATGGAAAGAATGTTATGAATGCTGCCAGTGTATCTGGCAGTGAGTCAGGGGCCTAGATTCCCCGGACAGAACTAGGGAATGTGTCTCTGAGTAGGATCAAAAAGAGTCAGAATGCTGAAAAAGCAGCTGCTAAATTAGCACTAAAAAAAAAAACCAAAACCAAACCTGTTGAAGAACTTCAACCTCAGTCTGGAACTTGGGCTGAATTTTGGACAGCTGCCTTTTTTATTTGAGTTGCTTAGGAATAAGTAGGATTCACTTTTAAAACCTACTGGTGGTTCTATTTTGCAGTTTTATGCAGCAGATGCCAGAAGCATTTCTGCACGGATTGTTTACCTGGGGTCTGTGGTATTTTCAAGATGTGAATTCCTGCCTACCCAGGGAGAAGCCTGAGCATTCAAGTGCTGCCAGTGCCCAGAAAACACAACGTCTTAGTCAAAAACTGCAGACTACATGACAGAGGCAGGATCTGGAAATAAGGAATCTCTCAACCAAGCAAGTGCCTGAGCCAGTAGGCTTGTATTAAGATACTTCTTAGGATTGCTGACCTTGAGGATTCTTGAGCTGATCACTGTGCAATGGCTCAGCTTCAACAAAGACAGAGGCAGGGATTGATCTCTTCCCTCTCTTCTCTTAAAACTACAGCCTTAGAGTTTAATAAACTTATATTAAAAATATTAGCTTGAATGTTCTCCTCTTTCCTCCCATTGCTTTTCATCAAATCTATAAGAACATGTAGACCAAGACTTCCTGAGTTAACTTCTCCCCCAGTAGAAATGTATGTGCTTTTTATTTGAGGAATCAAAGCAAGCTGTATATTAAGTACTACAATGTAATATTCAATAACTCCTCAGAAAGGTGCCAGGTGTCTTAATAGGAAAAACGTATTTTCTCCATGTGAGACCCTGCCTGGAGTACTGCATCCAGCTCTGGGGTCCCCAGCATAAGAAGGATGTGGACCTGTTGGAGCGAGTCCAGAGGAGGGCCACGAATTGGATCAGAGGGCTGGAGCACCTCTCCTATGAGGACAGGCTGAGAGAGTTGGGGCTGTTCAGCCTGGAGAAGAGAAGGCTCTGGGGAGAGCTTGTAGCGACCTTCCAGTACCTAAAGGGGGCCTACAGGAAAGACAGGGAGAAACTCTTCAGCAGGGCCTCTTGTGATAGGACAAGGGATAATGATTTTAAAGTAGAGGGAGATGGATTCAGACTGGATATAAGAAAACTATTTTTTACAATGAGGGTAGGGGAACACTGGAACAGGTTGCCCAGAGAGGTGGTAGGTGCCCCATCCCTGAAAACAATCAAGGCCAGGTTGGACGGGGCTCTGAGCAACCTGATCTAGTTGGAGATGTCCCTGATCCTTGTCCCTGGAGATGTTCAACTCCCTGGGGGAGTTGGACTAGATGACCTTTGAAGGTCCCTTCCAACCCAAACTATAATATGTTTCTATGATTTCAGTTTCAGTCCTTTCCTAAGGTGCTGAGGGCCAAATTCAGCTAGGGTCAACATACCACCAAAAGCATATAATCTGGCTTTTACTAGTGATTCATAGTTATCTATCCATAGTTATGGGAAAAAAAAATTCCCCAAAAAAAGACCACCTACCCCAGTCACTATATCAGCCTTGATGTCTAGTGTTGCTCCTTAGTTTTTTGTTCATTTCCTTCATGTCCTCCATAGTTTCATATGCCAGGTACAATCCTTTATCATTACCAGTGCTGCTTAGATGCCTCCATATCATCATCCCCTCCTTTCCTTTGACAAGGAAGAGGTCAGTAAGAGCCCTTTCAACTAGACTCTTGCCTGTTAGAGACACCTGCTTCTGGGATTTAAATCCAGCAGGGATAAATATGCTGTTGAACCAGAGATCTGGGACAAAGTCTGCTATTTAATGTCTAAACACTATTTTGATGTCCTGGTATTTATCTCCATACTATCTTTAAAACAGAATGACCCCATGTTATTTGCTCTTTGATTTCTAAAACACAGACTTTTAACAAAATTGAAAGCTAAAAAGCTAACAGCCAAATGGATACTGAATCTTCAAACAGAAATTCATGTAGTTTCAGTAGTTTCTGCATACTTGTCTACAAGTATGTCTGCACACATATTTACAAGTAAGGTTTTGCAAATTAGTGGAAAAGCCAGTATTTGTGGCTATTTACAGAAGCCTCTATTTGTGGAAGTCACTTTTTGTAGAACTCCCACTGTAGGCATTCTTCTGATCAGGAGTTACAACTTCCAATCTACTTTAAATGTGGAGTCACATATTACCAATTTAGATAACCACAATGCCTGTCAGATAATTACAATATTCTTAGCCTTTTCCTGGAATAAATAAGTACAGCTACTAAAAATTCTGTCTACATTAAAAGCTATTATTTCATATATTTTTAAGCTTGTTTACAACCATATGCTGTGGCAATATTTATGTGTTTTCTTTATATAGGGTATGATTTATCAGTTCCTTGAAACTTCTGTATGATAGAGATCTTACAGATATCATCAATATGTCGGGTATTGAAATTATAAATATGTCCAGCACACCTAAATAAAGTCTCTTTGGTGTAGATGATAGGAGCTGGAATAGAACTGTCGGAGCCAAATTTATGGAAGCTCTTTACAGGGCAGTGAATATATGCTTTAAATATGTAATAAACACTCCTTACAGATGGAGGGAAAAAGTTGCTGCTGCTGCAGTGACAGCAAAAAAAAAAAACGTTGCTGCTTTTGTCATCTGTTAGAGCCAGCAGTTTTGATGGGAATGGCATTACCATCAGCACTGCTGATAAATCTGTGGAACTAGAAGGATGCATGAAAATAATCAGAGGGAGAAAGCTTACTTAAAAATTAACAAGCCCTTCCACTGTTGAAAAAAAGAAGTTTAATGCCTATGATACTGCATGAAGGAAGCTCTTGTGAAACAGAAAAGTTAAATTTAGTCTACAGCTTCATATTTGAGTTTAAAAGATGAGAAGCATGTGAATTTCCAGACAAGATAAAATGCCATAGTTTTAATATTTTTTTCATGTATCTGTGTGGATATAACTGTGATGGTTTAAGGGCATAGCAATGTAGGGTTTGGAGGAACAGTAATATATTTTACTAGATCAACGACTGTTCAAACACAACAACAAATAATCTCCTCTCAACCACACAAGCCTTTCTTTGGGCTTTCAGATGTGGTCTTTTAAGACAAGTTAAGAAACAAGGAAAATACTATAGGCATCAACGGCATACATATAGCAGAATATTAAATACAGTCTTTGCAATTTATTACTAATTTTTTTCACATTTTTAATGTAAGATCTTCCTGTGTGCTGACAGATAACTTTGCACAGAACAACAAATGCAAGAACAATGAGAACATAAGTATCTAATACTTATGTACAGATGTCCTTCAGAATTTGATTTACTGCAGAACTATCTGGGTTGGCCAAAGAAATGCTGGTATTTTATTTTTGTGAAATAAGACACAGTTCTACTGTTTTTCTCTTGAATGTTTTGTTAAAGTCAGGTAACAAGTGTTTATTGAGCTTGTCATTTGCAAACTTTTTTTTTGTCAAGTACAGCCATCAGCAGCAGCTATCATTGCAGAACAGTTGCAAGCAATAATATCAGGTATTCAGAAGAAAGAGCTGCCCTCAGCCATACAGGACTTTGAAGTCTTGTTTTCCCTGGTAGCGCATACACTGCAGTTTGGGATACTTTGTCGTAACCCATTCAATCTTTGTTGTACCTATAATATCCCTCATTAGCCAGCATGTGATATCTTTCTAGAATTATGTTTGGCACTGTGCAAGCATTTGATATATGAGTAGTGCTATTCATATTTTTCTTCATTTCCCTCAAGGTCAAGCTTCCTTTTAGCATTCCAGCTACTTTTTGAACTCATAATCCATCTGTCTAGCCACTTAGCTGCCTTTCCAAGATTTTTATCTTGGTGCTTACCAGTGCACAATTTGAATACATCATGAAGGTATTTATAAGTGATGCAAATATCCCTGTTCCTTCCTTAGTAATATGAGGGCAAAATTACATTTAAATGCATATAGGTGACATTATATCTATGGGGGGAAAAAAAAAAAAAGACTTTTACTTAAATAATGTTCCAACGAGGGGGAGGATTTACATTTAACTTCTTCAGTTTTGCCCATATATGGGCAATTTTACAGATATTGACAAATCCATAAAACTAGAAAATTATCTATCTAAACAAATATAATAGAAGTTGATGGTTTGTCATTGGGCTTCTTTTTTGTTTTGGGTTTGCTTTTTTTTTTTTGTCCTGCCACTGAATTTACATTTACAGATATTGCTAGATTAATTTTATTTACAGCATTTACAAACATAGAGCCAGAGGGCTTTACTGCCCTGAGCAGCCTCACCTGGAAGGCCCACACCTGCCCACACCCCTAAGCTACTTCATAAATGTGCCTATGTTCAACCTTGTTCCTGGCTGCTCTCGCTTACTGAATCACCTTCCTGGATGGACCTCACTCCTGACTCATTACCTTGCCTTGATGGGACTGTAATAGACCCTGTCCATGCCATGGGGAGAGTGGGATTGAGCCTAGGTGTCCTGCCCTGGCCTAAGTTGGGGGGTTCCCTTGGTTTCTGGCTTGCCTGCACATGTGGAGAAGCCCCTCTCTTGCTTCTCCCTGACTCTTGTATGTGTTCTGACTCCTTCAGACAAAACTGACAGTTTTCTAGATTATAAACTAATCACAAGATACACACACACACAAAATAAGTCAGTATAAATGTTGTGTATGACAGAAATTCAAGAATAATGTCCTACTGATTTCTTTATTAGTCATTTATTGGAAAGTAAATAAAACAGATTGCAGCATCTTTCCAATCAAGAAGTCATTGCTAGTATTAATTTTAAAATAATTACTGAAACAAAAAAAAATTATCCATTTTCTAATTCATGTTTCCAGCAAGTAAATGTCATAACAGATATAATGATGACATAAACCACCATAAAAATAATAAGATGATAGAATCGCTAAGCAACACAAAATTAAGTCAGTTATTCATGACTACAAAGCATGGGTAGATCACAGAAATGTTCTGACAAACAAAGGCTGACCAAAATAATAACAAAGGAAATTTAACAGACACAATTGCAAGTACAAGTACCTCCAGAACAATGATGTAGCTCACAGCCATTTAAAGATCTTGTGCAAGGTGTTCTAGTTGACCCTGCTATTCACAGGAGGGTTAAAGTAGATAATCTCCAGAGGTCACTCCAATCTCTTCCTTTCTGTGGTTCTGTGATTCAAAATTTCCATAAATTAATTCCTCATTCTTTTGAATCTTCAAAAAACACTAACCTCTGACTACCCATGTTTCACTTTCACTTCTGCACGTACTGTGGTGGATAACCACATGTACATCTCTATGTTTCAGTTTCTCCTACCAAGTATGTCAAAAGATGTCTCCCTACATCGCGCTCTTACATTCATATTACCTCTCTACACCTGATGTGCTGCTTGTTTGTTTTATGCCCCTACTCAGAACCTAAATATACAATGTTAATTTCACTCAAATAAACTACTGTGCAAGCTCTGAAATTAGTAAAACAATATCTGGCACATAATCTCAGCAGAGATTTTAAATCAAAATCCAGCACTAATATGCCTTTATTTATTTATTTATTTCATAATTGAATCATAGGTAGCATGAGTTTGTATCTGTTCAATACAAATTCACAGAAAAAAAAAAAAAAGAAAACAAAGGTACAACCTCTGTCTCAGGATTTCCCTGAGATATAGATCACTAGGAACTCAGAGAGCATACTAGACATACGTCACCAAAAGTTTTCCTTGATCTTATAAACTTGTAAAATTACTTTTTTTTTTTTTATCTATTGCTTAAAGATAGGATACTAGACTACATGGACCTTTGACTTGTCTTGTAGAATTGTTTTTATAAGCAGAACTTCCTAACATGTAATATGTATATTTGTAATGTATATATGCATATTTCTCTATATGTATATATGTATATCTCTGTATGGGGTTTGCATGGCAAGCTTTTGGTAGTAGGGAGGGCTACAGGGCTGGCTTCTGTGAGAAGCTGCTAGAAGCTTCCTCTATGTCTGACAGAGCCAAAGGCAGCCAGCTCCAAAAAGGATTCCCTGCTGGCCAAGGCTGAGCCCATCAGCAATGGCGGTAGCACCTCTGTGATAACATATTTAAGAAAGAGGAAAAATTGCTGCACAACCAGTAATTGCAGCCAGAGAGAGGAGTGAGAATATGTGAGAGAAACAACTGTGAAGACACCAAGGTCAGTGAAGAAGGAGAGGGAGGAGGTGTTCCAGGCACTAGACCAGAGATTCCCCTGCAGCCCGTGGTGAAGACCATGATGAAGCAGGCTGTGCCCCTGCAGCCCATGGAGGCCCATAGTGGAGCACAGACCCATCTGCAATCCATGGAGGACCCCACGCCAGGGGAAGTGAATGCCCAAAAGAGACTGTGGCCCCATGGGAAGCTCAAGCTGGAGCAATCTCCTGGCAGTACCCAGGAGAGAGGAGCCCATGCTAGAGCAGGTTTGCTGGCAGGACTTGTGACTCCATGGGGGATCTGCACTGGAGCAGTCTATTTCTGAAGGACTGTACTCTGTGGAAAAGACTCATGCTGGAATAGTTAATGAAGAACTGCAGCCCATGGGAAGGAGCTCATGTTGGAGAAGTTCATGGCGGACTGTCTCCTGTGTGAGGGACATCACGCTGGAGCAGGGGAAGAGTGTGAGGAGTCTTCCTCCTGCGGACTATTAGCAGAGATAATGTGTGATGAACTGACCACAACCCCCATTCCCTATCCATCTCTGCTGCTGAGGGGAAGGAAGTAGAGAATTTGGGAGTAAAATTAAGCCCAAGAAGCAGAGAGGGGTGGAGGGAAGGTGTTTTTAAGATTTTGTTTTATTTCTTATTATCCTGCTCTGACTTGATTGGTAATAAATTAAATTCATTTTTTCCCCAATTTGAATTTTGCCCATTGGGGAATACCAAGAGACAATACTGATTTTCTGACCGACCCTTACAGATGGTAGTTGGTGAATGATCTCTCCCTTTCCTTATTTCTATCCATGAACTTTTCAT
Organism: Chlamydotis macqueenii; assembly: GCF_036417535.1. Lineage (NCBI taxonomy): Eukaryota > Metazoa > Chordata > Aves > Otidiformes > Otididae > Chlamydotis > Chlamydotis macqueenii. The sequence continues at coordinate 30,664,923 of NC_141558.1, forward strand.
TACATTTTTATCTCCATTATCCAACTGATGAAGGGGAGTGATAGAGCGGCTTTGGTGGGCACTGGTCATTCAGCCAGCATCAACCCACCACAATCCCTCTCTATGTAGGTGCAATAATTAATATGGATTCTACTTTTAACATGATGCTGCCAGTGTCTCCTTCTAGCAGTGCTAGAAGGAAAAAACTATAGGAACATACACATAATCAGAGGCAATTAAAAAAATCTCTTTCCTAAAATCCCAATGTCTTGCATATATTTCCATTCCTTTTTTTATTAGTTTCCCCAGCATCACTTTATTTCATCCAAAGTGATGATTTAATCATCCTTGTATAGTACTTTGATATCTAAAAATGACAATTAGAGATACTAGAAAAGATAGTAAACTATATATGAAAACCTTATGTCTGGAGATATCAAAATTGTTTATGAGTTCAGCCACTTCTCATCACGCAGTAAGGAATATTTTTGGGTCAATAGGATCACTCGAACTCACTCAAAAATACCAGCAGCCACATCACTTCAGATGCCTCAGTTAAAATGAAAGTATACAGCAAATTCTGTCCCACTGAAGTAATATACAGTTTGAAGGTAGTTTGCAAATAACAGATTTAACATCTGAGGACAGGATTAATTTGGTTAACTTCAGCTGTTTTCTGAGTTAAATGTTTGTATTCTCATTGTAGCGAAGAGAAGGCGGCGCTTTCAAATGAGTGAATCATCTAATTTTAAACATTTGCTCTTGGATGGGAAGAATAACACTACAACAGTAACAGCCTTTCTCTACTGAGTGTAAAGAGTCTAGCCATGTAACTCAAATGTAGAGTGTACCTTGTAGATGTTTACATCTGTTCAGGTAATAATTTAAATGACAAAATGGAAACAAAAAAAAAATTAGATTAAAACTATTTTGTTGATATTTGCTATTTATTACTGTGATCTCTGCTATTCGTTGTGAAAGGAATATACCTATTCATATAGGCAACCAGCACATAGCTTTATTACTTTCCTCTTAGAATAAAAACTGTAGCACTCACTGATTTCCAGTAGAGATAATTAGGACCACCCTAGTACTACCTAATACCTAATTACTCCTATGTACATGGAATTACATGAGATATTGCAATTGAATAATATAACTAAGGCTCCATTCTGTTTTATAGGAACAACGTTGGAGGTCTTAATTTGACTAACTGATTCATGCATACTGTCTGTGACTGAGTTTCATGTGGCCTCCCAGGTTCACCAATATATGATGCCTTAAGGATTAGATTTTGAAATCCCAGTGAGAAGAATTTCTGATAGGAAAATGTCATTAGTAATTTGTATACTCTAGAAAAATAAAGTGTGTTTCTAATCTGACATAATCAGTGTTTCATCATGACTGAAAGCAGCAAGAACATTTAGGCATGTGAATACTTACTTATATAGTTAAACTTGTAAGTGTAGGAGAGGCAAGACTGTGATTAGACATCTTAGGCTGCTATATTTATGTGATTCTAAATATGCCTTAGATAGCTCATCTTGGCTTCACAAAATTTAAATAGGCAGCTGTCAAGAGTGGTTTTGTACATCCTATACACAAAGGATCCCTGATTTATTCCTATTAAAGCCATACTTCAAAATGTTGAACAGTCACACTAATCTGATGTTTCAGGATTGTTCATTATCATAGTCTGTTATCAGCAGATAATATGATTTTAAAAACTTCCTTAGTTTAATTTTAAATTTGAACATTCATGAGCTGTATTATAAATTCACATCAGAATGATGACTATTGATACACTTGTTCACCTCCTCACATCACAATCATCAATGTTTGCTTTTGCACCACTTCTGGGATGGAGCGTCTCCTCGTTTGATGCTCTGGCCATACATGTTCTATCATTAAGCACCTGACACTCTCCATTTGTGATGAAGAGAAAGAAGGTGCCAGATCTGGGACTGTGAATTCCATGTATTTTCAGAGCCAGCTGTCCAAATTTTATGGCCATCAACTCTCAGATACTGAAGTAATGGGCCATATATTTATGGCACATGAAAAAGTAATTATTATTTGAAACATTTACCATGCTGATGGTGAATGCTTCAAATGAAGAGGCCATGCAAGGTAGGTAACTGTTTAATCTCTGTAATCACAGTGGTTACACCAGAAGTGCGTCAGTACCCTCTTGGGTCCTTGAAGTACCCTCTCCTGAGGGTACATGCCTGGTTAACTAACACCAGAGGATCTGCTAACTGTCCTGGTCCTGCCCAAACAAAGCCCCTGCATACTGTGGGAGAAGATAAGGTTCCTGTAGCACACATAAGGACATGGCTGGGGAAGGCTATGTGGGCTGTTCCGACCTTGGGAAAAGATAAGCCATAAAGATGGGCAGACCTACTGTGTACCTCAAGGAGACTTAACTTTGAGGGAACATAACCCGTGATTTGAGTTGTAAGTTGTAGGAAGTAATCGAGCAGGAACTACCTGAACTGATGAAGAGTGTGCTTCACAAGGTGTTCTGGTTTTGTTTGGTGGGGGAGGGGGCCTAAGGTGGTAGCTTCTGTAGGAAACGGCTAGAAGTCGCTCCCCTTTGTTCAGTGGACTCGGCCGGGCCCAGGGCGGACCTGCTGCTGGCCAAGGCCAAGACAATTGGTAGCAGAATGTCCCATGATAACGCCTCTGTGATAAAGTATTTAAGAAGGGGAAAAGAGGGAAAAAAAGTAAGAGAAGATGTGAAGCAGCTGAGTGAGGGCAGAGAGGGGGAGGTGCAGGCCTTGTGGACCTTGCAGGCCTCACCCTCTGGCCTCCCACCGGGCAGCCAACTGGGCCCAACTCGGCCTGGCCTGGCTGCAAGAAGTGGAGAGGAGATGAGAAGTGAATAAGATGTAAAAAGGATCCTGAGAGGTGTCTGCCAGCCTATTGTGAGGAACGGCTGGGGTTGCCAAGGTCAGTTCAGAAGGAGGGGGAGGAGTAATGCGGCTTCTGGCCAAGATTCCCCTGCAGCCTGTGGTGAGGAACATGGTGGAACAGGTTGTCCCCCTGCAGCCCATGGAGGTCCACAGAGGAGCAGAGGTCCACCTACAGCCCATGGAGGACCCCACGGCAGGGCAGGTGGAGGCCTGAAGGAGGCTGTGGTGTGTGGAGGGCCCATGCTGGGGCAGCCTTTATGGAGGGACTGCACCCTGTGGAAGAGATGACCCACACCGGAGCAGTTTCACAAAGGACTGTGGCCCGTGGGAGGGACCCCACGAAGGAGCAGGGGAGGAATGCAAGTAGTTCTTCCCCCGACAATGAAGCAGTGGCATGAAACAATGCGTGATGAACTGACCGTGACCCCCATTCCTTCTTCCCCCCTGTGCCGCTCAAGGGGGGAGAAGGTAGTAGAGATAATGTTAAGCCCGGGAAGAGGGAGGGGTGGGGGGAGGTTATCTTGTTCCCTGTCTCATTATCCTGCTAGTTTTAGAAATAAATGAATAGTTTTCCCCAAGTCGAGTCACGCTAACTTTAAGGATTTGTCCCCGTCCTTATCTCAAATCTCGAGCCGTTTTCCTTATATCATCTTCCCCTATTCTCTCGGAGGGTGGGGGGAGCGAGAGAGAGAGACTGCATAGTCTAGTCCTGATTGGGGCTGAAATATGACACAAGGAAATGGGAGAGTGCAGTGATGATCCAAACCAAGCTGATGTTGATCTCCAACAAACATGTTGCTTCTCCTGTCCTGAGCAACCAGCATGACACATAGGACCCAAGTCATAGCCTGTTCTTATGGACATTTTGTAGAGTGGCAGAGACTCATGCAATGGGGAAATAATATTTATCTGTTAAGGCACAGGGTAGTTAATGAGAATCTAAAAATCTGTGTGTTGGATATAAAGATCATAGAATCATAGAATAGTTTGAGTTAGAAGGGACCTTCAAAGGTCATCTAGTCCAACCTCCCTCAAGAAGCAGGTACATCTCCAACTAGATCAGGTTGCTCAGGGCCCTGTCCAACCTGGCCTTGAATGTTTCCAGGAATGGGGAATCTGCTACCTCTCTGGGCAACCTGTTCCAATGTTCCACCACCCTCATTGTAAGAAACTTTTTCCTGAGGTCTAGTCTGAATCCATCTCCTTCTATTTTAAAGCCATTATCCCTTGCCCTATCACAACTGCTAAAGTACCTGCTAAAGAGTTTCTCCCTGTCTTTCCTATAAGCTCCCTTCAGGTACTAGAAGACCACTATAACGTCTCCCCAGAGCCTCCTCTTCTCCAGGCTGAACAGCCCCAATTCTCTCAACCTGTCATCACAGGAGAGGTGCTCCAGCCCTCTGATCATATTTGTGGCCCTCCTGTGGACTCAAGCCAACAGGTCCACTTCCTTTTTATGTTGGGAGCCCCATTTTATGTTGGGAGCCCCAGAACTGGACACAGTACTCCAGGTGGGGTCTCCTGAGAGTAGAGTAGAGGGGGAGAATCACTTCCCTTGACCTGCTGGACACGCTTCTTTTGATGCAGCCCACAACGCGGTTGGCTTTCTGGGCTGCAAAGGTGTGTTGCCGGCTCATGTTGAGCTTCTCGTCCATACCCAAGTCCTTCTCCTCAGGGCTGCTCTCAATCCATTCTCTGCCCAGCCTGGTATTGCCCCTACCCATGTGCAGGACCTTGCACTTGGCCTGGTTGAACTTCATGAGATTCTCATGGGCCCACCTCTCCAGCCTGTCAAGGTCCCTCTGCATGGCATCCCTTCCCTCTAGTGTTTTAAGTATTTAGTATAATTAGTAAGTGTTGGTAAGAGGGGATTTCAGGAATGATAAAAAAAAATACAATTAAATGGTCAGAAGATACGTAAGTTTATCAAAATATGTGGAATCTGAGCATGATGGAATAAGGGGTAGGGATTACATTAGATCTGGCTGGGATGGAGTTAACTTTCCCTATAGCAGCCCATATAGTGCCGTACTTTTATTTGTGGCTAGCATCATGTTGATAACACACGAATGTTTTGGCTGCTGCCAAGCAGTATTCTTACAGCATCAAGACTATCTTTCCAGCCTGCCCTGAAAAGGCCACTAGGATCGGGTTGCACAAGAGGCTGGGAGGAGACACAGCTGGGACCGCTGACAGAAACTGACCAAAGAGATATCTCACACTGTATGATGTCATGCTCAGCAATAAAAGCTATGGGGAAGGAGGAGGGAGGACATTTGTGTACTGAGATCCTACTTCTCAGGAAGTGGCTGGACTGGACATCACCTGCTGATGGGAAGTAGAGAATAAATCCTTTTAGTTTTTGCTCTGCTTACATGCTCAATCTTTGCTTTCTTTCCTGAAACTGCCTTTATCTTGATCCACGAGTTTTTAATCTTATTTTCTCCCCCTGTCCTGCTGAGGTGGGGGAGCGAGAAAGCAGCTTGATAGACACCTGGCAGCCACTCAGGGTTAACCCACCACATTTACTTAAAAATCAAGTAAAATATTTTGGAGTCAAAATATAGCCCAGTAGCAAACCTCCATACCCTTTTCATATTTGCAAAAATCTATGTGATTAACAAGAGAATCAAAATGAATCTGAACACAGACACCAAATGAAACTAAGATATCATGACATTTTTATTGATAAAATCCAGTTTGAAATTATCCTTAATATAAGAGACTAAGGTTGTTTTAGGGGTTAGAGGACTACCTAGATATGCAGCGGCCAGCATGAAAGACAATGAATGAGTCAAAAATTATCTTTGCAATGAATTGTGATAAAATTTTCATTGACTCCTATGGGATGACAATTTTGTGCTGATTTGTTTCCCCTAAGTAACTATAAGTTTCCCTGGAAATAAACAGTTCTGAATATTTTTGTACATTCATAAAATAAACTGATATTTAACATTGAGGGAAAAGACATCTGTTAACATTTTCTGTAAAGAATTAGAGTAAAGTTATTTCCCAATTAAACCCAGAGGTTTTCAGAAGAAGTAATGGAGACACCATAGATATTTTCCAGAACTAGAAATCTCAGCAGGTGGAAAATGTTTGTCTTGTAATTAACATTAGGTGATATTGTTAAAGAATGTGATTTTTTTTTTTAAATGGTGACAATTGTACTTCTATATTTCCATTTAAATTTTCTACTGGGAAATAATATTGAAGGTTAAAAATGGATGGTTAGATAGATAAGGATTTGGTTCTCATCAAGTGTATATACTCTTCTTTCTTTAGGCCAGTGATACTGTATGTCTGAAATGTCCTCTTTTCTTATACCATGACCTATCCTATGTTGTTTCTTGTCTCCATCCCCCTCCATTATTTATTCTCCACCCAAGTCCTTGCTTCATTTCTGCCAGTCTGTTCCCAAACGTAAAATAAGCTTATTCTATGAGAGCGTAAGAAAATGTCCAAAGAAAGTATGTTAAAATTCTCCAACACTCATACGCATTATGAAAAGACAAAATTAAAAGAATAATTTCTCCCTCAGCAGCTCCAGGCAACCAAGGAAAACTGAAACATATGTTTCTGTTTCTTCACTAGAATAAAGCATGGCTGCATTTTTTGAGATTCAGATAATTCCTTCATACATTCTTCACATAATTATGCGCATTTTTTAAAAGTTTTTACAGTCTGTAATGGACTTGAGTTTTGCTTTTTTATTCTTAGCCAATGTATTACTCATCAGCAATGTTATTTAGATAGATCAACTATAATATTGGTTTAAAATATTTGAAATATTTACTGGAAATGTAAGACTTAATCTTTCCAGAAATACTTACGTATGTATTTAAGTAAACTTACATTGTTATTTATCTGCTTCTGCCACATCTTCTATCATCCCATGCCTGTGTTCTTCTACATAAAATCCTAAGTAAGTCTACACTTCTCAAGGCTTACCTGATTGTACTAGGCCTGTGTTTCTCTACACTACATCACTGCATTAGAGTCATAAATATCTCATTTATGTAGGATAACTGCTTGTTACTGTTATCTATACAAAATTTTGGTTGTGCCAAAAAAAAAAAAAAAAAGAAAAAGTAAAGCAAACTAGCCACAGACACCTGGTCAATTTGAGAAATTGTTGTCACAGATAAATCAAATAAAACAAAGCTGATGAAAATCCTCTTCTTATTTGAAAACTAGCAGCTAATACCTACTGGCTTGCACCTACTTTTTGATAGTTACATAACTATCATTAAGTTCAAATAAAGTTGTATGGCTTAATTTCCATTTTGCTCTTTAAAAATGTATAAGGGTTAAAGGACTAGCTATGCATTAAACTAACTCTAAACATTCATAATCTGATAATTTATTGTGAGCAAAAATGCCCTGTGATTCCTATGAAAAGCCTCTTTGTATTAGTCTTTTTTTAAAAAAAAAGAATTTGCCTTTAAAGTATTCTCACAAGAATACTGTCCTTGAAGAAGGAATTTGACCTTATTTCACAACCAGATAATGTAGATGTGGTAAAGATTGCAATCATGACCTCCACAACTTACCAATTAAAATTGGTAATGAGAGCGAATTAAGGGATCCTGGGTGGATTACTGAAAGTGGTTGTGTCTTTAAAGTGAAAAAGCTAAGGACTTCAGCTGAAACTGTGGCCAGGGATTTGCTTAGAGATTAGGAATGTAAGAGCTGTACTTGCTGTACTCTAAACCCTGCATTTATGAATGGGCTTAGTTGTACTCCAGAACCGCTGGAAGAAGTAACTGATTGCCTGCTTAGCATTGAGACAGTTAAACAAATTCAATTATTTTAGAAGAAGATTATGCATCATTCTACAGAGTGAAAGTTATAAAACCATGGCACAAAATGCAGCCATTGCTAATTTGATGTGATCTGGAGTAAAATTTGTAATTGACTCAAAATCTAAAGTCATGTGAATTTTTGCTGCTGATGTCTGGCTTAAAGCATTCTTTTCTTTTTTATGTTTTGAGGGAGAATATATTAATAATCTAATAATATAACTACTTAAATTTCACCAGAATTTGACCTTTGCTGCAGTCAAAAATACTTTTCTGTAGGAAAGGGAACAGGTCATTCATGCAGAGAAAATAGTGTTGTAAATCTATTTAAAATCTTAATAGTCTAATCAAACTCATAGAATCATAGAATGGTTTGGGTTGGAAGACACCTTAAAAGATCATCTAGTCCGATCCTGCTGCAATGGGCAAGGACATCTTTCACTAGATCAGGTTGCTCAAGGCCCCATCCAACCTGACTTTGAACACTTCCAGTGATGGCACATCCACAACTTCTGTGGGAAACCTGTTCCAGTGTGTCACCACCCTCATCATAATAAATTCCTTCCTTATGTCCAGTATAAACCTACCCTATTTCAATTTAAAATGATTGCTCCTTATCCTGTTAGTACAGGCCTTGGTAAAAAGTCTCTCTCCATCTTTCTCATAAGCATCCTTTAAGTATTGAAAAGCTGCAATAAGTTTTCCCTTGAGCCTCTTCTTCTCCAGGTTGGACAACTCCAACTCTCTTAGCCTTTCTTCGTAGAAGAAATATTCCAGCCCTCTAGTCAAGGCCCTTCTCTGGACCTGCTTTCACAGGTCTTAGTCTTGTACTGAGGACCTCAGAGTTGAATCCAGGACTCCAGGTGGAGTCTCACGAAAGTAGAGTAGAGGGAAAGAATCAACTTCCTCAACCTGCTAGCCGTGCCTCTTTTTATGCAGCTCAGGATACAATTGGCTTTCTGGGCAGCAAGGACACATTGCTGGCTCATGGCCCATTTTTACTCTACAAGTATCCCCAAGTCGTTGTCCACATAGCTGCTCTTAATCTATTAATCGTCCACTCTGTATTGATATCAGGGATTGTCTCAACCCAGGTGCAAAGACCTTGCACTTGGCCTTGTTGAACTTCATGAGCTTTGTATGGGTAAAAGCTCCCTCCAGTGTATCAACTGCACCACTCATGTCATCAGCAAACTTACAGAAAATAGAACAAAAATGTATATTGGCAATATAGAACAAAATTTTAATCCTATTTATACTGAAAATATAAAAAAAACCCTACAGAAAATTGCATATATTTATCAAACTGTGCTATGAATAATTCTATATCTGGGGTTTTTTTTGGAGATACTGTCTCATCTACAGTCTTCTTTGACTTGGAATTTGTTTTTCTCAAGTACCTCAGCCTTTCAAGAGACTCATAAATTTTGGTCTCACATCTCAGCATTTGCAGAACAAGGTTCTTAGAAGTCTGAGATCTAGAAAGACTATTCATAGCTGCAAGATACATGGGCCATCACTTTACTCTTGCCTTTTACTTTGTTGGTAGTTTTCGATTTTCCTGTTTTAAACACACATAAGACTTCCTTTGAGTTAATTTTATGCCTTCAGGCAGGCAGAAATATAAAACTGAGTAAAAAGGTCAAAGATAATATTCATTAAAATTTAATACAGGTGTTTTCCCAGCTCTTCATAGGGCACCATTATAAGTATGAGCAAGCAAGTTCTCAATGAGAAGATTCTTGAGCTCTTCTGCAATTTCTCCTTATAGTAGCATATGAAAGCCTAGAATGTTTAATAATTATCTAGTAGTGGAAAAGTCATGCATACTTTTTATTTCTTGGAATGCTGTATGTTAACGTGCTGATAAATAGCAAGTTGCAGGCTTTCCTTCTTCATAGAATTGAAATATTTTTTTAATATAAAAAACATGAGGAAGGTTTTTCAACACAAGAATGAAACAGAGCAATGAAACATGTAGAGTTGTTGAATATAACTGAAAAAATAAAAAATTCAGAAACCAGATAATGCAAACCCATTTTTAGTAAAGTGCTTTTAACGTATTAACACTAACAAGTCATTTGGGTAATATTTGATTTTAATAACTATAGTTTAGATCTTATTGTAGTACCAACTTTTAATATGAGAGTATATAATAAAATAGAAAATTTATTTCTTTTTTTTCAAATTGCAATTTCTCCATGTTAGTTGAATAAATAGTATTAAACAACAAAATAAACATAAGGTGGAAGCATATGTTAAATATGGCTATAGAAGTTAAAGTAAAAATTCAAGAATCACCTTAGTGTTTTCTGTATGCCTGTAAAATATATAGAAGGAAACATCAGAAACAATGGAGATGGAAAAGTTATGAATATATTCACTCTGTAAATGGAGAGGCATGTATTCTTGGGGCATGTGACTTGGGGCTGGGCTGTTGAGAATTGGGGCTGTTTAGTCCAGATAAGAGAAGCCTCCGGGGAGACATTAAAGTGGTCTTCCAGTACCTAAAGGGAGCTTATAGGAAAGACAGGGAGAAACTTTTTAGCAGGGCATGTTGTGACAGAACAAGGCGTAACAGTTTTAAAATAGAAAGAAGAAGATTTAGACTGGACATAAGGAAAAAAAAATTACAATGAGGGTGGTAGAACACTGGAACAGGTTGCCCAGAGAGGTGGTGGATGCCCCATCCCTGGAAACATTCAAGGCCAGGTTGGATGAGGCTCTGAGCAACCTGATCTAGTGGGGGATGTCCCTGCTCCTTGCAGGGGGGTTGGACTAGATGACCTTTGAACGTCCCTTCCAACCCTAACCATTCTATGATTCTTTGCCAAAATTAAAAGAAATACCTGTTTACTTTGGTTGATGTACCTTTTCCCAAGATGCTTAGTTGTACCTTATTCCTAAGTAAGGGATATACATGACTAATGCTAAAAAAGACACCAACTTTCTTCTTATAATTCTCAGTTAATCTAAGCTATAAGCTTAGAAGAAAAAAAAAACCAGAAATTGCTACAGGCCCAGTGGAGATAAAGAAAGCAGAACTATCTAATTTGTGTAAAATAGAAAATAATACAAGTCATTAAACAGCTGTGATAGAAATAAAACAAGTAATATCTCATAACACTTCTACTTATATGCTGTTCAGCTTCAATTTCTATGTAAATGACAAGAAACCTGCATGAGGTAGTTACAGATGTGGAAACATGCATCATTGAAGAGTCTGTGAGGAATCAAATTTATAATAACATACCTAATGGGTTTCAACCTCCAAATCCTTCAGTTATTGGACCATAAAATCTACCACAGCCAAAGCCCTGTCAGCATGACCATCTTAAATTAATTGTGTTGTAAGATCACAGCATTTCCGGGTGTACTAAAACAGTCCTTTCAGACAGTGTATATACATATACACTTATTTTTGTGTGGTGTTGCTGATGAGCAAGTCATGAGCAGCTCTTAAACTTTGTTCCATTGGCCTCCAAAAGGACTGAAAAACAGATCTTAACTCAGTTAACAGTTTTTTTTTTCAGTGATTTCATTCTTCAACACATACATCTTTTAACTTATTTGACATGTGTGACCTTTATCCAAATTCTATATAAAACTGTCTCAAATTTCTCTTACTTGAACTTTGATGTTTCTTATGTAGGCTGTTTCTCTGCTGAAATTTCCTGATTGGCTGCCTTTCTCTTAAGTTATCTAACTTCTATAAACAAGAGTACATGGAAAAAAGATAAATTCTCTAGATTTCTTGAGGACATAAGTGAAACAATCTTTTCAGAAAGAAGTTGATCCTACTATGTTGTAAAGTAGTTTGCATAAAAGTGTAGAGACTCCAGATTGAGGTATTTCATATTTAGTACTGAAAAGAGAATGAAAGTGGTGTCAAAGGGTTAGAAAGAAGGCATGGAAAATAAGCAGTTGTGATTTGTAACCCAACTTATAATCATAGAAATATCCAAAACTAAAGAAAAACATGAATAAAGGATTAAGACAAGTCAGAAGTGGAAAGTAAGATACTGACAGTGATTACGAACACAGTGCTCCAAACAGAATACATTATAAACCCGTTCTGCTAAAAATGTTTTTAGGATTTTGTGCTACATTTGGAATTGCTCTAAATTTTGCTGTGATCTATATGATTTAAAACTGCAACTTTTCCATCTTGTCTTCCACACCATTGCCATCATATTGCATCATACTGTGAACTGGTGTGCTTGGTTCCTTCAGTAATGATAACAATTTCAGAGAGGTTATGCATTATGTTTTTCACTAAACAAACAGATAAAAAGTTATGATTTCTTTATTCTTTTAACAACTCTTAAATTATTCATTTCTTGGCCTTCACTATAGTAGCAAGAAGTCTTTTCCTTCTGCAGTTTTATTTGGACAAAATATGTTCAAATTAAGTTTAAGGCTAAAGTCATGTCTTTCTGTAGCCCAGCAGTTGCCAGAAGAAAATTATAATTATTTTTCCTAGCTACCAGTAAAAAGTTCTTACATTTCTTTTTTAATAAGCATGAGTTTCTTTACTGGAAAGCATGCAAAACAGAACTGGTTCGTACTCTAGTGGATTGACCTTAACTGGCTAACAGGTGCCCACTAAGCTGCTCTATTACTACCCCTGCTCAACAAGACACAGAGAGAATGTACAACAAAAAGCTCATGGGACAAGATAAGGACAGGGACCTCACTTACCAATTACCTTCACTGCCAAAACAGACTCTACTTGGGAAAATTTATTGCAAATTAAACAGAGTAGGATAATGAGAAATAACAAATCTAAACCAATCTTTCCCCCTTTCTTCCTAGGTTCAGCTTCACTCCTAGCTCTTCTACCGCCTCCCCTCCAAGCAGCGGAGGGGGATCTGGAATGAGGATTGTGGTCAGTCTATAACACATTGTCTCTACCTTTCCTTCCTCTTCCTTCTCTTCTCCTTTTTTCCTGCTCCAGTGTAGAGTCCCTCCCACAGGATACCGTCCTTCACTAAATTCTCTGATGTAGTTCCTTCCCATGGGGCTGCAGTTTTTCAAGAACTGCTTCAGCATGGATCCTTTCCGTTGGGTGCAGTCCTTCAAGAACAGACTACTCCAGTGTCAGTGTCCCATGGGGTCACAAGTCCTGCCAGAAAACCTGCTCCTGCATGGGGTCCTCTCCATGGACCACAGGTCCTGCCAGAAGCCTGCCCTAGTGCGGGCTCTCCATGGGCTGCAACTTCCTTCAGTGCACATCCACTACCCCAGCATGGAGTCCTCCACAGGCTGCAGAGTAGATATCTGCTCCACTGTAGACTTCCATGGCCTGCTGGGGGGCAACTAGCAGCATCATGGTCCTCTCCACAGACTCTGGTGCCTGGAGCACCGCCTCCTTCACTGATCTTTGTGTCTGCAGAATTGTTTCTCTCACATAGTCTCACTCCTCTCTCTCCCAGCTGCTGCTGCACAGCATTTTTTACTCTTTCATAAATATGTTATCAAAAAGGTACAACTAACATCACTGATTGACTTAGCTTTGACCAAAGCTGTGTCTCACATCAGGGCAGGTTCTGGTGTTTCCTCACAGAAACCACTCCTGCCACCTTTCCCAAGCCCCACTACCAAAACCTTATCACATAAAATCAAAACAATAGTTCTCAATAAAACATCTTTTTTTTTTCTGATTTTTGAGAGAAAATCCCAAACTTTAAGTCTTAAACTCTATTTAACTCCTCTTGAAGTCTTTTTCTATTTACCTTGCATCTTGCTAAATAATTAAAAAATAGTAACTTTCAAAGAATGTTGTTAACAAAATGTTCAATGTGATTGTAAATATTTGCAAATTAAAAATTGTGGAAGAATTTGGAATCACACTTCCCTACTCATTTTTACTTCCCACTCTCCTTTTTTACCTCTCAGTCCTTGCTTCTTGTATCTTTGTATGTTGATTTTCAGAACTAATTGCAAATGAAAGAAAAAAAAAAGCCACAATCAGTACATTGAATATACTATATATTTGTTAAATGCTTTATGCATTTGTTAAAACCAGTTCAGCCTGAAACTAAAATTGTTTTCCTTACAATCAGCTCATGCAAATATACAGACTATAATTACAGAGATGGTGCAAATATATCATAGTAAACTTAATTATTTGTGAGTTTCAGCAGAAAAAAAAAAGTCAATCAAATAAATCTGATGTAATTTGAAATAAATGTGGATTTTTGGCTACTTTTTGTTGGTTTGTTTAAATTAAATATTTCATTACACTGTGGTATATCTAGAAAACGGCAAAATTACCCATAATTTGGAGAGTCTAGAAATGTTCAAGTGAAAGTGATAACAAGATAAAATTGTTTCCTTATCTCAGAGATCATTGCAATTTTGTTGTTAAAGCCAACACTTAGTTGGCTTTTAGTTTTTACTTTAGTGTTAGTATTTTATCACCCTTTTTTTACTATATATAACATATATATACATATATATGACAAGAATAAGCAAAACATGTCTTTGACATATGGGTCTCTAGAATATATTTTTGCCAATATAAAAGATTTGGCAATGATTCTCAATTAAATATTCATAACTTTATAAAATAAATAAATTATGTACAATACAGTATTTACAGAATTAATATAGTTATTATATTTTATTTTTAGGATCATTTTTAAAAAAAAGTCAAGTGACTAAATAATGAATGTTCCCATCTTCATTTCACTGTGCTTTTTGCTGATTACCTCCATGCAGCATTTTTATATCACTGATTTTTTTAATAACAATGATTTCTAGCTGGTCCTTAGAACACTCTTTTCACGTGCAAAACAGCATTTAGTGACAGTCTAATGTATTTTCTCTTTGCAATATAATGCCTGTAGTATTTAGCTTAGAAATTATAAGACAGAATGTGATATCCTTGTATCTCTGATTCGCAGTATAGGTTATTGGAGTGAATTACAAGATACTTCTATATAACGAAGACAGGAACAGAGTTTATATGTGAAGAGTGACATATCCATTAAATTTTCAAGGTTGCATCTAACCTTACCCCAATCCTGACAAATTTGGCCTTAGTGAAGGCTGTGAGTTACTTGTAGATTTTAAAAATTAACTTTCAAGTTGAAAATAGGCTTTCTTCATGTGCCTAAATACAGATTTAGAAGCATGTTTGGGCAGATACTGGCGTTTTACTTCTACATATGAACTGAATAAGAATTATCTCAGTTCTGAAAAGCATTTGGATCTATAAAATGAGACTGTACTCATTTATCCTAAAAAGTCCAAAGCACTAGTGGGCACTTCTATGACTAAATAGACTCAGATTTACATGTTTTTCTTTAGTTGAAGTTAAAAATAAAAATATTAAAACTCTAAAAATTTTTGAATCACAGACTAATTTCGGTTAAAGTAAATCTTCAGAGGTCATTTTATCCAACCTCTTGCTCAAAGCTGACCCAATTAGAGCAGCTTGCTCAGAGCCATGTTCAGCCAAGTTTTGATAGAGATGGAGGACGGAGACCTCTCTGGGCAACCTCTTTCAGTGTTTGACTACTCTCATAGTTAAAAGGGGTTTCCTAGTATCTTTGTAATTGTCTGTGTTCCAACTGATGTTTGTTGCCTCTTGTCCATCACCATGTGGCCTTGCAAACAGCTTGACTTCCTCTTCTCTGTGCCTTTGTATTAGATAGCTGTAGATAACATTAAACAACAGTAAGATCTTGTCTCAACCTTCTGTTTTCCAGGTTGAACATAGTTCCTTCAGTCTCTTTGTACATCATTGTTAGATTATGCTGATTTTTGTAATGTCAATTCTAATAAAATATGGGAAAATGCATATCTGATGCCCAATATTTTTTTTTTAAATTCATATGCCTTTCATTGTATGTGAGTAAGTAGTTTAATATTGTCCCTCTGCTTTCAGAATGATTCTTTAATTAATATTCACGTTCAGTAAATTACTTAATGAGTAAAAATTTGGTATACCAGCCTATACCTTCAATGGAATGACAAAATAAGACAGTATCTGCTAATTAGTTAATGTAGATTTTGCATTTTTCAATAGGCTTTTCTAATGAATTTTGCCATTTGCTTTGTGAAATCTATTTCAATAATTCTGATGCAGGATAATTCTAATTTAGGAGATCAATAAATTGAATTCCTTTTAATATTCTTTAAGCTTCCAATCTTTGGCTATAACGATTTACTGTTTATACATTTGAGAATAACCTAAATTGTTTGCATGCAGGAAATGCTGATTAGGACGCTTATAAACACGTCATCGTCCTATTATGTTACAGAATTTGCCTCACAAACATTGTTTCACGCCTACATATTTATATAAAGAAGTGTTTGAACTGAGTGCACTCAAACTTTCAAGTACATTTGAAAGACTAATTCTCTAGCCTTGATTTTTGAAAATGTAAAGCCCTTGTGTTAGATACTGAATATTAACATAATACTATTGACCACAGAAATAGAGAAAAGGTAGTCAGTCACTGGTTCACCTACTGGATCCCACATTATCTGTCAATCTTTCATTCAAATGTTAATTCTATTATTTTAACTAATTTTCAGATGTGAACCACTCAGATGATACAGATTGGTAGAAGCCCATAAAAAAAAAAAAAAAAAAAAAATTAAAGAAAAAATGTGCTTTAAATATTTTAAACAAACTTTTGTAAATATAACCTATGATACGTCTTGCTTATCGTATTCATTTCAGAACCTTTTTTTTTTTCCGTCTAAGGATTTGCAAGTTCCTCTGGAACATACATAGTGAATCAGTGGAGAAAAGAGGGGGTCAAAGTTTTCCTAACATTTTAATACAGAGCCCTGTCTGAGCTATAACGCTAGGAGAAGCAACTTTAACTGTCATCAATGCAGTTTCACAGTTGTTCCCATACTAAAAGAAATCCGTTGCTTTCCTGTACTATCCTAAAAGCAAATACTCTGTGAACAACTCAGTAATCAGTTAAACATTAT
The DNA here is from genome assembly GCF_036417535.1 of Chlamydotis macqueenii. NCBI lineage: Eukaryota > Metazoa > Chordata > Aves > Otidiformes > Otididae > Chlamydotis > Chlamydotis macqueenii. The sequence continues at coordinate 30,681,574 of NC_141558.1, forward strand.
CAATTAAAAAGGCAGCCAAGACATAATCCAAGTTTTATCTTTCTAAAACTGTTTCCCAGAAATAAATTTAAAACATTTTTTAAACATTAAAAGTTGGATCATCTAATTTGGAAATATTTTTCTCTTATTTACTTTTAATTGAAGTAGTTTGATGATATAATGGAAATGGCCTAGAGGATCAATAATGTTTGTACATCTGCTGTGAGTTTTTGTGAAATTCATTTAATGAAAGTAATAATGAGATATCTAGGCTAAGTTTATAATTCACATTCCACCTATATCTAATGGACAGGGATGAACAGCCTTCTGATAGAACCTGTCACTTTGTAAGATGGCAGAGTAAATCCAGACAGGTAGTTTGTACTACATGAATTGCTTTTATATAGTCAGATTTGAGGGACATGACTATTGGCCTCAGGTTTTTTTCCTCCAACAAAAAGGACTAGAAGTTATTGACCTTTGAAAACAACTTACAAGAAGTGTTCTATAAGAACTGTGTTACATTATTATGAACCAAATATTCAGTTAAGTCAAAAAGTTTTTATCATCTCCACTCCTTATTTTGATGCCCAAATGGACCAATGTCCACATGTTCCATAAGGAGGATGGCATGAAGAAATTTCTGTCAGCAGAAATATACATTGTTTGTGGAAACCTCCACACCAGATCTGAGCATGACATTATGTTGTTATATAGACAATAGTGGATCAAAGAGCACAACTGCCCAAGTATGACAATTATTGAATAACAAAAGGACACAGAAAGCATTCCAAATGTGTTTATGTTGATAAATTCTTGTAAATAGATATTCTTTTTTTTTCATTTCTTTCCTAGAATGTTTCATTTACTCCTGAAGAGTGCTGACTAACATTGAAATATGAAAGTGGTATTATGGGCCAGTGAGTGTCAAAGGATTTTTATAGAGCTTTAAAACTTTAGGATGCTTGAGTATTCCTTCTGGGAAAAATTCTGTGAATAACAGATTATAAAATTAAGGTTACTTCATCCCAAAGAGCAATAACAAACAATGTAATGTTTTATATATTACCAAACACAGTTTTGTTATATTAACTACAGCTTTGTACATTAAATGATCAATAGTTAACAACGGAGGTAAAACTGATGTTTACTTAGGTAGCTCTTATTGATACCTTCATGTTTTGATTAATAAAGACATAAAGAGATGACATGGCTGCTGAACACTTAGATGATAGTCAAATCTTTGGTCTGACCGATGGAGAATATGTTCAGTTAAAATACTGGACTTTCTATTATGACTGTAGGTGAATAAAAAAAAAAAAATATTTTTTGTTTAGGATAATTTATTTGCAATCAAATACATTAATAGCAGCTAATTATAAAAGCAGGTGGAGTAGTAAGAAAAGCAGAAAATGAAGGAGAACTGAAAAATCTAGGCATCGCCTCAGAAAATTTAAGTAAAATTCATGAATGAAGTTCAGTAATATTTTTCAGTTGAGTAGTTAGTGCTTCAAGCCCTTGGTTTAATTAAGGAATAGTCAGTATTTTTCAGAACTTTCCTGTTAACATAGTGATAAAAAAAATCTATGTGTTTCATTTTGTTTTAAATCAAGATTAATTCAATGTTTATCTCCCTCCTCTACACCCCCCATATATTTTTTCTGTTCTTCAAACCCTAATTGGGAAAAAACGACTGGTTTATGTTATGAATACTTTTAGGTTGCCCAGTACAAGCCATAGCTGATAGGATATTGAAGCTATATGTCAAAACAGGATTTAAGTGTTTATTGCAGTTAGGTGAGATTCTTTTTTTTTTTTTTTTTTGTTTCCTTAAATCATATTTCTGGAGATTTACAAAGTTGTATGTTATATTTCAAAGCTGTGTATTTACTGTATAGGACAAACTAGATAGCGGTCCCTGCAAGTCTGTACTTGCACTCAAAAGTGTGCTTCTTCTATTTAATTTAGCCTTGTCATGTGCTGTTTATTTCCACTTCTGACTTGAAGGACAAGCTTCTGAAATTTACAAAGGATACCATAAGAAAATCAAATAAATAAAAAAAAATAGACCTAAAGTATTTTTTTATATATATTTTACAGTGCTGCTTTTATATGAGTAAAGTTTCCAGTTACATTCAGCGTCAGGGCATAAGTGCGTCCCTCTGACATGGGGGTTTGGCGACTGAACCTCTAGGCTGGATCAGAGATAGAGGGCCATGGAGAGCAGCCCCTTTCGGCAGGGCTCCCAGATAGTGCTGTTGGGTGGCCTGGGCCAGAGTTGACCCCCTCCTCACCCCTGCTCCCCACGAGCTGCTTTCAGCTGGACTCCACTACAGGCCCAGCCGGAGCTTCAGCCCTGCTACATCCCAGTCAGCCCATGAGCCAGTGTTCTGGCCTGTCCTTGGCCTCATGGAGGTGTCCAATGCCCAGGACTAGGGTTGCACTGGTGTCCCCAGCTGTCCTGCTCCTGGCTGGGGTGGAGGGACAGGTCCTGGCTACCAGACGCTGACCTGAGAGACCCCTGGGAGACCCCTGCCCCAAGGGAGCCTCCAGCCTCTGCTGTGCCCTGACTGCACACAGCAAAGCAGCTTTCACCAAGGTAAACTAACAAGGCTGTAGCAAATAAAGTTGTTTTGTTTTGTTTTGTTTTCTGAAGAGCCTTCTAATAGGAGGGAATAAAATTATTTGAATAATTTGTGGATAGTTATGGTGGAGTATGGGACTGTTACCTCCTTTACAAGGATCACAAAGAGTGAGGGAGGTACTTTTGCTACTGGCAAAGAATTGAACTGTAGGAAAAAAAAATCATTAAAAGGACAATAAGCTATTCTTTGTGTACAAAGGTGAAATACCTCATAACAAAGAGCTAATTAATGTGTTACAGTTTTTAACAAAAATTTGCCAGCTCTAGAGCAAATAGTGAGAAATTTGGTGTAGAAATCATTCTTCGAGATGTAGAAACCAGCATTCAGTGGCACTGCAAAAGCAAAACAAAAAATAACAATTCAAGAAAATTGCATATAATAATTGAATATAAATCAGGTAGAAATGAAAATATTAACACTATAGTATGTGCCTCTTAATATACATGCAGGAAAACCAGGTTGCAAATCACTGTATGAACATTTCTGAACAATGAATTATATAATTATACTATTTACTCCACTGAGAAGCCACTCCTCCTAGCATGAGTGAAAGGTTTATAACACAGCCTCTAATTATTACTTGAAGTACTTTTATCTCTTAAAAGTCAAAGTCAGGACTACGAGGTAGAAAAGATTATCTTAACTTTTTTATATTAGTGAATCACAGTAAAGTTGGCATAAGAACAAAGCATACTAAAACTGGTTCTCTGAAAAATAAAACAATCTGAAGAAAAGAGGAATGAATGAAAGAACTGAGAGGGAAAATGAAACTGTAAAGTAAAAATCAGATTATAAGAACACCTTTTCAGAGCATTAGTTCACTGGCTTTTTAAAATGTCCAGTTTACTACCTTTTTTAAAATGATGCAAATTAGAATTATCTTTCGTGAAATCAGTGCATTTACATCAGCATTAGCTCAATGAAAATTGGTCATCAAAGTCAATATTTTCTTTTGGAGCTCAAATATATATTGCAGGGTAAATTTCAGCACGATTTCCCTTCAGGAATAGTGGAATTTTAACTTGCAATTTACTGGTTCACTTTCATAATCCTGTACACAATTGTCTGCCTGACACATTTGCAGACTGGAACTTAAATCTCCACTAGGAGGAAAAAAGATTAAATTTGTAATTCTAAAAAGATTTAGAGTGAGAACAATGTGTTTACGCTAGGCTGGAGAAAATAATACAAATAAAATATATAAAATAGACTTCAAGAAGTTTTTTTTCAAAATATACAGATGAAATCTTGACTGTGTAGAAGTTTAAATAAGTTTGGAGAATATTCAAATCAAGTCACAATTGTATCTGGGAAGAAAAAAAACTTATCTTTATTAAATAAAAAAAACCTACTTAATTTGGTATGTTTTAACTAGGATTTGAAATTATTTTACTGAAAGATCTACTTTTCACTATACTTATAACTATTACAGATCATGAATACTGAGTAGAAAGAATTTATTAAAAAAAAACCCACAAAATTTAATAAATATTAAATCAAACTTTAGAAGACATCTTTAATGCTATCCTATACAAGGATATCTTTCCCAGACAGATGTAGTAACAATGCATCCCATCCACTAAGCCTGATATTTGATTAAATATTTTTAAAAGCACAGAGAAAAGGTCAAAAATATTTATTACTTTATTTACTGCTACTTATTTCCAGTTCCCAACCTAGCCTCCAACATATTAAATATCGTAATTGAACTTGTGATTATCTAGGTGCAAGGAGAGGGCAGTTAAGTATGCAGAAGATATGGCAATTAATGCAATTGCAAAATTTAAATGAAGAATAAAAGTCCAAATACTGTGTCATTAAATAGTTCAAATTAGCTCATACTCAAAGTTCAGTTGTATACTGTCAGCCAAACAGCACCTCTTTTTAAAAAAAAAATCTTTTTCAAAGGCCAACATATTCTATTACTTGTAACAAAGCAGCATAGATGTTAAGTTTCTCTACTGCTCTCTGCTAAATTGAATTTAAGACCTCCACATAAGTGCTAATGTCTGATCTACTATAGAACTTACAACATATAGAAGAAGAAAACACATTATCTAACAAAGATTTTCCAAATAATGTTTAGGTTACCATTGATCACATATTTAGTCATCAGAACTTGACATTCAACAAGATATTTATGCGCATTACAATTAAATCTTCCAATAGACATGAATTTACTCTTCTTAAAAAAAAAAAAACAGTAGTTCTTGTAGGTCTAGGTAAAAGGTGTCATTTTCTTAAAAGTAAGTGTTCCATTCCAATTTAATCATTCTGAATTTTTAATATTCTAAGTATGGAGCAAAAATTTACATCAAGAAATAAATCCTGAAACATTCTAAAAATGGTGACATTGTAAACACTGATGATTTCAAAAAACTTCATAATACTCTAAACCAAAGTTTAAAAATCTCAGCTGTATTAAAAATAAAAATCTATAAAATCTAATTAAAGGAAATTATTTCGTTGTATGTGTAGGTTGAACATCAACAACCAATTGAAAGACTAAAATTACAGCACACTTGTGGTGTTCTTGAATCTTTTATTCATCACTTTAATCATCAGCTATGGCTGATAAAATAGCCTAAATATATATCTTAATGAGTGAACAAATTGACTCAATATGTTTCATCAGAAGATATGCTAGAGATCAACAATAGTACAGTAATCTATGTTATAATACAGAGTTAAGAAATTCCAAGTTCCAGTCCTTGAACAGGTTGCCCAAAGACGTGGCAGATGCCCCATCCCTGGAAACATTCAAGACCAGGTTGGACGGGGCCCTGAGCAACCTGATCTGGTTGGAGATGTCCCTGCTTCTTGCAGAGGGGTTGGACTAGATGACCTCTAAAGGTCCCTTCCAACCCTAACTATTCTATGGTTCTGTGATTCTACGATTCTCTGTTTAAAGGCACAACTCCTGTGTGATATGGGGTAAGTTATTCCATCCAAGATCCTTCACTCTGTTTGGGCACTCACTCCACTGGAGTTGCAGAGGACCTGGTGTTACCTTTCTTGTCTTTGAAATAAAGAAAATGAAAACAACTATGTTCTGCATTATAAGAGAAATGGTTACAAAGAATGCCCTCAAAATTATTGTGAGATATTTAAAAACTATTAACAGAAGCCTGGGTAACAACTGAAACATGGACATTTTTTGCTTTCTCCACTTCTCTAGTTTTCTGTAAGTATCTATGTACCTTTGTCCTTTAACACATTTACTACAGCCAACTAACTGTAAAATGGATTAAGCTTTCCAGCTAATGTGGATGACTTTAGGCAAAAATTAGAACCTAACCAAATCCAGTTGAATATATTCCTCTGAAAGCTAACACACATAATTCACTGCACATCACTGTTTTTCCTACAAGATCTTTCCTACAAGATCAAGGAAAAATTTATTCACTGAAAGGGTTGTCAAGCATTAGAAAAGCTGCCCAGATAAGTGGTTGAGTCACTATCCTTGGAATTATTTAAAATGTGTATATGAGGTGCTTAGGGACACAGTTTAGTGATGGCCTTGCTAGTATTTGGTTAACTGTTTCACTCAATGATCCTAAGGGTCTTTTCCAATCTAAAAGATTCTATAATTCAATGATTTATGATTTAGATGTATTACTTCATATTATCCACATTAATTTCTTTTTGCTTTCTCTTTTTTTTCCTTTCTTTTTCCAAGTACCAGAATTTTATTCCTTTCTTTTCTTTCATTCTGTCTTTTTTTCTTTAAAACACTCCTGCAATACATTTTACAACTTTTTTTTTATTTATATTCAGTATCTTTAATGCAGCTTGCCAGTTTACGTGTTAATTAGTGAACAGATATCAAAAATCAGAATTTTACTTCTAGGTACCTCTTTTTGATTTCTCAACAAAATTTATCAGTGTGTAATACGAGCTCTATCAGGTAGCTGTATCTAGAGTCCTATTTTTTTAGTTCTTCTCCAGGGTCTGGTTTTGTTTTCCTTCTCAATATGGAGTTGAATTATTTTCTCTATTTCTGCTTAAGAGTCAGTAAATTAAAATATTTCCGTTTCCATGCTGAAAACGAAGCTTTGAAAAATGTAGGCAAGACTGTCATCTATTTTCACTCCCTGAACCCCTGGGAAACTACAAACAACAGTAGAAGTATTGTAGCTACCCACTTTGTTTTATTCCCAGTTCTCACAAGAAACAGGAACCATCAATAGTAAGGTGAATAGTTATCATTTTAAAACTAATGCAGAGTAATAGATAACAAGCTGACCTTGGATACAGAAAATCAGTTCAAAACAATATGAAATTATTGTTTCTTTCTCAGAAATTTACTATTCCTGTTCCCAGGAATTTGAAACTGCAAACAACTTTAAAAAACAATAGAAGTGTTTTAATTCCTCTTCTGAGATCTGATATACTGATTTTAATAATAAATAGGTCAATCCTCTGGATGCTAAAAGCATCTATTTAAACAAATAAATCAATAAATGTAATGAATTATGGAAAAAAAAATGTTATAGAAGTTAATGATTACTTACTTCCATGTTTTCTTAAATAAGCAATAATTATTTTCATCAGTAGCAGTCTTTAGTCTCTATTAATTTAACACTGAATGTTGATTCTCCAGAGAGAAGCAAGCATATTTCTAACTGCAAATTGTAAGGCTAACAGAATGTTAATTAAAAATACTTTTGCCACCTTGTAAATTACAAAGATAAGCATAAAGCACCCTTGAGAGTGCAACAGAGAACAGGATCAGTGAGCTCTGAGTATTCAGAAAGAACTCCAAACCAAACCAATCTGAATAATGTGGTTTTTTACAAAACTTGGAAGAAAAAAACAAACAAGTGCTCAGCTGCAGGGATTCTATCATTTTATGTTTCCACTCCTGTGACCCTATAGACATATGAAAAAACATTCCAAATTTGGACCAAAATTAAACCCAGGCAAATATATGTACATATATACAGGCACAATGGAACCACAGGCTCGGTAATAAAAGATTTGAAATAGAGTTGTCCTTACACTAAAGTCAGTAATAAAAGAAAAGCACTTGGTATATGGAACACCAAGGAAAAAAACTAGGGTTTCAGTTATGGTGAAAACTCATTTGAGTTCATATTTCCAAATTATGGATGTATTTAACAAAGCACATACAAACTCAGGAATATATCTAGTATGAAATTTTTCTATCTTTGTATAACAAGTTTTGACCAAGACAAAGTTTAAATCAGTATTGTGAAGATGAAAAAGGTAATGACTATAGTAGAAAGAAAAGGCTAATAGCATAAACCATCTGTACACAAAATATGCTTTTGAGAATGGAAGGTGAGGGCATTATTGTCATTATATTTTTAGATAAATATGTTTCTGATTAAGTGCTTAGTGATAAACAAACTTTTAACATAGCTCTGGATCAAAAGGAGAGAGAATGTCTACAGGTTCATAGGCAAAATTTTATTAGGTAAAGATCTTACCTAAGGTAATCTGATGTGCCAAATGATAACATTCAGCATTAGCAGAGCGCTTACGTTTCACGTATATGATGTTGCATTCAAACTTATACTATGGGTGAAAGGGTACTGCCTTATTCATGTATCTAAGAACTTACTGCTAATCTAATTAGTACTTGAGCAATCAGCAAACAAGAAATCAAAATATAACAATATAGTTATTATTAGCCTTACTGCAATAGTACTAATATAGTCTGAATTATACAATTAATGAAGAAAAATCCCCTTCAGAAAGTTTATCACCGTCACACATGAGCAACCCTTTTCCCATACCTACCCTTTTTTCTCTGGTGCTATATTCAGCCTTTCACTACCAGTCTATGTCCTGAGGCTATTCAGACCTGCCAGATTCCAGACGGATACAACAGATAGCAAAGAGTTGGTGATACCAGAGTTTCTTCACTGGGAGAATACAGTTTTGATGGAGAGGGATTTCTTCCTTCTCTGTCTTTGGTCTACTTATGGTTACTTTCATATCTTTGCTAATGTGTTCTGCTTATTTGCTGTTTCTTCACTGATCCCCTACACAGATTTGTTAAATTTCTATCATATATGATATTCATGAAGATAACTAAAACTTCTGATAGTCAATCAGGGGGTAATGGTTTTAAAGTAGAGGGAGGTAGATTTAGATTGGATATTAGAAAAAAAATTTACAATGAGGGTTGTAGAACACTGGAACAGGTTGCCTGGAGAGGTGGTGGAAGCCCCATCCCTGGAAACATTCAAGGCCAGGTTGGATGAGGCTCTGAGCTACCTGATCTAGTCAGGGATGTCCCTGCTCCTTGCAGGGGGGTCGGACTAGAACACCTTTGACGGTCCCTTCCAACTCTAACCATTCTATGATTCTATGAATCATTACTTGGCCATTAAACAATTGTTATGACAGCGTAAATAACCTAAAGCCAGCTGAGGCCAAGACAAATCTAGATAATTCTACAGGCTTTGATGGTGGCAAAAGTCTTTATCATTTATTAGTCATAGCAACAATATATTTCTTAGGCAACAGGACTACAATTTCAAATATTAATTAGTCCTTTAAAATGTCCTTTTTATGTTCATCAGTGAATGTGATGGGAAAAAGAAAATACAGTACTACATTGTCCACATCCAGAGAGTAATGCTCTTAGTATTTCACAGGTTACTTTTCATACACACAGTTCAGAAGAATAACAGATCTTTGAAGTAGCCTTGTTTACAGCATTATTTGGAGTTGACCTGGTGAATTAAGGCCATATGAAGTGCTTAGAACTGAAAGTTTGTCTCATCAAATTTGACCTTCCTCACAACTGTTCTTGAATTTTTCAGTTTTCAGATAACAGATTCCTGTAAGAATGAGAACGTAAGTTTTTGTCATAGACTCACACTGATGGGATCATATTTTTAGATATACAAATATACATACAATATTTACTAAGCAGACAGAACGTCTCATCAATCCTATCTCCTCTTCTGTGTCTTTTAATCTGTGGACTATAGTAAGAAATTCAACATTTTAATTGTTAGAGGTAATAGTCTTATTTTGTGCATGGAAAATTTATTGCAGAAGACAGAAGTTTTATGCTGGCATATGGTCCTTTAGGACTGAATTACACTTTATTTTCAGTCCCTTTCTTTTACCATCACAGTTTCAATACTATCATTATAATTAGCCTTCTTTTTACTCTTGACAAATTATATGAAATCTGAAGGATTTCATAATTATATGAAATCAAATTATATGAAATCATATGCATATGAAATCTAATCTCTGTATCAGACAAAAAAAAATCCTACATCACTTAAGAGTAGAACTTTTCACTCATAATTTTATCCAATTTAGTTCTCATGACTGACCTCAAGAAACGAAATTTAACTCAGTCTCAGAATAAAGCTGTCCTGAGAATAACAAGAATAAGCAGGGGGGTTTTTTTGTGTTTAAAAAACCCTCAAGATTTATTTTTGCAATAACCTCAGAATTTTTACTTTAGTGTTTCTTGTTCTTACATGGTCATGAGTGAATCATAAGTTTTTTTTTTCCTTAGTTTTATTTATCTTGGTAATTAAGAAAAGATGAATGATTGTTGATTTAGTATTGGCTTATACATGTAATTCTATGAATCAGTGGTGATTATTTTAGAGTGGAGCAAAATAGATGTATATAAATAGCTAAGATTGAACCTGAGTGCAATAGATCAGTAACACACAAATCACTAGTTCAATTCAGAATAAGTTTAGTTTGTTTTTTAAATTAGTGTGGTAGAGAAAAAAAATCTATTACATGCAATAAAGATCCACAGAGGTGTATTATGATCAGTGAAATGGATAGGCATCAAATTCTTCCATACAACAGAAGATACAGTATATCAATATAGGACAAAAATGGTACAAGATCACATAACTAAAGATATCAGCCTCATATTGCCTGTATTCTGTGAGTTTTTATGAGAACCATTCCCTCTTTTGTAGAACTAAAGGATTTTTAATCCATTTAAAAAAAACCGCTACAGCCCCATCTCCATATCTCTGTGTAGGGTATTGAGCTTTGCAGTATGACATTATATGTGAGACATATCGTGACACTGTTTCAATAATACAATCCTGAATTGTGGACGCTTAACTATGAAAGAGTGGATGATAACAAGCTAATATGATACAATATCCAAGTATATGACAAATTCAAGCATAAATGTGCAAGTAAGAAAAACTTTTTTCTTTTTTGTCTTCACACCCTTTGTCATCCTTAATAAATATAACAAAGAGAAAGAAAGACCTTATAGGAGTAGTAATCAAACCTGGTGTTTCAGTCTTGAAAAGATAGTACTAAAATAAATGACTGAAACTTGTTTCATGAAGTAAGAATGGAGAAAATGCCTTTACCCGTTGCAGGACTTTGAACAATTGTAGGTTAAAATGTGCATGTGAACATCTAAATGTTCACAGGTTAAAACGTGCCCTGACTCGTGTGCAAGGTCCTGCACATGGGTCAGGGGAATCCCAGGCACAAATACAGGCTGGGCAGTGAATGGATTGAGAGCAGCCCTGAGGAGGACTTGGGAGTACTGGTGGATGAGAAGTTCAACATGAGCAGGCAATGCGCCCTTGCAGAACAGAAAGCCAATTGCATCTTGGGCTGCATCAAGAGAAGCTTGGCCAGCAGGTTGAGGGAGGTGATTCTGCCCCTCTACTCTGCCCTGGTGAGACCCCACCTGGAGTACTGTGTCCAGTTCTGGAGCCCCCAACATGAGAAGGACATGGACCAGTAGGAGAGGGTCCAGAGGAGAGCCATGAAGATGATCAGAGGGCTGGAGCACCTCTCCTGTGATGACTGGTTGAGAGAGTTGGGGCTGTTCAGCCTGGAGAAGGGAAGGCTCCAGGGAGACCTGATAGCGGTCTTCCAGTACCTCAAGGGGGCCTACAAGAAAGATGGGGAGAAACTCTTTAGCAGGGCCTGTTGTATTAGGACAAGGGGTAATGTTTTTAAAATAGAAGGAGGTAGATTTAGATTAGACATAAGGAATTTATTTTTTTTTCAATGATGGTTGTGAAACACTGGAACAGGTAGCCCAGAGAGGTGGTCCCATCCTTGGAAACATTCAAGGGCAGGTCAGAAGGGGCCCTGAGCAACCTGATCTAGTTGGAGATGTTCCTGCTTCTTGCAGAGGGCTTGAACTAGATGACCTTTAAAGGTTCTTTCCAACCCAAACTATTCTATGATTCTGTGATTCTGAAAAAATTCTAGATAATGCATCTGATATAAAATTATTAGATTTTACTGGAAGATGAGATCAACAGCTCCTTAAATATCTGCCCATAATCTATAAGAATAATAACAGTAGTAAGATTTAATCCACTTCATTCAAATACATATCTTCTCCATTTAGTTAATTATAGTTTTAGAGATTACAGTGCTTCGAATGCCTTCAAAAATGGACTATATAGGGAACGTAAGCAATTATTGAGGTGTTTATTAAAGAATTTATAAACTTCTGAAAATCTACACACATAGGAAACCTCTGCTCTTATTTATGACTCTTTGTGCTGGATTTGGCTGGGATAGAGTTAATTTTCTTTATAACAGCTACTGGGGGGCTGTGTTTTGATTTTATGCTGGAAACACAGGAATGTTCCCATTGTTGCTGAGCAGTACTTACAGAGTCAACTCCATCAACGACTAGGCTGGGGTTGCACAAGAAGTTGGGAGGGAACACAGCTGGGACAGTTGATCCCAACTGACCAAACGGATATTTCGTCCATTCATATGTCATTCATATGACATCATGCTCAGCAACAAATCTAAAATGAGTTTGACCAGTGGCCCACTGCTTAGAGACTGGATGGGCATTGATCAGTTGGCGGTGAAAAACTGTTTTCATTTGCATCACTTGTCTTTTTTGGGTTTTATTTCCATCTCTTTGTTATTTTCCTTTCAATTACAATTTATTATAATTGTTCTTGTTGTTGTTGTTATATGTTATTTCAATTATTAAACTGTTTTTATCTCAACCAATGAGTTTTTTCACTTTTACCCTTCCAATTCTCTTCTCTCATCCTGCTGTGTATAAGCAGCTGTGTGGTGCTTAGTTGCCAGCTGGGAATAAAACACAACACTATTAGTTCACTAGGACTGAGATATAGTGCCTAATTTAGACACTTAACTATAGTGTTGAGATGTTTCCTCTGTTTTCATATTGTGTCTGTACTAGAGGACCTCCTGAAGTCCCTTCTAACCTGAGTTATTCTATGAACCTGCAATTCTACTATGCAGATTATGACTTACAGGTGCCTAAACCCTCAGTGTAGTCCATAAAATCCAGTCTTTGCAGCCATTGGAGTCTAAAAAGCTTTAAATTAGGTATCTACAAAAACACTTTAAATTAGGTATCTACATTTGGTCAGCTTAATAGTTCCTTGAACTCCAGTGGCTATATTGATCGGATCTCCGCTGACCATAATAGGTAGGTAAGATTTCTAGTGCCTTTATAGATGTCTACATCTATACTTACGTGTGCATGCAGAACTGAAACTCAATGGTCTAGATGAGATTAAACTGTATCAGCATTCTGAAGGAACCAGGTTTTGTTAGGATAGGATTTACTATATTTCTCTGATAGCAGAGTTTGCTGCAAAATACAAGATTTGGATTAACAAAACAAAAGAATACTAGTTAAGAAAACACTAAGTAAAAGATGAAGCTCAGTTCAATAACAATAAACTACAGAGAAATTCTGAACTGCTTGAAGTTAAACTGAAATAAAAAATACATTAGAAGTACAGAAACCACAAGAGAAAAAAAATAAAATAAATGAGCAAGCACACTTCCCTTGGTGTGACATTTAATTATCTAGAAGACAGATAAAACAGAAATAATATTTAATTGCTGACACTTTTTTAGGCCTCAATATTTTGGTCCTTTCTAAAGGACATCTTATTCTGTGAAATTAAATTAAATTGAATGAAACTAACAAAATAACAGGAAAGAGCAACAACTGTGTCCTTGGACATTTCCTGTTCTACCTACTATGACCCCAGCCCGGGGTAACTGAAAAAAACCTCAAAATATGAAAAAGACCCAGAAGCCTCTTGGTTAGTTGATTTGATATTGACTTCTCAATAGAGCATTTTGAAAATGTCTCAGTTAAATTTCAGGAAAAAAAAAAAGAAAAAACAGCATTTTTAGAACTAACAAAATGAGGTGAAGACTCTTTTAAAAAAATGTGCTATATAAAATAGTAACAATAAGTATTAATATCATCAGCTACTTTTGTCATGTTCTTTTAAAATAATTACAAGGAATGGAAGAACTCTTGTCCATAATCTCATTACAACTTCCAAATCTAGTCTAAAATACTTAAATATATTGTTTCATTAGAGATTAATATTAAAGAAGATGCCCCAGAATTTGTGGGTGAGTTTTTATGTAAAGCTTTTGAATATTTGGAATTAATCCACTACTTAGAAATTCCATGCTAGTAAATACTGGAGAAATTTACAGGATGCAGGGATTATCAGGACTCACCTTGATTATTTATGTGACTAAAGACTTGTCTCCACATCCATTAGAAGTCCAGTTGTACAACAGTAGACAGGGGCACCTCGATGCCCCAGTTAGGGACCTGAGTCCCAGGGAATGCTCAGCTCCAGGACCCAGGAGACACACCCCACCAGGAGTCAGTGGGGGTGGCTCTCTGGGGCGTCTCCCAGGCTGGGAGTGGCAGTAATTACCCAGGTGTATGGGGCTCATTGTGAGGTGCATTGGGAGACAGATTGCATAAGACTGGTCATGGGATGTTTAGGGAGAAACTGAAGGTGGACAAAGGGAGGGATTGAGGTGGTTTGGCAAGGAAAAAGTGGGGATATAGATGGGTGCATAAAAAGGAACGAATAAATATTAACAGTGGCTGGTCAGCACTCTGCTCTGTACTTGAGGGGGTGGGGTCAGAGTGTCTGACTGCCAGCAATGGGACTGAAACCATGGGTGAGAGGGGCCGTGTGTCTGGGGGTCAGCAACTGGAGATCCACTTTTATTTTACAAATATTAATATAAACACTTACAGGTTACAGATAAAATGATGGATGCCTGAAGGAGGCTGTGGCCTGTGGAGGGCCTGCACTGGGGCAGACAGTTCCAGAGGGACTGCACCCCATGGAAAAACAACCCAAACCAGAGCAGTTAATGGACTGTAGCCCACGGGAGGGACCCCACTTTGGAGCAAGGGAGGAATGTGAGGAGTTCTTCCCCTGAGGAGGAAGGAGCGACATAAAGCGAGAAGTGATGAACTGACCACAGCCTCCATTCCCTCTCCCCTGCTGTGCTGGTCGGGGAGGGGAAGGTGGTAGAGATAATGTTAAGCCCAGGAAGAGCGAGGGATGGGGGAAGTTATCTTGTTCTTATTCTCATTATCCTGCTTTGGTTTTAATAATAAACAAATAGTTTTTTCCAGGTTGAGTTTGTTCTGCCTGTAACAGTAACTTTAAGAATCTCTCCCTGTCCTTATTTCAAATCTTGAGCCTTTTTTTCTTCTATTATCTCTCCCTATTCCCTTGGAGGGTGGGAAGAGTGAGACTCCAAAGATTGGTCCTAAGTGGGGCTAAACTATGACATAGTGATAAGCCCCTGTCTTAACTTATCTACAGCTTGTGCATATAGCTCCTGTTTCAAAGCATTTTAAAGATGAGGAATCTCCATATTACAACTGAGGACCTGTGTAAGTTCATCCTGTGATCAATAAGATGTGAAACTAGAATATGGACTTTCAGAGTCTCTGTAAATACTCAACTATCCTTTTTATCCTCAGGATCATAGAAAACACAACTGGCAGAGGTCTTGAGAAAACATATTATTAATTTACTTATTTTTTGCAAGTAACCTAACATATCAAGAATTTGTATTCAACAAGCACAAAGGTCAGAAAGGGAACTGAAACTAGATGCTTGGAAAGTAGCTGAGCAGTGTACTGTAAATATATAGTAGGGATATTTAAGACTTTATTTATCAATACAAGACATAAATTTTTTGGCTTAAATCAATATATCTGTTATGCAAGACATAAAGACTGCTGCACATCAGACAATAGGTCCATAGGGACCAGTATAGTATCTCTGACAATGACCACTGAGATGGCTTAGAGAATTCTGTAAGAGACAGAAATGTAATGTAAACTTTCACCAGAAAGTTTTCTCAGTCTCAGCAATTTGTGGCTCATGAACATCAAGGAGATTTTCTCTTTCTACCTGGGAATGCTAAAAGGCTTTTCTTCTGTATATTTGTCCAGCAGTTTTTTCAGAATTCCCTGAAATTGGCTGGCATTTTTAGGGCTTTGCTGTTGTTGTTATTGTGCAATTTTTTTACTTGTGATAAAACTTAAATGAAATAATAAAAGTGCTTTTGAAATATCTGATATTATTGCAGCAGCAGATCTCTCTGATAAAACATTCAGTGATGTTTTATGGTGGTAGTTATGGGCAGCACAGTTGGATACTTCTTTGTCTCCTTTAATAAACTCACAGTAGAATGAAGCTACCAAAAGATTAATATTAAGGTGGAGAAAAATAAATTTGGTGGTGTACAAAAACAATGAAATTAGTATTACGTCTGTGAACATGAGAAAGTTGCATTGCAGAACTGCTGACATCGGTGACTATAATTTCCTGTATTTCATTTGTGTAGATCAGCTATATGTTGGCCATGTAAATGGTTTAAGTGGAAACAATTAATGTTTCAGAAAATCTGTCCCTAAATCCTTCAGTGAAATCTTCTGTGTCTGTCTTCAATGAAGGCCACATAATTTCTCTTTCTGGAGGCAGAGAGCAAACATTCACAGCATCACAAAGTAGTAGAGACTCAAAGAGATCTCTGGAGACTGCCTAGTTCAACTGCTCATGCTGAAAGCTGAGTCGGCTACAGGAGGTTGCTCAGGGACATGTTCAGTTGAGGTCTGAGTATCTTCGAGGATGGGGACTCAACAACATGCTCCTGGGCAACCTGTTTCTGTGCTTAAGCAACCTTCCAGTAAAAAAAGTACCTTCTTAATTTAAATAAACTTTCTTGTGCTTCAGTTTGTGCCCATTGCCTCTTGTCCTGTCACTGAATACCACTGAGAAAAGTCTGTCTCCATCTTCTTTAGCCTTCCATCAGGTATTTATACACATTTCTCCATGCATCTGTAAAACCCTTCCTAATCATAAATAAAATTTAGGAACCTTGTTGCTCAGTGCTTTTACAGGTTACTTTGTTGTTATTTTACATAAATACCATATGGTTTATAAAAACAATTCTCTCCTGTTCAGCTCAGGGAATGTTTAGAATATTTAGCAAGTACCATGAGAAAATTATATTGGTCCCAGGATTATGTCCTATAGACTCTTCATTGAAACTTTATTTGTATACTTACTATGTATTTATGTACACTTATTGATGTTCTAATTGGTGAAATATTTGCTATAATAATAACTTATAAGCATTAAAAACCCCTGTAATTTCTTGTGGAATACCTCTCCTGTGTAATGCTGAAAAACCCACATCCAGTTCAAAACAATGACATTAATTAATTTATTTTATTTTGAAAGAAATTCAACATTGAATTATTTCAATTAAACAGATCAACCTTAAAAAACAGTAAAGAGAAAATTACTGATAGGCTACTAAAATCCACACACTTTTCAAAATGGATATAATTATTTTTTGTACCTGGTAAAGTTAAAGAATTCTCAAAATTGATTATAGCAATTTGAAGGTGCCATTTTGAAGCCTTCCATTTTGCAGTATTTAGCATTTCATTTGTCTGAAGTGCACTAGAGTACTGTCATTGACATGTATGATGTATTCATTTATTTAAATGTATTAGGAAGTGTATGCAAGTTGACTATATACCTAGGCAGATTCTTACCTATCACCCTCTCCCCACTGAAGTTATTCGCTGTTTACATTTGTATGAATAAGAGCAGAAGGCACTCTAAGAGGTGGAAAAACAAACAGGCTTATATTTAACTGCATACAATATGTATTTATATTTATTGTAGAATTGACTGTTGTTTCTTCATCTTAAAACAAACACACTATGTATTTTTCATGTAAGTGCTATTTTTTTTCTAGACACTCATCTGTCTGGCACAATCTCATTAATTAAAATGTACATCAAATTGTGCTAGAAATGGCTACTCACCTTCTGTTACTTGCAGTCACTAGCAATTTTTTTTCTTTTTTAAAGGGCATGTAGGGGAAGGCGTATCCTTTCCAGTATTCACAGAAGGTAAAGTAGGCTTTAATGAGTCACAGTAAGGAATGAAATACAACTGATAAGGTCCTGTCAGTAATTGCCTCCCACTTAAAAAAAAGAAACACGAGCTCAGAAGTTGCCACTGCTGGTAACTGTAAGATTATGTTCCTGAGAGAGTGAGCAACACAGAGGAGCTGAGACATAGTAGCTATATTATAGGTTAATACAAAGACCCTGCACAGCCTGCAGAAGCTTTCCGAAAGCCATTACTTTTCAGAAAGTGGTGTGATGTAATCACAACATGAAACTGTGCTTAGCAAGCATAGTCTACACATTGCATTTCCTCATTCTCTGGGTCGCCTCAAGGTGGTGACCAATGTATATTTCATTACACCTATATAATAAATGGGTAACAAAGACATGGCAACACGTAACGGGGTCTCAAATGGACAAGATGCATTCTTGTCACTGTACACAGATTAAAAGTTTGGGCTTGGCTACAGTTATTTGACCGTGAAGGGGAAGTCCTTAGCACATTTGAAGATAATACTTCATGATCAGTTCAAGCCAAACTCCCACCTTTCTCAGCTACAGTTTTTGCTGCCTCCCTTCAGCCAATACTAGCAATCATGTGGCCCTACAGCCAGTCAAGACTAACTATGATTGAAAATTCATCGTGGGAAAAAAAAAAAAAGACACCAAAACTAAATCATCTGACTCACTTGACTACAAGTGCTGATACAAGAATGAGAACAGGAAAGAGCCCTTTTCAGCAGCAGAGTTAATTTAGCTTAAGCCAGTTGTAAACCAATAAGTACCTTGTAAAATGGTATATTGTTAAAAATGTACCAACTCCTACTTGTTTTTCCCAAACTACATCCATAATAACTTTGTAATTTCAGAAGAGATTTATAAGTTCCTGGGAAGTCCATAAAGGTTCAGTAAAAAAATTTGTAGATACCTGGATTAAGTTGAATGATGAATTACCTGAGATATCTAAGTACAAATACGGAACACTGTACCTAAAAGGAACACATAGGCCTATCTCTTCATCAGGAAAAGAGACAAACCCATATCAACATTAGACATATAAACTAAGATAGTTATATGCCAGGAAAAAAAAAGAAAGAAAACAAAACATAAAGATGCATGCTACTATATATCCAGTGATATAGTGACTATGATCATTACAGAATAAAAACAGACACCTATTTTAAAATTACCTTTTGTAAAATAGGCATAACTTTAAGTTTCCCACATTTCACGAAATTGCACTAAATAGCAATATTTTGTACCTGCATTCCTATCAATCTTTTCTGAGGAAACTGTTACCTGAAACACAAATTTATAAAACCTGAATATGTGCACTTGCTATTTGCCCAGCACCTATTGGTGACAGCCCTGAGCACTGAGCAATGGAAGTGGTCTGTCAACCCTCTCTCTTACTCATCCTTCTTCTTCCAGAGCAGTGAACAGGAGTTTGAACTCTGCTGGTATCAAGACCTAAGCAGTTTTGTGTGTGTCCACTGACTTGGGTCCTCAGATCTGACAGGCAGACACACTCTGCCATCTGACACCAGACAGCAAAGAATAGCATCCAGACAAATTTCTAATCAGGGCCAACCTGTACAGAGTCAAAACAAATCCATCAACATCCATTTTTATCTGAACAGCAAACTCTTATAATTTACACAAGCCAATGTAATGCTCACAACAATAATAAATTAGCTATGCAAATTATTACATTATGTACACATATCAATTCACTTCATAAACAAGCAATCTGTCACACAAACCTTGAGTTCCTTAGCTTTAATTGACCTGTCACGAGCCATTAAATTTGACACATAGGCAGTGGCAGAACGTTGTGGACTGATCAGGCCATGAATTACACTTTTCTCCAAGCCGCTAATTCTCAGTGGGATCTCAGACATGGCACTAAGGCCAAAAGATAGAGCTTTTGAACAAAATTAAAACCAAATGAATTTATCAACTGTTCAAAGAAATTCCAAAGATTCTACAAACTTGACTGATTTTGGTTTGAGTTTCTCATATAACTGCCAACCACTGGAAGCTGAAGATATTTTTTAAAGTTTCAAAAATAAAGCTCTTTCATTATATAATATAGATTTTAGTGCCTGAAATTGCATAATTGTAAGAACACTGATCTTATTTTCAAATCAATATATTGACATACTACAGACATTTAAATTAATTTTAAAATTGCTTACTTAGTTTTAACCAATGTATTTATTTTAGCTGTATTTCATCTGTATTTCATTGATATGTTAATTTTTATCTGTATTTTATTTAATATTTCTGAGGAACTGATAAATACACAAGTCCATTGGGCTCAATGAGATGCATCCCAAGGTCCTGAGGGAACTGGCTGATGTAGTTGCCAAGCTGCTCTCCACCATATTTAAAAAGCCATAGCAGTCAGGTAAAGTACAAAGTGACTGGATAAAGGAAAATATCACATCTATTTTTTAAAAGGGTAAAAGGGATTCTGGAGACTACTGACCAGTCAGCCTCAACTCCATGCCCAATCAGAACGTGGAACAGATCCTCCTGGAAGGCATGTCAAGGTGTATGCATGACAAGGAAGTGATTAGAAACAGGCAACATGGCTTCACAAAGGGCAAATCGTGCCTGACTAATCTGATCATGTTTATATGATGGAGTGACTGTGTTGGTAGATAAAGGAAGAGCAACTGATGTCATCTACCTTGACTTCTGTAAGGCCTTTGACACAATCCCAGACAACATCCATGTTGCTTAATTGGAGGGATATGGGTTTGATGGATGGACTATTCAATGGATAAGGAATTGACTGGATGACCATCTCCAAAGAGTTGTAGTCAATGGCTTAATGTCCAAATGGAGGTCAGTAACAAGTGGTGTCCCTCAGGGGCCCATGTTGGGACCAGTACTGTTCAACATATTTATTAATGACATAGACAGTGGAATTGAGTGCATTCTCAGCAAGTTTGGGAATGACACCAAGCTGAGGGTACAGTTGATATGGTAGAAGGAAGGGATGCTATCCAGAGGGACCCTGATAGGCTTGAGAAGTAGATCCACATGAACCTCGTGAAGTTCAACAAGGCCAACTGATGGTGTTTTGCTCTTTCTTAAACATGTTTTCCCAGATGTGCCACCACCTTGGCCGAGGGTCTTACGTGTGCCCTGCAGTGGGTCTGTTGGAGACCACACCATCTATATCTGCCATGGGGCAGTCTCAGTCTCTCCTCACAGAGGCCATCCTTGCAGACCCCTGCTGCCAACATATGGACACAGACACTCAGTACAAGTGGTTAACCTGATAGTAAACAAACTCAGTAGATGTATCCAGCCAGTAGTATTCTTTGACCTGCTCAGTTGGAGGAATCACGCCTGAAGAAATCCAACATGCAAGAATGTCTTCCTGGATAAGAAATTAAACTTTCTTTTGTGAGCTGAGTTCCTCCTTAGAAACAAGTGTGTGCTAGTTCCAGGGATAAGAACTTGTTCTTTTTTCATTAGAAAGCAAAATAGACAGTTGTGTAAAAAGTGAAAAAAAAAAACCAAACAACAGAATTACAACCCCTGCCCTACTCTGTCTCTAAGAAATATTTTTTAATGTCCTATGATACCCTGATACTATCATCATAGGTGTAGTGAAGTAATTTTCTAGACAATTCAAATTAAAAGTAGATGTTTATTATGGGTAAGTCAGTCTGCCTTAGAGCCTCATACTTTGACCTAAATGAAGAATCTTTTCTATAGCCATTTATGTGATTCAAGGGTAAGACTCCATAGTCTATGAATGTCCTGTAAAATAAATACACATCCTGTCAACAAAGGAACAAGATTTTATGAGATTCTACAATTTTTTTTTACCATGTAAAAAAAAAAAGTAGATACAAAATGAGTGGAGATTTATCATTAATAAATAATATTCTGCAGTAGTGCACTATACATGCTTTCACTTATATTTCAGTGTTACTCAAAATTCATTCTGGTTTGGTGTGGAAATTTTTCTGCTTGAAGTTTATTGGAACATCTTGAGAATTTGGTGTTAAAACTTGCATGTTCATAAAAAAGATTTTCCTGAGGTTTCCTGGCATTGAATGAAACTGTTTCCTGGCATTAAATGAAACATCCATATTCAAACTAAATGGAATTCACTGAAACTAGTAGGAGATCAATAACCAATTTAAAATTGAAAAAAGAAAATAATACTTCTTTCCTCAGTTCATTTTTGGAATGCGGTGCCACAATATCTTGTGGAGGCCAATAATACCAGTAGATTTAAAAAAAAAAAAAATAAAACAGACAGATTAGTGGACAGCAGATTCATATGCAAAGCAGCAGAAAAGAAGTAGCAGAAATATCCCCAGAAAAAAAACCTGAGGTATTAGAGGAATATGTGGGTAAAGGACTGCAGAAGGCAGCCATGCTCACACGCTCTTCCGAAAGAACATATACTAGCGCCAGTGTTGGAAAAATGATACTTAGCAAAATAATAGACAACTAGTTCAACTCAGCTGGATATTTGAAGGCTGGAAGGTTGAATATCAAAATATGGACAAAAACATGAAAGTGGAAGCTATTTAAGTTAATTCTTGCTTTGCCTTCTTCTACAACTGCCATCAATAATTATATTAGCTTATTTTTTCATTGAACCTTCAATCTTAAATTTATCCCCATGATATTTAAAATATATTTTATATGCAACCAAGAGCATTTCCACTAATACTTTTTATACTTTTATTGGTCTTCTAATTTTCCCCTCCTATCTCCTCATCCAGGGAGTAATTAATGAAAGGAAATAAAAAAGAAAAAGATTAATAACCTAAAAAATATCTATGTTATTTTTTCTGTTAATTATTTTCTTATGTGTCAGGACATGATTTTCTGTTCAATTTCTAACTAATATAGTCACATTAATCACCTACAAAATGTCAGAATTTTGTATGTCAGCCATCACTGGAATCTAAGTTACTGCAGCTATTTCAGATACCAGTATGTGTTCATTAACTTTTTTCAGACATTGATTTTTTTTTGTGACAGCACCATATACACCAGAAAACAGAACAAACTTATAAATTCAAATTTGGATTATATTTTTCATTTCCCATAGTTTGGAAGGGTTAAAATGTAAGATATGGCTTTCATGGATTATAAGGATTGTGTTCAAACACAGTAGCACAAGTAATCCATAAACTTAATTACTGGCTTTGAAACACTCTAGACCTTTTGATGAGTGTTGAGTGGCTTCTGTTGACTTGCACCTGTTGCTGACTACTGTAGTGTACAAATGGACGTAAGATGTGACTGTCTGTTCAAGGAGATAAGAAGAATTTGTGCATGCAAAGTAAAGACCCTATAGGAACAATCTCTTGTTGAGACTGAAGGCAATGGTTTTAAGATTGTTGGGGTTTTTTAGTGACTAAGTTCCTCTTGGAGAAATCACTTAAATTTGAACTAATTCAAGGTTTTCTAGACCTGTTCATAAAAGAGTAAGTAATCCCTTTTATTTCAGAGACCATTAACAGAATTTCGCTGCTGCCTGTAGGCTTGGATTTCTCATGTCTCTTCTCAGACGTATTAAGAGCTATAGTATTCATAGAAAATAACAAGTGATTACGAAGATGACTTTCTGGTGGAAGTGTGAGTTATGCATAAGATGTTAAGTCTGAAGTCACTCAAATCTCATTGGTAATAACAATAAAAAATACTTTTGTAATACCTCTTTGAATTGTTTTTCAGATATAATTTGAAGTTGATGACCAAGCAGTATACTTTATCTAGAATACTAGGAAGGCCATGAGAGAAAAGAACTTGTCATACTGGCTTCTCTGGTACGTCACTGAGAAGATGTGGGCTAAGGCTGAATTCAAAACAATATTTGTGTTTCTACCACTGTATCAACACTAAATAGTCAGCAGTGGTCTACTGACAAGCAAACTCTTCTTGCATCTTTCTTCAATATGGCTTCCAATGTCTGTGGTAATAGTCCTCATCTCCACTCAAAATTGCTGTAGCTACTTCCTGCAGATTCTTGTTCATATAACTTAAGAGAAGGCTTTTTAGGAAATAAACACTTTGAACTTTTTATTAATCTTTTACAGTTATATGATCCTCAATTTGTTTAAAGTACTTACAACAAAATTTATAGTTAAACAACATCCAATGGTGTTTCGCTTCTTCAAGGACTGTTTCCTCATCATGTCAGACTGTACCATACTACTTAATTTACAATCCAGAGGAAATTATTATAATTTTTCAGTGCTGAGTATAGGTTATATATGGAAAATTAAGAACTTTAGAATGGTTGATTAGTGTGGGAGAACTTGCTCATGCAACCCTGTATGTAGTACAATTACAAAAAAAAAAGCTCTGCATTTAACCATTATATTTTTAAATCTGTCATAATAACAGTTTTCATAAAAGTCTATTATGTCCTAAAATCACAAAGAGCTGCAGTCAGAATATTTTCCTGATGAAACATTTTCAATAATTTAGCTTCAATGCTCCTTTGTGTATTTAGGTTGCTAGGTTTGGAGGTTTAATTTAATGAGATTTGATTCTTATAGTAGATCTATTGTAGGCACACAGTGTATAGAGCATGAATAAATTATACTATTGCAAGTGTATTTTGAAATACATATGGAATACATATGAAATATATGCAGCAGTATTTTGTTATGATTACCTTCAGCTCTGATGATATAAATGTTTTAACCACTTTTTTTTTCTTTACTTTTAAAAATCAAAATACTATAAATGGATTTTTTGTATATTTTATGTCATTTTACTAAAAAGAGCATTAGTGCAGACATACAATTATCGAACAAATTTTTATTTCCACTACATACACGGAATATCTTGCTATAACTTAGCTGATCATTGAAATTAAGTGTGTGTACATATGACAGTGAATCTGAATTATATTAGCTGTGTTCTGGTTTTGTTAGTGAGGGGGGGCCTAAGGTGGTAGCTTCTGTAGGAAACTGTTAGAAGTTGCTCCCCTTTGTTCAGTGGACTCGGCTGGGCCTAGGGCAGACCCGCTGCTGGCCAAGGCCAAGCCAATTGGTAGCAGAATGTCCCATGATAACGCCTCTGCGATAACATATTTAAGTAGGGGAAAACAGAAAAAAAAAAAAAAAGAGAAGATGTGAAGCAGCTGAGCGGGGGGCAGAGAGGGGGAAGCGCGAGCCTCATGGGCCTTGCAGGCCTCACCCTCTGGCCTCCTGCCGGGCAGCTGACTGGGCCCAACTCGGCCTGGCCTGGCTGCAAGAAGTGGAGAGGAGATGAGAAGTGAATAAGATGTGAAAAGGATCCTGAGAGGCGTCTGCCAGCCTGTTGTGAGGAACGGCTGCAGACACCAAGGTCAGTGAAGAAGGAGGGAGAGCAGTAACACGGCTCTTGGCCAAGATTCCTCTGCAACTCATGGTGAAGACCATGGTGGAGCGGGTTGTCCCCCTGCAGCCCATGGAGGTCCACGGAGGGGCAGAGATCTACCTGCAGCCCGTGGAGGACCCCACGCCAGAGCAGGTGGATGCCTGAAGGAGGCTGTGGCCCGTGGAGGGCCCGCTGGGACAGCTGTTCTAGAGGGACTGCACCCCGTGGAAGAGATGACCCATGCCGGAGCAGTTTCATGAAGGACTGTGGCCCGTGGGAGGGACCCCACGCTGGAGCAGAGAAGGAATGCAAGGAGTTCTTCCCCCGACGATGATACAGTGGCGTAAAACAACGCGTGATGAACTGACTGTGACCCCCATTCCCTTTCCCACCCCGTGCCGCTCGGGAGGGGAGGTAGTAGAGATAATGTTAAGCCCGGGAAGAGGGAGGGGTGGGGGGAGGTTATCTTGTTCCCTGTCTCATTCTCCTGCTAATTTTAGAAATAAATGAATAGTTTTCCCCAAGTTGAGTCTGTTTTGCCCGTGACGGTAACTTTAAGGATTTCTCCCTGTCCTTATCTCAAACCTCGAGCCGTTTTCCTTATATCATCTCCTCCTATTCTCTCGGAGGGTGGGGGGAGCGAGAGAGAGACTGCGTAGTCTGGTCCCGATCGGGGCTGAACTACGACAGCTGAAAAATATAAACACAAAGCAAAGGTAGCAGTCCTTAAAGGTAAAGCTGGCATTCAAAAATTAATATCTGCAACCAAAATGGCATGAGGCCATTTAATTTTATACTGCACTACATGTAACTGTGGATGCAAAGATACAACAAGAAGTATTGGTTTATATAATTTTATATACGAAAATAACTGCTATAATGCTGTGAAGAACCTGTTTGATCTAATTACCAATGCAATTTTATACTCCATAGAAAACTTTTTTCATACAAGTATTAATCAATCCTTACTGTAATGAGTTGGTAATAAATGGTGAAATTTATGCATCTTTGAAGCACAGCAAGTTTTTATTCACAGTGTATAAAATACATATATGCATTCATTTAGTCATCTCTCTAAGGCACAAGGAAAGTAGACACGCAAGATGAGAGAGAGACAATATAAAAAAATAGACTATAACCTCCATTTCAGAACTCAATGGGGCTTCACATAATTGCCAAAATCTGTGCAAGTAGGCCTAGTTGAAAGATCTAGGCCAAATTAATAACAGTATAACCTGATAATAATGATTTGGTAATTTAGCAATACCGTGTGCTCTACCTCTAAGGTTTGACATACAAATAAGACACTGACTCATGTATGTATCTTAAGCAGCTATCAGCCACTGGCAATATAAATATCTAAATGAAATTGCTCTCTAGCAGATGAATACCTGCAATTTAATAAAACCCAATTCAAGTCCCTGGGTGATACAGATGTAGATACATACCAGAACAGAGTCTTTCTTACCATGACATCTGGAAGAGTCTCTTTGGAAAGAAAATGGCAAAATTTGCTCAAAAGAGAGCTCCTACATCCATCATAATCACATGAATTCACTTTTGCAAGAATTTTATTAACATTATTAGTCTCTGTTACATTGAGATAGGGAAATTGCCCTTTCACAGTGGTGTGATCAGTATAATTAGAAACTCTTGTGTCTTTTCTAGAGGAACAAACTGTCAGAGTACATATGTATGAATTTAATCACACTCCCTGAAGACTGTATCTCCTATGACACAACATTAAACCAGAAAATCCTTAGTACAGAAGTGTTCATGTAAAATGGCAGGTTTTTCCTCTAAGAGGCATTGGAGGAGGTGAAGTATTACTGGAATTTTAATAACCTTGTTACTTAGAAAAAAAAGGGCAAATTCTCCAGATCTGTGAAACACAATCTGAACTGTCCCTTTATTGATGTTAGGGAAGAGAAATTGAATAAAGTTTTAAATAAGATACAAGATTTTTTTCTATTGCTTGTATTCTCTACAGTAAATACATATACAGATGTAGTTAAATCTCTATCTGCCTTCAATGCTTTTCTGGGTTCATTCTAGTTTATTTCCAATTGCAGTCATTTGATAGACTGTGAGGATCTTTATAATAGAGTAAGTAACAAAGGAAGTAATTGATTGAGAAAGCCTCAAATGACCTTAGAAAGATAAAAGACTAAAAAAATTAAATTAAGGAAAATCAGCTCACAAATTAAAATCTTTGCATTTGTTAATAATAGATCCTTTTTTCTTAAGATCACAGTTTTGCAGAGAATAGTGAATGACTACGGTCTGCTAAACATGCTAAAGCGACAAAAAAAAAAATTAGATATATGTTAAGATAAAAGGAATAAATTAGTTATTAATTCATTTATTTATTTTACTACAACAGGAAGTTTAACAAAAAAGAAAAGCTATATTGATTCCTTCCCATCTCCTGTAAACTTTTTGATTATGGTAGTCCAACTGTTTACAAATTGTGCTGAGAAAAGGAGCAAGAAATAAATGTGGTAAAAAAACCCCATTTTTTTTCTCTTTTCTTGTAGAGGTTGTGGGTATACTTTAACAGCTAAATACTCCACTCTTGGAGTGAGTATTCTAGTCTACACATGGAAGACAGGTAATCTATGTATATTTGAGAAACCATTTCACCTTTTTGATTTTCAGTGAACACTGTAAATTGTTGATAAAATTTTTAATGTTGTGAGGGTCTCCAGAGGGGTAGAACTTCAGACTTCCTGCTCCCTTTGGTGTTTCCTACAGTCTGTCTGCCTTGGTGAACCCCATCATCCCTTCACTTTCCTACAGATCCTGATGGGAAAGCCCATCAAAGTGCTGATGCTCTCACAGTTACGTGCCAAAGCCAGTGCTAATTTTTACAGATGAAGCTGAATGATTAATTTTTAGATATTCCAGACCTGAGCATCACAATCCTTAGCCTTCTTTACTAAATGCCTATTTAATGCCTATTTAACTAGTTACAGCTCTTGACACCAAATGGGAGGAGCAGTGAGGTTTCAGCTGTTTCTCCCTGTGAAATGAATGGGGTGAGCCACTTTGCCTGTAAGGGAAAAGCCATAGGAGTTTTCTGTCAGCTTAGAGATAAAATTGGTCTTGGTCTTTAATAGCACAGGTAACTGCCTGCAGACAATGAGCGCACAATTTGCACACTCTTATTTCTCATCTGCTCAGTTTAAAAGTACCAGTTTACTCAATATTCATCCTGACATGTAAGACATAATTCTGCTAAGAAGCTAGAGTGGTAAAGGATAAAGCAAATACCTGATGAAATTATTCTGTGATGTACTCATCTCTCAGCCACCTGTAAAAGACTGCTCTCACGTAGCTTGTTAACGAGTCAGACTGACCTCTCTGATAGTGTAAACAAATTTGTTCCATGTCCTCCCTGTAGCCTTCAGTTATTGGATTTTTTTTCCTCTATATTAGCTGGTACCTCTTCTTTGGCAGAATACACAATGCATCTAAACACTGTGGAGTAATTTTTCTAACTTACATATTTTTCTGGTTAGCACTTTAAGTTCAAGGTCATTTGACTAGGAACATTCTTGATGTCAGCAACAGCCTCAGTTGACAGTAACAGTTGTACAAGTTGTATGCTGGCTTTTTCAACATCTTAGCAGCTGAAATAGCAGTGAACTTTTCTTGTCACCAAAGTAAACAAATAAACAAACCAAATAAAAGGAACCTGGAGATGTCTTGCCTCCCAATATATACATTTGTTACCTTGGTGTCCAAGCTTCAGCTGAAATTCTGCTCTGAGCTTGTCTACACTGCAAGTCCAGACTGCCTCTAATATTTGTGAAGCAAATTCCCCCTCAGGAGAATCACCCTTTACTTTATCTCATCACTATTAGCTGAGAGTTTATGGTAACAATATAAGATGTCATTGTAGCCCAAATCCCAACCCACACAGAATTACAGTTTGAATTCATTCTCCAGACACAAAGGTTTAATTTCCCTGCATGTAACTCCGGATATTTGTTCTGGTTTTCTTTAGTGAGGGGGAGCCTAAGTGGGTAGCTTCTGTAGGAAACTGCTAGAAGTTGCTCCCCTTTGTTCAGTGGACTCGGCTGGGCCTAGGGCTGCTGTCCAAGGCCAAGCCGATTGGTAGCAGACTGTTCCGTGATAACGCCTCCGCGATAACATATTTAAGAAGGGGAAAACAGGAAAAAAAAAAAGGGACAGGATGTGAAGATGCTGAGTGGGGGCAGAGAGGGGGAGGCATGAGCTTTGTGGGCCTTGCAGCCCCCACCCTCTGGCCTCACACTGGGCGGCCAACTGGGCCTGACTCAGCCGAGCCCGGCTGCAAGAAGTGGAGAGGAGATGAGATGTGAATGAGATGTAAAAAGGAATCTGAGAGGCGTCTGCCAGCCTGTTGTGAATATTTTTTCTTGTGAGAGGAACAGCTGCAGATGCCAAGGTCAGTGAAGAAGAAGGGGGAGGAGTAATGCAGCTCCTGGCAGAGATTCCCCTGCAGCCTGTGGTGATGACCATGGTGAAGCAGGTTGTCCCGCTGCAGCCCATGGAGGTCCACGGAGGAGCAGAGTTCCACCTGCAGCCCGTGGAGGACCCCACGCTGGGGCAGGCGGATGCCCAGTGAAGGCTGTGGCCTGTGGAGGGCCTACTGGGGCAGCTGTTCTGGAGGGACTGCACCCCGTGGAAGAGATGACCCACGCCAGAGCAGTTTCAGGAAGGACTGTGGTGTATGGGTGGGACCCCATGGTGGAGCAGGGGAGTAATGTGAGATAACTTTAAGGATTTTCTCCCTGTTTTTATCTCAAACCTTGAGCCATTTTTCTTAGGTTATCTCTCCCTCTTCTCTAAGAGGGTGGGGGGAGTGAGAGAGAGACTGCGTAGTCTGGTCCTGTTTGGGGCTGAACTACAACAATATTAAAACAATTTAATTTATTCAACAAAATGTTACATTTTTTAAAACACAAACTTTTGAGCTGACCCCTAGTAAAAGCAAGTAAGTATCTTACTTCTTAGAATGTACGGTTATAGTGCAGAATTTTACAGTACAGCAGCCTATATAGCCTGCTTGAATTCAGCCTTCAAAAATTTTCCCTATTGTGGACGACAGAAATTCTAGCAATACAAAATCCATTAAGAAAGAAATTAAAAATTAATTTTGTCTGAGAAAAAGGTGAAGAATTAAGAATATTCATAGTGAGACTTCCTTATGACTTTTAATTTTGTGATTGACAAAAGTTTATAATCAAGAAATATTGCTATGAAAGTGATTGCAGCTGAACATTTATATGACACAAAATGATTAACCAAAACAGAGTTTCATGATAAATTTATCTGCTGCTGGAGTACTGTAAAGACATCGCCTAAGGAAATAGCTTCTTAGCTGGAGAGACACAGAAAACCACCTGTGAATAGTTGATTAAATGTGTGCCTTACTGATAAATGCTATGTATCTCAGAATTTGAAGACATATATGTCTCTTGTATGTATCTTCATATATGTATCTTCTACAGTATTGTTTTCTTCCACCCTAGCTTGGCCCTGTGAAGCAAGAACATGAAAGCGTCCCTGAGCGGACAGGATAGAGTTCTGCCCTCAGGTGTGGGCCAACTTTCTTCTGTATATTCTTCTGGCTCCTCTGCATCGGGGCTAGCAGGAACTGCCTGGAGGCATAGTTTGGCAGCTCCAGACAGAGTCATTTGTCTGTAGTTCACACCCAAGTTCAGTACACACTGCAAGACTTCATTTTGCTACAAATCACTCATTTTTTCAGCCTGTTCTATCAAGGACTGATGGTACATTTGATGCAAGTCAAAATAACCTAGCTTTTCTGCATTAGAACTTCTCCGTGAATCAAGACAAGTCTTTGTAAATAAGGCAAATGGGGAAGCCACTTTGAATCGGCTCCAAAACAAAACATAGATGTGGATATATAATGAGAAAATGTTTGGGGTGTTTTTTTTTTTTTTTTTTCTGAAGCTGGAGTATTTATCTTCAGTTGTAAAAAATGTATAAAATAATAAGTGGTTGTGTAAAGTTCTGTTAAACAGTTCTGGTAAATTGAGGCTGAGATGTGTTAGAATGCTACATATCATTTTAAAATGTAGGAAAATACCAGAAAAAAAAAAAAGCTGGAGCTTTTAAAAATTGCACTGTGAAGTACTTACATTCAAAATCATCAAGTGGAAATAATAAGTAAGCATGTTCTGTCTTCATTTTCTTCTTTCCTTTTTCTGTACTCCTTATTACTTCTGGTTTATGCATTAATTTCAGCAGTGTCTGCTAACTTACATCTCTCTATGCATGTTTGAGTTTCAAGTTTAATGAATATTTCTGTGCTGTCCTGATAATTTTGTGGTCTAGATAACTTTGCAGTGATGCCTGTAAAATAGTTTAGGATTTGTCTTCACTTCAGTTGCATGAACATATTGATTAAAATATTTTAACTAAAATGAATTGCAAGATTGCAAAAAAAAATATCACCAAACATACAAATAATTGACTTTTTATTTTATTAGTGTAGTTCCAAGAAAATATCATCCTAAATAAGTACCCTTCTTTATGATTCAGAGCAAAAATTTATTTCCTTCCAGAGACTGCATATTATGCACGTTGATTGCATACAATGAGAAGCAGCTGTATGGGACAATACAGAAAAATAAAGAGACAATACTGGTAAATGTGAATAGCATTATCAATGAAGAAATTGGGTAAATGTTCTTTGTTTCTCTAAATATTGTTGCAAGGAAAAATTTTAAAAAGGGATTTGTAAGAGGATATTGAAGGACTTTTTTGAGTGTCTTTTCCTGAAATTCCACACAACTGTGAGATTCAACATGAGTCAAAGAAACACAGTGTTTGAAATTAAGAAAGTGATCAGTTAAACTAGATCTCGGGTTCAACAGAAATAATATGTAATAATATATTATGAGTACCAAATTATGTGAACATAAACCTTAAAAGAGATCTAGAAATCATAGAATCATAGCATGTGAGTTGACATAGGCAGGATGCAGGAACAACCACAAAACTGCAGATGAAATGCAAAGATTAAATTTTATTTTCATTACCTCTCAAACTGGAGGATCTCTGAAGCAACACCCAGACAGAGGCAGGCAAGCAGGGAAGCAGCAACCATGGAGCCTGGTCTTTGCTAGACAGTTAGAGAGTGAGAGAGCGAGAGAGATATCTGACCTGCTGCTTTCCGCCTGTATATCAGGGATTCCTGCAGGCATAGTTGTCTGCTGTGATTTGATCTTTCTCACGGCAGGGCGGGAATCTCAAGCATGTTCAATAGGGTGCCTCTGACTTCATCACAGGCCTGTGTTCTAAGCACAGAAGTTCTACTTGTCAAACACACAAGACTAAATAATGATAATATATGTATTTTCTGCACATCAGCTGCCAGTCAGTTGAGCATATTTACAACATCCTTGCCAATCTTCTGTTATTTTCCCACAAATAGAATGTTTCAAGTTGGAAGACATCCATAAGGATCATCGAGTCCAACCCCTTTCTTCTTGCAGGACTACCTAAAACTAAACTGTATGACTAAGAGTTGTCCAGACAACTGCTTGAACTCTGACAGGCTTGATGCTGCGATCACTTCCCTGGGGAGCCTGTTCCAGTGACCAACCACCCTCTCAGTGAAGAATCTTTTCCTAAAAGCCTGTTTGAACTTCCCCTGACACAGCTTCATTCCTTTTCCTCACTTTCGTTACTGGTTACCAGAGAGAGGAGATCAGCACCTCTCCCTCTGCTGCCTCCCTTGAAGAAGTTGTAGACTGAGATGAGGTCACCTCTCAGCCTTCTCTTCTCCAAGCTGAACAAACCAAATTACTTCAGTTGTTCTTCACAGTTCTTGCCCTCAAGGCCTTTCACCATCTTGGTTGCCCTCCTCTGGACACACTCAAATAATTTTATGTCCTTCTTATATTGAAGGACAAGTACTGCACGCAGTACTTGAGGTGGGGCCACACCAGTGCAGTGTAGAGTGAGACAATCATCTCCCTTGGCCAGCTAGCTGTGCTATGCTTGATATACCCAGGACATGGCTTAGGACTGTGTCTAAGGCCTTGAAAAAATTGAGGATTGAGGCATTCGCTGCCCTCCCTCTGACCACACAGACAGTCAGTTCATCATAGAAAACAGTCTGGTCAGTCAGATAAAATTTGCTTTGGTTGCCCCATGCTGGCTGCTCTCATTCCAGTTTAGACAATTCACGTCTTCTGTGAATACCATCATTTAGGTTTTAGTGTGAACTCCTTCCTAGATCTGCATTATTCTCTAGTTTATCAATTATAAATGTCTCATTCCCCTTTTGTAAGTGCAAATGTATTTTCTATACCTTATTCTAAATCCCTGCTGAAGGGCACTGGGCAAGTGATTGAATTTAAATACAGAAGAATTGTTTCAGCAGTCTAGAATATCACAATCCAGATACAGGTATAAGGAAAACAGAGTTTCAAAACAAAACATAAGGAGACACAGTGAAAAACAAGTTGGCTTAGAGATTATCAAAATCATATACAAAGAAATACAACACATTAAAAAGAGCTTTATACTGCTATACCATTTACAGTATTAATGGAGACAGCATAACCCCAAATAAGTTTAGTAGTGTGCTCATGTTAAGCTATGACAATTGGACATTTCCGTTTTAATTTCTGTCACTGAACTGAAGCATCCCAAAATTTCCTCTATAGTTAAAAAAAAAAAAACCACCAAAAAACCTTCCAGAGGCTGTCTCAAATCTAAAGTGGATTAATTATATTAAAAGTATTGATGAAATTATGTGGCATAATTTCATTTAAACAGTCTATGAGACTACATAGATTACTTAGGATGCAGGCTTTGTAAGGATCTGGAAGTTCATGAAAATACTTCCGTGAACAGATTTCAACTATAAAGCAGTCCTTTATCTGAAGACATGCTATTTTTTCTCATATCTCCTTATGCAATCTAAATTGGCTACCTTCCAGTTCAGCAACAATTTAACTTCTATATTAATATATATTTAAAAAGAAGAGGAAAAGGGAGAAAGTTATGTATAGGAACAAGAACTGCAACTGTGAGTGTGCTTATAAAACATAAAAACGATTTTACCCTGGCACTTTTTTTTTCCTATATATTCATAGCTGTGTTCTGTATAGGAGCACAACATCTGCTCTAATCTATCTTTAAAGATACTGTAATAATAACTGAAATTGGACACCTTTCCTGTTTGTCTCTATGTGATCTATCCATAGTTACTGTATTAACATTTTCTGAGGCAGGCCTCTGTTAAAAAAAAAAAAAAGACAGTTATAAAACTGCTTCCTATTTGCAGCTTCCCAAATAAGCTATAAGAGAAATTCACAATGACTTCATTCATGAAGCTGTGGCTGAAATATACGGAAAGCAAAGAAAAAAAACCCAGCTTTTAAAATTATTTTATTTTAAGTCTTGTTTCTTAAATAATATTTTTTTTATCTTTACTTCATCATGAAATTGAATTATTAATAAATGTGCCAAATTAACTGATCAGAAGTTTTCACTTTTGATAAGTTCAGTAAAAAAAAAAGTCAGTCTCTTGTAGAGAGCTAGTGCTGCATGTATGTCTTAAGCATCACAATAAACTGTTATAATTAAAATTCAAATCCATACTGAAATAATAAAATCAACAAAATATTTTTTGATTTCTTTTACAATATGTTGTAGACATTATATTTCACTTTTCCTGAACTGTTTTAAAATAAATAACACACCAAAATATTCTCACAGCTATGACTATAGACTACAGAACTCCTGGATACTCTTGGAGTGAGTGTCAAATTATACATCTAATCATTTTCTACTGTTTTTGTCCTTAAAATCTGTCATGTATGACTTACCAGGAGCAAAAAGAGAATGTGTGTGTTTTCTTTGAGAGAAAACAATGAAGAAATGTGGGCTTAGCAGTTATTTTAACTAGCACAAATGGATTATTCCTACCACTATCCCTGCAAAATATTTAGAAATCTCTCCCTTGGTAGTATATGAAGTAATGAATGATGTTATGTGTATGCACATGTTATGTGATTGCAACATAGGTGAATATAGCTGTCGCTCTGTGGCTTGCATGTGTTTTTAAGGTAGCTAAAAATTATTCCTGTATTAAAAAATGTTTATATATATTTCTTGGTTTTGATACATATGCGTATTTTTCAAAACAAAACCAGGAGTGAAAAATCTATACAACACACAAAATTAAGAGGAAGATGTCTTTACTAGCTATTGGGAGTTAAATAAATTAGGACTGAAAATTTGATAAGGAGCTAGAGATAAGAATTGAGGATAAATAGAAACCCCAAACCAGAATTTTTTCAACCAATTAGAAATATAGCTAAGACAAACAAGTGGCTGCAGTATGCAGTACAATAACACAGAGAAGTAGAGATCATCAGAAACTTGGTTTTGTCTTATGCTAGACAGGATATCAAATGATTCATCACCACACTGCAGCCAAGTCCTCAGGAAAGACATGGGACTGTTGACTGATGTATTCTGCTTCCAGGAGCTCCTTGGAGGACTCTGGTATCAATATTGTTCAAACCACCTTGTGTAGCTCATGGTTCTCCCTGGTAAAACTTGACAGATATCAACTGAAACAAATTCTATTCCATCTGCTGTATTGTCAACATTTTTATGACATTGCATAAGTAATATATAAAGACACCTAAGTTTGTGACCCTCTTCTAAAAATATATTTTGGTTTTATCTCTTTTTTTTTTTTTTTTGGTGATTGGGTTAGTGACTGCTAGCAGGAGGTCTGATGTATGAATTACGAGAAAATAAGAGCTTTTGAACAAGATGAGAGCTCACTGCTTTACATTTTACCAACTTGCAACATATTCAGGAACTTTTCATCAGAATTCAGTAAGCATTTTTTGAATCATTGCGTTTTTTAAATTTGATAAAGCCTCTGAAAAGCTCCCCCTTCCCCTCCAAAAAAAAAAAAAAAAAAAAAAAAAGAAAGAAAGGAAATGTCTTTTGACAAATAGATATTTATTTCAGCTCATGCTATATGTACCATATATAGGGGCTTATTATTTTTCTTCCTTGGCAAAGTTGCCAATTTAATGATATCATTGTTTATTTTGCTTTGAGAATTATTTCCTCCCTAGAATAAATATTGAGGTGTAACACGCTGGTGTCACTATAAAGCATGAAAGAGATACAGCAGATCTGGGAAAAAATCCAAAGTGCTTCAGACTGACTTTTCTGCCAAGCTCAGGCTTTTTTACCCAAAGCTTTCAGTCCTCAAAAACACAGAGTCATCTTCAAACATAATACAGGTGTAGTCTGAAAATACTAGACTTGTGCAATTGGAATGCAAGATGTCAGCTCCTTTCATCACAACAGAAAAAAAAAACCTTTCCAAAGTTCACTGCTTAATAATTATGTAGCCATTTATGATCTAGAGATATAATTTTGAAGTGGTTTCATTTTTTTTTCCCCAGCAATACTAGATATTTATAAGTGTTTCCCAGCACCATGCACATTTCAGTGAAGGGAGTGAATCACTTTCAGTGAAGTATGGGGAGGGAGCAGGGACACATCTTAACAATTACTTTCTCTTTAGGAAACAGTATCAAAGTGTAATCAGCAAAATTACATTAAGAAAGCAGTCAGACATTTAAATTCTACCATTAGCAATAAAAGAGATATCTAATAGGTGTCTTCTGAGAGAAAGGATGGTCTACTGGATTTCAGTTCTTTCACTGTAAGTCATGCAGCCAGAGAAGACTTCAGATTTTAAGCTAACCTGTAGAAAACTGACACAGAAATTGAGAAAAAGATTGAACTGATTCTGAAGCAAGGACTTATTTTTCTAGCTTTATCAAACAAATGAAGAGAAAAAAAAAAAGTCCCTACTTAACTGTGAAATCAGGAAACTGCACAAATGGAAAAAAAAAACCTTCAAGTGTCATAGGGGAAAATGGAAAAAAAAAAATTGAGACAAATATGTTTCTGTGGAGTACAGTTACAAACAGTGGATTTCTAGCGTGTTTGGAGGTATTTGTAGCTGTCACTACCTTTCTTCTAGTGTCTTCTACTCAGAGATGTCTAACACCCAATCAGGAGCTCATGGGAAGCACTGCTGAAACCTGACCCATGTTGGCCTTAGTAGTCATTCCTTGAAGTCGTAGCCTTTATTTTGTGCGCAGCCAAAAGCCTTTCAGAAGATGTTTGTTGCTTCTGAAGAGGAACATGCATTTGTAGTCAGAAAGGATTTCCTTCTTCATCCAGTAACAGATTGAGTCAGGACATTTATTTAATGCAAAATACACAGTATTTTGTAGAGATGGGAGAGGGAGGAAATCAAGCCTGTAGCAGTGCCACCATCACTCTAGCTTTTGTGTTCAGAGGGATTTCATCAACATTTGGGAGGCACCTCCCGCCAAAGCAAGGCTCCACGTTCTGAAATCCCAGGTGTGTTCCTCATATTTTGTGATCAATGACTTAAGTGGCTGGAAGCGTAGGCTCCCAAGACAGTTCTCAGAGAGAGTTCTGTGTCTTGCTTACGTATGAATTGATCTATTAAGGCCCCTGTATAAGCTCAGTATACAAAAAATACTAAACAAATGTGAGAACCTCGGACAGGCTTGGGCCAGGTACTTATTTTCTGGCATTGCAAAACCTGGGATACTTAATTCATCTGGCCTCTGACCCCTTCAGCAATAAAATCTTGGGGTGTTTTCATGTTCCTTGCTTCAGTTAAATAGTTTACTGGCAGAAAAAGCTAGTGATGGGTACATTTTAAAAGGTTCAGAGGTCTGGTTTAGTTCCACAAAACTATCAAAAGTGTGCAACTTTCATTGCACAGTGAACCTGTGCACGATGAATAAATATTTGGGAATGTGATATCTGAAGGGTTATATTTGTTCCTTTTTTTTTTATTCTTTATGATGAATAACAGAAAAATACAGGATTTTTCTTACCTTCTATTCGACTTTTAAATTAGAAAATCATGTCTGTAATAGTTAGGCAACTAGCCAAACAGTGAGGTAACAATATCAAAACAGCAAGAGAGTAAAATTTGAATTGCAAAGTGAAAAATCTCCAGTCACGAAGTTAAAATGAAGATTTGCTTGTTTGTTTGTTTTCATCTGCCCTTAAGTGAATTTTGGAGATAAAAAACTTCAGGAAAAGATTTAATACTCCAACTATTAATTTAAGCAGGTAAAACTTTAAATTTACTGTTTTTAAGCTCCTAAGAAATTCTAAGAAGAGAAGGGAATAGCAGAGCTAATTGACACTTCTGATATATTTTAAGGATTAAAAGCTGGAAAAAAAATCTTATTTAAAAAAATCAAGTTTTCCAAATGTGATATAAAGAATTTTTAAATGAAAAGGATCTATTTATATCTATAAACTTTTGTAAGCCAATTTACTTATTCCTGAAAATGAGACTGGAAAATTTCCTTCGATAGATTGTAATAGGACAGACTGCAGTGATCAGACTGTCAGACAAGTATATTAACCAGTAGCCTAGTAATATCTGGTCCTTTTTATCCCTACCTCTCCTCACTCTTTTCCCCATGCTTTTATTTATATGAAGCTCAGTCCTAGAAGCCAAATATCAACTCATTTCAAACCACACTGTTCAGCTGTATATATAGAGGCTTTTTTTTTTTCATGTGCCCCTCTCTAACCTCTATCTCTCGAGTTCAGTTTTCTCATCATCCACTTTTTCAAATCTTGAAGTACAAGAACTCTCCGGCCAAAACCTCCTTTCCTCAAGTGGGCCCACAGACTACCTTTGAAATATGTCATAGTTTAGCCCCACTTGGGACCAAGATACACAGTTGCTCACTCACTCTCCCTGCCCTCCAAGGGAACGGGGGAGAGATAATACAACAAAAGGCTTAAGGTTCCAGATAAAGACAGGGAGAGATCATTCCTGTTACCATTATGGGCAAAACAGACATGACTTGTGGAAAATAGATTCAATTTATTCAATTTATTCCAACCAAAGCAGGATAATGAGAGAAAAAAACTCCTCCAACTCTCCCCTCTTCCCTGGCTTAACTTCATTCCAGAGTATCTCCACCTCCTTCCCCCTCTGAGGGCCACAGGGGAGGAACAGAGAACAGGGGTTATGGTCAGTTCATCACATGTTTTCTGCTGCTCCTTCCTCCTTGAAGGTAGAACTCCTCACATTCCTCCCCTGCTCCAGTGTGGGGTCCCTCCCACGGGTTACAGTCCTTCACGAACTGCTCATGCATGGGGTCGTTTTTCCACAGGGTGCAGTCCCTCTGGAACTGGCTGCCCCAGTGCAGGCTCTCCATGGGCCACAGCCTTCACTGGGAATCCACCTGCACCAGCATGGGGTGGTCCACGGGCTGCAGGTGGATCTCGGCTCCTCCATAGGCCTTCATGGGCTGCAGGGGGACAGCCTGCCTCACCATGGTCGGCACCACAACCTGTAGGGGAATCTCTGCCAGGAGCAGCATTACTCCTCCCCATCTTTCTTCACTGACCTTGGCATCTGCAGCCGTTCCTCTCACAAGAAATTCTTCACAATCAGACTTAGAAGGACACCTTGCGGCCCAGAAGGCCAACCACATCCTGGGCTGCATCAAGAGAAGTGTGGCCAGCAGGTCCAGGGAGATAATTCTGGCCCTCTACTCTGCTCTGGTGAGACCCCACCTGGAGTACTGTGTCCAGTTCTGGAGACCCCAACATAAGAAGGACATTGACCAGTCGAAGAAACTCCAGAGGAGGGCCACAAAGATGATAAAAGGGCTGGAGCACCTCTCTTATGAGGACAGGCTGAGAGAGTTGGGGCTGTTCAGCCTGGAGAAGAGGAGGATCCGGGGAGACCTGATAGCGATCTTCCAGTACCTCAAGGGGGCCTACAAGAAAGATGGGGAGAGACTGTTCAGTAGGGCCTGTTGCGATAGGACAAGCAGTAATGGTTTTAAAATAGAGGAAGGTAGATTTACATTGGATATTAGGAAAAAAAAATTATGCTGAGGGTTGTAGCACACTGGAACAGGTTGCCCAGAGCGGTGGTGGAAGCCCCATCCCTGGAAACATTCAAGGACAGGTTGGATGAGGCTCTGAGCCACCTGATCTAGCCGGGGATGTCCCTGCTTCTTGCAGCAGAGTTGGACTAGATGACCTTTGAAGGTCCCTTCCAACACAACCCATTCTATGATTCTGTGATTTCCTCACATATCCTCTCTTTTCTTCTTTTGGCTGGGCTGGGCTGAGTAGGGCTTACTCAGGCCCAGATGGCTGCCCAGCAGGAGGCCAGAGGGTGAGGCCACAGGGCTCGCACCTTCCCCTCTCTGTCTCCACTTTTGTTTTATTTTCCCATTCTTAAATGGATTATTATAGAGGTGTTATCACTGAACATTCCGTCACAAATTGGCTTGACCATAGCCAGCAGTGGGTCTGCCCTAGAGCCGGACAGGTCCATTGGACAAAGGGGAACCTTCTAGCAGCTTCTTGCAGAAGCTACCCCTGTAGCCTCCCTGTTACACAAACTCAGCACAGAGTAGTAACTTCAGTGTTCCTGGTTATGTACCCAGGTACTGAGTACATCTGGTAATTAACAGCCTATATCTATGTTAGTGAAATGTTTCAGCCTCCAGAAAAGCATGGCTGCATTCTAAATGCATTAGAAATATTCTATATTCTAGCTCTCAAACTATGTCTAGGAACCCTTTTGGCATTTTAGTCTGCACAGACTGAAGACATCAGACCTCCTTAGCAGTTGAGCAGCAGAGATGATTGAGTTTCAGCACCCAGGAGTATTTCAGGCAGTGTTTAATCTACAAGTAGAACCACACCCGTACAGTCTCCACCAAGAAGTAGTGCCTTATCATTCAGTCTTGTTAAACTTACGCATAAATATGCTTAAGCTGACCAGGAAAACTTGGAGCTTGCTACCCTCATGTTTCAGAGCAGTCATCACCTGTACATTACTAGATAGACCTAAAAAGGCAATATAAATGTATCACAGGAAGAATATAAATAGGAAGGGGGAATTTTTTCTACATATGACATTTATGGCATGGAATACTCTCTCTGGCCTCTTCGGATCAACTGTTCTGGCTATACCCCTCCAAGCTTCTTGTACCTGCACATTAGCAAAACCTGGGAAGCTGGAAAGTGTCCCTGGTCTCTTTAGCCACAACTAATAATATCAGTGTATTATCAACATTCTTCACATAACAAATCCCATACTGAATTGAAAAACACAACAGCAACTGAAAAGAAAATTAGCTCCATCCCAGCTGAAACCAGAATAGTATCAGATTCTTAAGTAAAAAAAAAAAAAAGAAACAAATGCAAGATGGCAAGATGTGTATCTTTAAAAGTTCAATTAACATGCTAACAATTTAAAAAGCAAATATTTAGGATTTTTTTTTTCATGAGACTGAGTATTTAATGAAACTCATTTTCACCATCCCTTTACAAAATACTGGCTACATCATTTTGAAGTGCTGTATGAATCACAAAAGCAATATTCCTTTTTATTTTCTTTGTAGATAGTGAATACTTTTTTTTTCTGAAATAGTGAAATACAATTTTATTTAAGACTGTATGACTGAGGTGAGTTTGGGTTTATTTTTAACCATTTTATGGATTTGTACACATTATTCATATTACATAAAATTACCATATGTAGTAATAACATTAGTCACTGGGAAAGTCTCTAACCCTACAGGAGAAAATATATTTTCTGATGTTGAGCAACATAAGGTGACTACTTATAGAAAATCCTGTATTTAGTTTTCAGTGGTGTTGCAAATCCAACTAAATATAAGCAAGCAAACTTCCAAGTATCTTGAACTTTTAATAGTAGTGATATTATAGTGTTCTTTTGTGTTTGTTAGTTATTTTTCGCGTGTAAAATCAAGCCTCTCAAGGATCAGTTCTTCTAACACATCTGTAATTTGAATGGGATAGGCAAACCCTAAAAATAATGTATTGGCCTTTCTTGTTCCCATCCAACATAGCTGATTTGTTCTCATAGTTCACTAGAAGCAGGGAGGAAGCAGGGAGGAAGCAGGTTGTCATTATCAGCATTTTAAGTAACCTTGGAGAAGCAGTCTTTACATTTTCCTAAATGTAGGGACTTCAAATGTGCTTCAGCCTATGGACGAAGAACATGGAGAATTGAACTTTTCCTCTCCTATACCCTGTCATGCCATACATGACATTTTACCTTAACCCTTTTTTTTTCTACTAATCTACCTTGCAATTGACCAATACTTTTTGTGATACTCTTTTCAGAGAGAAAAAGTTCATTGGTTTTTAGACTTTTGATACTTACATGATTATTACTTATTTTTAAGTAACATGATGCACCCATCTAGACGTTTTAGGTAACTTCTGAAGAAAATTCAGGAATACAGTTTATTTAGATGTATTTCGTAAGCTTTAAGTTTATGTCACTGATTCATAAGCTTGGTCTTGATACAACAGAAATGCATCAGACAGAATATCTAGACCAAAAGGCACTATAGAATCTGCTGCCTGTTTCAAGTGAGAAATTCCAAAGGTGGATCATGACGTAGCATTTCAAATATGAATGTGGAGTGAAGCTATATTTGTATAGACTTCAGTTTATATTCTATATTTACATCAGAGTATGTGAGAAATGAAATTGGCTCTGTTTGTGCCTTTGAATAGATGAGTATAGATGAATTCTTGTGACAAGTGAAAGGAAAGCCTTTCAAATACATGTTGACATTAGTCAGATTGCAAAAGAAGAGATATGCTGAAGTGTAGAGGCAAATACTCTTGATTCAAAATTCATCTTAATATTCAAAGCCTATCAGATCTTAATTATTAATCAGAAATTATGCCACACATTCTCAATAATTTATTGTAGTACAGACAGCTGATACGTGGGAACACTCGTCACATAGATATTCTCTTGTAAAGGCTATGTGGGTGTCTCAGTGCAGCCTATTACAAAAACTGTTCCACTGCATGTCTACCTTTCCCTACAGCTCTACACCCTGAAAACAGCGTAAAGGAGTTCTCATTGTCTTCTGTTTCTCTGTCTCATTGAAACTAATTTTCTTTTGGAAGGAGTCTTTTTTTTGTGTGTGTTAAACAATATATCTTTTGACAGATTCTTCTACATCTTCTACATCGTGTTTTCAGTTTCTTTTGGAAGATTTTACTACACAATGGAAAGTATTAAATAGCTTTTTAACTCTTCCTCATTCTCATACCATATCTAATATTCCTGGCACTTTGAAATAGATGCATGGTTTTCGTTTACAATGACTTTTTTCTTCTTGGCAAATATTTTAATTGTAAGATTGTTGAACA
This sequence comes from Chlamydotis macqueenii, assembly GCF_036417535.1. Classification (NCBI taxonomy): domain Eukaryota; kingdom Metazoa; phylum Chordata; class Aves; order Otidiformes; family Otididae; genus Chlamydotis; species Chlamydotis macqueenii. Next base: position 30,725,080 of record NC_141558.1, read on the forward strand.
GTGCATTTGATTGTTTCATAGTCTTTAAAATATTTATATAGGTATATAATATATAAATTTAAGAAACTAAAAAGTGCAGAAAAATAGCCATAGATGGTAAGTATGAGAGAGTAGGTTCATAATTTTAAATGCATTTTAATAACTGAATTTATGACAGTTAGTCATTTAAGCCTCTGACAGACATCACTGGATTGGAAGGCAGCACTTGAACTGTCTTCATAACTGTGTATAAGTGATAGAATCCTGTATACTGCACCTCAAGAGAGATGGCAGAGAGTACACATAGCAGTCATACCTACAACAGCACAACATCTGGGATAAATATGTTGTTACTAGTGAAATGATATAGTTAGCAATGTGAAGAGGCAGCTTCCTCTATCTCCTTGTGCATGGGTAGTCCTCAAAGGAAAATCTGCAAGTTGAATCTCTGGGCATTTTCCTAATTCTCTCACCAATGTTTTGCAACACTGGGGAATAAAATATGCCCAGTAGCTTGGCGTTATCCATCATCCAGATGGTGTATAGCTGGGGATGACATGAATTTGGTGCCCAAAACCACTGTCTGACTAGAATAGAACCTGGTTTCCATTCATCAAATTCTTAAAGCGTTCTCTCCCACTTACTGAGCAGGTGTGTGAGGTACAGAAAACGCATGGCATTATTTCTGTGGTAGCTGTATTTTTTTGTTGTTGTTGTATGATAAATCCATATAAATCACTCTCATTTTTCAGAGTGGCAGGAACAGGTGATGGTGAGATAAATTGTCAGCACAGCTATTTGCACTTAAAATTCAGCTTTACCACCATTCAATAGGTACTATAGGAGTACAGTTTGAAACAAACAAACACAAAAAAGTGAGAGAACAGGTATAAGAAACTGCAAATCCTTGTGAACAATTTTCTTCAAAATAGCAGAAAATTATTAGCACACTTTGTGGATAAGGAAAATATATAAACCAGTAATTTACCAACAACATTCAATCTCTTCTTGGTCTGGAATATCCAAGATGGAGGTTATATTACTCTGAAATATATTATTTGTTTGCAGAAACATGTATTGTCATACCTGTAGGAGATTTCATTTATTTATTTATTTATTTATTTAGTGTATGAATGCTCTTCTGCTCTGATTGCTTGTTTGTAACCTGTAGGACTAACTTCCAGAGGCCAAGTGGTTTTAGAAACACTACAGCCACTGTTACCTGTCCATAGGATAGCAGAATCACAGACTGGTTGAGGTCAGAAGCAGGCTCTGGAGATTATCCAGTCCAACTTCCCTGTGCTCAAGCAGGGCCAGCTACAGCATGTTGCTCAGGATGACGTCCAGTTCAGTATTGAATACCTCCAAGAATGCAGACACCATAACCTCTGGACAATCTATACAGTATTTGACCATCTTCACTAGAATTTTTTTTCTTCTAATGTTTAAGTGGCATTTCCTGTATTTCATTTGTGCCTACTATTTCTTGTCCTTTCACCAGAAATCAATGAGAATACTCTGGCTCTATCTCCTGTACTCCCACCATCAGGTATTTATATACATTGATAAGATCCTCCATGAGCCTTCTCTGCTTCAGGTAAACAGTCCCAGCTCTCTCAGTCTTTCCTCATATGAGAGGTGCTCTAATCCCTTTATCATCTTTGCTGGACTTGCTCCAGTACATCCACATCCCTCCTGTACTTTGGAGTCCAGACTCAGACCTGGCACTCCAGACATGTCTCATCAGGGCTGACCAGAGGGGAAGGATCACCTGTCTTGAAGTGCTGCCAATTGTGCGACTACTTTTAAAAAAATCTGACAGACAACAACAATGGAAACTGCCATGTTCTCCTGTGTTCACCATTAAACATCAAGCTGTGAGATATTCTACCATGGATGTCTCTGTCTCTTCTAGTCCAGCAGGAATATTTGCATCAGCTATAAGCTGTCCCATTCTGAATGAATTCACTCCAGTGTCTATACATATTCACAGTGCTCTTACTATGTGCTTGTTCTAGCTATATATGACTGTATAAAATCTGTATCCAAGAATGTTAAAAATATAAAAATGGCACAGAAGGTGAGCATTTTTTCTTCTCTTACTTTTGTACTAAATAGAAGGTTAGAAAAATAAAAGCCCCATAATTTACATTTCATATTATGTTTGAGTAGAAGTCACTTATTTACAAAGGAATACCTCCAGGCCTATGGCACAAGTTCTTGTACAAGTCATGCAAGGGAATTTTGCTGTGCTCTGTCTCTCATCCATTACTTATTTCTGTATTGCTTTCTTCGTGGTTATTCTGTGCTATACTTTATGGAGGGAATCTTGCTTTCCATCACTTCCCAGTATAGAGAAGATGCAACTGCAGGGATTTCAGTAGAGGTACTTCTGATCTATCCTACCGCCTATTGTTGTTAAGCTCTGAATTTCCCTTACAAGTAAACAATTGTCATGAGTTTTTTATCTTCTAAATCAGGAAGCAAATTGCAGTAGATAAAAAGTGTGGACAGGATTCTTAAAAGATTTTTGAATTTTTTGTCTTTTTTTTCTTTTCAGAAATGGCATGGGTTAGAATAGTTATTACTTTAGTAGGGAAATAGCAAGTATGAGAAAAAAATGTAAACACAATTTCCAACATAAAAATACTGTTTTTTTTTCTCAGTAAGCAATTATAATGTAATATTTTTTTTTCATTTTTTATCCCCTAAGTATGTAAACATCAGTTTATAACTTCACCAAATATTTTACAGTTCTGTGCCTTAGTCATGACTTGCTATTTCTATTTAAAAATGTAGAATACCATTTATATATCTAGCAATACCACTGCTAGCATTGAATACTGTTGGGGAAGTTGGCATATAGAGATTCAACTGATGTTGCTGGTAATTTCATGATAATTTAGCAGAGCTTGATCCACAACAGCTTTTAACAGCAGTCTAACTTTGAGTAATTTGATAAATCATATGCTTAATGTTAAGCACATGTATGAGAGTTTTTCTGGAGGTGGATGTTACAATACTTCAGTTCTCATACCCTGCAAGTTATTAGAATTTTATTTTTCCTGTTTTTTTTTTTCTGTCTAGAAACAAAAACTGCCTCCTTTAAATCCTTTTAAATGTTTTCTTTTAAATAATTTTTGTAAACTCTAGCTTCTAATAAACATAGGGCAAGATTCTTCCTTTCTGTAGCAGAAGTGTTTACAACTGGATATTTTTTTTCTGGTGAAAACTAAAGGATTCCATGAAATATCAAGTAAACAGATGACACTTGTGCATATTTAATACACTGGATCTAAATATAAAAAAAAAAAAATATATATATATATTTAGAAAAATTTGCAACAGGTATACTGACTAAGGAATTTGGAAGCCATTACTAGAAATTGCATATGTTAGAAATAAATATTGGAAAGTTAGTTTCTGGTGTCCTTCTGATTTTTTTTTTTCCAGCTTTCTTGTGTATTTTAAAGAGTCAATCAATGTAAGCTGAATGTAAGAAATCATAAAAGTATTTCTCTCAAATTTTACTGACAATTGTAATGTTTTACAACTTAGTTTTTGCCCTGAGATATGTCCTCGACATAAAAAGGGTGAACTGACAAAGTGAAATGTAGGAAATCACACCACCGTTCCCATTACCAGTAATGGCAGTTGCAGATTTGATTCCTAAGTCACCACACTGAAAATTTCCCCCTCAAGAGTAATGAAAGCCAGGAAACTTAGCATGGGAATGAAACTCTTGTAATGGACTACTTAACTAGATTTTGATACCTGGAGAGAAAAGAGAATGAAATTTCAGGAGCTGTATTTAACTGATAACATACTACATTCCAAAGAAGGCTATACAAGGACAAGCGGTAATGTTAGAAAAATGGTGCTATAAGCCGTGGTTGTACAGAAAGATAAAATATAAAGGATAAAAGAAGCAGGCTGTTACCCTTGGGACTGGAAGGGAACATTAAACTGCTGAGGGCTAAACATAAGAGCAGTTATTCTTGGATCCCTATTCATGACAGGAGGGTCTCCTAAAGGAGCTTACTTATAAAAAAGACAAGGAAAAGATGGAAAGCTAGGGAAGGAGGTACAGCAGCGTGTAATGATGATCTACAAAGAGGAGGAAGATAAAATGATTCTGCCAATCTGCTATAGGTATATGTAGGAAGGATAAGGGTAAGTGGCAGTGAAGGACATACCTACAAGTAAATGTGTTAGGATGGGTAATGGGAACCTGCAGTGATGTCTCCAGCTTTTCATAAAATCACAGAATCATAGAATACTTAGGGTTGGGTTGGAAGGCACCCCTAAAGGTCATATAGTCCAGCTGCCCTGCAAGGAGCAGGGACATCTTCAACTAGACCAGATTGCTCAGAGCCCCGACCAACCTGGTCCTTAATGCTGACAGGAATGGGGCGTCTACCACCTCTCTGAACAAACTGTTCCAGTTGTAAAAAAAAAATTGTAAAAACATTTTTTTTTATGTATCAAGTCTGAGTCTACCTCCTTCTATTTTGAAACCACTACCCCTTGTCCTTTCACAATAGGCCCTACTAAAGAGTTTCTCCCCATCTTTCTTGTAGGCCCCCTTGAGGTACTGGAAGACCGCTATCAGGTCTCCCCAGAGCCTCCTCTTCTCCAGGCTGAACAGCCCCAACTCTCTCAGCCTGTCCTCATAGGAGAGGTGCTCCAGCCCTCTGATCATCTTTGTGGCCCTCCTCTGGAGTCTCTTCAGCTGGTCAATGTCCTTCTTATGTTGGGGTCTCCAGAACTGGACACAATGCTCCAGGTGGGGTCTTCCCAGAGCAGAGTAGAAGGGGAGAATCACCTCCTGCAGGCCACGCTTCTTTTGGTGAAGCCCAGGATGCGGTCGGCCTTCTGGGCCGCAAGCATGCATTGCTTGGTTCATGTTGAGCTTCTCGTCCACCAGCACTCCCAAGTCCTTCTCCTCAGGGCTGCTCTCTATCCATTCCCCGCCCAGCCTGTATTTGTCCCTGGGATTGCCCTGACCCACGTGCAGGACCTTGCACTTGGCCTGGTTGAACTTCACGAGTTTCTCACGGGCCCACCTCTCCAGCCTGTCACGGTCCCTCTGGATGGCATCCCTCCCCTCCGGCATGTTGACCGCACTATGCAACTCGGTGACATTGGCAAACTTGCTGAGGGTGCACTCTATCCCACTGTCCATGTCGCCAACAAAGATGTTGAAGAGGGTCAGGCTCAACATGGACCCCTGAGGAATGCCACTCATGACCGGTCTCCACTTTGACATTGAGCCATTGACCACCACTCCCTGAGTACGGCCATCCAGCCAACTCCTTATCCACTGAGTGGTCCATCCGTCAAACCCATGCCTCTCCAGGTTAGAGAGAAGAATGTCGTGTGGGGCATTTTCCATGTACCTTAGCATCGTTTCCAGGAGAATCTGCTCCATGACCTTGCCAGGCACAGAGGTGGGACTGACCACCATGTAGTTCCCCGAGTCTTCCTTTTTCCCCTTTTTGAAAATGGGGGTTATGTTACCTCTTTTCCAGTCAGCAGGAAACTTACTAGACTGACACAACTTCTCAAATATGATGGGCAGTGCCTTGGCATCTTCATCCACCAGTTCCCTCAGGACCTGTGGATGCATCTCATCAGGTCCCATTGTACTTGTGCACCTTCAGGTTCCTTAGATGGTCCCCAGATGCTTTTCTGCTACAGTGGGCAGTTCTTCATTCTTCCAGTCCCTGCTCTTGCCTTCCTTGACTTGGGCAGTGTGGCTAGAGCCGTTTTACAGAGTTTAAGTGAAATTCTAGTCCTGTGAAAGTGAAAAGACACTTTTGTAGGCAGGATTTAATCTCATAATTTCTTCTAAATCTTTCTTTTGTCTACATGCTTACTGTATATTCACCATGTACATTTTCATCTATACCAGCACAAGAACCTCTCCTTTGCAGTCACATTCTTACATATCCCTTCTACTTTATCTCAATATTTTACTGAGTTTTACTCATTAAAAAAGGCAGTGGAAATATTTTTCTGCAGTCTTTTATTGTCTCTTCCATTTTTTTCATATTATTTTACATTTACTGTTGATACTTATTCTATTAAAGTTTTTATATACAGTGATCTGAAAGTTAATACAAAAACAAGTAGATGTTTTCATGTATACATAGACATAGTTTATTAAAACATAAAAGTAAATTTAGGGTTCAAGACCCATATTTAACCCACCACAGTATGTTCTTACTTTAAATCTTGAAGATCCTTGGAGTTAATTGTAAGTTTTAATAAGGGTCTTAATGGCCAGATTAAAGGTCATTTAAGATAAAAACAGTGCCCAATGTTGAAAATGTGTATTCCACTAAAAAAAAAAAAAAGAGAAGTGTCAAGTCTGAGTGTAGAAATTTCTGATTAGCTCCTGGCTTATTTTGATGATAGCAAACGGTGATAAGTACCATACTGTTTTTATTTTGAAGTTTCATCTAAGGTAGCATTTTAAGTTTCCAGAGTGCTGTGAGTATCTAGTCTACAATCCCAATCAATAAAACATACAGATGGATACCTGCCTGTTGACTCTCAGCAAGGTAACTACATCATATAATTTAAAGCATCTAGTTTAGTTGCTTGGAGTCACCTACTGACTCTATAAGAAACAAGGACTTCTTATTTTAGGTATTATGCATCACACCAGAATGAAACACCTGAAGTGGCTGATAAGAATAACCTCACTCATTGACTTGATTAATCCAGTTTTAAAAAGTCAGTGACGTACCATCAAAAGCATTCAATAAGATAACTAGCTTGCTTCAGTCACACTTGTCCATTTCTGTAATAAAGCTTACTTTTTTATTTACCCTGATTTTGAAAATATATAAAAGTATCTGGAGTCATTTTGTGTTGTGTGGTTTAGGTTTTTTCTTTTTCTTTTTGGGAGCTTTTTTTGAGTTTTTAAAGGGTAAAATCCAGTAAAACAGTATTATATATATGTAAGCAACTCTTATTCGACACTTGTTTAACAGCAAGAAAATTATTTTTTCCCTAAGAGTGCACAGCCCTTCTAAGTTTCGCTAGAGACAGATGTCTGACCTGCAGACAGGATGGACTGGTTTATTTCTGGTTTTAGATTATAAGTTCCACGGGGTTTTTTTTCTGATTAAAATTCTGATTCTATTGAATTCTCATTATTTTGGTCATTGATTTCACCTTCTGTTTTTAAAACATGTGTTGAGCTTTGCTATCTGTTTAGTAGTAAATATTTCCAATTCATTCCTGTAGGATCAAGATGGAGCTCTATATCTAACTTTCCCTGGTATTAAAATGTATTCCTCAAACAATGGTATTTTCATCAGCAAACCATAAAGAATTCAGCTGAGACAGACGGGGGAAAAAATGGGGTTTTTTAAAATTATTTTTTCATATACTATACAATCAATTCCACTATTTTTTTTTTGTCACAGATACAGGAATGAATCCCTGTAAGGATACAAAATAAATTATCTCTATTATGTAATCAAGATCAGGAGCTGATGCTGTTGCTTGTTGTAATCAATCCATGAAATGAAAGCGATCATAAACCACACTAGCACACTGTATCCACATAAGCCTCTTGTAATTGGGATGATCATTTAATTGGCGCATTCTGCTTCCACTGGGATGTGCCATTTAAGAGGGATCTAGTTTACTCTGCAGTTACAAAGCTTGTTATGTGATGTCCTCAGCTAATATTACCTGTATTGTAAAGAAATGGAAAAGATGCACAGAGTTTTCATCTTTATTTTGTCAGCCGCACCAACTACAGGAGCTTTGGTTCTCACACTGAACTGAGAGAAAAAAAAAAAAAAAAAGACAATTATGCTGTTAGAGAAGAATGTACATTTTCCACTGTGTTAAAATGATCAAAGGAAAAGTCTTCAGTAGCTGCACTCTTGTGCAGTACAATCAACATAGCTCTATGGCAGAGAGATGAACAGGGAGAAACACGAAGAAAGGGTAATATAAGAGGGAAAATGACAGCAAAATAAGTAATTTAAAGTAAGTACTGCTTCTTGCTCATAGGTTTGAATGTATTAATTTATTTGTTTATTAAGAATATAAATTTAAATTTATGGAACTATCAGAATCTATTTTGAGTACATTTCCATAATTATGTCAAAGGCATAGTAATAGATTACTTGTTCTTGTTCTCCTAGCAAGGTGGGTAAGGAGGTATTAGCATAAACAAACTTATCTCACTCATCAGCTTTCAAACTCCAGTGAAGGGATAGGGACTTTTATAACTAATGTAATTTCAGATATTCAAATTATCTTCCAGGAAGCTTCCACTTGAGAAAATAAAGGACTGGCACACATAAATTTTCTGTTCTCTAGTTCACTGATTATTTGCAAAATTTCTTAAAAACTAAAACAAAAACACCCCCTTCTTCAAGTAGTTTTCTTTCAAGGAACATCTTTCATTATATTCCCAAAGGTATACCATTCTACAAAACTAGGAGAACTTACCATTCTATTTGTGACGGAAATAAATTACAGCTAATAAGGGCTGGAATTTGACTTATACAGAACATAATCTCAAATAAGGGAAATAATCACGCAGATGTCTACATCCCCTTTATAGATATCTCTCATATTCCCTCAACTGTTTTATTTTTAATTAGTGCTTCCTACACTTTTGTTTTGACTACTTAAAATATACCTTTTTCTAGAGCTCCATTATGAAGTGGAAGAATTCTACAACAGCTTATTTTCTGTGCAATCTGGATAAACTGTTTTCAGGAGTACTAATGGGAAATAGCTTAGATGGATTTTCAGTAGGTCAAAATTTTAAAAATCATAGAATCATAGAATCATAGAATGGTTAGGGTTGGAAGGGACCTTCAAAGATCATCTAGTCTAACCCCCAAAATATGCATATTTGACTGAGTAAAAAAGTAAAAATGCAAATTTCAGCTCAAATAAAAGTTCAAATCAACTCTGGAAGAAACGGAAGCTTTATAGAATTAATATGGTATTGCCAAACAGACTGTGAATTCCAGTTTGTGAAAGGATAAATGTATCTTATAAATACACATTTGGTATATGCATTTTAAATTTACTTGCTAATGTTTTCCAATGTATTTCAGTCCCTAATTATCTCTGAGGCCTATTACCAGGCTCTCACCAGAGCAACGTCATGTCATTTGTGGCCTTCCCATATGGGGAGCTTCAGTGGCTCCCAATAAGCCGACTGCTTGTCTCTTCCACTCTGAGGATATGCTGGTAAATAATCTGATTTCCCACACCTCCAGTAGCATCCTCAGTGCTGCCTACATTTTTAAGCCAAGAGGAAAATCCTTCTACTTCACTTTGAGAAGTGTTGGCTTCTACCTGCATACCAGTCACCCAGAGGACTTCCACATTCCTTCTCTAATAGATGTAAAACACATTACATGGATTTTTTATTGTAGCAGCCTAGGGCTTTAGATGTCATGTTTATGTGGAGGTAGGTGATATTTTATCAACATATACTTAGTGAATGTTATTCACATGATTTTCACCTTCTTTGTCTAATTCATACTTAACTGCAGAGTACACCACAAATCTCTTCTTTGTTACCTTGATTCTCACTCTCACATTCCTTCATTTCAGCTTCCCACTGTCATTTCCTACTTGGATACACTGCCTCTTGTTTTTTGATTTATTTTTCTTTCATTTACCTTGCTTCACTACACAGATACTTTCCCAACTGCAAGTCATTTTGCAGGCTCCTGACATTCGTTAGTAAAGAAAACACACCTATGAAAGCTAGACTTTCACAATCTATGCAATCTAAAATTGTCATTGCTTTAATAAGAATATAATTTCAGAAATGTTGAATAGCAATACTGAATCCAATAGCCTCTATGCCTACTCAGTTGCTAAAAATCAAGCACTGGAAGCAGATTTATGCGAATAATACTGTGTATATGGCCATGTGAAAAAGAAACAAACAAGAAGACCAGAAAAATGTAAGGTGAAAGCACAGAAAAAAATTATTATTGTGGCAGTCATCATTTATGTCTCGAAGTTATGCTAAATATTTGTTTTCTAAATGTTTTCTTTATGACTGTCTTTAATTTCAATGTTTATTTTTTCCAGGAGAATGATGACATCAGTTGTCGTTTGGAGAAATGTAGTTTGCTTCTAGATTAGTAGCAATGTCAATATTGTTAAAAAAAAAAAAGAAAAAGTAAAGTTGGATTGGTCACATGATATGTTGGACATCTTAGAGACAATGAATACAAAATATTTTCTCAGTTCATTAACATAAAAGACCTGATCAGGTTGTGATAGAGCTATTGATTCAGTAATGATCATTCTGATACTAGAAGGAACAATATAATTTTCTTTGTGTTTTTGCACCTCTTCCAAGTTAAGGTCTCTGCTACCATATTTTGCATTTTACATGTGGATACATATGATATTTACCATTTATTGATGAGTTAAACAGAGATAAGTACACCTAAGTCTCTACAATAATTTTTAATACCTAGATTTTCATTTTCATCTATACTTAATTATATTACATATCTGTACAAAGTCATATTAACTTTGACTGAACCTAGTATTTTCCCAGGAGAAGTCGTCTATTGTGTTTATTCACTCAAATTCACTTGTCAATTATTCATGTAATTCAGGGGGGAATCTTTTCAATGGATAGAAAAATCTGAAGGGAGGATGCAAAGGAAACAGAGCTGGGCTGTTCTTAGTGGCACAGTGACAGAGGCGATGGGCATGAACTGAAACACAGAAGGTCCTATCTGAACATCAGGGAACTTTTTTTACTGTGAAGGTGACCAAGCACTGGAACAAGTTGCCCAGGGAGGCTGTGGAATGTCCATCCTTGGAGATATTTAAAAGTCATCTGCACATGGTCCTGGGCAGCCAGCTTTAAATGATCCTGTTTGAGCAGGAGGGTTGGACCAGATGACTTCCAGAGGTCCCTTCCAGCATCAAGCATTCTGTGGTTCTCTGATCCTACAACTACAAGGCTCCCTGATTAATTTACTGGATTTGTTATTGCTATAGTAGGGACTCAACTCTTTCCCTGTATTGTATATGAAATTTCAAATGTATATTTAGCACGGCAGAGAGTAGGTAAGGAAGATCTGGTTTTCTATAATTTACCATGTTCTACTTGCTTACTCTAGTTCTAGAAACTCATGCTTTTCCACCAGATCAGTGTGATTTCTTCTGACTGACTATCCTGCTTCTCAGATACAGCGGACTGGTTACATTCTAACAAAAGGTGTATTCAATGCTAAATCCAAACCAGTCCACTGAGGAAAATCAAATGAGAACCATATGAAAGACTGTCTTGGAAAGCAGCGAGTAAGAAGTCTAACAATAGCAGAAGCATAAGTTTCTAGTTTAATGTTATGAGGATTCATGAGATTCCTGGGTATGAAAAGTAGGAATAAAATCTATACACAGGCAAATGTTCCTACTTTGGCCATTTTGTAGTAAAGCTACTCACTGGAAGTACTGGAAGTACTTACTGGAATACCGTGCTATACCTAATCTTTATGCTTGTTCTTCAAGGGAAATATGGAATATCGGAATGATTTATAAATACTGTGAAAGAAAAGGTCCTCAAACTGGAAAATAAATCTTGTTATATATGTCCTAAAAAGTTTGAGTTTACCAAAGAGAATTCCAAGAGATGACTCAATCACTAAACAAAAGAACACATCACAAAAAATATTAGTGAACAGAGGTTATCCACAGCTGATGACAAACATGTAACAAGATCCAGGGATTGAAAACTTGAATTAGACAAACTCAAGCTTGAAATAAGATGTAATTTCCTAGCTGTGAGGTAATTAGATATTAAATAGAGTGCTGGGGAGCTGGTATTACTTTCAGTTGAAATCTTCCAAGGAGAGATTAAATTTCTTCACCAAAGAATAAGTTCTACTCCAGTTTGGGAAATAACATGTTTAAAGGTGCAAAGGATTTGTTTCCTTGGTTTTGAAAATCCCATGGTCTTGAGCTGTATATGTCTGTACCCATGAATCAGATATTCACTGATTTGCATAAACACAATTACTATAAATGAATTTCCTTTTTAAAGACTTCTTCTAGTTGTGTGCAAATTTGAAAAATCTTTTTTTCTCTTGATGCAAAACTGGTCAAATAGACATTACTTCACGTTATTTTCTCCATCCTCCTTCATAACAGAGACTAGTCACTATCAGGAAGAAAACATTTGCCAGAGGTGGCTAATATATGAGATTAAGTAGACAATCCTGTTTCTCAGAAACTTAATTTTACTTAAATACTAAGTCTCATATTAATCCATTAGTTTATGGCTATGAAGGGATCTTTTAGTTGTGTTTCAGATGTCTGCCACAGAGAATTTGTATTACAGGTACGTATCATTTTGGCATACTTCATGTAAAAGAAATCCTACCGTAGAAGGATTCTGGGGGGATTGATGGCACCTTAATCTTTCGTTTGGTTGATCTACCACCAACAGCTGCTATTTTTTTTCTGAAAAGAATATAAAGTAAAGTGGTTAGTCAAATGTGAGCACATTAGGGACCTTGGTATATAGGATGTCAACAGGACTTTGATATATAGAACTTCAGCTTAGCTGATCTAAAAATGTGTTGTAATGAAGTTTTATGAACTATGAATACATAGTTTAATGTTTAGACTCAGTTGGATGTACAAATTATATTGTATTAGTGGATTAAAAGTTCAAAATGTAAGTACACTGGAGATCCAACACTAGTGCAATGATACTATGTATTGAAAGAAGAAAAAAGCTTGGATAGTTTGACAGAAAAACTATGCAGAAGCTATCAAAACAATAAAGAAAATTTTCTGATTCTATTAATTAAAATCTTATCTTTTATTTAATTTTCTTTTATTTTGGATAAGAGTAAAGGACAGAAACAATAATTGGAAAAAACAGAGTGAATCATTGCTCTAGATTTAAGTGAGAATTTTTTGAGTCTACTAAGAATTTCTTTTTAAGTTAAGTCTTGACTCTTTAAAAAACTGCAAAATTATGCCAGAAATATTTTACTGGGTTTGATCCAAAATATAGTGAAGCCTTTACAAATGCCTTATGTATTGACATTGACTTTTAATAGGTAGCTGTAGGTTCACCATAGTTCTAAATGAGGGCAAGCATGTACTTCACAGTGTGCTAATTTTAGTTCACAAGCTTGCTGCCACTAGGCCCTCAGGCTTACTCCTCATCTGGAATTTGAAATGTTCTGTTAGCACTGTTACAAACAAACTGAAAAATGTAAAAAACATCAAAACACTCAAGTGGTTGAAAATATAACTGTATAAAAGAGCTGCTAATATATATTATCAAAGAACGTTCTTTTTAAATTAGTATTTTTTTTCTTTACGTTATTGATTTAGAGCTCTTGAGGCAACCTTGCATATTATCACATAGGAAACAATGCAAGAGTAGAGGAAACAGCATACATGAATTGGTACAGAGTTGCATCCCTTCACCTCACAGAGCTGTGAGGTAGAAAATCTTGAATTATTACAGAAAACGCAAGGATTACTTCGGACACAGGATTTAAACACAGTTATCTAAACTATAGATTACATACCACTTTTGGTTTGCAAAAATGAAAAGAATAGCAAATTGTTTTATCAGGAGCTGTAAGCTCCTTCTGTTCAGTGCCTCTAGAGTGAGAGCAAAAGGAAATAAAATATATTAACTTAGTCCCTCTGATGTTTACAATAGTTGTGGTAATTCTAACTACCTTTAATTTGTGTCAGAAGCTCTTTTTTTTTTTTTTTTTTTGTAGTGAACACTTCAAACCTGTAAAGTAGATTGCCTTTCTTCCATCACTGAAGAACTGATCTACAGTCTTATCCAGGGAGTCTCACGTCAAGAAAGAAAGGATGGCAAGGCATAATGGAAAGGAAGTTATGTGCCCTGAAAAAGATTGAGAACTATCCAATAGAAACAGAAAAAGAAAACAAACCTTGAATTTAAAAGCATGGAAAAATAGGAGAAACATTAATTTTAACCTGAAAGCATTTGGCAATATTACAATATCTTAAAGTTATGAAGATAGTGTATCTTAATTTAGATCTTTTCATTTTGAGAAAGAAAGAGGGAAGGAAAATGAATATCAATTTGTTGAAATTCTAGATTTTCACTGTCAGGTAAGTATGCTGAAGCAGGCAGAAGGAGGACTGGGCTTGTTTCTAATTCCTCAAAAGGAACTAGGAGACCAGAAATACTATGAATCTTAAACACAAATTTTATGGTAGATCTCCCAGAATTTAAAAATTTAGGAATTCCCTCTCTTTCCTTCTCTATCCCCTATCAGAATGACAAATTCAGTGTAGTGTGTTGACAGTAACAGCTACAGAACAGTAAAAGTTACCTCATCAAAAGCAACAAGGGAGAAATGTACCTGACCAAAAAGTGATAGTCAAGACACTGCATAAATTCTAGATCTAAAAAAGGACAGCAACAATCTATGAGCACAGATGATAAAACCTAACATCACCATGTAACCTCATCTACAGCAAGGAAAGATGAAAGGAGTACAAAGTGGCCAATATATCCCGCTTCTGATGGCAGCTGTGCAGGCTGACAGCCAGAAAGAAGGAATACAAAGGGTGTCATGTAGAGATACTCACCCTGACAGATACCTAACTCTTCCTTTACCTTTGAAAATCCCTGGTCACGTCCTACTGAAACAAATTATCATATAGGTATTCTTGCCCCTTATTTGCAGGTGTTGTGGTTTAGCTCTAGTCACCACACAGTTTCTCGTTCACCCTCTGCCTCCCCAGCAGGATGAGGGAGAGAACTGGGAACAAAGGAAAACTCATGGATTGAGATGAAGACAGTTTACTAGAATAGCAAAGGAAAATTACAATAATAACAAAAATACAAGGATACTAAAATATACAAAATTAACAATGCACAATTTCTCACCACTCGATGTGTCAATGACCAATATAGCCTCTCCCCAGCAGCAATCATGGAAATGAAACTGAGCAGCAAGCAAAGAAGCATGAGGCGGGGAGAGAGAGAGAGATGCCCCTCCACCCTGGGCAACCCCTGCTTACACACTGGACATGATGTCTATGGCATGGAATACTCTCTTTGACCAGTTTGGGTCAATTATTCTGGCTGTATCCCCCCCAGCTTCTTGCACCTGCACATTAGCAAGACCTGGAATGCTGGGCAGTGTCCTTGCTCTCATTAGCAAGACCTGATAACATCAGTGTGTTTATCAACATTCTTCACACACAAAATCCAAACCACACCAGCTACTGAGAGGAAAATTAACTCCATCCCTGCTGAAACCAGGACAATATATAAGCTTCCCTACATTTATGGGATGTACCCAGAACTAACTGGAAAGGGAAGCCCTTTCGAATCAGTCAGTCCCTAGGCATAAGGTTATTTCACAGTCAAGGTACAGACTCAGCTCAAAGAGGCATCACCTAACAGCTAAGCATTCAACTAAGCTGTGTGACCTTAGGATTACAAGGAAAGGTTGTGTTTTCTCCAAAGAGAAATGGTAATAGAGTTGCTCTCAGGAGGAAGCTGATAAAAGTGTGCTAGAGAACTAATAAAGCAGTGCTGTGCAGAGACTTTCTGTTGTAGAAATCATCCTTTAAAAAATCTTCTTTTTTGAAAGTCTGAAGAGAATATAGCTGGGTATTCTCATTGCAATAATTTAATGAAAGAAAAATGTAGGGTGAGTCTCAAGGGTTACTCAATCCTGACTTTTTTTTTTTTTATGTGCACTGAAATTGTCAGACTTGGTGTAAGCTCATAAAATAATGTATACATTAGGGAATGCTGGTGCATTGTACTTGGGATGTAAGTTATTTCCCTGTATCTCATAGGGATCAGATGACAATTAAAGATTCCCTTGAGCATCTAGGCACCTCAGACAGCTTGGAGCTTTCTCTTCAATTTTCTTTATACACAATGAGCAGTTTGAGCCTGAATTATTTACACTGGATAGGGAAACAACAGGAAGGATATACAAGAAAGAAGTCTTTGCATACACATGGATTCGTGAACTGCACAGGAGGACCTTACGGAGAAGACTATATTCGCTCAGAGAGAATTCATTATAATGAAGATGATAGAAAATGGATCAAATTGGTGTGCATCCTCTTACAAAGACAAGTTGTTGTAACTGAGGTTGAATAGCTGCTAATCTCAAGCTCCCTAAAAAGCTCTGAGAAAATAAAATGGGCAGTAAGTATACATTGCTGCAATGAGGCCTCATTTTAACTGATTGTTTGAATGCTGTCTTCAAAAATGAGTCTTCCCAACACAAACACCCATTCACCCTAAGGAGTCTTAGTCTGATCAATGATAAGATATATATACTCTGTCTTTCCCAATAACTGATGTCTACATTGTCCCCTCTAAGGAAAGCTTAATTGATAAATACCTTTATGGACTAGGCCCCTGGAGACTTAGCATCTTACTTTAAACCTAAAACCCCTTTTCCTGTTTCTATGTGCACTTCAGCCAGCTATAAATTGCCTCAAGGTCTCTGAAGTCATTATTTACAAAAGAGATTTTCTGGTTAAGCAAAGATTTCTCAGCATTCACATAAAACCTACTTACAATAAATTCTTCTGTTTTTTTCTTGGAAGAAAGGTAATAACATTTAAATTGTACATTTAACCTGTGGGTTCTAAATGTTAGAAGTTACTGAATCTGGTACTCCAACAGAGGCAAGGCTGACACAGCTCCATGTCCTCACGTCCAGCTTGGAGTGAAGCTGAGTGTGTGTTCCCAACAGGCACACATACACAGAGTATGTGTATACATTGTTGACTGCACAGGTCAACAAAGACAGAAAATATAGCACTTGCTCAAATGCAGTATTGTGGTTCAGCCCCATGCGGCAGCTAAATCACCGCACAGTCACTTGCTCACCCTCCCCACTCTCCAAGGGAATTGCGGAGAGAAAATATAACAAAAGGCTCAAGGGTCAAGGTAAGGACAGGGAGAGATCATTCAGCAGTTACCATTATGGGCAGAACAGACTCGACTGAAGGAAAATTAACTTAATTTATTAACAATCAAACCAACACAGGATAACAAGAGAAAAAAAGCAGATCTTAACAACATTTTCCCCTCACCAGAGTAGAATACTGAAAGATAAAACAAGATCTTAAGAACACCTTCCCCGGCTCCTCCCTTCTTCTCAGACTTTATTTTACTCCTGAACTCTCTACCTCCTCCCTCCAGCAGCACAGGGGGACAGGGAATGAGGGTTGCGGTCGGTTCCTCACATTCTTCCCCTGCTCCAGTGTGGGGTCCCTCCCACAGGAGACAGTCCTTCATGAACAAGGTGGATCTTTGCTCCTCCATGGGCCTCCATGGGCTGCAGGAGGACATCCTGCTTCACCATGGGCTGCACCACGGGCTGCAGGGAAATCTTGCCTGAAGCACCTCCTCCACTTCCTTCTTCACAGACCTTGGTGTCTGCATAGGTGTTCCTCTCACATGTCCTCTATCCACTCCACTCTACTTTGCCAGACCAGGCCGGGCCAGGTCGGATCAAGTCTAATTCAGACAGCTGCCTGGTGGGAAGCCAGGGAGTGAGGCCCACACCTCCCCCTTCTTCTCTCCCCATCTGTGTGAGGGATTTCAGTGATGGTCCATGTAGGGCCACTGTGGGGAATTACAAGCTGCACACAGCTGTGAGAATGTGACCTTGGAGAGGGGAGCTAGGAGGGTTGTTATCTCAGAGGGGGGAGCTAGGAGGGTTGTTATTGAGCAGTATGTTGCTGCTACCTGGGAACTGCTGTTAGCCAGCAGGGCACGTACTTGGCAGGCCTTGCTGCATGCGCTGGCCATGTGTGCATCAACACCTGGTCAGTACTCTTCCATTGAATCTGCTGAGGGTATAAACAGAGGCGGCTCAGAGCAGAAGGGAGAGAAAGGACCCAGAGCACACTCTACGAACAACAGGGGACGCCCTGAGGGTGCTGCAGCTGCCTCCCTCCTCTGCTCTGACCCCGCTGACCATCATCCTCCTGCTCGGCGGTGTCCCCGGCTTAGTTGGGTTGGTAAGACTCTCATAAAGGGAAAACAATACGCTGGTAACGGTTTATGCTAGGGACTGTAACTGCTTATGCTAGTAACTGCTTATGCAAGGCTATAATAGAGCAATAAATACTGTTGTGCTTTTAAATGTCATATGTTGGGTGATCTTTGTGAGTAGGAATCCTGCAAACTGGTTACACCATCCTGCTGCTTTGTTTTCACCTTCTTAAATACTTTATCACAGAGTAGGGATTGGCTTGGCCTCAGCCAGCACCAGGTCTGCCCTGGAGCTGGCCAGGTCCACCAGACAAAGGGGAAACTTCTAGCAGCTTCTTGCAGATGCCATCCCTGTAGTGCCCCCTCCCACACCACCAAAACCCAACACATGCAGACAGCACTAACAGCTGCTAACTACTCTCAGGATAAAAGCACATTAGCAGAATACATATACATATATATAGATATATACAATGTAGATGTCTTCAGTAACTGACCTTAGAGACCCAGCAGCTGGCCCCAGAATAACGTGGTCTCCCAATTGCACAGACACATGTAAACAGGTCTCTTCAGTAGCTGGCCCAGACCTATGGCCACACCAGTAGCTGAACCTCAGAGTCTATGGACTTCTCAGTCACTTATTTGGACCTCCTGGTCCCTCCAGCAGCTAACTTGCAGACCTTCTGGTCCCTCCAGTATCCAGCCCAGATACTGGTCTCTCCAGTATCCAGCACCTCCAATAGCTGGCTCCCAAGTGTCTTATCCTGTTTGCTGGATACTCCAGTCTGATGTTTCCTATGCTTATACACTGGTACAAGCACTCACACCGCGCACAGGCACCCTGGTGTCTCTAGTTGCTGAGCTCAAGACACATGGTCACTCTGACCCACATTCCCATGCTGACCCTCAGACCCACCTACACACACACCAACATAGAATAGAGAGTCCCTCACCCATGAAATGACTTAAAAATGGAGTTTAGAAGAAGAGAGAAGAGACCATACTGATTGGGTTCAGGGCACAGCCAGATACACATCCGAACCAGCATCAGTTAATATGTGACCAGCCCCTTTTATCTCCTTATCTCTTTATTTTACTGTGCCTATTCCTTTCCAAATGACCTTGATCCTCTGCTTTCTCCACCTTCAGTTTCTCATTTAAACATCCCATGACCAGTCTTAGTCAGTCTCCGAATGCTGTTCACTAAGCAGTGACGCCCCAGAGGCTGTGAGATGTCTTTGAAACCTGTCCCTGTTTTCCACTATTGGAATCATGTTCTCCTTTGTCTGTGTGAAGACAAGCCTTTTATGACATCACTAATAGAATCGGTGACCCATTTATTAAGGTCCCTAAGTAACACAACTAAGGAAAAAAAAATGCTCTCTCATGGTATCTGACTTGCTCTGTTTGTTCGCCTATTATAGTCATCATTCCCTTGACTACTATATATTTTTTTTTCCTAATAAGTATAATAAGTTAATTGAACAAGCTAACTTTGAGTAGTTTTGGGGATTCCATTCAAGCTTTCACTGTTCTAGAATAAATATTTTTTTTTAACATCTAAATCCTTGAGAAAATTACTTCTGAAAATTTTCAGAACCAAATGTTCTTTTTTCCTTATACTGCAAAGCTAAAATAGTATTTCTAGTATGTGTTTTCATTATATTGTTTCTTACATTTGTTTTTCAGTAGTCTAGAGATTAAAGCACACACTAGAATTAAGATTTGATAAAAAAACTGAGACTACAAAAGAGTCTTCTAAAACTTTTTGGGAGGCGAAATAAAATCTGAATATTCTTATTAGCTGCAGAAAAATATTTTTTTTTTACAAGAAGGTATTTTTACACAAACTGTTGCTTCTCAATAAGGCTGATGATACACTCTGACACGTTTTGGCTTCAGAAATGCTTATAGATACGAAAGACTGGTAATGGCACCATCTCTGCTTCTGCAAGACCTATGATATTTCTAGAATAAAGCTTCACTTCTATCCCCAAAAAAATAAAGATTGATTCAGGATTTCTGAATATGGTACATACAGAGAACAAAGTTGTATATCTTTAATGGTATGCATTTCAGATTATTTAGCATTTCCATGGGGTGGTCTATAATTTGCCCATTGTTGGGAGACAACACTGCCATTAAATGTCTCAGGAGACTCCAACACACCAACAAGGACCACTTGACATCTTTGTGTCAGATACAGAAAGCTCTGTCCTCCCATAGGTAGTGTATGAAAAAAGTTGTGCAACATTCTCAGTACAATAAATCAATTAACATTAGTCTGAGAAATATGCAACTCTAGCAATACAAGAACTCAGAGAATAGATCAGGTCAAAGGTTAAGTGACAAACACTATTGAATCGTCACCAATACAAACTACTTCAAAGGAAGCTGCAAGAAACTAAAATTATTTGTTATGGAATAACATGTTCCCAGGAAAGTTTAATGTAATCTCCAAGGTTTACATAACTATGAAGTTGAGCTCTAAAATATAAGCAAAATATTCAACATAAAAAAAGAGGCTTTATAATTGCTCACTATTTTTTTTCATTTGTTTGAAAAATAAATCCAATATTCCAATTACAACCAGGTTTATTAATACATTTTATTGACAAGATTACTAAAAGGTACCTTTATTTTTCTATCATTCAGAGATGGCAGAGGGGAAGACAGAGTCCAGTTAATACAGACCTCTATTTCTGAAAGTCCAGCAAGTGCAAGTTGAACCTATCATCTATTAGGATCAACAAAATCTTTGCATGCATTTCACTGAAATGCATTTTTCAGATCTTAGCTGCATAAAATAATGATTCAAAGAGTTCTTATTAAAGATGCACATTTTCCACCAACTGAGAAGATTAAAAAGAGAGACTTGTACAAAAATAGTTCAGCATAAGACTTCACTCTTTTTGTAGGACCACGGAGAAGCTGAACAAAACTGTTACCCGTTAAACTTTCCCCTAAATCACTGCTGCCTTTTTCTCCAACATTAATAGCACAGTAACAGTGATCTGGTAAAGTCCCAGATGACTGGAAGAAAGGGAACATAACCCCAATTTTTAAAAAGGGGAACAAGGAGGACCCGGGCAACTATAGGCCGGTCAGCCTCACTTCTGTGCCTGGCAAGGTCATGGAGCAGATTCTCCTGGAAACCATGCTAAGGCACATGGGGAGTAAGGAGGTGATTGGTGGCAGCCAACATGGCTACACCAAGGGCAGATCATGCCTGACCAATTTAGTGGCCTTCTATGATGGGGTGACAGCATCGGTGGACAAGGGACTAGCAATGGATATCATCTACCTGGACTTGTGGAAAGTTTTTGACACTGTCCCGCACAACATCCTTCTCTGTAAACTAGAGAGACATGGGTTTGATGGACGGACCACTCGGTGGATAAGAAGTTGACTGCATGGCCGCACTCAGAGAGTGGTGGTCAACGGCTCGATGTCCAGGTGGAAACCGGTCACGAGTGGCATCCCTCGAGGGTCCATGTTGGGCCCGGCCCTGTTCAACATCCTTGTCAGCGACATGGACAGTGGGATAGAGTGCACCCTCAGCAAGTTTGCCGATGACACCAAGTTGTGTGGTGCCGTCGACACACTGGAAGGGAGGGATGCCATCCAGAGGGACCTTGACAGGCTGGAGATGTGGGCCCATGCCAACCTCATGAAGTTCAACCAGGCCAAGTGTAAGGTCCTGCACGTGGGTCATGGCAATCCCAGGCACAAATACAGGCTGGGCAGGGAATGGATTGAGAGCAGCCCTGAGGAGAAGAACTTGGGAGTGCTGGTGGACAAGAAGTTCAACGTGAGCTGGCAATGCGCCCTTGTGGCCCAGAAGGCCAACCGCATCCTGGGCTGCATCAAGAGACGTGTGGCCAGCAGGTCGAAGGAGGTGATTCTCCCCCTCTGCTCTGCCCTAGTGAGACCCCACCTGGAGTACTGTGTCCAGTTCTGGAGCCCCCAGCACAAGAAGGACATGGACCAGCTGGAGCAGGTCCAGAGGAGGGCCACAAAGATGATAAAAGGGCTGGAGCACTTCTCTTATGAGGACAGGCTGAGAGAGTTGGGGCTGTTCAGCCTGGAGAAGAGGACGTGCCAGGGAGACCTTATAGCAGTCTTCCAGCACCTCAAGAGGGCCTACAAGAAGGATGGGGAGAGGCTGTTCAGCAGAGTCTGTTGTGATAGGACGAAGGGTAATGGTTTTAAAATAGAGGGAGGTAGATTTTGATTGGATATTAGGAAAAAATTTTTTACAATGCGAGTTATAGAACACTGGAACAGGTTGCCCAGAGATGTGGTGGAAGCCCCATCCCTGCAAACATTCAAGGTCAGGTTGGATGAGGCTTTGAGCAACCTGATCTAGTCGGGGATGTCCCTACTACTTGCCAGGGGGTTTGGACTAGATGTCCTTTGAAGGACCCTTCCAACTCTAACCATTCTATGTTTCTATGATTCTGTGATCAAGTAACAATAGATTGAATTAGGAATTGTTCTTTGGCTTCATTATCAACTTGTTAATTCAGGTTCTGTTTCTCTTTTCATGGCAAATACTTTAAAAGACTCATAATAAACTCTTTAAAATAATGAACCTGAAGTACTGAAGCAGCTCTTGCCTGCAGTCATGTTCATGACACTTGGAGGCATAAATTTCTGAAAATTTCTTGGTCTTTTGTGTATTGATTCTCCCTCAGTATAACACATTCAGGATTCACCATTAAGAAGTTATTATTTACTGGTTGTTACAATGGAGTTACTATAGTTACTTATTGTTCACGAAGCGCTGCAGGAAAAATAAACAACCAAAACTCCCTCAAAAAAACTGCCCCAAAAAACCCAGCCACACAAACAACTTATATATTGCAGGAACTAATATGAGGAAATGTTGGCTTTTTAACAATGATGTTAAATGTTGTCTTTTTAAACAATATTTAGTAGCTATCATAAGTCTGTGTTGGATTGGATCCCGTGTGTGGTGCTATGCAGGGGCACTCTGAGGACTGCTCTTGTGTCACCTTCCTTCTGATACTTCCCAAAGCAGTAGTAAAAAAATTTAAAAAAAGACGGTGTTTTCTGTTCACGATCTCTTTCTAATATTCATCAAATAAGCACAGATAATTGATTTTTCTTTTTTCTTTTGGATGATACTCACTCTAGATCTCAAACAACCACAGCACAATGTCATCAATCATATCGATTTTCTTACTGTATTATTATTAGGTAATAATTACTACTTGTGTGGATTTAAAATATCTTTCTTTATCCATCACATCTTTTTATTTTGTTTCATTGTCAATTTGTTTTTGCTTTACAACGTCCACAAAAAAAAAAGGTCTTCTTCCAGGCCATCCTGTTTGTGGGCAACTCTAGCTATTCCTGGTGAGGATTTTGTAAGTCAGTGTGTTGGGCATGGGACACTCACTCTCAGCTAGAAGAGGAACTGGTGCCTTAGTTGTTGTCCTTATCACAATGCAGTCAGTGGATTGTGCCACTGAATTAATCAATACATATTTAATGCTGTGTACAGTCCACAGTGGGCTATCAGCAGTCTGAGCCTGAGGTGCAAGCCGATGACTTGGCAGATTTCCCCTTTGTTCCCATGTTAGTCTGTCAACCCTCTTATTCAAAAAGAGATACTAATAAATTATACTACTACTGACAACTGCTTCTGCCTACTGCTAGGCACGTCAGACTCTGTTATATCATTGACAGATAAAAGAATTCTACAGTTTTCCAAATAGAAACCAACCACCGCCACCCACTCATCCTTCCTGATTTCTCATCACCCTCCCCTTCACCACCTAGGCAAGTGGGCAGAAATGCAAGGCAGTGCAATGACAGCTATCTTGAAGCAGGGCCTTTTTGAGTCATTTAGTGCTGTGGGGGAAAAGAAAATGTATCATTCTTATAAAATGGTGGATTTTGGAATAAGACTGGCTGTTGTTTAAGCCTCTGGAATAACAGGCAGGAGGGAGCGTGTGCATGTATGTGCATGTGGCTTTGATTATGTATGTATGTGTGAGAGATAAAAAGAGGGCACTACACAAACATGAGGAGAAAAACGCTACATTTTACAAAATATCCTTCAGAAGGACTAATATATTTAATGAAAAAGTACTTCAGTGTTGACGCGGAAGTAACGGACACTGCTGACGACCAATATGATCAAGCAAATGCCAATTTATTGTTGATACATCCCGGTTAATATAGCCCTTCTAATTCCGTATCATGCGCAAGCTCTCTACTAATTGGTTTACTATATCATGCACACGCTCCTAGCTAAAATATGATTCGTTAAGTCTCTATGTTCACGCGCACGGCTCTCTCCACCTGCACCCTGCTTCACATTCCGCCCCCAGTCACGTATGCCAGCTGTTTTCCTTCTTCTCAAGGTTGCTTCGTTTACTTTCTCACAGGAAGCTTCATTACTTTCTCACAGGCGGCCTCATTATTTTCTCACAGGTGGCTTCAGTACTTTCTTACAGGCAGCTTCAGTACTTTCTCACAAGCGGCTTCAGTGATGTCCTTGAGGCCTGCTGCTCACAAACATAACAATTCCATTCGGTCTGGATTGTTCACTAAGTGCCCCTGGTACTCCAGGTATCCAACAAATCCCCCTTTTTGTTTTGAACAATCCAGACCCACTTTCATCATACGTTCCATAGCTTTCACAAAGCATTTTAAAACATACCCCAAAATCATCAGTGTCAACAACAAACCCGTCAGTAATACCAACCCATAAACTATCAAATCTTTTAGCCAGCCTGTGACCCCCAAGGATTTCAACCAGTCTGTTAACCTGCTTTCCACTTGTATTGCATGCATGTTGCATCATAACTCTGCCAACTGATAGCGTATCAACTTAGAGTGACCAGAAACATTCATGCAACACATACCTTCAAAATCTTCACATCCATGTCCACGCGCTAATAACAAAAAATCAATGGCTGCTAGATTCTGCAAAAATATCATGACGCATAGTATCCATGTCTTCTAATAATCCTGATAACATGCTAGAGGTTAAATTCATTTGCTTTTGTGCCCAACAAGCTAATTTATTTAAGTTAGCTAAAGTTTTTGCAGTTGCTGCCCAAGGAACAAATAAAGATAATGCTATCCGCTCAGCTGTACCCAACAGGGTTAAATTGCTGTCACAATGGGGAGTCAATACTTTTAGCGATCTTCTTGCTCGCGTATGATTCCATAATGTTCTCATAGATGGAGCAAACATTATCAATTTTCCAAAATAACATGGTCCTCCTGTAGCCCTTTTTGGTACTCCTGCCCTTATTTTACTACAATATCAACTAGGTTCATGGTTGTTTGGGGTTTTTTTTGGTTTTTTTTTTTTTTGAGCCAGATTGTCTGTATTGAGTTGTTAATAATTTTTTTGCAAGCATGGTATGTTAATGATTATGCCTAGTATGATGCCTAGTATCACAATTCCGATTTTAACCAAGGACAGCAACCACCCAGTTATGCCACACACAAGCTTAGTTAATAAAATTACCGATCACACGTTATACATATTCATGATTACGAAGCAAAGCTAAGTTTCACTACCTTCTAGTAATTTTCTACTATAACATTCTTCTACTATTATAGATATAACAACTCCAGTAACTTTCTTATCTATAAGAGGAATTACTAGTTTTCTGCAGGCCTCTGTTGAAACAAGCCATAAATTCTGCTAACAATGTTTTGGATCTTAAAGCTTCCCTTCTCATTCCATGGCTTTCTTCCTGAGAGCATGATTGCATTCCTCCCCCAAGGTCGGTGTGCTTTCACTGATACCATACTGGCTCAGCGAAATACCACATCTCCCCCTTCTTTGTTTATGAGAAGAGGCTTGTTTCAACGCTTTATCTATTAAAGGCTGCACACATTTTAACACACAGAATATAGATCAAAATACATATATAAAAGGAATGAATAAGCATCCTACAGCTATTAGTAACAAGCTTATATCAAGTCACCAAAAGATTTCTGAATATATCAAAACCATCACTTTGTTGCTGTTTTTGTACTCCTTTTTGCAAGTTTTGAATATTTTTGTGAATAGCTTCCGAATGATCAGACAGATTCATGCAGCAAAGCCCATCAAAATCCTGACAATCATGATTTTGTGCTAATAATAAAAAAAAATCTATTGCTGATCTATTCTGTCACTAACCCAACTATGCCAAAGACACCCCTGAGCAAGAGGATGATTATCAGCCGGGTCAGAGCAGAGAAGGGAGGCAGGCGCAGCACCTTCAGGGCATCTCCTGTTGTAAATAAAGTGTGCTGTGGGTCCGTCCTCTCCCCTCCGCTCCGAGCCACCTCTGTTTATACCCTCAGCAGATTCAGTGAAAGAGTCCTGACTAGGTGTTGCTGCATGCATGGCCAGCGCATACAACAAGGCCTGACTAGACGTTGCTGCATGTGTGGCCAGCACATGCAACAAGGCCTGTCAAAATATGTGTTCTGCAGGCTAACAGCGGTTATGTTTTGTAAAGTAGCATAGTATATAGAATCTACATCAGTTCACAGCGTTAATAGTGCCGATGCAGTTGTATTTATTTGCTTAGCAAGCCAACAGTCCAATTTATTTAGCTTAGTTAACACCTAGGCACTTGCCACACCAGGTGTAAAGACTGAAGCAGCAATAATTTTACTTAGTTTCCAAAACTCTGTATTATCTTGGCAATCAGATTCAATGCTATGTATGCTTCGTTTAGGTCTTTTATGCTGTCTGGATTTTGATATGTGCTCGCATGATTATGTCATGCTGTGTCGTTGCAATGTATAGATCTTAAAGCATTTACAATCATTACCCCTCTAGAAACATTAGCTCTTGAATAATTAAAAAAAAATAGACAGAAGCCCATCTTTACTGATCCAAAAAAGTTCCATCTTTTGTAGTTTTAGCACTGAGCACTGGTGGTTGCTGCTGTTTTACACAGAGTTGCCATCCTACCGGTATCTGGCAGGTCAACCAAACATGTTCTGAAATACCCGCAGATGATACAGACAAGGATCCACTTGTTTACTGCTCCTGTAAAGACATAAGCGTATCCCTTCCCCCATGTTATAAGAGGGAACAGTCCTTCCACTTATACAAAGCTTGACTCAGACAGGAGTATCTGTTAACCATGTCAGGGGCGGGGGGGTGGGAGAGTCTGGCGGCAGCCGTGGCCCCGGGCATATAGGAGGAAAGAAAACTAAAACCCGAGGTTTAAGACAAGAATAGGGAGAGATCCTTAAAGCCACCGCTACAAGCAAAACAGACCATCACTAAAACCAAAGTAGGATAAGGAAAAAGGGAACAAGACAACCTCCCC
Source organism: Chlamydotis macqueenii (assembly GCF_036417535.1). NCBI lineage: Eukaryota > Metazoa > Chordata > Aves > Otidiformes > Otididae > Chlamydotis > Chlamydotis macqueenii. The sequence goes on from NC_141558.1 coordinate 30,752,401, forward strand.
CCACCCCTCCCTCTTCCCAGGCTTAACACCATCTCCACCTCCCTCCCCTGCCCCCTGAGCGGGACAGGGATGGGGCGCGGAGGGGCGGGAAGAGGGAATGGGGGTTACAGACAGTTAATCACGCGCCGCTTTATTTATATCAATGGTTTAACTGCTGCACCTACAGCAGCAGCCATGACTGTAGCCTTTTCTTGTTCTAACATTCGCTCGGCAGCTTCCAGCAGTTGCCCTGTACTAGATCCTTTTGGCAGCACACTAAGGGCTCTCTTAGGTTTTTGTTTTGTTTTGTTTTTTTTTTTTCTCCTTTTTTTTTTTTTTTTTTAAGCATTATTAAAGGCAAGCATATCTAAGAACTTTGCTTTCATGTCATCATCCAGATCAGGGTGAGCCATAATTGCAGTGTGCAACCGATCAATAAATTTCCCATATGGTTCTGTGGGACCTTGCCTTACTGATGTAAAGGCAGGTCCGGACTTTTCATTGTACACCCTAGCAAGCGCTCTATAAGCCAAATCTTGGCCCAGTTGTAATACTTCAGTAGCAAATTGCGCTTGACAATCAGATCGTGTGTAGGGTCCCGCTCCCATCAGCATTTGAGTTTGCACCCCGAATAATGGATCACCCTGTTGTTGAGGCATTGCAGGTGCCCTATCACAAGCAGTCTGCCAGTACTGAAAGAACTGCAGCTGCTGTGACAGTAGCAAAAGCATCTGGACAATCATTCTAATATCATAAGGAGCTAACAACAGTGACAAAAAAAATATGCTGCAACACAGATTGAGTATATGATGATTTTAGCCCATACTAAGTAACTGCACTTTTAGCTTCCTTCAATATTTTCCAGTCTAATGTTTTCAACACACTTTTCCCAGTATTATCAGTCACAACTGGAAATGCCATGGGAAAAGGCTGTCCTTCTATCAAAGCATCTCGAATCACCTCTTTCCACTGCACTATCGGATTCAAATCCCCAGCCCCTCCCACCGGCGTCCCTTGCAAAGGTGCAAAAAGACTGATCTCACCCGATGCTCCATTCGGAACGAATAGGTTGGACGCTGGCAGGTCTCGATGTGGCACAGGCGAAGGAGTTGACAAGTTTCCCAGCGACGCTTCTAGGCGAACCTCTAGGGCTTCCAGCCTTTTTAGTGTCTCTTGCAGCTGTGCGTCCTTCAAGCCGGATGAATGTTCAACGCCCTCTTCCTCACGCCATGGTGGCAGGGAAGAAGGTGGTAACGGGGGATAAACCGGAGCTGTTGGTGCCGGCGAAAAGGCTTGTGACTCTGAGCCTGCACTGGCGCAGTGTGGCGGGGTGCCTGGCGGTGGTACATTTGATGGTGGTGAAAAGCCTTTGGCAGTTTTTCCCTCTGGTGCCCGCATATCTATAGTTATAGGGGCTGTGGCTGCATTTCCTGGAGTCCTTGCTGGGGCTCAAACCCCCCCACCCTCAGCACGAGCCAGGGCGGCGGCAGGGCTCGTTAAGCCCGAGAACAGCATGCTAGTAGCGGAGGTGGACCCATCAGCTGGAGTTAAGGCCGCAAAAGCAGATGTGGCAGCTGAATGCTTGGCTTTCATGTTTATCAATGTTTCGTTAATTAGCCTCCAGACGGTGGAGAGTTTGCTCGCCTCCTTTGATCCTTTACTTATTTCATCCCACAGCTCTTTTCCTATATTTTCCCATGTCGGGAGTTCAAAAGCATCATCAACTGTGGAGATTAATTCCCTTTTCTTTGCCCACTGCAGCAAAGCTTCTAGGACGGCCGAGTCATAAATCAGTCCTCTCATAGAGAGCATATGTTGGAGGAGCTTAACCACTGCTGACTCCTCTTTGGTCAGTGTGGACCCCATTTCCTCCCCAGCCGCTCGCCTGGCCAAGACGAGATTCCCTCCGCACCTTTCGTACCTTTTTGCGCTATAGCGACTTCCCGAGTGCCGGGGCAGCACTCGCCTTCGACCGGCTTCCGCCCCCTCTTCTTTTCCTATTTCGGTTCCGTCAGGATGTCCAACGCCGATCTGAGGGTCCCTGTTCGGGCGCCACCTGTTGACGCGGAAGTAACGGACACTGCTGACGACCAATATGATCAAGCAAATGCCAATTTATTGTTGATACATCCCGGTTAATATAGCCCTTCTAATTCCGTATCATGCGCAAGCTCTCTACTAATTGGTTTACTATATCATGCACACGCTCCTAGCTAAAATATGATTCGTTAAGTCTCTATGTTCATGCGCACGGCTCTCTCCACCTGCACCCTGCTTCACGTTCCGCCCCCAGTCACGTATGCCAGCTGTTTTCCTTCTTCTCAAGGTTGCTTCGTTTACTTTCTCACAGGAAGCTTCATTACTTTCTCACAGGCGGCCTCATTATTTTCTCACAGGTGGCTTCAGTACTTTCTTACAGGCAGCTTCAGTACTTTCTCACAAGTGGCTTCAGTGATGTCCTTGAGGCCTGCTGCTCACAAACATAACGATCCCATTCGGTCTGGATTGTTCACTAAGTGCCCCTGGTACTCCAGGTATCCAACACTTCAGTGCAAAAAGGAGAAAAATTGTACTTCTTTGTGTTAAACCTTCTCAAAAACATAATAATGCATCATGTAATATGCAACTACAGTTGACAATTGCTTTTTATTCTTTAGGCACTTCAAAATTTTTATATAAAAAATTTTGTTCTTCTCACTCAAAGTGAGTGGAATATCTAATATTTAAAGTGTCTTTTTTTTTTTTTTCTGAAAATTAGACTAAACAATCCTAGCCAGGAATTCCCTGAGTGGAGCAATTTTTCACTGCAAAATATTGATTTGTCAAACAAATGCGTTATGAAAATGCTCTGGAGTCCATTATCTCCTGTAAAAGTAAAAACTGTGTAAACAAACCTATCCTACTTTCGTCGCTGTTTTCTGGGCAGCTTTCTTGGGATGCTAGGCCTTGAGAGCCACAGTTTCTTGGTCTCTTCCCTACAGGTGCCTTCCAGGTCTTCTGGCTCTCAACAAGCCATGCTGAGAATTTTCTAGTGCAAGGGAAAGATGGGTGGATAGGAGGGCTGCAGTCACAGGAGATACAAGTGCAGCTGTCTGATGCTGTGGAACAGACCTACAGCACCTGAAGTGTGCTGAGGTATCAAGAGTCCTGCTGTTTCAGTGGTACTACCTCATGGTGCTGCTTACTTAAATAATGGTGCCCTTTATGATTTGGTAACTACTCTCCTTATTAATTGCTTTTATTTTCCAAAGTCGTCTTGTTTTTTTCCTTCTTGAATTTCCTGCTATTCTGGTATTCTTTCATGCAGTTAGATAGAAAACAGATGGTTGGATTATTTTTTCTTTCCTTTCTGTGTCCTTTCTGTGTTCTTGGCCTTACGATTCAGATTTCCTGCTTTGCTTGAGGGGAAGGTAGACATTAAGAACATCCTCAACCAGTTAATAAGTTCTGTTTTGATTTTTAGTTTCACCTACCCTTTGACAATGTGATTCATCTCCTAGGAGACAGTGAGCACTACCAAGAAAACAAAGTGTACGCGTTCAAAAGGTAGTACTAGAAAAACTGTTGTATATTTTGTATGTATTAACAGTAGCTTGTTAAGCATGAAAGATCTACCTCATTTATGTTTCACCACCTAAAAAAAAAACAGAGAAACCACTTCCTGTGAGAAATTATAATATCAAATGTTAGTGATATCACAGATTTTGAATCAGACTTTTTATTTTCTTTCTTTTTTTTTTTTAAATGAACATTTGGTGTTAGTGAATAGGCTAAGTTCTGCTAAATATACATTTTTCAAGCATTTTGATAATACTTGTAAGAAAAAAAGTACAAAAACATATTGTAAATGGGGGGAAGGAATTCTGACAGTACAGTATTTTGGGGAAAAAAAATATTTCTGAAATATATTTTTTTGAGTAAGATACTGTATTAAAAATTCATAGAGTTACTAATGATATTCATGTTTTCTTTTTCATTTGCTTAAAGTTGTAGCAGGACTCCTAAAATGAAAATATGAAGTTATACTCCATTGCTTATTTCTCTTATTCTTTCAGTATCTGTCTAGCAGACATTGACCAGACCTCTCCCTGACAAGGAGCTTTGTTGAAATAGTATATTAGGACAATATTTTGGTCTCATGATTACAAAGTCCACAAAGCCTTTGCATTCCTACAATGTGAATGTTTCTGTAAATAAGAAATCAGTGTTTCACTGCTTGTGAAGTAATTGACAGCTGAAAAAATGTCCTCAAATTTTATTTCCAGTAAACTTACTTAAACTTTGTGGCTCACTGTTCTGTGATTTTTCTGCTACCTAAACAGAAGGGTAATGAATAACAATTAGAGAAGATTATGTTCAAATAGGGAAGAAAACCTCACATTCTTTTAGTAATCAGGAAACCTGTTTTTTGTAAGAAAATTGGGTACAGTTCTGTTGTGGATGGAATCAAACATGTTTTGAAACATTAAATATTTTAGGGGGGAGTTTTTAATCAGAGATGTATGTCAACCACAAAGGTTTATATACATGTGTAATAAGGAAAAATTATAGCTATTTTGTTCTTATGTACATCAAAAAGTAATAACTTGGCACTACAAGGTTGCATGGGGACAATTTGTGTCTGTAGTATAATATAAAAGTTTACTCTCAAACAATTAAAATCTTTTTTTATGTTCCCTTCATAAGATACTGCAACTTAAACTGAAGATTCATTTATTGGTGTTCTTTATAGCCGCCTTCTCAAATGCTCAAATATTTTGGCAAGTATTTGAGCACATTAAGCAGATTCTTTGCTAGATGTAGAAAATACATAATGATATGATGTGACATACTGTGAGGGTTATGGGATGAGTTCTCTACTGGTATCTATCTACAACATCTCACCATTTCAGAGTAAGCATTAGAATAGTAATAAGCACAGTAGCATTTATTTTTCAGAATGGACTTCTGTAAATTATTACAGAAAATGCAGAAGTAGGAATTTTGTCACTGTTCATAAGCACTGAAGACAATAGCAAAACATTAGAAAGTATAAATAAAAAATCTATCATAATCTTTGATATATTAAATAACTTGATATTTAGATAATGTAAGTTTACTGTTTTGTGTAACTGGTCTGCTGTACTAATTTTTTTAAAAAATACGACTATTTTTAGTCTAAGAGTACGTACTTCCTAATCGCAAATCTTCAGTCTTGGTGTGATGGACTGTTTGACTTCCCAGCTGAGTGTCCTATCATTTCTTTAACACTGTTAACAGTTAGGAGAGATGACAGCTTGTACCCAGTCCCCAGGGAGTTACTGAGCCTGCCTAGCAAGGAAATGCTTCCACACTGCACTGGGTTTCTGAGAGGTCATTAGAGAGGGAATTACAGCAAGAAGCTGAGGGTCTCTAGCTCCCATGAAGTCCAAGAGGCTCTGAAGGAAGTAGTCAGCAGCCAGCTATGTCTCTTCCTAAGAACCAGAGCGAGCTGCAGAGACTTTTCTGAAACCTAGAAGGCTCCTTATTTGACTGAGCAAAGGACCTGCAAGGGTGCAGAACAGCTGTTTACAGACCTTCTCTGTTTTCTATCTGTCACTATTTAAAATTTAAAAATTCAACTGTTTGTTTTTTTTTTTTAAATAATTTTGGTCTTTTAGTCATATTTGTACATATTATAACTTCCTTGAAGATGACATCCAGGAAAATTCACTGTACAGGCCTGGACTGCTGAGTGTATACCTAGGAAATCTTCCTTATAAGAGGATTGTGGCAAATACAACACTAACAGCACATTTTCTTTTTTATAAACTGTGTAGGTTAAGATCCTTAAGTCCTTTCATCACAAAGCATATACATATTTTCTGATTTCTCAGTGCTCTGATGGTTATATCTGAACCTCCTCCTATTTGTCAACATACTATACATAGTATGGACACTAGACATTATATACTTACAGAAGTAATTTTAGTTCCTTACTGCAACTAGTAGCCTCCATAAGGATTAAACTACTAGTCTTGGCCATAATACTGGATAAGGAATACATGTTTAGTTGGTTGGCTTCAAGGACTGACAAGTTCTTCTCAGAGTTTATGACTCACTGGTAAAGCTGTAATTACACAGGTACTGGTACTGTACATTCTCTAGTTATGTTCTGCATTCTTTTTCTTATGTTATGGCTTTCCATTTGGCAGACCTTCGTGTATCAGAACTAACAAAGAAAGGCAAAAAAAAAATATATTATTAGGGAAAGTTAACTTCTGCCTGGAAAATAACTCTAAAGTTTAGTTATATTTACATTGGTTTTATCTTTTCAAAATAAGATTTGATACAATTTCCAGTATGTTTCTCCAGATATGCTTACACATTATCTTCTGTACAACATTAAAATAAAGAATATCCCACAAAATCTGAAAAAGCACCAAATAATCCACAAACACAGTTGTAATATGCAAATATTCTACCAAATTCTTAAATTTCTATTGTACCCTCTTCTATGTACCTCCATAGAAAGTGTAAAACTCTTGTAGTTGAGCTTATTTTCTTTAAAAAAATCCCACTATACATGAAAGGTGGTGTTGGGTCCGGCGAGTCATGTAACAAATCTTCAAAATCGGTAGAACTATTTGGTATGCACTGTTTAGTGTGACATTTGCTTTTCTCAACTACAAAGTATGTTTGTGGAATAAAAAATGAAAACAAAAACTAAGCAATATCACAACATCTGTTTAGGATTTCCAGATAAACGACGTTTATATTCTTCAGCAGGAGAACAAGCTCCATATAATTTAAATTTACTTTAACAGTAAGATGTGGCTAAGTGTAGAGGCTATTCCAGGAAGAGAAAATTTCACTCCTACCCTTTTAACCCATCTCACAGACTTCACTGTCAGATTTCACAACTAGCCCACAATGGGTCCACCATCTGCTTTGTGAAAAAGGCAGGGTCAAGACTTTAAGTGATTCATTGTGAAACAGCATTGCAAATATTCAGGTTCCATTTCTTAAAGGAATATTTTCTCATTTATTCAACTAGCATGAAAGAGAAAAAGCTTTAATAAACCTGAAGATGTTTAGAAATTTTTTGGTATATGTCTGGGAATTTTCTTATGGTTTATATTTCGATAGATGTAGTTCCCTCTAACGTTACTGCCATTTCCATTCTGTGTCATAGACAAATTGGAAAATTTCAATTGATTTTAATAGACTAATATCCCTTAAAACCAGGAACATTTTTTTCTGTGTTTTGTTTAAGATTTGTTTCCTTAGAGTCTTAAATGCCATCATCCTCTCTTTAGGCCTGTGTCTAGTGGAATATCTTTGTATTCAGATGTTTGCAATTATCCAAACGAATTCTTCAATTTTTAAAGATTTTTAGAAGGAAACTGATCCTATAAATAGATAACCAAGAAAAAGTCAATTGTTTCATATATTCCATCCAGTTTTAGATTTAGCAATACCACCAAGGGGGATTTCAATGGGGTTTGTAATGCCTCGATGCCACATGCTGGGTTTGTTACTCATGCAGCTTTGATTCTTCTAATCTCTTACGGCATTGCCTTCCATGAGGCACTGAAGACAATTAAGCCTTGTTCATTTTTTAAAGTTCTCTTCAAATGCACCTAGAGTAATAATATTTTAAATGTATATTTTAACTGTGAAGCTTTCTATGTTTGATGTTCTTGATTCTCTTCTCTCTACAGTACTGGAGAGTAAAAATTGTCTCTTTCAAACATAGAAATCCAATTTATACAGCTGCCTGTTTTTGCTCATTATTTCTTCTATGAACAAAATGTTATTGTTTAATATTATGTATCCTGGGAGTTATACTAAATCATACTTATTATCTTAATAAATAATCATTTTTCAACTTCCTTTTTCTCACTATAATGCTGTTTATAAGAGTAAACTTCTGTTTGTGTTAATGCCTTTCTGTCCACTATTTTACCATTTCTCACTATTTTTCAAAATAGATATGTATATTTTTGTAAGGCAAGCAAAACCAGTTAAATAAAATACAGCTGTAAAATATGTACAGGAGTTATTCCTTAACATTCTTTGTGGCAGCTAACCTCAGTCAACATGAAACATTTTCTGTTGCTAAGAGAGTGTGAAAAAAAAAATTATATAAAAAATGAGATAACTATGATAAAATAATATCTTCTTCCTTGTTGAATCTCTCTCAGATTGTGTGATTGATAAGTAATTACAGTGACCACAGCTGTCTTTTAGATGTGGGAATGGGGAACCATTAAGGTCTCTTAATATCCAGCCAGAAGCCTGATTCTGGATCTGTCCTAAGGCCCACTGTCAAATAATATAAAGAAAAATCCAATCTTTCACTTACATATCACTAATTTATTTCTATTATTTACTTATTTATGGAAATATATATGTTTTAATCTGACTGAATTTATTGACACACTAAGAGATTTTTGGGGGCCATTTTAGGTTTTGATATTTTTTTTATTCTGGAAAAATAAACAAGTTGCTGCCCCTTTCTGATGCTCATCAGTCATGGAGCCTTGAGATTCGATTATTACAACCACTTTTCAATTTGAATTTCATTAGAATACATAAATTATTATTGACTGCTATTTTTAAGTGCTACCCTGACTGCTATGTAACACAGAAGTTCTTGCCTGTCAGAGCTGGCTTTAGAGTGCCTTATTTATCTTGCGTAACTCTCATATGCAATATGAAGCTGCTCCCATCAAGGAACATGCAGCCTTTGGTGGGACATCTTGTCTTGCTAAGAGGAACAACAAAGTTCTTCACACAGCAGACAGAATGGAGAATGCAATGAGGCATTGCATGTCATGAGAAAGCTTCTACAATAGCTTATGTTAATATTAAAACAAAGGATCAAATTCTAGTTATTTAAACAGTATAGCAAGTTGTAGTGACAGCATATATCAAACAGTTATGGGCAATATCCAGTAAGTTTTATTGATTTTGTTATGCAAAATCAACATAATATAACGGCAATCAATATATAATAAACTAATAAGAAAGGGATGAAAAATAATTTTATATAATAAGCTAGTGCAAGAAAAATACGTTCAGGACCAGACCTTATAACAATGTAAATACTGGAAAAAGATATTCAGCTTTTTTTTTTTTTCTGTACAGCCATCAACCCACAAGATTTTTTCCAGATATAGAGTTCTAAGTGATAACTAGACTCACTGTTTTACCTGATGGCATTCTTACAAACTTGTTCAAGGCTTACCAGAATTAACCACCATTTTCTATAAATGAATAGCATTGCTAATTGGACTAGGTGTAAATTGTGAATAATTTAGTTAAAGACCAAAGTGTATTACTCTGCTGTTATCATCAATAAGTTTGAAAAAAACGTTTCCATTTCCATGGAAGATTTTATCTATATGTAGTCAGTATTGTAGGGGTTTTATCTCATATTCTGCTGATTTCTAATGTTTCTGAGAAATAGCTGAGAACTGCAAAGGTAAATCTCTTTGACTTTCTAAGGTTTGCATGTAAAGTTCCAAGCAATAATTGCTTTATGTGATAGTCCATTGTTATATGAAATACCATCTTGAAGTTCTGTTCTCTAAATTCAGTCTTCTACTACTTGGAAATTAAGGTTAAATGTTCAAGTTTTTGGTTTTTGCTCCTGCCCCCCCCCCCTTCTATTGTGGCACTGTTTAGCTCTGTCTGTAAGGTAATCTGTGAAGTACAGCAAGAGTGAAAAATAACAAGAGAAATCTTTTCTTCTGACACCAGTTGATTTATATGGAGTTGCACAGAAGTAAATCATCAGGCAGCTTAGCCTCTTCTCATGGTTAAATCAAGTAATATAGATTGACTGTAGTAATTACAGTACTCTAGATTCATTCCAGAAACTAAATAAGGAACAGTATCTGGAAAGACAAGCATTGAGAGGTAAGGGAAGAAAATTACACTTTTCTCAGTTCGCTGTTGGCAATATTCAGAAATATATGTTTCATGAAAAACTTACATATGAACCAGGATAGGACTGTGAAGGCTGATGAGAAAGTTTGAATCAGTCATGTGAGCTACATCAGAAAAAGGATAAAATAATTTTGAAGATCAGATACAAACGAAAATAGGAATGTAGTAAAGAGATATAATACCTCACTACTGTGGAAGCAAAGAATAGAGGCATAGAGTTAAATAGAATATAATGGCAGATTAGGGACTAGTAGAGCAGTTGAATAGAAGACAGTATCATTCAAACTGACAGGCATAGGGACTTCTGATGAGGTCATGAGGTGGGGATAAGCTTAACTTTAAACACAGGTGAGATAAACACATGGCAATTTCCATTCATATTTTGATGATGTGAATAGAATACAATGATCATATCTTCAGATTTCAACAGGGAAAAAGGCTTGCTCAGTCCTCTCAGATGGAGTAGCCTGCCTTTTTAACACATTTCACTCTTAATCTATACAGACAAGAATGGACTTTTTATAAATTCCAGTTTATCCATACAGGGAATGTTATCAAAGAACCCACCAAAGAAAAACAAAAAAAAACCAAAACAGGAAAGGAGAGTAGTGTCATAGAAGGAATTTTAAAAGAGTTCCTCAAAGTCTTTAAGACCTGCCTTGACAATTAAATACAGCTGGAACTGTATTAAGATCTGCTGGAGAACCTCTTCTTCAGAAGATACTGAAAATTTGTTCCTGTAGGGCTACTTAATAAGTGAGACATAAGACCTAGGGCTCTATAACACTTTTTTTTTTCCTAATTTAAGAAGTTATTTAAGTAACAAGAAATAAAGGTCATTTGTGACATGAGTAGAAATTCTATATATGATTTGTATATGCCTTGGAAAATCCTGGTAGCCAGGATGATCCCCTTTCAGGTAATATTTTGTGTCCTTCTCCTCCATCACATAGTGATTAAAAGATAAGTATTGTTGCATATTTGAGCACTGGTTAGCTTTACACAGAGAAATACATCCTACCAATTATGACAAATCTACCTCTTAGTGAAATTCACTATTCATGTACCAAATTCTAGACATATTCTAAATTATAGATACCTTTTCTTGATCAATACCATGTGAACTTTTTTTGGTTTTGACATCAATTTATTGTTTCATGTGTTATTGCTAATATAATACATATAAAATGGTTATATATTTGAAATTATATGAATTTTAAGTTTTTATGTTTTAATGACATATTGCTATCAACTGTCTGCCAACCTTGATTTATTTCTTGACCAGAAAAAATGACATGAACTTAGTGAAGTTCTAAACTACCTTTTTTTTTTTTTTGCAAAAGTATTTAATACAGATGAAGACTAAAATGGCAGAATTTTATTGAACATTATGAACTTAGCTAAAGGAAAAGGAAATTAAACATATAAAAAAAAAAAGTAGCTGTCCACTTTGTTCTTGAACCTCTTTCTTCATATAGAGGATTTTCTATTATCCTTTGTAAGAAAAGAAAAGGAAGAAAAACAACAGCATAGCTTACTGAAGATATGTATATATAAAATAAATTCAATTAATTCAATTAATTTCTCCTTCCTTCTTCCTTCTAATAATATTCAAGGTAGACTTTAATGAAACTTCTTTCACAGCTCTGTTCAGCTCATGAATGGGCAGTAAGACAGCTGTTGTTCTTTTTTTTTTTCTCCTAGTATCTGTAGTTTACATTATGCCTGGCATACAAAACATATCTGTTTATTAGGCCAGGAAAATAAAAAAAATATTTATTCTTTGGTCTATGAAATGTGTTGCTGCATTTTCCTGAGTTCTTCCTTAAAGAGATTGTTCTGCTATCTTATGAATTCTGAGTCGAGATTAAAAAAAAAAAAAATTAAAAAAAAAGAGAGAAACGTCAGCCTCCACAGACATTTCTATAGCTGAGAAATTCCTTTTAAAAACACATTTCCAAGAGTAAACACAATCCATTATGGTTATTTTGCCAGAGGAGAGTCATTTGGAGTCTGCCTCTTCTGGGAAATGGGCATGACTAGGTGCATCTCTGGAGTGTATGTACACTAACACATGCAGCATGGGGAGCAAACGGGAGGAATTAGAGTTCAGAGTGCTGTGGCAGGGCTACAATTTCTTGGGATCATGGAGTGTGGCAGCACTTCACATGGTTGAAGTGCTGCCATGGACAACTATGAGCTTTGCAGGAAGGAGAGGTCAGTAGGGCAAGCAAGGAAGTTGCTCTGTATGCGAGAGATCCATGGGGACGCATCAGTCATTGCCCAGAGGTAGATGATGATGCAACTGAGACCTTAGGGGTGGGGAATAAAGGGAAAATCGCAGTCTAGGTGTCTGCTGTGGACCCTGAGGGCAGAAAGAGGTGGATGAGGCCTTCTTCAGAAAACTGGAAGAAGCCTTATGATCACAGGTCCTGGTCCTCATGGAAGGCTTAGAGCACTCTAATACTGCTCAGAGGACAACATAGCAGGTTACAAGCAGTCCAGGTTTCTAGCATGTATCGATGGAAAGTTCCTAATACATGTGATAGAGGAGATGGGAAGGGGAGACTAGCTGCTGAACCTCATTTTTACAAATGAGGAAAAACTGTTCAGGGATGTGAAGGTGAGAGGCAGTGTAGGCTGCAGTGATCATGAGATAGTGGAGCTGAGGATCCTGAGAGAAGAGGAAAAAGCAAAAAACAGGATAACAACCTAGATGTAAGGAGACAGACTTTGGCCTGTTCAGAGATCTGTTTGGAAGAGTCTCAGTAAGAAGAATTGTGTCTCTGACTGGGTTACTGGAGTTCCCCTGCCTGCTTCTTGCCCCCTGGTGTTTCCAGAAAAAGGTTTTAATCATATAGCCTAACTCTATTTCCTTTTTGAAAGGAAAAATGATGTTTTTGGAAGTATATGTCAACTGGCAAGAAGATGATAAACATGAAAATGCCATTTTCCATGGAGCTCTGAAAGCTAACAACTTCAGTTCGAACCTCACACAACTTCGTCACTAGTCAGGTAACCACTGCAATATAATAAGTGGCAACATAATTTGTGTGCTATTACCCACAACATTCTTACACTTATTTGTTGTGGTAGAGAAACAGAAGAAATTAAAAGAGATTCCTCTCACTACCTTTATCAGTTTTGTCATTTTCTTTCCACCACTCTCTTACAATTGGATATTAAGAGATAGGATATTTTCCTGTCATATTTCAAGCCTTTGTGGATCAGCATGACATCTTATTGCTATCATTAATTGCTGTTCCAAGTTTCTGATGCTCCTATATCCATAGGTCTTGCCCAGCCAAAGAATGCACAAAGACAAATGTATACCATATTGAAAGGGATTTCCCATCCTCACATTTATCTCAATTTTACTGTCTTTCCCATGTTTGCAGTATAACTATTACCAGTCCTGTCTTTTCCATGAACCCTGTAGAAAATCAGTGCAGGCACTTCTACATTGTCTAAATTGTGCTAAGCAGTGATCATACCTATTGCATGATGCCATGGCAAATGAAGTCATTCACTGGGAGCATTGACTTAGAAACATAGAATCATAGATTCATAGAATAGTTTGGATTGGAAGGGACCCTTAAAGGTCATTTAGTCCAGCCCACCTGCAAGGAACATGGAATCTTCAACTAGATCATGTTGCTCAGAGCTTCATCCAGCCTGGCCTTGAATGTTTCCAGGCATGGGGCATCTACCACTTCTCTGGGCAACCCATTCCAGTGTTTCACCATCCTCATTTTAAAAAACTTTTTCCTTATGTCCAGTCTGAATCTATCTCCTTCTATTTTAAAATCATTACCCCTTGTCCTATCACAGTGGGCCCTGCTGAATAGCTTCTCCTCATCTTTCTTATAAGCCCCCTTTAGGTACTGGAAGACCACTATAAGGTCTCCCCAGAGCCTTCTCTTCTCCCCAACTCTCTCAGCCTGTCCTCATAGCAGAGGTGCTCCAGCCCACTGATCATCTTCCTGGCCCTCCTCTGGACTCGCTCCAATAGGACCACATCCTTCTTATGTTCAGGGCTCCAAAGCTAGACTTCCACGAGACCTTCTTCAATTAGTGCTTCAGCTGATCTTCAGCTTCACCACTGAAAATGGTGTGCAGGCATCTGAAAGTAAAGTGTTGTTTTTTCTCTGTTAGGCTTGAAGTTGGTCCTGTTCATTTGCTGTTTCCTGCAGAACAAAGGGGAGGAAATGGCAGAAAGCTGGGAGCAGGAAGTTGTTCTGAAACCACAACCTCAACCAGGGCCTGCTGCAACTCATTCTTCCTAGGAGAACCATCAGGGCCATGTTGCACATAAGACTTTGGCGTATTATTCCATGTAAGATCCATGACTATTGCTATGTATTCTGTTGATTTATAAGGAAAAAAAGTGCTGTACAAATCTTGATTTTTGACTACTTTCTAGACTGTTCCCAGGTCTTTTTTAGCCTAGCTCTGCAGATCTATATTCATTACTTTCCTGCCCATAAAGACCTCTTCCCTGCACAGCAGATCAGCCCCATAAAGCTTTCATTCACTTAGACATGCTAAAGGAAATTTATCTGCTGGACAAAAGAAAAGTGCAAGCTGTTACACATAAAAACAAAACAAAAAAAAATGTACTGCCAAAAAAATGAATATTGTCTTCAAGGAATGCTTTATTTAGAGCTTTTTGCAGATTCTTGTAAATGCACAGTGGATTAAAAATCCCTGAGGGCTGAGGAGGAGGGTGTTAGAAGTCAAACCCTGTAGGTATACGTCAAGTTTTTCCATCACCTGCTGTTATCTGTATTAGCTCTTGTGTATTTTTCTCCTTGTGCTGAATGCAAGCATGCATTTGTTCCACTGAGGCATCCGAGGACAACATTTTTCTTCCCATTTGCCTTGACCTATTCTGCCCATTTTTTGATTGCATGTACTCACTGGATAGGCAGGAATAGCCAGCAAGCAGAAGGCACAGTACTGGATATATCGTCAGCAAGAAAAATATACTGGAGAATAAAAAAAAAAATCACGTGGACTAAGCCAAAGCCATGGGAAGGAATTCAGAAGAATTCAACTTTTGGGAGTGGTCACAGTTTTCAAGGTGCCATTCAGTTGCTCTTCAAATCTTATCTAGTGCACACAAAAATAATTATAAATGGTACAAGCTACAAGGTCTTATATATTCTGTTGGGGGTAACTTGCTCAGTTTCTGGAATGTGGGCATTTTTCAAGATGTCTGTATTCCAATAAAGTAGGAAAGATCATCAGCAGACTGTTATAGTTCTTTTTCCTTTTTTCTTCTTTTATTTTTTTTCTTCCCCAGGCTAAAGGAGAGCCCAGATAAGATTCTACTCTAAAACTGTAGAAGGATTGGAAGGATTTTTGGAAACCATTTAGTCTAACTTACTGCTCAAAGTTAGATCTGGTCCCTCTGGACCCTAGCTAACCAAATTTTGAAGATCTGCAGCACTGGATGCTCCACAGCCCTTCTTGAGTGTTTCTTCTGGAACTAGACCAAAATTCATATTGAGGTGCTCATCTGCAGAAATTAAGAGTCTTTACCACCTTCCCTACTAACATCTGCTGGGTAGACAAGATTTTAGCTCTAAGAGGACAATCACCTATGTGTGTTTCTTAATATCTCATAAATCTATATGCACTTCAGTATTCAGATATTTTTTTTCTTTTTAATAGTTTACAATGTCAGAGCTGTTTCTTCCACACAGTATTTCTGGCTGTTTTGTTTCACTGAATGAATTATAGAACAAATATGATCCATAAAGTCATTTTATTTTTTTTTATTCCTAAAATTTTTTTTTTTGTTTCTTTCTTTCCTGGTTATAATTCCTCAAACTCTTTGTTCCTGGCTCAGGTCAGAGGCTCAGCAGTCTGAATACCAACAGGAGACGTTATTCTTCTTGCAATACAGACACAACATCCTAGCAGTTCAGATCTATCAAATCTGTGTTCTAATAACAGTGTATAGAGATGGCATAATATATTATCACGTCCTTCAAACTCTAATAAGTTGTTCTCTTTAAAAAGATTTTCTTTGTACAACTGAGAAGATCTAATTCTTGAGTCTAGCTGGAATTTTAAGGGTGCACAAATCATTAACTAGGTAATTTGTGTTCTGGATCATTCTGGCTGTTCATACTGGCAAATCAAAAGTAATATTATGTCTTTAGATTATAGAGACATATAGGTCTGGCCATTGAGCTCTGAAGCAATAGGCATCAAGACAGCCTAGGGAAGAAAAAAACATCCTGCAACAGAAAGAAAGAACTGAACCTAAGTGAGTGAATGTACGGAGGAGATATGGTCTCACCAATGAGGGCAATAACATCTTGCTGACATTAGACTAGATTTTTGACAAAACACAAGGAAGTTTTGATGCAAAAGGCCTGCCGCATATCAGAGAAGGTTCTAGTTACTAATTAGGATAAGCACATAAATAAAAGGGTGTTGAACAAGTCAGACCTTCAAAAATTTTGGATCAGTTTTAACCGAGCACAATGCTTTTGCCCATTTTACTTTTGCATCAGTGCTTTGATCAAATAGCCTGGTGCCACGACTAAGTAAATTTTAAAGTGAAGTTAACAGCACATGGAAATATGACCTTATTGTAAACAATACAAAAGCCCCTAATTTTTGCTGCCTCCTATAATATTGATTTCTGAGTAGTAAATACCTTCATTTCATTGCCAGTAGTCTATTAAATCATATTGTATGCTGCAGAAGTTTTATACACATATACTTTAGTTTCATATTTACTTTGTCCTTATCTCTTTGAAGAAAAATAATGCAACCAGTACAGTATAATTTCTCTAAACTCTCATTATTAAGCATGTGGATAAGGTTTAAAATGCCAGTTTTATTTTAGTTTTCACTTATCAGAACTGAACTCATGGACTAGGTCAAATAATAGTATAATGCAGTTTAATTGGAGAAGATCTTCCCTCACACCTTCTGTGACCTCAGATTAAGTTGATTTTATTACACTCATTAAAACCTGAGTATAAATTCAGTTAAGATTATGAAGCTATTGAAAATCCTGGAGGAATACGAATGCACCTAAACCATTGGTTTAGTCTGAAATACCAGGGAGTAAAAGAAAATTAGTTTTTGAGTTTATTCTTCCATTTTTTCACCTTTGTTTTCCCTCTGTGTAGTGATCAAAACATGCAGTGGTCCTAGGAAGAGAGATATGTTGGAACATAGCCCTTCTGAAAATCTCAGAAGGGATTTATAGAAAGAAAAGACCGAGAACCACTTTCTTCACACCCTTAGTAACCTCAGCAGCCTTACCCACAAGCATCTTAGCAAGTCTTCAAAGATGTCTAGTTCTTACTGAGGGCATAAACCAGATTCTGTGTAAAAATCTGTAATCTCATCTCAGTGACACTAATATAAACTGCTTTAGATGTTTTTTCAGTTGTTTCTGTCATACATTTATACATCTTCAGCTCCTCTTTAATTACTTGTAACTTCCCTGTGACATCCACAGAGCAGGCTCTTGATCTAGCCTTTATCTTTCACTCAAAGAAAGAATAGGGATCCACCCTTCTATCCTGAAAAACAGGATACCAAAGCAGCAACCTGAAGGAAGTAGTTAATTTCAACTCCTGCTTAAACAAGACAAAAATTAAATGAAAAATTACTTAAATATAAAAAAAAATCTGACAATTGGAAAAGACTCCAAAGGAAAGCAAAGGCAGCAGGAAACAGAGATCTATAAAAAGCTTCAGGCAGACCCTAGAATGCTGGCAAAGCTCCAATCCTCTGAAATAGAAAAATCAATTAGATACACCAAGCAGAGATATGATACACCGGGGAAAAGGAAAAAAAAAATCCTGTTCTACATAGAGATGGAGAAAGAGGCAGAGACAGATCGAAGTAAATATGCACCCACATATTTCTCATCAGGAGCAGTTTGAGGCAAATCCACACTAATCATTCCAAAAAACACAATCAGATCTTTGTGGACTTCTGCGTGAGTCTCAATAAATTCAAGGTTCAAGATTTCAAACCCTGAAATGAATGCATTCCTTGCAGCCATCAAATGCCTACATTCTTGAATCTACAAAAAAAAAAAAGACAAGCTAAACTCTTTATTTGTGGAGGTGGTAATAAAGGTAATTAGATCAGGCAGACAGAATAATCACCCAGCTGGATAACTTGTATACCATGCAGAATTCTCTTTAACTCCTTTCTCTACTCAGAATCTGTACAGAGCCATGTTAGAGCCATTATCCTGTGTAACTTAGACAATAACAGAAACTTGGATAGAAACTTAGACAGTAACAAAACTATTGCTGGCAATTGTTCAGTCAGATATCACAAAGAACTGAATTAAGAATTTGATATTAATTATCAACTCAGTAAGTTTAGCCCCCTTCTACTTATTTAGAACAGCTCCAAAGAAATATTTTAACACTTCATATTAAATAAAGGGACTGGAAACAGAATGGAAACGTGTAACCTTGTGAGGACCTCAGGGACAGAGTGGTGTCTGCTTATGTCTGTGGACAGTAAATTATTACAGACTTGAGATGTCTAATGCATCCTGAAACTCCTTGGAGTATAGTGAGAATTCATCCTTCCCTCAGTATGGAATTCTGCAGAGATGCCATCAGTTCTTTATTAGGAAAATAATCTCTCTATGGAAGAGATAAATGCAAAAATTAAGATGCAAACTCAACAGTTTCCTGTGTAGAACACAGGTACCTACAGTCTCCCATGGCACTAAGCAGGTCAGATGTTCCTAAGAAGCATTTTTGTTAGGTGTCAAAGCTCTGCATAAGCAGAAAACCCACAATACAAAAAAAAAAAAAAATTATGTAACTATCTTCTTCATAGGGCTTTTTGAGGTTCATGGTTTAGGTACTGTTCATGCCGCGTTCCCTCATGGGCTCCACTGACTAGGCATGCTCTGAGCAAAGCTAAGATAAATTGACAACACTGAGTTAATCAGAAAATGCCAGTCATAGTCCATTTTATTCAGAAGTAGGGACAGATATCCTTGTGGCATAGGTGTTCCTACCTTGTGAGTAGAAAAAAATTCTGAAACAGGTTTGATAGGAGAGCAAGCCACAGCAAACAACAGTCCAATTTTGTTATATAAGCACTTTTTTTTGCAAAGGAGCTAGTGCTTCTCATGCCTATGTTATGGATTCTCTCTAGTTTTATCTAACTTGTTCTATCTATATTTTATCTGTCTAGTTTTATCTATATTTGTCTAACTTAAAATATATCAAATACATCTTTGCACATAAAAAAAAAACCAAACAACTTACTACTTTTAACTAAATACTCTAACTTTTAGGTTTCTTTATCAAGCTGCCTTTTTCTGTCTGTAGTGCGCTGACCTTGACTGTCTGACAAGTGCCCAACAAGCTGTTCTATCACTCCTCCTCCTCAGCTGGACAAAGGCAAACATGATATGACTGTATTGGATCTGGCTGAAATGGAGTTAATTTTCCCCACAGTGGCCTTCATCATGCTGTGCTTTGTATTGGTAGCTAGGAAGGTGTTGGTAACACAGCAATGTTTTGACTAATCCTGAGCAGTGCTTGCACAGCACCAAGGCTGTCTCTCCAACATTCCCCCCTCACCAGTAAGCCTGGGGTGGGCAAGATCTTGGGATGGCACACAGGCAGGACAGCTGACCCAAACTGACCAAAGGGATATTCCATACCATATGACATCTGCTGAGTAATAAAAGCTAAGAGCAAGGAGGAGGAGGGGAGGCAATCGTTATTGCGACATTTGTCTTCTGGAGCAATTGCTACACATTCTGAAGCCCTGCTTTCTGGGAAGTGGCTGGACATCTCCTGCTGATGGGAAGTAGAGAATAAATCTTTTGTTTTCCTTTGCTTCCATGTTCACTCTTTGCTTTTACTTTATTAAACTGCCTCTATCTTGACCCATGAGTTTTTTTCCATCTTATTTTCTCCTCCTTGTCCTACTGAGGAGGGGAGTAATAGAGCAGCTTGGTGGGCACCTGCCATCCAGCCAAGGTCAACTCACCACAATGATGAAAGGCTCGTGGGCCAACATAAGGACAGGGAGATCACTCATCAATTGCAGTCATGAGCAAAATAGACTAAACTTGGGTAAATTAATGTAATGTATTGCCAATTAAACAGAGTAGAATATGAGAAATAAAAACTACATCTTAAAGCCCCTTCCCCCCACCTCTCTCTTCTTCCCAGCCTCCACTTCACTCTCAATTTCTCTACTTTCTACCCTCAAGCAGCATAGAGGGACAGAGAATGGGAGCTGCAGTCAGTTCATTACATTATCGCTGCTGCTCCTTCCCCTTCACACTCTTCCACTGCTCCACACCCTCCCCAGTCCTCTACGAACTTCTCCAACATAGGTCCTTCCCACAGGTTGCAGTTTTTCACAAACTCCTCCAGTATGGGTCCTTTCCAAGAGGTGCAGTCCTTCAGGAACAGACTACTTGAGTGTGGGTCCCCCACAGGGTCACAAGTTCCTACCGGCAAACTTGCTCCAGCATGGGCTTCTTTCCACAGGGCCACAGGTCTTGTCAGCTCCAGCGTGGGCTCTCCGCAGAGTCACAGTGTCTTTCAGGGCACATCCACCTGCTCCGACTTGGGGTCCTCCACAGGTGGATCTCTCCTCCATCATGGACCTCCATGGGCTGCAGGGAACAGCCTGCCTCACCATGGTCTTCACCATGCCTCCAGGGGTTTCTCTGCTCCAGCACCTGGAGTACCTCCTGTTCTTCCTTTTTCACTGACTTTGGTGTCTACAGGTCAGAATATGTTTCTCTCACATATTCCTCTCCTCTGACTCCTGTTCTCACAGCAGTTTATTTCACCCTTCTTAAATACGTGTTGTGGTTTTGTTAGTGAGGGGGGCCTAAGGTGTTAGCTTCTGTAGGAAACTGCTAGAAGTCGCTCCCCTTTGTTCAGTGGACTTGGCCAGGCCTAGTGCAGATCCGCTGCTGGCCAAGGTTTAGTCTGGTCCCGATCGGGGCTGAACTACGACATATGTTATCACAGAGACTCTACCATTGTCACTGATTGGCTTGGCCTTGGCCAGTGGCAGGTCCATCTTGGAGCCAGCTAGCATTGGCTCTGGCAGACTTAGAGGAAGCTTCTAGTAGCTTCTCACAGAAGCCACCCCTGCAGCCCCCTTGCTACCAAAATGTTGCCACCTAAACTCAGTACGCTGTCTTGACACAAAGTATGTTCCTTCTTTAGGAGGACAGTGTTCCTTCCCAGTTCCAGCACTAGCCCTCAGAATGTTTTTTACAGTGCTCTCCTGAAAATTGGAACTTATGGGTTTAAATGCCCCTGGAGTGTGAGTTCAGACTGCTAGTCAAGGAGCACTTACATGCATACATACATAGGTATGGATATGCACACACAGGTATGTTACTTTTCATACAAATGCTCAAGGTTATTTAAAATATACAGAATCAAACCCAGTTTCACAGGCACCAGATTGCCCTTGCACCTATGCAGGAGATACAATTTAAATGCCTTCACCTTTTTGACTGTTTCTGTTTTTTTTTTTTCCAGTGTCCTAACACACAGCTTGCAACTGTTGTTGAAAACTGTATTCAGTCTAGAGAAAAGGCAGGCATCCTGGAGACCTAATTAATAGTTTAGATAAAAACTGACATAGCAACATCTAAATCCCCTTTTATATTTGGCTTAAGGCACTGAGGCAAAACAAGGTGCCTTGCTCCCTTTTTCACCTTCTGAAATTCAGTCCTTAATGTCTTAAGATAAAATGAAGTAATAGGAGAAATATATTTTGCACTCACTACTGTATAGAAACAAAAAGCAGCAACATTTCAAGGAACACTCTAATCAGCCTTATGGGCTACCTAACATTCCTAGTTCTCCTCATTTTCCGTTTTCATGTTAATATCATAGACAAGATGTACAAAAATACCTAATGTTTTGGCAGCCTTGTGCACTTAACTACTGTTTAAGTGACCTCTAGTGCTAATGAACGTGTGATTCTTAACCATGGTGATAACTTTTAGCATTTGTTGTGTGTACGGCATAATATTTTGCAACACTTTGCAAACAGTTAATTAATAATTACTCACAATTAAATTTATTGTCTTATGAGATGTAATACTGATCAATTTCCTATTTCTTTTTCTTTGTTGTGCCCACATGGATTCCAAGCTCATTTATTGTATTTATAACTGAATATCTACACAACTCCGTGTACGCTATTTGAAGGCATTTAATTGGCATGTAAAATATAGATCAAATATCAACCAATTAGCTCACTGAACACCTTTCAGGATAAGGCCTGACGAGCATAATCCAGTTAAAACTTTTGTCTTCCCACTTTTAATTCTTCCTCAATATCATATACTGGTTTTTGGTAGGCTTTTTTTAAATCTTTTTTTCCAACCAACTAAATGGCTGAAGTGAACTTTTTTTTTGCAGGTAATTTGAGTTGACCTGCCAGCTGTGAGTAAATATTTACTCTCTGCTGTACCGAAATACATATATCTATACCTGCCCATCTGTAGTTTTGTAGAATGAGTCCTTACTCATAAATGTGGCAGCTGGCTAAAGTTGTTAAGGTATGATTTTTTTATGACTTGCTAGGCAAGACAGAGCATAAAACCTCTGTATAAGTCACCAAGAGATTAGTTACTTCAGTTTCAGGCTGCAGCAACTTTTGTTACTAACTTTTGTCAGACTCTCTCCACCTTCCCCTTCTTTCTCACACACGTATAGCCTTTATGTGGGAAGAAAAAGTTCATCCATTTTGAGTTTTAAATTTGAACAGTGAATACATTATTTGCATGAGTGAGAGAGCCAACTCTATCATGAGTGTTGCAGACAAATATTTTGTGCACTGTGACAAATGAGGGGATCAAAACATAGTTTTAATGACTCATATTTTAGACTTTATTCAAGGATGATTCACCAAAACCTCATAATCAAGTTGAATGTTTACAAATAGACAGTGGCACTATTGATGAGAGATCCTCCCAGTCTGCCTGCCATGGCCCCTGCCTCTATTGAAGATAAATTATTTTGTTGTCAAAATACATTTGCATTAAATTGCCGTAAAAGGAAAAATACAATGCCATAATACCATTATCAGTGCAAACATGCACTTGAATTAAGGATGCCCTTTAATAACCAGTCTAAGGAAAAGTTTCAGAGAAATGAAAGTGTTAAGTGCTGATTTGGAATTACACTATTGAATTATTATCAGAAAATGTGAAGTTTCCTTTCATGAAGTTTGCACTAGTAATTAGTCCTTTGCTGCTTTAGATTGATTGGTGTGGAGAGTGGAAAACTAGTTTTCTTTCACTATTACCTGGTTCCCATTTAGCATCATCTCACACTCTAATTTTAATTGCTCCTTATGCAAGTTTACAAGTTTGTTTCTAGTGACGAATAAAATATTTTAGAGATCTTTTTAGGAAGAACCTCCACAGAAAAACAGCAAGCTAATCAGTTTATACCTTCTTTTTTATTATATTGACAGATAGATGAAAAAGCTATACCAGCAAAAGTTTAGCAGTGGACTGATTTTAGTTAAGATGGAGTCCATGTTTCTCCTGCTTCCTAGACAACAGAATATTATTTAAGCTAAGATTTCAGCACTTTTTTCTACCTCCTGTATGATCTAGCACATTATTACATGACAGCATTTTAAATAAAGCCATTGGAATTTATTCATAAGTTTATTTCCTACAAATGCACAGAAGAAACTACACACAGATCCACTACACACAGAGAAATTCACAAATCAGACATTAGGTCACTTATCTTCCTCATTAACACTGTTTTTTTTCCTAATGTTGTCCTCTTTTTGCACCTTTTTACATCTTCCCTCCAAATTTATGATTATTTTCCTATTCATTGCATTACTTCTGACTAAAGCCACATATTTCTCAGACATTGTTTTTCTCAGGTCTCCTGGTCAACTTAAAACTAATACAGTCCCAAATAAATAGCATACTTCTCTTCAGTACTTTTTTCGTTAGTAAACTTCTGCTATTCTTGACATCATTGCGCCTTCTCTGTGCTGTTAAGAAGAGTCTTTCAGCTGATTGGTCCAAATCAAGTTTTTCCTCTCTCTCCTCCTTCTTTGCACACAGTCTCTCTTTGTCTAAGAGATCACTCTTCCTTTTTCTCTGCCCTGCTTTGATTTGTTTATGCTCTTTTCAGGCTCCACTTCTACTACAGATGAACCCATCTCTTCTCCATCTTTCTTCAAATATATTGTATATTGTCTGTATGCACTGGGAGAAACCTTCCTATATAAATCATTCTAAATAATTCAGCATGCTTTTAAAATCCGTTCACTGACTTCTCCTTCACTACAATCCATAAGATTCCTTTTCTTGATTTCCAATGTGTAACTCTACCTCCTCCTATCCAAGCTGCTTTGCCCTTTTATCTTGCCTCTTGCATGTTATTTGCTATTTAAGGAACATAGCACTAATATTCTGGTAACAATTTTCTTTACCACATATGCCCCAATTGCATTCAATATGGAACGCAGATCTCTTATCCTGAACCCTAGATGGGTGGCTGATCATCTGGACAATGGTACAATGGGCTGATGTTCTGCACTTGTGTACCTCCCCTTCTCATCCCAAAGGACGTATTTATTTTCTTTGTGTTTCAGTTCTCTATCTATAAAGGGAGGATTAAATTTATCTTCTCTATCAACAAATGTATACGCTGTAAATATAGATATATATATACATAGTATAGATATACTAATGTGTATAAATATTGTAAAAGAGGTTATATAGATATGTTAAAATTCAGTTAAAATCTTTCCTTAATGCCACATCTGACCCATTTTTTTTTGTTGGTGTCATGGCAACAAAAAGATTAAATTCTATAATTCTGTGTTTCTAAGTAGAAAATAGCAGCATGTCATCCATTAATCTTCGGTTCTACAGAGGAAGATGGAATGTGTAAAATAAAATAACCCCACTCCAGATTTCACCTCCTTACCCCTTGTTCCCTGATTGGAAAAGATCAATTTACTAACTCTTGCCCCTTTATGGAAATATAGCAATTAAATATTTATCAAGAATGCATTTTAGAAAGAGAAACTCATCAACAAACTAGTAAATGGCCCTTTAGAGACAATTTGGATCACCCTGGTTTAACCAACAGTTTATTAATTAAACTAGAGAGTTAATATCAGTCTGTCTCTCTTGTCCTAATTAACTGCTTTAACAGATCTATTTGACTGGATTGGGTTAAAGGAACAAAGAAAGGAAGAGATCTGTTAATTATCTGGGGAAACTGCTTGCTTATGTCCAAATCCTACCACAAAGTCTGAAAGATCTCATGTTCATTTCAGTGTCTTCTCCTCTGTCTCTGTCTTCTTACTCTTCCCAAGGAGCTCATCAGCACTGGTGCACCTTCTAAACTTTTCCTGGTTCTTTTGTACTTCAGAAGGATTTTTCCAATGATACATGAAGGAAAGGTCTGAAGACATTATTTCCACTGGAATTTTCACCTCAATATTTTATATAATTATTCTGACATTTGGCCTTTAGAGTCTGGCTGCAGAAAAGGACTGAAAAACAAATTTTCTTTTCCACATGTTGTGAGTTATCATTATGAATGAATGAGTTTAGCCACTGTTTTTAAAAAAATTAAATAATTAGTTACAATATCCAACAAAGTAGGAAAGGGAAAACAATAAAATACATCTAGTATACTGTTAGATGAGGGAAAATATTCCTGGAGTCACCAGCATATGGCATAACTGTTACATTCTCACTACTTTTCAATTCTAGTACATCCACATAAATCACATCATTAACACCAACAGCTTCAAGAACAAACTTGAATTGCATTAGGAAAAAATGAGATCTTTAATTTCCTAGAGGTATTATTTTCCTTTTAATCTATCTATTATTGTTTTATTAAAAAGAAAATAAAAAAGAAACATGTCAAGATCTTTTCCCCTCTGCTATAACCAAGTTCAGAGAATTAAAAATACCCATTTTCATTCTTTGCTAGGCTAATCAGGAGTTCTTACTTCTCTTGCTACTCTCCAACAACATCTCCACTCTACGTCTACTTTATAAGTCACTTAAGGTTCTCTACAGCTCAGGAACACTTGTTTTCCAAGCAGTGTTCAAAAAATAAGCAGGAAGAAAACAAATAGCAAAGAAAGAGAGAGAATGTAATTTATAATAGTCCCTGAGATTGTGAATCTGAAGACTGGAGTTATGATCATATCCACTTGAGTGATTTCAGTCCAACACAGAGTTGGTGTAAATGTGTTCTTAAACTGATTTATTTGGAGAATTGTGATGTATCACTAGACCCCTCTGTGGTTTGTTTTGTTCATGTTTTTAGACTGTGACTGTCTTCAACAAGAGTCTATGTATGTTTCTTAGACATACAAAGCACAGAGCATGTTTTCAGTCCTTGATCCTCAAATACTTCCAACTAAAAGGGTATTTCTAACTCTTCAGCTTTTTCATCTATAATCCACTCCTGATAAGAATCTCTAAATAAATGATAAATTTGCCTTAAGAACCCAAAAATCAAGTGAAAATAACCACTTTTCATAGGTCTTCATTTCGGTCAAAGTACCGGGAGCCGTGGTATTTTAATAACTGGATGACATTTAGAGCACAAGTTTACTTTTGTAGAGATATATGACTGTGTAATATCTTCTCAGCTGAACTACAGTACCCTAATGGTTTCAGAAGGCATCAAAAATCTGTCTGTGAGAGTTTCTACAGTGTGTGTTGAACATCAGGCTGTGAAGCTTTTAAAAAACATTTTTATTCCCTAGGTGGAGAAAAGAAGAGGAAAAAAAGGATAACACTTCTGTTATGCTCAGAAAGGTTTGTGCTTTTGTAACTGAAAGAAAAAAGAAAGCAAAAATCAGCTTTTCCATACGGGAGTACATTTTAAAATGAATTTTTAAATTAACAAGTAAATCTATTCCTGCTATTAAGTAACACATTATTCTAGTATGAAACTAGATTTATTTTACTTAATCTCTGTTAGTATATGGCCAGTTTTTTTGGAGGGGTGGGGTTTTTTTTTCGCTATTTTGTTCTTTGTCTTCACTTTTTTTTCTGTCAGAGGGTGTCAGAATCTATTCTGATGACCTGTTTCCAGATGGTCCTCTGCTTGGCAGATTTGATATGCCACATCTCATAAAAAGCTCATAAAACTGAAGTGGCATTCACTCCATACAATGCTTTGATTATCAGCATACATACAGGAGATGGCACAGCATCTCACTGCCAAGCACTTAGTGCCCACTGGTTCCATCATCAAAGCTGAGCACAACACAGTTTAACATTTTAAGCCTTTTTGGCACACTTGTGTCTGCTTGGTTTTTTTTTGAGTTTAAGAACAGATATGTGCAAATAAATGTTTGGCATAACAAAAAAAAAAAAAGAAAGGAAAATTATATTCACAAGAAATATCAGTTTAAACAGTACTATTTAAAACACTATGAAATTTCAGATGTTATCTCCATTATGATTTTGGTTTAATCCTTACTGTAATATTTGATTCTATCTACATACTTGAGTTTGGGCAGAACAGAATTCTTGAAACTTTGATAGTGAACAAGACTATTTTATTAAAGAACGTATTATTTTTACAGCTGAAATTTGGATTAATGTTTCAATAAACAGTATCAGTAAGACAGTTCTTTTTGTTTATTTTAGTTAAACACTATCAGCAGTAGGCTGGCTACAGCAACCCAGAATTTTTTAAGTAGTAGTAATTCAGTACAGATACTTTTAAAAAATGTAAGCCCATGCTTTATATGCAGAAGCTACATTTTGAACTACATTCTACTGCTGGAACAACACTAGGTTTACCATTTTGTAGATTTAACACAGTCAATGACATCTTTACCAGCCTTGTCAAAGCAAACAAGAATTGGAACATCAATGAAGAGCTCTCTTTCCTGGTGAGAATACATGCGTAAGTTTTAATTTATCTGGAGGGTTTTTGTGTTTTATAGGTCTGACCTGGAAAGCAAGAAGTTTAAATGACATAAAAGGGTCCCTTCCAAGAAACATGTAGATTAGCAGCCCTAAAAACTTGGACACCTGCCTGCTTCTTTCTCTTTCCACTTATCTCTTTAGGTCATGAGCAATAGCTCTAAAAATAATGTCTTGATTTAGTGGCTTTTTAGTGTTTCTGTCATTTTATCAAGGAAGCAGACATAAATGCCTAATCTGAGGAGATGACCTACAGTTCCACTGGAATCAAGAAAGAAAAGTTCTCTTGAATATTATTCAGCTCCTAGAAAGTCACCCACAACTTCCTCTCTGCCTTGACTATGTGGATGGCAACTGGGCTTCTGTCTGAGTCATTTCAATAAAATGTCTGAAGTTAGAGGCAATAAATCCAAGTAATGGAATGCAAAAGTTTAAGCAAAATTCTTCTTAATCCAGTATTACTGTGAAACAGTCTGAAGAGGGAGAAAAATAATCAGTGTCACTGAAATTTTGTCAGGTTCACATTTATGTAGCTAAGAAGAACTAATACTTAGTTAGTTATTTAGTTAGTTAGTTATCTTTTTTGAAAGGAACATGAGGACTTCTGAGGTCAAAACTAGTAAGTTGAGAAGGGAAAATATGAAAGAGAGAATCTTAGACTCTCAGATTCCTTCCTATTATAAATAATTTTATACTAAATTTTCTAATTTTCATCTATGAAAAATATGAAGATTATTCACAGTAATTGAATAAATATTTTTTTAAATAATAAAAAAAATTTTATATATACCTAGTCCCTTTTTATATAGATGGATCACAAAACATTAAGCATACATTTATAAATTATTTTTGTTTATTTCTGTTATTAGTGCTGTTATAGTCACTCTTTGTTTCTCTTCAGCACCCATTGCTGTAGCATTCAAAAGTTCTATCAATGAAATTAAGACATATGGCATTTACAGGAACAGATCCACCAGTCATTACTACTAAAGCTCAGTTAATGGTTTTGTATATCAGGGAGAGTTTCATAGAGTCACAGTGAAAATAAGCACTTACAAATAAGCACTATATTTTGCCCAAATCCATCACAATATTTTGAAAAGTGTTCATGGTGGGTACTGCAAAGAAAATTTCTACTGCTAGTTTAGAAAGTTCCTTAAAACAAAGTGAAACAATGACTAGGAAAATAAAATAAAACAAAAATTAAAAAGTAGGCTTTTAAATTAAACTGTAAAATAACAGATGAGCAAGAAACCAGACTAAATCTCTGAGTTCCTCTTTAAATGTATGTTATTTTGAAATCACAGGAGAAATTTCTGTTGCAGTTACTGCACAGAATTAAATAAAAGATCTTTATTTGGTTAAACCGGAAGGATTTGGCATTTTCATTTAAAAATTAAGAATGGACAGCTACACAAGAGGTGTCAGCAATTTTAAGAGCTCTATACACAAAGAAGTCACCATGTACATATGAGATCAACACCTCATCCTAATACCTGTGTTGCTGTTATTACCACTAGGATGAATCTAATTCCAAAGTTCTGAAACGTATGCTGAGGTAACCAACTACATAAACAAAATACTGTAATTAAAAATAAACTACTTATTTCTCCTCCCCTTCCTCTTACATAACTGGATTAATTGAAAAAGACCTGTATCTGTTACATGACCAAAAAAAAAACCCAATGCACAGCTAGCAGTACCATCTGTGTCCATCAATTGTAAGACAATCTAGTCTTTTCCCTAAAAGTCTCCAGTTGTGGATAATAAAAGACAACCCGCCGGTAACTCTGTTATAAGTGGAGAGTAAGAGCTGCGGCCTTGGCTCAAGTGCTTAGGCTGTTATTGAGAAGAAACATTACAGCTACTGCTTACAGACATGACCTACTCTATTTCTGTCTGCATCAGCTCTTGCTTGAAAATTTGGCTTTGTGAAAACCTTAAAATCAAACAGCTAAGCACCTGATATAGGTACAACTGTATGTGTGCTACTACTGATCCATCTATAGATTGTTCCTTGTGCCAATAGCTTTTTCTAAATTGGGTTTAGGATCAAGAGACATAATAGGAATATTCTGATGAACAGTTAAGAAACACAATTATTCCTCTTATTTCATCCATAAATTCTTAATTGAACATAGGATTTTTAGGCTGACTGATATGCTTTAACTCCCTGTGCTGATAATTCCAGATGTAAGAAATACATGTAGTTATTAATAAACCATTATGCATTGGGAATTTTCCCTTCACCTGATCTTTTTTTTTTCTCATTTTCCACAAGAACCATTTAGCCTTAATGATGGTTGCTCCTAGAATTTTGGCAGAGAATACCCTACTTTGTCAAGTGTGTATATATGAGGAATCTTATGTTCCTGCCAAAGATAACCATCAGCAAAATAAAAAGCTTAAGCAGATCTACAGTAGTTTATTTGGCTGTTAGGAGGCAGGCAGCCATGCTTTAACGCTGGCTCATTATAGTTCCCACTTGACATTACCTATCTTTAGTATATCCCTTGTCTTGCATCAGTAATGTCTGTCTTCAGATGCCTCAGGCTTTCTTAGACTGCTTTCAACTCTTTTTTTTTGTCCCACTTCTTTTTTTATTTCTCTCTCTTCTCAATTTTTCTTGACTTTCAAATTGTCTATTGACTGTAATTACATTACTTCAGGCCTTTTAGCCTATTTCACCTGGAAAGACTTTGTGAGTGTATACAACTACTTTAGTTCATTAGGTATATTATAATTTATAATGCAGTGTCAGATAGACCTGTCAACACAACGGTTATTATTAACTTCACAAACAAAAAAAAAAATTGCAGCCTTATATATAGTAGAGTGATTTTTAGATTCAAAATGAGAAATGTGCAAGCCAAATACCCAAAATTACAAAAGCAAGTCCAAAAAGCTGAGGAAAGGATTTCACAATACAATGTCTCTCTCTTCAGGATATTTCACCTATCAATGTGAAAGGCATGACAGATTACATAAAAATAGTTCCATGTTTGTCATACCTATCTAAGGAATAATCTGAAAGAAAAGAAATCGTGTCAAGAGGCAACAGGTAATATCTGAAAATTAAATCCAACATTTTAGGTTTTTTTAGAAAGCAAGTATATATTTTTTAAAAGCAGTGTATTTAATAAAAAGAATGAATACAAAACTGAAAAAAGTGTAGAGTAATATCTATAAAATTTACTGCTTTTAAAAAGCCCATTCTATCAGCAGAAATTTTTAGCAACTTACAAACTGTTGTGATGCAATCATCACTGGATGACAGTCTATATTATGTGTGGTCAGAAATCAACACCAACACAGATATCCTTTTGCTTTTTTAAGCCTTTGGAGATAATCTTCTTTTTTGTTTTGCTCAGTATCTGTGGAAAATGCTTCAGATTTCAAAGTGATGAAGTCTTTATCTGATTTTATTGCTATTAATTGATATTATGGAAATACTGAAAGTATTTAGCAAGATAGCAAAACCTGTTTGTGCTATACCCTGTATATCATTGTCATTACAATATATCCCTTGCCCCCAAAAATTATAAACTAAAAGTAAAACTGTAAAACTGGATGGATACAAGAAAGAGATGAGAAGAGCACAAGGTAACAGCACAAGAATTATGAGAAGGATAAGAAGCAGAGGTCACAGAACTCCAACTGCCTAGACATAGTTATACATGTCTTCTTTCCCCACGTTTCTTCCTCTGTCTTTTAATTAAAAATAAGTGGCCTGATTTTCAAAGGTCTTGAACACCCAAAACCTCCACTGATTTCACAGGCAGCTGTGGCTGTCAGCACATTAGAAAAGTAGGCCCAAAGTGCTTTTATCTTTGGAAACTTCATAAGATTTATCCTCTACACGTGAGTGACTAAGGGAAAACCTTCATAGTTATAACTTTAAAAAGTGGAATAGTGCAGGCTTCTAAAAAGCACAATGACTTTAGTATGCTGTAGCTATCTTTTCTCCCAGATTTCTCTTTCTTTCCTGATGTTGCATCTCATACTTGACACCTTTCTTATCCATTTTGATTGAGGAAAGGATCTGATAATCCTGGGGAAAGTTCATATTGTTCTCTCTCCATGTCAGGATGATGTGGTAGTAGGCTTAGAAATTTACCTCCAAGTTTAAAATTTCAAGTAAATGTCAGGTAAGCAACATAGAAGTATCTATACTATCCTTAGATTTTCTTTATTTTTTAATACCACATTTATTTAGCAATAAGATATATAGAGTACCCCAGCCAGTACAATGATACTCACTTACAGTAATATAACGGAATTAGGAGTAACAAGAAGTAAGGATGCTAAGCTTTTGACAAAAATCTGTGACATTTCCATTATTTTTCCTCTATTTATTTTCAGGGAAGATTTTTATAGAGTGTTAAATATCCATTTTCACTTAACTGCAGGAAAAACTACTACACTAGTGATATCAATGACTATTCAGACAGATCTGTGAAGATGGGCAAAAATAAAGTGAACAGTAATTTGTGTCTGTACTCCCATTATTGAAATACACCCAAAGCAGGCAAGCAATTGTTTTTATTTGAACTGAAATTATTTGTCTGTCTTCATAAAATGATTAAGTTAATGTAGCATGTCCTAGCCTCTTAGAAGCTTCTTGCATACCTTCAGTATGCACTTACAGTTCATACCTTCAGGTCCAGTTTCTTTTAACATAAATCTTTAGAGATATTCTACCAATTCAATCATAAAAACTTCCCAAAATGACCAACACTGTGACTTTTTATGTCAGACATTTCATATTGTGGGACCAGCTTAACTCCCCATTAGACTATTGCATAGCCCCATTAGGTATTACTTTGTCAGGAAAGGAGGAAGAGCCATCACTGTGACAGATTACTTCGATTTACTCCTTTCTGTTTTCCAATGTTTTATACTTAGGTGTGTATGATTTCTAGAGCCTCCATTACTTAAATGACTTTGGTATTGACAACTAATAGTAGTAATACACTTCACTTATCCTATACTGTATTAACATACTAATGTTCATAGATTTTAGGCTAGGATGACTTACAAGCTTCAAGTTTCTACGACTGAACTTGAAGCAACTCATCTAATGGCCTGCATTATGAACAGAGATCCCCAAGGGTCATCATATACATTTTCTAACAAGTAGAATTCACTGAACACTGACAATCGATGTTAATGAATATTCATGCAAGTAAAACAAACAAATTCATTTCAGCTGGACTTGAATCCCTTTTCTGTTAACTTTCTCTAAACACTGAAGTGACTAGTCATTGCTTAATTTTTGGCTGAGAAAAGTTACTGATAACCTGTCTAAAACTAGAAAGAGAGGCATATTTACATTTAAATATTAAGTCATGTATTTTTTATGTTTTCGTGTCCATTGGTTATAAAGTATCTATTTTAGCTTCTTATGTCAGATACATATCAGTAAACTAAGCAATTTAAATAAATAATAATTTTTTTGTTTATTGGCTTGGGAAATGCAAGTGACTTATAATCATAGAATTATACAATAGTTTGGGTTGGAAGAGATTTTCAAAGGTCATCTAGTCCAACCCCCCTAGAAGGAGCAGGGACATCTTCAACTAGATCAGGTTGCTCAGAACCTCATCCAACCTGGCCTTGAATGTTTCCAGGGATGGGGCATCCACCACCTCTCTAGGCAACATGTTCCAGTGTTTCACTACCCTCATTGTAAAAATGTTTTTCCTTACGTCCAATCTGAATCCACCTCCATCTATTTTAAAACTCCTCGTCCTATCACAACAGGCCCTGCTAAAAAGTTTCTCGCCATCTTTCCTATAAGCTCCCTTTAGGTACTGGAAGACCAGTATAAGGTCTAACCAGAGCCTCCTCTTATCCAGCCTGTCCTCATAGCAGAGGTACTCCAGTCCCCTGATCATCTTCATTGCTTTTCTCTGGACTCTCTCCAACAGGTTCATGTCCATATGTTGAGGGCTCCACAGCTGGACGCAGTACTCCAGGTGAGGCCTCACGAGAGCTGAATAGAGGGGCAGAATCACCTCCCTTGACCTGCTGGCCACATTTCTTTTCATGCAGCCCAGGATGCGTCTGGCTTTCTGTGCTGCAAGTGCACATTGCTGGCTCATGTTGAGCGTCTCGTCCACCAGCACACCCAAGTCCTTCTCCTCAGTTACTGTCAGTAGACACTTTCATGTCTGTAATGAAGAAAAAAGCAGGTATTTCCCAGAACTGGAGATGACAAACACAAATCTCTGTCTACAAAGTCTAATTCTGTGATGTTATCCAAAGCTATAAATATGATTATTTTTAATATAAATTCTCTTGGTCTAATGGCAAATATGTTTTGCAAACAAATTTTAACATTGACTTAAATATCTGTTGAACTCAGGCAAATGAACATAACTGTGGCTTTAATTATTGTCAGACTTTTTACATTGTTCTCTATTCAGTTATTAAATGTCATAATATGCCAGTTCTCATTACACATTTGAATTTTTCTTATTTTTCACTTTAAGTTCAAATAGGATGTGTTGAAAGGTCATGGAAACCAGATGATCAGCATTACTAAAGGCCAACTTAATTCCTTTTGCATTCAAATGAACTTGGAAGAGGATGATATTTAAAGCCTGTAACAATTTGTGATTCTCTGTCTGTCCAAAATGAGCACCAACTGCTTTCCAATCAAAAAATACAGAAGTCTAAACCACAAATTTTAAAATCTTGATACAACATTATATACTTCTTTGAAAAATACAGCAGAAAACTAGAGAAAGTTACAAACATATTGATGAAATGTATATGTTCTTGTGAGAAACTGTGTCGAATGTTTGTCTCAACATTGTCGAAGCGTCAAACCATCACCTAAACAATGGTACATCAGTCAAACCATAGGACTGGAGTCTTCCTGTTTTTTCCTGCAAGATGATTCCCTTATCTTGCAAGCCAGTCAAGCCACAGGACTGGAAGCTTCCTGTTTTTTCCTCCTATTTTCCCACAAACCTGAATGCAGAGCTGATTCTGCAAAATTTAGCCTTACCCCTACGTGTGCGCCCAGACCCAGGCCAGAAAAAGAGAGGGGCCCAGAGATGGTATTGGGCATGCGTATCACCGCCAGGTGAGGGGTGCGGCCAAGCAAACCCGCTCTTGGAATATGTGACGTGGATAAGATGAACGATAAAAGGACAGAAATGACCAACATCGGACAGAACATTTCCCCCACCGAGTCAACTGGACTGTCGGGACGCCGCAGCTCCATGGTGGTAGCTATTGCAACTGAAACTCTTTTCCCTCTTTTCTTTCTCTCTCTCCTTTCTCTTGCATTTGCGAACTTCTTGTCGGGTTAATAAAGTTACCTGGCACTTGACTCCGTTTTGAGTCTTAATTCTGTTCCCGAGAAATACGAACAAAACCACACTCCGGTGTGTGTGAGGTTGGTCTAGCCGCCCTAGCCACCCAGACTCGTCTGAGGTCGGCTAGAACGCAAGGGGGCCTTCCCCCCACCCGAAATTGGAGCGTGACAGTTCTGTCTTATGACTTTTTTGAAAATAACATTAGATGGGTTACAAAGTTTGTTTTGAATCAGAAATCCTGTAGAATGGCTCAATATTGGAATGTCAGAGACCAGTGTTACATTCATGACATTACTATAGAACTAATACTGTTTTCACTTAATTAGAACTATTTAGATATTTTTGTTTTGTTTGCCTCTTAATCCCCACTCTGCCTGAAGAATGAAATGCAAATCAACAAACTGAAGCTAATGGAGGATATTATATTGCCTTGTGCTTTGGCTATTTTCTCAGAGCAAAATGTGAAATTGATTTCAGGAAAGTGAAGCGAAAAAAAAAAACAAAACACCACCTCTAAACAAAGTTTTTAGCCATAAATTCAATATTACAAAATGATGGGATTACTCATTTAAATACAAATAATTTACAACTGATGTATACAATAAATTGTATATGTCAATGAAGTACAGTTGAGCTGGGTGATTAGAATAATTATCTTTGTTGACCATGGTTCCTCTAAATATATAATTCTTTAGTGGATATGATTGTCAGAACCCATTCTAAGTAGGTTCATTGCATTAGACATTAAATGTGCATTCTAATAAATCATATATGTTTCAAGAGTAGCTGAAAATCAACTAACACCACAGAATTTTAGATCTATTCCTAGAAAAAAAAGTTCAGGAGAAGTACTTAAACTAACAGAAACTTGGACATTATTATCTCACAGTAAAAATGATTCCCTGCAAAAATAATTTATTTCTGAAGATCCAGACTGTGCTTAGTGTAAGTTTTGCATCTATTTAACAGTTGCTCAAGGTTCAGCAGATCTTTCTTCTCTACAACATGTCAGAACCAAATAGCTCAGGTTTCCATGTAGATACTGAAAATATCAAAACATCTAGGCTGACATTGTACAAGAAAATCCTATTTTCTCCTTAAAAGCAAACAAACAAACAAACAAACAAAAAACCCCAAACAAATTCATATTTTGTGTTTTATAAAAAATACTGAGAATCGCAAAGAAAACAATATAAAACTGCAACTAAGCACTGCTAGATCACGTTATCAGAAATCATTTGCATATTTTTCTAGAATATTCCTTCAGAGAGTAATTTTGCATATTCAAGTATTATCTTTGTGTTGGTTTTGTTTAGTGGGGGAGGTGCTATGGTGGCAGCTTCTGCAAATCTTCTTTGCAACAGGAAATAATCTTAGAATTCTTGAGAATGGAATTTTGATTTTCCGTACAGATGTAAAAAGTACTGCAATACAGGAAA
Source organism: Chlamydotis macqueenii (assembly GCF_036417535.1). NCBI lineage: Eukaryota > Metazoa > Chordata > Aves > Otidiformes > Otididae > Chlamydotis > Chlamydotis macqueenii. The sequence goes on from NC_141558.1 coordinate 30,789,018, forward strand.
GTAAAAAAAAAAAATTCTGAAAGCATCTTTTTTAGTTAACTGGTGTTCAGATAGCGTTTATTTCAGATACATATTGAATTTAAATAGATTCCAATCTGTATTTTCAAATCCACTGTTACCTTTTTCAGGGAAACTATCAGTAAAAGTTCTACCCAGCAGTACTCCTAAATTTTAAGTTTTTAAGTTTCCAACATTAGATCAGTATGATTGCATTCAAAGGCCTGGATGAATCCTACCCAACTATATGCACTGAACTGAGTAATTTTTAAATGCATGAAGGAACTGATGACTTTGTTCCTATCTCAAGCACCTTTGTTAGCTTCTTGAAGCAGAGGTAAGATAAACTGTCACCAGATGTCTTGTAGTACCTGAAATTCCTCCTCTAGAAGTCTTAGTGTTATTATTTAAAAGTTCTGTATTCCCCTCCACTGATCTATCCCCCACTATATGCTGTCATTCTTAAATATATCTTTCCATTATCATCTGCTCTATCATAGTTATATCAGTATATCTTCTCACATTTGTTCACACATATATTGCCTGAGTACTGTTTTTACAGAACAAGCAGCAGTAGATCTCCTAAGTGCAGGAAGACATTTATTCAATTCTTAAAATAACATAGAATATTCTGAGAATAAATGCTGCAATTTGTAATCTGCATAGTACTTCTGTTTTATGCTACAGGCTTGCATAAGACATTATATACTTAACAAAAAGTTAGACAAAACAGCAATTGTGTGTTCTATGGCTATTTTTATTCTTCTACTAAGAGGACAGTGACAAAGGTAATGAGCAGCATCTATATGCTGATGAAAGATAGTAAACAAAAAGCAACATCTTAAATTGTCATAATTTGGATTAATATATGGGTGCAAAAAAAGAATTGAGATACAGAATCTAAAATACTCAGGAACCATATAAAGGGATTACTTTAATATGACCTCCTTTGGTTTGATTTTTTCCCAGTTTTCTGTTTCATTGAACTGTATGGCACTGTTCTGAGGTTTTGTCTCATTAGTGTCACCATCAATATCCAGATCACTTTCTCAAGAAGAATAATTCTCACTGCTATGTTTTAAATTAATGCAGGACTTCCGGAATACACTTGAATGGTGTGTAAGTCATCACCAATAGATGCCTTTGGACTTCTATCCTGGATCTTTAACTATGAGAATCAGACTAGAATCATTTATTCACGTTGCTCAATTAACTTTCTATCATCAAATCTGTGAAAACTAGAAAATGTTTCAACTTTGATTAAGATTATGATTAATCATTATGAGGTGGCAGGCATCCAATAAATGTGATACTGTGAGTTTCTATTGATTGTCTTACATTTACTGGCTCATCTTGCTCTGCTTATTAATTTCTGTACTTTGATCTGTGCCAATAACTTCTACATTTTTATTTCTCTCCGTGTTCCTATTTTGCCCAGAAAAGATTTTTGTGAAATATCATCCTTATATAACTCAATTGCATTCTGGTTCCTGCTGTAATTATGGGTCCTGATTCTTTGTAGGCACTTGTCACGTCTCTTACTACTTACTTAAACCTTGCTTGAATTAATCTGTAAGGCATACAGTCAGAAAGTGTGACATTTGGCAGAAAATACCATAGCCTCATTTAACAGTAGACAAGAGTAGAAACCTGGCCAGCACAATCAAGAAATATTCAGGTATTTCATGCATTCAGACCTAGGACCACTTTTTTTCTTTTTTTTTTTTTAATAAAAGATTGATCCTAGTCATCACTAAAAATCCTGTGGATCCTCATACTAAAAATTTCCCTGTGAGGTGGTCAGCCTTCTGCTCCAGAAGTCTGTAAAGGAAAATATAAAATATCTTAGCCTCTTGATTATTTTAATCATTATTTAGCTGTGCTGTTATGCACATGCATTACAGTACCTATTTGCCTGGAAATGTTAATTAGTAAACAATGTCCATACCACATTCTATATGTACTAAACAATAAGAATACAGATCATATATCAGTGAAATAACTTGTTAGTTTGTTGATAGTTTTGTTTGTTTGTTTATTTGCATATTTTTCTGCAGCAAAATTTCTTGTGATGTCATTTTTATAGAGCTAGTAAATTCTTAGAATCCATCTTGATGAAGCCTAGTTGATATACCAGGAAAATAGGTCTCACCTCACTGCACAAACTGCATTTATGTTTTCCTGTGAGAACTCAGACTTTAGATTTCTACACACAAATTAAGGTGTCTAAGGTATCTGGGCTTCTATTAGAGTCAGTGGGTCTCGTGGAGTTGCCTACATGTAAGTATTCAGTGCCACTTTAGATGCTCTTCTTTATCAAAGACATACACATGGGACAGTGTGATCCAATGGAAGACCTGTGCCATCCCAAGGTCACAGCTGCAGGTTAGACCGGGTATTCTATGGCATCTTAAATGTCACTATATCCTGAAGGGTGAACAGCTGAAGACAGCACAGGAGACCTAGTCAGCACAATCAACAAGTCAAAAAGTTCAGAAATTTAATCAGCTGCATAGTCTTTAGATGCTTGGTTCTGTTGCTCATACAGTGATGTTTAATGCCATTTGAGCTACCTTAGACTATCTGAGATATCACATATGACATTCAGATATGACACAGATCCTGTGAGAGACCCCTTCTAAGGTTCTCCTAAAGGCAGGCAAAATACTTAAAGGATTTCAAATGAAACTAGACATCTAAACTTGGGCAAATGGGTCCCTATGTACTTGAGAGTCAACTAAAATACTGTCTGGACTCCATTGAGTTTGTGGACTAGATCTCTATTGACTATTACCATATATTAGTAATATAATGTGTAAACTCCTACACAGAATTAAAAACTGCTTTATGTGTGTATCTGTCTTTTAGATATCATCCTAGTAACATTTCAATCTGCTTGGTTTGTTTTAATAGTCTGGATAGATATTAAACTCTTGAAAATCTAGAAAAAAAACATGTAGTTGGCTGAAAGAGAAAGATCCTGTTATTTCACTACTGAAGAAAATGCTTTTGTGTGCTTTCAAGTCTTATTTGACATCAGAGAATCCTCAAACTAAAAGACAAATTCACAGGAAACTGAGCTTTACTTGTTCTGCTACTCACAGTTCTACTTAGTTTCAACATAGTTCTGGAAATGCCATACTGCACCTAGTTTTGTGTTACTGCTGTGTCTGCTTTGCCATCACTTTAATGCTAGCTTCCCTACTGTCGTGGTTTTGTTTAGTGAGGGGGGGCCTAAGGTGGTAGCTTCTGTAGGAAACTGCTAGAAGTCGCTCCCCTTTGTTTAGTGGACTCGGCCGGGCCTAGGGCGGACCCGCTGCTGGCCAAGGCCGAGCCAATTGGTAGCAGAATGTCCCATGATAACGCCTCTGCGATAACGTATTTAAGTAGGGGAAAACAGAAAAAAAAAGGGAGAAAAGATGTGAAGCAGCTGAGCGGGGGGCAGAGAGGGGGAGGCGCGAGCCTTGTGGGCCTTGCAGGCCTCACCCTCTGGCCTCCCGCCGGGCAGCCGACTGGGCCCAACTCGGCCCGGCCTGGCTGCAAGAAGTGGAGAGGAGATGAGAAGTGAACAAGATGTAAAAAGGATCCTGAGAGGCGTCTGCCAGCCTGTTGTAAGGAACGGCTGCAGACACCAAGGTCAGTGAAGAAGGAGGGGGAGGAGTAACGTGGCTCCTGGCCAAGATTCCTCTGCAACTCGTGGTGAAGACCATGGTGGAGCGGGTTGTCCCCCTACAGCCCATGGAGGTCCACAGAGGAGCAGGGATCCACCTGCAGCCCTTGGAGGACCCCACGCCGGAGCAGGTGGAGGCCTGAAGGAGGCTGTGGCCCGTGGAGGGCCCGCTGGGACAGCTGTTCTAAAGGGACTGCACCCCGTGGAAGAGATGACCCACGCCGGAGCAGTTTCACAAAGGACTGCGGCCCGTGGGAGGGACCCCACGCTGGAGCAGAGGAGGAATGCGAGGAGTTCTTCCCCCGACGATGACACATAAAACAACACGTGATGAACTGACCGCGACCCCCATTCCCTTTCCCCCCGCCCCGTGCCGCTCGGGAGGGGAGGTAGTATAGATAATGTTAAGCCCGAGAAGAGGGAGGGGTGGGGGGAGGTTATCTTGTTCTCTGTCTCATTATCCTGCTAACTTTAGAAATAAATGAATAGTTTTCCCCAAGTCGAGTCTGTTTTGCCCTTAACGGTAACATTAAGGTTTTCTCCCTGTCCTTATCTCAAACCTTGAGCCGTTTTCCTTATATCATCTCCTCCTATTCTCTCGGAGTGTGGGGGGAGCGAGAGAGAGACTGCGTAGTCTGGTCCCGATCGGGGCTGAACTATGACACCTACCACACAGCATACTGAACGGCCTCTACAAGGCTCACTGTCTTATTTGCAAAATGTTTACAACCATTGAAATTTCTTTGGAATTCTATGGTTTCCACGATAACAGTCTCACTTCAAATAAGTAAAACGAGCAATCATTACTGTGCAGCATGAAGAATAACAAATGATTTTTCTGTTACAGAAAATAGAGTGATGGGTTAATACTCCTTCGGTCTCCTGAAGAGTTTGTTCAACAGGATGAAATGATTTTTGCACAACTTCTAAAATATCAAGCTGTGTGTATTATTGAATCCCAGAGCTACAATACTTTGCACAATTTTCCTGTATGAAAAACACTCAAGTGTTCTTTTATCCATTATCTCACTTTAATACTTTTCAGAGTACAAACCCCCCACTAACTGGCTTTGTCATTTCACAGAGAATTAATATGAAGATATTAAAACTCCTAATCAACCTGCTAAAACACTAAGGATTTTTAATAATGTCTGGCATTAATGCACACTATAAGATGTGTCTAAATATTCTAAAATGTGTATTGTCTGTGAGCATTTGTTTTCATAGATCTGGTTACAGTAGTTATTAGAGTGATTCTCATTAGTGCTGCTATAAATGTTCAGTTTCCTATTTCCACCATGATGCCAGGTTTTTGTAAGTTTATGACTTGACTTTTTTCCTCTGAATTCACACATAGTGTCAGTTCCTTTCAAAACTAGCTGATAACCAGTGAAATAATTTGACAGGCAAAGAATATTAAAAGAAAATTCTATTGCTTTAAAATGTTATCTCTTTTAAAAGAGATAAAATTATTATATTGAAAATATTATTTTCAAATTTCAATAATTTCTTCTGAAAGTCTGATTTTTACAGATGAAAAGAATTAAGATGGTTGTTATTTAGTGTTGAAAAATAGCTCCTGGTCTTATCATGCAGATAGCTTTATTATGCTTTACCTGCTGCTTTAATAGCTACAGTAATTCAGAATAGAACTAAAATAGTTCCATTGACATTTGATTATCCTAAAATCACCCACTTATTCTAATTCTCAATGGAAAAAGTATGTTTTCATTTTAAATTGCCATTATACACTAGATGTACAATAAATAATTGCACTGACTAGCCAATTATTCTGACAATAAAGGAACACCATATTGACTTTTTGGTTGAAGAGGGGTCATTATGTTAAAAGTAAGAGAAAGTAAGTTTTGAATTGACAAATGAGCATTATCACTTCAAAAGTTTTATTCTGAGACGGTCTTTTTACTTCTTTGTGTGTTTCAGAATTTGGTATCATTTAGACATAAGAAAATGAATAATGAAAGTTAGTGGGTAAAGTAAGATTGGTCATGATTTAGAGTGAAACAAAGAAAAACACTCAGTATAAAACTCTTCACTTACTATGTATACGATGCTTCCTTGCCCCAAACATACCTGTGCTGATGGTGACTGACTACTAGAAAAAAAACCAAAAACCAGTACTGAGGTAATTTAAGATATTAGTCAAGGCAGGGAGTGGGAGGGTGGGGGTGTTTTCCCACCAGTCTTTTCTGTCAATTGAAAATTAAAAAAAAAAGACTCCATATGCCTTTTTTGGTGATAAGCCATATACTATTCTTAGCTCATTATAGTGCTCATCCTCTTTATCTTTTGCAGCAGAGATGTCAAACTGTGCAGATATTTTTTTCCTCAGCAAATGTTTTTGGCTCCCTGGCAGAATTTTCAGGCATCTGGGCTGGAAGCTTTGGTGTTGTCACTTGGACTGTCATGTAGTTACGCTACTGATTAGTTCTTCTCACTGCTGTATTCACCTTATTGTCATTGTCATTTGCCTTGTTGATGTAATTTTTCTTTTACTATGACTTGTGCTCTTCCATTTTTTTTGATGAAGGCTTCCTTGCAACGATACCCTCATAAGATCTATGTGTGAGACAATTTTTATCTGAGCTTTTTTATAGCCTCATACCAGCAAAACACTGGTAAAAGGGTCATTTGCTCACTTAGTTTTCTCAGAGAGTCAGGAATGTTGTCTCCCATTGTACAATGAAACACCTATATAATCATGCATTTTGCAAGAAAAAAATGATTTTGTTGTGAGTAGAGGTCTAATTTTAATAGATGTAAAGTATTAAAATTCACATTTGGTATTAGATTAATAGTTTGATTTCCTTCTGAACTCCTCTGAATTAAAAAAAAACATCAACTATATTTGGAATCATCATTTGCAGGGAAAAACTTAGATAATACTGCAAGATGTAAATAATGTAAATTTACTAGTATGGTTGCATCAGTTAAGTGAAACTGTACATATCTGTGTTGTCTAGACATGAAAGAAAGGAGAACTCTAAGGGAAATATGGAAAATTGTAGCTGTTTTCTTACCATCACTTAAGTGGTTCAGTCATCTTCATAATCTTTTCCAGATTTTATTCTTAAATATGTAAATTCTCTTGCTCTCTGCTTTAATAAATATATTTGATTGCTACTTACATTAGATTGTTGTTGCATTAGATTGTTATTTACAGTTAAACTTGGAAATAGGAGGTATGTCGATTTATGAATCCAGAAACAAAATAAAAATTTCTGAATAGGTCACTCAGTCCTTTCCCCATCTTCATTCTTAAACACAAGTAATCTCTTATTAAATGTTCAAGTAATAGCATGTTCTAATGTCAGAACCTAATTCAGAGGAAGGAAGAAGATGATTAAAGCTGCTACGCAAAGTATTGTAATAACAACAGAGAGGTAAAGCAGACCTTTGTGCTTCTGATGGAGTCTGTACTTCCTATTTTCTCTGATACACATAAATACAATTTTACAGAGAATGGCAAACCAGTTAAAGTCAGTGAAAATCCTGTGGTAAATTCTGATGTTTTTATATAAATCAGTATTTGGCTGAAAGGAAATATCTGAGACTGTATCTGATGAAAAAGACAAACAATGGTAAGGTATTCCTAGGAAAATCACTGAAGTATATTGGGTTTTTAGCCAACTAGTCCACAAGATTAGAGCAAAGGAAGAACAAAATTAAAAAAAAAAAAAAAAAAAAAAAGAAGAGAAAAGCATATGGTCTCTTTGAGAAAAAGTGAAGTGGTATAACAAGGATAGCAGATCTAAAAGGCTATGGAGGCACTAATACAAAAGATAATGAGACTGTAACTATAGTCATATATGGCTTACTTGGGAAAAACCCATCAAACAGTACTGTTTGACTGTGATGTCCTAACGTAAGTTTAAAAATGTATATTCCTGTTATGAAACTGAAGGGCTGCTTGGTGCAAAGGAGAAATTGTAAAAAAGGATTTGGAAATCTAATAAGACAGAAAAAAAGACAGGGAACAAATGGCAGACTAAAAGACAACGCTCAGAATTAGCTCCAAAAGTAATGCTATGAGGAAATCAATAATTTAACTATTTCACATGTTCATGAGAAAACAGCATTTAGAAAGCACATCTTCTTGCCCATGTATAGCACTGCTGAGTTGAAATAAAATCCTTTTAAGATCAGCATCAAAAAAATTGGAAAAATCTTGTACTAAGCAACATCATGAATAAAAACAATTACAGGTACACTTTAGAGGCTGCAGAAAAATCTTTAAGTTTGAGAGAATTAAAAGAGCTTGATCAGTTTTGCTTAATGAACACAAGATTTAGAAACATCATGATAGCATTAAAAAAATATCTGAAAACATCCAGCAGTCAAAATCTGCACAAAATATTTCAATATTTTTTCTGACATAATGAAGTGCAATTGTATTTGGTTTTGGTTTACATTTCAGACTCTTTCATTAAATTATTCTCCTGAATTTTTCAAAATGACAAAAGCTTTTGTGAGGGAAGAAGACAATTTCCCTACCGAGTCTAACTGCAGAGCATAAGTACTTTCATGGGTATAAAGCACTAAAGCTTTTATTAATGAAACAGAGGAAAGTGTAACAAAAATCAAGGGCTGGAAACTGAAGCCAGAAAAATTCAAACACATGCGAAAACATAACAGTAAGCATAATAACAGTGAGTATAATTAACTACTGAAATAACAACCAGCAGAAGCAGGAGATTTTCCATCATTGAGCATTTTTGAAAATTATGTCTAAGAGCCCAATTCAGACTGCCTCCCTTGGTTTCCAAGCCTGTAAAGATGCCTGGCCCATACACCAAATACAACAGATCTAGATATGATTTGATGGAGTTGACACAAACCTTAATGTGTTAACCTTATGAATCAGCATGATTTTTAACATGAATATATAGTATGCTGCATTACTTAGTTGAATAACACAGTACTGACGTGACCGTTCATTTCCCAATACTGAGAGGAGCTACTTGGATGCAATCAACAGAAAACACAGAGGTGCTTGTGAACATCTAGACAAACTGCAAGATTTTCCATCTACTTCTGATTCAGAAGATTAAAACCTGTCCTGAACATATCCACCTAAATGATCATCATTCAGTTGTGGAGAGTACTCCTGTACACGTGAACTCAATACTGTAATAAGGAGGGCAATACCCTAGAATCTGGGAAACTTGTGCTGAGCATGTGCTGTGCTTGTTGTTTTTGTTAGGTTTTTTTTAAAAGTACAAATGTCTTGTATGATATACATAAATAGCTCTGGGAAACAGAGACCAGAACTAGAGATACCTCTAAGAGTGTTTTTAGCATGAAAATATAGTGCTTCCTCTTTGTCTCCTGCCTAACACATTTCCCTTTTGTCTAAATTAATTGGTAGGTCACCTACCGAACAACCTTTACGTTTCACCTAACTAATTTTAAAGTGTCCTTTTCCCTTTCTTTTTTTTCTTTTGGTCTCTGTTTTGATATGATTTTCTGTTGAGGCTGTTAAGGCCAATGCCTTCGGTTTTGCTTTAGAGTATTTTCACTGATAATATTCCACCTTAATGTAGCTCAGGTCAAGTCAGCCTTGTGCATCCCTTTAACTACCTGAGCACTGAACACCAAATGTTTGTCACCTTAGTCCACTGATCTGAGTATGTATCCAAATGCCTGTGCAGCATCTTTTGAGTTGCATGTTACCCTGAGTTAAATGTTAGAAAGTGGAGATTTATAAAGAAAGTATCAGAAGCCTCTGTGAAGAAAAGATGGTAAAATATTGCTGTTCTTTTTTTTGCTAAATTATTACTGTTTAAAAAAAACCCAACATGTTGAAAAGTAGAGGTATTTGGATCATTGGAGTGAGTCCCTTCAGCACCCAAAAGTTGAAAAAAAACTGTTCCAAATCTCTAAAGTGAAAAATAACTACCTTCAACAGAAAGAATGGCTCAGAGTCCCAGGCCTGACCTGCACTGCACATTCCTTTAATTTTTCAAACATAGCTTTTCTTTGTTGTTACTGATGAACATGATTACTAGTAGGATGGTAGCACCCAAAGGCCCAGTGAGGACAGTGCTGTGTGCTGTACAAATACAGATAAATAGACAGCTCTCACCTACGAGAGCTTATGATGTGAAAGGCACAAAAAGGCTGAGGGTTGTGAAAGGAGATATAACTTCCAAGCAAATGAAAACAGTGATGACTGGCAGAGCTTTGGTAGCTGAATCCTTTCTTGTTCATTGTCTTTTCTAATAGGAGTAGAGATCAGATAGAGGGAGTGACAGGACTAGGGACGTTAATAAAAAGAGAATAAAATATAAAAAGGAAGAAATAATCACAGCTTGCTCTTTGTCTGGTGCTGTTCTACCTACAGGAATAGGAAGGTATTATATTAGAGGGTGTTTTGAGAGATTTAAAGAATAAATTCTCAAGCTGCTTTTGGATGTGAGCAGGTTCTTTCTTTAAAATTATGAAGGAAATGTGTGGGAACAGGTTATCCTGAGCCTCCAAGCCTCTATGCAATTATTTCCTTAAATATATAACTTAGTAAAACAATGGGTAAAAAAAATGTATCTGACCAAACCCTCAAACTCTGAATGTGAATTTGCTATATACTTGAATAATACATTTCCTCTCTTCATGCAGTCATATACTCCAACCCAGTTTATAATTAAAATCAAAAATAAAATAAAAATTACAACAGATGTAATTTTTAATATGCTTGGAAAGGCAGAAACTCGTAGCTTAAAAACACTAAACAAGGGGAAAACCTAGAGTTAATTTAGAAACCTATGGATGCCAGGAGAGGTTGCCATCTCTTCTGTCTTACCATCTGGGGTCTATTAGAATTTCTTTAAAGACTTCTCTGCCATTAAATTGCAGATGTGGATTGAAATTTGTAAAACAAGTACATCAGAAGTGGGAGGGCACAATGCACTACAACTCGCCTGTCATTCAGAGGAGAAAGCCAGTGAGAGCTAGCCAGTAAAAAAAGCTTAAAGATCACTTCCTTCCATCATATAGGTGCTCCAGTGTATTCAAGTGACAGTAATGATCTTGTACTTAGTAATAGTCTATAATCTTCTAAGCGGAGTTTATAAGTTTTCAAAAGGTCTCCATGAATATCCTTTTAATATGATAGTAACCACAGTAGCCTGTTTTCCCAGTGCTTAGAGCACCTGTTTAGAATGCAGTGAACAAGAGCTCAAAGCCTTCTTGTGTCTGAAGGGATTCAAACCCACCATTCCTTCTTCTGTAATGAAAATACTGTAAATTGTCATAAAATTGGTTAGACTGGTGTGATGAAGAAGCGATCTTAATACTTGCTACTAAACCTTCTTTACCATGCAGAAAATACAAGGATAAAGACAATGTCACTATTTAGTGGAACTGAAACTAGCAACACGTCCAAAATTTCAGGAGTAATTTCAATAAGTATACTCCTAAAAAATGGATGGCATACATTTCAAGAAATTATCTACATCTTTCTTATACCTTAGGGGATATGGTGAGCACACTAATATATTATACTAAATCACAATAATAGCATATTCACTATCTTGCCTAAAGTTCTAACTTTAATTGTTAATATAAAAATACGCAGTATACTAAAATATATCAATGTCTGAAGTATAAGCAGTTACTCAATCACTATTATAGAGTTGTAGTACACTGAATTCCTAAACAATTCACCAAAAAAAACCCCCTTCAAAAATATAACATTTAAACTTCATGTAGCATATATTTATATTTTTCAGCTTGGGTACTTGAATAATGATAACGGAGGGATGAATTAGCACTTGCACCCTATACTAAAATTCTCTTTAAAAGGAATCTATTTACAAAGGAAATAAACAAAGGAAGCTTTCTACCTGTTTCTGTACACATCCCTGTGAAAATATGTAGCATGTTCTGACACTTTTGAAACCTTTGTTATCATAGGTGAGTATCTAAGGTATTTCTTTACAGTCTTCCTCTCTCCATAGATACCAAAGGCAGCTAACCATAGGCAAGACAACCACTAAAAATTATGTTACAGATACAGGGAATCAGGGTTAGAGACAATAAAGAAGTTAAAAGACTTGGACATATATCATGTTAAGTGCTGGAGAGTCTGAAAGTTACACATCCAGCTTAGGAAGTGAAATCCATAAACCTGAATTAAGAGCCTGAGGGTGGTGTTCATTGATGCTTTCCTCTAGTGGCAAAAGCTGTAAGAACTTTCTGCTCCCTCCTTTCTCCCTGTTATTTATTCTTAGCCTACACAGCAATATGCTGTTTTCTCAGTCTGTTCTGATGCAGCTCTGTGCAGAGAATATTGTAAACAGATTCACTGGATTTAGGAAAAAAAAAAAAAAGAGCTTAACAACAGCAACCACAGTAAAGAGGAGTTTTTTGGGTTTTTTTTAATTAACCCAGGTCACTTCAGTGATCCTATTTATAATATAACCCCACAAACTCAACTCGTCTGACAAGACAGTGAACAATGGTGTCAGGATGCATGGCATTTTTACTTTCTCAGCTGCCAGAGAAAATACATTTCTGAATCCACACCTGAGAACAGGATTTAAAAGAGGCAGATCTATGAAGGTATGATCCTGTAGTCATCTGTGTTATATCATTTCATAATAATTTTGTACTACATTTATTGCTGGATCACACAATACTGCAGATCAGCATAGGACCGTGTTTCTGTCTAGGTAATCAGAACAGATGATGTGAATTTTGTGCTGACTTCACACTTTTAACCAAGGTTTATGCTTGCTGTAAGTCGGTAGATGACACCTGAAACAGCATAAAAAGAGTGGTACAGACAGGTGATATTTTATCTAGCATAAGGCTAACAAAAAAAAAAAAGATTATTCCTTCAAAGGATCATAAACCTGCTTGGTGAAATAGTCGTGTGGCTGAAGTCTTTTGATCCAGTAGTAGGTACTCCAAAACCATATTTATTATCACATCAAAACACAGCATGAAATGGCTTAAGTCAGCACTTAGCTCAGCCAGTCTGGAGTGTTAAAAATGGATCTGGTTGACTTTTCCAACATAGCAAGCTAAGTCTGCCCTTTGACTGTGAAGAATTTTCTTACTGTTTTCTTTATAAAAATATCCATCGATGATCTGCTGTTTCTCTGCTTTGCATATTAGCCTAGCTGTTAAATTATTTTATGAGAAACTTGAAACTGTGCACTCCAGTTTATCCTGGTGCTAAAGTACTAAGTTTCTAGCTGAATGTTTACCTATTGCGCTAACCAAGATGCTACTGAATATTCTGAATGGACTGTTTTGGAGTGGGACAACTGGGTGACCAGAAATTACTCAATCAACCAGAGAGGAAAGCAGATGAGATAATGTTCATCCATAGCCTAAAGAGCTCAGGGGCCACTTGGGAGTTTTCATCCTTATTCCTAACAGACTTTGTGACTTTTAATCTAGTGATTTTTAGAAACATAAGGCAATCTCTGGATTCCCATCTTTCCTTTTTAGCAGTGTGTGAACCGCTGGTATACTGGTATTCTCTGTGCAGAAATTAGGAACTCATACTGTGCCTGTTCACTCGAGGAAAAAAAAAAAACAAACAAACAAACAAACAACAAAAAACCAAACCCAAACACAACACTCCTCCCTCCGTCCAAGCAAATAAAGAAACAAACAAAAAGCACAAAACCTAAAATAAACAAAAAATATAACCTAACACTTTGTTTATTATTGAGGTGGTCCCTGTAGGATCAATGATTTAGCACAAGGCAAATAGAAACAAAAAATGATGTATTCTTAGTACAGACAAAACTGCTTTCCCAAATTTATTCACTGTTCCTCTGGACACAGTAAGGGCAAATACAACCCTGCATGCTTCCTTTTCCTGGATAATTCCTTTCACAAAATTACACACTAGCACTGTTATTTTAGCTAGATCCAGAGGTGACTCCTTCCAGACCTCATTAGTGCCATTAATAGGTTGGACAGGGATGATCAATAGCAATACATAGTTCTTATTTCTCACATAGACAATACAAAGATAACCCTTTTCTTCAAAAGGTGATTTATGGCTACCTAGAGTCACTGTCTTAGCCCACCTGGGTATTTGTAATATGATATGAAAGTTCTTTATTGACAGGATAATAAAAACGTTATTCTACCTTAAAATACTTACTTGATCTCCTCTACAGCAGGTCTCTCTTAGCCTCACAAAATGTTTACCTACCCAGCTTTCTGGGGCAAGGAAATACAATTAGCCCAGTTTACAGTTGGGGAATGTGTATTCATCTCTGTTTCTAGATTGAAATCCATAGCCTTGGGTCAAGTATCTAGGCTCCCTGATGCAATAGTTAGGTGCTCAATAATAAATTTAAACATTAGTTTTGCACCTTGCACAGTAAACAGGAAGACATGCAGGAGGAGGATGAGTCAGACAGGTCATGGATATTTGACGATATTCCTAATAAATTCACTTTACATTCAGAACATAACTGGATGAATAAATACTTTTTTGGTTTTTTTTTTAGAATAGAAGTAGTTGGTGTTCTTAATCATTAATTCGGTGATCTGAATACTCACATAGTGTAAAGGAAAACTTGAATTCATTTGTTTCCTCTACGCAATATACAGCTTTCATTTCCCAGAAAATAATATATAACTTCATAACTAGACATGTTCACCAAAAATGTATTTAAATCTCCTCAAGTTTCAGTGAACCTGTAGCCAATGTCTCCTACTCACTAAAGGCTCTAAACAGTAGGTTATTATAAATAGCTGTATTTCATTGTCTTCACTTCAACCTAAGTGTTAAACTATCACAATCATAATACTATGATTTATGTTGTTTTTGGAGCAAACATTATGCTGACTAGGCATACATCAAGGTAACATAGGATAATAAAACTCCAGTTCTCTATTTTCTTGACCCCCTTCAGACATGCTTGAGAACTAAGTGTCTAACTTCTTAGGTTGGGGTAATTTGGGATACACCTAGAAAACAAAACTTCAGAAACCAGGTCATCTTCCAGATGGGATTCAACCAGGAATCAGTAAAAACGAAGCAGACTGTGATAGGGACATGTATAAAGAGAAACACAGGTCAACTCCAAGACAGAAGAGGAAGAAACCATGAACATCATAAACCTCTTGGCAAAAACCTCAGGCTGTTGACAACTCATAATAAACACTCTACATCCATTCTTTTTCAGGAAAATTAAAGAGCCAACTGTAGCACCCAAAAGGACAGTGTAAGGTTGAACAAAACAGCAAAGAAAATGGTAGAAACTAGGAAGGATTTTTGTTTGTTTGTTTGTCTGTTTTTCTGTATAATAACTTTAGGAGTATTATTCAGCATCTAAGAATGGTATTTGTAACAGTCTACTGGAGAAGACTAGAAATAGCCATTGGGAAACTCTGAGAAAGGGGTCTAGGATTTAGGAACATGGTATAGCTCTAAATTGATCATATGTCTTACAACTCACAACCCTCTCCATATTGTCTTTTTAGATAAAGGGTGTTAAGTGATTTAGCAAGACACTTTAGAACAAGTATAGACTACTAACATGGTCAGTTACCACCGTGTATCTACTAGATGACAACTTGTTATGCTACCCAAACTTAATTGCTTTTGACTCTATGCCCATACTCACATCTTTTTGAAACAAAAGTTCAGCTTACTCTTTAAGGAGGAGTAGGTAATGCTCCTTCAGTGAAACATTTACCAGATGGCTAGAAGACTGTTCAAGGGAGTAAACAAAGGAAATATTGTGAGAAAGATAAGATGAGACTTAACTCCAGTTACTTAATTTCTGGAACAGTTCTTTCAGGAAATTTAAGCAAGGATGTTCCCATTCCTGTAGATCTCAAATTGACTTTGATGTTAGCTGCTCATAATGGGACAGTTTATACCTGGATTTCCTGGTATACTTCCACCAGGTATATTTCCACTCTCATTTATTTGGTTCCTTTCTCATATTGCATATCTTTGTAATGTCCCAGCCTTACATTAATGTAGATGTAAAGAGAACATTCAATTTCTACTTCTGTGAATTTCCCATATATTTATTCAGTGCTTTTGATGGAGTTTAAGAATGCTTTCCCAGATCTCACACAGCTAAGTCACGTGATACAGGACCCAAATTTTCCTCTCTGAATAAAAGTCATTAGCCATATAAGTTCATATACATATAGTTCCCTACTTACCTGCTTCTTTTACTTTAAAAACAAATTGTACATAAGAGGCAAAATATATCAGTTTTTCTGCAAATACACATTTCTTTCTGCTGTGGGTCAGAGCCTGTTCTCTAGAGAGAGAATGCTGCAACTGTGTCCAAAATAAAATATATCCATAATTTTTTAGGACTGCAGTTAGAATTTTTTTTTCTGTAAAACATACCCTACAGAGGCAGAATTAGTGAAAAGGGATCTAAAATCTCTTGGCTGTACGTGGGTGAAAGGAGTACCACTGGTAATAAAAAAACTGATTCACCGTTGTTCGTCTACATGGATTGCTTATTAGTCATTTCAGGAGGAGCAACCTCAGGGACAGGATGTTTATTATGGTTTCATATGTTTTTAAAAAGTCTTCCAAGATGAAGTAAATATGTTTCTTATCTAATGATTTATTGACTAAATCTTCTTGAAAGAAGCATGTTCTGACAAATATCCTTTCAGGGTATTGTGGTTTTGTTTAGTGTGTTGGGGCCTAAGGTGATAGCTTCTGTGGGAAACTGCTAGAAGTTGCTCCCCTTTGTTCAGTGGACTTGGCCCGGCCTAGGGCAGACCTGCTGCTGGCCAAGGCTGAGCCAATTGGTAGCAGAATGTCCCGTGATAACGCCTCTGCAATAACGTATTTAAGAAGGGGAAAACAGAAAAAAAAAAAAAAGAGAAGAGAAGATGTGAAGGAGAGGATGTGGTGGAGCAGGTTGTCCCCCTGCAGCCCATGGAGGTCCACGGAGGAGCAGGGATCCACCTGCAGCCTGTGGAAGACCCCACACTGGGGCAGGTGGATGCCTGAAGGAGGCTGTGGCCCGTGGAGGGCCCACTAGGGCAGCTGTTCTGTAGAGACTGCACCCCTTGGAAGAGATGACCCACGCTGGAGCAGTTTCACAAAGGACTGTGGTGTATGGGTGGGACCCCATGATGGAGCAGAGGAGGAATGTGAGGAATTCTTCCCCTGACCATGAAGCAGCAGTGTAAAACAACGCATGATGAACTGACCGTAAACCCCATTCCCTCTTCCCCCCTGTGCCACTCGGTGGGAGAAGGTAGTAGAGATAATGTTAAGCTTGGGAAGAGGGAGGGGTGGGGGGAGGTTATCTTGTTCCCTGTCTCATTCTCCTGCTGTTTGTAATAATAAATGAATAGTTTTCCCCAAGTTGAGTCTGTTTTGCCCGTGACGGTAACTTTAAGGATTTCTCCCTGTCCTTATCTCAAACCTTGAGCCATTTTTCCTTATATTATCTCTCCCTATTCTCTTGGAAGGTGGGGGGAATGAGAGAGAGACTGCGTAGTCTGGTCCCGATCAGGGCTACAACAGGTATATTCACATGAAAAAGTGTATATTCATTTCCAGTGCCAATTTTCATATACTGTAAAATTTACTGCACAATGTTTAGGTTTCGTAAATTAAGGAAACACTCTGGGTCAAAGTGGTTTTAATTTTTACTAATTCTTTTGTTTATTTTTTGTTTCTTTTGTAGCTTTACAGTGGATTAATTGCACCTTAACTCTGTTGAAATAAAAATATCAGTTTGTGGTTCTTGTGACATCCATGCTTCAGATGAGCTTTCCTTAATGTTTTTTAGGAAACATTTAGAACAATACCAAGAGGACAGGTGTTCTTCCTTTCATGAAAAAAGATTCACTATTTAGCATGTAAAACTCTAACTCTTTAGAGTGCCCTAATTAATCTATAAAGCCTAAGGATAAGTAAATTCCATGTCATAAAGACTTCTTTATATTTGAGAATATTTTGGTTTATATTGCCTTATATACTTTCATCCACTGCTTAATTTAAGTCTAAAGGAAGCTATAATTGTATTGTCTAACTAATTTTTGAATTCTTAAATAAAGCAGTCCAAATTTTTTTTCAAGGTCGGTTATCAAACTTAGAGTGCCTGTATGACACTGTGTTGGACACAAGGCACATTTGTATTTGCATATGTGCATGAAATACATAAATAAATGCATTAGTTTTAGATTCTGTTCTCAGTATTACTTCTATGTACAATGAACAAGAATAGTTAAATAGCAGAATGTAGTTTTTCTTGATGTCTATAATTAGTGTTTATTATTAGTTTATTGATACTAATTTTGTTGATATATGTTTATTGATACCAATAAAAGGAAAGTAAGTATAATCTAAAGAAGAAATTAAGATGACTAAGAGGACATCTGAAATGCAGATAACAAAAGGCAAAGAACATGGAGTTTATCTGGGCAAAAGTGGATTCCTATGTTTGAGGCAGTCATCTTAGACTCTATTTGTAGTCAGTGGAGAGAAATTAATACTTTCAAGTAAGTTTCATCTCATAATTATGACAGACATCTAAAATACCTCAAGTGATTAATCTGTTTACTGTAAGTCTAAGGTGATTGGATCAGATGTAGACATCATCACTGTAGACATCTAAATTTAGCTGATATGAATCATACCCCAAAATTAATTGAAAAAGCACCGTATCTTTTACTATTTCCAGTATATTTCTATCTGTCTGTAAAAAATAAGATATTATGTTAACACAACAAGATGAGAAAAGATTTGCTGTTCATTTATGCTACCAGGGAGAAAAATGATTAAGGAAAACATAGGAGAACTACAGAGAAGATATTTAATGAGAAATATTTAATACCTGGAGTTACTCATCACAGGTAAAAAAAAATGTGGGCACTGAATCAGTAAAATATATTCACTGTGAGACATTTGCATTCATTTCTAATCTTGATATGGATGCAATTAATGAATTAGTCAGCACTGTTGGTGTTGATAAATCACCTCCTTGAGCAAGAATCATCCTTTTAAGCACCTATGGGTTGCTGATGGGGCAGGATCCCACTGTAGAAAGGCTTGAAAATTTTTATAGAATATAGAATAGAATATAGACACCTTTTTTTTTGTCCATTAAAAAAAAATGTTTTCACAAAATTCTGGAAAAAAAAATCCAAGCTGGAATTTTATTACATCAGCAAGTAGAAAAAAGTAGACAGTGATGAGTCTTCAGCTCTATCTAGATAGTTTCCAGAGTCTGAGCATTTCCCACCACTTGGGTTTCATAGAGTAGAGCCACCTCGTAAAAGTAGGTGCTCTTGATATTTCCTTCTGGTGAAAACCAAACAGTATCTGCTGGTGAAGTAGAATGGTGGGTAGAGTTGACATTAGTGCTTTTTTTTTTCCCCACGTAGCAGTTGAAGAGTAACATTCTATTTTAGCTCATAGAAAACCTGACTCAATATCTGTCCTTACCTTGTTGGATTCAAATCCAGTAACTCAAAAGTACTTTAATCACCAGCTTTCACTGTGCTCTGGAAGAAGGACCAGGGCATTCTTTGTGCTTCCTTTGGATTTGATCCAAAATAGTTTCAACGGATGACTTATTTTTTGATGCTGACTTTAAGGGATATTTATACATTTTATCTTATAAAAGCACTGATAAAATATTAAAAATGTGTGATGAACTGGAACCCATTAGTCCTCAGATGAACATACTGAATAATTATTAGAAAATACTTCTATGACAGGGCTACCGCATTGGTGGACAACGGACAAGAAACTGATGTCATCTACCTGGAGTTGTGCAAGGCATTTGACAGTGTCCTGCACAACATCCTTCTCTCTAAACTGGAGAGGCATGGGTTTGATGGATGGACCACTCAGTGGATAGGGAATTGGCAGGATGGCCACACTCAGAGAGTGGTGGTCAACAGCTCAATGTCCAAGTGGAGACCAGTGACAAGTGGTGTCCCTCAGGGGTCCGTGTTGGGCCCGGCCCTGTTCAACATCTTTGTCGGCGACACAGACAGTGGGATAGAGTGCACCCTCAGCAAGTTCGCCGACTACACCAAGCTGTGTGGTGTAGTCAACACACTGGAAGGAAGGGTTGCCATCCAGAGGGACCTTGACAGGCTGGAGAGGTGGGCCTGTGACAACTTCATGAAGTTCAACAAGGCCAAGTGCAAGGTCCTGCACCTGGGTCATGGCAATCCCAAGAACAAATAGAGGCTAGGAGGAGAATGGATCGAGAGCAGCCCTGAGGAGAAGGACTTGGGAGTGCTAGTGGCTGAGAAGCTCAACATGAGCTGGCAGTGTGTGCTTGCAGCCCAGAAAGCTAACCATATCTTGGGCTGCATCAAAAGAAGCATGGCCAGCAGGTCGAAGGAGGTGATTCTGCCCCTCTATTCTGCTCTGGTGAGACCCCACCTGGAGTACTGCGTCCAATTCTAGAGTTCGGGAGCCCCCAAGACAGCCATACTTACGTACATCACCTCTGGTTCTAATGTATTCTTTACCGTATACAAAGAAGAACAGATTTTTTTTTTTTTTTATATTAACTTAATAGTACTGCCACCTTAGAATAAGACATTTGGAGACATGAAACGTAAAGATTTGAACTCCTATCCACAGACTCAAGTTGAGCTCAGGTTTCTTATCTGTTCATAGGGCCATAGTAAAAAAGGAGATTTCCATACATTGCTTTGGAAGACAGGTTTACACTTCATCCACAGGGAAAAATATCTACTTATCCTTGGAGAAAAAAAAAAAGAGAAATGCTTAGTTTAAAAGAGTTTGGCAGAACTTACTTTTGTTACAGCCAAGTTACTTCCTAATGTCAAGACCAAGGTATTTATATTGGTAGAAGCAGTATTTCTGGAACCTAAGCAACTTCTATGTAAAACTATAAGAACTTATGCACCTACCATATCTCTAGCCATCTGAGTAAAGACTCCTAACATAGCTTGAAGTGCTTTTATATCTTGAAATCAAGAAACTTAAACTTTAGTGACCGTATGTAGCTGCCTACTCTTTCACTGGATGTCTGAGTTTTTATTGATGCTCTCTTCCCATAATTCCGACCCTTCTCCTCGGCCAGTTTGCTTGGGCATCTTTAACCAGGTACAGACAGTCTGCAAGTAGGACAAATAAAGTCTAAAAATATAAAGCAATTATGTGTTGGTTAACACACATAGCTATAAATAGGATTTAATAAGCTATGACGTTATACTCTGACATGATACTCAATGAGCTTTCATAGGCTAGACAGGCATCAATGAGGAGGGAAAGGTCAGTGGCTGCAGCTCCTTGGAGCCATCTTCAGGGGTACAGAGCTGCCACTTTCCTCTTGTTGGCAACTTCAGGGGTTTAACCCCAAATAAGTAATTCCTGACTATCTGGCCCAGTGAGCCACCTCAGCCATGGCTAGTTGATAGTAGAAAGAAACAGGGCTAAAGAATAGCAGGCAAAGTCTACAAGTTGTGCATGGAAGCTGCACATAACTCTTAAACAAAATACCACTTAACATAAATAAACACAAGACTGCTTCTCATATTGGGAGTGGTGGAATATCCTGAGCTCAGAGGTGGCTTGTTGATAAAACATGAATTGTGGAGTAATCAAAACTAGATCATCAGACAGTAATGCCAGTGCTAGACATCCAGACCAAAAAGGAAACAGAAAGAGGAAATACCGTGTTACTGATGAGACATTACCACTGTGGCTCTCTGTTTGTAAACGTGTGATTAATATGACTTCTTGTTCTGCTGGGAATTTTTCTCATGAGCTTTTCTTGGCCAGAAATGCTAGTGCAGCATTGTCATTGGTCCAAAAGGTGAGAGATCATCACCCTGTGTGTCCAGTACAGTTTGTGAAGCCATTTGTCATATGTGAGGATACAACAATGAATCTCTCATGGCCTTGCAAGGTATTTATTAACAGACTGGACCAGCTCCCAGCTGAAATGCTCTCAAGCTGTATTTGCTAAAACAGAGCATGAAGAAGCCCTAGTAGGTCCAATAAAGTAGTCCTCACCCTCATCCCCTGTTGTTTACACAAGTCTTTTCTTTCAGTGTTCACAATCCACTTCAAAGATAGACAGATGAGCAGGGATCAACAGAATGGGGATTCTCCTCAGTCCCCCTGCAAGGAAAGTATAGCTGCAGTCTATAATGATTTTTTTTTCCCACCTAATTTGTGTGGTAGTCTATTAATTTTTCCACACAGACATACACTTCAGTAGTTGTGAAAGACTGTGTCGAATGTTTGTCTCAACATTGTCGAAGCGTCAAACCATCACCTAAACAATGGTACTTCAGTCAAACCATAGGACTGGAGTCTTCCTGTTTTTTCCTGCAAGATGATTCCCTTATCTTGCAAGCCAGTCAAGCCACAGGACTGGAAGCTTCCTGTTTTTTCCTCCTATTTTCCCACAAACCTGAATGCAGAGCTGATTCTGCAAAATTTAGCCTTACCCCTACGTGTGCGCCCAGACCCAGGCCAGAAAGACAGAGGGGCCCAGAGATGGTATTGGGCATGCGTATCACCGCCAGGTGAGGGGTGCGGCCAAGCAAACCCGCTCTTGGAATATGTGACGTGGATAAGATGAACGATAAAAGGACAGAAACAACCAACATCGGACGGAACGTTTCCCCACCGAGTCAACTGGACTGTCGGGACGCCGCAGCTCCATGGTGGTAGCTATTGCAACTGAAACTCTTTTCCTTCTTTCCTTTCTTTCTCTCCTTTCTCTTGCATTTGCAAACTTCTTGTCAGGTTAATAAAGTTACCTGGCGCTTGACTCCGTTTTGAGTCTTAATTCTGTTCCCGAGAATACGAACAACACCACGCTCCGGTGTGTGAGAGGTTGGTCCAGCCGCCCCTAGCCTCCCAGACTCATCTGAGGTCTGCTAGAATGCAAGGGGGCCTTCCTCTCATCCAAAATTGGAGCGTGACAGTAATCCACTTAGACTCAGTGTATTTTTATCCCCAACGCTGTTGCATTTAATGGGAAATAATTAATTTCATTCCAGACAGCCACACCAAATGGAAGTAAACAACCCAACAAGTTGCTACTAAGTTTTTCATCTCAGTGTATTGATTTTAAAGCTTGTACCAATTTCTCCAAAATTAACCTTTTATTTTCTTGAGTTGTATAAATAAATAATATGAAGGAAAGCAAGTGAAACTGAAGGGAGAAAAATCAACAGCACTGCTTTGAGATCCTGAGTAAACCACTCTGAGCTTTCTTCAAGGAAAAATACTTCTATGTCTCTCATCTCATTTTGCTCTTAGATGTGTCAGTTTTACTGATTTCAATAGTATTAACCTGATCAAAATTTAACAGAGATAAGTAGAGAAATCATATACATAATACATAAAATACATGCATTACTCTGCTGGAAATCTTTTATTTTTATATAATTCTCTGATATTCTTTAAGATGCTCATTTGAAATGCAAAACAGATAAAGAATTTATGATTAAAACTATAAATATTTCCTCCTGTACCTTCTGATGTACCCTTAAAGAACAGATTAGCAACACTTTGTCTTGAAATAGTTACTGAAATGTAAACAATCTTCTCAGTATTGTGTCCAGGTGGTGCTGCAAATTCTAGTTATGAAAGAAATTGAGATTTCAATCAGAAATGTTCTATGGCATGCCTGCTAGAAAAAAAAATTGTCAAATACTCTGGCAAAATTAGTCTAACCTCTTACGTTTAACTCGGTGGTGGATCCAGTTTCTGCCATTTCCTATAGAACTCCAGGGTCCCTTCTCTTGCCTTTTCCTGTAAAAGAGCCACAGTGTCAGCTGTCAGCATCTTTTTTCTCCTTCTTTGAAGTGAGTTTTGTTACTGTCGGGCAGTATGGTGCCTGACCCGAGATGGCCTGTGTTGCCCTATGAAAACATGGCTTAGTAGAGAAGTGGGTAGGCAGTTTAATAGCTGTCAGTGTATTGGCAGAAGATACTGGACTGTTTGAAAGGCAAGCTCCCTCCCACACCATCCAACCTTGTTTTTCTTCACAAAGATATGGAGAAAAGCTGCAACCTGGGAGCACAGAGAGAGAAGAACATTTGAAAGCTTGAAGTACTTAGTGACAATTTTGAGAGGGAGCAAGAGTTCAAGAAGAAAGTGGAGGTACAAAAAAAAATAGGATTTACTTGACTTGCCAAAAATCTCCCACATTTTATTTTTTTTGTTCTCCAAATTACCTCATTTTTTCCCATTTGTTTCTATCATCTATCAGTTCTGTCTTCTTTTTTTTTAATTATTCCCCTGAAGAGTCTGCAGCACTTTGCAGAATAGGGTTGAATACACATTATTTTACCCTTTGGCTGATGTTCAGAAAACTTTTCTGCTTCAGGCTCCATTTCAAGGCTTACAATTCCCATTTCTGTTCTCATTTCTGCAGTCATTTCCAGACTTGTAACCACACTTCTGTTTACATGGTTATACTCATTACCCGAAGTGGTATCATGACTCCTTGCATTTGGGAATCCCTATTGTAGGAAATACTGCATTATAAAGCATAAGTAATAATGAGGTGAAAAAAAAAGGGAATGAGATAAATATCATTGAGAAAAACAATATCACATCAGAACAGAGAGCAGAAAATGACCAAATGAACAGAAAATGCAAAGAAGATGAACCAGAAAGAAAAAATTACAGAGAAATTATATGGAGGAGGTTAAGTAAAATTTTTAAGACAGTGCTTTGAAAATGTGTCTCTTAATGTAAAATCCTTTTTAATTAGCTTCCAAAACAAAGAATTGCATATCAGCATCCATTAATATAAAACTTATTTTGTAATATTTACATAGAAATAAACTGCATTATCTTGTATGAGTCTTATTCTTGCTCTGGAAATTCCTTTGTGCCATAAGTAAAATGCCTGTAACCCAGCTTAACTCCATCTTACATCACCTTTAAGAACAAATTATTTTTTTTTTCATCTTTTATTAACTGGCACATGCTTTGTGAACATGTTTACAGTATGTTTCTGATTCTGATCCATGCCTAAAATTCCCCCCAAATGTGAGCCTCTATTGAAGGCCTATTCTCTATCACCTTCAAATACTCTTAAATGGTAACTATAACTGAAAAAAACAGTCATGTCAGCTTTCAGATCTTTTATTTATTAGTAAGTAGAGTCAATTAAAATATCATATTACTGTAAAAAAATCTGAAATACTTCAAATGCAAAATATTACTTCAGGTATGTCAAGATTGAATTTGGTAGCAAAAATCACGTTAGGGTGATAATAGAAAAGAAGCCTACACATTAATGATTTCTGCTATTACAAGATTTAATTGGCTTCTTAGCAACACACATACTATTTCAAACTGATAGATAGTGCCTATATAGCAGAAAGCAATAATAAATAATAAAAAAAATATCCCTTGCTCCTGTTAATTCTAGTGATATAATCAATAACTGAAAATAAGAGATCTTTGAAATATTACCTATGCAGTTAAGACACTGTTTCACTCCAACAAAATGCAAATCCCTTCCTGAAAAGGAAGTGTCTTTAATTTCCTCAAATATCCTGAAAGAAACAGCCTCTCAGCATCTTAATCTGCACCCTGTAAAAATATATGCGGATTTCTTTGTCTTGTTCTTACGCATTTGGTGTTCAAATTCAGTTGGTGGCCTGTCACAAGCGGTGTTCCCTAGGGTTCACTTTTGGGGCCAGTCTTGTTTAATATCTTTATCAATGATTGAGTGCTGCCTCAGTAAATTTGCAGACGACACCAAATTGAGTGGGAGTGTTGATCTGCTGAAGGGTAGGGAGGCTCTGCAGAGGGATCTGAACAGGCTGGACTAACGGGTTGAGATGAACTGCACAAGATTCGACCAGGCCAAGTGCTGAGTCCTGCACTTCGTCACAATCCCATGCAATGCCAGAGGCTTGGGGAAGAGTGGCTGGAAAGTTGCCTGGCAGAAAGGGACCTGAGGGTCGTGGTTGACAGCTGAACGTGAGCCAGCAGTGTGCCCAGGTGGCCAAGAAGGCCAACAGCATTCTGGCTTGCATCAGGAACAGTGTGGCCAGCAGGAGTAGAGAAGTGATTGTGCCCCTGTACTCAGCGCTGGTGAGGCCGTACCTCAAATACTGGGTTCAGCTTTGGGCCTCTCACTACAAGAAAGACATTGAGGTGCTGGACCATGTCCAGAGAAGGGCAACAGAGCTGGTGAGGGGTCTGGAGCACAAGTCTTATGAGGAGCAGCTGACGGAACTGGGACTTTTTAGTCTGGAGAAGAGGAGGCTGAAGGGAGACCTCATTGCTCTCTACAACTACCTGAAAGAAGGTTGTTGGGAGGTGGGTCTTGGTCTCTTCTCCAAAGTGACTAGTGATAGGACAAGAGAAAATGACCTCAAGTTGTGGCAGGGCAGGTTTAGGTTGTATATTACGAAACACTGCTTTACTGAAAGAGTGATCAGGCACTGGAACATGCTCCCCAAGGAAGTGGTGGAGTCACCATCCCTGGAAGTGTTCAAAGAATGTGTAGATGTGGCACTTCAGGACATGGTTTAGTAGGCATGGTAGTGTTGGACTTTCATCTTGGAGGTCTTTTCCAACCTCAAAGATTCTATTATTCTATGCTCTATGATTCATTTTGTGCTGGACGCTGTACTAGTTCTAAAAGCTGACATTCACTATCTTAGATTGACATTCTTTCAGAACCTGAAAGTTCAAGGACCATGAAAAGGATAAAAAGGATCCCATCAATGGCGTATAGTAGAATTTCTAAATGAACTGTGGTGGTTATTTTCCTGACAGTACTAATAACTCTTCAAATGTGTGTGTAGATTAGATTTTAAACATCTGATTTTTGCGAAGGAACAGCTAGCTAAGGCATTAGAAGGAAATGTTAACTGAAGGAAATCTTGCCACATCTTCCAAAATTAGTTGAGCCTGTGTGATCCCACTAAGTAGCCCTACACTTTATTTAAGGAAGGCACAAGCGAAACAGGAGGGGAGCACAAGCTGATACTATGAATAAAAAAATCTTTCCTACAAGAAGTTACAAGAAAGTGATATTCCATTCTCTCCTGACTCTATCATCAGCTACCAGTTAGCTCATGAATCTGTCCACATCCTGTATTTAACAGCCCTGAAAGGGAGGTCTGCCTGCTCCTGTTGTGCACTGATCCGCAGAATTGAATCCTGAATGCTAAGACTATTAGTCAGGAAGAAAAAGGCTGAGAAAATATGCAAAGATAATAAATTTTGTTTATGCTGAGAGAAGCTGGTCATATTATACATGCTGCTTCAGTTAGCAAAGCAACTGAGTTCGCAAGCCCTGTCCAGACTGCAAATGAGACATCTCAGATTAAAGGTGAAAGATACCTTGTCCAAGTCAATGATGAAAATTAACAATTCTAGTCAAAGTATTGCAATAAGCATGATTTACAACATTATATGCAGCTCTCTCCATCTTCAGATATTCAGATACTAAATAATTAATTCTGGCAATCCTTAGAACCAGACAAACCACTCCATGCTACATACAGGGAAACTATCAGACACAGAATCATAGAATCATAGAAATAGGATATGATCAGCTAGACACAAGTGACTGAGGTTTTGTAGTTTAAGAAGTTACTACTTCTCTCATCTCAGAAGAGAATTTTCTTCAAGTACATTCCTTGTTCATTACAAGTCATACAATTTAGCTCTAACTCTCACAGAGTTGAGATTATAAACTGCTGAACATGGTGGTGCCAATAAGCACATCTTAACTGCAGGATAATAATTGCCATTTGAAGAACACTAATCTTCTGAAATAGTTCTAACCTGATCCTTTAAACTGATTGTGCATAAGCTATATCAGATCTTAGCAGGTGTTGTGGTTTAATGCCAGTCAGTAACCCAGAACCACACAGCCACTCACTCACCCTCGCACTTCTTAGGGGGATTGGGAGAGAATTGGCAAGAAAAGAAAACTCATAAGTTGAGATAAAGGCAGTTTACTAAGGTAGCAAAAGAAGAGATAATAATTTATATATTTGATAGGACAAGGGGCAATGGTTTTAAACTAAAAGTGGGTAGATTTGTACTAGATATAAGGAAAAAAAATTGCCATTAAGGTGGTGAAGCACTGGAACAGGTTGCCCAGAGAGCCAGTGGATGTCCCATACATGGAGATGTTCAAGGTAAGGCTGGACAGGGCTCTAAGCAACCTGATGTAGTTGAAAATGTCCCTGCTCAGCGCAGGAGGTTTGGAACAAATGACCTTCAGAGATCCCTTCCAATCCAAACCATTCTATGATTCTATGATATATAAGAATTATGGTAATAATAGTAATATATAGGGATAATGTAAAATACAAAATGAACAATGTACAATTTTTCACCACCCGATGACCTGAAAACCAATACAGCCTGTCCTGAGTAGCAATCACAGAACAAAACGGAAAAGTGAGCCCGGTGCAATCCCAAGTAGTGAGCAAAAAAATGAGAGTCCACTGGCCAACCCCCACTTATATACTGGGAATGATGTTTATAGCATGGAATACTTTCTTTGGCTAGTTCAAGCCAGCCATACAGCTCCTTATATCTGCACATTAACAAAACCTGGGAAGCTGAAAAAGGTCCTTAATCTCTTTAGTGACAACCAATAACATTAGTGTATTATTAGCATTCTTCACATAACAAATCCCATACCAAATCCAAAAGACAGCAGCTACTGGGAAAAAATTTAGCTCCATCACAGCCAAAACCAGTACAGCGGTAAAAATAAGAATTCATTTCTGCTATCATTCCCTTTTGTTATCACAGAATCATAGAATGGTTTGAGTTGGAAGGGATATTAAAGATCATCTAATTCCAACGCTCTTACCCTGGGCAGGAGCACCTTCTACTAGAGCAGGTCGCCTAAAGCTCCATGCAACCTGGCCTTGAATACTTCCAGGGATGGAGCATTCACAACTTCTCTGGGCAACCTGTTCCAGCGCCTCATCACCTTCACGGTAAAGAATTTCTTCCTTATCTCTAACCTAAATCTACCTTCTTTCAGTATGAAGGCATTACCCCTTGCCATATCACTACCTGCCATCATCAGAAATCCCTCTCACTTTCTTGTAGGCCCCCTTTTAGGTACTGGAAGGCTGCCATAAGGTCTCCCCGGAGCCTCCTCTTCTCCAGGCTGAACAACCCCAACTCTTTCAGCCTGTCCTCATAGGAGAGGTGCTCCAGCCCTCTTATCATCTTCGTGGCCCTCCTCTGGATCCTCTCCTACTGGTCCATGTCCTTCTTATATCGGGGGCTCCAGAAGTGGACACAGTAGTCCAGGTGGGGTCTCACCAGAGCAGAGTAGAGGGGCAGAATCACTTCTTTAGACCTGCTGGCCACGCTCCTCTTGATGCAGCCCAGGATGTGGTTGGCTTTCTGGGCTCCAAGCACACATTGTTGGCTCATGTTGACCTTCTCGTCCACCAGCACACTCAAGTCCTTCCCCTCAGGACTGCTCTTAATCCATTCTCCGCCTAGTCTGTATTTGTGCTTGGGATTGCCCCAGCCCACGTGCAGGACCTTGTACTTGCCCTGGTTGAAATTCATGAGGTTTGCATTGGCCCACCTCTCTAGCCTGTCAGGGTCCCTCTGGATGGCATCACTTCCCTCCAGCATGTTGACTGCACCACATAGCTTGGTGTTGTCAGCGAACTTGCTGAGAGTGCACTCTATCCCACTCTCCATGTCGCTGACAAAGATGTTAAACAACTTCCATTCCAATACTGACTCCTGAGGGATGGCACTCATCACTGATCTCCATTTGGACATCAAGCCATTGACCACAACCCTTATTAGATCATTCAAACCACAAATGTAGTTTTAGAAATATAGATAGAAATATGAGCACACACACATACAGACATAGTCTGAATAAAAACCAAACAAATTCACAGCTAAAAACTGTTGAATTGCATGGTCATCATACAGTAGGAAAGTTTCCAGAAAAGCTTGAAAATTTTAAAAAGCCCCAGAAATTAAAAACCACACACAATTTCAATTGCATAGTGTGTATCTCCATATTTACAAAAAAGGCACTGTGCGTTGCAGCCTATCTCATACAAAGCCAATTGTTTAATTTGGGGTTGAGCACTGTTGATTTAGAACTAAGAATGTGTTAAAGTAATTTCCTATCTTTGTTATTTCAGACCACAAGTGCAAAATCTCACAGGTTAGTAATCTTTTCTGGTATCTTGTTATACCTTTCAAAACAAGCTTCCAGGCTAGTTCAGTGGCTAAACAGAGCAATGGCATTTTGGGTATTACTTTGGGAAGTGGTGTTAATACACAAAAATTATAGGTACCTATGTTATGATCAGAATCAGTACTCACCTATATAACACCTCAACATTGTGTTATTGCTGACTCTTCTCCTGCAGCTAATTTATGTCAGAAAAATCACAAAGAAAAGCTTGACATTCTTTGGTGTTTTGCCTAAGACGGAGCATATCACTCATCTATTCGAAGAACATTCTCATTCAGAATAACTCCAAATTTATTATTGATAATAAGTCCTCTGATTCAGCTGAGCAGCAGATATCTGCCCATTTAACCTACATTTGGCTACATTTACACTGCAAGTGAAGTGAAACTTAAGTATTCTTTATCCAACCCACGGGGGTAATTTAAGTCACAATTAACAGATGCTAGTATGTGACTTTGAGAACATTAGGAACTATTACTCTACAGATGAAGAATAATGACTAATATTCCATGCCAACTTTAAATACAAAGAAATAGTATATTAAACGCATAGTTTTGATCTGTTTATCAAGACACTTGCACATAATTTATTCAAAGATACAAATTATATGCTGTGATATCTGTTCACCTACATTTTTAGTTGTATATTAAAAAAAAAACAACCAAAAAAGCAATACCCAAAAAAACCCCACAGTTACTTGCAGAAAGTCAAAATTGCATTAGTAAGTGCAGAATATACAATCTATCCTTTTTTCTGTGTACAGATACAGACTTTGCCGTTATAATATTTGAGTGCTTTATACTAATGAACGAATGCCTTCTAATATTTTTTTCTTTGAGGACAGAATGACAGATTCTCACTGTTGTAGACAAGTGTCATAGTTTAGTCCCACTCGGGACCAAGCTACACTGTCTCTCACTCACTCCCCACACTCTCCAAGAGAATGAGGGAGACATAATTTTTTTAATTTTCCCCTTCTTAAATCAATTATTGCAGAAGCATTATCAGGGAACATTCTGTTACCAATTGGCTCAGCCTTGGTCAGCAGCAGGTCTGCTCTAGACCCGGCTGAGTCCACCAGACAAAGGGGAAACTTCCAGCATCATCTTGCAGAAGCTGCCGCTATAGTGCGCCTCCCCGCCAGCCCCCAACAAAACCAACACAACATGAGAGATCAATGCTCTGAAAAAAAATTTAATAATGTCTAAGTCTAACCATGGAAAAAAATAATCTTGACTACACTTGACTATCCAGATATGCAAAGAATGAACGGTAAAGAATCTTTCAGAGTCAGAAGCTAAATGACAGAAAGTTTATCTCTCATAAAGACCATTTATTTTTTATACATCTGTGACCTATCACTGTTTTATATAAGCGCCTCACAAAATCTAATCACTTTGGTGTCCACTCAGATTTGAGATATTCCAGCCACATTCATGCAACATTTTGTTTCGAGAAGGGCATATTAGTGTATGCACATCAGTAGGGCTACATTGTTCCAAAATCTAGACTCATTGCTGCTGGACTGACTTCAATATTTGTCATTTGTTCCCACTATCAAATGGCAACCACACATTTAACTTTGCACTAGTCACTTTGCCACCCACTAACAGAAAAAAAAAAAGAAAAAAAAGAAAAAGAAAAAAGTTTGTATCCACATAAAACTACCTTTGATACATTTTCTACTGCCAAAGTCTTGGGATGTCTTGCTATCTACCTGTAGGCTTAGACATCTTTAAGAAATCCCACTAAAATGGGATTTGTAAATTTTTTTTTTCCTTATATCTGGTCTGAATCTACCTCCCTCTATTTTAAAACCATTACCCCTCATCATATCACAACAGACCCTGCTAAAATGTTTCTCCTCATCTTTCCTATAAGCCCCCTTTAGGTACTGGAAGACCTGGAGCCTTCTCTTCTCCAGGCTGAACACTCCCAACTCTCTCAGCCTGTCTTCATACAGCTTACAGGGTATTGATTCCTAAGACCTAAGTCTACCTGGAAAACGAATCTTTTATTTCTTAACTGATTTTGATTTTTTTTTTTTAATTCCATCTTAGAACAAAATGAATTCCTTTTGTAATTCTGGAAAAAGAAGGCATAGAGAGTGTAAGATGAATATGCATAGAGCAGATCAGCAGACATGGTATTTTGGGATAATGAGGAGTCTTTCACTGAAAACTCCTCTTCTGAAGCAAGCAGTATAGATTAATGTCATCAGCTTGTTGAATAAGTCTTTGTCTCTCCACAAATATTTTAACTCTGTGGCTGGTTTTGATTCATTGTCATTTCCCAGCACACATTTGTCAAAAAGGTCTCAGGGAGGTTTGAAACTCTTCAAACATCCTTCATAGTTAAAAGAATTTAATCACATTACAAAAGCCTTTAGGTAAATATAATGACAGCTTACTCCTTAAATGTTTGGTCTCTATAGAATGATGAGAAGGTAATTGTTTGTTTTGAATTATTATTATATTTACGTATTATAGTGTCAATTTTATATTCACAGCTTTTGTTTTGCTATTCTACATACAAATCCTTGGAGCTTTTGTTGCATTTCACTCTGGTTTCTTCTGCAAATATATTAATTGGGGTTTTTTTTGAAACATTTTGCTGCAGCAAAAGAGTACTCTTTTACTTCAGTTCACGAATGAGATTCTATCAGTGATGATAAAAGACTTGAAAACTCATTTGCATGGTGGAAATGCATGCCATTCAGAAATGTCTCCTTTATAAAACTTTGTAAGGTAGAAGAGCTATCCCTTTTTCTGGGAGTCAGTGTAATGCCAGCATGCAGTGTTTACATGTGCTGCTCAGGCTCTTATGCAATAGCCTTGGGCAGGTTTACTGAAGACAGCAGAATGATGCTCTAGGCCAGAAGCAAAATTCAGAAGATGTGTAGCCACTGTGTATTAGTTTGTGCATTCCAGAATTGTAGCAATCAAGCACAAAAATATTTCAAAAACATCCTAAGTTATTTTTAGAATACCAATATTTGAGTTGAGCTGCTGAGTTCAATGAAGAAAACACCTTAAGAATTTTTTTTAAAACTTCTTTTATGGCTACACAAGAGAAGGTTTCCATACAGGGAGGAAGCTACAGTACATTACAGCTAACAGCCACTCAGCTGTACTTATTAAATAAACTATTCACATGTGAAAATATAAGTTCCTAAATGATATTTAAGAGATGTGGAATATGATACAGTTCATTGATTCCCTCCCCTGCATGAGCACTGTTTATTTGTGAACTGGTTAACTTTTTATGTGAGAAATGTAAAACATTTTTAAGGATTTGCTTGCATTTATAAGCAATTAAGTGATAAGGAATTAATTATTCATTTTCTGATTTATTTTTATCTGAACAACCACACCAGCTGTGCTGGTTTTGTCTGGGATAGAGTTAATTTTCTTCAGAGTAGGTAGTATAGGGCTACATTTTGGATTTGTGCTGAAAACAGTGTTGATAATACAGGGATGTTTTCATTATGGCTAAGCAGTGCTTATACAGAGTCAAGATTTTTTCTGCTTCTCACACCACCCCCACCTGTGAGTGGGCTGGGGGTGCACAAGAAGTTGGGAGGGGACACGGCTAGGACAGTTGACCCCAGCTAACCAAAGGAATATTCCATACCATATGACATCATGCTCAGCATACAAATGTAGGGGAAGAAGAAGGAAGAGGTAGAGGACATTAGGAGTGATGGCATTTTGTCTTCCCAAGTAACTGTTATGCATGATGAAGCCCTGCCTTCCTGGAGATGGCTGAACACCTGCATGCTGATGGGAAGTAGTGAATTAATTCCTTGTTTTGCATGCATGGGTTTTGCTTTACTTATTAAAATGTCTTTATCTCAACTCACGAGTTCTCTCGTTTTTACTCTTACAGTTCTCTCCCCATCATACCAGGGATGAAGTAAGCGAGGTTCAGAGGTTTCCTGAAAGACTGGAGGATTAATACAACAGAAATATACTTTTCTTCATGCTATGATCCAATAGATTATTATCATATTTTATTGTTTGCAATTCCAGAGGGACCTGGACAGGCTGGAGAGGTGGGCCCGTACCAACCTCATGAAGTTCAACCAGGCCAAGTGCAAGGTCCTGCACCTGGGTCATGGCAATCCCAGGCACAAATACAGGCTGGGCGGATAATGGATTGAGACCAGCCCTGAGGAGAAGGACTTGGGAGTGCTGGTGGATGAGAAGCTCAACATGAGCCGGCAATGCGCCCTTGCGGCCCAGAAGGCCAACTGCATCCTGGGCTGCATCAAGAGGAGCGCGGCCAGCAGGTCTAAAGAAGTGATTCTGCCCCTCTACTCTGCTCTGGTGAGACCCCACCTGGACTACTGTGTCCAGTTCTGGAGCCCCCAACACAAGAAGGACATGGACCAGTTGGAGAAGGTCCAGAGGAGGGCCATGAAGATGATAAAAGGGCTGGAGCACCTCTCCTATGAGGACAGGCTGAGAGAGTTGGGGTTGTTCAGCCTGGAGAAGAGGAGGCTCCGGGGAGACCTGATAGCAGTCTTCCAGTAACTCAAGGGGGCCTACAAGAAAGATGGGGAAAGGCTGTTTAGTAGGGCCTGTTGCAATAGGACGAGGGGTAATGGTTTTAAAATAGAGGGGGGTAGATTTAGATTGGAAATTAGGAAAAAGTTTTTCACGATGTGAGTTATAGAACACTGAAACAGGTTGCCCAGAAAGGTGGTGGAGGCCCCATCCCTGGAAACGTTCAAGGCCAGGCTGGATGAGGCTCTGAGCAACCTGACCTAGTCAGGGATGTCCCTGCTCCTTGCAGGGGGGTTGGACTAGATGACCTTTGAAGGTCCCTTCCAACCCTAACCGTTCTATGATTCTATGATTCTATGATTCCAGTGAAAGTGACTGGCATAACTGCCTGAAAGACCTACACTAGATCAAGATCTTTTAAAATTATGATTTTATAATGGCAAAGCTCCCTAAACAAATATTTACCATGTGTAGTCATTGGGAACACAAGCAAAATTAAAAATGACAAAAAAAAAATATTTTCACTTAATGAAATTTGTATAAGTTATTTCAGGAGGAGAACACATTTGGCATTATAAATTCTGTCTTCATAAAGGACAAGGGCTCATAACTTAATTGTAAAATCATAGCTGTGTAAGTAACTTTTTTTTCTAATTTAAACCTAGATCTCAGCCTTGAAAATACAGAAAAGTCACAGAAGTGACTTTAGTCTTGTGTTCATAATGGTGAACTCACTATGTGATCATGCTTTTTTTTTTTTAATTTTTTTCCCCAGAGTGCAAATTTGTTGGAATCAAGCTTCAGTGCTTTTTAAATTATATTAGTATCTTAACTTGGGGAGAAGGGTGAAATTTAAATTAAATTCTAATAAATAATTTAAATAGTTTTGTTACTGACAGAAGTTATATATTTCAGTAAAACATGTCCTCAGGTACAAATCAAATAAATAAACCAGAACTAGATGAAACACAGATACATGTTTTTCTAAGTTTAAGATTTAGGTATTTTAGATAAATTACCTACCTATTATTCCTGAGCCTTTGAGGTTTTATTGGGCAGTATCTTGCCCTTAGAGTGATTACATAGATGACTGCCCTACTAAATTTTTAAGCACTGGAATCTAACACTGCGACTATAACCAAATAGTATTTTCAATACCCTCTAGAAAATCAGTGTGCTGAGAGGCTACTCAAAAACAGTAACAACAATGGGGAAGTCAGGAGTAGCAAGAATTTTCATATTTCTGAAAGTAAACACTGAGAATAATTACAAAAGTAGCTTTATATTCCGATTGTGTCAATGTTAGTTCAGTTTACTGTTACACATTTGCTAATGGGTAAAATGCCATAGTAATTTAATCTTATTGAGAATGCATCTTTCATGGATGGAAGGTGGACTATTTTATCTTTTACTTTGGATAAAATACTATTTCTTGATGAATAATTTTTACCAGCTTGTCATAGCTGATCTTTGTTTTCATTTTCTTTTAATGTAGACCTCAGCGATGTAGATCCTAATTAGTATTGCATGATATATAATTAATGTTTCAAAGCTATGAAGTGCATTGACTTGTAATAGTATGTTACTTATTAAATGACATTTTCTGAATATTCTTAGCACAACGGTGATTAGGAAAATATACCTTACAATGTCACTATGTCCAATATAAACCTGTAAAATATTCAAATGAAAGCCAGAATTACTACTCTCCTCTGCTCATCCTCTTTGTCCCTTAGTAGCACAGAAACTTCCTGATTTTTTTAACAAATTAACATGCCAGCTGTATTACCTTATGTAAATATAGTAGAAAAAAAGGAGAAGAAAAATAGTTAATATATATGAATGTGGAAGAGGAAAGAATGATAATACCAAAACTATGTGAATTGAAATTGGCTGCATACTTATACCAAGTGACATGGAGAAAAGGCCAGAAAGCCTAACCTCTTAGCCTCTGGTGCTTAGAGATTAATGTAAAACAAGTGCTATATCTCTGTAGATCTGTGGACATCTGCTCTCTGCATACCGTATTTGTCTCCCTCTGAAAGGATGGTTTTCTTTGTGGCTACAGTGTTGTGGTTTCTAGACCATATGATATTCAACAGCAGACAAGAGTTCAAAATCACCTCATTTGACTCTGGTGTTCTGACTATGTTGAATTGCCTTGGCAGAGGAACCGCAGGCACAACAGAAATGTCTGCAATCCTTAATACATGCAGTGGGACAGAGTCCTGAGTGTTATGTCAGCTGAGATATTCCTGAGAGAGAGGGAAAAAACCGAACAGTTTACTTTGTTAAAGTCATCAATAAAAAGTGAATGCTCTAGCAAGAGAAAAATAAAAGAGAAAAACAGGATTGGTTGCTGTGTCTGGGAAAAATAACTAAAATGCAGAACTATTCCAGAACGAATAAACAACAATATATTGCATTTTATGGTTCATGAAAAAAGTCATTGTATGTAGTACTGAGATGAAACTTTCAATCTGTTCGTCAGTGTTATCCAATGTGAATAGGTGGTACAATTCCCTGAAATTATTTTTACCTTTGATTGATTTAAAGTCCTGCACCAACATTTCAAGTATTTAATGTGTTATGGATTTTGTACAGAAATAGTACCACAGATGTTAACATGTCAGTTAGGCATGTGTTTAGGTATTTTATTGGATCAAAACCCAATGTTCTGTGGCTTAGTTGAGAAATTTCACCAGTTTCCTTTGAAGCACATTCTACAATGTGATTCAGTGGCAGATATTTTTGCTCTAAGACTTATCAAAACAAACCTTTCTTCCTGAATTGCCATGAAGATAAGCTGTTTTCTGTTTGTCTAAGTGTTCAGTTGTTCACTGTGCAGTTATGCTTCCCAGGCAGAGCAAATGGGGTACACTTAGCATCCTGACTTTTTTATAAGGATTCCTTTAAGAATGCAGAGTTTTAAATTTATGGTATTTTTATTCATATAGGGTTTCTGCTTCAAGTGCTCTTTTTGTGTACTGGAATCCTCCAGACCCTCATCTCTGAAGAGTATTCACAGAAGCAAACACTTCTTTTAATTAGCCTCTTAAGGCTAATGTCCCTGAATTTCTTCTTTAAGCATGGGAAAAAGATATGTTTTCTGGAGGGCAATTCATAGCGGTTGATTTAGACACCTCCTCTGAATCACTCTTCCAAGGAGCTATCCTTGTCTATGGATTACTGAGGAAGCCAAGGGAGATTAGTTTCATGAGGCCAGTTAGCCCTTATGATTACTGCCTGTAGCCTTGTATTTTATCTATACGTCATGAATCACAGCTAAGCCAGTGTTGCCAGGTGATAAGACTTGGACTATTAATTCAGAAGACAGTAAAATATTTCTACTTCAGATCTCTTTCTTTATACTTTTTATCAGACTGCTAAATATCAAAAACAGAATTCCTTTACTAAAATAAATGTATATTGTATTACAGTTTACTCAGAAATTATAGTAATATACCTTCTATGTCACGTATTTGCAATCCCACATACACACGCAGAGTATGCTAATAATGTAAATCTACCAAAAACATACAATTTGTATGTGTGACTGAACTACAGTCACAGGCATGAAGGCAGGTATCTCTGCTGTTATTTAAAAGGTATGAAGATCTGGAGCACAGTCATAAGCTCCAAGTGGCTTATCATCTTCAGAATGTGAGAAAAAAAAGTTTGTAATAATGACAAGTAAAATTGTGGGTCTAGAATAAGCAGTACTATAGTAGGAGCATAGCTATTATTCTGTTATTTTAAACCTAGATATATAAAAATTATACATATATTATAAATGTAGTATTTTCCCCAAGCTTCATCCTTAAACAAGGATGAAAAAAATAACTCGTTTCAATGAGACAATTTATAGTTGTTACACTAGACATCTTTCCTTAAATGCTCTTCCCCCCAAAAAAGGATTATTGATGAAGCCCATGGATGGTAATTACACATGTATTTTACATGGAGCATTTTCTGTTCTCAGGTAGATATTTCATATGAATCCAATGAAAAAGACCTACATGCACATACTTGTGAATAGAATTAATTACACTACATTTTCCAAAACAAAATCAATATAATACATATAAAGCATAATTTATATACAGAACAATATAACTCCTGTCAGTTAGAAGACTTAACAATGGAAAATTCTCTTCTCTTGTGTGTAAGAGTCCAATTCAACAATACGTTTCTAATGTCACGGTGCAGAGCAACCACGAGAATTTTCACTGATTTTTTTGTCTTACCCTGTAATGACAGCTCTTCACTTTGAAACAAAACAAAACAGAACAAACCACAACAAAACAAAACTCAACAAACACAGCTTTATCAGTCTGTGTACATCTGCATTACAGTTAGCAGTGTAAATTGATTTCCCAAAGACACATTAAGGTTTATCTGCCCAGTTTAAGCACCATTGTTAGCTTGGTCATGGGATCTTACATTTTAGCATGGGCCAGAAAAGTGATTAGGAATCTTTGGCTCTGCACTTGCATTAAACTTCATATTACCATGGGTATATTAAAAGTTTCCAAATAAGGTAGTTTTACATGAAGATAAAAAATATCCTGTCCTTAAAAGTTCATGTGCTGAGAACTCCATAGCAGTTAGTGAATATAAGAAATCTACAATCAACTAGAATATCTATTTTTGATAGTGTTTGTTTAATCTAAATATATAAACATTATTAAAAAAAAAAATTGCTTCTTTGCTATTTGTCACTAGTCCTAAGAAAATAAGATAAGAATCCTGCCAACCTACAGAAATAATGGAAGGAAAACAAAAAAAAAAGCAAAACCAAACAAAAAAACAACCTCCCCCTTTGGTTCTTACAAACTCTTGGAAAACACAATTTTTCATACCATGACACTGATAGAATATATTTATTTTTAGATGTTGTGTTGTAGCAACAAGCCACAAATGTGAAAAGTATTTCTCCTGTTTGGATACCTGCAGGTTTGATTCAGATAGCTACTGACACAGGCCAGGCAATGTTGCCAACCTGGATCACTGTGCCCAGTCAGCTCATTGCTTTCTTACCACTGTAAACTCAAGAAATAAGAACTAGTACAGACCATATTGTATAGTGATGGAAATAATTTCTAATGGACTGTAGTTACAAGATGTTGCAGAAATATGTACATCTTTCACCACTAGAAATACATCTTTTTTTTTTCTACAGAGTAAAGAGTGTCCTTTAATGAGAACACCCACATTAATCTTGATCTCGCTGTACTCCATGTATCACACTGCTGCAACATTAATTTGATATCAGAAAGTATCATCACATTGAAAAAATCTGAAAACGACAAAAATGTCTGAAAATGATGAAAAAAAGTCATATTCTTACCTGCAGGAAAGATCAAATGTCATAGTTCATCCTTTGCATGTGAGATGTTCATGAAAAGGAAGAATGTTTGTTATTTCTTATTTTTATGAAAAGCAAGTACAAAAAATTCATGTTCAGTACAAATTAAACTAATACGAGCAAACTGGCTAGAATTACATTTGCAAAGCATCCAGCTAAAATATTTGCATTGTCACATTGATTAAGGTCCAACATCTGTGCCAAGTAGGCTGTAAAACTGTCTTTTGTTCAAGTCCAGTTGATAAGCTGATGTTCAGGATAAGAAAATAGCTTCCATCTTATTCCCTCAAGAATAGCTTTATCCATGATCACTTGAATTGGAGTTTATTTCCCCATAGACTCTAGAAGTTGAAGATAACATTCCACATTATAATTCCACATGAAACTTGACAAGTGAGAGTAGTAAAAACATTTTTTGTTCAACGAGATCTGATGAAGACCTTTATTTAAGATTAAATTTACATGAATGACCTTAGTATTTTGGGATTTCACTTCA
Organism: Chlamydotis macqueenii; assembly: GCF_036417535.1. Lineage (NCBI taxonomy): Eukaryota > Metazoa > Chordata > Aves > Otidiformes > Otididae > Chlamydotis > Chlamydotis macqueenii. Next base: position 30,829,234 of record NC_141558.1, read on the forward strand.
TCCTTGCAGCTTCTGTGCAGATTTTAAAATTTAACTCATTCATTCTGTATTTCAAGTTATTTCATCATAGCTTGAAACTCTGTAGAAAAAAAATATTTAGTTAAACACAAGCAAAAGGTAAACAAATTATTTGAAGGAATTACAATCATAAGAGTTTTAAATCACAAACTAAAGAGACTGTGGTTAAATTTAATGGTCAGATCTGTAGGCTCTAATTCATTAAGTTACACAGCAGTGTTTTAAACTCCGGAAGTTTATAAATTATTTAAAACTAAATGAAATAAAATTAATAATTACCTCTACAACTGACATTTCCTTCTAAAGATGAATATCCTTTGCAATTAAAGTAAGTGTAATATTAGCCTAGCTTTTAAATAACCAGATGTACTGTTTGGTAAATTATTAATCATTTCATATTAAATTACCGATACTTCAGAAATATAGAAATTCAACCTGTGCATAAAAAGAAAACATTTGACAGTAAGAGAAAATTTAATTAAAAATAAGATAATGGTTTTTCTTGTAAGTCCTCTTTCGCAAATTAGGACTGAATTTTCCTAGAATCTGCCAAGTACTTGAAGATCTAGTTTATTTGCATTTGAATCTTTGTTAATACCAGTGAGAGAAACCTGCTGAGTCATCTCCTCTTATGTTTGCATTTGGATTTCTGCAGCATTGAATCCTGACCCTGCAAAAATTTCCAAGTTTAACAGAAGTGGTCACACTGATGTCAGTGGTACCATTCACTCAGAAAGCCAAGCATGTGCATAAACACCTGTAGATTCACAGCTGTAAAAGGTCAAAATCAATCCCTCTCTAATTTGTCAGCATTTTGCCTAGCAGACCATCAAACACTCAGACAAAATGACAAAGTGTGATGCTGAAAAAAACATAAAGGAGTGATTGCAGAATGTTTTAAAACCCTGTACTGAAATAGATTTATATTCAGAGCAACAGAAAGTTATTTGAGAATAAAGAATCTATGCAGTAATATGCTTGAAGAGTTAAAAAGTAACACTTTATTTGGAGATCACCGTGAATTTTGCAGGACTGTTGACTTTTTTTCTTGATCATATTAAGTTCTTCTGTGCTGGATTATATTAATTCATCTGTTAACTGCTAAGAACTGCATCAAATAAAAATGCCTCTGAAAAGCATACTTTTTTTTTTGTTGGCTAAGCTGCACAGGAGTGAGACATTCCTAAAAACAGTGTGCTCCCAGTTATGCCTCTTCAGTATCATGATATATTACCAGTGTGTATGGAATAGCTTTGAGTAATAAAAGTTAGAAATTACCTGCAAACAGTCTTTATGGCACTTTATTTGGCAAGCAATTCTGCTTCTCATCTTGAAAAAAAAACAACCCAAACTTGTAATTTTACTTGTAAAAGGGCAAGATTCAGTTCAGCCCTACAACTCTTGTTTGCCTAAATTTGCATCAGTAATATACCAAAGCATTGCCAAATATTTTATTTTATTTATTTGTGATTTTTATGGGACCCTGCGTTGCATTTAAAATACAGAAAAACTTCAATGGTGGAATGTTAAACCAAGCACAATCATTAAAGGTGTTCTCCTTTAATGATAATTAAGCATCTAACATGGCAGGATATTAGGATCATTAATTTCATATAACCAATTCTGGAGCAGTTACACCTGTACAATTAATTGTTGTTGCTGTTGTTGTTGTCTTAAATATTTCCAACTATGCTATCAGCTATGGGCAGCTTTGTTAGGTTGTTACACCGCTCTATATCAATAACTGACCACTTGTATGTATGGTCCTGAGACCTCTGGCACCGTCCTGTGCATGTGTGCTTGCAATGCCTCTGCTATTTTACACGCTGTCTCCTCCGCTGCAGTCTTGAGATGCTTCACCTTCACATACATTCTTATTCTGGAGACTTTGATTCCAATTTCATTCTACATACTAGGGGTTTTTAAACTTATTTGTACGTATATCTGTAGCCCTTTCTCAGCTACTTGTTGTTGATATCTAATCACAGCAATATTAATAGCAATCATCAAAGTTGTTCACTTTAATTCATTTTGTTCTCTTTAAGTTGCGAAACTCTAACATTGAATTCGAAGTACCAAGGAAAGGAATTATAATAATCCTATAGGAGTGAGCATTAAACAATAAATACTGAAGCAGCTGACATTTGTAATGTTATACAACTAATCTCGAAAAGCTGTGGTTTCTCCATTCTCAAATGGTTATACTTATGTTCATTTCCAGCCAATCAAACAAGAATGACATGACAAGCTATCGACACTTAAAACTTCATATTTTAAAATTACAAAAATGAGAACTATCTCTTAAAAAAAAAAACGCAAAAAAAAAGCAAAAAAAAAAGAAAGCCAACATTAGGAAGATTTTGTTTCACTTTTACTACAGGACTACCCTAAAGCATGCAGAATAGGTATTTGTGCTACCTGACCAGTCTAAGATATATTTTAAGAAATGTGGTGGTTTAGCCCAAGTCACCACACAGTTTCTCACTCACCCTCCCTCTACCGAGTGGGATGGGGGAGAGAAACTGGGAAGAAAGGAAAACTCGTGGGTTGAGATAAAAACAGTTTATTAAAATACTAAAAACTACAAAGATAACAGAATATAAGGATATTAATATATACAAAATATACAAAATGAACAATGTACAATTTCTCACCACCCAATGTCTGAATGACCAACGCAGCCCGTCCTGAGCAGCGATCATGGAAACAACACCGAGCAGCAAGCAAAGGGGGAAGAGCAAGCCAGCAAGGTAGAGGGAACTATGCCAGCAAGCAAGAGAGAAAAAAAGGATGCCAAGGGTGCCCGAGTGGGTGCCAGAATGGAATGCCTGAATGGAATGCCCCCTCCCATGGGCAACCCCCACTTATATACTGAGCATGACGTTTACAGCATGGAATACTCTCTTTGGCCTGTTTGGGTCAATTATTCTGTCTCTTTCGCCCAGCTTCCTGCATCTGCACGTTAATGAGACTTTAACTAGACTTGGAAAGCCAGACAGTGTCCTTGGTCTCATTAACAACAACTCTATCATCAAAGTGTTTTTATCAACATTCTTCACACATGAAATCCAAAACAACCAGCCACTGCGAGGAAAATTAAATCCATCCCTGCCGAAACCAGGACAGAAATATGTGCAATATTGTCACCTGATTAAATTCACAGTTTTTGTTTCTTTTCTTCATGTCTACATCACTTGTTTTGTGAAATAAGTGACCATAAACTGCATGGGTTGTTGATTCTACTTAAAAATGTGATCCAATACCTCCAAGGTTACAAAGACCTATAGGTATTTGCTGCATAATTCTTACTTTCTACAAGATGAATCAACCTGAAGGTCGATTAGTTTCTGAATATCATTTTATAGGATGACTATATACTGTATATTAGAAAATATAACCTCCTTATCATAGGTCTAGTACTACTCCCACTGAAATAGCTAAGCATTTATCCATTGACTCCAGTGGGAGTTCAATTAGACTTAAAACAATTTCTATTCTATTTTCTTAATTTTTCTGTCCTCCTCTTAGGTCAGATCATCCTCCCAGCATAATGAGAAACTGAAATACTTATAAAAGTGTAGGAGAGACACTATTGATATTGCATAATTTAAATGCCACTGTCCTCTAATTTTACATTACTTAAGACAATGACTAGTACTTCTTGAAAAGAAGTAATTTTAAGTCATGTTTGTTTGCAGACATTAAGTTGACTAAGCAATGATTTTCTTTTTTTTTTTTGCTGCTTTTCTATTTTGTAAACATTTGTTCATTTTTACGAGCTTCAAACGGTTTTAAAATTAGAGTACTTGCAATGTTTTCTGTTCACATGAATCATTGTTAATTACAATACTGATGTAGAGAATACACTGGTTATCATTATCCTTGGTTCATTTACACTGATTCTGATCTACGAGATAGCATGGAAAGAGGTAGCTTTTCCATTTTTCCTGTCCACCAAAGTTTTTATACGGCACACCCTATTATCATTCTAGTTCTGCAGGAGTAGCCAGTGCAATTTTCTTCAGTTTACACAATCACATCAAAATAGGATTTTACATTTTCCCCTAGTTATAAACCAGAAAATTGTCTGGGAAACTACCTGATACCGACTTCCACTCCTCCAGGCAGACATAGAGCGGCAGTTAGTACAGGCATAAGTGGTGACTTGCATGCAGCTGCCCTGTTTCGAGTACTAGAGTGTAGTGGGTTTGGCTGAGACAGAGTTAATTTTCCCCACAACAGCCCTCATAGTGCTGTGTTTGTACAGGTAGCTAGGAAGGTGTTGGCAACACAGCAATGTTTTGGCTAATCCTGAGCAGTGCTTGCACAATATCAAGGCTGTCTCTCCAACATTCCCTCTCACCTGTAAGCCTGGAGTGGGCAAGATCTTGGGATGGCACATAGGCAGGACAGCTGACCCAAACTGACCAAAGGGATATTCCATACCATATGACATCTGCTGAGTAATAAAAGCTAAGAGCAAGGAGGAGGAGCGGAGGAATTCATTATTGCAACATTTGTCTTCTGGAGCAATTGCTACACGTACTGAAGCCCTACTTCCTAGGAAGTGGCTGGACATCTCCTGCTGATGGGAAGTAGAGAATAAATCTTTCGGTTTCCTTTGCTTCTGGGCTCAGCCTTTGCTTTTACCTTATTAAACTGCCTTTATCTTGACCCATAAGTTTTTTGACATCTTATTTTCTCCCCTCCTGCTGAGGAGTTTGACTCACTGGCTGCAAGTAGTATTGTGCCACTTGGTCTCACCATCAGCGAGTAGCACTCGACCCATTTTATTTAACAATTCAAATTTGTCCATTAATACAACCTTTAAACAGGAGATAAGAAATAATGCAAAGAGAAGGGAACAAATTCCCAAATGATTAAAAAAAAACCGCCAAAAACTTAAGACTTTTAAACATAGAAAGATATCTCCAAGTCTAAAACCTGGTTCACTAAGTTTTCTAACAATAGCTCTGAATTAAGCTGTCTTGCTCACTGAAGAGACCATACATCAAATATAACATCTTCAGAGTGGTTTTTTTTTAGCTGGTTTAATAATTGCAGAATACAGACGTTGGCTGTTTGGACGAGATTCCAGAAATTCTTGGCAAATTCTTTGGAAAATTGTGCATGTTTGGTAGGATTCACTGTACTTCAGATCTGCAGTGTAGTTGTCATGTTTGAGTGTTGACTCTGGGCTCTATTTATAGTAAGAAAAGGAGGGACACTTTGCGGCATGAGCCATCTAATGTCCAGATTTGGATGTATTGTATTATACCCTAGAAATTCTGCTTTTACTTCACTGGTTATAAAAGGAGCATAAGTTATCAGCTCAGGTATCAGTATCTACATCCATTGTAACTTAAGATTTGAAGCTAAGAACCTACATTCTAAATTTTACAGGCTTTTTGTTACTTGTTGATCTTGTTCCTCAACGTTGACAAGAATCAACAAGATCATGCACAGACCTTGGCTGTGATCATGTCCATGTACTGTGAGCTGTGAAAAAGTGAACATACTAATGCATTCCTAGAACTCTAGAAAAGAGTTTGCTATTTAAATTAAAATAATTTTCTTAGAAACTGAATAGGAACTCAGGATTCTGAATTGGAATATCAGAACTTAATTGAAAATAACAATACACAAGTTATATCTTTCATATACTGTTAAAAACAGAGCTGCTTAAAAAAAAAAAAGTGCATTTTGCTGAAAGTGTTAAATGACATTAATTTTTTTTTTTTTTTTTACCAAAGGAGGAAGAGGAGAAGAATATATCTTGGGAATATGAATGTTTTAAACAAGCAGTCCTGTTGGAAATAAAGGCTGGTCTTTGTTAGAAAATTGGTGTTTGTAAATAACATTTTAGTTAAAGCATTGACAACAAAATTCACACTCCTGGTGTTTCAATTATGGGTGCTCTTTCCACTGTATCAATCAGATAATAACTCAGTCATTTCAATTGTTTGGAGCAGGATTTTAGCTTTTCAGATAATTGTATTTTGCATTGCATAGGTTATTTCTTTTTTGAAAGACCTGTTTCTGAGAATTAAAGTAGCTCATAAAGCCAATATTCATAAAGCACTGGTGCCAGTCCTTCCATTTTTTTGTAGAAGGATACTATATTTGCAATGTATAAGAAAAAGTTGAAATATTCATTTGCACTACTTTTTTTTTTTTCTGAGCAATTGGTGGAATATCCCTCCAGAAGAATTATGTGAACAGGCTCCAGACAGTTTGTAGAGAATCATTGCCTCTTTCCCTTTGTGGCTCTGTTTTTACACAATTAATTGCTTACAATTCATTGCTTTGGAGTCTACATTATTGCCTTTGTTTCTTTTTAATGTGATTAATGTAAATGGGTTCATGCACAACTCGTCATTCTTATGTCTCTTGTCAATCATCCAAATGGAAACTAAACCTTCGCATACTTTTTATATTTCAGTTGAACTGGCAACATTATTGAGAATTCTGATTTTTATCTTTAATCCTCAGTAATTTTTTTATCTCTTTGGAAGACAAAACGGTCATATAATCACCCTACAAAGTCTCGTTAGACTACTTCACAGTTTTCAGATGACTGGAGGTTCACTTTTGCTTTCACTAATGAGCATCTTTGAAATGGGCAAATGTATGCACCAATGTTCAGTTATGAGGAAAACAATAAAGTGAAAAGAACCCTTTTGATCCTTCAGGAAGTCCCCAGACAAACTGGAGCTATGTTTTAAAAATTTGTTGAATGAGTCACAACTGGGAACGACTAACAGAGCACCATATCTTTGCAGGAATAATAGAGAAAGGAAGCTTCAAAACTTCATTTTGGAAACAGTAATGTTTTGGATATGTTTCCACAAATCAGTCAACCTTCTGCAGCTTTCTGTCATCCTATGGCATGGCTATATCCTCAAATACAGGCAATACTCATTTCACATAATTTTTGTTTTCATTACCCTACCTATGTCTGTTGGGCTGATTGGCAAACAAGGATTTTAGTCCTTCACAGTCCCAGATCCTGTTTAAATACTGTCTGAATAGTTACACTGCACTTGAAAATACAGAGGAAAAAAAAATGTATTTACCTAAGGAAAATGCGAATATAATAGAACTATAGAAATGCCAGTATAGTGAATACTGGTATTAATAATAACACATAAAATTGAGTTGTTAGCTTTGCTTATGAATTCTTTCAGTTAACTTACTTTTCATGGACAATACGTTTCACCAACAGTATCTTATCTGAAAGCAATTGTCATATTGTGGCCTGGCATTTAATAGTTCTAATCTCATGCTTGTTACATGCTACTTTGATAGCCGACACCATATCATTCAGAGATAAGTCTAAAAATATCTTTATGCAAAGCTCAATGTCTTTTTAGAGAATATAGTTTCCTCTTGATGCATACATATATCTCCTAATAATGTTAATGATATTTTATGCATTCATTGATAGAGAACATAATTTGAGGACACTAAATATTTCCATACTGTATAGATAACAACCATATCTCAAAATGCTTAATTCTAACTTCATTGACGAGGCAGCTCTGAACTTAGGGCAGTTTGATATTAAGATTCATTATTCAACTACAGAAGGAAAAATACCAGCTCACATGCTAGGCTATCTACAAAAATTATCAGCCAGCTTGATTATCATCACCTCCATTACAACCATCTTTCAGTCATATTCTTAATTTCATAAAACTGGGAGAGATCCTTAGCTTAGGTAAATCAAAATATTTTTCAACATAACGCATTTCTCATGAGAATATAGAGGAGAGAAAAGGGAATACAAAATATGGTAGTGTCTCATGTTTTTTTCAATCCTTCTGAAACTGTTTCTAAGCTCAAAACTTTTATTTTAAATGCATGGATATTACTCCTGTTGAAGTCAGTGAGTCGTGTCTCTCTGATGTAACTCTATTGAAATTAATGGAATTAAACCAGAAAAAAACTATAGGCCCAATAGAAGCCTCAGCATGTGTCTTGGAGCAGAATATCCATCTTCTAGTGAACTCATCACTCTTGTATTTGTGTGCTAATTTGACCCAAAGGGTTATTTGATGAATGTGTGTATGCATATGAGTGAAAATTTGGAATTGCAATTTGGAATTGGAATTAATTTTATATAGAAATAAGTGATTCAGCAGGTGCTGTGTACTTACTTTGCCAGGTAGAAATATATGTATATCTATAAGGAACATAAAAATCTGAGAAAATACTTTCAACCAATTACTTCGTATGAAGTTCAAGGCTAAATTCTCTGTGGGAATGTTCCATCTCCACATACCCTGAGGAACTCCCTTTGCTTACTGTCTTATTTTGACTTCTCCAACCTTTTCTCTTTGTATTACTGGGCTTTTCTCATGCTTTTAACAATATTCTTCCTTCTCCTATCCCTGAAACAAAAATTCCAATTCAGTATTATTTAAAATAACAGAATTTAAGTACTGCAGGCAGCTTAGGAGAATTTCTTTGGAGGATCCATAATGTACCTGTGCATGACTGTACATGTGTATGTGTCTGTGGTTAAGAGGAGTCTGCAACTGGAGTGGAACTTTGGTCTTGTGGACTCATAACACACGAGTCAGCAACTGGGGAGTCCTGTTATCCGGAAGCCAGTGACTAGGCAGACTGGAGGGATCCATATTGTAGATGTGGATACTTATTTCTCAAAAAGGGACCATCATTCTGATCAGCTAGAGAGGGGAAAGGGATATGGCCATAGGTGCAGTTTGTTTCTGTGTGAGTGCTGAGTGTATTATTGTCACAGAAACCCACAAAAAAAAAAAAATTAAATGAGGTGATAAACTCAAAGGAGATTTATTTGTAATGAACTGATAATGAGTGCAAACTTAGCTCTACTTCAACCAAAATTGCTTGAAGACTCCGATATCATTAGCAATCCACAAGTTCAGAATGTCACTCAGGAACTAATACTGCACTCAGGAATTCCAGTGATCCAAAATATGCAATCACTCACATAAACAAAGGGAGAACTCTCACCCTCAAGGAGTTTCCTTAGGCGGCATCTCAACCTCAGGGGAGAGTCCCTGACTGCAGACCCACTGCTCCAAGGCCTGGCTCAAGCTCGCCTTCTGACCAGGGCTCTGTTTATAGCCTAGCCAAATCTGATCTGTGGCCATGTGTGGCCATGTCAGTTCTCATTGGCTGAAGATTCCACTTTAAATGGCCACATGATTCTGGAAGCTTCTTAGCCATATGGTTCTAGAAGCTCCCTAGCTTAGAGTGAGTGTACCTGCCACAGCCATCTGTTTTATTCTATGTGTACATGTGCTGCGCATATGTGTGCATCTGTGCCTATCGGGAACGTGCTTAGCCTCACTGCTGGCTGGACATGGGGACATGACGCTGTGGCGGCCTCAGCTCTGTCAACCTACTGGATTCAGCAGCTCCCGACACTTTTTTTACTGATCTCACACTCTTTCCGTATAAGCACCTGTAGCTGCTACAGTCTAATCCTAAAAAAAATCAAGATTTATCCATTAACCTTTGCAAGAAGTACTGCAGCTTTTGTATCTGAATACCAAGCACTTTTCAGTTACTGTAGGTTATTTCTTCTTCAGAAATAGCCATAAAGTATATAAAGAAAATTACTTTTTCTTAAATTCTTTTTCCTTTAAGTAATAGTTTTAAGTTGATCTCACAACTCTGAACCCCCTGTAGTTATTTACATCAATATAATCTGAATGGGATGTGGATTATACATGATGCTAGATCAGAATAGCACAGTCTACACTTACTTTACACAGCAGATACAAAAAAAAAATGAAAATAGTATCTGTGTTTATAATTTGTTCAATAATTATGAATCCAATTTATCACTTATTTTAATGATAGGAGGCAGTTTATTTACCTATTGTAGCCTAATAGTTGTTACAAAAGAGACTTCTAGCGGCATTTGTAAACATTTATGCAACTAGCATGCACTTGTGTTTGATGTAAACAGGTCTATCTCAAGCCAGCCATGGATATTTGCTTGTGAAATAACATTCTTTCACTAGTGTTTACAGCACTTTTGTGGTCAAAGCAGGAGTTCTTCTGAAGATACATTAAATCAGCATTAAATCTTAGGTATTTTCAGTAATGAAGCCTATGGTGACTTCCTACGTAAATTGTACAGTGTGGTGAATTCCATGGTGATAGCTGCTGTAAAAAAAAAAAAATAACAAAACCCAAAAAACAAACAAGCAAACAAACAAACAAACTAACAAAAAAAAAAACCCAACCCTAAACCACAAAAATATAGAGATATTGGGAGGAGAGCACACTCTTCCCTTTAATCACTCTATTTTGCTTTCTGGGAAAGGAAGAGAAAGGTAAAAAACACACTCTTGAACGCTAATGTATTCAGGTAATATTTAATGTGTCAATCCATTTGTAATACTGCTGCAAGTTTGTCGATATAAAATGTTTATGTAGTTTGAGTAAGGCATTACAGAAAGATAAAAACATGCTGTCATAGTTGCTTAAAATATGTTTGCCTTACAACATAGTCTTTTTTTTGCATCCATACTCATGTCTGCAAAGTACTAGCTTTTAAACCTAGCAGGTAGGAAACTGTGAGAAATCATTCTGACTTCTCACATCGTGGATCAGACACAGCCCTTTCCCCTTGAAGGGACTGAAGCCTGTGAAGGACCTACACCAGAGCAGAAGACCAGAGTATGAAGGATGGAGCAGTAGAGAGAAACATCTATGTCCCGGCTGCAACCACTCGCCACACCACCTGTTTCCTCACTGAAAGCACTGAGCATAACTTGTGACAATAACAAGCAGGGAGGAGAGGTGTCCGAATTGATGCTGAGCTTGGGAAAAAGGAAGAAAAGCTGTTTTCCCTAACTGTGTAAATGTTTGTTTCTTTTTGTTTGTTTGTTTTGTTTCACACTACTTGAATCAGTAATTAAATATTTATTTTAATTGGCAATAAATTAAGTAAATTCTTCCAAGTCAAATCTGTTTTGCCTGCAACAGTAACTGTAGAGTAACCTCCCTTTATCTAAACCCATAAACTTTCTCGCTCCTGTTCTTCCTGTTTCCTCCCCCTGAGAAGTAAGTGAACAGCTGGATGGGCCCTTGGCTGCTAGTCAATGCTAACTCACCACAGAGTAAAATTTTGGTTTAGAAGAGATACTTTAAAGGCAGATGTTGAAAATTGATTTATGTTTTGATTCTCTGCTGAAATTAATTTAGCTACAAAATACAAAGCAAATGGGACTGGGGAACAAGTATTTTTCCTTACTTATACTAATCAAAATATTCTTACTAATATTAGAAATAGAAAGATAAGAAATAGAAAAAAAAAAGAATTAAACTGACAAAAAATATTACGCAATGGAGGAGAAGTGATACGAAACACAAATGAAACTTACTGAGATCTAGCTTCTATTTAGCAAACAGTTATTAGACTGACCAAAAATGTATATGAAGCCCCAGTGTCTTTTGGATAGATTGTGAGAAAGCCTTCAGGTTCCGTCCCATACTTACAGGTACAGGAAACAATGAGAACAGAAAGCACTGCAAATAACATCACCAATTACCTATTTAATTATGAGCACCTGGAAGACAGACATTACCATAAGTAGCCACAAGATAAACACCAGTGACCCAGTGAAAGTGTAGCACTTTGCTGTGGTGGGATTTCCTCTTGTCTTTTCCGCCCAGCTTGTGCCTCCTTCAGTCTTCACTGCTTAAAAGAAATTTGGGTTTAGCCACAAAGAATATTACTATTATCTGCATCTCTTTTATGAACAATTCTTGTAATGAAGAAGTCTTCCGTGTTGTATCACTCTCTGAGGACCTGGATGACTCAAGCTACAAAAGGAAAGACTGCCATCAAAAAGACCGTAAGAATAGCTCACAAGGTCAGTGAGGATGGTACTTAGGATCTTGATGTTTTGCATTTTCCTTCAGTATTCAGAGCTGAGCTTCTTGATTCTTGTTAGTACACTAGAACAGCAGATTTTTGAAGCTAAATGCATAGTTTTCTATTCTCATTGTACCTTCACTGGATACTCTACCGTTTTCCCTTTTTCTTTTTTATTTACAGTTGATTATCTTGACAGCAACACCCAAAAAAACTAATGTGTCCTGTAAGAATGTTCCGTGACTCCTATGTGTACCTCATAACTCTATTTTATATATAAATTTTAAAAAAGAATGTCATGAAAGCCTTAAAATATATTGCATTAAATAATTGTATCAATGAGACTAAGTCAAAGATATAAGCATTTTATCAAGATTTTACTTGAGAAGTATCCTGTGCACCTTTCTTTTTTCAAAACACACTATTAAAAAAGTGGTGTTTTTTTTTTTTTCTCATGCTTTGCTAATGATACAGTGGACAAGTGAAGACCTATGGATGTCATCTATCTGGACTTCTGTAAGGCCTTTGACGTGGGCCCCCACAACATCCCGCTCCCTAAATTGGAGAGGTATGGATTTGATGTGTGAACTCTTCAGTGGATAAGGAATTGGTTAGATGGTCACATCCAGAGGGGCATGGTCAACAGCTTAATGTCCTCATGGAGACTGATGACAAGTTGTATCACTTTATTAGGACCAGTACTGTTTAATATCTTCATCAATAACATAGATAGTGGGATGGAGTGCAATCTCAGCAAATTTGCAGACAACACCAAGCTGAGTGATGCAGTTGACACACTTGAGGGACAGAATGTCTTTCAGATGGATCTGGACAAGCTTGAGAAATGAGTCCGTATGAACCTCATGAGGTTCAACAAGGCCAAGTGCAAGGTCCAGCATCTGGGCAACCCCTAGTTTCAACACAGACTGGGGGATGAAGAGATTGAGAGCAGCCCTGCCAAGAAGGACTTGAGGTACTGATGGATGAAATGTTCAACATGAGCCATCCATATATGCTTGCAGTCCAGAAGGCCTGCCATATCCTGGGCTGCATCAAAAGAAGTGTGGCCAGTAGGTTAAGAGAGGTGATTCTGCCCACTCTGTTGTCACAAGATCCCGTCTGGAATACTGTGTCAAGCTCTGGAGTCTCCAACATAAGAAGGATGTGAACCTGCTGAAGCTGGTCCATAAAAATGATCAGAGATGGAACAACTGTCCTATGAGAGGTGTGTGGTTGTTTAGCCTGGAGAAGAGAAGGCTCTGGGGAGACCTTATTGCAGCCTTTCAGTACTTAAAAAGGGCTTATAAGAAAGGAGACAGGGGCCTATTGTGATAGGACAAGGGGTAATGAGTTTAAACTGAAAGAGGGTAGATTCAGACTAGATATGAATTCTATGAATTCTAGGGTTGATTCAGACTAGATATAAGAAATTTTTGACAATGAGGGTGGTGAAACACTGGAACAGGTTGCCCAGAGAGGTGATAGATGCCCCATCCCTGGAAACATTCAAGGTCATGTTGGACGAGGTTCTGAACAACCTGATCTAGTCGGGGATGTCCCTGCTCCTTGCAGGGGGGTTGGATTAGATGATCTTTGAAGGTCCCCTCTAACCCAAACCATTCTATGATTCTATGAAATAGCTGAGGAATTTTTCACTTTCACTCAATATATGTTCTTACTTCCTTTATGTTCACTAGTCTACTCACTATATTACTGCTTATGTTTATGGGATCATAATACAGACTAACATGAAAACTAGTTCTTCAAGCTAAAAAGGTATGAATCCACTTGTGAGTAGAAGATAGCCTTCATAGATTGCGATTCTGAGCACAAAGACCAGAGTATACACATGATGTTGTCAAAAATAATGTGTCTTAATATTTCCATGCAGAAATTATTCCCATGTTCTCTTTTCTAAGATCCAAAGCAGCAAAGGAAACATGAAACATATGTTTAGATCCTGTTCCTACCAACAGTTCTGCATAAACCTAATGCTAAAATTTTGCATAGTCCCTCGTATTGACAAATCTATTTTTTACAGAACTGAGACCTTATATTTCACTGCCTACGTCGTTTGCACACAGTACTTTTCCTCCAATAGTGATTCTATTTTAAAATATTTACCATCTACCATTTCTTTAAACAAATAATTAGTCTGACTGCACTTTTACATTACATCCACTTACAGCAATAGACCTACTGCCAGCAGCTAAAGTGATCTTTAAAGGTAAGGTTTGTGGAAGAGGAGGTCTTTAAGGTTATTGTTTTTTTCTCAGTACAAAAATCAAATTGACCTCCCACTTACTATTCTTTTTAATACTCCAATGATAAAATTACTATTAATTATGGGATGCAGTGACAGAAACAATGTAAAATATAAATGTGTAATACAAATCATTATTATCTATAGATCAAACTGTTCATCAGGATTTATGTTAATCAATAGATGTGCTTTATACAGTATGTTCCAATGTAAAATCGAGCATATTGCAATACATCACACTCTTTTTTTAATTACAGTATTTTAAAGTTTTCTTCTGAGGCATTCATTCATCTCCCTAGAACGCTATCTTTATCATGTTGGTATCCATTAGTGCTGCCATTTCCCATGTATTATGATGCTGTCATAAGCCAACATTCTTCACAGGGCTTATAAGTCAGCTAGACAAGTTTAGTTCAAGTTAAAACCTATCACCAGAGTCACTCACTTACTATGTTATCTATTATCCTTGTTTATTTTTGTTCAAATTGGCTTAAAATGTAAAATTCAGGATCCAATCCTGACTACATTTATCTTATACAATAGGCTCTTTGTATGTCATCAATCTATCTGATTTCAACTTACATTTTAAAACATTAGAAGTTATTAATTCTGTTTTCTTCTAGCTCTTCTTTTAATGCTTTTCAAATGTGAAAATTATAGATATGAAATATGGTATATTGCTGGACTTTTTAATAACATCACCTTAACTAGGTTGTTATTTGGGGATTTTTCCTTTTTGTTTTCTGTAATACTGAACTTTGGTAAACACAAAATACTTGTCTTTAGGAGTTTGTGAAACAGATTATACAGGATATATAAAGAACTGAAAGGAGATCATATAGAAGGAATATAGTAGAAGTCTACAAATTTGTGAGTGGCGTAGTGGTCATGGAGGAACTGTTCAGTGGCTCACTCTCTGTTCCATTGCTCAGGCTTGTGATCTTCATTCGAAGCTACTAACCATGTCCATCAGCCAAGGAACAGATTTCCTTTCCATCTACAAATCTTAGCCTGTGTTAGAATATGAAAGTGGACTGAAGGATTATACATTTGCTACTTCATTTAAGTACTTTTTATCATAAGCAATTTATACTATACTGTTCTCCAAAGCATTTTATAAGTGGCACTTTCTGAGCTCAAAGTTGTTAGTATTGTATTTCATGACCAGATTGTGATTTGTAGAAAAATGTAGCCCATCAAACAATGTTAGATGTGTAAAAAAAAAATGTTTTTCTGGAATTTTAGAAAGGTAGAGAGGCCCACCTGATTTATGTTAAATTCTGTGACTTCTGGCTAGGAGACCAGAAAGGACAAGAAGTACACAAGATATAACAAGAGCTGCTAATTACAGGCAGCAGACATTTCACATGTAGATTATATAATAAACAGAAAAAGTTGTAGGATATTAGTGTATTGATTTCAGATTAAGGAAAAAATATTGAGAGACACAATTCAAAAGGGAAGACTCAATAAAGATGAAGATGCGAATCCTAGGAACTGAAGTAAAACTAAGAATGATTGAAAAAAATGGTTTCTATACATCCTACAAAATTATATTTTATATTGTAGCAAGAAAGCATTGTGGATAGCTATATTTTATTTTGACAGCTGAAAAAAGGATAGATGACAATTTCTTAGTTCAGGCTAGCAACGTATAGAAAATAAAAAATAAACCCAAAATCGATACTTACTTAATAAGCAGAAAATTCTTTCTTACTGAGAGGAAAAAAAATACAATTCTATTTATTTGTTTGCTTATTTATTTACTTATAATTTTATTTATTCAGTTTCACAATATTTTGTGACACTGATAGGGAATATTGACTATCTTTATTGACAACTTATGAGGGATTATAGAAAGATGGAGAAAAACATTGTGTCAGGGCCTGTTGCAATAGGACAAGGGGTAATGAATTTAACCTAAAAGACAGTAGATTTAGACTAGGTACAAGGAAGAATTTTTTTATGATGAGGGTGGTAAAACACTGGAACTGATTGGCCAGAGAGGTGGTAGATGCCCCATCCCTGGAAACATTCAAAGTCAGGTTGAACGGGGCTCTGAGCAACCTGACCTAGTTGGAGATGTCCCTGCTCCTTGCAGGGGGTTTGGACTAGATAACCTTTAAAGGTCCCTTCCATCTCTAACCATTCTATGATTCTACCTCCGAAGAGGTACAAGCACTGTGTCCTTCTCCCAACGTAGACGTATATTTGTCTTGTATCAATCCCTTCTGTGTACTTTGTTCTTTTATTTTAATGTTGAGAATAGGTCATCTACTGACTGATCTATTCCCTATGAATACTTCCATACAGCTTCACATATCCTCTGAGAATATTTTGCAACTACTTTCAACTGCCGTGTTTGTGCTGAACTGCCAAGCCCTGCTTTCCACCCAGGCACTAAGGTAAGCTAAAATACATGTTTTCTCTTGTCCTCTGAGTTCCTTTTAGAGGGCCAAAGAGAAACAGTGATGGGTATGGATATCAAAGCATTATAATCAATCTACTAATGTATCATGTCAGTATAGTCTCATATTACATACATATATAACTTCATATTATATTCCTGAATGCCCTTACACTAACAACTGAAATTTGTCCGTATATGTCATCTACTATTTATTGCAAAGAATCATGTGTCACAAGCTTACTAGAATAAAAGGACAAAAAATAGAATCTAGTCTTGTTTACTGGACAGTCTATTTATAGGAATTATGATTTTTCACTGCTAAGATTTTCTCAGCTATGGGAGGGATCACACTTGTACACACTGCCAGGGTATCCCTTTTCATTGGCTACACTTTCTAAGCACAACACTTTGCTCCATAGGTGTTAGGGGTAAATATCGAAAGATTCCAATCAAAAGATTTTCTATACCACACATCTCTGCATGATACATCATTCTGTCTTTTTTTTTTCTTGTTATGTACTCAGTGGACTGCAAGCTGTCTGAATTTTTACAGCAACCCTAAGGATGTCCTTCTAATAAACCAGTTTTAAGAGGGTGATAAGCAGTTTAGATATTCTGAACATGATTCGGGTATTTTTTCCCCAACAAGATATTCTGGAGTAACATCAATGAAGCCAGGGAGGAAAATCAATTGAAATAGCAATCAGCACAACTAGCTGTATCCTTTTCTCTGAGACTATGCATACACTTAATGTAGTGTAGCTGACAATAACTGTTAAGATACAGTAGTGCAGGTAGACATCTGAGCTTCAGCTGGCAACTGTCAAAAAGACATGTTTAAAATTAAGTTATGTTACTTATTTTCTAACAAAAGAAACAAATTTACAAACAAAAACATTGATCCAGTCAAGTATATAGCTTCAAGTGTGCATATATAATACATACAATCACACAAAGCATGTATCCAAAAGAGTTTATAAGCAGTCAGCTTGTTCACACCATTAGTCTGAAAAGATCAGCTACTCTATATTATTTCTATTTTATTAAAAAAAAAAGCCTGTAGTGATAAAGGTCATATAGCCTCTCTAGCAAATGTATTCTAATGCTTAACTATTCTTACAGTAAAAAAAAAATAAATCCTGGCATAAATAGTACTCAATGTAATGCAAGTCTCTTACTTCTTAACCTATCTACAGGTCACATGGAGAAAACAGTTTATTACCTTCCTCTTGGCAAGTATCTTCTATATATAAAGGCTGTTATACGATCTCCTTCTTTTCTCCTGTCTAGATAAAATAACCCAATTTCTTCAATAACTTAGCCAATTATTCTCCATCCTCATTTCATGCAGCTTATTATTTCCACCTTGCAAATGTCCTTGTAGAATTGCATCTTTTTTTTCTGACTGTTTCTCCATTTTTTCCGAATTATTCTGAATTCAACTTCAATATGCTTGCAGACTCCAGAAGGTTGATGTCATCTGTAAATTTAATCAGTGTACTTGCCATTCCATCAGCCAGCCTGTTAATAAAACTGCTGAACATTACTAGAGCCATCACAGACTCCCTTGGAATTCTGCTCAGTCCACTCCTCACATTTCACAGTAAACTTTTAATAACTATTGTTCTTGTACAGCTTTACAACCAGCTTTTTGCTCACCTGATAGGAATCCTACAGGGAAAATATTGTAGGCAGTTTCAAAAGAACTGCAGAATTTAAGCTATATGGCGTCTCCTGCTTCTCACTTGCAATTCCTGCTTCTTCTCCTTTGAAAGAAAATAACTGAAGTGCGAATAGTTCTTGACAAAGGAAAGTTAGTGGCTGTCCATTCACCTGGTCATCTTTGGAATTACCAAAAAGTTTGATCATTTTTTTTTTTTTTTTTCAATCATAGGCACAATACAATGAACCAAAATATTCTTATACTAAATATATTATTATAACTTAACATTATAACTTATAACATTCTTATAACTAAATATGTGTCTTCCAAATATACATGTTGATAGTATACTTCCAATAAGAAAACTCCCATTCCTTTTCAAAAAATTTATTTCCTTTTAATGATGTACACTATAAATGCCTTTTCCAGTTTCTGCAGCCTTGCTTATCTCCCACATTCCCATAAGTAACCATTAAGGATCTTCTTATAAAGTAACCTGTCAACACCATATGTCATATTTTACTTCTAATAGCATGTTGTTATAATTCTACAATTAGAATTTATACTACCAGAATTATAAATGAAGCAAATTCACTTAGCTTACATATTATGTCATTATATACTGTTATCTTATTTTTGTTGATCTGTATATAAACCAGACAAATAAAAAAAAATAAATCCACTCAATTAAACAATTAATATGACATATTTTATGTAGACAGAATATTCAATTGTTCCTTGCAAAATGTACTCTAACAAAATTAAAAGCTTTTAGAAAATCCCAAGACTTTTCAAGTGCATATTACTACAGACAATGTTAAGGTGGCTTTTAGTCTTTTAAAAACATGATTGTTTTTTTAAACAGATAAGTTATTTATTTCTATATAATTTCTAGAGAATCAATGTAAAAATACACTATAATGTAATTATTAGTAAAAAGTATTAGAGCAAATATAGTTGTTCAATGTTGCTGAGGCAGTTTGCAAGACTAAGAATTGGTGCTTTTCTTTAGGAATTACTTATGTGACTTAACTGTTTCTCACCTCATTAATGTAGCTTCTCCAGACTGGACTGAAGCTGCCAAATCAATGTAATTAAGTCTTTTGTTTGGGGCAGGCTAGTATGGAAATTCTTTACATTATTGTTTAATAAGAATATTTTGTGCAGTAAGTGACTAAGCAAGCGAACAGTAAATAGTATTTTACTTACATGGGAATTCATTTAATGTACTTTAACAAAAAGTAATTGATTAAAATATTAGCTTCAGATTTGTACCAAACTGTCATGCTGCATAAAACAATAAATCTCAGTCTTTGATAAGAAAAATGCCATTCATCAAGTCTGTCAAAAGTTTTCCAATACATTTCACCACTGTAGGGAGAAAATTCATGTGGCCAAATCTCAATTAGAGTTAAGCTGGCCAGCACTGTGAAGGACAACAAAAAGACCTTTTTAAAATATGTTAACAGCAAAAGGAAGATCAGAGATAACATTGATCCATTACTTGATGAGACTGGTTACCTCACAAGTAAGGACGCAGACAAAGCAGAGACGTTTAATACCTTCGTTGCCTCTGTCTTCTACATTGATGATGGGCCCTGGGACACTCAGACCCCAGTGTTAGAGGACCATGACTGGGAGGATAATAAACTCCCAGCTGACTCAGAACTTGTTCAAGACTTGCTGCTCCAACTGGATGCGCATAAATCTATTAGGCCTGATGGGATTCACCCCAGGGTGCAGAAAGAGCTATCCAGAAAGCCAGCTGCACCGTGGGCTGCATTAAAAGAAGTGTGGCCAGCAGGTTGAGGGAGGTGATTCTGTCCCTCTACTCCTCTCTTGTGAAACCCCACCTGTATTACTGCATCCATCTCTGCAGCCCTCAGCATAAGAAGGATGTGGATCTGTTGGAGTGAGTCCAGAGGAGGGCTGGAGCACTCTCCTGTGAGGACAGGCTTAGAGAGTTGGAGATGTTCAGCCTGGAAAAGAGAAGGCTCCAGGGAGACCTTATAGTGGTCTTTCAGTACCTAAAGGGAGCTTATAGGAAAGACAGGGAGAAACTCTTCAGCAGACCCTGTTGTGATTGGTTTTAAAATAGAAGGAGGTAGATTCAGACTGGACATAAGGAAAAAAATTTTTACAATGAGGGTGATGGAACACTGGAACAGGTTGCCTGGAGAGGTGGTAGATGCCCCATCCCTGGAAACATTCAAGGCCAGGTTGGAGGAGGCTTTAAGCTACCTGATCTACTTGGAGATGTCCCTACTCCTTGCAGGGGGTTTGGACTAAATGACCTTTAAAGGTCCCTTCCAACCCAAACTACTCTATGATTCTATGATTCTATTTGCACTCCAAAAGTCTAACACAAGGAGATTATCTACTTTTGTGATGTTCCATCTCTCAGGAATTTGCTACAGTATATTATAATCTTCCAAATTGCTTCTCAGTATTTTCTCTCTTCATCTGAACTCTACACTAAAATGAGTTCTGTAATTGGATTTCCACTGGTGTCTTCTTTTCTGTTCCTTATTCTAAAATCATTAACCTCAGTCAGAGAAACTGTAGTAAAAATAAGTTATTAGATAGCCTACTATTTTGTAAAAATTGGATATTTATTTGTTATACCCTTCAGAGAGCCTCACTGTAAATCTGAGAGCAGAACCAGCCCTTGAATTAAGGTCATCCAGGCACAGAGCAAAGGATTAGCTAAAGCAGTGAAAACCTCTGCACTGGTCTGTGGCAATTAACAGAATGTCTGAAAAAATATAGCAGTCATGAGTCATGCTGGATAATAACCTTTAAAATTTTCTGCATGACATCAATTTTGCTTTATAACCTAACTTGTGTTACAATATGAAAGTTGGTTTATATTAAATTATCAGTCACTTCATTGCTCATTAAAGAAGCAGCTATTCACATCAGCATCCTTGGTAAGGCTTGACTTTTTGATCAATATAATTCTTTCTGGTTTACTTGTATTGAGAATTTTTATGAACCATCGCTTTGTGGTACAATGTGATGCATTTTTTTTTTGTTGCTCAAGCAGGTTATAAACCCTTTCTGAATCATATAAAAGCTACCTTCTTTTAGACTAAGACAGAAACAAAACTCCAAAGTGTCACTTTCCAATTTTCTTGAGTAACGATTATGCGGTCTTGTTAAACTAAAATCAGGTCCATTAACTGATTCTCCAAGCTTTTTGTCCTTCTTTCTAACTTTTTTTGGCCACCAATCCATTTTAACAATATATTTCTTATAATACCAACACAAAGGCTTACGTAGTTAAAATCAGTGTAACTCCCACACTAACAGCCTGAGATTTCCAATACATGCTAAACTCTGTACAAACAGCAAGCATTAATAAGAAGAGTGTTAAATCAAATGAACCTCTTCAGGCATGCTGACATACTCTAAAATTAAAGATATGGAGAAGGTAAAGAAAGTCTGAGGACTGTAAGGACTGGAATAGACTGTGATGAAAGGCATTTTGCAAATGAGCACGCTCCAGTCAGACAACTCTCATTATGTAGGGTTATTCATTGTGAGTCAAAGCACCATAATGTGTTCAAAAGATGATGAACTGGATTTAAAAAGTAACATTTTAAGCACTTCATAGCTAAATATAGAGAATAGCTTGTTGATACTAAATCATACAGGACTAATTTTGTCATGTCTCGCAGGACATTAAGTACAGTTTTTACATGCTATTCAGAAGCCAGCAGGAAAAAGTTAAAAATCTGGAGTCACAAGAAGTCCTCATGGTTCCCACTGGTCAAAATATGTTATTGTCTGAGCATCAATTCCACTATTCCTATGCACTTGACAGAACAGCTACCCCAAAATTAAGGTGTGCACTATACTAGACACAGATCTGTTGAAACAGACTCTCTCCAACAGAACAGAGATCACAACCTGCCTGAGTTACATTTTCCACCTAAGGGACACTGGGATCCTTATATTGTGATCCTTACATGGAACAGATCATAATCTTTCAGTCTGGCTAACAAATCATAGAGGAATAGATCTGGGCACATATTCAGTGCTTTCTTCTGTGTATATTGGCATGCATTTTTAAATGTGTTCTCTACAACTGTTTTCACTCCCCTGCCTGCAGAAACATTTGAAAAATTAGTGAATGTTGAGGAAATATTAAGACTATGAAATAAACAGAGGAGTGATTTCATAAAATTGCTGGATTGATGGTTCTTCCACTCAAGAAATTAAGTTTCATTAAATCTTAGAGTAAAAATACGCCATGTGACTTAAATTGTTGAATCAAAACCAGACCACATAAAACAATGTATGCACTTAATAAATGAGATAGTACTGAAGGCATAACAGAGAATTACCTTACTGTTAAAAAAAAAAAGTGAACACCACCCCCAAAAAAAAAAAAAAAAAGAGAGAGCGAACCATACCAGAGAGACATGGACATACTGGACATAATGGGACCAAGTCTATCAAAGGGCCATGTAGATGATTAAGGGTCTGGAGTATCTTTTGTATGAAGAGAGGCTGCCTGAGCTGGGACTGTTTAGCCTGGAGAAGAAAATGCTTGTGGGGAGTACTATAGAATTATAGAGTAGTTTGGGTTGGCAGGGACCTTTAAAGGTTATCTAGTCCAAACCCCCTGCAAGAAGCAGAGACATCTCCAACCAGATCAGGTTGCTCATAGCCCTGTCCAATCTGGCCTTGAATGTTTCCAGAGATGGGGCATCTACTACCTCTCTGGGCAACCTGTTCCGGTGTTTCACCACCCTCACTGTAAAAACATAGTTTTTACAAAGGAGACAGACCCAGACATTCCTCAGTAGTATCCACTGAAAGGATAAGAGGCAAGCACAAATTGAAATACAGGAAATCACACTTAAACTTAGGAAAAAACATTTTTACTGTAAGGGTGGTCAAACACTGGAACAGGTTCCTCAGGTAGGTTCAACTCCCACCTGGACAATATACTTTGCAATCTGCTGTAGCTAACTTTGCTTGAACATTGGAGTTGGAAGAGAGGATCTCCAGAGGTACCATCCAACTTCAGTGATACTGTGAGTACAATTGTGTCAGAGCTACCAAATTTCTTGAAATATTAAAGAAATTAGGTCAGAAGTGGAAAACAGACACATTGCTGAAAATTAATGTCAATGAATAGATGTATTACCAGGGGCTTATCTGTAAGGAGAAGCAGTATACAGCCTGCTATCTTGTGTTATGCTGAAAACACAGTGACCTAGGTGGGCCACCACACCGTATAAGTCAACCATACAGTTTGCGAATCTCTAAGAGGTGGCAACTAAACATAGCTCATCCAGATTTCAGGAATTATCCAGAGTTGTTCTATGAAAAATTATATGTCACAATAATTGCTTGGGTTTATTGTAGTTTATTTCTACTGAAAGAATACATGAAGAAGGATCTGTTTTCACACAGTTCTCTCTATCTCCTCAATAAGAAGTTTCAAAAAGAGCTACACTACTCTGATATTTTCAAAACAAATTGAATAGAAATAAGAAATAATGAAAAGAGTAAAAAAAAAACAAAAGTGTAATTTGCCTGCTATCATTTTTTTCCAAACAGTTAGTATTTTAGTGTACATATTTATGTTTGTTGTTGCCTGCTGTTGCTTAGATTTGAATTTTGATATAACTATTATATTAAAAATACTATTGCAGAAAGTTTACTTCACAGAATCATAGGATTACAGAATCTCTGAGGTTGTGAGGAACCCATGGAGATTCTCTAGTCCAACAACTATGCTCAAGGGGAGTTAGCTGCAACAAGATACCCAGGGCTGTGTCCAGTTGGGTTTTTAGTATCTCTTAAGTGTGGCGACTCCACAACCTTTCTGGATGGTTTATCTCAGTTTGACCACTCCTACAGTAAAAAAAAAAAAAAGCGTTTTCTTGTGTTCAAATTTAGTTTTGTGTGTTTTAATTTGTGCCTATTGATGAGATCCCCCGAGCCATCTCCACGCTAAGCAGTCCCAGCTCTCTCAGTCTTTCCTCAAACTGGAGATTCTTCAGTGCATTCATCATTTTAGTAGCCTTTTGCTGGACTAATTCCAGTCCATCCATGTATCTCTTGTACCAGGGAGTCCAGACCTGGACCAAGACCTCCAGAAGTGTTTCAATAGTGATGAGCAGAAGTTGAGGATCACCTCACTGAACTTGCAGGCAACAATCATCCTTATGCAGCCCAGGATGCTCTTGACCTTCTTTGCCATGAGGGCATGTTGCTGGCTCATGGTCAGCTCATTGTTTACTAGGACCCCCAAGTCCTTTTCCACAGAGCTGCTTTCCAGTCAGTTGTCCCCTAGTCTGTACTAGCACCTGAGGTTATTCCTCTGCAGGAGCAGAACTTTGCATTTTCCTTTGTTGAATTTTGTGAAGTTACTGTTGGCCTAATTCCCCAGCCTGTCCAGGACACTCTGAATGGCAGCAGATCTATCTGGTGTATCAATAATACTTCACAATTTTGTATCATTTGCAAACCTGCTGAAGGTGCATTTGCTTCCATGATCTAATTATTAAATAATATTTCACTCAGCCCCTGGGGTTCCTCACTAGCAACTGGTTTCCAGCTGGACTTTGTGCAACTAATCACAACCGTCTGGATCCAGCTGTTCAACCAGTTTTCAATCCACATCACTGTGCGCTTATCTAACCCTAGCTATCTAATGGGAGACAGCGTCAAAAGTCTTACTAAAGTGAAAGAATCACACACTGCTCTCTCCTTATCCACTAAGACAGGTATCAAGGCTCTCAGGTTGGTTAAGCATGGTTTCCCTTTCATAAATTCATTATGAATATTCCAGATCACCTTCTTGTCTTTCATAGGTTTGGAAATTATTTCCAGAATTGGTTGCTCCATTACCTTCCCAGGGATTAAGCTGAGGCTGACAGACCTGTACTTCCACAGCTTCGTCTTCTTGCTTTTCTTTTTAAGAGTGATAGAACTGGCATTTTCTTTCTTCCAGTCTTCAGGAACCTCTGCCAATTATCATGACCTTTCAAAGATAATCAAGAGTGCCTCACAGTGGCATCAGCCAACTTTCTTACAGTTGTGGATGCATCCCATCAAGCCCTGTGGACTTACGTATGTCTGGGTTTTTTAAGTGCTCCCTAACCTGATCCTTTTCTGCCAAAGGTAAGTCTTCCTACGTAACGTCCTCCATAGACAAAATAAATAAGTTAGTTTCTTCCATAAATAATTAGTTGTGAATTATTTACTAAAACATAAAAATGAACCACTGAATTATAAAGATCAGTTTAATTGTTCTAGAAAAGATGTACATAGTGTTGACAATCTAACATAGAAAATGCGGTATAATTTACTTTTTGGTAACAGATTATTTTCATTCTTCAAAATTATGTTTGGAAATTAAAAAGAAAATAGAAGTATAAGATGTTTTTCCAGTTTGATTTATTTTTTTAAATTTGAGATAAACAAAATTAGATTATATTGTACTTATTGGATATGTGAAAACCTGTGATTATAAATATGAATGTGCTAGGCTATCATGCCATCTGAAGTAATCCTGAAGAGAAAAAAACCCCACCAAGATATGCTTAAACTAGCTTTAAATAGCTTCTGTGATAACATCTTAAAAGCAATCCTAAAAAAGGTGATATCAAGCTAAATTATGTCACATTTACATTTTACCATGTGGTAGAAGTGACTGATAATCACTGTACTCACTAGGCAGTAATAATCACTCATCTGAGCTTATCTTACCACCTGTATGATAAAGTCTTCTAGTATTTCAGCTAAAACAAAAATGTTCTATGATGGTTAAATAAAGTTGATTGTATTTTCCTTTTAAAAATCAAGCTGTCAGGTTTAGAGTATTTATAATGTATATGTCTGGGGAAACATTTTAACCCAGTAGTTTATATTATAATCAAATAAGATCTTGTTATAGATCTTGTTTAAATTCTGAAAAGATATACTCTCATTTCAGTGTGCCACAAGTCTAAAAAAATGCATTGAAATGAATCTTCTGGGCATGTTCTTTTCTCAGATAGCACCTGTCAGTGAAGCTATTGGTTAAGTATGAAAGATTCTTTAGATTTATATTACTTTAAGTTAGAGTAAATTTCAGATGTACATATTTATGCATAACAATTCAATTATAAATGATCTCAGTTACTAACCTACCTTCATATAATTATAATAATATTTATTTTTCTTCCTGTGTTTTCATCTGCCATTTAGAGTTCTATAAAACATTGTGGGAGTATTTGTTTTGTCAAATTTTTTTGGTGGGTTTTTCATGTTTTGGGGACATTGCTTTATTTTGTTTCATTATTGTTGTTGTTCCAGTATGCCTTGAATTCAGCTATTCCTTTTAAAAGAAATGTCTGGCTCACTTGAATATTTTACACACCATGGTTTTAGTTGGAGTAACCAGATTTTTTAACTCAACATTACTTCTCTTTTAGGAATCTTTGTTTGCATGGGATTATATTTTCAGCAGTCTTTATATACAAAATTTTTGAGCAAGGATGCATTGAAACTCAAGATATCTTGCTAAATAATGAAGTTTTGTTTAAAAGTTAAAATGGCAAGTGGAAAACAAACATAAGGCAAAGAGAACTTCAGCAAAGAGAACTTCAGACAAAGTCTTCTTAACTTCTGATAATTTCACTAGTTAATCTTACACAATGGGCAGTTTTTTTAATATATACACTTATATATATTAATAGGCTGTGCACCTGTACGTTTGGTTTGGTATCTGTTGCAGGATAGCCCCAGTAGGCAGCTAAGCCCCACACAGCCACTCACTCACTCTCACTCAGTGGGATGGGAGAGAGAATCAGAAGGGTAAAAGTGAGAAAACTCATGAGTTGAGATAAAGACAGTTTAATAGGGAAAGCAAAAGTCACATGCTCAAGCAAAGCAAAATAAGAAATTCATTAACTACTTCCCATCAGCAGGCAGGTGTTCAGCCATTTCCAGGAAAGCTGGGCTTAATTATGCATAACAGCTACTTCGGAAGAAAAAGGCCATAACTCTCAATGTTCCTCCTTTCTCCTTCTTTTCCCTAGCTTTTATTGCTAAGTAAGACACCATATGGTATGGAATATCCCTTTGGTCAGCTGGGGTCAGCTGTCCCAGCCATGTTGCCTCTCAACTTCTTGTACACCCTTAGTCTACTGGCTGGTGGGTCCATGTGAGAAGCAAAAAACGCCTTGACTCTGCAAGCACTGTTCAAGCAATAGGTAAAACATCAGTGTGTTATCAACACTGTTTTGGTCACAAATTCAAAACATAGTCCTGTGCAAGCTACTGTGAAGAAAATGAACTCTATTCCAGTCTAAACCAGTACAGTATCCTAAATTACATTTGATTCCTACCTCATTATTTGTTTTCTTTATTCATTATTCAATAATCATGGGAGATCAGAGTAATTTGGATCTGTAGTAATAGTGGCATGGCAGCACACATTATCTAAACCCTTCCATTTCTAAAATCAGAAATGCTTTATGTCATTCCACATGCAGTGTTAATCTGATAATTCTAATCTTTATTAATAATTGCAAGGTAATCTACTGCCACAAATAAGAGATAAAAATCTTCCCCGTCGAATAGAATTTAAAAATACTCAAAAACATAAACATAACCTTCTTCACAGATAGCTAACTGAAAACATTTCTCTCTCCGCAGCCTATGCAGAGGGGCCCATGCAGGATTAAATTTTCTGGCAGGAGCTGTGGCCCATGGAGGGAGCTTCCGTTCCTTAAGAACTGCATCCTGTGGAAGGGATCCCATACTGGAAAAGGGGAAGATCATGGGGAGGAATGAGTGGCAGACACAAGGTATTATGAACTGACTACAACACCATTTTCCATCCCCCTATGCCACTTGAGGGAGAGGAGAGAGAAAAGCCAGGAGTCAAGTTGAGCCTGGGAAGAAGCTTCTCCTTCTGTGGGCGAAAGTGGTTTTAGTTTTTAGTTTTATTTTTATTTCTCACTATCAATTTCCCTAAGTAGATCTTTTACCCCATTATGGTAACAGTGATCTCCCTGTCTGTATCTCGGTCCATGAGCTTCTCCATTGTACTTTCTACCCTGTCCAATTGTGGAGGGGAAGGCAGTGAGAAAGCAGCTTGGTGGGCACTTGGCTGCCAGCCAAGGTCAACCCACCACATCCACACCAAGGATCAACACAGGTCTTATATTTGGCGAGCAATCTAGACATTTCCTTACTACAGATATAGATATATAAACACAAGAATGCTGTTAATATGTGCTAAAGAAAAGGCCTCTACTAGCACAACTAGTAGGATGAGCAGAAAAGATGCCTATAGACCAGTCTGTCGTAAATCACTTCATTTATACAGCTTTTCTGACTTTGAATAGCTAGTTATGAGTGCATAATCACTCCCAAATAGCCAGATTTCAGACTGCTCTTGACATGATCCTTCCTTTCCTCTGCATATTTCTTCTTCTGCCCTAAAAATTTCTTTCTTTCCCAGCAGTCTCATATTTGCAGAGCTGAATATTAGATGGCCACAGTTGTTACACCAGATTTCATGCAATACTACCACAAACTTCTGCTGAGGACCTCACAAGCTGTCTTTGTATTCCCATCTGTTGATAAATAGGAATCTTGTCAACAACAGGGATCTCAATTAGAGTCATATAAGTGTTGTTGAAGTTTCTGAACTACCAAGGAAGACAACTTTAAAAATATGAATATAATATAATGCTTATTAAGAAATATTAAAGGTTTTCTTAAATATCACATACAGAAACTCTGAGATATATAACTAAGATGGAACTTTTTTTCCACGTCTGTATTTGCTGCCTCCCAAATATATATGTAGCAGTGTTAAAATACACCATCTTCTGTTAAAACAGATGCTGTCTCCACTAATTATAAATATAATACGGTATTTATGTCAGATACTCTATTAAATCTAATTTAACTTAATTCAGTACTGTCTTCTCACTCCTTACTCTGAACCTATGACTTAGTTTTCTTTTGTTTCTTTTTCTTCCAAAATTTATCTCATGTTTTTCTCAAGATGTACCGGGAGGAATACTTCATGAATGAACTCCAGACAAATAGCTTGAAGACTTTGATTCTTGTAGTTAAACAAGAAGGTCCTTCCTTTTTGCCACCTTTGATTGTGATCAGATGTCCATAAAGATTGTCTCCTCAATTATGTGTAACTGTTCTGTTCATGCTCCAAGAATCATGCAAAGCTTATTTTATAATTTAATAAAAATTATATTTTTAATGTTGTACTTAAGCAGAAAACAGTGAATCAAGCTAATTTTACCTCCCTGGGTCTCAGGAATGTCAGTAATGTCTTAAATCATCATGAAAAGTAAGCAAAAAAAATTGGTTTTAATATGGATTATCAACTTCAATGACAACTTAAACAATTTAAACAAAGATAATGCAAGAAACAACCCCACATAAACAACAAAACTTGGAGTAAGTAACACAGTGAAAGCAAAAAAAAACCTTTTAAATTCATGCAACAATAGACATAATACCAAAAAAAATCAAGATGCAGAAGACTTACCACATAATTTAGATATCAATTGCACAGGGAAGAACAGGCATTTTCTCGTAGGTGTAAAGTCAGGTAGTGATTTTTTCTAGCTTTTTCTGATAAGCATATATTATTATTTATAATGGGAAAAATAATCAAAGCTTACTTTTGTCCTTGAAGAGAGGTCCTTAGTCTTCATCTTCTCTGATCATTTACTGTCCACTTATAGAAATGAATGTAGCATTCTGAAAAATGTGATTAATGGCAGGAATATAATTTCTTTTTCTTTTGGCTCATTTGAAAACTAAATCAGCCCAAAGAGCACCACAACTGAGCAAAAGCAAAGACATACAAGAAGTCAGATGATGAACCTGACTAGTAAAACCAGTAATAAAACAAAAGCAAAATGCATACTGGCTGCAGGGCTCAACAAATGGACAACCTTTGCTGAATTTTTATTTTCACTTGAGGAAAGAGGACATATTGGACAAACGCCTGCCATTATTGGTTTTGTCAGCATCTCATCTGGTACTTCATTCTAGTGTCAAAGCTCTGTTCTTGTCTCTGCTCCACTGAGTATCCAGTATAGCACACTGGAGTCACTTTCTACAGCTAGCAGATAGGCAGGTAGCCATCAGATGCTCTCTCTGCTCAAATGACCATCCAGTTTCTCTGTTTCCAGACTCTGGAAAAGACTTAACCTTATATTTTCCTGCAGGAAAGAGAAACAGTGGAATTAGGAAGTCATGGGAGCTATATTTCTCAAGAAGAAAATGGCATGAAGAAAAAATAAAATCAGAAGTAGATATACAAGACAAGAGGGGGAAAAATATGAAAGACAAAATTACTATCCAAATAGGAATGGGGCCCAAGATCTCATGGGAACAGCAACATAATATGTCTTTACATACTGATTTCTTCTCTGTTACAGAACAATTATAAAGCAGATATTAGTCAAGTTTTCAGATATGAGTCCTCAAAGTTTTTGATATAATACATGTAAAACATTTGAAAGACAACAATGCCCACAGGCAGAGCAGGCAACAGAAAGGATGAGATTAGGAAAAAAAAAAAAAAACAACCCACAAACATTTTTGCTGTCTAGTGCTGGGCTTTTCATTTCTGTATGAACTATCTCTGCCCAATTTCATGGTTCATTGTCCTTGCTAAAAGAAGACTGGTTCCAACTTCATTGTCCTGTACAAAAGATCAGTCTGTCTTTCCAAAGATAAAAAATGGCGATTAGCCCTTACTGTGAGTACAAACACTAAAGATACTGGCAGGTGCACTGTTGTGGTGCAATTCAAATCTGTTACAGTCATCCTCTAACAGTGTGGCCACTAGTTGCTAAATGTATATTTACTATGACCGTCAGTCCTAGCTCTCTTAAGCAGATGATGAGCAGACCTAGCCTAAAAACAAGCCAACATTATTTTATAGTTTCTCCCCTATCTGTTTCTATTCTACTATTACAACTTCTGCTACACAGTGCATATTTTGGGATAGAGATAATTGCTTGTGTAGGGATAGCACAACATTTTGTCATCTGAGACCGAGTCACCAATCCGTAACCGTTATTATCATTGTAGAACAGAACAGTGTCAGCGACTGTGTGTCTGAAAGCGGCTCAGATATACCAAGAAGAATTGAGGATCTTGGACTATTTTAAGAAATACAAGAAAATGGAGAGACTAACGTTGCCTGGGAAATCTTTTTTCCTTTCTCATTATTAATAGACACAGATAGACTGCATTACAGAATTGAAGCAAGGTTGGAAAGAAGAAATGAGAGTAGTACCATCACATTGTGGACATGAGAGGTACAGGAACCTGTCTCCATGTACATGTATTCTTTCAATGAATAATCTGTTCCTTTCTGAGAAATTTGCATAAGACTTTCCAACATGACCAATCCCCTTTTGGAAGGATATTCTAGTAGCTTCCTGGCTCCTCGAACAATTCTCAGGCAGTATCATGTCTCCTGCCCTCTCATCTAATATAATTAAATAACTTCTTGTGTGACGGACCAAATAAGTAATGTATTACTATGAAGAAGAAAGCAGAAGAGTAACATCAGAGTTGTTTTCCTGTGGAGAGACAAAATAAATTCTTATTGGTAAAAATTGAAAGATGTTCCAATAATATCAGATTCTTACACTGAGGTATCAGTTTTTGTCATTGTACTCTATATACTGCATTCAATCTTTGGTGAGCTAAGATTCCACAAAGTTAATCTACTCAAAAAAAAAAAAAAGAAAAAAAGAAAATATAGAATAATAAGGAGACTGCTTGTTCTTGGCTTCTAAAGAAAACATAATGTTTTTAAACTCAGTGATGCTAGACATCTTGTCACCAATCTGTACTTGCAAAATGCACTGGGTTTAGTAGAATCTTAATTTAAAAAAAGACTCCTGATCTTTGGGTCTGGATATGGGTTGTTGTTTTTCTGAAAAAGGATCTAGTCTACAGTATATGAAAACTGAATCTTTGGTTTCAAGAAATAAACTAATTTAATTATTTGTTGGGTAAAGAAGGAGAAGAAAGGGAATAAGCGTATAGCACATTTTAAAAATACCAGTCTTGAGGGACATATTCTGCATTTCAGTATTTGCTCCACTGAATACTTGATAATACCAGTAAAACCAGAAAACATTCTTTCTTCTTCTGGGGAGACCTAATAACCAACTAGTAGGAATTGAGGTGGAACTCCTTAGACATATGAATTTGTCTGTTTAGGAAATTTAATGATTTTTTTAATGTGACTTTCACACCTCAGGCAAATGTTCTCATGATAACTAAGTTAGTGAAAGGACTTGACCTGAGACAGAGAAAGGATCACATTCATGTACCTCTATATTCTGTCTGATTAGGTAGGTTATGATGAGGCTTCAGAGGTAAAATAGAGAAGGAAGTCTACATACCTTTGAGAGCAACTTAGGTGTCCCTGGAACAATAGGAACAGCTTTTTTAGGAAGCAACTTTGAGATATATGCTGTAGTTTGATTGGGGGGGGGGCGGGGTGCAGGGAGGAAGACATGTACACTCATAAACAGAGCCAAGGCTATATTCTGACCCACAAGCCTAGAAACAACATACAGCCATGATGTCTATGTTAAACTTCTTTACCCTCAAGATTAGGATAGCCATATGCAAACTACCTTTTGGGAATGATCTGTGGACCCAGTTAACTCCCAAACTATGCTCAGATTTTTTTGGAAGAGTGTTAGTCAACCTAGGTTGAAACTGCTTAAGGAGTCAGTGTAAAAACTGTTTAAGATGCATCCCTGTCTCAAATCCTGATCCTGCTTAACTAAATAATAAAGATGAAGACTAAGTGCCTCTTTTAAATATATGTGTAATGTCAACAGCAGATGAGTTGAGTCAGAAATAACAATGCAACACTAAGATTGCTTTTTAAAATTTTATTTTAAGCAGGGGAAAGAATATAAACAGGAAGATATGAATAAGCAAGAAGATGAAGAGAAAAGATGGATGAACCATAGCAGAGATTAAAAGTTTGAGTTTCAGTGTTCCCATTAACCAAAAAAAAAATCCCAACATAATAGTTCAGAAAACCGAATATTTTATGTTTTTTTCTCATCTGTAAGAATATATCAGAGAAATTATCCTAAACAGTGAAGCACAGAATGTATTTGCTTTCTAAGGCATAGTACTACAATCTTTAAATATTCCCTCTAAAAGCAAGATCTGTGCCTAAACCAATGAAATAAAGTAAAAAATAATCCAGACCAAGTGGGTGAGGTAGTTTCAGGTCCCCAAATAGACTCAGGTCTTACCTAACAAAAGAAACAAAGTTTGCATAAGGAATTCGAGAAAGAATCTGATTCTGTAAGGAGTAGATAGTAAAAGGAAAAGGAATAAGTGACGTAGCAGTTGGCACAGTAGTGAAAAAAATCAGGAAAAATGCTGCAATGTGATAATCATTTTGAATTTGTAATTGAACTACTTATTCTGACTTTTTCCTCTTTCATGTTAATTCTTTTGCAAATCCTTAAAGAAAACATCACTTTCTCTGTGTGCTTAAATAAACAGTCCTCTAATATTAAATTTACGCTACTATTTACTAGAGAGGACATATTGCTTGGCCACACGTATTTTTTATTTCTTCCTGATCAAGACTATACAGCCACTGTACTCATGTTGAAAAAAAACCAAGGGAAGGTGCGGGAAGGGAAGGTGCGGGAAGGGAAGGCAAAGGAAGGCAAGGGAAGGCAAGGGAAAAGGCACAAAATATGGTTATGGCTGGATAAGTGAAATATTGAACAGTGAACATTAAATTGGTGCGATAGTCTTCCCACTCTACTACTATATAGAATACTTCTGATGCATCCACAATTGCTATTCAGTTAATGAATTTCAAATGAATAATTACTAACTGACAGATTTAGCTGTATTTGCCAGCAGATTATTTTGTAATCAGATTACAGGCACCATACTGACTGTAATGGATGTATAAATTTTACTGGTTTTCAGTAACACAAAACCTACTTTGTGTCTATGATGTACCAAAGTACAACTAGGCTCAATTTTAGATGGGAACTATCTCATATAATCTTTGAGTATAAGCCATTAATGTCATTCAAGAAGTATCACCGTTTAGTGCTCCACACAATGTCTATAAAACGCTATCATCTAATGAATATAAAGCCAATATTGATTTACAGCTCATTGAGCTCATTGGTATTTGTCCATGGTTCATTGACTGTAAAACAATTTACATCTACCATTATTGTGTTTGGCTACATGTTTATAACCAACATTTTATTGTTACAGTTATACAGAAGATTTAAAATTACACTGACTTTAAAGCAGCCTGCGTTAAGGAAATTCAGTTTAAAGGTAAAGTGACATGCTCATGAGAATAGTACAACAGGAACCTGTTATTATCCAGTACTGCATTATTCCACCCAAAAATGAAATCCATATTCTTGACTAAACAAAGCTTAAAACTGAATGGACCACTGTTGAAACTTCTGAATGATAGAGTGTGTTTTACAGGACCAGTCTCCAACATATGTTAAAGCAACCCCACAGAAGCCTATAGTCTGCTAGTTCTCATTGGTTTCTAAAAGTCCTTTTATGAGCCAAATTAATGCACCAGAATAGTAGGATTTGTCTGTGCATCAGTGCTCTATTTCTAGTTGCAAAAGATATCTGAGTAATGAGAACTTTAAATACTTATTCATGTATTTGATATGATTTTATATCACTACATAATGTAAAGCTATTAGTTACAATAGTTACATACAAAACCTACTCCAAATTTCAATAAGGTAGAGAAACAGACAAAGACTATCTTCAAAGACTAATCCAGAGAAAGTGTAATAGCCTTAGGAAGCGAAAATTACTTAGATATCTAGAAAGAAATTGTAAGGTTATCTCAACTGTGAAAATATTTTTTTTTCGAAAAGTTTCACCATCTATTTTGTGAATCAACAATGCTCTGCTTTACTGATAGAGAAAAGTCTAGCCTATCAACTGTCAAATCACAGCATGAAAAAGACTTTAATCTCAAGAGCTGTGTTTTCAAACTTTGGAGGGGTAATAAAGCCAAAGCTCTAGCAGTGAGAAGTCTCGCTATTACAATAAAGTGACTCAGTACAAATGGATAGACTCAAATGAGTGACTCAGTACAAATGGAATGGGAAGGACAAAGTTGGCCAGTCCATTCATCTCCACAAAAAGACCCTTATCTACAGAACCGCCTCACAATTCTTAACATAGAATTAATACAGAAATGTTTGCTGTTTAAATAAAGAGAAAATTTCTTGTCCTTTCTCTAGCTGAAAAATATATTAAAAACATTATATATGCTCATAATGAACAAATGTGAGACCTGAATTCAACTCTCCTAAATGCAGTTGCTTCAATTAGACATTCAAGTAAAATCTCTAATCTTAGCTGGGATGAGTTTGATACACAACTTTATGTATATCTGGCAATTGAAAGCAGATGAGTTTTAATTTCTTCTGTCTGTGCTGGACCAATTTTTATACATAAACTTACATAACTCACACAACACTTAAATATAGATTAATTGCATATTAACTACCACTCCCTTCTTCACCTCTTTGTCTCAGGTCAAGATGATCAAGAACCATATATACCAATTCTATGGAGAACTGTAAAAGCTGAAACTACAAAAATGTATTCTAAACAAAAGAAGTATTTAGACATTTTATGAATTTGTGAGTCCTCCAAATTCAGTGGAAGTTACTCAAAATTCATACATTCACTCATGGCATTTTTCCTGGAAAAAGGCAGTGGAAAATGTCCATGGTTCTCTACTTCTGTACTCATCCTTCACTGCGGAATAAAAATGACAATATAATTTCTCAAAATTTCAATGTCTTAAGCTTTCTCCTTCACTTGAATTTCCTTGTATGTGTCCCCATTCCAGTTTAAAGGTATAGTCCCACTTCCAGAATTACAGCTTTTTATCAGTCTGTGCCTCCTAGATGCTTCCAGAAAACTTAATGCTCTCACTGAATCCTGAGCCATCTTCTCTCCAACTCATAATTTATTTTCAATATCACACTTGGTTGCTTACCAAGCAGATATCTAACTGAGGAACAAAGCTGTATCATCATTATTACATCTCCCAGTAGGAGGTTTAAGTATCTCATCATATCTGTCTCCCTACTGTCTGTGTAGCAGCTTGAAAGAAAGGATTTTTACCAACCTCCAACGTTAAAAAAAAAGAAAATAAAAATATCAATTTCTTGTTCCTTCTCCTGAGCTTTATAGATAAAAGCAGTATCAGCATTCTTCACTGAAGCCTTCTTTTCAAATGTTTACTCTTACAGAGAAAATTCCCCTCTAAGCTAAAACTTGTCTCACAGGTTTACAGTCCAGATAGGAAATTATTCTTTAAAATCTGAACTATCACTATATATTAGAAATGAGTCTACTGTTGCTTTTTTTTTAATGCTCAAAATCCACAAAACAGACATTAGCAGTTGTTTCAATAAACTCCATACATGCCCTCCATACTCATTCTATGCTCTTGCATTTCCAGTATTATAAAATCAGTTCTAACAGTGATAATAAGCTAAAGTTGGCATAGTGGCCAGTAAGTACACATCACTTATCACTAGCTAAGAATTCGTCTTCTCTTGTCCTCATATACAGTTTCTGCTGATTTTAATAAATGATGTTTCAATGACAGTAGAGATAATACATTAGACCAAAGCACAATTCCTGTTACTAACAGAATGCCTTTGTTCTTATGATTGAACATATTACCTTTCTTCAAGCAAGCACTGACCTACCTTGTCATACAATGCTTTTCATTCACATTAATTACTTCAAGGACTGAAGTCTAGAATTTACACTTCCCATTGTCTTCCAGTTGAATGTTCCTGGACTAGATCCTAAGACCCTCAGACAGCTAAAAGTATTTTATCTTCACTTCATTCATACTACCTGAACCTTTCACAACTCACCAAGGGAATGAAAGTTTTAACAATCTAACACTATTGGAGGATTTTAAAGTTTGCTCATTTTCATAATTCCAGGAACAATCGCATTATACTTGATTCAGTTCATTCCTCAAAAAGGACATTAAAGTTCATTCATATTCCATTATAAAAAAAAAAAAATTAGTTAAGTGGAATTATTGCAGCACCAACTCTACAAGGCACACAAGTAGCAAAGCAAAAGATATGCATATTGACAAATAATGTTCATACTTTATTTAATAGTGAAAAAATTGGAAACTCATAGCTGTTATTATTTGCATATTTTTATCACAGAATCATAGAATAGTTTGGGTTGGAAGGAACCTTTAAAGGTCATGTAGTCCAACCCCCCTACAAGGAGCAGGGACATCTCCAAGTAGATCAGGTTGCTCAGAGCCTCATCCAACCTGGCCTTGAATGTTTCCAGGGATGGGGCATCCACCACCTCTCTGGGCAACCTGTGCCAGTGTTTCACCGCTCTCATTTTTTTTCCTTATGTCCAGTCTGAACCTACCTCCTTCGAGTTTAAAACCATTACCTCTCGTCCTCTCACAACAGGCCCTGATAAAGACTCCCTGTCTTTCTTATAAGCCCCCTTTAGGTATTGGAAAGCCACTATAAGGTCTCCCCAGAGCCTTCTCCAGGCTGAACAGCCTCAACTCTCTCAGCCTGTCCCCATAGGAGAGGTGCTCCAGCCTGCTTATCATCTTCGTGATCCTCCTCTGGACTCACTCCAACAGGTCCATGTCCTTCTTGTGTTGTGGGCTCCAGAGCTGGATGTAGTACTCCAGGTGGAGTCTCACAAGAGCAGAGTTGAGGGGAAGAATCAGCTCCCTTGACTTGCTGATCAAGCTTCTTTTGATGCAGCCCAGAATGCAGTTGGCCTTCTGTATTGCAGGCACACATTGCTGGCTCATGTTGAGCTTCTCATCCACCAGCACTCCCAAGTCCTTCTCCTCAGGGCTGCTCTCAAGCCATTCTCCTCCCAGCCTGTATTATTGCCCCAACCCATGTGCAGGACCTTGCACTTGGACTGGTTGAACTTCATGAGGTTGGCACGGGCCCACCTCTCCAGCCTGTCAAGGTCCCTCTGGATGGCATCCCTCCCTTCCAGCGTGTCGACGGCACCACACAACTTGGTGTCGTCGGCGAACTTGCTGAGGGTGCACTCTATCCCACTGTCCATGTCGCCGACAAAGATGTTGAACAGGGCCGGGCCCAGCACGGACCCCTGAGGGACGCCACTCGTGACCGGTCTCCACGTGGACATTGAGCCATTGACCACCACTCTCTGAGTGCGGCCATCCAGCCAACTCCTTATCCACCGAGTGGTCCGTCCATCAAACCCATGTCTCTCTAGTTTAGAGAGAAGGATGTCGTGTGGGACAGTGTCAAAAGCTTTGCACAAGTCCAGGTAGATGATGTCAGTTGCTCGTCCCTTGTCCACCAATGCCGTCACCCCGTCATAGAAGGCCACCAAATTGGTCAGGCACGATCTGCCCTTGGTGAAGCCATGTTGGCTGTCACCAATCACCTCCTTGCTCTCCATGTGCCTTAGCATGGTTTCCAGGAGAATCTGCTCCATGACCTTGCCAGGCACAGAGGTGAGGCTGACCAGCCTGTAGTTACCTGGGTCTTCCTTATTCCCCTTTTTAAAAATTGGGGTTATGTTCCCTCTCTTCCAGTCATCGGGGACCTCACCAGACCGCCACGACTTCTCAAATACGATAGCCAGTGGCTTGGCAACTTCATCCGCCAGTTCCCTCAGGACCCGCGGATGGATCTCATCAGGACCCATGGACTTGTGCACCTTCAGGTTCCTTAGATGATCCCGAACCTGCTCTTCGAGTACAATGGGCAGTTCTTCATTCTCACAGTCCCTGCTTGCACCTTCTGCAGCTTGGGCGTGGGACAGGAACTCTTGTCGGTGAAGACTGAGGCAAAAAAGTCATTGAGAACCTCAGCCTTCTCCATGTCCTGGGTAACCAGGACACCAGTTCCCTTCCGGAGGGGGCCTACATTTTCCCTGGACTTTCTTTTGTCCCCTACGTACCTATAAAAGCTCTTCCTGTTACATTTTATATCCCTGGCCAGATTCAGTTCTGCCAGGGCTTTGGCCTTCCTTACCTTATCCCTGGCCACTCGCGCAGCCTCTTTGTAGTCCTCCCAGGCTACCTGTCTCCACTTCCACCACCTATAGGCTTCCTTTTTCACTTTCAATTGGTCCAGGAGCTCCTTGCTCATCCACGCCGGCCTCCTGGCCTTTTTGCCCGACTTGTTTTTCATCGGGATGCACCTCTGCTGAGCTTGGAGGAGCTGCTCCTTGAATATGGACCAACTTTCCTGGGCCCCTCTTCCCTCCAGGGCCGCCTCCCATGGCACTTGGCCCATCAGGTCCCCGAAGAGGCCGAAGTCTGCCTTCCTGAAGTCTAGGGCAGAGAGCTTGCCATGTATTTTCCTTGCTGCCCCGTGGATCTTGAACTCCACCATGTCATGGTCGCTGCAGCCAAGGCTGTCCTTTAGTTTCACATCCCCGACCAGTCCCTCCCTGTTGGTGAGCACAAGGTCGAGCATGGCACCCCTCCTTGTCGGCTCCTCTATCGCCTGCAGGAGGAAGTTGTCGTCCACACATTCCAGGAACCTCCTGGACTGCCTGTGCCCTGCCGTGTTGTCTCTCCAACAGATGTCAGGGTGGTTGAAGTCCCCCATGAGGACCAGGGCCTGTGACCGTGAGGCTGCTCCTATCTGCCTATAGAGCACTTCGTCCGCTCTATCCTCCTGGCCAGGTGGCCTGTAACAGACCCCTACCGTGACGTCCCCTGTCCGTCCCCATCCTCTAATCTTGACCCATAAGCTCTCTGTCAGCTCCTCCTCCATCTCCAGGCGGAGCTCCACACACTCCAGCCGGTTGCTGACGTAGAGAGCGACACCCCCTCCTCGTCTCCCCTTCCTGTCTTTTCTAAAAAGCCTATACCCCTCCATGTTGACGCTCCAGTCGTATGTGTCATCCCACCACGTCTCCGTGATGCCAATGAGGTCGTAGCCCTGCTCGTGTGCAAGCATCTCCAGCTCTTCCTGTTTATTCCCCATGCTGCGTGCATTGGTATAGAGGCACTTCAGCTGGGCCCCCGACAAAGCCGACTTGCTGGTTGGAGCTACAGGGGTGCTATTGCACCACAGTTTCGGTTTATTTGCACTTATCTGTGATCTCTCCTCAGCTTCTGGACCCTCGGTGCTGGCACTGGCACCATGCTGACAGCACTGGGCTGAACTGTGCTCCCCCTCCCCCAGCAACACTAGTTTAAAGCCCTCCAGACGAGCCTGGCAAGTCTTTGTCCAAGCACACTCTTCCCCCTCTTGGTTAGGTGCACGCCATCCGCCCCTAGCAGCCCAGGCTTCTCAAAGCACGCCCCGTGATCTAGATACCCAAAGCCCTGGCTGTAGCACCACTCCCTGAGCCAAGAGTTAACCTGCCAGATACATCTGGCCCTTTCAGGTCCCTGTCCTTTGACTGGGAGGATTGACGAGAAGACCACCTGCGCCCCAGAGCCTTAGACTGTTGAACCCAGAGCCCTGAAATCCCTTTTGATGTTTTTTAGACTGCTGCCAGCTGTGTTGCTGGCCCCCACATGAAACACCAGCAGTGGATAATAGTCTGTGGGCCGTATGAGGCTAGGTAGTCTCTCTGTGATGTCCCTGATACGAGCCCCCGGGAGGCAGCATACCTCCCGAGAGAGCGCATCGGGGCGGCAGATGGGTGCCTCCGTACCTGTCAGGAGGGAGTCACCCACTACTACCACTCATCTCTTTTTTTTGGTAGCACTAGTTATCACGCGAGCCGGGCGCGCTACCTCGCACGGCTCCCGTGCCTCCCCTGAGGTGCTGGGTCTTACTTCCTCAGTCTGCAGAGCAGCAAAGCGGTTCTGCAGGGGCACCTCGGGGTTCTGGGGAAGCTGCTTCTTCTTCCTCCTGCGCCTTGCCCTTGCAGCTTTCCATTCAGTGGCATCTTCTGCCTCTTGCTTACGTCGTGTGTCACTGCGGGGGGGGGGGACTGATTGGTTCACTGGGTGCTGCGGTTCCGGTGCAGCCTGTTCCTGGAACCAAGTATCCAGCTCCCTCTCAGCCTCCCTGATGTCCCACAGCCTCCTGACCGCCTCCTGCAGCTCAGCCACCTGCCGCAGGAGCTGCTCCACCTGGGCACACCTTCTGCAGTCAGGGCTGCCCCCTGCCCCTGCCCCGGGAGTAGGGTCCAGGCACTGCCTGCAGCCCGTGCTCTGCACCGCAGCCTCCCCCCTCGGCTGCTCCGTCTGCACGGAGGCATCGACCGCCGCAGACCTTCGGTGCCGGTGCAGACCTCCCGGCCGGCGGTGCAGCCTTTGTTCTCAGGCGGGTGTTGGCCATGTCGCCCTGAGAGGCGTGAATCACCAAGTGCCCCGGGGCAGTGCCCTCGCTGACGCTCCCTTCCTCCACAAACTGCCGCGCTAACTGCCGTGCCACGCCCTTCCCGACGTGCCACGCCCTTCCCGACGTGCCACGCCCTTCCCGACGTGCCACGCCCTTCCCGACGTGCCACGCCCTTCCCGACGTGCCACGCCCAGTTTGCCCGTCCTGTTCACCGCCCTATGGGTCGCTGGCGCTCCCTAAGCCCTGCTTTATACGGGGAGAGGGGCCGGACCGCTGGTGCCCCCTGGCTCCGCCCACGTCTCGTCAGCCGCTCTCGCGCGAGCTGAGGGCTCCTCAGCTACCCCCTGAGCTTCCCTGCCTCGGGAATCCCCTGGCTGCGCTGTGCTGTGCCGCGCCGCTGCGAATCGTGCCGACTCCTAAGCTGTTACCTTGGCGACTGGGTGAGGAACACCACCCATCACTGGTCTCCGCTTGGACATCGAGCCATTGACCACCAGTCTTTGAATGCAACTATTGGGTCAATTCCTTATCCACCGAATGGTCCATCCACCAAATCCATATCTCTCCAGTTTAGAGACAAGGATGTCATGAGGGTCAGTGTGAAATGCTTTGCATAATTCCAGGTAGATGACATCAATTGGTTGTCCTTTATCCACTAATGTTGTAACTCTGTCATAGAAGGCCACCAAATTGATCAGGCACAATTTGCCCTTAGTGAAGCCATGTTGGCTGTCATGAATCACCTCCTTAAATTAAGTGTCTGATTGTATGAATATATTATGAATTATGTTGAATGTATATTGAATGTATTATATGTATTAATGTATTATGAATTGCATTTTTCTCAAGCACAGTGGAGTTTCCTCAAATAAAAAGTCTATCTTTCTCTTCTTGGTTTGTATTTTTTCTTTATTAACATTAAAGTCTTAAGCTTCTGATCATAGACAACAACTTGCAGAATCAGCACCTTTTTAAATATAATCCTTATTGGTTTTCTCTTACTTTAAAATACACTTATATTTGTTTTGAAAGTAAATCGTGAATACAAGTAAACATTTCAATGAAAGTTGAAGCTCCATAAAACAATATTTAGATTTTATCATACTTGTAGCATTTTTTTCTTGTAAAAGAATAAACTATTAATAGGCCATATTATATATTTCAATGTATTTGTATTTGTAATGTATATGGTTCTATAGTGATTTATATATTTCTACTCAAAAAGGTTTTTTTTTAATTCAAGTATCTTTCATACTGATCTTCTCTAATATCTATATAATTAGTAAATTAGTGTCATTAATTCTCTCTTGTAAATTAGATGATACACATAAAGAAAATTGTGATTGTTTTGTACATAATTTAATTTACAAATTTGGTTATATTATCCTGTTTCTCATCACAGTTTTCAAAATACAACATTGGATTACACTGTCCTAACTAACAAAAGACTGAGTTAAATAAGGAACATTTTGTGCCTAATAAGTATTTTGAAACTTGAGATCTGACTGTTCTCCAGATTATCACCACATTCACCATTTCGTCTATGTGAAATAACTGAAGGTCTCCTTACTAAATTG
This sequence comes from Chlamydotis macqueenii, assembly GCF_036417535.1. Taxonomy (NCBI): domain Eukaryota; kingdom Metazoa; phylum Chordata; class Aves; order Otidiformes; family Otididae; genus Chlamydotis; species Chlamydotis macqueenii. The sequence goes on from NC_141558.1 coordinate 30,872,433, forward strand.
CCCAATGCTATAATTTGCTTATTACTTGTTATTTGGACAATGATCTGGTTTGAAATAGACAGAACCAGCCCAATTTAATTAAAGGGTTTCTAGTGCTTAAAATAGTCTAAAGATTTGGTTGGGTTTTTCCTTTCTCTTTTGTTCTGGTGAACCAAAAGAAGAATTTTGTCATATTATCTAAAAAATCTAATACATTTAGGGAACTCATGATGAGCAATGTGGAGTTCTTATCTTTTGACCTCCCTAACAGTAGGTGAAATTTATTAATGCTATTTTATACATACAGAGATTGTGACACCAAATGAGGTGACTCACATAGGAAATCCACTCTAAAATATAATTCACACTCCACTCCTACTTACTGTATCATAAGGGACTTGTACTAAGTAATATCAAAATATCCAGTCAGTAAGATTGTTTTAACATAATTTAAATAGTAATGATAAGTATATTTAAATGGTGATGGGCGGTTAACTTTTAAATCATACCACTGAAATAAACAGAAAAGAAGTGCAGACATGTTTTGCTGTTGACACACCACAGGTAGGACACAAAACCCTCTAAAAACAATGGACAACTTTCTTTTTTTTTTTTTTTTTTTTGTATTGGCTCCAGTGAAGTAAAAAATGTACTAAAATATGGAATTATAGTGGAACGACTGAGATCAAAGTTTTCTGAGTTTTTTTAGGATATGATTTTGCATTGGCAGAGTGAGTACTGACACAGCAACTTAACAGTTGAGGGTCCTCTGCCATGTATCCTTTTTATTGTACTCTGTAATTACAAAGAGTTTGCATTTGAGTTATATCAGGATTGGCCCTAAACAAGTACATTTTTCTGACATCTAATTATCTTCTCAATCTTTCTACTGTTACTAATTTATTTAATTAAGTCTATGTTATAAGTGTTTTGCTCAAGTTAGCTTTTAAAAGCTCACATACAGGATGTGTGCCCAAATATAGGATGTCTGCCACCTATCCAGATAGGTTATTTCACAGCCTGAAAGGGTGCTCCATCTTCTGGAATGTTTGCTTATAGTCAGTCTACTCTTTCCTTTGTTCAAGATTATCCAGCTTAACCTTAAACAATCTCTTCTCTTTCCTACTGTCATGTTTATGCCTTTCAATTACATGCCAGTCTTGCTTCATTGATTATACTGAGGTTTCATAGTGAAGGTGTTGTGATGTAATAAAATTACCCCTTATTCTGAAAATCCTCTGTGAATAATAAGTAAGTCTAAGGCAAAATAAAAATATTAGTGGATTATTTCTTACAACACTCTTGGAGGTTGGTCAAAAAATATTATCATTGTCGTTTTATAAAAAAAAAAAAAGATTAAACACAGGCAGTCAGATGTTTGTTGAGTTAATTGAACAGAATTGTTTGTGAATTTGAATGGCTTGAATAAGACCAGAATCTGGCCTCAGGATCTTCAGTTACCAGCTCAAAACAGTCAGTGACATAGACAAGTTGAGAATACTTATTTTGCAGCTAAGTCACTGTCTATTTTATTGTACTGCCTCCAAAATGACTCACTAGCAAGAAAGCAATTTTGAAAGACTGGGGGAAAGTGGAAATAAGAGACATCAACAACCACTGTTGCTTTATCTTTTTAAAAACAATTTCTGTCAGAGTATTTATGGAGCCTTCCAAAAAAAATCTGAGATTTCTAAAATTGAGCATGTGGAGGGAGTTTGTTTGCTTGTTTTCCTTTTTTTTTTTTTTTGTTCTTATATATTCTCATTACATTATGGAATGTATAGCAAATGTAATTTAAATCAGATTGGGTTAGTCTGAAATATCCTATGAACTGGCTCAAAGCAATTAAAGAGATTAAGTAGTTCGGTTAGACCTACATAACCTGTCTCTTTTCGTTTATTGTATTTTTGATCAAGGTTTTCAGGACAAGCACTTCTCCCTTGAAGAACAATCAGGTAACTAGCTGTGGCAACTCAATATAGACTAAAATTATGTGTATAGAAAGTGTCAGGAAAGGACACTAAATTAAAGAATCTCCAGATTATTCTTTTCAAAGCAAAATGGAATTATTCATTTGTCTGCAAACTAAGGAGTTTCTGTACAATACTGTGACACTATAGCAATTTATAAAAAAAAAAATTTTGTAGTTCCTAAAAATGAAAGTTTATATGCAGAGAGGTATTGAATTAAATAAACATGATCTTAAAAAATCACTAATATTTTTATTTGCATTAGTCTTGCTACTGTTAGTACAGGAGTATCTGCAGATCCTAACAAATTGTGCTACATTAATGTGTTACGCTTGTAAAGTATGAGACCAAAATATGTAGAGCATATGTCTGGATTGGAACTATCTACTTGGGAAAAAAAAAAAAAAGAAAACCAAAGATACTAGTTATGACACATCAAATCCAGCAGCCCTTACATTGATAAAATAAATTGACTCTCGTAAAAACAATCAAAAGTGTAATCCAATCTATAAGTATCACAGTGGAAACAATTACTTTGTCATTCCATGACTCTGATGACTGTTGAAGTCTGTATTGGTGACAGAACTATTGAACAATTTCCTCTGAATTAGGACTGATATAGGTATACGTTGAAAACTTCTGTGCCAATCTAAACTAGAAGAAATACCTTGACAATAACACATATTAATTTTTTTTACCTTTTTTTATCCAGACAGAAGCAAGTATCCATCCAAAGAAATTCAGTCTTCCAGTTATACAATCTCCTGTCACTTATAAGTCTGTTGCACCAATGAAGTTGAAATAAAAAGGGTTGGTTTTTTTCCACTTAAGTATATCTTTTCTTTTACAATCTTTTGTAATATAAAAGAAGTGTTATGAAAGACAAGAATTGTTGCCAGAAAACACATAAATTGATAATTAACTCATCTGTGATGACTTGGGAGCCCGCACATATTTCCCTAGTGCCATTTGAGATGCCCAAGGTACTGTGCCTGGCCTTCAGGTTCTGCTTCACAAGGAAACTGTTCTCCCATGAGTTCCAAGTCATGTTTGTTAGCGTTCCTGATACCTCTAATATGCTATGGCATCTCAAATGCCAATTAACACTGACATCTGGGTAAGTGAATCAAGCTTGTTCTGTAGCTTGTCCAAAAATTCCTGGGCTGAGTGCTAAGTGAACTTCTGTCTTTCCATTAGCACTGGTGTGATCATCGTGCATCAGCATCACAAGTTACATTGCTCTGGTGGGCTGTTCCCTTATCTACAGTATTATCCTAAGCCGGATGTAATTTTTATCTGTTTAGTAATTGTGACCTCAGTGTCAGCAAGACGAAGGAGGTGAACCTTCACCAATATTCAGTACTGGTGGCAAGTATCTAGAGTACTGGGTCCAGATCTGGACTTCTCAACACAAAAAGAAATGTGGACATACTGGAGTTGATGAAGGGATTGAAGCATCTGTAATATGGGTACAAGCTGAGTGAGCTGAGACTGTTAAGCTTGGAGAAGAGAAGGCTCATGGGGGAATCTTATCAATATGTGTAAATATGTGATGGGAGGAGGTAAAAAAGACCTAGACTCTCCCCAGTGGTTTACAGTGTCAGGACAAGAGGCAATGAACACATATTGAAATACAATTGCATTTAAGCATAAGAAAAAGAAAATACTATGAGGGTGATCAAACACTGGAATAGACTGCCTAAAAAGGTTATGGAGTCTTCACTTGTGGTCCTGAGCAACCTGCTGTAGCTGACCCTGTTTGAGCAAGGATTTTGAACTAGACAGTCTCCAGGGATTTATTCCAGCCTCAGAGGTTCTGTGATTTTTCTTCCATTAATTGTTAGTTTTCACCAAACTTGTTAAACTTTTAACAGGTACAGCTACCCAGGGAGAAGACAGCTTGACAACAGGAAATCAATCCCTACCCTCCTTGACCCCTTGCCCTTATTTTCCATGCCCCTCTTGTTCCTATAAACCTCTGTCAAATCCTCCTTTACTCATATTTTGTTCATAATGAAGATTCTACTTTTATTTAGTTGTGACTTAGTCATTCCTCACACAGAAGTAATTTCATACATTTTCCCTTATTTCTTTTTCTGAAGCTTTCATTCTAATATATATTTTCTTACGTTTAGGAATCCAGCATATGCATTCATATAGTGACTTAGTTCTCTATTCCTTTCAAATAATTTTTAATATTATCATTGCTTGTTTGTTTTCTACTGCTACTGAATACTGTATAAATGTTCAGACGGAAGAATTTATCTGAACCCCCAGAGCTCAGATTGAGTCACAGTGGTCAGCTCAGAACACACTATTTGGCAAAGTGATGTGTCTATTTATTTATGTATATTGTTTTACATTTGTTTATCATGAGTTTCGTGTATTTGTCCATTTATTGCCGACCACTATTGTAAGAACTTTTTGTGATTCTTCACAGATGGTCCTTGTACTTACTATCAAGAATAACACAGTATCCTCAGAAAAAATTGTCTTTTCTCTGTTGTCAAAGGTTACATCAGCATATCTTGCACAGACTGTTGTAGACCTCCCCTGTGAACCCTTTCCACTGTGAAAATTGATTATTTAACCATATGTTATATTTTCTATCTTGTAACCATGCAGGGACCTTCATTCTCATCTAATGCCTGCTAAAGTTTTTCTATGATTCTTTCCTTGTCAAAAGCCTTTTGGTAATCTAACAATACATTTCAATGGGATTGACCCTATTCTCAAGCTTATTGACTGCTTGACAACGTAAGTGAGGTGAGACTTCATTTTCCAAAAGCCATGCTGGTTTCTTCCAATATTCTGTATTTATGCACATAACAACTACTTCTGTTCTTCATCTACCAATTTACCTGGTACACATTCATTTTACAGACCTGTAGGTCATTGCATGTCTCATCAACCCTTTCCTCAGAGGAGCTGTACTTGTGTTTGTATAGTACATTTCCTACATATAAAGAAATAAATATTTTTAACTCTATAACGGGAGTAAGCAAGCTGCAAAAGAGCTACAAATAAACAGAGTTTAATACATAACATGAGGTTATTAGGTGAAGCGGAACCTTAATGGAGCCTTCAAGAGCCTCAGCGCAGGAACATAATTTGAACCTCTGACTAGACAGGATCAAAGTTACATTTAAGATTTTATTACACTTTCTATCTGAGAATTGTTTCACAAATATTTTACTTGTTTCAGATTTCTAACATCTTGAAGTATGCAAGGTATTACTATTCTAAAAGTAAATGAATCATCACTAGTGGTTCTGCAAACACACATTATCCTCTTTGATGTCAAAGTAAAGCACAGACCATTGCTCTTGATCAATTTTGCTCTAGTTTTATAAAGAGCAAAGCCAAGTTAATCTTTACTCTACAAGGAAGAAGAAGGACAAAAAAAGAGAACTGGCTTGACATGCAGGGTAGCATGTGCTAAGTGTGTTCTAAAGAGACACAGTGTCTCCAGGTGGTGTTAACCTACACATGTAATTAAATCTTGGCATGTTCAATTTTTTAAAAAATGACAGAACAAGAGTTCAGCTGTCTGGTGTGTGGTAGAATTTCTTGTTAGACCAAACTTGCATTTTGAACATGTACTTTTTGGTAGGCTATTTGGTAATTCAAAAGCTAGCCTCTCTTAACATTCAAATTTACATTTGGTTAATCACTCTTACTACTCATGTGCATCAAGGTCCTTATTAAGATTGAGACATAATTTTTCCATGCACTGTGTTAATATACAATAAGATGCACTTTGTCTCAAAAAGATGTTTGTACAAAAAGGAAGGACAGTATAAGGATGGGATAGAAAATGGAAGCTTAAATTAATGAAGAGGAGAATTCCATTTCCGTTATCTTGTGCTAGCTACAAACTGAGCATCTACATATGATTCATCCCACTTAGCTTTAGTCACCTTGAAGTAGTCTAACTTAAAGTAGTTGTCCAGAATCCATGTACTGCCAGTAAAGAAAGATCAAATTTATCACAGATCCCTCTGGGTACTACTTGCCTGGTCATTTAGTTTGGGGGATAAGCTGGATGTGCCAGAACTACCATTCTGTCAGACTTTTCCTTTCATAGGAACCTAGGTTTGCCCATATGGAAGGAGAAGATGAAATGGAGTTTTTCCATGTCCAAACCCATTCCAAATGTAGGATCAGGACATAGTTACAGAACACTCTTAGATTTAGCTTGTCAATATTCCAGATTTCAACAGTTTAGGTACAAGTACTGCAAATTTCAGCTTCAAATTTCTGTACTTCAGTGACTTGTCTTAAAAACCTAATCTTGCCTGTCCATAGCTTCTAAAAGTTAGCATTTCACAACCAAATTCCTGACAAAAACTGTCTGGTTATCTGTCATGTGTTCATTTATATTTTTTTAATTGATCTTCCTGAATAGTCTAAGCAAAAGGTATATTTCCTGTTAGTTCTCTCACTAGCCATTGAAGTACTAAGTGACCACTGAAAAAGGGTGCAAAAGCAGATATTTTCACTTTGATAGTCAAACCGGAATAAATAAACCAACCTATCTACTTCTGGTAAGTAAAAAGATTAAAAGATTATTTCAGTTTAATGTTGACCGTTTTAACCATCAGGAGAAATCTAATTTAATTTAGGAAGTATTTAAAATATCTCTCTTCTGTAAGTTAGGCCATTTTAAAAAGAAAACCCCCTTTTTTTTTTGTAACTGTAAAATTTATTTAAAGAGATCTACATGTTTTTGGCACGTCTTCAATGAAATGTTATTTTGATTTGGAAAAAAAACAGGTAAGCATTCATTAATCTGTACTTAGAAATAATATTTTGAACATTGCAGTAGAAATACTGACCAGAATGATCATATGTGAAGAAAGTAAAATGTATTTTGATAAGCCTGAGGGAAAATTTACATTTCCATTCACTATGAAGCCAGAGCAACTCAACTGACAGTAGATCAGAGTTTGGCACTTAGTTTGGGCTTTTTCAACCCCCAGTGGCATTTTTTATTTTTATTTTTAATTACACTTCTGATGAAAAATTTAATTCAGGAAAGTAATTATTTTGCTTGTTCCCTTGCCATCTAAATCTGTCATCTGACAATGGCTCAACATATTCATCGCAAGGGGTCAAGCATGGGTAATGAAGCAGTAACGAGCTTGCTGGCAACTACTGGGCCAGCATTGTTACTGAAATGTAGTCCAATCCTCTGATTACAGTTGTCTATATTAGGGCATTGAATTTGTTCATAGCCTCTGTCTTACCTGCATCATCATCGTTCTCAATACTACTAGAAATGTTTTTTCCTCAAATCCTCAGATCAGACTATGAACCTTTATCTTGTCTACATGTCAGGATAAAGTCTTTGTCTCAACAAGCATACAGATAAAGAAAAAGAACAGAAATAAAAATGGTTGATCTACTCGTGGGATACTGAAGTATCTTCAGCTTCAACATTTTGTCATTTCAGAATCACTCAGTCTTTTAATAATCAAAACTGTTTGCAGATACTTTCCACTTAGCTTCCTGAGGAATTTAATTAAAAGAAACTTTTCATTCTACAGAAATATTAATCAGGGAAAGATTAAAGCAGGATGTACTTTTCTTGTAGTTCAAGTTGTAGTTTGAGATGGTCCATGTAGGATATAGATTCAGCAATAATTTCCTCTGAGCTGAAGAGAGTACATAAAGGCTACTTTTTTATTCCCTAATCCTACTATTCTTCTGAATGTTCTTTTGTTGAAATGATTTTGAGGGATATGTTACTTTTACAGAGACTTTGCAGTCTAATGCTTATGAATCCTATCTATGTAGCTGTGTAAAAGTATTTACAAAGATTCAGATTTTCTTTTGAACTTCTAACCTCCAAAAATTTTGAAATTTTAAAATTAAGTTCTTAAATCCTCCTGTATTATTATCTGTATTCTTTGAGGGGAAGAGACCATTTGAAAGACAAAGATAGATCATCTTTAGTGCCTCATTTGAGATGGTATCTGAGTTACTTGTTTTATTTAATCTTTTGTGAACAGTGAAATATTAATTATTTAAGTACTACAACATGACAATTCTACATTAATGTATATTCTAGTAATAATGGTTTTATTTTTATTTCATTATTTGTTTAGAAGAGTATAAATGTATTTTATTTCATATTATGTATACAGTAGCATGTCTTATTTTAGTTACAACTAGTATTCTATGCAAATGGATGTTAGAGACACTTATAGTATAAAATACTTCTTTTAGTGGTTTCATTATCTCTTCATCTTTGCATAATATAAACAAAATATCCTTCATAGGAAATAAAAAACTGTCTAATATAGTTCTTCTTTGAGTTCAGTGACAAACTCTCACTGATTTCAATGAACGCAGAAAAGGTATAAAAAAAAATTGTCTTCTGTTAAAAGTTTATACATCTCCTGCTTCAAAATTTTATGTGCTATAGTCTAATATCCTTCAGGAGAGCAGTGTTAGGAGTTATGGTTATCAGGCCTGACATTGTGGCATTTCCTTGTTCTTGATTAATACGAGTCATTATTCTTTATTTTTCATGATGCTTCAACTACACTCCTAGCTTCCTCAGAGGACTGAAATAACTAGTCTCCTTCAATGAAGGATTCCTAAAGGAGACAGAATGTGAGTTTCTCTTCTTCTGGGAAACTGATTATATAATGGCGAAGATGTCAGACATAATTAAGATGAATGATTGTGTACCCAACTAAATGAATTTTATCTTTGTAAATTTGACATTTTCCCTATACTGTTCATGAGTCTAACAGGAACAAATCAAATGCACATCTTCTTAAGAGGAGTTGGAGACAGGACAAAGTACACAACATTGTTAAATAACTGCTAAAATCACAGAAGTCTGCAGACCTCCTTCAGACATAATCTTTACTTTCCAGCCTTTTCAACATAAATTTTGAAGGAACAAATTTTATGTTTTATTACTGAAATGTGATTTATCTGAGATTTTTTTCAGATTTCCTCATTCAGCGAAGATAGTAAAAAATATACATAGACTCTCAGTTACACTAATAACTCATTAAAAAGTTTAACAAAGCATAATCTGATATTTGATACATTTTAGAGATAAGTGAATAAGGAAATAAATAACGTCCACTGCTGTTCTTTAGGTTCTTACGCCCCTGTACTCAGCACTGGTGAGGCTGCACCTCAAATACTGTGTTCAGCTTTGGGCCCCTCACTGCAAGAAGGATATTGAGTTGCTGGAGCATGTCCAGAGAAGGGCAACGAAGCTGGTGAAGGGTCTGGAGCGCAAGTCTTAAGAGGAGCAGCTGAGGGAACTGGGATTATTTAATCTGGAGAAGAAGAGGCTGAAGGGAGACCTCATTGCTCTCTACAACTACCTGAAAGGAGGATGTAGGGAGGCAGGTGTTGGTCTCTTCTCCCAAATAAGTTGTGATAGGACGAGAAGAAATGGCCTCAAGTTGTGGCAGGGGAGGTTTAGGTTGGATATTAGGAAAAAATTATTTACTGACAGAGTGGTCAGGCACTGGAACAGACTGCCCAAGGAAGCGGTGGAGTCACAATCCCTGGAGGTGTTCAAAGAATGTGTAGATGTGGCACTTTGGGACATAGTTTAGTGGACTTGGTGGTGTTAGATTGATGGTTGGACTTGATGATCTTGGAGGTCTTTTACAACCTTAATGATTCTATTATTCTTTTTTTTTACCACTTTGTCCCAGCAACCTTCAAAGTCTTTTTGTGGCTTCTTTTTTTTTTTTTTAAAGAACTAGTAGGTAATGCAGTCCACTACAACAGTTGTCTCAGTAAGTTAGTTTCCAAATGAATTTCAGATTCAGATTAAGATGATCACATGCTTATTCTTCAGGAAAAATAAAAATGTAGTTTACCACATGCCATTGATTAGCTTGCTATCAATTATTTACAAGCACTACATAATCTAATAAATGTGTCTAAGTATACAGTAACTAGGGAAAATCTCCAGCTATAATTAACCACTACCAAATTTACTGGTCAAATGTTGATTTGTATTAGGTATGGCTCTGTCTAATTATTTGATTTTAAGAAGTGAGCAGCAACTATCAGTCCACATTGTGCAATGGTCCAAGACAAGATAGTCTTATCTTTTGATAGTCTGGTTTTGGGAACCAAATAAAATCTGTTACAGAGATAAGAAAAAGAACAAAGAAAAAATGTTCAACATATTTAAAACATAACATGTAGGGAGAAGTCAGATATTATATTGAACTACAAGCCAAGGAGGGAAAGAACAAGTAAGCAGATCGTGCTATCAAAAAAAAATATAAAATTTGCCTGAACATGATCCAAACGAGGAGGAAGAAATCATTAGCATTAGCATCAGAATCCTTCTGGCAAAGAACTTGGGATGATAATCTGCTATGTTCTGCCTGTTCTTCCTGAAGAAAATTGGTTTAGTCAATCCTAGGACCCAAGAAGTACAAGAAGAGTGACCATACATGACCATAGTACCCCCTGCTCCCAAACCCTGCTAATGTGCTTAGCACAACTAATATTATTTTATAAGGCAATTTGCCATTCTTTGTGACTGAGTGAGTCACATATTCCTTCCCTTTCCTCTCATTATCAGGCCCTGAAGGTTCTGTGAACCAAGTAGACAAATCAAACAGATTTCTTCTTCACCTCCCCATCAGCCTTAAGATTCCTAGAAGCCAAGCAGATTACTCCCTTCCTTATCAGCCTTGAAGGTCTCAGGCACCGGGCCAACCAGGTGTTATAGATGATGCCAACACATAACAGGGAAGCCTAACAGCACACAGAACACAGTCTATAAAGTCGAACAGTCACCAGCCCTATGGGGGGAACTTGGACTAGAACTGCTGGTGGACAATGAGATCTGTAGCCTCCCAGTGGCAGGAACACCTGCACTGTCCTCTGCTTCCTCTGAGGACTGAGTGATTTGTATTCTTTTATATTATTTTGAGTCTAGGTATGATTGTTGTATTGGTACAGCAAACCATGTATTAAGATCTGATTCGACTTGCAGAGGGTCCACGTGATTAGAAGTCATAAGTTAAGTTAGGGTCTAGGTGCCTACAATTAATGAGTTAAGTTGTAGCATAAATTCTGTACTTATAGATTGTACTATATTGATTCTACTTGTAGAAACCTTGTGCCATTCTGGTCATAAATTCTGTGCTATACTAATCATTAAATCCTATTAAGAAAATAGAGCTTTAATTGTAACTATGACTTAGTGGCGTTACCATTCTGCCAGGCAACCCTACAAGAGCTTGTGCATCCCCTCAGTGCCAGGTGACACCATAATAACAGAAAAAGGGATAGATATCAGAAAGTTTATGCATATAATTTTAAATCATATAATTATCCAGGATTAATTATAAAAATTAGAGAATTTGGACTATAAGTGCTAACATAATTGCAACTGGACTCATAATTCTTTGATCAGCTTAATGATAAATAAATTAGACTAAATAAGTGTTTGGCTTTGTATATGAGTCATGTTTCTTTGGTCTATGTAAATTGCTTGGTATGTTTGGGCTGATATCCTTACCTTTGAGACCCACATGTTAAAATTTTAATGTAACAAATGATAGAGACCATGGCTAGCGCTCCTGTGAGCTCTGATAGCGCTCTGTTTTCCTAGTATTTTGCTTAAAATATGCCAACTGATTTTCAGCAATCCAGCATGTAACACGTCAACTGGTGAAGTATAAAGACAATCTAGGTTGTAATTCACAATGCAAAGACAAAGATCAGTTATACAGAGTTATACAATTAAAGTTGCAGTAGGAACAACATATGACAAAGGAGCATGTCGCTGTGGTCCTCTTTGTGACTTAACGTAGGGAAAGATGTGGAAAAAAAAAAGACAAAAAAAAAGAGGCAAAGACTCCTATCAGCTGTCATCAGAGAAAAAGGAAAGAGAAGAATTTAGGTCATGGTTTTAGTAGATACAATTCAATGTATCTTCCTCTCCATACCTTATCAAAGGGACATCATGGCTTGCCTGCTCAGTGACCATTAACATCTTTAATGTAAGACGCAGAGGCAAATTGGCTAGTGTCTTTAGAAAGTGTGGAATTCCAAAACAAATTTTCTGCTCTTAAAAATGATCTTAAAATGGTCTTTAAAATGGTCACAGTACAACTGACGGACTCAACAGAAGTAAGTCCTGATAATCAGTATTTGAATTCTAGTCTTTAAATTTTTAATATGGAAATCTTCATCGCATCTACTGAAATCCAGGTGGAAGTTCTTCAAAAAACAAATACAAATGTTAGAGCAGAGTAAAGAGTCAGCATTTGCTAAGTGTGCTGTGATACCTGCACAGGTATTCCGCTTCGGCCTGGAGTCTCAGGGAAGTAACTAAGGTGAACCTTTGCCTCAGTGGAAGTTTCTGTGACTCTGATGATCCACAGTGGATTGTTATTTGATATTGACCATTCTATGATACCAACTCACACAAATGGACCACAGAGTTTTGTTGGCTTGGTTTGTTAAATATCTAGCATTAGGTTCAAGCTGTTATGTCAAAACTATTTTTGGTTTTGTCCAATGATCAGGAAGAGAAGACACATTCAGATGTTTCCTAATTTAATAATGCTTTCAAGTGGATATAGCTAAGAACATGACTTAGATGGTAACAGATTTTCTGTTAGGTTCAGATGCTCTGGTTTCATTTCCTACATACGATCCAGCTAGGATCAGTGTTGTATTCAAAAAACTACCTCAGAATTAGCATGCTGCTCACTACTGAAGACTTTTACAGCTAAAAAAAACATTGGTAGGTGACAATATTAAATATTTATAATCACCTGTCATCTTGATTTCAGTGGGACATCTCACATCAAATAGATCTCATAAGTGTTTAGGATCAGCCCCAGGCTCTTTCTCAAAACTCTGGTTAGACATAATCAGTGTCTCACACACAGAAGCATTAAGAGCTTTTTCAATTGCTGTAATGCGTGAAGTAGCATACATTATTTTTTAATCTTGTTTCTAAGAATTATAGAAAAAATAAGGCAAGGTTGTAAAGCTAAAATGTAAATAAGCATTGAACAGATTGCTCAAGGAGGCTATGGGGATCTCCATGACTAAATGCTATAAAGAATAGATAGCACAGACAGACTTTGGTATAGCTGATTTCATTCTGAGATGAGAGGACGGACTACATAGCTTCTTGAGGTCCTTTCAAGGGCTAATTATTATGATTCTGACTTGACCATGTAAAGAAATTTAAAGCACTTATTGCCTCCCTAAGAGGGCTGCAAATCTGTAGACTGCAGGGCATTAAGGAGAACAATGTCTGTGGGTCAGCGAGTTGTTGTGAAGAAGCAAATAAGTATCACAGTTATAATTCTATTGCAGGCTGCTTCCTCCCTAGAGCACGAAATAAACAGAAAACTTATTGCAATTCTGAAACAAAACTAATTTTCTAGCCCAGTCCTGAGCTCTAGACATGCCCTCATTGCTTAAAGAATCTTTAATGTTGCAACCTATCACCTAGAAAGAGTATAAGTGGATTGAGGGTACATTAAATAATGGTTATATATGGCATTATAAAAGATGAGAGTAGATATTTGACTACATCTGAAATCAGATTTATGGAGATGGATTATTAGGAATTAGGATATGTACGCAGTGTGTCAAGTATGGTTATTATAAGGTGAAATGGCTTTTAAAATTGATAGGGCCACAACCAAACAATGTGTCTAAAAGGGTTAAGGAAGTAAGGAGAAAAATTGAAAAAGCTTTGGCAGATATTTTTATATACTTCTCCTCTTCAAAATAGATCAAGTGAAATCTGAGAGGACTGGAGAGTGGCCAACATAATGCCATTATTTTAAAATGGCCTAAGGAGAGACAAGGGAGGTAAAGAGTCACTAACTCATTGGAATTCTCAGAGGATATGGCTGTCAACCTAGACAAAGGAGGTACACACATCACATGCACTTTCAGAAAAATTCTGCATTGTAGCTACTGTCTTGGTTGCAAAGTCAAAAAATGAATTAAAAGCAGACATATTAAACTGAATTGAATAAATCAGCTATAATAAATATATGCTGAAAATAGAAAATAAAGTTAATGAGGATGTTTTTGACCAAGAAGGCTGTTTTAAAAAGTGTATAAATGAGAACTAACTCAGCTAGACTGCTAACTGCTCTTCTCCTTTCAAAGAGTCTTCCCAGAGGAGGTTACTTGCTTGAGATTGACTTATTAATGTAGCTCCTTTCAAGTTTGACATGTTTGTAACACTATTGTTCTACCTACTGCTGCCAGAGCTCCCTCTGCCATACTGCCCTTCTTTACTCTGTTATAATAGGTGAATTTTGATGCTCATGAAAATGTTCTCCTGTCATCCTCAGAAAATAATTACTTTTTATTTGCACCATGGGGAGCTGCAGCATAAGGTTCCCATACTGTCCTGTGAGATTAGGGTGAGGGGGGAAATTCTTTATTCAGTCCATGACAACATTATTGATACTACTAGCAACAGAACAATTCTATAGGCAAGGGCTGTGCCATAGGCTGAAGTAACAGATAGGCATAACAAATAAGTATATTCTATTGAATTGTTATCCAGCAACAACCTTTAGCAACAAGTCAAGCTAGATTTAGATTAGTGGGAAAGGAAGAAAAGACTCCGAATCTGATTATTAATTCCCTGAGCCATCCAGTCCTACTATGATTTATATTTACTCTTTTTGACTGCTTTTAAAGATAGAAGAGATGAATAAAAAACTTCAAAGGGATATATCAAAAGCTTTTAGTCCTAGAATTGGTATCACTAGCCTTGCCTATCAAACATACTAGTAACATGAGCTGACAATGCTCAACATGAGCCAGCAAGGCGCGCTTGCAGCCCAGAAAGCCAACTCCATCATGGGCTGTATCAAAAGAAGCATGGCCAGCACGTCGATGGAGGTGATTCTCCCTCTCTATTCTGCTCTGGTGAGACTCCACTTGGAGTACTGCATCCAGCTCTGGAGCCCCCAACATAAGAAGGACATGGACCTGTTGGAGTAAGTCCAGAGGAGGGCCACGAAGATGATCAAAGGGGTGGAACACCTCTCCTATGAGGACAGCCTGGAGAAGAGGAGGCTCTGGGAAGACCTTTTAGCGGTCTTCCAGTACCTAAAGGGGGCTTATAGGAAAGATGGGGAGAAACTCTGTTGTGGTATGATGAGCGGTAATGGTTTTAAAATAGAAGAAAGCACACTCAGTCTGGATATAAGGGAGAAATTTTTTTACCATCAGAGTGGTGAAACATTGGAGCAGGTTGCCCAGAGAGATGGTTGATGCCCCATCCCTGGAATCATTCAAGGACAGGTTGGATGGGGCTCTGAGCAACCTGATCTAGTTGGGGATGTCCCTGCTCCTTGCAGGGGGGTTGGACTAGATGACATTTAAACATCCCTTCCAACCCAAAGTATTCTATGATTCTAACAAAGAAAGGAATTTATTATTTACTCAATATCTTCTAAAACATTAGTGGAGGACTGCATAAAATATTGTTAATCAGATTTGAAATTAACACAGGAATTAGTTGGAGATATTTTGTGATGTTACTACAGTCAGAAAATATTAAGAAATACTTTTAAATAATTAAAAACTTTTTTATTTTTAAGTCTTGTTTTACTAAGTGGAGGACATTGTCAGCAGTGTTCTTTTTTTCCCATTGATACTTGATATTTTAAAAGTTATTTTAAATATTTTATCTAGCTTAGTATTCTGAGTATCATGATTTACCCACAGCCAGGATTAAGCACTATGCAGTTGCTCACTCACTCTCCTCGAAGGAGTGGGAGGAGAAGAGAAAATACAATGAAAAGCTCATGGGTCAAGACAAGGACAGCGAGAGATCATTCAGTAGTTACCGTCACGAGCAAAACAGACTCAATTTGGGGAACACTAATTCAATTTATTCACAATCAAACCAGAGCAAGATAAAACCAAATCTTTAGAACACCTTCCCCCCATCCTTCCCTTTTTCCTAGGCTTAACTTTAGTCCCGATTTCTCTACCTCCTCACCCCTGGTAGCGCAGGGGGATGGGGAATGGGGGTTGTGGTCAGCTCATCACACATTGTTTCTGCCACTCTTTCCTCCTCAGTGGAAGAACTCCTCAGAGTCTTCCCCTGCTACAGTGTGGGGTCCCTCTCATGGGGACAGCCCTTCACAAACTCACAAACTACTCCAGTGTGGGATCCTTCCCACGGGTGCAGTTCCGCAGGAATAGGCTGCCCCAGCGCGTGCCCTCCACGGGCCACAGCGTCCTTCAGGCATCTACCTGTGCCAGCATGGGGTCCTCCATGGGCTGCAGGAGGATCTCTGCTCTTCCGTGAGCCTCTACAGGCTGCAGAAAGTCAGCCCACTTCAGCATGGTCTTCACCACAGGTTGCAGGGGAATCTCCACCAGGAGCAACTTTACTCCTCCCTCTCCTTCTCTGACTTTGATGTCTGCATAGGTGTTCCTCTCACATGCTCATCTATCCTCTGCTGATCCTCCAGCCAGTGCGGGCAGCTGAGGGGGCTGCAGGGCGGCCTGTGTGAGGAGAGGCCAGGGCTGCCCCGAGCTGGACACGGCTGGTTCCAGCCAGTTCCAGCCGACCCACTACAGGGCACAGCTGAACCCTGCAGCCAAAATGTGGTGCCTCTGGGAAAATATATTTAAGAAAGGGGGAAAATACCACAGAGAGAGAAGGAGGGAACAAAAGATGTGAGGAACAGTCCTGCAGACACCAAGGTCAGAGAAGGAGGGGCAGGAGGTACTCCAGCTGTTTGAGCAGAGATTCTCCTGCAGCCTGTGGAGAAGACCATGATGGAGCAGATATCCATCCACACTGCAGTCAATGGAGTACCCCACACAACAGCAGGTATCTCTTGAAGGACTGTGGCCAATGGAGAGCCCACACTAGAGCAGGGTAAAAGTATGAGGAGGAAGAATCAGCAGAGAGGAGCTGTTATGGACTGCTTGTTATGTGTCCGTTGGGATGGGCAAGGAAGCAGAGGAGCTGTAACTCAAGGAGTGAAGTTGATCCTGGGAAAAAAGGTGGAAGGTGGAAGTGTTCTAATTTGTCTTTACTTCTCACTATCCAAATCTATTTTAACTGACAAAAAGTTAGATTAATTTTCCCCAATTCGAGATTGCTTTGCCTGTGACAGTAATTGGTAAGTGATCTCCCTGTCCTTGTCTCAAGCTTTTGCACCTTATTTTCTCCCAGGTCCTCTTTGAGGGAGTGGCTGGATGGGAATCTGGCAGTCTGCCAAGGTTGACTCACCACATAGGTATGTAGCTTAAAGTGAACTTTCTCTACTGACAAGAGAGAAGCAACTCTGACCACATTAAAAAGGCAGAAGAAATGACTCCCTGAAGCATTTCTATCTAATTATCCCTAGAGGGACCTAAGATTAAACAATCAATTTACAAAGTCTAAGGTCAGGTGAGATGAATTCTGCTGTAGTTGGCATAATAAGGATTAGAAAGGGAGGAGAGAGAGAATTAGTTCAAATAAAAAGTGCTTCAGATTTTCCTGGTTAGATATGGTGTTACTTTCCTAAATCTGACAAATGTCATAAGAGTAAGTTAATTAAGATGAGCGTGCCAAGTATTGCACTGAGAAGTGTTACAAGAAGTAATAAATAAATCAGCAGATAAGAGACCTTCAGTCAGAGAACATATGCTACATGTAAGACTTTGGGGAATCTTGACCAACAACTGAAAGGTAAAAGGCCTCTCAACTCCAAGCCGCTGCACTGAACAGTAAAAATAAGTGTAGCTTGTGCTGTTTAAAATTGAGAGATATCAAATATTGGAGTTAATGTTGCAGTAAAACAGAAGATGTTTTGCAAAATGGAAATGCAAGCTCACTTCTATTTCAGTTTTTCTCATTAACTCCTGTCACTAAGCACAGGTATATTAGGAGTCTTACACTACCACTCATGTAGTTATCTAAGTTTTGACCACCAGTGTCCTGACACCCAAATCTAAATGAGAAAGGTCATAAAAGAAGTTATGTTGGTTTTTGGTTTTGTTTTTCTTCATTTAACAGGGTTTCTCAAGGGATATTTTTTAACACTTTCTGACCCACAGTTATTATGTCTACTTGCTTCCTTCTAATTAATAGAGATAGCCATGTATTTTTGCACCCAGTTTTCAGATCCATCATCCTCTGACAATCAATCCCCCAGCCATGAACTTTACTAATAGGAAATCCAAATTCAGTAGTGTTGCAATGTCAAAATGAATACAATAGAAGAAATGAAGATTACTTTGTAAAGAAACTCATATTTCCAATATTTGTACTTCATCACACTTACCCACACCTTCTAAGACCTGACTTGGAAAAAAAAAAAAAGATATATTTTGGGTATTTACCCTCAAAGAGCTAGAATAACAGAAATTTCTCTCTTTTCAGTTTTTCTTCCATGTGCTAATATTTGTTTGTAACTCATTCATAAACACAAACCATGTAACACAGAAAAAATAAAGAAAAACTTATCTTCAGCCATAAATACATATATTGTAAATCATGAATTCCCAAATGGTAGTCTTTCAGTGCTATACACTTAAAAATGTATCTGACCATCAAATATGCACTCTACAGAATTATAGTGTGTGGGAAAAACATACTGACTTTTCATTTTGATAAGTTATTGAATATCATAATTAAAGTAATGGCATAACAATATCATCTTTATTGAAAGGAAGCACTGGACTACAAAAAAAAAAAGAATAAGAAGACAGCGATTACCATGGGGATTTATGTCAGGTATTCCTTTTATTTTGTTTACAACTGTGAAAGAAAAAAAAATTATAAATACTTGAATTGTTTAGGAAGAACCAGTAAAGGGACAGGACATAATATAAAACAAATATTGCAAATATTTCATAAGCTATGAGTTGCATTGAGACATATCATAAATAAAAGCACTTTAAAGTATTGCTTTTCAGCACACTGCAACTTTTTATTCTGCATTGTGGCAATTCGTAACATGGAGTAATCTTATAATTTAAAAGAAGCAGTCAATACCTAGATGCCAGGCATTTCTTTTTTTTTTTTTTCCCCTAGTTCAAGTAGAACTTGAAAATTATCCCTCCAGGTTATTTCTCCCTTAGCTTTTTTCATATTCGTAATATAAGAATAGGAAGAATTTTAGAGTTCTCATTTATTTTATTTAAAGAACTTTTAATGAATACTGGCACAGAATTGCCAAAGTCTCTAGCAAGAACGACTAGAAAGAATCCTGAATAATTCTAATCTTCTACCAGTGGCTGTCATCCAGTCCCTTCTCAGTCTTAAAACACAAAATTCATATATTCTTACTGAATGTTTTCAGTTGGAGTTTTGACTTCTCAGTTATTTGAATGGCAGGTATTAGGGTTATTCTCTAGCAAACTAAAAGGTTCACGTGAGCTATGAAGAACTTCTGTATCCTAATAACCCCTGTGAAGTGTTAGAAGACACCAGACAACACTCCATAAGGCAACTAGGGTATCAAGGTGAGTCAGCAGCCAGCTGATCATGATTATGCAATTTTTTGTTTTTCAGCAATTAGAGCAAAAGAAATTGACCTAATCCTTTTTTTTTCAGGAAGCAACAAAAGCTCTATGGTGTTCACATTGAAAATAGAACTCACGAAAGTCTATAAGCTGTTCTCTTCTTTCTTAATCACTAAATAATTTTACTAATCTTACCTCCAATGAAGAGGTGAATAAAATCTTCATTTATACACTGATACTTAAAATTTAAAAAAAAGTATTTGAAAACTCATAAAGCTTGCTAAAAAAAACCTGCATTCAAGAAACACTATACTTTAGTTAAATAACACATAGAAGTGAATTTCTGTAGAATATAAAACCTGTTGCTTCATTTGTCCAAAATGTCTAATGAGACTAGTAATGTTCTATATTAAAAGTACACTGATATTCCTGATATTCTTACAAAATAAGCATTTCCTACATAGCTATAAAGTACCAAAAAAAAAAAAAATCAACCAAAAAAACCACCTTGACCCACAAAAAACCAACCAAGTCCCCCCAAAACCAAACAGGCATAGGTAATTCTAGTCCATCTATAGATATGCTTAATTTTATTTCAGAGCTTGCTAAATCTCTAATAGCTGAGTTTTAGACAACTAAAGATGTTCATTTCACTAAGGTTTGATTTTTCCAAAAGTTATAATTTTTTTGGTTTATTCCTCCTATTGCTGTCATATTTCTCTGTGCTTACAATAAAGCTTTCGTAAAAAGTGAGTCATTTATAGTTCATTGTAAATTGCCACATCAGTATTTTCTGTTATGGCAGGCTGTTCTGCAATGTCATGTCACCCTCTCCTTTGACCTTTCATAAATCTTATATTGAGTATACCATAGATATCTACTTAAATCACCCTGAACATCAGTACTTATGTACAAAACCAGCCCATCATCTGAACATGAAGCTGAACATCTTCCAAAGAGTCTCAGATGTGAATGACAGAGGAAGTGGGAGACGTAATTGTTGTCTATTTCAAGCCTTTCAACTCTTGCTTTAGCAGTGCAATTCAAAGGTTTGGCTTGTCATCTGCTAGTTATACTTAGCTCCTCCAAAGTACACCTGTCTTTTCAAAATATTCACACCCCTTGACAGAAGATTCCTCCTTTATTTAAGTAAAAAACAAATAAATGTATTGTCATGCAAGTAATCAAATAAAAAGAGTTCAGTCATACAGCAACAGCTTTCCTTATATAAAATTAAGGTCATACATACTCTTTTAGATGAGTTTTCTACCAAGAGTTTTCATCTTTTTCATCTGTCTTCCAACAACTTGCTGCAACTACATGCATGGAAAGCTTCTTACTCTTATTATTATTTGTGGCTTTTTAAACTCCAGTTGCAAGTAGCTGGTTGGTTAAATGGATGAGGTGTGTAAGTTAAACATATTTGGCATTCATGTCCTACCACCATATATACCTCGTATTTCACAGGCTGCTACAGGACTGTGTGTTTGGTTTTTTTAACTTGGATAAAAATGTAAAACAGCCTCCTTGTCTTTAAAGCACAGGTGTCTCTAGCACAGGTGTCATACTAATAAGTCAATTCATAATACACTTGGCCTACACTAAGAACATTTTATGTAATTGCATCAATACAAACATTTTATTCATATTCTTGTGAGTGCTCTTTTCTATTGTGGGCACAGCTATCCAACAACATTCTATAACCAAATAAGCTTTAACAGGTTAAAACATATGCTCACTTAAGATCAGTAATATATGAGAACATTGACCTGACTAGTGAAAAAAGAAAGGAATTGTACAATAATGTGATTGCTCTGAAGAGGAGAAACAGGTAGGCAAAAATGAATTTGTATTTAGAACACTGGAACAAATGAAAATAAAGCCAAAACCAAGGTGTTCAAACTTAAAAGAGAAAATGTTTGATAAGCCAAAATGGTAATTAAAAGTATTGAGGACATGGAGTAATAGAGCATCATTTTTCAAGGATGCTTCAAGTTTCCTAAAGATAAATGTCATAATGTTATCAAGGACCTATATTGCAGTGGGATGGATTTATTTCTTAACAGTTTCTATGTTCCAAGTTTGGAAAGGCAAATTATGATATATTATGTTGTTCATGAAAAGCACTCTAAAAAAGCTCTTACAGTTGAAGTTTACTTTGATATACCTGGTTTGATTGGAATTCATTGTAGAGAGTTGTCAAAAGTCTGTGGATTTCTCCTACTTAAGTTCTCTACATGAACACCACTCTCACTTAAGGCTTAAACTGTGACTTAAAATATCCTTAGCACTTCTACATACTCAGTGTATAAAATTTATTATCCTTCTTGCTGTACAGTTATGACTAAATACACATATCCAGCATGATTTTATTTAAGTTTCAAATTTCTACAGACATAAACCTGGAAGAGAGATTTTAATTCACTGAGTCTAGCTCCTTGATCTGACATTAAAAACTATTATCTTTTCAATAAACTGAAATCTCTGTGTTAAAAGCAGCTGAGTTTTGGTTGCTTTTTTGTTTGTTTGGTTTTGGTACTGTTTTATTTTGGCTTAAATTATTATCTTATTTCTGTGTGGCATACCTACTACTCCTCAATTACATTTATTGTGTTAAAAGAGCCAAGCTTCTCTTTATTTCTCTTCTCTTGTAAAACACACTTTCCATTTCCTTCGTTACATTATCTCCTTACTCTACTTGATTCTCTTTGACTTCTTTTTTTTCTCAAACCTGGTTGACCAGGACTGTACTCTGATGAATATATTTCATAGAAGTAATATTTCCTTAATTCTACTGAAAAATTTATCAGCTGATGTGTCTTACACTTGCATTTGTCTTTCACAGATGGAAAATGCTGGCAGTTCATAGACATCCTATGATCAACCTCTTGTCCTTATCTTCCTTCTCAATTTTCAGCTGGTAACTCTGCTGTCAAAAACTTTCTCTTATTAAGCACAAAGTGTGTGACTTTCCATCTGTGCTACACACATTTAATTTAATTTCATTTCTATTACTGCAATTCTCAAGGTCATCAAGTTCTTTCTATAATATCCTTAACCATTGCTTTATGATGCTTCCAACATAGTGTCTTTGGCAAACTTCATTATTGTGTTTCTAATATCCATACCAAGGTCACTAATAAAATTATTAGATTAGATTGATCCCTGGGCTGATATTTGATCTGCTGGTAACCAGTCTGATACTTTTCCTTTTTAGTATTACCTGTTTACATCCTGTCTGTTACAAGGTGTTTATTCACCCTATAATTCCACTATTAATCTCTGGCTTTTTTCCCCCCATATAAAACTAGTATTTCCCATGTTGTGCCTCATAAAAACACTTCAGTGAAATTGAGTTTGATGGTTTTTATCACCTTCCTTTTTTTTTCCCCAGAAAAAAATAATTTTATTGAAGCACAATATGCTGTAGAAATTTGAAACAAATAAAATCATGCTGGATATGTGTATTTAGACATAACTGTACAGCAAGAAGGATAATAAATTTTATACACTGAGTATGTAGAAGTGCTAAGGATATTTTAAGTCACAGTTTAAGCCTTAAGTGATAGTGGTATTCATGTAGAGAACTTAAGTAGGAGAAATCCACAGACTTTTGACAACTCTCCACAATGAATTCCAATCAAACCAGGTATATCAAAGTAAACTTCAACTGTAAGAGCTTTTTTAGAGTGCTTTTCATGAACAACTTCACATTTTCCATTGAGGAATGTACCTTTTTAATTCACTTCATTTTGCTTTACATTTACTATGAAAAGAAAGCTAGAAAGGTAAGTCAACAAGATATGTAATGATTTTATGAGCAGAGCCATAAAGAAGGTCTGTAGGGGAAACAGTCATCTCAAGTAAGTTTATAGTGCTAAAATTATTTCTTTGTTAAAATTATTCAAAAAGCTAAGCAATGCATTATTAACTGTATTCTGCTGGGTGCTGCATAAAAACACTCTTCTAGTAGAAATAATGTTACCCACAACACACTAGACTATAAATTGCAACAGCTTTGTGAATGGTTATACAATTTGGGAAACATGAATCCATGCTGCAGTGAGTGAGTTATTTTTTTCTTTTTATAGGTTTGATGAAAAATGACTGTATGAAAAATACAGATGGAAATAGAGTGATGATGGCTTAATCTGATGGAATCATAAAGACACCCAAAAAGCTACAGGAGGGGAAGACAAGGTTGGAATACAGCATTCTGCTAAATCTGCCAAATATTAAACAAAGTCAGGAAATCTCAGTGTAAGATTTAATAGAATAGAATATAGAATTATAGAATCATAGAAGAGTTTGAGTTGGAAGGGACTTTTAAAGGTCATCTAGTCCAAACCCCCCTACAAGGAGCAGGGACATCTTCAATTAGATCAGGTTGCTCAGAGCCCCATTCAACCTGTCCTTGAATGTATCCAGGAATGGAACATCTATCACCTCTCTGGGCAACCTGTTCCAGTGTTTCACCACCCTCATTGTAAAAAAATTTTTCCTTATACCCAGTCTGTATCTACCTCCTTCAAGTTTAAAACCATTACCTCTTGTCCTATCACAACAGGCCCTGATAAAGACTCCCTGTCTTTCTTATAAGCCCCCTTTAGGTACCAGAAGGCTGCTATAAGGTCTCCCTGGAGCCTCCTCTTCTCCAGGCTGAACAGCCCCAACTTTCTCAGCCTGTCCTCATAGGAGAGGTGCTCCAGCCCTCTGATCATCTTCGTGGCCCTCCTCTGGACTTGCTCCAACTGGTCCATGTTCTTCTTATGTTGGGGGCTCCAGAACTGGACACAGTACTCCAGGTGGGGTCTCACCAGGGCAGAGTAGATGGCCAGAATTATCTCCCTCGACCTGCTGGCCATGCTTCTCTTGACGCAGCCCAGGATGTGGTTGGCATTCTGGGCCGCAAGGGTGCATTGCCAGCTCATGTTGCGCTTCTTATCCACCAGCACACCCAAGTCCTTTTCCTCAGGACTGCTCTCCGTCCATTCTCTGCTCAGCCTGTATTTGTGCTTGGAATCGCCTTGACGCACATGCAGGACCTTGCATTTGGCCTGGTTGAACTTCATTAAGTTCTCACAAGCCCACCTGTCTAGCCTGTCAATGTCCCTCTGGATGGCATCCCTTTCCTCCAGCATGTCAACTGCACCACACAGCTTGGTGTCATCAGCAAACTTGCTGAGGGTGCTCTCTATCCCACTATCCATGTCACTGACAAAGATGTTAAACAGGGCCAGTCCCAATACCAACTCCTGAGGAACATCACTCTTCACTGGTCTCCACTTGGACATTGAGCCTTTGACTACAACTCTTTGAGTCTGGCCATCTGGCCAATTCTTTATCACCGAGCGGTCCACCTGTCAAATCCATGCCTCTCCAGTTTAGAGACAAAGATCTCATGCGGGACAGTGTCAAATGCCTTGCACAATTTCAGGTAGATTACATCAGTTGGTCATCCCTCATTCATTGATGCTGTAACCCTGTCATAGAAGACCACCAACTGATCAGGCACAATCTGTCCTTAGTGAAGCTGTGTTGACTGTCACCAATCACCTCCTTATTTTCTGTGTGCCTTAGCATGTTTTCCAGGACGACTTGCTCCATGACCTTGCCAGGCACAGAGGTGAGACTGGCCAGCCGGTAGCTCCCCGAGTCTTCTTTGTTTCTGTTTTTAAAAATGGGGGTTATGTTACCTCTTTTCCAGTCAGCAGGAACCTCACTAGACTGACACAACTTCTCAAATATGATGGGCAGCGCCTTGGCATCTTCATCCACCAGTTCCCTCAGGACCTGTGGATGCATCTCATCAGGTCTCACGGACTTATGCACCTTCAGGTTCCTTAGATGGTCCTGAACCTGCTCTTCTCCTACAGTGGGCAGTTTTTCATTCTCCCAGTCCCTGCTTTTGCCTTCTGCGACTTGAGCCCTTGCTGGTGAAGACTGAGGCAACAAATTACTTGAGTACCTCAGCCTTGTCCATATCCCGGGTAACCAGGTCTCCTGTTTCCTTCTGGAGAGGGCTCACATGCTCCTTGGTCTTCTTTTTATCCCCAATGTACCTAAAGAAGCTTTTCTTGTTGCCCTTTATGTTCTTGGCTAGACTGAATTCTATCAGGGCTTTAGCATTCCTTACTTGACCCCTGGCTGTTCAGACAATCTCTCTGTAATCTTCCCAGGCTACCTGTCCTTGCTTCCACCCTCTGTAGCCTTCCTTTTTGTTTTTCATTTGGTCCAGGAGCTCCTTGTTCATCCAGGCCTCCTGGCATTTTTGCCTGACTTCCTCTTTGTTGGAATGCATCACTTGTGAGCTTGGAGGAGGTGCTCCTTGAATATAAACCAACTTTCTTGGGCCCCTCTTCCCTCCAGGGCTTTGTGCCATAGCACTTTACTCAGCAGATCCCTGAAAAGGCCAAAATTCATCCCACTACTGTCAGTATGGAGCCAGTGCCAGCAACAGGTGCACAGAACCTGGGGAAGGATCACAGGTAAGTACAAAAGCACGTAAAGTGCAGCCCAAGGGAATTCCAGCTGCTCCAGCCAGCAAGTCAACTTCACTGGGGGCTCAGTTTAAGTGCCTCTATGCTAATTGTCGTAGTTCAGCCCCAACGGGGACCAGACTACGCAGTCTCTCTCTCACTCCCCGAGAGAATAGGAGGAGATTTGACAAAAAAAAGAAAACCAGGAAAAAAAAAAACCAAACACGCGCATTGAGATTGAACAAAAAGTAAATTTAACAGTAATGACAGAAGAAAACAATAGAGTGATGGAACACAAATACAGTATAATAGCTCACAACAGATCTCCACATCCAGTCTCTTCCAACTAGGAGGGCCTCCATTCAGCACCCTCCTCACTTATATACTGAGCATGATGTCAGATGGGATGGAATAGCCCTTTGGCTAATTTGGGTAAATTAACCCCAGCTGTTAGCTAATTAGTTAACTATCCCAGCCATAGGGGCTACCAGCTTCAGTTCTCCACCCAGCTCAGGTAAATATTAACTCTATCCTGGCCAGAACCAGGACACTAATGCACATAACATGGGGAACAAACAAGAAGAGTTAGAGATGTGTGCGTTCAAGTTGTTTGTGTGATAGTCTCCTGCTTGAATATGTGGAGTACATCTAGCTCATTTAGGTGCTAATTTACCTCCTCTGATCCTTAAAGGGAATACAAAACTGTTGTAGGAATAAGGTATCCTTGGGGGAACTCTGTTTTCTATTCAGTTTCATCCTGCCAAAATAGCTTGCCATCATCTTCCAGAATCGGGACCTTTGATCTATCCTTCTGGTCTAAACAGAACAGACATATCTAAGAGGTTGGTGTCTGAAAGAGAGCATTGGACAAAGGATTCAAGTGAAAGAGGAATCCATATTAAAGGAATTAACTTGGGACTGGAAAAAAAGGCATGATAGGCTTGCCTTATAGATGTTCCCTAGTAGATATGGTACAAAGGACTCTTCTAACACATCTATTTAAAATAAAAAAAAGAGCCAGGAAGAGAAAGAATGTGCACAGGATTCTGTTGATTTAACCCTTTGTTTTTTGTGTTCTCTGTGCTTTGAATTAAATAATATACATAGCTTTGTTTTGAAGATACTGATACACATTTTTTAATGTATAATCCTAGCAGAAGGCAAGAGCAATACTTTGTCCAATAAATATCAGCTAGCCTGCAGGGAAGATCACTACAAGGTAAGATCTGGGACTAGGAATCTCCTGTGCCAGGGACTTCTGAGACTGAGCTTGAGTTGTTGGAGGAGTGGAGAAAAAGGGAAGCAGCAAAAATCTTGCTAGGTTGGTTTTTTGTTTTGTTTTGTTTTGTTTTGTTTCATTTTAACAGTAAGTCCTACTGTCCAATATCAAACCACCTCTGGTAGTTATGATTCTGCACCTATGTATAATAATAGATGTATTTTAAACATATTCATCTGATTGAATGTACATGGTTCATCTCTGAACTAGTCAGCATAGCCTCCTTTCTGTATATATAGTGATACTTCTACTTGAAAGCAGAGATCTAAATTATATTATTAACAACTTAAAAGCAGTTATTTTTTGCTTGGCTACAAAAAGATTATAGAGTGGTGGACTCCAAGATAAGTATTTATATTTGGTTGGATCAGCCCTACTGCTGTGGACCTTTGTGTTCAAGCCTTGAAAATTCCAATATTTTTCTAACATACCTTTATTCAATCCTATTTCTTAGTTAATAACGTGAAGAGTTATGCTCTTAGCTGTAACATTCCATGCCTCAGCTCTTCATATAAAACAATGTAATTGGCACTTTATTTAGTAATTCCAGTGTGACAATAAAAAAAAAAAACCCTTATATTTTTAAAGCCTGTCAATATTGGGATGGAGTTAGCAATACAGTGGTTACAACCTTGGAATAAGCATATGCATGGTGTTCCACTTAGCATATCCATATGAATATAAACAGAAGTAGTAACAAAGCTTACATATTTTTATTATATGTTGATGTAGTATGTATTTAAAACTCTTCAGAAACTTGAAAAATGTTTGTATATATTCTTCCTTTTTCAATTCTTTCAATATGATACAACCTGGCTTTTCTTGTAGTAGCACTTGAAACAACTCATGATATTGTTTTTTATCCTTATGCTTGTTCACCTGAAACACTGCTGGTGCTACTATTGCTTCAAGTGCTTTAAAAGTAATGGTTTAGGGCCAGGAGAGCAAAGACAAGGACAAAACACCATTGCTTCAAAGTGGTATTAAATTGTCTTTAATCAGGCAGAGATGCTGTGCTGTGGAAATCAGTGACAGCTTTTCTTGAATAAGAAGGGTTGAATAGAAATTTCAGTATTTCTAGTCTGTAACTTAAGAATCTGCCCTATGTGGCAGGAAAGGACTACCACTAGAAGCAAAGGAAGAACAAATAGTTTCTCTCTGTTAAAAAATACTCTTTGTGTCTCTTCTCTGGAATTGAAATAAAATAGCATAATATCTGTGGAACATCATCTTTTCTCTCTTACTCCTCTGTACACATACAAACATCCCATATGGTTTACCATGTATTGTAACTCAGTCAAAATCTCTCATCTCTATCCCCATATGTCTGCTAACTTGTACCATGCCAACATTTGCATAGGTGAGTTGTCCCATATAAGCAACAGTCCTATTATGGCCAAAAGGGAACAAAGAAGAACCTAAGTGTGCTGATAACATGACCTAAGCAACTCTAATGTAACCAAAGTACTCTGGTAATGTACCCTATAAAATGATGCAGAAGATAGTTTTAAAATCTTTCTTCTTAACATAAAAAAGTTTTTTCAGATTTTGAAGTTTAAGGATATTCCCTAGCAGACTGCTTTGAGAGCCATTGAGTCATGATATTTGAGTCATTTCTTTAGAATACTCCTAACTAGTACCATGGGAATAAAATGCCAGTGATTTATTGTCAGAAAATACAGATAGATAGCAACTTGGGACTCTCCTGGGTTTAATACATAAATTTCTGTTATCCTTATATTTACTCAGGCATATCAGGTTTTGGTGAAAAATATAGTAGCTGTAAAACACTGTAAAAGAGCCTCAAGTGCGAATTTCCATGCTGCTAAATATATTGTCCTCATTTACTGACATGAAGAGTCACTTGGCGCTCTCTGGTGCAATAGAATTATAGATTATGCAATTCTTAATCAGCTGTGTAACGCACAAGCCTTTCTCACTCAATTGTACCAATTCAACTTAGGTCATTAAAACTGCCACGAGGCAGCTTTCCTCCTCTGCCATTGACTGACTGACTGGAAAGCCATTATTTTCTAGCAGTACAAGTCAGCAGTCACCTGCTGAGAGAGCTGGTGTGGCTTTTAAAAGTTGGTTCAGCACAAGAAAAAAAAAAAAGAGAGCTGACACTAACTGTAATTGTCAGAAACTCAAGCACTGTGCTTTTAAACATCTGAAGAAGCCAAACTGGAAAGGAGAAGAGAAAAAAATTTAGAAGAATGGAAAAAATAGAAAAAAAAAAAGATGTCTAAGAAAGACAATAAAAGGAAAAAAAAAAAAATAAAAAAAACACAAAAACCAAGACCCAAAGGAAGAAGAAAGTACAAAACTTAACTTCTTGATAGGAAAGTACTGAAAAATAAATCAGAAAAAAAAAAAATCCGTTCATAGAGTGACAAAGTTTAGATTAATGTGTAATATCTCTAAAGTAAAATGTATGTTTTAGGGTTAACACTGTATCAAATTGCTCTAAGTCAGTTGAAATCACATGAATTTCTCCATTGACCTCAATCTGTATCAGTTGCAGTCTCCAGCAAGCACAGAACTAGAATAGTATACCAAAAAAAAAAAAAAAAAGAAAAAGAAAGAAAAAGAAGATGAAAAAGCGAATAGTAGATAAGTAAACATAAATATTCTAAATATTCATTATTTATATATAAATGTTTTCTGGTGATGCTTTTGTTCCATTCACTTGTAGTTTCACAAGTAATATGCACTCTTGTTTTATCAATGTATGGTGGCAAAAATTAATCATAAAATAGAATCATAGAATCGTTAAGGTTGGAAAAGACCTCCAAGACCATGAAGTCCAACCATCAACTTAACACCATCATGCCTACTAAACCATGTCCTGGAGTGCCACATCTACACATTCTTTGAACACCTCCGGGGATGGTGACTCCACCACTTCCTAGGGCAGCCTGTTCCAGTGCCTGACCACTCTTGCAGTAAAGAAGGGTTTCCTAATATCCAACCTAAACTTTCCCTGCAGCAACTTCAGGCCATTTCCTCTCGTCCTAAGGTCAGTATCATTTTACCAAAGAACCTACACACAATACGCTAGCATTGTGCTTGAAAGTGCTTTGTTGTGTACAGAAACAAATTACATAACATCAATGAGTATTAGGCATTAATTTGAGCTAGCATTTATTTGTCTAGACAAGTCAAAAATATTAGTAAATATGAACTACTTATTTGGATATGTTGTTGATAGATTTGGGAGGAAAAGCAAAAGGAAGAACAGGCTGCCATGGAGGGTGTCAGAAGAGGAGAGGAAGAAATATTTACGTTTGCAAATACATCCTCTGAAGTTATAGCAAAAGTCCTACATATCAAACATAGTGGATGAGTTCACAATTGGTCTGGATTTCATAATTGGTCTGGATTTCATTTTTTACTAATTATGCCATAGTAAGTACTACAAAAGACATCTTGCAAATCAATCTACTAGAATTATTTTCTAAAATTAGAACTAGGTCAAATTAATGGTTTGTGGGACATTGGTTTTCAGTGAGCAAGTTGTCCTGCCTCAAGGCTGATATCTTAATTGCATCTGTGTACTGTAGTTTTCCTAGACGGAAAAAATGTATGAAGCTCTTGAGATCTCCTCTGAAACACAATGTCCTAGAATAATGTTAATTACTAAAGCTAAAAAGGATCTGAAGAGAGAATGGATTTTTTTTAATCTGATGTTGAACGTTTGTGATAAACAGAAATAGATAAACGTGAAATGAAGGTAGCAAAATCGAATCAGCAGTGATAGCTGCTTTAGAGGAAGACTAGAGAGGGTGAAAAAATAAGGTGAATCCTCAGCTTCTGAGTCATTCTGGTATACAGGTTTGAATAATTAAACAAACAGCTTATTCAATACTCTGGACTTAGCACAAGGGCTTTCAGAAGACTCATGGTATGGGTAGACAGCAAAATAACTGAATAGAGATCATTGCATTTACAAGTGGTCTGTGGTAATCTTATGTCTGAAGTTCCAAAGATAGTGAAGAGTTATTGCTAAAGAAGGCAA
Source organism: Chlamydotis macqueenii (assembly GCF_036417535.1). Taxonomy (NCBI): domain Eukaryota; kingdom Metazoa; phylum Chordata; class Aves; order Otidiformes; family Otididae; genus Chlamydotis; species Chlamydotis macqueenii. The sequence goes on from NC_141558.1 coordinate 30,903,636, forward strand.
TTTATTGAAGATAAATTTGTAACAGTATAATTTCTATGGGCAAGAGAAAGATGACAATATATAGAATTTCCAGTCTTCCACACTTCCAAAATATGAAGAATTCTCAATATTCTATGTGGGTTTCTTTTTCTCCAGTTCTAGATGATTTGGAGTTTGTGTGAGAAAAGAAAAAAACAGTTCTGTCAAGATGCAATTTATTTGTTTGAGACTGTGAAAGTTCCTGCCTCAGTTGACTTATTTTCAAACTTGCCTTCACACTGGACACACATACAGTTCTAATGAAGGACTTCAGAGGATGGTGACTTCTTTCAGTAAAATGTTTATGTTTCAGTGCCAAATTTCATTATCCAAAGGGAGACTCTGACTAGAATGGTCATACTGAGCCAGGCCAAAGACTTTTCTTGACCAGGTGTTCTGCCTAGAGGGAGGGGTTCACCTTCTTTGTCTTCCTATACTCATTGTTTTCTCAGCCCTAAGGGGAAAACCATCAGGAACACTGGTAGATGGAGGTGTCTAGGTGAATAAAACAGCACTGTAGTAAAGATACAGAAATAGTACTCTGGGTCTGTCTTCCTTTCCACAGTCTGTGGCTTAGGGTCCTCCACCAACAATATCCACAATTTATGTTTAATAACCTGTATCAGACTTCTTTTCTATCACCTTCCAAAAGTTTTAGATCTGGAGAGTGTTTGCATCCAACCTCATATAGGATAAAACTTCTCAAAACCTACAGTAGCTTTTTCATTCAAGAACATTGAAGGCCAACATGCAAAGAAGTTCAAACAAATCTGTGAAGTTACAATTCTGTAATCATCCAGCAGACTTGGAAATGTACAGCATATCTTTGATGTTTGCAGACAATGTACTAAGCTGAAGAGAATGGAACAGGGTACCCAAAGGAATTCAGAGTATATAAAAATTGTTCTTTTTGTTCTCCTGTTTGTAATTCATGCTGGTTCATCCAATGGATCAGTAGACACAGATTTGCTGCAACAGGCTAGAGATAATAGAAGCTTCCCAATAATGAGATCTTTTATTTAGAATAAAGTGCAATTGTAAGATCTATGTATTGTGGCATCTCACAGAATCACCATGATAGCATTTTGATTACAACAAAAAAAAAAATTATATTACCATGTAGAAGATGTTAAAACCAGACTTTGATAAGTACCAATGCCTACTGCAAGGAGATTCTCAGCTGATGTAATTTCTCAATATGTTCAACCATTTCAAGTTTATAAAATCATAGAGAAAAACTGAGAACATTTCTCTACAATTAGATATTAGCTAAATATATATATACACACACACAGAAAATTTTACCCAAAGAAGAATGCAGCAGTATCTTGTATAACTAACAGAGTGCATTACAGTCTATATTTTTCAACTTTTGGCTGAGAAAATAGCAATTAACATTTGTTATAGTCAAATTTGTTGTTTGACAAAGTGGCCTGAAATTTACTTACTAACAACCATGTCAATAGCAGGAGTTTAACAGATGAATTCTTCACTAGTTAAGGTTGTGAGATAATCAGAGGTAAAAATATTTACCAGTATGCAGCTAAGCACCAAACAGCTGCTCACTCATTTTTCCACAGTGGAATAGGGGAGAAAATCGGAAGGGTAAAACTGACAAAACTCTTGGATTGAAATAAAGTGAGTTTAATAGTGAAGACAAAAGTTGTACACTCAAGGAAAGCAAAATAAGGAATTTATTCACTACTTCCCATGAGCAGGCAGGTGTTTAGTCATTTCCAGGAAAGAAGGGTTTCATCACATGTAATGGTGACTTCAGGAAACAAACGTTGAAACTCCAAATGTTCCCCCCTTCCTCCCTCTTTCTCCAGTTTTTATTGCTGAGTATGACATCAGATGGTATGGTATATCCCTTCGGTCAGTAGGGGTCAGCTGCCCAGTTTCTTGTGCACCCCACACCTGCTCACTGTTGAGGCAGCAAGAGAAGCAGAAAAGGCTGTGCAAGCAGTGCTCAGTTGTCGTAGTTTAACCCCAAGTGGCAATCTAGGAAAGGGAAATTTGTGGGTTGGGATAAAAATAGTTTACCAGGATAGCAAAGAAAGATGTTATATATACATATATATAAAAGAATGATAATAATAAAATATAGAGATAATAAAATATACAAAATGACCAGTTTCTTACCACCTGATGACCCAGTGACTGATACAGTCCATCCCAAGCAGCAATCATGGAATCATGTCAAAAGTGATCTTGGAACAATCCTCAGCAGCAGGAGAAAGAGTGAGAGCAAGGTGCCTACTGGTCAATTTGCATTTATATACTGAGCCCCTTTCTTGTAGGGGGCCTACAAGAAAGATGGGGAGAGGCTGTTCAGCAGGGCCTGTTGCAATAGGACAAGGAGTAATGGTTTTAAAATTGTGGGGGGTAGATTTAGATTGGAAATTAGGAAAAAATTTTTTACAATGAGAGTTATAGAACACTGGAACAGGTTGCCCAGAAAGGTGGTGGAAGACCCATCCCTGGAAACATTCACGGCCAGGTTGGATGAGGCTGTGAGCAACCTGATCTAGTTGGGGATGTCCCTGCTCCTTGCAGGGGGGTTGGACTAGATGACCTTTGAAGGTTCCTTCCAACCCTAACCATTCTATGATTCTATGATTCTATGATTCTATGATTTATGATGTGGAATACTTTATTTGGCCAGTTTGAGTCAACTGTACTCACCATACTCCTACATTTTGTATATATTAATATCCTTATTTTTGTAATTATTGTAGTTTTAGTATTTGCTATTTTAGTAAACTCTCTTTATCTCAACCCACGAGTTTTTCTTTCTTCCCAATTTGTCTTCCCCATCCCACTGGGAAGGGAGAGGGTGAGCAAGAACCTGTATAGTGACAAGGGCTAAACCACCACACTGCTACAAAGAAAATTAACTCTCTGACGGACAAAACCAGAAAAACAGTACACTGGACTACAGCTTCAGCCAAATGCCTTTGTAGGCTAGTACCAAAAACACTGGCTCCAGCATTTCCCATCCCTACTAGTGATTTACAGAACACCAATAAATAACATTTAGTTTCTGAAGTTTTGGGTATAAACTAACCAATTCTATCAGATCTTGGCAAAAAATTAAAAATCTTTTAGACCCCTGAGGCTATATAGGAATCTTTTTTTTAAAAAAAAAAAAAAGAACACAATATTAAAAATACCTTAATATGCTGTTGAAGAAAAGGTAATGTTGTCCTAAAAAAAAAAAAAATTACACGGCTCTGTAAGAGGAAACTAGCTTGAGTCATAACTAATCAAGGAAATCAGAACCCTATCCTAGATAAACTATGAGAGTTACCTAGTACTCTACTGAGCTGAAAAATTTGTGACTATGCTACAGCTCAATTCAGCACCGACTGCAACAGTTAACCATAAAAAAAGTTTAAGAAAGTGCCAGATGGATGGAGCACCAACTTCTGAACTTGAGCTTGGATGATCTGACAACTGATGTATTTTGTGTTCTGACTAGAATGGATGAGATCTGTCTTATACAGATCACACAGGAACTGACATTTCTAGAAGCTTATTAAAAATTTCTCTTTGAAAACAAACAAAGAATTTTTGATTCCTCAGTGTTGGTAGAAAAAAAAATGAAGTAAATGGAGAAGATCCTGTAATGGGTGAATCAAATACTTCTCTTTATTAATTCTAAGTTATTGAGGCTTATATAATTCTAAACTCCATAACTGACAGACCTGTCATGATTGGTAACTGTCTACTGGCTTATCTTTGACCTCTCCAATATATCTTTGGTATTAACTAACCAGTCGTCTTTACAGTTAATTGAAAATATTGCAACTTTTTCTTCACTTTGCATAGAAGAAGCAATTCTGATAACTTAAAGAATACAAAAGCTGTCTGGGGACAACAGACACTTTACTGGGGACTATAAGGGATGCCACCCTACAAAATACTTGATTAAGCCAAAGTTGAACATGACAAATTTCTCCACAAACCGGCTGTAAATGTAAGCCATACAGTTGTGACTGATTATATCTGAGGATATTAAATGTAGAAAGCAACTAGCAAGCCAAGGGAAGCAATCATGACTGTGGTATTGAAAAAAAAAAATGAAACAGTGACATTGCTCCTTAGTAAATTTTTTGGTAAAAATATGTATTAAAATCATTAGGTAGGAATTGCTCGCTGTTTGTTCATGCTTTATTCAAGGGAAGAAACTCTCTGGCACAATACAGTTCTTTCACAAAGAAAGTGCGACAAAGAAATGCCCAGCTCAAAAACCTACTAATAGAAAACTGACAGTGATTCAAAGATAGCTGAACACTTCGGCCATGACGAACAACTCTGTTGGTTTGGTTTATTTTGCTTTGCTGTAATTACTCCATGAAAGAAACATTTTTAACTTGAATTTCCTAAAGTTCAAAGCAGGCCTACAAATTTATGCATGTAATTTAGAACCATAAAACTCACTGATGGTTGAATGTGCTCATCAGGAATTGTAAGGCAGCAGCACTGCTTTCAAAAACAGAAAGCTATGTTAATATGCAGACTTCACCTGAAGAAATAAATCAAATACATCAAATATTTAGCTTGATATATGTAGTCATTTTTCTATCCATGCAATATATTTTCAAATCACAGTTTCTTCAGATTTATTAATTATTCCAACATATTCCCCAAATACCTTATGAAATTGTATATGATACAAAATAAAAATAAAGAATCAGAAGCCAGGCATATCTGGTTCATGGATACTCTACACATCTGGAATCTTTCATCAAGAGAGCTGTCCCAACTCACTCATTCAAAAAGAGTTTAGTGGGAAAATCAGCATAAATAAGCCAGTAAAATAACTTTTACACTTTTCTAGAATGATCAACACCTCTGAACAATGCAATTCATTGTGGACAAAGATTGTTAGCCTGCTGATATCAATAGCTAGGCTGGCAGAGGAAAACATCCACAAAATGGCCCATGGATTAGAAACTGGTTATATTTATCTCTGGATGCATACAGATAATCCAGCGAAATAGATTTAATGCTTAATATTTAAATTATCATACTGAAAATAATATAATTTAAAATAATATTAGGAGTATGGCAGCTGGGAAGGTAACAAAGTTAGAAATCCTATCTGTGTAAGTTACTTGCATTTACAAAGCTCTCAGTCTGCACTTTACTTATAATTGGTGACTCAAATATGTTATCTAGAACACTTTCCCTGTGTTTCCTGTCACAATATCTACTGATAAGTCAAGCACTCAGAAGCTTAATGCTGTAATGGCCAGGCTTTATTTTCAGTTTCACGTTAATGCACTGCAGACTCCTGTGCTCAGAGATTTCTTACCTTTGAGGAGACTCAAATGCAAAATGAATAGAAGCAATTAAAAATTATGGATAAAAACACATGTGTAAACTTAACCTCGTGCAAACTACGCTGAAGTATTGAGCAATAGCATGTTGCTCCATCAGGCTACACAGTCTGAAGCAGGATCCTCTGTCAAGGTATTCCACTGGGAAGTTCTGCAAAAAAAAAAAAGCAGTGCAGCACCTTTCAGTCTAAGCAGGAAAGTTCAAGACTGTTACAACGTAAGTGTATGCAATGTAATTCCATTATTTCCATGTAAAACAACTAACAATAATGAATGTAGTACTGTGCTGCAGCCTCCCTTCTCCACCCCTCTCCTCGCCATATAACTACAGTATGATGAGTTAAACTGCTGTAACAAGATTAGGTTTCATGAGGGATCAAGATCTTTCACAGAAATCAGATTCTTAAACTGTGAAGACTCTGTTATTCAGTCACTGTGTCTCAGCTAAATTATTTCCTCCATATCAGCCTCTACACAATCTGATCTATTGTGACTGTCTTTCTTATCAGTAATCTGCATTTAAGTATTGTGTTCTCTCAACACCTGGAAAAATGTAAATTATCCTATGAAGAAAGGGAGAACAGAGACTGAAAACATGCTGAATTAGAAACAAAAGAGTTCTTATACTTAGATTGCTTTGATAAACGGTTTGTACTTAAAGCTATTAGTTTAATAAACTCCTGTTTTCTTTTCTTTTTGCTATGTCCTACCTACTCATGAAATAGACATTTAGTGTTCTCAAACAGTTAAGAGGACATAAGAGAATGCTGAAAAACTACATATAACTTTTAGTTTCATAATGCTAATTTCTGTACAAGAACATTATCCTTCTGAGACATTAGTACAAATATAAACCAACTCTCAGGCTACATTAAAATTTTAAGTGTTTATTTCATTAGTAAGAGAGACAGTCGTTTATGAACATTGCACAAATTAAAGCACTTGTAGTTACTGCGGTAAACATTTTCTTTTAGGTAAAAAGAAGCTATCTTCATAAAAAGTTGGCTTTATTTACTGAAAAAATCTCAAAAGATTATTAAAAAGAAAAAAAAGCCAACATTTCTGTTTACAAATATTGTGGAGTACTAAGCATAAACCATAAGAAAACAATATTTTGTCCAAATGTTCTTGTTGGTGTATTGAAACAAATCAAAAAGAGCTCTAACCAATACCTTCCAAGTGGAAACAGACTTTTTGTGTGTGTGTAAAGAAATACTGACAATTAAAATACAGCTTAAACAAAATAAATTAGTTGTGACACTTGCAAAATGCTCTCCAGGGGAGTGTTCCTCAGGACAAACTCTATAGCCACCCTATGTTCTGGGGAGGGCCCTTGATTCAAGGGAAAAGACTTTGAAAATGCAGAATGCTGGACATGAGACAACATGTAATTAGACTGCAAGGTCTACATTTGAGATCTCTTTCAAGTTTCATTTCACTGCAACCATGACACACTATCTTGCAGTAAAAAAAAACATAGATCTAGAATCAAAGACTCCCTTTCTAGCACTAAGACAGAATTGAAGAGAAACTACGATTGCACAGTCACTCTGTAACTTAAAGGCACATCCTTAGAGAACATCCTATGCCAAGCACATCTGGAATTACTTCAGTGGAAAACGCTAACCACTCCTCTGCACGTAGACATGTTTCAGTCATCCTAGATATATTTTGTGGTACATCATGGATTGGATTTTGTCAAATAGGTAAATCTGAAAATGGCTCTGAAAGAGAGAAAACTCTTTCACAGATCATAAACATGTGTTTTAACTGTCTTGGTTTTGTTCACTGACTGTGTGACTTTAAACATGCAACAACACTTCTCTTACACTCTGGAGAAGCTCCTTACCAGTAGGGCTGAAAAGGGTAGAGCCTGAAGTAGACTTCCACACCTAAATCAGTGTTTTGGTTTTGTTTAGTGGGGGTGAGGCTACAGTGGCAGCTTCTACAAGAAGCTGCTGGAAGCTTCCCCTTTGTCCCGTGGACTCAGCTGGGCGTAGGGCAGACCCACTGCTAGCCAAGGCTCAGCCAATTGGTGATGGAATGTTCAGTGATGATGCCTCTGTGATAACATGTTTAAGATAGGGAAAAATAATTTTTAAAAAAGTGAAGAAGCAGAAGCGGAGGAAGAGAGGGGGAGATGCGAACCTTGTGGGCCTTGGTGGCACTCACCGTCTGGCCTCCCTCCAGGCAGCTGTCTGGGCCCGACTTGGCCCAGCCCAACCACAAGATGTGAAGAGAGGAGATGTCAAGAGAACCTGAGAGGTGTCAGGCTGCTAATTATGAAGAATTTTTTGTGAGAGGAACGGCTGCAGATGCCAAGGTCAGTGAAGAAGGAGGGGGAGGAGTAATGTGGCTCCTGGCAAGATTCCCCTGCAGCCCGTGGTGCAGCCCATGGTGAAGCAGGCTGTCCTCCTGCAGCCCATGGAGGCTCATGGAGGAGCAGGGTTCCACCTGCAGCCCGTGGAGGACCCCACGCCAGGGCAGGCGGATGCCTGAAGGAGGCTGTGGCCCATGGAGGGCCCGCTGGGGCAGCCATTCCTGACGGATGCCACCCCATGGAAAAATGACCCACAGTGGAGCAGTTCATGAAGGACAGTAGCCCGTGGGAGGGACCCCACACTGGAGCAGAGGACAAATGTGAGGAGTTCTTACCCCAAAAACAACGCATGATGAACTGACCATAACCCCCATTCCCTATTCCCCCCCCCCGCCATGCTACTTGGGGTGGGAAGGAGGCAGAGAGAATTGAAATTAAGTTAAGTCCAGGAAGAGGGAGGGCTGGAGGGAAGTTGTTTTGTTCTTTTCCTCAGTATCCTGCTTTGGTCTATTTTGCCCATAATGGTAACTTAAATGATCTCTCCCTATTCTCATCTCCAACCTCAAGCCTTTTTGTTGTATTACCTCTGAGGGTAGGGGGAGTGAGTGAGAGACTGCATAGCTTGGTCCTGAGCATAGCTAAACTACAACAAAGAGATATCTGTACATGGTTGCTATGTTGTCACAACTGTTCTGTTGGTAAATAAACACACACAAAAATAATAAATTATACTTGATTACACAAATAATTTTACCTTACTCCTACTTCACCCTTTCATCTAAATTAGATCCTCCTGGTTTTTGTGTTCATTACATTTTAAAACTGAAATGCATATCTGTGTTTAAATAACAACGTTAACATTTAAAGAGGTTTACCAACATTAAATTACAAATGTGCACATGACTGCAATGCAGCAAGTTTGAGCATGTAAAAGAGAAGAGGATAGTTCTGAATCAAAATATATCTAAGAATTAGAATCTGCCACAGTCTTTAAGAAGAAACAGTACTTCACAGTGCATTATTTTTATAAAAAAAAATATTTCAAAGTTTTGTTACAGAGTATAACTCTCATTTTTTAGAGCTTTTTAATAATTTTTAATTTCTTTTTTTAATTATTTTTTAAAAACCTCACAGAACAGTTATACTAAGAAAGCCTTGCAAGTGGTTCTTCTTCATTCCCTGTTAATGATATGTGTGAGATTGGGAACCCTCTGATATTATCAGCTTTACAGTCTAGAATCAAATGAGTCTCCACTAATCTTTTATGAAGGATCCTCTTCTGTGATGCCAGGTCCCTCATGATTTCAGGAGCTTCTGAAACACATGCTACTAGTGCAAAAGGCATCACAGGCACAAAGCTAAAAACAAGGACCTTAAGACTCCTCTTGGGAGTCTCAGCCTTATTGACTGTATTATATGGATCAAGAGGCTTCTCTAATATCCATGAATTTCCCTGGTGGTTTTGTGCTGTCTTAAGCCAAAGCCTTTTAACTGGTTTTTTTTTTTCCACCTAACAATTACAAAAAATTGACAACAAAAAAAACCCCTCACAATATTTGGGAAGTTGGTGAGAAAAACAGAATTCTCTTATACTCCTTGTGTATTGGACTAGATCCAGCCTAAGTCAAATGGCAGTTAAATAGTGGAATCAGTTTCCATTAAAAACAGCAACATAGCAACTGAAAGCATTAAACATGTACTTATTAAGTTTTGTTGTATATAATCCTCAATCCTATTGTCAAGAGTATTAAAAGACTGTTAACCCCAAATATGCATGTTTAAGAAACAATCCAGTAGTGTAAGCTCGGAAGTAATGCATATGCTTATTTATTTATTTATTATCATGCAGAATCTGCTTTTTTCCAAGGGTTTTACCAAGGCTTGTTCTTATAATGATGCTTTCAAGTAAGCTGCCAGCATGTAACTAGATAGTCAACAAGGAGAGTCCCTGTTTGCTTAAATTTAACTGACTGGAATAATGAAGAGCCAGTAGTCCAACAACGGTTTTATCTATATGATCCTTTTTCTTCTCTGTTCTTCCATTTCATGCTTTTTTATCACATATTTGTTTCCTGTGACTTGCGAGAGGTCAGACTATAATCTTTTCAAAACGCAAACTAATTATTATTGCTGTTGCTGCTCCTACAGAGCTTAACCTGCACTAATGGCATTGTCTTAAACTTGCAGGCAAAATTCAAAGAAGTTATTCATCATTCATCATTCTTTCTTTAAGTGAATACAGTTTCCATTAGTACTGATAAGTATAAATTCTGTTAAACCTTCACGTACATATACAAAGAGTTGTAGTGAATTTTAAAATTTATGGTGCATTTTATTTTGTTTAGCTTTGTCTAAAAGATATTCTCTATCTCAGTTGTAAGCATAATGTAAGAATTTGTTATGTCATATTTTTATATAGCTTTATATACAGACCAGACAAGGTAACTACAAAGATCTTTTCTGGTTTTTAAAATCTGCCTTAAGTTATATACTGTATATATATCGGAGATATTGATATATTTTCTTGCAGCACTTTATCTTATTCTATGAGACTTAAGATATAGGAACCTATTAAGAATCTTTTGAAGTCATCAGTTCTTGGGCAACAAACAAATAAAGACTGAATTTCATGTTCTGTCCCTGCACTACAGGTAACTAGAATGACTAATGGGAGACACGCTGTTATCATTAGTGATACTAAAGCACCAACAAAAAAATCAAATTATCCCAACAGTCATTTTTTTAATATAAGAATCATACCCTTGCAAAATCCATTCTTTATATATATGTACTATTCCTGAACTGTGGAAAAAAATCAGATTAATGATTGAAGGCAGTCTTACTTCTCTGAATGTATGTATTCAGTCAGCATTTCATATCAACACCACATCCAAAGGCTAAATAATTAACTGCCCTGGTATCTGGAAATCAGGATTAATATATTAATCAGAAACTTTTTTCCAGAAGAACTCTGTTTAAAAAAAAAAGGCAAGGATGGCAACAGGAGATATAATACTTTGCATATTCTTGTACTAATTGGGCTGGGAAAAGCCACCATTATGTATTCATGTTTAATAACTGTAAAGAAAAAAATTTGTCTTAAAACTTAAAATTGGCAACCAAAAAATATGCTATTTTGGTGAAGCCTACATTTAAACTTTGGCCGCTTTTTATATACCATATTAATAACTGCTTACTATTCACTAGAAACATTATTTTCTTCCTTTCTTTTGCGTGCCATAACTAACCACTTTGTTCTGGTTTTCCATGTAAATAATTCATAGTTCTCCTTTTAAATTCCAATATTGTAGCATTCCAATATTTTTGTGGTTGTTTTTGGAGTTTCCATTTGAGAGGTCACTACTGACTTGTTTTATGCAGGATATCCTAAAATATTAAAGAACATACTGTGATAAACTTATTTCAAAAAATACAGATATTGAATAAGGGGATATAGAAAATAAAGAACTGAAATGAAAAGTGGGTCTAGTTCTTAACTAGTACAGATTAGCACAACTTCATTGACTGCTGTCTCTATGTGTCAGAGGTACCAAATACTTCATTAATGTCTTCAACTTGTTTATTCCTTTATCTGTGAAATAATTGGGAATTCATTTCTACTTCAATAGCTAATTCCCTGGATCACAGCAGTATATTACACATGAATTTGCTTTATGCAGCAATGGTTCATACATGTGACTGGAAAATGGGCATAAAGGCTCGTGCACCTGGAAGCTGAACAGAATCTCTCCATAACAATGGAGTAACAGCCCTCAGGGTATTGTTGCAAACTGAACAGTCTATAGAAGGTTGAAGAAGTGAGCCCTATGGATATAAATTCATCAAGTCATTTCTCTCACCATTCCTGATTTTGTCTCATATCCTCATCTTCTATCCAGTTAAGATGTAATCTTTTCTATTCATAGCACTCAGAGATGGAACTCAGTAATACGAGCACAAGTAATTACAGTTACTGGAATGCACACTTGTGCATTACTTATTTGGTACAAGTAATTACTTCTGTATACTAAAAATGTATGTATTGCAATTTTTTTTTTTTGAGGCTGAATACCCAAACAAAACCAAAAAATAACCCCAAACTTTTGCACACAGAGTGCTCCCTAGAGTAATAATTGCAATTACACATGTATGTCAAGAAAGCAACTCAATTTTGGGAATAAAGGCTTCCATTTTCCTCTTAGTAATTTCTATATATGTTAATAGAAACCTACATAAAGCCTTAAGATGGAAAATGCATTGTATAAAACTGAAAGTCTAATTATGATAAACTGCTACGTTTGAAAAATATTTGCCACCATGCAATTTTCTTTATTGAACGTGTTCCCCAACACATTCTACAGGCAACAAGTGCTTGATTAAAGGAAAAAGAAAAGTTGCAAAAACCAAGCACAAAAGCTCAGATCTTCAAAAACCTATTTAGGCACTTAATTCTGTTTGTTTTGACAGGTGTTAAGTGCTTAAACACTTGTGTGGATCTGAGTCTTACTATTTGGATAGAACTCTACATGTTCAAAAAAGTACCTCAGAATTTTCACCTAATTTATCCACAAAATACATATATAATTCCCACTTGACAGACAAGTAAACCATAGTACAAAAAAAAAAGTCACTTGCAATGTACAAAAATACGCAACAGGGACAGCATTAGGACTGAAGATCTGGTAATGCTTCACCAAGGACATACTCTCCCACTCCAAACAAATTTCTTGTAATTAAAAGATAAAACAATAAAAATTACAAACAACACGATAACACCTTCCCTGCTTCGACCAATATCTGAGCACAGCAGACTTCCATGTTAATGAATTTCATAATGTGTCTAGTAACACTTACGAGTTAAAAGACATATGGAGTGTTTCATTCATAACTGGATTTCCTTCGGTTTGGGTTTGGTTTTGTTTTCCTGGCACTTGGCTTTAAAAGTCTCCCTCTGTGTTTTTGTGTGTGTGACTATAATTAAAGTCAGTTTCTGTTATCTGAGACTTTATATTTCATGTTCTGTAATGCAATTCAATTTACAGTTCCTAACAGCAAGGGGTAAGTTTTCTCAGTAACTAAATAAAGAGGCTGATAGATATGATTACTCCTGAAGAGAGGAAGGAAAGAGAGATTTGATTCTGGGAGTTCTGTTTGTTTCTAAACAAGGGGAGTCATGATCAACAAAGTTTATCAAAAAAATGTAGTTATGAAGAATATAGTTTTGATCATGAAGAGTTTGCTCTAAAATTTAGAGCACTGACAGAGAGAATCTCATAATGCAGAAGACCAAGTTAATTGCAGCAAAGAGAATAAAAGTCTTACTTGAACAGCAAATGTTAGTAAATGGATGTGGCATTTCCAGACACCAAGAGACTTGCCTACGCTGCAGTACAGAGCAGGAACATCTCAGCTAGTAGACCTAGCACAGATATTAGGATTAGTACAGCTGTAACTATTGAGGTCAGCACAGGTTTCAAAACCTGACTGAAAAGTAAGTAAATCAATCCATCCCCAGCCCCCAGTGCTGTACATGTATTGTTAGAGGTCACAAAGATATGTGGCTTCAGTTCAGCACTGTTATGTTGGTGCTACTGTGACTGTAGTAAGGATATGCTTGTCCATTTCTGTAATATAGACATCATTTTTTTCTGGTGCTTGAATTATTGGGATCAAACCTTACAGTACCTACAGCATCATTAGATGACTGAGCAAAAAAACATACTGAGAAAATATCAGTCAAATAATCCACTTTTTTTCAAGAACTTCTGTATATTGTATCAATTATACTGAAAATTTAGAATTGCAGTATTTGATTTTTCACAACCATAACAGCAATGCTGATCTAAAGAAGGATAAGAGGTGATCTGTGAGTGACACAGCTAAGCGGGCAGAAACCTTTAGCAAAGATAAAGGAGTATCACCAAATTGCACTTCACAAGGAAAGCTTGTTTTATTTGAAGTGGTATAATTAACAATTACAGGCCAAAGTGCAGATTTCCTGATAGAATTTTACCTACACTAAAATAAGACTCCTTTGCTTGCATCACACACTAGTATGTTACTGTGAATTTCTAGTGCAGGGCTGTCCAACGACAGCAGAGATTCTGCAGGATGAAGTTGCAACAAGGGGAAAGTATCAGAACAGGGAAAAAACCTCAATGTTTTCAGTTTTGCAGTCCGCTATTTCAAAGTCCAGGCAAACCATGTAATTTTTGAGCAGTAACGATGAACTTATTCAAAAGGTTACAAATGTATGTATTTTATATTTATACATTTTTAATGGTCCCTTATAACACTTTTGTGAGAAAAGACTGTTAGTACAGAAACAGATTAAATTCCTGTTCCAAAGAGACCTAATAGATATCCTAACTGGGATCAATGGAAATTGAAGTAAAAATACTTAATCAAAATGTTGGAAGAGTGTGTCTAACCAGTCTTCTCTGTGACAGTGGCAAGTAGCAGACACTTTGGAGAAGAAAAAGGCTACAGTGCAAGTATAAACACATTAGTTTCCCAGAGAATTCCCTTCATTTTCAGCCCTCAGTCCAAACTACAATATGGCAATCACCAAAGCCTGTAGTTAGAAATGCCATTAACTACTTAATTTTTGAACTGCACAGTTCTCTGGGGTCCTAAATTCAGTCTGTATGTGAAATAACCTTACTTTGGTGGGCTAGTCATCTATTGCTTGCCTAACTTCCATTATAGTTCAGATATAATGTTGAATAACACACAAAGTGGCCCAATCCTAATGGCAGACATTTCAATACATACTCTTAGATCATATCAAACACCTTCCAGTAGGACAGAGCACCTCACAGAGGAAAATATCTCTAGACATTGCTTTTGAAAGCACATTGCCTCTGATGTAACCAAGATTTTTGGAACATAGGACAAATTTTAGAATATTTATGTAGTGTATTTTGAAGTTGTAAGAGATACAACAAATGCAGATGCATTTTTTTTTACCTTTTTTTTTTTCAACTTGACAAATAAAAAATCAAATAAGTCATATAGCGTATTTATTGCACATCAATACAAGGAATGCTTTTTTTTTCTGTGTTCGTCCTGCTTTATACAAACACGATGTAAGAATGTTGATCTGCATGTGCCTGTGAGTACCATAAGTTCATCCTTTATAATTTTACCAAATGTGCCAGTTGGCACTTTATAATGCCGGAAGTGCAAGACATTGAGTACCAGTCTAAAGTAATGTGTTTGTCTACTCACTGTGCAGTCCACCCAGGATACTCCATCAATATTCTGCTTAGAAGGGAAAGGGACCTTGTAACAGTTGTGAAATGCAAACTCAAAGAGAGACTCTTCAAATAAGTGGTACTTCTACTAAACCAGTATAATGTATGCTGTCAAGTGAACAGAAAAGCCTTATCTTATATAAGATGCTGTAAAATATTTATTATTTAGGAACCACCTGTCTTTTTGACAATATTTAAGACTGTCGTAGTTCAGCCCCGATTGGGACCAGACTACACAGTCTCTCTCTCACTCCCCACACCCTCCAAGAGAACAGGGGGAGATGATATAAGGAAAAATGGCTCGAGGTTTGAGATAAGGACAGGCAGAAATCCCTAAAATTATTGTCAAAACAGACTCGACTTGGGGAAAAATACTCATTTATTTCTAAAAATAGCAGGAGAATGAGACAGGGAATAAGATAACCTCCCTCCACCCCTCCCTCTTCCCGGGATTAACATTATCTCTACTACCTTCCCCCGCCCCGAGCGGCACAGGGGGGAAGGGGAATGGGGGTCGTGGTCAGTTCATCACGCATTGTTTCATGCTGCTGCGTCATCGTTGGGGGAAGAACTCCTCGCATTCCTCCTCTGCTCCATCGTGGGGTCCTTCCCATGGGCCACAGTCCTTCATGGAACTGCTCCAGCGTGGGTAATTTCATCCACAGGGTGCAGTCCCTCCAGAACAGCTGCCCCAGCAGGCCCTCCACAGGCCACAGCCTCCTTCAGGCCTCCACCTGCTCTGGCGTGGGGTCCTCCACGGGCTGCAGGTGGATCTCTGCTCCTCCATGGACCTCCATGGGCTGCAGGGGGACAACCTGCTCCACCATGGTTGTCACCACAGGCTGCAGGGGAATTTTGGCCAGGAGCCGCATTACTTCTCCCCCTCCTTCTTCACTGACCTTGGCGTCTGCAGCCGTTCCTCACAACAGGCTGGCAGACGCCTCTCAGGATCCTTTTTACATCTTATTCACTTCTCCTCTCCACTTCCTGTGGCCGGGACTGGACCGAGTTGGGCCCAGTCGGCTGCCCGGTGGGAGGCCAGAGGCTGAGGCCGCAAGGCCCACAAGGCTAGTACCTCCCCCACTGTGCCCCCACTCAGCTGCTTCACATCTTCTCCCCTTTTTTTTTTTCCTGTTTTCCCATTCTTAAATATGTTATCACAGAGGCATTATCACGGGACATTCTGCTACCAATTGGCTCGGCCTTGGCCAGCAGCGGGTCCGCCCTAGGCCCGGCCGAGTCCACTAAACGAAGGGGAGCCACTTCTAGCAGTTTCCTATAGAAGCTACCACCTTAGACCCCCCTTATTAAACAAGACCAGAACAAAGACTCTATTTACTTTTAAAATTCAAGTCTTTAGTGCTAATTTTTCATATTTTGTTCAAAAAATAATGTAAAAGATTATGTGCTCAGTACAAGCTGCATATCGTAAATCAGCATCCATCTATCTTATCACATACTCATACAAGAACAATTAGCTCAAAGGAGCAAAAATGGTTCAATAAAGGTGAATTCTCACTCATTTTTATTTCTGTCCTTCTTCCACAAAAGCTAGGATTTCTTGCATTGGAAATAAATGGGGGAAACACAGGATCAACCCACCTCTGTTCATGTGTACTGCAGTTCAGAAAGAATCCAACATTCCACAGGGCAATTTAATTGTTGTTGGCAAAATGTGCTGCTGTTGTTGGTACAAAGGGCAAGGTAATGTAGTAATATTTTACTACTGTAAGATGGTGTTGTGCAGTAAGAGGCTAGGGCAATTTAAAGCAATGTCATTTATTTATAATGGAAGCCTGAATTTCCATCCACTGAAATACAGCCTTGCATTTTGCTGGATATAGAGTCTATTTCCCTAGATCACTGAAGCTATTAAAATCTGAAGACTAAGTTATTGATATGGAAACCTGTTGCTGAGTTCTTTAGATCTATCTAGTTTTCTCGCACATATATTTTGAAGGTCTTAGATGCTTGCTTTTTTTTTTAGGCTTTATGGTATACTTAAGCCTGCCACATAGTCACTATTTATCTTATTGATGACGTAATAGACAATACAGCTTTAATAGCCAAATGGAACAGAACTTCTTATCTAGTATAAACTGATTTATCTCCAAAATCAGCATGTTCTTACTGACCCTACATGTTTTAAGAAAAAGGTCAGATATAATTTTGCAAGACAGATTTTCACTGTCAGATACATCTTGGTATTCTATAGACGAAATGGTCATACAATTGTCATCACTGAATTTAAAAGTTTCATATTCAGTAATATCCAGAAACAATAAAAGCAATTAAAATTTCTTCTTGCAGTTTCTAAAAATTTAAGCTATGCAACACATGTAACGCTCCCACTCTTCAAAACACATTGTCACAGAGCACTATCCAATCACCATAGAGTGTCGTCGTTCAGCCCCGATTGGGACCAGACTACACAGTCTCTCTCTCACTCCTCCCACCCTCCGAGAGAATACGGGGAGATAATATAAGGAAAAACAGCTCGAGATTTGAGATAAGGACAGGGAGAAAATCCTTAAAGTTACCATCACAGGCAAAACAGACTCGACTTGGGGAAAACTAGTCATTTATTACTAAAAACAGCAGGATAATGAGACAGAGAACAAGATAACCTCCCTCCACCCCTCCCTCTTCCCAAGCTCAACAGTATCTCTACCACCTTGCCCCCCCGAGCGGCACAGGGGGGAAGAGGGAATGGGGCTTGCGGTCAGTTCATCACGCTTTGTTTTATGCCGCTGCTTCATGGTCGGGGGAAGAACTCCTCGCATTCCTCCTCTGCTCCATTGTGGGGTCCCACCCATACACCACAGTCCTTCGTAAAACTGCTCCAGCGTGGGTCATCTCTTCCACGGAGTTCAGTCTCTCCAGAACAGCTGTCCCAGCGGGCCCTCCATGGGCCACAGCCTCCTTCAGGCATCCACCTCCCCTGTTGTGCGGTCCTCCACAGGCTCCAATGGATCTCTGTTTCTCCGTGGACCTCCATGGGCTGCAGGGGGACAACCTGCTCCACCATGGTTGTCACCACAGGCTGCAGGGGAATTTTGGCCAGGAGCCGCATTACTCCTCCCCCTCCTTCTTCACTGACCTTGGCGTCTGCAGCCGTTCCTCTCACAAGAAAAGTTCTTCACAACAAGCTGGCAGACGCCTCTCAGAATCTCTTCACATCATCCAGCTCATCTCCACTTCTTGCAGCTGGGCCGGGCCGAGTCAGTCCCAGTCGGCCGCCTGGCAAGAGGCCAGAGGCTGAGGCCTGAAAGGCCCATGAGGCCTGCCCCTCCCCCTCTGTGCCTCTGCCCCCACTCAGCTTCTTCACATCTTCTCTTCTCTTTTTTTTTCTGTTTTCCCCTTCTTACATACGTTATTGCAGAGGCGCTATCATGGAACATTCTGCTACCAATCGGCTCGGCCTTGGCCAGCAGCAGGTCCACCTTAGGCCCAGCTGAGTCCACCGAACGAAGGGGAGCCACTTCTAGCAGTTTCCTACAGAAGCTAACACCTTAGGCCCCACCTCAGTAAACAAAACCACAACACAGAGGAATGGAAATTAATTCAGATCTCTGTTTTCAGTAGGTCTAACGTACTCATGCACACTGGATGATAAGATGTGGTTGCAATAAATCATATTCTGATATGGTTTACAGAAAGAGTTCTATGTCTCTCCAGAACCTTAGCAATACCTACTGCTTTTATATTTTTTTTTTCTCACTGCAAAAGATACTACTCTTATCAGGTATTTTTTTTTTCTACTCAAGGCAAGGTACACTTACCTAAAGCTGCCAGTATGAAACAGAATATGCACCACAGTATCTAGTAGGTAAAGCTATTAGTAAAGCTGGTTTAATTCACAGAGATGTGAAATATACAAAGGACACCAGATTTCAAAGAATGGAAGTAGTAACATATGCATGTATTAGGTGAGAACAAAATAGTCCAAGATGCTTTTCCTAAGGGTAGTATAAACGTTATTCCCACAATCACAGGCATATCAGAGACAATGATGCCATTCTGGATGTTCTCTCACTAGTTTGCTAACAGCTAGATAGAATTCAATCAAAATCTGCCCGCAATCCTAAATCTAAAAAATCTAGCTCAAATTCCATCTTGGCAAGATCAGAGCATATACTGGAAACTGAGCCAAAACTATGAATTATGACTACCTCTGATGATACAGGTGGCAAATAGTCCTCAGATCCTATTGGAGTCTACATTAGTTCTCTGCATTGAGAAAGTGTAGATAAGAAGTGAGAGCAAATATATACAGGGTACCTTAACACTCTTTTTTTCTCTAGTTACAAAATTTTTCCTACTGAAGATATTGAACTTGTTGGATCAAATTAATTTTTGGTCTACGACCATTAAAATCAGTACAATTGGAAAAAAAAATTATTTTGATGAAAGTTTGGAAGCCTCTTAGTGTTACACCTAAGGCTGAATCACAGTCAGTTATTACAGGAGAAAACAGAGCTCCTACATTTATCATCAGGAATCCTTGTCTTTCAGCCAACATTAAACAGAACCGCCTGTTCCCCCAAATATTGAGTAATGGGCTTTTATTTTCACCAGGACTTTCCACATCTGCATATCACATGTTGATGGCTACAGCTCAGGCACTTTGCCTGAAAGAAGGTAACATATACAGCCGAGTAGTACAAACCTATGTAAGTTATGGACAAGAGCACTAAAAGGGACACACTTTATCTGTGGAACCATGTCCGTTTATATCAGATACGACTTAGTCTAATGTGCAATGATATTTGCAAAGGTGATTACCAACTGTGAATTAAGAACACATATTACATTCATGCAGCCCTTTGTTCCTGCAAGCAGAATTTGGGGTAACTATGTTTTAAATACCTTTTTAATTCTTCATGGCAATTACAGTTATAATGGTATTGATGAAAAGCAAATGGAAATGTTATGATATCCAAGTGCAAATTTAACAGAGAAGTGAAAGGGGTAGAGATATCTTTCCTTTACTCCTAGTTCGTAATAAACAGTTCAATACTAGTCCTCTCAGAAATGTACTCTGGTTATATCCACCAAGTTTTGGCACTTTCCTTCTCTTTTATCTCATATGTATTATAACTTCATGTGCCTTATTATAAATCATAAAAATTGTAAGTCATAGCCATGTCACCTATCTAATAAGGTTCAGGCTGAGAACTAGACTGCATAGTCATCATGCCCTGCATTTGTCCAAAACTAGCAAAGTTTAAAGCTTTTCTGTTCTTAGTCTTGCCATTAAGCACAACCCTCAAAAAGTGATAGTGGTGAAACTCCTGGATTTTGTACTCGATTAATATTTATCTGAAGAAAAGAAGGCCTGATTTCTCCCTGTCAATGAGGCTGTGAAAATAGATCCCATACCTTGTCAGAATGAAGGAGTCAGCAGCACAGAGGATGTGTTAGAATGGAATCATTACAGTTACTCTGATTAAGTTAGACCATCAGATGATCATATATGCAGGAAGCATATGAGAAGATGGAGAAAAGGCACAAAGGAGCAGGGACTGATCCCTGTGAGTTAACTCCTTTAGCTAAACGATGAAGGTTCCAGTAACTTCTCCCTTTACGAGAAGGATGAGTAGATCATCATGTTTTGGGGTATTGCTCTCTTTTTTTCCGTGGTCACAGCCAAAAATCCAGGATTCTTGCCTTTTAGGCCTCTAGACATTCTAGGAAGATATGACTTAATATAAATATTATGAATATTATATCATGAGGCAGATCTACTTCATATTCAGACCTCTAAAAATCAAAGGCATGTTGTCTCTGTAAGACCGTAAGGTATGATATAAATGATGCAAGTAAGAAGCATTCAGCATTATGCATTCATTCAGAAAAAAAAAAAAATCCCAACCATGTTTAGACATTTTTATTTGAGATATTTCTACAGATGAAGGTCTTTGAGTAGCATATTCTCACAGGATCAAGAAGTTAAAAACATTTTTGTTCATGCTTAACTGAAAAAGAATCGGTACATGCATTCTTAATTTTATTGGCAGAATGTAATAAATGTAATTTTTAAATCTACAACACAGAATAAAGCCAACTATTTAATAATAAACTTCTCAATCGGTATTAAAATTTTAAAGACCAAAGACAGCTGTATTTAATCAAATTTCTTTCTGTATACAAAGAAAGATCTTAATGAAGAAGAAGAAGGAAAAAAACAGCTTAAAATCAATATCTGTCTAATTTTGTGAAATTATTGGGATCTCTCAGTAGTTTGATACTTTATGCATCAAATAACTCTAAAAGATTGCAAGTGAGAAGTTTCAAGGACACAGTGAAGGAGAATTAAATTATCGAGTAATGTTACTGCTTCTTATATTTACATTTATCCTCGATTAAGGTAATTTATTGGGGGGAGGGGGCCAAGAGAACCATACATCACACTAATGCAAAGTCCATGAAAAATTTGTCCTTCATGCTGTGACTGGACACTGTTAAGCAAGGTTTACAAGGTTTTTATCTGTATCTAAGCAAAGCTGCAGTATTTAGTTTCCTCAGTTGTCACTAGTTAAAATATTTTTCCTCTGTTTATGAGGAAAAGGAGGAAAACAATTCATCTGTTAAAAAGAAATAACCTCTGAAGTCTAACCTCCAGAATCTGATATATTGATTCTCTTATGTTTCCCTAGATGGCAAAGTGGTGAAACAAAACCAAGAACACCCAGAGGCAGCTGCTGTGGCGTAAATGTGGAGAATTTCAGGAACAAGACGCTTACACTTTCATTGTCCATAATATTGCTTAAGTTTCTTTTACATTACATGCATACAAATTCCTCTGTGAAATATGTGAGAAATGAGATTTTAAATTGGTTGCCGTCATGACTAAAGAGCTGTCGGTGAAATCTCTGGTCTTAGTACAATGCTGTGGAATAGGTACTCAGACTCAGATTTAAATCTCTCCGATGTAGAACAGAACAGCACTGTACAACAGACTCCCGGACAATAAGATTATGACAAATCCATGATGTTTTATTTTTGCAACAAGGAGTTAATTTAAATTGAATTTCAGGAAAATTTCCTGTGTGAAAACTTAATCTTATTTTCACTGATATTCTACCTATTGTAGAAAAGGCTTAGGATAGAAGCTTTGTTCCTGAGAATTTACATTGTATTCTAAAACATGTGAATAATCATACATTATTTGTCTTCTTGAAATTAAGGAAGTATTTTTAAGATAGTGTTTACATGCTGCAGCATTCTAAATTGTGAAAGGAACCAAAGTGAAATGAAACTAAAGGGGAAAAAAAAACCATAACCAACCCTTTGCAAAGACAGTAAATTGTACAGGTATAGTTAATTCTGCCTCTAGCCACATTATTTCCCACTGTTTTTTTCCAGCAATATTTCCATCTCTGTTATTTCATCTCAATAGCTCTGTCTGTTTCAAAGGCAGGGATGCTGTTTTATGTCTACTACACCACAGAACTCTGAGCCATATGGATTGTCCCACAGAGACCCCTATGGGCTCCTAGAAAGGCTTTGCAGCCCACATACGGTCCTTTTAAAGCTATTCTGATCCTTTATAGACCCATAAACCTTATAGGTAAACTTGAGAAGAGGACTCAGAAAAACCCCCTAAAGCTCCTACAGATCATAAATGAATATAAACAGACTGTCTTCATGAACATCCTGTTTATTAAGAGATATAGAATCAATAGAATCAGTGCATCTGCTAATGAATCTGGAAGTTGTTTTTTTTTTCCTTCCCTCTAACAGTGTAAAGAGGATAGTTGTAATAGTGAAAACATTTAGATATTATGCACTGGATATTTTTTTTTTTGTAGCAAGAATTATTACACAGCTCTAAACAAAACTATTAAAATGTGGGAAAAGGACCAAAACAATGTATCTTGTGAAAACAGTCTGGGGAATTTATACTTTTAAAAGGGTTTTTCATTAAGATAGGATCACCTTTAATTGAAGCATCAATGTTTACTGTATTTTTATACATAATTTTTATTGTGGAACATCACCTTTGGAAATGGAGCATGTACATATATCCAGATATCAAAATGGGCAATAGAGAGAACTGCTCAAGAAGTTGATAATTAGCTGTAGAGCTTGACAAAACCTGGCACCTCTGGTTCTCCCTTACCAGAACAGATATGCAAAAGTCTTGTGTAAGGGATGCTGGAGTAGTTCTGTGGGAACCATCAATAACCATCCATCGCCCTTCTGGACAGGCGTAACACACGTGCAAACGTACATCACAGGCTTCAGAGCACTGCAAAACAGTTGTCTCAAGCTCTTTCTTGTAGTGTAGCAGTAGTAAAACCATAGGAATAGAATAGGAGTACAGCCTGATCAAAAGACAGTCATTCTCTGATGTCTTCCAAATTTCTAAGAGAGTTTTGTATCAGCAGTGGCACAAATAAATTATTTTGCTGTAGAAGTAAATCCACCAGACCTTGAAAGACTATTTATGTATATAGACCTACTATAAATTCAAAACATTCAGTCCAATTTCTGCATTTACTTTTAATGCAACAGTAGCACTGAAATCTTAGCTTGATATTTTTGCTGTCCAATACCTTTCAACAAGTCCTGATTTGCTCTGCATCACTTTATGTAGACCACCTTTCTTCTATGGTCTGTGTCCAGAATTATGTAAATAGACTGCACTCACTACTATGAAGAGAACATCCTGTTACAGAATCTAATGCTATACATGAATGATTAAAGAGTTTTGTCATCAAAATACTGGATAGGTCATACAACAGCATACTGTAATACTGCAAATGTGTACTGCGTAATACGTAACCAATGTTTTGTACACTTAGCTGTTATAAAATTTGCATGTTTACATGTAATTTTCTCATTGTCTTGGATTTTAAACTCATGCTCTTCTGTGGTCTCCCTCAGACACGTGTTGAGAAGGGAATAGACAAGTAGATCTGGTTATTCCATACCAGAACACAGATCTAAGCCTAAAACAAGGAAAAATTTTTAGTCTCCCATTCTGTAACACCAAACACTGTAATTTGGAACCTCGAATTTCAAGTAGCCTCTGCATTAATTAATTAGCTGAAAAATTGCCTCTGAATCTCACTTTGTGGTTTGAATGCTTCTCTAATTACCTTTCAGAAAGAAGTATATTCAGATTAAATTTCAATTTTTTTTACAGATTGTTTTAGTCTTGTTAATAATACAAAAATTATCTCTAAAATGAAGATACAAATGATGATTGCATACCAATATAATTGTACAAAGCTCTTAAATATACTGCACTGTTTCCAAACCTTCAAGGAAGATTCCAGATGCTGTATCAGCAACCGAAGCAAAAATAGGTACTTTTTTCTCATAAATGTATACTGGAATCCCATCTGGTATATCTAACCAGTCTTAGAATTATAACATGACCTTGAGTGTTTTCCAACTTTTTTAGATGTTTATTAGTAACTTTGGTAAAATCTCTCTATTCACAGTGCAATAGGTATATCTGAATGTAAATGCAAATTATGTGAAGATCCATGCACAAGGATTTTTACACACACATTTGTACATTTCAAAATGTAATTTATACTCATCTGTAAAAAATAAGAGAAATATATCTGATTGTACAAACCCATATGCGATGATAGAGTCAAGGTGAAGTCTTATCTATTGCTGAAAAATGCAAAAAAAAAAAAGCTGCTAAATTTGTTTTTTTTCTTGTTCATTCTTTATGGAGAATGGTTAACCACAGCCAGCAGAACAGCACTTTTTCAGTTCAGCACATTGTGCATTTCTGTCAGAAATGAGAAAGCACGTGCTAGCATATGTTTCAGGGCAGGATCACTGGGTATTTCACTGATGAGTGATCTAATGTCACACCCATCTTTCTCCTCCCCACTAAATTAAAACACTTCAAATCCCCTCTGATGAACTTCTTATTATTGAACTGTTTAGATAAACAGAATTCTGGAGTTACACCAACCATCCAGATATTAAATACAATTGGAGAAAACAACAAAATAATTCTATATTGGTTTATGCTGTGCTTACTGCCACCTGTAGCAAAATTGCATTAATTGTATCAGGTAAAAGGAAGGAAACTTCATAATTGTCAGTTTGACTTGATTGTTTCTTCTGAATTTCATGTACTCTTGTTATTTTCTACATCTGACTAGTACTCCTACCATTTATCTAAGTTCTTTGCTATATAACCCCAAAATATTGTTCACAAATATACATAGCTAAATAATTTCTACTGCTGCCAGTGAATCAGCACAAAAACCAAGTAGAGCAAACATATCCTCACTAATTTACCATTGTACCTCACATAATGCTGATTAATTAAATGGAAAGTATGAAAATAGTTACTCAAAAACTGCTATGGGGAAAGACCATTTTATCTGAGACAGCTATGCTGTATGACTGTTATATTCCCACAGCTTTACTGAGAATGGCAAAATGCCCTGAACTCCATTGTGTCAAATATACAAGCTACAGGAGTACAACGACTCATGCAGACAGGACCAGATTTATTAGTAAAACACAGGTACCTAGAGCTATAAGGGAGCCGCTAAATATCCAAAGTATCCATATGGGGTTGACAGATAGGATATGAGGCCTGCGAACGGCGTTGTACGTCCACATTTAGGCCCCAGAATGACACACAAGGTGTATGAAATGCCTGGACAAGCTCCTCTACTAATAAATTTCATCATACATATAGTGGTTTTAAAACTTGAAATAATTCTACACAATTGCTTGAAATATGTCATTACAGCTTATCAGCATCATTACAAAAATAAACCTATTCCACCATTCCTTTAGGAAAATATTTGCCACCTTTTGTTTTACTTCTGTAGCAGTTTAACTAATCAAAGTGAATACTAGACTTGAAAAGCTAGAAAATCCCATATTTCTCACTGAAAATAAAAAAAAAAACAAAACAGAGCTGAGGGTATATGAGATTTCTGTGTCATATAATTTCCTTGATGCTTCCACTTTTTGCACAACAATATAACTATTATTTTTTTTTGCACAGTGCACACAGAACCTGGATGTATTTCATCTGTGCTATGAAAGAAAACAGTTCCTAATACATTCCATTTGTCTTGTCAACACTAAACCCCTTAACTTTAAAATGCTCTGTCAAGTATTTAGTATTTATACCCCAGTTTGGTATCAATACTCCAATTCTGATTTTATTCAGAATGTGATACCTTTCACAGGGTACTAACTAAAGAAAAGGAATGCAATCGCTTAGTTACAGTCTGGAATAATTTCTTTAGCTCTTTTAATGGCACACAGATTCTCTGAACCTCTTTTTATTTTTTTTTTTTGTGAGGTCTGACAAAACTCACAGCATGAGAACTGAGAATTAATGGTGCATCTACTAGGTCAGTTCCAAGTCTAGTTATTGTATTTATCTTAGATACATTTAATCATTGAGCTCATTATGAAGACCTATATAAAACTGTCATAATAGATATATAAAGACTGAATTTTCTTTCTATATTATCCCAGTGTTTACAATAAAGAAAGAAATTACATTTATTTACCATGGTGTGCCCTGTTTAATTTATGCTGATCATTATATATCTTTATTCATATACAATTACTAGGCAACATTTTCTGTTTCCCCAGCATAAATTGAGTTTTACTCTTCTTGCTTTAATAGATTTTTGCTGCACATACTGTGGTGGCACAGAGGACAGTGCTTTGCTCAGTGACGCTCTGCAGATGCTTTCAAATCTCTTCCTGTGTGGAATCAGGACATCAGCAGAGCATGCAGCCTGCATTTGGGGCTGGGAAGCTTTTGTGATTTCTCCAGGAGAGAAAGCTCGAGTGCTCCAGTTGAACTCACACTCCTGACTGGCTTTGAGAGTGACACAGACCTTAGAGATAAGGAGTCCTGACACACTGAAAATATGATATGCACAAAGGCTAACCTTTAGAGATTTCTTTAGAAAAGAAACAGACATGGTTTTTATACCAAAAGAGGTGTAAACTTTCTGTTGGCCATTTTTGGTGATATAAAATGAAATTCCAATCTGAACAGGAATATAAAAATTCTTCCAAAAATTGAAAAGTAGCAAGTTTCCAGAAGAGAGTAAAAGGCCCTTTAAAAACTGCAAAACAGCTACCTACTCCATAGGAAGCTGACCTCTCGATATTTTAAAATGGTTGTGAGAATTACAGCTCATGCCAAACAAAGGACAAGGCTGCATATTTGAATTGCAATAATCATTTTCTAGTAGAATGCAAGTTAATAAACTTAAAATAAATAATAAAATCACTTGGTTACTGCAAACTTCTACATTAGCTGTAGGATTATTCTGTATTTGTTGCTTATTTGAAGGAAGGGATGCTTTTGCTGCTTATGCTCATGGGACTCATGGGATGCTGAGAAACAAAAACTAAAACACCTTAACCCCACCTTCCTTCTTCCCAGCCTCAGCTTCCCTCATTTCACACTTTCTCCCCACCCCTGAGCAGCACAGGGGCATGGAGAATGGGGGCTGTGGTCACTCTAGAACAGCTCCTCTCTGCTGCTCCTTCCCTCTCACACTTTTCCCCAGCTCTGGCGTGGGCTCTCCATGGCCACAGTTCCTTCAGGACATACCCACCTTCTCCAGCGTGGGGTGCTCCATGGGCTGCAGTGTGGATATCTGCTCACTGTGATCTCTCCATGGGCTGTGGAGGAATCTCTGCTCTGGCGCCTGGAGCACCAGCTCCTCTCCTTCTTCTCTGGCCTTGGAGTCTTTGTAGCTGTTTCTCCCACATATCCTTACTCTTCTCTCTCACAATTCCAGCACAGCACTTTTACCCTTTCTTACATATATTTCCCCAAAGCACCACCATTTTGGCTGCGGGGCTCAGCTGTTGGTTGGTTGGATCCAGCTGGAACGGGCTGTGCGTGGGGGCAGCCCCAGCCTCTCTGCACAGAGGCCGCCCTGCAGCTCTTGCTGCCAGCACTGGGGCACTTGCACCCAGTATAGCCCTCAAAAATAATATGCTTTATTTCTCTGATAAAAAGAAAGTGTTTTTTTTTAAAAAAAAATGGAATTTAATAAGAACCATCTTTAGATCTGTTGCTACCATCAACAGATGCTTAGTAATCTTACCGAAATTAGAGAGGACTTAAGCGCATAAATCTACATATAAAGCTGCTTCATAAAAACTATTTAAGTTTTGACTGCTGTAAAAAAAATATTATATCAATTACAGTTAGCAAAGAAATCACATGGAACTGTACATGTTTCCCATGAATCTCTCAATGGAGATCTGATTCACCAAGGTCCTTCATCCCATCAGCTGAATCATAACTGTGATTGAGAAGATGGAGTCAGGAAACATTGTGAATCCCTTAGATAACTGGGATAATTGGAAAGTTCTTGTATTTGTTGATTAATTGATGAAATACATCATTACATGCAGCACTTTTTATTACAGTCATAAAGTATAATGTTGACCTGTCATCAGAGATGAAGAAATATTTTAAGTACAACTGGACAATCCTGTTCTCCCTAGAAGTATCTTCTTCTTCTGACACGTCTTCATTATACTTTATGGCATTAATTAGAGACACTATATAGAAAAATATTTCAACTGTCTCAGATACTGGACAAAAGTAACATACTTTTCTCACCAATGTGAGCTAAAGTCTATATTGAAAGTGTGACTGGAGCATATGAGAATACTCTCAGGACTGTCTATACTCCTAACTATACAATACAGTACAGGATGTCACTGTTTTATTGGATGGATGTCTTGTATTGTGGAGCAATAACCAACAATACTTTGTATTGTAGATTGCAGAGGAAGTCTGAATTGTTTTGGGTGAACTTGATGTCTCTAATACCAGTAGAAACCCCAAAAAACTTATTGACAATAAATTGATTAAAAGAATTGTGAGCCCAAGATTACTTAGGGGAATACTTCCTTTTTGTGGAGACAGGGTTATGGGTAGTTTTCAGTCAGAACAAGATAATGTACAGTTACCTAAGTGAGCTAATAAACCTTCAGATACAATACTCTTTCCCTTTAAAAAATAATTGGTCTCTAACTGTGTATCACATTGTTAATTGTCTGGCAACTAAGGTGAAAATACCCAGAGGGCCAAAGAACTCTCAGCAAAGAACACTTTAGCCTTTTGCAGCTCACCCCAGGCTATACCTGCAGAACAACACAACTAACTGCTGTAGTCCAAGTGACCTTGATGCTGAATAGACTCAGCCAGCCATAATTGCTCTTTTGCAGCTGGAAGGCTTGGCTTGTTTTTTGCTAGAAAACATTTACTTATTTGTGTGGCAGATTTTATGTGGAAATTAGCCTTCAGATAATTTGGACCATGTTGCACACACACAGACAGAGTGTTTGTTGAAAAAAAAAAAAAAATTGTAATCTTGGCACTGGGCAACTTTTGCATGGAGAATGAGGCTCTCAAACAAGACAGTTGCTCTACAGATGGAAACAGGAATCTCTGTTGCATGCATCCTTGGAATGGTATCTTCAGCTGGATTGCATAGGTCTTCCCAAATTCCTGTTCTGCTCAGTTCGTAAATTTGAGCTGGCCCATGGTCCTACATCACCACTCCAGCTATTGGCTATCTTAGCCACACATAAAACCTCTCTTAACTGTTTTTCCTGTGTACAAAAGGCTAGCCTACATGACTATTTCTGCATCTGCTGCAACAGTCTCTATTGACCATTTGCAAGCACCTTATCTGTATATAATTTGGTTAGTTCTATGGCAGAAAATACCCAAGGGAATCTCTGGAAGGGCCAGATTCTCCACTTGGGATTTTAATCAACATATTTGAGCAGATGAAATTAGTACAGCCAGAGCAGGAGCTGCCTGGGGGAAAAATTCTTGAAACCACCTTGAAACTTTCTGCAACAATTACTCAAATCCTTTATTGTGAAGGCTGTGGGATCTGTCAATCACCTTGTCTCATGTTCAGTGTGTTGTCTCTGCAGAAGAGTGACTGGGGGAGTTTCTCTCTCCCCAAGGAATTAATGATCCAAATTAACTGGACGTGTAAGAGGTACCAGTCTAATACCTAGCTAAGAAGCAGTTACAACACATAAACTTGAGTTTTGTATTTTTAACTTAAATTCTATAGTGTTTGCCATAATTGCAATACCTCATAAAATAGATTTGAAATACCACCAGTATTTTAAGTTGGTTTGTAAACTAGGCTATAAATACCTTCCTACCAGAACTAGAAATAAGGATGTTCAGAATGAATTCTCCATTCCATCCCCTAGAAGCATTTATCTTCTAATTGTAGCAGATTATTAAAGTTCCCCAATCCAGTCTTTGTATACTTCCACAGAGGCTATACACAGACTCTCTGCATAAAAATAGACATGTGGGAGACTTCGCAGAAGACAATGGACATTAAAGCAATTTTGGCTTATACTTTAATCCCAGCAAACTTGGTGCATGCACACATTTCTACAGGGACATGGTCACATCTCTGCAGGTCTTTTACTTCAGGATTTTTACTTCAGGTTAGTTTTTTGACCTAACACTACTGCTATATACTAACAAAAATTTTTAGCAGTTTTAGTCCCAGTGCTAGTCAGGTACATAATTGACCACATAAAGCATGGAACAAGCAATTGAATTCCCTTTGTGAAAATGAGGAACTTTTAATTTGTATCTCAACTGAGAAGTTATTTTCTGTTAAATGTTTTTTTCCGGCCTGGAAGTATCTCCTGATTCTAAGGCCAAATGCTTTGCCTCTCCCCACAGGGTTCTCTGTGGTTCCCCCACACTGAGAAGGTAGACCCAAGCTGGCTATTGGGAACAATCCTTCATGGATGGCCAATCCTTTGTGCATGGCCATTGTCTGGAAAAGTGGGAATTAATACAACTAAACAGTACCAGGGACCATTTAACATCTGAACATACACAGAAGTATCAATTAAAGAAAAAGAGATAGGAGTTTTTAGAAGACTGATAAATTAGGCCAATTTTAAACTTTCCTGGACTAGCACTCATTAATAACACCCTTCCTACTAATGGCTAGTTCTTATTATCACTCATTACCATTATTACTATGTATTCAAAGTAGTCAGTCCTTAACAATCACAGCTGACACTAGCTGCCAAAATGCAACACCAAGAACCTAATTAGCACTCATGGCTACAGTTCTGGATGATCTTAGCCTCCACAGTGAAGGTAAGATGGATCCGAGGGGGATGTCTCCTCCCCACCCACCAACTCTGGGATCTTTTATAAGGCTAGTCAATCCCAGCCTTCAGACTCCAACCCAGGCTACGTGCTGCCTGATCCTGGGGGGAATGTTACTTTTCCAGGCTGTAGCAGCTGCCTTATCCTGCTGCTTATCTATTTCCTTCCTTGCTGCTGGTTTTCCTAAAGCAAAAGAAGTCTTTTCCCAGCTCTCTAGGTTAAATTTTTTCAATGAGCAGTAACTGCCCATCTGTGGGTTGATAATAGCTCTACAGATGCTGTTCTGAAACAGTGTTCATGTTTTCAAGGTCTTTGCTGTTAACCCACGCTTAAACTGCACATCATAACAAGACACACCTAGCACCAAGCTGAGTTCACCCCACAATTTCTTATAACAAGTTGACAGCAAGCCTAACATGCCAGGACTGGAACTTCACACAGTTTGCGTGAGGCACAATAAGTGTAAGGCCCATTGCTAGCAACGACAGTACTATTTTTACTAGGCTATTGGGTAAAAACAAGTTTGCACAGTTATGCTATATTAGTGTGTTCCTGTTTGGGTTCAAAATAAGTTATATTAAAATCTGCTTTGTGTGCTTCTACATTTCTAGATGCAATATGCCCCTGCTTTAGCTACAGCTGTTTTATTAACTAGTATAACTGTAGCATCAGGGACTAAATACTACATGAGGCTAGGCAGTTTTGTTAAATTTATTGCTTGATAAGCTCCCTTAGGAAAAGGAACAGCTTCACAGGCTATGTTTACCAGCAGGGAATCCCTTGCACATATTGATGGCATATTCTCAGCATTGACTAGGTCAGCTTTGGAAATAAAGCCAACCTAATTTCATATATCTCTAGAAAATTCTGCAAAAATCAAGTTTCAGTCCAAAAACCAACACTCTCCTCTAGGTCCTGCTACACCTTTATTAGGCAACTACAACTGCCTTCTGCCTCTCATGTTACTCCCTATTAGGCAGAGAAGCTACGACAGTCATCCTTGTGTTAGCTGGCTTCAGTGTACATTCCTGACTCCTTTGCCATGTTTTGGTGCCATAACCAAAGTCCATACTATACATACCCTTTTGTGACTGAAATGGTTAATAGCTATTGAAGAAGAGAGTAATGAGCCTCTATTCTTGTTTTTTGAGTTACATATATTGCATGACAATTATATCACTTAAATTTCAAGTATTCATTGGTTGTATCCAAACATTTTCTCAGCCTCATATATTTAAAACTCTGTGGAATGGCTTAACAGTGTGCAGCTGCTTAGGATAACATCCAAAACATCTATTTAGGGTTCCAAAAATAGACATTTAAATTTACTTAATTACAAAGTACTAGAAACCCCACAGTATTGCAGCAGTGTAACCCTGAAGGCAACAGAAGTCCCCTATGCAGGTTAATTTAAATTCCCTTATCAGATTACCCAGGCACAAAGTAGGTAGAAGAACTCAGGCCATTGAACTGTTTCCTCTTGCTTACTTGTAGACTCTTTCTCTCTCATCTAATTTCTGCTTTTACAGAAAACAACAACCTGGCTTTCATACTCAAGTTTGAAAGCATTTTTATACACAGACTCTTCTATTGCCTACTCACCCACATCCTGAGTATTGCCTCATCACTGAATTATTGTACATAATATTTAATTTTTCTTTATTTTACACAAAGGACATAGAGGTTCATCTAGTTAAGGATTTGTCATCAGGAAAAGACCTCCCCCATGCTGGATTTTCGATAGACAGAAGTTGTCTCCTGTCTGTTTTTAAGTCTAGGGTCCAGGCTCTGAAGCTCAGTCACGGTCTGCCCTTGGTCTTGACTCCCCTGGAGAGCTCACATATCAAGAGGGACAATTAATCTCTTAGAGATATCTAATTGTCTCCATGTGCTTTACCCAGAACTCAACTGTCATTTCATCATTTTGCCTGGCCAAGATGGTGGGTTGATATTACAAAACTATATATAGAAGTAGGGGGATACTCTTTTTACAAGTTATATCATTAAACAGGATACATGATCCCAGTAAAGGCAAGAACAGCTGCAGAAGGAACATGCTCCAAGTAGTATTACCATTAATCAAAGAATGGTATATTGCATGTTTTCCTTTGCTGATCAATGCATAATCCATCATTATTGCCTCCTAATGAGTGCTGATAGGGATATCTTATTCACTATTTTATCTACACTCTCAGTTAAATAACACACCTTGGAAAACAATTAGTTTGATTTTGTTTAATGTCATGTATATAAAAACTATCTTCATTTAGAGTGGCAGTCCAGGAGACATGTTAGAAGTTTAAGAGGAAGAATGATAACGCTCAGCAAAGGTAATCATTCCACTCATGTATTTCACTGGCATTAAACCTATTTCCTTTGTAATCAGGATTGTATCAGAATTCTTCTGGTTTTGTTATGGCTCTACTTAATCAGGCAGTCTTTTTAGTATTCACAGAGATCTAGTGTCAATGTTTAGTTCATGCCAGATGAAAGTAAATTGATTTCAGTTAGCTTCTCAGATGCCAATCTAATTAAACACTTACTGTAGAAAATGAAAATGACATATGTAACAGAGCATAGAGGTGTTTATGTAGTTTACATAGCAGTTTTCAGGTGTAAAACAACAATGATTAAAACACTACATTGTTTATTTACTCATTGTAAAGCAACTGGCTTAGTTTTATGCAAAGCAAAGGCAGACTTTCAGTCTAAATTACTCTTATGGGAGTTAAGTATCACTCAGTAATGAGAGTAGGGGAAAAAAAAATCTGCTAAAACAATCCAGCTGCAAATTAAACAATTCAATTAACCTTTACAATAGCTGGGACAAGACCAAGTGCTAATGGGCATTAAATGAGAAGGTGACTTTTTTTCATTGGCTTTGTTGGTCATATTCCATTGCTCTTGCACTTTGTCATTGTTAAGGGAGACTGAGGTTGATTGCTAGCAAGTAGTTAAGAATTTAGGCAGAAAGGAGAGTATCTAGAGTCTCAGACTTAGGTTACAAGCTGCCTGGCATGTCAAGTGACCTTGGATGATCCAGCTATTACTGGTTGTACAAGAAGCAGAGATAGGAAACCAGAAGAGACTAACAAACATTCTTTAGAAAGGAGTAGATTGGTTCTAGTT
This sequence comes from Chlamydotis macqueenii, assembly GCF_036417535.1. Taxonomy (NCBI): domain Eukaryota; kingdom Metazoa; phylum Chordata; class Aves; order Otidiformes; family Otididae; genus Chlamydotis; species Chlamydotis macqueenii. The sequence continues at coordinate 30,937,866 of NC_141558.1, forward strand.
CACTATCATCTGGGTCTTGCCCCTCTTTTAGACTCACAAAATATTTTGCATATCCAGCAAAATCCAAGCCTGTTAAGAAGCAAGTCACACTTCTCTATCTGTCAAATATCCTCTTGCCTTCTCTGAAGCACATTTTCTATGTGTCTCTGTTAGGAATCCTACCTGTCTCCAGTGCTGCATCTCACTCTCCAGGAATGCACTGGTTTCACTTACACTTTCTAATCAAAAGCAGCTGTTTAGGACATATGTTCTTTTCTCCAATCTATGCAACAATTCATTGCTAGTTAATTTGTTCTCTGTGACGGCTAACCATTAGAATCTGTCCTTACTTTTGTTTTCTGGATTATCTTAAATGCTGAATGCCAGAGTGCCCAGTTGTCCCAGAAAATTAGTCTCTTGTACTCTATGATCTTTAAACAAAACCAAATGGTCTACATACAAACCTGACCTAGAACTCTCCATTAGCCTTTTACATCCATAAGTGCTTTTTTTTTTCTGCTGTAGCTTGTGCCTGTAGAAACAGTTTTGCATTTACATCTGTTGCTTCTTTCCTTTTAGAAAAAAAAAAAACAACCTGTTTCTATGCTGATTCCTGAAATATTTGAGTTGGGCTGTGCACACAGCCAACAAATCTGGGCTCTGAAGCCCTGCATTCACATATGGTTATCTTCATTGACTGGCAGGTCTAGCTTATTCGTTTCTCCAAATCACCTTCAGTTTGAATGATAAACACATTACATGCTTAAAAGTTAAGAATAGATTTTCCACATATTCCTATTTACTAATGGCTTCTTGCGGTGGAATGTCTAGCATAGTTTGGACTTGTAAACATTAGCACCCCTCTTTTGGTATAAAATACAGATTCAATTTATTTTTGTTCCTCTGTTGATCAGCCTAAACTTAATACAGTCTCTGATCTGTTGGAGCACTTCCTCCAGTTGTTCTAGGTACTTCTTTCAAGTGGTGCTAGATATAGGCAAATCACTAAAATATGCAGCTGTGTACCCTTTGTATTTCTTCAAAGAATATTCATTAATCAGTGAAACACTAGTGGAGTGCCTTGTAATCCAAATGAGAGGACAGTAAATAAATCATGCCCTTTCCTAACTCTCCAAGTTTTAAATGTTACATTAATATGACACTTGAGAGAAAGGAACCTGCGAATAATCTATCTCTAAATTCAGAGTTCAGGACCTCCAATCTATTCAACTATTTGTCTAGAAAGCTTTGACATTCTATTTGAGGATCTCTTCGTCATCATAGCACATTTATACGTAAGCTATGCTTTTTAGGTTTCTTCAAACACAGCTCCCTCCTACTTTAGTGCTCCATATCCCTCCAGGTTTTTGTGATGCCATTGCTGGTTAAGGTTCCTTTCTTGAGATGGTATGGAAGCATATCAAGTCAGCAAATGCTTCAAAATAATTTCTGATCCTTCAGGAATCTTTCCTATGATTTTTAAGCTCTGACTCTACTCCCTGCTCCTCAAGATGATATAGAACCCGTTTCAGCTCCAGACTCCTAACCTTGGGCTAGATTTCCTTCATTACTTCTACTATACTTTATAGCCTCCTGGAGCTTTCCTTCCCTGGATACAGACAAGTAGAAGAAGCAAAGAAACAATATCTCCCTCCTTCCAGAAGTCTACATCTAGCTCTGTCATGGTTAAGGAACATACTGGCTAACATACCAGTAAAACAGATGTCATTTAATGCTGATGGGCACTGAACAGTTCTTTCATGTTTGCTTATTTTTCATTTGCTGTTGTTGTCTTCTTCTCACTTTCATAGATCTCCTTTAAAAAAAAAAAAAAATCAGAACCATTTCTCTCATTTCAACCAGGTGACCTCTCCTGTTGAGACGTTAATTAAGTAATATCCTGGATATATGTCACAGAATCACTGAATCATTGAGAAGTTTTTTTTAATGATATCAAATGAAGTTGACACTTGCTGGCCAAAGATAAGTTCAAGTAATGAAAATCTTGAGCGTGTTTACACCTATTCTTTTGTATAAAAGCCACAAATACCTTCTGCTTGTGTAAGCTGTGTAGAAACAGGGTCCAGTGACTTTAATTGATTTACATTTCTACATATGTTTTTACTTGAAGAAAAATTAAATTATCTTTATGAAGTTTTGGAAGAGAAGGAGACTCAGCATGGGGAAAAGGTAGATTCCCAAAATTACTATACCATGAAAATTTTCCATCTGATTACTTAAAGCGTTCTCCGGTGCTCCAACCCAGGTAAAACTACCTCAACCTATTGGAAATTTCTGTCTCTAGCAGGGTATTCTTCTGTGTGTCAAATAATTATGATCAGGAAGCGAATGAATAGGAGGGCCTGTGAGAGACTAAACTATAGAATATTTTTCTCAAAGAATTGCTTAGCTAAGCGGGAAATTCCTCCAGCTGCTGTATAAGATAAGGATGACTGCAAGGTCACAGAGACCCCCAGTTTGTGATTCATGTAACAATTGTGTGAAGAGCAGGGCTAGACTCCTGTGAAGTGTGTGCGCACATGCAGAAATGTGGAAACATGCAGCTGATTAGAAACCGCAGCCCTTGAACGGGGATAAAAGGACTGTTGAGACAAACCCTCGCACAATCACTCACCACCGAAGCACAGAGAGATTTAGACCCTCAGGACACCGCGCATCCATGATGGTTACTATTCTTGCAACTCTATCCCGATTGCTTGCTTGATTTCCATCCTGTTATCCTATCCTAGCCTGTCACTACTATTTTTTACTTTTGATAATAAAAGTTGTTTTGGGTATACAGCATTTGACCTCGTTTGTGTCTCAGTCTCGCTCAAAGTTATCGAACCTGCAGTGAGAGGTTGGTCTAGCCACCCCTAGCCTCCCAGACTTATCTGAGGTCAGTTAGAATGCAAGGGGGCCTTCCTCTCATCCGAAATTGCATCATAACAGGGTCTTTCAAGCTCACTTTTGCCTATATTTTGCTAATTTGCTAGATTATGCTCTCTATTTTCATACTGCAGTAACTGCTTTGTCTGAAGCTGCTCAGAGAAGAACAGTGGAATAAGTTTTGCTTTCTGAGCCTTCTTTTTGATGCTCAAAATAATTTCCAATAATCTATTAGTTCAAGTATGTGGTGGGCCATGAAATCTTGTGTTTGAATCAATTTCCTTCTTTCTCCACATGTTACAAAGAAGGGCATGTCCTCCTGCAGGGATTGTTTCCTTATGCATTTTTATATGTTACCATTGTGAGGATTCTACATTAAATCATTCTACTTGTAGAACAGATTCCTGTTTTATAGACTCATTTTTAATAGTTTTTATTTATGATATGAATATTTGGACTTTCTTCACCTTGAATTGTCATATTTTGAAGGGAATAATCTTCACCTTAAAACCCTTCTGCTTTTAGTATCCGATTCCACAGAAATTCTGCTTCTAATTTTTTTTTTACCTTAGAAGATCTGTATTTATGTCCTGACCCTTGTATCTTACTCTTTCCCAGTTGTTCCACAATCCCTCAAAAGATCCTGTTTTAATTTGATTTGAGCTTTATTTCAGTTCACCATACAAAGACAATTTCTCTACTAAAGACAGGAAAATAATGTCCTAAAAAAACCAAGTCCTATGGGAGATCTGTAAATTAAAGTCATCTGCTTAAAATATCAGACTAAGTATTTCAGAATTGAATAGTGTACTCTAATCTTTAAGCACACAACCCAGTTTCTTATTTCTCTCTTGTTTTAAGTCATTCACAGGAATCCACTAACCAAATTATGTTCCTACTAACTTGCCATTCAGTTATAAGGAAGAAATGTCATTATCATATTCATGCAAACAAATTTCTTCTTGGGTTGTGCAATATAACTTTTGATTTTGTGCAGTGTAACTACATACAGCAAGATCAAATAAACAATGCAATAAAAAGCTGTAGATGCTTTGTTATACTGTTATGTTAGCAGTGCTACTGAGTATTCAAGGAAAATATTGAAGGGGCTCAGTTCTGATTTAAAGAGTGATTTCTTGGGAAAAAGTGATAGACCAATGGGCTATCAGCAAAGCTGATCAGCTATATGTCTCTATAGTCTGGCTTTCTCATGGTGCCCACACCATAAAGAATTGGTGATGGTGTTTGGTTGCTGACAGTAGCCTCTTCCTTTCCTCCTTTGTTCTCTCTGACTTACCCCAAGGCTATACAATTACTGATCTATTTTTCCATCGCCAATCATTATCTATTTCTTATTAACAACTTTTTGGCCATTACAACAATGTAGATGTCACAATGTTACACAATTCTTGTTATTGCATTTCTCCCTGTAAGTTTCTTAGGTTGAAATGGATTCTGAAGTAATTTATTCTAAGGCAGTCACAAAATGGAAGGGAAGATGGTGAAGAGATACCATCATGCAGAGATGAGTGAGTAACCTAGGGTGAGATTTATTACATCTTAATTAAATATCCCAATAGATAGAAAATAAACTCAACTTTTATTTCTGTTCTTTCTTACTTATTCTTGTATTGAATATTAGAATGTTCATAAAATAAAACCTGAAGAGAACATAATATATTATACATATGTATTTATACATATTTATTTACATGTGTATCCGTGTATGTGTATCTGTATCTACCTTATTACTAACAAAATCAATGTGCTTAAAAACAACTGTCTGTTTCTTTGTCAAGTTTAATTCTTGTCTTGAGTGAGGCATTATTCTATATTTTGATCAGTGACCTTGTTGACTAAGTACAGGGTGTTCTTATTAACTGTTCCAAAAAGCTTAAGCCAACAGGGGTAGCCAATATGGTGCTGGATTGAAAGAAAATTCAAAAACATTTTGAGAATTTGAAGAAACAATTGGATGAAGTTCAACATAAGCAAGTGCCAAGTGATTAATCATCTGCATAAACTTGATTCAAAGGCATCTGGTTAGGTAATAGTTCTGTATAAAATGATGTAGGGGTTCTAGTAGATCATGATCACAACATGAGTCAAAATGCTGCCAAAAAAAAACCAACCAAAAAAAACCACAACAAAAACCCACACAGAGATTATCATTATGTATATAAAGAGCAGCATTGTCTGTAAGACACATGTAGTAATTCTTTCCCTCTACTTGTTATTGCTAGGCCTCAAGGCTGAAGTATTGAGTCCAGAGAGCACAGAAGACAGCAATGTCCCCATAGGCGATCAGAGATCTAGAAAACAGGATCTGTGAGAAACCGTTAAAGAAACTGTAATTGTTTAACCTGAGGAAGACTGGGGTGAGTTGATATAGCCTTCAAAAATATAAAAGGCTGCTGTTGGAATAAAATAAATACTCTATTTATGACCACAGTGGATACAATAAATAATAGTGGATTTTGTTTCAAAAAAAGTATAAATTTACATTTAGGAAAAAAACTGTTTCATGGTAATATTACTGAAGATTTTTTGTGAGACTGTGGCATCTCATCACTTTTTTTCTTCTTGTGAGCTGAACTAACATCTGTTAGAAATAACTGAGGGAAAGTTGCTGCTGTCTGGGATATTAAAAGGATTACGTGACCTACTGAAGTTCCTTCCCTCAGTATGAATACATGATTACAGGATGATTATTTTTCTTTTTAGATGGTTCTTATATTATTTCTGTGAATATAGTAGATGTAACACCCAGAGATGTTTTTAGTAGAGCAGTAGAGCCTTTAAAAAGTACTGCTGTGTGATAGGTAAATGACAGCAGTGTTTAAATGTTTTTGCCAGATTGATATGGCTGAGCTTTACTTTTTGTCATGCCTCTTAAAAATCAAAAACATCAGGTTGTGTCCACAAGGCTAGATAGTTCACACATTAATGCACAGTACTAGAGCATGCAAAACTTTAAATAAAACGGAATTTACAGGAAAGAGGCATCAAGTCAATCCTTCTCTATCTCATGAATTTTCAAGCTTTTCTGAACTTCCCAAAAAGTTCACAGACATTGAGCCAGGCTTACATGGCTCCAGTTAAGTCCCTTCTGTGTGGAGCATGTCAGAATCCACTGAACTGCTGACTGCAGCTGGCTTGACAAACTGACCTGATTATTTGTGGGAATTTTATGCATTTGACCAGTTTTGCATTTTTAATGAAACGCCTATGGCTTAACACAGCAGAAAACAATAAAGTAAATGGCACTGATTCTCATACTGCTTACATCAATTTGTGTTTAAATTAACTTCACAAATGTCGGTGGAATTTCTTCTGGATTACACTAATGAAATGAACTCAGAATCAGACACACTTTTTATAACAAAATTAATCGATGTTTATTTTTAAAAATTCTTCATCTCCAAATACTTTAAATACATAGTTAAACACCAAGTTAATAGCACACAGCATTGTTCTCCCAAGCCGTGGCTCAATTTTCTCACTCTGATTAGCTGGCAATTTGTACAATTACACCTAAATGGATGCAAAGCTGATTTCACCGCTTATTTTATTATAGCACTAAAGCAGGTACAGAACTATCTGCAATGCTTGTTTACAATATTACTCATAAACAATTTTTTTACACACTCTATTTCAATTTCCCAGCTTGATTAGCTACCAATCTGCACTAAAACACTCAATTTAATAGGAAAAGCTAATTGCTCTGAGTTTTTCAGATCATTTACACGCAACAGGATTTAGTGGTGCTAATGAAGCTCCAGAACAAGATGGCTTCTCTCTCACAGCCTTTTTCTGCCTTTCTACTTAATAATAAAACACATTTAAAATGTCAATATGAAAAAGTACTTCTAGATCTGTAGAATAATTTATGAATCTGATAATATCCTTAAGTCTATGAAAAATCCACTGAAATCAGTGGAACTCTAGGAACTCTAACTGAAAAACATATTTCAGGACTAATTATTTAAAGAAAAATATAGTTACGGAAAAAAAAAAATATCCTCTCCTAATTCCAGCATATGAGGTTGTTCTTCTTAGCAAAATTCATCTGATTTTGATGCAAATCAGATTTGTTAATTCAAGACCTTCCTGGCTCATGGCTCAATTTTAAAGTGGTATTGACAAGTTTGGGGGTTACATTGTTTTTTCATTTTCTTTATATATGTGTATATATATATATTTTTTAAACACAAGGGGAAGCAATGTTGGAAATACTAAAAGAAAAGCTCATGAATACATTTTTTACATCACCTGGTTGCTGTAGTTTGAAATATCTCCTGATAATAGTATGTTAACTTCAACACAAGCTAATTTTCACTGCCTAATGGTTCTTTCTTTTCTCTGCCTTGCCTCATGTGCAACGCCATGCAATGTCCAATATATTTCTCCCACTGTGCAATTTCATATTGGTTCAAGAGAAGGGACATAAGGACTGGACATAAGGAAAAAAAAATTTACAATGAGAGTGGTGGAACATTGGAACAGGTTGCCCAGAGAGGTGGTAGATGCCCCATCCCTGGAAACAAATGTCAGGTTTGATGGGGCTCTGAGCAACCTGATCTAGTTGGAGATGTCCCTGCTCCTTGCAGGGCAGCTGGACGAGATGACCTTCAAAGGTCCCTTCCACCCTAACAATTCTATGATTCTATGATTCCATGATTGTATGATTCTATGACATAAGCCTCCACGCAACCACAGCACCATTCGTGGCTGGAAATGGCAAGGCTTCTGAGCCTGGAAAGGCAGATGCTGGGGTAAACACAGAAATCAGGTCTTGAAAAAAAATACCCTAGTTGCAGAGAAACTGTGCTAAAACTTTGTGCTACTCAGTTTTGCAACACTCAAGTCTATTTGTGAATCCACAGTGTAAAAACCACATAAAACCAAGTCAGTTTCCTAGATGTTTCAGCTTATCAGAACAACACACATCTCTGACTTGCAGTCCTGATGTAATGAGAGAGAAAAACAAGAGTAAAGTCTGAAAACAAGAAAAGGCTGACCTGCCTCTCAGATGCTCTGCAAGGCAATGAGGAGGCCATCATTTGCCTGATACTTACAGCACTTGCATAAGAAGTGTGACCCCTGACATCTAGGGTCATCTTGGACTGATGAAGTTAAAAGCCATCACTGCCTAAAAACTATCTCAGCTGTCAGTTGTTGCTACCTTCTACTTTTCCTACTGGAGATGGAACAATATGTATGAAAGTCTTTAATAATCAGGCCCAGAAAAAACAAGAGAGAATTTGACTTTTGCCATGGATCTGGCTGGGATGGGGTTAATTTTATTCACAGAAGCCCTTATCGTGCTGTGGTTTCAAACTGTGACCAAAATGGTGTTAACACACCAGTGTATTGGCTTTTGCTGAGCAATGCTTGCACAGTATCCAGGCCTTTTCTGATTCTCACACTGCGCCCCCAAGAAAACACATTGGGATTATCTTCTTTTTTCCTTCATTTTTTTTCCACTCTGCGTCCTAAACAAGTAGGCTGGAGGTGGGCAGGAGGTTGGGAGGGGAAACAGCTGAGACAGCTGACTTGAATTGACCAAAGGAATATTCCATACCATGTGATGTCATGCTCAGCAATAAAAGCTGTGGAAGAAAGGAGGAAAGGGGTGATGTTTGGAGATATGTCTTTCTCTTCCCAAGTGGCTCTTAGATGTGATGAAGCCCTACTAGTTCAATCAGGCCAAGTGCAAGGTTCTGCACGTGGGTCATGGCAATCCTAGGCACAAATACAGGCTGGGCGGAGAATGGATCGAGAGCAGCCCTGAGGAGAAGGACTTGGGAGTGCTGGTGGACGAGAAGCTCAACATGAGCCGGCAATGTGCTCTTGCAGCCCAGAAGGCCAACCGCATCCTGGGCTGCATCAAGAGAAGCGTGGCCAGCAGGTCGAGGGAGGTGATTCTCCCCCTCTACTCTGCCCTGGTGAGACCCCACCTGGAGTACTGTGTCCAGTTCTGGAGCCCCTAACACAAGAAGAACATGGACCAGTTGGAGCAGGTCCAGAGGAGGGCCATGAAGATGATCAGAGGGCTGGAACACCTTTCCTATGAGGACAGGCTGAGAGAGTTGGGGCTGTTCAGCCTGAAGAAGAGGAGGCTCCAGGGAGACCTGATAGCGGTCTTCCAGTACCTCAAGGGGGCCTACAAGAAAGATGGGGAGAAGCTGTTCAGTAGGGCCTGTTGTGATAGGATGAGAGGTAATGGTTTTAAAATAGAAGGAGGTAGATTTAGATTGGATATTAGGAAAAAATTTTTTACAATGCGAGTTGTAGAACACTGGAACACGTTGCCCAGAGAGGTGGTGGAAGCTCCATCCCTGGAAACATTCAAGGCCAGTCTGGATGAGGCTCTGAGCAACCTGATCTAGTGGCGGATGTCCCTGCTCCTTGCAGGCGGGTTGGACTAGATGACCTTTGAAGGTCCCTTCCAACTCTAACCATTCTATGATTCTACTCTTCTGGAAATGGCTTAACATTGCCTAGTGAATGAATTATTTGTTTTGCTTTGTTTGCATATGCAGCTTTTGCTTTCCCTATTAAATTATCTTTATCTCAAACCAGAAGATTCTTCTCCCTTTTGCTGTTCTGATTCTCTTCCCCATTCTGCTGGTGGAGAGATGTGTGGACAGCTGTGTGGGGGCTTATCTACTGGCTAGGGTCAACCCACCACAACTGTATAGCCAAGTCGTGAGGGCTGAGCTGAATTTGAGAAGCATGAAATACTCTTCCGCATTGGCGTGAAGTAGATAAATTCTTTAAGGATCACACAAATCACTGACAATGTTTTAAGACCAAGAAAAAAGAAAACAGGATCATTATAGCAAAAAATTTAAGAGTTTTGGGCTATTGGCCAGATACCGACTGGCTCTGTAAAACTCTTGCACTCACCAAGCTGGAAGTTGTTCTTCAAATGGAGAGGCTAGAGGTTTTTTTTTCATTTATTTATTCACAAGTAGAATATGTCCCTGACATGTCAAAGTCGCTGGAGAGCAGCAAATAAAAATTTACAAGTGAAGTCTTTCAGAATTAGAATACAGAAGCTATCCTCTTAAAATGGTCAGGGATATTTCTTAGAAAATGTATGAGATGGGATGCATGTAGGACAAAAGCATCCTTTGGTAAGCAGATTATAACAAATGTTCATTAAGAGTTTGTTGGACTCAACAATTTTACTTGTACATTGTCAGGAATAATCCTATCAGTAACTAAATACATGCTATGATACCTAAGCCCTAGAAAAAAATATAACCGATGAAGCCACTGTCAATTTATAGTTTATTTTGACATAAGCTCAGAAATATCTTAGTTCACTCACATAGACAGTTTTTTTTCCAAAGTGTTAAAGCTTTTCTGAAGAAATATTGTGATGGCATTAGAAATTAATGTGATAAGCAAGCAGTTTCAGTAAACTCCATCCTGTTAAAATGTCAACAATGTCAACAATTAGGCAAGCAAGACCAAGCTATGTATGTTCTAATACAAATTTGTAGCCAGAATGAAACTTTACAGTTTAAAAACATTGCAGAAAAACTCTTTTGAAGCAAATTAAATGAAATTATTTTTGGAACCTTTATATTTTTTTTTCTGTTTGTCTGCCTTTTTTACTTATGTTAGAAGATGGTTATTCTTTTAAAACTCTATAATGTAAGTAAATAATGATAAATACTCTAAGCAAAGACTAGTTACAGATGCTATGATAAAGCACAATATTACAAGAAATGGCCTATAGCTTCTATTACAGATGACATCAAAGTAGATATTCTAATTGTCTCTCCAACCTTCAAAAATATCATGATTTTATAAATCTTTAAGAAAATGAAAAAGGAGCTTCAAGTTCCACCATGTGATGTAGTTGGGATTGTTTCAGGAAGCACACCAACAATTGTACAAGAAAACAATGGAAGCTAATACTCTTTGTCAAGTGATTTATCATGAGTTGGATAAAGCAGCACACTCAATCTGCCAGTTTTATGAAAACTAGAGTCAGATGTAAACAAAACGCAGTAATGCTGAGACTTCTGTCAATAAGAAAAGCTGAAGAGAAGAAAATAATATAGAGTACTTGGCTCTCTGTGATACTACCTCATGTTACTCATATAGGGATTTAAATTCCCTGGAATCTGAGCTTTGTTCGCTAAATGTTGAATTAAGACTTGGAAAATGAGTGTATGCAATCCCCACACTCCATATCCTAAAACCAGGGAAATTTTTCATGTTTAAAATAAGACTATAAAGAAAATAACATATAATATTGACAATTACTTTTTTTTTTTTCATTTCCAAATAGGAAGTGATTATGAGAAAGTTTGTTTATACCAAGACAATCAAAAGTCCTAACAGGGAATATTATCAAAAGGCTTGTGTACATTAACTGACAACAAGCTCAAATAAGCTTGGGAAGGAAAAGCTGAAACGTATCACAGGACTGGGTGTCACAAAAAGAACTTGCCCAGATATTGTAACAGCACTTTACAGGCATCTTGGTCAAATGGCACACATTCAAAAGCAGGGTTTTATTTGAGAACAGGCATCTTCACTGTGGCATATTTCACAGAATAGTTTAAAGTTTGTAAATGAGAAAGTGTTCTGGCTGAACTACAATTGAAAGAAATAACAGTTTTTCTATTAATAACCCAAATATTGTAGAAGACTATATGTATGCTGTTGGGCTATTTCAGCACCCCAGGACAGAAAGGATGTTATTCTAGAATATGTTTCAGAGCCTTTGTTTCAAGATCCAATTTATTCTTCAAACAGTACAAATCCAGAAGGAATACAAATCAATGTAGTTTCCTTATTAAAAAAAAAAAAAAAAAAGCTGTAGTCTCTGCAAGGACTGTTCCACTTGTTGTTTTTCATACATCTCCTCAAAATAGTACCTCTAACTTTAAGAGTTTATAGCATTCTCTGACAGACAGGGAGTACTTACCCTCTGGGGCAGGATAAAATAGCCCAAAAGAAGATTATGTCCACACTGCAAACAAATTAAAAACTGTGATTTCAGCTTTCAATGCGTTGTATAGCTTAAGCTAAATTAAGAAAGAACTATTATTTCACACTTACAGTACCTTCAAGTATTAAAGAAAGAATCTAAATATAAAAATATATTTTAAGTTAACTCTAGCCCCCAACCCCAGCAGATCATTTCCTAGTGAACATTTTCTCATCATTTGTCCATTTTAATTCAAAAACTCCAAAACACAATGAGTTTCCAACAGAATAGAGATATGATAAAAATGTAGAGTTATCCTCCTTTCTTAATATACGCTATTATATGGTAAAATGCATCTCCCTGTATTTCAGAGGCAGGTGCCTGCAGACCAGTAATGTAGTGATTAGGAAAATTTCAAAATGAAAGGAAAAATGTGAAAGAGCATATCCATGTACAGAATCTGATACCATTGAGAGGCCCAGTTTAGGTGCTAAAAATGGCTCTTATGCTACTTGATTCTTTTGGCCTCATTTGAAATTAAATGATATTTTTTTCCCAACTCTACAAATAGTTTCTGTAATTTTTTCTCAGTGTCTCCCCACCAGTTACTTAATAACTGATCAGCCAAATCTGTGCATTGCGCTCAGACACTGATGAGGAGCTACATTATGAACTAAGTGAAGAACGTCTTTTTGGAGAAAGGGTATGCCACTTCTTAAAATTACTATGTGGACTAAGTTTTTGAAAACTTTGTTTAGCTAAAGGTCACTGAAAAGTAACAGGAACTTCCGTGTGTGGCAATGAGCTGTCAGAGACTTCTTGTCATGATTCAGTGCACCATGTGTCTGTTAAGAGCCTGGTACTGCTTGTTTGATATTAGCTGTCATTGAATATGATCGATGTGGGAACCATATAAATGGCTGTGGAAATGAACACTTACAGAAGATCTTGTCCAATTCATTGGCACTCCGTCGATTAGATCACAGGTAACAATCTATCTGAAAAATACGTAACATAAATATATAGAAGTTATATTATATTCTTTGCACATTGAATCTGGAAAAAAAAAATCTTTCAGGGTGTAATGCAATATTACCTTGCAGAAACAGGGCAGTTGTTCAACAGAAACATAAATTTCCTTCTGGTCTTTCTCATTGCTATTATAGGGAAGGAGAAAAGGGGCAAAGGAGTGTGGAGTTTTAAGTTGTTTAACAATAATTAGTTAATAATCTTTTAAAATATTGACATTCTAAATTATTTGAAAAATAATGATCCAAAAAGAAGCAAAAGGTACACTGGGAAATAATTCTAAAAAATTGTTGACTGTTTTGTCAAGAAAATAATTCAAGCCAACATAGCTAGGAAAGCAGCAAAAACTACAAGAAATATAAAGCTATGGATATTTGCTGGATGGATCACTTAGTGGATAAGGAATTGGTTGGATGGCCACAAAGAATTGTGGTCGACGGCTCAATGTCTAAGTGGAGACCAGTGACAAGTAGCATTCCTCAGGGGTCGATATTAAGACCAGCCCTGCTTAACATCTTTGTCGGCGACATGGACAGTGGAGTTGAGTGCACCTCAGCCTGTTCAGCGATGATACCAAGCTGTGTGGTGCAGTCGACACACTGGAGGTCAGGGATGCCATCCAGAGGGACATTGACAGGCTGGAGAGGAGTGGTCTTATGTTGTAATAAACCTCCTATGTGAGGGAATTATACAACTACTACAGAAACCAAGCCATTTATTTTTACATGCATTTCAATATATTTGTATTTGTTTCATATTCGCAGTTTGATGATTTTATTTTATATTTACAGTCCACTAATCTGTAAGTTTTATATTGACAATAAAGAATTGCATAAGAATTTTTTTTAAAAAAAATGGAGATCTGACAATGAAGTAGAAGAGTGATGGATTTTATGAAATTCTGATTCCATTATCCAAACTGTATTCTCAAAACAACCAGCAGTAATTGACAGTACTGGCTTGTATTACTGAGACTTTCAAAGGTGGCACTGGTATTAGGCTCCAAGTTTCCATTGATATCCATATGCCAGTTTTTTTCAGCTTCTTTTGAAATGTTCATTTACAGTCAACCTTTAGCAACAAATAAATTAAATAAATGAACCATTCCATGAGTAAATCTCAGGAAGATGGCATTCTATTGATATTTTCTTTTTTAATTACCATTTACAATATTGCCTATAAAATCAGAAATTATTATGATGTTTTCCTAATTTACAGAGGTTCTGATGAACAGCTTTCTCATCAGTATAGTATGTAGAAACTAGTTTTTAGAATTAGAAAGGTTTTATTCCTACTTAGCCTAATTGTTAACACAACAATACCAAAACACTTGGGCAAGTCAGTAGAAGTAGTTCTTGAACACAACAATTTTATAACCACAAATGCAAATTAGATTTTACAAGAACAGTTTGGTGGCAATTTACCATTCCTGGATCTCAAATTCCTATGAATTTTCTTCTTTACTAATCGTGTTTCCCTTTCCTTCTCCAGCAGCATTATGAATGTGATTTCTGTCACCTAACTGTGGATGTTTATACTGTAAGCTCATATTTCAGAATTAGCTATGTTACAGTCACTCCATAGTTAGTAGAGAAAAAAAAAAAATTGACAAAATACTTTAGTCTCTATTTTTGAGTAAGACAAATTTACCTTGAGTTTTTCTGCTGATTCTCTCCATAGACCATGAGAGTCTTGTGTGACTAGATCGTACACAGAAATGTCTGCATTTGGTTGGATGAGTATGTCCTATCTTGACCCAAAAGAACTGCAGTTTCTACATACCTAGATCAAATAGCGCTGTCAGGAATCAGTTGAAAATACAATACCATTCTTCCTCTCCAGGTGCAACAGGTAATTCTCCCTGGTCCTACTAGGTGCTCCTGGCCGCAGCTTTCTACAGGAGTGTGCTGCTGATCTCTGCATGGATGATACAGAATGTATTCAGAAAGACCCTCAAAAGTAGTTGATATGCTCTGTCAGTACAGAGGATGTCAGAGAAGATAGAGGAATAAGGTAAATGATTTTCTTATGGAGAAATTTAAATACGTTTGAGAACAGTAAATAACTAAGTAGATTTTTTTTTTTCAAAAATAGTTAAAAAATATTTTGAACTATTTGTGGTGCCTCTTCTTAGACAGCAATCTTTCTGGAAACTCTAAGCGATATTTAATGAGAATCATAAATGTTATACAATTATTTCAGTGCAATATGATAGAATCATAAAGTGGTTTGTGTTGGAAGACACCTTCAAAGATCATCTAGTCCAAGCTGTCAGCTATGAACAAGAACACCTTGCATTAAATCAAGTTGTTCAAAGCTGTATCCAACCCACTTTGAATGATGGGACATCTACAACTTCTCTGGCAAACCTGTTCCATTGTCTCACCACTCTTGTTATAAAAGGTTTCTTCCTTATGTCCAATCTAAGTATACCCTCCTTCAGTTTAAAACCATTGCCCCTTCTCCTGTGTCTACAGTCCTTGGTAAAAAGTCTCAGTCTTTCTTATAGGCCTCCTTTATATATTGAAAGATTGCAGTAGGGTCTCCCTGAAGCCTTCTGTTCTCCAGGCTGAATAGCCCAAACTCTTAGCCTTTCCTCATAGGAGAGGTGTTCCATCCTTCTGATCATTTTTGTGGTCCTCCTCTGCACCCACTCTCACAGATACATGTTTTTCTTGTACCAGGTACTCCCCAGCTGGACACAGTACTCCAGGTGGCGTCTAATGAGAGCAGAGTAGAGAGGAAGAATCAAGTCCTTTGACCTGTTAGCCATGCTTCTTTTTATGCAGCCAAGGATATGATTTCTTTCTGAGCTGCAAGTGCACGTTGCTGGCTCATGGCCAATTTTACATCCACCAGTATCCCCAAATTCTTCTTGGCTACTTTCAATCCATTAATCCCTTAGTCTATATTGATATTGGAGATTGCCCAGACCTAGGTGCAGGACTTTGCACTTGGCCTTGTTGAATCTTGTGAGGTTCATATGGGCCCACTCCTCAAGCCTGTAGAGGTCCCCCATCAGCCTTCAAACTTCAAGAAATCATGACACATATTTTTTTAATATAACAAGATTGGCTTAAAACTCAAGACTAAATTATAATAACAACTTTCAAAACCTTTTAATTGTCCTCTGAGAACAGGTTGCCCAGAGAGATGGTAGATTCCCCATCCCTGGAAATATTCAAGGCCAGGCTGAACAGGGCTCTGAGCAACCTGATCTGGTTGGAGATGTCCCTGCTTCTTGCAGGGGGGTTGGACTAGACGACCTTTGAAGATCCCTTCCAACCCAAACCATTCTATGATTCTATTATTCTTATTTTCTCTATATCCATGAGGACAAGAATGTTTTCCTGTTTTTTTTTTTTTAAATAAAGCTCAACTTTTAAATAGTTAGCATTTTTAGAATGGCTGCAGCTATCAGCCAAAAACTAAATGTAACAATATGATAAATTCTGAGCATTATCAATATCAAATTAGACATACCAGAGAATGAACACCATTTTATTAAGTAGTTGCATGATCCAATAAAGGCTAGTGGTTTAGAAGGATGAAAAATCTGGACAGAAAATTTTCCAGAAACTGCATAACAACAAAGCTTTCAATTTCCAAATCACTTGCATACCCAAATAAGTCAGTTCACTCAGGTAGTTTCAATGAAGTTAATGAAACTGTTAGTGGAAGACATTGCTGT
Source organism: Chlamydotis macqueenii (assembly GCF_036417535.1). Taxonomy (NCBI): domain Eukaryota; kingdom Metazoa; phylum Chordata; class Aves; order Otidiformes; family Otididae; genus Chlamydotis; species Chlamydotis macqueenii. Next base: position 30,954,410 of record NC_141558.1, read on the forward strand.
CTGCAAGACTGGGGCCACAGAAAGCAATTCTATTTTCTCTAATAGACAAGAGGAGAACAATTTTATGACACAAGATGAAAATAGGTGGGGCAGACTAATCTTCAGTTGCCACCAATTAACGTATTATAAAACACATTACAAGACTCATTTTATTTCCCTCTTTACTTTTTGTAAATACTCTTTAGTTAGTATTTAAGGTTTTCAAAGGCCAAACTCAGAATTCTCAGGCATGATGATTGTTGCAGAAAGGCATAAGGAGATTCAGTTCAAAGAGCGTACAGTCCTATAAAGCAGAGAACGAAACAGAAGGAAAAAAATGTACAAACATATGGGCTGTTATAAAATTGCCACAACCTGCACTTAATAGAATAAAAACAGTAAGTGACTAAATGAGTATGACTGAACAAAATATTTCTACTGGAATAAATATTTGTTAATAATATTCAAAAAGTTGGGAATTGATGCTAGGTATGGTTTGTTGCAGGATAAGCTGTAGGAACATATGACTCATTTATAGTAAATAGTAATGTTTGAATATATGAAGGGAAGTATTTGAGGAGCCTTTATAAACAGTTTCCTTATTGGTCAGCAAATAAAGCTCAGTTAATTCTACCATTATCTCCTGGTTTCACTTTCCAGAGAGAAAACTGAATGCATTTCACTTAACTCGTTCATTTTGAATGATGAGCATCAAAACCCAAAGCTTTAGTCATTCTATCTTTTCAAGGTAGGGGAGGCAGAAAGCCATGCCATGAGTAGCTAGTGCCATCTTTTGCTGAATTCTCTGCTTCCTAGGAAGATTTCAGTGGCACAGCAGTGCTTATCACCATCAAACACTGAATTTTTGCCAGGGGAGTAAACTGTTTTTCTAAATTAAGGATCAAAGAAAGGGTGAGTGTCACAATCGTACTTTCGTAGTGCCATCCTGGTGAAAGCACATTCCTCTGTGGAAGGGGTAGCAAACTCCCTGGAAAGTCCCTGGGCCTGCTCCTCATGGAAAAAGCTGTGTCTATGGTTTTATAAAAGAGATGAAGTCATGCAGTTTACATAGTCATCTGCCAGTCCTGGGATGCAGCATGAGGACATATCATTGCTGCTTGAGTGCTCTGCAATTTACTTCTACGAGTGCTTTATGTAGGAGCTCCGAAGGAGTGCTTCTCACTGTAGGTTATTCACCAAGCTTGCACAGGTGTCCAGCGTGAGGACCCTTGAGCTGTTACTCCCTGACATAACAGTGATTATGTTTCTACACTCAGCAAACTCATACTTTGTCTGCAGACACAGAAGCACCTTCGAAACTGTTCCTATAAGAAAGATGGGCACAACCCTTAGGGCCAAATTCCAAAACCAGAGGGAAAACTCAATTTCTGAGATTTTCTGAGAAAATAAGGCTCTCCTAAAGGTACAAATCAATTGAGAAAATCTTTACTCCCGTATTCTTTCCTGAGAGTCCCAGGAAGCAATATTCTGGGCTTTGACACACTTAAGCTGTCTCTAATGCTCCCTGACTTCCAAGATCTCTCTTGTCCTCTCCGACTGTTCTCTGATTATTCTCAATGCTTGACTGCTTCTCTCAACTACTCACCCTCATCCTTTGTGACAAAGCCTCTATCTTTGATTCTGTGATTTTCTGCCATGTCTTTTTTTCACCTTTTTGCCTTTCTCACCACTCTCAGATTCAGGAACTAAACTTTCTCAGATTCTATCAGCAGGGATTTAAGTATTGGCTTCAAAGAAAATTATGCTCAGATGAAGCTGATGCATCACTTAAGCTCTTAACACAGAGTAAAGCCTACATGTGTGTAAAAAGACTTTCTCCTGCACCACCAAATGATGCTTTCAGTAAGCACTGAAATGTGTAATTTTAATAGGTAATGTAAGTAAAGTAGCAGAAATTACACTCTTTTGTTTCAAAGTGCCACACAGCAGTGGCAAGCTGATTTTTAATGCATTTTCAAAAAAAAATCTCAAAATCTCCTAGAAGGCATATCATAGAATCATAGAATCATAGAATGGTTATCTTCCATTGGTTGCAATTTTTTTTAAATGTTTCTTTCTTTTGCAAACTTCTGCAAGCCAGAAAAGGAATCAATATCTCCCTCTCTTTACCCGGTCTTTCCAAATTCTCTGCATTGTCATGATGAGGTTGTTTCCTCAGCTGCAGCCTTCAAGTATTGAGCAAAGTCTACCCCACAAAATGGTTATTACTGTGAAAAGACTGGGCCTAGGGTTACCTTAATACCATAGGGGACTGGGTTTGTTTTTTCAAGAAAACATAAGTAATTGTAGCATTGTTTACTGTGCAAGGTGCCATGTCCAATCAGTGTCAAAGGGAATTGTAAGGCTGCTACAGGAAAAAAAAGGATTACTTACACTTGTGTATTCTTATAGCTGCTAGCTACAAGTTCAGTGCCTTTCCCTTGTAAGTAACTACTGTACCTGTGCATGAAAAGAGGCAGACTTTTTTTTTTGTCTTGACCTACTTTAGCTCTTAGGAAAATGACACCCTATTGTCTGTCTCCTGACAAGGTGTTCTTGCATCTGCTAAACTTCATCCAAACTCTTGTATTTTTTCCTCTGCCTCAATGACTGCTGAAGTTTATGTTTGTGAGACCAAATAAAGTCCTTCACAGTTGCACAGTATTTCTTCCTTTTTTTTTCCTACTTAAATGGTGTTTGTAGTACTGTATTACACAATTACAGTTGACACTTGTAGTGTACACAAGGACATAAAAGATAACAGTGGCTCCCTTTTAGTCAGTTTTTTAGACTTAATTGCTCCTTTTTAAAAAGCAACAGTTTTGAGAGGCATTTTTAGGTTTTGAACCTGACTGCACAGTGCTGTCAGGTTCATCCCTGTGTCCAAAACTTCCTGCAGCTGCCATGGGAATTCTGAATATACAATGTTAGCCAATGACAGCAGTAGTAAAGAAAGGACCACACAGAGTCAAAATTTAATTTAAAATCTTCACTCACTAGAGATTCAAGCTCTCCCAGATATCTGGGGAAAATAAACTGTCCCTGCGCATGCTTAGCAGGCAACATGATCTCCTTGTCCTGGCACATTGGACTTTCCATAACATACTCTTCCAAGCAATGCAAAGGGTTTTTTTTTTCTCCCTTATTGCTTGCTGGATTCCTTTTTAAGCTTCATTTACCAACTTATACATAACTAGTCTTCAATTACAGAGCATGTTAATTAGAGTGCAGTTGCCTTTTACTAGGAGTTGTAATATTTCAGGATATCTACGGTCAAAAGCTACACTTATTTTAGCCCAGATGCTCTCCCATATAGTAGATGTTGCTCCATTAAAATGGTATATGTGAATGTTATCCCAGGTACTTCAAGAAAAAATACCATTAGCATAATGGTATAGGAACATGCTATTTTAAAAATTGAAATGATCTATAATTGCTGAAAGAGTAGATAAGATGTTAAGTGCAAAAACGTAGCAGAATTTCTGATCCAGAATAATTTAGCTCACTTTATCTAACTGCTTTGGGCCCTATTAAATAACATCATGCATGGTTCAAATTGGCCATTTTAGGATAGCTACATATTGGGAGAACTCTTGACAAAGGCAGACTGTGTAAATAACAGCCATTGCTAAGACTTCAGGAAAGTCCACAAAATTAATGAAGATGGGACTTTTCCCTGAGCTCTAATTTCTGTCTTTACTGCCTACAGAACAGATTTAGTCTGCTTTGGGTTCATTGTTTCCTTTCTCATCTTCTCCCCAGCATTTGTCTCAGAAGATCATCTCGATCGAGCTACCCTCAAAATTCATCCTTGTTTTTTGTCTTATGTCATCTTCAGTCTGTCCACAAACACTATTATAGTTCTGGACCTTAGTATATTTTCTAGTCCATGTGCTTGAAACTTCTTCTTTATTCTGTCTCTAAAGAGATATTTTAAATTTCCTTTGCTAATTTGATTCTATCTTCTTGGATGTACTGAAAATAATTTATTTCCTTCAGATTTTCCACTATGATATTCTTTGTCAGTTATTTGGCTATGCTGTAAAATTTGACTCTAATTATGAAACAATACTTATGTGTGCATCCAGTCTACTTTATTATCCTTCTTTATGCAAATATTTCACTCATTATTTTAAACATCCAAACCTGACAGAGAAAAAATGATACAAAGAAAAGTCCCAAGTTTATGACCTTTACTTGAACTGTAAATAAGCATTAAGTACCTTTGATAATATTTTTTTTTCATTTAAATGGCACAATAGAATCTGAGTTAAGAAGCAAGCAAGGTATAAACAAAGACAGAAAGCAGTATAGCTCTTAGTTCTGGTACCACATATAAGGAAAACAAAGGAAAACAAACATATGCTAATTTCTTCAGATAGCTGTGAACTTTTACTCCATTCTGGAAGAAGACAGGAGTCTGAGTGTAGACAGAACGTATTTCTACATCCATTGGCTTAAGCAAAGCATCACAGGGTTTGTGTTCAGCTTTGATAAGAAGTTATATATGAGAATGAAATCAGAAGTTAAACAGGAAGCAGGCAAATTTTCAGTCCCTTGTTTTGCATGCCTCTCTTACCATGAGCTCACATCATCAGACATTGCCCTTGCTGCCTCCCTGCCTTGCAATAGGATACAGGTGACAAGTCCCCCATAAAGATGAAGACCCCACTGACTATGGGGACCTTTGTACAGAAATTCAGTTATGAGACAGCACTTTAGTTTCACTCCTGAAAATAAAAAAGCAAAAAAAGAGAACTCTTCAAAAAGGCTTAAACACATATACCAATTTTTATTTCAAAATGCAGAATAAGTACTATAATTAATTATGATTTGCAAAAGTTGCGTGTGTAATAAAGATCATGATGTCAGCATGGACCTAGTGATACCAACAGAGCTTACAGCCTTATCAAAGTTCAGCTCCTCAGATGTAAGAGTTTACTGGGGGGTTTAAAGTAATTGAAACAACACATACACCTGTGCCCACATGATCACAAACATGCATACACATGCATATATCCATTCCTTTCACTCACCTGACTGTTCTTGTTTTCAGAGGGAACACTGACTTACGTTTTGCCATGGAAAGAAGAAAACAATACTTTTGCAGGCTGACATGAGCTTTAAGTGACTTATCAACAGTGACAGCAGAGTGTGTAAAGGAGACTCTAATGTGAGCCAGAAAGCAGAATGAGTGTGGGTTTAGCAGCTGGCTGAGTAAAAAGGAAATAGGGAGGCTGTGGCTCAGTGGCCTGCCAAATACAAGGCACATATACCACTAGGAAAAAAGAACCAAGTGTGGTTACCTACTTGTATCTGGTCTGCTTTAATACTGTCTTATATCCAGTTCTTGAAAGCGTTAGATGTTTTCAGGGCACTGAGTGCATTGCCTGCAGCCCCCAGGGTTCAGCTGCTTGGGCTCAGGGCCAGCTTTGGAGATGCTCCTCTCTGGCCATGAGAAGCCTCAGCAGTGACCTGTCTCCTTGCACCTGGGAGCCACTTTTAAGCTTTGGTCTCTGCCTGAACAATACTGTAGGTATGCCTGTGCCTCCCTAACTCCAACCTGGAGCCTAACTTCCAGATGTAGCTTTGTGACTTTTTAGCTTGACCTCGGACCTGCCTCATTGCTATGGACATGTCTGATGTCCTGGACTCCTGACTGAACCACTGTCAGAGCTGCTTGCCTGTCTCCATTGTGTGTAGCCCGTGCACTTCCATCACTGCTTTCCTCCAGGTCACCTGCCCTTGCAGCTTCCTGGCAGCTGTAATAGCTGGAACAGTATCTGATTAGCAAGTGTAACCACTTATAGACCATAAATGCCCTATAAATGCATATAATAAAGGTTAATAATAAATGAACACACAAAAAAAAAATAACCCTGTCTAGTGTAAGGAGAGCACTAGATGTCTTGAGCTGCTCTGTGCCTACTCTATAATGAGTAAATGCCTAGTCAGCAGGAAGTGGGTTGAGTTGGTTTGGTCTGATTTTGCTCTGTTTTCTACTCATAATACTGCCTACATAAAGGATCCTGAGTGCTGAAGCCAGTATGGAAGTGATCTGATGACTGAATGCTTTGGGGTCCCTGGAAGAGATGGGAGGACCCCGGAGCTGTTGGCCTGGTATATGAACAGCTGTGCTCTGGAGTACTCGGCAGACAGAGAGGTCCCTACAAGATGATGCAGGGAGCAACAACAGCTTTCATATTAAAAAGGCCATATGTTGCTATGCATGGCACATTCTGCATCATGCACTTATATCATATATAGAAAAAAATTCTGAGATTCTGGCAGCCCCAACATTTGCGGTATTGAAGATCTCATGACTAGAGAATTTATACAAAAGCAGAAAAAGAAAAATCTTTTTTTTTTTTGGAAAAAAAAAGATATGTGTAAATGTAGAACACCCAGTGGCTGAATTGTCTCATTACAGTTATATCCTTGATCCAGCTGTATAAAACTGATTCTCTGGGAATTCCCTGCAGTTCTCTGAAACCTCAAAGAATTTCAATGCTTGAGTCTTCTGCCAGAGTACTGACCTGAGTTGTCTGAACTCCTTCAGTTGCCTGAATTGGGGCATTAGTCTTCATTTAGCTGAGATCACTGGCTGTGATCTGTACTGCTGCACAACCACAGTGAGGAGTTCAGTGAGAGTGACAATCAGATCTATATCCCATCTAAAAAAGAGAAAATATGAAAGAATTATCATAATGGGAAAAAAAAAGTAGAGAAATCTAGGTAGCTGAAGCCTTCAAGGGAAGGCTTTTTTGTTTCTATATTCTGTTCAGGGCTACTGTTTGGGAGAGAAGAGGATTTTTTTCTGCCTTTGAACAATGTTACAATGCTGACTTATTAAAAAGAAAATGTAATCATTCTCATGGTAGTGATTCTGCCTAGCAGGCTGACAGGTTGAGCACACATATATAATGCAGTCTCTGAAAAACAATCCATCTGATGTCAGGTCACATGAATGAGTCATGAGTATTTATTGGTGTGTCTGAATATTTATCGTAAAAAACCAAGGTTTGTTTTATATGGTACCATGCTCTGTGTCAAATAAACTTACGAAAATAGTAAACAGTCTAATACTCTCATTGCTGTAGATACCTAATTTTACACACTATGTACATGTTGTATGTTATACATTAAAAAATAGCATTCTATTGTCTTGCATTAGATACAACTTCTGCTGTAACCTGTAATGGATCTGTATGAAATCCGAATGTTGCTTCCTTTACTCCAGCAGTAATCATAAATTACCTCATGTCAAGTATGTTAAGAGTCCTCTATGGGTTTCATTTCATTATTTGGCTGTGTATATACCTGCAGGACAAGCAATGTGCAGTTACCTGGGGTCATTTTCATTCATACGTATTCTGTAGACCTGTCATTTGTAAATACCTAGGGTCCTTGTACACTCAAGCAGAAACTGTTCATTATGGCTCAAATCATTTCAGACTTATTAAAGTCAATAAAATACTGTATAAAAATATTGCCTAAGAAAAATGCACACCACTAAAATACTTAAACTTATTTATAACCTCTTTTTAAACATTCAAATAAGCAGTCAGTGCCTGAATTAGGTATATCTCTTGTAAAGGCTTCAGAGACTTTTAAATGTCTTTATATGAAAACCAGAAAATTCTCAGTTCAAAGTTATTTATGCAGAAGTTCTCTAGGCTTGCCTTTGAGATTTAAAATCATAATCTACTAAATTATGTATATAAAGTTCCATTCAAAGAGAAGACTAAAGAAATCAGTTGTAACAACTAAAAATTCCCTAAGACCTTGCCATTTTTCCAAAGTTAAAGGAAATTATTCTCAAATTCAAATTGACTGAGGGAAAGAAATTAATAGAATTAGGGGAGATATGTTCAGCTGTTGCTTAGATCACTAATTTGTTTGTGAATACTATCCAAAATTCCCACATTTTATATCACTATTTCAGCTACTATTATTTGCCTTAAAAATAAGAAGAGGAGCTGCATCTTAAAGTAAAATAGCATTTAAGTAGAAAAAAAAAAGTGTGAACAGCTTTATTTATTAAGCTTTAGACATACTTTTTACAAGGTATCTTAAAACACATGCATTTGCAGACTTTCCACAAATATCTAAGTAGATAATTAAAAAAAAAACCAAACCCATACCTTTATATTATATTAATATCTTCCTTTGACTTAAGATAAACATTTCATACTACTCAAGTTTATTCATGATCAACTGCTGATAACAGCCTGTTCAACCTCCCCATAGATTTATCCTTAACATTTTTCTTACTTAAAGAATTACCTGCCACATACAAATTCTGAGTTTCTGCTTTGGTCTCAGTTTTCTCTTTTTCTTTTACAGGAAATAAGCATGGTAAAGAGGCATAGTCACTTATGACTGCAAAGGTCCACCTGGTAAATAATAATTTAGTTGCTATAAGGATCATTTTAGGACATCTCATTCCTACTACAGTAACAGAATTTTCTTATCTTGCTAACAGCTGCTTTGCTACTACTGTAAACAAGATATTTATCTTCTTCAAATATCAAGCTTAATGCTGCCTCAACACATGTGTCCAAACCCTGTATTTGGATGGGAAATGATAAATTGAACTCCAGATTTCTAAACATAATTTTTAGCATAATTTTGTCACATCTGTAAAAGCCTTGTCACAGCCCATTGCACTTTATTTTATTTTCTTGGTTGTGGGCCTTTGTGATTTTTTTATAAATAATAAATAATAACATTAAATAAATATGTTTATCAGAAAAGAGAAAAAGTAGGTGTAAAATGGAACGGATTTTCTATATTATCTTATGAATCATAAGGAAGACCTTCTGTCTTAACTTTTTCTGTGGGGGTGGTCCGTCACACACAGCCTTAATTCTTCTTGATCATGGCCTACCACAGCTCACATACCGATTTTCTCTCAGTTTGAGAGATATTTTTCTAGATTTTCAGTTTGCCATTGGCTATACAGAATTAACATGCAGATGCTCAATGTTTTTTTGCAGGGCTTTATATAATGTAGTAATAGCAAGAGAGGTTGTTGCAAAATACTAAACATCTACTGCAAAAAAAACCCCACAATAATATAGTCTCTGCTATGTTCCTAGAAATCCAGGTAGAATTATTGGTAAAGGAAAGAATTTGAGAGGAGTGAAAAATTCTGTTTAAAGACAAATTACGAGGAAAAAAAAAAACTGTGCACCAAAGAGACTGTGTCTACTATGTGTCTAGCAGCAGCTTCTAAAGAGTGAAAAATTTGTTTTTCTTCTTAGCCAAGATATCAGATCTGTTTGTCTGACAAAATTTGGATGTTCCACTTTCAGGCTTGGTCTCCCTCTCTGATGTAAATTAAAATGAAATATTGTTGCTGTTTGTTGAGAATGTCTCAAGGCATTTCTTAACTCTGTATATTATAATTTGAAGAATCTTGCCATGGTTTCTTATTTTTGCTCTATTTTTTTTCCTCTGTCTGCATCTCTTCTGCTATTATGTATCTCATTCTGTCCAGAAGTTAATTGTAAAAGCAGCTGTCACCATTAGCTTAAGAGTGTGGTTCAAAACAAAGTAAAATCTGTAATGATTAAATTAATACTGTGGATAATATTTTTTTTTGAACAATAAAGGCTGAGCTTTGTTGGCGACATGGACAGTGGGATAGAGTGCACCCTCAGCAAGTTCGCCGATGACACCAAAGCCAGGTTGGATGAGGTTCTGAGCAACCTGATCTAGTCAGGGATGTCCCTGCTCCTTGCAGGGGGCTTGGACTACATGACCCTTGAAGATCCCTTCCAACCCTAACCACTCTATGATTCTGTGATTCTATAACAAATAACTAATTTTTTTTTCCTCTAGCATTGTCTAGTATGAAAAAGGAATTGTATATGTGGTGTACATGCAGGACAGATAATAGGTCGATGAAGGTGGAAATTTTTAAATTATTTTCCATTGACACAAGGTCATTTGTTATTGTCAAACACAAAAAGGAGTGTATTTAAATACCTGTAAACCCTCACACACATACACAAACATATATGTGCATTCCAAAAGGCAGATGTACCCATCTCCAGTCAGAGCCTTCTCTTCCACTTCTGAATCACTAAGGTTGCCTGTAGTACCATTTTGATTCTTCTTTGCTCCCTTTCCTAGTCAAGATCATTAATTGTTTTCCACAAGAAAGAAATTAATTGCCCAAATTCACTGTATAATAATCTTACTTTTAGGTGAGTTACCGGAAACAGCCCAGCTGTTTCAAGAACAGGGATTGAAGCTGCTTTCAAATGCTTCTCTAAGGAGAAGTAAGCAACAAGACCAAGAAATCTGTCAGTACTGCTTCTGAGTCTTATAGAGATGCCTCAGTAGATATTGGAGTGTCCCAAAAGGAAATTAGATAGGAAAATGTATTAGTTTTGTTTAACTGTCTCTCAAAGACAGTGCTTATGTAGTTTCTCCAAGTTATGCTTTGATTTTAAGCTACAATTAGTAAATAGTTCCTGTGTATTGTGTTGTTCATCCTACATGATTATACCTGTACAGAAAGAAGATTCGGGGATCTCATGTCAAGAGCAGTTGGTGATTTCCAATCTACCAATAAAATAGCTTTTTTTTTTTCTTTCCTAATTAGAGTTGTTTGAAAGTGAAGTTCCAGTTACTTCTGTTCTCTAGTGTGCTGGATCTCAATTGAGAGTCTGCCTCTGGCTATTCCTTGCTCCTTGACTAACAGTCATCACTGGACAGTGTTGAGGCCAGAGGGGCAACAGTTATTTATAGTGTGGCACCGGATCAAATTCAATTTACACAGACCATATTTGGATTATGATGGTCTTCTTAAGTGCATCACTACTCTTAGGGTTTTCCAGATCTTATTACTATGCATACATTATCAAACAAAGTAAAAGATAATAAGATATCAACTAAAGATTGAAACTGTCAGTAATTTTTTTTTTTACTTTTTTATTATTTGGAGCTGCATACTTTTTTGCATTAGCTTTCTTTCATATTGTGATTCTAAGCATGTACATTAGCTGTCAGCTTTGCACTGGAAGTAGCTTACATTAAAATATGCTGCATGTTACAGAGGAAAATAGACAACAGTTTCTTTTTCTGTAGATAAAACCCCATTAAAATAATGGCATAGGTAGAAGTCATTAATATGTACAGTTGTGTTTTATATTTATGAAGAAGACTGAAGAAAGAAAAGCCACAGCAAAGACATCCATTAGATGCTGATGGTAGTACTAGGGGGAAAAAAAAGACCAGAATTTATATAATATATATGTAAGAGCTAGGCATTAGAATTAAACTTTCCGCTTTAAAGTTGCATCGTGTAAAACACCAGACTGATGGAGCAGATATTTCTGAATTTCTATGCTACTGAAATGGTCATTCCATTCTCTGTCACTTCTTGCTACTTTATGTGTTGCTACAACAATGGGAAACCTGATTTGGGAAAGGTTCTTCGGCACTCTTTGGAAAAATATTTTGTTGGAAGACAAGGCTGTGCCTGAAGATGATTTTCAGAAAAAGAACTCTGCATTTCCTTTTCCTACAGTTTCTTATCTCTGAAAAAAAAAAAAAAAAAAAAAAAAAAAGTTGTGTTTTCGGGAAACATTTGCAATATTTCTGTAGACCAATGAAGAGCAAAGACATTTTTCTTTCAACTGACTGCAGTGTCATTAGCTTAAGCTTCAGTACATCTCCTTTGACAAAAAGAGTGCAGTAATTTATTTTGTCTTTATTCCCTCTTGTTCAGCTAAATATATGACCATTATCACATATTCTTGTTAGTACTTTTGTCAAAAGTGCACAGGTCCTCATAGAAAGTAACCTGCACATATATCTGTCTTTTCCTTCTTTGATGCTTGAAACTGGGTTAAATAATCTTGAAACTGGTGACACTAATGACCGCTCATCACTGAGGCTAAAAGCAGGGAGGGAATCTTATACGGAAATGGTGGTTAGCTTCAAAACGCTGAATGCTATCTGCTGGAGCTGTTTCTGTTTGTAAAAACAAAGACTTAAGCACAAAGGACACACATGGATAGAAAAGCTGGATAAAAACACACGCAGAATTGAATAGTATCCTGAGAAAAGACCTTTGGGATAAGTGCTGGCTAGAATGTGTCTTGGAATCTGAGCAAAGAAATGGTCTCCAGCTGTTTCATTCTTCTTATGTACAAAGAAATAGGATTTTGTATATATTTTTTGTATATATAACAAGCATCAAAGACCTGCCGACTTTTAGCTATTTCTTCCCAAAACAAGAGCAATGGGCAGAACCAAACCTAGGTGATCCACTTGGGTATACATATAAGAACTCTTGAGGATAAATGACATGCATTCTTTTTTTTTTTTTTAACATTTGTTTGTTTGGTTTTTTAAATCTGTATTACTTTAAACTGTACTTAGTAGCTAGTCACATCTACCAAAGACAAATTTAAGTACTGATTAAAAGCAGTTTTATAGAAAATACTATGATGATAGCCTATGTCATCATGATCACTTCAGAAGTAAAATCTACATGAAGTGCAAGTGAGAGGGCTCTCACTTCAGTGTAGCTTCAACCCAAAGACTGGCGGCTTGTCCAAGACCAAAAGAGTAAACAAGGATCAAAGCTACAATCAAAATTCAGGAACTCCTATTATTTTTATGCTTGAGCTGGAAACTACAAAGGCATGGGGATAAAACTAGTAACTGCAAGTTTAACTAGTGTCTTATATTTATAATACACTGAATCTGTAGCAATCAGACTCTGCATTCCAGGTTGTAAAGCTTCATATGGCAATGCCAAAATCTTATTTCTAATTATGTAAACAGATTTACAGCTTTGTATGGTACAGAAATAATTTTAGCAAGTCTGTCTCACATATGTTTGACTATTCTGGACACCCAGTATCTGCTGGACTGATTTGAGCAGCAAGTCTTACACTTTTAAATTGTTTACAGCTGACACAAATTATGGATGCCTCTGAGATGCCTTGTTGTTGCTCCTTAGGTGGCCTGACTTCATAAATGTTTTTTGCTACCTCAGAAGAAACAGGGAATTATAGAAATTTTGAAGCAAGTGCTCAAAGTTAATAGAATATTTTAGACCAGAGAAAAAATATTTCCTATTAGAAACATGTGTTCAAGTCAGATAGCTGAATAACAGGACAAGACTACTAATTTCTTTGGGTATGCATTTTGTCCCTCAGCACCATAGTGTAGCACAGATTTGCACCAAAAGATAACCTTTGAGTTTGCTCTAATAAATCTTTCTGGAACAACATTTCTGAATTTCAACCATACTACCTGAAACATAGGCCATACTTGATATGAAATAAAAAAGTAATATTTAAGTAGAATTATTTTGTCAGTCTATTATCAAATTGCTTTCACTCAAAGTTTTCTGTCAAGACTATGATGAAAGGACAATAAGAGAAGCACTAAAAAATTAAAGGTGCAAGGCTGAATTCTGAAAGGCAAAACTTTCCATCATAAGTTTCAGACATATCAGAAATGGGACTAGTTCTTGCTTATCTTTTTAAAAATGTGATATCAGAACAGAAAATTTCAAGGTACATGTATTAAGAAATGTTGAATAGCTGATGTGTTTAAATGTGTATGATACAAGAGAAAAATATAGTTCACTGAGAAATACAGAAATTAAATTTGTGCATGTGTTTCAATTTACTAGTTAACTCCTGTGTCTTTTTCAGCTCTGTAACAGATACTAACTTTTAGAAAATTCTATAAAGCAAGGTTTAACAGAAAAGAGGAATGTGCTTTGATGCCATTTTTTATTCTCCCTTTCTCTTAGCTCCTCATTTGTTTCCTCTCTGCCCTTTGTATCAAGCTCAATTTTCTTTTCCCTTCATTCAGATCACTCCACTAGGCTATCCTAGGCTATCTACCTGATGTTTCACTGTGTTCTTCTCCTCCTGCTTTTCCCATGAAGCCAGGCTTGGCTTCTTCTCCTTTTTTTTTTTTTTTTACATTTATAATTTCACTGTGGTTTTTAGGTCATGATACAAGTTTTGTGGTTCATAGTTCCTAAATTCTAATTCCCCTAGTCAGCATTTTCTGTTGATACATCCTGAAAACGGCTTCCTAAATATTTCTTCAGGTAAATGACCATAAAATAATATAATTAACTTTAATGAGATGATCAAGATGTGAACATATTACAATTGCGCTATCTTATGAATGCTTCTTGTCCCTCCCCCCTCGTTTCAAAAACCCTGAACAGCACTGATTCTTCCTCTGGACAGGAGACTGGCAGCTTCCTAAATATGGTGCTGATACTACTAGCTTCTTCTTCCTTTAATCTGTTTAAATTTCAGCAATGCAGATGTTCATACATTTTGTGAGGAAACAAAATTTGATCAGAAAATGATTATTTGTCACAAAATAATATTTTTTTTTTGCCTGCCATACTACAGTGAGAATATCTCAGCTCCAGAAACTGTCCCTACATTCAGTTCAAGTTTCAAAATTTAGTATATTGATGAGAATAACTCAAAATGGGGAACTCTCTCACCTCCTGAGCTAAATTTATATTTCAAACTGATTGAATTTTACTTTCCTCAGCTCACAAGGATGTGCTGCATTGTTATGTGCTAAGAGAGCAATTAAGAGTACCAGATGATGTTGCACAACTGGAGAGTCACTTGTGGTTACATGATAAGAGAAGGTGTAAGACGCACAACAGCCAAATAGTATTTCTTCTAAGGGATCTTGTCAGCACAAACCCTTCCCTGAAAAGCACTGCCCCAGCTGTTGTGCAGAGCCCCGGTTTCTTGTCCATCCTTTGACCCATGTGCAAGGAGCAGCTGGTTACCAGATTAATAAACCACCAACTAACTCCTTCTGGCATGTGAAGTCATGGGAAAGGAGAAAGGCCAAGGTATGTGTTAGAAATACATGAGGCAATTATGAGAAGGGAGTCATCACTGTGCATCTTACAATCAGTGCATGCAGGTTTTGTATTCTGGCAAGTATCACAGCTCAGAGCTCATTTCACTGAGCAGCTGCAAAGCTTGGGAAGCTTCCAGCTCATAGGAAATTCTAAATTTTTTTGTTTGTTCATTTTGGGCTGATCCAGAACAAAAAAAAAGCCACTTTTTTTTTTTTTTAATAAATTTTCTGCAAACTGTAATGCTGTGTTTTAGCCAGCTCTGCTTCACGAACTACTACATGGCAGCATGGTACACCAATTACTGACACTCTCAGTTTGGCTTGAAAGTGGAATCTAAGTGCCGATGGCTATAAATGTCACTCTGAGGAAACACTGCCCAAATAAAATTATCCAAACATGAACTATCTAGTCTGCCCATCAGTGTTCCTAAATTTTATTAGGTATTTTCTCTTGCTGATTTAAAAGAAAAATATATTGTCAAGTGCCAAAATGGAAAAAAAAAAAAGAAGAATAATTCTTATCTTTGAAATAATGCTCCTAAACACTTTTATTAAAGAAAGATAGTAATCTATACCTACAAATTTAGCTTTGCTGTAAATCAATTTGATATTTATAAGTGAAATAAAAACCTGTATTTGGCATAGATTCTTCAGCAATTTTGTCCAGGACACACAGAAATCCAAAGTAGAAATGGAAAACTTTCCAGCATATCACCTTAAAATTTTAAAGGATTTGTGCTGGAAGATTTTTCTGCAAGCTCATGCTCAAATGCCTTTATAAGAGTAGAAACACTCATCAACAATTCTTATCATAGAATAATAGAATCATAGAATCATAGAACAGTTTGAGTTGGAAAGGACCTTTAAGGTCATCTAATCCAACCCCCCTGCAAGGAGCAGGGACATCTCCAACTGGATCAGGTTGTTCAGAATCTCGTCCAACCTGGCCTTGAATGTTTCCAGGAAGGGACATTTACCACCTCTCTGGGCAACCTGTTCCAGTATTCTACAACCATCACTGTAAAAAATTTTTCCTAATACCTTGTCTGAATCTACCTCCCTCTATTTTAAAACCATTACCCCTCGTCCTGTTGCAACAGGCCTTACTGAAGAGTTTTTGCCTATCTTTTCTGTGGGCCCCCTTTAGGTATTGGAAGGCCACTATAAGGTCTCCCTGGAGCTTTCTCTTCTCCAGGTTGAACAGCCCCAGCTCTCTCATCCTGTCCTCATAGGAGAGGTTCTCCAGCCTTCTGATCATCTTTGTGGCCCGCCTCTGGACCTTCTCCAACTGGTCCATGTCCTTCTTATGTTGGAGGCTCCAGAGCTGGATGCAATACTCTGGGGGGGTCTCACGGAAACTCCAGGTGGGGTCTTACATGAGACCCCTACCTCGGTCAACAAGGGGACCTTCAAAAATGCCCAGATGAGCACAACTGAAGCAACACTTCTGAGGGTATGTGCTACCAATGGGAAGCAGAATCACATAATCACAGAATAATTGAGGTTGGAGAGCATGTCTGGAGATCATCTCATCCAACCCTTTTTCTCAACTCGGGTCAGCTACAGCAGGTTGCCCAGGACCATGTCCTGTTGGATTTTTAATGTGTCCACTGATGAAGAATCCTCAGCCTCTCAGGACAATTTGCTCCAGTGTTGGACCAGACTCACAGAGGGATTTTTTTTCTTATATTTAAGTAGAATTTTCTATATTTCAGTTTGTGCCCATTGCCTCTTGTCCTGTTGCTGGCCACCTGCAAGGAGAGTTTATCTGTTTCTTCTGTACTCCTCCCATCTGTTATTTATTTACATTGAAAATATTCCTCTGAGTCCTTTTTTCTCCAGGATGAACAGTCCCATCTCTATTATCTTACGTTAGATACTCCAGTCCTTCAATGTTTTAGCAGCCCTTTGCTGGACTCATTTCATTCTCTTGGACTCTCCATTGTTCATACCCCTTCCGTACTGAAAAGCTCAGAATTGGACACATGTGTCTCACCAGTGCAGAGCAGAAGTAAAGGATCACCTTCCTGAATGTGCAGGGAACTCTTTTCTAGTAGATGCCACAGTAACATATGTACCTCAGTTTGGAAACCTCTACTACTTCTTTGTTGTAAAGCTGTTCTTATAGCAGAAGTTTTCACCAGCAACTGATTTCATTAGCTGTAATAAGAATTCAATGCCTATTAAAAGTAGTACTAAATACATTGCAGCTAAACATTTAGTTGTTGGAGTCTGGGCAGAGACCTAGAAAACTCATGTCTGAAGACCCTTCTAATCCTCCAAACTCTGCTTGCTAACATTGGCTTTATTTTAACTTCAAAATAGGAGCTAGCTTTGAGCTTGCATAAGTCTAGAAAATTTAAATCAAATAATGAAGTTAAAATTTCATATTTTTATTCTCATCAAATAAAGCTATTCCTTCCACAGTCCTTGAGGCATATGAAATCTGTTCAGCAGTTCCTCTATTTCGACCAGAATGACCTTGGACTATTCATATCACTAGAAAAATAAGCACCAAGTAGCTGTGGGTCACACTACAGCCAGAATACCACAGCCACTACTCCCTCCTGACATTGTCCTGGTCCCAGTCCCAACCATGCACATTATTCTCAGTAATCTCCCGACTTGCTGTAACTAAATCCAAATTGCTACATCACCAAGAACATGTGCCAGGCGCAAGGCAGAACTAACAGGTAAGCCGAGGCAAGATGTGAGTCATTTTTTAAACTGGCACTCAATTATCCTGTCTTAAACTTGCCTGTGTGTATTAGAAATGCTTACATTATTAGACACAGACTTACACAGCTCAGCATTAAATAGCAGATAAGAAGTGGGATGCTGAACCTGCCTCAGTTATACTGAATGTGGAGACCATTTCATCCTGTTACAAAATCAAGAAGGTTTGCTTAAGCTAATTAAAGCTTTTCTTCATCTGCCTTCAAAATATTAGATTTTTCCTCTTCTATCCGTTAGCTCTCAGGGAGCTGCAAAGGCGTCCCTGGTTTCAGTACAGTTTGAGAGATTACTTTTTCCTTTGGATTGCAATAGCAAATCTGAGGTTTGGACTTGTTTTGTTTTCAGATTGTCACAATGAATTGCCAGATATAATAGTCAACATCATTAATAGCATCTATAAAGATACATAAACTTAAACACACATAACTTAAATACTTGAATTTTATTATCATAACTCAATAAAAAGACTTGGATAATTGTATGAAATCATCAGCTTTCTGTTCAGTAGCAGTCAAGGCAGCAAACACAAAATACTAAGATTTTTTTAGGAGGAAAAAAAAGAAGATAAGAAAATATTAAGCACCACTAACCTGTTTTGTTCTTTCTATAGCAATATTTTGTACGCATTTCTCATCTTTCTATCCCAAAAACAAACTCAAAGAGTTGCAGAGAAAGCTTAAAAGATTATCAATGTTTTGATTAAGTTTTGATTAAATAAATTAGGATTCATTGTACTGTAAAAAAAATGATTGGAAGGTATTTTTATGAAAGGTATACATAATATCATGGATAAAACTGAAAAACTTATTAGGGAGTAACTATTTATTCTCAAAGGCTGTCCTAGAGATGAAGGATATTTAAAAAACCCCATATTTTAAAGGAGCAAAGGGAGTCACAAAGACACTCCTGAACAACAAAATTCATTGTCACAAAAAATATAAAGGAAAATATATATATATATATATATATATTTTAAGGGAGTTAGATGCAGCAACAAAAATTCAGTTAAGGGTTATCATTTTATGCTGCATCCAAACACCAGCTCAGAAAACTCTTAACCTTTAGGTTGTTGTGTAATGTAAGAATTATCATTGTTCCTGTACCCATTTCACAAGTTTCAACAGCACAACAAACCACTGTCACACATAAGATATGTGAAAACAATGTGTCTAGTCTCGTGTTGCTGTGATTATAATGTTCCTTCCAGATGAACCCACCAATGGCCACTGGCAATGAAAACAGTCAAGTCAATCTTTTATGTGATAGAGATTGACTATGATTTGTGCAGAGCAAAGAAAAAAAAAATACCTTAAAATAGCTCATCATGCTTCTGTTTAAATTTCAGACATGTCCTAGTGCTGTTTTTTCCCCTTCCCCCAAAATGATTTTTCTTAAGTGTAAATAATGTTTGACAGACTTTATAGAACGCTTTTTTTTTCCTGTGGGATTTTTTATTAGATAGTAAGGAGCATGAACGTTTAAAATACTGACTTACCAACCACGTGTGATAGAATGTATTTAGCAGCTTCTAGAAATGTTATCTGTGAAAATGAGGGGATAAATTTTGTGGGCAGTACAAAAGTAATGAGATTAAAATATAGAGGTTGTGTCGCCATTGCTTGCCCTTTGGCAAAAAGGCGCTGGAGAATGACTATAAGAAAAGATTCCTTCCCTTTTTCTATCATGTGTTACTGTCAACCTCTGACCTATATTGTGGAATACTTTGTGGAATACTTGAATGCCAAATTCTCAAATTTATTGTTACCAAGGGATTTGTTTTCAATCCTTCTTTATTTGGTCTCATTACTATGGAGAACGATTTCTGAGGCATGGGCTATTATATTTGTAACACTAGAAAAACTTAATGCAACCAATACATTTCAGTTAATCAAAGCACAGAATCTGAGTTTTGATTATATAGCTGGAAACACAAGTCACACTCAAAAAGTAGAAGTTGAGAAACTGAAAATATATCTGAGATCAAGCTCCTTTTTTTGTAGCTGATATGCAAAGATCTCTGAGGCTTTTCTCAGCTATGGAAGCCAAGGAACCAGTATTTCACTGCCAAAGTACTGCCTTTCAGAGTGAGATATGTTTGGGATTTAATAAGTAAGAGACAATTGATTAGTACTTCAGATTTAGCATATAAAACTAACTGTGAGCCTAGCTAAGCTCACTACTCCAAAAACTATAAGAATAGATTGCCTGAAGAGGCCATGACTCTCCATAATTCAAGTTTTTTTTTTAAGAATATGTTATAAGAAGTATTTATCTATAATTAATCTTACGTTGTGATAAGGGGAGAGGCTATGTAGCAACATAGAATCCCTTCCAAACCTGTTTTTCTATGAACTGCTCTTTTATCTGTGCTTTGCTGATGTCCATGAGCAGTTTTTTTGTGAGACCCTGTCAAATAAAAGGGAAACCATTCCCCACATTTACAGCTTTTATCACCAGAAATACATAAGAGATTACTACTTTCTCTGGAATATCTAAGAAATTGCTATAACATAAAAAGTACAGTGGGACATAATTTATTGGTTGAAATGAGAAAAATTCATACCATGATTGTAATACCTTGAAAACTAAATTAAAAATACTAGGAATTTTTTAATATGATGCAAATTTACTACTTTTCCAATGTTTTAATGCAAGAATAGGTGGGTCAGAAATTTATCTTATCTCCTCTAACAGTTTTCAAATCCATTATGAATATTTATGCCAAAAAAAATAATGACTGATGCTGTTAGTATTTTAGTTGATCTAATGACTTCCAAAGTCTGATTAGACATTTTGTGAGACAGGAAACAAGCAAAAATCCTGCTTTATTTTATAAATTCCATATTTTTTTTCCTTTTATTTCCTTTGAATATACTTATTTTTTTCATACTTAACAAGAACAAATATCCAGTTTGCCCCTCTGTATTTTTATTATTTTGTTTGTCAGCACTGTCATGTCCCATTTTATGCATAAAATAAAGAATCTCAGATTTTTATGAGTCAGAGAGTAATAACATTAGGATACTAAAAAAAAATCAGCTCTGAAACTGAATATTTAACACAATGAACTTAATTGGTGGAAGTTAACTGAAGCAGTATTCCTATCTTAAGTTATTAGCATTATATCTTTGTTCAGAATTTTGCTAGTATTTCATTTGCTAGTATTTCAAATTCTGGTTGAAAAAGTATTTTTACTGGACATCATTTTACCTA
Organism: Chlamydotis macqueenii; assembly: GCF_036417535.1. NCBI lineage: Eukaryota > Metazoa > Chordata > Aves > Otidiformes > Otididae > Chlamydotis > Chlamydotis macqueenii. Next base: position 30,975,224 of record NC_141558.1, read on the forward strand.
GTGGGGTAACGAACCCCGCTTCTTTGCCTTTAAACAGACGGATTTGTGCTATTGTATGTTTTTCTGAAAAAAAAAAATCCCAGAAACACTGATAAAACCCCTCAAGCATTCACATTTTAAGTGCACTATAATAAAGTGTCCAAGTTATCTTGTTTCATTTGTCAAATAAAAGCATATTTTAGTTTTTTATTGTGCTTGCAATAAAATAAGAATTGATGAACACCAGAAGGGCTTTCCAGGGCGTATTATACATTGGACAAAGTCTAAGTAAGCAGAAGATGAAACCACAAAGGATATTGATTTTCTATGAAAGGGCAAGACTGATATTTCTTCATTTGGAGGTTTTGCTTTGCCATTGAATACCACAAAGAAAATCCAGTGTATAAGGAAAGAACATAAGAAAACAGTATATCATAGTAAAAAAAAAAATTTTTTTTCAGAACTAAATCACTTCATATGCCATCCTACTGTCCATTATGTACTTCAAAAAAGATACAATGCAGACAAATAAAGCCATTTCACATGTGTAAAGTATTAGTTCATTCTTCTATGCCACATATCCTTTCTCTGCTTGTGTTTGGGTTGACAACCAAGATGCTCCCAAAGTGTCCAGAAGTGTTTGTTTCCTTTAATGAAGCAAACATCAGAATTCACCAGAATATTTGTATTGAATGGCAACTTTAATACCTCTAGTGTGTTTCCCAGAGATGCACTTTCATAGTAGTAAAGGTTTCACAGGTAAGGTAGAATGTCAGTGGGAAGAGAGAAATAACAAGACTGATGTCTGATGGCTAGGGTACAAACATATGGAAGCCTGAGGATAAAGTTCTTATCTTGCTTAATTCAAAACAATTAAAAACCCCTCAGGCACAAGGGGACAAGAGCACTCACACCACACTGAAAGTTCGGGATTTGTCCCGAGCATCAGGCTAATTTAGTGCTCCCCAAAGACTGCCATTTTCCTTCCAGTGGAAAACAAAAGAAGATTTCAGAATCTCAGAAGTCACCATGCAACAGAGTAGTCATCCTGCCATCAGCTGCACAGGGAACAGATTTTCAGAGTCAAAAAGTGAGACACCTTTATGCTATCTCCTTAGACAGTCTAAAATACTTACGTGCTTGGTCTTTTGGCTCTTTTCCTTGAGTCGGTTAAGGAAATCTTCAAAGCAGCAAAGGCATCTTAGCTCTACCATTTTTCCAACCTTTTTTCCTGTGTCTCTGTTGTGTATTTCTAGGTAGTCAAAAAGAATCATATTAGTTATTTTGTACCTGGCAAAACAAAGCACTCTTTAAGACAGAAATCTGAATGATATCCATAACACACTGAGTTGGTGTCTACCCTAGCACTTTAAATGATGAGTATGCTTTTGAAGTGAATCTCAAAATCTTCCTGACTTATTGAGGTGGAAGACTGTATCACCCTGTAGTCTTAAAACATGTGGACTGGATTCTTTTCATATTAAACTAAACTATATAGTCTAGCAGCACACCTCCAGCCGCTGCGGGGAGTTCAGTCCTATGGCCAGACTAGAGCTAGGGCTGGAACACATGTATACTGTAGGTGTGATATGCAGTCCCAAATATTTCACTGAACAAATCAACTTCCACTGCACAGCCCAGCGTACTACTGCAGATATAGCCAGAGGAATGGTTTCATATTTTCATGTCCATCTTAATGCATCATTCTCTTAGCAGCTTAAATCTCCACTGGTCACAAGTCTGTTATTGAAATATTCCTTTATAAAAGAATCTGAAGTATTTCTATACTATAGTACAAGTAGCATTATGAAACCCAAGAGTTCAGGAAAACCTTGTCCTCTGTCACTCTGTCACGGCTCCTGCAGAACAGCATTTGATATATCATTTTGACATATTGTTTTTTTAATAAAATGAAAAAACTTCATTTAAATCTTATTTTTGCGGAATTCCTGCATTATTTAAATTTTAATACATGTAAGAAAGTTACAATCTCTATAAGTTTTAAGATGTACATTTACCTGAAACTAGGAAAAAAAAATTACTATAAAAACAAAAAAGTCATTACAATGCCATGCACTAACTTGTTTTCAGAACTGGAGAACATACTGCATTGAATGCTGGTATAATGTTCACAGGCTTTTCTCTTCAAATCTATGCAACATAAATGAAATATCACAAATTTTATCTTTAATAGCACTTTTTTCAAACAGTATCTATATATAACTCATGTGTATGTGGTTTCTCATACACATAGAACAATATTGCTCAAAATAATATCAAGTTATTTTTATGCAAGGCATTTTGAAAAAGTCCATGTTGTAAGTTACAAAAGTAATTACAAAACAATGCTGGATTTATTCCACCTGAGGGATTATATAATGTGAGAGAAAAAATGTTAGTCAAAATTATGAATATTTTTCTGCCTTTTCTGTGTAAGTACTAAAGGTTAACTACATTTTTTAAAAAGTATTTTGTGTCTCAGGTTTCTCTTGGAATCGGTTTTGAATCTGAATTTATTTTACTTAAAATTTAATATGTAACATACGTAGAAAGCAACTTCATGACCTTTTACTACTGTAACAGCTAGCTTCAGTACTTCATTCTCATCATCATTTATTAATGTTACACTGATTTAACCTGAGAGCACATCTCACTGCTCATGCTACATGCATACAAGTGAGATAAGGTGCTTTGTGTCACTATTCCTGGAGGTATTTAAAGGACATGTAGATGTGGCACTTAAGTACATGGTTTAGTGGTGGAGTTGGTAGTGTTAGTGGTAGTGTTTGGACTTGATGATCTTTCGGTCCTTTCCAACCTAATCATTCCAACCTAAATGATTCTGTGATTCTATGAGCAAACTCACCTCATAATAAGAAAGAAAGGGAAGGAAATATCTGTGAAGTCCAAGATTTCTACAACTATTACCATACTTGGTTTAGGAATACAGAGATTTGATGAGTTTTCAAAGTTTCAACAAAAGCCCTAGAAAAGTCTATGGGTGTGGCACCTAACTTACTGTGCCAATTTATTTTGATGCTGCTGATATCACACTTACATATCCTTTTTATTGAATTATTACATGCAGAGGTATACCACTATGTAACCATGTACATCTACAGAAAAGTAACTCTGCTCTTTCTTAAGGCAGCTTCTACATATGGAAACTACAAAGACAGCCTTACTTTTCCCTGTAGTAGTTGAAGAGATCTTCAGACAAACAGTATGTTCTGGTTTTGTTAGTGAGGGGGGGCCTAAGGTGGTAGCTTCTGTAGGAAACTGCTAGAAGTTGCTCCCCTTTGTTCAGTGGACTCGGCCGGGCCTAGGGCGGACCCGCTGCTGGCCAAGGCCGAGCCAATTGGTAGCAGAATGTCCCGTGATAACGCCTCTGCGATAACGTATTTAAGTAGGGGAAAACAGGAAAAGGAAGAGAAGATGTGAAGCAGCTGAGCGGGGGGCAGAGAGGGGGAGGCGCGAGCCTCATGGGCCTTGCAGGCCTCACCCTCTGGCCTCCTGCCGGGCAGCCGACTGGGCCCAACTCGGCCCGGCCCGGCTGCAAGAAGTGGAGAGGAGATGAGAAGTGAATAAGATGTAAAAAGGATCCTGAGAGGCGTCTGCCAGCCTGTTGTGAGGAACGGCTGCAGACGCCAAGGTCAGTTCAGAAGGAGGGGGAGGAGTAATGTGGCTCCTGGCCAAGATTCCTCTGCAACTCGTGGTGAAGACCATGGTGGAGCGGGTTGTCCCCCTGCAGCCCATGGAGGTCCACGGAGGGGCAGAGATCCACCTGCAGCCCGTGGAGGACCCCACGCCAGAGCAGGTGGAGGCCTGAGGGAGGCTGTGGCCCGTGGAGGGCCCGCTGGGGCAGCTGTTCTGAAGGGACTGCACCCCGTGGAAGAGATGACCCACGCCGGAGCAGTTTCACGGAGGACTGTGGCCCGTGGGAGGGAGCCCACGCTGGAGCAGAGGAGGAATGCGAGGAGTTCTTCCCCTGACGATGATACAGCGGCGTAAAACAACGCGTGATGAACTGACCGCGACCCCCATTCCCTTTTCCCCCCCCGTGCCGCTCGGGAGGGGAAGGTAGTAGAGATAATGTTAAGCCCGGGAAGAGGGAGGGGTGGGGGGAGGTTATCTTGTTCCCTGTCTCATTCTCCTGCTAGTTTTAGAAAATAAATGAATAGTTTTCCCCAAGTCGAGTCTGTTTTGCCCGTGACGGTAACTTTAAGGATTTCTCCCCGTCCTTATCTCAAACCTTGAGCCGTTTTTCTTATATCATCTCCCCCTGTTCTCTCGGAGGGTGGGGGGAGCGGGAGAGAGACTGCGTAGTCTGGTCCTGATCAGGGCTGAACTACGACACAGTAGTACTGAAAATCTCCACAATTGTTAGAATTAAAAAATTTAACAGAAAGTCTTGGTTGTATTCCCTCCAGGTCAAGAGTTATTCACACTTAATATCAACATCCAGAAATGCACTGACTTGTATTCACCTGGCTTTAAAGCACATAAAATTAAGCTAAGTATGTAGGACTAGTACCAGGACTTGAGAGAGTTGGACTAAAAGGGATCTCATTCAAAGCAACAAAGACCGAGTAAGATTTCACAGAAGTCTAGTATCAGACACTGGGAAAAGAGGCGGACCTGAACCTCTACCTCTTCTACAGAAATGACAAGAGATTCTTAGAGAAGTCTAGGAACAGATACTATTGTATTTTAGGGTAGGTAGACAATACCTCACAAGAAACTGAGAAGTTCGATAACAGAACCTCCAAAATAATAAACAAACTTATGAGTACTCAAATCCTAAGAGCCAAGTTGAAAACAAAGAATATTCTGCATGCCCAGAACTCACAATTAGATGTACTGCAAAACTGAAATAAAGCAATCAGATATAAAGTCTATACAGTGAGTGATTATTAAGATTCACAAGTCTAGCAGCTAAACTTGTGCAAAATAGAAGCATTAACTTGAAGTCTCTAGGTTTATGACAACTTACATCAGATGTTATCTTCGCTATATTTGACTGTTATTGTTTAGATTGAGAATTGATTTGTTTATTCAATACATAATAATGATAAATTTAAGGCAGAGAATACATGCCTACTATGTTTATTTAGTTTAATACAGCATTCCCATCATCACTTTTGATGGATTCATACATGATAAATAAATTTCTTTCATAGATAGGCAGATGGATGAGTGGATGGATGGATGGATGGATGAATGTTTATGTGTGCATGTGTGTATGTGTTTTTGTAAAGCAAAACCTAATACAGGTATTGCAATCGTCAGATCTACTTAACATATTTTACATATGAAAGTAGATATTATCTAAGTATTATATTCAACTCACTAAATGTAAATCCTTTTGAAATTTACCACTAGTGCTGTGTTATTTTTAGTTAAGCTTTGAAAATGTGTGACTATATTTGAAAATAAACTTTTTTGCTGAAGTTTTAAGATTTTGTGTGAATTTTTACATACTTTGGAAAAAATAGTAATAATTTTTAAGAATAAATAATTCATAATAATTAACAGCTCTCTAATCCAAATTAATAGGGATTCTTTACTTAGGGAGAATGCCAATATTTGGCATTATGTATTTTTTTAAATATTATCTTTTTTTTTTTACCAAATCTTATATCTGAATTCAAAAATGACTTAGGTCTGAAGCAGCTACAGTGTATTCATCTTACCTTTTCCCTTTTTATGTATTGTGGATATAAAAATCCAACATCAGGTGATGGAAGTTCTTCTTAAGTCAAGTACTTAATTGAAACTGTCAACCTGTTCAAGAATGAGTAATAGTTTATTTTGACTTCAGATTCTAATAAACAGACATCAGGCAACTTATGAGTTGGAATAATTCTTATGCTCATCTCAGTTCTTGTGTAACACCTCCTTTTGCTGGAGCTTTAAGACACAGTAAAGCAAAGGAAGTGTATTTCTGAACAATTATGGACTATTATTATGTGTACTGTAGCTCCATATGTTGGGGTTTTAATGTTAATGACTACTTATATGCTCCATTTTAATTTTTTTTTTTACATCTGAAAGACAAAAATTAGCAGAAATACTAGGATCTTAGAATCATAGAACCATAGAACAGTTAGGGTTGGAAGGGACCTTTAAAAATCATTTAGTTCAACTCTCTTGCAAGGACCAAGGATATCTTCCACATTCTCTCTCCCATTACTGTGTTGCTCAGCCGTTAAATATTTTTCTGCTTATTAATCAGTGCACTGTGTCGTAATCATTTAATAATTTCCTGTATGTTCATTGTCCTCCAAGCACCTACAAACTGTAAAATCATAGACTAGTGAAACAATTTTGTTTTGAAGGGACCTCCAGAAATCTTCTAGTTCAACCATAAGAGTCAAAGCTCGTCCTGAGCTTAAAGATCTCATTTTGAAAAGCTTTTGTTTCGCAGTATGATACTGTATATTGGGATGTTTTGTTGTACAATAATATTTATTATAAAGTACCTGTTGGATGAACATGTGCTTTCTCCTGAAGATTATGTAATGTTTTATCAACATTCATGTGAACAAATATGGCAAGGTCCCCAAATGACCTTTGTCTTCTCTAATGTACCTTTGCTTGTGAACATTGTGCAAATATCAGATAAGTTATTTTGGTTAAAGTTAAGTATTTTAGATTTTTTTTTTTCCTTCTAAATAAACATATACAGTTATTTACACAGTACATGATAAATATGTGTTCTATATCCACATGACAAACAGCAGAACTCAGACCTGAAATGCATTGTGTCATTTTGTTATAACTTTACTAATGATTTGGACTATACGGCAGTTAAAACACTAATTGGTGTATTAAAAAAAAAAACCTTAGGCATGCTCATATTTCAGGCGTAACATCTACATTTGACCAAGTAAAATTTAGGCATCTAGTCTAGACTAGTCACCCTCTTACCTCTCGGTAACAGGAATTCCATCTGCATGGTTGTTCTGGTTTTGTTTGGTGAGGGGGTGCCTAAGGTGGTAGCTTCTGTAGGAAAGTGCTAGAAGTTGCTCCCCCTTGTTTAGTGGACTCGGCCAGGCCTAGGGCAGACCTGCTGCTGGCCAAGGCTGAGCCAATTGGTAGCAGAATGTCCCATGATAACACCTCTGCGATAATGTATTTAAGAAGGGAAAAAAAAACTGAGAAGAAGATGTGAAGCAGCTGAGTGGGGGCAGAGAGGGGGAGGCACGAGCCTTGTGGGCCTTGCAGGCCTCACCCTCTGGCCTCCCGCCGGGCAGCTGACTGGGCCCAACTCGGCCCAGCCTGGCTGCAAGAAGTGGAGAAGAGATGAGAAGTGAATAAGATGTAAAAAGGATCCTGAGAGACGTCTCCCAGCCTGTTGTGAGGAACGGCTGCAGACGCCAAGGTCAGTGAAGAAGGAGGGGGAGAAGTAATGCGGCTCCTGGCCAAGATTCCCCTGCAGCCTGTGGTGACAACCATGGTGGAGCAGGTTGTCCCCCTGCAGCCCATGGAGGTCCATGGAGGGACAGAGATCCACCTGCAGCCCGTGGAGGACCCCACACCAGAGCAGGTGGAGGCCTGAAGGAGACTGTGGCCTGTGGAGGGCCTGCTGGGGCAGCCATTCTGAAGGGACTGCACCCTGTGGAAGAGATGACCCACGCTAGAGCAGTTTCACGAAGGACCGTGGCCCGTGGGAGGGACCCCACAATGGAGCAGAGGAGGAATGCGAGGAGTTCTTCCCCCAATGATGACCCAGCGGCATAAAACAACGCGTGATGAACTGACCGCGACCCCCATTCCCTCTTCCCCCCTGTGCCGCTCGGGGAGGGGGAGAAGGTAGTAGAGATAATGTTAATCCCGGGAAGAGGGAGGGCTGGGGGAAGGTTATTTTGTTTCCTGTCTCATTCTCCTGCTAGTTTTAGAAATAAACGAATACTTTTCCCCAAGTCGAGTCTGTTTTGCCCTTAACGGTAACTTTAAGGGTTTGTCCCCGTCCGTATCTCAAACCTCGAGCCGTTTTCCTTATAGCATCTCCCTCTATTCTCTCGGAGGGTGGGGGGAGCGAGAGAGAGAGACTGCGTAGTCTGGTCCCGATCGGGACTGAACTACGACAACGGTAAATATTTTTCAGAAAACATGACATCCTTCATGGTTCTTACTATTCAGTAAATGAACTCTTCACGATACACAGTGATATAATACCTGCTTAGTGTTTTTAGAAAAATAGTAGTGTGTCATGTTGTCGTGGTTTAACCCCAACTGGCAACTTAGCACCACACAGCCACTCACCCACTCCCCTTCCTTGGTGGAATAGGGAAAAGAACTGGAAGAGTAAAAGTAAGAAAACTCATGGGTTGAGATAAAGACAGTTTAAGAGGGAAGGTAAAAGCCACACACGCAAGTAAAGCAAAACAAGGAATTCATTCACTACTTCCCATCAGCAGGCAGGTGTTCATCCATCTCCAGGAAAGCAGGGCTCCATCACATATAACAATCACTTGGGAAGACAAAACGCCATCACTCCGAACATCCCTCAATTCCTTCTTCCTCCCCCAGATTTATATGCTGAGCATGACATCATAACGTATGGACTATCCCTTTGGTCAGTTGGGGTCACCTGTCCCAGTTGTATCCTCTCCCACCTTCTTGTACACCCCCAACCTCCTCACTGGAGGGACATTGTAAGACGCAGAAAAGCCTTGACTCTGTGTAAGCACTGCTCAGCAGTAACTAAAACATCCCTGTATTATCAACACTGTTATTAGCAAAAATCCAAAACATAGCCCCATACTAGATAGTATGAAGAAAATTAACTCCATCACAGTCAAAATAATGTATTTAAAAGAAAGAGGAAGACAGATTTATCATCATGCAGAAAAGTAAGCCTATTATTATCTATTTACAAGGAGTATGCTGGCTTCCTAAGGATTAGCCAGAGGATTGTTTTCAATAAGTTCTAATTACATATGTGTATGATTCTTTTCACTGCCTCATCTTTACACATCAAAGACATTTGTAGAGTTTTTTCCTCACTGAATTACTATTTAAAGAAGTAGTAGTTAGTAAATCCACTTTTTCAGAAAGGGAGCAAAAGTACTGGTTAACATAGATAATTAGTCCAAAGCTGCTCTTATGTCTGTAGTTCATCTGGGTATGAAAATTCATTTTTCTAAAATCACTAGTGAATACATTAATTTGCAGTTGTCCTATCCTTCTTCCTGGGTGTTGAAAATACCATTGACAGCAATATCAAAGCAGACTAAAATGTTTTCTCATTTTAAGTCCTTCAAGCACTTCAGAAGTCAGAGCAGAGAGAACTACAAAGACAAGGCAGAAGATAAGTGCACTACCTGTGAATAAAGGAGGAAATTTCTGTGTGGATCAGCAGAGCATAGGAGAGTTTGTTTTTTTGGTTTTTAACATGTTAGAAGGTATTGGTTTCAAATCGAGTAAATCCTTCTTAGTTCATGGATCATTGACTGGGTAGATTGTAACGGCTCCTTTGGAACCATTATGGTATGTCATTTCAATCCAGCCATTGAAAGCGCACATTCAGCCTCTCTGTTCCAACTCTTCACAAAATGTCATTGAAATCATTGCTCTGCATGCTCAGCATATTGTTCTTAAACCATCACTTAATAAGTATTTATTTTTTTAAATATCATGAGCAGTTAGGCCACATTGTAAATGAACTGTTAAAAATGTATGCTTTAAAAGCAAAACTATTAAGTGTAAAAAAGCTCTCTAGAAGTCAAACAAATATAATCCAGAAATATTTTTAAATTGTTATTTCAATTTAAAAAGCTTATTACCAAGAAGACACACCTTCTTAGACTAGAGCACTTTGCCAGGCTACATGGGTATGGGTATGGTTGTCATTAGCATGCTGAGCATGCCATAGCTCTGACCTGTTTGCTAAACCTGCAAATAAAGTCATGATCACATTCAACAGAGGAAGCTTAAAGTACGTAAGAGAGGCTTCAGAGTTGATGAGCATTTGGGAAATCTTAAAAAAAGGAACTGAACCGTGCAAAGCAATTCCATCTTTGCCTTTTAGGTGTAGTAGATGCATTATCAGTCTTCAAGGTGAACAACAGTGGACAAAAATAGTCATTAATGCTGAAAGCCAGATGCTTTTCTGGTGTCAAACAGATCAGTGGAGCTATAGCTGTTTACATCTTCTAAAAAGAAAGTTCCTTAGCTTCCTTTTTCATCTGAAGGTGCTCTTTGACAAGTACATATATGCCATATATTTATATGCAAAGTATTGAATAATATTAAATAGGATTAAGATCACAACGAAGACTATGGAAGGCAACAACATTCATTAACTTTTCAAATAACAAAAATTGCAGCATAGGTCAATAGTTAATGCTAATGATACATCTGCAATGCAGAAGACTTCAAAAGAAATTCTTTAATTCTTCCAGTATTTTGGATAGAAATAATGCCCCACTTGCAAGCAGTGAAGACTATCCTTCAGAGAAGACAATTCAGTCTAAACTAGGGATAGTTTAAAGTAGGGATATGTAAAATATATGGCATGTAATGATAATTTCCAATTTCCAATTTCTCTTCCAAAATACCTATCTCAGGAAACCTTTCTGTGGTCCAAGTTATATCATAGTACAGCAAATTTCCTGCTATGACAGAAAAATCAACTACAGTCCAGAATTTAATTTAATATTTCCAAGTTTTATCATATATTATTTTAGGATTCTTTCATGGCAATTGAGGTGTGTGTTTTTTTTTTTTTTTCCTCTTAATAAAAAGGAACAGAAAGAAAGAGTATTAACACCAGAAAATACGTGGTAATTATGTTCTGCCCTGCATGTCCTGATTTTTTCAGCTGCAGGTAGATTCTGATTTCTAACTGATAAATATGTCCAGTATCAAAAGAGACTGTAAAATGAGGTTTTACAATGTGAATTAATGTTTTCTCGTAAAATCTGACAGCAAATGACAGAAAGTACTGTCTTCAATGAGGCCAAAATAAAGAGATTTAGGAAAAAAATATCCAATTTCAAAATTTACAGCTTTTGAAAAACAAAGCACCTCAACCAAAATACAGTTCAAATTCAACTTTGAAATATTTTGTGTATTTCATCAGCTGCCTCCTCTTTTTATAACCCAAAAGACTTGGCCGTGTGGTATGGTTCTAAACTGTTGTATTTACAAGGGAGTAATTTATTTTTCTATTGATTATGGAAAAAAAAACAACCTCCTAATAGAACACAAACTGAGGCACAAAAAAAACAACTAGCATGAGTGATATATGACCTATCTGCTTCCTCTCTTCCTCCTGAACTTCCAGCCTGTGTAGCTTTTCACTGAACAAAGACAACCCTATTAGATTCATATTCAAAAGGGTTAACAGTGTACAAAATGTAATGCTCTCAGAAAAAAAAAAAAAAAAAAAAAAAAGCAAGGCTTTCACTTGTCTAGAATTTAGAACAACATTATAAATATGGTTGCTTTTCTGAAGCTGTTACAGATACAACTTTCAATATTCCTTTGAGACTACTGCATTATTTCTGCTAGATCTTAGAGCAGAAGCCCAGATCATTCATCATGTCTCAGTATGACATCTCTCTGACCAACAAGGCACTTAGCAAAATCTCCCAGCTGGTTGGCAGTATTATATGCAAACAGAGCAGGAAATCCCAGGGGGGAAACAGAGCATTTCCTCCCCCTTTGCTCTTGTCTAAGGAGCATAGATTGCATGGAAAACTGTTTTTAGACATCTGTAATTGAATGTGAGATGAACTTCCACAAGATTTAATGAGGAGTAATATTACTGCCCAGGCAGCAGAAGTTAGTGCACAACTCCATGTCTCAAATTATTTCATTAATATTAACCAAGGTTTCCAACTCTCCCCAGGCAATAATGCTGTAGCAGGGAAAAGAGATGCAAATAACTCCCACAGCCACCCAACTAATCACTAGAACGTGCAGGAGTAACAAGTATGTGGAAGTTATGTTTGTCAGGTAAGGGAAATGTATTTTCCATAGGGAAAAGAGCTTTTGCTACTGTAGTTACACATAAAATCCTTTTGTGCAGTATTTTGGCATTAAAAATGTACTTTTCTTTTGTGTCCTTTGGCACTTTTAGGAAAAAAAATAATTCCAAATAACAAGAAGACATTAATATTACAAACTTTGCAATAGAGAATATAAGCAATAAGAAAATCCCTTGTCATGGCCTGCCAAAGTACTCTGTTCAATGATGAATTAGTATAACTTAATTTCAAAAGTAAACTTGAATGTCAATATAAATATATATAAAAAAGACAGGAAGTGCCATGATGGCCAGTTTGAAGAGCAGGCAAGTGAGCTCTCAAGGGCAGCAAAGACCTTAATTTGTAAAGTAGCTGTGCGAGTTGTTAAACATAGAGCTGAGACATACTTAAGTTTGTGAGGGCCCAAATATACACTGGTACCATATCTGATTCATGCCATCCTTTGAATTTTTCCATACTAATCTTGGTGTGGAACACAATGGATCTAGAGTATTTATTAGTGTAATTTTATATGCATAATTCTAAAGTTCTCTCTTTCATTTATCATTTTACCTAAAATAGGTGTTTGCTCTTAGATAGCAATAGAACTGCAGTTCTCTTTTTAGTGACAACACTTAATATTTTACAATTTTGAATCAACATATTTAATATTACTGGTTACCAACAATCATATGTTTGTGATGAAAGGGCTCAGTATGACAGCTGAAGCGTATCTATTCATAGGATATGGCGATATGCAAAGTATATATTATTTGTAGAGTAAATGTGTGCATACATTGCCAAAATCTGAGTATAAGAGACTAATGTTTGTCCATTCTAGTCATAGAAGTGTAATTTTCATTGGTATTACTTCCACTATTTCAGAAGACTTCAAAAAGCTGTCTGGAGTCCCATATGTAGGAATTTTAAAAATTATTTTATTTCACCCAGTTTGCCTGCCTTGGAGGAAGGAAATGGTAATGGTGTTTCCGAGAAAGAGTCTATTGCTTCAAGCTATAAATTAAAATAAGGCCTTTTCCCACCAAGTCCTGGTGACTGTCAAGTATTAAAAAAACCAACCAAACAAACAACAATACCCTTTTTTAAAAAAAAAAAAATCCGCATGATTTTTCATAGCAGGGTTTTTTTTTCTAGGTTAATACAAATGATGCTATTGTCAGAAGTCAAAAGTTTTGCATTTTTTTTCCTGCGGTCATATTTCTTCTTAATTTATTATGAAGTTTGGCAACACTTTACAGGAATTGGTAACAAACTATTCTGCACTCTTACCCGTAATTCCCATCTTCCAGGAGAATAGTCTGGGTTTGGGAATAAGGAGGAAGGGGAAGGATATATAACCAAGAAGTTCTTCAAAATTGATTATCAGATATGTTAGGTGTATTGTCAGTTACTGTGGGGCCAGAGTGCAAAACTAAAAGACTTTTGGCTAGAGAAGAAGCAGACGGAGGCTATGTTAATTTTGCATCTCAGACAGGAACTGTTGTGTGTTTCCCACTTGCTGTGACTGTCTCTGAATTTCCCTTTGACCCTCTGATTTCTACTCTCTTCTGATCACCCCTTCACTTCCTTCTCTTTATCTTCTGGGCACATTTTCATCATTGCTTCTCCCAGTCAATTTCTAGGAGCTCCCTGGCAACACATCACCCTTGCACAATTAATCTCTTACCTCCTTCAGTCTTGAAATTTGAGGAATATGTCTGAAAACTTTGTTCTTGGAATGTATGTAATAAAATAATTACATTAGAAAGGATAAATACATGGCAAAAAGGGAACATAATTTTTAGTTTAAATCTGTACACATTAGTAACTTGGTCACTGCAATGCTGTTGTAATGCCTAACGTCTAGGATCTTCTCTCAGCAGCTGAATCACCAGCTTTGAGTCAGATGTGGAGACATGAAGCACGAAAAGCATCTAGAAAAAAACACTGTGCTCAGCTGGAAGCCAACAGTAAGGAAAAGTGTAAAGGAAAATCCTTTCCCCTCTGTGCCACAAGGGACTATTCTTTCAAGGATAGGCTCCCCTCTTCTCCCAGTGATACCTCTTTCTCCCTCTGCCTATATTTTTAACGGAGAACCAAGCAAACAAATTGCCAGGGTCATTCTTTTAAAGAGCCTCTCACCTAGGGAGGGGACTGGAGGGTTGGGACACTAACCCTTTTCTCTGCACAAGGCTCAGTGTAATAAAACTTGACCAGGCTGTGCTCTTTTCTTTCTGACAGATTAAACTGCTCTGATAGGAAGGTCTGAAAATGTCCCCATTCCCTGAGTGAATCATAGAATCATAGAATCACATGGTTGGATGGGACCTATAAGATCATCTAGTCCAACCGTCTTCCCACTACCATTGCTGCCACAGGTACTAAACCATATCTTGTAGCTCCTCATCAAGCCGCCTCTTGAACACTGCCAGGGACGGCGATTCCACCACCTCCCTGGGCAGGCCATTCCAGTGCCTGACCACTCTTTGGGAGAGAAAGTTTTTCCTCACGTCCAATCAAAACCTCCTCTGGTACAACTTGTGGCCATTTCCTCGGGTCCTGCTTGTTGCCTGGGAGAAGAGGCCAAACTCCTGCTCATCACAACCTGCCTTCAGGAAGCTAAAGAGTGCAATGAGATCTCCCCTGAGCCTCCTCTTCTCCAGACTAAACAATCTCAACTCTCTCAGCCGCTCCTCATAAGACTTGTGCTCCAGACCCCTCACCAGCTTTGTTGCCCTTCTCTGGACACGTTCCAGGGCTTCAATGTCTTTCTTGTAGTGAGGGGCCCAAAACTGAACACAATACTCGAGGTGCAGCCTCACCAGCGCTGAATACAGGGGGATGATTACCTCCCTGCTCCTGCTGGCCACACTATTTCTAATGCAGGCCAGGATGCCGTTGGCCCTCTTGGCCACCTGGGCACACTGTCAGCTCATGTTCAGCTGAGCATCAACCAACACCCCCAGGTCCCCTTCCTCTTCACAGTCCTCCAGCCACTCAGCTCCGAGCCTATAGCGCTGCATGCGGTTATTGTGGCCAAAGTGCAGGACCCGACACTTGGCCTTGTTGAACCTCATGCCATTCAGCTCAGCCCAGCAATCCAGCCTATCCAGATCCCTCTGAAGGGCCTCCCTACCCTCAGGCAGATCAACACCACCACCCAACTTGGTGTCATCTGCAAACTTACTGAGGGTACACTCAATCCCCTCGTCTAGGTCATCAATAAAGATATTGAACAAGATGGGCCCAAGTACCGACCCCTGGGGGACACCACTTGTAACAGGCTGCCAGCTGGACTTGACTCCATTAACTACTACCCACTGGGCACGGCTCCCTAGCCAGTTCTTTATCCAAAGAAGGGTATACCTACCCAGTCCACAGGCAGCCAGTTTCCCTAGGAGAATACTGTGAGAGACCGTGTCAAAGGCTTTGCTGAAGTCCAGGTAGACCACATCAACAGCCTTTCCCTCATCCACCAGTCTGGTCACCCAGTCGTAAAAGGAAATGAGGTTGGTCAAGCACGACCTGCCTTTTGTGAACCCGTACTGGCTGGGCCTGATCCCCTGGATGCCACACATATGCCGAGTGATCTCACTCAAGATGATTTGCTCCATAACTTTCCCGGGTACTGAGGTCAGGCTGACAGGCCTGTAGTTCCCCGGATCCTCCTTACAGCCCTTCTTGTAGATGGGAGTCACATCGGCAAGCCTCCAATCCTCCGGGACCTCCCCAGATAACCAGGAGGATGGTCGAGAGCAGCTCGGCAATCACCCCCACCAACCCCCTTAGCACCCTAGGATGGAGCCCGTCCGGTCCCATGGACTTGTGGCAGTCCAGATGGAGGAGGAGCTCTCTAACTGTCTCCACCTGTACCACAGGGGGTGTATTCGGCCTGGCATCCCAGACTTCCAGATTAGGGCATAAAGTGCCCTGAGGATAACTGATCTGCCTATTAAAGGCAGAAGTAAAGAAGGCGTTGAGGACCTCAGCCTTCTCCTTATCCTCAGTGGTCACATTCCTCGCTGCATCAAGTAAAGGGTGTAAATTCTCCTTGTTTCTTCTCTTACCACTGATATATTTGTAAAAGGATTTCTTGTTCTCTTTTACTGCAGTGGCCAATCTGAGTTCATGCTGAGCTTTTGCCTTCCTAACTTCCTCCCTGCATACCTTAGAAACTTCTTTGTAATCTCCCCAAGTAGCCTGTCCCTTCTTCCAGTGGACTGTAGTATGGTAGTTGGACTACTTTCCAGAGAGTTAAGAAATATAGGTTTTCTTGCATATAAAACTTCAGGCAGGAAAATTCTTTTTTTTTTCCCTTGTCCTTTCATTCAGATTTTGGATTAAGTATTTCTGCCTCTATCATTAAGCTAGTATCCTTGCTTTGTTTCATCCCACAAAATCTTCATTCCATTCTAAACCTAAGATAAAACTGTTTCTCCAACACCCTTAACAGCTTTTAATCTATTATTTATTATTAAACCATATAACTGTATTATTTATAGTTTTTCTTGTGAAGTATCTTGGGATGCATTTGTATGAAATGCTATACAAAATAACAATGTATTGCACTAAAGAACAGTTCTCATTTATTTTTTAATAATTATTTGATCTAGCCTTGATTTACTGAGTCACTAAGGCATCTTATTCCTGGTAATTTACGGGATGCTGTGAAGTTGAAACTCATATAAACTCAGATTCTCAGCTAATGTAATCGGCAAAGTTCCAACACAATCAGTGGAGGTCTGCCAATTCACACTTGTTCTGTCCTACAGTAGTTTTTAAAAATCTCTCCTCATCTGTGTTTTAAATGACACTTTATATGGCTAATAATTTCTTTTAATCTACATTGCTTGTCACAATATACTGTTTATTTTTTCCATTTCATCTTACTTAGACAGGTAAATCAGACTAGTTTATTTCTAAAAGCCTTCAAGTTCTGCCTCTGATATAATACTGCAATTTTGAAATGTTTTCACTGCTAACTTATCAGGGAAATGTAGTAAAATTGAAGCTATATGTTCTGCAAGTTTTATGGAAATCCTTTTGTCAAATCATAGTCACTGAGAACTTCCTTATTAATATAATATTAGAGTGATCATTCTCAAACACTATAAGAAGAATAACAAATAATATATCTATGAAAACATAAATTTTTGAGTGAACGATTTATTTTAGGTGCCTCCATTTTCAGACGTGCAGACTGAGAAATCATGACATCTGATTCAGCAAGATTCTGAAAAGTGACATAAATTGTGCATGCAAAGAGAGACTTTTAGGGTAAGAGTGAGAAAGTCCTTCTTCTGTGTATGAAAAACAAGGTACACACCCAAAGTATTTTTATTTTTTTATTGTTATTGGCAGTAAGTTGTTACTAGTAGAAATGGAAGGACAGAAATCTTAGCTAAGCAAGAACATCTAGTGATGTGAAGTACAGTTTTGCATCTTGATAAACTACATAGCTACTTCAGCTGAGCTCTACAGATCTCTCACTCCAGTATTAATCCTTCACCTTCAGTAGGATCCTTAATTTTATCATCTCTCTAACATGACTATTTCTAATTTCAAGTGATACTATTTTAATAGTACTGGTGAATCACAAATATACAATTTACTTCAGGTACAGAATACATACTTCACATGAAGATGGTAAAAATTCCTCACCAATAAAGTTGCTTTCTGGCTAGTATTATTTTCAAACTTTTTACTATACTGAAGTACCACAGTCAAGTATAATGTGAGTTGGTGTTTCAGTTCAATATAAGGAAGGAAAGAAACTAAATTGCACCACATATCTTCAGACTAACATCAATACAAAGATCTAAGGGCTTTTTGCTTCATAAAAGGCATATTCTTGCCTTGAATTGTTATTATTTTTGATATACAACTAGAAATTTGATTTTTAAAAAGTTTTGACCATTTCCACATATTTATTTTGGGGTTTCCTTTTTTAAAATAAGATTAATTTTCAGTTGGAAATGTTATCAATAGTGCATTTTTTTGTTTTGTTGCTTTTGTGGAGAAGGTTGGTTGCTGGTACTATTTTGAGAAGGTCTTTTAGTTGGTTAACATCAAATGTTAAAATCTAGTAAAAATTTCAGTAGGTCATTTTTCAAGTAAGAAAAACAGATAGCAGAAACTTGCATGCAGCCAGTAGCTTCATTTGGTCTTGAAATTCTGTGGTAATAAAAAAAATATTTTAACTTATCATATTCTACTTTCTAGCATACTAGTGCATTTGAGAATGCTATTAAATTCAAGATTGTGAGGAAGCCTAGTGATAAAGAAAGTGGGTGAACCACTAACACAATTTTGGGAACTAGTAGATATTAACAGCTGAACTAGTCACCCTACGGTCCCTTTACAGTAAAAGGAGAGAAATAGGTACTGCTAGCATACACTTCATCTAATCAAAAGCAGAACTCTAAAACTTATCTAAGATTTCCATTCATTATAAAAGACCCTGGAGTGACTAGCTTAGCTGTTAACATCTAAGAGTAAATATCTAGGGCAGGATACAGTTCAAGATTAAAACATTTCTATTTAGGTGCATACATTAAAGTGTCTACAGCCATAAGGGAAGTCATGGCTTACATTGTAGACAATGGAGATCTAGTAAATGCAATTGATGGATTCAAGAGAGCAAACTAAGCAGTAATATGGTGTTTAGTCTAGGATGCCTTTTATAGTGAGCTGGACTGCTCTCCACACTCTACCAGCTACACTCTACTGTCTCATATGGGAGCTAAGTTAACTAACTTAAAAGACTACCCACTGTTACACAAATGCTTACATATACATTACTTTATATCAGATTGAATCTTGTGTCTTGAAATAAAGTCCCACAACCTAAAGATGGATGTTTTGTGCCATTAAAACACCCTGGAATGTACATGTTGCTGCTGCTGGGCTGCAAGATGCAATGCAGGAGCTGCGGGGACCTGTGCCATTTGGGAGCAGCAGCTGGGAGTACTGCAGTAGGTACATAGTAGCATCTCAAATGACACTAGACATCTGTGTTTAGGCAAACCCTTTGGGTCTTTCACTTAACTACATGCTGAATCACTGTATATTATTGTTCCGCATATATTGTTGGATGTAGTAAACAATGACAATCTCACTTCTGACATTCAATTGTATAGCTTCCCTTCTGAGAAAACTGAGTCTCAGTGAGTCTAGTCTAGGCTACCAAAAGGATTGAGTTGTATGTCTCACAACTGACCTTCAGTATTCTGCAAATGGTTTTCTATATATAAACATTTTCATAAATTTTCAGTTATTTTTTCCGGAAAAAAAATGTCACTAAGTTTCTGCTGTGTACAGAAGACTGAGAGAATGAATGAATGACTAAATTAGAGCTATGTGAGGCAGTCACACACACGCAAAACCCAGAATATTAGAGTGATTTTTTTTCATGATGTATATCATAGCATATTATTTCCACATTTGAAGTGGGTTTATATCTCATCAACCTAGTCAAATATATTTTAGCTCTTCTGCCTCCGGAGAAGCAGTTAATTATAATTTCTAAAAGGAGACAATAATGGAAAATTAAATAAAAACTTGCACTGCTAGTATATTTCAGAATTTCATATTTAAAATTCATAGATAACTGGCACAGTCAGTTATTGTGCTGTAGAAGCAAAGTATGCGGTTTTACCGGGTACTGGACAGGAACTTTACACTCTAGGCTCTGTTTCTGCATTTTCCTAAACTGCTGAACAAACATTAATAGATTTACAAGGATGTTAAGCTTTTTTGGTATACTAGAATAACTTCTAGAGTAATCTTGAAGTATGTGTACATATGACTTTTTCACTTCAGTCTTTACCAGCAAGGGCTCTAGCCACATTGCCCAAGTTGTGGAAAGCAAAAGCAGAGACTGGGAGAATGAAGAACTGCCCACTCCCAGAGAAGAGCAGGTCTGAGACCATTTAAGGAACTTGAAGTCCATGGGACCTGATGAGATGCATCTGTGGGTCCTGAAGGAAATGGCGGATGAAGTTGCCAAGCCACTGTCCATCACATTTGAGGAGTTGTAGCAGTCTGGTGAGGTTCCCACCAACTGGAAAAGGGGAAACATAACCCTCATTTCTAAAAAGGGGAACAAGGAAGACCTGGGGCACAACAGGTAAGTCAGCCTCATCTCTGTGCCTGGCAAGGTCATGGAACAGAGCCCTCCCAGAAACCATGCTAAGGCACATGGAGAGCAAGGAGGTGGTTGGTGACAGCCAGCACAGCTTCACTTAGGACAAAACGTGCCTGACCACTTTGATGGCCTTCTATGATGTGGTTACAGCATCAGTGGATAATGGATGACGAACTGACATCACCAATCTGGACTTGTGCAAAGCATTTGACAGTTACCAACGTGACATTCTTGTCTCTAAACTGGAGAAACATGGATTTGACAGGCAGACCATGGATAAGGAACTGACTGGATGATCACACTCAAAGAATCAACGGCTCGATTTCCAAGTGGAGACCAGTGATGAGTTGTGTTCCTCAAGGGCTGGTAGTGGGACTGGGCCCATTTAGCATCTTTGTTGGTGACATTGTCAGAGGGATAGAGTGCACCCTCAGCAAGTCTGTGGACAACACCAAGCTGTGTGGTGCAATTGACACACTGGAGGGAAGGATTGCCATCCAGAGGGACCTTGACAGGCTGGAGAGGTGGACCCATGCAAACTTCATTAAGTTCGACAAGGCCAAGTGCAAGGTCCTGTACATGGGTCAGGGCAATCTCAAGCACAGATACAGGTTGAGCAGAGACTGGATCGAGACCAGCCCTGAGGAGAAGGACTTGGGAGTGCTGGTGGATGAGAAGCTCAACATAAGCCAGCAATGTTAGCTTTCAGCCCAGAAAGCCAACCACATTATGGGCTGCATCAAAAGAAGCGTTGCCAGCAGGTCGAGGGAGGTGATTCTTCCCCTCTGCTGTGCTGTTGTGAGGCCCTACCACTGTGTTCAGTTCTGGAGCCCCCAAGATAAGAAGAACGTGGACCTGTGTCCTGGTTTTATTTAGTGAGCGGGGGCTACGGTGGCACCTTCTGCAACAAGCTGCTAGAAGTTTTTTCCCCTTTGTGCAGTGGACTCAGCCGGTCCTAGGGCGGACCTGCTGCTGGACAGGGCCAAGCCAATTTGTAGCAGAATGTTGCCTGATAACGCCTCTGCGATAATGTATTTAAGAAGGAAAAAAAAACAGAAAAAAAAAAAAAAAAGATGTGAAGAAGCTGAAGTGGGGGCAGAGAGGGGGAGGCGCGAGCTTTGCACAGCCCTCACCGTCTGGCCTCCTGCGGGCAGCTGTCTGGGCCCAACTCGGCCCAGCCCAGATGCAAGAAAGTGGAGAGGAGATGTGAAGAGAACCTGAGAGGCACCTGCCTGCCTGTTGTGAAGAATTTATTGTGAGAGGAATGGCTGCAGATGCCAAGGTCAGTGAAGGAGGGGGAAACGTAATGCTGCTCCTGGCCAAGATTCCCCTGCAGCCCATGGTGAAGCAGGCTGTCCCCCTGCAGTCCATGGAGGCCCACAGAGGAGCAGAGATCCATGTGCAGCCCATGGAGGATCCCACGCTGGGGCAGGTGGATGCCTGAAGGAGGCTGTGGCCTGTGGACGGCCCATGCTGGGGCAGCGGTTCTGAAGGGACTGCACCCCGTGGAAAAAATTACCCATGCCGGAGTTCACGAAGAACTGTAACCCATGGGAGGGACCCTACGCTAGAACAGGGGAGGAATGTGAGGAGTTCGTCCCCTGAGGATGAAGGAGCAGTGTAAAGCGACAAGTGATGAACTGACCATAACCCCCATTCCCTCTTCCCCCCTGTGCAATTTGGGGTGGGGAAGGAGGTAGAGATAATGGTAAGCCTGGGGAGAGGAAGGGGTGCCAGGAAGTTACCTTGTTCTCTTTCTCATTATCCTGCTTTCATTTTAATAATAAATCAAATAGTTTTCCCCAAGTAGAGTCTGTTCTTCCCATAATGGTATATTTAAGGATCTCTCCCTGTCCTTATCTCAAATCTCAAGCCTTTTTCTTATATTATCTCTCCCTGTTTCCCCAGAGGGCGGGGGGAGTGAGAAAGAGACTGTTTAGTCTGGTCTTGAGCAGGGCTAAACTACAGCAACCTATTGGAGCAAGTCCAGAGGAGGGCCACAAAGGTGATAACAGGGCTGGAGCACCTCTCCTATGAGGACAGGTTGACAGAATTGGAGCTGTTCAGCTTGGAGAAGAGAAGGCTCCAGTGAGACCTTATAGCGATCTTCTAGTACCTAAAGGGGGCTTATAGGAAAAACAGGGAGAAACTCTTTAGCAGGGCATATTATGATAGGATGAGGGGTAATGGTTTTAAAATAGAGGGAAGTAGATTCTAGAGACTAGACATCAGGAAAAAAAATTTTTTACAATGAGGGTGGTGGAACACTGGAACAGGTTGCTTAGAGAGGTGGTAGATGCCCCATTTCTGGAAACATTCAAGGCCAGGTTGGACAGGGCTCTGAGCAACCTGGTCTAGTTGGAGATGTCCCTGCTCCTTGTAGGGGGGTTGGACTAGATGACCTTTGAAGGTTCCTTCCAACCCAAACTATTCTATGATTCTATGATCTAAAAATATAGATATATAAAGCATAGCTAAAGCTACTTGGAAGCTTACCACTAAGTTATTATCTTACAACTAAACACTGTATGATGGCATCTAAAACTGTGATCCATAAAAATTAATTTAATGAGTATAGTTGTTAATCTGCAGAAAATACGAGTGTGAAAGAGTGTTTCTTGCCCAGTTTTTCCTCTATCTGTTCTGATTTCCATGAAACAAATAATTCTGTTTCAGTATTTTCTGCAAAGAGAGGTGCAAGATGGAGCCTTTGCAGACATATCTGAGCTAACCTGGAATCAGAGAATTCAGGTACCAATTCGTATTAATGTAGCATAGTAAAATGAAATTCAGCAGACTTTGGGTGGGGTTTTGGTTTGGTTTTTAGGTAATTATCTCATGATGAGTTTTTTTATACTAGGCAAGACTATGTCTTGTACCCAGACCAACAAAAAACTAACTCGAGATATATACACAAGATTCACACACACATTTGACTGGAACTTTGCATGAAGTAATTAGATAATCTTTCAGTCACAGAAAGAGAGCAAGTGTGAATTATTTCTCATTTCTTTAGAACAGCCAGCTGTCAGAGAGAGGCACAGATCCCAGCCCCTGGCTTACAGGTAGGCTAGGTAGTGGGAAGCTTACTTTGTGGACAGGGTAGAGGTAAACAACCTTGTACTCAAAATTCAGCATCTAGCTATTCATTTTGAAGTAAGCTTAGGAGCATATATTTAAAACTCTCACTTGTAGGGAAAAGAGCAATCTGTTAGGTCTAGAAAACATCTGAGTGATAATTTTAAAGGTCTGAATTTTGGACTTAGAAGCCTAATTTCTACCACATAGGTACCTCCGCTTCTCTTGCCCTTTTCATTCTCTGTCTATCATCTAAACTATTTAAAAAAGAAAAATATCTTGTTTAGTCAATCTTTATCATATTGATAGATATTGCCATAGTAACTATTAACAGTAAGAGTTGCATTTATCTCCAGTAGCGCTCCAAGGGCAAAGCCATAAATTTGGCCCAAAGTGACCCCTAAGGATTGCTGCATGCTTTAATCCCAAAACAATGTTATAAAAAAAAAAAAAAGTGTCTACTAACTCCTAATTAATCTTTTATTAAAGCAGAAGATATAAAGAAATACATGTGGGAGCAGCATTAATACAAAATTAATTCAGTCAAATCAGTTCTTTTGCTACACATATAAAATGAATTAATCATGACAGGACATGTAACTTTTTACCAAAATATTTCTGAACCTGACTAAATATATCAAGCAAACGTAAAAGCCACCTATAGCCCAAGGAGTAATTTAAGGTTTAACACAGAAAAAGTCATAAGGGGCAAAGGGTCATGGTCTACTTCCAGTGATATCAGACTAAACCCACAGTACTTACACCAACTTTATGGGTGCTGTAACTATGTTACACTAACAATTACACTCTTTATTTTCCTATCACAGCAATGCAAGCAACACTTTACTGTGTATCAGTTGGAGCAGTGAAGCAGCGGCACTCCATCAGGGTCCTTTCTGAGAATCCCCCTTTCCAGTCTGGGAGGCTGGACTACTTCAAGAGGACTGAGTCTGCCTGTCCATAGTCCAGAGGCGGCATGAGCTGCACAGATTTCCATTGCATCCTATCACACACATGGTGTCCATCTTCAGAAAAAGTCGTAGTGGACACAGGATAAATTACATTAAATAATATCTCCTGTTGTTTTAAGCAATGATGGTTTTTGTCCCCAAAAAGGAGCAGAATATACTTCAACAATAATTTTTCCAGATGCTTTCCAAAGTTTTAGTTTGAAAAGGACATTGCCTTTCCCTCTTCCTCTCTTCAAGAAAGTATATTTTCAGGGCAGAAAGTCTCAAATTTCTTTTTCCAAGCCATTTGTACATCAAACAACTGAGTGGGCACAGTTTTATTTGTTTGCTTGAGAAGAAATATTTTTATGAATCAAAAGAAATTTCTCAGTGTTCATATAGAGTTTTAGTCCCCTGATAACAAAGAATAACAAAGCTAACTGTCGTAGTTCAGCCCCGATCAGGACCAGACTACGCAGTCTCTCTCTCACTCCCCCCACCCTCCGAGAGAATAGGGGAAGATGATATAAGAAAAACGGCTCAAGGTTTGAGATAAGGACAGGGAGAAATCCTTAAAGTTACCGTCACGGGCAAAACAGACTCGACTTGGGGAAAACTATTCATTTATTTCTAAAATTAGCAGGAGAATGAGACAGGGAACAAGATAACCTCCCCCCACCCCTCCCTCTTCCCGGGCTTAACATTATCTCTACTACCTTCCCCTCCCGAGCGGCACGGGGGGGGGAAAGGGAATGGGGGTCGCGGTCAGTTCATCACGCGTTGTTTTACGCCGCTGTATCATCGTCGGGGGAAGAACTCCTCGCATTCCTCCTCTGCTCCATTGTGGGGTCCCTCCCACGGGCCACGGTCCTTCATGAAACTGCTCCAGCGTGGGTCATCTCTTCCACAGGGTGCAGTCCCTCTAGAACAGCTGTCCCAGCAGGCCCTCCACGGGCCACAGCCTCCTTCAGGCCTCCACCTGCTCTGGCGTGGGGTCCTCCACGGGCTGCAGGTGGATCTCTGCTCCTCCGTGGACCTCCATGGGCTGCAGGGGGACAACCCGCTCCACCATGGTTGTCACCACGAGTTGCAGGGGAATCTTGGCCAGAAGCCGTATTACTCCTCCCCCTCCTTCTTCACTGACCTTGGCGTCTGCAGCCGTTCCTCACAACAGGGTGGCAGACGCCTCTCAGGATCCTTTTTACATCTTATTCACTTCTCATCTCCTCTCCACTTCTTGCAGCCAGGCCGGGCCGAGTTGGGCCCAGTCGGCTGCCTGGCGGGAGGCCAGAGGGTGAGGCCTGCAAGGCCCATGAGGCTCACGCCTCCCCCTCTCTGCCCCCACTCAGCTGCTTCACATCTTCTCCTCCTCCTCTTTTTTTCCTGTTTTCCCCTACTTAAATACGTTATCGCAGAGGCGTTATCACAGGACATTCTGCTACCAATTGGCTTGGCCTTGGCCAGCAGCGGGTCCGCCCTAGGCCCGGCCGAGTCCCCTAAACAAAGGGGAGCGACTTCTAGCAGTTTCCTACAGAAGCTACCACCTTAGGCCCCCCCTCACTAACAAAACCAGAACACTAACTTTGACAAAATTTTACTTATAACAGCACTGCAAAACGTCCCACATATTTCACTAATTATTGTAATTGAAACAGTGTTTACTTTGCTCTCACTATAGCTGTACTTCTAAATTCCAAGGAGTCACAGTCATCTGGCTTGTGAAGATGTGTTTTAATACCAATAGAATATAATGTCAGAAAAGGGAATAATAAATTTAGCTTCAGAGGGATAAGCTATGCTCAAAGAACTGCCCAAGCCCAGGTTTAGCCTGAATACTACAACTGAAAATCTGCTGGCACTAAAAGAAGTATAGTTTTCTCAATGCTCTGGTTTAAATGCAACCAACTCCATCAGTAACTTCTTTTAAGGGCATCACATCTATGTGTCTTTTAAATACCTCCAGGGATGGTGACTCAATCACTTCCCTGGGCAGACTGTTCCAGTGCTTAATAACCCTTCTGGTGAAGAAATATTTCCTAATATCCAGTCTAAACCTCCCCTGATGCAACTTGAGGCTATTTCCTCTTGTCCTATCACTAGTTACTTGAGAGAAAAGACACCCACCTTGCTGCAGCCTCCTTTCAGGTAGTTGTAAAGCCTCCTCTTCTCCAGACTAAACAATCTCAATTCACTCAGCAGCTCCTCATAAGACTTGTTCTCCAGACCCTTCACCAGTTTCGTTGCCCTTCTCTGGACACTCAATGCCCTTCCCCAGCAACTGAGTGTCTTTCTTGTACTGAGGATGCAAAACTGAACACAGTATTCGAGGTGTGACATCGCCAGTGCTGAGTACAGGGAGACAATCACTTCCCTATGCCTGCTGGCCACACTGTTCCTGATACAAGCCAAGATGCTGTTGGCCTTCTTTCGGCTTGGCCATCCAGCCATTTTTTTGCCCAGCAAAAAGTATGATTGTCTGAGCCATGAATAGTCACATTCTCCATGAGAATGCTGTGGGAAATAGTGTCAAAGGCTTTATTAAATTCTACTTTATTAAGTAGAGAACTTCCACAGCCTTTCCCTCATCCACTACATGGGTCACCTTGTCATAGAAGGAGATGAGGTTAGTCAAGTAGGACCTACTTTTCATAAACCCATGCCGACTGCGCCTGATCACGTGGTTGTCCTGTACCTGCCATGTGATCAGGCACTCAGAATGATCTGCTCCAAAACCTTCCCCAGCACTGAGGTCAGACTGACAGGCCTGTAGTTTTCCAGATCCTCCTTCTCACCCTTCTTGTAGATGGATGTCACATTTGCTGAATTCCAGTCAACTAGGATCTCCCTGGTTAGCCAGGACTGCTGATAAATTATTGAAAGTGGCTTGGTAAGCAGTTCCAATAGCTCCCTCAGTACCCTTGGGTGGATGGCAACTGACCCCAGAGACTTTTGTGTGTCGAAGTGGTGTAGCAGCTCACTAAACATTTCCCTATTTTAGACACGTATAAAAATATATGTAGACAATAATTATTATTACAAAAATGCATTTCCTGTGTGCAAAGGCTTTCAGAAGGTAGTATATAAGTAAATAGCAAAATACAAAAATTTGTGGGGTTTTGCCTTCTCAATCTATTCTACGTTTGATACTTTGGGATCCAATTGCTGCTTCAATCTGTAATTCAGTAAGTCCTGATGGCAACAGTTTTATACTCCAAAATTCATTGAGCCTTTCTAAATATGAAAGTATATCTTTAAGGCTGTCTTTTAAGAAATGAAAGAGCTTATTATGAAATGCTGACTCCAAAACACTGATCACTATAATATTGAATGGAAAGCTGGTTTTTAAGACCTTGAAATCCTCATTACCACATGAT
The DNA here is from genome assembly GCF_036417535.1 of Chlamydotis macqueenii. NCBI lineage: Eukaryota > Metazoa > Chordata > Aves > Otidiformes > Otididae > Chlamydotis > Chlamydotis macqueenii. The sequence goes on from NC_141558.1 coordinate 31,002,729, forward strand.
TGCAGACCTAGTCCTGCTCTCATCTGAAATAAGTCGGGCAAAAAGGCCAGGAGGCCGGCGTGGATGAGCAAGGAGTTCCTGGACCAACTGAAAGTGAAAAAGGAAGCCTATAGAGGGTGGAAGCGGGGACAGGTAGCCTGGGAGGACTACAAAGAGGCTGCGCGAGTGGCCAGGGATCAGGTGAGGAAGGCCAAAGCCCTGGCAGAACTGAATCTGGCCAGGGATATAAAATGTAACAGGAAGAGCTTTTATAGGTACGTAGGGGACAAAAGAAAGTCCAGGGAAAATGTAGGCCCCCTCCGGAAGGGAACTGGTGTCCTGGTTACCCAGGACATGGAGAAGGCTGAGGTTCTCAATTACTTTTTTGCCTCAGTCTTCACCGACAAGAGTTCCTGTCCCACCGCCCAAGCTGTAGAAGGTGCAAGCAGGGACTGCGAGAATGAAGAACTGCCCATTGTACTCGAAGAGCAGGTTCAGGATCATCTAAGGAACCTGAAGGTGCACAAGTCCATGGGACCTGATGAGATCCATCCGTGGGTCCTGAGGGAACTGGCGGATGAAGTTGCCAAGCCACTGGCTATCGTATTTGAGAAGTCGTGGCGGTCTGGTGAGGTCCCCGATGACTGGAAGAGGGGAAACATAACCCCCATTTTTCAAAAGGGGAACGAGGAGGACCCAGGTAACTACAGGCCGGTCAGCCTCACCTCTGTGCCTGGCAAGGTCATGGAGCAGATTCTCCTGGAAACCATGCTAAGGCACATGGAGAGCAAGGAGGTGGTTGGTGACAGCCAACATGGCTTCACCAAGGGCAGATCGTGCCCGACCAATTTGGTGGCCTTCTATGAGGGGGTGACGGCATTGGTGGACAAGGGACGAGCAACTGACATCATCTACCTGGACTTGTGCAAAGCTTTTGACACTGTCCCACACGACATCCTTCTCTCTAAACTAGAGAGACATGGGTTTGATGGACGGACCACTAGGTGGATAAGGAGTTGGCTGGATGGCCGCACTCAGAGAGTGGTGGTTAACGGCTCAATGTCCATGTGGAGACCGGTCACGAGTGGCGTCCCTCAGGGGTCCGTGCTGGGCCCAGCCCTGTTCAACATCTTTGTCGGCGACATGGACAGTGGGATAGAGTGCACCCTCAGCAAGTTCGCCGACGACACCAAGTTGTGTGGTGCCGTCAACACGCTGGAAGGGAGGGATGCCATCCAGAGGGACCTTGACAGGCTGGAGAGGTGGGCCCGTGCCAACCTCATGAAGTTCCACCAGGCCAAGTGCAAGGTCCTGCACCTGGGTCATGGCAATCCCAGGCACAAATACAGGCTAGGCGGAGAATGGATCAAGAGCAGCCCTGAGGAGAAGGAGTGCTGGTGGATGAGAAGCTTAACATGAGCAGGCAGTGCGCCCTTGCGGCCCAGAAGGCCAACCGCATCCTGGGCTGCATCAGGAGAAGCGTGGCCAGCAGGTTGAGGGAGGTGATTCTCCCCCTCTACTCTGCCCTGGTGAGACCCCACCTGGAGTACTGTGTCCAGTTCTGGAGCCCCCAACACAAGAAGGACATGGACCAGTTGGAGCAGGTCCAGAGGAGGGCCACGAAGATGATCAGAGGGCTGGAGCACCTCTCTTATGAGGACAGGCTGAGAGAGTTGGGGCTGTTCAGCCTGCAGAAGAGGAGGCTCCGGGGAGACCTTACAGCGGTCTTCCAGTACCTCAAGGGGGCCTACAAGAAAGATGGGGAAAGACTGTTCAGTAGGGCCTGTTGCGATAGGACGAGAGGTAATGGTTTTAAAATAGAGGGGGGTAGATTTAGATTAGAAATTAGGAAAAAAATTTTTACGATGTGAGTTATAGAACACTGGAACAGGTTGCCCAGAAAGGTGGTGGAGGCCCCATCCCTGGAAACGTTCAAGGCCAGGCTGGATGAGGCTCTGAGCAACCTGATCTAGTCAGGAATGTCCCTGCTCCTTGCAGGGGGGTTGGACTAGATGACCTTTGAAGGTCCCTTCCAACCCTAACCATTCTATGATTCTATGATTCTATGATAAGTACCAAAATTTTGCTGACACTTAATGGGAATCTAATCAGGTCCTAAATCTGCTGCTTAGGAGATTGGCAGGGTCCAAGAAATGTTTTTATGGAAGAGATAACAAAGCAAAGTGATTTTCAGAGACTTCAAGTAGTTAAATTCTAAATCACTTATAAAATGCTGTCTTTCGGCGTGGCACATTTTGTACTGGTTTGTGAAGGGGGCCGAATCTCTAGTAAATAAAATGGGTATTTCTGAAAACCAAACAAGAGTGACATACTCATGCATGGAGTAAATTTGAAAGGGAGGGGAACTAGACTTCTTTGTGCACTAGCTTAGTGACTTGACTTACTGGATCCTGTACGATTCTCTTCATGTTCTTTCCTTCTCTTTCTTTTCAATTTTGCTAGAGGATAAACGCTTAAACAAAAATCCTTTTTCTCAGATTTTCTAGATAGTAATTTGCATCTCTCACCTTTTTTTTTAACAAAAAATAATATATTACAGGCATTCTGTCTGTAGAAGAAGCCAAAATACCACTGAACATATGTTATGCAGTGCATCTAACTCTGTATTTCTTAAAATAAGGTGAAGTTTCTGCTTTTTCCTCTGTAGAAAAGCTTTCAAATGTTCAGTGTTTCCAGCTTTTTTTTGAATGTATAAAAAGTAATTCATGTATTTAACTATATTATTCTTGCAGAAGAGGTTTGATCTTTACATTTATAAGGAATCTTCGAGCAAAAAAAAAGGAAGTCAAGACAAAAAGAAGAGGGAGCTGGAGTGCCTTGTAGGTGCAATGTTTGTTTTTCCTGATGATAATTAAAAAAAAAAGATAATACTATAAATTGAAATAATAGATATTAATGTTCGCTGATGTACTACTGAAATAAGCAATATATCTTATAAAAATACTTTAATTCTTGTACAGTTTCTTCATTCATAACACGTTGAATTTCTTGCAATTAATGCTTAAGAAATGTTAGGCAGACTAGATTTTAAGTTTAAGGAGGAAGAAAGACAAGCCCAGCCTGGCATTCAACTAATATTTTTAGATACTATTTACCAGTAAAGAAATACTATTTCTTTATGAGATATTCTTTTTATTGATTTCACTCCATGTCCATTCTCTCTGTTACAGTTATATTCAAATGTGTGCTTACAAATTTGGTTCATTCAAATCATAGAATAGTTAGGGTGGGAAGGGACCTTTAAAGGTCATCTAGTCCAACCCCTCTGCAAGGAGCAGGGACATCTCTAACTAGATCAGGTTGCTCAAAGCCTCATTGGGTCATAGGTTCTACTTTTTTTCTCAGTATATTAACTGGAGTTAGGAGCATTAAAGTTGTAATAGTTTTGTGTTAAGAGGAGGAAAATTACGTTTAGAAAAATATAGAATACATACAGAATTTTTTACGTATTCCATATTATCACTGAAAATGGCCTTCACTTACTTTACCCCATGTAAGTAGAAATTTGTGTATCTCATTTCATCCAAAAGTAACTGAAAAGCCCTGCAGAGATTATATCACTAATATCACTTGCCTCCAATCAGCCATGAGTATCATTCACATTTCTTCATTACTCCCACAGCGTGACCCTCTCACCCCATTATCACTTCAGGCTTTTTTCCTAGTCATAAGGATGTTATTCGCCTTGCTTCATTCTTATACCAATTTATTTGTTTGTTTTACAGAACTACTAACAAGTATATTGCCGTTCATATTTCACATTCCTCCTTAAAAGTCAGTTCTGTTTTTTTCTTTCTTTGCCATGCCTATCAGGGCCTAGCATCAGTCTGGTAGAAGTAATAGTAACTAGCAACAAAAGTCACATTAGGATTTTTTTTCATAAAGAATAAATACATGTATGTACTGAAACTCAGGTTCTGGTCCTCCAAGTCAAGGCCAGTTTAAAGTAAAACCAGTCTTTATTACATTAATTCATGCTTATGTTTCCTTTGTAAATAACAACAATCATCCTGCTGCTCATGAAATTAGTATTTTATTGAAACAAAATCATCAGTGCTGAGTATGGGGGGCACAATCACTTCCCTACTCCTGCTGGGCACACTATTCCTGATACAAGCCAGGATGCTGTTAGCTGCCTTGGCCGCCTGGGCACACTGGTGACTCATCTTCAGCCAGCTGTCTACCAGCACCCCCAGGTCCTTTTCTGCCAGGCAACTTTCCAGCCACTCTTCCCCAAGCCTGTGGCGTTGCATGGGGTCGTTGTGACTAAAGTGAAAGGCCTGGCACTTGGCCTTGTTAAACCTCATACAATTGACCTTGGCCCATCAATACGGCCTGTCTGGATCCCTCTGCAGAGCCTTCCTACCCTAGAATAGACTGACACTCCCGCCCAATTTGGTGTCATCTGTAAACTTACTGAAGGTGCACTCAATCCCCTCATTGATAAAGATATCAAACAAGACTGGCCCCAAAACTGAGCCCTGGGAAACACCACTTGTAACTGGCTGCCAACTGGATTTAACTCTGTTCACCACAACTCTCTGGGCTCGGCCATCCTGCCAGTGTTTTACCCAGTGAAGAGTACACCTGTCCAAGTGATGAGCCTCCAGCTTCTCTAGGAGAATGCTGTGGGACACAGTGCCAAAGACTTTGCTAAGTATGTTGCTTTCCACAGGTTTTCCCTCATCCACTAAGCAGGACACCTTGTCGTAGTAGGAGATAAAGTTGGTTAAGTGGGACCTGCTTCTCATTAACCCATGGTGGCTGGACCTAATAATCTGGTTGTCCTGCACATGCTTGATGAGTGCACTCAAGATGAACTGCTCCATAATCTTCCCCAGCACTGGGATCAAGCTAACAGGCCTGCAGTTCCCTGGATCCTCCTTCTGGCCCTTCTTGTAGATAGGTATCGCATTGGCAAGCCTCCAGTCATCTGAGACCTCCCTTGTTAACCAGGAGTGCTGAGAAATGATGGAGAGTGGCTTGGCAAGCTCCTCTACCAGCTTCCTCAGTACTCTTGGCTGGATCCCATCTGACTCCATAGACTTGTGAGTGTCCAGGTAGCATAGCAGGTCATTAACGGCTTCCTCCTGGATTATGGGTGTTTATTCTTCTCTCTGCCTCTATCTTCCAGCTCACGGAGCTGAATACCCTGAGGATAACTGGTCTAACTATTAAAGATTGAGGCAAAGAAGGCATTAAGTACCTCAGCCTTTTCCTCATCCTTGGTGGCAATGCTGCCCCCCACATCCAATAAAGGATCTCTTTTTGTTGTTAATATATTTGTAAAAACATTTTTTGTTATCTCTTACAACAGTGGCCAGATTGAATTCTAGCTGGACTTTTGACTTTCTAATTTTCTCTCTGCATGACCTAATGAGGTCCCTGTACTCTTTTTGAGTTGACTGACCCTCCTTCCAAACATGGTAAACTGTCCTTTTTTTTTCCTGGGTCTCAGCAAAAGCTGTCTGTTCAGCCAGGCTGGTCATCTTCCCCGTCAGTTCGTCTTACAGCACATGGAGACAGCCTGCTCCTGTGCCTTTAAGTCCAACCTTCTTGAGGAATGTTCAGCCTTCCTGAACCCCTTTGCCCTTCAGGACTATCTCCCAACGGGCTCTGTCAACCAGTGTCCTGAGCAGGCCAAAGTCTGTCCTCTGGAAGTCCATGGGAATGGTTTTGCTGACCCCCCTCCTTACTTCACCAAGAATCGAGAACTCTATCATTTCATGGTTGCTAAGCCCAAGACAGCCTCCGACCACCACATTTCCCACCAGTCCTTCTCTGTTTGTAAACAGTAGGTCAAGTGAGGTACCTCCCTGGTAGGCTCACTTACCAGCTGTGTCAATAAGTTATCTTCCACACACTCCAGGAACCTCCTAGACTGTTTCCTCTCTTCTGTGTTGTATTTCCAGCAGACATCCAGTAAGTTGAAGTACTCCACGAGAAAAGAAATAGCGATTTTGAGACGACTTCTAGCCACTTGTAGAATGCTTTATCTACCTCTTAATCTTGGTTGGGTAGTTTATAACAGACTCCCAGCAGGATATCTGTCTTGTTGGCCTTCCCCCACATCCTTACCCATTAGCACTTGACCTTATCATCACAATCATTTTCCTTTATACAATCGAAACACTACCTGACATACAGAGCCACACCACTGCCGCTCGTTCCTTGCCTATCCCTTCTGAAGAGCTTGATATAGGCACTTGATCAACAGATGTTAGGCCTTTCAACTATGTGTTCAGTATTTGCATAAATTTGATTCCTTATGCTCAATAACAATAAAATATTTCCTGAATACAAAGTCCAGATTACAATATTTTTCACTCCTAATGAATTACCATTAAATTAAATCTGTAATAGAATGTAATATGAGCTATGTTACCAGATTAAAGTGAAAAGGGCCAAGAAAATAAAGAAAAAAGGGCACAAAGATGGTAGACTGACAACTTTGATAACTTGAGTTACTAATTTTCAATTTATACTGCTTACATTACTTCCTTGCAGTATCTCCTGGCAGTAATAGAAATTTATACACAAAATAGGAAGAGTAAATATAGTACAAATCAGTGCAAATTTTGTGGTTTCATTATGTTGTCCTATACTTCAGGAACTGTGCTAGTGAAATGGATGGAACTATTTGCTTAATCAAAGAAATGGTATTTAGCTCATAATACACACATTTCTGGCAGTGTGGGCTCTCAAGCAGCTTTCAAAAGAAAAAAAAAAGCTGGGAAAAAAAAGAACAAATACAACTTGTTAATGTACTCTATATGTCAAATACATTGTTATCCAAGAAACCATCACAATCTAGCATGTATGACAAAGTATTTTGAAAAGGTTAATCCTCTACAAAAAAAACAGTTCAAGGGTTTATAAAAAATACTAAGTATTATTTCAGTGGTATTTATTTAATTCTGTTTCCCTGACCTTGAGACAGGTGTTCAGATTCTTATCTAATAGAGTCATAATTCTGATCCTTGTGCAACATTAGAAAACAAGATTACAAAAGTAGAGCTGTATTATAGTCAAGGAGATAGTAACAAATCTCACAAAGTTCTCAGTTTTATTTTAGAATGTTGAGTTTATAAACATTTTCCATTTACACACTTCTCTTCTGACATGTAACGGATAACTGACTGTTCATCTTCTGCAACTATATGAGGAAAGAGTATCAGACCACAAGAGGAACCTCAATAACTGTTTTTTAGCCTCATAACTTATTTTTAAAAATAATTTTCACAGTTGAAGATGTCCTTATAGATGCAACGTAGATTGAAGGGTACAAACTAGGAAGGTTTACAAAGTAAGCTACTCAGTCACACAGACTGCTTCAAGCCTTTTATCTCTGCCATATCAATGAGAAATATTGTGTTTTCCAAGCAAACCATTGTTGAGAAGCTGGGTCAGTCATGTAAGACATGCTCTCCACCACTGTCATGCTCCTGACTCTGCACCACACATAACAGGCATATCTGAGAAGAAGGGAGCACACAGCGAATACAGGACAAATATGGATGAAAACTCCCGTTATGATGGCCTCTAAAATCTGCTGTTGTTTAAAGCAGTGCTGAGAGATTGTGAGACTAAATATAGAGGCTATTCTCACTCCTTCCCTAGCAACTTCCCCTGTTCATGCCTCTTCAGAAAAGAACTTGTGAAATCCAGCAATAACAGTACAAGGAGAGCTCTGTAGGAACATAACTGACTAATAAAGTAAAATGTTTTGTCAGTTGAACATTTAGAATGAGAACTTGAAACACTGAAATAGAGAAAAAGTAGGAAAAGCTTTTGTTCTCTGAAAAGCTAAGAAGCTGTTTACTATAGACATTTGTTTGCTTAACCTATTAAATGAATCGTTGCAACAGAGAATTGAGCCGTTCACCTTAAACCATCTGCAGTGTAATAGAGTGTAAGAATTAATAGCTGGGTGCTGTGATCCAAAGTGATACTTTTCTCTGTAGTGCCAATATATAGGAATGTTTTTTAAGATAATGGGTTTTAAAATATCTGAAATTCTCATGTCACAAAGTCTCCACATAAAATAAATTTACTGAGTATCCTAAATGGAATAGACAAAGGATATTCAAGCATTGCTTGAATAACATTTCTTGGCAAAAAAAAAAAAAGAAGAAGAGAAAGAATGTAGAGGAAGGCAAGGTAAAACCAAAACTTAATCCTAATCCATATTTCTAAAGAACTGATCAAGAAATCTCCTTTTTTTTTTTTTTTTGAAAATTGTGTACATGTACAAGAACAACAAATGAGTCAAAAGGAAAGATTAATTTTAAGCTTTATTTTTAATTTCTCTTTTATTTCCAGGAATTATACATTTCATACAGAAAATATTACTCAGTATACAAACATATACATCACAGGGAAAGTCCTAAAAATATTATTTTTATTGTCAAAAATATACAGCATATAATTCTTGTTTAAAGTTGGTGTTTAACCTAATTATTGCATCATTCTCTCTCACTTAACTGTTTAACTTTTTTTCTCAGAATAGAAGCATTACCCTGACATTTTGTCTCTGTATTTATACAGTTTGTACTTAACAAAAGTATCATATAATAAGACTGTATCATTAAAAAAAAAAATCATTTCCAGAATAAACAGTCCTTCTTCAAAAAGTATTTCCATCTTCAGATGTTGATTGTTTTCCCCAAATTTGCCATTTTCTTACATATATATACTTGCCTATTCTACTTTGTTCTAAAGTGCTCTTCAGATATTATCATTGTTAATTTCATCATTCACTCCTAGCAGTAAGCCCTACCTAGAGGAACTTTTACATGCAGATAATTTTGATATTTTCCTCAAGATGAAATCCAGTCATAACATAACTTAGAAAGTCTTCTATATTTTGCAAATGATTAGCAAATAACAAATTTTACTCCATGTTTTACTTGACTCAAAAAACACTGTAACATTGACTTTACACAAGAAAATTTGATTGAAAATCTTAAAATGTAACAAGAATAAATTCAGAATGTGTTATGATCTTAACATAGGACTTGTGGCAGGCCTAGTCCCCTTTCTGTTTCAGTGAAGGTCTAAACCTTTTCTTAAAATTAAATTTCATAAAATTTTATGGGAAGTCCGCCGAAAGAATTACTCATTATTTATGGACACATCTATAAGGATAATATACTTCCTCATATGGGCATGAACAAATGTGGACAGTAGAAAAGAATATGGACAATAATAATTCAATTGAAATTACTAAATCATCTGAAAAACCTAAGTTTTCAGAAAATAATGTGCTTTCCATGAAAATCCAACACAGATCTTACAAGAATGTAACAATCAGGAACTGAACTGTTCCAGTAAATACTCCAAAGTTTGTTTCCCTAGATATCTGAGACATCTTCCTAAATTTCCATACTCGTTCAACAGAAGATAACCTCTGATTTCATTGTCTTTGATTGTGTAAAATAGATCAATAGTTTAAGTTAAAAGGTTTATCTGATGTCTGGATTATCTGATTTTGTCTGACTGAGATAGGATTTTCTGGTGGAGGACATTGATTTGCTGAACAGCCCTTGGAGAACTGGACAGGTATGCAATGAGAACAAATGTACTTAATAGACTAATAAAATGAAAGGTTTTAGTGGCATTAATTAACTTTTTAGAGACATAGCAATAAAACTTACAGAGATGCACCTCTACAGTTTTAACTTCGAGTCTCTATCTCCCTATGCCAAATTGATCATCTCCTGTTCCTCTCGAGGAGGGACTGGCACTGTAATTTGGCCTTTATTATTGCAGATTGACAGACGTTACTAATGACCTGTAGCTATATTGCTGTTAAGATGCTACAAAACTGGCAGTTATTACAGTCCAGAACCATCTTCTCTACTGCATTGGGTGTAGGTGTCAAGGTACTGGTAGCAGAGGGATGGAAAGCCCATGCTGGAGGAGGGGAAAAGCATGAAAAGGAAGAAGCGGCAGAAAGTAGCTATTATGAACTGACTACAACCCCCATTCCTCATCCTCCTATGCTGCATGGTGGAGGGAGGAGGTAGAGGAGTCAGCAAAGAGAGCGAAATTGAGCCTGGGAAGAAGGGAATGGGGAGAAGGTGTTTAGATTTTTGTCTGTCTCCCACAATCAAAATCTGTTTGAACTGGCAATAAACTAAATTAATTCTCCCCATGTCAAGTAAGTTTTGCCCACGACAGTAATTGGTAAGTGATTGCTCTGTGTCATAGTTCAGCCCCAATCGGGACCAGACTACGCAGTCTCTCTCTCACTCTCCCTGCCCTCCAAGAGAATAGCGGGAGATGATATAAGAAAAATGGTTCAAGGTTTGAGATAAGCACGGGGAGAAAATCCTTAAAGTTACCGTTAAGGGCAAAACAGACTCGACTTGGGGAAAAGTATTCGTTTATTACTACAAACAGCAGGATAATGAGACAGAGAACAAGATAAACTCCCTCCACCCCTCCCTCTTCCCAGGTTTAACATTATCTCTACTACCTTCCCCCAACCCGGGCGGCACAGGGGGAAGAGGGAATGGGGGTCGCGGTCAGTTCATCACACTTTGTTTTACACTGCTGCTTCATGGTCGGGGGAAGAACTGCTTACATTCCTCCCCTGCTCTGTTGTGGGGTCCCACCCATATGCCACAGTCCTTCGTGGAACTGCTCCGGTGTGGGTCATCTCTTCCACGGAGTGCAGTCTCTCCAGAACGGCTGCCCCAGCAGGCCCTCCACAGGCCACAGCCGCCTTCAGGCATCCACCTCCCCCGGTACGGGGTCCTTCACGGGCTCCAAGTGGATCTCTGCTCCTCCGTGGACCTCCATGGGCTGCAGGGGGACAACCTGCTCCACCACGGTCATCACCACAGGCTGCAGGGGAATCTTGGCCAGGAGCCGCATTACTCCTCCCCCTCCTTCTTCACTGACCTTGGCGGCTGCAGCCATTCCTCTCACAAGAAAAGTTCTTCACAACAGGCTGGCAGACGCCTCTCAGAATCTCTTCACATCATCCAGCTCATCTCCTCTCCACTTCTTGCAGCCGGGCTGGGCCGAGTCGGGCCCAGTCAGCCACGTGGCAAGAGGCCAGAGGGTGAGGCCTGCAAGGCCCATGAGGCCTGCGCCTCCCCCTCTGCGCCTCTGCCCCCTCTCAGCTTCTTCACATCTTCTCTTCTCCCTTCTTTTTTCTGTTTTCCCCTTCTTAAATACATTATCGCAGAGGCGTTATCACGGAACATTCTGCTACCAATTGGCTCGGCCTTGGCCAGCAGCAGGTCCGCCCTAGGCCCAACCGAGTCCACTGAACAAAGGGAAGCGACTTCTAGCAGTTTCCTACAGAAGCTGCCACCTTAGGCCCCCCTCACTAAACAAAACCACAACACTCTGTCTTTATGTTGACCCAGAAGCTTTTCCATCTCATTTTTTTTCCTCCTGTCCTGTTTGAGGAGGGGGAGTGAGAGAGCAGCTGAGTGGGCATCTGGCAGCCAGCCACAATTAATCCACCAAAACTACACCACCAGCAGAAGCTGTGAACAGTTGATACAAGCACTAAGTTAGCTGGCCAATACTATGGCAATCAAGGGAACTTTCTGGAATTACACTGTGATCACAAAGACACATCACGGATCCACAGGATGCCTAGTGGACAGTCATGATTCAAGGAAAATGCTGTCATTTTCTCCAGTGCATGCCTTCTCAGCTTCAATTGAAGATCTGTTATCCCACCTCTGACTCCTGTCCTGAAAAATCTCTTAGCATTGAGACCCTACAACCTCCCTACATAGTCATCAAGATACTTGTTAAATTCGTGGTAATAACTAAACAAAATAATTTAATAATTCTGTTGCAAAATAAACGTATTATTTATTCTTCTACCATTAGTAGAGAAGATATATTCTTAATCATTCTCTCTGTTCCTTTACATTTTATTTACTATTTTAAGCCTAATATCATTGTGTTGCTTCAGTTTCTTCTTTTCCTTGATTTTTTTTCTTTCACATCTGTCGTGGTTTTGTTAGTAAGGGGGGGCCTAAGGTGGTAGCTTCTGTAGGAAACTGCTAGAAGTCGCTCCCCTTTGTTCAGTGGACTCGGCCGGGCCTAGGGCGGACCTGCTGCTGGCCAAGGCCAAGCCGATTGGTAGCAGAATGTCTCGTGATAACGCCTCTGCGATAACGTATTTAAGAAGGGGAAAACAGAAAAAAAAGAGAGAGAAGAGAAGATGTGAAGAAGCTGAGCGGGGGCAGAGGCGCAGAGGGGGAGGCGCAGGCCTCATAGACCTTGCAGGCCTCACCCTCTGGCCTCTTGCCAGGTGGCCGACTGGGCCCGACTCGGTCCAGCCCGGCTGCAAGAAGTGGAGAGGAGATGAGAAGTGAATAAGATGCAAAAAAAAGATCCTGAGAGACATCTACCAGCCTGTTGTGAGGAACGGCTGCAGACGCCAAGGTCAGTTCAGAAGGAGGGGGAGGAGTAATGCGGCTCCTGGCCAAGATTCCCCTGCAGCCTGTGGTGACGACCATGGTGGAGCAGGTTGTCCCCCTGCAGCCCATGGAGGTCCACAGAGGAGCAGAGATCCACTTGGAGCCCGTGAAGGACCCTGTACCGGGGGAGGTGGATGCCTGAAGGCAGCTGTGGCCCGTGGAGGGCCCGCTGGGACAGCTGTTCTGGAGAGACTGCACCCGTGGAAGAGATGACCCACGCCGGAGCAGTTCCACAAAGGACTGTGGCCCGTGGGAGGGACCCCACAATGGAGCAGGGGAGGAATGTGAGGAGTTCTTCCCCCGACCATGAAGCAGCGGTGTGAAACAACGTATGATGAACTGACTGCAACCCCCATTCCCTCTTCCCCCCCCTGTGCCGCTTGGGAGGGGAAGGTAGTAGAGATAATGTTAAGCTTGGGAAGACGGAGGGGTGGGGGGAGGTTATCTTGTTCTCTGTCTCATTATCCTGCTGTTTGTAGTAATAAATGAATAGTTTTCCCCAAGTTGAGTCTGTTTTGCCCGTGACGGTAACTTTAAGGATTTCTCCCTGTCCTTATCTCAAACCTCGAGCCGTTTTTCCTTATATTTTCTCTCCCTGTTCTCTCAGAAGGTGGGGGGAGTGAGAGAGAGACTGCGTAGTCTGGTCCGATCGGGGCTGAACTACGACAACATCCCTAATAATTTGTATTGTTGTCCTCTAAACTCTCTCCTATTGTCCACTGTCCAATCCTAGAGGTTTTATGCCCTATGTCCCCCATGCCAAACTAAGCATCATAATTACCTTCTATGTCTTACATGCATTATTGTGCTTAATGAAGCAGGGGTTGGAGGGAAAGGTAAGATGTTTTATTAGCCCCATGAATATAATGTAGATTATCACAGCTGCAATAGTATCATTATGCACTTTTGTAATGCACTGCAGATTTTCCCCTATAAAGGAATTATTCCTGATTTATTTGGGTAGAAGCATGCGATAACACTACTAATTTGCAGTAAGTTTGCAGTCCATTCAAACACTCAGTTCTTTTCTGCCATAATACTGCCTGTCTAGTTACTTTTTATTTTTCTATTGTATTGTACATTTTTCTCTTTCATTGTTTTTTATGGTTTTGGCTTTTGTGAGTCTTTTTACAAAGTCTTCCCCTCCTGGATCCCAGCTGTGTTGCTCTTTCTTACTAAACCTTACTTTCTCTTATTTACAGATCATTAAGAGGTCCTAATGCACCATTTAGTTTCTCATTATCCTTATTCCATGTCAGCATACTTTTGTAAAGTTTTCAAGTTTCTGAAACTTTTTATTTCATTATTCTGCAGTATTTGCTGATTTATTTATTCTAGATCACTTACAGGCAAATTATTTTCAGATTAGATTTTAACCTTTTCTCCTTTTCATTTTAGGTAATTATTCTACTTTCTGAAGTAAACTTACCTCATACACAGTGCAATAATTCGTTGGACAATGTTTTATTTATCCATATTGTCAAGTTTTAGAAAACTATAATAGCCAATACAGGGAGTTTAGTTGCCATTATGCCTTCTGATTCATCTCTATGATGGATATCCATAGTGGACTAAAATGTGTTAAATTCCATTCCTATTGAGCTACATTACTTTCCTAACAAATATCTATAACTAACAGATCCTGTCCTTTAAAATTTCCAGTAAAAAAAAAAAAATAAACACTGAACAATTGAAAAATTTTAGAATATAATCTCCTGCATCCAGAGGCATTTTGGTACAAGAAAGTTCGAGGACTTGGGAGAGCACTTGGAAAAAAAAAAAAAAAGAAAGGTAACCTTTAAATAAAAACTCAGATGAAACCTTGATTATGCATCCAACGTGTCCTATTCTATTAAAAAAAAAAAAAAAACCACCACAGTATTGGGTCCTTATTGTTTATATTTTGTCCTTATTATGCTAAATCATTATCTCCCTTTTTTTTCTTCCAATACTACTGCACATTTATTCTAATAGAAATGATGGGGGAAAATACATATTTGTTCTGTGATCTGAACATATGTGTGTTCCACTGTGACTTTACTGTGGCCCAAAGATCACAGCAATGGTTTTCAGTAGTTTCCAAACTATCAGTGAAATCTCACAGAACTATTTTCAGAGATTCCTACTCTATGCAGTCAAAGGTTTTCTTTGGCTTTAGTTATTCAAGTACTAAATGCAGATGTTTGCCTTTCTCATTGAATGTAGTATTTGCAAAATTGTCCTTCTATGACCTCCTGCGTTCACTTTCACTCATCTAGTCTCTATTGAAATGAATCTTTTAATATTTTTATATCAGTGTCGAGTCAAAAATTCAGTAGGTATGACAAGCTTTCCAGGAACAGATAAGACATTTTAAATTTCATCAAAATGACAATAGCTGTTTCTCATTTTTCATCTTTGAAATACACTCCTTTGTGTCCTACTAGAAATAGATAGTCACAATCAATTTATTGACTGTTATTTGGAAGTTAGTTCCCCTCAGTAAAACAGGAGTGCTCCCAACCATAATTTAATTTCTCTTTCCCATCCCAGTAGGAAAAAAAAAAAACCTACAACCCCACACAGTTTTATTTCTACTTCATTCTGAAGCATAGTCCTTTTCAGGTAAAGAACAGTAATCATTCTGACAGTTATTTGCAGATGTCTTACCAAACCTTAAGTCTACTCAAAGCAGTTTATATTTCTTGAGTACAGATACCATTTTCTAGCATTGCGCATACATGAAGCATCTACATCTACAACATTAAGATTTAGTGGTTTTGGTCCGGAAGTACACTGCAAGCTTATGGGCTTAGCTATAAATGTACCTGGAGAAAATAATTAAATACATCTCCAAATTCTTTTCCATGACTCATAATCTGGACCTATACATTTTTTTCCCTGTTGAAATAATTTAGCTTTAATTTTATAGCAACGATTCTGTTTCAATCTTTCCTCCTTTTTAATACATATCTTAGACTTTCTCATATCTGTATGATAATTAGTGTTGTGCATTTGCAATTTTTTTTTTAGAATGTTCAATCTGTCATGGATTATTCCTAGTCTAAGAACAGTTTGTCCTACTTGAAGCTTATGTTAGTCTCTCATTTTTAAATAGGGCTGTTTGTTTAATAAATCATGTTTTCAGAGATAAGAACCACTTACTACATTCACTTTATTGGTATTAAGTTCATATCAACTACTATCTTTACAATATTTATAATTAAAAATATTGCTAAATAATATATTTATAAATTACTCAGCATAAATAGAGCACACTGCTTTTCAGAGAATAGAAGTGCAGCCTGCCATCTTACTGAGCTGTGACTGTTCTGCTATTCCATTCAAAATAGCCGTTTCAGAGATATGAACGTACTACATTTATGGGCATTTGTATCAGCTTATTACATGTAAATATGTGTATATTTTGGAGCATATACTGAGAAACCATTTTTAGCCTCAGTCTCAGCAGATGAAAGATTGTTGGAGGATTCACTATCATTATTTGAAAGGCAAACATTTAATCTGGTGGCAAAATTCCCTTGTTTCTATTGACCTATTTTTTTTTTATTTTTATCTATTCTTCTAACATATGAATTGTTATGTGCACCCAATTTTCATTTTTAATGGATAACCTAAACAAAATGCTTTGAAATTTTCAATCCACATCTTGCTACACAAAACCAAGGCTTAAACTCCCATTATATATAACATGTTAGTTGTTTTTTACAATTGCAACACATTTACATTAGAAAACTATATTTCTGTCTCCCTTTCTTTCTTTTTTTTTTTTTTAATTTCAGTACATAGAAAGCTTGATCAATCCATCCACTATCTAGGCCTTTTACAAATTTGTTTTTTAGGAAATCTCTTACATTACAAAATTATCTTAATCATTATGCTAACTCAACATACCTTGGTGTTCTGCCCCCTTTTAATAATGAGTGAAGTCACATTTATGTTCAACTACTGTCAATCTGTTACAATTACCTGTTTTTATATTAGCAGATACTGTTTTACTGAAGCCAGCAGAAACATTGTGATTCGCTAGATTTAGATCAAACACTTATTTCTTGTTTGAAAAATTAATTCTGTAAAATAGTTCCTTACACAAGTAGGGCTTCAGACCATTTTTACTTATTGGGTACTACCTTGTCCTCCTGCTCTTACTGAAGAATGTTGTATACTTCTCTCATTTTATTTATTTGTTTGTTTAGTTGGTTCTAGTTTCTGACGACAGCTCTTAGACCTGCTGAACAGGTGATACAAATAGACCTATTCTCTGCTGAATATCCTGACTTATTGCACTCTCTGAGAAACTGCAAATTAATAAATTGCTTTGATAAAGGGCTAGGTTACAGCTATTGTATTCTGAAGTTTATCTGATCAGAAACTGAATTTCAATTCAAGAAATAACAAAGTAATCCTTAATTTCACCTTACTCCAGCTGGAGAATAATGACAGCTAGACATTTACCTAACAGAGGTCATTTCCCTACCTGTTGCAGTGTCTGAGTTTTCTGGGGCACCCACAGCAGAGTGAAAACAAAGCCTAACTGCCCTCATTCCTCCACTTGTGAAAGAAAAGGAATCCCGCCATCACAGGAGCTGTAAATCACCGCAGAGTCTACAGTGGGGGCTGTTCTGAGAGCACTGGGACACCTCAGCATCTCTTGCATACATTGTCCATTCAAGGAATGCTTCTTACACAATCTTTCTGGTAAACCATGCAATTCTTCTCCAATGAGATGTAAACACTGCTCAGTAATGGGTTTTCTTCCATTGAAAAACTCAGATAGTAATGCCTCTATTTTATAAAAATATTTAATGTTATCTGAAAAGGAGCAGACAACCTAGCATGCCTACCTGAGCTTCAGTAGACTCAAATACATACTTTTGCCTTTGCAAGAGCATTTTTCAACCACAGGGTATAGGATAACTCCATGTTTTCCATTTCTTCATTAGGATATCAGTCCTCTAGCTCTTGCCTAGTTATTAGACTACTTAGCTAACAACAGAAATCTATAGTTTGAGAGCTCTTCTCATCATATAGCAAACTTCACCTTCAAGTAAATGTCATGGATGGATTGAAGCACTTCACTCTAAGAGAGAAGCAGCAATACATTTATTCACATAAAACAGTAATTTAACAAAGTTTCATAGTAAATGCAACAGTAGTTTAACAAGATTCAATGGGAAGGTACCCTTGATTATTTACTGCGTAGAGGACAGGGAAAGTCAGACGCACCAGGTGACCCTTCTGTTGAGTGACAAGGTTCAGAGAGGACACCCTTGCTTTCTAAAACTCCTACTCAGAGGAGCCTAGGTGTGGTTGGAGCCAATCCTAGTCCCAGACTTGGTCAATGGCTTATGTCTAAAGGCTTTTATGTGCACAATCAAAGATATAATCTTAGCGAAGCTTACAAGCTTTAGAAAGCTATTAGTCACTTAGCGAGGATCTGTTTCAGAAAGGAATCTCTCAGTGTTGAGGAGTAAGGGATCTCTGCAGCAGATGTAACCTTGAGAGGTGTCCCTGCTCAAGGAGAAATCCTGTCATGCAGCCCATTAACGTGCAGGATTGCTCAAAGGGCTCTTGTGCTTCTCACTGTTTATGGGGTAAGATGATTGACTCATAGCCATATTTTCATACCGACTGTAGATGTTAGTTTCTTCCAAATTTGGCTTGAGTTGGACAATGACAAGCACTGTACTTAGGTGGGTGCACTGCTCAAATTAGCCCTTGGCTATTGTGTTGTTATCCGACTGTCCTGAATCCACTTTGAGGTGGATGCAGCCATCACGCCCAGATGCATCCATTACAATGCCACTGGCAGTTATCACTTAAGCAGTGTTCTGGGAAGTAAAGGTCAGGTTAGGAGGTGAGCAGGAAGAACACCATCACAGTAATAATCAGGGAACAGGACACAGGAACACTCACTGGACTGTTAGGCTTACCGTTGCTAGTACTTTCTCAGTCCTAAAGTACTTCTTGGGATACTAAACTATGCAACTGTAGATTATTTTCAAATATTAAGAGTGACATTATCCTTCCTGTCCAAAACTGGTTTGACCTAACTCATAGTCTACAGATTTTTCTCTTCTCTTCTTCCTTTTTCTGTTTGTTCTCTGACCAAATGTATTTGCATTTCCTGCCGCAGATTGATGTATCATCTTCAGTTGGTGGGATGCAGAGTTCATTTCCTATAGTATATGTAAGAAAGACAGTAGTTAGAAGAGAGTATTTTGAACATTAAATATATGAGTTCTTTCACTCTTCAATAAGAGAAGTGTCTACCAACTTCTGAGTAAAGGTTTTAACAAGCAGATCATCATATAAAAATACGTATTCACATAGCAGGTTTTTATTGATAAAAAATTGTAGTACAATTGCAGTAGTTGACCAAATTTTGTAAATGTATGTGAGAGATGATAGTTTAATGCATTTGCCCCTCTTAAAGTTTAGGTTAAGAATAAATACTTTGCTCTCCTGCCACACAATGAGGATGTGCAGCAACCACAATGGGGATGAATTAAAGATTCCTTAATTTACACGTATTAGGATCATGCAGGAGGAAGAAAAATCTATCTCGGGTGTAAAGCAAGCAGCCGTGAGCGTCTTGCTGGACTGAGACAACGTGCATGCACTTGAAACATGCTTCAAGTAGCACAGTATGGGCTCTCTTCTTCAGCAGTTGTACTACAGAAAGGAAATCAACATTAATATAGTTACTAAACTCTAGGATATGAATTCACACCATGACTCCTTTCCCATGCAGAGCTGACCTGGGAGTACTGTGGTTTCTCTGCTATGAAAGAGGTAACTACAGAGCTGTATGTCCCAAGTGGATCAAGGATGCATCTAGAATACCTATTGGAGCACCTCAGTCACCTGCCCCTCTTCCCCCAGACACTGACTGTGACACTTACAGTCATTCCTATATAGAATCATACTCAAGCTGTCTTTAAATGGGAACAGGAATGCAGAGAGGGAAAAAGAAAAAGGAATAGGAACTAAAAAATCAGATACTCAAAACATGAGCATTATTGTTTCGCTTTAGTGCCTGGACACTGTCTCTGTGGTGTACCTGACAGAACTTGTGGGCAAAGTAGAATTTGAAATATTTCCCTTAAATTTACCACCTCACCTCCTTACTTTTTTTACTGAATAGTCATGGACAGCTGCATGTGATACTCTGATTTAAGGACTGAATTCATTTGCTCACACATAGATGTCTCATACTGTCAGAGCTACTTTAGGGTATCCCATCTGGTCCCTAGCTGCTGCTCCAGTAGATCATAGGTTTCACACAGGTGTCATATTTGCCAATAACACCTGAAAGCTTGAGGTACCCTAGTGTACCTCAAACAGCACTTACTCAAAAGTGAAAATGTGAGCAACGGAGTAGAGCCTTAAGTGACTTTCTTTAGCGGGTGATGAATGTTTTGGATCCCCTTCTGGTTATTTCAAAATACTTTCTATTTGTCAAAGGAGGACCAGCCAGCTGAAAGTTAGGCCTTTCAACATACAGCAGTTAGTCTCCTATGTCCACAGCAATAAATACAACAATTATAATTTTAAAACTTATATAAGATTATCAACTATACCATGTTACTTATAAACCATAAATATGTCTTACCCTAAGACTAACTAAATTAGGCAGGAATATTTCCACTGAAAATATTTCCTACCTCCAAATCCCTTTGACTGACAATGTCTACCTCCAGGTTTTATACTGTTCATCTGGGATATTCTTCAAGGCAAACCTAATTCTTTAGAAAATTGCAAAAAGAAGGACATTATATTAAAAGAGTTTGAAAAATTTGGACTTTGGAAAACTCTATAAATGAACAGAACTCAATAAATGAAGGCATAAAAGATACTTGATAAGATGTTTTTGGTCTTGGTAATGATAAACAACAGCTGAGTCTAACTGTTCCTGTATATTTATCAGAAACCAAGAAGCACATGAAAAAAAGTAGATCTTGAGAAGCAAATACAACATCTTGAATTTATTATAGTTTTATGCTTATATGTGTGTGTTATATCTTAAAAAGAAGTGTAAAGTGTGTAATCAAATAGCATTACTGTTTATCAGCATGCTTACAGTCATATCGATAATATTGTTTTCAGAATAGTATCCCTTAATTTTTGTTGCACAGGTACCTCTGTATATTTAAAGAAATGCTAAAGTATGCTAGCAAATTCTGTATAATACTATTTATATCCTGATGATACAGAAAAAAAAATATCAGTATTTTTCTGTAGAACTCTTGGTTTATTAAGAGTATTTTAATTTTTTTTTTTTTTTTCATAAAATGGGAGCATTTGCATATCTATGGCAAGGTGTCAGTTTAAGACATATCAACTCAAGCTATATGAGTCATACCATGTCAGAATAAAAAGCACAAAGTAACTTTTAGGTAAATGCTGCAACCTGACATTGTATGTCAGAATCGGATACATCACTGCCAAGGTAATCCAATCTCTGACAACTATATTATCTAAAATTTTCAACACAGAAAAATCACAGAATCATAGAATCATAGAATGGTTAGGGTTGGAAGGGACCTTCAAAGGTCATCTAGTCCAACCCCTCCCTGCAAGGAGCAGGGACATCTTCGACTAGATCAGGTTGCTCAGAGCCTCATCCAGCCTGGCTTTGAACGTTTCCAGGGATCATGTTAACTATGGATTGCAAAGGTCTCCTCTAGTCTTAAAACCTCTATTTTTTTCATAGAATCATAGAATATTAAGGTTGGAAGAGACCTCCAAGATCATCAAGTCCAACCATCAATTCAACACCACCATGCCTACTAAATCATGTCCTGGAGTGACACAACTACATGTTCTTTGAACACCTCCGGGGATGGTGACTCCACCACTTCCTTGGGGAGCATGTGCCAGTTCCTGACCACTCTTTCAGTAAAGAAGTGTTTCCAAATATCCAACCTAAACCTCCTCTGCCACAACTTGAGGCCATTTCCTCTTGTCCTATCACAAGTTATTTGGGAGAAGAGACCAACACCTGCCTCCCTACTACCTCCTTTCAGGTAGTTGTAGAGAGCAATGAGGTCTCCCCTGAGCCTCCTCTTCTCCAGACTAAACAATCCCAGTTCGCTCAGCCACTCCTCATAAGACTTGTTCTCCAGATGCCTCACAAGCTTCGTTACCTTTCTCTGGATGCACTCCAGCAACTCAATGTCCTTCTCGTAGTGAGGGGCCCAAAACTGAACACAGTATTGGGGGTGTGTCCTCACCAGTGCTGAGTACAGGGGCATGAGAACCTAAAGAAGAGCAGTGGATGAGAACGGGGGGCTATCACTTCCCTACTCCTGCTGGCCAGAAGCCAGAGTGCTGTTGGCCTTTCTTGCCACCTGGGCACACTTCTGGCTCATGTTGAGGCAGCTTTGCAGCCACACTTCCTCAAGTCTGTAGCCTTGCATGGGGTTGTTGTGACCACAGTGCAGGACCCAGGACTTGGCCTTGTTGAACCTCATACAGTTCACCTTGGCCCATCAGTCCAGCCTGTCTAGATCCCTCTACAGAGCCTTTCTACCCTCAAGCAGCTCAACACTCCCACCTAGTTTGATGTCATCTGCTAACTTACTGAGCGAGCACTCAATCCCCTCATCCAGATTGTTGATAAAGATACCAAACAGAACTGGCCCCAGAACTGAGCCCTGGGGAACATGGCTTGTGACCGGCCTCCAACTGGATTTAACTCTCTTCACCACAACTCTCTGGGCTCAGCTTTGGTGCAATATTGTAAGTGATTTATATGTCATGCTCAGAACTGCCCTTGTTCAGAGGGAGGTAGATTTTTCTTTACACAAGCAAACTAGTTACAACAAAACTAAGACATAACATTGAGATAACATAATGTTCATCATACATGAAAAATCCTGAGGATCAGCAATACAACACTAGGAGAGAGGTACTAAAAAAAAAAAAAGCTTCACAATTGTGCACAGTCAAATATAGTCTTGCCTTAATAATACAAGAAAATATTCTCTCAGCCTTGTTTGGGGGATTTAACTGGGCTGCTATTTTAGGTACCTACAGTTCATATATAGAGTCTTTAAGACATTCAAAATTAATTTGGAAATCTAAACTCATAGTATCTTATTGTCTTTTGTAGGCCTCTTTGCCTTTATAGGGAACAAAAGCCTCTAATTCAGCCACCTAGATAGATGCTTAAGCATCTCCTAATATCTCTTGTGGTGATTTGTTGGTCCTGAAGGAAGATACTTCTCATTTTTCTGTTAGCAAAATTATTAGGCTTTGCTAAGACAAAGTACTGTAATATATAGGAATAATCTTATTTAAACATATCTCATTTCGCATACTTCCAACAAAAATGTCCTTCTTTATGACTTTATAGATCTTGTTTTGAGACAGTATGTGCTGAGTATATTACAAAAAGCTATTTCATTTTACTTTTCTCCAGTTAGGCAACCAAGGTAAAAATCTATATCCTTTTTTTTTTAAAAAAAAAGGCATTATGAACATGTCTGATCATGGTTTTTAACTGCTTAGTTGGGATAATTCTTACAAGTACAGCCCTTCCATAAAGACAACTCTTGGGCCTTCCCAAAGGCTCTTTTGTGAAGTGAAATTTGAAGAAAATTATCCTCATGGAGTATCCTCAGACAACACTCTTCCCCAACTTTGATTGCTTTCTTGTTTGTGGTTAAGTTGGTTCAGCTGATCATTAGAATTATTGAATTTTTTATTTACTATTTTGCCCATTTTAGTATGTCTTGCCATAAATTTGGTTTTGTGAGAGCACTGGTAGTCTGAAGACAGATATGAATCCAAAAATAAAATTCAATCAAAAGGACAGTCCACATATGTCTTAGGAAATTTCCATTCTCTATAAGCATGACAAGTTTAGAAATTGCAGCATGTGGAAGTTCGCATTAGTCAAAGAAACGCAGCAAACAAAGTGCTGCTCAGGGGAGCTGCAGTGACTGGTTTAACAATGCTGGAGTTCCTGGGAAAAGAGGGAAGAATCATAAATGGCTAAAACTAGCTGCTTTGTTATTGGAAGAGTTACATAGAGGTGGCAGTTACAATGGATCTTTCTCTTGTTCATTATTTAGGTTATCATTAGGTCCTTGATCCCCTCAGTATGACTACCGATGCACACGCCTCAAATCCCATTGCATTGTTGTCTTCATGTCCCTTTTTAACACTTTAAAAATTAACTGACTCTTATCTGGGTACATTTGGTACATGTGCCAATATCTTGTACAAGCTGGTTATCCTGTTGAGTGATGCTTACTCCCACTGATGTCTGCTGTGATAAGACAGAATGAGTCACACTAGGTGTTTGTAAAGGTTAACAAGTAATATTTTCAGAGCTGCAGACAAATCACGATGCCCTTCTATGTGGCAGATGCTACAGAGCAAATTACTAAGAAATGTGGGTAAATAAATAGGTAGAATCAGCAGTTCTAAAATAACTTCAAAGATAATACTCAGATTTTTGAAAGCTGAAGTTATCTCTGCAAAAAATAGTGACACTGAATGACCACTGAATATTACTGCGTTGTTAAGAATCTGGATACACAATAGAAAATCTACTATTTTAGTGTCTTGTCACTGTGCACTGTCAGTGCTAAATGCTGTTCACATCCAGATTTTGCAGCTTTTACACCACACCAGATCTGTCCCCTCTCTAGAGGATTTGCTAGCAAAGACAAAACATTGTAATGGTTCTCTTCTAGCTTCCTGTCCATCTGCTCCAAGAATCAAAGAGAGTCAAAATACACTGGGATTTTTTTTTTTTTTTTAATTGTCTCTTCTTTCTCTCTTTCTATATTGAAGGAGCTAAGGAAATCATTGATGATTTCATGAATGGTTTGGTAACTCAGGATGTGTTATCTGTTCTCTGAAACACCACTGAAGAAAGGCTTCAGCACAATCTGGATAGGTACTGTCATGTTTAGTTAGGCTAATTTTCAGAAGTCATGCAAAAGTGATGCTTTTGTCACTACAGATGACTGCACAGAATCAAACCGAAGACATTATCAAGCCAAATTCTAGCTCTTGCCATTTCACTTTGTCAACTAAATGTTTTCCTTGGGTTTCTATCAGTATGTTACCCAGTTTCCATCCTACAGGAAGTCATACAGTTCTGCCGCTAGAGTACAAGTTGTTATATTCTGTCCTTGTGTTGCTCTATTTATTAATGAAGTACTAACTCTAACTCTCCTCCATCCTTTTCTGACAAGGGAGTAAAAGATACATAGTCAAGGCTCTGGATTTTCTATGCTGATGTAATGACCCGTAGAAAATTATTACAAAGTGCTAGGCATCTGTTCTCCAAAGCAAGGTCATCAGTAAATTCTGAGTAGAAGGAGGAATATTTACTCCACATTCACACATGCTAATTCTAATACACTTAATACCTTGCATTTCCTATTGGCTGGATCTAGGCAAGTCGCTATGCAGGCTGTGAAAGCATTTTATCATTCTATGGATGTTTCTATCACTGAGACTGTCTAAAATTATTTTTCAGAGGCACCTACTTTCTCTATTGATTGAATAGGGAGCCCATCTGTTTAGCTAAGGTGCTATGAATCGGGCTGCCAAGCCAGTAGTCCACTCATCAGATATCATAGTATTTACTTCAGGTAAAAATTTTAAATTTAAAAATGCTGACTACTTATATAGAATATAAAAGCTTTTACCTGTACAATGATAGCGTTGTTTATTGTAATAAAACATTCTAGTTCAACCAATCATTACAAATCTGTACATTAACTGCACTGAATTGTCTGATAAATACATTTGTGGAAAATGTTGAAGTCACAAATGGGCACCAGTGTTTAACTTAAAATGAGTTTCAGCAAATAGGATAAGAGATTGCAGGTTTGATAGATATCTTCATGATAGTTCTGTCACTAGGTACTGTTGGTGCTTGGTGTTTCAAGTTGTTTCTGTTCAGTCTGTCTTTATAACTTTAGGCAATTTATGTTGGACAGCTTGTACTGTGCTTTAGTTCCCTATCAATAGCCTATAAATAATGTAATATTTTAAAAATATAACATGGATTAATTTATATAAAATAGATATAAAAGCAACAAGGATTACATTTCTAGATAAAAATACTGTATTTTAAAAATTATTATTACATAAAGTTACAGAACACAACTGAGCTAAAATTGTAATAATACAGTTTAATGTAAAAATTGTGTTGCATAGTTCTTAAAGAAGTTCTTAAAGACCATAAACATTTTTTCAGAAATGTATTCCTATTTCATTTTCTTAGCATTCAGAATATATATTTAAGAAATTTTATCCTGAAAATGCAACTGAGTCATCTATGGCAAGTATAATTTAAATAAATAATTGTTTGATCATTCTTAAGAAGACAAATGCAACTGGGTTACTGTCCCATTTTTGAAATGATGGTGTAATAAAGCATTGCTAATCTCTTATAATTCACTGATATAGTCTTTTCTCCTTACATGGAATTGTTCAATCTCTTCCATTTTCAAGCACTTCCTTGCCATTAAATGTCACCTTGTGCTGTTCTCAAAAAGCTCAGATTCTGAGAGGAATGAATTGTTCTAATGAGCTAGAATCAGCCAAAAAAAAAAAAAAAGAAAAAAAGGAACTTTGCTCCAGTAGAGTTAAAAATGTAATATGTAGTCTGTTATTTCTTGAGATACAGATTTCTAGAACCTTGGAGAATATGTTAGAAAAGGATCTTCAAAAGCCTGTTCCAGTCATACTCTTCCTGAGTCACCATAGACAAGATCTTTGAATAGATGGATATTTAAAAAAAAAAAAAAAAAAAATCAAACCTGTCGTGGTTTTGTTAGTGAAGGGGGGCCTAAGGTGGTAGCTTCTGTAGGAAACTGCTAGAAGTCGCTCCCCTTTGCTCAGTGGACTCGGCTGGGCCTAGGGCAGACCTGCTGCTGGCCAAGGCCGAGCCAATTGGTAGCAGAATGTCCCGTGATAACGCCTCTGCGATAACGTATTTAAGAAGGGGAAAACAGAAAAAAAAGAGAGAAGAGAAGATGTGAAGAAGCTGAGCGGGGGCAGAGGCGCAGAGGGGGAGGCGCAGGCCTCATGGGCCTTGCAGGCCTCACCCTCTGGCCTCTCGCCAGGCATCCGACTGGGCCCAACTCGGTCCAGCCCAGCTGCAAGAAGTGGAAAGGAGATGAGAAGTGAATGAGATGTAAAAAGGATCCTGAGAGACATCTACCAGCCTGTTGTGAGGAACGGCTGCAGACACCAAGGTCAGTTCAGAAGGAGGGGGAGGAATAATGCGGCTCCTGGCCAAGATTCCCCTGCAGCCTGTGGTGACGACCATGGTGGAGCAGGTTGTCCCCCTGCAGCCCATGGAGGTCCACAGAGAGCAGAGATCCACTTGGAGCCCGTGAAGGACCCCGTACCGGGGGAGGCGGATGCCTGAAGGCGGCTGTGGCCCATGGAGGGCCCGCTGGGACAGCTGTTCTGGAGGGACTGCACCCCGTGGAAGAGATGACCCATGCCGGAGCAGTTCCATGAAGGACTGTGGCCCATGGGAGGGACCCCACGATGGAGCAGAGGAGGAATGTAAGGAGTTCTTCCCCCGACCATGAAGCAGCGGTGTAAAACAACGTATGATGAACTGACTGCAACCCCCATTCTCTCTTCCCGCCCTGTGCCTGCCGCTCGGGTTGGGGGAAGGTAGTAGAGATAATGTTAAGCCCGGGAAGAGGGAGGGGTGGGGGGAGGTTATCTTGTTCCCTGTCTCATTCTCCTGCTAATTTTAGAAATAAATTAATAGTTTTCCCCAAGTCGAGTCTGTTTTGCCCGTGACGGTAACTTTAAGGATTTCTCCCTGTCCTTATCTCAAACCTCAAGCCGTTTTTCCTTATATTTTCTCTCCCTGTTTTCTTGGAAGGTGGGGGGAGTGAGAGAGAGACTGAGTAGTCTGGTCCTGATCGGGGCTGAACTACGACAAAACCTTTCAAACTTGCCTCAGTTTAAGAAAACTTGGTCTTGCACATTTGTTTGACATTTTTAGAAGTACCCGAGCCCTACTTTCAAAAGTGACTCAGATATATTAGTCCTTAGTGACACGCAGTTATCTCGGTGCTTCAACACAAGCATAGATTTGGGCTTGCCTGTTTGAGGAGATAGTTGATTCCACAAAAGAGAAAAAATAAAAATAGACACTTTGAACATCAAGTCTGGAGGAAGACAGCTGAAATAAGTGATGTATATTTTAAAAACTGCCGTCTCACATTCCTGTCCCCAGCACAGCTGCTTTAAACAGGTGATCTTAAGCTATCCTTTTACGCCTTTTGACCCAGGATATTTTTGCAGTTACATAGCCTTCTGCCATACTTCAGCTTGTGCCCTGGAACTACCAGCCACAGAGCT
Organism: Chlamydotis macqueenii; assembly: GCF_036417535.1. Classification (NCBI taxonomy): domain Eukaryota; kingdom Metazoa; phylum Chordata; class Aves; order Otidiformes; family Otididae; genus Chlamydotis; species Chlamydotis macqueenii. The sequence goes on from NC_141558.1 coordinate 31,030,547, forward strand.
TGTTCCACTACTTGATCCTGCAGATAGATGAATAGAACAAAAACAATAACAGATCACTCTTCAACTTAAATATTCACCTGATTATCTGACTGTAATCTCTGAAACAAAATTAATAGTGAATTTTTTTTTTTTTCTGGAGCATCTAGGGGTCCCATTCAAGGGCTAAGTCCCAGGGTTCAAACAGACAAAACTATTTTAATCTAAATAATCTAAAAGACTTCTAAATCTATAATTTTAACAAAATGGTAAAAAAAAAAAAAAGTAAATATATGGAGATGAAAAAAAGCTTCAGTGGTCTCAGTCCATCATCACAAGCTCATCACCTTTTGTCCTTGGGCAATTTTTGGTCAGATTTCTCTATAATCTGTACTTTAATACACAACTCTCAATAAATATCAGTGCCAATGTTGCTATTTCTGACACTATCATCTGCTCCTCTATCTGTTTTATTTTTCTTCCATCCCTATATGTATGTCCATAGGAGATAGGGCAACAGAATGCCTCATTTTTTTTGCCTTCTTGGGACAGGTTCTGAGCATATCTAAATGACAAATTTAATAAAATTTACAATAGAATCATAGAATGGTTAGAGTTGGAAGGGACCTTCAAAGGTCATCTAGTCCAACCCCCCTGCAAGGAGCAGGGTCATCCCCGACTAGATCAGGTTGCTCAGAGCCTCATCCAGCCTGGCCTTGAACGTTTCCAGGGATGGGGCATCTACCACCTCTCTGGGCAACCTGTTCCAGTGTTCTACAACCCTCACTGTAAAAAATTTTTTCCTAATATCCAACCTAAATCTACCTCCCTCTATCTTAAAACCATTACCCCTCATCCTATCACAACAGGCCCTACTGAACAGCCTCTTCCCATCTTTCTTGTAGGTCCCCTTGAGGTACTGGAAGACTGCTATCAGGTCTCCCCGGAGCCTCCTCTTCTTCAGGCTGAGAAGAGTTACCTATAGTTTTTTACAGTTACCTATAAAAGAATAGTATCTATGAATTTACTTACATTTTGATTTGTGTCACCTTTTATACTTAAGTACGTGTTTAAAAAAATATTCAGTACTTATATGAGCTTTTACTGAGGCAATCTTTCTCTTTACTTATACCTAATAATTATATGTTTAATTCATAACACTATTATTTCAATGCACATATAATAAAGCTACCTGTAATAATAAAATAAATTAAAATAAAATCCTGCAGTAAATTATTGTCTTTCCTTTATGCGGTGTACCTTGTGGCAAGGAAAACATTCACATTATGCTGATTTGTATGCATATTCATGAACAAAATACAGTAACTTTCAGAAGTGGTCGTTAGGCTTTGGCCTTCCTTATATAAGGCAGTGATCACACTTCCACAACATTTAATTACTTTCCATTTAGAAGCTTTTCTAAAAGGTATATTCTCTGCTTTGAATAATGGCGTACATAAGCAATCCACCTCAGCAGTTTAACACTCTAAGTGAAACAATCAATTTGAATGACAATCTGTTATTCATCCACAAAATGTATTAACTAATGAAAAACAGACGTTTCTCCACAATATTACAGTCACGTTTTGGTAAGAGACTTAAAATAACTGGGACCTCACCACCTTTAGATATAGTTAAATATTTTTATCGCTAAATCAGCAGTAAGTGAAGTGTTTGAAGTCTATCAGGGTTGAGTAAAATAGCTACATAACCAGAAACTATGAATAAAAAAAAAAAAAGACAAAGACTTAACAATTAGTCAATTCCTTTGTGAGCAGAGAGAAAAGAATCTAGTTATTTGATAGCTTTTTTTTTATCCAAAGGTGAGAATTAAGAAATATACATTTTATAAAAGCATTCTTTTTCAAGATCAGGCAACCTATCCCTTCATAGCGATATACATGCCACAAGGTAGTATTCATAAAATAGGGCCTGTGATAATTAAAATGTAAAAGCAAATATTGTGTGTAAAGGTAGAGTTAGAGTCAATTTATTGTTCCAGGAAACAATTTTACTATATTTGATTCAGAACTGGATAAACAATTTCCTTCCCCACTGCACTAGCAAGGCTTCACAGCTTTTTTGCAAGATAAAAAAATCCCTACATTAAGAACTTCAGAAGGTTGTAGTAAAAATAGAAATAAAAATATCCAGATATAATTTATATAATAAAAAGCTTTCAGACTCATGATGTTTTAAAATAAGTATTGAAACACACTTTAATTAGAGTTTTCTTTGCTATTTGGAGAGACAAGTCAAGCATTGAAGAAAGAGAGAAACAGCATGTCTCATTCATAAAAGAAGCAGCACAATAAGAGAGCATACCTTCCTGTAGAAGCATTTGTGTATCCAACAGGCCAAGTAAGTAGTACTGCCATTGCTAATTACAGGCCACAAGCTTATGCAAACTGTGCCTCCTTTTAACTCTGCAGGGACTCAGTCCAGCCTATTACTTTTATTATCAACTCTGGGTGGGCTGAGCATGGCACCATGTGCCTCTTGTTACAGTTTAAGGGTGGAATAACAGCAAAGACCTTGAAAACGTGGACACTGGTTGAGGACAGAAGTCACAGAACAACTAGCAACACACTGATGGGCCATTACTTACTGCAGAAAAAAACACACCTGTGAAAAGACTGCCTCTGCTTTAGGAGAGGGAGCAGCAGCCAAGGAACAGGGTGAGGCATCTGCTGCAGCCTGGAAAATAATTTTTCCCCAGGTTCAGGCAGTGTGTAGCCCAGGGTGGAAGCCAAGGACTAGGAAATGCCTTGAAACTCAACTGCCTTGTAAAAGGACAAGATTTGAACTTGGAGATGGGTGAGAGTAAGGAGATTTTTACTTCTGCTCAAAGTTCTCTTGTTGAAGAGCTCCTGGGCATGATTACCAGCACTGTTGTGACCAGGAACTGAAAGACTGTTGCCATCACTGCTAGTTACATAGGTCAGCTCTGTGGTGTTGGTACTCACAGCTAATGTTGGCTATGACTGCTAAGTAGTGATGGCTTTGAGTATATATTGATAATGAGAACTAACTATTGGCATGAAATATGTTGTTAACCGGTGACAGTCTGGAAAATCTTTGTTTTGCAGTTACAGGCAGGATTTATCTGCTTTATAACATGCCCATTACAGTGACACGTGATTCTCTAACTCTAAAGGTTATGTGTGTAGTACATGTATGGATGTGTGTACATACATGCACACATGTTCAGGTGCAACAAATATTTCATCCCCAAATTTAAGATGCATTAATAAGGAAGTGAAGGAAAGCCAGTCCATGTTGTGTTCCTACATGGTAAACAGTGAGTGAGCTCTAAGATAAACACTCATTTGAAGAAACATTTTTTGTAATTCTCATGGATATTTAAGAAAAACTTTTATTTCCATAACATTTGGATCAGTTATTAAAACAGTTGTGCAACTCTTCTATAGAACAAGACTCTATTGTCGTTTTAAAGTATTTCTAACCAACTCCTCTCTAAGAACCCAGCAGCTTGTTAATATTTGAAGAGTACTGTGCATATGAGCTGTATCTATCATAAGGGAACAGAATCATTATTGGACAGACTTCAGATATCATAAATCTGTGCATCTTCACTGATTTCAGAGCAGCTATGCCAGTTTACCATCATTATGAGTAGGGCCTAATGATTATAGGACTAAGCCTAGACCGAGAAGTTGGCAAAGAATTTGACAAAAAATGATCTGACAATTAAAATGCGTATCTTTTGGACTACACTTTCTACTGCATTTTGTGTGAGGCTTTATGATAGTCCTTTAAAATTAACCATCAGCCTTTCAAATATCAATACATAAGAAGTAGTCCTGCAATGTAGTCCCTTCTGATTCTCCTAATATTATACTGAAACAGTTTTTATTGAAGAACTTCAGATCAACAATGGGTTTATGTTTGTAATCAAAGAATTTAGCACAGCACACAATATAGAAATAATATATAAATGATAATAGTCTTAAGACTTCTTCCTTTTAGTTAGCTTTTTATCCACATCAAAATTATTTGACTAATTCTATCTTCTGCAGTTTAATATTTTCCCATAGTTAACCACTTCAAGTACTTTATTGAAAGATAAATTAAATCTTCCACTTCTCTCATATCTACAGAATCAGTTATTTTATTAAACAAAGATACCAGATTATCTTGGTATTTTCTATCTTTTTAAATGTCATGTTGCTGGTTTTCCATCTATTTCTATTTCCCTAACTATTTTTTCATAATTTATTACAAAGTTTTCTATTCTATTGAAATTAAGAGATAAGCTCATATTTCTCTGGGTTATGGGGTTTTTTTTTCCTATCAATTATAGTACGATATTTATTATTCTACAGACATAGTTATATCCCCAATTTGATAAATCAGCTACTCTTATAAAAATTTAAAGATGTCCCAGTTTTTTCATTATTCTGCAATGACAATCATTAGCTGTCTTGATCTGAGTACATTTAACTCAGAGTTCTGTTTCCTCCTCAATGTAGTAATTTCCATTTCTATTTTGTCATTGTCATTAGCCATCTTCTCTCTGCTCCCAGATATACATTGCTCTTACTGAAAGTGATACAAAGTGTCAATAACTTTGATTATTAATAACTTGAATAATTTTAATCTTCTTTCAGACTTCTTCAGGTCTTGAGCCCATGTCTTCCCTTTTTACATCCATGTCTGAAAAAACTTCAACATTAAATGGAGACCATTGACATTTCTAAATAGTAAATCAGCTAAGATAATTAGTGACTTGCCCCTTGGACATGCCTAATTTTGTCTGCTAATCATTGGGACAACCTGATGGATGTTTGATTTAACAGTTAGCCAACATAAATTTGTCTAAAAGGGTTAACAATTGAGTAAACAAATAAGAATACGGAGAAGAACTGTTTACTTATAAGTTTCCAGTCCTTGTTAATGTTTTACTCCCAGATGTCATGGGTCAAGTCCAGGTACCACTGGATTCAATGATAAATTTTTTTTAATGAACTTCACTAGCCAATTTTCCAACTGAGATGGAAAATAGGAGTAAATTTTTCCAGTGTTTCAAGTAGATTGCTATGCATTCAAGGAGCTAAATGACAGGAAAAAAAATCATTTAGAGTGTGATATAATCCATCATTTGAAGCAACAATTCCCTGGTGAATTTCACACAGCACTACACAGGTACTTAGAAGATTGAATCATATATTTTGAACAAAGAATATTAGTTTCTCTATTGTCATTCATGTATTATATAATAGTTTAGTTGCTGACAGAAAAGAAAAGGTGTTTTGGGAGTAGTATAGGAACAGTAAATGGATTTGCAGTTATTAGCTATATGAATTGTATTTCTAGTGTTGACATCATTAAAAGTTGGCAGTGAAAGTGGTACTAATGTGTCCACTGTAAGCAACTCTCCTAAACGTTCAAAGATTATTTTTCTTTTCACAGAGAATATTGATCACAATATACAGTGATGGAAGTATGTGAGTAGAAGTTGAGAATGCTTATACTATAGTTTGATTTGGTATTTGAAGCTGAATCAGGAGAAGGGTTCAGATTCAGGGACAGAATCAATAGTATGGAAATTATTAGAGCTTTTCTTCTAACATTTTGACCCAAAATTGCAGAAGGCAAATGAGATCTGTTGTTCTGGTCAGCACATTGTGATTCTGACAAATGGAGGTTTCATAACACTGGCTTTCTTGAAAAACTATTACCACTGTAGGCCAAAATTTCGTTATTAGTTATTCAGAGCTTGTCTAAATTAATTTCATTCTGAAAGAGAGTTTCCTGTTCTCAACCTCGTATTATAGCAGCTATTAACCTATGTTTTCCAGTGTAGACACTGAATCCTTATAATCTGATCATTGTGGGTTCGTTAATGCATATTTGTATACATTCCACTCAGAGCAGTGTTCAAGAAAATAGTGATCAGAATTAAAGGAGCTTAACCCATCAGCTACTTAGATGCTTAAGTAACACTTGCACAAGCCTCAGTTTTCAGCTCAACTAATTACAGTAGAGAGGTAGGAAACAAGAAGATCAATGGAAGAAGACAGAAAATAGGTCAGCTGCACTAAACCAGCCAATTCCTGTGTTCCTTCTTATCTGCCCAGCTGGAAGGTGTTGAGTTTAAACAGTTTTGCTTTACCTATTAAACCATCTTTATTTCAACCCGTGAGTTTTCTCACTTCTACCCTTCTGATTCTCTCCCTCATTTCATTGTTGGGGAGTGAGTGAGCAGCTGTAGGGTGCTTAGTTGCCACCTGGGGATAAACTCCGACATATAGTTTATTCAGATATTACAATAATGAAGGTTAAATAAATTCCAGTTTCTATTTAAAGTACATAGCAGCTCCGCTGGAATCAGTCACTTTTCATGTTGTCACACCAGCATTGCAGGCACCAGTCTTTAGGGATGAAAATATTTTTTCTTTCTTTTATATACATATATATATATATATATGGACATAATTTAAAGCACACATGCACATACACCTTGGCACATTTTGCTAGCCATGAATGACTCTGGCAAGTAAATTCTGGTGAATCCATGTTATACCACTAATTGAGGTAATCAAGATACTCAGCACCATAAAATTGTGTCTATTGCTTCCAGAAATGATCTTCTGATTTCATTAGGTTTTAGAATTAGTGCTCATCTTTGACTTTAAATAGACTACAAGCTCTGTACCTTGCATATAAATGTTCAGTCTGTCTATTTAATCATTCATTTTCAGTATTTTGCATGATGCCATATGTTCCTGTGACTAAACAATCTGCAGTTGCTATTCAGCTGGCTTTTATTTTTGAGAAGTCTGGGATTTAAAATTTCTCTACCAGGACTGCCATTCCCTCCATACCCTGATCTGCCTCTCAGCCTTACAATCAAATATCCATTTTTATATTCCCTAAATGAGAACATGGATGGCGTCATTTCTCCACATGATTATGTTAATTACTGTCACCCCATCACACTCATTTGTTCCTAACAGAACCTGCAGGGATATATCTGATTAGCTTCTTCCTTTTCTGTATACCTATTCCAAAGCCAAGCAGCTTTATTATTTAATGATCTCATATTGGTGTAAATATATTCACAGTATTTCAAAAAGAGCTATTAAAATCTGGAGTGCTCTTTTTGTTCTCATGAAATTTAACTCTATTTAGTGTCTTTTTTAAAAATCAAAATTATATGATCACTTTTAAAAGTTATGGGGTCACTCAATTGTAGACAAATTACAATCAAATATTAATTATGTCAGAAATACAGTTTCCATCACTTTAAAAATAAGAAAAAACAACCCACTAACAATAATTACGTACAACAATTCAGATAGCACAGTTCTGCTTCATACTATGCTTAAAATGAGAAATAATTGAACTAAATTGACACTACTGTTTTACTGCTGTTGAACGTATCATTCCTAATTCAAGACATCCATAGGTTAATGACAGATTATAGTGACTTTCACCTATTCCAGTCTTGATTCAGGTAGAAAATCAACCTGGCCATGACAATGAGAGAGAGAGAGAGGAGGAGAGATGTGTAAAGAAGCAGCCAGCCTTGCGTCATTTTAGTTTGCATTCCAGGAGCAAAATGGACTATACCTGAACCACGTTTGTGCTATAGTCCATTTAAGGCAGCCAGTTGTCACTACTACAGCTGATAAGTTACTACCACTACTACCACTACCACTTAACTAATAAGTACTCACACTTCTTAAAATACAAAGTGACAAAGATTATTGAAAACATTTCAAAAAATATCCCCCACAAATCATGCTTCTTATGATTTACAGTTTTATGCAGATAAAATCAAAGGCAGGTTTATGGGCTCTAAAAGGAAATAATTGTCTCGTGATCAAAGGTAATTTACTCACCAAAGGCAAAATTTACACATTTTCTTTTATGGTGGAAGTCAATAACACATTACACTGACAGTTTCTAAGGCTCATTAGACCAACTAATCTGATGCCTCTCTAAATTAAGTTAGCGCTGATTACTTCTTAATATCTTTTTTTCAAACTTTTTTTTTTAAAAGTTTTTAAAAAACTTTTTTGGCTTTCATTGTCCTCTGAAATAAGCCTCTGGTTTCTGTCAGCATTTAATCCAGCAACAATCTTTTCTAAAGTGTATCTTTAGTCCCTGTGTTAGATTTAACAGCTTCACTTAGTGTTTTAGTTATCCTCTGTGCTCAGCTACTTTGCTGTTTATAGTTTCATCTGCCTCCATCTGCTCTGAATAAAGTTGCAGTAAATCTGGCCCCTTGTCTTTTCTGTCAAGTTTTCAGTGGAAAGAAAGTCTAGAGAGCAGTATCCCGAGACTTGGAAGGCTTAGTAGAAACCCTTGGTCTCTCACAGACCCGTGTTATGTTGAATACAGAAAACCGGTCCAGTAAGGACTTAGGATCCTTAAGCTTTATGATATCTGGTGAGGAGCTGGGAAAGGAAGGGAAAGAACTTGTAAAAGAAATTCTATGGCAATAGGAAATTATCTTCTACATATGACTATGAAACAATTCGCTAATTTTAGATACCTTAACCCTTCTAATTTGCCTATCATCTCTAACTCCATTTGGACTCAGTCATAGTAACAAGTGTTCTTCTTGATACGTCATATACTAAAAGTCTTGGTGTGACTGCTAGAACTAGCTTCTGAAAACTTGAATTGAATTTTTATGAAAATTCAAATTGTATATATATATAAAAGGAAACTATAACTACTGATTTCTCTAAGAGTGTAAAGAAAACTTTCTTGTCTTGAGCTGGCTTACGAAAGCAATTGTATATTGCTTATAGGGTTTATTTACTGGAATGTGGTCTGATGAAAGAAGATTAGTGTTAATTTAATTAAAACATTGTTTTGTTTAATCAAGAATGGGAATTGCTAATACCTCTTGATGAAAGGGAGAGAGAGGAAAAGGGAAATATCTGCCTCCAACTGTGAAAGTTTTTTTATTGGATGCTTGTAGTAGCTACTTCTCATTCTCTCCCACATCCCGCTGAAGGGGAGCGAGCAAGCAGCTGTGTGTTGCTTTGCTGCCTACTGGAGTTAACCCACAGCAATATTAGAAAAAAAAAAGACCACAGGCTGAACAGATCAATTCTACAGAGTCAATAGCTAAAATCAGACAATTAAAAAAAAATGCCTCTTATGTCTTCTTGGTGCAATATAGTTTTGTAGCAGGACACATAAAAGAATAATATATTTGTCTTACTAATCATTAAGTGGCACAGGGCCAGGCAGCATTAATACTAACTTTGAGATGCTACTTTTGTTTAGTTGCAAGTTCCCAAATTTCCACTTATTTGGTAGAGATCTGTTGCAAGCCAGAATTAGTTTAATCTTACAAAGCTGTATGAGTCATTACAGTGATAGCATGAAAAGTTGAATTTTACCTTGAAAGCATTACATAGCCTCTTTAAGGAGGCTGTTTAAACAATTAACAAACAAAGTAAAAATATAACTGTAGAAAACTCATCTAGCATTGCGTAATAGAAGAACAGCTTCAACTGGAGAAAGCTGGCAAGAGGAACTGGATGTGAGACACTGTGATTCGAGTGAGCACCAGAAAATTCTGTTCTCTTCCTACTTCCGAAATTCCTTTGAGTAGAGCAGAGCACACCACATCCAGACCTTGTGTCATACATATAACCTAGCATATTGACCCATGTCAGACCTGTGAAATCTTCATCACCACTAAAGCACCCTGCTTTCCTTTGAAATTATCCTAAGAAAGGAAGAGAGAGGCTTCTCTTCACTCTAGTAGGTCCCCAATGGCGGACAATGAAAGCATCTCAGTTGTGGAGCACATCACAGACCACATCCACCTTGCAGTATATACATACTTATTCACTGAGTAGCCTTATTTTTCCTCTCTTTAACCAATGTCTTCCTTGTGTAGAAAGTTGAGTTAATTGTATTTAAGCTTTCCTGCAAGTAGGTTCCCTTTAACATTAAGAAAATGTAATATGAAAGTCTTAAGTATTCCTATACAGGAAAGAGAAAAGAATGAAAGAAAATATAGAATTCTGGGTGAAAAAAAAAAGAAAAATACAAACAAATGGAAATTAATTTATTTTAAAAATTATATATGGGCACTGATATATGCGAAAATAAGTTTTAAAAACTCAAAAAAAAATACCAAACTCCTTATATGCAGTACCAAATAAGCTTTCAAAAAACAGAAGGTAACACTATAGATCACTAGAAAAAAATGTATTAGATACCTGAGTCCTGCTGAAAAGACATTTCATTTGTTAGACTGGGACTGGGTGGAGAATGGATAACCCTTCCCATCCCTCATGGAAGTAGGATATGCTTGTCTGTCCTATGCATCTGAAAGATGGGACTTGGGAGAAAAAATTGCTTGGAATTGTGATTAAAAAAGCTTCTATAATGCTTCATTATAGTGTAATAAAGCAACATATGCAACTGAAATACAGCAAGTAACTCATAGCACATTTCCTACAAAGAGGCAAATGCACTGGAGGTTATATAGAATTATTTTTTAATAGATGAATGAGAGAATTTAAATGCTACAACCACATTATTAAATGTTAGTCACTAGTCCAGTTTTTGAGGAGTCTTCCACACTGCAAACTATAGAACAGATCACAGCCACTTTTTTTGTCACTTGCATGCCCCAGCTGGATACTAGAGAAATCATTCAAAGACACAAAAAGGAAAACACATCTATCTGGCCAAGAAGTTGAGTGCTCAAAACAGGGAAAAAAACCCATGTTTTCCAAGCCTTAGCATTATAAGACTTCTAAGGAAAACATAATGCAAACTAGTGGATAGAAAATAATTCTGCAAAGTTTCAGCTTCCAGAGGCATTTTTGGCCACACTGAATCTCTGCTGACACTGCTTTCATGAATCCTCAGTAGTAATGTTTTAGGGCCTTGCTTCACAGTTGAAGACTCTGGTGCTTTGTATACCTTATCTGTGTGAGGTTTGAATAGAGTTCACCACCTCACAGAAAAAGCATTTGGATAAATCTTTGAGGAGATTATTTTTATTACAATTTTCTTCTTAGACCTGTCATTTACTTTTTTTCATTACTTATTCACAGATTGCAAAAGATAAGTAGAAGAAATCAGCTAAATGTTTACTCATAGAACTAGTGTGGGATTATTTTTATCTCAGTAGGCACATCATAAGCTCAGAAGTAAGGTATCTGCTTTTAAATTGGATGACACCAAGGAAAAAAATTTCAGGGAGCATGAAGATACTAAAGAACAAAGGTTTTTTAAATGTTTTTTTTTTCTTTTAAAAAAGAGTAGCTAGTGAAAAAAAACCCATAATTCACAAAAGCAAATTTGTTAGATAGTATTTATATTGAGTCTTTTTGCTTAAGGGAAGGCATAAAGTTTCATAAAAAATAATTTAAAAAAAAGAGAGAATGAGTGGTAGTAAGCAAGGTCAGATCTCTGCATATAATAAAAGGCAATTTGGTTTACCTGTGTTAAGCATAACCCCAGGAAGAGGACAAACACATGTAATCTTCAATTAGTGTAACACCATCGTGTAGTGGTAGTTATCCAGAAAAGATGGTGACATTATGCTACAACTGTTCTTTTTTTTGACATCTAGCTGCATCACTGGCTCCAGGCTACTATTAGCCTTTAAACAAGTCAGGACTGAGAGGTGTTCCCAGTCAGTATTTATTCAGTATTTTAAATTTGACAAATTTATGTGTATCTTCTGTTTCTTGTTGTTGAATATCCAACATGTGAAATTTAAGTCAGGATTCTTCACTGTAACCATCCACAGAAATTAAATTCAAAGAGAAAATGAACGAGGCCAGAACTAATTATCACTTACAGCGAATTGAACATTCATGGATTTTTTTTTCCTCATTTTATTTGTTTGGTTTTCTGTTGGCATCACTCAATAAGCTTTTGCCATAACAAAAGACAAAGCTCATGATCCAAAAATAAGTTTCACAAGCTCTGACATGCTTTTTTAAAATGAAATGTACACACTTGATGAAAAATACTCATACTGACAATTGAATAGTTGAAACTGAGGGAAATAGATCCAGGTATCTTGAAGGATCACCTTTAACAAATGAACAAATTTTTTGTGACAGAAAAGAATGTGTCACAGAATACTGAACAAACTGGGGGAGATCCAGTCTCCATTCACAGTCTATGCAGATATAGGTATGTCATAAATTTGCACAATATTTACTACCATGATCAATGACACAGTTTTAGCTAGTTGTGTTAGATGCTTACCTTCATAGTGTGAAAAAATAAAAAAAAAAAGGAAAATAAAAAAAAGGCAATTTTCATGTGACATTTTTTTACAGATAAAGCACAACAAAATCTCAGAGGAGGCAAGGTTGAAGAGAAGATCTAAGAAGGAGAAAATTATTCAATGTCCTGTGGTAGAAAAAGAAGAATTTCTGAGAAATGTGGCAGAGAACTGAAAAGGTGGTACTCAGTCATGATTTGTCAATGAGTAAGATGCCAAGAGTGCATAAACAAGGTAAGTAGTTATGACACTAGGTTTATTATGTGAGATCAGAAAAATGGATGGTAATTCTGGAAAGAAATGGCGAACTCTTTCTTGAGAGGTTAGAAAGGATAAGAAGCCTGAATACATAGGCAGAAAACAGCACTAATGCAGTTTTGCTCTTTAAGTGATCAAACAGTCTGGACTTGGCAACCTAGTTTTGCTGAAATTTCTTTAAAAAGTGTGTCGTAGTTCAGCCCCCACAGGGACCAGACTACACAGTCTCTCTCTCACTCTCCCTGCACCCTTCAGTGGGACAGAAGGGAAAATTGGTAAACGAAAAAAAAAAAAAACAACTGAAAAAAACACGAGGGTTGAGATTGAACAAAAAGTAAAATAGCAATAACAGCAATAACAGAAGAAAACAAAACAGCGATGGAATACAAATACAGTATAATGGCTTACAACAAATCTCCACACCTAGTTTCTTCCAAGTAGCAGGAGAATGAGACAGGGAACAAGATAACCTTCCCCCACCCCACCCTCTTCCCGGGCTTAACATTATCTCTACTACCTTCCCTGCCCCGAGTGGTACAGGGGAGAAGACGGAATGGGGGTCGCGGTCAGTTCATCACGCGTTGTTTCATGTCACTGCGTCATCGTCGGGGGAAGAACTCCTGACATTCCTCCCCTGCTCCTCCGTGAGGTACCTCCCACGGGCCACAGTCCTTCGTGAAACTGGTCTGGCCTGCGTCATCTCTTCCATGGGGTGCAGTCCCTCCAGAACGGATGCCCCATCAGGCCCTCCACAGGCCACAGCCTCTTTCAGGCCTCCACCTGCTCCGACGTGGGGTCCTCCACAGGCTGCAGGTGGATCTCTGCCCCTCCGTGGACCTCCATGGACTGCAGGGGGACAACCTACTCCACCATGGTCGTCACCACAGGCTGCAGGGGAATCTTGGCCAGGAGCCGCATTATTCCTCCCCCTCCTTCTTCACTGACCTTGGCGTCTGCAGCTGTTCCTCACAACAGGCTGGCAGATGCCTCTCAGGATCCTTTTTACATCTTATTCACTTCTCATCTCCTCTCCACTTCTTGCAGCCAGGCTGGGCCGAGTTGGGCCCAGTCAGCTGCCCGGCGAGAGGCCAGAGGGTGAGGCCTGCAAGGGCCACAAGGCTCGTGCCTCCCCCTCTCTGCCCCTGCTCAGCTTCTTCACATCTTCTCTCCCTTTTTTTTCCTGTTTTCCCCTTCTTAAATACGTTATCGCAGAGGCGTTATCACGGGACATTCTGCTACCAATTGGCTCAGCCTTGGCCAGCAGCGGGTCCGCCGTAGGCCCGACTGAGTCCAGTGAACAAAGGGGAGTGACTTCTAGCAGTTTTTTACAGAAGCTACCACCTTAGCCGCCCCCCCCCCCCCAACAAAACCAGAACAAAGTGTTTTTCAGAAAAAGTTATAGTGATATCTTCAGGAAGGACTGAAGTGGAGGATGCTATCACATGGGAAAGTAAATGCCAGAGAAATATGTACACAAATGTCTTAAAAATGAAACCAGAGGAATGGGAAATGTGTACTAGATAATGATCTAAACTCTAAGGGTGCACTGAAAGTACTCATCATAATCTGCAAGCTAAAGCAGTCTATGCTTTTACAGACAGATGCAAGCTTAGCGCTGCTGGAGGAAAAAAGAAAGTAATGACACTGAGCAGCAATAATGAATTAAGGAGTATGAGAGACAGAGTTTGACATCATAAATACTACTTTGCAACAGCATTGGCTGTTACAAACATTATTAGAGAGGAATAATAAGTGCAACAGAGATGTCTCTACAGTTGTGACCTTCAAACTGTGTTGTATGCTATGCTACTTGACACTATATCTCTTTAAAAAGAAATGGAAGGACTGCTCATTGTTTAATTTAATATTTCCTTAATTTAACAGCTCTTATATCCAAAGCAATACTATTTTATCATAATATGCACACAAGTACAGATTAAAAAACAAACACACATACAAATGGTATATCATTTTCTGATGTTATTTGTACCATACTAGCCATTGACAGGATTCTTCTTAACATAGGTGCCCCACTTGATTTTTCTGGTAAATTTTTGAAGATTTTTAATACTGTTTTGTGAGTGTTTCAAAGTCATTAACTATTTCTGGTTTTAGCTCAAAAGAGTTTTAAGTCTACCTTCTTACTATTCATTCTTCTGTACTACTTGTAATATTAGTTAATTTTTCTTTGTATGACTAAAATATGAATATGAGCAAGAGATAATTATTTGAAATAAGTGTATTGAGGTAAATATATATCCTGAGCTAATAATAAATTTTAAATTAAATGTTTCTTCACTGAGGTATGATTACAGTTTGGGACACAATCTGTTAACTTAAACAAAAATGTAATGAGGGAAAGTCACATTCTAGGGTTCCAGGCAGAATTTCTAAACCAAAAAAAATCAAGAGTGTTAAAATAGCCAGTAGTCTGACAAAGTACTGAAGATTCAACAGTAGTCTGGTGGAATATAGGAAAAAAAATAGAAGGGAACAGTTAAATACTTTCTTTGCTTGATTTGGACAAGGAACATGAATTTGAATCTTCTATATCCAAAGTTAGTATTCCAAGTATCAGATATTTTGTGTTAATATCTGTTTTCCCTGACAGAAATAAACACATTAAAATAATTTTTAAAGGAATTTTTTTTTTCTTGCCAGGCTGTACAAACCATTTTGCACCATCTGTCAAACCCCACAGCTTGTTTACTACAATATTTTTGTTGTTGTTGACTAACATCTACCTACCTGACTGGCACTGTTTCCAGTCTGAAATGAAGTATTTGTAGTCCACTTCCTACTTGTACTGGCTTTCACTTACTCTTTCTCATACAAAGCTAAAAAGTCTGTGGAACTTTTTTTTTTTATTATAGATTTTAAATGCAAATGAAATTAAACTCTGCCACTATATATCAACCAACGATGCTGGTAAAGCCTCTAGACTGCCATTCTGGGGGTTCAAATTTCAAAAGTTATATTTTTCATGAAATTTTCCTGTTGGTTTTGTTATTATGTTGGATTCCCAAATGCTTATATGCATGGGTAAACACACAATCAGATGCTCAGCCTCTATCAAAGTACAAAAAGCCATCCATGCCTCCCAGATAAAGTAAACATAACAATTTAGGAGGTTTCGTTTTTTTTCTTAGAGATACTTATTGCGAGACCGAAAATGGAATCAGAGGCTACGCCTACACCAGCATGGTGTGCAACCTGGCAAAAGTGTGTGCCCTGGCAGGGTCGAAATGGTGTACCAAGAACTGTACGTGCTTTGAGGAGCTAACTTCTGACGAACCTTATTCTGTTCCCATTGACTGATACCTATGTCACTTAGGTTGGAGTACATCAGGTGCACTCCTCCAATACACCTTCCATTTTAGTTTTGTCCAAAAGGAACTCAACTTGTGTTCTCCAAGAGTGGTGTACAGAGTGAACAAAAGCATGTTGCTGCACACAATGAGGAAATGCAAGTCAGTAGTGTTTTCCTGATCCAAACTGAAGAAAGAATGTTGTTAGCCCATGACTTTGAATGTATTCAGGTTTTGTATAGCACAGGCTTTGAAACTATGAATGTCCAAAGATGTAGTACACACAATAATTTTTATGACACTAAAGTAGAACTGAATGAAAAGTATCTTTGACACACTTTGAAATTGGCTTCCAAATGTTCGGCAACAAAGCTGAAACTCTGATATTTTTTGTCTTTTTGTCACTAGACTTTCCAGTCACAACAGTATGTTAATACTTTATAAAATCTTGAATTGCCTTTTTTTTTTCTTCTTTGTTTAAGAACGCTATTTAAATGTGTAGGTATATATCTGGCAACATAAGGATACTATAGAAATGCATATATAAATATGTAACACTGATCAGAGGAATGATTCGTGCTTTTTCTATTTAATCTGTGAAAGAAAAGCTTTAAGATGTGAACTCACTTCATGAAGGGGAAACAGCTATCTGTGAAAGATTTCCCTGCAGATTGTACCACCCAACTAAAGAAATTACAGTAAAATATGGGCTTACTAATGCTGCATGAAAATAAAATAATAATTAAAAAAACACACACCCCCCCTTACCCCAAGCATATAATGTTTATGTTTGGGGAACCCTCCACCTCTTTCTTTCTATGGAATAATTGGATAGAAACAAGAAAAAAAATGGAGGAAACAGTAAAGTGATCTTCGTCTCTTTTGAAGATATCTTTCAGATTCAGCATAACTCCAAAGACATTGGAAAAATGTAAGTCAGAGGCTTGAATGAAACTAGTCAAAAATCTTGATGTAGTTTGAGGACTGATGTTTTTTTTTTTTGGTTGTTATTGTTTATTTCAAGACCTAATTAATTGTGCTAATAGCAGCCTTAAATGAAAATGCCTTCCAGAACAATTCAGCAAACCAATTGTAATGTGTCAGTGACAAATCACACATAAAGCAATAAGTAAGATAACTTTTAAGGAAAAAGACAACACTACATCACATAACAAAATTAAAAGATTATAAAATATATATAATGATCTTTATTGCAAATGTAAGTGCTTTAATCAGCAGTTAAACAGATTCATATATTTGGAGCTCTGAATATGTACAAACACATACAATAACTATACAATAAAGTACAATGAACACTGCTAGGTATGATACATTTGTGATTAAAGCTGGGAATCAGCAAAGATTATTTATATTCCTATGCTATTAACTTCCTCTCAGATCTAGGAGAGATCAATTAACCTGTAATTGACTGTTACCCAATCTGAGTAATCAGGACAACATAGTTGGCTATCTTTGTAATGCACTTTGGCATCAGTAAGAGAAAAAAAAAAGCCAGGTAAGTGCAAGACTTCTGTGTCACAGAACTTCCACAAATGCATACATACATCCCCCGTTCCAGGGACACACAACTTGAGATGTGTGACTGCTCTGCTTCTTTCAGCTAAGAATTTTTTAAAACATTTACCAATTTACCAGCAGCAAACAAAGTTTTGCTAATGATATTTTCTAATTTTTAAAATTATTATGTTGCTGGAAAAAAATGACAGATCATGTTTCCTGTGTATCTTGCATCAAGTCTTTCATGTCCTCTGAACTTCTTTAGTAAGATGTTTAATTTACATGAATGACCAATTAGTCCTGATTTATGTAAAATGTTCTTGCCTGCTGTTTGGCATTATTTTTACCCTTAATCATTTGTTGTTAATAATAGGTAATATTACCATGATTTCACACAGCAAATGCTAAATAAGGCAAAGCTATTCATTTCTTTGTCTCTTGTCTCTTCCTTTTTTTTTTGCAATTTTGCATACTAAGGTTTATTATGAAAACTATAACATTCTATTTTGGCATATATTTTCAAGTACTTAGGTGCACTATAAGCATGTGTGATGCCTTTATAGCAACTAGATTTTAGGCTATCCTTTGTGCAAAAAAAAAAAACCCAGCTGGTCGCAGTGGTATTTTTAAGCATAGAACAGCAACAGTATTTAGTTAAGGTAACTTAAATATTTTTAAATTCAATGGTTACTCAAGAATCATATTTTTAAAAGATTACATTTGCCCTGAACTTCCATAGATTGATTTACTATTTTATAACACACCCTGTCCTTTCTATAACTTGATGCTGAATGATTTTCCTCACGAAAGGAGCTACCATAAGGGTGAACAGTCATTTTATTAGATACTCTGAATTCTTAAATTACTTGTTGTAGCTGGGGTTACTGCAAAATATTAAACTATAATAATGTCTAGAACTATTAATCAGTTCTCTACAGTCTGTTTACATTTCTAGAGAGGACACTCAGTGATGGCCTTTATTAAAAACACTAGCACAGATGAGAGATCTGTTGCTGATTATAGCAACCTGAAAGAAAGTCATAACCATTTTCAAAGATAGATAGATAGATAGATAGATAGATAGAAATCCACAGTTATTTATCTCATTGTTTTCAGTGGATAGATACAAATCTCAAACTGTTGGAATAGATTTCTTCACAAATACAAGAAAAAGTATTTTGCCTCCAGTAAAAAGAAAGCACTTATTAAACACGGCAAACCATGTGAGTATCTCAAAGTACTCCATAAAAATAAATAATGTTGCTACACACCAACACGGATAAATATTATTAAATTTGCATCACATACAGGGAATTTGAAGAAAATGTCTAATGTGATGCATCTGTAGAATTGAGAAAGGAAATCAAAGATCTCAGAAGGTTTCAAAGTTCCATCTCTAACTGTTAGGTCATCCTCAAAATAAACCATAAATATTTATGTTTCATATGCATTAAGATTACATAACAATTAAAATTCCAAACAAGTATTACATCTAACCAACGTACAAACAAGTTAGAGGAAAGATTATTCTGTTCTTATAACTATGTATAATGCTAATTATACAAAAGTGTAATGCAAAAAAAAAAATCTTAACTGAACTCCATTATTATTTACACTTTAATTAGAATATATATATATTTTTAAGAAATACACATTATTCCATGAGTGGTTAACACAGATAAGGATAATTTTCTAAGCATTTCAGGGGTTATCCTGATGTTTTCTATTAATGTTGACTATTTCATGTGTATTTTGCATATAGTAGCAAAAGGCTGACTGACCTAATGAGAATTATTTCACTAGATTTCTTTCCATGGGGTTGGAAAACATAGAATTTGGGTAAACTGTTATTACTATTACAATCCAGCTAATAGCACAGACTATTAACTGGATAAGTATTGTTTACATAAACAGAAATTTTACAACTAACTGTCTGTTCAACGAGCTGAAAAGTACCATTAAGCTACAGAAGAAAACTTAGGTGCTGACATTAGCGACCACAAGGAACTTGCCTTTAAAAATTTCACTCATGGCATGTAACCTGAAAGAATCTTGAAAGTCTCAGGATTAATTCTGCTGTAATCTGTTACAACTCTAGCTATACAGTATTATTGACCATGTAAAAGAGTTAGTGGCACCAGCATTTTTTCTTCTTTCAGTTGATTGCTGGTGAATTACTCTTCTGCCAATGATTGTTCACGTTGAGGAAGAATCTCACACATTTCACTATTTAATTTAGTTAGTGAAACTATTGAATATGCTAGGTTTGGCTTCCAACCTGAGACTACCTGTGACCACCTGTTCTTTACTCTTCTGGCAAAGTGTTCACCAATGGGAGACATGTATTAAGACATCTGTGAATGATTTAATGGACTGTGAAGATGATATAATGCTGTGAATGAAGTAATAGACTGAATCTTAAAAAAAAGGTAAAATTCAGGCTAGTCATTCAGAAATTATTCAATCAAAGAAGGCAATTTGACAATGGATAACTTTGCCAACATTTAAATAATTCTCAAACTTTAGAGTAATTTGACAGCTACAATAATAATGTAGTTTGGAAATTTTCCAAATAAATCTAATTCCCAGTTTTTTTAATGTCAATTGGGAAGTCTTCCTTTTTTTTTTTCCCCCTCAATTTTCATCATTTTATTTTGTTGGTGCTTAAATATCAGTGATGCATCGTACTTTTAACCACTTCTTGTCTATATGTGTATACACACATCCCTATACATAAGTGGAGTTCCAGCCAGCCCTGGGTGTGTGTGTGCGTATGTGAGCGAGATGGTCTGTACTAGCAACTGGAGAGGGGCTGCAGCCTCAGGGGCTTGTATGGCTAGGTTTCAGAAACCAGGGAGAATGGGATCCAGGCACAGCTACTGGGCAAACTGTGTCTGAGCTCAGCTCCTGGTGGGGGAGTTCAAGCTGGCAATGTGTGCTTGCAGCACAGAAAGCCGACCACATCCTGAGCTGCATCAAAAGCGTGGCCAGCAGGTTGAGGTAGGTGATTCTGCCCCTCTACTCCGCTCTCATGAGACCCCACCTGGAGTACTGCGTCCAGCTCTGGAATTTCCAACATAAGAAGGACATGGACCAGTTGGAGCTAGTCCAGAGGAGGACCATAAAGATGATAAGAGGGCTGGAGCACCTTTCCTATGAGGACAGGCTGAGAGAGTTGGGGCTGTTCAGCCTGGAGAAGAGGAGGCTCCAGGGAGACCTTATAATGGCCTTCTGGTACCTAAAGGGGGCTTATAAGAAAGATGAGGAGAAACTATACAGCAAGGCCTATTGTGAAAGGATGAGGGGTGATGGTTTTAAAATAGATGGAGGTAGATTTAGATTAGACATCAGGAAAATTTTTTTTACAATGAGGGTGGTGGAACACTGGAACAGGTTGCCCAGAGAGGTGGTAGATGTTCCATCCCTGGCAACAATCAAAGCCAGGTTGGACGGGGCTCTGAGGAACCTGATCTAGTTGGAGATGTCCCTGTTCCTTGCAGTGGGGTTGGACTAAATGACCTTTGAAGTTCCCTTCCAACCAAAACTATTCTATGATTCTATGTTGTACGTACATATATATATTTATATATTTGTGTACATATATATTCTCACTACCAAACCTCCACCCTGCTCAGCTAGAGACAAGGACAGGATAAGGCTGGTGATGCTGTCTGAGTTTGTGGGAGTGCTCTGTGTGTTTATGGCCAGTTATGTATGTACATGTGGTTTACACACGTGCTCTGTGCATGTGTGCCTACTGGGAACACAATCTCAGCTTTGCTACTGGTTGCACCTAAGTAAGTATCTTGGGCTATTGGATTCAGTATGATGTATTTTCCTGTAACAACAACCTTTTTTAATTTTTTTTTTTTTTTGCATACTCCCTGTAGTATCCTGTTCTTTTAGATAACGTTTTCTTCCTTTTAGATCATGTTT
This sequence comes from Chlamydotis macqueenii, assembly GCF_036417535.1. Taxonomy (NCBI): domain Eukaryota; kingdom Metazoa; phylum Chordata; class Aves; order Otidiformes; family Otididae; genus Chlamydotis; species Chlamydotis macqueenii. The sequence continues at coordinate 31,051,793 of NC_141558.1, forward strand.
TCTACATCTCTGATCTGTATCTGCGAAGGCTTTAATTTGCAATTCCTCTCTTTTGGAAGACATACTTGTTGAAGGTGACCTGCCCAGGCAGTACTCTACCTGTTGCCCCACTATTGAGTAGAGTAGTCTTATTTAACACATCTTTCAGACTGCACTTTTGATTGTATTTTGAGTATGGTGTTTGATTTTTTCACAACAGGATGATTCTACAGATTCAAGTTCAGTTTATGATCCACTATAATCCCTGGAAAGGCAAGGAGTTAATTTCTTCACAACCATTTATTTTTCTTCCCACTTACGCTGTTAATTATATCTGTCTAAATGTAGTTCCTTGCACTTGTCCCTGTTGAACTACACCTAGGTTTTTTCCAGATCATTTCTCCAATTTTTCAAGATCATTTTGAATTCTCATCCTATCCTCCAGTATGCCTACAGTCCCTCCCAACTATGTGTTTTCTGAAAATTTAATCATATGCTCTTGTTAATGGAAAAAATGAACGAAGTTCCTCTCTGTACACCTTTTTCTTCTGGCAGTGAACCACAAATAGCAATTCTCTGGGCACAGTTTCCTAACCACTGTTCAAGGTCTCTGTGGAAGAGTCCACAAAAATCTATTTCCTTACTTGAATTATTAAAAAAAAAAAAGTTATAAAGATTAAAACCATACTAAATTCAAGATACCCTAGACTTATATCCAGAGTTTTCTATATTCCCAGAGCCTCTGATCTTGTAATGGAAAATAATTAGGTGGGTGGGACCAGATTTTTTTTTTTTTTTTTTTGCAAACTCAGATTAATTCATCTATTATCCTTCAGAAGCTTGACATAGTCTATTAATCAAGATTTTTTTCTCTATCTGTATAATTCTATGTCCCCCTCCTCTACACCTTTCCTCCTCAGAAATTCTATGATCTCCACTGCACATTGTCTTTGTCTTTCAAGGTAGGATATATCTCACACTAAGGGTATATTAACATGTCTTCATATCTACATATATGTTTCCACAAGTATTCAAGGGTGCCTAAGTTTTCAATACAGAGAAAATGTATCCCTAGTTTGATTAAGTTACCCACAGAAGTGTCTAGTATCATCTGAGGTCATACAGGGTCTCCAGGGCAGCCACCGCAGATATGATACCAGATCACTGTGAGACCCATGTCTTTCTTATCTAGCCTGAAAATCTCAAATGGTACAGAGGCTTAAGTTTAAGCAACTGAAATGCACCTTAGGTTTCGTTGGCTACAGTAGGAATTGAGAACTAGTAACATCTATTGCAATTTGAGATGCTGTAGGGTATTCTCACTCTGCCTCAAGTACCTGAATAAAAAAAAAACCCTGAGCTATTCACAGATCCGGTATCATATCTGGAAGGAGTATATGGAAGTCTGGATACTGAAGAGCACTTCAGATGGTATCAGATGCCTAAGTGTCAGCATTTTAGTCAAGTACCTGGCACACCTTCAAACACCTACATACAGAAATATGAATTTAAGGTTTCTAATCTCAAATTGAATCCCATCCTCAGTCATAGATCCTCCTTGAGATGACAATTGCATTGAGATTATTTTAAAACTTCTGAGCTATGTAAAAGATCTCTAGCCTAAATTCTTTATTGTAGGCTGGTGCCTTGACATAGATTCAGCTCAAACACATAGTCCTAGCTCAGACTAAGCACTAAATACCTATTGTCACTAAGACACTTCTGGGTGTCCTGACTGACCTCCAGATGTTGTTCCAGGAGGGCTTGTGTCATAACTGCTAGGTCCATGAAGATATCACAGACATCCTAAAGCATCTTAAACAACATTTTAATCTGTATTTGGATAATGGAACTGATTGTCTTACTCTGCCTTTCACTGCCATTGGTTATTCCAGTCAGTATGTGAAGTTAACCTTTAGAGGAAGACAGAAGCAAAAAAAAAAAAAAATGCATTAAACATTTGATCCTTCTTGGTGTTATCTGTTTACAGTTCTCCCTTCCCAGTAAACAGAAGGCCCACGATTTCTTACTAATCCATTTACAGAGTTATGACTACCATTTTTGATGTCTCCTATACTTGCATCTCTTTTTGTGTCTTAGCCTTTCTAACCCAAATCCCTACATTGTTGTGCTACTTTTTAATAAACCTCTTTGATACTTTGAACTAGTTTCTACTTTCTGTACAATTTCTTATGTTTGAATTTAGTGAAGAACTCATGACTTAGCCACATTGGTCTTTTACTTGTGCTTCCTCTTTTTCTATACTGGGATAGTTTGTACTCGTGTTTTTGTCCTGGTTTCAGCCAGGACTGAGTTAATTTTAATCTCAGTAGCTGATGTGTTTTGAATTTCATATGTGAAGTATGTTGATAAACACACTGATGTTGCTAGTTGTTCTAAAGAGACCAAGGTCGCTGTCTGTCTACCCAGGTTTCACTAATGTGCAGGTACAGGAAGCTGGGAGGGCTATAGCCAGAACAGTTGACCCAAACTGGCCAAAGAGAGTATTCCACGCCATAAATGTCACGCACAGTACTTAAGTGGGAGAGTCAGCCAGTGAGCTGCCCCTTTTTCTCTCTCACTGTTCGGAATCATTCCAGGATGATTTACAGGTCTTTTTTTGTTCTGTGATTGCTGCTCAGGATGGGCTGTATCAGTCATCAGGTCATTGGGTGGTGAGGAATCATCCATCATTCATTGTTTTTGTTTGTTTTTCTGTTTTGGTATTATTATTATTATTATTGTTCTATTAGTATTATTATCATTATTTTTATATATATATATAAAATTATCTTTTCCTTTGCTCTCCTAGTAAACTGCCTTTATCACAGCCCATAAATTTTGTTTTCTTCCCAATTCTCTCTCCTGTCCCCCTGGGGAGCAAGGGGGAGATCAAGTATCCGTGGTATTCGATTGCTGACTGTAGCTAAACCACAACAGCTTTTTATTGTTCCTTTGTGGAACTTAACTCTTTTTACCCTTAAAAACTCATTTATCAAGACAATTTTATCTAATGGCTTCTTTTACAGATTTGTTAAAGTGTGCCTTTTTGAAATACCTTTTTTTTTTAATTAGGTCAAACCAAAACAGCTAATTTGAAGCAGTTTTAACAGTTTGATATGCTATTTTAAATACTTCTCATTTACTTCATTCATACAACAATATGAGAGCTAATCTCTCCTAGAGTGAAACTTGAGATAGCCTTCCAGAGTTGTCTCATGCTATTCATGAAATCTGAGGAAGGAAAGGCCCTTGTGTACGTAGAGGTAGACATGAGTTAAGACATTAATTACAAGTTCTTATAACAAGTGATACTCCCCAATGACTGAAAGCCAGAAGTCATACAGTAAACGGGGAGTAAATGTTGTCTGGAATGATTGATCACTTGACAACTCCAAGAGGGCTTCTTCCATCTCAATGACAGATTCCTGGCAAAGATAGATACAAAGGGTTGTTGAATCTAGATTGATCAAGAGTTATATCCTCAAAATATTTTTAAAGTGCCTAAGAGGACCTGGGAGATAGCAAACCATTATTTGCCTCATTGTTTCAAGTTCAAGCATACATTATTTGCCTAAATTCTACCACAAAGTGAATTATCTTCACAGGTTTCTTTCTAGTCGTAGCTTCCTGTTTTAGGAAGTTAGTCCAAAACGGTCAGTCAAGATGGGGTTCAATATGAGATTAAGATACCTAAGTACCCTACTTATGTAGTTATCTACAAGCACACTGTGCGTCCAAGCTCTTGTTATAGCCAATTGAGATAGAGAGCTTAATTCATCCTCTAAAGGTAGATCTCTGCTGTAATTAGAGATACTATAGGGTATGCTGCCTGGTAGTCATCTACTATGTCAGTAAGATCTTTTGTCCATAGCCTTCCATAGGCATGTTGTCATAACTGCCAACACATGTAGATGTTGGAATCCTCTTGATCATCTCAAATGGCAATGTTTAGGCAACTGAACTGAGCCTCTAGTGGCTGAAACATTGATAAAGAACAGCTCAAGCAAATATACAAAATAAATGCAATTTTTAGGTTAAAAAAAAAAAAGAGCATTAGGATTTTTCCATAAGATGGCTTAATCCCATTTCTCTACAGAACATAAAACAGTCTTGAATTCAAGAGAAAAAAAAATATTAAATTTATATTTCTACACTATTTCTATCACTTTTAGAACACATTAGACTTGATGTAAGTTTCACTTAGGAAGCCATAAGATTTGTCTTCTAGATATTTTTTTAAGTCTGTTACTTTCCAACACCGCTCAGCTCTGTTGCTACATCAATATGCTCACTATAGTCCTTTTTCATATATAGTGTTTTCCTATTATATTCTCTTTAAGTGAACTGCTAAATAATACAGCATCCTGTAGTTTCCCATCAAGAAAGTACCTCACAATGACAATTGGTCAAGCTTAATTAAATGTATTTCTAGACTCAATGAGTTACAAGTATTTGGGGGTCACATTTTAAGAGGTCCTGTTATTGGTAGCTCTTAGCAATGCATCAAGTAATTTTATCACAGCACACAAATAACTTTAGCACTAGACAATAAAATGCATTATAGCAGAGTTGCAAATCTGTCCCCATGTATAATGGAACATCTAGATGCATCAGGAAGAACGAACATCTATTTCTCTGACTGTGTGTAGGTGTTTGTATTTACTAATTAGTCAGGAAATGTAAGAAGCCATTAGTTCTTTTGCAAGGTTTGTTGTCTGGTTGATCATAAAATCTAATCACTTTTATTTCTCATTGTTGCCACTGAAAAACCTCTATTGACTTATCAGCCTGTATGGCATTTTTGCCTTTAGAGATTTCATGCTCAAAATGGTTTGCATAATATCAGATGAAATAAAGTTTAGGTACCCTTCATCAAGCCATGCGGCACATCCTTCTTGATATTTCTTCTTCCAAGTTTATGTTGCAACATAGTGTTAACCTTTCCCCTTCACTGCTTGTGTCTGTTTTTTTCTGAGTATCTTCTACCAATTCTTCACTTGGGCATGAAGCACCCTCAGTGACTTTTTATCATTTATGTTGTTTCATTGTCTACTGCAAGAATGTGCCAGTAATCCATTTTAATAAGAGAAATCTCTAATCTCGAATTAGATGACTACTAGATAATACTGAAATTTTGATGTCTTTTAATAGGCCTGAAAATCTGTAAATTAGTGAGCCTTACTGCAGTGACCCACTTTAATTTGACAGCAATTCCTATTATTACTAGGAATCCATATGAATTTAGTCTAATTTATTCTCTGGCTAAATTTGTCTCTCCCACATTCTTAAATTCATTTAGAAGATTTAAAATGTGTCTTCATAGCAGTAGTGCCTCCCAAATACATCTAATGAATACTTATTTTGAGGTTTGGTGCCACCCCCACTTCAGTCAAGGACATTTGATAGTGATGATGGATATTTTTAAAAAACATACATTTAGGAATATTTTAATTCTTATAAGTAGTAGTTTAAGCTTGGTTTGAATAAGTTTGACTGCTTGATGGAGCCAAGATGCAAAAATAATCTTTTAGGGGCAACTATTATTTTTCTGACAAAGAGAAATGTGGATTTGCATATCCCAAACCCACCAAATGATATATTTCTATTGTTCTCTGCTAAGACAAGGCCTCAGCATCCTCTTCTCATCCCTCCCATGCTGAGCTTCCCTCTCTCATTTGATAGCCTTGCTCCACTATCACCAGCTGTCTCACACACCAATATACCAACAACCATGCTTTTTCTCCTTTAAATTTCCTGCCTACACTTCCACCAGTGAGAAGTATCACTCTCTTGACTTTGTAGAGTTTACCTACCAGATCCTCCCCAGAAACACCTCAGGGCAAACACTAATCCCTGGTTTCTGAATAGTCCTGTTACCTTACTGCAGCACATAGTCAGGTGAGAGAAACTGAAAGGAAATGGTTAAAGCACCTGAGATACAATTCAGACACCCAAATACAAGCTTCTGTCTCTAGGATCCCTTCCAAAACCTCAGGATATCTGAGGTATCTGCAAGGGACTCCTGCATATGAATTCCCTTGCAGGACACATCTTCTGAACAACGGGAGGCTACATGGAATTTTATATTTATTGTGAAAAATGTTCCTAAAAGCCTCTATTTAAGTAATCAAATCTCCTTCTGCTTTACATTTTTTTTTCTGCCTAGGCATCAACTAACCCCAGCCAGGCATATCTAAATTCTTACCTACTTCTCTCAGGATACCCTCTGTGACTCTACACTCCTCTCCACCTCCCTTGAGAATTGCTCACATTTTCAGTAGTAGGTAAAGCTTAGCAGAGGTTTTAACTTATTATTACTCAGTTTGATGCCAGAGAGAACATTACAAGTAGATAAAACAAATTATGTAGGAAAGAGGAGAAACAGGCAGCAAAACAATTAGCAGTGTTCAGCAAAGAAATGGAAGTTTAAATCTGCCATTTATAGAACCAGTGATAATAGTGATTTGTTGATATCTCAATCTTCTTTCATCCATAAAAGCCAGATTGTTTGGAAATATAGGGAAGTTTTATTTCTCACAAGCATTCAGATAGTTTCTCTGATCCTAGAGCAGCTCAGTACGCCAAAACATAGGGTAACTGCATAACATGATTCAGTGTCATAGCAATGGTACCTAAGCTAAAGCTTCAGGCTAAGTAACCTATTTCCTACTGAAAGATGGATAATCTTTTTTGTATGTTACTCAGTGAGTGGTATATAATCCTAGGGGAGTAATGCATCAATAACAGATTCTGTACAGGTGTACTAGCAAAGTAGCAGAGTATGTTTTGTTTATGCCACTGGGCTAGAAGTCTGAAGTGCTGGATTTAATTTTTGACACTAATACTTGTGTGATTTCCAGTAAGTTATTTAGTGATCTTTCTGTCACTGCTGTTCATATATAAAATGATGAACTGGCTTTTCTTAGCTATAGGTATCCCTAATTGCAGAAATTACTTTTCTTCCTTATGCCCTGTAACTGTACTTCCTGTATTTCCTACAAATGCATGAAGTCTCTAGAGCAGCTTTACATAAGTACCACTTATGAAAGAATGAGGTCTCATTTTGGTTTGGGACCTGTAAGTACTAGTGTGATGTGGATATAAAGATGACACATCTCTGTTTTGTTTCACAAATCTATCAATAATGAAGAGCTTTTCATTGTAATAATTTTTTTTCTATTGTTGCTTCATTTATTTCACTGAAACTCCATATAATGGATCAGCACTAAATCAATAACTTCAGGTTATCTGTTTAAGCAGATGAAGCAAAAAAAAAACCAAAGCAATACAAAGTAAAAGAAGTGTTATGCCATTCTGTGTTGTGCCTGTCACTAGACCTGTATTAATTTCTATGGCCGTGTGTAACACTGTGAGATAGGTGTGCTCCTTGATGGTTTCTTGATGCACACACACTGCCCAAACCTAAAGCACGTACTAGAGTATGGTCCCTTCTTTCCTACACACCTTAGTTTCCTTGCATACAAAACACCAGTTTCCTTCCATAGAAAAATGACTTTACAAGGGGACAATGAGCATTCTTTTCACTCCATGGACATAGACCGGAGTCACACTTCAACATCTACAACCTGTAAACTCAACAGTGATTGTCTGTCCCACAATGCAGACATAGCTTGCTACACTCAAAATCTCATTATTGACAACAGGAAACACATTATATATTTTAGAGCAAAGAATTTTAATTAATTACCCTAATTAAGATATTTACAGTCTCACTAAAATACAAAAAGCTAGATATTATTAGTCCATTTAGAAGAATACTGGCACTCATAATCCAAATCAATACAGAAAAATTTCCAAATATCCTTACCTTTATTATATAAGAAAATGTACGAGTATCTACTCCTTTTCTTTTGTATTATTCTTCCACCATCCCTCTGAACCCCAATGTCAACTGCTACAGTCATGCTAAAGAAGGATGATGGGAGGAATATTTACAGGAAGTCACCAGCATTCTTGAGGTCTTCACCAGGAGGAGTATCATGAACACAGTGGCTACCTCTTCTTTCTCAGTCCTGGGGCTTGCTTGGGTTTCTTTTTATACACTTCCTTAATGCATTCTGCTTTCTTTTTGGAGGGCAGGGGAGGAGGCAGTGCCATCCACCCCTATTAGCCCCAGGCACACAAAGGGCTATGGTTTGTCAGACAGCGTTACCCGCTCCCCAGCGGGACCATCCCCAGAGTGGAAGCTGGACCAGGGGAGGCAGCAGTCACTGGATCCAGTGCAGGAGTCAAACCAAAAAACATTGTACAAAATTTTTTCACTGAATGGGACAGCTTAGATTATAAATTTCTGGATGTGCTCTTCCTAGTAGATCAAGGCCCAGTGTAACATTTTAATTATTTTTTTCCCTTCTGATTGTCTTGCATTTGGAAAGAGATGGGGCAGCAATCAGTCCACCTGTTGGAAGCTGTTATATAAACTGAATTTTAAGAAGGTTTAAAAGTTTTGTAGTTCCCAATATTTTTTTTTTATTTGGCCATTATTGATTCTGTGCTCCCTGTCTTTTTTCCTGGAAAAATTAGAGCTAGATATCATTCTTCTTCACCTGAGAGATACCATTCTTGCTAGGAATATTGGGGATACTTTGGAAAATGGAAGGCTTTCTAATGTCTTATAAACTTCTCATTTTATGACCTTTGTAGAATATTTTCCTTCATAACTGTTTGCTTTTTATTGTACCTCAAAGCTTGACCCTGTAGACAAGGTAGAAAGCTTATGAAGGAATCAGATCTCTATTAAATCCTTATTTGATTGTTATGGCAACTGCTATTACCATGATAAACTGCAGGTAGTCCTCAAGTAAAAACAGTCAAAATTTTTTACACTTTCCTTGCTTCTCTTTTTCTGCTTAAAATTTTATTATGGCAGAAAGAAAACATACATTATACATAAACTCAATATTTTACTTGTAGCATAAATGAAATTTTAATAGTCCAGTCAAAGAATTATTATTAATCTAGGTCTAATTTTTACAGAAAAAAAAAAAAAGTACTGAGTGCAGGTGTCAAGGAATTAGCAGGAGGTGCTGCAGGGTGGCCTCAGTAAGGGGAGGCCGGGGCTGCCCCGTGCCGGACACAACCGGTTCCAGCCAGATCCAACCGACCCGCCGCAGGGTACTGCTGAGCCCCGCAGTCAAGGTGGTGGCAATTCAGGGAAAAATGTTTAAGAAAGAGGAGAAAACAGCACAGAGGAAGGAGGAGGGAACAAAGAGAGGTGGTGCTCCACGTGCTGGAGCAGAGATTCCCCTGCAGCACATGGAAGGATCACGGTGAGCGGATATCCACACTGTGCTTGTGAAGGACCCCTCGCCGCAGCATGCGGGTGTCTCCTGAAGGAACTGTGGCCCATGGAGAGCTCATGCTGGAGAAAGGGAAAAGCATGAAGAAGGAGAGTCAGAGAGGAACTGTTAAGGACTGAACACAACCTCCCACTCCCTTTCCCCCTGTGCCACTTGGGTGGGAGGAGATAAAAGAGTCATGAATGATGGAAGGAAGTTGAGCCTGGGAAAAGGAAGGCTGAGGGGAGGGTGTTTTAGATTTTTGTCTTTGTTTCTCACCATACAATTTTATTTTAATTGACAATAAATTAGACCAGTTTTCCTGAAGTCTAGTCTGGTTTTGGTACTTGGTAAGTGATATCCTACAATCTATTTCATCCTGTTTTTTCTTATTTTCTTCACCTGTCCTATTTGCCGGTGGATGAGAAGCCTAACATGAGCAGGCAATGTGCCCTTGCGGCTCAGAAGGCCAACTGCATCCTGGGCTGCATCAAGAGGAGCGTGACCAGCAGGTTGAGGGAGGTGATTCTCCCCCTCTACTCTGCCCTGGTGAGACCCCACCTGGAGTACTGTGTCCAGTTCTGGAGCCCCCAACACAAGAAGGACATGGACCAGTTGGAGAAGGTCCAGAGGAGGGCCATGAAGATGATAAAAGGGCTGGAGCACCTCTCTTATGAGGACAGGCTGAGAGAGTTGGGGCTGTTCAGCCTGGAGAAGAGAAGGCTCCGGGGAGACCTGATAGCGGCCTTCCAGTACCTCAAGGGGGCCTACAAGAAAGATGGGGAAAGGCTGTTTAGTAGGGCCTGTTGCAATAGGACGAGGGGTAATGGTTTTAAAATAGAGGGGGGTAGATTTAGATTAGATATTAGGAAAAAATGTTTTACGATGCGAGTTACAGAACACTGGAACAGGTTGCCCAGAAAGGTGGTGGATGCCCCATCCCTGGAAGTGTTCAAGGCCAGTCTGGATGAGGCTCTGAGCAACCTGATCTAGTCGGGGATGTCCCTGCTCCTTGCAGGGAGGTTGGACTAGATGACCTTTGAAGGTCCCTTCCAATCCTAACCAGTCTATGATTCTATGATTCTATGATTAAGGAGGAGGAGTGAGAACATGGCTGGGTGGGCATCTGGCAGCCAGTCAAGGTCAACCCAACACAAGAAAGAAAAATCAATTTTAAAAAATAATCATGTTGTACAGAAAAGTTATAACTAATAATAGCAACACACTTAACTTTGTTTTACCCACACTTCCTGGGTTTTACCTTTCCTGTTGTTGTGGGTTTTCTTCAATTAGACTTCACTTCTCTTTGGGGTGCTAACATTGATGGCTTCTGATTGTTGGGGTAGGGGACAGTGAATCATCAGCATCCCTTGTCCTTCACTAAATATGAGTACGATACTAATGATTTCTTCTTTCTATCTCTAAGTTACTTTTGAGGTAATCTTAACATTCACTAACATACTTTTACACCCTGGTCTTTCTTCATTGGTCTGCAGGTTCACACTATACACAAATTCGCTAGATATTGTGCATTTTACATAGATTCACTCTTTGCTCTTTGTTCTCCTTGTTACCCCTCGGACTGTTTTTGTCAAGTTCCAGGTCTGTACTTCTTTAATGGACCTCTGATAAGTTGTTTATAAAGATGGGGTTATAACCAGTGCCAAGCCTGTGACCCATCTCTTATCATCCTGTGCGTGTACTCCCTTATGCTGCATCCCGTATTCCCTCTTCTCAAGGCCTCTGCTGTTACGAGGAGTGTATCTCTCCACACTACACTATTAAATTACAGTCATAAATTTTTCATTTTACACATAATAACTGCTTGTTACTGTTACCTATATAAAAACTCTGTTAGTAACACACAAAGATAAGCAAAAGTAAAACCGTTTAGACATAGACTCCTACTCATAAAAAAATGTTACTATTACAGCTAAACCAAGTATAAACAAGGGTCCAGACAGGTCGAGACAAGTTCAGAGTGAGCCTGACAAGTCTTAGTCCTAAGGTCTTGCAAATTCAGTACAAAGCCTGTGGCATATTGTGGTGCGTTGATCCTGACTGGACACCAGGCGCCCACCAAAGCCGCTCTATCACTCCTCCTCAGTTGGACAGGGAGGGATGAATATAAGGAAAGGCTCATGAGTCAAGGTAAGGACAGGGAGAGATCATTCACCTATTACCATCACAGGCAAAACAAACTTGACTTGGGGAAATTAGTTTAATTTGTTACCAATCAAATCAGAGTAGGATAATGAGAAATAAAACTTAAATCTTAAAACATCTTCCCTTCACTCCTCTCTTCTTAACTTTATTCCTTAATTCTCTAACTCCTCCCCCTCAGTGACACAGCGGGATGAGGACCAGGGGTTGTGGTCAATTCATTACACGCTGTTTCTGTTAGTCCTTCTTCCTCAGGAGAAGGACTCCTCACACTCTTCCCCTGCTCCAGCATGGAGTCCCTCCCACAGGAGACAGTCCTCCATGAACCTCTCCAATATGAGTTCTTCAAGAACTGCTCCAGCATGGGTCCCTTCCACGGGGTGCAGTCCTTCAGAAAAAGGCTGCTCCTGCATGAGTCCCCCATGGGATCACAAGCCCTGCCAACAAACATACTCCAGCGCAGGCTCCTCTCTCCATGGGTCCACAGGTCCTACCAGGAGCCTGCTCAAGCCTGGGCTTCCCACGAGGTCAGAGCCTCCTTCGGGCACCCATCTGCTCCAGCATGGGGTCCTCCAGAGGCTGCACGTGGACCTCTGCTCCTCCGTGGGGCTTCCATGGGCTTCCATGGGCTTCCATGGGCTGCAGGGGGACAGCCTGCCCCACCATGGGCTGCACCATGGGCTGCAGGGGAATCTCTGCTTCAGCCCCTGGAGAACCTCCTCCCCCTCCTTCTTCAATGACCTTGAAATTTGCAGAGTTGTTTCTCTCACATGTTCTCACTCATCTCTCCAGCTGCAGTTTCTTTTGTGCAGTTTTATTTTTTTTCCCCTTCTTAAATATGTTATCATAGAGGTGCTACCACTGTCGCTGATGGGCTCAGCTTTGGCCAGCAGCGGGTCCATCTTGGAGCCAGTTGGCATTGGCTCTGTTGGACACAGTGGAAGCTTCTAGCAGCTTCTCACAGAAGCCACTCCTGTAGCCCTACTGCTACCAAAACCTTGCCACACAAACCCAATACACATGTGACTAGCAATGGTAATACAGCATTACTGGTCTGCAGGGCTACACTCCAGAGATAAATCACAACAAAACTGAACAGAAAACAACGTTTTCTGAGATTCTGAAGTAATTCTTGTCTATTGAGGTCTTAATATTAAATAGCCTAGTTCTTTTGATACTAAATAAGCAAACAGGAGACACTTGCAGTCTATACACACCCACTCCCCTTCACTTAGCCACTCTCACAAATGTCATTATGGAATGGACATAATTGGTTCTGCTTTTAGCTGCTTTGCCCCAACAGACAATTTCTTGCCCAGACAGGAAATTTCTAGGACTAAATCTGTTCCAGGTGCCAATTTGTGAGTGAAAAGAACAGCTTCTCAGAGACACTACTCTGAACTGAAATAGCATATATATTGCCTCATGATCAGGATCTATGGACCAAATAGAGATTAGCTTTTTCAAGGCTTTTTTATCTGTACTCGAAGAGCAGGTTCGGGATCATCTGAGGAACTTAAAGGTGTACAAGTCCATGGGACCTGACGAGATCCATCTGCGGGTCCTGAGGGAACTGGCGGATGAAGTTGCCAAGCCACTGGCTATCGTATTTGAGAAGTCGTGGCGGTCTGGTGAGGTCCCCGATGACTGGAAGAGAGGGAACATAACCCCCATTTTTAAAAAGGGGAATAAGGAAGACTCAGGTAACTACAGGCTGGTCAGCCTCACCTCTGTACCTGGCAAGGTCATGGAGCAGATTCTCCTGGAAACCATGCTAAGGCACATGGAGAGCAAGGAGGTGGTTGGTGACAGCCAACATGGCTTCACCAAGGGCAGATCGTGCCTGACCAATTTGGTGGCCTTCTATGACGGGGTGACAGCATCTGTGGACAAGGGATGAGCAACAGACATCATCTACCTGGATTTGTGCAAGGCTTTTGACACTGTCCCGCACGACATCCTTCTCTCTAAACTAGAGAGACATGGGTTTGATGGACGGACCACTAGGTGGATAAGGAGTTGGCTGGATGGCCGCACTCAGAGAGTGGTGGTTAACGGCTCAATGTCCATGTGGAGACCAGTCATGAGTGGCGTCCCTCAGGGGTCTGTGTTGGGCCCAGCCCTGTTCAATATCTTTGTCGGCGACATGGACAGTGGGATAGAGTGCACCCTCAGCAAGTTCGCCGACGACACCAAGTTGTGTGGTGACGTCGACATGCTGGAAGGGAGGGATGCCATCCAGAGGGACCTTGACAGGCTGGAGAGGTGGGCCCGTGCCAACCTCATGAAGTTCAACCAGGCCAAGTGCAAGGTCCTGCACCTGGGTCATGGCAATCCCAGGCACAAATACAGGCTAGGCGGGGAATGGATTGAGAGCAGCCCTGAGGAGAAGGACTTGGGAGTGCTGATGGACGAGAAGATCAACATGAGCTGGCAATGCGCCCTTGAGGCCCAGAAGGCCAACTGCATCCTGGGCTGCATCAAGAGGAGCGTGGCCAGCAGGTTGAGGGAGGTGATTCTCCCCCTCTACTCTGCCCTGGTGAGACCCCACCTGGAGTACTGTGTCCAGTTCTGGAGCCCCCAACACAAGAAGGACATGGACCAGCTGGAGAAGGTTCAGAGGAGGGCCACGAAGATGATAAAAGGGCTGGAGCACCTCTCTTATGAGGACAGGCTGAGAGAGTTGGGGCTGTTCAGCCTGGAGAAGAGAAGGCTCCGGGGATACCTGATAGCGGCCTTCCAGTACCTCAAGGGGGCCTACAAGAAAGATGGGGAGAGGCTGTTTAGTAGGGCCTGTTGCAATAGGACAAGGAGTAATGGTTTTAAAATAGAGGGGGGTAGATTTAGATTAGAAATTAGGAAAAAATTTTTTACGATGCGAGTTATAGAACACTGGAACAGGTTGCCCAGAAAGGTGGTGGATGCCCCATCCCTGGAAGTGTTCAAGGCCAGTCTGGATGAGGCTCTGAGCAACCTGATCTAGTTGGGGATGTCCCTGCTCCTTGCAGGGGGGTTGGACTAGATGACCTTTGAAGGTCCCTTCCAACCCTAACCATTCTATGATTCTATGATTCTATGATCTGTCCAAACTGAACACAAGGGTTCTATCATACTGTTTTCGCTAAGGCAAAATCATGTGAAAAGAGGCAAAACAAACATCTCACAGCTGCACAACTAAATTCTTGTCTTTATAGCATTAGAATTATCTTTGTCAGCTAATGGATTTTTATCATTTTAGTGTATGTGAAGACTGATCAGGCTACAAAGCCCAGGAAATTATAAAAATGAACATATTTAGTTCTGCAAAAATAAACACTTACATTTTTTTTTTGTTCCAGAAGAGCTTTGCCTATATTTTATTGGCCTTTGATTGATTGTTCAGGTATTTATGCAAGCCAATAAAATGACTATGCTTTTTATCTCACTAATGAGACAGGACACAAGTGGAAAAAATAAAGTTTTTATTACCAAATGAATAGCACAGCAGGGTACGATTTGATAAATAGAACATTTCATTTTACCACATTGGCCTTCCTACTGCAGTCCACATCTCCTAAGTAATTTAATGAACTGTGATGGTTGAACCAGTGCCAGTTTTAATACCCAACATTTTAATCAGCTAGCAAAATAAGTTATAACTGAGCAACACTTGAATAGGACTCGAATGTGTAAAGGAATATGTTGTTGAGAATGATGATAGTGCTGGATTAGAGAAATTGCTGTCTCTTCTGGATTTAACTAGTTGGACATTTGGGGTTGTTATTATTCCCCTGTGTCAGTCATTTGGATTTTAATCTTTTTAATTTTATCAGGTCTACTCTACCGTTCACCTGGTCTTCCTCTATCTGTATTATCTTCCCATTATTTTCCTGCCAAATGTTGACAGTGTTACTGGCATCCAGGTCTGGAATTGTAAACATCACATTCATATACATATGTGAATATATGTCCATTGGTGTGCATTCTTATTACTTGCAATAATCCCAGCTTCTCACTGCCGCAATAGTAGAAGCTAAAGCACAATCCAAGAACGTCTCCACAGTAGGAGACATTATTCTGAAGGAATGTTTTTCCTGTTATGTTTTGCTCATACTCTTAGTTTCCTATAACTTGAGCACACAGTGTCCTCCATCCTTGCTGGGATAGGTTGGAGAAGAGTGGTTTCATTGTTCTCTAAAGGACATCTCTAGTTCCTACAGTGAACCAAGCTGCTGGATGGAGGTACTGCAGAGAAGAGGGGGGTGTGGGTGGCTGGGGTTGACAGATAACTTCTTAATTACAAGAAGCAGAAAGAGCAGCAGAACTAAGATGCTGAGAACCAGTGGGTTTCCAGAAAATTAGCCAGTAGATTTTGGCTTTCTGCTCTCAACCATTCATTCAGTCCAATGATGGAAATTACCATCAAAGTGGCCTACAGCCTGTTAAATTTGGCATAATCATTTTAAAAAAAAACTGTCCTACATTTTCCTCCTGCTTGTTTTAGAGAATAATATGAAGAGGAAAAAAAAAAAAAGAACTCTGAGAAGACAGTATCTGTCTCTCCAAGTAGGAAATGAACAGAACCCATTTAGACAGCTATTTTCTACTTTATGTCTTAGTCACTTCAAGAAAAGGGAGGGGTGAGGAGGAAGAGTGGAAAAGAGAGTTTTCGTTCAAATTAAGTTGAAGGTATTATAGTAAATCTGTCTCTTAT
Source organism: Chlamydotis macqueenii (assembly GCF_036417535.1). Classification (NCBI taxonomy): domain Eukaryota; kingdom Metazoa; phylum Chordata; class Aves; order Otidiformes; family Otididae; genus Chlamydotis; species Chlamydotis macqueenii. The sequence goes on from NC_141558.1 coordinate 31,067,930, forward strand.
ATTTGTAATGGAAAACTGATAGGTCCACATTAATTATTTAACAAATCCTATAGCACTAGAGATCATGTTTTCCCTGATGAAAAAAATTAATGTTTGCCTGATATTCATCCACTTTCTGTTCATTTTGATACTTCTCACCTTTCAATTTTAAGTATTTGTATTGATCAAATACTGTTGAATCAATAATTTCTGGGATTTATTTCATAGTTATTTTCAATAATTATTTCTGATACATTACAAAATTGCTGGAATTGTATGTTCGGACAGCTGTCTGACAGCTCTAATAGCACTTCACATATGTATTTCCTTTGTGAAAGGTTATGCAGCTTTATTAACTCTTTTTGGAGATGTATGAGAAAAAAGTTAAAAATTTATGTCATATTCATAATACGTCTTTCACAAAGAGCCTTTTGGTGTAATATTGAAACCTTCACACACATACTAATTGTGCTGTAGCCATAACCCATTGTATATTTATTCTGAATTTTCTCCTCCACTGCTTCCTCCTACCCTATTATTTGTCGCTTTATTTAATTTCTATGTTTGATATGGTGCCTATTGTTCTAATGGAAGGATTCTAATAGCCTTCAATGGATGTTGGATTGCACTCTGAACCTTTGTGACTGAACAAAAACACACATGACAAGTTGATCAATTACTTCAGAAAAAAATATTTTAAAGCCTGAAATTAAAAAAAAAAATACTTGTTATAGATGCATAAATTATCATACTCTACTTATTCAATTGCTAATCGATGATTTAGTCAAAGAAAAAATAGTCTATTTTTAAATATTTTCTTCATAATTGTCAATCTAATTTCAAATTCTTTTAAAAAAAATATTTTTGTATCAATGCTTTCAAAAATGTATTTTGTACGAGTTCTACTGTTAACTCAGCTGTATGGAAATGCTTAACTTAAAAATTAGTCAATTTCTTCAAGATATTTTATTGTAGATTGGTAAACTATTGTGATGAGATCATTGCTTCTCACGGTTTGATTATGTTTAATACCACAAGGGACTATTAGCTCATGTACATTATAGGCTATTAAATTTCACGTGGTTACTGCCTAACTGCATCCAATTGCTTCAGCTTATCTATTCCTAATTGCATGTTTAGCTAAAGCATATCTTTTGGAAAACTCCATTTTGACAGACAACCCTCCACTTTGACTAGTTCTCCATATTTTCAGTCTTCCTTAAAAATGTGCTTACATTCTTATTTTAGTTTAGTGAGCTTCTCATTCTTAGATTGTTTTATACCTTTCTCAAAAAAAAAAAAAAAAAAGTCTTTTTGCATCCTAATCTACTTTTATCCTTGTGAAGATACTTAGCATTGCAATTTACTTTGTCTTGGATAGGCAACATGAATTCATACCAGGAATATATGCAACACTCCAAAATCAACCTCATCAAGGTCAAGTATGACAACGAAACCACCCTTCTGATTTTCTTGCTTATCCACTAACAGAAATCTTAAATACGTTGCTAATATCCAGTCAATTTTATAATTTCATGAGATACGCTTGACAAAATTTCTTTCCTACAAAGCCCTACTGACTCACTGTAGCACAATGCCTGTTGCTCGGCTCCTCATCAACCCGGTCTTACATTTAGCATATCATTTTGTTTGCTTGTTTCAAGCTATTATCTAGAATACTGGCCTGTATTTTAGCTGATTATCTGGCTTGTTTTTTCTCAGTACTTACTCAAACATTAGGAGCTTTCAAGTATTTTAGATCCATATTTCAAGATGTATTAAAAACTGGTCTTAACAGACAGACATTTGTGAATGATAGATGTAAATTACTGGGACCTGTCAATGCATAGCTGTAATGCTGTTGTCCAGCATTTTCTCAAGTTACTAACTGTTTTGAAAGTACATTATTATGCCTAGATATTACTAGCAAGCAAACCAATATTACATAATTCCTTGGTTGTGATCTTCTTCTTTTTGTTATCACTGCTGCTATATTTTTATATTTTAGTGCAAATAATAAATAAATTTTATTCAGATAGTGCCTCACTTAAAGCTTAATTCAAGAACACAAATTTTACCATAATATAAACAATAAATAATGACAGAACAAACAAACAAAAATTAAAATAGAACTCTGTTTCAAAGGAGAGATTTTTGCAATGTGACTGTTGTAGGCATCTATGTCCCCCAAACTTTTAATTGCCTTCAGTGATGCTGTTCACATACCCACTCAGGTAAATCTGACTACCATTAGTTCAATTGTAACACATCTATTTAAGGGAATATAAAACACTGTATAAAAGAATGTTCCAAGTACACTTCAAAAGGATGCTCGTGTATTCCGATGAATTAGGATTTTTCAGGGTTATCTCTGAGGTAGGTATCTTCTGATTGTCTATCTACTGTGAGCATAAAAAAAAAGATTGCATACAATTAATATGATCAGACAATATCTTACTTCTGACTGAAGATATTATTTTAATAATAACTACAGTTTAAAAAAAAAAGTAGATAGGGTAATATTATTAAAAAGAAATAATATATTCCCCCCCCAATATTGTACAAACTTGGCAGAGCAAAATGCATGTGTATATCATTTGCTGAAGTGTCAAAACATTGTGGTAAGAACTGTAAGCGATTCATCCTGAGACAGAAAGCATGGAAGACCAATCAACAGAGAATATTGTAAAATCCCTTGCAGATCCCTTGTCTGATATCATTTATAAGCTGTTTACTAAAATATTAAACCTTTTTATCTTGGAAGATTAAAGACAGCCAAATTAGATTCTGGCACATAAACTTGTAGAAGAATTAGATAGCTTTGTTATTTTAATGAGGTCAGAAATAATGTTTCTTAGTTTTTGTGCATTGCTGAGTTAATTCTTGAGAGCAATTTACATTCAGGAATATTCTGCAGTTCCATTTTTAGTGAAAAAAAAAAAAATGTTATTCTCTTTCTTCAAAATATTGCTTGCAAAATACATAGCTGGTTGGTTTACAAATAACAAACTTCACCGGGGTTACCTGCCAGCTGTCAGGTTTGGATGAGGAAACATGGTCAGTAATTCAGAAATGAAGCACCATAATGTTGCTATAAGAACTTACCATTAAGCTTGATTTTGAAAGCTTTTTTGACTATAAAACTGACCAAACTTGCTAGATAAACAAAACAAAAAAGCCAGGCATTGAAATATGATCTCTGCATTATTTATTCTACAATACAAGTAATATGTTTACTTTTCTATCAAAATATTGTTTTTGAAATGAACATATATCCATTTGTCCCACCTATGACTATCAGGCAAAAGAACTCTATATACAGAGGAATATTAGGAGAAAGACCAATGAATAATCCCATTTTGAAGGTATTTCTTGCAAATTCTACTGTGAAAGAAGAGCCACCATCATAATGTGATAACACTACCACACTCCTTTCCAGCCTCTTTTGGTCACCCCAAGGCTTTGTCCTTGCAAGATATTCTTGGAGGGGAGTGTATGGGAATGTGTATATTTGTAAATATAAAGGAATAACACAACTTGCATACAACTTACGCTACATTTATACTTCTGAAATCTTCTCACAAAGGTTTCAGGAAGACTGTGCATTTGGTTTGGCTTGCCTTATGAAAAGCTTATAATCTGTGTGGCAGTGCCACAAAGAGAAACCATATGGCCACATGCTCCTTCTGTGCACAGAACTCCAAGGAACAATTAGAACTTAAATTTCTTACACATTCACATGAATCAATATATTATTCACATAAAGAAAAAAAAATACAGGATAGTAGAAAAAAGAAAAAAAAAAAGAGGGAATAGGAAATAGAGTGGAAAGGGAAAGAAGAACTAAGAAATACATCAGATGTTTTTCCACATCTTTGTCAGCGACATGGACAGTGGGATAGAGTGCACCTCAGCAAGTTCACCGACAACACCAAGCTGTGTGGTGCCGTTGACATGCTGGAGGGCAGGGATGCCATCCAGAGGGACCTTGACAGGCTGGAGAGGTGGGCCCATGCAAACCTCATGAAGTTCAACCAGGCCAAGTGCAAGGTCCTGCACCTGGGTCATGGCAATCCCAGGCACAAATACAGGCTGGGCGGAGAATGGATTGAGAGCAGCCCTGAGGAGAAGGACTTGGGAGTGCTGGTGGATGAGAAGCTCAACATGAGCTGGCAATGCGCCCTTGAGGCCCAGAAGGCCAACCGCATCCTGGGTTGCATCAAAAGGAGCGTGGCCAGCAGGTCGAAGGAGGTGATTCTCCCCCTCTACTCTGCCCTGGTGAGACCCCACCTGGAGTACTGTGTCCAGTTCTGGAGCCCCCAACACAAGAAGGACATGGACCAGCTGGAGAAGGTTCAGAGGAGGGCCACAAAGATGATAAAAGGGCTGGAGCTCTTCTCCTATGAGGACAGGCTGAGAGAGTTGGGGCTGTTCAGCCTGGAGAAGAGAAGGCTCCGGGGAGACCTGATAGCGGCCTTCCAGTACCTCAAGGGGGCCTACAAGAAAGATGGGGAGAGGCTGTTTAGTAGGGCCTGTTGCAACAGGACTAGGGGTAATGGTTTTAAAATAGAGGGGGGTAGATTTAGATTAGATATTAGGAAAAAAATTTTTACAATGAGGGTTGTAGAACACTGGACCAGGTTTCCCAGAGAGGTGGTGGATGCCCCATCCTTGGAAACATTCAAGGCCAGGTTGGATGAGGCTCTGAGCAACCTGATCTAGTGGAGGATGTCCCTGCTCTTTGCAGGGGGGCTGGACTAGATGACCTTTGAAGGTCCCTTCCAACACTAACCATTCTATGATTCTATAAAATTTTTTGTTCTTTCTAGAATATAATTGAATGGGTTTTGTCAAATTAGTACAGAAATGCTTTCTTTTGGGTACATTAAATGAAACTGGGAACTTTCTTGGCTGTCTCCTCCCAAAAAGCTCAGAGCTGCTAACCATGAAAATATAAGCTAAGGTATTAAAAATATTAATCCAGAACTATCAGATCTGACAAAATGCATACTACCTTTTGCAACTAAAGGCTAAGTAAGATAATCTAGATTCCCTTTAATGGCACCAAACACGTGAGTTCGGGCAACAGAATGAATCCTTTCAGCTCTTAAATCCTGAGAGATTACTGAGAACAAGAATGATTAATAAATAACCAATGCTTTCTGTATATATGTTAAATAATTATTTGAAGTCAGTGCAGTCTTAATTGCTTGATGGCAATATACAGAAAAATACTTCAAGTAAATAAGATTTTCTCTATGGCAAGGGATGGAGTCTCAACTCATATGGATGTAGACCACCTGGTGAACACTTTTGAAAAAAAAAAAAAGAAAGTTTAAATAAAATATCAGATCCATAAATCACAGATGGAAAAGTAACTTTAAACCACTTATTCAACTGGAAAGACAGTCTTACTCTCCTGGGCAGAGATTCAGCTGTGTAAATACCTAGCAACACACACTTAGCATGCACTAAGGCATCTGAAACATTCAGGTGTGTAGTTCCTGAGGGGCTAAAAGGTGCAACAGGTCTGCAGGAAGACCCCTCTGCTGGGATGGCAGCTAGGGGTCAGATAGGATACAGTCAGTGTTTGCACAGCTGAATTCTTCCTCTAGTTTTTTGCTCATTCTCAGTTAAGCATCTCAGATGACAGTTTGTCAGCTTGGACTATTAGTTAATATAGAACTTCTGCAATTTAGTCTGATTTTACAAACTGTCTTATTGCTCTTTTCCTACATCCTTACATCTTATATTTTCAGAATAAGTTTGATTCTGTTGCCTGCCTCAAACTGGAATGGATATAAAAAATTGCTAGCAGCTGAACAGACCTTTCATAATAGCTCAGGGAGCCAGCCAAAATCTGAAAAATAAAGGTTCTCCGTGGCCACGTTGACCCTCACACGTTGCAAGGAGAATTTTTACTTCCCACTCTCAGCATGGTTTCACATTATTATTTGACTTACATAGTCTGTGCCTCGGTCTCATTCTGATGACATCTACTTTAATTTTTTCCTTCAGATATGCATCATCAAGATTATGATATTCTTTTTGACCTCAGATTTTGGTTAGAGAACAGTGTACCTAACCAGGTCACCTGAGACCATGCTGGGATTTTCCTCAATTAGTGATTTCACCTTTGTTTCCTGAGACGTCTTTTGGCATACTTTAGCACAGATTTTCTTTCTCTTATTTTGTTCTCTTCTGCTGTCTCCCTTACAGTAGTATTTTCATTTAATTCAAAGTGTTCAAACAAGTTCTTACACTGATAACCACAGCAACATATTTTATTTCTCTGAATTTTACAGAAAATGCTTCATTTTTGATGTAGTCTAACTGAATTGTTGTTTCTATAATGCTATCCAGTAACTCTACATATATTGTCTAAAAGAATGTCTTTACTACCCACCTTTAACCCATCCACTGTGCTGTCTTCCTACAGTTATAAGAATTATATGAAAATTGTATATAAGGAATGGAAGATGTAGCTCTAAAGAGAAAAAAAAATATATGTTATCTATACTGATTTCAGCCTGGATAGGGGTGTTTTTTTTTTTTTAATAGTAGCTTGCACAGTGCTTTGTTTTGGATTTCTGATGAAAACAGTGTTGATAATACAGGAATGTTTTACAGGAATGCTTACACAGAGTCAAGACCTTTTTCACTTCTCACACTGCCCTGCCAGTGAGCATGCTGGGGGTGCCTGAAGCTGGGAGGGGACACGGCTGGGATAGCTGACCCCAACTGACCAAAGGGATATCCCATACCATATGACATCATGCTCAGCAATAAATGCTGGAGGGAAGAGGGAAGAAGGAAGGATATTGGGAGTTATGGCATTTGTCTCCCCAAGTAACTGTTATGCATGATGAAACCCTGCTTTCCTGAAAAATGGCTAAATACCTGTCTCCCAATGGGAACTGGCAAATGAATTTGTTATTTTGCTTTGCTTAAGCACATAGTTTTTGTTTTCCATATTAAACTCTCTTTATCTTGACCCATGAGTTTTCTCACTTTTACCCTTATTGTTCTGTCCCTCATCCCGCTGTAGGGGAGTGAGGAAGCAGATGCATGGTGCTTAGCTGCCTACTAGATTTAACCCACAATATGATCTTAAGAAGGTAATGTGGGGTTCAGGCAAAACCAGTAGTTTTGATTTAGCTATCAAGGGTTCTACAGAGAGTGAGAATATGGGAAATAAATAGTTTCAGAATGTGTGGTGGATCTACTTTTATATGTCCTGGTGCTAACAGGTGAGGGCAAAACCCTCTGAAAGGTAGGGAGCAATCCAGAAGAAATATTTTTTTTCCTGGAAAAGAAAAATGAACCTTCTTTATTTCATTCCTAAGAAAAGTCTAGGTAGTTTCTGAAGAAAGAAAAAATTACAGTTAATCTGCATTGCCTCTTTCACAGAATTACCCCATGACCCTGCTATAAGAAGTTGTGCAGAAGTGGAGTGGATGGTCTCATACAGGTGTCTTAGTAATTTCCACACTGTTGAATGCAAGACATCAAGGTCCAGTCATAGGCCAAATGGCTTAGACTGGTTCCTACCCATGCTGTTTAGGATTAGCCATAATCTAGAGCAAACTGGGCTACACTTGCCCATAGCAATTGGGTCTCCTTTGGTGCCTTTTGGTGCTCCCTAAACTGTATTTTTTGCTATGCTTTTTCAATTTAAAGTGCTTGAAACAACACAAAAAGTGTGTTGCAGGCCACCAGAGCTGTGCTTTTGTAGCACAAAACAATGCACATGCTAGGTGCTTTACCATGTGTTATAGGGCTAGTATAGCAGCACGATGGAAGGAAGAAGCAGCCAAAACTAGTGCACACTCTTCTACGCTAGCTTTTTCTTTTCTTTTCTTTTTTAAGAGGAAATGGAGAAAAATGACTAGCCCGTGTCTGACAGAAAGCTAATTGTAGTGATCTGGATGACAGCCAGGAAGCAAGCTGACAATGAAGCAGTATGCACAGGCAAGGCTTCAGTGCCTGAGTTTGCTCCCTGGTGAACGTAATTGTCTTTGTAGATATACCCATCTACCTCTATTGAAATCAGCCATGTAGCATGTGTCACCTAAATGGAACATACCTGCAGAGGGGAGTATACAGACATCAATTCAAAAGTATATTTCCTGTACTAAAACTGTTTGAATAAAAGTCTGAACCTAGAAGAATGCTGTCATTTAATCTTTACACACTATACCTGTCATTCTTCAATAGCTTTGTACCTATCGATGTTAAGTTATGACCAGCTTAATCATCTGGAACAGCTGGTGCTAAGATAGACTTTGTTTTCCATGTGATTTCTGAAATGCAGAAACCTTTCCATATGGCTATCGCTTAGAAACTTGCTTTGAATTCCTTTGTCCTCTTCCTCTGAACCAGGAGGACAACAGTGCTAGGAAATATCTTAGGATTTTCATCTTTTTTCAGGTCACTATCAGTGACAGCTTTAGATGTAAGAAGTGTTCCCAGGAAAGCTTCTTGATTCAAGAGCTCAACAGTTTTTGTTCTTTGCTTAATAAAAAAAATGCGCTCTGCAAGCATTGGGCTATATTTACTTATGGTGTACCACCCCTGGGTTACACAGGGGTCAAATTATGCCCAATATGTAAGCTCCCTTGAGGATCTTCACTGACATCGTAATAAGACAAATTTCACTCCAAATGGCAAGCATGATTAAAATGTGTACTATGGACACTTTCCACTGTTAGTCATTCATCTGTCACCAACTTTCACACAAAAGAGTGGAGAACCAGAGAAACAAACTCAAGCAGATTTGATCACACAGACTTTTAATGAAAGGACATTTATCTGTAGCAAGCGTAAAGTGGTGAGGAAGCAGTTCAGTTTTATTAAAGAAAAATTCGAACACTTCTCCTTGATGGTGAAGCTGTAATAAGCAATGTTATATGAATTTGCCACATACGAGAAAGACCAAATATATTTTAAAAAATCTGTTAATAATTATTCAACTGTGATTTTTTAAGTGTTATATTAAGTAACACTACAAGTGCAGTGTTTATTTAGTTAAGGTTTTATCTACTCATTGTAGAGCTTTTGCTGCATATTTTTTGTAAATACTATGGGTATGATCATACAATCAAATACACTTGTATTTCCATGGCTTAACAAGCTACTGCCTAGCAACTGAGACAGCTGACCACATTCTTTATCTTAATTGGTACCAATTATAAGTCACATATATTGGCCTCCTTTGTACTTCATTATGTAATGTACAAGCAAAAGAAATTTTGAGATTGTAAATGCACTTGCAATAAAATGAACAAAAAAAAGACCAAGACCTTATCTTATGAAAGAGGCAGAGTTATTTACTTGGCTAAACTGAATATCTGGCTTAAATATCTACATTTTATATCTAATGATAGCTTTTCTTTATTTAAAAAGTTAAAAATATTTTATCAACATGTCTTTAAAAAGCTTGGCAAAGTGGTGTGGTTTATTACTAGGTAAGTTTCATATATGAAGGAGGATCTAACCTTTGTAAAGAGTTTTCTTTACTTCCATGAGTCATTAGTAATAATTTTTTAAATGAGATCACATACCTGAGTATAGGAAGGATTAGAGCATAGCAAAAATAGTATGTTATTGTTCTATTATTTTCCCCAAGGCAACAAAATAATATAATGTAATAAGTGATAATGAGAAAATAATATTTCTCTCATATTTAAGCTTAAAAGTTATTCTCTCGTATCATACACCATAACGAAGGAGAAGCATGCATATGAAAGCATATTTTGACTGTACTTTATATTTAACTGAAATCAGTGAACCCCCTGGCTGACAGCTTTAAACATCTACTCAAAAAGACATGATTTTCTCCAGTAAGTGGTGAATAACTACTGGAATTTTAAAAGATGATATCTAAGGCAAATATGTAGTTGTATATATTATTTATGAAAACATTTTATCTGACATTTAGGGATATCTTAGTACAATGATTGTGGAACATGGAAGGCAAGTAATCATTTCTCCTGGAGGTTTTCTATCAGGAACACTAAAACTTTAAATACAATTTCAAAGATCTTCACTTTGCAGAAAAGATTCTCAACTATTTTAATAAAAAAGGCTTTAGCCTTAAAGATTTTCCACCACTTACAGGATTATTATATCTGTGACTTACAAGAAAAGCATTACATAACAGACATTTTATATTTACCTTAAAATTGCTGGTGATCAGCAGTATTTTCAGCATGCTGTAGCACATTCAACACAAAGCCAGAGGCAAGAACAAGGAGAGGCAACAGGGCATATGTATTCTTAAAGAAAAGTTAACTCTGTAAGAGGAAGTTCTTTTCAAACCAGGAGGCTAAGTTCTCATTGTAGCTGCACTAGCCCTTCAGCTTCTGACACATGCATCTTCAAACTGTATTCATTTCTCTTCAGATCGTGTAACATGTAGGCTTCGATTTGCATCAGTTGTATCAGAATATCAGTTGTCTTTTTTTTATTGTTTTGAAACAACCTTTTAAATTATTCCTTTAATAAAGGCTTTTTAATATCATTTTCTCTGTAGTTCAACAAGTTCTTCCTTCTATGTTGCTGTCTTTTAAGGTTTTGGTTTTTTTTTCTACACAGGGGCACCAAATGCACCTTACTCAGTATTTTGTTATTATGCTTGTTTTCCATCCATTCTCTTGAGCTACATTACTAACATTACTTTACAATTTACCTGTTTTCAATCTTGAAAGTTCACTGTGTCAAAACCAAGATTTCATAAATACATTTTGAGAGCAATTTCTATGGTATGTACAGCATTCTGTGATGGCTCCTCTGCAGCAGAACTCTGCCTCTGGTGCTGATTGCTTTTAGGATCTTCAAGAGAATTTGTAAAGTCAGCCTACATCACCTCATTTCTCTTACTTTATGTTCTAGCAACGGAGATGAAAGTGGCAAAATAAAGAGACTAATAAGTGCTATAACTTGTGGCATCCAGATCATCGGAGCTTTGGCAGGTCTTTTACCTTCTATCTGAAAGTCTTTAACTATAATTTTTTAAAAGATTACACAGTGTTCAAGTAATTTTAGTTACATACTTCAGACATGAAGAAAATGAATATTTCAAATGTTCACTAACGTGGTTAATAAATCAACTCCTTACATCCCCCGTAACCACCAATTCGAATAAACTTACCAGCATACAGTTATGCTTTGCTACTAATGACAGCATAACTATCATCTGTATAATGAACTCTTAGAAGAAAACAGGCAGCTTTGGTGAACAAATGTGTTAAAGATATTCCTAGAGAAATGTGACTTATTTAAGTACATTACATAAATGCTTTTAAATTAAGTAATCTCTCAGGTCATCAGTATTCTGATATTTGAAAATTACTCTCTTGGCAAAAGGCACTTTCTTTCCAATTCAAACAAGACAAAATTCCACTAAGTCTAAATATATTGGCATAATCAATGAGGCCTTTCTTTAAAAAAGAATGGGCACTTTTTATCTACTTTTTGCAAAATAAAATTTTAATATAGCTTATAATATCTGCCATAAAACTGTTCAATGTTAATGTAGGTATATCTGTAAGCTACTTTCTAGGGTCCTGCAACTAATATTTAAGGGCTCTTCCACTGAAGCAATTTGGAAACTGTACCTTTCTTCCCACCTGTAATTTTGTTCTCCGTTTTTGCTTTGGAAATTCATAAAAAACAGAAAGATATGAAAATTAATTGGGTGCACTATTTGTGCATATCCTTTATTCCTATGGTATGTGTCATCATCAGAGAAGGTGAAAGGAGGAATCTTATCAATGCGTATAAATGCCTGAAGGGAGGGTGTAAAGAGGACCGAGCCAGTGTCTTCTCAGTGGTGCCCAGTGATGGGACCAGAGGCAATGGGCACAAAGTGAAACACAGTCAGTGCCATCTGAACATCAGGAAACACCTTCTCACTAAGAAAGGGTAGCTAAGGGGTAGCTAAGAACTGGCACAGGTTACCCAGGGAGGTTGTAGAGTCTCCCTCCTTAGAGTTACTCAAAAGACACCTGGGCATGTTCCTGGGCAACTGGCTCTAGGTGGCCTTGCTTGAGCAGAGATGCTGGACCAGATGACCTCCAGAGGTCCCTTCTAACCCCAGTCATTCTGTGATTCTGTGATAATTCCTTCCTTCCTCATTCTACTTATTTAGATAAGACTACCATCTCCCATCTCACAGACAGGAGCTATGAACTTGGACCATACCAGCTGGTAGAATCCCTGGTGGCTTTTGAAATAACTCTTTTGAGATGCTTTTCCACAGACAAATTCTAATTCACTGGACATCTATCATCTGGTAAGTTAAAGCAGCACATACTCTACTTTCTGAACTACCTGCCAGGTCCTAACAATGGATAATACTTTCATCTATAAAGATGTTTTTTGCAGGACAGAACAAATCTGTATTTCCCCACCAGGTAACCAGTGATCCAGTGGCTAACCTGAGCTTCTCCAGCAAGTTCCTCCTTAACCAATCAATAAAAAAAAGTGAGGTTGCTCCTAATAGGGGCACAGACATTTTTTTCTTAGCAAGATAGTGCATCTTCTGTCATTGAGGCTATTCCTTTCATTTACTCAAATTATTGTCTCATCACAAACTACTCCAATTAAGGGATCTATTTTCTTCTTTTTGTTATTTAAAGCAGAGGGATTTTTGCTATAATGACTTGCAACATAGATTTGTCTTTTTTATTTTTTCTTTCTTTGCAGTTCCTTGGTTCTCCTCTCGGGTGCTGTTTCCTCCTGCAGGACTTCTTCTGAAAACAGTATAGCAAAAAAAAATAGCATGTGCAGTCCTACAGGGCATCTAAGATCACAAAGATTTCCTACTTTCTACTACAACAGAGGAAGCCAGTTTTATACTGGAAAAAAAAAATCCATTACATAGTTTTCCACTTTTGGAAACATAAAGATATACTTGACAGTTACAATCTGGCCCCATCATTAAGATAAAGAAATGTTTACAGCTGGTCATGGCAACATGTTACTGTAATTACATCTAACATTCCTAGTGATTCTTAGTCTTTACCTTTGCAAATATTCTATGAGTTGAGCCTTACAGTATCCTCATAAATCATGTAAATATCTCATTTGAAAGATGAATAACCTTAGGTGCAAAGCTCTCAAATGATTTGCCCAATGTCACATCACAAGTAAGTGACAGAGAATAAAACCTAGGAATATTGATTCTTAGTTCTGTATTCTAGCCACTGAAATCACTCTTTCATTTTGATGCACCCAAACTCAAACACAATAAGACTGTTGACCTGATTAAATTTGAAAATACTCACATTAGATATATTTTCTTCTTTATGTGTAACTTTTGTTCCTTCTGTGTGCATAAAAAACACTTACTGTTTATTAGCAATGTATTTATATCCTAATATGCTACTTTTCTAGACCATTAATGTTACATAAAAGTGGTTGCCAAGAGTCCTGCTGTGAAATACCTGTTCCCTTAAGCACAAAAGCAACAGCAACTTCAATTTTTTTGAAGCAAATTGCCAAAGATATGGCTTAGCTTTTGAGGGTCATTTGTCCACCATAAAAAACCAATTTTTAAACACTTCCATTGTGAGCTCCGAATGAAGTATTCCGTACTTTTCTCAGTAGTAATAGTATATCAGTGTGAACATTCAGATAGTTATTACTTTGAAGTATTTATTTTCTTCCTACATATTAGAAGCTTATGTTCATTGTATTCCAACTTTATCTTTAGTATAGCAGACTTATTTTTACCAGTCATTACTGATGCTTGAGCCAACAGTTTTTAGGATCAAACTCATCAGTGTCAGAACATTTCAGAGGACTTCAACAAAATCCAAATTTATTGGCATAGCTAGATAGATAGTGAAACTCATACAGTCTGACCCTTTTTTCCACTGAGTTGAAGCCTAGGAATAGTTTTGAACAAGATTTTTGGAGACTGTACCCTTTTCTTTTCTTTTTCTTTTTTTTTTTTTTTTTTTTGCTTGCTGAGCAGCTATAACACAAAATGACTGGTTCACATTGTGCATGTCTGAGTTAGCAGTGTTCTGTTTTTCACAATGTCTCACCCCTAGGAATATCTAGATTTCACATTAGCTACAGCAGGAGGAATTGGCTGCTCTGAAAAGCAGTAGAGATTATAGAAGTAAATAAATTACACTTCTTTTGATTATTTTCAAATCAGATCATGAATGGCTCAGTCCTGCGTAGTTTTTCATTTCTCAGAACAACCGCTGACATAATAACAAATTAAATGTGTCATTTTCTTTTCACATTAAAAATCTTAAGAGTTTGCTGACTATAAAAACAATATGCTATGTAAACTAGAGTAATGCTTTGTAGCAAAAATTTTTTCAGCTTTTCATTAAATTGCTTTTCATTTACTTTCTCATTTATTCTAATCTCACACAGCTGAAAGGCAGGGAGTAGGAAGGTAACCATCTGCAAGACAAAATATATTTTTAGGTAGAGATAGTACTTGCTTTAACTTCCTTTTTACTGAGAATTTCATGTAAATGCTAACTAGTTTATTCTTTGCTTATTTTTATCATAAAGTAGTATAAATTTTATATCTCCATAGTAGTTTTAATTATTTCCCTGTTTCTATCATCTGCTTCGCTGTTTCCATGTATTTGTCTCTTATAATTCATGGCCTCAGGAGAGTATTGTTCTTTCTTAATTCCAAGAGTATTGCTATCACAGAAAACATAGACGTGAGCATGGTTCCTGTATGTAGGAAACCATGATTTTTAAACTCTTGATTTAACACCCGTTTCACAGCTAAACTATCTTTCAAAACCTGCAAAGATTTGGCATTCTTCATCAGTAGAACTAAGAAGAAAAAAAAATTCTTTTTTTTTTTTTATTTGACCTGAGATTAACTTTGATTTGGCAGGAAAAACCTTTTCAGTATTCATTGGTCCCACAGATATGTAGGTAAAGTGTTGTTATCTTTCTACCTCTCAAACAAATAGTATGCCCATTGACGCATTTAGGGACAAATCCTGAGAAAGCAGGTGTTGCAATCATGTATGCCAGCAGATGCATTCTCTGTTTCACTAACGTTGCCAACTACAGTAAAATTTCACCAAAGGGAACCTGGGGAATTTGCACTGAGTGGTGCATATTTTAACCCTGCCACTGATTATTCATTATGTGTGTAGGCTCAGCATGTGAGGTCTTTAGATAAGGGACTGTGAGATATGGACCAGTGCTAGAAATCAGAACCATTATCCCTTAAGCACTACAGAAAGAGATTCACAGATCCTTTGCAAGATTCATAAACCTTCATTTCTCTTTAGACTCTCTCGCCTTCCTTCCTAACGCAATTAAGAGGGGATCTGTGGTTTTATTTAGTGTTGTTATTTTGCTCTTTGTTTCTGTAAAAATTCTATCACATCCAGCCAGAAATAAAATATGAAATGTTTTGAATAAAATATCCTAGTGTAAACTTCTATTATAGTCCACTGCAGAAGAAACATAGATGTGTGTATAGATTAAGTCATCTAGTATTTTCTTCTTTCCAGAGTGTGAAGAATGTTGAAACATAAACCTCTGAAGGCCAGGGAATAAAGTCTGAAGAAAACTGAGGTAGCTGGAACATAAACCGTGCATTTTCTGCAGTATAGCCAATTCTCAGTCATGCCTACCTCTTCTCACTAAACCTTACTAAGATAGGTGCAATTCTCTTGACTCAGAGTTAGTTGCAGCAGATGTCTGCTACTTGCAAGTGTCCTCTCATAGGGCTTTCAGTCAGATAAAGAACAAACTTAAAGCTTCCAGGGCTGTTTTATGGGAGAGGTCAGAGTAAATGATCACACTAGTCTCTTTTGACCATAAAATCTATGAGGCTTTGAACTGTTCCTTAACATCTCCCAGCAGCTCTTTTCTACATTTTCCCAGCATATCCTCCACAGCATAGGGAGTGCTATAATATTATGATCTCCCTGAGGAAAATCATAGTTCGATGATCAAAGGAGGGCAAAATTGGAGGAAAATGTTAGAAACCATAGGAAGAGTGTGAAAATGAGTTAAGATTATAAAGTATTTAAAAGACTCCACTGCACTAGCCTTCCCACCATCTCTCTTTTACTTTGTTGGAAAGCTATATTTCTGTGGTCTGCCACAGGGAGTCATTGGGGCTTCACCAGAAGTTTGCTGACATTCCACAGGTAAACAACCAAATTCTAACTAATGCTGGCAAAATCAGCATTACAGGAGCAACAGTGCTGATCAACACCTAGATACATTAAAAAAAAAAAATCCCACTCAGTTTATTTTCTTACAGAAGAGACTTCAAAAATTAACAACACATAAACAATGGTAAAGACATAATTGCTGAATTACTATTATGTCTTATATCAATTCTCCTTTTATCTACGAAACTTTCAAATAAGGCTCAAAGTCTAGTCTGGTTATATTTCTGCCATTCTGTGGGACTACAATGGACCAAATAAAGATTTAAAACTCCCAGCTAACTAAAATTTAAAGTTCCATCTCATGATAATCATAACACAAGTTATTTAAAGTCTTGATAGAGGTGAATACATTCCACAACTTTTTATGGAATCAGAAGGTGGAAGAGAATCCATGTGATACAGAGAATTTACTATTATAAAAGGATCTTAATATAGCATTAATATATTTTTATTAATGTTTTCTATGTATCTGGAGAATAAGAACAGATTTTTTTTTTCCTGATTGTTTTCCACCTATCTATTTCCCTTCATTGTTTCCTTATTGACAGCAACATTTCTCCACTTTGCTGCCCTGGCTCTCTCCTTAGCTTGTCAGAGGAGAGTTAGATCTAATTATCAATTCAGTCATCTGCCAGTTAGGTGCCAGCATACCATTAGTGATGGAGTGGTGTCCAAATTCAAGAGTTAGTCACCCAGACTCTTACCCATTCCATGCCCTCTTGCAAGCTGTGCCCCTGGGCACAGTGGAAGGTCCCTGGAGCAGAGACAGAATGCACAGAGGAGGCACCCTGCTCTCCCTGAGGAGCACCAGAGGCTTTCAGATTTTTCAAAAACAAAATCAATGTATTTCATGAAAAAAAAATCCAGAGAAAATACACATCCTGTGAAAATAATTTCTGTAGAAAAGTCTTCATCAATTTAAATACCTCCCTATAAACAATTTACTATGGGGAGTTTTCTAAAAGAAGAACTTCAATTTTTCCTTGTTATCATATTGCTATAAAAATGTAGACTTAAAAAAAAAAAATAACTAAAAAACCTCTAGGTTATATGACATTTTATTTGTTACAACAGCCTTATCAAGGACATATTGCATAAAAAAGGAATGATGAAGACAGAGAAACTGTATGGAGAATTAAGTCTATTTGAAGTATTCTGGACACTAGCCCTTTGAAAAACAACTCATTGTAAAAGGAAGCTGTTGCTAGGATACTATAGCCACTGTCATCAGGATAATATGGTGGGCTTTTTTTTTTTAGTATTTTAAACAAGAAATCTTGATTGATGAACACAACAGATCATGAACACTGGTATCAAAGCTACCTGGTATATTAAAGACCGAGCGGAACATTCAATTTCATGTTGAAAAGCCAAAGTGAAGTTAATGTCTTCAAAGTGACATCCATCAAAGAATGTCGCAAGAAATGAATGGCCACGAGGCTTGTTAGCTACTTGAACAGAAGAACACAGCCACGGAGCCCAGAAGTGAGCTGGGAATTTAACCCAGAGAGACTGAAGAAAAAGAATGAACAGATGTGGTTGCAGAGCTGAGGGAAGTGTGTAGCCATTTCATTCTGCTGGAGTCAAAGACAACTAAAATCATAAGGAAGAAAACTGACCATAAATGGGTGCTGAATTAGTCTTCTGATTGGCAACGGCTAGCTAGTTGAAATGATTAAAATAGAAAATCAAAGGAGTATGGAAACTGTACAGACCTGAAGTCAAGTTAGGTTTACGGGCAAAATTATGACTTAAGTTATCAGTAAAACTCCCCTCAACTAGAAAAGACCCTTTGATAGTCTCCTATGCATTTTCCTGCCAAAGAAAGTGTCCAGGCTTCTCCAGGTTATTCAAGTATCCATGCTATCAATTACAGTGCAGGTTTGCCTTGGAGAATCTGGGCCTACAGTCAGAGCAGAACAGCTCACAGAAAAGCAGCTTGCATGACAAATTTCCTACTCTGCCCTGAGGAAGAGTGCAAAGGTATTCTCTCCTAATTAAAATATGAATGCTGTCATCTGATAATCTTCCTTGTGAGAAATAACAAGCTCACTAATTAAATGTACAATTTCTTGACATTTAAACAGGTCTTTTTTTTTTTCTATGTGTCTGATCATTTATTTGAGGTGCTTCTTCCAGGCATGTTTATTATACTAACCATAATTAATAACCAGCACAACAGACCCTTCTAAAACAAAAGGGTGAATAATGTAGTTTTGTCCTTTTGCTCAACTGAAGTTATTTTAAAACAGACAATAACTATAATTAAATAAAGGATAGAGGTTTTATTCTTACTAAGTCCTCATCATCTGTCTGGTCTTCCTAAGTCTGTCTTCTGACATCTATGTTTCATAAAGTCACCTCTTTATTCCTTTTGGCTTTAATGAATAAAATGTTATTGCATAAAACTCCAAGAAGATGGCAAGACAGTCCAGCTTTACTTTAATGATATTATACCTGAAAAGGGATGCTGCTGCAGAAAGATTGTTGTTTGGACAGAGTGGAAGATCTGTGGGAGGAGACTGTTACTTTTAAGAACTTATGTGATTCCCGGAACTGTAATAACTGAAAACAAATCTTGGTTCTTAGCACAAGAGTGAGAACATGGTAAATCATATTTTAAATGTCACTTCCAAAAAGTCTGTCCAAAATTAAATGTTCTGTTTCACAGAAAATTGAAATATTTTTGACAATTCCTTTAGTCTGAATGAGATTGAAGAGTACAAGTTTCCAAACATTTTGCAAATCATAATTTTCAAAGTATTCTCTTTTGAAAAGAGCAAGCTCAGTCCCTGTGAATTTACCAAGTTATTCATCAAATCTAAATTCCTTATTCCAAGGAGTTATCAAGACATATGAGAAAATTATACAACTTACAGATTTAAATTGTTTGAACTAGGGAATGACCTTTCTCACCATCTTTCTAAAGACTGGCATTTATTACCATCTGCTTTGTTCTTCGACAATATGACATTAATTTATGTGCTTCTTCTGTTAGAAGAAATAATTGTATGTCACTTTATTGCTTTGGTATGGCTTCAGATTTTTTGGCTGTTCTTTTTCCCCCAAGTGAGATGTCTGCCAGGGGTTTGACCTGTTATCTTTATACGTGTACTGTAGTTTACTAAGAGGTTACAATACTCAACTGTTTGTTACCCTGCTGCAGGGACACAGAATAGACATGCCTATTACGTGGCATTGCACTTCTCAGATTAGGATGATAATTGCAATCAGCAATTGTTTGAGTTCATATATCAGGTTATGAACTGCAGCAGTGAGAAACAGATATACTGCCTGCTTAGGACAGAGAGCTAGGGCAATAACCTCATACACTGCACCAGCAGGAAATGACAAAACATGTCAGAGCTTTCAGAAATTATACCTTTCTATGTGTATCTAAGGTCAAGAGTTGACTTCAGTATAATGAAGAATGAATTGCTCAGATTCAAAATAAAGTTTTCTCTTGATTTTTAATTCCTCTGTTTTTAATGTGTGATAAGAGACTGAACACTTTACCATCTCTGATATATTTCAGAAGTATTACAACAGCAACAGCATCCAGAAGGTAGCTCTTCTCTTTTGACAGAGTCAGTGATTTAGCCACTACAGCAGCAGACTTTTTTCACCTAGCAATATTGGCATTAAAGTGGCTGTTATGAAATTACAATTTGTAGATTGAGACACTTAGCTTATAGAAGTCTTTAATTATAACTAGGAGGGGGTGAGGTTTTTTGTCTTTATTCTTTTAGGGAAGCATTTTCTTTTTGCTAGGAAAAAAAAAAAAAGGAAGAAAAAAAGATTTACTGAGATCAAAATTTTGCCAAAAAATACTTTGGAAAAATCCTCTTTGCATCCTAGAAAATGATAATATTTGGATTTAATTTGTAAATTTACTGATGATGAACCACTACAAGTGTCTTTTCTAATCGCACAAGATATAGTCAGAAAATGTGAATTTATCTTGTCTTTCTTAAACTGTCTATAAACCAAGTATTTTGCTTTAAACTGTTAAATTATCTTAAACTCTTAAGGTTTGGATAAGTCCTAATTATATAGGCTTACTCCATAGTCCGGTGACTCCAGAAAGAGTTAATGACAGTCTAAAGCAGATATCCAAATTGGGTAGAACGAACCCAATAGGTAAATGAGCACTGGCATGTGCTGAATTGCACTGATGTCTCTATCAACTAGGCTTCATTAAGAATCCTGGAAAATGTATTGGCAAATTCAGTTGCCAAAGGACATCTATTGCTATTTGAGATGTCCTAAGTTGTCTGAGATAGCTGCACAGGAATGATACATATGCCACATGACAGAGACAGATACCTAATTTAGGTATTAACATTGAATTGAATCCTTCGCCTATCATTCCAATGACTAAAGTGAAATGTCATAAAATCTATCCAAAAAAGACAATATAGTTGACTAAAGACAGCTCCTAACTCCACTTGCAATATCCCATGGTCCCCAAGACATCTGCATAGGACTGTCAAATATGCACAGACTCTACAGGAGACCAGCTCAAATTTTGGGACAGTAGCTGAAAACCTCAAAAGAAATCTTTCACAAAGAAATCTTAAGCATAATCCACCCTAAGCCATCTCAGATAGCACTATGTCTAAACTGTCACATCAAAAAGGTATAAATATTGGTAAAAGAAGCAATGAAAACTCTATTTATTATGTCTCAATATTGTGTCTGTATTAAATTTGCTTTACTTTTTTTTCACTAAACTGTAAGCCTGGACGAACTCAAAATCCTGTAAAAAAAAATATTTTTTCTTGGACACCCTGTGCAGTTTCACATTTCCCTGATTTTTGACCTATTTACTTCAGAATTAGGATTTACTGGTATCTCAGTTTTGATAAATTCCAAGTATTCCCTATGATTACACACTGGAATTTATGACAAGATAAGGTTTTGTGTTTCCTTACATCCAAATTAATCTCTTTCAAAATCCATAAAAGGCAAAGCATGTTGTTAATCTATATATATCAAATCACTTTCCTTTATATCTAGGAAATCCTATCTTGTACGAAGTTAAGAAAATAATGATTTATGATTATCCAAGTAATTTATTCTATATTCTATTATTCTATATTCTTGGTCACTCATTCCACATTTAATTTGTTAATGACAAATTTTATTGTCCAATATATCTCTTCACTGTAGAAAGATTACCAGAAAAGGAGGAGTCATAAAATCTGACTGAAACATGCGGGTCGTAAGTAGCTAAGCAAATATAGTCTTAGAGCAGTTAATACAATATGGAATGCACAGGAATGCATTCCCCCTGGACTTTGTCAACCACACAGCTCCTATAAAGCACAGTCAGCCTGACAGGCAATGAAAAGAAATCATGTGTATATACGTACATACAAATACATAAGTATTTTTAAACATTTAAACTAAAATCAATTTCATAGCTGCATGTCTGATTTCCTTTCTCATCTAAGATGAAAATCATGTGAATCCAAAACAAATCTGTGTTTTTTATCACTGAGGTCCCTTTGTTAATCTTGATTTGTAGTTGACAAATGTTTAAAATCAGGAATGATTCATTTTGTAGGATTATATTATGAGCCAATATTGGTAATAGATAATTAGCTTTTGTAAAAAAAGAAAGATATGCTTAACTGCACAGACTTACCTTCCTAAGTACCTTGTTTTTATTTTTAAGTTATTATCTTTTTTACATCCTATGACATTTCTTACTTTATCTGCTTATCAGCTAGGGCACAATAATGATGAAAGCACATTTCAGTCACAACAGTATTACGTGGAATTACTGTCACCTTTGGACTATGCTACACTGTGTGGATGTACACATCCAGGGATGCATGCAACTGACAGTTTGTGCACATAAATCTTTCTAGAAAGTTAGCTCAACCTCTTCAATAATGAAGTGATATTCATCTGTGCCACTCCAAAAAAAGGGATTCAAATGCCTCATTCCCAGAAAAACAGCTACTATCCCTATTTATTTCCCTTTGAATATAAAAATGGAAAAGTAACTGAAAGTAACTGAATTATGTGAATAAGATTGCACTCCATTGAGCTACAAGTCATCAGATACTCTCAGACGTTTCTTACTAACCAATAGCCTAATTTAAATTAGTCACACTCACTAGAATGCTAACATACAAAAAAAAAAATATTAAAGTGAGTTACTAGTTGGGCTGTTTGTGAGCTAGAAAAGATCACAGGAAATGGGCAGTGTAAATGAACGTGTACACAGCTGCTGTGATGCCCATCTCCCAGACAAAAAGGAGTCAGGCATGCTGTGCCAGGGCTCTGATTCCACTACCAGATTTTGAGGTTTTATGAGACTAAGCTGCTTCTCCATTTACTTGTTATTGTCAGTACTTCAACGTTTCTGATATTCTCATGCTCTGCTACACATTAAATGAGATCCTAGAGCATTGTTTAGATGCAGCATCCAACGTATTCATAAAAACACTGTACATGTGGGTGGTTCCTGAGCTTTCTAGATGGAGGGGTGGAAGGTGCCGGTGCAGGGAGGAGTCCTTCCCTCCAAGGGTTACTGCATGGGTGCAGAGTACTCCCTCCAGTGGGCTGCAGTGCTGGGCTTGGTGCTAGTGTTGCTGCTGCTGCTGCTGCTGCTACACTGAGTAAAGGGGGAAGCGTAACTCAGAGAGGTTTTACCTAGAGTTGTAAAATTCAGCAGGGGATGGACCCCCACAGAACCCAAAGTCAGAGTTGCTCCTGCATGCATCAGTTCCCTAAGTGTGTGTGCATGAACATATAGGTATGTGTGGGCTGGAAAACCTTACAAAATTGTAAAAGACATTTATGACATCTGATGCAATATGCAGTTTTGCCAATGGATAAAAGATTTTAAAATAAACCACGTTTGGCAAGTTCCAGTTCCTACTTGCCAACTTGGAAGGGAACAGGGTGATCAGGGTAAAGTAATTAAACACTTTTAGCCTTCATTTTCAATGTTATTGTCTTCATTTTATTGCTCACTGTTAAGCTAGCCTATATATTGCTTTAAAACATGAGCTCTGAGGTCCTCTCCTTCTTGCACTCACACTGAGGATTCTCAGCCACAGTCTCTAGTCACCATTTGTGAGTAATCATGGACTGGCACAACTACCATTAAACACAACAGAGCACAAATCTGGTTAGCAGAAAAGATTGCACTTTATAGCCTTTAGCTCAGCAATAAGATGTTTTTGAGATTCCTCCTTGTACAGTGCATTGTAATGGGCTGTGTGATTAACAAACACCACTGCCAATGGAGTCAGACACCAGAGCAAAACACTTCCCTGCTCTTGCCAAGCAACAAATTTAGGGCCCAATAGAGTACAGCCAGTACAGAGGCTGGCCATGATTTTTCCTGAAATAAGCCATTTGCTTTCAGAATGCAGATGAGAATTCAAGACAACCTAATTAAAAATATGAATGATTTTTTTTTTCAATTGGTGTTTGCTTCTGCTTGACATGATTTAATGTCACATAGCTCTGAGCATCAGAGCTCTTTCAGATGTATGGCTGCAGCAAAAGATTCTTCATCCATCCCAGGGACACCTGTACCTTCTGGTAAAAGAAATTCCTTTTTAATTTTTTTTTTTAATTCTACAATTGTAAATCACATCTTCCAAGATCATGTTCCTTTCCTATTATGCTGCTACTTTATTAAATATAGAATCATAGAATGGTTAGGGTTGGAAAGGACCTTCAAAGGTCATCTAGTCCAACCCCCCTGCAAGGAGCAGGGACATCCCTGACTAAATCAGGTTGCTCGGAGCCTCATCCAGCCTGGCCTTGAACGTTTCCAGGGATGGGACCTCCACCACCTTTCTGGGCATATTGGCTTCCCAGCATAATAGCAAAATAACCTCTTAACCTCTACAAAATATTTCTGTAGTCAGTTTGTTTGGGCATCATTAGCCTGGCACAAAAAGACTCTGCAAGCAGAATGCAGGTAACTCACAAGTAGAAAGCAATTATTTATTAGCCAATGCACATAAAAGACCACTAGTATTCAGTGAGCTATGAAATTAGACACTGGTGTGCGCACACTCCAGTACAGTACCTGGAGAGCCTTCACCAGTCGGGTAGATGTTGGTGAGGAGGGAAGGGTTGGTAGCCATGGCTCCCAGGAGCCATCATCAGGGGTTCAGAGCTGTTGCCTTCCTCCTACTCAGCACCAACAGCCCCGATGGTTCAACCCCAACCCGTCAGTTCCTGACTGTCCCTGGCTAGGCTGGTCTCCAGCTACCCTCTTTCCTTTAAGATTTTATCTTTTCATGTTGATATTTTCTCTCTTGAGTTTTTGATCTCCTAGCGATCACAGATCAGCAGTCCTATCACTCTCTGGAATCTGTACCTTTCTTATCTCTGTGCAGACAGTCTCACAGCACTGTCTCAGCAGTCTCAGTCAAGGTTACGCAGCTGGGGCATATCAAAGCTCGACTTCTTACATAAGCAGCTAAAACCCCAGCAGTAGGGGGTGAACTGACAGCAGGGGATACAGAGAGAGGGCTACACAGCATGCCATGACATCATCTGTGTTTCTTTCTTGGACACCATTTTATTCCAATCAAGTCTCATTCCTGATTACTTCCCTGATCCTTCCACTTTCTGTTTTTCTCCCCCACTATGGAGCTCTGAAAGAACAAGTCTAACTATTAGCTTCCTTCAAAATTTCTCCGGTTTTATAACACTTGCTATCCAGAGTTGCCACCAATTATTGTGTTTCATGTGTCTGATATCAACTTGTGATTTACTATTCACAAACCCTTACAACAGAAACAATGTTTGGTAGAATTTTCTCACTGTAGAGTTACAATGCTCTGTCAGTAGAGAAAGGATATTATTCTGGACTTTTTTTTTCCTACAAGTGAGGAGAACTTTAGCAAGGAAATATGTTTTCTTCTCCTTTAATCCTCATCACAGTAAAACTCAAGAGGAACATCCAGAAAGGACACCATATGCTTGAGAATATGCCATCACACACTTTGTGAGCCCTGTAGTTGCTTGTGCCCTTTAGCCATTAAAACTGCAAACAGCAGTGTGTCTAGGTAGCCAGATCATGTTTATTACACTACATAAATCCTGTGTGTCCAAACTACCTGATCATGAAACGCAGCAGTTTTTTCTCTGGGGCTTCCTGAAACCTTCAGCAAGTTGTCAAATTCCTCTTTTCTAGGCAGGGAAAAAAAAAAATGGAGGAAAAAGACATGATGATTTAAACCCAAATGATCTATTTACCTACGTGATAAATGGGGATCTGTGCTTGAATCTAGTTGTAGGAGAGCTTCCAACCGGTGTTGTGTAGTCAGCTAGTATATAACATATATTCAGAGAGCGTAATATTGATCTGTAGTTGTATACTGTGAATCCAGAAAATTGCAGCTTGCTTCCAGCATTTCAAACATAGAACTACTTAGGAAAAATACAACTTATATTCAGATGCTTAATTCAAGAGTCAAAAAATATTCTGGATAGATACTATATAAAAATCAATCAACTGATTTACTATTCTTCCTCGATTTCACAATATTGTCTCTGTGCACTCTTTATATAGAATGAAAAAAAGAGCAGAAAAAATATATACAATGGAAACATTTAACCTAATCTACGCTAAAAATGAACACATAGTGCATAAACATCAGCCCAATCTGACTGGTTTGTTCACCAAAGTAGAACAATGCAGTAAATAACACCTTTCAGGAACAGCATCCGTTGAGTGGTACAGCACACAGCTATCCCCAGGGTCTAATCTTAAGGTCATCTTCTCCCAATTTAAGACACAAAATCCACATTTCGCATCCATTACTTTGAGGCCACCTTACAGTGGTCCACACAGTGCTCCTCAGAGTCCTTTTAGGAATGGACCTTCCTTCTCTTTCTCCACTTGCTAATGGAGCAAAAAAAAAAAAAAAAAAAAAAAAAAAAAGTTTGTAGAAGGCTAGAACTGATGGACCAAGAAATTGCAGAATCACCATTGCTGGATTTACTACATTTACAACTTTCAGTATATGAATAAATTCCACACACAGCAGGAAGGCAAAGTAGACATCACTACCTTGCATTTGACATTCCACATAGTGCTGAATTTGAGGTATGGTCAGCTGTTGGGGGTTGATCTAAGGTGTTTTTATTACACAAGATCAGCAGTTACAGGCTTAAAAGTAAATTTACGATTAACTCTAACATTCAGTATAGGTGTAACTAGAGCAATATAGATGAGTATGATCTTGTGTTGGGGAAGAATTTCTTCTTCAGTAGCATAATCATTTAAACAACCTGCTCTTTTCTCCTTAAATTTCTTCTCAATTTAATCCAAATTTCACACATAATTTTAGGTGGAATAAATGAGAAGAAAGATGAATTAGAGTTATAAAACTCTGGAGGATGTTATGCTCTTTGCTTGTTCTGTGAGCAGAGCATGATTTCAAGAGCAACAATTTCACTTCCCTTTTCCAGTTAAGGGAATCTGAAACCATATCTCACACTAGTTATATGAATTTCCTAAACACCATCTGATTGCTCAGTCATTGATCAGTGCAGGAAGACAAACCACAAGTTCCTACCTCTGCATTAAATGTGCTCACAAGAAAACTATTATGTGATTTCCTCAGACCTCAGATTGAAGAGAAAATTGATCTTTAAAAAATGCCTAAATATTTTTGAGATAGATGGCAAATACTATCATATAGCCCAGCACTTAGAAATTTCACCTTGACTGCAAAGTTACATTAAATAGTTAATTATTTCAGGATATCATGACGATAGGTCTCCTTTACCAAACCTTAGCAAGCCTGAGGAAATTTCTTCATGTTTAGAACTGATTCAAGAAGCAGTTCTGTATCACTTGGCTCTACACATTATTTGCATGTATTAACGTCAGTGTAAGAGAGTGCTGACTGTAGTATTAATTTCAAAATACTAATTACAGCATTTCAAAATGAAATATTAAAAATATCCATATTACATTTTGTACTTAAATAAGAGTTTAATATTTTATTGTTTGGATTTCAACAGAAATAAGAGAATTCTCAGTTTTTTAAATATATATTCTTCCAAAATATTCCATGTATGCATGTATTCTAGGCCAAGAGATGACAATTAAATAAATCAAAATTTAAACAGTACTGGTTTGTGATTTCACTGCTGTGTGAAGAGCTGATGAAATCAAACTCTTGTGTACCATGCCATTTTGCGTGCATAATGTAATAACTGCTTTATGGAAAATAGGTTGAGAATCTCATTACTTGACTTAGATCTATGATGGAACTTAAAAATGTATTTGCTTTCAATAAATCTGACAGAGATCGACCACCATCCTTGTTAACATTTTGATAGACATCCTCTTCTAATGGCATCTAATTACAAAACAGACAGTGCAATACACTAAGATCAAAATTCAGTCTAGAAATAGTAACAACTGCCAGATTTAACTCATACATTTCTTTTATGGAGATTAGAAATAACACTTCCCTTTTTTTTTCCCTGACATTCATATTAGAAAAGCTACTCAAAAAAGATCAGAAAAAAATTCTGAAAAAGGACAAAATCCATCTCATCTGTCTGTCTGAAGTATTCCTAAAGCACCTACTTCCATGATGTCAAAGTGTGAAGAGTTCCCATGCCTGTCTCCTAAGGAAATCATACTCTTCCTGTTAATGGATAATGCAGATTGGTGTGGTCTGCAAATGAGCCATCCCTGGAGCAGGTAAAAAAGTGCAGGTGACATGTTACCTGTAGTGTAAGACATTGCATTCAATATTAAATAGTCTGTAGATCAACCTATTTTACTTCATTTTCTCAAAATCCTTTTCCTCAATTTGTTTCACAGTGTGAAGGTAGAGTTAGAGAATACTCTAATTCCTCATTGAGGCTGTTACCTCTGTTAATGGGACTGGTGCGCAAATATCAAAGCCATGAAATTGCCTTTAGATTTTAACATTTTTCCTAGCAAATCCTCAGTTTTATCAACACTTAGGATGCCAGACAGACAAAATTCCAAAGTAGTAAACCAAGTAATACATGTTGTACTATAAAATTATTGCTGCAAGTGCCCAACAAAGCAGCATTTAAAAGAAAATTAAATGAATTTGAGGGTTGTACCTAAAGTTGCTGAAATAACAGCCTTTAAAATGCACTCCAGTAGCATATGTTTGAAATCCCTTATTGCATCAGTTCACAGGGGAAACAGATCAATTCAGTAACTGACAAGTTTAGTCTAATTCAGATGTTCCAATTTCTTTATTCAAATGTTACAGTCAAGTCTACCCTGCCTCACACAGACTGAATGATCAGAAGTCATAGAGTACTCCAGGTGAATACAGAAGTAATAAAGAATGAGAAGTTTTACAATGTGAAAAAAAATGTGTAAATAAAACAGACATTTTTGACTCAACATTTTTTATGAAATTTATCAAGCAAACCTTCTACATTTTGCACTGCTTAGGGACTGGTTTTGCATTAGTCTGAAATTCATTATCTGTGGCATCAAATTGTACTGGATTGTCTTCACTTTTTATCTTAGTTAAACTAATGTGTCTTATGTAGAGACTTTTTTATGCAAGTTTAAACCTGGTTTCATCAGGACAGATTCAGATTGTTAACTAAATCCTGATTAATTGTACATCTAATCATACTGTTGTAGCCTTTTGCATAGATGAGACCTTAGTATTGTGGAGACTTTTTTCCCATCCCCCATAAGTTAGTTTTCTGTCTCCTTCTTGACATCTATTTCGCACAGTATCAGGTTCAGGAAAAAATTTCTTTATTATTTCGTGGTGGATTGACCTTGGCTAGCTGCCAGGTACCCACCAAGCCACTCTATCACCCCCTCTCCTTAACATGACAGAGGGAGAAAATACGATTTAGAACTCATGGGTTGAGATAACGACAGGGAGATCACTTACCAATTACTATCATGGGGAAAACAGACCAGACTTGTGAAAAAAAATTATTTAATTTTGCCAATCAATTAGAGTAGATTAGTAAGAAATAAAAAAAAAAAATCTAAAAAAAAACCCCACCTTGCCTTCACCTCTCCTTTCTTCCCAGGCTCAGCTTCACCTCTAACTCTTCTACCTCCTTCCCCTCAAGTGATGCAGTGGGATGGGGAATAGGATCAGTTGCAGTCAGTTCATAACACTTCATCGCTGATGCTCCTTCCTCCTCACGCTCTTCCTTTGCTCCATCATGGAGCCTCACTGATGGGAGACAGTCCTTCACAGACTTCTCCAATGTGGCTCTTTCCCACAGGGCTGCAGTTTAAGAACTGCTCCAGCATGGGTCCTTTCCACAGGGTGCCATCCTTCAGGAACAGACTGCTCTAGTGTGGGTC
Source organism: Chlamydotis macqueenii (assembly GCF_036417535.1). Lineage (NCBI taxonomy): Eukaryota > Metazoa > Chordata > Aves > Otidiformes > Otididae > Chlamydotis > Chlamydotis macqueenii. The sequence continues at coordinate 31,097,426 of NC_141558.1, forward strand.
CCCCATGGGGTCACTGATTTGTTAGCAAACCTGCTCCTGTGTAGGCTTCTTTCCATGGACTGCAGTTCCTGACAGGAATTCCAGCATCGGCTCTTCACAGGCCACAGCTTCATTTAAGGGACACTCACCTGCTCTGGCATGGAGCAGGAGGATATCTACAGGTTGCAGGAGGATATCTGCTCCACAGCAGAACTCCATGGGCTGCAAGGAACAATCTGCATCACAGTAGTCCTCTCCACAGGTTGCAAAGGAACCTCTGCTCTGGTGCCTGGAGCACCTCCTCCCTCTCCTTCTTCACTGATCTTGGCATCTGCATATTTTTTTCTCTTGCATATTCTCACTTCTCTCTCACAGGTGCTGTTGCACAGCAGATTTTTCCCTTTCTTAAATATGTTATTACAGAGGTTCTCCTGCTGTTGCTGATGATTGTCTCAGCTTTGCACAGCAGCAGGTCTGCCTTGGAGCTAGCTGGATCTGGCTCTACATGACATGGGGGAAGCTCCTGGTGTCTTCTCGCAGATGCCACACCTGCAGCCATCCTACTACCAAAGCCTTTCCATGTAAGCGCAATTTGTTTCTTCAATTTGTTTCTCCCTACATAAAAAGTCTTCAGAATGCAATAAAAATTTTTAGAAGCATCTAAAATACACAAATTCATAGACTGTAACACCAGATAGTGCTATTGTTTCATGCAGTCTGACTGCTAGTAAAAATGGTCATACAGTTTCTTCCTTTGTTGTGAAAATTCACACCCAGCTCCAAACAGACTTAATCTGTTTACAACTCATACTTAACCAGCTTATTTATAATTCCCTGTACTTAAACATATTGAACTGTTCCAGTGACTTCTGACAGTAGCCAAAGCTCTCAGATACCTCCGCAAGCATGAGGAACACTTCCCATCTTGAGGGATCTGAAGCTCTGCTGTAGCTGCCCTCCACGCTATTGATGAGATTCATCTCACGTAACTTTAGCTGACTAGTCTAATCCTGGACAGAGACAGAGGCTTTCAAGCAAGAGTTTATCTGTCTTAGATGCCATAGGCTTTAGATACCTCTCCTTATCTTATGAAACGGTCTATGAGAATAGCTTAGATAAGATGACTAACTTCTAAAGCTCTAAGATTAAATACATACTATAGATGGGAAAAAGCATCCCCCAGTGCTAAGCGAGCACTAGCAAATTAGTGGTCAATAAAAGAAATTCTGTTAAATTTCTCATTAAATATAATATTAGAAATGTATTTAAGTTCATATGTTAACATAGCAGATTTCATTTCAAAGTCCTGTGGTGAAGGCAGAAATATTTTTAGTAAATCAATAATAAGCTATAACTCTCAAGTGGCAGTCCAGTCTACTCACAGCATAAGAGGGCTACAGGTACAGAACAGAGCCCCAGAACTGTCCAGAAATGCTACCGGAGATACTGCTGACTATAGAAAAACATGAGTATTTTTGGTTAACATTTTTATATTGTAGAAGTTTGAATATAAACCAGTAGAACTGCAGGCCTGTAAGGCCCTAGATCTCTATTATATATACCTTAGATGTGTTAGACCTAATGTCAGCATGGGTCTACTACGTGTTTGATCACTAAAACCCTTTAAGAGTATTAGGCATCATTCCATAATTCATCTAATCTGTGCTGGAGTTTAATGTAAAGCCTGTTATGTTCAAAACATCCATCTTTTTCCAGTGGTTTGCACATTAGGATGACTAATTTTAAAGTTAGCACTTCCATCTAATATGCAGCATAAGTAAGAAAGTTGAAATATAAAAGTGCACAAATCATTTACAAAGGGTTTATACTGGAATATATTAAGCAGTAGGAAAAAGAGAAGCCTACTTTCTGACACTCTACCCTTATTATGTTCACAGACATTACAAAGATTTCCTTGGTATTCTATTTTTACCATTTAGGCTAAAGGTTAAAGACTAAAATCAACAAAATAATTTTGATAGCTAAATGAGCAGAAGTTGCATGCTGAAGGGGTACTAGGTATTTAAGTGCCTTCCAGGTGACACAAAGTGTAACAGAAATGTAACAGAAAACAATTTCCCCAGTTTCCTGAAGCTTAGAGTTGCTTTGAAAAAATGTAATTTTTATTCCTCCTTTCAGATCATCCATCTTCCCACTGAGAGTGGTATCTCAAGACTAGTCCTATTGTCCTTAGCCCTCAGTATAATTTCCCATCTTCTCCATGAATTAAAAAAAAGCTAAAATACTGTGGAGTTAAACTGCTTCTAATGCTTTTAATGTTTGCTCCCCCATGCTTTCCGCTCTGCTGTACCAGCCAATATGCTAGGTGCTTCTGGAGTTGCCTGATGGGCTCTCTCTGCAGGGCCTGAACTCTTTCAGAATGGAATCAGTCACATGTAGGACTCTCACAAATTATTGATGAAAAAGGTAGACTTCTCAAACAGAGAGTTCTTTCTTTCTTTCAAGAAGACAACAAAAAACTGAGGATTCTTTCTAGCTGAGGCACCTTCATCACTCCATGAGAGGCTGTGACATTGGATTAGTCGTCCAGCACTCACAGTGTGGAAAGGTGTTCCTGAAATTTCTAGCAAGAAATAAAGTGCAGAAATAACCGTTTCCATTTCTAATAGTTTTCCCAGCATTTTTTTTTTGCATTTACCCAAAGAGAATTTAAAGTAGCTTTTTTTTTTTTTTTAATGCATCTAATCTTCAATTAAAAAAAAAAAAATGATCACGACAATTTTGAAAATATCTTGTTTGGAAGTAATTTAACACTGGAATTCCTCAATCTATTTAAACTGTCACCTTCAATTGTTCATAGTGACGGATTTGCTAATGCTCACCAGGCACTCATGCATTTTATGTTTGTTGGAGTGTGCATCTTGTAATGTTCACAGCTGCACTGATTCGGTCATCCTATTTTTGCTACTGATTCAGAAAGACTTCACAGTATGGGAGAGAATGGAGCAAGTGAATTGGTGATGCTGATTTCATCCAAGCATTCTTTCAGGATTCATAAATATACAGAAAGCTTAATCTCACCATTTTCCTGAAAGTGATTTAATTTCCATCATTCTCTTGTCTTTTATCAGATTTCCTTTTATTATTATAGAGCATCAAGTTAGGAAAAAAAAAAAAAAGGAATACAACAGTCTCTAAGCTCTATATAAGCATCTGTTCAAGCTGCTCAACTTTGTCTAAATAGTTCCATACTTATTTTTTTGCAAAGACTTCAAAGACAAGGGCATTATCAGCCTTTGCCTCTGCCCCTTCAGTGAAAGAATACATAATCCTTCCTACAAAGTGAAACAACTTCATCCAGAAAACACATGAGTTTCAAAACAGCTCGAGAAACAAGACACGATTCAGAGTGACTTGTTCAAATTTTTAGTCCAGAGGTTTTCAGTCTTTTTCAGTTTGCTTACCTGCACAAATTTCCCCAAGGAGCTACAGACTTCTTCAGAAATTTCACATGTCTTTACAGTTCAACAGCATATGTGGACTTGCCTTTTTATTTGCTGTTTTGCAAAGCTCAGGAGCCTACAGAGCAAAGGCTGAAAATCACTGTTCTGGTCTAAATCGGGCATAGCAGAGATGCGAATATGCGTTTCCCCATTTACACAGCAGTGCCTTCCTCATCAAATGCTCATGGAGAAGACTGTGCATGAGGACAGGATTGTGAATCAAATACTTAATGGGCAGGGAGGAAACTGTGGCTTATGCAGCAACCATGAGGGGAGCAAAATGTCCTTGCAGTTTTATTTTCCTAAAAAAAAAAATCCAAAGGTTGTAATTTTGTATGACTCACAGTGGGAAAATGTTTATATCTTTATAATAGATGGATAGAAACCTGCTTGTCATTGAGATTGTCACATAATTTAATCTGGTGAGGGCCTAGAAACTCAGAGATCTCCAAGGATAAGAAATGCATGGACTGCATTGTGGTCACAAGATAACTTAAAGTATTCCTGGAATTTCTTTGGACATTTTTCCATTTTTTAATTATTTACTTATTCTACTTATAGAATGTGGTTTGGGGGGAAAGGGGAGAGAATTGCAGATTTGGAACTGCACTCAAAAGTGATGACTTCCCAAAACAATGCAACTAAATAAATAAGACATCCAAGTCTCACCAGCATTTTATCAATTCAGTGTTCAGATTCTGACTTTAGACTCAAACAAATTGAGACTTTTTCACCTAAGATGCTTATACTTATCATTCTTTCAGCTGAAAACACCCATTATAGTCTGTCCTTTTTCTTTACATTACCATACGACACATGTAGATGTATGGTCCATATCTTGGACTGGAGCTATTAGGAAAATGTTTTGATTCCATTAACAGGAATCCTAAAGGAGACTATAGTAACAGCTGTGGCTGTATTACCTATTTTGAGGGCTCTCTGTGAAGTCTTTGCTTTTCACCATTGCACATAAAGGTCCTTTCAGAATGCAGGTGAAGTATAAGATCACAGAGCTGTCTAAGATGCACTCACAACCATGGAAGGCACTTTTTATCTACCTAAGTCTTTAATAGAAGAGTAAGTTTCTTTCATACACACAAACACCACTAACAGTTCTCCTATCTAATTGCACAAAACTCAATAGAAATAAATCTGATCAAGCGTTCATGTATCTCAAAAATCCAAACACACTCACAGTACCAGAACAATAAGAATAAAACAGCAAAAGAATAATAAATAATGCTACCAAATGTACCATAGTATGCCAAATGATCATAATGCAATACCTGTATCATGCACAAGGCAGTGTAAATATATATAATAAATTAACAATTGTCAAATCAGAACCAGGAGATTATGTTCTCTTATTTAAGAAAGTTTAAGTGAAGGAGAGAAATACATCTTAAATAAAACCACGGTGTTTAAAAAACTAAGTTTGTTATGCATAAGATGCTCAAACAATATATATTTTTCCCCATGTTCTTTTAGTGCACAAATCATTAGGACAGCTAAACGTAAAAAAAATGTTTAAGGGACAGGACTCAGCCAAGAAGTTAATGAAAAAGAGCTAAGTAGCTAACAAACAAGAGGGCAATAAAAAGGAAAGATTCATCAGGGATCTTACCTAATGAAGATGGAAAAGACGCTGGAGTACCTGGAGTAGCTGCTATTTGAGGCCTTCAAGGAACAGGTTAGTAAGTGTCGGCATTTGTCAGCAATGACTGAGGTAAAAATTATTCTGCTTTCTGTAATTGAGTTTGCATTAGGTTGTCTCCCATAGCCCTTTGCAGACCTCTTTTTCTAGGAATCCATGAATTTGGATTGGAATATGACTTAAGAGTCTTCATGTCATAACAAATGCTGAAAAATATTTCAACAATGTTGTTCTTTTTGCATCTGTTACTACACTGAACAGGGTATCAGAGCACTTGAGAGCCTGATTTCTCACCAGCATACAAGCTGGTCTCAAGAGAAAAGAAGAATGTCAGGAAAGCAATTGTGGTTCTGAGATCCCAGACCATCACCAACAAACAGGATAGGACTGGACTGAGTTTCTAGACTCAAGTTATGTGTTGAGTATATAAGGGTAGAGTGGCAGGTCAGAAAGTCCCTTCTCTGTGGTGGCCCTTGGACAAGGTAGTGCCCCTGCACGCTCTGTCCCTGGCAGAGGAGGGTAAGAGGTAGGAGAAGTGCACTGCACTACCCTCTATTTGTATCTTTTCTGTGAATGAATATAAACTCTTTCTATTTCCTCGTATTTATTTCAAGATATATTTACTTCAGAAGTACTCCTCCATTTCCAACCCCATTTTCCCCAGGCATTTGAATATTTATGAAGCTATATAAATAAGAATATATGGAGATTGAGCATTCCTTTATACAAAAGTAGTGGTAGGACTGACAGAGTATTTGTACCTTTCAGTGACTGATGTTGAGAATTGCAAATACAATTTTCCCAGAGGGGCCATGTGACTCCCGAAAAACCTGCTAGTTTTATACTTCACATTGGAGGAAAAAAAGTACTAAACAAAGAAAGAAAGAAAATCAAGATGCAGGTAAGAAAGCGCTAGGTACTTTGCGATGCTGCAGTAAGTACTTGCCCTTCCCCAAGCACTTTTCCTGCTGCCATTTGAGAAGCAGAGATTGCACTGCCTATTGACAGTGTGTGCACTGTCACAGTGTACACAGTTACAATCACCATCAGTGTCAGGCTTTTTAAGATGACAGCCTTACACATTCTTTCATTTCATCCTCATTAGTAATAATCCAGCAGTACAGCACTGCATGGTACAGCTATGCGTGTGGCAACAAAACTATGTTTTTATTTCTTTTTTCCTTTGTGTTGCTCCTGTAAATATCTACAGCTTCCCTGCAACTATGTTCCAGCTCTCTACAGTGCTATCTAAGCACCATGTAAAGAGTTCAGCTGCCATTTCATTCTCAGAGTTGCTGCTGCCAGAAATTAAAGGACACAAACCATGCTCACCCTTGAGCTGCTAATTCAGTGCTGGTACAATGCTAACGACAGGGTGAGTTTCCCTGTAGTTAGGACTCAGGAATTTTTGCACTGTGCTATGAAAACTCTATTCTTTTCCAGGGAGTGCCACCACTTAGGCTTTTGCTAATAACTGTGCTGAAAATTTGGCATGAAATTTGTTCACACAGATGCAGCCACAGAGACCTTGCTTTTGTGCTTCATTATTGCTATTTTCCTCAATTCAAAAATAAGTCACTCTAGATTGAACACAAACATTTTATTCTTTGACTATAGAAACAAAGAAAGGACAATCCAAGACTAATCACATTTTCAGTAACAATAACCGAATAGGTTTACTCAGCATGCATACATTTTAAAAGACAGTTTCATAACTACATTTTACTAGAGGGCAGTAAAACCTTCTGCTTCACTGAGCAGATCCTGTGTCCAAATCTTCATTTACATCCCTGTGTGGGCTGTAACACTGCAAACTTGGATTTGAGTGCACTTTCCTCCCACCTTCATCTTCTTCCAGTCATTAAAGTTTATCTGAAGAATAACACTAGATCTACATTAAGCTAGAAGCAGCACTGCTACTTGTGGGCATCTGTTTTCTTGCAGTCTTGGTTAATCTATGTGATTATTTTTTAGTAAATGTGTTCATTTTTTCTCTTGCTTTGGTAGATTGTTTTGGAATTCTTTTTGTTCTGAGGATCTTTGTGCTGAAACACCATTTTATGAAATTCACTTTATTTCTGAAAGCAAAAATACCCTTGAGCCTGCTTTAAATACCATATATTAAGGACAGGCATAAGTTCTCTTTTTTTCTGCACCATATGATGCAGCTAAACAAACAAAGAATGCTCTTTTCACAAAGGCAGCTTACTTCCATTTGCATCTTGCTTCCAAAATGTTAGGCAGTTTTATTCAAATACAGATTTTCTGATTAAGTGATTTGTAATATGCTCCCCATGTGAATGAGATATCCTCAGATATGCATGATAATCTTCTATTGTCAAGATATTTTCCCATTATGCAATATCCAGTGTTGCATTTCCAATGTAAGTATATTCATTAGCAAAAAAAAAAAAAACCCTCACAGTTTTATTAGCAAGAAAGATATATTTGGGAAGCATTTGGTTACTTAGCAACAGCTTCAGGTATTAAAACTTGTTTTATTAACAAAAAAAAAAAAAGATACTGATTACTACAGTACATTAGATCAGCATGCTTTGTGTAAAGGATTTTAACAGTCAAGAGATGTGACTGTGTTTAAGATTCCTTTTCCCAGTCACTAGTTCATTGTCAGCAGCAGCTACAGAGCAGCTTTATGTGCATTCAGAGACAGCCAGGAAGTTAGCTCTGCATGACTGACTCAGCACTGTGGCACTGAGAACAACTCTCACCCATTTCCTTAAACAATTGTTTATTTCTTGGTGTAATAACAATGTTAAATATCCCAGTTCTAGAGGAGAAAGCCTAGAGACTTCATTCACATTCAAGGTAAAAAAGTATTAGCACTAGCAAAGTGAAGCCTAGCTTATTCCTGTCATTACAAGGGCTAGGCTTTTTAAAAAATTTGTATTGAAAGTTCAGAATAACACCTGATAACTTGTTTAGTGGGGTTTTTTTTTTTATGCTAAATGGAACTCAGAAACAAGATGTCAGCAAACCTAAGTCAAGTGAAATTAATGGAGCATTTTTAAAGTGAGAAATCTGAAATGAAATAAAATCCTTGAATTAAAAATAAAGTTTATTAGGCTTTTTATGAAAAGAAAACAAGTCATATCTCTTGTATGTCTTCAGAATGCCCGTATGCATTCAGAATTAAGGTGATTCACAGCAAAAGCAATGTTGTTCAACAGATTCTTTTTAAGTTACCTTTTCCTCCAGACGCGCGGGATTCCCCAATCCTGGCATTTAGACACCTGCCCCAAAATAAGCACTGAAAGTCCGAGGCAGGAGTCTGGCACCTTTGACCAGGCCCTGGGAGGGTAGTTTGCTGCCCTCCAAATGCAACATGAAACAGACTCGTCTCTAAGAAAACACCGAGAACGTAGCACACCCAGCACCTCACTTCTCCCCACACAAACTTATGAAGACACAGGAAGTACTCAGTGTTCATAGCACTGAGCCCTTCCCTGAAAATAGGAACTGAAAATATTTGTGATCCTTGAGCACTGTCAGAGCTCTCATTTCTTTCAAAACCCATCCAGAAGAACCCTTTCATTTTCCACTATCAGGATAGTGGTTACAGTAGTCATTCAGGAAGGTGCAAAGGTGCAACTCTTAAGTTTGGGAAAGCGTAAAGAAGAAAAATTAAGGTGCATGCAAATCTTATGAAATTCCAGAGCTAAGGAGTAACTGAGTGGTTTCTCAGAAACACCATTTTGGATTTAGGCAATACATTCTCTCTAAGGCCTGCTGAAAGGGCCTGAACCCTTTTATTGGATCGCAATAATTTCTGCTTCCTTTCTCTCTATGAAGTTAAACTGAAAATACTGTCTGTCAGTGTTTTGTATTCCTCTTCTCTGAAAACAGACAGCTCTTTAACCAGGGATTTGCTTTCTATTGGAAGTTTCCATAATGTGTTAGTTGATAGTGCTAAAGGACCCCTCAAAGCAGTGTGGTTTCTAGTAAAGCTCACTGTTACTAATGCAGTGTGGCTTCAGCCACATACAGAATATTTTTTTAGTTTGCTTCTTAGCTAACGCAAAAAGTCCACTCTTATTTATGGATTTATTTGTTCAGTTGCGTACATTTGTTTCCTGTAGCAACGTGCACAGTTTATTATTAGATAATGAAAAAATATTGCTTGCTGTTGTGATAATTCTGCATTTTCTTTGATGTCTGATAAGAGATTTTTTTTCTTATTAACCTCTGGGACAGCAAGACAATTTCAGGCTGTCAGTAAAATAGTGACAAGATTTGGCTCAGAGTTTCCTTTTTTCTACCCTCTTAAAAAAAAAATAAAAGCAAAATAAAATAAATATCTGATCCATAAATATAGATTTCATGAAACACAGAGGACATTCCATATTGGCTATATGCAGGGAACAAAGATAATGACATTTCAGTTTGGTTTTTTAATACATTTTACTAGTATGAGTAGCTGAGTAACTTCAGTTTTCAATTTTGAATGGGTCAGTAAGGAATTCCCAAGTGATGGAATAAGAGTGATATGTGATGGATATAGAAATGTTTTAGTGTAAGAAAGATGTGTTATGTGGCAGGAGTGAAGCTATCAATTTGAAATTTATATCACTCTGTCCAGTCCAAAACGTCTCCCCTGAAATATGCCTCCCTTCAGCAAGGAAGACATGTCATTACAACCAATAAGACCACCATGACAGTTATTGCAGGTAAAGGTATCTATCCAGGAATATGTCAATAAAAAAAAAAAAGATGGAGAAATAAAAACTTTATCAGATCATCATATTAAATGTTAAAGATAAAACCTGCATGCCACGCATGGCTCACTAAGGTCATGCATGCTATAGAATTTCCCTGACACTGATACATCATTTAGAAATTTTAAATCAGACAACCCTGGAAAAAAAATACAATTGATTGTAAACACAGCAATGGACACCCCGCAGAGCCCTCATTGCAATTCTGAAGAAAAATACAAGAATTATATTTATGAGATTTATCATCAATTAGTAAGACACCATATTTAAATAAATTACATTCTTAGCTAAGCATCTCAATGTAATAAGAAATGAGTCAGCAGTACTCTGAAGGTAGGAGGATCTTGAGCTGCATTAGGAAGAACATTGCCAGCAGGTTGAGGGAAGTGATCCTTTACCTTTGCTCAGCACCTCACTCACATCTGAAGTACTGGGTCCAGTTCTGGACTCCCTAGTACAACAGACATGCAGACATAATAGAGCAAATCTAGTGAAGGGTCGTGGAGATGACTAAGAACTGGAACACCTCATGTGTGAGGGGAGGCTGAAAATATAAAAGAGCTGTGACTGCTCAGCCTGGAGAACAGAAGACTCATGGGGGATTTCATCAATATTTATAAATACCTGTTGGAAGGGCTTGAAGATGAAGGAACCAGACTTTTCTCTGTGGTACCCAGCAACAGGACAAGGGGCACTAAGTATAAACTGAAAAATAAAAAAAAAAAAAGTTTAATTTTTTTTTTTTTGAGACAGTGATTGAATTCTAGAATTTCCCAGAGACGTTGTGGAGTCTCCATTATTGGAGATACTCAGAACACAACTGGACATCCTGCTGTAGCTGACCCTGGCTGTGAGCAGAGCAGTTGGACTAGGTGATCTCCAGAGTTGCTGCCCAACCCATTGGAGATACACTTCTTAGTAGGGCCTGTAGTGATAGGACATGGCATAACAGTTTTAAACTAAAAGAGAGTAGATTTAGACTAGGTATAGGATGAATTTTTTTGTGATGAGGGTGGTGGAACACTGGAACAGGTTGCTTAGAGAGGTGGTTGATGCCCCATCCCTGGAAACATTCAAGGCCAGGCTGGACAGGGCACTGAGCAACCTGATCTAGTTGAAGATGTCCGTGCTCCTTGCAGGAGTGTTGGACTAGATTATTTTTAAAGGTCCCTTCCAACCCTAAACTATTCTATGATTCTATGATCCTGTGATTCTGTGAAAATGGAACCTCAGCTTAGAGTTATTCCTAGAATTAATCAATCAGTTTGAAGGTTAATAACTGATACCAAAAAAAACCAAACACGCAAATCATATAACACATAACTGATTCTATATTATACTAACTAACTAATTATACTAACCTAAGAAGTCATTCTCTGATACAGGAATTAGACCCTGCAGACCTGCAATTTATTGGCAGACTGCTATTTAAACTTTTATCTTCTTGCTTTAATTTAGATGCAGAATGATTATATTTATTAGTTTTACCTAGTTCCGAGCTGGTGTTGCACATCCCCTTTTACAGTTCAGGGTGATCTGAGGTTGCATTTGCACATGTCATTACATAAAAGTAGAGTCATTCACAGTTTTAAAATTGTTATTAAAAAATGAGCACTTATGTTGTACTGTGCTAGGGGGTCAAGTTACCTCTTCCTATTCAGATCTAGGAAACTCTCTAAAAGCATGCAGAATCCACCCACAGACGGAGGGAGGCATCCCCCTAGGATACTCAACCTAGAGGGGATGAGCAAGAGGAGCCTTTCAGAGTGCAAGAAGAAAAGCAAAGAGCTGGACAATGTAGCAAAATTACACATTTATATGTGCATCTGGTTGTGCAGAAAGTGGTTATATATCAAAGCCTCGGTCCAGACCCTGGTTAAATCTGTAGGTATAGAAGTCCAGCCATTCACACTGTAGAATGACAATTTATGGGGAAACATGAGTTACTCAAAGAGTAACACCCAAGCTACTTATTTCTAGGGAGTACAGGGGTGTCATTGATATAAAATGGTCCAAAACCCAGGCTTACCAGCTATGACAACAGCGACTTTTGTGTAAGCAGTTAATCAAAAAACAACAACAGACCAAATGGGAGATAACAGGATTTGTAGTAACTCAGTGTGGTCCAAATGGGAAGGTGAATTAATTCAATCCCAGGAAAAAACAAGCAGCTTGACTACACCACAAAAATGGTAGACAATTATCCTGAAATGTTTCTGTAGCATAAAAAGCTTTAGTTTGCAAGGGCTTTCTCTAAGTCATGTAGTCTAGATGTTTCTTAAAGCAGTATCAACAACAAAGTTATGTCAGGTTGTTTAGGGCCATGTCTATTCAAGTTTTGAATATCTCCAAGGATGGAGTTCTCCCTCTCTGGGCAGCCTGCTCTAGTGCTTAATCACCTTCACTGTGATTTTTTTATTTTTTACATTTTTTTTCTTTAAGTATCCAACTGGAAGATGTCTTGCTGTGATTTGTGTCTATTGCCTCTTGTTCTTTGACTGTGCATGACGGACAAAAGTCTGTCCCTGTCTTTTCTATAAACTCCTTTAACTTTTGTTAGACTGAAGTTAGATGTCCTTGATCTTCTCTTCTCCAACCTGAATAACTCCTGTTCAGTCATCTTTACCTCCGGAATTATATGGTCCAGCCCCTAATAATCTTGGTAGACTTCCAGATTGCTGGACTTCCAGAAGCTTGTCAATCTCTCTGGATATAGTAGCATATATATAGCCTCAAAGTATCAAAGAGAAAGGAATAATTGACTTGCTGGCTACGCTGCTACTAACAGTATGCAGTGAGCTTTTATTGCTGCAAGAGTGCTTTGTCCACGAAGGTTGCGCAATCCTTTTCTGCAGTGCATCTTCCTAGCTGGCAGGCTGTAATGTTCCATGAGTCTATTCCATCTCAGATGGCAGCACTTCTTATTTGTCTTTGATGAATTCTTGAGTTTCCGTTGGCCTCTATCTTCAGCTTGTCAGGGTCTCTCTGACTGACAACCCTGCCATCCAGTGTATCAAGCAGTCCTCCCAGTCTGAGCTCTCACATCAACGTAATAAAGAAATATTCTGTCCTCTAACCAAACTGTTGATTAAGATGTTAAATGACATCAGCTTCAGTATCACCAAGGAATACCACTCATAGCTGGTTGACAGGTTTGAACCATTAAGCCTAATGGTCCGGCCAATTTTTTTCCTGTTTGTAGTTTACTCATCCAGTCCCTATATCCCCAACTTGGATACATCAATGCTATAGGAGACATGGTCAAAAGCTTAGACACTGTTAAAGCCAATGTCATTCACTGTACTCCCCAGTACCAGCCATCTTCTCAGAGAAGGCATAACCATTGGTATGGCACAGTTTGCCCTTATTAGACCTATGCTAGCTGTTCCAAATCACGCCCATAGCCTTTATGTGTCTTGAACAAGCTTCTAGGAGGATTTGCTTCATAACTGAGGTGAGACTGACTGCCCCGCTCTTCTCTAGGTCCTCCTTTTTGTTCTTTTTGAAGATGTCTTTTTCTAGTTAGCAGAAGTCTACTAATCGCCATGATATTTCAAAGATCACAGAGGAAGGCCTCAGAATTACATTGGCCAGCTCTCTTGGCACCCTCATATGCATCCCATCTGGTTGCATGGACTCTTGCATATTCAACTGATTTAAATAGTACCTAACTCAAAGCATTCTCCGCTATGGATAGTACCTCTCTCCCTCAAGCTCAACTACTAGGCACAGAGACCTAGGAGGCCAGAAACCAGTCCTTACCGGAAAAGATGGGGCAAATAAGGCAGCAAATACTTCAGACTTTTCAGTGTCCTTCATCAGTCACAGACCAGTCCATCTAGCAGGCCAAAATTTTTCTTTGGCCTTCTTTTTCTTTCTGATGTATCATTAGTAGCCCTTATTCTCCTTCCTATCTTATTCTCCTTCCTGTCTCTCTCAATTTTTAACTGCATCTAAATTTTCATCTTTCTAATTCCATTTCAACATGTCAGACCATAATTTTATATCCTCTCTGGTATCCCATCTATAGTTCCATTTTCCATACAGACTTCGAGTTTCTGTGTGCATAGGCAAGTATACCCTGTGGGTGATGATCACCTTCTTTCAGATTAGCCCTAGGATAACAAGATCTCAGATTATAGATCTCCTTTATAGTAGTCACGAGAAGTATGATGATTTATCTCTCACTTATTTGTGATTCTATTATTTTCTGTTATTTCTGTTGTATTCTGTTATTTTTTTAATGGCAACTCTCTGAAGAACTTCTAAACAAATGGAACAGAATGTGTAATTCTCTCTCAAACCACATTTAAATCTAAGCTGAAGGATCAAACTTTACCTGCAGTCACTGTAAAATTAAAAGAACAATCAGATCTTTCTCCTGGCAATTCTAATATAATATCCTTTTTAACTCTGTAACAGATGTGCTTTAAACCTAACATCAGAGAAAAGAAGCAATGTTTCCCAGGTGAAATTTCATTTTCCTTCATCCGCACTGAGAAACAGCTGGAATGCAGATAATGCACACTCCTCTAGTTTCCTATAGACTCTCATTATGGGTAATGACCTAGTCAGTGCCATTTTTAACTTCATTTATACTTTGCACATATCTAGCCATTTCTTCATTTTGTCAGCATTTCCTAAAATATTTTTTGTCTCTTGTACTTGCAAATAAATCCTCATCTGGTCACAGAAAGACCACTTCTCAAAAATAGCCCTGTCTAGTTCCATTACAATAAAAAATATTTAGGTTAAAGAAATTAGGATATTTCAAAACAAGTAAATTGAAGCTTGTATGTACAAGACTTAGTTTAAAGAGTCTGTTTTCTTCCCATCATTAGTCTCACCTCGGTATCATTGTCAGAGAGCGATGATTCAAATGATATGGAACAGAACCATGAGATGCATACTGAAATAGAGATGCTGGCCCAGACGTAAGGCAGAGAAACTTTCTGGTTCATGATGTTTCCTACTTAGGGATTTCTGAACAATCACAACCATTTGATTCTATGGAAGAAAGTTTTTCTGATTCCCTTCCAGCTCCTTTGAGACAATTTATAGCTGCAGGGTGTACTGAAGGGAAAATTCAATGAACTGTCCAAATGCATAATTGAAACTGCATAACCATAGGATTTTGTACAGGGTCATGATAGTGGTGAGATATTTTACCACTTGGATCTTAAGTGCTTCACTGGCTTAGATTTTACAGAATGCAAATGTAGAAAAAATAATGGTAAAAAGAGGGAGTTACAATTACTGTGACAGGAAGTTCAACATTTTGACAGTGATCCAGAGGTGGCAAATTAGATGTACATATAAGCAAAACCAAGAAAGTTCAGAATTAAATATCAGAAAGCTGATCTGGAAGCAATGCAGAGGTCAAGATCAAGAAAAGTCCTAATGGAATTAATCTCATACTCAGAAAGACTTTATCCTGAAGGACCAAATAAGAACATTAGATGCAGGCAAACAATGAAAATGAATGAGGTACACTCTTGTGAAAATGGAAGAAGAGACTAATTACAATTGAGTGTGATGATGTTTGACTTCCATACAAACTGGCTGTCCTCTGTCATAAAACTACCAAGACTGAAATGAACAATTGAAGATGTTTTACAGTAGGAAGCACTGTAGGATACTGTAGATGAGAAAAAGCTGTAAAGTCACCCTTAAATTTGAAAATAGTAATTTAAAAAGATCAACATAAAATAAAAATTCATAAAATCAAAAAGTAGGAAATAAAGTATTGTCATCTCTTAAAAATATGCAGAGAGAAGAGTAGCTTTAAATTCAAATTTTTTAAATAAATCAAGTATTCTGAATATCTCTCCAACAAAATCAGAAGATCTATCTTTTCTGAAAGGTCAGTAGTTACATTCAAAATAGCCTAGGTCATCCTAAAGTGCATATGAAGGTAAGGAATGGCATTATCTCTAGTGATTCTATAAACTTGCTTGAAAAGGATAGTTTAGCAATGGAATAATCTCAGCTGAAAGAGTATGAAGATGAAAATATATTTGTTCAGAAAGAATTTGGATGAAGCTAACATAACTAGATATTCTGATAAGCCAAAGGAAAAGTGGGTAGAGACAGAACTATTGAGCATGGGACCCTTACCTGTTATTCAAAAGGGAATTAGTGATTTGCCAAATAAGATTCAGAGGCCAGATGTCTAAGGAAATATCTGAGGGATCAGACAGAAGTAAGGAATGGTTTAGCAGAGGGAAAGATGAGTTAAAGAGGAGAAATGGGAGACTCAGAGAACAAGCCAATGAACTAAGGTGAAACATCAGGAGTGAGGGGCGAAGACATACAGACTATTAAATACTTACTGCCTGTCAAGAATTTTAACCATAAACATCCAGCACAGTTTTCAGTTATTTTGCTCACATACCAAAATTTCCTTTTTTGTGATAATATTGATGATGTATTCTACAGAAGTATTGAGTATAAACTTAAATTAAATGTTTTCCCTTGGAAAAATAATTAAACTTCTTATTCATTTTAGAGTATATCATGGTGCATTTTAATTTGGAAAGAAAAAAAGGATAACACCAAATTACTTTAATAACCAAAGTGATAGTAATAATTTTGAAATGAGAAAGATAAGAGTTCATTGATTGTGAGCAATTAGTCTATAACAGCAGGTAGCAGGGGGGTTCGTTTCACTGAAGAATTTCTATTTTGTGCCTTAAGGGATTTATTTTTTTATGTTTAAATGAATTTTTAAAAAAACCTGAAGCATCATAACGTGTATATACGCCATGTCACAATGCACCTTGTCTTTTCCCTGTCCAGCTTCCACTTCCTGTGTGACCCTGACTGCACATACACTTAACTTCTACAGTTCCCAAGGAAGCACCTAACTATTTTTTTTTTTCCTGAAACAGTGCTCACTCACATCTAGATAGTATTCCTGGACCTGACCTCCCAGATGTGTGCACCTGGAGTTGCCAAGATCCCATGTGAATACCTGTGATGGGTGACGGGTTGACCTTGCCTGGCTGCAGAACCCTACCAGCCCCTCTATCAATCACTCCCCCTCCTCAGCAAGACAGGGAGGAGAAAATAACATTAAAAGCTCATGGGTTGAGATAAGGATAGGGAGATCACTTAGAAATTACCATCACAAGCAAAACAGACTTAATTTGGGGAAAAAAAAAATAATAATTTCTTGCCAGTTGAAATAGAGCAGGATAGTGAGAAACAAAGACGAAAACTAAACCATCTTCCCCTTACCCTCACCTCCTCCTCCTCTCATCTTTGCCTTCACAGGGCTCTTTCTCAATTATTTTTTTTTTAACTCACTCCTCTCTGCTGAGCAGCATTTTGCCCTTTCTTACATGTTTTCCCTGAGATGCCACCCTCTTGGCTGCAGGGCTCAGCCGGGCCCTGTGGTGGTTGGGTTGAAGCCCTCCACTGCTAGCACGTAGGCACCTGCACCCAGTACAGATTCAGAATCAAGCACGACTGAAACATACCTAGTTTGTGCTCCAGGATTTCTAAGGTCATAATTGAGAGGAAGGGCTTCCCAGCACTCCTCCATCGGGCAGCAATAGGCTTTGGTTAGTTGGCATTTATGTTTAGGCCGTGGTTGCATACTCCTTTCCAGTTGTATCTACAGTGCAAGATAGAGATGCACTAACACAATCAGGGAAGCTGTTTTGGAATTTTGATATTTGAACTAATCCAGCCACTTTGTGAGATATTTTGACAAAATATGTTAATCTTTCCTAAGGCTTTCTACAGCAACATTTTTAGCCAGTCCACCTGGGACACTTCCAGCTCAGCATACTTCTTTCTTTGAGCCCAGCCTGTACCAAGCCGCAGGACTAGCAGAATTGATGTACTCTTCCTATTTGTGGTTCAGTAGCTATTCTAGCAGGATGTGGGAAAACACTGAGGAAGAACTAGAATATCTCAGTGGTATTTTCTACTTCCATATCTTTAAGAAGATTTCATTCATGCTTACAATAAGAACGTGTCATGACATCCCACATGCAAACTTGCAGCATGGGATTCCAAGCAAACTTGGAATGCTTGCAGCATGAATCCTGAAGAGTCGGTGAGGTGGCATTGTCATAACCACTGCACGTGGTCACTCATGCTAGAGGGGCATTTATTTGACACTCCCCTTTATCAACTTCCTCAAGATATTTTAACGCCTGAAGATTTCAAATGCTTCTCTCTAAACCATGCTGCATGCAGAACTTGCAAAGGTAAGCAAAATCCTGCTGTACCCTTCTGTGTGGCAAGGCAACATCTTCTAATAGCTGCTTGGCTCTTTTCGGCAGCTCGAATCATGGCTGCATTTTCATTACAAGAAAGAGAGAAAAAAAAAAAGCCTTCTTTAAAGGAAAACGGTGCTTCCTTCCATATCTCCAGCAACTGTAATACTTCTGTCAATATCTCATGCAGTTGAGGCACACACACTGGACATAAGGGTTTTATATGGAGGTAGTTAAGAGGAAGCAAAGAATAAAACACAGGTTAGAGCTGTGGGTAAGCTTTTATGGGATATATGCCTGCACATGACAACACTATAGCAATAGTGAGGAGAATGACAGCTGCACTGCAGTGGCTGGGAAAGAAAATTAGCTTCCTCAGGATCTAATTTGAGTATGCTTGTTTGTTTTACCAGAGCTATGTTATAAATATATTCTGAAGAGTGCCAATCACTTGTAAAGCAATCTCAGAATAATATGCATTCAATTACAAAACAGTGTCCTGGTGTGAAATCTGGAAGAGTTTTTCTTAAGCCATTTAAAATTGGACTATATAAATACCTAGACAGCACTTCGTCGAGAGAATCATAGACTGAGAAGAGCATTACCTTAATGACCCAATAGATGTTTTGATTTTCTAATTTTTATGACAGAGTCATCTCATAGTGTACATAACTAAAGGGCTGTAACAAATTCATACATTTTACTTACTATATTTAGTAAGAGCCTCTCAGGAATCTGGAAATATTCATTTCCTTATTCTTCTGTGCTTCTGAAATGTTTTTCACAATATTTCAAGGGCTGTACTTACAAATGAATTATCCAGATCTGATCTACACTATTCCAGTGAGAAATTAATTCCTCCTTTACTAATAGCAGCATTCAAATATTTGTGGAACTGCTACTCTTTAAGTAATGATTATGATCCTTAAATTCTCATAGTAAAGACTGAGAAACGCAGACTTAAGGTTCAGGCAATACAGATAACCAGGCTAAGGCTACAGTTACAAGCTATTTGCTTCCTCCTTCTTGCACAGCAACACTGCTGCTGGTTTCCTCAGACTTGTATATTTTTCTGGTAGTACAATAGCCACTGCTGGAGGACAGTTCACTGCCTTTACATTTAGCAAGTAGTGCTGCATAGTAGGAGTAAGTTGGTGGAGCTAAACAATTGATGCTGAGGACCTGATGTTGATGCTATATATGTTTCAGAGATTGTTATGCTAAAACTAGTTTGGTGCTATGAACTCGATGCTTTTAAGCAGCTGAGTGCCTGGAAGAACATGGTCAGGTTAGTTTTATCCAAAAGGAGTTTCACTTCTGCGTGGAGTGACTCCTCCATGATGCCAGTAAGTGCCTCCGTGACACCAACGAAGTGCAGTAAAGAGCTAATTGGGAGACTCACCTCAAGAACACTTCTCTGACCTTAACTAAAACCGTCATGTGAACATGTCCTGTTAGACATTCCTCACACAGAGTTTGGGGCTTCTTTTTGTTTCTATGTGACAATATCATATGGTGACTGGTAAACTTTGTATTTAGTTTCTTGGAAACATAATGATAGTTACAAAGAAAGTAGCAAGATTCTTCATATAGAACTTTATTAGCAGAGCATGATAGAGTGATGTTTATATTATGAAAAAAAAAGCAATAAAAAAGACAGTATCAGATGAGGTCAGCTCCAGGCTTAACACAAAAATATTCTTCATGATCTTCAGGTCAAAATAATTCCCATTCTAACCTGCCTTGCAAATGTCACTGAAATTCAGAGACTGCAATAGTGTCAGCAACTGCTTGAGGGGAAGCATTAACAAGTGGATTCTGCCTCTAATACTCCTTCAGAAGCCTGTTGTGCAGGGAATTTCTGTGAAGTTGTGAAGCTGATCTGGAATGGGCAAGGAGATGAGCCATATAAGCTTAACCCTTAAACTACTAGAATGAAGAGCTCTGGGTTGGCAAGTGTTTCCATAAGATGAAAACTTATGAAGGGTAAGACTTGCCTCTGAAGTATTAAAATAATGTGGAAAGTTACTTCAGTATATCAAAAGCTAGATAATGAAAGTAAGGAAGAGAACAAAAGAAGCTGGTGGATTTGTTAAGTTGCTTTTATATTCTATGTAAACAGAAAAGACAGATTTTTCATGTTGTCTGCAGCCAACAATGAAAAGGTATACAAATGCTATCAAACCCCAGAATTTCCACAGCAATTAACACCTCAGTGTTTGCATATTTTTCACATTTAGAGTGAAAGTAACAGGACTTCCTTGTCCAAATCAATAAATATAAAGAAATACACAGAAAGTAAACTGTCTCAAAATCTGACATACTAAGATACATTTGACCTATTTATAGAATCATAGAATGATTTGGGTTGAAAGGAACCTTAAAGATCATCTAGTTCCAACTCCCCTTTCATAGGCAGGGACACCTTCCACTAGACCAGGTGGCTCAAAGCCCCATCCAACCTGGCCTTGAACAATTCTGAATCTCCTTTTAGTTTAAAACCATTACCCCTCGTCCTACCACAACAGGCCCTGCTACAGAGTTTCTCTCCGTCTTTCCTGCAGGCCCCCTTTAGGGACTGGAAGGCTGCTATAAGGTCTCCCTGGAGCCTCCTCTTCTCCAGGCTAAACAGCCCCAACTCTCTCAGCCTGTCCTCATAGGAGAGGTGTTCCAGCCCTCTGATCATCTTTGTGGCCCTCCTCTGGGCTGGCTCCAACTGGTCCATGTTCTTCTTATGTTGGGGCTCCAGAGCTGGATGCAGTACTCCAGGTGGTGTCTCATGAGTGCAGAGCAGAGGGGGAGAATCACCTCCTATTGCCATCCTATAAGATTATGCTCTATTACATGCTATTACAGGTGTGGATATACATACCTATATAAATACACAACCATGTAGTACAGAACTATGTAATATTTTGTCCCTGCATTACGGCTTAATGACTGCAAGGTGTGTCCATTCAAAAATGTTTAGGAGTTCAAAGGTTTCGAACTCATTCCACTTTTCTCCAGACTCCTTATTTCTCATGTGGAATTCTAGTTCAGTTCTCAGCCAATACAGGGATGACTTGTGGGAACAATTCCTTTTTTGTCGTTTCTGGTAAAGACCCTGGTGGACATGTAATAAACACATAACCCTTACCAGCAGTGGTATGACAATGTGCCTTGCTTGAAAGATAGATAGTGCATAAGTCTGCTCTCCCATTAATCACAATCCCCACATTTTCCATGTCACACAATAAAGTTCTTTTCTAAAAATGAAGACCTCTAGTTCTTGTCCAGTGTAGAATTTTTATTTTGCATTATTAATTGTCAATTTTGAATAGAATTTTAAGATTCCATGTACGCCATTTACTCAGTAAAATAAAAGGAGTTGCAATATGTACATAAATTCTTTAATGTTTGTGGATGTTTATCTGGTTTATCCATGTAGCATAAAGTATATAGATAATTGTGAAAAGGAGTTAGTTAGCAGCTGGACAAGAAGTTGTAAATATTTTGCCTACATATATTCTATATATGAAAAGATTGCCAAAAAGGAAACATAATATACAAGCATCTATCTTTCTACGTATAGTTGTAAGCTTTCATTCTGAAGGCATAGGTTTTTTTTTAATTGTTAACTAGAAGTCCTTTCCTTTCTTCATAAATAATGAAGAGCAATAAAAAGATAATTCTGTGAAGTATTTTAATTTATGCACATTTTATAAACCAATTTGGTAAATGAGAAATTTCAAGACATCTTTTTCAACACATTTTCCAACATCTCCAGGGCAAGTTTGATGGTGTTCATCATCACCATTATAATTTAACACTTACTCTCTCCAACTTTCTCCATATTTTCCTGCTTTGTGTATGTACATAATCTAAGTATGTCTTATGTTTATTTCTTTTTCAGTAGTGTTATTAGTTATTGCAATTAACTTATTCATTACAATAACTCCATAGCATTTTCAGTCCTGTTGCAATTATTCCAATTGCATCTGAGTGGAAAGAATTAGAACTCAGAATAATAGTGCTGAGATGCTTTAACAGCTTATTTTTTAAAAAATATGGAAAGAGAACATGAAAAGAATACAGCAACGGATCTTTCAGCACAGAAGTCAATGAGAAACTTGCCTTTCAGTGTCTGGCATTCAAGGTATCAAATCCAGGAAAAATATTTAGGATAAATCATCTTAAAAGAGGACATATTTTAAGGAGTTGGAAAGCCTGAGGTATAGAAAAAAAAAAAAAAAAAAAGAATTTTGCTCTGTATCTGCAACAAGATTGTGAGAAAATGCAAAGACAATTTGGACTGCCTCCTGAAAAGTATTCACCACAGAAGATCAAAGGTGCTCAGAACACTTTTTGAAACAGGCATGGTACTTTGCTCAGCATTTGTTTTGTAAAAATTCAGAGAAAGACTTAAGTTCATTTGATCATCATCAAAGATAAAGAGAATCAGAAAATAGAAAACGTAGAAAAAAACTAGTAAGTACTGCAATATTTTGCAGTCTTCCAATTTTACGTATGCTATCATTTTACATTTGGCTTTCAGATAGGAAATAAGCAAATTTTCCATTAGAGATTTTTTTTATAACAAGAATTAAATAATAAGTAATAAAAAAAATAATCTTTCCATGCTTAAATCCTTGAAAATGGACATTTACGTTTCAGGTTTCAGTTAATTTTTTTTTTTAATGCAGAAATTCCACAAAATCTGGATAGAATTTTACTCACTTTTAAAGGTAATGAATTTGAGCTAAAAAAAAATGCATTAAATCAAATTTACATTGTTTTTGAAAAATACGTATTTGTAGCATTTCACTGCTATTATTTCACTATGTATCATTTACAACTCTTATTAATGTTGTTAGGTAGTTTTTAATATTTCTGCAGCACCGAAATATGCTAAGTATTTCCCAGTCAATTAGCAATTGCTAATTCACCTCTCCATTATGTACCAGTATACACATTCAGATAACTTGGCAGAATTACGGAAAACTATATCATAAAAGAGTACATATGAACACCTATGCATGTATACCTCTACTGGTTTTATAAAAAGCTTTTAAAATATGTTTTTGTATGCCATTTAATCTACAATTTATAATTGCAATAATTTTAAATAAAGAAAACCTCAAAGGTTTGGTTCTTACTTGAACAGATGTTTAACATTATGTTTTTTCTTTAATCAAACCAAACTACTAATTACTATTATAATTATTCAGATTGACAGTAAAAGAGGACAACACTGACATAATACCCTCACAAAACGAGTTATAGAAACTGCAGCTCAAGAATCGTAGAATCATAGAATGGTTTAGGTTGGAAGGGACATTTAAAAGCCATCTAGTCCAACCCCTCTGCAAGAAGCAGGGACATCTCCAACCAGATCAGGTTTCTCAGAGCCCTGTCCAGCCTGACCTTGAACATCTCCCGGGATGGGGCATCCACCAGCCCTCTGGCCAGCCTGATCCAGTGCTTCACCATCTTCATAGTAAAAAAATTTTTCCTAATGTCTAGTCTATATCTACACTCTTTCTGTTTCAAAGCCATTACCCCTTGCCTTATTGCTACAGGCCCTGTTAAAAAGTCTGTCCCCATCTCTCTTATAAGCCCCCTTTAGATACTGGAAGGCCTCTAGAAGGTCTCCCTGGAGCCACCTCTTCTCCAGGCTGAACAGCCCCAAGTCTCTCAGCCTTTCTTCATAGGAGAGGTGCTCTAGTCCTTTTAATGGAGGATGCTTGATTTCATGCAAATTCTTAGAAACTACCAAGTCATTAAAAAAAAAATGCATTTCTACAATTGTATTTGCAGCTTCTGGAAAGTAGTATTAATAGATTGTTAAACTGTATTCTTCATATTTATTCTCTTTCACTGTAACTATAGTTTTACAGATGTGGGGAATGGAACTGGTGTGACCATAGTCATATCTTAAGTCAATTAAAGACAATTTGGTCTTGAATAAAAAAAAAAAATAAACACCACTGTATGGACTATTATTAGCTAGGCTTTTTTTTGTTTGTTTTAATTTGGCATGAAGGCATAATTTTTATATTATTACTACTAATGCCATATTATCCTGCAGACCATTATTAATAGCATTTGGTCAAAGATATTTGTTGCAAGAGATCATA
The DNA here is from genome assembly GCF_036417535.1 of Chlamydotis macqueenii. Lineage (NCBI taxonomy): Eukaryota > Metazoa > Chordata > Aves > Otidiformes > Otididae > Chlamydotis > Chlamydotis macqueenii. The sequence goes on from NC_141558.1 coordinate 31,121,603, forward strand.
ATACAGATAGATCTGACTAATTTGACTCAAATTAGAAAATATTTTCACTTTCAGCTCTTTTAAGAACACATCGTGTATGTTTCATCTACTTAGTAAAATCTTCTGGATGCTAAGATATATAGATATCTTTAACAGAAGGTTACCAAATGTGAGGTCCTTTTTAAAATCTCCTAATCTCCATGACGTGTAAAATATAAAAACATCAGTGGGTCAGAGAAAAGGGTCCTTTTCGTGCCTATTTATCCTTGACTGTCAATCACCAAATAGCAAAGTTCTGTTCAGGGAACTAACGATCCTGCAAATTCTGTTTCTTTTAAAAAATCAGCTGACATCCTGGATATTTGTCTATGAATAGTTTTCCTGCTTTGTGCAATAATGCACTAAATCTGCTTAAATGGTCACCTCCCCCTTCTGCTGGGCCCTCTAACGAAAGGATCAAGACTTTGGCCTTTATTGTTAGAGAGTGGCCAACTCTATTGCCTGCAGTAAAGCTTCAAGATCTCAGCTGAGACATACAACACAACTTCAAAGTTTCTCCAAAAAGTCCTCCCAGGTTGCAGAGAATTGCAGCAGAAATGAGACTGGTGAATCAATGGGAGTGTCTGGATGTGGAAACAGCAGAAGAGGGGCGTAAGAAAACCAGTGTTTATGGCACTTAGATGAGCAGGTCAAGAAGACCCCTGCACTAGTACATGAAGTGTACTCATGAAAAGATAATTAAGGACAGCCCACATTGTGACCAGGATGAGCACCTTGAGACATGAAGGTACAGAGACAAAGAAAAGTGAATCAATCCAAATGACGCATAGAGACTGGACAGGACCGAGAGGAAAAAAAAAGACCTAATTGAGGTCAGCACCTAAGGGATATAAAAAGGACATCCAAAACTATAAAGGCTGCCAATGCAGGAAGAAGACAAGAGACATGATAACAGCTCGACAGACAGTGCTTCTTGTCCTCCATGTCATCACAAGAAACCCTGGCCAGCCCACCTGAGTACATGCCCCCTAATCTTTGAATGCTACATAGACTTCTTGGGCAAACACATGCTCTGCTTGTTATGAGAATGTGTGTATGAGAGTGAATGAAGTATTTTTTGTTTTAAAATAAAACTATGCTCCCCTCCTATAAGACTTCATGATAATTTTTGTTACATTGTTGTTACCAGAATTCAACACTCTTTCCTACAAGGTCTCAAGATGCCAAGAACTAAGTTGTAATCACCTGGTATTAATGGTAATGCAGTGAAAGACATGAGCTCTTCCCACAGACTGCTGTTCTTCATAAACTGCTTCAGCACAGGTCCTTTCTACAGGGTTCAGTCACTGAAGAACAGACTGCTCCAGCGTGGGTCCCCTGCAAGGTCACAAGTCCTACCAGCAGACCTGCTCCAGTCTGAGCTCCTCTCCACAGGGTCACAGGTCCCGCCAGGAGTCTGCTCCAGTGCAGGGTCTCCATAGGGTCTCACACTCCTTTGGGCACATCCACATGCTCTAGTGCGGGGTCCTCCACAGGCTGCAGGTGGATCTCTGCTCCTCTGCAGACCTCCAGGGACTGCAGGGGGACAGCCTGCTTCACCATGGGCTGCACCACGGGCTGCAAGGGAGTCTCACCTGGAGCAACTTTACTCCTCCCCCTCCTTCTTCACTGACCTTGGCAGCTGCAGAGTTTTTTCTCTTACATATTCTCATTCCTCTCCTCTAGCTGAAGTAGTTTTTTTCCCCTTCTTAAATATGTTGTCTCTGAGGTGCTACCACCGTCACTGATTGGCTCAGCCTTGGCCAGTAGTGGGTCTGTCTTGGAGTGGCTGACATTTGCTCTATCAGACATGGGAGAAGCTTTGAGCATCTCCTCACAGAAGCCACCCCTGTAGCCCTTCTGCAACCAAAACCTTGCCAACACACTACATTGTCTAAAGAGAGCCTAATTTTTTCTATATGGAAACAGCAATTTCAATATGTAAAATTAAAACCAGCAGTTCTTCTTACTGAGTGCCCAAAAGAATTCATAAAAATTAGTTCTACAACAGAATAATCTGACATCATGCACTAGAAGTTTCAGCAACTCACCCTATTTGCATGCTGGTTTTGAGCTATTTCTTTTTCATTATTCAAAAGTTCCAGTATTTGGGTTTATTTCCTTGAAAGTCTATATAAAATGTTCAGTACTTAAGAAAAACAAGGGCACAATTCTATTAACATTTTCTTTCAGGGAACAAATGCTTCACTACTGTTTTAATGTTATTTTGATTTAGAACTTGGTTTTGCATGTTATTTATTTGTTCATTTATTTAAAGCAAGAAAAGCAATAAACACCTGCATTTAAATGCCTTTTTGACCAGAGAAAAAAAAAAAACTGATTGATGGGTTTCGTAAAAGATCTTAAAGTGAAAACTAAAATGGTAACATGTAAATAGGCACTATTATATTTTACGTGAACACAAATACAGAATGGAGAATGTTTTACATTTGAACTGTAACTCCACCTGATATCTTCAGACAGCAATGGATAGCCTGTGTATACATATAAAGAAACAGTACGATCAATTTTGTTTCAGATGAAGGGGTCTTACACACCAATCTGTCTAATAGAATTGATGTACTTCTGAGGAGCACTATAAAGCAGCACTTCAACAAATAAAGGTCTAGCTACAAAGCTGTGATAGAAACAAAAAGACAAACATATGTAAATTAATACTTTCCAAGTGCAAAAAAGGGGCAAAAACATTATACTCTAGCAAGAAGTCTTATCAATCTGTTGTAAGAGAAAAGAGAAAAAGCTTCTACAAATATATCATAGCCACTAACCAGGAAAATGGTGCAAAGTTCATCTATATTCACTTAGATTAAGGAAACAGAGTCCATAAATACTGAGATCCATGAATATAGTTGGATCTTGAACACTTTCAAGCTTTTCAGAAATTAAAAAAAAAAAAAAAAAAAAAAAAGACAGATAATAAAGGTCAAAGGTAGAGATAGTACAGTCAGGTAAACTCACTCTACACCATGAACAATAGAATTTCCTCAAGTGACAGAAAGCCAACAGAAATAATAAAGACACAAAGACACTACCTGTACCAGTCACCTGATGCTTTACTTTATACAAAGGGATAGGGACAGGAGACATTTTTGTTATTTCCAATACTTAATTGATTTCAGGTCACAGAGTATGCTTGTAGCAGATGTACAAGATGTCATTGACCTCGTCCTGCAACTGTAACTTGGTCTCGAGCCAAGCAACTGGTACCTATGGACCTATTTAATGCATTTCCACTGAAAGTAAGTTGGTTTTCCTTCAAATAATAAAATGTATAGAGACATGGGCAACTTCGCAGCAGCACTTTTCTCTCAGACATACATATGCACACACGTAAGAACCACTGTCATCTGAACAAAGCACATTTTCCCTCCTTTCTCCTAAAATTACATCCATTCATAATCATAGAGCTAGTGAAGCTCAAAATATAAAAGAACTATTACATTATTTAAACTATACTTTTGCCAGGGTTGGGTTGTACTTTATAATTTGTTTCCTTTTTAGTTTCAATGTTTCAATTTTTTTTTTGTTTTAAAGTTTCAAGTCTAATTGATATCACCATGAGACATCTATTTCTCTTCTTTCAGTCTAAACTGTCATTTTCTTAATTTCACACCTTCATATGCATTTATAATTTCTGATGTTATTGTTTGAACCACTTTTTTCTACGAATTTACAACGTGCAGACAGACAAGCTGTTTTTCTTCACATCTGCCTTTAAAAAAAATGATGGACTAAATTAATCAATTTTGTAACAAACTATTATTCAGTAAAGCTGTAAACAGCAAAGGATTTTAGACCTTACATAGTTCTAGTTCTTCACAGTCAAGGCCTGACTGTTACAAGACTCAATTTTCACTTTTCTTCCGTCACAAATCCTAAATTATTGCATCTCTCTACAGAGAGTACAAGGTCTCTGTAGAGAGAGACCTCCACTGGTGCTCCAAATGGAGGATTTATTAATGCATTGTAAATTATATATGCCATGATTTTGCCATGAATCCAGAGCCTTCTTTAAAAAGAAAGGAAAAAAAAAAAAAAGAAAAAAAATGATTTTATTTGATCAAAACATAGCTTGTATGTGAACTATTGATCTGTCACATTCTGTCATGCTCTGGCAAGCAGAGGAGTTTCTTTATCTCCATATCATCTGCATTTGTGATGGCAAACCTCTTAAAACGAATACACTTTGACAAAAGGTAAGATAATTTACATAAAATCTTGTCCTTGTGATATCATCTGAAACAGGCGGATCTGGAACCAATTTATTGAGTGTAAATTACTGCCAACTTTGCTTGGAATAACAAAATGCTCCAGAGATTTCTGAGATATGCAGCCATAGGGAGCTGTCTGCCTACATGAGGATTTTTATATGTTTTTTAACACATCTTTCAACTTAATCAGATACACAAATGCACAATGTAGCACTCAGGGAAATGATGGGGATTTGTTACACTACCAGAAGGATCCATGAATCAATGAATGGATTACACTGAACCATGAAGGTAATTTGTTCATCTGTAACAGATAAAATACAGATATGTGCCATATTAATGTTTAAGAATCTGAGACTAATAAATAATTCTAATTGAATTCAGTTTAAATTATTCACTAAAAGATAACAATACTCTCTTTATTTTCCAAAACTGAATAAGATAGTATAAAGTGTGTTTATATGAAAAGGACTGTAACAAGCAGAGCCGGTAAACAGCACTGCTGAATTATTACGCATCACCTAACTGTAACAATGCAAAACCTAGGATGAAATGTAAAAGCAAATGATTTATCTGTTAAAATGCTTGGTTAAAAAAATGCTCTGACACACCTCTTTTGTCCCTGTAGTTCACACTTGGCATTGTTTATCACGGATATAACACTAATTATAGTCATATGCCAGTTTATCATATCAAGGACTGAAATAAGAAAGAGTCTATAAAGTCTGTTCTGTGTCACACAGAATAAGACATGTAGTTGACTTTTTAAAAACCTATAGCATTCTTGCAAACTCATAGAGTACATAGTTCAGCAGTACATGTATTTTTTAAAAATCAACAAGCAAATTTTTCTGAAAATACTTTAATTTTGAGGATTTGTATGCCCGGAAAGAGAAGAGAAGGGAAGGTGCATGAAGGTGCAGGAAGGGAAGGTGCATGAAGGTGCGGGAAGGTGCGGGAAGGGAAGGTGCGGGAAGGGAAGGTGCGGGAAGGTGCGAGAAGGGAAGGTGTAGGAAGGTGTGGGAAGGTGTGGAAAGGGAAGGGAAGGTGTGGGAAGGGAAGGTGTGGGAAGGGAAGGTGTGGGAAGGTGTGGGAAGGTGTGGGAAGGTGTGGGAAGGTGTGGGAAGGTGTGGGAAGGGAAGGGAAGGGAAGGGAAGGGAAGGGAAGGGAAGGGAAGGGAAGGGAAGGGAAGGGAAGGGAAGGGAAGGGAAGGGAAGGGAAGGGAAGGGAAGGGAAGGGAAGGGAAGGTGTGGGAAGGGAAGGGAAGGGAAGGGAAGGGAAGGGAAGGGAAGGGAAGGGAAGGGAAGGGAAGGGAAGGGAAGGGAAGGGAAGGGAAGGGAAGGGAAGGGAAGGTGTGGGAAGGGAAGGTGTGGGAAGGGAAGGGAAGGTGTGGGAAGGTGTGGGAAGGGAAGGTGTGGGAAGGTGTGGGAAGGTGTGGGAAGGTGTGGGAAGGTGTGGGAAGGTGTGGGAAGGGAAGGGAAGGGAAGGGAAGGGAAGGGAAGGGAAGGGAAGGGAAGGGAAGGGAAGGGAAGGGAAGGGAAGGGAAGGGAAGGGAAGGGAAGGGAAGGGAAGGGAAGGGAAGGTGTGGGAAGGTGTGGGAAGGGAAGGGAAGGTGTGGGAAGGTGTGGGAAGGTGTGGGAAGGTGTGGGAAGGGAAGGGAAGGGAAGGGAAGGGAAGGGAAGGGAAGGGAAGGGAAGGGAAGGGAAGGGAAGGGAAGGGAAGGGAAGGGAAGGTGTGGGAAGGTGTGGGAAGGTGTGGGAAGGTGTGGGAAGGGAAGGGAAGGGAAGGGAAGGGAAGGGAAGGGAAGGGAAGGGAAGGGAAGGGAAGGGAAGGGAAGGGAAGGGAAGGGAAGGGAAGGGAAGGGAAGGGAAGGGAAGGGAAGAGAAGGGAAGGGAAGGGAAGGGAAGGGAAGGTGTGGGAAGGTGTGGGAAGGGAAGGTGTGGGAAGGGAAGGGAAGGTGTGGGAAGGGAAGGTGTGGGAAGGGAAGGGAAGTGAAGGGAAGGTGTGGGAAGGGAAGGTGTGGGAAGGGAAGGTGTGGGAAGGTGTGGGAAGGTGTGGGAAGGTGTGGGAAGGTGTGGGAAGGTGTGGGAAGGTGTGGGAAGGGAAGGGAAGGGAAGGGAAGGGAAGGGAAGGGAAGGGAAGGGAAGGGAAGGGAAGGGAAGGGAAGGGAAGGGAAGGGAAGGGAAGGGAAGGGAAGGGAAGGGAAGGGAAGGGAAGGGAAGGGAAGGGAAGGGAAGGGAAGGGAAGGGAAGGGAAGGGAAGGGAAGGGAAGGGAAGAAGTAGCAGCCCTCAAGTTATGATCACATTCTTGAGGGGCAAAGGATCAATTTTCTTCTCTTCTGTCTTTTTCTCTTGTCCCTAATGTTTTGAGAGTTGGTGTAACAGAATTCTTTCTGCATGGTGATTTCAGGGAAGATTCTGCTTTATGATAACATTCTGAAAATTTGGTGGGGTAATTAATAAAACTGCATGTTACTAATGTGATTTATGGTTTGGACTTTTTGCCCTACGCTGGTTAGTGATTTCTTCAGATAATTGTCTTCAAATGTTATTAAGAGTTATTGTAGATTAGGCCTGCTTAGGACCAAGCTACGCAGTCTCTCACTCACTTTCCTCACACTCCAGGAGAATGGAGGAGAAAAAATATAACAAAAAGGCTCCAGGTTTGAGATAAGGACAGGGAGAGATAACTTAAGTTACTGTTATGGGCAAAGCAGACTCAGCTTGGGGAAAACTATTTATTTATTATTAAAAACAAAGCAGGATAATGAGAAAGAGAACAAAGTAACTTCCCCCACCCCTCCCTCTTCCCAGGCTTAACATTATCTCTACCTCCTTCCCCTGCCTGGGCAGCACAGCGGGGAATAGGGAATGGGGGTTGCGGTCAGTTCAACACATGTTGCTTTATGCCACTCCTTCCTCCTCAGGGGAAGAACTCCTCACATTCCTCCCCTGCTCTAGCATAGAGGGGAGGGCTACAGTCCTTCACGAAGTGTTTCAATGTGGGGTCCTTTTACATGGGGTGCAGTCCCTCTGGAACTGGCAGCCCCAGCATGGGCCCTCCACAGGCCACAGCCTCCTTCAGGCATCCACCTGTCCCGACATGGGGTCCTCCATGGGCTGCAGGTAGACCTCTGCTCCTCCATGGACATCCATGGGCTGCAGGGGGACAGCCTGCTTCACTATGGGCCTGCACCGCGGGCTGCAGGGGAATCTCGCCAGGAGCAACTTTACTCCTCCCACTCCTTCTTCACTGACCTTGGTGTCTGCAGTTGTTCCTCTCACAAGAAATTCTTCACAATCAGCTCAGGGAGATGTCTCTCAGCTTCTCTTCACATCAGCAGCCACAGATGTAGGACTACATGGTATTTAACTGGCAGGTAATGTGATGGAATTTTCAGAGGCCATGGTAGTTCAGTTGAATTTTTTAGGATCTAAAATTATTATGAGTTCATACAGTTATGACTGTAGTAATTAGGACCACTAGATCTGGTTTATATTGTATCATTTATCTAGATATTGGTACCAAAAATTTTATACAAACTTCTTCCTGTCTGAGACAGAGTATCTACGAGGATGTTCAGTTCTGGATCATATTCTAGTTTGAAACAAGCTAAACAGAGATCTCTGGCCAAACATAACTGAAAAATATGTAGGAAATAAACACCTCCCATATAAATACCAGGGATTGTACCATTTCCATTAAAAAAAAAAGTATAGTAAGTTCCAGTAAAATACTTCAGCAAATAAAAATGGTAGTTGTCATGTCAGAGGGATAAAAGAAGGAATAAATGTCTAATACATCTAAAATATCAAAATCACAAAAAGGCAATAAACCTCACAAAGCCTAGAATTTCATCGAAAATAAGTGACAGTTTTTCTTCTCTATGATCTGGGAATAAAAAACATTTAGAACCTAAACAACAACAAAAACGTATATAAGATTAGCTCTCAGATGCTGTAAATAAGCAAATCTTGCTAAGTATTGATCTGAATCACTAGAGTTTGTTGAAAAAAACAAATATCTTTCAAACATGTCAGTGAATACAACGTGACCCAGACCCCGTAGGCAGCCAGCAGGTCTTAGTGGGTCTAAAGTATGTCATGCAATAAATGAGACATGGGCCACAATTTTGTAAAGCATACCAGATCCACCTGCTTATTTTATCAAAGTTAACAGTCCATGTATCAGGTCTATATAAAGAATGGTCTACAAAAATAAAGCTGTCTTTAAAGGCTTATGCTAAAAGTTCACATAAAATAAATTGAATTATATTAAACGTATCAAATTTTAAATGTGTAAGACTCTGAAATTACCTCAAGGACTAACACCTTTTGGTCCTGGTACCTTATATTTGTGGCATAGCTTCCTTAAGGAACCCTCCAGCCTACTGGAAATATGATTCATACAACATTAAAACCTCACTGTAGAAAGCCGGTTAATGGAAATATAACACAGAAAATCACTAATCTGTCTTCCAGTAAATCTAACATAACATACAGAAAGAAAAAGATGCTATAATTTGTAGGCAGTACTATTTATCTGAACTTCTTCACTTCTGTGTAATAGTCAAACTATTGACTGGCTCTGAGCAGCGAACACTGGACAGCATCAGATGAGCTGCTCAAGCACCAAGGCCATGTCCAAGAAACTGGATGAGACCAAGAGGGACCTCCTTAGAGGCGAGTTGGTGAGAGGAGGGACCAACACAGCCTCAGCTAAAGTCAGAGTTCCAAAACCACAGACACAGAGAGGAGCCCCAGCTAGTGCAGAGATGGGGACAGGGAGGTAATGCAGTGGGAAGGATTAACTGAATTTGATCTTTCCAGAAATTACACATTTCAAAAAGCAGTATAGTTTGTGAATTCAGTGTCAAATCAATGAAACTTAAAAATATACAAAGGTGTGTCGTAGTTCAGCCCCAATAGGGACCAGACTACGCATTCTCTCTCTCACTCCCGCCACCCTCCGAGAGAAGAGGGGGAGATAATATGAGAAAAACGGCTCAAGGTTTGAGATAAGCACAGGGAGAAAATCCTTAAAGTCACCGTCACGGGCAAAACAGACTCGACTTGGGGAAAACTGGTCATTTATTACTAAAAACAGCAGGATAATGAGACAGAGAACAAGATAACCTCCCCCCACCCCTCCCTCTTCCCAGGCTTAACATTATCTCTACTACCTTCCCCCCCTCCTCAAACGGCACAGGGGGGAAGAGGGAATGGGGGTTGCAGTCAGTTCATCACACGTTGTTTTACACTGCTGCTTCATGGTCGGGGGAAGAATTCCTCACATTCCTCCCCTGCTCCAGCATGGGGTCCCACCCATACAACACAGTCCTTTGTGAAACTGCTCTGGCGTGGGTCATCTCTTCCACAGGGTGCAGTCCCTCCAGAACGGCTGCCCCAGCGGGCCCTCCACAGGCCACAGCCGCCTTCAGGCATCCACCTGTCCCGGTACGGGGTCCTCCATGGGCTCCAGGTGGATCTCTGCTCCTCCATGGACCTCCATGGTCTGCAGGGGGACAACCTGCTCCACCATGGTCATCACCACAGGCTGCAGGGGAATCTTGGCCAGGAGCTGCATTACTGCTCCCCCTCCTTCTTCACTGACCTTGGCGGCTGCAGCTGTTCCTCTCACAAGAAAAGTTCTTCACAACAGGCTGGCAGACACCTCTCAGAATCTCTTCACATCATCCAGCTCATCTCCTCTCCACTTCCTGCAGCCGGGCCGGGCCGAGTCGGGCCCAGTCAGCCGCCTGGCAAGAGGCCAGAGGGTGAGGCCTGCAAGGCCCACAAAGCCTGCACCTCCCTCTCTGCACCTCTGCCCCCGCTCAGCTTCTTCACATCTTCTCTTTTTTTTTCTTCTGTTTTCCCCTTCTTAAATACGCTATCACAGAGGCATCATCACGGAACATTCTGCTACCAATTGGCTTGGCCTTGGCCAGGAGCAGGTCCGTCCTAGGCCTGGCCGAGTCCACTGCACAAAGGGGAGCAACTTTTAGCAGTTTCCTACAGAAGCTACCACCTTAGGCCCCTCCTCACTAAACAAAACCACAACAAGGTGTTATTTATGGTTCATTATTTTAGCATTACAGGTTTTTAATCTCTTCACCTGGAACAATATTTAGTTCAGGATTTTTCATCCTTTTTCCACCAGAAGGAAAGAACAATTAATTCTAAAGAAGTGGGAAACACATTGCCTCTGGAAGTTCCTGCGGAGCTTAGAACTCAACAGGAGCTTGGACCCAGATGATCTGCCTCTTACAGTAGCAACTGTGTCATTTCTGTACGAGTAAGAAATTCATGGCCTCCAGCTACCAATGACTTCAGCAGTTACAGACCCCATGCCTTCCTCTTAGACAGTCTTTTACCTATGTGAAAGCAGGTGTCTTGGCTCTCAGCTCCTTCTGACTGAATTGGTAGCCAATTCTTGCTGAGTTTGGCACCACACCTGCCTTTTTTTTAACTTCAAGCCCTGAAGATAATGCACAATTTGATTAAACCAAGCCAAGATTGCTATAAAAATACCCAAAACAAATTACGGATCAGAGCACATTTTTTTTTGTACAGAGAAGGCAACTATACCATAACACTATTCCTTCTTTGATTTATAAGCCTGATTAACAGAGGATGGGCTATACAGTCTTAGTTAACATATTGTTCATCTTAATTGTGTAAACAAAGTCAGCTAGGTGGTAAGTAGGAAGCCTCACTCTTCCTGTTTTTAAATCTTTGTGTAATCATAATGAAAACGCAGCCATCAGGACACTCTAAGAATAGTGTTCCCCTCCTCAAAAACAATTAGGTAACCATGGCCCTGTCTCCACTCTATCACAGTTAAAATAAAAGCAAGAGAAAGATTTTTTTTTTTTTTTATTTTTTACCTGTGAGCTGTTAATACTTTTTACCCATGTATTTTACCTATATATTTAATTTAGAGCTGTATATTTTTATTTGTGAGCTGGACTGTGGGGAAAAGACAGTGTTTAACACAGTCTCAGCTAATTAGAGATCCAGTGAACTGTATGTGTGTTGATCTCAATGCTTGCAACACTTTAGGGATAAGCTACAGATTTTTATTTCGGCAGTGAGTAGCAGTTAACCATGGATCCAACAGAGAGAAGGCTGCTATTTTGGGAAATGTTAAACCGTTTGCTGACAGAATTCTGAAATTGTTTGGAAAAGGACTGAGGTGATGCCTTACTTTTCAAGTTCTCATCTATCCAGATGACATACACCATGTATAACAGTTGCTTTTTAAAGACCGAATCACATCCTTAAAAAATCTGACAGACAAATGTTCTTGTATATGTGTTCATAAATACACATGCATGCATGCAAGCTCAAGTCTGTAGGTTATATTGAGACATTATATATAGATAGGTACAAAAACAGAGCAGAGAAACCTGTGGATGGAGAACTGACAAACTTTAGGCATGGCTTATATCACCTCATTTTAGCCATCCAAAACTTTGGCATCTGATCCAAGCTGCCACTATGGTTAACGGACAAAGAAGGGAGGGACGCATCACACGATAGGACTGGCATCTAAGAGAGACAGAGTAAAAGAATGAATGTGGGTGACTAAGTGACACTGGATGCCCAATTTTGCCTGGAGTCAGCCAGGGTGATTCCCACCCTCTTTGTCACCTAATTGCTAGCACTGTTTATTATCTCAGTACCATTGTCATGTTTTCTGAACACATCAAATATTTACTCATTTATTAAAAGTTGCCTTGGAACAGCCATTTATTGGGGTCTTACATATATATATATATATATATATATATATGCACTGGTACTTACTCGTGCAGGACATTCCCAAATGCTGAACCACTGAACAGTGTTTGGGCTGCAACAGTGGGTTAGGTTGACATGCAGGAAGAAAATAATTTTTCTAGTTTAGCTAACATTGCCTCAGCAGGCCCCTGTCTCATTGCACACGCCTTCAGCCTCTCTACCAGAACGCACTGTTCTCAGAATGGATGAAGGCCTCCATCTTTCGGCTCCTGAAGTGTTCTCCCTTTATCTTCCTGTCAGCCTGTCTCCCTAAGCAGTTTGTAACAACTGACTTTCGCTTTCCTAGAAATCAAAACAAATAAAGATATTTACTAACTGTTTTATCTCTTTGAAGACTACCTTTGTCAAACCAAAGTTCGCACCTTGTCAAAACTAGAATTGCTGACACTAAGAAATTGCAATATTGTCCTTCACTTGTAACTTGGGATGCTGACAAGGATGGATTGTGCACTTTACTTAGTTATTTATTTATTTTTTTGCTTATTTTGCACATAGCTTCCTGTTAAGTTAATCAGTATAATACTACAGGGACTGTTCATAACTCACCATAGACAAAAGGAGAGAGATTTCAGTTACCAAGGTAACTTGATCAAATAATGTAAAACAATATGAAATACCACAACCAAACACAATTTCTGATAAAATTTCATCAGTATTTTAGATTAATATATTAATACATAGTAATTTCATACGTCATAAGTCTCAGTGTGCTTCTAAGTCACTCATAAAAATTGGGCTTATAAAAATCCCAGCCAATCTCCTCAAAAATCCAATTTTGCATATCTTTCATTATTATAGGTACATTATTAATTAAGTAACCTGACAGAAAAAATGCTGAGTGACTTCTATGTGTTCTTATCCCCTCAAGTACTACTAATCCCCTCAAATACTGCTGTAGTGTGTATCCTACAAAAATTCCTTCTGCATCTCACCAGGAGTCATAACAGAGATTCAAAATTATGTCAAACTTACTTACAAAATTAATCATAATCAGTAGTTTGAACTGACTTGTTAATTTAGCGGTTAATGTTAATTTAATTGCATATGAATGTTGTCATGTAATATTTTCATGGGCTTTTTTAATAACCATGTACCAGATGGTGTTCCATTAAAACTACCCATTTTAAACCCATTACATTTAATATTTTTAAAGGTAAATTTAGTTATACCACATTTTACCTTGAAAAATGGCTTGCAAAATATATTAAAGTAGTAAAAATAGATAAATTAGAAAAAATACATGAATGAGAGCTGTGTAAAAAGGCTGAATATATTTAAGTCCTTATGTACTTAAACTAAGACTTATTCTTTATACAGAAGCCAGCTAAGGCTTTGATGTCTTGTTTGTTTTAACTGCAAGCTGTAACTTTCCCATATTCATGGATTTTCATAGTGCATGTTATTTTTCACCTCACTCTGTCTGTTTTCATCTGTTTCAAACCAAATTGTATTCACCTAGTACAGAAGACAAGGACTAGTTGTCCCTTTATCTTGTAACAGTTCTTTATGAAGGACAGTCAATAACAAACAAAAAAAAATTTACAATTAAATGTCAAGAGTATGGGCTCAGACAGAGAACAGAAAACAACTCTGAAAATGTTAATGTTATCTACAGTAAGTTCACATCCCGAAAGCACTTAAACCTCTGTTTCACTTTATGCGCCAAATGAGTAATCCCATTGAGTTCTGAGAAATTACTCCTATGAATAAAATTAAAATTGTGCATGAATGTATAAAGAGGTCAAGGCATTCATTTCCTTACTATTATGAAATATTTCAATTTTCTTAAATGTCTTCTGTGAACATATCCCAGCTTTTTTGCATCCAATGTCACAGTTCTGCACTAAGAGCACTACAGGTTGTAGCTGAAGTATAGAGGCAGGAAAAGGTTCTGTTCTCATTTTTATCATTGTTCCCTCCTTAGTTACCTTGGCAAAGTAATTTAACCTCTTTGTGTCTATAGAATAAAGGTAGTTACTCTGACATATTTTGAAACACTTAAAATCTACAGTTGAAAAATATATTACTATTCAATGCAGCATCATAAATATCACACAAGTGAAGAGTGAAATGGAAAAAAAGTAAGAAAATTATTTAAAAATAATAAGTTATAATAAAAATTAGGGGGAAAAAAAGTAAAATAATGAAAGTTTGCTTCATTCACAGTGTCTGGAGGTTCCCTCACTCATTAAATCAAACTGTAGGGAATTGCTTCCACTCCCAACCCCTCATTCCTATGAAAGAGATTATCATAACACAAAAATACAACAGAGCACAAAGTGATACATTTGTTGTCAGCAGCAGATGTATGTCAAATACCAAAAAAAATAAGGAAAACAAAAGCTCTTAATTCAAACTGAATGGCAGTTCTCTCAGAGAAAGAATGTGCACACATTAATTACTCAAGCAACCTAGCCCATCCTGTGTTATCCCTATCTCTGCATAATTTGTGATCAGAGTTTTTTATACAGAATACTACATCACCAGCTTGTCTGTGACTATGTCTATAGCACACTTTAAGACACTTCCAAAAATCAGTCCTATAAGGTGTGTTCATTCTGTTCAGGCCTTCATGCTTACACAAGCATGTCCACAGAGCATACCAAACCAGGAGTCTTCAGACATCATACCTCTTCCACAAGCTCTCACAGCATGCCTGTGAAAATCTTTTCTGGTATTTATCTCACTGACTTACCCTGGACCATTGCATGGGAGGCACTATTTAATTTTATAGCAGCATTGTTAAGGCAATTTTGCAAGAGAGGAAGAAACACAGGTTGGTGACTTTTGCCTGACCCTTCCCACTGCCCTCTAAAGTCCTGTTGGTGGTGATACCTGAAACTGAAGATCTGTTTATATCTACAGACTTCAGATTATTCTCACCTGAACTCTTGAACAGAGCAGCTCAGCTTCCACTGTCCAGTTTTTCATGAATAGGACACACCAGTACATCCATGGTTCCCTTCATTATCTCCTCTGAACCAAGACTAGGAAGCTGCTCAATCTACAAACACTCAGAGACACAGCACAGACCCTGCAGAGCAAAGAAGGATGAGGAAGAAAGTCCTCTTCAGGGACATGCAAATGAAGTGTGTGTGTGCATGTGTTTCTAGATACAGAGGAAGCAAAGAATGGGAATCAAGGCATTCTTTGATGGTGCCAGTTTAGGAGACAGTACTGTGTACATTTTATTTCTCATGGGATTTGAAATATAGTACAGGATAAAATATCTCTGCTGGTTTCATTCATGGCCAAAGAATACGCCTGAATTGATAGACAGAGCTATGCAGACCCAATGTCTAGCACCTACTGCCCTGTGCTTCTTCACAGCAGCTATTCAAGGCATCACATATAGGACTCTATTGACTCACCCAGCTTCAGCTCTGAAGTAAGCACTGACTGCTGAGTCAGCGGGGAAGATGAAGACTGAAAGAAAGCCAGCCTCATCAGGGCCAGGTTTCTAGCAGTCCCTTGAATTAAGCAATATGTAGCAATAGTATATGGCTCTAAGCTTAGAGAGAATCGACCAAAGAATGTCGTAACCCCATCTACTCCTCCAGGTAATGCTGCAAATCAAGACAAGATTTGTCCACTCAGGTTTTCCACACAACTAATCATTGAGAAAACTGCACAGGGCAGCATACTTTCTTTAAGGAAAGACAAACAAACAAACACCAAACAAAAAAAAGCCCTTCCCTTGTGCTTAAAGGTCTTTTTATGCATTCCTGGTTCTGATGTCACAGCATGCCCTGTAGCTTAGCTCCTCCTCCATTGCAGGACTGGGCCTCTCAGGACTTCACTTTAACCCTGGTCCAAGAAAAATCTGCAAAATTGTATCTCCCAGATGCGTATCAGAATGCAATCCACAGCCATCTGTTATCTACTGACTTGGTGAATACAGGTGATTGCAACCTAACAGTGATAGTTTTGAGTTCAAAGACAATTCCTGTCAATTCCCATTCTTTAGAGTCATCTTACCTTGAAGACACAGAACCGGGGCAAGGCTAAGAATCTTTCAAATTTTTCTTCCCTGCTATAGAAACATAAACAAGGGAAATATTCAGTCTATAAAAGTCTGTAACAGGAATCTAGCCATTGTCCTGGAGATGTCCTGGCTGATCTGCTAAGTGGGAAGTGAAAGAGAGGGGTCCTACAGCAAAAAGTGGTTGGTAGCCACAATCTTGCTTTTGCACAGTTTTCCACAAGGTCCTCTTTTCTGTGTAAATAGGCCCTACACTGATATCTTTGACATTGTATCTGAAAATGCTAGAGAGGAACACTGTAATAAGACAGTGTATCTGCAGCTCTAGGGAATACTTAAGGAGTCAAACATTGGTGTGATCAGGGTAGGGTGAAATGTCTGGATATTAAGTAGTTGCCAAGACGGCTAATCCAGTGCTTTCCAGATACTTTAATTGTACTTAAGTCTACTCAATTATTTTAAAAATATTTGTGTCTTCATTGCTGCTTTATAAACAGTTATTGGAAAACACACCAGAGCAGTTTCCTTTTCTTTTATTTCCGAATAAAGACACTTGTGCCATTTTGCCTTGTATGTCTTTCAGTACAGGAACTATGTCGATACAGTGATCATCAATTTATTTGTCCACTGCTATGGCTTCGTCAAGCAGCAACTGTCAAATCAACCAGTGAAGCACAATATCTGCTAATTGTGTGGCATGGGCTGAAAGTGCAATATTATCTTCTCAACTGCAAAATGCTTTGAGGAAAAAGAAAAATCTGACACTCCTGCATGGCTGAAATATTTTTTAACTACTCCTTTTCCCTTCCCATTCTAGATAATCACGTCCCTTTCCCTCTTCACTTACTCCTCCATCTGACTACCTGGAAACATATAGAAACAGTGTATGTTCCACAGCCACCTCTTTATTTTGAACTCTCAAATTTTACGTTTATCTTCACTTTAGTACCAACTGACTGGAATAAAAAGCAAGTGAGCAACTGTTTTAACTTATCAAGGTAAAAAAATGGGGAAAATGTTTTTCTCTAATATGACAAAGCAAGTATGTTAAAATATAGTCTGGCAAAAATAAATACTTCATGAAAAATTGAGCTGAAGTGTACTGGAGCATGCTGCAACATTTTGTAAAAGTAATGAAATGTACGAGCACCTTACCCCTCATTTGATTTACTGAATGGCTTAATAATAGAAGTATCAGCAATTTTATTGTAAATAAATGCATGTGATTCATAACTGAAATTTAAAATTCTTTTAATTTTGAGCCTATAAAACATGTTGAGTTTTCTTACATACTACATTTCCCTCTATTCACCATTTTTTTTGCATCAAGTAGAATTTTAAAATTTTCTAATTAATATCCTGTGTCCAAAAATACAACAGGAAGAAAAATCTATATGAACATTTTTAAAAACATGTTTTCATAAGAGACATGGCTTCTATATTAAAACCACAGAGGTAGGACTTCAGTGCAAAAGTTCAGCCTCATCATTAATGTCAGTTTGTACCTCACAAGACACGCCACCCACATCCTTATCTCTGTCTAATAGTAGTTACTCTATTAAAGCTAATTGCTCAGAAGAGTTTTGCATAATAAAGATCAGATTGAAGGAAAATGTGCAAATTCAGAATCATAAAGATTTAATTCATCAATAAACCATTTAGATCAGTACCCATCACTGCATCACAAACCAAACCTTTTAAACGACCAAAAAATTAATTTGTGGTGAAGTTTCTCCCTTCTATCAGTCATATTTAAAGTGTGAAGATTATCACTAATTATAAAATGTGCAGTTAGCAGGCTAGACCTTTGCAGCCAATGCAGCTTATTCTGCATGTATCAGTCGGTTCTGCTCTCAACTGGACATTTCCAACTGTGGCCAGGTATGTTAGTGCAGAGTTTTATTTAATCTCATGAATATTTTTAAATTTTATTGTAGCATGGTAAAAATCACTTCTACAGCACTTCTTGAATTTTAACAAGACATGTCCCTAGCCCCAAAGGGTACATAGCTTAAAAGAAACTTGTCAGGACATGTTGGAAGACACCAACTGAGGAAAGGAGAGAAAGGAAGAAAAGCATTGCATTAATGAAGATAAGCAGAGAGAAGAGAGTGAACACAGAATATCATCAAGATTTTCTCTGGACCAGCAGGAAAAAAAAAAGTATATTGACTCCTACAAGTCCTTCTACAGCAACACTTGGGAGGGTAGATATCAGAAGGCTTCATATAAGCTGGTATGAGGTTTCCTGACTTGAGCTATGCCACATATGTCCTGAATTCAGGAACATTTGTAAAGGCTCATCTTAAATCCTAACAACTCCTCTTCCCAAGCAGGTGATCAATTATCAGTCATCCATACTCACAATTTTTGACAATTTATGGGCAGGGCTGCAGTGACAGATTGTATCCAAGCATGGAGGATCCCAGAGCACAGGCTGGGCTTGCCTACACCCTGCCAAGGCTGTGGTTGACACCAGCTACTCACAGGGACTGGGTGGTGGGATGGGCTGCAAGCACTGCAGCAACGCAGAAATCCTACCTGAGCCTCAGCACCTCCCTGGGTTTTTGCCAGGCATGAAGCTGGCATGCATCCCCCTGCCTGCATCCATCTGCTCCCTGGGGACAGGAGGAGTCAAAGCACTCAGCCTGCCCATGGACACTCAGACAAGGCTTGCAGGAGGGCATGGGATAGTAATGTCACTGCTGCAGTCACGCCCTATCCCAACTTGGTATGGGGCCGCTGGAAACATTAAGAGGTATAGAGTGGAAAGAGAAGATGGAAACAGGGTGAAAGAAACTATGTTGCTAAAAGGACAAGATATGTGAACATTTTTCTAATTACTTGCTAGGACTTAGGAGGATGCTTCCTCTCTCCCAGACTGACAGGATTGGATCCTGTACTAGGTCAGAGACCCTCCTGGACAGGTTCAAAGGCACAGTTTAAGTATGTCTTGTTACAAATGGCAGATCTCCAGCAGAGAAAATGTATAAAAGGTGTTAGTTCCATTCCGATTAGAGACAGAAACAGACTTAGGGAAGAGGATACCCAAAGAAAGTGGGGAGTCAAACAGAGAATTACCTCTACAAGCCCACTATCCACTATAGGAGACAGTAGAAGTAAGGTTCATCTCAGATAACTTCAGACATTTACATCTAAACAGCAAAAAGGGCAACTATTAGCATGTGAATCATATAATCTAACTTATTTCAGAGTTCTACAGCAAGGTTAAATGAAAAATATAGAAGCACCTGTTTCTATTTGTTGACCATATCAGGAGAATAAGCAGCCCAGATATAGACATCTACATTTAAGACGTTTTCCATCTGTCTACATTTTAACAATCTGTCCAAAATTGGAGAGATTAATTCCAATGTCTATCTCATTCATGGGCCAGTTTTCCGAGAAATGGTGGGGAGAAGGGGACTAAGAAACACCTCCATCTTGTAGAAACAGGCAGGGAAGAAATCTTGTTCTTCACTGTCTGATGTTTTCAGGTAAGCTAAGAAAATTGCTCTTTAAATAAACAATATCCTTCACTTCTTATCTGCATTTCCACATAGCTGAAACAATACTATGGGGATAGAATTCAAAGAGCAATTAATAGAGTGTAAAATTAGAATATAAAAAAATATTCTGACAGTATAGATGCTTCTGAGAAGCCAGTAACACAGCAGCTAGAGAAGCAAACCAGATGAGAAAAAAACCTGAGCAATGGAAATACATGGTTGAGAGAGAAAAATGAGTGCAAGAACTATGTAAGAAAAAAGATTAGGTAAGGCTCTGTAAATGGGATGAAAGGATTGTATTAAATATACTAAAAAAGAATAAGCCAGTGGAGGCATATGAAAGAAAGGAAGATAGGAGATTAGAACAGCTTTTTGTCAGTATATTTGAATATCATATTTTTGTAGTGTCATCATTAAATATTTCTCAGTCTCTTTCTCTCACATGTTTAAAATGGATATAAAATAGAACTACGATCATATCTAAGCATTTTACTGAAAACAGGCTAGTGATTTTTTTTCAACCCTGTATCGCTTCTGAACATACAGCATGATGTAAGTGTTTGAAACTATTTAAATTTATGGCTCCCTTTTTGCATGATGACCTACTTACTTTCAAAAGCTTCATATGACACATAAAAAATAAAGCACAGACAAAAATCTAATACTAACAAACAAAAAAAAAGTTTATGAAGACTAACATTACAAATACTTTTTTTTTTTTAATGGATGAGCTAAATACATGCATGGGCCTCCTACTTTTGATATCACTGTATAGCCTCTGATCTCATGTTCTCATGAGATCCAGATATTCATAACCCAATTTCTTCCTGACACAGAAAGTAAGCATTCAGTTAATACTCTTCCTTGCCTACATGTATTTATACATAATGTACAGATACTATATGCTTTCATATATATGTGACTGTTTACTTCAATGAGCACAAACACTCATGTATTCATGAGTGGCTAAAACATGGAGTTGTAAGAGCTAAAAAGATTTCAGGCAGATTCAAACACCTTATACTCTCCTTGTAGACATAGTTGTATTAGGAAATTGTATGTGTGTGTGAAGGCAGTTAAATCAATAAACAAGGTGCAATTGCCAGTGAAAGAAGCCAAGTTATGTTACAGGTGCAACTGGAATATCTGTGATTATGCTGAACTGCTGGGAGATCAGATAATCATTCTAATATCAATACACTGCAAACTCAAAATTTCATTAATCTAATATTAAATTTTACTCTGATTAGCTCTCGCATCACAGAGACCAAGACCAAGTAAATTTTGAAGCTGAGTCATTCTATGTGAAGGTGACACCCTCTAAAATAAATGAAATGTGCAGTTAGGCCAGCCTGAAGGAACCTGTACTGAGCCATCCATTCAGGATCTGTTGTAAGCACACAAATGACTTTATCATTTATGACTCTTAGGGCCAGATTCCATACTGCATACTCAGCATAGATCTGCTGACTTCAGTGACACTACTTCAATTTACTGTGATAACAGTCAGCAATGTTCACAGAGAAAAGGAGTTTTTGCAATACCAACAAATCATTCACCAGTAGTTTTTAGTTATATCACTTCAATAGAATTCACTGATGTACAGTGAAATAACAGATTGAAGTGTACATATTGAAGGAAGGAAGGAAGGAAGGAAGGAAGGAAGGAAGGAAGGAAGGAAGGAAGGAAGGAAGGAAGGAGGGAAGGAAAAGAGAAGGGGAGAGGGAGAAAGAAAGAAAGAGAGGGAAAAAGATATTTCAGTGCAAGCCGATGTTATTGGCAGGAGAAGACCAGGAACACTGCCAGAATTTATGAAAGAGAAAACCCTACAGCTTTCAGCAGCAGATACAATACATTTAGTGTAGCTGCTATATATTGTGTTGGGGTTAATTCCCTTTATTTATTGTCCATTTTTGATCCAGTGGTAGATAGCTATATAAACTAGGGCATGTCTGTCATTTCATTCCTCTCACCCACCCAAACATAGTTTTTCATCTTTAAAAAAAATCCAAAACAACAACAAAAAACCTACTCTGCTAATACTCTCTGCTTGTGCCTGACAATTTGGGAACTCTCTTTCTTGCACTCTCTCATATTTTCAAGGATAGTGTAGTCAGAATGCATCTCTAAGAATGATGACAGCCACTCGCAGCTCTCTATAGTAATATCCCACGTTTTCACAGAGTATTCTGCCCTTTGGTAAAATAAATGTGGTCCTTTCCTCTCACTCTTCAGTTTGAGCACACAGTACATATCAAGAGCATGATTCTATTCTCATATATGTTTTACACTAGTACAAGGGCATTGATATGAGCTGAGTTACTGCCAGGATACACTTCTCTGACTCAGGTTTTACATTTTTTAAGAATATTATCTAAATTCAGCTATTTCTTAAACATACCATGCCAAGAGTATTTCAGAAGACTAATACAGTGGCCCAAAATGCATATTTCAGCACATCCAAAAAGATGCATTTCTTAAACTTTGAATGATATGTTCACATCTATTTTCACCACACAGTTGAGCTTCACAGCACCTCCTTGTAGAACTGTGGACTATGAACCACTTACTGACAATCCGAGAAGTCCTATCCGTTTCAGTAAGCAGCATTTGACATTTATGCCTTCACCTATTAGTGTGGGATTTTTTCTCTTTTTCAGATATTTTTATAATATGTCAAAAGTGTGTATGACATATACATAAACTTATGAACAAACTGTTTCAATGAAACAGTTTATTCTGGATGTCCATCATGCAGCCACGGAAGTTATTTGGTCAAAAGAGTACATTTTTTTCTTTTTACAAGTATCTTCTTCCAAAATCATAAAGTATGTCACTCTGACCTATTTGTATTTATTCACAATTCTAAAACATGCCTTTAGCTGAAGATAATCCTTGCTACATTCAATCAAATTTTAGATACTAGACAATTTTAGAAGAGGACACAGCGCCTTTTTTAAAACACTGGGGGAAATGCAGCTAATGCCAAGTGTATGTTGTGTTCACATTTCTTTATTAAATTTAGAAAACCAATGGAGTTCAGCTTGAGAAAAAATCCTTTAAGAATTTCCTTCCTGGGCATACACTTGATCTGAATGTTGACTATATCCTTACATTTTTAAATGTGTGCACTCACTTTAGGCAATTACATGCAATCAGTCAATGTTTCAGAATTGAAATACTGATGTCTTGACATTCCGGGCATTGTTGTCCAGTGCTTGAGTCCAAATTCCAACTGATGCCACAATCTGCACCTCTGAAAATCTGCCTCTCAGTTTTTCAGTATTAAAACATCCCAAAAGAGTGAAGATGAAAATGGTCATACTAGACCAAACTAAAGGTTTATCCAGCTCTGCATTCTGCTTCAGAAGTGACTGTAAGTAAACTCTGAAGGAGGAGTAAGGATAGGGCAAGATTCTTCCCTAATACATTCCCAAACTCCAATTATTTTCAGCTCAGGGAAATTCCTGAAGTGGATATGATTTTGCACACTTATTGACACCCCTATCACCACCATCATCATTGGATTTCTCTTTCATATGCTTGTCCAGTCTCCCCGTGAGTCTATGAAAATTTTTAATTATCTACATCATCCTCCGGCGAAGAGTTTCAAAGGTCAATTACCTGCTGCATGAAGAATTACCTCTTCTGTTTTAAGCATGACTCCTTCGAGCTTTATTTGATGCCTGCTGTTCCTTTTGCTAGAAAAGATAGTGAATAATCAATCCCTATCCCGTCTTTCCTCGCCACTCATGAGTCTGTAGCACCATAATCTCACAACCTGTCTTTTTTTTGCCTCCCAGGCTGAAGCTTCCTGGCTGACTCAGCTAATCCTTGAATGGCCTTTCCATGGAAATACTGAGTACTTGAGAAAATACTGTCCTTAAACACACAGCATATTTATTTTTATAAAAATGTATGCATTTGTATCAAAGAAGCATGTAGCGGAGGACTATGGTGAGACTTCAATTCCCATTCCTTAGCACGGAATTTGGAAGTCTTAGCTAGGATGAAGGTTTTCCTTATAGTATGGTTCCTGGGAAGAGTTATGTGCCTCAGAAAGTCAGCATGCTTAGCAAAGGGCAACTTAAAGCTCCAGATAACCAGAGATAATGCTACAAAGGATCTGCCTGAAACCTGCAAAAAATTAATTTCAAACTACCACTTCCTGATGCTCAGGACACAGTTCAGAATCCTCTCCTCAAATCAGGTTCGTGGAAACTTTTTTACAAGGAAACACGCAGGCCATACTTTGTCAATGGCAGCAATGGCAGGAATGGTGCAACCATACTCTCTGTACTTCCACTACTAGAACCAAAGACAAGAGAATAAAGAGTCACCTGGATTCTGGTCCTAGTTCAGAAAATTCTCTCTGTATTTCTTGCTGGATAGACATTGTGGACTGAGTATCTCTGAATGAGGCCTAAGAGGAATTAAAAAAAACCTGAGGATAGCCTTGCCAGACCTAACCAAATGCTGCTATCCTTTTTGCTGGCTCAACAAGTTAGAAGAAGAAAAAAATTCATGTTTCACACTCTCAAAAAAAAAGAACTTGAACCCAAGTCTTCCACTAAGATCTTATTTGAACAAGATTCTGTACTGGTACCTTGAGCAACATCTTATAACAGAGATCACAGCTGAACTTGGTAGGGAACAAACAGCATGTTTTGCGCATTTTAAACTTAAACTCTTACTAACAGCAGAAAGCTAAGCTCTAGACAGGATTATCAGTCCTTCATTTTCACTAATGCAAGGAAAAATTCAACAAAAGACACCATCTTTTAACACTGCTGTCTGTGAATAATAATCTCAACAACACACAGAGTACATAAAACCACTCTTCTCCATACTACATAAGCAAGATGAAGGACATTAAAGATGGATTCAGCATTAACTCTGAATTATTTTTTTTTTTTAGTAGAGTGAGCCAAAACAACACAGGGTTTTTGTATTTATCACAGTTCAATTTGATTAATGACTAGGCAATATTCTAGAGTAGATTAATAATATCAGAGATGAAAGGGCATTTTTAAAATATTCGTCCTCCTCCCAGTATAAAGAGGATTTCAGTGCATTTAGATAATTAACATGAGAACAGTGGCCTTGTTTCTATTTTGATCTTTGCATAAATATTCTCCAATTAATTTGGTAAAGCTTATGATATAGCCCACATGTAGTGACTGCAATGAGTTCTTCCTAGCTTTACAGTCATACAGCAGTACAACCAGTTAGAATCTCACCACCAGAGTATGTGTAACCATGAACTAGTGCCTAGTCTGTTTTCAAATGACAACCATTATGTATGCAAGATACAAAGTACTGAAAATACAGATTTCATAGATTGAAAGACTAGAAAAAAATGTTCTGATCACATAATAAACAAAAGCCAAGGAATGCCAAATCATCTACAAATGTTACTGGTAATACAAATATTTCTGAATATCCGTGAAAAATGCAACTGAAGAAGCACAACATCAGGAAAGATGGCATAGACTGACGTGGTCAAAACAAAGAACCACAAATATTTATGTGAAATTGCAACTTAAAAGTAAAATAAGTGAAACAGAAATCTTTCCAGTAGAAGAAGGCTTTATCTTATTGTCACAATGGAAGTGTGGTAGCATAGGAAAACTACTGGATAAATACGTTAATAAATAAATTTTTAAAACCCTACAGTGCTTTGTTGTAAACTATCCCAGACTAACAGAATAAACCAGTCCTGCAAGGAATTTTGCTCTGTACGTAAAAGATTCAATAAATTCCAGTGTGAAAAAAACACTCTAAGTGATAAGGGCCGTACTCCAGAGTGGAAGTTCAGGGCATAGGAAGGCATGTGCCAAAGAATGCATGTCACGATTAGGATATTAAATGTGGAGTGTCAAAAAGGAAAAAAAACCAAGAAAATGTAATGAAACAGGATAATCATAGATCTTAGATGCCAATTAGAAAAAAAACAAATAAGTAAAAGGCAAAGATTAAAGATATAATTTATCAGAACAACAGGAAGATACTTCTTGAAATAGCACATAAACGAGAGAAGATTATTCTGAGAAATGACTGCCACCTTGGAAGATGTAAGATAGCCTCAAATCAACCAGCTCAGCTTGGTAAGCTGTAGACCCATATTCAAGTACAGTTTAGACATACATTTAGACCAATTACAATAAGCAGAAAGAAGTCAAGTGTTAAGAATATCCAAACTAATATGTAAAGTGATTCTAAAATAATGGGGTTAAACATAGCTAGCACGAGATAAGGTATGAAAAAAAAATGTCACGACACTAACCTTGGGACAGAGGTATTCAATAAAATGGATGTTAGTAAAAAAAAAAAAACAGCCCTAGTATCAAAATTAAAGGCAGCAGGATCTTTACATGTGGCATTCATGTTCCCAAGAATATTTCCATTGATAAACACACATATAGAGGAGGGGATAAACAAGGAAGGTAAGTTGCGAACCAGTGGAGTGAAATGAAAGGATTTGAGGCACGACTTGAGCTAAGCAGGGAACTGTCAAAATCTGCAAAAGTAGCGTTCATGAAATGATGAAAATGATTGCATGCTGTAATACTAAAGAAGTAAGAAGGAAAACTGGATAGCAAAGATAACTGCTGAAAAGTAAATAGTTAAAAATATAAAAACATATTAAAAGAAACTCCTTGAATATATCAAAAGCAAGAAGCTTATAAGAGTCACTATGTCTGCTGGGAACTTCAGAGAATAAAGATAGCAATTAAGGAAGAGAAGGACGTTT
This sequence comes from Chlamydotis macqueenii, assembly GCF_036417535.1. Taxonomy (NCBI): domain Eukaryota; kingdom Metazoa; phylum Chordata; class Aves; order Otidiformes; family Otididae; genus Chlamydotis; species Chlamydotis macqueenii. Next base: position 31,147,901 of record NC_141558.1, read on the forward strand.
CTAGGAAGACAGAAGATTTATTTGCATCAGTCTTCACAATAGAGGATGTTAGGGAGATATCTACTCTTGGGTAATAAAAATGAGGTACTATCAGATGAAGAGGTGCTGGAACAAATCAATCATTTAAAGAGCAGGAAGCCACCAGGACTGAAAATCCTGAACAAGAAGTAGTTGAGCTATGCAATCTCTAATTGAAAAACAACTCCTGTACTGGAAGGTTAGAGAGTAGCAAATGTTTCACATATATTATAAAAAGGCTTCAGGATGATTCAGGGAATCAAAGACTCATAAAACTTACATTTGTACCTGACAAATTAAAAATAAGAAAATAAAACACTCAGAAGACCATGAGATGACAGATCTCTGCAAAAGAAGATGATGCCTCACTCATCTGTTAGCATGTTTTCAACACATCAGTAAAATACCATAGTGGTCAAAGGAGAACCAATTGACATCACTTATTTAAAATTCCTGAAGGCCTTGACAAAGTTTCTCACAGGACACTGACAAAGAGACATAGACAGCTAACTGAAGATCTCTGTTCAGTGTAGCAGCTATCAGAAGAAATAAGTAAGATATTAAAATGAATCAAGAACAGGACTGAGATGATAAACAATGTTATATAAATCAGTGCTGCAGCCTGATCTGCACTACTGCGTGCAGTACTGGTTTCTACATCTCCAAAAGATATCAGAAAACTAGAGGATGTTTAAGAGAAGAGTGACAAGACTGACAGAAGTTCCTTAAAAAGCATGGTTTTGTGGAAATAGATTGGAATAACTGGAATTATCGTAAAAACGAAATTTAAAAGAGGCATGATAAAAATACATGAAATAATTGCTAGCAGTAAGCCAGAATCTCATTTCTCCCTGCCTGTAGTGACACACAATTAAATCAAAATTTAACAGAAGTGATACACATCTGTTCTCACATAGTATACATTTATGCTGTAGGACTCATTATTTGATAATGCTGAGCCAGAAAAAAATACAAGATTGAAAAGAACTAGATGCTTATGTGGATAACAAGAACGTATGGAATTAAACTAGCTAAATGAGTATTACAGAGGAACTGAAACTTACTTGGAGACTTAAAAAGATCTCTAAGTATTAGAGACGAGGTCAGACTTTATGAAGCCAAATTGTCGAAAATATTCCTATTCTGGGTCTTCTGCACCTTCCTCAGGAGTGTTCAAGGGCCACTGCCTGAGGTACGATACTGCACAGGCCTCAAACCCCTTTTGTCCATGCTCCTAGTGTCACATATTGCATTAACTTCACTCTTTCTAGTCCAACAATTGTGCTTGAAACACCAAAATATTTAAAGTGAATAGCAGAATTTAAAAGTTCTTGTAAAAATTCTCACTGAAGAAGCCATACAAAGAATTAAAACAAACAAACAACTAAACAAGCAAATTACTGACATTTTCAACTTGAAAACTGACAACCAACCAAAGATTTGCTTGAAATCTGGAAGGAGAAATTTTTTTCTGATGAAAAATCAACTTCTCAAAAGAAAATCAACACTTTCCCTGAAAATTTTCAATTTTAAAATAGAAATTTTTAATCACCTCTACCCCTTAGTTACGCAATATATTCTTGAGCACCATCTACTGGTGCTGCATTATTAACTATTTATGAAAATACAAATCACTTATCTAATAAAATTCAAATATATTCATATAATCTTTCAAAATATATTTAAAATTGAGAAGGCAGAATATAACCTATTATTTATTAAATTCATATTACCTCTTGATGACAGACAGAAAATTAACACTGGTGAAATTCACTTAGAATCTGAACTCAGTAGAAAAAATGCAACATTTCTTAATGGTTTGTAACATATTGGATCAGAAAACATATACAATCTATGAAATTATTTCCAATTTACACTCGCTCTCAACTTGTTAAAGCAAAAAAAAGATTTCTTATTTTCATATTATGTATTTATTTAGTTTTATAATAGCTGTAATATGGCCAGCATCTTCCATGTTATTTCATTTCAAACTAAACTAACATTTCTCTGGACATGACCATATCAGTTTTGGATTTAAAATTTTCCTTTACTTAGAGCAAGAAAATACTGCTCTTACAGAAATTTGGTGTTATGCAGCAGAATCAGTGATGCAGACTAGAAAATCTATGCTCGCCAAAGGGGATTTTGAAGGGCCTTCTGTGTTTGAGTAAAGTTAAATGTGGGGAACAGACCACTGCCACTTCTACGTAAGCTAAGATGCTGTGTAAAAATACCACTTGACTTTTACCTGTACGTTGGCTTTATAACCACAGTTTCCATTATTGTGCATAATAAGGTGACATATCTAAGTGTCTGTAACTCTGGTGTCACTTAAACATTATTATAATAATAAAGAATTAAGAATAAAGTATGAAAGTCTTTGTAGAAAAATCTTTTTATGATTTTTTTTTTTTTTAATGCATGCCTTCAGTGTTGGAGACAGACTGTCTTTTATTTGCTCAAAGGAGTGACACTGAGGGCTGCAACAACGACCTTGACTTGAAAAGAGTCCCCCTAAGGGTGACAGGTGATTGAGTAAGAGAACAATCCATTCTCCAAAGCCACTTGCTTTAAACTGCGGCCTCCCTTTTAAAATTTGCACCCAAAATGTCAGCGAATTATAATTACAATTACACTTGTGTTGAATTTTGTGCTATGTTCACTAAAATGTGGACTGAAATCATCTAGCTGCCATGACCACGATACCAAAGATGTCAAAGAGCTACTGTAAATTGGAAGGAAAAAAAAAAACAAAACAACTAAACAAACCCTTTAATTTATTCCATCCAGCATATTAAATTGGGCAAGCCTCATTTTTCTCGGTAATACAGAAATTACTTAAACATATTACTCTCCTCCCTCTTTCCTAGTTTGGATCAAGCTCAGCCTTGCTGAAACAATCACATCAAGTCTAGAAAGCAGCACTATAAATTCAGCATTCACTATGTTGTGCCTATGCCTACCACACTACTACTGAGCGACATAACACTTCTTTCAGTGCCTTGATACTTTCTTTGTAGTACAGATGGCACCACACGTGCCATGCGGTTCTGACAGCCCTCCCGCGAAGCCATGTGGGGTTGTATTAATACCTTATTCCCAGGGTTTTAACAGAGGTACTCAAACAAGTCGCATCTACTCAGTATTCCTGAATGACATGTACAGGTTCACTTTACATCTGCCCTTCAGATTGTAGTTTAGCACTAAAAGCACACGCAAAACAGCGCCATTCCAAAGACAAATGATCTGCATGCCCAATTTAAACAAATACATTTCTATTTATTTATAGACTTAAACATATCCTGACTCTTAGTTCTAGGCTATCAAAATTCCAGATTTTTGTTATCTCAAATGCAGCTGCATGACATCTGTCAAATTATTTCTGAAGTTGGCCTCAGTCCAAGTAGAAAGGGACCTACAAGTGGAGCATGGATTTTTGTGTACTTGCAAATGGCCTAGCGTAACTAAAACCTGCATTGTTCAAGTCTGCAACAAATCTTGAGAAGAAATCTGCAGAGTGCTCTGAGCTGCCATTCCACCCCTCCGTTCTTCAGCTCCCATAGTTAACCTAAGTATGACTTCTGCAGCTTCCATCCTTTCCTTCAGTTTCTAGACAAGAGGCCAAGGGATCTTGCCTCCCAGATTCCTCTCCAGCATTGCTATGTCTTCACAAAACTGAAAAGTGGAAGTTAATCACCAGGTTGGGATACCCAAGAGATTGCTAAAGACAGCATTTTTGTTTACCATACATTGTGTATTTATTAATTTTCATATCCACTCACAATTAAAGGAGCTACAACTTACCAATGCCATAGGAAACAGGTAAAAGAGTTCGTCCAGAATGTTTTTTTCCTATAACTTACCCTCAAGTTCATCATTCAGTATAAAGGGGGTGAAAAACATATTTAAATGCTGCATTGTATCTACACCTTCGGTTTGCTCTGCTCATATCAATCTGTCAATGAGCCAAACTTCTCTTGAAGTATTTCAAGCAACATGATGATCACCCACAGACAGCGTGGAGCGCCACCAAACATGAGAAAATATGATTATCTCTAAGCTGGTAATGGTTCAGTTTTCATTGTGTTGTATTTGCTGGGTGTAAATCATGCACTTCTCTCACATTTTCCTTGGTAGGTATTTTTTGTTTTATTTTGACAACAGGAGCATAAAGTCTGTTTGTAAAAGCTAGCAGGGATGTGTTTTACAGCCCTGTACCTATGGAAAATGCAGTAAAAAGCTATAACTGTGCTTTTGCTTACATTGGTCAGAAGTGGTTTGTGACCAGTAATACCTCTGATCGGAATTTGTGCAGCGTGTAATTGTCATCATAAAAGCTCTGTATTACAGGAATTCAAACCTTTCCGGGGCTAGGGCAGGGGTTAAGGGGAGAAAACCCTTTGGTTTAAGGACTGACTGGTTTTGACGTTGCCCGGCAGTTCAAACTTTCCTTTCGTCGGGCTGGGTGCGAGGATGCGTTCAAAAATCACGCAAGTCACGTTTCACGTGAACTCGGGAAGCGCCCAGGGGCTGCCGGGGGGAGCGGGACCACCCAAGCCTCGGCAGAGCTTTGTTCTCCGTGCCGCGCGGCAGCGGCGGGAGCGCGCAGCAGCCGGGCTGCCAGCCGGTGACTGACAGCAGCCTTTATTAAAATGTCACCTAATTTTCACGCCGGGTATCTTCTGTCGCGCAGACTGCCCCGATCTCGCACGCCAGCGGGAAAGGCCGGAGGACAAACCTAACCCACCCTGGGGAGCAGGAGAGAAGCAACAAGGAGAAAGCGCATATGCACCCCTACCTTGCTGTACCAAAATAATAATAATTTAAAAAAAAATTGAAAATGGGGGGGTTTCCTTCTTTTTGGCAAGGCTCCATCCGCCAAACTCCCTCGTCTTTGGGGCCCCACCCGCCGCGAACGGTGCTCCTTCATACGCCGTCGCCTCGCAAACTCCGCTCCCGAGCCAGTGGGAGCACCCCGGGGCCGCAGCAGCGCTTCTCCCGCCCCGGGCACTCCCGCCCCGGGCACCCCCTCGGCTCCCGTCCCTCCCCGCCGTTGCGAGGCGGGGCGGGGAATGAACGCGGCCACGATCCGGGCACGGCCTTATCTCTGTCAGGGAACAAATAACGGCGTTAATTGCAGCCTCGCTGAGAAAATTGCTATTGTTTCCAGTCAAAGGCAGGCGGCCGTTTGAAAGGGTTTTATCCTCGGAGCCCTCTATCAGTTAATCTGCATCGCGGTTCCGAACTGACAGCTCCCGGGGCTGCGACGGGAGGGGGGGGCTACGCTTTAGCAGACAGAGCAGGAAGAAGGAGATCAAGTGCAGGCTCCCCCCCCCCCCCCGCTTCCCCCCCCGCCGTCCCCGTTTCCCTCGCTCCTCGCCCGCCGGTTTCTCTCACGCCAGCCCCAGCGCTGGGAACCGAGGCCAGAAAAACCCCTCCCGCACGCAGAGAACACAACGTCTTCTGGGACGTGCTGGGTGCCCGGCGGCCGTGACGTGCGAACCGGCCGCCGGGCCCTGCCGCCGGGGCCGGGAGGAGCGCCTCCCGCGCGCGCGCGCACGCGCGGAGTAGGGCGCAGGGGCGCGCACAGCGCAGCCCCCACAACTGCGCGGCGCGGGGCCGCTCAGCCCCCCTCCCTCCATTCCCCCCACTCCTGTGGCCAGCGGGAGGCAGAGTGGGCGCGCACGGAGCGCGCACGCGCGCGCACTCACACACTTGTCACCCATAGAGGCTGGCTGGCTCTCGTACACAGGCGCGCGCGCGCACACGCAGCGGCAGAGGCGCGCTCTCGCTCCCTCCGTTACTCCCTACGCGCCCGGCGTTCGCACCGCTCCCCCGACATCGGCAGCCGAGGACCCCCCCCCTCCGCCGCTGTCCGGCCGTTAGTGCCCGAGGGGGGAGGAGGAGGAGGAGGGAGGGAAGAGGAACAACTCCATTAGTGAGAACAACAACAACCAAACCCACCAACACATCTGCACTCGCGCCTTAGTCCTCCGCTCAGACCGTCGCCTGCCTGGCATTTCTGCTCATCGGGCTGCTGTGCTGAGACTTTGTTTCAAGTAAAAAACAAAAACAAACAAACAAACAAACAAAAAAGCCAAAAAGCCAAAAAAAAACCTTCGCTTGCTCAGCCACTTCCATTTTTTACCCCCTGCAGTCTCGCTGGTTTGAGGTGGTGTGTTGGTTTTTTTTTTTTTTTTTTCCTTCTCTTTCCCTTCATGTGGTTGGATTTGGTGGATCCGGAGCCAAAGCTGCTTTTTTTTTTTTCCTCGGTGCGGTGCGTGTGTGGCGTGCGGGGGTTTCCTCGCAGCGTTTTTTTATCCTCTGCTGCTTTTTTCAATCTTGGTTTTGAACCTGAGCCGGGGAAAATGGGAAACGGTGCTTCCGACAGAAGGGGAATCTCTCCATCGCTGTTGTTGGGACGTGTGCCTGTGGTGCTAGTGTTTTAGAGAAATAGCCTGACAGCTTTCGGAGTGGAAGGTAAGGGTGCCCGGGGCATTTCCATTTCCCATTTCCAGGGATTACGACTGGAGAGCTTTGAGCTTGGGATTCCGGGGAGGAGGCGGCGGAGGAGGGGGACAGGCTGTTGCTGGAGGAGAGGGAGAGAGAGAGGGAGAGAAAGCAGATACAAAATGATCTCCGCATTTACTTCAGCGCTGCAGTTTAAAAGTTAAGAGAAGTCCGTTTTGCGACAGATCTGCTTCCCTGAGAGTCATTTCCAGCGAGACCGAGGAGACCTGAGGTTTGTGCACGACTGGGGTAATTTTGGAGGGAGGATTGGGGGGGGGGGTGGTGGATGTTAGGTTAATAGGAAGTTAAAATAGGAGAAGTCAGTGGGTCTTCTGTTGGGGGGAAAAAAATAAGTGGAGTGATGGCGCCGTCTATGTTCGGCTAAACTACAGTGTCACCTAGAAAATCAGTTTGGGGAATATCCATCCAAACTAAATGCCCGTTTGCTTTTCAGCAGAAGAGGGTTCTCCCCCTTCCCAAATGGGCAACCTTAAGCCTCTGTGGCCGTCCTTTAACTCCCTCCTCCATGGAGAAGAAAAATCTTTTTAACCTGAGTGCCTAATCCTTTCAGTGAGCAGATTCACTCTTGTATTTAGCAGCCCTGCAAACGAAACCAAATGCTGCCGGCACTCTCGATTCGGGTGTGTGTTGTGTGTAATGCACACAGGGAGAGAGAGGTGAAGACAATGTGATGTTTCAGTAGCCTTGCATGAACAGACGCACAACTGAAATGAGGGCTATTTGATTACGTTTCTTCATAGAGAACAGCCTAGCACTGCAAACGTCTTTATTTTTCTAGTGCAAATATTACATACGATGGGAAAAGTCAGAGGCTTTTTTTTTTCCTTTTCAAACAGAAAAGCAAATAAGCTCCCTTTTTGCTTTCCAGATTATAAAATTAATCCTTTTTCATGGGTGGAATTCCTAATTTAGACACTTATTGTCACATTGGCTTTCAACGCCTACACCATCCTGAATAACACTGCGCAGAACTGCATTGCCTGCAAAGTGCTTCAGCAAAGGGGAAATTGTTTCCAGAATTCCCGATAAGTTTCTCTTTTTAAAAACACTAAATGCTTTACCCACCCTATTTGGAGAAGGAGGACCGAATTATTCATTGAGATGGATGCTCAGAAAGGAGAAAATCCAACAGTGTGGATAGACCCGGCAGGAGCTCTGCTTTTTTTTTTTTTTTTTTTTTTTTTTTAAACCTCTGCTATAAAGAGGGTTAGAGTTAGTGCTGCTTTGCACATTGCAAGATTCAGAGTTTGAATTATAATCTAGGAGATACGAAAATCTCTTCAAGGGAGCTTAATCTGGTGATTTTGCTGTGTGTTACGCAATGGGAGACAGAAGATGCCTTGCTGTTTGTGGAGGCGATAAAAAGCCAGGCAAAGACACACATCAAAACTCAGTAACGGTGCCTCTGTGTGTGTCTGCCTGTGCTTAAGGAGTAACAGTGGAAGAGACTGCAATCTAGAGAGTTTTGAAATTAGCTTGGCATCACTTCTATCTGCAACAGAAGGTGAAAAGCTACTCATTTGTAAGAGATAAGCAAGATCTCAAAGGTTAATGCTGAAAACGTTCAGTTTGAATTTTTTTGGATAACGTTACGGAGGTAAATATAACTAAGGTTTTGCTTTATTAACCTAGGCCACTGTTTAAGAGGACAGAGCATGTGGAGGCTGTAACGGCTGGCAGGTGCAGTAAAACAGCTTTATTTGGAAATACTGGCAGAGAAAATGTAATATGTCTTTCATCATTCTGAGCGCACATCTGCAAAACACAGGAGCTAATCCGACAGTACAAGATATTCGTAGTAAGAGGGCAAGTGCAGTCCAATAGGTGCAGAGATCCTGCTGTAGTACTGCCAGCTATATACAGATACTGGTTGTAGATACCAGTAAAGTGATCCATTTTCTATATCCTAAAAGGCTGTAGCACATGGAAATTATTATCATAAAAAGCTGGCACTTAGTGGTAGTTTCAGACCAGCAGTAATTTCATCTGTCTGGCTTTGTTTCTTTCTCCAATAGTCTCAAAATTTTATTAATACATTAATCTCAGTATTTCCTGCCTGAGTTTTCTTTTTATAGAGACCTCTGTATACCAGGTGGCCAGGGCAAAGGCATGTAGACATGTGGGAGATAATGTTCCATCTGTAACAAATAATAATTTGTGCGTTTTTAAATTATGGCTGTAATTCTTCACACTTGCTTCTCAGATTTAATAGAAAAATAATATATAACAACAGATGCTACTGGCTTTCTTGTTCTATTCCGGTGAAATCCTGCTCGTACAAATTGTATGGGCTCATATATGACTATAGCAGAGTACTCATTTACTTTTTGAGGAAAGAAATAGATAAATTGCCCTTTTCTTGGTCTATCGGGTAAGGCGTCTAGGTTTTTACCTAAGTTGAGCAGTTCTAGTCCACGCCATGATGACTACATCCTAGACAGGAGAGGACATTCCTATTAATAATCTAATAGATGTTGTTTTTTAATTTGGCTGTAGAAGACCTGGCTGTTGCGGCGGCCGCGTGATGGCGCTGTGCACACAGCAGCAAACCCGGCCCTTGCGTTATAAAATAAAAATTACCTGCCCTTCTTTCTGAAAAGGGGCTCTAACTGCAAGCTTGAAAACAGCTGGCTCGAATATTGGAAGGAGTTCGGTTTTTCAATGCGTGAAGAATTCTACCTGCATTTTTATTTCATTTCATCTCCCGCAGGCCAAATGACATAGGATGAAGGCTGCTCGTAATTTGCTGATTTATATATTTTCCACCTATCTACTGGTTATGTTTGGATTTAATGCTGCCCAAGACTTCTGGTGTTCCACGCTGGTGAAGGGGGTCATTTATGGATCATATTCTGTAAGTGAAATGTTTCCTAAAAACTTCACAAACTGCACTTGGACACTGGAAAATCCAGATCCGACCAAATATAGTATTTACCTGAAATTTTCCAAAAAGGACTTCAGCTGCTCCAACTTTTCCCTCTTGGCTTATCAGTTTGATCATTTTTCCCATGAAAAAATAAAGGATCTTTTAAAAAATAACCATTCTATAATGCAGCTCTGCGATTCCAAGAATGCTTTTGTATTTCTGCAGTATGATAAGAATTTTATTCAGATACGCCGCGTCTATCCTATCGATTTCCCAGGATTACACAAAAAGGAAGATGACCAAAAATCCTTCTTTGAATTTTTGGTGTTGAACAAGGTGAGCCCAAGCCAGTTTGGGTGCCATGTGTTATGCACTTGGTTGGAGAGCTGCTTGAAATCCGAGAATGGGAGAACCGAGTCCTGTGGGATCATGTATACAAAATGCACCTGCCCTCAGCATTTGGGAGAATGGGGAATAGACGACCAGTCCCTGGTGTTGCTCAAGAATGTGGTGCTGCCCCTCAACGAGCAGACGGAGGGCTGCCTGACCCAGGAGCTGCAAACCACCCAGGTCTGCAACCTCACCAGAGAAGCCAAACGGCCACCAAAAGAAGGTAAGTGCTTCTGGGAGGGGGGGCTGAATCCTACACCGATGTGTCAGTCCTGCTGCCGGCTCTCCTGGATGCTCACATTCATTTGACTTGCTGTCCACTCCAGCTTGCCTCTAGTCAAGGCAAAAGGGCTGGAGAAGCTGCACGCTCCCTCAGGGCAGGGAGGAATGCATTTTCATTTCTAAATTGGCTGAACCTTCAGCGTGTAGTTCTGCTGAGCGCTGTTGAAACTCCTCATAAGTAGGATCCACCTGTTTTCAGCCCCCACTTACAGTAATGCCCACAGGTAGCAAGCCAGGAATTGCTCTCTCCCTCACCACCTCTTCACTGCAACCATCCCACTACAAAATCTTGGCCGTCTCCATACGATCCCTTGACTTTGCAAGGAAAATGTTTCCAAAGGCATGCAGGCAACCTGACTAAAAGACCAGGAGATTTACCTTGGTCAGGACGCCTGGTCCCAATGGGGCGAGACCTCAACATCCTAAAAACAAACCAAAAACAAATGCAGTTCTGGGTGGACCCTCTGCCTGTGATGCCTAAAGATGCGAGGCACCACACAGAGTCAGCACAAGCTGTTTTCACCTGCAAAGGGGTTGCGGGCTGCTGCTGCACCCCTTCTCCAGGCAGCCTTGGCTCCAGGACACGAAAATGCTGAATCTCATTGCAACATTTGTGGGGAGGGAGGGGTTGATGTGATAGTCCTGGCAGCTGCTTCGTGTCCCTGCTGGAAAAGAGGGGTTGTGGAAGGGTGGGAAGAGAGAGGTCCAGCAATCAAAGTGGCAGCCCCTTTGCTTCCTACCTCCTGATTTGGCCTCCTGATATTTTGGGGAGGTTGGGGGCTAGTTTTGGGAAGCCAAAGCAGGGATGAGAGGCAGAGAAAGCGTAAGCTGAACCTAGATGCGGGGCTTTGTCTGCAATCTAAGGGTGAGGGGATCCTTCAGAGCAGCCACGGGGGAAGGGGGGAAGGCGGCAGGGGGATGTGCCCCTGCGGCAAGGGATAAATCATCGAGCCCAGGGTATTGCATTTTAATGCAGGAAATGTTCCCTCTCTCCTTGTTTTCTGCATAGCCACAAAGCTCCCAGTCTGTGGCGAGGCAGCGCCAAGCTCCCAGCCCCCCCGCCCAATAGAAGTCGCTTTGTGAAGGAATGTAACATTGACACGTTGTTAGAAGAGGATTTTCTTTAAGGGCAGCCAAGCCCCAGTGCTGTGGGAGAAGAAAAGCTGAACTTGCTCCAGCTGCCGCGGTGCCAGCGGCCGCAGGCAGGGCCGGGGGTTGGGGAGCGGGGGTAGGGGTGGGGGTAGGGGAGGGATGAGGGACACTTTTGGTGTCCTGCAAGTCAGGGCCTCTCCCAGGTCGGAGCGCAGGAAACACAGTGATTTTAAATGACGGAATGACAGGGAAGCTCGTCTCCTGTAAAAAAAAAAAAAGAAACAGAAACAAAAAAAAACACCCCCCACACACACACTCCCCCCCCCCCCCCCCCCCCCCGAACTCCCGGAGAAGCTTGTGCAGCGGCAGGGATTATATTTAACATCGTTTAGAGCTAATTAGTGCCCTGGGAGGCGGAGGCAGCCCCGGCCGCGGAGCCTGGGGCGCAGGAGGCAGAGTCCGGGCCGCGGAGATTGGGAGAGTTGCGCGGAGGCCGGTCTCCGCCCGGCGCCTAGAGCTCAGCGCAGGTGCGCAGGGGCTCGCGCCGCCCGTAAGTGGGCCCTAAAAGTGAGGTGGGAGACGCTGGTTGCACCCCCTCCGCCTCCCGAGTGGGTGTCGTGGGCCAGGGTACGGGGGAGTCCGTTAGAAAATACCGGCGCCGCAGAGCCAAAGGCGCGCAGGAGGCGCGCAAGTCTCATCCCCGCGGCCCCCGCGCTGCAGGAGTCACTCCCGCGGTGGGGGAAAGACGCATCCCTTTCTCCTCCCCCCCACCCTCAACCCCCGCCCCCATTACCACCGCGATGGTGGGGCTGGGGGAGAAGGGGTGCAAGGGCAGAGGGGTGCAGGGGCCGCCGAGGGTCCTTCCTACCGCTGGCAAAAAATGCGCTGAATTCCGGGGGCATGCGTGTTTCCCAAGTTAAAGCATCAATTTCTGAAACGTGCTTAGTGGAAAGGACAGAGAACGCTTAGGGCAAACAGGTTTGGAGGTTTTTTTTTCCCTTAAATTTTGAAACACATTTCCAACATATTTTGCTTCCAGTTTCAGTCCTATTATAATTTTTGCCCCATACTTGAGAGTTTTCCTGGATATGAGCTTGAGAAACGGCATTGTTAGAGAGGGTGGAAATTTTGTTTGGTAGGTTTCTGTCACTTGTTTTTCACTGTACTTAGTGTTTTTTTTGTTTTGATGTTGCTGAGATTTTTAACAGTGATACAATTATTTCAATGTTTTATTGAATTACTTTAATGCACTTGGAAATTGTTCATCAGATTGTTACTAGAAGTTGTAATCGGTTAGCAAATTAAACCTCATGGTACTTCTCAGCAGCAGTACGCTCTTTGTCTTCGACTCAATGTTTAAAGCATTTTTCCTCTTTCCTCAGAAGACTAAAAACCTGCAAGAGAAGTGTGTTGAGTCTTTGTTTTCTGTGGATAGAGTGGCATTTTTCAAGCACATCAGTCAGTGTATTTGTATGTATCAAACCGGTTTGTGGTTCAGTTGGAGGCTTTCTTGAGGGATCAAAATGTAGAATATTCCTGCCACAAACATAAGGCAATTCATCACTTGTGTCAGCAAACCTTTAGGCAAGAAATGCAAGTTTTGTTTTTACAGACAATCTGTTTCAAGATAGATCGGCACAGGTAGCAAAACTAAGGCTGACCAATAACTAAGAGAATGGTTTCTGGTTGTTAGAGTTCATAGGGGCAACTGAAAGTGCAGTTTTGTTAGTGTAAGTTGAGTTTTAAGGGGAATAGAGTTTGCCTAACACTGTGAGACTGCTCCAGACTTGGTGAGACTGTGTTTTATGAATTTGTGTGTTACTTTGAGGTTTGGTGCTGACATTGCCTAGCAATGACTTTTGGAAGGAATTGTGAAGACCTGACAGCTTTCTACAGGATTATGCATACCTTCCTATCCTTCAGATTTGCTTTCATCAAGCTTGACTGTATGAAGTGCAAAATCTTTCCCCAAAACTATTTCCAGTCACATTTTAGAAGCATAATGTAAATAGAGAGCATTTAGATTAAAGCCTACTGTTTCTTTTTTGAACCTCTGAGGATTTTTACATTTTTGAATATGATAAATGGCTTAGGAAAATGGATGAAAGTCAGTATTTTTCCTTTTTTAAAAAAAGTGCTGCATTTTACAAAAGATGTGACAAGTATACAATGGATGATGGTGTTTCTAAAAGTACTGAAGTGTTGAAGAATAAAAGGAACTAGGACAAAAAAAAGGAAGCTGTAACTATTATTTTTTTAATAAAATGGTTTGGAAATATGTGGTTTAATCAGCATTTCTTCTGTAGCCAGATCGTCTTTGGTGTTACTGATTAAAGCAATATCGAAAATCGCCACATCACTAAGACGCAGTTTCATTGTATCTTGATCCTTTTCTACAGCCTTACATTTGAGGTGCTTAGCCTCGATCAAAGCACTAGCAAAAGGATCTCCATGAACACTCTGGCAGGGTCCTAAATTTAAGGGCTCAGGGGACTTTGTCCTCTTGATCCTCAGTGCTGTGACTGAAGTATCTCATGAAGTTTCTGTTAATAAGGCAGGGTTCAGTTCCAACTTCAGTGGACCTGTAAAGCCTTTGCACATAGTCAGTCCATAAAATTGTATCAATAATGACAATAAGAATGTGAAAATGTCTTTTCTTATTGTGACCATTACAAAGCCATAATATTATTGTGAGTTTTTATAATAGTTACTTAGACAGAAACTAAGAGAGAGTTTTCCCCTGTGTTTTACTGACATATCTGTCAGGGACCCTCGTAAAACAGTGAAAATAATTGTCTAGTCCTCTTACTTTCATCCAACAGAAGAAAAGATGAGAGGGGATATTCACATTAATTAAATCTTGACATTTGGAGTTCCAAGCTTTATCTTGTATATATTGTTCAGTCAGTCTAAAATAATTGGGATTTTTTAATATGCTAGAAATTTAGCATTGGTTTACTTTGTCACAAATTCTAACAGGTCACCATGTACCAGCATCTCAGTATTCAGCAACTGATTTAATTATTTTTTCCCAATTTCAGATCTGAAAACAACATGGATATCTTAACAGAGGATTTACTATAATAGACATCCCTTTAAAATAGTAATTTATGACACATTGTTGAATAATACTAAGATGTAGGATGCAGATAGTTTTTTGAAGCTTTCATGGCATGTATGCTTTTATTTATATGTTATTCCATGAATGCCCACCTCCTTTTGCACACATCTAAGATGAATTTATAATATTCATCACATGCCCAGAAGTCACTAGCTGTCTGAGCAGGCTGGATATCTCTAGTCAGAAAGTCATAGGCAGCAATAACGTGTCATAGCATGGTTCCATCAGAGGATTTAAACTGTTAAATCAGCGCAGTGTAGGAAGATAAAAAATTGCAAAATGGGGTCTAACCACCTTATACTTCTACAGGCATTCTTAATATGTAGTGTGCAACAACTATTTGAGACTAAAACAAAATTTAGAAAAAAACAAAATAAATAGAACTGTCATCCAGAATATTGAATGAGTACAGTAACATGCTTGGAAGATTCTTAGTAGTTTTTATATCCTGCTGCTTGCAGTGTTTCTTTTATCCATGAGTGCAAAAGGACAAAGGAAGATGAGCACTAATGGAAGAACAGGCTTTTTAATTTTGCCTGAAAGGTATTTTTCATTATGACTTATAAAATATTGTTTGAAAACTTAGAATTGATATACTAAAATAATCTGTTACTATGTAGGTTATGAGCAGTTTGTTATCACACTGTTACGAGCAGTTTGATCCCAGTGAAAATCTAGAATATAAAGAAAAATAACTTCACTTTAAACAATCTTTTGCATTAATATTGTTCCTTCTGAAATGTTCATGGCCAAAAATCATCATGGAAACTTTCATAACATCAGTTAGAGACATTGTGTTTCTTCTTTATGGGTCTGGTTCCCAATGGAAGGAAATATTTTAAAGTCTCCTATGGTTTCCTGCAGGCTTCATATAATGCCCTTTTTGACTTTGTAAAAAGAGAATGACCACCCTAAACATTTGTACTCTTAGTACAGATTTGGGTCACTGTGGACCACTCATAATAGGATACTTTATCATAGCCATGCAAGTTTGATTTCAGATTATTTTTTTTTTTTAAGTGATGCACTGTAGAAAAAGCATTAATGATCGGAATATCTTTTAATCAATAAGCCCTACCATTGTTTTCAAGGATTATATGCTATTTTCACTAATGATTGTACTTCAGTTTGTGCTGTACTGATCATTTCCACTTGATTTACTTCAGTACACTATGAAACTTCTTGTTTTCATACAGAGTTTAGAAGTTTATGTGCAAGAGTAATCAGAACTTCACATGTGTGTACTGGATTTGGTGGGATTTGGATCAATCCTTAAGTGAATTTTCTGATACCTTCAAAAATACCCAGACAATTTCCTTTAGGGTAGGAAGAGCCTTTATAAATGGCTTTACTTCCAGTTATTTAAATGCTTTATTAGTAAATATACCTGGTTATGTATGTCTATGTGGTGATTTCTCTGGTATCACAGATTCAATCAGTATTTTGTTCACCACTTCTCGCACTAACAAGATGGCATATTACTTATTTTGTGGGAAAGGCCAATCTATTGCAGTCAAGTGTTTTCCTTCCATTCAGCAAGATCACAAATGTACTGTATAGAATCAGAATACCAGGGGTTTTTTTTTGTGAGCTCATTGCTTGCTTAAAACATTCACTGCTTCAATTAAATAGTATGTTGGAAGCTGTGTTATCACCAAACCCAGGATTTTGGTTCTCCGGACTGCCATTTTTGCTTGAATTAAACCTCTATTTATGTGCATCATTGCACATCAGACATTTTGGAGACCTGCTCTCAGCTGGGGACAATGCTACTAGAGACTTCCACTCTAAAGAGCACAAACCATAAATAGGAACCAGTGGTAAAGAATTGGAAAGGTATATAAAGAAATTAAATGTTCAGATTGAAGTCAAATCATATATAAATTAGGAACAGAATTCTGACTCTTACTGGTGGCTCCAGTGAACAAGTACTCGGTCATATCGAATCCTGTACCATCAAATATTTCAGACCAGTCATGCCTTCTCTTTTTTTTTGCCTTTCTCATATCCAGTTAGCTGTGTCTTTTATCTTCAAATACCTCTACTATACTTTGTCTGTGTGGGCAGAGTATACAATATATTTACTGTATTTTAGCCCTTGTCCTCTGATTTGCTTGCACTTTTGACAAGTGTTGGTGTGCTCACGTGTAGAACATCCATTAAGAGAAGTTAATGGTGATTCTGTTTACAGAGTTGCATTTCAGTTATTAAGTCTCAGTGACATTACATGGAATTATACTATGACATAATGCAGGTACGGCAATTTCTTATTATTATGCAGGGGTTTGTACCTACATATATATATTTTATACATTTATATAATACAGTGATTATATGATCTATTACATTTAATATGTTCTCCTGTGCTCTTTTTAAAGCAATTTATCCTCTTCTGTTCAAATCTGTCCATATTGCAGTTTTGTTTAGTTTTCTATTTGCAAAAGCATGGAAAAATCTGCTTTGTGTGTTGGTATACACAGAGGAATTTTCAGAGGAGACTTTCTTTTTCTCTTCTTAGGGAATTAATTTTATGAAGTTTATTCAGTTGTGTTTTATCAAAGGATTCCAACTCAAAGTTGTTGTAGTTCTCAAATTGAAGTTTAGCTGTTCATTTATAAATATGCAGTAATTGTAATAAAACAAAGGTCACTGCAGAATTCCATTGAGCATTATTTGCATTCACTGTTAACAAGAAATATAAAATACTCTTTAGGAGAGAGAAAGATGTACATGATATAAAGTACAAATTTACAAATTATTCATCACTGATTTATGAACATTTCAGACTTTGAGCCCTTTCTGATGCTAGTTAAATCTCAAAAGGAAGACATTCAAATTTTTCAAAGTCATTCTCAATTTTGTTAATCTCTTAGAGAAGTTATAAATAAAGTTTTTATTAAACAACTGACACATTTTTCTGATGGGCTAGCCACCATCAGAATTAATAAATATGATCTGTAATAACAGTGTATGAGACCAGTGTTTTTACTTTACTCTGCAAAGGCCAGATTATTGTCCTTACTCCAGGCAAATTCCCCATGCAATCAATATAATTTGGTCTAAATGAAGATTAGATTAGAGCCCACAAAAGAGATGTGAAACAGTGATAGCATGTTTCCTTCTACGAAAAGCAAATTATTTCATAATTTGCATGAATTCTATCCTTTCAAAATTCTTAAGATTTTTTTTCTCTCTGTAGTTTTACTTTTCAAACCATCCTTGACATTTGGTAGGATGAAGCAGACGCACTTAAAAAAAAAGCAATTTTGTAACTGCTTGCTGCATTTCTTTCCCTTTTAGCTGGTTAGCATATCTCTTTATGTCCTTTACCTCAGCTTCTGGTTTTTGTTCCTTTTCATTATCTGAAGCGGAATCAATCAAGGCATATGACTTACTGAAATTATTATTTCTTTGAAGGTGCTGAAAATGTGTGCAACTGAAATTTGGAAGCAAGATATTTTCAGTTATTCAGTTCAATTTTTTATTTTTATCTCATTGAAATGACAAAAACACAACAAAAATATGAACTTTGAATCCCATCAATTTTTTGATAGAAAATTGATGACAATGGGGAGAACAATGCGTCACCCCCTTTTGGGCAATTTTCACCAATTTGCTATCTTTTATTCTTCAGGAGATGTAAAACACTTTGGGAGCTGACTTTGATTCCTTTTGTTCTTCTTCATATGCTGATTGCTCATTCATCAGTTATGCAGAGGCAGTGTTTGTTTATAACATGGTTTATGACTTTCAGCCATAGCTGATAGTTGGCTATTGAATGACTTTGCTGAGAGATGGTGGAGTGGGCAAAGAAGGATCAAAAGAGCAATTCTTCAATTTAGCTGTGGAAAATGCTTAGCAGGACTTCCAAACTTACCTATTCTAACTAACACTGGAAATACCTCATGTTAAGTGGGAATTTGTAAACCGTTGTCATCAACTGAGGTATGTTACCACAAGTTGCTTGTGAGAATCTGAGGCCACGTTGCTGCTGAGATGGTTCAGTCTTCACTTCTTTCCCTTTTCTGAGCTATGTCAGCACACAGCCAAGCAGAAAACTATTCACTTTGGGTTTTTTAGGTGGATGTTCTTAATGTTGGGTGAGTGTGCTATGGTGGCCCAGTCCCAAAAAGTGGCACAGGAAAGCGTTGGAGAGGAACAGTGGTGCTGGTTCAGTCAGATTTAGATTTTTTTTTTAGGGAAAAAAAAAAAGTCTATCAAAAACATGCTACCCTTGCCCACTCTTTTGCATATATTAGTAGCCAGTTACATCATATTGTGTTCCTAGACAGCTATACCAGGTTTGGTTACAGTATTACTGGCAGATCCTTCAAAATAGACTCCAAGATATATGTTTATCCAGGGCTTTCTGCCGACCATTAAAGAGTGGTGCAGATTGCTGTGAAAGTGTGCACAGAGTGCTCGGGGATGAGTCTGTGAAGCCCTTGAAATTCATTCCTCTGGTGCAGCTAGAAAGGGCTTAAATTACAGATTAGAAAATTCAGGGGATTGGATTCATGCTATTTATTGTTTATGAGGAATAATATTGTACATGCTTCAAGCAAGAACGGTTTTTCCTGAAAGGACTTTGGAAAATCTGAGGTCTGAAGAGTTTGCATGGAGTATTTATTTGAATCCAAATGTTTACTTTTTCTTACACATTGTTTGCTTCTCTATCCCATGAATATTGCATTGCAGTCTCTTCTGTAGCGTATCCATAGAAGATGTCAATAGTCTGCAAAGCTGAGCACTTCAGCTTGAACTATAACAAGTTATGTTTTTATCCTTGGAAGTGTTTTGTTTGTTCTGTGGTACTGGCCGATATCTGCAGTGATTGGCACACATACAGGTGTTCCATACTGGTAGATTTGAAGGTTGATAGATGTGCTTCATACTGAAAAAGGAGAGGAGGAAAAATATTCAGTGCTGCAGATATAATATGAGTACAGAGCCTAGTCCAGCTGGTCCCATCTGCACCAAATGTCTAGGAAGTCAAGAAAAATGCCCAGAGTATGATGAAGGTGCATTCTCCTTGGAAGGGAGGAGGACTGCAAGGCTGGGATATCAGCCAATCCCAACACCTGATAAAGTCATGGGAGTTATGTATAGGGCCACAGGGCTTCAGCTGATTATGCTATTATCTGCATTCGTAAATGAAATAGATAGAGTCTCACCTCCTGAAGGAGGATAATGAGCACAAGAAAAGTTTGGTAGTTAATTGTCCCGGGAGAATGTAGTACACTTAAATGTAATTGGAGCTGGACCTGGAACCGATGTTTTCCTATTTTGCAAATGAATGTTCACATTATTAGGTATTCTTTTCAGCTCACTGAGTTTTTAATTTATCCACAAAAATTGAGGCAGCTTCAAATTTGGGAAATACCAAGAATATTCCTGTTCCTTGATCAGACAGAACCTTCTGAGAAGCAGAGCCACTGAGTCCAGATTGTTCCAGGTGCTGCAGTTGTTTACAGGGCCTTCAGGTCTGTTTTGGCAGGGTGTACACAGAAGATTTTAAAAGGAGGATGCCATGATAGTAGGAGAATGCTGTCTTTGGTTGTGGTTTGTGTAAAGCTTGGTCGAGCAGGTGTCATTCAAGACCACCTCTTGGATTGAAAGGACATGGCCGAAACCAGGACATGGCCCTACTGGCAAATAGATGCAAATGACTCTCAGGAGTTTGCTACTTTTCACAGCTAAAGCAATGTCCAGACCCTTCTGTGCACCTCGTGCATGTTGCTTATGGCTCTTAGGCACCAGCAGCTGTGGGCTGCCCTGGGACGAACATTTTGGAGGTGCCCATTTTGGATGTAGGCCTTGGCAGTGAGGATGAGGCATGCAAGTTTATTTGTTTTCTTTTGTAAACACAGTTTCTGTGAACCACTTCCTTTCCCCGTGGTATTGTTGTAATAGAATTCTCTTGCCTTCTAATGATACTATGAGGATAAATATGTCAAAAGTTTATAGGTTGCTCAGTAATCAGTATCATACAGGTACTTAAAATATATAGATTATGCCATCACTGATAAACCTGAAAGATATTTTTGCCCCCACAGTTCTGATGAAAATTATATCTGAATTGTCTTCAGGTGTTTTCTGGTGCTTGAAGAGAAAGTGTGATTTTATTGGCTGTTTTGCAGATGAAATCTATGAAGAGAATGAAGGACTCTTATATTTATCTCCTATTCCATGCTTTTAAGGTTTTGGATAATGGATTTTTGTTCTGGTGAAATTTGAAGTGTTGCAAAAAATATATTTTAGTTTGATAACATAACATGTATAGTAATTTTACAATAACAGAATTTCTGTCATAAATAAGGCATGAAGGGGAATCCAAGCATGCCAGGATGTAGCATCTAAATATTTTTCAGACATTACTAAATTCCTGCTTTTGTGTTTACCTGTACATAATTAATCTAATTGAATCAACAGGATTATTCATATAAATTGGATTTAATTAAAAGCCAGTTTGCCAATAAATACCTTCAATTGAAAATGTGGGTACCTTAAACATATCTAATCAATATTAGAACAGGAAAGCATTATTTTATTATTAAAAATATTGTATCTAAATATTAAATAAATAAATTATAACAATACTAAATAATAAATTACTATTAAGTAAATAAATGTTAATAAATATTATTGATAAATTTATAACAAATTTACTATATATGGACTGTCTTACAATCCATATGTAGTCCATTGGAAAATATGATTTGTTCTTGTTGTTATGCTAGAACCTATTTTTGTCCGGTTCTGGGATCTACACTGCCTTAACTCGTCATCAGTGTATTCTTCATTAGCTCTGGCATCCCCAGTGCCTTCCTCTGCCTCCGCGATCCTGCCTCCACAACCTATACTCCCCTGCACTGCATGCAGTGTCTCCCCTCTGGAGACCTCTGCTCTCTCATCATTCTGTCATTGCCATGACTGTGCTCTTCTGCATTGCATCGTTGTGCTAGGGTAATAAGTATGCAATTCTGTACAGAATAACTGATTGTTGCTACCATCTGTAAAAAGAATATCCTTCTACAAAGATAAGCAAAAGTTAAACAAATCAGGCAATGGCTGCCTGGTCATTAAACAATATAAAGAAAACTCCAGGAGGAACAAGACAAGTTCAGACAACACTGGACGTATCCCAAGCCTTTTTAATGGCAATGGTGGTGCTGTCTTTATGGGGATACAGGGCTACACTAAAAACCATTCAGAATTAATCACCAAGAATGGCACTGGCTATCATCATTGTACTATTATTTTTTCTTTTCTGTTGAATGTGTCCAGGAGTTGCCATGGAATTTGTTACAAAATGACAAAATGTCACTTTTCTAAAGCCTGCATCTTTTTTTTTTTTGTTAGATGAAAGAAAAAGTAGTATCACCTTATTGATTTGTATTTGACAAAGCTTATGACAGTAGACCAATCTGGATAAAACCAGGAATTGTTTTAGGAGCAGTTAAATGATGTTTGACTATGACTGACACAACTACTGTAGGAATAGATGCTTCTTAGTTCTTTTTTTTTTTTCTGTAAATTTGTGTTTGTATTTAATCTCTAATTTTTGTCCCTTCACCAAGTATTTTAAATATATGATATGTATTTGAGCACGAAGTTGACAGTCATTTAAGCTGACAGCCCCTGTCAGGGAGTTTCTTCCTAAGAAGAAAACATTACATTTTGAAGCATTGGAAGATAATGTTTATTGTATTATGAGGTGTGGAAGAATATGTGCCCCTGAAGGATGTGACTAGGCATAATAGAGGTTGTCAAAAAACATGACAAAAAAGATCATATTAACAACAGCATTGAGAATTTACTTAGATGAAGTGAGGTGAGAACTGCGGAAGTGAGTACATAAGATGTTTTGGTGAGCTATCGAAACACTGTCCAGAAAAACTATTAGATTCCAGAAGATGGTAACTCCCATTTTTTAAAAATCCTAACTGAATGTCTTACAACAATGCTGTAGTATAGTGTCAAAGGTTGTTTTTTTTTTTTTGTTTTAACATTTCTGAGATCTGTTTTCTATTGCAAATAGATTTCAGCCACAATATTTCACTTAGAACAGTTGGGTATGGAAGATCGTAGATTCTCAACATTATTTTGTATTAAAATCAGTGTGGATCTTTTCAATGATCTGGTTGGTATTTGTCTGGCTAAGAGAGATCTCAGTTAAAAAAAAATACATGTTATTTTTCTAGCAGCACAGAATGTTGTGAATTGCATAGCCTTATTAACATGGATCTTTGTTAAATGTCTGATTCCAGCCGAGGATTTAAAAGTCTTTTCTATTCAGTCTTTCCTCGCAACTCAGTTATCATTACAAGTATTGACCTAATGTTTCATGATTACTTATGTTCTTTTTACATTTTAAGGGTGAATACTGTTACTTAAAAGTGATCTTTTTTGCAAGTTGAGGAGAATCACTGTGGTATTCTGAAGAGAAGCCTATGTGTACCTTTACACAGGGAGAAAAATGGATTCCAAATCAGCTGAAAAAAAAAGAAAATTTAGGAAGTATTTGTGTCTGTTATATGGCTTAACTGAAAATGCATAAGCAAATAAAACAGTGGAGACTAGGTATGTGGTATACTGGAGATTTCTTGAGGAAAAAAATACTGGAGATAATAAATCTCTTCTAGTGAAAGGCACTATTGCAATATGACACCAAGATAGTTTGTGGTGCTGTGATATAGTTGACAATCCTGTCATTTCATGACAGGGATCCCTTTGGCATGCAGGCAGAAAGACCCCTGGTATTCTCCTTTGTTGTTTTGGCAGACAGACATTGCTCATGGTGGTAGTGATGCACTGGCGAAGACACAAAGTACTGTGTTGATCAGAGAATACATTATGTGCATGCTAACTTGAAGGGTGATCACACACTGTTCCTCTCATAAGACAGACCCTCAGGCCACAAAGTCCATTTCAGCATATTTGGTATTTGTAACTTGTAAGCTCTCTGTTAGAAATTGTCACATTGCCCTGATGGAGCTCACAGCTAAATACTGAGCAGGCTTCTTAGTTTGCAGCTCCTAACACAAGGTTTATACATACTTAAGCTTCCCTTGAAGTTATACTGGCTCTAAGCTTGTTTTCTGCTTTTTTTTTTTCCCCTTGGTCTTCCTGTGCTTTGTCTTGTGTTTAGGTTGTTACCTCTTCACATTACTCTTTCAGCTAAACCCTCAGATTTCCCAGAAGCTTGCACTTTCACAGAACTCCAGTCTTATTAGTACTCTAAGCTTACAGTTTATCCCTTTTGGGGCATAAAATAGGTGAAGTAAACAAACACAGAAGTTTTGTAGGAATTAAAAAATGGAAAAAAAACCCAAACCAAAACAAAAGAAAAAACAATCTTTATTCCAGCTAGCCCAGGAAGTGCACAGGCTTGGACAAAGAACTAGAATCCCTGTATTTAATTCCCTGGTTTTGTTTCCTCATCACATGAGTCACACAACTGGTTGAAGTTGAAGGAGTCCAGTATTCCCAGCTTTAAGCTCTACTTTGCACATGATTCCTCTATATTGTGAGTTCTCTTCAAATGTGTTTCTTTTCTCCCTTTGCTCTGTGTCATCAGCTTCCACTGGTTTTCTCCATTGGTTTATACACAAAAAAAAACTTCTCACTCATTAAAGGCCTGATATGCCTTCCAGCCCATGCCCCATTAATATCTCTAAGTCTCATTACTGCTGTGATGGTAGAGTGTAGGTAGGCAACCATATTAAAGTGGGTTAAGCTAGGATGTGAATTAAATGTGTACGTTTCCCAGAGCCTAGTTATCTCTCCATCAGGAAGCACTTTAACCACCAATACAGAGTGGCTTCTGCTGACCTTATAAATCTTGCTTTCTTATTTCTTGAAGTGCTATAGTTTCACAGGAATATCAGAACATACTAGCACTTAATGTAAGCCCTTTGCCTACTAGTGAGGACAGTATCCCAGGAAAGAGAAAATACGGGCTTACGTTTCCTCAAGCTAAGAACAACTATAAACTTGTATCTCCTCCTCCTTAACAGATACTTACTTTAATACCATATTTATATGTGAAATACATATTCCATCCTACTCCATAGCTGGTGTTTTTCAATAAAAGTGAGAAAAAATCTTTGGGTTCAGCTCAGTACTCTCAGATACATAGCATTGTCCAGGAACTTGTAGAGGTTTTGTCATCAGCAGGTTAGATGCCTTTTTCTGGTGCACAGCAGACTTACATGGTCACCTGGGTCCCCAGCCAGGCTCCAAGAGGGAACAAAGTACAATGTACAGTCCTGGAAGCCTTTATTTAGGCCCATCAGGAACAGGGATGTCCCCACATAGGCTCTTCAGCACCTTACTCTAGGCCTTCTGCACCATTTGCTTGAAATAGAGCTCCCTGTTCTGCTCAGTCCCCTTTTAGACACCAAAGCAGGTATCTAGACCACAGTGCAAATTTTGTAAGTTAATCCGTTAGCAGTAACCTTGAAGATTTTAATTATGTTGCTTGTCAAGTTTTGCTTACGTTAATATTTAATTTCCACTGACGTCAACAGGAGCAAAGGGGAGAAGGTGAGCCAGGGAGACTTTCATGCTGTCTGGTCTTGGGTTCTTGTCAGCTTAAGCAGAGCTACTGGAAAGAGCCACACTTTGTCACAGGCACTCTTAAAAATTAAATTCTCACTTAAATTCCTAGATTTTATTTACTGCAAACATTCTTTTTTTTTTTTTCTGTATATAAAAGCACAGTTACAAGTTAGTTGCTTATTAGTATAAGAAAGACAAAGGTAAAGGTGTTATTTAATCAGGATTTTATTTTTCTGATTGCAGTGGTTTCACTGTCACAAATGATTACTACATTTTAAATAGATCTGCCATGTGTAAGTGCGCTGGTCTACTCAAATGTGACAATACCTTGACCTAAACTACACAAGAAGTCTCTGAAATCACATGAATTATAAACAATGTTGAAGTACTTTCATTTATGAGTACAAATGTGTAACAAATTAAATTATTAAAATAAATAGTTCAATGTATATTGTACATTTTCTTGTTTAAATTATTTATAATAAACCACACTATAAGCTCAGAGAAATGGAAGTAATCGTCTACAGAGACAATTGAGACCAATGATATCATAAGTCATTTACACTTTCATTTAGAGGATCTGGCTTATCAGAAACTGTTGAAATCAGTGCTTTTTACCACAGAATGATGACTGTATTCCTTCTAGCCCATTGTGTCTGCAATAGCACAGAAGTGCTTCAGATTGTCCCCTAGATTTTTTATGGGATTGTGTCTGTTTAGTTTGAGGATTATGGAATGTTAAATACTGTTAGGAGAGAGTAATCCATGTAGGCTGGTTGTCACCTCTGCCAAAGAAACAGATGGACTGATGACCTTTTCAGGGCAGTGTTAGATCTGTGTGCTTTTGAGTGGCAACGGTGCTGGGAGCACTCTTACTCTCTGAGCTATCTTTATTCAGTTAATCTTCATTTGTATCACTGAATAGCTTTAATGACCAATCACAGCATTATTTCTTTTTTTTTTTTTTTTTTTAATTTAAGAAAATACTATAAATTACCCTCTCCCTTTTTTAGTCACCCTGTCTCCGGCACGTTTGCCACAGCTGACTTTGTCCTAATTCTCTCAGGTGAACATTTAGTAGCATGAATTTTGAACTCTGGCCAGATATCATACATAAAAGTCTTTGTCCACACAGGTGTCCGCTACAGCCTTTAAGCACACATTTAGATTTTCCAAGAAGCTTAGGTTTTTTTACACACCACTCATTAGTCACATAATAAGCACAACCACATAGCACTCAGTTTTATAGTACTAACAATTTTGTGTTCAGTTCATGTACAAAGCTGTGGTAATCTGGAACAAATCCATGCCATCTCACTGAGAAATAATGCAGTTATAATGTTTAAACAAATTTCCTGTTGATGTTAAACAGTATCTTCTGAATTTATTATTTTTAAATAAATTCGTATAGATGGTGTCTTTCTTATTCCTTTATATGCATTAGATTATTTCCTATATTTTTGCAGAGATTCTTGGTACACAGCTATCAAAAGGTAATTTATGCTGCTACCGGTAAATCTGGGAAGTTAATGAGAACAATGGGATCTTAGTTTCTGAGGCTATCCTCAACCATTTCAACATCAATCAAATAAATTAACAAAATGCTGATATTCCTTGCAGCAGTCCTTATATATTTCTCCAGTTAGAAAAAATGTTTGTAAACATACAAGCTTTACTTTTTTTTTTTTTTTTTTGATTCTACTTTGAATGGATAGAAAATAGTTGTAAAGCTAGAACTGGGAAACCTCTGGAAAACATTGGTAAGTGAGGCTGGAAGCTTGAATTGCTTACAACATTAGCTGGGTGAGAACAGTTAGTGAGATGACTTTTTTGTTGGAATTAGTTTCTAGAACTGATGGTCGTCCCTGGAACATCCCTTATGCTAGGAGGCCGTACTCAAGTTATATTTTAGCATTCCCCTGATGTGATGTGATGTGCAGGATTCCGATGTTGAGTAGTCCTAGAAGATCAAAGCTCAAGCTTTCCAACTGAACTTATAATTTAAGTAGAGATTTTTTTTTTAAATGTATAGATGCATCTTAAGATTTTGAGTTTCTTTCATATTTGAGAGTAGTTCATTGTGTTCCTGTAACCAGATGTAATAATAAATTCAAGAGATTTGAGCTTGATGCCTTAAAGCTAACATTTTACTTTCAAACTGATTTTTGTGAAAATATTCCAAAATACTTTTGAAATTACATGAAATAGACTTATAAATCAATTTAGGTTTGAACAGACATTTGAAGGTCATATAGTCCAATCCCTTGCTCAGGGTAAAACTAATTGAGTTGCGTATTTTATTTCAGTCTTCTCTTTGGTTCAAAGGGAGAGTTTCTTGATCCTTAGTAGTTTCTACATATGTCAGTATTCAGCAAGTAGCTAGACCTATAATTGGAGCTAGTGTGTATGTTGTCAGTGAATTTTGTTATTCCTGTCAGTCACTGTAATCATCCATGGTTTTTTAGTTATTATTTAACATGCTTCAGTTTGAAGTATTCTAATTAGGAGTAAAATGATCTAAAACATACTGATGGTGCACAGAGTGACCAAAATAGTTAATCTGAGGAACAGCTAATAAATAATTCTAGAGAAAATTTTCCGAAAGTAGTTATGGCTGTCAGCCTTTATCTATAGATTTTTGAAACAGTTTGGTATTTAGCAAGCCAGGTTCAGTGTTAGCAAGAGGTTATATTAAAAAAAAAAAAAAAGAATAGTTTCTTACAGTACTTTACATCACGCACCTACACGAAGTGAGAGCGTGTTTGCATGCCTTCCCTTTTGCCTGTGATATGTCACAGCTGTACCGTGCTGTTGGTAGCTTCTGGCACTGAAAGACAAGATAAGGAATCGCTATTGAATTGTGTTCTGGAAAGGGGAAAGAGAAGAGGCAGCCAGACAAGAATATTCGAAGTTAAAGCTTGTAGGGGAAAGATAAGGTGGTACAAAAAGAGAAATAGATTAATGCTAGCCAAAGGGGTTAAGATAATAAGGATTTTCTTACAACATCACAGGGAAAAACAAATACTGGAAAGACTGAAGGGGATGATATTAATCTTATTGAAAATAGCTGAGTTAAAAAGCTTCTTTTTAGGAATAAGAAATTAAGGGCGATTCTAGAACAATTAAAAAGTAAAAACTTGACAAACAAGAAATAACGTCATCTGTGGGAAATCTGAGTATGCAGGAACCCAGTGGTACAGGGAATATACATTTTAGACTATTAAACTAAGTAAATAACACAGGACTGTAGAATATTTTTTTTTTTAATTTCACAATGAATTAGTTAACTTTACTGTTCTAAGCATTGGATTTCTAGACTAGTAAAGTTATTAAAAGAAGCTGAAAGGATATCACTCTGTGGAAATAAAAAAAATGTTAGCAATTATCATAATTTTCTGTATTACTAAATTTATTCTAACACTGTAAATGTTACTCTTTTTAAATTTTAGAATGGATGAATGAAAGGAAAGTATTAAATGAGAGTGTATGTGTATATATGTATGGATTTTATTCAAACTTCTATTATGTCCGTTCAAAAGTTAATTCAGATTTGTTTAGTTTTTCACACAGTTTGTAAAAGTGGACTGTGAGCTATACAAAATACTATAAAACAATAGCAATAAGGCACTGACATCTGCATGAATTCATATTTGGACTTACGTATTCAGTAATGATTTAACAAAGGAAATAATCTAGTAGATGAAACCTGCAATTCAACAATGTATTAGGAGAAACTAGTGGAGACTGAGAGAAAAGAAAAAAGGCTTGTATCAATTGCAAATGCAGGCAGGATGTATGATAACAGAATTCAGAGTACTGTAAAGTAATGCTCTGTCTTGGGAATAAGTTGAAATAAAATGAGAAAGAGAAATCCAGAAAGCAGTAATGGTGAATGATACTTGGAGGTGCTTGCAGAAAGGAAGAGATGTGTGATAGTGATTTGGAACTCAAAACAAAAGGTCCCTACGTAAGCAAAGACTGAAAATGAGGCTTCCAGCCTAAATTTATTGTTCTTCATGAATTGGTTATATAGTTAAGGTCTGCAATTTTTATACCAAAAATGTCATGGTGCATCATAGACTTCAGAGAAGAGCAGCCATGATGAAGACACTGAAGTGAATGGTTTAGGACAGAAGATTAAAAGCAAAAAGAAATATCTAGTTAAAAGATACCTAGGCACGGTTAGCAGTATATCCCCAAATATTTGAAGACTATTAAAATACCATTTTAAGTCAAGAAGAAGACTTACTTATGAAAACTCCAAGACACAGAATGAGAAGTAATTGAATGAAAAAAAAATAGAAAATCTAGGCTGAATACCAGAACTAATTACAACATCTGCTTAGATGCAGTATGATTTTCAAAGCCACGAGTATTGAGCATCATCACTAGGTATAAATAAATTAATTATAAATAAAATTAATTATTTCTAGTATGCTAGTGGGTGGCTGAAGCACTTGGGAAGAGAGGATTAGAAGACAAAGGCCACACTTTCTGAAGTTTATTGCCTGAGTATAGAAGCTTGAAGAGACAGTGGTAAACATGAGCAAAAGAGAAAGATACTAAATTAGAATCATAGCATCACAGAATTATGTAATATATGGCTAAGTTTCATGCAGCACTTATCTTTTTTTCCTAATCCATTATGCAGAGGCATTATTGTTACACCTTCTTCTTACAATAAATTGCATTATATATCTCATAGACTATAATACATATTATCTATATTATATATACACATATATGTGTACTCACTGTGCTTTTTCTGTTCACAACCCTATGATCTAATAGTAAAAGATTTCTATATTCTCATAAATAAATATATTAATAAAAGAAAGGAAACTTTTGTCCTCCTGAACATGGAATAATTAAGACATGGTACGCAAAGTAGGCTATTATAACTCGTAAATTAAATTGGTATTTTTAATGACAGATAAGGATGATCCATGAATGATAGGAAGACCAGTGGACATGAATGACACAAACCTAAGTGTGTGTTGGAAGGTTTAATAGCTCATGGGATAGCAAATTGGACCAACCATCACCATTGCCCCCGGGTGAGCCTTTCTGTTCATTGAATTTTCTGAGTATTAGACTGTCATTTATTTCAGAATAAGAAAACATCTCAAGAATTAGATATTTCAGTGCTTACAGCAAGACTGAAATGGAACCTTCTGGTGCATAGCATTTTTCCTGACTCTCTGTTGTAAGGTGAATTCTACCCTAAATATCTCCAGACAACATTTTGCATCTGCAAAACAAACTTAGCCTTTCCAGGGATCACTGTTTTCTCATTTGAAAAGCAGGCTTCCTTCACCCTGGAGGGGCTCTTAAGGGATCACAGGATATACAGAAATCCAGTTTTCTTTTGCAGGAGTTTCTTCTCTGCTATTAAGGTAAAGGCAGTCTTTCAGTCAGCCTCCAGCACTTTTTCTTGTTTGTCTTCTCAATTTC
This sequence comes from Chlamydotis macqueenii, assembly GCF_036417535.1. Lineage (NCBI taxonomy): Eukaryota > Metazoa > Chordata > Aves > Otidiformes > Otididae > Chlamydotis > Chlamydotis macqueenii. The sequence goes on from NC_141558.1 coordinate 31,178,218, forward strand.
TTATTGCAGGATTGATTCCTTCAAGACTAGAGAAGAATATACTCTGGGGAAAGTATGCAATGATTTCCTGTGTCACCCCTATATTGTCTTAGGGCTAAATATACCAAGCATGTCACACCAAAGCAAAGAATTAATTCACCAAGACCGAGATCTTGGTGAAAAGGATTAGACAGCTATAGGAATAAAAGAGAACATCCTCAGTTATACAAGAGAGGAGTTTAATTCTTTTCTTACAGCAAAAAATAATTACTTTTTAGATGTTTGGAAAAAGCCTGTCTGCTTTGGATTTCTTCTACCATCATAAGGCTTATCTTAGATTTAAAAGTATGTTTAGGAGTATGTTTATTTTTATGTTCTTATATGTACCAAAACTCAATGCTGAAGAAAACTTTAGATTCTGACATACATCAGTTGAGTTGTATTGAACTCTAGAAGGCTCGCTTTCTTAGCATATAGAAAGTTCCAAAACTGTAATGCATGCTTGATTAGTTTGGAGCCACACTTAACATGTTTTAGACTCTACTCAAGACACTTACAGTAAGAGGATACTAAATTAGATATATCTGTGTTAGAACCAGTATAGTGTTTCCTATGCTCATATGAACAGATGCATGGTGAGGCTGTATTTGAAGAAAGAAGAAATCTTTATTAGAAAATACATTGCAATAGATTAAGGTTATGTATTTGTTCACAAAAAAAAATGTGGCTTTTAAAAGTATATGCATTTTTTTCCCCAAGGACATGTTAAGTGCCACTTATAAGGACACAATGGCCTCTGAAATGAAAGAGGTATAAAAGATGGAAGAATGAGACCTGGAAATTATCTACTTTGATATTGTAAGCACACAGAGAGCTGCTTTCCGTAGAAAATTTTAACTTTTCTGTTATTTTTGTAGTACATCATTCAGAGGACCTGCATATTTTTCAGCTCTTCTCATACACAATAAATAAACAAACAATACTGGTTTTCATTCAAAAAAGGCTGAAATCTTCTGCTCAGTCGTTTGCTGGGGAGACATAAAAATAAACTTTGTGCCTGGAGGAATGTGTTAGGGTTTGCAAAATGTCAAGGAAATTTCTTTTAATTTATTTTTTTTTTTCAATATGCTGTGTTCTTTACAGAAGAACCATATAGAAATTTCTTAATTTAAGAGAAAATAGATCCTTCTGAAGTCTTTGCTACAGATAGATGCCAGATCTCATCTTTTTAGCAGATGTCATTGCAAACTCTTTCCAAAGAGAATTATACTTTATATTGAGTACCTCATTTACATACATAGCTAATTAGACCAGTAGAGAAACGCTGAAACAGCATTTTGTATATATCCTTGGTTTCATGAGACAAGTTACCTTGCATTGTTTGTGTTTTGTTTGTTCTTTTATAGCTCAAGAGAACAAGGAAAGAATGAAAAAAAACAAAACCCCACCCATGAATGTTAATACAGAACATAGGCACATAGAAAGATATAAGCAAAACTCCAACATAATCTTTGAGAATAAGCAACAAATGTGTTCTTTCCAGACTTACATATCATTCAATAACAACTTATTTTTTTCCTGTGTATCTTGGTGACTGTTCATAACTAGAATTCCACTTCTGTATTGTTGATGTATTCTCAGATATATCCTACCTCGGGCTTTTGAAATAAAAGTAGGAATTACATTTCTTCAGTTATTTGTCTGCAGTAAAATTCTGTCTTTCACTTTAGATTCCATCAGGTCCACAAAACCAATAGAATAACAGACTTTCGTAGCTCAACATGCCTGAGACTTTATGTCAAATAGTATCCTAGAGATATATATAAAACTCTGTTTTGTCTGAAAACATCAGTAGGTTTATTAATTTTTAATAGAAATTTCAGCCTCTAGAATATGAACCTCCTGTAAAAGGTCTGATTTCAATCTATGCTACCATTCTTGATACTCAGTCCAAGAGAAGCAGGCTTTGGAATGAAGCTGGAATGTGACATTAGGTTTTATACAACAGAGTATAGATGGATTTTTTTAACCTTTTCATTGAAGAACATATAAACACAGTAAGTAAAAGAAATTAATCATCAGAATAGTGCACAAGCTGTAGGCTTACATAATATTAATTCTGCTGGCATATTTTATTTCTGGATAGAGTTTCTATCAAATCTATTGCTAAACAAGCATCTTATGCCATTATTTGATTGATTCATAAACAATTTATCATTAAATTCTCAGCAATTTACGAATGACATTTTGGTTTATTCTGAAAGGTTTCACAGCCTCCAGATGTATTATATAATCATTTTTTAAATAAATCCCAGTCCTGTTGTAAACTACTTGTTTCTCTTTTTCTTCCCAATTGTAGTTCTTGCAGAAGTTGCCACTGTAGCACCCCCCCCCCCAAACAAAACCAACATACCAAGGACGACAATGATAGCGGGATTTGATATACTAAAGTACCAATAAAATCATTTAACTTCTTACATATAATATTGATTAACACAACTCAGGGAATGCTCTTTAATCAGCAAGATAATAGATAATTTTAACTCATCCTTCTCAAAGCAAACTTGTGACACAGTCAGGATTTTATTAAATGTATTCTTTTGCAAATATTGTATTATGATTTTTATTATATTGTAATCTTTTATTTGAGCTATTTGCCCATTAGTGGTTACGTACATAACTGACATGTCATTTCTTCTGTTCCTTACTTGAAAGAATTTTAAAACTGTTAAAAAAATAAAATCAAGTCTGTTCAACAAGATCTTTTAAAACCCAAAACCAAGATTGTGTGAATCACAGTATCTGTGTAGAAGGCAAGTGTATTTTTATTTCACAACCTAAATCTTCATTTCTGTGTTTGTGCAACTCGCCTTTGAAAATCCTGAGACATATGAATTTTCATGGCTGTCACTCCATCTATCTGACTCTGACTTCTAAATAGGCAGTGGTAGAAATAAATCTTCAGCTTAACCTTGAATCTGGTAGAAATGAATTGCGCTATGCCTGACTTTCTTCAAAATCCTGATCCTTTAAACTTAGAGTGTCAGTACATTGAGCTTTGTATCTGTATCATAAAATTACTGTAAAAATTTGGTCCTTTTAAAAGCAACATTGATATCTCTAATCTTGCGCCTATGAAACTCCCCTGGTCATTCTATACATAGTGACATATGTCTGTGCTCAGAATATTTCTAATTTAGAGATTTTTAGAAAAAAAAAAACAACTATGAAGCTATTTTTGGACCAGATTTTATGCTGCAATTTCTTTTTTTTTTTTTTTACATGCCTATCTCTTATTTTATAACAATAAAGGCATTTGTCTTAAATAGCTGCTCACCGCAGTAGCATGGTTAGATATTTTTCAGTAAAATATTTCCTTAAAAAAATATAATTCATTTAAACAGAAAGTTTTAGGGACTGTTTAAGTTTCTATCATAAGGACTGGATTTCTCTTTGGAACTGAACAGAGGAAGAGTGAAATGTAGTAAACAGTCAGGAAATGCGACTGGGATGTTGCAGGCCCATATTCAAGGACATGAACTTTAATCTGCCCTCTCCAAAAGGCACTAGATTTCTGGTAAGTTCCTTTTGATTTTTGCTGTTAAAACTATTTTCTTTTATAAATAACGATTACTTGTAGGAGAGAGACAATAACCTTGTAGGGCAATTATTGAGTGACTTACTTCTGGTGCAAAATATTAGCAATTTAGGGATGTGAATGTGATCTCCCATATGGCCCAGGAGTACTACAACCAAATGTAGCAAATTCTATATTGTCTGTCTTTTATGGAAAATCTGGGGATGTTTAGGTCTGTATTGTCCTCATGTACACGTTGATAAAAAAAAAAAAAGTTCCAGGTTGATTCCTTGTCTATACAATGCTCTGAATTCAGATTATGATTTCATTATGTTGAGTGAAATTTCTCATAAAATTGTTTGAAGCAATCAGTTGATTGTCCGAGGTATCTTAAGGTAGAAAATAGTAGGTGTATTACAATACTAATGTTCTAAATTCCTGTTTTTATTTGCTAGTTGATTTCTAAACAGTGTATCTAGGCATGTTATGGGATGAAAAATTTTACCCCCTTCATATTAATTAATACTTGTATTTCATTAGTACTTATACTGGGGGAGAGATTGCCTCTAAATGGTCATGTTTGCAGTTCTGACTCACCAATTTAATAATACAGTGTTAAGGTCTGGCTGTACTACAGGGCAATGCACTTTTTGCTTTAAACTAACTTTGAATGGAATAAATACTAAAGAAGCATGTCTGCAGTTGTTTATATTTTTACAAAAGATAGAATATCTTCTACGTCTGAACTTTAGTTCTTCATATTGTAATACCTGAGGTGCTTTCACTACCTGAGCAAGTTGGTTTAAACTGGATTGTCTAAAACTGTCTTTGATTAATCAAAGACGTTAGGAAGTCATTGCATCTTTCCACCTTCCCCTCCAAAAATTCTGAACGGTATTTAAATCATTCCTGAGAGATGTACATCTAACGTGTTCTTAGACACTGCCAGGAACTCAGATTTGTCAGCCACCCAAGACAAGCTGTTTTACTAGCTGTCCTTAATAAAAGTTTTGTTTGTTTGTTTTTATTTCTAACAAATGTTTCTTGTTAGTCAGTTCTTTCATTAATCATTGTGGCTATGAAGAAAAATTTATTCCCTTGTTTTGGTAGGTACCTTTTATGTAATTGAAGACTGTGATCACCCTGGTCAGAACCTTTCAAAAACCTGTTTAATAAATCCTTACATTATTAAGGATTATTATTATATTCCATTGTTAATAATTATCTCAAATTTATTCAGCATTTCTATGTAGATCACTTGTTATAGCTTTATAATTCTTGGTTTTCTCTTCTGTATTGCCTCCACGTGAGCCACCTTCTGCAAGAGCAATTCTCAAAGCATGATGCAGAACTTAAACCAGCTGTTAGTTCAAACAGATTGCTCCTCATGTCTCACAGGTGACACAGATGACAGGTATAACATTTAGCTTTCTGAGAACTACTGGGTATTGCTGAATCTGGTTTAGTTAGGATTCCAACCTGACCTCCAGATTTCCTTCTGAAGAATTGCTACCTAGTAAGTTGTTCCTCCTGTGTGTGTAGCTATTGCTTAAATGGAGAGCACTGTACTTGCCTTTACTCACCCCAATAAAATTGTGAATTCTCATTGTTTTCTGCCAGCTTAGAATTATTGCATGTAATCTTTAGAGTATTGTTATCCAGTGTTATTAAAAATATGAATAAAACCAGAGCCCAGACAGGGCTCTGCAGAATTCTGCTTAATAAATCCTTCTGTTCTGAAAATGATCCTCTAATCCTGTGAGTATTTCTTCCATTAAGTTTTGCATCTATTTTACCATATGTTAGTTTTATGTGTACCTTTTTCTTTCTCCAGCTAATTTACAGAATCATAGAATCATATAATCATAGAATGGTTTTTGTTGGAAAGAACTTTTAAAGATTATCTAGTCCATCCTCCCGTGCTGTGGACAGGGACATCTTTCACTAGATCAGTTTGATCAAAGACCCAATTAAGCTGCCTTGAATGCTTCCAACAATGGGGCATCCATAATGTCTCTGGAAAACCTGTTCCAGTGCCTCACCAAGCTTGTCATAAAAAATTTCTTCCTTACGCCCAATCTAATTTGACTCTCCTTCAGTTTAAAACCACTGCTCCTTGTCCTGTCATTACAGGCCCTGGGGAAAAGTCTCTCTGTCTTTCTTATAAGCCCCCTTTAAGTATTGAAAGGCCACTGTAAGGTCTCCCCGGAGCCTTCTCTTCTCCAGGCTGAACAATCCCAACTCTCTCAGCCTTCCTTCACAGAAGAGATATCCCAGTCCTCTGGTCATTTTCATAGTGCTCCTCTGGACCTGCTCTAACAGCTCCATGTCTTTCTTGTACTGGGAGCCCCAGAGCTGGAAATGGTACTCCACATGAGGTTTTAAGAGAGCAGAGTAGAGAGGAAGAATTGCCTCCCTCACCATGCATAATTTTATGCAGCTCAGGGTACAACTAGTTTTCTGGGCTGTAAGTGCCTGTTGCCAGCTCACATCTAATTTTTCATCCATCAACATCACCAAGTCCTTCTCTACAAGGGCTGCTCTCAGTTCATTCATCCCCTAGTCTGTACTGACATTGGGGATTGCCTCAACCCAGGTGCAGGACCTTCCACTCGGCCTTGTTGCACTTCATGAAGTTCAAATGGGCCCACTTCCCTAGCCTGTCAAGATCCCCTTGAATAGCATCCCTTCCCTTAAGTGCATCAACTACAACCCTGAACTTGGTGTTATCCACGAACTTACTGAGAATGCACTAAATCCCATAGCCTATGTCATTAATAAAGCTGTTGAACCTAGTCCTTGTATGGACCCCTAGGGGACACCACTTGTTACTGATCTCCATCTGGATATTGAGTCATTGACTGCAACCAGATACCAAATAGTTTTGAATACCAAATAGTTTGGGTATTTTTTTTTTGGTTTTTTTTTTTTTTCCTACATCGTAAGTATGAGAGTTCACATGTAAATTCACACACTGCATTTTCCCCCATCCTTATTTCTACATCAGCAGAAAGAAACTTAGAGGACAGTATGTAATTTTCTACCAAGTGCTGCAGTTGTTCTGCTGGTATCACTCAGCCAACTTCTGGCTTTCTCATTCATTCAGCTTAGGGTACTTAACCAGCATACAGAGGGGTGGCTAACATTTGGCTTTCCTATTTGTTGGCAAAACACTTTGAAAGATGCCCAGTTCCCTCATTCTTACAGTTAGTGTGGCAAAATAAACAGAAGTAGAACAGCATACATGGAATTTAATAATATAGTTTGAACTTTAAGAAAAGAGCAATATGCTAATCAGTTGTGTAATTCTGTTTTCATGTGATGAGTATCAGTTTGTCATGGTGTCTCGATTGATTAAGTCACAGTTATGCAGCCCTGAATATATTGTAATTTATATGTTGTTTAAGCCTTTAAAGTTAATTCTCTTTTTCAGTGAAGCAAATTATATAATAATTCAGGAGCTGTTAGTGTACAGGATGCATACTTACCCTCTGCACTAGAATTTTATTGCACTCTGGTTGCTCTCCTATGAAAAACATTTCAGTTATACTGTCAAAGAGCAGAAACGATGCCGTATGACTTCAAGCACATCCACGTGAATGGGTGCAGGGGCACCTGAGCTCCTCTGCTTACACTCTGAGCTCCCTGGGTATGAGCCAACTCTGATCCAAACACGATGTAACCGCACTAGTGAATTTATTTTTGTAAAGCCCCTTTGCTGGAATGTGGCACTTTTCTAATGTGACTAAATGACTTCTGGCCGAAAACGGGCTCATGTGTGACTATATAGAGTGTGAATGGCATTCTGTCTGCGTCCATCCATACAGACAAGACCTTAGGTAACCAACCACATACATCAAGTAGCAAATTGGGAACAGAGGAAATCGTTTCCAGAACCTATTAATCTGAATGTAATGGACATAAAATAGCTAATTGATTCCTATGAACAAAAGTGAAGCTTGAAAATAAAGTGTGATGGTTTTCCATCCCCACTCACAAAATGCTTTTTTTTTCCTTATATTTATTACAAAAGCTTCTTTTAACAGATTGCATAGATATTCAGAATATAATCAAACATGATTTTTTGCTCTGTTGATATTACCAGGCATGGTTATGATGAGGCTTTGACTGCACTTGTTTATTCAAGTAAGAGGTTTCTGTTTGATTTCTTTATACATAGGAAGAGTTGAGCTAGAGGAGTGGAAGAAGAGGGAAATATTGGTATTTTTAAGTACTCTGGCTTGTGATACCAAATACGATGCAATATCTCTAACTTACAGTCTCAGTCACCACTGTACCTCATTTTAGCAGGGATAGTTAACAATGCCGATAATCTAAATATCCGAATCGAGTTCCAGAATTAGTGACTTATAGAAATATATAAGGCTATTTGATGGTACCTTTTGATTTGTTTCCCCCTAATCTCCCTAGCTTATCTGGAGACACAGTTAGACATGCTATATTTGTTATGTTTGATTTGATTGCTTCATGATTTTTTTGCAGTTACAGCATTTAAAATCTCAAGGCTTGGAGCTCATTCACTTTACACCTGATGGGAGTTGTTTAATATGTAATTGCCCACTGGCTGCCTACTACCATTGCCTAGCTAGAGGTTATTGCCCCTGCAGAAAAGTGGAATAAGTGATCAGTCTCATGTGGTTTTTTTTGCTAGTTAAGGTCTCAAGATGGTACTGTCCTGCTAGTGGGCAGTGACTAATAGATGACAGTAACCTCTTCAACAGCTTTGGGTAGATCCAGAAGAATACACCAACCCTTTCCTTTCAAATGGATGCTTTGATGAGGTTGGGGCAGGAGGACGTGATAGCAGGGAAATGCTGGTATGTCTTACCAGCATATATCTATGCAATACAGCCCAGGTTTATCAAGAATGAATATGGTTTAAAAACAAAACCCCAAATCAGTGTTAGTTTAGAGTAACTGGAATACAGCAACAAACACAAGCCTACATTTGTGCTAAATAATAATAATAATAAAAGCATTGATAGAAAGGGAAGATTATTACACTACAATAGTTTCCATATTACAGAAGTTTGTGCCATGTAACCTTGTCTCTTTATAACCTCTATCTAATATAATCTCCCTGTGCGCAGGGGTTCAGCTCTCCATGTTGCTTGGATTCCAGGGCCAGCTTTAATATGGCCCCACCCCATAACTTTGTCTCAGACTGTTTGGGGTAATTGTGAAGTGGTGAGAGAGAGGTCTTGGAAAGTCTGTAGAAAGGTAATGTGAAATTACAATTGGAGGCAGGATTTTTATGACAGTTCTTAGAAGGGGTTCTTAGAAGTTCAAGGGTTCAGAAGCAAAAACGCCAATATGATGTTGCAACTGAGTATATGCATACAGATATATTGGAGATCACTGCAATGGGAACGTTCAGAAGACCAATAAATCAGGACAGCTTTCAGCTATAAAACTGAACTTTGCTAAATTCATTAATTAGCAACACACTTCTTGCTAATGGTCAGTTCTTACACAATATTAAAGCATCTTATCACTGCGTATACCAGATTGTTAGTCTTTAACACTTGTAACCTAATTTATCTGTGAATATACAGTACGATGGAGCTGAAGCTGTTTAGAGTTGATGCCTACAGTCCTTGGTGGTGGTTAGTCACGGAGGCCCAGGAAATCAGTCTTGAGAGCTTGTTGACAAGAAGAGTCAGAACTAAGTGAGCTTGTCTTCTTTATCCTCTGATTTTCCTTGCTTAAACCTGATATTTTTATGCTATCACCCTCCTCCCAAAAGGATGCTCACCTCTGCTCCTGATACTGCTTGTAATGAAGTTGCCTTGGCAGTCATCCTCCTTGTGTGTATGGGAGCATATCCTGCCTATTTGCAGTCCCTTGTGCTTATTCTGTCCTCTTTTTTGCAACATTTGTTACTTGGATGCCACCTACCTGCGGCTACATCAATCTTTGTTTTCCTCTCTGCTCACGTACTGTTGGGCTATGCCATCACAAAATACCTGCATACCACGAGTAGTCGCACTAGTTTAGTATACTCAGAACCAAGGCAAGCAAATAGTAATTATGTCCTGGTTAGTAGATTTATAATTCACTTGTTCCACAGGCCTCTGTTTCAGCAATAGTGGAAAAAACTCAGGTAATTGTGTTGTCAGCTGGATTGCCAGTCAGTGTCATTGGTGTGGACTGGATGGGGTGGATGATGCAGTGTAGAGATATTGAGGATTTGTCTCAGAGATTAGCAGAGATCAGCCTTTTTTCCTCTGACTGATGCTTGTTGTGCCAGGAAAGACTCTTGAGGTGTTTTACTGGGTGTGGTGAGCATACTAATGCTTAGTGTGATAGCTTATTAAATCTGAGCAATCTTTTGTGTCTGTTAGATAATAAATAATTACTTTATGCTTTCAAGTTGTGTGTATTCTGCTTGCCAGTTTCTTTGCACATGGTTAAAAATGTCTGACCAAGCCGATCCAAACAGAGATCCTAACACATCTCAGGGAAAAAAAAGCTCTGAAGAATTCAGCAAGAAAAAATGTGAATATAATGGCTTTCATTTGCTGCCATGTATAAATGAGGGAACAAATACTTTTTTTTTTTCTAAGGCTCATCTATGATTTTTAGACAAGATAACTGGTTCTTAAAGTTGCTGATATTTTCTCTTTTCTTCATGGAAGTCTAATTACAACATATTCTTTTTTTTTTGCAGTATTTGTAGTGATATTTGGGGACTGTTCCATTGAATTTATAAAAAAGGAGGACTGAAAACATCCTTCTTTCAGTAGCTGAAATCTTTTCAACCTACTTGATGAAAATAACACTATAGTATAATTCTTATTACTTAGTAGTATGTAAAGGATGTTGAAGGTTTTATGGCGAGTGAATTACTAACTTATTAAAAGAAAGAAATTTCAGAAATAAAAGTCTCAGATTTTCAGAGTTTCCTAAATTAAATTTACTTTTCTCTGTTAATTAAAAAAATCACCACCAACAGTAAAAAAACCCCTGTCAGTGTTCCAAGAACTCATACACAGAAAAAGTGATATAAAAAAATGAGAAAATGAGTGGAGGAGGTCAAAGCCAGTTTTGCTGGTTTGTGTTCTATCCAGGGGAGTCTGCTTCTTCCTAAGGCGTGCTTACCAGCATGTCAGCACCTCACCAAAACTGTCTATGGCAGAACCAGGTGGCGACAAGGTTGTGGGACAAGACAGCTGACTGATTGGTAAAATGCTGCTTAGGTTGAGTAGAACTGCTTTACAATAACAAGTTTTAAAAAACCCATTGAAACCCTAAAATACCATTTCGGTGCAGTGAATATCTGTCCAACAGCTAGACAACGTGTGTTAACACGTTAAGAACTGCCACCTTTTTGAACCTGAACAGCAAAATAGTAGAAGGGGGATAACTTGATTTCATTGCTCATTCCAATCCTTTTTGTTCTGTCTGTGTACTGGTTAATAATCAATCTACACCTCTTCCTAATATCTAAATCTACATTCCTACCCTTGTTTTTGTATTAAAAAAAGAGAATTTCAGTCAATTCTTCATGTTAATAGAACTATCAAAAGCACTATCATAAAATACACTTAACATATGCAGCAGAGCTACTCTTCAGCAGCTTGGTGAGTGGACCTGTTTCTTAGCAGAGCTTTTGACCTTCTGTTGCTCTCAGTTCTGTCACCATCATGGCCTCCTGATTCTGCCAGAGATTGTCCCCGATCCGCACTCCTGAATTTAATTTCTGAGAAACTAGTCACACTTTAGACGAGAGGCTGCTTAAAAGCTCTTTTATGTTTTCCCAGGATAAATATTAAAATTGGCAGGTATCTGCTGGCTGTATCTTGCAGGATGATCCAAACAGCTGAGTGGTTGCTTAAGGATCTGAATGACAACTGAGGACAGCTTAATGGATGTTGACGTTACTGCTTCCAGCTGTTTTCACCACCTGCACTGCACAGATACCGGACTGCCTGTCAGTCAGCTGATGAACTGTCACAGTCCCCATCATGGTATTTCACGCTGGGCCAGTGCTGCAAACCACTGGAGTTCAGGGTGCGACTACTGAACAGCTCTAAGGCTGTGAGAAAAATGCATGCTGAAACCTCACCAGCCACTGCAAGTTAAGGAATCCCTAATTGTCATTCTGTCCTCAGTCCTGGTCATCGGAGAAAATGGTTATTCTAGACTGAGAAAGATGTTTTGGAGGACAAATAGGTATTTCTGCCTTGCTTGTTCATCAAAGCAATAGAGAGAAAAAGGATTATTTTCATAGGAGCCATTTTACCTCTTAAGAAGCTTTTAACTCATCCAAAATGGAAATCAGAAATTAAACTAATGCCAGAATTTAATCTGCATTTAGAAACTTTATGGATAAATCCATAAATTATGAGAAAGTAACAAAATGTACAAAGATTTTAGAGTACTGTGAACTATTTTATCTGCTATACCTAATAATTTTTTATAATTTGCAAAGTACTCAGAGTAAAACATCTGCAGTGGAGAAGTTTCAGTGCAGTTTAATTTTCTCTAAAAGCACAAGAGTCAATAGCAAAATTGCACTGTCAGTAAATTTTACTTGAAAATCCTTTCAGGAGATAAAAGGATTGTAGAGAAACTAAGGAAAACTAATGGCAGATTTGGGGAGGGGTAAGAATGTTAGTTATATGACCTAATTTGGTGAAGTACAGTCATACAAAGAAAATGTTCAATAATGAAATACATTGTTTTGAGTATTCAGTCTGTTCTAAGATTAACTTAGGTGGTGTCAGTAATTTCCATTCATCAAAGAAAACAGGACAATCTCACATAGACTAAGCTTTAAACTAGGTGTGATTCTTTAGCTTCTCTAAAAATCAGGCATTTTTTCTCTTTTATTTAAAAAAATAAAAGGAGATGGCAGTAATATATCAGACGTTGGACTAGGGTAATAGTTGATAGAGGCTGACTTTTTAATAGTAGCCTCTTTACAGAACAAAATGCAGTTATGTGAAAGATTTTAACCTTTTTTTTTGTACTGTTAATTTCTTCCCTTTATCAGCTTTAGACTACCCGTAGGCTGTTCCAGGATAATTTTTAATCCTCTATTTTTCTCTTGTGGAAAAGCAGTGCAGCAGTTAATAATACCATGGCCTTAATTAGAAAGCTCTGTTTAATTGGGAGACTTTTTATCCCTGTTAACAGCAATGACAAAGTAGCAGAAGGTGGTATTTTAATATTAGTATTTCTGTAAAGGTAACTGCTGATTTGCAGTCTTCTGAATTTTTGTAGAAGTGCAAATGGATGTATGAAAAAGACTTGAACCCATGCCAGAAATTGAGTGGCTTTTGTGATATTCCTGGCAGTATGTCCTGGTGTGTGGCTGCTAGCTTTGAAAAAGAAAACAGGAAGGGGCCATGGTTAGGTGATTTATAAACTTTTAGATTTTATCACAACAACAGAAGCTTCTATCAAAGAAATAAATAGTCAGGAAGAGCACGAGAGGGGGCAAAAAAACACCCAGAAACAGTAACTTAGCACCGTGAGCTTACCAACACGATCTCCATTAACTGAGGTTACCATTTCTTTATAAGAGACACTGTTCATAATCAAATTTGCTTCTTTTCACTGAGAGAAATCGCAGCTAAAAGGCTTTCACAACTAAGACCCCAGATCCTAAGGGGAGTAAAATGCTCCCACTACCTTTGAAGGCAGTTGCACATTCTCCTGTCTCTCCAGAAATGTAGGGTAATTAATCCTTTACTTGCTTTCCCTCTGAATTCTGCTTTCCGAGTAGGTATAGTGTTTTATTTGGGAATGAGATTGAGCATACTCTTAGAAAACTGAGAAAATCAATTTGTGTTAAGGGTGAGCTACAAGGTAATTACTGTGCCTGGAGCAAATCAGGATATACAGTAAATTGAATCTTAAAATACATTGTGCTTCTGTACCATTTTTTGAAAAAAAACCCAAAAAAACAAAGGAGTGTTCGTATTATGAAATTAGTAATGGCTAGTGAATTCTCTAATCCTAACTACCTGTTATCCTTAGCATGAATTACCTTTTAAAATAGATGAAGTTTTAGGGCTTTTCCTGAAGAGCTGAGAGGAAAGGTATGTCTCTCTATATAAGAACAAACATTCCATTAAGTTATCCAATGGGTTCGTTTAAACATGATTACCATCATGGCATTGCTGAGGTTAGCTGTATCACTGTGACTGCAAGCTATGCTGCCTGGATTGTAGAATAAAATCAGAGAAAAAAGAAGCATGTTTTCTCCTTTAACTGATATAGGACTTTCTTGTCTTTATGTGCTACATCAGAAATGTGGGTTTTCAACTTCTGTGATGTGAGTTGAGAGGCAAAGATCAATCTATCAAAAAGTAGGTAAAAAGGAAAAGAGAGGGTAAAAAATAAGAAGTTAGTAGTGGTCTTAATAGTGTGTGAGATCAGCCTGTTTATTAGAGATCAGGTAAAGAGGATGAACAAATCTGTTGATAACCTTGTGCAATCACTTGTCTCCAGGAGACTCCCCAAATGTATTTGTCAGCTTTGGATTCCTGAATGAGCATGAGAAGCTTAAAGACAATGTGAAAAATAAATGGAAGGCACATTAAAAGTCCCTTCCAACCCAAACAGTTCTATGATTCTATGGTTATCAAAAGTTAGACTTTTTCTTGTTCCTCTCCAAACCTACCTTGTAAATCTCAACTCATCAGCTATTGAACCACTAAATGAAGAATACAGACGAGACTAATTTATTATGCAACTAGTCAGTACAGGAGTAAGAAGAATGAATTAAGTGCTTCCTCCAGGCGGGAGAGAGACGGCACCTATACCAGTTATTGTCATTTAGCAACAAGATCTCCCTGTGTGTCTGGCATGAGAAAATCAGTTTATCCAAATAGGCACCAGTTAGGATATTTGCTCTGCTGTAACTCTGTTGCCATGAATTTCCTCTGACTGCATACATGGCCACAGCAAGTAATTGTTTGTGATCTATGAACTCTGCGGGTGTAGGAACCTTTGTCCTTCTGCCAGAGCTCAGGGGAAGATACTGTAGTACTGGGAGGTGGGGTACAAGAAGGCTTAGTGAAAGGTCAGTGGGAAATTTTGGAAGTAATTGCTGTTGAGAGAGGAGAAACATTGTGCAGAGGTGACGGTGATGATAAGTCTGTGCTATAGATTTATTTTTTTTTTAATTTACCAAGGAGAAAAAAGAGGAATTAATGGCTTTGGGAAGCAAAGAAGCAGTAATTACTCAGAAATCTTTAAGAGTGTGCCTTCTAGTTCTAAATGTAGACATATTCTCTGCAATATAAGTTTTGATGAAGTGGAATGTTATTCTCTGTCTAGCAACTTGTGAAAAGATTGAGGTTGTACTTGGAGGCTTGAATTCTGCTAATGAAGGTGCTACATATATAACACATTTTTATTGGCCATTCAAATGAAGCCATTGTGTCAGAGATGCAGTGTCTTTCCAGGCACAGGTAATGCATAGCTTGGCTTAGTCAGGAAGAGAGAATAGTGAGAAACTTCAGTGGGAAACAAAACTAATTGAAAAAGTATTTTGATAGTTAGTTAACAATGTTGTTTATAGACACATGCTAATACAAGTTGGGGGGAGTAACTTGAAATGCTGTATTAGTTTGTTGCATTCTAAATTAACTGTATCTGCTCAGAATACAGAAGAAAACAGCAACTGTAGCTCATAGTAAGGGTTACTTCTGTAAAGATCTGAGGGATTTCAGAGTTAAGTTAAACTGAAAGAGAATGAGATGTTAAGCCTTTGTGCTTTAGTACTTCCGCTAACTGCTGGCTGAAGGTGACCAGGAAGATGTGAGTACAGGGAGCTTCTGACATTTTCATTCTGAAGTACAGGGTCAGAATATTGGACTAAAGGGGTACTTATCCGTGTCCCAGAAAGTTTACCCTGCCTTGCGATACTTTATTCCAGGGCAATAGCGAGCTGTTAGGCATGTTATGACCCATTATTGGTAGATTGTCTCCCATCACTTTCAAAGTTGTGGTCGTGCTTTTCCTGTTTCTCCCTTGATCCCTTCATTTTCCGAGAACTGTTTTACTAGGGCGGAGCATGCCACTATCCATTCACAAAAGCAAGAGGACAGAAAGATACTACCTGCCACATCATGGTCATCATCCTCTGCTTGTCAGTGCTCCAGAGACGAGCAGTGTGTCATGTTTTAAGCAGCTGAATGTGCCAAGTGCATGCAGGCTCCCGACCCGTACAGCTACATGTTCCTCTTTTGGGTCTTTTGCAGAGTCTAACCTCTTTCCCCACTATGATTTCACACTATGCCAGACCAAGATACTGTGAGGCTGCAGAGAGAGTGTTTGTTCCCTCTTCTGTATTTGCTCCTCTCAAATGCTCTAAGTAGCTGGGGGTTAAGTAGAACATCAAACATTAGGAGATGCTGTAGTGCCACGATAGTCTCCAGACAGCGGGGGAATTGCAGGAGCAGGAGCGCAAGGCAGCATGTTTGTAATTCACAATAGGAGGCTACATCTTCTCTTTTGATCACCATCTTCAGGAAAAAAAAAATAAGATAAGGGCTCTCTCTGGTTGACAGCTGCAGCTCAGTGACAGGCAGGGCCAGAAACCTGCTCCTTCTGGAACAAGGAAAGCCTTTTGTAGACTCAAACAGTTTGCATTCGCTGAGGTACTCTAAAAGTCACAGTGCATTCCCGTCAGCTTTACTCTTGTCCTTCTATTTAGTGTTTCAATAACAAATACATGTGAAATGGTTACACTAGAATTTATTTAATGTTTTAAAATTGGATGCATTTTTTAACTGATTAGCTTCTAGACAAGTGTATGATTAAGTGGTACTTCAAATGCATTTCAGTTTCCACATCGCGTCTGATATTTAAACATCACATTTATACTGCGTACTGATTTTTTCTTCTTCATTTAAAAGCTTCTATTATCTTCAACAGCTAGGATTTTACAAAGCCTTTTCTCCTGAGGGGCATATTGTTGTGTTGCACTTACTAATGAATCCTGCTTTCAACAGGTTGGGTTTTTTTTTTAAAGGATAATTTTGTACATTTGCCAACCAATGTAACAGGACCTCCTCAGCTAATAATTAAAATAATAATTTTGTAATGCAGTCATTAAGAATGTGTGCTCTCCAGGGATATTCTAATTTTGTGTGTGACAGATTTTCATGTTTCTGTTTACATTTCTTTTGATTGCATTTGTTTGTTCTTAGCATTTTGTGTCTGTTTACTTTTCTAGTTTCTAATTATTTCCATCTATATTTTTACAGTGTGGCCTACATATGTTTCTTTTTCTTACTTTAATCTTTCTACTGTTTGATGAGTTGCAGCATCTAACATTACATAAAAGTTATATTATTAACATATGATAAAAGCTTATGTGATGAAAGAATATCAAAGATTAATCCTTGATCTTCCTGATTAAAAATAACTTCACTTATACAGATGATGAGATCTTATACACTTGCAAATTATATACTGAGGTAAAATAATATCCTGTCAAACCTTTTTGCTGTTATTCATCTTAATCAAAGTTTTCTGACCTATGAATTCTAATACTATGAGTCTTATGTAAAGTAGATGAGCATATTAAACCTATAATAGTAAACAGAATTTTTTATACAGTTCGTAGTACTGGTGTCTGAGGGTACAAAATACATCCTGAGAATATAAAAACTGAGAAATACAGTTCTGCAGAAATTAATATAAATAAAATATATTTGTAATAAACTCCTTGATGAAGACACTGGACCTAACCTCTTGATAACAGGTTAAATTACCAGAAAAATTGTGAACATGTTTGAAGTAACTGACTGAGCTTATATTCGCTCAGTGCCTAGGAACACTGTTGATCCTGTGCAAGAAGCATGAACATCTGATTTAGCATTGCCTCCTTCTGATTCAAACTAGTGATGTTTCTGTTTTAGTTCATACATTTAAATGTTTCTGTAATACATATGTATTTGAAGTATAGAGATATGAACGAGAGCGTGGGTTTATTTTCAGTTGGCCATTTATAAGCAGCACTTAGGTTATCTATGGACTTTTAACTCATTTTAAAAGCATTCTTAATGTCAATTTTTAATTTGAAGGAAACAAAGTACTTTTCCCTTTAACTTGTGAATAGATGGAGATAGATTAAAGATACTCATACTATATAAATTTCTAATTAGCTAGGTCCACAAGTCCGTCAGTGAGACTGAGGCATCCCAACAACTAAAAACACTTTTCAGATTTGCACTTAGAAGCTTTTGAAATTTTTTCCTAGTGTAAAACTATTATTTTCTTTTGGAAGGATTCATATAAATCATTATGAGCTAAATTTACAGTGCTGCTCCTGTTGCAACACTAGAAGACATTTTGCCTCATACTAGTGTGACATCCCTTGAAAGGGGAGGCACGTAGCAGCAATCTCCATCATGGCAGGCCAGTGGCTATCAGCAGAAGGGCACGGGAGGGCTGTTGTTCCACATTTCTTTATCATTCCTGGTTTGTATGTTGCTCCTGAGGAGAGAACTTGGCAGCAATCCATCTGCTGCTCCCTTGAGTGCTGGCTAGGACCGTTGCAATTCTGTATTGCATTTGCAGAGGCCTTGGAAAATGAGGAGACTCCTTATTCCTTTCCCATTTGCAGTTACTGGAGGATTGGCTGGATTCCAGATACATGAAATTAGTAGTGGTTATTGTTCAACTAATGAAGTTTGACCAGACGTAATATAACACTTCATATGTGTTTGTGGTTTGGTATAACGTTTGAAGTCATCTTAACTAAAACACAACAAAAAATGCTAAGTAATTTTTCCTCAGATACATAATACAATTACTTGAGCCAAGTAATTGTTAAAGACCAAGGCTGAGATTAATTGAGACTATTAGATCTGAAGAAGTAGTACCTGATTCCGACCCAAAAGTGCTACATCGTTGCACCATAGAAAATGGGTAGGGTAGGACCGCAGCAGCACCGCACCATTAATAAGTCCTTTTATGAGTTGCTGCAGAGTTTTTAGAACTGGATTCTGTATGTTTCAATTTATAAGGAAATAGAACATATTAATGCAGAAAATCTGAACAGACTGGAAAATTTCTTTGTCCAAAAAGGAGCTTCTGTGGTGGCTCCTGTGCCCAAAACTGTGGGTCTTCCAGTACCTTTATGTCTTGTTATGTGTAGGCCCTTTTGGGTATTTAAAAACAATTAAATGCAGTGAACTGTGTTTATGCCAGAGTCTATTAACTTTCCAAATACAGATATATTCACTGAACATAGAACAAAACTAATTTTTGCTTAGCGCGTCTGATTACTTCTCTCTCTGATTTGCTCTGCTTTGACTTTTGCTTTATGCTCCATGAAGGAGACAGTCTGGCTCCTTTTCATAACTTTTACTTTATTTTTAAGTGATTCAGTTTCAATCAGAGTTAGTAGCAGAGTTATTGATGAGAGCATAAAAAGATTTTAATTGAGTCCATTTCAGTACTGTCCAAAATTACTGTTCAATGATTGAAAATAAAAGATAAATTATTTTTTCTAACCATTTGCGAAGTGAAAATTAACATTGTTGATCCTGGAAACGTGATAGCATTAGGTCATGTTTTCCTCTAGACGTACTCAAGCCTTTTGCCATGTTTCAAATTCTCATGCAAATTTGTAGACACGTGTGTGCATTTCGTCAGATAAGCAGATTTGATGGGTGTGTGTAGTGTAATGGAAATGGGTACAGAATTAACAACTGAGGAAGCCATATGCCACTCTGACAGACTTTGGCAAACACTGGTACTTCTCCCACTGTACATATTCTATGTATGGTACTTATGCAAAGAGGATTGCTAAAAAAAAATTAATTAAAACATTATTTGTTGTCCATTATTACTCTGTAATGATTCAGCTGCCTTTGTTTTCAAACACAGAACTACAGACATTGCAGAAAGACATGTGAAATCATTGTGTAGATGTGTAGCATGTTTAAAATGCTCTATTTCACACACTAGAGGCTGAATTTATTATCATTTTTAATACTGGAAGTAGGTATTGTATAACTTGTGCTGAGGCTGGGGTATTCCTCTTAAGGATAAAAGCTTCACCTTGAAAACTTTATCACAAGATTTCAAGCCTGTCATTTTATAAGGAGTAAATATTCTCCATTACTGCATTTTTAGTTGAAGTGTGGTGGGGTTTTTTCATTTATTTCGATTGTGTGTTTGAGAGTTGGAGTTCCAGGCTGGAAAAAAAAAAAAGAAGAAAACCTGTGTCAGTGCAATTGTTTTACCTAAAAGAGTATATTTTCAGGACCTACCCAGATGATCAGAATATCAGACATCATTCCTATAAGCGGTGGGCAGACTTCAGATAAAACAGCCAAGGATGAATGATAAATGTTCCATGGAAATACCATCCACATTATACGATGTGTTTACAGGCGCTCTAATTTTCTTGATGGCAGAGACAGAACTCCAGCTACAACATGTAACAAATAGTTTGTCTATCCTATTGTAGTACTATGTGCCACAGTCTAACATGGTAATCCAGTAAATATTTGAAAGGAAAGGTGTTATATATCAGAGATGACAAGTCACCTAATTTATAACTGTAGGTAGAACAGGCAAGGAAAATTGTATCTAATCTTAGGCATTCTTCCCAAGTTTTATTTTGGGTTCATTAGATTTTTCCATAAAAGACATATCCAAATTACATATTCAGTATATCTTAGCTTTTCACAGTGGGTACCTGTAGAGAAAGTGATAAAAGTCTCCCACAGCATGTTCATTTTTAATGAGAACAGAGCACTTACATTGTGTATCACAATCAAATCACTTGTCATTCTGTAATAGGACAACTACCAACTGAGCCATTCTCGCAGAATGCCTCCTTCCTTTGGGCTAAGAAGTAATCTGTGCAAATCACTCATCAGGTCTTGGTTGTGCCCTGTGTACAAATTGCAGGTCCAGAAAAGAACCATACCATCAAGTTGGTGTTCAGTTTGCCTATTACTTAGGCTTGTCTAAATAGAAAGTAAGGTTCTCATGTCAGTTTTCAGGCATTAATCACTTTGTTTTCTCTTACATATATGGATTGTGATGGAGTGCTTATTATTACTGATATTAGCTCATGCTTTAATTGTGCAGTCACGCCGAGCCTTTCACTGGTGTAAATTGGTATAATTCTCTTGAGGTAGTACAGCAAGATGGTGTCAGCTGAAAAATCTGATTTTAAAATGTTTTCTAAGATTGTAGAGCCACAAAAGGATGAGACACAGTTGTATAGTACTGTAGCACCTAACTCGTAACCTGCTGACATCTAAATCTGTGTTACTAAAATACAAAGGCTTCCTGCACAATCTATAACAGAGTTAGGCATCTCAGAAATGGGTTTAGAAAAAGCAGCATGCTGAGCAGGGAACCTCTGAATTAGCCAGTAGGAAATGCTGAACACAGAAATACATCTTAAATTACATATCTCTGTGAGATTTATGTACCTTACTCAGCACTACTGGGAAGTATTACCATCCTCTTGGGATTTTAGTCCTGAGTAATTTCCTGACCTAAGTGTTTCTTCAGTATATTTATTTAATAAATAAATACATAATAAATTGATTGAATACTTTATTTCTGGGAACCACTGTCATGCCTTCCCATCTTTTTTTCAGTAGTGTGATGTCTCTTCAGATGTTGAAGAGATTCAAATCCATGTTTCCGTTTTCTGTGAGAATGGCCTAATGATCGGGCAGTCGATGTGTCTGGGATGGGGCTGAATTGTGTGTTCAGTACCCCTCCTGATGAAACTGTTGCATTCCACAAAAAGAAATTAAAGATCTGTTGGTCAAGAGAAAGCTACTGGGGAATGCATTAGGGGAATGGAAGACTTGCAGTCTGAGAAGACCTTTCAGTCATCTGCATGAACTAGAGTTTCATTACTTTAGGTTTAAATACCTATTATTACATTCCTGTGTTGAATAAATAGTAGTGGTAACGTCAGTATTTTTCAATCTACTTTTACTCTTTATATAATAAAACCAGCATAATACCTAGAGAAGAAGAAAAATCTCCTGTAATGTTTCTAAACCCATTTTATTTTCCCTTTTCTCTTATTTAATCCGTGCAATGCAAATCCTTGTACTATAGGCTTTGGACAAAACCCCCTTGTCTCTTGCATCCCAAGCATGCAGAATTGTTCTGTATATCTTCTTTTCTAATGTATTGTGCAGCAGCACTAGGTAATTAAAACTTTTTCAGTCATCTTCTTAGCCCCAGTTTGATGTGCTCATGGAAAGAAGTTTACAAAATGACCACTGGAAAGCAGTTTTCTGCTGAAGGCAATAGAATGAGAGCTAATAGATCTGTCACAGAAATCCTATGTAAAGGCGTATTGAATACTCTTTTTGTTAGTATCCTGACTGGTAAATTGACTGCTTGATGAAAAACTGTGACAATACATGCTTAAACAATTAAGGAACTGCTGTCTTCTCGGAAGGCCACAATGTTTAGGCAACCTACGCAAACAGATGTTATTAAAAAAGCAAAAAAAAAACCAAAACACCCAAAAGAAAAAAAAAATAATCTCGTTAGACAAAAGACTCTTTTTTTTTAATAGATATACCTTCTAATACATATTCCATTATCAATATTGTTCTTCCAGAGTTTGGTGTAAAAAGCTTTTGAAAATTAACATTATGAAGTTTATTAAAATTAGCATACAAAAAGAGTTCAGCCTCAGTTTACATAATGAACAATGATTTTTTTTTTTGTCATGAGAGCTGTGCTGCGTTATTCTGTCACCTGGCTGGTGGTCATGGTTGTGCCAAGTTCATTGATGTCTCTTATTTTGGTTGAGCTAGTATTTTCCTACTGCAGCTTTAGACAAGGAGAACTTAGAGCTGATATTTCGTTATGGCAGTTTTATCTGGAGGACCCATGATTTGTTTATTATGATTGAAGACATCATAAAAGCAAGTCTAAAACCAGAATGGATTTGCTGCCTTGTTTTACTTTGGTTTTCTTTATAATGTTGGTGAAAATGTAGTTTTGAAGACACAGGTTTTATGACAGTTGTAATTTATAAGGGAAGATCTTTTCAACCATTTAGGAGTGAGTAGACCAAACTAAATTATTACCATTTTCTGAGTCATTACTTTCTCACTTATCAAATGGTGCATAATACACTAATGCATGGGTCTTGAGGCTTCTTAGCCATGCAAAATTCCATTTTAGGGGAAGTTTTTCTGTGTAAGAAGTGAGTACATTTTTTAGGATATGAAGTTACATACAAGACCATTCTACAGACCTTGAACCACTACTGAACAAAACTATAACAAGAGTTTTCAAAAATACCATTTTCCAAAACTTTTTTTTTTAGGACACAGGAGTTTCAGCAATTACCTATACTGCTTAATTTTAAGGCAGTGTTTTTTTTAACATGGTATCTACTATAGCTGTGTATCAGAACGTGATTTTTTGAGTCAAAATATTCTTACAGTTGCTCAATGTGTAACTAATTTAATGACATACTTTTTGTTTGTGTGGCTTATTCCTACAATATTTGAGCAATGTAATAGCTCCAATAGCAGGATAGTAAAAGGATGATCCTTGAGCCAGGCAGACCTAACTTCAGAAAGAAATTAAAAGAAAATACAAATGAAAAGAATTCTGGAGCAAAATATGGCAATTGATAACTTTGCACATATTTTTCCAATAAAATTAAGTTCAAGAGATTTTTAGCAGATTGCATCTAGTAATATTTTACACTATTTTTAATTATACATAGGTGATTAATTTCTTACATATACCAAAAATGCACTAATCTTCAATATATTAGTATAATATAAAAAGTAAGATGCATTTATTCAAGAGAGGTATCAGTTCTGTACCAGTTTTACAAGTTAAGAAGCAGTTACTGACTGAAACTAATTGCAAATCTATTATTGAGAGTTCAGTTACAATTTATAATGAATTTTCAAAAGATCAGTAAATATTTTTACTTGTAAAGAAATATCTTTACTTATAAAAAGTGTTTTGGTGTATATTACAGTAACAATCAGCATTCAGCCAGCAAACGACATGACGTTTATAGACCTCTCAAAGAAAGAATAGTTTTCTGTTGTCTTTTTAGTTTAGAGGGATTTTTTTCTTTGAAAAGTTAATCTTATTGCTTTAGCTTCATGAAACTCCCCTAGTTCTGTGTTCTGACAAAATAGCTATCTTATAACATAAAAATAATTTCTTTCAAATAGCTTCTTTCCTTTTTGCCCTTGTTGGTGAGTAGTCTTGGGGAAAAAAAAAAGTCTACTAGGGTCACTCTCTCAAAGTATGGAAGATTCCTTTCAAAAGAAGTAATTCAACACTTGAATTACATTTCTCTTTGAGTAGAGAAACTTCATTATGAAAGTGGTAGTCAGGTCAAATCTCTTCTGTCATCCTGTCAGTCATTAGGATATATCGTCCTTTCAGAAACAGCTAAGCTAAACCAGCTACTGAATCCTTATGTAGGAGTAGACTGTGGAAAATCAGTGACAAAAATGAAATTGATTTTATTCTACCAAATTAACAGAAAGACAGCAGTAAGTGTTAGATTATATTTATCTGTTTGATATGTGACTTCCATTTATTTTTGTTTTCTTGATGCATAAACTAGCTGGGGATTGATTCTATGTCATGAATTTCTCATCTGCATTTGTTTTGTTTTAAAGTAACTTCATAAATACAGAGCTTTTGTAAAAGATGTGCTTAACAAGTGCTTCTTTTAATGAGCTTCTGATGGCTTGCACCCTGTTCTGGTTTTTATGGTATTCCCAGCTCAGGATTTAGCTTGTAGAACAGATGGAATTTGTGACAACAGTAACATTTGGAAACTGTATTTCAGTTTAATTTTGCTAGTCCCAGAAGTAAGTTTAATCCCTATATATTTGTAAATTGGATTGTTTCCCCATTGCTTACCAAAGAAAAGTCAGACATTACTTTTTTTTTTTAAGCTACCCTTTCTTGAGAGAAGTACAATACTGATGATTCAATTAGGACTTTTTTTTCTAGAAACCACAGTGTATCTGGCTATGGGCTGTGTTGAGGCCTTAACTTAAAGGAAATGAGTGTCCAATGAGATCTTTACTCATATCTGGTTTTACTGAAACTCCAATAGCAATACATCATAGACCTCATGTTAAGCTTTCTGTTCAATACTTAGTTGTTCACAGGGTTTGAAAACCTCCATGTCTTACCTCCTTATTCTGGTGCAGATAGGCACTCTGAGACAGCACCAGGTTAAGATTGCTTCTAAGAAATGTTAAGCAGGGCTTCTGCAATGTACCGCCTCTTGCCAGAGCTACGGCAAGAGCAACCTTCATACATGATTTGTGAACTTACGGCTCACTGGTTATAGAATGACCATTCGTGCTGTGAGGACTGGTTGGAGACAGCAACTCCTGTCGAAAAGCAGGCAGCCTCCTGCATAGCGTTAAATTGCCAGCTGGAAGTTGCACGGGAGTTATTCCTGCTTTGGAAAAACAGAGGGCAAGTGGTAAATGTACTTCGTCTCAGTCACACTAAGCAGGATGAAATTGGTGAATTTATTTTTTTTTGAAACAGTATTTACTACTGACTATCTACTGAAACTATGGCATAAGATACCTGAAAAAAAAAAAAAAGGCAGAAATTCTCTCTGCCCTCCCATAACTCTTAGTCCCTGTTTCCAGATCTTCTCTATATCTAGGCATGGGCTAAATTACTTACCTAGAACAGAACAGCCACCTAAGATTACTGATGCTGCTTTCTGTTTGTGTAGTTCAAGTGCTTAAGTCATTATTTTCTCTGAAGAACTATTAAGAAGTATAACAATCTTTTTCCTTCTGTTGTTATTTATTGCGGGATGGAAACAATAAACAAGCAGTGCCTGGGTTTTAGGCAAGGGCCAGCTCTTAGCCCTGGAGAATGCCGTAAGCAGGAGCAGGGTGGCAGAGTACTTCAGGGTGTTCTCCAGGACCCAGGGAGGGAGGAAGGGAGAATCAACTTTTAGCGCAAAGGCAATGAAAATTCAGGACACACTGGGATACCATCATGACAATGGAGGTGCTGTCCTAAGTTTTGGTCTGTCCATGCCACTGCTGTCCCCTAGCTGGTGGATCTGCAAGTCGTTTTAGCAGCAGCCATGATACCACTGTTCAAGTCCCTGACCGCTGACGGCTACAACATCCTGATTTCTGTCAGTCTGAAATGTCTTAGAGCTGTATGGCATATTTGGACAAGAAAAACAAAACAAAACCCCGAGCAGCAGAATACTGCTTGTGTTTGCATTTCCCTTTTAGAAGCAGCATTTTGACCACTGCTGATGTCACTGCAGCAACAGTAACAGTTTCCATGGCAGCTAATACTGCAGCTAATATGGTTAAAAATCTGATATAAAGGGAGAAACTTGAAAAAGGCTGCCACACTTCTGCAGAAATTATGCTCTTGTTCAGTACATTTGAGGGTTTTGTTTGTTTATTTTTTTTTTTTCCTCAGAAAACCATTAGGGAAGTGATTTGGCACTTTAGTTCCTACATAGCTGCATCATTCAGAACTGGTGTTTGCTAAGAGCCCATTGAAATTTACATTAATTACTTAAATATTGTTATGCTTAAAAACTTGTCTTGAGCCAAAGGAAATGCATCCTGTATATGTGGAGACAAGGATTTATTGTTAGCCTAACTGAAACCTGAACAATTACATTGAAAGACACCAAACAGTTGTTTTGTTCAACTATAAAAATGCAAGTGCTTTTAGTCCCAAAGTAATGCAACACAGCTTCATTAGGCATAATACCCTCAAAATTATTATACAATAAGACTTACGAATACCTACCCCTTCTCTATGCTGCTATGCTGGTCCTTCTAAACTCCCCCTGGGTGCCAAGACTGGGAGTACTAGTGCTGCTGAAGGGGGATGCTGGGGCATCTCCAGGAGCTGGATCTTCCCCAGGAGGAGCTCAGCAGCCCCTTCCCTTCCAGCCTTGCATCCACCTGCAGCTATTTTTATGCTTCCATGTCACGGTTTACAAACACAAAGGACTGTTGTTTGCCAGGCAGTGACTGCCAGGGGAGTGAGGATATCACCATCTTCTTAAGACCTCCAGGGAATACTGTGATAGAAAGAAGATATAATTGCATATGGTAGTCTGATAGAATTGGCAGCTTTTGCTCAAGTGAGGACTACTGCTGGACAGCTGTAAATCAAAAACATAGGATATTGGCAGGGAAGTAGAGAAATTAGTATCCATCCCTTTGTGGTTTTGACATTCATTTTTGCCAGATTTACCCTATTGTGATCCTATTATTCTGGACAGTTTGGGTTTGTATTTGGTAGATATGGAGATACCTGATCCATTGTATTGCTTTTAATTGCTAAGCAAATCAAAGGTATTTACATAATCTACTCTTTTAGAAGTCTGGATTAGGTGTTCTGAATCGCTGTCCTACAGGCACTTCTGTCTTGCAGTATGAGAGTGCAGGGAATTTAAATTCTTTATTTCTCTTAATACAGTCTGCAGTGAGCCACATGAATACCCCTTCTCTCTCCTCCTTTAAGTGATTCATGCAGTTGGGTAGAAGTTGCTGAGTTAACATTGCTAACACCTTATCAATTTTGTCAAAGAAGTTTTCCATAATTCATTCATTATATGACCATCCTGTACAATTTAAAACCATGATATTGCAGTCTGAAGCAGCGTGATAGGTCTATGCATTTTTGCAGAGGTCCAGTGACTTCAGAACGAATTGGAAAGTGTATAAATGAATAAATATCTTCATAGATCCAATTGGAAAATCGGAATGAAATTACTTAAATATTCATTATTTTTAATTCCTTATGAACATGGAACTCAGAAATGTTATTAGCAACCCGGGACAGAATATAAGTGTTTAGGATGTCTTGGTATATTGGATTCTACCAAAATCGAAATTAAAGTAAGTTATTAGTGTGACACAAAAGTTAATGTTGTTGTAGCCGTTTTTTTGGGGAAGATATTGCAAAACAACCTTAGTTGAAATGTGAAGGATTTTTCTTCTTGGTGTTTCAGAGTCAGAAGCTGTATGAAATTTATTTTCAACAAGTAGCAGAAGGGGACAATATTTGCCCAAAATTTTATTCTTAAAAGAAATACTCTGTGAAAGGAAAGGGAAAAAGAAAATGAAAGATAAGATTAGAAGGTTGCTTATAAAAAAAAAAAAAGCTGGACAGTGTTTCTGACAACGTGAAAAAGATAACACCTCTTGTAATGATGTCATCTTTAGGGAATCAATGCATCAGTATGCAACGTCTAACAAACTGTGGAGGAGAGATTTATCCAAGAGAAATGTCATGCCCAGAGGTGCTGCAGTTCTGACAGGCTGAGAAAAACATTGTAAGTCAGACAGGAATGCTCACTATCATGGAGCAAGAAACTTTTTCCTTTCTAGCTTCCTTTCTTTATATCTAATATGCAATATTAAAAATACTTAAATATTTAGGATTTTATGCACTTTTATTTGTATTTGTTATTGCAAATTATGATTGGAAGTAAAAATAGGTTAATAACTGAGATTAAATTGTTGTCTCCTGGTAGATGGCTGCTATTCATGAAGGAAAATGAAATTTTGCTTTAGGAAGGCAGAAAAAAGGTGAAAGAGTAAAGATTTTTTAAAGTTAGACTGTGTGTCTTTACTGAAAGCCATGCCACAAAGTTTTTAATGTAAACAGTGGGTCTGCACAATGGAGTTGTTTTGTTGTAACAACTACATTCAGCTATTCACAAAACAAACTTTTTTGACAGTTTTTTTTTTTTTTCTCAGAAGAGTTTTGAAAAGGTCAAAGCTTTTTGACATTTTCAAAATGAAAGACCTCACTTTTTTTTTCACCAGCAAATGACATTTTGAAAAATAAGCTAATCCTAGTGAAACAATTGTCTTAAAGGTCATAACCAAATGACCTAGACCAAATTAAAAAAAAACACTTTGTGAAAATTTAAAATGTTTTCTCTTTTACATTCTATTAACAGGAAAAATATTTGAGATTTTTGAAGCATTCATAGGATGACAAGATAATTTCTTTTCCAGCTGCACTGTAACCTGTTGAAGATACAGGTTTTAGACATGTTAAGTATTTATTGTTTCTCCACCCAGGAAACTGATTAGGTCAAGTCACTCAGGGACTTTTACAGATGAGTTTTTAGTATCCCTAAGGGTATATCTCCATCACCTCTCTGGTTAACTTGTTCGAAGGTTTGATCACCCTCATAGTGAATTTATAGATAAAGTTGGAATATCCCCTGTCTTCTGTGAAGAAAAGCTTAGAGAGTTGAAGTTGTTTAACCTGGAGAAGAGAAGGCTCCAGTGAGACCTTATTGCAGCCTTTTAATCCTAAAGAGGGCTTATAAGAAAGATGAAGAAAGGCTTTTTACCAAGGCCTGTAGTGGCAGGGCAAGGGGAAATAGTTTTAAACTGAAAGAGGTAGATATACATTGGATAAAAGGAAGAAATTTTTGGTGATGAAGATGATGAGACACTGTTTATCCAGAGAAATTGTGAATGCCCCATCCATGGAAGCGTTCAAGATCAGGTTAGATGTGTGTGTCTGTCTTTGGTGTTGTCTGTAAACTTTTCAAGAGTGAGCTCTGACTCACCTTTGGGTTCTTAAAAAAGACTTCAAATAGTATTGGCCCTACTGTCAGTCCCAGGGATGCCTATAGTTAGCCATCTGCCAGCTGAACTTTGTGCTGCTAATTGTAACCTTCTGAGGTCAACGTTCCAGCCAGTTTTCTACCTACCTTTTTACAGACTTATCCAGTCCATATTTCAGTTATTTGGCTATAGGAGTATTGTGAGAGAGGGTGTCAAAGGGCGCCTTGTTAACATCAAGGCATGGGACATGCACTCTCCTCCTGTCCGTGTATCATGTACCACATGATACAGTCTGTGTTCAAGAGCATAACAGAATATCTTGCAGTAGTTTTGAATGCATAGGGCTGCACTGAAATAGTTCGGTGAAAAGCAATTAAAGTTTTTTCTGTGTAAATCTTTATAACTCATTTCAGCTCTCTAAAATATATTTTTTTAGTGCAATCCATTTAAAATGGGACCTCAAAGAAATAACCTTTCAATATTTAATTAAGCTGCTTCTGAGAACAAGTGAGCATTGGAATTATAATGAAAGTTTGTAAATTTGTGAGATGTGTATCAGTTTTATAACTGACTTTTTAAGGAAGGATAGCAAAATGTATGTCTACCTCACTGAGAACTCTAATATTATCAGAATTGTAGCAAGAGTTTTAGTGTTCCGGACAATTTAACTCAAGTCTATGGGGCTTTTGTGTTAGATCCCAGTAGTGGCAGTGTTTGTTATGATCACAGTAAGAAATTCAGTCAGAATCCATAAGGTATTAGTGAGAATACCATTTACTGGAGCTAACAGAAAAATGAAAACGAGGATAGATAATCTCATGGTCCTTCAGATACGAGAAGCCAAGTTGTGCAGTGTCATCAGATGGACCTCAGGTCCGGGCACAGCACGCGGTGCAAAATCCTGTCTGTGGAGAGGTTTGCCAGCATTGTAGACTTTAGAGTTCTTCTAGTATTTTCTTGGAGGAAAACAACTCTAGTCATTATTTCTATTGTGAAAGAAATGAATGTTCATGTAAGAACTTGCTGCTTCACTTTAAGGCAAAAATAAGGACACACTGGTGGCATAACCACTGGTACTGAGTGTGAGCTGCCTGCAGTCTCCTATATTAGCCATCTAAGTTTGTCCTGCAGCCAGGGATTAAGTACGACACAATGCAGGCCTGAAAGCCATGCAGTGTATGCAGTGCAGTGCAGGATAGCGCAGGCTTGTGGTTAATCACATTGCCCGTTATGTGGATCATTAACTCCTCAATGTACAATACTCTTCTGGTTAGGGTCACTAGACTTCCCATGCTCCACTTCATGTTCCTTGGGTTACTTACTGTGAAACAGGTGTTCTTCTTCCAACTCGGAACCAATAGGAGAAACACCATAGGCAACTGAAGTACATAGGTGCTTTATACTCATCAGCCCTCTGCTTAGAGAATGTTCTCACATCCTCTTTGCTAAGTCTCGTCTTTATGTGAAATGCTAAATAGCTATCTGTAATCCAGAACAGGGTGTTTTTCACCTATATGGAGAAGAAATGAACACCAAATGAATGCTACAACAGTTTTTGGCACTCCACTGCCTATAGAAGAGAAATGGATGCACACTGGATAGCTTCTCCAAAGAATAAACAATGTTGAACCGAGAAAAAAAGAACTGGAAAAGTTATGTCATTTTCTCATCTCTAACACCAAGGTAGTTACCAAGAATTCCAATAAACAGACACAGATGAAATTCAATAAAATAAAAAAAAATGTGGGCTAAATTTTTATTCTTCTTGCATTACTGTGAATCTACTCTCAGATTAGTCACTGTAATTTACACACTACCGGGAAAAGAAGAAGGAATAGTTGGAATCAAGTTTAGTTGGTAGCATGTTTGTTTGTCTATCTTCTCTTTTGCTCTTTCCAATACACTTTTTACTTTCCTAGTAATTAACTTCCATGGGTATTTAATTTAATTCTCTCAGCATCAGCCTTTCTAGATTATTGTTTTTCCAATATTTATTCCCTGTATGATGGCAGTCCTGGCTTGTTCAATTATCCTTAAGGGTGTTTCAGTTTTTCTTACTTTTTTTTTTGTAATGCTTTACAGCCAAGTACTACAAGTTTGATTAAAGTGGTAGTTTGGTCTGACTCATTTATGGGCTTTATGTGCAGTTTTCTCCAAGTGCCAGAACTGAAAGCTTTTTATAGAGGACAGAAGGCAGTGGGGAGGAGTTTATTTATTTTGAAGTGTAAGGACTAAATTTAGTCTTTATGCAAACAAACTTTAACAGAGATTGATGAGTAAAGACTGAAGTATTTGTATCCAAATTAATAGATTTTTCATGTTCATACCATTGGTACCTATTAAGAGCAGTGAAATCAAGTGTGCTGCAAATCATAGAATCATAGAATGGTTAGGGTTGGAAGGGACCTTCAAAGGTCATCTAGTCCAATGAAAATGAAAATGAAAAAATGTAGAAAATATTTCATCTTCCATTCTTACAGTTTTGATATCTTACAATGCCATAAATTCCTGTCAGAGGTACTTAGTACGGAGAAATGCAGGATAGGATTAGGCTGAAGCAATAGAAAGTAACAGCAGAAAGAACAGCAAGACAAAGGCTAGCATGAGATTCAGTAGATCACAGCCTCTCCTCAGCTGTTTTTGGTGACAGATACCCTGCATTGTTCATACTAGAGTGAAAGCTATCCCCTTCCATACAGTAGGCCTATAGATGGCAATCACTCCCTGAGAAAAGGTGAATTGTTAATATGTTTGCCCTAGATCTTCTGAGAAGAAGAAGAAAGGCCCTAACTCTCTTCTCATTTAAACAACGGTAAATGAGGAATAATTCTGAAGAAGGGACTGGAAATGCAGAAATGTCTATGACAAAACAGAGAAGAGTTTTAGGTGTTCAACTTAGTAATATAGATACCTTTAAAGCTTAAACTTATCCTCAGCATGTACTTTTTCATTTATATATTCATTTATATATTCAATTCTCATCTTTTATTGAGGACAATTTTTTTTTAATACGTCTGTGATTTCTGAATTTTGTCTTCTTTCTAAAAAGCCTCTCTGTTGTGTAATAAATGCTGAGAATAGTCTCATTCTTAGTATCTGAAAAATGCTACTTAGTTTGTGAAGGAACAAAATCACATCTGCATATTGAGTCCAGAGGCTTAAAGTAATGACTTGGCATTTGGTTGACTGGTGGACAAATGTTGAACAACTGAATCATTCCCCCGTAAGTTAAATACAGAAGTAGTGCAGATGTAGCTTTTGCCAGTTATGACTTTCAGAGATTCCTTGGGACTCCTGTGCCTTCAAATGCAATTGTCAACTGACCCAGAAATATCATGACTGTTTATGTAATTAGGCAGTTCACTCATGATGGTATAACTGCCAGCAAATACAATAGCACACAGAATGACTTTGTTTAGTTTGTAGTTTTATCAAGCGATCATTTGAGTAGCAGATAAGAGTAGGGACGTTTTTCCCTATCCACAGATAAGTCACTCCATGACAGATCCTCTTACAAAACATGTATGAGCCAAGCGGTATTTTGGACAGACCTCAAAGTAGAACTTTTTGGAGAATAAAAGTTAAATGCCATGAAGTTTTCTGTGACTTTAGAGCTTGTTTGAAATCAGGAAAAAACCTCAGATTTTCTGTGAGAAAAATACTGAAAAAATCTTTTGACAGTTTAAAATGTTTAGTTTTACTTTGATCTCGATTAAAAATCTGGGCAGAAGGTAATTAAAATAAAATTGAAAAGCTTGATTTAAAAAAATTGCTTCAAAAAGAATATTTCAGAATTGTTCATTTGTCTCTCATTCTGAAAAGCATTGCAGTGACATTGCAAATCATTGACATTGTGAAGAGTATTACTTAGTATCAGCTTCAATGCTGACTTCCTTATGAAGGAAAAACAGGTAAAGAAAATGTTACAAAAAGTTAAAAATAAGTGGCTTCTTTATACAGCCACAGTGGAAAATATAATTAATATAAAGCAATAAAATAAATATATATAAATAAATACATTTATATTTATATAAAATATATAGAGGAGTATGTAAGATGATAAAGAAAGTTTAAGAAGTAACTATTCTAAAGGATGGGGAAGCTCATGTATATTGAAGTTCTTCCTCATCAAATACAGAACATCAGTCTTAAAAGTGTGTGTGAAAAGCAGCCGCTAGTTTTTGCCAAACATGAGATCTGAGCTAGATATGATCTGTAACTTAAGTTGTGTGTTGAGATCGCTCCCACATCACCCAGGGAATGGTCTGTCATCAGAATTTATATGTGTAATTACAAAAAATGTTATTGATCAGCTGTGCTCTGAAACCAGACAGCACTGAGGAGGTATCTCTGTCAGGTGGACTTGGAAGGTAAACTAAGGTACCTTGGAAATACCTGGGACTTCCATGGCCATGACACATTGCATAACTGAAGCTTGTGGGGTCAAGGAGGACCAGCACTGGTAGTTGTGTATATTCATATTTGAAAACTTTACTGAAGCTGATGATATGTCTTTAGGTGATGACTATGTCTTTATGACTTCCATTTTGCAGTCTTTATTGTTCATATTTTCGTGTTTGCTTCTATACCTGAAATTGTTTTTTTTTCAGAGAGTTAGAAGATGTTGATGAGTTTAAGACAATACAAAAACTGGAGCTTTAAAGAACAAAATATTATGTCAGACTGCCTGTAAAACTGCAAGAGTTTGGAAAACAGCAGGGTTAATGAATAGCCTAATTCTCATTTGTGATGGGAGGATCTATCAAAATGAATAGCATTTTTATATTTGTTAGGGGATTTTCTGAGCTAAAGAGAATATGTTACAGAATTACTGATGCAGATTTTTCAAAATTATGATCAACGGGATAGCACTAGAGCCTGGACTTGCTCTCCAGGCTCCACTGGCTCTAGTAGCTTCCCAAGGGCTACAATCAAAGTTTAGACATATCACTCAAAAGTAGACACTTATATTTGCATATCCTAATTAGGCATTGAGCCCTACACAAAGTGCTGCGAAATCCTAACTGCTTTTTTTTTTCCCTTGTTTTAAACATTACAACATGTGTGACACCATTCAGTTTCAATGTGGGACCCAACCTTGCTGTTCTGCTTTGCTGATGGGTTTAGATCATGCATATTTTGTTGACACTTCTAAAGGAAAAATTGCCTTCTAAAGTATACGAGGAAGGGATTTTTTTTTTTTTGCTATTCCAATTTTTAGAGGTATTAAAGCAATTAATATGGATCAAGCTCTTCCTGTTATGTTTTGTTAGTTTTTGTCAAGTCTCCTTTTGTGGTTTTCAGCTGTCTAAGGTTGCTCAACCAGAATGGCCCCTTACACAAAAGAATTATTTCCTAGGGCTATGAATAGCAGGACACAGACCTTGAACTGGACTCTGAATTCAGAGGGAACTAGCACAAAGAGAATGCAAAAGTGACATGTCTGTGACAATCTGCTTTGCCAAGCAAAATGGATTGCAGTTAAAACATAATGTTTTGTATTATATTGAGCCTTTTTAAGGAGCTTGACTCTGTTTCTCAGTATGAGGTGCAGTAATCAAATCTACAAACCAAAAACGAGTGGATCAGCCTGTAAGATATTATTTCTGGGTCAAGAAAATTGAGAGAATTCTGTACAACACGTGCCTTTCTCTCTCCATTGTGTCATCTTATTGTCTCAACTTCGGTATGCCCAGGTTTTTTAGAAGATGAAATGTGTTGGAACAATAGAATAGCTCCACAAATGTTTGGCATTTTAGCTTGTGTTAGCTCACCATCTTTATTGGCTCCTGCATTTGTC
The DNA here is from genome assembly GCF_036417535.1 of Chlamydotis macqueenii. Lineage (NCBI taxonomy): Eukaryota > Metazoa > Chordata > Aves > Otidiformes > Otididae > Chlamydotis > Chlamydotis macqueenii. The sequence continues at coordinate 31,213,160 of NC_141558.1, forward strand.
CTACCTATCCTCCTGGCCATGAAATACACTAAACTAATTGCGAACTTGAACCGTCACCAAAAAAAGAAGTAAGTTCTACTTGTTAACATGGGAATTTGAGTGTCTGCTTCATAGAAGCTTCTTTGGTTTGTGTTTGAATTTTAGGCACATTCATTGTAGTTAGCATTTTTAGATCTTTCTTTCATTTTTATTAAGATAGTATATTTCATGTATGGAATGATTTTTGTTTATCTATTGTAACAGCATGGGTGATAATTATGTTCAGTTTAATGGTATTCAGCCAAAACATAACAGACTTAATCAGTAGGTAGTGAGCAGAAACTCTTTGAATTAATTAGGAAATAGGTATCTAACCCCAGTGATGCTGCCACTTTTGCTTCCTGAAGCATACTACTTGCATATTTTCTGCTGCTGTATCTCAGAGGTGGGAGGGAAAGGGGCATGCAGTGGATCCTCACATGCTGATTTGATGATAATTAATCAAAATCTCATAAGAAACACAGTTTATTTTATGTTGGCTAACATCATGATGAGTAGCAATGGCCTGTTAAGTGTTCCAAAATACTTCTAAAATTGCAAGTTGCATTCTGTTAATAGAATACTGATAATATCCAGAGAGAAATATTCAAATTCCTGGAACAGTCAGATTTCAACTGAGAATACTACAGCCTTACTGCAGCTGGAATTATGTTTGCCAAAGAAAAGAAAAATCTTAAGAAAGAAAATACTGGTATATATCCTATCAAAGGAGTGCCTCTGAGCCTGATCGAAGAAACTGCATTTCAGTGACCCTCAGAATGATGCCAAGGTTATCTAGTCATCCAGCCCTTCGCTTCGGTGCTAGAGCCGTTCATGCAAATTAAAGCCGCCTGCAGGCCTGCTGCAACTTGCAATATGCACATAGCTCTTCAAAGATTTCTGAATATGCGCAAGTAGATTATTTGGGTTAACTTCCTTTTCCAGTCCTTCTTTTATTTGTCAGTTTAAGACCCATGTTGCCTCTACCCTTCTTCATCTCATACCATATATCCAATTTGCACATTCTACAAGAAGGAATTACTTTTTTTGATGTAAAGTGAGATGTGGTCAAAGGGAAAAAAATACATCAAGGGAGGAAGAAAGCCTAGAGAAAGCACTAGGATGCGTCTGCCACAAAAACCTAGCGTGTATTCTAGTTTGTTTGCTTGAACGGTTTCAGTGTTTGTTGTTGCTCTCATAATTTTGTTATCACTGCAAGCAGCAAAATAAGCAGCATTTTGAATTTCACTTGGTTTAAGCTGTGTTAGAATTGTGTTGTTGCTCATTTGTGTCTGCATAGTGACTAAAACAGATGTGGCTTTTTGGGGTGAGTGGCGCTCCAGGGCTTGTATATTTGAGATTCCTCAGAGGGGCTGGTAGATTCAAAGGAGATGGTTCAATGTTACAGGAAAAAAAAGCTTAAGCAAGAGTGAAGGCAAAGAAAGAACAATATAGCTCAGAGCGCTGAGGCTATCTACCTAATATGTACTCTTTAATCCATATGTGTATTTATTTCCTCAGGTCCCTGCAGAGCTTCATATGCAGCAGAAGTCATAATAGAGCTGTGTTTCACAACAGAGCTGTCAGGCAGCTGAGCTCGGCTTTTTGTTCCATTTCATGAAACTTTTGGGGCTAGTTGTCAATGAGTTAACCAAACCTTACCTTCCAATGAGGGCATGGTAACCTTAAGGGCACTCTGTGCTTTTTTTTATAGGCAAATGAGCTTTCATTTTTGGCTCAGTCATACAGTTATGAAAAGTTACAAAGCAAAAGTCACTCTCCACTCATCATCTCTTTTCCCCTTTTTTTAAAACCTAGGAAACTAAATGGTATGAAAGAAAATTAACACAAAAGGCTAAAACCAGATACATCCAGTTAAGAAAACAGACTCTTGTATAGAGGTCAAGATTAGACAGCCTTAACTCTCTTGAGAGAGAAGATGATTAATTTGTTTCTGACTGGACATTTGCTTTGAGCTTCCACTGTAGCTCATCCATCTGGACTTAGTATCTCAGGGCATCATAAGATGGAGTAGCTTTCTGTTTCCCATTTGGGACTGTGATGAAAGCACTACTTGAAGATGTATTTCCTTCAGAGTCCTCTTCCTGCAGCAAGCTTCTTGTAACTGATGCAAGGACATTTCTGAAAACATTATAAGCTGTTCTTGTGATACTTTACTCAAGTAATTTCCAGTGATTCTTGGCATGTCTTTATGCAAAGTGATCACTACTTACAAACATAGTCAAGAAAATGCCAGCATAACTTCACAATCTGAGCATAGCTTCATGGGGGTTTTGTCAGTGTTTTGGAAACAAGCTCTTTTGCCTTTGCCAGGCAAGAAGGCAGCTCCTGCAGCCTGGGAACATGTGCCTGGTTCCCTGTCTGCTCCCCTTCTTGGAACTTGAGGTTTCAGGTAGCCTTCTTTCCTCAGATTTTGCCAAAAAATATCTTGGTTTCTGACTGCTTGTAATACAAACTGTAGCAGATAAGGAGACTGGAAGAAAGAATATCCTTGTTTCCTGGCTGTATTCCCATTTTCTTTTCAAGCTCAAGGAATGTCAGTCTCAAAACTGGTTGAGAATTTTCTGTGTAGCTTTTAAAAGCAGAAAGTAGAGCTGAGGCAAAACTAAGTTCCCAGGAGAAAAAAAAAGTAATTGAAAAAAAACCCCCTAAAATATACTTTCAGTCAGATGGAAGGAATTTAAATGTTTTGCCGTGGTATATCAAATTGAAATGTTTTGCTTTAGATCAGTTTGTCAGTTATTTATTTCTGTTTGAACAAGTACTGCAGGAGAGCTTGAGCTGCAGTGCCTTCCGTCCCTGGACTTTAGCTGACAAAATCCACTGTAGTTTCTGAGATGGTTGACTCACCTCAATGCGTTAGGGGCAGGCAACATTTGTGATGCAGCACAACTTTGGCACTTCTTTTCCAAATGCACTGATATCGGAAGCATAAATGCTTCTGAGACTGCTTCTTTATCATTGTTAGTAACTCTGTGGTTCCTGCTGTTGTAGGAAGTCTGAAGACCATTAATGACATGGAAGTGATCTAAGTGGTTTGAGGGTTTTGTCTGTTGGAGGGAATAAAAGTATAAAGAGCCATGGTAATTGGGACTGACTTGAGCCCGTACTACTTGAAATAAAATATTTTAAATTGGAAAAAATTTCCTTTCAATTAAAAATGTCAAATTGAGATACTTTGTCATATCCATACTGTCATTTTTTTTTTTAAAGGTTTTAGATTAAACAAAATTTTGAATTACCAGGATTTCCTACAGGATGGCAGCACTTACTCTTTATAGATTCCAGTTGCATACTTCAGCTCAACTTGCTGATGCTAAAGGAATCTGATCTCAGGAATAGTAGTGAATTACTAGGAACTTTATTGTTGCTGGTGTCAGATATAGTTTCATACATTACGTTTGACATTATTTCAGAAAATACTTAAATCTGCTGTAGCTTACATTTGCTGTTGCATGATGTCAAAAATACTGCAAATTGAAACAAAACACAAAATTACACAGATAAAAAGGGGTTTTAAAATGAATGGTGTGATTTTTGTGTGTGTGTGGTACTGATCTCCAGGTCTTGGGAGTATCTTCAATTGACCAAATGGAGCCAGTATTCTCTCAGATCCCTAGTTCCACAAATGCAACAGACTGAATTTGAACAGTTGTTCTATATCCTCTACTGCGTTACTGTAGTTTGTACAAATAATATAGGTGTTATAGGAGACACTGTCTTCTCTAAAAAAACATTTAAAAAATGGCTTGTCTGTTTACATTTTTAGGTTGACCTTAAGAGAGTCATTTGCACTAAGGTGCACACAACCTTCAGACTAATCTGCTTGGTTTTCTGTTTCTAGAGAGGAATTAAACTCTATATACTGCACTAGGGCAAGATGGAGAGATGTTTAATTGCCCTGGCCTGGAAGGAAATGCTAGGCTAACGAAGTCTAGCAACTTCACTTGTGCTTTGTTAATGGAATTCTAAAAACAAGCTAATATAGACAATCTGTTTAAAATAAATGTAACATTATGTTTTTGTTTAAATGACAATTTCGTACATTTAAGCACAAAAAAATTATCTTTTCAAATTTAAGGCTTTCTTATACAGCGGACAAGATATATTTGCTTTGTAGACTTATGTACATCATTCTTTCTACTACTTCAGCACCCCCTGTAATTTAGCACCCTCCCGAAATCTGTGCTTGCATCATCAATGATGTTTTATTTGCGAAACTTGATGGAGCTTTCCTATTAAGGTACAAAGACCTTTTAGATTTTTTTCTTCTACACTCATACTGCCAGATCAAGCACAATACACCCACAGCCTTTCTACACAGAAAGGAGAATTTGGCTTATCATGAAAAGCAGAAAAAAAACCCCACAAAGCCAGAGCAGTGCAATCAGGGGGAGTGCTGGAGCTGTCCGGAAGAGGACTCCGGCAAATAAGTGCTTCCCACGCTCAATCTGCTGCACCCCTTCTGCTTACCCCACTGGGGAGAGGCCATGATGGGACAGCCGCAGCCAGGAGAGGAAATAGTACTGTAGAAGAGAATATATCTTATTACAATATCATAGAAGAAACAAAGATAAATAAAATGTTTTGTGTTAAATAGTGTCCAAAATCAAATAATAGATGGGAACAATGGACAGTACCTGTTTCCCGGTCTGTGAACAAACATGCATTCCTGCTTTGATGATACTCCACTCGTGTATTAGTAGACTTGTGCTAGAGTTACCTAGTAGTGCTTTTCATATGTTCCCATGCTGCCTAGGGCACTAAATGAGTCCTGCAGAAGTTTTCTTCGCTGTTTCATTAAGCTTCCTTTGTGTGAGGAAACTGCCTATACTTTACAAGGCAAAATACAGTCTTTCTATCCATTCAGGAAGAAAAAGAAGGGAAAAAAGAAGCTTGATGTGTAGGAAGTAAATGATGTAATCCATTCCTGCCTTCTAATTTGAAGTTGTTAGGAAAAAAAAAGGACTCTGATGTAGCCAGTGACAATCATCAGTCTCTACAACAAAATGGCCATGCACTTACTAACCTGTGGGCTTATTATTGTATTATGCTTTCAGGTAAGAAAATTTTCAATTTCTGGCCACATTTCTATTACAGGAAGAAGCAACTTAGGCAGAGGACAGTGAGTGTAGGTAACCGATGCCCATCTTCTTTAGTTGCATGGTTGAATGAGGAGCCACGAGGGTCTAAGTATAGAAATGTGTGAAGTTTTGTAGGAAAAGTTTTTATTATTTACTGTACAAGCTGAGGGAGTGGGGGAGGTAATAGAGGTGAGCTTTCAGGCATACAGACAGGTCTAAGGGAAGATGGGAAATGTTGCTGTAAGCGCAACTTAATTAGATGGATCAGCGAGGCAAGTTAGCATGCATTTATGTGATCATTATAGTGCAGATTGGGAGTGCACTTTTAAATAGGATCTCCCATCATTTCCATTTACTGTACTTGGTCCATTGCAAGGAACAAGCTGAGAATTCATACTGGGTATTCCTTCCTAAGAAAAGCAAACCAGAAGACGAGCTCAGTGATTGCATCTCAATACATTGGGCCTTCAGCTTTCTGGATCATACTAAAACTAATCCAAAGTAGTCCCTCAAAATGCGTACAGTGGGGACACTGAGTCCTTTGCATTAATTATTTTGTTCAATAGATCAGCTCCTGCTGAACTACTTTTTAAGACAGATATAACCTTACCATTTCAGTAGTGATTCACAGAATGTATTTTACTTTTATGTTCACTACCTCTGCTTGCAAACAAGACTAACATGCCTGAAATCCTAAAGTTAGGCAAAAAACAAACATCAGTTTGTAGTGGAATAGTAATAATAATAATAATAATAATAATAATAATAATATATCTGCCTACAAACTGTCTTGCATTTTTACCTGCTTAAAAGGCATTCTTTCAAATGCTAATGAAAAGCAGTGATAGAGGGGTTAAATATGAACATTCACAAAAACACTGGCATTCTTCACTCTGTGTTTTGAGACATGCCAAGGTAAAGAAATGTGTGAATTATCTTTCACTAGTGTGAAGCTATCAAGAAAAAAAGAAGACAATATGTTCAAAAAATCAGTTTAACGAGATTTGGAATCACAAGCTCTGAAAATCTTAACAGAAACCAAATGGTTTCTTTGTGGTGTTACTACAGTACAAGAATTTAGATTGCATAGGGATTATGCTTTGTGTTTCTCTCTTAACATACTTGAATTTCTTTTCAGTTTAACCTTCACTTTGACTTTTGGGAATATTGAAACAATTGTAGTTTTTCTATCATGTGCTTTATCCTGAGTTTCTGATATACGCTCTCAGCTGTAGCTGACTTTTTTTTTTCTTTTTCGTCTTTTTTTTTCTGAGGGAATGATAGCAAGGGTTATAGCAGAATTTTAAAAAAATAACAGTTTTCATGAAGGACGTCTATTAGTGTGGATTAAGGGCATAATTGAAGTTGGTTTTGATGTAGTTGGAAACAGCAGAGTCTGAGCATGTCGTATGCACATGAAAGCTGTTTCTTACATTTGTGATTACTGCAGCACTATCCATTGCAGTACTGAAGTACTGGTGTGTCTGAAGTACTGAGATGTCTAAATTTTATAGCAGAGAGAGAAACCGGAGCAGAGACTCAGTGGACATGGGAGCCTGAGATCATAGTTCTCGCTGTGCAAAAAATAGACTGTAGAGGCCAAACTATGCGTTTCTTTAAAGCTTGCCTTGGCTCCAGTACCGGGAATTGAGAGCTTAAAGTACTTGTACAGGCTGTTGAATAATTTTATGTGGAAAAGGTGAGAGATCAGAGAATGGCCTCAGTCTTAGAGCATATAACGATTAAATACTCTGGGCAAGAAAACATCTGGATACAATATCAAAATAAAAGGTTATATTTCAGGTTTTTTAGATATATATATATACACGCACACAAACACACACACACTTCAGGTTTTACTTCAAACAGGCAATCCAGTGTGACTCCCCAAGGATGAATTAAAACTAGATGCAATTATTCAAAAAACATTGTAAATTCAATAAAAAAAAAAAAAAAGAAAAAAAAGCTTTCTTACAGTGAGTAACAGCCCAGCAGTAATTAATAACAAATTCTAGAGAACTCCAATGGGAAATAAATCCCATAAGCTATAGATTGGAGACAATCCGTGAACTTCATATGTAAAGTACAGGAAAATCAGGTCTATATAAGCAAGAATAAGAAGCCATTTTCAAAGGAAATTGCTCCTTCATGACTAAGCTGTGATTTGAAGTCTACAAAAGACCATTACTGTAGAATCCAAAGATAACATTACTGCATCTTAGCTAATCATTATGGTGGTTGTAAAACAGCTGTACAGCAAATTATAGATCTACAAACAAGTGAAGGTACTGAAATGGACACTGTTGTCACTGCCTGCTTCATGTATTGATGATAATCTTGTGTGACCTTTCCGGAGAGGGAATATTTATATCTTGTAGAGTCATAAATCTGGCACCTGACATTTGGCTTTTGCACATAGAGCTAGATGAAATGTTCGGTACAATGATGACTTTTGCAATGCTATTTTGTCACTACAGATGGGTTTGCACAAGCATAAAGGAAAAGAAAATTCTGATGTGTTTCTGAGAGTATCCACATCCATGTAGAAGAGGCTCAGTAGGATGAAAACGTTGTAACTAAAATTCTCCCTGTACATGATGTAAACTGTGATAGTAAGACGGAAACCAGAAAAGGACAGTGTATTGGTTTTGTTTAGTGAGGGGGGCTACGATGGCAGCTTCTGCAGGAAGCTGCTAGAAGTTTCCCCTTTGTCCGGTGGACTCAGCTGGGTCTAGGGCAGACCCACCGCTGGCCAGGGCTGAGCCAATTGTTCAGTGATAGGAAGATTCAGGAACGTTCAGTGATAATGCCTTTGTGATAATGTATTTAAGAAGGGGAAAAATAGTTAAAAAATAAGAAGTGAAGAAGCAGAAGCTGGAGCAGAGAGAGGGAGGCGTGAGCCTTGAGGGCCTTGCGGCCCTCCCCCTCTGGCCTCCTGCCAGGCAGCCGTGTGGGCCCTACTTGGCCTAGTCCAACCACAAGAAGTGAAGGGAGGAGATGTGAAGAGAACCTGAGAGGTGTCTGCCTGAGCCTGATTGTGAAGAATTTCTTGTGAGAGGAATGGCTGCAGATGCCATGGTCAGTCTTGCTCCTGGCCAAGATTCCCCTGCAGCCTGTGCTGCAGCCCATGGTGGAGCAGGTTGTCCCCCTGAACCGTGGAGGTTCACGGAGGAGCAGAGATCCACCTGCAGCCCATGGAGAACCCCACGTCAGGGCAGGTGGATACCTGAAGGAGGCTGTGGCCTGTGGAGGGCCCATGCTGGGGCAGCCAGTTCCTAAGGGACTGCACCCCATGGAAAAATGACCTGCGCCATGGAAGGCTGTAGCCCGTGGCAGGGACCCCATGCTGGAGCAGGGGAGAAATGTGATGAGTTCTTCCCCCGAGGAGGAAGGACAAGTGACAAGTGATGAACTGACCACAACCTCCATTCCCTATTCAACCTGTGCTGGTTGGAGAGGGGAAGGAGATAGAGATAACTGAAATGAAGTTAAGCCTGGAAAGAGCAAGATGGTGGGGGATCATCCTGCACCAGTGAGGGGATGTTGTTTTTGTTCTCTTCTTCATTATCCTGCTTTGGTTTTATGAATTATAATAAATAGTTTTCCCCAAGTTTAGTCTGTTTTGCCCGTAACAGTAGCTTCAATAGTCTCTCCCTGTACTTATCTCAAACCTCAAGCCTTTTTGTTATATTATCTCTCCTCCATTCCTTCAGTGGTTGAGGGGAGTGAGTAAGAGACTGCGTAGCTTAGTCCCAAGTGAGGCTCAACTATGACAGGCGGTAATGCTTACAAAGAGGGAAGGACAAAGAACTAAATTTAGAGAACCCTTCTTCCTAAAATACTAGGATTTGTTAGCCTATTTATCAGTATGAAGAAAGTGAAGATTGATTCTGGTGGGTTAGGACAGGTAAAAATAATGCCTGCCCCAGAAGTGGAAGTGGAGAACAATAGTATAGCGGTATTGTAACACCTGTCTAAATTTTGGCCTCATTTGTGAGCAGAGGAATGTAAACCAGTTTCTGAGTAAGAATAAGGAATAACAGATCCCAGTAGTACAGCATGGAGCATTTGAAACTGCAAGATATGTGACTGCTCCCATGATATTCCTACTCTGAGCTCCTGGACAGATGAAGATATGGAAAGAAATAATACTGATGGCAGGAAAGGTAAAGGAATAGTCAGATGTTTAGTGGGATTCAATGCCCTTATGGCCATATGCAGATATAGAAAGAGCTTTTGGCTTAATCATTTGAGACAAAGTGGGACTACCAGTTTAGCAGTGGTTATCCTATTGTTAAAATTGAACCCTCAAATAACAAATGTTCATTAATGACAACTATTGGCAAGGCCTCCAAAGCAGTAACATGGTATATTGCTCTATCCCAGTGCCGGGAGATTTGGGTGAGATGGTACCCTGTGTCTTTCTGATAGTTACTCCACTGCCTGAACATTTCTGGACAATGGCAAGCTGCCAAAAAAGTTACCATGCATCATCTTGGTTGAATCAATTTTTCAGCTTTTAAAAATAAGCAATAAAAATGCAAAATAACTATTAAGTGACATGACTGATTAGCACAGCAGGCATAGGTAACGTAGAGCAGAATATGCAAAAAGAGTATTATATTTTCCGAACACAGAGCTGTAACTCTGGGACATCTTAATCAGGAGGTACCGCAAAAGCATATGTGTCCCACTGGGATTTGTGGTTGGTAACAGATTCAAGAGTGTTAGCATGAGTGCATGCAACAGTTTTTGATAGGTTGTTTAAAAAAAAAAAAGCAAATTTTATGGTAATCAAGTTGGAGCAGAGAAAACTAGGAAGGGGCAAATATATTAGAGATTTGAAAGGGATCTTTTATAGCTAAATGCTTTAGTAAACTGCAAACCGAAGCTAGCCAATAATCAGTAGAAACAGAGAAGTGACTGCAAGCAGTCTACCAACATTTGGTTTTGTTAGGGTCAGAGAAAGACACAAGTTTCAATAAAAGAATTGGGAACTATATTGTGGTATCAGCATATTAGATATGTACAAAGTAATCTGTGCGAGTCCATCTCCATATTGCTCCTCTCTTCATAGATTAATTTTGATGCGAATTCTGCAAGTTTGAAAGAGAATAAAATATTACCAGATAGTGGTGTTTGATGCCATCAGAAAGAATGCAGTAGAAGTTAATTTTAAAGTAAACTGAAGTAAAGGAGAATTTTATTCTGACAAGCGTTCTCTGGCCTTTAATCACTTTGTTGAGTTGAAAATAAAAAACGGGGCAAAGACGACAATGACTAAGACAGAGGAAAAAACCTCAGGTTTCAGAAGGGAAAGTATTTGGAGTAGGAGAAAAATAATATAATAATTCAATGGTAACCTCACTATATCTTGTAAAAAAAAAATGTCTTTAAACCATCTGCCTGTGTCTGTTCCCTGATGCTCAGGGAACAAAGCGCTTTTGCTGTAGTACTGAGTCATCTTAAACTCAGTGTGTTGAATATGTGATGTTGCATCTGATTAAAAAAAAAAAAAGAAAACTTTAAAAATTTTAAATGTTGACAGTCTCTAATGGCCAAATAAAAATTGTCAGCTTGAAAAATACCAAGTGTTTCAGGCTTTTACAAGCAGCAGAAATGGGTTGGCAAATGGTACCAATCAGTTTCAATGTCTCAAAGTAATCCTTAGGGAAATAACTAGTGTAGGCTGAGGTGCTTATAATAGGTTACTTAATAATGAAAAAATATTGTTAATGACATTAAAAAAAAAAATACTTTCTTTGGGAACATCTTATCCTGGGTTATGGATATGAGTGTTTCAGGGCTATAACATAGTTATGCAGGAACATCTCCTTGGGGTTTGGGGGATTTTTAAATTGCAAATCATAATAATAATAATTTATTTTAAAATTTCCAGAGAACACTTTATAATTCAAACTCAATTATAAATCAGTTTAAGAGTATTATTTTTAAAAATACTATATGTTGAAGGCATATAATCCAATATATATTAGTTAGGAAATAAAATGTTAATATTTAGAGTCATAAAATCATAGAATGGTTAGAGTTGGAAGGGACCTTAAAAGATTGTCTAGTCCAAACCCCCTGCAAGGAGCAGGGACATCCCCAACTAGATCAGATTGCTCAGAGCCTCATCCATTTGTACACAGCATTATTGAAGGAATGTTTTTTGCTATATAGATAAATCAAAAATAGAGCAGAATACTTTTATTAATGTACAAGAGAACTGAAAGCTTGCTGTGACAGACTTTTCTTCTTTCTTTGTCTTCAAATTAAATGAACATTTAAATTTTACATCAAGGCCTGATACAGTCTAAATGGACAAATGCAGCAGCAGAACTCTTAATTAATGCCTGCATTTACTACCAATTTTTAACTTAAAACCATTGCAATTTGTAAAAATTATTATAAAATACTTCAGTGTATACTCTGCATTTGGCAGAATGAAAATGCATTTAACTTTCAGTGATGATCAATTTTTAAAATAGTTTGTTCTACTTTAAAGCCCAATGCTATGGACATTTTCAACCTATTGCCTCATTAACTGCATTGATATTAAAATACCACTCCATTTAAATGAGAAGATAATTATAATACCTTGAAGCAAATGAGATGTTATTGCAATAATTAAAACTGAAATGAGATGCAGATAGTTTGGACCTGCTGCTTTTCTCGCTATTTAGTACTGAATAGCATTTCCATTGGTCACACTGAATTACAATATTGCATACCAATAACAGTGTAATACCTGTTAGATTAAGATTGCTCGTGGAGACTGCAGAATGGGAATCTATTGACGTCTGGATATTTTGTTAACCCTTTACAATGTGTCACTTTTTTCAATTGTATGCTCCCTTTCTGTATAGAAGAGGAAAAAAGAAGCAGAATGCTGAAAAGTTCATCCTCTTCCTTTCATTTCTATATTCATGGTGATGCACCCCTGCCTTGAATGACTAAGGGTGAGATTGTGGAAAGAGTCAAGGAAAAAGTCACTTTCTATAGGTTGTTCCCACTGCGTTTTCCCAGGACAGAATGCGCTAATCATGTCTAGCTTAGGCAGCATTTTTTTTTTTTTCTCAGCTCTTAGGCACAGCAATGTAGGGTTCAGAGTCAGGGCCGTTTCTATGGAGGAACAGTATTCCACATATTTTTACAATCAATTGATCTCATACACCATAAATTTGGCAGCTCCTTTTGTCCATATGCTATCTGTTAACGGCTGCTGTCTTCAGGAAACGAAGCAACAGAAGGTATTTTTGCAATTGAACATGAGGAAGAGACTTTATCATTGGCAAAACCTGCAGTCACCTTTTTCTTATGCTCTTTCTTATGCAGCATACAGTTATACTAAAAGGTACAGTCAGATAAGTTGTTGATCGTAATTTTAGTGCTACAGATCAGCATTGCATAAAGTTATGATCAGATAATTTTGCCATCTTACTGCACACATATCCTCATAAAAGCAGTTTGTAAATCAAAATCCTATGAGATTATAATACCAAACATTGCAGTAGCTTGCAATAGATAATCATAATCATTTTTTTTTTAAAATATGACTGGTTGTTTAACTCATACCACATGTAGAGTAGACACTTAAAATACATATTTTGTATTTCTTGTTTTCTATATACTCCATTGCTGGATGTCTGCCAGCATTATCTTTTGATGCTCAGAACATTATTGTTTAGCATGAAAGGTAAAAAAAAACCCAAACCCCTCAAAAATTACACGCAGAGATTAAATGGACAACACAGAAGGAGATTTTCAACTATGTGATTTCCATTTGGCAGAAGGCTATTGCCTTAACAAAAGATGTGATTTTCCCCAGAGGCAGTCTACCATAAAATCAATGTTTATAAAAGTTTTATCATTTCCCAGTTCGTGGCAGAACTGTGAATATGCAGGTGGTATATAAACCACATGTACTACATTTATACTGCTTTAACTAATAGGCAATCTGGTAACTATCAAAGGAGAATTCATATCAGGTAGGCAAGTGCAGCACGTCTGAGTTCCCTGGTGGCACAGCATAAATGGCACATTGAGACATCACAGAGAATTAGCTTTCACGTTAGAAGCCAGTTATTCTAGGTTTAAGGCTGTATCTAGGCAATCCAAAAACCCCCTGCAAGCAGCTGCCTAACCTGGGAAGTGCTTAAAACTCATTACGTGTCTTTCTAGTTGGCGTTAGAATTCCCCAGCGGTCGGTCTGCAGCTGTGCTCTTCTCCCCAGCCGAATGTTGTCTCCAGGCATGGGCAAGCATTCTCCTCCCACCCAAGTTTCATGAGGGGTCCACGGGATGGGTAGAAGACAACCATTCCTCCCTGTCCTCCCAACAGGATGGGACCTCTCTTAAAATACACCTGCAGCTGGTTTTGTATTTCAAGTAGAGTCAGAGAGAAAGGAGAATTTCCTATGCCCACGCTGGAATGAAAGGGTAAAAATCACAGTAATTAAAGAGCTCCAAGGCCAAGGGAAGCTTCGAGTGGGGCTGAAGACACATTCCAGAGGAATGCTGGTCATTGCAGTTTGGAGCATGGTGAGCCATGGGTTTCTCCAGGGAACAAGTCTGCTTTGCAGAGTGGCTGCAGCATTCCTGGAAAGGGGAGGATGAGAGAAAGCATGAGACTTTGTGCCTGGTGGTTCAGGATATGTTTGAAAATACCCATACACCAGCTCTTCTCCTGGTGGTTTTGGTGACTGGAGAGTATTTAGGAAATGCCACTTTTTTTTTTTGTTTACACACCAATAATTAAAAATGTTCTAATCAAAGGCAAGAGTAGGCAGTGACATGTGGCAGTTACATGGGAATATGTGCTTAGATGTAATTTGTTTTATTTTTTGTAGTAATTTTATGGAGTCTCTTCTGTTTCTTTTGGACCAATAGCACATATATGACACATTTTGTCATACTGCACAGGCTACACAGGGTACAGACCTTGTTTCCTTGTCTCCCTTTTTACTTCCACATATTCCTTTCACCATGTTGCTACAGCTTTAACATAAAAAGAAAACCAAAGAGTGCTCTTCTATGCCTAAAACCTTAAGATCACTTGGTGGAAAGTCAGTGCAATGGATTTAGTCCTGAGTGGACAGAGGCACCTGTCCACAGTGCTGGGTCATGCACCCAGGTGAGGAGGAGCATAAACAGGACATCAGAAAGACCTGCAGTTGGCATTTTTTACTGGCTAGTGGAGAAGAGTTCCCTCCACAGTGGGCTGGTTTTTTTTTTTGATAAACTTTTCTGAAGCTGTTAGGCCTCTCCTCCCACTCATGGAGATGCTCAACAGGTAGTACTGGAAGCTCAAACCCATTTCACAGTTTCAATGTCTGAGCAATTTTGCAGTTGCAGACATAGGGGAACCTTTCCTTAGATCTATCTGTGTGTCTCAAGACAGGGTCAATGTAAAGATTTCTTTCCTCTCCTGGAGAGCTTAATTGGATAATCCTCTAATGGTGAAATACATATCAGACTGAGAGGGCTCTCTGAAGTCAACTGTCATTATTTTATGCTGTGCTATGAAGTGAGAACTAAAATTTCAGATTTTAGGGTGCAGTTAAAATTATAGGACTCTGCCAGAGAGCCTGTACTCCTTTATTTGCAGTATACGAGTAAATTGCTTTGATTGGAAAGGGGTGGTAGAAAACTTCTGCATGTTGTCTTTTGATTCAGTTACCTTTGAAACTGCTGCTTCTCAGACCTTAAAAATCTCAAGACCTCAAACTTTGAGGCCTGTCACCTTTCATTTTTGATGCAAATAAAAATTATTTCTTTTGAACACAGTGCTAAGTAGATGTGTTAGTAGTGAACAAATAAGCTAAGTTGCTTTTGATACTCCAAAAATCTCCAAATTATTTTTTTTTAAGTTTAAAAATAGTACAGTGTGAGTCCACTGTAAAACTAGAAAGGTATTTACATTATTTAGAAGAAAAAAAAATCAAATGGGAATATTAGAATTGTTTTATAATCATCATCAAGGCTCTGTAAGGCAATTCTGCCTAAAAAAAGAACATTTGCAAAATTGCCTCTTCTGAGGTTGTTTCTTAGAGGTGTTTCTTTGTCTCAAACATATATAGCCAGGCAGACAGCATATAAAGGAAGGAAAGCATGCTTTCTTAAACTACAAAACTGATAATGAAATCTTAAAAGCTCAAAGCATACAAAATATACCTTTTATACTATACCTTTCATAATTTCAGCCTAGCATGTAGTACGAAAATGAAGATCAGAACTGAGCTCTTAAAGGAGTTCTGGGTGTGATAATTGGTCTTTTAGTGAGAAATGGTTATGAGAATAAGAAGTTTTGCATTTATTTTGATGTGTCACACATTGTGAGAGTTTTGATAATTCATGTATCTGTTTATGCTATTTCTTTAACTCACAGTTGGCTCATTTGTGCATTTCTAGAATTTATGTCTTAACAGCTCATGAAATTAGAATCTCTGAACATTCCCTCAGTGAAAAATTAAGTGTAAATGATTATTGCTTTTTAAAGTAGGATTTATGTCTCTTATGATAAGCCTGATACCCTCAGAAAGTAACCACAAGAGGAGCCGATTAATTGTAAACTAGCCTTTCTTGTTCCCCTTTCCTTCTCCTCATCTTCTTTCTGGCATCCTTATCTTACTCAGCTGGCAGAGAGATATTGCAGTAAAATGAGATTTCAAAGTTACAGTAAGACTGGTAAGTATTAGTTATTGATGACAGGAAGGGTGCTTGGACTGAGTTAGACATCCTAACTTTTATTCATATAGTATGTAGGTCTGAACTATGGCATAGACCGTTGTCACCCGGGCTTCCCCACAGGAAATATTTGTCCCAGGTCAGAATGCGCATACAAACAAGAATCCATGTAGTATGAGCAACAGCAGCATTAAAACCCCACTGCAGAAGTGTAAAGACTAACTTCACAGTATGGCGGCACCTAATGAAGACTTACTGAGTCATTTAGTAGACCTACAGAGACTCAGTAAGTGTTATACTGTTCTGTTGTGTGTTCATAAGGTAAATTTTAATTATTTTTAATTTTTTTTTAATTAATAATTAATCACAGTTTACCTGCTGTGATTTTTAAATGAACATAATTTGTTTACTTTGGGCTCTAAATATCATCTGTATGTTCATGACTGGAAAAATACAGCAAAAACATTACTCAGAATTTCATGTCTTGAAATACCACATGAAGCAGGAAATAACCAAATTTTTGCTTGTATATTTGAAAGGTAGACTATTTCCTATTGTGCATCTTTACCTTTTTAAGACTATCCTGTACAGCAGCTGCCCTTCACGTGAAAGGCACTATGTTCCATAGTGCTGTCTCATGAGACTTGTAAATTTTTTTAAAATTGTTTTTTCCCCTTAAAATGAAATCTGTAATTCAGATATGAAAGTATGTTCTGTATATATGGAGGAGGGGAGGAAAATCATTCTTCTTTTTACATATCAAATGCCCCTTGGCCATTGATAATTGATTATTTTATTCCAATCTCAGTCCTTTCTACTCAGGTCTACTTTCACTAGCTATTTCATCAACTGGTTTATACTGTCACTTTTTGTTCTTGTTTCAGCAACTTTGTATTTTGCAGCTGAACCTCTTACTGCTCAGGATATAGTTGCCTTTTTGTTTATTTCTTTTTAATTCTGAGACTGATAAAAGCATATTAAGGTTAATGAATGCAAAAATTCTCCATCAGTTTTCCGAGATGAGAATGTCAGAGGTTTAAATAGGGCAAGCTCCCTAATAACAGAGACATAATAAACAACATTCAGAATAATATAATCTGAGGTTGAAGTCAGTAATGATAAATTCAGTGCAGTGCTTTAAAGTGTAATCTTCACCTTTCCACTAGCCTGGATTTCCTTCTTTCCTCCATCCTATTTCCAGTTATTTGTACTTCACCATTCATTACTAACTTGTGACAGCACCAGTTATTATTGCTACTTTTGTATTAAAGTGATTTGAAGTTTTTTCCTGAGTTGTCGTCATCTCTGAACAGATTGTTCTGAACCTCATAATACCAAAAATACTGAAATCCTGCTACACATTTTGAATGTATCAGATTAGACCAGCTCCCTGGACTTGTTCATGGTTCTGTGGCCTCTATATACAAGCATACAGTAGCATGGGGTATTTTGAATAACAAAGTAGTAGGGGGTAGTTCTGGGAGGGTCCACTGTAGCAATGTTTTAGCAATGCAGTTTTGTGGAATATGTATTGATATGTTTAGACCTGTTAGACTTAGTTAAAAACTTCATTTAAAAATAAAAGCTTTCTTAATTGTCCTAGGTAATATACTCCATCCCTGTCTATATATATTTGTGATGCCATTATCCTAGCTCTTCCTGCCCTAATATTTAATAATTAATATTGCTCAATTTTCCAAAATGTAGAAGTCTAATTAAAATTAAAAACCAGTAAAATAACAGTTCAGGAAGGTAAGAATCAGAGAGGATGAGTTAGATGCCTTAATGCACTTTTGTGTCCTGCTAATACTGGGCTACTGGTAAAACTGTAGCGACGTAAAACTAATTTTGCAAACTCAGAAGGGTTTACACAATAAAGCTACCAAAGGCTCCCTGCCTGCCAGATTACCTGCTGCACCACATGGACGCAGCTTTACCACTGGAGTACTTTTTCTTTCATTGCGTTATGACCCTCAAGTCTGTTCATCACAGTTTGCGATGTGGGATTCAGATGTTCGTGTTCAGTGGTGCCCTGGCAGAGTCATCTCTTGGCCAAAGTCCTGACGTTTGGGAAGCCCTTTTAGACCAGTGTAAGCATTTTAACTAATATATATCTGCTGAAACGGAAGTGAAAATGTTAATGCTTGTGTCAATATAACCCATGAAAACAGCTTTTTCCTAAATGCACGGTACGCTACACTTCCAGTCAAGCTGGAAATAGTGAGAATTAAGGCTCTCTTCTCACCCTGTGACATACCAGAAGATCTCTTTGAAGACTAAGATGAAGTTAAGACTAAGAGGTACAGCTGCACACAACAAGATGGTCATGGGTCTGTGTTTAAAAAAGATAAAAATATTGACTTTACTTTAAAAAAGATTTCAGATGGAAAAATAAAGGCTTACCTTTACTGATTTTATTTGTCTTTCACCTTACTGTTAACAGCTGCCCTGTACCTTTTTTGTTTGTTTGTTTTAGTATACATGCACTGTGAAGACATATGTCTCACAGTAAAGATCTGTCATTAATTGTCTAATTTCATTCATGTTTATATAGTAATCCCAGTTAAACAAATGATGCGCGGAAGGATTTCTCTTTAATTTTACTTTCAGGCTACTCCTGTTACGGATGTCAGGAGACACATCCCATTTGGTCGTCTTCTTGTCCAGGCTGCCAGCTTTATCTAACTTTGTAAAAAACCTCTTTTTCTAGATACCTAATAATTCACTCCAGTACATACAGGTTTAATTTATTAGAGATATAATGGACGGACATTAAAAATATTTTTGAAGAAGGCATCAGAGCCCTAATAGTTTAAACTAGGAAAGAGAAATTTAGTTATCGATTGTTTTATTTTCTTTAAAATGAAGATTAGCAAAGTCATCTTGTTATGACAAAATCTGTTCTTCATCATTTAAGGTGTTTTCAAGATAGACCAATTCAGGTATCCCTCATCCATTATGACTCAAGTACGACACTCTAACCTTGAGTCAGAAGACATTTTAAGCCTGGGAAAAAAAAAAAAAAAAAAAAAAAGATGTACTACCTCAGAATAAGCTAAAGAAATTAAATTGAATTCTGTATCCAAGCTTGTACATTGGTCCAGAACGAGGTCAATTCCAGACCAGCTCTCTACCTCTTTGTGACCTGCAGTCACAGAAAAGGTATGCCCGATTTTGAAAGGTTGTTGAATCTACTGGCCCCGTATGTACCAGTCTTTGGGTGTTTTACTGCAGTGCCAGTAATTGTCAAATACAATCACTGAAGTAAGAAGAAAAAAAAACAAAATATCTTCCAACGCAAACTATTCCACGATTCTGTGATTCTGTTAGCTTTGTTATTAGGAATTTTTTCAGTGGAAATATAACAAGTTAGAGAACTCCAGTGGGAAGATGTTACATCATATTGATGCAATTTTGTTGGTTTTGGTCATGTTATGTGTCAGGCTCTGGGACTTCTTCCAAAGAAAATCGTTAAGATGTAACAGACCACCAAGATCGCCTAGTATTTCAATAGCATAATTGTTTTTTTCTGTATAACACTTCAGACAAAGGTCAAGCTAGGTATGAGCTGTCCCATTAATAAAAATGTTTCTTTCTTTCTTTCTCCACACATGCAAAGAAGATAATTATTTCATAATAATGTTAGTCAGTATTCATGATAGTAATACCCACAGTATTCCTGGTGCTGTTCGAATTCATTGAAGACTTGTCCTTTCGATAGTGGATGTAGTGGATTATGAAAAGCAAAATAATGGTTTTTAAAAACACATACAATTTAATCTGAAATACAAGTAAGAAGTTGTCTCAGATAGTGTCTTGTAGTTCCTACATAGTACTACGACTCAGGATTAAAACCATTTCAGTCTTTCAGATGCATATCTTTATCTTGATGTGTTTAGATTTCTGTAAGTCTAATCATTTTTCTGCTTTGTAATGGCTGGTGTTGGGATCATTACAACATAATAATGATTTTTTTCCTCTAAATTACTGATACTCTTAAACTCAATTTCATGCAAATACATGTTTTTGCTGGGAATAAATTACAAGCATGAATAGGTAGGTCATCTCATTGTTAATTATTATATCTTTATATATTGTACTGAGTCTGGATGAGATGGAGTTAATTTTCTTTATAGCAGCCCATATGTTGCTGTACCTTGGATTTGTGACTAAACCAGTATTGCTAACGCACCAGTGTTTTGGCTATTGCTGAGCTGTTCTTGCACAGCATCAAAGCTTTCTCTTTTCCCACTCTGTTCCCTAGTGAGTAGGCTGGGTGTGTGCCAGAAATTGGGAGGGGACACAGCCAGGACAGATGACCCCAGCTGACCAGTTGAGGTATCCATCTCTCACTCAGCAATAAAAACTGGAAGGAGGGGGCTTTGAGGAGGTAGCCATTGCTGAGAGACTAGCTGAGTATCAGTCTGCTTGTGAGAGGTGGCGAGTGATTGTCTTTGCATTGCTTGCTTTAATTTTGTTTGGTTTTTCTTCCTTTTTAACTTCATCTATTAAACTGTTTCTCCTGACTGATGAGTCTCTTCACTTTTTCTCATCTGATTCTTTCCTCTGTCTTGCTGCAGTGGTGGAGAATGAGCAAGCAGTTGTGTGTCTGATTTTCAGGTTGTATGTTATGTCTATCTTTATGTAAGCATAGAAAATACAGAAATCTACCGAAGATATAAGTAGATTTCTAAGGTTTATGAAAAAAAATCAATAAAAATCAAACAAAAAGCACCAAACAAAACCCAGGAACTCCTCTCCTCAGAAAGCACTAAAAGGACTAGATTTGTAGCAAATAATCATAGAATCATTTAGGTTGGAAAAGACCCTTAAGATCATCAAGTCCAAGCATTAACGTAATGCTGCCAAGTTCACCACTAAACAGTGTCCCTAGGTGCCACATCTACATGTTTTTTAAATATTTCCAGGGATGGGGACTCAACCACTTTCCTGGGCAGCCTATTACATGTTTGATAACCCTTTAGGTGAAGAAATTTTTCCTAATATCCAATTTCAATCTTGAGGTTGTTTCCTCTTGTCCTATCACTTGTTACCTGGGAGAAGAGACCAACACTCACCTCACTACAACCTCCTTTCAAGTAGTTGCACAGAGCAGTAAAGTCAGCTCTAAGCTTCCTTTTCTGCACGCTAAACAACGCCAGTTCTTTCAGCTGCTCCTCGTCAGACTTGTGCTCTAGGCCTTTCACCGCCTTCGTTGCTCTTTAGACACAGTCCAGCACCTCAATGCCTTTCTTGTAGTGAGGGACCCAAAACTGAACACAGGAATCGAGGTGCAGCCTCACCACTGCCCAGTACAGGGGAACGATCACTTCTCTGCTCCTGCTGGCCACACTATCTCTGGTGCAAACCAGGATGCTGTTGGCCTTCTTGGCCACCTGGTCACACTGCGACCTCATATATTCAAATAATAGCAACTCCTTATCATAAAATTTTTCCCAAAATGATGATAGATTATTTTGGACATATTAAAGGAGGGTTTCTAAAGCAGGGCTACTATTAAGTATTTGAAGGAATGTACAAAAGAAAGAAAGTGAAAGACTGTCTGTTAGATGGTATTTAGGTATGCAGAATGAGATTAATCTCTTCATTTTAAAGAATTGACTTGATCTTCTGCACCCCTTTTGTTGTCAAAGTCTTACAGAAGAAGAGTAAATTTATAGAATCATAGAACAGTCCAAGTTGGAAAGGACCTCAAAAGATCATCTGGTCCAACCTTTAATTCTAAAATGCAGTTCTTCCAAAGCAGGCATGTAAAGCAGTTAAGATGAATTGCACTTTAGAACAGCCTATTTCTCTTCCTTAATTGTAAAGGAAGCCTAAGTTGGAAAGTTGAGATGCAGTTATGTACAGTGTAGCCAGGTAAAGTTAGATAATATGAATCCTGTCCTTAGGGATACAGGGCAGGGACCAAGGGATGCTGAGCTTTACTTATGGTTTAATGGTGAATGAAATATTCAGATTTATATAGAGCCTATGTGGAAGCATTGTTCTTTGAATGTTCTTTTTTTAGCTACAAAAAATAATTTCTTCTTCTACATGTTCCCACTTCCCTGTTTTCTGAAATATATTTTCCTTTTTTTTTCCTTTTCTTTTTTTTTGACTCCTGAATTTTATTTCAACTGGCATCTACAATATTCACTCAATGTAAAATTCAGGTCCTTAGTACATAGTTAGTATTTAATAATACATACAATTATTTAATAATACATATTATTAATAAAAAAGTCATAATTATTCTTATTCAAGAACACAGAAATATAACTATTAAAGTGGAACTAACAAGCCAAGTGACATCTTAATAAAAGAAAAGCAGGTTGCTATCTCATTCAGAGTTCTTCAGGTATGACTTAATTAATTTGATGTACCATAGCTACATTATTGGTGGTTCTCATCATGGCACCAACAGATAGATTTATAGGTAATATTTTCCAGTAGGAGGTTCAAAGAAGAAAGCAAATTTAGTGGAAACAAAAGAAGCATCTGTAAATAAAGAACAGTTTACAGACATAGAGAATAATATTTGAACCATCTCAAAAAACTTTTCTGTGAAAGCAATTAAATAGGAAAATAAACATCCAATATGAAAATAAGGCAATAAGGAAAATTTTGCCAATTGCTATCAGTCCAGAGCTAATCAAGATGCTACAAAAGAAGCATGAGTTCAGATGTTTACTATTGAAAATGCTTAAACAGAAGGGGAATAAATCCATCTCAGCCTCTGATGTTCAAAGTCCATTGGTTCATTGGATTTTTCCTCAAATTAAGTTATGAGATTGATTTACAGAAGCAACCTTGAAGCAATAACTACTCGGGTTTTTTCATGTAACTGCAAATACAAAAAACTGAAGAATACATATTTCTATGTGATTGCATTAAAGTATTTATGCTTTGATAAATATACATAAATAATATTTTGATATATTTGACTGCTAATAAAAGTATTTTTAAATCCCTCTCAAATTTAAAATAAGTTTATATTTAAAGATAGAAGAAGAAAAATATTTAAATTATTAAGAATTTTGTTCCATGACTTTTAAAAAATTTTGAATAGAGCAATTTAGAGCCTTTTAAGAAAACTAAAAAACTAAATATGTAAACAGTGTGATGATTGTTAAGATTTATTCATTGAAAGTTGATTTGTTCTTTTTATTTTAATGTTATCTTTTGATTTAAAATTTCTGCTTGGTGCTAATTTCAGCCTAAATGCATGCTAAGTGTCCAGCAGGAGAAACAAAGCTGCCGTTCTGCCACAGTGTTTTTCAGCTCAACTGTGGTGTAATCACAGACACTGAACAGATCATGACTGTGCAAAATTGTCCCTAAACACAGGCTATCAAATTACAATTTTTCATTAAACTTCTATGGCTGAGGTTCTTTTGATATTTTTTATAGCATGATAAATGGAGACTGATGTCTTTTCTTTTGTATTCAATATATATTGCATATTTATGAATTCAGCACTTTGTGCAACTTTAAGATAACTACTGAAGCATTAGATAGTTTATCTGGGTTTTTGCAATATCTTAAGACCAAAGTTACCAAGGTCGTGGCAATAGATGCAGCAGACGCTATACTAGCCATGCATCATACTTCCTACTTGTTCATCTTCGTAGCACTTGTTGGAGCTCTTGTTTTATGAACTGTGAGGGAAAGTTCTTTTGTAAATGTGCATCTATTACCACCAAGTGTGGCAGGAGCCATTCTTCGACCCCAAGGCTGACTG
Source organism: Chlamydotis macqueenii (assembly GCF_036417535.1). Classification (NCBI taxonomy): domain Eukaryota; kingdom Metazoa; phylum Chordata; class Aves; order Otidiformes; family Otididae; genus Chlamydotis; species Chlamydotis macqueenii. The sequence goes on from NC_141558.1 coordinate 31,236,715, forward strand.
GTATTGCACTTCTAATGTTCAAGCAGGTAACTCTTTTACTCTTTAAAACACAGTGGATGTGTCAACACTACATAATGAGAATGTCTCCTGACCCAAGTCAGGCCATTCTTTAGGTTGAACTGAAACAGTACCATGGTTGGTGCTGTCAGTATGACAGCATGATTAATCATGGGAATGTGCTTTTTCAGTTGGTGCAGTTTATGGTTAGTTTATTACTGGAGATGCTTTCTAGGAGTCCCAAGTTGCCTCAGTGCTTTACATAGCAGTGGCCAAGCCTCTGCTGTGTTGTGGCACCTTTATTATGATTAGCCTCTTTCCAGTCAAAGTAAAGAGAAGTCATTTCTACTGACAGCATTAAACCCAAGAAATATCGAGTTCAAAGCACAGATTTTCTTTCTGCTACTGAATTAGACAGTTGGGCTCAGGACTTGCTTTTGTTGCCATAGCCTCAGACTGAATAAAGGAAGTAATGAATATGGATTCCTGTCAACATAAGCTAGATCATGTCAACTAGATAAGCTCCTTCTTTAAATCACATGGAAAAAAACTACTCTGTACATCATTAACTGGAATCTTAATTGAGGGTTGACTATATATTATATTTTTACTTGGTTGATATACAAAATTACTTGTTTACATAGTTGCCTTCAGCATTATTATTTTCTTACACCATTAGATTTAGATATGTCTCTAAAAAAATTGTTTACGTTTTCCCTGTTATACATAATGAAAATAAAGCCTTCTTGCAATGACAGACTGATTTTTTTTTTTCTGTTACACTTAACAAAATACTTTTTCTACATTTTAACCCACTTGTGAGATTGATCATGAAGTCAGCTATTCAATGCCATATGGGCATTAAATTAGATCCTCAATAAGTAATCTCACTCACTCTTTTATGCTTTATTGGTACATGCTGATCATCAGGTGCGGAAAATAACAGCATTAATATCCTTTTTTATGATTACAAGTACTGCTTGTAAAAAAAAGGGGCATTACTTATGAATGAGGGTCAGCAATTACTCCCCTTACTAATCTCCTTCTCTGTAGCCTGAAATCTAAACCCATTCCCCTGTTCTTTTGACTTTCTAATCAACTAATGATATGGTATTACTCTCTAATCCTTTCTATTATCCTTATCTCCATTCTTCCATCAGGTTCCCTTTGGGCTGCATGTAAGCTTTTTTTCATTGCCCGTAACACAGAAGACAGAACCTTTGTTTTGGTATTTTTTAACAAAAAAAAATCCCTGTGATATTAGTATGAATAGATGATCTTGAATTACAGTCCTACCCTTTAGCTTATATCGACATTAGCAGGCATGCAGTCTACCTAAATCCTGCTGACAACTTCAAAATCCAAGATATCAGCCTATCTGCCAAGTTTTCAGGGCCGTGAATTACATGTATACCTGGAATTGATTGATACATCTCTGTGGTGAGAAAATGCTTCTCCAGGGTCTGTTTTTTTTTGTCTTGTGTTTAATATTGTGAAATATATAACCTTTCAGAGAACAGAAGATCTGAACATATGTGCTCCCTTGGTGATTACTCTTAACACTAGATTAAGATGCAGGCCAGCTTTTGGCATATTGTGTCTGGACCTATGATTCTTGTATTCTTAGTTGCACATTGCTTTAGTTTCAACAGGAAAGAAGGAGAGAGCGAGCTCTAATGAAGGATTCTGATGGGCTTGTGTGTAGGTACTTAAGAAAAATGGAAGATGTGTGTTTAGTCTACAATTATAAGACAGATTTCAGGGCATCCAGCACCATAGGCCAGGCTAGGATCAGACAGACTAGATTTCAAGAGGCTAGAAAACCTCCTGTTGACGATCTGTACTCATGCTCGTGCTTGAGTAAGCGGCCACCTCACTTTAGTGGGCTGGGCTTATCTCTGGAGATACCTGAATAGTACTTGAATCTTAAATCTACAGTTGTAAATTTTCTGGCCTTCTCCTTTGACTGCCTAGGGAATTTAGACCATTGGATTAGGCAAACAGAATACTCCTTTTTATGCTCCTAAATCAAATAATTTCAGATATAGCTGAAGTCCCAGCTAAATTAGATACAACCTAGTTTCTTCAGGAAAAGTTTTGAAAGAAGAATGCAAGATTTGATCCATAAGGTTGACATTGCTATTATAAAACAGATAAATTTTTGGATTCCAAAAATAATAAAATGAATACTGTTTGGTGTGAAAGTAATAAATAATTCAGTTTCTTCTGAATTAAAAATGCTGACAAAGACAGTTCTTGCCTGACTGAGCATTAGTTCAAGAAATAATTTTAAAAGGAGAGTCTATATGACAATTCCATTCAGCCCGTATTGCTTTACCTTTAAATTACCCTGAAATTCAGCAATTAAGGAAAGTTTTAATAGCTGCAGTGTTCTATGCTGTCTAGTACCTTTGGTAGAAAAAGCTGAGTTAATGAGAGCTCATGATATAGAAACCACTTACTTTGAGCTACTCTTTCATTTTTCATTCCTTTGAAGAATCATACTGACAGTTCGACTCAATAGGTCAACTTGATGTGGAACTAACTTTTCACTAAAGATCTGAAAATCCCATAAATATGGGGTGGATTGGACCGCAAACTACGATCGCCTGTAATTCTTAAAATATACTTGGTCATATAGCTGAACAGGAGGAAAATCAGTACAAGTTATGGTGTAATGGCAGTGGTTTATAAATAATTTATATAAACATATTTTTTAAAAGGGAAGAAAGCTTTTTAGGTTAATATTAATGTAGTGCAGTAAGTGGAGCCCACTGACTGAAAAAATGAATCAAAGCAGTGAGTCACGTAGAGCATTCCTTTTCTCCTACTTAGGCTCTTGGTCTTTCTGAGAATACTACAGGTAATAACTTTAAACAAGATCAGAGATACATATTCAAGAGATCATCTAAGAATTATTTAAAATATATGTAAAGCAACTCAAAGGCTGGAACAAGAAGTTCATGCACCTTTTTTTTTTTGCTTTATCACAGAATAAAACAAAAAGATTTGCATTTTACAGATTCATTTCCATTCTTGTTTGAAGAATAAAAATGTTGTATGCAACATACAGACTTGTCCTGCGATTTACTACATATAGACCAGATTCCAGTAGCCATTAATTACTGGGACCAGTAATTTATTCCAGTGGCCATTAATTACCTTGCTCTGCAAATAGTCAGATTTCTTTCAGATTTCTCTGACAAGATTTCAGGTAAATTAGAATGTTAAATATCTAGGTAACTAAATAACTATTTGTAAGCTTCACCAGCTGTGATATCTTGTGTAGAAGTTTTCCAGTATAAGGATGTTTCTATGGGTAATGAGTACTCTACTTAAACTTTAATTTGTTTATTTGGTAGGAGTGGGGAGGAGGAAAACTGCTTCTGTATATAGGAAATCTTTATAGTAATATAGGAAGTTTTTTTTCAGTTGTCTGTATTAAAAATTGTTGTGTAAATCTTTTGCCAAGGAGCTGAATATGCTAAATAACAATAAGGCAAGGCTCTTCCTTTCTCTCATTCTCTCAAACTATTTTTTTTTGTTTTGTTTTTGGGGGGCTTTGTTTTGAAATGCACTTCTATTGCTTCATTTTCAGTGGCTTCTATACTCTCTACCTTCTTCTCTTTCTCCTTTTTAATAATGTTGGTGGCATACACTTTTATTTCAAAATGAGCTGAAACTATTTTATTTTATTTTATTTTATTTTATTTTTTAATTTTTTTATTTTATTTTATTTTATTTTATTTTAACTATTTTATTTTCAAGGGCAAAGTGTCTTTATAAGCTTTCAGTCCCTGAACTAATCAGGGACTTTGGTAACATAGATACATGCTATTTTCTTCAAGGTGGATATTTTGCTTTTGCATTTCTAATCTTTCTTTAACTTTTATCTGTCTGAAATAAACAAAACCAAAACCAAAGAAACCCCAGAAAACACTACCCCATAGTTCTAAACTTCTGCACCCAATTTTGTTTTGAATCTATTATTTTAGTCCATGTTACCCAAAACCTTTTGAAAACAAAACATGAATAAAGATGAACTGTGATCGTCTTTAAACATTTCAGACATGCAAGTTTAGGAGCCTACCAGCAAAACTGGCAAAAGACTGAGCAGTATACTCAGTGCACAGAAGCCTTCCCTACCATCCTCTTCCATTCATCACTTTTGGAAATAGATCACTGGAATATTCAGATGTGTAAAGTCTATCTGCAATCTGTTAAATATTAGCGTTATGATGGTACTGTGATGACCGACTAGGTGCAAACAGGGAATTAGATGAACCATCCTTTCTTGAATGGGAGTATACACCTAGCTATTCCTCAGCTGGGATCGACAGCAGTATTTATGGATCTTGGATAGGCCATGACCTTTCCTATAAATCAGCAATCTTTCTTATCTGTGGTTCGAAAATGATGCATATGTGATTATGACGGAGCAAAACAAAAAAGGGCATGCCACCGTTGATTCAGCTTCACCAAAGGAAGCAAATCTGGCCATGTCACGAATATGCAGCTATACTCAGCATAGGACTGCATGGATCAAGATGAGAAAAATACCAACTGGGGAAAGTCAAGTTATCATACTAGAGAAAAAGAAGGATACTTAGCAAAAGGTAAAATCACATCCTCAGACAATCTATAGAACAGAATCTGTGTTGCTCATTTTAGAATTGAATCACTAACCTTAACCTAAATAATCTCACAGGGACTTGAGTGTCATGTCAAGAACTCATTTGAATAACATTTAAGCCATTAAATAGTTCATGTCATCCTGAAACTGTTGAGAGAAGAATCTGCAAACAACAGTAATGACTTCAATGAGAGAAAAATTCCCTGAAGACACTGGGAACTCAAGAGACAAAGAAATTTAGGATGGAGAGTGAGGTTGAAGCTGACACTTCACTGACAGAAGCAGATACTAAAGGAATTGCTATACACATCTTGGAGATCATTGATGTCATCAAGCTATTATCTCTTTACTCTTTCCCCTTTGTCATGGTTTAGCTACAGTCAGCAATCAAGTACCACACAGCTTCTCCCAAGAGAATTGGAAAGAAAAGAAAACTTGTGGGTTGAGATAAAGGCAGTTTACTAGGATAGCAAAAGAAAATAGAATTATATATATATGTATATATGTAATAATGATAATAATACTAATAGAAAAAAAAGAAGAAGAATTTTAAAAAAAAGAATCAAATAAACAAGAACAATGAAGTATGCACAATTTTTCACCACCTGATGACTGATACAGCCTGTCCTGAGCAGCAATCATGAAACAAAAAAAAAAACAAACTGTCAATGATCCCAGAACAATTCCAAACAGTGAGAGAGAAAAAAAAAAGAGAGTGCTCACTGGTTCACCCCCCTCACTGAGCATGACGTTTATGGCATGGAATACCCTCTTTGGCTAGTTTGGGTCACCTGTTCTGGCTATATCCCTCCCAACTTCCTCTACCTGCATATTAGTGAAACCTGGGAAGTCAGACAGTGACCTTGGTCTCTTTAGCAAGAACTAACAACATCAGTGTTTTTATCAACATTCTTCACATGCAAAATCCAAAACACATCAGCTACTGAGATGAAAATTAACTCCATCCTATCCAAAACCAGGACACTCTTGAACATTATTATTACTTATCAACTAGCTAGTCATTCTGATTGAAAAGCTTGTTACCCCAAATCAGTTCCTCCTTTCATAGTCTACTTTTTCTTCTTTCCTTCCTCATTCTTTTTTTCTTCCTCTTTCTTTCCTCTTGTCTTTCAGAAACTCATAGAATTATTTAGGTTAAAAGGCAGCTGTGAAGCTCATCCATGACACACACCCCCCACTCAAAGCAAGGCTATGTTCAAAGATAGATCTATAAGCTCCAGTAGAACTTTTAATTTATTCTGTCCTTGAAAATGAGCTTTGATGGACAGTCCACACATACTGACTGTAGTAATACCTTCAGCCTTCCTGTCTTCTAGGAAATAATCTGATTATATTCAAAATGAATGACTATTCATATGGCAATGTCTTATTTTTTTTTTTGCTTTTGCTTCTTTTCGTATAACATTTATGAAACAATTTCTCAAATTTGTCAGTGATAAATGTATTCGATAGAAGACAGTTTGAATGGTCTAAATGCTAAAGATTTTGTCATATTTTTGAAAGCCTGTACAATCTAAAAAGATCAATATTTGCTGAAAGACCTGCCAAAAACTGCAATGACAATTTGAGCAGTTGAGGCTTTTGCTGCCATTTTGTAAAAATCCTATTTTTCAGTTTTACATTTTTAGTGGTGCTCTTCTACCCACATTTGTGAGTAAATGTAGTGCTGGATTAGTCTTTTAAAATGAACATGTTGATAGAGTTCAAAAGAATGTCTATTTGGCCAATTCAGCTGCGATAGACAAAGAAAAACATAGTACCACAGAACTATCTTAATTCACTGTAATGTAATCATTGCAAGAAGTTAACATAGTCCTTTGTAGAGGCTTCTGTGTGCTTTACAGAAATAGTATGTTTAAGAGTGAGCAAAAATTTCTGTTAAGACTTATTTGAAACGTAATAAAGCATATACATCTTAGGGTCATGAGTAAACTGAACAGTGGATCGATTTGGTTTGTCTCAACAGAATTACGTGGTTGCAGATGCAAAGTTAGTATGTGTATACTCCATTTATAATGACTGAAACCCAAGATGTTAATTCACCAATCAATCTAGTGGTCAGTTCCTGGAGGAATTCCCTGAAAGTACTCAGCAACAGGAACAAGGGATAGCCGTCTACCTGCATAGCGGTAGACATTTCCATTCTTCCTGTCACAAAAATATCTGTATGCTGTTCAGTCAGAATTGTATTTTTAAAAGCTAGCCCTGGTGTTTATGTGTTCCTGTTACAGAAAATAAATAGTCTTTGGAGAGGTTCATATTTTGCCTCAGATATTGCTGCTGTGGCTCACAGTATCATCTGTCCCTGCCAGCATAGAACTGAGATGAGAGAAAATACTTAGCAATGGCAAGCTTGAAAAAGTTTGTTGGCTGCCACCTTTATCTTAGGCTGGTCTGTCTCCTCTTGTTAACAGAAGATATGAGTATTCTGAGGCAGGAAAGTGAGTATTTTAAGAAAATACAGGAAGAAATACTAATAACTGGAGTTAAAATATTTAGCATGTCAGCAGAGGTTTCTTCACTCCTGTCAGCGAGAGATAGCAGTAACAATCTCCTGTATAAAAGAAGGAAGAGCACATACGCCCTTCTGACAGCCTAGGTATTACATTTGTCTTCAGAACCATATGAGGAAAAAGGGGTATTTCTCTCAAACTAGGAAGTAGATATGGCTGGTTTAACCGTCTCGAAAACTGAGGGGTTGATGAAGGCAGCTAAATGAATGGATAATTCTATCCAATAGCAGATGTCTAGTGCACTGGCTTAATTGTTACACCTTAAACATCTGATGCTGGGTTTAGGGAATACAAGCACTTTCCAATAGCTGCTGCTTTTCTGTGTAATGAAGAGGGTACTCCCTTTCCCTTGAACCATCACACAAAGTGAGAGGAGAGAGCTTTGCACTGGCCGAGGCCAGTTGTGGATGGGTCATGGGCTGATGATAGCCTCTAATGGAGAGGATTGCTGATTTTCATAACTTATTGCTTGCTAACCCCTAGACGAATTTGGTTAATAAGGTTGTGAACCCAGCTAAATCACATCTGTATATGGTGTCTGTACTTTGTGTGTCAGGCTCAGTGATTAAGTTGCCTCTAGCATTTCATGGATTTGGATAGCCTTCCATTTTCAGCTGCTCTGTTTCCCATCAGCTGCTACACAGTGATAGGTCTCAACATGCAGCATGCAATATGCAGTGTAATTAGTGAATGCATGATAGCCCTATATTTATTACTGTGGTTTGTAAGTAAAAGACTAATGAGTGAAATTCAGTGGTGATGCACAGAGTACTGTGCCAGGCCTTTGTGCCACTAAGATCTGCGGCATATACAGAGTTTCATGTTGGTCTTGATCTGCAGAGAACTATCTGTGCATTTGGTCTGGAAATTCAGCTGTTACAATGCTCAGCTATCTGTTTTGCCTAGCATAGTGACGATTCCCCATCATGAATGATGAGCATTACACATTTATAATCTTTCTCTGTTTGAAAATATGTACAACCCTATGGAAAGGATTTCATAATTCAGAACAATATTGTTTAAATGAATTTTATTTGTATTTTATACTGTATTTCTGCATTTAATTTTTTTTAATAATGTGTATTCATAAACGTATACATTTTCACTGTCTGGCACACTATCATTTCTTTTTTGATCCTGTTTGTTGACCAAAAAAAATGAACCAAATACAATTTATGTTATTGCAAGGAAATGTCTACTTGCACTTAGAAAACTGTCTGAAATGCAATTGCAGCCTACCATTTTAACATATAGCTTTTCAGATGTCTTCCTATTCTAAAAGATCATACATCCAACGCCAAGAATGTCTGTGGTAGAACAATGTCAGAGAAGACAAGTGTGTGAGAAACTGAGCCCTCCACTGCAGACCTCCTACACGAACCCCAGAGTGCCACACCTTCTCCCCCATCCCCTCAGGAGGTGCATAAGGGACTGGCAAACAGCCCCTGCTGTATATGCTGAACGCAAAATTATAGGGCTTTGGTAAATCAAAAAAGAAATCAAATCCTGAAATTGAAGAACCAGCATGAAGAACATTCTCCTTGTAGCACTCTCCCAATAGAGCCAAAGGGCTTAGAAGGTTTGTGCTTCTCTGGCTTGGTAAGGGAGCTCCTGTGTACTGCCAGTGAAAACCTTTCTGTAATTCATTACTGAGCTACTGCTGCAGTTCATAACGAGACACTGTTCTTTCTGTTTTACTTATCTCGATGTACTAGTTCATAAATTTTATTCACTTTTATATTAAAGCACTGCCAAAACAGAAAAAAAACAACTTCTGTAACATGTAGCTCCCTTGCAAAATAGTAACTTACCACATGTTTGTTTGTACTATGCACAAAAAAGAACTATAGCTCATACATACATTTCTTAAAATTCATTCACATAAAAAAAAATTATTCTGGGGAAAAAGTATGATTATCATGTCAAAAAAGAAAATTATATTTTCTATTGCATATAATATCATGACTGTTGCTATTGTTGAACCAAAGCATGTATAGAAAAGGCAGTAATTCATCTTTTCTTCCCTTCCTACTCCAGTGTATCAGGCTGTCAGGTGGATAGCAATTTGGCCTCTTAAATTTTTACAGTATCTTAATATATTATAGCAATCTCTTAAAGCATATACAGTGTATTGTGTCGCTAGTTATAAATAGTTCAGGACTCATTACACCATCAAAGTTGAGGGGATAAGCCAAGACACATATTAAGTTTCCTTGACTCTTTTCTAAAGCTGCTTGTTTAACATGAAAATCTCAAGGACATGCATCCCCAGGGGTGGTTGTCTTATGCTCCAGTAATGGAGATTAAATTTGTGGTAGTTAACTAGCTAACTCTTTTTCTAACAAGGAAACTAAAATTCATTAAAAACTAATTAGGAATGTATAGGAGGTTAATACTCCATGTTAAGCCTTATTAATGTGAGATAAGTAATTCATAAAGTAGCAAAGGACTGCAATGGACAGAATTAAGAAGAATTATACCACCAAAAACTACATTAAAGTAACATTAAGGGTCTTGTTTAAGCCTGAGAAAGCCAGGAAATTCAGAGTTAAAGCTAAATCCCTGTTGTTAACTCACTTTTTTATACTCAGGTAATGCACATGATGGTCCTCCATTAAGAAGACTCAGAGTACATCATTAGGTGTTCTTTTCCTACAGCTGAAGCTTCAGTATTAATTAAAAGAGAAATAAATCTTAAAGAATATGGTTTATTGACCAAATGGTTTCGCGTTCTTAGGGTGATTAACATGCAAATTATTGGCTAGATCTGAGAAATCTATCTTCAGATCATGCTATTACAGCTGCTTTCTAAGCCACAGTGACTTGTAGTTTTAGCAGTCAAAAAAGCTATTAGGCTGTTATACTCATTTTCTGAAGCATAGTCTTTTGAATCTCAACAAATTTCTAAATTAAAGAATTAATTACTGCAATTTCTTTTTAATTTTATTTTCTTTAATAATAAGCTTATTTCAGTCTGACTTTACTGAATAATTTAAAGTGAACAATATTTCATAAAATTATAAAATAATGTCTAGAAAATGATTTTCGTTGTGGTGCTCCAACCTCTACCCAGCCCCAACTGCATCTTCAGCCCTAGAGCTCTCGTGAGGGCACGTATGCTAATGCCCCCCCTTCCTGCCAAGCACTTCTGCCCCCTTTTAAATCACAGAAGGTGCTGACATAAATGTCAGCACAGTCCCATCACACTAAAGCACTTAACTAGAAAGTCTTGTACAAGCTTTCTTCAGAAATGTAAGAATTACTGAAATGGCATTTGAGTGAAGGATTAGAAAATGGCATTTGTGGCATCCTATGCTTAGTGAAACCTTGCAGAGTGGGAGTAGAGTGAGGAGGAACAGGGGAAAGAAAGTATGTGCATAACGAACCCTTGCATATGTTCATTATCATTCTGGTAGCAAATCCTGAAGAATAAAAGCAGACAAATCCAAATGTTTTTTTTGACCCCAGCAAAAGGATTTATAGATCATGAGTCAGTCAAAAGAACTGCTTGCTCCTGCACATGGGTAGAAATGCCAAGGAAACCTGGCCCACCACTGCATATCGCATAATTTAAGGGGGATCTCTACCCAAGCACCTCCCTCCATTAAAAATGATGTGTAGGCAATAGATTTTTAATTGAAGCGAATTAGCATTTGTGGGTTTCACTGCAAAAGTGAATTTTAAAGCTGATTTGAGTGATAAGAAAGTAAGATTTGACAACTTAAACACATAAGAAATACTAATACCTTACATTTTTAAGTGCTTTTTATCCCAAAGGAACCCTAAGTGCTTTATAAGCTACGTAGATGAATTACTTCATGCATCACAGAAATGCAGCTACCCCTCTCAGTAGAAAACAGGAGTGGCTCTACAGTGCACAGCATTATGATGCAGTTTGACTAAACAAACAAAGGAGGATGCTGTAATGGCTCTGAATTATTTCAGCTTACCTGTATCTACTCAGACAAGAACATCTTTCACAGCTTTGTTTTTGCTTCCATCTTCTAAACAATAAAATCCAAGGCTTTTTTTTTTTTTTTTTTTTTTGTTACCAAGACTGATGGCTGGGCCAATAGACAAGCTTTAGGAGAGAAAACTCAAAACTGTATTTCATTAAGAACCAGAGTGGAAGCTGCCTGCAGAGGTCTGCTCTTTTACCAGAAAGCATACATGAAGTTGTCTGCACTTATGTATGTAGACCAGAGCCTCAGATATAGACAGTCCTGATCTCCCCTGAAAATTCTTGTACATCTAAAGATCCTTGGGAAAGTTGTGTAGCTTTTTTGATAGTATAGAAGGCAAGTGAGATGAAATGTAGGTAGTTTATCAGAGGGACGTCTTTTCCAAGTTTTTCATACTGCATGCATAATTAGTGAAGTGTTTTAGCTTTTTATGTACACTGCTTTATTTTATCTGAAAAATATTTCAGTATATTCACAATATACTGAGTGAAAGGTAAAAAATGAGATGTCTTCAGACTTAAGAGTTGAGACATCAAAATACAGATCATTATAGCTTAAAATTAGCATATTTGTAATCATAACACTTAAAGGTTCTACATGTACTAAAGAAACAGCATTTCTTTTGCCACTGAATAGAAAAAATTAATTGAGTGAATTTGAATTGGCCAAATGGATTTCTTTTTCAAAAGGATGCAAGAATGTTGACAAATCATTACAGAATTTGTCTCTTGCAATTATTACGAGGATAACAACATAAAATATTATTTATCTTATTGGTAATATGTACACTACGCCCTGTTAGTTGTCTGAGGTTGAACTGAATTGCTCCCAATGTTTAACCGAAAGCCAGAAGGGATCCACAGGTTCATTTTGCATAACTTCTGTAGAGGAAAGGGAATAGTATTTATCTGTTGCTTCTGCATAGAATCTAATAATTAATTGTTTAACTAGAGTATGCTTTAGAGAAAAACAAAACAAACAAAAAGCACATCATCCTTGTTTAAAAAACCCCCACAATATGGAACCCATTTAATCACATGGTGATAAACTACAATCTCTATTCCAGGTATACACTTCATTTCTAGACAAAATTTGTCACTCATGACCTTCAAAGGCCACAGAGACCTCTACTTTATCCTCCTGTACAGCACGATCGAGTCATCTTTTAGATGGCATTCCTCAACATCTTAATCTGATTTTCTTTTTTTTTTACAGATCTGAAGTCATTCTTGTGGCATTTCTCTAAACCCTGTCTGATTTTTCAATATTCTTCCACAGATCAGATCTCAGAGCAGCATACAGTATACCAGATACAAGCTCACTAATTATGCATGCAGTAGTCTCCTCTCTTTTTCCTTACTGCTTTAGTCCTTTCAGCTTCAGTTTCACACAAAGTGATGCATTTTACACAAACAGTTACGCACATAACACATATGCACACGTCTGTTGATGATAGTAATTTTGCTCATTTTCTGGAAATGTAGTTATTGAAAACAAAGACAAGGAGCAAATCTTAGTTTTACAAAGAAGGGAGGTGCTTGATTAACGGCTTCCCTAAACCTGTAGTTTTCTTCTGCAGTTCAGAATTTGGCTGAGAGTTTTTCTAGCACGTTGAGGAGCTCTTAAGATGACAAAAAACCAGTATACCCATTTTCCTCAGCTACACATACAAACACTTGCCATGAAGAATGGCTGAAGGATACCGTACTTTAAGGGGCCTCAGAGGATCCACCATCTTAAAAGCTATTAGGCTGGTATTCGTGGGATATGGTAGGGGTGTCTGTGGTGTATGGTAGGTCAGACTTAGCTACAGAAAATATTTTTCTTCCAAAGAAGACTTCCAAAGATACTTACCTTAAGAAGCAACAAATAGTTGAACAGTTCATCACACCAAACATTTCATCATCTGTATCCACTAAGTATCAGAAGATTTATAAAAACAGGCTATCCTGAATTTGTAGCTTTGGGCATTAAAAAAAAAAAAAAAAAATCTTATTCTGTCCTAAATGAAATGGTTCATTCACATAAATGTCCTCAGCAGATTGTTTAAATTCCATTTTTGTGGAATATAGTTCTTTTTTTTTTTTGCTTGGATAATTTACGTATATTATTTTTGTAGATTTTTACTGTAAGCAGTAAAGAAACTCAGCAAAACCTGAGGGCAACCCCCCTGAAGAACAATGGTAAATGTGAGGAGCTTTGTTTCCATTGTTTGTGCCATTTGCAAGTAGACTTGAAAAATGTGATGTGGCAAATACACTGTGCATAGCACTGCCTAGCTACCTGAGAAACACATGACACAAAATACACTTAGAATATGCTTGAAGTCTAAAACAGAGGGCAACTTAACAAAAATGTAAAAGGATGCTTAAGGATGCAGGCAAGCACTTTTCTCAGACATGTTGCATACAGTCTCAAAGTAGAAACTCAGACTGTTCAAGGGCATTTGTCAGTCCCACTGTGGTATATCTGCATTCTCAAATGCCTCAATAACTTTGAAAAACAATTCCAGAATAAGTAAAGTTATTGTGTTAATAAAATAGAAATTTAGGAGGATTTCGGCTCCAGACTTTACTAAGTACCCACAAGGCACACTCTCATTTAGTCACTGAAATGAAGGATTTTTAGAGAGAAAATAATAGGAGAAGAATATTCCAAATAAAATTTAGTCTCTCCCTTGACTCACAGAAAGCAGACAAATGAATACTTCTCTCAAATTTAAGCAAGATACAGACTTCAGATGAGATAGAACAACTCACTGGGTCTTTGAAATCCTTGTGAGGAGCAGAAGATGGGATAAATATACTTTCAGAAAAAAAAAAAATTAAACTCTTTTTACTCTTTTTGCCCAAAGTCACATTTTCAGGAAAGGAAAAAAACCAACAAAACAAAATGCTGCCATAAGTTATTGGCTGAATACAAATTTGAAATTAATTTTCTGTCATGACATTCACACAAAGGGGGTGAGTGGTTCTTTCTGCAAAGGGTGTTGACAGAGCCTTGACTGTCTCATTTAATTGCCTCTGTATCAAGGGCTTTTGGTAACCCTGTCATCAAGTTGCTTTCTGTCTTATATGAATGTCCTGGTTTCAGCAGGGATGGAGTTAATTTTCTTCTCAGTAGCCAGTGTGTTTTGGATTTCATGTGTGAAGAATGTTGATAAAAACATTCTGATGATATGAGTTGTTGTTAATGAGACCAAGGACACTGTCTGGCTTTCCAAGTCTCGTTAAGGTCTCGTTAACGTGTAGATGCGGGAAGCTGGGCGAAAGACAGACAGAATAATTGATAACTGGCCAAAGAGAGTATTCCATGCCATAAACGTCATGCTCACTATGTAAGTGGGGGGTTGCCCATGGGAGGGGGCATCCTTTTCTGGCAATCTGTTCGGGCATTCTTGTTGGGCATTCATTTTTGGCATTCTTGTTGGGTATCCGTTCGGGCACCCTTGGCACCCTTTTCTTCTCTCTTGCTTGCTGGCATCGTTCCCTCTACCTTGCTAGCTTGTTCTCCCCACTTTGCTTGCTGCTCGGTGTAGTTCCTGTGATCGCTGCTCAGGACGGCCTGCGTCAGTCATTTGGACATCGGGTGGTGAGAAATTGTACATTGTTCATTTTGTATATTTTGTATATATTAATATCCTTATATCCTGTTAGCTTTGTAGTTTTTAGTATTTTTAGTAAACTGTTTTTATCTCAACACACGAGTTTTCCTTTCTTCCCAATTTCTCTCCCCCGTCCCACTGGATAGGGGGATGGTGAATAAGAAACTGTGTGGTGATCCGGGCTAAACCACCACAGTGAAATATATCACCATTCAGTGCAACAACTCAAGTTCCAAGTCTAACGTGATTTCTTTGACATCTCTATGACTGAAACTCATTTGACCAAAATTTGAACAACACTGCAGAATTCCTTGAGTGAATCTCTAGAATTGTTTATTGTAGTTTTTTTTTTCTATTTCTTTTAAGGTGTAGGAAAAGTATTTCATAGGTAAGCAAGCAGTGATGTGCTTAGAAGTTAGGCATCTGCCTTTTGAATGGAAATCACAGTACTGACTAAGAGGGATTTAGAGTAGAAATCACATGAACTCAGCTTGAGGAGTTGACTTGTTAGCTACAATGCTCAGAAAAAGGTTACCTGACATGAGGTAAGGCAGTTGAGACAGCTCTCTTATGGCAAAAGGGAAATTGTCATTTTCTTTTGGTCTCTTCTCCACACCTGATGTGCACTTTCCCTCTGCTCTGGAGCTCATCAGGCTCCTCTGAGAGCTGATTTCATTCACCATCCTGGAAGAAAACTAACCCAGCAAAAAAAGAAGGGCAGTTTTCCTTGAATTTTGTGAGCTGAAGGAGCAAACAACAAACTTCAGTAAAAAGGAAGGTGTAAAGGAGGAGGTCTGGCAGCATGGCTAGGAGCAGAGGAGGAGGAATAGGAAGATGAGCTGGTGCGTGTTGGCAACAGCCAAAGTCAGCCAAAGAGACATATGGCTGTCTTTTGCAGGCTGGGGTTTCCCAGTCAGAGCTGCAGCTACTTGCTTTTGTCAAAACCTGTCCAGGGCTTAATTACATCACTTTTATTTTACTTTTGAAATGCAGCCAAGGAGGAGGGTAGAGCGGCTATGATCTCGATGTAGTTGGGTAAGTCAGCTCTTTCACCAGATACAGGAATACCTACTTGCACATTCCTGAACAGTTTTAGGGAATAACTAGACTCTGTAGGTAGGAGTACTTCCAGACAGCAATACAGTTTTAACTTCTTGTAAAAGATTATGCCAGCTAACATCAGATACCAAAGGATTTCAGGTTCCTAAGAAGATTATGCTTTCTCTCCCCACCCCTTTTTTTAAAAAAAAAAAAAAAAAAAAATTTCTAAAACTCTGCCTAACTTTCATTTTAGCTGTATCCACTATTTTGTTCTTGTCATTTGCTCCATTTATAAGGCTCCTGAATTGTAGCATAACAGAATGTAAAGCATACAGCAGTGGCCTTTGAAAGGTAAAAAAAAAAAAAAAAAAACAGTTCCATATTGAGAAGGCATCCATCTATCCTAGAACATGGGACCTCCTGATAGCAACCAACTGAGCAGCTCCCACACAGTATTTATTCAATGGTTGCTGGGGGAATCCAGTCACTGAAAACGTGGAAGTTTCCTATGTGAGCAAGATTGCCTTTTGTGCTGAAATACTCAGTCAGATCTCTGGGTACAGGAACCTACAGTTCTAGGTGTATAAAGCACAGCCTAGCATCTCCTATGCTTTTAACCTCTCCACCCATTGAGTCTCAGTAAAGATCAGAGCCTTTTGAGTTACACTTTATGATTAAGGTGAGCATCTTAAGTATGGTGGAGGGCTTCTAAACTCATAATTGCTTTTGCCTGAGAAAAAAGCTGAAGAGGTCACAGAGCAGTAGAAAACCTGAAGGTGCTGCAATGCAGTGCCCAGAAGACACCAGAACAGCCCCTAGAGACCCTGCATAAAGCCCCAGAGTACTCTAGCTCAGTCATTTTCCTGCAAAATGCTATAAAAACAGAATTTTCTCCACCTACATCAAGAGAAAAAAAAACCCTCTTATCTTTGTAGACACTTCCTGTATTAGATCTCTCAACTTAAGCCATAAGGGCAAATTGCTGTTCTTTTATAATGATCCAGTCTTCTTCAGCATGACTCCCTGATCAGCTTTCGTCAAGTGATAACAGGCACCTGCCAAATGCCTGTTACCAGGCAACCTCCACGCTAATAAACCAGCTCTCCTCAGCTGAGGCTTCTTTATTATCTAGGGTGATTATATTTCAATGGCCTAACACATAAGTCAATGCCTCTCCTTTGTTATCCCTGTACTGAGACTGTATATTAATTTTAGTCCAAAAGGGAGAGCAAGCAACGCTACAAAGGACTGATTTTGCAGTCCAGGTAGAGACTACTGTTTGCAACAGGATGGTGTCCACAGACTGCTCTTCACAATGGCCAAGGTTGTAATAAGTTGAACTAATATGATTAGTACAAGCTAGTTTTGATAACAGTTCTGCTTTAACAACAAGTATCGATTAAAGTTACAGGCAGTTACAGAGCTGAGCATATGTTTATGCAGTTGACCTCCACATTTGTCTCTTTTGGTACCTGGAACTACTCTTTCCCTGTAGTACTGTTCTCATAGACAAAGACAATTACATCATTTGAAGGCCTCCAGGCATAACCAATATTATTTATATTAGGTTAGGGAGTAATTAGAAATAAGAATAATTCATGCAAAAAAGCAACAGAAAACCTGATTAAAAATCACTAATAATCCATGTGACTCATGTTTCTACAGGTATTGTTTTTTGTATAGCTTGATATCAGTGAAATTACGTGGCAGGCTGGAAGTTCATTTTTGGGCTCACTGGCTGTCTGACATTTATAAATGCATGAACTCTGGCATAAGTCTGTGTTGGCCCAGTGTGATCATTTCCATATCCATTCAGCCTCCCAGCTGAAGGAGCTAACAAGTACCACTTGCAAAGGATCCGTGGGAGGTTTGTGAAAACTTGTTTCCTAGGGCCTGAGACCAGAATCAAAGTTCACAATCTGAACTGCTTTCTGATAAGCAATAGCTTTTAATTGTTACTCATTAAACTACAAAAAAAAAGTACAAAAAGTAATGTAATGTATCTTCAATCCAGTCAAATCTGAGTGAAGCATTAAATTATAATTCTTTTTTCAGACACAACATTAGACAAATTAATAAGCAAAAAAAATTAATAAGCAAAAATATTCATGATTCAGAAAAGAATGTATCAAGAATTTTTTTTAAAAAATGTCTAATTAGGGAGTTCTGATCTAAGCAAAGCCAAGAGGAGGAGAAAGTAAGTTTCAATTCTTCCTTTCAGCTCTGCTGGAGTAACAAAGACCACTTTATCTGTGATGGTCGGGCAGGGGTTGAGCCTGTTGCTGATTTAAAAGATAGCCAACTAAGTCTGAATTTTCTGCCAGCAAACATTTCTTTTTTTTACAAGAGAAGTGGTTTCCTGTATTATATATGCATGTTTGGAAGACTGCCAAAGCATTAGATGTCTATGAACAGATAATAAAGAAAGTGCCTGTATACTCTACCAACTGTAGATCTCTGTCTTTTCTGTAACTTTTGCATTGTTCCTAGGGAAGGGCAGAAAAGTAAGCTGAATTGTTCCCACTGGCAGTTACCCACTTTCTCAGCAAGTGCTTTTATTGTTTAGAAATACTTGTGCCTTCTTGTTTGCAGCCACCTAATTTCTAATCTAAATCTACCCCCCTCTATTTTAAAACCATTACCCCTTGTCATGTCACAACAGGCCCTACTAAACAGCCTCTCCCCACCTTTCTTGTAGGCCCCCTTGAGGTACTGGAAGACCACTGTAAGGTCTCCCCGGAGCCTCCTCTTCTCCAGGCTGAACAGCCCCAACTCTCTCAGCCTGTCCTCATAGGAGAGGTGCTCCAGCCCTCTTATCGTCTTCATGGCCCTTCTCTGGACCTTCTCCAACTGGTCCATGTCCTTCTTATGTTGGGGGCTCCAGAACTGGACACAGTACTCCAGGTGGGGTCTCACCAGGGCAGAGTAGAGGGGGAGAATCACCTCCCTCAACCTGCTGGTCACGCTCCTCTTGATGCAGCCCAGGATGCAGTTGGCCTTCTGGGCCGCAAGGGCACATTGCCTGCTCATGTTGAGCTTCTCATCCACCAGCACTCCCAAGTCCTTCTCCTCAGGGCTGCTCTCGATCCATTCTTCGCCCAGCCTGTATTTGTGCCTGGGATTGCCACGACCTAGGTGCAGAACGTTGCACTTGGCCTGGTTGAACTTCATGAGGTTGGCACGGGCCCACCTCTCCAGCCTGTCAAGGTCCCTCTGGATGGCATCCCTCCCTTCCAGCATGTTGACAGCACCACACAGCTTGGTGTCATCGGTGAACTTGCTGAGGGTGCACTCTATCCCACTGTCCATGTCGCCGACAAAGATGTTGAACAGGGCCGGGCCCAACACGGACCCCTGAGGGACACCACTCGTGACTGGTCTCCACTTGGACATCGAGCTGTTGACCACCACTCTCTTAGTTATCCGTAACATGTGTTATGGATAAACCTCACGTGTTTATCCATAACACGGGAGAGACCTTCCGGCTTTTTATTCTCCTTTCTTGATTATTTTTATGCACATGTAAACAATTCTTGTGTACTTGAGTATGCACAGCCTATGTTCCCACAGGTATTTGATCACTGATTCTGTTGCATCTTATGATTTGCAAATAAAGTGATTAATGAATCACTCCACAGAGATAAGGCAGGTTCTTCCTAGCAACACAAAAATATTAAACTGAAAAGTAAATTAGGAAAAGCAACATATGATATAAACAATACTGATATGTTCAAATATCAGTTTACTATTTTGATCAAAATAGAACTTTAGTTTCTAGTATTTGTGCATTTTTAGGAAAGTGTTTTAAATGCTTGATATTACTATAGTCTTTTGCTCTCTATGTTGGAGGGTAAGTAGTTAAAATAATATATCCTGGCAAAGGTATTATTTAGTATACCCTACATTTGTATTTAGTTTGTCAGCATATTGATATAGGTAGAAACACAGTGAAACATAATAAAAATATGTAAAACATAAACAGTTCTTTAATTTGGTGATTCAGTATCATTAATTTTGACAATAGCATTGCACTGTTATTTCACTTGTTTCCACAACTGCTTACATGTTTCTAAACCTATAATTCAGACTTTTCTAAAGAATAGATTTAACAAGTGGAAGAATTACCACATATAGCTGTAAACTCTCCTACAAGGGTTTCTTATGATTGTATCACTTTATGTTGAGGAAGACAGGGATTGGATGACATAATCAGAATCCTATGTTGCTTAGGCAATTACATTGTATCTGACATTTTGTTGCTTCATCTGTCTCTTTTATTTACCATTGTGATTCTAAGAATGAGCTGGTATGTATATTTACCTACCTGTAGATTTTTCCTATCTTAACAATTAGTACACCATACTACACGGAAACTTTACAAGTTCCTTGAAGGGCTACTCAGGTTTAAAATAAAATATATTTTAAAAACATCTATAGATAATGTATGAAATAGCAAAACCAAAGCAAAATAAAAATGTTCCCTCTAGCTTTATTGTCTAATGCTTGAAAATAGAATTGTTGAGCACATCAGTTGCCTGTCTCTGTCACCAGCCATCTGTCAAATCTAAGATAACAAGCTGTAAATTTTGATTAAGTGGAGTACGGAAAGTGACCAACTCTAGGTGGAATACTTGAGGGTTTTTTTTTTTTTTAATCTACCTATTAATGTCTTGCATAAAACAAAAAAACAAGCTCAAGCCTTGTGGTAAGGCACATATGTATATGAGTGATAACTGAGACAGGTCCTCACCAAAATAAAATTGAAAATAAAAAATTTTATTTAAAGTGACACCTACAGTTATCGAGTGTCCATTTTATAATGAGAAAGGGCAGTTCAGCAAGAGACAACTTTTTTTTTCCTGATCTTCAGTTATGTATTACAACTGGGAAAAAAAACAGCAGTAAAAGAGTAAACCACACCCCTACCAAAAAGGCAAAGTTAAAATATCAGGAGAGCAGCATCAGAAGGAGAACAACAGCTGCTACCTAAAAGTGTTTTGTCTGCCTATCTGTTGCCTGGGAAGTTTTGCATTTCTTCTTCCTTTCTCCACCATCTGTAAGATATCACTGAAGGAAAACCAAGAGAGACTGTAGATATTTTTCTTCAAAGTCATAGCAGACAAAGATAATGATTTTCTTTTGATGAAACAGAGCAAATGCAGTGGAGACAGGTGCTCAAGCAGAAAAAATCACTTCCTTTTAGCCTGAAAATTCTGTAGGTAGGGCATCTGTCCGAGGTAGGAAACATCCACATGGCACACTTTGAGTGCCTTTACAAGCAGCTTCACAGTCCTCTAAAATCATAGATTCATAAAATCATTAGGGTTGGAAGGAAAATGCTTGATTATGTCTGTTTGAAGACAATGTCCTTGGATGTTTTCCTCCCCTTTATCCATCGTGCCATCAATCCTTGATTTCTATCCAGTTTTCCTTTTAAAATAAGACAAAGTACATAAATATATGACAACATGTGCCGCTTGTTCTCCTGATTATAAAATAACTTTGCAATACAAAAGAAAAAAAGGACAATGATTTCTTTCAAAGCAGAAGATTCTAGTGCATATATATACATGAGTGTTTTCTGTATTTGAACAGCATATTCATGAGTTATCCTGAATATTCATTCTCCAGAAGTCAAAAATACCTCAGATCCAGACCAAAAGGCCCCCAGCTGAAAAACTTCAAAGGTGCAAACTGCTAACTAAGATTCAGGGAACATGAATTTCTGAACTGTTTTGTTCTTGTCAAATGCACAGGGAATCATTTATAATTTTCATTAAGTCATTTTTTGTGCTCCCTGAAATGCAGGTGATTTCTATCATTAAAACATACAGATGTAGTCAATTTTTAGGAGCAGAAAATTAAAATTCTTTTAAATACTTTCCAAGAGTACCAGCATATAACAAATGAATAGTATGTTCTTCTTCAAGAGCAAGACAATAACTCTTGCTTCGTAGAAGGTTTTAAAAATGTGGAAATATGAACATTCTCCACAAGAGAGAAGGCTGGAAATCATGCTCTTAACTTCCTGTAAACTGGGAAGATTGGACTCATGAGATTCTTGAATCTTTAACTGATTGAACTACTCAATGGTATGAGAAGCAATTTGGTTTCTGATCATAGAAATTCTGTCTACAACTGGAGGAAATCCTAAATTAGAGATAAATATCACACAGAAGAAGTGGGAACCTTAGGCCTTCAGGTGGAAATTCTGTCTAATTTTGGTGTAAACTTACTTCTTTTGCTGACTGTTTGGTGCTAGAGATTTCAGCATTGATTTATGTTACTTTTAATGCACAGCCTTGACACTTGCTGGTGATTATATGCCACTGAATGCCAGTTCCATATTGAAGCACAGTGAAAAAGAGATAAAGCTAACATGTACGAATTTCTTAAAGATGTAGCTGACACCTTTAGGTTTACACATTATTGTTTAGTTCCTGAAGGTTCAAAAAAGACAGAACTTGAATTTAATATTCTGTCTGAGATGTATTCCTACCATGCCATGTATTTGGACATTTTGCTCAATACTGCTTAGAAAGGATGCTATTCACAACTAAATTACAGGATCAGTTTTTGAAGACTGAATGGAGGTGGTTACAAGGGCTTAACTTGCTCTATTGATTGTTCTTGCAATTTAAAAATATCCATGCATGAAGTGAAATGATTACCACTGTGTAGTAATATAGCTTTTGAAGTGATCATCTCTAATGTATTTCATTGTCTCACCATCGCCTTCATTAAACACTGTACCTTTCCCTTACTGATGTTTCCTTTTTCCCCTAAGCACAAACAATAAACATTGCTCTGCAAAAGTTTTTATGCTTTTCATGTTTCTCTCCCTCTGCTAATCCTCTAGATTTGAATGGACTTTTAAAAGTAAAAATAGTAGAACTATTTGAATACTGCAGCTTTACATTGCTTCATCTTGATCACTAGTCCTTATTTGGTTTATAATCTCATATTTGTTGTTTATTGGTACAATTTGTGGAATAGATCAGTATATACTAATAGCTTTAAGCAGTGACATTTTACTGGTAGAACTTTGGTGTAAGAGATGACATGTTATTTAGTAAATAGTTGTTGCTAACCCTTTAACAAAATCTCATGTGTTTTCTTTCCTCTTTTCTTAATGTACTATTTCTCTACACTAGTTTAAAGAAATGTTCAGATCCATAGACATATATACTCTCAGACAATACTGTAGCTTAATTTTAGCTCCCCTCTTCCTGTATAGTATTACTTTTTAATTCAGTAAATAGCTGAGTCTGCTAGCTTTCTGTTGCTGTCTTATTCTTCAAACACAAAAATCCATGTGTGCATATTGCCTAGGATTAGAAAACTGTCCTTTCAATGCTAATCCAAGCAAGTGCAGTATGCTTTCAGGTACCTTGCAGTTTCAGGAGAAATTTGGTCTGCTCTTACAGTAGTGATGTTCCACTTAATTTTTCATGTATGTGCACAAAAATAATTTTATACCACAGTTTTTTAGGTAGGGTAATCACTACAGTTTTAATTATGTGTATGCCAGTATACTTTACCTTTAATCCAGAAATTCTTCAGTATCATTTAAAACTAACATCCTTTGGGTTCAGATTTTACTTCTCCTGACAAGAATTGCACTCTTCATGCAGATCCCTGTTCTTATCTTCAAGCATGAAAGCATTTGTTGGTAACATCACCAATCTGGAGAAAGGAATATATCCTGCTTTTATTCCCTCGTACGCTATGGAGGACAGAAAAAGTAAATTGTCCCTGGCAGCTGTAGTTCCAGGAAAGAGAGGTCTTTGTGAAGTTACATATTTATAATGGTGTGTCAGCTGGCCAGAGGGCCTGTTAGTCATGTTCATTCCTGTGTGATCCAGCTCTCATGAAAATGTACAGAAAGGCTTGTATTGATTTGAGAAGGAGTTAGCTTGCTACCCTAATGACGCTGCTGACTAAACGGCCATGGTTGAATTCTCAGGAGTGATTGTAAAGAAAGAAGGAGGAAAAAAACCCTGGAAAAACTTGATCCAATGTGTCAATGAGACCTCTCCTACAAAGTGTGTACACCATTTGTAAAAGTGATGCTCAGTGCCAGAGCTCTTAGAGGTACATTTATTTCCCTGTGAATTCCAATAGTTTCTAATCACAAAGAAATTATTCAGCTTTCCTTTGCGACTAACATAAATATATGGGAATAAGATTAAAGTGCTATATCCACAGATAAAATTCAGTCAAATTTTTAAATTGCCCTTGGGCCAGTAAACTAATAGGATATAGTGACCCACTTAAGCAGCTTGTATGAGAAAAAATCCTGCATAAAGTCAGCAAAACCCCCTTTCTTTGCTGAGATGGTAGTTGTAGTGTGCTAAGCCTGCTTTTTTTCAGCAGCACTGATTTCTTCAAATGCATGGTTTGGCAGTCTATTGCCTAGAAGCTATGGAGTTAGGCCACCTAATTTACCAGCTATGAAAATGTTTTGTTGAAAGACTTGACTAAATTCAGACAGTTTATAATCGAGTGCTGGACAAATAATATATATTTTTTTACAAAGTATGATTGCACATGTATCTCTTAATATACTTCAAAATACATGAAAATAGATTATGAGCTTTCTGTATTTAGGATGAATGAGATCTACAGTTAGTGTAAATCTCAAAGACAAATACATTTTCATATAAAATTCAGTGTTTGCCAATACTTACTACTTTGTGGCACCAAAGAAATTACAGCCATGGAACTATTATATCTATCATTAATAAATACGGCAAAAATCCATGATGAGCCAGACTCTGAGTATAGCTGTGAAAATAATAAGGGATATAGCATGATAGTTGGGGAGAGAATGGAAAAAAAAAATCACTCTCGGATGAAATAAACACTACTTCTCCCCTCCTATAACCAAAGCTTAAGGATGATTGCGATTAATTGCCAAGGTAACTTTTTCTGAATACTGATGCAGCTAAATGTTGTAGCGCAGGAGTACATATAAATAGATGTTAAAAACTGTTTACCAGCAGGCAGTTAACGCGATTGCTGAAGGTCCTGAACTTTACACAGGTTTAATGGGGTGGAGATAGGTAGAAACCTCGAGAGTACATGCCAGCTAGTCAGGAGTTGCAGTGTGATGTTAGTAGGACCTTAATCTTTAGAGTGGACAGACAAATCACGAGAGGCAAACTATGAGTTGTATCCATAGATCAGATTAGATGCTACCTCAGTGAATCTAAGAGGGTAACCAGCATCTTGTCTTTTGAGAAGCATTTGTACAATGAATAGGGGAGATCTCCATGAGGAGTTCAGGTCCCTAAAGTAAGCACTGTGGTACCTCAGCTTGGCAGTAAGAAACAATCTCTCCTTTGTATTAATACAGTAGAAGTAATCTGGAAAAAATGCCCACAAAGAGCTTTTAAATGCGGCAGTGCTTTCCAGATGGTAAATTACAAGCTGAGATGACCCGGGAACTACACAAGAACGTCAAAGAAAAGTGAAATACACACAACTTCATTCAAATTCATTCAAGTAATAACACATGAAATAAGTTGCTGATGCTTCTAGAACACACATATCCTCTCAAAAATTGTGTCTTGTTCTGCAGTGTGTGATTTGGCAGCAACTTCTTTAAACAATGTCTTGAGGGTTATATCTTTTACTTGATGCAAAGAGAATGGAGCATGAAAATTCCATTAACAATAGTAGGAGCTGTGTGCCTAATTCCTCGTTAAAAGTTCTGGTTAGTGTACACTATTTAATGCTAAGGTATGGGTTGGTATAACCTCCTCTTTCTTTAATTATAAAATGCTTTCCAAACCAATAAAACCTTTACAACCATTAAGTCCTGTATTTTAAAAAATAATTCAATATAGATAATGTAATTTATAAACTTTTCTTTGACTAGCATTAAATTTTAGCTTCAGATACTGCAAATGGGTAATGTAAGAACTGATTTAGAAGGTGGCCATGTTGAAAATCTTTGGTTAACTTTTTTGCATCTTAAGGACAAATTAATTTGTTACAATCTGTTTTCAGTTAATAATTTTCTAGACTTCATTTAATGATTTAAAATTCCATGTTTCATATGACATATGACTGAAATCTTTGAAGTGCAATGGTAAACCTCTGTGTCTACATAAAGATGTACATGTATTCTATCTATATCCCCTTGCCTTCAGCTATGTGCTTGGAAAATATTCATCCTAAGAGGAAGGAGTACTTACAGATCTAATACAGTCTTCTTTAGTTGCCTATTATTTATGAGACTGCTTTAGGCAAGTGTTTTCAGACCTAGCCACCTGGAGCTGTTCATATTTTCTGTACGTAGGCAACTTGTCAACAACCTTGCTTAGAAAAGTGACTGCGGTCTCAATTGCATGTGTTGCTTTTGGTGCAGGGGAAAGTAATAATTGTTTTTTCAGAGAACTTCACGCATGGACCCTGGGCTTCTTGGTCCTGTAGGGCAATTTATATGTTTAAATATGCCTGAAAACTTGACTTTGCTTATTAAATTCATTCCACAGATTTTAACAAGGATTTGAAATAGGAACTCCTCTATCAAACTACTGCCCTACCTTTTGATGGCTGACAATTTTGTTTTAATATGGATACGTGAAATAGTGATGATTATGAAAGGGAGAGCATCCAACTGAAAGTTAACCAGTCAATAAAAATAGAAGTGATGGCACTGGACTTACGTAAGAGAAGGGGTACATAACACTGCATCATAATAATGCCTTATTTTTATAACATCCACCAATGTCTTTTCAGATAAAAGGCGGAGAAAAGAATTAATGTGTCAAAAGATTCTGTTTTGCAGTCCATAAAGCAACATAACATTTCTTCCAAGGGTCAACCTTATCCTATATTGTAGATAAAATTGCACTGACCTTTTATCTATATTGATAGAGA
Source organism: Chlamydotis macqueenii (assembly GCF_036417535.1). NCBI lineage: Eukaryota > Metazoa > Chordata > Aves > Otidiformes > Otididae > Chlamydotis > Chlamydotis macqueenii. Next base: position 31,263,376 of record NC_141558.1, read on the forward strand.
TTTCATTCAAGAGAACTGATTTCTGACTTTTATACTTGAAAAAGCTGTATGCTTTGACACTATGGCAATCAGACCTTTTCAGCTGAGACAAAATAGACAGGCAACCAGGGTAATATGTTAGGTCCTCTCTTTGAAGATGAACAGAGAAAGGCACTTTAGAATATTAACAGACTTCTAAGCTTTTTGAACTGCCGTAGGTTTATTCCAATTGTTCTTCTCAGTACATTTTTCTTCTTCTTCTTTTTTTTTTTTTTTTAACAAATAGAGCATAAATATACTAGGTTTTTCAAGGTGTATATACAGCTTTGAAATCCAAAGGTGATCTGATTTTTTTTTGTTAAGATCTATATGATAATGGCTAAATTTTAACATTTCTTATTCCTTAGATTTCTTTCTCAGGTTTTCAGCTATTCTGACTGTATCAAAAGCATAATTAAATTGTGAACCAGAGAACAGGCAGATACTATCATCCATCAGCTTGTCACTATGTCCCAAGCAGAGTTGAAGCATAATCTACTTTATGTGCTGTTAGCTTGTCTGTTGTCAATCCAGTGCCTGCATACACTATATTAATGAGTCAGATGAAGCCATTCCTTTTATGATACTCAGTAACCTGTATTTTCACTGTCTATATACTTTTTAAATGTACTTCAATAATATGCGGATTGTTTAGTTTCCTGGAAAATTTTTTAGTACATGTCATCCTACGTGCTAGATTAATAGCCATGAAACTCTGTTTGTATTTCTGCCTTCATCACTGATTCACACTGTTACCTTAGATAGAGAACTGAAATACTAAATGTTTCAATTTCTCATATTTGAAAAAGGAGAATAATTTTAGAAACTGTTTGTTACAGTAATTTAATGACTATAGATTGGATTTGCAATAGAAGTGCTAGGTATCAACACTGGTTAGTTTCACCTCATGAAAACTAGACTGGGGCAAAATTATGAGTATTGTTTTAAGTTCTGCAGTGACAGACTGCTGAATTGTAAAAGTGTTTTTTGTTGCTTAGATGGAGTTTTTTTCTCCCTCACTCTCTCCTTTATTTAGTCAAACAACAATTGCTACTGAATTTCTGAATATCTTGGAGGAAAATCTAATCTGTTCTCCTGAGTCCCTGGTTTGAAATGTTGACAAATTAATTTGGAAAAAAGAATTTTGAATTATATAAGTATTATTTCAAATCACAGTGATAATTCTGTAATTCATCTGAATTTACATCTTGTAATACTCATGTCCATAGTTACTGATTGGTGAAAAATACTGTAGGGTGCAACTTAACTTGACATATGCAATGGGAAGTTGCAATAAAAACATATTATTAAGCTAGATCTTTTTTAAAGTCAGATCTTCAGCATAAGAATATTATGTAAATCAGGTCAATTCTTTCCAAGCAGTGAAATCTAATGTCAGAAAATACATATTTTAGCATAAATTATTTAGTGAAAAGTTCAGTTCCTTTATAGTAGTGTGCCTGAAGCATTAGAATATGGGCATTTTGTCTGGCCATCATTAACACATGCCATAGGAGATTTCACTTCCTTCCAGACATGAGTTTCAAGACTTTTGACATTTGACACAGATTTTTTTTTGGTAACACAACTTTTCTGCCATTATATTCTCCCTCTCTATCAACATTCACTATTGTAATCTTGCAACATGCAACTGTATGGGCAATTGCATTTTAAATTGTTCAGATGTTTCAAAGTCTGTTGCAAAAGCACTGTAAGTCTTTCTGGGAGAAGAGAAGGGGAAGAATGGAGGAAGGGATCACTGAAGGGTTGCAGGGATAATTTCTGTCCTTTCTACTGTTTCCAGATGTAGTGGTTTTGTTTAGTGAGGGAGGCTGAACTACGACACCAACAGGAAACAGCTAATATAGTGAGTGCTTCGTTTCCAAAAAAAAAAAATAATTCCATTTTCATTTCCTCTACAAAAGTAACTCTTGAATTTCTAAAGTGCACAGATACTTGTATCTGGCAAGTTATTTTTAGTTACAGCTGAAGAATTCGGTTGACAACTTCAGCATACAGCAAACTTTAAAAATAAAACTTTGGGGAAAAAAGCCCTTGAATTCTTGTGGATTTTGTCCCTGAGGAAAAAAAAATCCCCCCAAAACAAAGCAATACATAAATCAACATTATATATTCATAATACTAGGGCTGGAAGAGATCCTGCAAAGCAATCTAGTCTACTTCTCTACTCTAGGCTAGAATCTGCTGTGACTCTCATGCTTGACAGGTGTTTCCTGAGCCTGTCCTTAATGACACCACCATCACGACCACAACTCTGTTTAAGCATCCATAGACAATATATTCACTACCCTTGTCATCAGCGGGTTTTTACTAGTTTTTAGCTTGAATCTTTACTGCCATTTGATTTTTCATTGTAGTATCAGTTCCTTCTTCTATCATCTATGGACATAGGAAAAATATTTCCTCTTTTTGGCAATAAATTTTTACATCCTTGAGCACTACTATCCTATCCTCCTCTTTCTGCATGTAACCAAAGTCATTTGTTTAAGACTTTGTTGCCAGATTCTTCTGGTCATTCTGATTGTCATCCTTTATCTGGTACATATCTCTTTTTTTTTTTTTAATTGCAGTGCCTAAAAATGGACACAGTGCTTCATTTTAGGTCTTACCCACCTTTAGACTAATAGGATGATTTCATATGATGTGCAAGATAGATTCCAGTCTAAACAACACAGTATAGTGTATGCATCCTTCACACAACAGTGTGATTTTTTTTTTATTCAGTAGAACTGTTTAGCCATTTATGTGTCTTGTGGTGACATAGTTGATTTTTTTTTTTAAAAAAAAAAAAGTAGGTCATCTTGCATTTCTCTTTTGAATGTTATTGTTTAAAAAAAATCCTCCAATTTTTCAATATACTTTTGAATTCTAATACTATCTTTCAGTGTGTCTGTGATCTCTACACAGCTGGTGTCATCTACTGTCTTAATAAGGAAAACTGCAAAACTCATGGGTTTGGATAAAAACATTTTAACAGAACAGAGAGGGGAAAGAAAAAAAAAAAACAAAATATACTAAGCATGTGATTACCTCACAGTAGATCCTAACACAAACCTCACTTCTGAGTAGCTAAAAAAATCCTCACTACTGTCCCCACTTTATATACTGATCATGATGTCACATGGTGACAAATACCCCTTTGGCTAATTTGGGTAAGCTATCCTAGCTAACTGGTAAACTATCCTAGCTCTGTCCCCTCCCAGCTTCCTGTGAAAACTCAGTCCTAGCTGGAACCAGGACATAAGCATTTTCACTCCTCCATCATCAATGCTGTTAATGAAAATATTTTAAAAAGTGGGCCTAAGTTGAAGTGCGTCTGAACCCCTTTGATATTTCCTTCCATGTTGATAATAGACCACTGATACTTAGCTGGTGTGGTTATCTCGTGAGTTTTGTATCCACCTATGCAGCTACCTTTTTTTTTTTCTATCTCCCATTAATCTCTTATTTATTCATATTCTAGAAACACAGGTTGTTTTTTTTTTTTTTTTTCATGAGCATCTATTATTTCGGTTAAGTCAGTATCTTTGTCATTCTTATAATTTGTTATGACCTGTTGGAGCAAGCCCAGAGGAGGGCCACAAAGATGATAAGAGGGCTGGAGCACCTCTCCTGTGAGGACAGGCTGAGACAGTTGGGGCTGTTCAGCCTGGAGAAGAGAAGGCTCCGGGGCAGACCTTATAGCAGCCTTCCAGTACCTAAAGGGGGCCTACAGGAAAGACAGGGAGAAACTCTTCAGCAGGGCCTATTGTGATAGGATGAGGGGTGATGATTTTACAATAGAAGGAGGTAGATTTAGACTAGATCTTTAGATTTTTTTGCAATGAGGGTGGTGAAACACTGGAACAGGTTACCCAGAGAGGTGGTTGATGCCCCGTCCCTGAAAACATTCAGGGCCAGGTTGGATGAGGCTCTGAGCAACCTGATCTGGTTGGAGATGTCCCTGCTCCTTGCAGGGGGGTTGGACTAGAAGACCTTTGAAGGTCCCTTCCAACCCTAACCATTCTATGATTTCCTGCTCATATTTTTTCTGCGTTTGCATGACAGCATCTGAGACTTTGGAAGAATCACTGCTGTCTTCTTGACAGTCTCTTATTCTGTCCTCCTCATTCTCCTTTCTACGTCCTTTTCCAAGTTTGCATACCTTATACTTAAGAGAGGCAGGGGAGAATATAGCATATAGTTATGCCTGGTGAGTTGTAGGTACACACTCAGTACATTCAAAGTATACTTGGTCAATGTGGAGCTGTATAATCCCTGTGATTCTGTGACCAGAAAAGCTGGTTGGAAGAGACTTCTGAAGATCATCTAATGTACCCACCTGTTCAAAAGAGGAGCATCCCTGCACTAAGTCAGATCAATTTTGACTTTATCTACGTGAGTCTTGAAACCATCAAAGGTGAAGATTCCATAGCATTTCTGGGCTGTCTGTTTTTTCTTCCTAATGTCCAATGTGAGACTCCCTGGTTTCAATTTTTGGGCATTCTCTCTGGCATCAAGATGAATTTGGCTCCAGCTTCCTCTTTACTATGTTTTGGATAGTCATAGGCAACTATCTCTGAAAATACTGGCATTTCTACTAGCAAGAAGAACACACTGAAATAAAATAAATCACAGTTCTGTATGTTAAAATTGAATTGTAATGTAAAATCCCTAAATCCAAAGTTTGTAGTTTTGATGTCCCTCCCATTCTGTAAACCCAAAGCATTTAACAAACTGGACAGTATTTATGTTCCCTCCTTGATAAAGAGACAGATAAAAGCTTGGCTGAAAAGTAGTAATGTAGAAATAGCTGAGTGTGAAGTAGCTCCACCCATCACTGAAAAATGATGCTTAACTTTGTGAATTTTTATTTAAAAGCTACAGAAGTGATGTCTTTATTTTGAATTTAATTTCTTTCTTTCTGGTGATCAGAGTACCTTTTTAAAGTAGGAACAAGTTTAATTTACTTTTATAAACATATGTGGGACTGTCAATATAGTTGTAGCCAAGTCATGAAAGGACTGAAGTAAAAATAATGTACTACTTAGACCTCTGAAAAACTTTCTGAAATTGTGACAAAAACATCATAAAATACATTATGATAAACAGCACAGGGGATTTTACTGGGCTAAAATAGTGCAGTTTAAAACTGCCTATCTGCAAGGTAGTGATAAAACTGAGCTAAAAATTAAATTCTAAAAATATAGCCAGTATGATATTAATATTTATATTGAACTTAGTGGCAGAAAAAAATGCCCTGAGCAAATTTCCTGCTTAAACTTTAATGTCATAAAATACCTTCAAGGTAGGGTCTCAGACAGTACTTTGAGTCCACACTTAATGATATTAAATGTAACAGAATAAATTATGTACAAATCTGTAAAAATATAGAAATACTGACTGTATTGTTGCTCTCTGTCTGATGTAAATAAGAAGAGATTCCACAGACATACATCAGTGTAAAAAGAGTGAAGAAAAATCAGAAAAACTTTTTGAATTTAGATGGTAAATATTTTTGCAAGACTGCAGAAATTTTGCTCTGACTTAATTCTTGAATTATAATATAATAGAAAAAATAAAATACTATTATCAATTGCAACTTTTTTTTTTCTCTCTGAATGCTTCATATGCTGTCTGCATACAAAAGGACCACATAACTTAATTTAGAGACAAGCTGATAGTGAAGAAAAAATTTTCAGGAGTACACAGCAGTGCTAGGCATTGTGAAATGTAAAATATTTAAATTGCATTGTGGGAAAGAAACTGATGGTGGCTATTTTAACTTTGGAAAGCTACTACAAGATCTTTAACTATGGTAAAAAAATATATAGCAAATGAAAAAAATATTGTGAAAAATTACAGATGATGAGCAGAAATTTTGGTCATGGTAAATGGAGCTGCATGAATGAAGCATGAGGTCTAATGTCTCAGGTGAAGTGAAATTAGTAATAAATCATACCTTCTTAGAGTGAGAGTAATTAATCATTGTAATGGTTTATTGAAGAAAAGGTAGTAAATTCATCACTTGGAGTCTTTACCTGTAATACAATTTATTTCTAAGACTATGCTCCAAGATGTTGTTCCTGACAGTATTTATTCATGGAGTAGTGAAGAGTATTTCCCTCCTATGCAAAATTTATGAACTAGAAATGTAGAATGTAAGAGGTAAGTCTGAATGACTCTAGGAGTTTTCTTTTCCATTTAAATTCTATTATTCTGAGTGGTTTTGTCTACGGAGATTAAGATAAAACTAAAAAGGTGGGGGGGGTTAATTGCTCATTTGAGTCTCCTTGGAGTTACACTTATTTTTGAACACTCAAATATATTATTGTCTTATATATATTGTATGCCTTATGTACGTATGTACAGTGTTTTTCCATTTTGATAAAATTGCTTACATTCTTACGAATGTTTCTCCAAACAGCAAGTCGTCTAACTTCTGTACTTACAGTTTCTATCTCCATATGTATTTGAGCGTGCACACACACATTCTTTCTACTAGAACAGCTATGGGAATAAAAATGATAAGGGCTTATGAGTCTTTGCCCCTTTGTTGGGTTTCAGATCAATGATATCTCTGTCTTCCTGAAATAATTAAAATTTGTGCTTGCCTTGGTGTATGACTCTATTATTTCATGCTTTGTAAATTAGATAAAGGTTTTTATGATTGTATTGGATCATAGATAACACTATTTACAGTCTGTGATGGAATCTGGCAACTCCCTGTATGATTTGGAATGAAAATGTAAGATATTTATGTTTTACCATGTTTCATCTCAGTTGTTTTTTTTTTTCACTTTAGAACTGTGACAAATTTTGTTATTCTTCTGTAGTGAAAGTCCACATATACATTCACAGAGAGGTTGCTCATTTGCCTTGTCATTCATTTCAAAATTTTCCTTTTTCACTTTGTGGTATGTGTAGGGGATCCCTCACTTCCTCAAGCTTGCAGCCTGAATGAGTTAAGCCAAGCACACAAAGTGCTGTGACGGATTGTATCAACCAGTTAGTTGAAGCAGAGTTACGCATGATCGGTCCTTGTGGGGCCCAAAAATATTTCATGGTGGAGTTGTTTTTCCATCTGAAAATTCTTGTTACAGGACTTATTGTTTCCTCCTTCTGTTTTTTTCTTTTGGTCCTCTGTTCTTTTATTGTCCACTACCATAGCCTCTTTTGTCCAGGTTTCTCATCTGCAGTGTACAGTATACACTGTCTTAAACAACTGAATCATAAGAAAAAAAAACTGTAGAGATCTAAAAAAATAGCACTTGAAAAATCCCAAGAGTTTCTCAAACCCCAGTTGCCATTCAAACCCAAAATAGCGCTGAGAGTCTCCACCAGATGTGTTCCTGGCTTTGTGACGAAGCAGACAAGTCTACTTTTCCTTTTACGCCTCTGGATCTAAAGGCCCGGGTCACAGTATGTCAGCAAATGGCACTGATGATCTTACGTAGCTGGAAGAATTTTTGTATCTGAGCTTTTGACAATGAATGAGGAGTCGAGGAACTCAGCTTAATTTCCCACACCTTCTAGTGCAGGCTACTTCACTATCCAAATTAATCTTGTTCTATAGCATGGTACAGACATGTATATATAGATGGACCAGAAATGTTCTTTGCCTTATCTTTCCACAAACCACTTTCTCACCAACATTTAGTCAGTGGTATCCTCCACTAAAGCAATATGGATTTTCTTCATTTTGATTAAGTTCCATATATTCACCTGTCAACAGTCTGTAGTTATAATTTTTATCCTTAAGTCTCAAAGGGTACTGGTTAACCTATGACCCCAATAGCAACTCTGTTCTCCTGCAGAATCTGCCCCTAGAGCTCCTGGCATCTTCCTCTTAGGGTTACTGACACTTGGTTCTTGTTACCCTTCTCATCTTTCTGGTTGCAGTTACTGCTGCCAAAAAGATGACAGAATACCAATCCTTTGACTGAACCTTGCTGAAAACAGTTATCTTAATATAGGAAGTTCTTCAAAAATAATCCAAAATTTTTCATGAGGGGGATTTTTGAGTTCCACATTAAGCAAGATATCAACATACCTGTTTTTTTCATTAAACTTCTTCAGCTAAGACTATTGTTCACACCAATATCAAGTGATTGGGGATGTCCCTGCTCCTTGCAGGGGGGTTGGACTAGATGACCTTTGAAGGTCCCTTCCAACCCTAACCATTCTATGATTCTATGATTCTGTGATTCTATGATTCTATGGTTCTTGATGTCTATATAGCATTCGTACACCAAGTGTGGCTGTAATAAAACTTATATAATAAGGAAATGACAGTTGGATATCTCTTTGTGTTTCAGACTATGCCTATGGCTTTCCTGGGAAATGCTTTGAAGACTGATATTTGTATAGCAGATACTTGGAGCTCTGTCTATATCTTAACTTTGCATTATGCCTGTCTGTGGTAGATAGAGCTGATGGAGCACTTGCTAAATTGATCCTGTAGTTGTAACTTGCATGAAGAATCAGGAACTCCATAATTACTGAATGTATGGAGAGCACTGCTGGGAATTTAACGGAGTCTGAACAGAGCATTGAGATGGTGGTGGCCAAAAGGCAGAAAGGACATTGTATTCACCTGCTACGCTACAAGACATATTGTTCATGTGTTGATTCATTTCTTATAGTCTTCCTCCCACTCTTCAGACTTCTGCTCAGAATTTCTCTCTTACATTCTGCATTTGAGAGGAAACTGAAGTGGTGATGACCATGCTTTGCCTTATTTGGCTGTATGCCTGCAGACAGGGCCATAAGGGCTTGGTCGAATCTGCTTGTCAATCACACACCCCACAGGACTCTAGTTACTGGTCAGTGATCTTTCTTTAGATGACATCAGCCTGCAGTTTGTATTTTTCAATGCGTTCGTAAATGCTAAGATGAAAATGCTTACTATGCTCTGAATTTTGGGAAAAAAGATTGGAATGATTTTATGTGAATAATGTACACCTGGATTCTTCAGATAGCTTTGAGAAACAATGTGCATGAATCCTGTTGTATCATTCATATTTTAAATGTTAAGGCCAGATTCTGCAATGCTGTCTAATATTTCTTCAGGAAGCAATCAGGTGGTTCTTGTAGGAGCTGGCCTACAGTGATTAAACATCTCTATCAAGCAATGATACTGTTAACTTAAGAGTTATTAGATAATATTGCTGAGGATATTAATATCTAATTATACTAAACTGATTTGTAATTAACTCCACGGGAGCACAAGAATAATGCTTGCAGAATTAATTAGGACAACATTAAATAGAAGACATTTCTCTTTTCTATTTGTTTGGTTTAAGAAATCAATATAGTTATTTCGGAGGGTTTCGATGTTTTTATGTCTTTAAGCCTCACAGACATGCACGCTCCTATGGAAGAATCTATTTCTTTTCTTCTTTTAATCTAACCATTTTACTTATGCTCCAATTTGGAACCAAACAAGTATAAGGATTGCAAGATAGGATTTATTCTTCACCTTAATTAAAGATTCTCCTAGTCCTCAGTAAATGTCCCTTAATTTGTCCTATGTAAGATAATGACCGTTTAGGACCTTGGCAAGCCTAAAGGGTTTTTTGAGCTGTTCTTTTGGGCTGCTTAGCTTGAGATAAATGCAGTTAGGCATGACCTCATTTACCTCTTGTGGAAATAGATAATAGTGGCAAGATGTCAGTCCTTTATTTAGCTGTTTTTATGCCAAGTTTTTGGTGCTGACCTTCAGAATATGCTGCAAAGCCCTACCTATTTGCCAGGTTTTCCATAAGGGTTGAAGAGAGAACATTTAAGAAAGGAGTGGGAAGGATCTCCATTTCTGTGTATTAAGGAAGAGCTTAATTGGTGTTGCCTCAGCTCCTTAGCTGCAGCTGGAATGATCACAGCACACAAAGGAGGATAGATAGTTAAGAGGTACTTCAAGACACCTCTGTGGTTTTTCAATCCCTTATTAGCTTGTTTAATTTTTTCTCAGGCCTCACAAGTTTCAAGGGATGTGCGCAGTGCACACAGATGTCCTGATCGTCTTCCAGGTCCACCAATAAATGCCCACTTTAGGGTTGTTTAGTTCCAGCTGTACACAGAAAGTAGTTGTAGAAGGTCCCAGGGTCTTTGCTATATGATTAATTTACATACCCTTCATTTTGTAAAATGTGTTCTAACACCTGTTCATTAACTTAAGTCATTTCAATACAGTGTTTCCTGTAAAAATTATTTATCTGTATTGCTAGAGATCACAGAGGCCTGATCTTCACTGGAGTAAGTTGCTCTACATGTACAGAGTTAAGTGTAATCCTCATATGAAAGATTTTCCTCTCAAATAAACAACATTTCTTATATCTAATCATGAATCTTCTCTATGTTCTTTTGCTATTCGGCAGCAGACTTTGTGTTCCTACTTCTGTGTCTGAGAGGTGCACAGATCAGATGTTTTCTTGGGCTCTGCTTTCTTTGATAGAAAGGGAGCAGCTCTTTCCAGGCTCCATAGCTCAGCACTGAGATACAGCTGCCTCAAACTAATTTTAGCCGCTTAGAAACTCTTTGTTTTTGTCTGAAAGCCCCTGTGATTTAAAACCTACTATCTCCATAGTCCCAGGCTGTTTGGCTCACTTGCTTGTCTCAAAAAGGTAGCCATTAAGTCTAGTTTTAATACAAATTTCTCAGCAAGAAGGAAGCTCAGAAAAGTGGAGCAGACCAGATAAGGTGTGATTGTTGTGTCATGTCTTTTCATGAACTTTTGAAGGTGTTTCCTACTTGTTGTCTTCAGCTCTTCTGATGGAGAACTTCATCCTGGTGCTTATGAGTAACTGTTTCTAATGTATGATCATATTTCCATTCTTCTTAAGGACATTTTTATTCCTAAGCTGATCATGTCTGAGTTAGAACATCACACAACTGTGTTGAACTGAACGGTGGTAACAGGTAGTGAAGTTGTTTACCTTTGGCATCTTTTAGTATAACTTGCATCATAGAGTTCAGTGTATCTCAAAAGAAAGGTGGTAATATTTGCCTTTCATAGGTGTCATAAGGATTAGTTGATGTTCTGAAGTAGGCTGAGTATGAAATATCAATAGCAGCCTGTGGCAGAGAGTTCTCAGAGTACAGCTTCATCACATTTAAAAACTATAGTGCTGACTACACGTGTTGCTACCACAGCTCAAACTGGCTAATGTAGTACATTTGTAAGACCCCCAAAGCTACATTTTTTAGATACTAGGTACAGCGCTTAAAAGGATAATTGCTTTCCATAATCAAATGCTCATTTATTCCTCCAGTAGTAGCAGTACTGCTTATGTGACATTGCATTGTATGTGATATTCTCTGCTCCTTGCAGGGGAGTTGGACTAGATAACCTTTAAAGGTCCTTTCCAACCCTAACGATTCTATGATCCTGTATATATAAGGGTAGAAGGTGGGAGTGGAGAGAGAGAAAGGTATTCTGAGTGTTCAGTATGTACAGAAAAAGCCCTTCTCTCACCCAAGAAAACACAGCTGCACTACCTCCAGAGAACACATTTGCTCTAGATTAGAGATGGAGCATCAAGTCCAGAGAGGGGCCACAAAGATAACTGAGAGACTTCAGTATCTCTCCTGTAAGGGAAGTCTGAGAGATCTGGGACTGTTCAGCCTAGAGACGAGAAGGCTCAGGGAGTATCTTACCAATTTATATAAATGCCTGAAGGGAGGGTACAAAGAGGACAGAGCCAGGCTCTTTTCAGTGGTCCCCAGTGACAGGAGCAGAGGCAATGGACATAAACTGAAACACAGGAGGTGCCGTCTAAACATCAAGAAACACTTTTTCACTATGAGGGTGACTGAGCACTGGCACAGATTACCCAGGGAGGTTGTAGAGTCTCCCACCTTGGAGATACTTCAAAGCTGTTTGGACATGGTCTTGGGAAATTGGCTCTAGGTGATCCTGCTTGATATGGGGGGTTGGACTAGATGACCTCTAGGGGTCTTTTCCAACTTCAATTATTGTGTGATTCTGTGATTTCTGTCATATGGACTGAAGCTAAATTGTAGCAGACTAATTAAGTGGAAGATTGATTATTCAGGTAACATTTCTAGTTGAATGCAAGCATTCATAAGACTGTCGCTTATATAGTTTTTAATTTTTTTAATACATTTGATTATGTTTTTATATGTATTTTGTGTGTTACATCTTGAAGCAAGGAACTCCAGATCTGTTGGTGGTGCCAGTTCCAATGTAGCAATATCTGAGGTAATTTTGATTAGCTCAGTTTCTGGAAGTGGTCTTACTTCTGACCAGAGCACAGTAATTCAGGATAGACCCCATGTTGCTTTAGCTAGACTGCTTTTGGTACTTAGGTTATAACATTGAATGTTGTTTGAAAGATAACTGTGTTTTGCACTGCATTTAGTGGTACTGGCATGTGGTATGCTTGGCCATTAATTATTTTTTTTCTTGCTGGTGTCTAGTATGATACGCCCTTTCATTTTTCTGGGCTGCATTCATCTTTTGTCCTTGACAAGGTTTGTTATTTCTTTTGCTTACCTTCTCCAAGATGGCTGTTGTGTTCCTTGGAGTTACTTTACCCTGCAAATCTAAAAATAGTTAGAAAATGTTTGGAGGAGATTTGAGACCTGCAACGAGAAGCAAATTGCAGGATAGATGCTCTGTGGCCTATTTCTAGTTTAAAAAGCTGTTGCACAGTTGCATAACTGAAGTGGTGAACTCAATTCTCTTGTCTAGTTGTTTCCTCTGAGGTCTATGCTCATATGCATATATATGGAAGAAAATAACATTTATTTAATATCCTACTAGTTTTCATATACTAAAAAAATGAGTTATGGTAAGAATTTTGAAATCAAGTTGTAATTAAATTTGAAGTATCATTATTGACCTTTCAGTCAAGAAATTGTTTATAAAAATATAGAAACGATTTTATTATTGCAGCAGCTGTGGATTTTGACAATTTAATTTTTTTCTCATCTTTCAGTAGACAAATTGCAATGTGTTAGCTGAAATTAAGCAACTATAACTCATGGAAAGTAGGATTAGATCTGAGTGAAATGTGACCAAAATACCACCCTATAGTTAAATGAAAGAAGGAAGTGTAGACAAAATATTTGAAATATGTATAAGTGACTTTTTCCATTAACATAAAATCTGTCTATCTTTGCTGTCTAATAATTACCCCCATTTGAAAAAAAAAAAATATTTAAAGAACTGCCAGAAGTCCTATCATGTTTTCCTATCTTTTGCAGTCTCTTTTACTACTTTAATATATTTTTTGGATTGCTTTTTATTTTCTGTTGCTGTTTCCACCATTTCAGTTAGGTCCTCTGTGGCTACTCTTACTCTAATCACATTGCCTCTTGCCTTCCACTGTTGCTGCTAAAAGCGGTGCTATGCAGACAGTAATCTGTGTTGTTAAGGTTCTCCGTAGCACTCTTTCTCAATCTTTTTCTAATCCAATGATTATTCTTCCAAAATGCTACTTTTTAAAACCAAGATTCAAGTCTTACTGGTAAAAGTGAAGTCAAGGGACACAGGGTCAAGAAAAGGGCTAATAGAGTTCTATATTATTTTCTACAGTGTTAAGAGAAGAGTTGGTGCTTTAGAGAAGAATATAAAATCGCAGATAGTTGCTTGTGGCTGCTGGAGATGAGAAAGTTAAAACTGGGGTTGACAAGGAAAGGAAAGTATGATGTTGCCTGCAGTATATAAGTGCATCAGTATTTTTCTTCACAGGAAGTTGCAGACACTCCTCTAAAGGCTTATCTGATAATGGCTACTGTCAGCTACAGACTATCAATTTACAGGGACGTCTTATCTGGTGTAAGGCAATTCTTAACATTCAAGTTTCTGAGCACTTCATTCTCTGTATTGCAATTTCATAGGAGCCAAAATATGAACTATCTGATTCTGGAATTTAAAAAGTGATGGTACCAGGGAGGGAGAGGTGGCGAAGGCTGAAATTACATGCCAATAAATTGTGTATTATATACTATAAAATGACAGATTTATTGACGATGCACTCAGCAAAATCAATGAGGAATTCTGAGGAATTCAGTTTAATATGTTTCTAATCTATAAATGCCATTGCTAACCTGTGCTAGAATTCCTGCTCTCCTAGGATGTAAATATTTATTTGAAACCTCCCACGTATTCTTGATTTGAAATGCTTGATTCATAAAGTTTCTAAATTTGAAGCTGAGAGCCATTTATTTATCTCAGCCTCTAGTGCCAGCAAATTGTGAATTTCTTCTGCTCCCCTAACCTTTCCCTCATGGTCCTCATGGAGCTGAAATGATAGCAGTATCCTCAGGCTCCTTAATGAACTTACAGCAATTTACCTCTAACTTAGGAAATAATTCTATTTGGGGGACATTTTGATTGTTTGTTTGATTTGTATCTTAAAATAAAAATAGTATTTTTGTATCTGTTAGGATTTTCTCAGCAATTACAGAACAAACCAAAGCAAACCAAAAATCCCACTTTTTTTTTTGATCCAGCAAGAAATTCCAGCAAATTTTAAGATCTACTTCATTAATCAAATGTATCATTTAAGTAGACAACAGGAAATATCTTCTCATGATTCTTTCTTAATAGTTGCTAAATTTGTTGAGGAATGGAACTGATTTAAGAATAGCTTTTTTTTAAAGTACTTTAGTTTCCATGGTTATGTGTGTGTGCTAGTAAATGAAATGGGCAAGGGACCACTCTCTGGCTGGCTGGTAAAGCACAGCTCAAATCTGTACAGTTGATCTTACCCCTCCAAAACAGAGTGGTCACACCCAAACTGCCTACTGGAAATGGACCCTGGCCCAGGATGACTCCCAAGCCTTGCTCTGAATTCTCTGAAAAATTCTTCTAGTTGAATCAAGCCACTCTGTGCCAGACTGTGCTAGCAATTTAAAAGCAGGGATGGCTATATTACAGAGCTTGAGCCCTGGTTAATTTACTGGCATGGGCATTGACTCTATGGCAGACACAGCTTTCAGCGAGGACAGCTGGAAATAGCTATTTCCCTCCTTTTCCCAGTACTTTTTATCCTTCCAAACCAGCATGGCAATGAGATGGAAGCTATTCTTTTCAGTATCAGTTGTCTCAGTCCTGTTTCCAAAACTCTGTGATTATAAATTTATGGTATGGATACCCCTAAGAAGACTTAATACATTTCATCTCAAAGGCTATCCTAGTTCTCTTTGAAATAAATGTATACATCATTGTTCTGACAGTACAAAGCAGTACTGCAGTCTAAATGACAATTTCTCACAGTACCTTTTTGTGCATGCTTCTCAGGTACAGATTGCAAGGATAAAATCAGGGCACTCTTTGTCTGGCTAGTATGCAGGATTCTCACTATCAAAATTACTACTGGGCTGCAGAGAAGTACACATACAGTGATATGCTTACTTTTTCAATATGATGATTTACTGAGATAAAACAAAATTTCTTAGGTTTCTGTCCATATGCCTGAGGATCAAGAACTGTGCTTAATAGAATTGTTTTCTGGATATAATGTACGATATAGGCAGAGGCTAGACTCTTCTTACCTTGCTATTTCTGAACCTTAATATACATTTTCAAAACCATTAGACAGGTTGAAAACTCAGGTACACCTGTAGCAAATTTCTTTAACCCCTGTTTTTCACAGTATGTGTTCACCCAGACATCCCAGATCGTAAATTCAAGGTGAGTGAGAACCAAAACAAAAAGTCACTAGCACTCAACAGGAGAATGATTACTGTGTGAGCTTACTGTGTGAGCAAAGGGTTGGAAGGAACCTCTGGGGTCATTAAATTCAATTGATATCTCCAAGCAAGGCCAACTTCAAAGTTACATCAGGTTGTTCAGGGTCTTATCCAGTCAACTTTTTTAATTCTCCAAGAACTGACATTCCACAGCATCTCTGAGTCAGCTGTTCCCAGGCTTCACTACTCTTCATGTACGGGGTTTTTCCTTATGTCCAGTCAGAGCTTCCTTTGTTGCTGGTGACCATTGCCTCTTGTTCTTTCACCATGCATCTCTCATAGAGGTCTGCCTCTATCTCTTCTATAAACACCTTTTAAGTAAGAAATCTATAATAGATTATAGTTTACCCCTGCTTTATCCTGTTTACGTTAACTGGAAAACTGCAACTGGATGGATTTTTTTGTTTGTTTGTTTTAAATACATGGTAAAAAAATCAAGATCATAGAATGTCAAAGCAGGCAGGATATTATAGAAAACCCTAGGGTAAACCCTATTGAGATATGAAATAATAATAATAATAATGATATATGAATAATAATCAGAAACAATAAAAATATTTTAAGAGAAAAGTAGGAATGTAGGGAGAATACTGAAGCAAGAAATAACCTTAATCACTACATTCTGAGGTGGAGAGACTGGATTATTATGGATTGTAACAGAACTAAGGTGTAGTCAAGATTAATTTATAATTTTATCAAATGCATATATATTTGAATAACAGAGAAAAATAAAATATCACTTAAGATTCATAATGCTCCTAAATTAAAAATTTTTTGAATCTGTACTCTAGCTGGTTTAGAACCAGTAAGTTCTGCATTTTGTATATGCTTGTTGTTCAAGAATTTTCTCGCCCTGTCTTTCTTTCTTCTTTGTGGATGTGTTTCTAACATCAGAATATGGCAGCTGAAGGATTCTTACTCTGGCATTAGGACTATTTTCTTGACTTTTCTTTTTATCTACAAGCTTTCATTGTTTTTTTTCTCATCAGTTTCTGGTCTTCAGAGTCATTCTGATTTTGAGTTCAGTGCAATTTGTCTTTCCTTTTATAGGTCAGTCTCCCCAGCTGCGTCTCAGACCCTGGAATAACTCAATTATCCAGCTACTAATATACAGCATTATTTGTGCACCAAGACAGGCAAAGTCTGTCCCAAAAGATCTCTTCACAGAATAGGAGAATGAGGTACTCAGGTGGTAAAAAAATTTCAGTTAATATCTACACTTTTTTTTTCATTGAAAAAAACCCCAACATTTTCATACAGAAAATAACTTTTTATTGTGATAAGCCATCATATCACACTGCTATGGCAGTGATATTCATATCTATGAATTAAGATGACTTGCTTTATATTTATTTGTATTAGAATTAGTCACAATGCAAGTAATTAAGAAAGAAGAGCACTTCTTTCAAAGAGAATGTACTGTGAATTTTCTTTCTTTAAATTTCTCTCTCTTTCTCTTCAAAAACCTCTTTTAAGGGTTTTTTAAAAGAAAGGATAAGAAAAAATAATCTTTTTTTTTTTCCCCTCCTTAAGATAGGGTTAATATCTAAATGGTGATAATGTAGAAAGAACAGTTTTATTTCCAGACACAGGCATCATGATTCATGGTAGCAATTTCTGTATAAACAAGCTTAAGAAAAAAATATGAGAAAAGTATTTGCATATTTTTAAAAAAATGTTAATTTTCAGATACAGCCAAATTACATTGAATTCGTCAGCTTTGTAATAAACTTTCAGTAAAATTGTTTAAGACATAACATTACAATTGAATATATCTTTTCTTGGTTTACACTTTATAAATTCCTTTGCCAGGTGCATCATATTGTTAGCATCTTGCAGTAGTATATTAAGTGTGCTGAATACATTCTAACACTTGGTGTTTCTGTAGTATTCAATAACTGGGGTTTTTTTATTATTATTTTATGTGTCATATGCACATACACTTGCAATATATATAATGGCTATATTCATATGTGTTAATGTTATAGAAGGCAAGTTCAGAAGGTCAAAGCAGGTGTTTTTTTTGGGTTTGTTTTTTCTTTTTTCCTACTTAGACCATAAAGTGCCAAGTCTGGCTGGGATGCTGTCTCCATTCTGTGGGAAGTACCACACACAATTTTAGGCTGAGCCTTCAAAAATACTCTATTGTAGAAAATTCCATGCTATCCTTCATATTTCTTTTGTATGATGAATTTTAACTAGTGGTTGATGAAACAGTATTTTTATTTTTTAAAAAGACAGAATGTTACACCGAGATTGACCACAAGTGAAAGCTGAGGCAAAATTTTTTGGAAGTGGTGCTGCTTGCTATCTTTAATTAGACTGGAATGCAAAAGTTCTATTATATTTTGTCCAAAACACAAAAACACTTGGGAAAAAAAAAAAATTACCTTGCTGAAGGTCAAGAAATAAGCAGTACAGTAAGTACCAAGAAGAAATAGATGTGTTTAAAAGTGCTTAGATGCTGACCTTCAGAAAGAATAGTGGCAGATGATGCTTTTATTTAAAACAAAAGGCTTAATCTTTTTATGAATCAGATACATTATCATCATCAGCATCAGTTAGCAGTCTTCACTGACAAATATTATTTTTGATATTTCTAGACTTAGCCTAGTTTCAGCACATCAAGAAAAGACCTTGCCCTTTGCTGCCTTTGGAAGAACAAAATATCAAAGGAAAAATATATACGAAAAGTTACTTAATAAACAAATGAATTAACTTTGAATGCATTTCCTCTTAAAGCAGTTCTTTAACATTTAGAGTTATAACCACTGAAATTCATACTACTCTTCAGGGTAAGGACAAGCTCTGTCAGTGCAGGTCTGTAAACTGCAGTCACTCAAACTTATCAAATAGGCTTTAAGGTGCAATTTTTCTCTGCATCACAAGTTCAGGTATGTGACAATGTGCCACTTGCAAATGGCAGTTAATTACTTTGATTTCTAAAAGAGTACACGCTTAGTTTTTTAGGTTTTTTATCCTCACTGAAGTTTGGTTTTATACAAGTCAAGGCAAGTGTCTTTCCTTTTTTAGGTTTGCTAACTCCTATTTTTTTTTAACTCACACTTTTTCCCAAGTGGATGACAGTGTTAAAATGCAACAAGTAAAATACAAAAGTTTGAGTTCAGGTTGTTCTGCCCACTCAGACAAAAAGATAGTAATGAGACAGGTCTGTACCTTTCTTTTTTCATCTAAGGAGTAATTGAGCACCTTAACTGATAAATTGGATAGAACTGTACTTCTCTGCCTTTCTTTGGCTATTCTCTTAATACAGATAATTTGTACTATAAAAGGTGGATACAGATTGAGTATTGCAAAGTTATAACCATTTAGTTATGACCTGAATGTTCAAAATTATTTCTTTCTTCTTCATCTGCTTGCTACTACTTCTCTATTTCCAGAGCCATAAGTGTGAGCAGAATCTTGTCTTTGTTCTTGCAGGTCCAGTAGCAAATATGGTAAAATTACCAGACTGGGTTGTCAGAGGTGATTTTGCTGGAATTTTGAGAGAACATTAAAAGGAACTATCTTTTATTTCTAAGGAGCTGGAAAAGAGTAACAAATACATGTAACAACATTCATAGGTTGATTAACAAATTGTTTCTCTTGTATTTACACTGGATTTTCCTGACTAAATCACAGTAGTCCCCTGGTGTGATATCAAAGAGATGTTCCGGAGAAACATTTTTTTTCCCATACTCTTCATAGATCTACAAATTAATACCATCATCTGTTAGCTTCCTAGGTAGAACTTTTTCAGATCATCCTGGACTTTCAGTGAGGAAGGGAAGGGAAAAACATGCACCTAAGAGAAAAGCTGTATTGGAAACTGAACCTAGAATCTGTTAAATTCTAGCTAAGACGTTTCTGTGATGCTGCTTAACAGACCTTGTAGAAGCAAAGACATGTCTTTCTCTTCTCTCATGGTAAATACTTTATCACAATGAGCAGGACTCATCATAGTGGTAAATTCCAACTTCAATTCTCATTTCCTTTATATTTTGCATGATAACATTACACATGAAAAATTGTCAGGCCTGTGTAGAATATAGCATCACTCAAATATACAGAGACCTCTCCAGACAGCATAAACTACAAATTAACCCCAGAACCACAGCCATGTCTTTCCCAATCTCTTGCCTGTTTCTAAAGGGAAAAAGAGAAGTGTAATCGGACAAAAGCCACTGTGAAGAATCACCTCCGCAAAATAAATTGATTTTAGCCTATATCATTGTAGTGAAGCAGGTTGTGGCACAGCTCCAAAAATAACTGGAAGAGGAAACTTTAATCACTGGAGCAAGAAGAAGATTGCAGCAGGATGTAATGCAGAAGCATTAATATGTTTGGCCAGCTTCACTGACAAATCCAGTATCTCTTTAAGCTACGCTCCCAGAGACTGGCAACATTTAAGACTTCTCCAAGTGGCTCTCAGGCTTCAAGCATGCCCTCTGACACCTGACTTGGGAAGCTTTGCTAATCTTGAAAAATGAGCTGGTCCAGACTCAAGACTGTCTAGTAGCTGGATATGAACCAGCTAGATAAGGGACCAAGCTTTCTTTCAAACTTTAAATGTCTGAGGACAGAACTGCTTGTCCTTTCTAGCACAAAGACACAGCAGGGAGGAAACAATGCCTCCTTTTTATTATTATTATTTTTTTCTTCCCCCTCTAAATTCTATCACTACATAAGCACAGTTAGAACTGAAATGGTATATAAGGGACCACGCCTGTCAGTCGGGGTGACAAGGAGTGACAGGGACTGCACAGATGCTCTGATGGACATGGGAGATGGATTTTGCCCTGGATGAGGTAGCATGGAATCATCATTTATTTTCAAAGCAAAACATCAGAACTACCCTCCACATGGCTTGCTGATCAGCAGACTGTTTCAGAAAGCAGAGTCAAGCCCACAGAAAACAAATCCAGCCAGGAAACTACATATGTTCTTTGCTCAACTTCTCAGCACTTTCTTTTTAGAAAGATGCTGCTAGAGTGATTTCTGTTTATTGTTTTCCCTGTTTCTAGCTGATCAGCTTGCCAGATGAACATAATTACTGACAGAAAATTACATTTATTTAAAAGTAAAATTGAATTACCCTTACCATCCCCTCCCAATCTGCATCTGAAAGGATTAGAAGGGTGTAGATTACAGACCACTGTACCATTATCACAGAAAATCCCATAGTCCTCCTTCTTCTACCTCTTCTTACAGATTCCCCCTTCCAAACATCATAAAGAGTTTCCATTCTTTGACCGGTCAGTCTAGTTTTTCCTAAATACAATTATACTGCTTTCAACATAAAGGGATGTTAAATTGTGCATTCTTGGCAAGCCCAATTTTAGCATCTGCCAAACGCACATCTTTCCTGAAAATCAGCTATCTACTGCTAGGTGCAGCACTCACCTAACTACCCTATGAATCTTATGATGCTACATCTTATTATGCTCTGAATAGATATCCACAAAGACAGATAATAAATAATTTCCTGATAGGGTATGCATTTTTTGTACTTCTTGATCTCAATAGCCTTCTCTATGTAAAATGCTTTTTGCAATTCTTATAGCTTAAGTATGACGGTATTGACTTATTACATTATCAGGAGATGTTTGTATAGATAATGTGCAGTTTTGGAATGCAAGCTGATGTGGAGCATTCTTCCAAAATATGAACTGCTTGAACTAGCAAATTTCTCTGGTGGACCTTTATATCAATGATTCCTACAGTGAATAACATTAAGCTCCATCAGCATACCTCCATGCACCAGGGAGACAGCTGAAATTTACAGACATCTCATGGAGCATGACAAATAAAATTTTAAAAAAGTAAATTGGAAGTTTTAAAACAAATAATGAATCTTTTCACATTTGTGTAGAGTAATGCATACCTTTGTTTTTAAGAAAGAGTAAAAAAAATAGTACAAATTAAACAAAATGGGAATAGTAAGAACGAACATCTGTAGCACAGTTCTTTTTTTTTTTTCAGTCACTCACAATCTTTGACTAAAGTATGGAGCATCTCTACCCATTGTCCAGATAAGAAAATGTCCTCTTTTATTTCATGTAATGTGGCATCAACACACTGAGTGAAGCCATCATAAAATGACTAGAGATATTGTGAGTCAGAGATGACATGAAAAACAGTACATTGAGAAGTTTGGTTTGGCTCTACTGCTGTTATTTTACATCAGTACTCTAAGGATAAGCATCCTAACTTCTGAAGTTTTCCTAGTAGGAAAACTCTGATTCCCCACACTAATTCTAGTCTTTGGCACTCAGCTTAGCACAACCATGACGACAGTTGTGGTTAAATCTAGAGAACCTCTGTTTTCTAGATTACTAATAAAGAACAAATATTTTATCTAGGTTACTATAATTTACATCAGCCATAAGCTAATTGTTACAAGGCTGAGACA
This sequence comes from Chlamydotis macqueenii, assembly GCF_036417535.1. Taxonomy (NCBI): domain Eukaryota; kingdom Metazoa; phylum Chordata; class Aves; order Otidiformes; family Otididae; genus Chlamydotis; species Chlamydotis macqueenii. The sequence goes on from NC_141558.1 coordinate 31,285,526, forward strand.
TAAGATGGATGCAGTGGCCAAAACAGGTATTTAGTTCCATTTTACATTGCTTTGGGTGCCATGTCTGGTCTCACACTTTCTTTGCAATCTTGTATACACATACACAAATACATATGTAGACATATATACCGTTATTGTATATATTATTATATATATTTTTAAATGTGACCCAAGATTTTCTGTGGAATTACAGTTCATGTAAACAGAGTGCACAGTGATCCATTCATTCATGCAGGTAACGGATACAGAGTCATTGAGGTAGGTGTTCCCGGTGCTTGATACAGAAATGTATAAGTGACTGTTTTTCATATGATAACATCAACTTTCATCTTACAGACGTTACTTTTTTTCCAGTTTTCAATTTTTGACCACAGTTCGGGTGAATAAAGAAGTACATTCATTTACTTTTAAATAAAATCTTCTTCAAGAATTAGCACAGTAGGCAATGCGTAGAAGTACAGAGCCAACGTGAAGGCACTGCTAAACAAACGCAAACAGCAGCACAGCAGGTTGCTTTTGTAATCGCAAGTAAAGGGTTACACTGATATTCTAAAGAAAGTGCTTCATGCTGAACTGCTGTAAATCTGAGAGCTGACAGCAAACTGAGATTTCCTTATACTTTCTTTTTGAAGAGGATATTAAAAGCCTCCTTTTGCATTTTTTTTCATCACAGAATCTTGAGTGTGTAGCTCAGGAGGCAGAGGCAGATGAGGCTTTCTTCTCCATCTACTCTTATTAGTAACAAAGTTCTCTTTACTGACTTCTGCTTATTCCTTCTTTGAAACTTATGAAATATTGCCATACTCATGCTTTCCATTGCTAGACTGAGCTTCTCATGCTTCTGCTTTCCTAAGAAAACTTTGAGGCATTCTGCAGTTCCCAGAAGATTCTTGTTCTCAAAAGATGTTTTCATAAGCCAAACAAGTTTCCAATAGAGTGGTTCCCATGGAAGTTCTCTATTGCACAATGGATTCACCCTTCTTCTCCATTAGGCTTTTGGATCAAGTCTGGTTACAGGCAGAGGGGATGATACGTGGAATTTCTACCTTGAAATTTTCAAAGCATTCGGATAGTTTTGGATCTAATAGCTTAAACATCTTTCCTTTGAAGTGGAACAAAGAGTAATGTAAACCGTCAGAAAAAGTTCTCTTTCAAACTAATTTGATGTGTTCAAACTTGGAAATGGAAGAACAGAGATCTTGTTCCAAATATGTAATGAAAGACTAAACCCTAGATAAGAATATCAGGCCACCCACCATTACCAGATTCTGCTTCTAGTTAGGATATAAACCATGGAAAGCTGCCATGCTCTGAGAAGTCTTTAATCTTGTTGTGATTATGTGTCAAATTAAGGGGTTAAGAAGGTAAACCTTTCTACTTTGGATTGATTTTTTTCTCCTTTTCTGAAATTAATTTTTCATATCAGAAATTATTCATTCATGGGTCCAGGACAAAGCAAATGTAAATGTCTTGGAGCCAAGACAATGAGCTAAATATGTCCCATAATTAACTTTGTTTTATTAAAGTAATGTTTCAAATATTTTAAAGTAATTAGATTCACAGAAGTAATCTCACTATACTCTTAAAATAAGTTCTATGCATGCTTGAAATGGCAGGAGGGACATCAGTCTTCCACTGCAACAACATCTCAACTTGGAAAGCACTAAAACATGGACCTGGGGTCCTGCATACTTGACACTTGAGCGAGGTTGCTCACATCCTTGAATTCAAGCACAGGTGTGGTTGCAAGAGCAGGGCCTATCAATTTTCTTTGACCAGGAGTTTAAGCTGACTGAAAACAGTGACCTTTCAGGATTAAGACCTTATTTAATAAAGATACTTCTGTTAGTATAGGCTGTTTAATATAATGCATATTGCATCAGTTCAAAATAAGTATGCAGTAGCTAGACTCAGCGTAAACCTACAGCAGCATACTTATTGTATTTTTATTCTCTTCACCTATATTTTGCAGCAATCAATTCAAATCAAAATCCTTTTTTTTTTTTTCAAAAGTAGTTGTCAAAAGACTGCAATATAGCGGATAAAAATATTAACTGAATGGAAATGTGTTTATCCTAAGAACATCTCAGTGCTGCAATAATTTAAGTGAGGCTTTGATTAGACTTCTTTCTACTGAAAAATAATTAAATCCATAAAGGGAGGACATGTTAAACAAAAATAGCCATTAGCAAAGCTAGAGAAGAGGTGATGACATCAAGTAGCTGTGTAGTTAATCACAAGAATATAGGATTGTATACTGTACACGGGTAAGGTGAAAACATTACGAGAGAAAAATGTGAATTCGCAAGTCATAAAGCTATATAACCAATAAAATATGTGAGTTTGGGTGATCCTGCAAAAGGAACATGCACAGAAATAAAGGTCCACCTGAAAGCATTAGAAGTTTGTAACGCACCTACAAGATCTCATTTACTCCTGTTGCTATCACTCTCTGTATTTTATGAAGTTTTTCTTTCCTCCCTTACAGTGGAAAGCTACTCTGCTCTGAGAAGTCTTTAAGCTTGTTGTGATTACATGTCAAATTAAGGGGTTAAGAAGGTAAACCTTCCTACTTTGGACTGACTTATTTCTCCTTTTCTGAAATTAATTTTTCATATCTATTTATTCATGGGTCCAGGGCAAAGCAAATGTAAATGCCTCGGAGCCGAGACAATGAGTTAAAGATGTCCCTATAAAAATCATCATGTGTTACAAGAAGTTAACTTATTGTAGAGTATGGTAAGGTAATCTACCTTTTATTTATGGTGCTGGAAATATTATAGTAACATCACTACAGAATAGAAAATGTTTATGTTTAGATTGTAACAGAAGAAAAAAATCTTCCCTACATAGATTTTTACAGAAGCAGATAAATTTGCCCAGCTGAACACATTCAATACATTTCCTGCATAAATTACTTGTATTTTAACTGATTGTTTTCAATTCTTAAATAATTGCTAGAGCTAATAAACATTAGGTGTTCTTTTGAAATATCAGGCAGAGCTGAAGTGTTTGGATCTGGATTTACCTGTACAGGAAATTGCCTCCATCCATTTTGAAGTGGCATTTGTCATCTCTTTTTCACCAAGGTCTGTTCATTTCTGTTGTGATGATAGTATTCTTTTGGAAGGGCTAGTGGAGAAAAATAAATTAATGATGCTGAATTGGTACTTAAATAGTGCAGCAACTGTGGAATCAATGCAGTTGGTCTGCTGCAGCTATGTGCCAGTGCTTTCTACTCCCTTCAGTCACAGGTTTGAGCTATATTATTTGTTTAATCACATAGCCTCTTTGTGTTCAGTCTTTCAGATATTGCTGTAGAAAATGATAGAAATGAAAATTTTTATGTGGGTGAAAGTTACTTAATCGGATGTGTTGTGCTTCATTCCCCATATTTAAAATGTGATAATGAAATCTGCAGAAAATCTAGGGGCCCTAGTTTGTTCATATTTGTAACGTGTTCAGTGATCTTAGGAATTTAATTTTGCTGAGGTATTATTAAGAAGAAAATTTTTATTTTCTTGACCTTCTATCTGTAGGCCTCCAACACTAAAGATTAATAGTCTATATAACATAGGAACGTATTTGATTTAGTAGCACCAGCAGCATGAACACTGACTCTGATTTAGCAAATGAAAGTTACTTTTGCATATAGGCTAGGGCTATAGCCATTGTTACATGAAACAGATAATTTATCTTAAGAATAATTTGCATCATATCTGAAAGTGATATTGTAGTACTGTTAGCAAAGCCACTCTCTTTTTGACACTGTTTGTCTCATCACAATCTGCAATCTTGACATATGAAGCAGGACGCATTTGAGAGCAGTGATTGTTTAGAGAAAAAACACTATTACAAAAATGATTTTTCAAAATAAATTACATAATTCTACATAATTCTAAATTATTTTCCATCTTCCTAACTTGAATTTTGCTTCTAGAATACCAAATGTTTTCCAAAATATGTTTTCTTAAAGTTTATATCAAGTTTATATATCTTTGAAGACATAAATAGAAACCTTCCTGAAACTACCACTGAAAATAGGAATTTAGAGTAAAAGTTACCGTAAATAATGCACTAGATGCTTGTTGACAAAATTATCACAATATATTCCTTCTCCTTAGTGCTATATTTTGAAATGAAAAGTAAGCATTTCATATACAGGGAGCACATCAGAGTTAAATATATTAAAACAGAAAAAAAAGAAATCTCTTCATGATTCACTTTCCTCTTCAGAACAGTCAAGATTAAGGTAAATGAGCCAATTTCCATATACTGATACAAAATATATCTTGTCTGTGTTGCAATGCAATACAGATGAGCGACAACTGTCTAGACATTTACTAGTCCATCAATAGGAGACCATTCAGTGCATCAGAGGCTGGGTCTCTGATTTGTCTCCCCAGTAAAGGAGAAGGGCATCATTGAAACCTGTGGGGAATCTGAGAAGAAAATACTATGGATTTCTGTCTGACGTTATTGATGAAAGCTAAATGTCCACTCAGAACCATAATCAAGCTCAGGAGGTGACAAAACATTTGTGTGAGCTGTTTAAGTAGAAGTGAGGTGAAAAGGAGCCCTGTTGCGAAAAAACGGGCTATTTAGGAGTTTGGATCTGACAAATACCTGGTTCTTGAGAAAAGGAAAGAGAGACTGGAAATCACTGAATGCTTTAAATAAATTAACTTCCAGCAGAGGTGCCTTGTAATTGCTATTTTTTTCCTTCCACATGTCTTGCATCAGCTATAAAGGTTGTTAACTCAGGGTTCAAGAGACTATCCATCATAATGAACCTATCCTTGGAAGCACAGCTGAGTTTTTTAACTTCAGTAGTTTCAACAACATTTCCAGCAGGCCACAATGTAATACTCACCTTTTTTTTTTTTTTTTTTAATAACAGACTTTCAGTTTGAATGGTTAAAGTCTTAACATCATAATTTTCTGCTTCTCTAGGCTGAGTACCTTACAAGACAGACTGGAATTATATGTTCCTTTCTGATTTTTTTATTTTTTAAAATCTGATGGTTCACTTTCAGACAGATCGGACTTCCTCTCCTCCCATGACTAAGCCAGATGTTGATTTGAATCAAGTTTTTGGCAAAGAGTTCATATAAGCTGTGTACTGACCGATTCATCTGCATTTCAGCCTTATTAATAATGCATAGGCTCACTGCAGTGAATATCTGTGAGCATCTTTTTTTTGTATAATTAAAACATATATATATATGGCACATATATATATCACTGCCTTAGATAAGTGTATTGACATCTACAGGTATAATAAGCAGTAATGCCACTTGTGATCTGCTAAAATCAGACTATAGGAGCTTTTAATCAGTTATTTTAAGCCTTCAAAAATTAAAATCCAGAGTATCCTGATTTAAAAGAAAACATGCACCTGCATGAGATGTGTCCATCACTGGGAACAGAGGAACTTGGGGCTTGAATTACATGACTTAGAAAGGGAGAAATCAGCTGCACAGTATATTTTCTCTTTTCTTGTGTTCTTCAAGACAAATATAGAGAGGTTTTATTTCAGTGAGATTCTTCTGGAACATTGAGAAAAAACCAGCAATGTTTGCCGGACTGAAAATCCATTATGAGTCAGACAGGGGAGTATGGATAGACCACAGTTCATGACTGCTGCTACACCCAGTCTCTCAAGTCATCTCCTGGGCATCAAATATCATTAAATTATCTTGAATAATGTGCATTTTTTTTTGCTACTTTTAAAAATAATACAGTTGTTATTCTGTCTCTGGGTTCTGAAATTTAGAGTGTGCATCTAATTTTCAGGCTTTCATCTGTATCAGTGAGGCTCAAAACTTAATCCTTTTAATGATGACTAGGATTCTGACAGGGGCACAAGTTTCCAGAAGCTGTAGCTTAAAAAACTCACAAGTGCATCATAAGCAAAATGAAAATAAAAACTGTTGATAATGTTGTTAGGGAAGAGGCTCTGTAACTTACCGAGATCTTGAAAGGTTCAGTTAACTCATGAACTGAGCTTATCCATATATTTCAGTTTTGGAAGATGTAAGTCTGCCTTGGAAGCTTGCCACAGGTATATACCATGTCAAAAAATTATTATTTAAAAAAAAAAATAGAGCTTTGTATTTTAAGCGAGACCTACATTACTAAGTGTTGTTATGTTTCATAACACTTGGAAATTAAACAATTTCAGTTCTTTCTAGACTACAGTTACTGAAATGATTTTAAATAATATCTTTGTCTCCCTGATAGCATCTGTGGATATGTCTAGATTTCAGGGAAGACGTGTTTTATGGTACCTGGAGTCATGAACTCCTGATTGTTCAGATCAGAGAATGCTTGTCATTTTCTTCCAGTTTCGGTTTCCTTTCCTCCTTTCTGGAAGAGTGTGGGAGAGCAGGGGCATTGTTGCATACTGATGTCTTGTCCCATCATTTAGTTGGAACATGGCTAAGGAAGGTCAATATGGTTCTGGAACTGGGAGGTGCACATATAATGTCTGTCTACAATCAATAATCTCTTGTGTTAGATCGGCTGGAAACAAGACTTGCCAAAGTCTGGGGCTTGCAACATGCCTTCATGATCAGTTACTCCAAAACTGGAAGCCTATGACTAGTTTATGGCATAGTGGCCATGAACCAGAAAAAAAAAATACTGTATTACTCATCTAATAAACATGACACACAGCTCACAGGAAAGATATTGTCCGTGAAACCCTACCACACTACCCAGATACACAAGAAATGAAATGGGAGAGTAAAGTATGATTTTGTCTTCAGCCTGTGTGGATGAGCTGCCCATGAGCTAGCCAGGCTGATAATCAGTGCTTGTAATGGGAGGTAGTTTCCTGTATTTTGGGGAGTAATTAGGGTTGTTTTCTTCTTGAAGCAAACTGTTAAAATATTGGCTCTCACATGCATACAGTTCAGATTGAACTTTTCTTCTGACATGATTCCAGTAATATCTTTTTAATGAAGGGTTAGAAGTAGCAGCTTTTGTATCATTCGAGAAGTTGGAAGCTCAGTTTTTAACTGTATTAGTGCTGTGTTGCTATTAAAATGTTCTATAGCTTCAGATGAGTCAATTAACCCATTGCTTCAGTTTCTGTATCTAAAGATTGGAATAGTAACTTCACAGGAATGTTTAGAGATCTGACTAATTAGCCAATGCTGAAATGTAAGCATGAATTTTCCAGTGCCCATCTCCAACAGTTGAATAATTCCTTCAGAGAAATAAAAATTGCATTATTCAAGTTACAGGACACATTTAGATTTGCAGATGTTCCCACATTAGAATTTAGTCAGGACACTATGAATAATACTTCTATTTCTGTGAAAAGTACATATGGAATTGTAATAAAGGACTTTTGTTTTCTTATAACTTGGCTACATTTCACATAACACATACTCATGTCACATATGATATACAATTCTGGCCTATCACTCTATTATTTAATATGAATCTACAGAGAAAAATACAAACACATTTCTTTTATTTCATATCCTAGCACAAAAGTTACTTTATTTGTAACACATGAGAAAATCTAGATAAAAACAATTTGTATAAAATTGTTATTTAGATTAGGCAATTTTTCTTCAGATAGGAATCTTATCCTCAGTGAGGTCTTGTGTCTTTCTGTCTTTTCCATTGAATTGACTGAAATTTAATAGAATAAAGTGTAATAAGAACTGTAGGCCTTTTCAGTTTGGGTTTTTCTGTTGTGGTTTTTTTTTTTTTTTTGTGGTTGGGTTGCTTTGAGTCTTTTTAAAATTAGTAACTTCTCTGGTAAATTCTCTGTTTTAATAACTATATCTTCTAGTGGGAGCACTGTAATTTTACTTTTCAGATAGCCTCATGTGTCTAGCTCAGGAAGATATTGCTAAATTTGCTAAATTGCTGACTTTATAGTTGATATTTTTATAATGGACCCATGAGTTGCAATTTTCCTCCTTCTGTGCAAAGTATTTGAGAAATAACTGAAATGGTAAACCAACAGTGAAGTCCTTTTAATTGCCATTTAAAAAAAAAAAAGTCTTATTTGTACAACATGCACAACAGTCAAATTCATATGAGAGATAAATTAATTAAATCATTTGTTTTCATTATTGTAGTCCTTCATTTAAGCAATGAACAAAAGAAAACTTGAAATTAGTTTATGAAGATATTTAGTAAAAAGATGCAAATTATATCTGGATTATATAGGAGGAAAGGTACACCTATAAAGTTAGTGATGTAGGTGATTAAATTAGTATTCATTTACAGATATGGTCTTTGTGTCCATTGTCTCTCAAGTTTTGATGTAGTTTGGGATAACGTTTTGAGAGAGAAAAAAATTTAATTTGTCATATGGTTGCCAAAAGAATCCCACAATATCTATCAGGAATTACATTTCAGTGGAGTGAAATAAATATATTTAAGCCTTCCTCATAACTGAGTGGTATGGATTTTTTCTTTTAATAAAATTTGAAATGTAGATATAATCCACTTGTGCTAGGGCCAATGCCAAAAAAGGAACTGTGACATCTTTTTAAAGTACCCTGCTCTGCCCATAATGCTGTCTGTGTATATTTCAATAGTAAAAAAAATCTTCCCTCCCCTCTTTTTTTTTTTTTCTTTTAAGAGTTCTCTTGCCTGCAGCACTGCACACAGAAACAATACAAGCTGTCAAAAACTAGATAACCAATTTACTTGGAAAATGAATTAATGCTTTCCTCATCTGACATTAATTTTGTTGGAATTGTGTCTCAAGTGGAAAATGTTGGCTTCGAGTGCAGAATAGTAACAGTTACTTCTTTAGACTCAACAGGCTGAAATGCCAGGAATGGGAAGCCATGTCCCCAGTGTGACTGGAATATCAAGTGACAACCTTGGTGGAGTGTTCTAATAGCACTGTTCAGTCCTGTGTGGGAAAGAATGAACAAACTCATCGGGATTAAAATTTGTGGTGCATTAACAAAATTTAATCATGAAGGAATCCATATTTCCATATATTTGCATGTTGCTTCATAGAACCTAGGACACACTCACTAGACTATCACTAATATTTTGTGGTAGTTCTCCAATTTGCATGAAGACACTTCTTATTCATGAGTGAGTAGCTACTGCTAGCTCTGTAGTGTTACAGCTAGGCTAGTCTGTAATTGGTTTATTTTGTGTTGTCTGTGTCCTGTGAACAGTGCAGCAGCAGTGACCATGGAGCAGTCCTCTATTGTGTGCATCTCTGCTGAAGAGATATTAGTTTATGACTGGAAATGTACATTTGAATCATCATTTATTAAGCATTTTCATCTGCAAAAATGTTCTATGTATTTTTCAGTTTAGCCCTTGAAATCTCATTTTTACGCAGACTGGCTTTTTCAATACCAAATGCTACTCAAGTTTTTACTGTCACATTCCTTTTTTATGAATACTGGCAATATTTCTGGTTCTACTTAGCAATGTGAAAGATGTCAGTATTTCAGAAGATGGACAAATTGAAAGTGGAAAGCTTCATGTAGCAAAAAGAAACAAAGACTTGAAAATTTATATTTATAACATCATCTGACTCTTTTTTATGGAGGTAAAGGATAACTGGCTTTCTAGTTGAACAACTCAGTCCTTCAGAGTACTTACTTTGCATGTATTGCTTTTCTTCCAACTTTGACTGCTAATGGCTGTGCTCATCCAGCACACTGGGGCAGCCAACGAAGTCAATGAGGGTGGGTGTCAGAGGAACCACTGAAGGAATTTTAGGATCTAATTTTGGAGGGTCAGAAAGCTGAGCATGTAAATAAGAGAATGAAAGGAAGGTTCTCTGGAAAATTCTTGCAATTCTCTGTATTTTGATCTTAGTATAGTCTTTATTACTGTAGCATTATCCCTGTGTCATGGCAAAGTTTAAGAAAATTCCTATGGATTTTTAAAAATGGTAAAATAGTGTATAGTTTCACCAAGTGATTTTCTCCAAGTGCCTTAGAGCATTGTATAATTGCAAAACATATAAAACTAATTTTGGACAAAAGAGTAATTGAACTGCAGCAGTTTCAGTTTGACTTATATATGAATAAACTCATGTCTTGGGTTTTTTCCTAATAGTTTATTTGAAAAAGGTATGGTTTATAGCCATCTGTAAACTACAGATGATGCATAAAGGACTTCCAAGAGAAAAAAAAAAAAGGTATCCAAATGAATGAAGAAGTTGATGTTTCGCTTCTTACTCAATAGCTTATAGGTTAGAAAATTTACTCCTTCCTCATTAATGGCTTTAACATATCTTGGTTTTTACAGGATTATAGTACCAGAGTATAAGAAGTTATGTAAAACTGTAAATGTTATTACAGTCTAATAGGCTTTAAGTAAAACAGTGACATATACATCTATGTAAACATAATAATCTGTAACATATGTCAGTTGTCTATGTGCTAGAATTGAGATTTACACTTAAGGCCTCCAGCAGGTTTTTTTGATGATGTGTGGTTTGCTTTTCTCAACACAAAATGAATCATAAGATGAATCAGGACCCAAAAATGCCTATTTCTCTCCATTGATTATAAAATGAGTCTAGTTGTCTAGCTCATTTATAAGTATCATCTACTTTATACATGTAATCCACATGTAATCAGATGAGTCTGACTCTTGTTTCAAGATCAAAAAGTAATATATTGTATTAGTACATCTAGGTTAAAATGTCAACATACTCAATTTACTGATCAGACACTTTTCCATCACTGGGATGTTGTCTCAGCAAATTACTTCAGACATTAAAAAGATCTTGCAACTGAAAAAGAGTTCAAATCTATGAGTTTAATCAGTCTGGATGTTTGCATTTATGCCACTATCACTTTTTGGATTTGTTCTTTCTTACTTTTCCTTCTTGTTTTCTGGGAACCTTCAGGCACAATAAATAACTTGTAATTTTTTTTTTTTTTTATGTAGCTAAGTAAAAAAAGATGAAGTATGCAGCACTTTTTAGAAGAGCTTGTTATTTCTTAGAAACTGAACAGTCTACTTGATTAAAGTTGGATTTCACCTTACAACATATAACTGCTTAACAGTTTGTTACTGTATTTGCAGCAGCAGTCTATTATAATTGGAAGTAATGAGCCAAACAAGCTATTTGAACTCTTCAAAATGACATACTCCGAGATTATTTCAGAAATTGTGTAGGTTTTATTTTTATTTTTCATTCATACCATAGTGAATAATGTCAACAAAAAAAAAAAAAGTAATTTCTTAGTATTTGAAGGCATGATTTTTTCCAAGTGTGTTTAGCATCAAAGCAAGCTGTGAGACAGACACCATTGGAGAGGGAAGACTTGTGTTATATTTGTCCCTGTAACAGACTGTACAGCAATGCAAATAATGATAAACTTCCATAATATGGTATCTCAGCCATGCCCTTGAAAGATTATAATGTAAGAGAAAATAATTATCTTTGCAATTGAAACATTAGACCTTTTAGGAGAGTGGCTGTTTAAATGTGGTTTTTACTGACCTGGTTATCAAATAATTTCAGGTGGTTACATGACCTGTTCAGAAACATACTTAAATTATGTACTTAATTTCAGGCATATGTTTCAAACCTAGCCTCTTTCACAGGAAGTAATCATATACTTGAACATTTTAGTAAAATGTTTTTTTCTCATTACTGACCTAAGCCAGCCATCTCTCAGTGATAAAAAATGGGGAAGGTGCCCTCTCACCTGGTCCTTTAGCTCATCAACCACTGTTGCAGAACAGACTCAGTGCTTCTGTTGTCTCCACTGGGAACCGGGTGAACACAACTGAAAGTGAAGGCACAAGGAAAATGAGGGCAGGAAGCGGACCTTTTTCATAATTTTTAACCTATTTTTAATTATTACCTGCAGTACTATCCAGATTGCTTGAAACTGATGCCTTTTGCCTTAGCAGATACTAGATTCTTTCACTATAGGAAGCCATGGAGCTCATACTCAGAGTACTCTTATATTTTTTTAATGATTATTGAACTATTGCTTTAAAAAATCTGTACTGTAAAATAGACTTTGCAAACAAAGCTGGATGTAGATGGTTTCACTAGTGTACAGAGGATTCTAGTGGTTATAAATTAGTTTGGGATACAAGGGAGCCTCACTTCCCTCATCTCCTAAATATTTTGACATTTTGTCATTTTGCAAGATACATTATTTAAGCCACTGTTTAAGAGCCATGGTCATACTTGCATATTCTCTTCTGGCTTCATGAATTATTATATGCAAAGGGGAATAGCCTCAGTAGTTACGGAATGCTTATGTTTTTCTCTTTTGTTTCCCTATTAATATATAGCTATTGTGTAAAATATTTTAATAGGATATGAGCTCAAAGTCCCTCTAACAAGTATAGAAAAGAAAGCTTTTGTGTACTCTATTGTGACTGAATGCTTTAACTCTTCAAATCCCACCTATTGTGCTCTGTCCTTCTAATGAAGCTGAGTAGGTCTGTTCTGGAAAGGCTTACCAGATTGAGTCCTTTCTGCAAATACAGTAGAGAAAAATCTAGTTTGTGAAGCCTGATAGGGCTTAGTCTAAGATCAGTGCTTCACTCATTAGCAAATCCCAAAGCAGAACTTTAGGTATCATGAGAGCTTTAATTTTGGAAACTTAGAGCTCTGCAGACTTCAGACGTGAGTAGGCAGCAGCAAAGTAGGTATTTCAAGCATCTGTGTTTTGTATTTCACTTCCTAAATCCTGGTTATGTCCCACTTTAGATGCCTGTGCCCTTTTTACAATGTCATCTATAAAACCCAGATCTCAAAGGTATAGCTGTGTGAGTGTTAGTCTCTCACTGGGTTCAATAGAAATTTGCACTCTCTGGCTGTCTTTGGGTATCATCCTAGTTTTAGGATGCTAAATCTTGCTGAAAAGCATAAGACTCTCAAATGCTCCTATGTTTCATAAAAAGAAAGTTTAATTGTGCAAGAAATTTGAGGTAATTTTACGTTTTCAGGTATCACACTGTCTAGCAGAATCAAGTCATTAGAACTGAATTAGGTGCCCGGAGTCCCTGTACAATGCCTCCCAGGAGAGAGGCACCTGAGGGAAAGGCATGTCTGTATTATGTTTGTGTGCTACAGAGATTTCCTAGTCTAGAAGTACCTCACTTGGGTATTGCAACAGTCCACTGTACAGCATGTTGTGCGGACTAATGTACCTGGAGAGTAAAGGCTCCCTGCATTTAGAGTCCATTTAAAGTGGACTTTGATCTCGTCACACAGCACTGTCAGACTCTGCAGTAAAGCCATATGCTGACAATGGGCCTGACAAAACTCACCATGGTTCTGAGTAAGGATCTGATGAAACCACTCTATCGAAAAGCACCGTGAAGGGAAGCAGGGATAAACTCTGCCCCTTGAAGGTCAGACCAAGGCATGTGTCTCTGCTCAGGCCTTTTGGATTACACGTGAACGCCAGGTCAGGTCTTTCCTGCGAAGGACGTAGTTCCTACCTGGTGTACCCAGTGGTAAAAGATATCATTTTTCAAATGCTTCACTGGCCTGATTTCAAACAGGTTTGCAGCCACCAGACAGCTAAACTATTCAGTTCTGTGGGGGTCTTCTTTTTTTCAGTCTCCATCATTTTTACTGCTGTTTCTTCTTGCACAATTGACTATTAATTGAACCAAAACTTTGTTTCTGATTTTGATCGCCCTCAGCTATGCAGTTTAACAGGTGGATTAGAGAGTTAGGCAGCAGCAAAATACTAAAATTTCTGTAGGGAGGAATGTATTTTAGGAGGTTGTCCCAACCATGTTTTCTCACTGTGGATCCCAGCTCACCTGCTATCAGTTCTGTCTTAGCAACTCTTGCATGGCTGTGCTGCGAACAGGAGCAGCGGAGCTGCTCCAAAGCCCGGCACTTTTACCTCCTGTAAAACACAGGAAAAGTTATAGCAAGATAAATGAGCATGGGGAAGTATAAACAGGTGTCGAGTAGGGCAGCGTGAATGCCCAGAGGCAGGGGCATAGAAATGCCTTAAAATGGATTTACCATGGAGAACATAATAATGTAGGGTTGAATCAAGACTGTCCCTTCTCCCTTGCCTTTGCCTCAATTAGCGGTAAAAATACAGAAGTGAATCCACACTAAGAAGCTGTAATACTTCAACTGCATTTGTACAGTCAAAATACTACAAGGTTGCTATGTAGACTAGCCCTAGAATTGTATAGGCTTGTTCATTTAACATGGTCCTTACAGAACTGTTGTCCTTAATCTAAAATCTTTGCTGTAGGCAATCCTGGCAGACTGACCAAGAACTGAGTGGCTATGGAAAATGAATTGACTTGGTACTACAAGGAGTGGTTTCTCCAGGGTCAAGATTTGAAGTACATTAGTGGAGAACTGTATGCTCCCACTGTTCAGACTGAAATTTTCTGCAGATGAATAAGACTGCTGCCCAAGGCTGTCGGTTCAGTGATTTTCCATGAAATAAAAGGAAAAAATACCCTCAGCACTAAGCCTTCTAACCTTAATGGTGTTCCCTTCCAGATATATTAGCTGATTTTCAGTTCTTTTTTTTTTTTGTTTGTAGAAAAGAATGCTTGAAGCTATATTAGTATCAGCATAAGCAATGCTGTGCTTTTGTCTTAGCATCTTTTATAATTCTTTGTTAGTGCCCCACAATGTGTGTGTACAGACACTTAAATCACTAGCATATACTTCTTGTGAATAAATTTTATATATGAAGTGGATACAGTTCGGGAAAGAGGAATGCGAAGTTCTGCATGTAGGTGGGACTCATCATCTATTTAGTGCAAGACAGGAAGCAACTAAGTGGATAGAAGTTCTGCAGAAAAAGATCTCAGATTTGGAGTGGATGACAAATTCTGCATGAGTCAGTGTTAGCAAGCTACTGCAAACAAGGCAAATATCCCACTGGGATATGTCAACAGGAATATAACCTGTCGGAGTAATCTTTCCATTCTGTTTAGTGCAGGTAAGGCTTCAGCTCAAGCACTCCATCAAGCTTCAAGGAAGACATAAAGCAATTGCACAGAGTCCAGAGAAAAGCAATTAAACAGGCCAGAGGTCTAGAAAATACGGCTTCTAAGGAAGGTATTTGAGGTTGTTAAGTCTTGGAAAAAAGTGGAGAAGATATCATAGCAGTCTTTGAATAGGTAAATAGATGCTATGATGAGAAAAGTGACATACTGCTCTCAAATAACAGGCTTCAAGGGTAGCATGGGACACCGGGAAAAACATCTAAAAGAAAGATTGATTGGGTGTTTGAGTAGAGTGCAGTAATGTAGAATTACTGTTACTGGATGTTTTTAAGAAAAGGTTAGACAAATACCTGTCAGGAATTATTTAGGTCACTAGGACAGACAGAAGAATGACTTTTTCAGTTTCTTTTTATAACTATGATCTATATATCTCTAAGTAGATATGTGACTTCTTTTTTTTTCACACAGTAAATTCTTTGGGTATACACCTCAAGAATAAAACAAACTAATACAATTTCTGCACTGGGAACAAATGCATATATTTCTGACTTTCAGTATTAAATAACAAATGGGAATCTCACAAGGACTCTCAGGGCTGTTGAATAAATGAAAAGGTGAGAAAAATTATACTCAAATGAGTCATTCTGTATGGATCAGAACTCTGGAAAGGCAGAATCAGTTCTTAGTATACTAAAAATCAAAACTTAACTACTGGCATTGCATTAAATCTGCAAGAGGATTTTTTATTGAATGTATTTGATAAAATCAGTTTTCTAATAAAGAAAAATTAAGAGGGTAAGTAAAAGGAACCAAAGTCATAAAGCGTGATAGAGTTATAACTGAAGACTTTAAAATTATCTTTCCAATGAGATAAGAACAATTATTTATGACTTGTGTAAAAAAAAAATCTTTGAAAAAAGGTTAATGGGATGGTACAGTCCCCAGAGAAGTAAAAAAAAAAGCAAATAAAAAGTTAGGTGAATGCAAAATGAAAGTACTGAAATTGTCTGGGACATGAAGGCCAAGACCTAGTGCTGTGCATTGGAAGAGACTTGGTCAATATACTAGTATGCATAGTGATGCATTCTTAAGTACTATCAGCAAAATGGCTAGGAGAAGAATTATATTTCATAATTTGTAGTCTTGAACTACTTACTGAAATATCTGGGCATTTTGTTTGATAGGACTGAAAAACAGAGCTTTTTTTTTAATTTTGGGAAAATTAAATACAACTCATCATTATGAAACTGAACATCACCCTAGGAATATAACCTTCTGCAGTTTGATTATATCCTGTTGTATTTGGTCTCACATCACTTTGTACTGAAATAACTGCAGTTACTGAAATGTACTGCAGTCTGTAGCACCTAAGCAGGTTATTTCATATATGTGTCAAATCAAAGAAGCAGGCAGGAAGGATCCCTGTGCCACACCTCAAAAGAGGGCTGGTTGTCAGACAGCTGCCTGGAATGGTTGTTTTCTTGGTCAGTGTCTGGCTTTCTCAAAACTTAATGAATGTTTTCAAGACACTGGATTCTTCTTCTCTAGTATGTATATTTATAAGTATATAGAATCATAGAATGGTTTGGGTTGGAAGGGACCTTCAAAGGTCATCTAGTCCAACCCCCCTGCAAGGAGCAGGGACATCTCCAACCAGATCAGGTTGTTTAGAGCCCCATCCAACCTGGCCTTGAATGTTTCCAGGAATGGGGCATCTACCACCTCTCTGGGCAACCTGTCCCAGTGTTCCACCATCCTCACTGTAAAAAAACTTATATTACAGCATCCTGCAGCTGTGGCCAAAGACAAGTATGAATGTTCATAGGGCAGTGCTTGATGCAGTGCTTTAGCCCTTTTTGCTTGATTAGGATAGCCTCCAGTTAATCCTGGAAGCTGCAAATACAAGCAAAGTGTTAGCTAACACATTTGTACTTTGTTATTACCTTTGTATCTAGCACATCTTTGCTGAAATGTTGCCATCCCACTTATCCCTTGTCTTAGTGGCTTCAGATGCAGTTTTATCCAAGAAGAGATCGAGCAGTGAAAAATGAGGGTTACTGCCCTATCTTAGAGCACACGCCTCAGACCTAGCGAGTAGTGTGGCAGATTCAGCTACTTGTGGTATGCAAATTCCCAGTTCTCAACAGGCAAAGTAAGAACCGAGGCCTGAGTTTTCTTCAGCTATAGAGAGGTCTAGGAGATGGTGTCTACTTCACTTCCACCCCTCGAGGACATGACTAAGAGATTCATTTTCATTAATCATTTCAGAATGCCTTGTCCTCTCTTAGGACAAGCAGTAGTTACAGCTCAGTGGAGATTTAGTTTAGGTTTTCTGTTAAACAGGAAATGTTTAAAACCTCCAAAAACCACAGCAATGCAAACATTTCAATCACTGTGATATTTTAGTAACTTTCAGGATATTTTCTTAAGTATTCCCCTCGCACAGTTCTTCTTCCTTTACTACTGAAGTATTGCTGTTCATTTTAAATCGAGGATTTCTGATGTTGCTTTCTGTTCTGCATCCCTTTTTTCCCCTCATCACTGCACTGAAATTTCTTATCAGTTTTCTGTGTGCCCTGCCTCCTTGGACTTTCCTTCTTGTACTTCTTTGGCTCAACACAATCAAGCTAGTGTCTCCCTAGCATTATTACAGGAAAAAAAAAAAAATGACAAGGAATCTTCTACACAGAGAAAGTTTCAATAATAGTAATAATATAATTTAAATTCTAATACACACACTTCTGCACTTCAACCCTTTTCCTGGCTTTATCCTCATCCTTCCACTCCTTCTCTGAGTCTTAAGTCTGATACCTTCATCAGGGTGTGTCTGTGAAAGGAGGAACTGTGTGTTACTGTTTTCTGTATGAAACAGAGTGTGTGCCATAGAAAAATACACAAAAGTAAAAAAAAAAAAAAAAAAGCTATAGCCTCCTGGTCTGCTAGAAAAATTGCTGTAGGAAAAAGATCTGCTGCAGGTAAGTCAGGAAGAGTTTAGACAGGGCAAGCTCACTACAAAGCTTATGGTCTCCTACTAGCAATAGCAGTACTGTGTTTCAGGGCTCAAAGTAACAGTAGTGTCTAATTCCTGAATCATAATTCTGTTCCAGCTCTTTCTTAAGTGTAGTTTCTTCCTTGTCCATGCTTCTGAAAGTATTGTCACCAGAAGTTCTTACTTGTATGTCCTAGAAAAACATCAGGGACTGTGACATGCTTTCTTTTCTGATCTTCCCAGCTCCATTTTATTCATCCTGCGTACTGATTTTTTTTTGTTATTTGTTGTCTGTCTGGCTCCATTATTGCTTTATTCATTCCCTGCACTGATCATTCTTTCACATTTAAGAAAATCTTAAACTGAAACAAAACAAAATAAAAAATAGAGCTCTTCTATTCTATACTAGCCACACGCATGTGAAAATTGGCAATAAGTAGCTTTCATTATTGCTTTTAAACACATTTTTATTCCTAGCAACTATATTAATGAGGCAAATAATTGAATATGAGTTTCAAAGTAATATTTCTCATGAACATGCTAAAATAAAGTGCTGTAGTTGATAGATTGGATTTCTAAAATCCATGATTAGAACAGGCTACCTGAAAGCCAGCTTGTGTTTTTATGACGGTGGATTTTATCACAGGAATGGTATTAAAATTTATATTGAGTAATTGTACTCGTGCAGCTACAGCTGTGGTCGTACAGGCTTTTAAGCAAGATCTTTTTTTCACAACACCTACATTAAATCTCGTAAGAGTTTTGAGGATAAGGGACAGTATAAATTAAAATCTTTTGCACATACTAAGGGCTACGTTTAATCCTGACTGTCCTTTTGGTATCCTTTAGTTGTCACCCTGTTAACACGTTGAAAGTGAACGAAATACTGAATTAATTGTGGGCCAAATTCTGCAGCAAGGAGCCTCAGCACGGATTCGGATCTTTCCCAGGGCTGCTGTGGCTCAAACTGAACTGGCGCCGCTGGGGCACCGAGCTGTGTTACAGCTGAAGCGAGGCAAGGGGGAGAAACATCCAGAAATCACCAGAGCGTGCTGATTTGGCCGATATTAACAAAAATATATAAGAATAAATCTCACTGTGATGTTTTCAGGCCGTAACCATCTAATTAGGAAGCCGTAGACAGCGGTGAGAGACCCAAAAAGGGGCGAGGAGGGGGCTCCCTCCCCCCCCGCCCCGCGCGCGGCGCGGTCTCCGGCTCCCACTAGCGGCGGCTGCCGCGTCCGGTCGGGTTCCCGCGCCCCGCGCCCGCCCCGTCCGGCGGCTCAGCCGGTAGCGATGCGGTGCAGCCCGCGGTGCGCGGCTCGCGCCTTGCGGGCGGAGCGGTTTTCAAGGGAGCCAAGCCTTTTTCTGTGTCCGAATCTTCTGCGAGCAAGTTGCGGGCTTTTCGACCACGTTGGTCTGATGGACAGTGTATAAATAGTGTATAAATGTTTTCGATTGTGTGCTCACAGCTGTGTCACTGACGTTATTTATTCCTCAGAATGCTTCCTGCGCGTCATGCAGCATGATTTCTCTCTGGTTTGACGGCCTAACCCTTCCCAGTAAAAGAGGGATCCTTCTTCTGTTTCTAATTGAACTGAATGTTCTTGATCAGTTAATGAATTTATTGTACAAATAATAAAAGAGCTTTTCAATATGCTCACGTACCAGTGCAAACACTCTTACACACACTGGTTTACAGAGATTTTTGGTAGCCATTAATATTCTGTTGAGTAAAAGTTGTTTACTGAATATTCATGAAGAGCTGGAGGAAAAAGAGGTCATGAATATGAACAAGCCTAATTTGGTGAGGTTTCTTTGCAAAGAAAAAGGCAGACATTCTGTTTTGCTGGCGTCACACAACTCTCTTTCTTCCACTTATAATGACATTCACATTTTATTCAGCAACTATAAGGTTTACTGGAAAGCTGAAACTCAAGTATTTACCTTTTTCATAATTTATCGGTGTTTCGCTACTGAAGGCTCAGCATATATATATAACATTACACGGTCTTTTCAGGGAAGAGTGCACAATATTGCCCCAAATCGCTTCAATCTATGACTGAGAATGAGTCAGTTATTTAAACAAAATGCCTTAAATGTATTCACTTTTCTGATAAAAAATATGAGGAGAAATTTTGGTCAGAACTTTGTACCTTTCCCTTAAAAATAAGCTTTCAGCAGGCTACAGCTATCCAAAATAAAATGTCCATTTGGAGTTTTAATTTCCTGACAGTTAAAGAAAATACCTTTTGATTTTAGCCTTACTTTCAAAAGAAAAAATTATTTCTTCTTTCCTCTAGGAATTATGATACTTTTCATGTTTACAGACATGTATAATTTATGATACTTTTGGAAAACTTGGAACATAAATATCCAACTGATTTAAAATTCAAATACCATATGTGAAGTACAGTGAGAGAAAGGAATGAGTTAAAAATACTCCCTGCATTAGGGAACGTTATCCCACTCAAACTGGAGCATAACATAATCTGGATGTTTTTAAAACTCTCAAATAAAGATATTTTAAATAATAGGGAAGACATTTAAAATGATAAATCACATCACTATTTACATCACTAAGTCCTACTCACTTTCCATGGGTACTGGCTGCCCATGTGTGATTTTTAAAATGTCTGCCAATCTGTTTAATTATTTTTAGCAATTAAGGTTGTAATTTGTGGATGTTGCTTCAGCTTCTTGCCATGTTGACGGATGTCTCAATGTGTACAATCTATGTCATGCCATATGTTCCTTGCTAGCTCCTATTAGCCAGAATGATTTTTTTTTTTTTCTTCTTAATCAGGTTTTTGCTGGTATATGTTTCAGGAGAAAACAGAAAATCAAAATGTACTGGGTCTGTTTCTCCACTGCTCTGCTCCTTGTATCTCTTCTCCTAAATGTGGCAAGTGAATATGAATTGACAATGAACAGAGAAGTCTTGCTTGCATGTTTTTCTGTCCTTGCTTTGTAAAGGTAAAAATCGTTCAGAAAGTTAAGAAACCTCTGAAAGACCAGCCCTGTGTGGATCCACTGCCTTTGATAGATTTCTCCCAAATCACAAGCACAAACCACTAACTTTACTGAGTCCATAGAAGAAATAAGAACATCTTCGTGCTTTTTATACCTGCTTTGTGACTAAACTCATATACATTTTTCAAGGTGGTATGCAGTCTTTTTTTTTTTACTGCAAAATAGAAACAATTGAATCCACAAGATGTATACCTACCTGCCTGTGGAGTTTGCTGTGGATAAATGAGTGTGCTGGAGCAGAAGCATATGAGGGAGAGAATGGTTTTAAGAAGTTTGCAATTCTATTAGTCTAGGATTTTTTTTTTTTTTTGTCAGTGGAATAAGTTTTCTGGTTCCCATTTTTAGCATGTTTATATAAGAACAGAAAAGGGGAATATAAAACCTGTCTCGGAGGTTTTATTTTTATTTTTCTAGTGAAGACAGCATAAAGATTGTATTAAAGATACAGTTGGGATCTTTACCTGGTGTTACAGTGTCTATTACAGATGGTTGCTAAATTAAATTTATTTGATGAGCTGCTGTTTTTATTTGTATAATGTGGGTTTTGATCAAAGATACAAAAAGATAATATGCAGGATAATTTTATTGGTGAAATATAGGGGGCATTTCCAGATGTTTTTCAGGCACCTTTAGAAAAAGAAAAAAAAAAAACCACAAGCATATTAGCAGCATTAATTAGTAGTGGGCATCCTTGCATTTTCTAGGGTGGAAAACATTTTTATCATTTTGTTCAGAAGCTTCAAAGCTCGATTTTAAGTGCATAACGTGTGGTGACAGGAACTGAAGGGTGACAGTGACAAAGAGTAAACAACATTTGCATAGTAAAACCAATTTGACAACTAAATTTATAAATATTGCAAATGAGGAGGAAAGAAAGCTCATTTCATTTTTAAAGTAAGATCTCCTCCAGAATTTAGTTCTTTTTTCTCCTAATCTTCTAGGAAGGCAATTTGATACTGTCTTTTCGTATGAATATTATTCCATATGAGCTTTATTTGAAAAGCAAGCTTAGGTATTGAACTGTAACACAGATCCACATTTGGTAATTTTTAGTGCCAAAAGCTGCTAAGGACAAATACATATTCTCAGTTTCACACTACAAATTTTTTTAATCATTATTCCATATCTCTTGAGTATGTTCTACACCTGTGTACATGCAGACCTCTCACAGATTTTGATTAAAAATCTAGTGCTATGGTACCAAATATGACTAAAAGATCTACAGTGAAGACCAAAGAGGGAAAGATTGCTATGTTCTGGCAATTACTTTGGCTCGTTGTAGGCAAGATAACCCTGAAGTAGAGGAGTTAGTTCTTGATAGTTCAAGTTATTGTTAATTCAACACCTGTAAGCAAAAAGAAGCTTTACGTATTTTTCAGAAGTAATTTCAAATCCTAACTTTGTAGTTATAGATATGTTGCTATTTGAACAATAGCAATTATAATAAAAGAACTATAAATATAAATAAGGAGTCACGCTTGATTTTGATCTGAAACACACTCAAGAAGTTATACAGAAGCAGTCTAGAAATCCCCAGCCTAACTAGTCTGGCATACGAAGTCTTATATCCAAACCCATAACTATGTCAATACTACTAAAGTCAGCCTGACTCAAGAGTTCGCTTTGAGACAACACTGATGTTCACACATAAAAAAAGGCTCTTTGACAACAGCTTTGACAACAACTTCATAGCTGATAATACTGAAAAAGAAAAAATACTGGGGTAGCCTTTCTACTGCCTCTTGAGCAGCAAGTATGTTTGATGCCATCTTGGGCAACAGCCTCCTGTTCTTGATCTGTGGGCTAAGTTTAACTGGTGTCCGTAGGCTAATGTGCACTGTAATGTTTCTATTTCCAGTGCTACTCCACTAAATCAGAATTACTTGGGCAGCTCTAAAACGAGCCTAACATGTACTGTGCTAATGATAAACTATTAATCAAGTGGCTTGTGGTAGCGCCTAGGGAGAACTGAGATTCAAGCCCCATTACGTAAGGCAATGTGCAGTTCTTGAAGAAGGCCGTAGAAGGATTTTCCCTTTTAAAACCAGCTGTGCTGTTACAGCATCCAGGCTAATTCCACTTTTTTTGTCTTTTTATTCATCCTTACAACTCCAACACCTTTGTCAGTTGAACTTCTAAATTCATTTTCTGTGGCTGTGTCTGCTATTTGTTTCCTGACGGCCTACAGGAAAGGGAGAGAGGTGCAGGATGCTGCGGGATGCATATGGCTTCAACCTACCTGAGAAGTAGTAAACCACAAAATTCTGACCCATTTGAAATTAGGTATTTTACTGTGGGTTTAAGCAGCCAGCTTTTCCTGTGTTACTGAACTTTTTCAAACAAGAAAAAGTTGTAACCTGAAGTCTGCTAGATTTACTCCTTTGTGGTACCTTTTGGCAGCTGGTATCATTGTCAGCAGGAGGGATGCTTCCACAAAAGGTACCATGATCAATACATTTTTGGCACAGTCAGGTGGCCATCACGAGCCACTAAGGCACCTGCTGTAAATCAGCCTGTTACACTGGCATTCTCAAGTGCCTATGAATTCCAGATCTTACTTTCTTATGTTATCATTTTTTTGGGCAGATGACTATCAACAGGTGTGATTAGCAGTGATTGGAAGCAAGTAGTGATGATGGTTAAAGGCTTTCACAAAGTCCTTAAAAGGACTTATTTCAAAGAGCATGAGATGTTTTTTTGGTTAACAGTTGTTTTTGGTTAGAATCAGACTCTTTCCTCCTGCTGTTACCCTTCCCACTCATCCGGAATCTGAAAAATAAGATGAAAACTGCTGGAAGAATACTGACTCTGATGTTATTTTAATGAAATACTGTGGGAACAGTTCCATAATAGAGCAAGTGACAAACAGCCACATTCCAGCTGGCAGGAGGAAAAAAAAGATGGACAAGAAGGGAGGGTGACTGGCTTCAGAAGGAAATATTAAATGAAGAGAGGAGAGGAGAATAGTAAATGAATAAAGTGTAAAACATCAGAGTGAAGCTGAGAAACAGCGTATTGGGAATGGAGAAAAAAAATTACAGGAGAAATGGAGAGGTGAATAAGACAGGTAATGGACTTTTTTTTTGGTGATGATAGTCTAAGAAATTCAACAGAACCTCGGAAGATAAAACAAAATTAGATGTGCACAAGTAGAGGAAAATCAGCAAGTATACTTCACACAAAGTACTTAAAAACTGAGGAGAAGATGTAAAAGAGCAACAAAAACTCTTGGGAAGTGATATCTAAACAGTGCTTGAGTATAAACTATATGTAAAATAAGAATGAATTTAGAAACTGTTTATACATTTTGAGGAACTGTCATGATTAGTAACTTAAACCAGCATAGCAGACAAGAGAAACTCTTCAGTTCTTATTCACCACTTCAGAAATGTTTTCCTCCTAAACAGATCATTCACTGGCATCTAAGCAGTCACCTTTCATTGCTTGACACCTATATCCCCGGGGAAGGGTTTGATGAACTTGTAAACAAGCACTATGCTTTGAAGTTGAGATGAGCATGAGGGTAGACAGCAGACATCACATATGTGCACCGACTGTAAGAGTTCATAGTAGAGCTCCTGTCCAAAAATGTGAGTGACTGTCTGCAAAGATGTGACACTTGTACTTTTGCTTTCAACTGAATCAGCTTGGAAAAAAAACCCCAAAACTAAACAAAACAACCACAAATCTACACTATGAAGCTGGCCAGAGCTTCATTTAGCTCCATTTCTTTATGGAGGTGTCAGGTGTAACCATATAGTTTCCTTCAAAAAGGTGGATCTGTTGATTGACCCTCCGCAGTGCCTGAGGTATACCTGAATGCAGAGTATGACCAGTGCTTGGCTAGATATTCCCAGGGTCATGTGAAAAAAAAGCTATGACAGACACTTCTGAAACCTCAATGTGGATCCCTTAGCCCAAAAAGAGATATTGTAAGAATTTATTTTCCAAGTCTGGAATGTGAATAGAATACTGCTTGAAATCTTTCCATCAAAAACTGCCAGGGTCTGACGTCCTCTGAGAATGTATGGATTCATTCTCATGGTGTGAACTGGTAGGTGATCATACAGGGAGAAGCAAAAGCTATTCAGTGTGCTTTGGTGGCTTCAGTTCCTGAAGGCCCACATGCATTATTTGCATGAGTTACAAAATTGTCAGGGTTGTACGAAGCTCATGCCAAGGTTTTTGGTTCTGAAACAGTATTGAAGTGTAATGAGAATAGATTTCTTTGTAAAGTTTCCGATGTTCTCCACAATCAGCATAGCTTTCCTCATGGGTTTTGTTCTTGCTTTAGGTTATGGCTGAAATTAGTAAGATAAAAGACAGATGATAACTTTGAAAAGTTAATTGAAGTTTAATGAAGTTCAGAAGTTTCAAGTTAAGCTGAAATTATATGCGTAATTTTCTGGTTGCTTTCTATTTTCTTTTGAGTTGCTTATCATTCAGGAATGGGTGAATACCTGAACAAAGTATTTGGGTAATGCCTATTGCAGAGACATCTTAACTTTAAAAAATGATGCTTGTGTTAGCTTGCCCTTCTCTCTTACTCTCAACTTAGTTATCAGGAACTGTAAGTCCACACTGTACAATATTACTGTATTTCTAGGAATATGAATGAGAGAGAATGTTGCTCTGCGCTCTCATGTCACGGTAGTGTGTACTTACTAAGTTTCCATCTGCCACCAAATCCTAAAAGGTATGTTCCAAAAATGAGAACATCTGCTTTCATGGTTAAAAAACACAACTGAGTAAATCTTTGTACAGTTTCAGAGAATCTACTGTTATTTTGGAAGGTGTCCAAGGTCTTGCTATGAGGGACTAACTCTGCCAATCTTTTAAGTACATCTGCTTACGAGATGTGAAATACTGAGGTACATATATGCATTGCTTTCAGAATGGTAAATAAAAAGGAAACATCTTAAAGAAAGAAAAAAACCCCAGGTTTTAGGGTTTTACAAGTAGCTTTCTTTTGTTTGCATGCTTTCATAAAAACACTTTACTCATGAAAAACTGTCAAGGGAAATAAGGTGCTGTTGTAGATGTTGTCAGTAGCTTTTAACAGTTTGATTTCTCACACTACTATAACTTGAGAGGAATTAAACCCACAGAGGTTCAGTATTGTTCCCGACATCACTGCAGTTTGGAGTATTTTGTTGCAGAGTTTCATTTAGTTTATAAAAGTGCTGCAGCTTATCTCCACACCTATATCTTTGCAAAATTTCTCTGAAAATTTGAGCACAATTGTATACTACTAGAGTAAGCTCCTCTGTCTCAGCTGGGATGAGATTCAGTCAGTTTTCTCAGTACTACTTCGGGATGACATCACGGAAGCAACTGGAAGATGTCCAAAGCCAGTTCCCCAAATGATTCTTTCATCAAATTGCCCAAGAAGTAGTTTCAACTAAAACACTTTAGAAGATGTTTTTTTTTTTTTCTCAGCTGAGAACTTGGAAATTTGTTGCTTTCCATTCTGACTTTGATTGAAGTCAGACTTTGAAATCTCCAGAGTAGCACTGTAAGTTGAAATGAAACCTGAAGTAACTGGAAGTATTTCCTGGCTCATTGAGCCATTGCCTTGACTTCTCAGGCTGCACATCTGATTGTGAAATAAAATTTCCATCCTTCACACAGCTCTACCCAGGAGCAGTTCTGCATTCTGGCTCACTTCTAATAAAATGTGGTCAGGAATTGTAAGACAGTGATTAATCCTTCAGGTCCCTGCTTGATACCAAAAAGACTATAAACTCTAAGGAAAACATAAAAAAGAACGAATAAAAAGGTGAATAGGCTAGTATCATAGTGAGCTATCACCTTTATGCCATTAGTTCAGATGAGACATTGGTGTTCTGCTGCTTCTGCTGCTGAGAACATTCTGAATGGTAACGGCTTTGGTCCCTGAGGGACAGAGTAGAGCAGCTGAGACAACATTTAATCCAGCAGATGAAGGTACAGTAAATGCCACAGGCAGTGTTCAATTTTGTGTGTTAGCAGCAAGGGATAGACATTTAAAAAGTGGAGAAATGGCAACCTTGTGTGATGGGATGTGATGGGAAAACATCACATTTGTCCTGAATTGGCCTCTTATGCAATTAACTACGCTTGCTTTTTCTACTTCTTTGTAACAGAAAGGGCTAATGAGTAGAAAAAAAAAGAAATCGGTGGGATAAGCATGTTTCCCACAAAGCGTAATTAGAAGGGTACTGTATGACATTTGAAAAAGGTGTATGAAATACACCTATGGGTATGAGACAGCAGCTCATGTTTAGTGTTACCGGCCTAAAGGATATTCCTTGTAAGCCAGAAGGAGGGTTGCAGGATAAGGCTACAAGAATACTTATCTGTATCTCCCAGTACATTATTGAAACAATCAGGTGTTTGTAGAAAAAAAGCTTCTGGGATAAGATCTCCAACTGCAACGTAGTGGAAAGCATTTTAGTTTTGCTTTGTTTTCTTTAGTCCTCTGTTAGCTTTAGGAAGATGAAATACCTGACATCTCACAATGGCTATCACAAAAAGGAATCAAATCAGAACTATTTCAATTGTACATTCCCCAAAGCAGAGATTAAGCCTTCTTATTCTTTCCATTAAATACGTACACATATAGCACACATACCGAAATCTGTGTTCTGTGATCTATGCTAGTTGCTGTGTTGTGTGCAGAATGTCCAAATAGTTCTTCCTGAACACCTTCAGTATCAGAATCAGTAAGAGGAGCATTCATAAAGCACCCAGACGGCTTAGCCTTGCAGTGGCAATTTTTTTTTTTTAATTGCATATAGACCCACACTAGTGTATCTCTGTGCAGCTGCACTGTATTGTTTAAGTTTACTGAGCTGAATTGCTGTTACATTGATGATCTGTGTGGTGCATGCCATTACAGACTGTAGAAATGTGTTGTGCTGCACAGCATTATTAATTGATTGTCAGTAAGAATCTTGAAATAAATTTTGGCCAAATGAAAACAATGGAAAATAGTGTCATTAACAAAAATAATGAGTGTCATACATAGCCAAAACTTTTTTCTTATCTGGATCAGTTGCCAAAAAAAAAACCAACCCCATGTTCCAGGAAACAGCATGTAGCATTAATTTCTCTGCATAATATTTTTTAAAAATCTGATTGTTTTCCCAAGTTGTCAGAGTAATGAGTCTTTATATATATATATATATATATATATATGTACAGCTCAATTCTGTACAAACTGTTAGAACCTGGGAGCAGATTCCAGTTCCTGTGTCCAGATTTGTCCTCTGTCAAGAATCTAGCCCCACAGGGGAGAGAAGCAAACACACAGACCAGAAGGAAAGTACAGAAAGTTTCCAGACAGGAGCTGTCAGGGACTGGAGTACGTGTTGGATATCCTGTTGTACCGACTTTATAATCAGTCATGTCAACAGTATTGTGGGCCAGCCCCATCAACGACCTGAAAGGACAGCACCTAAACCTACTTCTTTTTTCCTTTTGTTGGGGAGTATTAGCTTGGATAATGTCCCAGGAGAGGAAACTGAGTTAAAAATAAAACACATTTTCCTAGACAAATGAAGGACACCAAGGTGTTCATATACAGAACAGAAGTCCTGTAGAGGCTGTTGTCAGTGCAGGTGTTCCTTAGATAGGACATAATTTTAACATTTTCTGCTAACAAACAAGGTTGTTCATAACTTTTATGAAACTCCCTGTTTTACATTGATTGGCTGCATGACACTGTTTTAAATCATGTTGCCTGTTGTTTTCATTTAAAACTAATTACTGGAAATAACTTGCTAAAATCAAGGCCAAAACAAGGAAATAAAGAAGCATAGCCAATGAAATCTTATAGTAGCCTTTCTTCATACAAACTAAATTGAAATTTCATTTTAGCCCACAAGTAAATAAACCTGGATACTCTTATTCCTAAACTCAGTTTTTATGGATCAGAAAAGTAGCAAATGAAGTGGCAAAATAACACATACTTGACAGACTCTTCAATACCAGTGCAACTGGGTAATTGTTAATCTTAATTTAAAAAAAGAAAAAAAAACAAAACAACAACAAAAAAAAAAACAAACCCCAACAAATTATTTTGTTTCCCTCTGATTTCATTTTGCCTTTCAAGCGTCCGACTGTGAAACAGGAGGATAGTGACAAGTAGAGATACCAGTCAGGGATAAGGAAGCTACTGCTATGAATGTCAAATATACTGGTCTAAAATACGTATTGCCTGCACTAACTGCACTAGGGTTTTGTAGGGGAAGGTACAAAACCGGGTTATGAAATTGGGAGAAAAGCGTGTTCAGTGCAAGAGGCCAAACTGTATATATTTTTTTCTAACTTCATTAGTTGGTATAATATGAGATTTTTCTTCTAACTGCAGAACTTGCTTTGCTTTTATTCCCAAACCATGAGGGCTACAGTGGTACCTGAACTCTACACTTTCAAATGTCTCATTCATTCATTTCTTCTGAATGTAGAGTCCAGTTTTTTTTCCATTCATACAAAGTTTAGTGATTATACAATTAACATCTAAATAGCTAAAATCTGCAGAATATTACATCTGTTGATTATAGCAATCTATTATTTGATTTGAAGAAAGTTTAAAGCATTGCAAAGATGGGACATGTGAATTCCTTGAGGAGTAAGTTAAGTTTAGTTATGTTTCCTATGATATAGAATACTTTTCGTATAACGTAAACCACCTTTTATCAGAGTAATGAAAAGATCCACTTAATTTTAGTGACTGTTTTAAAGCCTCTCTCTTAAGAACTACTTTATATGGAAAACCTATCTAACAAAAGAATCTATTAGGCAGAATTTTCAGGTTTTTGGTTTTTTGTTTTTTTTTTGTTGTTTTTTAATGACTAAAACTTGAAATCATTTAGAGGCAAATCCGCATTTTTCCCTGCTTACTATGTTTTGCTGCATATTTAAGAGATAATCAGTAATACAAAAGTTCAAATATATTGTGCATTCTTTTTTTAAGGAGTTGACATGAATTACACATTCAAATTAGAGTAAGCACATCTTTAAATCCAAAACAAATTTGGAGATTTTCAGTGGTGTCATAATTCTGAGTCATTCAGCTCATATATATATATATATAAAATCATTTTACTGTTTAGTTTTGTTTATTTTATTTATAGATATAATGATGTTTCAGTAATATCACTGCTGAAGATACAAACCTTAATGTTGACCTGTCCTTCGAAAAAAATTATATCCCCCAAAATATGTTCAGGTAATTATCCATATGGGATTAAATGTGAATGTATTTGGTACGTGATATCAAAGCAACAAGTCTGTGATACTGTGTTTTACTTCCCACTATTGCACAGTTGTGAACCATTTCCCATTTGCTCGTTTTTTGCCGGTTTTGATTTTATCAACACATTTCTGTAGTTGTACTTCATTTTAGCCTTTAGGTGGCAGCATTTGAGAAGAGTTGTAGTTGTGGGCTTGCCGCCATCTAGAAGGCAACTCATGGACAGGAATTATAAATAGATAGGACCAGGCACGTAGACACTCTGCCCAGTATGCAACTCAGCAAAGTTTATTCAGAAGCATTCAAAATGTATAAAATATAGGTATACATGATCACATCCTTCTTAACACTTCTGCTCTCATTTATGCTTTTTTTTTATATAGAAAGATGTGTACTTCAACACGTTTGTATATGCATAGTTTCTGAAAATGCTTTGAATCAAAATGAAAATTTTGTTCTAATTTACTGAATGTGAAACCCTTTATTCTATTCCTGCATTCTCTCTTTTCTCTTTCCTTTTTTTAAAAAAAAAATTTCTAAAAAGCAACTTTTATCTAGGAAAAGAATGAGAAATAAAAGGTATTGAGTTTAACCCTCTTTTCAGTTATCTTTCCATGACTTTAGGATGCCTAAATCCTGATCATCTGAATATGTTGTGATCAGTAGGACTGTTTTAAAATGTGCACAGAATTTTTCTCAGTTTTAATTCACTGAAAAACAAAAAAACGATGTATATCTGATGTTGGATTGTGTATTCCATATATCTACAAGACTTATTTATTATTTCTCATATGTATTATATTTCATGGCAATAGGACATCCTGGGCTTTATGAAGATTGGGATGTCTGTTTGTGGTGGACAGGTATGGTGGGTTGGGTACAGTGAACACCATTGCTGCTACATATCATTCTACAGACATACTGGAATAAGTGTCAGAGAAATTTTGTGTCTATATAGTAGTAGAAAAACAACTCCCGTCCCAGTATTTACACTTCTTCCTAATATCTACCCTAAGTCTGACTTGTTCTAAGCTTAAATCTATTAAACTTCTTGTTCAATACTTGGTAAACGAGGAGTCAACTGACCACTGTCCTGTTCATACTAGGTTTGTATGCTTTTCAGGGCAATAGAGCTAGACTAAACAAATCTAGTTCTTTTTTGTAAGTTGTGTTAATTCAAGGACCACATGATGACAACACAACCATGCAGTATTCAAATTAATCAGATTTCCAACTAATCCTACAAATGCTGAAAGTCAGAAACCTGATTGTATACTTTGAATAGATGTGAAAATAGAAATAGAAGCTTTTATTCTAAAAGTTCCTTAGCACTTGGGGTTGGGTGGGGTTTTTTTTTTGTTTGTTTGTTTGTTTGTTTTGTTTTGTTGTTTTTTTTTTTGTGGGAGATCCAAGGACTCTACTTCAAAATTTATTTTAATAAATAAGTACTAAATTATGAAGCTCGATGTATATATGTTAGAATTTGCTGACAGAACTACACAATGAAAAAATTCCAACAAGATTTTGAGGATCTGCATCACAATGTGCAAAAGAACACCACTGGCCAAACACTGGAACCTTTCTGATAAGTACATAGGTACTCCACATAGGGATGGAAGAAGAGGAGAATAAGGTCATTATGTTAGGATGCAAAAAAAAAAAGAAAAGCCAGCCTGATAATTTGAGGTAGGATTATTTCAGTCTGTTCTGTTGATATACTTTGACTCAAAAAAGAAAGGCTGAAAACAGACTTTCTTTCTTTATAATATTTGCTGTACTGATATTTTTCTATCTTTGTGGCTGTGCAACTTTGGGTCATGTTGAAAGGCTACCACTAACTGATCGGCTCTTTTATTTGGATCTCAGAAGAGAGATTTTTGTCATCATGACAAAATGACATGATTGATACAGTCAAGGTTTGATCTTTTCCTTTTCTCCTAAATCTTATTCCCCATTTTATGTGGGAACCTGCTACTCAAAAAAAAAAAGGGAATTTTAAAGATAAGCGTTCGGCTTAGTGTTCTCTTGAGAATCATGTCAGCGTTCTGAGGTCATATGGGAAAAAAAAAAGTAAACGGACAGACAGGTTGTCCACTAGTTGTTGAATGTCTATGCCTGTTATTGCTTTGCAAATTACACAAATGTAAAGTCTGTCATTCAGATGTCCAATACTTATACATCCAAGGAAGAAGGAAAAAATTAGAGGAAAAAAACTAAATATCTAGTTGGAAGAAATAAGAACCATGTGTAGAGAGATAGGAAGACAGATTCCAGGGGAATGCCATAGAAAATTCAGAATCAGCTGGAGGTGTGACCCTGAAATAAATCACTTATTATACTTTGTGGACAAGTCTTATTCAGAGTTAAAGTAGTTTTAATTCTTTTTTAGCTTAATTTACCAAGTAAGCTAAAATGAATTAGGACCACTTTCATTCTGAATTAATAATTTAGTCCACTAATCTAAGTGCTTTGGTAGTTATTCATGAGCTATTACAAGTCTAGCATCTAGACGGTTTAATGGCCAGTGGCTTTAGGTAGCAAGAGACACAGTGTACTTGTCCCTTTCATTTGCATTTGCAATGACAAAAGCAATCTAAATGAAGCTGAGAAGTTAACTCTTCTGAATTATTTTTTCACCAGATAGGTACTAAACTAAGTCTATCACGCATTGAGGAATCTGCCACACACAAATGAATAATCAATATAGGTTTAAGAGCCAACAATTTATGCCGTTAAATATGGTACTTCACATTATCTCTAATTTCATATCCAGTATCAGCCTATATTATTACTATGAGGGAACACATAATTATATATTCAGACAGAAAGCTGGGATGATAAGTCAAATAGAGTTATGAGAAGGAGTAGTGAGACAAGGAGAATCAGAGCTGCATACGTATTGGAATGACAGTATACAACCTTTTTACCCACTTGGTCACACTGAGAAGCACACATAAGTATATTAATGTGCACATTAGATGTTTTCACTTTAATTTAGATTATAGCTGTTCAGAGAATGAGATTGACATTGATGGCTTCATTGTCATGTAGAATATGCAGTGTCTTGACTTCTCTGGCAATTTTAGAGTAACATAGAGTAACATAGAGTAAAGATAGAAAACTCTCCTATGAAGTAGTAAGGGTTCCTAAAGGATTTAGCTGCAGTATTTGCATTTATCTTGATTATTCTTGATTTATGTCCCTGCTTCTTGCAGGGGGGTTGGACTAGATGACCTTTAAAGGTCCCTTCCAACTCAGTCAGGCCTGGCATCCCCAGAATGAATGTAGTTATATTGGCAAGTATGATATAGGGCCCTGCATAATGGGTTAAGAAATGTGACTATGGTTATTATTATATCTTAGTTTTTATTCTCTTTATAGAAAGCATCCTAGGATCTATTTGTTCAAAGCAGAGAATTATTCAAAAGGTTTAAGGAATTTATCTTGAAAATGTATGTGTTTATAGGCAGGTTTGAGGGAATATTTGTATAAATAAAGCCATGATTCAGCTGTGGAAGTCTGAAGTATGTTTCTACTGTGATTTCAGTAGAAGATACAGTAGTGTGAGAGACATTTCCAGTACATGAGGAAAAAATCTCCAATATTTTTTCAAGGCAAGTAGAAGGTCTGTGCTCATCACCTACACAGCTGCTGTGCTGTAGTTTTTGTTAATCTGACTGTCAGTTCTGGCTTACACTGCGGCATGTATATTTTGAATAGTCTTAAATAATTAGTGTATTTAGTGATCCATAACATCAGATGGAGCTTATTTATAATATGATGCCTTGTGTTACAGGGAGTGCCCCGAAAGAACAAAATTTCAGATATCAAAATTTCTTTAAAATATATTGTAATATTATAAGCATTTTAATTTAAATTATATTTCAAGTTCTTAAAATTGAAGTCTTTATTCTCATATACCTTTGGAAGGAGGATTCTCAAATATCATTGGAAAGAGGATTTTTAATTTATTTCTTGATGACATATTAGGAAGACTTCTCTTTAATACTAAAATAAAATAAACTATGGTTGTGGAAGAAACAGTGAATAAGACAAAATATATAAAATTTCTCATATGTGTGCTTTATTTTTTTAAAACAGTAAAACAAAATACATATAGCTTGAAGTTATAAAAACTGTTCATATACTTCCCAAATGTAAACATATAATAGTTTTGTGTGAAGGAGAGACATGAGGCAAGCCAATGTGCACAGAAGGTCATGAAGTGAAAACCTAAAGAACACATAAAAACTTATCATCTTTATAAACTTACAGCTTTGCTCCCATGAGATTACTCGTTTTTCTTTTAGTCATCTTGGTATAATGATCTTGACTAAGGCAGGTTGAGACTGGGCAACAGAAAAGAAAGGCTAAAGAGCTATGGAGTTGTCAGCATTACATTCTTACCAACTGCATTTATTTGCTTTAAATGGCCTATGTGGGGAAAGATCACTGCAAATATACCACAAACTGATTTGCATTGCTTTTATTCTTTCAAAATTATCCTAATTGTCCACCCTTTACAGTTCCTTGAATGCTTCATAAGAACTTCCTGTTCTCCGTTTTTGTGGTCTTGCTTTTTTTTTTGCTCTATTTACATAGTGTGTTTAGGTGTTCATATTTTGGAGTAACTCAAGAGCAGAGAAGATACTTCTTCCTTCTTTGGAACACAACTCTACACAGCAATAGAGCAGGAAATACTCCACAAATTAAGTTCTTCCTCTCTGAGATGTGTTTCTACCTCATATGTTTACCGATGACTGTGAATGTGTATGCTTCAGTAGGTGTATATTTTTAGTTACTGAGCAGCTGAAGGTGAAGTTACAGCTCTGTCTAACTTTCCTGTACTGACTGGTTTTCTGTTTCTACCTATTCCTGATGTACATTACTGTGTCAAAGTTGCAGTATATTGCCTCTATATCATATAAAGGAATTATCTAGGTGAACTAAGAAGGATTGTTTAGTATACATTAAAGTAAAATAAAATAAAGCAAAATAAAATAAAATAAAATAAACAAAATGTAGACTGAGCTGATTTCGGAAGAAAAGAAAGAATCCCCTGAATGTGCTGTGGATACTGGATATGTTGATATGGGTAGAAAACTAGAGCTATTTAAAATATATGGATATATGTTTTTGAAAGTTTGCAAGAACAATTTTCTGTGACTCTGATGTGTGTGTTTTGTGCTAAACAGACGTATGGAGCTTTTCTTTACTTTTCTGAAGCCCAATGAAGTTAGGTCTGTAAACCACTGTCAGCTGTTTTCCCTATAAGGAGGTTACAGAAAGCCTTTGTGGAAATGGAACTGATAGTCCAAGAATTAATTTTGGTTTAATGTCTAATGAGTCTGTGTCCTAATTCTTGTTTATAGTTTGATAGATGAGAAATACTTGTCATTAAAAACTTTACTGAAAATGCTACAATCATTAGTATAACATTTATGGAATAAGTAGTAATTTGAGGCTGAACTGTATTTTATGGATTCTAGCATGGGAGACTTGAATTAAATGTAAAAATAATAGACTTTCATACCTTCCTTTTCCCCCTTATTGATGCTGAACATCTCCTCTCATCCTCTTCTTACATAGTCTAAGTCGTTTGCAAATATACAAATGGCCCTTCTCCATTTGCTGCTCTAGGACACATTTCCTATTATTTTCAAATAGGATGTGCTTTCCAACTAGTTAATTTCTTGCTTTTTGGCTGTCTTCTAAGAGTCATGCAAGAGCTGATACTGTTTAACACACTGTGCTAACTTAATTGTTCAGATTTTGCATCATCATTCCTACTTAAAGTAATTTTGGTATTTTTCACACAAATGTTCAATTTCAGTATCAAACATAATTTCCGTCTAATATTTTATTCTAATCTTCACTTATATTTTAGCAAGTGTACTTGCTTCTAGCCTAAAAGATCTTTAATTGGAAAAAAACTTGTTTTTAAAAAAAGAATATTTCAAGGCAGAGTGCAGAATATGTAAATAATGAAATACTACAACCTTGGCACTGAAATTAGAGAAGACATCTGGAACAAATCTGATTTAAAAAAAAAGGAATTTTATATCACTCTTTTTTTTTCTTCAAATTTTTTATACTTTACCAAGTTTTGATAAGCCACAGTGTCTATCTGCACTTGTTAATGAGATTTATATTTCTGAAATACTGTATGTATTTCTCAAGAAAAAGGTAAAAATAAATATTTTACTGTGGAGTTACTACTTTCTATAGAGAAATACAACTAATGCCATTTAAAACAGAATATGAAATGTGAAACTTTTCCTTTTGCTCTAACCTATCTTGAGTTATTTTACATGTTGTTGATAAATATAAGTCTATAGATACATTAAAGTTAAATGAAACACAACTTGACCAACCAGCAGATCTTAAAGTAGTATGATTAACAGTGGGTTTACCCAGTATTTGGTATCAATTCTGAGTCTTTTCAATATTTCATAAAGAGTAAATGTAAAGACACGGCTGACCAAAATAATTGTTAGACTGGTAAGTAATTCTAATGTTTGTTCTTGCAGGATGACTTCAGCATCTTGGTGTGCTGTGCCTTACTTTAATAATCAAGAGCAAAAATTTACACCCCTTTCTTGTACACGTGCTCTGAGAATTTAGAGAGATTAATAAATAAATTAACTAAATTAATAGAGAGATTTAAATAGATTAACATTAATACAGTGTGATGCTGGTACATAAAAGGGGAAAACAAATTTTAGGTGTATAAATAGCAAATCAGGGGAGCAGATACCAAGTCAGATCCAGGGGATGTGAGGTATTTTTGTGACCACATGTAGTACTGTGGAAAATTGTACAGCTCAGAGCTCAAATATAAAATTAGAGTCCACAGGTTCACAATAATCTATGTAGCTGGTGTTGGCTGGGCAACAATTTTCCAATGAAACTGTCACATGAATACGTGCACTGCATTTATCAAAAGGAAAGATTTCTACATGACACTAATGAATCTTAAGCACTACCACTGGGATACTTTTCTCTTAAAAGAAAGAATAATAAATATATAAGTGGAAGAAAAAAGGCTTCCTCTTGTTCTTAACAAAAAAAAAAAAAAGTAAACAAACTCTATTAAAAAAAAAATCTGTCTTTCTTTTTCTGAGATCCATCTTCTATGTCAGATGTCATATTTCTAAACCAATATTCCCTCGTGTTTGTTGATTTGTAGCAAATAGCATGGACTATCTTTATATTTTGCCTTTTCTAACACCCCAGAACCATAGCAGTGGCAGTTTCTCGCAGATGTGAGCATCACTGGAGGAGGATCTGTTTGTTGTCCTGGTGCTGATCCTACCCAGGTACCTTCAAGAGCCAAACTGACTGACCCGAGAGAAGTGAGCATGTTGCTCCCATTTTCACAGTCAGATCTACCTGCCTAACTTTAGTCATCTTGGTCCACATGAGATTGTACTTATTCATAAGGGAGACAGTGCTCTCCTCCAGAGCTTGGGCAATCTCCACGTCTCTAGGCGAAGACCACTGGATTTACCAAACTCACTATAAGCAGGAGCACAAACCCCTGTTCACAATCTGCAGACTTAGTGGCTGAAGAATAAAAGGCCTTGTAATGGTTCTACAGTGGCACATGCAGATGTCCAGAACCTTGCTGTGCTGCTATTGATCAGGCTTTGAATAAAATGTCTACCACTCTCTCTCTAACAAGCACTCCGCAGGTTTCATCTGTCACTAGTTGTTTATATCGAAGTGACCTTAGTGTG
Organism: Chlamydotis macqueenii; assembly: GCF_036417535.1. Lineage (NCBI taxonomy): Eukaryota > Metazoa > Chordata > Aves > Otidiformes > Otididae > Chlamydotis > Chlamydotis macqueenii. The sequence goes on from NC_141558.1 coordinate 31,323,450, forward strand.
ATGCACAAGCAGAAGATGCTTAGGGAGCATAATATTGATGATCAAGGAAAATGTCCCACCAGTCTGTCAGTAGCCACAGATCAGGCTCCTTGATGGCAGCCTGGTGCTCGTCCATCAGTCTCCCCACGCAGAGCACTGCGGTAATTCGTGTGGCCTTGCGAGATCACAGGCCAGCTCTCTGCTTCAGCCACCAAAGGAAGCAGGAGCAGTGGAGACAAACGTTTGCTATTCACCCCTTCCATGGTAAAACCATTCCAAAACCAGTAATCAGAGAGATCCCATTGCAAGGGTTGTGAAGATGCAGAGCTCCTGGTTAGAAGCAAAAAGGAGCTGAATTGTTGTTCTGCCCTGGACCAGATCAGAAAAAATACACCATGTTTAATTTGATAGTTTTTATTCTTTAATTAACATGTTAAGTGATCATGCTTTATAGTCTAATAGCTCTGCTTTCATGTGGGCTCAAAAACACAGCTACTATATCTGCTCTTAGTTCTTTGCTGCAGTTTTGAGCAGTAGCAGAATATTTATGAACTCCTACAAACCCTACCGTTATCGGTAACTCCTTTTTCCTAATGAAAACTGCAGCTGACAAGCATCATCATCAATAGATTGGACATGATAAAAATTCACCGCCATGAAGCAGTATGCCAAGTCTGAAGCAGAATAAGATGACTGGTTTTAGGTACTCACTTTCCTGGTGGCTCAGTTTATTTGTCCTCAGCACATGCAGAAAATATCAGCAATTTTTCCATCAGTGTGTAAGTATACAAAAGAGGAAATATAAACAGATACAGGAGTTTCAAAGATTCTTAACTATTATTTCATATTTCTTAGGAATTTAGAAATGTTCATTTCTTAATAACCTTATGGAGTGGGGTGAACAGATTTCAGAGTTGCTTATCGTTTGGTTATTGCCTTTAACATTTTATTCCTGTATATACTCAATGTAATTATGATTCTTGGATTACATCCCATGTCATTATGATTCTTTTATTTCTTTTTCACTAGGTAAAATTGCTATTAGTTTTATTATGAAATAGCCTAATGTAGGAAGTAATAATTTACTTTTAACGTAAATCCTAGTACGCTTGAGTAGCTGAGTTTTTGTAATTTCTATTTTTCCAAATACATTCACTGATATAATAACAACTTTTTGCTTCATCAGACAGACAAAAACATTTGGGGCTGAATTAAATGTGTAACTCAGAAATGGCTTTTGTTTTATTTTCAGTGATTTTCTTTTTAATTAGAATTCAAAATCGAACTGCAGCTATAATAAAAAACCCAGAAATTAAGCTATTTCAACTTTTACAAAATTATATTCTTCTTGCCTTTGCCTTTCTTCTCTTTTGTCTGAAATTCTTAGCTTAGTTGAGATTAATCAATGAGTCTGGCCTTGAAAGAGCTTTTTTATGAAATAAGCTCTTTATATGAAAAATATCACCTACTGCCCACTGGAATGCACTGGTACAGCATTAGTACAGTCAGTTCTGAATTAGGCTTAATATGTTTACCTGTTCATTTGCTGCATGTTGTTACAGTGAACCAATATAATCACCTGCAATTGTATGTGACATTTTTCTTCTAATACAAGTTACTTAGCTTAGAGCTAATAGTAAATAGTGAAGTAAACTTAATTAATGTATATATATAAACATGCTAAAATTTTAGTTAAGCAGAGCAATTAAAAAAATGGTACCTCATTGTATATACCTTGAGGATGCTCTGAGTTAAGTTCAGATACAGCCAATGAGAAAAGAAGCCCTGATGATTAAATGGTCCTCTGTCTTCCTCAACCCTATAGACTCTTCCTGCAGTGAGCAGAACCAGACTGACCCTGATCAGACATCTATGCATGTGTGATTTCTTTCCTTCTGAGGAGACGTGCCTTTGTTTTCCTTTTTTTTTTTTTTTCTTTTTCCATTTTTTTTTTCTTGGCTGACATTCTTCTTTAATATTATTTAGTTAAGAATCAAGACTCTGCTTTTCCTGATGTTCTGAAGCCTGCAGCAGTCTTTCTGCTACTGCAAATTCTGTGTCCTACAACTAACTTTGTAAGTTTTCTAAGACATGTGAGAGGATCTACTCGTTGTGGAGAGCATGAGAGAAACCAGAAGGAAATCCCTCCCAATAATTTACACCTAGACATAGGGGTGTTTACACAGGCTCTTTGCAACTTGGCCAGAAGCTCTCCCCAGATCCTCAATTTAAGTTTTTTTCATTTAGAATCACTAAGCTGTGTTTTGACCACCAGAGTTAGGGAGCTAAATGGCCTCAGAAATATTGCAATTCACAAACTATTAGTCCCTATTCTCTATCTACAGTTAGTTTGTGGAACTTGTGTGACCCATAACTTGCTTCAACTGTTAATACCAGCTAAGTGATTTGTCTTCCCTCACACAATGAAAGAGTTATCTCTAGGGCTAGCAAGAATTACCTTAGTTAACAATTTACATCTTATTTATATACTTCAATTTGCATCTTCTCTTCAGACTAATATTCATGTACTTCTTGATTGCTACAGGTATTTGTCCAGAACAGCACCATTGTCCAGTAATCAAATGTAATAATTTCTCTCTCCACAATTGTTTTACTGTTTTTAACAAATTCTCACCTTTTTAGCAAACTGCCCTGGCCCTGCCACAGACACTTAACAAAGGTATAGTGGCTGATATTCCTAACTTCAGTTTAGTGTGTACCCAGTGCATACAACCATAACATTTCATGCCAATAACAATGATGGGCCTTGGGATCATTAGAGAACAGCAGAGAGCAACAACAACAAGAGACATTCTCCCAACTGGCACTTTTTCTCCTAGATTTTCATACTGTCCCATTTTTAATATTAAGAATAATTTATTGTCATTACCTTTTAAAAGACTGCCACTTAGAGGCAAATCCATAATGAATAAAGATTTAGTGAAATCACGCTTTAACAAGTTGCATTGTTCCTGTATTCTAAAGGATTAAATTGTATGGATATGCATAAGAATCCACGTGGTCTAACAGAACACAGAGAAAGGAGCTAGAAAATCCTAACTTATTATTATACGTCTATCAGACCTGTGTGCTGCTCACAACCACAGAAACTAATCCATCTGGAGCCAATTCTGCTCACACAGCAGTTATACAAACATTTAATTCCATTATTTCATGGCGTTTGATTTACACTGCTGAAGGTGGAAGTATTGTCATTTGTAGGTGATGTTACTCTGATATTCAGTATTAAAACCACAACATGAGGTAGAATGAGACTTTTTAATTCTTTAAATAATGGGAAAAAATATTTGAAATGCACCATATAAAGTAAACAAAATGATGTATATGCTAACTGTGATTGCCAATGTAGGGGATTGTATATTAGCATTAATTACTTATTTTTGGACAGAATCTGTTGCATTAAAAATTGCTTCTCCATGTCTTTTGGGAACTTGTAATGATTTTTTTTAAAAAAATACAAATTACATGGAAGTAAGAGATGGGAACATCTGTTCTATGGCCTAAACGCTATACATGTGCTGTCATGTGGCACCAAGCCCTTTTCCCAGAGGTAGCTCCTGTGCACCCAGACTATCCTTTTGAGATGTTTTACATATGTTAGCATGTGGGCATTTGTATAACCATGTCTTGCATCAATGGGCTCTGCAGTTATCCTGGGAAATAAACTACTCTGACTGTAGATATAACTACCTGAGGACTCCAGAGTCAGTTCTGGCACAGAGCACTCCAGTTCAGTCAGGCTTTGCAGATCCATTGCTGCAGCACTTTCAAAACCTTCATTAAAACTAATGGAACGTTACTTTTGAAACTTAGGATTCCTTGAATAGATTTTAGTGCTACTTATATATCGAGCAAATAATGATTTTTAAAAACTAGAATGGTATTCTCATTTTCCAAAACTTGTTTCTAAATATAAAAATAAAAGATCAAACTGAAATATATCCTGGAAAATGTAAAAATTATTCGACAAAATCAATACAGAATGAGGAGTCTCTGTATTAGGTCTAAAGTTAAGATTCTTTTTTTGTGGTCTTCTTCTGAGAACTGGTACCTTGTGAGTTTCAACATCATCTTTTCAGGCTACTTAACATACTCTTGATGACTTAATTGAAGCAAATAACACATGTATAATTTTTGTGGTCAGCATAGGCAGTAGGTTTTTTTTTTTAATTTTCTGAATTTATAATCTCTTCTGCCTTATTCAGTTATTGAAGTTAATTGTAAACCACTTAACTGAATGTAAAATATTACTAATCTGTTCATTGTGGTAGTAGTGTTGGGGCCATGGTAGTCTAAGTACATGAGCAAGGCAAGATTTGTAAGTGGCAGTAATAAAACACCTAGGAGCTTTGAAGTTTGATGCTTCTACTTCAGAGCTAAAAGCTTGTGTGCCCAAAATCTGCCTATTTGTCCCCAATACTTCAGCTGTTCTAAAAAAAAAAATGGATTATTTCCACCCACAAACACCTCCTGTATTTTTCAATGCTCACCATTTTTTATTTTCAGCTTACAATGTATATTGGTTAGCTGTGACTAGACATACTGCTTTTATAGTTCTGATTCTGATTCCTGATTGGACAATCAGCATATATGCTATTAAGTCTCTAGTGAGAATAATCTAATTTATTGATTCAGAGTTTGCTTACTATAAATATTCCATTAATGCATGCTTACAGTAGACTGTATTTAGAATCATAGAATCATCAAATGGTTAGAGTTGGAAGGGACCTTCAAAGGTCATCTAGTCCAACCCCCCTGCAAGGAGCAGGGACATCCACAACTAGATCAGGTTGCTCAGAGCTTCATCCAACCTGGCTTTGAATGTTTCCAGGGATGGGGCATCCACCACCTCTGTGGGCAACCTGTTCCAGTGTTCTACAACCCTCATTGTAAAAATTTTTTTCCTAATATCCAATCTAAATCTACCTCCCTCTATCTTAAAAACATTACCCCTTGTCCTATCACAACAGGCCCTACTGAACAGCCTCTCCCCATCCCCTCATCCCCATCATTCTTGTAGGCCCCCTTGAGGTACTGGAAGACCGCTATAAGGTCTTCCCGGAGCCTCCTCTTCTCCAGGCTGAACAGCCCCAACTCTCTCAGGCTGTCCTCGTAGGAAAGGTGCTTCGGCCCTCTTATCATCTTCGTGGCCCTCCTCTGGACCTTCTCCACCTGGAGTGAGTTATAAGAAAGAAGGGGAGAAACTCTTTAGCAGGGCCTGTTGTGATAGGATAGGGGTAATGGTTTTAAAGTAGAGGGAAGTAGATTCAGACTAGACATCAGGAAAAAAATTTTTACAATGAGGGTGGTGGAATACTGGAACAGGTTGCCCGGAGAGGTGGTGGGTGCCCCATCCCTGGAAACATTCAAGGCCAGGTTGGATGAGGCTCTGAGCAACCTGATCTAGTTGGAGAGGTCCCTGCTTCTTTCAGGGGGGTTGAACTAGCTGACCTTTAAAGGTCCCTTCCAACCCAAACTATTCTATGGATCTATGATAACCTACAGTCATAGTTGCCAGCTTAGTGAGTGTCATAGTCTCTGTAGTTCTAAGTACAGAACTAAGTATCTTCACTGAAAAAAAATCCCTGCTTGCAATCTCCAGACATTCAGATGTGTTGACTATTGGCATGATTTCTTTAAAGGATGGGCCGTGATGTGCTAAGACAGATTTTAGGTAACAGCATTGCATATTATGCTGACAAACTGAAATGAGTTACATGAGATATATCTTGTGCAGCCATCAGGGAATGGGTGTTTTTTAATGATTCTTACTATTGACATCTGTAGGGGAAGCAGATAAAATTCTCCATGTAGTACACTTCCATTAATCATTCTGGAGATCAAAAGTTATAGATGATTGCAGTAATATATACAGGAGATGCATGAGGATTTTGAAAGAAGTGATTCAACTGTCTGACATCATGTAGGGATGTAGAAACAATGAGAATACTAAAATCAGTTACTATGGTGCTTATTGATGAAGGACAGGCATGCCTTTCCACCTCTGAGGATGATAACACTTTAGTAGTTTCATCCCTATCCTTCTCCCTGATATGAGTATCAAGTCATGTTGACTAGACTGTGTTTTATATTGCTTTCTGATCTTATAAGAGAACTGGATCAGGAGGGACTTTGTTATAAATGATTAGAATCTCTGTCACAGCTACAGAATAGCATTCTTTAGTATTGAAAAAAAAAGTATATTTAAAAAAAAAAAAAACTAGTATACTGATGGCTCTCAGAATAATCTTTGTATTTTGTAGACCTGTAGATCATCATTATCATAGTCTTACTAATTCTAAAGGATTCATTTTCTCAACCCAGTAAAGTGCTGTTGTACCTATGTTAAAAATAGTACATTATGGTTGGAGCGATTTTACACGTTGAATATGTCTGCTCTTAGGTAAAGTTTTCTACTGTATTTGTTTATATGTTCGCATTAGGTATTTGATCTGGTGTTAAGGAGGAGAGAAATCTTGCACCTCTGGTATTCTTTACTGCAGGTTTCAGCATTAAATTCCTAAGAGATGCTAGGCAAACTGTGCATTTCTTAGCTCAGATCCACAGTTGGACAGTTCACTTGCTTTTATATAGGCATTGCATTGGCTACACCTGTCAAATAAGCCAACCATGTGGTCCTGTCTGACACTATGGGCCATAGAGGTAGGAAGGATGTGCTAGCAGACGAGCTCAGATCTTTTTTTCTAAGCATGGATTATGCAGTAAGAGTGAAAGAGGACACTGCTTTTTATCCTCAGTGTGATATCTGGGTCCTTAAAACCACTAAATTAATTGCAAGTCTGACCCTGAAATAAGAATTTCAGAGATCTAGAAAAGTGTACTTCTACTAAATCCAGTGAAAACATTTAATGGATTTTCAAAAAAAATCCTGAAAGATCTAGGTTCAAGTGATTTTCATTGATAGTTTTCGGCTAAAACTCTGATGTGCTTTCCTACTTAAAATCTCATGCGTGTATTTCTGAAGGAAGGATTTAGTTATTGTGAAAATCTGTTCTGAGCTTTAAATTTATAATCACTGATATTCCTTTCATTTGTGTCATGTCTTCCCATTAAGGTAATTCTGTTGACCAGAGAAGAGTAATTTGAGTCATATTTGTTAAGGCCATAGGTGTCACCATAAGAGTTCAGACCTTTTTAAGAGGTTGCAGGTCCATTCTAGAAACCATTGCAACACCCTACACGTCAAGGGGCTGTGCCATACACACACCTCTCAGACTGAGAGGTGGAATAGTATTTTAGAAATTGCATGTATATGATTCTTAGCCTGCCAGTGACAGTTAGCAAAGGCTATGTTTATTTGTGAACAGTTTATATAAACCTCTTATTTCAGAGTAGATCTACAGTTTTGGAAAAGACCTTCTAGATTATGTCTTCAGCTGATAGAATTTGGCCTGGCTGGGTGGAACCAGGCCTGCTTACAATGGCCAAGGCTCTTTTCCATCTCTTGTCTCTCCTCTCCTCTCTTCCCTCTCCTCTCTTCTTCTCTCTTATGCACATACAATTCAGCAGCTACCCATGATGTCCGTATATGAACAAGAAGCTTTGTGGTACCACAGATGATAAAAATGTAACATGTAAAATTCACATCCAGTGACATTTCATCCATTTTTAATTATTCTTTTGTAAAAACAATTTAGAAGACTTAACAAGGACAAGAAAATGCTCTTAAAAATACACGCAATGTCATTTAACTTCACCTAGAAGCTTTACCATTCTAAAAAACCCCACCACATTCAGTTTACCTGTGCTTAGTGAATTGAGTTTGCAGTACCTATTATTTAAAACATCAGTTCTTGTTCCTTCTCTTCATACAGATTCAGAATCTTTCAAAGATTGTAAATTTCCCTGCCATAAATTCATAGATAATTCATCTCAAATTTTAATGAATACTGCTATCATGTAGAAAATATCAGGTAACCATCTGCAAGAACGTGTGCGGTAAATAGTTGCAGGGCAAGGAAATAGTCCAGATGTCCTTGTGAATCCTGCTTTCTACAATAACCGTTACTTACTTTTCAGTGTTTCTGTAACAGAGAAGAAAAAGAATAAAGTTATTGAATTCAAGAATAGCTTAGAAAATTACAGTTTTCCATCAGTCATCTTCTCTTGAGTTGTAAATGTGTAGAGCAATAAAGAGGCACATAGTAGCCTGTATGTAATATCTAGGTAGCTTGCTGCAGTGTTCAGTAAAAAGAGGTTGTTTGTATAAAAATGCTACTATTCTGAAATAACTACTGCACTGACTAACCATATCAATAAATCAATTAATTACATGTATGACAAAAAAAAATACTTTATGCAGAATTGCAATAGCATGAAATGTAAAAAAGCAATGAAGATATCAAAGTATTATTATGATACTATTATTTAATTTTTTTAAAACTGCACATGAATAAGTTATTATAGTAGAAACATTAAAATTATGAGAATACTACAAGAGAATGCATTTATGGTCTTTCATTAAAAAAGCAAAAATAAATAAAAGTTATCCCCTATGTTTTCATTCTTTAATGTGGTATTACATCCATGAATCTCTTGAGAGAACAATAGAGAATATGAGAGAATAATATACTGCTGAATTTAGAGGATTTTAATGTTAAACTCAATAGTGTAAATTTCCTTTATTGGTTTTATTATTTGAATACAAACATTTTGTGATGGATTGCTAGGGAAATAACTGAATGGGAAAGGTGAACTACAGAGCCTCTTCTGCATACTGGCCATGACAATGATAAAATATGTCAGATTTAGTAGAGTAGGGTTAAGTTGCAGTTTGTGCTTTCATTCACTCCTCCTTTTCCTCTTTATTTAGTTCTAATTCTGAAAACACATGTGAAAACCCACTACCTGCTGTGGTGACATTTTGCATTCATTCTGAACAGGTATGAGTCACTTCACTAGATTCATATGCTCGGTTTCTCCTGCCTAGGTATAAGATGATAAGCAACTGGGCACAGGAAGGCAAGTAATAGAGCTTGCACAGTTTCAACATTGTGTACCCATGCAAAGTGAATAAATAATATGTCTTGATGATATTCTTCACTGATCAAATCTGTAGCCGTGAATAGACAGGTTAAGATCCCACCGAAGGTAATGCCTGGCCAAGGGAGTCCCTGCAGAGATACACAGAGAGACAGCAGATTGTATTGCCGTGAGAAAGTCTAGCTCATCAGGATTTGTGCTATAATTTATATTTTAATTCAGTAATATTTCATTTCTTATATCATTAAAAATAGCAGCAATAGTATTAATCTGACATTATTTCTAGGAGCAAATGGGTGTCCCTAGAGACAAACACAAACTAATTACCTATGTACAATATGTTAACTGTTTAGAATACCTAATTATTTTCCCTAATTTTTTGAGAGATGAAAGAGTGCATGCGTATATGTATTAGTATATCACTGTGTGCAAGAGAAAGGAAATCTTGTATCTAATTTCCTCCAAATGTTAACCTGTCTTTTTCTTTTACTTGATAAAAGTGTATTATAATAAAAAAAATGACTTTGTTAGTAGAAATACTATTGCCTTTTATATTTCTACTACTATTAAAATCCTCTTGATGCTTTCATGAGTAATAGGATATCTTTCTTACTGTATTAATGAATACAGTTCAGTTCAGATCTTAATTCACTGTGGTAAAAGAAATTATTCCATTCAGTTTGAAACTGGTCAAAGCTCTTCTATACTATTCTGGATAGCCAAAAAAGGACTTTTTATGGGACCAGGATCTACATAGGAAGTAGCCAAAGACTGTTTTAAGAACATTTTCCAGATTTACTAAGAAGAGGTTCCCATGGAAATCTAATTCAGCTAATAGCTATGTTACCATTTTGGCAACGTGCCCATCTGGTGAGGAAATATCATTTTAAGGGGTTCCCATAGAAAGCCATAGCTTAGGTCTCTACTGCAGAGTGACGATATTCACTGATGCCCTGAAGCTCTGTGTCTTGTCAATGCAGTATTTGAGAACAAGTGCTTCTTTGTAGGGCTTGGGTGCCCTGCTATAGTGAAGCAGGGCTGGAGACAAGGAAGGGAGTGCTCCTGGGATTTTCTTCTCTTTTGTCATGGGGTTTACTGTAAGCGGGAAAAAAAAAAACCTGCAGCTCTTTTTTGTTTCATTTGGATGTTTCTTTTTTTTTTTTCCTCTAAGCCTACAAAAGAAGTAAAAAAAAAAAAAAGCAAACAAAACCCCCTCAGTTCTTTGAATGTAATGAAGTTATTATGTTTTTTTTTTTTAATATGGGAGATAATTTTATAGTGAAAAAAAAAACATAAAGCCCTGGTTCCTCAATTCAGTGCAAAATTGTGCTTCTAAGTCAACACACATTCTGCCATCTAGTGACCAGAAGAAATTGTACTGACCAACTGCATGTGTGACAAGAAACCTTAAGTACTGCTTCTACTTCATATTGCACTAGTATCTTTGTGGGAGAAACTGTAGAATGGGCTACGAAGACATTAAATGTGCAGGAAACTTTATCAAGCTCCTGGAAGTCTGCAACTAAGCAGATCTATTGAAATGATTCAATAGCTCAGTCCAAAAATAAATTGAAACAAACTGGTTCTTTGTGTATTTCTATAGGCCTCTTTCTTCCTTTCCCTCTCTGCACCCCCTCCTTCCCCTTCCCCTGGGATTTACATCAGCATTTTGCATAATTTCTGGGAAAAAAACCCCAAACATTTGTGTATTGGCACAGAGAGGATGCCATGCTACATGGAGACAGTATGCATGTGAGACAGTTTGCATTAATGCACATTCTGGTTCCAAGGCCTTTCATATTTATTCTGTAGTCAAGAGAAATTGAAAACACTCATTTGACTATTTACAGTTCACGAGTGCTAGGAGAGTATGAAGTACACTGCCAGAGTGCTGTGATGAGAGAAGAAAATGACAGTCTCTTTGGGGAATCAATTGCCTGTTCTTGGTTTTAAGGTTTTGATCAGCCTTGCTGCTCACCATCTCACCTTCCAGGCGGTTCAGTACAAGCAGAGGATGCTCAGCAACTCTCAGAGGTTGCATTATATTTTACACGCCCTGAAGGGCTAGCCCTAAAGGTCTCAGAATAACTTTTTTTTTAGTTCAATAGTTTGTTCATACTGTTGTCACCAACTACTATGCTGAAAAAGATGCTTTTTATTAATGCCAGTGTGTTCTGTGCCATTAATAGCACAATTCATAGGAGGTGTATAGACTGACCTATAGCCAGATCAATACATTTACACTGTGAAGTTCCCATGAAATGTGACCTAAAAATAACCATTAAAGCCAAACCAATTTGATTTATAATGTCATCTGGTGACTAGGATATATATGCAACAGGCTTACAAATATTAAACAGCCTGGGTGTAAAATCTGTTTGACATATACTTTTAATGATTCTCCACTTATCAAAAAGCAAAGACTAGCCATTGGTGAGTAGAACCTTGCAAAACCAGTATTTTTCTTTTGTACTGCTCAGTCTTTGTACTTTGCATTTTTATACTGTTAACAGATGTTTTTTTCTTCTTTGTTCCTACAGAGAGCACATGGCACCTCTCTTCTCTCCTTAAAACGTACACCTACATTGGCCGCAAGATTTTAGCTTCTCCTTTAAAAACTAAAAAGGTTACTCAATAGGAATAAAAATTCCCATAACATAACATAAAATTAAAGGTAAAGCCAATGTGACTACAGATAAGAGTTGTTGTAAATAATACTGAACTGTAAACTTTGGAATTTCAGAAATCATTGCTATTTTTTCACTCTTACAAGGCATGGAACTATATTACATACTTCAGAGTTATATGTAAAATGAAATGATAAATCACATCTATATTAAGATATATGCATTGCTAAAATACTTTCAAGTATTGATCCATTATGTACAGCTGAGGAGGGAAAAAATATGCATCCTATTGCAGGAGACTATTCTACTTCCATAGCCACTAAAGGACCACTGACAGCAGGATAAATTATTTTATCAGATAACTAAACCTCAGATTTTCTGCTACAAATGTTTGGAATATGTTGTGACTTGCATAAGTCACAATCTGGTTAAAATGATCCATTCAAGGTACCCCATAATGCTATTTGTTATTTACATTTTGAGGTATTTCTTTGAGTTTTATTCTTATGCAGATAGATCATAGCATTAACAATGTAATAAAAAGCATTAAAAACCTTCCAGGCCTAACTTAGAATCATATTGGTGATTTCTGGATCAGGCTATGTACTTGTCTGCTACTGAAAAGATTCATTATCCCTCTTTATTTCGTGAAACAATCTGATTAATATAAATGTTTGAGGGTAAAAGCAGAGAGAGACTGTTCTATTCCACCCAAGGGAAAATTAGGACAAGCATCACCAAAAAATCTATTCAGAAATTGATATCTGCAAAAATACCTTCTTCTGGGTTAGAAAACTTATTTTCAGCAGCAAGAACTAGGTAAGAAGAGTGAGAAAAATTCCTTTACTCAGATTCTCAGTTCAAACATCCAGTATTATATCCCAGACATCAGGTCGTGAATCATGCTGATTTGACCTTGCAGGACACCTCTATGCCAGATACTGTCTAGAGTAAGACGGTTCCTGTCACCTGTCCCACACAAACAGGTCCTTGAAACCACTGTGCTGTTTAGTCATACTTTAGGCTGACTTGGGTTAAAATGCTTTCCCAGCCTGAGAAAGCATTTACATACTTCTCTGTGAAGTACTGACAAAAAACAAATGCATAACTTGTTCATCTTCTACATTTGTTATTTAGCTAGGATTCGAGAATGGAGGAAAGTTTTATTCTACTTAGTACTTATTGTAATCTACGGCAGTCACTTAAGTAAGATATTTTATTATAAAATGCTTCATAAAAAGTGCATTACTGCTGAGCTTCTTAGATTAAACAATTTTGAGAGCACTGTTTGTACTTATATGCAGAAACTAGACACTTCTGATCCCATTACCAAAATGTACTTGACCCTTATTTTTCTTTTCTTATGAGGCCTGAATTTTAATCAGGCCTTAAAGTCCTCAGTCATGCCAGTACACTGCATTTCCTCTTACTGCTTTTGTTCTCATGTTGCATTTGGTTAAATACTTCAGCTGAATATGAAAAATGAGAGCACTGCATAAGTCTCGTTCCATTTTTTCACAAAGCTTACAAAGAAATATTTTTATCTTTGTTATGAAACATTTACCTTTCGTATATACTTATATCTTTATTACATAAATGCTTAATATGTCAAAGGGAGATTAGTTGGAAAGTGCATCTCAAAGACGATCGGCAATAGTGAATTGAGTGTGTAAATTAAAAATGTGTTGTTGCTAAGTGGAAAAATAAAAAAGTCAAGGCATGATTAGATCCTGCATCAACGACTTGTATTTTATTTTGCTTGGTGATATTTGTGAGTAACTCCATTGTTGTTAATGGAGCTACACTGGGTATAACGCTGAAAACTGATCTCCCAGACTTTCCTTTGCCTCTTATCGAGAGGTTTTTGTCCTGCAGGACGCTGCACGTGCCTGTGCCTATGCCCAGCACGGGATGCTGCGGCACTGGGACCAGAGCATTCACTACCTCCCTGTATGCCTCTGGAAAGCCTTCCTCTAGCAAATGTCTCCCATTATTGCACTCGGTTTGTAACTCAAAAAATAGAATTAAGTCTTCTGCAAGAATGGTGCTATATCCTGTAAATTACTGGACAAGCAGGCAGCACGCAGGCAGCAAACTCAGAGCAAACATGCCTTGCTTTCACAGCCTCTTCAGGGGAAAAGCTATGTAAAGTCTCCTGTCCTTCACCGTGTTGTTAATTAAAGTTTAAATGGTCATCTGTGCTGCACCTTGTAAAAATTGTGAAAGTATAATTCTAATCTTAATTTGCATTAGAATATTGATTGTAAATCTTTTATTATAGTAAGAGATTTCCCACAGAATAAAAAGCTACCTTAAATCAGAGGAGCTCTAGAAAAGGAGTATTTTGTAAAAATATATTCATAAAATTTTATAACACACATATGTATCGATACACATACATATGTATATACTATATATATGTATGTATATAGATAATTTAATTATCTTTTTATGTATTTCTGGGATGTATTAAAAATGTTGACTAATCCTCAAAATATACTTTATTAATTAGATTTTCAAATATTCTCTTTAGAATGCAAACTGCATTGCTGTTCTCAAATGAATAATTCAATTTATATTTTAAGTGGTGCCATGAATGAATATTTACAAAAAGAAATACTAATTTGGAGAAACATATTAATAATTTACTAGAAAGAAAAAAAAACCTTTCTCTCTCTGATTGACCCCTTAAATATATTTGGTTTTTATTACATCTTTATTCTAAATAGAAATTTAAATATGTTTACTGTAATGATTTATCAAAACAATGTGCTTGCAAATATTTATTAGTAGTATTCACATCTTATATAATGTTTTGTATCTTTTGAGGCAGGAAGGTAAGTTTTATTATCTCTGTGACTTTACAAATTGGGGAGAATTTTGAATTTTGCATTTGCAAGGTAACCTTCCAACAGAAAATTACTTGTAACATTTATATTCCTAGTGCTTCAGACACCTTCTGCCTCATCAGAAACCTCATGTGGTTGTAGTTGAAGTAGTTTTGATGTAAACCCATTGTTCCCAGTACATACTTCCTAAATTAGAGTCCCAACAGAAACTGAATATTTAGCACCAAGCTGCAGACAGCTGTGTGTGACTGGGAGGACCAGAGGGAACTGGGCTGAAGACACCGCAGTCGCCCTGTAATTGCAAAGGACCCTCCACAGTTCGTCACAGAAAGGAAAAATGGACTCTGAGGTAGAAGGCTGGGGGCTTTGTGGAGGACCAGAGAGGGAAAATGACAGCAATGGTAGAATAAAAAAATGAAGCACTCTTGTAACCCACACTCGGGCCTTTATGTCATTGATTTTTACGTAGATTTCCCTAATAAAATCAATGGGGATTTATTTTTAAATATTGAGGGCAAGATATCACCTATAGTCTTTGTATCCGAGAGGTTTCAGAAAGGAAACAGTTCACAAGCACCTGTTCTGCTGGATTCAGCCTAAAAATTAAGCAGTTCATTGGCTACATTATTATTATTTCATATTGCTACCATTCCCAAAGATGACTCATTATCTCTGTTGAAGGCTTGATCAGCCTGAAAGATGAGTGCAGAAATAGAAGTCCTGGAGGAGCAGCAGGCTCTGCCATAGAACAGCAATGTCTAACACTGTCACAATTATTTTCTGGTGTGGTTTGCACTGATTCAAAATATAGGAATAAAATGTCTGCATTTGAATAATTGTTTTTGTCCCATGTCATACAGCTGATTTATAGTATGTGTCACTACATTGAATGTTGGTTCATACAATAAAATTATGTTTGAAAATCTGCAGACACAAATTTAAGTATTTATTAAAAGCTGAGTATAGCAAAGTTAAGTTGATGTTAACTGCCATGATCACTTGCCTGACTCTTACCAGCAACTTCCAGGTATGTTTAGGAACATATTGCATGAGACAGTATGTGACTTTTGAGAAATGTCTACACACAAGCTTTCATAAACCTTTATTCTGTCTTTAGAATTTGGAATGATGGGAGATCATACAATTAAAAGTCAGCGACCTCGATCTGTTCATGAGAAAAGGGTCCCTCAGGAACAAGCTGATGCTGCTAAATTTATGGCACAAACTGGTAATACATCAGTTACATTTTTCTATTTACTGTTGTTAATTTTAGCAAAACCACTGCATGTTTCCATAATCTTTTGCTGCATATTTGTCAGTTTTCTAAGCTGATACTTTTTTTGAATCATTTATTTTTTTTCCACCAGTTAAAGTCCATAAATAAAGTAGCTGAGAATTAGGTAGACCATACAAAAACATGTACTGTGAATGTGGATATGAAATTATATAGTGTAAGCATGAATTTCTCTAGTAGTAAAAGCAGTCTCACACATACAAGACACAGGACAGCTTATTTCTTTTCAAATAAGATTTTAAGAACATGCTTCAGAATTACTTTATAAATAGACTGAAGTCTAATCCCAGCTTTAGGCATTTATCAAATTAATTAATTACTAGGGTGACTTTAATGTGCATACAATTCATACATTCAGCATTTACTATCTTTGGCCCAGCACAATGCTCTGTTCTCTAGTTTCCAAATACATAATTGCTAAATGAAATTGGCTGTAAGTAGTTTTTAATTAGATGCGCAAATTATCTAACAGTTTTTCATCTAAAACGTATTTTCTAATTTTGTTTGAGCAACTTCATCTTCTTTAGATAAAGATACC
The DNA here is from genome assembly GCF_036417535.1 of Chlamydotis macqueenii. Classification (NCBI taxonomy): domain Eukaryota; kingdom Metazoa; phylum Chordata; class Aves; order Otidiformes; family Otididae; genus Chlamydotis; species Chlamydotis macqueenii. The sequence continues at coordinate 31,339,761 of NC_141558.1, forward strand.
AAAATGATATTACAAACCTAGAGCTGAAGTAATTAAAAAAAAAAACAAAACAAACCAGCATGTTTACCAACAGTTACCACAGCTGCCTTTGAGATCAATGATAACATTTTGGTGGTGAGTTGAATTAAGCTCTCATACACCACAATTATTGTCCATTTTGACATCAGTAATGATCTGTGTATCTGTTGGTAAAATCTAACTCTCTAATGATACCCTACACACTCCATTTCAGTAAGTTACTGTGTTGAAAATCTTGTGCCCTGCAATTATTGTATGGATTTGAAACAACTTACTCTGTATTCCATAGTTACTAACCTAGAAAATATGCCTGCATCAGTCATACATAATGCTTCCAGTTTTATATTCACCTTAGTAAAAGAGCTATAATTACTTCTATTTATGTTGCATGTTGACTTTCTTAGTAGTAGGGTGCTTTACTTAACAGATTTGCAGAAATCAATATATTAAGTAATCTAAATATATGTATAGCAAATCAGCGTAGATCTGTTTAGTAAAGAATTTAGAAGAGGAAAAAGTCTGTTTCACTCCTATTAATCTATAGGACTACTTCTATGGCTAACTCCCAGTCGATAATACTATAAGCAAAAGTAGTGGAAGAAGGGAGCCTAGAACCCTCTTGGTCTCCATGCAGTTTTTGTTTAGACAAGTAGAACTTGTTACTTACAGACCTAGCTCAGACTATTAAGTAGCTGCTTACTACATAGAATAACACCTTTGCTTTTATGCTGCTTCTTGAATTCATACAATTACTCAATAAAATAAGACTATTTGTTTTATTTTCTTATATAAATCCCTAAAACTTTCATAGTATCAGGGAAAACTCGTATTTGATAATTTCTAGTCATGCATTGCAGTGCATGTATTATGCGTGTTAGAGAATTGCATTATGAACGCAGCACTTAAACCATCACCTTCTGATAGATCGTGTGTGTGGAGTGGGAGATGAACGTTCAAAATTATACAGACTTGGTTTTCAAGGTCCTGTTCTGAAAGCATGTGAGATGTATCAGCAAAGCATATTAATTTACATGCCCATCTTTCAGGAAATCTATATTTTACATACTATAGGTTAACACATTTTAAGTAATACTGTGCTCTTTTTGGACATACTTACTAATTTTCATCTTTTCCTCATTTTGATTTTCCTTTGTAGTGATCATTGCATATTTTCTTCACCTCTATTGCATTCATTTTCTTGTTATATAATTAATATGATATCTTCTTAAACTGATTCATAAGGTTTTTTCTAACAACATATATGTCATTAATGTACCCTTGTACTAAGAAGTCTAATAGCCCTTGAAGTAAATAGATACTAAGTTTTATGAAGTTTCTTATATTTTAAGCCTGTTCAATATTTTATTTTGTGTAATGATAAAACAGATGTAAAAGTGCAATAAAATGTTTGTATGGTTTAAAAAGTCAGAGATACAGGAATAGAGAATTGTCCTGGAAAAGATTTATGAAAAGTAGTTAATACTGTTAGAACAGTGAACTTAATCCACTGAATGTTGCTGGGAATGGAAGAGTTTTAAAATGTGGTATTAAAATATGCCTTTTATTGTTTGTTTGTGAATGATGTGAGGCAGTGAACTATTTTATTTTTTTTAAATCTTATGTGAATAATTTATTGTCCTGTATTTGTCATTTTATGTGTTTGGACTGATCCTTCCCTTAGGTGTTATGGGATTTAGAGAGTATAATACAGGTAAGTGTTATACAGATCAATGAGGCCTTTCATACAGTAAGTTATGTTTCCTCTTACATGTTGAGCAGCAGGGGAGAATGAGAACAATGTAGCTTGCCAAGAGTTAATTTGATTTAATGCAACAGATATTATTAGGTATTATTATTACTTAAGACTTCCCAAGTAGCTGAAGACTAGAAGGAAAATAAAAAGTAGCCCTTTTGAAATGTTCATATCAAAAAGGAAAAAAAAAAGCAAAGAGGTAAAGAAAAGAATGTAAGATGTATTTGCAGATTATGTAAGCAATCTAGGTTTATTCTAGAAAATAAATAAGTCTTTATTTGCTTAAATTAAAAATGGTTAATTATGGTATGATATGTCTCTAAAGATATTTATTTTAAAATAAGTAATAATTGTACTGATAGCAGTACAAAATATTCTGTAATAAAAATACAAAAAAAAATCATAATGCATTATGCAAAAAGAAGCAAAGTAGCTGGTGAGATGAATTTGTTCTTTATTTTCTCAGATTTCACTCTTTTTGCACCATGCATCATATTAGTGCAGAGGAACTTGCTGCAGCAAATGTTTAAGCTTTCTATGCTCAAACTTCTAATAATTAATATGAAATTTGAAATTCACTCAATACAGTCATACTCCTTAGTATCATGTTACTACAATTTTCATCATATTCCAAGCGTTAAGAGCAAGTTTTTATCACTTATATGTGAAATTTTAAATTTTTAATACTTCGTTTCCGTATTTTATTAGCTACACACTGTCAACATGTCTGTGTTGGATAATGCATAATTTAGACTGAGTATATATCACTGTTTTACATAATGAGGAACATCTTGAGAAACATAGCTTTGACTTTTTCTGCTGTTTGACCTTTCATTTAAACCTTTTTAACAAAGGCAAAGTCAAACTTCAAACATGTAGGAAAAGTAAAAAAATAGAAAACCCATAGTAGTACAAGTATTTTCACCATGTGCATAGGGCTTATAGTACACATTGTGTAATTGTTACTGTCTACCTAGATATTAGCTATATTTACCATATTATATTGTCTAACTTGAACCTAAGCCATATAACAACCTAATGAAAATACTAAATTCATATTAGAAAAAATTATTAAAACAATAATCAGTGATTAAATTTCTAATTTTTTTCACCTAACAAATAAAGAAAATGAGTACAAAAATAACCTTGGTGAATTTTTGTATGTAAAAAATCTCATAATTTTTTCCTTATCCATAGAAATTGTTAGAATTGTATATAATTTTATGAAAAGGAGAGGGATTCGTGTGTTAATTATAAAGCATCTTGTCTTGTTACTGAATAAGAAGCACTTTTTTTTTTTTAAAGCATTGAATAGCCTCAGAATTGCTTCGCAGAGGACTAGCAGAGACAAGCATTTTGCAAACATTTCATGCTTGGCCTCTGGAAACAGAACAATAGAGCTTGGGCACACACTTGGTGCAAAAGCACAGTTTCAAGAAACAGTACATAATTTACTGAATCCTTGGAAGATGGCACCAGAGTCTTCCTGGTTTGCAGGCATTCCCTTAATTGCAACCAATATCAAAACTTTTGGAAGATTAGGGGTATATTGAGATAACTGACATTTTAAGCAAGCTATTCGAGACTGAAGGTTGTAACATGCCACTGTTTTTAAAGCAGAAAATCCTATTTGTTGCAAAAAGGTTTTAGGTTTAAAAATCAAGGGCATAATAGAAGCTTCAGCATGCCATTTTATACTGATTTTTAATGGAAGAAGGTGAACATGAATCCACAATTGTTTACTCAAATTGTTCAGTGGGCTATATGCAGGTTATTTTTGCATTTGCTTTCTGAGGATACTCAAGGGATCCAGTTCTCTGAACATGAATGCCTTTTGGAAAGGAATTCCAGGACTGTGTGTATGGCGGTTCATGGAAACTAAATTTAAGCATTCTTTCCTGACAATCCATGCAAGAAGACTTTGTGCAGTACTTTCTTTCAAAAAATAGAAATAATATAATGTGCTATCTCTCAACAGTTAAAAAAAAAAAGTACTATTCAAATGTACAGTATTAATAAATCACATCTGACAATTTTGAACATAGTGGTATGTACTATACGCAGTAATGTCATCTAGTGCATCCAAGAGTTTAGCACACTTGTAGGTCAAAAGCAAGGAGCTGATCTGTGCAGTAAATAATTGAACCAAACTTACCATCCCACTATTCAGGTTAAAATTTGGTAAGCAAAGTGCTTCGTTTTGCCAGGGAACTTCTCTCAAAGGCTAGATGACTCTCCTCCACCAAAGAAAAAAATAAGAAATTAAAGGGTTGTTTTGTTTTGGGTTTTTTTTTTGGTTTTTTTTTTTTTTCCTTGTTTTTAATCAGAATTCCCTTACTGGTAGAATTCCTTATACTATTACCTAGCCTTCATTCTAGAGTGATAAGTATAAATATCAAAGATAAATCCTTTACTATTATATAAAAAGAGTTGTCTGTGTTCTTGTGACACACTGAGGGCAGTGTTGTTTCTAAAATGTTGAAGGGCAGTAGTTCTCATAAAGTTGTAAGTGATGCTAAGCGATCAAAGTGTATCCCTCTGACAGGCATTATGTAACTGCAGCATTGTAGGTGTCTTTATTTTCTCTTCATTGCACATTTTCACAGCTGCTTTACTCCATGAACTTTTAAATATTTATTTTGGTGTGGTTTTATATTTGATTTACAAGAGCAAACAGTAATGAGCTTCAGAAAAAAAAAAAGTCTTATTAATACTTATATCTATATTCATGTTTGTTTGTTGTCTTGAATACAGGTGAATCTGGTGTTGAAGAGTGGGCCCAGTGGAGTACGTGTTCAGTTACTTGTGGTCAAGGGTCGCAGGTGCGAACCAGAACTTGTGTATCACCTTACGGGACACACTGCAGCGGCCCTTTAAGAGAATCAAGGGTTTGCAATAACACTGCCCTCTGTCCAGGTAGTGTTAGCAGCCAATAAATAAAATTGTGGATGTTTTTGAACTGTATAATGATAAGAATTTGAAATTTTATCTTTTTATTATTATTATTTCTAACATTAATTTCATAAAGGCATTTCTATTAGAAAATATTCAGCTATGAAATTTTGTCATGTAGGTTGTTTTTTTTACTTTCAGAGTAGTCAAGATATGGAACATTAACCTTTGTTCTGATAGTTTCAGATTTTTTTTAAAAAGTCAATATACTCTGATTTTTCACTCAGAAAAGTAAAAAATCCAAACTAGGGAAAAAAATCCAAACTAGGGAAAAAATCCAGGTCATCAATACATTAAGCAGAGACTGATTAACAGAGTGGGTTAACATATATTATTAGACACTCCAATTGTTTCACCATTTAGAATACTGTCTTCTAGGCAATAGGCCAGACAACGTTCTCTGCACAGTAATATCTTCATGGACTTTCCTTTACATTGTTCTGGCAAGAAAGGGCAACAGCTACCCATCAAAGGAAGAAAGATCAGACAAAAAGTAACTCTCTTACATCTGACACAAAGTAAGGGTCATCAGTGTCTTGCGTCACAGTTTTTCTACTCGTTTTGTCTCAGAGATCTGGACGTAGTTGGAGTTCAGCAGTAGTTATACACTAAAGAGAAGAGACAGGCTTGTTCAAGTTAGCTGCTCAAAGGGCACATCTTGTTTCTTTAGACTCTACCTGTGAATCTGATTAATATGGGATGGGAAGCAAAAGGGAAGGCATATGCCCTATGACTACATTCATTTTCCTCTGCTGAGTCTGAAATGCAAAAAAAAAATTTATATGCTTCCCTTCAGATGCACAAATTCCTCAGCTCTTTGTAACATCTGATTCCAAGAGGGTCATGAGACATCTTCAGCTTCTGGGGAAATTCACACCATTTTTGAAGTAAACTAAACTGTCATATAGAGAGAATACTCTGGACTTTACATCAATGAGTAGTAATATGTAGAATCAAACTCTCACAGTTACTGTGTTTTGAAAAAAATGCATATGTGTTCCCATCAGTTTGTATATCAGCATTATAAGCAAGTTTAATGGAAAACAACTTAAAAGATTCTATGTAGATAAATGGTCATTGCAATAAGAACTGTTTTCAGCACCTAACGCTTTACTACTGTGCTTTAGGTAAGCAATTCACATGGGATTTTCTAATATTTCAGGGTAGAAACCCCCATGCAGAGCTGAATTTGATCACTTGAAGTGTTTCCTTACAAAAATGGCAGCTAGTTCTAAAAAGGTTAAGTTAGCTTACATTCTGCCAGAGGTGGGATACATTGCAAAAGAACTCTCAACTGGAAGTATGGAAATAGGAAGTGAAAAAGAGAACTATAAAAAAAACAAACTTTCCAAACAATCAAAGATAAAGATTCCTTTGAAACTACATGAGGTATGAACATGAAAACACAGAGTCTAGCACTCACAATGAAATGCAGTTCTGCTTTCTTGCTCATTTTGTATTACCTAAGAAGAGTCAAGGTGTTTAAATTGCCTAATTTTTACAGAAATTTATCTTCATGCTTTCCAGTAAGGAATGAAAACAAAAGAAAAATATGCTTGTAATGCAAAAGCCAAGGTAATAAATTTGCTGTGAAAGTAAACTGGAAAAAAAGTTAATTTTTAAAAATCACATTGTCTAGCAAACTTCTAAACAATGCTTACGCAAAGAAAAAAAAGACTGATCCATATTTCTCAGGTCACAAAGGAGCTCTTTCCTTATGCATGAACTCCCACTTCAGGGTATGGCTTTTGTTTCCAGATACCCGGTATGAGCAATGGCTACCAATTGCCCCTGGCTAATAGTGATACTGCCAAGATATTTTCCTTTTCAGATCACCACAGCTGATTCTGATAATCTTTATGTATCTCGAGTTACCTTTCCTAAATAATTAGTCTTCTGGGCTTAATCTTGCATGCTGTTTCACAGAATTACAATAACTTTATTAATTTATGTTGTTCTATGTCTGGCTACATGGTCACTACTGTGTGACAGTGTGCAAGATTAGCAATTTAGAAATGTGCTATTCCTAGTCACAGCTCCATTAATTTTTCAAACATCCTTTTAATTATTAGCCTAAATATCCTCCATCCTCATTATATTATGTATCTTGACTCAGAGAGTTGCATAGTTCAGGATTATCCCTGGCCCATGCATCACAAAATGCATAATATGTATACTAGTATAATTAAAACACACATTTGACAAAATCATCCAAACATATACATACATAACTGGGATCTGGCCTGTGTACCCAAACCTGTACCACTCATTTCAAACAGCTTTTGGGCTCTGTTAACACAACAACATTTTACATCATAGAGCATGAACTAGAAGCAGTAAATGGACCAAAATGTAACAGTGGTCTCTCCTTGTAACCTACAAATACAGAATCTACTGGGGCATATTCATTATATGTTTACATGATTAGTAAAAGGCAGGGGGGAGGGCACTTTGAAAGCTGGAATACAGTTTCCTATTCAAAAGGTTGCCCCTTCAAAATAAAGAAGTATGCAAAATGGCCTACTGGACTAGACTTCAAGCATCTATCCTCAAGCTTCAAATGAATCTGTTAAAATTGCAAATACTAATGCATGGTTTCCACAGTATTTTCATCTATTGCCTTCATATACTTCCTTTAGTGTCCAAGATACTCAGTGGGATGTTAGGGACTACATCTCTCTGTGATCTTACATTCCGGGAAAATTTTGAGAAAGGGATTCACCAGCTTCATCTTTTTTTTTTTTTTTTTTTTTATATATACACATATGTATATATAAAAAAGTATTGAAATAAATCCTTAAATTTCAAAATAGTGCTCCTGATAATTTAAGTAAAGTCATGAAGGAATCATTATTTACATAATTTTGGGTTTCACATAATCACAGAATAGTTTGGGTTGGAAGGGACCTTTAAAGGTCATCTACTCCAATCCCCCTGCAAGGAGCAGGGACATCTCCAACTAGATCAGGTTGCTCAGAGCCCCATCCAACCTTGAATGTTTCCAGGGATGGGGCAGCTTACCACCTCTCTGGGCAACCTGTTCCAGGGTTTTGCCACCTTCATTGTAAAAAATGTCTTAAATCTAGTCCAAGTTTACCTCCTTCTATTTTAAAATTGTTACCTCTTGCCCTATCACAACAGGCCCTGCTAAAATTTTCTCCCCATCTTTCTTGTAAGCCTCCTTTAGATACTGTAAGACCTCCCTGGAGCCCTCGAGGCTGAGTTTACATTTGTTGCAAACGGATACTATTTTGGAGACAGGAGTCCGCTAGGTAATTCAGTCTGTCTTAGAATCAAGTGCCTTCTAGAAAAGTGCAGCATAGTAGGCAACAAAACGTATTTCAGGTAACCATTGTTGTCAATGGTTCTTTTGTGAGTGAAGACACCTCAGGATCCAGTACTGCAGTGCGACTGACTCATTTCTGCTTAGTGGATCATTTCTAACACAGCTAAAACTTCAAAGAGAAAGAATAGGCAATTTCCATGCCTGCAGATCATAGCTTCTATTTTTCCTTCTCCATTGCCTTCAACAAACTTTACCACAAAATTTAACTGAAGCTCAGCATTTTCAGGCTTATGAGTAAAGCAAGACATGGCAGAAGCAGGAATACCCTAAACCATTTCAAACATTTGTTTGCTCAAAAGCTATATTTTGGCTGATGTGATATACTAACACTGCTTTAGTTATCTCCTTTTTTCTTAAGGCTCATATCAATAAAGTTTAGCCATATTGCTGAAATATTGCACATTTTTTATATATTCTATGCCTGCATGGTACACTAAAAAAATAATTACTGCGAAATTAGCTCTAACTTATTTAATTCATGTAGCTTTATTGTTAGTAATCTATATTCTGGAAGTTCAGGCCTTCACTTCAGAGGAAGAAAATAAAAGTAAGGAAAACTAAGGTTTATAATTAGAAAGAGACATGACAGAAGCAGAGTAGCTGTATGGCTTAAACCTGAAGGATAGAGGGCTGCTGTCAGAAAGTTTGCCGACTTTATGTATTACAAATTTAAGAAAGATTTTTGACTGGACAATTTAAGTTACAGCACTTAAATGAGTTTAAATTTGTACATACAAATCCTCTAATTTAATTTTTAAAAATTCTTTAATGTAACATCTGCTTGGATAAAGTTATTCAGCCACATTAAACTATGATACCACTTACAATGAAATGTCAATGGCCATAATAGCTTTCCAATATCTGCTCAGTTTAAAGCTGAATCAATCAAAAGCATTTAAACTCCAATAAAAATATCCCAAAACTTGTTTGTAGGATGAAGGCCAGCATGGCCTCACACCTCCTCCCACTTCCCAGCAGTTGCATATTGTGAACACTGTGGGTGTTCACTTCAACATGATTAGGTGCACAGAGTGGCGGAGAGAAGGGAAAGATGCTCTGCAGTAATACAGACTCGTTGTGCTACCAATGTTTTTGACAGATAAGTTGGCAATAATCTGAATATTTTTGTCCCAAAGAGTGAATCTTGCATCTGAAACTGTGTTATAGAAAACTAACTCCTCTGTGGGCCAGCTCTCCATCTGGTGTAATTTGGCATAGCTCGTCTGGCTATAATTCATCAGATGTTACAGGGTTTTTTGTACTTAGAAAATGGTATTAAAGAAAGAAAATGTAAATGAAATATCAGGAAAAAATATTTAAAGGTAAGACATTTTAAATTAAGATGTTCTTTTAAATCTGATCTGGATAATGTTGGACAATTCTGTGATGCATTCTCCTTGATATTTGTTTGCTGACATTGATTGTTTTCTTAGTGTTATGCCTTCTCCATCCTTGACTTTATTAGTTCTCTATTAGTTTCAGATACACAAGTTTATGCATACAAGAAGATACTGTGAAATTTTTACTTAATGAGCTAAAATTTGTCATGGAAGATTATTTTGGACACAACTTACTTTAAACTGCAAACAGATAGAGGCTGCTGTAAGTTTGAGTCCACCCAAAGTGAAACATCTTGTTTTGGCTTATGTACAGATCCAAAATCACACAATAATTATTTTGTGTTGCCGCTAACATACAGTCACTCTTGCCAGAAGAGATATACAACATTTTGGCTCAAGTCAGTATCTTTAAAGAGACCCTCAGCACATGTTTTTGTCATTTTTAAATAAAGACAACTAACTTGTAACTTTTTGGCAGCATGAACTCAAAACTCCAAATTAAATAATAAACTTAAACTCATATGTACCCTGAAAAACCTCAGCCTGCATCTGCATAAGGTCAAGACCTTTCTAATTTATTATTTTTTACACAATAATCTTTTTTTCTAATTTGGATTAATTTTGATTTGCTATGTTTAGTACTTTTTGAAGTTCTTGTTGCACCTGAGCATCTTGATCAATCATTGTGGTATCAGGAGATGAAATTATACTTGTTATTACTTACTACTGTTTGGAATCTGATCTGACAAATCGTTTTCTTACTAATTTTTCTCATATGATAAAAAATTTAGTGTCTTAGAGATATGTCTGGATTCAGAATCTATTACTTTGCCAATGAGAAAAAAATCTTCAGATTGTATGACTGGATCAGAGTAGCTGTCTAAGTATAATACTTGTTGAAGAAAGATGAAACATTAGGGATTATATGCAAATAGTCATCAATTTACTAGTTTTAGAGGAGTTAGGTTTCCTGATTTTGACAAAAATGTCACAGTTAATCAAGGTTTCTAAAATAACTAGACTAAAGTCTGTCACTTTAACATTAATTTGGAATGTTCCTGAGGGGTTTTTCTGGGTTGGATTTGTTTTTTTTTTTTTTGCTAGTATAATGCAGATTGATGTGATATTTAGAATAAGATAATTTTAATAAAGGTAGCCATGTACGACATGGAATAATTATTGTGCTTTTTGACCACTTATACATGACCAAGTAAAAAACCTTTAATCAATTGAGCTGTTATCTAGTGAGTTAAAATCTTCCCTGAGTAAAGCTTGACATTTTCTGTCAGGTACAATTTCTCAGAAGTTAGCTAACAAATTTTTTACCTCAACATAGCATCTGAAATGACAATTTTCCTTACTTTTAATGAAATGCAATAGAACTTACCTACATGCAGAATCTCCCTTGATCTTACTGATGATTTTGTGATAATATGCCAGGGAGCTGAACCTCCTTCCATACTGTAGGCAACTGAATTTCACCTCAGGAAATGTTATTCTGATCCCTACAGGAAAAGGGTTTTATTTGAGGAAACTGGGCAGGTGATATGTACCTTCAGGGCAGAGGAAACCTATACATGAGAAGTTCTTTCACAGTGATGAAAAAAAGTGAGGACAAGCCAGGAAATCTATTTCTTCTATAATGTTGTGAACCATTACCAATGATGCACTGAGATGTTGTACATTATTTCACTCTCCAGATGCTCTTCAAACAGACAGAGTTGCAGAAACACAGAGAGTTACATGATCCCGAGTGTGATGCTCAGTCTGGGTACTAAGTCTCTGGATTTTTCTTAAACACCTAGCATTTTTACGGTTCTCATTACTACATTCCTATTGTCACGCAGCCTAATTTAAACCTGTTCAACTGCTTTTATTTAAGCAGAAGAAAAATAACTGAAGTTTGTTTTGCAATATTTTTCAGTTTATAAGGAACTGTTTTACCAATGCATGTATGGAATTGTCTTACTAATACATGCTTAGCTATAATATATTAGAGAACCTTCTGAAAATTTAACTCCAATTGTTTCTGAAAAGGGGAATCATACGGTATACAAGCTCATATGGATATTATAGATTAGTTTCTCCCACAGTGGAAAAAAATTAAGGTAGAGAAAGATGCATCTTCTATGATTCTTTTTATTCATTTTATGAAATACTTGTAAATAAAAATATTGATATGTGTTTGTAATTTTATTGTGTAGTCTGTAAGTGTTTGAAGTATGTTGAGTGAACATTTTTTAAAGATAGAGTCATGCATGTATTACTGTGTATGTTAAATCAATGAATATGTTAATGTAAGGAAATAGTGCAAATCTCTTTTGCTTATGTGGTCTTGGAATTTTTGAGGAAGGCAATCAAGCACATGTGCTGCCATGTTTCCACCAGAATTTAAACAAATGAAACAATTATAAGATAACAGCCTCAATTTATGATGGTGACACAGTAAGAAATTCTCTCATTTATTCCTATATTTTTCTAAAGAAAGCGTAATTTGGATTGCTTCAAGTTTTTAGAGTTTCCTTGAAAAAGTGTATGTCTGGTTTTCACAATGAGTAGTCTTCTGAAAATCAGGGCTATTAAACATATTTCAAGTCAAGCACCAAAGATATAACTAACTTTTGAAAAGGGAAGCCATCTTTCTTGAAAGAATGGAAGAGAAGGAAATGTGGTAGTGAGATTAGTTTAAAGATTAGAGAAAGTGGTTCAAAGTTAAATATATTTTAGGGAAAATATACTTTTAAAATTGAAATTAATTTAATTGTATAAAGGATTTATTTGCCAATGCTAAAGACCACCTCTGTACTGATTTCCTTGAAGCTGGCAAAATCATTCCCATTTAAAACATTGATCTTGTTTATTTTAAAATCCTTCTGTTACTTGTGTGTCTGTTTCTGGTTAAAATCTGTTTGGTTTGTTGCAGTACATGGCGTTTGGGAGGAATGGTCACCTTGGAGTTTGTGTTCATTCACATGTGGTCGAGGCCAAAGAACTAGGACGAGGTCATGTATACCTCCCCAGTATGGGGGAAGATCATGTGATGGACCTGAAATGCAACATAAACCTTGCAATATTGCACTCTGCCCTGGTGAGCTCATATAGCAACTCTCTGCTTTGTTACAGTGAATTCAATGTGCATTGTTTGTGATTTCTTTTATTACTCTTTGCACACAGAAAAAAAATGTTATGCAATGTGAGTAGACAGGGTAATAATGTTTATAATTCTGACTGTAGTTATTCAAGGATATAAGCAGGATGCTAACTCTGTTCAAGATACTGCACAAGCATACAATTATTAGTTTCTTCAATATACTCTCTCTGTAGGGCATGGTATGTTGTGTAGGAAATCTTGATACAGAATGAGTCTTGGAGAAGCAAAAGACAAGCAAGTTTCTGAGTGTCGCTTAAACAGAGACATTCAGAGGTCACAGTTTGTGTCCACCATATCTATCTGAATTATGTTTGCCTGGAGGCTCACTGTAATAATTTTTTCATCATATAACAAGCATTTGGGAAATCATAAAATTTTAATTGTTATTAATTTATTCAAAATTGATATTATTTACATGTGTGCAGAAAGAAAGGCTGAAACAGCTAGGGCATTATTTGAATCCCAGTTAAGCCCTTATGGTAGGAGTTTTAAGTATCTCATTTATACGAGGTAGTTGCTAAACTATTTACAAAAAACTACTCCTAACCAACTAAACAATGTTAAGCTTTCCATCCACCGAAACTGAAACTAACTCAAAAAAATAATCTGTTCTTTCAAAATGGATTTTAAAATGTTTGCCCGTATGTTATGAATAATTTTGACCAAAATTTTCAATCTGTGCATATATGTATATATGGACATGTGTGTATATTTATGTATATAATACCTAAGTATTACAATGAGTTTAACAACCATAAATAAGATTATATATATAATTATTGAACTCATTGTAATACTTAGGTATTAAAAAGGTATCAGGTAGTGGTAATGTGAGAAATGCCTTTCATGAGTTCTTTCTGACAGTGTGAAGGTTGCCCTTGCAGTGGTCTTGTTGCATATCCACAGTTTACAACGCTGCTGCAAATAGATTCTCCATGATCACAGCTCTCCCTGAAAACAGTTGATGGACATTCCATTAGAAAATGGTTGTTTGATGATTTGAAAACAGACATGAAGAAAAAAAAATGGAACTTACTGCCTCACAGAAGTACAAGTAATTTGTTAGATTTTTATTAAACCTGAACTTTGCTTTTCTTCTGGTCAGCAAAGCATACTCCAATTTTAGGACAAAATTTGTGGAAAAGTTTTAGTCTTGAATGCAGCTGCAAAAATTTTTAATTAATTCAGTTTTTGGCCAAGTTGGCAGCTGTGTGATTTTACATGTGTCTACAGAAAAGTAATGAACATGATACATGAGCATGAAGCAGTTGACAACAAGAGAAATGCCAAATAAAAATAGCAGAGAAGAAATTAATGCATTCAGTTCACTTCAGTATTGCAAAGAAACACAAAAGATATTACACCTGATCTGTCAAAATACTCAGTTATTTGAGAATTCTGAATTTTGAACAGTCATTTGTACCTAAATGCCTTTCACTAAAGAATGTTATATACTGGTTACATTTAAAAGTAACAGTTTAAATCTGTGCTTAATGTTAAGATTTGCTGTAATTTGAATGTTCAGTTTTATAATCAAACCTTCATGTTGAATTCTCTAGTCTTTTAGTGATATTTCTGAAATAGAACAGTTGCATTCTATTTGCTTCTAAAAATAAAGAAGGGAGATGTATGAAATACCTATGAGAAGCCACAGAATAAGTTTTCTCCAAAGATACTATAATAATTGATTCGATCTTTCCTACCCTAAATAATACTATATAGCAATGAATAAAACTGAAAAGGGTGCATTGAACTGTAATTTCCATAATGTTTTCCTCTTCACATAAAGCTTTTATGATTAATGAGTGCAACTAGCTTCCATGTTTGGAAAGATTTACATTTTCTGCTGAATAAATTATCAGGGCATAGCTTCATAGCTTGAGAGGCATCTGCATTGAAAAGTGGTTCACAACCAGGCATTACATGGAATATTTAATATAGAACTTTAGGAAAAAGCCTAAAAAACTCTCTTCCTTTAAATCAGTTATTGCTGAGATCCTGGGTATTAGAGATATGGATAGTATCTTTGAACTGTTAGAAATGTTTTATGGTTTCTGTCAGACAACAGTAAAGTAGTTCACCTCGGTATTTCACTGAACAGTGGTGCACCCATACAGACACAGTATGTTAAATCACTAACTTAAAGATTCTGCCTTCTATTTTAATTATTAACGCCACCAACTTAGGAAGCTGCTATTCCAGCCCTCCTTTAGAAGAATCTTGAAATCAGAGGTTATCAAGTGCGCCAAGTGAAGTTACTAGTTTTCAGCAGTGGTGCTTTTATGGCAATAGTAGTTATAAACACAGGTTTTCAAGGAAGATTATTACTCAAAATTGTATTACAACCTACATTTTTAGTTTATACTGGGTAACTGCAGGTACAACGAGGAACTGGTGGTTGCTGAAGTCTATAGGAACACAGGATTCTGAATTAGCACAGTCAGTAGTAACATGTTTCATAATACTTACCCATTTTCAATAATACTGTCTAGTCCTATCATCTGTTATAGATCGTATAATTTTTCACTTCTATGGGAACTTAATTGGTTTATATTTTTATTATTTTGTTGTTAATATTTTCATTTACCTCAAGAAGCTCTCTGATATATGAAATTAAAAATAAGTCCATGGGAATAGTCATCCAGACTCAAATGTAGGGGCTAATACAAAATAATAAATAGATAACTAGTCACTATATATATCTTGTTTAAAAAGTCAAGTTGACAAATTCAGAAATAAGATTATGCAACATGCAAACACAGAAGCAGACCTGAGGAGGAAGGCAGGCCATTTCTGTCCTCCTACATTTTATCTCAAAAGAATGTTGAAGAACTGGGATCATTTACCTTCCAGGGAGGATGAATGACAAAAGTATATTCAGCATTATAAGTGTAGAGAACAGAGACTGTATGTAAGGCAAAGAGGTAACTCCTGCTTTTCTTATGCTATTCAACCCGAAGAGACCTAATTTCACAGTCAAGACCAATAATCTTACAGGCTGATCCACCTGAGTGATTTCCACAGCTGTAATAAATCACTTTGAAGGGCTCAGGGTTTCCCTGATACAAGATTGGCCCACACTTTTGCCTAAAAGACAAGACTAGTCTTTTAAATAAGTCTTTGTTTTTAATAAGGCTGTTCAAAACATATGAGAGCAAAATCATAATTAATCCTTTGTTATATAAGTGTACAATTAGGATGAAACATTCTTTACTTGAAGAAAAAAGGAAAACATTTTTAAATTATTTTAAAGTAGCTCGTAATGGTGGTTTCTGAGTTTGATTGCTGTAAGAATTCAAACATCTTCAGGCTAGGTCCAGTCCAAGGGCCTAGTTGAAAAGTTGAAGTTGAAATCCCCTAATCTAGAAGGAAGTTGTGAGGCCCTGCCCGGTTTAGGTGGTAACTCTGCTGTGTCCATCTCTTTTGTGCCTGCCGTGGCAGTCGACGGACAGTGGCAGGAGTGGAGCTCGTGGAGCCAGTGCTCAGTGACCTGCTCCAATGGCACCCAGCAGCGGAGCCGGCAGTGCACGGCAGCGGCCCATGGTGGCTCCGAGTGCAGAGGGCCCTGGGCCGAGAGCCGGGAGTGCTACAACCCTGACTGCACGGGTGAGTACTGACTGGCACGGGGAGCCGCACTCTACCTCTCCTGCTCAGGAGAGACTTAGGGGCCAGCCTTGCCAGTAGCTCTGAGCCGGGAACTGGGGGTATGCCGGGAGGATCCTAGGCCACGGCAGGTCTCAGTGGACTGCAAAAGGGAAAAGCAGCCACCTCTAGAGGGAGGCCTGAGGCCTTACTCTTTTCTAGTTGATGAGCCACCTGGAGATAAAAAGCTAAAGACTATGTCGAGAAAGACTTCATGATGGGCTGCATATCAACTTTTCAGCTTTATCACTGTTTAAAGAACATTCAACAGTTTCAGAAAGATACATTTGAGGCCTAAAAAACTTGATAAAGTATTTCACAGACGTAGAAAGTGAACTTGTATGAACTCATTCCCTTTTACACTGAGACTACTTCATGGTCCTCTGACAGTATAAAAGCAGCCTTCCAGGATGAGTAAATTACATTTATAGCTACTTTTAGGCCTCATTTGCACTGTCAGAGCATGTAAAAATCAAACTCCTAAAATATCACAAAATGTTTTTATTTAGTTTTTTAAAGGATAGTTATGCACATTGTAAATGTGTATCATTACCATACAACACCACTATAAAAGTATATAGAAAAAATATACAAAAGGGACAATGTCTATTTTGCAGTTTAGTGTAAGTTAATGTGCACCAATTATTTTTATTTTATCTCAAGATGCATATTATTCAGACAGCAATCCCATATCTAGGAACCAAGTAGAGACTTCCCCACATTCTATGCTTCTCTATCTACCACTTCTGTCACTGTTAGTTACATCTGGGGAGCTTTCTTCTCTTACCCAAGTAAAGAATAACCTATGTATCCTGCTTTATGATTGTCATTATGTCACCACTGTAACTTTGTTTTTCCAAACAGCAAATGGTCAGTGGAACCAGTGGGGCCACTGGAGTGGCTGTTCCAAATCTTGCGATGGTGGCTGGGAGAGACGGATAAGGATCTGTCAAGGTGCTGCTGTGACTGGGCAACAGTGTGAAGGAACTGGAGAGGAAGTTAGAAGGTGCAGTGAACAGAGGTGTCCCGGTGAGATGCAAATATAATATAATGGTTATTATCTATACTACAGTATGGCTTACTTTACTGATTATGAGAGACAAGATCAATGTCCATAGACCAATAGCCATAAAGAGCCATATCAGTCCTTGCTTTAGACAAGTCGCTGCTGTTTTTCTCAATAGAGTTGTGTTTATGTAGCTATGTCTAACCTGTCCCTATTGGATATATGAGAAATGCATCAGGTTTTAAATAAATCGAAATGCCATAGTATAGAAGGTTATCAGAAAAATACTTCATTGCCTAGGTATGCCTACATTATTTGGAGCAGTGATGATTTGCTACAGAAATTCTCTCTGAAGGCACTGTTCTTCAGATTATCAGGGCTGGTTTTGTAAATCGTGGAATTCCTTTTATCCAGTGTACAAGAAACATATTTGTAACACATTTGGGGCAAATTTCAGTGCAGTAAAGATAAGTGAAAAAGTGAACCTTACTGCACTGTATAGAACAAATGAATACATGAGCAACATTTAATAAAAAGGAAAATAGTTTAAAATTAAAAAGGCACATCATTCCTGTTATAATATATAGCTTAGATATATTATTTGCAGGACTTTTTACTTGGCCCTCCCAACAAATTTAAGTCTTTCCCACTGAAAGCTAATAAAAGTGTACTTTTGAGCTTATTCAACAGTGATGAATAAACAACAACAGTTGATGAATCTGATCATATTTACCTGTAAGGACACATTGTCCTAAAGTAAAAGAATGCATTGTTGGATAGGTGTAAGATAACAAAATAAGGTGTAAGTAGTGTAGGATGTCTTAGCCATCCACTTGGGAAATTACATGTTCTGAACTGCAAGCCAGGAAGCAGCAAAAATCAATGTAGCAATCTCTTTAACTTGTGGACAGTTCGATGGCTATGTTCTCTGCTAGTCAGAGAAAAGACTTAAATGGCAGAGATGCTTTGGGTCAGGAAATGGGAAATATATCAGACGTGAATTTTGTGTTATCAAGCTCACATTTTCATAGGCAGCATGTTTATCCCTTGACAGCCATCAAAGAACAGTTTTCAAGGTATTTGCAGTAGAATAGAACAATGAATCTCATTGCATCTGAAGAACAACAAAAGGACTATTTGCACTTATAAAGTTATAATACTATCCTGGAGAAGTTAACCAAATTTAACTTACTTCACTAATGATTTCTTTATTTTAAATAAAACATTCATTGTTTGAAAAGCAGTAAAAAACAATAGTTGTATTGGATTCTTAAACAAATTATAATTTCCATAGTTAATACAGACTTCCTTTATAAAGGCACAGCACTACGAGAAGGTTAATGTGAATCTTCTCAATAAGCAGACATTCAGATCAATTGGCTTCTGCTTATAAAACCATTCTTGAAATAATTTGCATTTGTATATGTAAAAGTAAAATCATACTGCTGCAGTCTGATTTTCAAAGGTTGCCACCTGCTGTTAATAAAATACTTTACAGAAGCATTTAAAAGTCAAATGCACACAGAGCTTTATTTGACATTTGGTAAATTTATTTATTTACTCGATTAATTCCAGATTAGAATCAGTATGCTTATAGAAACCATAACCTAAAGCACCTTTTAACAAGCTATACTTACGCAGAAGATTATACATTAATAAGATTTAACTTAACTGTTTCTAGACTGACATTTACTAAAGCATCTCAAATGTAAATGTAAACAGTGGCTAATTTAAAAAAAAAATTATATACAGATTTACATTTTATAAACACCAAGCAAAATTGAAAAGCACTATACAGAGATGATTGTTCAAATTATAAGCAAATTTCGTTATTTCTATGCTTTTCTTCCATAGCCCTAAAATAGTTGATAAAAGCTATTTTTGTCTCAGCGGCTTGTTTTTCTGTGTAAGTCATTGAAAAACATAAAAGACTAGAATGTTGATTTTTTTTTTCTTATGTTAGCATTTTTTTGCCGTTAGTGTAAGACCAGATCCTCAGCTCTGTAGATTTGCATAACATATTTGTACAGTGGATAAAGCTGCACCTCTTTGTATCACCCTGATGTCTATAGACCTGATGATAAAAGGGCTGGAGCACCTCTCTTATGAGGACAGGCTGAGAGAGTTGGGGCTGTTCAGCCTGGAGAAGAGGAGGCTCCGGGGAGACCTGATAGCGGTCTTCCAGTACCTCAAGGGGGCCTACAAGAAAGATGGGGAAAGGCTGTTTAGTAGGGCCTGTTGCGATAGGACGAGAGGTAATGGTTTTAAAATAGAGGGGGGTAGATTTGGATTAGAAATTAGGAAAGTTAGAAATTAGAAAGTTATACTATAGCTATCTTTAAGCTGTGGAAGCAAAAGGAGAATAAAACCTTTTTTTATTAAGTTGGCCTCTGTTAATCAGATACTTTGCAAACAAAGTTGTTCACTTGACTGGCTGAAAATCTTGGCTGGACTTTTTGTGGTTTGAGTTCTGCATTATCTAAACACTATATAGTATTTTCTTCATGGTCGATCAGTGATTCTCTTCAAATGGTTGGGCAGGAACAGAATTACATCAGACACTCCTAGAAGCTGAAGATAAGCAGCACTAAGAAAGGCAGGTTCAGAACTATTATATGTAAGTTGGTTTCTCAAACAGCTTGTTCCCTGGGCAAATGTTGAATATCTTTATGATATATTTCTATTCACAATTATAAATTTTAAAACTGTGTTTGTTTCTTTCCATTGTGTAATATTCTGGGAATGAAAAACAAATATCTGAAGAAATTTTTACTTCAGTCATTGTTCCTTTGTCGTATCCCAAATCTCTAAAGTTAGATTTCACTCCTAGTAGGTCAGCAGCGTTAAGGATGTAGTACTCTGCTCTCAGAGTATCCTTTTGTGAAGGATAACTTCAGAAAATTGAAAACAAATCAGGGAAAGGAAAAAACTTCTAGACTAAGCAGCTAGTTACACAGGAATCACTGCAAAAAAAGTTGCACAGGATAAATGAACAATAGGTCTGTCCCATAGGAATAAAGAAGACAGCTAGGTAACAAAAAAAAAAAAAAAATTGCAGTCCATGACTGATAAAGGAGTTAATGGCAAGCTGATCAGAAACTCTTGGAGAAATGCATAAGAGAAATAAGGTAAGTCTCATCAAATATGTCAGTAATAACTAAGAGATGTGAGAACTGAGAACAGAGTACAGTATTACTCAGGAGAGAAGATTTCTGTGAATTTATTTTTATAAAAATAAGACCATGTTCTTATGACAGTTTTAAGAATATGATAGGTTCCAATAATATAGTACCGTTTTCCAGAAATGCTTAATTCCATAATAGTTAAATCTATAATAATTCTATACATGTTCCAATATTTATGTTTTACCCAGATTTTACTCAAAACAGATCCTCAATATTTTTATCATAAGCCTATTGTCAGTGGTAGAAAACATAATATTGGAATTTATTGGAATTGGTTTGACCAAAATATTACTGAAAACAATGATACACTACCTTGTTTGTTAACAAAAAGATAACAGGGCACAGCTGCTGCCAAAGACTAGCTAATGATTTCCTACTGAAGGTAGAAGATTTCTTCAGAGGCAATACTAGATACCTAAGATAGAATATGAGAAGGGGGAAGATTCAAATAATTGTCAACAACAAAATAATAAGATGAAACCTTTGGGTTTTGTTTTGTCTCTGATTACAACACTATTCTATAAGATGTTGAAAAGCCTTTGCTTAAGATAATTTTGCCTGTGGAATTGAATTAGGATTCAAGAGAGGAACTGTAGTTCTAGCTTCGTTTGTGAGTTACTGTGTGCTGTTGGCTAACTTGCTTCATCCTTTCATTACTCTTTCTCATATTTAATAACTGCCTGGGTAGATCATAAACTCTGAGGTTGTGCCTGTCTCTTGCTTTGTCTCTGTGCTGTACAGAGCTTCCTCAGATCCCAGGTGGGTTAATTGCCTCTTGGAGATGCATGTCCTCTCACCAGTAGTGTCAGAAGAAAACTGTACTTCTAGACCACTGACTTTGTTGAGTGTTTATGCTTAGGTGAGATGAATTCAGGCCTATCATTACAGGGATATAATGTGGTAAATTTGAGTACATGCTCTGTGTGGGAAGATATTGCTGAATCATATCATCAGTGAAAGAGAGATCTGTTTCTTATTTGCCAGTTTTAGGAAATTTACCTCAGTATTTGCTGTTTGCTTCTATATTCTAGCAATTCTCCATGATGTTGTACAGATAATTCACATTTATCTGAGGGTGTGTTATAAATTAGTTGTGGCATAGTTACAGAAATACTTGAACTGGTCCTGAGCAGAGCCACCAGGGCCAGTGAGGCTTTTTAACTTAGATGTAATACTGCTCCAACATGACTGTAATGTCTCCATGGGCAACATGGGTTTGGAGCCTCGCAGATGCTTTAATGTGGGTGGATGCCTGATTACTAAGCTTTGCTAGATATAGTTTAGCTTTAGGAAGAACTGGTTTGTTTTTTATGTGCAGCATTCCTTGATCCAAGGTATTTCTACAATGCATTTAAAGGCATAGAGTCAGCCAGGGACCAGGAAAACTTCTTTACCTGGGCTAAGTGATACCTCTTCCAAGCTCTGACTTGCTCCTTGCTCCTGCACCTTTTTCCTGATGACTCTGGGTGTTGGGAATGCCTTTTACTTTGAACACAACACACAGGTGCACAGCTTATCTCAGAACATTTCTTTTATTTATAAGGTCATAATAGGCTGGAAATTGCATTTGCTTATGTCACCATATAGCTTAGGTTTATCAAAATCTGTTTTTTCCCATTGTAACACTGGCCTGATGCATTCACTTTTTGGGCATGTCTGAAGCAATGTTAGCATTCCAGATTATAAATATAACCAGCTTTTGGGGGGTTTTATCATTAATGGATAGCTTGCTTTTTTACCAGCACCGACTGTCTTGATTTATGATTCAGGAATGCTGCTGATGAGGCAAATTTAGCAAGCAATTTTTCTGCCCAACTGTGATTCATATTAATATTGCTGAGCCATCTGCAAGGTATTATTTGTCCTCCACAAAGAGAGAGTACAGCTTTGTGCAGAAGTCTACTCAGTTCCCTTACTCACTTCACTCTTCTGTCAGCAGAAGTATAAAACAAAGATGGACAGTTTTATGGGTTAGGTAATGGGATGGGCAAAATCTGTAGTCTGTTCCTGCCTCTGCTAGAGATTTCCCATGCAACCATGGGTGAATCATTGAATTGCTTTCTGCCAACCTCATGAAGTTCAACCAGGCCAAGTGCAAGGTCCTGCACCTGGGTCATGGCAATCCCAGGCACAAATACAGGCTGGGCGGGGAATGGATTGAGAGCAGCCCTGAGGAGAAGGACTTGGGAGTGCTGGTGGATGAGAAGCTTAACATGAGCAGGCAGTGCGCCCTTGCGGCCCAGAAGGCCAACTGCATCATGGGCTGCATCAAGAGGAGCGTGGCCAGCAGGTCGAGGGAGGTGATTCTCCCCCTCTACTCTGCCCTGGTGAGACCCCACCTGGAGTACTGTGTCCAGTTCTGGAGCCCCCAACACAAGAAGGACATGGACCAGTTGGAGAAGGTCCAGAGGAGGGCCACGAAGATGATAAAAGGGCTGGAGCACCTCTCCTATGAGGACAGGCTGAGAGAGTTGGGGCTGTTCAGCCTGGAGAAGAGGAGGCTCCAAGGAGACCTGATAGCAGTCTTCCAGTACCTCAAGGGGGCCTACAAGAAAGATGGGGAAAGGCTGTTTAGTAGGGCCTGTTGCGATAGGACGAGAGGTAATGGTTTTAAAATAGAGGGGGGTAGATTTGGATTAGAAATTAGGAAAAAATTTTTTACGATGCGAGTTATAGAACACTGGAACAGGTTGCCCAGAGAGGTGGTGGATGCCCCATCCCTGGAAACATTCAAGGCCAGGCTGGATGAGGCTCTGAGCAACCTGACCTAGTCAGGGATGTCCCTGCTCCTTGCAGGGGGGTTGGACTAGATGACCTTTGAAGGTCCCTTCCATCTCTAACCATTCTATGATTCTATGATCTGCTATAGTGATAGAATTTCCTTTCTCTTTTCCTCTTTTTTTTTTTTTGTAACTGCTTTGCTGTAACAAAGTGGGGTTATAATTTTCCTGAAATACATATAATAATACTTTTAAATAAGTAGTGGCTTTTCTCTGCTGAACTTGGAATTAATTATATTTCAGTAACTAGCATTTGCCAGTGCTTTAACTTGTGAGATTACTTCAGCCAGATGTTTGCTGTTTTACTCAAAAATCATAAATGGGGAATCTACAGGAAAAATACAAAGAGCAAAAGGAATCTGTAGGTCATGATCGTGTGAAAATAGAACACAAAGCATTTACAGAAGCTTCTTTTTCCCCATGCCGTTATGTAACTATGAAATTGTGAAAATATTTTATTGCAATAACCAGTAAAAGGCGATTTTGTTTTATAGCCACTCAGTCCCACATTATTGACTATATTTGCTTAATTACGAACTTGTACGGAAACACATTCAAAGAAATAACCTGCTTTTTGGTCTTCACAATATACAGCTCTCATCTGATACCTTTAGCACATTTAATGTTTCAACTGTGGTTTCAGAACTGACTCTTTCACATACAGTTTAAGTTTTAGAAAAATCTTTAAAAATTTTAGTGTGAGATAAGCATCACACCTTATAACATTTTAAGTATCATCATCTTCTGATAGATGCTTAACATTATTGATCAACATAGAGCAACAGGAAAAGATTCAAACTGCTAACATTGCATCTACAACCTAAAGTCTTTGTTCGCTGAAGAGAATAAAGGCACAGACTATATGAAATAAATACCATCACAAAGACAGATACTACACAAAAATTATAGGTTTTGCATTTTTGCATGTTTGTACTTCATTCTTAAAATTAAACCAAATGATATTAACATATGCATCCAGGAAAAATTAGGACAAGATTGAAGACTTACTTCTCTGATATAAAACATCTGTTTTACATTAATGTTTTTATTTAAATTCTTATTTCTAAATGGCAGCACCCTATGAAATATGTCCTGAAGACTATTTGATGTCAATGGTGTGGAAAAGGACCCCAGCTGGGGACATGGCATTCAATCGATGTCCTCTCAATGCCACAGGTAGAGTATTGCTTTGAAATTATGATGATAAAAAAGGGGAGAAATCTTTTGTATTGTGTTCTAGATACAATAATTACTAGATTTGTATACATATGTATATATTCATATATGTGGATATATCTGTGTAAACCCCACTTATTTACATATGCATATACATACATATAGTATAGACATGTACTTATAGCTGCTTACGTGTATGCATTGGTCTGTGGTGTACTTGATGTATACACATAAATATATGCATTATAGCCAGAGAGAAGAAGCTAGGAAGAAATAAATTTGACAGGATCTATCAGGCAAAGTGATGAAAGTGAAGCAAAACATGAAAATCTTTTTAATTAAGAAAACACTGCTAAAAACCCATCAAATGAACATTGAAATGTGTTTCAGAGTCTTATACTACTTGTTATATACTGATAATCATTGCATGAAATTGTTTCTGTGTGTGCTTTTAAAATAGCATGACATGTTGTTTAAATAAGGTTTATTCTTTCCAATTGATCTTGCTATAAATATTTTCTGTCTTCTTTGTATGTTACAGGCACCACTAGCAGACGCTGCTCTCTCAGTGTTCATGGAGTGGCCTTCTGGGAACATCCAAGCTTTGCTAGATGCATATCAAATGAGTACAGACACTTGCAGCATTCAGTAGGTGCAAAGCCAGCTTTCGTACTTGCTCTGTTTACTCATTACTAATCATTGATGTGAAAATAATCTTACGAGTTTACTCTTGAGTCAAATTTCTGAGAAGAAATGCCAGGAGGAAAATAGACCTAAGAAAGAATAATTTCTATTAATGTATGTTATTCTGATCTTGTATGTTTCTGGTGTTTGAGTGAAAGCAGCTTTGTCTTACTGTAGATGTGGAATAATGAATCAGATTCCCTTTTTTCATGTCCGCTGTGTGAAATTTTTATAAGGGTCAGAGGTAAGATATATTTTGGTTTATTAGAAAATGAAATGTGAATAAATGAGATTTACTGGAAGAGTGACCTGCTGAGTAATTTTATAATACCTTGAATTCTTTAATTGCACACTAGGAAGTTAGAAACTATATTTCTTTTTGCTATCAAATTCAGAACTTCACTTTCACATGTAACAATAGGAAATGATTATAGGGTAAAGCTAATTGCAGTGTCTTGGAAAAAGTACAGTAACTCTAGATGAAGAAATATTATGGACTGTTTTCAGTATGCTTAACAAAAAGTTTCTTTGCAAAGCATATGCATTATACATTTATCTACTGCCTAGATATATTTATATGCATAGATGTAATACATTGTATATATTGCATTATAAATATATTACCATGGTATACACTAGGGATATTGATTACATTCTATTTCCATAGCTGAAGCATTCAGCCAGGTTAATACTATTGTGGGAAGAGCTCCTTTGAAGATTCTCCTGGACAATGTTTTTTGCCTGCATGATATATTTTACTGACAATCTTATTACTCTGTCTCCTTTTCTAAAGGCCACTGTTCCATTAATCATTCAGCAGAGGGGCACTAATATAGCCATGTGCTTCATAACTTCCCAATCTTTCAACCAAGTGCAACACTTCTGTAGCATGTTTAAAAATCTTTGGTGGCTTGAAAAGTAGTAGCCTGGCTGTCATTCCTCAAATCTGGCTTGCCACTTAGAGGAGATTTTGATGAATTCCTTTGAGCTGCGTTCTGTTTCATTAGATTCCAACTTAATTGAGGCCTGGGATTTAGTTTCAGGGTGAACCAAAGCAAGCATTATTTTTAAAATAAGAGAATAAAGTGTCAAAGCAATTTTCCTCACTACAGAGAAACTTTCCTGTTTGATATAGCTGTCTGCATGTGGCTCTATCCCTTTAGTGTTCACACTGGAGAAAACAACATTAAGTTGGCTGTAACTTTTTTTGTATTCTATATTTTTGATATTTTATTCTTTTGCAACACCTGCATATATAAACATCCTTTATGGGCATGGACAGCAATACATTTTAATTTTGTTTGCTTAGAATCTGTATTTTGGTAAAGGGCACAATTAAGGTAATGACTGTAGGTAATGTATGTACAGTTTTGAGTACTAATAGTGTCATATTGCAGAACAAAAAATCACATTATGTGACTGAAATATCTCAATGTTTCAAAGCAAAGCAAATTACTTCTCTTTTACTTGTTATTTTTGCATTTAAATATTACAATCTTCTGAAATATTTAAAGGATTTTGAAATATTTTAAAGGATTTATTCATCTTGACCTGCCTGACCAGAAGACCATCCCTTTAGAGTTTTGTTCCTCTGCTCTTACATTTCTTGTCAACATTTATTCATAGCCTCAATGCTTATGCCACTGATTCTGTAGTGATAGTCAGCCTTTTCTTTTTATGTTATTGCTAGAAGCTATTCATAAGCAACTCAAACAATGGGAAATGCTCTTTCATGTTTTTCAGTTGTTTGACTTGCCATGCTAACTTTTGATGAGGCACTGGTATTTTTTGAAGAGCTGCAAGTCTGCCTGGCAGGAATGGGTCATTGTTGGACAAAAGACAGCATTTCTAACCCAGATCAGATTTATCTATTCTTCTATATTTCCTTTTCCAAAATACTAAATACGATCAGACCATACTGTGAAATAATCTTTTACCAAAGAACATTTAAAAATAACTAAAGCTTCTTTAAAATTACACAAGCATCTAAACATTGTCTTATTACTGCACAAAATTTCAGTCTAGTTTATATGCAAACAAATTAAAGGAGAAGAGTTGATTTCTTTTGCACTTGGGAGCTGTTCACAAAGAAAATCAGCTCAGCTTACATCTCACTGCTTCTCAAAGTGAACAACACAGCATATTTAAAGAATTGTAGAAAATAGAGGTAAAGACCTATAAGGTCATTGCCCTGCAAATGTAGGCTTGTTCCCCCACGATACATATGTCAGCTCTATAAATCCCTGAAAACAGGGCTTTATAAGGAAGCTGCTGACAGACGGTGTTGCTATAATAAATATATGTGCTTATGAAACCATTTGTGAGACGCCTCAATGTGCTTGACTTACCAACAATGTTATTTTACCAACTCAGACCAGGAGTAGTGGAGGGTGTCACTCAGTTCTGTGAATGTTCCCATAAAATCTGAGCTAAATCCCTTTTATATCTTACCTGAAATACATAAAACAAAAGTAGGTGTATAGTCTTCAAAAATGATATTTCTGAAGTTGATTTAAAGCAGTTGATATACATAATATACATACAATACTTAATACATTAAAGTATGCATGCCTGGAAGAATACAGACAGGTCCCTCTCTCTTTGTCCTCCAGACAAGCCACATATGATCCAGAACCAGTCCAGAAGTCGTGTAGTTGAATCCACATGGTGCTATGCCCAAGCAAATACTCTCTAAACGAAAGCATTTTGTATACTAGGAGATAGAGAATACTGCCTTGGCCACAGAGCCTGCTAACGTGGCTGCACAGATTCTGGGCTGGAAGCTTACAGTTATGCTAGTAAATAAACTAAATGGTGTGACTGCCTAAGATTAAACACAGTCCTTGCAGTCATCTACACTGTTTAACTGTTTATCTGTTAGCATACTCCCTGACATGATTTAAGACCATGCCAGTGAGCACTCTCCGAAAAAATGCCTAGCATCCTTTAGAGGATAGCATGGCAGAGACACCATTCCCATCAGGCAATAAAAATATCATTTTCTGGGATAGAGAAGGGAAAGACAGTTTAGCTTGAGGGATACAAGCTGTCTGTGCTCCATGGCCTCAGGGCTAGACAATATTCCCATGGCTATTTTATTTACCTGTATTTACTATTTATACAGTAAAAACACCTTACATTTGGGCAGCTTGCACTGTCACTAGAGAAGTTCAGGACTGCGTGTATCCATCAGTGAGGCCACACCTGGAGTACTGTGTCCAGTTCTGGGCTCCTCAGTACAAGAGTGGTATGGGGTTACTGGAACAAGTACAACAAAGGGCCACTAAGGTCATTAAGGGACTGGAGCATCTCTCTTATGGGGAAGGACTAAGAGAGCTGGAACTGTTGAGTCTAGAAAAAAAAAAAAGGCTGGGGAAGGATCTTATCAATATATAGAAGTACCAGAAGGGAGAGTACAACGAAGATGGAGCCGTGCTCTTTTCAGTGGTGCCCAGTGAGAGGACCAGAGGCAACGGGCACACACTGAAACATGGAAGGTGCTGTCTGAACATCAAGAAATGCTTTCACTGTGAGGGTGACTGAGCACTTGCACAGTTTGCCCAGGGAGGTTGTGAAGTCTCCATCCCTGGAGACATCCAAAAGCTGCCTGGATATGGTTCTGGGCAACCTGTTCAAGGTGACCCTGTTTGAGCTGGGGGGTTGGACCAGATCACCTCCAGAAGTCCCTTCCAACCTCAGCCATTCCATGATTCTGTGATTCTGTGACTTCCATGAGTCCAAAAAATTAGAAATACACAAAAGGCAGAAATCCTGAAAAGTTAATTCATAGACTTGCACTCTAATATCAGTATGATTTTTACTTTCTTCCTAAAGATAGCCTTTTCCTACAAATTGTAACACAGGTTTTCAGCAGATGTCCACATTAAGCCAGAATTCTGTGCTATACATAGTGTAGAATTTTATCACATAACCACAGGGGATTGACCCCTGAAGACTGTTTCCTTATTCTATACAGCTGCAGTACGTTCACTGCCTCATGCACAAAGCCTCTTGTATTTTTACAGTTTTCTCTATTACTCACCTGGAAGTGATATGGGACAAATTTCAGCCCTTAATAAACAGTATTAAAGTAGCAGAAACCCAGCTAGATCTGCATGTTCTTCAGCTTAACTCAAAACTTGTTTGGAGACCAATATGGTAGCTATGTAAATCGCATTAAAATGGCACTATCTTTTCATCCTAAAAGCTGTTTGGAAGTCTATTTGCAAAAGGTGAAGAGCCAATGAAGTTAAAAGTACACTTGTAATGCTAAAGATAATATACTTCACTCATAACCCTCAGCACCATGAATAATTTATCTCTATTTTCAGCCACTTACAGAATGTGCCAGGCAGAATTACTGCCTCTGCTAAGGATAGGCATGTACCAGCACCTCAGATGCATTGGTTAAATGGAATTGTCTAGATATGTGGACCACTTTTTGATACATATATCAATATTGTACTTAACATTCTATTACAACAGTTTCAGATTAATTGACAATCTTTAATTAATATATCTCCTCAATATATGCTTGAGATCAGGCTCTACTACATCTCCCTTGTTTGTTGATGGGGAACTTAAGGAGAACAGGCAAGCAGGGAATTTATCTTTGATCTTCTGAATTAGTGCCTAGCCACTGTTCCTTAATGTTCATAGCACAGAAAGTCCCTGACATGGTAAAAATATAATAACTACATGGCCTCTGAGGAGGCTATACACTGGAACATGATGAAACAGTGAAGGGGAAAGGTTTGGTTTATGGAGTGGAGATTAGCAGTCAGCTTGCATCTTTTGAGGGCACAGTGCCCTACACATTTCATGTGTAGGAGCCTGACTAAAAGCAGTGAAGAGGATGATTCGCTTCAGCTATGCCACAGACATACAGCCTGTACTTTCATTAGTTTATTTTACCTTGTATACTGTGGAATACAGGTCCTTTTTAAAACTAGGGTAATTAGATCTTTTTGAATAATGGAACCAATTAGTCATGAATAATTTATCCAACATTTGGTACAAATCAGTCATCAAATGAATTCAACAAATACTGTTTGACCAGCTTATACAGCTGGTTGACTAATATGAAAAATTATTAACTGAACAAATTAAGGGACAAAAATGCCAAAATCCATTAAATAAACCCTTGGGAAATTATTTGGACAGCTCTAATAATAATACTTAAAGAACCTAATTAGAATTATTCTTACTAAAGCACTACACATGGAAAATGCAAAGTGATAAATAGGTGTGCTTTGCCTTCTGAATTCATGACCTAGGGTATCAGGCAATAACTTGATGAACAGAAAAAGAATCAGAGATTATATATCAGTTTTTGTTCTGGATTTCTTGTATTGCTCTAGTGTGTTTGCAGTACCTGCAGCTTTGCATTAAGAAAATGCTGTTAGTCAAGCATGGTGTTTTAGGACTGTTACCAGTCATCTTTGCAGCTAAGAAAGATTATTTTGCCCAATGATGAACCATTTGTTAAACATGTTCTTGAGAAAGAGAAAATTACAGCAGAGGACGTCTTCCAAGTATCTGTTTTATTGTGGATGGAGATGAAGTAAAGTCATAAGTCTGAACAAGATCTAGTGGCAAGGGATATCCTTTCTTCAGTTCCTTCTGGATAGTTCATGGTCACATACTGATTACCAGATTTCAGTTAATAGGGAGGAATTTCCCTGCTTTCCCTAATTCCAGATTATATTCTCAGAATTTGGAGGTTTTTTTCCCCTCTGTGGGATAGACATGGTTTGAGTTTTCAGAACATTTTACCAAATCACTTACTGCTGTAGCAGAAATTGTGGACCTTGTTAGAGCCTATTGTCTCTTTCTACCTTTGGTAAATAGTTTAATTTTCTGAAAGCTGAACTCCTTTAGTCTAACTAGTGTATTTTAATATCTTTAAAGAGTATCTGTTTGTAGCTTAATGAACTGTTATATATAGAAAGGCAGATTAGATAATGATCTAATGACCCAAACTTAGACTGTATACTATTAGGAAGTATTGTCCTCATTGCTTATGATCTGGAAGCAGAAAATATTCTACCTAATTATTTTACCTAAAGTTGTTTACTTGAGCTGGTGTTTGGTTAATTTGGACGAATATTTTCTGAGATAACTTTTAATAAAAGAAAGATATCTCCAAAATATTCTAAAGTATTATTCTGCATGACCTCTTCTTGAACTAGAATATCCCTTATAGGAAGACATCGAGTCTTCACTGTAAAAAGTAATGCAATGGAGAATGCATTCTCCAAGACTTTTTTTTTTTTTTTTTAAGGAATTTTCAGTTCTCATGTTCTTGCAAGTTTCAGCCAGCATACCTCAAGTGGATTGGTTCTGCTGAGAAATTTCATGCTTTACTTTGATACTTTTATTTTTGTTTTGTTTTTTTTTTTCTTTTGGATAAACAGGGTAAAATCTGTCCTCAGAATAAGAAATTCAACTGTTTGTACTGTGATTGGATGTGAGAATAGAATCAGTGATTAGGAGCCCACAGGCCTACCTCAGATGGTATCCAAGAAAAAAAAGTTACTGAAATGCCTCAAATAAGAGTTAATTTCATTTTCATCCTTTCTTGAAGCCTATCAGATTTGGTACACTACAAGAAGACTAAGAAGCATGACCTCCGCAGTTAGGAATATCCTACATCGTCCTTTGTATGAACAACTGCTTCTGAGAGGCATAGCTAAAGACTTATTTATCTAGTCGTAATCCATTCTGCAGATGCCACCTAAATTGGAAAAAAAAAACCAAAAAACAAACAAAACCAAACAAAAAGATCCCTCTAAAATAGAGAAACCACTCACCTTCTTCCCCAGCTCCGCCAAAAAAAAAAACCAAAAACCAAGAAACAAAAGACTTGCATGGGAGCTAATGCAGAAAATGAGATTAAAATAGTTTGATGTTGAAGAGCAATGAGTTTTCATAGCTTATGAGGTCTTTATGAAATGAATATCTGAAGCCTGTATGACCATTTTTAATGAAAACCATTAATGAATCAGATCTTACCACTGAGTACTAGCAACTAATTTTGTGTAAATGGAATAAAAATTGAATATGTAGGGCTATTTCTATTTTCTACTGCATTATGCATGCATTCTAAGTGATAGGATTTATTGAATCAGAAAAAAAAAAAAAGACAATTTTGTGACAGATCTCCTTCGAAAATATTGGTAATATATCACTGACTCACTATGCACTGGAATAGCCCTTTTGCCTAAAGTAAGACTTCCTCTGAACGGCTTTTGGACACTCTAGTTTGGAAGAGATTTGTACTGTGCTCATAAATAATGAGGAAGACTAAAGCCTGTCACTTTGTTTCTGAAGGTCATCTCCAATATTATCAGAAAATCTCTTCTAAAACATTTTCTAAACCTATGTAGCATGGTTTTCAAACCTGGATGAACAAATTCTACATTTAGTTGCTTCAATAAAAATAAGGTACTAATTTGTGCCAATTTGAGTGATATAACACCTAAATCAAACATGCATTCATGCAAACTGGGCTGCTTTTCTATCAGAAAGGGGAAGATGGAAAACCGAAAAATCTCTTGAGAGTTAGGAAGGAAAAATCTGCATATGAAATATCAAACTGGTGTCAAGATATTAGCACTTGTGAAGGAGTATGGGAACTTTTGCAGGTGAATCTTTGCATATCAAACTGATAATATAGCCTTAAAATGCATTTCTGCTGCTTCCAGTTCATAGTATAATTTTGTTTCCCCTTTTTCCACAGCAGCATTATTCACGATTTTCCAAGTGCTTGGCTAAAATATAATTTGATAAAAAGAACTCTGAGGTGAATAATGATTTGCTCAGCTGCAGCTCATTAGAGATGATTTTGTTTTTCCAAATTATATTACAAGGGCAGCGTATCAGCCTGTCCATGTACTCCTCAGTGAAATGACTGCTGTACTCTGGGGAATGAAAGGCTTCCTCCTAAAAATTTTACTGCTCCTTTTTTGCTGGTTTAGTGCTTCATTTCTTTTTATATAGCTGCAGAGCAAAGCAGCCAGGCTTAGTTTTGTAGATTTGAATGTACAGGCCTCAATAACAACATTTTTGTTCTGCCTCAGTCTATCCTTATATTGGTAAATGCCAGCTCTTCATCTTCACCTTCACAGGATTTGATAGGCAGGGGAGTTATATCACTAAATGGTCTGCTCTCCTTGCCTTGCCTCCCTTGTAAACCTAGAATCTGCAGGAGTCAGCTCTGTTTTGTCACCTCTATGTCTTGACAGGAGGATGGCAAACTGTTTTCTCTCATTAGAAAGCAACTGATCAAGAGATTGTGGCAGACAACAGTATTCCCTTGCCTCAGTAACATTTTCCCATTCTGCATGGGAGAAGACTAAAATTTCAGAAAAAAAGCTAATGTCTTCAGTATTGTTGTTTGTTTGATGATGAGGGCACTCATTTGGTTTAGAAAAAGCTCTGTATTCTGCCCTGCCAAACTCATTGCATGGACTGAAATGTTGGATTTTTGAGTGCTTTTGACACCATACAGTTAGTATGGCTTTGTCAGTCTCCTAACAGATCTCCGTCACTCTCTGTAAATAAACATGGACTTTGACAAAGAGAGGAAATAACCAAATACTTCAGCCACTCATATGAGATATGTAAGCTAGAAAACAACTGCTCCGTCTTAAGTGAATGTCTGTTTTACATTAGGCACTAGAAATGAGCAGATAAGGATCAGGAGACTGAAATGTGTTTAAAACTACTATGGTACCTTCTCCATTGTTGTAGTTCAGCCCTGATTGCGACCAGACTGCGCAGTCTCTCTCTCACTCCCCCCACCCTTTGAGAGAATAGGGGGAAATGATATAAGGAAAAATGTCTCAAGGTTTGAGATAAGAACAGGGAGAAATCCTTAAAGTTACCGTTATGGGCAAAACAGACTCGACTTGGGGAAAAATACTCATTTATTTCTAAAACTAGCAGGAGAATGAGACAGGGAACAAGATAACCTCCCCCCACCCCTCCCTCTTCCCAGGCTTAACATTATCTCTACTACCTCCCCCCCACCAAACAGCACAGGGGGGAAGAGGGAATGGGGGTCGCGGTCAGTTCATCATACGTTGTTTTACGCTGCTACTTCGTCGTCAGGGGAAGAACTCCTTGCATTCCTCCTCTGCTTCAGCATGGGGTCCCTCCCACAGGCCACAGTCCTTTGTGAAACTGCTCCAGCGTGGGTCATCTCTTCCACGGGGTGCAGTCCCTCCAGAATAGCTGCCCCAGCGGGCCCTCCACGGGCCTCAGCCTCCTTCAGGCCTCCACCTGCCCCAGCATGGGGTCCTCCACGGGCTCCAGGTGGATCTCTGCCCCTCCGTGGACCTCCATGGGCTGCAGGGGGACAACCTGCTCCACCATGGTCTTCACCACAGGCTGTAGGGGAATCTTGGCCAGGAGCCGCATTACTCCTCCCCCTCCTTCTGAACTGACCTTGGCATCTGCAGCCGTTCCTCACAAAAGGCTGGCAGACGCCTCTCAGGATCCTTTTTTCATCTTATTCACTTCTCATCTCCTCTCCACTTCGTGCAGCCAGGCCGGGCCGAGTTGGGCCCAGTTGGCCGCCTGGTGAGAAGCCAGAGGGTGAGGCCTGCAAGGCCCACAAGGCTCGTGCCTCCCCCTCTCTGCCCCTGCTCAACTGCTTCACATCTTCTCTCCCTTTTTTTCCTGTTTTCCCCTTCTTAAATACATTGTCGCAGAGGCGTTATCATGGGACATTCTGCTACCAATTGGCTCAGCCTTGGCCAGCAGCGGGTCCACCCTAGGCCCGGCTGAGTTCAGTGAACAAAGGGGAGCGACTTCTAGCAGTTTCCTACAGAAGGTACCACCTTAGCCCCCCCCTCACTAAACAAAACCAGAACATCCATTAATTAAATTATAGTGCTTGATCTCAAGAACATACACATGCACCCCAATCTTAGAGATGCTATGCAGTGGGAGAAAACATTTACCTTCTATTCTGCGTAAGCACACCACAACATAATTCTACTGGATAAGTTGCTTTTCTTTCTTTCTGCTTCTGAATATCTGTTTTTTAATAGCCAACCAATCCCACTTGTTAAATTCAAAGAAAAGTCCCCACTCTCATCTCAGCATCCGTAATAGTCTTTTCATGTCTGGTTTACCAAAGAGTAATCTATCTGTTAAATGAAACGTGCTTCTGTCTTTTCTGCTGCTGCTGCATCTGCTGCAGCAACAAGCAGCTGAGAGTTCTCTGATCACATTGGTATTCCAAACCAACCAACACTGCAGCCAACAGGTGAACTCCACTAGGGTATGGCCAGAGGGAAAACAAGATATGAAGGCCATTTAGGAACTCAATAAAGAAATAATTCATCTAGTTTTCCTTAAAGTCTACCATGACTGCAGGAACTCCAATACAGCTGCAGAATGACTGCAGGAATTTGGCTAGGCAGCTAGCGGCAAAGCAGTGGTCACAGCATCTTACCCCTGTAGTCATTCCCCTGCTTTTCTGTCCAGTACTTCATTTGCTGCATTCTCCCACCATATTTAAGGTCAGATGTGTTAAGTATGTGAGGCACAAAGGATTTTTATCTTGCCTATTTCTTAATGCAGTACACCTGTGCAGAAATTAGAGCTCCCCAATCATGCTAATTTCCTTGAAGAAACCATTCTGGCTTGTCCTGCAAACAGAAGTGAGTGTCATTGGAATGACTATATAAAAACATAAAATCAAATAAATATAGGAATTGATTAAAATCAAATAAGCATATAAATTGAAGCAGTTAATCAGAGTTCTATGGTTTACGAACACATACTTACCAGAATGACCATGTACTATAAAAAAAAGAAAGACAACTTGTTAGTAGTATGTCCCTTTGTGACCCCCAGCCTCAGCCATTCAGTCAGTATGGAGAGCCAGGAGACTTTGCCTCAAGCAATGTTTTGTCTGTCATAAAATGAAAACAGCCATCTCAGAGTCGTCATTCTTTTTTTCCTCTCAACTCTTGCTCTTGTCATGTTGCATTATACATAGATAACACAAATCTTGAAGACATGCCCTCTGGTTAAAAAAGGAAACAACAATAACAACAACAAGAACTCACACAGCACGACAACGTGAGCAGGATTCAATCACAGATAATTGGAGCGTTTAATAGCAGTGCTTAATAAAGTAATAATAATAGAAGTCCTAGTCAACACACACAGTGATAAGTATAAGAAGAATACTTGATCTTTTAATAATTATTCAGTTCTCATCCCTAGAGCCATTTGTTACTCTACTGAAAAGCAGTCATATGTTCAAAATATCTATGCAGATATTTAGTTGAAGCCATGCAGAAATTAAAATACTGAAATTTTAAAATGACTTTCTCTGTCACATATTTGGTGGTTATATCTCAGGCACTAGAATAAGTGACATTATTGATGTTGATGATAAAAAAAAAAGAATTATGGAATGGATTATAGTGGCAAAAAAGAATCTTGTGAACAAAATAATGGGAGTCTTCTTGTGAAAAAAAAAAGTACGGAAAGAACCAAGCATCTTTTTGAGCTGTTCACATTCTTCTTCTAAAAAAAGTTAGACTTCCACAGACAATAGATTATTATTTTCAAAGATTCTACAGTACACCTCATCACATATAGAAGAGCACATACAATTCCTCTAGCATCTGTACAGAGATTCAGTTTCTGTCAGATTAATGTCTAGAACAGCACAGTATTCTGTGTGATTAAGCTGGCTCCTTTTCTCTAAAAACAAATCATTGTTTTGAGGAGTATTTTGCCTAAGAAAATTTAGAAGTATATTACAGCAGGATAACTGCTTGTATATAGTGAAACAATCCTCATTTTTCTTTTCGTCTATGTAAATTGAGAATAAGTTCCTTAAAGCACAGGGTTGCAGTGATTCTGACTGAGTGCATGGGGGCAGATCGAGGCACAGTATCCGCAGAAACCTGGTGCAGCAGATTGAACACCATGACAGTGGATACTTGCGGGAAGGTAAAAGTTCAGTTTCAGGGCACTCCTTAAACTTTAATGTTTATGGTTGGGGTAAATTATAGGAGGCTTTACCTTGACTTTCAGCATATTTGCTAAGACCTGTTACAGAATTATAGGACTGAAAGAAAATTCGTGAGATCATCTAGCCCAAACTTCTGTCCTATCAGAATCAGCTATACTTGAGTTATTCCAGCATTTTGTTTTTCTTGACTGTTATTAAGGCCTCCAGTGTGGAAGACTGGTAAACTATGATACATAATTTCCTTTACAGTTGGAAAGTTTTCCTTAATATGTATCCTTAATCTTCCTTGACACAGTGTATACCAACTACTTTTTCCCTTTTCTGTTATAAACAAAGGGAATATATGATTTCCTTCCTCTCTGCAGAAATTGTTTATTTATTAGTATGTTATCATGACCTAGATTGCAACTACTAGATAATTTCACTGATGACAAAGTGGAAAATTATTTTGTGTTGCTTTAGCAATCTCCTTCATAAAATGTTGAATATATAGAAAAGGAAAGAGACTCTTATATGACATTAGGTTATAAATATTCAGATGCACACCTGAAGACACATAGCTGTATCTTTAGACCCTACTCTGTTTCTTTTAAAAAGTGGATGAAATAATGTTCTTAAACATTGAAAGAGCATTAGAATAAATAAATAGTAAATAATTAATAATATTGTGGGAAAGTAAATGAAACTTCTGGATTTTGTACTAAAATAGTTAAAGGACTGTCTGCCAAAAAAAAAACCAACCCTATAATGAAGGTTTTCTCAAATCTGAAAGGGAGAGCTTTCTCACAATGACATGACATTACAGTTTAAACATCAGCATGCTGCATGAGTTCAGTTAAGTCCAAGATTATACTTATGGGAATATTTCAGCTGCCAAAAATGTATTTTCTGCCTTTTTAATTTATGTGCCTAACTTTAAGCACACAGACTTCAGCATTTTGGTTCCAACCTTTCTCGGCCTCAATGCTGGTAACTATAAAAGTAAGTTTAATGCAAAATCATTAATTAATATTTATTGAGGAGGTACTATCAATTCCAGCCTCAAGATTAGAAGCCATGGAGGTCAGGTAATGTTATTCAGAGCATTCAAGATAAGATTTCAGGTGCTCTGGGTTGTTCTGTAGAGGAACCAATGTTCTCAAAAGCTTTTAGGTTTCTAATAAAGTTGTGTAACTTAGATGGCTATTGGGGTGATGTGAATATTCCTTCCTGTTTTCCATCTTAAGAGCATTATGAAAATATTTTACAAAATATTAGTGTTCAGTTGTGAAGGTGTGAAGCAAAGTGGTTTGCAGAGTATGAGCAATTTCAAGATACATCTTTATTTCAAACTATCTTCCCTAACTTCTATCTAAGTCTTAATTTGGGTTCTTATAGTCCCCAATACCATAAAATGTTTTAATGACATCATTAGTAATACCTAGCCATGAATCCAACATCATCTTAAAAAATAATGGAAAAATGATTATGGTGTAGTTATTCTTCAAATTAATCATTCTTTTCAATGTTTTATAGGTTTCTTGAGGGTTCATTGTTTTCTGTCCTTTTAAATCATGTCTAGCTGTTAAGTTTGCAGTAATTATTATGCAGTAATACATTTGTACTCCAATGCCAGAGGCCTAGGAGCTCAGACTTTGTAAAGAGGCATTTTTATTATATTATACTTTCTGATAAATCAAGGGACAAATGCAGTTGGACCCTGAGTCAAAGTCCAGTTAAACATTTCAGTAATTTTTCAAGTATGCAGCCATATAGTGCAGGAGTGCAGGTGGCTAGAGGTTCGGTTGACAACTGAAGTATCACTTTAACAGCTGCTTCATTTCACTATCTCTCGGCTCATAAACTTTATTTTTAACGAGCCTGCCTGTAAGACCACTAAAAAATGACCTTCACAGAGAACTACAAGGATCTACAGTGGTGACCAAAATAGCTTTCTTGGACAGTGCATAATATCACCCTGACCATAGCATAGAAAATAAGCAGCATGGTGAGAAAGACATTATACTAACTGCTGGTGAGAATATTCTGTATTTTCACACTGAAGGATTCTTGTGGTAGCTGTGCAAGTGATCCAGGAGTCTGTACCTTCAACTTATACTAATTTAGACATCTTCATTAGCTTTAATAGTGTTGCACCAGTTTACATCAACTGAGTGAATGGCCTATGATTTTAAAGTTGTGTTTAGGAGCTGTAGGATGTCTTACGATAAGAGAATACATTATGTAGTAAACTGATAATAAGGAGGTTGCTAATTCTTACCCTGCCCTGCACATTGCTTGCCTGACTGTAGTAAAATCTTTCTACTAATTAACTCTTAATTTTCACCCACTTTCCTTACCTAAACACATTCTGGTTTGTTATGCTTCTGCTAAAGGTATGCTGCTAGTCTAATTCAAGGCAGCGTGGGCCTGGAGAGGTAGCTAAGGATCAGGGAGAGGAACTTCTGGATTAGAACTTGGGAGGGTGAAGAAGAGGTGCTCACCAAGCTGTGTATGAGTGGTGTGGCCCAAGGGAGGAAGGGTACTTGCGCTGGGAAGATGAGCTTTCTGGGTATGTTATTTTTTCAAAAACAGTTCCAAACTGAGCTGTGATTTTAAGAGCCAGTAATTCTGAGGTACTTTAAACCATGTGCACCACAACTCTGGCTACTTCTGAAGAGGGTGCAATAATTTAGTCCTGTGGCATTGTTGGCACTTGCTAAGCCTTTTTTTTCATTGTGTCCAAAAGTAATCAAAATGTCTTGCTGAAAGCACTGAAGAGTACACTACAACTCCCACTTCTGCTGCTAGAAACCTCTGAATTTTTTTTCACTGAAAACGATCTTTACTTCTTCAAAAGCTTAAAAAAGGAAGTCAAAACTAGGATTATTTTAATTTATTTACATTCCAAAAGCAGCTGAGACCAAGACTTCTGTGTGCTGTGCATGGTCCAAAACCAACAACAAATTTGCTTCTGCCATCTTTTAAATGTGAGTTTAAAGTCTAGCAGGAGCATGGAAAAACAAATGGGAGGTGAACATACAGATGGAGCAAAAGAAAGCAAGATAATGCAATAAAGTAACATGCTAAATAGTTTGACAGGTTTCCTACCAGTGTTTTCTACAAGCATAAGAGCACAGTAGAGTTTTTATGAGGACTGATCACTTTGCTGTTGTTATTGGAATTAAAAGAACCTCTTTGTTCTCTCTTAAGCTCTGCCTTCAAGTTGTGTGATGCCTTTCCCACATTACATCCTGAGACACATGATAGATTTGGGAATTCATCTTTATGGACTCTCTTTTATGTTATCTGTCTTTTGGGCTTGACTAAAGACACACTGAACATTGTTAATCCTCAAAATCTGGAAATATGCTCTGGAATCAATGAATAGCTGGATGAGTTCCAGCAAAAGTTCTACTATTCTGTGTTACTGTGCAAGCTGATGCTCTTTTCATTTGCTACCCAGACACAGCATGTGAGCAGATTGAGGCAAATGGCAACACTTTGCAGGAAAAATCACAAATTAAGTTCTTGTTTGCTTTCACTTGTTCCCAAGAAAGTAGTTCATAATGTTTTGTATACAATGTGAGATCCCTGAATTTACTCAAATGAATTTTCTTCCATTCTCACACCTTTTTCTTCACTATATTTTCCTACAAGATTACTTTCAAGGCCTCCTTCTAAAATTAATAGAAACTGCATAAAATAATTTCTGCAAACAGGCTTCTTGCCTAATTACTTATTACAGTATTCTGAAGACTGAGAGAGGTATTTCTGCTAAAATAAAATAAAAAAAAATAATTACAGTTCTCACTGAAATTGTTGAAAATATTTGATTGTACAGTTATGCTTGTTAAAAGGTTCTGGTACAGAGTAGATTCATTCCCTGTCCATGCTGCAACAGGCAGGTGTTGTCCCAAGTCTGAAGTATTTCTAGGATTTGGACAAGCCTTTTGTTGTCCGTAGCAATCCCCAGCTGTTACAAAGATGACTTAAGGCCATAGACATAACGTGAAGCAGCCATTTTACCCAGCCCCAGCTGTGCTACATATATCTGGTTTATCTCAAGACTGGTTCAGAGTGTAACCGAAGTGTGATCCAATAGCAAGAAAAGGAAGTATTTAGATCATGTACATCAGAGAATGATTGCATTTTTTAGATTGCTTTCATTAAAGTTATTTTGAACTTTTTAATCACTGTACTATTTTTACTACATATCCTATCCTTTTTTTTGTTGTTTTGTTTTGTTTTTTTTTTAAATGAAACTGCACATAAAGTTGCTGGGGAGATCTGGAAGTGACAAAAGGTATCTTTATACTCTTCGTTCCACTTCTCTACCAAATTCTATTCAATTAGTTATCCTTCTCTCTATATGTCAGTCATAAGGTCAAATTAAAAAGTAATTGAAGATACATATTCAGAGATGGTGTCAGCATTTTGGTTGCCAGTTGCACAGAATTCTCTCTTCAGCCCTCCTGCCTAGAGTGAGGTCTGTCTCAGGTCATTTAACCTTTATTTAATTTATCTTCAATTTGGAAGAAGTTGTGTTTGTATACATAAATTCATAAGCATAGTTAAAAAATAGCTTGTTTAAACCGTGCACTCTTCTTCAGCCTTGGCGAGCCTTATGACATCTTTGTGATACAATATGCATCTTCCTGGGATGTTGAGTCAGCTTTAAGAATTAATCTGATCCACAAATTCAGCTTCTTATCAGGAGGTTTCTTCTACCAGCATATGCACTTTGGATTACCTTTATCACTGGCCCTGTACAGATCTGCTGGGAGATCTACCACTGAATCATGCTCTCTTGGCTGATACACGGGAGTAATTCATAATTTAATTTGCATCTCTTGAAAAAACAAGCAGAATTGTTCCAAACTAGCGCCTTTGTGTTGTTAGTACTACAGAAGAGAGCACCATGATCAGCTTCCACCTAAACCATCGCTCTTGTATTGACTAGCCAAGCTGGGCTGGCAGAGATGAAGGGTATATACTTCCATATAGTAAACTGGATTATAACAAGGTCTGCCTTAGCATATACAAATTTCAGAACTCTTTGTTGTTTAATGAGTGGCAACAGTGGTTGTACAGCTGTTCCTCTGAGGAAGACCAGTTCCTTGCTACATCATGGAAGTAGATTAAAGCCACAGTCCAGCCTGTGGGGTTTCTTTGAGAACCTGTATGTTAGAGAAATTATTGATATTCAAAGAGAATTAAATGGGTGAAGCATGATGACTTCAGAATCTTTCAGTATAAAATCCATGATTCTCTGATAAACACAATAATTCTGTCATCATAGTCTACTATTTTGTCTTATCTTTAAAAAGATGAACTTTGTTACAATGGCTTTAATATTTACTATTAAAATAACTTTATTTATTATTTTGTTTATGTTTAGAATTTATCACACCTTTTTATCAGTAAAGTAGGTTCTGATATTCTTTTTGTTCTTCTGGTACAGATTAAAGAGCATCTCGCCAAGGGACAGAGGATGTTAGCTGGTGATGGCATGTCCCAAGTAACCAAGACACTATTGGATTTAACTCAGAGGAAAAACTTTTATGCAGGGGACCTGCTGATTTCTGTGGAAATTCTCAGAAATGTTACGGACACATTTAAAAGAGCAAGTTATATCCCTGCATCTGATGGGGTACAGGTAAGAGAAACATTGTAAGGTTCGAATTTCAACTGATGGAGTTTATATCAGTATACTGCATGTCACCTATTTTACCCACTAAGGAAACTAAATCTTCTGAATGATAGACATAAACATTGTTCACATAAAACTAAGATCCAAGTGTAAAATAGGAAAAGGCTTAGCTACATTTGATGAGACAAATATCCAAAACAACACAGGAAGTGAAAAATGTAAAATCCTTTCTTTGTAAAATTTTTTGGTATCTTTCTCTTTCAAGGTTTGGTTTGATTGATAGGGATCTGTTTTGGTTTTTTTTTTGCACTAAGAAATTCACTAGTGTTGTTTGTTCCAGTTCATTTCAGTTCAAAATCTGCCCACAGTGTTTAGTTATGTAATTCTGTCATTGCTTCTTCAGTTCAAATAAATAAAGCCCATTAAAAGCGCACAGGAGTTATGGATAGTACATTTGATATGCATTTTCTATTTCACATGTTAGATTAACTGTTCTTGTGCAATAAGTCAATTAAAATACTATCAGAGATAAAAAACATTATAATTATTTCTACATAATGGGCTGCACTGCTCATTGTGTAATATTCATTAAAATAAATATTTCACAGGACTTTCAGATCAGGATATTGGTTTCATCTATATCTGAGAATTTTAGACAATTTTCAAAGACTGTAGATGTACTGCAAAAGAATACTA
The DNA here is from genome assembly GCF_036417535.1 of Chlamydotis macqueenii. Taxonomy (NCBI): domain Eukaryota; kingdom Metazoa; phylum Chordata; class Aves; order Otidiformes; family Otididae; genus Chlamydotis; species Chlamydotis macqueenii. The sequence continues at coordinate 31,383,126 of NC_141558.1, forward strand.
AGAAGGTAGATGTATATATTATTTATGAAAAAGATAGTTTCATGATCATTCATAAATTAATAATGAAGTTATTAATGCAGGACATGTGTACATATTTGTTGATGTAAAGGTAAGCATAGATTATAAACACACTTTGGAATATATGCATGCAGATAAATGGAGGTATCTTGGAAAAGACATTTTTTCCAGAGTTAAGTTTTCAGGAGCTTGCTATTACATTTTCAGTTTTCTTGTTTTTCGATGCACAAAGAAAAGCTAACTTCTATATAAAACATCTCTTGTGTTAGCCTGTAGCCAGCTGAAATTAATGTTTTTTGAACTGTGCTTTTCAAAAAGTATTTTGAGTGAACAGTCCTTTTTCTCTTTTTTTTAATTGAATAAGAGTCAATATATTTTCCTACATTCAGTAACTTTTACTATTAAACAGTGTTATTTACTGAAAATTTTTCATGCATTCAACAATCTGACAGCCCAATATGAGTTCTTCATGGTTCACAGGCACTACAGAAATCTGTGATAGAACCAGCCTTGAGAAACTGCTTGGCACAAGTGATTTTGTTCACAGACTTAGCAGATCAGGTCATTTGCAGTTTACATACATTAGAGAACATTTGATTCTTTTCCCACTAATGACAGTGCCAAAAGTTCTGTTCACTTAAGCAACGTAGAGCTGTTTCCAAAATTCATAATAGTATTCTGGCACAACTTGGCAAAAAAAAAATCATTAGTACTATTTTAATAATTTTGGATTAATCATTTTGAAGTGAAGAAATGAGAAAAGGGAAAAAATGGTAAACCATATTGTGAAGGAAATAAGGAAGGACTTCTCAAACCAAAGAAATAACTGTATTTCAGGATTTAGATGCCTAAATACCAAGAGCTGTTAAATCCTGCTGAAAAAAAAAAGGCATTGAAACAAAAAAAAAAATAAAAAGGTTTAACAAATTACAAGCTAAAGTAAAATCCAAGAACCAATGCATAGTATTCAGGAAAGTATGTGAAATCAGAATGAAGCATATGTTTTGCACAGGGGATACATTAAGCAATGTTCCTGTTACTGACTTCTGATGATATAAAATGAAATCCTGGCTCAGTAACATCAGTTTAAATTTTACTGTCAATTTCTGAGAAATCAAGATTTTCCCATATGTAAACATATGGGAAAATCCTCTAGAGGACTGTATTTAATTTTTATTTTCACTATCATATATTTTCATACTTTCTAGTCCATCATCAAAATAAGTAACAAAAAGGTCAAAATGCACAACATGCACAAAATTACCTTCTTTCTGAGGAAGTTCTGTGTCATGTTCTAATTCCGTTTTATTTTTTGCACTAGATAAAAAGTAGAATTTCTCTAGGTGTTGGGTTTTAGTTTCAAATAAATTCTCAGAAAAGTATGAGTGAGATTTAAAATCCCTGAAAGTAATAATTTATAATCTTGCAGGATGACTGAAAAGTAGATTAAGAATTATGGGTAACGGTATTTTTAAAGGTCTATACAAAAATTACACTTCCACCTCCATTAAGACTGACAAAGGAAAAGTGTATTTATCTGAGTATATTTGTTTCTTATACATTGCGTCCATGTCTCTGGCTTATATCCAGTATTAGAGTTCATGAATAGTGCAAAAGATGTGATTCAGAGTCTCCATAACAACAAGAATGAGCAGAAATTTGAAAATTTCAGGCTAATTACTCAAAATGAAGATACTGCTACCTGATGTGCTGCACACTAAATGTCACTTGTTTAGGCAGACAGATACAAAGAGCAAAACAAAGCTTCTAAAGTATGCATGTCTAGTACCAAGTTATTTATTATATGGCTGTTTTTCCTTTTGCATATTTTAACCTTTTTTTGCAACAATATTTATGTATACATTGCATATACAGTGTCAGGAAGAAAAATCATCATGTATGAGGCAGTTAATATGGAAGGTATCCTTCATCAGTGACTGAAAACAGCAGTACAGTAGCAGAAATAGCAGAAGACAAGAGTCATGCAACTATTCTACAAGCAAGGTCTTTCTCTTTAATATGGACAGTACTTTAAAATACGCTGTGTAGGTACACTGAGGCTATGAAATGGCCACTGTTCTATTACTTGTGTAAGAAGGATGCTACCCAGAAGATTTTAAATAAGTATATGCATATATGGTTATACCAAAAACATTACAGGACAATGTTAATAAGCATAATGGAAGCAACATTTTGGGACACTTTCCAGAACTGATCTAAGAGTGCTTCTACTACCTTCTAAGCACAGGATGACAGGAAAGAACTACCTTTCAGGACGGATGGCAAAGTGAATTGTACAATCCCTGATCCAGCGACCAACAGGAAAGAAAGTTTCTCCTCAAAGAAGTTAGAGCAGAATAATCTCATTTATATTAGCCAAAGGGACCATTGCTGTCAGTCAGGGATTAACAGGATTGCCCAATGCTTTTTTCCTCCCACTTTCCCCCCCCCACACACACACTCCCTATGCTAAAGTCCAAAAGTGGAGGTAACTTAAGGCTATCCATTAATTCCTCCTAGGGAGGAATTCTTCTTTAGCTATATAAAAGGATTTATGACAGCTTTATGCCTACAGAGAGGGTCAAAAAATTTGGACTGGTACAGACAACTGCAGCCATTGTATTACAGAAAAAGACTGAAAGGAAGGAAATTAAATAGGAAAACATAATTGTCCATTCCTGACTATAAGTGACATTACCCTCAGAAAAGCCTGAGCAAAAATAAAGGACTTCAAAATTTGGCTCTGGCTGTCACAACATTTTCTATAGCGGCCAGTTCAGTAGTACGTAAGCCCTGCTATGAAAGGAAGGAGCTTGATTCTACAAGGTGGTACAGTGTTTACTGCAGTAATACGATCAGATCACATCCATAATGCTTCTAAAATTTAGCTTTCCTACCTATCAATCATTTTACTAAAGGGCAATATTGTTTCTTGCAGCATTAATGCAATGAACAAGAGAATAGTCAAAGTAGGTGAAAGACTTTTTAACCCCTATTCCCCTGTCACATTTTTGGAGTGCATCTCATACCTATTCATTATTGAAGCAGTAAAGCCATTGAATTATCTCTGTTTAAATCACAAAGCACTGGTATTATTAACTGAAAAATCTTCATACATCTCAGCTTCCACCACTACCATAAATATGACATCAACGAGGGACAGAAATAGAGGAAAAAGAGATCTCAAGAAGCAAGATATTGTTGTCACTAGGTTCATATACATCATTTATGGCTTATTAGCAAGTACAAAGTATATATTAAATCAGTTATTGCTCATCTTTTGTTTGCACTTGAATCTAGGATTATTTATAAGCTTTTTCACATATATTTCTATTAATTATTGGTAATTTTAATGCTTTCATGTACCTAAATAAACATAACATTTAATGAACACATAACATTATTGGAAAAAAACACGTAATTTATCATTTGCAAGAAACATTTATACCTCCTAGCATTTTTTCAGGCAACCTAGGCTACTCTCAGATAGATCTCATTACATAGACATGGATACTTTTGCAATTAAGGCTTAAACTATTTCTGCAGGGGAATTGCTGGCTGCAATGTAGTGCAAAACTAGCTTTGAACCAGCTCCTTAGTATGATAAATTATCCTACACTGAGCTCCATGCTGCTGCAGCTAGACTGCTGCTGGCACCCCAGCAAGTTAAAGTTAGCTAACGTTTCTGTCCATTGCATCTCCATGGTATTATACTGCAAAAGTGCAGAACTGTCATGCTTTAAAAAGTGTTTTCCTCAGGCAAAATCCCCCTAAGGGCAACTCTACCTAGTAGAACTCTGCCAAAATCATAATGTCCTAGAGTAGATGTGGTTATAGTGCCATGAAACTGCTTTGACCAGTATAGTTTATTTTACTTGGGGGACCAATAAAACTGTACATTTTTCCTAGCTGAAGTTGCATTTACACAATTATGATTTGCCAACCTGGTTAAACTGGCAAATCCTTTGCAGTGAATACTGAACCTAACTCTTTTCAGTATGCTTTATTTTGCTACTGAATACTTGAAAAATACGAAATGTATTCTTGACGTAATAGCAATACATAGATACATTTTCCTCTTCTTATCTTCAGCTTGACTGGAAATTTCCTTTTTGGATCACTACAAATTGGATGAACCATGAGAACATTTTTCTTTTATATCTTGCCTTTAATCCCCATCATCCCATCCCAATGAATATTTGTCATTTTCACAGGACCTTGCTGAGCCATTTCCCTTCTTTTCATGAAGTTCTGTGTTGCTGAAGCTTATGGATATTTTGCTACTGGCTTCATTGAGAGAAAAATTGTGCCCTCGTTAATGTACAGAATTATTTTGCCCAAGTTCACCAAAGTATCAGTCACCCCTATAATAAATTTGCCAAGTTAAAACAATTTCTACCTATGTAAATTTTATGGTTAGCATAATTAACTTTGTAATGATGAGACAAAGATGGGTCCTCTCACTTATCAAGTAGTTAGTGTTAGAACTAGATTAAACTGGTGAAAATATTTTCATATAAAATAGTTTTCAGAAGTTTTCTTCAGTCTATGTCCTACAATGTTTTACTTATATTGTGAGAAACCTACGTCTGTGATATCTTATATTTTGAAGATAATGTCTTTTCAAGCAAAACCACAGTATCTATAGTACATTAAGGCTGGAAGTTATTTCTGCTCTCATTTCAGTCACTGTGCTGTCAAGTGCTTTGTACTTTCATTAATAGTGAGTTAAAGTTACTTCTTACATAAACCTTATTATTATTTATCCCTATGTATCCCTTATTATTATTTAATATAGCCCTATTTATCCTCCCAAAACTGCTAAAAAGTAAGTGCAAGTGAGGGAATGACCATTAATCCAAGTTCCAGTAGGATCCAATAATTAGTATTCCACTTAAAGATTTTTTAGATGTTGCAAAGATCTTGGTTGCACTCTTCAGCTGAGGTCAGTGGAAGCTACATGTATCTTTTATGAAGGAACAGATAAATTGTAATTGGCAGGCTGTAGACAAAACTGACATTCTGCACAAAAAAAAAGTGATACAGAGCTGAGGAGAACAGTCTCTGCACAAATTCTTAGCTTTTAAAGATGAAGATATTTGGAATACAAATTGGTAGAGAGAGCAGACAAAATTAGAAAGGAAAGTTCTCCACAAACACTTGGAAGAAAGTGATTTTTAAGATGCCTGGTTCATAAGCTAAATGCCCTGGCTTTTATTGCTTTTTTGTTACAGTTAAATGAATAGGAGAATCAGAAATTAACAGTTTAAGGTCAAAGAAACAAATTAATTATTCCTTTTCTGTTGAAACTACTCAAAGGACAGAGAGGCAAATGTAACTTTTAAAAATAAAGATGCACCTGGTTTAACACAGCATGTACCAATGGGATACCATCATATGCCCTATTTATGGTCATTAAGGATTATTTTCATGTTTTAAATAGAAACTAGTGACCTTGAGCCTGGTGTTTTCTTAGTGTACTTTGTTTATTTGCGAAATACATAGTTGTCTAGTTTCTGGAATGAAAGCAATTTGAAAATAGAACACTGTCATTTAGAAGTTTAGTGAGTTTAAAATAGTTCTTACGTTATACAAAGCAGTAGTAGGGAACTTGATTATAAGTCCAGAAATGAGCAATTAGCCATAATGTATATGTGCCCTTTATCAGTCTAATATATTATTTTGTTATCTCATCTCTTCCACTGACAGAAAATATGCTGCAGAACTGAATCTGTAATAAAGAAAGGAAAACTTTCTTAATGTCAACTTAAGGATATGACTGTTTATGTCATTGAAAGTCATTTTACTTTGTCTTTTATTTAATTGATTTTTCAGAACTTCTTTCAAATCATTAGTAACCTCTTAGATGAAGAAAACAAAGAGAAGTGGGAAGATGCACAACAGGTAAGATTTGCATTTTGTAACTCATCAATTTAAAAAGTTGGAAGCTAGGTATATTATGACATCCACTGTATTAGAAGCCATATATTTAGTAAGTCACGACAAAGTGGAATGTATGGTTTCAAAAAGCACATTAAACATAGACCCTGCTGTAGGTGAAAGGAAATTCTAAGTGAGGTAATATTTTGGAAATAATTGATCCTTTTCAAAAAGGAGTAACTCCAGGACCCAGTGGCTAATTCCTTAGATTTAAATCATATTAAGGGTGTAAGGTGCTTCTCTTCATGAACAGATTTTCATTGCTTTCCATGGGTTTATTCATTATGTCTTTCCTTTTGATGTTGTAATGAACTACATACAAAAGCTGAAAATGCTACTAAAGGTTAGCTGCAATGATGCTTTTGTTAAACAGAACACATCAGAACTCATCTAAAAAACTCATATGTCACTACCAAACAACTTACAGAAATTTAAACAGTAGACCTTTTTAAAAAGGTTGTATTTAGGAGAACGGTTGTGATCCTTAGAACTGACAAATTTCAGGACTAAGTTAGATATTATGATAGCACTTTGTAAAATATTTAAGTCCAACAAAAATCATTAATTTATAATAAAAGAGTTTAAAACTCAAATGAAAACCATTTTGTGCTTTGATATAAGTATTTCATACATGCTTATACCAAAAACATTACAGAACAATGTTAATATTTATGTTCATGAACAAGACCATAGTACAAGAGGGACCTTGACAGTCTGGAGAGGTGGGCCCGTGCCAGCCTCATGAAGTTCAACCAGGCCAAGTGCAAGGTCCTGCACCTGGGTCATGGCAATCCCAGGCACAAATACAGGCTGGGCGGGGAATAAATTGAGAGCAGCCCTGAGGAGAAGGACTTGGGAGTGCTGGTGGACAAGAAGCTCAACATGAGCCGGCAATGTGCTCTTGCGGCCCAGAAGGCCAACCGCATCCTGGGCTCCATCAAGAGGAGCGTGGCCAGCAGGTCGAGGGAGGTGATTCTCCCCCTCTACTCTGCCCTGGTGAGACCCCACCTGGAGTACTGTGTCCAGTTCTGGAGCCCCCAACATAAGAAGGACATGGACCAGTTGGAGAAGGTCCAGAGGAGGGCCACAAAGATGATAAGAGGGCTGGAGCACCTCTCTTATGAGGACAGGCTGAGAGAGTTGGGGCTGTTCAGCCTGGAGAAGAGGAGGCTCTGGGGAGACCTGATAGCGGTCTTCCAGTACCTCAAGGGGGCCTACAAGAAAGATGGGGAGAAGCTGTTTAGTAGGGCCTGTTGCAATAGGACGAGGGGTAACGGTTTTAAAATAGTGGGGAGTGGATTTAGATTGGAAATTAGGAAAAAATTTTTCACAATGCGAGTTATAGAACACTGGAACAGGTTGCCCAGAGAGGTGGTGGAAGCCCCATCCCTGGAAACGTTCAAGGCCAGGCTGGATGAGGCTCTGAGCAACCTGTTCTACTTGGGGATGTCCCTGCTCCTTGCAGGGGGTTTGGACTAGATGACCTTTGAAGGTCCCTTCCAACCCTAACCATTCTATGATTCTATGATTCTAACTATTAAATTTATTCAGATGCAAATAACAGTGGAAATGGGCATGAAATATCATTATGTACAGAGAAAAAAAATTATGGAGGTGATCAAAGGCAAGGAAACATTTCTGTATGATATTTCAGTACGAAAATAGTCAACTGCACTTATGTACAATAGAAGCTTTTAAAATCAGGACTGGATTGGAGAATGTCATGTGGGAATGATTAAACTATTCACTTGTGCATGTAAAATAACTGAAGGACATCAAATAGTGGCAGATTCAGGATGAATACTAGGTAACGCTTTTTCTACAGAAAGTCAGGTTGCAGAACTTTCTGCTGATGAAAGTACAGAAGCTAAAAAGTAAATAGACAAATTAATGAAAGGAAAGTCAGTGTAAGACTGTTCATGGAAAGATTTAGTTTCTTTAAGGAAGTCCTTTGGCAAAAAAAAAAAAAGTGCAAAAGGCTGGGCAATAATTCCAAAGAAATATCACTATATCTATGTCCTTTTGTACTCTTCCTTAGACATCTGCTATTTGCCACTCTAAAAGGAAAAAAAAAAGAACTTACATAGATCTTTGGTCTTCTCTTGTATGGTCATTGCCACTGTGTTATATAGATACTTGTGGAGGCAGAGAGTGCAGCACAGGTGTTTGATATTGACGAATTTGAGCTATGTCCTTGAACACCACTTGCTCAATAACAAAAAACAGCAACTAGAACAAGATAAGGAAATACCAAAGGCAAAAATAGTAAAGACAACCAAAAAACTATTACCAATCCAAATGAAGCATAAGGCGCGTGAACAGTATATTGCTACCAATCAAATTAGATGATTAAGTGTATGCATTTTGTGTGAAACTTAGATAGAATATAAAAGACTAATGCTGACTAACAATAAAGGTCTCTGGAACACCATCCACGGAGTCGGTGTTTTTACTGCCACAGATACTTGAAATTTCATAGAACCATAGAATCGTTAGGGTTGGAAGGAACCTTTAAAGGTCATCTAGTCCAACCCCTCTGCAAGGAGCAGGGACATCTCCAACTAGATCAGGTTGCTCAGAGCCTCATCGCACCTGGCCTTGAATGTTTAATGTGATGCTTCATAAATGACTAGGTGTTTAAAGATCTTTGAAACTATTTAACTTCATTTTTCTAAGTTCATCTTTATAATATAACTAAGAAAGGGAAGATCAGGGCTTTTCCCTACCAATTAAACCCTGCAGTAGACCTATGATGCTGCAGCTGACCCACTGTAATTTATCCACAAATTGTATTTTTCTTTTGCTGGTTTTGTGTTTCTCCGTGTAAGAATCAGCTACAAAAATAGACAAAGTATGTCATTTTCCTTAGTGGTGATGGACTGAAGCAGCAAAATCACATGCATGTGGGCAGTTTCCATAAACAGCACCAAGATTAGGGAACCAATGTTAAGCAACTATTTTATCTCCACTAATGAACAGCCAGAATACCACTCCTCATGTTGTCTTCTACCTCAACCCTGCCTGCTTACCCACGCCATGTCCACCATGTGTCCCATGAAGATCAGGGAATGACAGTACCTAAGAGGAAATTATGAGAATGTGAAGGTAAAAGAGGGAATAACAAATCTCCAGTTCCCTCCCCTTATTGCTGCTTATAGAAGTGGTGTTGAAAAAGAGAGAGGAGACAAGTTATTTCTACTTTCCCGTAGCTCCTTCGCTCTGCTTGCTAATTCATTATTTCTCAGACCTGAGTACAGCACTTGTAGGCAGGCAGGAACCCATGAAAGCACCAAGATGAACTGAATGCAGGAGTAGTGGGGCCATAGCTGCCTGGTGACAAAGCTAGGAAATTCACTAAATCTTAGACTCCTGAGCTATGGCACCCGAAGAAACCATACCACTGGTCTTGTTACTGTTCTTGGGCATTTACATAGGCAGTCTCAAAGAAACTATTGAAGCAAGTAGCTCTTTATACCAGCTAGGAAGGGTGAGCTAGACTCTTAAGTACTCCTAAGATTCTTTTTTTCTTTCATTATTGGAAAAAAAAAAAAGCTTTTCTAGATAAAATATTATTTTCTATCATATTTTGGATAAAACACTGAAAAGTTATGGTTAAATAAAATTAGATTTTAAAACAGAAACAATATTATTTGAAATCACTATATCTTGCGTGAAGCCTTTTTTAGTTTTGATGTCAAAGTCAAGGTAGGAATTGAACTAGAAAAGAATGTGCGCAAGTCATTATGTGCTGTGAATACAATCCAGTGCAAACATCATTAATTCATTAAAAAAGAGTAAAACTGATTCTGTTTCCAGTTCAGCCACTCAGCTGACTTTTTTTTTTAATGAAACAATGCAGAGCAATGGGCAGTCTAACCAAGTTTTTTTGCCAGCTTGCATGATTTTCTTGAACTCCACAGCTACTGTTAGCATAGATATCTTAGCCTCTTTTCTGGATTCTTTGCTAGAAGAAAATCTTACTCACTGTCAGCAAATTGTTAACTTTCTATCAAGGATACAGCAGCACATCCTTTTTTCTAGATTAAATGCCAGCAGTTGATACCATTAATTACAGGTTATACAGCATTCGTTAAGCAGCGCTCACTTTAATACTTGCCTTTTGTTAAGAGCTGATGTAAATCAGCTTCAAATCCACAATGCATAAGTTTATACTGGTGTTTCAAAATGAAGGACCTATTCTGCATATTCTTCATCACCATCTGCTGGCATCCTATTGATTAACCAGTACTTCAGATATATAAAAATGAAAAGTACCTCTATAACCCTAACTATTCAATAGTTTCTGCTGAAGTTATTACTGTAAAATTTTATGTACAAGAACTAGGGTGAAAAATCTGTTCACTGAAATTTATCCTTATTTCATAACCTGTGAGTGTGTGTGCTATGAATGAGACGCATGCAAAAACCGCACTACCTCAATAACTTATCATTAGGAAAATGGAAGTTAAGGCTCTTTCACCTGAAGCAGCATTTGCAACCTGTTAGGATCAAAAATGTCACAAATAATCCTTCATAAAAATGGTATTACTGCCCTACATTTTATAAAATATCCATGTAGAAAGCAAAGCACATTGTGAAATTCTTTGTCCGGAATGGAGCACCTGTGGATCTAGGCAGATAAAGCAAGATGAAGATGGAGTGCAGTATGCTGGAATTTATAGTCTTTATAGGCATTTTTTAGAGTCAGTAGTCCTGGTAGTGGAAAGAATGGGTTGAATGTTGCTCATAAAGTGAAATTTGGACACCTAACTGATATGAAAAAAAAAAAAAGCATCATGAACAGGTCATCCATTCTTTTTCTGCTGCAAAATACTGTATCACTGAAAATTGTCCTGTTCATAGCAGGGCATAACAACCAAAAATGATTTTTAATGTATATGATATGAACATAATTTTTAACCTTATCAATAACTGTTTTGACCTTTAATGCAGTTTTGATGATGCATCATTGTTGCTGAATATAACAATTTTTGATGGTTTTGTGATCATAGTAGCCTACAGCTTTGTAAATAAATTATATTTCTTGGAAACGTGCTTGTCCTTACCATTTTGAAAGTTATATTGAGAGGCTACATTAGCAATGCAAAGGCTACTGCAATTTATTTTAGTTTACTGTGTCCATTTCTGGGCTCTCCAGTACAAGATAGGGACGTAATGGAATGTGCCCAGTGAGGAGCCAAGAAGATGTTTAGGGGTCTGGAGCATCTGATGTGCAAGGAGAGACTGAAAGAGCTGACACTATTTTGCTTGGAAAAGAGAAGGCTCAATGGGCATCCTGTCAGTGTTAAAAATTCCTGAGGGGGAGTAAAGAAAGGAGACTGAGTCAAACTCTTCTCAGTGGTGTCCAGTGACAGGACAAGAAGGGTCAAAAATTAAAACAAAGCAAATTCTATTTCAATATAAGAAAAACCTTTTCATTGTGAGAATAACTGAATGCTAGAACATGTTGCATAGACAGGCTCTGGGGTCTCCATCCTGGAAGCTGTTCAAAATCCAACTGGATGTGGTCCTGGGCAACCTGCTAGAGCTGATCTTGCTCTGACCAGGGGTTTGAACTAGATCATCTCTAGAGGCCCCTTCAAATCTCAGCTATTCGATGATTCTACTACTCAACATTAGCAATGAAAATAGTATTACCAGCAACAATTTCTATTACTTAAATATTGATTAAAACAACAAAGATTTATCATACTGGAGAGGCCATGGTAAGATTTACATTCAGCTGTTTTGAAGTTATTGAAGGTATCTCCCAGAAGAAGGAAGAATATTTTAATTAGAATTATTCTGGAATATGAAATACTTTAACAATGAATGGAAGTAACAGCCAGTATTTTTTTTTATAAGTACAGTGACTTAGAGCAAACATTCTACAGTTACAGTGCAAAGCTGATTTCATGTAGCTTTGTGAGTAGTTGTGTCTGTTCACAAGAGGATCCAGTGACAAAGTGGTTGTTTTACAGTCACAGAAAATGTTTGATATTGAAACATGGGAAGAGCAATTTGATTGTTAAGTCTCACATTTCATTTGATGGCATTTAGATTTTATTTGAATATGCTGCTGTAGAGATTTTGATATTATAGTTAACAGCATGTCTGACCTTCATTTGTTAGATCTATCCAGGCTCGGTGGAGTTAATGCAGGTGATTGAAGATTTTATACACATTGTTGGAATGGGAATGATGGACTTTCAGAATTCATACCTAATGACTGGAAATGTAGGTAAGAAATAGGAATTTCTTCTATCAAATTTATAACCTATTGAAAATAAGAAATTGCAAGTATGTACTAAAGAGTTGCTGCTTCTATCACAATCCAGATTGGGCTGATCCTCCTCCTCCAGATTATCTCTGTTGCATGATTATCTCCTCTCTGGTTTAACACACTCGATATTCCTTACATGTTGGACTTCTCCATAATCGTATCTCAAGATCTAAATGCAAAATTTCAGCCTCTAAATAAAATTCAGAAAATACTCATCAGAATACTATGAACTGTAGGTATATGTTAGAGCATTTCCAGGATCTAGAGTATTTCAAATGGTAATTTAGAAAATCATGCTAATTAAGTTAATAATGATATACTTGAACTTGAACAAATTAAAAATATATGTTTGTCTGATAGCAAAATTTGTGGTGTAAATACATTCTTTCAGATTTTCAGTTAGCATCTTCCTGCATCCATGTGTCAGTCAGTTCTTCAGCAAGTTGTTAGAATTAGTCAGAAAACATGATCATTTATAAATTAGTTGGCAGAATAAAGCAGGGAAATTGTTGAAATGTCCCTATTGAAAATCTAACTTGCTGTACAATAATAAATATTTATTATTGCTGTCTCATTCATACTTAGATTGATAGAGGTGTAAACAGTAGCCCCTGTAAGGCACAGCCTTATATTGGAGACATGTCAAGGAACTGACCAAAAACAACTCTGTCAGTCCTAAAATGTTTAAAGCATTTCAGTAGGAAGTATGGGGAACTTTAGCTTTAACTAGTGATTTATTATTTCTGTTGTTTACTGCTTGCACTGTAGTACCACTTAAAGCTTCTTCCAGTTGTGAGTCCTTCATTATGCTAAACCCTGCACAAATTTATAAAGAAAAGACAGTATCTTTCTTTAAATGCTTGTTTCATGGCATTTTTATGACAAAATAAAAACATGAGCTTATTTAAAGAGCACAGCTCATGCTGCTTCACATGCTGTACTGCATTCTGATCTATTTGTCCTCTGAAAAACGTGAAAAAAACACTAGAAAATATTTAAGAGTATGTATTAAAATAATCTATGTCTCTACATATGCATGGCTTCAAATGGGAAACAGCAACAACTTTCCAATTGAATCAGAAACCATGCTGTGCACTGGCTAGTCTAGATAACTGTGTAATCTTAACAGTCTTTCTTTTGATTATCTTTCTCTTCCCACATAGAAGATATTTTTAGGCACTGGGGAGTAGATCTGTCCTTAACTATATAACCATCAAAGGAATAGAAAAATCTGAGAAAAGTAAAATTAATTTATAGGTTTATTCTGACTACCTAGCTCTATGCCATGACATATTGGTGTGAGTTTATCCTCTCTTTGCTCAGTCAGTCATCAAAAAAGGACAGGGTTGCTGCTGTGCAACTCGTTGACCAGAATACTTGAGCTCAGGTGACATGGTAGGATGAGATCTGAAGATTGTTATCAGCAAGGAGTAATTTCTTATTTTCACAAAAAAAAGGAAGGAATGTATCTGGAACAATTCTGTTCTAGTGTGTTTATCCATAAGGGTTTGGCGTAGCTGTGTCTGACTGCCTATATACTTGGGACTTAGGAAACGTTTATGTTCATCTCAGCTGAGAGGAATATAATTGGTGCTGTCTTGTCTTAGCATTAATTCTGTTGTACCAACAAGAGTTTTAAAATGTATAAGGTCTTGTTTATAATTTGTAATAACATTCTTGTCATTTAAGTCAGCAGACACATTCCGTGCCAGAAGCAGACATATGCTGCAAGAAGGCCCAAATTTTATATATTAATCTTTAAACAAGACTTCCATAGCTACTCCATAGTTATTTACCATAAAACATTCCCTCAGCATCTTCAGATATTTTAAATTACTTTTGCCATATTTTAATTTTAGAATCATTTTACAGTTCAGATATATGAGAAGAAGGATTCAGTACTAAAGATGAACTTCTGCCTCTTGTCAGAAAAAAATCCAGTTCTGTAGCAAATTTGATAGTGTTTGTTGTAGTTTAGTCCCGCTTGGGACCAAGCTACATAGTTTTTCACTCATTCTCCCCATGCTCCAAGAGAATGGAGGAGAGATATTATAACAAAAAGCTCAATGTCTGAGATAAGGACAGGGAGAGATCATTGAAGTTACTGTGATGGACAAAACAGACTCGACTTGGGGAAAACTATTTATTTATTATTAATAATAAAACCAAAGCAAGATAATAAGAAAGAGAAGAAAAAACCAACTTCCCCCCACCCCTCCTTCTTCCCAGGCTTAACTTTATTTTCAGTTATCTCTACCTCCTTCCCACCTGCCTCCTCTGACCGGAAAAACACAGAGAGGGGAATAAGGAATGGGGGTTATGGTCAGTTCAGCACATATCACTTTATGCCACTCCTTCCTCCTCAGATGAAGAACTCCTCACATTCCTCCCCTGCTCCAGTGTGGGGTCCCTCCCACGGGCTCCACTCCTTCATAAACTTCTCCAACACAGGTCTTTTTTCCATAAGGTTCAGTCCCTTAGGAACAGGCTGCGCCAGCGCAGGTCCTCATGGGCCACAGCCTTCTTCAGGCAGCCACCTGTTCCAGCATGGAGTCTTCCACAGGCTGCAGGTGAATCTCTGCTCCTCCGTGGACCTCCATGGGCTGCAGCGGGATAACCTGCTTTACCATGGGCTTCACCACGGGTTGCAGGGGAATCTCTGCTGGGAGCAACATTACTCCTCCCCCTCCTTCCTCGTTGACGTTGGCATCCAGAGCTGTTCCTCTCACAAGGAATTCTTCAAAATCAGTTCAAGTAGATGCTTCTCAGGTTCTCTTCACTTCTTGAGGCCAGGCCGAGATGAGTTGGGTCCAGACAGCTGCCCGGTGGGAGGCCAGAGGGTGAGAGTCACAAGGCTCATGCCTTCCCCCCTCTGCCCTTGGTTTTGCTTCTTCATTCCTTTTCCTTTTTTTTTCTTTTTTTCCCCTCTTCTTAAATACATTTTCACAGAGGTGTTATCACTGTCGCCAATAAGCTTGGCCTTGGCCAGTGGCAGTTTTACCCTAGACCCAGACAGGTCCACTGGACAAAGGGGAAACTTCTAGCAGCTTCTCACAGAAACTGCCACTATAGTCCCCTCTGTAGCTACACAAAACCAGCACAGTATTGCACTGAGTTCTTAGTTTTCTTCTACTAATTTAAATTTACAAGTTAATTTCTAATTGAATGGCACTAGAGTGGTCCATATACAATGTACACATCTAATTGTGTTTGACAAATATGCTAATCTCCTGAGATCTTCTGCAGGTGGGATTTTATTTTCTCTTTCTTTCAAGACACAAGCAAGTAACTGTGGCTTAACCAAGTTACTACACAACAGCCATGCTGCAATGACCATCCATTGCACATTCTCAGCTCATGGCACATGGGAAGTGAGGAAAGTTACCTTAACTGTATAGTAGGCTATACCAAGCCACATTATTATACATTTGGAAGTAGCTAAGAAAGTCTGTAAGTTGCCATGCCACTGTTAAACTTTTCAGTGTGGTGGCTTTTAGCTCCAGTTTTTCATTGCTTCTGAAAACAAAATCAGAGACTGTTTCCAAATCCAGATGATCCAATATCTTTGTTTTGGAGTTTATTTAGGCAGCTCAGTCAAATCAAATGCATTTCCATTAAACCAAGACCTATCTCCTCTTCAGTCTTCTTTCAAGGATAACAAATATACTATGAAAAACTGAACAAATGTCTAAGCAACAATTTTCTTTGATCATGCATGGCTGGGACAGATAGTACTTCTTTTATTTGTGTGCTCTCAGTTCTATATTATATCCCTTTAAGAAATTATTAGGTGAAATAAAAACTTCTAATAGGAGGTGGAATACTCCTTCCTCATCCTGCTCCTGCTCCTTCTCTCCTTCCTCATTCTTCCTCCTTCTCCACGACCTCCACCTCCCTCACCTCCTCCACCTCCTTCACCTCCTTATCATCAGGACCAGCTGAGCAGGCATAGGAAAAAGATAGCGTGATAAAACAGGAGCTTTTGCTACCACTCAGAGTCCCTGAATTAGCTGAAAGCGCAGACACAGCTGTAAGGATACAATGTGCAGTATTTTTAACCATATTACCATTGCATGTTAAATACTTGCTTTCAGTTTTCTCTGTTTTACAAGGTGAGTTCCTCATTTTAGATCAAAGAGTTTTAACAGCCTTTTAAACTTTTTTTTTTTGAGTACTAAAGGCCTAAGCAGATCCACCTCAGGGCTTTGACGTCCCATTGCAGTAAACCATTAAGAGTTCTGAAGAAATGTACTAAAAGATGGCTGAACTGCTATGAAGAAATATTCATCCTTTAGTTTGAAAATACTGGATCAAAGTGCCGCAAGCATAGTATAGGTGGAATGTGGAACTGGAAATACGGAGCTGCATTAGGAGATACATGTTTCTATGGCAGATTAGGATTCTTTTATAAAGAAAAATTTTCCCTCTGTTGTCAAATAAATTTCCTTAACAGCAGCCAAAAAATGGTTAAAGGAGACTCTCTTGTCAAAAATCAAGCTTACAGTTCTTAGAACATATTAATGAGAACACCAAATAATCTTGAAGCTCAGTGTGTTGTCATGGATGTAATTTGGAACTGACAGAAAATAAACAGAATTATCAGCATGAGAAAAAACAGTTTTTGTTAGTGTTAATTTTGTGAATATTGATGTTTGAGTGATAAGTAATGTTCTAAAATATGCAGATATCACAAAGTTATTTAGACTAGTCAAAGACAGGAAAAACTTAAGATCTCCAGGGGGTATAGCAAAATGAAAAGAAGAGGATATCCACTGGCAGAATAAATTCAGTATTGACAGAGCATGTAAGAGGGAGTAGTTCAAACCATATGTAATGTAGGAATCTGAAGCAATTCTGTAAAATTCCGTGGTCACTTTTCAGCAGAGCTCAGAGAAAAGAACAGCATTATTGTGCAAAAAGAGCAGTCTAAAGAAAATATGGATTTTTTTTTTTTTTAAATTTCAGTAGCCATCACTTGCAATGTTCTTTTCAATTGAGGTTATATGATTTGGATTCATTTTACTTACTTTAAGCATCACAAAGTTTGCTAAAGTCACCCTAAGCTTCCTTGATAGTCAAGAGAGACTACTGCTCAGGAGAGCAATTCGTACCACTTCAGACATCTAAAGTTAAGGACATGGGTTGCCTTCTGGAAGTTCTTCCACTGGCTATAAAGACAGGCTAGTGACTAGCTTAGACTTGAGTGATTCATGTCATCTAAAGCAAAAAGGATTGCTCCTTTGTGGTAAATAAAACCTCTGAACACAGATAAGTTCAGAGCTGAATATTAAAAAATAAAAAAAGTTGAGAATTGGAATTGTTAGAATAGATATTTGAGAACAGATTGTTAAAAGTTACCAGATGTACACAACTGAAAAGTGAATGAAAAGATAAACTAAGCTGACATCTCTGTTTAATCTTGCTCACAGCAAAAACAAAGATTCTTAACTAAACTATACATTAGAACATTTGATTCTGAATTAGCCTGAGGCCAAGGTCTTAAGAGGAATAAAATAAAAACAAGTGGAAATCAATGTGATGAATGCAGCTAGCTATGATATTATATGAAAAAATAAAGAGGTGTAAGCTATGCTTCCATGCATAAATCAGCTTCTAACAGTCTGTTATCTCTCCACTTAAAAATGGCTACTGTGACACTGGTAGTCTGGTGAGTAATCTGATCCAGTATAGTAATTAGCATATAATTTTTCATTTAAGACTTCATACTGAGCTCCTTAGATAAAATTTATAAATATTGGCAGGAAAAAAAGTCTGATTTCTGCCTTCACAGACAGTCTAGGATGCCATAGGGGATAAATTTATTTTAAAACAATGTCTGTTGTCTTCTGTCTTTGCACACTTTCTTGTTCCCCCCTTCAATCCTCCATGCCATGTTAATATCCATGAAATTTGTACCAAAGGGTTAAATAATCCTATAGTCTTTTGGAACGTATGTTAAAATTTTCCAGTCCTAGCTAGAGATACATAGAAATGTTAGTGACCAGAGGAGCTTTCAGAAGATGTACTTACTCTAGTTATAAGACACAAGCAATGGTACACCTGCAGAGCTTTGGGAATCCCCGAAAATAAGCAAGCTGGATTTTTGTCAGTTACTGTGAGTTCATTAACCTTTTCCCAAAGTAAGATTTTTTGGGTCTTGTAAGTTGTAGGTCCTGTTCATACTCTCTAGAAACCTCTCCACATTATACAGTTCATTTACTTATCCTAATGGCATCTGCCTAGTCTGCTGATCTTTTTTTGTATCAGAGTTAGTGATATGTATCTTAAATGCAGCACTTGAGATCCTCTGACTCATATATCATAAATATCATACTAGACTAAAATATATCAAGAGACTGACTTGATTTTACCATTTGAAAGGGTCTTTTTTTTTTCAAATACATTAAAGAAGACAGAGAAAAGCCATAGCATTTATATTAACTTGTCCAGAGGTGTAAAGAAAATGTCTACAATTTGCAGTCAGAAAATAACTATTTTGATAATTACATTATCCAGTTATTCCAGAATACCCCATGTTTTTTTCACAAGGCAAAAGTTAAGAGTACCGCCTTTAAGGAACCACTGTGTGGACTGCACTTACTATTTTTAATAAGGTGAACAGCAATCATTCCTTGTAGTGTGTCATAGATCATGTGTAAATACATCTGTAATGATTAATATAGTTATTTTTGTTTTGATCAAGAACAGATTTTCACGCAGAAAACATGAAGTTAAACTTGCATGATTTTGCAATGGAATACATTTCTAATAGATATAAAAACACAAGTCCCCTTTAATTCATTGACTATTTATATTCTCTTCAGATTTTTACCTAGCTTTTGAATCTAGTAAAATACACACCAAATTAAGTAATATTTAGGTAACAATGTTTTATTATATTTTATTACAAAATTTTGCTATATAGACTTGCCAGTTTCCATTGTCTAATATCCCTTTTCTTCTCAAAACTTCCTAAAAGATTCAGTGCCTGTCATCTTCCCATTTCAGGCTAGGATCTGGTCTTTATGACTGTGTCTTTAAATATGAATCTGACCAAATGCAGGCTTGAGAACTGTCCCACAGTTGTCCAAACTGTTTACTTTCTGGAACCTGGCCAAACAATGTCAAAGCATGGTTCAGGGGATAATCCAGGTGAGAAATCAGTTCTGGTAAACATAATTAATGCTTTTCTTATTGCACTGTGGTGCATAGTTGGTCCTGCTCTTTTCTTGGATAGCAAGCATGGTGGTCAGAACAGTTACAAGTTCTGCCTTCTGCTCTGTATTCTTTTCATTCAATACTTTGGCTCTTGGTCCTAATCCTCCTTGTTTCACACTCAGATGTAGCCCACCTGCCCCAAAACCTGCACACTGTTGGTTGAGCAGATGCTATATTACATGAAAGTGGGCATCTATCACATTTTTTTCGTCACTTTTCAAAAAATCCTTCAGCTCCCAAGATTCATACACAGCATCACTCTCCTGTTTCCCTAATCTTCACTTGCTCAAACCGTATGTAACAATCTTCTGGAGACTAAAGGATACCAGAAGAGACAGTTTTCACAGAAAAAAAAAAGACAAAAGAATAGGAAAACTGCAGAGAAAGTTCAATTGGATTTTTTTAAAATACTCTTATATATTTCTACTCCATATGTATTCACATCATTTCCTTTGCAGCAGCCTCAGCAATTCCTTGATCTGATCAGTATGTTTGCTTTCAGAAGATTCAAGCTTTTCCCCCTGATTATAGGGGAAAAACTTCATGCACACTTTGAATGTCTAGCTCATCGCAGCATCTGAATTAGTGCCTGAAATAAATGATCAAGAGCCTGAATTTATTTCTCAATATCAAATAAGCTTATTAAATGATTCACGTTCCCCGAAAACTTAGCTGTGAACAGTGCATAAAAGAGTAGATTTTTCACTGCATACCCCCGAGGAAATAAGTCTCTCAATTACTTAAGATTAAAAATGGCTGATATCAACGTTATGCCTATATGAATCTTTATCAAATAATGTCGATAAAAATCTAACTGAATTCTATGGCTATATTCCAAGTAATAGTCATAATTCAGTAGTTAGTTTTGTGTACAAGATTTATTAATTATTCTTAAAGGTAAAGCTAAATAAATTAACTATTCAGTGTTTTAAATGGGTGCTATAGGAAACTGGAACAATCTAAGGTGTTTCCCTTCATTACCTTATATTAAGTAAGATACAGTGGAGTAAAAGGTTCTGAAGAAATGGAAACTATAAAACATGCAGACAACCAGGCTTCAGTTTAATTTTTAAAAAAATGCCTCCAACTGAAACAGAAAGTGGTGTCTGCAGCCCATTTGTGGAAATAACTTTTTATAAAATTTAAGTATATCTATCTTAAATTCTTGCATCATTTCTAAATGTCTACCTCTGAAAACTCTTTTCTGAATTATTCTGTTTGTAGTCCCTTTTTTACATGAGCAATTAAAACCTGGTGTTTTCTAAAGGAATTCTCTGGTTTACGACAGGCCACTTTTTAACAGGTGCACTTAAGTGTTGCTCTGAGAAATTAAATACCTGAATTTATTTACTCCTTTGCCACGGACAGCTATATCTTTAGGTGACTCCCAACAATTTCCACGTTGAATGAGGCTTAAGGGGATAGAAATTAGGAGGTTGTGGTGGTAGCTTTGAGTTAATGGAGTAAATGCACAGCCAAGAGAGTATTATCAGTTCATACTAAGGTAGTGCCAAAAGACAACAGTTATATTCAGTGAAGTATAGCGTCAAGATATTCCGGGCAATACAGTCCTCCTCTTAAACAGAGGAGGCACTGAAGTGTCACAGTCTGACAACAAGATGCAATTCTACACAGACTGATGACTCATTCTGGGACTTCCTGTCCCTGTAAGGCAGTCACTACAAGAGCGTCCAGCCGTCGTCTGGTGGTACAATCAACGAGAGGTGGTCAGCTGGAGACATTGTGGCTAAGTACTGTAAATAGCAAAGTTCAATCTCAGTTTTAATAAATTCTGCAGAGTCTTGTTACTCACTCACTACTGAAAATGAAAGAAGGAAAATTAAGTAGAATTAAAGTAAAACCCCACAAAATATAAATTAGTTAAAATAGGAATAAAACCAATGAATTATACGTTCAACTAGTAATAACTAGCAAAAGTCAGTGGAAGTAGACTAATTTCCTTTCTCAGACTTTGGAATCACAACACAATATTGCTTACAAAGACTTAAGAGACAGCTATTAACTCTGCATGCTACTTGAAGTGTGTCAGAGAGAGGTCTGTTACCCTAAAATGTGCATCATTGTGAATGCGGAGGTAGCATGGTTTATACCAAGCTAAGGATGTGGCATACCAGCTGCCAAAGTTTGTTTGCATTTTCTGGCTTTTCAGGGAAAAAACAACCAAATACATTTTAAAAAGAAAGAAAACCCTAAAACTAAAAGCCAAACAAACAAACAAACAAAAACCAACAACAAAACAAAGAAACAAACAAAAAGACAGAAAAAGGAGTGAAAGAACTTCTATGTAGAATATTAGACAAATCAACCTGTTGTGTTGAAAAAGTATATCATTTCTTTGGTGATGACTCTAGGTTTTAATTCCAAATAGATCTGCCTCTTTCAAACTGCAGAGCTTGAAAGTAATGTAACAATTAAGGTAACAAAACAAATAGTCATTTTTCATTTTTCAAGCCAGTTTTATGAGTGTGTTAGTGGATTATTAAAATCAGAGAGAAATATTTTTAGGGTAAATAACTGTGGAACTAGTGGAACTATACGATATTGTTGAGATCGAACTTCAAAGCCATGTAAACACATGCAGGTGTAATTCTGACTAATTATGTTTGTGCTTGTGTAATTCTTTTTGTGCTTCAATATGGAGAATTGGACTTCAGTGTATGGGCCAAAGATACTATGTATATCTCTGCAATTCTGTTGAGATCAGAATGTGTAATGAGTGTCAGAAACATCAGTTCAAAGCATCCCAAAGCATCTATGTACTGGCTTTGCTAAAATCAAGAATAAGACCTAAACGTTATGAAATATCTTTTGTGCCTTGTGATTTCTGAACCCACAAGTTCATTAATTTCATGGATTTTGTTTTGCTTACCCTGGACTTCAGCTGTGAGTTTTAGGATGCTATTTGCTGTTCTGGCTCAAGGCTGAGATAGAGGATCTTTGGTAAGGTTTGTGATGTAAATTAGAGAATCATTCTACTGTGGATTAATATAGCTTTTTCCCACCTTGGAAAATTTCAGGAGGAACTCTGTAAAAGATTAGTGTCCTTTTTTTTTAGTTTCTTTTTTTTCTTTCTTTCTTTAAGTCTCCTTCACAGTAGGAAGAAAAAATTTTTCTTACTCAAGAAGTGTGATACAGCTCTGTGGCCTGTGGTTGAATTGTACTAGATGCAAGCAGCACAAATGCTTAAATTGCCCTGCAGTGGTGCCAAATAGCTTGATATTGTTGTGGTTGCTTTTCTTTTTTTTTTTTTTTGAACAAACACTCTCCACATACATGGAGATGTGTAATCTGCCATAGGCAGCATTCCTCTGTAAATCTTTTAAGAATATAGTTTGGGAGATGGTCTTATAGAAGAGATATTTGATCTCATTACATGAATGACTTTTCATATCATCTGTGGTTCAAAGCTTATGCTGTTCTTTAATGACTATTATCTTGCAGAATTTTTTTTCTAACTTGTAAGGTCTTCCACTTTTAGTGCCAATTACATCAGTTAATAGCAGTGTTAGTTAGTTATATGCCATTTTTTGTAATACATTGCTATTAAAATCTTATGGCCTCATGCTATCTTCTGTTACTCAGTAGTTAAGTATCTTGCAAGGAGACAGACTTCAAGTACATCTCTGTGAAAATACTATATTAGTATAGTAACTTGTTTAGAAAATCCTGTCTCTGGTCCTGTTGTAGAGCAGCATAGCTAGAATGTGAGCTGCTCTCAAAGGCAAATACTTGGAAACCCATTCATATGTGTATAAATTTTCCGCTTTGGTGAAACATATTTTCTCCCTATATTGGCACCAAAATTTCATCTCCAATAAAGCAAAGGAATGAAAAGAGACTGGCCTGCCCAAGGGGAAGAAACTGTGGAACAGTCATCAGGATGACTGGATCTTCAGGGATTGGCAGTCAGGCAGGCTGCTGCATCTGCACGTAGAAGACTTCTCCCGTTTCTGAGAGAAACATTTATGAAAAATACATAGAGCTTATCCTCTCCTTTCTCATTTTTACCTCAAGAGAGTACAATATGTTCATAAAGATTAAAGGAAATGTCTTGTTTTGCCATTACGTATCTTAGATTGTTCATTGCAGAAGCATAGAATGAATGTTTTTAATGCTCATTTAGCTTTGAAAATTGCATCACTATCTAGGCAATGAAAAATAATGGTCTCCATTCACAGTCAACAATGCACAAAGAAAAGTTAATTTCTGCAAAATTACCATCATTTAACTTTGCCAAATAGAACTTATACCTGTTTCTTGGATGAATAGTTCCACTACTGGAAAACAAGGCTAGTGATTTTATACCGCATCGTCTATTTTACATTCCTGGTTGTACTTAGAAATAATTTTCAGAAGTTAAAATTATAGATATCCAAACCTCTCATAAACTGAAATGATAGAAACTGCACATCAATAGGGTAAGACATTCAAATGTGGCAGTAGTGCATCTACTTAGAAATGGTATTCAACAGCAGAGCTCAGAGGAGTTTGAAGTGTTTATACTGTTTATCATTTTATTTAACAAGATATTGGAGGGAGTTTGCTGAATGTGTATTTATTCTTTGAATGTACTTGATGAATACTTTTAGTATAAAGTTTGGAAAATAAGAAGTCAAGTAACTGTAGGAATTTGGCCATTTTTCCTTCTTGTAGGCACTTGTTAGAATATTTTCTTCTGTTCATAATTTTGATAATCTTTAAACTATCTAACAGCATATTTGCTCATGAGCTTTTTAATATATGGTTTGAGGGAGTCTCCATCTAGTGAGTAACGTGCACTTTTACAGATTTTTTTTTCCTATGTATATAATTTCTATCGATTGCACCAGCTACTGGACCCAGATTTTTACCTGTCACTCAGCATTCTCTATGCTCACATTAATCTACACTGTCAGTGGTTTTAGCAATGTTTAAAGTCTTTCCTAGCTATAGCTGGGCATGAAACGGGATTTTCCAACCTGCAATTTAAAAAAAAAAAAAAATTAGAATTTTTAGATTTAGTGCTTCACTGGAATAAAGCCAAATTTTCCATTAAAACAGCTTAAATAAGTTATGTTACCTCCCAGCTGTGGTGGACAGTTATCACAGGCTGTCTGACAACCTAAAAATTGCTAAACTGCCAAAACACTATTTTGTTTCTTCACTGCATTTGAACCTCTTGGTAGTATAAAACATCAGGACTCAACATTTGTATTGCCATCTTAATCTCTCATGTTGAAATAGTTTCATTTAGTAGAAGTATCTAAATGGGCAGGAATTTTTTCATTCAGATCAAGTCTATAGTACATTGAGGTTTGCACTAAAGGAGAAGATGATTCTGTAGTTGGTGGCTAGGGTTTTCTCAGGAATGTAAGAAAAGCAAGGTCACTGTTCCAGTGAGGTTTCTTTGTTCTTCATTTAATCTTTTGACTCAGGCTGAATTTAAGGCATAATATAAAAATTCCATAAATGTAACCTAAATATAGTAGGTCATTATTAAAAAGCCCAAGGAATTACTTATTAAAACATATTTGCAAGTTTTATTTAAGGGCTTCCATTCCCCTCTTCTTCTGTCTTCTGTATAATTTCCAATCTTATATACTTCTGTTGAATACTAAAACTTGCTTATTCCTATTCATGTGATTAAATTAGCTGTTTCACTTAACTGACTTTACTTCTTATATTGCTTATGCTAAATTCTCATCAGTTCCATTTTTTATGTTTGTATGAATGTTGGTGTAAGTTTTAGGAAAAAATTTCTTCTACGTCCAATTAATTTCTTGCTCCAAGCAGTGCAACCACTATGTTGTCTCAGCACATGCACTGAAAGTCTCATTTGCTGAATGATGACATTGAACACCTTTTGAAAATGCCTCATTACTGTTTAAATGTCCCTTTGCAATAAACATAGTGTAGCTGTTGAACTCAAATTTAAACTTGATGTTTAAATCATCAAGATTTAATTAATAGCCATAATTCATATCAAGATACGTCCAGATTATGATGTCCACATCTGTGCTTCTGCAAAAAAAAAAAAGTTACAGCTTTGAAATATTAGCAAATAACTGAGCATCATTACACTGACCCCTAACTTTGTTCCTCTTTCATTCAGTTCAGAATTTTTGCACTGAATGTTTGCCACCAGAGTGCAGTTAGTTTGGTTTCCAATAAAGCACCATTTAGATGTTTTGGGATTAGGGACAGAAAACCCATTTAGTACATCAGAAATATTCTATAAAAGCAATAGCACTGTAAAAACTATACAGAACAGAGAGGGGAAAATAGCTAAAGGAAAAAAAAAGCAATTTTATTTCTAGCATGCGGTAAAATACTCTTGGGTAACAAAGCTATAATCAGGATATGGGGAGGGGGAAGCATAATATAAAATGGCACTTCTTGATTGTCCAGTTCTCCAGAGAAAATGATTTGTACTAGGAAAGCCACCTTGACTATAGATTATAATTTGTAAGTGGTTGAATAGTATTGTAAGGCAAGAATTATTATTTTTTTTTCTGGCTATCTCCTAGATCTGACTGTTCAGATAATGACAGTTATCCCAAATATGGCATGGCTGTAATAGCAATACGGGACTTAGGTGTAGAATAGTTGATGCTGAATGATTTTGCAAGGCTAGAAGTATAGATTATTTTTTAATAGAATTTGCAGAAACTTTCAGTAAATTAATTAATAGCTTCTTTGGCATGTAAGTTCAGTCACTCAGTGCTTTCAGGTGCAGGAAATTAATTGAAGTAAATGTGTTGTTGTTGGGTCCTAAAAACTGTAGTTGAGCAGAAAACAAAAATCCCATCCCGGCTTCTTTCCATATTTCACGTTCATTATATGCCATTTAAAAAGAATTCACTATGATCTTTTTATGACATAACATGAGAAAACAGTCTGGAATAAACTCCTCCTTTCCACTTTATATGTGTCTGGTGTCCACATACATATAATTGTGTTTTCTGGAGTATTGCACATCGTAGAATCGAATTTTAACTTTATAGAGCTTCTACCTACAGGCAATATTTCCAGGAAATAAGGGGTAGTTAGTCAAAGCAGTATAGTTTTGGTTTGGGGGACTCCTATTCTGAATATATATTTCATAAACATACTGCAATAACAGTACAAGAAATTAAAGACATAACAATAGCAATAAAACCAAAATTTGTATTGGAATAACTGCAGCAGAAAATAAGTTGCAGACAGGATGTATTACCAAAGAGATAGCACAGACATATCAGGTGTATATGTTAGTAATGAGAATGTTGCAGAGCAGGGCACGGTGATGGTTCCTTTTGATGGCACCTCTTGTGCCTCAGGAAAATGAGAGATGTTTTCTTATTCATCGTAGTTTCTACAGATTAGCTGTCCAAAGTGGTATTTCTCTACTGCATGTGAAAGCAAAACTGAAGGCACTGTAAGGGCATCTGAAAAGTCGATCTGAATCCAAATAGACATTTTAAGAATTAGAAGCCTATTTCCTGTAGGTATAATGCTATGTTGTATCTTGAGTCCATGTTGGGCCCAGCCCTGTTCAGTATCTTTGTTGGCGACATGGACAGTGGGATAGAGTGCACCCTCAGCAAGCTCGCCAATGACGCCAAGCTGTGGGGTGCTGTCGACACACTGGACGGGAGGGATGCCATCCAGAGGGACCTTGACAGGCTGGAGAGGTGGGCCCGTGCCAACCTCATGAAGTTCAACCAGGCCAAGTGCAAGGTCCTGCACCTGGGTCATGGCAATCCCAGGCACAAATACAGGCTGGGCGGGGAATAAATTGAGAGCAGCCCTGAGGAAAAGGACTTGGGAGTGCTGGTGGATGAGAAGCTTAACATGAGCAGGCAATGCGCCCTTGTGGCCCAGAAGGCCAACCGCATCCTGGGCTGCATCAAGAGGAGCGTGGCCAGCAGGTCGAGGGAGGTGATTCTCTCCCTCTGCCCTGGTGAGACCCCACCTGGAGTACTGTGTCCAGTTCTGGAGCTCCCAACATAAGAAGGACATGGACCAGTTGGAGAAGGTCTAGAGGAGGGCCACGAAGATGATAAAAGGGCTGGAGCACCTCTCCTATGAGGACAGGCTGAAAGAGTTGGGGCTGTTCGGCCTGGAGAAGAGAAGGCTCCAGGAAGACCTTATAG
This sequence comes from Chlamydotis macqueenii, assembly GCF_036417535.1. NCBI lineage: Eukaryota > Metazoa > Chordata > Aves > Otidiformes > Otididae > Chlamydotis > Chlamydotis macqueenii. The sequence continues at coordinate 31,410,720 of NC_141558.1, forward strand.
CAGTCTTCCAGTACCCCAAGGGGGCCTACAAGAAAGATGGGGAGAGGCTGTTCAGTAGGGCCTGTTGTGATAGGACAAGGGGTAATGGTTTTAAGATAGAGGGAGGTAGATTTAGATTAGAAATGAGAAAAATTTTTTTTCCAATGAGGGTTGTAGAACACTGGAACAGGTTGCCCAGAGAGGTGGTGGATGCCCCATCCCTGGAAACGTTCAAGGCCAGGCTGGATGAGGCTCTGAGCAACCTGATCTAGTGGGGGATGTCCCTGCTCCTTGCAGGGGGGTTGGACTAGATGACCTTTGAAGGTCCCTTCCAACTCTAACCATTCTATGATTCTATGATACTAAATATTTTGACCAGATTCTATGATTAGCTTTGGCACTGAGCTCAGGAGTAATGTGCTTGTATTTTATGTACTTGTTCACACACAAGGATTAATCCAGTACTCATAAAATGCAGTTTAAGCTCACTATACAATATATACAAAATGCAGATGATTTTTTTAAACCCTGACAAGGCAACCCAGGCAACCCTATGTACACATCTCTGTCTTTCTTTCAGCTGCTCTCAAAATTAATGGCACCTGAATTCAGAGAAGGGAAACAGTAATGATAACAACATTTGACTTAGTTGACTAGTTGACTGTTGGTTTTCATTCCTTTCTTAGCTGCTTGGATCTTTTTTATTCCACCTCCCACAACTCTGATAAACATGAGAAACCTCTTATTTGAGGGGAGTGGGAGGGAAGAAGCAGGGGATGCTGGAGATAGGATGACCAGAATTGGTTAACAAGAAATGAGCATGAGGTCCACATGCCATAGTGATTCATGTGATTGCGTTATAACAGCTCAAAATAACCAGGCTCTGTCATTCTCTGTCATAGGCCCAGTTTTCTAGTTAGATGTTTTTTAAAGCATCTCCTCATTGTGCCGTTTATTGAAATGACCATAATAACTCTGAGGTATTTCTCCTGAGTTATTAAAGTTAATTTAGAATTCAACAATGTGAACAAGTAAATCAAACTCAGTCTAATTAGTATTACTTACTACTTATATTGGTATGTGTTTATATGTCCCACTGAGGTACTGAGTTTTCGTTGTGCCATGCATGATGTAAACAATCTGAATAAAGCATTTGTGCATTATCCTGACAATTAGATTTCACAGTGCCCCAGGACAACTTTTTACAATCCCTTAAGCAAATCTTAATCCACTTTATCTCCTCCATGGAGAACATTGAAGATTAATTAGACATGCCTCCAGAAACGAAGATCTAGTTATGTATTCCTGTGAGGAAAGTTAGAATCATGGCTTGAACATGAAACTGATACACAGGAGACCTGTGTTCCTAACAGTTCTGTTTCAGATTTTCTATATGACTCTGCTCAAGCCTGTCTTGAAGGCATTTACCAGATAAATGTTGCAGCACCTGCTTATCAGGTGCTGGGTTCAGGGAGAAGAAAGAGTGGGCTGCTTTGTGAGGGAAACCTGGAGACAGCAGGGCATGCATGGTGGTCTTGCTGGCAAAGGCAAAGTTCCACAGCACCCAAACAAGAAGAGCAGATGAAGTCTGTGGTGGTAGCCAGGTCCAGCTAATATTCCAGATAGCCAGACAAGGCCATAGTGATGAGACGGATCTGGTGTCAAACCAGGAAGTCAAGTCACATTGTCAGGGTCAAGATCCGGTCTTGTGATGATGCGGATGAGCTAATAGTGCAATGGTCTCCAGGCAAGGCCATAGCGAAAAGGCAGGTCCAAGGTCACTTCACCTTGACACCAAATCCCCAGGTCAAGGTTCAGACAACCAAAATACATGGCCATGCACAGCCACAGCTGATTCAGCTTGTGTAGATCCTGAGTGAAGGGGCACAGACCCCCTGTCTCACAGCCCTTTTCACAGTAGGCTGATCTAAGTTACAAAGTTGCATTATATCAGAGCTGATTTTGAGCACAGGGAGCTAAAGCTGTGGCGCTGTGTGTGTGATGGGGGTGCACTGGCTTATGGCAGCTTGGTCTCCAGGTGGAATACAAAACTCAGAATGGAAGATATCCACTATAGATGCTGACCAGGAAATACTAAATTTATAACAGAACTCTTTTTGTCTGCTGTAGAGTCAAGCATTCAGTAAAGCACTAATTTGAAACATCTCTCAGTTTTCTAGGATGAATTAAGTACATCTGTCTTTCTTCTGAACCCTTGGTTTATGTATTGTGCCTATTGTCAAATGAGTATTCAAATATGGTTTTGGTCCTCCTTTCCTCCTAGATAGCTCAGGTTTTGATGCTGATAGCCTTGAATCCTAATGGATATTCTCATCCTAGGTGAGGAAGGTTTATACTTCCTTCAGATGGGGGTCCCTTCTTCAGAGGGGGACCACACTGATCACAAATCTTCCTAATTCAAGTGCTCAAAACATTAGATCAGTAGTCCAACAGGCAGCTTTAGACCAGCAATGCTTTCTCTGACTTGGGCAGTTTTAAAAAAGAAAGCAACTGCAGATGCATTTAACAAGGGGACCAATCCGGTCAGTAAACATAGATACAGGCTTGAGCTTTTTGAGGAGCGTACCTGCTGCTCTGTCTAATTTCCCATCTTAATGGAGCCAAAGTATAAAGAAAGCACTGAGATGCTCTGATTGTAACACTTCTGGGAAGGCACATGGAGAAATTTATATATGCCTAGTGAATCACTGTAAAAAAGAGGGCCATCTGCAAGTATTTCCTCCATATCTACTGTTTTGCAGGATATGGCTTTTAATCAGGCTCTACTGTTTAGGATTCACTAGCCACTTCCATACTATTAACGCTCCGAGATTATGTGCCAGAGTAATTTACAGTTCTCAGTTTTAATTTGCTCATAATTGTATCTGAAAGTTCTTCAAGATGCCATTTTGTATGATTAAAAAAGCTCTTCAATAAGAAAATATAGTAGATATTTGTTTCTAGTCTGCTACAAAAAGCTGTGATTAGAAACATATATTGATTCACATGCTTTATTTTGTTTTCTCTGTGTGTGGCTGTCATACTTCAAATATTCTATCACAATGGCTGAGAATTCACTTCTTATATCACCTTTCAATATCCTGCATAGCTCACCACCTTCTAGATTTCTGAATGATAGGATTTAGTTGTCATTTCCCTAGATGTAAGATAATGGCTATCTTTCCTTTGCTTCAGTTTACTGTTTCTGAGAACCATTCCACTTCTGCTCTTCATCTTCTCAAGCAATATAATATTGAGACAATATTTTTATCAATTCCTTGCTAACGGTTTTCATGTTTGTTTGCCCCATTACTGATCTATTCTCCTCTGTCAAGTCCTCTCTGTCTATCTTTTTAATAGTTCTTAGTGGATATCTAATAATCAGTAAACCTGATAAATAAACATATAAATGATCTCTCTCTCTCTCAATTTTTCTTCTTTCTCCCTTTCTCTGATGACAGCTTCATCATAATTCCCACCTTCTGACTTCATTACCTTGACATTACCTTCAGTCTCACTCTCCTTTTGTCTCGTTATCAGCTCGAATCACCAGCAGAGACACATTTTCCACTCATCTTAGTAATCAAAAAATGCTTGTTTTCTGCACCTTCCCTGTGCAGTCAATCTAAAATACTGTTGCAGGTGGTCTTGCCCCCTCAGTATTGCCATGACTTTCATCTTTATGGCTGTAACATTAAAATTCATGCACTTAAATACCAACTCATTCTATCTCCTGTATCAGCCTCCATGTCCTGTCTTGCTTTATGCTGTGTCTTACTTTTCCTTGAGAAGTGCTTTATGACAGAGCAAGAGTTGCTAAGGGAGACCTTAGTCCTGGAGACCTTAGTCCTAGTAGCATGAATGCACAATATGGTAAGAGGAATGGAAAAAAAAATAAAGCTTTCAGAAACACAGAGTACTTTGAATGTGGCTCTGGGTCTCTTTGGCTGTTCGTGTCTTCATTTTCAATAAAAGTCCCAGAAGATGGAGTTGTCTTCTGGTTAATGAAGTACAGCATCCTACCGTGTCCTCCTTTTGTTTAAAGCATTTTTCTGAACAACTACATATTTCAGGAAACATTCCATTTATCATGAGAACACATTTTCTTCTTACTGCTCATAAAATATTGTTTACATTTTCATGAGTTCGATTGTGTTTTCTGCAAACTTGTGATTCAGATTTGCAAATTTAAAAGTGATTTTGTTCTTAGCATTCCACATTGGCCAGCTGTAAAGAGCCATATTCATCTTACAGTATGCATTAATAATAAGTAAATAGTAAAAATGATTTTAAAATTATAAAAATGCTAAGATTTCTTTTTTTTTTTTCCTCTAGAGGGACATGCAGAAGTAGCATCTGGAACATGTACAAATTCTATGATGCTGTAGCCACTTCTGAACACTAATTCTTTCTCAGGGAGCAAAATTTAATTGTTTACATAATCTTTTTTTTTTTTTAAAGGAAGCTTTTGTTGTCCATAACAACAATTCTTAATGCTTTAATTACTGTTTGAGCTTCTAAATTTTTATTTTCCATTTTTATTTCCATACCTGGGACAAGGAAAGGTTTGGAAAAAGAAGAATTGTAATCTTAAGATTTACCTATTTTTATTTAGTCAAGCTGGATTTTTTGTCATAACAAATGTGCAATCAGAAACCACTCAAAAGAATGCATATGCATATGTGATATTTCCTGAGTTTCACTGTTAAGGGTAAGGGTAGCATCTTGATTAACCTAATGCATTATGAAGACAGGTTGAGAGAGTTGGGGTTGGTCAGCCTGGTGAAGTCTCCCGGGAGAGCTTATTGGGGCCTTTCAGTATTTAAAGGGGGCTTATAAGAAAGATGGGGAGACACTCTTCAGCAGGGCCTGTTGTGGTAGGACAAGGTGTAATGATTTTAAACTAAAGGAGGGTAGATTCAGACTGGACGTAAGGAAGACATTGTTTACAATGAGCATGGTGGAACACTGGAACAGGTTGCCCAGAGAGGCGGTAGATGTCCCATCCCTGGAAACATTCAAGGCCAGGTTGGACAGGGCTCTGAGCAACCTGATCTGGTTGGAGATGTTCCTGGTCCTTAGAGAGGGGTTGGACTAGATGACCTTTAAAGGTCCCTTCCAACCCGAACCATTCCGTGATTCTATGATTATTCTTAACCTCCAACAGTGAGCTCATTTAAGGTACAGTTTGCTTGACACCAAAGGGAGGACACATGCAGAACTCATGCCTGATTAGTGAAAATTTCTACTATCTGTGAAATGTCTACTTCTGCTTCTGCCTATACAAGTAGTTTGTCTTGCTACCTAAAGCTTGAACAGTCAGAGGATAGCTGCTGTGGGCTGATGAGCTTCAGGAATGCAAGTGCACAGCAGGCTTCTAGGGACATCCCTCTCTTGTCTGCCAAGAGCAGCAGGACATAACAAGGTTCTAATTTAAGATGACATCATTTCTGTGTTGATAATAATAACAATAAGTGGTGGATCTGTTAAGTTATAATTTCTTAGGAGTGTTTTTCTGACCGTTGTTTGATGTTGATTCACTGCAGGGAGATTTCATGAGTATTATTTGCAGAGGGAAAATTACCTAGTTTTTCTTCTTATGCTCATATAAGAGGATGTCATTTCACCACAGTCCTTCTGTTATACATAATCTTGTGAGTGGTAAGAGGTGGATTTATCTTTGTACTGAGAGAAGGATTTTAAAGGAGATCATCAAGCCTGCTCAGATGCAGAGTTCCGTAGCAAATCTGGAGATCCACAAATTGGTCGCCTTGAAAAGGGACTTTCACCATTTGTGTTTGTTGCAGATTGTCTTTGAAATTATGGGGTTTAAGTGGATAGAGAAAATCTGTTACGAATATCATCTTCAATATGTCCATCTGGCTTTTTGATGATGAGCCAAGCAAGACTTTGTTCCCCATGTATCCAACATGAGCTGATTTAAATAAGCTTATTTTTTTTCTATAAAAAACGAAAGATTTTACATTTAGAGTCAACAGAATAATTCTAAAATATAGAAATATTATTCTGATTTGGTCTTCTTAATATAGATGTTTGCAGAAATACTCAGTATTCTGAATCTTAACACAAAAATCCTTTAATATTCTTTATTCTGAACGTCTGTGACAATGGCAGTTCTATTCATGACTATTTTACTCAGAAATAAATTTAGCAGTAGCTGTCCCAGGGCAGTTTAATATCCTCTATCTGAAAAATCAAAACCTTTTGTGTGATTAACTCAAGTTTACTAAATGCCGAATAATATATGTCTAGTATGCTGTCAAAGGACGAGTCAGAATAGGGCAGGAAAAGAGTGAGTGATGCTGCTGATATGCCTAGCCAATTCTCTGTTGTCTGTGACTGAAATTCAAAGTTCCACTTTCTTGCTCTGACAGGGAGGGTTAAGCAGAAGTTGACGTCTTATGCCAGTCCCACAGATTTCTCTATCTGGTTTTCCAATTCAGTCAAGGCACTGATGCCTTTTAAAACAATTAATTCCCGTACCTCTGTATCTTAAGTGATTGTAGGATTGTTTTTATTCAACACAGGAGGCTAACGGGTGGATAGTAAAGAGAAGTGGAAGATGATCAAAGCCACTTATTTGATTGCTTTATCTTTTATTATTTAGCAATCCAGATCAGTCAGAGAGCTACTGGAAGTTGCACTAGGCAGCTTATAACTCATTCAGGGTTATAGAGATTGTAGCAATACATTTCAGCTTTTCTGTTCTAGGCCATGATCTAAAAGGACTAGCATACAAGAACTACACAATTTTTATTTCACTCAGAATTTTCTTGACACATTAATTAACCACTTTTGTGCTGCTCTAAATAAACTGCTTAAATTTTGTTCACTGGGTGTAATCAGCTCATTTGGACAGTCATGGAAAATTCTCCATTCTTTTGAGTTTGGAGTTAATCCATTCCAAAGAGATTTTATTTTACTCAGTAAGTAAGAGCAGTTAGTAGTTGCCAGTACTGAATTTTTCAGTAGAGCAGTATTGGACAGGTTGTCTGCAACTACAATGTGAAAATGAAATAAAGGTAAATGGAGATGTATTTGTAATGGATATTAAAATGAATCCATTAGGGGTCAAAGCAATCACTAAATTGATTAGACTAGACTACTTAAATAGATTATTCTGAATCAATAATTATTATGGAGTCATCAAATATGTATGTGTTCTTATGTGTAACTGAACCACTGTCTTGTCCTTTATACCAGGGTGCATCAAAAGAATGCTGAAAGAATTCTAAAAAGAAAGGCTTTTTTTTCTCTCTAGCTTGGTGAGGTTTTTTCCCATCTAGGGCATATAGATTTCACCTGCAAGATTCAGATATATCATTGTGCCATTTTTTGAATAAATAAAGTATATGTTCTACTTCGTGCATTCTTCAAATGTTGAACACAGTCAGGTACCATGGATGAGATTTCTTTTTCTACTGTTTTTATTTTACTTTTGAGAATCATATTAAAATTGTAATTCAAGCTATTTAGGACTCACAACAAAAGAGGCTGACCAGAGAGTGAAAGAATGCAACTTATTCTGTACCCTAAACATGTTTCTCTACATTCAGACTTTTTGTCTCTAAGGTTTTTTTCCCACCAAAAGCCCTCTGGGTGGTTTTTTTTTTCATTTCTGCTTCATGCTGGTTAAGTCAAAATCAAAAAAATATTCCAAATTAATGCAAGCTCTGTTTTTTTATTTTTGGTTGTTTTTTTTTTTTTTTTTTTTTTGAGCAATGCCTGGAGCATCATAGAAATTGCCATAATACAAATAAATAAAAAAGAGATTTTTCTATATTGGAAAAGTTTGGATTGTGTCTACAGTAGGGCATATGCAAACTATCAGAATTATCTGAGGAGTGACCAGACAGGTTACCTGGTTACTTCTTAGCATTATGTCTTCATCAAAAACAGTCCAGGAAAATGTAGTCAGATTACAAAAAAAAAAAATGTATTACAGCAATAACTCAAATATGGTTCCATCTGAGATAAGACATGCTGTATATGGTGTATATGGGAAATTTTATATTTTAAAGTTCCTTAATATAAAATGGTCTGTGCAGATCTTCTTCAATTTCTGCTTAGACAATTTTCATTTTAGTTTTATTTTTTCTTTTTTTCATGTTTTTTTTTCTACTTTACAATTTCATTCTTATTAATATTCTCATTGACTTCTTTTCCAGTATTATACATCTTCTGTGTGTATTATAAACAAGCAACTTTTGTTTTGCGAAATGAGAAGACAAAGTGCGTGTGCAGCAAATGCAAAATTGAATCATTTGAGTTCCAGTATTTTGAGTGTAATTTTCTAATCCAACCCTACATTAGAAGAGTAGAATAAAGGACAAAGTGTATTACGTATAATTCTATCTTATCATCTATGTATAAGAAACTGTTAAGTTTCTGACATGTGAATGACCTACTACCTGATTTATACATATTATCCTCTAAACAGCTTGTTGAGTTTCATGTTCATAATACCGTAAATACTGGTTTACTGTATATACAGTTTTTCATGCTGCAGATTAAAACTGAGAGAGCAGCAAAGCTGCATTTCACAATGGAAGTACAGCTAGTCATGCTCCAAGGTCTCATTGAAATGAGGTGCAGACTAATATTTAACAAGAATATTAGCTTTTTTAAAAAAATAAAATACAGTGGCACTCAAGAGATGGAAACTGTTTCATATATCCACCTGGACATGTCGATGAACTGAAATAGTTGCTTCCAGTCAGATTCCGTTAAATTATCTTACACTTTCAAATGTCAGTGCCTTGTTGGAAATTAGTAGGCACATCCTTTTGGAATCATTCAGCAAAGTGGCTAAAGAAAGACATAATAATCTGTAAGATCCAGAATCTTCAGGATATTAAGCTTGCATCTTCTGTGAAATTAAATAAAAACACTTTTGTTTGATTGTGAGTAGAAGAAAAACTTGTCTGAACCATGAATGGGAATATACAGAATCAGAGAATCGTGGAATCATTTAGGTTAGAAAAGACCTTTAAGATCATCAAGTACAACTGTAATCCTAACACTGCCCTATAAATAAATATATTTGTATTTATTGCATGTAAGCCGTAAGCCAAATGTTTAGGTTTTTTTATTGGATTTTGTGTTATTCATTGCCTGAATATTAACAAATGTTTTGGAATGTTTGGTTCTTAGTGCTTAGGTACTGTGATGACTGGCTTTAAAATACAGAGATAGAAAGAGTCCAGAGAGGTACTATCCTAGACCCTCACCATTTATCCAGTCCTAAAGTGGTTTTCTGTTTTGCAGAGTGAATTCCATTGAATAACATTGATTTTCTATTTCAATAAAGGGAACTGTCATCCAAAAGATGGATGAAATATTAAGGCTCTTCTAGCTACTTAGACAAATAGATAGATAGTTAGATACACAGATAAATACTGTGCAAATAAAAAAAAAAAAACCAAACTGATACTGTCTTATACAGGCTCTATTTAATTTTGAAAACAAAATAACTGCGGGTTTAATTTTATTTATGTGGAAAATAGAATTCTTTTTTTTTTATTTTAAGAACTATGGAAAAAAAATCCATTTTTACAGTGTTAATATATTCTGTATAACCATTGACTGCATGTGAAAACATGCAATCCATTTTATGCCCCAGTAATTCTAAAACACCTGAACTCTTTTCCCTCTACACACCACCTGAAAAATCACAAGATTAAACATCCCTTTAGGGCTGGGAATGTATTTGCCAATTTCAGCCCAGAGGGGATTGTATCTAGCATTGTAAAGCCCTGACAATAGTTTTATAATGGTAAGCCTGAAATAACCTCTAGTACCACCTCACTAATGTGATCCTATAACGTATAACCAGTCTAATTTGAAACTAAGAGTCAACTATCAAAGAATATATTTGTAGAGTTAATATTGTTAACCTCTTAATTTTCCTCTTCCCTTGGATCTGAATTACAGTTTCCTTTCAGGTAAAATGCATTGATGAGACATCTAATCATTTTTTACTTTGATTTTGCTGTTCTGATTGCTTTTACAGCTGTTCTTCGTTGTCTTTATATTTAACCCCCCTTGCAGTGAAATCGTTATGCAGATCAAAGTATAATCCTGATGTCCGAACTCTTCCAACTACATTAGCCTCTTCATATATTGATTAGGAAGAGCATTGCACAGGAAATGACTACCAACATGCCTTACATTAAGAAGGGAGCTAGTGCTCCCTGTGTGGTGTTTGTCGTCTCTCTGAGTGTATGTAAACACTTGCAGCCCTGTCAGTTCCTTAAAAGTAGTTTGAGTTTTACTAGACACTGAGAGTATTGCCATGGAGTCATATTTGGATTTCATAGCAAAGCTGAGACTGATTTCCAGATAATAGTTGAGTTAGAAAACAAAGAGAAAATGAGAACAAGTAAACAAAATTCCAAACTGCCTATTATTAGATCTGATACCTGTTTCTTCTGTCTTTCTGTAACTGTTACAGATATAGTAGTGATGTTGTTTGGGGGTTTTGAGGTTTTTTTAGATGGAAAAAATATAATTAAAAATTCAGAATGGGGATTATTCTTTCAAGGAAAAGAAATCAACTACTGTACTGCATTATTCTCATTTGTGTGGAAGCAATCAGGTCTTTTAATATATGAATCTCCTTAATGAGTCTAGCTTGAAATTGTGCCTGTATAGAGGATAAAAGCACTGTTATTGCTTCATTAGCCTGCATCTAGCAGTTATGTCTCCCAAAGCAATTTGCAGTGTCCTCTTCCTTTCGTTGTCACATTTGATCATTTTAGAATTTGCTCTGAAGACACGATGATGTCATTTTGTGTGAATTTCAGAGTATAAGCCAGTATATTCAATAATCCTTGTTAAGAAACTTAATCAGAATCTGGCTGACAAATGAGATGATCAATGCCACACAATCAATCCATAGAACTCCATAATAAACAGAAGATTACACTTTCTGTGCCAGTTAATGTCCTATAAATTCCTGCTTTACTTGAAATGTATTATTAAACATTTTTTTGTTATTGCTGCACTGTTATCATTGTATGATGCCTTAAAGTATGAAACACAACTTTATTTGATTTTTTTTAAATTTATTTTGCTAGTGGCTAGCATTCAGAAGCTTCCTGCTGCATCTGTTTTAACTGACATCAATTTCCCCATGAAAGGAAGAAAAGGAATGGTTGACTGGGCACGAAACTCAGAAGACAGGGTTGTCATTCCAAAAAATATTTTCACTCCTATGTCTACAGGTAAATGAGAACATCAGCATGTTAATTTTGTGTTAGCTTTAACAAGAGAACTCAGAATGTTTGTCTCATAGGACCACTGTGTGATATAGAAGTGGTTATTTTATCCATCTTCAAAAGATATCTAGTACCCACAGCTTATCCCAGAGGGAAATGATGGGCCTTAATTTCAGCATCTTGAATAGAAAGTGGTGTAGAAATCCTAGACATTATTTTCTGTGGCACAGAGCCAATGCCTAGTTATTGTGCACGGGATTGTAGCTGTGGTGGTAATAAGGTGACCTGAAGTGCAGCTCTGCTGAACGCCCTGAAGCTTCTCCACTCCAACAGACTGAACCATTCCAACAGATGACCTAACTTTTACCAAAGGATGCTCAGCAGGCAAATTACACTGGCTTCAAACATGTTTTAAAAATACTGTTGCAGTGCAGATCTCTGACATTTTCTCACTAGGCATTAAACTCTAAAGACAGTCTTTGAGTAAACTTAATTATAAAGGTAAATGACCTAGCATGGATGTCAGTACACAGTGATGGACTTTTTGAAAATATTATTTCCAGTGGTTTAAATCTTTTGATATATTCCTGACAGTGCTACATGTTTCTGACAGACTTCCAGGATATAATTAGAAATGATGATGGTTTATTTAAAATACAATTTCTACTAGAAAGAGAAATGATATTCACAATGATATTTTTATGCTGATTAAGGTTTGGGAGAGAGAGTTTAAAAATCTTTTTTTTCCTTGCTTTTTTCAGAACTAGATGAATCAACTGTATTTGTACTTGGAGCAGTGCTATACAAAAATTTAGAACTCATTTTGCCCACTTTGAGGTAAGAAATTTTATAAATACAATATGAATTAGACTATTTCAGGATCATAACTACACAATATGTCAGGATAAAGGCAAACAAACAAGACTGCATATTGTTATTGTTGGATTTTTTTCCCCTGTTATATATGTGTATATTTGTCTTTCCTTCACGCTTAGTAATTTGTATGATAGAAATAGCCTTTTTTCAAATTGGCTTAATTTATATTTTATGTAATCAATATTAAGCTTAATTACAGAAATGTTTTATTAGAAGTGTACACACTGATGCACATTAATGCTCAGGCCATTTGTGCTTCAAACTACTGTTTGTCCAGTTAGTATAAGTGATCCAGTAACGACATCATAACCTGATGTGCTAAGGTTGTCTGCTTTACTTTTACAGACGTCTTTAGTAGTAGTTTTCTAAGTACTTTTTCAGTACAAGTTGTACTCAGAAGGGATAGCAGAGCTATAGAGAGGATCCATTTTAGAAACAAGATATTCATGTGCCTGAACAGCTGTGGTATGTCAGTTATGAGGGCCATATACATTCATAAAGAAATAAGAGAGTCTCTTGTTTCAGTTTTTCCTTTCTGTACCTGATAACAGCCAATATGGAAATAAACATTTCCCCCTCTCTTCTCAAATTACTGGTTAAGATCATTTCATGGTCCATTAATACTATCTTATTTCACATGATCCTGTGCACCATTGGTCTACTAATATCCTTTTACGGTAAAAGACACAGGTCCAGATTGTGTCATAATAGCTGCTAATGAACTCATAATAATTAGATTGGATAGTAATTAAGAAGACATCAGATCACCTTTCCCTACCCTATTTAACCAAAACTTCAGGATTTGAAACAAAAATTTTTATGGAAAACCAACAGGTTTTTGACAAAATATATTTGAAAACAAAAAAGTCTCAGTCCTAACAAAAAATAAAACACTTCCCAGTAAAGTTGTAATACACTGTGCAATGAGCAGCTGCAATGTTGGGGACAGAAATCTCTCTGAGGTAGAGTGCAATTCAAACAGTGATGTCCATAGAGGACACCTGAAGCCTGGGAAGTGCTAGCAAGAGCCATCTGTGCTTAAGGCATGGTACAAATGCCAGCTCATCCACTTCTGAAATGTCACTAAGCACTTTCCATTTGTTGTGCCGGTTCCTGAAATTGGCTAGGAAGGACGAGATGTCTGTGAGAGATATTTTTTCTTCTTTTCTCCCATATTCAAGAGACAAAGCCAAATGGCTATAGCAGTCAGTCCTTTTTGGATAGGATTATAGACAATGATTAGGGATTAGATAATTACAGATAATAGAATAATAATAATTATATAATTGTATATTATATATGTTATTATAATATATAATACAGAATAATTAGACAATTAGACACAACATATCTTTCTTTTCAATCTGCCAATCCTAGGAAATCATCAAGGTAGCCATGTACCTGTTTACTGTGAACCACAATCTATGATCATGCCTTTTCAGTTCTCATAGTTCAGTAGTTTTAATTTACAGAAAAGAAGTGTGAACCTTGAATGCTGTATATTTGCTTATATGAAAAGCCTTTCAGGGCTTTTATTTAATCCATTAGAAAAGTGAGATTTATAGGCCTTATTAGATTTTCCCTAGAATCAATAGCATCCCATGTAGCAGGTGTAGGGGCAGAGTAGGCACATAAAAGTACAGCAACTTAAGTACTACGGACTATGAGAAAGTGCATCTCAGTTCCCCATTTTTTTTTGCTTTTATCTGTTCTACTTTCATCTGGTTACTGATTTACACAGCAAATTTGACCATTTCTCTGTACAATACAGTTCATAGAGAGGTTTTGTAAGTTTCTAAAGCAAAATGGTCTAAAAATCTCCATCTATCTATTCATAAACGAAGTGTTTAGAAATTCAAATATGAAGATATCCCACTTTGCCTCTTAATATGTTCAGTATTATTTGAATCCAATTCTCAGCTGCCCAAGAAAAGGAAACAAGCACTATTACTTTCTCTTATGTATGTGAATAAGGCATAAAATTCATTATTAATCTGTGATATAAAAATATAACATATTCCCAGATACCTCTAGTATCTTCTTTGTTCAGAGTAAAGCACCTCAGTATTTCCCTGCACTTCTTTAATATTTATAATGAAGTTATACTGAAATTTTTACAGCTTACATCTCTTATCTCATCAAGAAGTTTATCATGCTGGATTTCGTTATTCATTGCGTTCATACTCAAAATTTGATCTCATGACCTTAAAATAGTACCTCAAAGGTGTCACAGTTGCAAACTGTTTTCATGGAATCATCAAAAAGTTTGGGTTCGAAGGGATCCTCAAAGACAGTCTAATCAGCGCCACCTGCCATGGGCAGGGGCATCCTTAAATAGATCAGGTTGCTCAAAGCCCCATCCAACCTGGCCTTGAACACTTCCAGTGATGGAACATCCACGGCTTCTCTGGGCGACTTGTTCCAGTGCCTCACGATCCTCATCATAAAGAATTTCTTCCTTATGTCCAATCTAAATCTATCATCCTTCAGTTTTGTGCCTTGTCCTGTCACTACAGCCCTTGGTAAAAAGTCTCTCTCTGTCTTTCTTATATGCCTGCTTTAAGTATTGAAAGCCTGTAATAAGGTCTCCCTGGGGCCTTCTCTTCTCCGGCTTGGACAACCCCAGTCTCTTAGCCTTTCTTCATAGGAGAAAGGCCCTCCTGCCTTCTGGTCATTTTTGTGGCCCTCCTCTGGACCTGCTCTAGCAGGTCCATGCCTTTCTTGTAGCGGGGACCCTACAGTTGGATGCAGTGCTCCATGTGGGATCTCACAAAAGCACAGCAGAGGAGGAGAATTGCCTCCCTTGACCTGCTGGCCATGATTCTTTTGATGCAGCCCAGTCCAGAGGCTTTCTGGACTGCAAGCACAAATTGCCAGCTCATGTCCGATTTTTCATCCACAAGTATCCTCAAGTCCTTCTCCTCAGGGCGGCTCTCAGTCCTTTCATCCCCTCATTTGTATTGATATTGGGAATTGCTTCAACGTAGGAGCAGGACCTTGTTGAACATTATGAGGTTCACATGGGCCCACTCCTCAAGCCTGTTAAGGTCCCTCTGGATGGCATCCCTTCCCTCTAGCATATCAACTGCATCACTGATCTTGGTGTCATCTGCAAACTTGCTGAGAATGCACTCAATCCCACTGTCTATGTCACTGATGAAGATACTAAATACTATTGAATGCATTTTAACGCACTCAAACCGTTTTAATGTTCATTTGGATGGAATTCTGAATTGGAAAAAAAGAAGCTGCAACTGTGATTAGTGTTGAATTTGTTGAGCTATTATGCTCTTTGCAAACATGCCATGCAGGTTTTAAATGAATCTTTATTATGGGGTATTATAACCATATTAGTGCTGAACATAGTGAAATGCTTCACTACAATAGCATTGTATATGGAGCAAACATCATAAAATATGAGGGGAGGTAACATCATCTAGTTTTGATACCATACCTAGAAATGTGGTAGCTATGAACAATGTAGGAACTAAAAAACAATTCTGGATAAGCATCGTATGTGATGCTATTCTAAACAAAATGACAGTTGACAAAATGTGTTAATGATGGGAATAAAGATAAAAGAAACAATAAACAAAGGTAAGATAAGTAAAATGGGCTCATATTTGAGTTCAAAGGCTACATCATTTACACCTTGACAACCAGATAAAACTTAATTTCTACTGCCTGCAGTTAAATATCCAGAAAGCTTCACCACTTACCATGTGATTTCAGCCCCTGACTTTACAGGAGTTAGAGTAGGAGTAAGGTAAATATTTGATTGTATAACACCTGTTTTTTGTAGTCTTTAGAAGAATAAAGGTGACACATTCCCATACATTCCTTAATATCAGCACTAAAAGGTATGCAAGCTTCTGCATCAACACAAGGAACTTATTCATTTAAAATAAACAAACAAATAAACAGAAAATATCTCAGTATTCTTTAGGGAAAATCTTTCAAAGCACCTAATCATAGAATCAATCCCCATCTGGTATGTCACAGGTGTTCAGTGAGTAAAATGAGGATTTTGTTATCTAGGGCAGCCTATACTATATATTTCACAAACTCCAGAATTAGCTGCATTTTACCATATGGGCCTGATTTTTCTTATTTTTACTGGCATAAAGTCTGTTAAAAGTAAGTCTTGTAAACACAGTGGAAGATGAGAACTTGGCAATTACATTAATGTAGAACTTTTTGGACAATGTGTTTAATACTAGTGGTACATGTATTTTATTCAGATAATTTTGCCAAGACTGTAAACAGGAGGTTAAGGAAAAGAAGATAAAAGTATTTTATTCTTCCTTATAAAAATAGAATAATGTTTTTTTCCATGCACAAGTAAATAAACTTCATTTGATTCTATTTCCTAATATACTTTGCTGCATTGCACTGTTATTGTAATGTCATAAGGATTTTTTAAAATCACATATTGAAATATTGAATATTTTCAGCACCATAGACTATATATTATTTCCATAGCTCTTGCATCCCTGAGCACATTTATGTTATTGTTAGGTTCACAGAAAATTGATTTTCAGCATAATATTAATCTAAAAGATATTATATATGATTTCTCTCCTGAGCACTCTGAAGGAATACATTGGATATTGCCATGCTGTAAGATAGTTTTTAACTTTTCCTTTAGTAAATAAGAACAAATAAAGAATCAATTATTTAGTGGTAGCAAGCTTTTCTTCCCGTCACTGAAACAACCACCCTACTTTTCCTGCTATAATTTCCTGCACTGAAATGTTCTCTCTCCCCATTTGAAAAATCATTCCTAACCCTTTGGGTCCTGTCCAGCTAAAAAGACTCTTAAACTTCCTTAGGTCAGCTTAGTTAGACTGAGGATGGAATACTTCAGACAGGCTTTTACTGCATAGCGTTACTACTGTAGCATCTGTATTTTTTTCTGTAATCTGTACAACATTTACACATTGAACTATAACTTCTTTCATGCTGTCTTGAGATAGCAACATGCCTTATTCATAGTTCATTTTTCCTGAGCAACATGGAGTCATTCTAAAAAGAAAAGAAAACCTGAATTTCATATCACACAGAATCAATATGTATACCCCAATATAAAAGAATACCCTCAAAATGTATACCCAGATAGAAAAAGGGCTTAGTAAAATAACTACTTTATTAATACTGTCACTAATTCAGATGAATGAAAAAACACTATGACACCAGCTCTGGAAGTTCTTCTTGAGCCTTTACTAAATCAAACTTTGTTATCTTGAATCTTCAAGGATTTATTCAACCATAGTTCCCAAGGAATTGAATATATGTTCTGAGTAATTGATTTCAGAATTTGACCTTGATGTGCATTTTTCTGGACAGTCAGCACAGCACCATCCTGTACAAGTTCATTTCTTGTTAAAGACAAATTTCAGACTTTTTTGATGAAGGAGAAATAAGTGAAGTCACTCTCCACCTATCGTAAAAAAGCTGTAAGATGATGCCCAGGAAACATGAGATAGATCATTCCCATTCCATGTCATTCCCAACATGAAAGGGACTGAAACTCTTATATTCCACCTCTTAGGATGTTTTGTAAAAGATGATTACTTAAATTCCTGAATAACTGTTCTCAGCTCTAAGCTGTTGTTGAAAAAATTATCCTCAACAAAGATATCAATGGTACTGCACCAGTGGTTTTGAGGGAAATTCTTGTTACTACAGTGCTTTGAGCTTTAGTTTAGTGTCATCTGAATGAGTTATGTGAGTTCAGACAGACTGCATTCTTCCAGGGACTATGTGAACAGTCAAATATGAGATATACAACTCAGCCCAGACAGGACAGCAATGAGTGATGTAGATTTCATTTCACAGTGATATAGCCAGTTACATTTATTTTCTGTTGAAACAGTCTGCTAGGGGTTCTTGAGAAAACAAGTGGATTGATAGGGTTTTAATGACACTGAAGCAAAATTAATGGAAAGTGCTCTTTTGGATCTCACCCTAGAACCATCAGAATTGTACCAAAATTAGATACAGCAAGAAAACATTTCTCAATCACAAACACTGACTGTGATCAATTACTTAAGTATCGGTATTTACATTGGCTTATGTGAATTTCCAAAAGGGACAAAATCTTTTAATTTAGTAAGCTCTTTTTCCACCTGTCATGATTTGTTAGAGAAATCAGTTTTGGATTTATTTGGAGACTTGTCAGTTGTGGGGGTTTTTTTCTTTCTTTTGCCTTACTTGGGAACATTTATAGACATTCAGCTACTGTATGTACAGTAAGGTGCTGTCATTACTGCCCCTCTACAGAACGCACTGAAAGTTTGCTGAACATTAAATGTTAGTCTGCTGGAGACATCTGTTTTCATCAACGATGTGTGAAACTTTAAAGTGCAACGAAAGGGAGGAAATAGGAATTAAGTAAAATAGAAAGCCACTTCCATTGTATTTCCATTATGTAATCTAGCTGAGTAAAATTGGACTAGAATTTGTACCTTGCCCCAGAAGAATAATTTCATTCCTTGTGCTGAGTAAAGTGCCCACTGAGTTAAGTTTCTATTACTGTAGCCGTGGCAATTCCTGTTTCAGTGATCCAGCAAAATGGAATCCTCTCCTAAATACCATTTCCCTAGAGAAAATAAGCAATTAAACAACAACAAAAAAAATAGTTATACTGTCTATTATAACTACATCTAAACTGCCTAGTTTCTTTTTTGATAACATCTATCTGTCAATATGTCTTTCTGTTAAGTCTTATGTTTGTTTATCAGTGATCAGCAGAAGGTGTTGAAAGCAGCATTACATACAAAGGAAATACCAGAATGATCACCAGAAATAGATTTAAACTGATGGCTGTTCTAAACCTGACAGGGTCATAAGAAGCAAGAGTCTCAGACATGAACATCATGTCAACATGTCTTTATGCCTGTATTAGCATAACCTTGGCAATACTAGGTCTGTCCTAGAAAGGTAGCTGCCAAACAGTGATCCACATTTTACTTGAAAAGAGAGATTGATGATGAATTAGAGAAATTAACAGAAAATTATTATTTTCAGTAACCTGGTACAAGAACATAAAACCAAATCTAATATCACATATATGATTAAAACTTGATGTGTTTTGGTGGGATTTCAGTCAGGGCACAACTATGGATTATATTTTAAAAAGTATTTAGATGACTAAGTTGCTCACTCTTATACCAAATGCAATGTTTTTAAAAAAAAATTAGAAACAGGTAGGTTTTTTTTCACAGCACAGAATCAAGAGAACGGTAGAATCTCCCATTGCACTCATCCATCTTCACAATTTTACAGTTAACAGTCAGAAAAAACCTCCAACACAGCACTTTGGAAGAAAAATGACTGTCTCTTATAAAACATAGCTAGTGGGTCCATTGAGAGAAGCGAATTATATGCATTCAAACATTGACAGAATGTTTGTGTCATCAATACACCCTTCTAATTGGTAAACTGTTCTTTAAGGAATGACTCTTTTGCCAGTCTTCTTCAGTCTTTAACATGTCAAGTATGTTTGGTAATGATTGAGTGTTTTCACCACTTCCAAACAAATATGTTTTCTCCTTGAAAAGAAAAACTTTGTCAGCTAAAGTTACAGAAAATATCCATACTACTTTAAATGTAATATCAAAAGCCTTATTTAAACTCATTCTAAGTTAAATAATTTTTACATGTTGGTTTTTTTGGGGGTTTTTTTTGTTTGTTTTTTTTTTTTCCCCAGGAATTTTACAGTTGTTAATTCAAAAATCATCGTTGTTACTATACGACCCGAGCCCAAAACTACGGATTCTTTCCTGGAGATAGAACTGGCTCATCTGTCTAATGTAAGTACTGGGATAGCTGATATGCTTTTCCAAGAGTATTTATCAGATCATATGCCAGAAAGAAGTGGGGCTGTTTTAAATATCAGGTAATAAACTCAGTTTAACTGCTGAAGCCCGGGAACAGTCTAACATACTTTGAAGGGAATGTATACTTGTTTCATGCATGAGTGCATGCAAAACAAAATTAATTGTTGTTCCATGAGTTTTGAGGTTCTCATTTAAACAGCAATTTCTACTGAAAACTCTCCATTAACTGCGTTGATGGATACAATTGAAAATGTAGTATTGTGCTGAATGCTTAACCTTTTAATCCCAGCATGGTTCATAAAGCTACATTGCTCTTCAGGCCTCTTCTTCTTTTCTTTCATTATTTTACACTTAAAAGCCAGTTTTGACCTAACCTGTTGTAGCAGACTTTGAAAATAATGCTCTGGTTGCAATTTAGCTTACAATTCTTGTAAATGTTTGAGAACTTTTGTGCGATTATTTTTAATTCTGTACTTTTCAGCCTTTAATCTCATGTTAAAAATGTTTTAAATCTAAAAAAAAAGGGCTTCTGTGTCTAACTATATGAAAAATATTAACAGTTTTTCTTTCTACTGTCAGCAATCTCCCAACAGCCACAGGGAGAATAAAATATATCTCTTGTGGGAAATTTTTGTCATGTACGATACTGGGGAAATAATGTTAAATAACAAGCATGGGAGTAATTTGTGTGAAGATGTGGCATATAAACTCTGCCTGTTTATGTTACTAAGAGTTAGAGTTTACTTTAAATAAAGTCATAAAGAGATTATTAGAAGAGACATAGTTACTAGAGCTTTAGTAAACATTATTGTTACGCTAAAGCCTGTAAAGCTGTAATTTTTTTGTTGTGAACAATTGCTCAAGTCGTCATATAGGTACAATTCAGTTGGGAGAGTTCCAAATATTTCTGTCAGTAGCAAATTTGGTTTAGTGTCTCTGGAAAGTATGAAGAAAAGTATGAAAAAAAAAGTATGAAGAAAACTCTTTGAAATCTAGATCTTTGATTTGTGTTTTACTCAATGTTAGAAGAAACTGACTGTTTTGCCATCAGTGGTCATTATGTCCCACCATTCAGTACCCAGAAAAATGATATTACAATGAACATCTCAGTGAAATTTACTGTAAAGTCAAGCAGAAAAAAAAAAAGAAAGAAACAGAGGAACGTAAACTGAGCTGACTCCTTATCTTTCAGTAAGATAAGACATTTATTGATGAAGAATTGTGTAGATTTTGTTTTTTCTGGTTCTCTGTTTCTATTTAGTTTAAAGATGTTTTAGATCAGCTTCATAGTATAGCTCCACTCAGGACCAAGCCCTGTGCAGTTATTCACTCACGCTCCCCAACTTGCAGGGGAACAGGGAAGAGATAATATAACAAAAGGCTCCAGGGTCAAGATAAGGACAGGGAGAGATCATTCAACAGGTACCATTATGGGCAAAACAAACTCAACTTAGGGAAAGCTAATTCCATTTCTTGACACTAAAACTGAAGTAGTATAATGAGAGGGGAAAAAAAGAAAAAAACCCACATCTTAAAAACACCTTGCCCTCACCTCTTCCCTCTTCCTGGGCTTAACTTTATTCCCAACTATCTCCACATCCTCCCCCAAGTGGCACAGGGGGAATAGAGAACAGGGGGTGCGGTCAGTTCATCACACATTTTTTCTGCTGCTCCTTCCTCCTCCAGGGAAGAACTCCTCACATTCCTCCCCTAATCCAGCATGGGGTCTGACCCACAGGCTACGGTCCTTCATGAACTGCTTCAGCACTCATCATTTTTCCATGGGGTGCAGTCCCTCAGGAACACCGTGCACCAGCACGGGCCCTCCATAGCCTGAAGGAGGCTGTGGCCCTGCCCCAGCGTGGGGTCCTCCACAGGCTGCAGGTGGATCTCGGCTCCTCCATGGGCCTCCATGGGCTGCAGGGGACAGCCTGCCTCACCATGGTCTGCACCATGGGCTACAGGGGAATCTCTACTGGGAGCAGCATTATTATTACTCCTCCTCCTCCTCCTTCTTCCTCATTGACCTTGGCATCCACTGCTGCTTCTCTCACAAGCAATTAATCACAATTGGACTCAGGCAGCTGCCTCTTGTTATTCTCTTCACATCTTCTCTTCTTTTCTCTCTTCTCTTCTCTCCTCTCTTCTCTCAGACGGTCCAGACTGGGCCAGGCCGGACCCAGACAGCTGCCTAGAGGGAGGCCAGCAGGGCAGGCCTGCAAGGCCCACACCCCATCCTCCTTGCCCACTCTGCTGTTTTATTTTCTCTGTCTTAAATATGTTATCACACAGGCATTAGCATCTTTGCTGATTGGCTTTGCCCAGGTCAGTAGCCAGTCTGTCCTGCAGCTTCCCGGGTCCACCAAACAAAGGGGAAACTTTTAGCAGCTTCTTGCAGAAGCTGCCACTGTAGCCTTCCCCACTACACAAACCCAACACGGACAGGTAGGTTTGGGTATTTGTTTTGTTTTGTTTTGTTTTCCAACCTAGGTTACATCATATATATTAAGATAAAATATCAGTCTTTAATGTAACTTTTATTCCTGTCAGTAGTTTTGCTGAAAATGTAATAGAGTATTTGCTGAAGTGGACCATAAATTAATCTTATATATCAAGAAAAAAAATAACACCTTTGAAATAAAATACTTGTTTTGATCTTACTAAGATCAATATTAGGAAGAGTTCCTCAATGTTAGATTTAATTTCCATTATTTTAACAATTAGTGTGGGCCTACTTACCTGAGTTGTAGATAAGGAATATTGGAGTATGACTTCTGTGTTTTGAAATTTGAATTACTACTAGCAAAAGTGTGGTGTAGCTGGTAGAAAAAAAATTACATTGTAATTACTTTAGTCATTTATGCTAGAAAAGAAATGTAAAAATTTTTTAAAATTAATACTAGTAAGCAACATGTCAGCTTTTAAAATAGTTATAACCCAAATGCAAACTATTAAAACCAGCACAACACAAGCAATGCTAGACTAGTGAAAGGTTAAATTGCTGTTGCCAAAAGCTGAGATTCTAGAAAAATCTTAGAGAGTTTTTTTTTAATGCTTTTTTTTTTAATCCATCCCTTTGATTTACAGAGCAAGTGCTTGCCAAATTTTAAAATCTTGAAAATGAAATGAAACTTCATTGTTACAAAAGGTCAGATTAGAGACACTGATCGTCACCTTGCTTTGTCAACCTTTCACTAACAGAATATTAATAAGTATTGTGTTAGCTCATGTCTTGACAAGGCAAAAAGACAGTAACCTTGGCCATAGATATCAGAGACAATATTTTTTTTTTTTTGCTTTGGCTCAGTTTCTGTCCTATAATTTAATCTAGAGAAGCAACAAGTGCTTGGAACAAATTTCCAGTCCTTAAATTGGACTTACATGAATAGTACATTGATAGAGGATCTCAGTCCACATGGATATAAGAGTTGGATCGGCAGATACAATAACAAAATATTGTTCTAGAAAATCTAGGAATGGAAACCAGTTTTACAATTTCAGTGTCTTTAAGTGTTTGGTGTTTTCTATGTTCAAGGCTTAGCCTCCATAAAGGGACTTTGGTTTAAAGAAAATAACTAAATCTGCAGATGCATAGAAATACTATTTTTGAGTTTTGAGTGTTTCTTGCCCTCAGTCTGAGTCTAATTCTAATCTTTTTTGCTGTAATTTTCTCAGCTGAAAGCAAGAATTTATTTAATTATAATATATTACTATAGAACAAGCTTTATATGTCACATACAGAAAGACAAAACTAGTATTAATGTATCGTTAGTGTTTGCACATTATATATTAATGGCTTACAGATTAATCATTATGTCAATTAAATAGATTAATTATTAAACAGAAAATAAAATACAGACATTCTGTTTCATCTGATTTTTTTTTTGAATGGCTCTTCCTGTTATTTTTGTTCCTTTCGAACCTCTGTTCCTGAAATACTGTTCATTATCCAGAAGTTTGTTTCTAAATTGATTTAGTGACTAATTTTTAAGCAACCACTAAAGCATGTCTACTAATATATAGTATACCCACACATTTGTTCTTTTACCTAGCTATCCACTGACTAAATTAAATAGATAAGAGAGTATGAAAAAAGGTGGGCAAATGTGATCATTTAATATGAGTTAATATGTTTAATTTAAATTGGCCTTAAAATATTCATTTGTTTATTTAAAATGTATCATCATTGCTTCATTTTATATCAGAATTAGCCAGTTTGTTAATAAAACCAGAAGATTTTTTTTTTTTTGAGGAAGTATAAATCACAATTACATGTGCTGTTTGGAATGTAACATGGTATTTGGATTTGCAGATAAATTAAAATATAACAGGTAGTTGACCACAGTGAGAATGTGGGTTGTAATACATTATTCAGAGAACATGATATTTGGTCTTATGCACTGTGAACATGTTGATGAAGGTAATCACATTTTTCCAGTAGTTTGATGAAAGAGATACCGAAGTAATCTTTTAAAAACCGCACAACTCAAACAAAATCCTGTTTGTTCCAGACAGAATATGAACAGAATATAAACCTTCTGACAGCACAGAGGTTTACTCTAGGGACACTAAAGTAATGAGCCAGCAGTAGCAGCAGACATGAAGCTTTCAATGAGACTGAAAACCCTGGCTACAAAACACAGTTGGCACTCTGCTGCGTAGCTGTCAAAGTTGCCAATCACGTCTCAAAAGTTCAGTTTTACATGCCAGACAGAGATATATAGATATATAAATATATGTACACACATATGTCTATTTTGTGAGATATCAAAGTCCTGTACTGTAGTGTATAAATCAATACTGCAACAGTCATAAACGCTCATGGACACAGTAGCTACTTCCTTAGCTGCAACTAAGTAATTAAGTGGCAAGAGCTGTGATGAGATTGCTGCCCTCAGAGAGAGCAATGGCTGTTGGAGGTAGTTCAGCAACAGCAGTGTGAGGAGACATTGCCAGGAGGCCAGACCAGAAATACCGTGGAAAAAGGGAGCAACAGGTTTAAGGGCAAGAAAAAAATAGGAACACTGGTTCCTTGCAGTCCTTACAGTGCTTGAAGGCTGTTTGATCAGGATATCAAAAGAGAAAGAAGTTCTGAAAGGCTGCTGTGCCCTCATAGAAGACCTTCTTAAGGAGCAGACGTAATATTTATCCTGCTTTCCATGTTTCTGCTTAATCTCTCATTACTGCTTAAACTCTCATTAATGACTGCAATAGCCAAACATACTCTTTTTTTTTTTCATTTGAATACACTTCAAAGACAGTGAAGAGTGTGATCTGACAGCAGCGGTTTTATTGTGTTTCAGGTTTCTGCAAAGGCTTTTATTTCCCTCAATTTTGTATATTTTTTTTTATAATGGACATTTTTTTCTGAAAGTGTTTTTGTATTCATAGAATCATAGAATCATAGAATGGTTTGGGTGGGAAGGGACTGTTAAAGCCCACCCAGTCCAACCCCCTGCAAGGAGCAGGGACATCTCCAACCAGATCAGGTTGCTCAGAGTCTCATCCAACCTGGCCTTGAACGTTTCCAGGGATGCGGCATCCACCACTTCTCTGGGCAACCTGTTCCAGTGTTCTACAACTCACATTGTAGAATTTTTTTTCCTAATATCCAATCTAAATCTACCTCCCTCTATCTTAAAACCGTTACCCCTCATCCTATCACAACAGGCCCTACTAAACAGCCTCTCCCCATCTTTCTTGTAGGCCCCCTTGAGGTACTGGAAGACCGCTATCAGGTCTCCCTGGAGCCTCCTCTTCTCCAGGCTGAACAGCCCCAACTCTCTCACCCTATCCTCATAGGAAAGGTGCTCCAGCCCTCTGATCATCTTTGTGGCCCTCCTCTAGACCTTCTCCAACTGGTCCATGTCCTTCTTATGTTGGGGGCTCCAGAACTGGACACAGCACTACAGGTGGGGTCTCACCAGGGCAGAGTAGAGGGGGAGAATCACCTCCCTCGACCTGCTGGCCATGCTTCTCTTGGTGCAGCCCAGGATGTGATTGGCCTTCTGGGCCACAAGGGCGCATTGCCAGCTCACATTGAGCTTCTCGTCCACCAGCACTCCCAAGTTCTTCTCCTCAGGGCTGGTCTCGATCCATTCTCCGCCCAGCCTGTATTTGTACCTGTGATTGCCCTGACCCAGGTGCAGGACCTTACACTTGGCCTGGTTGAACTTCATGAGGTTGGCACGGGCCCACCTCTCCAGCCTGTCAAGGTCCCTCTGGATGGCATCCCTCCCTTCCAGCGTGTCGACGGCACCACACATCTTGATGTCATCGGCGAGCTTGCTGAGGGTGCACTCTATCCCACTGTCTATGTCGCCGACACAGATATTGAACAGGGCCGGGCCCAACATGGACCCCTGAGGGACGCCACTCATGACCGGTCTCCACATGGACATTGAGCCATTGACCACCACTCTCTGAGTACAGCCGTCCAGCCCACTCCTTACCCACTGAGTGGTCTGTCCATCAAAGCCGTGTCTCTCTAGTTTAGAGAGAAGGATGTCGTGTGGGACAGCACAAGTCCAGGTAGATGATGTCTGTTGGTCGTCCCTTGTCCACCGATGCTGTTACCCCGTCACAGAAGGCCACCAAATTGGTCAGGCACGATCTGCCCTTGGTGAAGCCATGTTGGCTGTCACCAACCACCTCCTTCCTCTCCTTGTGCCTTAGCATGGTTTCCAGGAGAATCTGCTCCATGACCTTGCCAGGCACAGAGGTGAGGCTGACCATCCTGTAGTTACCTGGGTCTTCCTTTTTCCCCTTTTTGAAAATGGGGGTAATGTGCCCTCTCTTCCAGTCATCAGGGACCTCACCAGACCACCATGACTTTTCAAATACAATGGCCAGTGGCTTGGCAACTTCATCCGCCAGTTCCCTCAGGACCCGCGGATGGATCTCATCAGGTCCCATGGACTTGTGCACCTTCAAGCTCCTCAGATGTTCCCGAACCTGCTGTTCAGGTACAGTGGGCAGTTCTTCATCCTTGCAGTCCCTGCTCGTGCCTTGCATAGCTTGGGTGGCGAGACAAGAGCCCTTATCGGTGAAGACTGAGGGAAAAAGTCATTGAGTACCTCAGCCTTCTCCATGTCCCGGGTAACCAGGACACTGGTTTCCTTCCGGAGGGGGCCTACATTCTCCTTGGACTTTCTTTTGTCCCCTACATACCTATAGAAGCCTTTCTTGTTGCATTTTATGTCCCTGGCCAGATTCAGTTCTGTCAGGGCTTTGGTCTTCCTCACCCAATCCTTGGCCACTCGCAGAGTCTCTTTGTAGTCCTCCCAGGCTATCTGTCTCTGCTTCCACCCTCTATAGGCTTCCTTCTTTACTTCCAGTTGGTCCAGGAGCTCCTTGCTCATCCACGCACGCCTCCTGGCCTTTTTGCCCAGCTTGTTCTTCATCGGGATGCACCTCTGTTGAGCTTGGAGGAGATGCTTCTTGAATATGGACCAACTTTCCTGGGAGAAAAGTATTGTTTCTACTTGCACTGTGTGAATAGCGAGCATAAACTACGAAATATGCTGCTAGGAGAGACAGGTCTCAGACCTCAGATAAGCAATGTCTTATTACAATTCAGCTATAGCAGTACTTTTAAAATATGCATATAGCTATATCAGATTGCATGTGGAATTTCTTCACCCAATCTTAGGATAGAAATTAATACTTTTTATAAAATTAATTTTTTTAAAAAGGCTAATTCTGTGAAGTCATTCCATTGTTCTTAATTCTTACTTTTCTATATCCTTTTCTCCCAATGTATCTGAAAGCTTTTGGCTAATGATGCCAGAGCTGGTCTCTGAATCTCAATGGGCCTATTATCCAGTGCTTTGTCCTGTGCCCTCTTCCCTCTTCTCTTCTTTATGTTATGAATACTTCAGGGAATGGAACATCCTTTATTTATGTTTGTGCAGTGATATGTTAGTATAAGGTGCCATAAGTATATGTGGATTTTAAATATTTATACTCTATTCATGAAATTCAATGTAGTCAGCAAAATGTTGAAGTAAAGCATCAAAATTTCCCTAAATGCTGCTCTCACAAGCATCTTCAGAAGGACCTTTGTTATCTTTGATGAAGAGGTGGATGGAAGAATTTAAATATTTAATAGATTTTTACTTCACAGGCTGCCATGTTTTTCTATAAATAAAACACTTTTCAGAATGAAATAGCAAGGTGTATTTTGTCTCTATGAAACTATCTTTATATGTACTGCACCAACATTGTTCCTGAGAGAACTACACTAATGTTGACATAAGAAAATAGTATATTCCACCTGTTTTTTCAAATCATTTGTTATTTCTTAAGAAAATTTTTATTCTCTATTTTATGTCTAATTTATTTATATAGTTCTGACTTCTAGGAATATCTAATGTTTGTGATGAATAGAACTACAGTTTTGCAGTTTTTAGCCAGTTAAGAACTTCTAAGTCAATCTGAGTTTTGATAAAGCAGGATTTATAAGACTAGGGGGAAAACTTGATTTTTTATATTTTATCTCAGCTCTTGTAGGCAGCAAAATAAACATGAGTAATAATAAAGACATTTCAGTTTCCCAAAACATTACCGATAGTTTAATGATATGTAATAAACATAGATTCCCCTCCTGTTGTGAATCAAATCAGAAATCTTCCACTTACTTCAAAGATGTTGGAGTTGGGATTGTAAAGCTCCAGGAGAAAAAAAAAATTATTTTGAGCAAAAATCTCTGCTGATTTAGGACCTAATTGACAAAAGGATTTGGATATTGAGTGTAGGGTCATCTGAAATCGCAGCCTTCAGATATTTTGCCAATATATGCTTAAAATTTTTAAAGGCATTACTGGTTAGGCCTCTCAGGAACTTGGATGTCAAAAAGTTCTACTTCTAAACACCCACAGAAATGTTCAGTCAAGTCTCTAAACAGAGTAACTCTTATCTCATATTTCAATTTAAGTAGGATATACCAAATAGAAAACTTCATGCTTACCTTATCTAAGAGAGAGAATACAGCAAATACTCTGCACTTGAGGTTCAAGTGCTTTTAAAATACTCCATAAGAATTAATCTTAAGCTTTCAGAATTTCAGGGGCGTCAATTCAGCAGAGTATAAGCGTGACCTTGTAGGAGGAGACACAAATAAATGTTTAGGTCAAGGGTGACGTATTCTTTTTGTATACCAGTAACTAATAGGTTTGTTTGTTTTCTTCTTAGGGCACGTTGAATCCCTACTGTGTGCTATGGGATGACTCAAGAACGTAAGTGGCAGATGTTTGTTTCTATTGCTATGGCTGAAGTATTACAAAGTACCTAACAATATTTAAGCAGTTGGTCAGTAAATGGGTTGGTACGAGAGCAAGGAAAATGAACCTTTCACAGAGTGAAAGTACTGGATTCTCCAGTCACTTGTCTTCCTTTCTGCAGCTATGTAAATGGAAATAATACAATATCTCACCAGGAAGATATTACTCACATAGTAATTTTAATCCACTTTTTCAGAATTAAAATGAGAATGTCTAAGAGCTGTAGTTCCTTGATGGTAGTTGCTTGGCAACAAGCAAGTGAGTAAACAATCAGACAGATAACTAAGGAAGGCTTTCATTTCTGTGATTACAGGGAGAAACACCATTTTCAAGTGTGATACCCACAGAAATCTTTGTTTTAGTTGGTGCAAATTTTCATTTTAGTTTAGTAAAATAATAGCTGTATAGTAAACAGTAAAAGCTTGCTAGCAGCCTTCTGCTACTTTTTTCAGTGTGTGTCCCTACTGTAGCAAAACACGAAATGTCGCTGTAAAGGAGTACAGCAGTAAAATCAGTGTGGTTTAAACAGAATTCCAAGTTTATGCAGTTGTACTTTGCTGCATTAATCTTTCGCAGTAAATCTCTCACTAAAGTCAAGGTGAACTTTGCCTAAATACCGACTAAGTATTTCAAGAAGGATCCCTGTGTGGTTGCCATATTAATTTTTTTAAAGATGATGATGTACTTCTTGTCCCGGTATGTTATGTATGTCTTATACTACAGACTCATCTACAGTGTTAGAAACTGTATGCCTGAGATTTTGTGAGTGCTTTTATCCTTGAGCTTAGGTTTACATGAGTACACTGATGGCTGAGAAAATACATTATAGTATAGAAATTAGAGACTTTGAACATGATAGTAGACATTTTTCCAAATAGTACCATGGTCTATGCCTCTACAAAAGAACCATAATGCTTATTTGCCAGCAACATCATATTGTTCCATTTCTGTAAAGTGTGCGGAATAAAGTACATTAAAGACTTGTTAACTATGTATTATTATGTGCACATGGAATGAAAATATTTGGAACATGTTCTTTGTTTCCTCTTCACAATGTTTTGCCTACACAGTAGTAGTACAGTGCTTTATTTACCATTTTTTTTCACATGCATTGCTTTAAGCATTTAGAGTGCATACTCTGATTTCACTGCTCCAGTCCAGAATATCAAAGGCATATTTGCACAGAATTAGGCTATCAAAAAAAAAAAAAAAAAGCAGCAGCATGCTGTGGATTTAACAATGTGATTAAAACATTTCATGCAGGTATTTGGGTTGAATGTGTGAAGTAATCACTAACAAATGTATTTTGTTCTTGCCATTTGTTTTGCATACATTTCTCTGTATATTGTTTATAGAGAAGTTTAGTGCTACATATAAGTACTGGTTTCAGTATGATTCAGAATCTGGATGGAAAAGTGAACTTTTGAAACATCTAAAATTTACATAAACTTAGATAAAATAGTTTGAGGTTTTGAGGGAGAAACACATGTTTTGCTTCTGACGGATATATTTTCTAGTCATTTTATTTAATAGTAACTATTGAAGATGCTAAAATATTTGAAGATTGGGGTTATTCTTGGAGATTTGTCAGTTCTGAAAAGTGATATGAGCTATCAAATCTTCACAATAAGATATGACATATCAATAAGTTCTGCACAAACACCATTGTCATTTGTTTTACACATATATGTGTGTTATTTTGTAAGAATTTTACATTGTATCTTAACTGAATGTGTAATAGCAAGAGCAAAATTCTACTTTTATCCTCCATACCTTAGGAAAAAATTCCTACTGTTAGCTGTGGGAGCATGAGTTGATTCATAATTTTATTTTTGTAATGCTGTTTCTTTTTATTTTGGTGCATTTTATTTGTATTTACTCAGGAATAGTTCAGAATTTGTATTCTGGCATCGTGAGTTTTAATTATTATGAAAGCTCTGTAATGCTGAATTGGTTCCTATAATTTAT
The DNA here is from genome assembly GCF_036417535.1 of Chlamydotis macqueenii. Taxonomy (NCBI): domain Eukaryota; kingdom Metazoa; phylum Chordata; class Aves; order Otidiformes; family Otididae; genus Chlamydotis; species Chlamydotis macqueenii. The sequence continues at coordinate 31,441,905 of NC_141558.1, forward strand.
AAATCTTAATAAATAAGTATGTGTAGGACTATACGATTGGTTAGGTGCCCATGACGATGTTGGGTTCTTGATGGGTTGTTTTTCTTTTATTTTTTTCACTTTTTTCCTAAGTCTCAGGAATTAGCCACTCTCAGCAGCAGGTGATTGGGTTTGACGGATTAATATCCTCAGCCACATTGCAAATCCTACAGACCTGTGCTGTGCTTGTGTCCTTCCAAACTGGGTAATTTTTGCATAGCCGGGATTTGGCAAGCATTTTGTAATAAACTCAGCAAAAAGTAGGCTGCTTTTAGTTGAAGGTGCTTAACTAATCAGTAGTCTGTGTTGAGATGGGTGTTTTAAATTAAGTGCTTTTCCAATGAAAACTGTATTTGCTTTTATCATCGGCGTTCAGCCAGCAGTAACCTCTAATGGGTTTTGCACTTTTTTAGCCACTTCTCCCACATTTTTATCTGCATACATTGCAAGTTCACATTTGGTAAATGATACTTCTTCCACTAATTTTGTCAGTTTAATACTTCTCCAACAGCAGGGGAAGCTTTGTCCATCTGGGTTTTGGGCATGTTCCTCAGGAGATTGATCAGTGATTAACAGTTCCCTGTCATCCATCCTTGAAGAAAGTTCTGGATTTGTGAGCTGTTTAATCACACTAGATCATCAAACTTATCCTACTGCCATTGCTATTTGTGACATTTTGGTCATCCTAACTTTAGCAAAAGCAGTTTAATACATTTTTTTTTCTATGAGATTTGGTGATTCTTCCCTGTGATTATATTTTTTAAAGTTTTCAGTTTATCAAGCTAGCAGACTTGTGCCCTCTCCATAGGCAGCTAGTCAAATATGTGTACAATATTGAGATAGTGCAACTAAATAATAAAATATTTTGTCATGTATTGTAAAGGGCAAGCTCAAATCCAGTAATTCAGCATTTTATTTCAGTTTATTATCCCAAAATATAGAGCACATCTGTGTTAATTGAAACAAGGCTGTTTATGAGTCCTGGAATTTCCTTTGATATTTCCAGCATCCCTACACAAAGCTGGTAGCATCAACAGTATGTAAGTGGTAACTTTTTCCCCTTCAGAAATCTGAGTGATATCTTCATTCATTCAATTCAGAAAACATATTCTAAATGTTGCCATCAGTAAAGTCTTACGATACTGAATGCTTGTCCTTCCAGTGCATAGGAAAATGTGTGGAATATTTGTAACTGATGTTCTGAGGAGAAACAGTTTAGTTCCTTAAATCAACCAAAGAAAAACTCAAGAGTTGTATCTTTTCTGCTTTGCATTGTCTGGCATGAACAAACTATCCCTGATGGCAGGAACTGTTTGTGATACATTAACTGCAGTGTCTCAGTCCACAAAGAGAAAGAAAAGAAGTTGATCGTGTACTAGGGCTGACATTCCCACCCCACAGAAATGATTTAAAAGATTTTAAGATTAAATGAAACTTCTGAAAGTTTTTTCTCCTGTCCCTCCTACCTTTATGGAAAGGAAAAGAAGGGAGAAGGAGACAGCAGAGAAAGTCTCAACCAGCAAGTAATCCAACGGTTAGCGGATTTACTTGGGGACCTCAGAGATCAGCCCTTCAGTTTTTTCTTTATAGAAGTTACTTGAGGAGTTTGAAACACACTTTTCAGCCTCACAGGAGCAGCCCATGCCCGCTGAATTGTTGACTCCTCTGGAGTCTGTTACTCACAACGTGTCCTGCTGGAACTCTGTCACATTATTTAGGAAAATATTCATGGCTGTGGAGCTGATTGCCATCACCTCTATATTTAATTTTACCACCCTTTCCATGTGTTTGTCACCATGCCACACTTAAATCTTATCCATATCACTGTCAGTGTTTTTTTTTTCTAGTGCTGTTTTGCTTTATGTAAGTCTGGGCAAGGCTGTGTAGACAGGGGGGATCAAAGAACCCTTATATGCATGCATACATTTCCATTTTAAAAATGCCATTTACTGTGGCAGTTTTGTAAGTTGTCTGAACAGTTCTCTTGAACTTTGTTGCCTTCTCTGATGCTTATATCTGTGGTAGGTGCCATAAGAGACATTCTGAATGGAGACCTAGGATCCATGAAAGTTTGGCCTGACAAAGTTAATCACTCATTTTACTGAACCCAGCCTCTTGAATCAGGGTGCAGAATTCAAAACGCAGTAATAAGCTGGAAGCTAGGTGCCACAGTACAGAGCATCACAAGTACCACCCTCACATGCAACCGTTGGCTAACACCATCACAGTGAGGGCATGGAAGATGGGGTGGACACAGTATGTTACTGGAAGAAGGTTACATAGCACATGGGAGTTTTAGTAGTTACTGACTGATTAGCAAAACAATGCAGCTGGTGCTCCTTCTTTTAGAAATGTGTTGGATGTAATGTGGGCACATGTGCTCTCCACAGGACAGTGTCAGTTGCTGCTGGTGTGCTCCACAGCTGTACCCAGTGCAACATGACATCTCACAGTACTGGGTAAGGAAAGAGCTTTAGCTGCCAGTTGCCAGTTGCTGCAGAAGGATGTTATAACAGTATGACAGCCTTTTGTTTGTCCATATGTATGCTCATAGCAGTTTGCGCCTGCTGAATATACAATTGTCAGAAGTACAATGCAATTAGGTGAAATTTTTAATACTGCAAAGATTTTGACCTGGTTCAGTTTTAGTTTAGGGCAAGTGGTAGATCTTCTCTGTTTTTTTTTTTTTTCCCATTGCCATACAAATTTACATTGACAGTGGCTTAGATTTTCTACCCTGAAGCTATGTGAAGCTATGAGAATATAGCTGTATATGAGAAATAAAAAACTGTATATATGTATATAACTTCAGGATTTCACTCTAGACATATTATAACATTCTCCATTAAAAAGAGGGTTAAAAAAAGTTTACAATTACTTTTTTAAAATTATCCCCTAGAGCTTTTAATTTTTTTTTCTCCCATTGTCCCTGGATACAATTGTGGAGAAATAGTCCCTAAATGAATTTGTTCAATGCAGATAAAGAAGAGTCTCCCAGTTCATTGTGATTTTCTCACAGATTTGCATATAGAGCAGAATGTGCCTCAGCTTTAGAATATAAGCTTCCATGCATACCATCAAAACAATTTTTGCATTTTGTTAACTTGTGATAAAATTGACAGGGGACACTGATCTGCTTTGTCCCTTTCCTCTCCAGTTTGTTTTTTGGTTTTTTTTAAACTACCATGATGATCATTACAGTTATTCCTTGTTTGGCTTAGCCTTGCAAACCTTTGAAAATACTTTCAGGAAGACTCTTTATAACTCACATCAGAATGTCTCGAGCTAATAATAAAAATAATTAGAATATCCTAAATCAAAATTTGCTTTTGGAAATATGAATAGTAGCCTCTCCTTACTTTATATTACTTTACAGTCATATTATTTTTGTCACCAGGAAGATATGGAGCAAATATATTTTTCTATAAGTAGAATAAAAATTGAAGGAGAGTAGTTTGTGTAAGTATTGTTTGGCAATATATGCCAGATTAAGCTTTGTTTGTTCCATGGACTTCAGTCAGACTTGTTGGTCCAGATTTTCAGTTAGACTTTGCATCTTCTGTATTTATCAAGGCAGAAAATCTGCTTTCCGTGTTAGCTTCTGTGCTTATGTTTGTGAATGTAATGGAAGAGTTAATGTTAATGAATTTATTCAAAAGATAAATGCCTCCTGGAGTACCTACTTTTATAAAGAACTTTTATAATGGAACCTGTGTAATAGCATTCTGTTCCTAGTAGTCTTGCATAAAGAATAGAAAGACTTCACAGAATCATATTCTTTTTCACTAAAAAGAATTAAAAACCTGATCTAAACTCCCTTGCAGACAACCAAAAGGCTCTGAGTGATTTTAATTAGATCAGTGGCAAACCACTGCTCAAGCCATGCAAGACCTAAATGTAAAAATTTTTAAATTTAAAAACTGCTAAGATTATACTCTAATGCAGGAGTACTTAGTTCTGAAATATGTAGGTATTGTAGAATATAAAATACAGTGTCTTTGTGTTAAAGAAGAGTCAGACCAAAATTTTCGCTACTTAAGTCATACACAAAGTGAATCAGCATATATGGGAGGAATTTATAATTTAGTTCTTTTTTATAACATTGCTCTTCACGAACACCTACACATCATGAACAGAGCTTACATGGCCTGCTGAAATTTATAGCAAAAAAAGGAAATCAAATTAATTCTTGCTAATAAGTTCACTTTCTTTTAAATTTTTACTGGATGATTAATCAACTCCATTTCTTGAGAACTCAATTGATATTTATTTGCTTTATGTAGATGTAGATTTTCAGAAACTAAAAATAGTGGTTTATTGTGATATCAGGCAATAATAATTCTGAAATGTGAATAAAAGGAACTAATGGTTATATCTTCATAATCAAATTCAAATATTTGAATTTGACTTCTGACAGATTTTTTTAGTGTGTAATGAGGGCAGAAGATAATTAAGCAATTTGAATAAACTTTAGAACAGAAAGAGAAAAAGTTGGTCATAATTTGTTTTTATATCTTTGTTTCCAGAAAAATTAGTGGTTGTTACCAAGTCAAATAAAATGTGATCATTGTTTCCACTACTAATACCTCACCAAGAAATGCAGCAGATGGGTTTGTGAATCCAGCACGGCGCTGGATTTGGACTGACTCTTGTAGGGGAAAACAGTGTTTGCCAAAGCCAATACAGCTTCCAAAAGTATGATGTACCACGCTTAACAACCTTTCTTATTTCTGTCATGTAACTCTTAAAGTGTGTTGCACCCGTAGATTTAAAAGCAATTTAACACAGAGGGTGGTATTGTCCTCCTTGGTTTACAGAAAGGAGAAACTAGGGCATAATGAAAGCAAAGGTGTTTGTTCAAGTCACTCATCAAACCACGTAGAGTTAAACTTATAAATTTTTGAGTCCTAACTGAGAATGCTCTCTAGCTGTTCTCAAAGCAAATATAATTTAATTACCGTGATGTAAAAACCTAAAGGTTAAATAGTTTTATGATGATATTTCTGGTTTTTAATCATTCATTCTGATGAGCTCACAACTGTTGCCAGTCCTGGAGAATTCATCCCTATTTATGCAACAGAAGTAGTCCAGCAGCACTAAAAGTCCTTGTATTATGCCATCCTTAAACAGAAATGAAATCTACTTGCATCACCCAAGAAGATAAAATATCTGTGGCCTCTCTCATCCATGTGAGAAGGAGCAGTGGGAAGTACCCTTTGGCCATTCTCTCCTATTCCTTTCACAACAGAGGCACAGATCATGTGCATAAATTGCTTATAAGTAAATCATGTTGTGTAGTTTTGCACAGACATTTATTTGTTTCTCTTAAACTTATTTGCAGTCAGTAGAAAAAAAGAGAGAACAACTGGTATAAGTACACCTACTTTTAGTAATATTATGAGGATAGTATAATACAAGGCATTTTTGAGCGTTTGCAGAGTATAGGATTGCTTGTCTTTACTTCCAAATGCATGGATCTGAATCTAATGGAAGTCTCCTCAACTAATAACTGTTCTCTCTGATAAATCAAACATCATCATTCATCAAAGTATGGTCTGTCTTTCTACAAGAAAGATGTTTGTGTGGCAAAATTATCTTAAAGTAAATGTTTGGAATAGTGTTTTGAAATGGACCCTCTAGTGTCCTCCAGTTGTCCTTGAATTGTCAACAGTGGAATCACATCTCAGCCTGATAAAACTGTAAAAGTTAATAAAAAACAGTCAAACACATGTCCAGTTGAAATCACATTTTATCAAGTGCTGTCACAAGTATACTCCTTTAATGCTGTATCAGCATCTCACAGGTACCTTAACATGTAATTAATCCTTTGCTGAATTTCTGTGGCATAGTTGAGCAACAAGAGCAGATTCAGCTAAATCTCTTCCTGTACCAGTCACTAGAGGGAAGCAAAGACCTTCACGTGCCTATCCGTGACGTCAATCAATGTCTTAATGTCACTGACAAAATCTGGTCAGTATTCAATCTAAAATTTTGAAAAAAACCTATTTGATGGAAAGCCACCCTTAAAAAAAAAAAAGGGCAAAAATCTATTTCTGTATGGTTGATTTCCAGAGGCCATTGTCCTTAAAAAATAGAGTTATTTTCATAAATGTTGTTTTGAGAATTTAAATCTAGACAAGAAGCTCAGTGCAGAGTGGATAAACAAGATGTGTTTAAGACTTTCATTCTTTGAAGCATCCCAATATTGAGAAAAATGCATTGAAATGTTGGTAGCATAGTAGCTCTGCACTTGCATCATTTATGTGTGGCAAAACGTAAGATAAAATATGCCAGTTTCTTGTTATCTTTTTGTTGTTTGTCTCTTAGTTATCTATGCTTCTATTGCATAGTGTTTTGTCTGTGGTACTCAGAATCTCATCCTGCATAAACAGTTCTTCTGTGTGTACTAGGTAAACATATCAAGAGAACATGGAGTTATTAAATGAGGACTAGTTCATCGTGCACTCCATTTCAGCACAGAGAAAGCATAAAGTGTCTATGAACTTATAATTGTCTTCCAATTTATGAGGGGTTGTGTGCGGGGTACATTTACCATATACTATGTTTTTACTGTATCTAATTGAGCCCTGTTCTGCTTACTGGGAGCACACCTCAATTTACTATTCTCTCCTATGAGCTAGGATGGTTGAATACTTTATAAAGAGAAACAGTAGAGGCCAACATTACATTTTCTGACATTTGATTAAAGGAATATACCTCATATGACTTGAATTTGCCATAAAATTTAAATACCCAGAAACAAGGATAAAATATTCAAAATAATGTTTTCAGTTTTATCAGTTAAAATTCTAAATGTTTTTAAGATCATAAGGACAATATTTATCCTGCTTACCACTTAATTTGAATAGAAGATATTTTATTAAGCTTAAGCTATGCAGGATGGCCAGGCCTTAATGAGAATAATACAAATGTATATGAGAATTGAAACAAATTTAAGTGGAAGGTAATATGCTAGATGAACAGCTCCAAGCAAACAATTTCATGAAAAAAAATGTTGTATTGAATAGCTGCCAGATTATGGCTGAATAGATTTTTAGCTGAAAGCATCATGTATTTGTGATGGTTTTTTAATGTTACCATCATCTTCTCTGATAATGTTGAGTAAGAGAGATTTCTTGCATAGCTAGTTAACTAATTGTAATACATATGCATTCAAGTGCATGCATTGGGGTTAACATCCTGTAATCCATGCTATTATTCTAGTGGAGAATATAATATAGTTCTAAATTTCACAGGCTGTGGTTATGATTCCCAATGCTACATGTTATCCTAATGATGCAATTTCTAGTGGTTGTCTTCTGTTCCATCTCCCCATAACTCTGTGGAAGCAGAGCAAAATGTTTGTCTTTTAAATTATATAAATATCTTTGAAAGTATCAAAAGTATTAATTCAAATGCCATTATGTTACTAACAGTTCATCACTTAACATATATATGTTACTGGTGTCAAGTTTACCAATAGATCCTTTGAAGGCCCAGGCTTAAACATCACACTAGATTGGGACCATAGAACCAGAATCACTCCACAGGTATTGGCACAACTCCAGGAGTTATTGTGTCAACTTAAATGGCAGTAATCAAGGAATTGCATATACTGACACATAAAGCAATACAGAAGCAGAAAACAGAATCACTCCTTATAGTGAATTTGATATCTTTGTGTACTTAGCCTGTAAAGAGTACATTATTTTGACCAGACTTAAAAACTAAATCCTTTAGGTTTATACTACTTCATTATTGCAATTTTGACTGCAATATCTGTTCAATATCTTTTAAAATGCCAGTAAGTACTTTGATATCTGCTCAGTTTTAAATGCTTATTCACAAAAAAAAAACCCAAGGTATGGTTTTAATATAATACCAAAATAGCTTAAAATGTAAATATATCAAATGTCAGATAATAACACAAAACGGAAGATTTATTTAAAACAAAAAAGGACTATTTCATTTTAACAACTTCTGATTGCATTTAACCAACATAGTGCCATACAGCTAGTACAGAAATTCTAAAATGAGAGAGTCAGCAGTATTCAGGAGATAGTCTAACCTCTTTTTAAGCAGATAATGTTTTAAACATTGTAACATGTACAGGAAAAAGTCAATGATTTCTTTTTCTATGGACATCGCTCATCTTCAGCCCATTCTTCCTCTTGTTTCTCCTTCTTGTAAGTGGACAGTCAAACATCTGATCTTTTGGGTACACAAATTGTGTGTGTACTCAAACACATACTTCATCATTTCATGTACAAACACAGATTAAAATCTTTCAGGAATAAAGCCTGTAAAATATATTTACCACCACAGCCCCAAGAAGAACAATTGAAACTATGAAACATAATTTTATTTATTGTACTATACACCAAGGCATGCTCTACATAGTGCAATATATATTTATCTGATGTTGATTATACATGTTCTTAATGTTATTTATATTGGATACTATATACTAATCTTGAAAGAACACACTTCAATGTGAATTACATTTTATCTTCTTCATTGTAAAAGCAGGAGAAAAACTATGTTAAATTTACCATAACCAGATGTTTATAGCTGTCTATCTATCTATCTCTATGTATATCCTTACTTACTTTCCCTGTACAATTGACTGCTGGGAATATGTTTTCTTTTTCTTTTTTTTTTTTTTGTCTGAAGCAGACCATTCTGTTCTTATATTTTTGTAATTGGTTTACACAAGAAAACTCCAATAAAATACAGCCTTCTTCTCCTCTGAGGTTTTTCCAGTAAACAGAGAAAATTTTCATCAGAGTCAAGGAAATATACAGATGTCTAAATATCATAGTGAGTCAGTGTTTCAGACAAAATTAGAGCACAAGATGCTCTTAGGTCCACAACCCCATGGAAATACACATCTATCTTTAGTTTAGAAAATGTCTAGCACTTGTAAAAGAACCCACATAGTCCTGGCTTCACTCTCACCTTCCTGAAAAAATAGCAATATCTCTTGTGTGTCATTTCAAGGAACCACAAAAGACTAGTGTGTAGATGCACGACTATCTAAGAGTGATGATACAAGTTGAAATCCCAGACAAAAAGCATTACTATTTCATCACTTAATCTCAGGGGAACAAAGAAGTTGCTTGTTCAGACAGTTCTGGGGAGAACCAAGGAGGACTGGGAATGAGGTGAGAAGGTATTTTCTAAGATACTCTGCTGTGTATGGAGTTTCTATATACACTGGGCATGCTATTTTAGAGATACTCTTCTTTTACAGCCTCTCTGTGCTGCTGCCAGCACAACCTGTTACCCAAATGTCATTTTATAACCTGTACAACTATTTTTCCTTTTAGTTTGCCTAGACCTTTACATTTTCAGTGTATTTTGATTAGTGCAATTGTTTCTGAGAAAACATATGTCACAGAAACCAAGGAACACCCAGGTCAATGTTTTGGAGATGTGAATAAGTTTTTTATATTATTTTTATTTGATTTTGAAGTATAGATCATTAGTAGTCCTTTAACTGGTGTTTTTAATACTTTCCCTTCTGGAATTTTTTTGTTTAGTTTCATTTTATGAAGCTGATACAAACGTGAGAATGATAGCTTGTTAATATGAGAAAATATTCAAGCATATTTTTTTTTGCAGGTGTACTGCATTTCAAGTGTCTAAATTAAGTGTAAAAGTCTAAAACATAGGCCACTATTATTTTTTTTCCTTAAACTTGGTGCCAAAATGTCCTAGACAGACAAATCAGAGATAAGAGCTACAAGAAGTGACTCAGCCACTAAACAAGACACCTACCCTTTTCTGTTAACCAGACTGAGACAGAAATCTGCATAGAGCTAGGAAATTGGAAATCATTGATATCTAAATGTGTTTGAATAGGCTCTAGAATTAAAGGTTGATATGAAAGGCTCAATTTAGATACCTTATTACAAATGTGTAGAACAATGTTGGGATGTATCTCCAGGAGACAGGAGAAACCTATGCCCTTCAAAGCAGGTGAAGGCCAACCCACTGCAAGACATTTCTAGTAGTACTGTACGTAGGGAATGAAACCAATTGCTGACAGCAGAATTAACTTCAAAATTAAGAAAATGAAAACACTAAAATGTGTATGTCTGCCAGTACCATATTCATTGGGTACCTGCTACAGGGAAACCATCCTCTAGGCTCTATAGACTGTACTGATAAGATCTCCACTGACTATAATGAAAGCTTAGACACCTTGCATACCTATAGGTAGCTAAATTTAGAAGTTTAAATGCCAAACTGAATCGTGCCCTATGTATCAATTTCCACCTCAGAGTATGGATTGCCAAATTATGTCCTTGGGGTAAACACATACTTAATAAAGAGATGAGGACAACCTTTTGCAAAATAACCTGATGTTGAAGTCTTTGTGGAGTTCTAGGGCTTCTAAACCCTGTTCAGCATGAAGGGGTTCAAACTCACAGTTTTTCCTTCCCAGGAGAGAGCCCTGACCATCAGACTATATGCAATGATCTCATAGAGCTGCTTTCCTTGCAAGCAAAAGTAAAAATAATAAACATAATTTAAAATATTGAAAATATGCTATTGACATTGAACTCACAGAACTGGATATAGGAATATACATGTTCTCATGTTCTGAGACAGAATATTTAGTTTCTAAAGAAAAGTTTGTAGTGAGAATCAGGTGTTAACAAAATAATATTTTAACTTACTGTCGTAGTTCAGCCCTGATCAGGACCAGACTACGCAGTCTCTCTCTCGCTCCCCCCACCCTCCGAGAGAACAGGGAGAGGAAATATAAGGAAAAACAGCTCGAGGTTTGAGATAAGGACAGGGAGAAAATCCTTAAAGTTACCGTTACAGGCAAAACAGACTCGACTTGGGGAAAACTATTCATTTATTACTACAAACAGCAGGATAATGAGACAGGGAACAAGATAACCTCCATCCACCCCTCCCTCTTCCCAAGCTTAACATTATCTCTACTACCTTCCCCCCACCGAGCGGCACAGGGGGGAAGAGGGAACGGGGGTTGCAGTCAGTTCATCATACGTTGTTTCACACCACTGCTTCATGGTCGGGGGAAGAACTCCTCACGTTCCTCCCCTGCTCCATCGTGGGGTCCCTCCCATGGGCCACAGTCCTTCATGGAACTGCTCCGGCGTGGGTCATCTCTTCTACGGGTGCAGTCTCTCCAGAACAGCTGTCCCAGCGGGCCCTCCACAGGCCACAGCCGCCTTCAGGCATCCACTTCCCCCGGTATGGGGTCCTTCATGGGCTCCAAGTGGATCTCTGCTCCTCTGTGGACCTCCATGGGCTGCAGGGGGACAACCTGCTCCACCATGGTCGTCACCACAGGCTGCCGGGGAGTCTTGGCCAGGAGCCGCATTACTCCTGCCCCTCCTTCTAAACTGACCTTGGCATCTGCAGCCGTTCCTCACAACAGGCTGGCAGATGTCTCTCAGGATCTTTTTACATCTTATTCACTTCTCATCTCCTCTCCACTTCTTGCAGCTGGGCTGAACCGAGTCGGGCCCAGTCGGCTGCCTGGCGAGAGGCCAGAGGGTGAGGCCTGCAAGGCCCATGAGGCCTGCACCTCCCCCTCTGCACCTCTGCCCCTGCTCAGCTTCTTCACATCTTCTCTTCTCTTTTTTTTTTCTGTTTTCCCCTTTCTTAAATACGTTATCGCAGAGGCATTATCAGGGAATATTCTGCTACCAATTGTCTCGGCCCTGGCCAGCAGCAGGTCCGCCCTAGGCCTGGCCAAATCCACTGAACAAAGGGGAGCGACTTCTAGCAGTTTCCTGAAGCTACCACCTTAGGCCCCCCTTTACTAAACAAAACCACGACACTTATCTTCACTCTTAGGTAAGATAATAAAAAAGTGAGTATTTGTGATCTTACAAGGTTGATTATGTTCCCAAGAGAACCTTTGGGGTATTTTCTGCCCTCTTTGCAAACTTATTTATTAAGTAAAAGAACTTTAATATGTTATCAGCCTTACATTGTGTCATCATAGTTCCCAAGCAGAGATTATAATGAAAGTAGTAAGTGGTACACTCAATCCATTCTCATGACAACAGCTGTAAATGAGAACACAAAATGGTCTGATATTTACCTTTTGTGGCATTTTGAAAACCATAATCTTGCATAACTTTGTGAATGCCATAGTTGGTACTGAACAGACTTTTCAGTGTGTGTTTAAGAGCAGTGTAGATCCTATATTCTATATTTCCAGTTTTCAGCAGTTCTGTTTTTCAGATTTTGATTCCTGTCATACAATATACGTACCTTTTATCAGTTTACACCAGCAGAGTGGAGCAGGCTAACTCTTCTGGCTATATAGTTCCTCTGCTGTATTTTCTTAATAATGAGGAGGTCTGAAATTTGTGAAGCAGAAAATCTAGTCTCATGCTGCTTAGTGACACAAATAAGGAACACAAAACTCTTGTGATTTATTAATACCATTTGTATCTCAATATTTTTTTTTATTGCCTCCTAAATCAGTTTCTAAAGGCTAAAACCCCAGAAATAACCTTTTCACAATCTTTCTTAATTGAAGTGGGGGATGTACTCTAAAGCTAGAACTGAATGGCTTACATCACACTCCCCTTTCCCCTACCCGCTGATCTGGCACCTTTATTTTCTCATGTATTGAAACTAATTTAACAAGACAGATAGCACTCACACGTACAAAGTAGAACCCATTTAGGTGCAAACATCCTGGTGGCAGGGATTACCTGTGCCAGTAGACAGGACTACATAGCAAGAAAACTAATTAACAATAAAACATTATCAGATGCATTATAACAAGACTTTCATGAATTGTGTCTTATAAATATTCAAGAACTGGTTTTCTGTACCGTGCACTGAATAATTCCACATGCTATCAAGTTTGGGTTTTTTCTTGCTCTTAGTTCTCCCTTAAACCTCATCTTTTAGTCTCTTCTTCAGTATGCTGTACAGGACATAAATTCTGATCATCATTAAATCACTTTTTTTTTATTACATTTTATGCAGTCTTTCCAGAAGGATGTGTAAAAATAATGAAATTTTAGTCTAAGGGATATTTTGCCCTTTACAATAATGTAATCAGTGAAACGTGTAGAAACTCCCAAGCAGTTACCTGAGTGGTAAAAAGGCAATGAATAACATAAAGATCATATTTTGTTCCAGAACAAAGAAGTTCTGGTTACCGAATAATTCAATATTTACTTATTTTGCTCTTGTGCAATCTTAACACAGTCGGTTAACATAGAAATATACATCTAAAGTTAATTTTACTTCAGCCTATGTGCTTTTTTTTCTCAATCTTTTGGGATATTTACATATAAAGTAATTTTTAAATATCAAAGTTAATGTACCTTATGTTTTCAACTTGCTCTCCAACAAGGTGAAAATGCTAGAATTTTTCCAATTTATAATGTCGATGACACTTGTAATTTTTTTAATCACCTATGAGAAGTATAGATTAGCCCCTATTGCTAATTTTTAGTGGAAAAAAGTCAAACAAAACCATATTATAGCAAAATGCTATATAGCATGTGTTCAAGTTGGTTATGTAAGTAGGTTCATTATCTTCAATCTATCTGAGTTTAGTTTTATATCTGCACATTAAATGAGCATATCTGTCAAATTATTGGTACTGTTTGTCTCCCTAAATTTAAGCTCTTGCTTTGCTGAACTGCAAGTTTCTTTGTTATTTGTCTACTGGAAGAAGACTTCAGTAGGTGGTTAAAAAGATCACAATGTAACTGTAGCTAAAGTTTAAAAGAAATAGATATATTTAATACCAAGAGTACTCCTGTCTTTAAAAGCACATCTCAAGTAAGGACAGAGAACAATGATGCCATACAAAATCTTGGGAATCTAAACAGACACAAACAATCCCATTTATGGTTATAAAGAAATAGTTTAATTTTGGATATTGTTATAACTGAGAACTGCTTTTGCAGGAAAAAAAAATTCTGAAAGTCTTACTGTCAGTCAAAAACTTCATTTTCTGTTTTACTTGTACACTTCCTTCCTCAGTAAAACTACAGAAGAGCCATCCAGAAGCATTTAAACAAAATCTAAATTCATAAACACAGTGGAGAATTTAATACACCCTGTGCTCAAGTAAGGGGAATAGAAGTACAGCACTTTTCGGAAGAGACTGCATCAGAATGGCATTATGGAGTGTCATATATTCTTTCAGTGACTTCCATGTAAATTTGGGTGGGTTTATGACTAAAACCAAACAAACAACAGACAAACAGCCTATTCTTACTGTAAAACCTCGGACAGAGATCTCAAAGTCAAGCAGTGTCCTTTCTGCCTATCAGTGTTTCTTCCTTCCCGTTGGAGTGAACTGCCAGTACTGGTAAAGATGCACCAGAACTGTGCACCATGAGATGATTCCTCATGTCCTGAAGTTGCACATTTTGTCTAATTCACTCTCCCTTATTATCAGAGATCTGTAATGCTAAAAGAAGTACTGCTGCTACTAAGATGATACTGGTATCCTACATCTTGTTACTGGAGTTTTAAAAAGGAAAATAATTACCGCTTTACAAATGGGAAATCTGAAGCCCAGATGTGTTTTTTTTTTTTTTTTACTTCCATAGTGGTCAAAAAGTAAGGAGAGGGCAAAGGTGGATGTTAAACCCACAAATTCTGAGTCCATGTGAACTCCCAGGGATTCTTTAGCGCCGAATGTATAAGAAGTCCTTGAAATAGGATTCCCACACTGTCCAGGGAAGAGACATCATAATTTCATTAGGATCGGTCCCCCTATTTATCAATATCTTTATACACAGACTGTGACACAATTCAACAGGTTGTAAAGAAGGTTGCTGGTCCTAGAGGTAAGATGCTTCCGAACTCCTTCTCACTGATGAAGACCTAAAATCCAGGTCTTCTTTTTTGGGGTAAATGGTGTTTGGGACAGCACTGCTTCTATCTTTCTGACAGTTTAATTTAAAAGGGCGCTGATCAAGAAAGCACTGCCTATCAAGGCAGTCATCTATAAGACACAGTTATCTGTATGGAAAGTGGTTTCAGGTGTCAGCCCCTGTAGATGCCAACAAAGTGGAACTTTAGACATTTCACTTACCAGTTTTCTGTTGATTGTTTTGTGTGTGCCTTACTCATGGCTGCTATGAATACTATCCTCAAGCACCTAAGTGTCCCTATTCACTGTTCAAAGAAACTTAAACACCTAACTCTTAGGTTTATGAATTTTATGCCCAGTACCATGATCACAATGTTGTTCATGGCCTTTTTATACTTATGCCCCAGCAACAATTTCTGTGGTCTCTGGGCTGGAACCAGTCCAAATCTGAAACTAATTAGGCCTTTTCCTGCTAGTCATTTGGTGCCTTCTAAAAATCAGATGGAACTCAAAAAGATTCTGATGTTTCAAAATTTCTCCTGAACACCACATCTTACTGAAGTATTAGAATAAGATTACTTAAACACACATCCTGTGAATAGTCTAACTGAAATCTGCAGAGGGGCAATATTCAAGAACATCGGTAAGTTTGCACAATTGAAGTCTTCTTCAATTTGAGTCTAGAAATTTTGACAGGCTTTGTTAAAAATTAAGTTAGAAGAATTTCCAAAAGATTTTTTTAAATCTCCCATCATATATCCTTAAATCTTCCAGATCCTCCCATATGGGTACAGAGAGGTGCAAATTTTCTGAGTATATTTGCTGGTGTGTATATTGTGTAGTTTTCGCATTCTGTGTGGTTTTGAAAGTAAGGAGGAAACCCCTCCATTTGAGAGGGGAAAATACTAATATCAAGATGATGATGATGATGATGTTGTTTAGTTTGGAAGATGGTTTTCTCTTCATTTTTAAGTCTTTCTCATGTGCATTAAAACAGCAACAAGTGTATGTGACTAATGGCAACGTTTCAGTGTTGTACTTGTGATGAACTGCAAAATAACACCTACCAAGAAGCATCCCACATTTTGCTATTTCTAGTTTCCTTGATTTTCCTATCCGGTGTTCTGTAACATTGATCACAATATTTCAAGTATCACTGCAGATGCCAACTATCTCCAAAGACATCAAGATGCAAAGGGAAAAATAACGTTCACAAACTATTTCTACACCTAGTCACTGTTGTGTACTGCAGTGTAGAGGCAATATATCTACACTACCTTCATCCACCTGGTTTAGATACCAGTAGTAGTCTAGTTGTGCTAGAAACAGCTCAGCACAGGCAGGATGTTTTTCTCTGAGTCTGTAAACTGGGACAAATTATTTCAGGAACTGAGACAAGTCACTGCTATATCATGGCAAAGGAATAATCTTTCTTAGACTAAAATAAAATACTTTTGGGGGGGTATAGTAGTTTCTTAACTATACCTGCTTATGGCATATATGATGTACGATTATTTAAGTGCACATCCATATAAACTTATTTCATTCCATATTAAAGATTGAAATAATAGCAACTTTTGCCTTGCTGAGTCTGGTCAAATAATTGTCTGTCTGTGTATACGTGCACACACCTTACCTTTTTATTAGACATCTGGTATCTGATTACTTGCTTTTTTGTTTGGTGCAGGGGGAGGGCTCCCAGTCAGAAAGCCAGTGGTCTCGGTCAGTGTTTAAATGCAGAAATAGGACACACTAAAGGAAGAATCTGACTGAAGATGCTGCATATGGACAATGAAATTGTCTGCCTTCCTTTAGTTCTTGATCCAGTCATAGAAGTGGAGGCACTGTATAAAATGTTGATATTAATTAAGACCCAGAAGTTATAAATATTTTATCCCATAAGACTTGCCTGTTTCCAGATAAAATCAGTAGGAGTGTTGAGCAAATATTTTCCAGACTATCAACAGTGATTTCAGAGAGATATTTGGGGATAAAATTTACTTTAACATTGCAGTTTATTTCCTTGTTCATATTGTGGGCACTCAAAAAAGCTGTACGAGTAACCCTTAGGTGGAATTGGACAGATTAGGTTTTATAGAGAGAGACTTGCAGGCAAGAAAACATAGAAAACTTCTTGACTCAGCAGTCCTTTAAAAAGTCATCTGTTTCAGTCCACTGCTAGTACAAAATATACATTTGCTTTTTCTAGTCAGCAGAAATTCCTGTAAGCAATATTTTTTTCCTGATGTTTCAGTTCCTGGTGCATTTCTTAAAACTTCCTCTACAATTTCAAGAAAATTGTTATCTCTCTGCTATAAAATACATAGATCTTCTCCTCTCTCTAGATGTGTATTTTTGCCTCTCATACTCCAACAATTTGTATAATTGAATTTCACAGTTTGACTGAAAGTCAGAGCTTACAAAAAAAAAAATTATGACTAGACATAGGTATAGTAAGAAACATTCTTATAGGCCACTGCTATCCCCTATATTGTATATAAATAGACTAAATCTGATGCGTTCATTAGGAATATGAATCATTTTTGTGACTATATTTTCTAATAGATTGTGAAAATACTATTTTTTTTTCTGTTTGCTGTTACATTCTAGACAAGGTTGTGTAAAAATCTGAGCAAAGACTGTGATTCAAGTAACTACATGTAATTTTCTTTTTCTGAGGAAAGCTCATAATTCTAATTTTCTTAGCTTTTCTGTATCAATTTTTTTTACGTTACATCTTCCTTATATTCTTCTATAGCGGATGACTTCTTTTTTGTCTTTGTCTTTTTATGGTAATGTTTTGAGATTCAAATATTTGAACTATAGTTTCTGATCTAGTTTAAGCATGCATTAATGTCAGCCAGACAGTGCTAGACATCAGTGCCCTGGTGCTCAGAAAAAAAATACTCTATACTTCCTATAATTAAAAAAAAAAAGAGTTAAAGAGTTATTTGACTTCCTAAATATTCCTGAAGCTACTGTGAACGCTGTCCATTTTAGTAACTGAGCAAGACATATTATTAATCTACCAGGTTTTCATGTTGATGAACAATATATTTATCAGAATGTCAGTGCCTCTAAAATAAATGAATACCCAAACCAAATACACTGTTCCTTATTGCATAGACCCATCATGCCTTTTTGTTATGGTGGGTACAAGGCAGTGAAAAGATTGGGCTAAGAGTCACTTATAGTTCTAGGCAATTCCGATAGCTGAATGCATTCTCCTAGCTAGAACTTTTGGGTTTGCCAGTCATGCCATAATGACTTTTTTTTCATTATTATACCATAAGCAAACTTAGTATAAAAATTCAAAATACCCAGGTAAAGCACTTCATCAGGAAAGCTGATGGTGAGTTTTGGGTTTGTTATTGAGTGAGAGAGTTGCAGGAAGAGAACCAACTGCAGAAATGTCACTGTGACTTAAAAGGTCTTAAGTAGACATATAACATTAGGACAGAAAGTGCATAATTCCCAAGTAAGCAGGGTAGAGTTAAGTAAATACAACTATTTCCATAAATGACGGACTATATAAGGTACTCAGTGTATATTTTTGAGTCAGGGAAGATTCACCATTTATAAATGCAGGAGAGAGAGATTAAATCAGACAGCTATGTAGCCATAGCACTGTTTTTCTCCTAATAGTCTATCTTGCCACCCAGCCACACTCCCCAAATGCCAAACTCACAGCTATATAGAGATGAGATGTAGGCATATCTATTACTTAACAGGAGGTAAAGCTGGGTAAAAAAATGAATAGTAGGCTGCTTTCCTTTAATATGAGCTACTCCAAAAAAAATTCTGCTCTCCATACTTGAATGTGAAAGACCATTATTTAGACTTTTAGCACCAAAGTAACAATAGTAAGCAGAAAAATTCAGAGAAAGTAGAGTACTGTTAAATTTTATTCTTCCCTGATACCCCCCTCCTTTTAAGTTTATTTTTAATTCTAATTCTGTTTACAAGAGAAAAAACTTGGCTAAAGTAATATTGCTGTGAACATCAGTAAGGTGGGATTGTAGAAAATTTGTACATTATATATGCGTGATGGCAAGCTCAGATAGTGTCTCCATGTAGACCATCCCTTCTCCATTACTAACTAAGTGCATTTAAAACAATTCCCAAACACATAAACGTCTTTTCTATACATATAGAATGACAGTTAGCAAGCAAGTGAAGGCAGAATCCAGATTTGCCTGCTTGTGTCATATGCTATAGCATTTACAATTGAGCTGCAAACCTTCATGCTGCCTCCTTCCCACAAAACCTCTCCCATGTGTACCAAGTTACATGCAGAATGTGATTGAAAATTCATGACCCAAAGGCAATAAATAAAAATATGTCTCTTCTAGCTGTTGTAAAAGCATCTGGTTCTATGGCTATCTCCTCCTTTGATGGATGTGCTGGTACTTACGACACTGCCTTTGCCATTGTCTGCTGCAGAATTGCTCAGGCAGTGTTACACTTCCGTGTACCACTTCCTTTCAATTCACCGTTTGAACTTTACAGGTGTATACAGTATCTTGTAATTAAATATATGTCTATTCCAAGTAGAATCCAAAGACATTTTCAATGGGACAAATATGCAGCTTTCACCTTTCATTTTCCTCAACCACTTTTATGCAAATATTCATTCCATGGCCAACTACCTTCAGGTTTCAGAAGAGAGTCCCAACATTAAATTGTAACATATATATTTCTGTCACAAGGGTGCCAGTGAAATGAATTTTGAATAATTTTAAATCCAGATGTTCTGAATCTCTTTAATAGCGGACTTTCCCTATGAGAATTTTTTTTTAATTTGTTCAATTTTTTTTTCATAAATTTAACTTAAATGTCAGAAATTTGGAGAAGTTTTAAACTTCACTGAAGTTAAAATTTTATTACATAAATTATGTGCAGTGGCTATAAAAACTTTTCACCTGCCCCATGGAGACTTCAGGATAGACTGATTTGGATTTCCAGGTCATATGCAACAACATAATAATGATTTACTTTCAGATAACTGTTCCTTAGAAATTCAGATACATCTTTGAACCACCTAACATTTGTTTTACTAAAGTAAATTGCTAACAAGTTTCTTATGTACATGATTCTTAATTAAGATTTTTCAACTTTTGAAGAAGTGAAACCCAGAAAAGAATGAATGTGTACTACAGATGTCTTTCCAAAATAATGCAGGAGAAAGTTGTACTGGAAATTCAAAGTACCAGTGAGAAGTAAAAGACTCTAATTGCAACAGATTGTTATCACAGTGTTTTCTTACTTGGTGTCAAGCAGGAGTGGACAGGGCCTCCAGAGTCACTGCGTACAGCAACCACCTTTGGCAGGCAATCACATCATAAGATTCTGTTATTAAAGCTCTGTCACAAAACCTGCTAGACTGTGACTTGTCCATGTACTAGTGTTTTCCAGGGTAAACTGCTCTTTTCTCTCATTATTTTCCTGGTTGATATAACTGCTGTTCTCAAATATTTCTCAGTCTTAGTTTTGCTAGATTTAATAATTTCAGGTCTTTTAGACTTCTCTTTGAGAATGGATAGCCAGGGGATAGAAAATCTAGTAACCCTTTTTTTTGCACCACTTTCAATCTGAATTTATCATTCTTGAGCATGAGTGACAAAAGTAGGGCACATAGATGTGATATTGCACATTAATGATGTGGAGGAGGACAAAGAAATAAGTGGTAATCTATTTGAGTCAAAAATGATTTGGGAAGAGCTGGTAAAGTAGCTTCTAATAAAATAGAATTAGATATCCTTCTTAAATACAAATGTCAGATTTGACCTTCGATGAGGCTATTTTAAAGTTACTAGGGAGATAAATGTGACTTAAAACTGTGCTGCACAAATTGTAGGACCTCGTTATTTCAACATACCAAAGCTGATAGAAATTTTTATTTTAGTGAACTAAATGCTATATATTGTAATTTCAAAAATTGGTTTTGTTAAGCAATAAACACTGATTGCAAAAGAGCTACTTGCATGAAATAACTTTGGATTTAGTGATCATGAATTGACTCAAAATGAAACAAAACAGAGAGAAGAGTTCTGTTATTTTCTTAAAGTTTCTCCTGTTGAAATTGAAGATATGAAAGACGGTTACCTGATCCAAAAGATTATTCACCTGAGCAAATAGTTAGATTTGAATGAAAAGTTTTCTCTGGGAGAAAACTTGCATCAACAGCTTCTGGAACAGGTGTTCTACTTCTGCTGAAGGTACAAACACAAAAACATGAAGAGTCAAGTCTTAAAAGTATTGAATTACCTCTTGTCCCTCCACTTTCTGCAGGAAATAGCTCTACGGAAGACTAATATCTAATAAAAGAGATCTTAAATAACACAAATACAAGCAACCCAGGTGTTACCATGCAGAAATTACTTTCTTCATATTTATTGACTAGTCTTCAATAATTATGCTTGGTTTAATGAGTTTTAATACACACACAGGAAGATTCTCATCTGGTGTAATTAAATGTAGCTTGAAATCTGTCAAGCAACAACAGACAATATCAGATGAGAATGGGACTTATAACCTTTGTACTGAGTATGTCTGAAGTGTAATCACATATGTGTGGACTTCAGCACTGTGTATTTTGAGGATCCATTTCCAAGTACATTTGACATCTCATAACATGATTACATATCGTTAAGATAACATTCAAAAGAGTATTGTAGTGGTCATGGTATGTGTGGATATTAATACTGGAAAACCAGGAGTCATAAAATAAGATTAGTGTTTTTCACAGGCTTAAAAAATCATCAGAGAAATGCTTTATCATTGTAACATCTTCCTTTCCAGTATCTTAATCACAGAATCTCTGTAGATGCAGGAGAAAATAAACCCTCAACAAAATCAATCTGAAGGTGTATTTTAGCAGCCCCTTTCAGATACTGATCTTTGCCTCCTGTGACAAACTGACCTCAGGAAATGGGACCTATGATCACACTGTGTTCTTCTCTCTGTTCAAGTATCTATGTATCTGGATGTGTCCCCATCCTGAACTAGGTGGCTTACTTCCTGCAAACTTCTTTTAAGTGACTGGGTGGTGGAACTGCAGGAAAGGCTGCAGCTCAGCTCTGATGTTTCAGACACAAGAGGATTGCCTAGGAACAGACTTATAAATTTATTTAACACAGGAAAATCTTCAGCTGGATCTGAGAATCAGCCACCAACACAAATCCATAAAATTCATACTTTTGTAGTTCCACACTTCCCATATTTTTTTCCCTGTAACCCGAAGAGCAGTGACATCTCCCCCGCCCCCTCATAGTCCTTATGTACGTTTTGGGTATTCCTGCTGCTGTTATGCACTTGTGCCTCTAGGTGGAACTGAAGGGATTGAGAAGACCTTTGGTAGGACCTGTACAAACAGACTTCCAGTGTTTTACAATTAGGATAATCTCTGCCTTGAAGAGTTTCTGTCTAAGCAGCCAAGATATATTGTTGAAAGAGAAACAAGCCAGTAAGTCGAACGGCTTTCTCTGAGCAGAATAGCAGGGATTTGTACAGACTTCATGGTGTATTCATTAAGCAATCATTTATTCCTCAGTACCCACCACCAGCAGCTCCTCCTGACAGTGATGGCACTGTTTTGTATCACTTTCTTGCACTTACTTCTCTTGAACTGAAGTCCTGTCAAACTTTCAGTACTGTTAAACCTTCAGTGGTTTATATATGCAAAATTTTTTTATATTTAAATTAAATAGATTTTGTTTTCTGCATAGTTTTCATTATTTAGAGGTAGTAACTGCACTTTTAAATACATTTCAGGAGAATGGACAATAATTTTAAAGTATGTAGACAGACAATTACATCTTACCTCTGTCATTTTTTCCTGTTCAATAAGAATTTAAAACTCATTTAGACACACTGGTGTTAAAGATACCTTTTAACATATGCAAATAAATAAGCTATACTCTAAATATTTGAGAGTTAGCAAGATATTTCATGTTGTTGTTCCTCATTTCCATCAGTCTGTTTCAAAATAAACTCACCTATATCCAGATTTAGTGTATCTTTTTTTTTTTATTATTTGTGATCAGACTCAGAAAAGGCAAAGATATTCTACTTTTTCCATGGTCTGCAGGAGGAATCTAGTGAATTATTTAGTATTGGTGCATAGTTGTCTACAAGAGAGATTTTTATGATCTTTTTCTATTGCATAGTTTGTTTGAGAAAGGGACAGAAAACAAGATGGCTTAACTTTGTCTTCTTTATAGGATACATTTATCTTCTGACATGTCAACATTTTTTGTGCAAGTGAAATTCACTTTCTGGCCATTTCTCCTGGCTTTTTTTTTGGTATTTGCTTCCCACAAAATCCAAGAAAACAAATCTTAGGTGCAGAATTTTGTGTAACTTTCTACAAACTCATTTGTAGTGTCTCTCCCAAGCATGCTAAAGGCAATCAGACTTATTCTGCTGCTTATGCACTGTGGTGCTTTACCAGTTGTGCCTCTTTAATTTCTGATTGAGTGGGTCATAGGAAAAAAATCAACTGTTCCATCATGTGTCTGAGATTTTTCTCATAATATGTCGCGAGTGGGAGGTGGAGAATAGGAGTGGGAGTAGAAGGAAAAAGTCCCTAAGTTGGTTGGTTTGGTTTTTTTTTCTGAAATCAGGAGGAGTGTTTTTAACTCCAGTGTGTTGAAATCAGGCCCTTACAGTGTACTTCTTCAGCTCACAGCTATGTGGTATGTTTGTCTGCATTGTCCTAAAGTTTCTCAGTTCTCAAGTGAAAGCTACCTGCGTCACTGCAGATTTAATTCTTTCTCCTTCATCATTAGCTCAGAAAAGTCAGTAATGATCAATCCTGGTGAAATTTAAAACTCTGTTCTCCACTCCTAATTTCTCCAAAGGGGAAGTGGCATTTCTATTCTTCTTGTCAATATTACTTTATTAAGGGCATCTTTC
The DNA here is from genome assembly GCF_036417535.1 of Chlamydotis macqueenii. NCBI lineage: Eukaryota > Metazoa > Chordata > Aves > Otidiformes > Otididae > Chlamydotis > Chlamydotis macqueenii. Next base: position 31,465,684 of record NC_141558.1, read on the forward strand.
CACTGCAATCAGGAACTTGGAACTGTGTCGTGGGCCTCTTGCAACAAATATAGGCTGTGCTGAGAGGCAGGAGCACGTATCTTACTTGCCTGTGGCCCTGGGTAAACGAGCAATAACCTGGCTATGATAACGTCTGTGTGAGCTGCTCTAACCGACTGGGATTATTCCTAAGCAGATGGACCATACTGGCAGGAGTGTTATATTTGTATGTTAGGCTAAGATAAAGACTGTCAGTTACTGTTATTTTGTAGTTGCAAGGCAGGTATATTCTGATGATTCTAAAAGCTTGTTTGGAAATAGTATTTCAAGCTGCGGTTCTAAGTTGGTCCTTCTCTGAGAAATGCTCAATACAGATATGAGATCCTCTGCGTCTATAAATGTAGTTCATGCTTCATCCCAGTTACTTACACTAGTTAGCACTGAGACAACAGGATCAGAAAACTGAATAAAATAGCTATTCTTCCGTCTCCATTTCTCTTTTCTCTCTCTCTGCTGTATTAAGTCTATGAGCTACTGCAGATAGGAAAATACAAAATCCATCTTCCTTGGTACAGGAAGTAGACACATACTCATTGTGGTGATTCAGTCAGCTCAGATTATTTGTATTTCTTGTATTAAGCATGAAGTCTTGATAACTAACATGTTTTTCAGCTATCAGGACATTTCAGGAAATAATTTACTCTGTATTCATCAGCCCATTGCCAGCTTCCCTCCTCAGAGGTCCCTAACAGCATGATCACCCTGTCTAGAAAGCAATAAATGCTCTATGTTACCATTGAGAAAATGCTGCTGTGTATCTAGAAGGAAAACAAGTTAAATTAAATTTATTTATGAATACCAGAGAAATCACAAAAAGTAACCTTTACATTCTATATTAAATAAAATTGCTTTAAAAGTCAGGCTGGAATTAGAAAAAAAAAAGTGTATTTGTGTTGTGTGTGAATGTGTGGGTATATTTTACACATTTGACTGAGATCCATAAAGTACATATATATTTGGAGTGCTTTAAAACTACTTTCTATTTTTTTCCTGAAATCTATATATTAAAAAACAACATAAATGATACATTGCTTTGACTTCCTCCTTATTATTAATTATTTTGTGTTTATGTCAGGAACAGGAAAATAAGCATCGTGTCCAAAGACATCATGATAATTGTCTGTAAGAAGCTTTCCAATGACTTCTTGCACTTACGAGTTTCTAATATTTCCCTTTTATCACCAAAGCCTAGTAAACTCATTGTTTCTGCATCATCCATGACGTTCCTCAGTGCATGAAATGCACCAGGCAGACTGTGTCTTTTTCTCTTGATTTTCTTACCTTTCTGAAAACTTTATAAAGGAAACAACTCTTACAAACTCTGATTTGTTTCCAACAGAATAAAGTAAGTTTGGCCTTACTGCTCCCTAAAGTTTCAGACTTTCATCAGCAAGGCAAAAGGCGCAGGCAGTGCTTCTGCACTTGGTGTCAGGGTGCAGTGGGGGCAGGAGCAGTGGGGGCTCCCAGGGGTCCTTCAGGGCAGGGCCTGGCAGCCAGGGCCTGTCCCACCGCACCAGGCAGGGCAGCCTGGGGGCATTGGGACACCCCAGCCCTTGGCATTAGGCATCTCCCTGGGGACAAGGTCTGGCTGAGAACAGACCAGGATATGGGCCCGTGAGTGCGCCTGGCTTGGCAGGGCCCATGGCTGGGCAGGGCTGTGGGGAGCTGGAGACCGGCCCTGCTGTGGTGTCACTGGGACAGGGGTTGATGGGCCTAGAGGGCTGACATGGGGTGGATAGGTGGCTGTGGGTAGGTGGGGGGAGCCCCAGGGCAGGAAGCTGGGCAAAGCCCTCAAGGCCCTGGCTCTTACCACTCTTTGCCTTGGATGTGGTTTCTCCCCGGATCTTTTTTCTTTGTGATGACAGGAGAAGCTAGTCCTTCAGAGAGGGGAATTTGTATGTCAACAAACTGGCACTTTAAAGCAGTACCTGGAAGGGATGCAGGAGAGAGATGTTTTTAGCACTGCTGACCTCTGATTCAGCCTCAAGCTCCCTAGACATTTTCAGGTGTTTGTGTAGGGGCAGGAGGGAAAAGTCGTACAGAAACCCACAGAAATTAACACTGTGTGGGAAGAGGTGAACATCAATGCATCATGGGGCATAGGTAGCAAAAATCTGATTTTAAAGTTATCTTCTAATTTATGCCATAAAAGTTTTAATTTGTTTACAACTTTGTCTAAATATGACAGAACTGATCATTGTACCTACATCAGGTAGGTTTTCAGGTTTCTCTGCCTGAAATGTAAAAGAGGTAAAATTTCAGCTAAATTAGCAGTCATTTCTTAGCGTAGAATTTACTTTTTTTTTTTTTCCTAGTACCTAAAGTTGCCTCTTTAAAGAGATTTAGGTCTCAGATGCTATGGGGCAGGATATGCAGTGGTGTCGCTGTCAAATACACATGTGTAGGCATCTCTGTGAAAGTATTGTCTCATAAGCAGCCAAGATAAGAATTTCTGAAAAATCTCAGATTCTGTGTATTATGTTGAGCTTTATTAGTGGTTGATTGCTAAACTTTTTGAAGATTGAATCTGTTCTAGGCATTTCAGATGTCCTTGAAATGATTTTTGATAGCACCAGTGTGGAGCTTGGCTACTGGGAATCAAAACAGGAAAATACCAGTGTCTTGAGGCCCAAGGCAAAAAGCAGCCTTGTTGCAAAGCCTGAAAGTGAAAAAGTAGACTTGGGGGAGTTGTAAAGAGGGAATATTGGCATGATGAGTAGGAGAGAGAGAGATGCTGGCAAGAGAAACCAAGTGGGCAGATTTGAAGCAGTAGAGGGGGAGGGAGACTGCAGCAGAAATGGGGAGACTTGAGAGGAGAAAATCAAGTGCAGTGAAAATAAAACAATATAAAATGAAAAGGCTGTGACTACTACAGTACACTCCCCTCAGAATCTGAGGGAAAAAACCCACGATTACTGAATTTTAGAGGGTTGCCAGTAAAATATAGTGGAATTTCAAAGAGGGAGGTTGGAAAGAAGACTTTCTTGTTTATCTTTTAAACCTTAAGAAGCATCATAAACACAAAAAGCCCTAGGATAAAAGAACGGTATTATTTCATTTGCCCACTTGAGTTCTAGAAAGTTGGAAAAAGCGAAGATTGAAGTTGTCTGTGTAATCTTAATTCAGTCATTTGCACATATGTGCTTTGGTGCAGTTTTGAATGACATAATCTTGTACTTCTTGTTTACTCTAAAACGCCTACTTCACTCAGTGCTTAGAGTACTTGTTCTCTGAAAATCAATCAAGTTTTAGAACATAATTTCATTTATTCCAGGAGTTGGAGGGTGTAGATCTACTGGGATTTTCCTAGGAAAGAACTTAAATCCTTCTCATAGGCTTCATGAGCTTACAGAACTAGAAGTCCAATTAGCAAAAGGGTCCAAAAGGTAACAAAGAGCAAAGAAAAAAAAATGGAAAGGGCTCTGAAGGGGATACAGAACAGAGTGTTGCTGATTACCAAGAGAAGCAGTAAGCGCTGCCGAGGTACTGGGTAGTGACTGTGGACAGAAATACTTTGCATGGAGAAGGAAGGGATCGTAGAAAATATCACGCTGTTTCAGCAGAGGAAAGAATAGCTTCATATCTAAGGGAGCTGAAGGTTGCTATGGAGAACTGGATTCTTACCCTCCCTCTGTGCTTCACGTGCTGAATCATTTCAATCAAAGCCTTCACAGGTGATGTTACTTGTATGGTCCTCAACCATTGCTCATTGTAACTCATCCTTAGGTCCAAATCTTTGAAATAATTGACTCTTACTTTTGCTTGCCAGTCATGTGCTCCAAAACTTGTGCTATTAGTTTGATTAATTATAATTATTAATAAGTATTTATTAGAGGCATTCCTAGAAACTAGTATAGACTCCACTGCATTAAGAATTTTAAAAGTGATAAAATAGTCTCTCCACTCCAAAGAGAGATTGTAATTGTCTAAATACCTAAGACAGGCAGGCCACAGGAGGGGCAGCAACCAGGGCGGTGGGGTGGGGAATGATTTGCTCAAGGTCACTCAGGAGGCATTTAATGGCAGTGCTGGAACAAGATACTGTTAGAATCACAGGAGTTCTGCTGCTAGGAGTCATTTGTTTAAAAGATTGCCATGCATTTAAATAAAATTATATGTAATGGAAGCCTGTCACCTGTGATCTGTGCAAAGTAATTTATTATGCAAGAGTCATACAGATAATTTACAATAGTTTTTCTGTGCCTTTAATGTATAGTAACTGTAATCATGGAATTGCTTCTGAAATCTCTTTTATGCTACTTGGCACTCCATATGGTAGTTGGATACTGCAGGAAAAAATATCCTCCAGGAATCATTGAGCCAGGCTTTAAGCCAGGCAATCTCCTCTAGCACTTTCAGAGCAAGCCATACTATAAAAATGTAAATGTGGTAGCAATACTTCTCCTTCACACCATTTTTTCAAAAGGTAAACGTAAGTGTTGTTCAAACTACGGTGCAGCTTGAGAGCATTTGTAAAGGACATAAAAAATTCAAGTTATTCTGCGTAGGTGGCTTTACACACCTGTGACTGTGAAGGCTCTCTGATTCAGACATATATCATCCAACCACATAAGTAGAAAGACTTACAGTAATTACAGCTCCACACAATTTTCTTTCCACTTTCTCCTCTCCCCCTACTTCTATTTTAGACATCTTTTGTTGCAAACAGTCAAGCATTCTTTCTTCCTGAGGCATTTGAGTAAATGTTACCCACTGAGAGGTGTGGTTTTCTGGTGTGTTCACTGGCATAAGTGAAGCAGATTACAACAAACAAGTAGCAGATGAGATAACAGAGAGAAGGGGATAGAGAAACAGAAAGGAAGGGCAAAAATAGGAAAATACAATGAGGAATAAGATACACAAGTACTGGGAAGGGAAAATTCAAATGACAGAAGTAAAATAAGAAGGAAAATTAGGGGGAAAAAATGGGAAGATCAGGCCAGAAATGTGATAAATGTGAAGCAGAGATCTAGCCTTGAAGAGAGAAACAAGAACTCCTACTGCAGCTATGGAGCAACCAGATTGGTGCGTCAGATCCCCTATAGAAAAAAAAAAAAAAATTGGAAGATTGATTAGTGCAAATTTATCTTTCCTGTGAGCGACTGGAAAATTATCACCAAATACATTAGGAAACACTGAAAAATTACATGCTTATGTGCAATCCAGAAAAGAAGGAAAGAGAAGAAGGGAAATCAAAAGGGAAGCAAAAAAAAAGATAAATTTGAGATGAGAAAAGGGAGACAGGCTGTTGAATAAGCAAGAGAAAGGTAGAAAAGGGAAGAATAAATAGAAACAGAAAGAAAAGAAACAAGGCCACCAGCTCTTCCCTAAAGGGAACATGAAGACTAGAAGGACTCTTCTCTCAGAAAGCAGAAATGGAGAGTGGGAGTCTTGCAGGAAGAAGGAGGTAGAAAGAAACTAAATTTTCTCCTTCTAAATTTCAAAGCTCCACTTTAGTCATTTGAATAAGTTTGACATGTTCACCCATGACTTCACCGTCAGAGCTTTTTTTCTTTTTTTCCCCTCTGTCATTTACATATGAAGCATTGAGAGGAATCAGTACCCAGTTTTAGACCCTATTATCTAAATTAGAATGTAGTTGTATTAGTTAATCACTGCATTGGTCCTAGTGCAGCAGTGTTTTCTCAAGTAGAATACACAGATTATACTGAAGAGCTGGAACTGACAAGGTAAAACTTAAGGGATCTGCCCCTTACCCTGTGCTATCCCTGATCCCCTTCTCTCTCTGTCCCACACCCTCCTGGATTCTTTCACTCTGAGTTCCCCTGCTTGCTTCCAAAAGTCTTCATTGTAGGTTGATATGTACCAAATAAATATGCCACTTATCTTTTTTGATCTTCTCATTCTGTGGTTAATTGCTTTTTAATATTATGTGAGCATTTTTTCCATCCATGAGCGTCTTTAAGAGAAATTGAAATAACCTTTAAATAAAGGAAAACAGAACAATTTTCAATCCTGGTAATCAACATAAATACATTTAAATGCCCTATTTATTTCTTTGGAGTCAAGCAATCTAATTGGATTTGATTTCCTAATAGAGGCATATGCCAGGAATGTTATACCCTTCATATATGCTGCAATTAGTTTGGGTTAAAAATCAAATTCAAGCTCAAACTGACAGAGGTCAGAAAGAAAAAAAGGGAGGAGGGGCAGGGAACAGGTGTGTATTTACAATTTTTTTTTTAACAGCATATCCTCTGTTGAAACCAGAGGATCTGAGGAGCACAACCTATTCTGATGGTATCACCCTGCTTAGTTTTTGTTCTGTAGTCAAGGCAACTGTCAAGTAGCCAGCCTTATTTAAGTAGAGTTATCCTGCCCAGGATTCAACTAAATCATTTTTTAGTGCAGGGTACATCTAGATTTCAGGGTGCAATACTAGTTCTGAGTTCCCAGGTGTTTCCAGGTGTGTTTCCCAAGCATGTTTCCAGCTCATGTCACTTAACCAAGGCCAGACAAGGCCTTGCATGCAGCGTCTGTGCACTCTGCTCCTCATTGTGGAAACCATGTCTATTCCAGAAAGGAGCTAAGGTGCAAGTAATAGATTCCAAGTCTGGATTATCAATGTGCCCAGACACCAGCATATGCCAAGACTCACCTCCACAAGCGAGTGTAGGTGCTTGTATACTTCAGCCAAGTGGGCTGTGACAGTTTTGTGTACTACAGCCTTCACCACTGTGACTTTACTAGGATTTCTAAGCTGAAAATTAATGTACAGAATTTGTCTCAATACTTCCTTATTAACTGCTGGGACCTTAAGGTTTTTAACTTTTCCTGCAGAGAGTACTGAATGCCTAAACTGCTGTAAGAATACATGACTCAAACACTTTTTGTGTTTTGAAGAGTGCAGAGTGGAGATTAAGTGTTGGGAATGTTTTTTAAGTGTTGTATACTACAGCAGCAGTTCAGTCCTGAACTCTGTTTTTGGCATGTTTCAAGAAGATCAGTTGCTTTTAAGCTGAAGTTTGCTGTCTGCATATTCATTTAGTAATTTACTCTCTTAATTTATTCTGGACTTAAATATACAGATTTCTTTGAAATATTACCTTTAGTGAGGGTAATTTGAAATACGCTTCACAATATAAATTTTTTACAGTGACTTTTCAGGACAGAACCATACTTTAAGGATTTTAGTTAATTATTGCATTGAGGAAATTATTCAGCTATAGTTTTGCAGTCTTAGTTCTCTAGGAATGCTACAGGGATCTTCTGCGTTGCTATGATACCTTTACTCCTTTCTTCTTTTAAAACTTTAATTCTAGTGATATTCCCATGGATCAAGGGAATCCTGATGTAATGGTTGTGTAATTTTGTTTCAAACAATATTTGGCCTGTAATGAGTGTAACAAAAACACATTTTATTCTTCAAGCATTATAGCTAACATTTTACAAAACTCCTAGGACTAGCTTTTAATTTGTATGTCCAATCAAAGCAAGTTTCATGGCAGGTGCATATCTGAATGTTAAACACAGAGATTCTCTACAGATGTAAAAAGGGCTGTTTTAATATGTTATTTTATCCATGGTTACATAGCTGAGTAATAAACAGTCTGCAAATCTCTCCCTAGACATATAACTACCTGACTTGCTAGACAAGCATTTTAAGCAGTTATAAATCTGAATACAATGATTTGTACTCACAACTAGATGCATAAAATTGTGTCACAAAGGTGATTGCAGGCACAAATTAGAAGTCAGTTGTAAAGGATAATATATAAAATAAATGTTTTTCTAAAATAAATTGCAAAATTCCCTTCAAACTTTAAACCTCTCATAAATGTGTTATAAAATGAAAGAAACAATTGCAGATATATTTAGAAGTGCAGTAAATATAGTGAGATGGAAGTAGCTGATGTTGGGATGAGGAATATGGTATCAGACTTTAAAGATAACTTAATGTATGCTTCAGCAGTCCTGGTTTTCTTTCAGAGTATGTGGTATAAAGCTAACAATGTTAACTTCTCATCTGATTTAAATTTGAGCAAATGGCTCATATCAACTGCACATACTTAAAATAGATAAAGCTCAAGCTCAACGTATTTTTATCTGTTTGATTCTATTCTTCCACGAAGAGATGAAAAAGAATGGAGAGTTATATTGACACAATTAATATGTTTTCAGTTAAGAAGAGTAAGTAGTTATCAGCATACATATGACAGTGGGATCAGCTGTGAGAGGACTGAGTTGACAACATAACATACATATAACAGCTAAATAAAAAGAAAGAAGGACAGACGTAATAGATTTCCACCACTTGAGAAGTTCTCTGATTATAACATAGTTTAGATTTTGAAAGCTGTTCATAGGCAGAGATAATGTTTATTCAGGAAGGGGTCAAGATATTAAGTAGAGAGCTGTTCCATCGTCAGTTCCAGTGAAAATATTTGGAACAATTTTGCACTGTCTGGTGACACAATCTGGCTAGGAACAACAGTACAGGACAGTAGAACTTGCTACGGTTATGGAATTTTATTACAAATGCTGCAGAGTGAAGAGGTCTTACTTTCTTTCTGAGAGATTTTGATTGCCCTACCCATCTACAGTTAAAGTTAGCTTGGAAATCAAGGAGACCAGTAGCCTCTCCCTTTATCAGGGCAAGATTCTGTATGTAAAGTGTTTTCTTCTAGCTCATTGTTTTGATTTGTGGATCAAATAATACTTGATCATCAGATAGAAATCCATTTGAGAACTGATACAATATGCCACAAATATACTTCTTCTCACATCCTAAAGAAAGGATGTTACTGAGCCAGTTATTGATTCAAAGTCATGCTCTCAAGATGTGTAATATAGATAAGTATATATTTTAGAAACAATTGGCATATTCAAATGTAATTTATGCACACACTAGATCTCCAAGTGCATAAAGATGCACAGAATTAGATGTCAATATAAAATATTGGCAAGTTTCAATTTACCACATTTGAATGATGTATACTCAGGTTCATATTGTATTCTTTTTAGCCTATATTCTGAGCCAATTGTCAGTGATTGAAAGTGATTAACAGAGGTTAAGAGAAAAAATAATGAGGAAAAAAAAAGATATAGAAATGAGATAAAATTAATAATGTCTAAAAAAACTGAAAGAGCAAACTTTTTTTTTTTTTTTAGTCACAGAAAATATGTATATACCAAGGTTGAAATGGTCTCACTCACTTTATATTTATAATGGGGAGTAAATATCACAAAAAAGAAATAGCACTGTACACATGAGTAACACTGACCCAAGAACAAATGACTACAGGAAGTTCATTAACATTTCAGACTAAAAATAAGCATTCAGGAAATTAAGTTCATAAAATCATAGAATCGTGTAAGTTGGAAGAGACCTCCAGAGGTCTTCCAACCCCCTCCTTGAGGCGTCCAGTTAAAGCAAGTTGCTCAGGGCCATATACAGCCAGGTTTTGAATAGCCCCAAGGCTGGAAACTCCACAGTCTTTCTTGGCAACCTGGTCCAATGCTTGGTCACACTCATGTTCTGGAAGAGCCATCAAATGTGAGTGATTGTGTGGCAATTAAGAGTGACAACTAGCATACTTAGTCTCAAGAGAGTGTTGATATATTTGTAAACAGGACCAAATATCCATGGATTAATGTTCAGAAAATACCACCTGACCTTGCATCCTCTATGTCTATGAAAGAACACCCTCTGAAAGCTCTGTTCATGAAGATGTTAATTAAATACTCCAAACACAGGCAAGAATGGCATGCTGTCTTTGAGATCAAAAGAATTTCTGACTTCAGTAAGCCTACAGATGCTCATTTCTAAAAACTTATAGATGAATGAGAATGTACTAGATGGACAGAGAAAAATAAATGTGGTACAGATTTCCAGAAAATAAAAGATTGATACTGACAACTATGATGCCATAAATATTATTTGAATACCTTGTAAAGCAATTAAATAAATATTCCGTCATTAATAGCTGGGATAAGAGAGCCATGAACAGTAGGCAGTGAGGCTTTAGAAGAACTGTGCCTCATCAGTTAAACTTCATTGCTTGTTTTGATGCAATTACAAAATTAATGGGCAATGGGAATTAAGTAGATCATATATATTTGCTTTCCAGTGAAGCATTTGATATGGCATCTTAGGAATTTTCAGTTTTAAAATTTGATTTCATACTGCCTCCAGTAAGATCATGACCATGCAGGCTGTAAACTGCCTAAATGAGTACATAAAATAGAAATAATAAATAGCAACATGTTAAGAGGAGGAATTTAAAAGACCTGGCATTTCTTAGCAAGAGGTGGTAAGAGTTAGATTTGTTTAGTGTCTGTATTAGTAGAAAGAAGAAGTAAAGAGTACACTAATGAAAGCTGAAGATAGTATTAAATTGGAAGGAGTCTGCACATCAATAAAGAGAAAGATAAAGTGGAATTTGAGAAATTACAGATGTGGTGAAACTGAAAAATGCTATTCATCTTAGAAATATGAAAATCTGTTCACTTTGAGGGAATAATCTGAATCACTGACATGTTGGAAGATACTGGTATTTGTAAATCACAACAAAGCAGATAAATTCAGAAGGTTCTATGATATATGACCATTGATACATATAAAAGTGATGATTTTATGGGACAGTAACAGTATTTTCTTCATATGTGCATGAACACAAGTTTAAATTCAGGTGATGGAACTAGGCTGGAAGAAATCTTGCAAAATTAGATGCATTCAGAGGAAAGGGGAAATAAAGGAGGTAAGAGGAATGATGGGCAAGCAGTGACTAAAATGGGACAGAGTTCAGTCTGAAAATGAAAAGATTATAGAACATACTTAGGACAAACTTGCCACATGTTATGTATTTTTCAGCGATGATAGCATCCCTTGAATGGACATTGGATCTCTTGACTGGACATTGCCTAAAACATTTTATCATTATAGGGAACATTCTTTTATTGTTCTTAGAAAACATGGGATTCCAAAAAGGCAGATTCAGGAAGAGTAGTTACAAATCAAGTACCAATCTTGTGCTTTAATCAATGAAAATATCTACTATCAGCAAGGGGAGCAAAGTAAAAGAGAAATATCATCTGTGATATTAAGCAATGCAAGAATTTTTTTTTTTTTAAAGGAAAATAAAAAGGCAAATATTCCATTACAGCAAACTGTAGTTCCTGCTGGGTCCCTAGGAAAAGTCCTTTCTGGAAAGTTGTCTCAGAGTCTTAACTGTGTGCCTGTTCCTCCTCTTTAAAAGCGTCTGTAAATACCCAATCTTGTTTCAGGCTGCCTGCTAGCTGAGCTCTCACACTGTCTGTCACACCTTAGGAGATGTTTTAGCTGTGTATGCCCAAATGCTGCTGGACAATACATGATCACCCTTTTCTTTAGAGAGTCTCTTGCCATCTTGATTGCTACGACAAAGCAAACAGTCACATTTCTGACAGTTAACCTGCCCCATTCTATAGGGAAACATAGCATATAATAAGCTGCAAATAAATAAAAATGAAACAAAGTCCATCCATCAAAATGACCAATCTACTGTCATCTGTATTTTCTACAATTAATACTGTGTGACTGACTCAGAAGTATGCATTGCCTTCAGCCAGCTACTTAGAATATTCCCATTTCCCTGCCAGTACTACTAATATTCTGAAATTTAGTCTGTGTATAATACTGGGAGGGGGCCTTTGGAAACTTCTCCAGTTCCTGTTTTGGTATCTATAGTAACACTCAAAATCTTGTTGCAGGCAAAAGGGAACAAACATATGTAGAGCTAAGGGGTTTTTATTAGTCTCATTTAAATCTTAAGAGGCTGATCAAAATACAAGTATCTACTGTTAGTTCAGTTATAATGCTACCAGCAATCACAAACCAGATTAATACAGAAAAGCCCCATTAATAATACACGTAAAATTGCTATACAAAAGCTTCATACTATCTACCCTTTTTCTCTGATATTGCTCTCCCTGTACCATATTCCTCTGAGACCTAAGCTGATGTCTGTCTTCCTCAAGTGGAACAGAGGGATGGGTTACAGTGAGACGTTGGCATCCTGGGTCATCAGCAGGAAAAGGGCAATGTTCAAGGTGGGGGCTGCTGCCTCCTTAGTGTCAAATACGCTTGGTTTTATTTTTATATGCATTTTAATACAATTGGCTCACATGTTTTTTTTTCTTTGGTTGCTCAACAATCAATTTTCTGTTAGCTTTACAGCTGATTTTACTTGATTTACAAGGTCATAAGCATGTAGTGACCACTGATTGACTATGATTTGTTGTGACTGTGATTTGTGTTTGTATTAACTGCAGTTTGTGTTTCTCTTGTGGGACCTCAGGTATTATCCTGCATCTGTACTCTCCCACATTGCATTTTAGTCTGCAGTCAGAAAGTTCAGTTTGCACACAGAATAACTACTTGGTTTTACTGTAAACTAAAGCTAAACTAAAATACATTCAGGTTGCTATATAACTGCTGTCACAAGCAAAAAAAATCAGTACAGGGAGACAAATCCTGACTTCCTGTCAGGTCAACACAAACCTTGTGGCCTTTACTAGTACTGGCATATTTACGGAAAAATATCGTAACTACAGAAGACTACAGCTTCCATACTTCAGCCTAACATACTGCAGCCAGGGTTACCAGGCAGATATTGCTTGTTTGCTCCGTCTGACAAATTAAATGACAGCACTTCTTGGAGAGCTTTCTTAGCTTTGCATAAGATGCAGTAACTGATGTTATGCTGTCACTAAGTTCCATAAATATATCTGCTTTATAAAAAAAAAGAAGTGCTTTATAAAAGTGCTTTATAAACTCCACATCATAAAGAACAGTAAGTTGCCAGTTTATTAAGGAAGAGACACTAAAGGCAAAAGAAAAATTGAAACATTACTGGACTGTGAGTGTAGAAATGTTTCTATCTATCTTATTCAGTCAGTCTAATGCTACTGTCTAAAAGGAAAACAACTTTCATGAACTCTGAAGACAACCATGTTTTCTCATCTGACTCTCCTAAGTATCATTTATGATCTGATACTTCATAAGACTTGGCTCTTCACCTCTTTTTTTCGGTCATATGCACTATCTATACAGATATGGTTCCATGTCAATTTTCAATAGAGAAAATTATTCTGCTTTTAATTTTAACTTTTAAAAAATTAAAATACTTTTTCAAGGGTAAACATTTTCCTTGACACATTTATATGACTGAGCGAAGCCCATTGATGAAAATTATTAAAGTGGACAGATTGCAATCAAAAATACCAAAAAGAAAGAAGACAAATGCCTAAATACCTTGTTGTGATGAAGGAGTGCTAAGAGTCTTAATTTCTTCCTAATATACACTAATATTTCTTCCTCCAAGCCAATCATAGTGTGCCCTTTTTTTTTGGCTGTAGGTGATTGAGTTATTTGGGAAGCCAACATCACTGCAGCTCAGCTAGAACTTTATCTTGTGGGAACTACTTAGTCAAAATTCGATGGAACTGAATCAGTCCTTTGATTAATAGATTCACCATAAATGGAAAGCCCATATTGCCTCTTTCGCTTCCACAGAACACTCCTAGGAGCGTTCTCCTAGGAAGATGTTGTAAAATGTTGGAAAATTACTTTTCTTTCTTGTTCTACATGCTTAATGCTTCCAGCTATCAGATACTGGAGTGTAATAATGAAGAATCCAACAGAGAACTGGACTTTCTGAGCATCTCAATATGATTGAAAGAAGTGGAGTTATTGATCATAAAAAAGCAAAATCTTACACACAAAGAGGAAAAAAGGCAGCTAGTTTATTTTTAATCCATACCAGTAAAAGAAAAACACAGAATCATTTGTTTCTCTATTTCAAGATAGAGTCTTACAAAACTGTTGAAACCACTGAGGAAATACACCAAAAAAAATATTATTTTCTGTTGTGTTGTAAACCATTTTTGATGCTGCTGGAGAGAATGACATAAATTTAGTGCCTTTCTCCTAAAGCTGTTTGAAGACATTGTATTTCTTTTGCTTCTGAACTGTTGTTCTGAAAATACTTTGAAGGAGATGGAGAACATACAACCACTTTCAGAAGGAATTTGTTGCTTTCACTGACAAAAAGAGTGGAATATTATCTGTAATATGTTTTAGATAAATAACAATTGGTATAATGCACACATTTTAGAATAGACTGTATATTTTGAAATCTAAGTGAAAGATATACTAAAGAAAATTACTCGATGTAGTTTGCATCATATGCTATTGAATTGAAAGTAATTAATTGACTCTCTGCCATTCCTGAGAGATACTGAGTAGTCTGGTCCCGATCAGGGCTGAACTACGACACTGTTCTAGTCTTTATTTGAGGGTCACCACCATCATTGTCCTTACCCTTGGACAATCTTCAGACAAACCATGATATCAAAATAGCGTTTTACAATTTTCTTCTATGGCACATGTCAGCGTTCAAAATACCAGCTCATAGTGAATCAAGCCTGAGATCACAACAGTGCAATGTTTTTCACTGCTGTACAAAAATATATTTTGTAACCATACTACATTTGTGTGTGTGTGCTTGTGTGCATGTGCATATTTCTTAATAAAGTGAACAAATATTATAGTACTTGCAGCAGGCAATTCCCTCAGAAACAGGGAGCAAAAAAAAATCTGAGAAGTAGGTAAGTAAACCTTTGAAGAACGTCAGTGAACAGGCTGTATTCCAATGTAACAGTCATTAAGGAAGAAGAAAATCCTGCAGCATGTGGGGTTAAAGATAATATGGTCCCACAGAAGGGCTCCCATAGAGGGTCCTTAGACTAAGGAAGACCTATATATTCTTGCATTCTGCATACTCCATACTGATTAGAACAGATAGTCTGTAAAATTAGGTTATCAGATCGTCTGGATGAGTGGCATAGACAATTGGTTTGCATTTCAGTGAGGCCTGTATTTCTGACTTCTGTACTAAATGAAAATGTGCTGGAGCATCCAAAGCATCATCTTCACAAGGAACTAATCACTGTAGTGAGTACAGTATGATATTGGACATTAAAAAAAAAAAAAAAGAGTGAAAGACAAGACTCAAAAGTAAAATGTTAACCAAATGTAGACTGAAGATGAGAATTTCCTTTATTACAAGGTTTCAAGTGTTCCCAGTTCCATTCACATGATGTGGGAAACTGCATCACATAGAGGGAATTGTCCACATTTGCTAAAGGAGGATTTAGGAACTGGTAAAACGTTTAAACTGAACCCATCCAGAAGACATTGACTTCATCTAAATCAGAATAGGTTAGACTATTTACACTTCAAATTCAAACATTATAGGGAAGGTTAAAATGTAGGGAAAATTGTCAGATATAGAACAGCATATGTTTAATAATGACAGATGTGAAAAGTGAAGTTAAAGCTTTCTATCCCAGAAAAAGAATAGCAGTGAATAACTACTCAAACAAATGTAATCCCAATGAAGAAGATTAAATTAAATAGGCAGTAAGAGAACACCAGAGGTATCAGTGATTCTGTATATATATATGTTGGAAGTCTAAAAAGTAAGATGCAAGAATTGAATCACAAGTTTATGTATAATAAATATGTCAGAAATCTGATGAGTAGAAGATAATTAGTGAGGTAGTGTAAGAGCGGAGTTCACTATACCTTCAAATGTAGCATAGAGTGAGGTAAGTTTGATGGATCAAAATGTAGCATAGAATCTCTATGAAAGTAACTTTCATGCCTGAATAGAAAGAATGTGGTATTAAGGTCATGTTGTCGATAAACCAAATGAGATGGTGGCAGTGGCTCTATGTGGAGCACTATGAATAACTAGAAATACTGCAAAGGCAGAAAATATAACAATAATGGAAGATGAGGAGTCATTTAATCACTTAACTAAATTATCAGGTAAGAAGTTTAAAATAAACAAAGCACTTTTTAACTTAGTATGTAATTAAATTGTGAAGCTGAATGTGCTGGATGTTCTGTAAGCCAAAAATCTAAATTAATTCCAAAACCTCTTAGGTGTATTCACTGATGACAGGTCTGTAAATGCTATTAAGTACAGTGGTCCAAATGCAACCTCCAGGTCAGGAAGTCCCTAAGTCTCTGATGATGATATCAAAGGATATCCAGAGATAGATCACTGTAGGCTTGTCTTGTTCCTGCACTCCTTTCCACATTAGAAACAATGCTAAATATGGTAAATATGACTTTTTTTTTCTGCTCCACTGTGGTAGTGTTATGTTCTTACAAGTGTTGTATAAGGTTCCTTCCAGAGTGATTCTGATCTGCAGTATTTTATCTTTCTTCTTTTGTTTCAAAATTACTCCATTTTAAAAACAAACAAACAGACCCTAGTGGGGGGTTTCCTGCTATGGTAATAGTCACAGATAACTTGTTCATATTTCATCCTAATGACATGAAAATATTGGTAAAAAAGTGATTCTTTGATCTTTAGTTGTTGAGGAAAGTGATAGTTTGATTTGGATGGAGGGAAACAGGTCTGAAAATTTTTTAACCATTTTACTGTGCATACAACCAGTCTAGCAAATGCCTGTTACAGTCACACTGATAGCCAGTGAGGCAAACAAGTGTTGTTGGGGTCCTCCATAGTTTTTCCAGATTTGAAAAAAGAGTGAGGCAAGTGCTCTTCACCACTATTGTGCATCTTTCCAGCAAGATAATAACTATCAAGCAGAAATGATATTTTCTTAACCCTATTGAAATATATAGCACAAGTGTACTTTCAGAGCTCGGCTGACTGGTATGCTCTGCCTGTGTTGCATTGTCTCAGCAACAGAGAACATCTGTGAGCCCAGCTGCATTATACAGTCAGATCTGTGCAAAGCGGGTGGAGTGAATCTCTACTGGTTTGCCTCAAGTAGAGAATATTTGCATTTTCAAACTGCTCAAGAGCAACCTCAGCTCTGTGAATGAAGATACTGCATTTGGCTCCAGACCACTGCAGTACAGCAGTACATTTACTTCCACGTGTCAGATCCAGGCAAAGTTGTTTGCCTTATGCTCAGGGATGCATGGAAACCACTCTGTTCTCTAGAGGTACCAAATGACTTCACGAAGAGATCACTCTGAATTTTATCTCCCCAAAGCCTATAAAAGCGATTGCACTCCTTCTATAGAGTCCAGTGCATCCAATGCTTTTCAGGAAGCAACACATCTTGGAGTTTCTTCCACAGTGGAGAGCATGGTATGAAGTAGCCTAAGAAATGCTAAACTAGCTCATCTGCTTACACGAGTGTGATTATTCTATGGGGAAAGTAACTCTCATGCACAATAATGTGGGACTACATTCCACCCTTAAATTTGTCAGCACAGTTATAGACGTGCACATCACTGGAGTTGCTTCAGCTGTAAATATTTTTTGACAGAGAATATGGTCAATTCCCTTGAAATCAGATTAGGTTTGGCTGACACTGGTTTAAATTGTTCCAAAGATATTGAAGGCTAACATAAAATCAAGATAACTCATACTGAGTTCTGTTAATCTTAAAAATACACCCTCTAGTAAGAATTTATCAAAGCAAATATCAATTGGACTTATAAAATATTTATTTAAAGCCTTTCTAAAAAAAAAAAAATGAGGTTTTAACAAATGTAACCATTTGTTGCTGCAGAACTGTTTATGGCATATTTCTGCAAAAGCATTTATTTTGGTGTCCCAAGTACAAGTGAGCAGGCAGAATGTCTCTCACAACACTATTGTATTGCTGTGCTCTCTCTCAAACCTCTTTGTGCAGGTTTCTAACTAAATGTTAGAACAGGACCTAATTAGTAGCACCTGTAGAAGGAGATGCCAAAGATCTTCACTTTCCATAGGAGCAGGAAAATTGTTTCAGGATCATGATTTCTGTTAACTGTTTCTTCTCTAGCCCTCTATAGGAACACACAAATACAGCTTATGTGAATTTGTCATTACAGGTTTTTATCTTTAGATATGGGTATCTTTAGACTGTACTATTTCCCCATGGACATAAAGTGAAATATCTTGCTCTTTTTATCTTTGTGTGAAAGAAACATTTGTCTCTTGTACAGTGTACATCACTGTCAGAAATTAGGATTCTATTGCACTGAGTCTGAATTCTGCAGATTCCCAGAGCTGAAGAGCCACTTTGTCAATGGATTAAATTGCAGCCAGTCACAGTGGAATGATATCCAATTACAGCTTTCTGATAAATACATCATAATGTTGCACAGACATATTGCAAAACTATCAGTGCTAGTTTCACTCAGAAGTGTTGAACTGCAATGTCAAGATATCAGTCCTTGATTATTTTGTTATATTGTTTCACTGTGTTTCACACAATCTTTCTAATGGAGGGAAATGGTTCACAAATCTCTCCACGGTTGTAAAAAAAAAGAAAGAAAAAAAGAGCAAAGTCTACAAACTACACTAACCGTGGAGTACCATGAAGGAATGAATGCTACTGCAAAATGACAAGCGCCTTTGTATTTAAAATAACCACACTTTGTGGATGATCTCATAAAAGACAGCAATTTGCTTCCCAGAAGCTCTACATCTCAATTACACAATGGTGAATTGAATTAGGCCCATGAATATATTTTGAGGATGGAGAAGAGAGGAGGGATAGTTATGTAAATGTAAAAGGAAAAAAGATGTGTTTGAAAATATAAACAGCTTTTACTGAACTGAATTAATGGAATGAAAGTGGGAAGATGAGCTCAGTGTCAGTATTGGTACAGCTGTTTCGTACCTATGGTTAAAGATTCACCTGAGAACAGACTATAAGACTCTCCTCTGTAACATGAGAAATTACCTACCTCCTAACTTCTATGTAAAAGAGCCTGTGAAACGTTCCTGTTCTCTGTCTCAGTGACTGCTGATGAATTTTACTTCAGCCTGATGGGCAAAGAGGTTTTGCTCCTTTCAGGAAAACAAGGTACTCTGTTGGGAAGTAGGGCCTATGAATTCATATTCCTCCAGAAATAAGGAGAAACAGGACTCAAGGCCTTCTGTATTCTGTGGAAGTTCTTTGACCCAGGGGATAGGAAAAAAGAGAACTACGTCTCCTTCACTACCATTTTTGTGAATTTTCCCCCAGCTGCTTTTTCCAGATATATCTACTCAGTAAATTCAACCTGCCTTTGCAAATAGTTTCAGGGTATTTTCACTGACTTTACAGCACAAAAAGAAATGAAAAAAATGTTCATACGAATCTAAATGCATATCTCCAAGCATCATTAATCTCAACATACCTGTCTGCTTGTTTGACAAAACTGTGCAGATAGTGCAGTAATGGCCACATGACAAAAGTCTACTTGGAGTTAATTGAGTATTTGTATAGCATTTGGTGTTCTAAGACTTTTACTTTATTAGGTGTAATTTTGGTCAGCCCACTAATGGGAAAGCATGCTCAAGCTGGATATGATCCAGAAAACCTCAATATAGTTAATACAAAGATAGAGGGAAGAACTGCATATCAACATTTAATGTTTTCCAAACACTCTAAGTTCACAGTATTTTCATTTTGATCACCTATTTCTGTTCCTTGGTCACAACTCTGTTTATATAAATCTCTGTACTTCTTTAGTAGGAACCTAGTATACATTGGAGAGAGACTGTATAGTAATTATACAGAATTTATCCTTAGCAACAATTTGAATGTTTTTTTTATTATATTTCTTTGAAATCACTTAGATTTCCCCATAATCATTCCATTTCCTCTGACCATTTCTTTTCTGCTGCTAGTGCTGAGCTAGTCCAATGACTCCATCACCTCTAAGCTATTGATCTGTCTGACATCTGATTCAACCTGTTCACACTTATCTGGAGTGCTCCAAAGATAGAACAGAAAAATTCATTACCTACTTCTCCGACACAAAATGCCTGGAAGAATAACACATTTCCCCAGTCAACAGGCAAGTTAATTTTTGCAGATTTTAGGATTTTGGGTTTTTAGTTATAAAAAAGTATTCACTTGAATAGAAAATAGTAGCGAAATACTTACAAGAATGAGTTATGTAAATAGAACTCTATGATGGGGTCCTGGCTCAATAGGGTCTCCTATGTACTTCTTCTCTAGCTAGGTTAGATGGTTAAAATGAAGTTGAATTGCTTTTGAACAAAAGCTAACTAGAGTCTTAGTGAAAAAAAAATTACATACAGCAAAGTAACGTATTTTTTAAAAAATAGCTCTCATTTTTATGAGTACTGAACTGTTTGTGCATATTTCAGCACATGGATTCATTACACCAATGTGTGTAAATGGATATTTACAGACACAAATGGAAAGGTTACTGCTGACTGTTGTGGAACTTTTCGTATCTCTTCAGTGGCTTTGTGTTATAATACATTTGTAAGTGTAATTTACAAAAACTTTGAGATAGCCAGAATTTGTGCTTGCACTTCCAAACATTAAGTTACAAGAATTCTTGAAAATCTAGATAGTATATCTACATTAAAAATTAGGAAAATGAAATTATTCTCAGCCTCTTTATTCAGGGTAATGTTTAGGTCATCTGGAAATACTAGACTAGTTGCAAATGGGTAGAAGCACAAAAGAAATACTAACCAGCATCTGTAAATCTTTAAATGGGTCTCCAGATGAATTCAAAAACCAAGTGAAATACAAGTTTTGGGTAATTAAAAACCCAACAAAACTGGGATTTGTTAAGGTCTAAGTACCACAGTCTTTGTAAGGATTATCCGGTGGACAAGTATTTGATTCTACTGTAGGAATGTGTCTATTACTGACTTCAGAGGGGTCAGGCCCACATTTTGACTTCATAGTCAAACTCTCCGTGTAGTTTTAAAATTAACTGAAATTATACTTTAACTTTGACAAAACTGTACATACATTTTTGACTATTTATATTGTATTAGTACAAGATTTGTAATATATGTGTTGGTCTTATTAAAAAGCTCTTAATCTTCTTAACCACACATAAATTACATGCATTATATAGAAAATAAGGGTGTTTTTATGTGGGAGTCGAGGAGAAACTACTCAGGGGGAAAAGGTGGGTCATCAATGTTTAGGTCAGTAGAAATAAAAGCACAACTCATGGTGGTGGACAAACAGGAGGGAAGAAACAGAGGGGATGGGTGAGGCTGAAGGCAGACTCAGAGCAAGACAATAGGCTGGACTGTCTTCAGACACAGCATGGAAATCACCAAACACAACACTGACAAGATGCATTGTAATGTGTGCTGATGTGCTAGAGGCAAGACTGAGAACCTGTCTCTGTGGGGAAAATGGCTTACACTGTAATTAACCAGAAAGTAGTCAGGAGAAAAACAAATTCAAACAAGGGCTGAACTTCTGTGGAAAAACAGACTCTGCTAGCTGGACATCTAAGTTAACACGTTATAAGCAAATTTAAAACTGTATCAATTGAATTGGTTTAAGATGTTGAACCAGAGAGGTAACATTTTGTCTCTCTCTTGTCCTGTAAGATTTTGGAAGCAGGGCTATTTTTCTTTCTCAAACACCAAGAGTTTCTTTGGTAATATATTCAAGAGATGCTCCAAGTGTATGACAGAGACTTTCCTTCTTAGTATACATAGGTCATACAAAGGGTCATAGAAGGGGGACACATAGCTTTGAAATGAAAGTGACTCCAAGTAAATGAAGAGACATTTCCAGACTGGTGGGATAGAAGTGAAAGCTTCACCACCTACACAGAGATGAGATAGGCAGAAGGGAGAGACCTGAAAAGGAAGTGTTAATTGAATGAATGGCAGAGAGAGAAAAGCAAGTTCACAGTTAGCCATTGTAGTTAGAAACTGGAATTAGGAAAGGGAAGAAAAACAGAATATGGTTATGAATTTTGGCCTGATCCTGAAGCCTTTGCCATTTGGAAAATGTAATATAACATACATAATAAGGGAAATCTAATGTTTTTTATAGAACATAATTTGTTAGTAAACTATAGTTTCTCAAAGGTGCAAAATGAGTAGTTTATTAAGCCTATCAAGTCCTTCATTAATATATTCCAGTCCTATTTTGATTGCATTTCCCCCAGCATCATGAAGATGAGGTCAGCATTACCATTCTGGTTTTGGTCTTTCCCTTGAGGCTTTTTGAGCATCTCAGGAATTCTCTGTTGGAATACAGTGAATACTTGTTCACTGCATGTTATTCTTGTCTCTTGCCTCTGAAGCCTGTACATTTGCAGGTGATATTGATAGATTGCAATGAGAGAGGGGGAAACTGGAAGTAGAGTTGCCAAGCAAAGAGGTTAGTTGGCTGGGAACACACTTTATATTTCCAGTGATACTGAATGACCCTGGGAAAAATCACTTACCTTTTCTGTACAAAAGCTTTCCCAACTCTGACATAAAAATAATGTTGACCTCACTTGCAAAATTATTTTGAGACACTTTTGTGCAGCGGTGTGTTATTTTCTCTCATTTTTAGTGACTTCACTGATGTGTTGATAACCAGTTTGGCTTAAGATCTCAATTAATTTCAATAACAACTTATTTAATTAGCTACAAACTAACTCCACTCAGTGATCAATTTCTTCAAGTCGATTTGGTCTGTGGCCCTCTTTGCCTGTTTTGTCTCTGCTACTTTTTCCAAATCTTTCTTTCACCATCTGTAACAGGAAAAGAAACTTAGTTGAAAGAGATGCAAAGTCAATGTGACTTGAATAAATATAATATTCAGAACTATACATACAGGTATGACAAAAAAGAGGGGAGCTTTCAAAATTTTCATAATCGATGAGGCAAAGAAAACAGGAACTCCAAAGAAACTGCTGAAAAAACAGTTAGGTGGGGCTCAAAAGAGATGAAAAAGCTGTAGATATTGATCTTCTTCTTGAGATGCTCAAGAAGGATCAATAATATTGAGAGCTACACAGAGATCACACACAGGGGAAGGGAAAAAAAACCCCAGAAAACCATAAACAGAGTCCTGTGGTAGATCATAAAGGACCTGTAAAAGAAATGTTCAGAACAAAGTAAGGAGTGAAACTGAGGCTTAAAAATCATCAAGGAATCTGTGTTGCAAAAGCTAGTCAGGGAACAAGGAGGAGAAGATCACCGTTTTTGCTTAAAAAGAAGTTAAAGGCTATTAGGTCAAATATGTATGATTTCCAAACTAGGGAAATAGTGGCAGTTCTATAGAGAGAGAAAAAAGGTCAAGTGGAGGTTAAATGATTAATTAATAGTGAATTATACAGTTTCATATGGCAGGATAATAACATACAAAATAGAAAATGTAATCATGCTGATTGAAAGATGATATTTCCAAACAAAGCTAACTCAGAACTAATTCCAGCAGACACAAGGCAAGATCAGAGAGATAAGACAGAGTCGTCACTCTGCCACTGAAGCTAAATCAGATTTTAGACCACAGTGTTTGGGCTATTTTATCTTTCTGTTTCCACTATGAGCTGTCTTTGATTCGTGATCACGTCACTGACTTAGTGTAGCTCAGAAACGTACAGACTTGTTTCTCATGCCTTGTATTACCTGTGAGGACCAGGACCACTATACTTTCTCTCCCAACAGTGAAGTAAAAAGTGCTTTTGTTTATACACATGTATGTATAAATGGGCAGGTAAAATTAGACACAGATACATTTTCGCAGAGGAAAAAAAGATCACTGAGTAGGCTGATCTACTGAACTGATTTATATATAATACAAATAATGATAAATGAGCAAACCTATAAATCAGGAAAAACTAAGCTATCAGCTGTATTCACAGATAACACAGATGGTTTTTGTGTAATTGCATCTGAAATGTTTATGCACTCTTGTAATATGTATGTTGCTTATCTCCATCAGTTTAGTCTTCAGTTCTGCAGAAAATAAAGTCTTTGACTTGCTTATATTTTTAAGATTGAAGGTCTTCTGTGAAAGAAAGTGCAGCACTTCAGTGCCTTAGGATCACTCTACACCATACTCACTGATTTGAAATTATTGCAGCACTTTACTTTTTGTTATAAATGTCTTTCTTTGTAAATGGTAAGGGTTCTGGGCTTGCAAACTAGAAAATAACTTAAAATTATTGGTGTGCTTCACATTTTTAAGAGACCTTCATTCTTCCAAATTAGAATTCCAATTTGTGAACCGCTCCAATAATTTTAAATTGCTGTGTACTTTAGATCCAAACCCTAATCTTTCCAAAGTGAAGAGCTTGTAAAACTGTTGAAGCCCTTTAATAATTCTGAATTAGATTACAGATACATGACTAGAATTTCAATTTAGTTTTATTTTAAATACTTAATTAAAAAAAACCCTAACTTGAACCAACTCCGTAAATATAAACTCCTATCATGTCTTCAGTTTCTGATGTTAGCTCTTGAACTTTTAGCAGTATCATGATACAAACCTTCTGTTTAATTATTGCAAATGATAAAGTATAGTTGGGAAAAGCTGGGCTTTGCTCTGAAGTCTTTAGTAGCTTTTTGAAAGGGACACTGTCTTCATTTTGTATCACACACCAAATATATATAGACTTTGGACTACTTGCAGCTTTTTTATATACGGCCCACAAAAAAGCAGCTGTTATCATTGATAGAACCAGCTGATGATCTTCTGTGCTAGGCTGGGAAAGCCAGAGGCAGCAGCTGATCAGCATTTGAGAGCCAGCTGTTTCCTCATTTCTTCCTTTGATCTTGTACATCAGCAAGAATTTATTTTGCAGATTTGTTTTTAAAGCTTTAAAATGCAAGACTCAGTAGTTTATGTGCATGATTCCTGCTGTCCATCCACAACCTACCCTGAGTTATGAAGGCCTAATATGTAATGTACCAGTGTTTATGCATAAAACAAATATAAAGTCAGAGAATACAGTTTATCTACTATTTAGATACAATCTATTGGGTGCTCAGCCCAGTTATGCAGATTTTTTTTTGTGTAAAACCATTGACCTAAAATTTTCTGGACGTTTGTAAACCAAAGACTGGAGCAGCATCCCAACCAAATCCAAAATTTTATGCATAGCACGTCACTAATTTCATACCAGACCATCTGAATGCTCACAACTGTGAGGGAACAAGATTGAAATCTGTATGGACACTTTGTTCAATTGATATGTTGGCATCTGAATTTGATATAAACACACAAAAATATTAAAATTCTGATATAAATATGTAAATTGCCTCAAATTTCATTTAAATAGAAATATATTTCCATATTCACAGAAAGATACCAACAGATCTGTGACCTTCTTTATATTTAAAATTAAGAACAACATATTTTCCTTAGGCTGCTAAAGAGTTAGAGGGGAGCTCAACACTTGACATTGATTTTTTAAACAAGGGCCACATTTACTGGTACATTCTGTCTCGCAGTGCTCCATTGATGCCGATCACCTTAATCAGCTGGGTAAATTCAGTTGATGCCTGCTGTGCATAACTGAAGAGGTACAAACAAGCAAAGCAGAGCATGCCAGTGAAACTGGCTCAATATGTTACAAATAAAATTAACAAACATTAGGTTTAACAGCTAAGCAAATAGAATCAGATAGGAAGAGATATGCAGTTATCCTGGTATTTAATCTTATTGGATCCTGCCTTAAAATTAATTTCTTTGTCTTCTTTTGACAAGAAGTACTTGGAACAGAGATTGTTCATTCTTCAGTTAAAACTTCTTTTACATAAGTATATTTTTTCATTACCTTTAAAAAAAATACTAACATAAAACCCAAAAGTTGCTAAAATCTCAGTTCAGGCTTGTAATCTGGATAAGTGATGCAAATGTAGTGAAATATTTTCATCTTGGAGTATGGAGGAAAGCCCATTTCTCAGCTGTCTGCTCACCCTTTCAAGCTTACACTCTTAAGCAATTCTTAAGTGCCTGTGGCTAATTTATGACTGTGGATGACCAAAAACTACTGTAAAGGTATTTGTTGCAATGCCAAACCTATTACAGGTTCCTGCTATGGATAAATTCCAAGCATATCCGTGCATAACCTCAGTGTTTTTACAGTTTTCATGGAAAGTTTATAGTCTCGGTCTACTACGTGAGAGCAATACTTTTACATGTACTCATTGACACTTCTTTACACCAAAGGCACCTCCAAAACGCTCACAGTTGATCCTGTAAGTGGAGATTACTCTCTCTTTTTGCACCACATCTTTAAGCAGATAGGATTAATTAGTTCCCAGCTTTCTTAGTTCCACTTCTCTTTTCTGGGGAGTCCAGCTTCAGTAAATAACCATATTACTCACTTTGTCTGCTGGCTTTAACCCAAAGTCTTACAGTCAAGGATCATGTTATAGCTGTGGATTTAACCCAGAGAATCTTCTTCATGAGATCCTGAGCCAGTTGCCATCCTCCTCACCTCTGGAAAAGAAGGGCAGTGTTTGTATTCTTTTGAACTCTGCCACTCTGCTGACCCGTCAGTGTGAGTCCCCAGCCAAGCTGCAGGCTGGCACTCTGTCACCATCAGTTCTGTTTGAGCAGGAAACTCTGTTTTTGACACAGAGATCAATGCATTAAGCAATGGAATGTGAGAAATTACATGTAGGCAGTATAGTCCTTCCAGGGAATTTTTTTTCCTAGATTTTCTAGTCATTTTTTTTTCCTTATTCCCAGCTACAAACAGAAGCAATAAGAAAATTAACAAAAGGAATCAGACAACCAGCGAGAGAAACAAGTGCTCACAATAATAAAATTTGCTCTTAAAACATGCCTATGGAACTTTTGGTTTGGGAAGTTTGAATACATTTATTTTCCTATACATATTTATAGAGCTTAAAGGCAATCAATAGCATTATATAACTACAGAATTTTAGCCTGATTTTCTTTATATTCAGGAATTTTAAGTATGAAAGGAAAAGTCTGTTTTCCCTTAAATACCTATGACTCAAAGTAAGAAAAGAAAATCATACTTCTGTTATGTTAACAACAAAGAGGAAATCACCTAATATATCTAAAAAAGTCTTGTGCAGAAGTCTGTAAAGGGAATTTTCTTATGTTTTCAGTAAACCTTATGTGAGAATGCTAGAAGCATGTTACCTGAAAAATACATGTTATATTTATTCATAGCAGACCATCTGAACATGCTGTTCTTGTCCTGACATGTGAGATGAGAGCCTATAGTCAGCTGACCTCCTTTCATTTAGAGCTAAGAGACGGCTTTTGTGAATTTTCATGTATTACTTTTAGAAATTATTTCACATGCTAAGAAAGAGAAGGCTGGAAATGAAGTCTGTGCAGATTTTCTACAAATGTTCAGTCTGCTTTGAATTCCAGACTCTATTGACAGAAACATTGATTATCAAATTTAAGTTAGACTGGAATTCTTGAGGTTTTGACTGGTTTCTTTTTTTTTTTTTTATGAACTGAGTTTTGCCTTACTTTGAAAAAATAGGTCCTGCTTGTTGTCAAAACTAAGTGACTGTTCATTCAAGCAGCCAATCTCAACAGACAAAAGTGCTTGCCCTGTGTTTCAGATTCAGATAAAACACCAAACCAGAAAAGATTAACCTGGCTTCAGATTTCATTTACAGAATTTTTAAAAAACATGCTTCAAAAATCTCCATTTATAATTACATAAAATTAAAAGATACTCTGAAGAGTGTGTCGAAGTAGTTGTTGAATTTAAATTTGGTTTCTCTAGTTCAAAATTACCAGTGGCTATGCTGACTGTTGTTACTGGGTGCACATCATACTTGTTTGGAACTCTAGTGCCTTATGCTTGCCACCAGTTTTTGATGTGTAAAAACACACGTATGATTTTAGTGCTAGAAGATCTGGAGTCTCAGTCCTTGCTATTGGAGAATTCTTCCTAGTTAGCCCACAATGATGGATCTACAAAATAATGGTAATTTAAAATGGTGTCTGTTTCCCCTGAAACAATGTGTGTTTTCGAGGCATTAAATTGTACGGCATTTCTAAACATCCAAACCTTCTAATCAGGTTGGCAAGCAGGCAGCACAAATGTGGCAAAAGGAATATTAAGGGCTAATTTCATAACATCAATCTGTTTGTCGTCAACATATAAATTAAATTTACGTCCACATTGACAGATCAGATTATTGAAGACAAGCAGGTACAGATTAAAAATCAGGTCCTTGAGAAAATAAACCTGTCTGACACTTGCAGACAAGATTTCGTGGAGCTGATCAAGCCACAGGAGGTAGGCCAATCTCATTTGGATAAAATGAAGCAGAACCAAGAAATAACACAAGACTTCAAAACAACTCTTACAAAGCATTTGAGGAAAATTGTCTGTCTACTTGTGTCAAAGACAGCTGTTATAGGTAGGAGGCTAACTAGAGAAAATTCTGCTTGGGTTCACAAGGAATTGCTGATGACTGTAGTGATGAAAGTTTGGCACTGTATTGTGGTCTGAAAACAAACCGGTCTTAGAAAAGGAAGTGCTCATCAGAAGTCAGACAGAACAACTCTCAGTTCCAGAGCAAAACAATTGCAACCAACCAAATAAATAAAAAAAAATCCAGTTGTCAGAGAAGTTAAAGTAAAATTAATTTCAGGGACCTATATCAATTTTTACAGGGACCAGCATGTGAGAGGATAAGTTTTGATGAGGCAAAGCTAGGATATTAGTAGAGCACATGAAGAATGGGTCTAATCATATCAAATTGATAATTGTGTGTGAGGACACATGATATAGTAAATATTTCCTTATTTTTGAAGTTCTATTTAGTTTAACTGTCAGCTTAAGCTTGAGTACAAGAAACAGGAAAAATAGGAAGATGTGAAGAGTAATAAGGATGTGACCGTCCTCTATTCTTCACAGAAAAATGGACCAAATCCTAGCCAGAAAAACAGGAACATCAGTGAATACCTTACTTTGTTACTAAAAGAATCCAAGAAATTTGTCACAGATGCCAGAAAGCACTCCCAGGTTACCTTCAGGTTTTCACAACAGTAGCAAATGAATTAATCAGTCCATGCAAGTGTATGCCCAAAAGTGAAAGCATTTTGCCATGCTGTAATTAGTATAATGACTGATAAATATCCAGTGGTAACACATTGATCATAGATAATAAAGGGCTGATTATTGAGCCCTGGGGATCCCTCAAGTCTGACTCCACATGGATGATTAAAAGTTGTCTGCAGGATGTTAAATCTATTAGAAGCATTCAAGTGTAATACAAGTAATTCCCAGACATGTTTCAGGAGTAGAAAGCAAAATTTCATGGTTTGTAATATTAAATGTTGCAGTAAACTCTCAGAGAAAGGAAAGGAAAACCCTTACCACAGTTTGTCAGCAGACCATTTTTCATTCTGCAGCTTCTAGGAGAGGCTGTGAAGCAAGCTTGAAATATTCTTCGCCAGCTTTGTTCCAGTTGAGCAAAACCGAAGCAGCAACCTCATGCATGAGAAACTTAATGAAAATTAGGGAATTTGAAATTAATTTGTGTTACAAAAAAAAAAAATCCCGTATCTCCTAGCACTATGAATTAAAGAAAAGGGGTGTTGGTGGTTTTGGGGGCTTTTTTTCATTTTTTTTCTTTTCAGAACACATTTAGTTGCTGCAGTCTTAAAGTACAATTTCAACTGCAGCATCTATGATAGTGAGAGAAGGAAAATGCATGTGTATTGAATGAATATTAAGTCTATAAATTAAAAAAAAAAAAAAAAAAACTATTCCAGACAGGCTCTTTCAAGTGATTAGTCTTAATAAGTACCCCTGCTTTGTTTGTTCTTGGGATAATATTTTTAAAAGCCTTTTTTTTTTTTTTGGCTTTTCTTGTTTTCTATTTAAAGAATTTATACATTGAAAACTAACTAAAAAAATGGACCTATTACTGTACTGCGTAATACCAGCTTTACTCTATGCCCGTAGTGAATTTTGATAGTGGAAGTCAACGCAAGCAGTTGAGACAATTTAGAGCACATTTGCCTCAGGTGAAGAAAAGAAATGAAGTATGCTCAGTCTCCCTCAGTGTGTCACTGATCTACAGAAAAGGAGGAGAACCAAGTTCCTCAGAATGTGATTCATAACTGGCAATACAGTGAACAGAGAGACAACTACATCAGACAATAGGAAATATTAAAGAAGGGTGCCTGACATATTTTCCTTCTTCAGTATTGGGTACCTAATTAGAAATAGACATGGAGAATTAGACATCTCAATGAAGCTGTAATTCAGTACTTTCCAGTTGTAGGTGACATCTACATGTTTATGGACAATTGGCTCATTGCTTTCATTGAAGAGGATCAGTGAGGCACCTATCTATTACAGTGATTTACATTATAGCCTCTTATATGATGACTTACATGATGGTCTTCAAGAGCATTTGCTTTGGAAGCCATAATCCTACCCTAATTTTCCTCCTGAACATCTGGAGCTTTATACTACCTCCCGTCTCAGAGGAGGTTTAAATTTAATGGAGGTAAAGGGATCAAATTAAAGAAAGCCTTTTCTGTAGCCAAACTAATTTCCAAGAGAACAGAAGGAGGGGAACATTTTGGATTTTGGGCACATTTGTATCACGTTTGCATTCTGGGTATCATCTTCTACATCAGCTTTTTGAAATAGCTCTGAAAGCAGGCCATAGTCCAAGATTGTTCCACATTACAAGAAAGGGGTCTACTTGTGTTTCTACAAACAATCATTATCTACTTTACTTACTGGTTCCAGCATTCTTGTATTCTGACTATGGCTCATTTCCTGAAACATGCATAATACTTAATGTGTGAGGCCTTGCTTACAGGCTGGTGCTACAAGTCTCACCATCCTGACAGATGAGATACAGGCAGCTCTGTCCTCTTGCACAGCACTACGCTGAGGGGTTTCTCTCCTCCTTATAATACCCATTTATGTTTTAAAACATTGTTTTTTCATGCTAATGCCAGTGAAGGTTCTCAGGGGCACAGCAGGATCCCCACAAACACACCAAAACTTTATAACCCTCTGTATCTGCTTTTCCTCCTGTGCTAAGCACAGCAGCAGATGTGCTGGGACTACAACTACAACACACATGCACTGTGCCTACATAGTAGTCCTGGATCAACCAGGATTCACCACAGCAAAAAACCCTTAGATCTACCACAGCAAGCTGAGGGTGTTAAGCACTCTCCAGGTATGCTCAGGGGACTAAACCAGAGATGCCTAGTATCTACATTGCAGGCCCACCGTGTATCAATAGGGAGAAAAGGAAAATTCTCTGATGCTCATCTGACCTCCATTAGGAAAGCAGTTTTTTTCTACTAATGCTGAAGATATCAGTGGGATAACCTGGAAATAGAATTGTGATGGAGCCCTGTGCTTATGGACCTATCTTAAACCAGCATTCAGGAGAGAAGTGTAAAGATGAGTGACAGGGAGATTTCAAAGAAAGTATGACAGAGTCAAACAGAACTTGAATGTTTCCTGTGAGATAGGAGAGAAGCTGTAATTAATGTAATTAGTTAACAACTATTTTTAAGCCATTTTTGCAATACCATAGCAAAAGACATCTCAAGGTCCTTCCTTGTTCAATGTATTGTACTAATTTGCAGTACATTCACTCTCTGTACTAGATAATACAGTTTTTCCTAAAGCTGGTTAGTGAAGTTCACAGCCTCTTCAGAGAGCTGCTGAAACTTTTGATTGCCCTCAGTGGACTGAGACAACAATAAGAACTTTCATCTGGGGCCCGTATCATTAGACTTGGCCCCTATCAGTATGTACTTGAATTATGATACAGAACCTTGGCATTGGGGAGCAGCAGGAGTTGGCAGCTCCACATCGGAAGGTGAACTGGGAGCTGAGGCTGATAGCAAGACCCTAGATGAAGGGTGCAGTCCCACAGTATGTAAACAAGAAAAGCAAAACGGATCCAGGGTCAGACACATCCCACTGATCACCAGACAGCCTGTAGTGTTGTGGCAGGCCTGAGATCAGGCTGAGAAGTCAAGTCAGCAAGACAAGGTTAGGGCTGGTGTGATGCAAGGCCAAGCACAGTGTGACTACAGCATAGCACAGACATGGACCAAGAGCTGAGGTCTGACCTTAAATGTGACCCCTGAGCCAATGGATGAAGCTATGTGCATGGAGGTCCCAGCTTTTCACATATTTTTTCTTACAGCGTTGGTATTTTCCAGCAGACAGATAAAAAGTTACACAGTTCTGGCAGATCAGAAGTGACGCTGACTGCAGGAAGTGAAGCCTCTAGAAAGGGGTGGGAAAAGAGGGTGCAGAGGAGGATTGTGGAGAAAGATGGTTATAGGCTTGCCTGTTGACAAAATTAAGGCCCTGAAACTTGATGAGAAAATACAGCTTTTATGAAAGGTTTCATTTCTGATTGCCAGTCACTTTGGCTTTGGTTTTTTTTCCAAATGTTTATACATGATGTTTTTTGCAGAATTATAAAATGTACAATATAGGGCCTTATCCAGCTCCTGGGAGGTGATATGGCTTGTCAACTCTAAATACCTTCACAGAGAACACTGTGCCTCGCAGGAGGCCATTGTGTTTGAAACTCAGGTGCTGGACCACTGACCCACTTCACGATTCAGTTTAACAGCCTGAGTTTAACTCTGTGGGGGAAAGAACTTTGCTAATATTGCCTGAACTATTTATCAGTTCTTTTTAAAAAATATCATTGGTTTCCAATATAATGAATACAATGCTTAACAGGGGAACTTTTCCACAGAAAATCAATTTTCTGCAATATGATTATGTCCCTGTACAGAACAATAAAACACTGAAAAAATAATCAAAACTATTTCTTATTATCATTGATTTGACTATGGTATGCTTTATAGTCAACTAATTAGTTTCACAAATTACTAAGAAAATTCCACTGCTTCCAATTGACTGTTATGAACATGTAAAATAGTTTCTGCATCATCTAAAAATGAAATATGACCTTTTAAATGTTTTAACTTTACTTCCCTTTTTTTTTGTGAGTCATGATGCTCTGGTTTATGTTCTGTATTATGTTCCTGATGAAGCACTATTCAGGCGCTTAAGATAAGCCAAATGCTTAAAAACACAATCGATTTCATTGTAAATTATGTACTCTGATTATAACAACTGTTTCATATAAACATAGAGATTAAGTCTCTTCACTGGCATATGGGGAGCCTGTCCACTCCAGAGATTAGGCAGTTTCACTTTTTCTATCTTGAGCCTAAATGCCCCAGTAATTTGAACTCCTAAATTAGGCAGTTTGAATACGCCCCTGGGTCAATTACACAAAGCCAACATTTCAAAGTCAGGGTAAGTGGCTGTACAAATGTCTCCTTCCTCCTCTCCCCAGCACACACACACAGAGACACACATGTGACCTTGAACACACCCCCACACACCCCCGCAGACCCGCTTCAAAGCCATCAAAGCCAGCTGAAACACTTCTGCTTACTTCAGCTGGCTTTGGATCTTACCTTTGCATTTGTTTAACAGTTCTGTTCAGTTCTAAAATCTAATAGGTCACAGCTGTACGAATCCTGAAACAAGCATAGCACAACTTTAAAAAGTCATACAACTCTCTAAGCCATGCTGATAAACTGTCAAGCATTTACCTCGTCCGGTTCCCAATTTTGTGCTCAAGTATACAAGATCCAGCGTAGTCCTGTTACCGTCATTGGTAGTGGAAGGCACTTCAGCGTTTTCAGGACAGTTTATCAAACATAGCTCCCCTTAAAAGAAATCACTGGCTTGTAGCACCTAGTGAAGGAACTCACTCGAGCTCACTTACCCTGGCCTCTCATCAATTCCCAGCAGACTGTTCTGTAACCTGCTCTTAAAAACTTGAGATGATGGAGATGCCACGGCTCCCCAAGGGAAAATGATCAAGACTTTACTGTCCTACAGCTGGAAAGTTTTCTGTAGTAGTCCCTTCTTCAGTCTAAGCTCAGCACTGTTTTTTTTTTTCCTGTCTCTGGTGAAAAAGGAGAACAGGACAGTACTTTCTCTTCCTGGCAACCTCTTATATAAGAGGAAATTGTCTGGTTTCCTCTCAGGTTTACTTTTCCCTCAATTAAATATGCTGGTTCTTACAACCTTGCTCATCGGTCATGTTTTCTGGATCTTTGATCTTCTTTGCTACTTCTGTACTCTGTCCAATTGCTTTGCTTTTTCATCAGACATTGCATGTTAAATTGGACATTGCCCTGGTGCCTGGTGTCAGTAGAGTGGGAGGATTAAACTATGAAAATACTCTCTAGACACATATATTTCTTTTTTTTCATTTGGCTTGCACAGGAAGGGGAATATGTTATGTCTCATGTTTCTTAGGACACTAGGCAGAATAGAAGACACCAAGTCTAAACATCAGATCACAGAGTTTGTCAACAATATGTAATCAAATGCCAGGTATTTAGCTAGGCCTGCTTTGGCATCATAAGATCCCAGTAACCTAGTTTAGGCTGCCCTTGGCTGTCCTTCAAGAGTTAATTTCTTTGACATATCCTCCAATCATCCTATCTGTTGGATGTTTGATTTTGCACATCTGTCAGTTAGATGAGTTTGAAATCTGTGTAGTTTGCTATTTTTCATATTAGTCTTGAATTAAAATACCGACTACCTTGTGGCACAGAAGAGAAGGTAGGAAGGAATAGATCTTGTTTTAGCATTGAATATTTAAAATATGCTAGAGGAAGTGAATGCAAAAATGATCTTGCTTTCCTGTGTTGCAGGGTTGACTCATAAGCTGACGAAGGTGGTTGAGAAATATGATCAAACAATGTTTTAGTGATCTATTAATCTAATGAGATTCCAAAGACAAGCTGCAGAGATGAAAAATTAGCTGGAAAGAAGAGCAATTGTGTTTGATAGTGAATACAAAATGAAATACCGTATGTGTCTGTAACTTCATAGCTTGAGTCGTAAAAATATACACATTCTGTTTGCATTAGCTTTTCATATAATACCCTTGGGAGGTAGCGAGGAATTTTGTTTTCCAAAATAAAGCTTTGGTAATTTTATATACTATCACTTCTTTTATGCAACAACCTCCTTTCATTTACCCAAAACAAAAAAGAGACAGTTAAAACAATGATTCTAGTCCTCCAGCATATAAAGCATGCTGTGCAGTCATGAAAGAACCCAAAACTGGTAAAAGGAAAAATGTAGGAGTCACAAGATAGCTGGAGGCCTTTTCCCTTCATTAACATGATGACTTGTCATGGAAAGCACTGCTTACAGTACATGCATTTACAGCAGTGTTTGATATGTTGCCTTATGGACACAGAGGCAACATATCCAGAAACACTTTCACAAAAAAATTGATGTGACCTTTGTAGTTTCTGTCTACATTAGTAAATACTCAGACAAATTTTTACATGAATTCTGTGACATATCCACAGGAGCAGCAACCTACATCCAGGTTGCTATTGGCATTTGCATTTCAGCTGGCAAAATCACAGTTTTATATACACGGTGGTATTAAAACCAGATCCTTCAATGGCTTACATATGAACAGATGGGACCATCTACATGTATAACATTGCATACACAACTGTGTGCCTGCTCAGAATCTTGGTTGTATGAATAGTGATATCTCTTGTAGATCAAGGTTTCCTTTGTCAGTTTAAGGAATAAAAATACTAGGTAAACAATTAAATTTCAAAAAGAAAACACAAGATTTACTGGCAGATTGTTTTTTGAAGCACCAGTGAAGTCATATGTTGCAGCTGTTTTTTGAGTCTTTACACTTATCTCTAAAGTAATTTTACAAAGTTGATTAAAAGTCTGCCTCAATTTATGTTTATATCAGAAATTAAGTGTTTTGAGGAAAATGTTGTGCTTATGAATACACCTGGTTTTTGTAATTTGAGATAAATTCCTATTCACAGTTTTGTTATTTTTTTCCAATTAACTTTAAAAAATCCACTTTAATATTTTTTTTTCTACTGAAGCAATCTACCAGAAAATATATTGGCTTCAGACAAAAAAAAAAGGCACGTATCTCTGTAACTCATTCTAGAAATTATTTTGCTTTGTGGAGGAGGAACTGTTTGCTGCATGTTTTTCTCTATGTGTGAACACTATTTTATTTTTTCTCCCTGTGGACCTGATGCTTTTTAAAATTGTTTTAAGGAGAAAAAAATCAAATATGCTAAGATGTTAAATTCACTACTGAAAGTAAAATAAGGGGCATCCACAGCTCTTTTAAAAATATTTCCTGATATAGTAGACAAATCAATATGTCTTTCTGCAACATAAGCTTGTAATGCAATTACAAGTAAAAATTGGTATTAACCTTATTTGCCATAAAACCATAAATATTTATTCTTCATGTCCAAGACAATTTTCCCTCATGTTCTTATCCCGTTCCTCAGTTTTACCATCACACTTTGTATTTACCACAGTTGCTATAGACTTGACCAAAACATATATTAACATTACGTAGGTGGTGCTGGATTCGCCCTTCATTCATCGAACAGAAGCTCCCATGTATCATTGTTAAATAAGGGTAAAATATTTGAAAACCTGTTAATTTGCTGGGGGAGGTGCATGAGTATGCTGAACACAGAAATCACAAAGATGTTTTGGGAAAGTTTACAGAACCTTTAATTAAAGTGCCATCTGCCTTGTACAGACATAAAAGAATTTGTTGGACAGAATATACAGAGAGGCGTTATGCAATAAGTTTCCCTTTTTTTCCAGACATCCAGCTCAAGTGCTGCAGTATTTCTTTTTCTTCTGGTTGATCCAGTATCCTGGCCGTGGTCCTTCTTGAGCTACATCCCTACCCTTATATCCCCAGCAATGCCCTTTTATGCCACACTTCTCACTTTTACACGATGGATAGCACAAGGGCAGCTGCATCAGTAATATTTTCTCTCAAATGTAAGTGTCCATTTTTCTAGTAGCTACTTCCATGGAACTCTCACCATTTGAATGGTTTCACATGGGCAGTGAAACATTTCATGAGTTTCACATGCTTCCACTCATGGAAGAGCTGCAGTCTCCAGGTAGAAAGTGCTGCAGAATGGTCTCTCTTGCAATCTGCTGACTTCTGCTGGGACTTGCACTGGGTTTTCTCCCAGTAAAAGTACCTTTCCCAGTGACATTGAACAGTAATGACTGACAATTAAGTGGGACAATGTTAGCATTAACTTTGCTTAACAAAGAAGCATTTTTTGCAACTACTAGCAAATATTTAATTGCCTATTTATGTTGTCAACAGATAAATAAAGGGGAATCTTTTCCTGGATATTCAGCACAAGTCGTACTCATGACCTTGTATGGGTACTCTGAACTTCAAATGACTTCTCTTGGGAACTGTAGTATTTGAGAAACATCAAGCCAAATAGATATAAATAATGGAAATTAGAAGATGCATTATCAGTCATTTTTCTTTTAAAAATTGGAGGGGAGGGGCTGATAAGAGAAAGGAATTACATTACATGTATAGAGAGACCTTTAAAACATGTTTTGATAGATAAGTATGTTTCTGTGATTATGATTATTATTTTCATTTGAGTTGGAATTGATTCTTAATTCTGCTAAGTGTTGCAAGAAGGTATTCAATTAGCATAAATCTGTTTACAGTTTTTTATTTGATTTATATTACTAATACAAATTGTACCAATATTATAATAATCAATTATTTGAATGAATAATCAATTCAAGAAGTAAGCTCTTCCATAGCCTAAGTTACAATGTAATATGTATAGTCTATATTGTTTTTAAGATTGTTATGATTTAGAGGACAGAAGAATCTGCTCTGATTATCTAATACAGCAGCATAGAATTTTGCTATCCGGAATACGTGACCAGTGATCCTTAATTACTTTAAAGGCCTATTTTGAAGCTTAAGTAATTTCTATTTTTTGATACTAAAGTGGAAATGGCTATGATTTCACAAGAAAGTTGAGCATGTGACTACCTTTTAATATACGAGTAAATCTGCTGAAATCACTGGCATATGAAGTTATAAACATATTTAAATATTATGCTGAAACATGGTCTTAGAAAACCAATGGATTATGGAATTTTTTAATTCCATTTCTTGCACTAAACATGTGAATTTTAAAATAATTTTCTCACAGATAGAAAGTTATTTGAGTTAAAATTGCCAACTTTAAAAACAAACCAAACTTTGAAGAAAATTAGTTCAATAAAAGTGGAATTCATTCTCTTTACAGTCTATTAATTTTGATTTTTTTATATTTAAATGAGTTGAAAATTGGAAATTTGTGAAACTTAGAACTATGGAGCAGCAAAATATTTGCAGCTTTAAAGTAAGTGTACTAATATTTCTCCAAAGCAGACATTTTTTTAGCATCTCATCAAGAATTAAAGTAGTAGTACCAGTGCTGTTAAAAGTCTTTGATAGGAATCTGTAAAAAAATCCAGTTTGCATTGTACTACATATGGATATTAATTAACATATCACTGAAAATGAAGGATGGCTTAATTCATGTAGTGCTGCAATCATATTAATTTTGAAGTGAGATGACTTGAAAGATAGAAAGACACTAGACATTAAAGCACAACCATAAGATATTTCTGTATTTCTGACCTTAGGTGTTTCATTTTTCCATTTTACCACAAGTGCTATCATCTTTGCATAAATTTACATCATATAACCTTTAGAATAAATTAGACTTTTTAAAGCATTTATTAGTACTGGTTTAATACACATCCACCTGTAAAACTACATATTTTACTCATTGAAAGCATAGGGAAAAATAGAGCAATAAAAACTTCCTAAAGCAAGCTAAAAATGGTTTTCTGTTCCTATAAAATAACTCCTCTATACATTTTCTTTAAAATGTCATGACTTCAAAGTTTGATAGCTGACAGCCCTGCAAGGTTAGAAGCAAGGTCTGTGTGTCCAATTGGAAAGTTGAGAATTTTCCCCTTTACAAGTTATTGCCTCTAGCCCTGCAGGACTACTAGGTATTGGACTTAAAAGAGTGACATTTTTAAATACAGAGAGATGTTACTGGCTTGGGATTAAAACTTGACCATTCTAAGGGTCAGGAGGTATAATTTTATATAGAGAAAGGCAAGATTGTGAAGAAAAGAAGCAAACATTTTTGTTAATGCTTAACAGTTAAGATCATGCACAGAATAAAAGTGTGAAGCTGTCTTTAGGGAAAATCTAAAAATAGATTCTATGAAGTGTATCAAAATCAGATGAGATTTAGTAACAAATATCACCATTGCAACACCTGTGATCTATGTCTGTTATCTACGTATACACACACATGCATATCCTGTCTATCTTGATACAATGCTATGAAATATTTCAGGATGTGAGTACACTTGTAAAATTGTAATTCTACACTATAAAATTAGGCATATAAGAAATTGTCTTTCATATGAGACAAAACATTAATGCAAAGCAGTAAAGATTTAATTCTGTTCAATGTCCGCTTATGTGATGCCAAGAAAATGAATTTGTAAATTTAGGGTGTCATAGTACCTCAGCATTATATTGAAGCTCAGCTAAGATACTGCTATCTCAGCAGTATGTTTTAGTTTTAATATGAAACAACCAACAAGCTGAGATGTGATTAAATTGAAAGCAAAACCTTTAAACAAGGAGTAAGCTAGGTTGAACAGGCAAAAGATCAGTCTAGCCCCAGCATCTTGCCTGACACGGTAGCTGTTAACAGATGCCTAGAAGAATGTTTAAGAACAAGGTACTAATGTAGTAGAAGTTCCCCTGGCATGCCTTCCAAGTTCCAACAGGTTTGTTATGAACAGTCAGATTTTTTATCTTTGTGTGCTGTAGCCTTAAAAGATTTGTTGTCTGTAAATTTATCTAATCACTCTTTCAGTTTGCATAATCTTCTGTCATTTATAACCTCCTGTGGCAACAATTTCCAGTTTAACTACGCCCTGTGAGAAAAAAAAATGCCTCCTATTGTTTGTTTTGAATATACAGCCTAATAATTTCATTTAATGCCCATAGATCTTTTATATTACAAAGAAAAACAAACAATCATTTCTGGTTCATTTTCACCATGGCACTCTTACAGACCTTTATCAGACCTCCCTTGACCATCTCTTACCCAGATCAGAAAGACTTACCTTATGGAAGCTGTCCCATTTCTTCTGTCCCCTCGTCCCCTTTCCCTATAGCTTTCCTAGTTCCACTAGATCTGTTTGAGTTAGGAGGAGATGAGAACTGCATTCTGCATTCAAAATGTGGGCATACCATAGACTTTTTTAGAGTGGCATAGTCATATTTTCTCTTTTGCTATTTCCAAACCCTGCCGAAAACTAATATAACTGAAGAACACATCATGCACTTGACATGCTCTAGCGTCTTTGAATTAAAATATATGAATAAGTTTTCTGCAATGCATAGTCGATAGAAAGATGTTTGCTTATATGTAATTTTAGATATCATTTAGCTGTCTGAGAGATCAAAATATAGTGCCAGGTTCTGATGTGAGTTATACTGAGGTTACTCCATTGAAGCTGACAGGTCCAATCAATATACAGCACGCACTGACATGAAGTGAATTCATTACTTTCCCTGAATACTGTATATGCACAGACAATGATTGTAATTGCATTCATCATTATGTAATTTCTAGGAGATATATTCTAGCTAATACGCTTCATATACTAAGTAGTCTGTATATAATTCAGATCAAGTAGTGTAATCTAAATTAATTGTATTCTTTATTTATTGCACTTTTAAGACATCAAGTAGCATGAGAACATAACAGAATGCAAATTACTTCAAAGTGTAAGAAGATGGTGTAGCAGTTTCTCCGTGTAACACTATATCTGACTGAAAGGAATAACATTTCAGATTTGGAGTTTTCAACTACAGCATGCCACATCTATGTGACATGTCACATAGAGACAGACAGATAGCTTGTGATACGTCTTTCATGCCAATAAGAGTTAATTCCATTCTGCAAAAGCTGCAACATTAACTGAATAATTTTACTGTGTATGTATTAGATACATATACTTTCAATATTCTGTGATATAATGTTGTAAGCATAAAAAATAATGTATAAGACCTCCATATGGAGATGGAAGGAAATAAATATAGCACTATATTTGGCTGCATTTTCTTTTGAGTCTAGAAGTAATTTACCTACACATTTTTATTTTGGTCTTGAGTCATAGGGATATCTCTTAATTTTTCTGTGCCTCATATTGAGATTCAGGATGACATTGTCATTTTAACACTATCAGCTGAAAGGTGCTATGTAATGTGGGTAGACTATTAGTGCATTAAAACTGATTATTTTGGGACACTTTTCAGTCCTTTTCTATCATACCTGAAGGCTGAAGATTACACCAACTTCATCAGTCCAAAGTAAACAAGCTCACTATTACAACCCCTTCACCTGCAGAACATCAGGAATTCTTGTGCTGTTTCCCACAAGGAAGACACACACAAACAAAATATAATCTCAGGA
Organism: Chlamydotis macqueenii; assembly: GCF_036417535.1. NCBI lineage: Eukaryota > Metazoa > Chordata > Aves > Otidiformes > Otididae > Chlamydotis > Chlamydotis macqueenii. The sequence goes on from NC_141558.1 coordinate 31,506,898, forward strand.
TGTGGAAGAAAGTAGATAGGCTAGTAAGCTTTTCTCATTTGTTCAGACAGGCTTTTTTTTTTTTTTGCGTCTAGTTAAGGCGCATACTCCCCAGCACTTCCTCTATCCATATTTTTTAGACTGAAATAAAAGCGCTTATCCAACTTCTTAACTGATTTATATAGTTTTTAATGCCAGCAGTCACGTTTGTCTGAACACACAATCTAACTGACACATGACTAGCTGAAATGGATTTACCAGAGGAGTAAGAGGACTTAAGTCCTATATTGCCACTGTTCAGTGCAGGAAATTTTTCTGAGACTTCCAGATATGTGGTTGTTACAAATGCAGATTGTCTGTTGCATTGTGGATGCATCAGACATATTGCACATGTAGAGATGAAATTCAGAGCATGTCCACAGAATCCATTGGACTTTGTGCACCGTAATGGCCTCCTCTGCAACATGTGCCCTTATACTATTGAGTCAGCATCATCCCTGATACACAAAGTTCGGTGTCCACACACGGCACAGTGCAGACCCTCATTCTTTTCCCAGCATTTTCCAGATGAAATATAGAAGCATCTATTTTCTGATGTTGTGATGTAGTGTGGTGCACATCTCCTTCTTCTAGCCTCTATACTAGGCATTCCTAGCAAAAACCATAGTGGAACAGTTCAGATTATATCTCTGGAGATTATAATTCTCAGTTGACTTTGTTTTAGGCAACACTACTGTTACACAGGTGTGAAGTGGTATTAAAAAGTGTGACACTTTGGTGTAATTTACTGGGCAGTTCGTTAGTAAATACATCCACTCAGGGAGATTCAGATGAGCAGTAGCTCCTCTAACTGCACTCCAAAGTGGCTACATTCAAACCATTTTGAGTTTGGAAGCAGAGCAGACACATTAATAAGTCTTAAATGTATAAGCCTTACTGAAAGGCAAGAACATCAGGGCTAAGACCAGCTTAGAAGAGTCTAAAATTTACATTAAGGAGGTGCCTCTTGTATCTTCTATTTCTTTTAACAAGAAAGTCTCTGTTTCCTAAATCTGTACTTGACTTTCTTTGGCTCTACAATCACAATGATTTTCCGAAATGTTAAAAAAAAGTGAAAAATCATTTTTCTAAAAAGTGAAAATTATTGTGATTTGACTAGGGTAGAGTTAATTTTCTTCATAGTAGCTACTATGCAGCTATGTTTTGGATTTGTGCTGGAAACAGTGTTGATAATACAGGGATGTTTTAGTTATTGCTGAAAAGTGCTTACACAGAGTCGCTTCTCACACCATCCCATCAGCGAGTAGACTGGGGGTACACAAGAAGCTGGGAGGGGACACAGCTGGGACAGCTGACCCCAGCTGACCAAAGGGATATCCCATACCATATGACATCATGCTTAGCATAGAAAGCTGGGAGAAGTAGGAAGGGGAAGATGTTCAGTTATGGGGTTTTGTCTTCCCAAGTAACCGTTATGTGTGATGGAACCCTGCTTTCCTGGAGACAGCTGAACACCTGCCTGCCGATGGGAAGTAGTGAATGAATTCCTTGGGTTTTTTTGCTTGTGTGCACAGCTTTTGCTTTACCTATTAAATTGCCTTTATCTCAACTAACAAGTTTTCTTACTTTTACTCTTACAATTCTCTACCCCCTCCCACTATGGGGAGCGTGAGCGAGTGGCTCTCTGGTGCTCAGTTGCCAGCTGGGGTTAAAACACAACATTTTATAATGTCATAGAATTTTTTCCCTGTGAATTACAGAGTTTTCAGTGTATAGCTTACATCTGTCATCTTTAACAACATCTGGGTTGTTTAGTTTTGATTTTTAATCAGATCGTAAACAACACTGTAAGAAAGCTTTGTGTTTAGCTATATTGCATTACATTTGCTATCAGCTAGTCATATACAAAGTCACTGCATCTCAACTGCTTGTACAGATTTTTTGCATTGCCTCATTTTAATGAAGTCTCAGTTATTATATGAGATAGGCAGATACCTACCACTATAGGCATTTCAGTCCTTATTGGGCTTTGTCAGACCTCCTTTCCAGTCACCGTACAACTCTAGAGAATGCTAAATCCAGAGCTTCTTGTGCATTATATGTTAAACTGCTTAGCCACCAACCCTTCATGCTTTATGCTCAGAACTTCTTCAGCATTAACTTTCATCAAGATGCAGAAACACATCCTCGTCATTCTTGACTGTGGCCTTGACTTAGCAATTAATTGGCTGCTACATAAAACATGGACAGCACATGTATGGAGACTATACTATAATTCTTTTGTGCAACAGTTCAATGGTTAGAAACTTCACCTGGGGCAGGAGAGATTTACCCAAGGGGAGGTCTCATCTGTGCTTGCAAAATTCCAAACCTTTTCGGGATGAATCATCAAATCTCCAGTATATAGGGCATTTTGGAATAAGGAAGCTTCTCTAATTCCCTCTGTTCACAATTAGTCCTATTCTTTCATACTATAAGTAAATATTGATTGTCTGAAAGGGAAAGATTACTCACTTCTACAATTTGTAATTAAGAATTTAACTGAATAGAAGATACCCAATCGAAGCATCAGTCACTACAAACCTCTTGTCACCTCTAACTGACTGATTACTATGTGTCTAGTCTCAGTCAAGAGCCAATAGCAAGCTGTATGCCTTTGTTCTGTTGAGGTATTTGTATCAAATGTGATTTTAATGTGCAACCTGATAAGCAATAAAAGATTCTAAAAGATTCGGTGCAGGTTCTATCAGGGTGCAGTCTTGACTCACCAAAGAGAGAATAGAGAGATAGGGATTAGTTTTATTGAAGTAGTTGTTAATTGGCCGGTCAGGTACACAAGATAACATCTAATCTAACAAAAAGACATCTCTAAGGAAGAAAAAAAAAAAACTTTTTTTTTTTTTTTAATTAAGAGAGATGGCCAGGTTATCTCCCAAATAAGAAAAAAAAATCAATCCATTTGAGGAAAAACAGATTAGATCTGTTTAGACTCCTAGGGAGAACTTACAAAAGAGGATTGGTTATACAAAGCAAGTGTCTTATACAAGGAAAAGGACATAACGTGAGGCTTAACGTATACAGAAAATAAAACTTTTTATAAACTGGATATTTAGGAAATCTTGCAGAATAAGAGCTAGATAAAAGGGGAGACATACTGCTGACATAATCCTTGTGTCACTAGAGCAAATGTCAGGTTTATTTTATTTGTTTGTTTGTGTCTTATAAACGTTTGTAACTATGTCCTTTTGTTTGGTTTTTTGTTTTATCTCAGCCTGGCTTGAGTTAAGTTTGCTTTCAAAGTGTAAGTGGACAGAAAAATATCTTTAATTCTTTTTTTAAAATTGGACACTGAGACAAATAATCTCCAGTTGCCATAGCTCCACAGCCTGTTCTTCAAAGAACCCAACAGGTAACAAGAGTTGTAGGATACACAGTAGAATTGTGTAGGAGCAGCAAATGTTATCACAAGATCCAGGGGAGGAGAAGCTGATAACCAGCAGGCGTCTTAGTCATGCAGCTAAGATATGAAGAAATGTGTGAAACCTGAGGTTCTTCGGAGAAATTGTAACACTGATGTTTAGATGCTCAATCTGCTGAGTAAGTCATACTGAGTGGAGCAGGAACTGGAATGCAGGTGCCAATCCCTGTCTTCCTGCAGTTCAGTTACAAGGTTAGTGCTTTGTTTCACCTTCTGGCCCAATGTGTAGTTCTGTTCACTGAGCACCTGCTTCAACAAGAAGGGACGAGGGTACTATCACACCAGAATATACTGTAGTCTGGGGTTAGGTCATCTGCTGCAAAGTATCTGTTCAACACCCCTCATGCAGAGAAGGAAATTGAACTCACCTCTTTTATCTCACAACCACTGAGCTGCTAGATAAAAGGAGCTCTCCACTGGACATCTTTGATGTGAAACCTAACTGCAGACTTTGAAAGGTAGCATGTACACACCTAGCTCTAAAAGGGAGATCAGCTCTCTTTTGCTTCACCAGAGCAATGAGCATAATTTCAGTACCTGACCACTTAACATGTTTGCTTTTGCCATTCTCATTTTGTGGCTTAACTTTCTTCCTACATTATGGTGGGCATCTCTGGAGCCTAATTTGTAGCACTCTCTGAGGAGGCTGGACATGTACTGTTTTTAGTTTTATCTGGCCATTTAATCTAGAATAGCATAGGATGTTGTAGCACCAACAGTGATGGAAGCCCAGCCTCTCTTCTTCCCCGTATCAATTCCCTTTCACCCTTGTTCCTCTCCTTGCTGGTTGTAGCTAGCCTTGAAACTTGAACTAATGATACTGTGCTTTATTGCTAATCTTGCCATTTGGAAGAAACATTAATGATAGCTACAACCCTGATCCAGACTTTGACATTCTTAACTTTCAGGTTAAGCTTCTGAGCCCCTAATCTTTTCCAGCCCTTGACGATATACAATTTACAAGGATCCTATTTGCTAGGCATCCCTATGAATAATAGTACAGTGTGAGTGATTTCACAAGTTGATCATTGGGAAAATACTACATGACAAATTTTCCTTATATCACCATAAATCTACATAATTATTTATAGCCTGAACAAACCGATATGAAAGATTTTACTGATTTTGTGAGGACTGAAAACTAATAAATATTTGTTGAACTCAATCTTTTTTTTCTACTAAATATCTAATAATGTTATCCTATAAAATTAATGTAGTTGAAACTGAGCAATTTTAGACATATCCAAAATGCTACTAAACTCACAACTGTGAACTTTGAGAATACACCTTTTAACATAGCAAGTCTCGACATGATTTTTCCTCAAGAAACCAATTACACCATACAGCAACTTAAAAGAAGGGCATAAACATACCCACAGTTAAATAATGCACACTTGCAAAATGTAACATGATCCTTGTTGTCTTGGTCATTCAGCATTATCAGGTGTATAGCAAAATTGTATTGAAATGCAAGACAAAGTTAGCGTACAGACTGATACTAAATAAATTTGACTTCATCAGGAAGGAAGGAAGAGAGCAGTTCACTTCAGAATTTGTAGCAGAGTTGACCAGTTTGTTTCAATTTTATTTTTTTAAATGAAAATAAAAATATCCTTCTGTTGATTCCTGTAGTTTCTAGGAAATCATCATCTTGGGACAAGATATCCTGGAAGGGAAGTATGGCCTCTTTTCTACTCCATTCTTTATGGAGGTCCATGGGGAAAGAAGTCATAGTTCTAATAAATCCTTAGCAGACACCAATGTTCTTTGCCAGAATGTACCTAGTAGGAACGTCCAGTACTCACTCCTGTGCTACTTTCTCTGAGAGCATCTACAGGGTCAGACAGACATGAAGCTGTGGAAAGCAATTTGTTTCTCTCAATTTTTTTTGATGCACCAATACTCATCTTCTTAGGAGATTTTCTCTATAATCTTGGGAAAGGGAGGAGAATGATTTTGTCAAATGTCCATCCATTAGGCTCCTTAAAATACAGCAATAGAGCTGAATGAGTGTGGATTGACTGATGTTATTAAAAAACATAAATGTATCCTGTAACTCCAATAATGATAAGTCTGCGTTGTAGCAGTGGTACAGAGCATCAGTTATCAAGACCTATGTAGTAGAAGGCAGGAAACTCCAAGTTTTTGTCTCATACCGTTTTTATCATAGCAGCCCTTTGGAATTTCCTTTTCCACTTTGATACATTTGCAGCATGCTAGTGACTGGGTGACTACTGATTACAGCGCAGCTTATGCACACTGCGTGCTGGATCATGCCCTAAACTGTATGGACAGAAAAGTTCTAAAGAGCAATAAAATATTCCTCCAAGCATTAATACTCACTTCTATAGCTCCTCTTTTGATGAATCATTTGTATATAGTAGTCAAATGGATAACCAAGGCAGTTTTTTATCTTCCCAATGAGTTGTAAATTTTTAGAAAGTTACTGTAACAATGTGTGCTTATAATTACAATAGCTCTGTTAGAAAATCTACTTTTTAGAGTTTAATATCACATCTCATTTAGATAACATTGGAATAAAACTTGATTTCCAGCCCAAATGCATATTTATTTTACAAGAAAAAAAATATTCAAATAGGATTTATTTTTTATATAAAGATCAGCAATAAATTTAGTTTTTGAGAGATTTCTACTTTCTCTGGAAAAAAATAAATAAATTCAGAAACACGTCATTGAGGAAGAATAAACAATTCAATGTCTGAATTGGAAAAGCAGCCTTATTCTGTAGGAAAATTAACTCCCCATATTTTTCTGGTTGGAGACCCAACTGCAAGATGTTCATCACCCAGCTTTTTCTTCTGATACCACAAAAATTCAGACATCCTTTTTGGGACATTTACAATATTTTATATATGTAGTTATAAGACAGTTATTTTTGTCCATTCTGTTTCTCTTAATTTCCATGATTTCATGCATTAGTTTTTCTAAATTGTTTGAGGGGGGAAAAAAGCCCCAAGTCCTAATGATATAATGTTAATCGTATTAACAATTTCAGTGTAAACAATACTTTGTTAAACTACAGTTTTATGTGTGACATTGTTAAGGAAGATGTGTTTGCATCCATCTTTTCTTTGTGGTGGGTTTTGGTTTTTTTTTGGTTTGTTGGTTTGGTTTTTGGTTTTTTTTTTGCTTTTGGAAAAACTGGGGGGATAAACTAGATGTTGCCATATACTACTGGTGGGGGTAAGATTGATCACAGTAGAAATTATGCATACTAAGAGTTAGGTCATGTCTCAGACATATGGACACACACAGGTGAAAGGAGATGCCTGCAGTTGAACCTTCCCTATGGCTTCCCTGGGATTTTAGGTCCAGGTGTAAAGAAGTAAGCAGGTGCTGGAAGGACTTTATCTTCACTAATGAGCCAGCCAGCACATCTGAACAGGCACAATGACGTACACAATCTGCTACTCATAAGGGCCATGAGCTTATTTCCTATCTTTTGCTAGGCTAAAATATTCTTATATCTGCATTTTCCCTGCGCTTCTCATCATTTTATGTCATTCTTTACTGAGAATAGAGTTGGAATGCCAAAGTCTGTCCTAAAGGAAACACAGCACCTAGATGAACAGAAAAAAAAAGGTTTAATAATGTACACACCCCAAAAATGGGGAGATTTAAAATTGTCTCAGGAGCTGTTATAATTCCTTAACTTCTGTTTAGTTTGCTTTTTACAAACCTGGTTTTAAATATTTAAATAGCAACTTCTTGCTGTCATTTAAGTAATGTAACTTAATGGTTGAAAAGGTTTCTCATCCTAATTTAACCACAGATATCAATCATTGAAGAAATTACTCAAGTAAGCTGTCATCATATTTGTGTAGCCAAGATGTTAACTCTTCGTCCATGATGATCAAAACCCAGGCAACTACTTGGGTCACTAGTTGCCAGTATGGAGAAAATATTTAACAGTATTTTTTATTTCCTTTTTCTCCATGTCACAGCATCTCCCTCCAAAAAAAATCTTTCATCTGAAAAAAAATTCTTCAAAGTAAACTAATAAGGTAGACAGTGTATGTTACAAGGTGAAGTCCTTTACTCAGTGAGTGGTTTTGACAGCAATGTCGTAGCTGATTTTTATTCATCAATATGTTAAAGTAGATGAAACAATGCAATTAGTAACACTTTTATATTATTAATTTTAATAAAACATGTCAATAGTAAGTTGTAAACCATGTCAGGAGACCAAGAAAAATACTGCAAAATAAGGGAAACCTAGTTGCTAGCATATCAGATGTGACTTGATCTTCAGTCTGTGTCAGATTGGCAGTTATGTCTGTGAATGAATCTTTTATTCTACAAAAATGTTCCTATCCTATAAACTACATTTCCATTTCAATATCTGAGACAGCCACATCATTGTTTTCAGTAGTGAGCATCGCTTATATATCATCCAATATTGCATAATATATTATTAAAGAGTAAAAATCACATTTTTGCTATATCATACATGATTAAAATACTTTTCTGTACATCATTTGGCCATAATTTGCGTTGCACTGTATGTTCCAAATTCTTGACTAGAGCTAAGAAGTTTACGTTAAACTCTGACAGGGTTTTGAAAAGACTCTCTGGCATTCCTCTAACTGTAAGACTACCCTGAGAAGGAAGGGCACACTCATAGGCAAACGTTGGAGCTGACTTTTTTTGGTGCTAATGCCACATTAGCCATAGATCCATGGGCCCAAATTGCATCCTATTTAGACTTTTTCCCCTACTTCCCTGCTTCCTCTGCTTTTTCCCCTGCCTCAGCTGCAGGATGACACAGGATCTGCAATGGTGAGTCTATGCTTCTTGGGATTTCCTTTGCTTATATCATGGGAATTCTGCCAGGTTGGTTAAATCATCTGTAGTTCAGTGGAACAGTACAAAATTGCCAATAATGGGCATGAACCTACATCTATATTTGCTACGTATTTTCAATTTGATAATTTTCCTTGATATAAATAGAACATGTGTTAATAGTACCTGTCACTCCTTTATGGCTTTCTGCATAATAAGAAAGATCCTCAGGAATAATAGTGCCCTTTTGCATATTCATATGATAACCTTAAATGTAAGACACGTAGAAAATCACACAAAAAAGGAATGATACTTCCAAATACGGGATAGATTCTGATTGGCCGAGAAGAGCTGCATTATAAGAGGGACAGATCATAGATGGAGGACTTCATAAAAAGTGTATAATTGAGAAGTACTAAATATAATAGTCTGTTTTAACTCCATATTTCCATTTCTTATTTACTTCATACCTAAAACCAAATACTGATTTTATGTTGGCAAGTCAAAATGTCCAGCATCTCTGAGTGAGTTAGTAATCATACGTTTACTGTTCCACAGGCATGAGCGTCATGCAACAGATTGCAGTTACACTTTTCTTGTGGATTCTGCTCAATATTCCATCTCCTTCGTGGACTTAGTATAACATACTGCACAGCTTCCATCAGCCATAATTTCAACAGGCTGCAAATATGTTTATTAATGAGGATTCTTTTTTAAAAAACTACATTGGTTAGAAAAGAGAGAGAGATACCATATTTAATCACTGAATTTTCATCTGTTACTTATTCAAATATAATGCTGCTAGGCAAGAAACTAAACTATATCAGTGAAAAAAATGAACAATGAAGTGTAAAAAGTGTCCGTATTAGACTGACTCTGTTCTTGCCGTGTCAATGGATGTCTTATTGTTAAATTCAGTTAAAGCACGTTCTTAATTTCAGAGTGCTTTTGGAAATTCCACTAAACTTTTCAGTAGTATTCAAGAAGTTTTGCAAAACAAGTAGTGTATTTGTAATATCTGGTGATACACTACCACAGTGAACTGCTCAGGTAATGTAGGACTGGAATTTTGTATTTGTGCAAGCAACTTGAAGAGCAGAACAAGCCCCTCTAAACCTGGTGGACTGCCCATGATTTATACTAATTTAAATACAATTGTAATTGTAACAGATGTTTTATTTTAAGTTAAACTGGTCTCTGTGGTTGTCTACCTTTTATAATTAGAACTTGTCTAACTGTGCATTGGACACCATCTGCAAGGATTTACTGCTAACTGTATGTGTTGTGCATCCAGTGCTTTTCAGCATGAGGTGAATTCAATATGTTAAATCATATTCTTAGGATGAATAATACCATCCTTTTGTTTTAAAACATGTCAATTTCTCTTCAGCTATCATTCTTTAATATTTAATCAGCACAGATAAATGCATTTCATTTGGCCTTAACTATGTGTCACAATAAGATAAGATACATGAAAGCTAATAAAATAAGTTGGTGAAGTTATCCAGAAGATAATGCTTCAGAATTTGGAATCTAACTATATTTTTGAAAGTGGGTGTTGATTTAGCCTGTGGCTCTCTGAAAGACACATTTTGTGAAGAAAAGCTAATAGACAACTTTACTGGCTTGAAGAGTTGGTGATTTTCTCTCAATTGTTTCCCTCAGTTGCTGTTTGTTTTGTTTATTACAGAGTACTGTTTCAAAGACAATAGTGTTTAAGGGTTACATCTGGTGTGTGTTCAAAAACTAGTGGTGCAAAATGCTGAGGTGGGCTGGGGTGAACTGCACTTTGAGAGCAGGCTTGGGATAACAGATTGCCTCTGCATGAGGGCCCAGGCTGAATCACTCAGAAAGGTGGGTTGTCAAGGCAGAAGAGGTGAAACAAGGGTGATCACAGGGGTTGGAAATTACTATTCCCCCACACTGTTTCCTCCACCTTCGTTTTTGTTTTTTCAAGTCATTTAGTGACCTGAGGTGGAATGGACAGGAATTGACAGCTCGCACGCTGCTGCTGGCAGTAGAGTCGCTGCAGTTGCTCCCTGAACGTGAAAGGAGGAGAAAAAAAGAAGAAAGAAACCCAGTTGTTTTCTCTAAACATAACATATGTAAACATAATAGGTTTGCTTTATTTGAAATCAACCCCTTTTTCCTGTAGAAATGATTTCCCCCCTGCTGCAGCTCAGGAAAAGGGAGAGATGATTTTTTGTCTCTCCCTCTCCTTGCCTGCACAAAGAAAACGTGGGTTGATACCATTTTTATTGTTCTGCTGGGGTGGGTTTCCGACCTTGTATTAGCATATTGAATGTCTAATTGAATTCAGGGGCTGTGTTAATCATCTTGTTTTGTTTAGGGGCGGTTGGTGAAAGGTGCCAGCAAATGATTGCTTTGGCTTGGGGTTAGCGTGGTGCTGCCACCCCAAGAAAAAGAAATTCAGAAGGAGGAGGGAGCTAGGGAGAGGCAAGTTGACTGAGTGATGTCTGGAGGGCGAACTCGTGTGTCTCTTTGGTGATGTTCTGTGCTGCTGTACTGAAATCCACCCCTCTGCTGGAGCTAAGGCAAGAGTTGGAGGCATGTGATACTGCCGTTTCCAGGGTGAAATTTCTAAGGCTGATCACTAAAAACAACAACCAAAAACCTAAAAATCCTCAGCAAAAATAGCCATCAGAACACAAGATCTGGCATCTCCCAGTCCAACTGGCATAACCCAGACAGACGTTTGAGGACCATCTGCCTTTAAACTAGCCACATACACGAGGGAAGAGGGGGAGGGAGATTAAAAAAAAAAAAAAAAAAAAGGAAAAAAGACACTACAACTAAAGACCGTCACATTTTTTACAAAAGGGCCAGAAACAGAGCTGGTAGGAAAAGAGAGAGAGAGGAAAAAAAAAAAAAACCGAGAGAGAAAAAGCCTCCCCCTCGTCCCTCAATGAGTTTTTCGCAGTGCTCTGGTGAGGCTCGGAGGTGGCTGGCAGCGCAGGGGGCGGCTGCTGCCGCGGCTGGCGGGGCTCCGCGCAGCGCAGCGCGCCGGGCTGTCAGGACCACCGCGCCGGACAGCTCCGCTCCCTGCCTCTCCGCTCCGCTCCCCGCCGCGCCCCGCTCCCCGCCCGGCCGCGCCGCGGGGGCGCAGCCGGGGCCGGTCCTGCCCCACAACAAGTACCGCTCTGCTGTCCGGGAACTACACTACACTCTCCTCGCGATTCAGCTGCATTGTCTCCTCACGGAATTGGCCGTCAGGCGTAATTATCCCGATTTTTTTTTTCCTTCCCCCCCCCCCCCCCCCGCCCCCTTCCTCTCTCTCTCTCCTTTGCAGGAACGACTCTTTGGGAACCTGGTCCACCCAGGGATGTAAAACTGTGCTTACCGATGCATCCCATACGAAATGCTTATGTGATCGTCTCTCTACCTTCGCCATTTTGGCTCAGCAACCTAGAGAAATAGTAAGTAACAAAGGGGGAAAAAAATCCCAGTTTTAATGCAAAAGGCAATAGCAGGGCGCAGGGGGGCGGGGGGGGGGCTGCGGGCTGGGGTGGTGGGGGGGGCTGGTCGAGCTTTCCTCTCAGGTATATTTCAGATGTTGCATTGAGGAATTGTTTAATATTGCAGGTAGGCAAATGTTAGTCTCCTGGTGTCTACAGTGTCTCAGAGAAACGAATTCCAGATTCCGTGATATAACTAAATCCTAGTTAAATTTGCATGTTCTCAAACTCTGAATTTTTCAGAGAAAGCCTTCTAATTGTGATGCAAATGTGTTGAAAACTTTTGTATTGAACAATAATCAACTTAACAAGCTTTTTAAAGGTTGCAAGCCTTTCCAGGGGAATGTGCAGGGCTTTATTACTGCTCTTGGTAGGAAAACCCTAGATACTGTAGTTAAACAGATTGCAGATCTGCATTGGACATTTTCAGCACAGATTTTCTGTGTAGTCTGTTGATATGATGTAAGAAAAAAATGATCAAGTTTTCATGAGAAAGAGAGGACATTGAGTGTATAAGCAGACACTCCCAGTATTATTCAGGGTAAAAATACCTAAAAAGCAAATATTTGTGAAGTTATCCTGTTAAGGCATAGTTTCATTTTCCTGGTTTTGGAAGCGTATGATCAGACTCCTTTTAATAGCAAAGTAGATCGGTTTGGAACAAAGTGGTTGAAATAAAATGTTACTTTCTGCTTGAGATGTGGCCTAAAAGTGCATCAGTCTTATCTCCTATTTGGATTACAAAAGATACCTTGATAAAATGTAATTTACAATCCCTAAAGCTTTAAAAAGCATTTTGGTAAATCAGACACAGTATCTTTTGAAACTTTTAGATCTAAATTTTTTCCATTTGTGTTAGCAAATACCATGTCTATTTCAGAACATGATCACATGTACACAGGGAAGAAAAACCTTACCTGATATCTGATGATAATAGTTTCTTTTACAGCAGGGAAAGCTAGTGTGTTTTCAAGGTCATTTATTTATTTTCATTTTTTATTAATATACAGAGTACAAATGAAATAATTCTAAATTCCAGCTTCTTTACGGAAGGCTTATTGCCATAGATATCTTGCCATTCCTTCTAGACAACCAGAGGCCCAAGGAAATTAAGTGTGTGATAATAGTGGATTGAAGTCAAAGTTATTAAAAGTCAGAAAGTTTGGTAATTCTGCAACAAGCGTGAACTAAATTCTGCAACAAATTACTGGATGATCTTTAATATGTTACAGTGAAACAAAGCTATCTGTTTGCTGCACAATTCTAACTATTGCTGTTTCTCAAGAGAAATATATATTCTAATTAATTTTAACTGGGGAGCAGTTGAAACTTGTGCTAATGTCATCCTTATACATTGTAATATTGCTACTTTCTTTATTTTTCAAAATATCATGCAGGTATTATAAGGCATTTTAAAGCTCAAAGGCCTCTGAGGAATGTATCCATAATTAAACAGATCTCAGAGTTATGTACAGATCAGTTTTGGAATTAAGTTGATTTCTGCTTCATAAGTAATATTACCAAAGCTATCTGTGACAGCATGACTTCTTTCATCATTTTGCTTTTATTACTTTTTTGTTGTTGTTGGGTTTTTTTGACTTGTTGTTTTAATTGCTGGAGGATGGTTTCCTTCATGGTTATCTGTTGTAACCTACAGATCATGGAATCATCTGGTACACCCTCAGTGACCTTAATAGTAGGCAGTGGTCTTTCATGCTTGGCCTTGATCACCCTAGCAGTTGTCTATGCAGCGCTATGGAGGTATGTACAGGGGGACTGACAAAGCTAAACGTGAATACATAATTATATTTAGTTGAATTGTAGTTTAAAGAGATCATTAGATGCAGCATTTATTATTTGGAAAAGAAAAAAAATAGCAAAATGTGCATATTTTGACTCTGAAATTTGTTAATGTGACTGATTAGTTTTACTCTCTTGGCCTACTGTTGATGGTATAGCCCACTCTTCTCTGTCCTCTCTTCCATGAGAATGGTATTGCTCATTCAGTGGGATATTCATAGTGCTAATAAACATTTTACGGGGTTCTTCTATATGATATATTCCATGTGAGGCTTCTGGCTTGTACCTTGGAATGCTTTTCCTCCATTTACATTTGAAAACAAAACCTCTGTATGGTAGAAATGACATACCAAAGGGCCACATCAGATACTTCAGATTTAGGGAGGTTCAGTCAACTGATTTTTACTTTATCCACTTACGTTAATGAATTTCAATGAAGACCACAAAATGAAGTAGTCTCAAATAGTGTGGTGTTACATTCCAGTGACAGACTTTCTTTCCATCTTGAGTTTACTATATTAAAATATTAGATTAACTCAAAAGTGCAATAGATATTTATGGAGAAAATTAACTTGAGAAGTCATGAGAAATAGCACAATATATTGGTGTAGAAGAAATAGAAAAGTAAGAGGAAAAGTCTTGTAAAGTAATAAATATTTTATCAAAGTGAACATGAGTTCTCATGTAACTTTTTTCCACAATAAAAGAAAAATAGGCAAAAATAACAATTTTTAGAATAATGTAAAATCAACCAATAGAATTTTACTTTTAGAAGTAGCTTGATAATTTTGTATATTTTTCTCTTCCACTCTCTTATGAAGCCACAGAGACTCACAGGATTAGCCATATATATAATAAATATAGAATATCTAGTTACATAAGTTATAATAAAAAAGAGTATAAGAATTAACAGTTCTTGTCTGTCAAAGCTAAGAATGAGAGTATTTCAGGACATAATTCCCATCTGAAGAATTACAGTGTTATTTTTGCACTCCTTGATATATTTAGCACTTGGATGGAAATACTGTCATGCTCAGTGGAACTGGTCTCCATTATTTAGATTAAATGTAAGGAAGAATTTTTTTTTTTTGTTGTGAGAGTGGTGAGACACTGGAACAGATTGCCCAGAGAAGTTGTGGATGCCTTATCCCTGGAAGTGTTCAAGGCCGGGATGGATGGGGCTTTGAGGAACCTGGTCTAGTGGAAGATGTCTCTGTACAGGGCAGGGGAGTTGGAACTAGATGATTTTTAAAGGTCCCTTCGAACTCAAAACAGTCTATGATTCTGTGATTATAGGATTCTGTGCTTCCATTAATATGGTAGCTTCAAGCTGAGAAAAATATATGTGACGTGTTATGAACCTAATGTGGGTTCTGCATCCAGTTGAAGAAGAGATAACTCTAATAGATCTCCATGTTCTGTCAGTGAGATATTTTGAAAGTGTCATGTGGCTTGAGTGAGTGAGTGAGTGGCTTGTCATTTGAATAGTTAAAATTTACCTTCAATACATTTCTCAAAAGTACATAGTAAGCAACTACAGGGAAAAGAGACACTGAAACTTATATGTATATATGCTTATTTTTATAAATCTAGGGGTAGGGAGAAATTTGGTATTTTGACCCTGTGTCTGTCTTTATATTTTGGAACACATGCCTTCCCTTTGAATGGCAGGGCCAGAGGTATTCTGGTTCGAAGCAGGCCTTGTGAACATTCCTTTATGGTTGATTGATTTGATCCCCCTAAACTGAAAATTCCAACTGAAAAATAAATTCAATGTCAGTCAAATATTTAGCCTTCCCTTCCCTTCTGTTCATGAATAGTGTGCTGGCAGAAAAACTAAAAGCTTCGTAGCTTAAGTCAGTGCTATGAGCTCCTGCTTGTACTGTATTTATGCAACCACTAAGATCTTTTATAGTCCATAAATACTCGATGTTGGGAACTAGCCCAGGTGAATCAATAGTTAACAAGTTAGAAAGTAGCAGCAGATTGACTGTTTAGACAAAGGAAGTAGACTTTCTGTATTTGTTTGCAATCACATAGAACTAGCCTTAACAACATTGTTACCTTTTAAGGAAAAGTGTGGCTTGTGGTGTCAAGGTTGTTCTGTCTTCTTAACTAAAAAATGTAATGCTGTATTACTGAATTGATAGCTGAGCAAAAAGGACTACAGTTCATTTCATGTCCAAAGTTCAGCATTTCTCGTGGCTTCAGCAAGCACCCTTTGTTATGACCTCCTCGGAGTGTTAGCTGTGAGTGTACAGCTCAGGAGGAGACAGCAATATTAACTAAGCTCTAGTGAGAAGCATATCGTATAGGTCATATAATATATAAACATACAGCATGGTCTTGACAGGAACTGAGCACCCTCAACTTTCGTTTATTTTAGTAGTCAACATTTACTGTTAGCAACTCTGAAAAATCAGGTCAGGAAGGCAATTCACTTGAAACTATAGTCGTTCTTTTCCTGTTCTATAGCATATAAAAGGTTGTATACAGAAATATGAGAACATTTACCTCTTGTAAGGAAATTAGTGATAAGAGTATTTGACGTTTTCATCCTAAACATACTTGTAAAATGGATATTATAAGTTTGCAAGAGAGATTGTGCAATGCTCTCTGCTATAATTTTATGGTTTTGTACAAACTTAACTACTTTTTGGCATTAGGTCTTATGAAGATGAAGATATTACAGTATTATTGTTTCTTCATAGAAATTATTTTGTAAATGTGATGGAACTTCAAGATTAATGTTATTGTTATCCCAATAATGTGTTTCAAAATGCACTGCCGTAGTATCGTCAGCCAACCTGCATCTTATTTGTGCATTGTGGATCGGATTTTCTATTTATGTAAATCACTATATTTTTGCTGAAGTTATTGTGAGTGGCCTATGTCAACTGTGGATATTCCCAGGGATGAGCAGAGAGCCTAAGAAGCTCCTGACATGAAAGCATGCCGGCCTGTTAGCACCGGTATGGTGTTAGAACAGTGTTGCCAGAAGTTTTTAAAAGAAGCATTGAGAAATTATTGTTAAAATATACCAAGATAGTAAGAGGAAATTGCAGAATATCTATCAAAATATCATAGTTCCTATGTTTGTAATGTGATGGCTCCCTGATACTCTTTTTGAGCACTCAAAAGAAGCACCTACCTTTGAAAGTATCTCCAATATTTCATGCAAGAATTACATCAAAGCTTTGTAAGACTTACTAGTTGTTTTCCTTTTAGAAAAGTTATACCCTCTCTTTGTTTATTTGAACAGGTACATCAGATCTGAGAGGTCAATAATTCTAATCAATTTCTGCCTGTCTATTATCTCATCAAATATCCTGATCCTGGTTGGACAAACTCAGACACATAACAAGGTATGGTGATGGATTATATTAAATTTACACTTAAATATTGATATCTTTGTTTTATTTCTGTTTAGTTTAAAATAATTACATGCATTTACTCCTGTACTTATAGGACTTGGCATTTTTGATAAAATATTAACAGACAAGGGAAAATATTTACCATCTTTCGTAGTCATTTTTTTCCCCTCCAAAAATCCCTTTTGGTATTGTTCTCTCTGGATAAGCTGTGTTCTCTGTGGTAGATTTCTATGTTTTATAACTAAATTTTGAAGCAAAAAAGTTCAAAGACTCAACATCAAAAGCACAAATTCTGGTTCAGTATAGTAGTTGTAATAGGATTGTGCTACAGTGTTTTTGTCTCCTTATTAACATACTGGTACTTGAAATGCAAATAGAAATTGCTTAGAAGTTAGAGTACTACTCTTGAAAATGTGCAGAAAGAGACATCATAACAAGCTGCAGAACTGTTAAATCTCTGACTGATGTAGCTATAACCCTGCATACCTTACTTAGTGGTATGTTGCTGACTTATTACCAACCTGTTCTCAGACTCTTTCTGAATGTAGTCACAACTTGTCTCTCTCCTGTAGAGCAGGGCTGTGTCAGTGTTTTGAGGCATCGCCCCGTGCCTAGTGATGCTAGGCGACTTTCAAAAGTGACAATAAGTGATTGCTTAAAAATAATTACAGCTACTTGATAGCTTGAAATAGAAAATAGGATACAATTGGTGAATAGGGCAGTATGTGAGAGAATGCTGTTAAGTTCTGGTGTGAGCAAGTATCTGTAAAGTAATTCTTTATCCCACTGTGTTAAACTACTTAATGCACTGCTCATCTCAATTTTTCCAATATCTAGTGAAATACATTCATCATCTGCTATAGGATAGCTGATGTTTCTACAACACACCTATAATTAATCATTTATTCTTTTCAAATGTGTGCTTAGAAATTTAGCTGCCAGAAGTCTCAAAAGTTCAATGCGAGTCACATAGCTATACTTTGTAAAACACACCCAAACATAGTAATTTCCAACACATAATTTAACAAAATTATTAAAATTAAGATATTAATGTGCTTTAAAGTTTTGAAAGTATGTAGAGGTACAAGTGAACAAAATAAAAATTTGCAGAAGAAATCCATGTGACTTTCACAGATTTTATTCAGGGGGAAAAAAAGTCAGAAACGCACAAGCAACTTCAGAATGCTAGAGCACAGAAGAAGTATTAAGCCTCTCCAGAATTTCAGCACTACCATGCATAGTCATATATACTATTTTATTGTGTATTTCAAGAAGAAATATGTTTCAGTAGCTGAAAGTTCCTGTGTATATTGCCACTGGGGAATCCGAGTTTGAGGGCTTCAGAACAACTGTGTTTGACAACATGCTCCCTAGGTATGCTGGCAAACTTTCACTGATGCTTAACTCGGGGAACTCTGAACTAAAACATGCCCTTAATCCAGTTCCTTTATTTTAATCTGAACCTCCTTGAGCTCCCTTACTTCTGCTTCCTGAACTCCTGAAAGTGCAGAGATATTATATTGACTTATTTCTGAGAACAGCAGATCCTAAAAATGGAGATGTTCAGAGGAAATAATGGACATCAGTGACAACATATCACAAAGTTTACATTTTGAATATATGGCCTGAAAAATTACTCTAAAATATTACTTTTTACTACACTTGTCTTCTTTTTGAGTCCACATCTTGCTTTTGATACATGTACAGCCTGGGAGCTTCTAGCCAGGGAGTACCTCTAATGGATCACAGGCAGAATACATTTTTTATACCAAGGAAGATATTCCTTGTCACAGAACAGAGGTCTTTTTATCACTATGTCCACTGATATGTTTATATATTGTAGTTCCCAGAGGCTAGCCTGTGAATGCACCATCAACAAAATGGTCAGCTAAAACCACTGTTTAGAAAAAGCTTATTCAAATTAAAGCAATAAGATCTGGGTATGACTTCAGTAAGTTTGTAAGTGGGGATGTGTTTTGACATCAGATGTGTTTGAATTCACGTTCTGAATTTTTTATTTTCAAAGGTCATTGACCAGAAGAAGACAGTGTTTAATTTTTAGGTCATAGATTGCAATACTGACATCTGTAGGAAAAAATCTGTTTTCTTTTTGCTGAGCAGGAAAATTACATCTGAAAGTGGGAACTTTAGAAAGAAAATCAGGTCCTTCCCTATGACTTAAGATGAAAAATGTTTTAGATTTGTTTCTGAGATTTTATTATTTACTAGAAATCAAACCATTTGGGTTTTCAGTGTTTATTTGAAAATTTTGTAAGAAATCTTGGGAATATTTTATCAAGACAATGTAATATTCAAATCAGCAGAAACTGTTTCCTGAATAAATGCTGAGATGGTGTTTTACGGCAAGAAGATGAACTCAGGTATCTTAATGTATCAGAGAAGATTTGAGAAATACGATATGCCAAGTTTGAGAGTTTATTTACTCTGTTCTGTTCTCATTCTTATGTCCATATTATTCTCATATTATTGGGGCACCTAGTTAATGTCCATATGATGCTGTTGATATTCACAAAGTTGAAGAATGCCTCATTTTTCCATGCTTTAGCTTGGCTTTACTTATGAGTTTAAATTGTCCCAAACTTTGTATTTGTGTCCTTTGAGAATAGGTGCTTGTAAATGTCGTCAAAGCTAAATTCCTGTGTAAAGTTGAACAGTGTGTAAATTAAGCATACCAAAGATGTACTTATAACAAACAGCATATTGTCAATCTCTTTGTAGTTTGTGGTTTTCTGTATCTACATTAAACACTGCACCAACTACTTTTATTCATTTCAATGCTATTCAAACTCCAGGAAATTTCTGTGGTTCATTTTAGTACATCCATTGACATCTGTGACAAAGAAAAGAATATTGAGTCTGTTGGTCTAGATAAGTGCAGGTTTTTTGTTATTTTCTTTCTGGTTTAGGTAAATCATAGAGACTTAGCATGTTAGATTTAGCTCTGTCTTTGAAGGCTGAGTATATCCTCAATGTTTTTACAAAGCTTCTTTTAGTGAAGATTGTGTTTGAATATGGTGCTCTATTTGTTTCAATTAAGTTTTGGTTTTTTTTTCAATAAAAAAAGATCATGATGTTTCCCACAGGCAGAAATGGACTAAATATTTCCGAGGACATGTAGGAGTAGTTTAGATTCTTCCAAGATACCATAGCTTTTCTATTTCTAATATTCCATGTTTAAAAGTAAATTTTTCTCCAGTTTCAGTAACTCAAAAATACCAACATTAGACCAGAGGTCTGAGTCATGGGGCTTTTTGACTTGTTTTGGAATAATAGTTCGTGATGGGGGGCATGGAGGGGAGTATGGTTTCTCTTGGAAGATTTGTATTGGGATAGCAAAAGAGCCTTTTGTTCACAGAAAAGCCATGCTCCTTTATTCCTTCTTAGCCAAACGTGTTGTGCATTTTATTGAAGGACACAGCTGAGAAATGTTCTGCTTTTTTTTGATATGTTTCCCCAGACCTTTCAAAATGCAGAACTTTATTCAAAGCCTTTTTAATATTTCAGACTGTGTAAGAGATTTCTGTTTTGTCAGATCCTGTTTTGAAATACAGGTCACCAAAGGCTGAATTTACAAGAGTATTACTAAATTAATTATGTATCTTGTTTAAATATATTCAGTGTTATAGTAGGTATGAGAAGCACACTAATTTACTTTGGTATTTTTTAATGTCTCTTGTTTTCTTTTCAGTGTTAAACATTAGCCACATAATAGTGTTTAAATTTGAGGATAAGCGGTTGATACACTGGAGATAGCCCTTTAAAAGCTGAATTTAGGTATAACATTGAAGTTAAGTCTCCTAAATTAAGGAAGGGTAACACTTTTCATATATAACCTAACTGCTTAAATATCTATTATTTCACAAATACTGTGAGATGTCCCTAATATCTAGAAAAGCATTACCTATTTACTTTGAAGAGATTGACAGTTTTCTTTGAGGAAATATCTATCAGTCATTTGTAGGTTTTACTGTAACCTAACTCTTGCTATGTTATGTTTCCTAATGTTCTTCTTGCATCAAGAAAAAATATTGTATTTCTTCTATAGGCAGACCTTTAACGCTTAAGCTGTAAATAATCTTTACTATGCTTCTGATCGCATTTAATGAATAGAATCTCTACCACAAATAAGTTATTGATTAATATTATGTGGATTTTAAAATAAGTTCTCTTTCCTTTTGCATGCATTCAGAAAATACTTTGTTTTTTTCACAGTTCTGCCTATATAAAAACACATTAGCTGTTTGATGTAAACAGTTATTGTTTACCCGGTTTTCCTGTGAAGAAAATAAAGCTGAATACAATTTAAAATAAACCATAGAATTCATTATACATATGGAAAAATGTTAATTATTTTCTATATTCAGTGTTTCCAAGTGTACTTAAGAGTTCATTGCTGGAGTTTGGGTCACTCATGAGAAACAGGCTTATTTTTAGAAATGTCATAAGACCCTGTACATTTTGTTAACCATAGTCAGGTTTATGTCTGCCTACCAAGGGAAGACCAGAGAAGATGTTAAGGCACAATGCAAGATTTAGCAACCCTGACACTCTGTGTCATCCCTGGTTGATTGCAATATCCAGTTTATTATGCTAACTATTACATTTTTGAATTCGTCTCTTACACTGCTATATCTAAAAGAATATGAAACAGGCATGTCCTGACCACCTACAGCACAAAACATAAGCAATTACTAGTTTTGATAAATACATTGTAAACAAACAGAAAACCTATAGAATTTTGTACATAATAACCTTAAAATGTTCACTAAATAGGCTGACTGGACAAAAATAACCCAATTTTAGTCTTTTTAAAAAATAAAGGTTCTAGGCTGAAAGAAGCAAACAGAAGTGGAAAGGAGTTGAAAAGCCACAACATTCCATTCCCGCAGCTCTCTGAAGCAGCTGACTGTGTAAATAGGGTTCCCTCAGGTTTTGAGAAACAGTGGGTGGCAGGATCCCCTGAGAACCCTGCAAATGTTCATGTGGTGCTAATGTTGCCTCTAACCACATGGCTCTTGCCCCATGTCTGCCACTGCCTTACAGATGCAGGGATTGTGGCAATATATCTCCTAGGAAACAGCGGGGGAGACCTAAGAGCAGATGGAGTGAACAGAGAAATGATGCAAACACAGCATTAAGGTTGTGTTAGAAAATCAGTGAGGAAGTAGGGAATTTAGTTTCTCAGGCAGTAGCACTCCATATTTCAGATCTTGCCTGGAGAACTTCAGGGGAATACCCCCATTTAAACCGCTGAACACTGGGAAAATACGTCCTTCCACTTTTGCCAGGACTCAATTTCCAAATTAACACCTACTCTACTGATTGTCCTCTCTTTTTTGTGTGACAGTTTTTTGAACTGCTGAGCCACAGAGCCTCTGGTATGGGTCAGCCATCACAGAAACACACAATAAATAGGTCAGTAGTCAGAGTGCACTGCACCACACACATCTGCCTGCTGTGTGTTCTGGAACTCGGAAACAATTAACTAGAGAAGAGCCCACTTAAATGAATAACTATTACAGGAGTAGGTCTGTTTAAGCAACACTCTTTTACCATGCCGAATTCTGACAAAACCCATTAACATCAGCTGAATTAACTACCTGCTTTTAGATTCTCAAGAGAATCTCTGGGAGCAGGTCTTTCTTACCCAAGATCAGTAAACATTGTCATTCATGCTACTGTTACCTGCCTCAGAGGAGAAGGTAACATTCTTCTCAAAAGTGCCTGTCAGTCTGTTTCTCAAAATACATCAACTTTATCATTCAGTTTGCTATTTCTAAACAAAACAGACATTTTTATTGCAAGTGAATTCCAGGGAAGAAATTGGGTAGATATTAGTAGCATGTGTTCTCTGCCTCCAATGCCCAGGAACTTTTAAAGAGATCTGTGAACTATTTTAGAATCACAGAAGTGTTCAGGTTACAAGATGATCTTGTCCAACCTCGTTCTCAAGGCAGTGTCATCTGTAGGGTCAGAACGGGTTGCTCAGGGCTTTATATAGTCAAGTATTGAAAACCTCCAAGTGCGGAAACTGCACAACCTCCTTGGGAAACTTGCTCCACTGCTTGACTGTCCTCATGATTAAAATGTTTTTCCATATAGATGATCTGGACCTCTTGTTTCAATTTATGCCCATTGTCCTTTGTCATCCCACCACACATCACTGTTAAGAGCTTGGCTTCGTCTTGTCAGTGACTTCTCTATAAGCACTGACAGGCTGCTGTTACATGCCTGAGAAGCCATGTCTTCTCCAGGCTGAAAATGTCCACCTTCCTTAGCCTGTCTTCACAAGGCAAGAGTTCCAGCCCCCAAGCATCTTGGTGGCCTCTGCTAAACTCACTCCAGTTTATCAAGGCTTTCATGCATTGGGCTAGTCAATTGTATTGGACACACTATTCTAGGTAGGATCTAATGAGTGCTGAGCAGAGGAGCATCCATCCCTTAACCTGCTGGCTGTCTTCTCTTGATGCAGCCCCAGATACTGTCAACTGTCTGTGCTGCCAGGAGACACTGCTGACTCATATTCAGCTCACTGCCCATCCCTCCAGCCTGTCTAGGTCTCTCTGGATGGCAGTCATGCCCTTGAGCATATAGATTGTCCCTCCAGTTTGGTGTTATCTACAAACTATTCCAAGTCATTGACATTAAACATAGGTCCCCAGATAGATCCATGTAGTATTCAGCTTGTTGTCATCTTACAGGTAAATTGTCACCCATTCGTCATTACACGCTAAGCCAGCCATCTGTGGTGGACTACTTTGGCTGGACATCAGGTGCCCACCAAGCCACTCTGTCAATACCCTCCTCATCAGGACAGGGGGAGGAGAAAGTAAGATGGAAAAAAACTTGTGCATCACAATAAAGGCAGTTTAATAAAGCAGAAGCAAAGACTGCATGCAGAAGCAAAGGAAAACAAAAGATTTATTCTCTACTTCCCATCAGCAGGCGATGTCCAGCCAATTCCCGGGAGGTAGAGCTTCAGTACGTGTAGCAGTTGCTCTGGAAGACAAATGTCATAATAAGTAATGATGCCCTTCACCTCCCCTGCTGCCCACCACCCCCACCTCTCCCCCCACCCATAGCCTCCTTTCTCTTAGGTTTTATTGCTGAACAGATGTCATATGGTATGGAATATCCCTTTTGTTAGTGTGAATCAGCTGTCCTGGTTATTTCCCCTCTCAAGATCTTGCCCACCCTTAGCCTACTGGTGAGAGGGGGATGTTGGTGAGACAGCCTTGATGCTGTGAGAGCACTGCTCAGCACCAGCTAAAACACTGCTGTGTTACCAACATCTTTCTAGCTACCAGTACAAAGCACAGTGTGATGAGGGCTGCTATGGGGAAAATTAACTCCATCTCAGCAGACACAATACACCATCCAACTAGTTTTTTGTCCATCTGGTTGTCCACTCATCCAACTATGACTTCCTAGCCTGGTTACAAGAACATTGTGAGAGACTTTGTTGGAGCTCATTTTAATGAGCTTTGTTTTGAAAAGTAAAAATCATATTGGTTTGGGAATCCAAAATTTACCAAGATTTATGCATGAAAGACATAGACTGTGTCTGACCCGTGGCTCACACTGGAGCCAGCTCTAGTCTCTTTCAGCTGGTAAGGGTCTTTTCCCACCTACCCACCAACCACACATTGCACACATGTCCTGAGGAATGTTGCACAGGTGTAGTCTGCTCCCTCCTCCCTGGTTGTGGTGCTGGACTTGGTGCTGGCATGTGTGCCTCTGCTGTCCTGCCTTAGTGCAAAAAAAAAAAAAGCTTAGACTTTCCTGAGGTAACCCTCTGCTGTCCTACTCTTCCTCAAATGTTTTTTTTTTCTCTTTGTTCTTCAACTACTCTTTAGAGTAGTTTTTTCTCTCGTAGAATTCACCCCCACAGCCGTGAGGAAAATAGCTCATTCTCTCACAAACACCTGTTTGAATCATTTCAGACAATCTGTTGATGACTCAAGCAGCTATTTTTGGCTTTACACTTTTGTTCTACTTCTCTTTTGCCTATTTGTTGAATTTCAGTGGAAATAGAAAAGCTGTAAATGGGAAGTAGATCAGTCTACAAACAGTTAAATGTTCGTGTCTTTCATTTACATTGTGTTAGTTTTAAGAAACCATAAACACTTCTAAGTATAATGGTAAAAAGAATTTTTAAAGGAAGACATGATAGTTCACAAGACTACGTGGTTTAGGTAATAATGATAAAAACAGCAACACCAAAAATCAACGTTCAGCTACTTGGTTATTTTTGTTCTAGTGTGAAAGATTAATTTCTTACATGGATTTTCCTATGTGGATTACCATTTCTGAGAATGTAGGCATAGAATCCATTGTCACATAAATTAAAACAGATACAGAAACACAGTAAGATATTTTTAGTATAGATATCTGGTAAAATATAAATATGAGATAAATGCAATATAAATCTTATGCCCTACTGCAATAATTATTACATCATTACTCTTTCTGTGTAACAATATGAAACATATTAGAAAACACTCTCTTTTAAAAGACCATCATTTAAGGAAAAATAGTGTAAATTTTTTACAAAAAAAAAATGAATCTACTTATTGTACTGGATTTTGTTTATACTTCCCTACAACTTCCTGTTGTATCTGCCTATTTTCAGGAACATATCGCATGATTTAACCTTGACATGCACAGTGAAGTTCATTTGTACAGTTTTACTTTTTTTTATATGTATTCTCCTAGGTCACAGTTTTTAGGTCCCTATATCTTTCAGTCAAGTCAATGAAAACATTGTAAGTGAAATGACTGTTAGACTATTGTGATTCTCAGATTAGTCTGATCAGAAGCTGTAAAATGAGTATTCTTTCCTTAACACTACATACTTCACTCTGTAAAAGCTGTGGGACTCAATCCTGTGATCTTTATACGTGCAAGTATTCTCTAGCCCTATGTTTACTTTCACTTTGAAATTTTAAAAATAGTATCACATAGAAGTTGGGAGAATCAGGCTCAGAAGTGGTTTAAAAGTCATTATGAAAATGAATCATAAGTTTGTGTTTGTTGCTTATGGCTGAAGTACACTCAGTTCAGAAACCAGAGCTTGCTAGTGAATCAGTTCGCTTTTTGTGCTGGAGTCCCTCTTGCTTTTGCAGCAATTGAAAAAAAAAGAAGTGAATCATGTTTTGCTAGATTCAATCAAACTAGTCCAGGATGCTATTTGAACAGCAGCACCAGAAGTACAAGAGGGTCTGCCCTGAGCAGTTGTGAGTTAACCTACTCTTGTCCTTATTAGATTGTTTAATTTGTGGTTGATTTTGTCATGGCCAAATGAAACATCCCATAAAATGGTACTTGTTCTTGGGTGCTAAGATTAAGGTCCGAGTTCCAGTGCCTATGTCCAGATCTGTTTATTCATGTTATGTTTGTCTGTCTGTGGAGGGAAAAAAAAACAATAGCGTGTGACAAGAGTGGATCTCAAGTTTCTTTTTTTCTTTCTTTCCTTATGGACCTTGTTGCCTGGCTACAAGTAGCCAGGTTTCAACAGGAGAAGAATAGGGTTTCTTTCCAATTCCTGGTTTCTAGCTCTTCTACAAGGTAATGGAAAGTGAAATTTCATGGGAGGTGCAATGAGCAGGATGCTAATCTGTTCTAGACTGACACCAACAATCAGACAGAAAGCCAAGGATGATCACACAAATTTGGACCTTTCCTACTTTTTCTTTCTGACAAAGAAACTATGGTTAGTGTGTGCTCAAGTCATTGAAGTCAGCATTCTCTAAGTGTGGTCTGAGCATATTTGTTACATCATGAGCAAAGCCAATGTTGTTAGATGTTTTGGATCACAGCAGGACTTCGTCATGAGAGGGATGCTCAGCTTGTTGAATAAAAGGACTCAGATATGGTTAGGGACTCAACATTATACACCCAAAGATCTTCTTAGTGCTAGTGTAAAATGCATGTAGTATCTCTAATTGTGGACCGCTGCTGAAACATGACCATTTTGTATTTGTTTTCATGAACATACGTGCTTATTCTGCTGAGTCTCAATGAGTCACACTGTAGACATCAAACTTGGCACTGAAAAATTTGACAGTAACTATGTTCTAGTATTTTTCTTTTTTGATGGTTTTGTCAAAATTTTTATAAAACTGACATTGTGGATGAATAAGTAGGTATTTTGTGGAATTTAATAGAAAGTTATGCTCAGAATAATTGTTGAAAGAAAAATGCAAAGGTAAATTTACAAAGCATGCATTTGACTGTAATTATGGACATTTTTAATGAATGTAATTGTGAGATTTTGAGAACCCTGCAGGGAAATGTACATGTTTGTAATAAAAAGGCCTCAAGCTGTTAAAACTGATAGAATTTCTGAAATGTCAAGAAAGTTCAGTTTGCACTAGACTTCTGGGTTTAAAAACAGGATGGAAAACATGAGTATCTCTCTCTTCTGAAGAAAACTGAAATATATCTGGCACAAGGAGTCCAGCAGTTGGAAGGAAGTATGAATAAGGTTGGCACAAAATGTTTTTCCATTAGTAAGTGATTACATATCTGTCTCTAATTAGTAGTATGGCATATAATTCTTGCTCTATCCTCTTAATTTCATAAAAAGTCACATCTTCAACCTATCCAATATTTACTAAATAATTTCTTTAAGATAGGAAATCTAAATGGATTTATTATTTTTTAAATACCACTTAAAGTTAGGTGAAGGCTTAGAATGAGAATGGCTTCCTTAATAAGCTTAGCTGAGCCGTACAGGACAACAAAGCCCAATGTGTCAGAACCTACAGCTATTGAAACTTGAGTTTTAAAAAGATGAGATTAATTGTAAAGCTGCTGTTATTTGCATTGAGATTTTACATTTCTTAATGCACTTACACTTTCAAGTCTCTATCTTTTACTGCATATCCTCTTATGTCAAGTCAATCAGGATTCAGATTTGAGTTTTAGCAATTTAATTATTGGTATAAAACCTTAATTTTGTCACTGCCTATCTTTAAAATTAAATACAGAATAGTAACAAAGTTTTGTTGAACTGAGTTGTAGAATCATAGAATCATAAAAACATTTGGGTTGGAAGAGACCTTAAAGATCATCTAGTTCCAACCTCCCTGCTGTGGGAAGGGATGCCTTCCACTACCAGCTTGCTTAAAGGCCCGTCCAACATGGCCTTGAATACTTCCAGGGATGAGGCATCCACAACTTCTCTGGGCAACCTGTTTCAGTTCCTCACCCTCCTCATAGTAGAGAATTTCTTCCTTATATCTAATCTAAATCTACCCTCATTCTACTTAAAGCCATTATGCCTTGTCCTATCACAATGGGCCCTTGTTAAAAGTCCCCCTCCAACTTTCTTGTAGGCCCCTTTTAGGTACTAGAAGGCTGCTATAAGGACTTTCTGGAGCCCTCTCTTCTCCAGGCTAAACAGCCCCAACTCTCTCAGCCTGTCCTCACAGGAGAGATGCTCCAGCCCTCTGATCATCTTCATGGCCCTCCTCTGGACTTGCTTCAGCAGGTCCACGTCCTTCTTATGTTGGGGGCTCCAGAGCTGGACACAATATTTCAGGTGGGGGTCTCACGAGAGCGGAGTAGAGGGGCAGAATCACCTCCCTCGACCTGCTGGCCACACTTCTCTTGATGCAGCCCAGGATGCAGTTGGCTTTCTGGGCTGCAAGCGCACATTGCCAACTCATGTTGAGTTTCTCATCAACAAACACCCCCAAGTCCTTCTCCTCAGGGCTGCTCTCAATCCATTCTCCACTCCTGTATTTGTGCTTGGGATTCCCCCGACCCATGTGCAGGACCTTGCACTTGCCCTTGTTGAACTTCATGAGGTTCTCACAGGCCCACCCCTCCAGCCTGTCAAGGTCCCTCTGAATGGCATCCCTTCTGTCCAGCGTGTCAACTGCACCACAGCTTGGTGTCATCGGCAAACTTGCTGAGGGTGCACTCCATCCCACTGATGAGGTCACCAACAAAGACATTAAACAGTACCAGTCCAAATACTGACCCCTGAGGATCACCACTCATCACTGGTCTGCATTTGGACTTGGAGCCGTTGAGTGCAACTCTCTGAGGGTGACCATCCATCCAATTCCTTTTCCACTGAGTAGTCCATCCATCAAATCCATGTCTCTCCTATTTAAAGACAAGGATGTCACGCGAGACAGTGTCAAATGCTTTGCACAAGTCCATGTAGATGACATCAGTCACTCTTCCCTGACCCACCAATGCTGTAAACCCATCATACAAGGCCACCAGATTTGTTAGACACTATTTACCCTTAAGGAAGCCGTGTTAACTGACACCAATCACCTTCTTATTTTCCATATGCCTTAGCATGGCTTCCAGAAGGATCTGCTCCATGATCTTGCCAGGCACAGAGGTGAGACTGACTGGCCTGTAGTTCTCCGAGTCTTAATTTTCTCCCATCTTAAAAATGGGGGTTATGTTTCCCTTTTTCCAGTCAGTGGACTGCCATGACTTCTCAAATATGATGGAGAGTGGCTTAGCAACTTAATCCACCAGTTCCTTCAGGACATGCATCTCATCAGGTCCTATGGACTTGTACACCTTCCAGTTCCTTAGATGGTCTTGAACCTGATCTTCTCCTACAGTGGATGGTTCTTCATTCTCCCAGTCCCTGGAAGAATGATCCCACAAGGCACTACAGTCGTACTACAATGGAACAAAAATGGTTTTGCTGGAAATCATAGTTAGACGTCAGTATGAAGGCAGCATTAATGATGGACAAGAACTGCTGCTAGTCTCAGTTTGTCTCTTGTAGCTATTCGTAAACCTCATCCCATAAAATTGCTCCAGAAACAAATCTGTAAGTTTAAACCCAATCTAGGATTCTTCCTTTTGGAAAGAAGTTTAGACAATTGTTTCTAATACCAGTAAAAATATATTCTAGTCAGATTTTTAAACTTTTCTGAGAAGACTCAATCACATAAATACTTAAATAACATATCTATCCTAGTTGAACATTAGCCATTAAACAATCGAACATCTTTTTAATTGCAGAAATTTTCTGTCAATTGCAGATAGGAAGCTTCAGATTGTGGCATTAGTCCCTGTGCACACATCTTGCCAGTAGCAAATGTAAAGCCTGAAATGAATCAGAACTAAGCCAAATTGTGTTGTCTTGCAGTTTCTGTGGCTGGGAGCATGCACACAAATTGCTGATATAGCTCAACTGGCACTTGTTATGCCATGGTGACTTGATTGTGTGTTTGAGCCCCTGGAGTCTCAGTTCATTGAAGTTTCAATACTTCAATGAATAGATATGATAAGCAAAGCAGAGTCTGAGAATCACTTTGAGGTTTCTTTGTTACAGTAGCACTTTGCAGGATTTCCATTCAAGGTATGTGTATACCACACCCAGCACAACTGGACCTTGGTAACTCTCAGTGTTAAACTGTATTAGTGTTAATAAGAATTCATATGGGCTTTGCTAATCTCAGCTCGTGGTCCTTCTGTTCTCTGTGTTTAAACCTGTCATCATGTGTCAGCTAGAAGGACTAGTATGAGTCACATCGTTTCACTTGTCTCCCCTAGAAACTTATGAGCTAGTGTGCTATGAAAGCTTAAACTTCTGGAACCAATTTGTCTAAGTGGTGTTGAAGAAAAGGGAATAAAAAATGGATGATTATGAATTCACAAAACTAGTAGCTTTTCAGTATAGTTCTTGGCTTATTTCTTCTTCAAACTTCTTGTTAGGCTCATACACATAATACTTCCCTGTGACAATCTAGTTCTCTCACTGTGGTCTACTAGAGGCTTTTGTTTTCAGTGGCTTCTAAACTGTAAGAATAGATCTATAATAAATCATTGCCCAGTTTCTAAATACAGTAGAAAAAAAAAATTGAGCCTTCTGGCATCTGGAAGGAAAGATTGCTTTCCTACAAAGATCTAAACCTGTCAGTACAATAGGCTTAGAGATGCTGCTGTGTGTACAGAGGATGGCACTGATTTCAGTGGTTGGCTCTGCAGGCAAAGTTATCTGATCTGTGCAGGTCACAGAGCATCCACTAAGTGAATTCCCAGCAGAGGAGCAAAGACGATACAGATAAACTAAGATAAACTTTCCAAAGGTAATTTGGCTCTGTCATGTCATCCAGGGCATGATGGACATGGATATAGTTTGGGAGATTTTGTACAGGGAGACATCCATGCTAAGTGTATAATTTAAAATGTAACATTTTGCACTTGCTAATTTTAGTTGCCAAGATGCATCTGAGAGACATGTAGCATTAATTATTAATTATTGTTGTAGATAAAAATAAATGTACCATTAAGGCTCTGGGAGTATTTCCAACATCAACAAATTTTCAATTTGATTTATTAACAGATATAAACATTTTTATTTTATTTCTCCCTTCAGTTAAAGCCTCAACTTATTTCCTACTCACCCATCCGATAGGGAAAAGCTTCAGTAAATGTATCAGCCTTGCAGTCTGTTCTCAATGTCAGCACACTGAGATCCATCAACAGTCCTGTAGAAGCATGGAGTGAGGGAAAGAGGTGAGGACACCTTCATCTGTAGGAAGATTGTTCAGCCTCCATTTCTGAGCATTTTAGTTTTAGAAATGTTAATTGGTACACAAGCAGTGGACCTTATGAAGAAGGCTGGACATGAAACTCTATCAGGTAAAATGGAGCAAAAAAGATGCTCTGTTTCCACTCAGCAGCACAAGTGAGCATAGTAGAGCCTAAAGGGAAGAGCTGTACTAGAAGAAGTGGTGCTGTGAAGGGGAAAAAACTTTGCTCTTGTTGATTATAGTCACATATGAGTTGGATAAAAGAATTAATTTATTTTTTTTCATTAGCAGAAGCTTCCAACTGATCTGAGAGTGTCACCCACTGAGCACTCCACATATTGAGCAGATTAGAGCAGTTAAATATATAGGCCTCAAAAGCTGGTATACCAGTGAAACACATACCAGAAAAAAAAAAAGGTCACAACTTCTACTCCATATACAGATGGGTACAAATAACAATATTATGATAAAAGCCAACATTTGGGAATTTAAGGACTTCTACACAGGTCTTCTCCTTTTTCAGATAGAGAGGACAGCTTACGGGATGCAGACACTATTTTCTGATCATGTAGGTTTTTTTCAGTATTTGAATTTCACTGGAGAACAATTTTCTGATGATGGCAAGGCACTGGAATTCCCAAGAAATAGAGGCAGCATCCAGCTACAGTGTTCAAATCTTTAGTGGCTCTGGCCAGTTGAGAACGTTTTGTTTCCAGATCATTTCTTACACAGGAGACCACCGTGTTCCTGGACCGTTGGAAGGTTTGCCCAGTACTCCATCCTGGAGCCTGACAGAAACAATTTCCTCAAGGATTTACGAGCTAGAAGTTAGGAGTTAGATGCTAGAAGGCCACACATGTGGTCATGATGAGTGGAGCACATTTCTTACTTTCTCTAAGATACTCCCTGCTTTGTTTTAGGTGTTCGCTGGTTTTAGTGAATTCCACACTGATAGCTCTGTGCCAGACAGAAATCTGTCTCCTCCCACTGAGATACTATTTTTTTTCTGCGGATACTCTCTTAGTACATACTGTTTCACATGGGAACCGTTTGCATCCCATATATATGAAATTTTTAATATGAGACTCAGTGAGACATAGAGCCAGGGGTTAATCATGTGGTTAGCCATGTGGTTAATGATTTAAAATAACTGAAGGGGTTTTATTTCCTGTAAAATACTACTAATACATTATTGAATAAGTCATAATTTGTATATAATAAAATACCTAGGTTCAGAAAATGATAATTGTGTTACTTAGGAACAATTTGAAATCATACACACTGAAAACAGTACAGTAGCATTTGCTTTCAATCTGAATGTGTATAGTAAACATCTATGTTTTTTTGAGCTTTATGTGCAACAATGCATTTTACTTAATATTTTTATGGCTACCTTTCAAAATAATCAAATCTGAATTGGAATGGAGCTCAAAGAATTTTGGCAAAAGAATGTTTATGTATGCTAATGATTTCTAATTAGGAATTAAAAATTGCTAAAAATTAAGATAATGTGTTACTAGCAATATAGTTACCCTGTCTTTAATTATATGTGGTAACTGCCAGGCCACAGAGAGTCTGAGTGGAGAACAGCACACCAACATGTTCAGTAGAGAAGACAGCTACCCATTCTTCTCCTCTTGAACACCAGCTCTTGGTCAAAAGGAAAATCCTTCTTGTGAAAACAGAGCTGTGGTGGTACTGCTGGCTTTGTGGAGAAGAGGGTCACAGTAAAATTATTTAACTTCTTAATTACTGTGAAAAATGCAGATCACTTCTTTGGCAGGAGTAAGGTGCTTCTTGAGCTCCATAGGCATGATGTCTGTCACTGACTGTCAGAAAGGAGGAGAAAGGGAGAATCTTTCAGCCAGGCTGTCTTTAGGTAGGAGCCAAGAACTGATTTACATAGCCCCTGCAGTGTGGCATAGGGAGAGAAAGGTCCTGGTTTTGAAGGCTACATTTTCCTTTCCTATCTCCTTCTTGCAAGAAGTGTTCATAGTGAGTGGAGATTTCCCTTCCCCTTCGGGCCTTCATGTGGAAAAAGAGAATCTATTTTCACATTAAAGATTAAGAAAGTAAAATGAACATTGCCTAGTCTCTTCTTCCATCAGTTCCCCTTTTCTTTTCTTCCCTTCATTTCTCTTTTTTTTTTTTTTCCTTCATTCGTTGCTTGCCTTACTTTTATGATTTGTGATCTTCCACTTTTGATCTGGCTTTCCTCACCCTTTCCTTTGTTTGGCTTCACTGATATTGTTTCCTTGTTTCTTTGTCATCCACATTATGATCAAAGTTAACATTTGGGAAGTCAGAGACTTCTACACAGGTCTTCTCCATGTTCAAATAGAGAAGACAGCTTAGGGGATGCAGACACTATTTTCTGATCATGTAGGTTTTTTTCAGTATTTGAATTTCACTGGAGAACAATTTTCTGATGATGACAAGGCACTGGAACTCCCGAGAAATAGAGGCAGCATCCAGCTACAGTGTTCAAATCTTTAGTGGCTCTGGCCAGTTGAGAACGTTTTGTTTCCAGATCATTTCTTACACAGGAGAGCACCATGTTCCTGGACCATTGGAAGGTTTGGCCAGTGCTCTAACCTGGAGTCTGACAGAAACAACTTCCTCAAGGATTTACACATTAAAAGAAGGAACAGTCCTTCTCTGTTCCATTTTTCCCCCCTCTTTTCTGCCTCTCTTTCATTTCCTGAGAGGCAGAGATCTTCCTGCTCACTTAGTCCCTTTACATTTCTTGTCCACTTTTTCACTCTGTTTAAGTTCTCCTCTGTCTTGACTTGTCAAGTCTCTCAACAAATAATCTCTTTAGAGTAATGGCTATCCTCTCTTTTGTTGTTTTCAAATTATCAAATTCTCTTTTTCAGGGAGGATAAGCTGAATGTTTCAAGCTCAGTTATAACACTTGAATGCAATACTTCTTCCTCCTGGATAGAAAAATGAGAAATAAAGGAAAGTGCGATTATGAGATGTGATAGCTCAGTAAGACTCTAATCTTGTACCAGTGGGACATACATTGTGTGCAAGCAGTTCCCCATTGTTGTGCTTCCTAATAAGAAATCTTTTGGATTTCTTTCTATTCTTGAACTATATTTTAAAAGACGTTGGGGAGCAGAAATGATATTACTCTATACTTATTAGAGAATGCAATTATGCTGTATATAGTATTTTTTGCATATTGTGGCATTATTATTAAGGAAGTTTCCACTCAAAATTCAGTAGCCCTAACTGGGGGGTTGTATCCTAAACCGGATGACAATCTAATGCATCATTGACACTCTGACAGCCTCATGGCACAGAGTAGGACTGAAAAACTGCCTTCTGCACAGATGCAAGAGAACTCAATGATCCAAAAGCTTGTTCTGAAGTCCTTTCATGAAACCATCCATTCTGTCGTGTTATTGCCCTGTTCCTGTTATTCCATGCTATTATATGACATCACACTATGTATGACATCACACTTTTTTGTTTCCCTTTAGCTAGCTGAACATCACTGTATCTCCCATGCTATATTCATATCTTGAGCTGCTCTGTTGTCTTTTAAAGTAGGCCAGGCATTTTTTGATTAAATTATGACTAGTATTACCTTTTAAAAATCCAATCTACCTTTATAAATTTGTTATTTTTATCTATTAAAAGAATTAAACATTTTAAAGAGAGAAAACTGAACTCAGTAAATATATAAGCAGATTGTTTATTACACATCCACCTTCCAGGCTGATCTTAGGCCTTTTTTAATCTCTGTGCTGTCAGAGACTGAGAACATTAGATTGATGCTCAGAACATCATGTCACTTCCCTATATCTAGCACTGTATCTATGTTTACTAAAATCTGCCTTCTAAAATCCATGTTAAGCTGTGGGCTGGGTGAAAAACATTAAGCAGAGCTGGATTGTCAATTGGCTTGTACCTGCAGCCAGTAAACCCTTGCAAAATGGCAGGTATAGTGTAACAGCAGAATTACTTGAAAACCATCACAGCACACATAGGTATGAGTCACTAGATAAAGTTAAAAACAGTGAAAATCAAGCCTGAAGTCTAATTCAGCTCCTTTGCATTCCTTTCAAAATGCAAACAGGCCATAAATCCTCTGCTGCCTGGTTAAGCAGTTAGTTTACAATTGCTTTCTATCAAGTGCTCAGCACAGAGTAGCTCAAATATACTAGCAAATATATCCCACTTCATTTCTTCTAGCTGCTGGTTGAAGAGTAATCAAATGGATGCTGTTCTTTTGGTTTCTTTAATTCCAAATATAGGATTCCCTCCCAATTCTCATTTAGGCGTGGATTTTCCATACAGTGCTTTCTAACCTGCACAATGCCCCTGGATTATAATGGGGGCTGTGCAACATAAAAATCTGCAGTGTTTTGAAATTAAACTTAAAACCCTGAAGTGTTTTGGAAATTATGGATATTTATTCAACAGTATGTTTTGGCATTGGTGGAGAAAGGCCCAAGGATTTTCACAAATATTGCTGGGACAGGACTAAGGTGTTTCATGTAGGACCTATACAAGGAACACTATTTCATATTGAGTAAACCTGCCGAAATAACAGCATACCATACATTTGATATACCTTTAGATGATGTACTGAAAGATTAATTGTGTCAGATCCAACATAGATGCAAAATTTCTATTTGTCATAGTATTAAGATGTTTACTTGTGGGATGCCCTTCTTTGTCTTGCATATAGCAATCCCTTTTTTTTTTTTAATTATTTTTAAGCCATCTTTTCTGATGGGGCACTTTTCAAGATACTGTGTTGCAGAGTGGATTTGAAATGAAAAGATCTAACCATTTGTTACACAGCTGTAGTAAACAGGACATTTAATCAACAGAATTTGATAGATGATAGAGCTTGCAACTGAATTAGACTGTAATTCTGAAGTTAATTCTTTGGAGCTCCACCAAAGCTCTGGGACCTGTGCAACAATTACCTTTAAGATAGGGCTTTTGTTGTAATGATTGTGGCATTGTAAAAAAGATAAAGTAACCATTATCACCCAGCTCTGTGGACCAGTTAGTTTTTAAATCGTTGCTCCTAAACAATAATGAATAGTTCACATACTTAACACCCTTGTGGAAAAGTCCTTTATATTTCATTCAAAATTGTAAGCGTTCTATATTTCCATTATTCTTTTAAAAATATTATATCTTTATTTTAGATTTTTGGAGAATATTCAGTGCACCTCTTAAAAATATACAATCCCAGAGCAGTTTGGAGTAAATTCTAGAGAACTTCATTAAGTCTTATAGAACATTTATTTTTGCAGGTATGTGTGAGAGTGTGCATGCATGTGAGTGTGTGTATGCTGATAAGCACAGGATTTTTCAAATAGGAATCAGTCATATATTAATTTTGACTTTCAAATGTACAACTTCCTTTGATTATGATGGGACCTACGAGTATGTATGAGAGTACAATAGTCCATTAATGATTAAATCTACCAGCTTCAGAATCCTGAAATCAAAATGCAGCATCTTGACAAATTTCCAGTAGGAATAGATGATGAAAACAAAGGCAGTGTGATAGATACATAAAGAAATTCACTAAAATATCTGAATACAAAGACATGAGGAACCCACAATGTAGGCTACTGAATCGAAAGGTAATATGCTATTTTTAAGGGGTTTTTTTGTTTGAGATATGTTTGAAAAATATTAATCTGGATATATTCTTTTGAAAACCAAAAAATACATCCAAAATATTTTTATTTTTCCTATTAAAATATTCTAATACATATCAATGCATAGTATCTTTTCTATATTCCTTTAGTGTCATTTGAGGTAAGTTAATATTTATTGATTCGAACAATTTGATTAATAATAAGCCTTCCTTGCTTCAGAAATATTTCAGTTCAAAATAATGTGTAGCCTTTTAATGAGGCTGACAGTGGTAGGTGAAGTCTCTACAGTAAAAGCACATTGGATATTTTTCTACGTATTTGACATCTAGTTCTATACATCATATGATTTCCTGTACCACTTGTCTCACATTCACGGCATTTTAGTTTTTGTAGGAAGAAAGTATCGGCAGCTTTTATGGCAATAAGAAGCTGCGAACATGTTATGGGTTTATGGGCTTCAATTGGATCTTATTTTGCATTATGATACAGTTGCTTTTCAGTGAGCTGAGAATCAAGTCATGTCTTATGTTAAGTAGTCATGACATTATATCCAGCTGAACTTATTACTCTTTCTATTAAGTTTTTCTGTGAGCAATCACAATACTGACAAGGCTGCCATGTTAACATTTTTAAGCAGCTAGTGGGATTGATTTGCCTACAGGCTCCCAGGGGACAGTGGGTGTTCCAATCATTTTACAAAAAGAAGTGACAGGTTGTGCTCTCTCGTGTGACTGTGCCACTTTCTTTATGCCTCTAGATTCTTCCATCTCAGCAGGAAACTTAATATTTGATCAGAAACATTATTAGAGATTTGCAATGTAATATTAAACTGATTTAACTTTGACTTTGCAGCTCTTCAATTACTGATCTTGCCATGTATAACCACAAGTTTGTCTACCATAGAGGACTTAACTTAGCCTGATTTTGAGTACCTTCTCTAACTTTTGAGGGGAAAGGACTGATTTAGTTCTTAATATAACTAGAGTGTTTTGGGTGATATTTAGCATTTAACCAGAGACTTTTGTTAACAAGACAGCACTAATAACTTACCCTTTTCTTGAAAATACTAATATGCAAGCACACTAGTCATCAACTCCACTTACATTGTAGCAGCTTGACTTAAAGCAGTTGAAGATATTACAGATGCATAAACTATTGGCTAAGGTCATAGACCTGTTGGAACGAGTCCAGAGGAGGGCCACAAAGATGATCAGAACCTCTCCTATGAGGACAGGCTGAGAGGGTTGGGGCTGTTCAGCCTGGAGAAGAGAAGGCTCTGGGGAGACCTGATAGCAGTCTTCCAGTAGCTAAAGGAGGCTTATAAGAAAGATGGAGAGAAACTTTTTAGCAGGGCCTGTTGTGATAGGACAAGGAGTAAACGTTTTAAAACAGAAAGAGGTAGATTTAGACTAGATATAAGGAAGACATTTTTTACAATGAGGGTGGTGGAACAGTGGAACAGGTTGCCCAGAGAGGTGGTGGATGCCCCATCCCTGGAAACATTCAAGGCTGGGTTGAATGGGGCCCTGAGCAATCTGATCTAGTTGCAGATGTCCCTGCTTCTTCCAGGGGGTTTGGACTAGATGACCTTTAAAAGGTCCCTTCCAACCCAAACTATTCTATGATTCTGTGGTTTCCATGGGGTATCCCTCCAATGACAAGTGTGAGTATCATTCAAAATGCAGTAGTCCAGACTTAGTGAAGTCAGTGAGAGTCCTGTGCCAAATCCAGTAGCTTCATGGTTTTGCCTTTTGTGGAGGAACTCAAGCATTTGAAGTTACTGCAGTATATTTAGAAATGAAATCCAGATACCTTTAGTTAAAAAGAAAAATAAGTGTATCTATACATTTTAAATCTCAGGACTTCCAGAATACAGTTTCAGACTTACTGCAAAATGCACCCTCTCTGTGGAGCTGAGCTGCTCAGCGTATTACTTGCCTCCAAACCTTTGTATGATACAGAAACCAGATATTCCCCCAAGTACCAGCTCTGAAGGGCCTAATCTGTTCTGTGTTCTGAAAGGACATCTAACTTACAGTGACAGAGCCAGCCTCCTAACAAAAAATGCCTAACACTGCATTTTCTTTTCCTCTGGGAGACAGGCTCTGAGTAAAGAAGGGGTAAATTCATAAGTTCCCACTGTCAAGTTTTGTACTACAGGTCTTCAGGTTAGAAAGTGGTTGAGTCTTCTGCTTTTCTGAAACCAGAGGAAAGTAAAACTAAGAACTAATTTATACAAAGCAACATCTGTCTTGAGATAATTTAAATTTTTAAAAATGTTTTCCCCTTCTGATCCTGTGTGAAACTAAACTGCCTGTCAGTAACACCTTCTTAAACAAAGATTATAATATATCAAGCATTTGTGCATGAAAGTGTTGATATTAATTATCATTCCATAACAGGAATGTGCTGCTGATTGTAATGGGATGTAATCATATGTTTAGTGAATTTTCAAGCCTACCTAAATACACATCAGCTGCACTTCTTCAGCAGCAGTTAGGCTGGTCTTTGGACTTGTGCACAGCAGATGGTGAGAGTGTAGCGCTTGTGCAGCCCCACTGCTCCCAGTGATGGAGTGGTGCATCCAGGAATGCCTTTGGATCAGTGAACAGCACTGCTCCCTGCCACATGGAGGAATAAACTGTCGGCGCCCCATTTTTCATGCTGACTTGTCTGCATGCTTACCTTAGGAGGGATATTTTCTAACACTGGTTTCTATAC
Source organism: Chlamydotis macqueenii (assembly GCF_036417535.1). Classification (NCBI taxonomy): domain Eukaryota; kingdom Metazoa; phylum Chordata; class Aves; order Otidiformes; family Otididae; genus Chlamydotis; species Chlamydotis macqueenii. The sequence goes on from NC_141558.1 coordinate 31,546,708, forward strand.
ACATTTCGTAACAAAATAGGACCTCTGAAATGGTATATTCAACATACATGTCAGATTTGTTTGGATTCTTAAGTTTCTCAAGTTTCATTTAAATGAAAAAGAAGAGATCACACTGATAAAGCTGTCTACATTCAGATTCTTGCTAATTTTTTTTTGTCATTATACTCTTGCCTTTGTGATGTACTTATGACATACTGGGAGGTGAAGAAATTTACTTAGAAAATGTGAACTTTCAGAGTTACATTTTAAGCCAGAGGTCTTATAGATTTCCAGTCACTTAAATAGTTGAAAAGTATCATTTAATTCACAGAAAGATAAAGCTTGGCTATAGACTATGCAGTTAAGCAGATGAAAGCAGTTAGCCTTATTAAGCTTCATTTTCATATATCACATAGTATGAAAGGCAACATTTTTTCATTTTTGTATGGCCTCATACTTGTTCCAGGGTTACAGGCAAGATTATAGCAGATTTTGAAAAGTTTGTGATGGATTTACTACATTTAATGAGCATGTAATATATGGCTCCTCAGCCTTGGCTGACATTTTGAAATTAGACTTCCAGCAGTGAAAACTTGTCAGGGATGGGTTTTAGATTACTCAAGTTTTCATGATTAGAACTTTTCATACATAATGTCAAGTACAATCGTCAGTTAAATGCTAAATGAGCATACCATTGTTAATTCAGTGGCACCACAGAGAATAGACTCTAGAGATTTTAATTTTTTGCTGACTTGGAACTTAACTTTATTGTGAACTTTATTCATAGTTCTATTCTTGATTGTTTGTGGAGACATAGAAGAGAAAGAGCTCTGTAGAGATTTAAAAAGTGTGTTTTAAACCATTTACAGTGTATATTCAAACAAGTTATTTAATTGAGTTATTAAGAAAAAAATGTTATTTATATCTTAATTTCTGCCAGATTGTTTGACAGGCACACATGTGCCTTGTATATGGTAGATATATATTTGTACATGAGTGAGCTGTAGCTACTATACTCTTTTTAAAAATACGACTTTTTAATACTTCTGTCTTGCACAGTGACATTAAAGTTGAGAATTTACAATTATGATCAACCTGAGAAACAACTATATATTTTAAGTAACAGATACACACAGACAAGTGAAATTACATCCATAATATGTTTTCTCATCTTATGCACATTAATTTATACTGAATTAATTCAATGGCTCTCTAAAATCCTAGTTGGATCTTTTATATGAATAAAGCAATGTTTGAGCCAGCTGTGTTATCTCAGGCCTAGATCCACAGTAAGAATTTAGGTCATATGAAAGTTTTTAGTCAGAATAGCTGTAAAATGTTGTATTATCTGTGCCCTTACATAAGATGGCTAGACTCCACTGTCCAAAGTGTAGAAAAAGTTAAGTTACTTGAAAAAAGGCGTGCACAGATATCAGTGTGCTGAGTCAGCAATGCCTACTGTAAAAAATGAGAAAGCATTGAGGAGAGGTTTACAGCTCACCATTGCAAGCTTAGCACTTCTGACTGCTTGAAGTCATAGTCAGAGAGCCCTCTCCGAGTTCAGGTCAGTCCTCCCCCATTTTACATGGTGTTTAGGAGTTAAAGTACTTAGGCAGAATGTGTAGAATGGATTCATGTCCTTCCTCCTCTCAATTAGGAGCAAGAAACGCATGTTCATATGCCAAGGAGTAACCAAACAGCTTGTTGATGGATATTTTGAAATTATTTCTTCTCAGTCAGTTCTGTGGAATTTTCCCTTTATGTAAAATACTTACTTAAATATTAGTTGGAACAGAGGCTAGAGACCAGGTCTCACAGGTAAGTATCTTGTTAACAAGTTTAGAGTCATTTTGCTTCCCTTCCTTCTCACTGGCAAGCTAAAAACTTATTTTTGTCTCACTGAATAATTATCAACACAGGAAAAGTCTCTGTAGGAAGAGAAAGAGAGGAAAAATCTCTTTCAGTTTTGGCAGTTATTCACATATTGGTATCTCCTCACTAGGATAACAACTTTTACCTGGCATTGCTAGGATGTTGGGCAAGCACAGTGTACAATCTATAAGGCTTATTTGAAAATTTTAGGAAGAGGAGCTTAAAATTTATGAAGTCTCCCATTCAAATTCTGGCCAACATCAGAACTTATAGGGCTCTGTACATTCTTTCTGGCAGAAATCAGTGTGCCTTGAGAACCATCCTGGTAGAAAATAGATACCTTCTAGATTAGGCAGCAGCACAGCAGATATTGTGAGGATCTGCATTTTGGCACCTGAAGCGATAGGGACCTAAGTACCTTTGTAAATATGAGTTTAGTTTGCATGTGTTGTAGCAACTATTCATACAATGCCTCTAAGCTTTATCCTATCGATATTAAAATTTGATCTATTTAAAATAATTTTATATACTCTTTCTTGGAAACATTCTACAAATAAAAAGGCAAATCTAGGTTATTTGTTTTTATGACTGCCATGCTCATGCCGAACATGAAGAGCAAGGCTGGATGTGCAAACAAACTGATACAGTTTTCAACTTTTTACAGCAAAATGGAATCATCCTGCCATTTAGGAAAGAAAGAAAGAAAGAAACAAGACTTTAGAACTGTGTTAGTTTTAATCTGATTTCTATTTGTTCACAAATCTGCAAACTGCTTTTTTTTCTGTCCCTGGCTCTCATCTTGCCTTGCTATCTCTGTGAGAAGCTTTTAGTTCCAATCAGAGAAAACATGATTTTTCAACTAAAAGACCAGTCTTTGTTTTAACTGTTACAAGTCCACCATCCCAGCACCAATTAATTTATTTTGTTTCTTTTTTAATTGATTCATTCCTCAGTACAATAGAAACTAATTAATGGTTTAAGTATTTTTCTACTGGTTAATGTTTTTTATTTTGAAAGCAAATATCCTCAGAATTTATCTGTCAATGGGAGACCATTATCCTATGACAACATTTTACTCCACTGAAATCGTCACTTAATTGCCCTGAATCTTGCTGTGTGTTCGATTTTACCAACTATTACCAACCAAGATACATATTTGTTCTCTGTTCTCTTCTGCGCCATTTGGTGACAGCAAGTTTTTAGCAATAGATATTTTCTACTTTTGTATATGATCACTGTTCTTTAAAATGTAGCAGTTTTTAGTGCTACAAGTGCCCCGTGAGGCAAGACCGCAAGGCACTGAGCCAAGCAGATTACTGGAATAAGCAGGCAAACTTCTATTGACTTGGCCAGCATTGGGCCAATTTATACTAGTGTCAGATTCAGTTTATCTCATCTCATCTGACAAAGAACATCCCATCAGTCTACATACTTTGCTTTTGATTTAAGAGTTTTAGGTTAGTAACTGACTGTGGCAGCTCGTACTTTTGTTCTCTGAAATGGTACAGTCCTCTAATATCAAGCTAAAATGGCCAGAAGGCTATTTCAAATAGCCCTTGGAGGACCATTTTAATATGATCTTCTCAACCCAATGCAGTAATACTGTGATCATGTCAGACCAATCTCAAAGCCAACAACTGGATCTGCTGAAACTATAGCAATGAAAAAGGGAGACATCATTCTGCGTTCCTCCCTTGCCCCCATCCAGTAGTGACATGGCTCCAGATGGGACCCATTGCAGTCCTGTTTGGAATACGCCAATTCCCAGGATATTCCAACAACAAATGTGTAGACCAGCACCAGACTTATTACCGTGAAAATTTTGTGTGTGTGCACCTGTTGCATACCAGTTCCTAAATTGTGCTCTATACACTGTCACCACACGCGAAGACCTACCCTACATCTGGGATTTACTAAACTAGACACATAATAAAGGCCGCTAAAAATTCATAGGGAAATTAAAAGACAGTGCTAGAGTTTCACCTTGTGTGAAATAAGCTAACTCCATTGACTTCAAGACAGATACGTAGGCTGAGGCCAGGCTGGTCTGTGCTTCTGAAAGCAAGACAGAGTCCCGAAAAAGAGAGAAAACACATACCGGTTTCCCACCTTCCTGAAGGAGTGTGAGGAAACACTTGCAAAGTCTGTAACTATGTACAGATGCAGAGGGCATGCATTGTCAGGGTACTGTGTTGGCCATAAAATTAAACCACTTCTCATATTTTGAAAATATAGTGACAGGTATGGAAATTGAACTGTGCAGGTATAACCAGCATGCTCCTCATTAATGTGTCAGAGCATTTTTCTCTTCTTTTTATGAGTTTGAGTTTTGAATAAATGATGGTGTATTTTAAGGTAGTCAGTGACTTTATGGTGCCTCTTAATACTGATAGAAACTGCAGAGTTAAAGGCTTAGAGAACACAATTTACCTATTTGGAAAACATAATTTAAAATCTTTTAAAAATTAAAAAAAATATTTTAAAGGCAGTGATAATTTCAGATTCTGAACAGAAGGTCCTTAGAGTGTCAACATGGGCTGTTCCAGATCAGAATTCATCCATTACTGGAACCTTGTATTAGCAGGAAGTTAAACAGAAATGAACAATGAACTCCAGCTCATTCAGACTCCCCCTTTTTTTTTTGCTGCATTCTCAGATATCCCAGAAAAACTGCATTTCCTATCTGCTTTGGAGAGAGCTATCAAGGTGAGCTAGTGAGCCTCAGTCAGTATCTCAGTTAGTCTCCTAAGAGTCAAAGCAGAATAAAACAGTCACTCCATTGCAAGAGCAACTAACAGGAAAAGTTGTGTTAAAATTTTGGTTTAAGTCATTAAGGTTGGTGAGAGAGAAGTAAAAGTAGAAAACCATCTTGCAGGAAACACAATATAGTATCTTTCTAAGTTGATCAGTAAAAATATCAATCATGGTGTTCTCTGAGTTCCAGGTATAAAAATACTGAAAATTAAAACATTCTGACATTTAAAGGGAGGAGAGGAGGAACTCTGAAAGGATCTCTTTCTCAAAATCAAAATTATTCAGTTACCACCTGAATATTTTCCATAAATGTCAAGTTTATCCTCAAATTATCTTGATGACAAGTCTGAGCATAAACTACTAAAATTTTAGGAAGAATATTGCTTTTACTGCAAATCTTTCCAGTCATTCATGACTAAATCAGATCAATGGCACCATGTTCCTTTCAGGACAGTCGTTAGAATCCTCTACATGTCTTTAAAGCTTTTTTGAGTCTCCAGCAATTAACTGAGATCAAAGTTATGCATTTATTTGCATTCATCCCTTTCAGCATATAGGCTAACACAGTAACAGACAGAAGTTATGAATTTTTACTCGATTAACTGAGAAAAATGGAAGGCCTGAACATAGCAATGTCAGAACCAGGTACTGTAATTTTCAGAGTGAACTTGTGCAATGACAGTTTTCATTATCCACTTCTGTCCAGGCAGAAAGGCTTCTCTGTTTGGTTAGTTCAGCATTACAATGGCAGGAGATACCTTCCTCTTCTATCCCATCCAACCACAATCAGAAGGTGATGCAACTTGCGACTTTAGTTCATCACTATCTTCTCTCACTCTGCTTTTTTCCTGCCTTCATCCTTTGTCAGGCCAAGCAGGGAAATATCACTTAGTGACCCGTCTTGATAAGTATAGACACACCATACACAAATTCATGAAAATATATATTTTGAGATTGGTTTATAGATTTATTGCTAGTATATGTCCTACTACCCTGCTGTAATAGAGTGCATTTTCCAGTTGCATCTCAAATATACCACGTTTCAGTCTTCCTCATCGACAGAAGACCCAAATGTGAAATATTCACTGCAGACACGTAGCTGCGTGTAAGTGTGAGTAAGGTCACATTTCTGACAAAGGAGGAGCAGTATTTCTGAGACAACCAGGCCCATGGAGCCTCCAGGGAGGAGGAAGCCTCCCCAAACCCAAATGCAATCAGAGTGCCCATTCTGGGCCACAAGCTTTTTAAAGCTCTTGGCTAAGCCTGCTAGTAAATGAAATTTTGAAACTCCTCCCTGCTACTCCTGAACCATTAACAGTGTCTTGGTTTAAGGTGAGAATGCATAGCAAGCTGCTGGTATTCTGTCAGCTACAGTCAATTACACTCCACCAACTGCTGGCAATTTTTTTTTACAGCCGTAGTCTCTCTCTCAATTTTCTCTTTGATCCACTGGCAAAGAAGACTTCTTGTAATAGGAGAGCTCCCATGTGTGAGTCTTGCAAAGGAATCTCTCCGTAGCAAATCTCTCTGAACTAACACTGGGCACTTACAATTTCTTAAAGCACTAAAAGATTTTTTTTTAATCAAAATGATCTTATTTATAAATCATATACATTAGCAATGAGATTCTGCTGTCAGCTTGGCTGTGTTTCTTTTATAAAGTCATCCTTCCCAAAGTAGAGGATGATAGTTGATCTTTAGACACTTGCAGACTAATGGTAGCCACTCAGAGAGAAGCATCTGCCGATAATAAGAATATTAAGTTCTCTCTCATACTTACAAATCCCTGCTTATAACAGTCTTTGTCTTTATCTTGACAATATTGTACAAGCTTTTCCATGTCAACATTCAGACTTTCAGTTTTCACTCTGCATGCCCACATATGCTGTACAAGTAATATCCTTTGTATCTCTGTCATTACAAAAAATCACATCACTCACAGAAGTAACATATAAGTTAAAACTGGTAAACTCAATACTTAAAATATGATCTTTCGGAAATTATGACATTAAAAAATCTCCCAGGCTGGCCTTCCTAGTTCAGGTTTCATCTTCTGAGGGAAGAGTAAGCCTCATAAGTCATCATTTATAAAAACTAAGTAGTAAATGCAGGTTTTCTTTTTGAAAGGGGGTTGGAGGCAGCAATCTTTTTGTTCTATACACTTGAAAAAGACATAATCAGTTAATATTTTAACGACTTGATCGTATCTACCTCTGAAGTTTACCACATTAAGTACTTTTTCTTAGAGTTATCAGTTGAATGGTAGGAATAACTGAAGGGTCTTAGAACACCAAAGCCAAAATTTAATAATGTGATCAATGTGAAATAGTGTGTATCTTTTTTGTACAAGTCACTCTGAACATTATTTGCCCACCTTTCTGTGTACAAAACAAAAGAAGAGTCTGCTGTCTGTCCACATTTGCTAAGTTGCTATGTACAGAATGTAATATACATGATATACTAAACTTTTTCACTTCTCATTTGCCCATTTATCTTGCCACATATTAATTATATCTTTTCCTAAAGAAAAATGTTGTTTAGACTCTTTGTTGTATAAAAAAGACTATTCTGATCAATAAGGAAACATAAGGGTTTTGAAGTTTTGAAAGAAATAAGATGTAAGTGTATTGCATTTTTAAGACCAAACAGCTCTTTATGCATTTTGTTATAATTCTGTATAACTAAAGAGTCCTACAAGGAGTTATTTCAGAAAAAAAAAAATCTATTTCTTGCATTTGTTTAGATTTATCAATTAAGATGCACAAATAGAACGAGGAGCAACTTAACTTCAGAACAGTATAATTAATTGTTTAGACAAAAGTCCATTCATATCTGTGCAGTTTTCCAATATCTTATGCAAGTTTTCTAACTCTGAGGCAAGGTCATGGCACCATTAAGCTTGCTTTCTATTTTTGATCAATGTCAGCACATCACACATATTAGCATTTAAGCCACAAGGCAAGCCAATACTTAGGAAACAACCAAAACCAGATAAATAGAAGCAGCCTGAATTTCTGCCTAAGTAGCAAGTAGCAAGGTAATCATCATAATTGAAAGAAGTCTAACATGGCAGGATGACAGCAGTATTTACTGAGAATAAGGGAGAGAAAACCAAGACTTTCAAGTGAAAGTGAGGAAGAGGATGTAAAGTAAAATGAGTTAACCATTCAAACAGAAGGAGTCCCAACACACTGACCAGCTGACTTAGCACTCAGTGCAATGATGTGCTATCCATCATTCATGAAACCTGTTTTCTGGAGCGAATACAATAACAGACATAGAAAAAGTAGCAGCTAGCAGTAGAATGTGCAAGCCTTAGGCGTTTTGAACTGAATATTAGAGTGACAGGGTATTGCCCTTCTTTAATGATTGCTGGATTGCTTATGGTCATATCTCCTGCATGGTAAAAGATAAGTTCTTTGTATAGGACATAAATTGTAAATCCATCTTCCCAGAATGAAGCTTTAGATAAATATCCAAGTGCACCCTTTCTTTGCTGTCTCCTTCATTCATTAAGGAGCTGAGATTTCCTTGATGCACATGAAGGTTGGTTTTGTATGACAGCAGAGTATGCCTAGGGCAAATGAGGCTAAAAGGATAATACAGGAAAAAAGAAGAGTGGTGATACTGAAGAAGGTATTCAGAAACTGATAGCTGTAGCAGAAATAAAGGAAAGAATACAACAATAAAAGTTAAATAAAACCTAGAAAGATCAAAGGAAATTAAAACTATAGAAAAAAAAAAAGCATAAAATTCAATTTAAAATTGAGTGTTTGTTGACATAAAAGGCACATAGAATTATATTAGTGCTTTAAACCATTATTAAACCCCTAAGGACACACAGGTATCAAAAGCGCCCAAAGCCAGACATCAATTTTTATTGTCTTCAAGGCAAGCCTATACTTTTCTATATGCAGTGGAGAATACCGAATAAAAATTCTAGACATGAAAGATAGACATGTCAGGTGAAGTAGCAGTGGAACCGTATTTGCATAAAATAACTAATAATAATAACAACAACAGCCAAATGACTTTGATTAGTGTACCTTTGGTGTTGAGTAAGCCATCTTGCACTTTATTTTTAACAAATGGGATATGTTTTCAATTAGTGTACATGAAACTTTTGCATTAACAGAGTGTAATGTAATTTGAAATTTGAAGTTGCTAGACAAACAACTGAGTTCAAGCAAAAGTAACTAACTAATGTAGAAAAGGAAGACATGATGTTTTTGTTTTTCTTGTGTAATATTGCCGTCTGACACAACTGTGGTCCATCCACCAGTATGAAGAAATGAGTTTGTAGCAAACCCAAAAGTAACACCCACACACATACACGCATCCTCCAGGAAGAAGTAGATTTACATGTGTAATTCAGGAGGGCACATCATATTTTCCAAAGTCAACACCAATTTGTTGAAGGTGCTTAGACATCTAGCTCTGCCGAGCGATATCAGTGAAAAGTTCAGCCTATATATGCAGACTTGATCTTCTCATCTGTGCTTTGACATGCTTATTCTCATGTTGTTTTTTTTTTTTTGGTGAGTTTTTACTGATGCTGGTCATCCATTTCAAATATAGAGAACAGCTTTCAAATAAGAATACTGCAGAATTTAAGACAGTTTTGCATGCAACTGCTTATGTAAAGGCTTTAATAATACTTCTTAAATTTTTTGTTTGACATCATCTTATCCATCACATTTCACCTAGAAGGACTTTATTAATCCTGAATCGTCACCTGTAGAAATAATGTCTATTTTTGAATATTAGTACTTCTGTAATCGCCCATGGAATGTGTTACATTACAAAAGCTTTTTCCTATTAGATGAGGTAATTTTTTCCTGCTTTCATATAAGCTTTTTTGTTCTGTCTGCAGTGAGTAAAGAGAATAATTGATCCCTGATAGTTTAATAGGAAAAGTCAAAGCATTTTTGCATAGTATTACAGTTTAATTGCTTCTGTACTAGTATCTTAGTATGTTTGTATAGTATCAGCAGTTATGAAGAGTAAGAAACGGCAAGAATTCAGACTGTGAGGTTTGCTATATTCCCAACCCCTATTTAGTTCTGTAATAATCTCACACAACTGTGCAGGGGTGAAAAAAAAGTCTTGTTAAACTGTAGGGATCTGCCAAATACGTTATGGTCATCCAGAACATTTAGTTGAAAATACTACACTGTGAATAATTTGACACAGAGTTATTTGAAGTCTTAAATAAAAGGCTTGAGTCTTTGCTACCAAAAACTCCATGTAATCATTTATTCCTGTGCAAAGAGGGTCTAAGTGCCACAAACACGGAACAACAGTTATTTACTCCCGTTTTGCACTCATATTAAGCAAGTTAAAAAAATATACATAAACACAAAGGCACTTAGTGCTTATTCAGCAAGCGGATGGATAAGTAGTAAGACACGCAAGGGCTGGAGAAGTTCCAGTAGTAGAAAATATGAAAAGATTCTAGCTTTAGCTGAAACATACACCAGTAATACAAATTAATTAAATGGGCCAGGAAATGTTATCTGGCCCTGAGGACAACCCATACAAACTCTTGCCTTTTAGAAGAGGCAGGCTGCATCCGTACTGCCTGTTGGCCTGTGCTGTCCGCGTGATGGGTATTGCACAAGGGGGTGCTGCTTGGCAGAGACCATGGCAGGGGTGATGCTAGCAGTCCAGTAGCATGGGTAACCACCTGTCAGGTGCTTGGACCCATAGCCTGGCCCTGTTTAATATGCTAGTATAGGCATAGCCTGCATTTTGCAAATATTGACTTGGTTTTGGTATAATATGTTGTGATGAGGTCTTGAAACTGTAATCAAGTTGATATATCTAGCAAAGTCACTGGTACGGGAACTTTCATATGTTCTTCTTAGGAAAAAAAAAACCCCAAACAAACAAAGCAACAAATCCAAAACCGAAGTCTAAAATAACAACACTAAAACCATTACATACCACCTGTCAAAGAGTTTTCTAGAATCTAGTAAGGCATATTTTTTATTTGCTTACATTCATCACCTTATTCTCCTAGTGTCTGAACTCGCTTAATCAGAGCAGGCTACCATACAGGTTATTGTTCTTGGTGCACTGACTTTGGTTGTATCCTGGTGTCACTCAAATTTTGGAATAGATCTTTGCCTGAAGTACAATATGGATTAGACAGTGCTGTCTCTTCAGAATTTGGCCATCTGTTGTTTGCAAATCAATTCAGCCCCTCCAATACAATAGCAAGTTTGTTAGATGCTGACTTCACTGATACCTCCCTCTTTGGCAGAATTGGACAGGTTTCTGGCAAGTCTAGTCCATCTTTTATTCATCGCTAATTTGTTGAAATTAACTGTCAGATGCTGGGATTGTTTCCAGGACAAGGCCTTTTCTTTTTTTGTTGGTAGCTGCTTAATTTAAGCAGTGCATAGTGGCTGTGCCATGAATGTTTTTGCCTTTGCATTAATTAGTCAAGATCTTGAAGTCTCATGTAGAATGTCATGCAAGAATTTTGAACCTGAGAATTCCGCCAAGTGTTTATGGCTTTTTCAATGTTAAAATGCAAGAGGAAGAAAAATGATTGCCAGTGTCTCCTTTTCCACTTGAGATTATCAGTCAGTTTCTGTAAAGGCTTTTCATATGGCTGTACCTGTTGCCTGGTCTTCTTCCAGCTGTTCAATGTTTGTCTATGGCATGCTGATCACAAGAAGCTGTGCTCGACATTGCTGTTTTTATGGAATGACTCTGTAAAAAAAAAGCATAAAGAGTCGTAGAATAATTATTTTGTTTTGTATTTTCATGTGACTTTTTAGAGATGTGTATGTGACTTCATAAATGTAAGAATTAAAAAGAGTCTATAAAAATGTCTTCATTTATTTGTCATAGGTATCCAGGTATAATCTTCAGTTAGAAACACCCTGGATAGTAAAGGTTCATTCTGAAGTGGTTGAATTTCCTGTTGATTCATGTCATGCTTATGAATTTCCCAATTCATATTCTCATTCAGAGAGATACTAGATTGTTGGACCTCAAATCTGCATTTATTAATCTACCATATCCATTAACATCTCTGCTGTAAATGTACACATCCTAGTCATATATTCAGATATTTAGAGCTCTCAATGAAACCGTCTCTGAGCCACAACCAGTTCTGTTCAAGAAGAGTGGAAAGACACGGGCCATTTGGCATTCTGAATGACTGTTCTGGAGATGCTCAGGTGGTGAAGATCCATGACCAACATCCGTTAGATGCAGAGCTTCCTGACAAGGGCTTTGATGCAGGTGTATAATAAAGCAGATTCTTTAATTAGGTGGATTTGCCAGGAACCTACACTAACATCTGACTATGATCGTGCTTTGGCCACTGGCATTCAAATTAATGCCCAATGAGCTACAGACAGCACGTGTTCTTGTCTGTGTGTCCTTACAAATGCACAGCTTCCCTGACGGGCTTCAGTTAATTCTTTCACAGTTGTGATTTTCTCTTTCCCTCAATATTGCCTCATAAAGTTCCTCTTAGGCTGCTAACATGTAAACCAAGTTGCTATTTTTTAAGGCTTCATAAGACCTCACTTTTCCTAGTGTGAGATCTTGTCTAAATAAAGCTGTGCTGGCAAACTAGTATGCTATCAGCTATCTTGTCTTTTATTAGTGTCTGCTTTTAACATTCTGTATTTGCAGCGTTCAGCAAGACTGAACTGCAGCAGCTAAAAGCTGCTTGTTTTTTTTCCCCCTCTCTTGCTCCTGGAATCTTCCAGCAAGTTTGGCCTTATCAAATCTAACATTCTTTCTGCCTAGTCTGTTAATATGAAAAGTCCCTTGTATTTTGTTGTATCCTTTTCTTCCATTGTCACTCTGGGAAGGGACACATAGGGTCTTCACCAATGTCACCTGTGGCATACATCAGAACACTTGCCTGACATTGCCAACTGTACTACAAGCCACTGATGCCGCTGAAGTCTCTAGATGGAGCAAGGCCCTCATAATGGCTTATATCACACAGCCATTTGTAATCTTGGCTTCGTTACTGCAGAGAGCTGGAGCTGAGTTTCCTTCAGAAGTTTCTTCTTTCCCTGTTAAGTCAGCCCTGCAGTGGCCTTGCAAGGTTTCTTTTTCTTTATTCCTCCTTTAGACAGCATGATTCTTTCCACTCCTTGTGTCACTGTGGGTGACCATGTAAACAAAAATACCTGATATTTGAGCTTCAGCTGAAAAATTCTCAAATAGGGATATTCTTTCTACCTATTGTCCTCACTCTTCTGCAATTTGGAGTCCTCTCCTCTGGACAACTGCACAGACTACTGCTCAAACCACCACTTCAGCTATAAAGACTCAGCTCCTTTCTAGTGGTCAGACTGACGTTTCCAACACCAGAAGTGTCAGTTAAAACAAATCTATTGCCCAGACAAAGCAGGCCAAAACTGCTGATCAGGGTGAGCTTTGCCCTCAAACCCATCTGTAACTAGCAGGAAGCTCTAACCCAGGCCTAGCTGCAAGGGCCTTGTGAGCCTTGCAAACCTAACTTGACCAAATCTCAACACTATGGGGAAAGGGGATGAAATGTCTCTCAGTATGATGGCTTTAGAATTTGTGGTGAACAACTCCCTTGCCAGTACAAAAAGGCACACAGAGAGCAAAGATCTAGCCCATTCAGTTTCAGTTGCACTAGGAAGATTATTTCATTAAAATTTATCACCATGTTTTGGCAGATATAATTCCATTAATTCTAGCTGCTTTGCTAATGTAACAAAATAAATGTCTCAAATCCCTCACCTCTGGAAGAAGTGATGTATAAGTATGCCTGTCATATCAATTTCAAAACAGGAACTAGAAAAATTGTATTAGAACAAGGCGAACCAGTCCAATGGCTAGGATAAACTAAAGAAGTGCAAGGCTCACACAGTCCTGCTTAATGGGGTTAAGCTACAAGAAGTGGTGGAAGGAGTACAGCAGTTAGTCTCAGTTGTGCTTTTATATTACAGACATATATATACCTACTCCTTTCTATTTATATCATAATTGTTTTTCTGAAGATGTCTGTTTCAGTGACTGAAGCATTCTGTTCCTAAAAACTTGTTTTACAAATAAAATAAAAAGAAATACATTTTTAAGAGTAGAATTTGAAGAAATATGTCTAGCACATACAAGAAAGACTGGGAAATGATACTTGTGTCAAAATAGAGTGGAAAACTCAACATTTCTGTTAACAGAAAATTAATCCTAAATTAACGTTCTGTTCATCAATTTGTCGAATTCTCATTGCTAAAAAAAACCCAAAAAACAAACCTCTAGATAGTTTTTACTGGCTACGAATGTGTAATAAGACTATGAGATACTATCTCCAGCCAGCAATTTCTAGAATGCTACTTCTTTTTTTGAGCTCACAAAAATAAAATCTACCAAAAAACATAAGCAGATACACAAAATAATTTTAAAATAAGAGCACAGAAACTTTGTCCCTAAAAGAGACTCCAGTGATTATGAAGGAACAGAAGCGTCATTTTACTGTTTTTCATTTTTAAAAGAAGAGAATTTATATAATTGCCAGGAAGCTGCTATACAACAAAACAGCAGTAAAGAGCTAAATTTCTTGGCTTGGCTTCCAGGAGCTGTGTCACTAGATTTTGAATCAAGTAATGTAACCCAAATTTGCAGATGGCCTCAGATTCAAAATACCTGAGAGATCCTCCATGGACTTGCTACTTTGCTTTTGATGACTCTGAGCATCTTACTGAGGTTGTCTGCTTTAGTCAGGTAGAATACCAGAAGGCAAAATAGTTATATCAACAATACATAGAGCTGTTTTTACAGTGTCTGAATCAGTATCTATGGCAACATTTTTTAGCCTATTTATATATTTTTTAAAAAAATTCTGTCTTTCTCTCTCCCCCTTCTTGCATTATTCTGTTTAGTGACAGATATTGGTAGATAAAATATAATGTCCACATACAAACATCTGTCAAGTTTGGAAGAGTAGGTGGTTGTTTGCTTTATATTTGACCTTTCCCTTCAACAGATATTTCAAAGACATTCCACTAAACTTCTTTCCTTTTCTTTGAGAAAAAGTTACTAAGGAAAAAAGAAAGATACATTCTTGAAATCAAATTACTCCAAATATGCATAGATATCTAATTTCTTCTTTTTGAGTCTACGTTTCATGAGAGTGGTGTGTGTGCAATCATTACTGTTCTATAGCTGGGAAGAGGCAAGTAGAGACAGGAAAAGAAAATAAATTATCCAAGGTCAGCCATCCAGCTAACAGTTTCACTGACTGTGGTAGCAGATTCACAGATTTTCAGTACCTTAACAAGTGGTTTCTGATACTACACTTCATACCTAAGCTCTCCTTATTTAGAAGGTTTAGATTTCTGGCTCATTATATCCTTTACTCTCTCTTCTGTTGCTGTATGAAAAATGCCTACAAAAGAAAAGCGGGAAATAGGACTATGCCCTGAGAACTGCAAAACTGACTGCCTCAAAAGGCCATTAAATTCACACAGAAAAAAAGCAACCTGTATGAAAGTAGAGGAAATTTGTTTTTATAAAATCTGTTGAGTGATGTTAAATCAAAAAGTATTCCATGTAAGAACAGTAGGTCTGAAACATATGTTCTTTATTGGAGGAAAAAAAGATTAGACTGAAGAGTGATGGCTGTAATGAAGTGGGGATGATATTCCTGGGTGGTAAAGGAGTGAAAGCAGCTGGTGGTGGTTTGGGCTACCTGCACAGAAGAGTTTTACTGAGGATGTTGGATCTTTGTGTAAACAGACCAGCAGAGGAGTGCCTGTTCTTCTTCAAAACTATGTAGATGAAAGGGATTTTCTTCACACTGACAGAATTCTTATCACTCATGATTTGACCTGATTTTTAAAATTATCTGATATAATTTTGCTACCTACTAGGTTTAGAACATAAGAACAGCAGTATTGGATCATCTTAGTGATCTATTTTATTCACTGTGCTGTGTACATTAACCAGACATATGGGAAAGAGTATAGAAACAGGGAATGAATGATCCTATCTCAGATATGCCTTCCTGACTTTGCAGTCAGCAATTTAAAGATTTCCTGAGCCTGGACTGGATACAAAGCAACCAGCAGTCAGCCTATTCTCTAATCCATTTTAAACCCATTTATCTTTTTGGCTGCCATCAAATCCTAAAGCAGTGAGTTCCACATTTCAATTTTCTGATGTATCAATGACATAAAAATAAAGTAATATGTTGAGCATCCTATTTCTAACACTTAAAATTTTATTGAATGCAAATCACATTATTTGTATCATGAGCAGAGCTGTTTGTCTTTACAGTCCCTCACAATAACTGGAAGTAAATTTTTAAAAGCACCACAGATGAGTGATTCATATGTATCCAACACTCAGACAAAATTGCAGATGATCGGCTGCATCCTGTTGGCTGTTATGTTTCATGCAAAAAACCAGAGTGCTCTGATACCAGCCAAAGTGTTGTCATTTCAGCTTCATCAGAATGTGCTTATATTTTTATGCACCAGCAATTTTCTTACAAATATTATAAACTCTGCAATTTATTTAATTGAAAATTTAATATTAGATGGTTTGTGATTGAGAATAAGAAACTGTAAGAGGAAGTTTTGAAATGTATATAGGGATAGTTTATTGAGATCAATTGAGTAATTAGAATGAGTGTTCTCACCAGAAAAGTTTAGTAAAAAGAAAACCCATTAGTAATATCAACCAATGCTTTTGTGCCACATATAAACAGAAAGTTGTCTTACTATTGGCCAAATAAATGTAGAATAAAATAGTAAAAAATATTCTTAAAAATTATTTTTAATGGCTAAAAGTAGCAGAGTTATTTACAGGAGAGGGAGAAGGAGGAAAAAAACCCACAAAATATCTGCGCCCTCTGGGTGAAGTTGATTCAACAGTAGTTCTAAAGTAATTAGCAGCAAGCACTCACCATAAAGCCGTCACAGCATTACCACCTTCAAAGACTGAAAACAATTTATCTTTAGAAACTATGTGCCTAGCGTGGATTGAGAAGGTAATATTAATGAAGGAAAGAACCAGGAAAAAGCAGCACACTTAAAGCTGACTAGAGCTAAAATTGATGACAAGAGACAGTCAGAAACACATGAGTAATTTATTAAGCAATGATAGATTTGGGTAAGTAGCATTGCAAAATCAGTCCTTCTGATACGTGAGGTGAAGATAAATTAGCAGTTTTGTAAACTGAGCAGTTCTGTTT
Source organism: Chlamydotis macqueenii (assembly GCF_036417535.1). Lineage (NCBI taxonomy): Eukaryota > Metazoa > Chordata > Aves > Otidiformes > Otididae > Chlamydotis > Chlamydotis macqueenii. Next base: position 31,563,515 of record NC_141558.1, read on the forward strand.
GACCTTTGACTAACATATACAACAAGCCTTCAAGAAATGCATTTCTCTTTTCATGCCTGGCTTTCACTGCTGTACTTATCCCCAAAGCAATATTAAATCTCCTAGGGTAAAGACACTACTAGAATTAAACTTCTGTCAAGGCATCGCCCTGAGTGATTAGTTATTAGCAATCGTGTTTATCAGGTGTCCCAGAGTGCTTGGCTGTATACCAACCCTGAGGGAGAGTACTGGGGGCTCCTGTCTCAAAGGGACCACAGTCTGAGTCAGGCACAGAGCACATACAATTCAAAACACTGAACTAAAAGCAATAAAGATGTAGTTTTATTTAAGTCCATCCTCTCTTTGGTAAAATATATGTTCATTCATGCAATGATCTCACACACTTCATCAGGGAATACAAATCTCCTTCTTACCAGGCATTAATATTTTCATGTGCAAGTGGCCACTGTTCTGTTATGAGTGAAGCAGAAGACTAAATAGCCCAAATAAATCTGGGAATCTCAGACCATCTTCTTCCAAATGAAAAATACATAAATACAAGAATAAATTACATTTTAAACAAATTTTCATAATGGGGCCTTTGTATACTGCCTGCCTCCTCTTGTTGCTGCTTATATGTCCACAGAAATTGAAATGACCTTCTTCAAACTGATCGTGTAGACCTTCCGGTTCCCTTCTTCTCCCTGAATCAGCAAACTTTGAGACACTGTAACTCTTTCATTGCTGTAGGCATCTTTAATGGGAAGCTCTTCAAATTCCTTGGCAAGCATTATCTAAGAGCATAGCTAAAGTTCATGTGGAGAAAGCTGTCATGGTGCTAGACAGTAGTTCTCTGTGGAGTTTAATCTTGCTGAAATCTCTGTGCATTCTGTCCAATGACCCTCCACAAAATTTTTCCTTCCTCATTTGGAAACCCCTTTTTTTCTCCAGCATAATTCTCATGTTTTTTGACTCCCTAGGAGTTAAGAAAAGGTGAAACCAGTAGGTATGAGGCCTTGCAGAGAGCTTTGGTGTCCTAACAAGACTCCCTATAGCGACTCCTGTAGGGAGAATACATTTAGAGCATATAGGAAGAACAACCTTGTGCTCCCTGGTATCTGTCAGGAATCAGTTTTATCCAAATAGAAATTATGTCCTAGCTCCTCCTTCAGATTGTGTTGACAAGAGTGAATTCACCTCACTTTACATACCAGGTATGGACTAACTTAGCTAAATCTTTTCTGTGGCTTCATGAGAAGAAACAAAGGGAAGTGGAATATAGGCAAGAAAGTCAGGGCCAATAAAAAGACTGCTGTTCTCCTTAATCAAGAAATCTGGCTTGAAGTAATATGATAGGGGAGCTTTTACTAGTTATAACTCCTTCTGCTGCATTTGATCCCTCTACAAAACTATTTCATTTTTTGTTCCTTTAAAACATAGATGTTGTTATAGTGTTCCTCTTTAATAATCACAACTTTTCAAATTTTATAAGGAATCATTGTGAAAGATTCTACACTGCTTTGTCATAAATATTATTTTGTCATTAGCACAAATCTTTTATCCTACTGGTTTAACACAGCGGATAAAGAGAACTGAATGAATGTGATACCTCACAGAATTTACTCCTTGCTGAAAGACAATGCAAAGCTATAAGCCGCATAAGTGGTTTAATCTTTTATTAAAAAAAAAATCTTGACATTTTGCTTTCTTGTGCAAGCAATGAATGGAAGCTAATGTCAAAATATTAACTGAGTGGAGAACTTGACTTTTTTACCTATTGTTCTCCTTTGCATTCTTAGTCAGTCTTCTACATATATATGTGGTCACAACCTCTTCTCTCTGATTGTGGATTATTTTTTTCTTTCAACTTCCATAAATTATCTAATCACGCTTCATGCCAGTAGCCATGGTATACAGTGACCAGGACTAATAGTCAGACAGAGATGCAAAGTGTCCCGAGGAACTGCCTCCCTTGTTTTCCTCAGTGTGCACATGCATACATTGCTATACAATCTTTCTTCCATGTGAAAATCGCTGAGATTTCATTAATATCATTAGAAACCCATAATTACTCAATGTTTTCTTTCTCTTGTATTTATAGCCTAATTATTTTAGCTGTATTTTCCGTAAAATAGAGCCCTCTATTAGGAATTTTTAATTCCAGCTGAAGTTTAATCCTGTAGATGAGTCAGCTTCATCGCCATTACGTGGATCTCTACATGAAGTGAAGAAAGAGATGGATGGCCTCTGAAAAAACCCATGGCTAATGCATTAAAGGCATTACAAATTAATATCATGACCATAAGCGGAATTAATGTGATTCATGATCCTGTTGCATAATAAGTTTGCATTGACTGTGTTGTACATGAACAAGGGCACTGTCAGTTGCCCAAATTGGAGATCCTGTTCTTTGCCCCTCACTCTGCGTTCACTCTCAGGTTCAGAGGTTGACATGATCTGATATAGAGATGTAAAGCAATCTCCTCTGTCTTCCATCTGCTGAAAATATTACTTTGCCACGCATAAGCCATCCAAGGTTCTCTCTACCTCCTCTTACTTTCCTAATGTGACAATGTGTGCTGGGATTCTAAGGCTACAGTGAAAGAAGTACCTATTTCTGAAAAAAAAAAAAAGTGTTTGAAATTAAATTAAACATGTACATATGTACATATATGTATCCTATTAACAACTTTCAGGTTTATTTATATTAATTTTTTAAGTACCTGTCTATGTGTGTATGTCTATACGTTATATGAACACTGATTCAAAAGCCTCTGTTCTCCTCTTTTCATAGGCATATGTAGGGACACACATGCATACACGCTCCACTTGGGTTCAATGTTAGGTTCCTTTACAGGGTCTGGCTGGGATAGAGTTTATTGTCTTCAGAGGAGCCTGTATGGTGCTGTGGTTTGGATTTCTGACGAAAACAGCGTTGCTAACATGCTGATGTTTTAGCTGTAGCTCAGCAGTGCTTACACAGGGTCAAGACCTGCTCCATTTCTGAGCTGCCCTGCTGGCGAGTAGGCTGGGGGTGGGCAAGAAGTTGGAAAGGGACACAGCTGGGACAGCTGACTTCAACTGACTAAAGGGACATCTCATACCAAATGACAGCATGCTCAGGAATGCAACTGGTGGCTGTCTTTCAAAGGTAGCTGTTGCTTGGAGAGTGGCTGGGCAGCAGTCTGCTGGTGGGAGGTGGTGAGTGATTGTCTTCATCACTTGGTGCAGGTTTTTTTTCTTTCACTTATTAAACTGTCTTTATTTCAACCCACAAGTTTTTCTCACTTTTGCTTTTCTGATTCTCGCCCATATCTTGTTGAGGGGAGTGAGCAAGTGACCAAGTGAGTGCTTAGCTGCTGGCTGAGGTCAGCCCACCACATTTGCTCAAACCCACCACATGTTTTATTGGATAAGAGAACAAAGCCAAAGTGTTCCACATGCCTCTGTGGGTGGGCATTGGTGTGAAGTCATCCATACTTTAGAAGCATTAGCATGCCTCCTGGCACAATTTTGTCCCACACTGACTAGCATTATTCCAGTCAATACCCCGAGTTTGGGGTAGTTGGAATTGGCAAGGGACCGGTGACAGAAGGCTGTTTGGATGTAGCTACCTTATTTTGGAGTGCAAAAAAATTTACTAATATAGACATTTTCTATCTCATTCCAGCTGACGGTAGGATGAGTGAATAGTTTCTAACCCATTTTGTGTGCAAGTACAAATAGATGTAGCCATGTGTCTTTTAAAAATTTACTTTATCAGGTATTTTTGAGAAATAAACTGAAGTTATGTAGTATGAGAAGACTTTGGATGACCACAGTAATGTAGATACTACCTCCCTTTCCTGGAGTATTTCTGGTTTGGACTCAAACTACTTCTCTGAAAAGGCACAATTTCTCACTGTCTCCATACTCCTAATCCTAAAAGACACTGTCCTTTGAGGAAAACTGGGCATGCTTGAAACTGAGGGTGCTCTTAGGGCAAAAACATCCTTTTCCTACTATCATTATTCCTATATAAAGACTTTTAAGACCTACGTATACAACTGTGATTAAAAAAGAAACATAAAAGAACAAGGGTAGGTGACATACAGCAGTGTTCTAATAACATTGCAAAGCTATTGCTTCAGTGATTTCAGTCAGTCTTGTAAAGGGGTGGAACTCTTACAGTTATGTAGAGAATGTTGCTGACACCAACATCCCAGATGAGAAGATGGACCCTTTTCATATGGCAGGATTATAATCATCACAGTCAGACTAAGTGAAAGGCAACTGCAGGCTTTGTTGTAGAACTTCTCATTCTAGTCATCATTTTGATTGCTGTGGAAACTCCCTAAAATTACAGTAATTTTATTGTTAGCAAATAAGATCAAAATTTAAAATACAGCAAACAGATTATTTGGTTTAAGAGTAAAGATACTCAAGTGACAATCACATTTTCTTAACAGAAAATATTCTTTGACAACAAGTTTTTATCCATGTAGCATTGAGGGGCATTATTTTCCATCTACCCAATGAGGGCTTTTCCTGGTAATTTTCCTATCAGGACATCAGTTTGCACTTGGATCCTCCTATAGGAATTTGAAGTCTCACATATCAGACTCCACTGTCTTGAACATATCAGTATCCATTCTGTTACCCTCTGTCATGGTTTAGTCCCACTCAGCAAGCTGAACACTACACAGCCACTTGCTCAGTCTTTCCAAAGCAGGAAAGAAAATATAACAAAAGGCTCAAAGGTCAAGATAAGGATAGGGAGAGATTATTCAGCAGTTACTGTCACAGGTAAGACAGACTCAACTTGAGGAAAACCAATTCAGTTTATTAACAATGACACCAAAGTAGCATCACATGTTGTTAACAATCAAATCAGAGTAGAATACTGACAGATAAAACCAGGTCTTAAGAACATTCCCTCCCCCCCCCCCCACCCCTCCCTTCTTCCCAGGCTTAACTTCACTCACAATTGTCTCTATCTCTTTGTCCCTTGCAGTGGTGCAGGGGGATGGGGAATGGGGGTTGTAGTCCGTTCATCATGCATTGTGTCTGTCACTTCTTCCTCCTCAGGGGAAGAACTCCTCACATTCTTCCCTCGCTCCATTCTGGGGTCCCTCCCAAGGGCTGCAGTCCTCATGAACTGCTCCAGCATGGATCCTTTCCACAGGGTGCAGTCATTGCAGAATGGCTGCCCCAGTGCAAGACCTTCATGGGCCACAGCCTCCTTCAGGCATCTGCCTGCCCCAGCGTGGGGTCCTCCACGGGCTGCAGGTGGATCTCTGCTCCTCCATGAGCCTCCATGGGCTGCAGGGGGACAGCCTGCTTCACCACGGTCTGCACCACGGGCTGCAGGGGAATCTCTTCCAGGAGCAGCATTACTCCCCGCCTCCTTCTTCACTGACCTTGGCATCTGCATAGGTGTTCCTCAGAAATCCTCTCCCCTCTCCCCTCTCCCCTCTCCCCTCTCCCCTCTCCCCTCTCCCCTCTCCCCTCTCCCCTCTCCCCTCTCCCCTCTCCCCTCTCCCCCAGCAGGCAAGGCCTGCACCTGCCCTCTCTCCCCACCGTGCTGCTTCTTAAATACATTATCACAGAGGTGCAATTGGCTCAGACAGTTGGCTCGGCCCTGTCCAGCAGTGAGTCTGGCCTGGAGCCAGCCGAGTCCACCAGACAAAAGGGAAACTTCTAGCAGCTTCTCACAGAAGCCACCCCTGTAGCTCCCCTCCACCACCAAAACCCAGCACACCCTCTTATGTTATGCCGCCTCTTCAAGTAAGCTCTTTCAGTTCCTTGCCTTTGTCAGTGCCTGGACAACTCCTCCTCTTTTTCTCAGAACTCTGTAGGGAGCTCCCTCTCAGCTGTGCTCTGAACTACTCTTTTCTTTAGCTGCAGTCATTGCTGGCTCATGTGTAACCCCTGTGCTTAGCTCAGCCACACCTTCATTATCAACCCTGGCTCATTGCCCCTAGCTACTCACATAGCCCCCACAGTGAACTTTTAAATAAATTAAAGTTAGAAAGACTCAGGACCTTTGGAACACTTTAGCACAAGCTGCTCATCACTGTAATTGACTGTTGGCTCTTGTATCCTTTATCCTTCTCCAAACAGATATAGCCATTGGTATGCTAATACTTCCACTTGCAACAACCCAAAGAGAGATCTAAAAATCGGAGTATCTTTATGTGTTAAGTTGAAATGAATGTAGAGCACATTGTTGTATGTTACAGGCAAACAGCTTTTGCTTCATTGTTAGTGCAGTCGTCTCATTATTATACCTCTTCAAACCTTGCCAAGAGCATTTGTCTTCATTTAAGAGAACACACTGCAAATTCCATATTTTAAAATTAAACCAATATGGAATTTTCAGAGTCTAAAAACAGCCCCTGAAAACAACTGTCCTGAAAACCAAAGTGTAATAACATCAGTGAAGCTTGTTTGTTATCTATCCGTAATCTCCACCTTAATTTGCATAGTTCCCAAGTAAATAGAATTGTTTCTGACAGCACAGTAGAACCAGTCTGACAGCCAGCATGCTTTCTCTTTTTTCCTATGAGTCACAACCAGTTACAGAGACTTTTCAGGCCAAATTGCACTTTCATCGATATCAATCCCATCCCTGATGTTCACACTGTACCTTCAGCTCTGCTTCTGCAATACTGTTACTCTCAATGATGTGCAAGAATGTAAGAACTTCAGTTTTTCAATGGTTTTCAGAGACCAGGTTGATTTTGCTTGCCCATCAATTCAAAAAAACCCAAATCTATATTTCATCTACACATCTATATTTTATCCATACATCTATAAATAAGAAATTTTTCAGACTTGGTAATGCAAAACCTCACAAAGCTATTTTTATAAAGTAGTTTTTCAGGAGAACATCATTTTCAATTCAATTTTTTAATTGACATTCCTCAATAGTGCAGTAGTGAAAAAGTTGTTTTAACAAAGCATACCAGTAATTTCCACTTTTTTTTACCTGAACTGAGCATGATCACTTTACACTCAAAAGGATTTATTTTTCAGAAAATTATCAAATATGAGAAAAAGAAGAGAACAAGGAAAGGGTGTTCTCTGGCACAGTGCAACATCACTGTTACAACACAGTGACAGCAATTTGAGGTTAATTAATCAGGAAGAGGTTGAAAAACTTGTATTTAAATTTATTTTATGCTTCAGAGTTGTAAAGGGCTTCTTATTTTCTTTTCTGTCTGCCTGAAAACCTGCTGTTCCGAGCTTCGTAAACTTCACAACACATTCATGTGAGGACATAGTTAAAATACTAAGTTATTTTGTCCTGACAGAGTTGACATTTGCCTTGTTTAAAGTGTTTAACATCAAAGTCAACAGAACAAATTCATGATGAGAAGTAGATCATATTCATTTACCAGAAGAATATTCATCCAACACTTCGTAAATATTTAAAACACTTAGGAGAAGAAGCCAGATCACAAGCCTCTGCTCATGCACCTTTCATCCCTTATTCTATGGGATATAATGCCCACTTAAAATAATGGGAGGCTTTCCTCCAGCTTCTGAATTAATCCTGCAAATAATTAGAGGATCTTATTCTTTCATTTCCTGCTTGCCCAGAAAAATATACATGTTCACAGCACAAAGTCAAAAAGGAAAGAGCTTCCCTTGCCAGGTTTTGCAATCAAAGAAAATAAATTGCCTCTCAGTAACATGTTCTATGATATTGCTTGTGCTGAGCTCATGTGCTTGACTGTAACCTAGCAATAACAATTCAAACTGGGAGGAAGACTCAAATGAGTATGGGCATAAGGAAACTGTACGAGAACTGTCTTCCAACTGGCTTTCAATTTACAGCAGGCATGCCATCAAGAAAGCAATTCTGACTTAACACGTTACAAACCTGTGCATTGCACTGACAATCTCTAGAGAATGCTGTAAACAACAGGGAATGAATTTTACTGTCTCATATGTTAGCAATAGCTGAGCATATTATGAATAATCCAGCTGTACTTCTTGCCTCTATCAAAACCAGTAACCAAAATGAGCCACAAATATTTCTATAGCCCTGAGGTAAATTAGCACAACATGACTTGTGTCGATTACAACCAAGCCCTCCAAGGCAAGGGGACAGTTGTGTGCAAGCTGACTGTCAGGCAGGGTTCCTGGCCCAGGCTTTGCTTCAATCTGTGTGCGGGCCTGGGCTGGAAGAGCATTTTTTAGCCCAGGTCAAAACTGTGCCAAGGAATTCACTAATGATTTAGCAGCATGGATCATGTGCCAGTGCATAAAGGATACCCTTACTGTTCCTAGTATAGACAGATTCTGCCATGTGACGGAGCAAAGAAGGTTTGCATATGCAGCAAGCAGCTTTCATGAGTTCTTTTCCATCCCCAAGAAAAGCAGCCTATCCCTTCACATCCAGTTGATAGAATGGTTTTGTACTATGTGCACTAAGGTCTGGAGAAGAATACTAGCTAGCAGAGGAATTAGTTTGGATAAAAACCAGCAGTTCTCTATAGATATAATTGAGGGATGCTGAAGTACAACTATACGGTATCAAATTTAAATGCAGAGGTTATTGATATAAGTGATAAAGGTGATAACTATCAAAGGAGAACTTCAAAGAAATGTAACTGCAAAGGGCAGAAGCTGAAAGAAAGGCTCCATATGCTTTTAGTGGATTGGATATAAACAGCACCTCCATTGCTGGACTCTGCACTTGGGAAAAAATGGGAGACATTCTGACTGATCTTTGTAAGTGTGAATGCTTTACTCACAGAGAGGTCATTTTCAGAAATAACTTTGAGGTAAACACTGGAAAAAGAGGAGTAGAAATTGAATCTGTCGGTAAAGCATCTTTAGGTGAAAATAACAAGACATATATTTAAAGTGTGTCTGGAAAGTGCAAATGTAGAGAAAATTTACAGTTTAAAGTAAGTTTTCTTTCAGTCACAGCATTTCACTAGGATCACTGGGGATATACTGCCAGATAAGAGGACAGACTCCAGAAGAGAAGACAAGATATGACAGACAAACAAACTTTATATCAAAATAGCTGAACAAATTTTACTGCACCCTGAGACTGGGCACAAGTAGTGGCCCCAAAGTTTAGCAACTGCTAAGATAATTTGCACCTGATACCAAAAAAAAGAATCAAAACTTGATACTGAAAGTATCATCATGTAGCATTGTGGTGCTGTTGATGTATACGTCCTTTGTGAGATTGTGAACTAAACCAAAGGAACTACAGAAACAGCTAGGTCATTTACAGCCGCCTTATAAGCTATTTATCAGAACCTAGAAAGGGATCTTCCTTGTTGTGGGCAAACAAAAATGATTGAGTAGAAGAACAAAAAATTGAGTGTCCTTAGTTATTGCTCATTATCTTTGTGGGGGAGATCACATAACTATTTGAAATCCACTGCTGTTGCACTAAAAATTAGCTTGCTCTGAAAATCCAAGTAAAGCTTGCCATTCACATTGTCTTGGACTGCATATGGAAATCTACAATATAATAATTAACTGTGCCTATCTCTTCACATAAATATTCTTTAAGTCAAATGCTAATTATTTTGAGTTATCATGTCCGATATCAAACATAGCGTAATGAAGTCAAACCACTTGAGCGTTCAGTTTTTAAGGACACCAGAGAAAAATTTTAGACGATCTAGAAGTTTGTCTATAAGTTAATTAAAGTAAATAGTTTCATGGCTGTTGGTGTAAAATATGAGCAATGCTATTTTAGAACAATTCCTCTGCTATAGTGCCATTTTCAATATGGGTGTCTGTCGTGGTTTTGTTTAGTGAGGGGGGGCCTAAGCTTCTGTAGGAAACTGCTAGAAGTCGCTCCCCTTTGTTCAGTGGATTTGGCCAGGCCTAGGGCGGACCTGCTGCTGGCCAAGGCCAAGCCGATTGGTAGCAGAATGTGCCGTGATAACGCCTCTGCGATAACGTATTTAAGAATGGGAAAACAGAAAAAAAAAGAGAGAAGAGAAGATGTGAAGAAGCTGAACGGGGGCAGAGGCGCAGAGGGGGAGGTGCACGCCTCATGGGCCTTGCAGGCCTCACCCTCTGGCTTCTCGCCAGGCAGCCGACTGGGCCCGACTTGGTCTGGCCCAGCTGCAAGAAGTGGAAAAGAGATGAGAAGTGAATAAGATGTAAAAAAGATCCTGAGAGACATCTACCAGCCTGTTGAGAGGAACGGCTGCAGACGCCAAGGTCAGTTCAGAAGGAGGGGGAGGAGTAATGCGGCTCCTGGCCAAGATTCCCCTGCAGCCTGTGGTGACGACCATGGTGGAGCAGGTTGTCCCCCTGCAACGCATGGAGGTCCACGGAGGAGCAGAGATCCACTTGGAGCCCGTGAAGGACCCTGTACTGGGGGAGGTGGATGCCTGAAGGCGGCTGTGGCCCGTGGAGGGCCCGCTGGGTCAGCTGTTCTGAAGGGACTGAACTCCATGGAAGAGATGACGCACGCCAGAGCAGTTCCATGAAGGACTCTGGCGTAGGGGTGGGACCCCACAACGGACAAGGGGAGGAATGTGAGGAGTTCTTCCCCTGACCATGATGCAGCGGCGTGAAACAACATGTGATGAACTGACCGCAACCCCCATTCCCTCTTCCTCCCTGTGCCGCTCAGGGAGGGGAAGGTAGTAGAGATAATGGTAAGCTTGGGAAGAGGGAGGGGTGGAGGGAGGTTACCTTGTTCTCTGTCTCATTATCCTGCTGTTTGTAGTAATAAATGCATAGTTTTCTCCAAGTCGAGTCTGTTTTGCCCATGACGGTAACTTTAAGGATTTCTCCCTGTCCTTATCTCAAACCTCGAGCCGTTTTTCCTTATATTTTCTCTCCCTGTTCTCTCGGAGGGTGGGGGGAGCGAGAGAGAGACTGCGTAGTCTGGTCCCAATCGGGGCTGAACTACGACAGTGTCAGATTTCCTGAAGTCTTTGCTTGAACAGGTGGTGTTCGCAGTACTCAAGCCTGGCAAAATAAAAGAACGTGATATTTTTTTAAATGAAATGGTACCTCCGGAGCTTTATGATGCCAGTAATATAAATGATTCTGGAAGAGAAACCTGAAAGTCTGCAGCTATGATTTCTCAGGTGTTTAAGATCCTAACAGTTTCAAATATGTTTGCAACTGAAGAGACAGTCTTCCTTGCCATACTTTTTTGTCATTGAAAATCTATCCTCCTTCCAGAAAAAAACTCCTGAGATACAAGCCCATGCTTCTTTGTCCCAGAGTCTCTGAAAATCTATCTACTATTTTATGGCATTTACTGTAGAAATTAGTATTTAATCTAGAATTAAGTGTTATCTGGCCGGTGTACTGTATCCTTGCATTCTGACAGTGTCTGCCGTTCCTGAGACAAAGGTACTGTGTTGTGCAAATCAGTTTGAAAATGAAAAATAATAAAAAACAAAATAAAGAATAATAAGCAATATATTCCTTTATGAATTAGTGTTTTAATTTAAAGAAGGGAAAGATAAACTGTTTTATAGTTGAGGACTTGGGAGTCACAAAAAGCCAATAAAATATAGCACTTTTGACATAGAGCTATATTTCTATTCTTTGTCTTTTGCATTCTCTTTGTTTTGTTTGTGCTTTGTTCCATTTATTCTTTATCGTGGTCTTTAGGTCTTTAGGTGGTCTTTCTTTGTGTATTCAGTGCATGGTCAGAACTTCTTAAGAATAAAATTAGCACCCATTTCATTTATCTGCTTAGGCTTATCTCCTCAGAGCTAAATCAAGGGCAAGATTTTTTTTTAATCTCCAAGAAATTTTGTTATTTAAATGATTTCTTGTCTTTCATTTCTACTTCATTACATAATCCAACTGAGTGGATTTTAGCCCTATTAATTTTGCTGTCACAAATACAGATTTCATTTTTCATGTTCGTTTTCCATTAACTTTGATTCTTATACTATTTGTCAGAACCCAGAGACAGGCAACTAGTTTGTTGACGGAAAAAGAACCTGTTTCAGGGCAAGAAGACAAATCATGTGTCCTTACTTAACCCTCTTTGTCTTTGTGTGGAAGATCTGTTCACGCTGCTATCAAAAAAAAAACCCACTGTTCTATTAAAAATAAAGAGGAAAAAAAAATAAGATGCTCCAAAAATAGTGATAAATTATTATATTGAGGTTGCATTTTTGACCTACTTTTTATAGGTCATAAAAATGGATAAATGTTCTCTGTATTACTACATTGTTACATTAAACATTATTACATTAAGAATATTAATTGCTAGAATAAGTAGCTTTGAATTTGCACTGTTTTTTACATTTCTCATTTGTGCTTCAGTACCCTCATTCGAAGTGGACATCTTATAAGAATGAAAAGGAAATAATTTGATACCTGATGTGAGCTCTTGCTTTCAATAGTATATTGTTTATTAAAAAGGGATGAATGATCTTACTTAGCTATTCAAGGTAGCTAAACACTTGAGGTTCAATTAAAGCTCATGAAATTGTGCAACAGAAAAGCTCCCTTCCCCCACTTGTAATTAGAATTAAATATGGAGCTGAGAACAACAGCAATGGGAGGAAGAGGAGGTTAGAGTAACAGAGTTGACTTAATTTCAGAAGCATGAAGAAATAGTGAATAAACTAGGCTGTTAAAATTAAATTTCTTGCAAGTTGACAGTGCTCAGCACAGGTAATTAATTCGGTGAGTTTTAATAAGCTAAAATTAGAAACAAATAAGAAACATCTCCTCCTAAAGCAATGGGGAAGATGTGTACCACTATCTCTTGGTGCAGACAGGTGGACACACTGCAGACATCACTGTGAGTGATGGGCCACAAGGTTTTAGTGATGCTGCTGTGTGTGCAGCAAGGTGAGGGGAGGTGGTGGTCCCTTGGAAAGGAAGAGGAGGAGAGGGAGAAGGAGAGATTGGGAGTAGTCCATTACCTGGTGAGAAAGAAAAAAATACCAATAAAGTACTTGCTAAAATTATGGCTCCCTGGCTAGAGATACTCAACTCCCCATTTAATAACAGCTTTTGGTGAAAATGAATTTTTGTTTTATTTAGAAATAAACTTCCCAGATACAGGGCTTTCCCAGACAGGAGAGCATTGTTTGCTTCTTTATCAAAAGGGAAGAGTACAGAAGTCCATAAAAGCCAGATTTCTGGGGGAGGGGTATTGGTCAACCATGCTGAGCCCATGGCTGTACCTGGGAGAGAGGAGTTTCATTTGTCAGGACTGCTTCTGTGACTGGGGAAGGAGAGAGGCTGAGTTCACTTCAAGCACTGCCTGCACATGTTTCTGTCATCGCAATCCCACAGTGGTTGTTAGGTGATGTTTGAGGCTGATTTGCATCTTTCTGATGGTATGTGATGCAAATCCGCAGTTATATCAGTGATACAGACTTGCCATCATGTCCATTACAGACCCCTGTCTGCCATTCAGAAGAGTTAGTTATAATCAGCAGTCATATATTCCAGCCAGAGCACAAATCACTTCTAATAAAACTTGCTTCTGTCTTCTCATTTTGTGCTCAACATGATCATTAACATTTCCATCAGAGTTCTTTCTTCCCCAACAGACGTGTCCACATTTGTATCAGATTATCATCATCTTTCTTTCAACACAGGGGATAAGTGACGAACTAAATCCTACAGTCTATATTCAGTCAGCCATAAGATTTAGCAATTATTTCTCCCAAAATGACCAGTACTTGCTTGCATTTGCATTATTTATAAGGGAAATAGTATATTATCTTTTTTTTTTTCAGCTTAATACTGTGTTTTACCTATGCAGTTGCTCCCTAAAAGATTCTCTACTATTCCTCAAAAGTCCTTTTATTGTCAAATTCTCATTCCAACAGAACATGCTAGCTTTCACAAAAAAAAAAAAAATTATAGGGAAGCAAATTAAAGTTTCATAGTGGCAATTCATAACATATGAGCCAGATAGTAAAATAAAGGACAGTTCTGTATTTTCTATTATATTTATTGTACATTTCACTTCATAGCTTTCATTTTAAATAGGTATTTATTTTTCACATACAGGAAATACTGCTATCAGTCAGGCTTTAACAGGATAGATTTTATGAATCCACATACTTTAGGGACATCTAAACATGAGAATTGATGGCAAAATCTAGGATAGAATGACTAGTGCATTTTCAGGATCTGCTGGTTTTTTTCCAGTTTATACTCTTTGCTCTTTAAAAATAAACAATAGTTCTCTTGCATGTAATTATATAGACTCCCTTTCCCCTAGATTTAAATAGACTACTTGACCTAGGATTAGAAAACAAGGTGTTTGTCACGTCTGTAAATTCATAGCAGGAAATCATTAAGTTTTGACTCAAGCACGTAACTTTTTGAAAGTTCAGAGGTTGATGTCAGCTGTCAGCTATGCACCTGAGATAACTATTGGAGTGAACCAACACAATTGATTTCAGATAAGAATCTTGGAAAAGTAACACAATATAATTTTTTTTTTTTTAAAGACCTGAAAGTAATTAGAAATACAAAATGAACTAAAAAACATGTGTGGTGTCACATGTATATTTTCCTTCTCAAATTTCTGTAGCTATCAGTCTTGATTCAACTAAATATGCAAGCATCTGTATATAATTAGTCACTTACATATTTTCCCCCTAAATAGTGTGCTACACTGGGATTTTAGTAAAAAAAAAAATTGACTAGCCTTTTATTGCATGTGTGTAAGGTAGCTATCAGATGTGTATGCTGCATAAAGAAATAATCATAAAAATCTAAATTTCTCATCTACAATCTTGCATTGTTAATATTGGAAGTGAATTTTTTTTTTCTTAACTTTGATATAATTTTGACACTTCAAATTATGGTAAGGGTAAATTGCGATGAGTATATTCTCAACATTACTGGTGTGGTCTTAGTTCTGGGGTACAGTGCACACTGCATTTTATAGCCTGGAATTGGCATTTTAGGGAACACAGTGGAGGGTAGATCATCATTTATGCCAAGATAGTCATTTATGTAACCTAAAATGTCAAGTTTAATTAAGGGCTACAGTGACAAAAGAAAGCCGATTGCATGTGCTCAAAATACTTTCCAGATGACAAATGACTGACACACATAAATCCAGGGTAATTGTTAAGGTAATGTTACTGAAACATGACTAAAAAAATCTCAGGCGGTATATTCCAATAGGTTAATGTTCTATGAGATTTAAATAAAAAAAAATCAAATAAATCAAACTTAATATATTTCCTTAGATTCAGATTTACAGTTAGAGTCTTTCTGTGTGGAGGGAAGGAACATATAAATGGCAATTAGGAGCATTTGTATCTCCACATTTTCTGTGTTCATCTCTGTGAAATTTTATAATCAGTACGTCTGTAATTTTCTTACCACAATGTCTTTAGGATGGTCCCTGGTCAAAGCAAATATGTAGAGAAAAATCTGATGGCATGATTTATTTTGTGTTCTTTGTCCCTGCTCTGCACAGTCAGTGTCTGGGAAAACAGTTAAAACCTCTTCTGCCTAATCTACATCAACATATCTTTCTTTCTCTCTCTCTTTGTGGCAACCACATCATAAAGGGGGAGTTGATGTTAAGAATAAAGGTCAAGATGATAGAATATGACAACTCGTTGAATTGAGAAGAGAAATGAGTGTCCCTAAGTATTCAGCATGAGCTTCTCTTTGCTCCCTGCAGGGCATCTGCACCACAACCACCGCATTTTTACACTTCTTCTTCTTAGCTTCATTCTGTTGGGTTTTGACAGAAGCGTGGCAGTCATATATGGCTGTTACTGGAAAAATTAGGACACGGCTCATAAGGAAACGTTTCCTGTGCCTTGGATGGGGTAAGTCCATAAAATTCATTTCCTCAGAATCATTGGAATGAAACGTTTAATGCAGTGACAATGTCAAGAATATCATAATTTTGTGCAGTAAACCTGAAAGATAGTAGACAGCACATTACTAAAAAGAAAACTAGGCTAGGAGCCTTTCCACTTTATCTCAAACTCAAGCTATGCTGGTGTATATTTTAGCATTTTTTTAGAAATATGTTTTAACAAAATTTTAGAAGATTTTAAGTAAAGTAGTGTAATATCAACAAATCAAAATAAAACAAAAAAAAATCACTGGATATTCATGAAGCCTCTTCCTAGTTCACTTTAAGACCTGTCAAATGTACCAGTAATTTAGCTACATCAAAGTGGTACACTGTGGGCAGAAAACAGTGTCCTCTTCCCTGCCAGTGCTTCAGAAAAAAAAAATCTGCAATAGCACTGTGCTTCATTAAATGATTCATTCCATGTAAAATGGGCCATTTTGCATTAGCTTGCTCTGTCATTTTTTTTTTTCCAGACAGAACAGTAATATTTTGCTCAGCATCTAATGGTTGTTTCTGTTTTGTTTTTGGTTTTTTTCAGGTTTACCAGCATTGGTGGTTGCAATATCAATAGGCTTTACTAAGACGAAAGGATATGGAACAGCCCACTAGTAAGTTAATCTGAAATGATAAACTATGGTTTTAATTAACTAGACTGTCGTGCCCATCAGGAAATACATAACATAGTCTAAAGGCCCTACGGGTATCCATTCACACTTGGAAGTGCCCTAAGAGTCACTGAGTGGTCCACAAAAGAACAAAAAAAAACCCACATGCCAGTCTTGGACTGAGCTCAGCAAAGCCCCAGGGAATCTAGATTTCTCGTGAGGAACTGAAGTAGCGAGCCTTTTAGAAACACTGAGGCTTAGGTGTACTTGGACACCTACCATTTATGTGCATTTACCAAAAAGAACCTTAAATGTTATGGTTAGCCTTTGCCAACCTCTAAACACATCTAAAACTGTACTGGCAAGAGTCTCTGATTTCTGCCCACCTCAGTTTTACTGTCCCTGAGCTGCTTGGAGGCAAAGTCCTGCAGAAATTTCAAGATAGCTCTTCCATCCATCTCCTCTCTCCTGTAGAGCCTGATCCAGCCTATTTCCTGGACTGGGCTGTACTTGAGAGACAACGAGGAGGAGATCTGTGTGCTTCATTTACATTTTATTAATAGAGTTGCTGTTTAGCCACCTGGCTGGTTATAGTGCATATTTAGCACCCTGGAAAATTCGCTTCCCAGTAAGGCTGCCCTTTGGTTGTCTCCTGCTGAAGAAAGATCTTGGGTTGAGCCTCTCTTCTGCCAGCAGGCCCCTCCAACCACTGAGGCATTATGTATGCAAGAGTGCTTTTCCTTCAGTTGTCCTGTTTGGAGCTCTCCTCACATTGCCTAAGAAATTAAGTATGCATCAGGGCAGAAAGAGAGGAAATATGACTCTGTAGCCTGGTAATGAAGGCATTCATCAAAGATGAGGATGAGTTAGGTCAAGTCCTCGATTCAATGAATATTTAATTATTCTCCTTTGCATAATTGCTGAGTGAGATCAGGATTCCTCCTCCCTGCCTTATGTGTCCAACCCTCTCAGCACATGGTGGGGGAGGCTTCAAGCCCTTGCTCCAGCTCTGGGTGGGTAAGGATTCAGAAACAAATCTCCTCCTGAATATCGGCTTTAAACACTGAGCTTTTTAGTTTTAAATTGTGATGACATGTCTTGCATTTTTTTAATGAGAAATGGCTTACCTAACTGAAGTGCTTAACTGTGGGACAGCACTTACAGCTGGCAAACATTAGTGAAACAAGAGTCAGACATCTTTTGGGAGTTACATTGAGGACCTACTCTGACATTTTTTCTAACATGTTCTCATATTGCTGGCTTTTTCATTATTTAGTCTTTGAACCAGAACTGGAGAACCATTTAGGCTGTGAGAATTATGAATGACAAGATTACAATGTCCAAACACCATTGCGGATGCAGCTCTGTCCCTTGCAGGATCAATCCCATTGCAAATACTCTACTGAAATTATTCATGTGTGACTACTTGCTTTAGTTGGTGTTGCTTCCTGCTTCCTTCCTGGGCTGAATGCATTTTTAAAAGAGGATATACTGAACTATTCAGACAAAGCAACAAATCATTCATTAAGGGTAACCAGGAAAGTAAAAAAGAACAAGTCTATACCTCTAACAACTCCTTTCCCAGGATTCAAATTCAGCTGACACAGTGCCATGGGACAAAAGCACAAAAGGAGATGTACAAGGGACAAACAGAGCCATAACGTAGCTTTCCCATCTTATTGGCAAATACGTTTTCTTGACATTTGACATCAGAATTACATAAGAAAAACAGAGAACGCAAGGAATAGAGGTTGCTCCTCCATCACCAGCTGATGTGCTGTCCCAGTCTAGAGGCCAACAAAGAATTGTGTCCCATAATAATTGTTGGGCAGTGAAAAAGCAGAGCAGCTCCTCTTCCCGTAACTAAAGCACTTTTGTAAGTTTTTTAACTGCTTACACTGTATTTGGCCTGTTTGGCTGCAATCAGTTACACACATGCTGCCATCAGGAGTGCCTCGTCTTGCAAATTATTCCTGTCATTTTGAAAATGACAGTTTCCAGTGGAGAAAATTAAGAGTGAAAATAAAGGAATTTTTTCCAATCTCATAGTTCCACAGATAAAGAGATTGATAGAAAGGGAGAAGGCCCAAGGATCTTTGAAGCAGATCTCAGTTTCATACAGTATATGACTGATGGAGGTGGCTTGAATTGTTCACATTCAAACCACTTCTGTGATGAACAGTCTCTGATTTATATCTTTTTATTTCAGGCCTAATGATGAGGCACGTATATTGCTGTACATTTAAAACTACGTATGAAAAATATTTCACACAGACACTTGTACTGATACAGATACAGAAGCTAAAGGGATTTCCTAAAAATAATTAAAAACACAGTGGCAAGTTTTTAGAAGTTTCAGTATATCTGAGAAAGATTTGTGTGTCTGAAAGCTTGATTTGTTTTTTTTTTTCCAACTATTTCTATGGCTCTAATGAATATTGTTGCTACCTTTCTTCAGATGATCAGAGCTATGAAAGCACCACTACTACAAGTTATAGTTAATAAACCTACATGACCTACTCATGTTTACATAATGAGCAGTGCAGATAACTTCCAAGAATTTGTTACATCAGCAACAAATTAAATTCTCTCATAGTCATGCTCTCCTAAGAGAAGGAACTATTCTCCTGGAGAGCGTCAAAGAACTCACAAAATGTACAGGACACAGGAGCAAGGCTACAGATACTTCATCACTCAGCAGAATTTTATGACCATGTAACATAGTCCCATAAAACCACCAGTGGATGCTCCTAATACTAATCAATTTATATGGCTTTCTGCTATGTGAGAAGGGAGAAAGAAGACAGAACAGGAGAACAAAATAAAAACAACTATAAAGCATAGAAAAAAAACAATCAGAGCAAAGAAACAGAAGAGAAGAAGAAAAAAAAATAATAAAAAATTGACAACAATTGCCTTACGGTATAATAAGGCATCTGAGAATTTGTCTTCAGAAAGTCTTCCAACAGAAAATGACTGAGGAAGAAACGCATTTCAGAGTCATCAACTGGCAGATTATTGAATACATTGCAATAATCACGTCACACACTGTTAAAAATCCAGATT
Source organism: Chlamydotis macqueenii (assembly GCF_036417535.1). Lineage (NCBI taxonomy): Eukaryota > Metazoa > Chordata > Aves > Otidiformes > Otididae > Chlamydotis > Chlamydotis macqueenii. The sequence continues at coordinate 31,582,967 of NC_141558.1, forward strand.
GTTGAAAATTTGGATTGTGTAAAGAAATAAGGAAAACATGTTCATTTTTTCCAGCTCTGCCTCTAAACGGAAGTCACTCTTTTGAACAGCCTTTTTGCTTTGGGGCATGGGAAAGGGAGGGAACAATTCTTTTTTGGTCTTAAAGATTCTTGTGGTAGAAACTATTTTCTTTTTATTTAAAATAAACCTTGTTGACTCTTTTTTTTCAGCACAGGTAACTGAAATTATGTTTCAGATATGATACATCCACAATTTTTATAAATTGATGATTCTATCTCCCAATAAACATTAAAATTTTAATTGCATGTCTTAGTTATGCAGAGAGCTCATCTGCACTAAGTTTAAAAGTTCATACTGGCAAGGAAATGCACCGTGAATACGTTCATCCCTCTCAGAAGCCCATGTTCTCCGTCTCTAACAATAAATAACGTAGCCTTTGTAAAATAGCAAGAAAAAAATGCAGAAAATTTTGAAGACCTTTTTCTTTGAGATTACAAAAATAAATCAAACATTATTGTTTTAGTTGTTTTTTGAGGTAGGATGTAGAATAGTCTGGCATGTATTACCTTTTTAACAGTGAAGCAGATATGAACTATTTGCATCAATTTATCGTTCCAGAATTTAGCACACTGATACAGTTGAGTTAATGTGGCATATATCACGTGGCTTCATTGCAGTGGGAAACACTTTTATTCTGTGCAGTTGGAATTCCAGCCGTAACAGACCATTAATATTATGATATGCTTGCATCTAATTTACTTGGTTTTCTAAAGTACAGAAGCAGTACTGGAAAGTAAAGAAGATATGTATGATTCTGATGTCAGTGTTGCTGGATGTGAGATCCAAGTTAATTATTTGAATGCATATACTTGAGTTGTCTTATATGTAGGTGTGATCATGCATTCAAATAAGCATGCAGTTCTTTGAATGTGTAATCACTAGGAAAATAGCACAGCTGCATTTACTTCAGTGTGTGAAGCTCCTGATCTTTTGCAGATATGGAAAGCTTTACATCTTGGTGTATCAAATATTTAGAACTGATTCTGTAAGCGCTCTGTGTTTGGAGATCTGATGGTTTTCAGTGAAAGCCCTGATGCAGTATGACAAACTCTGCAAGATTAGTAGCTCACCAGAAAATACAGTTTTCAGATGCTTTAAAATGTACATTTAAATTGTTTGTAAAATATTCCAGCGAATAAGAACAGTTAGATCATATATTATTTTTCTTTAATGGGAATATTGTTTGTAAGATCTACTTCTAATAGCAGTTACTAAATTACATAAGAGAAGATATGTAGAAACCTGTTTTCTTCTGAAGTTCTAACTTTTCATTACTTTGAGTATAGAACTGTAAGACACTGTAAGCTGGAAATGTTTCTAGATACCTTCCTGTCAAGTCCTGTTCGGTTAACTCATCGTACATGGTTAGAGGAGACTCAATAAAGATTTGCAAACTTATTTTCTATTGTGCTCTTAATACATTTTAGGCATTCCAGTGTATGTATAATTCACATTAAAACTGTTGAAATATTAACAATTGATAATGGAAATAACTTTCAACTCTCTACATCATCACATCAACGAAGTAATTATTTTGTGTGTGTGCATATGAGTCTCTATATATAGGATTGAACATACACTGTAAGAATCTCATGCTGTAGCAATTATTAATGCTTTCTTGGCAATGCATTATACTTATTTTTAATTTGTGTTAGTTCTTCTCTAATATTCTTTCCAGTTGTTGGCTGTCTCTTGAAGGAGGGCTACTTTATGCTTTCGTTGGACCTGCAGCTGCTGTTGTCTTGGTAAACATTTATATAATTTCCAGTATTTTTATATGAAATGATGGAATATGCTGTTTAAATTATAAAAGCTTAGCTATACAGTAGCATTACATTTTGCAGTGAAAACTGAGCTCAATATTGTTTAACATACCTTCAGTATTTTGAATGCATGATTCACTCAACTATCACTTCTTTATACCAGTTATCTCTCCATGTTTACACAGTAAGCTGTGAAAGAATAATGTACTGATTACTGGCACAGAAAACTTGTTACAAGCATCACTGAGTTATTATCAGTAGCATCTACGCAATTGTCACTGCCTTGTGCAGTTCAGTGACAGTCTTGATAGAGGTCCACTTGGCAGTGTATCACTGTGACAGCAAAAGCAACAGGAGGAGTGGAACCAGCCAGCAAGTTCTCCATGGCTACTGCTTTTGAAGGCAAAGCAAAAAATCATCATAGCTGGGAAATGTTACTTATTTGTGTATTAATCTTCCACATCTCTGGAAATGCATTTAGGTGTAGGATTCACTTTGCCTAATTGTGGACATCTGCAATGTAGATTTCTGCATCTAAGCTGGTTATCCCAGCCATATGTCATTATCAGTGGAGAAAAATATGCACGTTTAGGGCTCAAACCATCAGAAGTATTTCAGGTGTCTACTTTAGGGTAAGATGAATTGCACCCTGTGTGTGCCATTGGCTATCAGTCATCTGCTCTGCAGTCTGTATGGATTTTTTACAATAATTTGTTTAGCATTTTTCACTTACAGATTTTGAATCTAATTCTTCTTTCCACTCCACAATTTTATACTAGGATAGCTCTATCAACACCAGTTATTTTTTATTTTTCCTTGCAAAAGGGAATCAGTCTTAGTAGTCATCAAAGATATAGCCGTTTAGCTACAGAGATTTTCCTGAAATGGATGTTTACTACTCCCATGGAGTTTGTCTCATCATTGCCTGGAGTCAAGCCAGGATCCTTTTGTACAACTCACAGTCCCTGTCATGATAGAGGAGCCAAGGATGTTTACAAAAAGCCAGTCATAATTTTCACATGGAACTGTGTGTTCTCTGTGTAATTGGCAAGCTTTGTTCAGAGATGTTTGAAGTTCACAGTCGCAGTTTGCCCTACCATTAGCTAGTAGCTGTGGAAGGAGTTGTTCCATGCAGCCACTTAAGCATAAGTGTACAAAGAAAAAGAATTATATAACATCAGCTGAAAAATGTAAATGCTGAAAATAAAGTGATAATAAGAAAAGCTGAAAAAGAGTTGGCAAGGCAGACTGGAAACAATTAGGTATTTTGGCACAGGTCTTGAAAAATTTGTGTGAAAGGAAAACAAGGATTGCCCTTTTCTAATAAAAAAAAAAAAAAGGAACATTTATTTAGTAGATTCAAACTTGATATTACCTCTTTGCAGACCATGCAGAGACAGGTTCATAGAGTTCAGTTCAATAATACAAATGGATAATAACAGTCATTAAGTTGTCCATTAAATGCAATTAGTATGTCCATTGAGTACCAAAGTCTGGCTGCTGAAACACCTGATTTTTTTTTTTTAGGTTAGGTCTTCAATCCGTGTATGTGATTGTAACACCATTTACTTTAATGGACCCAAACAGACTTTCCCCAGCAATCCATCTGGCCCACAAAAAAAAAAAAAAAAAAAAAGGAAGCTGCAGTCAAACAAGGCTCAAGACTGGCATTTTGGTGAATGACATAGACAATGACTAATGTGCAGGAAGATATGGAAAACCACAGGCTGATTCTGCCAAAGTGGGAACACCCACATGGGCTGTCAGTGCTTAAAAAAGGACACGGTTACGGTCATCGTGTGCTCTGAGCAGCTATTCTCTGTGCACACAACTCAAAGGCAGTGGTTTTACTGGAACAGGATACATCATTGCGATTAACACTGAGGCAATATTACAGCTATATTACTCAAGCTTCTGGCCAGGAGACATGTATGCACATAACTTGATGCCAGGCGTAATTCAAGATTCAAAAATAAGCCTGTTGTGGTGTGTGTATGTGTTACTCATCTGAGAATACACACTTTTGGTGTGCTTATCGACAGTGTTACACAGTTTCTGATGGAATACTCAGAAGTGTAACAGGAGACATTTTGCAGGCCTGTAAGAGCCTTTTTCTGAAGTAACAGGATAAATATTTTATTTCAGGCACTGAAAGATCAACTGTTTGTTTTCTGTTTGACAGGTCAACATGGTGATTGGCATTTTGGTATTTAATAAACTTGTTTCCAGAGATGGAATCCTAGATAAAAAGCTCAAACACAGAGCGGGGTAAGCAACAACTGGGTTATTTTAAAGCATATTAAAATTGTATCACCAATTTTCAATTACAGATATTCACCAAAAATGCTTTTGATTGTGCTTTGAACTTTTATATCAGTGTAACAGCGTGTCTAACAGATTCCATTCATCTTAAGAGCTGCTGTTGCATTACCCTGAGGGAATGCAACTAAACACACTAAACATAATAAAACACAAGTACAACAGTATTAAGTTAATAATAATAAGGATTAAACAAATCTGAGCAGAAGTTTCACAACAATGTCACACATGTAAAGTTGTTGCAGTTAGGAGAACAGTCTTATGAACTGTGTGTACTGAAGGAACTGATTATTTTTGTCTAGCTGTCAACTTTAATTACTATGGTGCGAAATGTTACTCCTGTGTGTAAACTGTTATAAAATATATTTTACAACAATATGTCTCTTACTGAGGTCAACGCTATTCTGCCATTTTGACTATGTGAAGAATTTGCCTTTGTTCTTGCATCCATATCTACATAGATGTATGTTCTAAATTAATTTAACAGAATTTCAAAGTAAAAAAAAAAAATGTTTTAAAAGCAAAAAAAAAAAAGGGAAAAAGATAAATGGAAATTCTTTGTTATTGATTATTTACTTGCATTTGCATTCAAATTCTATTTGTTCTCATGAGAAGAAAGGATTATGACAGTGGTGGTATTAGAAACTGTTTTTCAGTGGATAACAATGATTTGGAGTACTGCAGCAGCAAACCTAGATTCATTTTGTATGGGAGAAAAATATTTCACAAGTGTATCATCACCTTCTTAACACTTATGAAATTATATTTAAACTTTGCATAATTGTTTTTTTACAGCTATATGTTCTAGTATTATCTTTTGAGCCAGCTTGTAGTTAACACCACCAATATCTGCATTTCTAGCAATGACAAGCGATATCTTTATTTTACTGTGTATTACTGCTATGAGTAAATTTATTACGGCTTCACTTTGAATTATTTTACCATTTCGCTAACAGTAGCATTCCTAATAAGTTCAATTCATTGGTTAGATAAGTGAATTTATGCTAAGTACTTCAGCTGGTGTGATTTGCATAAATTTGATTAATTCAATTAAATCTTTCTGGTTTTCAGCTCTTTCACCACTATTCTGCCATCAACATTCTTACCTGTGTAATAACACTGACGAAATCTAGAATGTTATAAAACTACACAAATTTTTTCAAGAGTAGTAATAACTTAGTAATCACCAATTCAAATTCACATCTGCTCTAATTCCAGTGATTTAAGGAGTTGGAGTAATCACAGGTTTGGCTTTGTACATTTTCTAAGGATATACAAGCTTAGATTTAACTGCATCATTTTTTTTTCACCTACTCAACTGTCGGCTATAAAAATCTATTTGCTTATAGGATACTTTCCTGATGAAACAAATAGCTTGCTTTCTAACAGCGTGCAACTTCATAAAATGGTATTTTATTTTAAAGTAAATGGATAAAGAACTGGAAATTATTCTGTCAGAAACAAACCAGATATTCTGGGAAAGTATGTAGATCCCTTAATTGAGAAACAATCTTCACTTTTGTGATAGTATGAGATGGTGGCTTGGCAACAGCATTCCTTGGTACTACTTGGCAGATAAAAATTCTTGAGTCATTCTTTGGGGCACAGAAATTGGTGCAGCATTTGGCCTCCAGTAGAAAGGAGGCTGTCACTCGTTTCTCAAATATCTCTTGGCAGTCATGCTCAGAAAGGCGATTTCAGTCTTTCTGGCAAACATTGGACTTATACCTGTCAAAAGTTCAGCTGTGGAAATCATTTATGTAGGATTTAAAGCAGTGAATAGGACAAAATATACTAGCTCTGTATGTTTTTTTCCACCTTATATGGAGAATCAACAAGTGTCTTGATGGATGGATATTAATCATTTTCCTGGCATATCAATATACCATTTTCTGGTATACCAATAATTTTGCTGGCACAAGGGGTAGCACCCATATATGCCCAGCCAAAAAGATTATATTTGGTCTATACACACATCAAGTTCCATTATTTGTAAGATCCAGAACAAATCTGTAGAGGTAAAGGGAATAATCCAATCTGGTAACATTGAAGTATTGCCAAGCAAAGATGGAAGGTGTTTTCCTAAGCTTAGGTTAAGATTACCCAAGGCATTTTTCTCGTTCATTCATTAATGTAGATCTTTAATTGGTGTAAACTAATGCGGATTCACTGAGTTCTTTTCAGACCTGACAATCACCTTATACAAAGTCATGGTTCTCACTGTTTTTTTCATGGAAAAAACCTGCATTTTTATGGAAAATGTACTGCACTTTTTTAACAGAAGATCATAATTTGGTTTATCAAAATTGAAACCACTGAAGTTCACTGTTGTTTTGGGCAGTATCTTAAAAAGCTTGTGAATGCTGAGTTTAACAATAAAAAGGAGTTCTGTTGGTTGAAATAACTGGGAAAAACTGAAGTGTTACGTATCTTCACTATGTTGACCACTTTCCAGCTGGGAAAAACACCCTTCCTGTTGCACCTCAGTCAGCTATGGTTATTTCTGGTTCTGGTACCAGAAAGAGAAGGAATAGCAAAAGCCTTTATTTACTCTGCTCAGGAAGTTGAATGCATGCTGTATGTAAAAGAAAATTTAAATTCCAGGTTTTGCCCTTTAACTCTTCTGACAGGTGCCGAGGTACAATTGTCTGTACAAAATGCTTTGAGCTTAATGCTTGTGTACTGTGTTTTATTAAAATGCAAAACAGGTCACCCTTTTTTTAGTACCAACTGGTATTTATTTCATCAGATTCCATACATTTCAAGCCCTGTATTCAGACCTTCATACAACAATAAAATAACTTCAGATGTTAATGGGCCATTCAGAACACTAGCACAAATCTGACTATACAGTACGCCCATTCTGATTTGATGCTTGAATACGTTTTGCAAGTTTCTTTCTCTGTTAATGCTCTATAATTGTTTATACTTCATACTCCTCCTTTAAGTGTCCTATACTCTTTCTCAAGCAAGTTTGGATACAACAGTCTTTTAACAGGTCTGAATAGAGGGATTTCACTTTGTGTGTCTATCCTAGCACGTGCTTATGTTTACTTCAGTGTACTGAGCAGTTTTGGTCACTGGACATTTGGGGCCTTTTTTAGCTTAAGTGGAAGAAATAGAGCCTGCATGAAATCAAGCCCCATAGCATTAACATTTAAAGCTAACAATGATGTAAAGTACAAAGTACAGTTTTGCAACAACATAGAGCATTCATCCTGAATAAGCCTACTTACTTTTTCTGCATGACGTCATATTTAAAAGCTAAATTTCAGTAGCAACGTTTTTTGGTGACAATTCAATATTTTGTTCTTTTTGTGGGTGTTCTGTTTGTTTGCAGTCAGATGAGTGAGCCTCATAGCGGTTTGACGCTCAAATGTGCCAAGTGTGGAGTAGTTTCAACAACAGCTTTGTCAGCCACCACCGCCAGTAATGCCATGTTAGTCCTGATCATTTACATCTTCTTGTTACAAATCTTATACAGTGCATGTGAGACAATAGTTTGATGATGACAACTGTGTTTGCTAACACTGTAGAGAGTGCTGAGCACATTTAAGTACTTTTTAACAAAAAAAAATTGCAACTGTGTTTATTAACTGAATACAGGATATTCTTTAGATCATAAAATACCGACAGTGTTACATTCTTGCCCATGATTTTCAAGTTAACTTGATAAAGTGCCATCCTTAAATATGTTTTATTTTAATAGTGAGTTTTTAATATTTTTTTTACAATATTACAGTGCTCCTTTTCTCTTTCTTTCAATAGGGCGTCTCTTTGGAGTTCCTGTGTGGTATTGCCACTTCTGGCCCTGACTTGGATGTCTGCAGTTCTGGCCATGACAGACAAAAGATCAATATTATTTCAGATACTTTTTGCAGTGTTTGATTCATTACAAGGCTTTGTTATTGTCATGGTCCATTGTATTCTCCGAAGGGAGGTGAGGAATGGCTTCCCAGTTTTCTAATGGGCTATGCTCCTCTTAATATCTCAACTTCTCTTAAATGTTATATACAGTTTGCTCTGCAGAAATATGTTTTGTAGGTAAAGTATTTGATGATGGGATACAGAGGAACAAGTGAAAGAGAGAGGGTGAAGATCAGTTAATTCCAGGTGCAGAATGCCAGTTTCATTATAGAACTATACTCACTTAATTAAAGCTGGCTTTGAGTTAATCCCAAGTTCAGTTTATTTTTAAGTGTTAGGCTCTCCCAACATTGTGAGTATAGGGAGATACTTGCATGAACGCACTTTTCCTGAAGACCAAAAGCTATAGATTTTTACAGTCTCTAAAACTGATTCAAACAGAAAATGATTTCTGCTTATGCTGTCCCTGGAAGAGGACACAAGGAGATGATGTGTTATGTTGGTGAAGGTGTACCCTTTCAGTACTGCAAACTCAGGTACATACTTGATGTAACGTACTTAAGTTATGGGAACAGTGAGGATAAAGACAGATGAATGCTTTGAGAGCAGCAAGAAAAAGCTAGTACCCCTGGCCTGCCGTTCACAGCTCAGTGTCACCCACTGCAGAATTCATCACCCCTGAAATCTGATGTCAAAGCTATCACAGAAGAGCATTTTAACCTGGCTCTGGTAACAGCTTCTCTAACCTATCTAACCTACTAACTAACCCTAGATAGGTTTGAGAGCAGTAACTGGCAGATCTTTGCTGGCAGATCTGTGGTAGTGGGACCATCTATCAAAAATGAGTGGTTGGAGATGGACTGGACAGCAGTAACCTGGTCCACCGGGATACTTATACGTTAGCCATTTATCAACTTCACAATATTTACCACACCAATAAACCAGCTTACACTGTCTGGTATGTGATTGGCAAGACTTATTCAAAAGCACTTCAGGACTAAAAAAAAACAGAAAGATGTTTCAGGAAAGATTTATTGTCAACGCTGAGTGAGGAATCTCACACAGTGGTTTCCCTTTCTGCCATTCACACCCTTTAAACATTGAAACCCACTATATTAGTGAAAAAGAATTATAAGTGACATAATTTATTTCAGTCTTTCAGTAGTGTACCACTTTACATGAAATTTATATCACTATCCTATACTGTTATGCATACGTGATTATCTTATCAAATAATTAAGTTTCTAATTTATATCAATATTCCCAATATATCAATATCTTGCAGAAAATAGCACCTTCCATTATGCTGACTCCATCCCACTTTATTCAAGCTGTTAGAGGCTATGAACTTCTGGTTTTCTTAGTTTGTCATTTTTCATAGTGGAAAGGTCTTACCTCCTTTAATACCTTTCTTTTTTGTTTGTTTGTTTTTGGGGGTTTTTTTTTGTTATTTTTCAGGATAAAAATATGTGCAGAATAAGACATAATACTCAAGACAAATCTATTTTATATAGAACTATGTTGTTATCCCCATATTTTCCCCCCATATGATTTAATTCTGTGAAAGAGGGTATTCTCATCTGTAGAACTGAAAGTCATCATTTCACATATTCTTTTAGAAAAATGGTTAGACGTTGCAACTATTTTTACTTAAATTCTTCAGTAGAAAGAATGGCATTTCTGTACTGATTTTCCTGTATATTAAATTTATATTTCCATTGGGATTTATTAATTAGACTGGAAAGGGCAAACCATCTCACATCTTACTGTCCTGAGGAATTGTGTTTATTTAAAAATATATATCTTTAGCTCAAGGTTGCAGATGAAACCTTTAAAAACAAAGTGCTATAAACAACATTATCTTTCATAGAACCATAGAATATCTCGAGTTGGAGGGGACCCATAAGGATTATCAAGTCAGCTCCCTGTTCCTCATAGGACTACCTAAACCTAAGCCATATGACTAAGAGCATCGTCTAGATGCTCCTTGAACTCCGGCAGGCTTGGTGCCATGGCCACTTCCCTGGGGAATCTGTTTCAGTGAGTGACCACCCTTTCAGTGAAGAACCTTTTCCTAAGGTCCAATCTGAACTTCCTTTGATGCAGTTTCATTCCATTTTGTCGTGTCCTTTGTGAGGATGCAGAGAGGTTGCAACACATACCTGGTTATTAGTCATTGATTTCGTCAAAAAACAGACCAAAATCCATGAGAAATTCTGAAAGTAACATAGCAGGACGCACAGCAATGTATAAAATTAAAAAAAAAAAAAGTTGTACCTTAAAGCCTGCCTCAGTGCGGTAATGCAGAAGTTTTATTTGGAAAAAAAAAATATTTTGACTGCTTCAGATAAATTGAAAAGGCATCTTCCCACAATGCCCCAAGCCTTGAATTCAAGACAGATTCCCTCTTCTAAAGACACCTATTTGCTGCAAATGCTTCAGTCCCAGGAAATGCTTTGATATGTCATGGAAATGTTACTGTCTGACCTTACTCATAGGTAGGACTGTGATGATAGAGGTAGGATTAGTCTTTTCTATAAGTATACTCAGTTTTCAAATTTTTGGACTTGAACGACTTTAAACTCACTGGTTCTAGTGCAAACTTATAAAGATGTTTATACAGGAATTTAGAATCTTGATTGTTTGCGTGTAGGCAATCAGATAGTTTTGGTTTATTGTATTCACTGCTCTTTTAGCAAATCACATATATATGTCTCATCTAACTGCAAAGAATCATTACTTCATTTAACTAGTTAAAGGAGTCGTTCCTGCCAGCTAGTCTTGGCAGTTACACCTTCTGGTCCTAACACTGAAATTCTAGAAGGAAGACATTTGATAAAACAGCTAATTGATCTGTCTACATGGTGTTTTAAAAAATGACCTCATGAGAAGATTTCCAAATAAGGCCCAAAAAGCACCTTGGGCTAGATAAGGTCATCCCTTATCAAAGAGAGGAAGGAGTTTTTTCTTCAGTCATGGCAACTTAGGCAGAAGTAAATGTTCAGAGACAACTTATTCACTAATCAGTCGATTATCTCCAGTCAAGATGATGATAGTGGTGGTGGTGGTGGTTGTGTAAAAAAAAAAAGACGCCTAGGCATATTGCTGTTTGAACACATTGAATCGTTGGTCCTCCAGATTGAAATTGTAAACTGGAAAAAACACTTGAGGAACTAATTAAGGTTTTTTTTTCATGTGGGAAAGTAAATAAATAGAAAGTTCTTCAAGAACAGCAAAGAACTAAAGGTTGATGCTCTTAAAACAATTTTGTTTCGAAAATGTGTATGGTCTGCACTTACATGCACCAGCTTGCAGCAGCAAAGACATAATTGTTTACTGCAACAAGTTCCTACATAGAAAGAGATGTAACTCCAGGAAGTTATGTTTCAGTCTGGCTCTGGAGAGTCTGGCTTTCTAACTCCACACACCCTTAGGTGAGTACATGCCAAGATAGTGGCCATGCACAGTGTGGAATGCAGTCTTTGCATTACACACAGTACCTCCCAACTGAAAAAACAGTCTGTTACTTTTTGTTGTCTGCAAAAGCATTTTGCTCTGCCAGTGCCTGTCAGGGAAACCCTGCCAACATATTTGTCACTCTTGATGACAGCTACAAAGCTATCTCAGTTATAGCCTATAGGATTGATCTAGTATTTATAGCATGCCAGCACAGGCAAAACAATAATTCTAACTGTCAGGAAAAAAAAATATGAGGTGGAATATGTCACTTTAAAATTCAAACAAAAAAGAGGACAGCCCTACTTTACTATGCCTTTATTGTCATTACAGTACAAAAAGACACAGACTTTTACAATTGTGTCTATAAAACTCTTATTTTTACTCTTAGTTATATCGATATAAACATAAACGATAGAAACATTTTTTTACTTTCTCTAGTATGCTATATCAAAGATCTTGTGTGACAAGGGCTGCATTAGGCAGCCAGGGACGTGCACTAAGACAGACATACAACTAGAAGATAACTAAGTGATGCATTGTATCTATTTCTGTCCTCCATAATTCAGGATCTTTTGGAAAGACATTAAATCTTTCTATACTTCTGTTTCCTAACTTGTAAGGTAAATATAGACTATATATGAGACCTCTTACAGACCATTTAGAAATGAGGAAAGAAAAGTACAAAATAAGAGTTAGGTCTTATTGCTTTATGTTGCCTTTTTAGCCCAGAGAGCCTAGTGGGTTTTTTTCCTCTTCTTGCTGCTTAAATACCTAATTGAGCATTGAAAGAGGGTGAGGTCTGTGTCACACAACAGAGAATGATAGGAGAGGTTAGTGCTGAAGCTTCTCCATCAGAGCAAAAACAGTTTGCCTGACCTGCTTGAACATAAGATGCTCTAAAGCTAATTTGAATCATACTGAGTAACTCCTGTTAATGCTGTTGATGGGAGGAACCCACATGTATTTTCTTCTTTTGCTGTGCTCTGCTGACTAGAGAGCATTTGGATTAAGTGCATCGTTGGCGTCTAAAGCCCACATTTCTGTACTGCAGGAGAAAAATAAAGAGTACATGAGTAGGGAGAGGATAAGTTATAAAAGCTTGGGGTTGGTTACTGTTGCCAGGGAAACCACTTCCCTGGTATCCGCACGTTCATCACATCTGTCTCTCCTGCTCTGCCTGGCTCTAAGAAAATCTTGTAACTTGAGGTTAAAAGGCAAGGGGGGAAAACAAGGTTATGTTTCAACGTAAAATGTAAAGATAGCACGGTCTTTACATACTCAAACAAATTTGAACAACCAGTTTAGAAAAATAAGCTGGTATTTAGAAAGTTCAACCTTTTTGTTTCTGACTTGTGTGAGGACACCTAGAAATTGCAACATATGTTGATATGACAGATAAAGCTACATTTGACATTCTGTTAACATGTTCAAATCATATGCTGCTTGCACTTCAGAAACATTGTAAGAAACATGCACATTTAAGAGGATCCCAACATCAAGATTCACCACTTTAATATAGAAGGCAGTTAAAGTAGGACATGAGCTTCTTGAGATCTCTGGAACTATCTGAAATGGGGGAAGCTTCATGAACACAGAGTCCCAAAAATAAGGAGGCCCACTGCACAGAGTGAGATCACACACTATGTTCTGAAATAATAATGCTTTGGGGTCAATATCATGGAATCATAGAATAGTTTGGGTTGGAAGGGACCTTTGTCATGAGGCTTGAGACGAAATTCAGCACAGCTGGAGCTGCTTTGGAGGGAGGGAATTTTTATTTCATTTGTGTTGTCAAATGACTGTGCCAGTGCTTATCCAAGAGCATAAAACTCTGAAGTGTGACCTGACTTCAGCATTGATAAAGTGAGAGAAAACTTGGATTAAATTTGCAACAACTGGGAGATGCCAAATTAGATTAATGTCAAACACATGGAAAACCACAGCAAGTGTAGTGCCTAAAATCAGAATCTGAGTCATGATACAGGTCAAGCACACTTTACATTACCACATGTGGGAAGTCTTGGTGTTTTGAAATCAATCCAAACCTTCCCACCTTGCTTCATTCTTCTTTCTGATCTATATTAGTCTTCCTCCACCTGCAACAGTCATTTATAAAGACTGTAGAGCACTCTTACTCATTTAAGGGTTGAGTACTTTAAAATAATGCTTTCTAATTGCAAAAGTAAATCTTTTTTTTTTTTCTATTTCATTTTCCCTTTTGTGAAAGCTCTTAAACAGCTTGCAGTAGAATACAATGTATTGAAAGGGGACAGCTTTTCATCAGCAACAATTAATGAATTATCCTGTTCTGCTGTTCACAAAATGTCCATGAGTAGAATACGATTTTCTCCCATTTAATTATTCTGAATTAGACATCAAGTAAATTCTACAGATAATAAATGGAATGTAGATTTTGTAGACATTTCATTGAGAGTACTTTCATATTCAAACAAGAAATGACACTAGTTTGTTTTAACTGGAGATCACCCAACTAAGTTCCTGTTTTCCAAGTCACATCTTGCAATCAGGTTGCTGATGTGGACATTTCTGGAACCAAAATTCACATTTTAAAACTTTCCATTCCAAAAGTTGCTTTATTGTTCTTACTGTGGTACATGCAAGAAAGCAGAAAAATGTATTTGCGTTCTACTGTCACCAAACAGGAATTGCATTTTTCTTTTGAATGTGCCTCTTTGTTGAACCACATCTTTCTGACAGAATTGTTACATAATAATATTTCTTTAGACCTACATTCTGCCCAAAATCAAAGTAAAAATAGCCTTTCCTATGGAAAGGTAATTCCTCAAATATACTTGTGTTTTAGAGACAAGTCTTCAAATTTACTTTATGGATCATATTAGTAAACAGTACTGTCTGAAAAAAATCCTTATTTTTTTTAGTTCAAGAAACCAGACTCTGCACAAACAGTCCACTTTTCTTCTTCTTGTGCTCACACTGAAGATATTTGCCTGATCTGAAGAGTTTTACTTGTAGAAGAGATGCATGAGATTCCCTATACATGGAGTCAGAGATTGTGATTGGAATCTGTAACATCTTTCAAATTTACTTACTCTTTAAAGTATAATTAGGAGAGCACTATGTGTCTGATTATAGTAACTGTTAAGAACCATCTTTCAAGAATCTTAAATTTATCAAGCAGAAGATACATTTTATTTTGCAATCGTTTACTGCTTCTGATTTATTAAGTATGCTAAAAAAATGTCTTGCATTGTATTCCATACAGTTTAATTTAGTCTTTAATAGGAGCGGAGTATATGATGTTGCACAAGAATCAGTATAAGATATTGTTTTCACAGGTTCAAGACGCATTCAGATGTCGACTGAGAAATTGCCAGGATCCAATCAATGCAGATTCTTCAAGTTCTTTTCCTAATGGACATGCTCAAATCATGGTTAGCTTTTATTTTCTTCTTTGAATATTAATTTAGTGCTCCTAAAAGCACTAAAAGAAAAAAACTTACAGTATTGTACATGGCAAGTATGCACAGTTGAAATACTAACACCATTTTTAAGCATAAGTCTGTTTAGATCATTATGTGCTTGCTTAAATCTCTTAGCGAGTTTTAAATTATTGGTGAGATCATTTAGTGGAGCACAGTGAATTAGTATCTTCCACCAGTGTTCTTTCTGACAAAAGATACTTACATAAGAGAATGAGAAAGTAATCTAATAATGTATCATGACTTTTTCTACTGTTGATATAGAGAGCACTGATGCATTTGAGAGTTTTCCCTTCATGAGGCCTTGAAAAATGTTCCTCTCAAACTAAGGCAGACAATGAGAAAGTGCTAGAGATTCTAGAGGGGGAATCTATTTACTGTCTGGCGTTAATGAAATAGTGAATGGTTCAGTATGCCAATTTGGATTTACTAATATTGTTAGGTGGCGTATTAAGACAAATTATTGGTCCCTTCACTTTCAATGAGAGTTTGTCATTGATTGTAATGGGGACAGGATCAGGCCCTAAAAAAATGCAAGGCTCAGCAAGCAGGTGCACTTCAAATAATGGTGAATTGAAAAAGAACCCAATGTTTGGACTTCTTAAGCAAGAGGAGGTCATTTTTATTAAATATTTTTTGTGAAACAAACTTTATGTGGAAATAAAAACACAATTCAAATTCATAATTCAAAACATAGAAACAACATTACTCAAATTCTGTAACAGAATAAATAGTTTTGCTTAACTGGGAAAAGGTGCTTGGATTTTCAATTGTTGAAATCCTTTCTTAGCTCTTACAATTCTTTTTTGCTCAATGAAATAAATAATAGTTGTTTTCAGGGAGTACAAACTTTGCACAATTACATCAGGAGCAAGGATGGATGGAATGTTATATAACAAATAACCACTTCATAACAAATTAATGATGTTTCAGACAGGATGAACTAATTGGATTACACATATTCACAGTAATTTGTATTGCAGGGTATTTTCCATACTTCTGTTTATAAAATTACTATGAAAAGCTTCCTTAAAAATGATCCTTCCATGAGATGTAGAAGTTACTCTTCCATATACATAAAAACTATACACTGTATCGTTTTATTAAAACTATATACTCTACTTCCACCTATTTTATTTTATTTTTTCTGGTCAGGCAGCATACTTTGAAAACCACCCAGTTATACTTTAGGAAACTTTGTAAAGCTCTGCTGTTGTAAAACAATACACTTCACCTTCTCAGCAACAAGAAACCACTTTTAAGAGACTATGACTCTGTAAGTAGGACATTTTGGAAGCGCTAGTTGGCAAAAAGGTATGGTGGTTTAGTTTTCAATTAATAATGTCTTTCCTGTTTCGTTGTTTCTTGTTACAGACTGATTTTGAAAAGGATGTGGACATTGCTTGTCGGTCAGGTAAGAACATTGAGAGAGTATTTGGCCAACAAAAAGAAGTCTTGTACTAGTTCCTTGGGAAATGAAAACCAGAAAAATATCAGGGTTTAGTTGTTTAAAACACATGTTTATAAATGTAAACAAAAAGGTTATGCCACTGTATGAATACATTTATTTCATTTTCTTACAAAAGCCTTTCACTAGAATTGAGCAGTTGGTAAGCAGCCAAATGTATGATTGTCTATTAGAAGGCGAATGATTTTGGAAAGAAAGTCAATCTTGCATACAAGCAAATGGAAAAATGAGAGGCAGTTTTGTGTGAGGTATGAGAGCGAGATGCCGTGTGAGCTGCTTGTTATGGAATATGGCAGTGAACTGACAGGTACCATGGGATCTAGGTCATCGGAGCCCTCAGGCTACCAAAGGGGATGTGAATGCAACACCTGAGATCCTTCAAGTTGTCTTACTGTCTCAGCCCATGAGCTGTATTTTATTGCAAAATCTAGTGCAATTCACTGCTGTGAATTAAAGCATTTTCAACTGGGACAAGGAAATCCTTGCACGCAGCTGGAATAAGTCCAATAATTGGTTTCTTTATTTTTTTTTCTTACCATCTATCCTTTTTCTTTTATTACAAATGTTTAATTATAGACATACTTATTTTTTTAAGATCAATAGTTGTGATTGAATAGATGCTTTGCTTTTGAATGCATCCTTCAGTGGTTCTGGAAATTTTGTATTCTATGACAGGATTCATAACTTTTACATGTGGCACTTTCCTCAACAAAAAAATACTGGATGTTGCTACAAGTTTGACCAGGAAGGCCTAGGCCTACACCAAAAGTGGATTATAACTGTTTTATGAGACATGTTTACATTCTTTATAACCTTTTCAGATGCAGCAAAATATGTCTTTCTAATACCAATGGAACTTCTTCCCACTGTGGTTACTTTTTTGTCACTTATATTTAAAAAATAGTTTAACACAGAAGAGTTTAAGAGTCAGCAAAAAGAACATTTAGGGGCTCAGGAACACATGTTAATAGTTATAATCTTGTGGCAGGTCATTACAATGGATTGACAAAATGATTCTGCCTTACAATCTGTTTGACATTTTCCAGGAGGTTATGTGGACTTAATAATGGCAGTACAGATGTCATGGTGTATTTTTTTGGAAAACCCTTAATCAAGTTCCACATGGCAGACTTTTGCTTAAGCTGTAGGTCACCTAAGATCTATGTAAGGCAGTAGGAATAAATGAAGCAGTGGTTTTAATTTATATAAATGACTGAGGCTTAGTCAGAGATCTGTGTCAGTTATACATGGTAGATTAAGAGGTGCTGATTTTTTTTAAAAAAATAAAGCTTCTCAAACCAGTATTTATAGAATAAAAGCTATTAAATGGATAGAAAGAGTTAAGAAGATGCACTGGCAAAGGGAGCAGTGCTAAGTAAAACCACAAGAAAAAGCAGTGTTAGGCAGACATGGTATCATGTTGTAAGAATTCTGTTCTCTAACCTGCAGTTCTGCATAAAGACATTGGACCTTGCAGAGCAGCTACTATAACAGGAACACTTTCTAGAATTTCGTTAAATGATGAAGAGGAGGAGAAGGGACCAAACCCTGAAGGAATGAGCTATTCTACCTTGCCTGGAAACATCATCTCCAAAGTCATCATTCAGCAACCAACAGGTCTCCACATGCCTATGAGTATGAGTGAACTGGCCAATCAGTGCTTGAAAAAAGACAACAGTGAGCTGCGGAGGACTGTGTATTTATGCACTGACGATAATTTGAGAGGTGCAGATATGGACATAGTCCATCCTCAAGAACGGATGATAGAAAGTGATTATATAGTCATGCCCCGGGGCTCAGTAAATACCCAGCCATCACTGAAAGATGAAAGTAAAATGAATATAGGCATGGATACATTGCCTCATGAAAGGTTATTGCACTACAAAGTTAATCCAGAGTTCAATATGAATCCCTCTGTAATGGACCAATTTAATATCAATTTAGACCAGCATCTTCCCACCCAAGAACATATGCAGAGTTTACCATTTGAGCCCCGCACAGCAGTGAAGAATTTCATTGCCTCGGAGCTGGATGACAATGCAGGATTATCAAGAAGTGAAACTGGATCCACAATATCAATGAGCTCCTTAGAGGTCAGTGGTGCATAAACAAATTGCATGTTCTGTTGTTCCAATTCTATGATAAGATAATAAATTGTGTCTTGAGTGTAAGGGTTGAAGATAATGTTTTAATTCGTATAAATTATTGTTTGGGATCATACATTGCTGTTCTTATTTTTCTTATTATCAGAAGTGTTTATACCTAGAGAACAAGATTAACGTTTCAGAGCCAGTCTATATGAAAGCGTATAGTTCTGGAGATTTAACATTCCACACGACTTCAAAGGATTTTGTGACCTACCAGGTAAAGTCCACTGGAAAATACAGTGTTGCTATGAGAAGAAAAACTGTTCCTGCAAGATACGAGTGATAATCATTGACTCTACCTGCAAGCACATGCAGTTGAGGATACTTGCCGTTTTATTGCTGACAATCATATCTGTCTCAGATATGATAGGTCTGATTCTGCTCTCACTAGTGTAAATCTTGAATTCTTCCATCCAGTAGTTCACCATTTACTGATTTAGTTTTGTTTGCATGTGTGTGCAGGCATTGGTACAACTAATGTGTGCAAAAGGTACAGGTAGACTTCATGTGCAGTATCCTAGATTCTAGGCAGATTGCAAAAGTGAACTGAAAAGCCTTTAAAATTAATTCGGTTCATTACTACAATCTGTCTGTGGAATTTAAGCATTATAAAAGTGAAAACTATTTACATCGTTTCTTAAGATGTGTCAAATACTGCCATTCCTATGAAGCTTTTACTTATGCAAAACCACCAGTGAGGTAGAGTTAATTCATACTTGGGCCTCCTTAAGGATTGGAAGTGAATTTCTTCAGCATTTCAAATGTTATGAAGTGTAGCATTTGGTGGGAAAGAAAAAGACAAATGAGAAGAATATGGTATGTACTCATTCTCTGAAATGTTACAGATGGAAAAAAAAATCTGCTGTATGTGTACACTTGAAGCCATTAGCTAATACTCTACAATGTTTGGACCCGTCTGTGCAGGGAAACAGAGACTTTACCAGATTTTTCAAATGTTAGACACAGAACTGTAGCTGATACTTCATAAATAGGGGATACTTGCGGATATTTCTTTTTAAATTGAGTTGAAGCTTTATGTGTCGATCAACTAGAGAGTTTGGGCAGAAGATCAGAACTTAGTTTATTTTCAAGAGATGCCTTTATAAGATTTGAAAGTGAAATTTTCCATACTGTTTATAATGTGTGTGTATGATTGTAAGTTTTTACAAGACATAATTTAACTGAAAAAAAATTAATTTAAAAATGAAGTGTGATGATCTGCAAGTAATCAAATAGTATCCACTTTTTGTTTGTTGTTAAAGTGAATGTGTATAATCTTAGGACAAATTTTGAAAATTATTTCTAAAAGACAGTGTATGTGCTTGCCCACTCAGTGCTCAGATGGACAGGCTCTTTCAAAGCAAGTTTGCATCAGTAAAGAAGTTACTGCCCTCAGCTCAGGTATGTTAGTTAAAAGATCTTAAGAGGTGCACAGGAGTTCTTCTCCAATTTAATACAACCCCAGAAGCAGTACAGCTAAGATCACCTTCCAGTAGTATCCTCTTCTACCTATCTACAATACCATATTTCATTTTTTTTTCAGATATAGAGACTCAAATCCAGCCCACTTAAAATCAGATATATGCGTGAGATATCTAGGAAAGGTTCATTATCCCTTGAAAATAGAGACATACCTGCCATCATACCATCCACTCCACTTGTGGTCTAAATTTCTCTCTAGTGATGCCTCTTTCTTTCCTTTGGTGATAAAGCTATCTGGGAGACCTAAGTAAAAGGAGACCTTAGTTAAGTTGTAAAAATTTGGACAATAATTACTTCATCTTACACAGAATTTCAATTCCTGAGAAATTCACTTTGCAAAATGTGCCTGAAAATCTACGAGTATAATATACTGCACATTTAGAATTTTGTAATTGTCTTTGTATCATATTTTAAGCTTACCTCTAAGATGGGATATAAACACCAAATTTGAATCACCATTCTGTATATAGTTTTAATGTTTAGAAGATACTACTAAGTATGTAGTAGAAATGTAGTAAAATATAATGCAGTATGGTAGTAAATATTTAGTCTCTTCTAAATTGTTTCTTTTTTATTATTAGGTTTAGAAAGCTATATTTTGGTCCAGAAAGCTACAAACACTTATGTTATTAAACCTAACCAAACCCAGGATAATTCCATGTATTAGGAAAAAAAACAGATATTAGGGCAGATCAGAAATGAAAAGAACTGGTTTGGCTTTTGTGTCTGCCTTTGTGGTTCTCAGCATTACTTCATTATACAGCATTACTTCATCTTTTGATAAGGATGTGCTGGAATGAGTTGAAGATAGGATCAAGAAAAAGAATTTTACATAGAAGAAAATCAGAGTCTCAAGCAGACCCAGATAAGCAAATCCAGCCAGATAAAGAATATGCTTGTGTTTTTATATATGCAATATGCAAGAATCAAGGGTTGAGGTAAAGCCCCAAAATGCTAGTGGCTAGAACTAATCAGTTGGATTAACTTCTACTGCTGCCATAAAAAAAAAAAATAAGGGAAGACAAGGGATATTTTTAAAAATATTTTTGATGTCCAGTACAATATAATTTTAGAAGATTTCAAGACCTTTCAAAAGACAAGGCTTTGTCAGACATTATGGAGCAGCAAAACCTGCAGGAAGACATTCAAGATCATTCTGCCCATGTTTTCCCAAACAGAGCATGACTAGACCATCTCTAAAGGAGAAGATCCTGAGCAGTAGGAAACCTCTTTCTCCTGCCAGCTCATACTGCTGTCCCATCTGAAGTCTGACATAAAAGCACATGGATTTCTGCTCTATGGGGGCAGTTCTGCTTTCCCTTCTCTGAAGAAACCGAGATATCCCAAGACAGACAGCAGAGGCCTTCTTTTGTGTCTTCTGTATAGTACAGGGAGTTGGGCTCCTCCTCTGTTTTCTTCTTTATGTTTCCGGATGCCATCTCTGGAATTAGCACACTACTATTATTTTTATCATGTAATTACATATTAATTATCAACTACCATGTAAGTTAAATGCACTTAGGCAGATGTGACCTGTGTTAACACAATTCTTCCTTCTTTTTTTTTTTTTTTTTCAGTTAAGGTCAGTAGTTATTAAGAACATAGTAATGGGAGAAGCTTACCTATATGCATTATCATTCAAATAATTCAATATGTTTGGAAAATATAGCTTTTTAGTAACATATTTACCTTCCTAAATGCATGAAATTAATTGTTTTCTGCACTTTGCCCATCCCAAGAGACGATTAGCCCTTAGAACAACATGTGTCTATTCAAATAATTTAGAAGTGTATATAGAGATAAACACATAGCCAAAAAAAACAAAGCTGTTAAAAGTGAAGGCTGAAATGTCAGGTCTTTTTCATGTTCTCTTTTATTTAGACTTTGTATTTATTATTATCATTGGAGATGGATGTTTTGGAACACAACTATAGTATCAGCTCAAGACCGTATGTCCTGACTTTTAACTCTGTAAGGAGGATCCATCACCCCTACCGTTAGATAGCTAAATGTAGGTATTACCTTTCTGATATGGAAAAATAGCTTTTCACACTTGGCTTCCCTTTAGAGTCACTGGAGAGAAATAGGCACTTTTCAGCCACTTTTAGATATGTGCTCCAGGATGAAGTCAATCACATGCCCTCAGTGCATTTGTCTCTCTTCGGGTGCCATAGAGGAAGCCAAAATGAGTAGTTCAGACTTAAACATCAAAATAGTGTATGTCCTAAATTTAGTGTGTCACAAACTTTCTTCTAGTTTTTATATCCTTATATTTTTTTTTCTCAATAAAATGCTTAGTTGGGAACAATCAAATGATTTCTTTTATATGGAAGAATATCAGTTTTCAAAAGATAGTAGGACAATGCCACAATATTTACATACAAGTATTGCCTAAATAAGTATAAATTTAAGGATCTCCAGATTCCCAATGTGCAAGTCAGTGGGGTTTTATGTTTTATTTGGGATGTACCCAACACTACTCATGTGATTATAGGCATAGGCAGGCATATTAGTACATCATGGAGTTTCTTAGGTGGAGTAATTGAACATCTGGCTAATCTCCTGCACATCCCTTATATGCAAGGATTAAAGCTGGCTTTGCTACCTTGGCATCAAAGTGGCTTGGAGTGTACTCCTTCAGTTCACAGTGTTTTGATTTGAATGAATAAAGCACTCTCGATAGACTCTTTTGGAATGTTTTTTGTTTTGTAAATTGTACACTTGGAGTGGTGAGCTCATTAAAATTAAATTATTTGAAGGTAGATAGTGCATTCCCAGCCACTCAGATGCAGGGAAAGGTTAGGAGGTTTAAATCTAGAGGAATAAGCTGATCTGTGCAACACATCCCCAGGATAAGTAATTTTTTTCTTTTTATTGTGAAAAAAAAAAGGAAGAAGAATGACAGGTTCTTTCAAGGGAACTATGGTTAGTGTAGTGTGAGCAGAAATGGATAAGAGCTGAAAGGAGACAAAGACTTTTAACTATTGTAAGAGGAAGGACATGCAATGACAGGCAATAGAAATATTTATCAAAGAGAAAAACGAGCATCTGCTTTATAAGAACAGGAAAGAAAGGACTTCCCAAACTGTTTGCCACATAAAGGACTGGAATTCTCTTTCTAGTCTCAGATCTTGTCTCTTTATTTTTCTGTCTCAGTTTCTGCTATGAGGTCTTTATGTGGGGAAAGACATAAAGCTCTTAGATGGAAAGTTGGTTGTGTGACCTAAATAAGCATACTGTATTCATTCATGAGAGCTCTTAGTACATTCAAAGAACGTCAACTCCTGAGGTCCTTGACCAAATGGCTGATGTGGGTCTTTGGGAAAAAGAACTGTTACAGCTGAGAAAATAAAGGGATACGTTAAAGATAGTGAAGTGCAAAAAAAAAAAAAAAAGAAGTAAGAGAGGAGAGAAAAGAAAGACAGGCATGGAGAAAAAAAAGGAAAAGAAAGATGGCAGAAATGGAGAAGCAAATTAGAATTAAAATGTTAGGCAGAATGAAATAAAGCATCAGGGAAGGAGAAAGGTCTAAAATAGGAAAGGAGAGAAGAAATACTCAGTTAAAACAGTCAATCTTGTCAATAAAGTACCAGAGCATCAGGCAGAACAAAAGCAAAATGGTGTGAAGTCATTTTGATTTATAATATGAGAAAAAGAGAGAGAGAGAACAAAAATGGAGAGACGAGTACCAAAGGACTTTCCTCTTTAGCATGTTTCCACATCGCATTTATTTTCAGGCGTTCTGTGTCTCTGATTTCTTTCCCTCCCATTCCTCATTTCGTTCTCCAACAAGCTGTGGAAACAGGTCTTGCCAATTTTGTGACTCTGAGTGAAATGAATTCTAGCCCTATAACAACCCTCTCTTTCTTTTGCTTGAGTGAGTAGGTAACAGGTTCCTCTGACTTCAGAAATTGTTGCCACTTGTTTTCAAGTTACCAAATAGGAGTGGGGGTAGAAGCAGGCAGAGTTGATTCTAGTAACGGAGATGTAAGGAACAAAGATTTTAGTTAGTATTATGAAGTGTAGTATATATTTCAGACTTCATATTATAAGCAGCTGTCCTAACTACATATGATCCTTAAGAAACATCTTTTCAATTGCTTGTCCCTTTAAGAAATGTTTCACTTTCCCTCAAAGCCTTCAGAAACACAAAACAAGTGGGGTTTGTTGATTGAGTAAATAGATATGCAGGTTACCCTATAAAAAAGGGAGCAGCAAACCAGAATAATTTGATAGAATAGTTTTAAATTGAGATCTCTAAAGTTACTTCTGTGCTGTGTGTTGAAGTGTTAAAGTTGTTAGCATATTTTAAAAATGTAAAAGTCACACATTAAAGAGCTAATCCATTTTTTTTCATGAAGATGTACTTGCTTTATGTCTAGCTCTTCTATTCAGAAACTAAAGGGTTTTTTTTTCAGTTATATACTCACAAAAGGCATTTTAAATCAAAACTGTCTATCCACATTCCACTTTTATATCTCTGAGGGCCAAAAAATATTTTCCTTTGATTTTGTTCAGGGAAAAAATCCTACCCAGGCTAAAATCTTGTATGTCAAATCTAATCTCAAAGTGAGTTATGAACTGCAGATAATAAGGCTTTGTATTAGTGGAAGCATGGTTATAGCCCTTACTATAATATGATATCTCTGGTTTCAATTATACTTTGCACAATGCAATATATCTTCAGGAGCATCTCATGTAATTAATCAGGTAGTGGTGTAATGCAGACTAGAATAAGGAGAAAACATAATAATAATAATGAGGAGAAAAAAGGCATATGTCGTCTTACAGAGATGGAGAGGGATTTTATTAGTCATTTAGTGAGAGCAGCTCTTTCCAGGTGCCAGCAGATTAGTGCATGCTGGTGTATGGAAATTATTCTTCAGCATTCTATTTTTGTCCCTCAGTGAGCAGAGTTTAAAGTTGCTCTGGAATTACACAGAGAAGCTATACATGATTAATACAAAGCAAAATTGATTTAAAATAAATTACTACTGCAGACCTCTTTTCACAGAGTTTCACTTTGGTCCTGGCATGAAAGGTGGTTTGGGTTTGGTTTTTTTTTTTTTCTGTAAAATGGATTTTATCAATTAAGATCAAAGAGCTGTAGAAATCAGAGATGGAAAAAAAATCTAGTCAGGTCTTCTATTAGTGCAAGAACATTTTCTACAGTGTATTTCTCTAATACATAGTCAAACTTCTCTTTCAGTACTTCTCCGTTCTTCGGTGAAGGGCTTCCACTGTTTCCCATAGCAGATTATTTCGTAGTTAGACAAACTTTCTTTATTCCCGACAGCATCTCTAAAAGTTCCTTCATTTTTTCCTATTTTTTCTGAATTACAACTTTTCAGATTTTTCTCACACCAGCTTTGTTTATCAGTGTTTATATCCTTCTGAGGTTTCTGAACAAACTTCTCTGTTTGCCTCTTCTACAGCCAGTGTTTAAACAAGCTGTATCACTCTGTAATCTTTTCCCCTTGACCCAGTGCTGTTAACCCTTTCGAAGTTCTTTTTGCTACTCTCATCTGAAATTTCACCAGTTTACAGGCATGATTTGGCTTCTGTCAGTTTAGAGCACCAATGCAACTCACTGGAGTTGTTCAGAAAGGGCTATTAACATCCTTGCCCACTTAAATGGACACTTGATCTTTTTTTTTTAATCATTTGTAATTGTGCATGGATTGCAGTTCACTACTTACCCATACCCTGCAGCTTTTTCAGAATTATCTGAGCTAACTCCCTGACAATAAATAATTGCATGTAACTTCAGCTTTTTAGGCAGTCCCTTTGTTAGTTACCCTTGCAGGTCTTCAGCATTAGGGCTCTTCAGCTTGGAAAACAGATGACTGAGTAGTGAATAGGGAATGATTATTCATACTTCCTATAGTATAAAAAAAAAAGAAGCATAAAAAAAAAATGGCAAAGGAATAAGCAACGTGGGTGGGGTTTTTTGTTTTTTTTTTCTTTTTGTCACACTATGCATATTTAAATTGTGAAATTCACTACCTTAGCACATTATGGATGTCAAAATTAGGAATAATTGTAAAACATTATTAGACTAATGGAATAATGTAAAAAAAAAGTTATTAAGTTCAACAGAGTAAGCTCCTCCTAAGGAAATTTCTAAACCACTGAAGAACTAAGGAGGGTATTGCAGCAGAAACACCACTTTTCACTTGCCTTTCTCTATACCATCCCTGAAGCATCACTGCAGAACCTGGTCAAATACAAAATACTAAATGAGGCAAACCATAGGTGTTATCCTTTACGGCCATTCATTATTTATCATCTACTAACATTAATACTCAAGTGGATCTCCAACTGATCTGTGAAAAGAACACCAGCTTCCAGTTGTCTAAATTCTCAGTTTTGCAGGTGGGTAAAAGAAACAGCTTTTTGAAAAGAGATGTACTGGTGTGACCAGTTCAGCAGCTCATTTGGTGCAAGAGATTATTTTCCTCCTTACTCCATTTCACTCAGCTGCTGGCTTTCATTAATTTTAATTGTAGAATGAGCTAGATGGTTGATTTCTGAAAGCATTTAGGTATGTGTGGAAAATCCCATTTTTCTCAGCCAAAAGAGACACAACAAGTAAACTCCATTTAATTTAAGGAAAAAAAAAGTATATATACAATCACAATTAAAGTGTTGATTAGCATTATTTAAGCTTGTTGAATATCATACAGAAACTAGAAGAAAAATTTAGTAAAAAGACAACTTCCAATTGGGACCAAAGGAAAACTTCCATCCTCATAAATTAAGATACTCAATGATTTCATGCTTTTGAATATGTTCCCTCTCTCAGAAAATAACACATTTCAAGGTAATGATGTAGTAGCCAGCAGGACCAGATCATGTACCTAATGGTGTCAGTAATAATATTGCAGATGACTTTCAGTCATGCAGGATCATATGCATAACAAACATCCTTTGTTTTTCAGAAATTCACATAACTTCACTGCTACAGCTTGAACCTGTGGCAGTTACATACATATGTTTTAGGAGCATAGGCTCTGACAGCATTTCTGCTATATTTCACCGCGTGCAGCCATGGAAAAAAGTGAAGCACAAGCACAGAACAGATATTCTTCACTATATACATTTAAAATAAAGGTATTTCTGATAGATTATTGTTGAGCCCTCGAAAAATCCTCACTGAGATAAACCCGTGCTATGACCTGTTTGGTCGTAACTGGTGTGATCTAACAGCAAAATTGCAGTAGTTACAACTTTCTGACAATAGTACAGTTAAATATGTTGCAGTCTGTTAGGTAGGTCTTTTTACCATGTAAACAGTGATGGGATTATCTGGCTTCAAAACCTAATAATCCAGCTATGCCAAGAATATTTTCACTGTGGTCAAGCAGACTTAAGGCAAACTACAAATGCTCCAATTTTATAAATCACAGTATCTGGCAAACTACACATTTCTTCCTAAATTTTCCATATTTTTACTTAAGATTCTCAGTCAGATGGTTCAACGTTATCAGGTTTATTACTGAACTGTAGCTTAAAAACAGCTTTTTCAAGCATTTTTCAAAGCTGCTCCTGCAAACTTCACCTCATTATCTCCTGTACAAGTTTATTCTTTTGTAAATAATCACTGAGCCTTTACAGTGGTAGATGTGCTCTAATTGCACCTTAAAAATAGATCCCTCTTCATTAGGGATACGTAGATTTTTTCAGGTGCTGGTTTACTGTGGAGTGATGAAGGCCTATGTCAAAGGTACACTTGTGCCATGGCCCCTTTAATGTAAGTGAGAAGTAAGAACTTATCTACTTTAACAATTTAGGCATAATGTCCTCATATTTTTCTTACCTCTGAGACCTTTGTTGTTTCCATGTTTTCATGCTACTTATTTTTGTGGAATTGTTCAATTTATTTTAAAATATCCTCTTTTAAGTGTGCTAGGCTAATTAAAGATAGCTTCTCCAAAGCTTGCTGTTGTTGGTTG
This sequence comes from Chlamydotis macqueenii, assembly GCF_036417535.1. Taxonomy (NCBI): domain Eukaryota; kingdom Metazoa; phylum Chordata; class Aves; order Otidiformes; family Otididae; genus Chlamydotis; species Chlamydotis macqueenii. Next base: position 31,610,948 of record NC_141558.1, read on the forward strand.
ATTTTATTGCTTTATAGACTGTTCTTTTATGCTGCCTCCCAGCTCTTGAGGCATCAAAGTATGTTGACAGTGCTACAGTGATCTTCATATTATTGTGGATTGGAACATCAAAACTTTACTACAAAACCAGACAATATGTCAGACAGTGGTGTTATCAAGGGCTCAGAGATCGAACATTTTCCACTTTCTACAACTGAAAGACTTGTAAAATTATTCATTTCAACTGCAGGAAGACAGAACAGCTTACTAAAACCTGCATGTTTGTTAAACCAAACAAAACCAAAGTCTAATGAAGTCAGTAATATTGTTCATCTTGACTTGATGGGTTTGATTTGTGTCTCACTGCAGAAATAAGGTGCAATTTCAAAGGTTCATTCACCATGACTTAAAGCCGTCCTGTCCTACCACAAAAATTAGGGTTAAATTGTAGCAGCAAGCCTTTTTCTTTTCTTTGGGTACTTTTCCCTTCCTTTAACTCTCCTTTCTGAATGAGAATGTATCTTTTCTTTCAATTCACATGTTCTTTGCACTCTTTTTTTTTTAGCTTTTCCAAGCTTTGTTTCTACATCTTTTTAGTCTATTGCAAGACATTCAATTTTCAACCTTAGGAGAAAAAAGATATTTTTATCTCTTCTTATAGTATTTCTGCTTCTTTCTGATGAAATTTCACTTTGTAATTGGTTTCTTTTAGAATCTGTAAACAATTCTTTGCTAAATTACTTGTGATATGTCTAAGCAATCATATTCTGTTGCATTGTATGCGATTACTTCACTAGTAAGTCATTCTTGCTTTATATCAGATGCTTTGAATCAGATCTGTCATAAGTGTAAAACAAAACCATTGCTTTCTTCATCCAGATTGTCATTGCAAACAAACAAGCTGAAGCTATGAAAAATATAAATGGCTTTGGCTTGATTTTGCTATCATTTATTCCATTAAAATCAATGGAGTTGTACCAATGTAAGCCTGATGTAGGAAAGAATCGATTTCTGTATACCTATAAAAATCTAAATCATAGATACGTATAAATAGCTGTGTAAAAGTATATATATATTATGATAATTTGCAAATACCACAGAAAGTATAGAAATAGATATATTTTATACACCAACAGGTTCAATTGTATGCAAATAACATGCGCAATATGCATCCCACTGAAATGTAGTCTAGTTTATGTCAGAGAAAATAATATGATACTAGTCTGAAAACCTGTATGCAAAGTCATGCATTAATCCTAAATTATCAAGATAAAATCTACAACCTCTCACAGAATACCTAATATATATCTAATAGGAAAACAAGAATGTTATTTAGACTCGCTAATATGATTTGGTGAATAGTCCCCTTGTTAATACAACCTCTTTTTTTTTCTTTCTTTTTTACTGCTTAATAGAGAAGAAAATCACGTTATTCGGACCTTGACTTTGAAGTAAGTTTTACTGAATTATTCCTGATTATTAAAAGTATTTTCCTAAAAGTAAATGTGAAGTGTTCATTTTGGCAGATTTTAGCCTTCTGAGATAGTAGATGTCATAGGGTTGTTCAGCTGGTACTGTACAGAACACAATGAGCAATTCATTAAAACTACTTTGGTGCAACTTGTTTGTAAAATATTCTGAGATCAAATTGCCATATTGCAAAATTAACCATCATGGTTTCAGTTTTTAAATTCTCTGCCTCTTCATTTTCATCTGTTTTACTTTCTTTCTTTCTTTTTTTTTTTTTTTTGTTTTGCTGGCTATCTATCTATTGAAAAAGTGTGACAAAGTCAGGCCACATTGTTGCAGAAGGTTGCTTTCTTCAAGAGATTCTCAATCATTTGTTCTACCTCTCTTTATTAAATACTAATTTACTGGCATATGAGTTTCACATCAAATATGATTATGAATGTGTCAAATTTTGAAGGATGAAGTACTGCTGTTGTCAAAGCCTATGGATCACATACTAAAAAAAAATCAAGTTCACATAAAGTTCTTCAGGTTGAATAACCACCATTTCAGACTTGGATCCCATTGAATGAGAAGGTTTGGTTGTGCTAGTTAATGACCACTTTGTTCTACCTCAGTCAGTATCATTAAGTCTCTTAGAGTTTTGCTTATTTGAGGTTTTTTTCTCTACTCTCTACCAGAAGCAATACAGTGGTTAGTTTTCAAAGGGGTGTTGATAATTTATGGATTTGGGTTTTTTGCGTAGATTGTCTGTTCATACGTGCTAATAGTTTGATACAATTCATTATGTGTATCCCCAGAGAAGTTAACAATCATAATATTTGCATGGAACCTACAGATCTCAGGCTAAACCTTAACACCCATTGATCAACTATTACTTTACCCTCTCTGTTTGCATAACAAAAGCATTTTTTGTTATTATTTGGACTGTAAGCACAGCACATGTACTTTCAGATTTTAGATTCTAGTTCATAGAGAAGAAAGAGGCAGAACTAGCAAAATGCAGCCATAGCAGTGGTTAGAGAAGCCTTGCAATGAGAGAAGGGTTTGCTTTGGTGACCTGCTTTTGCTGAAATGCTGACCTTTCATGTCTGATTGTGTTTTCTTTCTGGTTTAACATCATGCCTTAATCTGTTATGTCATTTTCCCCCAGAGAGTATAGTTACCTTAAGCAGTAAGTGTCTCAAATAGTCACCATGCAAAGATTCATGTAATAAGTTTAAGGAAAATAAAATGAAAATATTATCCTCAATATGCTTTAGGATAAAGGCATAGAAAGGATAAGAAAAATATGAATTAACAACAAAATTCTGATGAGCAAGTAATTCTAAAATTAAATGTAAGCAATACGAACAGAAGTTTTATAATTATAGTGATATAAAGAATACTGACTTTTACTGTTCTTCAGTGGAAGGTAGGAATATTATGCCGCTCATGATGAGAACATTTCCTGTGGCAACAGATACTAAAGCACCCTTCCTGTCACTCAGGAGAGCATAATCCAACACCAAACAAAGACCAGCAATGCTCTACACATTCTGCTCTCAAGAATCAGGCCTCCCGTTACATATTTTATTTTGACTCACATAGTATATTTAAGATGCTTACACCTTTTTCTTGTCTTGTTTGTAGCATTGTTGCTCAATGGCCTAATATTTTTAGAAGTATGATTAAAATTCAGGAAAATATAGTAGTTCGTAAAAATTGAAGGATGGAGCCATTGGGAGTCACTGCAGATGAAATAAGAGCTGCAATGATACTGTGCCAGTTGCTGCTGTGTTTTAGAAGTACTGACTCAAACTAACTCCATCTCACCTCCCCTTTCTGTGGTTCTTCTGATTAAGTCTGTGGGCTTTCCCTGTATTCTTACACATAGTGTGGCTGGCTGGCTGAGGTAAAGCAAAATAAAAAAGTCATAAAATGTTCAAATAGCCACTCAGATTGCTTTGCTCAGCAAGGCACACTGATGAATGGAATTGAGACAGTGTTGTGTGGCCAAAACACTGCTACTCTGATACTTCAAAGCAGCTTGACTGCAAAATAGAATAGAGCCTGGAGGTGAGGTCGAGCTAGAGTTATTGGCTGTGCTACTTAAACATTTAACATTTTCTCTGCTTTGTCTGTGACAGTGCCAGCTGGCACTCTCTGAGACAACGTCTTTCTACAGTTCTGAGGATAACAATGCTATGGATGTCTTTCTGAGGATAACAAATGCTAAATATACAGCATGGACAAGACTGTGTCAAGCTTGGCTCCCTCTGTCCTTTTCCTTTTAACACACTCCCAGCCATCTCTACATGCTCAATCTTTCACACATGTCTGTATATCCATACAAGACAAACTCTTAGGCTATGCCTATCTTATTAAAGACAGACATTTGGGGAAATATTCCTGGATGCCAAAATGCCAGTTTTTATATGGATGAATTTTTAGAATGATCTTTGCTATTTTAGTCTGGATCATCCTTGTCTCTCCAAATGGTTCTTGAAATGTCCTTAGGGAACCAGTGCCACCTAGGTACCATTCACAATAAGCAATTTAGTTGTAGGCTTTGTATTTTGGAGACTAAGAGAATTTTGTAGCATTCATGGAGAACATTCCATGCAGATGGTGCCCAAGAATGGTCTTGGACATGTTTGACTTACTACAGTAGAGTCACAGTTTCATTGTTTAAAAAAAAAAAAGACCGTGCTAGTGGGCTGCAATGCAACACTCACCCTAGTATAGACAATTTGAAGTAAAAACAAAGAAACACGTGAAGAGCAATTTTTGTTTCTAAGAGCTGCAGTTGAAACTCTAAGCCAGCTGCTACATAGTGTGAACACAGGCAGACCATGACTGTACACAGTACCATAAAATAGTCTCTGTCCCTGTTATCTTAAATATATGTAGAAATACAGATGTAGTTTTAAGGGCCTTTGCAATGGATTATGAATACTAAAAGTCCTGTGACTGCTGGGTGATGTTATAGAAAGCTCTCTAATATCTCCAGTCAAAGGAAAGAGAGAGAGAAAAGGATGACATCCAAACTGGCCAGCCCTTATCATAGATCATAGAGAGGAGCCTCTCAGGAACTGGGCCACCTGTATCTCGTTTTCCATTTTAAAATAGTTTACTGTTACATACTTAAATTATCCCTTTATGTAGAAAAAAAGAAGACAGACTGTAACACACTGAACTTAGACTGTAGGCAGAAAGTATTACTGATAAATAATACACTGTCCACATATCTTGCGAAACACTGACTAATCTATTTGAACTTCGAGGTTTGCTAAAATTAACAGTCAACATGCAAACAGCTTTACAGCTTTTTCTTGCTATTACCAAGTATTAATTAAACTCATTCATGCAGTCTGGTATCCAAAACATGACCAAAATTCCTAGGTCTGGGTGTTTTGGATCCCTGCTGCTGCTGGCTGTGGTAACCCCATCTAAGTGCCCTCCAGTTCCAGTAATGATGTTCTATTTTCCCTAAAGCTGGACAGGTAGCTTTTTCATGAAGGCTCAGCACTAATACTGAGCTGTCAGATCAAATAAAAATCATTCTAATTATGGCAAATGGAAATACAGATGCTGTGGAAATTCCCAGGATGACTTTATAATAGATGTGCAGTGACACTTAGAAAAACATACAGGAGAGTTGAACAGTATTATGGACATGCCTTTCAGGATTCAAGATCACAATTACTTTTAAATTCTATGAGAAGGTCTGACTCCTGGATTTCCCCAACAATCCACCCCGCTCTCCTCTTTCTCTGAGGCATTAATTTGATCTACTCTGGTAATACATTTATGCCAAATAATTCAGAAAAGTGCCTTATTACCTTGCTCCCCGGGATTCAAGTAATCTCTGGCTTTTTTTTTTTTTGAGCTCCACACATGAGGGAGAGCAAGGATACACAGGGCAGGTGTGAATACCAGAATGTCTTCTTTGCTTTCCACAGAGCAGTGGACTCTCACCAGCAATAATGCTAAATTGATCATTAATTGCTGGAGCTGTGTTCTTTCAGAATTTCATCTGCAATAGCTATTCATTATAACAACATTACTAACCTGAAGGCATCTCTCAAAGGTGACAATAAATACACCTGCAGGTATAAAATCCTTTCCCATTCCTAAGTTTGGCAAGTGATCATACCTATAACATCTTGAAAACACAGCATGTTTCCATTATAGGGCTGGGAAGGCATTCCCCCATCTGTTCTTTTCACTTAGCTGTTTCACACAATATTTGAGAGAGAGCATTTTTACCTGTGACAATACAGAAAATCTCAAAGGCAAATTTAATGATATTAGTATTGTTGTTATTATTATTAATATTACTACCTCCACTACTGTTATTCGTAAGATTGACCACCACAAATCTTCATGAGAATATTTGTGCTTGAGCTAGAGTTCAGCTAAAACCCTGTCATGACTAAAAAAGGGAGCTGAGTGCAGAGTTAGGTTTGAAGTCCTTCCCATCTTGATGATAGCCATCCATGCTCTGAATCTTCTTCTGAGAGCAGATGCTCATCAGACTAAGGCTTAGACTTTTTGAATCAGACACTTGATGTTAATTGTGAGTAGAGGTAGAAATGTGTAAGAGGGGCGTCAGTCCAGTCTGACCCTGTTTAGGGTGTGGGGCACAAGAGTTACGGAGCCTGCAGGAAAGACCACAAGAAGATGTATGTCTGTAGGCTGGTGGCTAACTCAGGTGCTTCTGGAGGGGATGTGGCATTAATGGGCAAATCCCCAGCTGCCCCTAAAGAAGTGCTTCCAAAGGGCAGCATGAAAACCTCCTTTGCCATCCTGTTCAGGCCTTGCTGTTACTACAGTCACCCTAGTATATACCGGTTAAGATCTCCAGCTCTGTATTTATAAAACCTATGTATTTCTAAGATTGATAAATTGCCCACTTAATAGAGAAAACAGATTAAACCCCCCAAATATATTGTGGATTATTTTCCTCATAAAAGAGGAAGAGTTACCCAACAGCGTACTTTCTAGAAAGGAGATAAGATGATACTTTCTAACAAGGAATTTAAAAGAAGTCAAGAAGAGTTAAAGCTGGAAATGTAAGTTACTGCACCTTCAGTTCAGATCATTCTTTATAAGCAGTGAGGAGGGGCGGGTGTCAGTGGGTAGGAATTATGGGATGGAAGCCAGAAAAACACAAAGCAACCAAAAGATGCATAGGTACATATGCATACCAGTCATTCTGCTATTAAGAATAAAATTTAAAGCCTTTTTTTTTCTGGCAGACTTTCCACTGCAAGTGTTTAATTTCTCCTCCCACCTGCCTCTCCTCAGGAATAATGCAATGAACTGAGTAAGACATTTGCATTATTCATATTTGCTATTTAATGAGTTCTTGGGTACACAATTCAGAAAAATATCAGAAAGTAGCATTCTCTGTGTTCCTAACCTTCTATTAAAAAGTTTCCAACTGGAGATACTTGTTCCACAGTCATATGCTATTTCCTGCTTTTAGAGCCAGTATTTTAACCCACCAAATCTGCTTTATTCACTTCAGCACGTCTCCTTATTTCAGCCAGTAATAAACTTTGAGGCAGAAATTTTCTTCTTAAAATTCCGTGTATATTAAATTTGCTACATATCGCTGTCTACCATTACAGCAATAGCTTAAAAGAATCCCTAGGAAGTCACTTGAGTGAAACTTCCCTCATAAATTTAGATCAGCTATCTCTAGTTCAATTATGTTTTGCAAGGAGTTCCTCACCAAATCCTGCAAAATTGTTTCCCTTATTCACCCCACAACTCCTTTTAAGTTAACAGGTCTTTAATTGCTTGCTGTATCTCATGTCTCTTTGTGAATAATGTTGCCAATTTCCTGTTCCCAGAAGTGAAACAAGTTCTCAAGCTGAGGGGTAGCTTTATTAAGGACGATACGGTTATTACAGCAGAGCAGTAAAATGCCTGGCCAAGAAAGCAGCCACATGTCATTAAATTTATAAACACAGAATGGAAATGAGAGATAAAATTTAAAATTGATATTGGTAAAGCATTACTTGAGGGTCAGCTACTACCACTCAATTTTCAAAGGTATTAACCCAGACTTGGCAGAAGCCTTGCTTGCTGGGAAGGGTCACACTCAGGCACTGCATACAGGAGTTTGCAGAGTTTGTCATGTACAACACCAGGGAAAACCAGGCTTGACAATTAATGCGTGTGCATAGAGGCTGGTGTCCTGCACCTTTTATGTCAACGTTACTGGCTGCTGCCCTGGCTGTAACTCAAGTTCAAGCAGTTACAAAAGCTTAAGAAGAGCCAAGCTGAGCCCGTCTGCTGTTGTACTGAGGTGACTCCTGTCCCCCATGTACTCAGACCACAGAACCTTGAGACTGGTTGAACAGTAAGCAGCCTTCATCTTTGCTCCAGAGGCCAGTCTGAATCCATACCTGAGCGTGAACTTATTTGCAAACAATGAAGATGGCAGGCTTGACAGTCCAGGCTTGAAAACAGGCTTCACTCTCCATGTAGCTGCCAAGGTAGATAGATGGCCAAGGGTCTCCTCCAACTGGGGGGGCTGTTTGAGGCCCCTACCTCTTGCATAGGAGTGCTGTATAGTTAGTTTTTGTGGAAGAGTGCCCTGTGCATGGGCTAGGAGGGTGGTTTCCAATTGCCCAGTCTATGACATAAGAAAGCAAGTAAAATTGGAAAACTATGCCTACTTTTCTTAATATGAATGCCATTTCTACTGCATTTTACAATGATCTGAATGACAAGATGTCTAATTAAAAAGACATAATATTGGGGGCTTTTCCATTTTGGGCCAAGATTTCTGAGTTCAGTGTTCTCATTAAAATTATTCCAGTAGGGATCACTGCAAACTGCTGTTGCATTCCTATAGAAATTAAAATATTAGCATCCATGCTGAAAACAGAAATTCTAGAAAATATTCCTAATGTGCAAGAGAAATATCCTTCTGAGAAACTGCCATCACTTTCAAAATACTTCTAGGCTAGCATAAAACCAGTGTCCCTTAATTTCAGCAATTCAATAAGTCGGGTAAAAACAGTCTCTTGTACACAGGAAAAACATTAAACGAAGCAGAGAGAAGGCTCAGTGCAATTCACTTCCATTGGTTGAGTCTATAGGGAAAAGATGGCCCTGACAAATTCAATTTATGTTATTATGTTGGGGAAAATAATGTTTCTCTTAAAAAAGCCTGGATTAAATTATAAATATAAGCAATTATGTTCCATTTTGCAGAAGGTCATGCATACAAGAAAGAGACACATGGAATTGTTTCAAGAGTTAAATCAGAAATTTCAGACTCTGGACAGATTTCGGGATGTACCAAAATCAGGCAGTATGGTAAGTTTTCCTTCTTACATATTTAAAATATGATGGATCTTTAACAACAACAAGGAAACAAGAGACCTTTGAATCCAGTATATTTCCTGAGAAGACCTCACTCTGTGCTACCTTTAGATAGCCTCAGAAACCAGAACAAAAGATATTTTCAGTAATCTATGATGAGACTCATTAGGTTTTACAACTAGACCATAACTAACTCACTGACATCATTATAGATGACAAGTAACTGAACTGTAGGGAACACATTTCAAATCTGTATGTGCCTACCAAGTCTAAAGGACTTTATATAGAGAAAGCAGCTTGCTAATGTAATTTGGCCAACAAGGCTTTTCCTCTAGCTAGGCAAGCAGATATTAAATTAGTCACTACAAACAAGTTGAGCTAGATTCACCTATACATGAGATGGTTCAGAAAGCACACAGGGTCTCTGTAATGCTGTGTCTGTTCCATAATAGGTTTATAAATATTTACCATGGGAAAAGCAAAAATTAAATCATCCTCAGTTGACTTTGCTATCATCATAATTCAAATTTATACACGTACACTTATACACACATGCATAACACCCTGACTACATCTGATAATAAGAGCAAGGAAATAGTTGATTCTGCCTAATTAAAACAGCTAATTTAGTGTGACATATTTGTTAGCAGTAATATTATGATTAGTAATAATTTTATATATAATTTTATCATGTGAAAATTGTATATTAAATGGAACTGAGCTAGAATCGCTGTATTCTATAACTTTTTCAGAAGAGCTGCTCTCAGACATGAAGAAGAGGTATTAAGCAGATGTGAGAACAGTGGATTTACATCATTTACATCATCTTAATCCAGCAGAAATTTGGCCCTGATTCTTTGATGAACCTTTAGCTGTGATATGTGTTATTTTGCTCCCAGTTCTCGTTCACTCCCCCTTCTAAGATTTGCTGTCATGTAAAGTTTGCATTTGCCCCTCTATTTGAGATTTGCTGTCCATGTAAAGCTTGAGCTTATTCAAAATCTCAAAGAGAATCTCAGTGGAAGAGTTATGTTTACTCTGTTTCGCATCGGCGCTATGTTTTTGAAAAGTCTGCTAATAAAAGCTGTCTAGAGGAATGGTCTATCTGTAAGACACTCAGAGAGTGATCCGGGTACCTAAATATAGGCATCTCAGGCTATTTTAGACAGCCTCAAGTGTCTTAGTCTACAGCACGATACAGGCAGTGATGACACAAGTCTCAAGGGAGATCTGCACCTTTCATTAAAGGTAGCTGGAGATCAGGCAGAAAATCCAAAGGCATGTAAAATGGTGCAGAAATGTTAGGTTTTGGCAATTAAGCCAACACGTTGCAGGAGAAATCACAAATTAAATTGCTCTTAGTCCATAATGTCTTTTACCCTGTAAAATTTTGCATTCAAAAAAAAAACTCATTCAGTAGAGAACCAGCTTTCAGCCTGTTAATCCTAATATACATGAGCTCATCAGCCTGTAAAGCAAGGTGGCTCTTACAGCATTTTCAAGGAGTAGGTTTCCATGGTTCTGTCATGCACCTGCCCCAATTCAAAATCGAGCTGGCCCTCTCTGTTTGAAACCACTCCATATTTCAAGAAGCAAGCTCTTCTCAATTACCTTCCCTTCTCTTCTACCACTTTTCTACACAACTGTTGATGGCTATTGGTACTGGATCACTTGGCCATTCCTCACGTACATTGGTTCTTGTGAAAGAAAGGGCATAGCTGGCAGCTCAGGTGAGGAGCCTGCCAAAGTGTTGATTGTTCTCAGAGAAGGAGTCGCAACGGTGCTGAACATCCGCCAGCCTGGCTGCCTGCAAAGCCATTTCCCCTCTCTGGCTTCTGCGTCTCATGAGAGCATATTAGCGATCAGCCTTATAAATGGAGAACACATTATTTCATCCTTGGTTTTAATTCTTGTCTCTTTGGTCTTCAGGAGAACTCAGCACCAGGCAAGGCTCCATGGGACAGTTTCAAAACCACAGGCGACTACCAACACTATACGACGATAAACGTATTAGACACAGAGGCAAAAGATGCTTTAGAACTCAGACCAGCAGAATGGGAGAAGTGTCTGAACTTGCCTTTAGATGTGCAAGAAGGTGACTTTCAAACAGAAGTTTAACAAAAACAAAAACAAACTGAGCAGAACAAAAACAAAACAAAAATAATTAATTGCACTGACAATAAAGAGACTTTGGGAATCCTGACTCTCCTGTCTGAACATTGTGACTATTTTATGTCAGGCTCTTCCTGTGCCAAATGTCAGTGGTTTTTTTTCATACAGTGTATTCCCACTAGTGCAGCTAGTGGAGAACCAGGTGTACAATTCTTACCATCGTGTGTTGTAAGTACCCGTGGAATGGATTTGTAAGGTAATCTTTATAGATAAACCTCAAGCAACGATTCATATTGTAACAGCTTCATTTGGTTTAGTTTTCAAAAAACTTCACCATGAAGCACAATGTATATATTTATGCAGTTTTTAAAGTTTATAACAGTCTGTTTGGCCATTACTACACTTTTTACTTTATAATATAAAAGCAAAGTTTTTGTCATTAAATGAATGTCTGCTGAGCTACATTCTTCATTGCTTTAAATGCAATAAAGTAATAATCTCACTTTTATATGAATAATATATTTCACATCTTTATTATTGCAGTTTTCTCTGGAAAGCTCAGAGTAGCTTTCTCTGCTGCAGCTGTGTATAAAATATTTAAAATGTTGTATGGTGTAAATAAACCTTTGTCTACATATGAGTTTCTTAGTGCATTTTATTCTGTATTGGTTTATCTTAAATTTGCATATTTATAAAAGTTTCTTTAAAAACCCACATACTGAATATATATTTGGAGTTTTAACAGTATGTTGTTCTAGCTCCTGCAAAGAGTTTCTGAAGTATATTAGTAGGTTTGTATAGCCATTCTGCTTTTTCTTAGGTGTTCTTTAGTGACAATGTGCCATATAAACTAGACTTGTCAGAATACTGTTACAATTGTTCTGGTTTATAAGAATTTTTGTTTTGTTGCAGAAAGACAAGTAATGAAAAATAAGTTTCAATGCACAGTACCCAATGAAAATGTTGATTCAGAATCATTACATCTTGTTCATGGTCTTGTTGCTGTATAACAAGAAGAAAGAGTTAAAGATAAAAAATTCTGACATATTTTAGACAAAAAAAAGAAGAGTGTGTTTCATATTATAAATCAAGAGCAGAGCATGATTTATGTTGAAAATACAGTTAAACACTTAGGAATAGAAAGACTAAATCCCCCTTTCTGTGCTTAGAGCCACCACCGAAATCAAGAATCAAACTTCCTAACACCAATGTAGCATTAAGAAGCAGGCATTCTTTATTGCGGCACCGGATGCACGGGGGATCACTCCACCTAGCAAACATGGCTTATCACATGTGAAACAAAGTTTATATTATATAGAAACATACATATTCATTATAATTCCCAGAATAATAATGCATATTCAAAACAATTCTTTGAAATTATTATCATAAACTCCCCTCACCGTGCTTGCTTATTAAGTCTCTCCAGGGGTCTCTGGTGGTCTTCCAAGATCCTTGGTGGTCATGCAGGTATGTCCTTTAATTGACCCCTTCTTATGGTCATGCGTGATATGACCTTGCTTGTTTTCTTCTCCATGGTGTATTGTTCTCCCTCTCCATGGTGCGTGGTCTCTAACCACAAAAATCTGGTATCTGTGATATGCTTGACCACCCTTATTTCTATTCTAGCCCAAATCAACTATTCTAATTGGTTAACTATTCCTTGACCTATTGCCAAGATGGGCTGGGGCTGCACTGGGAGCATAGCAGCATATAAACACAACATTAAAGTATTGTCTACCACCTTCCCATTTTTATGTTGATTCTATTTCCTTAGTTACAAAAGACCATACAACAAACTGATCACTTTAGTTACATTCCCTAACAAAACAGAAAATGTGATAATTTCCTAGCGAGGTTCCTATAGTTACTTATTCCAAGCCTAACAATTCTAACTTATAGATTATGCCTTACATTTTTCAGTTTCTTAATCAAACTTAACTCTTCTATTTGATCAAATTTTGATTATTTTCTCAGAATATGTGCAACAGAGCCAAAAGCAGATCTTCGAAATCTCTCCTCATCTACGGCATAGCTGGGGGCTGGGGGAAAGAGGAGGATATCTCAAATCTTCAGATGCTATCTTTCTAGGAAAAAAAATTTCCAAAATTATTTTAGTTCCTGCTGTACAAAATTTAGTATGCTGCAGCCTACTAGCTGAAGAGCTCTCAGAGAGGACGAAAACATGACCACCAATCTGTTTAGGAAGAAAAAAGAGAGAACTCAACCCAGAGCACTGGTAGAAGGAGATCATCATTCATCTCCTGAGAGAAAAGTACTTAGGACTAACATTAGGACCAACCTTCAGGAAAGTGTTTCAGTTTGTAAATCCTTTCTTCAGGCCATAATAGGGCACTTAAGTCATAAAAAGGAACTTTACTTTCCCTACTTTGAGTGAGCATCTCATGCAGAGTGTAGACTTCTCTAATGTAATGCTTCAGCACAAACGCAAAATAACTAGCTGCCAACCTGGTATCAAGTCCATTAACTGCTTTAGATGCCTCGAAGTTAGATGAAGTAGAACTCAATATTTCAATACATCAGTCAATCAGAACTGGCCCTTTATCAAAAGGTTGATGCAGGAGGCAAGACTGGCTATGCAGCCTACTAGCAGCACACCTCTGAGATCAGATAGTGGACCAAAAACCTCTCTCTCTTGATTTATATCAAGTTCTAATCCAAAAGAGGTTTCTTTTCTCTTTGGATAAAGATATAACAGAAACTGCACATTTTTTAAGGATTTCATCCATCTGTCAAGCAGAGCAGATTTTTAAAAAATTATAATTTTTGAGACCAAATCAAGAAGATTAGGCCCCTGAATCCAGATATAAGCTTTAGCATCCTCCTTTATTGATCTAAACATAACAAATGTAGAGCACCTTGGTATTTCAGTAACTATAGTGCAGAGATTCTTTGCATAAGCTTCATATCACCTAAGTGCTGTTCAATAGCGGTCTAGTTACAACTGCAGAAAACTTAGAGTAGGCTGCAAACTTACCCCAGGAAGCATGATAAATTGGTCTACACGCAGTATGCTGCTGACCCAGTTGTGCTGTTATTAATAGCCTGGTTGATTCAGGTTTAGCATTAGCCTGGGTGTTTCACACAGTAGTCACAGATGTATTTTCAGTGTATGAGCAGCAATGTTCAGTGCCTCTTTATTTAGAGCTTGTGCTGCCCTGCCCAGAAACTGCCAGACATTTTTATTTTCCAATAACTTCATATTTAGAAATATTAAGAACATGCTAAAAAACAGTGTATTTTCCTACCGATTTGACTGCTTCATATTAAAGCAGAGTTTATTTTCCCTAAGCAAGATGCCACACATAATTACAGTTTGCTGTTCAGTATCTCTGAAATAGTGCAAGTCAGACTGAACCCAGCAGGAGACTACAAACTCATATGCACTGGCTTAAATCTTGGTAAGGCACTGATGAGATGTTTAGTGTTATATGCAAATAAAAATTTAATCGGAACTCCCTACCTTATACTAGGTGTAGGGATGACAGAGCATTTGCCTGCCAGGATGGGCTGGTGCCACTTGACATGCCCTGTGCTACCTCACCTGGCTTCCAGCTGCAGCTTCAGAAACGTTCAGGTATTTGAGGGCTCAACTAACCAGTGTTGCTGCAGCTGGCACTAGAGTATATTGAGGCAGATGAGCTCAGCCTAGAGTTTATAGAATCATAGAATAGTTTGGGTTGGAAAGGACCTTCAAAGGTCATCTAGTCCAATCCCTCTGCAAGGAGCAGGGACATCTCCAAACAGATCAGGTTGCTCAGAGCCTCATCCAACCTGGCCTTGAATGTTTCCAGGGATGGGTCATCAACCACCTCTCTGGGCAAACTGTTCCGGTGTTCCATCATCCTCATTGTCAAAATTTTTTTCCTGATGTCTACTCTGAATCTACCTCCTTCCATTTTAAAACCATTACGCCTCATCCTTTACCTTGATCCAATTTAAAACACGTATTTTCTAGATGTGTACAGAAAAAGAAAAATACTTTTTTCAGAGAAAGGTGTCATTTTCTCAGCAGTTTAAATACACATCAGTAATTGTAATAAACCATATGCAGTTCCTCTATCTCTGTCTTCCTCTTGCATACATATACAGAGGAAGATTTTTTTTCCTGGCAAGTCAACGCTAAACAAAACATGGCCTGGACTTTTCAGTGTAGGGAAGCAGTGCATACAGGAAATCTACCTGAGCAGCCATAGATCATTCAGGTAGCAGTTCAAGATATCCGTGATTTCACATCCAAGGCTGTGTAAAGGGGTTTGGTGTTGCTGGCATAAAGGCACTAACAAAGTTATTTGCTGCATGGACTCTTGCCAGTGTGATATCATTTAACCCAGAATCTTCTGGGGAGGTAAACTCTGAATTAGTCATTATTGAACTTGAGCTCATGTCTGCAATATCTCTTGGAAAAAAAAGAGGAAGAAGGAAAGAGAGACTAAGTGCTGCTCCAAGAGATGAGAGGAAGAGCAGCAGTGCTACCATGCTGGCACACCTTTCGAGTGCCACAGGCTTGATGTTTGCATATATGTAACGCTAATGACTCCTGATGATTAAGATTTAGGACAAAATTCTAAAAAAAGACACAAACTGATAAGGGTCTTTTCCATTTAATTCACTACTGGGTCTGAATTTCTTCTTCTCTGGGAAATGTTGTCCTGACACTCCTCCTGTAAGAACATCATTTGCTTCTATATGATGGTAAGACATAAATCACTCAGTATTGTTTTACATAGGATTAAACTGGGTTAGTTTTTTTTTAAAAAACAAACAAAATCCCAAGGAAACAAAAAAGCCCAAGAGCCAAGCTGCACCAGGTGAAATGTTCTCTGATGCTCTGGCTTGTTTCCCATAGTTGCTAGGCAATGCTGTACTCAGAGAGCAGATTAACAAAAGGTCTGCTTCCTGCTTGGAAACAGGCATCCATCTGTCACAGCATCAGCAGTGTGCTTTCCTTCGGGTTATGCAAAAGGATATGGAAATCTCCATTAGCAATCAGCAGATGGAGACATAGTGTATTGCTAGTAGACTTTCAGTTCCTCAGGCGTTAGCTGGAGGCTGTGCTGTATCAGAGATACAGAGATAAGCCACAAGGCAGTTTGTGTGAGCAAACATTATTTCCCCTCTCTCAAAAAGTGTTATAGGGCTCACTTGTGCAATCAAGCCTATTCTCATGTGCTGAGAGAAGTAAACAGAGATGTATCCAGTGGAATACGTATTTGGAGAACTGTGATTTGTTCCAAGCAAGGTCTCAACCAGTGCAATGCTATAATCTTTTCTACTTACTTTTCTGGAAACATCTTTCTTTGCAAGGAAAGCAAAAAAATCCTCAGTAAGAGAAAATCAATTACTGATAAGATAGGAATGACTACTAACCCTAGCACTCCTGCTGAAATGTTCTGCCCATTAATTACAATTGTAAGGTAAAGAAAGAGCCATTTATCTGGTTTTGAGAAAATTGTCTTTTAGATAGGCTGCATTGGACCATCCTGTGGCAATGAGTTACACACATTAACTACACTACAGTACTGCTCCTCTTATTTGTTCTGAAATAGCTTCGTTTTATACTTCATTATTTCTTATGAGGAACAGTTAATAACTTTTACCAATTCAGCTTCCTTATTGACTATACAGGCTTCTGCTATAGGCTCTACAGTTACCGTTTTTCAGGATTACAAACCTACACTTAGTTAGTCCTCATGTGGAAGTCCTTCCCTGATTTCTAGCATCCTTGTCCCCTTTACAACTTCTCCAGGTCTGCTAAAGTTCTTAAATAATTCTCAGTAAATCCTGAACTCATTAGAGTATTCTGTTTGATCTCTGAAGAAAAAGGTAAAACTAAACCAGGAAGCTTCTAAAATTCCTCTTCATCCAGTTGGGGGGGGGGGGTGGAGAAAACTAAAAAATACCCAAATGTTAACTTTTTTATCCATCCATTTCATGGAAAATACATGACCATCTCTTTGAGCAAGAAATGAGCACCAGGTATCTTAAGTTATTGTCTTGACAAGTGGACTTCAGTAATTTATTTTCTGCTGCTCCTTCTCTCTGGTGCTTCGAACGTAGACTTTCTTCTTAAGTAGCATTGCTGCAGCAAGACTGGTAGAGAGTTATCTACAGTCCATTGATTGGGTTTTACAGTCAGAAAGTGAGCAGGGACTATATGAATTTTTTAAGATTGAAAGATTGAATGGTAGTTTTTTTTCCCATATCCTGAAAGTGTATGGAATTCTAAGCTTTTTTTTTTTTCCCGTTTTTGTAACCCCCTTTCCTCCAGCTGTGTGTTCAGAGTGACATCCTTTGACTTGCTCTCTTTTTTAAAACTTCGAACGGGCACATGAGCCAGGGAAGGGATTGGGAGCTGCTGCTCATGACTGTTCATCCCTGTGACTAAGAGTTAAGCATCTGTACCTCAAGAGAGGAGGGATTTAAGAAACAGCTCTATTCTCAGAGTTTTCTTGTTGATTAGCTCAGGCAGGTATTTGAAAGCCCAGCTGGAGATGCCTACTTCTTTGCATGCACAGTATAAGCAGATAATGTGCCTTTTCAACATACGGAGTCAAGCTTAGGAAACAGGCACTTAAACCTTACATGATGCAATGTTGTCCATCAAAAAATCCATGTCCTTTCATGGATCAAACCCTTAGGAGTTGAAATACTTGTAAAAATCTGATTCTCAGAATCCAATTTTAAGAACAGCAACAACCCAGTGTTTTTTTCCCATCATCAATTCAATGATTTATTGCATTATGTCCCTAGGCTGTTGACTCACTCAGGAAATTGCAAAAGGTGATGCCTGAAGGACCTGATAGCATAAAAAAGAAACAGGAATTGATTAGTATGCATGTTCAATTTCTTATTCAGTGTCCCCTTGGACCTAACCACTTTATTTTCTGCTCTGCTTAAGAACTGTGTATTAGGAAAAGATTTTCAGAGCTCTGGTTTTAGCAATTAGCTTCTTAAGCAAGAATTAGCTACGGTTTGTAAAGACAGATAGGTAGAATCCTTTCTATTTAATTTAGAATTCTAACTAAAACACCATCTTGCCAATAATACAAGCACAGAAATCTGCAGAGCAATCTAACTCTGCCTATCATAGCTGTCTAGGTTCTTTCTGTAACATAAGGAAAAAGGGAGGCACCTCTGAAGCCCAGCTAGACCCAGCCAGTTCTCTAAGTTAAGTACTAACATCTTTCCATTGATTGCATAGAGGATTTAAAAGCCCTTGAGGGCAATAAAATTCTTCTAAATTAAGCACCAAATTTAGCTAGATTTAGTCATTAACATGTGAGCTAATGACTAAGCTCCCATTACAGTCGGTGGAGAACCAATCAATACAGTCAACAGAGCCTAAAGACCAATTCAGTTTACCCATTATACTAGAGGAAGGATGCAGTTAATATGACATGTCCTATACCTTTTGAAACATCTGCATGGGGATTGCAGATACAAAAGGAAATGTAAGGGAGACTTACACCCTCTAGTCCAAGTGGTACCCCAACCCACACCTGAAATTATACAAGACTCTTGTGTTTGGACAGGTGAATCCAGCTCCAGGGGAAGCTTTTCTGAGATGCTTTAGGATATCCAGCCTGCAGTTATCACTCCAGAAAGACAGGGGGTTGTGGGTCTTATGGCAGGTTTGCCAACTTGATATGAATCTCGTAGGTATCCTCACTACTACACATTGCCACTCCTTACCCAAAATCCACCGCGCCTGCTCCTTTTCTGAACATTTATGTCCATGCCTGGAGGAGTCATGGAGCCAGGAAAATTACAGGAAAATTTGAGCTGGTATTAGATTTCAGCCATAAATATTTGATGTAGAATACGAATGCTTGCTATACTGACCTGGCACTACAGTCTTTCTCACTCAAGAGATTCTCCTAACTATGGGGCAATAGTCAAGCTACTTCTTTTTTGTGTTCTTCTGGGCTTCTGGTGTTTTTATTTTTGGTGACACAAAGGCTAGACTTGAATTGAGATGACAAATGTGTTTACCAGAGATACTGTCTGATCCCTTAACTTCCAGCCTTTTTCTGAAAGTTAGGAGGTGGTGGTTCAAACCTTTCTAAGATGAGTAGGACAGGGAAGCTTTCCAGCTTCCTCGTGGTGGCTTCTGACCAGCAGATAATAATGCAGGAAAGAAAAGATACTCCCACTCTCAGAGCACATAAAGTGAGGGTTACAGCAGATAAAAAAAAATCTGCCTCAGCACCATCCTTTGGTTATAACGTGATGACTATCTTTTGGGGAGAATTATCCAACTGACTAAAAGGTGTTATAATATTTATATATATTACAAGTGAAAACAGAATATTTAACTTTGACATGCAAATTTATATAGAAATTTTGTTTTCTAAAAAAGCTCATTACAAAGATATGTATATTGAATTTAAAAAGATTTAAAGTATATATTTTTTTTTTAATTTACCATTGCCACCCTAGACCCTGTGTTCTTCTAAAACTAGGACAGTAATAAAGAAATTTATTAAATTTGGTAGGGGAAAGCAAGATCATTCACTTCCTAGCAATTAATGTTGGCATAGCAAGAGGTTCTCTATTCTAATTAAGAAACCTATTTGAGGATGACAATTTTTGTATAATGCTTCAGGATTTCAAATCTTAAGAAATGAGCATAGCAGACCTCCAAAAGCTAGAAACAAAATGTCCATTCTTCGTCACAGAACAAGTTTCAAAGACAGGGTCCAGTTTTTGCATCTGGATAGGGGGTTGTGACCTGTGTTAGAGAACCAAGTATGAAGACTTCTTGTTCCATTTTCAGTCCACCTAAAATCACACAGTGCTGCAGAGCTTTGGAAACTCCAACAATCTGAAGACACCAGAGAGCTTGTCGCAGCTACAGAATCAATAGCATATTTTGTGTTGAGTATTAGCTGGTAGGTACTTGGAAACAAAATTTGGACTTTCAGGTAATTTTTTTGTGTTTTTACTGTTTTGGAAGTTCAAATCCATAGCATTTACTTCCAATATTGGCCAGCTATATGCCACAGCTGCAAAGACATATCAGCAAATAAAGACATAAACAGATGACTTTATAGAGAGGTATCGTTTCCTAAAGCTAGTCCCTAGAGAATTATTTTCTCAAGAAAAGGTATAAGCCAAAGGTTACTAATTAAAAAAAAAATGTTTTACAAGAAATTCAAGAAAACAAATATCTGCTGGGAAGCTTGCTACTTGTCTTTCCCTCTGATTTCCTCTGAAAAAATAAGGATAAAGAAGCAAATCTGAAGCAATTAGCCTATGATCCCAGTCAGAGGATCATAGGCTAATCATAAGATCATAGGAAGATCCAGGTTGGAATGACCTGGAACAGCTGTTACCTGTGTCCCGCTCCCAAGCCACCTCTTCTCCAGGCTGAACAAGCTCAGTTTCCTCACTCCTCCCATCCTCAATGCAAGCGCTCCAAACCCCAATCATCTTGGCAGACATACCCTACACTTGGCCCTGTTGATTAGTGCTGCTGAGCCCAGAACTGGACATAGTATTCTAAAAGTAATCTAACAAGTACCCTTCCCTCAATCTGCTGGCTGTGCTCCTGACACTGTTGGACATCTCTGCTGCACACTGCTGTTAGCCCTTGTCTCCTGTCTCTCTGGATGGCAGTCCTGCTTGGAGGTACCAACTGGTTGCCCCAGTTTGGTGTCATCTGCAAACCTTATGAGAATGCATCACCTTGCACCTTTGACAAATGCATTTATTATCTAAACCCACAATCCCGCTGAGCCCCATCACCCACCCATTAGTTTACCCACCATTCACTGCCATCCCATTAGCATCCTAGCTTCACAGAATCATAGAATAGTTTGGGTTGGAAGGGACCTTTAAAGGTCATCTAGTTCAACCCCCCTGCAAGGAGCAGGGACACCTTCATTACAATCCTTCTAACAAGACCAAAAAATACCAGCTTTTGCCGTTATCACACCTTCAAAACATTTTGGTTCTGCAAGGATGGAACTGAGCTAATACTTGGAATTGAACAGGCTGCAGCCTGCAGCAGCTTCACTGCTTGAAGATCTCTTCCATGGAATAGACAAAAGTATTGAGCATGTGAGATTATTTGAGGAAACCTGTCTGAACACAAGTAAGTATTTGGGGTAATTAAGTAGCTGTTGCCATACCAGCTGCTGTATCAGGAAATGCTTGTCAGCTTGTGTCCACATTAGACTTTATCACACAGACCAAAGATAACAGAACATATTTATCTTTCTTTAATGACTGTGTTTTGACTATTGTGACCTATGCTGTGATTTAGATATTGATCTTAGTCTTTAATAGGATAAATATTGATACAGCTACAACTTTTGTCAAATTTACAGGTTGCTTTTCTACACAAGTTTTGTGGCCTGTAGCTAGAAGACTAGTTTTAGCATTCATTGAATCACTGACTAAGAAAGATACCTTTTTTATAGTGAAAGTGAATAATTAAAGTCTTCAGTCTACCAAAACATCTCTTTTAAAAAATACTAACCACTTATTAAAAATTAATGATAAAAACATGTATGAATGATATTTCAGGATAGTAGTATATTTACTTTCAAATATAGATAATGAACATTTTTTAATAATATTTTAACACAATCATTGTGTTATCTTGTTATTAGCCATAATTGACTATTGGATTACCTAAAATGAAGGTAATGACACATTAATTCATTTTACTTGTTTTCTTGTCTCTGAGGAGGAGGGTGAGCATACCTCATACTGTCCCACTACTCGGAGGTGCCAATGGCTTCACAGCAAGACTCCTGCCCTGAGCCCGGTGTAGCCGCTCGCTGCCTGCAGATAGCAGCTGAGGGCAAGCAGTTGGACAGCAGTGGGAAATGTGAAGCCTGGGCAGAGAAAGTTTTTGCTTGAGGTCCCCAGGGCTGGTTCTGGGATGGAGCAAGTGTGTGCTTCTGGTGATTCTGTGTCCACCACTCACGCCAAACATATGCAGGTTTTAGGTGTACAAACATGCCATCTGCTTGGCCTTTCTTTCCCTTGTCTGACAACACAAGACAGCACAAAGTGTTTTTTTTCATTTCATAGCAGGATGCCAGGCCAGAGCAGGTGAGGAAAGGCCATGGCAGAAGCAATATCATACAGAAAGGATGGCCCAGCAGCAACATAACTGTCCATTGTCAGGAAGTTCCTTGCTCATTTTTCCAGCACCACCTTCTTTCTCGCAGCTCCTGAGGAGCTGTGTGCTTCTGCTGCCCTCCCATACTCAAACTCCATCAGAAATACAGCATGAGCCAGTGGTGAGTTCAGGAGGAATCTGTCAACATGTACTTCTTCACCTGTGCTGAAGTTCTTTCACCACCAGTTCTAAATTCCTGTCCTCAGTGTAGGGCTGCACCTAACTCCATCTCCCTCTTCCTCTGCAGTCCCACGTACAAGTCAGGCAATTAGCCAAACTGTAATTCCCTTTGATTAGAGAAGGGAAAAAAATCCCAACAGCAGTGTATCCTACCATTGTGCACTCACATTCTTCTGAGTGTGAGGAAGAGATGACTGGATGCCATTGCTGCACTCCAGTGTGAAGATCATGTTAGCGCTAATTCTTGTTCTAAAGCATGAGAGAAGTGAAGTCTCTGCTCCTCCATCCTTCTCTCAGGCCTAAGACTGATGAAGGGTGCATGTTACCCTTTGCCTGGCACCATTGCTTCTCAGTGAAGTGTAGAAGAAAATTGATGGTTCTACCTCTGCCGTTGACCTTCCTGCCCTACCTTCTTGACAGTGGTACTGATTATCTAGAAGCAAGAAGGATGAGAAAACAAAGTGAACTGTCTCCGTCATTTAGCAGAAAAAAAAAAAAGGAGTTAAATACCCCAATCTCCTTTCTGAAGAATTAAGAAGAATGATGAAATTACTAAGGGCTTTGTTGTGGACTCTTATTTGCTGGCCTGCTGCCTGAGGAAAGGTACTGATAAGATTGAGGGGACTGTAAGAGAAAACAGAGAGTCTAAAATAGGTCAGAAAGAGACAGGAGGACTTAAGTAAGGCTGCTAAAATTGCCTTTTTGTCTCAAAAGCCCCTCCAAAAAACCTTTAGCCACTCAAGTCATCAAAGAAATTTCACAGTGATCAGAAACCAAATGATTACTATTCCTTGATTTCCTAGCTCAAGGAGCAATTATTGTAAACTTTACTACCATTTCAAAGGGATGCCTCATCTCAGCAGTTGATTTTTGTGTCCCAGATGTCTGTTTGCCCTCCCTGTGAACTAAGAGACAGTGGTATGCTAGTTTGTCCCACTTCCACATCAAAGCTAGTGAAATCATCCCCCAGTTCTCTCCAGGATGTGAATGTTTTATGAAACAGCAGTCACGAACCTTGACTGACAACTCCTTCTGCAACCTGCGGCATCTATTTGTGAAGCCGGCAGGCTTTTTAGCTTCATGCTACACAACCACAGCGTCAAAGTCAAACCTCATGAAAACTGAATTAACCTGGGTAAGAAAAAGACGAGCCAGTGAGTACTTCTTGCCAGGGAATGCTTCAGCTTTATCACAGCCATGTTGTGATCTGTGTCACCATAGATGGACGTGAACCAGAGAAAGGCATCCCCTATCGCCTACGCAATTCTGGACAAGAGGAAAGGCTGGTAGAGAATTTATTTTGGTGACAGCTGGAGGGGCCTGGAAAGCTGTCAGCTCTAATATAGTCAGGTTGAGGATTAATTCCCATGTGCAAGATGTAGGTATAGGCATGAAAAATTTGGAACCCACTCAATCAGGGGAGCAGCAGCGTCTGCTCTGGTCAGCAGGGGATGTGACATTTGCTGCTGCATTCTCTGAAATACACTGGCTTGGGGATTGCACTTCACCAAAGTGATCTTGGAGACACGAATAACCTGACAGTTTCAAGTTCCTGGGTACTGGAAAATCCTTCTCTTTTACCTTGTGAAGAGTATAGATTTACTCTCAAATAAAAAAGAAAGATTACAAATGAAGTTATATTAATTGCAGGTAAATCACCTTATTTGAAGAGATAAGCAACTTAGGCCAGGTTTTGTTCTATGTGATACCACCATAAATCTGTAATAAATCCATGGGTGTCAACAGACCTATCTATTATTCTTACTAGTGTAAGCAAACAAAAAAAAATCTAGCTAATTTTTTCCATGCTAGTGTAAACACAGATTTACAAATCTGATGTCTATGTAAAGTGATTAAATTTCTTCTACCATTCTATATATATTTATAGTTCTGTCGCATAACTCAGAAAAACACATTTATACATTTGTTTTCTTTTGCTCTTTTACAGGAAGACTCTGGTAAAGATAAGTTGCTGGCAAGAGACAGAAGCTGAACTTTACATGTCCCCAGCGCTTTATGAAACTTCCCAGAAACATTGAGAATTTCAGTCTTGTTTGGAACTTTTCTACAAGCTGCCCTTTCAGATAACATCAGAAGAAGAATTTATATTGCCTGTAGTTAGAGCTTTACCAATTCCCTACAGCTATTAAGAAGAATAGATTAGTTTTTTAACAACTAGTCAAAAGGTTTTCATAATTGCAGTGTTTCCTAGATACATTATGTCACAGATACACATCTAATTTTTTATTATATACACTCGACCTGTCTTTAAAAGCCAGAAGATGGAAAAATAACATCTTCTGCACAGCAAAGCTGTTAATCTGAGTGTCAAGCACTAGGCTTCTTACAACCCGTGGATGCGTAACAGATACGAACAATATTATGTGAAGAGTCTGATGCCGAATACATTCACTCAGCTCTCAATGGGTTATGTTTTCAAGAGCACATTTGAGATAACTTTATTTGAACCAAAACTTGCTACATGCTAGGTTGAGATTATTTTAGCCCAATCTGAGGTTCTCCTTGAGAGGCCAGATCAGTGCATGTATCA
This sequence comes from Chlamydotis macqueenii, assembly GCF_036417535.1. Lineage (NCBI taxonomy): Eukaryota > Metazoa > Chordata > Aves > Otidiformes > Otididae > Chlamydotis > Chlamydotis macqueenii. The sequence continues at coordinate 31,635,724 of NC_141558.1, forward strand.
TCTGAAAAGTCTGAAAGGAATATATAAAGGGTTCCTTCAGTTCTGCAGAAGGACCACAGAACAGAAGTTAACCCAACATGCCTCCAGCACAGTGATACTGCAGACATGAGATGTTCTGAGGAGTGGAAAGTTTCACTAGTATCCTGTTCCTTGCTTCATACCAATCTTGCCAGATTCTTTAATTCCCTAGGGCAAGTCTGACCAACTTGAAATTATGCCATCCTAACAGATTGATACAATATGAGGACATGAGAAAATATACAATATGTGTATGAAATGTGGCAATCCCCAGATAAGCTATAGCTATGAAATGATTCTCTGCCTGGAGCTTCCATAACTCTTACAGACAGGACAAGTACTTACGAATTGCAGTAAATTAAAAAAAAAAAATACAATGAAGCAAAGAAAATTAACTTCTACTGTTGCTGGAGGCTTGACTCTGACCTTTATATGTGTGTGTGTGTGTTTGTGAGTGTATGTCTTTGCAGAAAGACATTAGGGAAGAAACTAAAATGTGCTTTCTTACTCCTTCCATATCTGACAGCAATTTTATTATTTTTGTATGAAAAGCTGTTTCATGCTCTTTATAAGCTTACAAATGAAGGGCAGACACGCTTCTTATAAGTGAGTGTCCTGGTTCTGGCTAGGATAGAGTTAATTTTCACCTGAGCTGGGAGAGGAACTGGAGCTGGTTGCACCTGTGGCTGGGGGACACAGCTGGAATAAGTCACTAATTAGCCAACAGCTGTGATAGTTTACCCAAATTGGCCAAAGGGCCAGTCCATCCCACCTGACATCATGCTCAGTGTATAAAGTGGGGAGGGTGCTGAGGAGCAGGTTTTGCTACTCAGGAGGGAGCCTGGCGTCAGGACCCACTGTGAGCTATTGTACAGTAAGTTACATGCTTTGGTATTTTCTGTTATTGGGAAGTTGTTTGTTTGTTTTCCATCTCTGTTTTCTTTTCCTCTGTTGTTCCCCCTCTGGGGAGCGGGGAGTGAGTGACTGTGTGGTGTTTTAGCTGCTGAGTAGGGCTAAACCATGACAGGGGGTTTTCAATGACTAACAAATAAATCACTTTTCTTCTATAGAGTCAAAATTCAAGTGTGTCTGCACCAAGTGAGTTAGTCTTTCAAAAGAAATTCATTAGTGCATGAACAAGGGAAGCAAAGGAGAAACACACCTTTGTAAGAGAAAACTTTTGCTCCACAAGTATGTCCAGAAAGCCAGATTCCAGTACAATGTTGTTGGGGCTCTTTATCACAGTCAAGTTGCAAAAAAAGAGCATCAGGAATCCCATAACCAGTTTCTCCCAGACTGCTGCAAGAAAAAAATGAACACCAGGCTAGACAGAATTCTCCCTGCTACTATGCAAGATACTACTGCTGAAATTCTCCTGTGTTTTTCTTTGCCCTACCAGTAAATCACCAGGGTACTTCTAACAATAAATATGTCTAGATCTAGCCTCTAAAAATCAGTTTTGTGTTCCTGCAGTAAATTGCACTTAAAGATAAGCAAACTAAAATATTTACTTTCAGCATCATCCTTTAAAAGTGTCTGTGTTTTGTCTTTATTTGGTGTTGGCCATCTTTGTGCTTTTTCAATAAAATTGGACCTAGGTGAAACTGAAGACTTCAAGAAATCTGAATCATATAATGAAAAGCAATTTACCATTCTGCCTGGAGAGTGAGGTTTTCAATCAGTGTGTCCTTCCTGCAGTGACTTATGGATTAGAAGCACAGAGGCTCTTAAAAAAAAAAGTAAAAAAGGCAACTAAGTGAAAATGAATATAATAAGGTGTAGGCTGAGAATAGCATATACAGACAAGAAAACAAACAAGTGGTTCTGCTAGGGAAGCTCAATAGAAAATAAAAAAAAATAGTCTTGGGCCAGACACTCTGCAAGACAATATGATAAAAGTTATAGCAGATGAGGTATATGACAGAGCAAGATGTAGGTGCAAAAATAATGGAGAGATGAGGTAGGAGAAGCACAGGGGTAGCCAGTCACAGATAGGTCTGCAAAGGACTAGGTTACTGCATAACTGAAAATGTATGCTTGGTTCCGTTGGTTGCTGTTACAACTCACACCTAAAATATCCTTGATGTGTATTTCTTGACGTCTTAAAATACTAAAAACAGGTGAAGCTCTGGGAAAACTATGTTTTTTAAAAAATATTCTATTTAAAAGATATGAATAATAAAATTTAAAAGAATATTATAAAAATTTGATATAATCTTGAAACTTACTATCAAAATACATGATTGCTAAGTTGGAAAGAGATGACGTAATGTTTGAGGCAGTTTGCACTGAGGGATCCAGTTTGGGTTACTGGTCTGTAACCCAAAATCTCTGGGCACAGAGGAACACTCTGTTCATTCAGAGTTTAATGATTATAAGTGTATACACTGCCTGCAGCCTGAGCACATACAGAATTTCTTTCCTACTTTTAATGCTACACTAGAGACTTACCTTAGTTAAGCTAATGTAAAAAGGATGCCTGTGCTGACAGTAGGAACCACATCTTACGGGTCTGCAGCGGTACTGTGAGTTCATACTCTGTTCAGCTGTGTTAGGTGTAAAGACTGAAGAACATTCAAATGAGCAAGAGAAGACTTTGATTCATAAAATCACTGCAGTCTTATCTGCTCACTCCTGGTAACTGTGAGTACACTCTTTAGAAGTGGACCTGTTGGAGTGAGTCCAGAGGAAGGCCATGAAGATGATCAGACGGCTGGAGCATCTCTCCTATGAGGACAGGCTGAGAGTTGGGGCTGTTCAGCCTGGAGAAGAGCAGGCTCTGGGGAGACCTTATGCTTTAGCCAAAATGTTAAATCAAACCCTTCTGGATTAAAGTAGAAGTAAATTACTCTGGCTGTTTATGTAATCGGTGTTTTTTCAAAAGACTAATTTTAAAGTTAAGGTTGCAATCGTATTATGTTTTTAGGCGCCTATCTACCTCTGGTCTAAGTAAAGGGGCATGGGATGATGAGATACCACACCTGAACAAAATACTATCATTTCTTCTACATCCCCTTGAATTTTCAAACCTTTTTAGGAACTACAGAAGAGAACTAATTCATAAAGGTAGGTCATACCACAGAATGATTTGCTGCAGCAAGTATGATAAAAAACTTTTAAATACACAATAAAACACATGAGCCCTTGACAAGTCCCAGATGTCTAATACCTCAACTATTGTGGTTCCATATATATGTAGCAAATACATTTTACAATATTTGAGGAGATAAGAGAATCCATATATATGCATTTCCTATTTTGCACTGAAGTCATTAACATTCAGAAAAAAACTTCCATTTTTCCCAAATCAGATAATTTTCATAGAACAGAAAGCTTAGGTTCTTGGTAAGAATTAACACAATTTGGAAAATATTTTACATTTTTTGCTTTCTACTAAACAGGCATGTGAGGGATTAGAAAGGAACAGAAGTACTTCTGTATGAAGAGAAATCAGAATTTTGTTTACAAACTTGTACTAGTACATCTCCAATAGATTATAGTAGGCCTGTTGCAATTTACTTATGACTGCTGGAAAAATGATTCAAAGTATAGGAAGTTCAACAGACATGAAATAAAACTCACACTAATCCATCTGTCAATACAATGTTAGTTTTCTTTGGGCAAAGAGGATGTCTTCCATATTAACCCCTTACAAGCCAGAAATGATATGCAGTTTCACTGCCAGCCTCACTACATAAAAGAAATCTACTTTTTTTCTTAATGTAAGTACTTGATTTTTCCTCAGTATTTTTTTGCTCGTCAGCACCCAAAAGGTTCTCAGGAGACTCCCAAAACCTCTACAGTTCATTTCTGTTCTTTTTAATCAAATCTGACATATGCCAAGATTTCCAAGACTCATTTCAACTGAATTTTTTAAATTGAAGTAAAATTGTAACTGGTTCTCCTGCATGGAACAGAATTGATGCCTCCAGTTAGCATGGCTGGTTTTAATTCTCATTTCCATCCCCCTCATCAAGATGTGAAACCACTAGGTAACTACCTCACCAAAATAAGAAAAAAAGGTGATCAAATTTGTCTTCTAACTACATTACTGAATTTTAGGCTAGTCACATTTCCAGTGTCTTATAGAATTATTCTGTCAAAATGAGAAAATTGACTTGATCCCTTAAAAACAAGGAAAGCACTTGCACAGAAGCAGCGATTTATTGTTTATTTAAACTTAGTTGGGAACACAGAGGTGCATATCCCATTTAGTAGACCCTGGCAAAGTAATACGAGAAACAGAGCCTTCAGTAGCAAACTCTTCCATGTCAGATACTGTGAATGACCTTTGAAAATGTTATCTTGCATCAAATCTTGATTGAAGTCTATCAAAATATCTTCAATTTGTTTGCCGCAGAATGAGAATGCAGCTCTTGTGCATCCTAGACCTTTTCAGGATTTCTAGAAAGTTTTGCAGAGATAATGTAATTGAACAAATACTATGCTAAACTGTTCTTTAAATCCACACAGCAGAAGAGACTGGTACCTGAATCCACTTTTAAAAATAGCAATTAAGTGAGCTCAGGCAGCTCATTTACTGATGTTCAGACAGTATGACAATAACATCTGTTGCTGTGGTCTCAGGTAAATATCAATAGATATGTATTGTCATAACACAGTTTTGTTTGCCATTGTTTTCTGTACTACGATGTCACAGCAAAATTATTTAAACACAAAATGGTTTAGTTCCAGCAAATATTTTCTCATCAAATCAAAATAAGTATTGTGAAATGGGTGAATATTTCATCCTCTTCACTACAATCCAAGTTGATTATGAGCTATTAGCCTGATCACCACTTTTTAAGGAAATTTTATTTAAATTAGAGTGCTTTTAAACTATATCTGGTTGAAGAAGGCGTAGGACTCCCTACCATTGAATGATAGGGGAAGTCTGGGAAACCAGCTATGAATACCTGTTAATCTTGGCCAAGAATGACTGGCAGTTGAGTGACACTTAAATGAGTGTCTGGAGGAGTTAATGGTCTGAGGCAATGTTCACTGCTCAGAAAGTCATTAAGTATAAGAATCTACCTGACCTGGAGGTCATTACTGCTTACATTAATTACTACAATGACAAATACTCCATGCAACACTCTACCACATCTCCCTAAAGACATTTCTGCATCAAAACCTCCGTCATCTCAGATCTATGGTGACATCTGGCAGTCAGGAACAGCATATGTAAATACACTGATTTTATTGAAGATAAAACTTCAAGTGTTTGAACTGACCAAAACCAACAACTATTTGGCAGGGTCAGTCTGCGATTTTTGTCATGACCCTAAAGATCTGATCCCAAATAGTCACTTATTATTAGCTATAGGTATCCCATACTTACCTTGCTCAAGAAGTATTGAGTGTGCCTAAGCCTTTGTACTTGCCTAGCTTAAACACAGTTTTTCAACTGCATATAGACCTGCTAGGAGCTACATTAAATAGATTAAGGTGAAATGGCTCAGTGCTTACTTGAAATGAAGTACATGAGGAACAACTTGAATTACTATTGTTTAGTAGAAGCTGGTAATATCCACTGTACCTGCAACTCATACATCTGCAGTAGCTGTGCCTCATAAGAGGTCTCTGCTCTGAAAATATTTGAGCCCTCATAGGTAACAGAAGCAAAGGATGTCAGTAAAACAAGGTCAGTATCTAAATGCCTTTTAAAAATTTAACACGAAGAGAACTGATCAATATTAAGTTTAAGGTGAGACAGACCTGAAACCTATGTAACCTCCAGGGACTCACTTGATAGCTCACACTGCTGTTGCAGTCATGGTGGAGCTACACAATTCTAAAAACATTTAATGAAACACCACAGTCATGGTCAGGGGACTTTCTCACAGCTAGAACTTTTTGTAACTGGCCTTTCTTTAATAGGTTTGCATTGTATTTTGAATTGTTTACGGTACTACTCCTCAGACAAACTGAAAATTTATGACCTCCTCATGTCCTTAGTCACCTGTGGGGACCAGCTATTTGCTTATTACCACCGGCTGAAGTCAAAGTCTACTACAGTGAGCAGCTGCTCCCCAGTATGCAGAAGGATTGACAGCCTGGCAATAGCTGGTAGATATCTGAGCCCTTTGTAACAGCCCACTTCTGTTTTAAAATGCAATGTATTGCAGTACAACTACATAAAACAAAAATAAGATCTGCTTTCCTTCAGATTAGTTAAAACCATTCATATCTTTGGATTATGGCACACCAGAAATAAGATAACCGTTATCAATACATTTGACAGTTTCCATTTGTCTTTTTTTCCAAGACTGTAAAGTCAATGCAAACAAGGTCTCTTTATTGGATGTAGTAGATGAAGTGGGCGGTTTCCACAAGAAAATATATGGAAGAATGTAAAAACCTCCCTAAAAAATCATTAATAGAAGAGTTCATATTCCTTCAATTTTTCCATGTTTTCATAGTAGTCTTATCCATTGCTTGCTACAGGTACCCTAATGCGAAATTTGTGATATGGGGTCTCTCTGTTCTTGATGTCTTCTATTAAAAATGAGTATACACATCTCTAGTGGTGTTGGTAACAGTGTGAGCTGCTTTCCTGAGGTATTTACTGTAGATATTCAGAAAGTGCTACATGACTTAAGGGCTTGACTTTTTTTTATGGCTGTGGTGGTTTTCACAGGAATATGACAAGGTGTTTTATTAGTGTACTTTCAATTGTTTAATAATTCAACATTAGTTTGCACTGACTGGCTGTACAGCCTCAGTGAATTACTGAGGTTTTAAAAGACAAAGGGGGATACAAAATTTTATACAAAATCCTAAAAGGAATTGTCTCTCTGCATTTGTAGTAATAGCATCTAATATTTTCTGCAGGTAAGAGGGCCTAACTGGATCACTAATCATATCTTTTCTCTGGTTTTATGCAAACAAAAAAGTAAGACCTTATAATCAGACCACTTTTTTTCATGCTTTGCCTAAAACCAAAAATTAGCTTTAATCAGCAGCAGCTTCAGCTGTTTGAAAACTTCCAGACCTGTCATTCATAGACATGAAAAGACTTTTATCTTGACCTTTCCACTTTAAAATATGAATGTAAATGACAATGTGCATTTACATATTAAATGAAGGAGAAACTGGGATCCACTTAAGATCCACTTATGCTCCTGAATTTAAACACTTGACTTGTCCTTAGATGATTTATTTGTTGATATAAGAAACTCAGCTGTCAGATAAACAAACTAACTTTAGTACACAGTGCTTTTTTAAAAGGTAAAAAATTAAGGTATGCTAGTATAAACCTCTAGTAAGTCTAAGTTGAAAAATAGACTTTCAGGCACAGAAAGAAGAAATTCGATAATGTAAGGTGAAAGTGAAATGACAGAGCAAGGTATCTAAAACTGCACTTTGGCTTTAGGGACTTGAAGTAATGTCATGTCTGATCAAAAGTCATAAAAAATGCCTGGTGGATGAGAATAGAAGAGTTGGGGTCAGACAAAGAAAGATTATTTCTATCAAGTTATGTAGGAGTATCTTGAGAACCCAGGCCTGGCTAGAAACCAAGGGGTGAGGTAGAGCAGGGATTACAAGTGTATACCTGACATTTTTTAAGGCTTTATGATAGATGCCTGGGTGAGAGGCATTACATTGAAGGGAAAAACTAAAGACTGCCTAGAAAGGAATTCCTGAAAGACAGACTGTAGCAAGAAATCTTAAGATCTTAGATGAGGCTAAAGAACAAGCAAGAAATGTGTTTCAGAGCTTAATCACGTAGTTCTGTCTCAAACTCAGAAACACAATTGAGACAAATCCAATAAGTAATTTTTTTTGCTCCACAAAGGTATTTGAAATATCACACACATTGGAGACCTACTTGGCTTGTAATAGGAAAAACTTCATCTGCTATAACCTTCCAGAACACTGACTTTATTCAGCTAGAAAAACCTTCTAGGTGAGTTGTCCTGTGTATTCATGCTTCTCTTATTTAGGAGTTATAAGAGTAGAAGGCTACCTTTAAGAGCTGCCTGTGAAGATGTATATTACTTTAAAGTCTCTTACACCTTATTCAAGTTCAAAGAGCTTTAGACTTCATGACCATAAATGTTTCATGTTACTTTAAAACTAAAAATATTTTTAAACAATGAGCTAAATATAGAGGTTTATTCTTTAATTTTGCCATCCACATTTAATTACAAAATGTAAGGGTTGGGCAAAGAGAGTTGTGTTATCTTAGAAGGATTTCTCAGACAAATGTTATTTCATAGTTATGGCAAGTAGTATCTTCATGGTTTTTATCATGTTTCCATGTAATGCTTTTGTTCAGAAAAGTGTTCTATGCATGTCTGAGCTGGACAATACTGACTGCTGGACCATGGGTCAGGCAGAATGTAGAGACAGGGAGATTGAGTCTTACGTGTGAGCAACTGAGCAAGAACATCTTTTGTAACTCGGGAAAAGTGTGACATCTCGGGAAACAAAGGGCTTGCAAAAGAAGTCAAATCCTGTAGACTGGTGAAAAAGGCAAAGAGCAGACATACAAAGCTCAGAGGAGACTCTCACAGGGAATTATTTTCAAATATAGCTTACCTGAACAAGGAAGACATATTGAATTTTCTAGGCACATTTCACATACTTTTAGGAAAATGTTTGGAATTTTAAATTAAATCCTTTCTCATCTATACATTCTTAAATTTATTATGTGAGATGAATCCACATGCTTCCAGTGTCTCACAGTGGTTCAGTCAACAAAGACACTTAATGGCAAAACCAGGACCAACTCCTGTACCCTACTCCATGTAATTTAACATTAAAACAAATAATGATTTTTTTCATAAGCATGTCAGAGAAGAATAAATCATTATGGATAACTCTCATTCTCTTACGTAGCCTTCACTCTTACACTAGATCTCTTTTCTGATTGCCCACTTCCTTCCCCGTACTAGAATGCTACCTAGTTCTTACCATAACTGCTCATGCTATCCACTACATATTAAGTGACTCCCTGTTTTTTCTGCATTTCATGCCTAACATACCTCATCTCTCAGCTCTTAAGGTTCTTGGTAAGGTTTGTGAGAGCAGAGCTTGTCTCTGGTAAGTCAGGAAGGTATGGCAGATGGTGCACTGATGTGTTAATTAACTGGCTGCTTTGCCTGTGATCTTCCTATTGCTTGCCTCCTGCTACTAAGAGCTGAAAGATAATAGAAGGGGTTAATGAGACAAACTTGTCCAGGTGATCAAAACTTTATTGCAGCAAAAGGGATGAAAGTGATCGCCATCATTGCATGCCACCTACACCACAAAACCCTGCAGACTGCTGTAGGAGGTAGGCCAATGTTGAAGGGGAAATACTGTCAAGCTGATACTTCCAAAAACACCAAAGGTGAGCAAAGATAGCAATGCAACATCTGAAGAGAGAGGGACAAAAAGTTTTCTATCAAGTAGTCAACCCCACTACTGAGGTACGGAAAAGAACTGTCCCAGATTAATCACTCACATACCAAGCTCTTTCCTATCTACCACAGTTTCAAGACATTTACTTTTACAGAGATAATAGTTATACAGGGGTAAACCTCAGCTTCCTCCTTTCCAAGCAAAAGTCCTTTCACTTCCAGTTGGCAGCTCTTTACACCAGCCAACAGGGAAACTTAGAGATCATTTTATCCCCACCTTACTGTGTCCTCACTATGCACTGTCATGTATGTGTCAGGGAGTCCTATGATGTGTGTCCTGTCACCAGCTTATGCTCAACACAGGTGATGTAAAGCTGTTATTCTTTCTTCTCAGACATTATTTCAGTCTTTTTTTTTTTCCACCAAGGAGGAGAACCCCATTCACTCCTTTTCCAATACTGTGATGCCCACAAAAATTCATAGTTTCCTCTGGTACCCTGACAGTTCTGCTTATCCTTCTGATCAATTGTTGTTTTACTGTTTCTTGTACTCCCCCTTGTGTTTATACCCATCTGCTTTCTGTTTCCTTATTCCTGCACTGAATACTCACTGGACCAAGGATTAGCATTTTTTTTCTGCATTTGAACAGGGTATGGAGTTGCTGGTTAATGATTACGGCTCCCAGATGCAATGGCAATATAAATAAATTAAACAATGTTAATCATACAATATCCAAAGACTGTACAGTACTGCTGCATTATTTCTGAATTTCTGGGGATATTTATAGGGATAAAGATTTGAAATGTTAACAACTTGTGTGCAAATCAACAAATATCCAGACTGAAAGAAGCCTTTCAAGCACAGTAAAGGGAATCTCTAGTGGATTCATTAATGACAATACTTGGCAGGCCATCAATCATTGTACATCCTTCCAAACAAACCTTTATACACATCCTTGCTTCACACACAACCCCTTGAGCTTGAATACATTTTAATCCACATACATCTACTTTTTGTTTCATAAGCAGTTACATTGGAACTAAAGCTATATGCCTCAATCTATGTTCTTGTAAGTGAAAGCCTGCCTGGGAGTCAGTAAGAAGCAGGTCAAGGTTATATTAGGTAGTTAGAGAAGCTGGTAGGTGCCTGGGTAATTTTGAAAATCTCTCTAATCTATCTACCTCTTTTAGCTCTTAAATTCATTGGAAAATGACTAATAACTATCTTGGTTGACTTCGCACAAATTACCCAATCTTTTGTCTTTGGAGTAGATTTTTAAAGATATTAAGGTACAGAAGGCCAGCATGTAGCGGGTAAACCCAATGTCCAGTACAGTGCTACTGAGCTAGTCAAAGGCCAAGAGCGTATGGCTTACAAGGAGAGGTGGAAGGAGCTGGGCTGGTTTAATTTGACATAAAGAGTAAGGGAAGAGTTAATTACCTGCCTATCACTCCTTGAAATGATTACAGAAATTACAGAGCTAAGCCTTACTAGGAAATGTCAAGTGATACAAAAACTGGCAACCAAAAGAAGTTGTGGTTTAGGAAGTTCCATTTGAATACTAGAAGGGAAAAAAAATCATGAGAAGGTCAGTGCAGCACTGACTCAAGTTGCCTGGAGAGGTTATGGAGTCTGTGCTTGCAGGTTTTCAGGACTTGATTGAACAAAGCCATGGCCAACTTGTTCTAGTACCAGCAATAGTTGTGCTTCAGGCACAACTGTGGACTTGAGACCTCCAGGGGTTCCTTCCAGACAACACTTCTATGGTTCTGCAATTGTATAATGCATTCTTTTAAAAGCATCAAGACACTGGACATTTTTAAAATGTCCACATCTTTAAAAAGCATCCCTTTGTACCATAGTTGATCATCTGTAAAATGAATACCATACCTCCCTACTTCCCAAGGGGACTATCTGGATGAATCAGTTATTACTTATGTGAAGCTGCCATCTACTACACTTAGGAATGCCAAAGTGGAAAAAAAAAAAAAAACACTAAATAAAAATGTGTGACAAAACCCTTCACTGGCCTAAACTGCTATAGCTCCAGTGACTGAAACAATATTACACTAATTTACTCCAGCTGAGCTACCAGCCCATGTTGTTTATTCATCCAAATGAGCAATTGTTAAGTTAAATGCTGCTCAGTATGAATTATTAAAGTGAGGAATTTTTGCACTCTAAATATTGGCTCTCTAAAAAGTGATGGTTGTCTTAATTTAGTATCATCATTGGAGAAACTTTAGAGAGTTGTGAAGGACTCAAGAAAGAACTATGTTTAAAGGACTATGCTTACTGAAGACTATATATAGTAACAAACTGTTAAGGACTAAACATGCATACTTTGCAGGAAGAGAGACTGTTTATCACATTCCACTAGAAGGGTAGCAAAAATTAATACCTGAAAGCTCTAAGCTGTTATATTCCCTTAAAACCATTTCTATTTTGAAACTGCAATCTCTTAAAATCTGAAGGACAAATAAAGGATCCTTACCACACTTAATTGCTCTCTGTGTTTGCCTGAGAAAACATTGCACAGTCAAGCAAAGCACCATAAATTTAAACAGTTTTCAAACACACCTCCCAGGAGATGGAAGAAAAATTCATGAAAAGGTCAAGACTGCAGTCATCAAAGTAGTGGAATCAGTGCCTGAGGAGAGGACCATCATTCATAGAGAAAGGAAAAGTGCCAGATAAAGATGCTGCTGCCCAGACCTCTTCAACTGTTCCTTAAGAAGAGGGCTAATTTCTTAAGGAGCTGTTAGAGAATTATGCTGTCTCCTTGAAAATGGGGCATCACTCAAGAAATCACTTCCAAGGAAAGAGGAAGTCTTTTCTGAGAAGCTGGGTCAACTTCACAGTCTGGTAAAGAGACTGAATGTGATAAGCATTGTAAAAGGGCTTAGATTAAGTTAAGTAACTCTTTATTGCTATAGAAAGCCAGCTGAGCTTTGAAGAAAGAGCAGGTGATTAATTTAATAGGGTAAAAGATACTGCTAGGACTGGTCAGTAATTAATTAAATTGGAGCGTAGTGCTCAGGTAAAAGACTGAGCAAAATCCAATAGACTTAAGAGCCTGTACCAGTGAATTAGTCACTGGCAGTTTGAACAAACTTCCATACTGTTGTGTATAAACTCCATTTACTAGATGATCATTGCACACTAGTACAGTCCAAGAAGCAGGAGGTGACAGTGCTGCTATGCAAAGTACCTGTCATATGGAATCCCCTGAGGGGAAAAAAGCAGAAATAGGTCCTCTTTTTTAATAGTAATAAACTATGGTCATAGTTAAGATATAGAGGATAATAGTGTCATTAAAAAAGAGAAAAGAACACACAAATACAAACCTCTTTGTCAGCTATAACTCTTCTTCACAGAAGGCTTATAGAAGTGCTGAACCCAAGCCACAGCTGCCCTTAGGTCTTACTGCCCAGTGAATGCTCCTGCATCCAGGCAGGCTTGCAGCTTCCAGCCCCTGCATCTGGCCCTGCTGGACACCATCAAACTGAATACACTGCTGTTTACCGCATGCAGATAAATATACTCAGTATAACTCTGCTCTTTCATTCCCTTAGTATATAACCTCTTCCTCTGAGTTTTCATAATTTTCCCTACACAAGTCTAACAAAATAACATCTTCAGTTGATTTTCAGTATGGTCAGCAAAAATGACTGATGTGCTTGGACTGTAATAGGAGATATTTACTAGTAGATACCATGATGGCTATCCATGTATTGAGAAACCAAGGCTATCTACTGTATGCACTGAGTGAGGCAAATGTCCTGGGAAAAAAAAATAGCATGCAATTATTTGGTTGAAGGATATCTTAATGTATATACATCAGAGGTACTTTGGTATCTCCAAATTTTTTGAAAGCTTGATTTTGCAGCTTTGGTAATACTCTTTTAATGTAATTTCTTATCTTTCCTCATGAAGTCCTTTCTGTGGCTTAATTTCAACTATCATACAAGTCAAGAGGAAAATTATTAGGTAGTGAAAAAACCACATGCAGCCTGAACTGGACAATTGATGCAGCAGCAAGTTAGCATCATTCAAGATTTTGTCCATACCAGTAAACTGGTGTTCCAGGACATAGACATTGACCCTAAAAGTTGTTTATCTATACTTTATACTTACAAATTTTTAGAACAGCCCCTCCCATATTTTCATTTGGGACAGCTAGCATTCTTCCAGATCAGCTGTTGAAAACAGCCATGAGCGGCCAGAGACAGGCGGCAATTAAATTTCAGTGCAGCCATTCTGCTCTGGAGCATGAAAGCACGAAACAGTTCAGATGTGGCCAGACAGTAGTAGCTGGCTTCACAACCAGAGCCTGGGCATTAGCATGTTCAATAGCGGTAACATATTAGCTCTTCCTTCACAAGCTGGTTTCACCTCAAGTGACATTTTTCCTCACCTTTCTCTGATTTACTCCCGTTCCAGTAGGTTTCCTTATCCGGTCTTCCAGTTCAGTCCCAATTTCCCTCCTTACCCATTCACCTCCAAGCTCACCACCCAGTTTTCTCTATGGTGTCAATGTCCCAGCTGATAACAGCTGGACACAATGCAAGGCTAGAGGGAACGTTGAACATGTGAGCACTTTAAGTGTGGGGTCAAAAATTCCTGAAGTCCACTCAGGAATGCTGCCTGTGGCTGATGACAGTCTACATCATACACTAGCCCACGGGATATTCACATACCAGATGCCAGCATTGTAAGCACCTCCTTTGGTGACTACAACAGCTGCTGTAGCTCCAGCAGTCTTCTAATCACAAATCAGAATGAACCCCCTTTCTAACAAGCTATTTATTGAGTCGCAGCAGACCAAGCGTTATTTGCTGTGGAAAATCAGGAATAAATACACATTTACAAACCTGAAAGTTTTCAGTTCTTAACATCGCTAGTTTTCAAATCAAAATGGGGAAAAACTACAGAATACATTCCAAAATTTTCATTCCAGTCTGCTATAATAATGAGACTATCCTCCTTGTTTGTGCTGAAACTGCTTTCATTAGCGAATTAACAGTCAGAGGAGCTGAAAAGTGTATTTGCTCTGTTGTGGAAGGTAGAATCACAGCTCTCATACAAGACAGTGAGCCCAAGTTCGTATGTGCTCCTGTGAAAGACAGTTCTCGCAGTAATAAATATTATGATAGTGTGATACATTTGCACATAGGCTAATGAAAATGTTATGCATTATAATTTGAAAATAATGTAAAAACATAAAATCATTTAATAGTCTCTATCTACCCTTGGTTTTTAATCTAGAGTTGAAAAGAGAGATGTGTCTTTATCTCTCTGTTTTATAATGGGTTTAAACATTTATTGCCGGTTTTTCAATAACTCTCATTTAATTTATGAAAGTTTAGAAAGCTTAGAAAATGGAGGAACAGCAAAACAAGAGTTATATTTCATGGCAAATACAAAAATATTTCAGTACGACTGTTTTAAGCTATTGGGATATCACTGCCATTTCTTTGGATGAAAGAATTCCTTACAGTTCTGCTTTTGGGTTATCAGAGACTCTGGTAACAGATATAACATTTCTCTGCATACAGAAGGCAGCAGAGAAACATCTCTATCTACTCCTAGAGGAGACTGATATGACAAGGAGTAGTTGATGTGTCACAGTGGGGACAAAAAGGAATTACTGTATAAAACTCTATATCTATAAATGTAATTTCCAATAAAGACTAGATGGGCTGTGTGGAGTGCTGTCTTCATCTCAGAGGGATTCATAGGAAAAAGTCAGATACCAGCATTGTAAATGCCTCTTTTGGCAACTGCAATAGCTGCTGTAGCTCTGACGGTAACTTACATGAAGTTTTAGGCTTTAAAGTCACTTTTATTGGCAGATAGAGCACAGGCCAGGAAAGCTGTAATTTCCTCTTCTCTCTTCAGAAAGCACTGAGGGATCTTTTAATTTCCACTTGAATAATCACCAGAAACAGATACAAGTCTAGTTTTGGCTTTTTTTCTCATGCTTTTTTTAAGTAGGTCATTTTCTCACATGGCTTTTGAAAACTGTTCTCTATTTGAAGCCTGTCCTGATAATATAGTTGATGTCAATTATGCACTCTCTGCCTGCTCCACAGCAATTCTGTTCATTTATTAATTCATTCTAAAGTGGCTAATATATTGTGCCCTTAAAGCCTGAGAGCTGCAGCAGTGGTCTGGAAACTGCTGAGTATTATATTCCACTCTCTTCAAGATCCTCTTCTTCAGCTGAGGCGCCATCTGGGCCACCCACCATATCTAGGTTTGAGAGCTCCCTCAAGACCAAGAACAGAGCATTTCTAAGAAGGCGGTGACAGCTGAGTTTAAAAAAAAAACAAACAAACAAAAAAAAAAAACAAAACCCCCACAAAACACCTACACAAATCCCTCCATTTATTTATCTTAAAGACCTATGAGAACTAAACATGGTGTATGCAACAGGCGAAGACGACAGTTTTTGGCACTGACACATCCCAAAGAGCTGGAGAGTGACAGACCAACACATACAGCAACCCTACATGGCAACAGGTTTAAACTGTAGCATTCAAAGCGAAGGGCACTTTGTTTGGCACTTAAATTAACATGGTAAGGGGGGGAAGAAGACAGAGGACCGGGAAAGGGAAGGACATTCTATTCCCTCATCTCTTCAAAACTGACCAGGAATGCGCTGAAGTCTGAAATAAAACATTTTAGCTATCATGAGATTACAGCTGCCACCCTTTAAAAACTGATAACTGCTAGGTAAAACGACCATAGACGTTATGTCACACAAAGGCTGGAACACCTCTCCTATGAGAACAGGCTGGGAGAGTTGGGGCTGTTCAGCCTGGAGAAGAGAAGGCTCTGGGGAGACCTTATAGTGGCCTTCCAGTACCTAAAGGGGGCCTTACAGGAAAGACAGGGAGAGACTGTTTAGCAGGGCCTGTTGTAAAAGGATGAGGGGTAATGGTTTTAAATTAGAAGGAGGTAGATTCAGACTAGACATTAGGAAAAAATTTTACAGTGAGAGTGGTGGAACACTGGAACAGGTTACCCAGAGAGGTCGTGGATGCCCCATTCCTGGAAACATTCAAGGCTGGGTTGGATGAGGCTCTGAGAAACCTGATCTAGTTGGAGACATCCCTGCTCCTTGCAGGGGGGTTGGACTAGATGATCTTTAAGGATCCCTTCCAATCCAAACTATTCTATGATTCTATAAAGTTAGAGAACAAAAGTTATCTCACAGTACATCGTCAATCTCAATGATACCAGTAGGGAAACCAGCCTCAGCAGTAGTGCACACTAGCAGGTACCAGCCATGCTTGGCCCAGTTGAGCTGCCTGTGAGCAGTGGCAGTTTTTTCCACAGAAGCGCCTGTCCTTTTCATGCCATCCCATGTTTAGTACCAGCCCCCAGCATGTGAGGTGACACAAGTAAGGTTGGTCAAGTTTGAAGCTTTTAGTCCCTTGACTTCTCTGAAGAGGGAGAACTTTACAGGCAGAAGAGACTTCCAGACTGCCAAATTTTGGAAGTTTGTTTTGAAAAATATATGCCTTGTACTTATTCTGGAAAACTGAGGACATTAAAGTAGTAGCTACAAAGATGATTCTTTGTTTCTAACAGATTCAAAACAACCTCTGAGAAACCATCATCTACCAAACAGATGAGCTGAACAGATGGGTTATTGAGATTGTACCTGAGGAAGGGTACTAATAAGTTGGTCTTCACAGACTGATAAGAGACCTTTTAAATTATGCCTGCCTGGAGCAAAGCAGTGAGGTCTTCTTCTGCAGGAGCTGATATGCACCCATGCCAGGGTATGCACCCATGCTGGTGTCCTGAAATCTGTCATCCTGGACATACTGTTGTATTACCACATCTGTTTTCCACCCCTCTTCTAGCTTCTTTGGTGAAAGCTGTGGAACCACTGCACTGAGTTCTGCTATGCAATGCTGACAAACCCTTAGAGCCTCTGGGCTCAGAACAATAAGGGCTTTGTAGGTAGGGATCAGGATACTGAACTTGACTTAGTACTTTGAGAAGCCTGTGGGATCAGCATTGATAACACGTGTGGCTGAACACATGCACCACAATGCTCCGTATCAATAAGAAGTACCCAAATGCTGATGATGAATACATTGTATTACCATAGGTCACATTCAGTAAGTAACAAAGGACGGTTTTAGAAGGCCCACTCGCCTCTGCCCAGATGGAACAGATGGTTCCAGCCACCCAGGCACAGCAGAAAGCATTAATCATGGACAGAAACATCATGACCAAAGTCTATCAGGACAGAATAATCAGAGGAGGAAACAAATGGGCTGTTACATTCACATATTATATCCAACACGTGACAGAAAAGAAAGCAAACTCAGTTGGAGACCTGTTGTTGCACAGATCTAAGTTTATTAACCAGCATAGCAATTGATAAGACTATCTTCTCTTCCTGTTTCTTGAGACAGGTACTGCATGCATTTTCACTTTGTTCTGTGTGGACTTCTCAGTATTCAAGAATATCTGTTCATATTTCAGAAAATTCTGAAGAAAGCACAGTCGAACCCCATGTACACTAAAACAACTAATGAAATATGGCATTGGCCTAGAGGTATTTAGTGCTTTTGAAAACACTGAAAACACCTGTTTTCCCACTTTTCACATATTTCTGCAGTAGCTCATAACACATGAATGTAAGGAGACTTGGTATTCTCTTTCAAATAGAGAGTAAAGAGTAACACCACAGAAACATAAATTTATGTCAGTACCTAAATAATAAATCATGTCAAAATACTAAATCAGTTTCAGTTCTTATAAGTGATAACAGATGTGACTTAAAATGTCTCTCCCTTGAAGTACTAAAAGGATTGCTATAATTAATCATCTGAAATCAAATACCTCTTTTGTAAATTTTTTGAAGTCAGACAACCCAACATACCATTTTTTTTCTGATGATTATATTCCTAAGTGATTATAGCCTGTTTTAAGTAGCTACACTTCTTTTTGTTAAAGAGTTGCCACACTTAACTCCAGAGATGATCACCTTTCAGAGGAGAGCATGAAGCCATTACTACGTGTTGTGTTTGTTGCACATCCAAAGCTAGTGGTGCCGGCACAGTAGCTTACATTCTGCATACAGAAGCAGTGGTGTAAATCTGGCAACACCATTAAAATCCATGCAGTTATTATTATTATTATTAGTGTAAGCACAATTTTGTCACAGTGCACATTCCTTTTCATTAAAACTCAAAAGCATTTTGAAAGCCCTCAGGTAAGAAGTACTGAGAGAAATGTAAAGTGTATTAAGAGTTATTGATGCACACTCTTTCATACACAGCAAGTCTGAGTATAAACTGCAAAGGACTATGGAAAGGGAAGTCTGGAGCCCCTGAGAGACACAGCACAACTCGGGTCAAATACTGGGGAATTAAAACATGCTCTGTACTCCCACTTGCTCTAACACACATTGTGTGCCTGGCCCAGCTCTGACTCCCTCGGTGGTTGTGTACATCTCGACTGGAGCTGAAAATCTGGTAATCCTGTACCAGTTCAAAGCATGCAATGACTGACTTGTGATCTCAAAGGTGTGCACATTAACAGCTACTGATATGGCCTCTCTTTTCATGCTTATTCAAATGGGCATGAATATTCAAGAGCATCAAATTTACAGAGCATAGAGAAACACTCTCTAAATTGTTTTACCCCTCCTGTGCTTTCTCCCATCTCAGAGTAGTGTAGCTGGGACACAGATGACTAAGATAAGTCCAGCTAATGGCTGGATGTCTGCACCACAGAGGCAGCTCCCAGCTCCCTCTCAACTTCGCACACGTGTGTGAGTGAACAAGAGCAGGGCTAACTGTACTTTGGGTTGTGTAAATGCACATGCCTACATCTTTCCTATTCATGTCACTTCACATCTACCATGTACAATTTTTTCCTGTAATTGCTTAGGGATGAACATTAATCATATTTTCTGGCCACAGTAACTGTTTGAACAGAGCCCAAATAATCTTTCTTGTTCTACCTTGCTTTTTCCTCTACTTCTATTTCTTAACTTTTGCTACTTCTTGTCTGTTATGTGAGTCCATCATCCCTCTCATCACGAAGGTCATCCCACCCTCTCTATTGGTAATTTGGGGGTTTTTTGATCCATTTTTTCCAGCTGCTTTCCAGAGCTGCCAGCGAGAGTGGCTCTGTCACTCATCTGCAGAACCCTTGTCGATTCGAACAGACTCCAGCAGTCACTCCAGCTCTCTGCATCACGTTGCTAAGCAACACGCTTATTGGAAGGGCTTTTTCCTACTATTTATTATTTGGAGAGGTAAACTTTTTTGTTACATTGCAACCATTTTAAACATATTTTTGTGACATAATTCCCTTCAGTTCAAAATACAGGAAAACGTTGCTCAGGGGAGTGAAAGAGCAAAGCAAATGAGTCCTGCTGTGGTACAGAGATAATGTGACATTTGTCTGCATGGGTACTGCTATACAAAAAAAAAAAAAATTGACAGGTATAGCAACACAGCCTTATGTTTTGTGACTCAGAAAGCTTTGCATACAGAACCTCATCCTGATACTAAGTCTTCACATTCTTTGCCAAGTGACTGGAGGGAGAATTAAAATTAGTCTTAGTCAGAAGCTAAGGAAACAGTGGGAATATTGATGTTCTAATTAAAAGAGAGGAATCTTCTATGCCCTGTGAAGCCTCCCTGTAGACCAAGTCCTTGCAAGTAGAATAAAAGGAAGTTGCAATAGATAGGTACTAAAGAGATTTTCATTTATTTTTTTATTTTTCTAATGTTATTAGATCAAAGCAGCAGCTCCATTTTAAAGAAGGCAATTTTACTATAAGCAGTTATTTATATTGGGGAAGGCTAGTGAGACAAAGGGCTGTGAGTTAGGAGCCTGGTTTTTAATCCTGGCCCTTCAGAGACTTTCTGTGTAATCTAAGCTCAGTCATTTATCCTCTGTGCTTCATTCTCCTGATGTAAATTGTAGATGTTTCCTTCCCAGCTGATAGAATTCCCCACAGCAGAATCAATTAATGTTTCTACAACACCTGGAGATCTTTTCGTAAAAGGTACTACATAAACATAAAGTAATATTTTAAAGGGATTAGATCTTCCCACAAAAATGTTCTCTGGCTCATACTAGGCACTTTTGTCCTCCATTTGCGAGGTTTTTTTTGTAACCGTTTCTGCCCTCCCCCAAGGGTATGACTGAAATACTCAAAGTACGTACATTAGTTTTGTATTTTGAGAGAAGCCAGTTCGAAAGGTACAAAGATGGAAGCAATCTAACCACAGGAGAGATCCAAAGTTAGTGTTTAAAAGGGACAAAGTCAGTTATTATGCCTAACTGACAATGCCACTTCTAATCTGGACACAGTAGTTCTTCTCCCAATGCTTGTACAGTTATCTCTATTAATTCAGACATTTAGACACTTGCCTCATTTGAAGGTAAATAGTCTTATGCATCTCCAAGGGACTGTTTCTCTGCTTCGATTTAGGCGTGTAAGAAGGAGAAAGGACGTCAAATAGGATTTATTTCTTCTATGAGTAAAATATATTTCTGAAAATACTTTAGGAAGTCCCTTGCTCTAAGAAGTTAGAAGATCAGGAAAAAGAGCAATAACAAGTGACACAGAAAAATTGTTTATTTTCTGGGCTTCACTCCTCCCACAATTAGTTTGCTGAGGCTTAACAAAATTAAATTTAACAATCAGCAGGAAAGTAAGCCAAAAAAAGAGGTTCAATATTTAGTAAATTAACATACTCAATTCAGCTCGGTCTTATGACTTTCACCATGTGTACTAGGGAAAAGGCATTAGGATAAACCATTTTTCTCTCTTTGGGCTCAAGCACATTCTCAGAAATCTACCAAGTTTTAACCAGAGAGGTCCCAAAGGACTGCAAAAAGGGAATCTTTAAAATGAAGGGGATGGGGTTGTGCAGGATGGATCCAGAGAATTACAGAGCAGTTGACTTCAATTCCCAGAAAGATTCTGGAACAAATCCTTAAACAATCAATTCAAAAGCAGCACAAGACAGTAAGATGATAAAAGACAGCTCACTTGAGTGTGTTAAGAACTGATGATGTCAAACCAATCTAATGTCCTTGTCTGCCAATATAATTGGCATAATGGATTAAAGGGAAGCAGTAGATATAATGTATCTTGCTTTAGCAAGGACTCAGAAACTGTCTTGAGACACATACTTCTAAAAAGGCTGAAGAAATATTACCCAAATCAATTGTTCTTACATCATAAATATAAATATCAGCAGTGCTACATGAACCACTTTGAGGTGATATGCAGCAGCAGCTGCTTCTGTGCCAAAAGCATGAGATGTGCACAGGCTCAGCTGTAAGAGCAGGGTGAGACAGAAGATGTGGTTGTAGAGGCCAGGTGGGTTTTAAAGAGTGGAAGAAAGGAAAACAGGAAGTGAAGTGTGATAAAAGGAAATGGAGGAAGTCAAAATTATGGGTAGGATCCTGATTTAAGTACTTAAAGCATACCTAGAGGGGCAGGACAAGTAGGGAGCATCAAGTTGGAGAGACAGAGATGGTCAGTGGATTATAGGTCAGAAAGCCACACTGGTAAATCAGAGAGTACATGGATGTACTTTTCTTTGGGCAGTAGGCTCGCCGTAGACCAGAAAACCTGGACAAATATATAAAAATCCTAAAATTTAAAGGTGAAAAATAGCCTGACTCTTATGACAAACTCTTTAATAGAAACAGAGAAGTGAAATGCCACCTAGGAAAGTTATATAAATGCTTTCTTTCAAGGCTTCTAGTGACTCTGATATTCATCTGCTAAAGAATCTTTATGCTGCTTCAGAACAGAGGATTATATTGGATAATCCTGTGAGGTCTTCTCCAGCCCTGCATTTCCCTGGGGACATTCTTTTATTGTCAGTTTGAAGTCTGAAGTGGCAGTACACTCTCTGGACAAGGTTCAGTGAAACAAAGGACGATCCTGCCACAAAAGCCCAGAACTTGCAGGAGACGGGCAAGCTGAAAAAGCTGACCTCTGTTCCTCAGAGCTTCACCTGACAAGTGTGCTAGCAGGAAGTCTGCCTGTTATCTGGCCTCTTTGTTATTCTCGAACATTTTTTAAGAGCAAAAGGAAACATGCAATATGTGAGGAGCTAAAAATTTACTGCTAAGCCAGTGAGTGCTTTAACAGTCAAATAAATATATAACAGTTACTGTTAGTCCCATTGCAGGAATACTAACACACATTTTCCAAATTGATTTTTTTAAAAAAAACCTATTTAATACCTCTAAAATTACTATACAGGAAACCTCTTTTCTTGGGTGTCATGCTCATCCGTCCAATGTCACTTGGTGAATGCCAGCTGACAGCTTCCTGCTCCTTGAGCGGTTGAGGCAGAAGATGTTACATCAAGCCATCAGCATCCTGTGGTCCGCAGTAGGAGGAGGGTGATGCTCATGTTGGGGCTTGCTTAGTCCTTGGACTACTGTTTTTCCTTCTCCTGGCTGTCATGTGCAGTCTGGCAGTGGCCCCCAACGCCCCCCCCCCCCCGCCCCTCCCCAGAGGGACCACCCCCAGAGCTGAAGCTAGAGCAGAGGAGGCAGCAGCCACTGGCCTCAGCGCAGGGGTAAAACCAGCGACACCCAGCTCGGGCCATGGCAAGACTGAGTCCCTGCACTGCCAGATTACCATGTAGCCAGGAGCCTTATGCAAGCAGGCAAAACAGTCTAAACTCATAGAATTTTACTTAATTTAATTCAATGCCAACTTATATAAACTTTGAAGTTGTGATTCAGGTATTTAGGAATACAGAAAAGAAGATAAAGTAATGGCAGAAACAATTTTCTTCTCCTTTCCCCAGGCTCAAATTCAGGCCAACACCTCACCACCCTCCAGCACCTCTCCTCCACCCTTCCCTCTTGTTTTCAGTGTGCATTACACTCAGGCCCTCCTAATCCCTTGGGTGAGGTGAGGGGTGGTGCAGGAGCCTGGAGTCTGGCTGTAGTGGTTTCTTTCTGCCCCTCCTTCCTTCTTACTCATTTTCCTTCACTGTTCCTTGCTTCTTACTGCCCCTCTGCTTATCCAGCTCCTTTGGGGATGGCCCAGTCCCAGTGCAGGTTACCTATGGCTGCAGTCCCTCCGGAGCATCCTTGCTCTGGCATGGGTCACCTATGGACTACAGTCCCTTCAGAGGTGCTCTTGCTCTGGCACAGAGGATCTCTTTCCCAGAGTGCATCTCCAGCCGTGTCCCCTTCCACATGTCTCCTCCTGTGTCTCCTCAGGTGTGTTCTCACATAACTCCTCAGATGAGTTCACATGTATCTCCTGCCTCTAGCAGCTTCCATCCTTTCTTAAACACATCCGTGGAGCATGCACTACATGTCCCAAGGAAAGGAAATGGGCTTCAGGAGACATCTAGGGCTAGGAATCATCTTTGTGATAGGAAAAGGGTCTTCTGTGTGGGCCCCCTGAGCCTGCCCTGAACATAGAAATTAAACAGTTTCCAGACACAATTGCATAGGATTTCAGCTCTGAAGATGAAGGATTGAAGGCTGGAACCGAGGTTAAGGCTGGTTATGAGTGACAGAGCAAAGCTCCTTTAGCAACCTGGGATTTACATTTTTTTACCATTCTTTAAAGCTTTGGGAGACATCCCACTGTTACAATGAATGTTTTGTGAATTCCTTCGTCAAATATTGCCAACATTTGGCATGACATCTTTAATTAGTCAGTCTTTATAGACTGAGCAGTACTTCCATCTGAAACTGGCAACAGCATAGCTTATTATTGAAAAAAAATATATCTGCTACTAATGCCCATGTACATTCCTTAAAAGAAGATTAATCCTTTAGAATAGTAAAAGTCTATATAATTAGGACTAATGGAATCCAATTAGGGGGAAAAAAATCAAGGAATCAGCAAATATCCCTGACACTGACATCTATTTGGCTGGGGAATGGCATCTCAATGAAAACTGTGTGCACTCCATCTTTTGTTCAGTCCGCATTTAAATATCCAGAACTTCAATAAATGCTCAATATAAAGCAACCTTGCATGGACAGAGTGTGAGTGACAGCCTCACTTCATCTAACTTCTGTTTTTATACCATATTTCTTGAATTCAAAATTTTTTTAACTGTAATAATAAACCGTACAAGTCATTACTCGTATTCTCAATATAGATTAGACTACAGTCAGAAATAAATAGTTGTAGATATCGACAGTAATTTAGGGCCTTTTTGCATTGATTTATTGATGGCTACTCCACATTTCAGCTGTACTAAAAGATGTAAATTTGCACCTGATGTTATAGCCATTGCTTTCAAGTCACTAAGTATGTTCCATCAACATTTACAGATATCACGTCCAGAAGAATAAAAAAATACAATGTAAGCATTGAGTGGGTCTAAATCCAAAGCTGCACTAGAATACATCTTCCTTTTGGCATACACTGAAATAATAATTTGTTGTTGCTATAAATTAAAGGTCTGTCAGTCAATCAATTTTCTCAATGACTGCCTCTCACCTGCTGGCAATTTTTTAGAAGCGGGTGGCTTTGGCATCTCAACAATTTATTCTCACCCATAGCCACCGAGGCAAATGATCTTCCTGCCGGGTTAATGACCTCGGATTGTGTTTCACTAGCCTGGCCTCACACCATGCATTGGTTTGATGCAGATGCTGTCAAGATAAGGAATACAGGTTACAGTTTAAATTTATTTGGGTGAAAATAAACCAGGATATTTTAAAGGGGACTAATAGGAAGAAACATATCATTTACAAAGTGCTGTTGAAAAAGAGAGAATGATTTTTAAATTATTTTGATAGACAAGATGGTCTTCAAAGGTGAAGTCCTCCCATGCTAACATAAGGAAGCTGGACTGCAGCAGCACAGAACACCGTCTACCATCTCTGCAGGTTGTCATTGTGTTCCCTTTCCTTGCCGCTGCTTTACTTCTGTGCAGACCTAAAGCTTTGCAGGCACAAGTGTTTCACCATAAATAGAAGAAAAAAAGAAAAAAAATAGAACCTGTATCATGAATCAATTAGTCTGCTAAAATTAAGTACTAAACCTCAGATTTTATAGCCATTTTATATTTCCCATAGCCTCATTTGAACAGAGGAAAGCCATTTCTGTTGAAAGCTCATGGAGAAGAACAAAGTTATCTGAAAGTCATTGATCAGCAGTAAAATCCTTTCTTAGTCTGAAAATGAGAATTTATTTCCAGTAAGAATACCCTTAATTTTACCAAGAGATCATTGTGCAGAATCTGTGGCAAATGCAACACGATTCTGTAAGAAAGACCTTGAAATCTAAAGGCACCTATATAAGTCAACAGGCTTCGGTTAAAAATCTGTTATAATTAGAGTTGGTTGAGGAAGACAATTCCTATTTATAGACTGAGACAAGTTAAGCTTAGTATTTTCACACCTTGGTTCAATAACCAGTTCCACGTGCCAACTTGAGACACCTTGGAAGATATGCCATACACATCAAATGGCAGCAGAAATAATGGTCTGTTTACTTGCAAAAAATGCCATGGTTCTCCGGGACTTATCGGGCACTTCAGAAAAACAGAAAATAATGTTTCTATACAACCACAGTAAATTATCCTATTTATTGTTCCACCAGCATTTTTTTTCTCCTTTACTTGGTCTTAATCCAGCCCATGTATTAATTAATCATCATTATACAAATCTTAAATCACATTGCAAGGTGCTTAGGATTCAGCCCATTGGTTAGTAATTAACCTACCTTGCCTTTAGTCATAAACCTTTATATCACAGCCCTGCTTTTGATATATGAATCAACAAGTCTGAAAGACTGAAACTCAGTTCAGATTAATAGCTGACCAAATACAAGTCAGATTTGTCCATTTAAAGACAGCCCTTACTCTCTGAAAAGTACTGCTTTCTCAAAGGTAGGTTAACACGACAAAAAACTGTGACTTAACGCACCATGAAATTTAAGATTTCACACACAAACCACAGTGATAAGATTCCTATCAATTTGCTCCCTCTTGCAAGTCAGTATATTGGGCATATTCCTGCCAGGAAAGCTCTGCAGGTTTCTGCTGATCTGTTAGGATAACTCAAGGCAACAATCTGCATCTCCTGTTTGCTTCTGTGGGTACAACCCGTCCATTTAAGAAAGAAAGGAGCACTGAGCATTTGCATTACATCCTCACATTCTCACTCACGACGTGTTTCAACCACCCCTCTGGACTCTGAGGACCTGTGAGACCACATTTGGGACCGCAAGGTAGAGGCATTAATGAGATGTATGCCAAGTAAGGTTCAGATTGGACCATTTCCATTCTGCCTTGCCACAAATTTAGTAACTGCATTTGCACCATTACCTCCATCTAGGACACAGCTGGCTAGATGCTCTTACAAGGCTACTGCTTCTTACTTCCTTTAGAGAAACCTCTCACTTCCGGTAGCACCAAAAGAATTTGTTCCTTGCTTCCTTCCTTTTCAATGTAAAATCACAGAATGGTTAGGGTTGGAAGGGACCTTTAAAGGTCATCTAGTCCAGCCCCCCTGCAAGAAGCAGGGACATCTCCAACCAGATCAGGTTGCTCAGAGCCTCATCCAACCTGGCCTTGAATGTTTCCAGAGATGGGGCATCCACCACATCTCTGGGCAACCTGGTCCAGTGTTCCACCACCTCCATTGTAAAATTTTTTTTCCTTATGTCTAGTCCAAATCTGCCCTCTTTTAGTTTAAAACCGTTACTCCTTGTCCTATCACTACAGGCCCTGTTAAACATGTGAATGAACTTCCCCAAGACAGGCTGAGCCATTTCACTGTTCATTTATACTCACTCTGTGGACTGGACATGGTACAAGAAGCACCTAGCAGATTTTAGTAAGGTAATGCTGGGAGCAAACAGAGGTGCATATGGAACTATTAGTAACTGCTGTAAGGAATAATAATAACTCGTTATGCAGTAGGGGCCAGAACAGAAATTGACACAATTTTTTCCCCTAGGCCATCTCTTTTTGTACCCTCCTTTTGCTACAGAACAGGAATCTGGGAAGCATTGATTAAACAAAAGAGGACGAAAAAGTAAAGATACATGGAAAAGAAAGGGAGGGAGAAAGGGGATTTAGGAAGGAAACGGAGCTTCAGCTCAAGGCATTTGATAGATGTCACTGTAGCAAGCCCTAAATAAAGCAAAATTGAAGCATAATTACCAATATTTTAATTGTATTTCTGAAATCAGAAGTTCTGAGGACCTAACAGGATCTGGATGACTCACTCATCTCTTTCTTGATTAGTTAAACCTCAGAAAGAGATTCGTGGCCCATTTAAATTACTAATATCTGAATTACATTTAATTCCTAGTTGACTACAAGCAATAAATTTGGTTTCATCACAATGAAATTACCAAGATTACTCAAAAAAAAAAAAAAAAAAGAGTATGGGAAGATTTCTTGGCTCCTGCACATACATTAGGGGGAAAATAAGGGCATAGCAGCCTACAAGCAGTCACTATCATATCAAATTTCTCTTAAAGTGAAATATTTTAAGAAGAAAATAAATGGTCATGAAACTAGGAACATTTCCAGAAGATTAGAATTACCTTAAAACAAGATATTTATTTGACTGTGTCTCTTTAAAAGAAAAAGGTCTAATGCTATGAAATAGGAGCTCTTTAGATCATTGCTTACATCAGCTTTTTTGGACTCTTTATTGATATTTTCCACCTCCCACAGCCTCATTATCAGACTGGCAAGGTTCTTGCTTATTTTTTCTCATTCCTTGTGGGATATAGAGATTTCAGATCATTTTTATCCTGTACTTAACTTTCTTGCCGTGCTGGAATTAATCATTCTTTTTACACACTTGAAAAACTAGAAAAATGCACCACCTCAGATTTGCCCATTTAAAGTAATTACCTTCAGTATGATTAATAAATGAGTACATTACTGACGTGTGGAGGTGGTTTTGTTTATTTTATATCCGTTGCCTGACCAGCAGTAGCATAATAGCAGGAATATTAAAAAGCAACAGGGAATTAACATCACCCTACTTTTACAGGACAAGTCGTCTAATAGGAAAAGAAGAAACTTTCCCTGGAGGAAAAGCATGTTGTTGGCAAGGCATTGAGCTGTGACTCAGGGTATCAAAAGTAATTTTCGTGTTCTGCCACAGATTTCCTCTGTTATCTCGTACAAGACTGCTTAGGCTGTGTGCCCGAGCAAAAGATAAAAATATCTTCCTTCCTTTGACTGCTGTCATGACTACTTATCATACGCTTTTCAAGTGAAAAAATATTTCATCTCTTTGCGCGTGTCTGCAAAGGGAGAGACTAAGCTGCCAGGCAGGCAGACATAGCTTATAGTTCTCCCTTTGCTAATCACAAGGGGAACACGAGACCCCAAATTCACTGCTCAACTAAGTCACACTCAGTGAGCACCAGCCAGTCCCCCAGGATTTTTGAGCTGGCATGTTAGATGCCCACAGAGTACTCACTACAGAGTGGTATGGTAGATTTCCGTTCAGAGTTCATACAGCTTCCTGCCGTTTGGAATACTTAACCAATAAACCAACAATTCTTATACTTCTTTTTCTTTATATTGGCATAATTAAGCCTAATACCTTTTTTTTTTCAAAAAACAACAGGGATAAATAACAATGATTAATTATTAGAAAGATATGTATTTTACTATGTATTTTTCCTCTAATTACATATAGATACAGATACGCTTCTCAAATGCAGGCTTATTGTTGCTGTTAATTTCACAAGTTGAAATGAAGGCTTGCTTGCTCTAATAATTAAGCTTAAACTCAGAATTTTCCAATTTAAATTATATTTAAGCTAAAGAATACATGCAGACACTTTAACAATTAGTCAGAAACACTGTTTTTTGTTTGTTATCTTAAGGTGCCCACGAACGAAGGTGTCTTTACAGAATGTATGGAATTTCACATGACACCAGATATTCTAAACCTGGAAGTGAAAAATAAGCTTATGGAAAATAGTTCTAGCTGAAAAGGCTTTCTTTTTTTCTGCTAGGGGTCAACCTCTGCTGATTCTAACTATGTCAGAAGGGCAAAGTGAGATTCAACTCCAGACTAAGACACCTACCTTTATATGTCTCCAGGAGAGTGTCTACAGGTATACTAGGTGTTCTGGTTTTGTTAGTGAGGGGGGGCCTAAGGTGGTAGCTTCTGTAGGAAACTGCTAGAAGTCGCTCCCCCTTGTTCAGTGGACTCGGCCGGGCCTAGGGCGGACCTGCTGCCGGCCAAGGCCAAGCCGATTGGTAGCAGAATGTCCCGTGATAACGCCTCTGCGATAATGTATTTAAGTAGGGGAAAACAGGAAAAAAAGGAGGAGAAGATGTGAAGCAGCTGAGCGGGGGCAGAGAGGGGGAGGCGCGAGCCTCATGGGCCTTGCAGGCCTCACCCTCTGGCCTCCCGCCGGGCAGCCGACTGGGCCCAACTCGGCCCGGCCCGGCTGCAAGAAGTGGAGAGGAGATGAGAAGTGAATAAGATGTAAAAAGGATCCTGAGAGGCGTCTGCCAGCCTGTTGTGAGGAACGGCTGCAGACGCCAAGGTCAGTGAAGAAGGAGGGGGAGGAGTAATGCAGCTCCTGGCCAAG
Source organism: Chlamydotis macqueenii (assembly GCF_036417535.1). NCBI lineage: Eukaryota > Metazoa > Chordata > Aves > Otidiformes > Otididae > Chlamydotis > Chlamydotis macqueenii. The sequence continues at coordinate 31,665,667 of NC_141558.1, forward strand.
ATTCCTCTGCAACTCGTGGTGAAGACCATGGTGGAGCGGGCTGTCCCCCTGCAGCCCATGGAGGTCCACGGAGGGGCAGAGATCCACCTGCAGCCCGTGGAGGACCCCACGCCAGAGCAGGTGGAGGCCTGAAGGAGGCTGTGGCCCGTGGAGGGCCTGCTGGGACAGCTGTTCTGGAGGGACTGCACCCCGTGGAAGAGATGACCCATGCCGGAGCAGTTTCACGAAGGACTGTGGCCCATGGGAGGGACCCCACGCTGGAGAAGAGGAGGAATGCGAGGAGTTCTTCCCCCGACGATGATACAGCGGCGTAAAACAATGCGTGATGAACTGACCGCAACCCCCATTCCCTTTTCCCCCCCCGTGCCGCTCGGGAGGGGAAGGTAGTAGAGATAATGTTAAGCCCGGGAAGAGGGAGGGGTCGGGGGAGGTTATCTTGTTCCCTGTCTCATTCTCCTGCTAATTTTAGAAATAAATGAATAGTTTTCCCCAAGTCGAGTCTGTTTTGCCCGTGACGGTAACTTTAAGGATTTCTCCCCGTCCTTATCTCAAACCTTGAGCTGTTTTTTCTTATATCATCTCCCCCTATTCTTTCGGAGGGTGGGGGGAGCGAGAGAGAGACTGTGTAGTCTGGTCCCAATCGGGGCTGAACTACGACACTAGGTGTTTAAGTTCCTATTATAATCGATGAAGATCTACCCAGTACAGTCAGTGGTGACTCTAGTTTAGTTCAAATCACTTAAAGTAGACATTTTAATTTGGTTAGCTAAACTGCATTTTAAACTTACTGCATTATCTGTATTGATTAGATTTCCAGTAATCTGTGTTGAATCTTCCCTTTTTAATCTCTGATTGACTACTCCCATACCATTTGTGTTCTGTTACTGAAAACAGATGTCTTGCAATCATCTGGAAACCACCAAACAGTTTATGTAGCCTTGTAATAAGCAGCACTGCAAGGTTCTGCTTCATGTATGGGCTGCACCTATCACAGTTGTTTGTATTTTGTACAACATGTATTTATAGTTCTACCTTCAGGGCTAATGAAGCCTTGAAACAGTAGATTCACAGCTCACAGGGCAAGGTCTACACACAGAAAACAGTATACTGCCCATAAAATCCTGCCCAGAATGCTGCAAAATTACTAAGAGAAAATAAGGATTCAGTGTCACAGCCAGATGCAACATCAAATCACAAGTCTTGATCAAAAATGTCAGAAGTCTCATTTCAGCCTTTCCTCCCAGACTGATGCTTTCTCCAGCTCATTAGCATCAGCACAGTATGGTCCTTAACTGGCTAGCTGTCAAACAGGTCTTGGTCACCTCTGGACCAAGTACTTACTCTTGTAGGTTGACATGGTGATAGAAAGTTACATGTCTGTAGAACAGTAAAATCACTGCAATCCTTTTCACATTGTTACCCTCTCTTATGGCCCAAAACAGAGAACGGATGTTCAGCACACAGCTTGACATGAAGTAAAGTGGGTAAAATATAAGTGAAACTGCTGGTGACATTTATAAACTGTGCCATGAATAAAGTAGCACCAATCATGTAAGCTGGTGTCAACACTATCCATACAGTTGGAGGCTTTCACATGAAATATCTTCAGTCAATCTCCAAACAAGATGACATAAAGCGGACATTTGTAAAAGTAATGTAGGAAATTGAGAGGTTCTACTCTTTCTGGGGTCAGTCTTGCCACTGCTTTTAGTGGGAAAGGTTGCCAAGGCCCAATAATCAGATGAACATAAAGCAAGGTATCGATCAGCAAGTCTGGGGAGTGAAGAGTCTAGGAGACTGCAAGCCTAGTAATTATTTCTTCCAACTTAGTGTTTTCTTTGGCACGCTAACAGAATTACTGTGGTCTTCTACTGAACATTCACAAAGCTGGAGAACTCCCCATCTGTTGCTGTTAGCTGTGGTCCCAACTGTTCACATTTTCAGGAGTGTGCCAAAGCATTGAGTCACTAATTTATTATCTCCAGCATACTGTTTTTAAAAGCATTTAGGGAGCTCAGTCTCACAAAGTCATTGCTGAGGCAAATCATTGATACAGGTGAAGACTTCAAAAGGGAAGTTTGGAATATTTTGTTGCTGTTATTTGTCTTTGAGGAGGTGATAAAGCTATGTGTAAGTCAGGCTTACAAAAATTACGTTTTCATCCTTTATAATGAATTTATTTTATCTTGGCAAGCAATTAATCTGTAACTTGTCTTTTCATTTTAGTTGCTTGTCATCAGCAAATGGTCTTTTAGAACTAGCATTGACTATCATTAATTGTCATTTATATTAATAGTATGTTTTTGATACTGCCAACAGATGCAAAGTATGAGACACTGTGCAAACAAATATAAGATGCAACACCAAAGGGCTGCAAACTAAATAGGCTATTGGTCTGCTGTTTGTTTTCCAAATACATTACTCAATCTCTTACAGCATTTATTTGGTCTGTTTATTATAGTTCTCCTTAAAGTCTAGCTTCTTTAAACCTGGCACTTACTAACAGGTCACTGACCTGAAGTGTGTACTGTGTCTCACAAGCGTGCCTGCAAGATCCAATATCCTTAGACAATACAGAGGCATGTAACCCATGTAAACATACGGTTTCAATATTCAAATGCACTCATATAGCCAGCTATCAATACCTCAGAAATAATTTCTATCAAAATAACACGTATGTGATAGGATAAAACAAGCAGTGTCTTTCAATAATCTTCCTTCATTTCAGAAGAGATCAGAATCTATTTCTTTCTTATCCAGTTCAGCCTAGCACTACTTGATATATATAACAACATGTGACTTGTTTTCATCTGGGAAGACTGGTGTAAAAAATCCCTGTACCAAGAAAGATCAAGGCTGTAAGTCTATATTATACCATTCATTTATATTATATTTGTATTATATTTGAATCATAGAATCGCAAAATTATCATATTGCATGATACTTCTCCTCCCCACACATCTTTACAAGAAAAATTCAAATTTGCATGAGAATATGAAGCATTCCAGGTAGTTTGACAAAGGCTATCAAGTATGACTTCTTCTGTCTATGAAACTTTTCCAATCATTACAGTCAAAGGAACCATTTAATCCACTTACATGGTCCTCAGACCATCAAGTACTAAAAAATTTGCTCAATATTTTATCTGAGAGTAACAGCATGGAAGCCAATAAAGTTATCAGAAATGTGCCATTATGCACATCTGCAGGATTTGTCACAAACTCTACCAGCAATAAATCCTACTCTTCTCCAAAATATTCCACTTGGCAATCACAATCAGTGCCAATAGCTTCATGTCACAGCCCTGCCTCAATCCCTTGCCACAGACACTGTGCCATGTCCTTGTCTGACATGGTGCCTGTCTAAAATTACATGATCATGGCCTCCTTGTCTCCCATTTATATCAGGACACATCTAGCCCATCACTCATGCAAGGGAAACAAAAGTGTCAAAAGACTCAGGGCTATAACAGTAATGCCCAGAGAAAGTGGTGAGTGTGCAAACAATGGGCATGTATTCTAAAATCAGTTAAAGTCACAGCATGAAGTCAACAGTACATGGAACACGCAAGATCTGGATAAAAATAACCCCTGTCTCTCCCCTCAGTGGTAGGACTTGGAGCTCAAAGGCTGCTCCCTCCAGTTGCAGGCAAAAAAATAATTTGATTTAACTTGTCGCTATTACTGTGTTTCTTTCACACCACTGCCCCACCACCTAAAGTTGCATGAAATCAGCTGATGGAGTCACACACATAAAGCACCATCCTGAATAATACATTATAATTTTGGTACTGTCTGCTACTGCCCATAGCTGAAAAATATGTTTGATCTACACTACCTTAGTCACTTCTGTCACCTCAGTTTCCTAAATAAAGTAGTCAAGAATATCCCTTTGAGGATTCTTTTTTATTTCTAGGTAGAGTACACTACTGTGCACGGTTCAAAACCACGTGGCAGGAATTTTGCTAGGACCTTGCACTAAAATGCCGTTGTCTTGACTCTTTAGTCAAATAGTCACACAGCCAAAATCTTCAGGGTGAGATGTCTTCCTGAGCAAAGAGTGGGAACTGTGGGATGCTGTAAGGCGAGCCGTAGGGGAAGAAGACCGGTGTGGATGAACCGGGAACTATTGTTGAGGCTCCGGAAGAAAAAGAGAGTCTATGTCCTCTGGAAGAAGGGACAGGCTACTTGGGGAGATTACAAAGAAGTTTCTAAGGTATGCAGGGAGGAAGTTAGGAAGGCAAAAGCTCAGCATGAACTCAGATTGGCCACTGCAGTAAAAGAGAACAAGAAATCCTTTTACAAATATATCAGTGGTAAGAGAAGAAATAAGGAGCATTTACACCCTTTACTTGATGCAGCGGGGAATGTGATCACTGAGGATAAGGAGAAGGCTGAGGTCCTCAACGCCTTCTTTACTTCTGCCTTTAATAGGCAGATCAGTTATCCTCAGGGCACTTTATGCCCTAATCTGGAAGTCTGGGATGCCAGGCCGAGTACACCCCCTGTGGTACAGGTGGAGACAGTTAGAGAGCTCCTTCTCCATCTGGACTGCCACAAGTCCATGGGACCGGACGGGCTCCATCCTAGGGTGCTAAGGGAGTTGGTGGGGGTGATTGCCGAGCCGCTCTCGGCCATCTACCAGCGGTCCTGGTTATCTGGGGAGGTCCCGGAGGACTGGAGGCTTGCCGATGTGACTCCCATCTACAAGAAGGGCCGTAAGGAGGATCCGGGGAACTACAGGCCTGTCAGCCTGACCTCAGTACCTGGGAAAGTTATGGAGCAAATCATCTTGGGTGAGATCACTCGGCATATGAGTGGCATCCAGGGGATCAGGCCCAGCCAGCACGGGTTCACGAAAGGCAGGTCGTGCTTGACCAACCTCATTTCCTTTTACGACTGGGTGACCAGACTGGTGGATGAAGGAAAGGCTGTTGATGTGGTCCACCTGGACTTCAGCAAGGCCTTTGACACGGTCTCTCACAGTATTCTCCTAGGGAAACTGGCTGCCTGTGGACTGGGTAGGTACACCCTTCTTTGGATAAAGAATTGGCTAGGGGGCCGTGCCCAGCGGGTGGTGGTTAATGGAGTCAAGTCCAGCTGGCAGCCTGTTACAAGTGGTGTCCCCCAGGGGTCGGTACTTGGGCCCATCTTGTTCAATATCTTTATTGATGACCTAGACGAGGGGATTGAGTGTACCCTCAGTAAGTTTGCAGATGACACCAAGTTGGGTGGCGGTGTTGATCTGCCTGAGGGTAGGGAGGCCCTTCAGAGGGATCTGGATAGGCTGGATCACTGGGCTGAGCTGAATGGCATGAGGTTCAACAAGGCCAAGTGTCGGGTCCTGCACTTTGGCCACAATAACCCCATGCAGCGCTATAGGCTCGGAGCTGAGTGGCTGGAGGACTGTGAAGAGGAAAGGGACCTGGGGGTGTTGGTTGATGCTCAGCTGAACATGAGCCGACAGTGTGCCCAGGTGGCCAAGAGGGCCAACGGCATCCTGGCCTGCATTAGAAATAGTGTGGCCAGCAGGAGCAGGGAGGTAATCATCCCCCTGTATTCGGCACTGGTGAGGCCGCACCTTGAGTATTGTGTTCAGTTTTGGGCCCCTCACTACAAGAAAGACATTGAAGCCCTGGAACGTGTCCAGAGAAGGGCAACAAAGCTGGTGAGGGGTCTGGAGCACAAGTCTTATGAGGAGCGGCTGAGAGAGTTGGGATTGTTTAGTCTGGAGAAGAGGAGGCTCAGGGGAGACCTCATTGCACTCTATAGCTTCCTGAAGGCAGGTTGTGATGAGCAGGGGTTTGGCCTCTTCTTCCAGGCAACAAGCAGGACCCGAGGAAATGGCCACAAGTTGTACCAGAGGAGGTTTAGATTGGACGTGAGGAAAAACTTTTTCTCCCAAAGAGTGGTAAGGCACTGGAACAGCCTGCCCAGGGAGGTGGTGGAGTCTCCGTCCCTGGCAGTGTTCAAGAGGCGGCTTGATGAGAAGCTACAGGATATGGTTTAGTAGCTGTGGCAGCAATGGTAGTGGGAAGACGGTTGGACTAGATGATCTTATAGGTCCCATCCAACCATGTGATTCTATGATTCTATGATTCTATGATTCTATGAGGGTGGAAGGAAGTCTGCCATCCAGCAGTGGGGGAGAAAGGCTCCCAGCAAACAGGGCTCCCCACTCCATATCACAGAGGGTTGTTACATGCTCTACTAAGTAATCAGCTATTTTCAATTGCTTCCAATCCATTGAGATCTTCAGCTGGTGCATGGACGTAGCTCTGTTGAATTCTGAGACAAAGATATTTATCCAGATAAGGAATCAGCTTAAATTCAACCAAATAAAAACAGGGGGGTTTTAAACAGCTTATGTGATGATACAACTGAATAGCACATAACTGGAAGAGACAAGTCCTTCACGCTAAACCCAAAATGTGCTTCTGCATGGTGGAGCGAGAATATTACCTTGGTTTGAGGATAAATACAGGGCTGGGTGCAGAAGCTCCTATAGTAGGGCTTGTATTTTCTAGCGTTGTAATTCTAACTTATTTCTTACAAGTTTCTGGGTCTGGAGGTCACATATAATTGCCAGCTTCATGTGCCTGTAAGGGAGAGATACTCTAATTATAATGAGCATAAATAATTACAGGTAGATAAAAAGGTGAAAAACAAAAATGTTTCATAAGAAAGCATTCTTTGTGCCATGTCTTCCTGTACACCAAATTGATTTTCAGTTCACACAGCCTCTTTCATTTCTCCAATTACCAACCTCAGCTTGACTTGGAGCAAACATACACAGCAGGTGAAGATGAGAAAAGGGCGTTTGTGTCTGACAAACATTGTGAATCTCCCCTTTTTTTTTAATGCTGAACCATAATCTGCACAGATGATATGATAATTAAAGCATAATGGAATGTAGGGTAAATTATAATGACTAGTATGGCTTAGGAAAAAGATGCTTTGGAGCAACATATTAATGCCTGAGAACAGGAGACAGTTATCATGCCTTACGAAGGCAACTAACAGATGGCTACAAATTATAAACAATTAAGGAATTTTCAAACTGAATTGGGCATAGTAAACTGCATGAAAGAACCACTAAGAAAATTCTTTATCCTAATAGGAACAAAAGCAGACTCGTGCCTCAAACTGCAAGATGTAATCGTCTAGTCATAGGGAAAAATGTATTATTCATCTTCTCCCAAGGCACTGAATCCCTTCCTAGCTATGATCCTCTGTATGCTCAAGAATATACCAGTTGCTTTAGGTTAATCCCTGTCATGGTAGCCATTACATTTCAAATTAGTCTTAAACAGGCATCCTTTTCCTGAACTCCACAATGATCCGGAGTGAATAGCCTGTGACAGCACCTGGTCAGACAAAACAGGGGCAGCCAATGTGTGGGTATTGGCACTGCTGTTGCTGTCTCAAGCCCTTGTGCAGACTGGGAGGTGACCACATCAAACTCTGAATCCATCCTCTGAGAGGAGGCTTTTAAAATAAGCAGAGAAGATTTCAGTTCAGCAAACCTAATGGTGGAATAAAGGCTTGGGAAGCGGACAAGGGAGTTAATGCATCTGTCTGTTATTCATTTAAAAGCTATGGCTAAATGAAGAGCTCTACAAAATTGTTTCATATATGCATAATTGAGTCTAATAAATGTTTTAGTGTTTTATTAGTAATTATTAGAGTAGGACTTCACTGTAATGCAGTATCACTGAGAATCTTCATTATATAACCTCTCCTAGTAAAATTTAGCTGACAATCTTACTTCATTTCCTCCTTTGGCATCTTGTTTAGATTTCCATCTTAAGTAGACTTTAAGATACACTTTGGCAGAAAGCTTCCCTGCACAGAACATCCCATTTAAAAATTAATACTTTGCTGCCTCTGCTAATCAAAGCTGGAAGAGTTTACATTAGTGTTTTAAGACCAGAGCGCGTGGCTCATTAAAACCCAGCTTCACTGGGCTTAAATCAGAGGTGAATGCAAATGGGTGCAAGGGAGACTAAGCTGCTCTTACTTTCACTTCTTTCCTACTCCCACAGAATCTGATTCATACACGTTGCAACCTTTACACATGACCTTTATAAACTGGCCCACTACATGTAAGAACAAAGTTATCAGTGCTGTTATATATTTTATATAATCCCATGCTAAAAGAGAAGACAAGAAACTCAAGGACCATTCTTTTAAATTAATGCCATTCTGCTTTGACTATCTCACACCATGCTGCTAGACTCTGAACAAGTAAATTATAAAACCCTAGTGTAAGCACAGTGATCCCATTTCAAAAAATGCTATAAAACAAGGTTGTAATATACATAGCCTAAGATGTAAATTCCCCTACTTAAATTTCAATAGATCATCTCTGAATTTAGCTTATGAGTCCAGAAAAATCACTCTCAGAACATATACATCTATCATACTACTTTCAGCCACTGTAGATGATCATTATGCTTCTTCCCCGTATTTCTAACTCACTATCTGAAACTCCAGTCTACACTAAAGCTGAAATAATTCTTCTTTGCAAATATGTTGTTGGCATCAAGAAAGGGCTCAGCTGAACTATTTAGAGATTTCCTCTGAAAACAAAATCAGTTCAAACCATCACTATTTAGGACTCTAATTTACTGTTGTGAGTAGCGTTATTTACTCTGCAGTCCTCATCCATCCTGCAAGCACTCCACCATGCTAAGGCAGAAATCTATTTCCTAAACAAGGGTCTCAGATCAAGTCACCTGTACACTGTTCAGCACCTCAGAGCTGCCTTCATATCTGTCACCTCCCTGTAGCTGCCTTAGCTATGCAGATTTACTTATGAGACTTATGAAATTCCTTCAGAATAGGAGGAGACTCCCTCAAGAGAGAGGACCCTCTTTCTCTACTGTTCTCTGACTAGAATGAGATTAGACAGGACTCATGCAACATCTGTTACACCAGATGTTTGTCACTGACCAGGCAGAATAAAGTTATTGCAAACACTGCAGGAAGCAAGCAGCACATTTACAGCTCAGAGGCTAGATCTGGCTTCCTAGTTTACCTTGATATGTCCTAGCAGAAAGAATTCACAAGGTCCAGGAGGACTAGTGATAGAAAAAAATCCTTAAACCTACCATATTTTGCATAATTTTTCATCTTCATTTGTCTACCAAATGTGTTAATTTTCTAAACATCTCTTCATTTTACTAGTTAATGCATTTATTCTGATTAAAATAATTGAAGAATTATATGATTAATTACGGAAATTGTCTTCACCAAGCTGATGTCAACATATTGACTTGTTGCCATGTCAATATTCACCTTGTAATTTTCCACATGCAAACAATTCTAACAAAATCAAACACAAATATATTGGTTTTATTTCTCTTTAACTAAGGCTGCCACCTTGTTCTAGAAAACAAGGTGACTTCTGTGTCAGTGTACCCAGTACACAACTCATTTACATCAGGTGTGTTTCTTAGGTCTACATTTTTCCTGACTGCATTTCTGTAAAGTTAAGAGTTGAGTTTCTCATTTAAGCTCCCTGATTTAATTTGACAGATTGTGATATAGATTAGGAAGAGCCTTTGCCAGGTGAACATTTGATGGTTTTGGTAGCCAGCACAAACAAAACAATTTTATTACTCCATTTTATTACCTAAAATGTTCCATAGCTTACATAACTGAACTGCAAATGGAGCCTATTCCATCTGTGGCTAGTGGAAAGTTCTCTCTCCAGTGGAACCTGCCCACTTCGAAAGTTCAAACAGCTTTGATCCTCTTCTTTTCCATTAAAAACAAACAAACCAACCAACCACCCATGGTTTGTGCTGCCATCCAGAGGGACCTCAACATGGTGGAGAAACGGGCAGACAGGAACCTTGTGAAGATCAACAAAGGGAAGTACAAAGTCTTGGAGCTGGGGAGGAACAACCCATGGCACCAATGTATGCTTGGGAACCACCCCAGTCTTGCCAAAAAGGGCATGGGGGACATGGTGGACACCATGTTGAACACAAGCTAGTAATGGGCCCTCGTGGCAAAGAAGGCTAATGGTATTCTGAGCTGCATTAGGAAGAGTGCTACCAGTAGGTCATCAGAGGTGATCCTTTCTCTTAACTCAGCACTGGTGAGGCCACACCTGAAGTACTGTGTCCAGCTCTGGGCTGTCCAGCATGAGAGAGGCATGGATGCACTGGAGAGAGTCCAGCAAAGGGTCACAAAGATAACAAAGGGATTGGAGCATCTCTCCTATGAGAAAAAACTGACAGAGCTGGCACTGTTCAACCTGGAGAAGAGAAGCCTCAGTGGGAATCTCCTCAATGTATATTAATACCTGAAGGGAGGGTGTACAGAAGACAGAGCCAGGGTTTTTTTCAGTGGTGTCCAGTAACAGGACAAGAGGGAATGGGCATAAACTGAAACATAGGAGGTTCCCTCTGAACATCAGGAAACACTTCTTCTGTGAGGGTGAAAAAGCACTGTCACAGTTTGCCCAGAGAGGTTGTGTAGTCTCCCACTTTGGAGATATTCAAAAGATGTCTGGACACAGTCCTCGGCAACTGGCTCTAGGTGGTCCTGCTTGAGTAGACATGTTGGACCAGATGACCTCCGGAGGTCCTTTCCAACCTCAGTCATACTATGATTCTATGAAAAAAAAAAGTTTCACTAACAGCTTCCTTAGCTGCTCAGACTTCAAACTAGATTTTCACAGGCAGTCATGACAAACTGATAAAGAGGTAAGATTAACAGCCTTTTTCTGAGGACAGTAAGTTCTGTGTCCAGCTATGAAAAGCATTAAAATATTATTAAAGAAAACTATGGGACTGGTCTGTGTGGTGGGTTAGCCTTGGCTAACAGCCAAACTCCCACCTAGCTGCTCGCCATTCCCCTTCCCCATCAGTCATCAGAACAGGGGGAGAAAATAGGGCGAACAGGAGTGAGAAATCTCATGGGTTGAGATAAAGACAGGGAGATTACTTACCAATTACCATGACAAGCAAAACAGACTCAATGCAAGGAACATTAATTTATTGCCAACTAAAATAGCTATTTGGTTATTGATTCAGGTAATGAAACACAAAGCTACACATTAAATATCCCCTCTCTTCCCAGGCTCAGCTTCACTCCCAACTCCTCTACCTTTCCCTCACCATTAGTGGCACAGGGTGATGGGGAATGGGGTCAGTCCATAACAGCTGGTCTCAAACAGTCCTTCCTCCTCACTCTTTTCTCTGCTCCAGCATGAGCTCTCCATGGGCTACAGTTCCTTCAGGCCATATCCACCTGCTCCGTCGTGGAGTCCTCCACGGGCTGCAGCATGGACATCTTCTCTGTCATGGAGCTCTTCCTCTGACCTTGTGTTCCCTCTGCTGTTCATAGAAGCATAGAATCATTATAGTTGGAAAAGACCTCTAAGATAATCAAGTCCCACTGTCAATGGAACACCACCATGCCTACTAAACCACGTCCCAAAGTGCCACGTCCAATCTAAATCTCTCCTGGTGCAACTTGAGGTCCTTTCTTCTTGTCCTGTCACTTGTTATTTGGAAGAAGAGACCAACACCCACCCTGCTACAACCTCCTTTCAGGCAGTTGTAGAGAGCAATGAGGTCTCCCCTCAGCCTCCTCTTCTCCAGACTAAACAATACCAGTTCCCTCAGCTGCTCCTCGTAAGACTTGTGCTGCAGACTCTTCACCAGCTTTGTTGCTCTTCTCTGGACACGCTCCAGCACCTCAATGTCCTTCTTGTAGTGAGGGGCCCAAAACTGAACACAGTATTCGAGTTGTGGCCTCACCAGTGCCGAGTACAGGGGCACAATCACTTCCCTACTCCTGCTGGGTCATGTTCAGGTGGCTGTTAACTAGCACCCCCAGGTCCCTTTCTGATGGGCAGCTTTCCACTCTTTGTGTTTCTCACTCTTTGTTGCCTCCTTCTCTCCCTGTGGCATCTTCTGCCCTTTCTTAAATACTTGTTCCCCAATGTGCCGCCATTTCAGCTGTGGGGCTCAGCCGTGCCCTGCTGTTGATCAGTTCGATCCAGCTGGAACCAGCTGTGCCCGGCATGAGGCAGCCCCTCGCCTCTCCTCGCAGAGACCACCCACCCTACAGGCAGGGGCACCTGCACCCTGTACAGCCTGGCATAATCTTGTCTCATTTTGGAAAACTGTGTTACATTCTACTCCATTTCACCTGCAACTCTTCAATTATTTTTTTCATCAGAATTACTGCTGAAGTGTGGCATCCAGTGAATCCAGACATCAGGGTTTGAGGCTGTCTGGTTCATTTGTTTTCCCTTTCTTCAATGATAAAGGTTCAAAAGCATGAGAGAAATAGTTATGGAATAGTTGTAAGTAACCAGGGACAGAAATAGTAGCTACAAGGGGACAGTCTTACAAAGTGAGGATACCAGTCATGGCACCATCTTAAGAAGCTGGGATAGACTGCCAATCCATAAGTACAGAGGATCAGCATCGCTTATCATTAAACATATTTACTCCTCGAGGTGTATAAGTATGTCTTAAACAATCCCATGCAGACAAAACAACCCATTAGGAATGGATGTTGATTAACTGTATAATGCAGGAAGAGAAAGGACAGTTTGCTATTGCAGGAAGATATTAAGTCTTTGGAAACTGAGAGCTGTTATTATTTAATGCCTTAGTTTCACTTTACAGTAATCTTGCAAAAGTTAATAAACCTATTTGCACAGGAATATGAGCAAATTTTTGTATTAAATCTCATTTGCTAGTTCCTGTATCACTCGTTTTTAATCAGTCAGTATAGGGTTGTTTTTTTTTTCCCAAAACACAGAATTCCAGGTCTCTGAACCATCTACCAATTACCAAAATCATTAATCTGCTTTAGCAAGACTAACAGTGAAGAGAAATTAATAAATTAATGTATTTGGTTTGCATGGGCAGGTTTTGGTACCAGGTGGGGCTACAGGGGTGGTCTTTGTCAGAAGCTGCTAGAAGCTTCCTCTGTGTTGAACAGTGCCAATGCCAGCCGGCTCCAAGATGGACCAGCTACTGACCAAGGCTGAGCCCATCAGCGATGCTGGTAGAGCCTCTGGGATAATGTATTTAAGAAAGGGGCAAAACTGCTGCACAGCAGCAGCCAGGAGAGAGGAGTGAGAATACGTAAGAGGAACAGTTCTGCAGACACCAAGGTCAGTGAAGAAGGAGGGGGGCAAGTAAAGTTGCTCTTGGCAAGATTTCCTTGCAGCCTGTGGTGCAGACCATGGTGAACCAGGCTGTCCCCCTGCAGCCCACAGAGGCCCACAAAGGAGCAGAGATCCACCCACAGCCCATGGAGGAACCCACACCAAAGCAGGTGGGTGCCCAAAGGAGGCTGTGACCCCAGTGGGAAGTCCACTGGGCCAGTGGAGAGAGGAACCCACACTGGAGCAGGTTTGTTGGCAGGACTCGAGATCCTGTGGGGAACCCACGCTGGAGTAATCTGTTCCTGAAGGACTGCACCCTGTGGAAAGGACCCACAATGGAGCAGTTCATAAAGAACTGCAACCCATGGGAAGGACCCACGCTGGAGAATTTCATGGAGGACTGTAGCCCATGGGACAGAGCCCACGCTGGAGGAGGGGAAGAGTGTGGGGAGTCCTCCCTCCGAGGAGAAAGAAGCAGCAGAGACAATGTGTGGTGAACTGACTACAACCCCCATTCCCCTGCACCACTAAAGGGAAAAAGGTAGAGAATTTGGGAGTAAAGTTAAGCTCAAGAAGAAGAGCGGGGTGGGAGGAAAGTGTTTTAAGGTTTAGTTTTTATTTTTCATTATCCTACTCTGATTTTGACTGGTAATACATTAAACTAATTTCCCCAGTTCGAGACTGGTTTGCCTGTGATGGTAAATGATCTGTCCCTGCCCTTATTTTGACCCATGAGCCTTTCTCTTCCCTGTTCAGCTGAGGAGGAGAATGATAGAGCAGCTCTGGAAGGCACCTGGTGTCCAACCAGGGTCAACCCACCACATTGTATTAGCAACATGACCTTTAGGTTTTATACTATGGACATCATTTGTCACGTATTGTGAACTATCCAAGCAGTGCTTGTGCTTCTTGACCAAGTATTGACAATATTTAAATCAGACAATTAAATAAACACTGCTGCTGCCAAAGTAGAGACTGACCAGAAGTATAAGCCTAGATCAGCAAAATGTGAATTAATCAGAAATCTGTGGCTCAGGATCAAATCTATTAGCGAAAAACTAACTAGAGAATAACACAAAAAAAAAAAAAAAAAAAAAAAAAAAAAGAAAAAAAAAAAAAAAGAGAGAGAAAGGAAGAAAGAGAACCACCCAAGCTGGGTGTTGCTGGTTTAACCCTGTGCGTCCCTTGCTCCAGCTTCAGCTCTGGGAATGGCTTTGCTGGGGAGGTGGTGGCACACACAGCTCCCTGCCCTCGATCACTGCCTGACATACCATAGGCCTCTGGGAGTCACTGCCAGGCTGCAGCTGGCAGCTCAGGAGAAGAACATGAGGAGAAAAAACTCCACCATAAGCATCACTCTACTCCCACTGAGGACCACAGGATGCTGATGATTTGTCATAACACCTTCTGCCTCTTCTGCTCCAGGAAACAGGAAGCTGCCAGTTTGCGTTCACCAAGCTATGTTGGAAGGATGAGCATGACACCCAAGAAAAGAGGTCCATATTTATAGGCTTTTTTTTGTGTAAGAGTATTAAAAAGAGGCATTTATTTTTTTTTCTTTTTGAATCAATATAGACACTGAGCGTTGGGATTCCTACAAATGGACTAACAATAAATATTTGTTATATTTTGATTAAACTGATAAAGTATTCACTAGCCTAACAATAAAATCTTAGCTCCATGTATCTGTATGGACAGATATCGCCGGTATTAGGACCGGTTCTGTTTAACATCTTTGTCAGTGACATGGACAGTGGGATAGAGTGTACCTTCAGCAAGTTTGCTGATGACACCAAGCTGTGTGATATGGTCAATATGCTAAAGGGAAGGGATGCCATCCAGAGGGACCTTGACAGGCTGGAGATGTGGGCCCATGCAAACCCTCTGAAGTTCAACCAGGCCAATTGCAAGGTCCTGCACATGGGTTGGGGCAATCCCAGGCACAAATACAGGTAAGGCAGAGAATGGATTGCAAGCAGCTCTGAGGAGGACTTGGGTGTGCTAGTGGACGAGAAGCTCAACATGAGCTGACAATGTGTGCTTGCAGCCCAGAAAGCCAACCGCATCCTGGGCTGCATCAAAAAACACATGATCAGCAGGTCAAGGGAGGTGATTCTGCCCCTTTACTCTGGTCTCATGAGACCCCAGCTGGGGTACTGCATTCATTTCTGGAGCCCCCAACATACAAAGGATGTGGACCTGTTGGAGAGAGTCCAGAGGAGGGCCATGAAGATGACCAGAGGGCTGGAGCGCCTCTCCTACAATGACAGGTTGAGAGAGTTGGGGCTGTTAAGCCTGGAGAAGAGAAAGCTCCAGGGAGACCTTATAGTGGCCTTCCAGTGCCTAAAGGGAGCTTTTATAGAAAAGACAGGGAGAAATTCTTCAGCAGGACCTGTTGTGATAGGATGCTGGATAATGGTTTTAAAATAGAGGGAGGTAGATTTAGATTAGATATTAGGAAGAAATTTTTTACAATGGGGGTAGTGAAATACTGGAACAGGTTGCCCAGAGAGGCGGTGGTGGATGCCCCATCCTTGGAAACATTCAAGGCCAGGTTGGACAGGGCTCTGAGCAACCTGATCTAGTTGAAGATGTCCCTGTTCCTTGCATGGGGATTGGACTAGATGACCTTTAAAGGTCCCTTCCAACCCAAACTATTCTGTGATTCTATATCTACAAATATGGATATATACTTTTGGCCATGAAAAGATTTTGAGTTAATCATCTGCTGCTTCTTGCCAGGGAGAGCTTTCAGTCAGCTTTTTGGCCATAAGGGATCTTATTTCAGCTTCCAGACTACTTCTCTGAAGCACACCTTCATGAGAGCAGTGGTCTGCTTACAGGGACCAGACACAAAAACCTGAGGCTAAATAAATTACCTGTAACTACTTGGTAAGGGTCCAGAGGAAGCAAGAATTGAACTGAGATCATGGCTGCACTCAACATAAATTCCCCCTAACAGTCAGAGTAGTACTTCTGCGTGGTACTTTTAATCCCTGGGGCTTCCAAGGCACTTTACCTATGAAATTTGTGTGTTAATTATTCATTAAATATAGGGTTCATCTTCCTGATTTCTGAATCACAGTAGTTATTCTAGAGGACACAGCAACAGCCAACAGAGAGCGTGAGTAGAGAAGTAAATTGTTAATTACACGAAAAGTGAATCATAAGGCAGAGCATAGTTACAGTGATTAATGTATTTCCCAGATCAAAACCAGCACCTTCAGCAACGTAACACCTGTGAAATTGTTCCATGTATCAATTTGTTAATAAAAAAGTGTGTCCTGTTGAATCACTGACACTTTTTATAGCACATTGTATTTGATGGCCATAAAGCTTATAAGGGGCATGACCTACCAGTAAAACCCTTGCAATGAAAATAATCTTTCCTTTAGATTAAGTCATAATCAAACTCTTCTATTTTGATATTTTGAAGTCATTTTGATATCTGGAATTGGGAACTAACTGAAACTTCCTTGGAGGCCACAAATTTCAATTAGAGAGACAAATTTTCCAGAACAGTAATGAGTCCTTGGCATTTAGTACAACAGTATTTTAGTATGATTGGACGTGCCCTGGGAGAAGAAAAATATCATTGGAAGAAAAATGATGAAGGGGAAAACTGCAAAAGAAGTCAGAGTGCCAGCTTTGTCAGGGAAAATTTACATCTCTACAGTTTTAATGCAAAAGGCTTTCTGCATTCTTTCATTTGCAAATTTTCACGTCTGAGCTGGCAATTTGCCTGAAGGACGGATCCTCTGACAGAGTTATTGTCAGGGAGGTCAGCTGTAAATTTCAATCAGTCAGTGCAGGGCACAAGCAAAACACTGTCAGGAATATTTTCCTGCAGCTTGGCATCAGATATAAACACTGAATGCATCGCTCTAAGTGTAAATCTTAAAATAATAATTGACTCTGGAATTGATCATTTTAAATTCTCACTACAGTCTGCTACTTAGGTACAAATTCTCCACTCATAGCTGCTTTTCTCTGCTGTGGAAAAAAAAAATTATCACACTTACTCGAGCCAATGAACTTCTTAGAAAAGAGAAAGCAATCATTATTTTATTACAGATATTACACCTCAGGAATTACTGTGATAATCACTTGCTAAGCAGTCAATTAAGATGAACTATCATTATAGACATAAGAATTATGTTGTACATTTATATAAAATACATCTAAAATAAGACTAAATTACAACATTTGCATCCAATTTTTGGTGTTGCCAGCTCATAGATTTTAATCATGGACCTTTATCTTAAAAATTTTAGATCTGACATTGTCTGAACACACCAGAACATTACTACTAATTTAAATTAAGTTTAAAAAGCAAAGCCAGAAAAAAAAAGTCAGAAAAAAAACCAACTCACTTTATACTCCTAACCTTTCTGGTTACAGGGAAAAGCTTGAAAATGAGCCACAAAGCCAGAAGGGTCAAAAGGGTATTTGTCAGAAGACTTGTGTTTGAATGTGCTATGACACGTCTAAATGTATCATGAGAACTTCTATTACCAAACTCGTCATGATTTTCTGAGTCCTGACTCACAGCTTTCAAGGCCTTGAAGCAGCAGTTTGGGAACGTTGGTCCCCACAAGGCTTGGCAGCATTCAGCCCTAAAATATTATTTCAGGCCCATCCTTTTGTATCAGCTTCCAAATTATAACCACAGTCAAACTGAGATACGTAGGCAGATTGAGAAATGACAGCATTTCCTTCAAAATCCTGCCTTGTTGAAAACATCCTCCCAGAGATCCCACTTCGCTTTGGAAGCAGGAAGCAGTTTGCAAAATTTGGAAGTGAGATAGTTGGGTGGGAAGTTTAATGGAAGAGTGAAGGCCATTGCAAGGGTAGGGGTAGCTGCTGCCACCTCATTCAGCAATCGAGCCCATCACCTCTGAACATCTCAAGACTCAGTTTGATGGTAATGCAAGACAACACAAGCTCTGCTGGACTTACTGCAGTTTATTGATGTCTTGTACTGGGTGCTCAAAACTGCCCACAGTATTTCAGATGTGATTAACAAGTGCTAAGTAGAGGAAGACAATCCACTGCTCCACTTACTGACTGTGCTCCTACTGATACAGCCCCGGATGCTGTTGGTCCTCACTGCTGTTAGGGCCACTGCTGGCTCACGCTCAGCTCACTGCCCACCAGCACTCCACTGGCCTTTCCAACAGAGCTGCTCCCCAGCCAGGCAGCTCCAGTCTGCGTCACAGCAAGGGACACTTCCTTCTCAGTTGCAGGATTTGGCATTTGTCCTTGCTGAATTCCATTAAGTCACTATTGTCCCATTCCTCCAAGCCTGTCTACATCCCTCTGGATGGCAGCCATGCCCTTGAGCACATCAACAGGTACTACCCACGTTTGGTGTCATCTACAAACTTTGTGAGCAAGCACTTAGTGACTTCCTCCAGCACGACAGATAAACGTATTAAATAAGAGACTCCCATGCTGCTTTCTGCAGGTTTCCAGACCCCTTCACTGCAAATCACTGCTGTCCTGGGATGTAGGTTCAACCATGTAGGGTCATCTGTATGTCCCTTTGGGAAGGCACAGCCTCAAACAGGGGAAGTGGAATTAACAATTCTGGGTCAAGCTAGGAGAGAACGTGATGAAACTTTCTAGAGTGTTCTCTCATGACAGCTACAGAAGCCCTAAATTATGATGTGAGTGAGGAACAAGGCCTCGATTCATAGCGCAGCCCCCCACTACGGGCAGCAGTGTATCACTCTGACCCCTGCAACTCTGAGAGTACAGCCATCAGTTTTTACCCACTTTTGCACTTTCTCACCTAAAGACTGAAAGGGTGAGCATCTCAGGCAAAAAGCTAAAGGCAGCATATGTAAATCTTCACATTTAAGTTCAAATAGAGCCCTCACAGTGCAAGGGAGCTCAGAAACAGGTTCACACATGGTCTGAATGTGAATAATTGGAAGACGTTCTCATAGTTTTCATAAGGGTTCTCATAGTGCTGTACAGCTAACTTCAGCCCTGCTCTGCTGACACAAACCCAAGGCTTATGTTAACAGGATAAGCCAAACTGTTTTCACTTCTACTTACCACTTAAGACAAAAATAACTTCTCTGGTTCATTCTGTCCTCTGGGTACAAAATTCCTGTCTTGCTTGGTGGTTTGAGAATTCAGGAAATATAAATTGAAAGAGAAAAGCAGTTGCTATTGTACTAAAAGGTCTTTTACATCCTTCTCTGCAGCTCTCTAAAAAATAATCAGCTATTGTTGAATAGATACAAGAGCTAGGACAAAAGCTCAGGACCCTACACCAACAAAGGCTGAGCTCTCCAGACAGGGTGGAAAAAGGAGATATCTTCTTTAAGGAGTGTTTTCTCCTTCAGGGCTAGGGACACAGAAGGGACTTTGCAGTGTTGGCCCAGGATCTTCAATTGGCCAAAGCCTTGAAGTGAAATTATGCCCCTTCTTTTACTGCCCCTGCTGTAAGACACAAAAGATCTTATTAGGACACAAGAAACATAAATCACATAACTCTGTGAATAGCAAAAAATCATCTATGGAGAGAAAAAAAAAAAAGATTTCCTGAAGACTGTTAACTAGCACACTCCTTGACAACGACATATTTTTGTGGAGAGCATGAACTGCAGAGTCCCATCATAGTCTCTCTCAGCCCACCCTGCCTTCCGCTCTAGCCTGTTCCCTGCGAGCACGTGGCCCAAGCTTTTCTTGAGAAAGGCACATACTGCCTTCTCCCATTTTTAGGGTTCCCATTTGAAGCAGGCTGCAGCAGCAAAAGGTCTTTTTCCCCCCCAAGTACATATTTTTTTTTTCTTTAAACAAAACATATAGGAGTTCTTGCCACCACAAGAAAACACACAGAAAAGAGAGGAGCTGGCAGCTCTCACACCAGGAGAAGCTGTTGGGGAGACGGAGACTCCCAAATAATTACAGTCTCATGCTGGGTCCTGGTCTCAGGACATTGTTTAAGCAGAGCAAGAGTCCATTTTTTTACAGCAGGGTGCTATGGATTGCTAGTGAGAATATCGCTATATGCAGTACTTGAATTAGGAACTAAAAATAAATTAAACAGCTTCACCCTTTGTATGACAGAGTTAAGAAAAATCACTGAAAAAGCTATCAGAAAGCAGGGAAATTTTTGAAGCATGCTTTCTCTGTACTTGCAAGGTGGAAGTAAGCTTGGTAACAAAATAGTGTTTATGTTGTTTTCTTTCTGCTAAAGGGCTCAGTTATTAAAGTTGTACTAATAAAGCCCACTTCAACCATCTGAATAGTCTCCTAGTAAATCAATTAAGGGACCAATTTAGCACAGTGCCATATTGCCACTTGGCCAATAATCAAGAGCAGACAAAAGAATGTTGGTGAATAACAGGAAAAAAATCTACAGTGTCAACTCCATTTTCTTTCCTTTGTATCACTATAAATAAGACTTCATGTATTTTGAATAAGTTCCATTGTAAACACTTTTCTCTCTTCTCCTTACCTTAAGTGTTAAGTGGTTGTGATGAGTTTCTGCTATTAAACTTCTAGCACAGTATTCAGGCAGCCAGGGTGCACAGGCTGTGATTTACTGGTAATAGGCCACCTGAAAAAAAAGGTTAGCTTGAGCCAAATATGATTTGCAGACAGGATTCAAGCCTACTGTGTTCATTCCTCATTCAACAACAAATAAACAGGTCAGACAGAAAAAGACATCTAGCAGGCTGTATCTACCTTGAAAAGTGGTGCTGCACAACAGGAGAGACTTGTAGAGTGAAATATGTCATGCTGAGAACATGATATGTATCCACAGTATTTGCAGGTTGAAGGTTTTAATTCGGGCTAGCTCTGGTCTAGTCCAACAGACTGAACATTCCCTAGTGGCTGGAGCACACCTTAAATTTCATTTCAGTTCATGCAGTCTGAGGCTTCTCCACAGTGCAACTCGAAGCATGTAAGTAGGAACAGTTGGGAGATTCACATCAAAAGCACGTCCCTCATTTGGACTTAAACATTAATGTAGTTGCTGCCATGGAGTCTGTCAGCTAAGAGATTCTGGCATGCAAGAGAGTTTCTCAGCCATCTTCAGTGGCATAGCCAATGCTAATTTCTATTCAGAAGCTAGGGCTTCTACTGTTGTGATTAAGGGATGATAAAAGATCAGGCTTGCAAAGACAAAAGGTAGGTTTCTGCATCTGTGTAACAGATTATTTTCCTGAAAGACAGAAGTTAAAACCAGAGTTCTAGAATTGTAATGCACAGGTCTGAAAAACACAGAACAGATTTACATGAAAGCAAGCTTGCATCTTATGTAAGTGCTGATGAGCTAAAGATTTGGTGGAATTTAAACCACTTAAACCAGTTCAACTACTGCGTCTAAAACAAGTCAACAACAGAATATCAGTTCTGGAATATACTGTAACAGCTGTCTCTGTGTTGTTATCCATCTGCACTCAAAATAGAAGTATGACTTTCTTTCCCCTCCCCTCTCTAGAGCTATGCACAACTAGCCATACCTTTGCCACATTTCAGTCAAATCCATGAACGGTCTAGTGAGTCTATGGCTACACCTGGGGTCTGCTTACTTTTTAAAACATTGTGCCATGGAAACATGTTACACCATAGATAGATTTGCAATAGATGATCTTGTCTTAAAGCAAGCTGTAATGTTATTTAAATATGATTGGGTTGCATGTTCTGACATGGAGGACAGGACAGCTGAGGAACTGCAGTTGAACTCCTTGAAAAAGTGAAGAAATGTGGTTGCTGGCAGAAGTATCCCCAATATGGGGACTGGTTCATTCCTAATCTGGCAAAAAAAAAATAAAAATCTATAGCCACTGTCATGTTTGCAAAGCTCACCATCTCCCTGTTCAGCTGATAGGTTAAACTGTGGATATTCACAGGACATCTGATCTTTGTTTATTTTGCACTGCTCACTTCATGGAATAGTTGCATCCAGTGTTCTGGAAATCTAGACTATTATTTTAGACAATGAAATAAACAAATTGAATATTTAAAGGTCTCACATTTATACTACTTTTGGGAAAACAGAAGTTACGAAGTTTTGGGGTTGCAGATATAGCTGAAAAGTTTAGTCATTGCAAAGTTAAAGGAAATTGTTAGACTATAAACACAATTTAAATATTTTTAGATGTAAGAAAACAAAGATAGATCAAATATTTCAGAAATTAAGTTCCAAAATTTGGAAAAAATTGTATGTCATCTGCAGTGTTTCTAAGGTCTTTCCTGAAAGGGGTGGGGGGCAGGGGGGAAGGCATCTTTAAATACTTCCTTCAGAAGAACTTGCTAGCTGCTTTTATTAAACTTTCTAAGGTAACAGGAAAAAAAAAAAAAGGCTGCACCAAAACAAGGATTTAAGCATAAGGCATCTCCTTATTGGACCTAAATGCTGGTTCTTGCTCTAAAAACCAGATTGGCTTTCATTTTTGCCTGAAACATTTTTTTTCTGTCCTGAAGTCCAAGTCTCAGCATTCAGAGTCAGACCACTTAATCACAATAACTCAAGTAAATATTTTTAATTTATAAATTTTATAATTTATAATTTCTGTATTTTTATGGGGTTTTTTATTTGACATTGCCAGTCATTTCCTATTTCTGCCCACACAACTTCCTACATGCTGCACATCTTACTTTCGAATCTTCTTATAAATCTCCAATTAATTTATTCATCGTTAATAGTATTGTATATGTCTTCAGGTTTAAAATGCACTTATTTGTCTTAATCTTGTCATCTGTGGGTCTTATAATCAAGTCACAAAGTAAAGACATAATCAAATTTTCTCTAGCTTGACACAATAAGGAAGATCCCCTACACCTGTGTTTGCCAGTGAAGGTCCTTCCTGCTTTCTCTTCTCCCCACCGCTGTCCCAAAAATGATGGTCTCTCTTTCTGAGAACCTCTTTCCATGCACAGTTGCTACAGATGTTGGGTTACACAGAAACAGGATTTGGCACAGAAGTGGATAATCAGTTTAGCTTACACAACATGCACGGATATATAAAGAAAATAATTTTAAGGTTACCACATTTGCACTTCAGTCATTTGCATGTACTTCCTCCATTTCTTTTTGACCCATAAGAAACTGCAGAGTTTTGACCACTGAAGGTCATCAAGAATGAAAAAAGCAAGCATCTCTGAGAAATAATTTAACTGACCCTTGAAGCAGAGGATAAGGTGACCCCCTCAAGTTCCCTTCCAGCACACATTCTATAGTTGTTTTAGATTTGCACTGAATACTCTGTTCTGGAAAAATTGCCATTTTTGTTGTCTTATAAATACATGTCCAAGGGGAGTTTAATTGTTACTCAATAATGAACAACTTGTGTCCTAAACAGTTGGAGAAGAGGCGGCCAGAATTTATTTTGTTAATTAGAAGGCATTTGAAAGAGGGAGCCAAACCCACCACATTAATGTCTTTTATTGTATCACATATTTTTTGCATTTTTTTAGAGATATATTGCCTAGATTGATAGCTTAAAATGAAGCTATTTACAAATACAAAGGAAGATACATCTGCAAATATTTCTTCCCAACCACACTGATATAGTATTTCATTTGGAATTTGTGAACATTTTATACGTCAAATTTTTGTTCATATGAAGGCTTAAGAAAAGTCTTGAAGCATACATTTGTTCATTAAAAGAATAAAAGGGTAAAAGAACAAAGGTATTTTAAAAAACCTCTTATCACCATGGTAACTAAACACAGGATAATTTTGTAACCAAGTTTTACTGAGAGGGCAGAACAGATCATTATCTCTATATCACCTAATCAAACATTCAAAAACGTCTCAAACAATAAATGGTGATTTCCCAATAACTAATAAACATCTGAATACAGAATTCTAAAAAAAGCCATGAAAAGCCATATGTTTATATGAGGTCAAACATTTTCAGACAAGGACCTTTGTTTTAAGCCTTTCACAGGCTATTTCTGAATAAGTAAAAATGGAAAGTTAATGATGAAACTACTTTCAAATACCAGTGTAAAGGTTAACTACCTGTGCTACATAAAACATTTACCCCAAAGTGCTTATAAAAGACCAAAATTGTACTCAGTTTTGCACTAAGAAAAAAGTAGCAGATGTGTTTGATTGGCAGAACTGTATATTGAGTGATTAGTTGCTCACCTTACCTACGCACCACCTACCAGTGCTCCAAACATATGAGAAGTTACAGTGGATGTGAATTTTTTAAAATGCCACAGAGTGCAAATGCCTCGAATCAGCAAAGGAGAAAAAAGATCCATCAGACTAATTACTACCAACAGGCAAGAAAGAGATGCTAGATTAATTTATTTTTCCATTTGGGATTTGACCTTTCAGCTGAAGCTACCAACAAAGGCTTCCATCTAATGGCAATTTTGGTGGCAGTTTCTCTGACATCTCCATCCATCTATGGCCTTCTACTACTTGCATCTTCCTAGTAACTGAATATCCACTTTATTATTAGGACCTGGATTGAATTGAGCAACATATTTTCATGAGTTGCCACCTGTTCAGCACTCATGGAAAGCCTGGACTTCTCTGCTTCACTGTAGTATAGCGCCTGCTGTCCTGTACTCTATGCCTCAAAATATTAATGTGCAGTATAACAATTTCCCCACAAAAACAAATTAGTTTGGTGCTCGTTACTTCATGGCACACTGAAATGTCATTATTTCTTTTAGAAAAGATGACAACTAGGTGCTATTTAATACGTAGAGTCTCTTTTTTAGTTCTGGTCCTGACCAAGCTGTTATGAATGAAACTCTTCATAAAATTTTTTTGTGTGTGGTCCCATCACACCTAATAGAATGGAAATAAGTTACACATCTTACAGTATAACAAATATGTATTCTTTTAAATTCCTAAAAAAAACCCAGAAGGATGTTTCTCAATAGCACTAGTGGCAAGTTTTCTTTCAGCACTTGCTAACAACCAATTTTTGACATAACAGCTTTTGGCATACATTGTGTCAGATGCTGGACCTTTTTTCCTCAGGTTCATTGTAGGATTGCCTTCATTTTAACTCCATGCAACCTCAGATGTTAGTTCTTATGTGGTCAGGTACCATTTCCACTTACCAATGAATATTTCAGTATTTCATATTAAGTATTCATTGGAGCAGGAAATAAAATGATGGTGTTTTGCTTCCCTAGTGGGTGCCCTAACTGCTAGCCTGTACAGCCCCAGTCTGTTCTGCTTTCTGTCTTTCGCTCAATGAATATTTAAGTAGCTTGTACAAAGTGGATTTATTACAAGACAACAAAACTTAAGGACTAGTGCAAAAACACCATGGACCCCAATTCTTAAATCAATGTTCTCTAAAAGAGGAAGGGGATGGAAAATATATGTGTAATCATGGTTAGGTGACATCTAAATATGTATCAAAACATCTCTCTTCCAAAAGCAAATGTCTGTTTTATCAATTCTGCCAGTACTTTTATGTAACACAGGAACTAAGTGACTTGAAGTTACCAGACTTTAGGCAGTCATGAGTAAAATTTAGTTGCAGAGTCAGCTTCAGTGATTGCAAATCTAATGGATATTCTGTGAACATTAGCAGGAGCTAAATGTTACACTGAGGCATAGGGGAGCATATGAGTACATCTTTTTGAAGTATCCACAACAGGGTATCTAGACTCGACAGGATTTATCTGATTCCTACAGAGACAGCAAATAGATTTCTGTTTCTTAATGATCCTCAGTATAAAAGTTATCCTCAGGAGCTCTGTAGAATTTGTTTTCACATTTCACTCATTCTTTTATGGATGATTTACAACTCCAGATGAAGTGCAAGAGAATGAGGGCTAAGGAAATATTTTGAATGAAGTGTTCTGGGCTCTTGAATGGAAAATAATTTTCTCTGGCTTTAATTATTTCTAATTTTGATGACAAAAATAATGCTAAGTGAAGCATATTAATAACTCCAAATTGTTTAATCAGAATGTGCTTTCATAATTCATATCCAGAGTATCCATGAAACAATGCCAGCGTAATCTCAGACAACAACTGCAAGTTATTTTAGCACAGCATTTCAGAGATTCTATTATGACCTTCAAGAAGCAGTAAACATCTTGAATCAAATTTCATTAAGATTTTGGTTTCAGAAGTGTACAGCTTCTACAGGAAATACAGCTTTGAAGACAAGCTCACTGAAGTATCTGTGACACCAAAAAAAGAAAAGATCTGAATTTGTTCTGCCATTGCAGCCTCATCTCACTGGAAAAGGGTAAAGCAACACAGGCAGGGTAGGGATCACTCCACTTTTTTCAGTACACAACTAAAATGTGGGGCTAGGAGAGAGACTGTCCAGAGACAAAACTGCTGTGTATATGATAAGGAGCTGTATGAGAAGGTGTCGTAGTTCAGCCCCGATCAGGACCAGACTACGCAGAGAACAGGGGGAAATAATATAAGAAAAACGGTTCGAGGTTTGAGATAAGGACGGGGAGAAAATCCTTAAAGTTACCGTCACGGGCAAAACAGACTCGACTTGGGGAAAACTATTCGTTTATTACTAAAAACAGCAGGAGAATGAGACAGGGAACAAGATAACCTCCCCCCACCCCTCCCTCTCCCCGGGCTTAACATTATCTCTACTACCTCCCCTCCCGAGCGGAATGGGGGTTGCGGTCAGTTCATCACGCGTTGTTTTACACTGCTGTATCATCATCGGGGGAAGAACTCCTCGCATTCCTCCTCTGCTCCAGCGTGGGGTCCCTCCCACGGGCCACAGTCCTTCGTGAAACTGCTCCGGCATGGGTCATCTCTTCCACGGGGTGCAGTCCCTCCAGAACAGCTGTCCCAGTGGGCCCTCCACGGGCCACAGCCTCTTTCAGGCCTCCACCTGCTCCAGCGTGGGGGTCCTCCACGGGCTGCAGGTGGATCTCTGCCCCTCTGTGGACCTCCATGGACTGCAGGGGGACAACCTGCTCCACCATGGTCTTCACCACAGGCTACAGGGGAATCTTGGCCAGGAGCTGCATTACTCCTCCCCCTCCTTCTTCACTAACCTTGGCGTCTGCAGCCGTTCCTCACAACAGGCTGGCAGACGCCTCTCCGGATCCTTTTTACATCTTATTCACTTCAACTGCTCATCTCCTCTCCACTTCTTGCAGCCAGGCCGGGCCGAGTTGGGCCCAGTCGGCTGCCCGGCGGGAGGCCAGAAGGTGAGGCCTGCAAGGCCCACAAGGCTCGTGCCTCCCCCTCTCTGCCCCCCACTCAGCTGCTTCACATCTTCTTCCTCTTTTCCTGTTTTCCCCTACTTAAATACGTTATCGCAGAGGTGTTATCATGGGACATTCTGCTACCAATTGGCTCGGCCTTGGCCAGCAGCGGGTCTGCCCTAGGCCCAGCTGAGTCCACTGAACAAAGGGGAGCAACTTCTAGCAGTTTCCTACAGAAGCTACCATCTTAGGCACCCCCCTCACTAACAAAACCGAAACAGAAGGAGATAGGGAGAGGGTGAAGCAGTTTGGTTTTACAAGCTCAGACTCCTGAGAAAAAATAAGCACCTGTGGAATTCCCATGCAAATCTACTGAAGCCTGACACTGGACTGAGTAACTGCTAGTTATGTCAAAAGCCTAGCTGGTTACCCAGCTACCATAAAGAGTATATAATGATGGTCAGGTAAAACTTAATGGAGAGAAGATCATGGAAAAACCTTCACATATTTGAGAAAACAGTTCTGCAAGAAGTCAGTCCTGGTCAATACCACTTTTAATGAGAAATTACTCTGAAATATCTCTATCAATTGCCAAAAGGCAGGCCTCTTGAGAAGTGGAAGATAACAAATGCCTTATTCTCTACCTCTGCATAAAACCATTCACTTAGGAAGTGTCTACTCATTAACAGAAAAGATAGCGCTAGCAATAAAATGGATGAAAGAGCCTCAGATAGAGCTCACTCACTGAGCAAACAAGTTCCATAAAAAAAATTTGACCTTTTCCTGATTGAACAACACAGAAAACAAGAATATGAATTCCAAATACAAATATTTGGCATTCTAATGTCATTGGTTTTTATGATTAAAAGGAAGAAAAGACAACCTGAAGTAGCTTTTCTCCCTAGAAATCAAAATAACTGATGCTGTAAAGGAAGCTGCAGGTCTAAGCAAGTGTCAAGGAAGGAGGGGGGAAAAAGAAAAAAAAGAAAAAAAAGAAAAAAAAGAAAAAAAAAAGAGATGGCCATTGGGCAGATTCAGTTCTCAGGTGCTATGAAAGAAAAAGATTAAATGGTGTCTCATTAACTCAGAGCACCCATGCCTGAAATGCCTGATTAACCTGGCTGGAATAAATAGCACCCAGAAAGAGAAATTATGGGGAAGGAGTCTTGCAGAAAAGAACTAGACACTGTACACTCTGTTCTTTCTTTTCTTGGACACAGAGGCAAGCTTTCCCTGTGCGGAATACATCAAACTATAAAGTGCCATCTCTCCACGCTCAGGTAAAAATAAAAAAAGGTTAGTTGTGCCATGAATTCCTCTATTCCTGACAGTCAAGGACTGGAGAGGTTCTCTTGGCTCTATACCAGGCTTCTATTGCACCCTTTGCCTAGCTGCAAGAATATGGCCCTTCTTATAGAACACTATATATTTTCATTTTAAAAACTCCATTTGTGGATTATTCCTGCTATATTAGATCGAAGACATATCACTTGAATCATAAAGTCAGCTCCGCAATTGATCTACCCCTACATATTATTAAAAAAATAAAAGGCGTAGCCATGTTCTAAAGTATTCAGCCAAGTAAGGTCCTTATTTACTGCTGCTGGTTAAGTTCGATAGTTGGGATTCATAACTAAATTACTGCTTTGTCTAACTCACAGCCTAAAACCCATTTAAATCTTCCTGCATAAGTTTCAGGTTTTATATGACCGAAAGACCTTTCTCATTCCCTTTCCTACTCAGGTATCCCTCCCTAATTGATCATTCTAAAAAGTATTCAAACGATCCTTATAGAAAAGTGTACAGATGAAAGTTTTCCTTAGATTTCTGTACAGATAAGAAAAAATTACATTCTGCTTTTTAAAAATATACTTAATTGAAAGGAATTTTCTTTCTGGCACCTTCCTTATTTGGACTACCCAAGTATTCCTAAAAGTGTACACACATGCAGACAACCAAAGAAGTTTTTTTTCTTTTGAATGTTAGTAAATTAAACAGAAGTCAAAAAAGGGAGATGAAGCAAGAATTATGATGTAAGATAAAAGGATGTGCAAACCCTTCAAATCTTTCTGGTTTTGCACTTGTGCACTACAAGTAGTGCAGTTAATATAAAATTTTATGCTGATGAGGTTAGAGGACAAACAGAAAATATTTGAAGGTTGATAGAGCTTATAGTGGTGGCAGTACCTTTCGTTCTCAAGATAGCTTGTGTTTTATGCCAGGGCTTGAATATTGCTTCTAATTACTTGCTGACCCAATCAACAAAAAAACATTGGTCACACATCCAACTCTTAGGCGTTGTGATTTACTCTGCTTTGGAGCACTACGCTAGGCCATTAGACAAATCATCCATAGCACTTTCTAAGACCATGAGTCAATGAGTTGGATTACTGCCATTTCAGAAAAGTCCTGCTAAAACTAGCTGTTAAAAGTTATTCAGAGGAGCTCCTGAAATTTCTAAAATTATCAGGAGCAGAATGTAAAGGTTTAATTAATTTAATTAACAATGGCCTTTAGTAGCCTTTTTGAAAACAACAAAAAAAAATCTCACTTTTAAAAATAAATGATTGCAAAAACCCTTATAAGAAATCTTTGCTACATATAAGGCATCTCACTTGCCATGACAGAAGTTACCATTTTACTTATAAACAAGACCATCTGCAACTCTAGACATTAAGACCAGCCAATAAATCATAGTTTAGCTCTTTGGAGAGGTTATCTTATCAATGTTTTTTAAATTCCCACATGAGTTAGAGGACCTGATTGATTCTCATATACATACACTGATAGAGATCCCTCAGTGTCAGCCAACCAATTAACAAAAACAAACATTATCATCAGGAACTGGTAAAATAAACACACTGAATTGTACTCATTTGTGTTTTAGATGCCACCATGACACTTTCAGCTGTGACCTCACGCACTGTAATATGAACTTTCTCACCTGTGTCAGCCTCATGTGCTGCCGGGGTGAGTACATGCAGTAGTTCCATTCAAGACCTGCAAGACATGAAAATTTTGCAGCTCTTTTAACTAGTAGCTTTGAAAAACAGAAATCTATCCAGTATTAAAAAACAATCAAAGAAGATATATGTTGTGGAAAATAAAATTAGATATTCTTCTGTTTTTCAGAAAAAAAAATAGTTTTCTCAGGGCTCCTAAGAAAAAAAAGTGTAGGAGTCATTAGATTTTGAGAAGGGAACTTCAAAAAGGAAGACTTCTTTTTTTTTTCTCTGAACAAGTAAACATTTTACCTTCCACACTTTTTAACATAAAATCTAAGCCAGACAGCTGAGTACCAAATTAGAACTTACAAGCACCTTGTGTCCAGAATTGAAACAGCTGAAGATTAAGCAATTGTCTTCCTAAATACATAGCTAATTGAAAACACAATTGTTGTATCACTATTATTTCAATTTCAATTCTTGCTGGCCTCACATTTCTAATTTTATTTCTCAACCAGGACTTTACAGAAGGATTATGGAAGTCTAAAGATAGAGCCATAATCTCAAACATCCTGCTGACTGATTAGACAGACATGGATTCTCCAAGCCAAACTTTACTGAAAAGTGGAAGTTATTTTCTTTTATATCGGTGGATTTACTCAGATAAAGTGAAGTGATGCCCGTTACTTTGGATAGAGAATATTGTGTTCTGATTCATGAACTTCCAAAAAGAAAATCCGAGGGATAAAACAGCCAAGGAATTTGTAGAATTTTTAAGAAAAAAAAACATAACAAAGACTCCTTCCTGGTTAACCTGCACTTGTTTGGCCTGTTTGATTGCAACTGGAGCAGGGAAGGAGGCAGCTAATTTAGACGCACCTACACAAACTAGTAAGGCTATAAAATGAAATATTGGATTATTTAATGTGACTTGATCATTGCAAGTGCTCAAATAGTCTTTTGAGAAGAAAAGTTATTAATTGATTGTATACCTATCACTCATTTCAACTTAAAAAAAAATCTAGAATTTTTCAAATGGTATTCAGTAAAAAGAAGGATTAGTTCCTCAGAATCAGTAGTCTTCCTAACATTCTAAATTATTGGTGCAATAATGGAGATATGAAGTATGGCTGAAGGGACAAAGAGCCAAACCTGTGATAGAAAAAGGGTCAGGCCATTAATTTTATTTTTTTTTAATATGAGTGGTAGTTTAGACTGCAACTGTACTCTCAATAGAAAAGAAAGCACTAGAGACAATTCCTTAAATCAGTATTCAGGTAGAGTCCTTCAGCATGACAATAGTCCTCTCACATGTGGCTTCTGAGGAGCTGCTACAAATAGATTTTTGCAAAGTACCACATTTTTGTATCACTTCTGCTGAATACCTTAAAAACCCAATTGTATCATTAAAACCTTAATCTAAAGCCTATGATAAGCTATAATGACAAAGGATGTGAACAAGGTAGGAAAAAACTGCTTAAATAACAAGAATGTCATTTACTTAATAGTGAGCAAATGTAAGTGGGCTTTGGCTTAATTTCTACTTAAAAATAATAAAAGTCCCTGCATTGTGAGACTGAGTAATATAGGACCAGGAACCATTTGTCTATGCTACAGGAATCCTGAGAAAGGTAGATCATGATTGGATTCCATTATTGCTGACATTTCACAAAGCTGTTAGAAGAAAGAGCTCTCATTCCTAGTACTTAGAGTCAGCTATCAAATAAATCTAGTTACAGGCGAAGAGTACACTTTTAGAATGAGACAAGGATAGGAAGGCTGTAGAGGCATTTGGGCCAGCATGTAGGAATTTATAACTGATAACATTTAAAGGAACATATGCACGTGTGTGTGTGTACACACACACAAGGATAAAGGCACGTATAGCGAGCACCTGACAGCTAGCCATGGGTTCCTCACTTATTTCTCCAAGGTCACTACGGAAGGATTGACATTGAGCATGAAGACATTAGCACTTAAGGAGACCACTTGTCTCAATTAGAGGATAAAACATGAGAATGACCAGATGATGAATCAAGCCCAAAGTGAGAACTGACAAATGTGAGCAGACAAAAGAATGGAGGAGTTTTCAAGAGCCTTAATGCTAAGCAGAAAAGGGTGGAACATATTAAAATAACAGTTTTCTGTGAAATAAGTTTGTACATTATAGCAACCGTGGACTGACTGTCACAGAATGGCTGAGGTTGAAGGGACCTGTGGAGGTCACCTGGTCCAAGCTCCTGCTCAAGGAGGGTCACCTAGAACCAGTTGCCCATGAGCATGTCCAGGTGGGTTTTGAGTAACTCTAAGGAGGGACACTCCACAACCTCTCTGAGCAAGCTGTGCCATGCTCAGTCACCTTCACAGTGAAAAAGTGTTCCCTGATGTTCAGAGGGAATCTCCTGTGTTTCAGGTTGTGCCCATTGCCTGTGCTCCTGTCACTGGTCACCACTGGTGTCACTGGGCACCGCTGAAGAAAAGCCAGGCTCTGTCGTTTTTGCACTCTCCCTTTGGGCATTTATACACATTGATAAGATGCCCCCTCAAGCCTTATCTTCTCCAGGCTGAGCAGTGCCAGTTCTCTCGGCCCATCCTCATATGAAAGGTGCTCCAGTCCCTTAATCATCTTTGTGGCCCTTCAGCCATGGGACCATTTCAACCAGTGTTTATTTTTAAATTTTCCTGTACTTTTTTTTTTTTTTTCAAATACTGTGATTGTTGTCTTTTTCCTTTTGAGGACTGAAGCTTTTTGGCCAGTGAAATTGCTATGTTATTTCTCAGTTACATGATCACAGAAAATGATCTTAAATTACAGATATTGTGATGATCTGTTGTCTTGTGATATACAACATCCCTCCCCAGACTGATTTGAAATTAACTATGAAATACAGTTATTTTGCAGTCTTCTTACTCCAAAGCCCTGTCCAAAAAAAAACCAGTGTACATATATGAGCTCAAGAACATTTTATTTGCAAGTTATATGAGAAGTTTGGGCTTACTTTTGCATCTAGAAACTAGAGCAGAAACAGCTGATAGGAGTTGCATTTCATTTGCAGCAGATAACCATGTGAGCTCTGTGTAGAATAATGCTGCATGACATTTTAAGATTGCTGTGAGTCTTTGAATCAGACCAGAGCCTTCAGGAAAAGAACTGAGACTCGGGAGACACAAAGCCAACCTTATTTTTTATTCCCAAGAGGATAATTTGTACTGTCATTATCAGTTTCTAAGATAAATGAGGCTGGCCTGTTGTCCTGACCCTTCAGTCAATATTTTTTTTGAATCAAAATATTAACTTGCTACCTATTGCAGTAAAATTGGATTCAAAGAAATGAAAGTTTGTTAAAATTATAGTCTTCTGCTGCTCATGAATTCCTATGGTAACAGGAATTGAGCACGTTCGACAGTTTTCAGTATAATATAGTTCACTTAAGAGTGAAAAAAATTTAGCTATAACACCCATTCAAACAAAGCAAATAATACTGGTCTTCAGAGTGAATCTTCACAGAGTGAAAAAGAAGATTTAATGAGAATGTTATTAGTTATCCTGCACAAATATTTCAAAAGGCTCAGGGAACAGAACTTAAAAAGAAAGTGCTGTGAATAAGCCATGGCTTTGAAATGAACGGTTGGATCTACATATGCAGTAATGAAATTCAATACAAGTAGAGGAAAGTGTAACAACTACTGTTTTTCATCCCTCATGGCTTCAGCAACTCAGAATAAAGAGTTAAATCATTCTGCAGCATCCAGCAGCACTTGAGACACAGTGATGGTCAGGGTGCCAAGGAAAAACAGGTTGCATATTTTCTGCTATTTAATTTCTGCATTGTTGATTCTGACCCTGCAGTAAATGGTGCTCTGAAATTAGAGTGCTGGGAACTGCAACAAAGAGATACGGGCTGTCCTGGTTCTGGCTAGGACAAAGTTAATCTTCACCTGAGCTGGGAGAGGAACTGGAGCTGGTGGCACCTGTGGATGGGGGACACAGCTAGGGTAGTTTACCAGTTAGCCAAATTAGTTGACCCAAATTGGCCAAACGGCCATTCCACACCATGGGACATCGTGCCCAGTATATAAAGTGGGGATGGTGCTGAGGGGAGGTTCCTGTTACTCAGGAGGGAGCTGAGTATCAGGATCCACCTTTAGCTACTGTACTGTAAGTTACATGCTTAAGTATTTTCTGTTATTGGGGTGGGGTGGGGTGTCTTTTTTTTTTTTGTTTTTCATCACTGTTTTCTTTTCCTCTGTTGTTCTCTTAAACTGCTTTTATCTCAACTTATGAGTTTTGCCTTCTTTTCTTTACTGATTCTCCTCCCCATCCCACTGCAGGGGGTAGTGACGTGGGAATGAGCAACTGTGTGGTATTTTAGCTGCTGAGTGGGACTAAACCACAACAGGGCCACTCATCTGTTTCTTCACAAACTAGTAAAATCCTTAATGATGCGGTCCAGAGATCTAGGTAATGATATTAAAGCATTCCAGCACCAAGTATAAGGTGAGATTTACATGGGGTTGAATTACATACTCCTTACAAAGCAAATAGGGATAGTAACTTAAGAATGGGACACACTGTTGCCTGCTTTCTGACTAGGAGGAAGGAAAGCAACCATAAGTGCTAAAGTCAGTCATACACAACATATCATTTCTTCACAAAAGCCTAGAGTGCTTGTGGGGGAACAGTTTCAGAACCTGACACACTTTAATTAAGACACATAAAAACTTTAGCCACATGCAACCTAGGGCAAAAGAAAGTATTTACATCACCATCATAAGGTAATAAATTATTTCAGGCATGATACAGCAGACAAGAAGTCACTTTTTCCTCAGCCTAAGGGCTTTCCCCCCCTCACACCACTTCCTGAGCCGTTCTCTAAATTCAGCAGCGTAACTGGTCAGGGCTGAAGGACGTTTTGTCCCTGCTGTTGTCAGTGAGACATCATGCAGCAAAAAGTTAGATATACAAAGCCAAAAAAACCCAGCTAAAAGGCTCTTTCAAGCCCTATAGAGTCTTGGAGTCTGATCCCAGAGAGTTTCACAACAGGTCAAAACAACTATTTCTCCTCTCAGGTGAAATGGCCAAGGGATGTTTTATTGCCAGCACAAGTTTCATCACACAGCCATTGCACAGTATGTTGTATTGACAACCCGATCAATATGTTTGCACCAACACCAGCCCCTCTAGGTCCTTCACAGGTATCAGACATCTCAGAAATGAACAAACCATTTTTATTATTGATTCCAAAGACAAAGGATGCAAATAGATTACTTTTCCAGTTTGGATCTGAAGTACATTTCTTGATCATCCCACGTACTGTGCTTTGGTTCACACTGCAAAGCAATCTTAGCATGTACAAACAGACTTTTTTTTTTTTTTTTTTAATGGAATGAAAGAAAAACAGAAGATGCACATCCAGAATGAACCTCATGAACTCCAACCACAAAGAATCTGCAGGATCAGAACTACTTCAAATAAACTCTTCCAAAACATCCATAGCATCAACACAAGGGTTTTCACGGCAAGTGATTTTTTCCATACATCTTCTCCTAACTGAATCACAGTACCCACTAATGCAGACAGTCAAAAGAGGGTGACTCAATCTTTCAGTTCATAAATGAAGATTGAAACAAAGTTAGTATTGCTATAGAAGCATCTGAACTGAACTCTTTCTTTCAAGAAAGTTCAGTAAACATTAGATTGGAACAGAAACTTCAGCGATGCACTTGTGAATCTTGGAGGGAATTTGATGCTGCCAGAATTAGGGAAAAAATATAGTCAAAGTCTGAATTGAAGCCATGGAAAATGTACTCAGTTCTTCTCTCAGACTTCCTTTAGAGCTTCACTTTTGTTTAAGGATGGTAATACATCACTTTTCAGGAAATTAAGCACTTAGAGGAATCTTCAACCCCTTACAAAATGCCCATAGTCTCCACATAAAACATGCAGAGAAACTGTGTGATATTCACAGGCAATGATGAGCTACACAGAGCTAACATACAAGGCAATTACAGAGAAAGAAAATATCAATTTAAGTATTCATTAGTGTACTAAGTCTGGCTAGGACAGAGTTAACTTTCTTTGTAGTAGACAGTATGATGCTGTGTTTTGCATTTATGACTAAAACGGCATTAATAACACCACAGTGTTTTGTTATTGCAGTGCAGTGCCTGCACAGCATCAAGGCCATCACTGTTTCTCATGCTGCTCCCCAGTGAGTAGGCTGTGGGTGGGCAAGACCTTGGGAGGAAAACAGCCAGGACAGCTGATTCCAACTGACCAAAGAGATATTGCATACCATATGAGGTTGTGCTCAACAACAAAAACCTGAGGAGAGGAGCAGGCAGGCAGGACATTCATGGTTATGGTATTTGTCTTCCCAAGTAACCATTATGCATGATGAAGCTCTCCTGTTATGGAGCAGCTGAACATCTGCCTGTTGATGAGAAGTAATGAATAAATTCCTTATATTGCTTTGCTTGGGTGCACAGATTTTATTTATTTATTTATTTTATTTTTCACCAATTAAACTGTCTTTATCTCAAGCCACAAGTTTTAACCATAGAATGGTTTGGGTTGGAAGGGACCTTAAAGATTATCTAGTTCCAACCTCCCCACCATGGGCAGGGACACCTTCCACTAGACCAGGTCACTCAAAGACCCATCCAAGCTGGCCTTGAACACTTCCAGGGATGGGGCATCCGCAACTTCTCAGGGCAACCTGTTCCAGTGCCTCACCACCCTCATAGTAAAGATTTTTTTTCCTTTGTCCTATCACTACCTGACCTTGTCAAAAGTCTCTTTCCAACATTCTTGTATGCCCCCTTTTAGGTACTAGAAGGCTGCTGTAATGTCTCCCTGGAGCTTTCTCCAGGCTGAACAGCCCCAGCTCTCTCAGCCAGTCTTCATAGGAGAGGTCCTCCAGCCCTCTTATCATCTTTGTGGCCCTCCTCTGGACTCACTCCAACAGGTCCATGTCCTCCTTATGATGGGGGCTCCAGAGCTGGATGCAGTACTGTAGGCAAGATCTCATGAGAGTGGATTAGATGGGCAGAATCACCTCCCTCAACCTAATCACTATCACTGCTTTGGTGCAGCCCAGGATGCATCATTGCCAGCTCATGTTGAGCTTCTCATCAACCAGCAACTCCCAAGTCCTTCTCCTCAGGGCTGCTCTCAATCCATTCTCTGCCCAGCCTGTATTTGTGCCTGGGATTGCCCTGACCCACATGCAGGATCTTGCACTTGACCTTGTTCAACTTTGTGAGATTTGCCCTGACCCACCTTTCCAGCCTGTCAAGGTCTCTCTGGATCCCTTCTTCAGCATATCAACTGCAGCACACAGCTTGGTGTTGTCGGCGAACTTGCTGAGGGTGCGCTCTATCCCACTGTCCATGTCGCTGACAATGTTTAACAGCGCCAGACTCAATATTGATCCCTGAGGAATGCCTGGTCTCCACTTGGACATCAAGCCAAGTGGAGTTGGTTTTGCTCTTCTGATTCTCCCCCATCCTGCCATGATGGGATAAGAAGAGTAAGTGAGCAACTGGATGAGTGCTTAGTTGCTGGCTATGGTCAACTCACTACAGCTAGACAAGAATGATACTCACTATAACTAAGTGGCCAAGGGCACTACTAAAAAAAAGCAACTGTAAACTTCTCCTTTAGTAACTATTTATTTTGATAGAGTAGAAAACCTTCAGATAGCAAAGGCTGAAACTGGCTT
The DNA here is from genome assembly GCF_036417535.1 of Chlamydotis macqueenii. Taxonomy (NCBI): domain Eukaryota; kingdom Metazoa; phylum Chordata; class Aves; order Otidiformes; family Otididae; genus Chlamydotis; species Chlamydotis macqueenii. Next base: position 31,703,621 of record NC_141558.1, read on the forward strand.
AGACTGCAATCAGCCTGAAAGACAGAATACACAATTGGGATATCTGAGGACAAGGCTATGGTTTAAATAAGAGCAAAAGGAAATAAAAAACCAAATCTTCCAGGCAAGGACTTCACCTACAGTCATACCCAATCTACATCCCCATGCATCTTTCTCTAATTAGTGTTACTCATGTCTGAACAGCAGATGAGGTTATAACAACACTCGTCTGTCTAGGCTGTAAACCAACCAAATACCATACAGCTACTTTGGATTGGCATTATGTCCAAGCCAATAAAACCAGGGGACATGAAGGAAAGGAAAAGAACCTACATCATGGTGTAAGAAGTGCTTTTGATGCCAAACCAGGCAGATGAGAGGAAGAAAGATTTTTTTTTTTTTAATAACTAATGAAATATTCTGAAGTGCTCAACCTAGTGATAATTTAGTACCTAGACCTCTATTGTGGAAACAAGTACAATAGAATAAAGATTTTTTATCAATGTCTTAGATTCAAAAATAGTAGACCACCTCTTCCAAGTTGGAGAAAACAAAAAGAGGAAGATGTTCCTGTAATTGATTGATATATATTGGAAAGAAGTTAGTTGAAAATGTGATAATAAGAGGCAAGCTTTTATGCAAGTGATTACGGAATAACACTACTGTCGTAGTTCAGCCCCGATCAGGACCAGACTACACAGTCTCTCTCTCGCTCCCCCCACCCTCCGAGAGAATAGGGGGAGATGATATAAGAAAAACGGCTCAAGGTTTGAGATAAGGACGGGGAGAAATCCTTAAAGTTACCGTCACGGGCAAAACAGACTTGACTTGGGGAAAACTATTCATTTATTTCTAAAATTAGCAGGAGAATGAGACAGGGAACAAGATAACCTCCCCCCCCCCACCCCTCCCTCTTCCCAGGCTTAACATTATCTCTACTACCTTCCCCTCCCGAGCGGCACGGGGGGGGAAAAGGGAATGGGGGTCGCGGTCAGTTCATCACGCGTTGTTTTACGCCGCTGTATCATCGTCAGGGGAAGAACTCCTCGCATTCCTCCTCTGCTCCAGCGTGGGGTCCCTCCCATGGGCCACAGTCCTTCGTGAAACTGCTCCGGCGTGGGTCATCTCTTCCACGGGGTGCAGTCCCTCTAGAACAGCTGTCCCAGCGGGCCCTCCACGGGCCACAGCCTCCTTCAGGCCTCCACCTGCTCTGGTGTGGGGTCCTCCACGGGCTGCAGGTGGATCTCTGCCCCTCCGTGGACCTCCATGGGCTGCAGGGGGACAACCCGCTCCACCATGGTCTTCACCATGAGTTGCAGAGGAATCTTGGCCAGGAGCCATATTACTCCTCCCCCTCCTTCTTCACTGACCTTGGTGTCTGCAGCCGTTCCTCACAACAGGCTGGCAGACGCCTCTCAGGATCCTTTTTACATCTTATTCACTTCTCATCTCCTCTCCACTTCTTGCAGCCGGGCCGGGCCGAGTTGGGCCCAGTCGGCTGCCCGGCGGGAGGCCAGAGGGTGAGGCCTGCAAGGCCCATGAGGCTCGCGCCTCCCCCTCTCTGCCCCCCGCTCAGCTGCTTCACATCTTCTCTTCTCTCTCTTTTTTTCTGTTTTCCCATTCTTAAATACGTTATCGCAGAGGCATTATCACGAGACATTCTGCTACCAATCGGCTCGGCCTTGGCCAGCAGCGGGTCTGCCCTAGGCCCGGCCGAGTCCACTGAACAAAGGGGAGCGACTTCTAGCAGTTTCCTACAGAAGCTACCACCTTAGGCCCCCCCTCACTAACAAAACCAGAACAACTACTAATGCATAGTTAGGCAATGAAGGAGGAGCAGAGGTTTTAAGAGAGCAGTTTTTGAAAACAAATTTGCTAGCTAGGATAGCTAGGAGACAAAGATAAGATTATGGTGAACAGGGGAGAGATTTTTCCATTTCTTAAAAAATGATAGTAAAAGCACAGAGAAAAACTCTTTGAGCAGATAAAGGACAAGAACTCCTGAGCGGTTCAGAAGTTTAAAATCTGTAAAATTAGCATATGAAATAAAAATGGGTTCAAATTGCTAAGTACAGGAAAGTCAAATGAGAAAATCCATGGCAAAATGAGATAGATGTTTTTCATTGCTAATAAACACAAAGAACTTCCTTTGCTCTTCCTCTTGTGACTCTCTCATGTATGGAAAATGAAAAGACAAACGAGGCAAGAATTCTGGCGAGTAAAGGAGAGAAAAGGCAAGACCCAGATGAACCACTGGATATTGAAATGATGTTTTAGAAAGCATTTCTATACAGTACCCATATTTTAATCTCCTTCCCTGAGCTTTCAGGATCCTGGACAAGATAGATGTTTGTCTGACCAACACTACAGCTATCCTTGTGTTCTTCATCAGTTCTAACATATAAGATCAGGGCCATGAAGATAAGAAATTCAAGAAAAGATGGAAAAGGTCATTATCTGCCTTTCACAGGCGTACAACAAGGAGTCAAAAAATCATAAAATAGCTTAAATTAAATTCCAAAGAAAAGACTGGAACATACAAGCAAGCCTATTTGTAAGCAATGCATGGACAGCTAAAAGGAATGTTTAACCTGTCAAGAGTAAGTCATGAAATCTGTTACATTTTCTTCCACAATGTTTTTCTGCTTTTTTTTTTTTTTTTACCACTTTCTTTCATGGATAATGTTTTCTTGCTATCCTCAAGTGAATAGCTCTTGTTATCAGTGTCCCAATGTGAAAACAGGAACACAAGTGCTCTTAAACAGGGGGATAGGGAGGTATAGGTAAGGTATATCACTGAAGTGCAGCACAGCACCACATTTTTATTTTTTCTAAATTATTTGCTTAACTTCTAGAAATTCTGTCCCAAATCGGCCTGTTTCCATTAGTGATTTTATGTTGCTAAAACTGATTTCCAGCTTTTCAGAGAACTATTTTTTTGTCCCAATTTATCTTCATTGCTCAGCAGTCACCAGCAGTGGATATTCAGCCTTGGTTTTCCCTCTTAAAGAGAGAGCAGCTGAAGTCAGAGTTGCAATTTTTTCTTCATCTGCTCCTTGGCAATGTTTGAGAAAATGCGATGTACTTGTGCAAACCACTATGACGGGGAATTAACTTCAGATGGGTGACTTCTTTCTACAGTGTGAATTCATCCTTTGAAATGCCCATAACCTGGAGCATCTATAACTACTTCTAATCAACATGGAAATACCACTACACTATAAAATATAGGCCAACACCCCTGCCTCCAATCTCCTCCTTACTGACTTTCACCTGTGAGACGTAACAGACTACCAGAAAATCTTGAACAGCAGGTTAGAAGCCCTATCAACTAGCAAGAAGCTTTCACAAAGCAGATACTAGAGATATGGACTCTAGTGTGTGCTGGTTAGCATGACTGCAAGCCTTTAACACCTTAAGGATTTGTAAGTATAATGCAGAATCTTGCACCCTCTTGACACAGTAAAGACAGGCACTCTCCTTCAAACAGGTGCTTAAGAACAGGCTAGACAAATATCTTGCATGATGGATGCCATAGGTTTCCTACTTGACTGTTCTTGCTATTAGAATGGTTTTCTCAGAAGTTCATTCATCCTATCCTGTTAAGTCATATTTTGACACCTAATCATTCCTGTTACCCTCCTGAGAATTTTCTTCTATTTGCTTACTGCTTCTGAAATGCAGTATCTAGAGCAGCAGGAAGTATTCCAGGTCAAGCCGTAAGATTGTTAAGTGGAACAATGATTTCACAGTTCTTGGAAGTCAGCTATTATTTATGAGTTCCCATCAGTCTGGTAAGGGATGAAAGAGACAGTAGCCACAAGTTCTACTTGTTCAGCTTGTAAGTCACAGTAACATCCAGAGCCTTTTCTAAACTAGAACTGCAGCCACTTGTTCTTCAGTTTGGCTTTGTGCCTGATCACATCACTCATTCCTGTCATTTACACAGAACATTTTAAATTTTATTCTTTTATTCCAGTACTTGCACTCCTCCCCAGACTTAAACTATTTGCAAGTTTATTAAATCTACCCTCCATTCCATCATCTAGGTCCATCTATGTTACTGATGTATAACACTCGATCCAGGACAGACAGCAATACCCAACTTGACACATTTTTCCTAGTTTATTAACGATCAGCTAATATCAGGAGTGCAGTTCTCCAATCACTTGCGCGTTTACCCACTAGCAGGTTTCCTGAGATGACTTATCAGAATGCCATCAGGACTGTCGAAATGCTTTCTAAAGCATCGAACTTCCTTCTCTGCCCACAATGCCCATACCTTTCTCAGGGCAGAAAATAGATTTCAGTAAATCTCTATCAATTATTACTTATTTGCTGGCAAGCTTCTAGGTACTTACAAATTATTCAGCTATTTTTCTTGGAAGTCGACTGGTCTAGACTTCTCTACTACTTTCAGCTCTCCAAGTGAAAGAAACACCAGACTTGCTATTTTTTTCAGTGTTTTGACACATCATTACTGAACTCCCAGAAATAATTGAAAGAGTCTGACATCTCATCAGCCTTTTTTTGGGGTGGTTGAGGGCAGGAGGGGAGAAGCAGGGAGTAATGTTTTATCTTCAGATAAAGTTCAATAGCTTTCACCCATTTTAAAGCATCTTACTAAAGTACCCTCTTAATCTGTTCCATCTTTACTCAAAGCTGCATTTTACTATTTAATCACTGGATTAAATCTTTCAGCCACCAGCCCATGGGAGTCAGCCATGTGACCCTTTCAGGGAAGACTGGCACAATAAAAACATCGTAAATCCCCTGATGGTCTTAGCAACGCATGTTGAGAATCACACTGAGTTGCAGAGGAGTCTTTCCCTGTTTTCTTATTGATATTTACAGGATTAGCTTTTACTGTCATTAAAGCCCTTTTCTTTCACCTTTGTCTCAAAGATGATTCTGGGCTCCTCCTTGGGGCCTGAAATTCAACCTAGCTTACTCCATAGATAAGCAGTAACCCAACTGCTCAAGCAGTGCAAATGCACTTACTTGCTAAGGAACAGGCAGGTGATGACAAGCCGACTCATTTCTCTCTGATCAGCTCCTCGTGGACCTTCAAGGGGGAAATGTGCACTGCAGTGCCTCAGCACAATCCAAGAACTCTTTTGTGGTGATCTGTCAAACAAGCTTGGCTTCTCTCCCTGCAGGTGACAGCTGTTCCCTAGTCCATGCAAGTCTGTTCCTCTTTGGATACCTGAACCATGTGCAAAGGAGCTGGGCATTGCTAAGGCATACCAGAGATCTGCAGTACCTTTGTGTGGGGAAAAAAAAAAATAATGGTTTCTACTTGCCATTTAGACCACTTTTAATTCAAGTCATGGTACAGTAAAAGACTAAAAAGATTTATTAATTGTTAAAAAAAAAAGAAAAAAAAAAGACACTACATACTACCAGCTCAGAAGATTAAGTAAGATTAGGGCATAATAAGAGCCAGAAGTAGACAAAAGGAAGGGACAAGAAAAAAAGGAGCCCTTGGCAATCAGACTTTCCTAGGATATCAGCCTCCCTTAGGCAGACAAGTGACCTCCAGAGTGGCTAAGAGAGCATCATACCCACCTTAATATCCAAGTCTGCAGCCCTGACATGGACCTTCCTCATTTCTGGTAGAGCACAGTAGCTGTCTTTCTGGAGTCTTCCAAGGATGGACAATCTTCCTTCCAGGGACCATCACTGTGATCTTATGAGCAACTTGCTGGCTGCCCTGAGAAGGTCAGTCACGATCCTTCCCCAGCTCATTCTCCACACTCCAGCCATGCAGTTCTTCTGCCTCCTTTGTAGCTCCTAGTCTCTGTTTATTTTAGCTAGTACAGCAGCATACTGAATCAGCTCACAGATTAAGCAAGCACTAGATGCAGTAGGGATATGCAGAGAGGGTCTCTTTTGGCAGCAAGCTATTAAAGCAGTTCAGCATGAGTCAGTTTCATCCTCATCCTCTTCCTTCCTTACTTAAGGGACAACGTGTGATTGTTTTTAACTCAAGTGGGTACTGCTTCATCTCTGTAGATATATATTTTTATATTTCACCGGGAAAAAAAAAAAGTCTGATTAAAGAGTAAGAATTCTCCTCTCCCTGTTTTTGCTAACTTTCATTTCTGACAATTAAAAATATGCTTAAATGTAAAATAATTAACACTAAAATTTATATGTTACATCAAACTTCAGATCGGTTAAATGTTACAGAAGTGTCCACATTATGTCAATTACACTTAACATACCTATCTGTGGGGCAAGATGAGCCATAACAAAAGTCATGTTAATATTCTAGGGCAACAGTTTCCACCTTAGGAACTTCTTAAAATCAAACTTGCATCACTGTAGAAGAGCATTTTTCATAACTAAGAACTAATCATATGAACATATTAAGATGCAAACGATATGACTGATTAATAGCTCTTGAGAGAGACTAACGCAACAGTAAACAACCAACTAGAAATGTTTTAAGGATAGTTAAAAACTGGACATGGCTTGCTGAGGCTGGGCAACTTGAGATACTCAGCTGAACTCCCTACTGGAGGACATTAGATAGTTGTTTTGTTTTGGTTTGGTTTTTTTTCCTTATTGATGACAGCCACTGTAGATGACTACAGAGCAGGATACTCTTCAGAACAGCAGGAACATGAGCAGCTAGCTGAATCCATTACAGTACGGAGAATAGTTCTCATCCAGCATGCAATTTAATAGTCAAGTCCAATACATAAAATTTTATAACTGAAAATGCTCACACAGGAGCATTACAGATTTGGGAATATAGCTATATTTCAAAAAAATAATGATGCTGTATGAGCTGTGATAAAATCTAAGAGAAATAAAGAAGTACATCTGCCAACTAGCAGCATAATTTTGCAGTTGAAGAGCTGAGGATTTGAAAAAAAACAAAACAAAACAAAAAAAACCCCACTGAGAACAGTTTTGGAAAGAGTCCAAACAATACACCTGTGTCAGAGAGCAACAACAGGGCACTAGATACAGCAAGAGCACGTAGTTTCTTTTATCCCTGAGAAGATCATGACTTAGAATTCAACTAAGCAACTAAATTACTTACATGCAACTCCAGCACTAGTTGAGGATAAATTTTGCAATGTTATTGTACAAAATAAGTGGATTCCTCAAAGCACTTGGAGATCATTTGCCCACAGAACTGGATGACAATCCTGAAAAAGCATTTTTAAAAGTAAATTAAAAAACAAAGGCAAAATCACAAAGCCTAAAAATTTGCCATTGAAGAATGGTCAGTTAAGTCCTATATTTTATTCAATATGACTAGGTAAATCTAGATAAGGCCCTTCAGAAACAGATGGAGTAAGATTGAAAGTAACACTATGAAGAGTGATATCCCAGGGGTTTTTGTTGTTGTTGTTTTTGGCTGTTTGGGGTTTTTTTTGTTTTGTTTTTTTTTTCTGTTTGTTTTTCTTAATGAGATGAGCTGTTCTGTTCAAAGCATCCCCGGCATTTCAGACAACTCAGAGTTGCTGTTACAAAGATTTATTCAGGTACTAGTCTAAAACAGGACACTGATACAGAAACATTTTTATTCAGATTACATTCCTTAAGACAGAAATTCACATATGTGAAGAGCAGCCCTTCTCTACATTACTCATCCAGCCCAGTCGAAGATTTGCCAAGTCCGAATGACGTACTTATCACTGTGTCTTTGGCAGGGCACCTGGGAGTCTTACTGGGAACTGTGAAAGCACATCCAGCAAGCCTGTCACAACAGGGACTGTTCACACATAGCTAAGAGGATGAGACAGAACCATCCTCACATGACTTCTGCAGTTACACCGGAAATCTGTGGAAACAGTTGAAAGGCATTAAAACAGCTCCTTGCTCCACTGTAGAAGGATGCCAGCTTGTCAGGATGCTGATCTTCAGCTTTTTCTAAAGCAAAAAGTAGATGTACTTAGTCTCTGAAAGAAGGCAGCTTTCCTGTTGGTGGGATGCAGATTTCTACTGTTACCACTTAGAGCTAGCACCATTTGTCTGCTCAGCAAGTCTTGCACATCAGTGCTGGTTCCACACACATCACTTGGGCAGGACTGGTTCCACAGCATGACAAATCCTTTGTTCAGCAGGGCAACATGGCAGGATGAGTGATGAATGAGTGCTGTTTCACTTGATGATGTTACAATGTAGCTTTTTTTCAAGCCTCTAGGACCACTCTGGCTACTTTTGGAATACCTTCAAGACTACAAAAAAAATTTGTTGCCAGCCAGCTGCACCACCCTCTAGTCAGACCATCACCACTATTGGCTTGTGGACACAACACAGAGCAATTGGTTACAGAAGCTGGTTCTTCTAAACATCTGTGACATCAAAGAGAGAAAAGCAGAAGTCTGCAGTATATCAGGTTCAACAGCAGAGATGATAGAGTTCTCCCTGAAAGCATGGTGTTGAGGATGCTTTTCCAGATGTGAAAACAAAAGCTTGTTCCATTCAGATTGAGGATGTCATGACCTACCAGTACTGGTCACGTATTGCAGCCAGTTGGTTGTCTGCATGAAGTGGGTAGTCCCAGCTGTATTTCAAACAGTACAAGTCAGATGTCAGGCACATCTGCAGAGAAGAACACCTATGAACATACAAGGGACCTTAATTACATATCTCTAGGAAGCCTGGTAGCCCAAATAATGCATTAGTAGTTTTTTAAAAAATACCCGGGATCAGTCTGTTTAAAATTAGATGGCTCAGGATTTAGGCACTTGCTTGTGATGGAATGCAAAAGAACTCAAGTGCCAGGTCTAAAAAAAAAAAAAAAACCAACAAAAAAAAAAACCAAAACCAAAAAAAACAAACCCAACCAAACAAAAAAACCCAAAACAAACAAACAAAAACCAAAAATCCTCTAAGCTCAGCCCCCACCCAGCTTCCAGCAAATGTTGATCTTTTTGCCACATTCCCAAATATGCGATATAGCTCTTGAGAACTAAGTCATCAAGAGAATGATGCTTTGAAGAGAATCATAGAACGTACTTGGTTTGAGGGGACATTTAAAGGTCATCTAGTCCAACCTCCCCTACAATGAGCAGAGACCTCTTCAGCTAGATCAGTTGTCTACTGATGTAGAGAAATTTGATTCCCTGTCAGTAATGAAAGCTTCCTCATAGATCAAAGATCAACACTTGGGAAAGGTTTATGTCCTGCACACCTGTAACAGGTAAGCTCCTTCCTTAGCCCTTAAATTTTGCATACACCATCCTGCAGCATTAACTCTCTCCGCAATGAGAATTAGCCTGCGTGAAGCAACATCTAACTTTCAGATACAAGGTTGTCCAAAGTTTACACAGCATTGGGTTCTACAGTGCAAGCTGTAAGTTCTTCTGTGGATGTAGCACACAGAAGAGTCTTTTCCCTCAACCTTTGTCTTATCTATGAAAAAAAGCTTCTTCAAACACATTGTTTTCCTAAAGGTGTCAGCATCTTCCAGCATATTGTCAGGTAGCATTTGGACAGGCTTTAAATAGCACAGAATTAGGAGTCACATATTAAAAATAGTATCTACAAAAAAACGTTCTGTCACTAAATCTCCTAACACTACGCTCAAAGCTAGTTCAGGGAAGCTCAATCCAGCTTCTCACAGTACCCTTCTGTTGTAGTCCAGCCCCGAACAGGACCACACTATGCAATCTCTCTGTCACTCCCCCCACCCTCCGAGAGAACAGGGAGAGAAAATATAAGAAAAAACGGCTTGAGGTTTGAGATAAGGACAGGGAGAAATCCTTAAAAGTTACCATCACAGGCAAAACAGACTTGACTTGGGGAAAACTATTCATTTATTACTACAAACAGCAGGATAATGAGACAGGGAACAAGATAACCTCCCCCCACCCCTCCCTCTTCCCAAACTTAACATTATCTCTACTACCTTCCCCTCCTGAGCAGCGCAGGGGGGAAGAGGGAATGGGGGTTGCAGTCAGTTCATCATACGTTGTTTCACGCCTCTGCTTCATGGTTGGGGGAAGAACTCCTCACATTCCTCCCCTGCTCTGTTGTGGGGTCCCACCCATACGCCACAGTCCTTTGTGAAACTGCTCCGGCATGGGTCATCTCTTCCAGGGGGTGCAGTCTCTCCAGAACAGCTGTCCCAGCAGGCCCTCCATGGGCCACAGCCTCCTTCAGGCATCCACCTCCCCCGGTAGAGGGTCCTTCACAGGCTCCAAGTGGATCTCTGCTCCTCTGTGGACCTCCATGGGCTGCAGGGGGACAACCTGCTCCACCATGGTCTTCACCACGGGCTACAGGGGAATCTTGGCCAGGAGCTGCATTACTCCTCCCCCTCCTTCTAAACTGACCTTGGCCTCTGCAGCCATTCCTCACAACAGGCTGTCAGACGCCTCTCCGGATCCTTTTTACATCTTATTCACTTCAGACTTCTCATCTCGTCTCCACTTCTTGCAGCCAGGCCAGGCCAAGCCAGGCCCAGTTGGCCACCTGCTAGGAGGCCAGAGGGTGAGGCCTGCAAGGCCTATGAGGCCTGCGCCTCCCCCTCTGCCCCTGCTCAGCTGCTTCACATCTTCTCTTCTCCCTTTTTTTTTTTTCTGTTCTCCCCTTCTTAAATACGTTATCGCAGAGGCGTTATCACGGAACATTCTGCTACCAATTGGCTCAGCCTTGGCCAGCAGCAGGTCTGCCCTAGACCTGGCCAAGTCCACTGAACAAAGGGGAGCGACTTCTAGCAGTTTCCTACAGAAGCTACCACCTTAGGCCCCTCTCACTAAACAAAACCACAACACCTTGTGTTCCCTGTCAGAACTGGGGACATGATTAGTAAAGCCTGAAAACTGTTCTTCAAGAATTGCATTAGTCAAGTATCAATTTTTCAGGAATATATTTTCAAATACATGAAATCTGCTAGAATGTTCAACTCCATTCATTACAAGGATTTTTTTTAATACCTTCATGAAGTGGGAAGGAAAACAGTTTTATATTTTCCCTAAGTATTACATCATAAAGCAGCATGTTCCAAACTACCTCAGATCTGAACACCCAGAAGTTTTCAGTAGGAGCTACACCCCTTACTTTTTAGAATTCTACCCTAAAATAGTCCTGTTACAAGCGTGTACACAACATAAAAGGCATATTTTTCTAGTCAAGAATATTAATAAAACTATCATTATTTCTTCAAGATCAAATCCTGAAAAAAAAAAAAACTACCTGCCTCAAAGCTGGGGAAAAAGAGAATTCTTCTGGAGTTTGTTTATAATTGTGATTTTTTTTTTTTTAATTCTCCATGTTCTAGAAAGATATCACCATTGTTAAGAACTTGACTTTCAGGTTCAAATAAGCTGTTCTACATTCATGACTATGCACCTCAGAACAGAAGAAAACATTCTTAATAAACTGATGTTTTCTTTACTGGCCTACTCTAAAAGAACATTCCATGCAAATCTGATTAGTCTGTTTACATTAGATGGCTTGGGATTTGGGCAGGACTTGCTCAGTTCTGCCCACATCTGCAGACACACCTGCCGTGAGCATCTTGATCATTTCTATTTGGAAAGGATGTAGAGTCAGCAGGCAATAAGGATTTTACACTGTTCTAACTGAAATTTAGAGAACAAGTACAACTCAGAAGTTAAAGACATGTATGTATGGCACTTAGGGATGCAGTTCAGCAGTGGACTTGGCAGTACTAGATTAAAGGTTGGACTCTATGATCTTATAGGTCTTTTCCAACCTAAATGATTCTATGATTTTAAGTTTAGGACATAAGTGGTACTTTTAAATAATGCATTAAGTGCCAGAATCAAATATTTCAGTCCCAGGACATTCCTTCAGGCGTTTAATAGAATAAGATGTTCATAGGCTGCAATTTTGGGGAGAGGGAGGGAGGAGAGAAAAAAAATATCTGAGACATTCACATTATTAAAAGTACTTCTTGCTGTCCCAACTCTGAAGTACTCTCACTGCAAGAGAGTGGAGAATTTTCAAACTCTATGTAGCTCACAGTAACATCATAATTTCTGTTTAAGCAGCTTAGCAGAAGCAGAGGTGCTGTTAAATCAATCTATATTTTACTTCCTCACAGGAAGTTTGATACATTCGGGTGAAAACCCCCACATCCAGACTTGAATTTCAGTAGGAACTACATACATGTTCAGCTTCACGTTTGCTTTGAATGTTCTCCCAGTCTCTACCTTTACACAAGGTACCTGGATTCTCACAATAAGGATTTTAACATCATTCTTCGAAATTGCTCAAAAATTAAGCTTGTACACTTTAGAGGCAACCTGCACATTTTCTCCGGGGGGGGGGGGGGAAGGAGATGTTTATAACAAGCAAAATTAAGATTCAGCATTAGTTAGCTAAGGGAGGGCCCCACATTTCCTTCTGGGTGGTAAACACAGGTGGATCAGGAAACTTAGCAGATCTGAGCAGCTTACCATTAAAATCAGCCCTCTAGAAACCAAAATTCTTCTGCCTCACCCCCTAAATATATCACTGAAGTGAGGTGAATCTGGAACAAAGCTATAAATACAGTTTTGTTATATCTGCTTAAATTGTCTGTTTATTTAAAAAAAATCCTCTTTATAGCTATAAATTTGATTGAAGTTCTATCACTCAAGCAGCCTCTCTGAATAGGAGGATATTAAAAATAGTCCAACTTGCAGATAATTTCTGTAACAACCACATCTCACTAAAGCTGTTCAAGAACACTAGAATTTGATTCTTTTAATTATCCAGAATTGGCAAGTGTCTTAACTTAGGAGCAAGATTTGTTTTAAAGTTTAGACTATCAACAGAAAATGGTATCTTACCAAAACAAGGCTTTTGAGTAGTCAAAATACACACTTACAGGAAGAATGTGATTCTCAATTTCTTTGCGTTATCTGCAAGACAGCTGACTTCGCAGAAGGTTGCAAGAGAACATATCTACACTAATGTAAGATGTATTATCAACATGAACTATAATCTTCAACCTAAGAGCCTGAAAAATGTTAGAGCTTGATAAAATAATATCAAGTTATTTTAGACTATTTTAGAAAGGGATGAATCTTCTTCCTTTGCTTAATCTCACAAGCAGAGCTTTATTTCCCTATCCACACCCAGAACGGCTTCAGTGCTGTCATAATGGGTTGACTATCTACTTACTCACATGGAGAGAAGCTATCGTCTAAACTTAATCAGCATTCTTAAACACTTCAACTCAACTCTGCTACACACACCAGTAGTTACCAGTATTTTAGGATAAACCACATAACTGTTTCTACAAGGGGGTAATGTTTCTCAGAACACTGTTGTGGGCCACTGTCCAATTCTGGAACACAGGCTGAGAAAGTCAAATAACAAAACTGTGAGCCCAAGAAATACCATTTCTAAACAGTTGAAGGCATCTCAAAGAATCTCAAGAGCGATGTCTACATTGATAATTCAAATGCAAAGCATGAGCTTTGAAAGGATTTAGTTTTTAGCTCAGATGATTGTCACATTGTCCAAGTATGAAATTACCATTCTGTGTAACTTGGCTATACCTGGAAGTAGATAACTTTTCAGTGCAAAATCTCAAGTCAACCACCCTGGAATCTTTTCCTGAAGTCAAAGCAGAAAATATAAGAAGGTAGAAGATGCTTCTTTGCACTGTTCACCAGGAAAGGCTTTTCACTTCTTTCTGACAGCCAGCAAAAAATCTGCAGCATATTGTCAGCTGTCAGCTAAGAAACAAAACAGACTATTACAGGTTTTACTGTATTTACGATTTCTAACTCCAGATAAACTACCAATCACTATAGAACAAGCAGCAAGATGAGGACTCGCTTAGCACATCTTGCTGCTGAATTCTATTAAAAACATTCCTGGTGACCACAGTTTATACTTCATATGTCAGCAAGATTGAAGGCTCACTAGTTTAAGTGTTCATGAGCCTCCAACACATGGTAGAAGCCAACTAGAAAAGCACAATAAAAAAGGTAACTTAAACCAGGTCTGACAATAGCACTACATCTACTCAGAAGTTCTGAAAGCTCACACTAGAGATTGATTTGGAATCTCATTCATATAATCAAAGCAGTGAAACAATTCTGATGCCTTAAGTGACTTTAGTCTGGAAAACTGAGATCTCTGAAGACTCAGTTGAAGATGTTAGATGTTTGCTTAAAGGCATAATACTGTATTTTAACATGACTGGAAAGTATAAATTGTCTCCAAAACTTGCAGAAACCTCTGGACTATCATTTCATAGCTAACAGCTAAATGAGCGAACTATTTCAATCATACTACAAGTGCTCCTGCAGCAGAGATAACTTTGTGGAAGAAAAGCAATTCATTGTTTTACTTGCAAGTATTTTATTGAAGACAGCACAAGAGACAACTAGGAAAAAATATACTGGAAGTTCTGTTTCTTAAAGTTCCTGCAAGTATTGAACAAAGCCAATTATTTCAAGCCAGAGCTATCTTCTGTTTCACTGCTGGTTTTCTTCTCTGGGCAATACTGCATGCACAAATCCAGCTGGTGAGTTCATCACATAGTAAACTTCAAACACACCTCTAGTCCATTTTAAAGGCACAGTAGAGTCAAAAACATCAAGTTTCCATCACATGAAATATTGATTAGAGATTGAGTGTACACTCATTACGTTGCTGTATACAAATAGCAACTTTTAAAGCTTTGTCAAATGGTTTATTGAACTCCCGAAAAACCTTAGTGAGGATGTGGCAGGTGAAGAATAATTCTGACCACAAATGCTGACAGTTATTTACTGCTTATGTGGTAAAGGGTGACAGCAAGTATCTGAAGCAACTTTTGAACTCTCATGCAGAAGCCTGTTTCTTGCCAGCTGCAACTAGCAATGGATTTAAAAAGTGGTACTTAATGAATCCTCCAATTAAAAGAAACAAAACAAAGCCACTAAGGCAAAGGCAGATCATTAAATTTCTGCATATAGACTGCATGTTGGCCAGTGACCCCCTAAGCCTACATGCAACATGCAAGCAGCTACATGGCATTAAGCCAAAACCCTCCTGCTAATCTTCCCCAGACAAGCAGCAATCTCCCCAGTATAAGACAGAATGGATACAACACTGCAAAACTGGCTATCACAGTCCAACCTCCTAGAAACAAATCGGTTCATGATACAGCCAAAGGAAAAAAGTGATAGTTACCACTGGTTAAAGCTAAAGATGAAATACAAACAAAAGCCACAAAAAAAAAAACCATCTGAGCAGTTAACTTTAATTTAGCTCATTTAAGTTTTCCACCAGGGTATCCACAAAGAAGTACACTCTAACTTCTTGATATCCTCTGGATGCAGCTTCCAGACAGTCAATATCAGGTTCCACTTTCCATTTGAGTCACTTGAACTTCTCATAAATAATTCCTTGTGAGTTTCCCCAATGGTCATGTTTAAATAGTGTTCAGTTAATTCTACTCCAAGGGAGCTCAGGCTGCCTAGTTAAGTTTCAGTACCATCAGTGTTCAAATACTTCTTTGTCCTTTCAAATGTCTCATGGGTAACAGACAGATTGATTGCTATTAGTTGAGCAGACTTAACTGCATATTTGCAGCTTATGATCAAGCTACATCAGACATTCTTCCAGGTTGTCACATAAACATGTATATTACTGGAGCAGTTGGCACAGAAGGCTTGTTAAAGGACTTAAATTTTGTTTGTTCCTGTAAGAGTCCAAACATCAGTTCCTTGTGTTCATGCATTAACTAAGCAACTCATCTAAGACTCCTTGAAATAATGAACTAAAATAAAATTCACAAGTTCCTGAGAGCCTGCTGTTCTGAAAAACTGCAGGAAGAGGCAGACAGTTTTTGAAATAACTGAACAGAAACCCGTCTGCTTTAAGAGTATGCAAATGGGGCATTATATTAGTAATTCCTCTACATTTCATTAATTACTTACAAATTAGTCTTATAAAAAGATTACCTAAGTTACATTTCCATGTGCTTGCATGGACTATGATTTCCCTCAGGTAGCATTAGAAGTTTAAAAACTTGTACTTGTAAGGATTTCTCTTTCAGAGTCTGTCAAAGGATATCTGAAGATACTTTTCAGCCTCAGAAAATAGCTCAGTAAATATACAGCCAAAATAACATCACTTTACAAAGACAACATGAATGAAAAAATTTATGAACTGTGTTTATATAAACATATTGGCTTGTAAACAAGTTGACAACATATACATGAAATATTGAAAGAAAACAAAATAGACAATTTGCATTAGAGAAAAATAAGTTAAAAATTAATCACATTGATTATTGAATTGGTTATTACTAAGTCAGGCACCTGGCAGTTTCAGAAGTCAACTGTACTAAATCACTGTAACAACACTGAAAGTTGTCATTTACACTAATGATTTCCTTTGATAGAGCAAAAGCCACCTCATAGTTACCTGAGGATTCCCATTGTAACTCAGTGGGGATAACAGTATGAAAACAACTTCTTCACAGACTGGGAACTCACCACTTAAATGGGTGGTTTTTGGCATACCTTAAGGACAATTTCTTGTTAGCTGTAGTTTCATATGAGAGTCCCAGAAATGCCAGCAAAACTAATGCAAAAGTTGTCAAATCCTTCTGAAAATATAAGTTTCATCCAAATCTTTCTAGTAATGTTTGCATCAGCTGTTTTGTAGGATTTTAGCTAGTTTTAATTATGAGCTTGAATCAAAGAGCCCTACAAGTTAGGCATGAAAGTATTTAAGAAAGCCTAAGTTAACTGAAAAGCATCATTAATTACAAAATAGTTACAATAATTCATCAAATCATACATCAGAGTTACATATACGTTTAGTCATAAAACAAGATTTTTCTATATATTATTCAATCCCAGCTTCACCATTTTCTCTGATATAACAGTGGTATTCAAGAACTGATATTCAGTTTCTCACCCCTTTAAGTGAGTACACTTATTTCCTCTATTTTTACAGGTGCAAGGATGCTTATTTGGATACATAATTTTTTCATCCTGAAGGAAAAAGGCTATCAACGGTAATAAACAGACAGTTCATCATCACTCATGTCTGAATCATCTTCATCCACTTCACCTTCAATGACTGATTTCTTGCCTTTGCAGCATGAAATAATTAATCCAATTAAGAAGACCTGCAAATATAAAACAATTATGAAAAGTTATGTTATTCAATTAAGGTGCATACAAGGGCAATATATGTAAAACTGAATGGCAGTGTGGTGATGTACATGATTCAATGAAACCTATTGCAAGTTATCCAAATTTATTCACTGATCTCTATAATCAAAGTACTTACTGCAATGAATGCCCAGTTCCCAAAGTAATAGGCAGCGCTGAAGAACCAAAATTTATGAAGAAAGAGGTACGTCCGAGTAACAATACACTGATCTGCAAGGAAAGCAAATAGTACTTGTTAACACTGAACACCACCATCAGCTATATCCAATTTATAGGACAAGATATAAACAGTTTTAGAGAATATTCAATTCTGAAGAAAAATTACATTTGTTGTTATGGGAGAGAATGAAAACTGGTAAGAGTTACACAGGTAACCCCGTTATTATGGGGTAAGATTTCTCCTAAAGATATGTCAATTATTGCCTGTTCTGACAGACTCTAGTTACTCACCTCCTATTTTGGATAACTTGTAGCCATAAGGAGTCACAAAGCATATTCTGTACTAAAAAAAAAGTCATTTGAGTACTTACAAAAAGTGTTTCTCTACCAGGGTTGCATAGGTTTCATAAAAATCAAGGTCAACTACAACATTGAGTCATGTAGGCAAAAAAAACCCACCACATACCAGGCCTTTTGTGACTCAGATAGCAGAGGGCTCCCTATAGCACCCTGACAGTACTCGTTAAGTCTTACTCCTTCTCTAACACCATAAATACAGCCACATGTAAAAATACTTAGTATTCTTCTCCACTACAAAATGGCAGGTTTTAACAGAATAAAGAATCAAATTGCCAAGGCACTTTTAAGACTGCAGACAGGTAGCATGAAGGCTTGTGTGGGAGACTGAGCCTGTAATATTCAAGAGGTCATGTCATAGGGCAGCCCACAGAACATTCAAGCTAGATGACAAGTCTCTTCAATACAAGGAGGGGCACACTGAATTCATATGAAGGTGTAACGTGATTTCCTGTTTTTCTTCATTTACTATGCTTCAAACCCCACCTAAAGACCATTGCAGAGCAGAAATTGGTATCTAAACAATGTGAACCTTAGAAAAAGTAAGCAACCTGGAATTTGCCTGTTCTTCCCTCCTTTCTGATCCCAAGTTTGGAAATACTCCCTAGGTGCAGCTGAAGTACAGACTTTCCACCTCCTGAAGTTGAGAGCGATATGCGGCTGCTTATGTAGTTTAACTTTCAGCAGCCATCTAACAAGCTAGCAACCTGCCAGTCATCAGTTTCTGTAGGTAAATGTTTTATTTAAAGATTCAACTTCCAAAATAGATAACTTATGCTTTAACAATACTACATACTATTGCTCTCTCCAGTAAATAGTGAGCTAAGTTAAGAGTTAAAGATAGGTCTTTTTCAGGAAGTTCTACTGCTTAACCTTGCCAAGATGATCCCTCCCCAACCCAAATCCCTACATCTAGAATGATTGTGGCTAAATAGAGAAACAACCACATTCCTTCAACAGTTCTCCAACTACTTCATGAGATTTGCCTGTGCAAACCTCGTGAAGTTCAACAAGGCAAAGTGCAAAGTCCTGCACATGGGTCAGAGCAATCCCAAGCACAAATACAGGCCGGGTAGGAAATGGACTGACAGCAGCCCTGAGGAGAAGGACTTGGGAGTGCTGGTGGATAAGCAGCTCAACACGAGCTGACAAAGCATGCTTGCAGCCTAGCAAGCCAACCACATCCTGGGCTGCATCAAAAGCAGCATGGCCAGCAGGTCGAGGGAAGTAATTTTCTCTATCTACTCTGCTCTCATGAGACCCCACCTGGAGTATTGTGTCCAGGTCTGGAGCCCCCAACATAACAACTTGGGCCAATTGGAGAGAGTTCAGAGCAGGGCCATGAAGATGATCAGAGGGCTGGAGCACTGCAGGCAGGGAGAGCTGGGGCTGTTCAATCGCAAGAAGAGAAGGCTCCAGGGAGACCTTATAGAGGCCTTCCAGTACCTAAAGGGGGCTTATAAGAAATAGGGGGAAAAAACTCTTCAGCAGGGTGTGTTGTGATAGGATGAAGGGTAATGGTTTTAATGTAGAAGGAGGTAGATTTAGACTAGATATCAGGAAGAACTTCTTTACTGTGAGCGTGGTAGAACACTGGCACAGGTTGCCCAGAGATGTGGTGGATGCCCCATCCCTGGAAACATTCAAGGACAGGTTGGACTGGGCTGAGCAACCTGATCTGGTTGGAGATGTCCCTGCTGCTTGCAGGGGAGTTGGACTAGATGACCTTTAAAGGTCCCTTCCAACTGAAACTGTTCTATGATTCTAAAACTTACACGTGATAAAACTAATAGTAACTTTAAATACTACTTTATGCTGCAGACTGATTTCTGCAGATAAAAGGAAGTTAAATAGGGATTTCACAACTACTAAACACAAGGGATACAACAAATAGGCACATTCTGCAGATAATTAAAGTGCAAAACAGCTTAATTGGAGAAAGCATGTTTCTCCACTAACACATACAGAGTGCAACCACAAGGAAGCAATCTGGCTGAATGAATCTTTCCTAGTTTTCCAGATTAGATCTCAGTTATGCAGACCAAGCTGTTTTGTTTTGTTTTTCTTCTTGTTAACACCAGTCAATATTATTTACCTTACAAAAGAAAAAAAGTTGTAAAGTAGCACATGACTCATGACATTCCATTATTTGCTAGCATGACATGTCCAAAGCAAATGTGAAGTTTGTGACAAAGCACTTTACCAGCATTTCGTAAAGATGCTTCATAATTGGAGATAGTATTGTCAACATGATCTGCAGCTTTCCAGCTGGTTACATGAATTAAAAAAACAGCTAAAAGATTTTCAGACAACTCTCTACAGTAATGGGATTAAATAGAAGATGATAAATATTTTAGAACAGTTTGACCTTGAGAAAACATTTCAACAGAACATGTCACAAGTTCAGCTACCTAAATTTTAGATATTACTTCTGAGCTAAGATATTACTAAATAGGCTGACATAACATAACATTTTTAATCAACTTATTCTTCCACATGACAACTTATTCTACGTTACAATGAATAACCTGAATTAATGACTTGTTATCCAGAATGATCATTGTGAATATTACTGATATATCTTGATCATTTGAAACACAAGTATACACGGAAAGCTACAAGCCTCCAATAGATAACTGCCACCGCTTTAAGAATACAGCATATTAAGTAGTGTTGATCAAGCAATAAAGCCAAAGAGCCAGGATTCAAAACAACAAAGTTTTAAACAAAGGATGACAACTGCTAACAGCCATGACTACCTGAAGAGTCAACTGTATTTTACTTCAAGTTCACTGATAAAGTTTCAGTCCAGTGAATTAGAAAACCCTTCGGCTCAGTGTACTAATATTTTCAAACAAAGGCTTTTTCCGAGAAGTGAATTAGCTAAAGATTAATTACAAGGATAAAAAAACCTGTTGATAAACAAATCTTTTGGCCTAGGAAGTCATTTCATGCACTGAAAACTCATATTATGAGAACTTATTTACAGATAATGAAGTTTGTCTTTTCTGCATCTCAAAATACACTGAGCTTTCACAAAAGCATTTAGAAGGAAATAGTTTTAGGGAAGAGTAACAAATTGTTGTGAACAACGTAGTTTAAAAACACTGGCATTATTCAGAAGTCAATACGGAGGTGTACACTTGTTTTACCTCTTTATTAATCAACTGGACAATGAAACAGATTATATCCTCTGAGTCTGTAGATCAAACTGGAGAGAAGTGGGGAGCAGAGGCCCAACACACTAGATGGAAAGATTCAGAGGGAGCTATCCTCCAAGTTTAACAGAGAGAAGTCCTGCACCTGCAACAAAGTGACACCAGGCAACACTCCAGGCTAAGGGCTGACCAAATACAATACAGCTTTGCAAAAACTGACCTCATGTCCCAGTAGACAAACAAAACCTGTAGTTATCAGTGTTGATCTGCAACTCAAAAATGTAAATGAATACAGGAGTACAGCCAACATGTCCAGGGAAGAAATTGCTTCGTTCTACTCAGAGCAGAACTGCTTTTGCAACAGTGCCATTTTAGACTCCCCAGTAAGAAAGCAGCATTGACACACTGGAGCAAGTCCAGCAGAAGACCACTGCAACAGCTAGAGTACATAGCATACAATGAAGATGTGTTTGTTCAGCTTGAATTAAAGGAGTTTGCAGGTGTGTCTTACTGCTACCTCTGCTATCTACTACAGGCCTACAAAATACAGGGTGAGGTTCTTCCTAGAACTGCACAAAAGGACAACAGATGACAGAATTGCAGCAAGAAATACTCTTAACAGGAGTAGCTTCACCATAAGCGTATTTAAGCATTGAAGCAAGCTGCCCAAAGAGATTTTACAGTTTACATCTGTGGAGACAATTACAACTGGATGGACCTGAGCAATCTGCTCTCCTTGACCCTAGCTGAGGGGTTGGACAGACTACATGTTGAGGTTCTGCGTGTGCTCAAAATCATTACAACTCACAGTACATGAAGGTAGATACAGAGACACCAAAGATCAATCTAACATTAAACATGGTATTTTGGATGCAAAATCTCAACTGAGAACGTCATCCATAAACAGATGAAGTTTACATGCTCAGTTTCAAGCAGAACCTAGTTTTGCTTAAAACACTCAAAACTACTTCCAAAGGAAAATTTGCAGCCTCACTGTGCTAGAACATAGAAGCATTGCATATTCCAAATCCTAAAAACCTAAAGCCATGCTTTCAATACATCCAAGAATACTCAGTGTTTCATACAGCCCTGCTGCCAATCATTCAAAAGCTGTGTTGCAAAAAGCAGCTGCTTCTTGCAGTTCAACTTGCATCTTGAGCTTTAAGAAAGGGTTTGATGTATTCCTAAACTCAAATTAAACATATCAAGTTAAAGGTTTGAGATTTCACCTGGGAAAGTGTAATTAAGAGGAAATCTGCATGTCTTCCTTACAGGTATTACTTCTGGGCCTGTATCTGAACTCACAGTTTAAATCATTTACCTTGAATAGCAGTATTTATACTGGATGGGATGGTTAATGCACATCTCCAGTACCTAGGACACAGCAGCACTAACAGCTGTGACACCTTTCTAGGATTTTGTTGATTTCCAGATACCATTTCTCATTGTGCTACTGAGATACCATGACATCTGTTTTACTATTTACTGCCATTCTTGTATGTTTCACTTGAATTATGTGATTTAAGACAAGCAGCACCCTGTATCACAGAACAACATTCCTACAGACCAAGTCAGTTCTACATTTCAATAAAACAAGTCAAATACTTCTAAATTGTTTTTAGATGTTCATATTTTCTTATTATGGCTTTTCTGCAATAAAGTTAAAATGCATTTGACAGAGATTAAACCAGAGCAAGAACAGTTTTCTTTGGATGCTGTAACTTGTGGAACACAGATGGACTGACCACTCCTAAACACCTTACATGTTATCTGGTACTTACAAGTAGTATCAATATTAATGTTTCTCTGCCACAGTGTATCAATATTTTAAGCAAAGTGAGAAAACACTAGGATTCCTATGAACTGAGCAGGTACAGGGCAAAGAGTTCAGGCTTGAAAGTGATCTTAGAGAAACATGCCTTTACTTACCAGAAACTGAACAGCAGAAGATGAAGCAGCCTTTGGATTACTTTACTTGAAAGATCCATGAGAGTAAGTGTCTCACTGGATGGCAAAATGATTCCCAGATAGGCATGCCCCTTAAGTAACTCACTAAGGTAAACCAAGGGCTCTGACAAAGCCCTATTATTTTTATAATGGCAATATTTTCTTCACAAAAATTATATGTAGTGCTTTCTCAAACTTCAAAATAAAAGGAATTTCTTTATTGGATATCTCATCTTGGTCAAGAAAAGTGTGTTGTAACTCAGACCATTTATGAAAGACTACAGAAATGTGTAAGATCTATGGACTGGCTATATGTGGCTTTAGAGTACACAGAGTAAGAGTTCTATTTAATTTTGTCTTGCAATTCAACACTTGACTAGGGAAATCATGCAAAGAGTTACAGTAAATCTATAGTAATCAAGCTGACCAGAAAAGTTAAGTAACTTCATCCATACAAAGAAACTGGACATGGAAGTTGATGGCCCACAAAAACACATAACATTTCGACTAGGTAAGAAACAAAGTGACATCTAATGCTGTAATACTCATACAGCCATATTCATCATGGAGTCATTTCCAATTAAATTATCTCTTAAGAAGCAGCAGTACTTCCAGTTCTAGCATAAGTGTGTTGAGTGATCAGAATTCCTTTTGACATTCAGAGGGAATAAGCGCTACAGTACAGTATGCAATGCTGCAACACGTACGATTTTCCCATTGAATAAAAAAATAAAACAAAATAGAAATAAGCAGCAAGTAATAAAACTTAGAAATAAATACTCTGCTAAAGATTGAAATCTCAAGAAACAAAACATGGAGTTGTTTCTGGTTCTGGCTTTGGTCAGAGACCAAACTGTTCAGATGGACAAAAAAAAATCATCTTCAGGAGTCTTCAGATATTGACAGGTATATCAAAAGTTTTGTAATTATAAGTTTGCCCTTTACTTTTGTACCTATCATCTCACAACTTAACATCTTCATCCCTATTTCTCTAAGTGTTAAGGTCACTCCAGGACTTCCAATTTTCAGCAAAGTTTATGTTAAGATCCTATTTCATGTATCACTTCCACAGGTTTTAAAAAAGAAAGAAAAAAAAAATCTGCTGTACAAAGTTTTTACAATTGAGTCTGTGGCATCTCATACTAGTTACCTCTTTCCCTCAGCTATCTTTTTACAGAAATTGATTAAACCTTTAAGTTGTCACTCTTTCACCTTCCACAATGATGCAAGTATTACAAAGCTTCAGCACTGCTTACCTTAAAGTTCACTTTGCAACACGTTTACACCTTTGATGCCTTAGATTGAAAAGTGTGTTGGAAAATACAGTACTGAAATTGATTCATTCACATATAGAATAGAATCATGGAATAGCTTGGATTGGAAAGGACCTAAAAAAATATCATCTAGTCCAACCCCCCACGCAAGAAGCGGGACATGTCCAACTAGATCAAGTTGCTCAGAGCCTCATCCAACCTGGCCTTGAATGTTTCCAGGGATGGGGCATCAACCACCTCTCTAGGCAACCTGTTCCAGTGTTCCACTACCCTCATTGTAAGAAAGTTTTTCATTATGTCCAGTCTGAATCTACCTCCCTCTATTTTAAAGCCATGACCCCTCATTCTATCACAACAGGCCCTGCTAAAGAGTTTCTCCTCATCTTTCTTATAAGCCCCCTTGAGGTACTGGAAGGCCACTATAAGGTCCCCCAGGAGCCTTCTCTTCTCCAGGCTCAACAGCTCCAATTCGCTCAGCCTGTCCTCATAGGAGAGGTGCTCCAGTCCTCTTATCTTTGTGGCTCTCCTTTGGACCTGCTTCAACAGATCCACATCCTTGTTATGTTGGGGGCTCCAGAGCTGGACACAGTACTCCAGATGGGGTCTCATGAGACCAGAGTAGAGGGGCAGAATCCCCTCCCTCAGCCTGCTGGCCATGCTTCTTTTGATACAGCCCAGGCTGCAGTTGGTTTTCTGGGCTGCAAGTAGATATTGTCAGCTCATGCTGAGCTTCTCACAAACCAAGTCCCAAGTCCTTCTCCTCAGAGCTGCTGTCAAGCCATTCCTCCACCCAGCCTGTGTTTGTGCCTGGGATTGCCATGACCTATGTGCAGGACCTTGCACTTGGCCTTGTTGAACTTCAGGGGGTTTGCATGGGCCCATCTCTCCAGCCTGATACAATCAATGTGAATTGGTTTGGTTTTCTAAGAAAGTCAGATCTGATTTTGTAACAAAAGTTACAAGTCTGGATAACCAACAGTTATATGCAGTTACTTTGCAGTACATTAATTACTTCAGCAGTCATACAGCTTCTTGATGATAATTACACACTACAAATGTTTACATTAAGTGGCTCAAGAATCTGCAAGTCCCATCAGTGATAGCAGGACTTCACAGTATAAGGAGGGTTCCAGTAATATCCTCCAAGATTCTGTGCTGAAAGGAGAAAATCACTACTCAAAGTTTCTGAGTGCTAACTAAAAAGAACGAAGTCCTATTGAACAATCCAGTTCACAACTTTTTCCACCAGTCAAATTTAAACAAAGTGGCATGTATGAACAGGAAATGTAGGATTTAGTTGCAGAAACAGAGTACTAGATATTACAAACAAGCATTAACCAACAACTAAAATCTGAAGGCACATTAATTTCAAACAGAGACAGTGTCCTTTTTCTACAGGGAAGTAGCAAACCATTGGATAAGCCTGCGGAGGGAAAAGTGTTCTCTGTATTTCTGTTGAAACTAGATACCTTTTGAAGTACTATATATGACTTCAGTTAAGTACAAACACTGGCCAGATGCATTTGGACACAAGCCATATAATTACTATTTCTTGCCTTTAGATTGTTGATTTCAAATTTGAACTTCTGCAAGAGGTGTTTTCTGAGTCTCCCTTGAACATCTTAAGTAACTAAAGGCAAACAATTCTTATTTTCAAGACATAACTACTGATAAACTTTGAAGGCGATACCCCAGGGATGAACATGGGTGCAAGATTCCAGAAAGCAAGTAGTCAAGGGACAGCATGACCTACCATTTTCATTCTAATAAAAATACTTTCCATTACCCACCCACCACAGTTTATTATCAGCTTGGCACAAGCTTAAATTTACAGTGCTTCAGACTTCTTGAAGCTACATTACACCACTTGACCTTCAATGTTAACTTCATTTTTGTCACATCCTTTCTACTTGCCTCATACTGTCTTTAGCTGACCACTTAAGGAGGATGACTGTCCTGTGTGAGGAGGATTCATTGTTTTACTGTCGTAGTTCAGCCCCGATCAGGACCAGACTATGCAGTCTGTCTCTCGCTCCCTCCACCCTCCGAGAGAATAGGAGGAGATGATATAAGGAAAAACGGCTCGAGGTTTGAGATAAGGACAGGGAGAAATCCTTAAAGTTACCGTCACAGGCAAAACAGACCCGACTTGGGGAAAAGTATTCATTTATTTCTAAAACTAGCAGGAGAATGAGACAGGGAACAAGATAACCTCCCCCCACCCCTCCCGCTTCCCAGGCTTAACATTATCTCTACTACCTTCCCCTCCCGAGCAGCACGGGGGGGAAGGGAATGGGGGTCACAGTCAGTTCATCACGCGTTGTTTTACGCCGCTGTGTCATCGTCGGGGGAAAAACTCCTCGCATTCCTCCTCTGCTCCAGCGTGGGGTCCCTCCCACGGGCCACAGTCCTTCGTGAAACTGCTCCAGCGTGGGTCATCTCTTCCAGGGGGTGCAGTCCCTCTAGAACAACTGTCCCAGTGGGCCCTCCACAGGACACAGCCTCCTTCAGGCCTCCACCTGCTCCGGCGTGGGGGTCCTCCACGGGCTGCAGGTGGATCTCTGCCCCTCTGTGGACCTCCATGGGCTGCAGGGGGACAACCCGCTCCACCATGGTCTTCACCACGAGCTGCAGAGGAATCTTGGCCAGGAGCTGCATTACTCCTCCCCCTCCTTCTTCACTGACCTTGGCATCTGCAGCTGTTCCTCACAACAGGCTGGCAGACGCCTCTCAGGATCCTTTTTACATCTTATTCACTTCTCCTCTCCTCTCCACTTCTTGCAGCCAGGCCGGGCCGAGTTGGGCCCAGTCTGCTGCCCGGCAGGAGGCCAGAGGGTGAGGCCTGCAAGGCCAATGAGGCTCGCGCCTCCCCCTCTCTGCCCCCCGCTCAGCTGCTTCACATCTTTTTTTTTCCTGTTTTCCCCTACTTAAATACATTATCGCAGAGGTGTTATCACAGAACATTCTGCTACCAATTGGCTCGGCCTTGGCCAGCAGTGGGTCCGCCCTAGGCCCGGCCGAGTCCATTGGACAAAGGAGAGCGACTTCTAGCAGTTTCCTACAGAAGCTACCACCTTAGGCCCCCCCTCACTAACAAAACCAGAACATTTACCTATCCTGAGATCATGCTACATGGAAAAGAATTTGGAGGATGGGGAGCAAGAAGAGATTTTAACAGACTGATCTTGACCTCTTAATATCCTTACACAGAGTACCTTGTGTTCTATCCACAGACAGAAGTATTTATAGCCAGTTATCACTCAAAAATTTGACAAAGTAGGGCAACTTTCAGTGCTGGAATGCCTTGCTTATTCTCTGGAGAAAAAAAAAACAATTATGACTATCATTGAAGAGCAAAACTTAAAAGAATTTGTCATTGGATCTTTTAAGTAAGAAGTTGGATATAAAATAGTGTTTTTCCTCATTAATGATGCTCTGAAAACAACAGCTTCCCTCCCATCCTTTCCCATCTTCTGCCTCTTTCAGACAAACAATTTATGATACATTTGACTAATCCAGACAGCTTTCTCAGTTCAGACAGAATTTGCCTAGTCCAATATAATTTGTCCAACCTATTAGCAGGTCATGTCTTCGGCAGTGAAAAAAAACAAACCACCTATCTTCATGAACTGCTCCTTTCTAATGCTATTGGGCAAGCCATATTTGAGGATGGACAGGAAACATCCATAGGTAGCTTCACCAGCTGTACTTACAGGTTGCTCTCTAAGTTTTCTGCATGGCTGTTCTTGAGTATTTTACATGGTGAATTCCTCAGATATCTGTTCTAAGAGAAAGATAATTGAATTTACCAGTAGAAGCTGCTTCCAACATTTAAGTATTTCCAATATATGTTGTAATTAATGTTTCTCAGTGATGGAAAGATTCGGTGGCATTGCTATTTAGAGAGACCAAATATGACACCTTTTAGTAAGGGAATTGCCTTTCTTCAAAGGATTGTTTTGTGGACAGTGTTGGTAGATTTCTTACTCAAAGGGTTTCTTACACTGAGTTCGTTACTTCCTTTTAAGAATGAGCACATACTCCTCAATCCTTTGTAAGAAGCTTCCACTCTTATTCCAATGTACTGTCAATATTAAATCACCTGACTTTACTGTTTTGCTTAAAACCAACAGGCAATAGAACTAGGGTGTTGATCTAAAGAGAGTATGCTATTGTTTTACTGCTGAACTCTATTTAACATTTCAGAGTAATTAGTAAGTGCAGCCTCTTCTCTCTCCCATTACAACCTCTTGGAGGGAGAAGCCAGGGGTACTTTATAGCAGCTCATATCTATCCGCAGTGGTGGGATGCAGAAAAAAGTGCAGGAATTTGTTTCTACAACTGTGTCCATGAACAATGTACTGCAGAAAAAGATTTACAGCACTCTTAGCTATTTATACTATTTATAGCTCCCAAGCAGGGCTCTCTGCAGTCAAACATGCACCATTGTACTTACTTATATTTAGTTCTCATGATTATAGAGGACTCCAATAGTGTTAGGTGTAAGTAGAGATTCAGGGAAAAGTACTCGCAAGGTCATTCACTAAAGTAACAGGAAAATAGATGAAGTCCTCACTAAAATCCTCATTTCTGGCTTTGTGTGAAGCTTTTTATAGCTTTGCAAATTAATTAAAACAACTGTTTGGAAGTAGTAGTCTCTGGTCATAAGGTACTTAACACAAAATTACTTATATTGAAGGTTCAGAGCAACTTGCTTGTGATTTCACTTTGCATGCCTCTTGGATTTCTCTTAAAGAGAAGCAAAGAATATGCTCCTGTTCCAGCATTCATATTTGGGGTTCCTTTCTACCTTAAGTAATGGCGACATCTAGATTTTAAGGCTAAAACAGAGCCTGAGGTATTGCACTTGTTGACTTCCAGCTGACAAGCAAGTGCTGTAAGAATGCACAGACCTAGTTAGCACAGTAAATCCTGTTCAGATCAACACCTTAGAAACAAACAACCTTTTAACTCTCCCACTTCACACATAGTTGGAGCCTCAGGTAAGGCTCATCTCCCCATTTAAGGAAATAAGAGAATCCAAGGGGAATTCATTGCATGTTAGGCATTTGAAGTGAATGATGCTTAAAAAACAACTTTCATGGTTTTCTGGTCTAGAAAGAAGCAGATAGTGTTTATCAGATCTCATAATTAAAGTTGGGGTAAAGTCCCATATACAGGCTTGCAGCTGAGTCACTGCTAACTTACACTAAATCTCAATCTGTTTAGCTAAACCTATACCAAGTTTTCAATGCATTAGTCCAGCTGCAAGAGTCTTAATCAAATAACTGAACCCCTTTGCTTGACCTTATGCTCAACTGAACTCTGGACTCAACAGGTCAGATGGCATTAGCCTCTGCAAACAATGATCAAATGACATCTTTGCCCAACTGCAGTGACCACTGAAAACTAATGCTTGTTTTGCCTATAACAAATACATTAAGTTTGCTGCTCCAAAAGACTACTTTAAAGTTTTTTAAGAGTCTACGTTAACCAGAACATAAGCCTTTTGTGCAAAATGTTTAAATGGAGTAAGAAAACATACTTTATGGAGTTAAAGGTAGCCTGCTCTACCACTTCTGGGCTTCTGTTCTGTCTGTTTCATGTTCTTATGCTATTATAGCCTATAACATTCAGTATAAAGCAGATTCGCCTCCTGCATACCAGGAATCAATAGAGACAAGCTTTGCTGCATGAAAGCAGACAAGATAATGCTAAAATGCTACAAATGATATGTTTAACTGTAAATATGACACTTGTTTTAATGACTGTATTTTAACTGCCTTATGTTTCTCCAGAAAGTGTAACTGTCCCTTTTATCAAGCCAAACACTGAAACACTGGTTTGAAACACATGTAGAAAACACTGCCCACTAAAGCCTGAAGTCCTAACAATATTGAATTTTTTGAGTATTAGTTGCTAGAACAAGATTATATCTCTTCTACCATCTCAGAAAAAGTGTACCTAGTTACAGTAAGGAGAAATCATATCTACAACATCTGAGTATTCAATAAGGCAGAACAGATCGCTACAAGCTTATCTATCAGCATAACTATTAAAATTTCACTTTGTTTTATGTTTAAGGAAAAACACTTGTTAGAATTAATTCAGTTTAAATAAAACAAAGTGCTGAAAAGACAAATTTAGTTCCAGTTCAGTGGTTTACAGAAGATAAAACCCTAGTACTAGAGAAGTCAAAAAAAACTCCAAGCGCTTGGCCAACTTGTACCTTAACTTGAAATTATTTGCGTCTATTTTTGGTCTGTGTGTAGTAACCTTAAAAACAAGAGATTTTAAAATCTAATGGCTACCTTTACAATAAGTTTCACTTGTCACCATATTGTATCTGACCACAGAGCATAAGAGTAGCACCTACAACAGTTAGTTTCATTAGTTTTCATTATCAGGTATTAAAAATGGCAGGTATTCCAAGGCAAGTATTACATTTACCCTTTCTAAATGACTGGATGAAACAGTGAATAAAGTGTTTTCAGTACTGTAACTTTTTTTTTCCAAGTTCAGCATTACAAAAGAAACTTTTCTTTTATTTATAAAAAAACACTTTAATGGCCTGACTGTATCTGCAGTTACCAGGACTCCACTATAACCTTTTGATCACATTAACATTCACATTTAAGAAACATCCATCCATTTTCTACTTACACTAGACTAGCATAGGACAGCATAGCAATACCTTGTCTACCTCTTACCTATTAAGAAAGGAGAACATGGCTGAAAGATCCCTAGCGCAAGAATACATGTTAATGACAGCAAACCAAAGCCATCATTTATGCAGGCCACCTTTTGTGTTCAGCACATCAGAACACTAGTTGTAAGTATCAGCTATATTGCTTCCATTGATCAAAGCAAATCAGAAAAAAAAAAATCACTCAAAGTGATTGATTCTTGATTCAAAGTACTCAAAATAATAGGAGGAATTCAGGAAGTTTATTTCAAGTCCAACCCTAGTTCCTACAATTAAGCAATAAAGTTTGAGGAAATCAAACTATATTAATTTCTCCCAGAAAAGTAAAGACTAATGAGCTTATCGATGCCAGTGAATATATTCTTCTCCAAGCAAATACTAGCCAAGTTGAGAAGCTGTTTACAAGAAACAAAGTTCTATACAACCTGCTCAAATTGAAATCTCATTTTGAAAGATGACAGATTTTACTCTTCTAAAAACTCTGCCACAGAAGAGTTCCTATTTTTAATTACTAAAATATGGCAGCTTAAAAATGAACTGAACAATTAAATCTGTCAAAGTATTAACACATTTAAAACTGCATTAGGTCTGAAAATAGTCATTAAAAGGTGGATAAGTTTTTTTTCAAATTTGAGGGAGAAGAAAAATCCATCCCCCTTCGGAAATATGAACCACCAGGAATAAGAGTAACATCTACATACTAAATTTGAAGATGAGTTTAAATACAAGGGAACCACCTTGCAAAAGGAACCACAGCCTGATAGACTGAGAACAAATATCTAATGGTCCCATTCTCTCCACCAGTACAAAAACTAAGACTAAATATTATCTTTCCCTATAGCAAAAGTAGGAACAAAACCTCAGGAGCCACTAAGTCAGAAGCACAGCCAGAATTCAGTAGTTACAGAATACTGCTAACAAAATGAGGAACACAGGACAATTATTTATCTTTTCTATCAATTAACAAACACTGTAAAGCCTTTCTGTAAGTATATAAAAGCATACATAATTCTACTTGTCTTTATACAGAGGACCTGAAAGTTTGACAGAGTAAAAGCAACTGAGCTTTAGCTTTAAAGTTTGAACCATTCTTCAGGCCATAAATCTTTCACTGAGATCAATTTTTCTAAGACACCAAAGCAATCTATAAAACTGGTGTTGGCCTTAAACAGCAGTATTAGTACTGCAATGGCTAGTGCAATTCAAACTGCAAAAATTGTTTATATGCAGAGAGAAAAGGGGAAATGCAACACTAAAAAATCCAGCATGATTGATTTCAATTAGCTTTTTTTTTTAATGAAACCATGCTAAAACTCATTCCCAGCTTCAGTCAAGTTTCACAGAAGAATAAAGACTAAAAACATTACCATGCTCAAAAAAAAATTAAACTTTAAGGTCTGCATAGGTGGAAAGTCAAAGAAAGCTCCACAATGATCCATCTACTTGCTAGTCACTACTCAACTCCAGAATATCCACAAAGCATCTTCCACCCAAATAAGTGGTCAAAAAAATGATGGTTAATAAAACAGATGAGCAAGAGTTATACTGGACGTTATTGGGAATGATAAATTAAGAGCAAGAGGATTGCAGGAAAATAACTTAAGATGTCTAGTTCCACTTGTAAATATGGGCTCTTCCATGAGCTACAAAGCATCTCAAACTGCAGAAGTTTCTGTAAAGTTGTAAGTTTAAATCTTAGTTTCCCTGAGTTCATCATGAAATTCAGTAAAATACTTGTCTGCATATTTATATGATAAACATATACACCGAAACAACACTTCAGATGCCAAACTACTCACCAGCTAGGGTTTATTTTTAATATCTTCTACATATGTGTTAAAGGACATGGGAGAATTTAAAGTTACCTGAAATGCATTGTTAAACATGGTTGCTACTGAAAATATTTAATTCATTTGATGACATTACCGACCTGTAAGCAAGCTGTTTTCTGGACATAGCTATACAAAGATTCATATTAGACTAAAGCAAATGAAAGCCATGGAAGAGACTGACCTGCTTATTACAGCTGAGCATGCACATATCACATCAGAAATACAATAAATTTGTTTCTTACCCTCAGGTGCATCTGCATCACAATCTTTAGATACAAACGTCACATTCCTTGGCTGGCCATCAATTGTCGTATTACTCTACATTATAAATACAGAAAATTAGTATACTAGTCTACCAGCAATATTCTTCCACACAATGATAGTCCCCAAAACAAACACATCTCCCAATAAAATATTTTATAAAAAAGGCTTTGACAAACCTTTTACAATATTCAAAAGGATTAAGACTGGTTTTGACTATATATGCAGAGTACGCCCTAAGTGGTACAACATGTCAAAATATGCTTTCCTCTAGAAAAAAAATAGCTTGTGTTCCTTTTTAAAGACTTGTGAAAACTAAGCTTCACCTCTGAAATTAAACATTTTAACTACACGTAAAATGGATTTGGAATTCAATCGTGATGATGAAAACACCATGGAAGTATTAGGCTTGCATATGATACCTAATGCAGTTTACTTCTGGTCTAAAAGTGTATCCAATACACTCAGATAGCCAGAGCTGAGAAAGACCAATTATGCTGGAGTGAACTATGGAAAACCCAAATATTCCTGTTTCAGAGTCTCAATTTTTTTGAAAACTGGCCCTTTCAGAGACTACAGAAAGCCTGCGTGACACACTTTTGAATAATCAGTGAACAATTTCAGCACAGTCCAATGCAAATCCTTTTTACTACATGATTTTTTTTCCACACACTAGTACACTTCAAAGGGTCTCATTTCTATTGCATGTATTTTCACCCTCAAGATTTCCTAAAGAGAAAGCCCTCTAAAGAAATCGGTTTTCTTCAGGCTGAAGAAACCATGTCCCTTAAAACCTACCAGAAATCCATAGAAATCAATAAAGACAAGCTTTTCTCTGAGAACATTTATCAATATTAAGTAAATTCAGCTTTGGCCCTGAACATTCAGGAGAAACAACCAAGTATCTACCCTAAAAAGCAGCAGTTTGTGAGAGTAGTTAACTTCATTTCATGCAAACACATGGAAGCATAGAGACCACTACTGCCTTAGAAGAAAGTGATCTAAAACAGAGTATAATCGGCACAGGAAAAAGGAACTGAAGTAGAACCAAAAGTAAGGATTATGTGTATGTCGTAGTTCAGCCCCAATCAGGACCAGACTACGCAGTCTCTCTCTCACTCTCCCTACCCTCCAAGAGAATAGGCAGAGATAATATAAGAAAATACAGCTCAAGGTTTGAGATAAGGACAGGGAGAAATCCTTAAAGTTACCATCACGGGCAAAACAGACTCGACTTGGGGAAAACTATTCATTTATTACTAAAAACAGCAGAATAATGAGACAGAGAACAAGATAACCTCCCTCCACCCCTCCCTCTTCCCAAGCCTAACATTATCTCTACCACCTTCCCCCCATCCCAAGCAGCACAGGGTAGAAGAGGGAATGGGGGTTGTGGTCAGTTCCTCACTCATTGTTTTACGCTGCTGCTTCATGGTCAGGGGAAGAACTCCTCACATTCCTCCTCTGCTCTGTTGTGGGGTCCCACCCACGTGCCACAGTCCTTTGTGAAACTGCTCCGGCATGGGTCATCTCTTCCACAGGGTGCAGCCTCTTCAGAACGGCTACCCCAGCGGGCCCTCCATGGGCCACAGCCTCCTTCAGGCATCCACCTCCCCCAGTACAGGGTCCTTCAAAGGCTGCAGGTGGATCTCTGTTCCTCCATGGACCTCCATGGGCTGCAGGGGGACAACCTGCTCCACCATGGTCATCACCACAGGCTGCAGGGGAATCTTGGCCAGGAGCTGCATTACTCCTCCCCCTCCTTATGAACTGACCTTGGCATCTGCAGCCGTTCCTCTCACAAGAAAAATTCTTCACAACAGGCTGGCAGACGCCTCAGAATCTCTTCACATCATCCATCTCATCTCCTCTCCACTTCTTGCAGCCGGTCCGGGCCGAGTCTGGCCCAGTCAGCCGCCTAGCGAGAGGCCAGAGGGTGAGGCCTGCAAGGCCCATGAGGCCTGTACCTCCGCCTCTGCACCTCTGCCCCCGCTCAGCTGCTTCACATCTTTTTTTCTTCTGTTTTCCCCTTCTTAAATACATTATTGCAGAGGCATTATCACGGAACATTCTGCTACCAATCAGCTCAGCCTTGGCCAGCAGTGGGTCCGCCCTAGGCCCAGCTGAGTCCACTGAACAAAGGGGAGCAACTTCTAGCAGTTTCCTACAGAAGCTACCACCTTAGCCACCCCCCCACCTCACTAAACAAAACCGCAGTGTAGACAGAAACAATAGGGTAAGAACAGAAGACACCACATTTCAATTATTCAGTGTACATCTAGCAGTGGTCCATCTCCAGGAAGTATTCCAGGTTGTCACCATTACAACTTACACTGCTCAGAGCGTTTCTTTCAGAAGAACAGCATTTTACACTGTACACTTACACAAGGGCATACAAAAATCAGAGCAATCAGAGTCTTGCTGTTTCAAAATTCTGTTTTTATCTTTTTTAATTTTAACTTTTCAATAGTAGGAATTCAGAACACACCATGTAACAAAAGCTAAACCTGCAGGTTTCCTTGAACATTGGTGTTTTTTTTCCAGGTCTGATAGCATCCTTGTTCTCCATGAACACTCCTGTAATTTAAGACTTCTGACATATCTGGGTTCAACTCTAAATGCTTTCCACAAGATCAGGGCACTGGCACATACCTCAGTCATAAAGTCAGTTCTCTTTCCCTAGCAATCCTGCTCTCTTACACAAGGCAAAAGAACGTCTGAATATGATCTAGGAATTGCGTTATAAATAGTACAATCAGTTCCTGGCTTGTATATTATAAAGAGACCTACTAGTAGTTAAAAAAAATATGGCTACAAAAGAGCCTTCAAAACTGAGAACAGGCACTTTGAAAGGCACTGTAAACAGTATATATTTGACAGAGAAGGTAATATTTTGAAATACGTATTACATCTCACCTGTACCAAGTATTTTTGGCTTCCATACATAACATACTGAGGGGCAAGACTGTAGATCATGTAACTTGTATGAAGAACTATTAACAGAAGTATCATACAGAGAAACAAGAGCGCCTGAGGTCGAGTTTTCCCTCGTCTGATTTTATAAAGCTAAAAACAGAACACATACAAATATTAACAATTAAAAATGTTCTCTATTCTGAAGATACTTAAAATCCTCTTTAATTGAAGTAGCAGCTTTAATTTTAGTGACAGAAGTGAGAGGTTGCTAAAATTATCCTCTAGCAACTTAATTCCAATGAGTCAAAGCAGGTTTTCAGGTGTATTTACCTGTGTTTCAAAGCACAGCTATTTAACTAATTTAATTGTTGATTGCATCAATGACCCAGAACATTTAAAAACCAGTAGTCAGCAGTAAGATTTAAATGGTATCACCTATTACTGATAATAAACTGTGCACTGTTTTGTCAAAAAATGTGTCCTTCCGTTAAGGTGAGGCATCATCTATCACTACACATCTAATCAGATCTAGAAACAGAAGAGGGAGTTATGAGAGAGTATTCCCAGGCCCTGAGAAAACTTGCACACCATATGGTGGCATATTTTCCACTTCGTGCTGTAGGGAACAATATTAGCCCTTGTCATTACCGTGTAGATATCACTATTCTGTAATCCTCAAAGGCTCAGTTTGAGTACCATATTAGGGTAAAGAAGCCAGCAACTGAGCAGTGAATGATGGAAGACCCAAGCCAACAGCCAATCTCAACTCATGGCAAGGACTCAGGGTCACTGTTAACAATTTTGGAGTATCACTGGTCACAATTTGGAAGCATCACCACATGAAACAGTACCAGTAGTAAAGAGGAAGTAGGCACAGAAGCAGGGAAATATTTAACCAAGAATCATAGGTATGAATGGCATCCTGTTGGATACAAAGGTGCTTTTTCAAATACAGTAATATTTTATTTGCATCATCTTTGGATACGCCATATCATCACTGTACCATTTTATCTCTTATCAAGCTAGATTAACTTGCTTGCCACCTAAAAAGCAAGTCAAGTACTACTGATCACATGCACATTTCAGATTTTGACCATAAAATTCACTAACACCTCCAGTGTATCAGAATCATATGGCTTTAACTTAGAAAAGTCGGAAGCCAAAGTTACACTGATTAAAAAATAGTCAGCTGACTCTTTCAAGTGTTTATCAAACTAAACATCAGTTTTTGTTGTTTTGGTCTAGTAACTTAGCAAAACAGAACACCTTTCAAAAGCACTGAAAATTACACAACAGGCTTCTAACACTCAGACATACAGCCAATGCTCTATGCAACATCTAGTATTTATGAAGCGCTATGTACATAATGACTATTTACTAAATATATTCAATATCACATATTTGTTAAAACATCTTACTGAGTACTATAAACCAAGCTCTTAAATAATATTTACCCTTATCCAGAAGAACCATATACCCATATTTCGAATCCCTGCCATTGAAGTGAAGATAAAGTACATAACAATAGTTGTAATAAGAATATAATCAAGTGGAAAAACCTAGAACAAGAACACAAGCAGTTAACAAGACAAGAAAACATTCAAACTAGAAAATAAGCTCTTCACCCACTTAAAGCTAAATAAGTAGATCCTGCTTTCAGAATCTGAGATAGTAAGAGTCCTCCCCTTTAAGAGTTTTACATAGCTGGCTCCAAATACAGCTAATAACACTTGCTGCTAATAGAGCTTATACAATTAGTTTGTGAAAGCAACTGAGCATTTTTCTTAATTTAAAACCTGTCTCAATTTTGAAACATTACACATTCTTAGGCCAAGAAATACTTCATTCCATTCTAAGAGTACATTTAAAAGAAAGTTCAGTGGCAACAGTAGTTTTAGAACTGTATAGGCATTCTATTTGTGAACTTTTCTGAAAGTATTTGCATACAGATCTTGATTTTTATATTTACATTAATAACAGGTTGAGATAATACTGCTACTGAACACTACTTTTCTCAGTAAACTGCAAGCTTAGGTGTTCAATAGTTTTAGAAACCATGGGGAAGCAATGCATTGTGTCAAACTATTACATTAAGAATACAAAGAACAGAGGAAAGTAAAGCACTAGCTTATGTTAACACTTTTTCTTGGCTTACCCATGACTGATTGCCAAATTCATATGTGGCCTTGTTGCCTTCCAACCCTACTGAAGTTAATAGATGTTTGTTCTTATGTAGGGTTTGTTTTAAAGACTAACACATTACTGGAGCACTCATAACTGCACAGAGTCTAATATATCTTCCAAGGTGCAAAAACATATTAAGTGAAAAACGTATTTACTTTACTTAAGGAGGATATACTATCAAGTATACAAACAATTACAATGTACATAGGGCATGAAAGTTGTTTTTATTCTGTGCATAACTAGAAGTTACATTCTTCTTAATTGTCACTGTGTTCTCAGATCAAAATTATTCTCAAGCACCACCTTCCTCCAGCAACTGGCTTCCATTCACCCAAGATTTTCATATGAGTATCTAATAACTAGAAGACTTAAGAAGTTGCCTTTCTTTTACAGAAAAAACATCTAGATAATTTTTAGTGAATTACTTGGGGAGGAGAGAAGTTTGCCTTTTGACGGCTTACCAGAAAACAGACAGGGAGCATCCTTACATATGTGTATCACCATTTTTTACTTACTGTTTGAAGAACAGGTAACAGCATATTCAGTGGATTGGTCAGATTAGTTCCTAGAATTATAAATCCTGAGTCGAAGCCAGCTGAATGCAGAGCTTTGTCCAAACTGCAGTAATTAAGAAAAATTAGGTATGTACTACAGTTCTCCCAGAGTTTTGTCTTCAGCTTAATTTAGAAGGGCAGTGAAAAAATAAAAAGCTGCGCTGAGCCCAGAGATTGACAGCTTTTTCATATCTATAGACACAGGCTTTGTTTTACCACATTCACTGCACTTGTTCTGTGAAAAGTTATATTGATTTCTGTGTCTCCTTGGCATTTTAGCTTTTTCCTAGTTTGGGTCATAGAGCTTATTTGCCCAGTCTGAAAAATTAAGAATGCCAACGCTGGAGACCTCTGGTTAATATCAATCTTAACTGAAATCCACCAGATCTGCCACTGGCCATATTGCTTTCAACACCACAAAACAATTACAGTGTAATGCACATCATAATGGATTATACGTGTCATTTACAGCAAGAATTTAAACACCTGTTACCCAGCCAAGAAGTACCTACATGCATTAAGATTCATTCAGGCAATCAGAATACTTCTGTAGTCTGAATTAACTTCCTTAACACATATGGTTAATTTTTCTACTCAATCAGAACTGTTTTCAGCAGCATACAGTCAAATTGAACCATGTCCTTATTTGGATCTGTTGTAGCACATTTTGCTCAGCTTCAGTATATAATATTATAATGAGAAATGCAGCTCTAGTTACAGAAGTGTAGCATAGAAAAGCAGACTGATTCTTGAAGCAAACCACTCCAATTTTGATGTTAGAGCAGAAACTATGTAGTTTAAGTGGTTAAGAAAAATGCTGAAATGTACTTACTTTGACAAGAACAGAGAGACAGTGAAGAGCAGTGCCACGATGATGAAGAACACTCCCCATACAATCTAGAAGTAAAAATTAATTACAATTTAAATGGAAGTGCTTGCAGTTGATACAAGTGAAGACTTACCTAAGCTTCAATAAAAGGACTAATGATCTTGGACCACCTCTAGAGCTCAAACACACTTGAAAAACTTTAGTAAATACTTGAGCAAAGTGCTAGCAAAATATTTACTCTGCTAAACAGGGTTTATGTCAAGCATCTAAAGAGTTAATCATCTAGGATAAGAACCACCTCTTTGCCTGGTGGATACACTAAGCTCAGAATAAAGCGTTACAGTACATCATATGCTACAGAGTAATATAGAAGTCTACCTGTAAGTGAAAAGTGTCATGAAGAACACAAATGAGATGCTATATTAAATGAACACAGCATTTTGCAGAATGCACAAACTATACTTACTATATTATATGTAAAACCTTAATCATACATATGTCTGTGTGTTTAATTAAAGGAAATTAAGAGTTTGTCTCCCTTGGACACCACATCTATGTGCTCATCTTCCAACAGGAGGCAACCTGTGCATAGCTTACATGGGACACCTCACCCTTCCCAAATGAGAGCTCCCTTTTGTAGTGCTACTCAGAGACACTCAATGACTGAATCACTTGGAGGGAGAGAGAAAATTCAAGTAACCAAGCCCAAATACAAGGTCTACTTTTTCCTCGGTTCTGCCTGCAAGTCCTCTCAGTTACTCATCAGCACTGGGTATTTCAAAGCAATTTTCAAAGTTCAAGTTATAGAAATCATGAAGCTGACAAAGTACTTCG
Source organism: Chlamydotis macqueenii (assembly GCF_036417535.1). Classification (NCBI taxonomy): domain Eukaryota; kingdom Metazoa; phylum Chordata; class Aves; order Otidiformes; family Otididae; genus Chlamydotis; species Chlamydotis macqueenii. Next base: position 31,743,716 of record NC_141558.1, read on the forward strand.
ATACAAAGGTTTAAGTCACCTAGAAATTCAACTCTGAAGTTGAAGAAAGAAGACTTGAGAATGGACTAGAAAAAAAGTAAAATGCTTGCAAATACTAAGGTAGTAGGAAAAATACTTGAGTTTCAAGAAAATCTAAGCGCGTGCTACTTGAATACTATTACTAACACACCATCTATCAACAAGCAGTTAGAATAAGATTAGATCACTACAAATCACATCACAACAGCCAGATAAAGCCCTCTCTTCTGGAGAAGGTTCTAGAAGAGTTTCCATACCCCTTTAGCTGCACTAGGTGAGTCATCTGCCCCACAATCTTCCTTTGGAGTGCATATTCTATAGAAATATTTTAAACCAAAAAAAGTATAACAGCTGTGGTTATTTGCCCAGCAAGTCATAACCATAGATAAGTACAGGTAAAAATTTTTAATGACCGCTACAACTAAATCAGATACTGCTTTTGTTTCTAAAATCAGCAATAGCCGGCTTTCTTGTAAGCTTTTGCACACTAATATGGAACTGCCTGATGTACAAAGAACAATTTCTTGGCTAAACCAAGGTGGTATATAAAACACCACACTAAGTTCACCAGAAGTAAGGTTTTGCAGACCAACTATATCAGCAGTTAAGCGGGGTTTGTGCATTAAGGTTATTCACATTTTAAAGGATAGATTTAAATAAACAAACAGCTTAAAAAGCTAGATGATTCACTCCCTGAACATAGTCAAAGTATGAAAAGGTTGAGTTTAAACAGGAAGAATTAGAGCAACTTAGCAGTATGTTTAGAGAACTGAAAATAATATTCTGATACCTGTACATTTTGTTTTCCCCATTTCCTTCTCATTTTTATCTTTAGAGGAAGAAGCCATCTTCTTTCAAAGGTGGCTTCATTTCTTTCAGTTATGAATGGTTTGAATGAAGTAGAGTCAAAGAAATATGATTGTTCCTTATAGTCTTAATTAAAACATAGGAAAGTATTTTTATTATGCCTACGAAATACAGTACAGGGACTTTTTTCTCCAAGTTGTCCTCAATAAGAATACTTCCTACTGTTTTTCCTGGGCTACAAGCTAGTTCAGGAAATAGTTCTCCACTTTTGGCACGTTTTCTCCCTCAGTCTTTTCTTTGGAGGGGTTAGGGTCTGGTGCACAAGAATGAGTCCAGATCGCAAACCCATTCAGTTACAACTCCAACTAGTTCACTGTACTTTCCTAGAAACCCTAATCATGAAATATACTCAGATAAGTAAGCTGAACTTCCTAAAACAATAATGTTTTCAGGTTGCTGACTTAAGACAACCTAGACAGACTTACTTCCAAAATTATATATGCAGGAACACAGTGCATGGTCTTTCACATGAAAGAGGGAGTCTCATAGTTTAAATTATTTTATTAACCATAAAACTTGGCACACAGCCATCATGAAAGATTGTATGATTCTGTGATTACGAAAACAATGAGTTTAAATAATTCCTACTAATATAACTTACACTGCCTGAAATGAGTTCCTTTAGCATCTTAATAGAAAGCCTCTACATGGGCAAGTAAGCAAGCAGCTAAAGCAGAAGATAGTAAGAACTGGTTTACTTCAAGCTTTATTTTACATTTGAACATATGGTATTAGGAGACATGCCTAAGCAAAAACCAAGACAAAAATGTCAATATAAGCATCTCTCAATACTAAAGATGGAAGCATGCTACCTCTAGGTCATAGTGAAAGGTTCCATTTCCGTTCAATAAGTCAGGTCAAATAATTTAAAAATATTCAATTGATTACTGTATTTTCCACTGCTATTGCACATAATCAAGTCACAAGTTGATAAGTCTTTTCTGGCACTATTCATGTTCTGTTTACAGAATTTTCCTACTACCTCCCTTCAACTTCCTAAATGTTCCCCTGACCCCTGTATCATCTTTGAGTTATTCAGGAAGTCTTAGCCTCCTGTATCTGCTCCAAAGTCGCAGTCAAGCTAAGTTGTTTCATCTATGGATAATTCTAAAGCGTTAAAGGTATGGAATTTAGGATTTAATTTATTCTGAGCAGGAACGACCACATGATCTATAAACTTTAGCAAAACTTGTTTAAAAAGCCTCAATATTAACTTCTAAAAATTGTTAATATTCACCCCTCCAAAAAGATAAAAGAATACTAACCTACCCAATTCTTTCTAACAGTGATACTCATGTACGAATAAAAAAAAAAATCAGAATCATAGAATGGTTAGAGTTGGAAGGGACCTTCAAAGGTCATCTGTCCAACGCCCCTACAAGGAGCAGGGACATCTCCAACTAGATCACATTGCTCAGAGCCCTGTCCAACCTGGCCTTGAATGTTTCCAGGGATGGGGCATCCACCACCTTGAGCAACCTGTTCCAGTGTTCCACCACCCTCATAGTAAAAAGTTTTTTCCTAATATCTAATCTAAATCTAACTCCCTCTATTTTGAAACCATTACCCCTAGAGGAGGGTGTGAGGAGGAAGCAGCAGCAGAGAAGGTGTTACAGACAATGGCAACCCCCTATTCCCCATCTACTTCCCTATTCCACTGTGCCACTCCAGAGCCAGGACTAAAGGAATGAAGTTGAGCCTGGGAAAGGGGAGAGCAGGGGGCAGGAAGGTGTTTTAAATGGTCTTAGTTTACCATCCAAATACATTTTAATTGGCAATTTTCCTCAGCTGTTTCACCCATAATGGTAACTGGTTGCCCTGTCCATCTTGACTCATACATTTTCCCATCTTATAACCTCCTCCATCCTACTGACAGGGACTGAAAGAGCAGCTGGGTAGGCATTTGGTAGCCAGCCAGGTCAACCTACCACACTATTGCACGACATAACCTACTTTGCAGGAAGTTTCGCACAAATATTCACTAATTTAGCGACAAGTACATATGTACAAAGACAACTTAAATGCTATTAAAGTAACAGTAAAACAGTCCTGCAAGAGCTAAGATGTTTTAAGTGATGGACATTATCCCCTTCACAGGATAGCTCACAGAAAAGTCAGAGTAAACAAGTTTTGTAAATGCTTCATAGCATAACCCTACTGAGCTGAAAAATCTGTCAGGAAAACTTATCCACTTCCAACTCCACTTTAGTCTGTGATTCTTATGTCAACAATTCACAGTGACTGTCACAGCTATTGAGAGAATAAAAAGCATTCAAACCACAGGAACAAGGAGACACTGAATACCATCCTGACCATACCTGATAATGTAGAAGTGACTAATAATTCTACATACTATTCTACAAGAACACAATGAACTTTTGAAGTCCTACAGACAATATATACAGCTAATGCATTTCTCAAATTTAAGGTTAATGTGAAAAGTTAAAGAAACTATACAAGCTACATTGAATCAAAGGAAGCATCCAAGCTGTTCAAGTTAATAGTTAGGATAGTTGCCCTTTAAATGAAAGGGCTAAGTCTAATCTTTCTATGACACAATAGATAAATTCTACTATGAATTTCACACCAAAAGCTTTGTTCAACTACAGTTTCAGCCCATTTCCACTGGTATCCAGTATTAACAGTAGCAATGACATTAAAGGAAATTGGTTTTAGTCCCCTCAGCTTTTCAAAGTGCAAAAGTTTCCTTCATCTAGTTGGCAAGAAATATTATATATGGCAATACTGTTCCACAAAAGCACTGTTTTTTAAAACTAGGCATCTATGAAAATCAAAGTCCTAAGATCAAAAGAGACCAATACCAAAGCTTTACTCCAGTAAGTCTCCTTTGCACTGCTTCAGTACCAAAATGTAAGCTCTATCCAGCTAGCTTACTATTGATCAAGTAACTACCTGGTGCAGTTATTTAGCTCTAGTATTGGCAGCTAAACAATCAGCAGCCACACTTTCACCTAATTCCCTCTCTTGGATGAAAGGAAATGGCCTCAAGTTGCACCAGGGGAGGTTTAGAAAGGATTTTAAGAAAAAACTATTTACTGAAATTGTGGTTAAGCATCGGAACAGGCTGCCCAGGGAAGTGGTAGAGTCACCATCCCTGGAGATGTTCAAAAAACATGTAGACATGGCACTTCAGGACATTGTTTAGTAGGCATGGTGGTGTTAGGTTAACAGTTGGACTTGATCTTAGACGTCTTTTCCAACTTTAAAGATTTGATTCTCTGCTCACCCTGGAAGGGGAGTTGGGAAGGGAAAGGAAAATTCATGGGTTGAGATAAAATAAGTTTAATAAAACAATAAAAACTAAAGCCAATACTACTAATGCTAACAATAATACTAAAATATACAGAATTATACTCAGCTTCAATAGTAGTCATGGGATGTGCACTCCCAGCAGTGGATGCCAGACCGCAGCCACTGAGCACAGCAAGTCCCAAAGACACAATCACTATGAATACCAAGAATCACCAGGCTCATGGGGAACCAGGCTGTGGAAAAAAGCGCTGATGGCAAGCAGAATACCAAGGGCCAGAGCACTCTGGGAAGAAGGGCAAAAAGATCAAGACATCTGTGGCAAACTTCCTGCTTATATACAGAGCATGACATTGATAGCATGGAATAATTGTGTTGGCCAATCTAGGTCAGCTGTCCTGTATCCACTCCTCACAAGCTAAGCACACCTGCTTACTTACGAAGCATGAGAAACTGAAGTAGTTCTTGATTCCCTTAAAAATCTAAAACATGAGTCTCTCCCACACCAGCAACTGCTGCTGGCATGGGAAATTAATTCCATCCTAGCTAAATAAACCAGGACACTTGGCAAGAAGCTCATTTCAAATGCATGTATTCTCAAAGTATCTCACTTCTGCTGGCTACATGCCATTTAGATTAATATAAGCTACCTGTCAGCTATAGAAATCTTCCTTCTCCCTGTTTTCATATGCCTGAAAAAAAGCTAAGATATTCCGATTTTCTATGCCAGTGACACTATAGTAGATCAGCTAGGACTTGCTCCTTCTCAATCTTAATCATATCTTAGGCAAAGTAAAAGGTTTTCCAAAAGCTCAGAGCTTGCTATAGGGCTGTCATCGAGTAATGTAATAATAATTTACAAAATAAGCAGTTGATATTCAGGATGGTAATAAATAAACTTGACCTATGATTTATATAAGAAGAAAACTGGAAGTTATTCCAATTTAAGTCCCAGAAAGTGAGAAAGTTTTACCTTTAGAGGTCGGATAGCTTCACAGAACTTCATCCACCAGCTTTTCTCAATAGACTCCAGATGCCTCTCTCTTCTTCGAAGTGTCCTTAGTCTCTCTTCTAGTTGTCGTACAGTCCGCCTATCCCTTGATGACAGAGGCCGACCATCTCTGCACTGGTTACCAAAAAGTAGTACAAGAGATCAAGGGACACTAAATCAAGAAAAATCACTTGACATATAGTTTAATGATTTACAACTCTAATGACTTTGTAGTATATAACTTACACTGTTTCTATGAAACACTATGATGTAGTGCAAATGTCACAAGCTGCAACAAGTGGAATTCCTATTAAGTGGTAGAAGATTCTCTTCAAAATGAGTATGTTTCAAAATTTGAACAAGGTAGGCAGTCTCCATGGCTGGAAACACTTAAAGTGCTCAGATGTGATCTGAATAATCCAATCTAATTTGAAAGAGTCTTTGCTTTGTGCAGAGGCTTGAACCTGATGACTTTCAGAGGTCCCTTGTAACCAAATTCCACAACTAAGCCAATAATACCAAGTTTGGCATCTGTATTTTCCTTCCAGCATTCCACTGCAGGTACTCAGCTATGTTTCTTGTACTTGCAAGAGCAGTATGACTTGCTGTTCCAAAAATTAACCTTATACAAACCCAAACAAGAGGCACCATTACCCCAAGAATTAGAGGAGTGTACTAGACAATTCTTTGTTTGATGATTATATTTAAGAATGCACTTTAACTCTGAGCTTCTCAATACTGAGCAGGCACCATTATACTCTACTGTAAAACAAGTAGCACATTCTTAAATCTGTTCTATACTAATAGGCAGAAGCAACAAAATAGGCATTAGGTAGCTGAACTGAAGTTGTTTCTAACATTGATATTATTGTATAACAAACTGATCCTTAGATTAAAATATAGTAACAGATGTACTAAAACTATAAGAATCTTTTTTAGTTTTGAAATTCCTTATTTATTTTTTCTTCTTTCTTGAAAAGAGTCTTCCTGCAAATAGTGAAACACTTTACACTTGAAGTTAAAGCCAATCTATTTTAAATAAATTTTTCAAAAAGGTTACAAGACTAAAACCATTCTAGGCACATGTAAGACTTAAATTGGAGATCACAATGTATTTTTAACATGAACACATTCTCCATATCCTGTATAGCACCTCAGTAACTTTAAAGAGGCTTTCTGAAAACAGTCCAAGCTTTGATTATTTAAGGTTAATGAAACAATAGTACCATGTGTACTAATAGCAGACACTACTACATACTGAATCTTTCATTTAGGTTAAGTAGCATACTTTAATACTTCTAGTTTTCATGCTACATTACTCTTGGTAAAATTAACTTTCTTCACAACTTCATGCAAATGTAACTGAAGAACTAAGATTTCAGTTACAGACTGAGGTAGATTTCTGACCATAATTTATAAACCAAGGAAAATTATTTTCATGTCACCATTAGTATACAGACATAACTTAGACTTTCTACTTTTTGATCCTATTTTTAGCTAGATCAAACAAGATCAGTTGCTTGCAAACTCTAATAATACAATAGTCTTCTATAATACATAATGCTTCATTTTTCAAGGATTTCTCATGTTTCTTATTCTTTTCAGCAATACAGATGCCTTTGTTGTACTAGTACTCTGTACAAAACCAAAGCTTTACAGTTTAAACTGTGGGAGACTTCTGGTTAGGTTTCATTATGCAAGAAGACTTCTAGAACACCAAAGGTGCCCACACTGTAGAGATACCCAAGTATCAAGGGAAGACTGTTGGAAATGTTTCAACACTGCTGTGATCTACTATCACAGAACACACAACAACACAGATGGACTGCCAGGATGAAAGTGATACATCTTAATGTCCCTTCCCTCCACTCACAGCTGTGAAAACACTGGTCAAACCTTTATCTGAAATGGGTTAGGGAAAGGGTGTGAGATTATCCCTAACATCTTGTATGTAAAGGAGAAAAGAGTGCAAGCCGAAGGAGAATAACCTAAGTTATTAAAACTATCCTGCTTACATTAGACACAGCATGTCAGCAAGCTGAAAAGTTATCATGGGTTTACAAATGGTGTTAATATCCTAGGGATGTTCAGGATTCAGAACAGGTTTCTATACATACGCTTTTCATGAAGAAATTATTTATAACAACAAGGTACATTAACTGGGAAGCAAGAGTATCTGGGGCTGTTATTTATTCATAAATATGATTAATAGTTTGATGAATCTAACTCATGACAGCTCCATGTGACAAGTATCCAGTGTTAACTACATTGAGTAAGTATCAACAAATTGCATGCCATATCTGGTAGAAGAATAAGCAAGGTTAATATTCTTAACTTCTACAAAGTATGTCTTCCATCTATCCAACCAGGACTGGAGAAGTTTGAGTTTAGCTCATCAGAACCATTCTAGCTAGACAGAAATAACTAATACAAGACTAGTGAAGATGACCTAATCGCTTTTACACAAGCAGCCGCATTTGTTTGCAAATAACTCAACACTTCTGACTTGCTGTTCTTTCTGGAAGAAAAACTCTACAGTATGATCACAAACTGCTAAGCAAGAATAAGATTCATTACAAAAAATGAGAACAGTGAAGACCATACCTTCGATTTAATTCTTAATAAATGTTGCTCCACTTCTTCAATATCTTCAGTGTTCTCTAAACGTTCATAAGCCGCACTGGTAGTTCCCTTAATCAAGTTTAGAGGCAAAGCTGACATACCATAAGCCTAAAATAAAAAGGAAACATGCATACTGAACTTTTCTGCCACACAGTTTCACCTGATAAGGCTGCTTTATTTTGTAGCTATAAGGAATCACTGGGTTTTTTTCCCACCCCCCTTCTACAGACTCTTACTATAGCCATCAATTCTTTTCCTTTTTTAAGCAAAGTGTAACAAACAAGCTATGCAGATTCCAGCATCCCACACTGTTCCAACAATACTTAAGCATCTCACGATCACTGAGACAGCAGCATGTGTTAAGACTTCATACAAGCATAGTCTACTGAAGATTTATCAAGGTAGTTCTTGGTTTTTTTTGTCAAATCATTTAGCTTCTCAAAACCTTAACTTTCACACTTTATATCATAATCAAAACATTGTGTAGTACAGGAATTTCTCAATATTGAGCCTAAATAGTTTGAGGCAAACTATACACCATTTCTTTGTAGCCAGCAGTCTTCAACTTACTTTTAAAATGAAATCATGTTTAAAGCACCTGATTTCCTAAAAAAAGAATTGCAGTAAAAAGACACCGAAGCCTAGGTGAACACCTAAACTCAGTTAACAAGAATATCTATATCCAGAAGTTTTGTTCCATTTACTTCTCATTATAAATCCTATACCATCCAAAGTGTTCTACATTAACACTATGCCTAGATTTTTCCAATGCAAAGTCTATAAGCTTTCCACTAACAAACGAACAAACATTTGAGGCAAGGTAAACAAGAAAATAACACTATTTCCTCCCTGCTACCCTATGCATCTTACAGGTCCAAGCCAGGGTCAGAAGTTTCTCTATGCAGTTTAGAAACAGTCAGGCTTTTTATTTGTTTTACTGTGGGTGGGAGGCTGTTGGTGATGGGTTGTTCTTGTTGCAGAGCTCAAGAAGGTTTTTCTTCTCTTAATCACAATTAAAACATGCAGTTTTACTGGAATGCTTGGTACCTGAACATTCAGTAGCTTCAGAAATGAGCAGTTTTCTAGATTTTTCACAGGAATACCAGTTCCTGCTTCAAGCACAGTTTCACATTTTATACTGAGAACAGATTTAACAGAAATGCTAGTGTGTTTTAAGTGTCATCACACATGCTGTCAGATTACATGAGCTTTCTGTACACAAAGCTTGATTTGACCTGCTTAAGAACCTACTTAGACATACTAAGTCTCATTTATCCTACTCAAAGCAACACATTATCCATTTTTTCAGTACATTTTTCAACATGCCATATACTCTGCCACCAACTTCCATTTCTAAGCCCCTTCACCAAAGTGGTATTATTTACTACTATGGTAGCTCAAAATCACATTATTTTAATTTATAACCATTTCAGTTATAATGTCTGACACTGAGCCCACAAACTTCAGTTTCACTCTGCAAGCAACAACATTCCATGATTTAATGAAATATTCCTTGACGTATTAGGCTACGAAAGCATGAAATAGAAGTTTAGTAGTCTGACAGCCTTGTTCACTTACTGTGGAATTAGGTTTCTTATGTTCAGAGTGACAACTACAAGTAAGTTGCTGGAATAGTGTCAGTTAAGTTCAACAGGCAGACACCATGTGTCTATCAACAGGCTTCAAATCCAAGGAAAGAGTAGTACCTATTAAATCACTTTAAAACATTTAAGTAAGGGTAGGAGAAAAGTATTTTCCTTCAAATAGTTCTTGAAGTATATATTGGCAAAGAACACATTCAGCTAGATCTTTGACAACTTGCACTACATAACTTCTTTTGTGTAGCTATAAAGTATTAGAATTGGTTTTACCATCGACTCCTATAGAATAAGGAAGGCTATTAGCGATCTGCTCGGCATTTCAGGATTTCACAGCTAAGGCAGCCTCATTTGTTACCCAAAATACAGCTAAAAAGTATTTGTAGCACTGTTTACAGGCTGTTCCAAGTAAAGTTAAACTTCTTTGGCTACAAAAGGTAAGTGACAATTTCAGTCCTTAACTTAAAGCTTTTTGCTATAAAAGCTATACAAGAGAGACATCCCTATAGTGATGGCAACGAAACATCATGCTTTCCAACACATTCTAGAAGTTTTAGTTTGAACACAGGTATACAACAACAGAAAGGCCTACCTACAAGGTTAAGTATTTCACAAAAGGAAAAGAATCTAACTTAGGCCAGACTTACAATTCTGTCTATAAGTCTCTCAGTTCTCCCTTTACAGTATCTCCTTCGAGAGCATTCAGTTGCTTTGCTATCTACAGCAGCTAAAAAGTAGTCTCCTCCAATCCTCCCCTTCTCTAGGCTGAAGAATGAACTCCAACATTTCATTATGGGTTGTATTCTCTAACTCCCTAATCACTTTCACAAGCCTTCACTGGAGCCTCTACAGTTTTCCAGTTCCTCAAACTGGAGGACCAAACTAGGCACAGGTGTGGTTTGGAAGTGCCAAGCACAGTGGAATAATCACATCCCTTCATCTATTGGCTATGCTCTTGCTGACACAAGCCCAGGACACTGTCTGCCTTTCTGCTGCAGAGCACATGGCTGGCTCATGCTCAGCTTACTGTTCACTAGGACTCCCAGGTTCTTTTCGGCAGTCGCCCCTCAGCCAGTTAGACCTCAGCATGAACTGTTGCTTGGAATTAATCTGTTCCATGAGAAGGCCTTAATATCTGCTAAACCTGACGGCATTCTTCTTGAAATCTTCCCACCTGTCAATGTCTCTACAGTGGCTCTTCATTCTGTTGAATCTACTTTTCCTAGTTCAGTAGTATATAGTCATCAAGTTTGAGAATTATAAACTCCATCATCCAGATAATTTATGAAGACTTAATAGTATGAGGCCCATATTGACCCTGAAGAGCTCACTCAAGTCTGGCTCCTAGTAGCATAACTCCAGAGTTTCGGTGAGAATATAAACACCATTCAATTTCATAACTAGTATGTAGGCTGCAGTGTAACCAAGATCCCTCTGTGGAACTCAAACATTTCCAGCTAGAGCCAAAAACACTCAATATGTAGAAAAATATAACAAGACTGTTGTGACAATAGGCCTACACAGTTTTAAAAATCTAACATTAGAAACAATTAGATTTCACCATTAAGCACAGGCCTCCACCTTTTCTTCAAACAGCTACCATCAACCAACAGATCTTAAGAGTTTACTCAACAGAAACAGTTAAGGAATAAAATTCAGAGTTCTGAATCTTCTAAATCTAAGTTTCTACACAGCAAACTGGAACTTAAAGTGATGCATCATTTTGCAGATACAAATTACATGCTTGCACGTCAAACTCGCCCAAGTGATAAAGGCAGAAGGAACTTATTCCTTCCTTAAATACAACAACTTCTAATAGTGAGATGATTACACAAGTAAGCCTCCCATCATCACTGTGGGAAAAAGCCACATTGGTCCTTCATGGCATGAATATACAAAATAAAGGACAGAAAGATGAGTCGTCTCATGTGATGTGTCACAAGTCTGAACAGAAGCTGTATTAGCCAAGTTTCAGGGCTGCATTTCCCTTCAGGCAGATTTACAAGTTCAAATCTGCCCTATACAAAATTTTAACACTTGCACTAACCCAGGGGATTAAGTTGTTCATGGGCTATTATTTTGGGCATCTGCAACTCAACAAGCAAGGGATCTATCAAAGATAGCACAGCAAAACCAAAGCAATACACTAAAGCCGAGACAGGGCTTAATCCTGAAACCAACTTGGTTCAAAGACCAGAATATGAAGGAAAAAAAAATCAGAAAAGCCTTCAAAGTATTTAAGACAAGTTATTTTATATACATGAATTTTGATAAAACACAAAATTAAGTCTTGACATATTTATACCACTGAAACAACAGTTTCCAGAACCCATTTTCAGACAAACTTTGCTTAGAAGTGTTACATCGGATAAGAAGCACTACCCTGAAGAGTAAAAACAGTCATCCAAATATAACAGGCAACTACAGCATACGTGTTTTTTTTCCACACAGGTTCTTCAAAAAATCAACTGAACCCAGTACTAAACACTAGCTGTTCAGGCTGCAATCTGATAATATATGCTGCAGGGTTCGGTCTTCAAAGTCTCAGGCTGTTGTGTCTGCTGTTACTGAATGCCTGATCAGGTTCACTGAAACCCCATTTTACAGCAGGAAAAAAATAAATTTAAGTTTATACTTAAAACAACTTTTTTTTTTAGAGATGTTTCCCTTCTCTTTAACCCCTAGAAGTGATCCATTTAAGAGATGACACTATCAGTTAGCTTAAGGGCTGGAAACCCAAACCCTGAGAGCTCACTACCTAGTAAGCACAAGTTAGAGGCATCATCTGTGATCAGATGTCTCCCTTTGAGTGTCTGCCCACAGGCAATACAGATAATATCTCTGGATGAATGAAGTTCATATTTATACTTCATAGATTTCTTGAAGTAGGTGGCCTTCTACTCTAAAGGTAGAAAAAAAAAAAGCAAAAAGAACTCAAGCAAAGAAACAGAAAACCCAGCTAATCTATCCTATAAAAACAGTCTAAACAAAGCTCTTAAGACTTCTTATTTGTTACTCACAGAAGTGGTAGCTAGGCCTGAGAAAGGAATTTGCAAAGAAATCTGTCATCAATAAAGCAGGAGCCTGTAACTCACATAAAAGCAAGAATTAGCTCAGTACAGTTTATGCAGTATCAGTAGACACTGAAGAACACTGAGAAGCATACTATTTTGTCCCAGTATGCCATTGAACCCAAATATACTCTGTGCTCCAGACGAGCACTAAAAATACCTCAGTAGAGATCACATGAGCATTGCTTCCAGTTTGCTTAATCTTGAATTCTCCTATATTCCTTTCATTCCCATCCTGTCTGCAGCCCACCCAGCTATTCTCCTGTCACTGCACAGTTAAGATTTAGAAGGGGGAGTTGCTGTTCTGATCCTTGAGTCTCTTGCAGACTCAGCATCTTGCAACACTTTAGACTTGTTGAACTCATTATGTTTTACAGAAGTTGAAGCAAGCAACTACGTCACAGATAAACCCTTGAGTATTAAACAAATCCAGAAGGGTTTTCCCACTGCAAACCATAACCACTTTTTAGTTCCACTAAAAAGAATGTATTAAGGTGGAATGTATAAACAACCAGATTAGCCATAAACACACAGATCAGTCATGAGGAGCACAGGAAAAAACCTACATTGAAATTAATATAGCAAATGCCTTTAGAGAAGAGTTAAACAAGTTAAAGCTAACTTTTAACACCTACAGCAAAAAGCCTGAAACCATCATCCATCATAGTTTAACTAGAAGTTGATTATGTTTCGTTTTCTACATCTGCGATATTCAGCTAATAAAGGATTATCTAACAATTAACTTGCGGCCCAAACACAATAATCTCTCCTTGTTAGAGATAAAACAGAATAGTTAAGTTCTCTCTGACCAGTTTGGTAGATCACCAGCCCTGTAATTCAAGGTAGTTTACAGATTTTTTTTTTTTCTAATTAAAGATATTTAAGAATTAAAACTTGTGATTTCAAGAAATTATCAAAAAGTACTTGTGTAGCAGAACAGAGAGTCCCCATTCCATTTATTTTTAGAGGTCCATATATCAAGCAGATGTGGCTTTTAAGTACTATCACTGAGATGTTTTAAAAGCTGTATATATAAGCTTGTTCAAAAAGTGTAGAAATTAATACTAACAAACATTTATTGCATAGCACTGCCCTCTAGTGAAGTCACACGAAACAAGAGAACTATCATATCACTGATATTAAAAAGTTAACTCCAACTCAGTTGTAACACTGAACACAACTATTTTGTCTTGTTGCTGCCTTCTGCATTGCTCCATCAAGCTTAGAAGAATACTAACAACCAAATCATTAACCTCCTTTCAAATTGCAACTCTAGAATTTTAAAGTACAAGACTATCATTGATCCAGCAGTTTAATACCTACAGTTCAAGAGTGCAGTAGGAATCAGGCTGTTAAAACAAAGAACACTCAAATTGGTTGCTACTTTGGTTATTTACCATTTCATGGAAAAGTGAACATAATCAAATAACTACATTTCTTTTATATTTAAGGATTGACATTGAAGTGATTAAGAGGTAATGACGATAAATGCTACTAATTCCTGGATTTCTCAATAACTGTTTGATGTCTACTTAAAAGAAAAATCAGTAGTAAACAAGTGCTGTTTCAAGTTAGACAGATTATAGAAGATTTTAAGCTTTATAGCTGTTAATAAAAATAAGTCAACTGTAAGAAGCCAGTCATACTCTGGACAAAAATTAGGTGTGAAAAGGTCATTAAATTTGTCAGTACACAAACTGAGCTTTAACAGCTTTTTGAGGATGAAGGAAAAAGGATCATTTCGCAATTTAGGAAATTAAATAATGCTTATTAAATGTTTTGGAAAAATTACAGAGTCAATTATAATCACCCTTCAAGGACATGCTAAATGAGACGCACAAGATCACTCAAAAATTCATCTGCCTATCATTGTGTGATTAATACATTATTTTGCCTTGAATTCAAATAGCAATCTGGAGCTGACAACAACTATTGTATTAACACCTAAGGCAATGTGAAAACAATTTCATTGCAAAACACATTAATGAAAGAATAGATGTGAACTACATCATCTGTGAAACTGTTTCAAACAAAGCACTGCAGTCCTAATTTATCATTTTCTTTTTATATTACATGTATATAGACATAGAAAGTTGTCAGTATAATTCCAAGTCACTGATTTGCAGAGCTCCCCCAAGGATCACTTGTTTACATTTCTTACAGAACAACTGCAAATATTAAGTGCTGTACTTCAGTATTATGCACTACATAATGCCATGTCCTGATTTTGGCAGGGATGGAGTTAGTTTTCTTCTCAGTAGCTGGTGTGTTTTGGATTTCGTGTGTGAAGAATGTTGATAAACACACTGATGATATGAGTTGTTGCTAATGGAGACCAAGGCCACCGTCCTGCTTTCCAAGTCTTGCTAATGTGCAGATGTGGGAAGCTGGGTGAAAGACAGACAGAATAATTGACCCAAACTGGCCAAAGAGAGTATTTCATACCATAAACATCATGCTCAGTATATAAGTGGGGGCTGGCCAGTGTGAGTATCTGCCTTCCTGGCATCCATCTTTCTCCCTCATTTTGCTGGCATCGTTAACCTCTACCTTGCTGGCTTAAGTTAGTAATTTCTATGTTAGTACCCTCCTAGACACTCACAGACAAGAGGCTCTCAAGTTTAATATGTATACCAATCTCTCTTGAAATTCGTAACTAGTACTTTATAGAAAGTGAGGAACTCAGGAATTTTTCATACCAATTAAGTTCTATTTCTTTAGCATCTCAGCTTTACCAGTGTATTTCATGCTATGCCATTCAAAAGCTGGGGAGAAGCTCACAAGCCAACAGCTAAATCCTGCTTATTCTGCTTTTTTCTTCAGACTATGAGGAAATGTCTTCTCTGTACGTATCACTAGGTCAAAATTAGTGAACTGATTTTTGTGTTTGAAGTACAGAAAAAAGAAAACCAGCAAGCTAATACAAGGACAACCACATTGAACTGTAGTGTTACCTACTTTTCCATCATACTCAGTAACTCAAGTCCTCAGTTGTCAGCAACTCTGGTCCAGCACAATGTTTCAATTCACCCCTCTCCCTCCAAAACCATACCAAATGTTATAATATTGTGTCATCTGTTAAGAAGCCTGTTCTTTGTTGCATGAATAGCTCACCACGTACTTCAGAGTAATACATCAGATCAACCTAGGCCTTTAAAGGCCTAGAACATGAACACTGATGGTAGTCCTTAAAAAAGGAGATTTTAACTAGATTAGTCATTGGAGTAAATTTCTTAATTCCATAATTTAAAGTGCAGCCATTTACAAGCTCAAGAATACTATTCACCTGCATCCTTCCTCCTATGAAAGCAGAAGAATATACTTTCATGGAGAAAGCCTAGGAGCACACCTATGCAAAAGTGAGCTTTTGATCTGAGTATCTACTCAAATTCAAGGCTGCCTGCTGCCAGTGCCAAAGTCTGTTTTCCCCAACTTCTCACAGTATTCTCTATTACCACAATGCAGAAGTGCAATTTCATAAGAGCTATAATCTAATTCTTCATACTGAAGGCCACACAAAGCAGTATTGTTAATATACATTTCACTAATTGTAGAATGGATAAACTGTACTCCAAGCAACTTAAACAGAATCACTTGATTCATCTGTTCCACAGTACTCTATCACAAATAACATTAAGTTAAATCAGTCAACACCTGTCAGTGCAGGCACAGCATTCCCATTCACTTTCAGTATTTTGGTTTGAAGTAACAGGCACTCAATGTAAAACCATTCTTAATTAGGTAAGAAAGTATTTGCTAACATATCACTTACTACAATACAATTTCTATTAGATGTTCCTTTAGAGCAACAAGGTGAACATGAGTATTTGGAAGACCAGATATACCTGATCTTAGCTTCCCTTTAACAATACAATTGCAATACTGGCAAGGGAACAGACTGAGGATATTCAGAAGTCAGGTGAATACAGAAGAAAATTCTGTTGCACCTGTACTACAAATACTCAACTCTTAACTAGTATAAAACAAAGACCTGAGATGACCTCTGTTCAGAGACAATGGAACTCCAATACCACACACTGTGTCGCTATCTATTCTCTCTACCCTTTTTCCCATCTCCTAAGCATTTGTGGAAGATTTTTCAGCAGGTATCTTTGTTCTTGTGTTCACCCTAACATAAAAGTACTTTCTTTTCCCGCTTTTAAAAAAGGTCTACCACTAATTATCAGAACAGTGGTTTGATGACTAAGCACAAAAGCTTCTCACCTTTAGAAACTGGGACAATTTCTTCAGCATGCAGGAGGTTCACTGGAAAATACAGGAGCCTAACTACTTACTTGTCAGGTGTCTGAAGTGGGAGGTAAGCATTACAAACAATGCCTCAGACTTGCCTGTGCACTAATGCCTTCTTATCTAGAAGTGAGGGGTTTTTTTAATACAAGACTAACACAGAAAAAAACCTCACAGTGCAAAGAAGTGGGAAGCTACCAAGAGAAATAACAGTTACTCCTTCCAGAATCATGCTTCTCCTCCTCCCAAGTGGAGAAAGTACAGTAATCTAAACCAGTAAAGACTGAGGGGCTGTACTCTGAGCCAACCTCTCCCAGAGGCTTAGGGAAGTATGTCAGCCCAGGAACTTTTCACAGTACTGAAGTAGCTTCTGCATTACATTTTACCACTGGCAAAAGATAACCCTTAAAGTAAAGTGGAATGCAGGCACACAGCATCCACATGCTGTTGACATCACACTCGCAATTCATTCTTCAGACCACAAGAGCAGCACTCCTCATGCTGTCACACTGCTAACAGGTGGAAAGTGCTTACACATGGAAGTCTGACCAGCACTAGCAGTGGGCAAAGTACTATGAAAGCACCACAGCAGAAAAAAAAAAATCTATTCCTACTCCAACATTGAGTACATAGACCTAGAAGCAGTTTTCACTGTCTGTGACACATTTGTACCTCAGTTCACCCATGTATCAAAGCCAGCTCACTGTTTCAGCATAGGATTCCATGACTGCCTGCAAACAATGACAAAAAACCCTTTCATATCAGAGGTAGCCAACCACCACCTCGTGTGTGTGCTCATCCCTAAAGCTTCTGTGCAATAGCACTTCCATTTCTCCCATCCTGCCTTAACACATGCTGTAAACCAGAAGGGATAGTTTCAGAAGGATCAAATACAGCAATTAATTACAAAGCAAATAGTAATTCCAGGCTCCAGGCATTTCCACAGACAGCTCAGTCGAAGTTTTCAAAGCAACACATGAGCCTAAAAATCTTAGTAATTAAGGTATTTAGAGAAGACTATTTTAGTTCTCATGCTTGATGTTTCACCTCATTTACCATCCAGTATTTCTACAAGTCATAAACACACTAAGACTAACGCAACAGCATTGAGGACAGAGGTATTGTCTTCATCTCAGAAACTACACAGACAAAACAGCACACTGAAGTTACTGAACTTTAAATGGAAGCAATATTTCCAGGTTCAGCTAGTTTTGACAACAGAAGTATAATGTAATACTCAGCTGAATGGTGCCTACAACCAACCTGTGCTTGAAATTAACAGTAAAATAACATCAGAAGTAGGAAATATTAGCAATAAATTAAAAAATCCTGTAAGTGTTACTTTTAAAATATTGTTTACATATCAGTCAACAATAAATTTGTGCAAAGTAAAACAAGCCTGCATTTTAGATGCTTATAGATGTTTACTAACAGTTATAGAATCATAGAATGGTTAGGGTTGGAAGGGACCTTCAAAGGTCATCTAGTCCAACCCCCCTGCAAGGAGCAGGGACATCCCCCAATAGATCAGGTTGCTCAGAGCCTCATCCAGCCTGGCCTTGAACGTTTCCAGGGATGGGGCCTCCACCACCTTTCTGGGCAACCTGTTCCAGTGTTCTATAACCCGCATCGTAAAAAACTTCTTCCTAATTTCTAATCTAAATCTACCCCCCTCTATTTTAAAACCATTACCTCTCGTCCTATCGCAACAGGCCCTACTAAACAGCCTATCCCCTACTTTCTTGTAGGCCCCCTTGAGGTACTGGAAGACTGCTCTCAGGTCTCCCCGGAGCCTCCTCTTCTCCAGGCTGAACAGCCCCAACTCTCTCAGCCTGTCCTCATAAGAGAGGTGCTCCAGCCCTCTGATCATCTTCGTGGCTCTCCTCTGGACCTTCTCCAACTGGTCCATGTCCTTCTTGTGCTGGGGGCTCCAGAACTGGATGCAGTACTCCAGGTGGGGTCTCACCAGGGCAGAGTAGAGGGTGAGAATCACCTCCCTCGACCTGCTGGCCACGCTTCTCTTGATGCAGCCCAGGATGCGGTTGGCCTTCTGGGCCGCAAGGGCGCATTGCCTGCTCATGTTAAGCTTCTCATCCACCAGCACTCCCAAGTCCTTCTCCTCAGGGCTGCTCTCAATCCATTCCCCGCCCAGCCTGTATTTGTGCCTGGGATTGCCATGACCCAGGTGCAGGACCTTGCACTTGGCCTGGTTGAACTTCATGAGGTTGGCACGGGCCCACCTCTCCAGCCTGTCAAGGTCCCTCTGGATGGCATCCCTCCCTTCCAGCGTGTCGACGGCACCACACAGCTTGGTGTCGTCGGTGAACTTGCTGAGGGTGCACTCTACCCCACTGTCCATGTCGCCGACAAAGATGTTGAACAGGGCCGGGCCCAGCACGGACCCCTGAGGGACGCCACTCGTGACCGGTCTCCACATGGACATTGAGCCGTTGACCACCACTCTGAGTGCGGCCATCCAGCCAACTCCTTATCCACCGAGTGGTCCGTCCATCAAACCCATGTCTCTCTAGTTTAGAGAGAAGGATGTCATGCAGGACAGTGTCAAAAGCTTTGCACAAGTCCAGGTAGATGATGTCAGTTGCTCGTCCCTTGTCCACCGATGCCATCACCCTGTCATAGAAGGCCACCAAATTGGTCAGGCATGATCTGCCCTTGGTGAAGCCATGTTGGCTGTCACCAACCACCTCCTTGCTCTCCATGTGCCTTAGCATGGTTTCCAGGAGAATCTGCTCCATGACCTTGCCAGGCACAGAGGTGAGGCTGACCGGCCTGTAGTTACCTGGGTCTTCCTTATTCCCCTTTTGAAAAACTGGGGTTATGTTCCCTCTCTTCCAGTCATCGGGGACCTCACCAGACCGCCACGACTTCTCAAATACAATGGCCAGTGGCTTGGCAACTTCATCCGCCAGTTCCCTCAGGACCCGCGGATGGATCTCATCAGGACCCATGGACTTGTGCACCTTCAGGTTCCTCAGATGATCCCAAACCTGCTCTTCGAGTACAATGGGCAGTTCTTCATTCTCGCAGTCCCTGCTTGCACCTTCTACAGCTTGGGCGGTGGGACAGGAACTCTTGTCGGTGAAGACTGAGGCAAAAAAGTCATTGAGAACCTCAGCCTTCTCTATGTCCTGGGTAACCAGGACACCAGTTCCCTTCTGGGGGGGGCCTACATTTTCCCTGGACTTTCTTTTGTCCCCTATGTACCTATAAAAGCTCTTCCTGTTACATTTTATATCCCTGGCCAGATTTGCTCAGTCGCCAAGGCAACAGCTTCAGAGTCGGCACGATTCGCAGCGGTGCGGCACAGCGCAGCGCAGCCAGGGGATTCCCGAGGCAGGGAAGCTCAGGGGGGAGCGGAGCGAGGCGCCAGGAGCCCGCAACTCATGCGAGAGCGGCTGACGAGACGTGGGCGGAGCCAGGGGGTACCAGCGGGAGATTTAAACGCGGTGCAACCAGATCCGGTTCTCAGTTATAGAAACCATACCTGGTTAGCTGTTTGGAAAAAAACAGAGGCTATTCTTCCAGCTAATAAGTTTGTTCTTAAATGTTAGTATCATGGAAGTTAAAAACCACTGATAGGCTTTGCAATAATCTAATTAAACAAAAGATCAATCTTTCCTTCTATAATTAAGGGAAAAAAATTTAAAAGCTGACATATTACAGGCTAAGTGAAGGTCTGGATCTTTTTTGACCAGCACATGATCCATATGTCAGCAACACAGCCTGAATGATTTAGTGACACATATGGGGCAGGTGCACCTCAGAGCCTAAAGGCTCATGTGCCTGGAAAACTCTAGAAAGTTCTAGCAAGCCCACATAGTGGTTACTGGCATCTCCAGCCAATGAGAACCAACACGACCATATAACCACAGATCAGATTCAACTTAGGGCATAAGTGGAGTCCACCAGGAGATCTCTTTGAGCCAGTTTTCCTCAGAGCAGTGGGTCTGTACTTGGACACTGTCCCCTTGGATCAGGACATCATCCAAGGATACTCCCTAGGGCTGAGTGTCCTTCACCTTTTAGGTCAGTGGTTGCTCATTTTGAGTCATCATTCTCAGCTTAGATTTGGTTACTTATCATGTAGTAACATATCCCAACCAACATCCTGAGCCTGTAATTAAGTTGTGTCCACCAAAGTGTTTGCAATATAACATTCCTGTTCAATTTCACTATTACATTTTGATACCATTAAAAGTGGGCTTCTGGAATACATTGTTTCCTGTATTACACTCCCATGACATCATGTCAGTCAGAAAACGCCTAAAGTAGTAGCACTTATGATTTGGGTCAAGTTAAAGCACTTAGTCAGTGGGTCTGAAAGCAATTCAGCTCACCTGAGATACCTACTAGCTGATCCACCAAACTGCTCTCCTACCTACTGCACAGAGCCTGATTACCACAGAGCTGTCAGTGTTTTAACATTCACATCTAAGAACCTGCACTGAATTGCCCTCAATCCTGCTGTAAGTTACACCAACTGAACAATCGCATGAACTATTGTTACAGAGCCACCTAGGTTTCACCAGCAAAGCTATGTGGGAACAACTTTATGTTAAAGCCAGGCTGCAATGGAAGAGAAACTTATTTTAGCAAGGGCACGAACTTAAAGATTAAATTTGATCAAGCAGCATTGACTTCTGAGAAGTTTTAAAGCTGGTGTCTTAAGCTTTAAAGCTTTACCATCATTGATAAATTCTACCTTGATAACAAGTTAACACATGTAGCATTACAAACAAGCTGATTGTTCAGTGACTGAAGAAAGAGAAAGATTGGAAAAGCAAGCGACCATATGAACATCAAATGATGACTAAAGCTATTAAGTTATATGGTTCCTTTCCTTTGCACATTGAAGTCAAGCAATTGAACTAACATAGCCTTAATCATATGATTTGTAATCACAGAATGACCATTTCCGTATCCTTCTAAGCTACGGAAAGAACTGCAATAGTTTAATTGCACGCCTAGGACTAAGAATATTCCTTAACATTTTAGGAGACAAGCCTCTACAGAGTTTCAAACTCCTGAAATGTTCTCTACACTGCAATGCCTGTGCATTGCCAGATGATCCTTGAGGTCCCTTCCAACCTGGCATTCTCTGATCTATTTGCTTTTAACTTTTTAGCTATTTTTTATTTAAGGCACACACAGAACATGCTGCAGATTCCTCATACCTGAAACTGAATCTGGCATGCATAGATGTTTACCCTTACTCAAAGTCTAGAGATACAGAACTGTGAAGCAATGCTCTGTTAAAGAAGTTTCTCATTTACTGAGTCAAGAACCGCCTTTTACAAGAAGATACAGTTATAAAGTATTTTGCATATTTATTTACAAATCAAATTATTCTGCTAGACTTCTCATTGTAAAACACTGTAGAAATAAAGACATAGATGTAGAAGAGTTGTAGTAAAGGTTGTAGTCAGTATTATAGACTGAACAGACCAAGTCTAGGTTATGCCGTAGTTCAATGAATATGAAAAGTAACATTTAGGTCTCCACTGCTGGACAAAGAGAGACAGAGGCTTAAAAGCAGGCAGAGCCAGTAAACATGTTACAAGCCCCAGGGAACAGTATGACTTCCCTCTGCAGAAACACATTGAAATTAAGCCTAATCTGTGTTCAAGTACTGAAAAAGTGGTTCTTAATCTTGCAGTAAAATAGTTATTCCTCTCATTCCAAGAACTTAGTAGTAGCGTTTCAAGCCATGAAAAAACAGGGCTAGAGGACACTGTTGACACTATTTAGCATGATAACAATTCTCTGTACAGATACAGTCTGTCATTACATTCATGGTACTTGCAGTTAAGAGCTGAAATATTTACATAACAACTTACTGTATAAGTGATAGCTGCCAACATTCCAATCACAGTCAAGGAACTAATGGAAAATGAGAGAGCAGTCAAGCCATCTGCAAAAACAAAAAAAAGAAAAGCCTGTTGAAAATCCCTACAGGAGAGGTATAACAACATGTCTTCCTGAAGATATTTAAGTTAATTAGATTGAAGGAAAAAACCTGATACATAGTTACTAGCCATAACAACTCCAAAAAAGTCACCTAGCATAGCTTTTTGTCAGCAGTAGATCCTCCTCCAATACCGCAAGAAGCAGGACAGCCATCTTGCCTTTGCTACAAGTTCAGAGATGTTGCATTCAGTCAAATGGTTGACTAGCCACTAATGAACTTGCTCCCTTTAGCTGTCTAATGCATCTTCATGACTTATTTCTGGCCTCCACATGGTGCTGTGGTAGTTTTCCTTAGTTTACACATGCATTCCTGATACTTCATCTTTGTTTTCTTTGTTATCACCCGATTCTCATAAGGTACTACCCAGAGAATTAGGCAAGCATGGATTCTTCAGACAACCAAGCAAGCCAGACTGTAGGCCTCAGCTGCACTCAGACCACATACATCCAGATGTACAAACTGGAAAAGAGTCAAAGGAATAAGGCTATAGTAACTCCTTAGTATCACTCTAGAAATAAGGGATAGTAGAAAAGCATTACGAAACTCATTCACAAAGGCATCAAACTCTGAACCCTCCTGCATAATTTTTCACAACAGCCCTGTCACTAATCTCACCATGCAGGACACAACATAGAAAGATTTTTTGTTTAAGTAGTAGCATGGAAACTTATAGTAGCTATTATAGAAATAATAACCGAGCTACTGAAGTGTTCTTGCCCATGTCCTTCCCTCCCCTTAAGTTAACTCAAGAATTTAGAGCACAGTAACTTTTATTCCTGCTCACATACAATTACTAGCTAGTTCCCATTCATCAGTTGATTTCCATTCTTTCCCCAAATAGCATCAAGTACAAACTTAAAAACCCTGTTACTTATCCTCTATGAGGAGCTGCATCTGTCTTGTGACCGAATCTACAGGTCTCCTTCCAAAAATACAAAAAACTAGTAGAATAACACAACCTAATCCAACTTCACAGCTCAAATCTTTCCTTTGCTATTTTTGCTAGATAATACCAAACAACTTGCCTAAAGCTAAGAGCAAAATGTTCTTAAGTCTTAAATACTACAGCTATGTTAGAAGTGAAAAAAAAAAACCCACCAAAAAAAACCAACCCAGCACTATTCCCCCTTTAGTACTTAAAAAAGTTTTACCTGTGTTCTGAAATTTTGGGAAAAACCCCACACATAAGTGACTCCTATTTCTAATGTATCACAGTGTATTTAAGCACCATATTTGATGATCTTCCTGTATATGTATCTGAAAACAACATTTAATATCCATTTAAGAAGTCTGAACTATGTTAAATGGAACATTAAGAAACTAACTGGCTGAAAAACTGATAATTGTATACGAGAAGTATATTATTAGTCTCTGCCTCAGTGGATGAGTTGGAGTTCCTTTTATAATATCACTACAAGCTTAATGGCTGCAGAACAAATACCCAAAACTAAGATATTTGCATTTCTTGCGTTAACTGCAGAAAGACAAAGGAAAAGGATAAGTTAACATAGAAACAGGACAACAGGTACAAGTAAAGACAACAGGCAATCATTTTCTCCTCATTTCTCCACCAACTGGAACACAAAAGAACCTTTTGCAATAATAGTGACCAGGGACTTGCTGGCTGCAGAGTAGCTCTACAAAAACCCTGGGGCATCTTGGCAGACAGTAAGGCAAACATAAGCCAGCAGTGTGCCCTGGCAGCACAGAAGTCCAACAGCATCCTGGAGCATCCTGGCCTGTATCAACAGGCTACTATTAAGGGAAGGGACCATATAGGCAATACTGCAACCAGTTTTGAGGCCCTCAGTCCAGGCAAGATTGGTAAGTTTGAGCAAGTTAGGAGAGCTAAGTTGGTCAGAGGTTGGAGCACATACTGTGCAGAAAAGTTGAGGAAGCCAGGCTTCTTCAGCCTGGCACAGAAACAGCTTTGGAAAGACCCAATATAGCCTGCCTGTGTATCAGAGGTGGAGCCCAGGCTCTTCAGTGGTGCACAGTAGTTGAGTGTGAGACAATAGGTGACCATGTGTATACCCACACTGGATTAAACAAGAATTTTTCATCTTTAGATGAACATCTCCATCCTTAGGGGTTTTTCAAGAGCTAGTTGATGAAGCCCTGAGCAACCTGGTCTGACCTTACAGCTTCCTTCATGCAGGAGATGAGACTAGATGACCTGAGGTCTCTTCAGTCTGAACTATCCTATGAAATTAAAAGTCACAAAAGAAGACTGGTAGAATTAGAAATCAAAACCAGATTTCCACATCCCAATCCAGCATATTAATAATTAACCCTTCCTGGAAATAAACATTAGCTATACTATACTTTCAGAGCAAGGACATGTGCAGAGCTGAATATTTGACAGCCATATCCAGGTAGTCTAGAAAAATTAGCTTGCATGTCAGCTCAACCACTGTCACTGTCTGTATAAACTGTTTAAGAATCATTTTCCTCTATGTTGACAGTTAGAATCTTTGTGAAGCAAGAGAACCACAAACAACAAGACAGTTAAAAATTATGAAAAAGCTACGGACTTGGCCTCCCTATTTCCTATGCTTGCAAGTACAACTTAGAGCACAGCACATATTACAGTGAAAGACTCTGCAAGGATGTCAAGGGCAACAAGAAGGACTTCAAGTACATAAGTGGCAAGAGGAAGACAAGGCAAAATGTGAGCCTGCTGTTGAGTGGGGCAGGGGCCCTGGTGACACAGGACATGGAAAAGTCTGAGGTACAGAATGTGTTCTTCACCTCAGCCTTTACTAGCAAAATCAGACTTGAGGAAACCCAAGCCTGAGAGATCGGGGGAAAAGCTGGAAGCAAGATGTACTCTTGGTGGAAGAAGATCAGGTCAGAGAATACTTAAGAAAATGGGACATACAAAGGCGTTGAAAGGATATATTAAGTGCTGACAGAGCTGGCAAGTGTCATTGCAAGGAACCTTCAGTCAGTACAAAACTCCTAGAATAATGCAGGACAATCTGACAAAGGCTTGTAGCATTACATTCTAAACCATTCAGACAGAAGTCAATGCTCTGATACATAGCAAGAATGGGGCACAAATATTAGTAGTTATGCATTTGGATTATTTTTTGTTAAATAACTTCTAGTTACCATTTTTCTGGGTACATTAGAAAGTGACATCAAGTCTGGCTTAGCTCCTCTATAAAACACTTTCTTCACACCTTTGCTCTGAAAACATACCCTGGCTAAATACATGAGCTGCATAAGCTAAAGTTTACACACAACTTCATGGAGTTTGGCCTTCACAATAGTTCTTTACAGCCCCAGAAAAAAAAAAGTGTAACAAATGCAAACAAAAGAAATTTATAAAAGGTCAATACTAGGAGAACAAAGGGGAAAAAATCATAATACTCATAGGATTTTCTTGTCTATATAGACAAAGCCACTTACAAAATAGTCTTATTCTTACAGTGAACAGCAGGACCACATTTAATTAGGAAAGTGCTCAAAAACTGTCAATACAAGATACACGCTCACCATGCTGAAGTTCAGTGACTGTTGTCTATCCAAGTAACATTTAAAAGCTGTGTTAGGTGGAGACATCATGGAATAAAGTACCTTCCCCTCCTCACCATTAAAATCATAGGGCACAACATCGGAATCCTTGCTGTCAAATGAAGACTGTACTGAAAGCAGATACTGCCAGTGTCTCTTAGTACAGTTCTGATTTGTTTTGTCTGAACAGAAAGAACAATCTTACTGCAAAGATTTAGTGTAGGTGAGCAGTCAGCATCAAGTTAGAAAACCGTCACCAAGAAAGTTAATTTTCTTGTTCAATGATGAGTATGCCAAAATAAGTTGCTAGCAAGTTATGCAAAGCTCAGAACAAATCTCAAACTTACGACTACTTCCAAATTCTTCAAACAGGAGCTTCACTTTCTCCCACTCTGTGGAATTCTTCTTGTTGGGAATATCCAAAGGAACAAAAGCACTGTAACAAAGAAAAAAGTCATCTCATCCTAATTAGTCAAATATCAAGAGAACTCTACTTCCAAGTGAAGATAGAAACTCATTTACTCCTGATAAAAAAAATTGTATCATGTTAGGTTTAAAAATTTTGAAGGTAATGTTTAATTTTATTCACATTCCCCTCAAATGCTGTATTTAGATCAGCAGGGTACCTGTGCAAGGGCATGCAGAGTCAGGTCTGAAGTCAATGAACAAGGGATTTTTCTATTAATCAGTGCTAAGAGAGGTAAGGCTCTACACTTAAGCATCATTAAAAGATACATTAATCCAATTTATATCATAGTTTGTCTCAACTGATGCTTAGTCTTTTTGTTCCTCTGCACATGAGTATTCTTAGAAATCTACACTTCCAGAAGCTAGAACAAAACAATTAATGATTTCCACATCAAGCACTAATTAAAGTTTAGAGGGACATGTTTATCTTCCATTATTACAACTATAATAACAATGCATCTGCTGCATTCCATTCCTTGTTCTGTAGCTGGACCAGAGAACTGAATTGCAGAGAAGTTAAATATTTTTGATCTTCCAATAATTAAGTATGAGTAGAGAGTGCTCAAAAGAATGTAATGGTAGAACAGTCCCCTAGCTGAAAGCTTCCTGCTGTCAGTCTCCTCATCTGAAGTCCAATAATAAAAGTAACTCTTCAGCATCTCCACAGACAAAACAGCTAGTTTCCTAACAGCTGGAAAAACAGTACCTCCACACCAATCTGGAACCATGGCTTCCAGACATAAACAAATGCCTACAAGTCACAAGGAAGACAGATCTGGAAGGAAACTTTCTAGGTTAAGCATGCAAGAAGCAAAACCAAAATCCATGAAGAATGCTGACAAGTATCTTTTGAACTTCTGCAAGAATTAGTATATAATTAGATCCTTGCCTCAAGTCCAAATAAACAGAAGAGTAACAAATACGCATCTTCCAGGAGCATGCCTCAAACTTCAAGTACAGAACATATAATCATAAAACGGTTTGGGTTGGAAGGGACCTTTAAAGGTCATTTAGTCCAACCCCCCTGCAAGAACAAAGGACCATCTCCAACTAGATCAGGTTGCTCAGAGCTCTGTCCAACCTGGCCTTGAACGTTTCCAGGGATGGGGCATCCACCACCTCTCTGGGCAACCTGTACCACTGTTCCACCACCTGCATTGCAAAAAACTACTTCCTAATGTCTAATCTGAATGTCTAATGTCTAATCTCCCTCTATTTTGAAACCACTACTCCTCATCCTATCACAACAGGCCCTACTGAAGAGTTTCTCTCCATCTTTCCTGTAGGCCCACTTTAGGTACCAGAAGACCACTGTAAGGTCTCCCTGGAGCCTCCTCTTCTCCTGTCAGCCTGTCCTCATAGGAGAGGTGCTCCAGCCTTCTTATCTTCATGGCCCTGCTCTTGGGCCCTCTCCAACAGGTGCACATCCTTCTTATGTTGAGGGCTCTAGAGCTGGACACAGTACTCCAGGGGGGGTGTCAGGAGAGTGGAGTAGAAGAGAATTGCCTCCCTCAACCTGCTGGTCACGCTTCTTTTGATGTGGCTCAGGATGCTGTTGGCTTGCAGGACTGCAAGTGTGCAATGCTGGCTCATGTTGAGCTTCTCATCCATCACTACCCCAAGTCCTTCTCCTCAATCTTGCTCTCAATTCATTCTCTGCTCAGCAGATTGGGATTGCCCTGACCCATGTGTAGGACTTAGCACTTGGACTTGTTGATAGTCATGAGGTTCTCATGGGCCCACCCTTCAAGCCTGTCAAGGTCCCTCTAGATGGCATCCCTCCCCTCCAGGGTGTTCACCACACTACATAGCTTGGTGTCATCAGCAAACTTGCCGAGGGTGCACTCTATCCCACTGTCCATGTCACAAAGATGTTGAACAGGGCCAGTCCCAATACCAAACCCTGAGGAACACCAGTCATCACTGGTCTCCACCTGGACATTGAGCCATTGACCACAACTCTTTAAGCACAGCCATCCAGCCAATTCTTTACTCACCAAGTTGTCTGTCCCTCAAATCCATGTCTCTAGTTTAGAGATGAGGATGTCATGCAGGACACTTAAACACTTTGCACAAGTCCAGGTTTATGACATCAGTTGGTCATCCCTTATCCACCAATGCTGTAACTTCATCATAGAAAGCCATATTTTTCAAAGGTTACTGCTAAATAACTGTATGCACTTACAATCATCACATCAAAATCAAACTGGTACTCTGCAAACAAAGTTATAACTCCTAAAATTTAAGTTAAAATCTTAACCTAAAAATGTTTCATTTTTAACTTCTTGCCTGTGCAAGAAGTAGAATAAGGCTAGTGTTAACTGAAGTTGATGCATGCTTGCTGATTTCACATTTTGTTCTTCTATTTGCCTTTAGTAGTAATTCTTTCCATAAAATAGCATCCAGAAAAAAAAATCATGATAGATATTAAAATTGAAGTTAAGCAAAATTTCTGCTTCAAAGAGATAGCAACAGAAATAACTAGTGGTTTTGTTGCTAAAAAGTTAAAACATGAGACTCTAGGATACTAGCTCATCTGTGAAATTAGCTCAAGTCCTTTTATTTTAGCATCAGTATGAATTTGCTATCTGTGGACCACATGCAGGGAACAAATGAGATGGAAGAACATCTTCGGATATTTATAACTTGCTTGCCTTTTTTTACTCCCTCCAAAAGCAACAGGTTGGGTTTATTTTCTTGAGACTACCTACAACCAACATGTCAAAAGACACTAATCAGAGCAGAAGCCACAGAAACCTTTATACACACTCTTCAATATGCAGTGACATCTTAACTGAAGGAGATGGACACTGATTCTTTCTGCTCCTGTTCAGGTTCCATGCACCAAGGGCCTCAAAGGAATGCAAGAGCTGCAAATTCACTTTAGTCCCAAGCAAGCAGGCAATTTATTTCCTCTCCTGAACAGGGTCCCTCAACTAGTAGCAAACTATCCAGAAGGCCATCCAGCCCACTTAGACTTTTGGCCTCTGGCTTAACAGGCCACAGGAAGAATGAGACAGAGTTAGCATGCCTAGCCATCTACAGACCCAGTCCACAATCTCAAAGGATCTCCAAAACACAGTCCATCCACTGTACCAGCACAGTGCACAGCAGTTTAAGCCTATTCTTCATGCATTCTAAGCAAAAACAAGTTCAACAGAAGTCTTGACTATCTTGCTATCAAAAGAATGAGAAGTTTCCATGCTAACTAACTCCATTCACCTGGCATTGTGATGCAATAGAGATCAGTCCACTGATAGCAAGTGGATAGAGTAGAAGTGTCAGTGCAGGGTTTCAGACATGCAGCTGAGAACTAAGTTAATGCAAACAGAGTAGCTCAGCTGTGATGTGATGTTTTACACTTGGAGATCTGGATACAAATGAAATAATTAACCATAGTAAATTTTAAGAATAGAAGAAAACTGTTATGCTATTTAAAACACATCCTGGGAATACTATGATTGAGATCTAGATCAATACCTAAGCTGCAGAACAAGCAAAGTAAATGCAAGACAAGCAGGTTAAAACTATTAACTTTTGGTAGGACTAATAATGCACAGGTGTAGATAGGTCAAGTTTGATCCTTAAATCAAAGGAGAGCCATTAACTGTCATCCTTAGGAAAATAATTTCTAATGCACTAGACTTAAACTCATTTCTTTAAAGTGAGTCCTGTGGTAATGTAATATGCATAATTATTTATAGGCTAATTAGACATATATTAATAGCTTTTAAAAAGAAAATTCTAGGAAATTTAAGGTAACAAGTTTAATTCCAAATACTGATAGTCAGGGTAACATTCCTTTTAGAGGCAATCATTCATTACCCTCAAAAGCAAATATTTTAGTTCAAACCAAAACACTGTATAAGGGTGCCTGAATGTAGATTGTATTATCTCAAGCCCCTTGGCTCCAGCACAAGACACTTAGAGTAAACAAACTATATTCAAGGAAAGTAGATAATTTTTAAGAAGGGAAAAGCATTACAAGTAAATATTAGTTCTGAGTATCCCAATATAAATTTTTCCTATACTTTGCTTTTAATGCATCAAGTTATTTGTGTGGAGAGCATTTAAGTGCTATTACAGACATACACACAAGCCACAGCAAGAGGCTTTGTAGCAGACAACTGGAGTAAGAGGTATAAACACCACTCTTGCTAACAATTTAGACAATGCAATCCTGCTTATTGAGCTGTGTTATCATGTTTCCCAAAGTAGTCACATAAGAGCTCTAACAGACCAAGGGAAACATCCAGGTGAGAATAAGATATTCTTAAACTTCAAGCTTAATCCAGTTTCTATGGTTTCTTCAAGGACTGCTGACCAAGAAAGAGGTAGGGACTTCTTATGCAGACCTAGCTTTAAAGGAATCAAGCTACTTATTGATCTGTTTGATTATACAGATTACTTAATCAATCAGAAGAGTTTTTCTTGATATGAGACACTAGTCATGTAAGCATAACAAGATAGTCTATTTGCTAGGCACTTAACAGGGAGTATTCCAACCTCTCTTGCTCTTGTAACCTGTGCACATGAGAATTCTGGTTCAGTAAAGCTAGCCTCCTAAAATGAAACCCAGTACATGAAATTCCAGTCTGTTTTAATGTTGGTCTGATCCTGCCCACCTGTGAGAAAGTCTCCTGCTACTGCCAGGTATATGCAGTACTGCAAGACTGGTCTTCACTACCACATTCAATTGAACCCCTTAAGTAGAAACTTCAGCATCTACACTTCTCTTGCCTATCACACTGGAACTTCTGAGGCTGCTTTTTGTGCTTGCTGTGCAGACAGCTGACTAACTCTAAGACAGATAACTTCTCCATAACAAGAATGTACACAAACACTGAGACACTCTCCACTTTATATATAAACACAACATGAAGTACATTAGAACCAAAGGTCACATATTTCTTCAGCACAGTCACCTCACTTGCTTCCTGAACTAATTTGTTCAGTTTAGTAGTTTCCCTTAAACAGGACAGACAATAATCACATTTTATGCAGCAGCATCTTAGGCAGCAAAGGTGCTTTTCCATTCCAAGGGCATTAGAATGATGCTACTGTGTAATCATTACCATCTTAAAAGCAAGCAAGTGACCTCATACGTACAATAGCAGAAAAATTGTTGAAGTTAGAACCCAGAAATACTAACATCCCTACCAGTATCTAAAGGAGTCCTTCTTCCCTGCAGCAGATAACTTCTGCTGTTCAGATCAGTGAGTTTCAAGTCTGTAACTACAGAAAAGCACTGTTCAGTTAGTAACTTCATCCCAAGCCAAGTACTACAGCTGTCTAGTCTGAAAGTCAATCTGTCACATGGCCCACTGTCAAAGAAGATCATGGAAACCACTAATTTAGAAGTTGTGAAGGTTTTAAAGAACAAGCCGAAGAGCACAGAGGACAATTAACAAGTCAAGAACCAAATTCCATCTTACTGAAAGAGAGGAACAAACATGCTCACAGCTACTGGGGATTCAGCTGACATCTACTACAGATACTGGAAAAGTTAGCTAAACTGGATATACTATACAGTACATATATATGCCTATTGATGTGAGCCAACAGTCAGAGAAACAGCTTTTGTCAGAAGCTTTAGTAATATTTCTAGACCATGATTAAGCCAACTCAAACTCCTTCAGTCATAATAGCAAATAAGTTACTTATACCTGAAAGGATAATAGACTTAGAAGTATACCTTAACCGTTTATCAGAACTAAAACATTATTCCAGTAAGGTGGTACACAATTAGAAGAATTAATTTCACTCTAGTTTCTACTTCACACTCCAATACTTTGACACAGATCATTTCAGTATATATTTGATAAATTTTACAAGCTTTACTGCTGAAGTCAAAACACTAAAAAGGCTTATGACACAGCATACATTAGAAACATTCGATGTTGGTGTGCATGTCATGCTAAATGGTGATCTTGAATTGTGTTTGTAACACTGCTTGGAGTTTCAGAGTAACAGCACTTGCTGCAAGCAACTTACCCACTTCAGTAATGTCTGCAAACAAATGCCAGCAAAACCTTTATCATACAAGGCACAACTACATGAAGTAGAACCTCACACTACACTTAGACTTTCACAGAATACTTCAATTTAGGGAAGTACTAAGTACATAACACCTACCCACACCCCTAAAAATATTTTGGGATGTCCACGAAAGCATTTGATAGAGAAAGAAAACAGGAAGAGCACAAATATTTTACTCCCTGTTGTACACCAAGTTATCAATACAGTTGCAAATGTCACAGCCATCCTGTCCTTGATGGACATTCACCCTGCACAAACAGGCAGAACTTGGAAGTACAAGTACCTCTACAATTAAGAAAAACTGTTTTAGCTTTCAGTTAAACCTCTTACTTATCAAGTACATAATTCTCAGGATATTTAAGCTCTATTAGAGATTAAGCTAGATGTTAATTATACAGACTGAGTACACCATAATCTACCTTTTTAATCTTGCACAAAACAAAGTTCTGTTTGGGGTTATACCCTGTTAACATTCAGTACAAATACTTACCCAATTAAGAGAAGAACTGCACAAATTGTGATGAATCCCAGAGTATATTTGAGTGCAGTTTTAACCTGCTGTGTATTAAAGAGAAAGTTAACATATTAACATAAAATAAGCCCAAAAGTATTGTCCCACAAGTTATGGCAAGGCATACTTAGCATACCAGGTGTTCTAGAAAAGGACTTCCACAGAAAATATCAGTAGTTCTAGGTCCAAGTCACAAGTACACATTCTTGAAGAGTCTCATAGCTTGAGAATAATGAACAATGACATTGAATTATACATCCATCATAAACTATGCACTTGAGCAGCTGTGGCCAGAAGCCAGGGTACATTTATTCAGTGCAAATACACTAAAGCAAAATTCTTATTACTAATGCTTCATGTTATGGTTATGATTACAAGTCTTTTTTTCTCATGGCAAAGTTACAAGTGAATAGAAGGGAAAACCATCACAATCAATTATTTAGATTCTTTAAGAAAAGTATTTCCATTTGATATGTTAGCAACTTACTGGCATGCATTTATTGTATTCCCTGGTAGGTTATGCACATCAAAAATCTTCAGAGCATTACAGAAAATAAAGTGGCAGCTTCAGGTAAATTACTGCTGCCTACTTCATGAAAAAAATCCAAACACTACAAGAAGGAAGACAGTATCTCATAATCCGTATAATCTTCCTGTCTTCTACTTGAAAACCTGTTCATACGTGTTTTCTATTCTAAGGAAAATCTCAGGTAAGAAGTTTTAGCTTCCTGTACATGACATCAGGCTCAAAGGAATTTGTAGGAAGCCTAAAGAATTCAGTGCAATACAGATGTTAATTACTTATCTCAAAAAATGAGACCATAGTGCTTAGAGTAAGCTATGTCAGACTAAGTATTATTAAGAGCTACCTCAGTATTTTAAAGAAACTTTAGTAAGAGGCACCAAAATGCTCTTAACATTGTAGCATTGAAGCTAAACAATAATTCTTGCTTTCATTTTTGCCTGCATTCATTTGTCTTTTCACTGCTTGGTGCATTTGCTAGAGTAAACTTACTGAGCATGTGTTGGCATCATCTTCTTTCTCCTCATAATAGAAATAGACAAAGGGAATCCACAGAAAGACGCAGAACAGTATGATGGAGTACAAAGCTAGGAGAAAGAAGGTAATTAAGTCAAGAGACAAAGTTACATTGGCACTTCATTTACTGCATAGTAATTCAAAGTAAAGAATTAAACTCCAGCTCTTATTAACTTCCAGCAT
Organism: Chlamydotis macqueenii; assembly: GCF_036417535.1. Classification (NCBI taxonomy): domain Eukaryota; kingdom Metazoa; phylum Chordata; class Aves; order Otidiformes; family Otididae; genus Chlamydotis; species Chlamydotis macqueenii. The sequence continues at coordinate 31,778,149 of NC_141558.1, forward strand.
TGAAAAGTTAATAACATTTACTAGCCAGCATATGAACTACTACTGTTTTGTGAACTCCAAAGGACTTACAGAACTATCCCTGCTGGAATTCAGATTTGCCTTAAGTTCAGCAATAATAAAAAGACAACTAGTCATCTGCACGGAGGTGATACAGAGAAGTAGCACACTGGGGAAGAGGTAGAATAAAGGAGAGAATAAAAGCAGACTATGCAACCTAAATAACAGAAGTTGTTCATAGAAAAGTTGTTACAAAAATACAACAAATTTAAAGCTACTTTGATCACTGAACTCTATTTCAGGAGATGTTCTGCTATTAATGTAAGTACATGATAGATGGAAGGCATGGTTCTGTTATTGATGACCTCAATTCACAAAATAAAACTACCTGTAGCAATACAGTATCATCACTTAAGATCCCTTTTTCAAAGTAGGGATTAATCAATTCAATTAATTGCTTCAAGAAGAGTGGCACCACCAAATAGAGGAAGGCAATTATTCCCCTTGAATCAATGTGGTCTCACCAGCACTTCAGAATTGAAGCCCAGTTCTGGGCTCACCAGTACAGGAGACAAATACTGGAGAGCTGAGCAAAAAGCAACCATGATTAACAGCTTGAACATCTGAGAGCTAGGCCTGTTCAGCCTGAAAAAAAAAAAAGAGGGCTTTGGGTGGTATCTTATCCATGTGTACAAATACTTGTGTGGGACTGAAGAGTATGGTAGAATTCTCAGCAATGCCCAAGCAAAGGATAAAAGGGAATGAGCACAAACTGAAATATAGCAGTTTCTATCTAAACAAAAACATCTATTCTGCCTGCAGTCAGAAAATAGAACAGGCTACTCAAAGACAGAGCCTCCACTCTTGGAGATATTCAGAATCCAACCAGCATGATGAGCCACTGTGAACAGTGAATATAAACTACATTATTTCTAGAGTTCCCCTTCTAAACTCAGTACTTCTGAGTCAAAATCAATTTCTACCAATTTTTAAGTTTGGGTTAGCACACCACAAAGTATCCACCAAACACCAACAATGGCTCAAACAAGGGGGCAAAAAGCACACTATCCTGCTGCTGGAAACAGGACCCCTTCTAGCATAAGTAGCACATTTCCATTTCAAGAGAGCATCTGGCTTTGATATTTAAGTGATACTTCTCACACTATTTAAGCTATTTACTACAAAAATTGAGCCAAGTTAATTCCAGATGCAACTATAGCTTTGTTTCTGCCAAATCAAGAGTGGAAGTCAGACCTGTAGAGCTATAATGGTTCTCCTTTGGGGTTCTTCAGTGAAGACCTTGATAAATCTTCAAGTGGAGACTATCTTCAGGCAGTTCACAAGCCTGTCAGGTAGTTTTTTCTATCTAAGATGAGGAAAAATCAACTTTGGTTGCAGTTTTCCATCTCACAGACACTATTTGGAACCATTAAATAGTCATACCTCCAAATTTACACTTTACTAGAAGTATTTAAGTTCTCAGCCAATGCTGACTTGTAATAGATTTTTTTTTATTAAAAAACCTTAAGCTCTAATAGTATAATCTGTATCAACTGAGACAGGATCTTCATACACAACAAGATTCAGTATGAGACACATTCCAGAATTTTCTATCTGTCATGTGTGCTCTGCTGGCATTTAATCCTTAAGTTCACCTTAAATGTGCTCTAGAAGTTACAGGCTTTCAATGCATTTCAAGACAAGACTTAATACTACAACTTGAGGATAACTGTATTTACATGGCATAGCATAAACTTCAACTTACACTTACTGTTGCAACAGCTCTGCTATTTGCTCTTTTGAAAAACCTTGTTACCATACTAATTTTATAGGACTGTAACAAAAAAAGTTATTTAAAAGCAGATTTGCATTTGTCCTTCCCAAGTAAAATCATTTCAGCACGGACCTTTTTGTTCATGCTTCATGTGAACTCTTAAAACTGCCTGTGAGAATTTAGTTAAAATTGAAAATTAATTTTATAGCTCATATAGCTAAAGTAGTAAAATATTGTTCTTCCTATTAAACTTCAAAATATTTGGCAAAGTTCTATCAATAACACAAGGCATTGATCATCTGGTTTTTGAATTTCTTTTTTCTGAAGTTCTGAAGAGGGAAAAAGAGTACCTTTTATCAGCTCACAGTCATCCAAGGGCTTGCATCTAATTGCCTGTTTTTCTGCCCACTACAAGGGCTGTTTATTCCCTGGAAAGCTAACCTTCAAACTCAAAGGCGCTGCAGCAGCAAACAGCCAGTCAGCCAAAGTGACAAAGATACTCCCTTCCCCCCAACTCCCCTGTGACCTTGTGGCATGACAGACTGGCTCAGCTTTCGTTATTGCACTTCTATGGATTTTAGTTTTAAATCACTGACTGCTCTTTGCTCTGGTTCAGAGGTCCAACTTCTGTTTCAAAAGATTTCTGTGTTGTATGAGAAGCTTGAGGCACTACGACTTGACAAGTGATTCACTGTATAGCCAGTACAACAATGGTTCATGCCACAGAGTCTAAGCAATCTTTAGAAAGATTTCCTAAATAAGGGTGGTTTCTTTAAGAGATGTTTCTCAGAGAGCAATTCCTATGTCAAGTCCAAATGACTCATTTTCTGCCGTTTTGCACCATATCAATACAAAGACATCTTAACTATGAGAAAGTTCAACCTGTTAGTAGACTTCAAGTAAATTATAGCTATGGCCCAGGCCTTCATTATGTTTTCACTTAGTTTTTTCCTCCTAGTTGTCCTTCATACTACTAGGAAAAACAAAGAACAGCAAAATGTAGTAGGTAGAAGGAACCAAAATATCTTCAAGAACTGGGAAGATTTCAAGTAGAGTATCTGCAATCAACATAGCCCCTCAAATTCCTTTGAGAAACAGGAGGCTTAAAAGTGTTATATGATCACAAGTCTCTTCCATCACACAGAACTTCTGCTTTTCCAGATGGTATCATATATGGGTGCATCGCATAACATCAGTACTATTAAGTTGCTTAAAGACACTTTGTTTTACACTCTCTCAATTCTCCTGCTGAGAAGTCACAAGCTACTTCAGAAAACCCAAGACAAGTGTTTCTTACCCAATACATTATTCTCACATCTAATTACAAAAAAAGTCTTAAAAGATTTTTTCATCAAGACTGCAAGAACAGACATCTTGTTTTCCCCAGTGAAAGTTAAGGAATACAAAACAGTAGTGAATTTCAAGTCATCATCACTCATTTGAAGCAGGACAGTTAAAGTACTTTATCACAGTAAGCATCAATACTATAACAGACTTTGAACTGATTTTCTGGCACATTGTTTCTCAATAATCACACTTATTAGGAGAGCTTTTCTATAGATGTAACTCCACAATATTTGTCAAGTACAGTTATGCAATTTTTCCACAGTATTTAACATGACTTCTCCTAGGATCAGACCATGAAAATATGTAGCTGCATTGGACTTGCACCTATCAACTCCTAGAAGCTTGAGTCCTTTGTCAATGACTCAGTATCAAACACTTGCAGTAAGCTGACAAAACCCCATACAAAAAAATCAAAGTTGTACCAAGTACTCTTTAGGATAAATTGTCAGAAAACTATTTTAAGCTAAGAACCACCATGCAATAACTATTGCTGATTCAAGAAAATACTTCTATTTAAGAAAAAAAAATAAATGGAAAATCAGCAGTTCAGCATGGACTTTAAAGCACACCCAGAGATCCCCACAGAATTTAGTACAGTCCTTGGCATACTACAGTTGGGAGACTCTTAACACATGCAGGATAAGAGATCTGTATCTGCCTCACAGGAAGACTGGGATCTACTGATGGCATCCTTTTACCATTTGCAAAACTTTAAAGGACACCAAACGTCAGGCTGACTCCAACAGTCAAGATTTACTCAGTAGAGGAAGAAGAGCTACCGAACACAGCTCCAGGTTACCATCAATTGTTTCAGCCTGATTCTTTGTGGTACAGAGGAAAGTGCTGTTGGATGATATCCAATTATAACCCTTTCTGAAAAGAATTTTCCTTTCAAACACAAGCTGACATGCTGTTTTAGAGCATCTGCCAAGCACTGATCATTCTTCAATCACTCAAGTACTGGCTGACATATTCTGCTACAGTTGGTTTTATGAGAAATAACACACTAAGCCACTACGGCTTCAAAGCAATCAGTAGACTGGTTCCCAAGTAAAGCTTTTAGGCTACTGAAGTCCCACTTCAAAATACCATTATTTCAAGTTTCAACCTGAAAGTTACCTCATATCATTCCACCAGTACAAAGCCATTCTACTCTTCCATCACTGTAGCCAAGAAACCAGCTGGGTATGAGTTGTTCATGGGGAACTAATGACTTCGCTAGAAAAATGCTTTTCTACATTTAGTGATAGCTTTCTCAGCAAACTACAATACAGGCAGTTAAGTAAACCTAATATTCTAAAACATCAGTTACACCACAGCCTCCGAATTTATGCTACAATTACAAGTGACTTGTATTGAAGGGCAGTGACATAAGTGTACCAATAATGCATACCGTAAGTTGCCAATACAGCTACAGGAGGCAAGTAAGATCTATATAGTTATCACTGCATTTTCAGGAGAGATAATAAAGTACTGGTATTCATGTCCTTAAGTACAAAAGGAGATTTCAGTTCTGTCCATCCTGTTTGCTTAAAAAAAATGCCAAGACCAAATACTTTAAAAAGATACAAGTAGAAAAAAAAAATTGAATGTTATTACAAGATTGGAAGAGTTGTTTAACTTAGTACTTCTCAGCTTTCACAGCACTACACTGTGTAGCAGCAGCAGGGGACTAGACCTAATGATGCAGGAGAGGCATCAAGTTGCCTTTTTATATAGGAATGATAAGACTTGTAAAAAATAGTTACTCATTACTGCTCACTTCAATGTAGCTCTAGTTATAAAAATATGCATCAGTTCCTCAAATTAAGATCACAAAAACCCCACTTTTACAGCCATCTTTAAGTCTCTACCACCATCTGGAGGATATGCTATGAAATGAAGTATTAGTCCTACAATATTTCAAGTAGATTCATCCAGATAGGCCAAAATCTAAAGTATTTTTTTCAGGTTTAAGCTCAAATCTATTCCAAAAATTAATTCAGGAATTACCAAGAGACATCTTGCTTTAAAGAGAGACTCAGTCTGAAACACCTTACAGAAATTTATCCATCAGTCTCAAAATCTATAGAAAGTAGTCCACAGAGGAGTTTAAAGACTGTTCCACATTACGAGTTCTGAAATGCTTGGGCTGTTAAGATCGTAGCAACCTAACAAGAGTAGAAACTACACACAAAGCAATTCCACTCTTCTATAGTGAAGAGTCTTTGTGGAAAATGAACCAGCATTTAAAGAGTTCCTTTTTGAAAACAGGAAAGGATCTCACTGCTTTTGGCTTTAGGCTTCATTCAATGTGAAACTGTGCATTCCAGTTTCTGAAACTATCACTGGCAGGCAATAACTATTCTGTGACTTAATAAAAAGTTTACTGTTTAGAGCCAATTATTTCCTGATCTAAAAAAAAATTATTCAGAAGAGGAAACTCATGGTCTCACAAGAGAAAAAACTTCAAGTCACGGGAAAGGTGACCAAAGGCAAGCAACTGCCTTTGAGTTCCTATCATTGACCAAGGCAGGCACTTCACTGAAACTGATAAGCATCACTCTTCTCTACCTACCTCTTACATATATTCAGTAGTAGAACTTCTCATAAGTTTCTTAAGGACAACTAAAATAAACTGATCTGAAACTACAGAGATCTGGTGAAGAGTTAATTTATTAGATTTTATTTCAGTTAATTTTCTGCTTCAGTTCTGTTTAGAATTACCACTCTTGAATCAAGTCCTTTATGCTCCTTTGTAGTAGGTCTGATTTTGAATATGGTAGTTGCTGAATCTGAACACTTAAAGCACATTACACTCAGTTGCACAAACTTTATACATGTTCAGCAAGTTTCACACCACTGCGTAAGTGAAGTGTTATGAAAGTTACAGCAAAACCATATATATTTCCCTTAAGGGACCTCTAAATACACACATTGGAAACATGTTAGAAGTAGATTACGTGGCAGAAGCTATTAGCCTTTTCATAGATTGGTCTTCAGTATATGTGCATTTTTAGGGGGTTCTTGAATGTAAAAAAAAAACACTGAGGAGCACTAAGTGCAAGACTAATGTTTAACCAGAAAAGGGATAATAGAGTATGACTCCTAAAAGCTTCATGCCTTCACTTAAAGGTCCTAATAATTGAACTAAATTAGAAGATAAAAATACTTACTGTAGTACCCATAAAGTACAGTGTCTTCAATTTGTCTTGAAATATTAGCATCAGCCCAGTCCTAGTAATAAAGGATAGAAGCATTTAACATCAAATGAAACAAAAGAACCCTTCATTCAATAGTATTCTTATAGAACTAAAAATAATTGCTTATATCAAAGCATAAGGAAAAACATTAAGCATCCATTTTGCTAATCTGTGCTGGAATTTAAGTTAGAGCTAATTCACCTAACAAAGACGATGAAGGAACGTGGCACATTTCAGGGGATAGGCACTGCAGTAGTATCCCCACTGCTTATATTCACTTTGTCTCTTAGCCTCATACTTAAAGCTCTGGGATTTTGTTTTGTTCATTTTTCCAGATTAATAAACTCAGTTACTACACATGATATGTCAATGTACAGTTGAAACAAAATTATTAGTTAATATCATTTTAAGTAGCTAACAATTCACTTTTATTCTTTACTTAGTATTTAAGTGACACTCCAAATACTGGTTTTTATGAAACCAATTTTTGTTTTCTACATACCAGATAATGCAGCTACTGAGTCTGAAGCTCTATCTGAAAAGTTTTTCAAAATCTTTTGTAAAAGAGAACTAGAGGTATTATTTGCAGTTCTAGCCCTTTTTTTACGGACTCCAAGCTTCAAAGTCAAGTCCTTGCAGGTACAAAGCTATCCTCAGGATGAGTTTTTCTACAAAACTCAACATATAACAGGCTTGGAAGCAGCGTGGTACATTAGAAAAGACTGCACAGACAGCTAAGGTGTATGAGTTGCCCAGCCCAGCAGTTGGATACATTTGATTTAATTTTCTAATTAACATATTTACTTCTGCTTTGCAACTCTTCAGAAAATATGTACGTGCAAAGCATTAATGGATGGATCCAATCAAGTAAAGGATCACTCACCTTGAAGTCAATACAAAACTAGTGCTATTTTAATTGAGAGGTATCAGTAAGGCTGACACTGGGAATTGCTATAAGACCAAGCCCAAAAATCCCGCTTGAGGCAGATATCCACATTACTGAACTTCAGTCACAGAAATGATACCTCAAACTAGAGTTTGGGAACACCTTCTAGAAAGAAGAGTCAGATAATGGATATAAAAATGTTTTCTAAAAATGCAACTCAATAGAAAGGGTAAAGTAATTTCATAAGCATAATTTGCTTTGTTAGGACTTCAAATAGGGAAGAAAAATTAATTCTGTACATGTGAACCTTTCTAAGGTATCAAACATTGTGGGATCTACTGTACATGTAATTAAGATCAAGAAAATAGTTATCTAGAAGATCACTAGCTTTTGAAAAATTTTGCAAGACGCACTAACACAATTGAATTGGTGAAAAACAAGAGATCCAGTACTGCCAAAGCTCCTTTCAACTTCTGTGCAGGCTTTTTTCAAACTGGTAAGCTCAAGCCCTTTCAGTTGTTTTAAGATGCATGCACTAATACAGAGCATATGAAAAATGCAAGCGAGCGTACTCCTTAAGGACTGCACATGATAAGACTTGAAGTTTAACCCTTGCTTTATCAGTTCTCTCAGAACTCTCATAGAATATGGGTTTGATGACATACCATAGCCACTTAATTCTTCTATTATCTCAGAAAATCAGTACCACCTTCCTTCATGTTCTATATTAAGACTTTCAGTAGGCCACTTGACATCAAGCTTTTATTGTTCACTGTCTGAAATAAATTAAATTATCATTCAACCAGAATTTGAGTAGAACAGTACATATCCATTTTGTCATCTAATCAGCAAAAAGAAAGGATAAAAATATTTTAGTAGATGTGACAGAAGTTAACACCTTAAGTTAGATGTCTGTCAGGCAGACAACAAGCCTAGTCTTTGAAGACTGTCAGGCTCAAGGCCTACAGCCTTTCAACTGAAAAATTTCTAGGCATTTGTATAAAAATACAAAGAACATGATTGTAATTAGTTATGAATACATACACAGAATATTAAAGTATTTAAATTGCCTAGTGTTAAAAACAAAGGAAATGCATTGCTTTAATTACACCTAAGGGAAAACCAAGACTGAAAAGGTGGCATTATTTACTTCCAAGTAAGTATTTGAAAAAGGTCTCATGAGCAATGGAGACATTCCAAATCTACACCAAGAGTAAGGATGAAAAGCTACCATAAGATCCAAAGTTTCAGTGGCACTGCCACTTTACAGGAAGAGGTAGCTAGTAACTGAAATACAACAGGGCTTAACTGCCAGAAAACTGCTTCTCCTCCAACTTCAGAAAAGTATTAATAACATTTATAACAGTGTATAGATGTAGAACTTGAATAAAATGAAAAGTAGCTACAATGTTGCTGAAATTAAGTTGTGTACAGGACCAGAGTATACTAGAAAACATACATTACAATATCTCAGTATTTTTATATGCTATCTTACATTAAAAGACAAAGACTTAAAGATGTGCACATTTCACCATTGTGTACATGCACCTGAACCTTCAAACTTTGCGCTACTCTGCACAAGAACAATCTGTAATGCCAGCCAATTTACTGGTATATCATACTTATTCTATCAGCTTTCAGTCAGCTGTTGAAGCCCCACATTGACACAAAGTACAGACACAAAAATCCTTATTTTTACTGGCAAGTTATCCATATGCACACATCATCAACAACTCAAAAGCAGTAACTAGTTTATCTGAGCTGTTGCAAAAGCTAATGACAGTAGCACAGTCTTGTCAAAAAGTGACAAGCAGTGCTACCTAGTGAGTGTCAAAGATACATCAGCAGCAGTTCTGATACATCAAGTTGATAGGTATATGAATTTAGCTGACAAGCATATCCAGGACTCACTTGATAACTCACCTGGACAGTCTCTAGACCAAGTCCATTTTCTTTTCCATCTATTATGGCCTAAGCATACAGTATAAATAGCAAATACCTTAGAACCACAATATATTATGAAGGTGAGAATTCATTGCCACCTTCAACATCAGTTTAAGATGTTAAAATGTGACCACAAATTCTCTTCAGATCTGTGGAATTCAGGCACTCGCACTGTTCTGCTGTAATACATTCTGCTCCATGCTGTTTAGCAAGCCTACATCATATCACTGTTAAAACACCTGTAACAATGCATTGTATTGATAGATAAGGGAATTAACAAATTGCAAGGATATATGCAATGAGTATGATGGCCTACATTAAGCTATTACTCTTAATTATTCCTTAAGATAAGCTATGTTGAAGGATTCTGGATACAGAATACAGTTACAAGTGTAAAATTAAATAATGTAAACAAGGATATAAAAGAGGTAGTTTAAGACACTTCCAGTTTAGCCAAATACTAAAACTAAAGCAAAGCTTCTGAGGAAGAGAGATTCGTTTAAAAATTACTTTCATAGCATATTAGTTATGAAGAACACTTGTTTCCCCCAGTAACCATTGAGTGGAGTCTTCCCTCTCCCAGCAACTGTGTCCAGTTAGTGACTTATGTTAACATATTTCAAAAGAACAGAACTATTCAAACTGTACAGATAGCTTCCCCAAACAAAAGCAGTACAAGCTAGTCTGACACTTTTGACATCCCCTGCTTTTTGGTAAGGTGATGGCTATAAATTTCTAAAGGGGACATTTCTAGTGTCACTGCTGGACCTGCAAGAATTTGAGTACCCAGTGAAAACAGCTCCTGTTCTCCACAAGTGTATCTTAACAGAATTTAAAGTGGCATAACATGTCAGGTTTCAGTATTTGCAATGTTTCACCAAACGTAGCAGTCATTCTGCTGATTAGCCTCTCCTAAAGCTTAGCCAACAATACCAAAGACTGAAGAGTTGGTCACAGTATGGTTAGATATAAAGAAACCTCATATCCAGGTCTCAGATCCTCCAGCCTGTTACCTCTAAAATGGGAGAGAGATTTTCACTGCCAGGTGGAGAATAACATCCAGAAACATTCACATCTCACCCACATCTGACTACGATGAACATTTTGACCAAGTATTGTTACTCCACAAGAAGTAATTCCTACTGAGGACAAGAAGTCAGTCAATAATTACTTCTCAGCTAACACCTTTCTAGAATAAAAAAATCTGACATTTTTAGTGCTTCTGTATTCTGAGCAGCTACACAATGCATTTCTCCGAAGATCTAAAAAAAATCTTAATAGAATGGTCTGCAAAAAGGATCTCCTATTAAGCAGATGCTACTCCTTGAATCATTGATGAGACAATTGGCTTTTAACAGCTCAGGCACACACCCAAGGTTTGTGATGTGTTCAGTCTAACCAGACTGAAAGAAATGCCACTGGCTTTTAACTTCATATAGTACCAAGAACCCACACATTTCAAAAAGTTCTCATCGCCTCTCCTGCATCAAAAACAGAATAAAAAAAGACTGTGGCAAGGATAACATCCTTGTTTCAAGCAGTCTTCCTGCTGCAAGACAGCATCAGCTATGTTTTAAATATTTATAAGACTTGTAGGTCTCAGACAGAGGTCTGGGGTTCCAGCAGCAATCTTAAGTCTTTAAAGCTAGGGGGAAATTTTCTGTTTCTAAGTGCTTGCTATAAACCAAGCAAGCTTCCAGATCAAACAGATCAGATATAACTGGATGTATTTGAAATCCATTGCATAAACTAAAGTACTGATAACACAAACAACCAAAACCTTCAAGATAAAAGTGGTGCTCATGAATATTACCAAGACTTCACTTAGAAGGTGTGTTGGTTTTGTTTAGCGGGGGCTATGGTGGCAGCTTCTGTAAGAAGCTGCTAGAAGTTTCCCCTTTGTCTGGTGGACTTGGCCAGGTCTAGGGCAGACCCACCTCTGGCCAAGACCAAGCCAACTGGTGACAGAATGTTCACTGATAACACCTCTGTGATAGTGTATTTAAGAAGGCAAAAAACAAGGGAGAGGTTGTGAAGTTAAAGCAGGGGTAGAGATGGGGAGGTGCAAGCTTCGTGGGCTTTGCAGCCCTCACCCTCTGGCCTCCTGCCATCAGTCATCTGGGCCCAACTCAGCCCAGCCTGGCTGCAAGAAGTGGAGAGATGTGAAGAGAACCTGAGAGGCATCTGCCTGAGCCTGATTGTGAGGAATTTTTTGTGAGAGAAATGGCTGCAGATGCCAAGGTCAGGGAAGAAGGAGGGGGAGGAGTAGTGCTGCTCCTGGCCAAGATTCCGCTGTAGCCTGTGGCTAAGACCATGGTGAAGCAGGCTGACCCCCTGCAGAGACAGGGGAGCAGAGATTCACCTGCAGCCCATGGAGGAGCCCACACCAGGGCAGGTGGATGCCTGAAGGAGACTGTGGCCCATGAGGACCCACACTGGTGCAGCCAGTTCCAGAGGGACTGCATGCCATGGAAAAACAACCCACACTGGAGCAGTTTCATGAAGGACTGCAGCCCATGGGAGTGACCCCACACTGGAGCATGGGAGGAATGAGAGAAGTTCTTCCTCCAAGGAGGAAGGAACAGCATAAAGTGACATGTGATGAACTGACTGCAACCTCCATTGCTTATTATCCCTGTACACTGTATGTGGGGGGGGAAGGAGGTAGAGATAATTGAAAATGAAGTAAGGCCCAGGAAAAGGGAGGGGGAGAGAGGAAGTTGTTTTTTGTTCTCTTCCTCATTATCCTGCTTTGGTTTTATTAAATAGTTTTCTTCAAGTTCAGTCTGTTTTACCTGTAAGGGTAACTTCAATGATCTCTCCCTGTCCTTATCTCAACCCTTGAGCCTTTTTCTTCTGTTATGTCTCCCCCATTCCCTCAGAGGGTGGGGGAAGTGAGAGATGCTTAGCTTGGTCCTGAGTGGGGCTAAACTACAACACAACATAATACTCAAGTTCTTTTGGTTAGTACTAGAACCAAAAGCCTGCTTTCCTACTTAACAATACTGTGCAAAGCAATTCTAGCATCCAAAAAAATGTGTTGTTGCAATGAATCCTATTGTACATAGGAACAACAACCACTTGAGTCCATGCACCACTGCTCCTTTCCCAAGGACTACACAACTACAATGCAAAACCTTTAATACCAAAACCGCTCAACTCACTCACTATAAAACCTTCAAGGTAAGTCACACAAAATATGGTGTGAGACACCAACAGGTACCAAATGCCACAAGTGACTTGTTTATATTAAGGAATAACTTGTCTTAAACTTAAGATACTGTTCATACATCTTTCAGTTAGCAGCCCTGTCAAAATAGGCAAAGCCTCAAGGTTAATAAATGCTGACCAATTTATAGTATATGGCTTTTGTCACAGAAGAGACCACAGAACACATGATAGAGAAGAGCTACACAACACTGTTTTAAGTGAAATCATCCAGAAAGCAGCATCATTTTGACAGCCTTCAGAGAAGGGTAATCTACCCAGGTACCACACTTCAGACAAGCCAATCCTTGTAGTCAGCCCACATACCTCCACTTGGCACTGAACACACAATTCACAGTGAAAACTTTGAACCATCAGACTATGCCTTCAACTTAACCTTTGCTATTAGTATAGCATGCTTCTCCCCACGTTTGCTACAAGTCTGTTCACAGAAAAACCTCAGGAATATCTACAAGACTATAGTAGGGTCAGATGCATTAAAAAGGCACTGGAAGTCCACATTTAGTACCTCTTCCTTCTACACTGAGCATCCTTGACTTTCTCTACCTCCCAACTGTAATTCCAAGTATCAGTGTTAGAGAGATGAGAAAAGAGTACATACAGTAAAAAAATTAATTTACCTAGGATCTGGATAACTGTCACTACTCTTTTGGCATAAGCTCTGAAACCATCCATTTGGAAGGTTTTTTGATGAACTAATGATTTATCTACAGAGATTATTATCCACATCTGCTACCTTAATCTGCCTCAAAAATTCAGTAAGAATAATCTAGTGAAGACTTAACTCACTCCAGCCATTCAAAACAGAGAATTCTTGCCAGAGTCATAGTCCTTCAGACCCCAGCATCAGATACAGGGCCTTGGCGATGCTGGGTTTGAAAGAATGGACTAGAGGAAGGGCAGTAGGCTCTTGGAGACACTCTGAACCCAATACAGTCTGTCTTATTTGTGAAGCAGTAGCAGAAGAGTACATGTTACCCAGAACAGTGTTTAAAGCTTTAACAATTAACAAAGATATCACATTAAGATGCTGTCAACCTCCTAACCTGACATTACACCTAAAGCAAAATTACCAAATCAATGAAGTTGTGTGTTTACGCATAGGTTTGTATGTTCGGACTAACTTCAGATCCGCTGAAATTTATCAGGAAGGCCACATTAATATTTCTATATCACAATTTCAATACTTGTGTCGGATCAAATGTATTAATATCCTAAGATCTCATGATACTGCTGCAAATCTAGAAACTCATTCAGCTAAGCTTTAAAAGAGATGAAAGGATTTTTCTCCAAGGCAGTATGGAGCAATTTTTTTTTTTCCAACAGGCCATCAGCAGTAGCTACAAACATTAAGAACAAAGTAGGACCAAGAGTCAGAAGCACATGCAAAAGTACTTTAAAGAAATATGAGCAAGCATGAAAGCTTACCTTCAGGCATAATTTTTAAGCAGAATCTACCCGTTCTATCATATTACAGCATGTGACTACTAAGAAATCTAGCTCAAGAAAAACAGCACTTAAAGTACAGTAATTTTCCTTCTATTAATCATGTTTCCTTTAACTAAGTCTGTAGTGATTGCATAATCACATTTGGCCTCCTCTCCTCCTCACAAGTTGTTTCTCAAATCAGGGAAAGCATACATTAACAAAATAGGCCTCCTTTGCAGCAGGGAATTCTGCTTAGTCCCCAGCAGATGTGCATTTTTGAGCTGGGCCTAGTTACATCATTGTGCCTTCTCAGGCTCAATATTTTTCTTAATACTCAGTGTTTTTCTCATTGAACTGCTAGTACTGTGAGATATGAAAGTTCTCTTCCACTTCTATATCCATTTTAATTGTGAACAAAGAAAATCTGAAGATACAAACTTTTAACAATAACATTGAACAATAGCTTAATTTATTCTGTATTACCACTGAGCAATAAGCATAAAAATCACATCACAGCTCAATTCTGGAGGCTTCTTATGACTTGCATTTACAGGAGCACCAGCCAAAAGGCACTGTATTGGCTGCAAGCTAGTTCTGAAGCATTATCAAGGATCTGGAAGGACTTAAGTTTTCCTTTGGAAGCAGGGCTGGAAGGGAATGCAGTCCAAGTTTAGTGTTCAGGCATTTACCATCTGCCCACTCTCTCATTTGTTTCAGGACTATCTCCTTTACCACAGATTCAGCTAAACTCCAAAACAAACTAAGCTGTTATTCAAATTAATATACTCCAGTTTCACCTGGTTTTAATGGTAGAGTCCTCACAAAGACGCTGGGTCACTACCTTCAAGAACCATCCTTGAAAGTTAAAATGGCCAATACTTTCAGCATTGGGAAGAACTCTTACAGCAGTGCATACAGTAAGTACTTATATCATTAAGAAATCATTTTGCACAGCAATCCCCTACAGTATAAGCTTACAAAAACAATAGTCCTGTGAAGGCAGCATCAGGTAAGAAGAGGTACTACTGTATCCCTGTTCCCCTTGCAAGGGATTTTGATTTTCCACCTCTCCTTCTTTAAAATAGCTGCTTATTAACTCAGGCTTTACATTATAGGTAGATTAAGACCTATAGAGATTTATTATGGTAATGTTTCAGTATCAGAATAAGAGAAAGCTAGCCAAAAAAAAAAAAAGACACTCAAAATTATCTTAAGTTGCAAATGGGCAACACAGTCTATTTTTGTAGAATGGAATTTGTTGTCCCTTTGTTCAATGTCCTATTACATACTAAAAAGCAGTATTTAGGAGATTTATTTACAGCTCGAGGATGGCAATATGCACAAATGTATTAACACAAACCAGGGAATGAGCAGAATCTGGAAGTCTTACAGGAATAAATATAAAACATAGAAGTGAAAACTGAAATCCAGTTCAAATAAACAGAACAGTGTTGGTTTTGCAGTGCTAGTTTCCAGCTTGCCAGAAACCCAGGTACTAGAACAAGCATTACCTTTGGTACTAAACACTTAGACAATACAAAAGTGCTTTTTTCAAAGGGGCAAGTAACATTTTTATAAGTCCATACCTTAAATGTACCATTTTGATTTTTCATATATGAAACCAAAAAGATGTCCACTGGTAGTAGCGCTGATGAGATAAGAGCCACTGCCAAAGCAAAGATAGCTGTTATGGTAGAAATCACTTCACTTTCTCTCCGACTCTGATACTTGCGCACATAAACCCAGCAGAAAATCAGGATAGCCTGAAATACATAGAGAAAGATAGTTACAAGTTGCACAATAAGGTTATCAGAAAGCCATACCACAGTCAGACTCTGTATCATGGTATTGATGACTGGCATAGCATCAGCACACCTTTCACCCGAGCCCTAGGCAGCAGTGCTATATTCACTACACACACAGTTCACTCTTTGAACCTCCATTAAGGTCAGCCTGAGCAACAGCGAGAGCAGCACTCACGCAACAGGCTGAGACACCAACACGCAGCGCTGAGAGCCCCGGCAGGAGGGCAAGGCAGCCCCGCAGCCTCAGCTCCGGGCTCCGCTGTGCCGGGGCAGCGGCAGGAGCTGCCGGGCCGGGGGGACACGGGCCGAGCGAGGAGGCCAGGTGGGAAGCCCGCAGCTGGAACAGCGAGGGGACGAGGAGGGAGGAGAAGGAGCAGCCGGCCCGCGGCGGCGGAAGGGAAAGCGCGGATCCCGCCGGCCCCGAGGGAGAGGAAGGGGTGCGTGACCGGGGCAGCCGGCCGCGGCGGAGCGGCCTCTCACCAGCAGGGCCAGGCCGAAGAGGCACCATCCCGTCACCAGCTCAGAAGCAGCCGCCGCCATCTTCGCTTCTGTCAACAGCGGCGTACCCACCCCTTTGAGGCGGGGGCTTTTAAAGGGGCGGGCATGGCGTCACTATGGGAACCGTGCGTAACAACAGCCGGGCGGGCCGCGGAGTGCGACGTCACGCGCCCGTCGCGGTGACAGCTTTCGCTTTCAGTCGGCGATCAGTGGCTCCTGCCCCGCGCCGCAAGCAGCCGCGAGGGGCTGGTAGCCTGGGGCTCGCCACGCAGGGGCTGTCCGCCGCCTTACTTTGTGACACGGGAGAGGCGCGGCCGGAGGGGACGGGCGGGCCGGGGTGCGCGACGAGGGGATGGGGCCGGGGGGGGGGGTGGTGGTCCTCGCACCCTGGTGCCTTTGCCCCGGGCTTGGCATGCTGGATGGAAGCGGGGGAACCTTGACCGTCTGGAGAGGTGGGCCGGTGCAAACCTCGTGAAGTTCCACAAGGTCAAGTGCAAGGTCCTGCACATGGGTCAGGCCAACCCAAGGCACAAATACAGGCTGGGCAGGGAACAGATTGAGAGCAGCCCTGAGGAGAAGGACTTGGGGGTGCTAGAGGACAAGAAGCTCAACATGAGCCGGCAATGCTCTCTTGCAGCCCAGAAGGCCAACCGCATCCTGGGCTGCATCAAGAGAGCATCAGCAGGTCGAGGGAGGTGATTCTCACCCTCTACTCTGCCCTGGTGAGACCCCACCTGGAGTACTGTGTCCAGTTCTGGAGCCCCCAACATAAGAAGGACATGGACCAGTTGGAGAAGGTCCAGAGGAGGGCCACAAAGATGATCAGAGGGCTGGAGCACCTTTCCTATGATGACAGGCTGGGAGAGTTGGGGCTGCTCAGCCTGGAGTAGGCTCCAGGGAGACCTTATAGCGGCCTTGCAGTACCTAAAGGGGGCTTATAGGAATGATGGGGAGAAAATCTTTGGTGAGACCTGTTGTGGGAGGATGAGGGGTAATGTTTTAAAATAGAGGAAGGTAGATTCAGATTAAACATTAGGAAAAAATTATTTCCAGTGAGGGTGGTGGAACAGTGGAACAGGTTGCCCAGAGAGGTGGTAGATGCCCCATCCCTGAAAACATTCAAGGCCAGGTTGGACAGGGCTCTGAGCAACCTGATCTAGTTGAAGATGTCCCTGCTGCTTGCAGGGGGGGTGGACTAGGTGACTTTTAAAGGTCCTTTCCAACTCAAACTGTTCTGTGATTCTATGATATGAGACAGTAGCATGTGGCAGTGCTTGTGGGCTATACCCAAGATGTCTGAGGTGTGTGCTCAGGTGGACTTGTGCTCTCAGGAGAAGTTACCTAGTGGTGTGTGTGGTGGAACAGCTGTGCCAGGAAGTGGCTGACAGCTTTACTGGGCTTCATTTTGCTGTGACAGTGTTGTGATGGCACTCACAAGCTATGCGTGGGGTGGTTGATGGGCGGCAGGAGTTCATATGGGCTTGCAGCTCTGCAACAAGGGACTTGGTTTGGATGGACAGGAGAATTGGAAGCTTCCCCTCAGAGCAGTGGACACATGCTGTACTTCTCTGTTTGTTGTCAGGGCAGTGTGGAGGATGCTGGCATGTGGCAGCATTCATGAACCAAGTGATAATGATTGAAGAGGGTTCTGGAGAGCTAGTAAACCTGCAGAGGGTCTGTTGGCTTGTGAAGGGCAATGTTGCTTGCAGGGGTAAATACCTGTACCATGTGTTAGCTTACTGTGAGGGCAGTGCAGGTGGAAGCACAATGTGGTGGTTATTCATAAGCTGCTTGGGTGGTTGGTCATGGGTGCAGTTTTTAGGTGAGCTTGTAGCATTGCAAGAAAGGGCCTGCTGGTGGAGAAGTGGTGGTGTTTGGGAGGCTCGTTCTGGCGAGGCAAATGCTTATGCGAGGTTTCCATTTGGTGTGAGGGCACAGGCAGCAGGCAGGTGGTTGTGCAGTGGTTGTGGTGCTAATGACCAGTGAGTAAAGGACAGTTCATGGCAATCCAGATGGGCTCGTAATCTGATGAGAAGAGCAGCAGATACTATATAACTATAAATAGTTATAGGTCAGTAAGCAGATAACTATATTGTGTATGTGTTACTTTTTTTTTTTGTATATTACTATTAATGTGTATGTATTATATCCGCCACAGAAAATATTTCTCTGGATGTCATTACTATTAAATATGTATGTTATAATTCAAAATTGCCCTAGAACCCATGAAGAATTAAAAACTTAAAGAACAGCATTAAAAATAAACTATTCCCAAGTGGGAAAGGAAGTATTTGCCCTTAGAGTATATAAAGATTTTATGTTTTGTACAGCACTGCATACCTTTATCAATAAAATATTGAAATACCAAACATCAGAGACCAGTAACTAGTTAAGAATTCAGGCTGATGTAAAAAAAAAAAAAAATTAAAAATATTATAGCTGTATTCCGACCACAAATCTTTTTTGTTTTGACTTAAATGGTTACATAAATATTTAACTTGCTTGAGCAAATAAGCCATGAGTGTAACTTCATCATGATCAAAAAATCTTTTCCATTCTAAACAGTTAGGGGTTTATGTAGTTTAACAAACAGTAAAAAAAAAAAAAAAAAACAAGCAAAACAAACCAAAATGATTTGTTTCCCACTAAAAGAAAAATACAATCCTTGAGTCTTTTGTTAAAATTTTCCTGTATTTTGGCAGTAAATGGTAATTTTGAAGAAATTAGCGTCACTCTGCCAGGTCCATTCCTATTTGGTAAATAAGGTTTCTGCCCTAGTCTTAACTGGGTAACAAGCAAGGTTTTCAAGACTTCAGTGAAATTTTTTTCATGTCCCTGTGTGTAAAACGATTACCATAATTCACAGTTTAAAGGAAAAACTTGTTTTTGTCAGAGTGGACGTAATCGTTTCATGCACAGTATAGGCAAAATGGTAGTTTGATGCCATGTTACCACAAGCTATCTGAATGTTTTTTATTTATTCCCTAACATTCAGAAAGTATAAATTCAAAGCATTTTATCCCTTATTTTAATGAAATGAACAGATCTTTATCTGAAGAATGATCCGATCCACAAACAGAATTCAGAGGTTCAACTTCAATTTTGTTACTGTTGGGCAGGACACTGCAGGTGTCAAGTGCATGCAAAAATGTAAAAAGCTGCACAGTTTAATAGCAAAGTTAGTATTTTTTAAATTATTCAAATAGCGACCTTTCTCTTGTGCCAATGTAAGACCTATAAACTTCAATCTTGAAAATAGTATTCCATTGATGTGCTGACTTTTTGTTATACTTTTTGACAGAAATTTCATCCCTTGTTTAGTATTCCTGGGAAGGGCTGTATTCACACAGCTCTGTAAGAGAGTGCTCACAGATAAATTTGAGGTCAAATTTCTGAGTATGCACAATGTCTATTGACAAGACCACTGTTGAGGATATGTCGGTTAGATGTTTCTTGGCATATAAGAGCTATGTTTGTCTTTCATAGTCACTGTAGACAACTTCTAGGACAGCTACCCTTTGTAGTGCTCTAAGTCTACCTGCACTTTACTCAGTTGTGTAGAACACAAAACTCCACAAGGCACATTGGTCGTTGTGACTGGTTAAGAAATGGTTAAGAAAATGTCAAATTTCTTGACCATGGGTCAAGAAATAAGAGGCAATTGGTCATCAGTGCAGAAGAAACATCTCCACTCCATATAAATAGAAGATGAGACCAGAAGAACACATGTATTTTTTGCAGAGAGTTATTTCTTGAGAGAAGGTAGGGGGTTGTGGTATGGGCCAGCCGGTGAAGTGGCCTCATTCATGCCAAAGTTACTGATCACCTCCCAGACGGAAGATAGCATGGTGCCACGTGAGTCTTAACTGCAGTGCCGTTTCCAACAGCCAGGTTAAGCCAGCATGGCTTGTAAGATGAGCCTAGCAGTTGTCCCTGTGGTGCTGTTCTCCCCTGCACTGCAGTAGTGGATGTGCCTCTTTTCCTGCCTCGACTCAGAGACTTGTCTTGTCCTCTTTCACGCTTCTTTGCTCTTGCAAGTAAAAGCTTGTCATCAAGATGCCACAATGTGCAGCAAGATCAGTGAATGCACTAAAGATTGGCAGTGGTAGAAGTGATAGGGCATCATGTATGGGGTCACAGGGTGAGAATAGTACAAAAAGTGGGCCTGTACAAAAAGTGAAATGATTTCTGAAACAGTTTTGTTGGACATGTTTGTAGTAGGGTTGTAGCTAATAATTAACTGACTCTTTAAAAATTCTCATTGCACATACTGAAAAAAAATAGGGATTTTTACAGATCATTGAGAGAATGTGTGAATGAAAAAAGAATAAGTGAGTCAGAAGAGAATGCTATTACCATATTCCTCAAAAAAAAAACCTGATATGCATTGTGGCGGTAGCAGTCATAGTGTGGAAAAATAAAGAATTATATCAGTGGCCTTCCCTAAATACCATCCTCACTTTCCCAGGCAAGACAGCGGCACAGTGCCAAAAACAGAACTGCAAAAATTTTGTGTTATAAAGAAAATAAATTTTAAAATAAATTTTAAGGTTATATCGTTTATAAAATAAAATATTTCTCTAAAAAGAGCTGTTATAGTAACTCTTCTGTATAGTGAGAAATAAGTCCAAACTATGAAAAATGTCTTAGATGCTACTTAAAAGTAAATTCCACAAGTTTGTTTATTAATAAAATATTCATGTGGTAAAAAGACAGCGAAAGAAGAGGAGTGGTATTGTAGAAATTAAAGTATATGAAACAAGATACAGTCTTCATTTTGACCAGGACGAGGGATTAGTATCATACTTGAACTAGATAGTGTACATACCAACAGGGAGCAGGTGTGCCTTCTCACTTGACTGAGCTGCACTTGTCACCACTTGATAATCCCACAAGTTTCAAGGGGGCAGAAAGCGTGTGGGCTAATGGCAGTGCCATATCTTAAAATTCTGCGATTAACTCTACTTCTCCTATTTATTTTTTTCTCATGTCCGAAGAGAAGGTAGTGAAACTGGGTTTGGCAGGATTTAACAGAACATGGTCTTATACTTGAATCTTTGTACATTGTTCTTTGTGTTATGTGGCTTAGAATTCAGTAAAACCTGCAAGCCCCATGGCACAGAAAATACTGGAGCTGGTACTGTGCAAGTACACGCTATTAACCATTGACAATAATAACTAATTTTGGGGGCTGGAGGGGAGGTTTAAGTCCTTAAACTTCTGTAAAGAAAATTAACTATATCTTCTTGAAATTTCTTCTGTTTGATTTAATACCACAGTTCATTTAAGATTACCGCAGACCAAACTAGGTTCCTGAGTTTGGTGTATCATACTGTGTTATGTCAATGCAGGCATCTTTCCTTCCATCACTGTACTTCAGTGCTTTCTTAGGTGTATTTAACCAGTAGCACAACTTTGGTTTTCTTCTTAAACACTATTAAGAGTTAATTTTTGTTCTATGAATAAGACTTTCCACTGTATCATGCATAGCCAAAAAAAAAGGACAAAATGGGAATCTGTCAGTCTACGTGATAATTAACAAACATATTAGAAGGCATTCACAAAATTAACGTGAACATTATTTATTGCTAGGTTAATAGAGAACATAATGATGTGTCCTTTAAATCTTTACTCCTTGTATTGTTTCCTTATCCTAAAATGTTACCTTGTTTCAAGCTCCTCAATCATGCTGATCTCTTCAAAGTGCTTGGCTTTAGTGCAATCTGTCTTTCATTTTCACTGAGAGAAACACCATTTTCCCTTTAAGCCTTATTCAATATCAGTAGTTTCTACCGTTGTATCAGTGGCTCAACATTTACATGAAAATTAGGGACAAGGCACAGTTTCATGAACCTTATGAAAATTCCAGTTTGACCTTAAATTGGTTTAAGTCAGCTCAGTTCTTATTTTGGGTAGGCACAGGGAAGAGAACAGTTTTCAACAGAAGTAAGAGTGTCACACTGAGGAAAAACAAATGGTCCCATTGGGTTGGGAAAAAAAAGGTTTTTTCAACATTTAGTGGAATTTAGGGAAAGCATGTATGAAGCAGGTAAGCATACAGTGGTGTTCTTCCCAGCATACCCATCAGCACTGGCAGGCTGTTCTTCAGAGAACACAAGTCAAAGGTTGGATCATCACTTTTTGGAAGCTAAAGATAGGCTTTCTGTGCCATGAATTTGTCAAATCACTTTTTGTCGTTCTTAATAATATTTTTATAATAAATTCCACAAAATAATTTATATCAATCAAATTGTATAATTGATATACATAATAATTGATGTACTTAAAATGGATCATTGTCCTAGGCAAAGCCCAGTCCCTAGAACACGGGAGTTTCTAACATGCAAAGAAAAACCTGGCATAGGTTGGGACTAGTAACCTCTTCATGAAAGCCTAGAACTGTCACAAGGTGGAGAGGAATACCTTATCTGTGCATTAAGATGCATGTGTCTTTTATTGCTGTGGTAGTATTGAAGTAGAGAAAAGGGGGGGAGGGTTGTTTTTTTTTTAACTTGGAACAGAGATAATCTTTTAAAAGGTTGTGACATGCTAAATAAAAATAGTTGAGTTAGAAATTTAGAGTTAATCTATGGAAGAATTTAGAGTGGTTGTTCTTTTAATATGTTACTCACAACTGCATGACAATGTTTATGAAGGTTCTTTTCTGTTCTATTCCTTGGTTTGTTTACTTCAACAAAACCAGAATTTTAAAAAAGAAGTCTGAGGGCAGAAGAGGTGATTCATTTCTCCGGGAGACAGAGAGTGTAAGGCAGTAATATTTTCTCTAACGAGGGCTGTAAAAATGATTAGAAGCTTTCAAGGACAATTTCTTTCTATTTTTTTTTTCAATAAAAACAATAATTAAAACTGTTCTGTATGTAAATTACAGTTCTATATAAGCAGATCAGAATGAAAACAATGTGAACTTCCACAATAAAAATGTGTGAACATTCCCACAACAAAAATGAGTGTGAACTGCTGTATTCCCCTGAAACTTTCCGCCTGATATTTTCAGTTAGAATGAAAAGAGAATTCACAAGTGTTTTTCTCATGGTACTAGTAAAATAATGAACTGACTGCTTGATCGTATACTGCTTGATCGAACTGACTTCTTTCTGCATATTTGTCCTAAATTATTAGAGATACTTCTAGTCTTCTGTACATGGGAAAACTGCAACCAAGGCATAAACTTGGACGGAACACATTTGGACATTTTCCCAGGATGGACTGAGGAAACTAGATGGAGAGTAAGCAAAACAATATATTAAATTCTGACCCCCTGAATTTAATGGCAAAGCTGCCAGTAAGTTTAGCTTTTGACAAAATTAATTTTCAGAGATAGTCAAAAAGCCAAATAATTATAGTAGTAGGAAGGGGATAGACAACCAAATCATCATTATACTTCATGAACAGTGAGCTGTTTTGATGTCCATGTCAAAAAGAGTTACAGAATTTGAGATAGTTTAGATAAGGATGAGCATGAACAAAGTAAGGAATAGCTTCTCTGCCCAGAAAAAAATAAATAATTTGTAATCAACATCTCGGAAAAGACGCTACTCAAGAAGAAATTACAGAATTTTTAACGTTCTGACTGGCACAGGGAACAGTGAATAGAGAATCATAGAATGGTTTGGGTTGGAAGGGACCTTAAAAATCATCTACTTCCAACCCGCCTGCCATAGGCAGGGACACCTTCCACTAGACCATGTTGCTCAAAGCTCCATCCAACCTGGCCTTGGACACTTCCAGGGATGGGGCATCCACAACTTCTCTGGGCAACCTGTTCTAGTGCCTCACCACCCTCACAGTAAAGAATTTATTCCTTATGTCTAATCTAAATTTACTCTCAGTTTAAAGCCTTTACCCTTTCTCCTATCACTACATGCCCTTGTCAAAAGTCCCTCTCCAGCTTTCCTGTAGGCCACCTTTAGGTACTGGGAGGCCGCTATAAGGTCTCCCTGGTGCCTTCTCTTCTCCAGGCTCAACAGCTCCAGCTCTCTCAGCCAGTCTTCATAAGAGAGGTGTTCCAGCCCTCTGATCATCTTTGTGGCCCTCCTCTGGACTGACTCAAACAGATCCGTGTCCTTTTAGGGGCCTCAGAGCTGGACGTAATACTCCAGGTGGGGTCTCATGAGAGCAGAGTAGAGGGGGAGGGATCACCTCCCTCGACCTGGTGTCCATGCTTCTTTTGATGCAACCCAGGATGCAGTTGGCCTTCTGGGCCGCAAGTGCATATTGCCAGCTCATATTGAGCTTCTCATCAACCAACATTCTCAAGTCCTTCTCCTCAGGGCTGCTCTCAATCCATTTCCTACCCAGCCTGTATCTGTGCTTGGGATTGCCATGACCCATGTGCAGGACCTTGCACTTGGCCTGGTTGAACTTCATGAGGTTTACATAGGCCCACCTCTCCAGCCTGTCAAGGTCCCTCTGGATGGCATCCCTTCCTTCCAGCACGTCGACCACACCACACAGCTTGGTGTCATCAGCAAAGTTGCTGAGGCTGCACTCTATCCTACTGTCCATGTCGCCAACCAAGATGTTAAACAGTGCCTGTCCCAATACGGACCCCTGAGGAACACCACTCGTCACTGGTCTCCACTTGGACATGGAGCCATTGACCACAATTCTTTTGAGTGCAGCCATCCGTCATTTCCTCATCCACTGAGTGGATAACCACCAATTAGATATGAGTCATGCTCATATAAAGAAAATTGGGCACAAAATAGATGACCAAGCAGCAGACTTAGCAGGAGACTGCTTCATACAATCTAAAAAGTAGATATCCTTACCTTAGGATGATTTGAATACAAGAGTATCCATATGTTAAAAATTAATAGAGAAATTCATGGATGAGAGGTCTGTCAAGCAGCATTAAGCACTCCGATAGAGAAGCAACCTCCAGCTCAGAAAATCCCTAAGCAGGGGAGTGCCAGAAACAGGCAGAATTTGTAAGGGAAGCTTCTTCAGATTTCCCTGTTTTCCAAGGGGTTTGCTGTTGGCACTGAAGGGTCAATATAGAAAGCCGCAAAGTCTTTCAATCATTCCAGTTACTGTCTTTCAGTTAGTCCAGCTCAGTATGTTTTGAGGACATCAACAAAGGCTAGGTTTTTGAGCATTTGATACAGTTAGAGGGTAATCTTCATGATAAAGGTGAATTTATTCTGGCTCAGAAGACTGATTCAAAGCCATTTACATTATTTAAACCTAGCATATGGACTACATAAAGAATCCTGAAAGTTCAGGGCTGTCTAGCAGCACAGGAAAGATGATTTTATATTATAGTGAATGGTTGAGCCTCATCTCTAACTGACAAAATAGGCACTAAAGTTCTTTTTTGTTTGTGTCTTTTTTGTTTCAAAATAAGGAAGAAGGTAGGCTTAGTGCTTCCATATGAAAAGAAAGAGTGAATGCATCTA
The DNA here is from genome assembly GCF_036417535.1 of Chlamydotis macqueenii. Classification (NCBI taxonomy): domain Eukaryota; kingdom Metazoa; phylum Chordata; class Aves; order Otidiformes; family Otididae; genus Chlamydotis; species Chlamydotis macqueenii. The sequence goes on from NC_141558.1 coordinate 31,803,657, forward strand.
ATTTCATCAGTTCAGGAAATACATTGATAAACTGGAGCGAGTTCAGGGGAGGGTCACCAGAATGGCTGGTTCTGGAGCACTTGCTTTGTGAGGAGAGGTGGGGGAGCTGGGCTTGTTCAGCTTGGGAAAGAGGTGGCTTTGGGGGCCCTAACAGCAGGGCTGGTAGGCATGTTGTCTAGATGATGGAGTCAGTGGTGCATGGTAGGAGGAGAGAGAGCAGAAATAAATTGAAATAGGAGGATCTGACTGGATATATGGAAGAAAAAAAAAAAGTGTAAGGACAAAAGGACAAGTAAGCAGTGAAGCAGGTAGCCCAGACAGGTTTTGTAACCTCCATTCCTGGAGGTTTACAAGACTTGACTGATGAAACCTTGAGCAACCTACCTTGAGCAATCTGATCTGGATTCATTGTGACCCTGCTTTGAGCAGGAGGTTGGACAAGAAACGTCCCAAGAGTCACTTCCTAGCTGAATGAGTCAGTGATTAATGCCACTCACACGGCAGCTTCTTTAGACAGAAGACAACATTTTGGAGAATGCAAAGGAAATCATTATTCTCATCAGTAGTACCAGGAGCTGAATAGTAGGGCAGTAACACAAAGCAATGTCACAGAGAGGAGGAATAACATGAGATTATGGCTGCTGACTTTGAAGTTTTATCATTTAGGCCTTTTTGATCAGTAGTGGCATAGCAGCAGTTACATCTGTAGCCTTGACTTCACAGAAGAGCAAATTACTTTACTTTCTGCTATTTCTGTCCTGTCTTAAATGTATGATCTTTAACCATGTGGATCATGTATCACTTGGTTGTCAATGAGTATGGATACAACCAAATATTGATCTGTTTGCCTGTATCCTGAGACAAAATTTTTTAAACATATGGAGTCAAAAGACACTGAGTATATGCAAACCATACAGAGTCAGGCCTGTGTATGTACGTAGTGAGGAGCAATCTCAGAGTCTTTATTCAGTATTGAAAGTTTTGGTGTGGATAATGTTTATTTTACAAGACCCAAAGGAATGTTATGTCTTCAGGCCACTACTAAGATTTAATGTTCCCTGTCCCCAGTAATAGAAACAGCAGAGATGGATACATGATATAGTAACACTTTTTATTCTGTGTTGTTGACAAGGATTTATTTTAACATACTCTTGTTTCATTTATTTTCTGTGAGTGAACTGCTTTTCTGTATGGGTTGCAGCTGAATAATCGTTAGAGTACTGGGGGAAAAAAACACAGAAAGTAATTATAGAGAAGGCATGATGTGGAAACTCACCATTCTGCAATAACCTATTCAAATAAATACATTTTAATTAATTATTAATTACAAAACACTGTGATCTTAGAGGTAAAAATCCAGTTTAAATGGCAGGAGTCGTCTTTCCCAGCGACTGGTGTTTCGGGGGCATTTTCACCGTTCACCCACCAGAGGGCTCCGGTTGGGCCCATCTCCAAAATGGCTTCCCGGCCTGACGCAGGCCGTAGGAGTTTTGCCAGACATCCCAGTAGAAGCCAAATCTTCAAGTCCTTACTTCGAAAAATTTCTCATTTCTACGTAAGTTGTACTGTAGCAAGAACTTCATGAGTTAGTTTGTAATATATGAGTGATTTTTGTAGTTAAGTATATATCAACTTTAAAGTAAATCCCGTTTTTCAAAACTAAAATGGCTTGTTGCAAATCTTAAACCGTGTCTGTCAAGCTCTGTGACTATTGATGGCACCATTGCGTTCCAAAACATTCAAGCCTGTAATTCAGTGCCGTCATTAAAATTTCCATTTCTGTAGATATGCACAGCTACAGCATACCTAAATTTTTGCTATTTGGCACTATTATATATTCCAGAATGAATCCTTTTCTACTATTGTATGACTAACTTATCTAAAACTTTATTTCCCATATTTGCAACCATAGCATTTCCATTCTGAACTCTGATGAACTTTGTAATTCAAAAAGAGATGGAAAAATCATATTAAATCTGGTCACGTTGATCTTTTCACCTTCATCTTCCAGTCTCTGTTGGTCTCTTATTTGTTGCATGACAGATAAGCTAGTAAGAGTTTGTACAATCCTGTCTCTCTTTTAGGTACTGGCACAGCTCAGTGTCTGTTCTCAGACCTTTATCCCAGTAACTATTTTGTTTTGTCATTGAAGTGCTCAGGTAATTTGCCAGAATCTGTCCCCATTTTTGACACAGCCTATTAAAATATGGAATATCCTTCATAAGCCAGTCCATAGAGCCTACATTCATGTCATAAAATACCCCTTACTACTAATTTTTGGCTTAATACATAAAGTATCATGTGACCAGTTAATGGCCATGAAAGTTATGATTTCTGATATTTTTTTCTACATCCCTTGACATCTCCCCTTCTTACATGTACTTAGAACATTCCCTTTAAAATTGAAGATTGCTCAGCTTGCTTGCTGCAGAACTGTGACATTACATCTCGATAAACATCATTAAACTGAGCACAGGGCTTTGCTTTCTTCGTCTAGAAAATATTATGAATAGCTTGCTGTTGACATGAAAATTATTGAGTAGGAAATCATTTTATGTCCATTTTTGTAGGGTGATTTAGATTGCCCAGGAAAAAGGTGATACAGTGAAATCAGGTATAAGGTTACACTTGCAGGAGCAAATACTGCAGAGCTAAGCTTATGAGCAGTACACAGCGTTTGGGAAGCTGTAACTCTTTAAGAGAGGTAAGGGTAGCTTCATGCACCCTGTGGTGGGTTAAAAAAAGATGAGGCTTAACAGAAATAAATACTAAGTAGCAGTAATGTAGCTGTGTCACTACTTTATATGGAATGATGGTATAACTGTGCCATTATGTTAACTTGTATCATCCAAGCATTCTGCTTTCTAATGGATGTCAGTGAGCAGGAATGGTTCCAGAAAAAAAAAAAACAACCAAAACCTCAAAACAAACAAACAAACAAAAAAAATCACCACACAGCCTGGTAGTGAAAATCACCACACTGCCTGGTAGTGAAAAACAGATTAAAAAAACTCAAAAGCTCCTTGATCTATCTTTGTTATTCAGGAGAAGACTTGAGGATAACCTAAGTCTGCACACGGAGATAAGACTTCTAATACCATGATGCTATGATTCTGTAAAGGCATATCATAATCCAAAGGCTGAAGCCTGGAGCTAGATAAACTGAGAAAAATAAGGCACATGGGAAAAAAAAAAAAATCACCTAAATATGGTTATATATGCAACTATTAGCACCTAGGTACACTGTAGAATCTTCATAATTTCATATATTTAAAACTAGATCATATATTTTTTCAAAAAGAGATAGCTTACTTATGAATTAAGAATTTGTCAGAAATGACCAAATATCATATAGTTGACCAAACAGTTGTGACAGGTATTATGACATCAGGAAAGAAAGAAGCTGCCATGACAGGACTCTGCTCTTCCCTGAGGGAGAACAGAATCTTCTGTGGAAGCAGTTTAGTGTGCCTAGATGGAGAAGGTCTCCTCTGGACATGGTCCTGGGCAGCTGGCTCGAGGCGGCTCTGTTTGAACAAAGAGATCACACCAGAATGATGTCCAGAGATCCTTTCCAATCTCAACTATTCTATGAGAAGCTTCAACAGTATCAGGCTGGAACATGGAGAGAAAAACAAACAAGAAGCATGAAGCAACAGTTAAGGAAGACTTCTGGCAGCAAAGAAAAGATCCTAACCTGAGTCTCGGTAATGACAGTTAGGGAAAGACTTTTTGAGAGACCTGGTGGACTCTGAAACATAAGTAGCAGTGGAAAGCTGCAAGATTTTCAGGAGAATGGGATGGGAAGACTTATCCTGCAAAGGTACAGTGGATGGTAAATAGATATGTTTTCAAACTTTTTTGTTTAAGCTGTTTCACCTAATAGAGCTGAGCTACTTCCATTTAAAGAGTTACTTTGTTAAAGCTTCTATAAAGTCTACTTTTAGGTATGAAAAAGCTTCTGATTTGATAAAATTCTGAGTAACGTGCAGGCAGCTGTACTTCAAGAATTTGGTCAACATGCAGTCTGGTGCAGAGATCATGGCCTTGAAAACACAGTAACAATAACAAAGCCTCATTCAAAATGTGCTGAAAAAAAAGGCCAAGGGTTTCCTCTTGTTGATTTGTTTATTCATGTCATTTGGCTGTCTTTCCCTTACAGCTGGAAAAAGACATAATTTAATCTGTAGGTAGCTGACTAGATCACCAGTGGCCTGTCTGAACACCCCAGATCAGGAACTCCAGCAATCACTGCAGGAGAGGAAAATAAGGAATCTACACACAGTGAGGGCTGGAAAGGGATGAGAAAGCAAAACAGAGGAAAGACTCTTAATCACACTGGGAAAAAAAAAAAAACACAAACACAAAACCACCAACCAACAAAAACCTGTATTAACTGCAGCATACCGTTTCGGACTCTGTTATAATCCAGATGAGAAGTTAGCAAAATCTCAGCTTTTAAATAAGGTTTTTTTCCAGTCTCTGGGTCACAAAGTTTTGTTATCTTGGTTGTTGTTCAAGTTACACTGTTAGCACTAAATACAGCACACCTAGGATCCACAAAAGCCTCTCTGGCAAGCACTATCATTCTGATATATTTCTTTCTTAATTGTCTTCTCCCTGAGGACAACAGGGAGTGTTGGTAACACTTTCTGTTTGCAGTGAAATCCTGGCTTGATTGAAGTCTCAGATACTCCAGGCTCACAGCATCTGAAGAGAGCTCATAGAAACCAGGTGTGAAATTCTGGCCCAGCTGAAGTTTATAGCAAAGCATACACTGGCTTCAGCAAAGTCAAAATTTCACTCTAAATAAAATAACTTACCAACGCTTCCTGTGATCTGCAGAAAGACAGAAGTGTTTTACTTGCATTAACTTTTTATTTCTCTTTCATTCATTCTTTCCAGTGGGAGCCTAGAGTGGAATTACAGAGTGGTTTCCCACAGGCAACAGGGGAGAGAACAATTCTGTCCTAAGCAAGCAAATCTGAAAGCAGAGGGCAAGGTCATTAATGGAACTGGTATCAGTCCTGTAGGAGAAAGTTTATTTCGGGAGAAATAGTAAGAAAAGGAATGACAAAAATTCATTTCTAGATCAGGATTATTGAAGATGTTTAAAAATGTTTCGGTTAACCTTAGTGACTTCTTTTTACTTCCATCATTACTTAATAAGAAATTAATGTGATGAAGGTATTTTCAGGGGGTTTTGTCATTGTATTATTTTAATAATGAAGTGTATTTATTTTATTTTCATTTTTTTCCTGTGTTGTGCTGTCCTTGTTCTTAATGTTGATACGTTTTCAGTAAATCATTGTTAAAGACACTTCTCAATTGTCTCAAAATTCTAAAGACATTTAAATAAGTATTTTAACTTCAGAAAGAGGAAAGTAAATACTACTGAAACACGGGGGAAGAGGGGAAAATTATGGCTTGATTATGTATTTCTTAGGCATCAAAATCATACCCCTTGGCTACATCAGAAAAGTAAGATCAAATCCTTAATTCACCCTGATACATAGTATTTCTTTAATGTCAGTGCACACTTACACATGTGGAATGAATCGTATAATATTATTTCACTGTTATCTCAATTTATTGTTAAATGGAAAAACTTACAGGACATCTAAAAAAGAACTGCTTTGCATAATCATCTACACCAAAAGAGATTAAGTGAATCTGATTTCATCAAGATTAGCTTGTGATTCTTTAACAAAAAGATGAAAAGGAATCCAGCCCAATCCATTTGGCTACTCAAGGTCAAAGGATAAACTAGTATCTTAATTTTAGCTTCTATTTATTTCATTTTATCTTACTGCCTTAGTTCCTGACTGCCAGACCAATAAATAGGTCAAAGACACAGTAGAGATAAATCACTAAATGAATTTGATGATTTATTTTGTAGATATTTTAGCTCACATAGGTGAGCGGTGATGGTCTCCCTCGGACTAAATATCAAATAATCTTTCCTCTCTCCTGCCCCTTTTCCTTGTGTGGGTTTCCTTGCCTCATCTCTCCAGTCTAGAGACAAACTGTGACCATGCAGGCAAGGCAAAGGATTGAGGAGCCTGGTGGGACAGTGTGTTTGAACCCAATGTAATGGCAATGGCATAGACTGAGAAGTATTTAAAACTTCTGACCCAACTTATGATACGAAGGAAAATATAGGAAGGTGGGGATCTGAGCAGTCACGACTACCTGTCTGTACTCCTTGAGACCATCTAGAATATTAGTGAACTCTTGTACAAATTTTAACATTTATCCTTAATATTCTGACAAAATCAGAGGAAAATCATGCACTGAAAATACTACCTAAAATTTTGTCATATCTTAGATGATAAAATTAGATTATCTTTTAAAAGGATATGCACACCTTTACTGTAAGCCAAGGTAAGTTTGTGTTAATACAACTGCTGAGGACAGCTGCTCTGAATGTAAATAGGAGTTTACATGGATGTAACTGAAAATTCTTATTTAATCATGTCTGATACAGACAATGCTTGCGGAATATTCATTTAAGTCCTGTGTACATGTAATTTTACTAATTTAATTAAAAATGCAGACTCACATTGTTTTAAGCCAGTTCAATTTACTTTATTAATAATTTACATAATTGTAAAAATCTGTTGTAGTAGAGTAGATAATTTTTGTAGTTAATTTTTAGCCATAAAAAGAATATAAATATTTCTAAGTAATAAGACTACCTTATCTAAAGATACCTAAAAGCTGTACTGGTCCTACGAAACAAGTTTAAATAAACTTGTTTGATGTCCACAAATTCTATAAAACCTTTAACCAAATACAGATTCAGCTCAGAAACTTAGCTGTCAGGTTGAAGTTAGGAATACTGTCACTCTAAAATCAAGGAAGAGAGACACTTGCAGAGAACAGTTAATTGCAAATCAGGATTTCCCAAGGGAAATTACACCCTTAATTTAGACATCTCAGGTGCCTCACATAACATGACTTGCATTCAGGTTTCACCACACTTGCTGTTTGGTTCCTTCTGCAGACAGGAACATAACTCAGTTCCATGGTTGGCCTAAACTGATACTGCTTCAAGCTGGATTTATACTCACATTTAAATTGCTTTTGGTTTATTAACTCTGTGGTCTTCACACTGCAGAAACATGCCAAATCAAGTGAGAAAGTGTATTCCTTTGTGTTCTGGTTTTGTTAGTGAGGGGGGGCCTAAGGTGGTAGCTTCTGTAGGAAACTGCTAGAAGTCGCTCCCCTTTGTTCAGTGGACTTGGCCGGGCCTAGGGCGGACCCGCTGCTGGCCAAGGCTGAGCCAATTGGTAGCAGAATGTCCCATGATAACGCCTCTGCGATAACGTATTTAAGAAGGGGAAAACAGAAAAAAAAAAAAGAGGGAAGATGTGAAGCAGCTGAGTGGGGGCAGAGAGGGGGAGGCACGAGCCTTGTGGGCCTTGTAGTCCTCATCTTCTGGCCTCCCGCCGGGCAGCTGACTGGGCCCAACTTGGCCCAGCCTGGCTGCAAGAAGTGGAGAGGAGATAAGAAGTTGAAGTGAATAAGATGTAAAAAGGATCCTGAGAGGCGTCTGCCAGCCTTTTGTGAGGAACGGCTGCAGATGCCAAGGTCAGTGAAGAAGGAGGGGGAGGAGTAATGCAGCTCCTGGCCAAGATTCCTCTGCAACTTGTGGTGAAGACCATGGTGGAGCGGATTGTCCCCCTGCAGCCCATGGAGGTCCATGGAGGGGCAGAGATCCACCTGCAGCCCGTGGAGGACCCCACGCCAGAGCAGGTGGAGGCCTGAAGGAGGCTGTGGCCCGTGGAGGGCCCGCTGGGACAGCTGTTCCAGAGGGACTGCACCCCGTGGAAGAGATGACCCACGCCGGAGCAGTTTCACAAAGGACTGTGGCCCGTGGGAGGGACCCCACGCTGGAGCAGAGGAGGAATGCGAGGAGTTCTTCCCCCGACGATGATACAGCAGCATAAAACAACGCGTGATGAACTGATCGTGACCCCCATTCCCTTTTTCCCCTCCCCATGCCGCTCGGAAGGGGAGGTAGTAGAGATAATGTTAAGCCCGGGAAGAGGGAGGGGTGGGGGGAGGTTATCTTGTTCCCTGTCTCATTATCCTGCTAGTTTTAGGAATAAATGAGTGTTTTCCCCAAGTCGAGTCTGTTTTGCCCATAACCATAACTTTAAGGATTTCTCCCTGTCCTTACCTCAAACCTCGAGCCGTTTTCTTTATATCATCTCCTCCTATTCTCTCGGAGGGTGTGGGGAGTGAGAGAGAGACTGCATAGTCTGGTCCTGATCAGGGCTGAACTACGACACTTTGTCCTCCACAACTGCAGAAGTGTGCCTGGAAACTTTCCCCCAGCAGTTTACCATGCTCTACCACTGGCAGCCGTCGGGTAGACTCAGACACACCACTGATTTATGTAGTAAAGCTCAGTACTAGGGAGGACTCTGAAGAAGGCTTGCCAGCTTCATCATTTGGAACTAGGCTAGTCTAATTTGGCATTCAAACCTAGGTCCTGAGTGCAAGAAATACTTCTGTGGGGAAGATAAACCCTGTGTGAAGACAAATGAATGCCTGATGCAAGCTTTTGTTTTCTGTTATGTATTCTTCTACTCACAGCCATTCTATGGTTAGAGTAGTCTTACTTTCTCCTTTCAACAGGCTTAGTTTATTCAGTTTCAGCCTTTTTTCTATTTTTATTCTTCAGGAGTCAAATCTTCTGTTGAGGTAAATTTTAAAGTTCCCTGAAGATCAACGAAGTATTAAATATTAAAGAAATAACCTCTATTCTAATTTCTGCAAAGTTGAACAATACTGCAATAGAAGAGACAAGCTCAATGTTGCTGAATGTCTAGGCAAGTTGGTCCTAAAACAGTCTGTGAGTTCTTAGACTTTTTTTTTTTTAAGAATCTAGCCGTGTAGTTTTAATACATCAACCAAAGAACCAAAGTGACTTCTTCCCAAATAGTTTTGAAGGCACGTCAAGCTACAATTATTCACACTGAAAAGATTTGGATGAACACAATTTTATTACACAAAATCTTGTATTTTTATGAAAAATGTCTTTGCCCTCACGCACAAGCAGGACCTAAGTTTGTATTATTCTCGAAATGCAGCCTGATAACATCTCAGCAATTTAGTTACCTTCAGTAAAACTTGTATTCTTGGCCTAAGGTCATCTTTCTACCATAAGTTTTATTATTTAGTACATTCTTTACTATGCATCTGTGTCACATACTACTGCTCTCATAAGTATAGATTATATCTGCTGATTTAGACATGAACTCTACATGTATTTGAGTAATTTTGCACATGAAAATATAGCCTCACTAAAGAGTCGCAACATGCCACTTCAAGTTGTTAGAATGTAGTTGGTTCCAGCACTAATAATTGGTTCCAGCACAATTAGTCAATGACTAATTGGCAAGATTAAGTTAAAATAACCAACAGGATATATCTGGATTCCACTTATCAAGAAAGCAACGAAACAGAGCAGTTCCTAGCTACTCCAAGCTTCATCAAAATGGCACGTTCATGCTAAATTGCTTGGCTTTGCTCCAAAATTAAATTCATCCATCGTGTCCAAACCACATTTGACATGCCAAAAGTACAGTTTAGAGATTGACGAAAATGTTACGCTTGATACACTACACAGCTACATTTGTTTTAAGAACTTTCCATTTATTTAAATGCTGGCCTTTCTAGGAGCTAGTGTTTGATTTTGCATTCCTAGTAAACAGTAAAATTTATTTGAATTGCAGTGCATAAAGATACAGATAGTTATGCAAACACAGTCTGATAGATTCTTCCTTTCAACTGTCGTTTTCTATTAGTGCACAAATTCCTTGGCTCCCAAAAAATACGTATACACACAGGGTGACATAAGATGTTGAGTTGCAGCATGTATAGGTCAGTAGGCTGGTTTAGATGGCATGTAACAGCTAGATTTTTTTTTTTGCATGTACTTCTGTCTGACTTCTAGTTTCAGCCTTTATATGCTATTGAATTCAGAGTGCTTTTACATCTAAGATCATTACTAGATCTAGGCAAACATCAAGCTTACATAAATCTGTAAAATTACTGACTTAAAAGTAACATTGGTTAAATCCTGAGAATATTTACTCCTAGATGAAAGGCAAATAAAGTATGTGGATGTAGAGATACAGATTAACTATGCACTTAATTTGACTTCCCAGATTATTGTGCCTGTTTATTCAGCAATAAATATGAATGAAAGACTTGTCATTTTATTATTTCATTTTTATGTTGCTTGACAGTATTGAAATTGAGCATTAAAATAACATAATGGTAAACAGCACTGCATTAACTCAGAATCCTGGATGTGTTAATATAATTGTAGCGACTATGTTGATAAAACTGATGGTCACATATATCAGTTAGTTTGCACAGGCAAATTTATAGAAGTTACTTTCTGAAAATTTGAAACTATTCATAACTGTCCCTAAAAGCGGTTTATTTGTCATTGCAGTATTTGTTGTATTCTCTTTTTAAATAAAATTTGGGCAAGTTAGCTGGATAGAAAGGACACAACAGTAGGAGACACTGGCTAATACTGAGACTTGTAAATTCTTAGACATATTTGTTACAATTTAAAATAGAATTTTAACTGACACTTCTTGAACTATCTATGCTTTGTCTTCCTGAAGTTTGAAAACACGACTATAGAATATTCAGCCCTTTGATAAAAAAATAAAGTTGCCCTTTAAGCCTGAAGGGTTTATACACGCTAGTCTACTTGTAGGATCTTAAACTTTGCTCATACCTTTCCTTTGCTCTTCGCCTTCTGTGTTGGTTTTGTTTAGTGGTGGGGGCTATGGTGGCAGCTTCTGTAAGAAGCTGCTAGAAGTTTCCCCTTTGTCCAGTGGACTCAGCCAGGCCTAGGGGGGACCCACTACTGGCCAGGGCCAAGCTGATTGGTGACGGAATGTTCCCTGATAACGCCTCTGTGATAATGTATCTAAGAAGGTGAAAAATAAGAAAAAAAAAAAAAAAGAAAAAAACACAAAGATTTGAAAAAGCAGAAGTGGAGGCAGAGAGGGCAAGGCGTGGGCCTTGCAGGCCTCACCCTCCGGCCTCCCGCCGGGCGGCCGTCTGGGCCCAACTTGGCCTGGCCCAGCTGAGAGAAGTGAAGAGAACCTGAGAGGCGCCTGCCTGAGCCTGATTGTGAAGAATTTCTGGTGAGAGGAACGGCTGCAGATGCCAAGGTCAGTGAAGAAGGAGGGGGAGAAGTAATGCTGCTCCTGGCAGAGATTCCCCTGCAGCCTGTGGTGAAGACCATGGTGGAGCAGGCTGTCCCCCTGCAGCCCATGGAGGTCCACGGAGGGGCAGAGATTCACCTGGAGCCCATGGAGGACCCTATCCCGGGGCAGGCAGATGCCCAAATAAGGCTGTGGCCCTTGAATGGCTGGGCAGACTGTTCTGGAGGGGCTGCACCCCGTGGAAAAAAAAGACCCACACCAGAGGAGTTCATGAAGGACTGTAGCCTGTGGGAGGGACTTGACGCTGGAGCAGGGGAGGAATGTGAGGAGTTCTTCCCCCGAGGAGGAAGGAGCAGCGTAAAGCAACGTGAGATGAACTGACCATTCCCTCTTCCCCCCTGCGCTGCTCAGGGAGGGGAAAGAGGTAGAGATAATTGACATGAAGTTAAGCCCAGGAAGAGGGGGAGGTGAGGGGAAGTTGTTTTTGTTTTCTTCCTCATTATCCTGCTTTGGTTTTATTAATAATAATAAATAAATAGTATTCCCCAAGTCAAGTCTGTTTTACCCATGACGGTAACTTTAAGGAATTCTCCTTGTCCTTACCTCAAACCTCGAGCCTTTCTGTTATATTATCTCTCTTCTATTCCCTTGGAAGGTGGGGAGGAGTGAGTGAGAGACTGTGTAGCTTGGTCGCAAGTGGGGCTAAACCACGACACCTTCCTTTTTCTAATACTTGCATTATATAAATTTTACATTAACATATTTCACTGCTTTATAGATGTTTTCAGACTGCATGTAGGATTTAGGATATTCATACAGAAGTACTGGGCAAACACCTGTAATTCCCAGCACAACTGCCTAAAACCTGGCTTTCAGCTTTTCATCATACGCAATGACTTCTAAAGACGTATGGGTACATCACTCTAAAACAAGCCAGATTATGTGCTTTGACTTCATTTGGAAAACCACCTTTCAGCTTTTCTCATCCCTGATGACCACATACTTTTTTTCTTGTACTATAAAAAATCAACAAAATACATGTGTTTCCTGCATTACAGGTGGGATGGATTCCATCTGAAAGAAAGAAGAGAAAGAAAATCAATGGTAAATGTTCAGAATTTTTTCTTCATTGTGTATTTCTTTGTGTGGTTCATGAAACAACAGAACATGTAGCAAGCTGTTTGTAGTATGGCAGTACGGTTATATACACGCATTTATGTATCCATAGGAAGACAAAATAAAGCATGCCTTTTAATAGATTATGGACATGCACATCTTGACACTATTAATCTTAGCATTGTTTGCCTAAGCCTGGACTGGACTGATGTTTGACTGAATTCTACAAATCCAGCACTATTTCAGGTTTGAATAACTTAACTGAATTTTTGTGCTAACACTTTAAAGAGTAGTATATACACAGAAATATTTTTTTCAGGAATGGTAACAAATACTTTACAAATCATATTATACAGCTGTTGACTTATTTGCAACTGGTAAATATAGACAATATATCAAGACATTTATTTATTTACATTGAAATGTGTATATTTTGGATTAAAATGTCATTATTAAAAATATGAAAGATATTAGGACCAGATAGCACTAAACACTATGAATGGTACAATGAACCAAGACAGCTAATACCACAAAAGCATAGCGGTAAGTATTCTTTATGCATCTTTTTGACAGTTATTTTGGCCCCTTTACTGAAAATCTGAGTGCTTCCTAAGTATTCAGAAAAAGAAATAGGAGTTGTGTTTTTTTCTTCTTTTCCTCTCCTACGGAGGTGACATCTAGCTTTTCCATTAGCTTTGCTGCTTAGGAGTGCTTAGTGTGTGTGCACATGCATATAAATAATTCCTTTTTGATGTAATTTTTGCCAAAGTTCCCTCACTTGAGTGACATTTTTGCCCCATTTACATCAATGTTAACATTTCCATTAACTTCTCCAAGGCTAGGATTCCACCTGTTTTGTCTAAGGTCATTATAGTTCAGTCTAATGTATTTAAAAGCATTTATATTTTAATTGCTTCAGTGGAATGCAGTTGTCGTGACCGGCAAATCTTGCAGAGGGCAGAAAGGATCATCTGACAAGGAACAATCCCACATAAGGGCTTATACAACAGAACAGAAATACTGAGCTCTACATGCAGTGAGAAATAGCATGGTAAGGGGCGTTTCAAATTAATCTCCTTTTAAAGAATTGTTTTTAAGTAGAATGCTGCTTTTAAAGAGTTTTGTGAAAGTTTACAGCTTCATTCCTGCATATGCGTTGTCATAAGCAACACAAGTTAAAAATGTGGGTCTAATGAGATGGAGACAAATCTGTTAGCACCACACAGACAGGAGTGAATTATGCTACTTGGCTGGTTTGGATATCTAATCGTGCCGAAAAAGAAACAAAGGTTGAAAATTAGTGTCAGCAATAAAGAAACATTTGCTGCAAAAAAAATAAGTCTGTCCCTTTGCCCCCTGCTTCTCTCACTTTTTTTTTCCCTGCATCTTGCCTGCAACTGCAGTTGTAGTAAAAGCTGTTCAGTGAGCAGTTCACAGGAGATGGAACACGCTCTGCAGGTCTGTGCTAAGTGTGGTTTCAAACTTAAATTTCTCTCTTTTCTGCTTCTTGGTGTATTTGCCTTGGCTCTTGCCTGAATCCGGGCCTAATCCTTCTGTGTGCAAGTGTTTTAGCTAAACTCTGAGATACCTGGAAAACTATGTCATCTCTAGCGTTACGGCAAAGACAACACACGATATCATTCACTTGCTGCGGGTGCTTCAGTTTACATCATCAGTCTTTCCAGTACCTCCTGGATACAAAGGAGATGAGATGATGTATAGACAATGTTTTCTCTGGAGTGCACCAGTAACTGCAGGTGAACAAGAGTGCAGGTGGTTGGGATTTCTAAGCTGTTTGTGGTAGCAGAGATGTTTTGCCAGTTGTGGCTTTGCTCCTTATATTGCAGGAGGCAGAGAGAGAAGCTGGTTTTTTGGCTCATGACAGATGTTTGTAAACAGTAAGGTTTTTCTTATTCCAAATTTTTGTGTCACTAGATATTCAAGACTATATTAATTAACGTGAACAGTGTTGTCCATAAATACATGTCGAGGTCCCCCACTAGTATAAATCTGTGTAGTTCCTTTGATTTATGTGAACTGGCATAATCCTGCTTAGTTGAAGATCTGGGCCAGAGCACAGGAAGCATATGTCTTAGCCAGGGAAGGTTGTAGTAGTTTATAATTCTTCTATTTACTGCTTTCATATAGATGTGGAGTGTTTTGAAGTTAACATGGTCCAAATAAGGTATTTTAAATTTTCTGTTTAAGGTGTCGATTATCTCAGTAAGTGGAACAATATCTTTGGTTTAGGGGTTATGTTTCATTATTGCTTCACAGGAAATTAAGATCAAGTTTGGAGCTGGACTTCTAAGCAATACTGAAACTTTGAGGGACAGAAATATTTCTTTAACTGATGAACTGATTGTATGTGCAAGGTGTTATGCAATTAAAATGTTTAGCTAGTTCAGAACTTCTATTCATTGAAATGAGTAAGACTGTGTATATTCACATATGCAGTACATGTGTATGTGAATCCAGATATTTAGGGCATGTAAAATGAAGTCAAACAAAAAGATTTTAAGAATTTTGTAGCTGGAAAGAGCAATGAGAAATGTACTTCTTTTCAAATAAAAAAAATGATGATGCCTTTCACTACGAGCAGAGCTTTTACAAAGAGTCTTTCAACTGAGGATCTCACAACTTTGAAACACTGAATTAGAGCTCAACACTGAAGCCTTTATCAAATGAACAGTCTGAAGGGGAAGGGAGTGCTCCGATGATTTCTCAGCCGTAGGATCGGGCTCTTGCGCCTCGCCCTGTGAGGTAAGGCAGCTTTACTTTCTATAATTTACAGAATGAGCAAGCAAGAAGTGTGACTTGCCTAAAGTTACACCACAAGTCTGTGGCCAAGTTGTGGAATAAAACAGCAGACATGTATGTAAGCTGCAATTTCATCTTTCTCTCATGATTCTAAGTTGGGAAGAACAACAACTGTTTTGAAATTTAAACCAGAAAGAAAATAATGCCTTTCCATGTATTTGGGGTTATCTTGGCTAGTTATCTTGATTGAAATGAGGTAACACTTTTCAAAATCTGTTGGGAGGAGTGCAGAAACAAAAAGCTAACCCTATACATTTTCTCACCTGAAGACCAGTTGGGCTAAATTGATGTTGAGCTAATAAATTGTCATGTAATAGTCACCACTTTCCTTTTCTTCCCCTGTCAGAATGATTCTACTAGAAAAAGATGAAATGTCTTGAATATATATAAATGAGATATGTTCAATTAAAGCCCTACTTTCTCTGTCTTCTGTGTATCTATTTCTAGTCATTTTACTTTTCTCTGTCCTTCTGCCTGGTTTACATCTTTAAAATGTGATACAGAAAACTGCCACAAGCACTCTTGGGGAATCTGAGAAAAGTGCAGTTTCACACATTCAGATGAGAGACAGTGGCAGTACTCAATCTTAGCATTTCATCACAGACAGATGATATTACAGGGCAAGAGTGTTCCCATTTGTAAATGATAAATTTTAAAAGGCAAAACAAATGTCAGTAAACTGCTGTGCTTTGCACCATCAGTGCCATAAATAGGTGCACACTCTCTTGCTTACTTGGGTGGCTGATTTTTAAATTTGTGATAAAGTATATAAAATTAATGACATGTGCTTACACTTAAGTGATAAAAGCCAGTTTCTGTCAGTGTGCTAATGTACATAATCTGTTCTTTACAACTAGAAACTAGATACTCTTTCATTCATGTGTTCATACCCTGGCAGTTTAATTTATGGAACTGTTTTTTTGGGGGGGAGCAGAGGAAGGAAAAAACATTTTTTACATTGTTACTGGACTTAGGATGTACAAGTATGATTATGTAAAATCTGTGTCTGGGTGGCTGTTTGTCCTCTCATGCAGAATATTCTGTGCTCACTGAGTGGGAGGGTCACACTGTGTGAGACTAATAAGGACAGAGCTGCATCCCCCTCTACCACTCTTTGGAGACTCACTCCAGCAACTCCTCGGCGCTACAGCAGCTCTGTACAGGCATTTCCAGTGCTTCTGGGGAACATACAGAAATAAAAATTAAAGGTAAGCATCTCATTATTTGTAGTCAGTTGTCTAAACGTCTCACACGTGCACACACATTGCATTATTCCTGTGTTGTGGGTTTTTTCAGAATTGCCAGCTAAGTTTATTACTGATTTTGTCAGTACTGTGTTCTATATCAACATAATGTACACAGTAAGCTTTTAATGTACTGTAATCAGCCTGTGCTCTAGGATTCTGCTCCTGATTGTGTAAATACTTTGTACATGTTTGTGGGTGACTAGAGGTATATGCCAAGATACGCTAATGAAAGCGGTCCCAGTAAATTTGCAGTAATTTACAAACCCGATTAAACCGTCGCAAATTGCCACAATGCCGAGCATGCTTATTAATTGCATCTATGTACATTTAAAGAGCTGTCCGTTAGCGTGTATCGTTCTAACCGGCGTGCGATTCGAGCGGCCGACATCCCGTCGAAGCCCACTGGTGAGCCGCGGCACGGGTGGGAAGCGGGCAGCCGCCTGCTCCCCGGGACAGGGAGGCGGGGGGACCCGCGGGGCTCAGCAGCTCCTGGGGCGATCCCGGGGGCTGTCGAGCCGCAGCCCCACGTCCCCGGCGCCCGGCCCGGCTGCGGGCGAGCAGCCCCCGGTCCCCGCTGGCCCCCTCCCTCACCTGCTTGCTCCGTGCAGGTGCCGCCCGGGGCCGGCGACTCGGCCCGGCCCGGCCCCTGCGGCCCGCGGCGGCAGGGGGCTCCCGCCCTCGCGGTGGGCGCCCGGCCCGGCCCGGCCCCGCTCCGCCCCGGGGCTGCGGAGGAAGCGTCGGCGGGCGCCGGCCCCCTCGCTCGACTTGCCGGCGGCCAGCGGCTGCCCGGCGCCGCAGGCAGGTTCCGGAGAGACGGGGTGGGCTGGGCCCGGGGCGAAGAGCGGCGGGTGGGGGTCTGGGAGGGCAGACCAGGGCTCGGGCAGCGGGGCGGGGGCGCTCCCCGCTCGCCTTAAAGCCAGCTCCCCCGCCCGGCGTTACGGACCCTCCCTCCAGCCAGCCCAACTGGACCCAAGAGGCTTTAAACTGCCGGTACCGGGCGTTACAGTCTGAGCTGCTGAGGGTGCAGAGCCTCCCCCGCAGGCAAGCGGCAGGAGAGGACCCGAGCCCGGCGGTGCGGTGGCAGCGGAGTTGGGAGGGGGGTGGGTTCCAGTGACAAGAGCCCTTGGGAAAAGGAGACCCCCTGCGCGGCAGCTGGGACGAATCACGGGTGCCTGCTCGTAAAGCAGGTGCAGGAAATTAAGCGGTGGCGTTACTAGAACGTGCAGTCACTTCGCTGCTGTTGGGGAGGCTGCAAAAGTTAATGACGGTGTAGTTGCTGTCAGTGCGTGTGACTGACAGAATAGCTCTGATGGTGATGAATAAGGTGCCTTGCAAAATAATTACAAAAATCGCATCTTAGGTGTGTGGTTTGTTTTTCTTGCAGAAAATGTGATTAGGAAAATATTTGTCATTTTCTGTGTTTCGTTAAATTCACGTTTTTGTATAGGTTACAGTCAGAAGAAGAGCGGATGTGGACAAAATATATGTGGTGAAGCTAGACTGTATTTTTGTGAGATGTAAACTGTAAACTCAATGCAGGCTGCTCTAGGCGTCTGTGTATTTGCAAGGCAGACGAATATCACATTTTCGGTTTTTTTGCACGTAAACTGAAGCAACTGTATGTTGTCCTTGTTTGACTTGAAGACTACTTCAGCGGTCACTGGCAGTGTTGCGACACCAAGAAGTTTAGCTAAAATGTTTAAGATTGGAAAGCTGGGTAAAAAATAAATTGGTCATTGCTAATGAAATTAAAATTTAGTGCCTCTACAACTAGCATCTCTGAATTAATATTTTTAAGGTGTTACTTCTGAGTTTAATAAAGAACTAAAGGAGTCTATTTAGGAGTTTATTTCTAAATTTGCGTAAGTCTCTTTCGGTAGCTCCTTATGTCAGATAAATGATACACTTTGTGTGTGACTAGTGATTTCCTCATCTCTTTACAGTTTAGAAATTCTTCTTTGTAGTTTTCAGATGGGGTGAACGGAAAAGAATAAAAAGAGATTGTTCTGAATATGATTATTTTCTGTTTCAGATTTGTAGCTGATTGTTCACATGTGTCCAGGGGGAGATGAAGTACGCTGGATCCTGCATAGTTTGGCTTTGTATGGCAGTCTTCCTCCTCCTTCCTGTTTCTACTTCTGTGGCTGTCAGTGAGCAGACAGGTACTTCTATTTTCCTTACTCATCACAGACCAGAGGCATAAATCTCAGTACTAAACAGATTTGAAGAAATAATGACAGTACATGGAAAATAAGAAGTATGAGCAGATAAAATTATACAAGTTTGAAGCAGTTCCAAAGCAGCCTTTTTTTTTCCTGTGCTTAGAAGATGCATGTTTGGGAGCAGTGGTAGTTCCTAGGAGTTTTCGTTTTCCAACTTATCGTACAAAGCAAGATTCTAAATCAGAGCTTGCAAGACTTCAGTGAACAAAATCATGTAGCTTTCTCAGTGATCACATTAACCTAAACAATCAAATGCTCATGTTAGCCTCACCTAAACGTAATCCCCAGATCAGGTCATACGTTTCACACATGTAGAGTTAGACAAAACCTTGTGCCTAAGGAGATAGGGGGGAAAAAAACATGGTGTTTAACTTAAAAGCTGTTAACCATCTTCTGCAAATTTTCTTATACTTCTCTGTTTTCTTCTTTCTCTTACTGTCCATGTGTTATCTAGCTGTCTCACTTAAACCCTACATTGACTCTCCAGAGATTGGTAAATTCTGTCTTAAAGACAGATCATGCGTGCCTGTAGAAAAAGAAATTGTCAGTTTTCTAGAATTGCGCATACCTCAACTTTCTAGAATTTTCCTAAAATTATTAACAATGAGAACATGCTTGTTGCTATTTAAATAGAAATAAAAATAGTTCTTGTTCATTATTTTTTTAGAAAATAAAACTTATTTTTAGTAATGCTGTTTTTCCAGAAACCTGATGAAAGGTAGTAGAAGCTATAAATATACAACTTTGACTTTCCATAATACATGTGAACCTCAGGCCCAATAAATTTAAAAAGTCAATGACTAGCATAATAATCTCTTTACTATTCCTGGAAATAATGAATATTAATGTTTAATAAGGAATAAGTGTAATGTATGGGGTCTGAGGTAAGAATAACGAGTTGTGAAGAGTCTGAAATTGAGTTAAAGACTTTTTTTCCTTATATTTTTAGGGCAGCAAAGCTAAGTACTCCACTGATTATTTATTCTTGACCACTGAGAGAGTGAGCCTACATCATAGCTGTGCGATCATTCTTTTCAGCTGTTTGAAAGAAGCAAAATAGGTTGTCTTCTCTATTGTTCCTAAGTGGTGAATTGCAGAAGGGAAGTTTCAAAAGGGCTGAAAGTGTGTGAGTGCACAAAGTTCCCATATAATATAAATGAATAAACATAAACTTGAAAAATAGTAAAACAAAATACCAGGAAGCATTGTTTTGTTATTGTCTTTTTTTTCCTTTCTACCCCCCATCTCGCCCCCGCCCCACCCCCAGCCCCCCAATTAAAAGATGCCTTAGTAAAAGGTGGACCAGTCATAGAAGATGTGACAGATACACTGTCCACTGGTAGTTCAGTGTATCTTAACTGTACGTTATGTTCTGTTAGAAGTTTGTGGCTGCACACAAACCTTAACCTGATTCCCACAAATGAACCAAATATGGGTCAAATTGTACTGCTGGGAAGAAGAGGAGAGATTGTACCTCTCTGGAGAATTAGTGATGCTGTGCAATTGAGAGAGGCTTCTGCAATTTGAGGTGACACAGGCAGATGGTGAGGAATAACAAGCAGATAGCTGCCAGGTTGAGCAGCTCTGCCGACAGCAGGGAATAGGCTCAGAGTGAAGCTTCAAGTTGACAACAGGAAAGAGACTCCTGTAGAGACTGAAGGAATGGTTACCGTCCAAAAAAGAAATACAAGTTATAGACCAGAAAGCAGGAGTGGAGAAAGAATGTACTCTGTGACAGTGCAGCGGTAAGGGGTAGAGGTGTTGTGCCTGTTCATCTGCCCTGTTCAACTGAACCGAGTACTCTGTGTTGCAAAGTTGTCGTGTTCTAGTTTGATAATTTGTATGCAGAGAAATCCATTAAAAATTGGAAATGTGCTCACTTCAAGAAGACAGAAATATCTAACCTCCTCTTTCCCCCCCGCCCCCCTGCTTCTTTCTTTCACTAACTGGCTCCTTCTTGGACCTTTGTTCTCTCCCATGTACCAGTTCTCTTTGATCATCCTCTGTCCTTCAGGATCTGCCTAGGCAATCCTTTTGGTTTTTTTCCTTCAACAACATATGCATAGCATTTATTTCTCACTGTATTAATATGAAAGCTTTTACATCAAAGCTCATTTAGATAAGATCTTGAATTATTGCATTTATATCCTGAAATTTCTCACTTGATCTACTTGAGGCTAAAGGAATGACCTTCAAATGCAGGGAAAAGTGTAAATTGAAGTTAATTTGAAGGGCAGACAAGGGGAAGAAGTGTGTTAGGGGAAAGAAGTCTCTTGTGCAAGAGAAAAGATGAACTTGTGTGCATGTGTTGGGAGAGCTCTCTGAGCTGCCATTTTGAATATACTTCGGGACTTATTAATTGGGTCAATATTGTAATAAACAAATACCAGTATTGGAAAAAAAATGTCAGAGAGTGACAGAGTATGCTAGATCTTCTTGCAGCAGTCCTCCTCAGGCTCTGAACGTGTGCCAGTAACCCTTAGATTCACATCAAGGATTTCTTTTGGTTCTTACTTGTCCACAAGTTTTGATGTGCTTTGTGTTCATCAGAAGGAAGCACTCACTTCTAACGACAGAATATAGCAAATCTGACTGAGTGGGTTCAGTTCTCTACAATCATTATTTTGATCTGACTTCAAGAATATTTTCTTCATGATGTCAACTTTTTTTTTTTTTTTTTTTGAGAACATTTGGTTTTGGAGCATGGACATGCGCTCTTTCTGTAGTGACACAGGAAGTTTTAATTTGATCATTCCTGAGTGTTTCATATTAGGAATATTAATACTTTGTCTCATTCCCAGATCATTCCTGCTTTTCAGCCTTCTTTTACAGTTACTGGTTTTCTAAGTCACTTGCTAACCCGTGAAAAATGTCGTATAAACAAAGTCCTGGGACTGTCAGGCATGGTGAATTTCCATTGCCTTTTGACGTGGAATATGTTGTGAAAAGTATTGGCTCTAGATCATAATTTTAGATAGGCACTTTAACCCAAATACAGTGAGTGGTTTCAAGTATGTAAATCAGTTCAGCTTTTTGGTTTTTGTGTTTTAGTACGGCTAGATACTTCTCAAAATCAAGATAATGGCTCTACAGTAACTCTCATATAGAATGTATTCATATTCTTAATATTTAATTCTGAATGTTTAAGATTGGATCCACAAACTATTGCTAGCATTGCAATGTTTGGATTCCTTAACTTGTTAAATGCTAAGTCTTCTTGGGTGATGAATAAGGAGATTTGGGTATCTGTAAGAATGTGGTTCATGGTAGCCTGCACCCTCTGGAAAGCCACTTCAACTAGGAAGTAGTCCATAATAGGGACCCCAGACTGCAAAGGGGAACATTCTCAGTTACATGCATTCTCGCAGTGTGAAGCCTGTAAACTAGATGAGTCCATCTTTTTTTTTTTCTTTTTTTTTCTTTTTTTTTTTTTAATGAAAGGTAGAGAAAGAGAAAAGCATCAAATCCTGCAGCCAAGATTTTCACCTGGGATATGAAGTCCTGTTTTTCACTACCTACTCTTTCTCATGGGAGAATCCATTTCTCCAGAGTCTAGTGTAAGCATCTTAATGCTTCAAGTGTGTTTGTATGGATTTCTTAATCCTTCCTGCCAAAGCTGTTATGTTATTTACATAACCATCTAGTTACCAGACTTGGAGTTGACTTCTTTCCCGTATCAACAAAGTTGTAGATTCGGTCTCCTTCATTCCTTTTCCCACCCTTGTCTTAATTAACATATATATTATAATGTAATGTGATGTGGCTTACAGAGTAAAAAAAGGGGAGAAAAAAAATCACACTTGATTTTCTGATACCTCTGCACCTGAGGCTAGAGGTGTGTAGGAAATCTGAATTCTTGACCCTGTTAGAAAGCAGGCCAGCTGGGTCTGCTTATCTTCAGTACGAATAGCTTTGAGGTGAACTCATTGGATGTCAGTGCTGACACTTACAGCACTGTAAGAGATTCCCTATGCCTATATATTTATGAAGCCCAATCCAGTAAGATTGTGTGACAGATCATAGCTAATACGGATTTCTGCCTGAAGCTGAAGTCCGACATAGGATGTGGGCATGTGTCGTGTGGGGGGCATTGCTGTTTGGCCACGTTAATTTGGCCAGTCATGCTTACTGATGGAAACTTTGGTGCCCTTCTGATGTGCACCTCAGTAGTGTTAGATGGCAGCTGAAAACTTAACCTGAACATAAAGTTTTAAGTAGCAGGTAGGTACTTGTAAAGTTAATCTAGCCATTACAAGTTACACTTGAGCTAGTGGAGCCAAGAGTGCTTATTGGAAGCTACAGTTCCCAGTCAGGAAGTGCACACGAGAGATGTCTGTAAGACTGAGACTGAAGCATGCACCAGAGTCTCCTCTGTCCTCATTTGCACGGAAAGGAAAACTGGGCACGGGGCCTAGATGGAAGCTGCAGTGTGCTTTAACAGGTGCTCTGATCATTCCAAGAATTCAGAACATGCCATTGCATGTTGAAGCAGACAACTCTAGATGCAAAGACTTTATTTTTTTTCCATAATGCCATTAAAAAAAAAAACAACAAAAAAAAAGTTCTTACTAGCATCTCATTAGAGAGACAGAAGATCAGTGATCTTTGATATACCTCCTTGATCTGCAAAAATAAATAGATTGATTTTTTTAATTAAGAAACTCCTATGTAGAGCTTATTGAGTTCTAAAGATTAAGGTCCGTAGTTTGTTCTATGGATAGGTGATCTTGTTAATTCATAGGTATGTTAACTTCAGCTTTGACATCACTATTTTAGTATGAATTGTTGACTTCGATCCAGACAGACCCATTGTTATAATGTGTAGAGCAATCTAGTGTATAAATGTAAGCTCATTCTTTCTACTGCTTCATTAGATTTATAGTAATGTATTTTAACAGAGCAAGTAGGTGCATGGTTTCCATGCATGAATTAGCGGTAAGGGTTTGTCTTGTTCTTTTTCTTTCCTGAATGTATTTGTGTAGATCTAATTCAGCTTCCCATAGGCTGAATGGGTAAACTGTCTTTTTGTATCAAGCCAAAGGAAATTTAAAGATCTGCCTGAAGTATTAAAAACCTTGGAAGAGGCTAACTTTTTGACTGGACAAACTGTAGTTGCAGAAAGAATTTTCATCAATCTATAGCAATGAAAGTTGTCAGTCTTGGTATGGAGAGGTTTCAGTTTTAATACTTTAGAGTTTTGCCTTAGCTCTCTGTTAAAAAGAATAACATTGGGCTAAAGGAGTGCATCAACAGCATGAGATGGAAGAAGATTCATGGTAACCCTTTCAGTTCTTCTGTGGGTATGGAATACAACAAAATAAGTAACGCTTACATGGCCTGTCCATGCTGTGACTGTTATGCTACTGATAAAAATAGGTCCACAGTCCAGTCTGCGGCATGTGAGAAATCGTTGCTATCATCTGGATAACACAGAAATTAACATTTGAGTCTTTATTTGTACTTGGAAGAAAGTGGCTGGGGGAATAAACTGAAACTCCCTAGTCTTTCACCAGTCAGCCCCTGTGTAAGTTAGTGCTGAAAAAACCCTACAGTTGTGTCCCAGCTTCTCTAGACCTTACTACAGCAGTTCAAGGTAAAATCATCAATGAGTCATATCTGACTACTCTTACAATAAGTACTGTGAAATAATTTAACCAAAAAGGAAATCTGCGCTATAGTATTTATACATATATTTTAAAAATCCCTTGGTTAGAAAACAGGTAGATTTAAGAAAAATGTTTGTCACTGCACGTGTGACATGCTATTGCTGCTGCAGCTGTAACGGGCTACCTTTACACTAACATATTTCTTGCAGCTATACCTGTGTACATCTACCATAGCCACATTCATTGTTCTAGAGTGCCTACACGTAGAAGTCTGTAGTTTAGTAATCTTTGTGTAAGTGATTGAAGGCTGAGGTTTGTAGATAAAAGGGTATCTAAGGTGAGCCTCTTCCTGTCATGTTGTGTGTGCATGTGTATAACAAATGGTGTATAGAAATTGCTGTGTTTAGTATGTAATTCCAGTGAATGCTTTTCACACTATCTGAAACTCCCTGCAAAGCAAAAATTATGAAAGATATCATTTCAGTTTCAGAGATTTCAACATGAATATTCTTAACTGTTCTGCATCTTTACTGGGGAAAAGGAATTTACAGTGGGGACTGGGGGTGATTTTAATGCATATGTTTAATCTCATTTGTCATGAAGCTTTATGGCTATCTATATAGGTAAGTGCATGTATATACACATTTGTGTGTGTGTGTGTATATATATGAAGGAAAGAAAGAATATGTTCTCTTAGTGCCTTAGAAATAAATCCACTTACAATTGATGTTACTTGTAATTGTAGATTGGAATTTAGATGTAAAAGACATGGAACTTGATGAATCTTACAAAAAAAAAAGTCTTCCACCCAGTCTGTTCTTGAAACAGTTGAGAGTTTTCATTAACCATGTTGTCAGGAGGTATCTTCATATCTGTGTTACGTAATTTATTTTGACTTTTACTGGTTGTTTCCAATTAGGCATTCTTAATCCAAATCAAATACTGTAACACATATAATAGAATTTAAGATTTGTGAAGGATAATACAGTTTCTACATTACTACATAATGAATGAAAAATTTCACATGCTTTAAGATTACAAATATAGCTATTTTGAATGCCTACTTTCCATCTCAATGCTCTTAGGAATCTTTAAATATAGATGATTTCCAGGTTAATGGTAGGACATTTCTCCTTAATTTTTTCATTGAACTGACACTTCAGAAAGCCCCTCAACCTTCACTGTTCAGCAGCTTCAAACTTACCTTGGCCATCCTTTTAGTTGCATCAGCTCAACGTGGAGTTCTGTGCCCAGTCCTGCTTGTTACCTTCCATTTGACAGTTTCATTAGGGTTTAGTGAGGCTATTTGCAAAGTTTGTTAAAGAAAGAGCCTGATTACTGACCCATGCACAAAAGTGACATTTCTTTGTATTTGCTTCTTAAAAGTGTACATATTTAAAAAAAAAAAAAGAGAAGAAAGGACTTTATGCAATTAAGAGACTGGATATTAATAATATAGTGTTTGATCTAAGTGTTCGGTTAGGTTTAACCCTAGAATTTACCGTGTTCCAGATTTTAGAACATTCTGTTTGTTTACCTAAAGACATTGGTTCAGACTTAATCCCCTATAAAGCTGCTTAATTTTCAACCACTTTAAAAAATATAGGTATTGCTTACATTGTTTATTATGTGATATTATTATATCCTAGTTAGTCCACGTATTGAAATTACTGTTCCCTTAAGTAACAATAGATTACCATCATAGTAATCTAGCATTTATACTTTTTTCTTTCATATTCATTAATGGGAGAGAAAGAGGTTTTTCTAATAATTTAGCCAAAAATAAAAAAAAAAAAACGCTTAGAACAGATGTTATTGCTTTATAGAGTATTGGAGATTGAAAGAGCTTGGTAAGAATTTAGTGTTTTTCTTCAGGTTATATTTTTTCATGTGAGCTTTAATCATAAACAGCTGAATTAAAAAGTGGTAAAATTTGTATCTGCTTATATTATTAGAAATGTAGTATGAAATCTGAAATATCATTGTGCTTATTTAGGTTTTGTAATTTGGTTTATTACTGTTTTTCATATTCTAAATAAACATTCCTGTTAATATTACTGTCACTGTCATGATAGTTTTTCTGATTCATTTTTGTTTGATAGAATTTTATGAAAGATACTAAACTTTGTTCTCTTGAAGGTGCCGTGTGTCCTTTAATGAAAACAGTTGTCCATCATCTCAAACAAATCCACAGAGACAGTCTTGGTGTTTCAGGTAAATGACTGCATTAATATGAATGTCTAAATTAATTCGCTGGTAGTGGATGTAACCATAGTTCAACTGAACTTTAGAACTGAAAGTACTTCAAAAGCTGTTTTTTTAGGAAGGTGGGATTAAAATCAGAACGTGTTGTTCTTGGAAAATATTGGTTCAAGTTCTGCAGCAACGTTCATTTCCGTTGTTTTTCCCAAACATCCTTCGTTCTTATCGGTTCAGATGATAAAAGGAAATAATGAATGCATTTTTCAGGTTGCAACGTCATCTACTGAATGAATTTTGCACTGATAGTTTCTCTGTCAATAAAATGAATATTGGAAGTTTCTCTCACTTAAAGTAGTAGTTTTTAAAATAGTTTGTCAGTCTGTACTCTAGAAAGTCACCAAGCATGCTGAAAGTCAGTATCTGTTTTTTAAATTCCATTAAATAAACTAAATCACTGTATCGTATTTCACAGGGTTTGATCTGGCAGAAAGGTTTTCTTTGAGGCAAACATCTTGTGGAGGGGAAAAAATCTGTTTTAAACTGGGAAGCGCACCTCTCGTCAGAGACACAAGGTAAGTAAGATATGACTTGCGTTGTAAGTCTTTAAAAGACAGAGCTAAGACTAAACACTGTTAATAAACTGAAACACTGAGGATGCCACAGAAAGGATGCCACAGAAAGACAAGTATGTCTATTTTCAGACATTTAATCTGCAACAGTTTTTTCTTCAGGAAGCATTTTGATTTAGATGTGTTTTTCTTCTCAAATCTGGAAGTATTTAGGTAGGAGGTTAACGGCAAATATCTTTTTCTCAAACTGTGATTCTAATACTGAGAACTCTACTGTTTATAAATAAATATTTATAAAACAAAGGAAACAAAGAACTTTCATGGTGTGACAAGAAGTGTTGTGCTAATCTTCCCTCAGTGAAATTGGCTGTCCTCTCTCTCATTACTGGCAGGATTAAAAAGCAAGAGAGAGTAACCATTTCCTTAAATGCTATATTTTCATTATTATTTTTTTTTCTAGTGGAATTGGCATCTGGCCTTTGAGCAGCAACAGAACAGTGGGTACTCAGTCTAGAGGTGAAGCTAGGCAGCGTCCTATTCCGACACAGGGTGGGATAAAAGGCAGAGGCTGCATGAAAAAAAAATCAAAAGGAAGGTGAAAGAGAGTAAGGCACAATGGGACTGTATGGATTTAAGTTTGCATGGGGACAAGGAAATGGCAAGAAGCAGTTAGGAATGTAGTTTCAAGTTCCTCATGCTCAGCGGAGAGAGAGAGAGAGAGGATCGTCTCAGAGCTTCTCAGTTGAGATGTGTTGTGAGTCATGGGACCGTGGTTTCTGTACAGCGTGTTCCTGTGCTGACAAGGGAAGCAACTGTATTCCTGTGTCTTCAGGTTGAGTATTCTCTGTTGCAAAAGGTCTGGCTCCAGCATGCCTAGGAAAAAATACACCCAGCCCTTGGACTTCCCCTTTGCTTGGATACTGGGCAGAGCAAAGAGGGGCTGTGGGTAGCTTGAGGCCAGGGGAGAGGGAGAAGAAAGGAATCGGAGGCACGCAAACACGAAATCTGTGGGAGAGGAGAATGATTAAAGAAATAGGACCTAAATATTGGAGATTACTAGTTAGCCTGTAAGTTTTTCTGAGGTATTAGATACTGCAAATGCTAAATTTATGTCTCTGTAATTCTGCAAAGTTATCGATCTCTTTTTTTAAGTACCTCAGAGATTAGCTGTTGAAGGAGAAATTACTAGATAAAATTACTTGACACAGCAAGTGCTCTATTTTTATTAGGGCCTTCCCAGTAACATCAAGATTGTCTTTAGAAGAGGAACAGGTAGTATTAGGTACCACCCATACATGTCTTTGCTAAAACATTTTGAAAGTTTGTCAGTAAGAAAACTTTTTTTTTTAATATCTATTATTCATTTTTCAAATTTTTACAGATTTTTTTTTTTATGGATAGGAATTTGAGGGAAAATCAAGGCAGTAACAAAAACTGTGCGACAATTTTCATTTAGCAGTTAGAAGCTAAGTAGTCCTTTGTGTGCACTGAACTGCATATTGCAAGCTGACTTACTTTATTCTGAAACTGTAAAAAAAAAAAACAATGGCAAAAAATAGAATTAGAGGAGCTAGAAATTGGAAAAAGGTGAATTATTTAAAATTCATATTACTTTGAGGGAAAATCATCATTTGAAAGGATCAATTTCTAAGAATTCAATGGGTTTGGAAGGGGTCTAACAGGTGACACTGAGGTTGAAAAATGTAAAGGTGTTTTCCTAGCTTTTATTAGTAAGCCTAATGTCTTACTAATGTCTGTGTTTTATTTTCGTATTTTAAAAATTGTTTATTAGTGAAGGCAGTGAGAATGGGGAATTTGCGTCATGGCTGATAGCTGTGACTTAGCAAAGCCTTAACTCTTACAGCTTACAAGGGAAATACTCAAGAAGGACACAATACTACTTTTTTTTTTTTTTTTTTAATGGAGTGGGAGAGAAATCGAAGATTTTTTTTTTCAATGTTTTGTCTGTTCAGCTTTCTGGAAGGAGGATGACTCTTTGAGACAAAAATGGCTAGTTTTTCTTTATTTTCAGTGTGACTTGGGCAGGGAATAAAGAATTTCAGTAGAGGGTATACCTGGAAGGCAGGTGGTTTGGCTTTAATGGTCTCTTGCTTCTCACGTTCCTCTCCTTCCCAGTTGTTTTCTTCTGTGTATCTTCATGAAAGAAAAACTAAAGAGAAAATCTTTCCAGTTTCCCCTAAAATCATGCGTGTCTAATGGATGAAAACTTTAGCAGGATAAAGCAATTGAGTTGATTATTAATAAAATGCATAACAGTGCTAATGTATGAATATAGTTAGGCTGAAAATTAATATCACATTATTGATGTTAGCAACTTATGGATAAACTTTTCAGGCAGCTTACTGTGGAAGTAAGTAGTACTTCTTACATATATCTTCCTGAATTAAAAAAAAAAATGATTAAAAGTGCTTTAAATAACAATCATGACTGCAGAATTTCTATTACATGCTAGTTCTTCATGGCAATAGGCTTGCTCATGCTTTTTTAACCTTTCTTCACATGATGAAGAAATGCATGTTGTAATTAAGAATAGTATTTACTTTTTTATTCAATATGTTGAATATATAATAGCTTTCTGGTTTTGAGATAACACTTCAGACAAGATTTTTTAAAATTATATTTTTGAAGTGTTTTTGATACTCTTCTGAACTTCTGAGTTAGTTTTTAAAAATAAGAGGGCAGTCAGCACAAAGTCAAGTTTTGACATGATGAGGTTACAATGAAGGAAAGTCAGGAACTCAGATATCCATTATCATAACCTTATAATTTACTTTATCTCGGTTATCCAGTTATCTTGTAATATATTATTTTTATTTAAATCTCCTTCTATTACATTATGTCAGATTGTGTGGTTCCAGACCCATTGCGTTATTAGATAAACAGAGGTTTTTAGGATCATTCTGCCTCAGAAAATATGTTAGTAGACACGGTGTGCAGTAAGGAGCAGAACAGTGTTTGTTATCCATCCTGCAGGAAACTGAGAGTATCTGATTAAGCTGACTAGCAAGTATCAAGTAACTTGGCATATCTCCTCTTGCATTTCATTCATTCAGTCGTAGTGTGGTTAATAGAAAGCTATGCTGTGCCATTTTTCTTGTGTGATGCCATTTTGGTTTTTTTTCAATGGACCTGGAGTAGTGTTGCACCTATTTATATGTTGTAAATAATTTACAATGCAGTGTCAGCTTGGGAAATTGATTATGTCTATTTATGTTGGATTTCAGTTATATCGCTTCTCTCTTTTTGTGAGGCATATTTTTTTTTGTGATAGGAGGTGCTTAGCTTTTCTTATGCTCCGCAAAAATGGCTAATAAATATTAATTTAATTCTAATTTAATTCTAATCTATTCATATTTTCAGGATTAAAGAGTGATTTTAAAATTAAAATACTGAGAGTTACACATTGCACTTGTTATGTGGGCTTTAATAGAAGTTATTCCTGAGCGAGGTAGTATAATTGAGCTTTTAATCCTAAAGAAATCACAGTAAAATCAGTTATGCAGGCAATCTAATTTTATAGTCATAATAATAGTAATTGTATAATGTTTTAATTTTATTTCAATAAATACATGATGAAGTCATATTTTGTTATCTAGTTTAACACATACTGCCTATGCGGCGTATTCCAGTTTGGCATAGAGCTTGCTGCCAAAAGCAGCATAGGGCTCTGTGCTGATAGCAACTCCTTTAGCTCTGCCAGCAGTATTCAGTACATCTGGACATGAGACCTTTTAGGCTGATCTTTGTTCTTTAGTTGCCTTAGAGTAAATAGCAGTAATTTCGCTGTCCTTCTCTAATGATACATCAGGTGTCAATTGTTCATTCTCACTTTTGTGGGCTGCTGGTGGGCCGGTTTTCTTCTTATCTGAAAGTGCCAATAAAGGAAATAAGAAGTTGATTTCAGCTGAGCTTCAGAATGCTTTTGAAATGGATGTTTCTGATTAGCAAATCTTAATGGCACAGTCATGGCTTTCTTATTTTTGTAGTTTGTTTGGCTTGACAAACCATATTAATTTACTAAAGAGATAATCATAGCTGGCTGTTAAATGATTTCAGAGTTACAGCAGTTGGGATTACTCTCATGACTTATTTAGAAATTCTTCCCTTTTCAGTGTTAGGTACTGCATAAGAGCTTGGATTTTTACTGTATTTGGACTACTGAGCTCCATCAGCAATATTGTCCTTCACTGCTGCCAGAAGAGCTGCGGCTGTAGCTTGGGCCGTATTTGAGAGAAAGTGTTTGACGCCCTTCTGACGTCTAGTTATGACATGCAGAAATACTGTTCCCACTTCTGTTGATATATGCCAGGCTGGAGGATTCTTTCTGCTAAGAAAAGAAATCGATGATGAAAGAATATTTATGTGAGGTTTTTTGTTTATTTTTAATTCTAACTTTTTTAATAGCAAAAAGTGCATAGGCAATTGCATTTCCCAGACTACAGCTGGCATTAAGCGTGCCAGTTTCTGTGCTCGCCGTTAGAAACTAGCTAGTTTCATAGCTAGCAGTTTGCCATGAAATGGCTTTGCAACTATTTACTTTACCGTATGTTCCCTGTATCTGCTGAGACTTCTTTCTTCACTGAAATAATAAATATCAAAATCCTTGCATATTACTTAAGCTGTCAGTGAACGTCCACATGGGCATGACTTCTGATTACCTTTGCACATGGCATGTGTTTTGATCAGCGGAGGCAGGTTCTGCAGTCTTCTTGAAAAATATTATTAAGATATATATTAAGAAGTCACATAGCTATTTCTTAAATAGCATATAGAATAGATAGATGCGAACTTCACCGGTTTCCAAAAGATTTAATAAAAAACTTTTAAAACACCTACTGAAAATGGCAATGAGGTGCCACCCCTGTTTAGTGGCAGTAGTTATACTTATGCTAACATAATCTGTGCTTACATGAAGTCCTGCTCGTGTTCAGTCTGTATAAATGTTAGATAGTTATATAAGAAACCACCTCTCCCGTCCTATATCATGTATTTATCTGAAGTCATTTGAGCCGTTGGAGCCAACAATGCTAAGACTGAAATGTCTGGTATTTTGGTTGCAGGGTATTTTCAAGAAAAGGGCCTTGTCTCTGGAATTTGCTTCCTGAATGTGGAAGCCTGAATTCAGTGCAAACGCTGATGCTTTTTTCAGGTCTCTCAAAGTAGTGGATCAGAAGCTGCAGATACAATCTTTCTTTTTCCAGTTCTGGTTGAAGGTACTGAAATTGTGTACTTTTTGTTTATTTCCAGAAACCTGAAAACTTTCTGTGTTTCATAAATTAAAAATAAGGATAATACAGGGATTACTGTTGAAAGAACAAATTGGAGTTGTACCTACCATGTATACGCCAATTATTTCATTTCATACCTAAAGAGAAAACTGAGCCTCTTACTGTGAAAATGATAGGACAATGCTACTTTTAGAGAATGAAAACACGTGAATGTCTCTTTCTGCATATTTCCACCTGTTTCTACTTGACAATTTACAAGAAATATGCCAAGATCTTTTTATAAAATTTAAGACTCGGACATTAATTGATTTTAATTGCTATATTAGGCTTGAATCATCCTATAATTTAACATGCAGTTTACTATACAGAAAGAATTGGGAAAGCAAAATAATGACAGATAGGTGGCAGAGGGAAAGAGTATATATAAAAATGTGTAGTACTTACATTGAAAGCAGACTGTGAGGGAACAGAGAGCAGAAAAGCATTTTCACTTATGGCACTGGCTGTAGCAAATCTGAATTCTTTAATCTCTGGTGTGTTTCCCAGACAGCAGAGCATTTAATGTGCCAGTGTCATACCAGTTAAATTGGTAAGACAATGTTGGGTGAAGCAGACTGTTTCAGTTCCTTTTTTCTCCAGAAATGTTTTGCCATAAAGCACTTGCAGTTAAAGAGGAGGAGCTTTTGAGAGATGTGTACTTTAAGTGCAGTGGTCCACAACGAGAGTTTGCAGGAGTCCGGCAGTGTTTGTGTGGATCCCCAGTGTGCCTCGCAGTTCGGGATGAAACTTAAGGCGGGCGATAAGCACATCCCAGGAGCACTGGGTGAACAAATAATAAAGGCAGTTTACTTTCCTTACTTAAAAAGCCTTTCTTAAGTTGAAAAACATGTATTTCAGTTCAGATTATTGTTACTTTTTGCTGCTGCCTTTCTTTTAAAGAAGAAATCTGTTCAGCCAAGGTTATAATATGGAAGAAAATAAATTAGGAGTTCACCTTCACAGCACTCTTCTCCAGCTCTCAGCCTCATCTCACTTCCTCTGCATCACCATCAGCCTCCCTGGTCAGCGACGCCAGCGGCTGATCCCCGTAGCCGTGTCATCTCCAACAATCACAGCAAAGAAGGAGCAAAAACATGCTGCTGGGATGGGGAGTAGCCTGCCGTTAGCTTAAGCAAACCCTGAAATTGCACCTTCCATTTAATGGTTTAACCTGCCCCATGGAAAACAGTTCTGTCGTTCTGATTTTAAAAATGGCATCTGCAGTATCTAAGCAATTTCACTTTTGCTATATGCTCCCATATAGAATTCCTTTTTATTTTCATCTGATATGATTGCTAAAACTATTATTGGATAAGATAGTAAAACTTAAAACATATACTGTCATAGATACTGCAATTGCTAGACAAAGTTATTATGTTACCAGATTTCTAGATTCAGCACAAGCGATTTACCTGGGCACTTCCCTGTGTCCCTTGTTCAAAACACTGGACACAGATTTTGTCACAGGTTGTTCAATTTACCAGTACGTTAGCTGAAGAGCCTTAAGTGATGCTGGACTGTGGGGAACTTTCACAAGGGTTTACACATCTCTTACTCCTTGCCAAACATGCTGATTTTTAAAATCTTTGTAATGTTATGTTGGTTTTCCTTGGGCATCTTTTTTTTTTTGAAGAAAAAAAGTCCCCCAAAAGTGAGTACAAGGTAGTACTACTAATCAAGAAGGAGGATGCAGATATAAGCTTGTAACAAGACCTGTGTTTCATAAGAACAGTAGTCAGAATAGTCTTAAAACAAAAATACAGTTGCAAAATTAATACAATTGAAGTTTCTTAGAAATCTAGAGTACATATAGGTATATAGCAAAGCTATATGCAACCACACAGAATTCAATGAAAGGTGCTGGGTATAATGCATGCAGCTGAGGATAGACTGTAGCTTCCATATGCTGTAGTATAAAATTAGAGATTGAAAGATCATTTATCAGATTTGCTGATTGGGCTAAGAGGATTCAAGTGTCTTTATAAAAAGCATATAATTTTTCTAGCTGAAGCAGTGGTGCCAAGCACTTCAGCAGTCATATGTCAGCAGACTGAAAAAAAACTGTAATAAATCAGATTTTTTTTTTCCTGGCTTTTGTGATTTAACACTTTGTGAAATGTTTTTGCATTAGCTATGCTTCCAAACATTCCTCCCCTTAACTAAAGTTGTACCTACAAAAAATGTTTGTGCTGATACATCTGTGTCTACACTGGGGCTTTGTTGTTTAAAGATGTCATAGAAATATCACTCCCTTCCCCCACCTTGCCTCTCAGTTTTTATTTTTCTATCTAGAAATAGTTCATCGGGTCTCTCACAGTGAAGCTGCCCATTGCTTTTTTCATTACACTGATTTTCATTTATTTTCAGTTGGTTGTGAAAGGTTTTTGGCCTCTAGCATTTCTCTGTGGTTAGCTCTTTGCAGTTTTTATCATCATGCCACAAAACATTTTTTATTTAAGGTGATAAATTGCCAAATTTTTAAAAATACTTCTTTCATTTTGTATGAGCAGTGCAGTCCCTGTCCTGGATTTTTCACTTGGAGGCCTGGGTATCAACCTGATTTCAGTCATAAGCGTACAAAGTTTGCCGATTGCAGCCTTGTCTCAAGTGAATATTTGTCATGTCATAAACTCATTTCAAACTTGGAGTGATTTAATAAACTTCAGCATGAAAAACCGTCTTTAATCTACAGAAACTAAGTCCTGATGTACAGATTTCGATGTATTAACAGAACCATGTGCAAGAGATCACGTTATTTTTGGATTTAGTTAATGTGACTGGTTGCAGAATCTCAGAATTCTACTAAAAAAAAAAAATCCTAAAAATACTCCGGGATTGAATGTGACAGTACAAGCCTTGAAAACTTGTTGATAGTTCCTAATATGGCATTAGACTTTTAATTGTCATATGAAAATGCACATAGCTTTTATTTTAAGGATTAGGTTGCTGCTTATTGCTACACTTGTAATAGCAGTGTTACTGGCGAAGTCACTGATAAAGTTTGATTTATGTGTTTTACTCAGTTTTCTCTGTGAACTCAGCTGAGAGTTTAGGAAGAAATGTGAATGTTCATAATCTATGGTGAGCAGCGGTGTTTACTCAAATACTGTTTAAAGCATATCCCATAAAAGAGCAATGGCTATTTTATGGCTAAGGAACGTGAGATTTGCTTTGGACCACTTCTGAGAAGGAACCACACAGACAGCATCATCAAGGTGCTGTGACTCCACTCACTTGGTGTTTTATCTTACTGGATTTGTCCCTAAATGAGCAGTTCAGAATGCTGCATGGTTGCTGATTTAAATTAATCTATGAAACTAAAGAACAAAGAGAATAGTATTCAGCAGGGGCACACAGGAGCTGTTTGACAAGACTTGCGAGGAAGAAGTGCACTTGCAGGTCCAATTCTTGCATTCAGTATCCTCCATCCATGCTGGATGTGCTTACTTTGAAGTACAGCACATGCAGCTGCAGCATTAAAATTGTTGCTGTTGCTCAGGATTGACATCTCGCAGCTGACTTGTACAAGATTAGTAGTTAATGCTCACTCATTTTATATGTAAATGTGTTCTTTGGAAACAAGGGTTTTTTGGGAGGAGGGTCTTCTAATGCAGTAGGCTTTTTTTTTTTTTTTTTAAGAAATCTCCTGTGAAATTAAGTTACTGAGAATTGATAGTGTTTAACATAGGATGTTTCATTCCTATGTAAACTGTCGACAATATGTGATAAAGCCAGTAACTCAAAAGATTAATAATATGAACAGAGACACTGAAAGAAAACATACCACAATAGGACCAAATATAGAAGACAATTTGTAGCAGTAGTTCAGTAATGAAATTCTATATGAAGACTTAAATGTTTGAAGATCTTAAATGCAAGAAATGCCACCAGACCTTTGTGTTTGCTTCAAAAGGAGGATAGACTTTGAAACAGTTTCTTTTTTTTATAGGTTGCTTTCCTTTCCACAGGATTTTATTTAAATTTAGGAAGTGATAAATGATTGTATTACTGTTAGTATGTGGGGACAGATATGCTATGCTACCAGGAAATTACATAAGCTTAAGATTGGTTTGTTGTTAAAGTGTTAGGAGCACTAAAAAAAACACTTTGTGATTCAAGATAGCTGATAAGATTTCATGGAAAGGAAAAGTCATTACTCATTAACTGGTTGGAGTTCTTGAAAGATTGAATAGTTGTAACACAGCCTTGCTTCATTGCTCTCCTTAAGGGCCAGTTAGCACTGCTAATATGAATCCATATTATGCCTAAGATTACTTTTTTTTTTTTTACAGCATCCTAACTTTTGTTATCAAAATTAAATATCATCTCTTTAATGTTTGTCCTTATGTTGGATTGATTTTATCCTCATACGCAAGTAAATGTGTACTCCTGTCCAACTGGTTCTAGGTGGCCCTGCCTGAGCAGGGGGAGTTGGACTAGACAACCTCCAGAGATCCCTTCCAATCTCAACCATTCTGGGATTCTCTGATTCTATTAGACTGTACTATTAACAGATTTTCTTCCTTGAGGATATAGATTCCCATAATATTGGGTACTTAATTCCATTGCCAACCAAGTAATCTACAGGGTAAGAGAAAATTAATCAAAATGCTGTTTTTGTCATAGGACAGTGAGGGAACAAAGTATTTCCTTTTTAAAACTTCCAAAATATTTCTTGCATCTTATTACATGCTTAAATGTTATAATTTTATACAATGCAAAATATTGGTAATATTGGTGATATTTTCTTTACTGTCATAACTCTTCCACACTTCATCTACTAACCTGAGGTTTATAGCAGGTAGGAGGATGTACCTAGAATTGCCATCAGTAGTGAAGATTTCAATCTTTTCAAGCTTTACTATTGAAAAATAAGGTCATTGTTCATTCTAGTTCTGTTACTTTCACATAGAACTTATATAGATGATTCAACCTCAAATTAAGTTATAGATAATGGATAAGCATGCATTGTTTTAACACAAAGTTTTCTACTGTGAAGCCTTTGCTCTTTTGGGAAAAGTTTGCAAATTCCCAGCATATCAAGCTTCCTTGTTTGGATATAAGGCATCCGGCCTGTTTCCCCAGCCTGGGAAGGACTCTTGGTAATATCCAGTGTTCTTTCAAGTTGGGTATGGTGGGTACTTTTGATGTGAAGCTTAGGAAAAAGTTAAGTAATATGTTCATTCACTTATGCAAAGCTTGAAGCCTCCTTTCCCACCTCTGTCTTGGGCCTAAGGCAAGACTCCATTGCTCTTGAGAAGGTTTTTTTTTTTGTTTCTCTCCTAGCCTTTTAAAGAGAATAACTGGCCATTTCCCAGCTAGATCTGATAGTAACAGGGTTAGTTAAGTCACAGGTCCTTGGCCCATCCTCTTAAACAGAGTTATGACTCAGCAGATAGCAATGCAGTGTTGAATTTATTTTTTTTTTTAGTTTGATCTATTTTAACCCTATTTAGTCTGTAACTTAGCAAAAATCTCATTATTACAGAAAGTGTGAGAGATGCAGGCTAATCTGTATGTAGTCTTGTTTGTTTGTTTATTTGGTTTTTTACTTTAATCAGACAACTCACTTCTAAGTCCCCAGACTTCGGAAGAGTGTTAATTTTCAGTTTCTGAAAATGCTATTGAGTCTTTCTATGTGATGCAAATTAATTTTTATATTTTTTATTTTCTGTATTCATTCTCTTAGAATCCATGAATGTTAATGGTTTTTACAAAATGTAAAAGGGCACATTATTTATCTAATTATCCTCCAAATTGTAAGCAGAACACCATGCTTAAGTATTCGTAGACCAGTGCTGTGTGTAGGGGGTGTTAAAGCAAAAGCATGTTCTCTCTCTGTAGCTTCACTCTTGCAGCTGACAGAGCTACTTATTTCAGGTCAGACCCTGGTATCTGGTATCATTAACCTTCTTTCCTACTCTGGTCTCTTCTGTTGGTAACTTAATATTCACCTCTTATACCTTATTTTTTTGGGGGGGAGATCAGCTGGAACCAAGATGGGTAGATATATCCATCTATAACAGTGTTGTAGGCTGTAGTACCTTCAGGGTTCCTGTGCCTTTTTTCTCAAGCACTTCTTAGCATGGCTTGCTTGTGACTTTAGCGTGAAATGAATTTATTTGTAGGTAGGCTGGCGTGCTGAAGGGGAGGAGGCCAGTTATCCAAGCGGTTGTTTGAGGAGGTTAGGAAAAAAAAAGCATCCCTTAGTTTGGTTCAGCTGCGCTCCGTACAGCAGTCCTGCTAGCTCTCCCTTTCTACTGCCAGCTGTGCTATTATGTTCACTGTGAGCACTCAACGTTTTCATAAGAGGGATGCTGGCCTGTGAGATGGTTTGCCTTTTGCCATCAGCCAGGGTTGTCTAGGACCTGGCAGAACAAACCCGGGAAGGAAGGGAGGAGCCTGTTCCAAGTGTAACCAACGGTTAGGTTTCATAGTGCTTGTTCCATTGATTTATTGCAAAAAGCTACTAAAAATTTGGGATGGGGAGAGACTAAACAGGAAGAAATTGAGGGTTCTAAGGAAACAACACATTTAGGTTGGGTAGTACGACGTCATGGAGAAATACAGAAGGTAGCTCTCACAAGCAGAGCGTGAGAAGTAAAAGGGCATGAGTCTCTCAGCATGCAGCTCTGCTGGATGTGTAGCAAACTCTTGTGTAGCAAACTAAAAAGACCATTCTGTTTCTGGAATCAGTTAGCATCTGTAGATACCTGTACAAATGCCTGTACAGTGCTGGTAAATTGGCTGTGAAAATGTCCAAGGAGAGATGGATGCTTGTATTTCTTCCTCCTCTAGAGAAGATTACATGGATATACAGACAAAGAAAAAAGAAACGTCATTCCTCATTTCCTTGCTCCGTTCCAAAATATGAAGTGCATTGTCTGTTTTCAGACTGAAATGATCATGGCCTCCAATAGACAAATCCTTTATTGTAGTCTGCATTTTATTTGTTTTTCCAGACAACAGTAACCACTGAGATCTACAAATAACTAACACTGTACCATAGATCTTGCTTCAGGATAGGAAGTATGTAAAAACGCATGCAGAGCAATTTTTGCTGCTAGTTGACTTTCAGAGGTTATTGTAATTTTTTTTTTCTAACATCTTCAGAGGATTTCTTGCTCAGCTGAATAACTCCACTCCACTGTAAACAATTATACTTAGCATAAGAATTTAATATCTCATTGAGTTTGGAGGCTGCCAAATAACAGACTAATAACTAGATCTGTTGTCTTTGTTCCATTTCTGGGAGCAAAATAGAAGGACCACATGAGTTACAGAGCTGCTCATAAAATGCCTAAATAAAGACACAGAGGTAGATGTTAAAAAAGTATGTAGAGTCCTTTTAGAAGTACTTAAGTTCACATCCTCCTCTCGATGGTTGCCACACTTGAAAAAAAGAGTACCACAACTGGATTTTACAACATTAAGCACAGCAAAATGGCCTTGAGAGACAATGTAAGAATATCACAGAGATTGACACAATTCTTGAATGAGTTGAGAAAAACTTAAATCTCTGCCATTCTTTTAAGCCAGCCTTAGCCTTAAATTTTGAACACGGACTGTATCTTAGGAAACAATCACAAAATCACTGAAGAAACAGATCATCACATTTGTCTGGATTCTGCCATTAATCTCCAAAGAGAAAGTTTTGTTCAGTTTTTGTGGATTGCTTGTCAGAAATACGTCAGATCCTGTGTAGTTTCCTTATAGAGGTAATCAGTTTACCAGTGTGGTTCTGACTAAGGAAAGCACTGAAGGGACATTCATGCTGGACAGTAAGTCTATGTTTGTATGTGTGCAGGGAGATTTCATTTCCCTACAGTGAATCACAGGAGTAGAAACTTCTAGAAAAACGGTTGGTGTTTTGTTTTTTATTTCTTTCTACATTTAGCTACAGAAAGGAGAGTGAGGTGTACGTCTAGGAAGAGCATGATTCCTGACATGAGGTGATGAGAGTTGAAGAGATTATTTTCTTTTGCGTGACTTTTGTGTTTCAGTATAACTACACAATGATAGGGAGGTGCGTGCTGGTACTGAAGGGAGCTCTTCCTGACTGACACTTTGAAATTTTGATAAATAAGCAGATGTAGCATCCATGGAATGTGGAGTGAAAGGACACTTGGTATGAGAAACCTTACTGTGTTCACATGACTCTAAAAACAGTAGAATGAATATGACTTCTTACTGTAACGCCCATGAGAGGAGGAACAGTTAGTACAGAAGGTGTCAATTACTGATGCATCAGTATCTGCTACAGAGATGTTACCTGAATGCCACAGCTACTGAAAATATGTATGCGAAAATCAGTTTGGAAAAAAAAGACTGGGGCAACAGAGACTGGGTTTGGTCCGTTTCTGCCGCCAACATTAGAAAGTCTCATCATGTTTCTTAGTCAGCAAGTGACACTGACACATGGAAAACCAATCTGATTTGAGCAGCATCAGGCAAAGGAACACCAGAAAGTGTCCTGCAATTGCATGATTAGGAGAAAGCAGATGCAGAGGAAATGTTTCTCCCCTTTGCAAAAGCACTGGAGTTCCAGTTTTCTTATCTCTGTTCCCCGTCTCTCAGACACCGAGAGCAGTATGTTTGCTTGTTCTCTGGTCATCTCCTAAGGAAAAGAAACAGTCTGAATGCAAGACCTGTGTTTAGTGTAAGACTTGAGTGAATCATATAGATTGACTTCCGTCTTTCTGAATCCCAGGTAACCAGGCATTAGATGTTGAGCTCAAAAGTGTCTGGAGGAACATCTCAATGCCTGTATATTGCAAAAGCCACCCAAATCTTTCCACTGCCCTATAAATTTCCTTCAATTGCTTTGTACACAAAAAGGCAACTTACTGTTTTCTTGAATTTACACCACTGCAGGTGTGAGAGCATCCTTTTGAGTCTGAGATTACTTCGAGTAAAATTTTAGCTTGCTCAAGTAGTCAGGCTCTGGCTTTCTCCCCTTCCCTGACTCATCTTCTTCCACAGTGTTCACTGCTGGTATGGCTGTTGTTCTTTGTCACCCCATGTGCCTCTACATGGAAAGATGCGACCTACTGATTAGAGCAGCTTAATTTACTGTGCAACATTCAGGGTAAGGTGTGATATTTTGGAAGGGGAGACAAGCTGTTTGAATATAGTATTTTATAATGTGATACTTTTGCTAGTTTCTGAACCCTTTTCATTGTCTTTTTCCATTTTAACATTATTAAAGAGGAGAGAGAAAGAATGAACAACTGCGTATCCAAATTACACATTATTGCTTTTAGTAGCCTTTGGTCTTTGCTAGGGTTATTTTTATTTTCCAAGTACAAGGAAAATAAAATTCACTGAGTGCTCTGAAACCTATTAGGTTCATAAAACAAATGTCCAAGTTAAGCAAGGCAAGTGTATAACTGCATCAGAAGTGCTGCAAGTTGCCTTCCACAAGATAAGACTCCAAAAGCCTAAATGTTGACCTGAATTTTCTCAAAACTTCATCAGATTGCAGAATTCTGCTTAGGAAAATGAGGAGAAAAATTGTTGCATTTCCATTGTCCATTATCATAAGTTACTACTTTTAAGTCTGTTTTTCTTATTGCTGCTGACTTTTTTTTTTTCACAAAAGTTAAAATGTGCAGAAATTTGTTAAACTTGACAGCAGACCTAGTTTTGCTAGCCTGAGCTCTTTAAAATCAATAGAAGACTGGGCTTTGGCTTCATTAGAGCCAGGAGTTTGCCAGTAATTCCTGTAAATAAGGATACAGAATACTGCTGGAAACCCTAGGGGGAAAGTATTCTGAGCAGGCATAATAGTTTTGGTATTTCTATTTCTTATTTAAACCAATCTTTTTTTTTAAATGCCCTTTAAAATTTTGATAGCAATAACACTGACTTTGACAAAAAAAAAAATTCCAATCCACTTGTATATTAAAAGTGACATCTAATCTACACCTGTGCAGTAAATGAAAGCAGGGGCATGCAGAAGTATATTAAATATTAGGTAAATTGCTTTTCTTAATGTTAAAATAATTTGCAGCTTTGCTTTCAGCGGTACATATTCTGAGTGGGTTGAGCTCTCCCTAAGTAATTAATAACTCTTAAGCTGTCTGAATAGTTTCCCTTGAGTTGCATCATATAATGTGTCATATGAAAACAACTTGAGGCCTAATGTAATGTGAAACTGTATAGTGTATCTTAATGTGATTTGAGGAAGATGGATGGGAAGGAAATTATTTCTTATTCTGGGTAACAAACAGCTGTTCTTAACTTTTATTTGAAAAGAATGTAAAACACCCTTTCTAGACAGAGATTGGTAAATTGTTCTAGTTAGTTATTTCCCCTTCTCCTATTGTACCAGTCAAGTTAGGCAAAAAACTGAGAATCAAAAATATAGTAATTTGATGTAGAAATACTGAGAATAATTTTAAGATTTTTTTTATATATAATGGATCTCAGTTTAAATCCCTTAACAAACATGAAAAGGTTAAGATTTCAGTGTCTTTATCAACATAGTACTAAATAAATCATTGCCTACCATATGAAAGTTGTTTAAACTCCTTGAGCTCTGGTCACCAAATTATTGTAACATTGTCATGTTACAAGTGACATATACCAGGTAATGGTATATGTCAGTTGGAAAAGATATGTCTTGCCATAAACTCTAAGCATCTCTCACTTCACTCTCAGGAAATGTAAGTTGGCTCATCTTTCTCTTCTTGGAAGATATTCAGCAAGCTGGAGGCTTCATTGATACTTGTAAATACGGAAGTTTATCGTGTACCGTAGTGTATTCTCATTCGATATGGAACAATTAGAGTTCATAAGATTTAAAAATAGATGCTGCTTTTCCATTAGTGCTTTTTTTAAAAATAAAAACAAAAGGTAAATAAAGGATTGCCTTACTAAATTTGATATGGGTAACTCAATGCTGCTTTACAAAGATAGAACTAAAACTTTTTATAGCACAGTGAATACACAGTTAATTCATTCATAATTACTTCTTTTAGCATGGTAGCACTAGGAGAACCAGCTGGTATTGGCATTTCAGAAATTTTTAGAACTTTTGAGGAAACAAATGAATAAGCACATATTTTGCCAAAAAACAGTCTATACTTGATAATTATAAAAAATGGAAGGTGTGTACAAATACAGTTGTAAAGTTTACACAAAATTCCTG
The DNA here is from genome assembly GCF_036417535.1 of Chlamydotis macqueenii. Classification (NCBI taxonomy): domain Eukaryota; kingdom Metazoa; phylum Chordata; class Aves; order Otidiformes; family Otididae; genus Chlamydotis; species Chlamydotis macqueenii. The sequence goes on from NC_141558.1 coordinate 31,847,083, forward strand.
TAACTGCTCTTCTAGTAACCTCGTAAGGTACAGTCTATGCTGTGCTTGGGCCATAGCACCTGTTTTTAGGAAAAGTTACAGCTACATTTAATCCAGTAAAAAAAAAAAGAGAATGTAAGAAAAACCTTTGCAACTCTGAGTATACACATGCTTTGATAGAGTGGCAGATAGTCATTGCAGGAACGTCAGTGTGTGTTTACTAACTTTCTGGATGCATCTGCCTGATGCTTCAAGTTGTGGAACATTAAGATATACCTGAATGTCTGGATTTGTAATGTATATATGTATGATCTAAAACCTTGTATTGTTAGTTATTTTCCTGCTTGTTATCTTTGTTCTCTTCAATCTGCCAGCTCAGGCCTCTGTAATTTACAGTACACCTCAATCCAGCAGGCTCGGGTGGTGTAAAATTCAAGGCTCTGTATTCAGTTCATGTGCTTCAATTCCTGCTATTGTTTTCAGCATTTTCCACCAAGGGTGTGCTTTGCTTTGAGAACACAGTGCTCCATTCATCAGCTTTCTTTTTTTTTTTTTTATTTATTATATACTACTGACAATCTGGACAGAGGGAGAAAATCAAACTGTCTAAATTCTACCTAAAATATAATTTAGTCAGACTTTGGGCGCCTGAAACTCGGAGAATGATTCAAAATGCATACTCTCAAGCACCACCTAACCCCTGGTGGCACCTAAAATGAATAATTTTGGACAACAGATTTCCCCTGATGTCTGGGCATAAGTTCCAGGGAAGCTCAGAAGCACTTTAGCTTAAGCAGCCAGGCATGTAGCTCCCACCCAAGTTTCATTGTGACTCAAGGATGTGTGTAGAGATGCCCAAGTCCTGCCTATGTCCCCAGAGGTGCCTAAGCCATTCGCTGTGCTTAAATCGCACGTAATAACCTTGGACAGCATTGAATTAAACACAAATCACAGCAATCATGAGCACTTTCAGTGTAGAAGAGGGAGAGAGGACCTTTTAAATAGCCTTAAGGGTTAGAGCAGTTATCCAGGAAGGATATCTGGTTTGGATTAACCTAAGCTAAGGAAGCTCAAGACAAATGGGAGAACTTGACTGTTGTCCCACTGTTAAGGTTACTTCTTGGGAGAGGAAAATCTCAGATTTGTATTTTTGCTCTCAAATCGTATGTATTTTTATTCCGATACTTTTGTCCGAAAAACCGTAAGCATCCTCTGGTTCAGAGATCAGATGCCAAAGATACCTGTTGCTTGCCTGTCTGTTTAACTTGCAAGTTCTTTCTTGTCATCTTTATAGACAAATTTGCACACTTAGTGATTGCTACTGGTGTTTCTGTAATGTTAGGGCTTTCTTAAGTCCTTTCATCACTCTTACTGCTTTTGGCAGTACACCGTGATGTACTACCCTAAGTTAATGTTCTCTGTATTTGTGCTGTATATCTGCAGACTTTGGGGTGAGCTTGGTACAGATTTCCTTCATTGTTATTCTCTCTCCTTTTCCTATTGTTCTTTCCCAGTGCCACATGGAAAGGGTAAAAACTCTGAGGAAGTACTTGTTGAGCTGTGAACATGTGGAACAACTTGCTTTTGTATTTTTCAGTAACATTTAATGCTGCTGCTTTACTGTTTTCACCCTGCACATGACGTCTCATTAGTTTTCTCATTTTTTTTTTCATGTTGGTAAATGCAACCAGGTGAAACAGTATATTAAACAGTCAAAGGACTTCTGAATTTTAAGTTCAGTGTTCTGCAAAATTTTGGTTTGGCTTTTCTCATGTTCTGATATGAGGTTCTATGTTCACGTTTCTATTCTAGCCTTTTTTCCTCCATCAAATGTCATTGTATATTCATTGTTTAAAACATATATTTATTCTACCTATTTCTGATGAGTTTTTAACTGACTTTTACAGAGCAGAAGATACCATGGCAGTAATACTTAGTTTGCCATAGTATTTTCCTGATTGTCCCTACCTGACTCATTTCAATGCTAGAAGCATGGGTTTTATTTACTGTATTCACTTGAGGCCATTCAGGGAGCCGGAGCATATGGAAAATAATGTATAGTAGTTGATAGTATGCTGTTTTTCTGAGTGTTTTATCCTTTCATTTTTTTCCCTTTTAGCATTCACCATCAGACTGGAAGGGGTTGAGTGTTAAGTGCATACTTTACAGATTATGTTAATGACTTTTTAGTCACTGAGTAATGTTCATATAGTTCCACAATGACAACTAGTCTCAGAATAAAGACTTTGCTTCTGTTAGTTATGTCTTTGGTACACAGTAGTTGTAAACCAAATTTGTGCTGTTTGTTGGACAAACATTGGAAGAAGTTTCACAGAGGATTGTGGAATAATCTCCGTTCATGGAGGCTTTCAAAACTCAGCTGGTCAGGATTTATGGTAACTTGATACAATTTTCAGGTTGTCTCTGCTTTGAGCAGGGGGTTAGAGGCATTGGCCTCCAGAGGTACCTTCCTACGTAGGTTATTTTGTGAATCCAGCTGAATTTATCCTTGGTCCAATTCTACTTAAATCTTACATCTTTATTTGACTTCACGGAAATCAGTGTAAAGTCCTTTGGAATTAATTTGACCTTGTCTGCTTTTCTTATTTGTCCCAGTACAGTTTTCTCTGTCAGCTCAAAGGTAAGAGAAGCTAGAGTGAACTCCTGCCTTTTGGAGGAGTGAACTCCAGCCATAATGCTGGCCTATGCCTTAATTCTTGTCTTGTTTCACAAATTATTTGATAAACTGTTAAGGAAGATAATTTTATCATGTGCACTTACACACAAGAATTTTTTTTTTTTGAGAAAATTCTGAAATAAATCCTTAGCATTTTAGAAGACTAATACTGTCACTCATTTAAATAGCTCTTAAAGTGCCAGGGATGCTTGCAGTAACGAGCAATGATGGTAGGAAAAAAAAAAAAAAAAGGAAAAAAAAAAGTGCTCCATATTTACTAGAATACCTACCATGTCCAGAAACTACTTCCAGTTGTTTTGCAGACTTAACGTACCAGTCATGGTTTCCTCTCCTTTAATTTGATGAAGACTTCTGATCGTTTCCCTTCCACAGTTGTCTGCCCTTTTCCCATTCAGGTAAACTCCCCCGTGTCTCCCAACAGGGAACTTAGCTGTGAAAGTTAGTTGATTTCAGAGAGCTAGTCAGATGCTCCCACAGTCAGATGTCCTGTCTAGGTTACAGCTGTTAACCTGTGATGCCATCTCCTTAGCTTCCCTGGGGTGCTGTAAACCATACGACTGATCCCATGTCCAGATAGTTTACTGTTCTGCGCAGATGCACTCATGTATTACTGATGCCCAAGGGAAGTATTTTCTTTATAAATCAAGCATATTCTTTATGTGATAATTAAAAAAAAACAGAGTGGTACACAATCTAGATCTAAGTCTTGCAGAGCCTATTCACTTTCGCCTTACCTTTTCACGTTGAAACATCTATAGCTGTACGACAGAGCATATGGGTCCACTAACAATGTGAGAGAGCAACCAGTTTGGTCCTGGGATAAAACAGAAATCAGCTGTGGAAATAAGCCAAGGAAGCTTGATTCCCACATAAAGGACTTCAGTATGTGTTAATCCATAAAGAAGCTCTTTGGCAGGATCTAGAGCAGGCTTCTTTACACAGAAGGCATTTTTCCTGAGATCCGAAGTTTAACTGAAGTGCACTGATTTCCAGGAGGGTTGTGGAGTTATTGTCTTGTCAGCTGGTGCTTTCCTCTTTTCTTTTTTTCCTTTTGCTTTGTTTTGGGTTTAGTTTTGCTTGGGTTTTTTGGGTTGTTTTGGTTTTTTTTTGTGTGTGTGTGTGTGTGTTCTTTTTTTTTTTTTTTTTTTTTTTAATAAAGCTTTTATAGCACACTACTGTGTAACTATAATCCTATTCATAGGTTTTTAGAACTAAACCATTTACTTCATATGATTGTGGGAAGAAAAATGGAGGAAATTTTTCTGCTGCATTCAGTCCTCAGATTTCCTCCACTCTAATCCAGGGAATGCCTTTTGCAGTCTGGTTCGTTGGGCCATCCTGCCAGTTTTCAGAAAAAAAAACCCCAACACTTTAACTACCTATGTGTTGTGTAGTGTTTGCATCTGTGGTTTTCATTTGTCTCACCTCTGTCTTAGAAAATAAATAATTTGAAATGCAGAAGCTTCAAAAGAAACAAGTTAATTGCACCATCCTGATTTGTTTAGTATAGCATTAGTATTTATTTAATGATTACCAAAGTCTGTAGAGTTGAATTACAGACTGATTTTGTTGTGGTTTGTTTTTTTTTTTTAAATACAAACTTTTCAAATAGTTCATAGAAGTGGTGTTGTACTGCATTCTATGATTTAGGTAGCAAGCCAGATTTCTTTTTAGAGGTATTGGCATATCTTAGGTTAGAAAGGAATAACAAAATCAAACAAAAACAAGCCATTCATTCAGAAATGCATTCCTTATTTTTTTGTGCAAGCCTGCTAAAGTCCAGCTGTTCTGATACTCAAGATGTCCAAGTCATTGCCCATGAAGGTCACTGGGTCAAATGCTGTGCTCAAAGCAGGAGCAACTTGAAAGTTACAGCAGGTTATTATGAGCCCTGTCCAGCTGTGTTTTGAAAGTCTCCAAGGATGAAGATTATTCCACAAATCCTCTGGGAAACTTGTTCCGGTATCCCAAGCAATAAATTGGGAAAAACAGTATTTTAAAATATGTTTATGTGTGACATTAACTTTGCAGCAGTTCTTTTAAGACTCCTGTTTATAATCACAGATTTTAAAAAAGTTAGAACAAAAAATTCATTAGCAAAATCTTCAGCCATTTATTTTTATAAATAGACTGAATTTTACTTTTGAGAAGAGGCACTTCTGAATGCTGAAGCCCATGATTTTGTGTGAGTGTGAGTAAGCATTTGGCTCCTTCTTCTCACCAGGTATTATTTCCATTCATTTATTTTAAGCAGTGTTTGTGTGTATAAGAATAACAAGAACTCTTTTTTTCCCTCCCACCTATTCTAGGCACGTATTTCCAAATGGGCTTCCTGAAGAATACTCTCTAGTTGCTACGTTCCGTGTACGGCGAAATACCAAGAAAGAGCGTTGGTATATATGGCAAGTTTTAAATCAGTATGACACACCTGAGGTTAGAGTCATCTTTGTTTTATTTTCTTTTTCATTAAGTTTCTTTTTTTCCCATATAATATGGCAGATACAACTTATTGGATATTTCACCACTGTGGAAACAGTTTATATGGAGTAGACAGGCTTCTCTGAAATAATTGACGATTTATCACAGGAATGACAGAAGTTTAACAGATGTATTGAGTTAAGACTGTAAACTAGGGTAACAAGGCATGTTATGATTTATAGCTGATATGTATTTACAAAGTTACATAGAAGAATGCTTCATAAGATAATTCTTGCCCAATCTATTCACTCTAAGTTTTTTTATTATATATATAATTCCTATTATAAAAATTATGTGTTTAATTGTTGCACTCTAACTTTTGAATGACCACTGCTTTTATTTTATTTTGCTTTCAGATTTCTGTCCTTCTGGATGGTACAAAAAAGGTTGTGGAGTATATGACCAAATCTGCTCAGGGAAATGTACTGCACTACACTTTTAAGAGTCGAGAAATTTATCCATTGTTTGATCGGCAGTGGCATAAGCTTGGTATTAGTGTGCAGTCGGGGGTCATTTCCCTCTATTTGGATTGTAATTTAATTGAGAGAAAGCAGACTGATGAAAAATTCACCATTGACTTGCAGGGAAGGACTCTGATTGCTTCTCGCGCTGCAGATGATAAGCCTGTAGATGTGAGTAGTACAAAAGGAAAACCGGATAACTTGAAACCATGTTTTAGCCATGCTTTTACTAACACCATCATAAAAAAATATGTAGATAAAAGGTTCAATGCTGGTTATTCATTTTGAGTGTGTAATCTTAATTTGAAGTCCTTAAGTCTTTTTCTCTAAACAGTATGCAGTGCTGCAGCATCTGCTGTCATATCTTCTGTTACTAAAGTAACTGCAAAAGCTTAGTCCTGGTTTCAGGAGTCTATCTTTCTGTACTCACTTTGGAGTAAGGGCCACGCAGTTACCATGAATATATTGTTACTGTATTTAGAGGTAACTTCCAGTGATATTTTTTTTCTTTCTTTTTTTAATGAGACTTGCTTATAAGTTTATATCAGTCATCTGTTACAGTTTGTCTTCTCTGTGATAAAGGGGATACACAAAAAATTTACATTTGTATCAAGATTGTATCACATTCCAGAGTAATTCAGCTATGCAGGAGTAAGGGCACATTGTTGATAGCTGTCCCTCCCTGCTCCAAATGACAGGGATTTGGAGTTGTGTTTCCTGCAGCCTTTGGTGCAAGAATTACCCAAGGCAAGCAGAGATGCTCTCCTCTGTTTTCTCATGCAGAGAGCTCACAGCAAGTAATTTGAAAGTTCCAGGAAATGTCAGTTTGTTTTAAGTACACTGACATCCAGTTACGAGGTTTAAAGCATCTGGCTTGGAGTTGATAGTGACCATCTGAAAGTTTCAGCTGTATTATGTACACTGTACAGTTCCAGCTGAAAACAGCACATTGTAACTGTAAGATAGCGTTGTGGGAGGAATCAGTTCTGTGAGGCACTAAACACTGGCCTGGTTTTGGAACTCTTATTTCATGGGGCAAAGCTTATGCTTCATTTTATATTCTAAGATTGAGTTAAATTTTATTTTACATGTATGTATCATCTCCTCATTTCCATGTAGCACACAGGAGATTTTTTTTTAAATTTGTGTTGGTTGGATAGCACAGGCTTGATAATTCTGAGTGGAAGCTGTCAATCGGGATTTCTGTGTTTGCAGGAAAATATTATGGGCTTAAAGCTGATGAAGGCAGGAGAGCAGATGCTGTACCAACAGTCACTCTTCTCAATACCAAGTCTAAGGGACAGAATAAGAGGATACAAAACAGAAGCAGAAAAAGTCATACAAGGGCAAGATTAGCTAGTTAAAATTAGATGCCGTTAATCTTGCTAATCCATCAAAAATTTCTGAAACAGAAGCTTTATGTATAGAAGTCATTATTTTTACTCTTCAGATAGTTTAGTGGCAAGGTCCAGGCAATGTGATAGAAGATGTGCATGAGAGAGAGCTTATCAAACCTTTTTCTCTAGTTCACTGCAGGAGAAAGTTACGTTTCTGAAAAAAAAAGTTTGCAGAGGATGTCTAGAGGGCTAGAATGTGTGTGTAGCACAGCAAGAGCAGTACAGAGGAATGCAACTTACATGAAAAGAAATTAAATCTAAAATGTGATTTACATCAAAGTAATAGACTGCATAATTTGTTCCTTAAGTGAGGAGCTGTGTAATTGTTTTGGATTTGTCTCTTTTTTTTTTTTTTTTTTTTCCCCAGCATTTCAGAAGTGTGCAGTCTTTCAGAAAGTTTATTATGCAGGATAGGAAAATGCATGCTGTAACACATTTTTTTACATCTCATATTAATCCTCTTTGTATTTCTTAATAGATCGAACTTCACCGCATAACAGTTTATTGTAATCCAAAACTTGCAACAGAAGATACATGTTGTGAAATATCTGCAGACCTGGTAAGTTATTTGTTAAAATGTAAATGTTTCATTTATATAAAATTGTTTCATTATTTCTTTCTAAATAAATTTCAATAGAAGTATTAGATTTATTACTTCCTAAAACTGAATCCTGTATCTGGAGTTACGGTATGCTGTTTCTTGCTGCCTAAATAAATGGCACAGTGGAACTTCAGTAAAAGGCACTAGGTGCTGCTAGTGCTTTTAAAATGCATTTCTTAATATCGATTAATATCTAATTAGTAATTGAAAAAGTCTTAGACTAGGAAGGAAATCACTATGATTACCTGAGGATGGCTTCAAATAACAGAGGCCATCTTAATAACAGTTGCATCTAGTGAAGCACGCAGATGATATACAAAACCCATGAAAGAGTCTGCATGACCACGGAAGGGAAGAAAAATACAAAGGCATCGAGGATGTTTCCCTTTATTTCAGTACACTAACGTGGAGGAATGGTTGTTCCATAATTGACAAATACTTTCTTCTTTATCACACAAGTGCTGAGATCTATGTATTGTTTAACGTAAGGGAAAACATTTATTTATTTTAGAGGGTTCACATTTCCCTTTTGTTTTGATAGGCAGAGTCAATATAAAATAGAAGACCCTAGAACTATAGAAATGCTTAAAGTTGCAGATATTATTGTTTTACTGAATCAAGCCCATTTGGAGAGGAAAAAAAAAAAACGAACTCTGAAAGGAAATCTGTTAAAATATTAGTCTGCTAGTTATGAATAGTCTTTAGGACCACGCTTCTCTGAGATAGAAGGCAATACCATCACCATGCAGCCTGAAGTCAACAAAAAAAAAACCCCACAGTGTGCAGAAGGACTAAGTGATTCCATCTACAAAGAGATGGGAGAAGAAAGTACCTGGAATGGAGGGATAAAGCTGCCCAAGAAACAGAGGAGCAGGAGACTTTGTGGGAACTGACAACTGAGAGGTGCTCAGAAGCATGGAAGAGGCTGGATGTAATTTATGAAGGGAAATTGCCATTTTAAATAATCATTTATTGTTCAAATATATTTCAGAATTTATTCCTAATAATAGTAAAGGCTTTCTCTTGAATGTATAAGCTCATGGATAAGTGAAATGAATGGATTTTTCTTCTGTAGGTTCCACTTTGTGTATGGAAATACAATTTATTTAGCAGTTATGACATAGTAGCAAAAAAAGTAAAAACAAAACAAACCCTAATTATATATGAACACAAAAAGATCAACGATAGGCTTTATGAACAGCATCTTAAACATTCATTCAGCTATAAAGCTAAAAGCACCATCAGTTTCGTTTGTATGTCTTACGTTGAAGATGTAAAAACTGATGGACTACCTGTTAATGACTTTCATATTGAAAGTAGCATTACATTTTCTGATTTATTTTTTTCCTTTCTTGCCAATTATAAAGGCTATGTTTTCAGTAATTTAAGGGAAGGAATTTATCCTTGGATACAAATTTCTACACTAAGCCATAAATCCTATGGCAATTTCTTTGACAGAAGGCTCACAGGAGACCTCATTACATCTTAATGGGAGCTTCTGAAATTTATCAGGTTCTGTTGACTTGTCCTATAGTATATCTTCTGGTTGGCTCAGCTCCATGAGTTACAGACAGGTGAATATTGGCTTCAAGGCTTTTGGGTTTTTTCCAAACTCTGCACACCCAAAGAATTCAGTTACCAAAAATGACAGAATTTTCCCTCATATTCACTCTGACATTTTGCATTTCAGGGTGAGGGGTGGAGGATAGGATGAGATTGAGAAGCACCCTCTTTTTTTTTTTTTTTTTTTTTTTTTTCTCCCCCCCATGAACATTTTCTACTTCACTACTTCTAATTTTGGGAGACTTTATTCCTCTGTCTGGGCTCTTTTGGAAAAAAAAGAAGTGGGACAGTCAGATGAGTTTTAACTGGCATTGATTTTAGTACAGAAGGATCACGATGTCTAGACTTCTTTTTACTGCAGCTTTTTCATCTGTTTGGCAATTGTGGTGAGTTCTCCATAATATGGTGTATACAGGAATATTAAAACAGAAAGTAACTTTAAAACAGTGTTATGATGGTATTTATCTATTAACCAAAGTGGACTAAAATCAGAAAATCTAATTTTTATTTTAGTGCCCACGAGAGGAGAGGTTACTTGCCACAACTTCATTGCCAGTGACTGTTCATGCCAGCAAAAGATATATGCTTCCAGGAACACAGCAAGAATCCAGAGAGAGATGCCACTGCTTTCCAAATAAAGTATGAGGTTTTCCTATTGCTTTTTAATGCATCATGCTGTTTTATTCTGCTGTGTACTAAAAAAGAAAGGTTGGGTGGGTTGTTTTTGGTTTTTTTTTGTAGTTATGAAAAATATCTTACTGGTTTGTAGTGTTGTAATGTACTTACATTGTATTTCCCAGTTAAGAAACAGTACGCTTTAGATTTAGTTAATTTAAAGTGAAGAGTTGCAGAAGTCTGTAAGGTTTAGTTGTTTGAACACACACGAAAAGAAAACGTCAATGGTAAAAATGAGAATTATATTTAGGCATTGTATTTAGTGTAAATGTTTTTACTTGAGAATAAATTATTTTCTACCTAATGCTTCTTTTAAAAATCTTTCTCCTGGATGTTGCACTGTATTTATTCTGAGTCATTTGCTTTGTTAGACTTTTCTGATAAAGACAAGGAAACCAAACTAAATACGTAGTTTGGATCTGCTTTTTGTTGATTCTTTGATTTCTTTTAAAATCAGGGAGAAGCAGGATTGCCAGGAATAGCTGGTTTGCCAGGCCAGAAAGGAAATAAAGGTGAAAAGGTAAAATATCAATTGAATTATCTTTCAAATCTTTATCTTTGTCTTACCTTTCTTAAATAGAAACTGATAAGTCATGTATGTCATCTGTGACAAGGATTTTCCCATATTATGCATGTATGTCGCTGCTGATGGACAGAATCCTGTGTGATGGATTCACCGTTTCAGTCATCAGCAGGAGGGTATGAATTTACTTGTATGACCTCAGCACTCTCTATTCTTTGACATGCCCAGAGAGCTAGTAGATGCCCATCCCTGGAAACGTTCAAGGCCAGGTTGGACAGGGCTCTGAGCAGCCTGATCTAGTTGAAGATGTCCCTGGTCCTTGCAGGGGGGTTGGGCTAGATGACCTTTAAAGGTCCCATCCAACCCAAACTATTCTATGATCCTATGAATTTGCAATTACCAACCATGTCAGATGGGCTCGTGCAATTTGCTATCAGTGATGCACAGAAGGTGAAAGCGTTTATTGACTGTTGGATGGTTTTTGAATCATTGCAGTGAGGGTTTCTTTGTAAAACAAAGAGAACAGAACTGGAGGTGACTACAGGCACCCACATGCTTTATTCAGTCCAAAATTTTCATTTTAGAGGACATCTGTGATTTAAACCAGAAAATTGTTAAGTTTGAGATTTATGAAAAATAGATCTTTCAAGACTTATACAAACAGATTTTTTTTTTTTTTTTTTTTTTTAGTCACCTACTACCTATAAGTGCAAATTTGATCTGTTTATCACCAGTCACTCTGATACTTCACTGAATATTTAAAGCCTGAGCAGGATTATGTGCATCCAGCAGCTTAGCCGGATGATAGTTAACTGACATTTGTGACTATAAGAATCAGCAGGTTAAAGTTGGAGGTAGTAGAGCAAAGAGCTAGAAGGCTGCTTAATTTGAACCTTCCTTATAATTCTAAGTATTTGCTACTTCCTAGCTTTGGGGGTTTTCTTGGGTTTTTTAATTTTATTTGTAGTGGGTGGAAGGGACGTTACTGCTGTGATTAAAAGGAAGGTCTCACTATTGACCTTTGGGAGCAAACAAATACAGCCTTGAATAGTGCCTACCATGATGGAGTTGAATGGCATGTCTCTGAGGCTTTAGGACCATTTTTTCTTCACATCTGCATTTGTGCAAGTTTTCAGTAACACTTGCTCTCAGTGATGGCCTTGTTACATCAATATTTAGAGATGGAGAGGCAGCAAGACCCCAGACCTTTCCAGGCAGGCAGGATACATGATTTACTGCTAGATTATGTAAAGGAGAGAAACAGACTGTGGCTGGATAGTTTGTAATATGTTATATATGAAATAGTCAGCTTCTTGATGACTTTGCTGGCCAATCATAAAACAAAGGGGATTCCTGTAAGTAGTCTGATGGTTCTTCAGCCTATATGTCCCACTGTGTTTGTGCTCAGCTCCTCATTTTATTATTTACTTTTCCTTCTGAATCATATTATTATTAGTATCAACTAACTATATTTAAATGTCCTTACCATGGCAGCATCCAAGTGAAAACAAGTTAAAGTTAATTTTTTATCTTATTTCATAGGAAATTTCTAAATCCATTAATGTAATCTCTTGTTCAGTACAACATTGCTTATCCTTTTATTTTACATTGTCCCATTTCAATTTCTCAACCAACATAATTAAATGTATGACTGATATTACATGTCTTTTTATTGCTGTGGGATTGGTAAGAAAGTCTCTGCATAAACAAATCGGTGTTAGGCTATATTCAAGCCACTCAAAATTGCCCTTGTCTTCAGTCTAACATAGTTGTTCCCTAAGATCAGGCTACGTTTTGCCTGTTCAGGAATATCTAAGCTATCACAAGTACAAAGCATGATACCTAATAAGCCATTTTTAGGCATTTTGAATTTAATTGTTAGCCTGTTTCCAACTTCATTCCCATACCCTTGGCACTACTGTTGGCAGTCCTGTACTTTTGGCTGACCCTAGTACCTCTGAATGTTTCTGAGCCAAAGTCCAAAGTGTGTTGTGTGCTATATTTTCACTGGAACAAGCATTCATGCAAGTATTGATGTATCTCTGGCAAGCTGTCCATATGAATGGTTGGTGGTTGGTGACAGCCAACATGGCTTCACCAAGGGCAGATTGTGCCTGACCAATGTGGTGGCCTTCTATGACGGGGTGACGGCATCGGTGGACAAGGAACGAGCAACTGACATCATCTACCTGGACTTGTGCAAAGCTTTTGACACTGTCCCGCATGACATCCTTCTCTCTAAACTAGAGAGACATGGGTTTGATGGACGGGCCACTCGGTGGATAAGGACTTGGCTGGATGGCCGCACTCAGAGAGTGGTGGTCAACGGCTCAGTGTCCATGTGGAGACCGGTCACGAGTGGCGTCCCTCAGGGGTCCGTGTTGGGCCCGGCCCTGTTCAACATCTTTGTCGGCGACACGGACAGTAGGATAGAGTGCACCCTCAGCAAGTTTGCCGACGACACCAAGTTGTGTGGTGCCGTTGACACGCTGGAAGGGAGGGATGCCATCCAGAGGGATCTTGACAGGCTGGAGAGGTGGGCCCGTGCCAACCTCATGAAGTTCAACCAGGCCAAGTGCAAGGTCCTGCACATGGGTCACAGCAATCCCAGGCACAAATACAGGCTGGGCAGAGAATGGATTGAGAGCAGCCCTGAGGAGAAGGACTTGGGAGTGCTGGTGGATGAGAAGCTCAACATGAGCCGGCAATGCACCCTTGCAGCCCAGAAGGCCAACCGCATCCTGGGCTGCATCAAGAGGAGCGTGGCCAGCAGGTCGAGGGAGGTGATTCTCCCCCTCTACTCTGCCCTGGTGAGACCCCACCTGGAGTACTGTGTCCAGTTCTGGAGCCCCCAGCACAAGAAGGACATGGACCAGTTGGAGAAGGTCCAGAGGAGAGCCACGAAGATGATAAAAGGGCTGGAGCACCTCTCTTATGAGGACAGGCTGGGAGAGTTGGGGCTGTTCAGCCTGGAGAAGAGGAGGCTCCGGGGAGACCTGATAGCGGTCTTCCAGTACCTCAAGGGGGCCTACAAGAAAGATGGGGAAAGGCTGTTTAGTAGGGCCTGTTGCAATAGGACGAGAGGTAATGGTTTTAAAATAGAGGGGGGTAGATTTAGATTAGAAATTAGGAAAAAATTTTTTACGATGTGAGTTATAGAACACTGGAATAGGTTGCCCAGAAAGGTGGTGGAGGCCCCATCCCTGGAAACATTCAAGGCCAGGCTGGATGAGGCTCTGAGCAACCTGATATAGTGGGGGATGTCCCTGCTCCTTGCAGGGGGGTTGGACTAGATGACCTTTGAAGGTCCCTTCCAACCCTAACCATTCTATGATTCTATGATTCTATGAATGTACAAGACCATCACTGATCAAAATTATTCAATTTGTGTGAATGATCATCTTATTTGTATTCCTGGCCTTCCACTGTAGCTTCGTGAAGACATTATGAGCTCAGTTCTTACTCAGTGATAGAAATACTATTTCTGTTGGCTTCAAGAAGGTGCTTTGGGGATGGAGAAACTGCTGTTTCAAGTCTGTCTGCCTTGCTGAATGAGCAGGCCGTTCAGTTCGGTACCATGTGTAGCAAAAACTACCTCAAGGGTAGTAGTATTCCCTGTCCCTTTTGTTTCCTGTGCAAACTTGGATCCAGGGATCTTTGATTTGCAGGATTTTATTTGCTGCGAGATCCAGCAGCAAGGGACAACCTTCTGTTCTTTAATGTCCGACTAATTAAGACGGAAAATTCACCAGGACTAACATTGTTTGCTGCTTACTGACCCAGATCTGCCCTTGAAATGCACATTTTAGGCTACCTGATAGCTTTTTCCTGTTGAATGAAAACTGAGAAGCAACAGCAGTCAGGTGTACAATTTGGGTTATCCCTGAATAATATTCTCTGTTACTGTCACAGTACCTTGGCTCCCAGCACAGTGTATTTCACAAGTTTCAAGTGGTCACAAGTCAGGTGGAACTCTCCTGTGATTTAACACATTTTGATATATGTTCTGTAGAGCTAGGTTTCCTTTTCTGCTGAGATGAGAAATTAACAATGTTTTCTGTTTTGGAAGCAATAGACTCTTACAAACGTTGTTAGGAAATGTCTTTTGATCACGAAGTGAAGGTTCTGTTTTGTTCTTAGTACATAGAAATTCTTCAGAAAGAATGTAGATCTCGGTAATTGAAATGATTACGTATATACTGAATATACAAACTGATTTTCTCTATCAGAGAGAATTTTAAAAGTAATTGTATGTTACCTCTTTTACTTTCATTTCTTTTAAAGCTGTTTAAAAGGCTATTTTAGGATTGGTAGAAATAACTTCATGAAATATATTGTTGCACTAGGAAAATATTTATACTTGGATGATAAGAAAAAAGAACTTGCAGGAAACAAATGAGGTGTCCAACTGCTCTTTCTGCCTGTTTTCCTTGCTAGTCTTCCTTTCCTCTTTCTCTGGCACTTCTCTTATGACCCAAGTCCACCTGATTCCACCTCAGGCATATCTATTGTGTTAAGCAGCCTTAAGACTGATTCCCTTCTGGTCTGATTTTTGTTGCAGAGGTTACTCAGATAGGTACCTAGAAGCTAGAATGCGTTGGGAGGACAGGGAGAGAGAATTCCTGGGCAAAATACAGCTGGCTGTTAGTGATGACAAAGGCCGGAATTGCCAGTGTACTTGGTGGCCTAAAATCTCATAATGGACAGAAGGGAACACACCACACCTATGGAGCTAGAATTTATTGGTAGTCCTACTTAATATTTCAACCATATAATAGTCCAAATTATCTAATTAATATGGGAAAACATGATTCATAATACAGTTTAATTTGTTTTCTCTTTAAAAAGTCTTACATATATACCTCTTTTCTATGTTATCATATCCACCATTCCAGTACTCATCCCAGTCCAAAGGATGGCAGTTTAAGTCCTCCTCAGGAGGAAGTGGAGAGGATGGTGACGAGTCCTCTGCACTCTGAGATGCTCAGAGGGTTTGGGAGGTCTCATCCCTCCCCAGCAGGACCACCCCAGAGCTGAAGCTGGAGCAGGGGAGGCAGCAGTCACAGGTCCTGGTGCAGGACCAGCAACACCCAGCTCAGGCCATGGCTGAGCCCCTGCACTGCGGCCACCTGAGGGCTTCTACTGGGAATAACAGGGGTGATATTTACTGGGATATATACTCCCTGCTTCTCCTCCAAGTGCCAGGGAAACCCTGGAGTGATGCCACCTTTGGGATGAGTTATCTTTCTCACCTTTGGCAAATTTTCTGAATTTGAATTCATCAAATAACAGTTCCTAATGAGGGTTTATTTTCCCCTCAGGTCTAAATACTTCTATCACCACTTTATAACCATGAGAACTGTTTATCTGTGTGTACATCTAATTTTTAAATTTTAGCTTACATAATTTCTTCAAGGGACTGCCTCTGACATTAATCATACAGCTGACAGATCTAGTATAAAGGATGTGTTCTCTACATCAGCTCTTTCACCTTTCACTTTATCACTTTTGGAAACGCTGCCAGTACCCTGTCTGCTGGGAACAACTCAATTCAGAGTCTGCTGGTATTTTATTTCTTGATAATAATGCACATTTTTCTTACCTGGACATTTCTGATGCTATAAGCACACATAATTATGCAGAGATGAAAGCTAATTTACTTAATCAAATCTTACAAAACCAGAACTGATTTTAGTTGAGTATTTTGACAACTGACGTAGGTTATTCATTTTATCTGAACTAATATGTCCTCAGTGTAGACAAGAGCAATGTTGTAATGTAATATTCTAGCAGTGTGTGCTCTAGGCCACGTTAAGTCATTCTTTCTATTTATTAAGTGCACTTGATTTTATCTTGGTATTAAAATCATCATCTGTACTGGGTTAGCACAGAATCTGGCTGAGAATATTTTCCTCCTCTCAAAATTCCTTGTAGACTTTGTTTTCTAGATTAAATATTAATATGTCAAGTTAATCCCACTCCATATCACAATGTAAATGTATTTTAAATAAATTTGCAATTTAAGAGACAAGACAATATGTTTAAATGAAATACTTTCTTTTAAGAAAGTTTTTTGGTTTTCTATGAGAAAGGACTGTAATTTGTTAATTTAAATATTTACCACTGTCATTCTATCACCACATTTAGTTTTAGGCTATCTTTGCTGTACATGACTCTTTAATAGTAATGTGTGGTATAGGAATCAAGGTACTGTATTTTGTATCTACTGGTAGCATATCATTTCTAGTTCTACAACAGGTGCATTGAAGAAAGGCTGCATACTGCAAAGAGGTAAAGCTCAAGTGCTTTTGAAAATCTCTGAATCATTAATGTAAAGAAATTATCACAAGTGTAATACTGTAGGTGGTCTCAGATGTGCAAAATTGCTTCCACTTCAGGTAGAAGGCTGATTGTATCATTGCAAAAAAAAAAGCATGTTTGCTGTCTGCAGTCTTTTTTAAAGAATTTATTTTGGCTTGGCTTTACAGAAAGTTGACAGAAGCCTTTGTTTTGTTCCACCACCACCCCCCCCCCCGCCCTTATTTCAGCCTACTGGATTTCTACCTTGTCTGCTTATGAGTTTACCAAAATAATAATAAAAAAAAATATCAAAAATATACTGGCCATCCTATTGTTTGCAAGAGATCACCTTCTGAAAACTGTGCTATGGCTTAAATACTTTATTCAATAAGTATCTTGTAGTCAGTTGAAAAGGATTTTCACTGGTACTCTTAGTAGAAAATCCTAACAGTAGACTTAAAGCTCACAGTGCTACCTTTGAATGTTGTTATATTGAGTGTACCTCATAACTTGTAAATGCCAGTATTGTACTGCTAGTGTTCACCAGCTTATGAAATTCACTTACATAAACTTAAAAAGCTCAATTGCAGTGTGTTGGGAGTTAGAATACTCTTATTAAGGCATAAAAGAGGTGGGGTAGATGTAGGTCTGATGGTCAGGAACCCTGCTTTTTTTTCCTCATTTTATGTTTTTGGCATCTGCCATATAGGAAAGAGGATGTCTGTTCACTCTTGTAAATCACTGTGAGTTCTGAAGAAGCAGAAGAAAATGCCAGTATGAAAAAAAAAAAAAAAAAAAAAAAAAAAGAGAGAGAAAACCTCTTTAAAAAATGTGTTTGCCCATTGTTTTTTTTTCCTTTTTATTCTGTCATGCTACCTATTTGAATAGGTTGACCAACATATAGTATCTGATCTTTGAACTTGTTGAAAAACTAGGGTTTTTCAGACTACAGTTATTAAAGTTAGAATTACAAGGTAGAAGCATAACATCATGATCTAATTTGTAGTAGAAAATAATTGTCTCCAAGGTGGGAAGTCTGTCTGGGCTTAGTGGAACAGAATTGTAAACATACCTTGGTTAACTGGCTAGTAAGTCATGTATGCTAAGGGCTTCCTGGCATGGAGCAGGCTGTGTAATTTTAGACTATACAGTATATAAAAATACACTGCTGAGTGTAACAAAGTGGTTCTGGTCTATTAAAATACTGGCAAGTGGCATAAGGGAACAGAGCGTGCATAGATAAGAGAGTCACTCTGTGCATGATTAGATAATGTAACCAGGGGCCAGTTCTGCTTCTTTGTGTCCCATAGTGGCACTGGGTTTGTACTCTCTGTATGCACAGGATTTTGGTTTTAGCCAACTAAACCATTCCAATATTTGAATAACAAGGATGGAGGAGATGGCTCATAGGCTCCTTCAGAACATCGTTGCTTCTAATCAGTGGTTTAAACTTATGGCTGGAATGGTGCTCTGCCCCTGGGAGTCGCTCATTTTGATTGATTTGCTTAGCTCACCTCTTACTAACAAAGGAGTTTTGAGCCAGGCTGCACACATGCAGTTGTTTTATGATGGTTTCTGTGAATAGCTGTTAAGAAATTAAAATGAGGGGGCAAGGAAAGTGGATAAGTTTTATGGTAGATGAGAAGCAACAACAGTAGTATTAGTGTGTGACAGCTTATTTCAAAATTGTGGTGACAGTCATTAGGACACATCATTCTGCTTTTAGAAAAAGGTAACAAGGAAACCTGATGTGTAGCACTTTGGTTTTGGGGGAGTTTTTGGTTTTGTTTTTTTCCTTTCTTCCCCCCCCCCCCCCCCCCCCCCCCCTTGAGGCTAGAGACAAAAATATAGAATTCTCAGAACTTAACTGAGACTGCCATCCAGGGCCCTGGATCCAATCCATAGATTGGGTAGAGCATAAGGAGAGTGAAGCACCTTGGAGTACAGTGTGCTGAGTCAGCAGCTGCTGCGTGTCGGCCTAGAGGGAATGCTGAGGAAAAGCTTCTATTGTAAATTCTTCCTTTACCAGGGATTAAATGTTTTATAATGGCCGTTTTGGGATATAGCAAATACTGTTGTTATGGACTTTTTGCCAATCTTATTGCTCCTTTCTTAACTTCAGAAAGATTAACAACTTTATTTTAGAACAGAGGTATTACATTTATGCTGAAACCATAAAGGTATTACAGTATTCTGTCTATGAAGCTATTTCAGATTTTTGGGTTTGGTGGGGAGTTGCTATGGGTTTTTTGGTTTTGTGTTTGGTTTTTTTTTTTTTTAAAAAAAAAAAACACTTTACACCAGTGTTTGTATTCTGATACTGAGTTGTGGCATACCTAGCTGATGATGTTATACTACAACTACATTAATTAAAATAACTTTGAACCTGATGGAGAGACTTAGATTGTAATTTAAGAAATAGTTATATGCTTTACATGGGAACGATCCCACATAAAATGCAGGAATGATCATCTGAATAGGAACCTGGTCTCATTTCTTTTGGGAAGGAGACCAGGCAGCTGGGATGCAGTTTACTTGTGCTGTTCTTATGTTCTTGTGATCTTTGGAACAACTTTAGATCCCATGACCACCAGTGTGCTGGCAGGCATCAAGGGTACAGGCTGGAAGCATTGATAGGCTGTGGAGGACAAAGAATGTGTATGTTCTGTGGCCTAGACAAAGTCTTTCTGCCATGCTGTTGAGTTAAGCATCTGTTCAACATCTGTTCAGCATCTTTGTTGGTGACATGGACAGTAGGATAGAGTGGAGCCTCAGCAAGTTCACCGATGACACCAAGTTGTGTGGTGCCGTTGACATGCTGGAAGAGAGAGATGCCATCCAGAGGGACCTTGACAGTCTGGAGACGTGGGACCATGCCAACCTCATGAAGTTCAACCAGGCCAAGTGCAAGGTCCTGCACATGGGTCATGGCAATCCCAGGCACAAATACAGGCTGGGCGGGGAATGGATTGAGAGCAGCCCTGAGGAGAAGGACTTGGGAGTGCTGGTGGACGAGAAGCTCAACATGAGCCGGCAATGTGCCCTTGCAGCCCAGAAGGCCAACCGCATCCTGGGCTGCATCAAGAGGAGCGTGGCCAGCAGGTCGAGGGAGGTGATTCTCCCCCTCTACTCTGCCCTGGTGAGACCCCACCTGGAGTGCTGTGTCCAGTTCTGGAGCCCCCAACATAAGAAGGACATGGACCATTTGGAGAAGGTCCAGAGGAGGGCCACAAAGATGATCAGAGGGCTGGAGCACCTTTCCTATGAGGACAGGCTGAGAGAGTTGGGGCTGTTCAGCCTGGAGAAAAGGAGGCTCTGGGGAGACCTGATAGCGGTCTTCCAGTACCTCAAGGGGGCCTACAAGAAAGATGGGGAAAGGCTGTTTAGTAGGGCCTGTTGTGATAGGACGAGGTGTAATGGTTTTAAGATGGAGCAAGGTAGATTCAGACTGGATGTAAGGAAGAAATTTTTTACAATGTGAGTTGTAGAATACTGGAACAGGTTGCCCAGAGGTGGTGGAAGCCCCATCCCTGGAAACATCAAGGCCAGGCTGGATGAGGCTCTAAGCAACCTGATCTAGTGGGGGATGTCCCTGCTCCTTGCAGGGGGGTTGGACTAGATGACCTTTGAAGGTCCCTTCCAACTGTAACCATTCTATGATTCTATCTCCTGTCCTATATGTAACAGAAGAAGAAGTCGCTACAGCAGTATATGTGTATCCTATTTAGGAGAAACTGATATTTATTACTGCAGAGTGTGTTTATTGCCTAAACTGATGAACTTTGCCTAATACCACAGAATTTCTGCATATGCTGAATATCAGAATTATGAGTTTCTAGGGTCTTGCTATTTAAAAAGTTATGCACTTTGTGAGTTTAGACATCTTGGGCACTAATTTCTCAGCAGGGGCTTTTGAGTTTGCAGTTTTATATTTGGGCTTCAAACTTAGATTTACAACCTATTTTAGAAACCAGTTATTTCTGTAAATGTGGCTCTTCTGCTTCTTTGTGCAACCCTTTCTCTTGAAGAACAATTTGATAGTAAATGATTTTCAAACTAGTGACATTTTCTTCATAAAGAATTGGATTTCTCAAAAAAAAGGCTGCAGCTTTATCTGTTTGCTAGAGAATGTTCTCTTCTTGGTAGAAGTAGACAAACCTAATTTTGTTTTGTTTTCAGAAGAAGACTACAATATGATTTCAGTGCATTCGTTATATTCCTCTAGTGACCACCTGATTTTTATTTTAAAATTTTTAACCCTTGTACTTGACATTATTAAGGAAAAATTATGTGTTTGATGTTTCTTCAGTCATTTTTAAGACTCATTGTCCAATTTGGAGCTGCTGGGATCTTCCATACCTGTCCTGATCAGTCAGTCATTTGTCTCTCAGAACTAAAATTTTAGGGTCATAGAATCATAGAATAGTTTGAGTTGGAAGGGACCTTTAAAGGTCATCTAGTCCAACCCCCCTGCAAGGAGCAGGGACATCTTCAACCAGATCAGGTTGCTCAGAGCCCCATCCAACCTGGCCTTGAGTCTACCACCTCTCTGGGCAACCTGTTCCAGTGTTCCACCACCCTCATCGTAAAAAAAAATTTCCTGATGTCCGTCTGAATCTACCTCCCTCTATTTTCTTGGAGATTGCTTATGGTTTAGGGTTTGATTTCTTTGAGGGGGTAACACAGAGGGAGAGAGGAACTGAGTTTAAATAGTGTCTCTTAAAAATACCATGGGCTTGTGACTTTTATGTGACCTGTATTTCATGTTGAGCTTTTTCAGTGGAGAACACACTCAGCTCAGTGAAAATGGACACACTTGACTTCACTTTGCTGTTGCAGAGAATTTCCTTAAAATCATCAGACCTGATTTTTATGGAAATGTGTATGTGCAAGTATTTGTCAGATGAGGGTCTTAATTGACATTATAGGTGTTTTAAAATGTATTTATTTTGTCTGATTTTAGTGTTACCTGTAAGGCATCCTCCTCCACAGTGATTACATTACTAAGCATGATGAAAACAGAGTAGAAGATGCTGTGGTGTTGAATTAGATATGACCTGAGTAGTTGTTAACCTCAGAAGTCTTTAGAACTTCTAACTGAATAATTTGTTTTGTAGGGTGAAATGGGTGAGAAAGGACAGGATGGTGCTAGTGGACTTCCTGGTGAAAAGGTATGTTCCTGTATATTGTTATGTAATTGGACTCATGGGAAGTGTTCATTATGCCAGTGGCTTGCCTGTAATTATGTACAGAAATGTGAAAATAGAACACTTTTGTTACAAAATGAGCTTCTCTTACATGCACTGCCATGTTTTTGTAGCATACAGAAAAAGCCACTCAAACCAGTAGTATTCTGTGCAGATGCGTTTGTTTGGTTGGGTTTTTTTTCTAGACAGGGATGCTACACAGAACCATGGGAAGCCGCTTATTCCACTGTGCACTTTCTGCTCTGCAAGCCTAGAACTAGTGGCTCTCAACAGGCCACTTGGTAGAGCTTTGAGATAAACGCCACCGACCTCTAAGCAAAGACTTGAGAATAGCCATGGCTAAGAAAGCATGTCAGCCTACCTGTGTATTCAAGAGGGTAAGTTTCACTTCATTTGAGGACGTTAGTTTGTGAATTAAGGCAGTTGTAAAGGTTTAATGAGTTCAGAGCTAGTTACCTGTCTTAGAGTTTGTCTACTAGTCCAATATCCAGCATCTTCAGTATAGAGGACAGCCCTCAACACTGAGGACGCAGCTTGTTCCTGGAGTTTCTAATAATTTGGCTTCTTGTGGTATTTTTCTGTTCCATAGTAAAAGTTGAAAGAAATAGTGGATTTTTTACATATACATGGAAGCCAGTTAATATATAAATTAATTAAACTCTCCAGATACATGAGTTAGTGCACTTAATTGTGTTTTTTGTTGTTTGAATTTTTTTTTATTTCAGTGGTATCATCATGATCTAAATCCTCAACCCTCAATTCTGTCAATTTAGATTCTTTTTAATTATATACTTCGAGTTTCTGTTCTTTCAGTGGCATAAACAAGTGCATCTTTTAAAGGCAGCTGTTGCTGTGAGAAGCTCAGAATTTAAATATTACGCTTTATTGGTGGACATGCTGCTTTCACATGTATGCAACATTTTAGTAATGGCAGAAGGTTTGGTTTATTTTGTAATTGTCCACATTTTTAAGTACTGAAAGAAGCAGAGTTTCACTTTAACTGTCAGGTTTAAAATCTGTAATTAACAGGATATAAAATCATGGAACTTCTGTTTAATTTTTACTTACTGTTTCAAATTCTGTTTTGTTAAAAATGGGAGGTAATATGTAGTATTACCAAACAAATGAGTTAAAGTAACGATATTTGCTGCTGATACTGTTACATGTGGTAGAAAAATGAAGAGCAGGCTGCAAAGAGGTTCAAAGGACTTTGCAATGTTGAGGGACTGAATCATAGTGTGGCATGTAAAACTCAGAGAAAGTAATCATAAAGTGATGCAGATGAAGAGGAAAAACAAAGCAAATGTTGTTATGTATTTCATGTTAGACTCTGGACTAGCTGTTACGGTTCAGGAAAGTGATCTTGGTATTACAGATGAATAAAAACATCCACTCACCTTTAAGTACGAATCAGATAAACAAATGGAATTAGGAATTATTAGGAAGAGAACAGAGAACAAAGCAAAAACATCTTAATGTCACTATTACTAATGAAATCATATTGTGCTGTGTCTTGAATGATGTATACAGTTCCAGTTCCTGCATCTCAAAGTGGATCTAATAGTACTGGAAAAGGTTCAGATGAGGTGTCAAGAGGGATCAAGACCGTTTGGCATCTTCCAATTAAGGTGTGACAATGTGGACTTCAATTTGGAAAAGGCACAACTGAGATTAAATATGTCTTATTCTGTGCTCTATAAAATCATGAGTGGAACAGAAAAGATTAGTATGGATTTCTTTATTTATTTTACTCTCCTTTTCAGTGTGTGAACCAGAGCATCAAACCTATCTTGATAGCAAGTTTAAAAATGATAGAAAGGGCTCATTCTTTCTATTACATGATTGCAGTTTGAACACTTTGCCACAGGATTTAAATGGTCTGAAAATTTATTAGAAAGTTGATGGAATAAAAATCCATGGAGTGTGTCAGACAGACACTGCTGCTTGTCTGAAAGTTGTTGAGCTCCAAGATGCTGAAGTCTGGGAAACCCACTGGAGAAGTCTTTGTGATTGCCCTGTTGTTATACTTTTTTGTAGGCATCTGTTGTTACCACAACTGTAGTCACATACTTCACTGGAGAAACTTTGATTTGATCCAGCTAGACAGTTTTTACTTTACTGTGCTCCCAGATGTGAATTAATGGAATGAGTTATTGTAAGCATTGTAGATTGAATGAGATTGATCTGGAATGAAGCTACGTTTTCCCTTGGCTCTTTCTGTAGCTCCTTCTCTGATGTTATCTTTCTTTAAAATTACCAGGCTAGATTGCTCTAGTACAAGTTATTATTACAGTTTCCATGGTTAATACTGTTTGGGTTTTTTTTTTGCTTAGCGCCTTGCAGATTCACTGTCAGGCCAAACCCCAAAGCTCCTGTTAGTTTACATAAGGTTCAACAGTCAGATCATATTTAATATCAAGACACTGTACTTTTCCTGAACATTACAACTCTCTTAATTCAGCCTACATAAAACCCATACCATTTTTGCAAATTAAAAATTATCTACCATGGAATCTGAAGCTGGCAAAACCAAGAGCTGTTTAAAAAAACAGGCAAACAAAATGTTGTGTACATGCGTAACTAAATGGAGAAACTGAGATCCAGCCACCCAGCTTTTACTAGCTGGAGTTGTCATGTCTATGCAGAGTAGTACAGTGCTGTGTGGAATTATTAACTCCTTTCCAGAGGTTGAGTCACTTTTTATTTTCCTCATATTGTGAATGATGTTAACATACTCTGTCTCTCAGTTGATGCATCAAGAGCTATGTGAATTTGTCATTTTGTGCTCCTCATTCTTGGATGTTTTGGATGCTAAAAATGTATGTAAATTCAAAGATAACTGAATGAAAAAAAAAAGGAATAAAAATACTCTAAGCCCTGTTATATACAAAGGTGCCTTCTACGTTTCAGGAAATGGAGGTGCAGACTGTGTAATGCTGGGAGAGCATTCTCAGGAGCTGTTTGTTTATCCTCTTAAACCCTTCAATACACGTTATCTTTTGTTTGAGATGTTTTATTTGTTTGACTGGTATGGCTATTTTAATATTTTTCTGCACTATATTTTTCTGAGCTTTGTGCAGATGTGCCCCCCAAGTCACTAATTAGAAATAAGAAAAAGAAAAAAGAAGCAATACAATTACTTTTATGTAAATGCAGTTTGAGGCTTCAGAGAGCAGAGAGACTCTTTCTGATACACCCAAAAATTATCCACTGCAATACTCCATTGTTCATACTTCTTTCCTTGGGAAAGATTCAGAGAACAAATACATGGCAGATCTTACACATGTTGCTCTGAGTAAGCAAGAATATAAATTCATTTGACCAATTTTAGAGGTTTACATTAGAATTAGATAAGCTTGGATATTGGAAGACCTTTTTCTATAGAATTAATTAGCTCAAACATACCTGACATTGTAGTGAAAAACTAGTTAGAATAATCCTATCCAATATACTTTGTTAGTTGAGAGAATCTTTCCAGGATAATCTCTCAGGAAAATGCTCCACGGTAGTGTAGTTAATTTTCTAGATCTGTGTAAGTGGTGAGAAATTTGTAAGACTTCATATATGGCCTTCACTTTCAGGGATCTAAAGTGTGAAAATAGAAAATAGATTATGTATCTTACACATCTTCAGTCTGTCTTAAAATGTGATGTTTGGCTTTCTGTCATTTGTAAGACACATAGCTGACATCAGAATTTCCCATTCACTAAATGCTGCAGTGGTTTTGCAACAGTTGTGCTGGCTAATAGGTGCAGATCTAAGTGGTGTAGGCTTCTAGGTGGTTCTTGCCATTTGAGAGATTGGACCTGCTGTGGGCTAATATGGAGAACAAAGTTTAAGTCTTGATGACTCTAGGATTACATAGGAATAGCCTTAACACCCCAAAGAAGACAGGTAAGTGTTCAGGCTGTAGTTCTGAAGTTTAGCTGATTTTGAAAAAATCAGGGGAAGAAAACCTCCAAAACCCACAAAACCAAAAAAAAAACCCCTACTGATTATTGCAGTAAAGTGAAAAAAATGAGATTTCCACTGACTGGCAACACACCACAACGTGCTGTGGTCTCATCTGCCTTCAGGGCAAAAGCAGTCAGTGTAACAGTGCTGATGACCAATCTAGAGGGTAAATAATCAAATGCAGTCCCTGTGGAGCCCTACCTTAGGCCCCCAAAGTCACAACACAGTAGGTCGTGGACACCATCATATATATGACTTTCTATTTGATATCTAACTACCTAGTGACTTCATCTCTTTTCAGAGAGCCATCTTAAGAGATGTTTTTTAAAGAGTAGATCCTGCTTAAGGCAACTGAAGAAATTCTTGAGAGTATCAGAGGAGAGAGTTCTGAGGTGTTAGTTTGTAACTTAGTTTATAATTCTAAAAAATAAGTGGGCAGTAGTCCTCCCTTGGAAGGAAATTCCCTTCATGTGTAGATTACCAGAAGACGTGGAATCTCTGCCATGATCCACTTTCTGCAATCAGGACTGATTTGTAGCTCAACATTCTGGGGACACTTCTTCAAGATATCGGTCAAATCATGATAGAAAAAGAACTACTATGTTGTGGTAAATCAGAATCACTATGTTCAGTTTTGGGCCCCTCACTACAATAAAGACATTCAGGAGTGACAGTGAGACGTGCTGGAGTGTGTCCAAAGAAGGGCAACAAAGCTGGTGAAGCGTCTGGAGCACAAGTCCTGTGAAGAGCGGCTGAGGGAACTGGGATTGTTTAGTATGGAGAAGAGGAGGCTGAGAGGAGACCTTATTGCTCTCTACAACTGCCTGAAAGGAGGTTGTAGTGAGGTGGGTGTTGGTCTCTTCTCCCAAGTAACAAGCGATCGGACAAGAGGAAACTGCCTCGAGTTGCTCCAGGGGAGGTTTCAATTGGATATTAGGGAAAATTTCTTGACCAAAATGGTTGTCAAGCATTGAAACAGGCTACCCAAGGAAATGATGGAGTCACTATTCCTGGAAATATTTAAAAGGCATGTAGATGTGGTGCTTAGGGACATGGTTTAGTGGAGGACTTGGCAATGTTAGGTTTATGGTTGGATTTGATGATCGTAAAGGTCTTTTCCAACCTAAACGATTCTATGATTCAGAAAGTCTGTGAGGACAGAAGAAACACATGTTAAGGGAAGCACTGTTAGCCTGTTTTGACAATTGCCAAATGAGATTGTCTTTGGATACATTTCTGAAGCCATTTAGTATAATCGGATTGCAGCCACAGTGCTGGCTGTATGGCATGAGAAACTAAATCTGTCCCTGAATTGGAGATTTGAGGTGACTGGAGTGCTTTAAGCTGTAAGGTGACAGTCACCTATCTGCTGCAAATCTGGCTCCACAAGTTAAGCAACCCTGATCTAGCAGTTAGACTAACCCCTTTATGACAAAAAGAATTGATTGCTGTGCCATTAAGAATGGTCTTCACACACCATTGCTGTTTGCAGGGTCACACCACTGGTGTAATCTGAGCAAGGTTGATACAGTGGTGGAAAGTATTCCTATTTTTCAAATTATTTTCCTAGTGTTCCTGTCATACTGAAATGATAAGAGGATTCTCCTCTTGGTGAGACCCATGGGCTTCTCCTTTACTGAAGTCATAGTGTCTTATTGCTTCCATACAGGTTGCATTTGTGCAGGTCCTTTCCATAGCACCTACTGGGGGATTGATGCAGATAAGGATGGTCAAATTCACTGCTATGCATTTTGTATCAGGAGAGAACAGGGTTAGTCTCTCCGCTCTTCCAGCCCAGGAAACTGTTGGATCTTCCTTTTGTAGTATACCTCTAGGCCTTCCAAATAGTCTGAGAACTTAATGAGGTGTACACTTTGAACCATGATTAGAAAATGAAGTATTCCAGCCTTAAAAATGTGTTCTTAGATCTTTTCTGCAGTGAGGCAGAGGAATGAACTCTCCTTTACAGGGAGTGTGTTCTGTCCCTTTCCTTTCCTGAGCTTTTTGTAAACTCAGACAAGCTGGGTTTCATTTGCCTCTGTGTAGCTGAGATTTTTCCATTTCCTACACTTCCCTCTTTGCTTCTGGATCTGTAATGGCATGATAGTGAAGCTCCAAATTAAATATTTATTTATGTCCTGGATGTTAGGTGATGTAGTCCTGTTAGAGTTTTGGTTTTTTGCTGGTCTGTGATGCCTTGGCAGTCAAGATGAACATCTTAACTGTCTTGGCATATCACATTTTAATCTCTACGTACTTAAAGTTTAGTGGGAGTGCTCCTGGTTTTGAGACAGTTTGCCACCATGGCATGTACTTTGATACAAAGTACTAAGCCTCTTGGCAAGTTACGGCTTATGTGTGCCCTTCTAGCTGAAAAGCTCTTAACCTTCTGGGTACGTTCTGATGGCAGCAAGACTTGAAGGACTCAAGCTGCTGAAGGTAAGTAATTGGCTCTGTTCTTGGCCATTCCATATTTGTCTATTTTTTTTTTTGTATTATGAAAATACTTTTTCTTTTTCTCTCGATCACTGTATTCTGAAAAGTAAAACTGATGTAGCCAGAAATGTAATTCAGAAAATTCACAAGACATACCAAACTAAACTGTTTATGTCAGTTCCCCTTTATCCAAACCTCCATAGTAATTGCTCTCTTATGTTTCATGGTATACAATTCATAATGATGGAGATCTATGTTTCTTAAACTACATTTTGTGAAATACTTGTGACACCATTCACTTTTAATACTTTACTTTTAAATAGCTTAGCTTTTCTGTTGTAGCTATTTGCAGTAGTTTTTTTGCAATCAAGATTATGAAGAGACATCCTAAAATACTAAACGTATTGAGTAAGCTTTTTAAAATAGCTGGGTTTGCACAGTAAGCCTGAAGAAGCAGTGAAATATTCAATATGGTGTGCATTTGCTACTGCACTGTATGGGTGCTCCCATGGTGTATTAGTAAAATAAACAGTTTAGCTAGACTGAAAGGAGAAATAAATACTTATGTGAATAAAAACAATGTTTATAACTACAAAACTTAGATTTATATTCAAAGTCAGACTAGAGAAAAAACTGAGTGTACATTTCAAGAGCTCTACCAACCGTAGGAGTACTATTTGTACTTCAAGAGTCATGAAAATGAGACTGGGTTTACAGGAAACCATACCGTAGGTATCTGTAAAAGGATTGTTCCTTCTTTTGTTCACTTGCATATATTTGTGACGATCATCCAACAAAATGTACATGAACTTACATATTTTGTGAGCTAGAAGACCGCAGGACTAGAATATATATATTCTGCTTGTGGTAGTATTGTTCTTATTCAACTGTATGAGATGGTTATCTGTAATTTCGGTTTTCTCAGGTCCGTTTTCAATATGCTGTCTTCAGTTTTAATTTACTCTGAAACCTAATACTGATTATTTTATTCTTGTTAAATTCGATTACTCTTTTGTAATAGGGTTGTCTTTATATTTTCTACACGTAAAGAAATTATTAGTAAAAGAGTTCCCAAAATGTGATAGAAATACTATTTGTGGTATGTGTGCTGCATCAAAACAGTGTGTTAACACTTCCTGAACAGCCTACTTTGCATTGACTTGTGGGACGTGCTTCACTTTTGCTTAGTGGGACCTGAAAAAATGAATTTGAAAACTGCTGCTCTTTTTTTTTTTTTTTTCTTTTTTTTTGAGAAGAAATCAATTACAAATTTTGGAAAAAAATATAAATTACATGCTAGTATATAGCATGTCACTTCAGATTACTCTCAGAGATGCTTTTAATACCCATCTCCATACTGAGTTACTCCAGGGTCAGGTTTTCAGGGTCAGCTATGCCATAAAATCTACAACCATAAACTTGTTAAATGTACATCCAAATCAAATTGTGTCATCATGAAGACCTTTGTGACCACTGACCTGCTTTCCCCACCCAACTAGACCACGGAAACTCTGTCTAGAATTTTCCAAGGCATATTTGACTTTTCAGAAGAGCCGTGGATATGTGGCCTATTATACGAGTTCAGCATATGTTCCTGGAGCATCAATCACTCATGCAAATACACAAATCTGAGGAGACATTGGTGTTGAGCTTACAGTAATGCAGTCTTTTCCTTGCAGCTGTCTCGAAAGATCTCTGGACACAGTGCCTTCCACATTTCATGTGCTGTACAGATCCTTGACAGGGGTCAGGATATTTCCGAAGTAGCTCATCAGCATCTCTGAGAAAGCTTCCAAAAATGCATGTGGAGCACTGGATAGGTACTGGTTAAATACATCTTACTCGATTTTGTCTGTCTTTCATTCAGTGCCATCCAATTTCTGAGCTCCTGTTGTTGCTAATCAGTTATATTTAAATATATTTAGATCAGGTATGGACATAAATTCTGCAAGTTATGCAGCTTTTGAAAAATTATTGTACTGCTTTATTCTAGAGTTTCCAACAGAGATTAAAAATATAATCACTAATACAGGAAAAAGTATTTCACATCAGAAAGCTTTTCAAAGTAGGAGAACTGTGAGCTGTAAGAACGTAAAGCTGAAACAATATTTCATTAGGCAATATGGTGCAAATTTTTAAAAACTAGGTTTTTACAGGTAAACAAGTAAATAGACTAGCCTCAAAAAAGAAAGACAGTGGTTTTCTGAATGGAAACTTTATTACCACTAAGTTAAAGCCTTGAGTTTGGGAATTGCTGGCCTTTGGAGATCAAGCAGTTGGACACCATCTATTAAAGCAACAAATTTAGTATGAGTTTTGTATTCTTTTTGTGTTTTCAGTGCTATCTTTGTGTATAATTAACACACATCTGATTTTAAGAGACGGATGAATTTGGGCACTGTAGCTCCCAATAGCTTTCTGGTGTATGAATATGCTTTCTAAAATTTACTGGGCAAATACACTTTAGACTATTATGTTTTCCAAAATTTCTTTCATTTCTTCAGCATGTATAGTTCTTGCTTCCTTGCTCTCACTCTCTTCTTAGCATTACAAGGAAGTGTTTTGAATAACCTTTGATCATAAATTTGATTCCAGAGAGCTGTCTGCTGTGCTGACTTATTTTTGCCTTATTAGGTGATTTTTGCAGTTCGCAACTCCAGGAACCGTTGAGCTCCCTGGTTTTTCAATTCCTAAAGCTAAACGACAGCAGTCCAGTTTGGTTCTCAATAGAAAGCTTCGTGGAATCAAATTACCTTGCGTGCAGTGACACTGCTTGGGTGTTATTTCCATTCTGGAGGGAATGGTGCTAGTGACTGCTGTCAGTTGTGTACTGTTGGTGAGCAGAAACTTCATTTTAAATTAAAGAATCACTACTTTTTGAGGAAAAAAAAATTATGCTTCATTCTGTCAGCTAACCCATTGGAGGAAAGTAGTGGTATTGTCTTCTGTCCTTTTGTGGTTTCCCTCAAAATCAGATTAGTATGTCTCAGTAGAACAAAAGTGCAAATGTGTTTTGGGAGCCAGACGCTAATGCTTGTATTGCTTGGCATCAAAGCCTTGGGCTCCTTCAGGCGAGTAACACTGGTGAGATAAGAGTAGGGGTGGAAGGTTATACCCTCTGGTATTTGCGATGAAACTGTAATAACCAGCAGAACGCAGCCAGTCATGGGAGCCCAGCGTGCAGCGGCCGCTATTGTGATGTGAGGTGTGGCCAAAGAAACCAGAGGTCACCATCCATTTTATAGGGGTCTGGGCTGCCGGGAGCAAAACTGAGGATGGCACGCTGCCATGGAGGACAGGCTTTTGTTAGTGTGTTATGTAACGTGGAAGTAAAAAATAATGTAGTTGTTAAATAATGCAGTCGTTAAATGCAGCTCTTTGTTCCTTAACCAGAGATTCATGAATACTCCAGCTGTGAGCGTGCCTGGCTCTGGGATTCTTAACTATTTTGAAAAGCCTCAGTCAGGACCTTGTGGACTTTGGAAGGACAGGGGGGAGGCTTGAGGATTTTTCTTCAATTATTTGTAAATTATATTTATTGAGTTCTTTCTGTGAGGTTTCTGTGGCACACAGATTTTAATTTTTTTTTCTTCCTTCAGTTGTAAGGGCTAGAGCCTGTAGGTTTTGAAACTAATATTCTGAGCTTTTCACATCTCATCAGAAAGTAGAGCTTTAAGAAAAATACACATTATTGCAAGGCTTAATGCTGTAAAGGTTGGTAGCAGTCTGTTACAGGAGATGGACTAATTGGGAAGGAAGGAACTTTCTCAGTGTACTGCAGCATCGTACAGCTTATCTGACACATTTTACTTAGTTTTGTTTGTTTTCTTTTGAGGAATTAGATATTGAACTTCAGCAAATACAGGATTTCAGACATGATGAATTATTGATCTATATTAGGATAATTTTAAAATTGATAAACTATGTTACTGTAATTTATTTAGTTTATGTGTAACAGTATTTTCTCCTGGGCTAACAACTTCAATTACGAGTAGTGAGATTTTAAAAGTACAAGAGATTTAAAAAAAAAAAAAATTGTTAGCTTCATGCAGTAGAAAATTTATGCATAATGCAAATTGTACAGAGGTTACAGATAATGCTGTTGGCTGCTGGGACTTGATACCTATTAACTATTAACTCTCTGTGCCCTTTTTTTTTGGTGGGTGAGTTGCATTAGTCATATAACTATTTAAATAACTCCAGCTCAGATGTGCATTTTTAATGTCAATGAATATACTACTTCTTTGGAAAAAACCTTAGAAATTAGAATGTAAGTTTTATATTCCAAATTCCATGTAAATTGCTTTTTTTTTCATTCATAGATACCACGTTGTCGGACATAAAACTGGTTTTTATTGATACAGTAAAATTTTGTAGGTATTGAAAAACAGGATTTTTTTTTTTTTAATTCCCACTGCTAGCCAATATTTATCAACACCTAAGATTCATACTGCATGTTTCAAGTCTGAATCGATTAAATCAATGTGACATGCTGAGGCTGGGCCAAGTCTTGTCTAATCAGCAGTCAGCACTGTTACTCTGGCATGAGGCTCCCAAAAATAGAAACACAAGAAGTCAAACAAGTAAGTGGAAGGGCACTAAAAGAAAAAGTGCTGCTAATTCCACTGTTGACTTTCTGTCTAATGGATTCTTGTTCCCAGGCCATGCTAAGTAAAGCAACTGGCACGGGGTGTGTTTCTGCAGATGGCTCAGCAGTGACACACGCAGCCCAGCTGGTTGACAGGTGTTTGATTTGTATTTAACAAGTACCTCACACAAGCCAGATTTTTTTTTTTTTTTTTTTTTTTACAGATACTGAGAAGCTAGTCAGCTGATGCTTTTTCTTCAGAGTTAACAGTCCTTTCACTATGCTCCCTTTTTGTTTTGAATGGCAGTTCTTCTGATTTACCATTACAAATGAAGAAAACATTATTTTAGTTTGTAATAAGAAAGACACTAACTAGGAGAAATTAATCTATAGTTAACTTATTTAAAACCTGTTACCTTTGCAAGTATGATGCAAAGAAGATGCACAAATATTTTTTTATAGTTATTCACAGTAAGATCTCAAGAAATGTTTATTTAGCTATCCACTTCTTATAATGAAAATTCCCTTACAGTGTGTACATGGAAGGAGATTGCCAGACTTCTGGGGTATAGCTGTTACACTCTGTGTTCATGTGTCTTCCCATAACGTAAGAAGGTCTTGGGACTTTTTTGTACACACAAGCTTGGAGTAAAAGAAATTCCCTGCCCAGAGGAGCATACAATATTGATAGAGGTGCATCCCAGGCTGCGAGGGAAGAGTGAAGGTGGGAAACTACTTAACAGATGAGAATAAATAGTGTACAACACTTTCTTATTGATTTTGTTGTAAGCTACATAACAGCATGCTGTATAATTGGGGAGTGATTGTCTCAATCATGGTCTGTTTAATTACACTTTGGGGGTTTTGTTTTGCTTTATTAACTGTGAGTGGAAGAATTTATGAACTTTGTGGCATTTGTTAGTCACTGCTGTGATAGCAGCTCTGCCGGCGAAACCAGCAATGGAAATAGTAGAGTATCAGGATGCTCTTACAAATTATCTTTGATTAATGTGAACTCTCAGAGCCTTAGCCAGTAGGATGTGTAATGTAACAGTGACTATGGCCAGTTTCTCTTCCCCTCCCCACCCCACCCCATTTCTTCATACTTTAGTCTGAGCATTTTTCTTTTCTGGTATCAAATCCATGAGGTGGAAGAAGGTGAGATTTCAGGAACTGTTAACAAAAACACATGGCTTTTTGCAGCGACGAGGTTATAGTGCCAGTGTTGTGAACTAGCCAGGAGAAATACCACCCTGTAGAATACAGTGTACTGGCAGTACTTCTGCTGAACCTCAGAAGAATGAGAAAGGAATGCAGCCAGAGAAATGGCTGTCAGAGTAGTGTTGATTCTCTAAATAAACATTGGGTTTTAGTGAGAGAATGATTAAAAACTCCTGCAGAGAGTCTGTGTCCCTCAGATAGCGGACTAGTTTCTTTCTGTCTGACCTCCCAGAAGTGGAATATGGAGTAGGCTAATAAGCCTCAAAGAGGTTATGAAAAGGGCCTGAAAGGAAAAGTTACAAACCTACTAGGCTGAGATGTCGCTGTTCCCCACAAAGCTGCTCAGAACTGATAGTAATGGGGTACACCTGGAGACTTGCCTTTAGGGAGCAGTTTCCAGGGCTCCTGTGCTGACAGTAGATCTGATATTTGTACCAGCTGACAATCCGCATCCTGAATCTTCAGGCTATGAAAATGGATGATGATTATGATGATGATGATAATAATAATAATTCCTGCAGTAAAGAATAGCCTCTGACATCTAAGGGGTTGACCAATGCTGTTTACCTTCCTAATATAAACTTGGGTCTCTAATTATTATGGTGAATATTATACTCATAATATATTTTATTATTTTGAAAAGATCTCAACAGTTCATTAATATTGGATAATGCTTTTTAACTTATATTTAACATTATTGCATTTCAAGTATTATTTTAGCAATTAGATTAATTTCCAGTTCTGTTGAAGCTGTAATAGGATTTAGATTTGCTTTAAAGCCATTGGCTTTATGGCTGGGTTAACAATAAATCAATATATTATGTGTAAGTCAAGCAATTTTTCTTTTTACAGACCTACTGTAAGGGAAAAAACATAGTTACAAAAATTTGTCAGTTGCCCATGAGTATAAGATCACTTCAGAATTTTTTCTACTGTGTTGCTTCAGATGATAGAAATATCCAATTGGCTAGACTTAATTTTCTAAATTGTTCATCCGTAAGATTTTATGATAATCTTTGAGAACATTTTGCAGCCAGAAGCCTATTTGCCCAATCTCAGTACTCTACAGGAAGTATTGGCATGGTTTTCATTTGCATTTCCTTCATGCTCTGTGTATGGTGGTGTAGGTCAACTGAACTGGATTGTTTTCAAGCCCACGTTCAATTCATGTCTGTACTGCATTTTTAAATCACAATCTAAAAAAAAATAAACATTATCCACTTCTGTGTAGTAAAGTATAGTGTGCTTCTTACCCCTCTTACCTAAGGAATTTAACTGGGTGGTGGACCATTAAAAAAAAAAAAGCTGTTAGCTGAGTCATTTGACTCAATCTGAAAAGTAGACAAAAAAAAATTGTGAAGGCCCTTCGGGCTCTACGACACAGCGAGACAAAATGAGGAGAAGCTGTCCTGTCCCACTGCTCTTCTACATTGCCTAGAACTTTTCTCTTCCTTGTAAACCTCCATTGTTACAGCCTGTTGTAGCTCAGCCCCGCTCAGGACCAGACTATGCAGTCTCTCACTCACTCCTCCCACCCTCTGAGGGAACAGGGGAGAGATATTATAAGAAAAACGGCTCAAGGTTTGAGATAAGGACAGGGAGAGATCATTCAAGTTACCATTACGGGCAAAACAGACTTGGGGAAAACTATTTATTTATTATTATTAATAAAACCAAAGCAGGATAATGAGAAAGAGAAAGAAAAAAACAACTTCCTCCCACCCCTCCCTCTTCCCGGGCTTAACTTCATTTCAATTATCTCTACCTCCTTCCCCTCCCCGAGCGGCACAGCGGGGAATAGGGAATGGGGGTTATGGTCAGTTTATTACACGTCACTTTACGCTGCTCCTTCCTCCTTGGAGGAAGGACTCCTGACATTCCTCCCCTGCTTCATCTTGGGGTCCCTCCCACGGGCTACAGTCCTTCACCAACTGCTCCAGTGTTGGGTCCTTTTCCACGGGGTGCAGTCTCTCAGGAATGGCTGCCCCAGTGCAGGCCCTCCACAGGCCACAGCCTCCTTCAGACATCTGCCTGCCCCAGCGTGGGGTTCTCCACGGGCTGCAGGTGGATCTCTGCTCCTCTGTGGGCCTCCATGGGCTGCAGGGGGACAACCCGCTCCACCATGGTCTTCACCACGGGCTGCAGGGGAATCTCTGCTGGGAGCAGCATTACTCCTCCGCCTCCTTCTTCACTGACCTTGGCCTCTGTAGCCGTTCCTCTCACCAGAAATTATTCACAATCAGCTCAGGCAGATGCCTCTCAGGTTCTCTTCACTTCTCGGGGCCAGGCTCAGCTGAGTCAGGCCTAGACGGCCGCCCAGCAGGAGGCCAGAGGGTGAGGGCTGCAAGGCCCACAAGGCTCGCGCCTCCCCCTTTCTGCCCCCTGCTTTCTGCCTCTTCAGTTTGTTGTTTTTTTTTTTTTTATTATTTTTCCCCTTCTTAAATACATTATCACAGAGACATTATCACTGAATATGCCGTCACCAGTTGTCTCAGCCCTGGCCAGCGACGAGACCACCAGAGAAAGGACAAACTTCTAGCAGCTTCTTGCAGAAGCTGCCACTGTAGCCTTCCCCCTACTAAACTAAATCAACATGCAGCCCCTGAGGGCTCCACAGAGGCTAATGAGTTTCCTATCATAACCGAGGAACTAAACCCAGGCTACCCAAGATCCTGGTTATTTGCCAATAATACATTCTGCATTCATTTTTCTCCTCCGTTTGCTGTTTAGTTCTTTGCAGACCAGTTCTGTTCCGTTTGAAATCAGTGGCATTTAGGAGTGGTGACTAGAAACATGCCTTCTGTACTGAGCTGTCATTTCTTGATGAAGAAGGTCAAGAAGAAGATAGTTGTCACTTCTTCAAGGACGTGCGATAGCGGTGAATACCACTTGTATTCGCCAAACACAGAAAGAACACCTACTGACAGCAGAGGCTCTGCTACTAGCTACTGCTACTCCTTTACATCGTAAAGGCTTCAGTCAGTTTGTTATCAGTTTTTGAAAGAAAAAAAAAGAAGGCAATATGCCGGTCTGTAGTTATGCACGAAAATAAATTGAATGATCCTTTTGTCTCAAGTTTTTCAGAACAGCTTCTCTGACTTCTCATGTTGTGTGAAAATGATTTGTGGGAGCAAAATATAGAAACAAACTTTTGACTTACGCACTCTATTTGTGAAAAATGTGCTTTATGTATTTGTATATAGGAATTGTGTGACTTGTGTGCTTTTTAAGACATACTAATAGCAAAAAAAAAAAAAAAAAAAGGAAGCAGTGCCAGCTAAAGAGAATGCAGTCTGGAGTAGGGAGCCCTGTGGCCATGTTCTGTGAAGCTCTGAGTTGCTGCCTCTGGCTGCCAAGTCATTAGTTTGCATGCAAAACACTGAAGCCTAAATTTTCAACTGTCATTTAATTTGGAGTGTATTAACATCTAGGTGCCTTAACGGATAGGCGAGTCAGACTCGTCCCAAAGATGTGTATCAGGAAAGGTTGTGACTGAGGAAAAATTGATGCTTCCTGAACTCCGATTTTGTTATGAGGTGTAAATGAGAACAGTGGGGCTATTCTCATTTGCCTTTCTCTTGAGCAGCAACATAAAAAAAGCCAGAAGAGCTCTGATGACTAGGACACAAGGACACAAGATTCGTCTCACCAGCCCTCACCTTCTTGGCCAAACCGTGGTGTACCCACTCTGCAGGGGCTACTGTGGAAGCAGAACAGAGCAAAGGAAGCAAACTGTTTACCTGTCACAAGCCCTTCATCAGGTTATTTTAAAGGAGGATCTCATGCGTGCTTACATGGGTCAAGTTTGCATCAAGGACATCACTGAACACTTGCTGAGTACTGTTAGTTCAGCAGTAACCAAGTGGGAACAGAAGGATCAGTAGATACAGTGAAACCAAAATGTCATAATATTTAGCAGAAACTTCCTGACATAACTAATCCAGGAGGTTCACAGAGCAAGTGTTAGTAAATACCAGCTTAATATATTTTTATGTAATTAATATTCTATCAGGTGATCCTAACCATTAACAGGAGCCTGCTTAAAGAAACAAGGAAATACTCTAGTAGGCTAAGGAAGGTGTCATATAATAGAGTGTAATTGATGTGGGATTTTTATTTGTTAAAGGCAAAGCTCTGCCCTCGCTGGTGGCTCTGGACTGGCTTGGTACGTGCTTCACAAGGGAGGATGCCGCTTGAGGCCTCTGACAATACGTTGTTGAACATTCCACTCCGTTTCTGCAATGCTAAAAATAGTTGTCCTCATTTTGAAACACCGGACTATTAGATTATTCCAAGGGTCTGGCATACTCAGGGTAATGGAAGGCATATATCCATAAATTATCAAAACAGTAAGTAGTGTTTGACTGCTGATTTTACTTCTATTAAGATAGTTTCCTTCCTAGTAACCCCGGAGTACCAAGCCTATTCTGTAAATCAAACTCCTGGCAGTCCCCCAGTAAATTTAAAAATACAAGGAAAAATGTTTGGTTTTTGTATTGAGGATGGAGAAGCATCTAACTGCTTCTTTGTGGTTTTGTTTTGGTTTGTTTTTTTTTTAAATTTGCAGAATCATATCTGAAAATATCTGCAAAATGCTTAAGTTACTTTACAGTAATTTTTTCTCTTTCCCAGCCTTGAAGAGAATCTCACGAAGTTCCAGCATGTTTGCCATTATAAATCATGTTAATGGCTAAAATGTTCCAAATAGCAAAATGCATTCCAAATAGCAAAATGCATTCCAAATGACTGATATGATTTTCTCTCAACTCTCTTTTTTTTTTTTCTTTTTTTTTCTTTTTTTTTTATGAGTAGATAATGTGATGCCTAATTCATTTTTGGCACCATATTGTTTGGTAGCACAAGTAACCAATGCACTAAATAAAGTTCACATACTTGTATGTTAAGATGGCCTCTCCTTTTACTACTTAAATTTTTTTTTTAATGTGAAAGTCTCTTATTTGGAGGGAAAAGT
Organism: Chlamydotis macqueenii; assembly: GCF_036417535.1. Lineage (NCBI taxonomy): Eukaryota > Metazoa > Chordata > Aves > Otidiformes > Otididae > Chlamydotis > Chlamydotis macqueenii. Next base: position 31,886,136 of record NC_141558.1, read on the forward strand.
AGCTAAATATGGAAGCCAAGGTATAGAAATTAATGTAAATGCGTTCTAAGACAGTTGCTAACTACACAGATACAAAGCATCTTACTCTGTTTTGAAAACCTTTAGGTATAAACTGAATCTCTAATTTTTTAGGGTGTTGCAGTGCAATTGCAAACTGCAAAATCAATAAATGCTGAATATGTTAAGAACCCTGATTATAAATACACTGCACACTTCTTTAATAGTTAATGCAACCACAACATTAATCATTTTAGATTTAGTAAGAGTTAGTATTGATGTAAGAGGTTATTTTTGCATTGTTGTGTTGAAGGGGTAGTGATTTGTAGAACATAGATTAAACAGTGAAAAGCAAAACATCTCTGGCTTGTCTCCACAAAAAAAAAAAAAAACCAAAAAAAAACCAAAAAAAACCAAAAAAACCCAGTGAATGTGGTTTTATTATCTGGTAACTATTAGACTATGAAGAATTTTTCTGAATTCATGTCATGAATCTGGAGAAAAAGAAGGACTAAGGATTATTTGTAATGATTAATTAGAATCTTTCCCCAGCATGCTAGCATCTATTTTTACAGAGGCGAGCTGGAAGGAAGATGTTGGAAATTGTGCCATGAGTGGAGTTAGAAAATGCCATTTTTCTAAGCTATTTTAAGCTTTATTTTAATTGTTGTATATCATGAGTGCTTTCTATTTATTTGCTTAATTAATTGTATCATTTTGATGAGTAGTTGTTCTTTTATTGGCTCTTTCTGTTGTTAGGAGAGATTGCAGTTTTTCCTTTGTCTCTGTTCTTTCTTTGCGTCTGTGAGGCATTTGTCTTATACTTGGCTTGGAATCAAATGAGTGAACATTCAAAACTTTCTTTTGTTGCTGAGTTCTGGCTTGGCTAGAAAACTGATTTGGATGCTGTGCGAGTTACTAGGGCAAACTTCTGTCAAGGAATTAAGGCCCATGAATGGAATGGAGAAAGCATTTGATTTTAGATTCCTTTAATAAATCTTCTAAGCTCGCACTTGAAGTCATATGAGCATGGATGAATTCTTCTAACAGAACTTATGTGAGTAACTTTAGATTTATTGAGACCAAAATTAATGTACTTCATGGTGGCATATTGCATGAATCGGGAAGTGCAGGGTGGCTCTTGGCTTTGAGTGGTAGAGCCTGCTTCTCACTAGGTCTGTAACTGTTTAACATGCTTTGCTAAGAAGGAATGGAAAAGGAAACTGCTGCAATACTTTATATTTTTATTCTAAATGAGATATTACTAGTTTTTAAACTGTATGTTTTCCTTGGAAAGTTCTATATTAAATGCAGAATTGAGTTGTCTGCAGCTTTCAACTCAGGACTACTGATTTGTTTTTCTTTTGCTCAGCTAGTCCTTGTTCAGATACAGAAGATGAAGTTTACCATGTTACTCAGCTTGGATAGTTACATTTTTAAAACATTTTTGATTAACAAGATGCTTGTCTGTACTTACACTCAGCAGCTAAGCATGACTTTTAAGCATTCAATTTCTTGAATGAAATTTATAAACCTAAAACCTATTCTTAATTTTCATGGGCAGTGCAATGAGAAAGTAATTTGGCAGGGCAGGGTGTGACTAACAGTCAACTGTACAGCTGACTTATTTTGCCCTTTTAAAACATAGGATAGAGGAGGCAGTAATTTACAAACATCCACAGAACATTCATTTAGGAAGTAGGAGAGACAGGTTTTTGTCTGGTTGCACAGGATCAGGACATGCATTTCCTCTTGCAGAGCAGGTTGGACGCTCCGCTAGAAATGGGGAAAAGATCTCTTTCACTGAGCAGAGCCTAGAAACCAGCAGTCTGCTTTATATGTGCTCCCTGTGGGACCTCACAGTTTAAGTGTACATCCCTGTGGACTCAAGCACCTAATAGGTATGAAGGAGAGAGTGGAAGCTGTAGCACCTTTCTTAGGATTTTAGGTACTTGGGTTGTATGCAAGTGTCTTCTGAAGTATTTTTTCTGAACCAGGGCCTGAAATAAAACTTGAGAAAGATTTTCATGTGATCCGAACACTGATCTTTTTTGTTGTTCAGTTCTCTGAAGCAATTTACAGCTATAGTTGCTGCATAATTAGATAATCTGTAGTTGTTAATTGTATAATATTTTGAAAGTGAAATGTGTTTTAACCGAATACAAGTCAACAGAAATACACAACCCTAGCAATCAGTTCAACTGTTCTATAGAAAAGGAGTGAGCAGCAACACACGTCTAGATATTTGTATTTTTTTTTTTCTGTTAATTTAGCTCAATCATGAGTTAGGTCTGTAAAGTGATGGCTATGTACATTTTGTTTCAGGGGGAAGCTGGCTTACCTGGCATACCTGGTCTTACTGGTTCCAAGGTAAAAAAGTTAAAATAAAGGAATAAAGCAGTCTCATTTTACGTATTTTCACTCTCAACATCCTTTTTGCCAGCTCTCCAATATCTACATAAATTGGATTTGAATTACATATCCAGTTTCCAAGTTGTATAATGTGACTGGGGAACTTTATTATCAGCTTCTGTTTCAAAAGAGAAAGGATGTGAGATGCAGTGGCACAAATCTGCCTATCTATTATTTTGCATTAAGAAAAGTCACCTAAGTCTCAAAACTGTGCAGGTCTTTCTAGCCACAAGATAGCAGATTCAAAAATTTGAGATTTGAGAGTCTCATGATGTCAGCAAAATGAGATGAGGGATGGCACTGCTTCTTCCACTTTTCCATTTTAATCTTTTGCTCCTCTCTGGTGATGGAATATTGTAGGAAGGCCAGAACTTCGAAAAAGAGACATCTGTGTTATAGACCTTGCTGTTAATATTTGTTAAAGTTACTTGACTCTTTTCATGGTCAGATTTTGGTTTCTGTTTATTGCAGCTGTGTTTAACCATAAGTATTTGGAATGAAATCTTAGTGTCACATGTATCTATCTGTCCAGCTAATTCCTTTTAGAAAATTGTAGAGGAAATAGTTCTGCTGCTTCCACAAATTAAGGGACTACACAAAAGAAACCATCATTTTGCTCGTATTAAAATTTCAAGAAAGTGTTCTGCAGTGTGACCTTGATGTAAAGGGCTGAACTGTGTATCTTTAGGGCAGATACTTCCTGTAATATAGCATGAAGGGAAGGAAGGAACTTAGTTTCTGCAGATTAGGTAGCCAGCATTGAGTTCTGCAACATGCTTGCAACAGTCTGTCAATTTGTATGTTCAAAGCCAGAATCTCATTGACTTGTACTGCAGGCATATTTTAAAAAATCAAATCAACAATCGTACTGTGATTATAAAGATGAGTTATCAATGATTGTCCATGAAGAAGCTTGTGTGAAATGTTTTGCCTAATTTAATATGAGAATTCTGCCACTGAAAGGACAATTTAAGTCAGTCATAAATTTATTATTTTGTGACTTTCACACTTTTGTTTCTGCAACATTTGTATTCTTTGAAGTAACTTACCAGTGGCTAATACTGTTAGATTTTTTATGCTGTCAAGTGAAAATTACCTAAACTTCTTTATTTACACTTTCTGTTGACTGTGTTTCTTATTTTGTCTAAGTGGAAATATTTTTTAAAAAATTCAAATATGTGCAAAAATCTGGACACTTAGACTGTATTTCTGAGGAAAAAAAAAAAGGAGTTAGTTAATCACTGCATACATTGGTGCAGTCAGAGAACTGACTGATTGAGCAGCAATTTTGCTAAAAAGGATCTGGAGATAAACATAAGGCTGAGTTATGAGCTAACAGTGTTCTCCTTTCTCTTGGGAATAAAGTGAGCCACATATTGGACTATGTTAGTAAAACTGCAGCTGGCAGATCAGGGGAAGGTATTTTCCCCCGTTTGCTTGGTGGGGCTGCATCTGGTATGCTGTGCCATGTTTGGAGGGTCTTCCACTCTCACTTCTTCAAGAGATGTGGAGAAACCAAAGAGGGTCCAGCAGGAAGCTAGCGTATGTTCGGCAGCCTGGAAAACAAGACCTTTGAGAAGAGTTCAAGGAGCTCAAGAGTTTCAAGAGGAGGAATCAAGACTGTCCTGCAGGCTTAGGGAGCCCAAACGGTTGATCTTCAAGGACAGCTTCTTAATATCCCAAGAACAGTCCATGCTGATGTGCAGGGAGTTGAGCGAGTATGGCAGAAGGCCAGCATGGATGAACAAGGAGCTCCTGACTGATCTCAAACACAAAAAGAAGGTGAACAGTGGAAGCAGGGGTGAGCTACCCAGTAGGAATATAGAAACATTGCCAGAGCATGTAGCGATGGAGTTAGGAAACCAAAAACTCATCTGGAATTGAAAGTAAGGAGAGATTTGAAGAGCAGCATGAAGGGCTTCTGTTAAGTGCACCCGTAGCAAAAACAAGGCTGAAGAGAATGTTGACCCACTGCTTAATGGGGTGGGGGACACGGAAGAGGCTGAGAGTACCTGATGCCTTTTTGTCTTGATTTTCACTTATAAAGTTTACCCTCAGGCCTTCCAGGTTACTTAAGCCTCCTAGCAGAGTGTGTGAGAATGAACCATTGCCCACTGTAGTGTTACAATGTTATAGAGCGCTTAAGCTAATTGGACATTTGCAAGATACCAAAGAGTATGCGTCCAGAGTGCTGAGGGAGCCGACTGATGTCACTGTAAGGCTGTCATCTGTCATTATCAAAAGGTCATGATGACTAGAGGAGGTCTCTGATGGCTGGAAACAGGAAAACATGACGTTCATCTTCAGGAAGCACCTAGGGAACTGCAGGCCAGGCAACCTCACCTCTGTCCCTGGAAAAATTACATAGCAAATCCTGGAAGGCGTTTCTAAACACTTGAAGAACTAGATGATGACTGGGAACAGCTGGTATGAATTCAGCAATGGCAAATTATGCCTGTCCAACCTTAACTGCCTGCTCTAATAAGATAACTCTCTGCGTGGATTAGGGAAGAACAGTGGATGTTGTATACATGGACTTCAGACAGGCTTTTGGCAGTCTCCAGTCATATCATTGCAGTCAATTCTATGAGATGTGGACTGGATAAATGGGCAATAAGGTGAGTGGAAGATTGGTTGGATTGTTGGGCTCAAAAGGTGGAATAACCAACTGCTGCTGCCTAGTAACTAATGTCATCCCCGATGGAGTGATACCGGGACCAGTATTATGTCGTACCTTTATTAATAAACCTGGATAATAGGATTCTCAGCGAGTTTATGAACGTTATCAAATGTGAGGAAGTAGTCAGTGGACTGAAAGGTAGGGCAAGAATTATATTCAATGGGACCTCAATGTGCTGGAGAAATGAGTTAATACAAAACTCATGAAGTTAAGCAAAGGTAAACATGAGGTCTTGCCTCTTAGAAGGAGTAGCTTTATGCAACAGTACAGCCTAGGTGCCAAATTTCTAGAAAGCAGATCTACAGAAAAGGAATTGGGAGTACTCCTGCGTGACCTTGTGGTGGAGAAGGCTGGTTGCCTCTTGGGCTGCCTTAGCAAGAGCAGGGCCAGCAGGTCAGGATTTTTTAGTGCTTGTGAGATTGCATCTGGAGTTCTGTATCTGGTTTGGAGTTCCTTAGGAGAGGAAGGAGAGCAGCTTGTTGGGGCAAGCCCAGTGGAGGCCCACCAGGATGGCCAGGGGCTTGGAACCTTTGATGTATGAGGGGAGGCTGAGCGAGCTGGGCTTATTCAGCCTTAAAATGAGATTATTTTGAAAGAGAAAAGAAGGAGGGAGGGTGGTGTGCAGACTCATTGCTATCTACTAGGACGCTGCAGGGAAGCCAGAGCCAGAGTCTTGTTGGGCATATACAGTGAAAGGACAAGAGGCAATGGTCACAAGCTACAGACAGAGAAATTTTGACTCTGTTTAAGAATAGTTTTTATATAATGAATTGGGAATTGAGTAAAGACAGGATATGCAATCTCACAAATGGGAAAGCTAGATGAAGAAATGCTTCTAGGATTTTGTCAAAAGTGAATAAGAGTTAGCTGTGTTGTATGTGAACAGTTGGAGAAGAATGGGAATCATAGAACAACCTGGGTTTGAAAGGACCTTGAAAGATCATCTGGCCCAACCTTTTGTGAGGAAGGGAAACTAGATGAGCAGAACAGAAGCTGCATACAATCAGAAATTATTTCTGTAGTTAACCACTCATTTTTAGGTGAGGGCATATGGAAGGTTATTTCACTAGATCTCATTTTACATGCATGGTCTTGGGCATGCTTCTAAAATTGATCCCTAAGCTCCTGATTTGCATGAGCCACCTCAGCCAAAAGAAACAGTCAAAAAGCAGCCACTGTAGGTAGTTGATGAGAAGTCCAAACTGTTTGATAATCTATACATCTGCGCTTCTCCAAAGCTTCGAATTTAATTCATAAATGTGTAGTACATGATGCTGTATCCCTTGAAAGATTTGACAAAATGCTGCTAGAAATTTTGCAAGTTGTAGCCTGCTGTTCTAGTTAACCTCACTTAAACCTTAGACATCTGTGTAAGGAAATGACACTCTTAAGGGTGAAAGAATGTTTAGACATTACTCATTCTAATATTTTTAAAAGTAATTTAGAAAATACTGTATGCTTTACTTTGGAAATTTTCCACTCTCTTCATCCTAACACCTGTAAAAGACTGAATTCTAGAGACTGGCAAAGACATGCAAACCATCTCCTTCTAGATGATACGAGAAAGAAAGAGAATGTTTGGGGTATTTTTATAGATAGTTTTTGTGCTACAGGTATATAATTTTGGCTGTATGTCTGCTATATGTCTCACAAAACATAAAGATGTACATTAGTAAAGATCTAAAGCAAGTGTTATTCTTCTTTAATATAGCCAGGCTGCAGACTATTTGACAAAGACATTAACATAGTAAGATTGTACATTAAGATATTTTTCTGAGATTAAAGTTATCAAATTGGAGCTGAAGAGCATTGTAACAAGTCTTTTTATTGAAATATCATCAAATAAATAAATCAATCTGCTGAAATAAGCTAAGCATGAATTAGTATTTCAAAACTCACCCTTTCTGTTTTGGTTTTTTTTTTTTTAATATTTGTTAGTTGGATGTAGTTTTCAAAGTGAAAGGAATGAGTTTTCTTTCAGTAAATTGTATCTGTATTTTTTTCTTCTCAGTTGTTCTGGGTTTTGGAGGCCTTCACAGTTGACTAGTCGTATTTAAAAATTGAATTAAAGGTGTTCATGGGAATAAATGTATTAAAACTGATTCTGCTGAAGAATAACAGGACTGTGATAAGCATCAATGAATAGTTCAGAATTTTTAAAGCCATCCCTTCAGATGAATAGAAAAAAATATTGAAAACTATTAATCAAGAAAACTGTGGAAAGCAGTGTCATTTTCTTGTAGAGGTTTCACACCTTTTTGAATGAGACACAATCAGTATCCAAATGATTTCTTCTGTTTTAATCCAATAATAAAAATTCAGTGCAATAAATAAAATAAAATAGTTTTATAGAATGCAATTATTTGAAGAATTTTAATGTTTGGGATTTTTATTTTGTTGTTTTGTGTTTCAGGGTGAACGTGGCTTTGCGGGTAGTAAAGGTGAAGAAGGTGAAAAGGTAAATTATTCTGTCCATGTTATTTATTTTTTCAGTTTAACAAATTCATATATGGCCAACCAAGTAGAGCTTTGTTCTGAAGATCTCCTTTAACTCTTTCATGAATAATTGTTTTTTCTGTGTAAATGATTCCTGGAATGCTTAAGAACAAGGAAGGTTTTATGCCTGTTAATCAGTGTGATCAGTGCTTCTTTTAGCAAAAGATTTAATAATGAAATTTAACAGAAACACAACCACTGGACTCCAGTAGTGTCTATGGCTCTCTTATTTCTATGGTAACTAGTAATTTTTTATTTATACAATGTGAAATGTATGATGAGATGATGCATAGGTACTTGTAGTACTTAATCATTGCTTTTATACATTACAAATGCACTTTTATAGAAGTGTATTGTGTTGATCATAACTACTAAATGTTTTACACACTTATTTTTTCCTAAGAACATAAATTTACTGCAATAAAAAAAATTAACATTTGCTACAGCATAACTGACCACTGATTTAAAAAGGATAATTTTCATTGATACACTTCAGTGTGCCTACACAGTATTTAACATGAGTTTTATCTCCTGTACACGTTCAGCTCCGAGTGAATTGACTTGACTTCCAGTGATCAAGCTGAATGCAGGTGTGTTTACCTGTTCCTCAGACTGGAAGTTCAGTTCTTTTGACTGATGTGTTGCCCTAAGGACAGTCTTAGTCTCCCAACAGCCATAAAACATTTCCCAGTTTAAATTCCAGGAGATGCCTTTCCTTGTTCTTCACCAGTGGGAATCTGAAATGGAGCTTGGAGCAGTTTGTCCTAATTGCAGGTGCTCTGCAGTGGCCAGAAATAGTTCAAAAGCTTGTGCATTAAAATGACAACTAAACTGACTCTGTGGAAGGCTGTCTTGGCTGACAGAATTCCAGCCTGGGTCACCCTAGATGATGCAGCCTAATCTTGTGTGGCTTCAAACAAGTCATTAAAGGCAAATCTGTGTTGACGGACAAATGGAAGGAAGAGTCTGTTCTTAGTTTGCCTAGTAGGAATTAAAGTAACAATGGTGATCGTTTATGGTTGAAACTTCAGCTCCTAACCATGTTACTGCCTGGTTACTGCTTTTTCACTAGTTTTGGCTGATTTGGATTAGGGAACCTGAATCGAGAGTCTTTTCTTGGATCATAGATAGTTTCTCTGTGCTTCAGCTCACCATCTAAAAAAGGTGTAGAAAAGCATTTCTGCTGAATTAGTATATCATAAAGATGAAGAATGACAGATACTGCTAATCTGGCAATATTCAGACTGAAGAAAATGGAGGGTAGGTGGCAGCTTCTGAATTTAAAAAATTGTAGTACATTTGTGAGTTAGGCTGCTTTGGATATGGGTATATTCACTCACCCACCATACCTCTTCAGAAGTGTCAGCCAGCTTTCCAATGTTCCTATTTTAGAGAAAGCATGTTATGGATTAACAGAATTTAAGCAGATTTAAAATTGTGGAGGAGGTGGGTTTTTTTAGGAGGAAGTATTCCAGTAACCAAGAAGGAAGAAGTAACAGAAGTAAAAACCAGCATCCATAGCAACTAGCATTTATAATGTAAAGATTCAGCCTCTAAAAAAAAAGCACTTGTTAAGCTTGAGTGTTTTTAACTTCACTGATAGTTCTTATTTCCTTGGTGGCATCGTTATTCATCACTTCCAAAGGGCTTGTGGATTTTCAATTTTTTTTTTCCATAATTGCTCTGCAGCTGTGCTGTGCTTTCCTCAAGTTTTATGAATAAATTGTGTTTGGATACAGGCACATGGTTCCAGCTGTTGCTGCCACTCTCTTTGCTTGATTTCTCTTATTTTAAGGCAAAGATTAAATGATCTGACCACTGGTAGTCACATCTTTCTTATGTGGAAGCTAAGTCAGCACATTTAGACCTTTTTAAATTTTTTTTTTCCTGTAACATCAGAAGTTAGTTAAAAGTATTTCCAGTGTAACCATTAACAATGCATTCAGCTGTCCTTCAAATAAAAGGAAATGTACAAGAGGAAGGATCTTTATTTACCAGTGATCACTCAAAAATAATTTGGGACACTCTCATCAGAAGCTTCACATCATGATTTGTGAGGAAAGAGTGTGTTTTAAGATTGGGGGAAGTAGGTCTCAGCCTTGGCTGTAACAGTTACTCGGCAGGAGAACATTAAAATGAACAATCCTATATTTTTGTTTTGGTGACCATATCAATTCATAGGATTGAATACTTGAAACCAATTCAGGCTTATATTTCTCAGTTCACCAAATCAAGCTAGTTGACATTGGCTTTTATTCTACTACATTCTACTTTGGCAGAGTAAGCTCTGAGGACATCAGGGAGACATAGGCAACTAAGGAGAAAGTGCGTGATCATATGTAAATTGAAGATACAGAAGGTATCTGTCATTTAAAATAATGAGGGAGATTCTTTAAGGCTGTTTAAAGGTTTCTTTGCCACACTTGGTTCTCCTTGAGGAATCTAGATGTCTTATTCTGCCTTCCTCCTCTTTTTTTTTTTTGATCTTGGTTGAACTAGATTCTCTCTTACAGAAGCCAGTAGCGATAAGGGAAGCTACAGACTGTGTGTGCAGATGTTATGCTGCATGTTTTCCCTCTGTGGGAAATATACTCTCACTGTAAATTTGTTTTAATTCAGCTTTGTATTCTGGGTTTTTTTGTGTGTTACTTAGATAAGGACACTGTCTTAAATGAGAGTCTTATGTTTGCAACTAAAACATTGGTCTACCCTTCTATAGCGTGACTGAAAAAGTGTACACTGAGAGCAGTTTTAATTGGTTTGCTGCCAGGAAGGCAGACTATATCATGTGGATCCATCCTTGTTCTAATACAGTTCAGAACTGTATTTTTACAGTACGGTATAGGAAGTAGGAGTATTACATTTTATGATGATAGGAAGTCAAGAGGGACTGATAATAATAAGAAGAAAGCTTTAAAATCCAGAATGTTCTTGGCAAAACAGAGATGTAGCCTGAAAAAGTAGGATCCAAAGGAAAAGGAACAAGTGCAAGGAACTACCTGTAGGGGAGAATAAATTTGAGCTAAAAAAAAAAAAAAAAAAACCCAAATCAAATAATATCTACTCGGAAATTAAAATCTGAGAATTATTTAGGTCACAAGCTGAACACAGGTAGGTGAAGTCAGGCAGTTGCAAATGAAAGACTCCTACTAAGATGTTTGAAAGTGGAATATTGTGTTCAACACTAATTAAATAGTCCTGTGCTATTTGGTATTGATAAGGGTTCAACTTAAAGTATTTTGAAAGGAGAGCACTGAGAATGACTGGTACTCATGAGCAAATAACCTTTGAGGAAGGGTTGTATGAATGAAGATTGCTTAGTGTAGAGTTAGCTGAAAAGAAGTATGTAAACAGTCTTCAAATAGATAACACCCCATTACCTTCCTCTTTGCAGCAGTATTTGCTGTGTCCGTTGTGCGTGCAAAACACTGGGCTCAAAGTGCAGCAAGGAAGATGCTGTGTAGCCATTAGGAAAGCGTTTTTAATTTTAACACTGTTGTTTATTATGGAAGTAATTTCCTTTTCCAGTGATTTGCAATTTTTATCTTGGTTACAGAAAAGGGAACAAACTAAAGAAAGACTTGCTTTATGAAAATACAGGAGATCAGATTATCTTAAATGATTTTACTGTTTTCTGTTAATAGCATCAAAATTATACAAAGTATCACACTGATTTGTAATTGAATAAGAGCAAAAGAACAGCAAGACAGTTTCTTTTTCAATGGATATTCTTGTTTGTTTTTAGTGCCCAGTTAATACTTCTTTGTGATGGGACAGTAAAGCTCTGGAAGAGGTTGTCAAAGTGGTTGTGCAGCCTCTTTTCCTGTAGGTTTTCAAGACTAGCCCTGAGCAACCTGGCCTGACCCCATCGCTGAACCCTGCTTTGAGCAGGAGGTTGAACTAGGGACCTCCTATGGTCACGTCCAGCCTGAATTATTCTATGATTTTAGGAATAGTGAGCATGAATGTGATATTTTTCTTATTTGGCACATTTGTTCACCTTATAAATACGTGTAAAAAAAGGGGAACAATAAAAAGTTATAATGGTTTGTTTGTTTGGGGTTTTTTTCTAATATTGGTGAGGATGGGATGTGAATTTACATTTAATTTACAGTATGGAGTAATATTATTGACTCTAGGATGTTATAGGCAGATTTTTTTTAAGATGTGTATGTACATTCACACACTCTTGCTTTGGAGCATAACATCTAGGGGTGACCAGTGCCCTTGCTTAAATACCCAATCACCTACCAGCTGATGCTGTCTTCCTCATAGAAGCTGTCATGGAACACCTCTTTTGGTAGCATTGTACATGGTTGCTTGGATGATCAATGTGTATGCACTGTGAAGGTTTTAGCTTAGGTTTGCTGGAACCCTATGAAACAGTCTATTTTCTGGTACAAATAGTTACAAAATAAATTGCTTAATATAAATGAAATCTAAAGATGTCTTCAAAATTTTTTTAGGTACCAAAAAAAAAAAGGAGAATCTTACAATTCTGTCCCTGCATCTTCTAAATACAGTTTTATTCACAATGTTTATTTACTTGTTTCATTTTTACAGCCATCTATGTATTGCTATTTATCTGTCTTTTTTTTTTGACTGCTTTTTTTTTCCAGTGTCCCAATATAAAGCAATTACTTTCTGAAAAAAAAAAAATCAGTGTCACTCTTTGACCATTCAGAGTATGAAGGAGAGCCAGACACTGAAATCAGTGACACATAAAACAAAACCTGCCTTTCCAATCAGCTTGTGGACGGAGTTTCTGAGACAGAGTTCTAGCAATCAGACATCTCTGATCCTGGCTTTGATACCTCTGGGAAATTCTGTAAATACGAAATTATAAAAAAGGAATAAAATATGGAATAGGTTGATACAGAGGATTACATGCAGAGAATTGCTGTATAATGCACCAACAAGAACTTGAGCCATATAGAAATTGCAGTGCAGTCAAGTTACATGTGTTCCTGCTTCGATCATGTCACAAGCCTCCAAGTTGGAACAAAAAGCACAGAACCCACTAAATAACAGATTTTAAAGCCAGGGAAAACCCTGATTATAAAACGGTCCACAAAATGGATGTCGATTCTAACAACAAAGTTAGAAGCACCAGATTTTCTTAAAACATATGCTTAAAGCTATGTCACAAGGTTTGGTGCATCATTTAATGACTGTCAGTTTACTCAAAATGGAGAAAACCAAAATCTATCAAACAAAAACAAAGGGCAGACTCTTAGCTCAAGCATCAGTTGATTTGAGTTGCTTAAATGCAGCCATTGGGGAGGAGATAAGTTATCTAGTTGTAAGTTGTCACTAGGAATTTTTTTTAAATTGTTTTCAGAAATCCCAATACCTAATTATAAATGTTTTGTCCTTCTCTCAGGTAACCCTTGCCTCTCCAGCAGTCATCTTATATACTTTCATCTGTAGTTTCTTAATTTGCTGAGGCAAGATGTTTGAGTGATTCAGTTCAGATAAGAGGGCACATGCAGTGTTTTGATCTTGGCAGCTGTTATGAGCTTAACTGAGAAATGGATTCTAAGTTAGATCTGAGATCTTGAAACATACAGAGGTTGAGATCTTATTTATTGTTATTTATTTTGATACTTGAAGTATGTGCATTACTTGGGAGTTGGAACTGTCACAAAGCCTGTTAGTTAGTCAGACAAATAACCTCTAAGATGCCTTTTTCTTATGTTAAATCTATAATTCATTCTCTTTTATGTCCTGACTCTTGCTTTGGCCACTCCAGCTGATACTCTTTACTTAGGTCCCACATTTTTCTGTCATCTTGTCTACCTTTTTGGTTAGAATGTGTATTTACTGTAGTATACTTCACAGATACACTTCTTTCTGTAGTTGAGCTAGAACACTGAGAATTCCGTTTTGGAACCTGAACACCGTGTAAATTTCATTATAATTCAGCAGAATGTGCAGAACAAATCTATATTTTATTTGAAATAGTGGTGATAGAAAAGCCAACACATTTACGTGTTCATTATAGATGAGCAAACATGACTGGATTGTCACTAATAGACAATAGTAATATCACAGAGCTGGGAAAACTAAATTCCTTGCCTTCCTTAGCTGCTTCAAAATACTAAAGTCCCTATTTCTGTTTTAACTCTGAGAGGCAATGTCGTAGTTCAGCGTCAGTTGTGGCCAGACTGTGCAGTCTCTCTCACTCCCCCCACCCTCCGAGAGTATAGAGGGGAGATAATATAAGGAAAAATGGCTTGAGGTTTGAGATAAGGACAGGGAGAAATCCTTAAAGGTACCGTTATGGGCAAAAAAGACTTGACTTGGGGAAAACTATTCATTTATTACTAAAAACAGCAGGATAATGAGACAGTGAACAAGATAACCTCTCCCCATCCCTCCCTCTTCCCAAGCTTAACGTTATCTCTACTACCTTCCCCCCCGAGCGGCACAGGGGGGAAGAGGGAATGGGGGCTGCAGTCAGTTCATCATACGTTGTTTCACGTCGCTGCTTCATGGTTGGGGGAAGAACTCCTCGCATTCCTCCCCTGCTCTGTTGTGGGGTCCCACCCATATGCCACAGTCCTTTGTGAAACTGCTCCAGTGTGGGTCATCTCTTCCACGGAGTGCAGTCTCTCCAGAACGGCTGCCTCAGCGCAGGCCTTCCAAGGGCCACAGCCTCCTTCAGGCATCCACCTGCCCCAGCATGGGGTCCTCCATAGGCTGCAGGTGGATCTCTGCTCCTCCATGGACCTCCAATGGGCTACAGGGGGACAACCTGCTCCACCATGGTCTTCACCACAGGCTGCAGGGGAATCTTGGCCAGGAGCTGCATTACTCCTCCTCCTCCTTCTTCACTGACCTTGACGTCTTGCAGACGTTCCTCTCACACGAAAAATTCTTCACAACAGGCTGGCAGACGCCTCTCAGAATCTCTTCACATCATCCATCTCATCTCCTCTCCACTTCTTGCAGCCAGGCCGGGCCAAGTTGGGCCCAGTCGGCTGCCTGGCGAGAGGCCAGAGGGTGAGGCCTGCAAGGTCCATGAGGCCTGCTCCTCCCCCTCTCTGCCCCTGCTCAGCTGCTTCACATCTTCTCTTCTCCCTTTTTTTTTTTTCTGTTTTCCCCTTCTTAAATACGTTATCGCAGAGGCGTTATCTCGGAACATTCTGCTACCAACCAGCTTGGCCTTGGCCAGCAGCAGGTCCGCCCTAGGCCTGGCCGAGTCCACTGAACAAAGGGGAGCGACTTCTAGCAGTTTCCTACAGAAGCTACCACCTTAGGCCCCCCCTCACTAAACAAAACCACAACAAGCAAGCAAGATATGCTGTTGTGTAGGCTAAATCACAGTACCAGTTGATGTCTCAGAAGACTTAGAAGTTGTGAGTGACAGAGCAGGAGGACGACTGTGCTCTGGAGAGGGACTCCTCAATTGCAGTTTTCCTTGACTGGTTGCTTTACTTTATAAAGCATATTCCCCTCCCATCTCATGCTTGAAATAGAGGATTTTAAAAATGGATGTCATTGGAGCTGAGCTGTGTAGCAGTGTATGTGCTGCGATATGCACTTGTGAACACTTGATCTTTGGTAAAGTTATTAGTTTACTGTAATTCGTTGATTTATATTTCTCAGTGAAATAATACAAATTTTAAGTTACATGCATTTGACTAAGGAAAGTTTTCAGAGTAAAACCATAGTTATAGTTATTCGTTATTTCCAAAGTTTCATCCTTTTATCTTTACTTTTTGTATCTTTTAATTGTGCTTTTGCCTGTGTATACATGTGAGAAGAAAGATTCTGGGGCTTGTCCAGCCTAAAAGTAGAAAAAATTGTCATCTGCTTAATTTTCTTCTAAACGCAGGATGTTCTTTGTATATGTTTACTATTTTGTGAAGTACAACTTGAATTATCCCAGGAAATAGGGCTTCCTCTATTTCCTTTAGAAGAAAATTCCTAATAGATCTTAGTGTCAAGGAGATTTCCTGGAGGTTAAACATTTTCTACTTCATCCTATCACACCTAATAAAGTACTCCTCTGTCTATCCTCCATCCATTCAGAACACACAAAGCTATAAACTTCCAGTGTGTCTCTAGGAGTAGTCCTTTATTTCACAGTCTTCAATATGCTTTCTGAAAATAGCATAAGTAAATGAAGAAGGAATCACATTTCCTTTCTAAGATACTAGCTGAAGTTAGTCATTATTTAGTCTTTCTAATATTTTGATGTCTGTACCATAAATCTCAGTGATGAAACTGGGCCACATAAAACAGCTCAAGTACTGGGGAAGCTTACAGTCTACTTGAAAAATAGAAGCTATTACTTGTAGATAGAAGACAGTCATGAACCTCAAAGGTCTATAATTAAAAATACTAAAAATTACAATTAAGAGAAGCAGTTAGTAACCCTCCCGTATATTAGTACAGCGCTTCTATTTGTCAGCTGTAGATTTTGCTAGAAATGCTTCAGTCTGAACAAAAAATTGGAAGAGTAAATTCAGTAAGCTGCAAATCTCGATCTAAGCATGGCCAGTGCATGCACAGACCTGTTAGCTTGAATGTTTTTTGGAGTAACAGAACATGTGTTTTGCGTTATAGACTGAGTGTCCAGTTCCCTAGTTTGTTTGGATGGTGATGGAGTCAGTGCCATTGTGCTGAAAATGTGGTTCTTTACCTTTGTTAACCATCAATACAGATACTTCACTGGGCCAGGGGCAAGATTTTCTGAAATCCATTAAATCCTATTTCATGCAGTCAAGACTGGGTGCTTTACCAACTGGATATAAATGTGAACTGAGATTTTTTCATACTTGTCTCCTGATGCTATCTAGGGAAGTATTAGGGTTTTCTCTTTCTCATCTTGTTAGCTATTAAGTCACCTGTTTGTACTTTTTAAGCTTTGAGGTTGGGGGTAGTGGTTTGGGTTTTTTTTTCATTTTGTTTGTATGATTGTTCTGCTCTGACATTGTGAATAGCATTTTAGAATTTTTTTCATCAATTCATATGAGGTTAAATGTTGTTTACGAGACATCTATCTCGATCAATAGATATGCAAGTGTTTTTATTTGACAGATTTTTTTTATTATCAAGCAGATCATACATGATCACAGAGATACCTGTACACAGATATTCTAGGAGAAAAGGAAAAGCGTATTGTTAACATGGAAGTCTCTACCTGTAAGAAAACCGGTCATTTATCCTAGTAAGCTAAACGTTACCAGGGCTTATCCTGTATTCTATGGTATTTGGCTTTATCTGGCCTTTTTGATACTATTTAACTCTCTTGCCCTTTGAAAAAGGCTTAATCAAACTGCCTGTTGGGAATAGTCCCTGGACTATGCTAACTTTTGAACTATGCCTGGGAATTATATGGGGAAATGCTAATTAGAATCATTTAAATGTCTGCAAGAGACCTTCACAGCTGGAGTCTATCAATTTAATGATATAGATCACCAAGTTCCAGATCCTAAGCTGTATCACTGTTTAATTTACTTACACATACCCATTTGGTCAGATTAAAGGTTCATCAGGCCCAGCATCCTGCTTCTAATGATAGCTAGAAGTGGTGCCCAGGGAAAAGCATAAGGACAAAGTAAGCAAGTACAGTGCTTCTCTCCGTGTACTCTTCCAGCCTCCAATTATTTGAGACTGCAATCTCAGCCATATGTGTTTTCAGTGAATTTATGGACTTCTCTCCCATTAGTGAGTGCAGTTTTCCCTTGAATTCATGTAAACTTTGAGCATCTGGAATATCCTGTGGTGAGGAATTATGCCATTTATCTTTCCATTTGAAGAACCACTTCCTTCTGTTTATTTGGAACCTGCTTCCTCTTAATTTAATTTGATGTCCTCTGCTTCTTCTGTTGGAAGATTCCTGTTCTCCTTTTCAGTATCAATCAAGAATCAATAAGTATCTATCATGCATTCCTGAGCTGTCTCTTCCAAATTGTAGAATACTGGCTTACTTAGTATCTCCTTCTATGATGATCCTTACTAGCTACCTCTGGATTTTGAGTTCCATTGCAGTGTTTAAAGATGGTAGAGGCAAAAACTTCAGTGTATGTAATATCACAGCAAAATTCTTTGTTTTGTTCTGTGTGCCTTTCTAATATGTCCTCACGTGGAACTTCCTTTTTTAACCTGTCTTTAGCTTTGAGTGTGGCCTCAAGATCTCACTCTTGGTACTTTTGAATTGACCATTGCCATTTGTTGCATTTAGGAAGCTGTGGCTGTGTTCACAGATGTTATGGCTATATGTGGGACGTAAGGATTTTACCATCTTCATAATTTTAAATATACCTACACTGAACATAATTTGTCCTCCTTTTGTCATGTCATTTCATCTCATCGTGCCTGTATTGAGTTTTTCACAGTTCATTCTCATCTGTTTTATCCTAAATAATTTGTTATCATCACCAGATTTAGTCAAGTACCTCAGAATTATTTTCTTTGTGAGGTTTGAGTGTAAACAATTCATGTCTTCCTGAGGACAAAATTAGTGGAGGAGAGAAGTGATTTTGCCAATACCTAAATGCTGGTGTGAACTCTCAAGCTCTTTCTGCCTTGGATTAGAAATATATTTGACAGATGCATCTTTTTTTTTTGCATTAGAAAGGTATATTTTTCAGTCTAACTTCACCAAGATTTAGTGTAGTCTTAAGCTCTGAAATGGCCATTTGCCCGTATTGAGTAGAATTTATTTCAGTCCACAAAGCTCTCCAAATTCCAATTGCTCCCACAATATAGGAAGCCTCTTGCATAGTAGGACTAGATGTGGAGCTCTGAGCAAGAAAGCACGTACAGTGGTCTGCAGAAACAGCCAAGCCTGTTCTGAACGAGCTATCTGGGGTGTCAGAAGCATTGCAGCTTCATTAGCAGGCACTCTGAGATGTAAGGCTTAATAGCATGAGCAGAGTGCCAGGTTGTTTGGATGTACTGCTTCCAGAAATGGTTACTTCTGTGCCACCTTGAAGATTTTTGTGAAGACATATCCAGAGATGGATGACTGGGTACCGGTACAGCTATGGATGCCTAGAAAAGAAGTACTAGTTTGGAAACAGCTAAGGCTGTAAACCTTTTGTACTGTAATTTTGGTAAATGGAAATTAATGCAACAATTATTGTCTATAAGGAGTGCTGCACATTTAGCATCTAAGAAAATATTCTAGACGAGCGAAGAGCAGTGGTAGAGAGCACAGCATCATCGTCTCTACATAGACATGTTGAAGTCCCCGTTTCCATTTAACAACTCTGAGGATTATGTAGCACCAGTCGGGTGAATACTGGGGCTTGGGTCAAGGCACCTGTGTACAGAAGAGAGGGTAGAGGTGGGCATGGACCTTGAGTGGGCTACGTGGGGAAAACCAGAAGAATGAGTGGATTATGTATGTTTATTTCTGAGAGAGATGGAAGAGACTGAGAGTTATTCAGGAGCCAGTGTAGGGTACACAAGTACTAAGGTGAGAATAAAAAACAAGATTTCTAGTGTGTCCTAGGTCTTCCATTAGACTGCTTTGCCTTCCAGAAGGTATGTAGTCTGGATGTCGTCTGTAAGTAGTACATCTTACTCCTTTTTGGAGTCAAAAGTAGAATACAGAATTTCTAGTTTCTTTGATTTTCATCAGCTTGGCTAGTGAATTGTTTGTATTCTGTGATGAGTGGAAGGTGTCACGTGCTCAGCCTGTGCTTCTGGTTTGCCAGAAGCTAGCTGGTTTGCTAGCTGCTGCAGCTAGCTACTCCTTTAGCTCAAGTGATAAAGCTTGTTGCTGTGAATTAAAATATTCTCTCTTCTGACTCCACAGATATCTGGTATAAGGCCTTATAATTCATTACGACAGATTTTTGTTGTTTACCATTTATTAATTTGAACAGACTAAATTGAAAAAAAAGATGATTGCTGAGTCAAAAGATAAGAAATGCCAGAATAGAATTAATTTACAAACTAAATGTGACCTCAATTGGATTAGAGAGAGGCCTGGAAATAGCCCATCATATGAGTGTTCCCACAAGATAGTCTCAGAGAAATAGGTCTGACTGAAGTTCAACATCCAGTCATTTTTGTTCAAACTTACTTTCTTATCACTGTTTCTGGATTTATTTTTTGTGTGTGTGTGCTTGCTATTTTTGTTATTTGTTCTTGATTACCTGTGCCTTCTCTCTTCCCTTTTTTTTTTCTGGCTCATAACTTGCCTTTCCTGTTGTGCAGACATCCACCCATACACATATTCAACGGTTCTCTTTCCATGTTTTACTTTTCCAAAAGCTGTTTATATTTCACTAATACCTTTGCATAACATCTTTGAGGAAAGTGTTGTCTTTAACTGGAAGTGCTGTGAGAAGCATTGTAGATACAGTGTACCATAACATGAATACTTCAGCTCTTTATAGATCTTATGCGTTCTGGATAACTTCAGGTACTGTTATTGGTCTGATCTTACAGTTAGCGGGGACTAAAAATTAAAGTACCTTCATACGGCTGTAATTCTCAGTTATTTCTGACAGTTTAGTTTAGGTGAGATATTTTTTCTTGATCCCAGATCTGGTGATAGTGACTTTGAGTCAGTGAATTTCCTCGATTTCCAGTTGAATGTGCATATTTACACTAATATGTTTGTAAGTTTGCATACATATTTGTGTATACTAGAATAAGTCATTCCCTTCTAGGAAATATAATACAATCATGAAAATATTTAGTAACATACCAAGTAACAGATTTCTAAATTAAATCTCTTCTGACTTAATTCTTTTAGTTTACTGCAGTGCCATTATTAAAGGAAAGCTTTCTTTACCAAGAACTTTAAGCCAGAAAGGAGAGTCTGGAGGAAGAAGGCATTACAGCAATAGAGAGTATTGCTGGCAACTGCAGTGTATAACTTTAACATAGTGAGCTGAATAGGGCTCCTGACATGTGAGTCTCCTTTATTTCAAAGAGGAGGCAGTTCTTGGGAGCTGTTGAGCAAAGATATGCTGTAATAAGACTGAGCTGGTGTGGCTCCACAGCAAAGGAGGTCATCAGTACACTGCAGCTGCTACTATCAGTGAGACTATGTTGTATGCACTGTTGCAGAGGAATATTCTTTATGAACAAGACAGTACTAACAGGTATGTAATGAGAAGAAGCAATACGATCATCTAGTAAAATGGTATTGATGCTGCAATATTAGAAAACATCATTTAGCATAAATTGCTTATATGCTTATACAGCCCGGTAGTTTTTATTCTCGTATTGTGAGGCCTTTTAAAAAATTCTTTTATGTGCTATTTCTAAAATAGGGGTGAATGTGAAGAGGTAAATTTGCAGATGAAATACATTTGTTTAAGTCAATGGGCTTCCTAAATGGGCTCTTGGAATTTTGGGTGAGATTTTTTTTTTTTTTTTTGGCATGAGGATCAGAGTTCACAAACAGAGTGTGATGAAAGAAGAAGCAACAAAACAGCTACTCACGTTGGTCACTGTAGAACAGGAGATGACAAAACTTATTTTCATGAATATACCAAAATAAAACTTGATGTGTGAGGGAAGCTTTCCACAACCTTCAAAGACAGATGTGGATGTTACTACTGAAAAGTCAGCAGCATAGATGTTTAAGTGTATTTAAGTTTCCAAAGCATTTTTTCTCCACTTAGCAGTAGTTGATGTTTGTTAAGGTAATACTGTCAATGATAAAAACAGTCTTCCTCCCCCATCTCCTTCTTTGCAGCTGCTTCTTCCTATCCCCAGTGTCCCTGTTCATTGCTGTTGCAACTGCTTGTGTGATGCCTAGTAAAGCAAATAAATCAGGGAACTGTTTTGACCAAAAAAAAAAAAGCCTCTGTTTACTGGGTTATATCCCAGCAGATTCTATTTCTCCAGACTGCTGTCTGGCTTTTCTTCAGCAACCAAGGTATTCCAGAAGAATAGACATATTTTAGTTACCAGAAGGTGCTGCAGTCCTATATAGGTGACTTTTTGGGCTGGAGAAGAACAGTTTGATTCCTTTTGGATGAAGTTAAACTGAAAAATGTACTGCAGGAACAAGCCTAAGGTGGTGCAATTGCTGGTGGCTATTGAGTTCATGAAAACAGACTAAGGCTACTCCGAGACTGTTTTGGAACAGCTCTAACTAAATGTAGTGTGAACATCTAGTATTTTGCATCATTTGCTCCTCTTCTGTTGTGCCGCACTGTTTGCTAACATAGACATACCTAGAAAATACTTACTTTGAAGAAGACCTGACCTGACCTAGCAGATACACAAGTCAAGGGTATTAAGGCTGTTATCAAAGACCTACACAATAGTTAAAGAATGATAAATTGTACAGAAGTATGTGTCTAATGTAGCTAACCCAGCACCTTTATACTGCCGCGTTGTACAGTGCACTCATTGGCCATCTTTGTGCATCTTTAAATTTTAATTTAAGAAACCAAAAAGCTTGCTTAGAAGACCAGCTAATTTACGACAGAAGTTCAGAGTTTCTGTGACAGTAAGTGGAGACTGAGTTGTCTTAGATGTCTACAGGGAGCTTATTGTTGATCTTCCTTCTGTGGTGAGGCCAATGTATGTTGTGTACAGATAAAGAAAGAAGTTTTGCCCTGTACGCTTTTATGAGTTTTATTTACTTATTTAAGGCCAGTGTTAACTTAAACTTCATTCTATTGTTAATAGCCAGCTAGTAGATACGGCTCAAATTTCCCATTATGGCCTTTCTAATGATGCTTCCTTCATTTCAGTAGGCCGCAGAACATTTTCTCACTTATTTATTCTAGGCCCATTGATCTTTCACACTTCACTGCGCAGTGGTCCAGCCAGAATGGAAACGAGACAATTGTTTTCATGTACAATAACCTGTGGGCTGGTTGTATGCACAGTTACCAGGAAGTGGAGGCTGGGGATTTTGATCCTCTTGAAAAGAGAAAACTTCCTGTGTTAAATCTATAATTACTAAGTTTATGTAAAAGGCAGCCATTTCCTGCTTTTCTAGCTGTGTTTTGAATTGGCCTTAGTGAAGTCTGACTGAGCAAGGCGTGCTTATTATGAACACAGATCAAGCCCCCTCCTCAGATAAATATCCATCAGAAGACTGAACACATCCCGCCTTTAGATTGTGTCAGGGTCCATGAGAGCTTTATTGAAAGCCCAGTTTCCTGGTCTGAAGGATGCATTTCTATGACCTTAGTAAACTTCTTACTATAGTCCAAGAAGACAGAGGTAACCGACACTACTGTCTGTGTGGGCCTGATGAATTCAGTTCATAGTCACAGCTACAGAAAATTCCATTATTCCATGTGACAGAAATAAAGCTTGAGGTGCAGCCTTTGAAGAAAAGACATCGCAGTCCATCAGCTTGCACAAACACTTGACGTTGCTTTAACCATCTGCAGAACATCCTTTAGAGTCTAAATAACAATAGCAATAGCCTGCCAAAAACGTGGCATGGGTGCCTGAAAAATACTGTGTTCTGTGAAAGCAATACTATTTTTCAACTGCTGACAAGAACAGATTGGCTTTAGGTTGCTTTAGGAGACCAGCCTTGAAAAGAAACTAGTTTATTTCTCCTACGGAAAAATCTTCATTCAACACAAACACTAAGCCAGTATAAACAGAAACCTCTCCACTAAAAGACAGATAGAATTTTAAACAATTGTAGATGAAAGTCAAATGCATTTGTAGTATTTACTTAAGAAAGGGAAAAATAATGTCCTCGTTAAATGAGACAGCTTTTTTCTTTTTATATTTTAATCTAATGATAGATACACAAGACACTTAAATTCAAAATTATTGTGGAGTTTTGCACTGAAAACTTAGAGCTAAATTCAGCTGTTAGTTTTGCTCATGAATCATTTAAGAGCAAAATTCTGTAAAATCTCAAGTATTTGTGCAAGTCAAAACATGTATTATGATTCGCTTGTGTTAGGCATAGTACAAAGACAGAGCAGACAGTTTTTGTCATCCAAAGATATTATAATTGAAATATAAGATTTAAGATAGAAGATGGATACCTACAGAACAACCAGACTTGGTTGGTTTATGAAAAAATAAATAATATGAAAGACTGTGTTTCACCTATTGTTTAGATTTTGTGCTCATCACATCAGAGAATTGGGCTGAAGGGAGGGGTTATTGAATGGGAAAAAATGGTATGGCTTTGTGTAAGCCTTGAAAAGCTGAGTTGTGCACTGAGTTTAGTACTTAGGTTTCCCAGTATTTAAGTATGTGTGCATGAGAGCAGCAAAGGAGAAGGTAAATGATGAACAGAGTTTTAGCAATCATGTTCTTAACGGATGGATGAGAGCAGGATGAGGGAGCATTTTTAAAAACAGTATGATCAAGTCTGAATGAAAGTGATAGCTCTGTAGATAGCTGAAAAAGGCTATGTCTGTGGTCTGGATGTGGTTTGTATCAGAGACTCATTTCAAGATTATTCCAGTTCTTGATGACCAATAGAATGAGTGTTTTTTCAGTGACAAAAGAGGAAGCTTTCTCAAGGAAAAAATGTTGAAAGGAACATTTAAAACTAAATATAATGGTTAGATATTGACAAGAAGGTACTGGAAGGTTAAGATGTTCACTTGGACAAGAGGCAGGTCTGGAGTAGAAGCGTAAATGATGACTCATGGAAGTGATTGTTGATTTTATATTTGCAGATGAGATTAGCCAGAGACACTGTAGGAGAGGAAAACTAGACCATGAATGTACCCTATATAATCTCTTCATGGAAAGCTGCATTCTGCTCATGACTGAATTAATGAGTCTTTATAGTTTGGAAAACCTTTTGCTTTTGGATTATGTGCAAAGGTATAGCACAGTAAATGATGTCCAATACACCAATTTTCAAACTGAAGTGATATTCCATGTATAGAATGTATTGTACAACTCATTCAGAGAGAATGAGTACAGAGTAGACTATCCATTAGTATTTACAGTAGGTTTTTTAGAGTCTTTAAAATATATTCTATTATTTCTTTCTGTAGATGCAAATTCTAGAAATAAAAGTAATACTGATTTTTTTTTTTTTGAAGCTTTGAGTTATTTTAGAAAGCTATTTACATCCACCAAAACCTCTGCATGTAAATACCAACATTTGCAAATGAAGATCACCACGAAAAAGCTTAGGGACTTTTCCTTATAAATACATTTTATAAATACTGATTGCACTTTCTCTGAAGAGAGTATTAATATATTCTAGTGCATGTTAAAAATACATGTTATCTAGGAGACTGAAACTCTTCTGTGAGGTAGCTCATGCTTTGGGTTGTATTAATTTTTCTTATTTGTATGAATAAAACGTTAATCTTGGGTTAAGAATTTTTCTTTCAAGTTAAATCTGGGAATATATTATCAAATTACCAAAAAGAGTGGAGTTTTGGATATTGATTTTGTTTGGTTTTCCTCCCTAATATTGAAAGGCTTGAAGAAAAAAAAAAAAAAGAAAGATGTGAAATCCTGATGGCAGGATGAGCTATGGCAGGATAGCATACAGAGCAAAGTTTGCAAACCACATCATCTAAATTTCATGTGGCAAAAAGCAAAGCCAGTGTGAGTGAGCATCTTAAGCCTGAGTACATTTGGTTGGGGCATTTATTATTGAATAACAAAGCTAAGTGTTAGGTTGTGGTTAGTCTTGTATAAACTGTAGCAAACAGGAGTTATGCAAAATCTCTTGTGTTTTTTTCTTCTTGTGCTGGCTAACATCTGTCACCCAAAAGGACAAAGTTGTGTCTTTATGTTTCTTTAATAACTAGTAAGTGTCTTAGAAAAAAAATCTATGTTTTGTACTATCTACATAGATTATTTTTTCCACTTATCACAGTATTATTTAATATCTTTTAGTATTTCATTCATGATCTTAACTAGTAGCTCTGGTCAGCATCAGGAAATGTTAGGCAGTCTTTTAGATGTCCACAAGATAGGGCGACATTGAAGGTAAGGACCAAGGTGAGATTCACAGATCTGTAAGGATCATATTAAGAGATCAAAGGATTGTTCACTTGTTTTTCAATAAGGTGTTGCTGATAGCCTTGCTGTGGCATTTTCTTGATGTTAAAGAATAGAATTTGAGTTTTCTAAAAACTTAGTTCTCAAGTACATCATAGTTCTATAGGCTATGTAAGAAAATATTTCAATAAGACAATCACTGAGGACACTTAATTGCCTGCTGGAGTGCCCCTGCATTGGTAGACTATTGTAGAAATTGGTGTTTGTGGATGTTGCAATGTGAGAGTTTAACTTTCATGAAGAATGTAAAAGTATGCCTAAACTACATGACTTGATTGAATGTGGGTACAGTCCTCCAATCTAAAGAGGCTGCTAACTCTTCAGAATATGTTTAACAGTCCACTCCTGTTTCGTCTGCGTTATTTGGTTATTTTTATTTTGCTGTTCTTTGTCTCTGAACTGATACTATTCAGTCACTGTGCTTGGTGATAATGGTGCAGTGACAGTGCAAACGGCTCGGTCATATTATTATCTTGTATCTTGCTGGCATTTGAATTAATGTATGTTTGTCTGTCTTTCAAAGCCTTCATGCAAAAAGAGAATTTATTTACTAAATGAGAGAATTTTGACTCCTTAAGACACATGCCTCCTGCAAACACTGTCATAATTACTCAGCAAGGACATCATCCTAAGAAAAGCTAAAACTATTTTAGCATGTGACTTTGTCACATTTTCTAAGAGAGAGAAATCATAGCAGAACCAGGGAGCAGTCTAGAGGAAATATTGTCCTGGAAGAGTGTACAGTGTTATACCTGCATCACCCTCATAAAGACTCACATATGATGAAGTATCAAGTCTATCTGGAGCATACTAAAGCAAAATCTACAGTTAAGGCAATTGCACTCTGTTCTTAGATTGTTACAGTACTTCTCTGCCTTTTTAACCCCAGTCCCCCCTCTTCCTCAACCCTAATTCCTTTTGGCTACAAATTAAAACCATTATTTGTATTATTAGTGTGGAAAACTTACTTTACTATTTATAGCATTCTTTCCCATATCTGAGATTCATCAGTGTCTCCTATGTTCACTCTTTCCTCCTAACTTTTTTTCCAAAATTTCTATCATTCTGGCTTGGAGATGACCAGACACCTAAAAGTTGACAAAGTTCCATGAAAAATATGATGTCCTGAACTAGACACCATTTTTCGCTATTCTCGTCAGTGACAAGTAAACCAGAATAGTTAAGTTTTTTTTTCAATTTGCATTTGGCAAATGGAGAATGGAGTTTAAATGAGGCAGCTTTAAAGTTAAGTGAATTGAAGGTTGATACTCAGTGTTGCAGAGGTCGTGGGTGAACCCCTGGCTCTAATTAAAGAATGTTGCCACTGAGTTCAATGTGTCCACCATTACACACAGCAGACTGAATCCCTCCCAGCGCTTTTACTGGAGCAACCCCATCAGCTTGTTCCATTCGGGGAAAGCAGAAAGGACACGAAGAAATACAAGTGTCATATTGCATTAGTTTTAGTTAACTCGTAAACAAGGCATGGCACTTCCAGAGTTTTGTCATCCTGCTGTTGTAATAAATAGTCTTTAATTGTCTCATCTGAATATAGCATAAGCAGGCAGGAACATTAGATATAAAATGGCATTAACACATTTTTCTCTCTTTTTTGTTAATCTATGAGGTAAGCCACAATGTTGATTATTAACAGCCTTCTCTACAATGCAGAGTGACTTCAGAGATTCTGCAAATTGGCTAGATTTGAAGCTGTTAATTATGCAGTATAGTGCACTCCATAAAGGCAGAAATGAGCGTGACTTGGCTCAGTCCTTGTGAGAATAAATTGTAAAAATTGGACCTGTGTTTGATTTGAATCCTGGCTTCACAGAGGCCACAGACATTCCATATGACAGGCTTGGCGAGGACAGATCATTGACTCCACTAAAAATCAGAATAGGTTCGTAGTAAATTCCCATACCTGGCAGAAAGCCCATGGTTCTCGGGACTCTACAGAGGTCTGGGCTCATTAATACAGGGTGCGTTTCATCATTGTGTGTAAGAAACTGAGAAACATCTTAAATCCAAATATCTTGTAAATCATAAGGGAGTTTTTCTTTCTTTCCTGTATTCACCAGCCTCACTTTTATGTGTTTAGAACTGCCTACCGCCCTTTTAAAGTTACTGTCTGCCTGCTATAGAAGAAAAAGGCATGGTGTCCAACATATGCTGCTCATCTAACATAAAGGTGACTGATAAGCGAGGGTGAGGAGAGGGTCATCTTTTGTTTTAGGCCCTCTGTTTAGATTTTTGTGTAAATGTAGATGTTGCATAACAAATCATGACAAGATACTTTTACCTTACGTTTCCACCTATACATCAAGGAATTTACACGATACTTCTGAAGCAAATCTGTACATATTTATGTCATTTTCTTTTAAAGTATGAAAGCAGATAAACAAATCCTAAAAGAAAAAACAGCTCTATAAATTGTAATGGTTTTTAAATCTCCTATAAATATATTCAGATAAGGAGATATGTCAAATATGTGACTGTACGTTTGTAGCTCTTGCAAGGTTGTAGCAGTGTAACTGATACAAGTTGAAAGATCCTGAAACCAGTATTTAACATCCAGTGTGTCACAGTGATGAAAAGTAAAATGTCATTTCTGCAGTTTCTTCTAAAAGTTTTAAGTGAGCTATTTAAAGAACAATGGTAAGTTTGGGACTTCAACTGTTATTTGTTAAACTGACAGTAGAAGAGCATTACTATCTGAACTGATGCCTTAATCCATAGAACAAAGAGAACTTTATAGATTAAATGTACAAAAATAACCTGTGTTAAATTCCTGTAACTGTTTGGTGTCATTTAAACTTTTGCAATAAATGCATGGATTTATCTAGTTTTTTAGTTTGGTTTTTTTTTTTTCACAAGGAAGAAAGGCAATACTTGAGGAAAAACCTGAACAAAATTATTCAGGCTAATGCGTAGTGTTAGGTTTGTTATCCACAAGATGTATTCAAATGGAAACAATGAACTAGCAAAGCCGTCTTGTGCATGGGATTATTAAATTCACAGTTTGCTGTTGCTAATTTGTTAGTAGGCTTCAGTTGTTTGAGAAAGCTCATACAAACTCATTTTGCAAAACTAATTATTAGATGAAATGCCCTCTGTCATTGCCACTGGAAGAATAGCTCTGAATCAGGGCTGTGTCACAAATGGAGTTAGCTGAATGATCTCAGTTCAGTACCATTTACCTTGCAGAATTATGAAGCTGCTGCTGACATAATTGATAGGTTCTGCTCAGACAATTGTAGTCCCCTGGAGATAACTGAAATTCAGTGCAGAGCTTTGCCCCTTCTTTGGTTGGTATGGAGAGCTTGGACTCTACTAGTAAAGTCAGTCCTCACACTTTTATCAGAATTATGTTACTTTTATGATTTGACAAAGTTCAGTCTAGTGACAGAGATGCAATTACAGAGCTGTTTAGACTTGATGGTTCTGAAAGACCTTCTTCCTTTAATTATGCTTCCTAAGCAGGTATATATTGTTCACTTTGATTAAATATGCGTTAACTAGAATAGCATGGTAGTTAGAGATAATACAGAATGGAATCCTTTCATGTATCCTACAACTAATACTGTGTTTTGTCGTCAATGTTTCATGAGCAAACACAGGAACTGGCCTGTATAGTAGATTCTGAAGAACCCTTCCCACCATTTATTTTTTTATTCATAATGTTCATATTCATACTTGTGAGAAAATTTTCAGAACAAAAATTGTTTCCATTTTTCAAGTGCAATCAGTGAACCATATACCATTATGAATGAAAGACAAATCATAATATTAAGGACAGTTCTGTTATCAGATATTTAAACCAAGAATTGTTTATTTAAAAACAGTCTCAGAATGAAAGCAATTAATTTTATGTCAATGTTAAGATTTTCAAAAGGAAAACTGCTCCCCAGTGTAACTTTCTGTTTCATCACCATTTTCCTGGAGCACTGTGAGAACCCAGAATATTTTTCTGTGGTGAGTCTTTATGGATGTTCAGTGGCACTGTGAAGTATAGAGAGCTATTGCTTTCAGAGCAGTAGACATTGTTCAGAGCCATTTATTTGGAAAGAATTTCTGTTGGAACATAAGAAATCATTTTGCTTGTGCTGCCAGCATTGTATATAGCACTTCATGTAGAACAGACAGGAATATTAAAATATTTTTCCTGCTAAAAGTGTCATGGGTTAGTATTTGTCTTGTATATATAATTAAAGAAATATTCATTCTTTTAGGGTGAAAAAGGAGATAAAGGAGAACCAGGACCAGAAGGCATTCATGGAAGAGAGGTAAACTGAATGATAATGAAACAGTCAAGTTACAAACTTTTTGGGGGATAGTTAAGCAATGAAATACAGGATTTATGTAATGAGAGAGATCTAAATCTAAAAATACTGGATAATCCTGGTCATTGATTTCACATTTAAGCTTGAACCTGAGCTAACACTATAGACACACTCAGTAATAAACCTTATCTTGCCTATTTTAAAATTTAAATTTATTCTTGTAGATATTCAACCAAATTGAAAGGGCAGAAAATCAGACTTTTTTTTTCAATGCAATACTAAAATGGCCAATCAGCATTGTTTGAAAAACAAGATTAAAGCAAAAATAAAAAAAATAAAGTCAAGTGTCCTGGTTCCAGCTAGGAGAGTTAATCTTCACCTGACCTGGGAGAGGAACTGGAGCTGATGGTTCCTGTGGCTGGGGGACACAGCTGGAATAAGTCACTAATTAGCCAACAGCTGGGATAGTTTACCCAAATTGTCCAAAGGGCCATTCCATACCATGTAACATCATGCTCAGTAAATGAAGTGGGGATGGTGCTGAGTGGTGGGTTTTGCTACTCAGGAGGGAGCTCGGCATTAGGATCTACTGTGAGCTATTGTACTGTAAATTATGTGCTTAAGGACGTTCTGTTATTGTGGGTTTGGTTGTTTGTTTTCCATCTCTGTTTTCTTTTCCTCTATTGTTCTCTGAAACGGATTGTTGTTCTCTGAAACTGTTTTTATCTCAACCCATGAGTTCTGCCTCGTTTTCTTTCCTGATTCTCCTCCTCATGTCGCTGAGGAGGAGGTGGCGAGGGGCGGAAGTGAGTGAGGTACCAGGTAGTATTTTAGCTGATGAGTGGGGCTAAACCATAACATCAAGCCAGCAGTTTTCATCATTTCCCTCTTCCCTTTCTGTTTTCTCCTTGACCTAGCTGGGAGTCAACCTGGGTCTAGGTTTTAATGCAGGATACTCTTGGCTCTCCAATTGCAAAGCATTGCAGTTGAAGGCAGAGAACATCTCACAGAGGGATCTGAACCTGACTGTTCAAATTCTGTGGGGAATGGCTGACGTTAGGACAGGAATCCAGATACAAGATTTGGAAAAATCATTCAGTCAAGCTTTTTAAAGCAATTTTACCAAAAAAATAAAAAGATCAGCATTTGGTGCAAAAATGCTGTGAGAGTGTAGCTGGGTCTACTGAAAATGCAGTAAAACACACTACATAATTATGACACTTTATGTCATCTGGCTTTCTACACACCCTGTAACTATCAAATTTTTTTCCTATTTTAAATTGTTATAATTTAATGCTAGATAAATCAGGCTATTTTTAACTGATAGTGTATGGTCCTCCATGTGAAAACGTATACTACATACTGAGCTGAAACTACATTTAGGGATTCAAAGAGGTACTCTCTTGTAGCCTGCCTGTCTTGTAAAGGTGAATTGTATACTTCTGTCGTGCATACATGTACGCTGACAGCGTGGAAAAAACACATCTGTGTTTCCTTCCATAGCTCTGGGGACATTTCTGTGTTGGTCTTACACGATCTTCTTTACTAAATGGGATCCTGTTCCATAAACCTTTTAGGAACAGGAAGGTATACCAAGTATCTGGTGAACTCTAGAACATATTTCACATAGTGGCGCTGTGGAAGTGTAAAATACCGAATCTTTATTTTTTGAGATATTTACTGAGCTGTTGTAATGTATCATGAAATGGTAGATTATCATGATAAGAACTGTCATTAAAACATTTTTGGAAGTAAAATTGTTCGAGCAATATAACATTATATTGTTTGAATCCCCACAAAATTCCTTTTTAACAACGCTTACATAAAATGCTTTGGATTCAGTTATCGCTATCCATGGAGATGCCAATTATTAAGTTTAAATTTAAAGGACTGTGTATAATTGACTCTTGGTTGCTATGAGTGTCTCAAACTCATTCCACATACAGAAATGTAACATGTGATATTTCTGAAATAATCAAGTTAATCTGCTTACATGGGTGTAATCTGCAGTGCTGTATAAAGAAAGCCTGAAAACATTTAAAGCTAGCTGTACCGGCTGCTGGCAGCTGTTGTATCTTCTGGGGGGAGCGAGGGTTTCCATAGTCACAAGTGAGCAACTTGAAAATGGTGACTGAACATTTTATCTTGCACAAATGGTAGAAATATATTTGAATTTATTTTCATCAAAATCAGGAAAGTAGGTGTCACAGAACAGTTTTGCTTGCTGTTACTACTTGTGTTTTCTTAGCTGTTCAGAAAGTTCTGGCTAGAATGAAGTAGCGTGACAAGAGGGAAAGCCAGACCTGATTTAGAGACTAGGCTTTCTGTAATGATGAAGAGAAACCTAAAAAGTTTCATTCCCTCATCCCTCACTGGTTGTTCTAACTGGGTCAGTTAAGCTCATTGAGAAACAGATTTGGTTGCAGGAACTGTGAATATATTTAACTGCTCTGCGCATCTCCCAGTTTATCACTTCAGGAGTCTGAGCCAAGATCTACAATGCCATGTCCCAGTCTGGGACATTATTCAAAATCCATCTGACAGCATGAATACTTACTATAAATACTAGTAATGTGGCTGCCATTGTTTTTAGCTTCTTAAGGGGTAGTTATAAATAACTTAATATATTACTGGTGTAGTCCTCCTGTGGTATGTGTTCACATTACATCTGTAAGCAGGTATTTCCCTGTATAATATGAACAGCCAATTTGCTCAAGTAGTATCTCTGTTTTATTCCTTGAGACTTTTTTTAGCTACTTGACATTAACAATGCTATCATTTGTACCACTGGAGCAAGTGGAGCTTCATAGACACACTGAAAGAAATCCTGATAAACACAGTTTCTTCTCCATCACACTCATACCCTACGTGGAATATAAACAAATTTGCAATACAAATATCCATTAAACTATCTGTGGAGTAAGATCTCTGTTATATTCCTCTGTTTGTCAGTTGAACTGAAATGGAAAAAAAAAAATCTTTATCATCGAAAATTTAAACTCTTTTTGGAGTCATGGCATTTTCTTGATCAATGGTGCAGGTAGGAAAGGAATGCCATGGGATACTACTGATTAATGTTTTGCTGACCTAAATTAAATCCTTCAGCAAAAGTAAGTGAAAACAGAAAGTTTTAGCGTATCTATCAGCCTGTGTAATGCATAGCTAGGGGAATAATAGTCTTTCTTGTAAATTGGGGGGAAAAAGAAAAAGAAAATTCAAAAAAACAAATCTGAAATTAAAATCTAGTATATAATCTTTACAATGTTAAACCAAGTGATTCACTAATTATTTTTTTCTCCTAGTGGGAAAGGTGATTTTTAAAAACTGTCCTGCATAAAATATTATTATTCTTTACATACCTGATTTCAAAGGATAGAACTCTGAAGTACAGTGAGCAATGAAAAAAATCCCAGATTTTCAATGGAAAGACAGAAGACCTTTTTATGCTTGTGGGAAAAGGTGAACAGAAGTATGATCATTTTAAGAGATCCAGTGTCTTGGTGTGGTAGTAACAGTCATTACACCCTTGTGGCCTGTCTCTCTGATTTTGAAGTCTCTTAGTATTAGCATTGTAAGGAAATATTTGAATAGGAAGGCAAGAATCCTATTACTTGAAAGTATGAAGATGGTCATTATATCTAGAGTTTGAGGATTCTGTTAGGAACAAAAGTATAAGGAGATAGTAGGCATTGCTCACAATCCAGAAAATTCTAGTAGTGCAGCAATTTGAAGTTTTTTAATTACATTAATGAGAAAAGAGCAATGGCGATATTTAACAGTACATGAGACATAAATTGAAAAATAGTGTTAAACAGGATCCTGGCTTTTGATGCCCTTGGTCCTTCCGGTCTCCAGTCCATACAGAAACTCTTCAGTCCAGTTGTCCGCTGCTAGGCAGCATATGCCTTAGAAACTCTGTCAGCTCTGTAAGACCTTCTGAGTAAGCCGCCTCCCCTTACCCTAGCTTTCTTGAGGTTTCTGTGTTTGCTCCGAGATCAGTTCATTGTCAGTCTACTGACAAGCTGAGTCTTCCTCAAACCTCCCTGGCCTGTCATTCAAATCCCCCTGTTTGGGCTGCAGAGTTTTTGTCACAGGGATTGCCAGCTAGTCAGTCTCAGCTGGAGAGGTGTCTGCTCATTAAACCCTTACAAATCCCTTGAGTAGCTTCTAAACCAGGCTGAACACCACAGTGTCGAGGATAAAAGCACCAGACAAGTCTACAAGAAATTCTAATTTACAGAAGCAGACTCCTTTAAATTACAGGATGGTTTTCCCCATCCTGTGTGAGCACCAACACGTTTCCCTTTTAATATAACCCGTGTAGCTTATATGGGAGTACTCAGAGTAGATATGTACTTGGTTCAAGTTGTTGCTGTT
Organism: Chlamydotis macqueenii; assembly: GCF_036417535.1. Lineage (NCBI taxonomy): Eukaryota > Metazoa > Chordata > Aves > Otidiformes > Otididae > Chlamydotis > Chlamydotis macqueenii. The sequence continues at coordinate 31,920,327 of NC_141558.1, forward strand.
GCCTGATGGACAGGTTAGATGACCCCCCTATGGGCTACGATTCCTTCATTAGGGTAGTTCCTCAGACAATACAGGCATATGGGATGTGATTTCCCAGGGCAAGCAGCAAGCTCTGAATCCTCTGTTCTCTTTATCTTCTATCCTTTTAGCTAGTGGTGGTATTAGTACTAGCTTGCAGATCATCATGTTGACCCAAAAGAATTGCCTTAGGGGAAAATGTCATTCGATTCCCTTTCCTCACAAAATCTTTGGCTGTTCTGATCTTATCCAAATGAATGAAACCGTAGGCAGTGCTTAGTTTTCTAGTTCTGGTTATACTTTTGAATGAATAAAATGTTCTCGCAGTTGGTAAGGAACATATTTATCACATCACTAAGTTACTTTTTCTTCACCGTGGAACTCCAGAGCACGGCAAACATTGTATGAGATTGTAGCTGGTTTAAAAGGAAATTTCAAATAGAACAACCGTCAGCTTTTATGCCAGTAGTGTTGGGATGCCGTTAATAAAATTACATCCTTTGAAGAATTTGTGAAACTTTTTAAAGCACAGTTACTGTTTTTCAGTTGTTTTCTTCTCCTAATCCATTTGGTTTTGTAGGCTGGCTAAGACTCCAGTAAACTAATTTCAAAGAAAAGTCTGGTTAAATAGCATCAGCCAATATGGTGACGTCTCCTTTAAATTCTTTCTACCAGAAGAAATACAATTGTCATCCCCTTCCAAGCAAAAAGCTTGCCTCTACTTTAATCTTTCCCCACTGACCCCAGTTTTGCTGACTTTGCACCCTTATTGGTATTTGTGATATACTTGTTCCAGTAATTTCTCCCTTGGCCAGCAATTGTGGTACAGTAATACCTGTCTTGTTTTATATAAAACATTTCTCCTTTCTACCATTTCTCATGTTGTTATCTTGTTAGCCTTGAGTTGGCTTTCTGCACGCATATCCTAACACTTACTTTACATTTTGGCATCCATGGAGGAACTGTAACGTAAGTTATTCTGACCGGTAAAAAGACCAATCTGTAATCATAGAGTCATAGAATGGTTAGGGTTGGAAGGGACCTTCAAAGGTCATCTAGTCCAACCCCCCTGCAAGGAGCAGGGACATCCCTGACTAGATCAGGTTGCTCAGAGCCTCATCCAGACTGGCCTTGAACGTTTCCAGGGATGGGGCCTCCACCACCTTTCTGGGCAACCTGTTCCAGTGTTCTATAACTCGCATCGTAAAAAATTTTTTCCTAATTTCCAATCTAAATCTCCCCCTCTCTATTTTAAAACCATTACCTCTCGTCCTATCGCAACAGGCCCTACTAAACAGCCTTTCCCCATCTTTCTTGTAGGCCCCCTTGAGGTAGTGGAAGACTGCTATCAGGTCTCCCCGGAGCCTCCTCTTCTCCAGGCTGAACAGCCCCAACTCTCCCAGCCTGTCCTCATAAGAGAGGTGCTCCAGCCCTTTTATCATCTTTGTGGCTCTCCTCTGGACCTTCTCCAACTGGTCCATGTCCTTCTTGTGCTGGGGGCTCCAGAACTGGACACAGTACTCCAGGTGGGGTCTCACCAGGGCAGAGTAGAGGGGGAGAATGACCTCCTTGACCTGCTGGCCATGCTCCTATTGATGCAGCCCAGGATGCGGTTGGCCTTCTGGGCCGCAAGGGCGCATTGCCAGCTCATGTTGATCTTCTCGTCCATCAGCACTCCCAAGTCCTTCTCCTCAGGGCTGCTCTCTATCCATTCCCCACCCAGCCTGTATTTGTGCTTGGGATTGCCATGACCCATGTGCAGGACCTTGCACTTGGCCTGGTTGAACTTCATGAGGTTGGCATGGGCCCACCTCTCCAGCCTGTCAAGGTCCCTCTGGATGGCATCCCTCCCTTCCAGCGTGTCGACGGCACCACACAACTTGGTGTCGTCGGCGAACTTGCTGAGGGTGCACTCTATCCTACTGTCCCTGTCGCCGACAAAGATGTTGAACAGGGCCGGGCCCAACACGGACCCCTGAGGGACGCCACTTGTGACCGGTCTCCACATGGACATTGAGCCGTTGACCACCACTCTCTGAGTGCAGCCATCCAGCCAACTCCTTATCCACCGAGTGGTCCGTCCATCAAACCCATGTCTTTCTAGTTTAGAGAGAAGGATGTCGTGCGGGACAGTGTCAAAAGCTTTGCACAAGTCCAGGTAGATGATGTCAGTTGCTCGTTCCTTGTCCACCGATGCCGTCACCCCGTCATAGAAGGCCACCAAGTTGGTCAGGCATGATCTGCCCTTGCTGAAGCCATGTTGGCTGTCACCAACCACCTCCTTGCTCTCCATGTGCCTTAGCATGGTTTCCAGGAGAATCTGCTCCATGACCTTGCCAGGCACAGAGGTGAGGCTGACCGGCCTGCAGTCACCTGGTCTTCCTTATTCCCCTTTTTAAAAATTGGGGTTATGTTCCCTCTCTTCCAGTCATCGGGGACCTCACCAGACCGCCACGACTTCTCAAATACGATAGCCAGTGGCTTGGCAACTTCATCCGCCAGTTCCCTCAGGACCCGCGGATGGATCTCATCAGGTCCAATGGACTTGTGCACCTTCAGGTTCCTTAGATGATCCCGAACCTACTCTTCGAGTACAATGGGCAGTTCTTCATTCTTGCAGTCCCTGCTTGCACCTTCTACAGCTTGGGCGGTGGGACAGGAACTCTTGTCAGTGAAGACTGAGGCAAAAAAGTCATTGAGAACCTCAACCTTCTCCATGTCCTGTGTAACCAGGACACCACTTCCCTTCTGGAGGGGGCCTACATTTTCCCTGGACTTTCTTTTGTCCCCTACATACCTATAAAAGCTCTTCTTGTTACATTTTATATCCCTGGCCAGATTCAGTTCTGCCAGGGCTTTGGCCTTCCTTACCTTATCCCTGGCCACTTGCGCAGCCTCTTTGTAGTCCTCCCAGGCTACCTGTCCCCATTTCCACCCTCTATAGGCTTCCTTTTTCACTTTCAGTTGGTCCAGGAGCTCCTTGCTCATCCACGCCGGCCTCCTGGCCTTTTTGCCCGACTTGTTTTTCATCGGGATGCACCTCTGCTGAGCTTGGAGGAGGTGCTCCTTGAATATAGACCAATCCTTACAGAGGAGAACAAGTACCAGCTGAAGAGTCTTCAAAAACTCACAAATGCGTATTAGTATATTGCTCCCAAAAAGCTAGAATTAGATTGTGATAGAGTTCAGTAGTTCATTTACCCTCTGTTATGAAAGCTGCTGGAGTTTTTATTTCTTTCTTGAATTTCTGGCAAATCTGATAACAGACTCCTTAGATCAATAGAAATCAGGTTGTTGTTTTAGAAGCTGACCTCGTTCTCCTAAAATACTGTAGAAAATGAGCTTTTCTAATTTAAAATTTAATCTAAAGCTATCCCAATTATATCTGTTTAGACAACCACATCCATTTAACTGAACCATCCTGTTCTGGTCTCTGCCAGAGATAAGATACTGTGCTGTACTGTACTGCGCTACAAGGGGCTACAGATTTGACTTAGCACAGGAATTTTTACTTCTTATGTCATTTCAAAGACAGTCAGCAGCAGCTAAACCTCTCAGCTGCTTTAAAAGGGTGGCTATAGGAAGAATAGGCATGCTGCAGTACCAGATGTGTTTTTACAGGAGTTCACTCTGCCTGGAACTTACTAGGTAATAATGATTTTTAAAGATATATAATGTGTTGAAGAACAAGGAATACTTCTAATGTGATAACTTTTTAAGCAATTTTTTTCCCCCTGATACTACTATTCATTCTTGGGGTTATAAACTGCAAAGGAAAGCTAATTCAATTATTTTAAAATAAAAACCACTGTATAAAAACTTTCCTGGGTATTCAGAAATCCTGCTGCAAACACTGCAAAGCTTGTTGTTGTATGTAGTTTCCCCTTGCCCTTTTATGTGAGATTGACCTCTGTGGTCATCATCTCTGCAGTAGCTGTTAAAATGCATACCTGACCGAGGTGCACCGCAGGAACACTACTAACAGCTTTCAACACACCAATTAGGAAAAAAATAGGTTCATAGTTTGACAGTGCATGGCATGAGTTCAGTCTCTTTCATCTGCAATTGTCTTTTCTGTGCAGTAGAGCCACACACAAATATATTGCTGTCTCTGATTTGCAGATTTTCTTTTATCTTTATATTTTCTCTTCTGTAAATATACAGCCTACGAGCTAATTCTTAAATTCCAACCTATTGTTCCACTGCTGATTCACTAATATTGATTTTGAACCAGATCCATACAATTTGCATACCTGAAAAATCCCTAAAATGGCTTTTTTTAGAATACAGAGTGGTTGTCTTTTATGCAGTCTTTCAGGAGATGAAAAGTAAAATGTAGTAAATGGAGGCAATATTGAAACTATGTCATAAATATGCAGATTGTAAAAAGAAAGCTTTTTTTTTGGCTTGCTTTTTAGATCCATCTGCCTATTACATTTTTTAAGTTCAAACAACAAAACTACTTCAGATTTAACTATTACATATTTGGCAAGCTTAATAAAGGACAAATCAAAGCTAAATCAGGGGTATTTACAACAACCACAAATTTAATCCAAAGTGGGTACTTAAGTGCTCGTATAGTTCTAAATGATGTTCCTTCCAGATGGTGAATTAATGTAATTTTAGCAGGAAGTGAAGTTGCACAAATATGCAGTATTTAGAACACTCACTGATTTAATGTTTCTGTACCCACCAAGGCACAGATGTTGCTTATCATTTTGGTGCCAATTGTCTCTATCTTTCCAATTATTACAAACTGAGGAGGAGAGTTTGCAAGGGCAAAAAGGGAGCTGGGAAGAACTTAAGTCAGTAAACTCTAATTCAGATGTAGATTAATCTTTTCTGTCCTCAATGTATTTAACCTCCACAATAATAACGATAGTGGCCCACTTGTGGAGTATCTTGTTCTGATTCAGTCCTGTATTACTTTCATTATTGCTGTTCGGTTTCTAAGTAAAATATTTGAACCTGTAGAACTGTCTCTGACTTACAGTGTATATGCTCTCCTGCCACATGCTTCTGAAGCAGTGGTCAGAGGGAAGGCACAGGACAAATCTCTTGGCTTAAACAAAAATGAGTTCCTGGTAGGTTGATCCAGCACCAGAATTAAATTTTTAATTAATTCTCATAACTGCAGAATGGCTTGAATTTGCTGGGCATATTTCAAAAGCTCTCACTTTTCCATGTGTTCTGCATGAAGGAGAAGACAACAAAGACTGTACTTCATGCTAAAGATTTTTTTGGGATGCTTCTGGGGAGACATGTTAGTGGAAGAGCTGTATTGTAGTTGTAGGTATAAGGAGATAATTTTTTACAATGTGGATAGTGAGACACCGGAACAGGTTGCCCAGAGAGGGGGTTGATGTCCCATCCCTGGAAACATTCAAGGCCAGGCTGGACAGGGCTCTGAGTAACCTGATCTAGTTGGAGATACTCCTTGAGGGGGGCGGATTGGACTGGGTGACCCTTCCAACCCAAACCACTCTGTTGTGCTGTGACTGTGAAGTTACTGTGTACATAATGAGTGAGACTAGGCAGTATTCTCTGCGATTACTTTTCTAATTGCCTTTGCAGACACTGGTGAGGATTGGAGTGTTGGAGGATGTGCAGCAGCTCTGAGCTGTACCCTACTGCAGCTCACCAGCTCAACGTTGCTACTTGAAACAGAATCCAGAGCTCTCTGTCCACCTCTGCCTCTTTCCCAATTTTAGCAGAGGCTAAGTGAATGTACTGTGCTTTCTCTAGTATTCTATTTTATCTTTGTTGGCCATGCGAGACATAGACCTTTGCATTTCTACACACTACACACATTTTCTACATACAAAGGACTTTGCATTTCTACACACTACTTGCCATAATGGGACACAATCAATTAGATAGTTTGGTTTTGTATATTTAATTATGTGTTGAAGACACATGCAGTCTTCAATAAATGTTTCTCTGTTCACAAAATAATGAAAATAAAGAATTATGGTACAGAAGTACTAATAATGTAATAATATTTTAAGGCTTAGTTGGTTAGCATATACTAATTCACAGCATTACAGGATTTTGTCCAATGCTTTGCGCAGATGACAAAATATATGTATTTTTCTTCTTTGCCCAGGGACTAAAAGGTGACCCTGGTAGTCCTGGTGTGGCTGGTCCTAAAGGAGAAAAGGTACTTTTTTATCTGTAAAGTTGTATATATCTGTGAGTGTGCGTGATATTTCTTCAATATTGAACACATGGCCTTAACTACGTATGACGAACATCCATGGGTGCTGTTCATATGACTTAAAGGTTGAAGAATATGAATACGGACTAGCTCTGAATATGGAAGACTATTACTCTTTATCACAACAAAATTTGAAAGGAATTCAGAGCAGGAGCCTAAATTCAATGTTCTGAATTACTCTCTGCATGCTCTGATTTGCTCCCATGGACTGAACCTGAAGCTCTCACAGCACAATTCATACCTCAGCGACCTAATTCTGTGAACATTTTACACAGTCAGAAGCCTTTACATATGTGAATGTCACACTGATTTTAGTGGTCACCTTGTGCATGTGAGGTGCAGCTTGTAATTTAAAATATGCAAATATGTATTGAAGGATCGCTTTTTTTAAGCTTGTGATCACTTCTGCAGAGGCCTGCATTTTTTTTTCCATTTAACCTGTGATGAACTGTGTACATCTACACAATTACTGAAAAACAGTATTGCTTTACTCATATATTTTCATAATCAGAGCATGTTTGATGATTATACTGAATTTACTTCTGCAGTGGTGCGTATCCTCAAAAATGCCTAGAGATTAAAATGTATAACTGAGGAGGTTGCTGATTTATTTACTCTCCTTTTTTAACCAGGGAGATGCAGGACCTCCAGGACCAACTGCCTTGAGCGTAAGTATCTGTAAACAAAAACAGATGAAAGGAAATCACTAAGAAATGTTAGGGGTTTTAGCTTATTTGCAATGTAAATACTTTCATTATTAAATTGAAGAGCCAAGTCTATTTAGAATGTTTCTAGATTTTCTATATGAATTGTGAAGCAGGGAAAAGGGAATTTTATAAATTTGAAGAAAATAAGCATATTTAAAACATCTTGTTTCCCACCAAATACTAACAAGAATACTGTTGGTTTTGTATTTTTTTTTCTTTTGTGTATAGACAGTATAGGCTGGTTAAAGTTAAAGAATTCTATTATTATTTGTAGTGAAAAACACTTTTCTGTAAAATCTTGCAAAACTAATTAATGCTTTTTAAAGCATTATAAATATTCTGTTGTCAGGTTATTTTATTAAGTACTTAGTTATGAGTGCAATGGCATATGTAAGACACAGTATTATATATATAGCCTGCATATGTTCGAAGTTGACACACAAGACCCTATTTTCAGAAAGTTAAGGATCTGAGGATGCGTCCAGCAGCCAGATGCAAGGCTGCTACAGCTCCTTGCCATCACGTCCAACTGGTAGCAAGGCTAAGCATGCATTCCTGATAGGCAGACAAACACACATACAACACATATAGACAGGTCTGGCCACACAGATCAACACAGATGGACACACTCAGCACTCCCACAAGCAGAAACAGCACCAACAGCCTCATCCTGTTACCCTCTCTGGCTGATTGATGATGGTCTGGTACTGGGAAATATATGCGTATGTACAGCGTTCATCCCTCTAGTAGCTGAGCTGACACACAGCCTAACCAGTAGATGCCCCTGCTCCTGGTCTCTCCAGTTACTAGCACCTGGACTTTCAACCCCCTGAAGCTCACAGCCCCAGTCCAGTTGCTGGTGCAGACCTGCTCACTCAGACACTCGTACAAAAACATGCTTGTGTACACACACAGACAAACATACACACATATATATTTTTTTTATTCCTGTGGCTTCCAAGTCATTTCACCTACTTGTCATCCAGTCCAGCTTGATATTCCCTGTTAATCACATACACGCACACTCGCATGCCTGCACTCACTCAATTTGTTGGTACCACAAAGGCATAGACCATTGTCTTTTATGAAACAAATTGTGTGCTTCTGGTTCCTTGCATTGCATGATAATGCTGCTACTGATAATTAAAATAATTTCAATATTGTCTCAATTATAGTCCATTTAAATTTCAGTGACTGGACATGTCTAATCATATTTGAGAATAACATATGCTTCAGTGTGAAGCATTCTCTATCCAGAAAAAGTGGTTGAAAAATTGTTTTCACACTGAGTAGAAAATGGTTGAGTTTGTCCTTTCAAACACTTGTAGAGTTATGTGTCAGGATCGTGACGTCTATCTGGTCAGTATGTAAGATAAAAAGATGGTATATGCATAACAAGCACAGACTGGAAAGCAAAAAGAAATGTAACATTATAATGATGGAAAATCCCTTACTAGATCCTTATGAAGAACAATATTTCAATAATTTATGATTTTTTATGGTTTCTACAATTCTCAGAGGGAAAAAAAAAGCAGAGATATTCCTTTCTTTCTTTGTAGAAAAACTCTGTGTATCAGACTCAGAAAGTTGCATATTTGGTCACTAATTCATTTATTCACTTTCCTGTAATTTACCTGCAAAAAAAAGAATATGAGGTCAGACATGATGATCAGTGTCTTCTTGTTACAATTCATGTCTTGCTAGAGGTAAACAAGGTCAATTATGCCTTTCAGCTCTTGAATATACAATCAAAATGTATGTTGAAAGACTTAACAGTTAAATATTTTTATTAAATAACCTTGATTTTAGAATTGTTACTACAGTAGATGGATTGGAGTAGATTTTGCTTCAGATAGATTCTTACAGGCCTTGAAGGGATCACTGAAGTGATCTGAAGATAAGACACAGGAAAAAGAATTGAGCATACCTATTTTTTGTGTGTTATAGGACCATAGGACGGTCCTTTTGAGCACTACTTGTGTAAATGATGGAAAAATGACTACATCTATTCTTATAGCAGCACCTGGTTGTGTTAGGCCTGTTTTGAATGCATTCATTGTCTTCAGTTGCACTTGCGGACCCCTAGCTTTCCTAAGACTTATGCTCAGAGGTTAGTAGTATGATATCGAAAGTCAGAAGCTGCTTTCAACTTGACTGAACTTACTCCTTCTGTAGCATAAGGGTTGATAAAATGAACTGTCAAAGAATTAGGTTTCTTTGATTATAAAGTGCTGTGCAAACATTTCAGTTCTGCTGATTCAGGCATAGCAAGATATCTCTGCATTGATACAGCCATTGATGGTCGTCTTCACACATTTTAAAAGGAAACATTTAAATTTTAGAAAAGCAGACACAAGTCTTCAGAGGGATGTTACTGACATACTGAAGCATTTTTGTGTAGCTGCTAACTGAGAGAAGAGACAAGAGTAAGTGTGAATTGGTTTAGCAGCTTGAAGACAGATTACAACACTGCAGGAATATACAGCACAGCAGGAAGTCTTTCTCTCTCCACCACTGTAAATAGTCATGCGTTTCTGTTGACAAGGACTAAAAGAAGATGAATGATATGAATGGTGGTGGCTCAGGGAAAATCCAGTCTTCAGAGTTGTTTTATTTGTGTAACTTCTGTGTGGCCATTGCTTTTATGGTATATAATCATGAAAGGAAGATGTAGTATCTTGCTGTGAATAAGTAGTAGGTCAGATAATATCAAGGTTCACGTGTCACTGAGTGAGATGAGAACTTACTATGTCAGGGCCATTCATGCTGTTACAGCCAAAATGTGACATCAGTGTTTCAGTTATGAACCCTGTTAAAAGAGACTTTTAAAATGTTCCATTCATTTGGGACTCATGCATAATGTCGTAAATTTATTCTCTACTTATAATGTTTTTTAGATTTTCCTAATGTGAAAATGATTTATTTCTTTTTGTTGAAATGCAAAATGAATTATTATGTTTGGGGTGAGGAGCGAAAAGGAGTGAAAATAATGACGCATTGTTAGAGCTAACTCCAAAATGCATTTGGGCAGTGAGGGAGGGAATAGTTAAAGGACTTGTTTTAGCTGAAACTGGAAGGCTGGGCCTGGGTCATTGACCTTCTGCCCCAGTGCAATTGCATAGAGACAGATAGGAAATGATAGCATTACAGAGCTCTGCTGCCCTGTGCAGCTCTTCCATTCCTGTGTGTTGCCGTAGGAATCATACACCAGTGAATTAAACTGGAAACAGTCTGCCATATAGGCTGATCTCAGTATAAACTAGAGTATTAGCAGCATTGTGCAGAGGCCAAGTGTCCTCTGCACGCGCTGACCTGCACCGTGGTCCCGTCCTCAGCTTGAGGAGCATGAAGGTGGCAAAAGGCTAAGGCTGCTTCACTGAGGTCATTCCCAAACAGCTGGTTGGTGGTCCTTCGGTCCACAGAGAATTGTCCATTGGTAATCTACAGAAGCATGTAACAGCAAGTAGTAGGAGCTCTTGTTTTTCCATTTATCTGTGCTGTTGGTACCTGTGAAAGTCTAAAAGGTGTCAGTGACTCTGTGTCTAAATAGGTTCGAACATCCCTGAGACGCAGTAAATCCCTTGCTGCTCAGAAGCATAGTAAGTGTGCTCTGACCTCCAACATAAAAAAATACAGAAGAGAATTAAGCTATTTGTACATGGAGGAAAAAGCAATCTTTTAAAAAGTGTTCAACTGACACATATAGCCATTAAGTCTCTCTAAGGAATGGAGGATACTCAGAGCCAGTATGTGTGGTAGAATTCATAAATACCCAACAGCTGTAACAACCTATCAGGTGAACGAGCGTATCCCAAACTGCAAAACAAGGAAAATAATACCACTACTTTTTAAGATGCAAAAATTATTTTATCAGTTTGAAATCGAAATTTCATAGATCAGAAAGTGCATTGCTCTGGGAAAAAAAAAAAAAAATAAACCCAAAATAAACCTAACAAACAAACATAGAGCTCTCAATACTCCCGTTTGACGTCTGTTAAAAGAAAATCTCTACCAAAATCAGAAAGCTTGCACATTGAACAAAACTTCTTACTTGCAGCAATAGCAGAGAATTCAGAAAGAAATTAAGTGTATGCCTGACTGTGTGTTTCTGCAGTTAATAGTTAGGATTAGAATTGCAGCACATGTGTTTCTGTACATTTCTTTAAGGCAGGTACAGAAAGTCTTTTTGATACAATTTAATCATTCTTGCATGATGAATTAGAAGAAAAAAAAAAGAAACATCATTGTAGTGAAAAATACGCTAAGTTGCCAAAAAAAAAAATTATGGGCTTCTATTAAAATTAGTAATCTCAGTAGTTCTAAGTATATTTGTTTGATTTTTGCATTATTCATACAAATGCATTTTAGTTGCTTGGATCACTAACTTTGACGTATATGTGCGTATCTGAGCACTGTTAGTAAGGGATTAAAGTTTTTATATGTTTCCATGGAGTCAGTTAACACTACACAATTCAAGATATCTGTATTTGCTTTGTCTTCTCAGTTATGGTGGTATTTTTATGAGAGTAGTCCAAAGTCATGATTGATTCTCATCCTTTCATTATTCTGTCTTTAATTTCTCTGCTGTGTTAACTTTCAGAATTGCTTTGTATGTACTAGATGTCTCCTTTCTTTAGTACTTTTCAAGTGTCTTATAATGCATGCTGGGAGTATTTTTTGAACTTCTCTCCCTAATTATACCCAGTTTATGTAAGGATATGTTTAGTCTTTAAAAGTTTAAGTCCCCTGATAAACTGTACTGTACTCAAGCACCCTTCAGAGAATCAACAGGAGGGATTATACTGCTCTGTTGTGTGGCTTTGTCAAAATGTGGAATTTAGTGGTAGAAGCTGGGGACTGTTTTCTTCAGGGGCACAGCTGGCTCTTGAGCACACTCACTCTGGTATCCCCAGCTTAAGCCTGTACGTGCTGTGTCAGAAGAGTGACAGGTGAGGGAAGGTAGCACAGCCATCTCTTGTGAAATATATGATAACTATTCCTCTCGACACTCGATACGCTGCTTTTAGTTCCTGAGGAAAACGAGCGTCCATCCGTACGTTCCTGTGAGCCTATCCCTTTCAGGAGTTATAAAATAGTCATCCAGATGGCACCAAGTGTTTACACAGAAGGCGAGGCTTAAGTTGGTCATAGACAGAAGTCCCCAAGACTTGCTTACTAAACAGATAGTTGGAATGTTGGCTCCTAAGTCTGGTTAAATTGAGCCGAAGGAAGCTGGTGCACAAGTGCAGTGTGGAGGTGGCTGCAGGAGGAAGCTGCAGAGTCAGGCCCAGGCAAGCTCTGCCATCACTTTTGGCTCTCCCTTCCCTAAACAAACATCAGCAACAGATTACGCAACTTTCCCCTTGGAGCTTTGGCAGTTATTTGTGTAAAGCTAAGATTGCAACTCACATTTGACAATGTAGCCTAGAAATTTCACACATTAATTTGATACAGTACTTCAGTTATAGCGTAGTTATTTGGCATTTATATGGAACTCCGAAGAGGAGGCATACGGTATCCCAGCGTTCTTGCTGTGTAATGGACAGCAGTGTTTAGGATGATTCTTCCTGAAAAATCATGTGCCAGATTTTGCTTATCTTGACTTCTGCACATGATTCCTTTCTTGTTTCCCAGTGGAAAAATAAGTCATCTGACTAACTTGTATTACTTAAGAAGGCAATGCACTCCTTCATGAGTAAGGATCTTAACTAATATTATCCTCTCTTTCTTTTCATATAATGGCATAAAGTAAAGGAGAGCAATTCTAGTTAACTGAAGAAAGTATAGACAGAAAATTATATTTTCATTCTAAATCTCTTCTTTTCATGTACATGCCTCTTAGAGAAATCTGAATTTTATCTGCTTGAGCTTTTTAAAGACATGTATTAATTTATTGAAAATATTGAACTGTTCAGTTGTTTTGCATGAGATATAACGATCTAACTCTCACAATATAACTTGGAAATATTCTTTTCTTTAAAAAACGCTCTTTAAGTATGGAAGCAGATTCTATTAAGATTACTCTTTTAGTAAAATAAAAGATAATTTAGCAGTTTCAGTCTCTCATTTTTATCTTCTTTGTGCGGTAATACTGATACTGAAGGCACAAATGAAGATTGATGTCTTAGCCTCAGAGAAAACTTGTTTTTCAAAAATTCACATTCTGCTAAATTAACATGAATGTGATTTATATGTCCTTCATTAGAATTATTTTAGAATAGTCTTATATGCAATAGACATCAATGTAAAGAGAAATTTCAAATTACTCCTCAGGTTTATAAATTATACTCTTTTTTTTTGCTTAGAAAATAAACCCATGTCTATTAAAAGTACTAGGTTCATAAAGTGTGAACTTCTGTGAAATTGCTCTTCCAGTCTCCCTTTGAAATGATTGTCTCTGAAGCAAAACAAATTTCAAGTTACCAGACAGAGCTACAAAAATGACCAAACTCAAAGCGTAATGAGATCATTGAGGAACATATTTTCTGTTTACTTCAGTAATAAATTATCATGAAAATGTAGCTGATCGTGTTTCCTGGCAGACTGATATAATTCTGCTAAATGCTGTCTCCTTTTCCACAGAAGTAAATCAGTTGGCAGCAGTTTTGAAAGCAAAATCATGGTGTATTCCACTTTGCATTCCCAAGCAAAATAGTATGATTACTGCAGTAGCACTAAGAGGCCAAACATAGGGTACAGATCTTTCAACTTGCCATCTTGACTTACTTCAATAAGGATGTGGATGAGATTGGGTCATGTTTGGAAATGCTGAAGATATAAGTATTTTAGATAAGTGCTAGTCTATTTTCCCTCGCTAAACAATAATAAAACAAGAAATTAGTCATCCATCTTTGATTTTCTTGTGCCTTTTTTCCTATTCCAGCAAAAGTTTGTAACAGTGAGGTGTGTCTGCAAGCTCTGTGGGTTTCAGTGTGAGTGGTGATCAGCAGTCTTGTGGACAAGAAGAAACCATCAAATTCTTATTTTAAGATCTCTCTTTTCCTTGCCCTCCTGTTTGGGCTTCAAGGTAGGGCAGCAGGACAGTCGCAGCAAGTAAACTGGCTTGAAGATCTTTGTGAAACCAACTCTGTAGTCATCTTGACTGTGGGGAAGATATTTATATTTCAGCTCCTTTGCTTGCTGAGGATAATAGTCCATTCTTACATAAGAGGAAGCCACTCATTTCCCCTCAATATGATATAAACAGGCAAAAGAGGACAATATTCTCAAAATACGATAGAAGGATCACAGTGACAATCATGCCCTGCATGGTAGAACTTGTTGTCTGGTAATACCTCCAGATAACTGAACTGCACCTTGATGCATCCTGTCTGGGATGCTGGGACATTCTTGCATGAACGTGGCCACAGCAGTACCATCCATCCGACGAGCAGTGTTTGGGTGGCTTGCGGGAATGCTCTTCAAATCAGTCAGGCTGCAGCTCCGTACTGTGAGCACACGTTGTGTTATGTCAGGAATTTGGAAATCCATGTTCACTTTTTACCTGACTGTTGATTTGTGTGATTCTATGCTGCTCTACTTGTGGGTTTTACAGAGGAATCATTTTTATATAATTCATCAGCATGGCAGCTTTATCCTGGTGAGGACTGCGTTGAAGAATTAGGTCAAGCCTCTGCAGTGGGAATTGCCTACCACTTCACTTGTAAAAAGGTTTAAGTGTTGATTTTGTTTCAGTAGAACTATACCTTTCTGTTTATAAACATATTGTTTCCAAATTGCTTAGCCAAATCATGCATGTTATAGCAGGGTCTTTTTAAAGTAGCAAGTTTTATCATTATAAAAGCTCATATATTCAAATGGTTAAAAAAAAATTACCTATTCTTACATTACACTAGGTATTTCTGCTTACCTAATTTAGGCTTTGTCTCTGTCTTTACTTGGCTCATATCACTAAACTACATATACGTTCTTCCTGTCTACTAGTATTTATTCCATAAAGGTCATGTGCTTGCTGGAATTCATAGTGATGGAAAAAAAATGGATGAGAGCAGTTTGTGTATAGAACACAGAAACCAGTCCATAAAGGTCTATAATGAAATAATTTTTGTGCCTTAATTAGACCTGCCTTATTATCGTTAGCATTTGTGTTGAGAAGGAAAGGCTGCTGTGCTCAGAACCTATTTCAGCAACACTACTGACGAGTACATAAGGCAGCTGTCTAGCCTTCTGCCTCAAAAACTGTCAGCTCTGTTTTGAAGCAACTTTCAGAATACCAAAAATGTACTTACTTGTTTAATGTTTTATTCTTTTGGCATTGACGTTAAGGTTCTGGAGGAAGTAACAGAAATAACATCTTTAACTTCACTAATCCACTTCTTGGATTTTTGTTTTCTTTTGTTTTAATTTGCTAAGAGGTCACAATAAAAGCTTTGCTTTTCTTCAGAGTATGTTCTTGAGCAGTTGCTCTGAGCTATTAAATTTATGAACCAGGTCTCCACCATGTGCCTGTGGACGCTTGTTGTGATGTATCAGGTGTTTAAAAATGTTGTACCTGCAGAGTTGCATGACAGGATTTGAGCCCTTCTGTAATAAGTGGCTTCTGATAGCTACATGTCAGCTAATGCTCTTTAAATTGCTAGCTTATGAAACTTGATCTTCTGTCGCCTCCAAACACAGTTTTCTTCTACCATCTCAAGTTTAATAATTCTTAATAGCTTTTATCTCCTGATACTTGCCAAAATATTAACTGTTATGTATTAAAATGTTAATTCCTACAGATATTTTCAGTTGCATGCAAGTTCTTTTAAAAGCTCATTTGTTCTACTGTAACGCTTTTTAAACCTGTCGTTTTTCATGTATTCCCTTCACTAAAGCTTAGTCTAAGTTTTGACGATATTTTTTTTAAATACCTGTCAGCATGCTTACTTTTTCTTTATATAGTTTTACAACCAGCATCTTTTCCCTTCCCAGCACTTCCCTTTATGGTTTACTTCTTATAAAGGAATTTACAAGTTTCCACTCCTGACTTCATTTTCAAGATTTTTTACAACCCTCTTGTGCTTGCCTGTGCATCATGTTTCATCTCTTTTCATAGCCATCCTCACTCACTGTAATACATTTTCTAAGTTTTAAATGCACCTGAGCCTATCTCCAGCTTACTGACCTTTTTTTCCCCCAAGCTACATGTTAATGTTTGAGACACTTCTGCTTCATGTTCCTCAAGCTCCTTCAGGCACCTAACTCCAAGGGACTTGCCTGGTCCATGACAGGTACAAGCCCTAAAGACTGGATATGTTATTTTAGTTTGCTTCTCCATGAAGTAGGTAGAAGGGTACCACCTTCTAACCTCAAAGGTGGCCTGGCAGAGTCAGGAAAATTCCATGCATATTAGGCCACCTGTAAGGATGTTATATTTTCCTGCCAGTGTGATGCCACAGGAGTAGACTGTTCTTATATCTCACTTTGACTTGTGCTATTCCTACACCTCCTTTTGCTCATTGCCATACCCATCCTCTTGCCAGTGCAGGACCATCAGGGTGACACATAGTGCATCATTCTAATTACTTTGGATGTTGTTTACCTGGGGATGTGGTACATGTAAAATAGATTGCCTTCTAACATGAATCTTTTCAACACAATCAATGGCGTATCCCATGAGGCCACATGTATGTACTCAGTCTATATTTTGTCCCTTTCTGTCTGCTGTGGTGAGCTCCTTTGGTGAGGTTTGCCCACCCATGGTGCTGTCCATGATTTGAGGGGATTGAGAATCTGGTCTTCGATCTCTAAAGGGAGATCTCCAGAAGTTATATAGGGATAAGACCTAAGCAGATACTTTGGTCTGCATTCCTACAAATACATACTTCTTTTCTGTGCTAGACTGTTACATTCATTACCAACTTTTATAGGAGCTGAACAGGGGATGTTTTATTCGTCCTCACTGTAGAGGTTTTTTGTTTTAGTTTGGTTTGGTTTTTTTCTTTTTCTCTTGCAGATTTCTTCAGTTGTTTTTCCAGCATCTCATTCAGTGAATGCTGAACAGGGATAGCATTGCTAAGTCTTTACCATTGCCAAGTTATTACAGTTTTACAGCTGTGTTACTTAACATGGCCAATGTTGTCCTGTCACTTTGTACACCGAAGATCCCACTGAAGTTCGCATGAACTTTTACCTCAGTTTCAATGTCAGGATGTGGCTCCTTGTACGGAGTAGTCCTCCCTGCCTAGTTACCAATTGTAAGCCGCTCTCCTCCCTTTCCTTGAAGATAAATCTCCTTATCTGGTTCCTTTTTCTTGACAATAATATTGTAGAGAGAAGAAAAAGAATAAAAGTAGGTCTTGGACAAAAATGTTGGCTATTAATTATCATTATTGTGCAGTTGCATTCTTGTGTAATTCTTGTCCCCTTGGAGCCTTATTGTACAGATATGCAAGGCTAAGTATTTCCTCCTCCATAAAACAGACGTTACAGGTTTTCATTTCATTCCCTGGCATAAAGTTGTCACTAGAAATTAAATATTAACAAAACAAGACTCCACCTCTTCCTGAATTCCCGAAGTTTCTCTTCAAAGCTAGAATATTGCTAGCAGTTGGACAGACGGAATTCTCTGCATGTTCCAAACTACATTGAAGAAAACGTAGAGAAGGTTTACAGGCATCACTTTCACATATCGGCTTATGAATTTGTGCATGTGTAATCTACATAACTGCACTCTAATTAACTTATCATGATTTATTTATTAGACACAACATTGTCATGCATATTCTAGCTCCATAAACTTTTGGAGAGGGATGGAAATGGTGCACATCAGTTTTGTAGAAGATCCTAAACCATATCATGTTTACATTATAAACTGAAGTGAAAGGAGAAATATCCTATAGTGAAATACTGTCTGACGTACTTATCTAGCTTCAGTGATTGAAAGCAGAAAAATGATGGCAATAGAAAAACTCTTGAACTGACTACTTTTATTTAAAATTGAAGTCAGACTTTGTTCTGATCAACTTAAAACATCACTTGAAGATATATGAGCTAGCAGTTTTGGCATGCTCTCATACTTTCTCAAGTTTATCTTGGGAATTAGAGATCATAAATGAACTTTTAAAATTTATTTCTGGAAATCTGGATGCTTTTTCAGAACATGATTCTCAGAGGCCTCAGTTTGCCCTTATCGGGGCAATAAATATGTGTAATTCATTCTAAATAAGGAGTTCAGAATTTGATCAAATATAGAACTCAAGCTGAAGCAATACTTGAGTCTGAGTAATTTAAATGGTTAAGAATTTAATATTTTAATATTTCAGACTCTTAAATAAACTAAATATAAGTTCTTTAATTTTGTGATACCCTGTAAGAATATGCAGCATTACATTCAAGACTTATTTTTATTATACAAAGTAGAACTGTTCAGTGCTCTTTGTTGATTGCATTGAAACTGATTTCATGTTTCTTGTTGCTATAATGGAAATTGGATTGCTTCCTTGAAGTAATTTTTTTTAAAAAATTGTGTTCCAAAGTGACTCATAAAGTAAAGGGGAGGGGCACTCTTCTAAGTGCAGAGCTGTTATTTGAAGGCTTTATGATTATATTGAACATTAATCAGATATAAAATTAGAGCCCCAAAACTTCAGAAACAGTCTGGGATTTTTGTCTGTGACTGTGAAGGCAGTGCAATGTGCACTGAGTTCAGAAGGACAGCTCACAAGTCGAGGATGTATTCCAAACACATGAAGCTCCTGTGCCTGGTCGGGGGAGAGGGCAAGAGAGAAGTGGCTCTGAAGAGTTTTGAAAAGCCAAGCCAGGCACACAGAGGAAGCTGCACAGGGCTGGCTCTTATAATACAGAGAGCATAAGGCCTTCTGCTATATTTAGTCCCCTTTCCCTCCCCTCCCTTCCCTTCCCCTCCCCCTTCAGTGCCTATATTTGGATTGGAGTTGTAAAGTAAGTTGTCATTCATTTAATACAACTTTTTTCTTTTTTTCTTACGTCAGGCCAACTTAATAAGATAAATCACTTTTCATATAACACTGTAGTTAAATATAACTGTGCTTAAGTAGTGCTGACTTACCTCTTCCTTTCCTAACGATTCAGCCTTTATATGGAGGAATGTGATTAATAACTGTTGTTTGTGTGTTTTCTTGCACCTGAACATAACATTATCCTGAAATAAGTTATTAATAATAACCTATTTTTATTATTAGAAATAAATGCTTTGTCTTAACATCTGGCTTTTTGAATTAGTCTTAATACTATAGAATAATAGAGGATGAAAGTAACACTGAATGTTGTATTTCTTTGTATTTTCAGGGTTTGCCAGGGCTGGAGGGTCCCCAAGGTCCACCTGGCAAAGAAGGTCAAAGGGTGAGTAAACTTGGTGAACAACTGGCGAGTGTGTTAACTGACCTTGATGTGTGACTTCTTTCTAGGCACTAATAAAAAGTGGAAAGGTAGCAGCTGAGTATGAAGTATGCTGACAACAAACTGAGCTTTGACATTTGGGGTTTGTCTTCGCTTGAAGGAGATTTAACAATTTCAACTATCTAAAGTGTTTTAATGACTGGCAGCACAGATGTAGATATTGTCATTTATGCAACATGTTTCTGCTGTAATTTTAAGTGAAGGAATATTAAAATTACTCAGAAGTTTTCATTTTATTGTGAGGATAGATCATACCTTACTATTTTTAAGATAGATAATGACTCTAAATTCATATTTGTATACAAAATATCAACAGAAACCAGTACTAGTAACTTAAGTTTTGTTGGAGATGCTGTTCTGCAAATGTTAGAGCCTAAGATATATATATAAAGAAGAGAAATACAGTACAGGGCGGGGAGGAGAAGATTATGCTCCAGATAAGAAATAAACATTTGGTTATTCAGAATTTTAGTACAATAAATTACTGACTGACTGGTTTCTCTGCGTTACGTTTTGGGGGTTTTTTTTCCCCCTGACTTATTGAATTAGGTAGTTCAGTAGAACAGATAATGAATGTTTATAATTGTGGTATTGCAAGAAGTAATTCAGATTTGGGAGTTTATAATCTAGTCTGTTCTTAAAAGTTTGGCAAGATAATTCAGACTCGAGTGTTTCAATATTTTTATGAATTCAATTGTGCTCAGATTATTGTGGTTTTGAAGTTGGGCCCCTCAATAATTCTTGGTTTGTTTAGGTGTCTTGATATTTCGTATCTCAGTTAAATTATCTGAAGTGGAAGGATTTAGTGTTACTCATTGTTTACCTTAGTCAACTACAGTGAATTATTAAAGGCCAGTTTAATAATTCCAGTAATAGTAATAATAATAACAGCACGCCAATTATTGAACAAAATGAGTAATGGCTTGTAGGCCTGCAAGGAGCAGGGCCATCTCCAAGTAGATCAGGTTTCTCAGAGCCTCATCCAACCTGACCTTGAATGTTTCCAGGGATGGGGCACCCACCACCTCTCTGGGCAACTTGTTCCAGTGTTCCACCACCCTCATTGTAAAAAAAAAAAAAGTTTTCCCAGTATCTAATCTAAATCTATCTCCCTCTATTTGGAAACCAGTACCCCTAGTCCTATCACAACAGGCCCTACTGAATAGTCTCTCCCCATCTTTCCTGTAGGCCCCCCATATATATCACCTCCCTCAACCTGCTGGCCACACTTCTTTTGATGCAGCCTAGGATGCAGTAAGGGAAACTCATAAGTTATATGGTGAATATGCTATTAAAGCTTATTTAACAGCATATTAACATGCTATTAAGGACTTCATAATTACTATGACTCTTACTGTTACCCAACTAAATATCCAGGATGCTGAAAAGCTATGGATATCCACTTTTAGCATATTTTGAGTGTGTTTCTGTGGAGTTTCTGCAGAAATGCAGTTTCTTAGTTCTCCTTTAGGAATATTGATAAATATGGCTGTGTTTTAGAAACATCACTTTTTCAACTTCTTATTTTTTTGAGGCAAAGATTCAGAGTTAATATGCTGTATTATATATAGTGGTGGATAAATGAATTTGGAAAATATTTTTTTTTCTCATTTTGCAGTGGGGATTAGGGAGTAAATACATTCATCATGGACATTTCCAGTTTGCACATAGAATTGAACTGCTGTCTTACTCCAATATCTATAAAAACGGCAGCGCTGATTATTTTATAATCTTGGCCATGCACACAGTTGCCCTTGAGCCAAACAATGCATACAGCAGACTGCAGAGCTTCAGCATCTGTCTTTATCTTTCTGCCAGTGAGATGCTCACAACAATACTCTTTCTGCTGGCCACCCCCGCCCAAGTATTAATAACATAGTTTGTGATCTTAATTCGGCTCCCATGTGCATTTGCATTTCCAATACATTTAATTACACAATAACATACTGTTTGTAACAAGATCTCTGCTCTGTTAATGACAAACAGGACAGTGCACATCTAACAGCTATTAAATATTCCTTTTTATTTAATTATAGATGTCATGTTCCTCTGACCTACTTCCAGCAGATCCGCAAAACCTTTCACATTATATGAAGTTATTGGTTTTGTCATGGACTATCTTTTGAAGATTAAAGTATAATATTGAGTGCGTAACTAATGATTGTTCTTCAATATATTGTTCAGACCTAAAAGTGATATTGTGCCCATTCTTAACATATTAGGGAAAAAAAAGAACACTCCAAAGTATTTGAAACGATCTCTTCAATTTGGATATCACACTTTGAGAACCTGATTTTTTTGAAGAACTTTCCATTTGCCTTGTACTTGTTATATTCAATGTTTTAATTCCCACTTACCTCAGCAGCATTTTTAAGTGTTCAGCTCCTTTTAAAATTAGGCTTAGATTAATAGGGAGTTGAGAGAAGAATCATTAAGTGTGTAAGTTAGAGACCTCTCAACAGACATTAAAGCAAGATACAAGTAACTGAGGAAAAATAACAGTGTTAGTGGTGATATTGTCAAAAACTCAAAGAAACATTTAGAAGGCTTATGTTAGAGCTAGTGACTTAGGTAAGCGACAGTATAAAATGAGATGGAAATGGAAGAAAAAAAAAAAGCCATGCCAAAGGATTTCTTCCCTCTTTGAACTGGCCTGAGCCATGCATTTTTATTTTCAGAGTGTTTTAAGTGGAATATTTTTATCTTACCCGAGATCAGAATTTAATATTAGAACTACTAAGAAATACCGAAGGTGGGACCCTGTCCTAGAGTGGGCACCCGTCTCCTTGCCTTCACTATAGAAGGAATTAAAACAAATCTACTCCTATCAAGAGCAATAAATATGGGTAGTAGTATTTCTTTCACCTCACAGGAATAATCTGCATCAGAAATCACATGGTAGAAATACATATAATAATTATTGTAGAAATAGAATAAGTATAATTATATAGAATCATGGAACAGTTAAAGTTGGAAGGGACCTTTAAAGGTCATCTAGTCCAATCCCTCTGCAAGGAGCAGGGACATCTCCAACTAGATCAGGTTGCTCAAAGCCCCGTCCAACTTGACCTTGAATGTTTCCAGGGATGGGGCATCTACCACCTCTCTGGGCAACCTGTTCCAGTGTTCCACCACCCTCATTGTAAAAAATGTCTTCCTGATATCTAGTCTAAATCTACCTCTTTCTGTTTTAAAACATTTACTCCTTATCCTATCACAACAGGCCCTGCTAAGAAGTTTCTCCCCATCTTTCTTATAAGCCTCCTTTAGCTACTGGAAGACTGCTATCAGGTCTCCCCAGAGCCTTCTCTTCTCCAGGCTGAACAGCCCCAACCTTCTCAGCCTGTGCTCACAGGAGAGGTGCTCCAGCCCTCTGATCGTCTTCATGGCCCTCCTCTGGACTCACTCCAACAGGACTATGTCCTTCTTGTTTTGGGGGCCTCATAATTGTAATAAATATAAAGATTAACTCAGTTGTAGATTTTTAGTTCAAAGTTATGCATACCTTAAAATACCTATTGACATATATGTGAAATTGGCTTACACACACAAATTTACATCATCACTGAGTTAGATGATGACTGTGGGTTATTTATTTCAAGAGCAAAGAGGGATCAGTATATTATTTCAAATAAAGTGGAAACAGCTTTTGTCCAATTGATACATTGTAGATAGAATTATGTGGTATCATTTGAGCCAACAAGTTATTATTAAAATAATAAATATGTCCCTTTCTATGTTTTGGTGATCCGATGTATTACTACTATATGATCATGCTGGATATGATCTTGCTACCATGTCAAAGAGTAGATTAGGTTCTTTCACATTTAAATGATGGTATGCAAATAAGTCAGCTGTGGAACTTGATGTCAGGAGTATGTGAAATGTCTTCTGTCCGAGTTGGTCTCCCTGGATGCTTTCCAGATATCCAAAAGGATGAAAGAGTTTGCAGAAAACAGTTTACACTAATGTGGTATGTTTACAGAAATGTGCTGTAAGGAGATCATTCAGAATGAGAGGTGAAACTCTGAAAGCTCTTTGACTAGATCTGTGCAGCATTAAAGGATTCTGTGTCAGGATGCATGCTCTATTTTTTGGCTTAGCTTAAAAGAAAATTCCAAACTCATAAAAATTTGTAGTGCAGTCATGGAGAACTAGTGTAATGATAAATAAAAATTGGATTCTTATGTATATTACTTCTTTCATACTGGTGTAGTAGCAAAATGCATAAATATTTCTTTTCTGAATAAACAAACACATTGGTAGTCTAGCATTTAGCAAGTATACTGGTTATGCTTATGCAAGTAAACTCATTAGTTCCCATTCATTCTCCACTTCTTGTGACACCTTTTTATCTCATCTCCTTTGTTACGTCTTCTCATTCTGTATGTAGTTGGCTTATACAGGAGAAGAGAGCAACCTTCATGAGCAATGAGGTGGTAGAAATAATGATGTTCAGACTTACATGGCCGGTTTCCTTTGCAGAGCAATAAAAAAGGAGTAACAGGATTGTGAGCTTAAGTGAAGCAATTGACTCTGTTTACTATCGTGCTTCTATTTCTGTATAAAAGAAACTACTTAGCATTTGTTGTAGCTCTACCAAAAAAAGAAAAAAAAAAAAAAGAAAAAAAAAAAGATATTCAGTGGTTCATCATACTTGGTGCATCCTTATTTAGGGTGTTACTCAGAAAGTAATGATTATGGCAGAAGAAATAGTGGCTGCATTACAATCTGGGCATATCCATATCCAGAGAACCACACAATGAGCTTATTTCTAATTCTTCAACCAACCTGAGACATATACAATACTCACTTAAAGGTCTTTTTTTTTGCTGTGACAGTCTCTTGAGTGAACTTAGTTACATTTTGTATAAGCATGATATGTTTCTCCTTTTGTCATGGTACCCACTTCCACTCCCATGTGTGAGCCAGCATTGTTCTTTCCTGTGAGTGCAAGGAGTCCTCAAACCTTTGTTGTTCTTACAAGACCACCGGTGCTGCTTCTTGCTCTACCACTGGTGACTAGTATAATCTTTTAGTTTTGTTATCTTTAGTGAAGTGTTTTATCTCAGATATGAGGCCTTGGTAAGTGAGAGCCTTTGTTTTTAATTCTGGTCACTGGGAGAAGTGGGCCACTAGAGACATCTACTCATTCCCTTTTCATCATTCCTGCATGAGAGACCCCAGACCATTTTGTGGGTTCTACCTTCACACTGAATTTTTCGGTGTCCCTCTTGTTGGCTTCAGGCAGTTAAAGCAGCATGTTTCTGCTGCAGCAACTTGATACTGTTACACTAGTGCTCAGAGGGATAGAATGCTTCAGAAGGTAGTTAGATGTTTTTCAGAGAAGTCCCTGGTCCCATATTACTGACCAACAGAAAATAGAAAGATTGGGTGCTAACCTGGCATTGCGTGGAATTTAAACCACGGTAGACAACTACACCATCTTTCTGGCTTCTTGCACTATGCAGGACTTTATTATTTTTCTCAATATTCCTGCACTTTAGTTAAGTGTATCTTTCACAGAAGTACATTTTCCACCTGGAAGAAATCAACAACAGAGACTTCACAAGTCTCCTTGATTTTTTTATCCAGTCTTTCTTGTAAAGCCCACATTTCAAAAAGTGCTTTTTATTTTACACTTGGGCATGTATAGCATAAGCCTCCAACAACTGGGTTTTTTAATGTCTACTTTACACTAAAGAGATATTAAGTTTTTTTTTTCTCTGTAATCAAATCACCATTCCATTTATTTTTGAGAAAATTCAACTAAAGTCTTTCAGCTCCCCAAGTAAAGAATTTTCTGAAGTCTTCAAATAGTTTTGTCATGTTGCTGTACTTTCTTAAACATGTTCACTACTTGTAATTACAGACTGCATGGAGTTTTCCAGGCTCTGCCTTTACTGTATTCAATGCAGTGAAGTGAAATTTGTATTTCCAAAATATAATTCCAAAGGTCTTGGACATAGTCAATGCTTAATTTCAGTTGGATATCTTTGTAGCAGGGATTTTCCCTGAACTTGATGCATTTTTTATAAATACTATTTTTTCTGAAAATGATTTTTTTAATATAGTATTTTAGTGAATTTCAAAAATTCTCTTAGTGCAAAGCACCTGAGCAACTTTGTTAGACAGCTATATCATGAAATCTAGAAATGGTCATTTTTCATTCTCAGTTGGCCTATAGAAGAGCCAGACCCAGCACGCAGCCTACATACACAGCAGTTTATGCAGCAGTTTCTGCTTGAGATCTTTTTGATCTTCTTGGATCTTTTTCTGGGATTTGGGCACTTCTGAGAAACCTCTGAGGAAAGTGAGGGTGCTGCTGAAAGGCTAAAGTAAGGGTAGTTCTAGCAGCTTCTAACAAACTCCATCAGCTGCCCTTGATCAAAGGATGCCTGGAGCCTTTGTTCTAGCTGATCCCTGATTAGGAAGGGTCAAGCACCCATTTAGCCCATGCCAGAAAAGGGACTATGTAACTGCCAGGTGATGCAGCAGTTTGTGCAGTGGTAACAGAAGCAGCCAATAGATGTGTAGCTGTTTGCTTAGCAGTTCTTGCAGAAGGAAACAAAGAAGGGGCCAGCAAACTTTCCCGGTCCAGCATACACATCCTTAAAGATGATGGTCATAAGGCACAGGACCCAGGTGCTACTGCAGTAACTGTTTGCTGTCATACTCTTGTACTCGGGCAGCTTCAGATGGAGGACAGGTTGCACCCACAAGTGATGGCTAATGTCATTGCAAGACCACTCTTGATCTTTGAATTATCATGGCAGCTGGGAGAGGTTGCTGAAGACTCAAAGAGAGTGAATATCACTTCTGTCTTCAAGAAGGAGGAGCTGGGGAACTACAGGCCAATTAGCCTTACTTCAGTCCCTGGGAATGTGCTAGAGGATATCATCCTGGAAACTACTTCCCAACACATGAAGAAGAAACAGGTGATTGGGAAAGCTTGGCCCAACTGCATTGCCATCTGCAATGAGGTGACTAACTTGAAGGATGAGAGGTGAGCAGTAGATGTTGTTGACCTCAACTTTAGCAAAGCCTGTGACACTATCTCGCATAACCTCATCTCATCAACTTCATAAACTGGCAGATTACAGATTAGGTAAGTGAACAGTGAGATGGATTGAAAACCAGCTGAACAGCTGAGCACAGATGGTTGTGATCAGTGGTGCGAAGTCCAGTTGGAGACAAGTTACTAGTAGTGTATCTCAGGGCTGTCCAGCATCTTCATTAACGACCTGGACAATGGGGCAGAATGTAGCAGAGAACTGGGGCAAGAGAAAGCACATGAAGTACAGCAAGGGGAAATGCAAAATCCTGCATCTAGGGCACAATAACCCCGGGTATCAGTGTGCACTGGCAGCAAATTGTCTGGGAAAAAGCTTTATGGAGAACCTGGTGGACAGCATGCATAAGTCAGGAATGCACCCTTGTGGTAGAAACAAAGCCAGTAGTATCCTGGCCTTCATTTGGAAGAGTATTGCCAGTAGGTCAGGGGAAACATCATTCCCCTTTGCTCAGCACTGGTGAGAACAAGTCAAGGAGGACATGGACTTAGTGAACTGGGTCTGACATAGGGCCACAAAGTGGATTAAAGGGACTGGAGAGGCTAAGAGAGCCGGGACTCCAGCCTAAAGAAGAACAGGGGGAATCTTCTCAGTGTGTATAAATACCTGATGTGAGGGAAGGAAGAAGAGGGAGACAGATTCTCCTCCATAGCAGCTAGTGACAGGACAAGAGGCAATGGGCACAAATTGAAAACCAGGACGTTCCATCTGAACACAAGAAAACACTTTTTTATTTTGAGGGTGGTGAAATACTGATACTCTTGCCCAGAGAGGTTGTGGAGTCTCCATCTTTGGAGATATTCAAAAGTCGACTAGACACAGTCCTGGACAATTGATCCTGCCTGAGGAGGGGAATTGTACTGGATGATCTCAAGAGATTGCTTCCAACCCAGATGATTCTGTGTGTTTTTATTTAAATAGTTCTAGCTTATTTTCAGCATAGCTGCCAACAACTTCATTTTATATGGATTAATATGATTTTTTTAAAATGTTTCATGTGTATTTAAACAGACTCATTCTCCACTGTGGTGGTTTCCCTGGTTCTAGTGATGAATTCAGTTCAAACATTTACAAATCTTTCTACGATACCACAGCCGTATTCTTGACTCTGTATTCCTTGGGAAGTTGCAGGTGTCTTGAAGTAAATGTTTTTGAAACAACTTCCTTATTTCCAGTTGTTTTATTTATAATACCAAATACTTCACCTAAGAGGAGGTTATTTTAGCATTATTTTAGTAATAAATTAAACACCTCATAAAACTGAGAGTCCTTTGGGTTCTCATATCTAGTGTTTCAGCATTAATTTCAGTACAATTATGTGTTTGAAGGGACCTTGTGAAATTGCAACAATTTTCTTACGTTAATAATCAATTTACTCTCTGAGATTACAAGTTTTTCTAATCAAGCGTGAATGAAATTACTATAACATAGTGGAAAATCTCCCTGAATAAATAAATGGGCGGGGAACTGTTAGATATTCTTAACATAACTATTTAGAGTGACATCAAAGCTAATTTAAATTCAGGTTGCATTTGTCTAGTTTATAGAACTTAAATATTTCTTTGGCATAATTTTTAATTTGTTTTCTACCTCAGTGAGTAAATGTTGTACTCAACCAATTGTAAAACAAGCTTTCCAGAGCAATGATAATTACTGAGTAGCAGGTCAGTCTCCTGGCACAGAGCAAACAGTGTTTTTCACAGCTACAGCTCTGGAGTTTTGGAATCTCTTTTAATCTTCTCAGTCCTTCTTGGCTTTGATGTAAGTTGGTTTTAAGTATGCAAAGCTCCAGACTGATTTTATCTTTTAATTTGGAGTGCTATACGTTCCTTCACTCAGTCTAAAAATGGTTAATGTAAAAGAGGGAGATAATTTTTTATTTTTCTACCAGAATGTCTCTACCTTAAAAGAATATTAAATAACCAGAAAGCTAGGATGCAGCTTAAAAAAAAAAATAAATTCTATTTTTCCAACTTTGACTTTTAAAAATTGGATAGAAAAGGTTGTAATTTAGAATGTTGAAGACAGATTTGTCAATTAGAAAATGGTTCTATCATTTTTAATGTCTTTGTTATTTTCTATTGAAGAAATTAAAATCAAATTTTTAATGGAATAGCAGAAATTATTTCGCTTTTAAGATCTCATTTTGAATTTTCAGGCTCTTATTATCAATGTTTCTTTTAATGTCTCCTAGTAAAAGGTGTAGAAACATGAGAGAATAGGAAACTATTTCTCGTAATTAAAAATTAAGGTGTTCGTTATAAAAAAAATTTAAATGTAGTTGAAAAATATTTCTACAACTGATTTTGAATTTACAATGCACTTTTGTGAATGCATTTGAAAATTGTGATGGATTTTGTGTAAGGATTTGTTGGCAAAATAGATTGTAACATTTCATTTCTTGGCACTGTTTAAAGACTTTTTTAATATTTCTTATATGCATTTGAATAATATTATGTAGTCTGGCTAGGTGCTCTCTTTTACCATTGTATTAATACAAAAATGAAGAAACTAGAGCTTATTGGAAATCATTCCTAAAATTAGAAAGCCAGTATTAAGTGTAGGAATGCTGCTGCATTAGCGAGGAACTCCCTAGTGACATCTCTTCCAAAACAGGAGATTAGGGTCTGTGTACTCTATTCTTCTGTGAGCCATGTTTTTGTGAAAGGCTTTAGTAGGATTTGAAGGGCAGACTTTCACTTGTTTTCTGCGAACAGCTTAATTTCTTGCCTTCTGGCATTATTTCCAGTGAGTTTATTCAGGTTTAACATTTAATACGGAGGTTAATTTTTAATACACCAGTTACCATAATACATCCTTAAGGCCAAGGTTAATAGGATTGAAGAAGGAATTGTACATTCAAGTCCTAATGCTGTATTACTGAAGTTAAAAAGGTTTCATTGGCTGCAACATAGATTTCCAATTTAGGAAAGAGAATATCCAAACTGTAAGATTTCTAAGGATTAAAAAAAAAACTTTTGCATTTGTGACACTACCAAAGTTCATGGCAAAATTCTTATTAACAGCAGTTGTGTAGTCAGGTGACTAAATGTCAAAGTCCTCATTAAATATTAACAAATTTTTGGCTAAACGCATGACAGAAAATAACAACTGTGTATTCAGACTGTGTATTTGTTGTAGATTTGTAATTTTCACTTTGTGAACTGTCAAATAGTTGATTGGGATCCTGGAGAACCTTTTCCTGTCCCACAACTGATCGCTGTTGCATAACTGGGTTGGATGGGTGATTGCTCTGATTTTTGTGATTTAATTCTAATCTTCCATTTCCAATTAGCTCTTGAACTGGCTTTCTTACTGATACTACCATGTGATGTCTGCCTTTGTTCCCCTAAAATGGCAGTTTTGGCAAACTTTTTCTGGTAAACCATGGAGCAGAGGACTGTCAGTAGCTTTGGGCTGGGCTGGGTTTCCCCTGGGTTAGAGCTGGTTGGAGCTCTGCAAGCTCCACGTAAGCTGCCAGGAGCCCGGGGTGTAACTATAGACAGAGAGAGAAACCTGGGAAGTTTATATGGACTAGGCGTATCAGCTTAGAGGACTAAGACAAAGGAAGGCCTCTTTTCTCTACGCTGAATTAGCGTAGGCACTGCGACTTGCCTGACTGCTTGGTGGCAAATTTGGGTGTTTGGAGAAAGTATTTTAACTGCTCAGAGCTCCACTTGCGTGGCTGTATTTAAGTGCCCAAGGGGCTAGCGGGGTGTCCGTGGGTTGGGCAAGAGTCTTTGCTTTCCACCTGCCTCCTGCTTCGGGTATATCTGTCCCTTTGTGAGTCTGATTCTGAGGATTATTCAAGAGAATCTTAGTTTAGCTTGGCAAACAAGTTACATAAGCCTCGTTAATCTTGCATAATGACTACAGTAGTTAAGACTTTAAAGCCCAACTTCCTACTTTTTCTAGAACTCGTTCCTGTTTTGAAATGTGATGATGTGTTTCAAGATCTGCTAATTAACGGTTTCCCTTGAAAATTCACACAGGCTTATTCTAAGAACTTTTCCCTTCGTACTCAAGTGTGGATTCTTTAAATTATTAATTCCATAAATCATGTCAGCGTTCCTACATAACTCTGCTCAATTGTATCCTAAAATAATCTGCAGCTTATTTTTAGACACTAAAGTTAGCGATCTTACTCTTCTCTAGTTAGAGATATGTGAATAGATGGATGCAATGTGATACGGCAGGGGGTTATAATATATTCTTGCACTGTGTGTTGAACCTGCAGCAGTGCCCAAGGGTGGCAGTCAGAATCAGAGGACAAGCTTATGGAAGGATGCACAGAGCCTTTGTTCTAAACAGCTTTCCATCTAATGTAAGGCAAAGCTCATCAAGTCATTTCGATTAACAGAAGAGGTGAAGGAGGAGAGGAATAAAGACTGTGTATTTCAGCTAGGCACTCGGCTGGGGTTTGCTGAAGCATATCATTTCTCATTTATTTTATTTTTAATATTTTATCTTTTTTTGCCCCTAACCAAGCAGTTGTTATTTGAATGTGTGTATTGTAGCTGAAGTTAGTCCGATGGAAAAGAGGAAAGTAACTGTCCAAATTAGTTGAGGGCAGGCATTTTATGAGTCAAGGGGGAGATATCAAGGACGCAATATCATAACATTTAGACTTAACTTCTTACTGATTGCTAACAAAACTGCATCCAGCACAAAGGGAATAACCAACAACTGTTTTGGTTTTCTTCTCTTTAGATCTTATTCTAAGCAGCATTAGACAACTTGTTGACACTAATCTTTTTTAAGTTAGTGTAGGTGGTATTGCATTTTTTAAATTTACTTAAAGGAAGAACATTTATTTATATTTTGAGTGGTTTTGTAACTTCAGTATTTACTCAGTGAACTGAACTAACTGAAGGTAGTGGGCCTCCCGTGCCAGCTGCCTGCCCCACGCACAGCACTACGGCAGCAAGTGCAGCTCTCGAGGAGCTGGTGAGACCCGCTTCTGAACAGGAGATGGGAGCTGTGGCCCGTTGCTAAGCCCACTCAATGAACCAGAGAAGGCACAGAGATGTTTTTGACTACTACTTTCTTGCTAGAAGGAAGACTCAGGGTCAAACTGTAAATATTTAGTCACACTCTGGCTCATGGTCTGCTCAAGGCAAGGCCGTAACAGGCTTATCAAAAAGATTCTTCTAATTGTTTTAATTACCTTGAACAAAAACATAGACTTCTTTTCTTACACTCTTACTATACTATATATTTTATTTTTTTCCTTACTGATGATGGGATGTCATAGAGAAGCAGGAGTACTGGTAAGTAGGTGGAGCTTTGTGTATCCCTAACATTTAAATCTCTGTATCTGAAAGGCGTTGCTGAAAGGTAGTGGCCTTTTATGTATTTCTGTGTTAAAATTAAAATATCAGACAATTTAGAAGGGTGCATGTGGGGGAAAAAAGGACACATAGTGTAATGACTAATACTGTCATGACTGGATAAAAGGTAGGGCAAGTGTTTTTTTCTGTGTTTCACTGGGTAAGTGTTCTGGTAATTAATAAATGACAGTGAAAAATAACTATTCCTAATTTTATTTTTTTAATAACTGATTTTTCAGAAAGTTTGTCAAGTTTTGACTTTCCAATATGTCATAAATCACATTTTAGCTCCTCTTGTAAATAGAGATAAAATTGCCTTCCCAACATATTCCATGTTTTCCTGTGTAATTAACACCTCGTTCACAGCTGTGTCTGCCAGTCAAGGCCCTGCCTTCTTCCTCCTGACACTTCCTTGATACTTTGTTTAGACTGCTAAGATTTTAAGTGTCATCTTCAGGATACTTTAAATAAGTCCAAACAGGAAAAGGAAGGTGCTTCAAGAAGTCAACAGTATAGCTCATTATAACTCGGAGGGGCTATTTTAAAAGTATGAAGCGATTTATCTTTGTTTATTACTTACATCACTACCTCTCAATCTGTTGTTTGTTTTTTTTATTTTATAAGGAAAGTTTACTGTTTTTCAAGAAAGTTGGGAAGTGTTAGTTTCCATCTGTATTTCTGAAGTAGAGATCAGTCCAAAAGTCCAGATCTAGCTAACACAGCCCCCTTCCCTTGTGCGCATTGCCTTTGATGGTCCTGCGCCTTGTGTCAGGCTACTTAGTTGCCCAGTGAACTGAATCAACGAACTGATTGAAGTTAAAAACACCTCTATTTTTTTTTTGTGGGCTCTCCTTAGCGCAGATGAATTACCAACTGTGGCTCATCACTGTGTGAACAGTTACCAGCACAGCAGAGGACACGCTGGGAGTGGGTGGTAAGGGGCAGTATGGCCTTGAGCCCAATGCAGGCACCTAATGCCGTATTTTGGCTCTGAGCTGCCCCAGTTACAGCCCTGCATGTGCGAGTACTGTTGGGATTAAACAGCTCAGCACATAGCATATGTCTCAGCTAGTTAAGACCCAGGAATTTGGCACTCCAAATATGCTGAGGTGGTTTGTTTTTTTTTTCACGCTGCCCTTAAAAAACACTGGCTGAGGACCGTTGTAAAACCGTAGTGGCAGTGCATGTTACGTGGCACAACCTGGTGGATGAAACACATCCCCACAACTCTTGCTTGGTTCTTTTGTCAACTCCCAGGCTCCTGAAAGGCTCCCAGTCCCTACCTCCTGCTTCTCAGGAGAGTCCCTGGCATCTAGGCAAGAGGTTGCCCTGGTGAGCCGCAGGGTTTAAGATGAATTGTCTACCCTTAGTGTCATCGTCCTGTTTCTCCTCAGCATAGATCTACATTAATAAGAGGCAGAGTGTGAGAGTGGTTTCCTACAGATCATTGCTCTCACCTGTAAAGAGCGAAGCTGAGATTTCATCTGCTGTTCTTTGGGTTACTTCTGCAATTTGTGTGAGATTATCATATAATAAAATACAGAAGCGGGCTTAGAAGTGGGAACCATAGCTTACAGAAATACCGTTGTGTGTTAATTGTGAGCTGTCAGCAAGTATGTTCATTTTTTAACTTCTTAAGCCAAGTTTTCACCAGGACATCCCCCTAATGCTTTTTGTTAATTTCCGTTTGCAATATACAAGGGAAAAGTTTAATCTTTATGTCTTTAAGGATATCATTTTTGGTTTTTGTGATCACACCTATGTATTAGGTGTTCTCAGCTGTTGCTTTTAAAAAATGTGCATCAAATTTCAGCTTGGCAATAAAGATACAAATGCCTGTAAACTACTTCCATTTTTATGTTAATCTTCCTAAAAAAAAAAAAAAAAACGTGTGGAAACAGCAGTTGTTCAATTGAGTTCTGTACTAAAAATTATAACAATTACACGTACGATTTTTGGATGACGAATGGAAAGTCTCACATTAACTTAAGTAGACTTTTATGGACCTTAAATTTTCACACAAATCATGTTGCTTATGCACTATATACACAGATGGTAGTAATGGCATGAGGAAGGCGACTTTGTTTTGCAAATAAATCTCTGACTTTTCTGCTTGTTCTCACATCCTGGAGAAGAAGGGTATGGTGTTTGTTCATTGGGTTACATTGCACATATGTACTTACTGTTCCAGCAAGGGTGATTACTGCAGCACAGTTTAACATCTCAAGCTCTGGTCTATTCAGATAAAATATGATTTCTTTACACCTCATCAAGATACCCTGTTTATAGCCCTATCAATGTGCACTCACATTTGAGACATAGCTTTAAAATGTGACAGTAAATATTAGAGTGATGCAAATACACTGTGTGTCGTAATTATTAAAAACTATGCTCGAATTACTAGAATTAGATAGCATTGCTGTGACTGATATAGAGTATTATTTTGTATAGTTTTTGAACTTTTTTATAATGAGCGAGGCAATAAATCTTTCCTTTAAATAAAGTTCTTATTCCAAATCAGTCACTAGCTGTAACATTTATAAACATCTGTTGCTCTTTTTTTTTGTTTCCAGGGAAGACGAGGCAAACCAGGCCTCCCAGGAAAACCAGGGCCACCAGGACCTCCTGTGAGTAACTAACAAGGAGAATGGGAAATTTTCACTCTATCCTGAAACAGTGAACTTTGTTAGCGTTCTTATAGCAGATTACCTGATCATAATTATTGTTGAAAACAATTGATTTGTGTTTACTCTGCTGTATCAAACAGCTACTATTCCCAGCCTTTTGATACAGCAAAGATAAAAGGACTGGGTCCACAAATACAAGAGACTACACCGGTGGGAAAGAACAAGATGTAAACTTCAGTAAAGGAAGCAGAAAATTCCGTGGATTTCAAAGAAAGACTGGTCATGTATGCTAAATGTGAATACTGTGCATTCATTCACTTTGCAAAAATGCAGGATACTCTGTAGAAGATGGGATAATTTCTGTCTCAGAGGGGTAATTTGAAAGATGAAGGACTGTGTGAAGCATGTGCCAACTGTCTGAATGCTGGGGAGGATTATACCCAGCACTGAAATGAGCACTCAGCTGTAGTTCAAATTAGTTTACTGAAGAATTAAAAAGATTAAGAAATACATGACTCTATGGAAGGGTTTTTGTTTTGTTTTGTTTTTTTCTAAGAGATACATGATTTCAAATTTGAAGTTAGGCATGGATTTATTTTAGCCTAGAATGAATGCAGACTTCTTTGACGGAGGAAGACCTGATCATATTTGTAACATTCCCTATATATTGATTTGTAAAAATGCTGTCATGCACAAATACAAAACGACTATTTGTTTGTGCATTAAGTAAACATCTGCTGCTTTACATTCTTAGTATCAAACGAGGATTTAATAATTCCTTTTCCTACTTACCTGAAATAGATAAAGGCCAGTTTGAATAATCTACTTCAACCTCACTGCAACAGAAAACTAGTCTTATTAAGATAAAAGAATAATGGACTGCTAGATGAAATACCATTAATAAAATGCAACAGATGTAATTTAAACTAATCTAAAAATGAAACTGTGTATTTTTTAATTATTTTTCCCACTTTTCCTTGCAAAATATATTCCGAAGGAGGAGTTGATGATGGAGTTCATTTATCCTGCATAAAACTAAGTGGTTAAAAATCCCTCCTTCTCCCTCTTCTCCCCTGCATATAGTCATATTGAAACTTTGCTTTTGAGCCTTTTGTACAATTTGGGCTTCCTAATGCTGAAGCAGGACTGTTGGGGCTGAAACAGAGGAAAGTAATGTTGCAGAATCTTTCTTAATACAAATGCCAAAAATTACCTTTAAAAGGAAGAAAAAAGAAAAAAAAATGTAACAGAGGTCAGTGTTAGACCTAATCTACTTAGCTTTTTGTGAACCAGTGAAAAGCTATTTCTCCATCACAGATTTCTGCCATCATAGATTTGCTGGCAGGTCAGGCTTGTGAAGATGTATGATCCTTGAGAGACATACCAGAAATCTTGAGTGGAAGCTGAATTGCACTCTTATTAGTGAGACCTGTTTCAGCTTTTCTCACAGCAAATGGGAAGCTCAACTTTGTCAGCATGGCAGCATCCCTGCGAGGAGCTCTGTATGGACTACTGCAGCCTAGCACTAGATATCAGAAAAGCATTCCTAAAGCAATCATGGCCTAAATACTGGTTAAAGATATTTGTTTCTGGTATAAGTATCTTGATGCAGTCCTTACTTTGGATACAGCTACACCAGCTTCTTGTGTTGCTCTTCCAAGACTGAGAGTATAATGCATATTCTAAAAGCAGTAATGCCTGTTAATGTGCATTGGCAGTATCCCCATATTTGAAGTGCTACAGCTTATACATACTGAAAAGACTTTAATACAATCTATCGTTCCTCCTCTCTTTTTCAATGCTCAAACCATATTAAATTTTTGCTGTACTGTTACCCTTTCTTCTCTAATAGTACGTAGTGGCACACGGCTATATTATCAGCCTTTACTTTGGCCTTTCCAATGTGCAACAGAACGACCGCACTTGCAGGGTGGTTGCTATCTAAGTGTGGCATATACAGGGTACAAAAAGTTTAACAGATTGACCAAACTGGTACAATTTAGACTCTCCAGAAAAAGTAAGTTTGGTGGGGGTTTTTTATGTTTAAGAATACTATTATATTTGTCTTAGAAAATAAGGAGATTTAATAATTAATTGTTAGGGTAGCTACAGTACACACTGCATATTTGAGATTAATAAATGTACCTAATCTATTTATCAGTTTATGCCATGATGTTAGGTACTTAATTTAGGTATGAGAACAGCAAGGTGTTCAGTTATGACAAAAAAAAAACCTGTGAGAAGGAAAGTTCAGCCTCCTTGGGGAAGAAGCTGGTGAACAGGACGCAATACTCATGGGATTTGGTATAAAGGACAGTCCTTAAAAAAATGTGTGCAGGGAGGGATTTTGAAACCACATTCTGAACAGTCAAAAGGGCTTTAAATCAAGTGCTACTAAGTGGTGTAAGTTTTGATTAATTAAAATAATAATTTTTTACCTCCTTGTCACATGGCAGCATTTAAGATTTTCTTGATACTCTTATCTGCTTCTAATCTGACTTTTCTAACCCTTTCTCAGTACCTCATTTTATTTTATTTTTTTTTCTTTCCCTAACCTAATTTCTGGGGATTTTATTTCAGTAAGATCAATGTATCGATGTTTGTAGTGAGTTTCTAGTACTTTAACATCATCTGCATCTTTGGTTAAAACCCTGTGTTAGTGTCAGAAATGTAGATTGATTGGCAATCAGTGATGAAACTACTTAGTTAAAGTGGGACTCTCTGTGCAACTTCTTCCAGGTATCCTTCCTTTTGTGTCATTTTTCTCTTATCCTTTCTTTTATGTCCTTTTTTCCCTTTGGAGCAAATCCCATAGCACCAAATGGCAAGGCATCAATGAGGATTTTTATTGATGTGTTATAAAATATATTTCTGTAAACCTATCCAGATGATGATCACCAGCTCCTTTGAGTATTTTTTAAGGTTTATTAAATATTATAGACTTGTAAAGTGTTCTTTTATTGCCTTCTGGTTCAGAATTCATGGTTTGCATCCTTGCTGTCTGATGTTGTTTTCAGTACTGTTGTGTTATTTCAGTGCTGGAGAGCTGAAATGTGTGCTCACACGTGTCTCACTCCAGTGGGTAACAATTTATGCTGAAAACAAGGAATCCAAGAAGGTTAAGTAGAACAGCAGCTCCCTCTAGCGCTTTTTAATCCCTTCCTTGCTTTTAAAAAGTAGAGAGCAGTTTAAAGCTTCTATTAAATACATTATTCATTTCACTCTCAGAAACATTCTGAAAATTATGATTGTGAAGTCGAAATCTCTATATCCTTCAAATGTAGTTCATACGTTTTCTTACTTGAGTCTTCTAAAGTCTTCCAAAAGAGATGCTGTCTCTGTCACATGCTATTATCCTGCTCTGTATGGCTATTCACTTAAATTGAAATGTTGATTTTATGAAACAAAAAAAAAATACTATCATAGGAGGATGCTGTCAGGTTGTAAGTACAACATTTTGATCTGACTGCCAAACTGAACTCGTAGCTTTCTTCCGCCACAGCTGCTAAGAAAAATATCTGCAGGACTCTAGCAATGCAGAAGGGGTTACCAGCAGAGACCGTAGGTTATTTTGCATAGGTATAATGCATTTGCTTTCTAGTTCCCACACCATTTTTTTTTCAGAATTTAAAAGCAAATGTCTGGAAGGTGTCTGAACTTAGTATTTGTATGCTGTTGGCCTAAGAATGTGCAGACCCAGTTTTGCAGTCTTTATTTGGGCAGAATGCTTTTCTGGTCTTTGGCTGTAGAATTACAATCTGCTTGGGTTTGTGTAAAGTTCTGTTAAGAGGAGATCATTTATTTTTTTGTTTATCGTGCTTACAGTATAGCTGCATGATGTCTGATGCTGTCTTATGTATTATGGTACTTTGTGGGATTTTTTGGTATTAGGGTTTTTTTTGTTGTGGGTTTTTTGTTTGTTTGTTTGCTGGTGGGTTTTTTTGGTTTTTAGTTTTTTTTTTTTCATCTTTACTTTTATGTGAATCAGCAGACAGATCTTTCTGTTTACATAGAGGACAGAAAAAGAGAAAAAGGAGTTTTACTGGTTTCTCCATTAGGGATTAACTTTATCTTTCCTGTCCCAGTTTTCTCTGTCTCTACTGGAACTGTTATGACTGGAGGAATTCCATTTATCAATAGTTCCCATTTTAGTGGGACATCAGATAGTTTTTAAAATAAAAAGAGTGCCAAGCTAGAATTGTGCTACAGACTTGCACCAGTATGACAGCATTCTTTGAGGTGAGTCTGAGTTTTACTGCTGCCCAGTGTTGCTGTTTGGCAGAAGGGAAGTGCTGTCAGCACCGGTTTTTAAAGGTAGGGAACATGAAGACTACCTGATTTGGCCAAGTACCATCTTGTCCAAGAAGCTGTTTGTGGCAGAGCAACTAAACAAACTTTGGGTCTCCTAAATCACAGGTTAGTGAACTGCCACCACAATTATTCATTCTCTTAAACCTGCTGTTTTCTACCAACATGTCTGAAGTTCTTGTTTGCAATCAAAATATATTTATTTCACAATTGCTATGGCCCTTGAAGCTCATCATTCAGTTCCTCATTTACCTTTGCAAAGGGCTGAACTTCATCTTTTATCTTCACAATTAGTCTTGTTTGGAAGATTAGCTATATATTATTCCTCAAAGTCTTAAATTAAAATAGAGTTTCATTTTTGTTTGTTTTGTATGTGAGGCAGTGAAGAAGTTCACAGGCTACTTGAATTTTTTCATTTAATTCCATACACTTTTGATCTCTTGTTATTCAGTATGTATGTCATTGCCACCAAACTAGTTATCTTAAGTAGCCAGCAGCTTGCCTTGGAAATCTCATTTCCTTTGCCTCAGGAAATACTGTCATTTCTCTACCAATATTTTGAAAGTGAATGAATGTTATCAGTTAATTACAATAAACAGAAAATTAAAGCAATGATAAGTGAAAATTTTCAGTAGCATTTCTGATATTCCTGGATTTTCAGCTGCTTTTTAGAAGAATATTGGAAATGCTTACGCAGTAGGATGGAAATGACTGGCAAGGGCTGGTCATATTGTTTGCTTCTATGCATTTAAGTTTTAAAAATCCATATAAGAATGTAGTTAATTTAATGTATTCTTTGGTGGCAGATGTTACACATTCATCATTCTTTCCATTTGCTTTTTGGAGTAGTTATACAATATCACACGTCTGCACTGACGGGTTTCATGTTTTTTTTACATTATAGTAATCAGAAAAACAGTATTTTACTTTAATGGATGGGCACAGATCTGAAATAGATGGATAAAGTGATTACACTGAGTCACTTGCAGTGCTGTGTTCTCTGAAATGGCGTGTTCTTGAGATGCAACCAATGCAATTTACTTGTTAAACTTTTTACTGCATGGACTGTGAGATTGGGTAGGCTTTTTCAGCAGTCTCATCTTTACAGAAATGCGGACAAACTGTAAAAGTTAACGGAGAAAAATGTATTATAAACCTCAGTAATTTCACAGTTTGGAGCTATTTCCTTTTAAGCACCTGTATTTCTATTCTTGCCTTGCCTATAGAAATAACATCTGAAACCTATTTGTAATTTTGGAAAACAATCAGGACACATTTTCAGTTTGTTTCTTATCCGTAAAACTGTGCTCTCTGTATGCTTCACTTCTCTCAATTACACAACTTGATATTAAAGAAGAAAAAGGAAATCCTGCTCAAGTGAGCTTTTCATTGGTATTTGCAAAGCAGCAAGTCTGAAAAACATCCAAAGTGGCAGATGTGCAAAATTCTCATTCAAAAGCTAGAAATTGCCTATACAATAACTCTTCAACTCCTGTTAATTTCATTGCTTCTCCACTTGCAGACCAATACTATTGGTTCTTTTTTTTGTATGTAGAGACTTCAGAGTGTATTATGCAGCTGTATTAGTGGAGAGAAACAGCCTGGAAGAGAAGAGAGAGAGTAGAGTTTAAGAAAACACCCTTGAATAAAACTATTTTCTGTTGTTGTACACTCATTGTATTAATTTTATCTTATAAAGAATGATAGAAAGAGAAAAAATATTAAATTTATATCAATTTTTGAAAATGGAAAGACTAAAACCAGAGAGGTGGTTTACCTCTGGTAACACCAAGGCTGTGACATGGTCAAGAATGCAACCCAAGTGCCTTAAGTTCCCTTCTGCCTTAGTCACAAGACAGTTCTGGGTTTTTTTGATCTTGTGTCTGTCTTTCAAAACCACAACGTGTACAAAGGCTTTCCATTTTATCAAAAATTATTTATTTCATGTACAAATAATATCTGAGAGGTTGAGGTTGGTGGCAGATACAGCATTCAGTCTTTCCTGGGTTCTGTGGTTGCAGCAGTTTAATTTGTGGAAAAACAGTTAAAGAAACAAGATGATAGGAAATGAGAAGGGAGAATAAATTCTTATCTTTGACTGCTTGCAGGATTACAGAATCTTGCAAGGATTATGGATTCAAGGATTCAACACTGCAAGATTACGGTGTTGAAGCTGAGATGTCTGATAAGTAGGCAGCGTCATCACGATTTAGTCCCAGTTCTGGATTGCCATCTTTAGTACAGGTATTGAAGTAAAAATTCTGCCAATAACTTCAGAAATCAGAGTTGAGTGAGCATCTTAGTCAAAACATCATAACTATATTTATCTTATTTTTCAATGTAAATTTGAGGTGACTATTCACTTCCAAAATAAAATGAATGTCAAAATGTGTGGCCTTGTATCTCTTCTGATGTTAGGGAACAAAGAGGGAGTGAGGCACCTGTGATGTTTCATGTGGCTTCCAAATCTTCATAATGTCCTTTGATATTTAAGTACCACTATCTTTCTGTAACAATATAATCACAGGAAAATACATATGGTTGTATTTCATAATTTAGTTATGATGTCTCAGAAAACATCTGTCTTGTTCTGGTGTGCTGCAATAATGTTCTGCCAGGTCTTACTGATTTATCCATCAGTTTTAATAACTTTTGCTTATTTGACTTTAATTTGGCTTTACCATCTTCTTAGGGTTTTTATACCTTCAGCCTCCATGGGAACTTTGTGATTGCCTCTCTTTTATTAGTTAATTTCCATCAGATTGAAATTTTTTTCCCCAAGGAAGCAGCAGTCTGTTTGGTTAATCAAAATCATGATTCTGTTTCTCATCTTTTTGAAGTTCAGTACCTCAAGGGAAGTAAGGAGAGCCAGCAGGGTTTCACAGAATGATCTTCTGCGTGTGGGAAAACTTTGTGTGTTTGCCATTCTGTGCAATCCTACAGAGCAGATGCATCTTGCCGGAGAAGGCTTTGCTGTCAGAATACAAATCATAACCTACCACATTTAAATGCTTTGTCAGAACACTTCAAAATACGATTACATAGAAGCCAAAAGATACCACTCTCAGGATGTGCATCCTCAAAGTAGCTATCTCATTTTATCACATAATCAATATTACCAAACTGATGTCTTACTTTTTATGCCAGTACTTTACATTATGGTAATTCTCAAGTTTTTAATAATAGTTCTTCAGTGTAGCCTGCTACTGGCACTTAGGAACCAACCTTGCAACTCATTACTCCCAATTAGAGATGTAGGAATTGTACGTGTTGAAAAAAAGTGAATTTCCTGAAGAGTAAGCCTCCTGGAGGAGAACAAGTTAAGTCTCTTGTTCTGAAATTGTCTACGGTCTCTTCTGCCTTCCTCCAAAGGTGCTAAGAGAAATTATGCAGAATAGTTGCATTAGTGAAAGAAAGCCTTCTTCAGTTTTAATGAGCCGTTGCTGTGAGGCTCTGTATTCTTACCATATTTTGGTGAAGGGACAAAAGCAGGCCTCCTACTCGGTGATTTTCCTTATTATTAATTGTCCACCCAAAAATGCATTTAAACTACTGTGACAACTATAACATCTGTGAAGACCTAATATTCTTTGCGTAAAGCTGGTTATTTGTGAACCAACCCTCATCTATGTTAAGCGAGTGATGCTTTTCTGAAAACAGAAATGCTTTTCAGTTTCAGCTTTGTGACAGTATTGTTTGTCCTTCCAGCCATAGTCAGAGTTCCCTTACTCATAAAAGCTATTATTTTTCAAAAGTTGAACTACACTGCTTCCACAAATGCATTTACTACATCCTAGTGATCCTTACAACTGGTGCCGTGATGCAAAAATATCTAATGCCAAGGATTATCTGTCATATTCAGTTCACAAGCAGCATCTTCTATACATACGCAGAATTATCAGATAGGAGGAATGCCATCTGTGACAAAATCATTGCTGTTCTTGTCATCATCTTTGTCCCTGAATTGCCTGATGATTTATACAGCAGCAACTATGAAGTAGTGAACAGCTGAGCGCCTTCTTAGAAAAGTGCAGCAACTGGTTATTCAGCTAGTATTAACCCAGATGAATACATAGCATTTCAGTATTTTCCTTGGATTACTAGGTAAAATCAATGGATAGCAGGTTTTTCAATTTTTCTAGGGATACTTTGGAGTCTTGCCGCTACCTTGCTATGAATTTGACAGTAGTTCTTGTTAGAAAACTCTTATCAGT
Organism: Chlamydotis macqueenii; assembly: GCF_036417535.1. NCBI lineage: Eukaryota > Metazoa > Chordata > Aves > Otidiformes > Otididae > Chlamydotis > Chlamydotis macqueenii. The sequence goes on from NC_141558.1 coordinate 31,963,199, forward strand.
TGAAAACTACAGTATTTTAATCTTGACCAATTTCTGTCTTGGGTGAGAAGTGATTTTGACCCCTGACTTCCTGTAATAGTTTTACAGGTTCTTTAGCATGAAAATGGGAGAAGTTTTCAATAGATTTTTTTCTGATAGTGTAGAAATCTGCTTTCCTATTATGATGCATAACACTAGAATATTTCTGTCATGTCATGTATGTATAATAACAGTGCACATAAAACAATTAACAAAAACCTTATACAAAATGAAAATGTGTGATAAAATCTCTGACTAATCTCTCACATGCAATCTCTGATAAACAAACTCTATTTTCTTGAGGAACAACTGTTTCCAAAACTGAATAGAATTTAATTTCCTAAAGCGATCTTTAGGGTGCACATATGCCAGCTACATTTTCCCCTCTAACACAAAAGCTGGGAATAGTAAATTGTCTGTGATTATAAAAAGCCCCAGCGGTGCAGAGTGTGCCCTGTCTCTGTTAAATGCAGCTCTTTCAAACCAGGTGACTTAACTGAGTCTATTGTAACCTTATTAATGTAGTTTATTACAGTCATCATGAGTGGCTGTAGTTCATATTACATGATGAAAATTTCAGCTTAAAGACAGGTACTATACTAATTTGTAGATTTACCCAAGTTTTAGTTCATAAGATGTTTACTCAGCTTTTTGTGTTCTGCCCTGACTTAAAATAATTTAAAATCTCATTGAGGGCCTAGTTTGTGGCAGAATATGTCTTAAAATGTTTTATTTTTCTCAAGCACATTTTAAAATGTCTCCATCCTAAGAGCATTTGAGTAGGACCCTCTCTGTTGTTGAAATTCTTTATGAAAGATTTATGTGTAACTATAAACCTAAAATGCTAATAAAACTAGGAAGTTCATCTTTTGGAGAATTCTAGCATTCCTCAATTTCACTTTCTCCATCTAAGTTAAAAATCTATCTCTTTACTCACACTAGGAGCCACTTCTACATCAAAACTTGTGCTTTGAGTTAGTGGAAACAGTTTTAAAATGCTGCAGAGCAAAGATGCTCCTCATACCAGAAGGGATTCATATTAAAATTGATATGGATGTCACCTCTGCCTTCTCTGACAAACCAATTCACTCCAAAAGAAGCTGCCAGTTTTCAGAACTCGGAGACTTAGAAAGTGACTCTCCTTCTCCTCTGTGCCTGAAAAAAAGATACAATGAACTTACAGAAAATAATTTAATGTGTAATCAAATAAAAATCTAAACCCTTTTACGTGACCACGGCTCTTTGAATATAGGTATGTAAACATAACATAAGTTAAATTTAAATGACCTTCTGATGCATGCTTTTCCGTATAGGGTCCTTCTGGACTGAAAGGAATTCTGGATTCATTGAACAAGCATTACAATGAGGTATGGAGATTTGATGCAGTGTCTGTGTGTGTGTGTGTTCATGACTAAGAAGTACCTAAGATAGAAATTACCACAGTCTTGATCCCTGTGAACCACATTCCAAATTAATCCACAAGGTAGATCCTTCCCTGTCCCCTTTCTGCACCCATGTATAGGCTCAGCCCACACTCCGATCACATACCTACTGTGTCATCTGTCCTGCTGCCATGTGTCTTACCTCCCATCCCACTTCTGTTCACATATTTTTGCCTAATATAACTCAAAAAGGCGGTGGGAGGACCACCTAGCTGTTAGCGTAAAGCACCAACTCGCCGTTTCTAAACGTAATTGCTCTAAACCATGCATGTAATTTCTTCTTTCTTGACCTACTCTGTTGTTATCCTCAGAGTAGAATAGAAAGACAAGGAGGCATAATTTTAAAAGATCTGCTAGCAATCCATGAGAATTCTCCTTATGTTTATATTATACACTAATAAAAGAACAAGAACTTCATAGAAAAAAAAAATTAAAATTGTGTAGGACAATGTTCCATGTGACAGAGTGTTTAAATTCTTACTACAGATTTTTCAAATCATGTAAGCAGCCGTAGTGTCTGCCATTGTAAAAGATCGTAATTCAAAGATCACGCAAGTTTTCTTAATTGATGCCAAAGTGAATATGTAACTTATCTGATTAGAAAATTGTATTTAACTTGAAATGATGAAGCACTATTACAGGAATATTCACTTAATACAAATGTTACTGTATGTATCACGCCCTAAGTCATGCAAGTCAAACCTGGAAAACATCCATTAAATATTAAAATGCATAACAATAAAGAGTAGGTGAATTTGGCATAGTTTTCTTATATAACATAACAAGAAGAGTACTAAAATCTTTTTCTGAGTAGGGATTCTGGAGCAAAATTCACATCAAACATATCTTTCCAGTTCCTTTGATCACTGAAGTGATTCCTCTGATATTTCTGATGTTTAATCCATTCCGAATCAGTATGTCACATTGGAACATGCATTATGAATTAAGCATCATTTTACATGCTGTCCTATATGGGGACACTTTCATTCCTGGAGACTTAGTTTCTAGTTTTGGCCTGCCATTTCATATGTATGTATTGAAGTTTTCTGTATTATTATTTTATATCTTCTGTGTTCTTGCCAGTTTCTTTTTCCTGCCAAAGACAGCTTTCACTAATACCAGCCATGTTTCTACTATCAATACCATATTTATTGTAACTCATTACCACCTCTGGACTGTTAATCTCTTTTACTCTGATAGTCCCTTTAAGGTTAATTCTGCAGGAGGAAATACAAACAGTAGTGATGTTCAGGAACTGGCAAGCATCCATGTCCAAAAATTGTGTTTCTTATCGTTACAAGGCTCTAAGAATTCATAAGGTGTCTTATATTTCCTAATCAACAATATTCTGGGAAAATGTAGACCAGCTGCCCTGTGTCTATAAATTAATCATCTTTTAAATCCCATACAGCTTTCCAACTTTCTTCTTCCTTCAGCTGTCTAGTTTAAAGATTTTAATGACTCTGTCATGAGCAATTAACTTTTTAACAAGGAAATGCTGTTTGGTTTCAGATAAGAGAGAAGATGGCTTTCTGATTCAAGTAGCAGATTTTAAATAGAAAAACTTTCTGTAACTACATGTTCACATTTTCCTAGAGTCAACATATGCCTCCAACTGCTGCAGCAAGCATATTAGTTTCTATACATTTTATGATGGGAATGGGATATTCCCATCAAGGCCAAAACAAAGACATCAGAGAGGTCATCAAAGACAAGGACAGTTCGTCTGCTTGGCCTTTGATTATTCATTTAGGCAAATTAATTAGGCACCAGTAACTTTCCTTTTTTTCCCCACGCTATTATATAGTGTGATGAGTGCTGATTTTATTCACTGCACCTGGGAAGTACAAAGAAGTCTTTCACATTCCAGTATAGAATGTGCAATGTGCCTCAATTATTTGCATTTGTAGGATGATATTTCAGTGATATTCTGAGTTTTTTGAGATTCCTTACACCACAGGAAATGGTCTTGTGATTTTTCCAACAATGAAATGCATGTTCTCAAGGATTTCACAAGGTGGTCTTTCCATTTGGTTTTTTAAAGTGTTTAAATTGTGACCACATTTTTGTTGCTATAGAGATTTTAATAGTTTTGTTTTTTTTTTTCCTGGGGATATTAGTATGGCTTCTTTGCTTTGGTGTTTCTGGGAGTCGTGAGAAACTGCTACCAAGAAATGTGGGGGATTGGTGAGAGACACTTAAAACTCATCATAATTAATAATGACCATTTTTTCCTAATTTCTCTGTTTCTTAGCAGATTATTTGCAATTCTGCTGATTTCTGTGTGGTATCAATGAGTAGTTGTAATTGCACAATGCATTTATATAATTTGTTGCAACCAAGCTTTTTCTGGCTCAGTATGAATCACTTATCAAGCAAGGAGGCTGGAGTGCATGTCTTTAAAAGCATCATTTACTTGATCCATGTATACAGTGAAAGAGAGCACTCTCAATACAATAACTGATTGCAGCAGCAAGTTGTGTTGAATGACGAACCAAGAACAGCCGTCTTTATTTACTGGAGGTGGGGGGAACCTGCTGAGGATAAATAGTAGCACAGATCTTTGATGGGGTGGGAGGCAGTGCTGGAGCATTTCTTCCCTCATCGTTCTTCCTTTATGCCTGTTCTTGCAAGGCGTGTGACTATTTTTATATTCCTTCTTGTTAAGTCTTTTGCGCTTTCGGCGTAAATGAGATGCTTTTCGTGTGTTCGATACATGCATTTTGTTCCCTTTGTTATGCCAAGAAACTGGTTCTACCCTGCTCTGTAGGTTACATTCCTTCAGTGAGTAGTAAATGATGCCTCAAGATTTGTGTTTATACACTCTCAGGCCTCTGTCACCATTCTTTTCCTGGGCTTTCAAGGCCTCTGCTTGTCTTTTTTTTTTTTACTTACTAGTTTTATGTACGTAAATATAGGGTCACTTCAGTCAAACCTGCTTCTAAACGTCTTTGGAAAGGGCATACAGATCAATTTAATTTAAAATGTTCTCCAGCATTTAAAAATAAAAATGAAACCACAATATAAAACATTGAAACTACATCACAATCTGCTCACGAAATGTTTCAAAATAATTAAAATTCATAATAATTATACATTATTCTTGAATTATATATTATTACTTTTCTAGGATTTTTTTTTTCTTTGGCATATTTTACTTACATTTTGTTGTAAAGAGCAAATAACCTATAAATATGCAAAGAGCATAAAAGCAGTTATTTGGTCCAGCATCCTTTTTTTTCTCCATGTATACAAAAGAAATGCACAACTCAGAATCAATTGTAACTTATAGTATACTCATAATAACAGACACCTAGATAATTCTCAGTCAAGTAGTGGTCAACTAATTCTCAGCAATACTCAGGTTCTCTTCTTTGGGTATCTGCCTCTTGCTCTGGAACTGATTTTGATAATTAGGGTGGTAACAGTCTTACAAACCTTAAACAATGAAGAAGGTCCTTCAGGACATTAACATTTATAAAATAATTATGAATTTTATTCAGATTATGTTCAGTTATCAATTTCTTGAAATATTGACAGAGTATAATCAGCACTTTTATTCATCATGATGTTCTCCCATTTTGGAGATACAGAAACTGGAAGATGGCAAGGGGAGCTGGCTTGCTCAGGGTTCCCATTCAGGCTGGTGGCAGATGTTCAAGGACTTGGACTCCTTAGGTCCATACTTGAGTTCATTTCTCAGGGTCATTGGTTTTGTTGATTTTTCCACTGTCATTAAAAGAAAACGTTCCCTTTAGGTAGCCTGATCCTGGCTTTCTGAAGAGGAAACAGTTTGCTTTGTACTTTTTTGTGTCTTTACCTTGTACAGAAGAGTAAATAGGTGCAGTGCAATAATACCTAAGCAAGTATACAACCTGAACCCCCAGTCCTTAAATCTGTCCCTTTTCTTTGAGGAGCAATGTGAAGAGCCTGTTGATCATGTTCATTCCCTCTCCTTCTGTCTCACTACTGCAGTAGACTTAAATTAGTTCTGTTTTACATTTCATGCTGCTCAAAAGTAAAAAGCTTGTGTTATTGTCACAGGAGAGAAATTATTTTTGTCGTTCTTTTATAACATACTGGAGAAATGTACTGTAATAATGAGCATAAAAATATGTTCTTTGCATTGAGTTAAGAAAAAAAATCACAGATTTGCATAGCAATATTCAACATAGACATTTCCCTTTTAGGCTTTTGTTCATCTTCTGCCAGTCTGACTGGAGTATGAATGCATGACCAAGGATGTGTTGCTACAGTACATTACTTAGTTGTACTGCATAGGCGTTTAGTGTCCCTTTCTAGTATTAGATTAGGACTTCTGAATTTACTTACTGGTAAATTCCATTAAATTCTTATGGTAAGTAAATTGTTACTATAAATAAATGGTGACATGTTCTGTTTTCTGTTATTTTTGGTGGCATTTCTTCCCAGAGTGATACAAGACTCCTAGGATTACTTGGGACTCCTGGACCTAAAGGCCAGAAGGGAGACATTGTAAGCATTTTGAATTAATTTGGAGAGATTTCAAAGTGCCTATCTAATCTGTCTCTGCCCCCCTTAACACAGTATCTTTTATTTGATTTATCGCAATGCTCTTTGAAGGAATAGATTTTAGATGTGACTGGCTCTTTAATCTGTGTAGTCCAATATCCATCTCATCGTGCCATCTTGCAGGTGCAGCACACTAGCTTTTCACCTCTAATATATGATAACCAGAAAGGGAAAATGCAGGAAGAATTATGTGTAGTTTCTGTAACACTGTCTGAGGAGAAGTCAAATGAGATAGCCTGTCAGTTATCAGGAAAAGACTCTTAAAAAGTTGAAATCCAGAAAATATTTTTAATAGTAAATAATGAATCTTTAAAGCAGTTTCTCTATAATGATGGGACATGCTATACCAAAAATACTTATAGTCAGCCTCTAAAAATTATGTGGTGGCCAAATTCTGAATCCATACCATATGACAGTATATTGTTTATAGGCATCTGTCCTGTTTAAACAATCAAGTGAATTTCTAACAATTGCATGCCTTTTAACCTCTGAAGAAGAGAGAAAAGTGCTCTGGATATATCACAGGGTTGACAACATTTTTTATTGAAAAGCCTACAGATCTGCTATTAAAAAAAAAAAAAAAAGAGTCATTTAAATTAGTTTGCAGATGCTTAAATCTCAGATTTCCATTGCAATAAAAGTTAAGATTTTGTGCCCTACATAGAACAGAGTACTGTTGAAGGAGAGGAGGAGTTTGTTTGCATTTGTTAGAATATTAGAGGTTTTAAATATAATTTATTTTGTTAAAAGGGTCAAAAAGGAGATTTGGGAATGACTGGTGCAAAAGGAGAAAAGGTAAATTAATTCCTTAGTTCTATGTGTATGTGTGATACTGGAAAGTGGCTGAATTTACTGATTATGAATCAAATATTGGAAAATATATTCAAAATCAAGAAAATATATTTGGCCGTAGGAAAAGCTGTCAGTCTGTGAATGTCCTCAGTAATTTACTCTAGCCCCTCCTTGAGAGAGTATTGACGTATGCAAGTAAAGTTGCCTGTTTCAACAGCTCACAATGTCCTTAATTTTAAATGCATTCAGACTTTTAATGAATGCGAGCTTAAAATTATGTTTATATAAGTTTATCACTAGTAATTGTCTCACAAATTAGATGCCATTCATACTTTTTCACGTTACAAATGTGATCTTCAATATCTATATGGACAAAGAAGATTCTTTACTTTTTTAAAATTTATACATAAACTTGCTAATTTAATATCTTTTAGTTTAAGCTTAAATTTTCCAGAAAGATTTGTAGGGGAGGGATGTTACTGGGGAATAAGTATGTATTGTGTTTTTCTAGGAACATAAGATATACCCAGTTCTTCATCCACTGAATAACAGGCATTTTGCTAGTCATCTGTTTGGCTTCCAGTTGGTTTCTTTGGTTATATCCTTGTGGATAAACAGTTTTCATGCAAGCAGAAACTTTTTTTCATTCTGTTCACATGACAGGTTCATGACTTTGTGTGTTATAAAGCACTAGTGTTTGAGAATTTGTCAGATTTGTATGCTGTTTAAATGCATTGTCACTCTCTTTTTAGTTCATGTTCCTAACCCTCACATGTGCTTCTGCTTGGAAGGATCACACATGTCATGATCTTGTCATTGAATCAACATTATCCCTCAAGTAAACCTTTGTAATCCATATATTGAAATTTTATATAGGTTTAAAAACAAAAACAAAAAAAACCCCAACATTTTTCACCTTCACCAAAACCAGACATATGTACTATTTACCATTTGAAATGAATCTCTGTTAACCTCTTCCCTATGTTTCTATAGGGAGAACCTTCTGAAAAAGGGGAGAAGGGAGATCCAGTAAGTATAGCTATGTTTTGAACTGATGATGTGAATAATTTGTTTGATATAATTTTCATACTGCATTCATGCTGTAATTCTTTTCTTTATACATTTTCATTAGGTTCAGTGATTATGTAGGATAGCATATTGTATTGTCTGCTTCTTACACATACATCACGTTCACAAGGTTATAAACAAAAAATGGAGATGCCCTGTTCTTCACCATCTCTGTAGTTGGTACAGTCCATGAACTAAATTTAAAGTACACACTTTTTTTGTTCCCTGAAGGTTCGTTCTTTCTTTCAGTCATTTCACAAAATTATAAATGGGCTGAACTGTATTTTTATTTGTTTTACCAGTTTCCATTGTGACATTTAACATCAGGCAGTTCTCTTACAACCATTTTTTTTAATGCTTTTTTTTTTTGTTATTTTGGGGAATATTTTCAGAACACCCATTCTGTAAGAGTCTGTTTACATGTGTTGCTTATTTTTAATGAACTATTGTCCTCTCTTAGAACATTTGACAAAGGCTAGTTATGGTGTTTAATACACAACTGAAGGTTGCTCAGATACTTCTGATTAGCATACTATAATAACCAAAATAAGGCATACTGGAATAATGCGTGGTTTTGGAGATGAGTACTGTCACCAGTAGAGATTTCGTGGTGAAGAACAGGCTTTAGACTGGAGAAGCTCTTAAGCAAATGTGCTGTTTTCAAAGAACTTTTATTTAAAACACTAGGAAAACCTGCAAACAGAATTAGTTTGGAAGAGGAGTGCTTGTCAGTGTTTGCAGAAGACATCAGAAAGCCTTTAATGTTTTCTTTTCTTAATATTTGTTAAGTTTGCAAACTATCTTATAGCATTCTAAGGGAGCAAATTAAACTCTTAGTTGATCTGAGTTAAAGTTTTAACTTCTTATGGTTGTACTTGCTATTTTCAGGGAGAAACTGGAATGGAGGGATCAAAAGGAATTAAGGTATTTTTGACTTGTACACACTATATACATCACTGGTGTACATAGCTGATACTGAGAGACGTAACAGTAAATTTGGATTTTTTTTTTTTTCCCTCAAACAATATCGTTAGGGTGAAACAGGAGACCCTGGACCACCTGGTCTTACTGGAAATGCAGGATCAAAGGTAGGTGAAAGGTATTTTTGTGGTCTTAACAGCCATTACATTCTGTGCTGTTATATAAGAGAACTCAGAATGCTATCAACTCTTTAGCTAGTATTGAAGGGCAGAGAAGGCAAATAGTTTATATCCATAGTTTGTGCATTTATCGTGGCTATTTTACTTTTAGTTCATAAAATTCCTCAGTGTCACTCAGCAAAGAGTATTTATACAAAGCTCAAATGTTATTTGGTCACTCAAGAAAATGAGCACCCATTTTGCAATTACAAATCCACCAGTAGCTGGACGTATTCTCTCCATCCATCAGTGAGGCAAGGAGCAACCACTGCCAGTACCTTAGCAGTCCTTATGCTTAATTCTATGAGACTGCAGGCAATCTCAACGTAGCCATTGCCTAGCTTTGAAGAAAGTAACTGAAGCACAAATGTTCTTGAGAATCTCTCATGATGCCTTGAATTATATCAAATAAAGGTGAAAAATGTGAAAATGTAACATCCACCCAACACTATTCATGTTGGATATGATAGTACCCAAGTTCCCTAAGTCATCAAAAGAAGTCACGAGGAAAGAAATGCAGCTATAAGGTCCGCAAAACTGTGATCTTAAAAATGATTCTCCACTCTGACTCCTTAGACTGCTCTTTGGAGGCTAATGTCCTTCCTTGGTAGGAGCTACTGAAATAATTCTTGTTACTGCAATGGAAATCTAGGTCACCTTCACACTGTGTACCTTCCAGCAGAGGCTCACAGAGATCCAAAGGATCATTAGGGTTTGCACCAAGTCATCCTTTTTTCTCTACATCTGAATCCCCTTTTTGTTCAGCACTGTAGAGTCCTTCTGATGAGATCTATTCCAAAAAGAGGAGCACGTGCCATATAGTTTAAAAAAAATCACTTATAAATCTGTCTCTTGAGGGAGGAAATCTTTACTTACTCCTTTAGTTTTGTTTTTCCCTTTACGTAATGCCTTTGTATTTCCTTGTGTTTGCTTCGTATACATACTTTGGATTTTGTATATATCAGTCCCAAAGATTTATTAGACTACACATTAGAGTAAGGTAGAATAAGCAAACTTTGTACTTCTTACTCCATGTAGAAGATAATTCTTAATGCCAGATATTTTCATCTATTTATGTATAAGAATACTTTACACTGAATTACAACAGGGTGTATTGACTTTTGCCTCAAGAGTGTATTATATCATTTCACAGGGTCTGCAAGGACCTCCAGGACCTGTTGGACCCAGGGGACTGCCAGGAGAAGTTGTATGTATTGTGCAGTTTCACCAAGCTGTAGAAGTGTGTTCTGTGAACAGTTAGCCAGTGAAGCAATACCACAGGAGTTGTCATAGGTGCTCCTTTTGTGGGTGGTACTAGAGCAATCAGGTGTCGAAGCACAGTCCTATGGGATACCTCAGGATAGAGTTCTTCTATTTGCTTATGTTCTTTTACTCCTTGTGTTGCCATCTGAACACATAAGAATGATAATGCTAATTTTTCTACTTCACAGGTAATTAGCTCTACAAAAATCGCTCATCTCACAGGAGTAGATGAAAATAAAAAAAAAACCTCTAGCAAAGTTTTAATAATGTTACATCATAAGATGGAAAGGACGATGTGTATGGAGCAAAATGAGAAGAAACAGGGAAAGTAAGAGTATCCCAAGCATTTAAACTTCCTTATTTCCATCTGTTATTTTGTATTAATCTGAATTGTTTTACTTCCTGTAAAAGGGGTAAAGATTAATAAGGTGAACAGAATAAACAATTTTTATTATCTTAGAATTTAGGTCAGATTTATGAGTAAAACTCATATTCAGGGCAAGATGTAATTCTGTTTAAAACTAGGAAAAATATTAAAATCTTTAGCCAGAGTAGGAGTATTGGTTGGAAAGAATTTAATAGAAAATGCCTTTTTTAATTGCTGTTCAATAGATTGAATTACTAAAATACTTCTGCAGAAAGTGGAATAAGAGATTATTCTTATAATTGTCAGTTAAATTTTTCAATTTAATTGTGCAGAGGCTTACTGACAGTCGTAAAGTACCTAAAGCCATTATACAGCTGTCATAGGTGAAAAATAGCTTAATTTGTGAACACTGACAAGTGGCAGATAATATGTGTGTTTGTATGTCCATGTAAGAATGTCAAAACCTGAACTGTTGAACTCGCAAGCAGAAGCCTACTATGTGTTAGATGCAACAGTAGGGACTGCTTTTAAATTTTGGTAGCACCTGGGCTAAGCAAAAGTGGCACATCCTGAGGTCTCCGGTTAATAAAGAGACAGGCTCACCAGTTTGGAGGGTGATCACTTGTTGTGCTTCTGCATGTAGACTGTTTAGATGGCAAGAACCGAAGGGTGAGGGTACTCAGAAGAAGTGGTGCCAAAATAGTAGGGTTCCTGAAAGGAAAGAGATGTTCTTTCAAGAAAGAGGAGGAAGGGTGCTGGAAGCGGGGGAAGGTTGTGGAGATCAGGGAGATGCATTTTAAACCATTAGGCACCTTTCTACTAAGCGTGAAAATTCCCTGGACTTTTGACTCGACACCCTAATGTAGCAGAAACCTTGTTTTGTGGAGGTAGCTGCCTGTCTCCTTTCCAAATTACGGTGCAATCCTTTTTTACGTGTGCAAGCAGCTACGTTCTGCCTAATCCCCCCTGTAAACTGAAGTTAGGTTTTAGTCCACAACAGTGGTGTCATCACATAACCTAACAGATGGCATCTACCCTCTCTCCCTGGTTCTTCTCCCTCCCTTCCTTTATAAACCATAAAATTGTGTTTACGTACCATTTTGGAGGTTTGAGTGGATAGATCCAAAAAGTGGACCAAGAAAAGACAAGGGAGAGCTTGGCTTTAACCTAACAGTTAAGCCATTCACCTGAAAAGAATTGGGATTTTGATCTTTGCTCCGTGGGTTGGTTTTGTTTTTTTGTCGTATTTCTACAAACAGAAGCATCTAGGAGCCAGTGTTGCTGAATTTGGTCTTAGGCCTTTCTACACTCTGAGACTACTTTGTGGAAGAGAACTCTTAATTTGAACAGACTTCTTTGTCATATACATTATTAATATTAGAATACAGTTCTGAGTGGTACACAGCTGGCAGGCTTTTTATTGTTGACCTGTTAAAAGTCTTAGGGCTATAAGCGAAGTGACAGCTGGAGTACAGCCTCTTCAGTTTCTGGCAGGGAGAAAAAACTGGCATTCAAATCTGCATGTAGTCATTTTGTACTGTGTTACTTATTGACCATTTCTTTAAACCTTATTTAAACCTGTTGAGGCACACATTTTTTAAATTGTGTATAATTTACCTGTCTTTTGTAACAATAGTTTGTAAGCCTTTTCTGCTGTGCTTCTATTTATGTATAGAACCCCAATCTTACTGTGAAAGATAACAAAATACTGCATTCCTGTTTTGTTTGTGTTTCCATGATCCCGCTTGAGTTCACAATTGCTGCTTTTGAAACTGCTTTTCTGCTGGATTTTTGATCAAGTGACATGAACAGATAAATACATATATATATACATATATATATATATAAAAAAATAAATCCTAGATATAGATGATCTTGAAGATCACTCATATTTGTACACACAATTCTAGTATATAAAAACATATATTTAAACATACTATAGAAACATGTATGTAGTTCTAGTCTCGTTTTGTTTTGTCTTCTAAAGATGAAACACTATGGATTAACAAACGTAATTCATCTTATGCAGCATGATGAAAATCATGAAAGGTTGAAAATTGTTTTATGTTCACTTACATCATTGGAGAGTAATCCAGCAGATAAGAATTGCTTCTTTCCTTTCCTGAGATATCCCTTAAGCTTGATCTAACAACAACAAAAAAAAAATCTGATAAATCCTTAGGAAAGAAGGCAGACTGTATATATCTTCTGTTGATATCAAAAGGGGATAAGTTAGGACACAATGTCTGATCCATAATCAGTAAATTTAAACTTCCATATATTATAATGATTTTGTGTTCATATAAGCAGAATATTCTTCATTAAGGTACTTTTTTTTCCTTATGCTTTTAATTTACATGGCTGGGTGGAACAAGTAGCTGTCTGTCTCTGTTAAGGGCAGAATACAGCAGAGAAAGTGAACACAGCTGTTGAAGTCTTATTACTGGCATGAAAATGTAGCCACCCTTCATATGTCAGTATTCATAAAACTATGTTTTACACTGTGAAGAAAAGTAAAAACAATATGTGTTTCTTGTCTTTTTCATAGAAAGTTCATTTTCCATTCCAGATTAAGTGTCATACTTTGATTTTACTGTTCAGTTTTGACATTTACTGTGGAAATTACTGGTATTCACAACAAAATGCTTGATACAATAGTTGGTTGAATGTCATTGAAGGGTTATCGAAAAAGTTTGTTACAGCATAGTAAGGTAATAAAATTTAACCTTCCCTATTATTTAAATAGTTTCTACTTAGATTTTAATCTAATTAATTTCTCTGCATTTATAACAAATCCCTCATGAAAAGGACAAGGGAAAATATTGAAGTTAAAATGTGAAAGATGAGAAGATTTAGACAAAAGAAAGGATGGAGTGTATTTATTTTGCTGAAAATATGTGACTGTCCATTAAATAACTAAAACGTTTTAAAGGAATTTGGTGTATTAAGTAATGTGCAGCAGTTAGAATTAATTGAGGCTTTTAAGATACAAATTTGAATAATTAAGTAGCAGAGGAAATCATGCAGCCATTCATAGGCAAAAAAGATTAGATGCTTATTTAAAACTCAAATTTGTACCTGCTACCCCCTTTAAAATGATTCATCTTCAAGACATGGAATTATTTTGAAATTGAAGAAATAAACCTGTCGATCTCTGCCATTCTGCCTTAATAGGGTCCAGAAAATAATCTTGATTATTACATTTCAACTTAAAGAAAAATTATTCATATCTCTGATTAAAGAAGTATTCATTAACTTGTACTCTTTAACATTTTGAGTCAATAGAAATGCACAGTAAATAATCCAGTGTAAACTCATTTTCATCTGTAATTTTAGATAATCTTTATGGGAATAGCTATAAAAATGTACAGTTGTATTTTTTATTAATTCCAGGGCTTACCAGGAGAGCATGGGGTACCAGGAAACCCAGGAGTTAAAGGAGACAAGGTGTGTTTTAAGTGCTTTTAATTAAGCTTGCTAGGTTAGAGCTGTCATGTCTGAAGTAACCTTCCATCCTTCTGTAGCGCATCTGTGTGGCTGCTTTATGAATTTATTCTAAAATGTACAAGCAGCAACCCCCTGTCTGCTCCTCGGAGATGCTGCAAGCCAAGCTGGCAACCCAGTTGCTCTTTAGATTCATAATTTAAATGATATTTCAAGGAGGTTGCATTGGGCTCTTACATTAAATCTGTGCAGTGCAGAAATATCAGTTCAGGTCCTGACCACGGAACAGCCCTTTTAGGATAGTGTCCTAACCAGACTGATGTGTAAAATCCCACTTTGCAGTCAGATGTATTCATCTGGGCAGAGCACCAGGGCGGCTATATTGTCTCGGATGCGAGCCAAGGCTGGGATCTCTTTATAGCACTATACTTTGCTGTGTAGAAATTCCTTAGTTAGAATTCAGCTACATCAGCAAGACTTAAAAATGGTATGTGTGTATATGTTGAATGTAAAGAAGGGGCGAAAAGACTGTATACAGGCATACTGTGAGCTGTGTGATGTGTTGTGGTATTTATACATTGTGAGGTACAAGGGAAAAGAATAAAATCCGTTAATAGTTTGAAGAAGTGAGTTGATGAAAAGGCAAGAGAAGAAAAAAAACATGGAACAATGACAAAAATGTACTCATCTTGCAAAATGGGAAGTAGTGAATTCAGGAAGAATCACAGAGGGTGATGCAGGAGCGTGTAAAAGACAAGAGAACGGTGTAATAAAAGGCACAAATTTACCTATGTAAGCAGGAAGAGTTGCAGAGATGTGGGGCAAGAGATGCTGCATGCAGTGGTGTAAGAAATAGAGATGTAAACAGGAACACAGGAACACAGGGGTTTAGGTATAGAGAGCTGGAGAGAGGCAGTTTGAAGCTGTTACTCTGAATTAATTGGCAGGGTTTAATGACAACCTGTGTATTAGGGGCCTGAGGACAAAGAAATGTAGATCAGATGCATTGCAAGCATGGAAACCCGAGAGACTGCTAGTTACTGTTATTGATTGTGTGGTCCGTGCCTCCTCCTCTTCTATAACTTTTTGAAGCAAAATATGTTTGGTTTTTTTTTTCCTTCTCAATGTACTAGCACTTTCTAGGATAACATTGATAATATTTAGGGTTTTTTTCCTAAGAGAAAATTCCCACATTTTAGTTAGTGATTCAAATTTATCTTGAAGGGGGACCCAGGTGGGATTATGGGACCGCCTGGACATCCAGGTCCAAAAGGTGATGTGGGGCCTCCTGGACCAAGTGTGCCTGGGACACCGGTAAGTCTATAATATATAAAGGCTTTTATAACTTTATTTCTTGTTGGGAAAACTGTTAAAGATCTGTAAATGTGCAATGAAAGAAATCAGAAGTACTTTTTCAGATGTAATTTCAAAATTCAAATATATGGTATAGTGGTATTGTAAGTACATTAAAACGCAATCTAGAAATCTGTATTGTTAATGTGATGCTCACAAATAATCATAGTGACAGTGCTATTAAAAAGAAGACATATGTAAATCTGTCATAGTTTATTTATAAAGACTGACTAATTTTAGCAGTGAAATTCATCTAGTTGCTTTGATTTCAATACTTTTTTTTTTTCTGAGGGTTTTTTTTGTTTGTTTGTTGGTTGTTTTGTTGTTTTTTTTTTAGGGTCCCACTGGTATTCCTGGAAACCCAGGTCCACGGGGACCAAAGGTATAAAAAAAGTACTATTTCTATTTATTAAAAATCAGGATAATAGGCTATTTTCAGACATGTGACTGAAAGCCTTGTACCCCTCTCAGGGAGAAAGAGGACTGCCTGGTGTACAAGGAGCACCTGGGGAGATGGGGCCCCCTGGAATAGGCATTCAGGGATCACCAGTAAGTATACCAGCTCCCAGAATTTGGGCTTCTTGCTGTACATCACTGAGAAACTGCAACAAGTAAACAAAAAAAAAATATTAAAAAGCCACACCATGAACTCACTTCTGACTTGACTCCCAGCTCAGCATCTTTTCCCTTTATCCAGACTCACAAAGATTTAGTGCTAAGTGAGAAGTGTGAGCTTGGAGAGCTGAAAGAGTCAATTGCTACTTTACAGATGAGCTTCCCAATAATAGCATTGAGACATCTTCAGGCTGGGTCTGTTTCTAAGCAATAATTGTTTGTAGTTGTCAGCAAAATCCAGCCTGAGTAATGGTACAAGAGAAGAGGCACATTCAACATGGTAGATAATTGCATTTTGAAACTCATATTGGTACAGGAAAAGGCAAAGACACATGAAAGAGATGTGGAAGGCTTTGCATCAGCTCCTAGCTTTTGCATTTGTGGTGACTGCTAATTACAAACTTAGGTCTGCTGCTTCTAAATGAGAACCTTACAGTGCCAGGTACTATGCCAGAAAATAGTGAAGTTCTGATTTTGGACAACTTTCCTTATGTATCTCTGTGCAGTTTAAATCCAAGCATGAAGCAAGTTGATGCAGTCTATCTAGAGCATTCATACTAAATAGTTGTTGTACAGCAATAACTGTTTCAGTTATTCAGTTTATTTCTCAGTTTTCTTTCTTTCTGTTGCTTGTAAAGAAATGGTACTGATTGTGTAGATGCTACGTGTTATTACATGAACTCTACTGTGGTGAATAGGGCAATCTCTCTCTTCAGTCCAGACTGATAGAGTAGGCTGATAAATTTAAGTTTATCGACAGCACTCAGATATAGAGAGAAAATGTTTCAGAAAGATTACTAGAGATTCACATTGAGACCTTAATGTAGAATAATAATCCTTAAAAATAATTTGTTCAGTTAAAATATTTTCAAATGGGAATTCTAAAAGTGACCTATTTATATTTAAATCATCTAATTTGTTTTTATTCAACTGAATATCAACTTTTCTTATGAATCTCCTAGCTAAATAGCAAGTTTGACCACAGATCATTGTTCTTTGGCATTACTTGCCCTTAAAAATGGGCCTCTGCAAATTCTTGAATTCTCTAATTTTTGCGAAATTAGATTTGGACTTAATGACAAACTGTAGAGCAGGTATTTCCTGCAATGTGAACTGCACCAATATCCTACATTCAGTATTTATTTATGAAGTTCATTTCATTTATCCCAAAAAGTGTAACTACTGATTATTCAGAGTTTTCTTGCAGGGTCCTATAGGTCCAACTGGATCAGCAGGTGTGCAGGTAGGATATAAGATTTCTCTTTAATATATATTAAAAAAAGCATTAATTTATTTTAATGACGTTTACAGTAAAAGAAAGTATTGTTAAACTTTAAATTACCTTTCCCACATTTAGGGCCCCAGGGGACCCCCAGGATTGCCAGGAACTCCAGGGACCCCTGGTATTAATGTAAGTGACAGTTGTCTATATATACAACAAAAAGTAATGTGTCCCTTGTCAATGATTTAAGGCTACCAAATTTTACATTTGTTTCTAGGGCACTCCAGGAAGAGATGGAAAGCCAGGACTACCAGGCCCTCCAGGTGATCCTGTATGTATATGCAGAAAGCTTGTATATTTGCTTTGATGCAAGTATTTTAAATTTAAAGATGATTATAAAGAAGAACCTAGCAAGCCTAGAAGTCCAATTGATTACATTAATTTGATTTTTCAATTATTATATGCTTTCCTTTTTACTTGATTATATTGCAGTATAAATTAAACTTATATTAGTGTGTACAGGAAAAATACCTTATTTTCAAGCATTACAGTTTCCATACTAGAGTTTCTGCGAGGCTGTAACTTGGCATAGTGCTACTCAGTCTCAGAAGCAGTACTGTATAATAAAAATTTTCAGGACTAAACTTTGATTATTCCTGTTAAAAGATTGAGGAAAAAGTTTGGGGATTCCAAAGCTAATTTTGCTATGCCACAAAAAGAAGACAATATTTTTAAATGAAATTCTGAGAGTAGTTAGTCTCTAATGCAATAAATGCCCTACAGCACTAATGAAAAGTTAAGTGGCTGGGTTTGAAAATAAAAACACTACATAAATTCTGATCCTTCAACACACTTTAGGAGTTATCCTCTCCTCTTGGGTATTACAACAAAGATTTGTATTTAGCAATGCTAAAGCTTTACAGATTTTGTGAAGTCCAGCACGGCAAGCTTGTAAAAGCCTGCACATGCTGCAGACCAGAGTGTACCCTTAAAGATAGCTGAGTATTCTACATGGGAGTCAGGAGAGCCCCATGTGCATATCTGCAAAATTTGCCGAATGGCAGAACTTCAGTTGTTATTCCTTCTTCTGTCTGGAGTCCCAACAACTACCTCAGAACTTTCAAGAAGCAAATTTCTCTTTAGAAACAAATGCTTACAGAAGCTTTCATGACATCAAATGAAGCTTTCTGAATTCCCTGGGTGGCTGTTAGAAAGTATTCCATAACAAAAATTCCATCAATAAAAATCTGTGGATAGTTTGAAGAAACAAACCAAAACGAGAGTTTAAAAAAAAAAAAAAAATAGATTGTTAAACTCACTCATGATCCTGGTTTAATAGGATTTGATATTTCCCAAGAGATTTTAGTCAAAGGCACGGTTTTAAAAACAACGGTGAGATACAGTGATAGTGATAGTAATGTTTATTTAAGACATATCAAAACAAAGGAAATAAAAATTACAAAAACTAACATTTGAACTATGTTATGTCCTTGAGCAAAATCTTTGTTCCTTGCCAAGGCATTTGACCTTTTCTCTGAGTGAGTAGAGTATCTCGGTGGTTTCAATCTGTTCATCTCTTAAACTAACAATTCTTTGTACAGACAGCTCAGATGCAGAGACTTGCATTGTGTCTTATGACTGAGGACCATCTTCAAGCGTCCAGCAATGCAAATCTAAGGCAGGCTTTCCCTAACTAGTCTGCAGACTGCTGGTAGCCTATGAAAAGATTTTAAAAATTAGGAATGCTCCAGAGCCACTGCAGAAATTCATTAGGCAGTAAAATATATCATGCTTTCAATGAAACGTTTGATGGTATAGGGGCTTGGCAGTCCACAAGTGAGCCTGAGGACCGACAGCAAGGAGCATATCAAGGGATAAACTAGCCCCACAATAGCACAGAGATTTAATCTCAGAGAGAATAGTCAGCTTTCTCCAGAGAGGAGCCTGGGAACCAGCTAGCACGTATGCACTGTTGATTATCAGGGGCCAGGATGGTGATTCTGATCAGTTGGTTCCTTGGTTCCTCCATTAACAAACTGGTCCATGGCTTTATGAGACATGAGTATCAGCATCCCTCAAAGGCCTAAAATCGTTATGTAAAATCAGGTCTATCACTGGTATTGAGTATGAAGGTAGAATGCAAGTCTGAGAGTCAGAAACACTGAGATACAAAGTGAAGTTCAGTTAGGAATGGATATAAAAACAAGAAAAAGACACTGTGAATACAATTTAAAAAAATACTAGTAAAGTCTATTATTTAATAATCAAAGAGATCAAATTATAGATTGTGCAGAGAAAGCTGAATAATTCAGTAGATTTTCATTGTCCACCAGAAAAAAAAAAATTGCATAGAATTTATTTTAATTAATTTAATAGGAAAAAAAAAAGAATGAGTTAAAGAGGTTTTAGATACAATATGAAGGTTTGGTATAATTAACCCAAAGAATGAACCAGAACAGTCTCTGAATGTTTTGCAGTTATCTTTGAGTACTTTGAGAAAGGTGAGGCTTTTGAGAAAGGGAGAGCTGCTAACAGAAAACATCTTCATAAAAGGTGAACAGAAGAGGAATCAGAGTATAATAGGTCCGTTGAAAAAAGTTTGGTTCCAAGAAACATATGAAATATTTTTTTAAAAAATTAATTCTAAGTACCAGTGATATAAATGATAAAGTAGAAACACAAGATGGCATAATACTGTTAAGAACCAGTCATGGAATAAATCAGATTTCCAGCTTTGGAAGATTAATTTTATTGGAAAAGGCAGGGAAACAGTCATATTATATATTTTGGCTTCAATAAAACTTTGAGACTGTCCTCATAATATTTTTATAAGCACACAAAAAAATGCTCTTGAAGTAATTGCCATATAGTTAATGCTGATCAAAAAATATGGATATGAATGTCTATCGGCAGATTATTATCAAACTTGAAAAGAGAGGTCTCTCCCATGCCCAGTTCTTGTCAGTGATTTAATTTGATTAGGATAAGTAGATATAAACTCTGCAATTGGACTGGGAAAGATTGCTGGCTTCTTGAAGAGACAATAAAAACTTAAAATTCAGAGACAGTCTGAAGTCAACAAGATTAAACTCAAGACAGATGAGCGTAAAGTGCTTAATAAGAAAAAACAAAATCCATAAGTAGAATAGGTCTGGAAGGCACGGTGCACTGTAAACTAAACCTAAGTAACAAATCTGATGCCACTGTTAAACAGACAAGTCTGAGTGGTAAAGCTTACTAACAGGAGAATTATTGTCTTTTGCTCTCTTGAAATACTCTTCTCTTTGGAGAAAACATTTTTAAAGGAAGATGTAGCAAGAAGGAGTAAGTCCGGAGAATTAAGGCCATTTTAACATTTTCAAAAGCCCAGTATACATCGTACACTTATTCAGCGTTCAGCGCACACAGCTGTGACTCTACAGAACACGTGCAGTTAGGCTGGGCTTGCTGTAGGTACAGAGCAGACAAACTGCATGGCACAAATGCAGTAGGCTTGCTCTCCTCTCTCGTGTGCCCTTGCAACTGGGTGTTAGGACCCTTTCTCACTGAGGGTTTGGGGTCTTGTACCATAAAATATTGCCACTAAAATAAGATCATCAGAAAGGAGGAGAGGCTGGGGAAATTACACTTGTGTAGTCCAGCAGAAGGACCAAGAGGTGACATGGTAATAGCCTGCCTATCTGAAAAACAGGCAGGAGAAGGATGAAAAGCCAGTCCATGTTAGGGATGTGGGAGTTAATTTTAAGGCTTGTTACAGGTTTTTAAGAGCAGGTGACACTGCCTATGTACAGTTTACCTTTGTGCAGAGGATGGACTTCAGACCTTACGCAATTATGTCCTTAAATTGTGTCAGGTGGCCATGTCTCAGCCTAGAAAACTTCCAGTGTGCTTTCAAAGGTGGTGAGGCTACGTTGTAAATGATGTACTCCTGATTACACTTAGTTAAGTACGTTCAGCAGTGCTTCTCTTGAGCTGGTATTTGACACTCATTGCTACTGACCGACAGTTTTTCTAATATGCTACAAAAGTGCTCACATTTTATGTTTCTTCTTAAAGATGGAAATGGTTGAAACAGACTGAACAAAAATAGTAACAAATTTTGAATGTATCTAATGTTATAGTATGCCCGGGGCTATTTTTGCTTTAGCGATTGCAAGAAGAAATCAGCAGTGGTAACTGAAGAGTCTCTTTGTGATTGAAGCTGATGATAACCAGTTCAATAAGTTTTTACAGAGAGTCTTTAAATATTAGTTTAATGGCAGCAGTGGGAAATCTGAGATATATTGCAGTAAGCCTACTGATTGAGCTTTAAATAGGTTAGCTTTAGTATTCGTAGCAATTTAGCAGTGGCACCACAGAGTTTTGCACTAGTTCTTAACGTTTAAAGGCAGGATAAAATACTATATATGTTGCTGTAGCTGGAGCATTTCCAGTATCTAGTATCTAGCTAGTTTATTGATGTGACCTTTGGCATCTCCACAACTGATGCTGCAGTTCACAGCAGAGCCAAAGCCTAGGAGAAAGCAGAAGGAAAATAATTGAAGATAATCAGGTGAGAATAGTCTGTGAGAATTTCCAATAGCAGTAAGTTGTTGCTAAGTATGCTACAAAAACAACAATATATTATTATTATTTTAATGTGAAGTTTACTGTGTTCTGCAGTTACGCTGTTGTCATGGTTTAAGTTCATTGACATTATAATGAAGAATTACATTGTTACATTGGATAGACAGCGATACTTAACACTTTAAAACTATTTTTGAAACTTTGATTTTTCTTTTGAGTTTTCATTAAAAAATAGCTTCAACTTTATATGTAACCAGCTGTGTGTGTAACAATATAAACTTTAGAAGCAATTAGAACCTATCAGGATTGTAGTGTTATGTAAAACATTAACTGTAGCTGCCTTTTTCATTTCAGATTGCACTGCCCCTTGTGGGAGACATGGGTGCTATACTGAAGGTAAAAATTTTCAGAGATTAAGTATCCTTTTTTACTATAAGCATCCTTTTTAAACCAAAATATGCACTTGAAAGTTTCAGTAGGTTCAATTCTGACCTACTTGGCTAGCCTAAAGTAATTTTCAGATTTTTAAAAAATAAAGAAATGTATTTTATAGGAATTTTGCAAAATAACGTTTGAACAGTATGTGCGGTTGTAGCCAGCAAGGGACTATTCAGTACATCCAGTCCACAGTATAAATTGGTACAAATACACTCCATTCTCCATGTTTCTTAGTGGCATTGATATTGGCAGTATACTGAATGGGGAAAATAGTCTAGAATTTCTGAGGTGTTATTTTGAAAAATAATAGACTTTGAAGTGATCTGCCATATTCCAAAATTAAAAGTGTACTCAGGAGGATTTCTATAGGAAAAGCACACTTCATTTCTCAAGAGAGAGATTATCCTATCTTATATCTTTTATTAATACAGGTACTTAGGGTTTATTGACTTTCTCATTCCCAAATTTGATTTATTTTAGGTCTGTCTTTGAGCTTTTCCCTGATTCTTTCCATTTGTAATTGTATTTTCTTTCTCCTGTATGTGCTCTTCTACATCTTTGTCAGTTCTCTCTCTTACTGATTCTTTATGCTTCATTCTTAATTTCTCTCTCTTTTGTGGTTATCACTTCTATAATATTGTAATTTAGCTGGAAAATGCTTCTCTCAACAAAGCAGGAATCATTTACTTTAAAATAACTGTAGATTTGAAGCTGGTGAGAGTAACAAGTAGCCTGCATCTCTACCTAATCCTTAAAAGGAAGAGGGTCTGCTCACACCTGAACTCAGGTGTGTCTGGGACTACCCAAAATGAAGGCATTTGAGTCCTGTTAAAATAAAGCTATAAATTTGTTAGTTGTTTTAGTAGAGTCTGTGAGAGATGAGGAAGGAAACACGGAAGGATATCTGAACAAGTATTTTGTGTAGAAGAGAGAAGGGACTGAAGAGAAGGATTTGGAGTGAAATGAAGGGATGGTCACAAAGGCAGAAAGGAGGTGGCCTGCATAGATCAGACCTTCTGCCCATGTCACAAAAATGGTTGGTTGTCAATTTGCTTTCTGTCTATTCCTCAGGGTGATCCTGGCATAAGAGGTCCCCCAGGCATCCCTGGTAGAGAAGGGCCAAAAGTAAGTTTGAAGAGAGTACTTTAAGTTGCTTCATCGCTTGTTAAAAGTCCAGGTGTTTATATCTGTCAGTCTTGACATTTTTGTCTGATCCCTACTGCTGTAGCATCTGAGCAGCCAAAAGCTTCAAACAGTTTTTACAGTTCAACCCTCTTCCTGCATCGGATTGCCTTTCCTCTCAGGAAAGTGAGCAAAATAGCCCAAGTTGAGTCCCAAGCCAGGATAGCTTTTCTGTATCTTGCATCCATTCAAGCTAGCTCAGATTTGACTGCTCAGTAGTGCACTGCCATCTATAGGCTTATTTTAAATGAGTCAGTCACGCAAGAATCCCACAGTGAAGAAAATTTCCCGTATCTCCCTGAAGTGTGCAACAGCTGGACCGCCCTGTGCCTTTGCACCTTGTTCCAGTGGGAGTAGTGCAATCATTTCACTGGGACTTGAAGTTTCACTGCTGTCCATCAAAATTTTGCTTCACTGTAATCCGATCAAATGCCACATGGTTTGACATACAGATATCTCCTATAGTTGAGCCTAATTTCATTAAAGTACTTTCCCCGTTTCAGCACTCATTTAAGCTCTTCGCTATTAATAAGATGTCTCCATCAGGCCTTTTGGCTAGTTTACCTACTAGGCAAAAAGCACTAATTTCCTTTCACCTCTATGGGAGGCATATTTTAAAGCTTTCAGCCTTTTTTTTCTGTTTTAGGCACTACTGCTGTAAGGGCTTCATGCTAGCATATATTAAATGTGGGTCATAAAATGCCCTACAGAGCATGACAATCATTGTTCTCTAATAGAAAGTATTTGTTTGAACGTTATGTTTTCATAGGGAAGCAAAGGTGAACGTGGATTTCCTGGGCTTGCCGGAGAGAAGGGCGATGAGGTAAAATTATTTCATTTCTGTAGTAGCTGCATTCTTATCTGAACCTGAGTAAAGATCTAGGCTGAGAATGAAGTGCTAAGAATGTTATTCAGTTCTTTAAAACTCCTGAGATAGTAATGTATTGCTATAAACTGCCCTCAATTCTGAATTTTCAATAAGATTAAATACTCTTATTCAATTAAATAACGTCTGTTTAATTTTTGTCTGAGGATTTTTGCTCAGCTATATATTTTAAAAGCTTGCATACATTTAAATGCTAATTTTTAAGAGTATAAGATAGAGCAATAAATAGGCAAGTGCTAAATATTTTCAGAAAATACTTCATGTTTTATAACATATTTGCTTTCATTGTGTTAGTTCCCCTTTAGAATTCACTTTCAAAAACATTCCATTAGGCAAATACTCTGATGGAAACAGTCATAGCAGCAATTACTATTAAGTAGAAACTGGAAAATGTTTGAAGAGACGGAATTTAAAATATTTACAGTATTTTGCATCATGTGCTGCGTTCTTAGAGTTATTTTATGTCATTATGGAGAAGGAAAAAAAGCCAGATGATTTGTGATGCCAAATGCAAAATAGCTGCTGTAGCTTTCTTTTTAAATTGAAATATTTGCAGTTAACACTTCAAGAGCAATCTCTGTCCAAAAAAAAAAAAAAATCACCAAATCAGAAATTACTAAGCAAATGAATCTGAGTAAATAAATGAATGTCCTAGTGACCTTAGCCAACTGAAGGAGTTAAAATAAGCAGTCTATTACAAAATATTTGGTGAACGCTCTGAAATTCCAAAACACTTAACTGGCATTGGTAAATACATGCTACTCTCTTGTAATTAAGAAGTGCTAGATATAAGACAAAGCACATGGGAAATATTAAAGGAATTTAGAGCTTATTGATTGAGGATTTTGTAATTCTTTATGAGCCATAACATAGTAAGAATTTTCAAGCAGTAGTAGAAAGAGAACAATTTTTTTAAAAATCTGTGTTCATCAGAATCCTTGGCTTCCTAAAGTAAACAGCTATATGAGGGGAAAAAAAAAAAAAAAAGAAGCATTAGATATGTATTCCTGCTACTGCTTTGCTCCAGAATTTAGCAGATTGTCAGACTAAAGTATCATGTTTATTTTTCCTCTTGTTTTTACAGGATCTGTAGAGCTCACTATGTCTTTGCTTCTTAAAAGCAAGTCCCTCCTGAGATTGTATTTAGAACATACACCTTAAAATGATGAGGCAGCCATAAGTGAAGGCCAAGCAGAATTTTACTTTAAAAATAAATGGGAAACTTACACATAATTCATATGCCCTACAGGGTTCCTCTACAATTCAACCCTAGCAGTCTGATGCATTAGCAAAACAATTTCAACAATTCAGATACTATTTAACTGCCAAACTGCTGAGAATCAAGTGAGGTATTAGAGGCAATTAAGAAGGTAGTAAGGGAAAGGCAAGGTTATAACTGGCAGTTAGTTGGGGTTTTTTTAAAGGATTCCAGAGTAAATTCATTCTAAATTTTTTTATTGGTTCAGGAGGGTGCTGTACTCTGTTAGTAAGTTAGCTATTCACATGCTGCTTTGCTGTTTGACAGCCGATTAACTCCCTTAGCTCTGATATTTTCAGTGTTTAGCAGCAGCTTGTGATTGCAAAATTTGAGGGTGCAAGTGAGTTTATATTCAGAAACACGTGTGAAAGAGTTCACAAAGTTTAAAAGTACTTTTTTTTTACAAATTTACAAATTTTAAAAGAATGCACTTATTTTCATTTTTATTATTTGGTTAGCATGGGAATGGGAAGAGAGATTGAGAAGCCAACCTGAGGCTCTTTGAAATACACTCATTAACTTCCATATGCTTTCAAATAGTCCTTTAATCTTTGTTAAAGCTTAGTTCTCTTCCTTTTTAAAACACTGCTTTTTTTCAGGGGAAGGTTTTTCTAACATCAGTAATAAGAACTACAAAAAATGTTCCTTTGGCTTCATATTAATTTTCCCTATGACTGTACCATCACAGTAAAGTAATTTGAAATGAGGAGAGAACACATTTGCAGTTGGGTCACCACTCTGAAAAGCTGCGGAGGTGGATCTATGTCCTCTATGTGGAGGAGCAAGAAAGGCAAATCAGTGTGTTTCTCCATCTCCCAATACTTTCCTGATTTATTTCTGTCTGAAATTTTTTCCTCAGAGCCTCATTTCAGGGCTCCTGACCTCTGTGGTTTTATAGACTACCACCTTAGTGATGCTGTCTTAAATACTGCATTTAACATGAGAAATATTCCTTTTCTGAGATGATTCCTCTTGCCAGAGGATAGAGGCACCCTGTGCAGATAAAATGAATCGCCACTGGGAGCCACCTTTTTCCCTTTGTGGGTTATACAGGGAAGTGAGAATTATTAGCTTAGATTTACATACATGGCTTTTACATCTCTGAAATTGCACCTGACTAAGCCTGGTGTGGCAGAGGAAAGACTTCAGCAATGTGCAGGCTTATCTCAAATTCTACATGTATCCACTGTAGTGAGTTGCACATGTGTATGTTTAGGAAGTGGATACCAGAATCCATTGATTTCCAGGCAATCAAATGGAATAAGAGCAAGAAAGTAGGTCATTAAATGCTATAAAAATGTCATGTTCTGTTATCAAAAAAAAAAAAAAGAGCAAAATCTGTAGATCAGGTAAAAAGCATCATTGCATTTAGATAGCGTCAGGTATCATTAAGAAGTCTGAGTAGATGTCTTCTCACCAGCAAAAAAAAAACCTTATAGTGATAGAAAATTAATCTCTAAGGAAAAGCCAGATGTCCAGCTCTTATCTGCAAGAGTAAAGACAAAAAGATATACAGGACATAAGCTAACAATATGAAAAGTTGAAGGACAGGTGCTGTCTATCAGTCAAGCAAGAAGTTGCCTCTAACCTTGTTCATTGATAATCTCTTACCTGCATGGTAGGGTTTTTTCCATGCTTAAAAAATAATGTCAACCTTTTAGATGAAAATGCACTTTAACATAGTTCTAATACTGCTGGAAATGCTGAATATAAGTAGTTTTTTAAGTATAAGTGGGAGAGAAAATAGACATATGCTCTTTTAATTTCCAGGGCCTTCAAGGTGCTCCTGGACTGCCAGGCATACCGGGACCCAGTGGACCGTCTGTAAGTGTGCGGTATCACCTGTGATCTCGTCTATCTCTGCAGAGTTTGCTATAATCATCTAGTAAAACTTCATATTCTTAGTTTCTTGTCCTTCCTTTTGGCTTTTAGGAGAGCAATAATAAAAATCTTACCTGTACTGGCTCTAATAAAAGAAACTATGTTGTGAGTTGATGTTACTGAAAATACTGTCATTGTCTGAGCTCAAAGTTTATGTAACTTAAAATGGGTTTGGAGTTTTGGCATTATTAGAGGCTCTGAGGTTACATGATGTATGATGTGCAAACTTGCAGTTAATTATGTATTTGTACCCAAATTACAGTAGTAATGTTAGTAATAAAAATCTAAAAATAATTCCAGCTAGGCATTCTGAAAACATTTAATCCTGAAACCAAGTAATCACTTGGTTTCACAATTAAGAAGGCATGAGAATACGCTTATAATATTTAAAGTCACTGAAAAATATCATTAAAAATGTTGGTATTTCTGAGAAAACTCTTCTTGGAAATCTTTTTAAATTTTATTTTCTGCATGCTGGATGCATGTAACATTAGTTAGTATGATCACTATTCATTCCTAGGTTGCTGACACTACTAATGCTTCCCTTCTTTCAAAAATTGTAACACATTTAGGAAGTTTAAGGTGGAATCTATAAATTGACATTTTAGCAGTACAGTATGATTCTTAGCAGTATCGAGAGGTGCCCGTTAAGGTCAGTGCATTTAATCTATCAAGGTGAAAATGCAACCGCAAACACAAGTTTTACCCTTCACAGGGCTTATCAGAAGGACACAGCTGTTCTATCAAACCGAAGAGAAATATTTAAACCTGGAGGAGAAGCATAATTAGGTTTAAATGACCTTCCAAAAGTACAAGTTTTAAAACTATGCTGCAATGCCAAAATAGTGTGTTTCATTGTTTGTTAACTGATACTGTGTTGTGCAGGGAGTCACAGGAAGACCTGGACATCCTGGTCCAGCAGGGTCAAAAGGCGAAAAGGTATTCCTTCTTTTTATTCTTGGTAAAGATCTGTGAAGGTTTTGCAATCCCATTATGCTCCTATGTTTTGGGGTTTTTTTTATTATAGAGTGCAAATAGGAACTTACCGTACATTTTCAAATTATTTTTTATTTGTGTTTTAATACAAGTGCTTTCCCCAGACAAGGCCATACATATGGCTTTACATTTTGAAGCATAGTCCTTGTGTCTGTAGGTTGCAGAGGATGTTCTCCAAGTGTGACATATTATATAAAATGTAGGAAAGTGAAAATACATTTCTGAAATAGTTTATGACTAGTTACTACTTGCTTTACTTCTCATTCTTTTACCAGCATTTTACCAGTCAAAAGTAATTGCATGCTTTAAAAGTGCTTAACAAGCACTGAAAGTTATTGAGTATAAGTTATTCTGCAAAAATATATAAGCTTCCTTTATACTTAATTTAGACTGTTACAGCACTGCTTTTTATCAGTGTTTTATGTGCTCTGTTATCAGGCACTCCATATTATCCATTATAACGAAGAGGTCAAATTCATTTCTTGGGCATCTCAGCTCAGTGAAATGCAGCAGACACAAACTTAATTTGCTGCAAAGTACTTTCTCAAACAAGTTCTCCATTTTGTATATGAGTACATTTTTTGGGAAGTTTTTTTCAGCTTTAGCCTGGAGTTTTCCAGGCATAACACTACTACATCAATGTATGTGATCCTAATACTCTACAAAACCCTCACTCTGATATGAATAAGAAAGGAAACTAATTTGTAAAGCTCTGGAAATACTTCAGTATAAAAATTGATTGAGGGCTGTCTCCTTGCAGACCATAATAGCAAAAATTTACCACACTTACTTCCTTTTTATGTAACTGAATGCAAAACACAAGTCTTTTTTAGTTCCTTGCTTACAATTCACACAGAGGTGGGAATGAGAAGCCACTGCTCTGTAACTACTGTCTCATCAATCAAAAAAGGCAAAAGTCAGATGGCTGAAGAGTGCTGAAGTACACTGAAATATAGTCAGAGCCATTTCCTTCTCCCTCCTTCATCTGGGGAACATGTTTGAGAAGTGATCATATAATATGTTTTCTAAAGAACAGTATTTTTTTGTCCCCATGAAGTAGTCCAAATCACTCTTTGGAGACTGACAATTTCTATCAATTAGCAGAGCCATTTCAAAATTATCCTAGTATAATTGTAATTAAATTGTAATTAATTGTAAATTGTAAATTCAGTTTCTGTATTTCTGGTGGGCTAATTATTGCTTTTGAACACTTAGCTTGACTTTTGCCATAATTTTAAATATGCAGCCTAAGTGTCTCACTGACATATGTTTAATAAGATCCAATAAAGTCACTAAAAAATTCTGACAGATTTGTTCAAATTATACAGTGTTTTTAACTTAATTGGAGTGATGCTGTTTTAAAAAGATCTTACTTGGGAAATTTTATATTGAAACCTTGTAACTTTGCATTGTTCAGAGATCCTACCATTTTGCTGTGCCAAAAACCCAGAAACTTTTTTTTTTAAATATAGGCAATTCATTGCACATCAGCAGAATAGACTGCAGATACAAATAGCCACAGATTAGTATTTTACAGTAAAAAAAACCCAAAGGTATTCATTCTATCTCTTAACATAGAAGGGTTTTTTTATTCAATGTATTTCTGAATAAACTTGAACTTCTGAAACTGTAGCTCTTCTTTATTTGCCTGTGAATGATCAAATTAAGGATTGTCTTTCACGAAACAGTATATAAACCATAAAATGACTGTTACTAGGTGCTTACAAATTGACATAAACAATTTTTTTTCTCCCTCTCCCTCCTGCTATATGTGAAGTGTTTCACAGCCCAGGTTACCACTATGATTTTGCCACAAGAAAGTTACTACACATAAAGCATCAAGTAACTAACAATGTAAAACTATTGTAAAGTAATGATTAACAATTTGCCTAAAGCTTAAGCAGGAGCTGGGCAAGAGAATTCATTCTTTATATTATCTGCTCATATTGATGTATTGCTTGTATCTCTTGCTTACTGTCATTAAGGTTATCATAGCTTAGGTATGGAATAGATCTGGTCATCAGTTACAGTAAATGAGTTGTATTAATCTCTTGCTGTACTAGGGTAGTGAAGGTTCTCCTGGGAAACCTGGACCACCTGGGCCTCCGGTGAGACATTTTGTTTCATTCTATGAACATTATATTAGGAACAATATACCTATGACTGAAATGTAATGTAATATAAAGAATTGGCTGTCTGTCGAATACGTATTAATAGTGGAGGAAGACAACAATGTATTTTTGCAAAAGGTTACTGTATTCCTTTTTGAATTGTGATTTATTGCTAAGTTCAGGTCACTAAAGCCGTCCCAAAAACTTGATCAAATGAGTTACTCCAGTAACACTGCATACCAAGGTTAATTTAGACAGCTTGGGTACCTGAGATCAGGGTACTCTAGGGAAAGTCCGTGGAGCTCACTGGACTCCAAATTAACTGAAATAGTACCTAAAACAAAATTAATTCTGGAGAATTAGTAACTGGAGACCGTTATGATCCCTAACTGCAGCCTTGGAAATTGCATCCCTAACCACAACTCAAGGAGCTCCTCTGACTCCTGCCTTAATCCAGAGAGAGCTTTGGTTCTAAAATCTAACCTAATGATCCCTACCTACTCCAGTCAAACTGTAACCTACTTCTAGCCTTACTCTTGGAAAATTCATTCTCTTCTGCCCAAATCTAACCCTGGAGATGACTCTCCATCTAGCTTAGAGGACTGAGCATTTTTTCACTCCTTGACAAACAATTATATCCTTAGTCCAGGAAATTATCTCAAGCAACAGCTGATTTTGAGTAAGGACATACTAAGAATCTCAGAAACTTGGTATAAGGATAGCAGTGCGAAGGACTCTGCCAGGCTTCGAGTTCCACAGTAATGACAGAATAACTAGCTACATCTATGACTTTCCGTTGCAGCACAAGTTTTTTGCATCCCTCAGGATTTAGCCATGAAATAAATAATAGAGCAATAATAAATAAGAGCAATAAAAAAAATAAAACTTACTGTGTATTTGCTTGCATTATATTTTTGCATGTGATGAGAATGGAAATCTTAGAAGTTTTAGAATCTCAGACAAATTCATTTCGTGCTGGAAGAACATTGCAGGGGTTTTTTTGAGTTGAAAAGGCTACCTGCACATTTTTATTTTCATTTTGGTAATTTTTACATATATGTTTTGTCCATTTTTATGGAAATAATGACTAACATGCATATTTACTATTTCCACTTCAAATACTAACTGGCTTGAATTAGAAAAAAAAAATCTAGATATCTTTTCAGAACAAGAATTTAATTCATTCATAAGTTGAATGCATTTGTGTAATCTCAGCTTTTTGTACCTTGTAAGTCATTAGACCTAACATAACTTGGCAATTCAGCCACTGACTTTTGTGAATAAAACAGATTTCATATGAATTCTTTACTGTCTTAGCAGTTAAATGTGAGTATTAATTTAGAGTTACAGTTCAAGCTTTCATGTTTTCAGAGCACTTCAGTCTTAAAATTAGATGCCTTCCAGTTTTCAGTTTAGCATAAATTTTCAAAAGGGCATGAAAATAAAATGCCCATGCCCTTCTTTGCTCATATCAATTGACCAGTCACTCATAAATATTATATAAGAATATCAGAATGTAATGTACACTGAGATTTACAGATTTCTGGTTTTGTAGTTCGAGAAAAGTCCCAAGCTGCATTGGTATGTTACTTATGTTCTTACTGAAATGTCCGAAATGCTTGAAAAAATCGATCCTGAATGAAAACAATACCACAGCTTTGCTGATCTGCAGGGCTTGAAAAGGGCAGTTTATAATACATAGTTGTGACTTTTACTTGGTTTTTATGTTTTAAAGGGTATGCCTTACAATGAAAGAAATGGAATGAGCAGCTTATATAAACTCCAGGTATTTCTGTCTAATGTTCCATTTTTTTCAATCAACTCCTAATTTTGGCCCAACTCAACTTATAAACAAACTTGCTGTTACAGGGAGGTGTGAGTGTTCCTAATTATCCAGGTCCACCAGGACCTCCGGTAAGTATTTAATCAAAGTGTAATTTCTAATAGTTAATTAACATAGTGACAGAGGGATTGGTTAGTTGCATGTAGTTTTGATGGGTGGCGTGGAATTTGATTTTATATGTGAAAGACAGAAAAAATAAGGATACGGTTGGTATATAGTACATAATAATGTATATTATTTTATGTGTTTATCAAGCATTTTAGCTCATTTTGGAGTGTAGTTTATTTTGATTTAAGCATTTCATGCTAAAGCTATGCTAAATAGCAAACAAAGGCTGCAAAAATGCTACGTAATTTGGGACTGGGCTCTTCAGTGAAAGTATCCTAATATCTTAAAATGTATAATATAATCTTTATAGTTAGTGATGGCATAGTTTTGTAATGGATTAAATTTGTTGTTGGAAATGAGAAGCTTATGAATTCTGATCTCAGTTCTGTCACTGATTCACTGCATGTAGCTACAATCCAGAACAATGCGTAAAACGGAGTAATAAAGTGCTGGTGCCTTTTCACATCGTACAGTGCAGATGCATCACTGTGCAGCTGGATACTGTTTCTTTGGTTCTGTGGAGCCAAAGATGCTGTGCACTTAGGTCCATCATCTTATTAGCACTTTAGGCCAGTTCTACCGCTTTAGGACAATTGTAATTTTGATAAACTTATAAAACTGTTATGGCCATCAGTGAAGACTTTGTCCTTGCCTTATATGCTGTTTGTAGTTGTGGGCTCACAGCAGACCACAAAGCTGTCTCTCTGTCTATTCTGGAATAGCAAAACAAAACCCAAATACTACTAAGATTTTATACAAAATTAACCAGCTGAGAGGGCTGGACTTAATACTAATATTAAAGGCACTGCATTACCAATTATAGTGCAGTAATATGAGAAAAATACCACGCTATGGCGTAACTCACTTCTTTTTTTAAGTGTATTTCTGCTTCTCCATTTCTTTGCAGGGTCCGAAAGGAGATCCTGGCACAGTGGTATGTATATATTTTTTGGTCATGACAGAGGTTCCCCAAATGGTTTAACACATGAACTTAGTCACAAGGGTAGAATAGTCCATTAATATTCTTTAGCAGGTAGCTTACCTCCTGCAGAATCAGTACATCTGAAAAAGCCTTTTTAATTGCCAGAAATGCAAAATTTGCAATTTATGGTAAGTAGTTCTAAGTGATAATATAATGAATGACTGAACATAGTATTATCTCCTTGTCGATTAATCTCTGCTGAGCTGTCCATAGGTATGTTTAAAAATAGAGAATGTGTACTGCAAGAGATGAAGTCCTTACTTGGTGCAAGTCTGTAAGAAATAAAGGTAGAAAGTACCTTAAGAGCTAATAGGCTGTTCTCAAAGTTAAATTAGAAATTGGTAAGGGAGAAGGGACAGTGTGCTACATCATGCTAGCTACTAGCAACTACAAATTGATATTTTAATATTTGATATTTGAAAATGGCATGAGGGGTTTAACTGAGAATTGCTGAAATACTGATATTGTTGGTTATAGTCTAAATCTCTGTGGTAAATTATCTGTTGGTTTTCTTTTTTTACAAAAAGAAAAAAAAATTAAAAGGACCACCCCACTTTACATGTTAAATGATTTCTCAAGTGGAGCAGTGTTTTCCAGTTTTCTTTCAAAACTTAGACTTACGCAGGGACCTAGTTTGAGTGTCCCTTGCTGCAAGGCAAGCTTTGTTAGGGAACAGAGTTCTCTTCTGATACAATGATGTGTCTGGAAATTCACACAGAATTGCTCAGAGGTTGGTTCTCCGGTTGACAGAGTATGCTCGCATCCCAGGGCTCTGCCGTCTGGAGGTGGTTTAGTGCTGACCTTGACTTGCAAGAACACTGGAGGGGAGTCCTCTGGATTACCTTCTTCATCAGAATTAAAACCATTGATCCAAATATTCACACAGTGCCTCTGGGAAAAGCTGAATTCTCAGATCACTAAAACAGGACATAACAAAATCTGTTCCCATAATAACTGGTTAGCTGTTTTACTGATTTCAAATTAAATATTCTGCTGTTGCTTGCTGTTCAACGTTTTTCATGTAGAGTACAAAAATTCTAATCTATGCAATCCTTTTTAATCTTAAAAAAAAAAACAAAAATCAGGGAGACCCAGGACCAATGGGATTACCAGGACTGGAAGGACTCCCAGGGGAAAAGGTAGGACTTTCAGAAAAGAAGTCATGGCTTCTTAGTAGCAACAGTCTGTAGTTAATGTTTTCCAAAACCATGTTTGAATTTTTTTGCGAATGTTAATGTGAAAGTTATTTGTATATTTGTCAGTGTTTCCTTTTTTGCTTTACGGTGGATCTAAATTATATACTCACCCAACATAAAATTCTATTTTCCACAAATTCAGCTATGTGTAGGAGGTCTTGTAGTAGTTCATTTTCTTAACTTGACAGAAAGTGTTATAGTTAACATCTTCCTAAGTATGGTCATTAGTTCTTGCTCTCTTTTGAACATGGTCTTATGCTTTACAGTCCATCTGTCTTGTTCTAAGACTTACAGTATAGCTACAGATGTGAAGTTTGAAACTGAATTAATCTAGACCTAGTGCATGTGAGACTTCCATACTCAAAAAAAAAAAAGACTATTTCAGATGAGTTTAAAAACATACAAAAGGGTAGAAATAAAGGGAGAGACTGATTCCCCACAGTTCCTGTTGTATTGCAGCCTGCTCCATCTGAAGGCAAAGGTGAAAATCTCAATTATTGAGCTGTTGCTCATTATTCTAAAAAATGTTTCCATTTTGCCTTTCTTCTACTCTGTACTGCCAGTATGATGCCACCATAGCATATCCTGAACTGTATCATATTCTCCAGCTCCTTCCTGTAGTTCTAATCTGCATTCCAGAGCTAGGAAATGATCCTTTCCTTCAGGTGGTGACATGTTTCAGCCTCTCACTTATTAGTTGTGGAGGCTGATACAAATTTAGAGAAAAGCTTGTCACGAAATACTAAAAATGTCGAGACTTTTATATTCGTTTCTAAATATGGCAAAGCACAAAAAACTCAGTGGGCAAATGAAAAGAAATCTGAAAATATACTTTCTGCCAGTGGAGAAACACCTTGATTTTGCTCATATCTTATAAGTTTAAGAATAAAAAAAAAAGAGTATTTTTTTCAAAATAGAATATTTATTCAGCTTTTTTGAATTACATGTTATTCAATGACTTCATACAAAAGTAGTTTACTGAAATATATTTTTCATCAAAAAGTAATGTAAATAAGAAGTTTCCCTCTCAGTATCACTATGCATTACTCCTGCTAGTGCAGAGAGTGAGGAGTGACAAGATATAAGGTAGGTGTCTATACGAGATGTTTAAATTACACGAGATTATTCTTGCTCTGGAAGACACAATTTACAAGCAATTAAAGACTACTCCGATTTCAAATAAAGAAACACAGGGAGATATTACAGGTCTAACTGAGACAAAGTGGGGACAAGAATTAAATAAAGAGAATAAGCAACGCAGCAGATTGTATAAACAAGCTGAGGGAGTGTTTGGCCCTTTTCAAAATAAGAATATCCTTTCCTTAACTAAATTTGGTCAAAATTCCACAGTTCTGGTGCAAATAGATTAATAGAATCCCAGAGCCTCCCTGCCAGTCCAAACAGTGTAGTGCATGCTGGTTTTTAATTTAGAGCTATTAGGTACATCTGTGTAGCAGAATGCCACCTTGCACAGACAATGTTGACCGTAATCGAGTATGCTTGCAGATGGATGACTGGGTAGCAGGCAGGCAAAAACTCCTTTGAAAGGTACATCTAAATATGAGGACGTTGATATGATAGTGTATTACACTATGTTAACTTTATCATTGTATGACCAAAAATTATAATTATTTGGAAAACTACAGGTAAGTCTGTGACTTTCTATCCCTTTTCAAGAAAGACCTCAAGCAGAGTATAAAGGATAGCATGGAAATTATGACATTATACAAAAGAACCTAAACAAACAATGTGAGTTACTTGTTCAAGTCTGTAAAATGAGTCAGTGGCAGAACTAAATATTAGCATTTAGCAAAGCCTGGCTTTTGTCCTCGTTTTCAATTCACTGAATAATCCTTCCTCAGGTTTTAATAGGAATCCACAAACAAACTTCTGGTTTGAGTGTTACCATTTAAGTATAGATTTATCTTTTCTTTAGGGTGACCGTGGACCAGCTGGCACGCCAGGAGTAGCAGGGACACCGGTATGTATATTCATTAAAGAAAACTCTGCTTGTTAGAAGCTGAAATACAGGTCAAGGAAGGTGCTGAGCTGTAATCTCCATCACTGTGGAACACTAGCGCTTGGCTAATGCTGCATAGGCAGGTAGGAAAATGGTGTGATTAGAATTTAAGACCACTGAGGGTTCATATTATTATTAAAATGACAGGAGGGAATTTGAAGCTGCATATGCTTAGTTAAGAAAGCATATGAGATTCTTCTCATTGCCTCAGTTTAATAGAGATAAAGTCATTTTCTGTGTTCCTGGGCATGCACAAATTTCTGTGCATCTTTCTATCACAAAGAGAAATTATGAACAGTAGTTATTGCAGTCTGTAAGGATCTGCATATCAAGTTGATCAAACATTTGCTTTAGGGGAATGCTTTGTCAGCTATTTACTTGTGGCATTCAGAGAAGTTTCTGAAAGTCATCCAGAAACTTTGTTGTAGGTGAAAGTAAATGTATCTAATGATAAATTGAAATTATAATTATTCATTTGTGTTTCTAAAGGAAATGAAGACAACTTTTCATTAGATTGCATTCATAGTTTAATAAAAAAAAAGTTTATCCATCTTTCAGGAGGCAATATGGAGTTATTTATATGCAAATATATTTATTATTAAATTTGGGCAGCTACCAATCCATTCAGGAGCTGGTTTTAAATTATAAATATTTGTTTCATGAAATAAAGAGAAGTCTGTGTCTATGCATTCCCATTTCCATTAGCCACTGATTTAGTCTATTTACTGTGAGTTCCAAGAGAGAACATCAGCTTAAATAGCTTAATTTAGTTAAGTTCTCCTAAAATAAGGTAAAACTGCACATTTAAGGGAAAAAGATAAGTATTTATCTGAGTTTTATAGCTCATGTAAGGGTTTCAAAGTTTGTTGCTCTAAAATATATTTCACACTGTGAATCAGTAATGCAGTAGCAGGTTAGGAGGATCACAATTGTTCATTCCCTGTGTATTTCCCACTGGATATGTTCCAAGTCTTATTCTTGTTGCTCTCTATTCTAACTGGATATGAAATATTTAATGAGTTCCCATTATTACTGATGGAGTTGCATTCTCTTGATTCCATTTAATTTTAATAAAATCCACTGAAAAAAAATTATTTGCTTTAAGATTTCATGCTAAGCGGTTTTAATTAACAAATTATTAGGTGTATGAGAGACAGACAGATTTTTAGTAGTCTAGGAATAGTTTTTTAAATATATCCACATATTTTCCTGGAAGAGAATTTGTCCTCCTTGCCTGGCTTTATTAATTGAATTGAATTTTTCCCATTCAGGAATATAAACCTTTCATTTTAGCTTTGGCTTTTTGCTGAGCAAGATAATTAGGAAAGCTTGGACTGAGATGCTGCAAGAATTTTCACCAGTGTCAACTGATTGAGTTATGTTGTACACAACAGCCAGATTAACATGGCACAAATATTTTTAAAATATGGTAAAATATTTATCTCTTAAAGTGTTTACTGAGCAGTAACATGACTATTTCATGCAAATTTATATCCTCTTTTATTTTTGACCTAAGAGAAATGGATGTTTTGCATCCTAGTAATTTGAATTTGTAATGTTCTCTTTTTGCAGGGAAAGCCAGGATCTCCTGGGTCCCCAGGGATGCCAGGGGAACCTGTAAGTACAGATTTGAGTTCTGGATTCTTATGATAATACATAAATATTTCAAACCCCAAATGCAAGATTTTGCATGCAAATTTATATGTGTGTATTATTCTTTCTTAGGGTGAAAGAGGACCTATAGGAGATATAGGCTTCCCTGGGCCAGAAGGGCCACAAGGAAAACCAGTAAGCAGTTTTATGCTGAATATGTATGTTCATTACAAAAGAATGCATCTTAGTTTATCATAAGTTACAAAAACAATGCGATTACGTCCTGCTCTGTGTTAGGCTAGGTAACATCTGAAAAATACTTAGAGCTACAGTGCTCAATGTTAACCATCCAGTCAAGAATTTCTGATATTGTGATGTTTTAATAGTTAACGTTACTGACATGTTACCTTTAAAGGTCTTCTGTGAGGGTCCTTTGGATCCTATCAACATAAAGGATCCTCTCATCTTTTTTTTCAGAAGGAGAATGTTAACCCAGACACTCAACACTATCTATAAAGGATAGGTTGACAAAATGCATTCTCAGTTCCAGTTTAGAGAGAGAAGTGTGTGCTTCATGACTCTGAATAAACTTTGTAAATCTTCTGTATAAAGGTGATGCAACACTGCAGCTGAAGCATTTACTGTTCACTTAGGATATGTCTAGTCTGGCCTCTTTATTTAATAAAAGTGTGACAGCAGTGTAGTCAGCACTGTCTGAGCTGGTTTAAAACAACCTAGTTTATATTCCAGAAGTGGCTCAGCTAGGATAGTGCAGAACTCATTATCTCCCCCAAAGCCTGCTGGTTTGGGGACAAGTATGAGAAGCAGACCGGTTTGTCAGCACGTCTCCACATTGCGCTTCTGTCTTGAAAGAAGAGACAATTTCTGTAACTTCAGCTGCAAATTGGCCCAAGGTGCCTAATCTGTGCACTCACTCTCATTTGGGAAGGAAATATGTTTATCCCAGGAGAATGAAGCTGTGCTGTGCCACAAGTCCTAAGAACCAAAGAAGGGATCTGGCCACTTACTATTAAGACACCATCTCTGTAGAACTGTTCTGTACAGAAGAACATTAATAGGGCATCAGGGCTAATATCTAGGACAAGGGAAATATCTTCTATGGTTGTATAATGACCAAATGGGACTGGAACAGTGCACATGCAGGTCCATATTACACACGCTTGCAGAATTCTGATATAACTTGTCCTTTAAAGTTGTGTGCTCATTAAAGTTGATGCACATCTTGATGTCAAAGATTTTCTTGCACTGCTCTCAGCTCAAATTTACTGTGCTTGCAGTTCAGTATGGCCCTGAGCTCTTTTGTTTCAGATGCCTCAAGACTATTTCAATATTGTAACCACACAATCTGCTGCCTCCGCAGCTTCAGAGTGTATACTGATACCAGCACTAAACATTGAGCTTTACCATTTATATTTTTAAATGCATATACATAACCATATTTATTAATTTTTTTTAATAGGGAGCCAATGGAAAAGATGGATTGCCAGGTCCTCCGGTAGGAAAATATCCTTTTGCGTACTAGTCTATTTTATTCTTGATAAATACCATTAACAGCTGTTAATCCTGTACAATTGCTTTCAGTTCTGGTAATGGATTAATATAAAACAAAACCTTTAAGTGATATGTTTATCTTTTTTTTTAAAACCAATTTTTCAGGGTGCTGTAGGGAGACCAGGAGACAGAGGCCCCAAAGGAGAACGTGTAAGTCACTTGTTTTGATAACTTTTTTCCTTTTACTGAGCATCTAAGCACCTCATTAGCACATATTTTACACACCAAAACAAGAAATTAATTTTCTGTGAACTTCAAGCAGTCTCTTAAACAACTAAGAGGCTTATTCCTAGACACCACTTTAAGGAATTAGGATTGAATTGCTTCTGCATTTAGAGGAAAAACACATTTTATAGACTAACACAGTTGACCTGGACAGTGTAAATTGATCAACAGGATGAAAATTAGAAAGTAGCTAATCCCGTTGTGATGCTGTCAAACTTTGCAAGAGCTATATAGCTTTCCCCATCATAATCTCTGGGAGGTTTGTATGTCACAAACACAAATCATGTTTTCTGTAAAACAAGCTTGTTACACTTAGGCAGCAGGAATGCCAGTGCAATACCTTACTGCTTGCCAAAATGTTTAGACAGTTCCATTCATGGTAACAATATCATGGTGGACAGGAATCATTACGGCAGGTGAGACCTTTATTTTTAGAAAGAGGTAAATCTTTATTTTTATAAAACAAACCAAATCATAGTGCATACTCTGCTCCTGTTACAACTTTCCTAAAGCGCTGATGTCGCCACCCAACTGGTACCACGTTTATCTGACGAATCAGAAAAGCACCTTCTTGTGTAGTTTGGAAAAGAAAGCACTGCTCAGCTCAGTGTCAACAACTTCTCAGTGTCAACCTATCTGAATGCTCTGCAAATAGTACTGTGCACATAAAATCAGAAAAGGTGGCTGAACCTTTAAGTGCATGTCCTTGGAACATACTGTCAGGAAGGAGGATGTTGAAAAACTCTGTGGGAGACAGAGGCATGGCTTTAGCTCACTTCATTAGCATAAAACTCAGGAAGCTTCAGGGTAAGAGAAGAGGATGTATTCATTGCAATCTCATCACAGACAGAGTACATACACATACATGTAGCTATAGATGTAAACATGGATATATACTTGCTCTCAGAGACATCACAGATGTCTGAATCTCCTCTCACTTCTTGGGATCAAGGGCAAACATGTCTTCATCTATCTCTCTCTGTACAAAGTTAAAAGTAAATATATTTATACACCATAAAAATAAAATAAATATGTAGATACATGTTTAAAAATAAGTCAATTTCCAGAAGTATTTTTTTCTCAAGTGATAATTAAAATCTCTTACAACCTTTTATAACAGGAAAGTTATAAATATGCCCAATACAAAATCTCAATACAATCTTCAGAAAGCTGTCAATTTTTCCTTACAATTCTGCAGGAGAATAAAAGGTTGGTTGATACAAGGAGAGATCTGCCTAAGATGCAACAGTGAAATACACAGCAGAAGTCTGCATCATGGATAAGAGATCAGTGAGAGAGCTAGATGTTTTTGGCTTTTTTCCTCTGGATCAAGTATTACAGCCTTACTTCTGTGAAAGAGATTGCAGTGATTACAGAAAATAACACAAAGTCAAGGTTTTCTTGCAGCCGTTAGTATTACTGCTGCACTGCATACTCCTTCAGTTGGAGACCAGCTGTTGCAATTATAGAAAAGAGAAGCATCAAAACTGGAAGGACAGAACAAAACTCTTGAGGTTTTCATGTCTAATATAATTATATCCTTAGAGAATCTGTTTTAAGGAGGAAGAGATCACCTGGGCTGAAATAATCTTACACATCCATTGAGTGACTAAACACTGCTGTTATTACTACTTTATAAACAGAGTGACAAACCAGTTGAAAAAAAAAGTGGTCTATATCAAACAGAAATATGCCTTTCAAGTAATTTCAACAGCAGATTAAAGTGCTGGTGGCTGGCTCATTTATTGCTATTATCTGTATACCTCAGTTACAGATCAGGACCCTACCGGACTACAGCATGTAGAAACCCAGGCAAACCAATGGCTCCTTCTGCGCGGAGTTTAGTACAAGATTAAATGCAAGAGATGGGAGAACGCTAGAAAGGAGAACTGAACAAATCAGCACAGTAGCCAGAGATTACAAACTGAAAATGTCCTACTCTGGTTTTTGTACAATTCATAGTGAAGGAGAGTTTAAAGAGGAATCTGGAGGAATATATAAGCTATGCTTTAATTAGTTTTTACAAGGATCTTCTTCCAAACACAAAGAAAACACTGGAGACAGTTTAAAAATGCTTGTTTGAAAAGTGACTATAGTATTTGATGTGTCTCCTACACGTTAGCAGCCTGTAAAATGGAAATTGTTTAGAAGAAAAGCAGTTCCAGGGTCAGCTTCATACTGCCATAACACCATGGTCTTAGAGAAACTTGCGTCTGTCTTTATTTCTGGTAGCAGAGCTATCCATACCTACTCTGCAGGCTTATAAACCTAAGAATTGATATCTATATTTATGCCTTAAATATGTTTTTAATGAAGGCTTCTTGTAAGCATAGTCATCTTCAGACAGCTTTTTTAATGTAGGTGGGTGCATGCATGCATGTGCGTGTGGTCTCTCTTGAAAGCACTATCTGACAAAACAAAGTGTGTTCAGTGGCTGCCTAGACTGGTCTTCAGTCTCCAAAAAAGTGATTAAGCTAAAAATTATATTAAAGGCTATATCTCTTTCAAGTTTTGCAATAAAGTATTTTGGAGCAGGAGTTGCTTTTCAATTTTATGATGTTTCAGATTGCTATGAGTGAAGTAGGAGATGGGGGTTGGATGCAAAAACTTTAAGGCCAGGTAAAAGCCTACTTCCTGTAGCCTACAAAAGTTCTGCTTCTCAGAGTCCTTCCTCTGCCCTGAATTTCTCAAGGTGCTGCAATACATGTCCTGATACAATAGCTGTATGCAGAACACTTTTTCCTATAAATCTTAAAATTTATAGAAACCTGAAAAGGTATACCTCTTCCATCAGAACATTACACTTCCAGTTCCCCCAATGTACAATTGTGAAGAATTTCCTGTGAAAGAAACAGCTGCAGACGCCAAGGTCAGTGAAGAAGGAGGGGGAGGAGTAATGCGGCTCCTGGGAGAGATTCCCCTGCAGCCTGTGGAGCAGGCTGTCCTACTGCAGCCAATGGAGGCCCATGGAGGAGCAGAGATCCATCTGCAGCCCGTGGAGGACTCCACGCCAGGGCAGATAGATGTGCCCTGAAGGAATCTGCAGCCCATAGAAGGCCCAAACTGGAGTAGGTTTTCAGGCAGGAACTGTATCCCATGGGGGGCTCACGCTGGAGCAGTCCATTTCTGAAGCAGTGCGGCCCGTGGGAAATACTCATGCTGGAGCAGTTCATGTAGGACTAGATCCCATGCTGGAGCAGGAGAAGAATGTGAGAAGGAAGGAGCAGCAGAGACTAAGTGTGATGGACAGACTGCAACTGCCACTCCTCATCCCCCTGCGCTGCACAGGGGAGGAGGTAGAAGAGTCAGGAGTGAAGCTGAGCCTGGGAAGAAGGGGAAGGTCTCACAGTTCTGCTGTTATTAATTGGCAATAAATTAATCTTCCCAAGTCAAGTCTGTTTTCCCCTGGTGGTAGC
Source organism: Chlamydotis macqueenii (assembly GCF_036417535.1). NCBI lineage: Eukaryota > Metazoa > Chordata > Aves > Otidiformes > Otididae > Chlamydotis > Chlamydotis macqueenii. The sequence goes on from NC_141558.1 coordinate 32,006,746, forward strand.
TGGTTAGTGATCTTGTCTTTGTCTTGACTCACGAGCTTTTAATCTCATTTTCTTCCCCTGTTTTGCTGAGGAGGGGGAGTGATAGAGCGGCTGGGTAGGTACTTGGCAGCCAACCAAGGTCAACCCACAGCACAGATTAAAAATACAGCTGTGGGATGATGAGGTCTCAGATTTTGACACTTTTTTTTTTTTCTTATGGTAGACTTTCCAGAGTTCAGAGCCTTTGCACTTTTACTGAGGGCAATTTAAACTCCAGTTGGGAATGCATTATGGTTTCAGCTAATGCAATAAAACATCACAAATCACAGTGGTCTTTGTAGTGAAGCTTAGTTATAGCCAGTAATAAGTTCTAACTCACTGGAAATCACACAGATTGGAGGGCTAATGTGTGATAAAATGGTGTACAACTGCCTCCTTGCATCCTTACTTTTCTTTCAGTCTTTACATGTCATGTAGATATGACTTAAGAATGTAACTAAACTTTAATTGGTTTATTAGTTAATGATGTTTGAGATCTGAATACGGTTTACCAGCACTTGCTGTAGATTAAGAATGCAATTAATTCTATTTATTTGCCCCTCATAAATGCAGATTTGGGATTTGTCTAGTAATGATGTGGTCAATTCTTGATGCTTTTTGCTACTTATGGTGGAGCCTAACATTAGCTTAAGTGATGCAGCAAGGACAGTTGGTGACTCTCAGGAATTACCAGCTGTTCATTAATGATCTGAACGTGTGATTTGCAGCACTCTGCTCCACAGCTGTAGTTCAGTGAACTAATAGCTAATACATTAATACATTAATTCTTTCTGAAATATTTAATTGCTCACAAATAAAACAAATTTAAATGCCATCTTGGCCCATGATGGAAGCTGTTGCTGGCCAGCACACTGACCTTTAATTTATGTTGTTTGCAAGGAATTCACTCATTATAAACAGATTTGTACCTGTTGTTTCTTTGATTAACCAAAATTTTGTGTTTATGCAGAAATAAAATATTAGGCTTCTAGGGAAGGTTACAGAAAAAAAAAAAGCCTGATGCCTTCTGCATGGGGGAATTTGAGAACATAAATTCTACTTATGCTGTATTTGACATTTCTAGATCCTTGTATGAGGGCTATAAACTTTCTGCACCTGCGTACTGTCCTTGAAAAGTGGGTTACAAAGTCAAGCTATTTTTTCTGTAATTGACTTCAGCATTAACAGTGTAAGAAAACAAAACGTCGCTTGCTGTGTTTTCAGAGACAAGGGTTAGCCTGTAAAATCAGCTTCCCTGCATGACTCATAAAATCTATTTCTGAACAGGAACAAATTTTCTCTTTAGCATTCTTGGGTGACCTTTCCTAGTTTGTTCCACTGTGTGCAATGGTTTTCTTTCTGCTTTTATTTTACACAGGGAGATCAGGGTATTCCAGGGGACAAAGGTCCACAAGGTGAACGAGGGAAGCCTGGCCCATCAGGAGAAAAGGGGGATGTGGGTCCTATTGGGCCACCGGGAGACAGAGGCTACCCAGGATCACCAGGTCATCAAGGTCCCCCAGGTTCACCAGGACCCCCAGGGTTTCCAGTAAGTAAATACAAGTTTTCCATGGTTGCTTGTGAATTTAGACGACATGAAGGTAGCAAGTGTTGAGCAGTGGAAATTCAACTGAGGAATACCGCAGTATCAGAAAAACTAAGATATTTCAGAGATGTTAGTGTTCAGTTAAGAGGTGGAAAAAATTATACCCAGGTAATCAAGCAGTTATTTTACTTCTTTTTTTTTTTAACATGTGCAAGGATAAACTTTATTTAATTCTTTAGCTCCTGACAAATCAATATGGCTACTCAATACTGTTAATTTTCAAATTTTCTACAAGTTTGAGGGCTAAAGTCTAAGTCTTTGGAACTGAGAAAAAAAAAAAAAAGAGTCAGATAAAAATGATTCTCAGTAAAAGGGAAATCCGCATTTCAGAAGACAGTGAAATACCACCTGTCACTTGTAGATATCTTGGTTTGTCTCTGTGTGCACACAAGCACGCATCCATATTATAGGTTCTTTTTACCTTCAGTCAGATAGGATAAAGCTCTAAAAAACTTTTCCAGTGAAGTTATTGGTCCTGTGATGCAGTTTTAGTTAGTCAGCTGTGCATCAAAGCAGTCAGTCCCTAGAGGGAGTGAGAGGCTGACAAATGCTATGCAAAAGGCAAGTAAAAGCACAGCGGTGTCTCTGGGCTTCCTTATTGTTTTATGCACGTTCATTGCCATACACAGAACAGGCCAATCATCTTGACAGCTGGGAGTGCCTCTTCCACTGCATGGTATTAGTGGTCTTTTTAATATTATAATGTATTTGCAATAAAATGGCCTTTGCAGTTAAGTAAATAACATAAATATATTAAAATATTTACATTTTTATGAAAGCTTTACATTTTTCATTTACATTTCAGCAGCATTCCTTTATTTTTGTAGCATCATAAAGTGCCCTCTGTATACTCTTTCTGATACATATAGCCTTTTTTTTTTTCTCATCAGGCTGATACAGTTTCACTTGAAGAAATAAAATCATATATCAAACAAGAGGTTCTTAAGGTTTTTGAAGGTAAGAAAATGAAGTATTATACAACTAAATGTATATCTTAAATTCTATTCTAAACGTTTTACATTTCTTTACATGTCATCTAACTTACATTGAACTTAGTAGCTGCTTAATAATTGTGCTTAACTGTCGTTTAAGTCTACTTAACATAATTATGGTCAAACAATTATAAACTAAAATATCCGTTAAAGAGAGCATTTCTTTATGTAAAAGATTTGCATTAAATGTAGTTTTCTCCAAATCATGATAGCAAACATATGTATGTATCCTTGTAGATACGTATGTATGTGTAATAATATATGATACATAGATGTATCTGCAGTGTGCAGAAAGTACTGAATGTACTGAAGATGTTTTTGAAGTGGAGGCAGTAGAAATATCTAATTATTTTGGCCATTTGATGGATGATTAGATGAGAGAGGCTTGAAGCTTTCGGTCACACAAGTCTGAACTGCTTTTTTCAGCATTTTCAGCAAACATCCCCACTGAGCTCCAAAGCTCCCTTGCAGACCACCAACTTCTGGCATAGTTTTAGGCAAGTACCAGATTCACCCAAGGCCTTTGTACTATGTAAGCTTTCTTAGATGTGTCCTTACTCTGAAAAGGAAATATTTTTCTTCATCAGCATTTTCTTAGTCAAGATTGAAAAGCTATGACTTAGGTAGGTGTCTGAAGCAAGATTTTGCTAAAACATCTCTTGTGAGTAGCTTCTCTTATGTCTGCAATATGCTTAGCTATTTTGTCAATATTTGTGGATACAAAACCTTTTAACTTTTAGGGATAAATTAAACCTTATGATGTTTGAGACTTTTAACTATTCAGGCATTATTTCATTTGATAACAAGGCTATGATTTTGTGTATTTTCACCTTTCCCCGACTGCTACCCCTTAAGACTGCAAACTGCTATGTATTTCAGGAGCAGTTTGTTGGCTAAAGTTACCTCCTTTTCCCATTCAAATGGAATGGTAACAAGTGTTTAGTTTATTCATAAAAAGAAAGTATTAAAAGTTGTCCTACTTACAGGGAATATTGGTTTTTGTCTTTATAGCTATTCCGTTTTCTACGTCTTACTAGTGTTCCCACAGATCTATTTTCGGCTTTGTTTCACTTTGCCTCTTTTCTATATCACCTTGATTATTTTTTATTTGATGCCCACTCTTCTCTTTATTCTGTTTTATTTTCTTAAGTCTTTAAACTCCACCATAGTAAATACCAGGTAAATTGTGGAATGTTTAGTTAAGTTTTTAGTCTGGCATAAATGAGACAGATTCAAAATCAGTACCTATTTTATCTACCTCTAAAGAACACTGAAATGTTACTAAGTGCACTTTATTCCACTGGCATGAACAGTTCGTGGTGAAATCTCTGCAGTTAATAATGTTTACTGAGAACCTGTGGGTTTTTTACAACTGTTTTGGGGATTTAAGCACATTCCAAGAACTGTTCACAGTATTTAAGCTTCACTTTGAAACTTAGTATGAGGTATAAACGTATAAGGTAGCCCTTCATAGGGGTGTTAAGTACTAATTATTTTATGTCTATGTATTTTAAGTACTTTCATGAAGAGGAGTCAGAAGTTATTTGAAATATTGATATACTTTAGTAAAAGTAATAGAAACTTTAGTACAAACTCATTCAGATTATTTCAAAGGGTAAAGACTCAGACATTAAATCAGTTGGAACAGAAGACCCCTGTACTTATAGGAACATTTAATACCTTGACATTTACAAGGATTAAAAACCTTACTTCTAGAAACTTACTTTGTCTGGAGCTTTGGGACTTATTTATTTTCCCATATTTTGCTAGCATGTTTCTTACTCCCTTTTTCTTGTGCCCTTTAAAAATAAAGAAAGGATGGCTCAGTTTGTATCCCAGCTGAAGCTGCCTGCTGCGTTGCTTGCCTCACAAGCTCATGGAAAACCAGGGCCCCCAGGAAAAGATGGATTACCAGGGCCACCAGGAAAGGATGGTTTGCCAGGGCCACCAGGAGAACGTGGAATTCAAGGTAGGAATTCCAAAAAATGTTCCCATTAACTGTATTGTGAAAAATATTTATACATTTCCTAATTATTCTTAAATAAGCAAGGATTACCTATCTAGCTTCCTAATGATTAACTTTTAAAACTGTACTTATGTTTTTCCAGACTAGATCTAAATATTAACCCATAGTAAATGTGTGGATTTTACTGATTAAAAACTCCTAATCAGTGCATTTTAATCTAATAAATGATAAAGTTAATTACTGACATATCTAAAGCTGACAGGTATCTAGACTACTGTAGCAGTTATTTTTTTCTCCAAAATACTTTAACAAGGAAGAAAACCAATGCCAGAACTCTAATATAACTCTTGAGATCCTCTTCCATGTTGAGAGATCATCTTATTTGAGTAACAAAATTTGATCTCCAAGTCTGAGTGCTCTCAGCTCTGATCTTGAGACAACACTGGTGAGGAAAAACTGAAGGCAAATATTGTTCTTTAAGAAGTAGTGAAAAGTGAAATATTACCAGATGAGTCCTCTTACTGTGAAGTAATCTATTTTCACAGATCAGTTTCAGAGTAATCAGCTTTGCTCTATAACCCAAATGGTAATTGGTGCATTGCAAAGCATTTAGACAGTACAGGACTCTCATTCCACCAAATTGTCTTTTACTGCAAAATTAGCTTTGAGGGATCCAGGCTCATTATAGCTGTGCCCTACTGTAGAGTCAGCTTGTCAGAGATTAAAAGGAAGAAGAGAACAGAATAAAAGGACAAAAGAATTTATCAATGAATAATATTTTGTGGGTAATATGTAATTTGCAGTTTATCTGTAGGTAGTTCTTTATTATCTTTTGTTAGTTTGGTCTGCTCTGGAGTCAGAGCAAGTCAGACTGGAATGAAGAACATGAGAGCAAAACTGAAGATGTGTGGATCCTAAAGCTATCAGAAGAATAAAGACTTACTAACATTGATAAGCGCAAACCCCTGACAGAAGCTTGAAAAATGTGATGAGCTCAGAATGAGAAGAACAAGCATAAAGGATCAAGGAAAACAATAAAAGGCTTAGAATCTTGCAACACTGACTTCATCATTACCTAAATATTCAGATCACTGTAAAGAGTAAACTTTCATGTCAGTGCCAGATTGTGTGTGTGGTGGTTAGTCTCAGATGCTTCTGGGATGTGGAAAGTTTTACTAGGCTTCATTTCCAGCTAGTGAGCATCAAGAGTAAAGATCATAGCTATGCTTGGGAAAAAAAAATAAAATAAATAAAGCTGCTTTTTCATGCCTTATACTTAAGTAAAATTAGTGCCCCATGTATGCAGGATTTCCATTTATTTTACTGATATGCTCAATACTCTTTTTTTTATTAGTAAAAGTTAAGCCAAGTGAGAAGCATTTACTTCTCTGATACATCAAAACATATATAAAATTATACTTCCAAGAAAAGAAAAACAAAAAATTGTCTTGCCTCCTTTTCATACTCTGAGTAAGAGATAGTACTGTGAGAGAAGCACACTTACAAATACCATTCATGCCTTTCCCAGTTGTGCCTGTGCCTGTTATTGTTTTGTGCCAACAGTAAAAAGAAATTCAAATATCTGAGCAGACTGACAAGTATCCTTCCATATTCCAGCTTATTTTCAGCCATAAAAGATGTAGCAGACAAGACCTCTTGGAAAAGCATGTTACATGCATGTGTGGCTGAGACCATCAAGGTAGCATGCTACCTTGCACACTGTTCAAGTCATAAAACACATTTGGTGTTGACTGCCAGATATTCCTTATTCTATTTGTCACTTGGTTGTAGCCCAGGGTCTTGATCAGGTTTTGCTGTGTGCAGTGATACACATCTGGGCTGGCAGAGCAAGTCAGTCACTTGTCCCATACAACCAGTGAAAAGCTTTCAGAGAGCAATTAAGAGGACCTCTGTGAGCACCTCCAGAGCAATTTGCAATGCTGCACGCCGAGCAGAGAGAAAGCTAGCAGAAAGAGGAGGTGTCACCATGTGTTCAAGGAGGTACTTCACTTGCAGCTTTGCAGGGGTCCCTCTGTACACCTCAAGTGTGGTTCCTGTTCCCCCAGGAACTGGCCTGGCCTGGTCTGGCCTGGCCTGGCCTGGCAGGATTGCACCAGAGCATCCTTCTGCACAGCAAATCAATAGGTAGGGATTAATCCTAGAAGCAGAAAACATAGATACTAAGTCTTGGAAGTGTAGACGTGATGCTCAAAAAGTGTATTTAAGGAATTGCTAGACTCTTGGGAATAGATTCATTCATTTCTAATGAAGTCCAGAATGTTATCTGCTGACCTTTAGCAAGTTTGTTTATGCTCAGGTACTTCCCAGTGTTTTCAGATACAAATAATTTGGAATTTATATGGTGGTCTTAGTAAAAATATAGTATGCAAATAAAAAACAACAAAGAGTTGCAACATAAACAATGAAATATGCAATTGGCATTTGGACAGACTTAATGTAATAGTGATTGAAAGATTTATTTTTTTTTCTTCATTTAAAAAACACGTATAGCATACACATCAGCAAGCTGATACTGTGAGGCAGTGTTACCCGTGAAATGTACAGCACCTGCTTAAGGGGGAGCAGAGGAACTTGTTTATTCTGTATGTGTTTTAAAGGATGCTAATGTCGTGTAGAGAAACAGGAAATTTATTTCAAGACTTTATAGATAAGCTGTAACCATGTCATCCATTTGCAAACAGTCAGCCAGCTTGTCATGTGTTAGAGGATCTAGCCTAATTAATTCCATTGACTTAACTGGACTTTTAAAAATATGATAGAAAGTTATTTTTTGGTCCATGAGAACAAATTCACTTTGGGATATTATCCTTTACATTAACATAACCATTGATTTTTTTCTCAATAGACAAAAGAAAGTTTCATCTTAGTTAAACTTCACTGTTTCTATCAAATGAAGGAAACACAAGAGGTTTTTATAGGTCCTCATAGCTCATGATAGCCTGAAGGAATCAAACATCACAGCTCAGGGAAGAAAAATACCATGTGATGAATAGTCAAAATTCCTTATCTTTATTGCTGATCTCTGTTGTAAAATGTATCTCTCTTATTATAATTATTAATTTGCACGGTGGGAGCATCTTGGCTGACTTCAGGAACCCATTGTAATAGGGTAATAGATGTAATAGATGTTGTCCAGACACAGTCACTCTTCTGAAACAGCTGCACTGGTTTCAAACATCATCTCCTGTAAACTGTTCTTTGCTGTGGAGAGTGACGTTAACTTGTTTTACTTTGATTTAAAACCCAGCTGCAACCTGTCAGCTGAGAAGGCTATAACACGCAGAAGGAATTCAGAATATGCACTGGAGGCTGGATGAGAGGGCTTGCTTTTAGCACCCTTCGTATTGCTTTGCAGTTGTTTGTTTTTAAGAATGCAGAGTATTTACGCAGTAAAACACAGTGGATACTTCAGTCTCGTTGTTTCCTGTCATGGTAATGTGTTTGCCTCATATTTGTGTTAAAGAACCTCAGATTTCTCTAGATACTTGACATGCTAGTTTCAGGTGCTGCATTATCCATGTGGATGGAAGAGGGTCTCCATGATATAGGTGGAATAGCTTTTGGAGCTGTTTAAATGAGAGAATTTTTTACCTCCAAGTTCATAGACATGAACTCGTGTCATTTCCAAGTAGAGCTGAGGGTGTTGTGGTAGCGATGCTTCTGACCATGATGTTTGCAGAGAGCACCAAACCACGAGCTGTATTTTAGCTGTCACCACTCATCTATGAGCAGAAGAAAGCTTACCTGTTTTAACCTGCTACATACTGCTACCAAGTGTTTACCCTACTACCCACACTGGGAACATGTTTACATACCACAACTTTTGGGTTGCAGGAATTACAACACAACTTCTGGAACCCAAGTGAAAGGCTTTGCTAAAGCTATTGCCTTTTGAATTAAGCAGGTACCTCTTATTGGAATTGTAATTCTACCAGTAAAAATAGACAGCATCTTATATGTGCCTTATGTTAAAAACAATAAATCAAAATCCGATTTAGGCATATGGTAATATTTTCCTTTGACTGTATATGAGTTTGTCACTTTAAGCTCAGAGAGAAGGTGATATTAACCTCTAGAAGTGCAATCATGGCCCTACTTCTGAGCAGAATATACCTCATCAAAAATCAAATATTTTCCTGCTAGAATTACAGATTACGTTGTTCCAATTGTTTACATATAGGCCTGTTTACTAATATGCTTACACTCTGTTAAATAAAGCCTTATTTTTAGAAAAAAAATACCCGGGATTTTTTGTATTGAACTTCAGTGTCAACAGAACGTTCCTGCCACTGTGTACAAGTTACACCTTTGCATGTACATTCAGATACAACCGGTAATGGTTTATACTACCTTGGATCATACATTTGCATTGGCAGGCTGCTTGTTGTGCTATTGTGGGGTTTTCTTCCTTATTGTCTTGAATTCCAGTGATGTTTACAGAATCTTTCTGTCCCTTTTCAACTATGTCTCAGGTACCTACAGTGATGGTTATCACAGGGCTTGTAAATGTGATGTATCGTAAATGTGATTTCTCTCTTTTCCCCGTAACTAAAGAAATGCAAAACAAATCATTAGTGGCAGCACTACATTGTAAAATGACAATTGACTGAGTTTGTAGTGAGCAATGTACTGTAACTATCTATTGTAAAGTAGGAAACATAGAGAGATATATAATAAATAGCAAATGTAATAGATCCTGTGGTTGTGTGATTGAGCTTCTCAAACAGTAGCAACTGCTATGGTGTTACACGAGATTTTCAGAGCAGCCAACTTGATGTTGTTATAAATACTACCATGGTCACTAAAGAGCCAAATCAAGATTCACAATTGAATACAAACACCTGCATACTCCTTTTTCTGAGTTTTTATAGCTTGTGTGCATATATGCCTTGTACAGTTTTGCTTAACACAACTCGGTGACCAAAATGCATGATTAATAGTGAGTTTGTTTCTCTGTGAGATTTTAAACAGTTGATTTCCTTTCCTTATGCATGTCACTGCATGCATTTTCTAATGGTTTTTTGCCTCGCTGTAATTTCCTTGTTGGGGTGCTGAGAGAGGAATAAGATAATTGATGCTGTGTTTCGAAACCTAGAATGATTGCAACAGGTAATAGACTTTCTACCAAAGTGTATAATGAGCTTGTGTTTAACAGAAAGCTTGAGTACTCTGTGTACCATTTCTACTACACTGTGTCTGTCCTAACAACCCTGAATTGGTACCCACAGCACTTACAGTTGTCCTGTAAAGTACCAGTGTTGCCATAGACCACAGTACACTGACAAGACAACCTTTGCCATCTGCCACTGCCCATTAACCTTCATAAGACATCAGGTGGATTGATACCACTTTGCTGACTGGTCAGCCGTGACTCTTCTCTTTTAAGTCAGACTAAGTTACAGCTCTTCACAAGAGAAAGTTTATTGTGTGGCATACGTGACACTGGAAATACGCTGGTCCCTGAAGCAGAACAAATTTAATTCCAAATGTGATCAACAGTTGGCAAATTAATCTTGAACATTTGTCACCTTACATGCCAATGTCTGAGGTGCTGGGGAGGGCAGGGAAGAGGGTTTCCTTAAAATCCCTTTTAAAGTAATGGAGGGTGTCACACTTGTTCCTTTAAAAATGCCTTCGTCCCCTGTCCTACATAAATTACATGGTCTAAACAGAAAAGCTACATTTTTAGATGGATTTTTAACTTGAAATATTAAGCAAAATGTTATACTGATACCCACAGATCCTCTGCTGTAAAGCAGTCAGAGTGTTTCCAACTAGTACATTTTTTTACAAACAGTTTAAGGCAAAGAAACAGATTGGCCATGAGTTGCAACATTTGGGAAGATGGAAGCTAGCTAAATACACAGCTATGGCCCGTGAATAAAACAGGCACAAATATTCAAAGTATAATTAGCCATCACACCTTGTTAACAATATGCAGGCACTTGGGTCAAAGTAGGCTTTGAACTCAAAATCTGCACAAGCTCTGAGGACACCTCATTCCACATGAGGGCAGCTCTGTAACACTGGAGGTGGAACAGGTCTTCTCATATAGGGGAATACCTGAGCATACAACTTCCAGTTTACAGTTTAAAAATGTGCAGACATAAAAATTTCTGTAAAGAGGAGAGGGCAAAATTTGGGGGCTGTCAGAGAAGGGCTGGTCAGACTCCAGATGGCCTTTGGGTTGGTGCTTTACATCGCTTTATCGAACAGGTGACACTGGAACAGAATACGCATTTGGTTCTTTTTTAGAGGAACTTGAGGAAGGTAACTTAAAATCTTGGGGAAAGGTCCAGGTGGTGAACATAGCAAGAGTCCGCTGGCAGAGGACGCAAGGGGCACTGCTAGAAATGCTCGTATTTTCCAGAAGGAACTTAGAAACCTAAGAGCTGTTTCAGAAAAAAACATACCAGTCTCGGAAAAAGAAGGGAGCATGCGTTTTCCTGGTTACCTTTGTCTTGATAGTTTCCTGTCAATGAGATGTATGGAAGATCCCTGTTTTTAATAAGAGGACACACTTATTTTCATATCTTTATTTTGTGTAGGTTATAGAGGACAGAAAGGGGAAAGAGGCGAGCCTGGAATTGGACTGCCCGGTAACCCTGGACCACCTGGCCCTGCAGGTACAAGTCTCCAGATTTATTTCTGCTATTGTTATTTATGAACTAAGAGGCCTTTCTCTTGGTTCTCACGTTGATATTATGCCAGTGTCTTTCTTCCCAAGGTTAATTGTAGCATGAGGTCAGAGCCGCCTGCCTTTCTCCCAGATGAGCTGGCGTGCAGCTGACTGTCAGCGATGAAACACGGGACACTGCGTGTGCTCTGGTGACAACTCTGCTAATTCTAACTTTGTTTTACCAGCTACTGGCCTGCCAGGCCCACCGGGAACGCCAGGGTCACCCGGACCACAGGGGCCACCTGGACCCAACGGAAGATGCAATCCGGCAGATTGCTATTACCACGTATCGCAGACCCGGTCACGCACCAGTGGGAAATAAACACCCTCTCCCATAGACACTTGGGTTCACAGTCACTTTTCACTCCTCTCAATAAGTTAATTTAACCTTTTAAATACTTGGTGCATTTTTTTTCCCCTCGACACTGCATGGTATATAGATAATTTATAAGGCAAAGAATAGAGCCTTTTTCTATTTTATTTGCAGTGTCGTAATTATGAAAGGATGACATTTATTTTCCAGAGTGCATTCCATGTGTTATGTTTCTCATATTTATTTTGCTTAGAGGAGAAAATAGGCCCAAATAATTTTCATAAGCTTCTTTCTTCAATCAAAAAATATTTTATTTTAACTTGAGACAGTAGGTATGCCTCAGTATGTAAGCTGACTTTATTTTTCTTGCTGATGGTGAAGCTTAAGCAGAGAAAAATGCATTTCTGAAGTTTTAAAGCATGCTTGTTCATGGCAAATGTAGGACCTGAGTTGGAGCACTGGGAACTCTGTTTCGACGAAACATTGATGTCCTTCGAGGAGGCTCCAGCACACATTCTGAACCAGGTCTGTGTCATGCACCACAAATGCTACCTGCTGTTTCAGTCACTTCCTAGTTGTCAAAGAAGGAAACAAAGATGTGTTTATGATCTCTGTAATCCCATCCAACATTTAGATTCAGACTGACTGGAAATTCACCAGATGTAGCCCGGAGAAGTGTCTCTCCTGACTGGATGTTGTCCCATCTGAGGGCTTGTACGTTCGTTTAGTCATCGTTACGTGTACTCCGGATACTAAACCACTAGGGGCTTGTGGTGGTGTTCCTAGCTGAGACCCAGCACATCTTCTAACCATTATGTGGTCTTAGTAAGCGTAGTATCATTGCCTGCAACCAAGCTACTCTACCGTTATGTCTTCTTACAGCAAAGATGACCTCTTGCTTTAAAGCAAAGGTGGTGGGTACACAGACAGTCAAAGATGGAACTTCACAAGCCTCTAATCTTACTGTTGGCACAGTTTTTTCTCTTCCTCCTGCAATAACCATGTGCAAAAATAAGCTTGAGAACATAGAAACAGCGGAACGCAAAACTCACGGGTCCTAATAACTAGTTGTAAAAAACTATTTGAGTTCAAGAGAAATTTGGAAAAAAAGGGCAAAACTCTTTTTGGAAAGGTGTACTGCAGAGAGCATAGCTCTGTGCAGTTTGCAGGCATTCAGTAAATCCTACAAAACCAGACACTGTCAATGAAAAACAAAACAGAACAAAGTATAAACTTCATAGAACTTGAATGGTTGCGCAAAAGAAAAAATTGAGAAAATCGATCGCACAGAGGCTGATTCTGAAAAGGAGGAAGGGAGGTTGGCCGAAGTTTTGCTCCCAATTATTAGGAAGCAGGTGATCCTAGATAAGTCCTACGGAATTTCCTACAGTGCAATAGACAGTGTGAAGGTGCTATTGAGAGAACATGGACAGCTATAACCCACAACCTCAAAATAAATCCGCAGTACAAAAGCAGTAGCGAGGATTCTTGCCCCGACATTAGGAAGCCAGTCATTCTCTGCCACTTCAGGCAGGGAAGTGGTTTTCGTGATGTTGTGCTTGAGCAGTACTGAACCACCCAAGAAGCGTTCCCAAATTGGAAGTGCTGGGTCCCAGAGAAGCTGTTGTGAGATGCAAATCTGGCTGACTTCTAGGTTTTGGTTAAAGACAGTAAGGAAGGACTGGTGTGAGTCTTTAAAAAAAAAGAAACACATTGACACTTGTTCTGAATAGAGTTCTGTGAATTTGCATCCAGACCAGAGGAGCAAGGTGAGCACAAGAGTTAACCCAGGTAGCTGGGGAGCATGGGCAAGCTTTCAGGCACAGTTTCTGAGAGGGAAAGCTACCCAGCTAATCAGTTAGGTGTCTGGAGGGAAGAAGGTGCTTGCCCCAAGATATCTTTTTAAGTAAACACAGAGATCAAAGACTGAGAATAAATACCTGGGACAGGAGAGGGCAGCAGGAACCAGGACAGCAGAAGACCTGTGTGGTACCAGGAAACCAACCCCTGAAGGGAATCTGTGAGCTGTAACGCACCTGCAGCTGGGGACCCTTTGGAGAGGTCAGGGTGTTTTGTCTGTCCCTTGTGAGGATTAGGATGGACAGGTCAAAGCCCTGTTGAACCACAGTTCTCACACCTCTTTTTCTGCTCATCCCTCGCTGTCCCTCAGGAGGCCATAACTGCCCTTTCTCTAGGCCAGCACATCCTCTGCGGGTGGTGGGTGCCTGTCCTGCTGGCATAAGGGCGCAGTTGGAACAAGTGGTCCTGCTTGTGCTTAGCCCAAAACACATTGCTCCTGTTCCAGACTTCCTGCGCCCATGGAGCATGTCTTGGTTTGCTCTGCGGCGTGGGCCATCTTTTCCGATCTGGTCCTCGGAGCTATGCGAATGCTAGGAGCTGGTGAGGTGTCTTGAAACTGAGCGCTTGTCTGTCCCGAGGCACCTGCTGCTGTCCGGGCCACAGGTCTGTCAGCCCGGCCAGTAAAGCCAGGGCCCGTGCACCAGTGTACGTACCGGTGTACATACACCCGCGGAGAAACGGGCCCCGCGTACTGTTTTCCGTTCAGTCAAATGAACTGCTGGTCAGGTATCTTCCATGAACATTTCTTCATCAATTTCTTTTTACTTCTCTAGTAATTCCAATGTATGTAAAAATCTAAATATTTTTGTACCTCCTAAGTTAATTTTAAACTTCATTTTCTGTGATAATACGGAAAAGGGTGCTGTCTTGTAAAGGATATCCGCGTGACTGAGAGGTTTCCAAGCAGCCCCCGTCCTGGAAGGCTGTACATAGACTATTGCGCCGCGTTCGTGGTGTGTGTATATTTTGGGGCTTTTAGGTAGCTGAAACCAAGCATCCTTTATTTGCCGGATGCAATTGCTGTATGTTAATTTACTTGAATTTATTGGAAAGCAGAACACTTTTTATATTTGAAGAAGTTTTATTTTTTCATGTATGTTTCTTACAGATGCCTTTTTCTTTTTATAGGCTCAAATCTAAAGGTCTTTTTAAAATGTATTTGAATACTTTCAGTTGATTTGCAGGTAACTTTGGTAATTCTCTTGTTGTATTATTTTTTATTTTGCGAAAAGCCGACTTGAATTTTCTCACGCAAGAGAACGGGTATTTTTTTACACAGGCTCTCTCGATACCTTTTTAAAGATGCCGCGTTCTTCCCTGGCATAGAGCAGAGTTAATCCCAGCTTAACTTTACTTCACACTGGCTTGCTCCTACTTTATATTTTTAGAATTGAATGCAGAATGTATCTGGAAACATGCTTCTGCATGGTTTTCATCTTTGGGCCCTGAAATTTCTTTGCAGTTTCAGACTGATGTTGTCTTAGTTTTTGGGAAGAGGGCTGGGGAGGGCAGAGGGGTGCTAATGTGTTTTGCAATTTGCTTTATCAATTTTGTGTCTGTTTTGAGCAATCTGTGCTGCAGTTAGCATTGCAAGGAACTAAATACAGAGGATTATTTTTTCCAGTAGCACAAGATATTTTTCTGATTTGGGAATGTTTACGTACAACAGGACTTTGAACTGAAATACTTTTACTGATACGCTTTATCACCTATTTAAGAAAGTGTTGGGATTTTCTTCAAATAGCTATGTACAGAACTACTCAATTTGCCTGAGGAAAGTAATAAACTTGGTGAAAGGGGAACTTTTCTGAGGCTGCAGCATCCCCCCTTTTGTCCACACGATGGAGTTCAAGACGCCTTTTCAGGACGAAGGATAAAGCCCAGGCTGAACTTGCAGCACAAGAGTCAGTGTTTCTGATTTTGTTTTTGAGCCTGACTTTTTTTTTTTTCCTAAAATCCATTTATTTTTGCATGGTAGTATTTGCAGAAATACTGCCTTTCTTGGAGAATTATTTTTCAGGTAATATTGCTTAGATTTTATTTGTGGCTTGTATGTAGAACATGCAGTGACGGGACGTCCCGCTTTCCGGCATCGTTTATGTCTGCTGTAACAGTGTTTGGCTCTAGGGGAGCAGGGGGTTCCTAAGGTTAAAAAAGACCACAACAGCATACTTTGTACAACCAAGTTGCAGTGCTGCCTACTTAGTAATGTTTTAAAAACCAATATTTTTGTCTTAAACTGGATTTGGTTTCAATGCTAAAAGAGCACTGTGACATGGAAACAGGATTGATTGTACCATCCATCCTCTGTTTATGTTTTAGGGTTGTGGACTATGACAGGTGTTAGCTATGCACAGCTTTGTTAAATAAGCGTATTTCTTAAATTAATGGATAATCACACAAACCATTTTAGCACTGCTTCTTTTTCACAAGGGTGAAATACTATTTTTCATGTCAGTGTACACTCACTTTTTCTTCTTTTTCTGTAATGTTTACATAAAAGTCTTGTAAAAACCCAACGGGCTAAACTAGCATTTTCTAAACTTTTTTTCTCCAAATATGCTACATAAAGCCAACCCCTAGCCTTGCATTTTACCAATTCAGTAGAACCACTGCTCTAACTTGACGTGTTAGAACATGAGAAATATATCAGGAATCAAAACAATGCTGATTTGTTTTTTTGGTTTTTTTTTATCCTGTGTTTGTTAGATTCTGGATGTACGAAGTCATATAAACTTTCCTTGGAATCTGTTATGTCCACTACAACTAGATTGTACCGGATGGATGTTTAAATCCATCTCCATACACATAGGTGGGTGTAGGCCAAGGAAAGCAAGTTTAACCGTGACTTTGCCTTGGTTCGTGTTGAAGTAGAACACTCAAGCTTCACGATACCTTAAGGAAATGTGGTTTTCAAATATTAATTGCGAACAAACGTTACAGATTGTAGACCAAAATAAGTTTGTCACTAAAAAGAATGTAGTCTACATGTCTTTTAGCAGTTTTATTTCTAAGTCTGCTGTTCTACAAACACAAATGCATTTAATTATTTACTGCAGTTGTAATGTAAATATATTCTGTCTCCAGTCAATATATTTGAAGGATTTTCAATGACGTATCTTATTTTATTGTTTTCTTTCATTTCTGAATGGTATACAGCTGTCACTGAACAAATCGCAGTACATGCCGACTGGTTGCTTCTTTCCTTCATTATATTTTTGGTTTGCAACATTTAAGGTTCGGTTCAATGGAAATGTATTAAGTGGATAGAAAATTGCTTTTTACATTATTATGTGGCCATTTACATCTGAACTAGGATTCCAGATGGAAATGGAAATGGCTCCCACACTTTCCGTATGTGGTTCTGTCAGAAATTACAACCTTTCCTTCCCTGTTGAATCATGAGAGGGAGGATGTGACTGCAAAGAAGAGAAAGGAGAGGCACAAAGCCACCGCAGGAGGCCTATGGAGCATTCAGCACCTGGGCTGGCTGAATTAAGGGAGGGGGGGTGCTTTTGACCACACTGGGGTCAGGCTTGTGCTTTCCTACGGGTTGGTGAAACTTAGGGCTCCACAGTCTGGAGGAAAAAAAAATAAGTTAAAACCCTTGACCTTAATATATATATATATAAAGTTTATGAAAGTTAATATATTTTCTGAATCAGATGCAGATAACTTTCATATATGAATAAGAGATAATCAATTTTATTCAAGAAACTGATTCACTGAACAGTTTGACTTTAGGTAGCTTTAGGTATTTTCATTGTTCTCTTGCTGCCTGACTCTCCCAGGAGAAAAAAAAAAGAGAATTCCCACATCAATGGCATTTTGAAGACTGCTAGGTAATTTCATCTCTAACTTGATTTTTTTTCTTCACATTTTGTAGTGGCTTCAGCAAGCTTGCTCCATATATTGTCTAAAGCTGCCAGTTTTACTAGTCCTTTTGAATGCATACACAGCAAGCAAAACAGAACAGTAAAACAAAAGATTGAGGGGAGGGGAGTAAAACTGAAACTGTAACATGCCCTGCAAAACAAAGACATGTCTTCTTTACCTGTGATCCATGAGCAAAGGAGCTGTAGTGACTGCATTTTAAGTATAAAGGAAGCAGAGACTACAAGGCTAAAGAAGAATACAGCGATGAGCAGGTCAAGCAAACGCATTTCACCAATTATCTAAGCAATTTAAAAACATTTGCAAGAATGCAGCATGTGTTTGCACATGGAGCACAACTGCTAGACTCTGCTAGGAGAAACCAACACTGTTGTCTCTGAAACTAAGGGACTCAGTTTCTTGTTCCTTCTGTCCTTCAAGTGACCTTGAAAGTACCATCTGTTGACACTTCCCCTTTTTGAAGGAAGAGCAGATTTGGTTGTAGATCTGTATTTGGTTCTGTGTAAACTCAGATCAAACTTGGGCATTCAGGGAAGCAAAATCTAGCGTAATCCTCCCCGGCCTTGCTTTGTTGCCTCATTTAGGAGCTCCAACTTGTGCTCTAGAGCTCCTCTGGCTAGAGACACTCTGGCCTTCGTGAAATATTCACAAGAGTTTTTTGGTAGCAGTTTATACTGGGTTGCTTGGACCCAGTGATGGCTGTGGCAGAAAACTTATATATAAACTGTCTCTATATGTATAAACTATAGATGTATAACATACACTTATATTTTATTCAGTGTTACTACTACATATTAGTAGCCCAGTAGGGAAAGCATTGCAGTCAACATTTTAAATACCAGATTGGATTGTGAAGAACTGGTTATCATTTTGAGGACAGTTGTTAGATTTTTCTCTTGGTTCCTGCCTACCCTTAAGTAACTGAGAAGCTAAAATATGTATTTATCACAGTGCAATTAAACCTGTAGAATTAGGAGTGGTGACAGAGATCCTGGAGGGTAAAAGTGATTTTCGCTAGTCTTCTGTTAAAAAAAAAAAAAAAATCCCATATCATTTTCTGATATTGAACCAGAAAGAGATGAGAACAAGATTTACTCAGGACTGCACCAAGATTTCAAGGAGCATCTGGTTAGAATGGGTGGCACCATGTCAGTGGCTTGTGAAACCTCTCAATCTCTTTGCTTTGTGCTTTCTAAATACATTTATTTAAACTAGCCCTATTTTTTTCCTGTATCATCATAGTTGATACGCCTTTCTTTTAAACTCATAACTCTGTCTTTGTTTTCCAAATCTTTATTTGAATGTGCTGTTACTACAATTCAGTTCCCGGTATTTTTTGGTGTAGGGTCTACCATTCTTTAGATAAAATTTTTCCACTCTTGCACAAGATTTGGAATTGGTAAATATTTAGATTAACCAAGGTGTCCCATACTAACTTACTTGAGGATTTATTCTTCCGTTATGTATTTTAAGTTAAAACTCATGAATCAGCTTGAAGGCAGAAAATCTGTCACAATCTTAAGCTATCCACTTACACGGATTCTGCATTGAACTGACCCTCAGTGTTGAATTTGTTTGATTGTAATAATTCTTATTTGCTTTTTGTATTATGAATGTTTTCTCTCCTACATGAGTTTTCTTCCACTGTGGAATTTTATGCATTTTTTTTCAGACTATATTTTTTAAAGCACTTCACATTTGTATTTAAATGTTGGGGTTTTTTGCTTCTTTTGATTCATTATGTTTATGCATTACATATGGAAAATAATATTTTCATTCTGTTATCAGTTGTTTTCTTTTTTTTTTTTCTTTTTAACAGTTTTACACACTTTGTAGTCAAAATAAAACTTTGCTGGTGAAACTACAGTTTGTCATTACCACTAATGTTTTATTTGTTGTGCCACGTAAGGAGTACCTTTGAGCACTAAGCCCTAAATCAGTAAAAACTGACCTAATTCTAAAACTTTAGAGAGCATCTTTGTGTGTGAACAAGCTGATCACCTTGTATGCAATTGTCTGGATTTGTTTCTTATGAATGAAATTCTTTGCACTCATCTATTCTGATGACTTCTTGTAGTGTTAAAGCAGGACATGGGGGTTATGAGAGAGTTTGGCTGAAGCTGGAGGTGCAGGAAAACCATTCTGTCTCAGGCTTTGCCCAGAGTTTCTGGGAAGCATGGCATGTTTCTTTATGCCTATTTTCTTCCCCTGTTGTTTCCCTGAAATCTCACCCAGTGCTGCTTCTGTGGAACTAAACAGAAAGCAATAGACACTTGTAGGTAAGACTTATTTGTAAAGATTCAACCTCTTTTATGTTTTGTCATTTAAAAGTACTGGGCTGTACAAGGGACATACAGAGATTATTAAAAATAATCCCATTTAAGTAATTCTTAAAAGTCTTTACTAAAATGTGCAAATATATTTCCTTTCAGAAGGAGCTTTATCAGACATTTTTCTCCCAAGTGACCTCTAGGCATTTTCTGTCAACACATGAGGTGCCAGAGAAGCGGCTCTTAGATGCAGCTAAGGTTTGGTTTGGGGAAGGCTTATCTATTGGTTTTTTTCCAATAATTCCTTTTTGAGTACGTAATACCAGTACCTTTCCCTTTAGTGTTGTCTTGAATGTTACATGCCAAATGCATAGCTTAATTGATCGGGTTATTTCTTTATATTCTCACATGGCATACAAGTCAACTGTTTTGCATGTAAACAGATAATGAGGGGTCTAGGAGAAAAAAAAAAAAAAAATCAGTGCTTAAAACAAGTGTGCCAAAGTTTGTATTTCAACAGTGAAATGAAAGGAAACATCATAGGATGGTTTCATTGTTGTTTCTGAGATAGAATACACTTCAAAGAAGGTAAATTCAAAGCCACAAATAATTTAATTTATACAGAGGGAAACAAGATGTCTACATTGCACATTTTCCTCTAAAAACTGAGTTTATCTAAAAAAGGCAACTGCGGATGTCTAATGGAGTCTTCTAGCTGCTCTGGTGAGTAGCATTGAATGTAACCATACATACAAAAACATACAGGGGGACTTCCTTAAAATATTATTTATTTGGGTTTTTTTTTTTTTTTAATTACAACCACAGATGTTACTTCAAAATCTGTAATCTCTACTATAAATCTACATTTCTGGGACTTAAAATTCCCTTGACAGTGGCTTCTAGCCTTTTATTTTAACTTCACGTAGAAGGAGACAAGCTGGAATAGGCTTCATACAAAATTACAAATGCAACACAAATTGGAGTGGAAAATGAAGAGGTTTTTGCCATACGGCTTATTAATGAGAACCCAGGGATGGCACCTTTACAGACATTTACAGCACAAAAGGTGTCGGGGTGCAGGTTTTCCTGCCGGCCTCCCAGCTGTGTTTCTGCAGTTGAACTGATGAGCTGAAGGAGGCTGAGCATGTCCTGTACAGCACACACGGACAATGAAAGGACTGTGCACGAAGTGATGGAAGTTGCTCGGGAGTGCTCTGGAATTTATTTTATAGACATAAAAGAATAGGTACAACAGGAGTAAATAAACCGTTCCTTTTTTATTTGATGGCTGAAGACACATTATTTCACTGTACATCACACATAGGAATTAAGTAGGGGAGGAGGCAAAATCACAGAAACTCTTTATTAAAAAAAAAAAAAAAAAAGACACATGCCTTTTTTTTTTTTCTCCCAAAGGGAGACAGAGCCAGAAGGCATCACCTGTGTATTTCTGTAAGCACCATTGTTCCAGCTTGTGTTGTTAAATACACCTTTAGAAAGAATGTATAACCACTGTGTTAAAAATGCCTTACTGAAACCTGGGTTGAAAGGTTTCTCCTTTTTTTTTTATTTCTCCTTCATTTCTTATTGTTTCTCTGCTGTTTGTGCAGGAAGTAAATTGATGCCAACACCTCGTGGGACTTGCGTTGTCCTCTCAAGGCCCTTTCATGTTCTTATCAACTCTCTGTCCAGCCTCCATTCTGCAAGACGATGGCTCACAGTACCCAGGGGGGCCAGGAGGGCCAGGAGGACCGGGAACCCCAGGCTGACCGGCCACCCCAGGGAGACCTCGTTCACCATCACGGCCTTCCCTGCCATAGCTGGCTTTGCCTGGTTCACCTGGAAAAGTGGATGCAGGTCTAAAAATTGGCAGCACATGACTTGCTTAGTACACACATAGCGTTACTGAACATCCTGTTCTTCAAACTTGTACAAAGATGGCTTTTTAGTGCTCTCAGGGGATTCCCCAGAGAGGTACCTACTTAAAGGGACAGTTTTCCTCTAACAGACAACCAGGCTGTGTTTACGCAGATACAGCAATGACATTTCAGTCCTAATCCTCTCCAGTTACACTGATGCAGATCTGCTGCTAGAAAAAGTTATGGTGTAAACTGACTGCAGCACTGCAGACAACCCTGTTGGCAATGTATACGAAGGTGTAGATGCTACTTCAGAGTTATGGTAGTGCTCTGGAAACAGACATAGCAAGAATTTATTTTTACACTCCACTCAGATGTGGTGGGGAAATAGCTATACAGAGTGGAACTGCTGAGAACTAAAGTATCTTTTTACTGCTAAATCTTCAATGAAGAGATGAAATATAGTGATTTTAGTAAGCCTCTTCCAGTGATAAATTTCTAAAGACAACTCTGAGTTTCACCGATGTCCTAGGTACCAGTATAAACTAAATTGATTTTTTTTTTTTCCTTTTTACAAATAGAACAAATTGTGGTAGTTTCTGTATATATACGCTGATGGAAATAACATGTTATCTTCATTCACTGGCCACTAGAGGACAGTTGTGCTGCATTTATCAGCAAAAATCTGTCCTGGACCCTTATTACATAACACTGTAATTAATTACCACAACAATAGAGGAGAATTGTACTTTCAATGTCCTAAATTATGAATGGAGATTTTGAAGACTGCTGTGGCTGCCAGTGTCTGTAACTTGTGGCCTTTCTTTGTTTGTTTTATTTTTTAAATATACATATAGATCTCTATATATTTATGTAAAAAAAAAGCATTTTTTTAATATGTATGTCTATGTTTGTGATTGCCCCTTTTTTAAATGCTCTGTATCTATTTTTTCTAATCTTTCTACACTGAGATAAATGAGGTGGCAACTCTTTACTAAAAGAGCTTTTAATTCTGAATTGTGACTTTATCATTACCTGTGAAGCAAAAATTACGAAGTACTGTTACTTGGAAGTTTACTGTTTAATGGAAACATTTTATCTTTTCAAGGCAGCTTGAGCTATCAGTTCAATTTTTTTTTTTTTTTACTACATTTCTTCTTCTTTATCTTCAACCTCTTATACTTACCTGGAAGACCTCTTGGTCCAGGGTGACCTTTCAGTCCTCTGCCTGGAAATCCTCTTTCTCCTCTTTCTCCTGGTTCACCTGAAGCAATTAATGAAACATTAGTTACAAGCTTCCTTGGAGTACTACTTTCAGTAAGTGCCCTCTCAGAGGTAAACGCTTAATCAGCAGAGAATGTAGGTGGCTGTACATATTCTTAGCATCTTTGAATGAAAAAACCCCAAGCCTGGAGCTGGACAGCTAGTACCATGTGAAATATGCCATAGCTTGTATAACAGAAATAAACTAAACTCTCAGAACTACACAAGCTCTTTTGGCCTACAGACTCATGTTACTGGCCAAACACTTTTGCAAGACCATGTGATCTCAGCTAAGAAGTAAAAACTCTCCAGTGCTGCCCCTTGAGACAGCTACCGGAGTGAAGAAAGGAGAACCAGGCTTCCACAGTTTACATTATTCATTTGACATCTACATAAGACCTTCATAAAAGTAAAACAAAAAGAACTTTATTCTCATATACTGGTATTATAAAGACTTTTCTTTGGTGGGCACACAGCTTTTCTTCAAACTCAGATATTGCTCCAAAGAATCATCTTAGTAAGAGGCAGCTTTTTTTTCTTGTTTTGGTTGTAAAGTTCAAATTCTGTTCACTGTATATATTCCATAAAAGTACATGTATTTACCACTTGTGAATACCCTATGTAAACTCTTGATTTTATTTTTCTTTTGCTGCAAGTCAAAAGAAACAAGGATATGCCTAATTATATTTGAGTGAGCTTTATTTTAGACTTCCATACTTTCTTGTACTGCAGTGAGGAACGTTAGAATAGACTGTTGTTAGGTTTGTGGCTTGTGTAGAAATGGCACAGCAGAACATAAGGAAGCTACGTAAAGGAAAACAAGAGTCAGTACAGAAGTCCAAGTTTCAATAGAGGATGCACACAGGGTACTAGAGGAGGAATCTTACCCTTCAGACTGCCTAGCCAACATGGAGATGCAGCCTGTCTGTAAATACAGCTCTGGAAGCACTGCTCTCAGGTTACCCATATGTACTTCTGCTATTTCCAGCTACTGAACACTTTGGAATAGTGTTTACTGTTGGTTACACCAAACTTCTCCAACTTCTTATTTCTGTTTCTGCCCTCCTTCACTACCCTAGATTGCTCATTAAAGTCACTATAACCTCCTTCCTTGAGCTAGTTATTTTTGACTCTGCTGTTGTTGGTGCTGTTAAAAATCGCTGTACCTGTGTATCTTCTGTTCTATCTCATGGTAACGCATTCTTCTGTTTCTCTCTTGTCTCTATTATGCCTTTTTAAACCATTCTCAGCATCCACCTCCTTTTCTCTTTTATCACATGTCCTAGGTACCCTTTTCCTCTCTCTCTGACCTCAGACAACTCCCCAAATGGATGGTTAAATAAGTTCATCTCTGTGTCCTCTGGTAACTACCAGGAATTTAGAGTGAAGCACTGAGATTTTTTTCAGGTTGCTTGCCATGTACCATCATGACAGTGCTGCACATGAGAGCATTCACCACTTCTCTTGTATCTGTAATTGTATTTCAAGGTTTACCACAAGGTAACTTGGAATTTGATGACAATTACGATAGGAAATAAAGCATCTTGCTTCTTTATTTGTTTTTTTTTTTAATGCTCTATAGATTTTTTAATATATATATTAACATAGGGCAGCCTGCTGTGTGTTAAATCAAATTCAGCATATCCGATCACCTTTGTATCTCCAATTTTTGTTGCTTCTGCAAATACAGATATTACATTAAATGAAAACAGCAACAGAGCTCCAACAACAATGCTGTTAAGATTTGCTTTGTTTGTATTCTATTCTTTCTCTCAAAGGTTTTCCCAATTTTACTTTCTAATAAAGCTTGAGACAAAAGTAAACACTCTAATCCAGCGACAGACCAGCTTTGTGCAGAAATACAATTTTTAAATAAAACCTTCCTTCCAGAAAACAACTTGAAATCACTGCTGAATAGAAACTAATACATACACAGTGGTCATAAGACTTTGCAGAAAACTCTATCCTTTGGAGGAGTATAAAACCTCTCAGTCAGGAACAAAAGAGATTAACAATGACTTTTTGTAAACCGTAAGGTAAGTCAATTTTATTATGGATTTGTCGTTTCCAAAGAATCAATAGATTGTGGTACACAGTGCGATGATGTTAAATGGCTCAAGTGTTATAATCAAATAAGAGGCAGATTGTAATGTGAGAAACTGGATAGACTTAGAAAAGTAGGCTAGAGATTAGCAAATGAATCTGACTGTTTATGTTCGCTTTTGGGACTGCAATCCACCACCAGACTGAGTGGAGGGAAAAGAGAATCACTGCTGGAGCTTTTCAGCATATGTAAAATACAAACCTTAAAAGTCCATGAGAGGGAAAATTAGTATTATGAATCTGACTCAGCTGCTTACTTCTAGTTCAAGGCAGATGCCTGTCCTTTCTCATATTGTATCAGTGATTTTACGACAAAAACCAGATTTATAAACTAATCTTGCTGAGACCAGGCCAATGTGCCCCTTAGTCACTGGGGCAACTGAGGCAACAGTTACAGGAAACAGCTTAGGTTCCTAATTCAGGATCTTTTTGGACTTTACATGTGTACAATGTATATCTACAACCTGTAACCCAAACAGGAGGTGGGGAGGGGGAGGGGGGGGGGGGCGGAAAGGAGCAGTCAACAACTGAAAGCCAGTTACAGAATTTCTTACCTTTAGGGCCTTTACGACCAATCTCACCAGGGGGACCTTTAAGGCCAGGCAAGCCACGGGGTCCAAGCTGTCCTGGGAAGCCATTTTCACCAGCAGGCCCTGGAGCACCTGGTGGTCCTGGTCGGCCAGGAAGACCTGGAGCACCAAATTCTGGCCTCCTAAGACTGGCTGCCAGCTGAGCTAGTTGTTCTGCAATAAACAGGACAGAATTAAGCAGTAAGTGGACCTGAATGGAGAAATTCCCATCTTCACTGAAGAAAAACGTGTATTCTCTGCTACAGAAACTGACAGATTACAGTACAGCACCTTCCTTATGTACAAGGCTATTTATGAAATTTTACATATCAGATACGATCTTAATGCTACCAGTGGCAAACTGCATAAGCACGCTGTGAAGCTAGTCACTCTGAAGCCTACATCTTAAACATTTACTGTTTGCAGGCTCAAATGACTCAAATGTATATGGTTTATTTAGAAATGTCATTATAATTTTCTGTACCATTTAAATTTCAACCATCTAGTAGGAAAACTTACTCATGTAATTGCTGTCTCTTCAAAGAGCATTTTATTTATTTTATTTATTTATTCCTTTCAGAGGAATAAAACCATCAAATTGGTGCTCATGAGCTCAAGTTTCATAACTAATTGAACATTTCATGTTGATCTTTTCTTAAGGTAAATATCTGCAGGAGCTTTGCTCTTTGTTAGGCATAGGATCAGTTTGCCATTCCCTGGAATGGGCTAAGCTAGCTATTCTCTTTTCATGCCACTGCTGTAACAGCATGAGAGCAGTCCTCTGTTTCCTTTACATTTCTGTTCTAGACTTCAAATTCATCTTCCAACATATCTTAGGAATAGCATTCTCTGGATACAGCCACACACAACTCCATATGACATTTGCTATAAAATCTGCAGGACCTGGCAAGACTAGTTAATTTACGGCCACAATCAGGACATCTTAAGAAGATGGCATGGGAGTGGGGGGAGGGGGTAAGATCCAAAATACGATAGGAACTATAGCCAGCAGATACATGAGGAAGACTGGGGATAGCATTCTGTGGGCAAAGCCTACAGAGGAGCTGAACTTCAGTTACAGTTCTCTTTAAGCTGACAAGGTTCCAGAGACTCATTTGGATTGATTTCTATCTCTATCTCTTTTTTCTTTTTTTTTTTCTTTTTAAACATGACAGCGTTGACAATTATAGGGGCTCTCAAGAGGGATGCAATGAAGACAGTCTAGCTTTTCCCTGTACCCTTCTCTTCACTGCTAATTCTGATGGTTATGAATAAATTCAAGCATCACATCTGATTTCTTTATAATCCTCCTCAATATTACTGTTTCTTTCAATAAACCACTTTTAAAGGCCTTTTTATCCTATTTATAGAAAGTTAAAAAAAAAAATACCCTGTTGGGCAGGATCAAGAACAATGATGACTACTAAGTATTTTTTAGATTAAACCATGAGCAGCAGTTTCATTCTGGTAAACTCTTAACATTACAAAGGCATAATATCCCAAAGGGCACCTTCAGTAGCAAGTACAGAAAAGTCTCTTTTGTGCTTAGCGGGTAGCATAAATTTTTAAACTCAGTTGTATTAGAAAAGCTCCAGATTTCTGTATGTGTCAAGAAGACCTAAGAAAATGTAACTAGAGTTTTGAACATCTGCCTATTGCTTTCATTTTATGGTATGTTATCTCCAGAAATAGGTAGTTCAATGAGGCTGCAAAGTATATATAAATAAGGGACTTCTTTCTTATATTCTCTCTTAGTGTGTTGACATTCACATTTGGGAAGATTTTCTGCCAGGTACCCTGCTGAGCTCACGCTATTTGTTCTGGATAAGAGTGGGAAAATCTTGGTTGCCTCCACAGCAGTAAATTATCCTGATGTAAATGCATAAGAAACATCAAATATTTTTTAGCATATTTACCTTGCATGACTCTCATGCAAACCTGCTTAATATGCTGATCAGATGGTTCTTTTCCCTAGGATTAAAAAAATCATAGTTTAAGAAAAACAGTTGCTATCACAGTACATTTTATAAGTGTGCCTGATGCAAAAAAAAATGCTGTCTGGTCACTAAAAGATGTTCCAGTCCCTGCAAGTGCAACCGTTACAGCTGAAATCAATTTGACTAGCAAGGTAGATGTAGCCTATGTATCAAACTGGAACATGCACACTACAGGAGTGAGGTGGGCATAAGAAAATGGAACAGAATTGAAAGTCGAGGACCCAGGGACCTAACTGTATACAACCACAAGATTTCTCTGGTGTACAAATGTGTCAGTTGTGAGGCATAGTGTGTTTCAAACTCTGCTGTGGCACTTGGGTTTTGCATGTGTATGCATTGTATGCATCTCCTGATGCAAGAAAAGGAGCGGTGTGAGTGGCAGCTGAGCATTCAAAAGATACCAATCCCATGAAAGCAGTACTTACAGCTGGACCTTGGCTGCCAGGCAGACCTGGGGCACCCTGTTCACCCTGCAAGCCTCGTGGTCCAGGTGAGCCTCGAGGTCCTTCCATGCCAGGCAGTCCCCGACTTCCCTCAGGCCCACGGGACCCAGGGTCTCCAGGATTACCAACCTGACAATGGCAGAGAGGAATTTCAACAGACTGCTGTGCTAATGTTAGGCTCATTCTGACGGATCAAAATGGTGACAAGAGGGATTCGCAAATGCAAAACAATGAACGCTGGGATGTAGTGTTGTTGAACAGCTTATTTTTGAATAAATGACTGGAGTCAGTGGTCATGTGATTTATAAACTCACAAAGAGGTCTATATTCCTCACTAAAAGTGGAGAAGTGGAAAAATAAGATACTCTGTCCAAAGTGGCAAATTGGCATCTATGAAGACATACACAAGACATTTTTTTTTGTCAAGGAACAGTTCTCCTATATTTGGTTTCTACTGCTGCCCTCGTGCATGTCACATGCAGCTTTTCTAGACCTTAAGCACTCCTTATGTTACAGAAATTCCACCTCTCTGCTTGCTCCAAAAGCCTTTCATGCCTTTCATGCCTTCAGAAAGTACCAGAGTATGAGCCTATATCGTCTCACCCCAGGCTGCCTGGGAATACGCATTCTTGCTTTGTTTACATCTGTCAGAGAGAGTTCACAGCACACAGGTTCCAGTGCCTATGCTTGAGTTTGCTGGCACAGGGGAGGGAGCATCCTCAAATAAAATCATGTTAGCAAACTGCCTGAACAGATGCACTGCCAGCTTATTTCACTCAGGGACGGGGTAAAAAGAGCTGTTTTACTGGTATAAGCATCCTGACCCCTGCGGAATGAAAGGATTGATATGGTTACATCAGTATGTCCACTTAAGTACATTTAGTAAATAAAACTATAGCTTCTGATCCAGTAAATTTTCTAAAAGTGATTAAATATCATGCAGTGAGACCTACGCCAGCAGGCATCTCTGAGCTGCTTTCAATACAAGTTATTTTAGTACTATTAACCAATAGTAGTACTAACAAAGAAAAAGAATAACTAAAAATCAAACAAATAAAAAAAACCACAACAAAATCCAAAACAAACATTAAAAAAAATCCTACATACTTATGGCTTCCCAAATCTACTGGGGGGGGCGGGGGGCGGGGATAATAAACCACCTGGACTTGCTGAAAGAGGTGCTCAAGAAGATGGCAATTACTCAACTGTGGTATCAACTAAATCCACAAGATGGAGCCATTTCAGTTCCATCTGTGCTGCCTCTCAGACGACTAATTGCTGTCCCTGTCAGAAGGAAACCCAAAGAACACACTTCAACAGATATATTAAGAAGACAGAAAAATTCCCTTCGTGGACAATACAACCAGGAAGCCATCATTCCTTTCTTGCCTGGTGAGTTACTAAGTTCCCTGACAGATTACTCATCCCTCACTACGATGTGTAGGTACTCACTAGGTTGACAAGCACTCTAGGGTCTCATCAAGAGAAAAAAAAACTTTAAAAATCTAGGATGATAAAATTACAGATTTCTCCTCTAATCCACCTCTTCCTCATGTTCTTCTCATAAGATCTTTATTGGCAGTACACAGTGAAGCTTGCATTTCCTTAGCTCAAAGTCACACTGGCCACTGAGAACACAAGCATCGCTGTTTTTGTTACGTTCAACCTCAGTTCCCTGGCAGGCAGAACTGTTGATATGTCAGTATCATAGCCCAAGCTGTCAGCTGCTGTAGCAATCCCACTCTTCAGTGATCACAAAATAAATGAATGTGTTCAGCTCTCAGATTCTTTACTTATGTGACATACAAGCTTCTGCTCACCTTCCATATCAAAGCTATAATTGTTTTTACTTCTAAAAAGTAAAAAAAAAACCTCAGGAATATAGGCCAGAAATACTTCTGCTTTTACAGACATCAGTCCTGCTGCCAGCTGTTTCACCGTGTAAAGATTACAGTCTGCACACAGCCACTGCACTGAGCCTCCTCTCTGTACAACACCTACTGTACAAAGAGTGCATTCATTTCCCTTTAAAAAAAATAAATAAATAAATAAAAATGTGTTGGCCA
The DNA here is from genome assembly GCF_036417535.1 of Chlamydotis macqueenii. Lineage (NCBI taxonomy): Eukaryota > Metazoa > Chordata > Aves > Otidiformes > Otididae > Chlamydotis > Chlamydotis macqueenii. Next base: position 32,036,665 of record NC_141558.1, read on the forward strand.
GAAAACTGCTGTTGAATAATGCTTCTCTTTTATGGAGCTTAGAATTCAGGACATGAATTCCTTTCCAAAGCTAATTCATTTTAATATTAACTGTATTCAAAATTTAAACAGAAGAAATGCTGTTGGAACTCATTCAATTTAACTGTGATAAAGAGCTCAGCTTATTATTTGTGTTTTCTTTCTTAAATCAGAAAAGATCTTAAATCTGATCCACTACACCTCTGTATTTCTGTAACGGTGCTATTCATTATACTTACAGCTCCCTTTGCTCCTGGTAATCCCATATCACCCTAAGCAGAAATAAGACAAACTGTATTAGAAGAGAGCATCCATTATCATAGACATTACAAATGCAGTAAACTTGACATGATTTCTTTACACTATTAAAAAAAAAGCTCACATATTTAGTTGATTTATGCAAAATTGCACCTCAAATTAGTTACAATTTATTTGGAAATAAACCTTAAATTGCAGATTTTTTTTTTAAAGTTCCTTTCTCAAAAACATTTCTGTAAGGTACAAATAAGAAAGCATGTTTCTTACAATTGGTTTGTGTTGCTTATCATTAGAATTAGACACATGGCTCTAACCTCTCAAACCACAGTCACAGCACAGGACAATCTTAGCAGATTGCTTGGAAACCTTCAGGGAAGCATTATTTAATCAGGATTTTCTAGTTTGACAGAATTATGGATATCTTACGGTGTTGTGTTATCCCTGACAAAACCGCAACAGAAACCAGGCAGGTGTCTACCCAATGTGCTGTGAAGAAGCCAAACCTAGAAGTTTCTGCTCCCAGCAATCTGGCTCCTGGCTTGAACAACCCTGAGATCCCTCTATCGCTTGACTGAGAGCAGCAGTCCAACTATCCAGAAGATTTTTATTTTCTCTTCGAAACGGAAAAAAACCCAAATGTTTCAATACCTTGCAATCACCTATAAAATAAACTAACTCATCTTCTTCAGTGTTTTCATGTTACTATTGGAGAGATTTCTGAAAATCATATTTTCCCAGTTCCTAAACGTCATTGGTGAAATAATGGGGTTTCTAAAGGTCAGAAAGGCCACTCTGTCTGTTAATGAATATGCCATAAGTGAAGTAGCAATAACAACTGTTATTGGTTTAAAACCAGACTAACTGGCAGAACACTTAAATAACCCCTGGTATTGCTTCCTGGGAATCTGTATAGTGATGGTAAAGCTGTATTACTGGACATCCAACACACCAGGGCTGTTAATTAACTTTAAAAGCCTTTCAGAATTGCAGAGTGTAGGGAAAAAAAAGTGCTCATTTCCAGCACATAACCTGGCTACCATTTTTTAAATAGGGAGCAGTTTACTTCCTTTTGAAAGAGCAAGTTCTGGCTTTGTTGGATGGGGCCCTGTAGAACCTGTTGGTGCATTTCTCTTTCTGTAGGAAAACAAATCCTCTTTACCCAAGGGCACATGGCTCAGGCATTATCCATGTGAATTCACAACATGCTGCACTCCTGCAGTATACACACCTTTCTCCAGCAACTCTACAGCAAAACAACCTCTTCCCAGACCATTCTCCCTCTCCCTAACAGCCAGTTGCTACATCTTATTTCCACAGATAAAGGCCATACAAAATATTTCCATCAAGTCTGAGTTATTAAGCACATTTATTATCTGTGCTCCTGCTTCACCTGAATTAAATTACCTCCTCATCCTCACTGCCTCAAACATGAAAAACTTATGTGTGTGTGTGTACACATATATACATTTTTTCACATAAAAGCCTGGTGTATGTCTACATATGTATCTATCTATATATACCCACACATCCCCCCTCCAAGGCAGCCTGTCCTGTATTAGACACCTAATAGAATATGTGTACTTCAGAGTGCTTTCAAAACAGCAGGAACGGCGTGACCAAGCTAGTAGAGAGCTGCTGTGCTCTGCAATGCCCAGTTAGTATAAAACTGAAATGTGACTTTCGATGATCAAACCATATGCTTGAAACACTCCAACAACACTTTAAAGTTTTAACTTATGACAACAAAATATTAGATCAGATGAAGAGAAAATAAGGCCTTACTAAGTCACCCTTTTCTCCTCCATCTCCTTCTGCTCCAGGTGCACCCTATATTAAAAAAAAAAAAAAAAAAACCATACTATCAACCTTCAGATTTAGTCAACGTAATGTACTGCAGCATTTGGTAGTGTGACTTGAAAGAATCATGACCTGTAACATGACTTACTTGTTCACCCTTAGGTCCTGGTTCACCCGCTGAACCCTAAAAGGTTAAAGATAAAAAAAAAAAAAAATAATCAGAATTTGAAACTGCAGGTTCAAAAGTATACTAAATTTTCTTCAGTCCTCCCTACCATCTAGCATTAATGCAAGAGACCTTTTGCTGAGAATTTTTAAGAATGACAACGAAAGCACTGAAATCTAAGTATATAATTAAGGTGACAGACTGAAGGCAGGTACTAGCATGGAACATACAATCCACTGCCACACTGACTGTCAATCTGTACAAGCCACTGTACAGATTCTGACTGTCAAACAGTAGATCTCCTCTTTATGGCATGGCAGATGCTCTTGCAGCTGCTACAACTCTGCTCTGCAAATTACTTAGATGTTATAAGGAAAAAATCCAGTAAGTGTATCACTTTTTCTAGCCCTATTAAGTATTCGGTATTGCTGTAGGCCATACCAGCCCTACTAACATGGGATAAGCACGCTGAGACACCCACAAGAACACTGGAACAGGTTGCCTAGAGAGGTGGTGGGTACCCTATCCCTGGAAACATTCAAGGCCAGGTTGGATGAGGCTCTGAACAACCTGATCTGGTTGGAGATGTCCCTGCTCCTTGCAGGGGGGCTGGACTAGATGACCTTTCACAGTCCCTTCTAACCCTAACGATTCTATGATTCTAAGTTCAGTCACAATCTTGTCTTGCTTGTTGTTTAATTCTCAATGTTTTTTAGCAGAACTGTCTCTAGAACTTTTATCATTACAGTCAAAGCTGAGTGGCTTGTATCTTAAAGTTGATCATCCTTTTGAAAAAAAAAAAAAAAAAAGTGTTTCATCTTAGACTCCTCTAACAAAATGTACCTGTGTGGACAGGCAGAAACCAAAGAGAACAAATTAATGACCTGATTCATTTCAAAAATATGTGATTTGTTTCTATAGTAAAAGTATTTAATTTGTAGAACAGCGTATTATTTAAGTAAATCTTAGTATTTGAGTTTTGTTAGAAAACCAATCACATCATCCTTGAATGTCCTTTGCAGTCTGTACACATTCAAACACATACATTCAAAAAAAAAACCCTATAATTGTGCAAAAAAAAATTCTGAAACAGATGGAGATAAGCAATTTCTCTCTGATTTCAGAGATCCATTTAATTCACATAAGATATAGACACAAAAAAAAAAAGACAGTGTAACATCTACAATTTAATGAATTTAGATTTGTTCTCATGTTCCAGGGGACAAAGAGTCAATACTAAATTATCCACAAAGCTAAGCAGTGGAAATCACAGATCTGTTTAGCATTCTGACTCTGTCAAACAACACTGAAACTATTTTGTCTGAGGTGTTCTCCAAATTGTGCCTTATTAAGGTTTTCCAATTACTCACACAAAAAGATATTGATTTCCATCATTTTGGGGGTTCTTTGTCTCCACTTACTCTTCTTTAGAGCAACAAAACTGCCAATAGATAAGGTTGAGATGGGAGAACCTTTTGCTTTTGTAAAACTTGGCCTGTAATATTTGTAATAGCACACATTAAAAAAATCACAGCTGAAACTATCTGAAACTACTTTAGATTGACTCCCAAAATATCAATGAAGACAACAGAGTAAGATGCAAAATATCAAAATATCCACTTTTTTGACATACTACTTATCTATTTGTAAAAATCCCTCTCAAACCATGCCCAGAAATTGTTTGCAAAACTGCCAGTCAGCATTGGCCAAAACTGTCCCGGGGGCTATGCTAACTATTTAACAGTATAAAGGACCGTGTTCCAGTGCCAAGGTCTGGGTCTTGGCCTGGTGCTGTTTAATTTCCTAAAACAGACAGAACCAGAATGTCTGAAATCAATTCAAAATATGTGAATCAGAAACACTGTAAGTGGCGAATGCTGGGGTTTGGCCATTCTCTGTAATATATCTGCATAACAGCTCTGTAAGATTCCCTAAAGTGTGATCCATTGTTGTAACACTGCTTTGTACTGCTCTCTCTGCTGTAGTATCTTGGGTGTTTGAGATGCACTCAGCTCCTCGAGAACTCCTCTAGTTCCAATCTGTTCTCTGAAAACCCACACAGGAACAGAGTGACATGGTGAGCACTGATGCACATAGGCTTGGAAACCAGAACACTGCCCATGCAATTAACATATGAAGAGCAGGTGGTTCTTCCAAGACTCATTTCTCAAGGAACAAAGAAAGCTGTGGGTACAAGGAGTTTCATTCCTACCTTTTCCATCGCACATAATTTGACTACGAGCCAACTGCTTTATTCCATAAATACAACAGCCTGAGTGAGCCCTTTTCGAGCTCTCCCTGCTAAGCAGTTAGCTGTATGGCAGTGATCTTCCCTTGACCTGGGACTCCTCTCAAGGTTATTCCTTGAGGCTGAAAGACCCCTTACCAACTGCAGATCTTTGCTAAGTGATTGATATCGCACATAACTTTGCATTACAGTGTACTAAGATTTTGTGTTGGTAACTTTGAATCATTATAATATCCTCTCCAGTAACTAATACAGTGAACCTTACCATTGAATTTCCTTAAGTTTTACTTTTACAACATTTTACTTCAATAAAACCACTTTTGCCAATATCTTTGGCAGTGGTTCTTCAAGTGGTCAAAATTGCCTGCATATGACAAGGTGCCAGCAGACAGTATCCAATACCTAACAGCTTTGGGATCAAGACTCACTACTAAAATACTTTTTTTTTTTTTTTGTGAATTCTACTTGGCTTCAGGTTGCTGTTTACACCAACTCTTACAATGCATATATGGGCTTCACAATAGGACTTTATAGGAACCCTGTGTACACAATCATGAAGTTTTGAAATCAGGAAGGGAAAAAAGGTTACTAAAGTCTGGAGCTTACTGATACTAGACTAGGCTTACAAGGCTACAGAGGTATCTATTTCCAAACCCTGAAGAGGATGTTGGCTTTGTACAAGGCAGATGCAGTTGCAAGTTCAACAGCGCAGAGAAAGGATAGAGTGACACAACGCTCTCCAGGCTTCTGACTTAGAATACACACTGCAGATCAGTGCTACTGGCAAAGCTGCAGCCATGTTAAGCCTGCCCCAGAAAATTCACTCCAGCCTCTATGCAACTGAAGAAAAAAATTAATCAAGGATACAAGTGGATCCAGTTGACACTTATCTCAAAACAGGAAAGCTAAAAAGCAATTGCAGGATGAGATAATTGCTAGCATAGCTTTTTGGACTTTAAGGTATTTGCACAGGGCATTAAACTGACCCTAGGATTTTAAAAAAGCTCCAGGCATAAGATACTGTCATCTCCCAGTTATATAAACAGAAACCTCCGGGGTGTAGCCTGAATCTCACTGGCTCAGTTTAAGGCCTCTACATTCTGCTCTTATCCCAGAGGTCCAGACCCTTTATACAATAAATGAGGAAAATCAGGCATTTTTGGAGGGAGACTGTCAGCACTGCAACAAATACTAGTTATTTTTCCTCCAGATTTGCCTCCTCAAGTACCTTCAGTCTCCCTCTGGAGAAGTTTAAAGTATGAATCATTACCAATTTAATTAAAAGAGACTGCTTTATGTTAATACTTACATTTGACTAGAAACATATGTTCCTGATCTCATCATTAGGGAAAAAAAAAAACACTAAAAAAACCCGAACAATAACAACAACAAAAAAAAAAAACAGATGAAGAAATATCTCAACAACAAGACTGTCTTAGAAACTTGTTTATAAGTACCTGAACAGCTTTTAAAAACTGACAAAAACAATTGCAAGCCCTATCTAGCCACCTTACGATACATACTGGAAGCATACCAGGGGCAGGATTCCTCTGCATCTACAGCAGCGATACCTATGTCTCACTAACACTTCTATACTTTCTTGATTGTCTGTGGAAAGTGAGAGGCACTCCAAAAGTGCAATTCATTTAATACTGAAGTAGATGTCTCAAGTAAGAAGGATGAAACACAGTGTAGAACTGACTACTTCTACAACAAAGATGCCTGAAGTTTGGTGAGTGAACTCCATCTTCTGTAGCCTCCTATAAACAAGAGAATGCAAGGAGCCTTTTTTGTATATATACAGTTTTCACTGACATGTATTCAGCAAAGGTATCTCCTGCAGGTATGTGAGATCTTAAGGGCCCAGTTCTTCTTTCCTAACAAAATACTAGCAGAGGTACTTATATCTTGTAATTGTGCGTTATTCACCGGTGTCTCAACAGCTCCGTTAGCCTGTGCATTTCCACAGCAGGTCCCGAGATGTATGTGAAAGGCACTGTATCCACTGCAGACCAGGGCTGAAGTTCCAAAGCTTTCTAGTGACCGAGATCCTGACTTACAATTTCATATCTGAGTCAGTAATTTGCAATACGATTTAGGCCTTTAAATGATTCAAACTCAAAAAGAAATTGAAATATTTATACCAGTAATCTTATTGCAGTCCCTTAAGTAACACTGGCAAGATTTTTCCTGTATATTTTATGCGGTACAAGTATTTAATGGGCACCTAGAGCACCGCCTTCATGTGCTTAATAGATCTACATACAAAACAAGAAACCAGACATTGATTCATGTAAAAAACTTCAAACAATGCTCAAATTATTGTATTTACTCCTGACGTCAAACTGCAGTCTGTCTGTATGAGTGCATTTCTTACCCGGTCACCTTTACCACCAGTTAGGCCTGGAGGACCTGGCAGTCCAGGAAGTCCAATATCACCCTGGGGACCCTGTGAAAATAAGTCAAGGACGTAAACTTACACAATCTGTTTTAGAATGAACAACTCTGGGTCATATCCTGACAAGCAGATAGGACTGTTCTGGGAGTAAGATTCTGCCCTAACTTGGTGAAAAAGGATTATCTGATGAAAATAGAGCTAATCCAAAACACAGCCCTTTAAACAGTGTCTTATTATGATTTTAATGCTGACAAATACATCAGAAATGGCTTAGAGGGCTTTCCACCCTCCAGTCCCTCAACAACAGTCTGGTTCTCTTAAAAATACTTCCTAAGATCATGCCCTCCGTGATTTGCACATTCCTCTGTAACAGCAGGCTCTTTCAGCCAAAACCTCCCCAGCTATGCTTCTGACCGTTACTGTGTAAATACTGCTGGAGCACTGGTAAAGGGTGGCACTCATAATCTGCTCCATTCATTAGCTTCATATAGCTGTTAGCAGAAAGCCACTCTTTCACTGCTCCTGTTCCCCGAGTACACGCAGCCCACATAGGAGCATGAAACCCAACTTTGCACATCACAGGATTCATGTTTTTTTTAAGCAGAAGAAAAAGTCCCACACATTTCCATATACTTTAAAACAGGATTTGCTAATTTTAGCATAGTCACAGAGGACTGAAAAAGAAACTCGACAATCACTCGTTTCAACGTTATTTTCAGTTCCCTGCATGGATAAATGGGTAAGTGTAGTTCCAGATGATACCATAGCTCCTTGAAAGTAAACATGAGCTGAATATGAAATAAACTGCTTACCAATTTCCCTGGTAAACCTGGAGGACCCACAGGACCTGGCTCCCCTCTGCTACCCTTATAGGAAACAGAAGGACATCATTACTTCCTGAAACATTTCCTGTGAATGGGGAATAAAGTATGATTTTTTTTTTCTTACTGTTTAGTGAATTACTTAGCAGTTGGCTTTAATCAAGACTTCTGTTAATTAGTGCAAAAACATCACATGCCTTAAAAATAGCAGAACTTCCTGAGAAACGTCAACATTTTTAGTTAACAATGGCATACAATATTTAGTTGGCATTAAATGATTCAACTCATTTTTTCTGCTGAGTGATTATGTACAATCAAGTCCCCTGGCCTTTTACACCAGGTCATAAATGTAATGACAGGTATCCTGGAGAGATCAGAGAACCAAACTTAAATAGATTTGTCCATTCATTTCCTTCAAAATATCCTATGGTGTTAAAATCACTACCCTTTATAAGCACTTTTTATAATTTCTAGAAGCTTTTTTATGTTAAAAAAAAGCCCCCTCCCCAACTTACAACCCAGAAGATGCATTGATCTTTTTGAAAAATCTGTTATTTAATCACATAATTCTGTACTACATCTCTGAGCTGGAATACTACTACATTTCTGATGCAGGAAATAAAAGGATTAAAATTATCAATATTAGAAACTTGTCTCCTCATGTATGTCATAACATTCATGTCTGATTGCTATATAGCTATAAAACAAAAGCAATGTCACCTTCCATAAAGTAAAAATCATATAATAAACCTCTTAAGCACATCAAAGGTTCTGTCGGTCATACAGAATGCAAGAAAAATCTTCCACTTTATTTTAAATGCAAAATAGTATTTTGTCAAATATACACTACATTTTTTCAAACATTAATGCTTTCTAAGGTGGTAAAAAAGAATGATTCTATGATTCTAAGGTTAGTATACAGAAGGCTGGAATACAAAAGGACAGTATTTTCCATAAACACTGACATTATGTCTGTAAGGACAGATTACCTCAAACTAAAAGCCACCACTGCAAGATCTGCAGAAGTTGTGTTAGTGAGTAATAGTAGAACTATAACCCAAACAACAATCAGGAATCCCCTAGGTCCATGACATTATTTAAAAGATTGTGAAGCTTTCTCCAAGTTAAACCTAACTGAAATGGCCCTGGGACAGGATCTACATTGAGCTAGTTACACTTGGTTCCCTTCATAGGGGATGAAGGAAAAAAAAGTATCTTGAAATGTCCTCATGTAAACATTTTAAATACATCACGAGTCATGTTCGAGAAGCATCTGCATTTTCCCCACAGCCTATAAGACAGTATCTGTAATAACTGGTTCAGGTGTTAACATCTATGCTTGGTCAGGTGAAACCTTTCTCTGCGCTTTAGGTTACTGATAGGCAACAATCAGAACAGAAGGCAGTTTGGCCATGTCCTCAGCTCATCTTTCTTACACAGAGGCCCTATACAGAACACAGTCCATAGCTTCCATAGTTGTGGGCCGCTTACAAATCAATGGGCATGTTGCACTGGTTTTAACAAACAACAACAACAAAAAAAAATAAAGAGACCAAAATCTGTATGTTTTATGCATTTTTTATAGACTCCAAAATTCCTACTTTTCCTAGAGGTGGAATGCTTGAAGAGGGAAAGTAGCTACTCTAGCTCAGAGTGAGCTGGGACAGACTGGCTTGCACCCATGCTGGTAAACTTCCCTGGCCTACAGTGAAAGGAGGCAGCGTGCAGACTATCACTGCAAACGGCCCCTGAAGTACTCTAAAGCTTGGCCACCGCCTAGAGATTGTTTCAGTCAATGATGTTAGACAGTGCGGACCAAAAGAATGTCCAGCACTACTCCAGTACTTTAACAGTACAAATAATTGATGTCTGTTAAGTATACTATCGCTTAGCAGGTGCGTGCTGCTGAGGATAAGGCCATTCTCTCAAAGGACACCAAGGCACATGTGAAATGGTGCGGTGTGGAACGGTAGCGCAGCACCGCAATACTGAGCAATACCAGGATGCAGCCCTGGCACAGCTGAGGTGCTAGACTGTGGTTACAACAAAATCAGCCTTCCCTTTGTTCCAAGGCAGGATTGCTGGATCGCTCAATACATTTAGAGGAAGATGTAATATCTCTCTCTCAGTTCTGTTAGATCTATATTTAGCCTTTGAATGTAACATACATAAGGGGTTATTACAGGACTCACAGTAGACCTTCCTTCAGGTTATCTGGATGCATTCTCATGCTAAAAAAGTTTCCTTCACTGTTTTATTGATTTCCTGTTGACCAATTGATCCTGTTAAGGATGCCTATCTTAGTGGAATAATAACAAGAATGAGAACATTCCCCGGGTAGTTTGCATCTCACTTAGCTGCCCAGAAGATTGAAACACTAATTAGAATCTCTCTACAGGTAATTAGTGTATACTGTAATAAACTTTCCTCTACTTAAGAATTTTGTTTTTATAATATATATCACACTGATTTTTAGTATATTCAATAGCAGTGCCATAGATAATTAAATCTATGTAGAATAAAAAAGAATAAACAAAGTACATTTTGGAATTAACTTTTTAAAACTTAATATTTCAAAGTCTTTTGCAAAATGTAACCCATTTATCAAATTATATGATTGTCAGACTTTAAGCCTATCATAATTATTTTTTCATACAAAATCTCGGAGGAATTATTAATTTAAGTTCAAAGATTTATCCATGGAAGCATCAAACAGGAATCTTCCTTTGACCTTCAGTACAGCACTAAAAAGCATCCAAAAATATAAACTATTATTTGCTCAAAGAGTAAATATACAGCTAAATTTCTCTGAGATTTTAAATGCACCTTTGCACCTTTCTCAGAATAATAATTAAATTTTACTGCTCAGGATAATGGTAAGAGATAGGCATAGCATGAAATCTGCTGCCTCCTTAACTGTGTTGTGCTTTGAGTACAAGTAGCAGCCCTATAGCTGCCATTCTTCTCAAGGGTGATACTGTGGCCAAGTATAAAGGAGAGAGACAGTGTTAACTGAGGTCTATGATAGCTTTAGTACACTAACTCCATAATAAGTGTATTTTTGACCCAAGTCACTGTCTATACTGCTTAGAAGAAACCAACATTGGGATATCTGCTGACATCCAGAGGTCCAGCATTGCCCAAAAGTCAAAGGAAGCTTTTGTTGGAGGTGGAGAGGTGAAGTGCGAGGTAGCAGACAGGAATCTGACGAGGCAGTTTGGAAAAACAGGGGTGGATAGTACGAGAACTGGAGAGGCTTGGAGATACTAATCAGGTTTGGCTGGGATATGTAGTCTGTGAGTGAAAGAGGAGAAAGTGTTACCCTGTACAAATCATGCCACAGAATTGTGCAAGATCAGAAAGTTTACTGGCATCCTTCTAGAGGCTTAGGTTTACTGGATTAAAAGCATACCTGGCAGGATAGAAATTGTTCTTTTGACTGTGCAACTCTAACCCCTTTAGCTGTATCTTAAATGTAAACTGATTCATCACTTGTGGAACACCTCTGAAATTATATATACAAAACATGGCCACTACTACCTAAACATATCACATCAACTGAGGCACGGACATTTCATCCCATCACACTACCAATACCACTACACCAATACCAGCTATGGAAAATGACCCTTTATTTCAGTTGGAGTCATGTAAAAAGAACATGATAGAAAAACTAAATTTTAGTTATAATTGTTAGGTTACCCAAAGATACATTTTAGGGTACATATCTTTAAAGACTCAGAAAATAATTTAGCTGAAAGTTATTTAAGATGCTAAAAATAGTATTCTCATCTAACTTTAGCTTGTCTGACATTTTAGTACCAAATGCAAGGTACTCCAGGCTCCCTTGTTAGCATAAGCAGAGAGACAAAGGCACCAGAGAGCAAGTCAGCCCAATCAACCTGGGCAGTCTCTCAGAGCGGGCTACGGTATCAAATCCTAGGCAGCTAGATACTTCACCTCTGTTGCTAATGTTAGGAAAACATCTATTGCATCCCAAATCCTTAACAACATATACATGCTGGCCTGCGTATACATCGTTTGCTCAATTTGCTAGGCAAGTATTGAACTTTAAGTTAAATGGTTATTTAAATGTTCCAAGCTCTCTTTTCACTGCAAAACCAGAGGATGGGATACATGTTCTCCAAATGTTAGCAATTTAAAGGTTAAATAACTGAAGAAAAAAAAAAAAAAAAGGATGAAAAAAGCAGTGGCAGGGGTCAGTATTTTCTGCAGACACGATATGAAAAATTAAACCTTACTAAATCTCAGCAAATATGAAAGAAAATGGTTAAGCAGCTTAGGGAGCATGGCTAAATTCCACTGATTAGGAACGACACTCTGATGTTTGAGAACTGCTTCCTCTGGGCCACCTGCCATGATGACTGGCTTAGAAAGGTTTAAATCACAAACGAGTTTGGTAATTACTTGGATTGGCTAGCATAACATGAAGCAAACATAAGGATAACCAACAAAATAATTAGAGTGGAATGAAGAATATGGTTGATTTAGAAACAAAAGACAAAATTTCCATGTTGTTCCAGTGGTTTTTCTATTTTACTGAACAGATGAATAGTAAACTAAAAAAAAAAGACAAAAGTAAAACTTTTTTTTTTTCCACTCAGGTGCCAACTTTTCTAAGGAAAAGCAATGATAGAATAAGATGGTACTTTGAAAGTATTTTTCTCCTAGGGAGATTTCTCAGCAGTGAGGTAAGAGTCTCCCAATACATGAGTTTGCCTCTTTTTAATTAGAGCTAGTTATCTTGTTTTCAGCCGTTTAATATCTTCCCTGTTTACAAACTCGCAAAAGGCCAAAATTTTAATCTGCTGCTTAGTAACAATACTGTTCCAACTACACTCCAACAGTTGTTTAATAATCAAAATTAACATTGAAATAACACAGTTTATGCCAGAGGATGGTACAGGCTATTGGTAAACAAGTATAAAAGTATTAATTTGTCCCACAGAGTCACTTATTATTGCTTAATAGCACTCCATTGTGTAACTCCTCAAAAAACTACATACTAGTTGAAGTAAAAATTTCTTCTCAAAAAGATGTCTTTTGCAAGTAGCTAAAGCTGAAAAATCAGGCAATTTTTTAATATAACACAAATGCAGGCATGTTATTTTTCCCTAGCGCAGATACCAGCCTGCTGTCCATATTAGCAGAGTCAGCCTTGTTATCCCCCTACAAATCTTCACTGCGGGTCCTTTCCTCTACAGTTCTGGCCTTCCTGGAGCTACCAGCCACGCTGTCTTTCCCTAGTGGTGATGTAAAGAACAGGGGTACGTGAAATGGGAAAGTGAAGAGGATCTCTCATGTGGCTGCTGCCATGCAGCAATATCTTAAGGGACTGAAGTTCTCCATATCCTGCAAAATATCAAGGTTTTTTCCAACTTCAAGGAAGAAGCCTCGTCCCTCTTGACTTCTACCTGAGTCTTCTATTACCGAGAGCGAAATTGAACAACAGCTAAAGGAGAAAGAAAAGAACCAAGATGAGTGCTAAAGAGGATAATTTGAAATAGGAACGAAAAGAACAAGAAAAATACCTGAATAGTAACCATAAAATCCTCAGGCTTTTAAAGTGTTTGGTTATAAAACTTTGGTCAAAAACTACTAAATGTTAAAGTTGTGAGAAAATTTCAAAATCTGAAAAAAAATACAAAAATAGTCACAAGAAAAATTCTCTTTAGAGCAATTCTAAAAGCTTTTGTCAACTTATTTTCAAAATTTCTAGTTTTAGAAGTTTGAAAATCATGGTGCGTAGAATTATTTAAATAGCAGATTATTTTTTTTTTCCTGGAAATATAAAGGCAGTATCCTAAAAGCTGAGACTCACATATATCTACTACATCTACATGGTGCAGAAGAAAGAAAACACTCTTTATGCTGCCCTGAAAATAAATATAAACTCAGCTTGGACCAAAGCTCACTGAGGTTCAATAGTCCAACCCTGTGTCTTTCCTGAACAAAAAATCCTGATCATTCCAGTTTTTTGTGTAGAAGTAATGTTTTTTTCCAGGTTTTCCAAAAAGAAAACAGAAAACCATTCCAGTCATATGCTGCTTGTAGTCTTGAGCAGAAGGAAGCTAAACATAGTTATTATTCAACGCTCTTTACAGCTTTAAAGGAAGTATAGAGGAGTAGATTAGTGTTTTAATGTTCTACGTGCAAACTACTTTATTATCATTAATTTACTTCCTTTCTCCATTTTGTATTGGCCAAAAGTTTTTTCTTTCTACGCTTTTGTTCTAATGTTGACAAGTTTTCCAAAATGAGTGCACTTTGTAAAGACAGAGAAAATAAAGGCAAGATACCCAGATGTCTTGCTGATCTCTACAGTGAGAAACAGAAAAATCACTGTATTTAATCTGCATTAAGTACTTCTGTCCAACTGCAGGGTTACTAATAACTAACCCTGCATGTCAACTCCTGTTCTACGGACTGCTGATTTTGTAAATTCATGTTCACATTGAAAGGATTAAAAGCATAGTTTAGCAGATTACAGTGCATTATCAGACTGGGCAATTACTTTGGTTTGATTCAATTACAATTCTTATTCCTGTTACAAGTATACAAAGTTTCACCTCAAGAAGAACAGGGCTGAAAACTTTTTCTAGTGCACCCAACACTTTTAAACGCAAACAACAAAAATAAATCTTTGCAAGCTGAAGATACCTATATTCCATCCTAGTAAGTATATGCTTATATAATCCCCTTTTTATATCATTCATAGCAGCTGTGGACACAGCACTCATGCAAAGATTCAGCCTAAAATAAATGTGATTTCATGAATTAACACATCTGGCACATGATAATATAAACCACAGAAGAAAAAATAGAAAAAAAAAAAAAAAAACCAAAATCTGTTACTTGGTTGACTCCTGCTGTATGTAAGAGTTAATTCAGTGAAGATATTCCTGACCCATGAAATACCCTTACAAATATAACTCTATCAGTAACTTGCTAAGCCATGTATGAGGACAACCCTACAACTGCATAAGTAAAACTGTTACATCACTGTGTGATTGCAGAAGCTCAGATAATTCCAGGAAAGTATCCCTAGGGTCCTAGTGGCAAGAGAGAAGCTTGCAAAAGTAATTGGTTACAGAGCCTGGAGCCTTGTCAGTGTCATCAGACTGAATTTTGGTATGTGAAAATTTTCTTCAAATCACTGACCCTCTCATCCCTCACAGAAGGATTAACAGCAAAAGGAAATTAGATCAGCCTTATGTAACTTCAGTCCATGCCAGGTCCACTCTAGAGGGAATCAGAAATCTGTACTCAGCACACTCTACCCCAAGCACGCCTCAGGAACGCTTGTTCTTTATCTTCAGTACTGAGCCTTAGCAAATACCATCAGTTCACTCTCCTTAGCACATTTATTTTTTGCAGCGAGGTACCTGCCCAGCAATGATTTCTGCAATCTTCCAAATCTTTCTAGTGTTAAGGAAAATCTCCAGTGAAAGAAACACCACAAGCATTTCCAAGTAGAGATAAATGCTATGCTTCACATCACTACATTCATAACGCCAACCAGAAAGGGCCAAGGCACAGGCCCAAGGATTATCCCACCATCATCCATGATGAACGCTTTTGTCTCAGACAAACTGGACTTTCCCAGATAATGCCCAAGAACAGTTTTGGGAACACAGGCAAGAGACTGTTCTCCATATGCAACTTGTTTGCAGCCAGACTGCTCTTACACATGAGGGGGTGTTAAGGAAGTTTAGTAACATAAAATCAAACCACACCATGCCAGTTGACCAAGGGGACTGAGGAGAGTCTCCAGCCATTTTCTCTAATAGGTAGGACAGATAGCTACCTTTCCTTCATACCTTGTGTCACTGTTCACGTTACATGCATTAGAAATAGGTCCTAGCCAAAAAAAAATTCATGTCCTAATTATTTTTTTTGTCCAAAGCTCAAAACCTTGTAACATACAGCTAAGCTTCTTTAAGAGGCTGAAACAGTTAAAGAAAAGAGCAAGTGATCTAACGACAGCTAGTGAATTTAAGCTTTTGAACATTAGTGGTGGGAGTTGACTGTTGCAGTGGAAGAACAGGAGTATGGTTCCAGCTTTTGTCACAAACCACCCTGAAACCAGCCTCTGTTTGGGCTTTTACTTAGCATATTTAAAAACAAAGACCAGAAAAAAAGCTTGAAGTTTAATTTATGATCAAAGGCAGAAACAATCACAGGATGTGTGCTTCTGGATTTCTCTATGTGATGATACACATCCACTTGGTATGGAAGGGGGGGTTAAAAAACACCTAGCATTTACCTTAAAAATTAGTACTTGTGCTGAATAATATTCTAATCTCATGGTTAGCTTCAGCAACCATAACTTGAGACACTACAATATTGCATACGCTCAGTTAGAAATTTATTCAATACTTACTGGTGGACCCCGGGGTCCTGTTGGACCTGCTTCTCCCTCTGGGCCCTGCTGACCCTGTTTTGGGGATAGCAAGAATGCAACAAATTTGAAGAGTGATTCTCTGCACAATGCAAAATTTGTCATTTTTTCTGGATCTTTTGAATAAGATTAATGATCTTACCGGTTTACCAGAATTTCCCATCAAACCTGGCACCCCAGGGGGACCTCTATTACCCTGTTGGATAAAGGTGAAAAATATTAGCCAAGCCAATGGTTTACTGTTCCATTTTAAAATAGGAAATAAGGAAACCAATAAGGTCTAAAAAAATCAGTCTGTATTCATTTTTTACCTTCCACCTTTATTTTGGTTTTCGTTTAACATTCACCTAATTACTTTTATCTAATCTGCCAAAAGTCAGATTTCAGTTCTTTTGTTGTTTCCATACTGACAAATCACAAATAGACTTGATTGCTGCTCTCATGTCTCAATCTAGTTTTCTTTTTCAATTACTTAAAACTAAACTCAAACATTATTGTCTGCCACATTCCATGGTCTCAATCATACAATACTTTTTTAAACTTAATTGGAATTGATGCTGCAATTTGGTAGTACATAGAGATGACAATCTCTGTGACTCTATCAACTTCAGGCAGCTATAAATACTATTCTTATTCCTAGATACCTCATTTCAAACAGATACCCATGTCACATGCCTCCTTCTGGAATGATTTCCACAAACTTAAAACGAAATGCCCTTTTTTAGGTATTATTTAATGCCTGGAATCTTGAAAACCACATCATGTAGCAAAAGAATCATGAAAAAGCATAAGACTAGAGTTGATAAAAGAATATATTTAATTTTCTCAGCCAAAGGCTTGTCTCTTATCACAACAGAAAGTTAATACAACTTCACTGAATACTTTAGAACTTCATAAGAACAAATATGGTGTTATAAGAAAGTCAATATTCAAGAGGATTTACCTTTTGACCAGGAATGCCTTTCATACCCGGAGAGCCTGGTAAACCCTGAAAGAAATAACATTTACAGTGTTTATTTGTTGTTAAGGGGATTGGAAATGGTGTTAAAAACATCTTTCTCATGTTAAAGCATTTCTAGTCCTTTTACTTGATACTGAAGCACTTTTATCCAATAATGGACCAACCAAGCCTGAATTCTTTCTATTTACAAACTAACAGATAAGGAGTCTTATTCCTACTTCAGAAACTGGCCAAAGGAGCAGGGAAAAGTGAAGAGTCGTGGCTTTTTCCAGCTTAGACTCGAAATAGATTCCCTGTCCCGGTATTCTGAGACTGGAGGTAGAGAATTTAACAGATATATTTTTTTTTTTTTTACCAAATTTTCTTCCAAGCTTAAGAGCTCACTTTGTGTTACAAATTTACTTGCAGTTCTTTTTTAATACAGCTCCTTCACTTTATCCTCACAGCAATTACTCCTATAGCATAGTGTTTCAAATAACTTTCTATTTAGCTTTTGACAACTGCCACAGTTTTCAAGCTTACTCAGTTAATGTGCAAGGATTGCCTTCTAAAAGAGTTCATAAAGCACTACCGATTCACTACAATTTCACCACAGGGGATACACTAGAGAACTCCCCCTCCCCCACCCCTCACAGAAAGAAGTATGGGCTTGATGCATTCCAGATGTTCTGAGCCAGAATATCAAAAAGAATATCAAAAAGAGATAGAATCACAGGATCATAGAATAGTTTGAGTCTAAAGGCCATCTAGTCCAACCCCCCTGCAAGCAGCAGGGACATCTCCAACCAGATCAGGTTGCTCAGAGCCCCGTCCAACCTGGCCTTGAATGTTTCCAGGGATGGGGCATCCACCACCTCTCTGGGCAACCTGTTCCAGTGTTCCACCACTTTCATTGTAAAAAATATTTCCTGATGATAGTCCATCTACGGTATGTTAGACTAGCAGGTCAGCTCTTCCAGCTCACCCTGGGAATAGGTTTGGCCCTAGTCAATACAACGAGACTAGCTCTAATTGTGGGATCATATCATAATATCCACGGGGTCTCAGATAGGAGAAACCCTAAAATAATTGCATACTGGCCACAAACGTTTTTTTAAGACCAAGTTCCTCACTACAGTACCATGAGGAGATTCAGGCTTTTGTGCAAAAGTTTCGGATACACATAGAAGAATTTCCCCTTGCATTACACGTACTCTTCCTGGGCCTTTTGCTTACATTTTCATTTAAATTGTTCCAACATCAGCATCAAACTAAGCTATACATGGTCTTTCTGTGGTTTGAACTGAGCCTAACTTTCAAAGGTAAAATACCAGATACTTACTGGAAGTCCCTGAAGCCCTGCATCACCTGGAGCTCCGGGTTTCCCTGGTTCACCCTGAAAAACATCTTAAGTTGTAATTTATGCAAATCAATCAAAAGGGAAAATTGTATTTCTGGAACACAGAGCTGGAGTACTTTTGGGCCTGTAAGGTGGGAAAGTTCATTCAATTACCCTACTAATGTGGGGTAAAGCCACAGGCAGAAGCACAATAAAAAGCCACAAATGAGTGAACAAATCTAGGGCACTACCAAAGCTCAGATATATGCCAACTGTGCCTTACTTTTGCTCCAGGCATTCCAGGGATCCCTTCCCGGCCATCAACTCCTGGTAAGCCCTTGAAAGAAAAAAAAAAAAAAAAAAAAAAGAGGAAAAATAAGGTATTGTTGGAGAGATTTCGCGCAAGCACTCTGATACACAGATTAGCATGTCATGAAGGAAATCCAGAAAGGAAATATACGTACAGGCTCTCCTTTAGGCCCAGGGAGACCATTTATTCCTCTTGTACCTTGAGGGCCCTAAGAATAATAATAATTTAAAAAATGAAAATAAACACATTGAAATGACAGATGCAAAGAATGTCAACACTTACCCATTCAGATATGCATTACTTTGAAAGTACCAATTACGCTGTATGTTTATATGCTATAAGTAACCAATGTTTGCAAGTCAACAGGAGTTGAAACTTGTATGTGCTCACCCTTTCTCCCTTTGGACCTGCCTCTCCCAGTGGACCTCTCTGTCCTTGATCCCCCTACAAGAAAAAAAAATAATATTATTTTAGCAATAAAACCAGAATAAACTTATTTGTATTTATTAGCTAAAACCTCCAGTAAATCAACAACAGTGTAATTCACACTTGGTTAAAGCAGACATTTTAAACTCATACTATATTTAAAAATGCAGTTTCTTAAAACTGCAGTTGACAGAGACATGACCTGTGCAGCATTTATTCTAATGAATGAATATTTTCCTGTTTAAAACCTGAAAAATTCCAAGCGACTCTAATGGACAGTAGCACTCAGAATGAAGAGGTAACAATAACACACTAAGAGTTACTCTTAGTGTTCATCTACCCCGTAATTCCTCGGGGACAGTAAGAAATTCTGGACTTGACATCACTGTCATATCATTTATTCACCTGTGGAATCAATGGAATTGGATTAATCAGAGACTTTTCTGATTTACAGCCACAAAGTTTCAGGACTTAGTATCTAACTGAGTAGACACTGGAAAAAGTGTTTGGCTAACACACTCTACTTACAGGTGCACCAGGAAGACCTTGGGGACCAGGCTCACCATCAAGCCCACGAGCTCCCTACAAAACAAGCAGATAACACAAGACATTAAAATGAAGTGCTGAAATGTTAACAACTTATGTTCCCTCCTGGTTTGCTGGGAGTTGCATATTCTCTGCAGCTGAGGTTTTTTTTATAGCTCTAATTAAAATATAAAATAAAAAAAAAACAAAACTCCAAGAAGGAATTTTGGCAAACTTTTTTTTTCTTAAATATATCTTGGTATTTCTGGAGTTAAAGCCAGTATTTTTACCAAATGTCATTCAAAAAATGGCATCCAGTTCATTCTCTAAAAAAAATCAGATTGGACAGCAAGGAGGTAGACCTTTTCACACTACTTCAGAAAATGTCTGTGCCTTCCCTAACAATACTATCTATCTCCTTCACCACATGGTAGAATAACATCAAAATCAAGTGCAGTGCAGCTATTTTATCACATTTCAAGGAAATAATGCAATTGCTACCCTGTAAGTAATTTTAAATGGAGAGGAAAAAAAATGTTTTCAAAAAGATTTACAGAGAATAAGGAACTCCTTTGTCAAACAGATGTGGTAAATATTTCAAGTAATAGACAAAACAGCACAAAAATATAGGCAAATAACTACGAAGAATTAGAAGATAAAAAGAAGGTGAGAAAAACAAAGTAAGACAGTAATAGCTTAGCAAATGTGCCTGAGAGGTTAGGAAGGATGACTCATGAGAAGATTCATAATCAAGACAAATTTGATGTTGTTTCTGAACATAGACAAGCATAGGATAAGGTTTCCATTATTTCATTTCTGGAGGAGACAATGGTATGATTGCTACATTTTACTCTTTCCAGAAATTTTTACCATATAGATTTAGCAAGATAATAAGAATAGAAATATAACAATCTGTTTTGAAAAAAAGTTAGAAACACTTTGATGAACAGCACCCAGCAAAGTCTGAGCCCATAAAAAATTAATCCCACTGGCAGCAATTTAAGACAAAAAAAAAAGATGCAAAAGACAGAAAGAATGGAAAAAGCACAAATTCTCAATAAAAAATCCTGACAAAAAATTGAAGCAAAAGGCTTCAGGAAGATGCAAATCACAGGAGGGACTACTTCACAAATTTTAGGTTTAAATAAAATATGCTATAATTTATAACTGCTATAACCTGCTATCTTGCTAACTACATACTTGCACACATGCCAAACTACTATAAATCCAAAGATCAGAGGGAAAGGTGTTAAGAGTACATGTACTTCATTAATCAGAAGGACCAAGCTCCCTTTCTTCCTAACTAGAAGTACAGTAGCTATGGAAATACAGCTAATAGGAGATAGGAAATGCAGGAGAAAAAAGGATAAACTTAAATAAGCTTTAAAAACATTCAAGTGTGTACATTTTTTTATCCAGGCCATTTTATGGTAAGAAAGGTTAATACTCACTTTGGTACCTTTAGGTCCCATTATTCCAGTTATACCTCTGATACCTAGGATGCCCTGAAAGTGAAAAGTATACTCAAATTATGCTTAAATCTTTTCATCAGAATTGTCCTAGTTTTCAGACAGAAGGCTCAGAGTTCTACATGCTTTCTTTACACTGATTTTACTATTTTCTTAGCATAAAAGGAGAATCCAGCTATTTCTGGATTAGAATATTTAATTTATATGGTAATTTGATATTTTACTAATTTAAGATTCTTTAAAAGGATAATAAAACTATCAGGTTGAATGCTACAACCACAAATATGCCTTAAGGACCGAAAAAAACACCACTGATGTCTCTTATTGATTACCAGAGAGTTGAAGTATTCTCCCTGTGCAGCCTGTGTGAGAGGAACACATGAAGGACAGATTTGCAAAAGTGCTAAGTTATCTTAAACGGGGTTTAGGACAGATGCAGGAGAAAGGTATCATCAGACTTTATAGAACTCTAGAGGTAGACAAAATTGGGCAAGCTTTTTGAAGAGTACAAGTGTTAAGTTTATATGTCTGCCCCACCTGAGAGGCTGGACTGAGTAGACATCCTAGTGCAGCAGGATGCATCATAACTATCATGACTTCCCTTCAAAATACAGTCTCATAGGAAATTTGACATAATTTTTTCCTCTTTCTGAGAGACTGAAACTGTATGACTTGTGTCCTTTCTGCAGAGAGACCAAAACTATCAGCCATAATGTGTCTGTCCTGCAACAAGAAGAATGCACTACAACTGTATTAATGAAATGGCTACAGGCACTTCAATGCAACATAGGCAAACCTATTCCTGGACGGGACTCTAGATGGGTAGCCCTTTTACTTGCTCCTAACAAAGTTACATGGAATCTTGCACAGAACATGGAAAGCTTTGTCAGCTCAAAACATGAGAAAAATCATGCTAATGCAACACTGACTTCAGCAGCCCAGCAAGGGAGAGACTCACAGTCTAATCCTTGTTCCAAGATCAGAGATGGAAGCAGGCACACCACAATACTCACTACTTTCTATCAAAAGCAACAGCTCTCCCAGAGGTGGCTACCTTATGCAAGTCTTGTCAATACATTACATAAAAGTGTCGGATTGCAGGTGCTGCTGTGGAGACCAGATTCTTAGTCCCTTCTATGGATCTGAGCCTTACATTCATTTATGTAAGACACACACAAGAAAATACAACAGAGTCTACAGCCTCTCCATCTGTGCCTCTAAAGCACTGTCTAGCCTCTTTTCCACAGCTGTCTATCTGACATCACTTTCCGCATATTATGAATCCTACATTTTAATAAGAAACAATTATTTTAAAGCTTGTTTGTAAGGTAATCAATTGGTGAAACAGTGAAGTGAAATGAGTAACGCATTAAGGAAAATAAAAAAAAAAAAAAAGGAAAGGAAAGTCAATCACTTATTGGTTTTTAATTCTACTGTGTTATTTCACAGTGACTGAAGAACTTTACCAAACTGAGTTAAAAACAAAAAATAACAAAAAAAACCCCAACTATTTGCACAATCTAAGCACAACAAAAAAATTTTGGACATGAAATACTTTTTAAAATAAGCCTTTCCATAGAACTATTTAGAGCTTTGTGCCAAGTAATAATGTAGTTTTCTGGAAGGACTTAAAGTCCCTTCTACTTTCACTTATAGATAATATGTCAGAATAAAGAGAAAGGAGATTTTATAATATGTTTTCTTACAATAAGAAGAAAAAAAGATATGACCTAATAAAGCAAATGGGTAACACTACTTAAGAAATACTTTACTGGAGGGCCTTGAGCTCCCACTTCACCACTGGGTCCTTGGTCCCCTTCTTCACCCTGGGAAAGCAAAAGGGATACATCTGTAGCTAATCCATACCATGCACATTGCTCTCTCATCGTAGGAGGTACATTTACTACTTACTGGATTTTGTCACCATGTCCTGCTTGAAGGAAATCCAAATGAAGTCACACTACTTCCTCAGAACATAGACAGATACTCATTTAGGTTCACATTCCATTCAACTACTAGTCAAAAGGGTAATTTCAATGCAACCCCAGTATAAAGAAGAATAATGATATTTTTACTCTTAAACTGTCATTCCTTTTTTCTCGACATTAATCTCTAAGTTTTCTTGTTCTTTTAGACTAAAAGTATAATGAAGGTATATTCATATATGTGAATGGACTGGATTTGCTAGTAGCTCTGCATCACAGTACCACACTGCACTTTAGAATTTTTGAAAATTAAAATGATAAAATGCCTTATCTGGTCAAACCCCGATTTGATTAGATGATAACCTCTCTTACACAGTCATAGTGCACAGTAACAGAACAACAATACTTACTGAAAATTTAATTTGCAAAAAGGGTTTTGAAGCACAAGACAACTGGTCAACATTCAGGAAAAAATACGTAAGCTGTTTCTAATTAATTAATATTCTTTTCAATATGCTTAGGAATGGAGAGCACTTTTCCCTGATTTTTTTCCTCCAGCATCGAAGCATGGACCAAGGCAGTGCAAATTTTCTCAACTTTTCTTACAAATATTTCAATATTAAATAAGGTTAATTCAAGTGAAACACCTTAAAAGAGTCCACATTTCAGCCTTTAAGCTTCAATAGGACTTGCCCTCTTTACTATAGTCATAATCTTTCTCTGTTTATGAACTTGTACTGTGTCCTTTCTCTCTCAGATACATTTTCCCCTCTCGTTCTTCCTGTTACTACTCATCTGTGCCACAGAACAATTTACTTGGTAAATACACAGAATGCCTCTGCATTTAAATGTTTGGAAGTTTTCCAAGTAATAAATTTCGTTTAATTTTTTGCCGTAAGTTCCATAATAATTAAATTGAATTATCAAAACAAAAAGCAAGAGGAGTATGACTTCTGCATCATAATAAACGCAAAGTACAGGTGAATGAAAAATAGAGATTTGCCTTTGGTTACTCTGGAGCATTATGATACGTTGTATCTCCTCATGCATTCTGGTAAAATAATTAATAGTTCCAACAAAGTATAATACTGTTTTTAAAGAAGAGCCTAAATTACTATTAGCTTGCTAAAAATAACAGCAGTTTTTCCTTTTTTTTTTTTTTACCTTATAACCTTGTTTTCCTGGTTCACCAGGCTCTCCTTTAGCACCTTTGTGTCCCTAAAACAAAAGTAAACACCAAAATAAATAAATAGAGATTATTAAAAATTAAAATACTGAGTTTTGCAAAACAGACACAGACTCCTCAGAACTATCTTGATGTTCCCTCTGCAATCCCATTCAGCAATGCTTCCTCATCTTTCTAGTTAGCACCACATATTAAGCACTATGTTAAAAAAGATCTGCTCCTGGATCTAACAAGGCTGTATTTCTAGACAGGTTAGTATTTCTTCTTACGTTACCCCATAACAATTTCCTCAGGTCAACACTATCCCTAGAAACCAGCAAAGAATACATTACAAAAAAAAAAAAATCTTAGATAAAATGAGACTCAGAAAGTGTTAATTTCATTTTTTTTCAACATTATGGGACTCCCAGGAAGAGAGGAAGAGAGAAAGAAGGAAAAAAGATTAAGGATTTGGGGGAGTATTTAGACTTTCTGGAGTCAGACTACAAATGGTCCAGAAAATGAATGAAGGAATCCTTCACATACCCTAATCCTTTCAGGACCACACATAAATTTTACCCTGAAGATTACAGCAGCAGTAAAAGATTTCAATAATGAGAGGTATTTTGGAGTCAAGACTTGAAATAACCCTAAGCATCCACACTGATGAAATGGTTTTTGAAATTAACAGTGAACTGTCCTTCTGTCAAGCCAGCAGTTACCCTCTCTAGTGCTTTGAGACAATATCTCTGTAAGGAATGCTTGAACAAACAGATTCTCTTACCTTCATTCCCATTAAGCCAGCATGTCCTGGGCGGCCAGGTGGACAAGCATTGGGACACTGGAAAAGCATCCACACAGTTACTATCACATAGTTTGAATAGCATTGTCTGAGATTATTAAAAAAAAAAAAAAAAAAACCAAAAACCATGGACAACTATCTTACCAATGGGTCACCATCTTGCAGGCCAATTGTTCCCTAAATTAAATTAAATTAATCAAAGTCAGTAAAAGAGAAATAACCAGAAGTGACTCATTAGACAATATAGTCATTAGACAAAATAGAAAATACTAGTATCTAAAGCTGGAATCAGAAATATAATCAACCAAAGGATCTCCGAAATGAAAAGCACCTAGACTATAGGATTTTATTGTAGGATTGCAGGTACCTGCAAAATCCTGTCCTCTAACTTAGATCAACTTTTCTGAGAAACAAAATATTTATTTTGGTTTTTAAGCTACTTAAAACATATTTTCTATTAAATGTAGAGCAAATATATCCAAATCTCATGAAAGAACCCAAGAAAATTTCTGTAATAAGGATAACTTTTACTTTTCAAACTTAGTACCATTCAGCAAAAGATTCACATCTGTACAGAGAAAACAATCTTCCCACACAATATCGGTAGGTGAGTGAGATGTCTGGCAGTTAATGGTATTCCAATAAACTGGAGATCAGTGTACAAAGAGACGGACTCAGTGGGGGGAAGGCCATTCCTGATATTAAATCAAATACTTGATGGAAGCTAACAGGAGGCTTAGGAGGCACAACAGGGAGAAATATAATTTCTCAGCAGCAGCTGGATTCTTTAAAGTTCAGTGAGAGGGAGCACACTGTTTCAGAGAGAAGCACAGGCAGTTTAAGGAATTAGCTGGTCTCCTTTTATGCAGAAGGATTAAAAAAATAAGTTGAGGGTATGTTTGCGTCCATAATGTTATCAACTGGAGTGGGATTGTGGCACTTCAGAAATCTAAAAAGGACAAAGCCATCAAGGAATAGAAGCAGCATATGCTGTTATTGAGGCTTTTTTTTTTTATTGTTTCCTAAATACTCTTCACTTTACCATTCACATTTTTTACAATGTCTCTGCCAATTCTCTGGCAACTTTCACGAAAACAAGAAACATGGCATAAATCAAGCATATAGACTTAGGGTGCGTCCAGCAGAGGAACAGTACAGCTTTTAAAAAAGCTTTTAAAAAGACATTAGTATGACACACGTTTCCAGCGGTTTGCAATTTCATAGCACCCAGCCTCCAATGTGTCTGCCAATAGCTCCTTTTTCTCTCTCTGGGCAGGTAAATAGCCCCAAGACAAAGGCATAACAGACTTCCCTCCTCCCAGGAGGCTCAAAGAATACAACCATTTCCCTAGAGAGCCAAAGCACTGGTGTAAAGCTTTCTTATATCCCTTGCAAGTAGCAGGCCTGGTTGCAAGAAAGGCATTAAAACTTAACCCACCTGGGAGCATCTATTTCTGGCTCATGAGCCAAATATTAATTTTTTTTCCTCCTAACAAAGAAAAATCTACCTCTGCTGAAGTACTACTGGTGAGGTACAACAAAGACTACATTTACAGTAATACTACAATTCACAGGGAAGTTTAAAACCTGTAAAAGTTACAGTTTAAGATCATTTGCAGAAATGGGAAAATAGCATGACAGAAGTTACACAGTTTGCATTTCAAACTATCATCTTGTATAACCATGAAGACTAGAAACTTTCTTTCTAAATGGATGATCGAATGTTCATATGATTTAATGAGTTTTATCTCAGGCTTTTAACACAAGCCTGTAGACATTATGAATTAATACAGCCTGCTGAAATTCTGAAGTCAGTATTCAGTTGTAGGACTTGAGGAGTTTCGTTCAAGCAGCAACGATATGTAATTCAGACATTAGCACATATGAAAGGCAATCACTTACCCGAGGGCCTGGTGGTCCTGGTGGCCCTGGTGGCCCTCTTTTTCCTGGATCTCCCTAAAAAAAAGGGTAAAATAATTTTGTTGATTCACAGCTCCATATTCACATCACACAAAAACAGTGAGAAATTACGTAGCTATAGAAGGACAGGCTAGGTAGTCAATTAAAATGTAAATCTGCAAGGTGGCTCCCACAGTAAAATGGAAAACTCATTTCTTTAGGAGAATGGAAGTCATGTTGTGGAATAGGAGCCACAAAAAACCAATAAATTTTCAGCTGCTTTAGAAAGCTGAAACATCTGACCACAGGATCATCTATGCGCTCCTTTACCTCATAACTGCTAATTAAGTTCTGAATTAAAAGAATCCTAGTAACTGACAAAAATGCCAAAAGCACAGAGAGGAAAAAATTCCCTTTTTTCAGAACCAAAGATGAATTTACCAAGTTAGAACTTTCTCCTGTTTGTGAAGTTTTGATGTCCGGTGCTTTCAGAAATAAAGACAACACAGAACCTCTACAAATTATATTTTCTGAATGCTTTTAATTAAAATAAATTTAATATTCAGACAGGGACCATCTTTAATACTCTCATTTCAATATTATGTTTGATATGTTATTAAATCATAAATGAAATTAACAAGATGAATATAGAAAAATTATTCACTAATTCTCATAAAGCATGAGCTATAAAGTCATAGGTTTAAAAACACTAAAAAGGAGTATGTCTTTTCCACATAATGTACAATTTCATTGTGGGACTCATTATCACAATGTGTTGTGGAGGCCCGTGATAAAAAAAAAAATGGATTCAAAAAGGGACTGACTACATTAATGGAGGATAGGCTCTATATAGCTTTGGAAAAAGACAGCACAGATGCAATTACTGATTCAGGCAGTCTCTGAACCGCCAACTGCCAGAATGTGGGACAGTATGACAGAAAAAAATGTCATTTTACAAATAACCTGTACACTTCCCTAGGTCTCCATCATTGCCCCTGCTACAGACAAGACAGTGAGCTAGATGAATCATATTCTGAAACAAACTGGCAGTTTTTACTACTCTTTTTTATATTCATTTATATGACTGAGTGCAACACACGGAGAGAGGTATGCATTACAAAGTAGGCTTTGTCAAACAAAATTTTAATGTTATTTCAGATTTTAAGTAAAAAATTAATAATTGGTTTCAATTTGCATTTCAGTGGTAAAGTATGGAGTCAAAGTACGACACTGTGCTGAAACTGAGCGCACAGTTTAGCAGTAAGGTCAGTAGATGGAGTGACACTTAAGTGACACTTAAAATGAGACTCAGAAGAAATCCTAAGTTGCCATGTTCATTGATATGCAAATGAAAAACAGAAGTAGTATGTAGTCATGTACCATAATGTATATGTGAGAAGACAGGAGTAAAGCTAAAGGTCTGTCAAGTTTCACATTTCCTGTATTTCTGGCAGGTTTGCTTTTTGATTTTAGCTTTCCTTGAATAAGAGGAGAAGTAAAGTACGGAACACTATATGAAACATTTAATTCTAATCTAATGGGTGACCCTGACATTGTGCTATTCATTGTTCCCTATTTCTGACGAGTTTCAAACACAATCCTTCTACCAGTGATCACTGTAGAGGAAAAAATATGTTTTCAAGTGCTGTTATAACCCAAGTAGTGTTTAGACAGCACAGTAATTATTCATTTTTTGCTAGAAGTATCTTTGGCAATTGAAAAAATCTACATTTTTAGCAAATATGATAGTACTTACAGGTGGACCAGTACGACCTACTTCCCCAGGAAGTCCTGCTGCACCAGCTGGGCCCTATAACGACCAAGTTAAACAGTATTTTTAAACCATACAATATCTCTATAACAAACATCCAAGGAGGGAGAACATGTAATTCCCTCAAACAACAAACTGTGCCTTCAGACCAGTATTCTTGCCCCATATGCCACAGACCTAAGCAACCTCAGTAGTAGCTGAAGAAAGCATATGTAATAGACATAGAACATCAGGATTAAAACAGTCTCTTTTTTCACTTAATTACTTTTTATTACAGATTCATTAAACAGTATATTTATGAATTGTAAAAATGATACTTACAGGTGGTCCAAGAAGCCCCTTGCCCTGTGAAATATGAAAAAAGGGTCAGAAACACGGGGAGGGTTCCAGATCTTATTCAAGCTGTTTGCCAAGAACGGAGTATTTGGGATAAAAAGGTACAAAAAAACTGATGTTTGATTCTGCAAAATCATTTTGAAAACTTGCTGAACCAATGTTAAACATAAATTTTATTATTAGGTAATCAATATCAGGTGAGAAATTTTAGGTTGTCTTGTTGCAGCATTTATTTACATACATTCACAAACACATATACTTCCACAAAGGAATGAAGGTCCAGTTGCTTATTAAGCAGAGCAGAACAACTCCAAAGTTAATCCCTACTGAGGTTCACTGAAGTATTATCACCTTAAGACTGAAAGCCTCAGGGCAAACACAAATCTCAAACTTTGAACAATGGTCCAAAATCTCATCAGATTTATTGCATTTACAATCTCAAAATATGATCGCAAGAGACCTGAATCAGGTAAGCACTGCCCTGTACAGAATCAGCATTCTACCTTGACAAGTTGGTCCAGTTTGCTGCTTTCCCATAGTAACATCTCCACCTCTAAGTTGAGATTCACCCTCTTTATGCATATTTTATATACCCACTTTTTCTGAAGGCTCTTAAGTTATTTGTTCTCACATAATTCTATTAATGGTGAGGTAAAATTGTGTATATTTTCCCCAAGTTAGCTTTTATTTCAGCTGACAGGCTAAAACACTGCAGTATTTTAACCCAGTATTTCAGTAATTCAGTTTTAATTCCACATTTTTTCCTCTCCCATAGTAGATCTTCTCATGCACACTTTTTCCCCATATCATCTGAGTAATGCAGCAACAGAGTTAAGCTCTGTCTTCATTCCAGCTACACATTGTAAAATGCACTGCAAATCATCCTGAAATTATTTCCCTATCTACTTGACAGCAAGAAGTGAAAATGAATAAACAAATAAAAAAACCTCAAACCCCTAACAGAAAAATGTAGGGTTTTCAGACTACCTAGAAGCTACTCAGTTCTGTGACTAAACTTAGCTCATATAGTGAGTCAAAAGTATTACCTGTTTCACAGATTTTTCAGGTAAGACACAGCATCCATGAAAATTAAATGCAAATGTACACATAGAATGATTCATCTTAAGTTTGAACATGTCTATAATGTAACATCTTCAAGAATAACATTATCATTTCCTCTCTGGACAAATATCAAAATGATTGCTTAATATAAATTGAATAAAGTTAATGGGACAGGGTCAAAAATGCAAAGATGCAGTCGAAGATACAGAATTTCACAGCAAAGAGTGCTATATCAGAACACAATATCTCTTCTATATAATTCCAATAATTTCTGCAAAATTAATCTAATTTTTAATTAATTTTTATTATGTGCAGCTCTATTTCAATTTTATGCCATGCATCTTGTTCCAGTACTCATTTTCCTTGAGGTTTTTCCTGGTTTCCTATATAACGTAAGTTTCTACATCCCAACCATCATTCACTTCTTTGACCCTGTAAAATTCCTAAAAATCACAATTCTTTCCAGCCCTCAAAGACGGACGTTAAATCCATCTGCTTGCCAACTGGAACAGTACTCTTTGCATGTCCTTTCTCATATGTTGTCTTGTTTCTATACGGAAGAGCACAGGAAGTCCCATACAGCATTTACACTTCAGTAATCCCATTTAAATACAAGGCAAGGAGCCAAAACAGGAATAACTGTAGACTAATTTATGCAAATAAAACATGGGCTCTCCTGTCTCTACGGCATTTTCACAAAGAGATGGGAAACAATGATATGCATCCAAAAATTGAGACCACACCACACACACTTTCTTTTCTACAGCACACAAACCAAACATGCCCTTTCAGTAACATCTGCACACTGATATAATAACAAAAAGGTTCCTTAATGTACTACTTTAATATCTTACGAGTTCTTTGAAACCTCAGAAATAGTTTCTGGCTTTTCTTCACTACATTTAATGGGAAGAATCCTTCATATTGATACTCAAGGTCTAAAAGGCCTCTTCATACATTAAATGTATTACTTACTGGAAGTCCACGAGCACCTGGCAATCCTGGCTCACCCTTTAAAAGATAAAAATTGAGTTGTTTCAAGAGGTATTAGCATAAAGTTTTGTAAAGAACATACAGGAAGATGCTCTCACCTTTGGGGAGTATCATATAGTGGACATATTCTCCAAGTATTGCTCACTTCATTAACCCTATACTGGCTTCAGTGAGACTTCATAGAAAGAAAAGGCTTTCCCAATATAAAATAGAAACACCCTCAGGCCTTTTCCTCCCCCCCTCAAAAGAATAATTCAAACATGGTGGTTACCCTGACTTCTGATGTATATTTATTTCACCTGTCTGATTGTTGAAGAAGTCAGGTTTCACTGTCCTGGTTCCCACTGCGTACTACTGTGACATAAATACAGTACAACAAGACGAAAAAAAGCCTCACTGTGACCGAAGATGCTCAACCGTAATGTCCTCAATGTAATGCCACCATTCCCTACTACTGACTGGGGAAATTGAACTTGCTTTGTACTGTGTGAAAAAGGCCCAAGGGGTCTGTATTGTATAAATGTTTTAATATTGTAAGAAAGGCTGCAGCATCTCATTAGTTGCATAGAGACAAACAGAAATCCTGCTTTAAAAAAGAAGCCCATGATTTCACATATAATTTTGTTCTTACCTTCTGTCCTTTTGGTCCTGTGGCTCCACGTGAGCCATCAGGTCCTGTGAATCCCTTTGGAAGTAATGTATACAGTGTTAATGCAAAAGTTATGTGGTTTTCCTAATCTCAACAGAAAATATTCTTAAAACATAAAATAATTAAGCTATTAAATGAGATAAGTAACTGCAAGAGGCAATTTAAATGCCTGTGTACATCTACAGATAAAACTACCCAAGTTCAAAGTACTAGCTTCTGGTGACAAACATCAGTGCCTGTGATATATGTCCTTCAAAAATCATTCAGTTAAATCACAATTAAACTAAACACGTCATCTCACATGACCTTATTTTCTCTCAATGGGGAACTGGTGAATTTAGGTCACGGCTCAGGTTAAAAACAACTGGCAAGTGTTTTCCATTTTAAACAAACCATTCATTGACACACACCAAAAAAAAAAAAAAAAAAAAAAAAAAATCAACAAAGCTGCAGGGCTGGATTTGAGGTTAGTCTTTAAACTACCCTTGTGTATCTGGCTAAAATTAAAAAGCAATTGTTATATTATAACTATGAATTCATTCTGACTTCTTTTGTTTTCTGTTGTTTCCAAATTTTTAAACAGCTTATATGGCTTAGAAATTTCCAGATAATCATTAAAAAAGCCTTACTTTTACGTTTCTCTAATACTTTCTTTTTCGTACACTTCCAGCAATTCAGTGTTCACCCAAAGGGATGTTTTCTCTGATAATTTGCTTTCAAAAACTTACAGAATCATTATAAGCAATTACTGTACAGTATCTTTACTCAGTCTATTAAATATGACACTGAAATAGGTTGTGAAAGAAAAACAAAAATTAGAAAGTCAGAGCTGCCTCACCAATTAAAGATGGCAGAAGGTATCATAAACCTAAAACCCCAATTAAAAGTTGAATGCACAGCAGGAGTACAATAAGGTCCCATGTTTTGTCTTCAAGCGAAAATAAAAAAGGTTCACTATTTCAAAACAGTAGTCTAGTACTACATTTTCACTTATCCACTAATATGAGCACATACGCAAGTGCAAACAAATACCAAAAGCAGAGCTGAGTTTAAAACATTGTTTCACCTGATTGTGTCACCATTAATTCTGGCAAGGAAAACAAAACCATGCCCAATGTGAAAATTATGAGAGGCAATGATTTTTAAAGATCTGCTTATGGGTTTTTAACATGTACAAATAGGTTGTGGTCCTGTATTGTTTTCAGGAAAAGATGAAGTGGTATGAGATACCACTCATGGCAAGCCCATTTCTTCTTATAGATCTGGAATTTGAACTGTTTAACCAGAAACTGTTTCAGCTCCTGTCCGCAAAATCTCTTTTCAAAAGCTAATTAAAAATTAACCTCTAACAGTATTGCAATCTTCAATAAATATTAGGCTTTTTCACTTATGTATTTTGCAATATTCTCTACTATACCAGTTTGTTGTATATAATCTTTATTTTTGATATTTTCAATTATAAAAGTATTCTACCATTTACATAAATTAAACATAAGCTTGCCTGTCTCCTGGCATAAGATCGAAGTACTAATGTAACAATCTTGCTTCACAGAAAGAAATGCTTTCAAACACTGCCCTTGAGAGAAATATGAAGAGTTTTCCAAAAACGTATGAAGGTGTTTTTATTGCCACTAATTTATTCAAGAGATACAACCTAAAAGGCCATCAACACTAGATGATGTTGAAACTTTGTTCTTCTATAGTATTTTCCAGAGAGAGGGAAGATACATCAGCAGGTATAGGCTGAAGTCTGGGAGGTTGGTTTGGGTTTTGTTTTGTTTTGTTTTTTTTTAATAATACTTCACTGTAACATTAAGCCTACAGGGCTGATCTGAGGGTTTTTTTCTTCCTATTTTCTCCAGTTTAGAGATTACTAAAATTACTAAAACAGCCCCTCCACACACCCCTTTCAGGCATTACAAACTCAGAGGCCTCCCGCCCTGCCAACCTGTGGGGGTGACCATTAGGGGGTGGGCTTGGGTCCTCCCTCTTGCCCTTGCTGCCCTGCTCTTCACCTCGCAGGACGCTGACCTGAGGCTGCTTTCAGAGGGCACAGCATGGCTTCCTGCCCCCAGCATGGCTGCCCAGTGCCCTTTCAGGGGCAGCAGGTTGGCAAGCACCCTACAGCCCTTGTGTTGCTCCTCAGCTGCTGCCCCGGCCACATTCCTCCAAGAGACCATCTTTCAGCTTGGAGAAAAGCACCTCTCCCCAGCACACACTGCTGGCACTCACTGGCAGCTGTGAGGAAGCCAGAGACCTCAAAAGGAGGTCAAGCTTCTACAGAAATAGACTAAAACCAAGTATTTTTCCTAAAAAGAAAAAAAAAAAAAAAAAAAAGAAGAGGAAATTCCAGAAAATCAAGTGTACTCACATCAGCTCCCGGCTCTCCAGGCAGGCCAGGGGATCCTGGTTTGCCTGCATCCCCATCTGGGCCCTTCAGGATTTAAATGGACAGGTAAGTATGTTTCAGAGAGCAAAGCAGAAACAAAAATCAAAATCTCTTCTCTCGCACGAGCAAATGCAAAGTAGCTGAAATCACTTACGGGTGGGCCAGGGGGGCCGTTCGGACCTCTCTCCCCCTAACAAGACATGAAAAGGAAGGTATTAGTCAGAGCTACAGCAAGCTTTTATGGTCCCTCATGAAAAACACTGATTTACAGATTATCAGGAATAATCCCAAACTGATTTTTATTGTTGGAAATGAATATTAAATCCATGTGTTCTCTACCAGAAATTAACAGAAATAATCACAGAAACTTCTGACAAGAATTGGGGGAAAATAAATAGCAGCTCCTATCAGGAATAACGCCACAAATCATTATACTTTAGTATAACTGATACTATGTAATCTATTTTGAGATTAGAATTATAAACCCCCTGCACTCCATTTAAGGTAAATAATAGGATGCTGATTACATAAAATAAATAATTCAAATTTTCCATATCACAGATAATCTGAAAGGCCACCTTCTCCCCGTGCCCCAGCCTGCTACAGAGTACGAGACCCATCAGTCCTTATGCAGATCTGCAGCCAAATTCAAACTCCTTGGGGTCAAATACCAAAGGCGAGGACAACACACATACAGCGCGAGGCATTTCCTAGGCAGGGCATGGGAAACACTTACATCAATGCCATCAATACCGGGAACTCCTGGTGGCCCTGGTGGACCCGGGGGGCCTGGTGGACCAGGGAGACCTCTCTGATAAGGAGTAAGAAAGAAAAAGGAGCAATTAGATCCTGGCAAACCTGTGAGAGCCAGTCTGGGGGGACCAGCATAATGAGAAGGGGCTTCTGTGGGTTGGTCGGGGGGGTCACAGCTGATGAGGAAGAGCTCTGTCCCTCACACCACAAGTGTCAGGACTCACAGCCCCTATCCTAACTTAGCTGTCATGATGATGACCAGCAACACTGCTCTGATGGGTAGATTGTCAATGAGGTGTTAAACTCCCCCGTTCCTAAGCCTGGGCACTCTCCCACGATGCTGGCAGGGCCAGGGCAAGGCAGAGGGGGCTCAACTCCCCAAGCCAGGAGGATTTGAACACTGTATGGCAATGACAGGGTGGCAGAAATAAAAACAGTGATCTTTGTAAATCAAACACTAAGATTCACTAAGCTACTCTAGTCACTCATTCGGCCAACACAAAGGAGGCAGTCTTCCTAAGAGTTCGTGCGAGCGAAGAAAATTTAACCAACCCTTTCCCTACCTCACTGCTGGGTTCAGCGGTTTCCTGTTTCCTCAGGGTTATATTAGCATCTACAGAAACGCTTTCTCAAAGCGCCGGGCTCCCGAGGGGCTGGCAGGAGGTGCCGCCAGTGTGTGGAAACCAAGAGAAAGGCTTTTACAGGTCTCTGTACCTATAATGGGGGGCTCTGTTCTCCTCGGACCAAGCTCCGGAGGTGGCCCCACAACGGCATTCTGTGAGGGAGAGGCTGGCCTGGGCCCTTGCTCCCCACAGCGCTGCTACTCTGGACTCCTTTCCTCCCCACACCAAGTCTTCCCAGTAATAATCCATCCAGTGGTAGCTGTAGATGGGAGCTGAAGCGCTGCCATGTCACTGGGGCCTGCCTGACACCCACGGGGTAGCACCGTGTAGGCATACACATATGGCAACCTGCACCCTGCGGCCAACTCGCCTTTGCCAGCACCACATCAGGGTCAGCCACTGCTGATATGGGTAGGACAGGGTCGAAAACCCTCCAGCGGGTGGGTGCCCGGGAATGACAGAGAGTGGCCTTCAGTCTTCCATCACCCACACCCTGAGCAGGGAGCACCGTCCCTTCCCTCACACTTACCTCGATTACCGTCTGGCTTATCTGCGAGGGAGAAAAAAAAAACAACAGTCCAAGTCAGAAGAAACTTACTTGCGCCAGGCAGAGGCAAACAACCTGCAGGAAAAGCCCCAGGGGCAGGAGGCCCCGCAGAGCCCGGGCCATGGCGACGGAGGGAGCGGCCTGCGGCTGCCAGGGCGGGCGGCCGAGAGGTGAGCGCGGCTGCAGCCCCTCACGGCTGCCGGCCTTGGGGGAGGGTCGCGGGGATGGGAGGAGAGCTAAAGGCTGGGAAGGGGAGGACTGAATGCCAGCAGCGCCTTAACCCTTTGCCCTGCTGCTGTTGCTTTGGGCACCGACCCTCATCCTCCCCCCCCCTCCCCGCCCCGCGATTCCTGCCACGGGTTTCCCGCTGTCAGGCTCCACGGTGAGGTGGGCAGCTGCGGGGGTGGCTGCCAAAATCCCTCCCGTCTGCAAGGCACGGCTTTCGGGAGTCTCCCACTCAAGCGGCGGGTGAAGGGGAGGGGGGAGAAAGTAAGTCACGGAAAGGTTAAAATGAGGCGGCTGCTGCTACTGCTGCTCTGAGTGTCTAAAGGCACCAAATTCCAGGCAGGTATGGTAAAAACAGGCGTGTCGGGACAGAAAGGGGGAGAAAAAGTGAGGGTCCCGTGGGCAGCGCAGCGGGCAGGGCCGAGTCAGGCCGGGCAGGGCAGGGCCGAGTCAGGCCGGGCAGGGCAGGGCAGGACAGGACAGGACAGGACAGGACAGGGCAGGACAGGACAGGACAAGACAGGACATGGGGCTCACCCGGGCCGGCAGCTCTCCGCAGCCCTCGCGCTGAGGTCGCAGCGGGTCGCAGTGAATCAGCATCCACTGGATATCAAACTGGCGAAGGAGATAAAAGATCAGGTTAATTCGGGTCAGGGGGTCACACTGGGCCGAGGGTGACCAGAGGGACACTGGTCAGCTAACGGCCATGTTTGAAAAGGGAGGTATTGACATTAAATGCCGGAGAGCTCAGGCCAAAGCAGTGCTTCACCCTGCGTTCCCCCACTCCTAACTGTGGAGGGCTTTTAAAGAGGGGGCATGAAACTGCCGAGGGATTTAAAGAAAAGTTGATATTCATCAAGTGTCATTTTTCACATGTTCTTGATAAGCACCGGCATTTTTCCTCCTGCTGTGCAGTGGTTTTATTAAAGGACACCCAAAAAGATTTTTTTGCGAGTGGATAGTTGTGCCCATGAAGAATGGTCGGTGTGAGGAAAGAAACATGGTCTAAGGGTGAGAGGTTCAGAAAATGGGATCATGTGCCCACTGGCAGCAGCCTGCAACTGGGTGATATACATCTGTGAAATTTCACATCTTCTTTGGACATAGGCATTTGGAAACTGGACATTTGTATTTGTAACTGGAAAACGACACAGGATTAAGGGAAACCTCTTCTCAGAAGCTGCAACTGAAACTTGATGTGCTATAGAGATTAAAAAAACATACCCTTTGCTGAAAGTTACTGAATAGCTCAAACAGCTTCATACGTATATACAGAGGTATATCTGTTGATATGTAATGCAACACATGGAATTTTAAGTACCAAAAGCATATTAAATTGTGCATATTTATTGTATCTAACTTCAGAAGTCTTGGATTGTTTTCCCTTCCCATCACACATAGTATTGGCTTGTAAGCCACTAATGAATGGTTTATCCAGAGTTTTCTCTGTTTAATGATAAAATTCAGAGGCTTCTACTCCTCTCTTTTCATTATGGATGGCTGAGGAGTTGGGGGGAAATAAAGTTTTGGGTTTTTTTTTTTTTCTTGTAACAACACAGAGCCCTGGTATGCAAAAGACTGGTTTGGGTTTTTTTTTTTCTGAGAAGCTGTAAATAGAAGTGAGTGTCTGGGGGCTTTCACTTCTTATTTCTTTACTTCTCTGAGTCTTTCTTCTTATTCTATTCAGCTACAGTACAAAGTAGCTCCCCACCATCCCTCCCACAACATGATGCCTTGTTCCTGGCTGCCTTCTGTGCTCCCTCTGGGATATCTCATTGCTCTCTTCTGTCCCAACCCATAACTGATGCAGAAGGCAGACTGTCATTCTGAGATGCTTTCCTCTCCTGCCACCATCCTTAAGTTTGCTTAATTGTATACTGACTGCTAGACCTAATAAACGCTTTGAGTCTGAAGTCCTTTAAGATCTCTGCAAGATAATCCACAAGTTGCCTCTTTTTTTTTCCTCACTTTCACCTTCAGCACTTCAGTGCTGCCACTCCTGAAATCCTCCTTATTGCATCTCTGCTATTCTGTTTACTTTGCAGTCATCACAGTTTCCAGAGTGCTGAGACTAGAGCACAAAAGAGGCAGTACCCTCCATTCTTGTATGTGCTATCTGACACCACTGAGTCAATTCTTTACCTCCTTTATCCAATTCTCATTTTAAAACCTTTCCAAGGCCTTAATAATAGACAACTGAATGCCATAATTTACGTATAAAAAACTGAACATATACTATTAATTTAATACTACAAGGCAGCAATACAATAATAAAAATAAGAGGTTATCTGGAATCTGAAGTTGAAGATTCATAAAAGGGCATAAAAATGGGATCAAATGATACCTATAGGATAATGTTTCATACCATACAACTAGATTGAGTCCTGAGTCTCTATGTTATTCACCTCTGAAGCTCACTTGCAGAGGGAAAGGGGTCCATAACTGGCTCTAAAGCAGTTATAATCTATTTCTGATTTAAATAATAATCTATTTCTGATTTAAATTAAATAGATAAGGTTCTAACTGACAGAATTTCTATTTTTTCAGTTTGTATGTTTAATATTAAATTAAAATTATATTAAATAATACTAAAATTGAAAAGCCATACATTCAGTAGTTACGAAATACCATAATTAAGGTTGCCTGTACAAACTTAATCTGTATGTAATCTGAAATGGTGTGATCTCACCCTTCTTTCCTTAGAACATTTTCTTCTTTCACAAGACCAAATGAGCAAGTGATGGAAGTGGTTCCCATACTGCAGAAACTGTAAGTTTGGAAGTAAATGGGGTGAAAGGTGATAAAAAAAAGAAAGGATGCCTTTGTAGAAGAGGCAGACGGATGCCACTGAATGAGGCTGATTTTGCTTCGTAATTCTTATGTAGTGCTGACAAATTATTTAAATCAAAATAGCCACATTAGAGAGCATTCTGCATGGGGTGGGTGGAGGGCATTGGATACCTGAAATGAAGTACCTGGGTTCAGGTTATACAAAAAGGCTGATCAGTAACAACTGTAACTGAAATCAATAGTCTTGAGCTGTGCTTTCAACTTAAAACATGGTACAAAATCTGTAAACACTGAAAAAAATTACTTTTAAGACATACCACCAGCAACCAACCTCTGCATCAGCACATTCTGGTTTTTTTTATGTAGCTAATCATTGCCTCTTTTGGGGGTTGTTCTTTGTGTCTGTGTGTGTGTGTGTGTGTGTCTGGTTTTTGGCTTCTGCGAGGTGAGAAAGATTTGAGATGATAAAATGCTAATTACTGAGTTGCATTAGATTTTGATGCGTAACTGTCCAAGAGCCAATATCTGTGTCTTAATGGAATACTACTAGCAAATGCATATGCATTTTTTAAGTTTGAACTCAGTTTTTCAATTTTGAACAAAATCAGTATTAAAATAGAGATAAATTTATTAATGAAATTATAAGTTGTGATTGCTTGCTGCAGTGGGAACTTGATTCACTGAGCCAGGAAAGCCTTTTAGTGTCTCATCTGTTTTCTTCCAACACTCTTGAATGGCCAAAGAGAAAACCAATCACTTCGTTTTGTTCAAGATGAGATTTGAGTGGTGAGCGTTAAGTAAGGCCTGGTACTCTCAGGAGTTTAAGGCACACCAAAAAAAGTCTGAATAAATGAGGCAGGCATCCTATGCAGAAGAAACACCTAGCATTATTTACAAAACGCTGTACCATAATGTGAATTTAAAAGGAGTTGAAATATTTTGAACATGCAGCTTTAATTTGACATTTCTTAGTTCACAGTTGCTTAGTGATGCAGCATTATTTTTTAAAAAATAAACTGTGCTTGCTCTGTAATTTTTTTGCTTAGAGCTTTTGTTACTGTTTTGAGGATATATAAAGCAAAAATTGATATGAAACCCGTTTGACTTTTTAAAAATGAAAAACAAATCTCTTTTCTTGGCAAGGTAGGAAAAGATGTGACTAGCCTCCCATTGATTTAGGAGAGGTAGGAGAAGGGCAAATATGTCCTAGCCTTACTGTCAAAGTACCTTTTCCCTTGCCAGTATTTCACAATGTTCTTGTTCATTGTATTAAGCTGACGTAAAGGATGTCACTACTTTGAAGATGTCTCATGTAGATGATCTATCAATATCAGTACAAAGTGTTATTCAGGATGAAGTAGAGGCAAAGAGTTCTCAGAAATGAACCTCAGATAAATCAGAGGTAATCATAATGCAAAGTTATTAAAATATAATCTTTTAAGACTCATAGGTGTTTAAGACCCATAGGTCAGCATTTCTGACATACATTTTACAAGATTCCTACAGGATTTCCATTTCATCTTAATTTCTTAGTCAGCACAAATATAACTGGATTAGTTACATCTGCCTCTTCACTGTGTGGTCCTCTTAAATTCTATGGAAATGCCTGCAAATGCCCATAGCTTTGCACATGTCAGTGTCAGCTATGCAATGCAGTTGTCTTATTAGTGCTTCAGATGAGAGAGATGAATGTTAAGTAAGATGTAAATAAGATCTAAATATCTAGGGTAGCATTTTCAGTATAGCATCAGTCACAGGGAAGCATTTATCAGTACCATAGGCTTTAAGGAAAACCCTGACACTCAGAGCATGTCTGCAGGTCTGTTCCGGGAGAAGTGGCTCCCTGTGCTCCACTGGGCTGTTGCTGCCGCGGGGATGATTCAAGGGAAGACATCCCTTCAGGGGAAGTACAACTCAGCTAAACAATTTTCCAGTGAAGATTTTCTACAATTTTTCATCTATGATATCTGTGTTTGTTCTAAGGGAGGTCTGCTATCAACTTTTTGTACGTTTGTTAAGTGATCAAGAATAAGCTACATGATTTTAAACGTATCTCATTCTAGAGCTATTTTAAACATGTTTTATCTATTTTCCTACATCTCTGTAATGGGTTTTTAGAGCTTCACTTTCCTTGCATTTTTTTTCCGAAGTCTTAGAACAGCACAGCAAATTCTAGTGTTATTTGACCTTCCTTAGCAAGGGTTCAGCCTTCTGAATGTGAGATTTCACAGGGTGAAAACAAAGCCCTGAGACGTGACTTTTTACAATTCACACACACAATCTCTTCTATGGTTTAAATTAATCCCAGTTCAGCAAATATTGATAAGCATCTTTCTCTTAGACATTGCAAGTCATGCAGCTGCCCTGAACTAGCTAGCAACATTAAATGTCAATGAAATAATGACCAAGGATCACTTCTAGGAAAGTGTTTAGTGTCTATTATGAGAAAATCAGAGTAATGCCTCTGACGCTGCAGAAACTAAGGCAATTTATATCATCTCACAGCAGTTAATCTTTGAGAAGTAAGAAATGAATGCCCTTACCTTTCTATAACAAATACATGATTTAGAGAGTAAGTTCCTTTTCAGTTTTGAAATGATGATATATCTTGTATTGCTTAGAGTTTATAGTAGATTATTTGAATTACTTTTAGATAAAAAGAACTATTCTCTTTTTTTATCTAAAAAAAAGATAAAATGCTGCTGTAAACCCGTATAAAAATTTGCCCTCCATAAAACATTCCAGAAATCCTGGAATAAATTTTTCTAAATACTCAAAGGCAAGCCATGGTTTCTAATGGAACTCTATTTATTACTCTCCTAGGCAATCACAGTAACAAAAGCGATAAAGAATCTCTTTTAAAATGACATGTATTACAGTGCACCTATAAGAAGTTGACCTATTCTGTAAGATGAATATAGCACTCACAGAATACTGCAAAAAAAGAATAGGAAACACTGAATTTATGTCCTTTAAAAATTGTACCACTGGAAGTAATATACTTTAACAATGCCTGGAAATAAATTAGAAATTGTGCCTGGGACATATTAAATAACCAAGACTCATGAAATATTTAAACTGAGTATAGTCAAGCAATTTAAAGAATAAGCCTAGAATATCCCCAAAGAGATTTATTTACTCAATTTAAAGATACACTAAATGCACAGTCTAAACCAGAAACTTGTGCAATATAAACAACCAATTACTAGTCCATCAGATTGTGTGATTTGTTTATCATAATTTCTGAGAGTATGGTCTTCCTAAATCTACATTTTTATAATATGAGGTTGGACTCCTACCGTAGTCAGTTTTGGCTTCATACATAGGCCACGCAATTCGGTCCAGTGAGTCCTATGTCAAACTCACTGTTCCATCTGAATTATAGCGTCTTTTTAGACATTCAAATTCAGTTTAAAAATGTAATGTGATGCTTACCTTTTTCCTACCCTGATAATTTGTTCCAGTGCTTTATTATTCTTTTTGTCAAAAAATGTGCATCCTGCTTTAAGCCCTACCTCATGCAAATACTTGATTTCATTTCATAAAATACACTAAATATGACTGAGTCTTCCCAAAAACATGCTAAGAGTGTAAACAAATACTTTGCACAATAACTGGTGAATTGTAAAAATTACTTAATTCCGTTTTGTCCTTTCTTGCCAGGGTGACCTTAATACAACATCTCTCTCCGCATTTGTAGGCTGCTATTTCTAATCATTACTGCAACAGGAACCTTCCTCATTTTCAAAGGAATTAGTCTGTGCCTAACTTGA
Organism: Chlamydotis macqueenii; assembly: GCF_036417535.1. Taxonomy (NCBI): domain Eukaryota; kingdom Metazoa; phylum Chordata; class Aves; order Otidiformes; family Otididae; genus Chlamydotis; species Chlamydotis macqueenii. The sequence continues at coordinate 32,079,504 of NC_141558.1, forward strand.
GGGCACAGTTTACTGTAGCACTATATACTAGGTGTTGTAATACTATTACATTAATACTTATAGCTCTCTGTGCATTTAATCTAAATATCTTTCCAAAGAGGAATACAATATTGGGGTAGAATTTTTTTCATCCTGCTAACATGCATAGAATATGTGATGTTTTCATCACCCCATCCATCCATTCATCCACCAGTATCTCAGACCAGTTAGCAAAGCTAAGATACACATGCAGCTAATTGTTACATTATCAGCTCCAGCCGATTACTGTTGAATGACATTTTCAAAGACTAACTTTTGTTTTCAACAGAATTAATATAACTTTTCAGCTACCGGTATTTTCTAATCCACATCTATAACAACATACTAGATTGCCACTTTCAGACACCTGAGGCAGCTTTCTGACATCATTTTTCAAGAAAACTGATCTCTGTACAGTGCAATATAGTAACCTATTCAGATAGGGGTGATGAAGCATGAGATGCTTATTTTGTTGCAACGTTTCCCCTTTCAAGTTTATACAATGCTGGCTATCGTTGATGGCCACATTTTTTGCAAATAACATGAAATATATTTAAAGATTATATCTCACTTCACTCTTTTTTTTTTTCAAAGTTGATACAAAACTTCAGTGTAGGGATGTGGAAAATGGTTACAATATATTAAGTATCTGATTCTCTTTTGCCATTCAACTTATTTTGAAATGAGTGCTGTCTAAATATATATATGTATGAGTATCTTACTATTCATATGTTCCTAACACACTTAAAGAGGATCCTTCAAAAAGGAGCAGGGTAATATATGGGACTTTGCAATGTTTTCTGCAATTTTTTTTCAATTGTGTTTTGAAACTATTTCCTTTTAATCTAGAAAGTTAATTCAGAAATAGCCTTCCCAAAGTCTTAAATGTCATTTAGTGCCACTGTGGGGCAAAATTGTTACATTATTCAGCATAAAGTGAGTATAAGTTGTTAGCTGAAAAACGTTAGCGGAGAAAACACATGCATGGATGTCTGAAAGCCAAAATGCAGATGTGACAGCCACAATTTTTTTTCTGTCAGAAATTACAGGTATGTAACTTTGTATGTGTCTCATACTAACCACTTGTCTCAGAAGCTAAATCAGATAATCAAATAATAAAATCCTTGAGGTTTTTCATATTCAGTTTTCTTTGCTGAAGGGCACAAAAGCATTCAGTATTTACCATATGTCACCTTCAATGTTATTTTCTCCAGCAAAACAACCCTCGTTGCAATGTAGTAGCATGAAGAGGATATTTTCAGCATTAAATCCACTAACAGGATATAGAATAAGTATTTCACTGCCTACTCTGGCTACTGGCTACTGGCTACACAGAATAAAGGAGCACTCCACAGTGACTTTAGGTGTCTACTACAGTGTACAGGGCAAGTTAACTATCTGTCAAAGGGATTCACAGCAGACAGGATTTGATACATCCAGACAGAGCAGAATCCAGTGACAGAAGTGTGGATGTCTGAGAAATTTCACTATTGAAACTTAGACATAACCTGAGTCATCTCTTACCTTACACAGTATATACATGTGCAAAATTTAAAAAGCAAAGCTAGTACTTACCTGCCAACGAGTTGTTATTTTCTGCCATTTCTGCTTCCAGAAAACATTTGAAGATGGATTCCACAAAAAAATATTAAGCGTCAAGATCCTATAAAACACTTTTTGCAGTAATAAAAGATTTTGGAACTTACCGGAACTGAAATTTCAGGATTATTTTTAAGTTTTCCAAGCACAGCAAAGCCATCAACGCTGATTTTCCCTTTTGGTTTTATGTTTAAAGTTTCTATTTTAATACAGTCAATAAAAAGTGTGACACTGTTTGCTTCCACACTTATCATAAGCTTATGCCATTGGGAGTCAAACAAGAAAGGCAAATGCAAAAATGATGCAGTTTGGAGACTTCCATCCACTCCTTTATAAGAAAACTCAACACTTTTCATTTGGCCATTCAGATTCACTCCAACTTGCTCTTTTCCTGAAGAATCCTGAATCTGCCAAATAGTCCAGTATTTCTGAAGTGTGGCCCCAGTCATCCGAAAAGTAGTTAGAAAAGAATATTCATCGGGCAATCCGTTGGAATATATGGCGCTGTGTAGGATCAAAATACAGTACATTTGTTGTGTATTTGTTCTGAAAAGCTCCACGCATCACCACATCGAGTAATGAGAAACAGCTACTCTGTGGAACCGTATTTCAGCCATGCTTTTATCAGTGCCCTTCTGCATGCAGAGTCCCGAAATGAGATGTCCTTTAGAGTCATTAGTATTGCTAATGGCAAAAGGAACTGCTTCAGAAATGTGGATTCTTCCAACATTGTACAATATTTATGATAACCCTTTCTAAGTGTAATGGATGGAACAACAGACTCCTACTTCAGATTTAGAAAGTATATCCAACAATTATGCTATTTCCTACTATTAGACTTACAAAATCAGTCAACATAGTGTGACTTTATAATTGACCAGGTAGATAGTCAACACGGATCTGATTTGGTTTTGAAGACATAAGAATGTCTTTTGCAAATGCATTTTCTTGTTCAACCTGACAATAACCATTTTATTAATGTATTAACTATCACTTCAGCAGAAATCATTCAACAAATCATTCATTGACAAATACATGCATAGTAAGAACCCACACTAAAAACGTATTGTGTCCTGTGACATTCTACCACAAGACTACAGTTAGCAGGGAACAGATTTGCCACATATAAAATATTTCCTTCTTTTTCAATTCCTATAGTGTGTGATATGGAAACACAAACAAGTACAACTGGCTGTGTCATCATGCGAAACAGTAATGTCATTTTTTTATCTGAAATGTTTCAGTGAATCCAGTAGAATATTTAAGAAGTATGCCTTTTCATATTCTATGGATCATAAAATTGTAGTGTCATAATCCAGCTGACATCAATAAATTATTTGCCATCTATCCACACTTAAGAATAAGTTGTATTTGAATCAATTTCTTAAGTATGGAGACATGTAGAGCTATTTTGCCACCAGCATTCATAAGAATAACTTCTGAGGCAAGTAGGCATTTTGAACAAAGATTATTTTTGAGTGACAGATCAATCTTATCTCAGAAGCAATTTAGCCAGCATTAGCCAACCTCAGGCTTTAGTCTAAGGGGAAAAAAAGACTGAAAAAAAATTGAATAAATTAGTTCTTATTCTGTAAGTACTTCCAGATAAAGTCTCCACAGTTTGTAGTTTGTTGTTGAAGTGTCCAAAGATGTAGTGCAATCACATTCCAGCAGGCGACGGCAGAGCCTCAGCAAGGTTTCAGTAAGAACTGGGGCAAGCCTGGCAGCAGCAGCTTCTCCTTTTTCCTCACGAACCTTTACATACACCTGAAAGCTGGTGTGTGAGGAAGGGGAATGCTTAGCTGGAAGATTATCTCATTACACAAAGTGTGGAGATATACAGAGGTGGAAGAGGGGGTTCCTTGCCAGTATCTTTAAACTGTCTGTGATTTGTTATGACTTATGTCTCTTTTGACTGCAGATGCAGCAGTCTGTCCCAGCTGGTTTTGTTTGAACAGATTTTATCTAATTTGTTGTGTTCTCTCATTGTTTTGTTTCAGTTTTTATCTTTCCATCTCAAATGCAAATGTCAATGCGTGGGCATTGTACCTTTCCTCCTCTTCTGAGCACTTTCCAATGTTTACTACTGTCCCCTATCCTTCCTTGTGTTAGGCTTCTAGCTTGCACAACATGTTTATATATTCTTTCCTGTTCCAGGAAGATGCTCCTTCTCTCTATCCAGACACACATTCACTCTTACTAAGCTCCTGATCCAGTTCAGCATGTCTTTTGTAGCCCTCAGTGTCCTTCTTCTTCCATAATATCTCTTAAACAAGTATTTCAATTTCCTCTGCTACTAAAACTGTAGCTCATCTGAGTTATGGATCTCTTCATTTGCTGAATCCCACTGTTCTTGCATGTGAGCTGGTTTTACTACTACCCTATTGAAGGTGGTATTGTTAGCTCATGTTTTAACTAGACTCCATGTGACATTCCACTTTCTCACTGTCAAGTTCAGTGACTCTAGGGGATCTAATACGCTGAGCTCTGCAGCTAAAGGAGATGTTGCTAATCCCAGATCCTCTGGGGAGAGAGTTTCATTCTTTCTCTGCACTGCTGCTGTCGTGGCAATACTGGTTAAAATATCACATACATTCACACCCTACCTCAGCTGGAAAACAAAAAGCAAGCAAACAAACAAAACTAATAAGTAAACACAGTTTTTATTAGAAGATTGTTTATACCAGGTTGGCAAATGGATTGTTTGCACCATATTTAGCTATAGCATTAGTCCTTACAAGCCATCATATGGGTCCTCCTTCTTTTTCAGAATTTAAAATAGAAAAGAAACATGTTAACTTTTTCAAGCTGTTCTTAAACAGCTGGTAAGCACTTAAATTATTTCCATAAATTATTTTTAACATACATGTGTCCAATTCCCTAATTTATGGAAGGAAATTAAACCATTTTAAACTTAGAATCAGGCAGATGAGCAAAGGAAGAATTAACATGCAAAATTATTTCAAGTACATCATCCAAATTAAATCCCAATCCATCTCCTACCCACTCAAAATTACCAGGGATATAAGCCATCAGAGCATTTTTTTAACTAATTTTTGTGTCTCAAGTTTGTAAGATAGCAGTCTAGTGCTGCTTTCCTTGTGTATTCAGAACTATTAACAACTGCTTTAAGTGTGAAATGACCGCAAGATCAGACCAATATTTTATCAGATATTTGAGTCCTTCCTTAATTTTTTAAAATGCAGGTTGGAGGGAGGGCAAGGTTAAAACATTTATAATTCATCTAAGGGAACTTCTGAAACACTGCTATTGTCTTTAAATCTTTTTCATAAATACCTGAGAGTCCTGAGAGTCTTATTAATCCCATACCTTGAGTGCTTACCAGCAAGATTTCTTTAAGATTTCAAAGCTAAGTCCTACGAAGACATCAATATATCTAAGACAAGTCATCTGGCTAGGTGGTGGAAGCCATGAATAGTCCCACTGACTTCAGGAGTCATCGAGAGCAGCAGAGTATTTTAAGAGGTTAACTACATATTGATTTGAATACTACAAAATAACTACTTATTTTATTAAACCTGTCTCTTTAAGAGTTAATTTCTTAGGTGATCTCCATTGCCCACTGAGACAACTTACTCCTTGCTAAATGAAGATTTTAGAAATGTTAGTACAACTACCAGAGGTGGCTGTGGAAATTCCTCTGGCCAGCCTCATGATAATGCAGTATCATATATACAGGGGTGGGGATTCCTTTGCTCAAGCTGGAACCACTTGTGTGTGCACCTCTGGAAGGCTCCTAGAATCACAGCTAACCTGGCAGACACTATCTGGGAGCCATCAAACAAGCAATAACAATAAAACCTAGCAAAGCATTTTTGAAAGCAACTGTCCTAAGTCATTAGCCAGGAGTAATTTGCTAGGACTCATTACTTTCAGCTGGTCCTATTCTGCAGAAACATCCAGTTCTGAACTAATTATTTCTCTGATGAGCTAATTAGCTTTTTAGCTATGTTTTGTGTCATCATCAATATCTATGTAAGATATTTTACTTGTAATGCAAAAGGAAAAACACCTGAAGAACTTTGGTGGCTGCATGTAGAAAAGCCAGACCTTGAGGTGTATACATTTAAGGAGCATTACTTCACAGAGAAGGATTATTCCCAGAGGAAAAAACAGGAAAACAGCCAATGAAATTCTCTGGATGCTCCAAACTTATTGATAAAGTTTTACAAACTACCTATTTTCATTTTATAATTTCTTATTATAATGTGTTTGTCATGCCACCTGTTAAAGCGGTCTGCAGTACGCCACTACCCCAAAAATAAACACTGATCAAAAGGCAGCTTCAATTTTTATGTTGCTCTGTTTTCTATTGAGATGGGGATGCAGGCAAAGAGGTATCATTTCTGGATTCACAGGCTGCCTTCATGCTACTAAATTCAATATGCCCAGGACTCTTATACTCAATTATATATATATTCAATATGCCCAGGTTCTCTTATACTAAGTTCAGCTGGCATGAAAAAGTTTAAACCTGCTCTCTTCCAAAATATGATGACTATATCCAAGCTGCGTAGTGGGAATGGTCCATGGTCTATGCTAGCTGCCAAGCTGTGCCCAGGAATTCTAAGAGTGCTAATCAGTCTGGACTCAAACCACGCCAAGGTCTTGTATAATATTGTAACAGTATAGATGATCAAGTGTGACTGCCTTGGAATGTTCCCTAGCATTAATTTGTCCATGTGGACATAGGGGCCTTGTGATGTAACAACTGCATTTGTGAAGTCAAAGGATTAAGGTTTCATCCAGCACATAAAGATAGAAAAATCCCTACATAAAAACATATCAGGAACATATTCCTTTGTGCTGATGTACTTTTTTTAAGCTTGCAATGGAAAATCAACACAATTATTATCCAAATTACCGGTATTAATTTTGTACTTACTAACTGGTGGATACCTACAACAGGTACATAAATTAAATTGAAAAATAACAGGTTCACCACGTCAGAGACATGGGAATGAGTCATGGCAGTTCCACAGGTCCTTATCACACGAGACACACTGTATTGATTCTTTAGACAGTTTTATGCTAGAGGAAGCAACGGCCAATGGAAATTTATTTGAATGATGGGAGAAGCTGAAATTAAGACTTGTGTGAGATCATTTCTGTTCATTCTAGGATGTACTTCTGGACCTTGCAAATATGCTAAGCAGCAAAAAGACCAAGGTACAAATTAGCAGCTTTTTAGGGAAGCTGTGTAAACTTTTCAAGGCATAAGCTATTACTACGGCAAAGACGGAATAAATATGCTGAGCCATGCCCATCTAATTGAGCTTTCATTCCCATGCCATAACCACTATAACATGGGCTTGTCTGCATTAGCATAATCATCATATGCTAGTCTAAAAAATAATTTTACTATTCTTGTCATAGTCAGGCCAACCCTCTGTGCTGGTACTGTAGTTGGCTGGCTTGCCAACGGCGGGGCGGCGTTTCAGCACCGCGGGCGCGGACAGCTCCGAGGGGCCGGGGCTGGCGGGGGGCGCGGCTCGGGCGGCTCTTCCCTGCCCTCCCCTCCTCTTCCCCTACGCTCCCCTTCCCTCCCCTCCCCTTACGCTCCCCTCCTCTTCCCTTCCCTTCCGTTCCCCTTTCCGTCCCTTCCCCTCTCCTCCCTGCAGCCGGGGAATGCAGCTGCTGGAAATCTTTACATTATCCACGTGTGAATAAAGGCTGGCAGGGGCGGCTGGAGGGAGATGCAGCAGGAGTTCCAGGGTTGCTGCAATGCCTGGGTCTGAGAAAGCCAGAGCTATGCCCATGCTGTCAGAGAAGCTTGCCTTGCTTGAGGTGCTCTGCATAACTTGCTGACTCCTGTAATGTTTCTCAGGCATTTCATCATCCCAAATCCATACCAGTAAAACCTACCTACCATGCCACATTATAAAGATTTTGCAAAGAGTTCCGTTTTTTTAAAAAAAAAAAAAAATTGGAAATTGCATAAGGTGTGCCTCTCCTATGCTGTTAGCCTCAGCTACTTACTGCCAACTTCACTCTTTCTGAGTCAACTTGCTGAGAGGGGGACACTCTAAAATAACACTGGAGCAGAGCAGTAGGATCAGGCTTGGTGTCAGAGGAGCAGCACACTGATGCACTAGAGCACTTCCAGGCGTCAAGCCTTAACTCACTCCATGGGACACAACACTCAGCTCAGGTGCGGGTGACTTTTAAGCCAGGGCCAAATTTCAGGTATGCCATGAGGCATTGCAGTGTAACAGCACAGTGTTGACTGGAATTACCAGTTGGTGTCTTAAATGTGGTAAACTGATGACACTACAGCACCATACATAGCCAGAAAGTCCAGTGGTGGCAGTCAGCTCAGATGCGATGGTGCATGAACTCAGCTGGTATAGACTTGATCAGGGATAGATAACTTGTGTATACCAAGCATATATCTCACTCGAGCCATCTAGAGCAATAAGTGTAAACTTTCTTAAAAATGAAAGTATTACCTCTTTGACAGCTCTGAGCTAAGAAGCATGAGTTGAAAATCTGAGAATCCCAAACTTTTAGTGAAATGAATATCACATTTACTGTCTGTGGTTGAATTCACATTTATGCACTAGCAGGCTTGATTTGCCCCTGGGATGGAAAGTAGTCATGAGTCCAATGTAACCAACCAGTTAAGCTGTAAACTAGCTTAATCTGGTGGCTGTGAAGGTAGAAACCAGGGAGGACCACAGCAAGCAAAAGTTGTCAGTGATAGCTGGAGTATGACAGAAACACTTTGCACTCCAGTTAATTCCTAGCTGAAACAGTAGTCCAATTAAAGGTCTTGCCAGTTAATTGCTAAGTAAAGACATTCTTAATTACATAAAGTGCTGGACCAGAATCCAGGCTTCCCTCAGTTTGGCAAAGACATCACCCTGCTGTACTGTCTCTATTCCTTCACCAGCAGCAAGTCTGGCCTGGAAAGCACAAATACAATTAGATTCCTAAATCCTGGCTCCTATTGCAACTTGTCTGTGACATGCTAAATAGTAGCTTCCATCTTTTATAAATTAAGTGACCATAAATCAGCCAGGAATATGCATATACCAGTTATCCAAACAGCAAAAAAAAAAAACCCTCCTTACTATACAATCAGTCAGATTTTATCCTACCTTGTCTCTGCAATCCTTACATCATCAGATGTCAATGTTTTGGGAAAACTTTCCTCACTATTTTCCTGTTATCTTTTCATTGCTTCCCTATCTCTTTTCAAGTCATCCACAACTTTTGGCTTCACTTCCTAGAGGTAAATCCATTTCTACTGGCAAATCTTGAGACACTCTGAGTAATTTCATTGGTAGAGGAAAGTGGAAGTCCCTGACATCGCTGTTACAAAATCAGTCTGGTCTGCCGGTGGCAATGCAAAAATAAAGTTCAACTCCTTTTTCCCCTTCCAAAAGCTTTGCCAATGAGGTGATCTAGCCGGGGAGATAATGTATTCCTTAAACGATAATATGTGTGTATTTTTATATGTGTGCAAAATGTGTGTATTTTTAAGTCAAACAATAAAAGGCATTACCTGGTTGGGATCCTGAAGTCTACATTGGGTCCCAATCTATAAGCCACTTGTAGAGAAGTGGAGCCCACTACTCTCTGGATAATTCCTTGGGATGCAGCTTTTTCTATTTGGAACTGAGAAATCAGGTCAAAGCCTACAAGAAGAAATATGCATGTCCAGAATGTAACTTTCATTTTAATTTAACTAGAGAATTGTGCAGTTACAGAGCTGAATGTAACCCAATAAAGTTTCTGAACATCAGCTTTTTCCTGAAAATGTCAGCATGCTACTTGCCTGGTAAGTCATCTTGGCCAATCCTGATTGTTGGGCAGAGATCAATTCTCTGACTGGCTCCCAGAATTACTGGTAGTCCTGCAAAAAAAGAGTGCATTTATTAAGCATGTGCCTGCACATCACCTCAAATCACCTTAAAAAATTAAGTGAAGCAACTCTAAGAATATTGTGAATTAAATAGAACTATTAAAAAAATAATAAGTTGATGTATATGATAATCAACTTAAATGGTTCTCAGTAAAGGTCTAAGAAAATAAGTGTCTGTTTCTAGAGAGCTCCAAATTAAAAATTATAACTTGGCTGATTATTTGATTTTTTCTTTAAGCCTTTCAATGAGAGGGTTATAATATTTCTTCTCTTGTAGAGCTATGGAGGAACAGTTATAGCATAAGAAGTCTTGCTGTGTAAGGAGCTTTTGAGTTGGAACTTTTGGTGGTTTAAGCAAACTTTGAAAAAAAAAAAGCCAGTTACCTAAATCAACAGTCTCCCTAGTCCCAAGGAAACTTAAACAAACCTCATGCCAAGTAAAGAGCCTGTTGAGAAACTATTGGCATCTTTTCCATCCTCTTTGGTATTCCAGGTGTTCCCACCTTCCTCTGCACCACATTTAATCAGAGAATGGTCATTCATGAAATATAGGGTAGGGGCAACGAGTTTGTTGACTCAAACAAGAATAGAGAAGAAATTCGTTTAAGGAAATCAAATTGGAAAATCTATTTTTTCAGAGTATTGTCTGTCAAAAAGCCCTGTAATAAGCATGAAAACCTACCAAATTCCCCTAATTTAAGGAAGGAGGAAGGAAAAATAAACATTTATTTGAAGAGTTTAAGAGTCATGTACAAGTCCAGTATCAATCTGGAAAAATGTTAATAGAGTCTGGATGGGGAAGAATGAAGTGTACGAGTTGAAAGAGATGTATTTGTAACCTACAGAGAGCCTCTTGTGTGCTGCAGAAGCTCAACCATAAATGTGGGTTTCCTTCTGACAACATAGACTTAAAGGCAGCATTCAGGTTGACATGTTACACCTTAGAAAAGGCCTCATTCTATATTATTTGATGAGACATATGGCTGACATCCAGCCATTTACACTTTATGCCCAGCAAATAAAGTGGACCTAATTTGTTGCCACAGATAGCAGAAGTATGTCTAACTAGAAGCACTGAAAGATGGGGGGAAGTTTGTGTCCTGTATTTACCACTTATATCCAGATTTTAATCCTTAGCTTAAAAATATATCTAATAGCTTAAAATAGCACACACAGCTCTTGGTTTTTCTCTTCTTTCTCTTATACATACATCCATACATACACATAGAAAATTCTCCCTTTCTGTGATGGCTAGCTGGAGAGGATTTTTATTTTGAATAAGCACAGAATAATTCCTTTGGCAGTCAAAATTACATAAAGATGAAATGCAGATAAAATCTGTCTCCTTACTTGATTGTTGCTGGATGGTGGCTGAGATGAAAGACCCCAGAGAACTACACACGTAAAAGAAAGCTGTAATTTTCCTGCAAACAGAAAGAAAACTCCAGTATGAATGTATGGTTTCTGACAGATTCTGTTACTGACTTTCTCCTCAGAGCCATGCATATTAAATGTATAAAAACCCGAGTTAAGGATTTACTAATAGATTTGCCAAGGCAATTTCTTTACATGAGAACTTCTTATCTTTACCTTACAATAAAACATGTCAATAAAGCTCTTTCTATTACCATTTCCTTCATATAATGCTGTCATAAAACCAAACAACAAAGGTGGCAGCTGGCAAGGACAGCTTTAACTGTTCTAATCTCTTATTTACTAAGATTTTTCTAAACCCCACTTATTCTCTTACCAGTTGCTTTTCATCTTCACTGCTGGCTTTCTTCACTTCTCTCATGTGAATACCTGGTGTCTTCAGTCACACTCTCTGCTTCCCTCTCATTAGTCCTGTAGAAGAGAGCAGCAATGGGTGCAGACGGCTCCTCCTGCCCCACGCAGGACCCAGCAGGGAGGGAGGTGCAGGCTACTGGGTCTGTTTTAATCTTGCGAAGGGAAGGAGGTGGAGGCTGGGCAGATGTGTGTCCTGGTGGGCTCTGAGGGCGGATCTCTGGAGCCAGTTGAATATAAAGAAGCTAAGAGAGCAAAGAAAAAACTGCTGCTTGTGCCAGCATCATGGCAGGAGGATTAAGAAAATGTGAGTTCAGCGATGGCAGTCACTGAATGGTGGGGTCTGCTGTTCAGCCAGGCAGATGAAATAATAATATATAGCAGGGAGGGTGAGGAAGCTGGTGACCCTGAGGTGGTGTTAAGACTAAAAGCTTTGAGAACAAGAGAACTCTGGTCCTATAAAGAAGACATTTCCATTTATTGCTGATTTACTCATCGGATGGCCTCAGGAGAAGCGTACCTGGTGATGTCGCTGTTGGTTCTTCTGAATAAAACCAATTATTTAAAAGGGTTTTCATTGCTTAAACTTGAACCTTTTCAAGGAATTATGAAATTTCAAGAAGAAATTTCAAGAATCATGAAATTTCAATTTCAAAGGCATTACTAAGCACACTCCTGTTCTTCTGTTCTCATTGATAAAGCACTCATTTTCTATAGACTGTTACATATATTTGGACACACAATGACATTTCCTTATATTTTGTCACATGGATATAAAGAGAGAGAGAGTAAAATCTGTGTTCATGAAAAGACCAAGGAAAAGAAGTGAACAGCCAGAAGATACTTAATATTCTAAGGTAGTTTAATTCCAAAATTTTTTTTTTAAGTGTGGGATACAGCAAATGTAATGATCTCTGCTGTCTGCTGAGAGTCTGAAGCAATAACTGAGTAATGAGCCACCCCATTCATCCCAATTTGTTGTAACTCACATTCCCAATGTTGGTAATTCCGGTGTGAGTGTTGTTCACACTGTTATGCTATTGTTAGAAAGGCAGTGACTGGATCACAGATAGGAACAGTTTGCTGTGAGTAATTTCTCATTTTGATGCCTAAGCAAGGAGATCTTGGGTGACACCACTTTTTCCTGCATCAAGAAAAAGGTGTTCTTGGGGAGCCTTGCAGTCCAGCATCACGATGGTGGACACATCTGTGCCAGAACTGGCACATGAAGTCACTGTCAATAAAGGAAATTAAAAATTGGAGAAATATTAATTTGATTTCACAAGAAATTTTCCCCAAGTCACCACACACCTGAGTCACTTATCCCCCATGCAGATATTACCATTGTGTCGTGCAGTGATATCTGTAGGTCACAAGAGGAGTCTATGAGGAGCAGGAGGGAGAGAGGAATGTAGAAGTCATCTGAAGCTCTAAAGAAGGGGAAGGGTGTCAGAATGTGGCGTGGGAAGGAAGAAGTGAGATCACCCAGGACTTAAAAGGAATACCAGAATGTTTGTGAAGGAATGGAAAAGAGCCAGACACTAAACCATCTCTTTCGTCATATGTAAGTTGTGGCATTAAGTTTGCCTTTGAGACTGCTTGGTATTGTCAATTTATTTATGGCAGCATTAAGGAAGAAAAAGCCATCCCAGTAGTTAGATATGGAACTAAGAGGTACCATCTTTAAGTAAATTAGCAAATATTTTGGCACATGATGTGAAGATATCTGTCAATGCTTGTGTTTGGGGTTACTGACACATGCATTATCCTGTCCAAAGAGGGGGAGCCTTGGTCAGAGAAATTCAGAGAACATATACTCTGTTTCTGAACAATCTGTAATCTGTTTGCATTTGCATTTCATTGCAGCAATTCTCATGGGTGCCTGGAGTATTTTCCCAATCCAGGATCTCTAAAAGACATGCTTACCGAAATAAAACATGGGAGAAATTATGTAACTACAGCTTGGAAAACCCATTTACAATTCTATTCCTGGGAAAAGGAAAAACTCTTTAGAAGACTCTAATAGGCTCTGGTGGTCCTATGTGCATTTTGATGTAATCTTGAAACAAAACTCACGATCTACAACAAAATTCCTGATGAGATATTCTACTAAGAATTATCATTTTGTCTTCAAAGAGACAGGCAAACGTTAGCAGACAAACTAGTGCTAGCTGATTTAATAGCCCCATGAGCTAGTCAGCATTATTACCATTTTCTGCAAATGTAAACTGAGATAGATGGAGTGGGTATCTTATACAACGTGGTGAGGGTCACAGAAACAGTTCCCATCCAATTAGCATTCACATTGAAATGATCTGAGTATTTTAATGTATCTCTAGGTCACTTTGTATTTTTTTCTTTTTATGAACTGGGCTAATACAGATAATCCCAGTGCACAATAATTGCTGGTAATCCATTTGCTCAGGGATCCATCATCTAAGAACTAACTGCTAAACTGTTGAAAGTACATTAATTAAACAACATAGAACATGATTCTCCAAAAGATCTCTGTTGTTTAGCTAAGGTATGGTGACTTTGTTCCAATGATATGTCCTGAGAACTAGCTGTGTAGGAATGTCATCACCTCCCTAGCATTTTAAAGTGTACGAACACATCTGACTGCACATTCCTCTCCTCAAATATCTGATTCCATATTCCTGTTCTTCTGGTAGCTTGGGTTGAAGAACATGTATTCGTACAGCTCTCTAGTGAGACTGCAGCTGGAGTGGAGGGAAATGGCAAATAAATCAGGTGAACTCAGCTTGTGTTGAGCATATAAAGCTTGCTCTCTGTGATGAAAAAGGTTGCCTTGAGATGGCTGTAGTCAGACCTTCAGAAGGCACAGTTCAGCAGAAACCACAGAAACCAACGTTTGGCTCATGAGGAGCTGTTAAATGTGGCAAAGAAGAAGGTTCCTCAGTTCAGGCTTGGGCTGATGGCAATTTAGGATGGCTAAATTAAGCCATCTTCTGATGTTTATTGTTTGACTGGACTCGAAGGAGCTCAGTGTCACTGGCTTGTACTTTTGAGCAGGATTTTCAGGAGGTTCTTAGGCAAGTTTGTTCTTCCTCTGAAAAGTATTTGCAGCATATATACAGGCACTGAGGGCTCAAGAACAGGCTTGGGGAACTGGAGGAACAGAAGTCCAATTTGCCCTGCCCACATGAGTGGCCTCGCAAAGGAGCAATGGTTGGTGCCCCTAGCCCTGCCCTGCTCTTCCACACATAGCTGAAGGGGAGAGGAGCAGCAGGGAAGACTGGAGTGAGGCCACTTCTTATTTATCTCATATCTCCTGGAATGTTACTTCTGTCTCATGTGGTCTTCTCTAAATCGTGCCTTCAGTCTTTTCATTTAATTTCAGCTTCTTAAAACTATGTTCTCTGTTCGGTTTACAATAACAAAAATCTGATTTATACATTTCAGCCTTCTTTATCCTTACCTACAGTACAAAGGTCGCTGCTCTCTTTGTGTTTTGGCAGACTCTAGGATAAGCACATACCACTCACTTAACTTCTGTGTGTTTGTTGTTATGTTGTGTTTGGCTCTCATAGCTCAAGATTAACTGTATGTGGCTGTGAGTGATGGTGGTTCTGAAAGATCTGCTCTTTATTAACCACTGCAAGAGTTAAGACAACTTGGACCTGTGACTGATCTCATTGACATCAGGGGCAAAACTTGCACTGACTTAAGCACCTTTTAATTTAACCAGCAACAAATAATTAAACCAGCATCCACAAGTGTATGGTAATTGAATTGACAGCAAAACTGTAATCCTTCCCAGGCTCCAACACATCACTGGAATTTAACAAATATTTTACTATCCAATAACTTCTGACCTTCATCATAAAAATGTACTATTCTGTCCAAAATTTTATGAATTTTGGCATGGGAAGAAAAACAGCTTTTCTCTCTAAGCTGTTGAATGCTATTTTTTATAAAGCCCAAACAGCTTCTGTCTAGGAGACGCTGCTCAAAGAAACCTAGGAATTCTTGGGGCCAGATTTTCATCTCCTCAGCACAATCATCTTTCCAGATGAACCTCACTGTAATGGCATTGCAGCCAGTTTGTGAACACCTAGGCTGTCCCAGTGTAATCTCCATCTCCAAAATTGAACAAATCCCTCTGGAGTGTTCTTGGCACACAAACAGAGATGGTCTATACATTTGTCCAGATAAACTTGCACCATAGTTCCACATCCACTTACCAGAATAGTTCTTTCTGTGGATGAGGCTTGCAGTTCCCATTACCTGTGGATGAAAGTCTATATCATGATATCTTTCCTATTTTAATTTCTTTCTAGGTCAGAAGATTTGTACTTTGTCTCCGGGGGTGCCAGACAGCAATTATCCCTGAATGTTACAGTCAATGATTCCAATTACCTTAAATACAGGAGAATTTATTTTCTAGTGGAATAGCAGAGAAAATAAAAAGAAAAGTTAAGCAGACTTCAAGCAGAACTATGCTAATATTGCAATGAACACAGTTGTGTTTCGTCAGAAATTAGGATTCTGATCTCACTTAACTTACCTCTGTGTCCATCTGCTGATCACACTGATTTTACTGTTTCTCAACAACTGAAATAAGATCAGAAACAGACTTTGCCTGTTTGTGTTAGTTACTTGATGAGCATAATATGCAGTGAAGGTTTTATACTAACAAATAGTATTAGTAAGGGCTAGGTCCAAAATTCACAATTGCATCTAACTAAAGATAAAAATCCTCAAAATTTGGAAGTATTTTCAGTCACAATGTAATAAGTCTTGATGATATTGTTTTATATTGTTCTCTCTTTCTGTCACTACACAATGGCTAAATATTAACCCAGCTCCTTAGCACATCAGTCTGATGATGAAAAACATGTTTTTTCATGTTTCAACAGAACTGGGAAAATATAATATACTTCTAAATACATTCAGATTCTTTTGGAGACAAAATTATATTCCCTGAACACAAATTTAAATTCTTAAAACCAGAACTTTTTGTACTTGTTGACTCGATGGAACTTAGTTCCATTGATTTTTATCTCTAAATGCTGCAGCAAGGATAATTTATTTTACTGTCATGAAATACCCGTTAAAAGAAATCATGTCCTTGCTAACACCAGTAACAAAACATCCATTGGTTTAAATGGGATCTGGATTTCCCTCTCTTACACAAGCATATGTGCACCACAACACTTGTTCATAGGTAAAAGTACTCACAAAAATAAAATTAGTGCATGGTTACTCTGGACAGTGACAATTCTAAAGAGCGGGCTTTCTCCAGCACTCCCTGCCTTCCCTAGCCGGGCTCAGCACTCTGCCTCCCATCCTGAGCCCAGACGGCCTGCAGCTACCCAGCCCCAAGGATGGAGCAGGTTTCCACAACCTGGCTCGATACCCCTTGTGAGTAAAAGCTGATGGGACATGGCAGAAAATGAGAGGTCCTGACAGGGCAGGGAAGGAAAGAAATACTCGTTTCCATGTACTCATTTCCACAAAAGAGCAAATTCTACAGCACAAATTTTTCTTTCAGTGGCAGCTGGAAAAAAAAAAAAAGCCAGATTTCATACTGTTGAAGATCATAAGGTTTCTGTAGCAGATTTTTTTTTCTAACACTTTGGTCTCCAAAGTCCTCAGCTCTCCCCAAAGTCATTTCAGGCTTTTTGCTGAAGTAGGGCATCACTGTGTAGTTTGATTCATGCTTATTCAAGTACTGCCTGAACAGCGCTGGGGTGGGGAAAGTTAGACAGACAGTTTGTTTCATAATGAAAGCTGGGTTTCAATGAAGTATGATGTTAGGGCAGCTTCTAGGACCACAGAAAGCTGACACATACAGAAATCTCTATGCAGAATTAATGACATTTAGAATATATATTTTAATCTGCAAGATATGTTCTGTATCAAAAGAACTGTGACAAAATTTAAAACTTGTTGTTTTCTCTCTTCTAAGAAACATAAAAGGCATAAACACATAAGAATAACACAATAATAAAATACTGTGAAGTATAATTCTAACAATTTGTAAGTATTTAGTCATTTATAACAAGGCTTCCATTTCCATTTCACTGATTTTGTACCTCCACTTACACCTGGTTATTGAACTCAATATCGCTACGAGATTACAAAAAATGTTATGGCCAGAAGTTCATTCAGAGAAAACTTTGTGAACATTATTCCTTCTCTTTTCTCTCAGTGAATCCACCAGTACCCCACAACTGGCAGCTTTTGAGCATTGTGCTGCCAAAATGACAACCACAGAGTAGAAAACAAAGGGTAGATGTAATGATCATTTTCCAAGCAGAAGGCAGCTTATTAGTGAAGTCCCCCAGTGATGTGTACAAAGGCTCGCACCATTCAAAATGTTCATAAATGTGATCTGGAAGGAGTGTGACTAATGCAGGTAACATCTGCAGATACGAGGAAGTTACCTGAGCAATAAAAGTGAGAGCTGAGCATGAAATTGTGGGAAGGTCTCAAAATAGCTAGTGAGCATTAAAAAAAAAAAAAGCATTAGAAGTAAAATAGCAGGTGAAATTCCATATAAATAAAGAGGAAATAATTAGCAATGCAAAAGCAGTTCTAAAGTTATGGTAGCTTCTACCATTCTAGAAAGGCATCTGTCAGGTGTAATAGGAAGAGCCATGAAAACATACCTCAGTGCTCAGTAGTGGGCAAAAAGCAAACTGGATGTTATGCAATACTGAAAATTGAAGAAGGAATGACAGCCCTTGTAATGCCAGAACACCTTTCAGAGGACTGAGACCTAGCAGCACTCTTAAAAACAAAGCCAGCCATGGCTGGCTGCATTTCAATTTCAATCTGCATTTCAAAATGCAAGACACTAGGATGGAAGTTTTGTTGTTATATACGGAGAGGACTCTCAAAGATGAATCTCATAGACTGGATGTTAGAAAAGAATCCAAAAAGTATAGAAGCATAGAAAAATTTAGATCGGGGAGGACTTGTGGAGGTCTTCTGGTCCAACCTCCTCTCAAGGCAGACTCATATTTCAGAGTCAGAGCAGGTTGCTTAGGGCCTTGCCAGGCTGAGACCTGAGTATCTCCAAGGACAGAGGCTCCAGAACCTCCTAGGGTGACAGCACCAGGGCATAACCACTACTACGGTGGCAACTTTTTCTGTTTGTTCGAGCAGAATTTCCATTGCTGCAACTTAAAAACACCTCAGTACCTGTTTGTTAGCACTCAGAGCTTCTAGGCCTCCTTCCCCACTGTCTTGCCCTTGAGGATGAATGTGAGAAAGACTTTCATTACCAGGAACAGGTGATTTGATAGTTACTTTCTATCTAGTTTGTGTAGCTATAAGTAGCTATTTGTGCTGCAAGAATGTGAAGAATCAAGTGCTCAGATACTTTAAGACCATCTGCATGAATTCAGAAAATAAAAATATCTTACAGTGATATCTGGGGGATATTTCTTCTAGAAAACTACATGAAGAACTTTTCTTAAGAAAAAAAGACATGGAATAAGAGTCCAAGCAGGAAAGTGTTTATCATCTTGATTTATTTTTTAATAGTTGGCTTTATAAAAGTTTGGTAAATGTTTTACAGCAGCTCACTTAAGAAGGAATGTAACGTGCCTATAAATAAATCCATGTTGATTATCTAGTGGCATAAGCTTCTCTGTCTCCCATGTTACTGATGCAATGCTCTGAAGTGTATCTCATCAGATATGATTAGATATTTCCTGTTGTCATGTGTAAATTAGTCACTCACTCCTGCAAATGTCACGGAACTTGTTTTGCTGCTTTGCCATTTATTTTTGTATGTCCTGTAGTTGGATTGCCCAAGACACCTGTTGTTAAGACCATTTTTTTTATTCTCTGCATTTTTTACCACCAGTGGGCTTCTTGTACAACAAGCCTGAACAGACTTACCATCCAAAGAAGCTATACTTTCTGGATCTCTTTTGGTTAAATTTTTATACGTAAGGTTTAAGAATGCATTTTTAACAATAAAACTTCTGGTAATATACTTTAAATTTTCTCACGTTTGCTTACAGCTGAGATAGTACCTTTGTTCATATCCTTTCCTAAAACTACAGTCAATTGCCAGAACTTACATCCTTAGAAATTATGGATTGTAAAATCTGTAACATTTATAACATGCAGCCAACTATCTTTTTTTTTTTTTGAGGGGAGACCTTTTTGGTAAAGCAAACATCAATTTAAAAAAAAAAAAAACACAATGTCCTGCAAAAGTTTTAGGAAGGTGATCATGGAAATTTGGCTGATGTTGTGGCTAACAAATCAAGAGCCAAGTGACTCACCATGAAAACCATGTAGGAATGTCTCCTATGTATAAGAGTCTCATCTCCATCCATGGGAGATATGCACAAAAATTTGGAAGAAAAATAACCTAACTGCAATGCTCCGAAATGTCAAACGTTTCTTCCCAGAATTTGTCATCTGTCCTGGGTTATGCGGACTGCGTTGCATGCTGCAGTCACTCCAAGAAGCAGCCAGTTACTGCAAAGATTTGCAGCATACTTTAAATAGGTGAGAGGGAAAGACGTGCTCAAGGGGAAGGCAGCAGTGTGGAGGATTAACAGTGGGAGAGGACTTGGGCCACTTCTAGGTCAGCACTCTGAGTCAAGCCTTGCTCAGAGCCAAACAGAACTTGTTACTGTCTCATGTCTGCTAGTCTGTGTGAAATTAGTTAATGATCACAGGCCAGCCCTCGGCAGACAAGCATCCCACTGCAAAATCACTTTCCCTTCTGGAAGCATTGTAAGAAAACCAAGGACTGATTAGGCATGGTAAATTAAGTACTTTGTCTCCTATAACCAAAGTCTTTCCGAGCTAAGAATGAAACCAGAGGGTGGGGAAGGGTGAGCAAGCAGCTGCTTCCCTGGCACTAGCAATTTTGAGGATAACCGTAGGATCTTACAGGAGCCGTAAAACAATATCTTTCAAACCCTTATCAACCTGTCTGAAAAGCATAGGTACTTACGTACAGCACTCTGGTACTATATTCTGGACAGTATTTGAGACAAGTATGTTTGAATTCTTTATAATATTTAGATTTGTTGTAAGAATTTGAAGGACCATTTGAAGCATGAGTACTCTTGAGCCAAATCTTCAGAAAATTGAAGTACTGGACTGAAGAGCACAAGCATGCTGCTTATCTTGGGGTGTACTGAATTTTGAAAAGCGTGACAGAGACTCGTATACTAGTTCAGTTTTGCAGGGATTTCGGGAGGCCCTCTGGTCCAACCCCCTGCCCAGAGCAGGGCTAACCTCAGGTTGCTGAAGACCTGTCAAGTTTTGGTTATCTTCACAGATGGAGATCCCTCAGCCTCCCTGGACAACTTACTGTCTCACGTGGATACTTTGTAAATATGCTTATCTACAGCATTCAAGCTGAACTAGTTAGCAGTCCTGCAGCAAAGACGTGCCAGCAACACTCCTTGCCACAATCAGCATGTAAATACAAGTGAGAACCTTTTCTACGCGTGCTGTCACTCAGGCTGTCTCCTGTACCTCTAGGACATTTCTCAGAGTATTGCAGAGGCTTTGATGTAATTGGGAAGAATACTCCAGGGCACTGAACGCAATTTTCAAGGTAATGCAGCTCAAATTTGACACACAGTATTCTCCAGTTCTGTGAAATTTCAATACTTTTTTTCAGGAACTTTCCTATTTTCAGCTATCTGTGTCTTCAAGCCTCCTCTGTAATCCTATTTAATGTGCCTATGGGAAACTTTTTTTTTAGGATGAGCTCAGGTCTATATTGGAGAAGCCTTTCCTGGCATAATAATGACAGTGCGTGGGATTTCTTGTGACATTTTTATACTGGAAAAGTCTTAGTATGTATATATAATTATACCAGATAAATGGGCTTTCATCAACATAGTGTATTTCACTTGCTGAACTGGTATAAGACAGTCCAGGAAAAGCAGAGATTCATTTGAAGGAAATTACCTAAATAGAGAAATCTTTTTCCTGTGTGAAGAGGGCACAAATAAACTGTCTGTGGCAATGCGATTAGTGAACTGACTGTTCTGTCCAACAGGTGGAGTTTTACCATCACTGATGCTCAGATTTTCACGTTGTGCTGCTCATTTATTATAAATTAAATTAGTCCTAACCACGTATTAGTATTGTTTAATATTGATAAGGCCAGAAGTATGTAGGCAGAGGTGAATGAATTCCTGGCCTTTTCCATCTTTATGTAGTATGCAGGTTGTTAAGACACCCAAAGTCAGCAGTCAGATTTTCAAGAAATGGGATTTTTTAATTTTTCTTTTCAGGCACTCTAACATTATCTGAAAGACAGACACTTTGTTTAAAAAGAACTTTGCTGCAAAAATATCAGAACACTTTGTTCTATCAAATATTAATAAGCTTTAGCATTTCTCTGGACACACTTCTGAAAGCGAAGTGAAACTGTAATGTGTTAAATGCTGGACTGTGACCTTGGGCTGCAGTGCTGAGCCCAGAGCGCTGAGCGCCAGGTGCAGATGGGAGGACTAAGATCTCCAGAGAGAGCAGTGCCCTTCCTTTAGGGAATCTGCCCATCTCTGTACCATCAGGAATGAGGAAAGTCATATCTC
This sequence comes from Chlamydotis macqueenii, assembly GCF_036417535.1. Classification (NCBI taxonomy): domain Eukaryota; kingdom Metazoa; phylum Chordata; class Aves; order Otidiformes; family Otididae; genus Chlamydotis; species Chlamydotis macqueenii. Next base: position 32,101,347 of record NC_141558.1, read on the forward strand.
CTCTTATTCTCAGGGTTAGAACAAATTTTACAATTAGCATTTAAGCTAAGTACTTTGTAGAAACCATATAAAATGCAACTCCTTTTCCTGAAGGCTAAGATTAAAAAAGAAGAAAAAGATTGATGGTGCTGAGTGTTTAATGGTTTGCAACTTAAGAGATTTGATTTGGAGAGGACAGCCACTTGTCGCTGTTTAGGGACCACGGCCTTCAAAGGAGTCTTTCTGGAGTAGCGAGGGCTGGCAGCATCCTGGGGCTTCCCTGGGGCAGCAGGGCAGGGTCTGGCTCTGCTACAGCATCTCTGGGGCAGGCACCAATAGGCCCAGGGGTCTGATACTGAGTCCTGGGCTAGGGCAGGGTCGAAGGATGCCAGGCAGGGATGGTATAGCCCTGCTAGTGCCCTCACGTTTTCAGATTATATATCCAGAGTCACCAGATCTTCCTGAAAACCTTGGTGCCAAAATCTAAATAACACTTGTAACATTCAAAGGAAGCTACTCTACCCACAGGGAATGGCTTGTCTAGGAGGGACTTCAGCTGTGGTTATACTGACTCATTTTAATACATGATTCCTCATGACAGTTTACAGTCTTTTTGGTGTTTAAACCCTGGAGAAGAAGAAGGAGATTTAACTTGACATGCAGTCCAATAATCAGCTATGGAAAATAACTCCAAAAGGGGATAGTGTTCTTGAAGCAAAACATGCAGCTTCAGATGGATAGTGATGAGACAGATAGATTTTAGTATCAAAAATACTTGCAGGTTGAAACAGTGGAATCACAAGAATGGTCAGATCAATAGATGATAGATTTAAAATAATTACATTTTTTTTCTGGAGCAAAAAACTAGATTTTTGTCAGAGCACAAATATGAGAGAAGTAAGAGAGAGAGAAATTAAGATGATCCCTAGGATGTGATTCATGCTATGGAGCTGAGCCCTGGAACAGGTTGTCTAGAGAGGTGGTGGGTGCCCCATCCCTGGAAACATTCAAGGCCAGGTTGGATGGGGCTCTGAGCAACCTGATCTAGTTGGAGATGTCCCTGCTCCTCGCAGGAGGGTTGGACTAGATGACCTTTAAAGGTCCCTTCCAACCCTAACCATCCTATGATTCTATAAAAAGGGTATTTACTCTTGTCGGACACCTTGAGTTTAAGAAGTTTGTGTGCTACCCAGACTGTAATGGAGACTTCCCTTCTGTATATTTTAGGGTCACTGTCTTAGAAGAGCATCTTGGGCAGTACACTAATGTCCCTGAGTTGCCTACAAAACAATGGGAACCAAAGTGAGACTCTGAGGGATGCCAAGAAAGACTGAAAGAATAGCTAGGGGGTAGAAGGAAACACAGGTGAACAGCCTGGAAACCATGGAAAAAAAGCAGAAAACCATCCCAAGTATAAAAGTCAACAAGCATGAGAGGAAGACAGCATAAAGCACTTGAAGCCCAGCCAGGAAAATATGTATTCAGACTCTGCACTGTTTCTGCTGCAGTTGCTCTGTGAATGAATATCCATTTCTGTCAAAACCAATCCAGTTTACATTTATACAGATTTATACATTTCAAGAATACAGCTAGACATCTTACTACTGCTCTCTCTTTTTCTCTTCCCAAATTAATCCCCATGATGTCCACAGAAATCAATGGAAATAGTTCTGATTTTCAAAGATGTAGACAAGGATGGAATCCAGCCCAGGAACATACATTTCAGAATAGCTTGACACTGGCTATGAAAGCCACCTAAATAAGTAATGGACTATTTCAGCGTGCCTGCTTGTTCTGGGTGCACCCTACCTGCTGCTTGCACAGCAGACACTGTAACAGCTGCTAGAGGAAAGACAGACAGTAGACAACTAGGCTGGACACGACAAGTGGTACTTGCAGGGCTCGGGGCAGGACCTATTCAGCAAGCCTGTTAACTGCCGCAGGCTCGCCACTCTGAGACAAGCTTATATCTGCCCAATTTTTTTCTCATTGAACATGGAGATATTTTAGAATTTTTTACGGTGTTCCCATGGAAACTTTCCCAATGTCACACACGTTTTCCTTGCTATAGGTCACATCCTATTGCATCTTCAGTCATTATTATTATAAATGTAGATGGCGGTAGCTTTATGACTGCCTTGCAGTTCCATAGCTTGCATACTCCTAAGACCACCCTTTAAGATAAAGATTTAATTGTCCTAATTGTTAGGATTTAGTCTGTCATTTGCTTCTTGTATAGAATATGGTGAGGAAAAGATCCTCATGGGCTTTGTTTGCTAAAGCAAGCAGGCTGTTTCAAGTAAAATGTTCCAAAATAGCATCTGATGTGGTTGGCATAGGATATTCTCATTCTGATGTCTATCATGTTCTGAACCCCTAATACAACTAGTGAAGGGTCATTAACTGTAGCTCCAATGGTTGGACCTCTTGTAGGGCAGCATCCACGGGACAATTTGCTGTTTAGTGTTGTAAAAACCTCTGTTTGGGAAAAAAAAATGGCCAGTTGGGCTTTTCTTCATTTTGGCTAGCAACATTTTGGTTGTAAACATTTTCAGACAGATGCTGCAGCACTCCCATTACCATCTTCTTTTTTCCACATATTCCTTCTAGAAATTTTTACCCATTGGACCCAGGTCACTGTAGCCCAAGATAAGGCAATTTTGGATCTTGACTGAGTAAAGAAACATATATACACACACACGTGCATATATATATATATGTAACATACGTACACTTTTAAATAGCTGCAGTTTTCCAATTGCTTGGCTAGAAAATTGTTTTTTAGCAAAATAGCCCTTCAAGAGGAAAAGTATATGAATGTGTTGATGAAAATCAGTTTAGATCTGGCCAAGTTACAGCTTGCTGAAAATAACACTTTGCACAAAAGCAATCTTTTTTTAGAATGAGCGCTTAAAATTGAAAAAATACTGCATGAGTGCACAGCTAATACAATCACATATTTTCTCCAATAACTCACTGTAACACACAGCTTTTTGCTGCAGCTCCTTCCAGTTCTTTCTAACAAACAGCATTCTGTGTTTCTGTATGCTGTATGCACAATATGTAATAAGGTGAAAGAAAATGCGATATGTTTATATTCAAGATATAGAAACAGCATGTTTGTGTAGCTGTGCAATCCTAAAGAGCTCATGGAGCAGACGGAGATTTGGTCAGGACTGATGCTCCATTTCCTCTTGTTTCTACAGGAGGATTTATCCTGGCTTCTTTATAACTTTAAGAGGATGAAAAACTCCTCTACCTACCCCTATTGGCAATGCACTATTGTCAAGTGTCTGCCTGGTTACAATTCCTTATCACCTACAGCAGAGCATGAGAAACCTACAGGCAGGGAGTAAGGAGTTACGCAGCAACTCCAGCGATGCTACTTTCCCTTCGATGAGCTGGAAATGGGGAAGTTAAACAGTGAATTGTCTTCTTGCTCTTTCACTGTATTTCAGCAAGAAGTCCTGACATACCTCCCTTTTACATGTGTTTTTAAAATATTTTTTATCATGCACCCGTGTCTTCTTGCTAAAATATGCAGTGCCAGTATTTTCAGTCTCCTTTCAGCATAGAGACATGTTGCTGCACCTTTATTGTTTTTCTCATTCTTTTCTGAGCTTATTTAAGGTACAGTCTCTCAGAGGCAGATCAATCTGCACAGTACAGCATATGCAGGCAAGGCTGCACCGCGGATTTGACTAATAGCTGCCTTCTCTTATTTGCATCTTTTTCCTCCTGCGTCTTAGCATGGCTTTGTTTTTCAGTGCCTGGCTGCTCGTGAGTGTGATACAACTTTTGCTATGATTTGTTCTTTTCACAATGAGATGTAGGTCTCTTTTGTTTGTTTGTTAAGAAATGGTAAGCAAGGCAACTTTGCAGTATGCAGCCACAAAAAGGGCATCCATATTGACAATGCCCCCTCAATTCTAGCTGGCTTTTTTGTCAGTTGTGTCATTCTAATGTTCCCTGAATGTATTTTTCAAGCAACACAGAAGTCACCATAGTGGAAAAAAAAACATTTTTGAGAGAATTCTACTTTGTTGGAATTTATGCTTTATCAAAATTATCAGGGTGAGAAACATCTCTCCTCCTAGCATTTCGTGTATCTCCTCCTCTGCAGTAATATCAGCATCTTGAATCAACTAGCCGATTTAGAGAAAGAGTGATTTCATTAACAGAAAGGAAGGATGACTTATCCCATACACTTTTTGAAATTGTAATAAAATAAAAAATATATTTTAAAAAATGTAGTTCAGATAAAAAGTGGGCAAGCACACATAACTGATTCTGTAGGTTTTAATCTCCTAAAGCAGTGACAGCACACACCTTTGCTTAGATCTAAGTATCTTTCTGACTGCAGTAGAAGTAAGATTATGCCTTTTAAATTATTTTTATATCTCCTGAATTGTTTTAGAGAAACACCCAAACATACTATCTCTAATTTCCTCAGGATATAGTGTTCACAAAACATGAAAGTGTGTCCTATGTTAAGATACACAACCCATCATGCAAGATAAGACAAAGGTATGTTATTACATATTATTCTGTTCCATAAATATCTTCACTGTTGTACTACCTTTAAATACTCAGCTTTATTGGAACATGAGGCAAGCTCAGACATAGATCGAACAAGTTAGCTACAGTGTGACACCAACAACCACAGATCCCAGATTATAAGAGGAATTAATTAAAACATAAATGTTTTCTCAAGGCTCCTGCTGTACTGCTGTATTTATACTCTAAATGGAGACCTATGAGACACAAATCTATGCCCTCTTCGAGGTCTCTCCTAAACTTACAGTTTTGCAGCTACAGAGTGAGTCAACCTACAACAGACCATGGGTGAGAATAGTGTCCAGGCAAGGAAAAGACGCTCAGAAATAAACTGGGATGTTTGTAAGAACAATTTAATTTAATGAAAACAAATAGGCTCCTGAACCACTCAACTTCCATTAAGTCTAATTAATCAGAATTATTTTGTCCTCATTCTCTAATGTGTTCAAAAGTCAGCTTTTCTTTCTAAATGTATTTTAAATGCCACTCCATTCATCTTAGATGCCCAAAGTCTGCCAGCTCTCTGTATTCACTCCAGATCCACTGTGACTCTATCCATTGATACATAGCATACGTTGGGTTTGGATTGTAACATCCTCCACTAGATTTCACAAAAACAGTTTGCACAGACTTGCACAGCCCCAGGCCCTTATCATCTATGCATGACCATCTAAGCTAATTTTAACTTGCAGAGTTTCTTGAATACTCTGCAAACCTCTAGTTGCCATGGAAACCCCTGCACCTCAGCATACACATGTAAAACTTCCACAAGGAAAACCACACAGGGAAATAGTGTCTTTTTTCGGGTTAAAGGCTAGTTAGAGTTTACAAATGTTACATATCTCAAAATCATCAGTATTTATGCATTTCGGAAAATGACACGCTTTCACCCACAACAGAATGCGTGAAATGGTATTGGGTAAACATCCCACAAAACAGAAGGAAAAGCACGCTTTGCTATTGTCAGCCTGGACAACACAATAACAACTTTGCAAAATTTTCATTTTAAAATGACCAGCACTTGTATAAACGTCATCTTGTCCACCCTTATCTTGCTAAGGATAAGAATTTAAAAATATAATATTTTTTACTTGTCCTTATACAAAGTGGCTTCTGCCAGGCAAATGGGCAGCTCGAATTTTGAAATGATGTCTCAATAATAAATGCTTCAATAAACTTTGTAATACTAATCTGAACAAAAATCATCAGCTGAAACAAACAATGCGCATAAAACCACATTAAAGCATTAGTCAGTGGCCATAAATGCAGGCTATTTTTATTGTTTTTTTCTAGCAAGGGTAGACTAGTGATAAGCAAGAGAGAGATACCACAAGAAGGGGGAAGAGAGAAGGAATAGGAGCCACTGAAATGCTCTTCCAGATGTAGCTTATCAGGGGGCATCATTAGTACCCACTTTTACTGCATGTTTATTTTTCTGTATTGATTGTGTCAAATGGTTAGGGCTGGGGATTTTTTACCTTCCCTTTATATTGGAAAATATAAAAAATACATTCTAAAACATTGTAAGCAGAAAAAATCGTTTAACCGATGTAAAGGTCACAAAGGATATCCTATATGCTTCCACTCCACTGGTTGTAGCTAATGTTGTTTAAATTGTTTTGCCTTTTACCACCCCTCTGGACTTTGCCGTTGCTGTAGTGGGTTAAATCTAGATTAGAATTGCGGCACGCCTGACTTCTGTTCCTGGTTACTGGCACTTTCTGGCTGTTTCAGATGGTTCATTTAACCCCTCTCTCTTCGATTTCCACATTTGTATAAAGGGAGGTCATATTATCTACTTCCAGTGGGTACTTTTGGTTTAAATTAATTATATGACATTGCAAACAGATAAAACAATGTCTATAAGAAGCATTATCATTATGCATACAAATATTATGGCTAGATTGAAAAATGAAGAAAAAGAATGGTATCAAATGAAGAAGCCACATATAATTTATATTTTTTATGGTTCTGATCCCAACTTACATTACTTTGTAAGCTACTGTACAAATTTTAATCAGAATGGTTATAAAATTTTAATATAAAATAACAAAAGAAATATCTATGGTGCAGAGCTTGCTAAGATCCATTAAGAAATAATACAAGAGATAATTCTCTATCAATTTTGGTAGATTACCTTTTCCTGATAAAATACTTATTTATTGATTTCTTGCCCATTAAACTCCACAGGGTCTTTCCAGAAGGGATGCTTACCAGCATTTAACTAACAGCATTACAACTTCACTTCTACCTTCTCTATCAGGAATAACATGTAACAAAACAAATCATCTGCAATGGAACATCTGCTCTGGAATATGAAACTGCTCTGTTCACCTTTATATTAGTGGGCAAAGGTAATGAAAAATGGAAAACTAATCAAAAGTTTGTAGTGATTTTCATAGGTGCAGGCCTGAATCCTGACTTTATAAGGGTTACATTTTATTTCTTCGCTATTAACCATCCAAAGGAAGAGGGTGACTCAGTAAGTCCTTTGACAATCCAAGAGCCTAGAAAAGCAGCAGTGTCTAGCATGATCCCAACAGATTCCATCTAAGACCAAGGAGGGATTTTACAAGCAATAACAAATCAAAACAGTGAAATAATGTGTCAGGGACGTGTATTTTATTTTGATTTCACAGATGGAAAAACTTAGGGAAATTACTGTACCAAAGATCAGACAATGCATCAAAAATAAAACCAGTACAGACGCCCAGAGTCCCAACAACTTGAGTTAAGAGAACAGTAATTTGCAAATTCATAGCATGGCCATGTAGGTCGTGAAGAAGCTGACGTGTTGAATAATGCTATGGAGATGTAAATTACTATTTTCTTAAAACAATTTGATAGGACTCTTGGCTTCTGTGCTGAGGACGCTAACTTCCTGAATAGTTTCAAATATTGTTAAAGTCAGAAAAATACACTGAAGATCAGGAGATATCTTAGTAGCTTGTGGACATAAAACTATTTTAAGTAGTGGGAACTCTGTTCTTGTTCTTATGTGCTTGTGCATCAGACAGGATCTGGAGTCATGTTGCAGAAGGAAGGTGACAAGTGAGGAAGAGGAAAGTTCTTCTCCCTTAAATGTTTGTTGGAACCAGTAGGATGAGGTGGAAAGAGGAAGTGCATACAGTATTCCTTCTATGAAGGCTATTTTAATAATTTTCCCAGTCTTTTTCTTAATAGTGTCTCAGGTTTTTGTTTGTTGGTTTGGGGATTTTTTTGGTGAAATCACTTTGGTGGAGATGGGGTGGAGAGAAGAAGATGTCAATGGAAATCATATTATCATGCCATATTGACCGTAGCTGCTCTATTGGACACTTTTGTGCTGAACTGAGGCCAAAGAGAATCCATTTGGAGGATATGAGCTTTATCTTTTGACAAGCAGCTGCACTGCTGCCAATACCAATTTGAATGTAGGCGTATAGTTTTGTGCTTAATGTGTTTAGCTATATACTCAGGTACTTCAGTTCAGATATTTTTTCATTGTGTATGTAGACTGTTTTGGACCCTTTAGATTAGATTTCATCACAAGCATTTGTTTACACTGCTTGGTATTATACTTCAAACCATAATCAAAAGCATTTTCAGCAGCTCTAATGTGTCACACAGTCTCACTTGATCGTAGATGCTTAAAGAGGAGTATCCCTTAATACAGATTTTAACTTCACATATTTTTCTCTACACTTTTTACACAGTCTCACTGCACGGCCTCACTGCCTTGCCCTCATGATTCTCCCCTTCCTCCTATCACAGATTTTGTCCTTCCTCCAGCCTCAGTATTGGACTTGACCTGACAGTGCCATGGGAACAACTGGGTCTAGGCAGGAGCGGGCCGTCCCACCCAGCTGGCACTTCCAGCTCTGGGGCATGTGGTGTGTGTCACATGGGCTTCTGCTGGAAAAATGCATAGTCCACGGGCTAGAGAAATTCAGCTATGTGCGAGGAAATACAAAGAGTAACCTCCCACGTTGCAGACACCAAGAATGGCACTCGATATTCTTGGTTTTCATTGTTTCCATTTTCATTTATGCTGACTGTTCACTATAAAGCTTTCCAGCCACTTCCTTCACATTTCTTCAGCTTCACCTCAGTTCAGCTGTCCTCAGCGTGTATTCCTTCCTTCTTGCTTTCCTCTCCCCTGGCCTGTTCCTCCATCTTTTTTTCCTCTGTACTTATTTTTCTGTCCCCTAATTCTCTTTAAAAAAAAATCAGCCCCAGGAACTAAAGCATCCTTCCATTTACTTCATGGAGATGAAACTGAAAATCGTGGAAGTAGGAGGATATTTTCACCCAGCCCCTCTGCTTGTAGGTTTTATCCTTTCCTCAGATCTTTTCTCTCTCTTGACTATTTTGTTTCTAACAATTTCAGAAAATATGAGTTTCATTATGGGCTCTTTTTCCTAGGATGGTTTGCATGATGATGGTATTTTGTGACGAAAAGCTATCCAGGGTGGTCTATAATTCACTACAACACGGTCTTCCAGTTGCAGCTTTTCAACAATGCAATCCTGAGAATATAAGGATTATATTAGATATAACTAAACACAACCTCCTGTCACAGAGACTACTCCAGCTAAGAGGTGATGAAGGTGTGGATAAAATCCAGCTTATTGCCCACCAGAGTGGGACAGAAACTTTTAGCCACCGGATGATCATAGAAAATATTACTCATTAATATGAGGTATGTGATAAGATGTGGTTAATCTATGTTGTTACTTTTTGTAAGATTTGAGCAAGTCATTTAGAGGATGCAAGCAGATGTTGAAAAGGACCAAAAAAAACCATGGATGTAGAAAGCAAACACAAGTACATTATCTGTTAATTGTTCAATGTAGAGTTTCCACAGCTTTCATTGAAAGTGTTCCTCCAAACTATTTTGTTGCTTTTCTTCTTATTTCAGCTTCTGTGAAACTTGAGGAGAAAGGATTATCCATCAATACCAATAAATGAAATAAAACAGTAAGAATGGGCAAGAGCTTTCCTTATGTGAACAGATGATCATCAGAGACTTTAGTGAAAGGAGTTCTAATACAAAAACTCAGAGTCTTTCCACTTGCTGTAGGATGGAGCTCAGTTTTGCCACACAGCCCCTTTTTCTTTTCTGTCTCCTGCACACTGCCTCATACGTGACAACACAACAGCCATGCCCCTGTTGGATTTCAAGTTGCTCAATGGGTACAGATTTGCATAAAAGCAAGGAAAAAAGCTCGGTGACCATGGGGTCCAGGATATATAGCGTAGCTAGAGATGGGTATTTTAAGGGAAATTGTAGTGCAAAAGCCAGCTGTTGTGTAGTGCAGATGGCAAAGCCCAAGTCAGAGTTCAGATTGCCTTCGGTGGCAGCTGTGTCACAATACTCTGCAGCTTTGCTTTCTCCTCCAGCTTCTCAGATTATCACTGACATCTTTGAAGACGTGCTTGCATAGCCCAGCTAATAAGTGTCCTTAGTATTACAGAAAAAAAAGCAATTATTTGTTTGCAAGGTAAGACATGTTTTGAAAGCCTGCATTCAGTACATTATGAATTATCATAGTCTGTTTTGTCATACTGTGGTTTTGTGGTTAGAAAGTAAGTTTTGGTAGCTAAATGAGAAGTGTTACAAAACAGCCCCATTAAGCAATCATGTGTCCAGATGTCTGTACAGGGAGAGACTAATTCCTGTTTAGATTTAGTTAAGTACATATGGTGAAAGATTGCCTTTGACTTAAGTTTTCATGTTTTTTTTTCACTCTAGTAATGTTGTAACTTAAGCCCACAGGAAAAATGGGGCACTACTTCTATCATGTCAAGAAAACATGGCAAATAAGCGGTTCAGACAGTGCTTGCTAGCTGTTTTACTAAGTAATGTCATGCTCAGATCTGGTATAGATCCAGAGATACTAGCCTGTACGAACTGCTTGCCTGATACAGCATGCAGCCCTAACCCTCTGGCTTGGGATACTCTAACACGCTGATGTTCCTCGTACAGACAGGATAGCACTGTTAGCTCCTACCCCCTCCTTTGTGCACGCAGCCTTTGGTGTAAAGGTCATTTTAGGGATAAGAGAATTAAGTGGTGCACCTCAGGGTGCTAGTTCCCAGGTTGTCCAGTTCAAGGACCTAATTTGGGAACGGCATTTCTGCCTTCTAGCTCTTACAGCTGAGTTTCCTCATGAAAAGGAAGTTTTCCATGAGAAAATAAGGATTGGGTGAGAGGAGGGAAGGTGTGGTGAATGATGAGATCTCATTCTGATGTAGAGGGGAGCCATGAGTAATCAGGGGATGCAGCTGGAGTTACAAGCCTGGAAATGTTCCCAAATCCCCCAGGATAGACATAACCTTGACCTATTGTCAGGATTTCAGTTTATCGCAGGGCTGTGGCCATACTGAACTGATCCTGTTTTCAGTTACCGTACTATAACAGTCCTCTGGATGAAATCCTGACTTTATTGAAACCTGTTGAACTCCTCCAAGTTCTCAGCAGGACTAGAATTTTAGCCCTTATTTTTTTAATTTTTTTTTTCCTCCAAGTACATATATATGTGTATAAAATAAAGAAATCAGAGATGTTGCTCTTCTATATCTGTTGATTCACTGAACACAGTTCATAGATTTGCTGTCCTTCTACTTAAACCAAGAACTGAGGCCAAATATTCCTTTTTATTTAAACTGAATGCTGTGATTTTCAAAGAAGAATCACAATGTGGTTTTGTCATAATAATTTGGTATTTTTTTAAATACAGTTGACAATCAGAGCTTTTTATGTGGAGTTATTTACAGTTAAAAGTTTCTCAATGGCAATATTTCTGTCTCAGTTGGGAAGAACAGCCATGACAGTAGCAAATTGAGAATAAGAGATGAAAACTACACTTGCTATGACAACTGTACTAAAAATCTTTTGCTATGAGTGGATGTATAACTCTGTTTGGAGAAGGACCTCACCATCTGTATGTTCTATATATTCACTAATTATAAATGTCTTGTACCAGACTCCTAAGTATCCATCTGGGTTCAGAACTCCCTTTTTTTCCCTACCTCTCTCAGTACCTTTTTTACTTTACCTGAATATGAATGTGAATATATTACTGTTTTGACAGATGTCAAAAGTAAAAAACACTTGTTATTTCTCATTCTTGATGTTTACATTAAAGATACTGTCATCTGTCTTAGTAACAAAATGTAAGCTCAGCATCTAACCTAAGGGAATAACCATAACTTTGAAAGACAAAGAATAAACTTAGCATGTGAAGAATTTGCAAATGAATATCCCTTGTTCATATTGTTAGGTAGTGACTCTGTATGACTTACCAGATGTGGAATTCAAGAGAATAAATTAGATCATTTGTCTAAGATCATATGGCATAAGTGCACTAGAATTTAAAATAATACTTATTTCCAACCAGTACTTCTCTTTTTAATGGTAACAGGAATATATAGTAATCATTCTTCAAAAAAAACTTGCCTCTGTTGAAGGCAGCAGTTTATGTCACTTACTTTTTGCTGGGCGAATACAATTGTGGTACTGTAAGCTCCTCAGTATAAATCTTACTCTCAGTGATTGCTCTTTTAATTAACCAGATGAAGTCACACTTAGTATCAGTTCAGAAATTCTAAAAAGTCCTAATTGTTAACTTTGTTTTTTGAAATGCAAACAAAAGTCTATTGAGAAAAATATATTATGGACCTCTGAAAGTAATTTCTTTCTGTGTTTAAATAATATCGACTTACTTTAAAATCCTTAAGTCATAAACTATAAAAAATACATCAAGAAATATGTCACATTTTAATAGTCCTGATTTTAACTTCTAAATTGCTCCCACTCATTTTAAATTTTATGAAATATTGCAAAAATTTTAAAGTGAAACTCTTTTCAAGGAAATGCGGTATAGATATTGCAGATTCTATATACCGTATTCCTCCAAAGCCAATATGCATTTGCAGTACTTGTTTTGCTATGCACACATGTATATAGCACTCTAATGCCAGGAAACATCAACAGGATAACAGCTGCAAGTATGTAATAACATTTAAAATGTAGGCTATGTCTGCGTGTTACTGAAAAAAATAACAAAAAAAATCTAGTATAGTCTTTCCTCCATCAGTTGTAAGATATTAAACAATATGTTGGTGGCCACACTTGTTCTGCAGGCTGTTGGAAGATCGCAGTTAATGCCTTTGCTAGCTTAAGTAGTGCCTGATGTCCGTTCAATTCAGTTTGCCTTTCAGGAACTTCTAGAGACACTTACAGTCTCTGCACACGTATAATGCTTTCTGTCTGAAAATGAAACCATTATCACAGTGAGCTTTCAAAACTGCTGAACTCTTAGGCGACTGTGCAGCCTGCAGTATTTTGAGGAAAAGTCACGTTACACTTGTCCTGCATTGTTGTATTTATAAGAACTGTGAACGGTTCAACAGCGTTTTTGTGAACGTGGAAATACACAAAAGGTACACATCTGTAACACTCAAAACATCAATGTATATGTAAGACAAAGGACCATATGCTATATTCCCTTTATTTACAGTGTATAGAATTGTATTTAGGGTTTTTGTTAGCAGCACTGCAGTTAACTTACAAAGTGTTTAAATCAATGTGACAAAATAGCACAGATGTACCCTGTGTTGTAAATCCCCCACTGGGCATCCTATTCTGTTAGTTTATTGAGGGCATAAAGGAGCTGAACTTTTAAGTTCACAGTGTAAAAATAAGGTCTCCAGAGTATGTCAGATATCCTGGCTTTTATAGTCTTCTGAAAACTGCCTGTCAAACCTTAAGATGACCTACTGGTATTGCCATTATGTTGCATTCTTTCTACATTACCGTAACTATAGTTTTGCTATAAAAACTATTTTTTTTCTGTTAAGTACAATAATTTTTTTTTAAAGACATGATGGACATAAATGAGTTGGTTTTAGATACAAGTCTCCTTTTTGCATAGTGTAGTACTCTTACTTACAGGATCTGTCCTAAAGATTGCCAGTCATTCTACTGTTGCTAGATTCTTTTTTTTAATCTTGCAATTGAGTTACACTCTAAAGCTTCCTTTATCATACATATCATTATGTACACAACTCATGGCACTGATATTTTTCTTCTTTCCTTTAAGGTGGGCTACCACATTATGCTGCTGATATACAGTAGTCATCCATCAGAGCTGTGTTCCCCTTATCTTTGGAAGAATGTTTCTCCCCATTTTTAGAATTGAGATTTGGTTGACACACCAGATTCTACATAACATTTTTCAGAAAAGTTAAGGAAATTCAATGGCCAGTCAGGGAAAACTCTTGCAAAACTCTACCACCTGTTACTCCTTTTTACAAGCTTATTCTTTTATCTGTCAGCACGTTGCACTACAAAGAAGGAGCCACTGTTGACTGGGGACTTGAACTTTGGAGTCTATGCCAAGCATGAGGGGATATATTTGCTTTCAAACTCAGAGGGATTCTTATGCAAATCACATGGTAACAGAAAAACTGAAAAATTGCTGATTTATTGGAAGAGACTTGGAGTGATTTTCCACTGTTAGCAGTCTCACTCTCCATGAAGCTGGCATTTATGATCTTGATGTTGGCATTTATATCATACTGTTAAGGGGGTTGAAAGTTCTGTTGTTGTGTTTGCTCATATTCCATAATACGCTTTGGACAGATGATTCCCACATGCCTAATCCATTCTTCTCGCTCAAAGAAAGGGCCGGATTACCTGCTTAAGCCAAAAAGGATACAAAGCACAACGATGCTGGAAAACAAGTGATTACAGAGCTGATGATCCTTGTTAGCATTGTAATGAGCTTAGCATCACTGTTTTTACCTAAGTCAAGAGTTTGAGACTGTTTTCTGTAAACTGAGATGAGAACATTCACAGCCTACACTTATGTTCCAAAATCAGACTTTTTTCCAAGTTTGCCTTTTAAGTATATAATTGCTAAGTTCATCCATAATAACCGGAGATTGGTTAATTTGAATATAAATGCTGAGGCAGTGGGTCTTGGAGCTAGATTTATTGAAATTGCTGCCCCAGTTATTACAGAAATCATAGTTGACATGTTTAGCATGTCTTTTGCAGTGGTAAATTACCATTTTGCTTGGCAGTGTATTGAAATTAATCTACTACATAGAGAAGCCTGTCTCCTCATTTAAATAATTATTGACCTACTTCTTTTTTTTTTCTTAGTGAACCTGATGGCAAAAACTGCACACCGTCAGTAACACAGGGTTATCTTTCTGCATAAAATGACTGACTGCATTTTAATCAAGCAGAAATGAAAAGAGTTCAGAGGTAAGAGACAAAAAATAATTAGACTCAAGGAAAACCTTCCATATGAATAAGAATTAGAAAGTTTGTGTTCAAAAGGATATTAATAAGAAGAGACATGAAGAAGTGGACTGTTAATGACAGGATATTTGCCAGTTGCAAGTTGTGGGGTTTTTCCTACCATCCTTCCTCATAAGAATCTTTGTGGGAATGCAGAAACTGAAAAAAAACCCATGTTCAGTCACTTACCTAACTCTGCACTGTCAGTCCAAAATTTGCCTAAGTCCCCCTTAACTTAAAATGCATACACATGCTGCATCTTTTACCCCACAAATTCCAGAAGCACTTTGTTGCTCCCTTCATAAACATTTCCTGCGTTTTAAATATTCATAATTAAAGTTAGTTAGGGAGAATGAATGAGCCCCCTTGGAAGTGTTGAGTACAGCCCACAGGTTACATCAAACCTGCCTGACAAGCGCTGACCGAAGCCTTCCTAAAGGCTGCTGCCCTCACCCCCTTCTCCTTCAGCTGGACCTAGAGATGATGCCATTGAAAAAAACAGAAGCAGAGACAGCGAGAAGTGGGCCCCAGTGGGCCCCAGTTTGGAAAAAGCCCAAGGACTCTTCTTCCTGACGTATGGGCATGGCCACTGCTCCCTCTGCCAGGAAAAATTCTCCACTGCTTGTCCCAGAGTGCTGTGGAGTAGTATCACATGGCTAGTAGCATGGCTAGTGAGGAGGCATATTGACTCCTCTTCTGATGAGGGTTTCATAGCGTACACAGCAAGGGATGACTGAAGATGTATGCAGCTGAGGTAAGGCTTCCTGCATCACGTGCCAAGTATGCAGCTCTCCTTAAGAGATAATATGGACATAATCATCACCTATTTTTTAATTGTTATTGTGATACTTCCATGCAGGCAGTTTTTATTTTCTAAAAACCGTTGCGTAACTCTTCTTTCACTTTGATTATACAAATGACATTTAAGGACACACTCCATATAAATATTTGAGGTAATAACACACCAGAAGTTTTAAAGTACTATAAAAATCAGGAAATGAGCTTTGTTTCACTAACAGAAAAGATCTTTCTGGCCTGAGCTGTTACTTTTAGACCTACCTCAATGTGGATATTCCTATTCAGTCATTTCATTGGTGCAAAAAAAAAGTACAGAATCTCTTTATATCAGCATTTTACTTATCTCTTTAAAACACTATGTGCTGTGCAAGAGACAATTTAAGAAAATGGAACATGGAAAAGCAGATGTGCAAAGATATGTGTACGGAGGAGGTGAGCATAACTCCTCATCCCTATGCTGTCAGCTTTTACAGTTTTTCCATGGTCTCCGTAGCTCCTCTGTCTCTGTCAGGGTACCATGCTGCACCGCACTGTGCATATGTGTACACGTATGAATAGGTGTGCCTGCATGGATGTGCAGGAATCAACAAATATGAGTAGAACAGTTGTGTTGATAGTAATGGCAGCTTTGTGTGGGTGAAGGTAGAGGCACCGTGTCTTATAAACCTAGGACAACAGGAAACTCATTAAAGCTGTATGTGAGAAACAGGTGACTCATCTATTAAGTCATGATTGATTCATGTGCCAAAGCCCCGGTATCAAAATTCAGAGTAATTACAGTTGAGTCAGGCAGACAAGGAGAGGAACTCAAACCTGGCATAGGTATTGCCAAGACATGATACAGCAGCAATCACCTGGGGTGGGGAGAAGGGAGGTGCCGCTTCAGAATCTTGGGCAGGGCCCAGGACCACACGATGAGATCAAAGTATCAGTGTTTATTTTAAAAGAAAATTTTTCTCCTTCAGTCTGGATATGAAGAAAAGCTTAAAAATGTAACAGGCTACCTGTTGCTTAGTGTACAGGCTGAAATATTAGCTTCATTAGGAGTAAACACTCCTGCTGTGCCTCTCTGAAATGTGTTGCCAGCTAAAGGAGGAGCATGTACCGTGAGGGAGAGGAGGATCAGAAGCGAGAAGATCAGACATTGCAGTTGTATGCAAAGCTTGGCCTTCCTTTGGCTCCAGAGACGCCCTGTACATCCTGGGTGTGATCTTTGTGAAAAACCTACCCACTCAAATTTTCTTGCTCATCTTCACATGGTGACTTCACGAAAAGACAATTTATGCACGAAGTACAAGAAGGCTCTGAGTCACAGTCAAGCTGTACAAGTTCATTCAATGAAGTGCTTCACACTACACCAGCTATCGTTTGAATTCACTACCTTGGCTGAAGATTCCTCTGCTGCTTTGCACAGTAAACAAATAAGGCACATTGTTAACTAAGCTACCTGCTGGGAACACAGCCACATGTCTCTAGAAGACTTGCTCTGACATGGCAAGGGATCAAATAAAGTGCACTTGGGGGAGATGATAGCGCTCAGGAGAGTTCAAAGTGTCAAAGTGTTCTGTTAGCACTGCCTAACGAATCAAGTATTTCCAGGCATCCAGTTCCCATGCAACGGAGGTGCAACACTGATGTGGTTGCAAGGGAGAGAAGTCTCACACTCAAGTTGCAGAGTGCTGCACTTCTTCCTTGGCCTTTTGCCTCTCTCGTAATGTCCCTGTGTGCCAGGACGCAGGCTGTCACTGCAGACTAGGTTTTTTCAGGTCGTCAGCCTCTGTTCTTTTCTCCAGCAGAAGTGTGCCAATCCTGTTGTCTGTTTAAACCAGTATTGACAGCCAGGTTTCTCCTACATGAGTTTATTGTAGCAGCTCCCCACTCCCTTATTTAAAATTTAAAATTTATAGAAATACATCCACCCTGACACAATCATTTAAATAAAAAAAAACCTTAATACTCGCCAAATATATTCTATACTGGAAAAACAACAGATTTAGTACGATTGTGGTCTAAAAGATTAAATTTATCTTTTGGTAATAAATTTCCATTATTACTTTGAGAGAAAAAATAATTCTCTCAGTCACTAGCTAAAATAAAAGATCCATTGCTATTTCCTAGGTAACTCTCACTCTACATTATTTGCTTAGGGGGTATTGATTTGAGACTTTGAAATGGAAAAATTACTAAATAAAACAATGCATTGAGAAATGCTTATGATTAGCTTTTCTTTAGTTAACATAAAAATAAATATAAATACAAAATAACATTGCCAACTTAATATCTGCACTGTGTATCCTTCTGTGCATGTCGCCTTTCCGGATGTATACAAATACAATAATTGATGAGAAAATTGCAGAGATGTCTTTCAGTTCTTGGTCTAGAACTAAGCTCACATGCTGGGATTAATGTGAGGTTAAAAGGACTGTTTCATAAGAGAAAAAAATACCTAAAAAGAGCTAGAAATATGTAGTATAGAGTAACAAAAGCACAGGCCAAATTGGAATAGCTGCTGTTCGTGGAGGTTATTGCCTCGAGGAGACTGGTTTGGTCATGTTGGTTTGCTTGTTGGACATCAGGAACTGCCACGACTGGAATCAAGCAAAATAATCTCTATTACTAATAATGATTATTTTACTATTAACAAAAGCAAAAGACAATTCAGGAGAAACAGCAATGCAAAGAACAGATAGTTCCTTCTTTTCCATATCCCTCTGTAGAAAGTTTAAGCTGCCGATTGCAACTTTGAGAATGACTTTGTTCTTGGAGAGGCCTAACAAATCTTGGTCTCACAGGGAGACAGGGGAATAAAAGCTGTAAAGCTGAGGGTGGGGCAGAAATCCAATTGCTGGTTAGTCTAGAGGACACTTCTAATCATTCCCTTAATAAAAAGAAAAGTCTCATTTGAATATATCACAAATACCTGAAACAATGTACAGAAAGATTGATAAATTCTTCTGTGGAAAGATCCTGTTTTCTATTTTACAGACAATCTATGCAGTTTATTGCCTGTATACTGTTTATTAACTGTATAAGTTATCTATGATATTGGTGAGTGAGAGAAATCATAAGTATCAACTTTTTGGTAAACCTCCTTCCTTTAAACTGCATTCAAAGGAATCAATTTTTATACTTTCAAAGTTGAAAATCTGTTTCAATTAAATTCAAATAATATTGCTCATACAAATCTTTTATCTCACTAAGTTGATGAAGGGTTTCTGACTTTTAAGTAGCTATTCAAGAATGCATTATATTGTTTTCATAGTCTTTTTTCTCTTAAAAGAGTGGGTGTCATGTGAGTCATTTCTTTTTGAATTGCATAAGCCAAAGGCTTGTGCATGACAGCTGGCCAAATTAACTTCCCAATCAATATAAATTTTCTAATACAAATTGCTACTTTTCTTAGTAACCAATGTAGCACCTTGCTATACTGTACACAATATGCATTCAGACAATAAGGGTACCAAAAAATTACTATCTGGCATACGTTAAGTTATACAACATTTGCACTTGTAATCTTAAAAGAGAGATACTGTCACAAACAGTTAAATAAATAAGGTTTTCATACAAAAAAAAGAGAGAAAACAAATTATACAGAGGTAATGAACAACCTTAGTAGAAAATTTTGAACGGTCAAGGCTTATTTTGAGATGAAAGCCTTCAAAATGTTACCAGCATAAAATATTTCCAGTAAGAAAAACTTCAGCATCTTTTGAATATGTTTAAGTGGAAAATTGGCGCCATGAAAGAAGGCGTCATGGCTCTGAGGGCACTAATGTGCCTGATTGTCCCTGCCCACCGCTCCGGGGCTCCCAAGGGCCCCTGTCAGCCCCCCGGGGTTGTCAGCCAGTGACACCACAGCAGGGCAGGTCTCCAGCTCCCCACAGCCCTGCCTGGCCATGGGCCCTGCTGAGCCAGACCCACCCGCACGCCCACATCCTGCCCCGGCCTTGGCTTGTTCCTGTCCCCAGGGAGGTGCCCTATGCCCAGGGCTGGGGCTGCCCCAGTGCCCCCAGCTGCCCTGCTCCTGGCTGGGGTGGCGGGATGAGCCCTGGCTGCCAGGCCCTGCCCTGACAGACCCCTGGGACCCCCCTGCTCCCGGCCCCAGGGAACTGCCCTAGGTGCCCTGGCAGGATGATTGCTTTACAGAGCTGCTTTTTGTTTTGCAAAAACATATCTACATTCCCCAGCCAAATTTCTTTGTAGTGTTTTTTTTTTAATCCACAATTTCTGTTTAAAACATAAATATGTTAGAAAGCCTGCTTTCTTGAGATAAAGAGTATATGCATGCCAGGGCTTGAAAGGCAGAGATTTCCCATTCTTCCCCTCAATCAGAGGAACATGGTTTGTCAGTATTTATGGACTGCTTCTTGACCAAATAACTTTTTAAATATATTTTTAACTTCCAACTGAAGTTGGACTTCAAGTAAGTATGTCACAAGAATCACAATGTCCAAGGCTCACCTAGATTTGCTAACACAGATTAGAG
This sequence comes from Chlamydotis macqueenii, assembly GCF_036417535.1. Classification (NCBI taxonomy): domain Eukaryota; kingdom Metazoa; phylum Chordata; class Aves; order Otidiformes; family Otididae; genus Chlamydotis; species Chlamydotis macqueenii. The sequence continues at coordinate 32,121,461 of NC_141558.1, forward strand.
AAAACTATACAGAAAGCTGAAGCAAGTAAAAACTGTAAAATACAACGTTTAAATTATCATAGAATCGTGAGGCAATTTACATTGGAAGGGACCTCTATATGCTGTTGAGCCAAACAGCCTACTAAAAGCAAGGTGGGCTCATAAGTTGGATTGGGTTGCTCGGGGTTTTGTCCAGTCAAATTCTGAATTTCTCGAAGGATGAGGATCCCACAGCCACTTTGGATGCCTGTTCCAGTGCCCACACACGTTCACAGTGATGGCTGTTTCCACAGACCTAGCTGGAATTTCCATTGTGGCAACTCATGTAGGTTGTCTCTTGTCCTTTCAGCATGCACCTCAGAGGAGAGTCTGGCTCTGTTTTCTCTATAAATCCCCACCTTGCCCCCATTAGATATTTGAAGACAGTAATAGAAACCCTCCCAAGGCTCCCCTCCTCCTGGCTGAACAAGCCCAGCTTCTTCAGTCTCTCCTTGTACATTATGCCCTCCAGCCCCCTGACTATCTTAGTGTCCCCCAGTGGACTCAGTCAGGTGTGTCAATAGCTGCCTTCTAACAAGGACCCCGTACCAGGACACAGTACCCCAGATGCAGCCTCAGAAGCACTGAGTGGAAGGATCCCCTCCTACAGCCTGATGTCTCTGCTGCAGCCAGTGCAGCACAGTGTGTGGTTGGTCTTCACCACATGTGTGAACTTCTGACTCCTGTTCAACTTCTTTTCTGTGATGTCCCCTTCTGCAAATCTGCTTTCTACTCAGTCAATGCCTAGGCTGCATAGCTGCACAATGTTTTCCCATCCTAGGTGCAAGACTTCGCATTTGTCCTTGGCAAACTGTGTGAGGTTTCTGTTCATGAGGATTTCTCCAGCCTATCAATGTTCCTCTCAAAGACAACCCTGTCCGCCAGCATACTCACTGTTCCCTCCACTTTGGTGTTATGTTCCACTCTGTTATCAATGAACACATTAAACAGTTTTGACCTCAGTTTCAGTCCCTGGGGAATATTGTTCATAACTAGACACCAACTGGACTGGAAACCCCTTGAGCCCAGTTTTTCACCCATCTTACCCAGTCTACCCATCTGGGACGAAGCTTCTCACTCTGGCTATTAAAATGCTATGGGAGAATGTGCCAAAAATCTTGCTAAAGCCAAGGTCAATGACATCTGCTGCTCTCCCATTGTCCATAGGTCCAGCATTTCATCACAGAAGATGGTCATGCTGATCAGGCATGATTTGTTGTAATTCATGCCGGCCATACTTTAATTCCTTTCTTGTCCTTCATGCACTTGGAAATGGCTTCCAAGATCATAGAATCTTAGAATCATTTAGGTTGGAAAAGACTTTTAAGATTATTGAGTCCAACTGTTAGCTTAACACTGCCAAGTCCACCACAAAACCACATCCCTAAGCGCCACATCTACATGTCTCTTAAATACCTCCAGGGATGGTGACTCAACCACTTCCCTGAGCAGCCTGTTCCAGCGCTTGATAAGCCTTTCAGTGAAGAAATTTTTCCTAATACCCAATCTAAACCTATCCTGATGTAAGATAATTTGCTCCATAACTTTCCCAGGAACTGAGTTGGGGCCAACTGTCCTGTAGTTGTCCTGTAGCTAGACCTTCCTTCGTGCACTTATGAAGATGCCTTTTGCCAGTCACTGGGGACCTCCCCTGACCAGTGTGGGCTCTCAAAGCGATACTGCCTGCTCTCACAATACTGTGGCTAGTTCCTTCAGCATGCTATCTGGACTTAGAGATTTCTTTATGTCAAATGTGCTTAAGCTCATATGCTCATATGAGCATAACTCAGCAGTCTTTTATTACGGGCAGTACTTCTTTCTCCTAAACTCAATCAGTCAGTACAGAGACCTGGAGATGCCTGAGGAAGTACCTACTGAGTAAAGACTGAGGCAAAGAACGTACTTCTTTGTGTCTTCTGAGTTCTTTTTCAACCACCCCATTCAGCAGCTGGCCACATTTTTGCTGATCTTAAAATGAAGATTGCTGACGAGGTACCTATATAAGACCTTTTTACCTTTTACATTTCTCACCAGCTTCAAATCCAGCTGAGCTTTGGCTTTTCCCTGCATGCCTGGGCAATGCCTCTGCACTCCTCCTGGGCAACCCGGCCCCACTTCCACCTTTTGTGCCCTTCCTCTTTGTATTTAGGCTCAGTGCATGCTCTCTTTTCAACCAAGCTGGCTCCCAGTCATGTCTCCTAGATTGCCTGCTTAAACATATTTAGGATTTTGATTAAAAAAACCTATAATCTTGTTATATACTCCAAACATCTTAGTTATAAAATGTGTAGGTATTATCAATAGATATTTTGAATAGCTTTGATGTGCATGAGTCAAGAATGTATTTCCTTTGACATTTAAATTAATCAATAAAAAACAATTTAAAAAAAAATGAAAATATCTATCTAAAACTTGTCTTCTTCCTAGATTTTTTTGTACTTATTTCTTACAATCAAGTCCCTAAGATTCTTTCCTGCTTCCCTTCTGTACAGATGCATTGACAAAGTAACATGTCATCAGCCTGTATATTTATTGTGTGAGTAAAAGAACATGGTAATTCATCCAAAAACTAACACTCGCGTACAGTAGTCATCTTAACTATTTTATTGACTATTCAAAATTCAGATTCCTTAATTGATTTATCTTTATTAGTCATCTATTTAATTTTATTCTAATACATCTTTTATTCTGATACATTTTGTATTTTAAAACACCTAATGCATCTTAATAAGTCTAACATGTTCTAATACATCTTAGTACAGATGCAAGAGTTGTACTCATAAAAACTATTGACTCAGAGCCTGGTAGAATCATGCAATTTTTGATGCTCCATTACAACCATTGGAACTCATATACAAATCACCTCCTCTCATTTACTGCTTTAACTGACAGGTAAAATGAAAAAAAATCGTTAAGATCTTTACAGAAAAAAAAAAATTAAATTGCAAAGAATTTACTTGCAAGTGTCGGGAAAATCCTTAGAAACCAAATCATATAAATTATGAGATAACACATAATTCTCTTTTAGCTCTGTTATTGTCTGTGTTTATGGCATGAAGGTTATGTACCCTATGAACTGTAAAACTCTTTAACCATGCGTTCTGCCTTCCATTATCTCCTCACATCTAGCAGACTGAGCAGGAGGAGGATGCGTCACTATGCAAGCTACCCAGGTAGCATTTAGGCAAGGACAGCAACTGGGAGGATTAATTGTTCATACGTGGTGTGGTGACTCAGTGCCTCTGGCTGGAAGGACTCCACCTTTGAGATGAGAGAATGACAGAGAAATCCTCTCTCCCATTGGAATACCCATGGCACATAGCTTCTTAATTACGGTCAGACTTGCCTTCTGCTTTTGGTTCTACTGTGTCACATTAAACGTGACAGGTCCCTAATCCTGACAGTCCTGGAGGACTAAAGGAAGCTATTTAGCCAAACCACCTTGTTCCCAAGACTGACACCAATTTATTACTGTGTCATATGTAATTTCTTTAAAAGGTACTTATATGTGGGTTGCAAAATGTTACAAAACCCAGATACTTTCACAAGGTAAGCAGGATAAATACTCTATTTTTTCTTCCACGTATTGAAGTAGGATAAGCTTTCGAAAGCAGAGAATACTAAACCCTTGAGCCCTTTACCAGTAACTTCACAGCATTTGATCTGCAGAGCTTATGCTGGTGTTGTTCATTGCAGGTTGACAATGGAACATTGGCATCTTGTCTGTGTCACTTGAGAAGGAGCTGGTGCAGATGTGAAGCAGCTGCCGGGGTGGCACATGGAGCCCAAATGCCTGGAGCCTCAACCTGCATCAGCACATGCTGGGCATTTGGTTCTGCTACTACTCTGCAGCGGCACGATCCTTGCTTCCTAAAATTGGCATCTGATTTCCACCCAGGGCCTCAATGGTGCTCCACGTTGCTCGGAAAATCTGACACTTCCAGGGAAGGCTGACCCTGCTGTGGTTGTGCAGGACTAAGAATGCACACAAACAGTAAAGCTGCTGATCCCAGAAAGTGCCAGAATGACGACGTGTGCACAATTAGCTCATCCGGTTGATGATGTGAAGCATCTTGGCTGGGATGGTGCTGTATCCTGTGGCAGTAGGAGCAAGGGCCAAGTTTACCTTGCAGACTGACTTGCACAGTGGCTGAATACCCCCAGGGACATAATCTTGATACTCATCAAGTGCTCATCAGGAATTAAATCTATAAAGAATTCCATAAAATTGTACTTTTCAGGACACAAGTCAATTATTAAACAAAAGAAGAAAATAAGAGTAATCCCTGGCTATTGGATGTTACAGTGCTGCATAAAGCTTTTAAAATTCTGCTGCAGTTTTGGTACGTGCCATTTGCTAACATTTTCTGAGATATAGAGGAGTAGTTTCTAGAATTCAGCCTGCTAAAGCAAGTTATAGACTCAAAATCTATTGAAATATTTTCTTTGGTTGGTTGCCTTAAATTCCCAGTAGTGCTAGTTTACCTCTGTGTTACCTGGCTGCACATATTATTCTTGAGGTTTGTTTCCCTATTCCGATTCTTTTTTGCAGGAGAGTTCCACTGACTCAGCGCTTCCAAAACAGTTTGTCCATCTCTCAATTCTAATACTAACTTAGTTTTAAGGGTAAATCATGAATAAATAAAAATATTGCATTGAAGAATCATAAAATCATAGAATGGTTAGGGTTGGAAGGGACCTTCAAAGGTTATCTATTCTAACCCCCCTGCAAGGAGCAGGGGCATCCCTGACTAGATCAGGTTGCTCAGAGCCTCATCCAAACTGGTCTTCAATGTTTCCAGGGATGGGGCATCCACCACCTCTCTGGGCAACCTGTTCCAGTGTTCCACCACCCTCGTTGTAAAAAATGTTTTCCTAATATCTAATCTGAATCTACCTTCTTCTAGTTTAAAACCATTACCCCTCATCCTGTCACAACAGGCCCTACTGAAGAGTCTCTCCTCATCTTTCTTGTAGGCCCCTTTGAGGTACTGGAAGACCGCTGTAAGGTCTCCCCAGAGCCTCCTCTTCTGAACAGCCCCAACTCTCTCAGCCTGTCCTCATAGGAGAGGTGAAGAAGAACACAGAAGACAGAAAGTTGCTGATATGGTTCCATCATTTTCTAGAACAACTATTGCTTTTGTTCTGTCCTACTGGACACGTCCATTTTTAAAGTGTTCATATGCTTATACTCACTTCTGACGCTCCTTGTGCTGACCTTATGCTTGTGGTGGCTGTTTCCATCTATGCCACACTTTCAGAGATTACTGGTTTTCAACTTGACTGTTCAGATGTGGTTAATAATGATAAATAGCATGTGCTGACCTCAGAAAAATATCTAAATACTCCTTGGTGCCCAAGAAGAATATCTTAGAGAGCTCTGAGTTTCCCCAGAAAGTCTATGTATTCCTTCCACTGGTCCATTAAAGTCTTCATGACAAATGCAGATATTCTTTTGATAGGTGCTACATTCACTCTGCAAAAGCAACTGAATACATTATTTCCAAGAAGAAAAAGAAATTGAACACATCATCTTTGGTAATCAAAATGCTGATAAATAAAAAAAAATAAGGCACCAATGATCTTGAAAATTGCACCTGAAACATTTTTACACATAGTTATTATAAAGACTATTCAAGATTTCTGACAGGGAAGAAGATGAGAGAAAGAAGTCTCTCTTTTTTTTTTTTTTTTTGCATTTACTTCATGCAGCTGACAGTATTTAACTGACTGCTTTTCCCTAGTGAGGCCAGATCAAGGAGATACTTGCTTCATTTTACAGACATGAGTAACTAACTCCACTTGCTTGAATAGCACCAGGTATTACAAAACCAGGGTTCTCACCAGCTTGTGGACAATAACATGTATCACCTCTGCAGCAGGTCACGACTGACAGTGTAAAAATCACAGAACTGCTTAGGCAGACATTTTTCATGCCAGTTTAAGTGACCGTCAGCCACAGCCCAGCCCACACACCTTTCACCGCACTGGCAAACCACCCGTTGGACATGGGCAGTTTGTATAAAGAACCAGTAAAACCTATTTAGTTTATCTTTTTAGTAGGAACCCTTTTCTGATCATTCACTTCCTGGGATGAGCTGCCCACAGAAGCAGGAGGAGCCAGCACTGTGGATGATGTGGGGTAAGGGGTATTTTTTGCTCTGAGAGAGGAGAGTAAGGATGTAACAGCCCCGCCTGAGGTCAGGTTAAGTTGTTGTAGTACCACACCCGATAGAAAAATATTACCTGAAATTACTTTCAGCTGTTATTGAACCTGACTAACTTTCATACTGACAATTTCTCTGAAATACCAGCTGGCTTCTCTCTTTTTCCCTGTCTATAGAAACAATTCTGAGATGTTAATACAATGAAACCAAACACACTGAGGGGAACATTAATGGACTTATGAATACAAAAAAAAACCCCTCTTGTCTGTTAAAAGCCCCAAGCTGTTCTAGTGGTAGCACAGAAGTGGTTTGGGTTTTGGTTTGTTGTTTTTACAAGGCAGACTACAATATTAAAATAAGTAGATCCATCAGGGGACGTGTCATAATGTATCTCTGGGGTTTAAAGCATGCAAACAAGTAAAGCAGTTTCTTAAACTAACAGTGTTCTTTCAATTTTATAGTAACTTTGATTTACAAGAATCAGCTGTTTTGGCTCCAAGGCACTGCTAGAAATTATTAAGCCATTTAGCAGAACTTGAAATGACTACACGAAGCACAAAGCAGTAAAAGATCTGGGCTCTGGGTCTGAAACCCAAAGAGGTTTTAGATGCCTTAAATCAAAACTCAGTCAACAGTACCCTCTGAACCCCCACTTTTCTTCAGTGTGCTTTCTACCCAGAAGACTATTTCTTCTACTAGAATCCACAAGTGCCTAAATTTCTGTCCTAAAGACTCTCGTACAACACCCTGTGCTTCTCCACACTTAAATCTCAGTAAGACACAAACAGGCTGTCCTCTGTCTGGCTTAATGCATGACCCACATGAAAGTCATTCTCAAAGCAGTGTCGGTGGTTTTCTCTAAGTCTTAATACTTGCGGTGCCTAACCTAGATGTCCTCCTCCTTAGCTTCTTGCTGAGCTCTTTCAATCCTGTTTTTAGGCTTTACATAAGCACCTACAGGCTGAAAGTGGGGCTAAGGCTGAACTTTGAGATACAAAGTCAAGGAGCAGGTAATCCCCACCAATATTTTTATTTGTCCAAAAGGTTTTGGGCATGTCTGTTTTCCCCAGAATAGTTCCTGAGTTGTTACTTTTTGTGGACTAAACTGGGCTTCTCATTACCTAAAACTGTTTGGATCCACCTGCTACTTAGTAGGCTTCCCATTTAAGTCCCAGTCCAGTAGGCTGGTGCAGAAGATGTTTGCTAGAATCACTTCTCTATCTTACACCAAGCATTTTTAAAAGTTGCATTATTAAAAATCCTTTTGTGGCTCTGGCCTCTGATCTCTCAGACATGAGTAGTTTTCATGTCCAGACGAGGCATTTAAAAAAAAAAAAATTACAAAAGTGTGGTTTTGTCATGTTCTTAGTCTTGGTTTTCTTGTATCATCATCTTTGACTTCCAGAGAATAATTGTTAACTAGAAGACAGTGCTTCCAGTGTAAATATTTCTCATAAAATTATGTCCTTTCTTCCCTGTTTCATTTCCCTGTGACACCCTTCAGATACACTATCCCCCCTCACCCTCCAGCCTTGATTTTCCTTTAAATGCATATTCCTCGAAACATGGCAACACTGCCAAGACTCAGGGTTCCCTTGCTTTTCTTCACACTGCTTTGTACCTACAATTTTAGGTATTCTCCTAAAACTGATAAAGTATTTGTGCTGAAGATTAGAGACCAACAGAAATACGGATATCAGAATTTGGAACAGAAATATCATCAGGAAGCAAAACTTCCTTTAAACTCTCTTGGAATGAGGTACGACATATTGAATGAGGGGGACAAAACCTGTTGTCTAACTGTGCTGTAGACTTTCCTGAAGGCTTTAGTAAGCCTTTTCTTGCCCCTAGATCCAAGCTATTTCAGTTCAGCTTTCAAAACCAAATATGGTTTCTCATCTATTGACGGGACTTTGCAGTGCTTGGTGTAGGTCTCAGCTACAGGCAGATTAGCAATTCTAATACCACAAGGACAAAAAAAAACATATATGCAGGCAGGGTAGGTTAAAATTAGATTAGTTGTTTGTCACTTGTCACATGCTGTTGTAGATTGCATCAGCTCCATGTATGTTATATTATAAAAAGATTAATCAAAGACAATGAAAGGGAAATAATTAAACTTTAATACACTGGAAAGAAAAATCAAAATAACTGTGTACCATTAACAGTCCAAGCCTTACCCGCAAGCACTTTTTTTTTTTTGTATCTTTTTATTGGCATTTTGCCCACTTTCTAAATATTATAGAATGTCTTTAGGGAAAGGAAGTATCTTACAAGATTACAGCATATAATTTTATGCCAAAAAAAAAAAGAAAAAAAAATGTGAATATAATAGAGCAAAATGCTTCCATAGAAAGGATAAATGGTTAAAATGAGCACAAATTATTATCTATGAAAACCTATGTTTGAATCACAGATTCTGTTAATAAAAGAGGTGTGTACAATAAGACCAAACCATTGTGACATATGATTACATTAAGCAGACACAGCACACCTTTCACAGCAGCTGTAGTGTATAACACTTGGGAAAAGTAAGTGGCCTTTTTAGTAAAGACTTTTCAGATGATGATTCCATCCTTTTCTGTGGCCCTTTATATAGCCGATGAGTGAAATGGCTGTGAAAGAATCCTGAAAATGCCAGTACCAGAACCAGGCTTGCTCAGAGTATTGAAAGGGATCTCGACTTGGCAGAATTCTGGCTGCTTGATAAGATTGATTTAGTTAGAAATAATTCTAAAATATCAGAGCAGATTGTTCACATGTCCATCCTATACGTATAAAAAGCAAACAAAAAAGTGGTTTGAGATTATAGTATCGTCTAATTTTCTGTCTTTCCTGAATTAAAAATACTGGCATTATATTGTAACTCTTGCAATATATGGATTTTATTAGCATTTGATTATCACACACAAAAATTAAGAATAATTTATGGGATGATTGGATGATATTTAATAAATCAGATTTTAAAGTATCTTTGATAGTTAGCTATAAGAATATTTTTCATATCAATATAAATTTTCACTTCAGCAGAAAAAGTGTTGGGCCAAACATTTTAATGAACAAATCATTTGCCAAAAAAAAAAAGAATTTTGGCCTAAAGAAAAGAGTGTTTTCTACTGTAAAAGATTAATATTTAATTTCAGAAATATAGAATCATAGAATCATAGAGTGGTTAGGGTTGGAAGGGACCTTCAAAGGTCATCTAGTCCAACCCCCCTGCAAGGAGCAGGGACATCCCCCACTAGATCAGGTTGCTCAGAGCCTCATCCAGCCTGGCCTTGAACGCTTCCAGAGATGGGGCCTCCACCACCTTTCTGGGCAACCTGTTCCAGTGTTCTATAATCCGCATCGTAAAAAATTTTTTCCTAATTTCTAATCTAAATCTACCCCCCTCTATTTTAAAACCATGTAGAAACACTTTGTGGAAACATTTTAAAATTATCTTATATGTTGTTACTCTTCATTTCCAAAAACGTAATTTCTTTAAGAATGTATCAAAATGTAACAACAAATAATTAACAGCGGGGAATGATCCACAATTAGCAGTATCATTTCATATTCAGTCAAAAGAATAATTTTCAAGTTACTTTTAAAAACTTTAAGGATTTTTTTAAATCACAAACAGGTAATTATTTCTGTTTCACTTGACCTAAAATAAAAATTTCCAGTTTCTCTGGAAGCTGAACAAAAAAATACTCATGAAATTCTGCTGTATACTTTACATTCAACTATTACAAAAGAAGGGAAGCACATTTCATACATCTTACATTGGTGATTCACTGGTAAGCTTTTAAGAAAAAAGATAGACAGCATACTACAGCCAAAAACCAAATACAGTTTACCAACATAAGGATTAAGGATGTAAGAATAATGTAAAATTCCAAATGTAATTTTTCTTACAGTTCTTGGAAAGATATTCATTTATTAGCAGAACAGAAGTGGCAGTGCAGCTGGTATGTGATAAACATAATGGAAATAATTGGAGAAGTTATTGATGACATTTTGTAGTGATTTGTCAGAATAAAGGCAATAATGTTACTAAATCATATGTTTATTCATATTATAATAAATTAATACAAAAATTCAAAAAGAAAACCATGTAAGTCCAAGGACAAACAAACACAAAGAAAGATGGAACTTTATTCACCCACGAATAGAAACATTTTCCTTAATTGAATATTTACCCTTCTGATGCTTGGCAAAAGCACTAGAAAACTGTATTTTTCTTTTCACAAGGATGAATCTTTTATTTGAAAAAATATTTTTCATTACATTGATAAATGGGCTACAATAAACTTTATTTATGCATTTATTTTGGCTTTTTCAAGAAATTGAAAATAGCTAGATATTTCCGTCCGAACTCCACATTAATCAGAATATAGAGTCAGAAGAAGGGCTCACTGTATTCAGTGTAGTGAAAATTCACTGAAGTTCAGTTTCCAGTAAGTGAACAAACTAGCTTCATGTAAAAACAAAACAAAATGAATAAAGTAGAGTAGGTATCCAGAGAAACCTATTTGTCCCATTATAGGCTGCAGCCAATCCCTTTATAAAGAGTTGAATAAAAGTTGTAGATCTTGCCTGAATAGCTAGAGATTTTAAGGAACAGACTGAAAAGGATTCACAGTGAGAGGAAGAAACTGGAAAGGGTCAGATTTGTCTTGTTTTGAAGAAAAAGAGGTTTATTGAACTTGCGTCATCTGACAGAAGAGATCTGCTTTCTTCTACAGTGTTCAGACAGTGCATGGAAATGGTAGAGGATATTACAGACTGTTCCCACTGTCCGTTTTATATGATACGAAGCTAGATCCTTACTCATCTGGACCCTTCTGAAGCTCATGAGGAAGGTGGGATCTAAAAGTGAGTAAAGATATCTAACGTAGACTTCAAACTGAACTCCGTACATGCTGACTGGTTGCCATCCAAAACTACCACTTACATGGGTAATGAAAATAGCATGGAAATGTACTTTTACCCACAAATACACCTGGTGGTTTTTAAACTGAAAGTGCTACAGGGATTGGATTAATAAAATGAGGAAAACTTGCTGTCCTTTACCAGATTGCAGTAAACTCTTTCTAAAATGTCCTGTCTTGAATAGTAAACAGTTTCAGAAGATTCAAAAATGTCTAAATGAGAAATGGGAAAACTCAGCAATTCGGAAAAGGAAAATAATTGTAAGAAATGATTTAAATATTTATTGATCAACAAACAGATAACAAAGTCTTCAACTGCATATATCACATTCCCTATTTTGAATTCCATTATATAATCAAGTCAACAAATCTTAAAATATGTACATGGTCAAGATTAGCAGATGGCCATCTTTCTCTGCTCAGAAAATGCCTTTAAAAGCTGATCTCTGAATAGCAGTTGGCAGGAAAAATATGCAGATGGCAAAAGTAACTTTAATATACATCCATTACTGATATTAAATTAAACAGAACAGATAATTACACAGCATAATCACTGATGATTAATTGCAAAAAACAGACCTAAAATGTATATATTTCATATGCTAGTTCTTAAAGTGGACTGCTGAGGCAGCTAGGCATCGAATAAAAAGATTAAATCACAAATTAGATATGCTGCTGGCAAAAACAAAGCCAAGGAAAAAATCCATAACTAGCCAATCAGCTGCTCAATAAAATAAGCATCTCTTGCAGTGTGCCCTGAAGGTCGGTAGTCTGTGACTCTGATGGCACGTCAAGAAGAGTGATTTGCTTCAGCTGAAAAGAAGTCTGTGCAGGTCACACAGCGTTCAAGCTTAGGAACCAGTCAGAAGGGTACCTAAGCAAACCTGAATGGCCTCTTCCAGGGCAAGGGCAAATGCTATCATCATTGAAATAGAGTCAGTCTGCTTTAAACATAGATCTCTTTTTCCCTCAGACAAACAGGAGATAATCTGTATTGTGTATCTTACAGGCATAATAAAGAACTTGATGATCAAGCAGCTTTAGGCTACCTTCGCATCCTTCTCAGCTTGGACCACGTATGTATGGCAGTGATTCCTGACACCACTCAAAACAGTCATGGAGGCCTCGAAGTTACAAGTTGCATTCTGGGCTGTTATGTCATCTCTAGCATTTTGGTGGACTGCACTGTAGAGCAAACAGACTTCCACCCCTTACCTAGAACTACTGTCCTCCACATCAACGCTACCTCCTGCCAACATTACACACTCCTTTAGGGTCCTCGGTGTCCCCCTCCAGCCTGCTATTAGCGGTCTCAGAGCTTGTGTGTCCCTTTTCAGATGGAGTTCTTTCCCCAAGACTGCCAGGTCTACAAAGTGCACATAGAGGAAACACTGAGTCAGCATTTCGACAATACTCCAGCCAAAATAATTTCCTTTTCTGATAAGAGGCTCAAAAACATGGAAGGATGATAGTTAGAAGCCAGGGGTCACATATGCAAAAAATATTAGAAGGGAAAAAGATAGTCTACAAGGTAACTACAAGTTAAAAAAAAAAACCATGAGATAGTCCAGTAAAGAAGAGCCATAACCTTTCCGAGTGTTATTGATAGTGAATTTCCTATACTTCGGGTTAACAGTATCAAGAATAGAGGCAATAATAGATTCCAGATGATGCATTTAAATCTTTTTATTTATCATCAGTCCTAAATATTATTGCCATTCTAATTTCATGCCATATTCTCTACACTTTTATTGAAATACATGTTAATAGAGAACAGGGGAAAAATTGAGGGAAAAACCCAGTTTCTTTCAGTAACCTTTTATTAAAGGAAGGTTCAAGACAATATCCTAAATGCTGATATGTTTTGCTTTCTGTAGGGATGTTCAGCTTTTCCTTTAACAAGCAAACACTGACTGTACTCATCAGAAAGGGACGTAACATGTCTGCACCACTTTACTTATTCTACCAAATGATTATCTGTGACACAGCAATTACTGTAGCATCTGAACACAGCGTAAACCATGGCAGCTTTACCCCAGTGTGATGAACACCGCATTGATCAGTGATAGGTACCTCAGCCCAAGTCCATTTCAAATGTGTCCTCACAGCTTCTTGACCACCAGCCTCAATTATTAGTTCTGTTGTGGCAGCTACAACAGTTACATACTGCAGTCCCTGAATATTTATCAACAAGTATTCCTATCCTGGTCCTATAGTAGTCGTGAGCCAGAGTTTAGGATTCTTCTTTCAAATAAAACTCTAGAAAGGCAGAGGTACAGCTGAAGACAGCACAGAAGGGAGCTGCCAGCAGAAAAAGCTAGTTCAGCCACAAAGAGCCACAGTATTGACCTGTCTACTGACAATGTATTGTTCCTATGGGAAAATCAGATTTCAGTCATTGTAAGACTAACAATCAAACTTTTCTAAGTAGTAATGACAGCAAAGACACAGCCTTGCCTTAGGTTTATTCATTATTTGGTTGTGTTTAATGGCAGTTTCTAGGCCTACATATTTTGAAACAATGGTTTTCCAAAACATTTTCAGTATCTGGAAAACAATGAAATGGCTTCATTTTCTCAAATTGTCATGTCTCATAGCCATTTTATCTACTATTGTTTTCCACTCTCCAATAGTCCACTCAGATTTACAATAAAAAGTTTCCTTGAGAAACTTCACTTGAGAAACATCCGGAAGATTGAGCATACCCAGACTAATAAGGGAAGTAAGATTAAACCATCTCCACAAGGTTGGCAAGACTCTAGTTTTGAAGGAAGATACCAGCTCAGAATTTCAAAGCCAGCTGGCTTATTGAACAATTTTATGTTTAAAATGCCAGATTGATGAGTTTTGTATGTGATGTCAGCGGATTTCAGCTGGGCAACAGGACCTGTGGCTTATAGCAGCACTGCATAAGGGTAACTGTACATAAATGAAGTATTTTTCTGGTGTACTGTTGTAGCGTGCCAATTCAACTGCCAGATGATAGGAAAATAAAACTGGGGATATGGAGAGGCGAAACAGAAATAAGTATTTAAATCTCTTGGGCTGTATTATCTTTTTGACATTTTAAGATAATGCATATCTGTGAAATTTGAATTTCATGAAGGTTATAGTAGCTTTGCAATTTAATTTAATCTTTGGGATTGGTGAGGACAAAGCATGTTATCTGACATATTTATTTCTCAAACAGTGGTTTCTTTTTTGGGACTTCTGAGCATACCGGAGAGAGACAATTTGTGCCTATGGACCTGAAACAAAAATTTGTGTTTTTATCCTGAGAATAATATATATGTGACGGTATTCAACATCTAGACTTATTTAAACTGGCTCTACAAATTATCTCTATGACACCTTTATATAATTTTGCCTCTGAAATTTATCATACATACAAGTTGCCATGAAAAGTTTTATTAATAACATAGGACAATCATTGTGATAGGCAACCAGTTTCACTAAAGAGCCTTAATGATTTTCTGCAGAAACAGATAGCAGTGATCAAGTGTAATTTAAAAAATAATTAATTAAATCATTATGATTAACCTTAGCCATCCAGAATTTTGATGTAAGAACTCTATTAGGGAAGTGCATTGATTTAATTGCACTTTTTATACTTTTAGTCAAAATCTCAAAGGTATGCTCTGAATTGTATATTATCCGAAGGCTTGATTACTTGCTTGTTAATAATTGTATCACTCATCTGGAAATAAATGCTTCTGACATTGAGCTTTACTCTGTTCCCTTTTTAAAGTGAGACGTGATTTAGCTAAGGCAAAGAAAAGAATACAAAGTAGGAAGCGTATGGAATTAATTATTTACTGTGTAAAACTACATTTACATTAAACTGCCTCAGATAAGATCAGCCAGGGTTTTTAAATGCTTACTGGCTACGGCTGTGGATGATGCCTTTTTGGGATTCATCTGCCTGGGTGTGTGGGACTGCTGTGCTCTGCCCTCTGCTCTGCCTTCCCTCTGCCCTTGCTCCCACCCCTGATCATCTGCCAAGAGAGCTCCTCACATTTCACCCAGAAGTTCCAGCTCAGCAATGTCTGTTTGAATAGTTTAAGCTAACAGTTTAAGCCAGTGCATTGTCAGGGCTAATAAAAATATGTAATGCTAATAATACATTACTTAAGCTAATACATGTCACTGCAAATGAAATGGATGAGAAGTCCTCACGTGAACTACTGCTGCTGAGCACAGCCAGTTCTTGCGCAAAGAAGTTTTGGAAGGGACACACACCCACAGCTAAGCTTTTACGTAGTCTTCCGAGTTCAGTGTGGACAGGTCATACTCTGGCTAGATCACATCTTTCAGTGATGATGTTCCCATCTAGACATAAAATGCTTTGATCATACAAACTCTGACGACATTGTGCAAGAGCTGGGTCTGAGCTGGCTCCCAACATGAAGAGCAGAGCACAAATCCTAACACGCTCGGGGTTCCTCTGCACTGGATGCCTAGCCATGCTGAATCCAGGCTAGTTTCTGCTGCTTTGACCTGCCTAGGCTTGTTCAGCAAATGGAGACTGAATCCAGGAGAAACTGCGCTGAAGGCCTGCTGACAGCACAGGTAAAATTTCATCACTGGGTCTGGTTGCAACACACACTTTGTTTGGGGTAGTATTTTCAGCAAAATAATACAATTCCATTTGGTACTACAGAGTAGACTCTTAGTAGTTTTCATGGGCCCTGGATAAACAATTTTCAGAACTAATTCCCTACCAGGCTATAAACAGACTGTATTCTATTAATGTCACTGTTTATTGGTTAATATTAGCAAATAGTTTCTATTTCCTGGGAAATTAGAGGAAAAAAATGTGATTGTAACATACCAGTTGGAAAGGGTCCAGAGGAGGGCCACGAAGATGATAAAAGGGCTGGAGCACCTCTCTTATGAGGACAGGCTGAGAGAGTTGGGGCTGTTCAGCCCGGAGAAGAGGAGGCTCTGGGGAGACCTTATAGCGATCTTCCAGTACCTCAAGGGGGCCTACAAGAAAGATGGGGAAAGACTGTTCAGTAGGGCCTGTTGCGATAGGACGAGAGGTAATGGTTTCAAAATAGAGGGAGGTAGATTTAGATTAGATATTAGGAATTTTTTTTTACAATCAGGGTTGTAGAACACTGGAACAGGTTGCCCAGAGAGGTGGTGAATGCCCCGCCCCTGGAAATGTTAGTCAGGGATGTCCCTGCTCCTTGCAGGGGGGTTGGACTAGATGACCTTTGAATATCCCTTCCAACCCTAACCATTCTATGATTCTATGATTTTTTTCTGTTGCCATAAGTTGTTCCTGCATGGATGGACATGATAGAGGGGAAACATTGCACTTGTGTCCCTAAAAATATTACTTCTAATATTTTATGTGGCAGATTATAAACATTAATGAATTGTCTCAACTAAGTAAACTGAGTGTCTTCTGACCCTTTTAGTCACGCCTCACCTCCCACAAGAGCTCTGCCAATTAAGGACCTTCAAGTTTCATGGTGATCCAAGTCCGAGGCGGAGAACGCCTCATGCCTGACTGATAGTGCAGAACAACTCACGGCAGCGCTCTGCCTCATGGTCTGAGAGGTGCAGAACTAATGAGATGATTTCCAGTAACGTTTAGATACATCATAGCAAATTATTGTAATTTAAATATTTCTTACTGTTATGCTGAACACTATGGATATGCAAAGTGTCAAACAGACAACAGATATGCTGATTCTTCTGTTCCAAAGTGCTGATCTCATATTCATTCCTCTCAGTGAAAGGCTGGTGCTGCACTACCACAGCCTATTTGAATACTGTCGATAATTTAAATGCAGTCAGAGCCCAGATAAGAAAAGAAAATGGGCAGAGTCAGGTTTCCAGTTGCTGCTTTGCTAATCACAAAGCAGAATCTGTTGTTCAAAAGGGGAAAAAGAAAAAAAAAAAAAAACAAAGCAATTAAAACAAAAAGGAAAAACTAGAACAGGTATGGCCAGGTCCCAGAATGACTGCATCTGCCTGAGCTCAGGTGCCAAACTCATTACTTGGACGTGGTCTCAAAGGTGCTGTATGTCACCCAGCAATTTCTGCACTGCTTCCTCCTGCTGCCGTTCACCTTCTCCCAAGACCATGTAAGTCAGAAAATCAAGCCCAAGGCTTTACTTAGAGAAATACAGGAGGATGTATATTAGAACATACCAATGATACACATAATTGAATATATTGATCTGGTTTTTCACCTGTACTCAATGCTACAGAGCTTTCTATTCTATTCTATTCTATGATTCCATGATCTTTAAAGAACTCGGACTACACTTATCCAACTTAGCAATATTATGGCATGGGTAAAATTGGTTCCTGATACTGTGAAGTTTGGAGATTTTAAAATATATTCTAGTTGCTGAAAATCTATGCACTTTTTGTATTTATAAAATAAACTCTTCTCCTGTTAATGGAGACCAACCTCCACAGAAATAATTCAAAATATACAGTGATCATGATCCATAAGAAAATAAATACAAGAATTAAAATAACCCATTAAAAGTGAGAAGAGAAATTTAGTGGATATAGTAGTTTATGTATGTTTTATATAACTGTTTAACATACCTTTCCATAAAAAAAATAATACAAAACATTCAGAAGAGCTTTATCATACATTAAAAACAAATAATAAAGCTGGAAAACGCATTCTGATGAAATACGACTGCTGAATCTTAGGCATGCTAAGAAAAATGTAATTTATAATGGAAAAGCTTGTTATTCCCAATAGTTTGGGGTTATCAGCAGCAGCTGAGAAATAGGGTAGCCCAGCAGAGGTGAGGCTGCCTCAGCCCGACATCTCCAGGGGCTGCGAGTAGTTGGGCTGAGCACATACGCCCAGGGCACTAAGGGGCCTGACTGTCCCTGCCTGGACCCCTTGGCGTGCCCCCCACCTGCCCATGGCCCAGGACCTTATCACAGCCCAGGGAGGTGCCCAGTGCCTGGGGCTGGGGCTGCCCCGGTGCCCCTTGCTGGCCTGGCTGGGGCGGTGGGATGGGCCCTGGCTGCCAGGCCTGGCCCTGAGAGACCCCTGAGGAGCCCCCACTGCTCCCAAGGGACAGCCCTCATAGGGAGGCCGGGGCAGGGGCTCCATTTCCATGACTAGATTATGGGCCCCCCACTCGCCGCGGTTCCTCTGTGCCTCACTTTGTTTGTGAAGACGCGCCTTTAACCTGGCACGCACAGACAACAAACCCCACAAAGCAGGAGTGGCACTGGGGAACCGCAGCGAGACGTGACCTGCCACAGGCGCCTTCCCAAGCCTCAGTTTTCTTCAGGCAGTGCTGCAACCCCACAAGTATGATGACAAAACTATTATGGCTTATAAAATATCCTGTTAATTCCAGTTATTCATAGGTCATTCATATTTTCATAGCGCTATTTTTGGGAATATTTTGATTACATAATTTTACCTACAGCACATTCTTCTTTCCTTTTTCCCACTAAGCATTTAACCTTGAGCCTTCTACAATTCAAAGGCCAGATTTTTTTAAAAGGCCACTGAAATCCTTGCTACATGCTATAGGTGTATGTGCACATTTACACATGACACCATGGTGCCAGAGGTGAAGAATGAAGTAACTGGTACTTGTGTATGTATTTCAGTGCCTCGGCTTAGCTAAGTGAAATGCCAAGGTGCTATAGCTGGCACTACTGCCATTGCTCACTCTCACAGGGTTTTGTGGTACTCTTTCTGATCTTTTTGTCCTGTCTTATCCAGTGTTTTTGCTTATCAAGTCATGACAATCTCACCTTTACTTGCAGTACATCAAGTGTACTTCACTGTGGCTTTTGTGTTATGGATGTAAGCTGGAAGTAGTGACTCCTAAATGATCAAAACCTGGGGAAAATGCTTAATGTGGCACACAAGCATTTATTTTCTTAAAAACCTCAACATCTAAAAAAGCTTGGTATTGGTAATTTAAGGAACATCTATTTCAGGAGGCAAATAAGGGGTTTTTGCTTCCCTTCCTACCCACTTTCATATATAACAGCTAATAAAGAGGCCAAGAGGCATAGGATCCATGAGGAAAATCTTTCATAGGCATAGAAGAAACCGTAGTACTCAGACCATTTACAAGGAGCAGATACCAAAAGATGAATTGAACAGGAAACAGAGGCTGAAGAAGAGAAACATCTTACAGAAGAACGAAGCCTCTGCTCCTTGAATGATTGCTGGCCATATATACTTAGGTCTGTGTTCTTTCTTGTGTAAACCTTGTGTTCTTCACAACCTCACTCCAAAGTGAAGAGGACCTGACACAGTAGGACTGAAGGGAGCATCAGCTCTGAAAATAAAGTAACCAAAAACCTTCTCCCATTCCTTCCCTCCTTCCTCCCTTCCTTCCTCCCTCCCTCTCCTTCCTTCCTCCCTCCCTCTCCTTCCTTCCTTCCTTCCTTCCTTCCTTCGAGGACATCCTTGTGCTATATCTGAGTGAGGTTCTGGCAACTGGCCTCCTCCTCGGAGTTTAACTGAAAATGCACGTTAAGAGTCATTTAATACTAATGGCAGATTATTTAAGGCATGGTGGCCTGATCCACAGCAGAAGGATCGCATCATTAATGTAAGTGCAGTGATCGATATCAGCACTCTATATCTGCATTTGACTGTAACAAGCAATTCAGCTAAGAGAGTGCATGTTCTCTACCCATGGTATCATCATTCATTGCCTTGTGCTAGGTTAACATTTGTGGAGTGCTCTCAGCCAATATATCACGAACACTAAAACATGAAATAGTCTAAGACTTGGAAACATTTCCCAGAACAACTCAAGCTGGTGTAGCAGGGAAGGCACACTGAAGGTCTGTATTCTTCTCCCTTTCAGTACTTTTTTAGTAAATATCACAGTGAAAACGGGACACAAGCAGCAGTGAAGTCCTGAAATTTCTGCAATGCTGAAACTTTTGGGGAGTTTAAACACTGAGCCAACCACTGCTCAGAAATGTGTTGCTTTCACTCTGTGGACCCTAGGAAAACAGAAGGAAATGAATTGGCTGTGAACCGAGTGTTGGCAATTCAAACGTTGACCCAGTAGTCACAGATGTTTTCAAGGCAGCTCATGCTATGCTGTCCACAAGCACAGTCAAAACCTGAAATGTTCCCCAAACGGTTGTCTTTAATTGGGCTTCAATGGGTGGGTTATGGCCTGAATGCAGAGATATCACCAGATATGAAACAAGCAAGCACATTAATAGAAAAAATATTATTCAGAAACTTGGGGGCTACTGTTCTGCGTGAATGGATTAACGGGATACAGGATGCCTTCATTATCCAGAGATCTGTTATTACATGCATGCCAATATTTTGTTCTCTTAGCAGCGTCATAAATGATGTGTCCATGCCAACTCCAGTTTTAGTTGACCCAAAGAACCATCTGCTGCCTTGATTGCAGATGCCTTGTCCTGACATGTGCCAGCGGGACAAGTGGCAGCATAATGGTGTTTGGAGCACGGTGGCGGAATGTGATCTTGGCTGACTGTCAACAACAGAGGCTGTTTGCTTTCTTGTTTGGATACTGGGCGTGTTTTCCTCTTCACAATATCTCTGTGAACAAAGAAACAGCTTTGCAGCCACCAAGTACTTAAGGTTGTCAAAGGTACACTGTCTGTCTCAGCAAAGACGATAAGGAACACCTGTATGTGTTTAAATTCCCAGGCTTACCAATAACATGTTGAAACTCAGTCAATGAGATTATAGTTCAGTGAGGCACTTGGCTTAGATTTAAATTCAGCATTTTCACAGGTGTTCAATGTGAGTGAAATAGCTGTTTGACTGTGGTGAAAAATTATGAAAACTTTGTGTATAACTTTGTCACATCCTAGTTTTCCATTATTTTTACCTCATTCTTTAAAGCATATCACTAACACTGAAGGAATTGATCCTGTTGCACGTGAACCTGATAGAGGAAAATAGTCTTTAGAGAAAGGTATAATGCAATTCCCTACTCACAGTATGTAGCCATAACTAAGAAGTAATGATTTTTATTTTAAAAAGAATCCATTGTGCTAGCTGAATCTCTGAGACAGTACATTTTGTGAAACTTTGTAATAAAATTGTTTTCCCCAGGAAAGCAACTGGAAAGTTAATTATTAATTATCTGTAACTTGTCTTTCAAAAATATAAATTAGTGTAATGATAGAGACTAGACCTCAGCAGGAAGAGCAGTAACTAACTGTTTCAAATCCTTTTCAGTATGCTGCAACTTCATAAATACTGTGCTGTGCAGATACAAGCATGGAGGACATATCTTAAGAAAGGAAGCCATCCACCTGTGCAGGCAAAACCTTTCCATGTCTTGTCATATAACTAGATATCGAGTTGCAGTGATAGTGAAACACTTTCTGTATGAAAGAAACTCCAAAATGCATTGCAATTTTTGATGATCCAAGAGCTATATTTTATTAATCTCCAGGAACAGGATGAGTAAGAGTAGCAGTTAGGGGATAATGTCTTAATACCTCAAGTATGGAAATGTCTCCAAGGATCATTACAGTAAGTCATGCTTTGCTGGAGTACACTCCATGAAGCTTTTTATTTTTGCATTAATGCTTTCCATTAAAAGATACTATTGCATTCAATCACTGTCTGCTGCCAGTTTGCAGGAAGGTTTTTCCCATCACCACTGTAAGCAGAATAATAGCATGAGCAAGGAATAAAGGCCAAGTGGAGCTGGCCTGTAGCATGGGGAAGACATCCTCTGACCATTGCTGCAGCAGCAAGGGACTGTAGGACAAAACCCACCCATGAATTTCACATTATTTGTAGAAAGCAAATATAAGGGAGCCTATCATACCCCATGTTCATGATCATTTTCCCCTTCTCCCTCAAGCTCACTTACATTCTTCCGTGTCCAAATTGAGGAAGAGATCATTTGAACCGAGAGTGATCTGATCAGCCTTTATGAGGGTTGCATGGAAGAAGAGGTTTGGGTCTTATCTTCGCAGACGTACCAGTTTTCAACATGTACCCTATATTAAATGAGGCTCATGGCTCACAGCACTGTAGAGCCTGTGGCCTGGTTCAAGTTGCTGAGGCTGGATTGGGTTTCTAAAGGTGTATCTACCAGCAGCAATTCCGAGGCTGACACATTCATGTTAAGACTAAGCGCATGATGTCTGTAAATAAATGAACACATTTAGAAACACCTGGATGCAATGGGCTGTGTATGTAATCTGTATCTTACCTTGAGGTACTATAATTTGCAGAAACCCTTCTGGTTCATTTATCTCCTTCCACCTCTTCCCTGTAAGGCTAACGGCAGCTTGCTTTGGGTCTGTATCAGTAGGACAGACAGACATCTGCTTCTGGCTTTGTTGTTCTGGATAGGGAATAGGATGGGGAGATCCAAGGTACTGCCCATTTCAGCTCCACCTGCTATGATGAAAATACAAAGAGAGATGCTTAGACTCAATGTCTGGGCAACCACAAAGAGGCAGAAAACCAATTACTCTTGTCTTGTCTAGACAATAGTAAAAGCCATAATCCTGCCTGGAAGTCTTTTGTTTACTTGCAAAAATATATTATTTTTTCCTAGTACCACTTCAATCATCTAAAAGATCTAGCAATTTAAAAAGCTGAATTAATGAATAAGTTTCATTTGGTTTGTAGGTTTCTCAGCTTTCGAGGTTCATGTTTTCCAGCCTATTTTTATAGGTATACAAGCAGAGACATTTGGTTTACTGAGAATTAACACCACCTAAGACTGTGTTTATATTCATATTTCTGGGAAATGTGACATTTAAAATCCCAGATAATGTGAAATTTATTTAAAAAAATATTTTGTAGCAGACATGGTAAGGGACAAGAACCTTTCCTCCATTTTATTAGTTAGTTGCAAAATTAATTTTGTTAAGAACTATCAGAAACAATACCCCTCTCTTTCTCCTCTTTTCAAGCTTATTATGAGAGCTCATTTCAACCACCAGTCACATGCTGTAGAATAAATTCATATGGATTTATTGTATTGCTGAGCTCCCCAGCTCTCAGAAGTACATACTCTCATTTTAAAAAGAGTAACAGTAAATCTTATACTACATAATCAGACAGAAGTCTGGGAAAGATACTGTACACAAAAGACAATGACAAATAGCAACACAGAAAGTTGGGGAAAATCATCTAGATGAATATTTTAACCGTTGGTTTTAGGCTTAGTCTTAATTAACAATATTTATTTGTATTTCAGATCAAACAACATATTAATTAATCTTAGAAATTTTCGCTGAATTAAGAAAAACAATCAGTACAAAGAAGGATTCACTCCAGAGAAACTAGGTAAATGACTGTCAAAAAAAAAAAAAGAACACTGAGCTCAGAAAAATGCAAGCAAATACGACAAGGGAGAAAATACTCCAAAATATCATGGAGTTGGTAATGGATAGAAAAGCGTCCGTTAAGATCTCACTTGATATTGCCGAAATGCAAACTGAAAAGTTGGGAGGCATTGGACTTGCATACGCAGACTGACCCATCGGTACATACAGGCGTCTCTCTCCCTCTGGCACCAGCGCGGTTGTATCTTGAATACTGCGTTTTGCTCCATACAAATACTACAGAATATTGGAAAGAACCCAGAGACCATCAGTTAGCCAGTGAAGTTATCTTATGGGGAGAGCTGGTAGTCCTAAACTTGTGCAGCTAAACATGATAAACAGTGATTTCTGGTGGGAACATTAGTATCTATAGTAGTCACCACAGACTGTAATAAGACAACTGTTAATGCAAAGTGCAACCTAAGACAAAGCAAAATGTGATCTGAGTATGAAGAAATATGAAATATTAAGGTGGGACCTGCTAGGCTATGGAATATCCTTCCAGCAGCCAGATCAGCAGGCTCCAAGGGAGAAATCATTTGACACACGACCTGACCACAGGCGAGAGCGCTTCCTGCACAGCTGTTAGCAGGACCTGGCCCCAGGTGTCACCGAGACAGAGGGGGAAATTTCAGTGTAGTTGAACTGGGGCCAGAGACAAGAGAGCCACATCCTTCCCATGACAGGGCCAGAGAATGACCTGGAGAAAACTGTTTTCAGAGAACTTGCAGAAGAGAGTACCCATACCCTGCAAACAGGGCACTTACGGTCTCATCACTGTCTAAGAGAACTTGCTGTGAAAGTACTGCTGTTGCACTCTTGAAGGTGCAATTATTGCTGCTGCCCCAAAAAGGATGAGAAATTAAATTGCTAGATGTCGATATGATTATTAAGTATTACTGCACTGAGATATTTAGGTTTGATACATCATAACTTGCTAAATAGCAATGACAATTAATGCAAGTGTATTTCCTGTAGCCTCTCTTGGCACTGAAGTTTTTAAAGCAAATTTTCAAGTTGATTACTTTCATAAGGATAGGATAAGGGGTAATGGCTTTAAACTGGAAGAGAGTAGGTTTAGATTAGACATAAGGAAGAAATTCTTCACTGTGGGGGTGGTGAGGCACTGAAACAGGTTGCCCAGAGAAGTTGTGGATGCCCCGTTCCTTGAAGTGTCCAAGACCAGGTTGGACGGAGCTTTGAGCAACCTGGTCTAGTGGAAGGTGTCCCCGCTCATGGTAGGGAGGCTGGAACAAGATGATCTTTATGGTTCCTTCCAATCCAAACCATTCTATGATTCTAAATCCTAGCTAAGAGACTCAGAAACCGTTTTTTTTTACATCTCCTTCCCTCACTGGCTTTCATCTGATGAATATAACATACGCTGTGCCCTTGAATCTTGCAGTTCTTTCTTAATACACTTGTAAAGAAAAGCCAAACCAAATGCAGTTTTCTCTGTAGAATCTCTCTTCCCCAGCATTTCTAACTGACTATAGGTATTTTGTTCCAGCATCCTGTGGATTACACTTCTTCTATACCCTTGTTTCTCCTGGTATTGAAGAATAATTAACATGCTGTATTTAAAACCTTATTTTTCTGCAAGTCTCGCATTGCTGTCTTCTAGTGGTTTCTCTCCTTCTCTTTTCCCTTTTGAATGCACTTCCACCTTTGAATCATTTCCAAACTCTGAAACCACTGACTACAGCAGTGGTCTGAAGGGTTCCCTATAACACTGCTAGCACATCGTGTGTTAAAAAAGCAAGTTCCTTATTTTTGCATGAACCTAACGGCATGCAAGCTGAATGCAGCTACAGCACCAAGTCCCCCATTTTAAGCAGCCTTCAGAGAGCCTTGGCTGACAAGTGGAGGCTGACCTTTTAAGTTCTGCAGCTATATTTTTATATCACTAGTTTGTTCTCTGTATGTGATTCGTGATTCTTTATTCCTTTTGCTTTGCAGTCCCCAAATGACCAAAAAACTCCCATTATTGGTGATATGAGAAAACAGTCATGATTGTTTAAAAGTAGCTTTTAACCAGCCTTCTGTGAATCCTATAAATATATATTGCATCCATTTATTATGTAGTAAAGTTTAAAACCTAATTTTAGATTGCACTGATCAAATTCTTTAAAATAAAAAATAGCAGTGCAATTGTAACGCTTGCTATTTTAGTAGCACACTGGTTTAATTATGATTTTGTAATTATATATTCTAATGAGAACTTTGCAATCCCTTGCAGTACACAAAAGCATCTTTTCATTCACTGTTTCCAACACACAGTTATCAAAATGTTCTCAGGATGTAATTAGTTTCTATGTTTTCTTATGATTAAAGCCATTGCAGAGGATGTTTCACAGAAATCTGTTATCTGCAAATGAACATGCTTAGTGCTGTGTATCCTATATCTGGATATTCATTTGGGGCACGCAGCCAAATCTGGCAGTTGTCTAGAATTTTATTTTCATTGAGCAATCAGTTGAACGTTCATTCAGCATTTTTCCATATTTTGACAGCAAAGAAGCACAATCAACAGCTGCTTCACTGACAAGAATTGTTCCTCCACTCACTCAGTTTCAAATCCTAGACACAGTAATACATGAACCATCCCTGCGATATGTTGACTCAAAATCTGGCAGTCTTTATCATCCTATTCTACATCCAATTTTTTCTTCTTTGGTAATGCTTCTGAGATTCAACTTTTCTCTTTGTTCACCTATAAAAGTTTCTCAAAAAACCCTGTGTTCTCTCAAGTTTATTTACTCCAGACTCTTCTTGAATGGCCTCCTGATACACCAGCTGCTTGTGCACACTGTTACCAAGCTTCCTTGCCAGAATATCCTCTGTGTTTTCTTCTCCCTGGAACCAAGATTAAGCGTTACACAATTTTCCAAGACTTTGGCAGCTCCACTTTGCCCCACTGGCCCTCTACCACCTTATTCGTCTCCCACAGCGTGCTTGCTGTACTACACACTGCAGCAGTGTGGAGAGATCACCAGGTTATCACTGGTTAGAGCTGCTCTGAAACTAGAAGCAGTGCAGTTGCTTTCATGCGGTATCGCATTTGGGCTCCCGGTTCTGCTTCTCAGTTCAGCTGCTGGTGGCTATGTGGCTTTTGTTTCCTAGTCTGCACGAGTTTGATGCTAGCTGGAGGATACAGGCCAATATTAGTGCTGTATCGAGCCATGCAGACATACCCGTAAATCAGTGAAATATTCTCTTAACAAAATCCTAGACTAGTAAAAATGCTCAGCAATACGAGTTTAGGATTTGATTTAATTTTCCATGGGAAAGACAACTTCAGCAGAACTCAAAACTGCAAAAGTGGGCTTCTAGGGTCTCCTGCATCGTATCTGAGCAATGAATTACTTCTAGGCTTCTCTACGCTACTACTGAGGATAATCCATAACTTCCCAACAGCCTTGTCTAAACTGTAATGCTTACCAGTGCATCCAGTCTTGAATGAGGTACCCATTCTGCGGTAGTTTTTACGTACAGCACCCAAACTTTAAAAATCTTCTAGAAACGAGGGCAGCTTTGCATAGAGACTGAGCGGGCTGCTATTCCAGAAGGCTGACTTCGTTCAGAAGGGTTGTCAGACCATCCTTTACACGAACAAGCAGGGAGGCATCAGAAAGCTGTCCAGGGAGGTCAGTGGACCCCATCCCGTAAGACAATACTCAAGGCCACATGCAAAAGAAGGGCACGGCTGGCAGTTGGGCTGATTGATGACAGATCCTCACAAGTGGATTTGGGTGAGGGAGCAGCAGTAAATTCGATTTCTCAAATGGGAGCTCTGCCATTTGTGGGAACAAGCTGCCAGTTTTCTGCTCATATTGGGACAAAAGACTGTTATCAAGACGTGCTTCCTCCATTTAATGGGAAATAAGCCTGCAAGATACATTTTCCTATTAGCAGAAGTCCAGGCAAGGGTCAGGAAAAATAACAACAAAAAAAAAGAGCCAGACAAGTATATATCAGTCCAACTACATAAAGCCCATCCAAACTGTCAGCCTGGCCTTGGACTATTCAGAAACCAGAACATCTTCAACAAAATCTGGCTTTTCAGAGCCACAGGCCCTATCTGGTGATGAGCATTTTTTAGTGCAAAACCACTGTATTTCTGAGACAAGTAAATTTGAGGTGTGTTGTGTTTAGGCCTGGTGGGTCTTTTTGTCAGCCATGCACAAACTGCTTTAGTTCTGGTCTTGGTGTGTCAGAACTGACTCTGCAGGACCACGAAGCAATTACTCAAGCCCATCCTGAGATAACCAAGGGTAAAAAAGGGAAGCGGCAGCCACGTGTTTTCACATTCAAGGATCAATACCGATGCTTTCAAAGCTGCCTTTTTAAAAGGCCTTGAAACACTTGCCTAGTCCTGATAAATCAGATGCGAGTTTCATTTAAATCATTAATCTCCCATGAACTGAGATTTCTTTTATGAAAATTAAATTCTCAGATAGCCATGAGTCCAGCCTGCAGTAAGTTTCTGCTGGCAGTGATCAGTACAATTGCAATCAGATTTTATGGAAACAAACAGGTGCTGGGAACTCACAAGGATGTCTGACAAAGCTGGTCTTGGCACTCCATGGCAATCAGCTTCTCATCCCTCTGTCATTCATCCAACACAGCATTGCTCAGGCTTCCTGCTTTCACAATCTTAATTTTGTGTCTGCATTTTTGGATGCTAAATCAATCAGTGACAAAGTTATTGAAAGAATCGTACCCAAAGACTAACAGGTCAAACTGAACATTGCTGGCCACCGGAGTGGCTTGAAAGACTCCCTGAACGGGAGGGAAAACTCCCTGAAAGCAAATCTACTGCTTTGTAACACCTCTTTTTGCAGAACTTAAGCCTGTAGGCTTAGGTTTGCCTTTCGTATGGGAAGCCCACATTGGAGTCCGAAGAACTATCTTGATGCAAGTTTTCTTCACTTTTTTTTTTTCAGAGGAAGGGAAGCAGATAGAAGATGAAGAAGAGAAGGCTTTTTTTTTTTTCCAGACAGCTGACCATTTGTTTTCAGTAGTTCTCTGAACCAACTAACTTTTGAGCTATGCATCACACTTGTTAATGAAACCGTAATACCCAGCATCTCTCCTCCTCAGTGTTAAGACAATCAGATTTATTATCACCTCTTAAGGCCATTTACCTGTATTACTATCAATCACATATTGCTAGAACATCTTACTTCAGAAATGATAACTCTTTTTTCCCCAAAAGTTCGTTATCTCCAGTCCTGCACCCGGGCAGGTGCCCCACAGCTCGCCGCCCCTCGCTGCCCCCATTGCGATTCCCGGGGTGCCTGATCCCCGCGGGCTGCTGCCTGCGCCGGCCCGCAGAGCCCGAGCCCCGGCGGCTGCCCGGGGGCTGGGTGCCCAGGCCGGGGCTGAGGGTGCCGGAGGGCAGCGCTGGCTGCCGCGGGGCGCCCCAGGCCGCCGGCAGCAGGCCGGCCTCTTCCGCCTTCCAGTGTGCGCCGCGAAGGGGGCTCCGAGGACATGGGTGGCGGATGGCCAGGGGCCAGCCCAGGGTGGGTCACGGCCCTCCCCGCACCTCCCGTCCGCGGCCTGGCTGGCCCGACCACCGCCCCCGCGGGCTCCTGGCCTCTGCCCTCCGCCGCCGCCCGCCCCGGCCCGGCCCCGAGGAGCGGCAGGAGGAGCCCGAGCGGCGGCGCGGCGCGGCGCGGCCCGGCCCGGCGGGGCAGCAGGGGGAGCACGAGCCCGAGGCGGGTGCAGCAGCGGGGCGAGTCGCGGCTCCGGCTGCCGGCAGCCGCCGCAGGAGCCGCGCGGGTGACTCCTCGGAGCCGGAGGAGGCGCGGAAAGCCCGGCGAAGAAGCCGAGGATGCGGCGGCCGCGGGCTTCGCCGCCGCCGGCCTCCGCCTGACCGCGGGCGCAGCACCCCCCGGCGGCAGCTGCGAGGCTGCGGCAGCTGCCAGCCTCCGGCACCCGCCGGCCCTCGGCGCCGGGGAGCAGGAAGCGGCGCTCGGCCGGCTCCCGGCGCCCCCCCCTTCCCCCTCCCCGCCCAGCGCAGAGCGGGCGCCGGCGGCACGGGGCCGCAGCGGGAGCAGCAGGCGCTAGCATCGGATGCCTGCACTACGCCATCCCGGTGCTGCCGCGGCCTGGACTCCGCGGGGAGCGCGGGCGAGGAGGCGGCGGGCAGCGGCGGCCGGTCCCTTTGTGTCCCAGGTCGGTGCGAGGGGACGCGGGGCAGTGCGGGGAGAGCGGCGGGGCGGGCCGGGACGTGTTCCCGCCGGGTTCTGAGCCCCTCCCGCGGGGCTGGAGCCGGGGCCGGCGGGCGCCAAACGCGCCCCTCTGTGACTGGCCTGTGCTCGCCGCGGGCATGGCGGGCGGGGGACTTGTTTGTGTCGGGCTGACACAGTCTTCGCCCCCCCCTCCTCCCGCACCCTGGCAGTCCCGGCGGGAAAACTCCGTGAGCCACTCCGCAGCCCGGCCTGGGGGGCGGCGAGGCGGGGCGGGGCAGGGGGTTGGCGGCCGCCCGAGGGGGCTCGGCCGCCTCCGCCGCAGGGTAGGGGCCGCCGGCCACCGCTTGCCTTTGGCTTGCCGCTGCTTCCCGCAGACCAGGGGGCGGCTTGGGGCCGGGAAGTTTCTGCCCGGGCAGCGTTTCGCCGCCGCCGTTGTTGATTGTTTATCGCTCTGAGGCGGCGCCGAAAATAGGTCAGAAATAATGTCCCTGGGTGAAGTGCCCGAGTACCGGCCGCCGTACCGGGGCAGCCGGAGGCGTTGCTGCCTCCTCCCTCCCTTGCCTTCTTGAGAAATATCGAGTTCTCCCTGGGTTTGAAGCGGTGGTTGGCGTTTCTTTTTGTGTTTTTTTTTTTTTTTCTTGTTCTTTGAACATCGTTTCTTCGCGCCGTGTGGAAAGTTGCTGGCCGAGCGTTAGGAATCGCTCCCGGCTATTTCCTGGTGCGTGGAGGGCGGCACCGGCGGCTCCCGGCCCGCCCGCGGCTGCGGCGGCTGCTGCCCGGCGGGGCCGGCTGGGGCCGGGGCCGGCTGGGGCCGGGGCCGAGGCTCTGCTCGCCCAGTCCGAGCAGGGAAAAGCCCGTTCTCCTCCCAGAGCCCGGCTGTGTGTTGTAGGGTGCACGGCGGGACTCTGCAGTTAGGCGGTGCGTGCTTCCAGCAGATGCTCCTAACTCTCGTTACCATCCCTGAGGTGGCTGTAGGGCCGAATTAACCCAAGGACGCTTATGGCAGAATTTGCGTGATCAGTAAGCGCTCCTGTGGAAATAATCTTTCTGTCTTGTGTTATTTTAAGCGACATTTTCATAGAACTTACTTGAAGACTTTCTTTCATTATTATATGTTGTAGGCGTACCACTTTGAAGAGGAATTACTTAGCATAACTGATTTTTTAAAATTCTACCTGGGGGGATTTACGGTCGTGTTGGTATTATAACCAAAGAGGTATTCATGCTGATGTGTTTAAGCCCACTTCCTCTTTCTCCTTGGTTGCAGTGGATTTTTCTGATTGAAAGGTAAACAAACTTCGGTTTGGAGTCATACATTTTATCAAGTGACTGAGCATAAATGTCTGGTTTGTTTTACTGGGTTGTGCTTTGTTTTCCAAGGAATTCAGTCGACTAGCTTAATGCTGTCTTATATATGGGCAAAGCCTGAGCCCAGGTCCACGCGTGCTGCTTTTTAGTTTGCTGGACCGATAAGTAGGGAATGCTAGTAGCGTGATCCTTATTACTGTGGAAGGGAATGTATTACATTTTCATCCATAAAATATGTCTTACTTAGCATTTTGATTGTGAAGAAAAAAACTGCTTGGCCCTTGCTGCCACAGTCCAAAACTGGTTCAGTAAAGCTGTGTTTTGCTGGAACATTGTGGGTTTTTCAGGATTAAAGAATTCTGGGTTTGTGGACGAGCAAAATTAAATACCAGCATAGTTTTTATTATTCCATTCAACAATTCTTTTCCCCTTAGAACTGAAAATACTGTTTTGTGGGAAGTGAACAATAACAGGCTCTAGCTGTACCTTTGCAAATACTTCTAAATGAATGAAACACAGAATTGTCATCTTGCTCCATTTCTTTCATACCATGTGCCAGTAGTCTCAGTCTGAGTACCTGCATTTGTTATGTTAGAGCGTAGCTATAAATCTTAGTCTGTACTTTCCTTGCATGGCCAAACTTATTTTCCTTTTGCTGCCTCTCATTTTGCTCCTTTAAGTAGCATAAGTCAGTTGTTAAGTTTTCCTTCAGTAATCAATAAAAATTACAGAACATGAATTTGAGCTCATTCTTTGGAATGGTTTAAAATTCCCGTATGTGAGATAAAATCCTATAAAACTGGTAAGAGTTAGCTGATATAATATGTAAGAAATCTTACTTTTGTTCTTACATTAACACCTGCTTTATTAATAAAATGGATTTGTTATCTCCATTTTTAATTACAGTCAGTATGACTGGCCTGGGTAAGGTTTGGCATGAATAGTAATCAGTAATAGTAAAGTGTACACAGCAACCAAAATCTGTCTTCAGAACTGTGATTTTCAAAATGTGCTAGACAACACAACACATTTGTTAATGCAATTTAATTCCATAATTCAGTTCAGCAAAACCTCAAAAATAACACCTATGGTTCTGTTCAGGCTTCAGAAGAACTAAGCTTCAGTGTCTCCTCTGAAGCCACTGATGCCCCAGGGATGGCTGTGAAATTGTTACCTGTCACTCTGGTTTTGTGGTTGTAACGTTTCCCTTGGAAGTATCTGGGTTCCAAAGCTTGGTTCTCAGACTGTCTCTTGCATTTTATCCTATGTAGAAGAATTAGTGAATATAGAGTTCCCAAGCAGGGACCAATGTGAAAATTGAGATCCTTTGCTCTCTTTAGTGTTTCCTGTTGACTTTGCTAGTCAGTTCTCCGCTGAGGAAGACTCTATCAAGTTCTATGGACTTGATTGTTGTGGTTTTGAGATGTTGTGAACACCCTGTGACAAAATGTTTCTGCCAGTGTCTCACTCTCACCAGGTTGTGGTCTGGTGTTCTGATGCGAGCTTCTCTTTGAGGGTGCTGGAAGTGACTAGGATGGGATGTGCATGCCAGAGCCATCTATCTCGATCGGGAGGTGGATAAGAAGGCAAATTGTGGCAGAGGAGTGAGGCAGGTTACTATGAGTAGCAAGGTTTTGAACTACTGCAGGTAGAGATAGGAGTTCTGTCTGGGCTTTCACTCTGATACTGTTATTTTATTTCTTTGAAGAGAACCAAGCTGTCTGCACCAACCTAGGAGGCAGGTACCTAAGTGTTCGTTAATGTAATGCTGAGAGTACTGCTACGTGTGTGCCTCTTGGCCTGGGTGCTGTCCTGAACAAATGTGAAAGTTAAACTGGTTCCAAAGATGGACCTCACTGTGAGAATTCTAATAAATAGTTGTGAATTCTTGTTACTGTTGACCTTGTTTTACTGTTTGAAATTGTTATTGATACAGACCAGTGCTTCTCCTTCTTGCTTGGTAAATTAGTCATTTTATGCTTTCTGTCTTCTGTCTTGAAACCTTCTATTGTTTTTCAGCACTCAATCCCTACTGACTATGGAGTAGGCTTGGCAGAATATACCCTCTCGTTAACCAAGGTTTAAGAGTTGTGTTTTTGTTGTGTGAGGTTTCCTCCCTCCCTTTTTCCTCCATATGGAAAAATACAGTCCCACTAGTGCTGTAATTGTTCTCATGACGAGACAGATGACTAGCATCTGCGTATTGACCAGCAGTTGTTCATGGTGGATGTTTGTTTTGCCAGCTTGCTTTTGGATGTCAGGTACTTCTGACAGACTGCTGGTTCAGACAGTGTATAGCCAAAGTAGGTATTCCCATGAAGTGCCAGCACATTCAGTTTCTCTTTTGGATAAACTATTAGCATTACTTACCGTTTCTTGAATTATTAATTATTTACTCTTGCGTTCATTTTCCCTTCTAATGAAAAAGCTTGGAAAATGATTTTTTTTTTTTAACAAAAAGTTTGTTTGTGTAGCAACCTTTAAATGCTTTATATGTAGAATATAGGATCCTATGTAGGAGCCTTCAAGACACAATCTTGCTATTTTAAATCAGGAACAAGAGACTGGGTTTATCCAGTCTGGGTTTTGCCACAGCTAGGCAAAACAGTAAAGTATGTCCTTACATTATGTCGACGTTCGTGCACTGTACGTTTTCTGTGTGGCAAGAGAAGTACTTCTACATGTGTTAAGCATCTGCTGATTTTGAGCTACTCCAGCATTTTACTAAGCATGTTTTGATAATTTTCATTCATGGGGTACATCTCATGAAGTATTGTGTGTAGAAAGTTACGTCACTGTAGGATTATGAACATGGCAGTTTAAATATTTATGGATTCATTTCTTGCAAAAGCGGTCGGTATGTTGGTAATGCAGTGTTGATGATATTTGTAGAAGTCCATCGTACAAACTGTCTTCCTCAAAGAACAATACATGGAACATATGTGGTAACAAGAGTATGCAACAAAGAGTATACAAGAAAAAAAATCTGAAAGGGAGGAAATAAGTTTGCCACAGTTTAGGGTCAGGGTGAAGTCAGGTGAGCAAAT
This sequence comes from Chlamydotis macqueenii, assembly GCF_036417535.1. Lineage (NCBI taxonomy): Eukaryota > Metazoa > Chordata > Aves > Otidiformes > Otididae > Chlamydotis > Chlamydotis macqueenii. Next base: position 32,155,429 of record NC_141558.1, read on the forward strand.
TGTGTTTACTTCAAGCAGGAAATCGGTGACAGCACTATTCTTGGAAAGAACAGGCTGAGAAATAAGGAACAGAATGAAACTTCACAGAGTTCAGTTTACAAGCAGAACAAAAGTTAAAAACGCTAAAGCAGATTGAAATGCCATCAGTTCTGTTTTTCATTAGACAATTTCAGTGCTATCTTCTTTCTTTTTAATGAATTTTCTTTAGAGGTTTTGGAATTGGGAACGTTTTCAGTGCTAAGATTGTTAAATGTTGTATTTTGCAAACAATTTTGTTGTAAACAAGATACGTAGTCTCCCTTATCAGTGTATCTTCCTAAAAACAGATTAAAAATTTCCTTGTTTCTGAATTGCATGGCTTATATCAGGAAAATAGAAAATGTATCTTTTTTACTGTTTTTAATTTTCAAATGAAAAGTTATACATTTGTTACCTCTAATACCATATAATTATACACCTATATACATATATATGTGTATGCATATGGCTTGCTGAATCTCATTTATAAAATAAATCACAAACCTGCGCACACACACCCCCAAATTCTTAGAATGAAGAAAAAAAAAATCTACAGCATTCATCAGTTGTGCAGGAAGCCTTACGCTTGACTTCTGACATTTTGAAATAATAAACTGGCTTGTTTTTCAGATCTAGTTCTCCTTCCTATAATCACAACCTTGTTCGCATGTTGTAACCTCGTGAATCTGTCCCTTTTACTGACCATGACATAGATCATTCATTACCTGTTGCGTACAGGATGCTGAGCTAGGTAAGCTTACCGTGCTTTCTAGCTATAAAATAAACTGAATTCTCTTTGTGCTTTAGATGATTTTCTAGATTTAATAAGCAAGGTTTCCCTTTAAATTTTGGTATCAGAATGGCTTGCAGAATATATTTTGTCTTCCTTCTATTTAAACTTACAAGAGGAATGTAATAGTATTTGCTCTTCTGCAGATTTAAGAAGTATTATTCAAAGAAACTCTGCTTTCTTCTTAGGCTGTCAGTTCAGTTGACACTTGATTTTTATAAAAAAAAAATCTGTCTAAATAGTGTAATTAATGCTGCTGTCTTTTAGCAGTAGAGGTATTAACATATCTCGTACTTTTAAACTACAGTATATATTGCTTGCCTGCGCATTTATATGTGTCCCACCTAGCTTTCTATAAATGCATATGTATTTTTTAAAGAATTTCTGATTTTTCTGGGCAAACGATGAGGTTGTACTACCTATCAGATAATTCTATGGCTTATGGTTTCATGCACCTCTGACCTTAAACCCCTCACCTCGGTGAAATAATTCAGATCAAAATGTGCCAAGGTATTGAGGATATTTGAAGTGCCAAAACAATGATTCTATAGATGGTAGAAAATACGCATTTTACTGCTTTACATGTAAAACAGCATAGAGGAAAAAACCTTGTAACAGTTGAGGTCAGTACTAGACCGAAAGGTGGAAGTCAAGAAGTTAGATCTCCAAGTTTGCAACCGTTCTGTCAGTCTGGACTTCTTTATCTAATGAAAGCCTTTGCTGCTGGGGCAGAAGATCTGAGCCGTCAGATTTTACCTGCTGCTAATTTTACTTTGCATATTTTTAAGATACGACCTCATCTGTGGAAAATACATTGTACAGCTCTGAAATTAATTTGAATGTCAGCTAGTGCTACAACCATTTTGTCTGAATTTGGGTTGGTGACTAGAAGCTCTAACAATGTGTGCCTGCCTTTTGACTCGTGAAAGGTGTAAACGCTGGGGGAGTTTAGATGGAAAGATGAATTTTCATGGCAAGTCAGTATGGTCAGCTGTCAGTTTGTCCTTCTCAGATAGGACAGGAGGGAACAAGAACCTGTTTGAAAACAAATGAGCTACGCTGTCAGCTGGGTAGGGAAAGCCTCTGATGACTTCGGTTCCTGGTTGTTGGGCCTTTTTCCCTTGGATGTGAAATGTTGTATTTAATAGGTGTTTTGGCTTGTTCTAGTTGTAGCAAATTTGAAAGCAGCTTATAAGGGATTTAATTATTACCAAACGTTAGTACAAGGATTTCTGACTAAATATGACAAGTAAGTTGTAGGAGAAAAGGAGTGAACAAGAACTGTTCCATGTGAAACATTGTCAAAAAATGTTTAAATAGCATTGGTGACGGTTCAGACAAATTAAAAAATCAGTTTACTGGTTTGTTTTGATGGAACCCTTCAAGTTTACCCGCTGAAGTTACTGAAGGTGATCATTAGACTTGTCTTATTTTGAATGTGTTGTTTCAGGAACAGAGCTGTGCCATTTTAAGTTTGTGTCAGTTATTTTAGCAGCTTCTCACGCATCAGTGTTGTTGTGTCAGTTAAATGGCACATGAGGAGGGGGAGGTAAGAGGGGCATGAAGCCTTCAAGCCGCAAAATAAACAAAAGCAAAACTTGAATTTGATACGGCTGCTATGTTTGCCTGTTTAATAAGGGCTCTTTAAGTAAGTTTTGTTTTGGCACTGTAGTGAGGGGACACGATGCTGGCACTGTGAGGGTTGCAGCCTGTGCCCCTGAGGTGGGGATGGGGCTGGTGCTGGCTGTGGTGAGCAGGGTGGCCCTGTCTCTGTCTTCCTCCATGACAGGGAGTGGGAGAGCCCTTCTTCAGCAAAAAGTGTTCCTATCCCCTGGTGCCGGATCTGTCGGTCGGTAACTCTGAGCAGAGTGTGTTTCTGGGCCTGTTGGGACAAAGAGCTGCTGGAAGCTGCTCAGCTTTCCAGCCTTCAGTGTCTCCTTCAGGAGCAAAATATCCCTGGTTGCCAGGGAGGACTCCCAGGTGGGTGGTTGCCTCCCTGGAAAGCTAGGCCTGTGAGGAGGGAGTGGGACATGGTGTGCTGAGCAAGAGAGGGGTTGGGCTGGGCTGGTGCTTGGCCTCCACGGCCCTGTCCTTCCCTGGGCAGGGAGGAATACTGTCTTCTTCCTCTTTTGACTTTTGAAGTGAATATAAGGAAGGAATGGGGGGTACTTTATCTCAGAAATGGCTGTGAGAAGGGGCAGTTGCTCTCATTCTGCCACTTAAAACGTCATTGCTTTGCTGCGCTGAGGCCGTGGCTTAAGGAAATGGGCGCGCTGAGGGGACAGCTGGCCAGAGGAACCGCTGTGTCGCACTGCTGCTCACCTTACCTTCCCCATCGCTGCGATGGCACAGCTATTTGTGGAGCTCTGCTTTGAAACAGGATAAGGAAGTGATCTGATCAAAATGTAAAAATAGATTATTCTAAAATGGTAACTAATTCATTTTAAAATGCTGTCCCATGAGCACTGTGTTGGCAGTGTTGCGGGGGCGATGTACTGATGCTATGAAGATGGGAATGAGCACCTGGGGCAGAAACTTCTGAAGCTGTTGCTGGTGCGGAAGACTTTGTGTAGTTTCACAGGCAAAGCTGGCTTAAATTCTTGCTGTGCCCTTGCTCACTTCTTCAGGGTTAGATATTAATACTGGCGTGCTCTTTCAGACCAGTCAGTGCAGCTGTTTGCGGAGCTGTGCTGTATTTAAATCAGTGGAATGTTGTGGTTTAAATAAAAAAAAAAACAAACCCAAAAAACTTAGAAAGTAACCTCCAAAATACCTGTAAAGGTTTGTTTTGGTGGTGGTGGGTTTTTTGCCCCCCATAACTGACAGCACAATTGCGGAGATGTCTGTGGGGTGGATGGGAGCAAGTCTTCAAGGGTAGCAGAGAGAAATCCTTTAAAGACTTTGCTGCTGATAATATATAATGTGCTTGCTGACATCCATTCTACCTATAGCATATATGCTGAGCTCTGCTCAGTGTTTTCAAGCTGCCATCACAGTTGTCTGTCACTGCTGATCATTGTCTTCTTTACTTGACGCTTGTTTCTTCAGAAACTTCTTTTGCTGAGCATTTGTTGATCAAAAAGCAGACACAGTACTCCACATACTGTGCTTAGTCCCTTCTCTTCTAAAGCAGATAAAGGAAAGCAGGGAGTGATTTAATTTTATTTTGGGTTTGGGGTTTTTTTTTTGTTTGTTTTGATTGGGTGTTTTTGGGAGGGAGAATTTGTTTTTTTCATTGATTTTTTTTTTTTTTTTTCTGCTAGTAGGTGCTGCACTAGCTGGTTTACTCTAGGCTTCAACGAAAAGAAAAGAGAGTGGGAAACATCAAGGATGGAGCATTAATATCCATCCTTCACTCGTTTTGGTAATAGCTAAGTAAACTTTTAAGGTTACGTATGTTTCAACTTCGTGCTCTTAGATTTGGAGGTGAGCAGGAAGAGAGCTACTGGAGGTGCCGCCTGAGGTTGCAGAGAAAAATATGGCTTTTCCTCACCTGGTCAGCATGAAGATGAACAAGCAGTGACCAAACTGACATGTAGATGTTTGTTTGCTACAATATATTTTTGAAAAGCTTCTTTTGAATGCACATTCTGAAATACTTTCCTATCACCATGTTAGGCCGTGTCTTGCAATGGCAGTCTGCTTAACTGTCCTTCAGTTTTATGCTTGTATCATACAACCATAACTAAATTGCACTTTGTACTAGAATAATACAGATTTGGCTGTAAAATTAATGCATATTTTGTGTAACAGAAAAGTTGCAGGAAGGATCTTAGAAGACCTATGGTCAGAAAATCATTACAAAGGAAGAACAAAGTGAGAATCTGTGAGATTTCTCTGGCAGGTATTGAATAAAGATGGTGGACAGAAATTATGAGAAGGTGAAAACAATGTTTTCTATTTCCAGAGTTTTTAGGAGTGGTTTGTTGCATTGAAAATCAAAGCATCAAACTTTTAACCTAAATTTATGTGCTATAATGCACCATTTGTCTTTTTTTAAGTGGTAGGAAACTGTAAGCCATCCCCAAGGGAAAAAAGTGAAATCAAGGATTATGTTGTTAAAGATGTCATTCTGTAAAGCTAGCACCAAATCAGCTGACTTAATATTAGGTTATTAACATTAGGTTTTGAAAAATAAAATAGACCTTGATAGAGTACTCCCATATGTTTCTAAAATAACCTATAGCTATATGGAAGTCCTAGCAGAGTCACTATTTTTCCATGTTGGCCCGTCTGGCCTATCACCACAGATGATACTAGTGTAGGAACTACCAAGTACGTGGTTTTGTGACCGCTGATCCTGGATCAAATTTACTGTCAGATTATCTCCTAATGTAACTTTGATCAGGCAGGCAAACTATCACATTTCTGAAGTTAATAAGAGTACACAATATATCATTTGCACTGACTTAATGCCTACTGTGGGAGGAAATACAGTAACTATTTGTCATAAAGCCTTCCAGTACAAAATCAGCCTGTCAAATCTAAACTGTATTTACTGTCTTGTCAAACTATGACCTCAGAGCAGATATTGGAATGATGACTCAACTCTGTAAATCATGCTCTGTTTTATTTACAAAGAACAATAATACAGAATTATTACCTATTAAAAATAATTTACTGAGCATGTACAGTTAGATTTATTTTTCATTTCTCTTGAAATCAAAGCTTTCTTTTTTTTGACAATAAGTTTGCTTGGGCTGGGAGAGCTGGACACTCTTGTGATTCTTAAAATATGGCAGAGTAATGACATTAACTGTCATTGCAGGTGCTTTAATGACAAATTCATCCATCCACGTGAGAGTTCTTTTTCATTTAATGGCATTGCTTGGGACATGGAATTCAAAGAGATATCACTTTCTTACTTCATTTTCCTACTTATAAAAAGGATGTTTTTAAGTACAGTAAAATAGACTCAATATTTTTTAAAGAACCTGTTCGGTTGGGCAGAATCAAATTATTTTAGTAAGCTTCCCTCTCCCACTTTATTAATTCTTACTTAGTGCATCCTTCATAAATTCCTGAGATTATGAGAAGGTGAATGTGTTAAGCTGTGCAGTTTGTTACTTAAGCCAAAATACTGCAGCTTACAATTTATTTTTTTAGTTTACTGTGAGATCATTATATGTTTTTTATATAAAGTTCCAGAAGACTTTTACTTAAGTATTTAGAGTAAGCACTTCATTTTTCTTTCCTCTTTGTATTGTTCTTCTAAATAGATTGTTAGGAAAAGATAGATTGATTGCATTAATTGAAAATTATAGGAAAATAAGTAATTGATTTACAGATTTATGTCTAGATACGTTACTTCTGCTTTAGTTAGAGCCATTTATCTTTATTTTCAACACTGTTGTTAAGGTAGCTGGGTGGTGAATGGACAGTATAACTGCTGATTTACACTGTCTGCTCTCCTTGGTTCTTAGCAGGCGAGTGTAGTAATATTTGGTTCATTTTTCTCACTCAGCCAATACGCGGGACCAAACTGGGACAAAGGACTGGCTTAATGTAGTAGCACATACCCTAAACTCACTACTGCTTTTCATCAAAATGCTGCATTTCGCTAGTTCTGACTCAAAGGCAGTCACATTTGTGCCAGTTGTTTCATACCCTTTTAATCATAACTTTTTAAATGTGGGTTTTCTTTTTAGAGGAAGCCTTTGTAAAAGGCAAATAAAACATTCCGTTTGGTTTGCTCATGTTCTGTTTCCTCTTTCTTTGCAAATTACTGTTGAAACCGTTGCTCAATTCAGCCTAATGTGGAAGAGGAGAAGGGCTCTCAAAGATGATGAAGTTTTTGTTTAATGTAAATTGGCGGCTGAAGAGAGCAGACTCTGAAATTAGTGCCATTACTGGAGGGAAAAATACAGACGTCAGCTAGCCTGGAGTCCGTGTTGCAGCAGCTTCCCAGTTGCTGTGGATGTAGCTTCATCGTACCTGCAGGATGTGCAATCTTTTGCCTAGTCAAGGGGCCATAAAAGCAGGGGCTTAGCGTGGTGGAGGGAGAAGGATGTATTGGTAGGAAAGCAAGCTTTTAACTATGCTGCTCACAGAAATTTTCACGTAAAACTTTTTAATGAAGAAGCTTAGAAATAACATGTCATTTGTCAGACAGACAAAGACCAGAGCTAGAGTAGAAGGGAAGAAGTCTAACAAATATTCTAGATGAAGTATTATGTCACATTTATGATCTATTAATAGGGGAGAAGAAAAGAAATCAATGCAACATATTAATGACTGCCACACTCAGTGGGAATAATCAGGTTGTCAGCTCAAAGTAGTGAGTATGTTGTTTTTATCAATGTGCTGCATAGAGGACTAGATATTGGTGCTAAATTTAAAGGAAAAAGTAGAAAAATTTGAATTTTAATACTTGGTGAAGCTGGTTGTTTATCTAGCCCATTAAAATGTCATAGATATCTTGCATTAGCTTTGTTAGAAATGGTGAATCAAACCTTGTAATGGTTGTCTGGGAAATAATACAGGCTTAGAGAACCAGGCAAGAAGAAAATTTTTACAGTTGGGTTTTGCCCGAGCCTATAAAATTAGATCAGTGTTTAACTACATTTGAGTAACTGTGGTTATTTACATTCATATAATTATTTATAGCTGTGAAGCTTTAAAAGGAATTTAATGCATAAATCCTGATACAAAGCAATCTATTCAGTTGTCTTTTTCTGAGTGGTGTTCGTGTTGCCTTTTTAAAATTGGGATAATTAATTTAATAAAGTATCCTAGGTATCTCCACTTAAGGGTTTGGTTTTTTTTTTGTTTCCTTCCTTCCTTATTTTACAAGATGATTATGCAACCCAAAATTCAATTTGCATTTCTTTTCTACTCCATCACCTTTTTAGTTACGGAGAACCAGGGTTTATTTGTAATGCTGGGAAGCTCTAGTCTTCAGCCAGAAAAAACACTGTGATACCGGGTGCTGCACAGCTGTGAAAGGATTTCAGAGGAGGACAGGAGAGTTATGCTTGATGCAGTAGTCCAAGCTCTCTCTGCAGGGGATGCAGAGGGAGAGGTGGAATGATCAAAATAACAGGCTGGTTCTCTGCAGCACCATGCTGAACTGATACACGCAGTGAATTATGCTTTTTCAGCTTCACAGTAGTTAAAACAAAAGAGGATATTAGCTTGGATGAGTTTTGGCTCTATGGATAGCTGGGACATATTTCTAATCACATGCAGAAAAATTTGGCAGGTCTTATGCATAGTCTTGCCAAAGTCTATGAGAACCCAGAGAAAATGAAATGAAAAATACTGTCTAGGTTTGCAGTCAGATTGTGCTATTGTGAACAGTCAGAAAGTAGGTATTCGGAATAGCTGTGCAGGTCAGGTCAAGAACTCTCTTTTCACCACACTGAGTTTCAGCTGAAGGCTGTGTCCAAGAAACAGCTAAAATTGGAATTGAAAACAGTTCTCAGGTGGGGGGACAAACCTGTGAGTAATTAGCACAGAGATGGATGGTGGCTGAATTTGTGTTGGCAGGTCTCTGAGCATCAAGGAGAACAGGACAAGGAAAAAAAGGTTGAGCTTGGAGCTGTACAAACCTCCTAGAACAACTTAGAAGAAAAAAATTATCTGAAGACTGTGTTAAATGAGCAGCTAGAAGAAAACTGGATGAAAATAAAGTATTTTGTTGTATTTTCATTTGTAGGATTTTGTATTTTTGCTTTTGACTTCCACTGAACATAGCTAGAACAATTTCGAGTACTCAAGATTTTATGTGTTTTGTCTCTCTCTTTTTTTTTTAAAGAACTTAGTGCTTTTTAAAAGAGAATTGGTGTGACACATGTTCCACTGTATTGTTAAACAAATGGAATACATCTCAGTGCCATTCTGGTGCAGCGTTATGGTACTAGGATTGCACTGGGGCATTGTTGATAGTTTATGGTATCAAAGGTGTAATATCACACATGCAATGCGCAAGCGATTTCTATTTAAAAAGCAGTTAGTGTATTTTTTTATGCTCCACTTTTCTCTACTTGCTTCTCTCTGGAGCTAAGGCAAAAACAGTTTAGTTTCATGGCTTGCCTGCACAAGCAGGAGCTTGAGGGAAAATCTGAGAATATTAGGTGGCCTACATGTAACGTTTGCTCGGAGAAAGTGGGTTCTTGGTCTTGGAGCTCTCCCTCTTAGCCTCTGAACTGTATCCCCTGGGGAAAAGGGACACGAGATTACCAGGAGAATTTTGTCTGACCTATTCTTATAAGTTGTCTCCTCCCTGGTAGCTATGTAGGACTGCGTGGTGGCGTAAGCTGCATTTGATGACTCAAATACAGAATATCCTCCCACCTCCTCATTGCTGCGTTGCTGCTGAGAGTCTCTCTGGAGATTGGGGGGGGCTGTGGGGCAACTGGAAGCAGGATTTTAGAATTCCTTGGTGAAGACAAGGATAGTTTGGCTGAACATGGCGCATTAGCTTTGCCAGAGCATGAGCTTCATGAGACGTTTTAATTTTTACTTTATTTTGGAAAAATAGTTATCAGACTGCTACACTTGGAGAAAGCTGAAAACTGCACCACAGGAACCAAGGGCAGATAGGAGAACACTGGTAGGCAGTATGCATATGATTGGTGGAGGGCTGTTATTAGGATGCAGGAAAAGAGAATAAAGAACATGAGTACTGAAGAGTTCTAGAGACATTGCTCTTTGTAAAACATTTTTTTTGTTTGTTTATTTTTTAGTTCAAGCAGTATGTTTTTGACAGCAATAGCGAAGAACTGGAAGACGGGTTAATTAACATACTAACATGGAGTATTTACCAGTGGAGGTAAGACGTTCTTTGAATGTACTGCAGTTTTATTTCTTAGCGTTGTCTTGCAATTCCCAGTACAAGTAGCTAGTGCACTTGCAACCCAGAAAGCCAACCCCATCCTGGGATACATCAATAGGAGCGTGGCCAGCAAGTCGAGGGAGGTGATTCACCTCCTCTACTCTGCTCTCGTGAGACCCCACCTGGAGTACTGCATCCAGCTCTGGAGCCCCCAACGTAAGAATGACGTGGACCTGTTGGAGCGAGTCCAGAGGAGGGCCACAAAGATGATGAGAGGGCTGGAGCACCTCTCCTGTGAGGACAGGCTGAGAGTGTTTGGGCTGTTCAGCCTGGAGAAGAGAAGACTGTGGGGAGACCTTATAGTGGCCTTCCAGTACCTAAAGGGGGCCTGAAAGAAGATTGGAGAGGGACTTCTGACAAGGGCGTGTAGTGATAGGACAAGCGGAAATGGCTTTAAATTGGAAGAGTATAGGTTTAGATTAGACATAAGGAAGAAGATCTTTACTGACGGGGGGGTTGGAACTAGATGATCTTTAAGATCAGCTCCACAGAGGAGGGAGGCAGTGGCCCCAGCTAGGGCCGTGTTAGGTACAATGGAAATATCACAAGTTCACTGAACAGCCCTTTTGGCAGTAGTGCAAGATGTGGCTCTCCTAGCTTTTTTTTTTTTTTTTTTAACTTGTTTATAAAATGGATATTCAAATTTGTCTAATTGAACTAGTTCTGGATTGTTCTCAGTTTTCCTACTGGGGACTTGAGGGATCCGGAAGCATTGGGGAGTGACTGCTTGGCCCAGCAACTCCTGCAGGAACAGTTTTCCTATATCTTAGTGGAGACAAACTGTTCAGGAACATAAACAGTGCCACTCGTTGTGCTGGGGAGTCAGAGACATGTGATGTCTTCCTCCTTTGAAAATGTGGTTTCATCAGAATGCAACCTGGATGAGACTGTACCGTGGCATCCTTTGTCTGTTTAAGTATTTTCACTTTTTCCCTGAGTATTTTGAAGTGGACTCCTTTCTGAGGTATTGGACGGTTTCATCACAGATTTTACGCACAGCCCACGAGGTTTGTTGCCCAGTGGCCAAGGGTCACAGCAGGTTTAGGATCTCTGGATCTCTGCTCAGTGGCAGATCAGGTTCCATTTGCAGGAGATACACCTGCATTTTGGTAGGTGATGCACGATAATGCAGAGAATTAGAGTGCAGAGCTCCTTGATTCTGGCTTTAAAGACCACTGAGGACATCTCCACACAATCCTATAGACCAAGCAGTGGAAGAGGTTATTAGTGACAGTCCTAGTGCTGCATACTGTAGCAAAACTTGAGGCATTATTCAATTAAACTATTGAAGTTGCTTGATTGAAATTTGAATGAACACAGAATTTTTAGACAAGCTGGTTTAATTGCATCATCTAGATGCTGTAGTTTTGGTCTTGCAGTAAGGGCCCTTGGTCTGAGTTCCTCATACTGTTATAACTCAGCTTCAGAAGAAAAATTCCTCTTTCCCCGTCCCCTGTTACTTCAGTAACATACTGTTTTTGTGTTTTTGTAAAGTGCATACAGAGTCCTTGTATTGGCTGTTAAACCAAGGTCAGAATTAACTTCTTGTTTACAGTTAAAAATCTACACCTGTGCTGTGGTGCTTGAAGCCTCCAGCTCCTCTAGAGTGAGTACGGAAAGGTAAATCTTATCTTGAGTCATATGCCAAGATAATTTAGTTGGTAGGCTAGAGGTAGCCCCTAAAGGTAACTTTGCTTTCAGGTGACTGATATCTGCTGTGGCAATGACTTCTTTTTTTTTTTTTTTTGCCAGCTACTCTATTTCAGTCTCAGTAGTACTGCTTGCTGCTTCACAAACACCCAAATGCATGTTCAAAATTTTAGAAACAAAAGCAAACCCATAAGCCATTCAAGGTCCAGCCAGGCTAGCTTTTTAATGTTTACTGATTGTACATTAGACTGAGAAGATGGACTAATGTGTATGAAGGACAGTCTGGTGTACGTTTTTTTAATTTGTTTGTTCCTCAAACCAGACAGTGCTTGCAGGAACTGTGAAGTTTGAAGACAAGTGTTTGCAGAAAGTGTAGTCTATTTTATGAATCCATTTGATATTGTTGAAGGAAAAATAGCAGAACTCAGTAAAGTCTGTAGGTTTTTAAGTATCAGCAGACAGTAATAAATTAGCAGGAAGGTGCCGGCCTGTGGTTGCGAAGAAGACAGTGAGAATTAACACTTCACTACGAACGAAGATTGAGTAAAAATGGGCATGTTGCCCTTCTTAACTCCTGCTTTCCTTCTAGAATCTCTACATCTAAAGCCCTACATGACCTAGCCATGCACTTTTCTCTGCACTGTTTGGCCACAGTGTAATTCAGCTGTGCCTGTCCTCATGTCAGAGTTTAGGCACTGCAACCTGCACAGTCATTCTGCTTCAACAAGGGCTGGAAGCAGACCATGCTCTTTTTCTCCTTGTTGGCAGTATTTTTCCCCTCTCTCCAGCCAAGTACCAGAGCAGAGCTGCTGTACGGAGCTATCAGTAAGTGCCAGGGTTGTATTATGCTGATGGTGTATTGTGATACCTCTCTGGTAACAGCTGATTCCTTCACAACAAAGATAGAAGGTATTGTGGGCAGAATTCTTGTTTACCTTAGGGCATTTAAGGAAGCTGCAAAATTGTGTATAGCATGTTCCTTTTTAAGGACCAAGGAGACATTATCCCCAGCTTGTGTTCTAAAAAGTTTGTTTTCTGTTTGTTTTCAGTAACTAAGGTGCTGACAAGTTTTGACTTCTTCATCCTCATAAACATGAGTGAAGTTCAGGCTATGGTAGAATTCTCCGTGGAGCTCCACAAATTCTTCAATGTGGATTTGTTTCAAAGAGGGTAGGTAGTGCATTCTTTCAAACTTTACTATGGTGGATGGCTAATGTTGGATAGACCTTAATGGGTACTGTAATGTACTGTTGTTTATGTACTATTGACTATTTTTAATAGTAAATTGAAAGATTCTTATTCCTTATTGGAAAGGCATATACTTTCTAGGAAATAAAATTAAATACTCAAATAATTTGGCCTAAAACTTAAGTTGTAATAAAATATTTTTTTTTGCTCTCTTTGGAGAAGAGGGAGGCTCTGTAGATTTAGAGAGGTTATACTTTTATCCAGGCCTTTATCCTTTCATATCTTAGTTTCTGTAATCTCTTTTGATGGAAGGAGTATACGTGGTTCTCTTGGATCTTTAAAAAATGTTGCTGCCCCAGTTAACTTAATAATTTGTCAGTTTGGTAGTGGAGAACTTCACTAGCTTCTTACACCTCACACTGTGCTGTGCCTCCACAGTTACAGAAGACTCTATACTGCCTTGTTAGTCTTTCCTGACCTCCTCTTACTCCACCTTGTCTCTGTAGAAGGCTTTTTCATATTCTTTCAGTTGATATTACCTGATTGTCCCCAGATTTCCGTCTAAGGTCCTCCTTCCCCATGGCTAAGTAGGAAGTAATCCTTTGTAGCTTTTCTTCAAGTTATTAAAGGTTATTGGTCATCTAGCATTGTGATACATTACCATTTTGTCAATATTCTAACAGAGTACAGTAAAAATAAATGTCGGTGTTGTAGTTCTGCCGTGTTTGTTTTAGATAAGTCTGGTTGAGGCTATGTCAGTGTTTACAGACTGGGAACAATATATATCAGTGTTGATTTATGATAGCTCCTTTTTCCAAAACATTTTAGAATAACTCTTTAAAAATATTTTAATAATAAGAAAATATATTCTTGTTTTTAACCTTGTCATAATTCAAGGCAGATGGGGGGGATTACTGGTTTTGCTGGAGTTGGGAGATTTTTTGTTTGGTTGGTTGTTTTTTTTTTTTCCACAGACTGTGTTGTTGGCAGTAAAGTTGTGGGAAAATTTCATTGCTTTGGGGTGCACGTAGTTCTTCTACCTTTTATTAACCCTTTGAGGTGGATATTTTGGAGAAGAGTGATATTAAAAAAAGGTAGGATTGGGAAGGAGCTCAGGAGAAAGAAGCATAAAATACTGTTATAAAACATGTCTAGGCTAGCTAGCCTCTACCTTTGCCATGTTACTGTTACTTTTCAACTGTATTTTATTAAAGCTACCTTTTCTCTAAATTGACCTGAGGCTGGTACTGACAGAAGTGATTACCCATTATGCTTGCTACCATTTGCAGTCAAAGTATATGCAACAAACTCTCTATGTCCCCTTTTTAGGGAAAATTGTTATTTCAGTCTTCATTGGAAGAGGAGGGTTGAGGAAGGCTTAAGAGGTCTGGGAAAACACTGAGAATATTCTAATTATTTCAACAAAAAATCACAGTCTGTTGAACTATGTCCTTTTTTTAATCTCTGAAATCGCTGGAGAAGGAGAGTATAGAATACGGCAACATGTTAAATCTAGTAGAGAAGAGCCTGAAGAGAAGAAAGACTTTTGGTTGTCTTAACCTTACAATTCAAATTATTTCCTCAGAAATGTAGTTGAGAAGCAAAGCACATGAGTATAATTACCGGTGCTCAACTTGTCGTGTTTCTTTTTAGGTTACTCTTGAAAAAGCAGTAAATTCACAAGACAAGTTCAGAGAGGTGGAATGCTAACATAATGAGAAAAGTGACAGAAGTAGATACTACCTCTCTGATTTCAAGCTGAACCTTTAACTCTGGGCACGTTCCCTTAGAAAGTGGTGTTGGGAAGGAGAGGGAGCTTCCAGAATAAGTCTAAAGACTAAGTAATATGACTATTGCAATAATTTCTGCCGATTTGGTTGACTTCTAGTATTTTCCTAGGGAACTATCTTTGTATTTATTTGAGACAGGATGTAGTATTTACATTGCCAGAGGAGCTCTTGGATGATGGATTGAACAAACAGAAAAGAAAATCTTTAGTTTCATCATTAGCCTCCTGTTTTTGAGCTACTGCTGTGTTTAGTATGGTTTCTCTCACCAAAAGTCAGGTACAGAATTGATTGTATTCTGGGTTTGTTTGGGACTGTGTGCATTCAAGCCTACCCAGCTTAGCATGCCTGCCTCATGGTGTTAGATGTGTAAAATAAAATATTGGCTATTGCAAGTAATCACATCAAGCTGATCAAGCTCCGTCTTAAAATTTACTAGATTTTTTTCCAAACTGTTTGGTTGGAGAGTGAGTCCAGATTCTCACTTTTCTGATCACTGGAGATGTCATGATTTCCAGCCTAAATTTCCTTATGATCATTTTTAGTTGTTTGTTTTTCGTATCAGCTTTGTTCTATGCTTTGAATGACTTCATCAGTCTTTGTGTTCACCCTGATGTATTTTTAGATGTCAGTCTTTTGTCTCTTCTATTAAATATGAACTGAATCAGTTTGGTCATTTGAATTTGTGGCACGTTCCCCACCCCACGCCCCTACTCTCCTTTTCTGTAGAGTCCACGTATCCCAATATCCAATCATAACCATTATTATCTCTTCCTGGTTTGATAACTATTTGAAAAAATCTGCCAGCTATTGCATCCAACTGGATCTGTATCTGTAGTGACACTATTGCCAGAAGCACTTATTAGCTGTGTTTACACTAACAATTAATTTGGTACTTTAGAATTTAATTACTAGAAGCAGTGTTGACATCCCTATATCTACGCAGTTCCAGGGCTACTTCAGACTAGATTTAGTCTCATCCTCTGGACCAGATGTTTTGCTCCGTCAGTGTATTTTGAAGTTGTTTGTGCTAGTAATTGGTTCAGACCTTTCTGTCCCCCCAAGAGCTGAAGTGTGTTTTGTGACATGTAGATTAGAGCCTGTGGTTTAGTTTTCTCCAGGAGTCATCCAGGCTATGTACATGGAAAGCTCTCAGTGAACTGAACCAGCATGCAGCAAATGGGGATCATTGGGGAAAGTGAAAACCACTCAGCTGATCTAAACCAATCAGTAGTGCAGACTCAGCCAAAATTTCTGATAGTATTTCACTTGAGCAAATTTACCTGAAGGATCCTCTGACAGACTCACTGTTATAACCAACATTCTCTTAACCGACTCCTTACAGCAGACTGTTTATTTTCTTTGCTTTTACATAATTGTTATTATTTGAAGCGGAGGAGAAATACACAGAGCAAACACTTCACTCATTCAGGACGCTTGTCTGTATGTGTAGCTTACTGCCTCATCTGGCTCCGGAAAGCTTGTACCTATATCTGTGGTGGTTCTGGCAGTTAGCTTCTGAAAGTTGCACTGTAGCTGTAAGTCTTGGAAGTATGTAGTATAGTTCAAGAACAGTTAAGTAGTATCCTTACCTAATACAGCTATCTCGTTATATTTTCTTACAACTCTGTGCCACTTGCTTTAAAACTTAAAACTCCAGGTAGCTGTGTTGGTTTATTCTACCGTACTGCTGTATTGAAATAAGGCTTCATGTAATTTTCCTTTTTAAACTAGTGGGATGTGATAATGGGAATTTTTGCCCAAACAGTTATTGATATGTGAGTATCAAGTGACAAAATGAATAAAAGAAAGGTAATTTTTTGGGACCTGTGGGATTGAAGGCTATCTTGTTGTGTTAGCTCGTGAAAGTTCCAGAGTTAGATTTAGGCTCTCTGTTGCTGACCTTTTGTAAATACAAAGGGAAGCATAATGCAACCTGAGTGAGATGTGGACTCGAGAAATGGAGAATGAGTTGGTTGGAAAACTAGTTGGGTGACTGGGCTCTAAGGGTTATCCCTAGTGGTGCAAAGTCCCAGCTTGCAACTGATGACTAATTGATTGATACTGGGTTGGTACTGTTTAGTGTTTTGGTTAACAACCTGGATGATGAGACAGAGTGCCTTCTCAGCAAGTTTTTGAATGATTAACAAATTACAGGGGATGGTTAGACAGCCTGGAGAACAGAGATGCTCCTTGGATGGATCTAGGCAAACTTGAGAAATCGGCTGATAGGATCCTCAAGTTCAGGGCAAATGCAAATCCTGTAGCTGGGGTTGAATTTATGTCAGTGCAGGCTCGGGGCCCATTGGCTAGAAAGCACCTTTGCAAAAAAAAGTACCTGGGGGTCCTGGTGTACAGTGGATTAAACATGAGCCAGCAGAGTGTTGTGGCAGAAGGCGGACGATTGTGTGCCGAGCTGTAACAGCAAGAGTGTAGTAGCAGGTGTAGTTTGGAAAAGCAAAGTCTCCATCCTTCCTGTGTTGTGCTGTCTGATTCCTACCAGCAGCTTAGCAGTGGTGTCAGGCTGTATTTCCCACTTAGTTTTCAAACTGGGGTGCTCATCTTTCTGTACTGATTTTCCTCTTTGACAAAAATCTGCAAAGCAGATGCTCGATACATTTATATTTTTTCAAAAAAAAAAAAAAAAAAGAAGAAAGTCTTATACACGTGAGAACTAAAAGAGATACAGGGTTTCTCTGTGATGAGAGCCACTGACCAGAGTCTGGGATTTCTGGACATGTACGATCAGTTTTACATTACTTTCTGTGTTGGAGATGAGGAGAAGTAATTTTTATCTGTTTGGACAATACCTTTGGACAAAAGCTGTTTCCTGAAATAATTTTTTTCCACATTGACAATTACTGTGCCTGTGTCACTCTGTCTCCATATTTATATTTCCATTCACTTGTTGTCTCTTGTTTCACTAAGTCCGTTAACATAGGGACTATTCTGTGTTTGCACAGCAGACAGCTAGTTAATTTATTAGATTTATTACTGAAAGGCCTATTCTGCCTACCTATAATAATCATTTATAAGAATAACCTTTTAATACTTTGTCAACAAGCTTGTTCCAGGTAACTGAAATGAAAATCAGTTTTGGACATACAACAGATGACAATGTTGTTTTGAAAAAAATTTCATATACACTTAGGGCATCACGTTCTTGTTTTTTCTAGTGGTGATACTATCAGCTGTAGATGGACAGTTTGAATATATGATGGCCTGGTAATGTGATTTTGACCTGTCTTTTTTTCCTGATGTTTAAAAGTTTGTGCAGGCAGGAGGTTGTGGGACATCAGTGGCAATTTTAGCACTGTTTGTAACAGAAGTTCAGGATGTTTACTTTTAACGCTTTCTGTTACACCTCCTGCCACCGCCTCCTGATGATTGTGAGTGTTATTTACAATGCTGTTCTTCAAAGATGTTATTACTGTAAGAGCAAGCTGTCCCTTACTCATTTTTCTGCTGTGGACTGTGGATGCTTACCCTCTGTATTTACATATGTGTTTTGTATGTGACAACATCCTGAACTGAAATACAAATCTATTGGGCATTTCTGAATCCAAACATCTGGTTAGTAAAGATGCCACAGTAATTTGTAGTGCTCAGTTCAATTTCCAGTGTTCCACCACCAGATGATGATTGTCTGACTTGGAATAATTATGCTTTTCTTGTGGTAGTGAGAGAAGTGTCCTAGTAACTGTCAAGTGTGAGAAGATGAGGTTCTCATTTTTCTGGAGCTGTGTATTGCTTTTTCACTTGTGAACGGGCAAATCTAACGGGCTAAAGAAACTTAAGTGATGGTTTCTAGTTTAGCATAGTGCACATGTTGCTGCAAGGTCTGCTTTGAAAACAGCTATGTTTTCGCTGTCTCTCAGCCTTCTTGTAATAATAATATTAAATTCTTATTTTATCACTAATAATTTGTTGTTTTGTCAGTAATATGCATGCACACACAACTGACCAAAGCTGGATTTAGATGATTTTCAGTAGTAATATCTCTATGCCTCTGCTCTGTCTTCTTTTTTTATACCGGTTTTCTTTGTGAAGTAGAATATCTGCTCTTTCATCGTGGGTTTCAGAAACAGAACTTGGTTATTTCAGCTAAGTGTAAATTTGTTGTTAACCCAAGTAGGCTATAAATGGTGCGAGTAAAATAAAGTATTAACAGTGGCTCTTTTTTATAGCTGCAGGTTTACCTTTGTGCTCAGTGTGTCTAGTTATCTGTTATTTGACTTCGGTTTGGGTTGAAAGATTCTTGCAAAAGCACATCAAGAGTTTGCATTAATAATCTAAGTCTACCACACTTATAAAAGTGTTTTTACTTTATAAATACTGGATAACGTATGCAAAAAGAATATTAAATACCTTCCACAGAAGAGGCTTCAACAGATTCTAACATAAACCACATTTTTAGAGCTGTATCATATCTGAAATGAGGTTATTGGTAGGATTTCAGTAGCACTAAGTTGCTTATGAGCCTAAGTCCCATTGAAAGTCAAAGGAATTTAAGCTGCAGAGACTGCTGGAAATTAAGCCTTATGGTTTTCTTCTGTTCTGTAGATTTATATTTTTTCCATGTGGATACTTACTGATGCATCTGAGCAGCATTGACATTTTATGCTTCCATGCGTGTGGTTGTGTAATGTAGCGTGAAAGAAAATACACTGAATCAGATTATGAATTTTAATGAATCTTACTATGGTTACACAATAATTTAATGAGAAATAATGCAATATATAAGAGTTGTATTTTTTTTTTCTTCATCTGGTGAGTTGTCTACATTAGTGTTGTAATTTATTAACAGGAAATTAAAATTTGAAGAGTACACACTCAGTAGGACCACTTTTCTTTCTCCTGGCTACATCAGGAATGAAAAGGTTTTGTCCTTAAATAAAGAAGTAGCCTCTGCTGATGTTCTGTGTTGTTAGCATATGATCAAATAACTCAGGAGGGACAAGGAACATTAAGGTTCACCTGTTTCATTTTCTTTTTAATTCATACAGCCCAGTCATACTTTTGCTTTCAGACTACTTTTCTATATGACATAGGCTTCTAGAAATAAGTGTTGTGAATTGTCTTCTGACATGTAGCTTATCTTTTGAAGTATTGTACTGTGATCTTTACTTAATGTAATACAGTCTTTACAAAGGTGGAAGAAAGCCGACAAATTTGTCAAACAGCTACAAAATGAGCTCTGTTCTTCAGCTTATGGTTTTGCAGTAATACAAGTTTAATATTTGAGGGCTGGGCTGTAAACTCAAGGGAATAGTCTATCTAGGAAAATATTGCAAATACTTTTCTTTCAGGTTTATTTTTTTTTTTTTTTAAGTGGATCAGTTTCTGATTCTAGTTCGACAGTAGATGCACTCACATAGATACTGCTTGCTCTGAGGCAAGAGTTGGTAAGATGGGAATGAGCAGTGGGGAAGTCATATTTTAAGCTGCTATTGCTTCTGAAGTTAAAAGTTAATATAATCAAATATCCCGTTAGCCCTTCTGATGCAGGATGTCTGAGAGACCAGACATGGTCTGGTCCCAAAGAGCAATAACAATTTGAAATATTATATGGTGGTACTTCAGAATCTTGTCTTTTAAAATAAAAAGCCATGCCTTTGTTGAGAATAGGTAAAGTAAGTGGAAGAGTTGAGCGCTCCTTCCTTTGAGTTAGCTGAGAAATTAAGGTTTTTGAAGTGTGCTGCCTTAGCTGAGTGGAACTGAAGACGTGGCGTGGTTGTACTGCTTGTCTTCAGATATCTGAGTACAATGGCTGTGTTAGGAGGCTTCTAGCCAGAAAGGGCAGCTTATCTAGGGGTCACCTAGAGCCACTGTAAATTTGGCGGCTTCTCTGAAGCCTGGAGAATCCTCCTTCCCCCTCCTGTTAATTCCTAGAAGACTAGCCTCTAATGTCAGAAACTAAATGAGGTACCTGAAGCTACCTGTTTGAGGTACATGCTCTGACATGTAAAGTTGACAGTACAGGTACTTATTTCTTCAATCACTCTTCATAGAGACGTAGCTAACAGTTGGTTACTGTAGTTGTCCTGGAGGTATGTTTTATAAAAACTTAGGTGTGTTGGGTTTTTTTCTGCATCTCCTCCATATTGGTTCAAAAAATGTACTTTAAATTTTGTCAAATGTTGATGGGTACTCAGAGCGTATTCTAGACTTCTCAGATATTGGGTACAAATTTAAAATCACCTGAACTTGGTTCAAATTTTACCTCTTAGCCCCGTGTAGTACTTTTGGAAATTTAAACCATCATAACTTTTGCAATTGAAATTGTTACTTTGCAATTGAAAATATTTTGTCAACTCAGAATCAAAGCTGTCTAATGGCATCATATAACTTCTATGCATTGATTTTGGCAAAATTCCATTTTTTTTAAGAACAAAAAAGATAAAGAGCTCGGATGTATACTTACACCATCTTAATGTCTTGCTGGAGCCTGACAGCAATGTGATAGGTGCCACTATTTTGGGTGACAATAAGGTTATATCTAATTGTGATATGGATTAAGTCATTTGCCCTCCTCTGAGGACTGTGTTTGGGGGGTTTATATAATTCCTTCCTTCTTTATGCGATCAAAGAAAGATGTATCTTCGGTATGTAAGACCAGGTACCATTTCATGTTGCAAAGTAAAGATTGTACATCAGCATGCCTTGCTATGAAGACTGTCAGCAGGAACAGGATCAGTGAGTTTAGTTTAGTGAGGGAGTAAATGACAATGTATTGCTGTATCAAGTATAAACGGATTTTCTCTGGAAAGCACCCTTTTTTTTTTTTTTTTTAACCTGTAGAACAATATAGCTAGCTTCTCTGTGTAGTATGAAGGTAGAATGTCTGTTGGTGTTAGTTGAAGACATCAGAATAATAGTTTCTTGAGTATGTACCTTCTCTTTCTAATCACTGAGTTCAGTGTTCTGGAGTGGCATGTGACAGCAGTAGCAGTTTGAACTTTGCATTAAATACATGTTTAGTCATTAATATTGCTAATTATGAGACTCTTTCTTGGGTTAGCACTCTTTCATGCAGAAGTGTGTAGCTTACAGTTCAGACCTGTCCCTGTGTGATGGTAATAAAAGCCAGAGAAAAATCTGTCATTGCTGAGTATTCTACCCTACTTACATGTGCTTGGTTAATATACGTAATAGTTACAGCAGAAACGCAATTATTTTAGTTCTTGTCAGTTAGCTTGCCATACACAGCTATCTGAAGGGAGACAGAAAGGTGCTCACTCTGTGTTCCAAAGTGTTAACAGCCTCATGATACAACAGAAGTTTCTGGCATGATGTCTTCTTATGTCTCTTCTGCTACACATCCATCGAATCATACCTTTATGTATACCTACATCTGTAATCAGAACCAGCAGTTTACTGGATCGTCACATACTTCTGAGAGCGTATAGCTTTATCTGAATATGGAACCAGGCTCAGTCTCATCACCAAACTCAGACGTGCTGCCTCTGCTTCAGTCAGGTGCTCTCTCCAAAATATCTTCCTCTTTCACTCCTTAAACCTCCTGCCAATTACTCTACTCTACATAAAGTAACTTCTCAGATTTTTTGAATTTTTTTACCTTATTTCATACTCCTGCACTTGTTCCCCTTTTCCCAGTTCCTAACTCATGTTTGCAGTTGGGAAAGAATCTCAAGACACCCTCCGAAGGGCTAGCGGCACTCCAGGCTGGAGCATCATATTCACACTTACCCATAAATAACTTTGTTTCTTCACAAAGTTTTAAAATTACTTTAAAAATGTTTTTTTATTTCTCCAAAAAGAGAGTGGATCAAGACCTCTGCTACTCATTGTGTGTTTTCATGTGGTTTTAATGCCAAAAGTAACTTTCAGGCTATTGGAGGTGATCAGACTGGGGCAGGGAAAGGTGTATTTTTTCACCTGTGCCCAGTTTCTTTGATGTGGATAGTATCTGCCTGACCGCTGGTTTGCTGCAGGAAAAGGGTGAGAAAGTGCACCCAGTATGGCCTGTGGGTAGCACCACGAACTTGAATCTGTTGTGAAACAGTGATCTCATCTATGGATTTGTAGTTGACTGGAGCCAGTACAACTACATGTGTCTGCCAAAAGGTATGATGTGCACAGTCGTCTCCTGTTTTGTTTGGTCTTGCAGTCATGCAGTTCTGTGGTCTGTAAGACAGGCTTGCTTTCGGCAGCAATGTAGTCAGAGAGTGGGTTAAGCTGGCGGGAGCACTGCGCTGAGGGTGTAGATGTTACAGGTAGGGAGATCTTTTGGGACAGCAGGTGGCTGTGCTTCTGGTGCTTCTTGTGTGTCTGCAGTAATGCTGTTCTACCTTATGAGTCAGTTCAAAGTGGTAAGCCAGCAGAAAAGTAAAAATCCCACAGAATGTGATTCTGGTTTTGCCAGTTTCGTCTCTCTGGATCACCTTCTGCACGCTCAAGTAACTGTCGCGGCCACTGCAGGAGTAGAAGATACACAGGAGGAATGGGGTCCCTACTTTTGTCACCAACTAGCTTTTGGGCTGGTTTAATGGTAATGCTGGACCGCATCCTGAGAGAAATGTCTGTAATAGTTTCAGCCTCCATGTTAGGAAGACATCTCTTGCCTGGGAGAGGCCACTATGTCAGTTTGATCTGCTGAGCGAGAACAGCCCAGAGATTAGTATGTTTTGAAACAAAACGTCCCTTTGAACTTCTGCATTCATCTCAGTTGGCATCCCTGCCCGTAGGATACAGAGTTACAACAGATGTCAGGTATGTCAATTCTAATTTCACCAAGCTCTCATGTAGAGCTACAGAGCTTGCCTGGCAATGCCGGTTTGCAGAGTTTCCGCCCTCCTTGCTGTTGCCTGCTTCGTGCCACCGCAGTGTACTGCCCTATTGGTTGTGCTGGCTGAGCTGCTGTAGCAGCCTGCTGTAAGTTGAGCTGCTGAATCGATCCGATTTGCAGCATTGCTCTGCAAGTAGTGTGTTGGTGTACTTGAATGGGGCGGTGTACTGCAGCGGAGGGGCAAAAGTGAGTGCCTGGGAGGACAGGGCAGAGGAAAAGGGGAAAACAGAATGCCTTAAACTTGATTTATTGGAAAAAAAAAATGTATATTGTGAAAGCATAGTCTCATTTTCAAGACATTATTCTTGGTATTTCCTTATTATGAGAAGAGGCAGGATTTCCCAGGTGCCAACTTGCATGAGCAACAAAGGGAAGGACTCGGACAACTGCAGAGGACAGAGGGACTCACTCCTGATACTCACTGGGAAAAGGGCCCTACCCCACCAGGATGCCAAGGCCATTTCAGGTTAGCTCTGAAAGGAAGAAGGGAGACATGATAGAAAGGTGAGTTTGCTGACATCCAGAGTGGGAGAGACCCTCAGCTTCCAACTCCCTGAGGAGAACCTGGATTCTTCTTCAGTGGATTTTGCAGATCCCAGCTTACAGGGAGCACTGGTGGGAGGTCAGCGTCATAAGGGGAACACAAGGATTCAGATACCCATACCCATGGAAAGATTGAGGCTCCTCAGTATACCTGTAAATCATGCTGTCACCTTGCCGGTCATCCCTGTGCTTCAATCCTAGTACTATGTTAGTGCTTCTTCTATGAACTTCTTCCGTTTTCCCTGTCATACTATTCTGCCCTTCTCAATTTTTATCTCATGGTATTTTTGTATGCCTTTCCTTCAGCAGTTTGTTTTCT
The DNA here is from genome assembly GCF_036417535.1 of Chlamydotis macqueenii. NCBI lineage: Eukaryota > Metazoa > Chordata > Aves > Otidiformes > Otididae > Chlamydotis > Chlamydotis macqueenii. Next base: position 32,179,369 of record NC_141558.1, read on the forward strand.
ATCTGTCCTGAATACATTCCTACATGCAATTTATTTAAAATTATTTTAGATACTATCTGTAGTTTTCTGCAATGCTCATTACAGTTTTCTCAAGATAAAAGCCTTTGACAAAATGTAGACTTTAGAAAAATATTTTTTTTTGTTTTGTTTGCTTGTTTAGTTTTTTGGACTTGCTGAACAGGTTCAGTGGGCACTCTGTCGCTTCGGGGTATCCGGCTTGTGGAACTTGACAGGAGAAAAAGGGGTTTGGCTACTTAGTTTGTGTCCCTGTAATTTGTTTAGTTTATTTAAACTGGTATCAGAAGGTTAACTCCTGTGAGTTTGGATTTTTAACTTTGTTCTTCTAAGGGTGTATTTGCTGCTGGGGTAGATGTTAGGGGACTGAAGATATTTTTGCTGTAGGAGGTGGGTCTACCATGGCAAAAAAAAAAAGTGTATTAAAGAACAGCAACCTTTTTCATGAAGGGATAGGAAGTGGATTATTTAGGAGTCTGTTGCTTTCAAATTTTGAATGCTTACCTTACTCTTTGACATTCATGAACTTTTAGGATCATCTTAAGAAGAATGTGAATTTTGGAATTCAGAGAAACAGGTCTTGACTTCTGCTGCTAACTTTTCATAGCTTGCTTGTAGTGTTGTTCTGGTAATGTTCTCTGAGATTATTGCTTGAGAATTATGTTAATAATGCATAAATACAGTACACAGTGAGCAGATATGCATCTTTCAATCTTTTTAGAGTTGAAACTCCTGTGGAAAAAAAATTATTTACAGGAAGTGTCAGTACAATTTCACATTATTTCTGAGCGCGGAGTCCCACCAGTAGCTCAACCTGACTTAGCCCATGTCATGTCACTGAAGGACGTGGCCCCCCTTTCTCCCCTGGCTGTGCAGTCCTGCCTTCTGTAATAGCCCCTACTGGATTATTTTTTTCCATTTCTAGGTGCATGAGTGTGTTGATCTGATTTACCAGTTTGAGAAGGGGCAAAAATATATAAAAGGATTTTTGAACTGCAAATTGCTCCTGCTGGTGGCAGCACTGTCTTAAGCTGACTTAAATGAATAATGAAACTCTGCCATGCTTGAAGGAGAAAAGATAGATGCTTCTGATTCTGAAAGACTGTTTTTCTTTCTTAGCGTCCTAATAACATCTCAGAGCAGTATGTTATCATTTGAAACTATAGTGATTCAATTTTTAAAATTGCACTAGAGGAGCAAATGTGACTTCCTTGAATGACGTAGCTTTCTACAGGGGAAAAGATGATGCTGTTGGTGAGGGATGAGAGTGATGACCTTTATTTGATATATCTTACATAAGATACAACAGTTCACATGGGCTTTTTTGTCATCATTCTTTGCAACAGTTTTCTTTGTGGTACCTGAATTTTCATCTCTAGTTACACACATGATGTGTTTGCTATTGAAACAAAGATTCATTAAAATAAGCTGCAAAGTGAATTGAAAGGCTTGTATACTTGATTACTGATAGAGAGGAATAGAATTGCACAGCTGCAAAACTTAAAGAATTTGAAAGACCAGCAAATGCCAGAAAATGAGTTGTCAGACTTGTCTTCTGGTCTCCCATCTGTTGTGTTTGGTAAACCTTGATTTCAAAATTAATGTGTTATGATGTGTCTGAGTAAAAACTGCTGCCTGCTTGCAAGGGGTGGAACTTTGAGTAATTGTGATCCTGGTATCAGGAAAACTCTACGTCCCGTACCTTTATCCCCAGAAAACTGAAATGTTCAAGCCACTCAGCGGTTAAACACTTGTGATATGTCATTCATGAGGCTACTATGCTCAATCAAAAAGTCAAATGAAAAATGCTTTCAAGCTAAATAAATAGAGTTAGAAAGTTGTCGTATAAGGGAATATGGGAAATCGTTAACCCTGAAGATGAGTTTCACAGAGCTTTTATAATTTAAAGATGGAAGGTAATTTAGTATGATTTCTTTCTTGTCCCCTTCAGTAATAACATGAAACAAAAGAGGAGCTAAAATTGTAAACATAGACTAATATAAGTTAAGATTTATTTGATTAAATAAGAACTAATCTAGTATTGTATGTTTATATGGCTCTTTAAAAAAGTGATACTTATTTGAGAGTGTTCCCCTTTTAAGTTTTAAAATAAATGTTCATAACCACTGCAGGAATTCTGCCTGAGTGTGCCTGTGGTAAGAACATGGAGAAAAGGCTTTTAGAATAATAAGGCAAAATCTCCAGCTGCATTTACTTTTCCCTCTCTCCTGTCTTATGTATTTAATCCTGTTTCATAACAAGCTGCTGTGACTTATTTAAGGTATTAGTCTCCCAAATAATTCTCATCAAACTTCTGGTCTAATAACTATTTTGTTTGTATGTATCTTTATATATATATTTAATTGTCAGAAGTAAGGTGTGCCGTAGACATTGTAAGGTACTTTTCAAAAATCATTCACTTCCAAGGAAACTTGCTTTCAAATAAACAGGAAACTTTTATCTATTTCCTGTAAGTTTGCCTTTTGTTTTATTTATCTTAATAAAAATATGTTAGCCATCTGGGAAATACCTGGATTTTTCATAGAAGGGGCTGAGAAAAGATTTTACACAAAGTCTTTTGGGCATGATAATTTTCCTGGTGCTCAAGTATCTAAATTAGGATTTGTTAAATGAGATAAACCCCATGATTATAGCAGACTGTAATCTCATATTGGTCCATATTAGAAGTACTTATTACAAAGTGATTGCAAATTACTTTTTGTGTGTTCTATACCTGCATTAAATAATTACCTGTCTAGATAAGCCCTATAACTAGGTTAGTGGCCATATGGTAGTCTGTGGGCCCCAGGAGGGTTTGGTAGAATTAAATTTTTATAGGTGACTGTTCATTTCTCCTGGTGAGGAAAATTAAGGAACAAGTCTAACCAATTCTCTTCTGTTTTTACATTTGTCACTTTGAGAATCAGCATTTCATTGCCTGTGCTTTGTTCTGTGTCTTTTAATATTCTTTTATTTTTGTTCCCTTATACCTTATTTTACTCCCTTTCTGATTTTCCTCTTTGCTTCTCATTTGTGTGCCTTTGCCTGGGTTGCCTTTTTGCAGAATACCTGTGAGGTAACCAAATAATTCTGAAGAATTTGTGGTAATGTTTAAAATAGAGTATTTGTGTTCCAAAATAATTTGAAATGCTTTAAGCATCAGAAGCACACTCAGATTGCCTTGAAAAATCTGTGTGTGCTGGCATTTGTGTAAAATGATAAGTACCTTTACTACTTTTAAGATGGATTTCTGTAAATCCATAGAAGAATGAGTAATGTAGGTTCTCTGCAGTAGCAAGGGGCTTAACTTGTAGGACACAGGGATGTTGAAAAGAAGTAAAAGAACATTCTCTCTCATTGTTGGGTTCTTTCAATATTTGCTGACTCAACCTCTCACTGCAGCAGGAGTTTCTGTTGGTGCAGATTTGCTTCTGTGGGAAGAGATGGGATCTGTAGAGGAGCTGGCATCTGGCAGTGCTAGGTTAACACTTGGACTTCATGATCTTAAAGGTCTTTTCCAATCTAAATGATTCTATGTGATACTGTAGAAGACACAGCTCTGCCAGGGTCAGTATGATGCAGGCATTGCTGCTTGCAGAGCTGCCTGTTCCTCCAAAGAGTGGCTTCTCTGTCCATTTTTCTCACAGTTCCTCACTGCAGTGCCACATTCCGTATTTACAAAGTAGTGCTGCATCCCCAGCTCTGTTTCCTTCTCAGTGGTGGTCTGCAGTGGAGTGTGTATTTTCAACAGGGCATTCAGTAGATCCCAAGAGCTCTCCTGAGGTTTGCATGTGCAGGGTCACAGCTGTTCCTTCATTTGGTGAACTGATAAATTTAGAAGCTGCCCTGCAGGTGACCCAACATGCATGTGAATTTTGCAGTCCATGATGTTCAGTGCTTGTTCTTGTTAATGTGACTGAGCACGTTTAAGTGCGCAGTGAGTGCACTGGGATTGACGGAAGAGGAAAGGTCGGACTCTGCCATGTGCACTTCTGCCTTTCCTCTGCCTGGTGAGAGGAACTGCAAAAAAGTTTCACTTCAGTGATGAATTGTATTATGAAGCTTTTCCAGGACATACATTTCCCTTGGAATGTCCTTTAGCTAGCAAAGTAAGTGTTTTTTCAAGTAAATGCTCAGGCAACTAACTCTGTAAAAGCACATATGCTTTTTTTTTTTATGCAGGAGAGCTTTTTTTTTTTAATAGTGGTTGTCCTTTATGATTGTATTTGCATATGTTACTGCCTGTGGTTCCATGTGAGAGCATTGAAAAGTCAGGTAACCATTACTTCCTACATTTCCATTTCTGTTGGTAGCAAGATACATTACAGTTGTTGCTAAACCTGCTTCTGGCTCAGATTATAAATGATGTTTTTCAACAAATGTGATGAAAAAAACCTTACTTATAGCCATGTAAATGATGATGCCAGTGAAAAAAAAAAAAAAAGAAACCTGTTAAGATTTTAATGCCACTCGATGGGAAAGATTTAATCTTTCATACAGGGTGGACAGTAGGGGTCGTCTCTGCCTACAGGAGAGCAGTAATTCTAACTAGCTTTTTCAGAAGACCTTTTCCTCCAAGGTCTATAGTAAGGACACTAAGGTCTATATGTCCTTGAACCTTTTAATAGCGTGGTTATGGATTTGCACATGATTATATTGAGGACTAAGTGAGATAAATAGACATCAGCAAGCGCACACATTTATTTACTGAAGAAAGACTGCGTAGACTGCAGTTGGCAGAAATCTCCTGGATATTTATAAGCTCTCCATTGGTAACTTTGGCTTTGCTGGTGTATGCTGACTCGGTAAGCATCTCAGGTATTTAGGCTAACTCACATACTGTGAAGCAAATGCAAAGATACCTCTTTAGGGGTGGACGTGGAACTGTTTGAGGACAAAGCTTTTAAGCAGTGCACCCGGAGCAGGAGATTGGTGGTGTTCATCCTCAACTTCATGTCTGTGGCCAATGTAAGTAAAGCTAAATGCTGGAAGCATTTAGAGGAGGGAGCAAATTTTCAGAGGTAGTGTTGTAGATTGACTTTCTTTTGCTCAAGTCTGTGACATTGGAAATTTAATAGGAACTGGAAGATGCTGCCTTTCAGGGAAGTAAGCAAATCAGCTGCTGAGAAGTATCTTGCCTGTGTACACACAGGAGTATCTTCCTGAGTTTAAACTCAGGAAAGCTGGCAGCTGGAATATACCCTATTCACAGATGTCTCTCCAGCTTGTTTTGTGTACCGCCTCCCAACTGTATGCACTTCTTGCTGTGTTGCCTTTCAGTCACCATGTTGTAAATTGCCGAACCCTGTTTTACAGATTTCCTTTGATCTCTGGGATCATAGACTGATTCAGGTTGGAAGGGATAGTAGCATGTCATTTAGTCCATCCTCATGCTGAAGGCAGGGTCAGCTCTCAATCCAAACCACATTGCTTGGAGCTCTGTCCCATCAGGTCTTGAAAGCCTCCATGGCTGGAGATTCCACAACTTAGCTGGACAACCTGTTCCAATGCTTAAGTATTCTTTAGTCTCGGTTTGCTCGGTCTCCCTTTGGAGACTCCTTCAAATCGGCCTTACATCAGCAACATGAACCTCAAACAGTTGTAACCTGCTCATTGTCTTGACAAAGACGCACTCCAAATCTTTTCTTTGTGTGGTGTCAGACCTTCATCCAACTGTCAGTTTGCTGTTCATCCCAAATCTGTTCCCTGCATTTCTCGTACTCCGGTGACTCACGTTAAGACTACTTCATTAGCTGCCTTTGTACCCTAGGCTTTTAAAATGCCAAACAGTAGTTGTGTCATCAAAGGTGATCCACGTACATCTTGCTGAATTATCAGGTGGTGGTTGTGAACATCACCGCATAATCTGTCAGGGTGATTTAGCAACGACTGCATATCAGGTTCTTGCTTCTGATCCATTTTTAGTGCATTTTTTCATCATTTTAAATTACAGTTCTTGGTGATATTTCTATTGTTTTATTCTCTGTGTAGTGAAATACTCAGCTATCCTCTTCAGCTAATGGAGCAAAAGGTATCAAAAGGTTCTTACACTGATGGATGCAGCTGTTTTTACAGGTGATTAATGAGTGTTCTTACAGAATACCACCTTTCTGAATACCATTGATTCTTTTATTCAAAACAGAGTGGCTTTAAAGCATCTTTGTCAAAATATTTCTGACTTCTTTGTTATCTGAAAATTGCAACCCTTAGTAATCTGAAAATGGTGTTTTCCTCATTTAATGCAGTCAAAAGAGAGATTAAGGGATAGGTTATAACATGGACTTTTTCAAATTATTCTTCAAAAATCTTCACCAAAAACTCACTACTAGTCTAAACTTTAAGAACCCCAGCACTTTTCTGGAATCTTAATGCTAATTGCAAAGCTTTATATATATATATATATGTATGTATGTATGTATATTTAGTATTTCTGCTCTTGAAAACAGTTTTGCATAAATCTTGAGATGAACATAGAGCCCCTGTCATCAGTAAGGCGTTTTTCCAGGTTGCCATCTCATCTGTCCTGGTTCTAGCTAGGATAGAGTTAATATTCTCCTGAGCTGGGTGGAGAACTGAAGCTGGTAGCCCCTATGGCTGGGATAGTTAACTAATTAGCTAACAGCTGGGGTTAATTTACCCAAATTAGCTGAAGGGGCTATTCCATCCCATCTGACATCATGCTCAGTATATAAGTGAGGAGGGTGCTGAAGGGAGTCTCTTGCTACTTGGAAGAAACTAAGTGTGGAGATTTGTTGTAAGGCATTATACTGTATTTGTATTCCATCACTGTTTTGTTTTCTTTTGTCATTACTGTTAAATTTACTTTTTGTTTAATCTCAACCCACGTGTTTTTTGGGGTTTTTTTTCCTGGTTTTCTTTTGTTTACCAGTTCTCCCCCTGTTCTCTCGGAGGGTGGGGGGGAAGTGAGAGAGAGACTGTGTAGTCTGGTCCCGATTGGGGCTAAACTGCGACACCATCAGAGTCAGGACTTGAGAAGAAGCCAAACTGGTGCAGGGTCAGTCCGAGTATTCCCTCTGTCACGTTTCTGGGACTACGGGTGCATGTCAGAGAAAACGAGCTGTACCGAGGCTGGGCGTGTGAATCTTCCTGGCTTTGCTATAGCACAGGCCATACCACTGAAATGTTTGTACCATGCTCTCCATTACTCTGGGCTTCAGGAAGGCATTTTGGTATAGACACACTGGTGGACTCAAAATGTCCTACCCTCTGAAAGGTTGTAGTACTAAGCCTGCAACTGCCTGATTAGGTCTGCACATGCCACCTCTTGGAAGAGGCTTTCAAGCTTTGATAGACTCGAGCTACTTCGTGTGTTTGAGCACATTTGCCGTGCCGTTAATAGCATGTTCTGTAGCATTGTTAGTGTCTGGGATTTTCCACTACCCAGGATACCTTCATTCTCTTGTTACATAAGATAATGAAGAATTGATTGCATTCAGATCTTATTTACAGAGTATTTTAAGGATATTTGGGATAATTGAATGTGATAGATGGGTAACAGGTCCTTGATACTGAATTGTTATGTGAAAGCCCAAGCAGATACAATAGAGTAGATCAGGTTTATGGGTCAGTTGTTGTATATATGAGAACTGAACAATGTTTATGGTACAACTGGTAAATAGTTGAAAGTGACTTGGTTTTAGTTCAGGGTTTCTTTTTGAATAAAAAAAGAAGCAGTGCAACACAAAGTGATTAATGAGTTGAACCAGAGATGGAAAGAAGATGAGGAAGGCAGGGTTTGGCAGGAAGAGAGTGATGAGGCTTGATGTGTGCATTTGAAACTTCTTTTAAAATTTGCTGTGAAATAATGAATGTGTATCTTAACTTTAGAAAACATTTCCTTGTTATGTATTGTAAATGTAATTCCTTTGTGAATAAGGTACCCTGTTTCAGTACCATAGCTCTTCATTTGCAGATAGATCCTTAATATATATGGCATTTAAAAATGAGTGCAGTGAATAATTTGCGTAAATACTGTGTAGGAGGTTGGGTTTCTTAATTTAAATATCTTGATGCAGCTAAATAATTGTTTCAAAGACCTAGGCACAAGATATTTAATTAATGTTTACATGTTTGCCCTGAGCTGAACTCCTACAGGATTTTATTATTCAGATTAACACGTGAACGTTTTATGTTATAAATTACTTAAAGTATAATTCTGCTGAAAATCAAAGCTACCTATCTCAAACAATACACCTTCATCTTCCCATTAGCCCAAATTAAAATACATCAGACAGGTAAAGGTTTATGAGATAAAGGGTAGAATGTTCTGCTTTTGATTAATTGTTAGCAAGCAATAATAGGAAAAGGAAGGGTGTCCTAACAGCCTTTTTGTTTCACAAATTGCATCCTATGCATGAACAATTCTATTGATTTGCTTTTATTGAGGCCCAGATTGTAAACAGTCACTTAATAACATCTTTAGGGCAAACGAGTCTTATTGCATTAAGTTAGAGGAATATTACATTGCATTTTTTTTTCTATTCGGTGCTCAGTTTTTATTTTGCCTTTGCCTTTCATTTTACCTTGTTATGGTCCTAATTCATTAATCTGTCCACGTTTAGTAACATTCTTAAGCCTCAGTTAAATTTATGCTCTATAGAGCTGTCAGCATGGCTCTAAACGCAAACTGAGAATGATGCTGATTTTGGACCTTGTAAATTCTAAAAAATGGACCCAGTTTGTTAGAAGGTTAGAGTGAGATGAAGTAAAATATCTGACATCTCTGAACTACTGAGGCATAATATTTAATATAAACCATGCTAACAATTTTGCATTCTTTTCTTAGTACCCGAAGTAAAAAGCACTATGCTCTGCCATCACAGGCTGATCATTTGGATCATGGGAACATGCAGCTTTTAGTGGTAGGGTGTCAGGCTCTTGATAAATGTTTGCTGTGGATCTGTAAGATGACAGTGTGAGACTGGAGCTGGTGGAAGGAATCTCCCTGCTGAGGCTATTATACATTATAATATATCATGTGTCCTCAGTATAGATGAACTGAGTAACTGATTGAATGGTGGAAGTCACATCTGACCCAAAGAAAAGGAGTACATCAGTGTCCTGGATTGCATCCGCCTTGATTAACGTTGAGAGGTCTCTCTTAATCTCCTCAATTCCTTACAGTCTTGGAGAAGATGACAGTGAAAGCTTGATGTTACATTAATTTTAGTCTGATACAAAATGAATTCATTTACTGTTTATGAATCAGTTAAGAAGTGCATATGGAGTCATGTTTGAGCTGTGGGTTTCTAAAAACAAAATATGCATTATTAGTTCTCAATAGGTTAAGTTTTATTTGATTTTTAAAAGGTAGGAATCATTTTGCAGTCATCTCTTGTCTCTAGCAATATCACTTGTTCATTAAGTATCTTCTGTTATAAAGCATTCCTTAAGCTATAGTTTTGACCAGACTAAAGTTGAATTTTTAATTCTGTGGAAGGATTAAATTAAGAATTTTTTTTATTGATTTATTGTTAGTCTAGTACACAGTTGTTGTCATCAGTTGCTAGCAAAGTCCTGGATGGTCAGCTTTAGTTGAAGTGTTAGAAGCCAAAATCAGAACAACACAATAGATTGGAGTAGTTTGGATTTGGATGGTGGGGATGATGAAGATGAGCCATGAGACTGTGAGTGGAATACAAAGGGTAAATTGCATACTCATAAGAGCATTTAAGACTTCTGCCTAAAAAGGCTTTTTTGTCTTCCTGCTCTCTACTTGTGAATGTTCTTGCTCCCTCCCTTTCATTGATATTAGTGTTTGTGGGGCTGTGTGGTAGGTCACGTCAACTCACTGAGGGAGGAGCTGAAGCTAACCCCTTCAAAGAAAAATAAATTTATCTGAAATAAATTATCTGAATGAGGTGGAGTGACAGTGTTGTCTAAAAGTAGTTTTAGGTGCTTGTGTCCTGTGAAGAGTTCCATAAAATCAATATGGGTGACAGGGATTTAATAGATGAAAATCAAAGTTGGAAACAGTATGGAGCTGAATAGGATTAAAAACTTGTTTCAAGATGGGGGCCAAGATGCGGAAAACAAAGACTTTTGTGGTTGTCTTTTTTTTTTTTTTTAATTTTAGGCTTTAAACCTGCAGTTCCTGCCTTTGATAGTATATGGGCAATAGTACTATGTCAACACTGAAAGTACTATCATATTTTGCTTAATGTAACCCTTTATGTGCACTTTCTAATATCTGGTGGCCACAAACAATGTAGAGAGTGTCTGGTAAGCGGTGTGTTTTCTGGGGATCCTGGTGAGGGGTGAAGGTGCATGTTGCAGTTTCATAAATAGCTCTTTCTGTGGCAGAACTGGCTATAGCAGTCTTTTAGATGTGCTACATGGTAGATCCTTCTGAGGTGATTGTAGTGTAGCTCACAATCCTGATTTTTCATTCATATCTGTTTTCCAATGTAGTTTACTATGTATCTCCATAAATATTTGCCCCAGCACTGTGGGTGGGGTGTGGAAACACTAACTTGATGTTGAGGCTTCTTTTATTCACGTGTTTGGCTACTTCTCTGGTTAATGATTAAGAAAAAAACCCAACAGGATGAAAAGTCAAAATGAGACAGTTTTAAGCTTTGTAGACTTCCTTGCACTGTTCCTCCTTCTCACTTTCGATTCCTGCCTTTTTGTTTTTATGTATCTCTATATGGGAAATAAGAGGTATTGTACCACATGTGTTGTAAATCAGTCTTTTGCTTTAGCTTTTACCAGATTCGTGCATCTATGAAAATTCCTCCAAGAATTCCACACAAATTAGAAGCTAGCTTGTTACATGCAACTGGTAAGTGCAAAAACTTAGAGTAAATGAGGTTATTATCTTGCCTTGCTAATTAAGCAAGCATGCTTTTTGTCCTCTATTGTTATAACCAATACAAAAGTGTTTTTAATTTTGTTATTAACACAGTAAAAATAGAAGTTTTTTCATGACAACCTGATGAAAAACTAGCTTGTTTTTAGTAGTGCAACTTAAAAGTTGATTACAGAATTTGTGTTACCATTTTTCTCTCTATTAATTCCCTTTACTACTAGCAAAATATGATGATTCCTTTAAATTAGTGTCTCTTCATATTGGTGTCTTCTGTTTTTTTTTCCACTGATCTGCTCAGTCTTCTCCATGTTTCAGACTAAGATAACCAAGGGCACATCTTATTTAAGTAGATATCCTCGAAGTAGTGAAGAACTTCAGATGCAGACTCTTATACAGATTGCTAAGCTCATTTTTTTTTCTGGAAAGATGACTCTGAAAGGATCCAGTCTTGCTGTTTTCAGACTTGCTCTCTTGTTGTCTGATGGCAAAACTGAAAATTGATTTAACCTCCTGAACAGCATAATTTGCTCCCTCATCTTTTTTTCTTTCTTTTTCCACCTGACACTCACTGTTGATTTCTTTGTCCAGGCAAACTGAACCCAAGGAAACCTGTTAGTGGTCTCCTAATTTTGTGAAGTTCACCCTCAGCATGCTTTAAAAATGTGAAAAGCAAAAATAAATTAAGTTTTCAAATGTCAGGTAGAATTCTTGGAATTGCAAGGAGAAAAAATCTACCACAGTCTGAGAAAACGTGACTTGAGATTACTGAAACCTGAATTTTTGATGCTGTTTTAAAAGTAGCTCTGAGTAGAACAATGTAGATGTTGAATTTTAGTCATGCTTCCTGAATATTTGATTTGTGTGAAATAAGTCAATATTGTTATGAATCAAGATTATTCCACTTCAAAGGTGAAGTTTAGTGTGGTTTAGGGAATTCAGCTCAGCTAAACTGAATCTTTAGTAAACAATACTTTTTTTAATAGTGTCACTTAATGATATGTTCAATAGAGCTGAAAAAAAAAGTTTTTGCATTTAATGGTATATTGTAGAATGGTCTTCATTTATTTTTTCAGAAAGCTGCAGTCTTGTTAGTAAATTGTGACGTAAGTGTTAGCTCCTTTGTCCCTCGTTACTGAGCACAGAAGATGCAAACATTAAGGCTGCAATTTGACATGAGTTTGGATCAGCAATACTGTAAAAAAAAAAAAAAAAAATCAGCCTGTGATTTCCCCCTCATCACTCCCTTCTTACCTTCCTGTTGTTCTGTGCTCTGTTGACAGAAGTGTCTGATTTGGCCTGGGAACTCAACGGTGGAATTCATTCAGCTGATAAGCAGCTGTTCCACAAAAAAAAAAAAGCCGAAACCCCCAAACTTTTAAGATGTCTCAGTTTGGTTTATCAGGTAGTTACTAGTAACGTTTGTGCCACAACAAAGCAGAGAGAAGGGTACAAGCTGGTTAATGAAAGGAAGTTGGTTCATCCTTCTTGTGGATATGATCATGCTTGGTCTTGTTGAGGCTCTCTACTTTCCATCTGTTTCGGCTGCTTGCTTAATTTAGCAGAGCTGAACACTGTAGCTCTAACTCAGAGTGCTCCTGCTTAAGGTGGTGGGATAGCTGATGCCAGTTACTGAGACTGCCGTTATTTGTAGAAAATAGCTGCTTTTATGCTACCTGTGAAATAGCAGTAAGAGGGTTGACCCACTGTCTGACAGTGTCTGTTGCTTGTTGACCATAGAGGAGGCTGGACAGGAGCTCATAACTCTCACTCTTAAGAATGATGTCCTGTGTTGGTCAGGTACTTCTTGTGCTTTTCTATCTCTTGTTCCATCTTCCTCATATCTATGTGTTCTAAATCCTATTCTCTTTGACAGCATCATAGTTTTCCCACTCCAGTCCAAGTCATTTTGCCTACTTCTAACTCTCCCTAGCCTCTGCACAAGTCATCTGCAGTTTCTCTGCCTTAGCTGTGTGTTTTACTCTCTCCCACAAACTGTTTGCTACATCTCTTCCCTTTGTTTCCCCAAGTCAAATATACAGTCTCAGTTTTTCCCTTCTTCCCATTCCTCTACATCTCCTTCCACCCCTTGCCCAGTCTTTCCCAGCTCTTCATGTGTTCCCGTGACAGTTTAAATCCCGTTTTCTTCCATTTCTGTTTCCCACATCCTTTAATAGTTCACGGGAATTCCTTGGGACCCCAGATGAGCATCATTACAGATGTGACACAGCAAGCCACTTGGTTTAGCTCCAGTCTTGTGAAGGTCTCCTGGCATTCTTGCTGTTTGAAGAGAGATGTAGTTATGCTCTGTAAAGTTAAAAGAAAAACATATGCAGTTCTACCCTGTATGAGGTTGTTTCAGATTTGAAGCTGTTCTGAATTCCTCCTTCTATCAGAAACTCTTTTCTAGTTTTCAGAAAAAAAAAAAGGAGGACAAAAAAAAGCAAATTAGGAATGAGATGTCCCTTTTTATAATGCAAGAATGAATTAATTCCCTGGTGTTTTTCCCCTTCATTGCTGAGATGGTTTTTTTGTGTGGATAGAAGCCTAGAAATAGTCTTGGCCGGTCAGTACATAGTTGACTTAAAAAAAATAGTAGTTCTGCCTTATTGACTTCACGTCTGCTTTTCCTCTCGGCTCCTCTTTTGCAGTTCTAAGGGTGCAGTTTAACATTACGCTGAAGTCAGCAGAACTGAGGGCTGTAATTCAGAATTGGATGCTGCATAGGAAGTGGGTCCTTGGCCACATGTCTCTGTTACTTTTGTATCCCACTGGAGTGGAAGATCCCTTTTGCTGATGCTGTGAGGTTATATCAGATTAGGTGTCATGTGAAACCGTACCCGCTCTGCCCTTCACCTATAGCAGATGACATGGATGGAGATAAGCTGAAAGTGGCACTATATATATAGGGAAATTACTCTTTAATGATTCAGCCTTTGTAAGCATTTTGCCGAGGATGCCCAAATTGATGATAGGTATGAAAGCACTTCAGCAAACCCCAATACTTTTACTTGCTTCTAGTTTCTGAAGGGAAGTTGAACTAGGATATTAGGAACATTGTAGAGTGGGAATATTTGCCAGGTGCAGTGATTTTCTATCAGGGGCCTGTAGATCCCAAATCTGTAAAGCACAAACTTTGCACATTTCTTTTGTGGGTTCCTTTTTAAGTAATTTATTCAGAAGAATCAAAAGAATTTTTAAAAATTATTTGTACCTCTATTTACACAATTTCTAAGACTTTGTGTTCTGGAAGAGGTTAATGTTATTGAGCCTGCTTGTAGAGGAGAAATAAGAAAGTGTCAGTGTTTCTGTTACTTTTGTTCTTCCAAGTTCCATGTCCTTTTTTGTGTTATTTCACAGGATAGTGCCTGTCATGTTATTTCCTATACGATAACCCCTTGCTATTACGCTAAATACTTCCTCAATAACTGTTTTAAACCGTTCTCTTTCTCATTTCTTCTACAAGTCTTTTAACCTTTTTTTTTGGCAAAGGATTCCCCAACCGTTTATCACACTTCTCTGAACTCTTTTTGATGAGCAGCCTCTGGACTGAAAGCAGAACTGTCATATTGAATGAGAAATATAAGTTTCGGGTGATACACTTGGAACTGGTCTGGCCAGAGCAGTATGCAAAGATCTGGAAGGAAAGAATGAACCACCTCTGTTCTTGGTTAATTCAGTGGAGTGTTATATGTCATTTACCCTCTTTGCCTGATCTATTGGTAATTAAGAGTTTTCAGTGTGGTTAAAATCAACATGAATGCTGAATGAAACAAGACAGATTTCAGGATTTTTATTAGCATTTTTGATGGCTTCTTACAGAAGCTACCACTGTAGCCCCCCCTCACTAAATAAAACCAGAACAGTATATTAAAAGCAAATTATATTAGAAACACAGTATTTCTTTGGAAAAAAATCCACTCCTTCAAACTTCAGCAGTTGCTGGCTGAAATGGAAAGTGCTGATATTGCTGGGATTGCAGTTTTAATAGTGGTCATGAAACCCATAGGCATGATAGTTCCACTTGTTAGCTGCTCTGGGGTTTCCAGATTCTAGGCCAATTATATTAATACTTGTTTCTCTTTTCAGGTGCAGATCTTGCCTTTCCTGCTTCAATCCATGACAATATAGTTTGCAGTAAAACATTTCAGATTCTTTACAAAAATGAGGAAGTTTCTGTGAATGATGTGATGATTTTCAAAATAAAAATGCTGTTAGATGAGAGGAAGGTAATCTGCCGCTCAACTTTACTATATTCAGATAATTAAGTCTCCGTTATATACAACTTGGATTAGTATAAATAAGAAACCTGAAAAGATTTAATGCTTCTACAACTTATTTTTAGATTGAGGAGTCTCTTAATGAAATGAATTTTCTGCTAACACTAGATCTACACTTCACGGATACAGACTATTCGTAAGTTTAAATATAAAACATTTTATTAAAGCAACAATATATGTTAAGTTTTAAAACTGATTAAGTAGTGTATATAGACATACTGTGTTCATATTAGACAAATATGAGGGTAAAAGAGAAATCCAATTATGAAGTCTGTTATGATTTAGTAACTGGTTTGTCTCATTCTGTTTTTTTTTTTTAATATGTGTTTTTTTTCCTGGGTGAGATGTCATTGCATTCCAAAGTATAGACCTATGCTAAGTTGCTGTCTGTGGCAGTTATTAATAACTTGCACTTTAAATATGATTGTTCTAATTGTATGTTGCTTTGTTTTAATTTATTTTTAGACCAGATGACCTGAGCACACTACAGCCAATTAGTAGCCGAACTTTAAAGTTGCACTTTAACTTACACCGGGGCCTTCATCATTATGTCAACGTTATGTTTGATTACTTCCACCTTTCTGTCATATCGGTTATAGTCCATGCTTCTTTGGTTGCTCTGCATCAGCCATTGATAAGGTAATCTCTTGTTAATAAAATGTAAATAAATTACTGAGTGTCCAAATGGAAATGTTTTAAAAATAGAGTACTTAGGAACGAGTAAAATCTGTGGCCCGTATAGTTTTCTTTATGATGATTCTGGAACTCAAAACCACAACATTTATTTATATGTTTAAATATTTATACAATTTTTTAATTGGGAAGATCTGCTGCTCGCTCTAAGTGGAGACTGAAATAGGTGCCATTAATACAAATAGGGCATCTTCTGTTAGCTATCTTCACAGTTTTCAGTTACTACTGTAATGGCAATGATGTCTGCAAATGATGCATTTACCATTTTCTACAGTAAATGGAACTGTAGGATTTAATTTTTTCTTTTAAAAAGCTTTTGCCTAGTTTTTACTGAAGCCTTTTTATTTCGTTGATTTGTGTCAGCCTTTGCAATCTCTGTTTACCTCGCTTCTCTGTCTCAAAAGTAAGTGTGAAAAAGGGCCATACAGTCATACAGACAGTCATACATATGAAGTGTTCTTTACACAGGTTTTTCTTCAGCGTATCTACCTTTGCCTTCTTTCATGGTCTTCAAATGCTTCATCCTACTTCCTCCAAGTTTCCTCATATTCAGGCTGTCCCATAAATGTCCAAACCTTTAGCTTGAAGTATTCCCTCTGCTTGTCCCTGTCTCCACATTGTGCAAAGCTATGTTTCTATGTGTGTTAGACAGCTGTTTTGCTCAGTAGGACTGTGCTGGTTTTGAGAATTCAACTGGGGTTTTTTTTCCCTTCTCCCCCCTGCCCCGAAGTTGAATCGTTTTGGTGAGGTTTTAGATGTGGTTATATAGTAACTGAACTGGCACGTCTGAAAGGATAGCACAGCATTATTTGGGAGAGGAACAAGTAGTGAGGAGGTGGGAATTATCTTGAGCTAGTATTGTTGTTGAAGACTTCACCTGATAAAATAACGCACTTAAAGTAGCAGCATGTATGTAAAGTGTAAGTTGTCACACCGTACCACAAGTGGAATTCAAGTGTTTCCCCTGTATTCATCCCACAGCTGTAGGGTTGAATTTCATGTCATTGTGAGAAAATGGAAAACAGGTTTTGTTACTAATTTTTTATCAGAAATGTGTTTGTCCCTGCTGACTTTTAAAAGGGTTAAAGAAAATTTGGCTGTTTTATTACAATTTTTCCTCTGTTTCTGGCTTTTCACGTGGTGACACAATAATGCTATTTAATTTTAAACCTCAGCTTGGTGTAGCTTGTGTAAGGAGATACTGAAACAAACAGCAACTTTCATGCTGCTTCAGTTATCTTTAGAGCAGAATGTTACTGATGTCCACAAAATTATTTTAAGGATCCAAGTTGTCCTTTAAATCCTTGAGGTGAGGAGAGGAAGGAACCGTCAAATTTCAGTGTTTTAGGAAACCTTCAGATTTCAGTGTTCTATTTCAGCTGGGCTATCCTGTATTGTAATATTTAGCAAATACTTTATAGTTGATGTATCCATATTAGTTGCTTGGTTTTCTGGAGAACCTCTTTTTGAAGAACCTGAGCATTGCAGACTTCACTCCCCATCATCATTTGGGCTTTCCTGTGTGACAGTTTACTTCTCTGTTTGGGTCATGCTCATGTTATTGGCACCCTTTCCTTTCCTAGGGGGTCACTTTCTGAGTGTTTCCATTTTGGAGTAGTATCTAGGTTCTCCTGCTCTTGGGAACAACCAGTATTAACACTTTACTTGAAAGAGACGAGATAATTCTACGTGGTTACAGCCCTGGAGTCCTGTGCAATCTATTCTTTTTATTAACCTGGGATTGCTTATTTCTGCACTTTATCTAGAAGTTTGCACTTTGTGCATTTGTTCATCTTTCATTCATTTTTCCTAGTCCTCTGTTCTCCCAGTGGTTCAGGATGGGCTTTCCTCTTCAGTAGACAGAGGTAAGGCATCCCTTAGGAAAACAGCAATGGCAGTTTGTGCAACAACTTTCCAACTGCTTGCTACCGCTTCAGTTTTAGGAGGTAAAGTCCCCACAGCAAAGTTGGCAGAAAATGAACACTTCTTACTTGTTACAGTTCAAAAATTATCTGTATGGCTTAAACTTTCAGGAATATTATTTAAATTAGTTGAAGTTTGCATTGGGAATAGTGAGAAAGAGCTTGCACAATATCCTGGCACAGTCTACTGACCTTCCTGTTGAGAGATGGCAGCAGAACAGTTGAGGGTAATAATTTCTTAAATTTCTCCATGGAGACATGCTTTGAAGAGAACTGCTTTAGAGGCACTGCTCCCCTAGTGCAGCACCAGAGACTTTGCTGAGGTATCTGGGCAATCCTGGTTTTAAAAGGGCAGCCCACCATTCTAGGAACTTCTAGGATCTTACTGAGGGTCCTTGTTTCTCCGGCTTTTCAAGAAAAATGAAGAATTTGTTTTAACTATGATAGTTTTGTGACACATTGTGTGTTTAAATTATCAGTTGATTTGTGCTTTTTGCAGTTTTCCTCGCCCAGTGAAGAATACATGGTTGAACAGGAATGCACCAGCACAAAACAGGGACTCTGTGATTCCTTCTCTTGAAAGTGTGGTCTTTGGCAATAACTACACAAAACAGTTATCAGCAGATGTAAGACTATATCAATTTAAGATTTTATTTGTATTTTGTTGGGTGGTGTGAATTTTTCAGCTTTTCTGCAGAAATATTACTTGATAGAGGATGAACTATATTAGAGTTACTTTGGTGTGTGCCATGATAAGGGAAATGAGAAAAAAATTGTTCCAATAGGCTATGTTACATGCTTCAGGAACACTCACATGGAAAGCTTACAATATAAAGTGTTTAACCTTCTTTTTTAATATATTGCAAAAATATGGATGAACTTTGTGAAAAAAGGCACATTTGCTTATCTGTCCTTTTAGTTATTCTGTTAACACTTCATTTATTGTACAAAATTCATGTGCCTCATCTTTCTTCTTTTTTTCTTTTAGGGTTGCAGTTTTGTTGTTTCCGAGTCTTTCCTCAGCCATGCCTATAACTTCCACTATACGCTTTGTGCCAGTTTGCTGCTTGCTTTCAAAGGGTTACATAGCTATTTCATTATGATAACAAAGGAGCTACCCTCTACTCACCGAATTGAACTGGGTATGTTGAATTTAATAAAATGCATCACTTCCATGTTGATGTTTATTAAGAATACCCCTCTTCTAGACTAAACTGGCATTGATTTCCTACATCTTGTATACAAAAATCTTTTTGCTCGAACTGAGCTGGAATTTAATAACTCAATAAAAAATAAAGAAACAAGTACTGTCATGTTACTAATAAAATGAGGAGATAACAGCCTCAATGTACGGAAATGTGGGGGTTTTTTTGTTGGTCTTGATTTGCCCTATTTCAAATCTCTATGATTAGTGGTGAGAAAGTCAGAGAAACTCCTAATCCAAGTAGCATGCTGGACTTGTTTGTTTGTTATGAGGAAACATTGTATATTTGTATAAAAATTGCAACTCTATTAGCTTTGATTTGGGAAGAATATTACAATGGAAACTTAGCTGAAAAAAGACCTACAAGAAAAAATGCTGCTGACTCAGTCTGCAGTATAACTTCTTCAACAGACTTAGTTACCTAAGAAGTAGGAAAAGATCTGAATAAACAAGAACTATTTCTATAAAACTGAATAGTTAAAATGGGCTTTCAGAGAAGCTATTTCTTTAATAAAATTAAAATTAAACTCTTACAGGACAGTCTCATAGAAAGAAATTGTAAGTTCTATGGCAGTGAAGACTTCTAGTAACTACATTTGATAAAAGTAACTGAAAAAATAGTACATGAAATGTAATGTATGGAAATATATGTTACATTTCTGTAGAATGCAGTTATATTAGAGAGCCTGGCCTCAACTACTTGTGAACTAGGAGAGCAGTGAAATTAGAAAAGGAAAATACATTGGCATTACAGAGGATGATTTAGACTTTTTCCTCATGAAGCACATACCTTTTTAGTCATGTAAAGTTCTATTTAAATTTGAAAAATAGATATTTTGGAATTTACATTTACTGTAGACAGCATTTATTGATTTTTGTATTGTTTAATTTTACCAATGTTAAAACTAAGCATTATGAAACAATAAGGTTGGAAATTGAGATAGGAAAACTATTGTAAAAATGTAACATGGTCAATTAGTGATTCAAACAGAATGTTTCACTTGTGTATTACAAAATACAAAGCTTTTTTTTTTTTTGAAGGAGGGAGTGCATTACAAATCTGTGCATAGAAAAATACCGGAAACAGAGGCCTTTTCTTTATAGAAGCAAAAATACTGCTACAGTTATGGTGCAAAGTGTCAGTTATCTTAATCTTGATATGGAGGGGAACACCCTGTGAAAGGAATGACTCAACTCTTAGTCTTCCTTTCAAGGACAAAATGTCCTTTTTCCCAAAGAGAATCTGAGGGCAGTACTGTTCTAAGGATAGGCTTAGACTAAATCTTGATACTTAAATGATAGGATCTTCAATTCCCCTAAAACATTCCTACAAAATATATATTTAATAGAAAAAAAAGCCATCCATTGAGTTGCGTGGTTGGGTTGTATCTGTCAAACCTCATTGAAGTCACCAAAAACATTTTCATAAGCTTCAGTGGAACTTGAGTCAGACCTTTAGTTATATGTCTGGGTAATTTAGCTTACCTTTAGGAATGCAAGCTTCAACAGAAATGCTCAAAATAAATATATGAAGAGAAAATTACTACTTACATTTAAGATTCATTGTACATATTCTGCTGATGATTTGTTTCCTATGGAGATTTTTTTTTTTGTTATTTTTTAAGTCTCTGCTAGAATTACTTTGTTTTCTTATCTGTAAATATTTTTTTCATTTATTTCAGTTATTTTGCAATTGATATAACAAAAAAGACTAATAATGTAAATATTAATTATGCTGCTATTACTCACCTTTTGCTTGTAAGAAATAACTAATGCCTACCATTAACGCTAATTTTTCTAAAATCCATCAACAGTAAAAAGAAAAAAAGCTGTGTTTCTGTGATGTCTACAAAGAAATTGAAGCTCTTAACTTCACAAAGTACACAATTGTAATTTGCATTTATTTTTAATTTTTAAAGTAAATGAACTGTTTTATAGTGGAGATTTTACATGTGAAGTTTAAATTGGTGTTGCAGAAGATAATCGCAAGACCTGTTTAAATCCTAGAATCATCACATTTTTGTTTTAAATTATTATCTCTTTAATTTTGTTTCTCCTATTTGCTTTGCTGTTGCTCTGTCATAGAATTTTAACACAAGACAGTGATTTTGCAGAAGCATGTGCAGACAGCTGTTGGACTCAATAATTGTAATTGAGCACTTCAGTATTACTGGTTTCAGGAAATAAAAAATGCCAGCTTAATGTATATCAGGAGTGATATCTAATCTAGAAACTACACTAAAATTATATGCTTTCATGTACTGATCTAACTGCACTAATTGCTAGGCGAGCAGTAAGCTTTTTTACTAACTTTGAGGCAAATAATAAATCACAGATGAAAAGAGGAGTGTAGTAACTAGTCATGTGTGTGCAATCCCTATAACTAGCCAAGGCCAGCATGCAGGTCCTTTATGAACGCCTTCTCAGAAGAAAATATCCACGAACCCAGAGAGACGCCTACCTAGGTATGTTTTCGAAGCAGGTGATATAACCCCTCAGATTTCTATTAATAATATAAAATATTTTATTCTTATTAATAATACAAAATACTACATTATTTTGTAAACAGGGACACTGTTTCACTATTCATAGTGAATGTATGTTGAACTCTGATGAAGTCTGCAGAATTGAGCTACTTATTGTTAGGCTGAATATAGATAATAAAATGAAAAAGGATTACTGTTTTTTGTTTTAGTGTTGTTCTACTTTACTAAAAAAAAATGTTTGAAGAGTTCAGTCAGTTGTCACTATTTAAATAAAATAAAATCATAGTTTCATTGCATTCATCACAAACTCAATTTCTTAGATAATTAAAGACTAATACCTTTTTTTCCTGAGAATCTTTCACGTTGCTTCCGGTATCTCAAGACTTGATTCTTACACACTACACAAGACATTCTCAAACCTTAAAGTGCATTTGTCCATATCTAAATGGCCAATTCTCCCTTTGGAGAGTGTCTGTGTTGACCTGATGCTGGACAAAAGATGACAGTGCTGTTTAAGCACAAGGAAGTTTGTGATGGGGAAAATAATAAAATGACAGTTCATTCTCATAGTAGGTCACCGGCTTGATCATCTGTAACTGCATTTTGGTTTTCTTTCAAAAAGTAAACAAAACTATTTTTTTTAGCACAGCCAGCAAACTTGTATCAGGTGTTTGCTGGGTGAACACTACTGCTGTAGAATGTTAGTATTTAATTTCCTTTTGTCAGGTATTGTCTCTATTCCGTCTTTCTTTGAAGTTTTATTTTATCATTGTACTTTGGGATTTTACGTAATGATTTTAGGCTTCAGAGTTTTAGATGTTCAAAGCCTATTCTCACAATTGCAGTGTGACAAACAAATAATCAGTATTGTGTCTCATACGTAAATAAATTATTTTTTTCAGTAATGACAACATTTGTGTGGTCACAAACTCACCAAAAGTGTGATAATACTGGTGTATATAGTTTCTTTCAAAAACATTTCTGAACTTGTTTCTGGGAACTTCATGCATTTCTGCAGTTTTATATTTTCTCAGAACTTTGAGTTACATGAGTTAATTTGTTTGACATTGAGTTTAAACCTAAGTATAATCGATGCAATTAGTTGGAAGTCATTATGTGCTTACCAAATCTAGGTGGTATCCTTCGAAGACAAATTTACTAAACACGCTGTTGCCATTCTGTACACCTATGTTCATTATCTGTATCCTAAATTTATTACTGTGGGTTTCAAGGCATGTTTTGTTGGTTTATGTTTTTAAGAACCATTGTAGGTTTTTTTCTTAATGTTGTGTTTCAAAAATAAATTTAAATATAAATACCTGAGACAGACAATTTTAGAGCTTATAAATTGTTCCTTTGTTACTGGTACCTCAGATGTAGAAGGAAATAAAAATATAGTACTAAATTATTATATAATTGGTCAGATTCCCTTAAGGGGATAGGACTAGGAATGATAAACAAGGAAAAACATCTTACATGAAGGAGTAAATCTGTTTTCTTCATAAGTAAGTGATTCATGGTTCAGATCCAGTTTAAGCTGCCCATACCATTGAAGATTGATTTGCCCTTAACATTGAGCTATTGAGCAAAAGGTCGATTAAACAGCAGTTTTATTTGACTAAAATATAATTCATCTGACAATTAAAGAATTGTATTTATATTCACGTAGCTTGCAAATCAGGTAAATAATATACCTGTAGAAAAATGATACTGGAGTAAGATATCTCTGGGAAATCTGAGGTACATTAGGAATTGTATTACTTTACTTGTGAACGATGACATTGCTGCTGAGCAGCTCTCAGTGGATAATCTGCAAACTATCACCTAAATTACAGCATTTTCAAGTATAATTTTGAATGGAAAATTGGTATCCTTGACAAGGTATCATGATAAGTGATCATGATACTCAATTGCAAACCTTTTTTTAATTAATCGTGTTCTGTCCTCAATCTCAGAAATTACTAAGAAATTATTTTAATGGGGGTTTTTAATTTACTTGATTTAAAGTTGACTGTGACACTTAATATGGCTTCAAGTTTTATTTGATGAGTTTTTTTCCACATTTTAGAATTATTTTGTGAGATAATTGGTTTTATTCTGCAACTTGGAATGTACATTTTTCATGGATATGTCCTCTCATCTTTCCAGAAAATATAGATGTAGAAGTTCGTCTTACAGAATTGTGTGAAGAAGTAAAGGTACAATTTTTTTTAATTTATTAAATAATTATATAATATATATTATATATTATTATAACATAACTATAAAAGTAGAGTATGCTGGTTTAAGATGCTACTTAGGAATAAACTGTTTGTTTCAGTGATAACATCCTGTATCTTTTTTTGTCAACAATTACTTCAGCTCTTCCTCATTCGAAGAGAAGTTGCTCAGCTGACTCCAAAACTTAGCTATTTACCTGGTGGCTTGGCATGTCAGTAGTAGCCATGGTAACTTTTGTATATCATGAACCTGAAGATTATAGAAAGGTGGATTACTTGTATTAAAATCACAGTTTGAATTTTCTGCAACTATAATTTGAATTCTTTGGTTTTGGTGGTAATGAATAACAATGTTGTAAGATCAAGTAGCAGTAGTAGGTTGTACAAAAGCAGATTCTCCAAGTCAGCCCCTCGTCTGGAAGGATTTGTCCTCATGCTCTCTCCTTCTCTTATTTTCCCTACATTCTCAAGGAAACACTGTCTACTTCAGATGACTTAGATTTGTCTCCTCAACTTTCTCCTTAGTCAGAACTAGCCCCAGCTGAATAGCTAATTTCCTTGGCACAGCAAAGTTTAAAGCACAGGCTTTAAAACTTTTTTGAAAGATTGTCCATGCTTTGCTGCTGAGTGGACCATCTGCCCAGCTTACAATAGGCTTACCTTTCATTACTCTAGTAGTAGTATAACTGCAAGGAAATGTAATACTGGCTTTAAAAGGGTCTCATTTGTGTAACTGGAGACAAAGCCAGCACAGTTAGCTCTCTTTGAGCAACAAATAATCTTACTTTATATATAAAATTTTTTTTTACATTTACATAGCTTCTGTGAATTCTTTAGTTTCTCCCTTGCTGAAAAGTGTTTATATTTTTTTAATTTTCTCCTTTCTATTCTTTTGTGAAGTTCTTGCCAAAAGTTCCTGTTATTTCCATTAATGCCCGCTAAGTTGGTGTTTCAATATTTGCAATCCTTTTTTCTCCTTGCTCTTTAATATTGCTACGGTTGAGTCTTTACTATCTTTACTTTTTAAACCCATTGCCTCAGTGCCTTATGTGCCTGCAATGAGTTCCTGAAAAACCACATTTTTTTCTAAAATGGCCGGGAACAAAAGCCTAGCAGTCTACAGTTGTCTGGTGTGGGACTGTATCACAGGATTACAGTACGTTTTTAAAAAAGAAAAACTTGTTTTGTACTGAATTTGTCTTGGTGTTATCTGGTTCTAGGAAGCCTGTACTATAACACCACTTCCTGACTATGCTTAAAGTGTATGTAGATATATAGCACCATATAAATGTTATTGTGAGTTGTGACTATTCTGAAATGGAGATGTCTTTACATTTTTATGATTGTATCAGAGTTGGCATAACATAGTGAGTATTGATTTTCTGTTTTCTGATTCCTATTCCTTTCAGGCACACCGTATTTCTGCATGTTAGAAAATACAACAGTCACAACTCGGTTATTGTTGCCATAAATGGAATTGTTGCTTTAATTTAAGGTCAGGAGTCTAATTTAAAAAGACAACTGGATAATATTTAAAGCAACATAAAATAATCTATTAGTGTTGTAACATAGATTAATTCAATTCTGATACTTAGACAAAACAGTTCTCATTTGGAAGTTACTTTTTAAATTAAAATTCCCGCTAAGATAAAGTAGATTTTTTTTTTATTCTTGTCTGTTCATGGTCTCATCTGTTAATCATGGAAATATTTTTCCCTGACTTCAGAAAATGGAAAATCCTGATGAACTGGCAGAACTTATAAATATGAACCTTGCTCAGCTTTGCTCACTTCTAATGGCTCTCTGGGGGCAATTTCTGGAGGTCATTACCTTACAAGAGGAGGTCACAGCATTGCTAGCACAAGAGCATCACACATTAAGAGTAAGTATTGACTCTGGCTTTAGGAACTCTGGCACATTCATACTCTTTCTGTGACACATTGTTGTGGAAATGTGTATCAAAATGAGACTCCAGATTCTAATTTTTCTAGTTTTATTTGGGAAGGTTAGTTGGAATCATAAAGGGAGCTGTTGTATTGCATTTGTTAGTTTGTGTATCATCTTGTTAGAGCTTATACTTTGAGTATAATACATAAAATACATTATTTATGTTTACAAACTAATTCATTGATCTTTTTAATAAGAAATGCAGTTCAGAAGGCAAATTACAGTCTGTGGGATAAGATGTATTTGTGTACTAGCCATGCCTAGGGCCCACCCTGCATTTGACTTCCCTACTGCGTTTAGGCTGCCTGCTTATACCATAAAACAAAGTGTGCTTTCCTTCTGAATTAAGAATTTATAATGTGCATAAGCTCAGAAAAGCATCTTAAGTCGGATTTTAAAAAAGAAAAGATGTATTGGAAGTGATCTGACATGAGTATGTGTTTATTTGTATAAAAACCACATACAGCGAGTACCTGCACACACAGTTGATCTGTATATGCGTGGATATAGTTGCTGTGGGCTTTCTACATGCAAAACCACTGCAATGCTGGTTCCCATATTGAATTATTTTCAAGTATGAACTAAAGTGTTAAAGTTTTCAGAGAGTAAGATTCATTAAAAAAAAAAAACAAAAAAAACCAACCAAACAAACAATGAAACCCACTACCCCTACTCGCCAAACACACAGCTTGATCTTCACCTGGCCTGGCATCTTTACTGTGTGACATCACAATCTGTGCCTGTCTCACACACATTGTAGGACAGGTCATTTTAAGAGATTATCTGGAGGCGCTTTATGTACAGTCATTTACAGAGAGCTTGTTAGGTCTGCTTAATGAAGATGCATGTTATCAGTGCATTTAGTTTGTAATAGTCACAATCCAAAACAAAGTCTATTTATCAAGTACAGACTTGATAAAACATGTTGTTTAATGAGGGAGTCATGATTGTAGAAGTGGGCTATTCTGGAAAATAAATGGAAACTTTCAGAAAGAGTGCAAGGCTTATTTGTTGGACGTATGAGCCATAGGAAAGTGTGATCATTTTACTGGCTAGGAATCTTTCTTACCTTTCTGTGCCTTCTGTATAAATTCTGGAATCCTTCAAGTTAACTGGTGGAAGGTATGAAGCCAGAATACTGTTTCACTTAACCTGCACTTGCTTTCAACTGCTGGGATGTTAGTGTTTGTACAAGTATATATTTAATAAAACAAAAAGTATTACCATTTTTATTTTTAGTGCTCCAGTTTTTTTTAAAAAGAAAAGATACCACTAATTGTCATGTATTTAGCTTCTTAAATGTGGTAAATTTGAATACCTTGATTATTGAATTTTATGGCAGTTATTTTAGTATAAATCAAAGCAGTTAATTATACTCTGTGAACTGCAATATTGCACATATTAAAAGTATTTCTGTGATGCTTCCAGTTGTCATAAAATTGGAATAGGAGTTCTGTTCCTTCCTTTAAGGGAAAAAAAAAAAAAGTATTTCATTTCACGCTTGCATTTTCTCTCTTTCAAGTTGCTGTTATCCCCACTTCTTTTGTTATTTATCACTGTGCATAAATAAACTTTTCTAAGTTGAGCTCTGAGGTGACCCTTCTTGTAATGGAAAAAGTTGAGTGTATTTTTGAAAGAAGTGGCTAATTGCTGTTTCTTACTGAGTTCTGTACTTACTGGATACCTCATTATCTCTCCAAACTTCAAAGACTGAAAAAGCGATGCAGGACATGGGTAATCTTAAACTTACCTTTTTATTTAGGGCCTGATAGCGAAGAGCAAGCAGGCTGACTCTTCAGGAGTCAAATAACATGGCATTGAGAAGGACGTTTTACCTGAGCCAACTTACAGAGAACCAGCAATGTGATGTTACTTCATTTTATAAACACTAATTTGCAAATGTGACACTTGTTTTCTGTACTCCAAGATGTGAAGAGCTTGTGCAAATACTTTGCAAATGTGTGTAATTAAAATATATGTAAGAAACCATAGCTTCACTGGGCTTCCCAGATGGCAGCAGAGCAGGAGCCAGCAATTCATAAATCCAGTAAACCTTGAAATTAAAAAGAGATGGTAGATTTGAGCCTTGACATTTCTAAGACCATGTTTGGTTGTTGATTTTGGATCCTGTTTTGCAGTGCTTAGCATAAGAATTTG
This sequence comes from Chlamydotis macqueenii, assembly GCF_036417535.1. Taxonomy (NCBI): domain Eukaryota; kingdom Metazoa; phylum Chordata; class Aves; order Otidiformes; family Otididae; genus Chlamydotis; species Chlamydotis macqueenii. The sequence continues at coordinate 32,207,120 of NC_141558.1, forward strand.
TAATTTATATTAATAATCACTTGAATTTATATTCTGAGGGTTTGTATAAACTTGTTTTGGGAAAGCTACAATGATCATGTTTCACAAGAGGCATTATCTACACGTATCAAATGATGCAGGCTTTCTGGTTACTGAATTTAGTTGCGATTTGAGAGATGACCTACCAATTCTCTTGAGAGAGTATCTGCCCTTTCTGGAATAAGATTTTTGTACTATACAAAATCGTACTTGGATAAAAAGGATTATTTAATCCTTATATTTTGGAAATTGATACTCTGATGTGTTTGCTACTGGATGCCAAATCTCTTATTTTTACCTTTTCATCTTGCAGCATTTACAGACGATAATTTCCACAGGAAATGTCTCCCTGGGAAAATTTAGTATTAATCTAAGATAAAGCAGCCATTTTAGAGAGTCATTAACCTGACTGGTTTAGATATTTGTGTTAAAATACCCCCTAGAAATAAATGTCTGTCATCTGCATTTGGTCACATGACTTTCACTGTCTTTGCATAAAACGTATTTCTGCTGATGTGTTCTTAGAAAATAAGATTACAGTGAAATAATATATTTTAAATCTTTAAAATAATTACTTTAATAATTTTACTTATTTTTACTTAGTACTAAAATATTTAAATATTTGACTATTTTCAATTACTTAGAATTTTAGGTACAACATAAAAAAAATCAGGAACACTTTAGGTATGCTAAAATATCAGTCTACGACATTATCACCCTGATAAGGTTTACAACTGCGTTTTATTGAAAAAACTGCTTAGAGTATGTTATTTTATATTACAAAAAGTTGGCACACTAAACTAGTTCACCTTTTTGTTCCATACTGACATCTTCTGGTAGGTTGTAACATGCTCTTCCAAAATTATTTCTTTCAGTTTGATTAGTCTTAAAATATGAGAACAGAGAGCTAAGATTTCAAACTGCTACTCATAAATATGCAGAAGTTCAATATATATTCCACAACAGTTTTTCTGTCCAATTTTTACTTCTGTTTACAGTGGAAGCACCATAAAAAACATAACTTTGGGAAGTCTGCAGGGACTAGGAGCAGCAGTGTCCTTCAGCAAAGGACAAGTCATTGTGGAGATGGCCCACGTTGGTAGCACCTAAGTCACTAGCACCAGCTGGTAGTCATTCTGGTTCTGCAGAGCCTGTTTAACAGCATCCTAGCAAATGCCTAAGTCCTTCCATAAATTAAGCACTGATTAAGCATAATAAACTACTCTTGATTTGAGTTTTTTTTTATGTGGGCTTTCAGAGCTCACTTTCAACTAGTTTTATACCATTGCTGTTACTCGAAGAGCTGTCTGGAGCTAGTAATTGGATTTTCTTCAAAAGCATTGGAGTAATTTAAACAATTAAAAGTGAGATTTATTGCAAACAAAAAAAAAAAAAAAAAAGCCTTCCTTTTCTGTTCGAGAGGGTGGCAGAATTCTAAAGATCTAGTCTCCATATAACTCCAGTTACTTTATCTGGTAAAGTGATTGCTCGCATCTGAAGTCAAAACCACCTTGCTTGCCTCCTGGGAAACAACTTTATGCTCTTTGCTTGGCTTGAACCACAGACTTCTACTAATTAGGCAGTATTCTTAGAATCATAGAATGGTTTGAGTTGGAAGGGACCTTAAAGATCATCTAGTTCCAACCCCCCTGCCATGGCCAGGGACACCTTCCACTAGACCAGGTTGCTCAAAGCCCCATCCAACCTGGCCTTGAGCATTTCTGGGATGGGGCATCCACAGTTTCTCTGGGCAATCTGTTTGTGTTTTATTTCCTATTATCTGATTGATTAGGATCTTTAATTCATTTTATATTGGTTAGTTTAGAAGGGTAACCAGTCCACTCTTCACGATCAGTTGTTCTAAAATCTAGTTTTTAACCTGTAAAGTTGTCTCTATATCTATATGTATCTATATATATAGATATATATCTATATCTTCTCCCTTTCTGGGGGGAAGCTGGGGGATTAGCTGGAAGGTAGATGTCTGTTTAGAAAAGCCATCTGGTAAAACACAAAGGAGTACTTAGGAACACCGATTCTAATCCCACATCCATGTGCATAAACTCCTAAAGTAATTTCTGAAGGAAAGCAGACAAGTCTTTTTGTGTGGGTGTCTGATCACTTCTGAGAGTGGAAGTTGCATATACAAGGAAGTATCAAATTCAGTGTTTTCTTTTTATTTCAAAACATTTTCCATTACTATTCACAGATGATGTTATCACTGAGATTCATGTCATATAGTACAGTAAATATAAATCTGGGAGTTTGAGACAGGACTTTCAGCTTCTAGTGCAGGTTAGAGACTGAGGGTTTAATATTTATGGTTTAGGGTTGGGGTTTTTTTTCTTAAGCACCTTGGAGAATTTTTTTCCAGTTTTATTAAAAGCAAAAATGAAAAAACAGATGTTACAGAACATAAAACTTCATTCAAATGGTACTCTCTAGAATTACACTGGGCAGTGTATGAGGAGGGAAAACTATCTCCCCTGCAAGTGCTTATCTCTGAACAGAAGTTAATGTGATCCTGAAAGTCTGGTGTTTGCCACTTAATGCACAGGGTTTTCCTAGTGCCCATGTCTGTGCTCAGGGTGGACGCAGATGCTGGATGCAGCTGAGTGAAGCGAAAGAGCTGAGGGAACTGAACTAAGTCTGGTGCCTGCTCCACCGGGTACACTGCAAAGCGTCACAGTCAGTTTGGGAAATCAGATAAGTTAAAAGGAAGACCCAGAGAATATTGAGGAAATAAAGGAGCATGGGGCCAGCAAATGGTTGGTAAATAAATGATTGATTAGGTAGATTAGCTACCTACATGGTTCTCTAAGTGAGATAAAAATTTTGTTTTAATTGATATAAACAAATTGATATTTATGCCCAAGTTAATGCACAAGCGGTTGCCAACAGCCACTGTACAGCGCGTTCTCTTTCTTGCGTGTCTTGTTACAACAAACAAGATACTGTCATACTGCATTGAATTGCATTGTTTTGAGGCAGGTAATTGGGCAGTTGCAAAAATAGAAGTTCTAAAATGCATCTAGATTGAATTTGTATTTTTATATAATATTGGAAATGTGAGAAATCTCATCTTCCAAAACCTTAACTTTGGGGTTTCTAGATACTGCATTTTCAATTAATTGATTTATGTTTTTATTTGTAGTAAATTGCTGTGTAATTCATGCTCTAGTTCCACACTATGTATTTGATGATAAAAAATGTGCTCCACTATATTATAAAATACCATTTTAGTATAGTATGGTTTATTGACTTCAGGCATACAATTAAGTCTTGAATACAGTGCTTGTAATCAGCATACATTTTGTTATTGTCTTTGTCATTTGCAGCTGAAGTCTTTACAAACAAAAGAATTTTTTGCACAATGGTTTACTGAGGGCTAGACAGTATTCATGGGAAGTTTGAAACACATGCTTCGCTTTATTTTGAGGCTGCAGAATGTCTAATGGGTTTCTGCTTCTGAAGGTGATCCTCAAGCACATTCAAAAGTATCTACCAAACATTAATTTATTTTAATCTCATTGAAATTTCTCTTAATATTTTTGTGTGTTATTGTTTCAGATGAGCCTGGTTTGGATTATTGATTTCTTGGTAATCAAGTTTTAAGCAGGCAGTTGAATCTAATATAATTCCCCTCAGTCATCCAGTGCACAAATGAAAATTCTCATTTTGGTTGCTAGTCTTGTCCGTGGCATCCTCTTACCTCCCACTCAGATTGAACTTTAAAAAAAAATAACTGTCTGTATTACATACAAATTAATAACATCGCTGTGTAGGAATGCTGGTGGATTTTCAACAGTTGTATGTAATGTAAAATAAGCTCTAAATTTACTTGGATCTTGCAGGTGCGCAGATTTGCAGAAGCATTCTTTTGTCTTGAGCATCCTAGGCAAGCTGCGCTTGCCTATCAAGAACTACAGTGAGTAGGCTTTTGAAATGCACAGTATGTAGCATGTAGTACTGTTATTCTGTAGCTTATGTTGCATAGAAGTAGTGTCTTGCAAAAATACGTAAATAACAAGTTCAAGTGAGACTTATGTTCTAAATATAGATTTGAAGTTTTTTAATGAAAGTTATATAATAAGTTATTAAATAACTGTTCAAGCTATTAAATACCTAATTAGTACAAAAGCTTCTACTAAAGTACTACTGCTAATTTCTGCTAATGTAAAAATAAATAGTTGTATTTTTTAATGTAGGACTATTTCCTTTTTTTCAGTGCTCAAAGTCATCTGCAGATGTGTGCAGCTATCAAAAACACTTCCTTCTGCAGTTGTCTTCCACCCCTCCCTATTGAATGCAGTGAACTAGATGGAGACATGAACTCCTTGCCTATAATCTTTGAAGATCGCTATTTAGATTCAATTACTGAAGGTAAACGCACCTCACAGTGCGGTTTTAGTTTTTGAATAAATGAGAAAAAATTATGTAAAACTTGACTATTTTTCTTTAGATTTCTTGCTGGCTTTAAAGGAGTACGTTTATTTGCTAGGAAATGTTTCTTTAGTTTGAATTTTGAGGATGTGTAAAGTTCTATAATTACTAGTGTTTTATAGCTTCAGTTACCTGCATAATCTTGTTGTAAACAAACCTTTTTCCTTTTTTTTTTTCCTCCCCTCAAATTTTTGCTGAAAGATCTGGATGTACCCTGGTTGGTAGTTCAGAGTCTTCCAAGGTCAGAGTCCAATAAACTGGATAAATTTGAAGCTGAAGAAGGTTTTGTAGCTGGTTTTACTAGCCCGGAACTGAAAATAAGACCTGCAGGTGCCTCCAACATTTGGCATTCAGAAAGTGAAAAGATGCTAACAAAAACTTTGAAAGGGAAAAATGAAGATGCAAATAAATCCAAAGTTAAGGTTACTAAGCTCATGAAAACAATGAAACCTGAAAACACAAAAAAAGTCGTGAAACAGAACTCTAAGGACTCTGTCGTCTTAGTAGGCTACAAGTGTTTGAAAAGTGCAGCACTGGAAGATGCCTCTAGAAGCTCAGAAGGCAGGCCTTCATACAACGCTAACGAAGGGCTGGACCCTACATTAAGTGGATTTCCTTGTGATACAAAGACCTGCACCAGGCAAATAAGTCAAAGAGAACTTCAGTTTTTACCATCTGAAACTGAGGAAAAGACTGCCAAGACTGAAGGTGTGCAAGCAGGTCCAGATAGCCCTGTGCACTGTGAAAATGTGGCTATTTTTAGTAGGCTTACTATCTCCCAGACAGGTTCTGGAGCTATACAAGCAGATAGTGCTCTGCAGCCCAGAGGTACACTTGAAGGTTGTCATGGAGGTCAACCAGCTTCCTCAGGAGTCAGGACAATTGAGGTCAAACCAAGTAATAAGAATGCCTATGAAGGGGAGAAGGTAACTGTTCACATTGGATCATGGGCTGAGTTTCCGCAAGATGGAGTGCAAGGAGAGAATTTGCAGACACCCAATATTCAGTCTTCAGAATCTGGAAATAAATGGAATTCAAGAGAACAGGAACCAGTGCTTGAAAAGGAAGATGTCCATCAAAGAAACTTCCGACATACCAGTGACATCTTGACAAAAATGAAAAGTAATCAGCCTGCTCTTTCCACAAAAGAAGGTCAACTTTCTGTAAGTGGAGACTTGACTAAATTACCAGATGTGAGCGTGACGTATGCTTCTTCTAGATTTTCAGATTCAGGTATAGAAAGTGAACCAAGTTCTTTTGCAACTCACCCCAACCCCGATCAGGTTTTTGAAAATGTTCAAGGGCAAATTGCATACAGTGGTGAGAGAGTATTTTCTCAGCTTTTACTAAAACCAGACTGTGCTATAAAAAATGCAGTAGAAAGCCATCGCACTGAGAGTACCAGCGCTGTAAGTGAAATACAGTCATCCCTGACATCCATAAATTCTCTGCCTTCAGATGATGATGAGCTGTCACCTGATGAGAATTCAAAGATATCTATTGTACCCGAATACCAGCTAAGCGATAGTAAAACAGTATTGGATCTTGGAGCAATTGATTTGCCAAAATGTGATGACAGTAAAAAATCAAATACCAATTTGCAGCAACAGTGTGTTGTATTTTCAGGGCACTCAGATAACGAAACTCTGTCTATACATTCCTCACTCTCAGGAACAAAAGATCCTTTACGCTTAGTTGTTTCAGATGAGGGTATGTCTACTGCTGTGAAAAGTTACAGCCCACAGGCAGACCTTGGCACAACCTGCAAGGACTCTCAGGACCTTGAAGGGCATCTTAACACTACAGAAGAAGCAGTTAAATTGAGTTTGGAAATTACTTGTATAGGTGAGCCACCTGTTGTTTCAGGTTCTTCATCTGTAAACGCAGTGTATGAAGTTGAAAAAACAAATGAAGGAAAACATAACGAGCCCTTAGAACTAAGGGAGACAGCTGAAGAACTGTTAGTAGCTAAAAGTGAAACTGGTACAGATAATCCTTCTCCAACCAGTAGTACTGACATGGTAAAGCAAGGGCTTGTCGAAAACTATTTTGGCTCTCGAAGCAGCACAGATATTTCAGATATTTGGCCTATGGACAGCAATCCTGTAAGCCCTCAAAAGGAAATATATGAAAAACAAATTATTTGCTCTTCCCAACAAGATGAGGAAGAAGAGGAAGATCAAGAAATGATTGAAAACGGGTATTATGAAGAAACAGACTATAGTATATTAGATGGAGCTTCCAGTGCTGACCAGGATCATAGCCTAGCAGAAGAGAGAGCCCTGAGATCTGAAAGGATTGATAGTGGGCATCTACGAGATGGCATGACTGTGCCTCCTGTCTGTACTCCTGGTTGTCTGTCTCTTCCTTCTTCTCTGAGAGACTCCCCTTGCAATGTTATGTGTTCTTCAAGAAATAAATCTGATGCAATTACACAGCAGCCAAGCAGCACATCGTACAGCTCAGCTTCATCTGTTTCCTGGTATGAAAGCTCCCCAAAACCTCGAATGTTAGCGTAAGTAATTGTTTTAAAACAAAGTTCTTTACTTCTAGAAATGTTAACATAGTATAGAAGGGGAAAAGAAGTGTGCTTAGGCTCCAGAGTGCGCCCAGGAGCGTGGCTTGTGGATTCTGCACACTCAAGTAACATCACATTTTAGATATTCAGATAGAAAGTGTGTTGCATTGAATTTCTTCTATCAGTTATCTTGTAATTTCATGTGGTTTAACAGATTTCAAGCAAAACATGGGGTTCTTTTGGTTTTCTGATATGTTCCTTTTAAAAAAAAAATCATCATTTGGCTGAAAAGGGATGTTGTAATGGCTACTGAGCATAAAAATGGTGGTTTATGAAATGGAAGCTGTTACACTAGCAAGCATAGGAAAATAGGCTTTGAATTTAAAAACATAAAGCCAAAAACATTCTGTAACTGGTCGTCCATCTAATTAGTGAAGTGAAGCAGATGTGCGATGCTAGCCAAGGTGATGGCCTTGTATTTCAATCTTAACTTCAGATATCCAAAATATAACACCTCAGAGACCATAGTGTTCTAAATGACACTGCAATTTGTATACCAGGAAAGCCAAATTTGGAGGAACATCAGGGATCTCAGACTGCACCTCCTCTTGCTGCATAGGAGCATAGGAGTTTGCCTGATAACCTCCTGCTGCTAACTGAACATGGGAAGCAGCAGCTTCATGTGTTGTATTGGAAGTAGAACGTTGATATCAAAAGGAAGAAAGCTTAGAAGAGAGGTAGAAATAAGGAGGATGCTAAGCAGGCAGAAGAGATAAAAGACCAGATAGTTTGTGGGAAGCAGCTGAGAACAGGAGGAAGGATTGAGCAGTGGGGGAGGAAAAAGGGTTAGAAGTGGACAGAAAAGTAGCTTCTGCAATACTGGAGAGTCAGTTCTGCTGTGGAATGGGAGGGGTGAAAAGCAAAGACTGTTTAAGGTGTTCTGTAACAATAAAAGAAATAGGGAACTCAGAGTGAAATCAAGGACTTGGCCTTGGGGAAAGCAGAGCCTCACGGAGCGTGAGATAACTGGGCTTCTAGAGGGCACAATCTGCTCCATAGAGAACCAGCCTTGGTACAGTCAGTTCAGAAAACATGCCTTGAGTACAAACTCAGTAACCTCTGCTGCAGAGTGATAAGACCAACTGCCTGCAGTGGTTTTTGTTTAGGCTGACTTCATTGAGGCTTGCTCTTGCCAGTTGGTGAGGAATGAGCTAAAGATAAAGCTGGGAAAACAAAGAACAAAAAGTAGAATGCGAGGAAAACAGTGAGCAGGCAGAAGAGGATGGGATACAGCATGACGCTGTGAGGGATCATGCAGAACAAGAGGATTGAAGAGGGAGAGAAGCACTTCCCTGAAGTGCTGCAGGGAATGTTATATGCAATTACTTAGGTACGAAGGTCATACACAAAAAACTAAGGAAAGGGGAAGAAAGGGAGGAATGCAATGAAGTTTAGCATGTGGGGAGCTCAGCTATTAGAAACCATATAGTGTATTCCTTCATAGATCTGAAAGATCAGAGGTTATATCTTTATAGAATATCTGAAAGATCTGGCTGCTTCTGAAGCAAGTATCAGTTACACAGGCTGCCAGAGGGACTTTCTGGTGACCAATTACAGCACTGGCTCCAGCTCTCTGCAGACCTAAGAAATAGGTTTTAAGTTTGGCAAAAATTATCAAAATTTTTACTTTGACTTCTGACTGGTTATAATTCCTGTGATTTGTTACTGTATTTAAACAAAGTTATTGCTTACTCAAGACCAGAACTAACCCAGAATCTTCAGTGGTTTCAAAAATACTTCAGAGTTTGCAGAAATGTTCAAAGGAGAGAAGAGAGTAGAGCTTGGGGTATGGATTTTGTTACAGAGGAAAAGGAGCTGCAGGAAGCTGCAACAGAATATATTTTGAGGCACTGGCTTCTTTTGTGAAGATAGTAATTGGATAAATATATTTTCCTTCCTGTCAATTGCATAGAAGACAAAGTGAAAAGACAGTAGAAAACTGTATCCTAGGAGACCCTACATTTGTCTGGCAATAGTAAATGTTGTTTTATCATAAATATGGTTTCGTTCCAGTTTCCTACAGGCTAAAGAAGAATTGAAGCAACTTAAACTTCCTGGATTTATGTATAGTGATGTTTTCAAACTGGCTTCTTCAATACCTTATTTCAGTATGGAAGAGGATGACTGTTCAGAAGAAGGAATACATCTTATAGTCTGTGTCCATGGCCTAGATGGTACGCTGGGAAATGTGATACTGAATGAGACGGCAGTTCAGATTACTGGTCAGGTTTAGGTTTTGTCATTTGAACGCTGAACTGAAGGCTTCTGAAATAAGTTCACTGGAGGGAAACGGGAATCTGACATTGTACTGCTACATTTGACAATGTGTTCCATAGAATTGTTTAAATTAAGAATTTTATGTAACATTTGTCTTGAGTAAAACTTTAAGGTGCATGAACCCGTTTTATGCTGTAGTTCACATTAGATACATCTTCCAGTTTTTTATGTCATATAGGTATTGTCTGTATCATGGTAATAGAATGGAGTTACTAACAAAACAGTTTTGTTTAGGATTTGTAATGTTACATTGTCAAGGAAAATAAAATACGTATATCTTGTTAGGAAAAAAATACAGTATGTGTAAAATGCAGTCAAGTGTTTATAAAGTTTTTAAAAGGTTAGATTACTGAATCACAGAATGGTTGAGGTTGGAAAGGATCTCTGGAGATTGTCTAGTCCAACTCCACTGCTCAAAGCAGGGTCACCTACAGCAGGTTGCCCTGGACCCAACCCAGTTGGGTTTTTTAGTATTTCCAAGGTCTGAAACTCTACTGTAGTAAAAATGAGAAGATCTTTTCCTGATTGAAAAGTTTAAATTGGTGAATATGTTCACCTTCTTTTAGTTCAAAGCATATGTGCATGTTAAGAAATAATATCCCTTCTAGTTAAGATATTCATAGCTTTCTGCTGTCATTATTTTTGTCTTTTTTTTTTTTTTTGAGAAACTTCTTAAATTAACAATGTAAGGAAACACAAGAGGGCAGTAGGCTAGAATAATGGACTGGACTGACCGCCTTCTTGTTGATTTTTTCAAATTCCTGAGTTAAAAATAAAATAAAATAACAGAATAGCTTTTCTTTCTTCCTCTGGACAGAAAACATCTTTTGTTTAAGTACTTTGAAAACAGAACTCAGAAGTATTCCTTCTTGCTAGCGTAGATATTGAAGTCCTATTGCCTGCCTAGAATTGATAAAGAAGTTAACTTGGCTAAAAAAAATTGTTGTTAAAAAACCATGTCTTTGAAGCCTTATAAAAATCCATATAGTTAGAATTCGCTTATGAAATTGCAAGATCGTACAAATTCTTTCCTATTAGTAACAGATTTAAATAAAAATCTTGTTCTCTAATGATGGCAGAAAGGGTACTCTTTCTTCAAAAGCATACATGATCATTGATGTAGAGAAATCTTCAGGATGCTGGTTAAACTAGTATTTATTTTGGGTACCAGTCTAAATGTATTTTATCTGCTGACAGTCCACTCTGCCTTTTTATTGTATGAAAATGTTTATGACTTGCCCTTATTCCTTGCTCCTTCGCTGAATTCTTTAGGCTAGCTCCGAGTTCTTTAATTGGCTTTTATCATAGTTAATTAAGTTTTCAAAAACATAATGTTCACAGTGCTAATGTATCTGTTGGATGCTAATACAAACTCAAACATGACTTCCTAAATCCTTGCTTTTTTAGAATGATTTCTGCATTCAATGTCATTTTTATAGACTGGTTTTTGCTGCATTTGGCATTGCAGTTGATCTTCCTGAGTCTTACTGAATTTTAATTGGGGCTGAGAATATCATTAGCTGTGTTTAAATACAAAGTTGTGCCGTGGGTTCATTTCAGTATTCTAAGTGCTTTTATTGCAAGTTACCTTCACAGTCTCTAACTCTTGATTGTTTTTTCTTTTAAGGTAACAGCGCTGATCTAAGATTAGTGAAGACTTACATTGAGCTAGGGCTGCCTGGAGGGAGAATAGATTTTCTTATGTCCGAAAGGAATCAGGTATTTGCCAACAAAAAAAAAAGAATTTTTGTAAAACAATTAACAGTATAAATCTTCATACATGTTTATTTAATGGCACTATTGTGTTGCAGTTTACCACATTCTGTATATTTTTATTGTATTCTCACAGAATCTATCATTTGATCTGTGGCTTGTGTTAAAGTAATTACAAAAACTAGTATGACATTGAAGGTAAATATGTAAGGAGTGACATTTGTCGCTGCCATTTTGTTGTGTGTATACTGATATCTCCTGAGTTCTCAGCATAATCAGTTAGGAGTGTAAATAAAAACCCCTCAATATTAATGGTAAAAATGGTGATAGTGAAAATGGGTGTGGCAAGAAGGGAAATGTGTTATTTCACAGGATCTGAGAAAAAGGAAATACCTCTCTCTTCTTTTTGTCAGTGTACCGTAAGATCCACATAAAGACACTGAACCAGTATCAAATGACCTCTTGTGTTAAACTTTTGTGAATTTAGTTATTTTCAGATGAAGTAAACTTGACAAAGCACAGAAGACCCATTTTTACTTTTTTGTGTGTGTGTTACATATTATATTAGACATACTTCAGAGATGAATTGGAACACAGAGTCTCTTCAGTGGCTCAAACGAAAGGTTCGTTTAGTGCAGTAGCGTATTTCTGGCGATTAGCTGCTGGAATGTTTTGCAAAGAGGCTGGACAGGCACCGACCAATGCTTTCTCTTCTTTAGCTCTTTGTTTTTAGGCAGTCAGCAGTTCTGAAACTTTCTGATTTGGGAATTCCACTGAGTCTAATAGTTGCTGCTGGACTTTTCTCCTTAATGTTGGCTGATTCCTTTTGTGTGTTTTTACTTCCAGTTTCCACAGCATAGAGTTGAGATTAATTCTGTGGTTAATATACATTACTAATTCAGTTGCAAACAAGGAAATTTAAACAAATTCTCCTACAGCTTGTTTTGGGGGGGGGGGCGGGGAAGTCAATAATCACTTCACATTTTCCACTCCAGTTAAGTAAGTATTTTATAAACAAGTAAAATTTCTCCTTCAGGAGGCGGCTGAAGAGACGTAGTCCATTCAGTATTTCTCGCAGTCACATGTGAAACAGTTTCTGGTCATCTGTTATCTCCTTCCCTGCCCACTTTCAAATTTCTTGTCACTTAAAATAGGATGATCCGAACTAGACAGGGCACTTAAGATGCTTGTGCACTGTGAACTTACAAAATGTTATATTGATATTTTCTGTTCTTCCCTTGCTTTCCTAAGGTAGCTGATTATATAGACTGCAGATGTATAGATTCTTGTTTGCATATATGTTTACAGCTGTTTTTCCCTATGTAACGTTGTTTTGCATTCCTTGCCATTTTGTGACCCATGCATGCAGTGCTGTAAGATTCTTCTGAAATTCTAATTGGTTCTAGATTTGACTATCATGGATATTTGGTTTTGCCTCCAAACTCTGACATCTTACCTCCGTCTTTGCCTTCCCAGATTTTATCAGTATGTTGAACACTACAGATTTTAGCACAGATCCTCGTGTTGAAAAGTTTTAGGCAGCCTTTGCCTACCTCTTTTTTAATTGCTTACTGCTAATCATTGTAGAGAATCAGCTATGAACAGGGAATAAGGCTTTAAGGTTTTTGTTTTGTTTTGAAGGAACAGGATGATGTCTCATTTTTGTTTCATGGGCAGTGTGATTTAGTTCTGAATATGCAGTTTGGTCTTCTGTTTCACTACAGATAAGATTATGTGTAGGAGAAGGCTTTGAAGTAAGGCTGGCTATGTCATGTTAAGATTTGTTTCGATGTATTAGAAGAAAGTAGTTTTACAGTAAAATATATATCACTTTATTACATGCTACATGAAAAAAAAAACCTTGAAAAAAATTGTAATAACTAGCTGTAGTGTTTGTATTCAAAGTTAATATAGATGCTTTTATTTGTGTGCTGTTGATCAAAACACTGGGGAATAAGAATTCAGACTGAATGCAGAATGTATATTGCTGCATTAGAAGGTACAGTTATTATTTTTTATTTCTTTTATTTTACAGAATGATACCTTTGCTGATTTTGATTCCATGACAGATCGCCTTTTAGATGAAATTATACAGTATATACAAATTTATAATCTAACTCTTTCAAAAATCAGGTAACATCTGTTCTATTCTATTTATAGATATAAACTTAAAACTAGAGCCCTGTGTTTGTTCTGAACTGTGATGCTCAGGAGCAGGCGAAAAGAGAGATGGGAAAGAGAAATTCAGGGAGGGGGAGGAGTAGGGGGAAAGAGGACAAAGGAAAGAGGCAGGGAATTCCCATCTGAGAGACTGGGACAGTTCTGTAAGCTCACCTGTTGCTGTTGGTGTTTTTAGGGCAGAGTTGAGCATTACGTTTAAGAAACTGCTCTCCTGTGCTTCCTTAGATCCTGTGTGGTAGAGTTCTGCAGAAAAACAGATAATATTTTGAGAAAGTCAAAGCAAACTGTAATAGCACTATGTCAAGACAAAGTTAGCTTTCTTCTGATTTTTATAATCCCTTCACCAAGTATGACATGTCTACAGGGAAATTCCGTCTTACCTGTGAGATTGAAGGGCAGCTGCATGAAGAAAGTATTTCGTCATTTTGATGTTTTCTGATTATTCCATCTGCTAAAAAGCATGTTTTACATCTTAATAGAAGGCTCATCCCAGTCTATGCATTCCTATTTCCTTTTTCAGTTACTTCTAGAAAACACATGGAATAGGCATTCCCTGGAAGTAGGGTACACCGTTTTGGCAGACTACCTTACTAACTCAGCTGTGTTGCTGAATTAGCTCATCAGTAGATGAAAGGAGCAAATTCAAGCCTGACCTCATCTATTAGTTTAGGCATCCTCAAATTACACATCTGGAAGGTTTTTTTGACTTGCTAGTCACATGTATTTTCTACAAGTTTCTGCGTACTCATCTGTTTGATAGGTCTTATTCAGATAGAGAAAACATCTAACGTGTTTAAACATAATCTCACTTTTTAAACAAATGTTTCTGTTTTGAGATAGGCAAGATTTGACATGGTTAGTTTTGTCTAAATCAATGATTTTTTTTTTTTTAAAAAGAAAAGAACACTATGTGAGTGTATTTGTGTTACGCAGACTGCATGTTAGTACCCTCAGTATGGGAGAGGAGAGTTCTGTAACCCACTAGCACACGCTGACATCTTCTTTCTCATGCAGTGGTCTGAAGGGTGTAACAAGCAAACCCACCCAGGTATCTTCTTGTCATTCACACCTGAAAATTGAATTCTCGTTTGCCTTTGATGTGCTGCTTTCATAAGGCTTTCAATTTTTAAATATTTTTTCAGGATTATTTATCACTTGTCACTTGAAAGAAAAAAAGAAATTACCAATGTTTATTTTCATTTCCTTTTCAAGGTGTATGTTTTTGTTGGTCCTGCCAAAGCAGAAATCTCTACCTCTCAACTTTAGCTTTTCTTGTGAGAAAGTTAAACCTCGCAGCAAATCATTCCACTTTTTCCTGGTAGCTACATGAGAGAACTTTCAGAAGGAGATGTGCTTATATGCAAGTTATATGCAAGTCTTTGAAAGGTTCATAGAATCTTAAGGTTGGACCAGACCTCCAAGATCATAAAGTCCAACTGTCAGCCTAACACCACCATGCCTACTAAACCATGTCCTGAAGTGCCACGTCTACATGTTCTTTGAACACCTCCAGGGATGGTGACTCCACCACTTCCTTGGGCAGCCTGTTCTAGTGCCTGACCACTCTTTCAGTAAAGAAGTGTTTCCTAATATCCAACCTAAACCTCCCCTGCTGCAACTTGAGGCCATTTCTTCTCATCTTATCACTAGTTACTTGGGAGGAGAGACCAACACCCATCTCCCCACAACCTCCTTTCAGGCTGTTGTAGAGAGCAATGAGGTCTCCCCCTCAGCCTCCCCTTCTCCAGGCTAAACAACCCCAGTTCCCTCGGCCGCTCCTGATAAGACTTGTTCTCCAGACCCCTCCCCAGCTTTGTTGCCCTTCTCTGGATGCACTCCAGCAACTCAATGTCCTTCCTGTACTGAGGGGCCCAAAACTCCACACAGTATTCGAGGTGCAGCCTCACCAGTGCCGCATACAGGGGCACAATCACTTCCCTACTGCTGCTGGCCACATTGTTCCTGATACAAGCCAGGATGCCGTTGGCCTTCTTGGCCACCTGGGCACACTGCTGGCTCATGTTCAGCTGGCTGTCTACCAGCAACCCCAGATCCCTTTCTGCCAGGCAGCTTTCCAGCCACTGTTCTCCAAGCCTGTAGTGTTACATGGGATTGTTGTGACTCAAGTGCAGGATCTGGCACTTGGCCTTGTTGAACCTCATACAGTTCACCTCGGCCCATCGGTTCAGTCTGTCCAGATCAGTTCATTGATCTGAACAGGCTGGATGAAGACCCAGAAAGGCCAGCAACGTAGAATTCAGAAATCCTGTGTTCAAGTAGCCGATGCCTTCCTTACCTCATTTTGGCTGTCCCACTGTAAAGAAAGTGGACTTTGTGCTAGTTAGCCGTGCTTTCCTGAACAATGTTCGTTCCTCCTCATAAAATGTCCCTGTCTACTAAAGGAAGTGTTTTCTGTACAAGTGCTGCTCAATAGCTGAGTCAAATTATAAATCAGTCTCCATACCTAAAATGATTTTGTATGGCAAAAAAGCCAACAGCATTGTGTGTCAGAAATACCTCTTCAATCCCTCTTTTACATTCAAAAGTCTTGTTACAAGCAAAAAGGATGCAGAGCTAAGAATGTATTGTTAATCCAATTAGTCTTTTAATAATCTCACAAAGATGCAGAAAAAAAATACCTTTAGTCTAGTAATAGTACTACTAAAATTCATAGTCCAAATTAATGGAGAAAAATCCCATTATTGATATGGCTGAAGTTGTTATACAGAAACTTCCTAGTATCTTTTCTGAGGTGGTAGGCTCCCCTTTCAGCAGCTGTCTGGGTCCTAAGATTGGTGGTTTCTGTCTTCATTAAGCAGTGGCACATCAGCATCCTGGGACTTCAGTGTAAGAAGGATTATGTTCACATTGGGGGTTTCTGCCTCCTTGGCCTTGAGTCTGCCTGGATTTATTCTCAGGCTTTCATATTTTCAGTCTGCCCACAGGCTCGCTCTTTTATTCCCCATTTACTCTTTTCTTTTCTTTTTTTTTTTTTTTTTTTTTTCTTCCTCTCCTGTTATCCCTGGCCTTCTGTCCTGAATTGTAAGATTGTGCTTCTGCAGTGACCATTAATAGACCATTGGGGACCTCACTTGTGTCTGCACTCTTCCATACCTCACTTTATTCCAGTGATACACAGTTCAAGCCACACAGAATAACTACTTAGAATTAATAGAGACTATAGTGAAACTAAAGTGACTTTAGGCCTCACTTGTTACTTCAGTAACAGACAATTGTTTGTCACAACTAAAGCAAACTAAAATCAGCTCAGGCCAAGACAAGTAAAGAGGAGTTCTGAGATTCTGCACTGTCTGGTCAATGCAAAGCCGTGTGCCTTCAAGTAATGGTAAAATCCTATTTCATACTACATTCTTATGTTGAGATAAAAAGAGTCACTCCCTGTACCATCAGAACCCAGAGCCATACTGTAGTGTCAACTCCAGTGAACCAACATTTTTGTTACTGCCAAAACTAATAGCAGTTACTGCACCAGTACACTACCCAACATGTGCGTCGATCTCCTCTGAACAAAATATTTGTGCTCACTACAAGTGTGTACCAAGCATGAACTGGAAGCCTGATTCAAACTAACAGCAATTTATCTTATAAAACAACTGTTTGGTAAAGAATCACAGAATACTTTAGGTTCAGAGAACCTGTGGAGGTTGTCTGGACCAGTTACCCACTCATACCAGTGCCACCTTCAAAGTTAATGCAACTTCGAAGCCAGTCAAATTGCTCAGTCGTACCTGTTCAAGTTTTGAGTATCTGTGAGAATGGGAGCCTTTCCACGTCATCACATAGCTAGGAAATAAACCAGATGCTCTTGCAGTGTAGTTTCAGAAACTGTCTTCCTCATGTCAGGTCTTACATAAATTTTGGATGACTCTACTGGACTTTCACCTCAGCTGGATTATACAGCTTGTCATCCTCTTCCCTAAGTAACATTGGCTCACAAAAAAGAAAGCAATTTTTAATGCTATGCATATATTAAAACATCTGTTCATTGTTTCAGCACCTTTTTTATTATGGCTTTTGATGGTTTTGGTTTTGGTCTTTTTTCCTTCCATGAATATTTATAGTTGGACAGGAGTTTTCATTTGTTAGCACAGAACAATGAGGTTTTACTATGTCTAATTTTCCAGTATGATCTGAATTGGTAGACTTGTGCCATAAAGCGCATATAAATACTACACTACAATTCTGTTACTTCAGTGTGTCGAGTTAATGATATCTTGTCTTCAAAAGGTAGTAATATTGCCACCTACTGTTCAGAAATGCATTGGTTTTGCAGAGCATCCCAGAGTTGCACTTCTCTAAAACAATGAATAGTATGGTTTTGTCTTACACTTTCAGAATCCTTTTTGAACGGTTTTCCTTTTCCTCCCTTTTCCTTTTTGATTTGAGCAAATCTGTAAACCTTTCTCTATTAGACAGTAATATTAAAGACTTACTATGTCTTCACCTGTACATCTGAATTTGAACACAATATATTACTGTAGCCTGTGTTATTTTTCTAAGCCTTTACAAATCAAGAGCAAGTGTTAATCTTTGAGGTACATTCATATAGCTAATTGTGAGCACCTTTTTTTCCTCAAATGGATTTTTCGTGTTTCTGAAGTTTTGGTTTCAGGTATGCCCATATTCTTGACGATGATAGGATTGATTGATGGATTGCTGGGTTTTTTCCAGTGGCTAAACTGTCCTTTGTTATGGTACAATGTAAGAGTTTCTCATCCTTTTCTGATGTTTAATAAATAGTGAATGAACTGTCAGAGAACTGTCAAGAGAACATCTCTGCATGTTCAGATCTTCTTTAGAAAATATTATCTTTTCCTTAAGAGCAATTGTGTGATGCAGATAATCTTCAGGATAAACTCACTCAATTTCTGTGGACCTTTTCTTGTTCCTAAAGAAAACTGTGGGTTTGTTTTTCCTGTATGGACTTCATGATGTACTCTGAGAGAATGGTTTTAAATTATAGTATTCAAGAGACTCAGCAGCTCGATATTTATTTTGTTTTGCAAATGCACTGCTGTTGTGCTCACAGCACAGAGGATACATATATTTCATTTCTAAATTAGGTAAACATAGCAAGCAAAGAATTTCTAATATTGCAGCAATTTTTAAAATCTAGTAGAAAAAGCGAGTGGGAAGAATATACATATATGCTTAAACTGTGTGTTGGTAGGGAACAAATAGCCTATTCTGTCATAGAAATATATAATTATGTCAGAGTTTAGGGGTGGCTGTGCCATTCTATAACCTAATGTTTGTATTTTTCCATTTACTTGTAAATTGGAATTTTCAGAGTCAATAATTCTTGCTTGGGAAGCAATTAAACACTCGAGTAATTTTTTGGCACTATGTTTTACACAGATATTACTGGTAGCTTTGTTTTGGCTATTTTTGTTGATGAATATAGTGATATAGAGCAGACAGGGAGGATGACCTTATGGGTATAATGTAGTGGCACATATATGATCCAGCCACAATTGTTCTACTGTGTATTTTTGGATGATTGTCTGTTCTCCTCATGTCGTGAGATTACATTTGTAAAATAGGAAGGCACTTTTTCCTTCTAATTTTGTGAGTCTTGTCTCTACCATATCCTTTCAAGTCAGTGCGTAGGATAGTGTGGTCCTTACCACAGCGGGGATCTGTAAGAATAAAGATCATAACTAGAATTGCTTTATTTTGTAGTGTCCCTTCTAAAGAAATGCTTTATACAGACTTGTGGGTACAACAGTAGGCAACTCAGATTAAGTAATAATTATTCTTAGATACATGAAGCTAGAGAGTCCTATCCATCTTTCCCATAACTTGCTTAACCAGGGAAACGACTATATGTAATATTCACCTGGCAGATAGATATTCTTCGATTGCCTTGCTCAAGCTGATAATAACTTACGTTGGTCCAACTGCTAAGCAGATTTGAGATGTCGCTTCTATTTTAAAATAATCAGATTCAGTTAAGTAATGATTTTCCCCCTTGGAATCCTTCTCTACTAGGTTGTTTCAGTAACTCTCACACATTTATCATACTGAGTGTCATCACATGCCAAAGTAGTGATTTATTTAGTCATGCACAACTCATGAGTATTTGATGCTAAGGGAAATACACCCAGAAATAATCTTGGCTTTGGGTGGGAGATGCTGATGGAGGGATAGTTTGTTTTCACTAGCTTTTCAAAAACAATGTATAAAATAGTTCTGGAGGAGTTTGAACATGTTTCTAACGAGTTTGTGCAGATTGGGAGATATGGACAAGGTGTGTTTTCTGTGTGACATAAAATACAGGCTTCTGAATGGAAACTTCTCATTATTTTTTCCTATGCTTTTCCAGCATTTTATGACAGCAGTTTTATTTTTCTCTGTTTAAAAGAAAAAAAAATTACATCAAATTCTATGTTATATTGTTTTCCCTTTTTAAACAGCTTTATTGGCCACTCACTGGGTAATTTAATAATCCGTTCAGTGCTCACAAGACCTCGATTTAAATATTACCTCAACAAACTTCATACCTTCCTGTCTCTGTCTGGACCACATCTTGGTACCCTCTACAACAGCAGTGCTCTTGTTAATACAGGTAAAGTATTATTTTCAGTAGTATAAGTTTAGGGGAGATTTTTGTCTTTGAAATGCATTTAGCAGTTTCATGTGGGGTGCACATTTCTGCATTACTTTGATTAGGAGAAAGTCCATGTTTCACTGTCATAAGAAGACGGAAGGGTTATAAAAATAAAGTATTGATAGAAGAATGTGCAAGAGATGGTGGACATGAGCATTTTCCAGTATGTTTGATTGAGGTTTTATATTACATCATAAAGAAACTCCAGTCATCATGTGTTGAGCTCAATTTATTATAAACTGAATTTTAATATACTTAGTCTGCAAAAGAAGTAGGTAAGATGTATAAAATGATTCTGAACTAGTAGTGTCTTTTCTCTCTCAAAAATGCCTAACAGCCTTATAACCTGCAGTGTGTTTCTGCAGATGTCTTTGTACCTTGTAAAAGTCTGTTTTTCTAAAGATTAAATGTAGCTCTGGGAAAACCTATAGAAACTGCTGACTTTTAAAATAAATATTGTAAAATATTTTCAGTTAGCATAAAATTTTTAAATGAAAACTTGTTTCTGAGATTACCACCCACACTGGAGAGCCCAAAGCCAAAATGAGTAACACTTATTTTCACTAAATATAAATGTGCTCATTAAACTCTTTAAAAAACAGTCTAAAAATCATAAATTACTTTGTTTAGTGCCAGTGTATCTATTGATTGTTTTATTATTTTGTTTCATACAAAAATGAGGAGAAAAAACTTTCTCACATATGTTGAGCTCAAGAGAAGTGGACAGGAATTGCGGCTAACTGGATTTAGTGTTGGAATTCATAGAAGCAGTTTGAGAGTTCTTTGAATTTGGTTGAAATGCAGCTGTTTGTAGCCCTAAATACACCAACAGTGAGGTTCGCTTCAGGATTAAGATATCTACAATATAATTCACTATGGGCACCTACTGGGCGTTTAACCTAGTGCATCTGTGGACAGTTTCTTTGAAGTATTTTTATCTGTAACTGAATCTCACACAAATTTCCCAGAAGTGTTAGCTTAGCTTTGCTTTTAGAAATTAGAGTTTTCCAGGATACAATGAGGTAAGGCTGTTTGTTTGTTTATATAATCACCAGCAAATGCCTTTCACTTAACTAAGGTTAAAGCTATCAAACTATAATCCAGAATACATGCACTGAAATAATAAGCATTACTGATGTATTTAATCTCTTCTATAGTTGAAGAATGTACAAAAAATGTCCTTTTCATATCATAATCTTCCTCCACATTTCAAACTCCTTAAGATTTTTGAAAATACCAAGGTAATAATAAGTCATGGGTACTGAAGTCTAAATTACTATATTGTATGTATATATAAATGGCCTTCAAGATATTCCTTCAGTACAAGGTAACTATTACCTTGAGGGTAGAATCAACACATTCGTGAGGCTGTAAGGGCTTGGTTGCTTGCTTTTCTTTTGCTTGCCAGGGAAGAAAAGATTTTCTGAAAGGCCAGTTAGCCAGCGGGCTTTGCTGATTGACTAGCAAAGAGGGTACGTCATCATAGAAAATACAATACTATAATTTTCCTCCCAGAAAATTCTACTTCCTTTGTTTATGTTGTATTTAATTAATTCAGTGGTTCTGTAAAGTTATGGTTAGAAATCTGAGAAGTAATGCTTCTTGTTCAGTGCTACATATCTCAACATCAAAATGTTCTAATATTCTGTATATTATTGAAATTTGTATATTGCCTTATGGCTAACATTAATGTATTTTCCCTTTCTGCAAGTATAGTTATTTTTTTTCTAGAAAGGCATGTACATTAGTGGAAATAATGGTCTTCACACTTTGTTATATGTAGAAGGGAAAGAATAATGAACAAAAATTTTAAATGTTTCTGGGCTTGACAGTGCTGATATGAAAAATAAAACTAACATCTGAGGAGCTAAATATATGGACTTTACGTACTTCTACATGTGTTTAATGAGTTTTCATATTTTACTGTACATCTGTACTCATGCTGTACCTAACAATGCAGGACTGTGGTTTATGCAGAAGTGGAAGAAGTCTGGTTCTTTATTGCAATTGACGTGTCGAGACCACTCAGATCCACGACAAACATTCTTATACAAACTTAGTAAAAAAGCAGGTAAGCTTTGTTAATACTTACTGTCTTTCAAAAGCTGCTGTACATAAATGTGAATAGGAAACTTAGAAAAAAATTCCAACAAGCTCTTGTTTCAGTTTATATAAGAGTTACTTGGGCTTTAGTCCCAGATTCTCAAGGAAAATAAGCAATAAACCATTTTTGTTGCAGAGGCAGACCATTGGTTTGATACTTTCCTTC
This sequence comes from Chlamydotis macqueenii, assembly GCF_036417535.1. Classification (NCBI taxonomy): domain Eukaryota; kingdom Metazoa; phylum Chordata; class Aves; order Otidiformes; family Otididae; genus Chlamydotis; species Chlamydotis macqueenii. The sequence goes on from NC_141558.1 coordinate 32,229,230, forward strand.
CTAACTGTCGTAGTTCAGCCCCGATCGGGACCAGACTACGCAGTCTCTCTCTTGCTCCCCCCACCCTCCAAGAGAATAGGAGGAGATGATATAAGGAAAACGGCTCAAGGTTTGAGATAAGGACGGGGAGAAATCCTTAAAGTTACCGTCACAGGCAAAACAGACTCGACTTGGGGAAAAATACTCATTTATTTCTAAAACTATCAGGAGAATGAGACAGGGAATAAGATAACCTCCCCGCACCCCTCCTTCTTCCCGGGCTTAACATTATCTCTACTAGATCCCCTCCTGAGCAGCATGGGGGGCGGGGGAGGGAAGGGAATGGGGGTTGCGGTCAGTTCATCACGCGTTGTTTTACGCCGCTGTGTCATGGTCGGGGGAAGAACTCCTCGCATTCCTCCTCTGCTCCAGCGTGGGGTCCCTCCCACAGGCCACAGTCCTTTGTGAAACTGCTCCAGCGTGGGTCATCTCTTCCACGGGGTGCAGTCCCTCTAGAACAGCTGTCCCAGCGGGCCCTCCACAGGCCACAGCCTCCTTCAGGCCTCCACCTGCTCCGGCGTAGGGTCCTCCATGGGCTGCAGGTGGATCTCTGCCCCTCTGTGGACCTCCGTGGGCTGCAGGGGGACAACCCGCTCCACCATGGTTGTCACCACAGGCTGCAGGGGAATCTTGGCCAGGAGCCGCATTACTCCTCCCCCTCCTTCTTCACTGACCTTGGCCTCTGCAGCCATTCCTCACAACAGGCTGGCAAATGCCTCTCAGGATACTTTTTACATCTTATTCACTTCAACTTCTCATCTCCTCTCCACTTCTTGCAGCCAGGCTGGGCCGAGTTGGGCCCAGTTGGCTGCCTGGCGGGAGGCCAGAGGGTGAGGCCTGCAAGGCCCACAAGGCTCGCGCCTCCCCCTCTCTGCCCCCCGCTCAGCTGCTTCACATCTTCTCCTCCTCTTTTCCTGTTTTCTCCTTCTTAAATACATTATCGCAGAGGTGTTATCATGGGACATTCTGCTACCAATCGGCTCAGCCTTGACCAGCAGCAGGTCCGCCCTAGGCCTGGCTGAGTCCACTGAACAAAGGGGAGCGACTTCTAGCAGTTTCCTACAGAAGCTACCACGTTAGGCCCCCCCTCACTAACAAAACCAGAACACTAACTAATGAGCAGAAGTTCTGAGTGCAGCCATTCTGCTGGTGTCTCTCTCTCTCTCTCTCTCTAAAATCTCTTAGCTTCATCTTGAGCCACTGATGGTAGTGATTTCAATGTGATAAGTCAAGTACTTGTACACTCATTTAGGATTACCTGCTTCTGTATTGATTTTTCTTATATGTTCTATAAATGGTAAAATTCTGCTTTTAAGTTTTTCTTGACCTGTCTTTTATTTCCTCCTTACAATGGTTGGGGGAAGTAAAAACTCATTTTGATAAAGAAAGGAGAAGTTGTACTTAGCATAATAGCTGAAAAATAAATTATTCATACTATATAATTTGAATGTTCTTATTTGAACTGTTGGCTAAGAGATAGTTTTGGCAGTGAAGAATGTGCCAGTTGGAGGGTAGTTTCTATTAAGCATTATAAGCTTATTGAGGATTCATCTAACAGGTATTTCTAAATGTGTGTCAGTCAAGCAGTTGTGGATCCAGAGATGCATATAGTGTTTTGTGAAAAATGTGGGCACGTTTCTCCATCAAAATATTTGTAGTGTGTCATAGCTGAAATTTTGTGGAGAGCAAAGCAGTACAAAGATATGGGCAGGAAAAGACTAACATCTAGCTCTTGAGATGTTTTAGTATAAAACTTACAGGGCTTGGAAGAAGCAGAACATAATAACGAACAAGGATAAAAATAATGGATAAGATAGTGTTGATCAAAAACTGATTTTAGAAAACCCTGGAATTTTTTTCAGTTTTTTTTCTGTTCAAAATCTGCTATCACAAAGTGAATTTTTTTTTTGCTGATAAAGTGATATTAAAGGATGAGCTGGTATGTAAAGGTGAACTGCGAAGTTAAAAATTATTGGAACAACTGAACCACTATCAATTGAATTACTCTCAATCTAACTTTGCACTCTTTTGAAAGTAAGTGTTTGATTCTAAACAGAAGTTATGACCTCTGAGAAGTTACACAGTGGATGCTCAGTAAAACTGTGGGACCTGTGTTACAGAGATAATCAGATTAATTAATCAGTTCACTTGAAAGAATTTGGTATTCCTTGGTTTTATGTGTATATATCTTAACATGACTAGAGACACTGTTATTTGAGTACTGTTGTCAATTCTAGAAAGACAAGATATTTTCTTACGACAGAACTCTATATTAAGCTTTTTGAAAGACCTGGATACAGTTGTCTTAAGAGTCATGGCATGCGTTTCAGACTTTGTTCCCCATAAACTGTAGAAGGAGCCTAAAAGTCTTAGGGCTCAGTTTCTTGGATCTCATAGTCAGAAGCAGCACTAGTCAGTTTCTCTGCTGCTGCCAAAATTTCTGGGCTCTTTTCTTTTAGCAGAGATCCCTCTCAAAAGAATCTGTTCTGGAAGGCGTTTTAATGCTTTAATTCAGAGAGCTTACAGAATATTCTATCAGAAGCAGGCTTTGTATGTGCCATCCCAAAAAGAATTGTGAGTCTTTTGACCATAGGCAAAATTCTCACCTAACCGTAGGTTCAAGGCTTTTAAAGAACCTTTGCAGCTGAAAAATGAAACTGAAATTTAAGTATATCATCAATAAGTCCCTCCCATCTATATGATGCAGTTCTTCCTTAGTACAATGTAAGCCTGTCATTATGTCATTACTTGCTGAAGGAATAGTTATGCAGAACTTGCTCTTTTCACTTCCTTTAGGTTCTCTACCTCAGTTTTCCTTTACTGTAAAAGTCTTCTAATAGGCTTTTTTTTTTTTTTTTTTTTTTTTTTTTTTTTTCTCCAAAGCATCCAGTAAGGAACAAATAGGTTTTCCTAACAGTTACAGTTGTTACAGTGCTGCTCTATGTGTATTGTATTTCATCCTTTGATAGGAGTGAATGATAATTACCCAGTTTGGAGATACAAGCTGAAAATGTGACATATACATGGTTTGTACTCAAGCAGTAGATGCTTCTTATTATTAATTGTGGTCTAATTTTTTTTTGTTTGTTTTAAAAGTAGCTGGGGCCAAATCAAGTTGATTATTTTCCAGAAAACTTGTTGTAAATTGGTTAATGTGCTATGTTGTGCCTGGTAGATATAACTACATGCTGGAATAGTGATTCATCTAAGTGACGAAATTCCATTTTAAAAGTTGTTATTGTCAGTAACTGATGTTAGTATTCTTAAATGAATAAACAGAGGTATCAATGGCTTAGAATGCGTTCATTTGATTGTTCTTTTGGAAGTATATCTGGATAATTTTGTTGGCAGAATTTCCTCAGATCTGGTATTGGAGATACAGTTAACTCTCATTTTATCAAGTGAACTCTGGCAACATTTCAGTTTCATTTTCAAGTAATTTGTCAAGGCAGAATGACATAACTTATTCTAACAATTCTCTTTATCTGTTTCTGGTGTATAAATAAGAATTGATTTTTTTAAATTTCGGATGCCTTTTGAAATGATTGATTCAATGAATTACAGCAAATGACAAGTGATTATGATGATTAACTGTCTGCTTCTCTAAGTCTCTTTTTCTGTAGCATTGTATGTCGTTTGTCTGTCAAGTAGTTTTGCTTATATGCACTTAATGGAGTGCTACAGTTATAGAATATTTTTTAGAAGTCAAGGACAACTCATTCGTTACCCAGCTATCAAGTTTGTTAAAGCAGAGTGACTTTAAAATGTTAACTTGCTAAAGCAACCTTAAAAACCCACTTACGTACTATCTTCAAGTTTAAGAATTATGAAAACAAATCGAATTGATAATTCAATTAGAATATTTTGTTTCTTACTTTGTTTACCTTTTATGCTCGGCTAGTTACATTTTTTTATAAAAATTAACATAGGAGTCCAGGAAAATAAACTGTACATTCTTGATTTGTAGCCATTGCTACCCAATAAATCTGCACTTTCTTGTTCATAGTACTTCAGATGGTCATTTGTGATGGGTTCAGAGTTCCTGCCTTATATGTTAAGAAATTAGCAGTGAGAGAACAGTTTGATTTATATGTAGGCTGGGTTTGATATTCTGATTGTCTAAGAAAAATGTCAGTGACATGTAACATTTGGCTTTAGTTTGGTTTTAGACAAGACTTTTGTGTGCAAATACCTTGTTTAGAATGCCTATAGACTGCTCAGTACAAGTATTAAAAACAAAGAATCCAGTTCCATCAGTTGTCTTTGCCTGCAGAAACTTGAGGTTGTCGGTCACCTGAAACAACAGTAACAGACCCTGGAGGCAGATCCCAATTTGATATAAATTGTGGCTGATCATTTGCAATTAAGGACTTGGCGAGTAGACTGACTGCAAAACTTTGGACAGAACTCATTCTGCAATAGTGAATAATGATGTGTGTCAAGCGTGGCATCTGACACACATCATCTGGACTAGCTTCCAGAAAGCAAATCTCAAAGTGCTGTTTTCTGTCCCAGTTATGAATTGTTTGTTCACTGGTGGGAGTGCTTCCTGCAACAGACTTTGAACCTGCAAGTTTTTCTACCTCAGCTTTAGTTCTGAACTTTTTTAAAGTCCCATTTATCAGCTGTAGAATATGCCCGCATTAGTGCTCAGGAATGCGTTCTGAAGCAAATCTCTTCATGATCCCTGTTTACTTCAGAACACAATGAATGAGCTTTAGCAGCCAATGGACGTTGCATCCACAGGACAGACTAGAGCTAGTCCAAAGTTAACTCTCCTGCAAATAGGCATTATGATGGATGAGGGATTCTTAATATCAACGAGTTTGCTCTGCAGTTCTGTTCCTCTTATGCCAGAGTTCACAAATGTGACTGTACAGCCATAGTCTCTTCCATGATGTTTTTATACTTGCGTAGGTAGGTTTAGATTCATATGTCTTAGTATTTCCACAGGTCTTGATTAGCAGAATTCTGATGTGCTTGTTTATTGCCTTATCTCGCCCTTTAAAAATGTGTGTTTTCCTAACCTCTGAAAGGAGGAAAATACGTTTGTTTTGTTTTTGTTTACATCCATGTTAAGAACAGATAAGCAGTGAATAAGCATGATTGACACGTTTTCTTCTTTGAGATGTCTATTATGTACAGAATGTCAGTTTAGCTTACTTGGTGCTATTTGGCTTTATGGAGGGGAAAAAGCATTTCAGCTCTTGACTTGGGGGAATGCCTGTTTATAACTCATGATGAGGATGAGGCTAGAGTTGAAAGAGCATCCCTTTTGGTAGCATGGCATGGAGACTAACCTAATCAGTTCTGCTAAGAGGAAGGACTTCCCAGCCCTCAGTAGCTCTGTTCCAAGAGTGCTGGAAGAATGTGGTAGGTTTTATAGCATGTGGAGCCAAGTTCTTCAAAGTAAAATCTTCAAAGCAGAGTTTAAGCTGACATTAAACTCTTGAGCTGATGTACATCTAGCTCCCTAATAGTCTTCTTGTGGGGCTGCAGCTGAAAGTCTAAGCTTCCTTTCATTTGTACTATGGCATCTTAATCTGAGACCTCAGTTGACTTGGGATCTCAGTGCTTGAATTTTTGTGCCACAATTCTAGCTCTGTGTGATGTGTTAACTTCACAAAGCAGTGCAGAAGACCAACTACAGGAGATGGCTGCCTTCCAGGGCGTAATTTTTGAAGCCCCTATTTCCAGACTGCATTTTTGGCAAAGCTTCCAGATCCCTATTTCCAAACAAGTATGTAGATAGACAGAACTGTAGAAAACATTGTGGCTATTCTACCTTGACAAAACTGAGCCATTTCCTTCAAGTCAAAGCAACCAGGTATGACCATGAGCTACCTGATGAAAACATCAAAGTTGGCCCTGCTTTCAGCAAGTGGGTAGGATCAGATAATCTCCAAAGGTCCGTTCCAACATAAATTATTCTATTGTAAGATTCTGTTATTGGTATATTCCTAAGGAAAATAGCAGCTTACTAATGGAATCAGATTATTGTATTATCTTTTTTTTTTAAGCTCATTGAAAGTGATTTTTGATTTGATTATGCTCAGGAACTCTCTGGTATCCACAGTGAATATTGTCCACTTGTTGTAGTTCAGCCCCGATCGGGACCAGACTACGCAGTCTCTCTCTCACTCCCCCCACCCTCCGAGAGAACAGGGAGAAATAATATAAGAAAAACGGCTCGAGGTTTGAGATAAGGACAGGGAGAAAATCCTTAAAGTTACCGTTACGGGCAAAACAGACTCGACTTGGGGAAAACTATTCATTTATTTCTAAAAACAGCAGGATAATGAGACAGAGAACAAGATAATCTCCCTCCACCCCTCCCTCTTCCCGAGCTTAACATTATCTCTACTACCGTCCCCCCACCCCGAGCAGCACAGCGGGGAAGAGGGAATGGGAGTTGCGGTCAGTTCATCACACGTTGTTTCACGCTGCTGCTTCATCGTCAGGGGAAGAACTCCTCACATTCCTCTGCTCTGTTGTGGGGTCCCACCCATACACCACAGTCCTTTCTGAAACTGCTCTGGTGTGGGTCATCTCTTCCACGGAGTACAGTCTCTCCAGAACAGCTGTCCCAGCAGGCCCTCCATGGGCCACAGCCGCCTTCAGGCATCCACCTCCCCCGCTGTGGGGTCCTTCACAGGCTCCAAGTGGATCTCTGCTCCTCTGTGGACCTCCGTGGGCTGCAGGGGGACAACCTGCTTCACCATGGTCGTCATCACAGGCTGCAGGGGAATCTTGGCCAGGAGCTGCATTACTCCTCCCCCTCCTTCTTCACTGACCTTGGCATCTGCAGCCATTCCTCTCACAAGAAAAGTTCTTCACAACAGGCTGGCAGACACCTCTCAGAATCTCTTCACATCATCCAGCTCATCTCCTCTCCACTTCTTGCAGCCAGACCAGGCTGAGTCGGGCCCAGTCAGCCGCCTGGCGAGAGGCCTGAGGGTGTGGCCTGCAAGGCCCACAAGGCCTGTGCCTCCCCCTCTGTGCCTCTGCCCCTGCTCAGCTGCTTCACATCTCCTCTTCTCTTTTTTTTTTTTTTTTTTCTGTTTTCCCCTTCTTAAGTACATCATCGCAGAGGCATTATCACGGAACATTCTGCTACCAATCAGCTCGACCTTGGCCAGCAGCAGGTCTGCCCTAGGCCCGGCCGAGTCCACTGAACAAAGGGGAGCAACTTCTAGCAGTTTCCTACAGAAGCTGCCACCTTAGGCCCCCCCCCACTAAACAAAACCACAACATCACTGCAAATAATTGAAGACTTGTTTTGAATTAGTTGAAGGGCAGTGGTATGTAATTTTGTCACCTGTTTTGTCATACAAGTCCCGGAGAATATCAGCAGCCCGTTGTACCAGTGGCTTCATTACCCATTCCCTACTTGGATGTTGTCTATAACTAGAGGGCAGACTTAACATCTGATTCTGGTGCCTGAATGTATATAAAAATGTATTCCTGTGTGATTGCAGTTAGTTATGAGTTACCAGATCTCTATACTTGCTGTTCCAGACAGATTTTTCCACCTGACCTATTATTTGGAAAAATGGTTCATGAATGTAAAGATATCATTAATTCAATAACTACTAATGCTATTATTCAGAATTCACTGTTGGACATGAATGGCACAATGGTTAAATAACAGAAATTGTGCTGTGTGTGCTTAAATTCACTTTAACTGAGATTGAAGTTCCATTAGGTGATAAAGATCATCATGAAAATTTGGAAATCCCATTAAAGGTTCATTACTACAGGAAACAACATTCTGTTATATGGGACAAAGTTTGTTATTTCAGCAATGATCTTTCACTTGGATTGTTCTCTTCCAAGCTATCTCAAATCTTGTAGAAGAATTTAGTCAGTACTTTCTAGTTAATGACAACCTCAGTGTTTTTTGTAGTACTCTGCAGAAATGTGTGATCTACTCAGTAGATGATGTGCTGTGATGAGTTCAAACGTATTTTGTTCTGACAGAATTAGGTTTTAATCTTCCAACATTTCTGCCTAACTACAACAATCTGGAAATGTTGGCCTAATTAGATTTTTGGGGTTGGTTTCTTAATTCAGCAGCTGAAAATTTTGCTACACAAGTAAAAAAAAAAAGATTCACTGATTATTTGGAATAATTTTAAGTTTGGGATTTTTTTTTTAATACTTAAAATATGTGTGGCAGATCTTGTATTATGTATGATGTGGGAAAATAAAGATGTGGACCATAGGAATTAACTGAATTGCATTCGTTTTCACAATTTATCAATGAATTTTTAATATAATTAAAGGCAGAATATATTTAAAGTCTAGGAAGTAAGCAAAAGAACAACCTGTAAAGATGACTGGTGGGACAGTTTTTACTGCTTCATAAGTGAAAGATTGTGGTAAGTTGCTTTTTTGCCCACAAGTATACTTAATTTAGGCACTTCCTATTAGAGATCATTCTGTGCCTATGTCCTAAGTAGTCACATAGCCTGTCAGGAGAGCAGAAAGAGTGCTGTTGAAAACCATGCAATTCCTTCTCATTGACAAATGGTTTGAGTTATGTGTTAAAAATCCAAGGGGTTGCTAGGCTTTGTACATTTATTTGTATCATTTTGACTCCTCTCTTTCCCATCTGTATAGTTGTCAACAACAATAGTCATATGTGGTCTATGTATATCATATGAACCATGTCAGAATAAACAACTTCAAGACATAAGACTTGGATGTTTTTCTTCAAAATAGGCACAAAAAGCCATCCAAAGAAAAAACACCCAAGAATAGTTAAACAATAAAACTCATGCTTATGAATTATCCTACATGCCTTCTTTGCTCATATTGAGGAGTTCTCTGATAGGCTTTTTTTGTAATCAAAGATTCCTGATATTTGTCGTGCCTAAAATGAAGGGACCCCCAAGACATTTTGTAAATGAACCAGAATATGAAGCATAAAAATGAGTCACTGTGGCCAAAAGAGTGCCCAAAAATGAGTCACTGTGACCAAAAGAGAGTGCCTAATTTATTAGACTGTGATGTCCTAAGCCTTGTTTTTGGTGGGGAGGGAGGGGAATTGTTTGTATTATCTTGCATGTGAGGATGAAGAGAGTCTTATTTAAACGTTCATTGATGTAGACTGATGTTCCTCTAAAGATTTCTCAGGATCTCTCTTCCTTCTTCAGGTTTATTAAAAGATCTAGGCACTGCACTTCTTTGTATCTTTTACATGAATGCTAATGGATATGTCTCTAGGGAAAGCGCATACCAAAAAAACGGAATACAAGATAGACTCCCAGGGAATTCACAAAACTATTACAGATTAGCCTGCAGATAATTCCTTTCCTTGATTTATTCCAAATGCATTCTTTTCAACTCAGTACAAAGGTTTGGAACTGGTATCTGCATCTTCATGTAAGATTTGCTGCAGTCATTTTTCATCAGATGTCAAATAAAAGACTACAGTGATTTAGGTGATCTTTGAGACAGTGTTGTTTTTCAGTGGGCACAGGCGAAGGGAAAAGAAGGCAAACAGATTTTCTGTTTGAAGAGGACAGGAACCAGGATCTAGTTTGGATGCGTTTTCTGTATGTCTATATAGGTTTACAGGTTTGGGTTTTTTTCAATTGTATGTGAAATCTAGGAGGATACATTTACTCAGTGCTCAAGTTGTTCACCATTGTTTCTGTAACAAACTTGTTTCGGAGATGTAGTCTTCATCACTTGGAGTGTACAAGATATTGAAAATTAGGAAACAATCTCTCAAAAAAGGAAAGATTTTTCACTTTGAGCTTCATTGATGGCTTTAGGAACAGATATGTATTAATACTGTATTATCTATGGAGTCTGAACAAAACAGGGAAACTAGAGAACTTTTTCCCAGCAGTACAGCTTCTGAAAAGCAGATAGCAAATAATTTGTTTTCCTACACAATCAGATACCTTTTTTTTTTTTTTTTTTTTTTAATGAAAGAAATGTTTGATTGGTGGAGGTTAACACAGAAGGTGTTTGCTGCAATTCCAAGAAGCCCCTTTGAAGAGTAACTTTATTTGCAGTGTGTCTATAATTCTCAGGATGGACTAAGTCCGTTTTGTAAATTAAAAACTAACAGTTACAGGATCTGACCATTATTCTCTGGAAATTAAAAGCAGGACCAAGCACCAGTGCAAAACTCACTAGCACCAGTACAAATAGAGTTGGATCAAATCTACCAGTGGTGAGATGTAAGCACCAAATACCTAAGAGATTCCCAGAGAGCCATTCAGGCTGGCTGCTTTTCAGTACAGCTTACCTTCACAGACACCTAAACTGTTTTAGTGTTTTCTGGGTTTCCTTAACAGTTGCCTTTGTATTTAACTGTAGATGGCTGTAACATTCAGAAGGGGCTGTTCTAAGGCAAAGGCAGCCTGTTTTCCTAAAAGCCTCAGTTGTATTTGGCCTTAAGCAAATTGGCAGCACCGGAAATCTGCTGAAGCTTTTTGAGAAAACATAACGGATGTCTTAAGGACTGTAACTCCATCATTACTGAGGGTTCCTACCTTTGCATCATCTTACTATTAGAGTTCTTGTCCAAGAAGTAGAAAGTCTGGGTTTAATTATAAAGGTTTAATTACATTTGGGGAGTTGTGTTGGGTGGACCGAGCACCTGTGCTTAAGTTAGTCAGACTTTACATGAGGCAGTACCTAATAGAGGCACCTGCAGAAGCTGGGCTGTATCATGTATGTTTTGATGCTAGGCATTAATCCTGATGCAGCTACACTCTGGACTGAAACCAGTGAATACAAGGCACCATCCATCTTTAGGTTTCTTTAAGCAATGTGGAGGCTTTACTCCCTTCTGTCAGCCAGAAGTGAACCACTTTATTCCTGAGAAGCAAGATGAAGGTTTGAACCATTGTTTAAGTAGGAAACATCACAATTGGGTCATGCCCTTATGTATTCAAGTATCTACAGAGAAAAGGCCACTACCCAACATTTTGTTATTCTTTGTTACGTATTACAACGTACACCTGTTGTAGTGGATTTTTCTGCCTTTTTGTGCAAAATCTTGTAATAAATTGGTGCCAAATTTCAGTTGTAAAATGTTTAATTATTCTGTAGTAATTGTTATATTATATTATATATAATTTTTTTCTCTTTTCCTGTAGGTCTTCATTACTTCAAAAACATTGTATTAGTAGGCTCTCTGCAGGATCGTTATGTTCCTTATCACTCCGCTCGCATTGAGATGTGTAAAACAGCTTTAAAGGATAAGCAATCAGGTAATAAATATCCTGCAAAATAAACAGACCACTCAGGTTAAACCTCATAGATCTCAGATTCATCCCATTTAATTTTAGGTGCTTAACTGGTGCTTAATGTACAAATACTAAAATGCATAGCTTAAAATTGTTTTCCCAAGATTTCAGAGGAAATTAAACTTCCTGTATATTCTACCTTAACAGAACAACAGCTAACACATCTCATTACCTCCCTTATTCTGAAATGTATTCATTTTGAGTTCAAGGTCAAAGAACTGTATTTGTTTCTGGTGATTCACACAGTACAACTTTTCTTTTTCTCTACAGGACCAATTTATGCTGAAATGATCCAGAACCTGCTTCTGCCAGTTCTTCAAAATAAGGAATGTAATTTGGTTCGTTATAATGTAATTAATGCATTACCCAATACAGCAGATTCTCTAATAGGGAGAGCTGCACACATTGCTGTTCTTGACTCAGAAATATTTTTAGAAAAATTCTTTCTTGTTGCTGCCCTAAAATATTTCCAGTAGAGAAAAGCATTGTAAGAGACTTGGTTATTACCTCATTAACAGATGAATCAAATAATGTGTGGTATTGAAGTATAGCTGCAGCTGTATTTTAAGAGATATTTATACTTTTTATATGGAAGATAATTTATATCATCCACACTTAGGGCTTTTTAACATCAACTTTACTTTCTAGGTAATGTGGCTGTGCAATATTTTTTTATTTTGTTCTTTTTACTTTTCTATTACTTTTTCTTAATTTTGGGTACCTAATTATTTAGAGATTAAAGCACAGTGTGTACTTTTGGTTGGTTTATTATTGGTTCTTAGACTACACAAGTCAATGTTACTTGGCTGCATTTTACAAGAGGCTCTATATGCCAAAATAAATTGGATTTTAAAATTTTAATAAGGTCTTACACATTCAGTTGTATTTTAGCACTGTCAGAGGTTTAACTGGAAACACAATGAGCTGCTAAAATACTGGATATTTGAAAATTACTATATCTATAGGTCTCACAAAGGCCATTACCAAGTTGTCCGTTCAGATATCACTACAGCTTAACAGTTTTCTACAAAATCATTATCATCGTTAAATATGTTATGCCTGTGGGAATACATTTTCTACTGATCTCAAAAACATGTTAGTTTACATACTCAATTTTATTACTGGAACTTTAGTTTTCAGAAGCAAATGGCAACTAAGGATTTTTGAATGTTTAATGATAGCTGCCTTCAAATAATTGGGATTTTCCAAACTGTTAAAATTGCTCCTTACTCTGTCAGTTCTTGAGATGAACATGGACAGTTTTACATGGACTTCCTTGTATGTACGTAAAATAAGTAAATGTTATAAATTTCTGCAATACTTTTATGAATTTAAGCAATTTTTAAATATTGTTAAAATGTTTTATTGACTACAAAGTATTGTAAATATTAATCAGTACATCTTCAAATGGGATAATATTGTAAACTTTACCTGTTTAGTGATACAGATAAAATGTTTTTGATATACAGGAATGTTAAAGGTCTATTGACTTTCTACTGGTGCTGAATAGCATTAAGTTTGGTTTCTCCTTCCTTCCCTTTTCTCTGTTTCAAACAATAATTCACTAAAGGTGAGGGGGGAAGAGTTACATGTGCATTCACTAATTGTAATGAACATTTTTTGAAGAATATAAATTTATTGTATAATGCATGTTTATTTTTAGAATTGTGTTATTGCATCTGGTGTTAATAAAATGAACAAATGACTCTAATGGAAGCAATTAAAGAAACTGAAATGTTCTGCTAATTACCAAAATTTGGGGGGGCTTTTTTTGTATATAATAAATAATTTTGTATTATTTGAAATGAATATAGCAATAATAGTTTATAATGAAGTGATTTTGCATTTGGTTTGTTAATACATTCTTTATAATTTTTTTTTCTCTTTAGTTTACAAATTTCAGATGACCACCTACAGTTTGGCAATGTACAGGCTTGAAAGTGTGTTTTATTAGAGTTGTGTTAGCCAAGTCCTTACAACACAAATACATCTTAAATATGTTCCCACTCTAACAATGCCTACTTTTATTAGTAATTTTTTTACATTATGATGGTGCTAGTATGTTTTAAATATTTAAATTAAGTTCTGACATCTCAACTGTCTTTTGTTTAACAGTGCTCTAGTAGTTGGCTAGTGGCTAAATTTTAAATATCAGTTTAGGGAGCTAGATCTAAACAATTTTCCTTGATTCACAATGATCAAGTTAAACTACTCTTAGTACATAAATATTTAGATGTTTCTGTCACTACTGAATAATGTCTGTCTTGCTGCATCTCTGGAAATCCAGAAGTGTGAAGCATGCTTTTGTGATTTTCAAAGCAGGAATATCCTGGCAGAAATAGCCACTTTTTTTTTTAATAGTAGATCTCATCCATGTAAGGAGGCTTTAATTTGGTTTGTTCTTTGAGGAAAATGGATGGTGCAGGAAATCATGTGATATTTACAAGTTTATCAAGGAACAGGGCAAATTAAGAGAACATTAATTTATTTTTCTCTCATCTAATTTGTATTGCTCAGTGCAGTACGTATGTGGCCTTCTCGGTACTGTAGCTTTTGTGTCGTAAAACAGTAGTGGGTGGCGTGATGACCCCAGTGTGTCCTTGAAGGATATGCAGGTGCGCTTCCAGACTGTATGGTACACTTGCAGCTGCTACCTGAAAACATGCAACCCTGGATGTTTAGGACAACTGTGCATGTGTTGCATGGCATACTCCCCCTAGTCTCACATATTTCTGACTTCCGTTTACCAGATAGAAATATACACTCTATAATTGAACGTCATCTGATGCGGTAGCAGGTATGAAGTGCTCTGTCTCACCTTCCTTCCATTTGAATCAGGGCTTCATCTTCCTGTAGTGATAGTAACCTCTCCTTCATGCAGGTATCCTACAGCTGCTCTAAAGAGGATTATGTTGCTTGCAGAATGAGAGGTAAAAATTAAGGTCTTTACATTCCTTTAGAAAGCTGCCAGTCTCTTATTCCCTGAAGGCAATAGGCTGCTACTGCTATTTTACAGAGCTCTCAGCGATATTACTAGGAGGTCACTGCATAAAATGAGTGAGTGTCTGAACTTGGGTTTGCACGTAGTGTATATAAATTAATTCCTTGGTTTGTGTTTGAATCTTCCATCAAAATTAAACTTTCTGATCCTGTAGGTACAGAAACTGCTAGTAATTTGGAAAAAGAGCTCATGTTCTACTATGGAAGTCACCAGGCTTTGCAGCAGAGGCAAGGGATTCCTCATTGATGGAAAACTTACCTTACAGCTGCAAAACACCCATCATTCCAAGCTAATCTTGGACAGCCCTGACCAGGGGTGTTGTTCGGATAAACAAGCTGCTTGATGTTTAGGCAGAATCAGTACGTTTGCTGCCCGATGCCTCCTTGCCTCCATAGCCAGCTTACATTCAGCTCATCCAAATGGACCTGCTGCAGCATTTGTGCTAGCTGCAGGTATTTTACTCCCTACTTTTTCAAACAGCAAAGCAAAATACAGTATTGTTTGAGTCCTCAACACAAGGCAAGCTGCATTGTAAGAGATAAATGATCAGTAAACAGAGGTAGGGAAGCAAAAAAAGCATTGCATTTAGTCACGTGCTATATTTGTATTTACCAATGTTCAGATTTATTACCTCCTCAGGCACAAGATCTAGAAATACATAATTCAGGAGTTAAAAGTGAATTTTGCAATACAATACAATAAATGAAGACTAGGGGAAAAAAAAGTTTTGAAGACCTCAGCCTGCTTTTAGGTGGAAGAATAGTTCCTACTTAATCTTATATTGTTCCCCATCCTTACCATCTCAGATTGCACATAAGCATGATTTTTCATGGATTTTTGTTAAGCCGTTTAGGAACGGAGAGCTTGTAATTACTTAGTTATCTGCAGACAGCTTGGTATGAGCATTTTTAAGGTAAGGATTTCATTTTAGTTTTTACTGTATGGAGCACATACCCGGTAAGTTTCCCGCTGCCCGGGTCGCTGGGAGGAGCCGCTGTTTGCGCATGCGCGGGGCGCCTGCGCCGCAGTCGCCTTAGGTCTCCTGGCCGGATGCGGGAATGGCGCTGCGGCTGCTGCGCGGCGCTCCGGCGGCTGCGAGTAAGAGGCGGGCAAAGGGAGGGAGGGAGGGGCTTGGCTTTGCAGCTGAGGGGCTTTTGAGTCTCTCCTCCCCTTCCTCACGTAGAGGAGTTACGGGGGAGGCAGAGAAGGGTGGTTGTCGGTCGGGACTGTTTGCGCCGGGGTTGCGGAAGGGTGGCTAAGATGGCGGCGGTGAGGGGGACCCTGCGCGACCCGCGGTGTGACCCCCGCCTCTTCACCCACGGCATCGGTTGGAAGCCCCCCCGGCTTCCCCCCGCCCTTCCCCGCCTTTCTCTACAGGTTTCCTGGCTTTTTTTTCCCTCTTGACTTTAATATTCTCCCCTGTATTGCAAACGTAGTGCTATCAGGCTTCACTATCAATTCTGGAGGTTTTCTTTACTTGTCATTGTAGTGAACTTTTAAACGGTAGTAAGGTATTAAGCTGTGGTTTAATATTTGTAGAAGACCTGGATGGAACTTAGTGTGGCCTTGGACGTTACTGGTCTATGCCCTGTATGTGAGGAAATTCAGATGTTTTGTTCATGGAGAAACCTAGATGGGAGAACAAATAAAGTAGCCTGCAGAACAGCGTCTGTGCCGCATGAGCGCTCAGCTTAGGTTGTTCTGAAGGGCTGCAGGTCAGGCCACTTCTTTCTCTATCAAAACGTGAGATTTCTGTGATGCTGTTTATACAGTATTTCTGAAACAGACCAATACAGTATGTGTTAATAGAAGAGCT
This sequence comes from Chlamydotis macqueenii, assembly GCF_036417535.1. Taxonomy (NCBI): domain Eukaryota; kingdom Metazoa; phylum Chordata; class Aves; order Otidiformes; family Otididae; genus Chlamydotis; species Chlamydotis macqueenii. The sequence goes on from NC_141558.1 coordinate 32,245,356, forward strand.
GGAAAAGAAACGTTGTTAGATGTTTGTGGGCCCTCCTAAGCTCTATTTGGCCATTAGGTTCACGGCAAGACTTGGTTGTTGCTCCCATCCCCTGAGCATCCTAAGGAGTGCCCAGCTCCCACTGCGTGAATGACTTTGTTACAATAAGTCACGATCTGTGGGCCACTCCAAAATACTGCATATTGCAGATGCTGGCTGTGCAGCAACTTTAAAGACTTGGGATTTTCAACTTATTTTTAAATTCAACTATATAATTAATAAATTGGATGGCTTTGTGACTCCCCATGAAGGATAAGGGAGTCAAAGATCAGTTTGTAGAATGTAGTTTACTGATAAAGTTGATCATTGATCTCATCTTTTTCAGAGGTACTTAATGTTGGCCAGGTTGGACAGGGCCCTGAGCAGCCTGATCTAGTTGGACATGTTCCCGCTTCTTGGGCGGGGGGTTGGACTAAATGACCTTTAAAGGTCCCTTCCAACCAAAACTATTCTGTGATTCTATAGTGTTGAACTTCTGTCACCTCTATGTCAAGAAAAATGTATTTTGGTCAACAGTATCAATAGGAAAATGCATTTTGTCTCTCCTCTGCTGACTGGCATAATCAATTTCATATCAGTACCTTGATCTGACATTTATTTGAACTTGGACTAGAATATCAGCTTTAACTTAATTTTCTAGCTAGCTTCACTTAAGGCTTGCTGACGCATGACAAGATGCTTGTCAGGAGTAGAAGGATCCAATGTATGCAAGAAGGATTAGATTCTTCACTCTTGATAGTCTGTTATGTCATGCTTAAAGCAGAAAAAAAAAAATTATACCTTTGGGGCACTGGCAGCAGTTGACAGGCATAATATAGTTCATGTGACTGTAGGGTTTAATGTTAAGGTTGTGGTATTTTAAGATGAATGAATATGCTGATTCTGGGAATACAAGTGGATTGCTAGTTGATCCCTTCAGCAAGGTAGAATAATAGTTCTTTCGAGTGCTTTGCACCAAGACTGGTATGGGGAGGATTTCTGTTTGAATATTCCTTAAGAAAAGTCAGAGCTACTTTAGACACGTGCCCATAGCTAAAATATTTTTAGAGGGTAGTTTATGTTTACTGAGGACACTTTGCTTTTAACCAAATCCAGAAATATTAGTCATTTTGAGAGATCTTCCTAAGTAATTTTTGGCTTTTTTATGACTCTTGAATTATTTTTGACTTAGATATCTGTGCACCTCTGTTTTTATACTACTGGAAAAACACTTTAGGTATGGGTATTAATAGGCTTTCTCCTACATTTATATCAGTAGGACTTTAAAGGAAAAAAGGTTGTGCTTTTAATTAAAGCATTTACATACGGTTATATAATTGAACTCCAAGTGCTCCAAGTTTGTCCTGCTTTTGACTAACAGCTGAATTATTTTACCATCATAAGGAAAGCCCAGCTATTCTCTACTAACATTCTGGAAAACCTGTTACTAAGGGAACAACATTTTATTTTTTAAAACTTTCCTTTGGGAAAGCAGAAGCTTTTTCTGACTCAAAAGCTGCTGGAAATGAGCCAAGACCTGGAAATCAGCAGGCTTCTTGGGGGAGGTAAGGACTTCTCTGGGAAAACAGAATGTACTGCTCTTTGCTAGCATAATTACCGTTTAGAGTCTAAAATACAAGATAACAGTGAAGATAAGTTCAAGCAGTTTAAAATACACTGTTTATGTGAACTGAGTTACACAACTAACACAGTTTTGCCTGCATATGTTTCTGTGGCCAAAAATAATTATCTGTGCTGATTTCTTAGGTGTTCGTGAGTTGACTGCTAAGCTAATATTTGGAGTTTGTTTTCCTGTTCTCTGTTCCCTAGGAAATGAGGGTTTTTCAGAGGTGTTCTGAGCAGTCATACAGCTACTCTGTATTAAACTCTCACATTTATGCTACATGTATCCATTTGTTTGATAGAGTCATCACTGCTTTGCAGCTCTCTGAGGACCACCACCTCAAAGACAGGAGGAAGATCTGAACCTGCTAAGCAGTCACTTAAGAAACCAAAGTTACCAGTAGGTCGATTTGATGAACCAGAGGAGTCCAGTACAGAGAGGGAACCCTTGGAAAGTAAGTCATGTTTTACAAATTTGAAAGCTGTGTTTTAAAGGTAAGACCCTGAGATGTTGTGCTGATGTCAGTTTAAGAGGAGTCAGCATTCAGCACTCTTCGCAATCGCTTTCTAAGTTGAATGGCTCTGAAAAATAGAGAGGCAGGGCAGTAGGCACAAGTTGCAGCAAATTATGTATGAGGAAAAAAAGTCTTCAAAACACAAGTGGTCAAATGTAACAGGTCACCCAAAGAATCTGTGAACCCTCTTCTGTTGGAGATACTCAGATTTGCCCTGATGTCCTGACCTAACATCAGCCTTGCTTTGAGCAGGGTTGGGGCCACGTGTCTGCCAAAGGTGCCTTCTGCCATAAACCTTTCCATGATTCTGGGAAACGTAGCTGGTATTGGTCTGTGATAGTACAGCTACAAATGGTGGTAGTAAACTCATGAGGGCACCAGCTACTTTTTACTATCCAAAAAGCCTGGTTTATTTCTTAGTCCACAAAAGATTTCTGATTCATGCTGTATTTCAAGGTCAGTCTTTCTCTTAGTCTTGCACGTAGGGTTTTGAAAAGCAACAACAGATACTGAGTTTACTGAGCCGCTCAGTGGGGTCCAGGGAGACCTCTGGAGCTGCTGTTTGTGTTGTGTTCCAGTGACCTTAGTGAGGCCGCATTTAGAGAACCTGAAAAGACTGAGGCACGGTTACATTGGTAGTGAAGTCACTGGAAACATACACTATTTTTTATGAGACAGGAGAAAGTCAGAATCTTTTTTTCCTTCTTTTTAATTAGCTGTCTTCCTTAACTAAAAGTGATAGTCATGCATTATCTTATTCACCATAGTGCGATGTTTAGCTACTGTTTACCAGTAGTGATAACCCATGTTTATCTATTTTGAGGTCTCTAGGACAAGCTTTTTTAACGTATCAGTAGACTACTATGAATATCCAGATGACAAAATGACTGAAAAATTATAGCATCATCACCGAAATGGCTGCAAGTAATTTCAGATTGTGACTCACTTAAGAACTGACTCAGAGTTGGAGTTACTGTGTAAGGAGCTATTTAATTCTTGTCCTTTTATCCCCAAGAAAATAAATGCCATCAATGTTTCATTTAAAACAAATGCATAATTACTGTCTTTTGCTTTTTGCTCAGGTGTTCTATGTTTAGGGCAAGACTCAAGGTTTCTTTTGGCTTTAAATTTAGTTGTACCTGTCTATTTTTTTCCGTATAATACCAGCAATAGTTGTTAGAATGCTGACTGCCCATTTTGTCCTCAATGGTTATTAGGAAAAAACATAAGAGTTTAAGCTAGCTGTTTGAATTCCCACTGCTGTGTAGCTATCACAGAGAAATCTTTTGAGTATCTGCATCCACTGTCAGCACATCAGTTCTGCTTGGATATTGGGATAGTATCTACCAAATAACACTGGACGCATTCGCGCTCCTTATACTGCCAGAGGTGCTCAAATACTGACATTTCCTATCCTGATCTGTAGGAATTTTTAAACAAGGCATCTCAGTATGTCATTCTGTATAGCCTGTAGCTACATGAGTCTCCATCACTATCCTCCTTTTTCTCTGCTCTCCAGGATTTCTGTTGTTGTCTTTTCTCATTTTCAACCCTACTCCTCGTTACATGTGTTGCTCACTAGGGCTGAGTTAGGGATATGACTGAGGGAGCCCCAAGTTATGCATATGTATGGGAGGCTCCGGAGAATCAGCGTGGCAAGGGGATGCAGGGGGTACAGTGAGCTTCAGGGAGCCCTGCAATCTTGTGCAGGATGAGAAAACACCTAGCCTAGGATGGTGCTGTGCCGAAAAGTACTTCATGGCTTGGCGGTGCCTAGTGGCACGGCTGTTGTGCAGCGTGGGTGGCCTGAGTTACTACGTCTAAGAGAGGGCCCTGAGTCAGGGAGCACTGAATGACATAAGGGTGTTGACTGTGAGGTGCAGATAGCTCTGTGGTGTTTGAGCAGGTGGCATAAGCTAGTAGGGTGCTGGGATAGAAGCAGCACTGCTAATGTGTAAGCATAGCACATCACTTACCAGGGAGATTTGAGTCCCATTCATACTCCATTTCAAAGAGACTCCCTCTGCTGAAAAGGCATCCCAGTGACTTGGCAAGCTTAGGGTAAGTTTTAGAAGGTAAAAAGTCTAATTTAGCTATTTAGGATTTTGTAGTACCTCCTGTGACTAGTGTCTAGTCAGGTGTTGATAAACAGCAACATGCTGTTTCTTGAAAAACATACCAGCATCCATGAAAACATACTGTTTTAAATACAAGAATAATTATAAAATCATGGCTAAAATTCTAAAATGAAAGCTAAAATTAAACCCTGAGTGCTTAGAGACCTAAACAAACACAGAAAGTGACCTGTTGTACATATAGTGAACATATGTACAGCATAGCCGAGTGACGCAGGTTCTCGCTATGAGTTCACAAGAAACTGGTGTTTTAGTGCCTTTGGATATTGAGTTGTTTTTTCATTTACATAACTGAATATGACACTATATTCCTGACTGTAGTCACAAAACTCTCTGAAACTGTTGTATGACTCTGGGAAATGTTTAACTCGAGGTTGCTTTTAAAAACAAAAGACAATTGATTTTGTATTTGAAAATGAAACTACGAGGCAGACATCATAGATGGTGACATCTTTATATTTGTCAACATTATGGCCATTTTAATCAGCTTTCCCTGTCATTTTAGAATTCCCTGATGGAATCAATCCTGCTACAAAAGAGAGGGGTGGACCTAAAGGCCCCGAACCTACGCGTTTTGGAGATTGGGAGAGAAAAGGACGTTGTATAGATTTTTAATGTATAAATATATCTGCATTGCTAGTAAAATATTTCTGTTTGTTGAAAAATATAATGATGTACAGAAAAATCTCAGCTGTTATGAAGCCTCTTGTTTCTGTCATGCTTGTGATGAATTTTCTGAGAGATATTATGTAAATAAACATGATACTGCAACTCAATTTTTGGAGCTGTTATTTGCTCAAGGTACACCTGATTTTAAATGCTATTTACTGTGCAAGTCTAAATGCAGGTACAGTGATGAGAAATTGGTAGTCAGAATCTTACTGAGATGTATAAGGTCTTGGATTTCTTGATGTATTTAAGCATTTATGTAGTGTCTTAAAAGTGCTGAAAGAGCTTTGCAGTTCATGAACCTAGATGCAGTTCACTGAACATACGGCCACCTCCGAGGAGATCGGTACTTAGCTGATGTTCGCATTTAGCACAATGAGTCGTTTGTAAAAGCCCCCTTCATCAAGAGCCGTCCCCTCTGTCCCGGCTAGAATGGGTTGGGGTTTCTTTCCTCTTTGTGCAGAGGAGGCTCATCTCAGACTGACGGGCTGTAAATGGAATAATGAAAATGGAGGCTTCGTTCTGAGGGTCAGCTCATGATTGCAAGCAGTGTAGGGGTGCTCTGTGCACAGTTTTAGGATACTGTTCTTTATAACCTTGTTCATTACATGCTATGCATTTCTTGATAAATGGAGATTGAAAACTGACTGACCGCTGCTTGGGGAAAAATAACGTTACTTTCTGATACCTTATGGTCAAAGGGGACTAATTACATTAGATGATCTAATATTGCAGGTCTTCAAGTTATCTGGCGTTGCACTAAATATGTTTCACTAAGACTGAGCTCAGTTCTTCAACAGTTTGCCTAGTTGTAAATACTGTAGTAGAGTGCAAATCTGCCACTTGTGTGGGTACTTAATAATAAGCTGTCATTATTAAAATGTGTGAACATATGCTCTATTTATTTCTGTGCAAGTTTTTTTTTGGTGGCCTAAACAAATGGATCTTCTCTAGTCCTCAGCTGTAAATGTATGATTCTATAAATGTTTTGTTCATCCCTTTGAGTTTCCTTCCTAGTGTTTTGCTGATTTTTCAGCCTCTTCTCTTTTACACCACACACTCCAGGTTACCTATTCACAATTCCTATTAGCTGTTTTTGTCACAGCACCACAATGGGTGTTAAAACTGGGTAAAAGTTTCTTGCGGAGCTCAGGACAGTCTCCCATTTTATGGTCTATGTTTCTTTTTCCTGTATTGATATTTTTGCCTTTTGCTATGTCCAAGCAAGTTGTACCTGAATGAAGGTCAGCTGTACTTTATTATTTCTGTTGATTTGCATTACTCTGAGTGTGTAAGAATGCATGACTTTGCCCAGCTTTGCCTTTTGCACTGTTTTATTAGAGCATTGCAGTGTGTTAGTGCTACCACAAATCTGTACAACCTCCCTAAAACTCACCTGACTTGCAGCCAGTGGGGGAGCTCCGCATTGAAATCTCCCAGTTTGTATGCCCAGTGTGTGTGTTATTGACAGTGTCATGCTAGATGTGAGTTAAGATGTTTGACTCACTGACATGATGCCCTGCAAGTATATTAAGGCTGTTCAGTTAGATTTATCAACCAAATACCTTGCTGAAGAGCAAAATGAGGTTTACAAAAGCCTGGTTTTCATAAAAGATGTTAACTAATGATAATTATCTTTTGAACCTTTAATCTTGTATAACTTTAAATTCTGCAGCATGGTTTGGATATTGGAAAATTGGTCTGTATGTATACCTGATTCATTCTAGTTTCCCTTCTATAGTGCGACAGCTATGTTTTCCCCAAATCTATTGACGTTTTCATTTATCTGAAGATATGCTGGGTCAGCTATCTTTAATATATGCTGTTTATTAAAATACTTATTTTTAGTAATGCTTTGCCTCTTCACTTGCTAGTGGGTTGGAAAATACTTCATCACACAATACACCACCTTTTCAAACAGGAAGCAGAAATGTTAATGGCAAACTTCTGCCTTTTCTGCGTCATTAATAGGCTTAACATCTTAGCGAAGAGACAGTAACACTACCACAGTTATTTTATTTTTGAATTCTGAATCTTACTCTCCTTATCCATGGATTGTTGCATGAGATCTTCTTCTTCTTCTCTTACCAGGTTTTACCCTTCCCAGCCCATGCTCCATGAGTGTTTACCTAGTTCCACTTCTTGACATTCCTGATTGTCAATTCTAATTGCCACCTGCAGCGTAAGACTGCAGCTGCAGTCCTCCCTGGCTGCAGAATTGCACCATTTTGGTCAGCAGACAAATAATTGGTCTCGCTTTTCTGTAATTTTCTTTGTTTCAGCTGGTTATCTTCAGTCTCCCCCTGCTTTGTGATTAAGGGTTGACCTGAGTGTCTGCTTCCATGCCTGTGATGACTGCTAGTCATTCCTGCCGGACCTCAGGCGAGTCCTAGGTGCTCCCTGCGTGCATCCATGGAGCACCTGGATTTGGAAGCTGCTTCGAAGAGCGCTGTTCGTATCAGTGAGACAGAGTGCCTCACAAAGGCAGGGATTTTGCTTGCTTTCAAAAAGTAAGGCTCTTGCTAGCCAGTGTTGTAAATAGCTGTCAAGGAGTTGGCGCTCAGGAAGCAGAGGATAGCACTTCAGTCTTGAGGAGCTTCAGGCCCTTTTAGAACCTCCCAGGCCAGTGCCAGTAACCACCAAGTATCTGCTTAATTTGGTTAGGAAATGTGTTAGTAAGAGAGAAGAAACTGAACATTTGGGCAAAATAACATGTCACAGACAAAGAGGGAAGGCGAAGGGGCCCTTCTTTCTGGTCTGGCAATCTGTCATTTACCAAAGAGGAGTCCTGGGCTTCAAGTCCCAAGTAGCATCCTGTGGTGCTGCAACAACCGATACAATGATATCGTAGGGCATAAATGATCATTTCTGGTTTGTTTTCTTGCAGTGTCTGCAGTTAGGAAAGAAGCACTTCAGCACTTTTTGAGTGCTGTCTTCCAGCTCTTCCCAGGTGATTAATACTAGCAATTCATGGGGATATAGCATTAGGGTAAAGGGATGGCTTGTGGCATTAGCCATTAGATTAGCCACAGGTATGTTTTTATCATAAATACTGATGGTATCTATTTTTGTAGCTCTTTTTGTTAGAGTAACTGTAAAGCAGCAGGGGTTGTATCCATTTACTGTTACATTTCTGAGACACAAAGGAGAATTTATCTGGCTGTGTAAGCAGACTTGCACTGGAGGATGCTTGCTCTTCCATTTTGTTTTCTTTACTAAAAGGCTCTATGTTGTGTTTCTGCAGCAGGTTTTCTTTTTTAAATTTGTTTCTGTTAATTTATACAGATACACTTGGTACACTATTAAAATTATGAAGCCTTTATTGTTTGAATGAATTGCTCTGTTATTGTTACACTTTATTACAAAATAGACAAAGTTGCAGTCTACAAGTAAATAAAATGTTTGCTATATATTGCCTTGTTTGGAAAGCTTATGTTTCAGTGCTGATTTTACCAAGTTAAAATGCAAGGTTTATTATATAGTTGAATCAGAGTAAAATTACCCTTTACGGTAGCAGATGTTTGTAAAGGACCACAGAATATTTTAATAAAACTTTACTACTTTTTTAGTTGACTGCAATAAATGATCACAAATTCTAGTGGTCTGTAGCAACAGACATGTTACACATCTGATTATGTGACTTATTTTGGTATTGTTACTTAAAAAGGACCACAACACCTTGTTCTGAAGTGTCAGGAAAATAGCAAAACTCTGTATTCATTTGTAAGAGAAGAGGATTTGGAAGTTCTGTGGTTTTTGTAATTGTTCATCAGTCACTAACATAGCATCAAGCATATCAAAGCATAAGGAAGTGATTTGAGATGTATTTCTGTGTGCTGATGGTGAACAAAAACCATAAAAATTTGTGTTGCTTTCATGTTTTTATAACATGAAATATGAAAATACCTTTGCTTAGCTGGTGGCTGGTGTTTCACATTAGACTAGGTGAGATGTGCAGTCTGCATTCTCATGTTGGTATGCCGGTTCTCCCTCTTACATCTTGGTAACTGGTGGTAGGGGGTAGTCATGTGTAATCTTCCCAAGGACTTTTGTTGCAGAAAGGGTGGTGGAGGAGCAAAAATTTAATCATAATTATCAAATTAGGTTTTGGCAAATCCTGAGAAAAGAGCTCTATTTAAAACAAGTGTTGTGAAGACTGGCACTAATGAAGTCCTGTTTCCTGTCAATGTCTTACACTTCCCATCAATCAAATTTTTTTTACCCATTTTCCCTTGTTGATTGACATTATCTCCACCAGGCAAGAGACAGGACATCTTTCTGCCCATCTTTTCCCTTCTGGCAGCATTATTTGGAGCTCTTTCCCAGTCACTGACTTTCACAGAACTTGGAAGAACTTAATTACCTTGGAAACTCTTCTCTCCTTGACACCTTTTCAGAATAGTTTGAAGTCACTCACTGGCTTCTACAGCCATGGGGCAGCACAGATAGCGGCCTCCCATCCTTTGGAAGCCAAGCTGATTAATAACTTTGCCCATATATATTTTCTTTGGAAATATTCAGCATCTCTCTGCGTTTTTCTTCTGTGAGCAGAGATTTATTTTTTTGCCCTCAAAGAACATCAAAAGCGCCAATTAAAGCTTACAGCAGTAGGACTTTGACATGCATTTTCCAGGCATTAAGTCTCCCAGTCCGCTATAGTCTTGGGCTTGTGAAGAATCACATCTTTTAGTTTTGCCATTTTTAGAATTAGAGTGTTCAAAGAAGCTCTTTAAGGTCCTTACTTAACAAACTAATTTATAACAAAGCTGACATACCTGGCCATCAAAACACAGTTGTAATTTTCAAATGTTAGTCTCTGACAAAATCAGGTGCTCTATGAAGTGAGCTGGTGATCAGGTTAGTTCTAGAAGACAGATATTGAACTATTATTTACACTGGGACTCTTATCCTAATCAGCTGCTTTAAAATTAAGTGACTTATCTAGCCATCTGTGCTTGCTTCATCATTAGGTGCAGTGGAGGGAGATGCTTTTAAAAAGTAGTCTGTCTCACTACGTGGAGATTAATTCTTCATTATATATGGTGATTGGGAGGAAGTTTTAAGTCTGTCCTCTCCATTAACTTTAAAGGCTGCATAAATAGCTGTCCGAAGTGAGATACCATTAGATAGATGAAGTTGAATGTGTCAGCGTTGTGGTGGTGACAGCAGAGAAGCCAGGGTGTCAGTGTATATGAGGTGTGAACTGCTCATTTCCTTCTTAGAGAGAGAATTCAATCAGGCAACAGGACCTGCAGAGCTTTTCCTGCCTGTGCCCTTCCCAAACGCTGCTGGCGGGGAAGGGACGTTCAGGGCCAGCTCTTGGGCCCCTTGTAAAAGGGAGTTTGCTTCCCGTAAAATGAGAGGAAGAAGGCTGAAGCTAAGACTTTAAATTCCTTCTGCCTACCCATCGCCCAAACAAATGCCTAAAACATCACAAAGCCAGGAGGGTAACACTGGATATATTTATACCCGGGTGACAGCAAGTGTCTCCAGCCTAGGAATTTGTGGGGTTTTTTTCCCTAATAAGGAATGGGTGAAGTGCATCAAACTAAAAACTAAGCTATCTTCATCCAATGTGCTGCTGAAAGAGAGGGAGCCAATATCAAGATAAAACTGTCTGACTAGGAAAAAAATTAATTATTTGCTCAGCAAACCCTTAGTCTGTGTGACTTTCTCATGAGAGGTTAAAGAACAAAGGATGGTGTGTTTCCAGTTTCCATTTGAAAGCTGGGGGAAATTTCACTGTCTCCTAGAAGATAGGTGAACAAATGTTGCTGAGGTCAGGGAACATCCAGCTTTTAGACTATTTTTTTTTTCCCCAGGGCTTTCACTTGCAAATTCTACAGTATGTATGTGTGATCTTTAGACAGATTTTTTTTTTCCAGATGTTTTTCTTTAAATAGGACTGGTATAATGACAGGTAACTGGTTTGGCAGGCATATTCCTTCATCCTCCCCATAAATGGTAATGTCATTTTTTTTCTGCCTGGCAATCACAGCTATAGCTCTTTTATTACTGAATTGCATGTTATTTAATCCTGCTTTCAATTTTTGCCATCCTTGAAGCCATTTTTTTGATAGATACCCTTAGTTCCTTTAGAGTAGTAACAGGATACTTCACAAAATTCATTACAAATTGCAGATGTTTCTCACCTACTCCCTCCTTTCTCTGAAGGATATTTTTTGATAATTTATATTTTGTATGTGAAGATCTTGTTGACAGTCAAATAAAAAAAGATAATCCCCATGGACTGGAACTCCTCCAGCCCCGAGTTACATCTGACTCTCACATTCAGGTTCATTACTCTATTAAAATGTAGCTCTTGTAGAAAGTCAGGGATGCAAAAAGGGAGAAAGAGATGCCTCCAACAAGTACCACCGGCCTCCCCGAAAGTATTACACATAAACCCAAACTCATTTCAAGGCCAGCTTTAATTGGGCATTGCTGAAGGTGGCTTAGCTGTTACAGTTATGTTATTAAACATTTTTCAGAGCATGTGGCTGTGGTTCAGTCTGTCCAGTATGTACACGCAGGTATGTTGGGGCAGTCCCGAAACAAGTAACTGAGGTGATTTTTGTATGTTGATGGCTTAGTTTGCACAGAGAAACCCGGTGCTAAGGTAGTACAGATCTGACTGGCAGGTACATTGTTGGCTCTTTGGGTCAATGGGCTTCCCAGAACATAGTGACATCATCAGTGATGCACGTCTGCTGTGCATGGTGTCAGTTCAGATGCTGGACCTGACCTTTCCATTTGAGCACCGATGCAGTTGCTTGGAGTAGTGTGATGTTGATCTCTGAGCCAGGCAGTTACCTATACGTCACCTCCATTTTGAAGATAAGCTGGGATTTATTCCTCCTTAAGAACAGAGATCTCAGAGAGGCATCTGTACCTCCTGCTGTTTCAGGAGATGTGTGGTGTCCTCTCATCCCCTTACTCAGGAAGACCTCTGATGGGAGAGCACCTGGCAGGGAGAGGCTGAATTACACACAGAACAGGTGCAGGAGGGCAGGCAAATGAACATTTGGGCAGCTGATGACCAGATGGTCCTTCTGTTAAACCCATTTGTAGCAAAGTATGGATAATACCAGCCCTATGACAGAGGCCTGCTGTGCTCCGCAAACCCTGCACAAGGAGAAAAAATGGAATACTCTTAAGCAGGATTTGTCCAGCGATTGTGGTGCTTTGCAGGAAGCCAGAAAGCACAACAGTACAGGGATGCAAGGGAAGCAGAAGTAAGTGTTATATTTCCCCATATTATTGAAAATAAGGGGAGAGAAGGAGATGTCCAGAGCATTACAGTCACGGGAAGAAAATGGAAAACTTACTCATTTATTTTACACCATAATAAAAGTTTCAATTCTTATTTCTTTTTTGTGCTCTTCCATCCCTGCTTAGACATGATCCCAGGATTTTTCCTGTCCCAGCAGTGCGTGTGTTTTTTCTTTTAGTGTATGGAAACAGAAAAGGGTTATGTCTTTTCAGATTGTGTTGAAACGGGGGACTGATGGCAGAGCAGCATTAATGATAGCTCTGGCATTATTTTAGGCCACTGTGGCACTGGAAAACATGGCATTGGTTTGTTATCCCTGAGCAGAGGAAAGAACAATTGGTCCCAGCCTTTGGGAGAAAATTAATGCATGGAGCTTGCATCACCATGTGCTGATTGCTGGGAAAGAAATGGTATGGTATGGCATGAGATGATCAGTGGGGATGGGGAAATTTGACAGGAAACCCCTTTAACATTTTGGGCTGCCTGGTCTCTAGGAAATTCTCATGCAACCAGATTTGGGAATAGCAGCCCAAATTTCACTTTGTAGTCCACAGAACCCCTTCCATCTGCTGTACTTCAACAGCCAGACACACATTCATAAAACTTCAGAAGTGGACTGGATATCGTACTGTTCTGGGACACACAACAAACTTTTCCTAAACCTGTGTAGTTTAGGCTGTCTCCAAGGAAGTGCCTGATCCGAGACAGTTTTAGCATGAAATACACTGCTTTGCTAGACACAGGGACAAGAGGCCTGGATTTACCATGGATTCTGGGAAGGGTTCAGCATACTGGAGACTGGCTGCTGATGCCTTGGTAATTTGCTGACATTGATTGGCACACAGGGGTTATTTGTACTTCGTACACGAGCAGTAGAATGCACTACGGTGCACCACGGGTGGCACACACCAAGAGCAAGTTCTGTGGGAAGGCAGTCGGCTTAGTTTCTTGTGAACGGTAAGAAATGTACGGTACGACCTAGCACATCACTAAATGTCACGGCCCCCTCTCATACATCCTCTATGCTGCATCCAAGCCCAAATTCATCATCCTTTCCTATTGCCTCTCCCCTAGTACTTTCAGCTCTCTTCCCCCATTCCTTGGCTACATGCTGGGCAAACCCAAGCAGCTGCAGAATGCATGAGTCACTGTGCTTTCCCGCCATCCCATGCAGATGCAGGATAACTTACAGTCTTGCGTAGCAGCATCCCAACGTTGTCCCCTCTGGGGGCGGAGAGGCTTTGTAGGCTGCTAAGCCCAGGCTGTCCTCTGATCTACCTGAGTGCTCTCAGCCACCGCACAGTCTGGATTCCTGGCATTTCCTGTCTCTGGTCTTCTTTGGAAAGACAAAATGTCTGTGTTGTTCCTCTCCATGGAAGGAAATTATTTCAGTAACAGTCTCCCATGCAGAGCTGAAACTGAAAATTTTAACTGTTTCTAGAACATTAATATCTACATATTTTTGCATATCCTTATTCACACACACATATATATACACCTAATACAGAAATGTTTGCAGATTTTCTCCCCGTGTGGGAGGTTGGCACTGCGTGAAACCATTTCACAATGCATCAAAACTTGATAGATAACAATTATAGTCAAATATGTTATGTAGTAAAACTACAGCTAATAGTGTTTCTTCTGGAGTTCCATTAGTTCATAAATATATCATTTTGAAAACTGAAAAAGTTACAGGCAGATCAAGACTGGCATAAAAAGCAAATACGAATGTCTCATCTGCACTACTGAGAAGGTGTTTAGCAAATGCACATTTTTTTACAGTCAGGAAAGAGGAATCCTGATGGGACACATCAAACTGTAAAAGAACTGATAGTATCTGCAGGAACTATACCCAAAACCCAGCTAGGCCAGTATCCTTCATCTGACAGAGGTATCACCCAGTGCTTTGGTAGAAGTCCCCTCAAAACAAGCACGGAACAACAGTGGGACAATTTTCTGTTTCAGTTTCCTATTATCTCTTACCATGGTCTTACAGTTTAGCTTTTAAGCCTATCAAGTTTTTCAGTACAGTTCGCTATCGGGTCTCATGTTTCTCTTGTATGTCTTGTACGCAAAATAAATGGGCAAGAGACAGAACTAATATAGACAGAACTAACTATACAAATGTATAATGAGCTTTGGAAGCAATTTAAGGAGAATTTCATCAGCTTTGCCTTTGACATTGTTTCTTACAGTTGATATTTTAATGCTCTGATTAGTCAAGAGGACTTCTAACGTTTCCTAAGTGGAAAAAGATAAACATAATTAAAGAAAGTAATATAGAGAATAAATTTAAGATACTAAAGACCTCATCAACTGTAACATTTCTGCTGACTTTAATGTATGTGATACTGAATCCAATGTAAATATTTTTTTTTCCTCATTGCAAATATTCAACCAAAGCCACAAGAAGGTGCGTTGGCTATTTCTCATTGTAACAACAGTGTTATTATGCTTTTAGAGTAATGGGAGAAAAAAATTTGAAATGCTGTCAGATGCAGTTATATTTCTCAGTTGATAAATCCTTCTGAGCATATCAGTCTTTTGCTTGTTTTGTTTTCAAAATTTACACTCATAGGTGAATACTTTTGCCTGGTCATAGGGGATTCAATCCTATTCACCTATGTTATTTTTATAACTTTTATTTCCACCTGAAATTCTAATATGAACAGCATCTAATTTCCAGAATCTGTATCCCGCCCTCTAAATGCATGTGCCAAAACAAGAGGTTGGGGGACTATGCCATTCTTGATTTCTCCCCACCTATGCACAGTGTGCTGTATCCCTGACATTAAAAAAAAAAAAAAAAATTCCTGGCAAAATGCAGCGCATAGTTCCTACTCTTCTTACCCAGCTGAGGCTTGTGCAGCTTCTGTACTTCGTGGTGTTTGCTCTTCTACTTGTAGGCTCTATTGCTGGTCTGCAACTCCCACAGAACTGCCACAAAATGCTTCCTTTGCATCATCAGTAAACAATGGGAAGAATTTGGAAAATACATCAAGCCTAATATCAATGTTCTCTCAGTTTATGGTCAGCAGTGCTCAGAGGGCTCTGTCATATGAACTAAACCACGTCAGTTGTGGTTGAAGTGTATTTAAGAACAAGAAAAACAAGGAAGACTGCAAGAACAATGAAGATTGTGTGTGTGAGTGAATTCATTATAGTTGGCTGATGGTGGGGAGTGCCAGTTACTGCATGGAGTAAGGAATTGGGGCAAGAGTAATTAAAATTTTCTTTGGAAATATACTTGTTGGACGCATACCCCTTACATGCTTCTTAAGAATCAACTGAAATGTGATGTATTGCATACTTTGCTTCTCTAAAGACATGTACAGTTAGTAATACTCATGGATGCCAATCTGAGATATTTTTAAAGGCAAAGAAATGTGGATACTGTGTGCAGCCCGAGGAAGCATCAGCGCAAAGACTACGTGCTGAGGTCCCAGTCTGCTCTCCAGGCTGCTGGACCCACTGTTAGTCTCTCAGAGAAGAAATAGGTATCACCAGAATTTTGGAGAAACTATTGATCTAACTCCTTACAGTAAGAAGAAAGGATTATTTTAACCGCATGTACAAGACACTTCAAGCTGACGTACATGAAGAGAATCAATGATGAACACAAGTATCCTGGCCAGGATGACACATAACATCAACAGTTTGCACAACTGGAGAGAGACATCTGAATAAAAATCTGAGAGAACGCTGTTCAGCCAGGTGAAGGCCAACCTGTTTGTGAAGGAAAGACTCTGTTTCTCAGACACCCTAGCAGTCAACATCTGCGGGCTACTTCACAGAGCACAGGGGCACAGGTCAGAAAAAGCCACGTAACAGGGCTCCACTAGAGGCCACACAGGAGGAGAGAGAACTGGACTGGTAAGCTGCATCTGTCAGTTAGACTGAGGTGAAAACAAACGCACGCTGTCCTCAGGCAAGTGACCTCTTGGAAGCATCAGCTAAACCCCTGATTTTAACACACTAAACCACGTGTGCCACGTTCAGACTGTCTACAGCGTGTGGATACTTTGTCAGTGTCTTTCTCAGAACAAGAATGTCTGCGTGTGACCGGAATAAAACTTCTTCTTGGAAGGGGCAATCTCATCGGTGCTTGTGCAACTCCTTAGGCACTTTTAACAACTTTAAAGTGGTTCTTTCCTGTAACAGTCAATATTTTTTCTCAGTTTTTACCCTTCCTGGAGATTTCTTTTTTTTGTCAGGATTTCATTAACATTAAAATCAGGTTAGTTAAAGGAGGAGAAATCCCATTTCTTCTTAATTTCAATTTACTATGAAGTTCTTCACTTTTCTGATAACAGCCAATATTTTTTCACAGTATTTATGCTGAAAGTACAATTTAAACAAATTGCATCTATAGAAGTTTTTTATCTTAGCAAATTTAAAGGAAAAGAGTAGGACTCCTCACAGCAATCATTTTGTATTTTTTAATGCTTTCCTTCATCCACATTTGTATTAATAAAAGTAAAAAATACTTTTAAATAATTTTTTCTTTGTTTTTAGTTTACTAAAAAGGGGCTTTTCCATGGCAGAAAAAAAAAAAAAAAGGACTTTTGATTCTGACCACAGATGAAAGATGGTAGTTTTAGGACTAAAACAGAAGGCTGTACCTCCACATATGTAAGCCCCACAACTAAAGCAAGGCATGTAGAGCACCCAGTGCATACATTTTCAAGCTCAACTGGTACTCACCAACCTCTCAGCTGGAGACCAGCTCTGCAGGTGCTGTGGTCTTCACCTCAGTTTGCTGAGGGACAAGGACTTCTCAAACTTCATGAAATATTGCTGGCTGCAAACTGGCTTCAGCTGTAACTCAGGGTCCTGCAGACTCCTCCCAGATATTCACCTCGGAGTGTTGAGGACTCACGAAGCCTCTTGCCATAGAGGCTGCCTGCCTCAGATGGCCAAACTTCACACATCATCAGGCAGTAGTAGCATTTTTCTGTCATCTGCTATTTATCATACTGATGGCTCTTGTAGTATTTCTCACAAAGTAATCTGGAAATACGCATCAGGCTTTTTTCTAATGCTCACAAAGTGGTTTGTGGATTAGGTACATCAAGAGTACTAGTCTTCAAGTTAATAGATTACGGCTTCTAAGACACATGGGGTGTTTTAGTCTCAACCAGAAATGGGATCAGAAGTGGGAAACCTGCTTACCTTCCAATTCTGCTCCCCTGATGCATATTCTTGGGAGCTGTGATTCCAGGATGAGTCATGCCAGAAACTCTCCTGTATCTGAGACAGCTTGATGGTGTAAAGGGTCAACAAAGTGAGACAGCTGCTCTCAAGTGCAGGAAGCAAGTCGTTCCTTGAACCTCAAAATCCATGCCATATTCTAAAAATAACTAAAAAGCAGATAGATACTTCAAAAAGAAAAAAAAATGAGCACAACGCAAACGCCTTCATCTTAATCCAAGCTCCAGGGATGCAAGACTCGATAATAAAATGTTCTTTAGCAGCACTTCACCTCTATAAATCTGGTATCACTTTAAAAGGAGGCCAGTATGTGATCTTCATCTTATAGATGAGGAAACCTGGGTCTGCCTGTATTGCATTAGACTCATTTCATCCAGACGAAAATGCTATCTCTGACTACAACCACCAGACACATCACAGGAGGGTACAAGAAAAACCCACATTACATGTGTTGATGAATCTGCCTGTTTACAATATTGTGTGGTGTAGAAGTGAGGTTGGTAAATTAAATCTTCAGTAAAAAAAAAAAAAGCCATAGGAAATAATTTTTTTCTTTTATTTTGTATGATACAAGTAGGTTATGGAAAAGTGTGCTATAAAAAAAAAAAAAAGATGAAAAAGCTCAGAATTGTAGTTTTAAATTACACCATCAATGTCATGCAAACCACCCTGAAATTAGAGAGCTACTTAAAGAGTTTAGTTAATCTCTCATGTCTCTGAAAGCTGCAACTTGAAGGCCATGAAACCTTGTCTTTGACTATTGAAATGCAAAGAGAGAAAGTCACAGAGAATATCATAAACTTGTATAACACTGAAATGGATAAATTTCAATACTGGTGTGACACCCAGGGAAATTTGCTCCTTGGTTATCTGAGGCGCAGGCGGTGAGATTCAGCTGAAACCAGAGGAAGCTGTGAATTGCTTGCAGTGTTTTGACTTACAAGGAACTTCAGAACCATCAGGGAGACAGAAAAACCCACTGCTGATCTTGAGAGATTTCACGGAAAACAGCCCCAAACTAGAAAGGAAATTAAATATTTATTAACATCCAAGTCTAATCAAACTAAAAAACACCCTCTCCCATGGAAACAGCAGAGGAAGACACCCGTCCAACAACACCTTTCCATCAGATGCAATTTTAATCCATTTTGATTTTGCATTTTTCCATTGGTTAAAAGTCATACTATAATCATAAGTCTCCCCTGAGTGAGTTGAAGGGGTTCAGCAGCACATCTTAGCACTCTGATTAGTAGTAGTGTAGTAGACACTGAGTAGTGTGTCAAAAGGATGACATTTTACATAGCTGCATGATTATCAGAATTTAAGAACTGCTGTAGTTAGGTAAGATCTAAGATTTGTTAGAACTATACATTTAAATTAATTGACATGACTTAAAATTACACTACTGTTTTATTTTAATCTTAACTATTGTTGATTCACTTATTAAGACCCTTCTGCTAAGGCTGACCACTTGTACTTCATAATAAAGAGAATACCAAAAGCCTTCTCTGGCATTAAAGAGCTGTCATGGACATGAATGCTCTGTGTGTGGATATTAAAGACAATTCCTATCAGTCTATAAGATAGTAAGAGCACATGGAGATAATGTCTGACCTTGAGTGCGTCATTTACCTGAAGATTCAAACATGATCTCACATCATCAGAGTTATAAGGACAACATTGTTCATTACAAATTATCCTTTAGAGAGCAAGTAATTATGTCCTGCCTAGCACCAGACTGTTATTAAATGGGCTGTAGTAACTCAACAACACTTAAATAGAGCTCCCAGTCTAAATTATCCTGACACAAAGTATTCAAGTGTTACACTGGACACCTTATGTCAATAATCTGCATGTTCCAGGTCATTCCTGCAACTGGGCCAGTTAAGAAAGGTCCCTTCTGCACAGCATCCAAAAACATAAGCAGGGTCTAGCAATGTACTAAAGCTATCAGCATGAAGCAGCAGTTGTTACAGCATGACTTGAAGTTTTTCTTGCCTTTCCTGCAATAGGAAAGGTACATACTGCTCCATGCGATAGGCTCTGATCTGCACTTTCTGAGAAGCAGAAACGGTCAGTTCTACTGCTCCATGCACTTAACTCCTGTCTTCACAGAACTGGGTACTGAAATTTGAAAAAAACAGTGCTTGTTAAATAATGATCCTCTTCAGTGAACTCAACTTCACATGTAAGATACACTTACATGTAAATTTTTTTTTAGCCTAGAATTTCTCTGCTTTCTTTTTTGTTCATTATTTTGTAGTAGTCAGTAAAATGCTTCATATTTTTCAGGAGACAAATCCCTCCCCCAAAGACTTGCAGTGCGTACTGGCACTCTGCATGGGAGTAAAGCCTGAAAATAGACCATCTTTCTGCACTTCAAAGGCCCTAGAATAATCTGGCAGACAAGTGACATTAAAGAACACAAAATGAAGATTCAGAAGCAAGAAATGAGTTATGGAAAGTAGATCTTGATTTTGCTGTCAAACCAATGGACATTGTGTAGATCATTTCTAGAAATGAGACATAGGGCGTGTCTTGGAGTCTCTAACAGGCTTCTTTAGTACTACAAACAGTCTTTAAATCTTCTTCATTTTCTCTCTGTAACTTCTGCACCTGTTACCTAGCTGGACTTTTTGTTCTATAACCTTCTCCTTTCACTTCCTAAATAAAAAGATCGTTTCATATTCAGTAAATTAAACACATGACTTTCAATGTGTGCCTTGGAACAGTACGCTTTTCCTCAAGAAAAAGAAATATGGTTTTCAGATAAAATATCAGAATGAAATAAACACAGAAACAATGTGCCTTTGGGGAGTAAGAAAACACTCCAGGGCTGATTATATTTGCCAGAACGTTGGACATGGACTCATCAGATTGATTAAGTCTGTCATAACAGCAAATCATTAAGCCATAAAAGAGAAAATTTAATATACTTTCTTGAGATGGAAGTCTATTTTTAAACAATCAAAATAATACTCGTTTTAGAAAATCTCTGTTGCTTTACTGTACTAGTATTTTGAGCAGGACGTTGATGTCAAAGATGCTATAGTAATAAAAGCACAGGCATTGCCATGTTAATTTTTCTTTTTTATTACATGACGTATCTGTCGGGGCCCATGTCAATAAAGACAAACACACCAGGTAAGGAGTAACCAGTGCCATGCAGCACAACAGGGAAAGGAAACAGCTGAGGGGCAAAGGACCAACACAGATTCTGTACGGAGAGAAAAACTCTTGTTGAAAAGCAATGCAGTCACAAGGGGGTTTCCACTTCATATTCTGTGAAAACCTGATCTGATCTGATCTGGAGGGAATTCCACAGTCAGCCTAAAGCGAGGCAATAAAACACTGAAGCAAGCTAGCAAGCTGGAGGGAATCCCAGGCAGTCGGATGCCTGTCCAGAGAGATCCCATTCTCTTGCACACACTGCGTAGGGTCATGCAGCTGTTCAAGAGCTGCAAATTCTTGGAGTCAGAGCTCATCGTCTCCTAACATCACACTTCCCATGCAGTGTAGCTGCAAGTTTTGTACACAAAACAAGGAAAACATCACAGCAACTATCACTGACTTCATCCTTTGAGAGGCAGCCACCCAGAAGATTTTTTTTAGCTGCAGATGTAGCCACTACCCTGTGAACACATCCAAGGATGTTTTTCCTCATGCGATCTATCACAGAAGGGCTGAAGGAAGAGATTTTATTTTTTTTCTTTTTTTTAGCAAATCACTTTTCTCGTTTCTTGAGTATTCAGTGGCTGAGGAGAAACGTTTTCCTGCAGATAGGAGCTCAGCTTGTGAGTGCTATGGACATTTTTTTATTGATAGAAGACTCACTGCTCTCTAAAAATATCCAGCTTTTGAAGTAGAAACGATCCTTCTTCAGCATCTCTGGACTTCAGAGAAACTCAGAAACCAGTATGATTTGCTATGACCCCACTCCCTCAGTCTCCTCCAGTATGAAATTATCTTGAAAGAGCAAAAATTAAAATGAAAGTATTTAAAACATTTCTCCTGAACATTTCCACTTCTCCGAGGAAGATTCTACTAAGACAAAAATAGGTAGCATTAGCAGGACTTTTGAACAGGTAAGATCTAACATGCAATTATTAATTGCTCCTAATCACAAGGGGCATTGAAAAGAGACACACTGATTTGTTTACACTAGTATTTAAACAGTACAACAGAAAAGAGAAGGAAAAACATACTGTTACAGAGGAAAAAATGTCTCAAAAGCTATGTATATATAGATTCTCTTTTGTCTGCAACAGCCTGAAGCTTGCAGTTCATCAGCTAGTCTTCAACCTGCACTCTCTGCAAGTTCATGATTTCACTGGGGTGAAAAAATGGGCTACATGAACCACAGTTCCTACTGTTAAAGAGCTAAAATTAAGATCTGATCCACGTGAAGCCAAAATAAAAAACTGTCCTAGCTTTAGTGTCTGTTCCATCATTTTACCCAGTCCACAAAACATTTTTAAGCTTCAAAGACTAGTTTGCACAGTAGCACATGAAACAGTAATAACAATGGAGCTCAGCTGTCCCACTTTATATTTTCTTTTCATATTTCTCCCTAATCTTTCAAATTTATGATTTTGCAATTGGTTTCACATCTGATTATTGCTCCTCTTCTTGGCTAGATATCAAGGACTACTGATACCTAAGGCTGATATTCTTTCCTCAAAGCCTGAGTGAGCCAAATACGTGACTCACAGAGTTCCATCTAACAGTCTCTCCGTTCAAAAAGCCCAATCTTACAATGAGATAAATTGAAATGAAAAGATTCAGGCTGAAACATACACATAGCCTTAAATAGCTGAAAATTATTTCCATGAGCTTGGAAAGTGCAAAGCATTTAATTTTTAAGATCTCTTCCATGCTTTCATCGGAACCCCATGGAGCTTCCATTTCCTTATATTCTACAGCTATGCTATTCTACACTATAAACCACACTAGAATATAGCGGCCAAATACATACAGTAGTTTAAAACCTAGTTGTATATATGTATATTAGCTGTACAGTGTGGGTTTTTTTTTTTTTTTTTCTCCTGGGCTTACAGAATTATGACTGACAGCAAAGCTCATTGAAATGTATTTAGTAATTTGCATCCATCTGTATAATTCATAGTTTCCTCCCAGGTACTCATTTGTATTTACAATTACAATGCAGATTTATTAGTAACTCTCAACAAAACAAGATTGCTGGTGAAGTGTCATCATGTGCTGGGATGTCACTAGATCATGCCACTTCCTAAAAGGTGGAGATCCCTGTCTAGTTTTAAGATTTTCTGTCTTAATTTTCAGAAGTGCAAACAGACCACAATCTTTTGATTTCAGTGTATTTCAAATGCTCAGCACCTATAGAAATTAGATTGCTTTATCTGGGATGTCATAATGTCAATAATTCTTCTAATACCAGGTACGCAGTCTCTGCATAGAAGTAAAGGAAGAACCAAGAAACTAGAAGAGAAATTTGCTACCTGTAATACCTCATCTCTCCAGTCAAGTTGACGTACAGAAACTAGAAGTGATTCAAAATGCAGCCTCACCTTTTATACTTTTTAACCGTCTCAGGAGTGACACTGTAACTGTTTGCTTCACAGGCCAGGCAGTAACTGCTCCAAGTGTGAGAATCCGTGACTCATGCCACTCCTGGGGCAAGCTCACAACGGTTATCAATCAGACTTCCAATCGCAGTGACCCTACAAGGCCGCCATTTAAAACTCATTTTGGGGATGATGAGATACAATCTTGTTACTCCCATGCACAAAGTATTTTCAGCTGTGGTTTAGACAGTCGTGTCCCTAAAAACTTTTGTACCGCATGAGGATTCTTTTTATAGTATGAATACATTCTGTCTTGCATAGCTTAAGTTTTGTAAAGCATAAATTAATGCCAGTATTATAGTCAAATATACATATAGTTTGTGTATTAACATTAAAAAAGGTTTATCAAAGCAGAACTAACATTAAGCTTTGAAAACTAACTCTAATAAACTTTCTGGTTTTCAAAGGCTGGGGCTTGTTGAATTTTTTTTGTTAAAAATACTGTATTTTTTATCACTTCATTGAATTTGTTTGTGTGGCTGTATTTTTCTTTTCAAGCAAAGAAGAAAAAATTTGAGGAAACCCTTGGTATAGTTGTAGATTCCCTGGTACAGATGTTGTTTAATGTAATGTGAAGTTACCACGGCTTCCTCTCTTTTTATTTCATTGAAGATATCAGAACTAGAGCTGGGCAGGAATTTTTCTACACAAAGTACATTGCTGAAAAATTCTCATTAATTAAAAACAACGGTGAGAATTAATTTCTTAAATGTCTAGCTTTTGTACACTCAGATACAAGATGGTCACCCTTTCTACCCTTTATAATCAATGAGGAGAGGCCAACGATCCAGAAGGTGATTCACCTCCCTCTAAGGCGAGCCCTTCCAGATGGTAATTCAGCTCACCCACCTCAGACACCTGAGAATGAGACAAACCACTTTCAGGAATGTCTGTTTCTCTCCTCTGGCTCTCAAGAGTCGACAGGATGACTGGCTCATAGCCCAAGATTTTCTGAAGTCTGTGATAGAAATTCCGTCTCAAATGTTTGCTGGAACACAGTGGTTAAGGTTAACTTTTCAGGTTCTGCCGTTCTCTGCCAGCCAAGGACTGCAAGTACCACATTATCTGACCCCCTGGGCTGCCCAGACTCCGCAGCCTGGGGAACCAACTTCGAAGAGTTGAGTTTCAGAAACATTATTGAAATGTCCATTTCCCAGAAAATTATATATATATAGAGAGAGAGATAAAAATAAATATAATTTTATTTTTCTTAAGAGCATGAAAACATCTGAAGCACCACAGTTTCTTATGAATCAGAAATTCTCAAACTCAACAGCTCTAACTGGAACCCTGTTTATTTCTGGACTTTGATATTTAAGGATGAGGCATTAGAAAAAAAAAAACCAGCTATTTTAACACCTGGTTGCAATCCACTTAATAACTTTGCACCTGATACATTCTCTGCCATTAATTCAAATTTATGCTAATACTGTCCTGATTAGCAAATACTATTTAAAGCTGGTTTATTCTTATCTGAATAAGATAGGTGAAATTCAGCCAGGAAGATTATATTCAGTGAATTTCAGCTATCAGATTGTAAGACAACACAAACATCACAAGTTATCTGTCAGTATCCCTGCAAAACAGCGCAATAGCCTACAGAATGACAAGTAGTCACAGCTAGGGAGAGGTCTTTCTCATGTTGGGTAAGTCTGTGCTTTTACTGAACACAACACAATTTTTAGCGCTGGAAACTGCAGAACTCCAGTATTTAAATTACTTTATGGAAAACTCAGTTAGCCACTTGATTCTGAAGATACAGGTCTTGAAACACACGAGTATGTACTTAAAACAATTCCAAAACTGGGTTGTATAGGCTGTGCTCTGCAGGGCTTAATGAAAGGTGAAGCAAAGGGCACCAAGCTGACAGGTGCAGCACGACAACCCTGTATCTTCTCCTTCTGAAGGAGCCTTAGGTGGGAACATCTCTGGCCTCTCTGCACTGTATTTCGCGGCATGGTGTGGGCAGACGTTAACTCATTCTATAAATCATACTGTATCCTGAAAGACATCTTTTCTTCCCTTTTTTTTTTCTCCTCTGAAAAATGCTTCAGGCAATAACTTCACATCTACAACACTTTGCTTCTCTTTAGGATCTAGAAGAAGGACTAAAGACACAGAAGGGATACATTTTTGTCTTCCTTAGATTCATTTGAGCTCTCAGGGAAATATGTAATAATGCATTTACAGCAAGCTGTTTTCAAAGCACTATCTATTAAAATATTAATAACCTATTCATCTTAGCCCAATAGTGAAGAAGGTGATTTTCTATTTCTACTACTGTACAGAAGCACAGATAAGTACTTTGAAGGAAAGGATAATTTTCAGAGCTGCACACAAGAAGCGCATCTTCATGCCTGACAGCAAGAAGATGATCTCCCACATCAATCCCCCAAGCATGCGAGTTAGACGCAGGAAATATGCAATCAGGACATCTACTTTTAAGGCACTAAGGGCTGAAGCACACACCAAAAAAATACACTTACTCTGCACTTGTGTAAGTTTTTTCAAGCACAGGAATTGGATCAATATCCACTTTTCATGGTAAGTATCTCTGTATTCACTTTAGAATCAGAGAAACTGGTGCAGATTAAACCAATTGCTCAAAGCTATTTGATACCTTCTGGCAATATGGTAGAGAGCTTCAGACTACATGTAATTTACAGGTCAAGTATGTCACAACATACAAAAGCAACTACTATTTTCTTCTAAAATGGCAGTGCTGCTGCTTACCTAACATATGAGCTCATCTCCCTTTATCTCTCAGGGAATTTCTACCCGCAGCTCTTGCCTTTCTGAAAAGCATTCTGTTCCTCAGAGCCCTGGGATGATGGCGAGGAGTAGAAGTATTCGCTGCCCTTCTAGCTGAAGCTGTTCTTCTCTACAGGAGATCCAATAATTAAAAACACTTTGGGCTAGAAAAGGGTTTGTATGTTTGTAGCTAAAGTAGTCAGCTAGAAGAAGTCAGTCCTGTTTAAGCAGCCAGGACTATTGGACCCAATAACTGAGTCCCTGGCCAAATACGGCTGTTATCAGGCCACATTAATGTTTGCTTCACACTCCTTCTGGTGCAGTAAGTCTTTGGATGTAGGCACTTCAATAAGGCAGTTGGAGCTCAACTTTGTTGTGCCATTCTGTATTTTTAGTTTTAAGCCTTAATGCCTGCCTCCAAGTAGGATGCTAAACCATCTCTTGGAATTGTGCATCAATACCATGTCCTCATTTTGCAACTCATAGCCAATAACTCACAGGCCAGGATGCTCTCCCAGCCTATGGGCAGACCTTAACTCCCTACTTTATTTGAAGGAGATCTAAAAACATTCTCCCATGTTAGGTGCTAGCTTAACTACCAATTAACTTGATGTGCTGTATTCTCAGTTCTTTCCGCTGTAACTCTTCCAAATTTGGGGGATAATTAGTTCACCATTGGATCTGAGAAAAAGAAGGATTCAGAGAATGATTCAGTAATTTAATGGCTGAGAGAGAAAAGACCTGAATTTCCATCTGCCTCACTTAAGTATTTTATAGGCTATATATAGGCTTCAGCTCTTTCCAGAAGAGTTGGATTAAAGGGGAAAAAATAAAGCAAGCGAGAACTGAGCTGACAAAAAGGATTTACTGGTGAACAGACTCAACAGAATACTCAGCAAAGGGACCTAACACAAAATGGAGAAAGGGGTGACTAGAGACATAGTACTTAAGAGAGGGAAAGACTACAGGCGCACAACCTTGGCCACAGAAATTCAGCCTGGGCTACGCCTTCTGCAGATGTTTTGTCTTTCCTTAGAGCCTCCCGCCATCTCAGTGGGAGTGAGGAAGCACCAGTGTCCTCACTGTAAAGACTCTGTTGCCTGTAATCATAGAATCATAGAATGGTTAGGGTTGGAAGGGACCTTTAAAGGTCATCTAGTCCAACCCCCCTGCAAGGAGCAGGGACATCTCCAACCAGATCAGAAACACCTACCCTTGGAGAGAGTTCAGAGCTCAAATTAATGCTATGGCAGAGCCCATTCAATCATGAGGCTGTAACAGCTTTTTTCCCCCAGCACTGGCCTAGAGAAAGAGATGCCTGCCCTGAGCACAGGGCTACCCAGTACCACCGACACCAGCAGGTCACTTGCCTGCGTTTTTGGGTATTTAGCACCCGTGGTAAATGTACCGCCCGGAGAGGCGCAGGCTACCGGACACTGCGTAGTCCAAGGGTAAAACAATGGCTTCACACAGCTGGAGGCGCAGATCCACCTCACCACAGACGAAGCGCCGAGCCTAGGCCTAGGCCGACCACACCGAGGGCAGGTGCGCTACCTCTGCCATGTTCGGGGGTTCCCCAGTGGGGCGAGGGGAACACGGGCGGGTTTGAGGCCAGCAGGGCCTGAGGGCGGCAGCACCGGCCTTCAGCGAGCCCCGGGGCTATGAGGAGGGCCCCGAAGCCCGAACCGCGGCACAAGGGCAGGAACAACGGGGCTGTCTCAGCAGGGAAAGCCCCCGTTGCTCCTGATTCCGGACACGGAGCCTTCGGGCCGCGCCACAGAGCTGCCCAGCCGCGGGGCGGGGCGGCCCTGACGGACAGCCCAGCCCTCCCTGCCCCGCCCCTCCCGCACAGGTGCGGCGGCGCTACCTGCGGGGCGGAGTCAGCCGCCGGCGGATGGATACCAGCTCCGCTAGCGAACTGATCCCTATCCCGCCCTCTGTGCCCTTCCAAAGCCCAGGCTGGGCGGGAGCGGGGCGGACCGCCTGCGCCGTCTCTATTCGGCGAGCGCCGTAAGGCAGGGCGACGTGTCGGGCGCGGCATTAGGATCCGGAGGACTATTTTTTCACCGCCGGCGCGGGGCTGCCGTGTCCGGGGTGGGAATGTGTGTGTGCGCGCGCGGAGGCGGGGTGGGGGGAACGAGGGAGCGCGCGAGCGCTAGGCGGAGGCGTCTGCGGCCGTAAGTAGTTCCGGTTGAGGAAGTCGCTGCTCTCGGCAGCCGGTTCCCGTGGCCGCACCAGGGCCGGAGCGCGCCGCGTCCTGAGCGGCGCCCAGTTCATCCCAGTTCAGTCCAGTCCAGTCCAGCCGAGCCGCCGCCATGGCCACCCGCTCCTGCCGGGAGAAGGCGCAGAAGCAGAACGAGCAGCACCAGGCCATCCTGGCCAAGCTTCTGCGGGAGGAGGACAACAAGTACTGCGCGGACTGCGAGGCCAAGGGTACGGCGGGGAGGGCGCGGGGGCGGCGGGCGGCCAGACCGAACCGGGCCGGCCCGGCACAGGTGAGGCTCGGCCGGCGGGCCCTTGGCTGTGCCCGCCCGCGGCTGCCTCGGCCGCGTCCCCGCTCGGGGCCGGCGGCTCGGTAGGGAGGCCCGGGGAGCGGCGCCGCCCCGCCACCCCGCCCCGCTCCACGTCCGCAGGGGCGGTGGCGACCGGCCCGCTCCCGAAACGGGGCCCGGAGGGGCGGCAGCGGGGGTCTGTGCGGCTTGGGGAGAGCGGCGATGGAAGGCAGATGTCCCTTAATTTCGTAGTGAACCGGTTTCCGCTTCTCCATCCGGCTGAGCTGTAGCTGCGTTATCCTAAAGGCAGGACCCCCCCAGCTGAGGCTTTATGCAATGGCCGGCCCAGCCCTTCCCTGAAGTTTCACCGCCGCGTCCTCTCCCTGCGGTGCTGTGCCGGTGGGCACCGGCCCTCGGGAAGTCACCGGCCGATGCTTGGGGCCAAGTGCCGGATGAGTTGATGTTGAGTGTCCAGAACAATGAGCTTCAGCGTTGACTCAGTCATGTGAGTGCCAGGGGCTTTAATTCTGGATGTGTGTGTCCAGTTAAATGTGCCACAGATCCAGCTCTGGTGATGAATGAAATTTTAGAGACTGTATTGCTGTCACATCTTACCTCTCTTCAGTCTAACAGTTTTATTCCATACGAAAGTAGATCTATAGTTGCATTTGTATTTACCTTGGGTTCTGTGGCTCTGAAATGGAAAAACATACATCCCTCTTTCATCTAGAGCCGCTTCATTAAGGTGTTACCCTAAATAAGATGATTGCAGAGTAAGTTGTTTTAAGTATAATACTTGCTGAATAACAACCAGGTGTTTGCAGTGTATGATCCGCTCCAGAAGTGCCTTGTTCATTCCTTGTGCACCTCAACTGGAGGTGAAGTACTTTGAGCAACCAGAAATGGCACTATGTTTGTAATTTCCTTTTCCAGTCCACACGTGCTACTTTTTTCACAGTTTCTTGCATGATGCTGCTGTTTGATACGTCAGAAACACAGAAATAAGACTTTATTTTCCTAGTATATGACACTAAGAAGTATATAAGATGGGTTACACCAAAGATAATAATCTTTACTATTTTGCAAGTAACTCTTTTTAGTAATTTTCTGACACAGCTATTCTTGCCTCCAGACTTGTGGTTACCAGTGGTTTTCTGGAAGAATCATGCTTGTATGTTCTGTGTATTATTGACACTTGATATTTCCATGTTGAACACTGCTCTGAGTCGCTTGCTAATGCAATTCTATATGAATGTTGTTCCATAGCGTAGGCCTTAGACCTGGGTTGCTCAAGATCAATCGAGAATTCTCTGACTAAAGTTTCCTCTTTCTAGTCATCACCTGGTCAGAGTATCATTTGTAAGTCTCTGTAGTCCTTGGTGTGTGGTATCTTTTGCTGCTTCAGTTCAGCAGTACTGATGTTTTCAGCTTGGTCCTTCTTATGTTTGTGTTATTGAGTATCTTTATCCACTGTTCTTTTCTTTGATGCTTTCATACTTGTGTCGTAAAGAGCTTTCTTTCATAAGTTCAAGGTTTGAGGTTTTTCTGTTCAGCTTCTGGAGCACCTACAGATCTCTTGACCAGGCTGTCTTCTGCTAGTACCTGTAATTCAAATTCCATCTTTCTAGTAAAATATTTTACTTTGCTACCTTACTAAAATCTGACTGTACTTCTGAAGGCTTCTCTGTTTTCTTTTGCCCAGCTCCACTCCTCCCTTCCTGTCTTTCTGTATGCTAAAGGCATGGCTTGCTTTCACCCTGCCCCCCAGGAAAGCTGACATGAGAATACTCTGTGGTGTAGTGTGAGCTTACAATATGGAGGGAATTGATGTTTTTTATTCTTTTTCTCCCTTCAAGTTTAATTTACACATGCCTCATGCTGTTCTGGCAATTCTTATTTTAAATCTTGTCCTTTATTAGCTTTGTCGTGCCATCTGCCTTTGCTTGTACTCCTGTAGTTAAGTGTATGGTTTTCTTATAGTTGGAGGGGAGACCCTGGAATGATAAACTTATTTTTAGTTTCAGCTGTTCGACAGGCACTTGACTGAGAGATGGTCATACATGGATGCTCTGTGTAGTTTTCTTTAAGTTTAAGAAGTTTTCTTCTAGGAAGAAGAGTTGTGTGAACAATGTTGAGATGCCTACACTATACCCTGAAGTCTACATTTCTGTATACTTCCAGAAGACATGGCTCAGAAGAAAAAACATGATCATTTCTCTAGTTGAAAATCAAGCTTTCCGTGAGCGCATAATACATGTTGAACTCTTCCTTGTTGTATCAGTCTGTTGAAACTTCTTGTTGACTGGAAGAAGAGGGGAAAATGAAAGATATTTCTTTCAGTTGCAGCCAGCTGATTTTTCCTAATATGTTTCACGCTTAATCCGTGGCGGTTGAGTGCTAATGACTTGCTGGTGTCTGGCAAAGTTGTAGTTTTTGCTAGTCCTGGTATGCAGTGATGTCTGAGGAAGCAATTTTTAGCATGGGTCTGTTATCTGACCAGAGTTTGTGAGCTGTCTGCGTGGCTTTCCCCAAACTGACAGTCTCCTTCATCTCTGAACTTGTTTGTCATCACAGTCTGGAGTTCCCTGTTGCCAGTTCCACTAGAGATATTCTTCATCCTGGGTTCTTGCAGACATGAACATGAAACTGTTCATGACAAAATATTTAGGACTCCTCTGGTGTCAGTCCTAGTTCAGAATGTATGTTTTTCCTTTATGTAATTGATTCTTTTTCCTTTGCAATAATGTCCACTTTCGTTTCTGTCACTTTCTTCTTTTGTGGGAGATTTGCTCCTTTGTCTGTTGTCCTCCTTTCTGTTGTTCAGTAGGATCCCCTGAGTTCTATTTTTTGGTTTCTTCCTGTTGAATTGATTGTTGGGTAACATTATCTTTGTAATTGACTCTGGTTGTGTTAACTGAGTTGCAGTTGTTTCTTGGGTCTTATTCTGGCAATACTTAAAACCATTATTTTCAGTATGATCATTCAGACAGCTGGCAATTCAGCATGCATTCCTAACTGAAGCTAAGAAGCTGTCATCACTAATTCCTTCCTCTCACTGTAGATGTTACAGTCTCTCTTAAACCTTAGGTATTATATTTACCCTCGGCTTCTGTTCAGCGGATGTTGAGATCTTGCAGACTGTACTTGTGTCTCTAATTTAACTGCTATTCTTTGAGGCTCTGAGAATTCTTGGGCAGCTAGATATAATTAAAAATCTTATAAATATCCTTTTGACCCTAAAAAAATTAATGTGATCCTGTTTACATTTTGTCACTCGTTGCTTTGATTGTCTCTACCGTAATCCCACTGTTAAACTTGTCCTTCATATCATTAAGGCTTCTCTGCTGGTTTTTATTTCTTGCATGAAAAAGATCATCAGAACTTGCTGCTGTCCTTACTGCTGATTCACTCCTAAATTACTGAATTAGCTCTCCTTGCTCTCAGTATATGACCATCATCTACATTGCTTGTGGGGGAGCTTCAAACATGTACCTTTCCAGTATTATTGCACGCTTGTTCTGTATAAGAATTAAAAAAAGCTACCTTTTGGTCTTCCTCAAAATAATCTTGCTACCGTTAATAGTGGTTTTGTATCAAGAACAAACCCATCTTCTGGTTTTTTTTGGCCTACTTTTCCAAGTACAAGGTATACAGATACATTAGGCAGCTTTATTCTACAAGTCTTTTGGAAGGTGGAGAATACAGCTGAGGACACATCTGCCAGAGTAAGCATTAAGCAATAATTAGGATTGCTGACTCTGGCAGCAGTTTCTGGAAGTGCTTTTTATTCTGTATTTGTCTTTTAACTGTTGAAATAGCTACTATGAATCTGACTGTCACTGCGAAAATATGTTGGAAACTACCTGCTGTGGGGCCATACTGTAGTTGCCATATGTCATCTTCAAACTGTAATTCTTACAGTTGCTGGAAAGACTAGATGACACCTCTGAGGGGAAGAAGCCTGAAGATCAAAGGTTCTGGAACTGTCTCTGCAATCACTGAGATTTTTGGAAGAGTGAGGAAGCTGGGATGGCATTTGACAAGGCAGTGCTTGTCTGGGTACTGACTGTTCTTTACATCCCTGTCTGAACAGCCAGCTACATAAGGCAGTAGATGTCTTCCTAGTGTTACGCTGCTAGGAAGTATTTTTACTACTGTTTCTGATATTTGTAGGAAATAGTAAGGCATGTTGGCAGTAACTTAAGTCATCCTGAATTTTTGAAAAAGATAAGCAACTTAAATTCCTTTGTGCTCCTTTTCTGTGTGTAACTAGGTAAAGCTAGCAGGAATTGGAAGGATCTAGAAGAAATAGCTATACATCTCTCCATCTGTCTTGTGTGTAGACTATGCTGAAAGCTGTTATAAAGTACGTGACTCTTTTTTTTTTTTTTCTCCTTTTCACTGTAGAGGGAGACTAAATGCATTTTTATTATTGTTCTAATGGTGATGTTTGAATCTCTTAAGCAATAATAGCTCTTAGAGATCTGTCAAATGGAGCCAAAATAAAAAGCTGTTAACTTCAGTCAGCAACCCTTTAACTATAGGGGCTATAATTTGGTATTTTCTGTGTACTTAGTAACTAGTTATAACATGCTAGAAATCTCCTAGGCTGGTGTTACTGCTTGGCGGCAAGACTGGTATTATTTGGGCACGATATTAAACGATACTGAATTGGGTACTTGGAAGCTGAAGAGTGTGATGAAGCACAAAAGGAGATGCTTTTTCTTAGAAGGGGACAAGATATTCAGCGGTATCGAAGGACTGGCCATAAGTAGGCCCGTAAAGTAAACCGAAGGCAATCAATCTTCATCTAGTGTGACTGCAAATGTGGACCATAAGACTCTGATTACTGTTCCTAACAGTGTTGAACAAAAGAGAAATGTTTGAAACAAGTGTGAATCTTCTCTAACATACCTGTTCTGTTTGTTGTGCTTGCATTTGGATGTTGGCTTTAGTACAAATGAATTGACTACTAAAGTCTGCTTGTAAATCCATCTCTGTCAAGAAGGCAATTACCGGAGTTGTCAACTGCTTTAGAATTTTTTTTTAACTGTAATGAAGTTAAAATAATAGAATTGGAAGCTTGCAGACCTCTGTATAGACAATTGCAGATGTCTCAGGCCTTCAGAAAAGTTGAATAAATTTCTGTATCAGAGGAAGTGTTCTGTTTTTTGGGGGTTTTGGTTTTTTTTAATGTTTACTTACTTTGTGCTTGATAGTACTTGAAGCCTGGTTAAATGATCTATTACCAGTGTCACATTGACACTGTTGCCTGTTCAGCCAGGTCGAAATTTGTTTACTTTGAAAAGCATTTTCATTAATAATATAATCAGTATTTATAGTTGTACTATACAATACTTGGATATCTGTACATGACTGAAGACTTTTAGGTCTTTTGTATCTGAAGAGTAGCAGGCAGGTGCTCTTAAGAGTGTGGAGAGAGACTGAACAGTAAAGATTACCGCACTGAAACTTGTGTAGCCAGAACGAGTTGTTACAATTTTGGTTTTAAGTAAATCTAACTTTTTAACTTCCCTAACAATTTTCCAATCTCAAACTCAAAATCTCTTAGCAGTGGAGGAAGAAAAAAGTCTCGTTTAAATCAAAATGGGAAATTAGCTATCAAAATAAATCTGGAATATTTAAGATGTGTTTATAGCTGTTAAGACTTTTTTTTTCTTTTTTTTTTTTGTAGGCAATCAAGTCTTGCATGAGATCTCTTCTGTGGCAGGGAGACTGACTTAAATGTGTGTGAACCTCACTTCTTGTGAAGCTGCTTTTGCTGTTTACTTGTTTTGATGGCTTGTCTTCACTGTTAATCCTGCCTATGTCATTTAATAAATAGTGTACTTCTTCCTTGGGAATTAACCTAAAGCAAATGGATAACTCTTGTAGCCCACTACCTCCAGCCTGTGCAAGGCTTTAGCGTTTGCCCTTGCCTGTCAGTGTAAGAATGCTGTGGGTCAGCTCATCAATGGTACTGGCTTGCTCTAGGGCAAAGCACTGGCTGCTATACCTCCTCTGGTGAAGACCTTCCCTGTCTTCCTTCTGAGGTGGAGAAACTGCTGAAGCAGGATGGCAGGGGAAACGGAACAGAGTTGGGTTATGTTGAAGGTCAGTTCCACCTGACCTTCAGGTCACTTCAAGTGCAACTCCTAGCCCTAAACTGAAGTTCAAACACAGAGCAGTAACCAACCACTACATGGTTATTGCTCTAAGGATATCTTGTACCAGTGACTGTAGTTGCAAATATCTGATGTGATTTCAGGTTACTTGGATCAAGAAATTGCTAGTACTGCTCTGTGATTCTGTTGCAAGGTTGGGATTGCTCCTGTGAGATTGGATTGGTAAAGATCACACGAGCCTAACAGACTAGAATATGAATGGACAGGTATAACAGCTGTACACTTCTAGCTGTCTAGTGGGGCTTTGTGGTATCCTTCCACAAGGAATAATGAAGGCAAACTGCTTTCATCCAGGGTGGATCTTGCTTAAGCTTAGCAACTGGAATGATATATCTTGACCTCTAATAATAGTAAGGAACTGTATTGCTAGAAGTCCTACTGATCATCTGGTACTTACGCTGTTATTTTTCTGGCCCATTTGTGAAAGGTAGCACCTTCAAAGATCTTAAGGGACTAGAAACTCCCTTCAGTCTCTCTTGACACTACATCACCAGTTTTTTTTCCTGATTCTCTGCTGCTGAGGAAAACTACTCCAATGCTCTGTTTTTGTTGTATACACTTTTACCTGTTGCTGACACTGTTTGCATGAGACTGAAACATTGTTAGGACTTAGTTGCTGTTGGGGCCCTGAGAGCTGCAATTAATTGCTGCTCGCCTGAGTAAAGAGCTCTTCAAAAGACACCTCTTTTGCTGGGAGAAGAGGAGCATGGCAGTTTTAGCTTAAAACTTGTAAGTGGGCAGGGTGTTGCAGTATTGGGTGATTCTAGTGGTGTGTTTTCTGCCTATAAGGCAGGCATTTTTTTCCATGTCCTGACTTTTACAGTGCAGAAAAATGTTCTATATAAGTCATGGGAAATCTGTTTAGCTTGTAATAGAACAGAGTGGTCTGCAAATACAGGTTCCTGCTGTTGTAATTGTGTGCACAGCCTGAAGACTTTTTTTTTTTTTTATCGAAGCCCTTAAAATGGTACTTGTGGGTGCAGTCTCCATTCTTCAGGACTTAACT
This sequence comes from Chlamydotis macqueenii, assembly GCF_036417535.1. Lineage (NCBI taxonomy): Eukaryota > Metazoa > Chordata > Aves > Otidiformes > Otididae > Chlamydotis > Chlamydotis macqueenii. The sequence goes on from NC_141558.1 coordinate 32,280,837, forward strand.
GAACTTGGTTGGATGAGACTCAAAGTGGCATGGTGTAACTTTGAAGTTAGGATTGCTTTGACAGGAGGCTGGGCTAGGTGACCTCTGGAAGTCCCTTTCAGCCTAAATTTTTCTGTGACTATGAATAAAAATATTTGTGGCACTTGGATTTTTTTTTTTTTCATTATGTTGTAACTTTTTAGATTCTCTGAGGTGGATTATACAGATGCCAAAATCCATGTGTCCTTAGTTTGCTGCCCTATGTTCAGAAGCGTGGGCCTTGACTATCTAAGCTGTTCCTTTTGTGTGGACCGTAAAGGTGGGACAGTTCCAGAAAAGTGGTGATTAACATTGATGAGTCTGTGTTTTTTGCCTCTTGTTTTCTGGTTCTTCTGGTCAGGGGCTACTGGTGCATTTTCTAATGGTACCTGAGCTGCAGTTCTGCCACTCCTTAGTGACATGGAAAACATCCCACTGCAGGACGCTGTTGATACCAGCGTTGATCTTTGTTCATAAGTATCCTTGTGTAGAACTGAAACTAATGCTGTCTTGTGAATCTGCCCTCTTTGGTCTGAATGCTGTAAAGAGGGAGCAACTGTGCTGCAGCCTTTGGAAGTCCTTGTCAACAACACAGTGGAAGTAATTAGGTAAGTAGACTGCTAGGGAGGTACCTCTTCCTGGAGGAGTGGCTCCCTCTTTAGTCCATGTTTCCTATAGGATTTAAGAGAGTCAGTGATCAGCCATTACTCAGGGTGTAGTCAGGAGTTAATTTTGCTCAGGTGTCACATTGTCCTCCACTGGCTCACTAAGGTTCATTTGAGCATGATTCAGCTTTGCATTATGAACTTAGATGCTTTGTATTGTTCTCTTGTGGCCACAATTAAATTCCTCAAGACTTAATGACTTTGTCTTGTGAACAGGTAAAGTTATTTAGTGATAACTTATTCTCACATTGAGATTCTTGTACAGTAATGCCGTTGAACCTGTGACTAGTTGAATCCATCTTCACTGTACTGTCAACAAGAAATTGTTTTCAGATATTATGGAAGAGTAAAAAAGAGTTAAGACTGAGCTACGATTTTATTGGCATCACAGAGGAGGATAGCTTGCAAAACTGGAGGACTGCAATGGGTAGATACAGGTGCTTTAGGAAGGACAGCCTCGCACAGTGATAAGAGGGAGCTGCCATCTCCTGTGAGACCAGCGGGACTGCATGCAGCTTTGCCTAGAGATGGCTAATGAGCCAGCTGAAAGCTTATGGGTCAGGATTAGAGGGCAGACCATTGTTAGTGGTGATGTGGACGTCTGCCTCAGCCTCATCAGGAAAGAGCTAGTAATGAGGCTTTCCTCAGACAACCCAAGCCTAATGTTCACAGGCCTTGGTGCTCATGGGGAACTTAAGCCACCCTAATACTTGCTGGAGGGACAGCACAGCAGAGAACAAGTAATCTAGGAGGCTTCTGGCATGCCTTGATGACCATGTCTCAATACAAGTGGTTGAGTATGAAGGAAGATGCTTAGATGGGCTTGTTACGAACAAGGGAGGACAGGTTGTGCAGTCCTGCAGACAGGAGCAGTCTTGACTGCTGTGACCATGAGATGGAAGGGTTCAAGATGTGAAGAGGAGAGAACAAAGCAAAGAGTAGGATCACAACCATGAACTTAACAATAGAAGACTTTGTTTGTTTAGGGATCTGCTTGGAAGAATCGTTTGGGAAATGGTTCTGGAGAACAGAGAGGTCCAGGAGAGCTGGCTGACTACTTCTTTAAGCTCTACTGTGGCACATCTCCATAAGTAGGAAATAGCACAAAGGCAGCAGAGATCCTCTTTAAATGAGCAAGGAGCCCCTGACAAAACTCAGACATAAAAAAGAACCATGTAAGAGGTGGAAGCAGAGGCAGGTGACCTGGGGGGAACATGGAGACACTGTCCAAGCATGCAAGGATGTGTCTAGGTAGGAAAGCCAATGTCCACGTGACGTTGAATCTGACAAGGAATATGTGAATCACAGCAAGAAGGGCTTTTACAGATAAACATCAGCAAAAAGAAGACTGGAGAAAATGTGAGCCTGTTGCTCAGTGGGGTGGGGGACCTGGTCATGAGGGATGGGGAAAAGGCTGAGACATTCTGTACCATCTTTACTAGAAAAAGTCTTGCGTTCAGCAATTCTAGGCAAAGAAGGCTTACTCTCAGTACTGGAGAAGGATCATGCTTGGGAGTGCTTACTGAAACTAATGTACACAGCTCTGTGGGCTTCAATGGGATGAACCCCTGAGTGCAGACAGAGCTGGCCAATGCCATTTTGAGGCCACTCTAAGGTCACAATGACTAGAAGAGGGTCTTGAGGACTGGAAGAAAGCAAATGTTATTCCTGTCTTTGAAAAGTACAAGAAGGAACACCTAGGGAACCACAGGTCAGTCAGTTTTCCCTCGGTCCCTGGGAAGGTGACAGAGCAAATAATCCTGAAAACACGAAGGAAAATGTGATGGGAAATAGTCAGTGTGGATTAATGAAGGGAATATCATGCCTGACCAACCTGATAACCTTCTACAACATCCAAGCTGAATGACTAGTGGATGAGGAGAACAATGGATATTTTTTTACCTTGTCTTTAGTGAGGCTTTTAAAACTAGCGTGTAACTTCCTCATTGATAACCTGGATCAAGTATAGTCTGTATAAAGAGACAGTGAGGTGGATGGAAAATGACTGAAATGCTCAGGCTCAGAGTTGTGATCAGCAGTTTAAAGTTGAGCTGGAGGCCAGTTACTATTGATGTACTTCAGGGACTGATACTGAGGCCAGCACTGTTTAACATCTTCATTAATGAGCTGTGTGATGGGACAGATTACACCTTCAGCAAGCTTGAGGTGATGCAAAACTGGGAAAGTGGTTGATAAACCAGATGGATGTGCTGCTACTTAGAGCAGAAAAATGGACAAGCTGTAGAAGTGGGCCAACAGGAACTGCATGATGTTCAACAAAGGGAAGTACAAAGCTCTTACCCCTGGGGAGGGGATGCAGAAGAGATGCTGGCCATCCTGTGGATCACAAATCAGTCATGACCCAGTAATGCACCCTTGCCACAAAGGAGGCTAACAACATCTTGGACTGAATTTCGGGAAGAGCATCATCAGTGGGTGAAAGGTGGCCCTTCTCCTTTCCTTAGCACTGCTGAGATAGCATGTGTAGTGCTGGGTCGAGTTCTGGCCTCCACATTATAGGAGAAACATGGGCAGACTAGAGCAAGTCCAGCAAAGGGGCAATAAGATTAAGAAATTGGTGTGTCTGACATACAAGGAGAGGCTGAGAGAGCTGGGACTGTTTAACCTGGAGGAGAGAGGGCTACTGGGGAGATCTTGTCAACGTGTAGAAATACCTGGTGACAGGGGGCAAAGATGACTGAAGCAGATTTTTCTGTTGTATCCAGTAATGGGACCAAGAAGCAATGAACAGAAATTGAAACACTGGAAATTCCACTGAAACATAAGAATAAACTCATTTACTCTAGGCGTAGTTGAATATTGGAGCAGGTTACTCAGAGAGGCTGTGGAGTTTCCATCCCTGGAGATATTCAAAACCTGACTGGGAGCAGCTCTAAGCGACTTGCTGTAGTTTGCTCTGAGCTGGGGATTTGGACTAGATCTCCAGGGATTCCTTCTAATCTCAGCTACTTCAGATCCAATTCAGCTGCTGTATCACTTATGAGCTGGTATGGAGTCCCACTGTAGGTAGTATGTCAGGTTTTAGTTTTCCAGTGCAAGCAAGTAGATTCTTTGTTTAAAGTTGAGGTCCTTTATGGGAAAGGAAAGTGATTAAACAGCAGTAAATACAGACTGTAGTAGAGTCTTGACTTTTCTTGAAATGGCTGATACAGAAATCTTGTTGTGCATCCAGAGGTAAAAAGACCAAATCTGGCCATTCAAAGCAAGTGGGAGTTGAGGGACTGTGTAGAAAGGTTCATGATATCTTTTGACTGAAATGCTGTTTAAATCTAGCAGGGAAAATACCTTCACAATATAAACTGCCTTCTAGTGCTGGTAGAAAGTTGCTTAGAATTGGAGTATTTTGTGTTGGAAATCTAAGAAATCTTCCTGTCAGAAATGTCCCTGTATCTTAAAACTACTGGTTGGAGCTCTGTATTATGACTACAAATTATGTTCCCTGGAAGACTGGGGCAAAACAAACTACTACAGACTCCTGTGCTCCTTCCATTCTGGCTTCTTACCTGATTAATGTCTGCTAAGAGCTTGACAAATACTAGTCTTTTTACATTTTTCTCTTTAATTGCATCACAAAAAGTAATTCACAAAAAGCCCGCTGTAGCAGAAGAGCAGGTTGAGGACCATCTAAGGAACCTGAAGGTGCACGAGTCCATGAGACCTGATGAGAGGTATCCATGGGTCCCGAAGGAACTGGTGAAGGAAGTTGCCAAGCCACTGTCCATTGTATTTGAGAAGCTGTGGGAGGCCAGTGAGATTCCCACTGACTGGAAAAGAGGAAACATAACCCTTATTTTTAAAAATGAGAACAAGGAAGATCCAGGGAACTACAGCCCAGTCAGTCTCACCTCTGTGCCTGGCAAGGTCGCAGAGCAGATTCTTCTGGAAACCGTGCTAAGGGACATGGAAAATAAGGAGACGATTGGTGACAGCCAGCACAGCTTCGCTAAGGGCAGATTGTGCTTGACCTATTTGGTGGCTTGTGATGGGGTTACAGTGTTGGTAGAAAAGGGACGAGCAACTGATATCATCTACCTGGACCTACACAAAGCATTTGACACTATCTCGCATGACATCCTTGCGTCTAAATTGGAGAGACATGGATTTGAGGGGCAGACCACTCAGTGAATAAGGAATTGGCTGGATGGCTGCACTCAGAGAGTGGTGGTCAATGGCTCAGTGTCCAGGTGGAGACTGGTGACCAGTGGTGTTCTTCAGGGGTTGGTATTGGGATTGGTGCTGTTTAATATCTTTGTCAGTGACATGGACAGTGGGATAGAGTGCACCCTCAACAAGTTTACTGATGACACCAAGCTGTGTAGTGCGGTTGACACACTGGAAGGAGGGGATGCCATCCAGAGGGACCTTGACAGGCTGGAGAGGTGGGCCCGTGCAAACCTCATGAAGTTCAACCAGGCCAAGTGCAAGGTCCTGCATGTGGGTCAGGACAATCCCAAGTACAATTACAGGCTGGGCGGAGAATGGATTTGGAGCAGCCCTGATGAGAAGGAGTTGGGAGTGATGGTGTATGAGAAGCTCAGCATGAGCAGGCAATGTGTGCTTGCGGCCTGGAAGGCCAACCGCATCCTGGGCTGCATCAAGAGAAGCGTGGTCAGCAGGTCGAGGGAGGTGATTCTTCCCCTCTATTTCTCTCTGGTGAGATCCCACCGGCAGTACTGCATCCAGCTCTGGAGCCCTGCCAACATGAGGAGGAAGTGGACCTGTTGTGGTGAGTTCAGAGGGCCGCCATGAAAATAATCAGTGGGCTGGAGGACCTTTCCTGTGAGGAAAGGCTGGGAGAGTTTGGGCTGTTCAGCCCAAAGAGAAGGCTCCAAGAAGACCTTATGGTGGCCTTCCAGTACCTAAAGGGGGCTTATAAGAAAGATGGAGAGAAATCTTTTAGTAGGGCCTGTTGATATAGGAGGAGGGGTAATGGTTTTAAACTAAAAGAGGGTAGATTTAGACGAGATATAAGGAAGAAATTTTTTACAGTGAGGGTGGTGGAACACTGGAACAGGTTGCCCAGAGAGGTGGTGGATGCCCCATCCCTGGAAACATTCAAGGCCAGGCTGGATGAGGCTTTGAGCAACCTGATCTAGTGGGGGATGTCCCTGCTCCTTGCAGGGGGATTGGACTAGATGACCTTTTAAAGGTCCCTTCCAACCCAAAATAGTCTATGGTTCACACAAAACTTTTGTTTTCTTTGTGAAAACTTGACTTAGATTTGAATGGATACCTGTTTCCTATTCAGCTTTGTTTACGGTAGACTCTGATTACGTAGTATAATGCTAACCCTTGTTTATCCTCCACTCTCTTATCTTGATCACTTGTTGCTTTCCAGTAAGTGAGAAACATATATGTCTAAGTACATGTGGTTGTGAAGTTCCTGCTTGGCGTTATGATACTTCACCCAGTCTGGAGAACCTGATTTCCTGCTTTGTTTCCAGCATATCCAAAATACTTAAGAGTAGATCTGTGTTCCTCTGCCCAGAGGAGCTGGATGCTCTTGTGTTCTGGGCTCGGAATTGGATATGGAGAGCACTAATTCTGTAGCACACAGAGATGGTGACAAATTTTATGGGGGAAGTGAAAACCTCAATGTACTGCCTATCTCAGTAAACCTAGACTGTCAATTGCCCCCTCTCTCTCTTGAGGAAAGGTATTTACTTCCGTTAGACCATGGAGGAACAAGAGGTAGAGACTGTAGCTCAGTCCCTGTTGGAGTGGGGCTGTGGACAGCGATGTGTGATACTTAGAGGTAGTGTTGCCAAGCAACTAACTTTGCAGCTGTGATTTGGTAAAAGAGCAGTTCTGTTTCTCAAAGCTATGCTTGGCTCTGATTTTGTGTAAGAAAACGAATATATTGGCAAGGAGTAGGGAGCTGTCCCTCTTACATGGATAAGAAGAGGAAAGTGGTATTCCACGTTTGGCTGTTGATTGCCATACTATTCTTGTGTACTGCCTCCTTTTTAAGGAGCAGGGAACAAGAATCAGTAATGCAATTTTGCTGAAGTGCTTGAGTGAAAATGGTAAAACTTCATAGTACAACACTTCATCATTAGGATTAAAGGCCGTAGTAGTCCTATAGGAATTTCTGCAAAAGAAGATAGAAGTGATTCTTTGTGTGAACCTGCTATTCTTGAATGCAGCTGAACTTGCAGGTGAAGTCAAAACATGACAGTGAGTGGCAACTGGGACTGAGTGATCATTTTAAAAAGCTCCTTCTAATGTGCACTCAAGTCATTTGGGTTTAAATTTGTCATTCACAACAATTTCTAGAAACAACCAGTGTATCAATAAGTAACAATGCTTTTAAGTATAGAGACTGATTTTTCCTATTAGGATGTGCACCTATGGGATATTTGTTCAGTTGCCTGTTATCCGTAGATGATGGCAAAAACATTCCTTTCTTCAAACTGGGAAAACTTCTGCTTAATGTTCACCCTTTACATCTTCAGCAGAAATGTGCTTATGCATTTTGAGCTCCCCTCCTAAGCAGCGGTTAAACTGAAGAGACACGCCAATAACACATTGAGCGTGGGCTTTTTGGTCTTTATTCTCATTGCCAAGTGACACCTAGGTGAGTTATTCTGTTCAGCCTGCAGAAGAGGAGGCTCCAGGGAGACCTGATAGCGGTCTTCCAGTACCTCAAGGGGGCCTACAAGAAAGATGGGGATAGGCTGTTTAGTAGGGCCTGTTGCAATAGGATGAGAGGTAATGGTTTTAAAATAGAGGGGGGTAGATTTAGATTAGAAATTAGGAAAAAATTTTTTAGGATGCGGGTTATAGAACACTGGAACAGGTTGCCCAGAGAGGTGGTGGAGGCCCCATCCCTGGAAACGTTCAAGGCCAGGCTGGATGAGGCTCTGAGCAACCTGATCTAGTGGGGGATGTCCCTGCTCCTTGCAGGGGGGTTGGACTAGATGACCTTTGAAGGTCCCTTCCTACCCTAACCATTCTATGATTCTATGATTCTCAACTTTAAATGTACTGAACTGCTGTATTGGGTTTGGGTGGGATGGAGTTGACTTTTGCCATGGCAGCCCTCATAGTGCTGTCCTTTGTATTTGTAGCTGGGACAGTGTTGATAACACACCAGTGTTTTGGCTGTCGCTGAACAGTGCTGGCACAGTATCAAGGCTGTCTTCTCTCCAACCTTCCCTCAAAGGCTACTAGGCTAGGGGTGGGCAAAAGGTTAGGAGGAGACAGAGCCAGGACAGTTGGCCCGAACTGACCAAAGTGGTATTCCATACCTTATGATGTGCACAGCAATAAAAGCCAAGAGAAAGGAGGGGATGTGTCGGGGGGACATTCGTTGTTAAGGAGTTTGTCTTCTGCTGCAACCGTTATGTGTACTGAAGCCCTGCTTCCCAGGAAGTGGCTAGATATTGCTTGCTGATGTGAAGCAGAGAACGAATATTTTTCTTTTGCTTCTTTATTATGATTTTTCTTTATTAAACTACCTTTATCTTGACCCATGAATTTTTTCATCTAATTTTCTCCTCCTTGATGACCATGTAGTGGACAGCCAAGGTTAACACACCACAACTACTGAGGCTTTCTTGTGTATTCAAAGTAAAAAGTAACTATCATTAATAATAAATACCCTTAATATACCATTAATAATATATCATTAATACCCTTAATATACCATTAATAATAAATACCCTTAATAAAGATTGTGAAGCCTTGATTCACTTTTCAGGGTGTTCTGTGGCCCATAGCAAACAGCCTCTGAAAGAAGTGATGCTACATGCCCCTTCACACTTCTTATTCACTAGTTTCCATGGTGTTTGGGTGTTCATGGAGATCTGTTTGAAATGGTTACTACAAAAGTATGTTTATACAGCAAAAAGATTCTGTTAAGTGTTTGGTCTTAAATGAGTCTTTAAGAAATACAACAGAATCACATGCTAGGGGATCTGACAAAGTTTTAGGAGTACTTTTTGAGAATTGATACTTCTCAAATACCCTTAGTTCCCCTCTGAACACTTACAATTCTGTGTTCCATCCTAAATGCAACTGAGTGCTTCGGTATTGCATTCAATTTCTCTTCCGAACTTCTGAAGAAAATGATATTTTGAGGGAAAAATAACTTACAGCCGCAACTTCTTTTCTTATGAGTACAGAAGGTAGCAATCATTTTGGAAAAATAACTTAAAAAAAAAAAAAAAGGAGAGCAAGCTTTTTTGTGTGTGTAACACAAATCTAGTTAAAACAATTGTGAAGAAGGCTACTTAAGTAAATTTGTTTCTTCCTTTCCCAGTCACGTGTAGCTGATATAATGATGTGTGATGTCTAAGTGCTGATGATTCTGTCATGCTGGAATGCTTAACTGTGTTAATTTGAATTAGATTTAATTTAGTATCATCTCGGAGGAGACCACTATAGTTACAGGAAGCAAGAAAATGGCTTTTGAAAAATGCGAAGCACATCCTAGCCTTGTGTGGCATGATGCATTCTGATTGGATATAAATAAGTTGTTTTTTTTTTTTTAACCATGAAGTTGTCTAATACTGCACTAAGTTATGCTCAGAGAGGTGGTGGAACGTACCTTAAAGGTGTTCAAGGCAACTGAACAAAGTCCTCAGCAGCCTGGTCTAATTAAATCTGGTTGGAGCATGAAGTTAACTTAAATGGCCTTGAGAAGGCCATTCACACCTGAATTATTTCATAGTTTTTAGTCTCTGACTGAGGATATGCTGTAGCTGTATGTTTTTTTAAAGAGTCGATGTTAAACATCTCACAGAGCACACATACGTTATGTTTTGTGGATTGACCCAAACCCAGCTATGAGGATGGGTACTGGAACACTCCAAGGTCTGAGCTGTTTGCTGAGACTTCAAGAGTGTACAGTATTGGGATGTAGCTGGGCTGGTATACAAGTTCTAGGATGTGTGGGAAGGATTTGTGTCCATGCCACTGGAGTTTAAAGTGGGGGGATTCTGTCTGTCGTCTTGAGCTTGTTCTTTCCCATGGTCTTTTGTTAGTACCCTTAAGTCCACAGCAAGCACTGCTCTGAAGGTTGATAATGTTGTTACAGTAAAACTTGGGGATCATTTAAGAATGGAGTTGCATTTACATGGTAGGCCTTTCCTCTGCCTGAGCACTGCAATATATTAGTGTTTGAGGGTGGGCAGTTAGGCGCTCTCTAGGTAAAATGGGTGAATAGTGCAGCATAAAAATCTTAGTCTGATCTGTTTAACCCACAGAGGAACTGAGGGAAGACAGTCTGTAGGGGAGGAAAGTAGGTGAACACATCTCTGCAGTGAAAGTGGACGTTGTGGGCTAATCCCAGTAGGTAGTTAAGCACCACATAGACCTTGCTCACGCTCCCCCTGGCACACCAGTGGCATCAGGGAGAGAATTGGAAGGGTAAGAGTGAGGAAACTCATGGGTTGAGATAAAGACAGGTTAATAGGTAAAGCAAGAGGTGTGCACTCAAGCAAAGCAAAACAAAGAATTAATTCACTACTTCCAATTGACGGGCAGGTGTTCGGCCGTCTCCGGGAAAGGAAGGCTCCATTGTGTGTTACTTGAGAAGACAAACACCATAACTCTGAACATCTCCCCCCACCACTCCTCCAGCTCTTCTTGCTGAGCATAACATTGTATGGTATGGGATGTCCCTTTAGTCATTTGGGATCAGCTGTCCTAGCCGTGTCCCATCTTAGCCGCCCCTAGCCTACTCACTGGCAGGGCAGTCTGAGAAGCAGAAAAGGCCTTGATGCCATGCTAGCACTGCTCAGCAATAGCTAAAGCGTTGGTGTATTATCAACACTGTTTTGGTCACAGATCCAAAACACAGTGCCATGTGGGCTGCTATGAAAAAAAATAAACTCTATACCAGCACAAACCAGAATAGCAGAGAAGATTGGTACCAGAAACTGACTGGCCAATCTTTACAGATGGTTTCAGTGTATTTCTACAGTCCAGAGCATGATATTTGGCACTCTGCTTCTTGTCTAAAGACTTGAATGTCTGGTTTCTCTTTGCATCTTTTTCAAACATAGGTTCATGTGGAAGAGGTCATGGAGGTGCGTTGACCTGCTTTTTAATACAGAATGTACGAGGGAGAGCATCTCCAGAGTCACTGAGGGCTGCACAGAGGTTATCTAGTTTGGGGAGTGTTTACTTAAGTAGCCTCTTCAGTTGTATTTGAGTAAAAATGGTAAAGGGAAGCTGGTTAATACAATTACTAGATACGTAGTCTGGTAGATAAAGGTGACCTTTCATTCTTGTTTATGACAAACAGGCTATGTTATAAACCCATTTTGCAAACAAATCTTATTTCTGAGATTTTTGTCGTTGTTAAAGGAAGAACTTCGATTGCTCACTGAAGACTTTTTGCAGCAGATGCTTATATAACCTTTATGCTGTGCCTGGCTACGCAGGGGGGCTCTTGCTACATCGCAACAGGGTAGCATAATTTACCCCCCCTTCCAATTTTTTTTTTCCCTTTTCTCTTATCAGTGATACATTTATTTAATGCTTAGCTGTCGACTTATGAAAACATTTTGTAAGATCTCACTGTTCCCAAATTTTCTTTTATTTCTGCATATAAAAAGAATATAAGTCGTACACTTAGTAAGCCTTTTAGCAGTTCCTTGCTGACAAGGGAAAAATTGCAACCAAGACCAGCTCCAGAAGCTTCCTACTAATACTGTAATATGCTATGTAACCTTGTCTTTTTTAGAAAGTACCAAATGCTGCTAACAGGAAATGACAGCTTGCATACCTTATTCTTGCAACTTGAACTCTGACATAAGCAGTCTTTCTCTTTACGACTGAACAGGCAGGATAAAATTAGAGCGCTACTCCTTAGCCAAACTGAAATTTGATTTCTGAAATTGTTGGCTTCTTGCATGTGCCAAGGTTGGCTTATTGACATTTTTGATTCTTAGGGCAGTGACTTTGCTTTCCAAAGGTATGCTGTGGTGGGGTAGTATCCTACAAGGCTGGTAGGAGTGCTGTGTTTGTGTCCTATGTCCTGTGCGTATGCTATCCATGTACATATACACATGCTCTGGGTAGCAAAGCATGAGCACGGCAGGCATGGTCCAGCCAGGGATCAGGAGCTGCTCTCTGACAGTTCAGTAGCTGGTTATGATCCTGTTCACCTGGGCAGTATTAGGATGGTTGGAGAAACCTGTGGTGTGAAACACTTCCAAGTTAGGTATACAAACTCTGGAAACTTTTTAAAGGGAAGCTTCAGTACAAAACACTGAATTAAACTGATATTTGCATTAAAAATAAGTGTTCTAATGAGGAAAGTGTTCTATTTAAATCTTGTATTCTTATTTCTAAGATGAATTGGCCTTGGTGACCTTTTGGGGAACAAATCCCCAAAAGTCATTCTTGATCTCCTTTTTCTCTTAATATTACCTTGTATGAAGAGTGATCATCTGTGTATATAAGCATATAACTTCACAGTGAACCCAAAATATTGTATTTTATTTGTTTAAAGTCTTAGCATTTGCATCATAGCATCATCACCTAATGTTTGGTAAAATCTATTTTTTTTTTATTTTGGAAAAAAACCCATAATCTCACACTCTTATTCAGTCAAAATTCAGATTTTTAATAACTGTCTGTCAATAATGGCAAAAAACTAATTCTTTCACTTTGTCACCTTACAGGATTTCTTGTCTAATAGCTATATGACACAAGGCAAAAGCTGCTCATCTCAAGAACAAACGGATGGTTCCTGTGTGTCTCCAATAGCTGTAACTGACCTCTGATATACAAACTGCATTTTTTTCATATTCCTAATTTATTTTCCCATATAAAATTATTGATGTTTGAAATGTTGTGTGACTTGAATATATTCCAGAATGAAAGTAGTTATTAAGCCAGCCGCTTTATTTTGTGGCTTAAACATAGAAGTGAAAGAACATTCATGTCACTGTACTTCCATTCCAGTTAAGACTTTATACAGCCATTGAAATAGGGATGCTGTCTTAATCTTTGAAACACTTTTAATAACTTTTGATGGTTCAGTGAGCTGGCGGAATAATTGAAACTGGTTGATATGTATTTCTCTCTGATTTCTAGAGGTGGGACAGGCTGTGCAGGGGAAGAGTTTAATTCAGAAGATTTCTGCGTAACGTCTTCGGAGTTACGAGTAGGACTGACCTTAGTGGATCTGTGCATGACTTCCAGGAGAAACAGTTAGCCAGATAGAAAAGACAAGCTTTGGGGAATTCTGTCCCTGAAACTTTGTACCACTTACCAGACACTGGCTAAAAATAGCCAAATAATACTTCTAAGGCTTGTCTTCCGACTGTTCTTGCCATAAACCTTGAACCACACAAATCTCAGCTGTAATTGAGCTGGGCTCTGGAACAGTGTGTTTAGTTGCTTGAATTGTCTGCCTTCAGTGCAACTTTATGCTGTTGAGTTTTATTTTCTTTAAAACTACTAAAACAGCCCCTGTTGTTTGAACTCCCTCCAACCTTTATTTAGTGGAGCAAATGTTGAGTTCTCAAATTCTGTCTTTGTCCAAAACACAGGCTTACTAAGCCAGCTATAAGAGACTTCTAAGGACTGGAGATATGTTTAAGCTACAGCCTTTCATTGCCTTTGTTGATATAAAAAAGTATTTTGCTGCATACTTAAACTTTAGCATCTGAAAAGCATGTAAAGACTGCACTTACATAGTTTTCCTAGCCTTTGGGTATCGAGGTAAAGCAATATAGCCTCTTCTAGTATTGTAAAGGAAAAGAAATAATGCTTAATGCGAGGAAGTAGATGTGACACAAGAATGTGTTTCAGGCTATTTGTTCTGCTTAATCGGAAACTAATTCAGTGGATCAAGTGACAGGTAAATAGTCCCGTATCAGTAGTCTTCAAAGGTTAAAGTTTCAAGGACCTTGAATAACATTTTAGTTGAGAATAAAGATTCTTGTACTGTGGTTTTTTTTTTGCACAGTTTTCTTTGCTTCAAGATGTTTATGCAAGATTTGCAAATATCTTTTATTCTTTCTAGGAAGATTTGTTCTTTAATCCATAAAGTCTGCCATTTATTTCTTCCTGGTTTGTTACTACTGTTTTGAAGACTAAACTGATTCAGTGGACATGATTAACATTGCAGTTAAGCTTTTTGTTTTGGCATGATGGGGCGGGGTATGTTGTCTTGTTGTATTTTTTTCCTCTGAAATTTTGAATCAAACATGGTTGGAGATGGTGGATGTGATTCTACCTTTGCAGGGAGACCTAAGCAGCCTCCAATGAAGTTAGTAAGAGGTGGTCTTTGATGCAGCAGGATTAGACTGAAAATGGATTATAGTGATTGTATTGCTTTTGAGTATTTTAGTATCACTTTGACTTAATCTCTCTATCTAGTGTGTTGTGGTTTGAGGAGAGAAACTCAGAGGAGTCACTGTTCTCTTGCTCTTCCCTGGGTACCCACTGGAGGAGGAACCGTTTTGTGTTACTTAGCTCTTGTGTTGAATTACACAAAATACAATTGCTGCTTACTAGTTCTCCTTCTTTTCTCTGTATCTGATATATAAGAATACTTGCCTTCTGTTTTGTTCTTTTTCTGTATCTCAATTTGTAAAAATTAGTTATTTCTTGAAAATATTAATTGATATCTTGCTTGAAATCCTGAGTAGCAGAATGTTTGTGCAGTATGAGTTGAGTGGGGAAGTAAAGCAGAGAGAGCAACCACTGCATGGGCCTGCTTGTTCTGATACAACCACTGAGGCATTTTGGTAAGTCTTTGTCCAAAAAGTGATAGTTTGTTAGGAACTGGCTAGCAACCATTCAGGATGGGTCTGAAGAGACATGTAGATTTTTGTTGCAGTTAATTTGCAATTCCACAAGATGGAGCCAGTTATTTGGCAAATATAGTCTGACAAGCAGCAGCAGAATTTGGAGAAACAGAAGAGAATTAAAGTTACTTCACTGTGCTTTATGGTCAAAGGACAGGCAGGGTGCAGCTGAGTGAAAGGAAGAATTGTAGTCTGTCGGAAGTCTTTGAAGCTGTTGGCCCAAGATAAGTTTGCTACAGACTATATTGAGATGCAAAGCAGTTAGTGCTCTGTTATATGTAATACTTGGCTTCCTTCCTTGTAGAGTTGCTAATTGGTAACTGCAAGAACGTAGAGTGAAAACTAACTTTGTTTTTGTGTGCCTCTGTAATACAAAACTTATTTAAACTTAGTCTTGACAAGCTTTCTTCATTTAAAACTTTGTCTCAAACTTATTAGTCTCCTGGCTAACTGGTTTTATGCACGTAGTGTAAAGGATTCAGAGTAGTTTGCAGAGATGTAAAACAGTCACCCTTCCCTTTGACAGCAAATACAAAGTTGAAAGGCTGTGTGCTTGCTCATTTTACCTCAATTCTGACCTCTGTTTGCTCTCTGTAAGTTGAGATGTTTAGTAAGAGTCAGCAAAAGAAATGTTCCAGTATTAACTTGCAGTTACAGTAAGCTGAACAAGTGGTAGTGGACTGATGGAGGGAAGGAAACTCTGAATTATTGTGGTAAGGGAGGCAACCATCATCATTCTCCTATTTGTAGTTGTATCTGCAATGATATTTTTGAATGAAAAATGAAGATTGTACTTTTTTCCTTTGTGAACATCTCCCAATTCTGTCACATCCCAGTACTTTTGTTTCTTTTGGCCTCTTTTTAGTTTATTCTGGTCACCATTACAGCTTTTTTTTTTTAAAAAAACAAAACAACAAAACAAAACAAAAAAACCCCAAAAAACCAAAAAAAAACCCAACCCCCCCCCCCCCACCAACCAAAAACCAAACCAACCAAACAAAAAAAAAAACCAAAACCAAACTTGTTTGTGTGGGAAATAGTCCTATTCATGACTAGTTGTGTCTGATAGTGTGTAACCTTTCTCACTGATTTCTTACTGCAGGTAGAAGCTGAGTAGAGGATGGAGTGTTGACTGAGATGTTTAAAACAATTAAAGGATTTTTATACAAACTAATCCAACAGAGAGCTAAAGCAGTTTCACACAGTATTGCCTTCTTGGATTAATATACAATTAGTGTATGAGGCTTCCATGGTTTTTGTAATGCAGGTAAAAGTGCTCTTTCCTCAGTATTTTAAACTTGCAGTATTTTGTAAGCCTTGTTTTATACATAATACAGGACTATGCATCTGCTGATGCAAAATGAAACTTAAGCGGTTTGGAACAAAAACTTAAACCTTGGACTTCTAAAAACTACTGTGCTTTGACTTGTGTTTCCTTTGGAAAAGCACTATACCAGCTTCAGCATTACCATTCCTGTCATGATTCTTGTCCAAAGATCTGTATCAGCTGTACTACAAAAAGTTGGTTGTATCAGCTATAATTACATTAGCAGGGTGTGTCAGCAATGCTGTGAATGTTTACTGCAGCTTCTTTAATCAGCTTCCTGATATAATGGAGTAAAACAAATGATCCTAGCTGAATGAGGTACAGGGATGAGGAAGAAAGGGATATAAGGAAGTATATGCATGCACATTAAGCATGTGCAAGGTCTTAGTCCAGTTTATGTAATATGGGGGAGAAATATCTCACTAAAAACTTATATCCTGAAGAGGGCAAAGTGTGGCAGGAAAAAATGGGAAAATTTTTGAAATATATTGGGAGAAAAGCTTTCACCTCAGCAGAGAATATGTAAAAATAATGCCTTTTCCACAAAATTCACACTTTGAAGTACATTTTAGAATAAAAGAATGTAATGTAAAAATGGATAACTTTTCCAGCAATTTAAAAATTGACTTGAAATTGACTTTTGTGGAGACTTGTATCTATCATTACGTAAGTTACTTTCAGCTCTTTATTGCTTCAGTTTTAAACAGCTGAACTCAGTTTTTGAAATATTCTCAATTTTTTAGTAGCTGCAGGTATTTTTGCAAGTAGGGAGAATGTTTGTTCTGTACAATAACTATACTGGCATAGAGGTCTGCTGTAACTGGAAAAAACTCTTCAGGTTCTTTCTTAAATTCACAAGTTATCTAGCAATTCTAAAAGCTTAGACATAACAGTAAATGTTGTGTTTTGTGGCCATGTATTTCTTTCATTCTTAAGAGTCTAGATGGTCTCTAATAAAGGACTCCTTAGATACTCTGAATATGGCACAGTTAGTGCTGTTCCTGTACATATAATTGAATTCTAGTTTCTATTCAAAACTTGATATACAGTTCCTGAACGTGAACGAATGTAGTAGCAGATGTGGCGAGCTGACCCTGCCAAGCAGCCGAATGCTTACCTCACCTCTTGTATACTCCCCTCTGCTGTGGAATGGGAAGTAGAAGGAAGGTGGGAAGACTTGTGGCTCAAGATCATGACAGTTTAATAAGGAAAGTAAAAGTTGTGCATGCAAGTGAAGTGAAAAGATGATTTCATTCACTACTTCCCATTGGCAGGCAGATATCCAGCTGCAACCTGGAAAGCAAGGTCTCAGCATGTGTAATGGTTGTTTGGGAAAGCAGATGCCATAACCACAAATGCCCCTCCCTTCCCCTAGCTTTTGGTGATGAGCATGATATCTCTTGTTTGGGATGTCCCTTTGGTCAGTTGGGGTCAGCTGTCCCTGAGTGTGTCCCCTCCCAGCCTCTTGTCCGCCCCCTGCCTATCAGGTGGGAGTGGGAAGGAAAGCCTTGACTCTGTGCAAGCACTGTCCAGCCTTAGACAAAGCATTAGTCTTATCAGCAGTGTTTTAACCGCAAATGCAAAGCACAGCTCCATACCGGCTTCTATAAAGAAAGTTAACTCCGTCCTAGCCAGACCCAGTACAGTGGGAAATGTTGCTTGGTGTTCTCCGTTTAACATGGAATAGCCAAGACTCCAAACTAATTTGTACGAAGCCATATGACAGCTCAAATCCATCTTTCTGTTCAGCTCTTACAAGAAGTTTACATTTGTACGGTGTTTACATTTCAAATCAAAACTCAATCACTGCTTTGTATGAAGGTAACTGAATTACAGTTGCCAGTAAGACTAAATATGCACAATAAACCCCATGCATTTTTATTCTAGATTAGTAATTCTAAGGGTTGCTTAAATGGTTAATGTCAGACCATCCTAAGGGAGGTTGTCAAGTGTTTACAAGAATGACCTAATGCACTCAATCTTGTCATTTTCTGGAAAACAGCTTCACAGCTGACCTTACCTACTGATCAAGAACTGAAAAGGAAATTTAGGTCTAATCAGTAGACAAATGTAGAAAAGAAAGAAAAGTTTAGATTGAAGAAGAAAAATATTTTCTCTTCTTGGAAGCAGCAATCTGTCTTTGAGTTGCTGAAGTTTTTTCTTTGGTTCATCCAGGCAGTGTTTCAGGGACTTCATGGTATAGTAGTATATAATCTAGTATAAACATTGATAATTTTTAATTAAATTTCTTCTAGTATGCTGCTTTAGCAAAAGATGAAAGAGGCTGAAAATGTTTTTAAGCAGTTATTTGCATCTTAATTGAAGAAATTACTTGAAGCGTATTTTTTACATTGGAATGATGCACTGATAGTGGTGCAGCAAGCTGCTGAAGTGCAGCTCAGCTCTTCTATTGAAAAGCTTGTGTTCAACTGGCTTTCAAAAGAATAAAAGTACAGTTGTATTAGGACTTATGTCAGTATTTCATGTTAATATTGGCTGATTGGAATCGCACTGTATAGTGCTGTTCTTAATAGGCAAGATAGCATTGCTAGTGACATGTAAGGGTATTTTAAATAGCATAAAATAGCAATCATCAAGATTAATGTCCAGTTTTCATTTCTGAAGCCAAATGTCTGTCTTAATTGCCTAGCAAAATATATACAGCAGATAAACTAGGTTACTTTTGTAAATTTTACTGAAGAAAAACAAATGTATCTTTAAGGACCCAACAACAAGAAACCTGTGAATATTTCTATTAGGTGCAAAATAATTCCGACATACAGAAATAAGGATCCTGACTTCATACAGAATTGGGATAACTGTAAATTGTAAATGGAATTAGTCCAAATTACTGTTAAGCATTTTTCACACAGGAAGGTTTGCAGATTAAGCTGTAGTTGATTGTTTGGCTAAGTCAAGCACAGCTGGTTTGATTCCCACACAGAAAACATTATTTTGTAACTTCTTTTACCTACTGCTTAACTGTGGCTGTAATTGATTTGTATGAATTAAAACATTTTTCACTTCAAGTGTTTAAAAATGCATATTGTCATTAGTATGAAATAAATTGAGATTACATTTTTGTCTGGCCTCAGGTTTGTCTGTTATTCTGCTACTTAATTTGTTGCTTTATTGCTTAAATATATTTTCCCAAAGTTATTTAAGAAATAAGTACAAATAAATGAAATCTGAGCTTCTGGGAAAATACAAAACTATTGTTTTCCAGGAGAAAACCAGCTAATTCACAAGTTGTGTTATGATCTTTCTTTTTGGTAACAAAATTTTAAGTTAAAATATTAAACTACAAAGTTAATAATATCCCTCTTCATTTAGCAAGATAGACTTCAGTCATGTCAAGCCCTCATTCTGGTCTTGTCTCCTCTATGTGAACTTGCCTATCAGGGATATTATAGCTGAGGAAGAACCTGTGGAATAGGAAACTCATGTGTAGTTGTACAGACTCTGTTGTGGTACAAAGTTTATAGTGGCTGTGTAAACACCCTGTAGGATAATGTCATAGTTTAGCCCCACTTAGGACTAAGCCCTACACTGTTGCTTACTCACTCTCCCCACCCTCCAAGGAAATAGGGGGAGAAATAATATAACAAAAGACTCATGGATTGAGATAAGGACAGGGAGAGATCATTCAACCGTTACTGTCATGGCAAAACAGACTTGAGTTGGGGAAAGGAGTTCAATTTATTAACAGTAAAACCTAAGTAGGATAAGGAGAGAGAAAAAACCAATCTTAAGAACACCTTTCCCCATCCCTTCCCTCTTCCTGGGCTTAACTTCATTCTGGACTAAAACACCTTGCACACTCTCAGGCCTCTTCTCTTTTCTGTTCTGACCCTTGCAGATGAGTAGGCTAGGGGTGGGTGGGCAAGAAACTGGGAGGAGACACAGCTGGGATGGCTGCTGACTCTGACCATTCCATACCATATAATGTTGTGCTCAGGAATAAATGCTCAAGGTAAGGAGGAGAAAGGGACATTCTTGGTTAGGGTGGTGTCTTCCAAAGCCAGTGTTGTGTCTTCTGAGGTCCAGCTTTCTAGGAAGGTGTCTAGGAAGTGGCTGGACACCTGCCTGCCAATGGGAAGCAGTGAAGAAATTTTCTTTCTTTTTTTCCCCCCCTTGTGTGCAGTGTTTGCTTCACTTATTAAAACTGGTGTTATCTCAGTCTACAAGTCTTCTCACCTTCCTTCTATTTTCTTTGTTCTGCAGGAAAGAAGAGCGAGTAAGCAGCTCCTTGGGTGTTTGGCTAGGGTCAACCAAACACAGTCCTAAGCTAAAGATCAGGAGAGGGAGGCATAAAATTATTTTCTAGGCCTCAGGAAAGTGTTTGTACAGTATATTAATATTGAAATGTAAACTGCTGCAGTTGCATGAATGGTCTAGGTGCACATCTGTTATAAAAAGGCAGAAAATAATTGCTCAAAATGTTTTCCAACTCTTCAGTACACTTTCTTGCTTTTATTGGTTAATTATTTAATTTCTGAACTCCTTAGAGCTTAAAACTAGATGGACTTTAAAGCAGTGCCTTTAACAGTGATGGTGTACAGAGCTGGAATAAAATTATATAGAATCATAGAATGGTTAGGGTTGGAAGGGACCTTCAAAGGTCATTTAGTCCAATCCCCCTGCAAGAAGCAGGGACCTCTTTGACTAGATCAGGTTGCTCAGAGCCTCATCCAGCCTGGTCTTGAACGTTTCCAGGGATGGGGCTTCCACCACCTCCCTGGGCAACCTGTTCCAGTGTTCCACCACCCTCAGTGTAAAGAAATTTTTTCCTAATATCTAATCTAAATCTATCTCCCTCTATTTTGAAGCCGTTACCCCTAGTCCTATCACAACAGGCCCTACTGAAGAGTCTCTCCCCATCTTTCCCGTAGGCCCCGTTGAGGTACTGGAAGACCTCTATAAGGTCTTCCCGGAGCCTCCTCTTCTCCAGGCTGAACAGCCCCAACTCTCTCAGCCTGTCCTCACAGGAGAGGTGCTCCAGTCCTCTGATTATCTTTGTGGCCCTCCTCTGGACCCTCTGCAACTGGTCCATGTCCTTCTTAAGTTGGGGGCTCCACAGCTGGGTGCAGTACTCCAGGTGGGGTCTCACCAGGGCAGAGTAGAGGGGGAGAATCACCTCCCTCGACCTGCTGGCCACACTCCTCTTGATGCAACCCAGGATGTGGTTGGCCTTCTGGGCCACAAGCGCACATTGCCTGCTCATGTTAAACTTCTCATCCACCATCACTCCAAACTCCCTCTCCTCAGCGTTGGCCTCAATCCATTCTCTGCCCAGCCTATATTTGTGCCTGGGATTGCCACAACACACATGCAGGACCATGCACTTGGCCTGGTTGAACTTCCTGAGGTTGGCATGGGCCCAACTCTCCAGCCTGTCAAGGTCCCTCTGGGTGGCATCCCTCCCTTCCAGCATGTTGACGGCACCATATAGCTTGGTGTCATCGGCAAACTTGCTGAGGGTGCACTCTATCCCACTGTCCATATAAGTAAGAATATTTAGTTTGAGACTGTGTAGTAACTTAAAGTCAAACATCCAGGTATTACTGTGGGAGTTCAGGCCAACATACTTTAAGGTCTGTCTCAACATGCCAACACAGCTGAGAAACAATAGTAAGTTCATAAATCAACCCAGTTCTGTGAGGAAATTCATTGTGCTTTGAATGGCAACTCATACTGTAGTTTAGGAATCAAGGGTACTGAATGCAGTCAGTTTTCCACCATTCTTAGTCGTGGATATTTTCATCAGTTGGTTTTACAAATCTCTTTATGATCATTCCCTAAGAGCTTGCATGCTACTGTTGTAAAGTCTGTGCTGTATGAGGTGTTAAAGGATTTGTTGCATTAATGAAAGATTGCCCTGCATTTGATTTCAAGTTAGGTACAGATTGCATGTCTTGGGAAACTTTTAATTGGAGGAAAAGGGGCAACTTCTACTGATTTCTGCTGATGCTTGCATCTGATGTATAGCTGTAAGGATTGCTCAAGATGTAAGCAAAATCTTGTTACTAGTAAGCCAACTTTCAAAAGTTTGTTTGGTTGTTTTTTTTTTTTTTTTGGGGAGGAAGGGGTGAGCAGGTGATGGACACAACAGAGACCTTTCTAGCTTAATCTGGCTAACTCAGGTGTTATGTGACATAGCTTAGAAGTAGAAACCTGTAAATCGAATTGCTAACAATGGAAATGGAGAAAAATAATAGATATCCTGAGAAAACAGCTGTCACCCTTTGTTTATTCCTGTTGTCAGTATAGAATTATGCAAAAAAAAAATCTTCATGGTATATGGAATTTTGAAAATAACTACTGTATTTTTCCGTTCCCCTTAGGTCCAAGATGGGCCTCTTGGAACACCGGTGTTTTTATTTGCATCAGATGTGCTGGAATACATCGAAATCTTGGGGTCCATATATCAAGGGTCAAGTCTGTCAACTTGGACCAGTGGACACCTGAGCAAATACAGGTGAAAGGTCTTTAAAATATATTTTCAGTTTGGAGGGAATGCTAGGAGTCCTTTTGAAAGGATTTGAGTTTATCATGATGCCCCAACTTAAATGTTTTACAATCAAAGTGGTTTCTAATGTGTTAGATTTCTACTATAATGAGTTTAAGTTCTGAAAACTCACTTCAGAAATTGGATTAGCTGTCTTTTCTGTGTCGATGTGTTGTACCTTGCCATAGGGACTCTGGAAACTGCTTCTTTCTTGTACCTGTAGAAAATGTGTTGTAAGCCTTTTCTTTTTCAGTAGGTGACAGTAAGATAATGTTTGCACATCTATCTGATTCTTGACGACATTTTTTTGGTGTATCAAGTACTTACTTTTTCAGGTATTTTTCAATCTGAAGCCGCTTTCTGCTGCCAGGCAAATTTTCTTACTGCTGTTTCTCATGGTCTGAAAAGCCATCCTGAGAGATGAAAGCTTGTCTTTCACTGGATGAGTTCGTTTACAATGTGAACGGCATCTGTGTTGTTAGCTTTTGTCCAGGAAGTCTTGGCAGACAGCCCTCCTGTGCCATGGGAGCATCTCCCAAGACATATGGCAGCAGAGATCTCTCCAAGTTAAAACCTTCAGTATCATTTAAGGACACCAATAGCATTCTGACTGTTTCAGGATTTAGAGTATTGATGAGCATGAACTAACTATTTTCTACCTCTTTTCCTTAGTGCATGCAGGAAATGGGAAATACTAAAGCACGACTACTCTATGAAGCTAATCTACCAGAGAACTTTCGAAGACCTCAAACAGATCAGTATCCTTTTTGGTTTAGCTTTCACATCAAAATGACTTTAAATGCAATTCAGATGTTATGACTGTTCCAGGAACTGCTACATTAGGCAACTCACCTTATTTATTTCATTGATATTGTTGTAAAAGAAATGCTAGTGGAAGCTGGGAAGAGTTCAGAAAAGGCTTAAATTACTTCAGTTACAGCAGCTCTACTTTGTAATGAGATTTGGCAAGCCCCATTTATTTTTGCTTTCAGAAGAGGTGACTTCATAAGTACCCTATATGTAGGAAGTTAGAGTGATACTAGAGAGCTCTTGAATATTCTGTCTTTATCTTGAGTAACTGCCAGCTGAAGTTAGAAGCATTTGAACAGGAAATAATGAGCTGAATGGTGAAGTAAAATAAGCCATTGGATCTCACTCAAGTGAAGTATGGATTTTTTCCTCTAGGTAATGTTTTGGAGTTTAAGTGTGTGCATTCTATGAAGTCTGCGAGCACAGATGACTAGCGTGGGAATATCTAAAAAAACCTAACCTCCGTAGCAGTCGCCACCTGAATTAGTGTGTGGTCATCACCATGTACCTGGAAGGCGAGGGTTGGAAGAAAAATTGTCGACTGCCAATAAATAGCTTTCTGCAAAAAATACCTTTTTTCAAATGTACTGAATCTTTAGGATAATGTGTAGTGGCCTTAATTTAGATTTATAGTAGCTCCTGATTTAGTAGTGGAACTCCATGGGTAGGATTTGCTTCACCTGATCTTACTGGAACTCAAACTATAATGAGATCCTAAACACCTGCTGTGAAGTGAGATAAATCTTTCCTCACCTATCTTAGCCTGATGATGATACAAGCTATGAAGGCTGATAAATGGAGCTAGTTGTAACTGGATCTGAATTTTCTCCCTTTATATCCAAAAGTGATTTTTGGTTCTTCTGCTTATTACGTTGTCGTGGTTTTGTTAGTAAGGGGGGGCCTAAGGTGGTAGCTTCTGTAGGAAACTGCTAGAAGTCGCTCCCCTTTGTTCAGTGGACTTAGCCAGGCCTAGGGCGGACCCACTGCTGGCCAAGGCCGAGCCGATTGGTAGCAGAATGTCTCGTGATAACGCCTCTGCGATAACGTATTTAAGAATGGGAAAACAGAAAAAAAAAGAGAGAGGAGAGAAGATGTGAAGAAGCTGAGCGGGGGCAGAGGCGCAGAGGGGGAGGTGCAGGCCTATGGGCCTTGCAGGCCTCACCCTCTGGCCTCTCGCCAGGCGGCCGACTGGGCCCAACTCGATCCGGCCCGGCTGCAAGAAGTGGAGAGGAGATGAGAAGTGAATGAGATGTAAAAAGGATCCTGAGAGACATCTACCAGCCTGTTGTGAGGAACGGCTGCAGACGCCAAGGTCAGTTCAGAAGGAGGGGGAGGAGTAATGCGGCTCCTGGCCAAGATTCCCCTGCAGCCTGTGGTGACGACCATGGTGGAGCAGGTTGTCCCCCTGCAGCCCATGGAGGTCCACGGAGGAGCAGAGATCCACTTGGAGCCCGTGAAGGACCCCGTACCGGGGGAGGTGGATGCCTGAAGGCAGCTGTGGCCCGTGGAGGGCCCGCTGGGACAGCTGTTCTGGAGAGACTGCACCCGTGGAAGAGATGACCCACGCCGGAGCAGTTCCACGAAGGACTGTGGCCCGTGGGAGGGACCCCACAACAGAGCAGGGGAGGAATGTGAGGAGTTCTTCCCCCGACCATGAAGCAGTGGCGTAAAACACCATATGATGAACTGACTGCAACCCCCATTCCCTCTTCTCCCCCTGTGCCGCTTGCGGGGGGAAAGGTAGAGATAATGTTAAGCTTGGGAAGAGGGAGGGGTGGAGGGAGGTTATCTTGTTCTCTGTCTCATTATCCTGTTGTTTGTAGTAATAAATGAATAGTTTTCCCCAAGTTTAGTCTGTTTTGCCCGTGACGGTAACTTTAAGGATTTCCCCCTGTCCTTATCTCAAACCTCGAGCCGTTTTTCCTTATATTTTCTCTCCCTGTTCTCTCGGAAGGTGGGGGGAGTGAGAGAGAGACTGCGTAGTCTGGTCCAATCGGGGCTGAACTACGACATACGTACTATGCTCAATATTCTATGTGCACAAGACTTTTTTTTTTTTTAAAGGGTTAGACTCCTTGTTATAAAATGCACTTGAGTGAAACAGGTATGTAGCTTTTAAATTAAACATATATACACATAAGAAAAAAAAAACAAACAAACAACTGGAACTAGATAACACTGTAGTATTCCAGTTGTAGTATTCTAGAACTTTATTTCAGCCATAAGACTGAAATACTTTAACTAAAACTTACTTAAAAGTGGATTTTGAACACTTTTTGAACACATTTTGATTTTGGACATATATTCTCTTCTCACTGCAGCTAACTTGAATTCACTGGTGCTATTGCAGGAGAAGCAATAATGCTTTACTCTGAGCTCTTCTTGTCAGATCTGACAAGATTTTAGTCTTTCAAAATGGTTCCTTTGTTGACACTGTATACTTTGAAATAGTTATATAGCCTTTTGAACAGCTGTCAATTTTGGAGTCATGGACTTGGTCACTGAATGTGCATTGTATGTGCTCTCTTTTTTAAAAATACAGTGCCAGGAGGGAGGGTGTCAACTTTCTGGTTTGTTTCTCAATTTCCCCATGATTTTGGCAGCTACTTACTTGGCATTCCTGATGACTTGTTGTGTTATGGGCTTTTTTTTGCCTTTCCTCTTCGCCCTTTGTGTCACTACAAAATTGATATTGTGTCTTGTTAGTATTCTGATTATGAATATTCTCAATATTCTTTTGGGTGAACAGTGAAAACTCTTTGTATGTAATTACCACTTTTATATATGTTATTTTCTATTAGCGTTTAACTTCTTGTAGCATTATAATATACTTATTTCTACTTTTTAGGTAGTAGAATGGAGACACAGGAGAAATGCGTATGTGGGATCTGTCCAAAATCCCCTACTAAAAATCCCCCATGACTTCTGCTTCTTAATCATAAGACTGACCTTTCTGGGCATTTTTTTATTCTTCCTTTGTACATGGAAGGGATGTTCTGACTTAGAAGCTAACTTTGAGGGCCATCTGGATGGTTTTTTTGTATGTCAGTTTTAGCTTCTTGTTTGAAAGTGTTTTTTTCCCAAGAGTGTTTTTTCCCAAGAATCATTTTTTTTGTCTCTTAATTCTACTCACTTCTTAAAACTGTTTTGTTATCTGTTGAGGTTGTTTTAAATTCTTTTGTTAACAAGAACACAGTCGGTTATCGATGTAAAGAAACTTAGACATGATCCAAAAATACATGCGTATTGAAGTGGAGTAACTTGAATAAAGAGGATATTTTTAAAAATGCACAACTAATACCCCGGTGTAATAGCATCCTGAAAAATTAAACTCTATGCAATTTAAATAATTATGAGTCTGAGTTAATAATTTTTAAATTAAAACTTTGTAATTGTCTGAAATATCAGGAGTGCATTCTGGGAAACTGCTAAAAGTAGGCAAATGTTTATGCAAAAGAACTAAAATATCTAACACCGGATAGCATCCAACGTAGAACACTTGACAAAATAAATGTGCCATGTGAAAAATGTTAATTTTGGCAAATAACTAGGACTATTTATTTGAAGAAAGGATAGGTTGTTCTGAGGTATTTTATAACAATCAAGTTTTGGATCTTCTCTGTTTACTTCTAAGTTAGTTATAATCTAATACAGTTATCCAGTTAGAGCTCAAAAGCACGGAAAAAAATTAAATTCCCTTTCTCCATCTTCTCCCCTAACTGAGATTATATAATGCGGTAATTTGTACTGCAAGTTGAAAATAAGGTTTCTGAGGAATCCTGTTTAGTCTTAGCTAAATTTGAAAAGTTGCAGGAGTTGCATATTACACAACTTTCCTACATCTGTAATTTGATAATATATATTGATTTTTTTTTTGCAAAATAACAGTGCTTGGATATGTATAAAGAATAATGCAATATTAGTACTAAGATAGTTGTATGTTCAAAGTATTCAAGATGCCCTTTAGAATGTAGGTATTATTTTCTGCCTCTTGCCAAATATGTTTTGTTTTTTGCAAATTTTATGAAGCAGTTTCTTCAGGTGACACATAAAATTTGAAACTGAATGTGATTGTTGATGAATGTTCTGTGTTGATGCACAGAATGAAGGAACTGAGAGCTCTGAGCTCAGTGTTAATCTTAAGAGATAGTTCGTGAAGATAAGGTATCTTTCCACTGATTGAAGAAAAATTACTATGGAAATTTAAGATGCAATGAATCGAAGCTTCCACAGTTGCAATTTCAATTTTTGAATGGATAATCACATTGATGAACAAATTAAAAGTTATTCTACAGATACTAGAGAATCAGCTTTACTAAAGTTAAAGTATTCGCACTGCCTTGGATGAACTCCTTTATGAAGCTGAGAGAATAATTGAGGAAAACAACTAACTGTCCTTCTTCTATTTGAGCTAGTGAGTTATCAGTTCTGGTCTTCCAAATCAATATGCTTGTTGCTATTTTCACCTTTGCTTCAATATCTTTTTATCACTAGTGTTTTAGTTTTCTTTCCCTTCCACGGAGATATTTCCTGTAATCAGAGACTATGACAGAGGACTTACTGATCTCAGAGAGCTGTTTATGATCAGCTTTTGATGCATGATATGATTTGTACCTGTTCTCTGATTTGCACATACATTTCACCTTTTTTCCCGAAGAGAAAGTATTTTTCCCAGGTTACGATGGTAAACTCTACTTGAATTATTTACTGTATGCAAGTACCCTTGTTCAAGTATTTGCAGTACTATAGCCCTGTAGCTTATAAATACCAAGTGAAAAAGTCCTAAATGTGAAACACTGAGTTAATTCTGGTATATCTTTCTGATATTGTTTCATTAAGAGATTAAACTGATTAATTCTCTGTAGTAAAAAGAAGCTCTTTTTGGACACTGCAATAGCAATTGTTCTGTGTAGAGCAGTTTATTCTGTTGTTTTAAAACTACGAAATGAGATGGAACAAGAATCTGGTGCTGTTCTTTGATTTGAGTAAGCCATCAGCTTTTTAGGTTAATGTTGCTATTTATCTGAATGCATATTTTCCTTAAACTAGCTACTTCCAGAGCTGTGGAATTTTTCATCAGGGATAAGTATGAGAAGAAGAAGTATTATGATAAAAATGCAATTAATGCCTTCAATGTAAGTAAACAGTTTCACCAAGAATCTGTCACTTTTCTTTTTTGAAAGCTACATAAGAGAAATGTAGAAAACATTACATATGTTAAAATGTCTTTAACAGTCTAAAACTTTTTGATAAAGCTAGATGCTTTCTTTTGTATCTCTTGAAAGCTATTCCTATGTTTTAAAAGTTCAACATATATTGTCTATTATGTTTGTAACAGCAAACTGTTATGATCCAACAAATAGCTTGCTTTTGACTCTTGATTGTATTTTTCTCTTTCAGTGATGGGTAGTTGTTCTTCAACAATATACAGTATAAAGTCCTTTCTGAGTATCTTTTTCCATGTTACAGGGATAAAATAGGATTACTATTTGTGGTGACTTTGTCTTCCCTCATTCTCTGTAATACTTTGATGAGAAATCCTGGGATGTTTTGGGCCCCTCTTCTGAATTCGAGACTGTTGCTCCCGGTGAGGTGCTCTGTAATAGCAAATGTGGGCAGTATGGCAAACCAGCTGTTCAATCATGTAGCTGTGTGTTCACTACAGTAAGTTGTGAGTGCTTTTCTGATGAAGAAGTTTTAAGAATGTCAGCCTTTACTCAAGTTCATAGCCTTGTTCAGTTTTTTTGGATGCACCTATTTCTAGGGCATAAAATCTAGCTTATATATTTTATTTATATAGGTTTATTTGTGCTTAAACACACACTCCTCTATATCTACATGGTTTAAGTATAGTCTAACACGTAACTTACTACTCCATCTTACTAGGCAGTGAACTTTGACAGGGAAGCGAGTTCAAGGGTGGATGTAAAGAGTGGGAGTTTATGCTGCCTTTACCATCTGAGAAAATGGCTCTTTGGATGATAGTTTCATTTTGAAGGGGAAAAACCCCAAACCTGGAAACTAAAGAAGTGTATTTCATTAAGCATTGGTGAAGTAGGGAGAAAATTGCTTTACTTAAGAGGTAAAATACAATTGTGATTTGAATTACACTGTCAGTTACGCTTCTTAACTTTTATTCTCAAGTAGGAAATGGGAAGAATCATTTGAAATTATGCTACTTCGTAACATTCAAAAGACTCCCAAGATCTTTCTAACAGAGAACCTAGATGTCTAATATAGTAGTCCACTGCTAGGAGTAATAAGATTTTGCTTTATCGTATTGCAAACTTATATGGATCACTTACCTGTCATAGCAGCGAGTATAGAATCCGCACAAGCTGAAGAGACGCATATTACTGCTGAGTAGGGAACACTATTTTATTTCGTCCTACTTGGGCTTTTCTTTCATTGACTGATGTAAATGACAATATGTCGGATATAGGAACAAAAGCTGATTATGAAATATTTAAGAAATAGACGACTCATGCACATGCACGTTCACCTGAATTTCTTCGAAGCCACCAAACATCAGGTTTGAGGTAGGCAATCTGAAATCAGTTATGGCACAATCTTAAAAGTACATGATACTAAATTGGCTGAACTAGTGTAGTGCCTATGGTCCTAGTTTGCTGCTGGTGTATTTGCCTACCCTCCTTGATTCTGAGCCCAGCCCAGCTCACATGTGCTTGCAGTGCTGTGACTGGTATTCAGTCATCATCTTTCAAGTGGGCCTGGGACTGACAGGGGAGAGGAAGAAAAGGTGCATTGGCAGGGAAGAGGGGAAGTTACCCTATACTTTCTGACACATGGAGGTCTGTGGAGAGTTTGAGAAGGGGGTGAGGACAGGAGTTCTGCGGGGTTTTTTTTTTTCTGTGCCGTTGTGCCGAGGGGTGGTGGCAATTTCTGAAGCTTTCCTCTTGCAGTCCTGATGACATCTGAGACACCTGCCTTCCTCCCACCCTGCCAGGAGGTGGCTAAGATTCCGAGGGAACTGAGGGGTAGCTCAGTCGAGGAAGGGGGAGATTGCTGCTTGTAGCATTCAGCTCTCTACCAAATGTTTTGGTAGCATCAAAGCGCTTGCTACTGTGATACTTTCATGAGTAACAGTCTTGTGAACTGTTCAGGTGAGGTGTCTGTGCTACATCATAGCAAGCTCTTTTTTTTTTTCTGGAAAATTGGTTTACCTCTCTTACTTTTGCAGAGAGCACTGTGTGTCCTATTTTTAATCAAAATCAACATTGCTGGGGTGACATGAACTTTTTGGCACATGTACTTTTTGTTAACACTTTTGAAATAGCAATGTTCCTCTACTGTGCTCTGGTGAGACCCCAGCTGGAGTACTGCGTCTAGCTCTGGGGCCCCCAACATAAGAAGAACATGGACCAGTTGGAGCAAGTGCAGAGGAGGGCCATGAAGATGATCAGAGGGCTGGAGCACCTCTCTTATGAGGACAGGCTGAGAGAGTTGGGGCTGTTGAGCCTGGAGAAGAGAAGGCTCTTGGGAGACCTTATGGTGGTCTTCCAGTACCTAAAGGGGGCTTATAAGAAAGATGGGGAGAAATTTTTTAGCAGGGCCTGTTGAAATAGGACAAGGGGTAATGGTTTTAGACTAAAAGAAGGTAGATTTAGATTAGATACAAGGAAGAATTTTTTTGCACTGAGGGTGGTGGAACACTGGAACAGGTTGCCCAGAGAGGTGGTAGATTCCCCATCCCTGGAAATGTTCGAGGCCAGGCTGCATGAGGCTCTGAGCGACCTGATCTAGTTGAACATGTCCCTGCTTCTTGCAGGGGGGTTGGAGCAGATGACCTTTGAAGGTCCCTTCCAACCCTAACTATCCTATGATACTGTGATTTTATGATTCTGCTTGCATTAGGACCAGTTTAAGTTGGAGATGTGTATATATGTTGTCATTTGGTAAAATGAATCCCTACTAAGTATGAGCAGCTAATACAGAACAGTGGAAACAGGCTTGCTGTGCCCTGTATGACCCCTAAAAGGGTTGCTTTCCTTAACCAGACAATTTCACTGAAGCGACATTTAAAAATTTAAGGGACTTTCTCACATTTCATCCACTGTTTACAAGTTGCTTGTGGTAAAAGCTTCCTGCAGCATATAAGTTGTTTTTTTGTTTTTTTGTTTTTTTTTTTTAATGCAGTACAATATTTCACTTGGCTTAATTTTGGTAAGATCGTAGCTTTTCAAGTTTGTCTAAGAATACAACATCTGTGTCAATGTACTCTGTCTGTTAGAGCCGAGGAGTATATGCCAAGGATCAGTTCTTGGTTCTGTGATTCTCAGGATTCTTTTGTTACAAAATTTTTATTTATAATTGTTAATTATATGAAATGCTTTGTTTTCTGACAAGATTGTTGTATTACTAAATTTGGATTTTAGATATATGCACTTTAATAACAAAATTAGCCAGCGCAGAGACCAGGAGTGCCATCAAACATGCAGACTAAAAATAGGTAAATATGAAAAATTAAATTATTTTTCTCACAGTTCACTGAAAAGCAATGTGGCATAAAGCTATGAGCAGAAAAAAGCATCTGCAGTTTTATTGGCTAGTTACATTTTAAATAGAATAATGCATTTAAGTAGAAATCCATTATACATTAGAAAAATCTAAGGCTGACAGAAAGCAGCTTGACTTCAAAAAATATTTAAAATCTATTAAAATGCATGGATCTCAGTTTTCTGATCTGTCATTATTGGGAAAATGTGAAATGCTGGTTCTGTATTGCTGCTCAGGACTAAATGAGTGGTACAGTTTACTCAGCTGTTATAAGTGGGGTATCAGTAAACAGCGACTCTCGTTTTCTTGCTGAGATACAGTGCAGGCTTGTGACTTGTTTATAGAAAGACCTGAGAGGCTGACACCCTTAAACAGTGGTGTGTTTGGTTTTTGTTCTTGTTTTTTTTTGTTGTTATTTTTTGTGATTTTGTTTTGTTTGGTGCTGGAAAACATTCTGGTATCAGTTAGGCCTAATTCTTAACCACAATCTTAGGCTTTAGCCTTGAGAAAAATCCTCTGGAATGTAGCAGGAATGGTAGCTCCAGGTAGAGAAACTATGGTGCTCTGGGTCAGGTTACGAGATCTAGGTAGGGAGTTTATCAAAGTGATCACACTATGTTTGTCCCTTGTTTTTGCAGATGTACTTTCACATGTACTTCTGGTGGAACAGAAAGCAGGAGCTCCAATTCAGAATAAGCAGCGTAGTTGAGGGGGAGAAGCCTGAGAAAAAAACATCAATGGAAATTATATATTCATTATTTTTTTACCAACACTGATAATACATTTAAAGTCAATCTGTTATTTTAAGGATATGATAATGTGGATGAGTTTTATGGGTGCCTTTCAGTTTTTTGGGGAATATTTATAGTTTTTTTTAGGTTTTACTTAGAACAGAAGCCTTCTTATTATTAGGAATTTTCAACAGTTATATATGCATTTACTGCTTCCTAATGTGGTAAGACAAGAAAAAAAAGTTTTAGAAAAATGTCTAACGATGCATTTGTAGAAATACTTTATTTCCATAGCATGGAAATATTACCATTTTTGAATTTTTTTCCATTTTGCTACAGTTAAAGCAGTGGTATTTATTTTTAAGTTTTATTCTGATCAATGTAAAGAAGAGAATTTTGAATAAATTAGCCTACCCAAGGAGGCAAACTGATTTTTTTTTTTTTTTTTATATAACTCATGGAGGAATCTTCAGATGCATGTCAGCTCTTTCAAAACCTCTTATGGTTGACATGATCTGTAAATACTTAGATAGAGTTGTAAGGTTGTGATATTGTGACTAAACTGTGAAGACAATTGTATGTTATTTATCATATGTTATTTATTGTATTTAGGAAAATGTATCCTTATTATTAAAGTATATTCGATTTAAGCAGTGTAGCTCATTACGGAGTTAGAAGTAGTATTTCTCAAGCCAGTGCCTATCATAATTCTCTCCCAGCATTAACAAAAGTCGTGCTGATATAAAAGATCAGCACTTCCTTTCCCAGAAAGTAGTTCATAGTCCTACTGTGGTGACACCTCATTTGGTCAAGACTGACTGCTTAAGAAACCCACATCTCTTAATCTGGCCAGCTGCCTTCCTGCTTTGCTTTGGTGTGATGTAATTTTGAAACATTCATGACTTCACGGGTTTTTTTTAATGCTTTTGATGAATGCTTAAATTAAAAAGAGAGAACCAATACAAGTAAAAGCACTTGAAGCTGGCAGGATGTTACTTGGAAATACATATTTGTCTTGTGTATAACATGTGTGATTTGGTATTGTTAATGACAGCAACTTATTTTACTCTTTGCATAATCAGCTTAGGAGCAGCAGTAGCTGTTAGCAGGTCAACTTACTTTAAATATCCTCAGCATAATACTGTCCTCCTAGAATTAATTTTCTGCCAAACCTCATCCTTTTTTTAGGCATACGTAGACTGTGAATGATGCAAAGTATAGCATAGAATCCAATAAAACCAACTTCACATAGTAGGGAAACTATTAGGGAGTCTTTATAAATGTGATGTATCTAAGATAGGGTAACACAAGCAATTTACTGTGCAATATGCTGTGCTGTTTGACTTGATTTATCCCTAAAAGCTTGTACAGTGCATTCGAGAGCTTGCATCACTACTGTAATTAACTGCAGATGGTTACCGTAGGTCAAGTGGTGTGAGGTAATTTTATATGTTAAAACTCTCCTTCAGGTGAGTGCTGACACAAAACTGTTCAGACTTGCAGCTGATTGTCACTTTCAAGCATAGGCAAATCCTTTCATATTCATCATAGAGGTTTTTGTACACAGCAATCCTAGAACTGTAGGGTAAAGCATGCAAAGCAGTTTCTCCTCTAACAATCTTAGTCCTGAAGACTCTTGTTAAATCTTTTCTTTGCTTTGGGCTCTCATTAAACTCCTTATGCTCCTTTAGTTTGCTGTCTCCTGGAGCACATCTTACAATTATACAAACATCTTTTGCAAAGAATCTGAACTTGTATACTTAAAAAAAAAGACTTGAAGGACTTTATCAGAATTGTTGCAGTAAATATAAGTGGGGTAAATATGAGCCTTGTTGGAGACACAAGACATTCCAAGATAATAAAATATAAAGCTGTTGTGATTTTTTATGAGAATAAAGTGCTTTACTATTTTAGAGAGACTCCTTATTACAACAGAAACAACTTCCGTAGTTCTAAGTCTGGAAATACAAAAGGAACTCCGAAATGGAAAAACACCATACAGGCTAGGCAGCTGTCTGCATTAACATACTCCCATTTTAGTCTTGGCGTTTGGTTTGGGTTCCCCCGCAACCCCTACAGCTTTTCTCTGTGTTCCTCTCACCAGACCTTAGCACAATTGCAAATTTTTTTTTTTTCTTTCATTTGTTTTTGTCTGGGATATATTGATAATTTTCTGGGTAACTTGGTATTCTCTTACTTCTTCATACCACTTTCTAATACTTCCAAGAAAACCATGAATGAAGATGGTGATAGTGAGCCAGAAAAGAGAAACTTGAGTTGGTAAGACTTCTAGCTACAGCTTGTGGTTATTGCAGTCTGTGTTTTTGCGTGGGGATTTAAAAAAAAGTCTTAATTTGCTCTGGTGATATTTTCTTGGAAGCTGTGGCAGATCCAGCTAGTCTTGGCTTTTGGACCAGATTCTTTTCCTAGTTCTCATGAAATGTGTTACCTGTATTGGGTAAACAATGTTTACAGTAGATTTCCTAACATCGCCAGCAGATGTAAGAGAAGTTTAGTGAATGGAAAATGGAATGTTTGCAGTTCATTAATAGAAATTCTATTACAGGCTGAAAAAATTACGTCATGGTATAATTCAAGGCTAATTGTCATCTTAGTTGAACTATCATAACTTTTGAAACTGAAAATGGGTGAAGTACAGCTGGGTGTGAATGCAGGATGAGGAGTGTTCTCATGAGTCTCTTCAGAATATCACAACAAATGCTCATGGGCAGACTGCTTTTTCCAGTGAAAGAGTGTATTTCAAGTGTTAACTCGCACTTGGAATTATCACAACACAGCAGTTACTTGACAAGTTCACTTTTGGGCCTCGTTGCTTTCCCCTGATTATCTAACTGATCCTAAGACAAAATAGTTGAATCCAGAGCTGAAAATGGAAGATTGTTGGAGAGATCACTTTCTGGTTTGGAAGAAGTTGTTTAGAGATTAGACTTGCCCATATTAGTGACTACAATAAAATCTGAAGAGTAAGACTGCATTGCTTCCCCTCCATACTTACATCTTAAGAAACAGGTAGGCATCGTCTGCTCAGCTAGTGTGAAGATGGTTCCTAGTTGTATAGGAATATCAGTGTGGAACAACCTACCAGTCTGGTAGTTCTTCATTTCAGAATTAGTAATAAGTTTTAAAAACAGAAATCCTGTTGTTTAAGAAAGAAAATATGCATTATATCATCTTTCTTGTCATTGTTAAAGAATTTAGCTGATCCCAAGGCTGCTTATCTACTTAATATTCCTGTCTAATTTCTGCTCATCCTTTAATAGGTTTATCACAGGTACCTGGAAGGATGTAGTGGCGGAATTTGCTGTTGTTGAATGGCAAACA
Organism: Chlamydotis macqueenii; assembly: GCF_036417535.1. Classification (NCBI taxonomy): domain Eukaryota; kingdom Metazoa; phylum Chordata; class Aves; order Otidiformes; family Otididae; genus Chlamydotis; species Chlamydotis macqueenii. The sequence goes on from NC_141558.1 coordinate 32,316,548, forward strand.
TTATGAAATGTCAAAGCCCTTGGCTTGGTACGGGTCTGAAAAAAGCTGATTAAAATGCATTGACCAGATTTCTGTACTTGGATGAGAGATGCTGCTTTACTTTTGGATTAAAAATAGAATAATTCAACATTGTGACTGTATTGGACATGCTGAAGTGCTCAACGGGCAACTTGACTTATCTTTAGCAGAAGTCATTTGTTCACTGTGGAAATAAGGCAGAAGTATGACAAGACCAGTGACTCCAGGAGTGGTGCTCTGCCTCTCCAAATACTTTGGGATATTTGTTTTTATGAAAGGAATGTCTGAACAGGGTATTCTTCTTGACTGATGATTTCTATATTGAGTCCCAAATACTTGTAATCAAAGCTATGCAACTGGTAAGGTGGAGGGACAGTTGTTAGTGAGGGTCATGGTCTTAGATCCAGTGGCCAAGAGAAATAGCAAACATTGCTTGTTTTAGATTTTTGGGAGTTAGTAAGAATGTCCCAAAATTACTGATTAAAGGAAGTAAGCTTTGAAGTAGATAATTACACAGTTTACCAATAAGCCAAGAGGAAATGTGTGATTTTTAGAAATGAGGATGTAGAAAGAATAGAATCTAAAATATGCTATTGAGTAACAGCTGCTGGGATGATTCTTTGAGACACAGGACTGCACTAATGAAGAGGTTTCTGGTACCCAATCCAAATAATTTAATTTGACTGTATCCACATGCTGCTAAGTTAAAAGCGTGCTAAAATTGCACAGAACTTCAGTAAATCAAGTTTGAAGCAGTCATATTTTCCAAATTAAAAAAAAACTTAGCACCTCCTCTGTGATGTAAAATAAAAACTGTAAAATGACAGTCTTTCTTAAACTATTGTTTATTTTTATGTCAATACAATGAGTCTTTTGCCATGCAAATAATGAGGAGAAGCAGTGAGGTCTTTGTGAGTGTGGACAAAGATTAGATATGTAGGTATTATCACGAACAATCTCTGCAGCTTTTAGTAAAAATAAGTATATAGGAGAAGACAGAGCAAAATTCTCAGAATTCATATGGAAATGGCCTTATTCAGGGTGAAGGGTGAATCAACTTCAGTGGATCCCAGATACTTTGAGTCTCAAAAATTATGAACTGGCACAATCTATTCCCCTACATGAAGTGGGAATATATTATCACATCCTGAAAATGTTTAAAGAATAGTAAACAAAGTTTCTGTATATAAGAAAGGGTGTGAATTACGTATGGAGCAGAAGTTTCGTAGACTGTCAAGTTCACTGAAGGAAAATAATGATGAGTCTACATTTTCCATGCTTTCCTAAGACATTGTATATAATTTAAGAAGTATTAACTTAGGCAACTGGATAAAATGTGATGTGAATTTAGAGATTGTGGTGGCATATTTTGCAGAAAGTTATCCTACAGAAGATTAAATCCATAATACATTTACCGCGCTAAAATATGTCACATGGACGTTTTAAGATGGTTAAATTGGGGTAAGATAAGATAGCGTACGTGAACAGTAAGTTTATAGTAGCTGACCTTCAGAAGCATTCAGTCATTGGTTTGGGTAGAGGTTATCAGTTACACCTCCTAATACTGCAAGAAACATAGTGGTTATTTTTTAGTGGTCTATGAAGAATTTGTGAATTAAATGATATGAAGTATTTTTTAAATATGCTAATGAAGATAGGCATCAATAGGAAGCACTGAAATACCATACAAGAATTATAACTTAAGGGCGGGAACAGTGAAAATAGGATAAATGATTTTGCAAGATCATGCTGTTAGAACGGATTGAATTATGGAGTCGCAGAATAGCTCAGGCTGGAAGGGAACTCTAGAGATCATCCAGTTCTTCCTACTCCAAGTGAGGTCAACTGGAGCAGGTTGCTTAAAGCCATGTCCAGCTGGGTTTTGAATATCTTCCAGGGCTGGAGACTCCACAACCTGTTCCAGTATTCAGCCACCCTCACAGTAAAAAAAAAGAAAAAAAAAGAAAAAAAAAGAAAAAAAAAAAGTCAGTGGAATTTCAGACTTCTTCCCTCCTTCCTGCCCCCCTCCACATATAGGTGTTATTAATAGTAAGTTAGTATTCTTATATTCCTTTCAGTATTTTGAGGATAGGCCTCTTTAAAAAATGGCAAGTAGTTGGTTGTATGTTTATATGCATATAATTGCAGTCTATAATTGCTACTGCTTTAAAATAAAATACTAATTTTAGTGGTGTCAACATTTGTTGGAGATGTACAGTAATAAAGTCAAAAGTCTGCTGAAATGAGAAAAACATGTAGTAGCTGAACTTAAAACTTGTTAAATGAGTGTAGAGTAGTCCTCTTCATTTAGCCTGTTTCCCCATATATTGTGTGCATATAAAATGGCCGCTTTAGAGCGCCTTTGTATTTGGTTCAGCTGCTAATTTCCTAAATATATTCATGTGGTTTGATAATACTGTAATTTTTTAATCTCTTGACTCTTCTGAGTGACAGCATCCTAAATTTCATATTTAAATTGACGCTTAATATAGGTTTCTAAAGCTTTAACTTGAATTCTTTTTAAGGAATAAAGGATAAGGATAAAAGGCTAAATAATAACACATACTACATCAAGAGCAGGGTTATGGAAAAACTGCAAGTACAAGTTGGTGAATACCTTATTTAGTACATTGGCCTTAATGACTAATACTGTTTGTATAACTGTTATCTACCATCAGAAATGTGTTAGTACACACTGAACTAAAGTAAAATCATTCAGAGATTTTGTGTGTTACATTCTCTGATAGCTTCATTTAATGCTTCTTTTAAGCTCTTTTTTTTTACTTGAAATAGTAGTCTGGTGCACAGACTACATCAAAGCCATTGGGCCAAATGCTGTTTGTATTGATGCTTTTACGTGAACTATGGATAGTGCCACTGCTAAGTAATAACTTGGTAAATACTATAGAAGTTTTTAATGGAGAAAATGGGGACAGGTAATGCATTGCTATGTAAGAGGGACAGGAAACCGGAGTAATATTGTAAACCTGCAGATCCCTTCTTTTCCAGTCTTGTTTTTTTTGTGAACCAAAGAGTTTCTCACAGGGCATAGCTGCAAGTGAAATCTTACAGTACTATTGCATGTGTGTCTGTTTTCTTGCTCAGTGCTGAGTGTATGTGATGCTTCAAATACAGTACAGAGTTTCATTATGCAAAATGGTTACTTTTACTTCATTAGCTTTCTAAAAAGGAGTCCCAAAACACAAACAATGGAAAGAGATTCAAGAATTGCTAAAAATGAAATTACTACAAGTCTTTTGGTCTGAAACATGCTCAAAATTTTGGAGACATACAAATGTGTGAACTTAAGAAACAGCTCCTTGCTTTTGTTCCCTCTTTTAGGCAATTCTGAATTAACTTCTTAATCAACAGACCACTCTTAAGGTAAAAACTAAAATGAAATATTCAGATGCTAGTTATCAGTTTGCAATACGCTCTTAATGCTCACAAACATGTCAACTTTATTCTTTTTCTAGCAGCAGGTGTGGTTGGTTGCAGGGGTTGCCATCAGTTTCGTCTGGTACTTTAAAGTGCCAGTAATCGAGGATGTCTTAGCTGACAGCTTTCCAGAGCGTAGTGGTAACATAAGTTATCAGAGTAGATCAATGCGTGCTTCTTTACTTGCCTTCTGGAAGATGACTGGAAATTGCTTTTTTGAATTTTGACATAGAAATTCAGATGAATTTACTACTTCACACATGTGGCTAAAACTGGAGGTGGTTTTGGTCACTTCTCTTTAGTGGTTGTGATGACAGATCTTACCCTTCATACCTACTTGTGCAGGTGTCTTTTTCCATTGGATCTAAATTAAACAAAGATATTTTCTGTCTTTCCTGCTCTCTGATCTTCAGAATTCTAAATTGGTGTCAGTATTGGCCAGTTTTTCTAGAAACTGATTCTTTAGCTTTTTTCTTTGTTTCCACTGGAATATAATAATTGGATTAAAACTGACACATTAGAAAAGTAATAACAGAAGACAGTTATTGCTGTGGAATAGTAATGACTTTTTTTTTTTTTTGCAAACCAGATTTTTTTTTTTTTTTTCTACACTAAAGAGGAGATGTCTGCTTGTAAACAACAGTATTTTATGTACTTGGACTTGGACCCAAGCATGGAGTAGATCTTCCTTTGCTGATGCTTCTGATCAAGCTTATAGAAACAAGTCATTATTAATAAAGGCTGATAAATACCAAATAGAAAACCCGTATGTTACTTTGTGGGATTACATAGTGCTACTTTTCAGTGATCTCTGTCTCCTAAAAAACAGTTTTAAAATTATTATTAATACCTTGCTTGGCAATCCTGAGTGGTGATCAGGGTTCTGCTATAAATATTTAAAGTGTGTTTGTGGATTCAGCTGATGAAAGGCGGATTCACCAGGACTGAGTGCAGCACTTACTCCAGGAGAGTTGGGTGCATTTATGTGTCATGGGTGAGTGGTTTGATCTGGGGTTAGTCTAACTTCAGCGCTCCCACTACTGGCCACAAATGTAGAAATAGGTCACTGAGCAGGTGTGTTCTCATTTGCCATTTGTTGGCAAGCTAATGATTCTCCTGACTACAAACTGGGAGCACCTCTATGAGCCACTTTGTCACCGCAGTAGTTCTGAAAACAAAGATTTACTGCAAATACAAGCCAGCAGCACACAACTTGTTGTGAACCGCTGTTTCTTACTGGTGTCTCATCTGTTCAGTAACTAATATCCCCCTAGCTAATGGTATATCAGCTCCAAAAACAGGACGTAGAAGGTATTAGTGCTAACTTTGCATGGACTAACCTGAGTTTTGGCAACCAAGTCCTCGGAATAGTGTCAAAGTTGTTAAGGGCTGGCTTTTTCTAGTGAGAAGGATTATTTGTTGAGGTTTTTGATAAACATCACTTTTGTGACGTGTGCTGCAGTTTGAAAATATGAACATACCACAACCTTTCAGAGTAACAGTTGGAGGACAGTACAAGGGAAAATAAAACCTATGAGGTTGTATTGACATCTCAGAATATCAAGCAGCTTCACTGATTTGCTAAAATGTGAGGTTAGTTCAGATTAAAAATGAACATTTTGATATCTCCTGAAAACCAAACACTTGATGACTAAGATGTTCGGTTTCTCTTCATGCTTGAAGAGAATACTAGCATCCATAATAATTAGCTGGATGTTAGTGAAGATTCAGTCTTCTATCTGAAAAAATCCCAAGATAATAAAAGAATATCCTTACATTGCAATGTTGTTATAGTTTTTAGTTATATTTGCTGCTACTTCTGGTACATGGACGTGGTGCAGCATGGAGGCAGACTAGGAGCGTAACAAGGGGCAATGCAAGGGCTCGATTCCAGCTGGAGAGTGCTGCCTTTCGCCTTTCTGCACTCAGCGTGGGCCCTGCTGGATTGCTGTGAGGTCAGGAGGCAGCTGGTTCAGTGCCAGCTGGGAACCTTAAAAGGGTTAACAGGTCAGCTGTCCCTTAAGCATTGGTTTGTCCCAGTGGCAAGTATTTATGCAGGCTTCTCTGATACCCTGCTCGGCTCTTGATACGCTGCACTGCCTAACCACTCACCACAGTGGACTGCACCAGCCTCTCCTTTAGTCCTTTTTTATGTTTAGGTTTATGCAGCTGCTCAGTTTGACTTCATTGGATTTTTTTTTTTTGTTCAGATTTCCTTATCTGGTACAGCATGGTAGATAACAAGTTTAACATGATGCAGTGGTGATAAAGCCGTTCAGCAGCCCAAACTCATGCTATTGCTTTCATTATATAAACTTAATCAGTTCTTTATACATTGTAATGTGTCTTCTCTCAAAGATTAACTTCAGTCATGTACCTTTTGTACTCTTGCTTAGTTGAATATTTGCATATGTGAAGTGTGCTTTCAAGTGCTGTTTTTTAGCCTGAAGTGAAGGTAGTGCAGCTGTTTATCTTTTACACTTGGGCAGACCAACACCAGACAGCAACTGCTTTTCACTCTCTCTCTTGCTTACAGCTTGCAGGATGTGTCTCCATTACTTGATTTGCAAAATTACTTTCAGACCTTCATAGAATTACCTTATCCTAGGTTAGGTAATACCTTAATTTATGAAGATTATATGCAGATTGAGAAGAACTATTATGGGAGGATGGAAATGTAACACAAACATCTATAGTGCTGATTTCCTCCCAACCCCTAAATTAAATTCTGCTTACCTGGTTCTATGTGGTGAGTAGCTGTTACCTGCTGTTCACCTGAGAGACCTAAAGCTTGTCGAGCTTAAATTCTCTTAATCTAAAGCATATGAAAGAATGAAAAAAAAAAAACCAAACCAACCCAAATCCAACTTTATCTTTAGAAACTTGAAAGTATACCCAAGATGTTCCGTTATCACAATTTCACACATATACCTTTAATTGAAATCTTAGTAAGAAACACGATGTTAGAGCTCATAGTTTAATTTATGTAGTTACCGAATTATTTTTCTGACATCTTTATTTGGTTATAATGTGGTGTAATTGGAGTAAACATGATCTCTGTGTTTCTATAGCAACAGAGTGCTACAGTTTTTCAAACTGCTTCATTGCACCACATGTAGAATTGTAGAATCATAGAATCGTAGAATGATTAGGGTTGGAAGGAACTTTCAAAGGTCATCTAGTCCAACCCCCCTGCAAGGAGCAGGAACATCTCCAGCTAGATCAGGTTGCTCAGAGCCTCATCCAAGTTGGCCTTGAATGTTTCCAGAGATGGGGCATCCATCACATCTCTGGGCAACCTGTGCCAGTGTTCCACCACCATCATTGTAAAAATTTCTTCGTTATATCCAGTCTGAATCTACCTTCCTCTATTTTAGAATCATTACACCTTGTCCTATCACAACAGGCCTTGCTAAAGAGTTTGTCCCCATCTTTCTTATAAGCTCTCTTTAGGTACTGGAAGGCCGCTATAAGGTCGCCCTGGAGTCTTCTCTTCTCCAGGCTGAACAGCCCCAACTCTTCCAGCCTGTCCTCATAGGAGAGGTGCTCCAGCTCTCTGATCATTCTTGTGGCCCTCCTCTGGACTCGCTCCAACAGATCTATGTCCTTCTTATGCTGGGGACTCCAGAGCTGGATGTAGCACTGCAGGTGGGGTCTCACCAGAGCAGAGTAGAGAGGCAGAATCCGCTCCCTCAACCTGCTGGCCATGCTTCTTTTGATGGAGCCCAGGATGTGATTGTCTTTCTGGGCTGCAGGGGTGCATTGTCGGTTCATGTTGAGGAGAAGGACTAGTACCCCCAGGTCCTTCTCATCAGGGCTGCTCCCAATCCATTCTCCACCCAGCCTGTATTTGTGCCTGGGATTGCCATGACCCACGTGCAGGACCTTGCACTTGGCCTCGTTGAACTTCATGAGGTTTGCATGGGCCCACCTCTCCAGCTTGTCAAGGTCCCTCTGGATGGCATCCCTCCCTTCCAGCATGTCGACGGCACCACCCAGCTTGGTGTCGTTGGCGAACTTGCTGAGGGTGCACTCTATTCCACTGTCCATGTTACTGACAAAGATGTTGAACAGGGCCGGGCCCAATACCAACTGCTGAGGAACACCACTCATCACTGGTCTCCACATGGACATTGAGCCATTGACCACCACTCTCTGACTGTGGCCATTCAGCCAATTCCTTATCCACTGAGTGGCCTGTCCTTCAAATCCATGTCTCTCTAGGTTAGGGACAAGGATGTCGTGCAGGACTTACTTGCACAAGTCCAGGTAGATGACATCAGTTGCTCGTTCCTTGTCCATCGATGCTGTCACCCTGTCATAGAAGGCCACCAAATTGGTCAGGCACAATCTGCCCTTAGTGAAGCCGTGTTGGCTGTCACCAGTCATCTTCTTGTTTTCCATGTGCCTTAGCATGGTTTCCAGGAGGATCTGTGTCACGACCTTGCTAGGCACAGAGGTGAGACTGACTGAGCTGTAGTTCCTTGGGTCTTTCTTGTTCCCCTTTTTAAGAATGGAGGTTAAATTTACCCTTTTCCAGTCAGTGGGTGGATTGCTACCATCAAATACGATGGACAGTGGCTTGGCAACTTCATCTGCCGGTTCCCTCAGGACCTGCAGGTCCATCTCATCGGGTCTCATCGACTTGTGTACCTTCAGCTTTTCTTCTTGTTCTTGAAGTCCCTGGCCAGTTTTAATTCTGTCAGGGCTTTAGCCTTCCTTACCCGATCCCTGGCCACTTAGACAACCTCTCTGTAATATGTCCTTGATTCCAATCTCTGTAGGCTTCCCTTTCCCCTTTCCATTGGTCCACGTGTAGCTTATTCATCCATGCAGGTCTCCTGGCATTTTTACCTGACTTGCACTTCACTGGGATGCATCTTTCCTGAGGTTGGAGGAGGTGCTCCTTGAATATCAACCAACTTTCCTGGGCCTCTCTTCCCTCCAGGGCTGTATCCCATGGCACTTTACCCAGCAGTTCCCTGAAAAGGCCGAAGTCTGCTGTCCTGAAGTCCAGGGCAGAGGGCTTGCTACGTGCCCTCCTCGCTGCCCTAAGGATCTTGAACTCCACTATCTCATGTTCACTGCAGCCAAGGCTGCTCTTGAGTGTCACGTTCTCCACCAACCCCTCCCTCTTGGTGCAAACAGGGTCCAACATAGCACCTCTCCTCGTCGGCTCCTCTGTTACTTGCAGGAGGAAGTTATCATCCATGCATTCCAGGAACCTCCTGTGCTTTGTGTTGTCCTTCCAACAGGTATAGGAGTGGTTGAAGTCTCCCATGAGGACCAGGGCTTGTGACTGTGAGGCTGCTCCTCTCTGTCTGTAGAAGGCCTCTTCTGCTTGGTCCTCCTGGTCAGGTGGCCTGTAGCAGACCTCGACTGTAATGTCACCTGTTCCTGCCCTCCCTTTAACCCTTTAAGGATTCTGTTTCATATTTCTGCCGGTAAAATTTGCTTTAAAAATTAAACCTTATAAATATATTTCCTGAAGCTCTATACCACTTTCCAGGATAAGCACAGTTTGAGAGTTTGTAAAAATACTGAGTATATATATTCTATGGATACTCCAGCTATATAAGCTATTGTACTGGTAAGATTTTTCTGTAAGAAATATGGAGTATTTAGACGAGGCAGGTTTTTGTTTTTTTTTTTTTTTTCAGTTTTCACTTACCTTTTAGTGGAAGCTGTTGTTTGTTTGTTTGTTTAAAAAACTAAGTAAAAACATGTCATTAAATTGGTTATTTTGATCCAGTATGATCACCTGCTCTGTAATAGCTTTGTTTATTTTTAAATTTTCCTTATAGATAGTAGATACAGGATGGTGTAGAAGTGTTAGCTTTATAGCTCTGAAGATTTACATGTTTGGTGAATGTAATTCAGTTGTATTTTTGTAGTAAGTGGAACAGAAAGATAATGTTTCCATTAAAGTGATCAACTATGCATAAAGAAATAGGATAGAAAAATGTATGAAAATGCATTTGGAGAAATCCTGTTTTCTTGAGCAAACTGCATCTGCTGCATGTATAACTTAGACCTTTTGGATAGTTCTGGAAGTCTAGTGGTGATAATAGCAATTTGGCACACTGATTCCTAGAAGAGAAGTATCGCCTCTCTGGAAGGTCTGGCATCCTCTTGCTAGGATGCGCTTTGTGTTAACCCTAAGCTCTTTACTCATTTGGAGTGCTCTTAGGGAAGAGTTAATTAGAACTTTAATTAATGTCTAACTTTCAGAGTTATTTTGCATTCCTCTTAATAAAAATATTCTGTTACAGTGAACAAGAACAAAGGCACTCTCTTCTCTCCCCCTCCTCAGGGACAGTGTGCCTTCATGCTTCAGGACATTAATATTTCAATAGTCACACTGGATAAAATTGAACAATGGATGAAACCTAATTATTTTTCTTAGGCCTGTGATATGATCTTATCCAGGTTCATTTTCTTATATTCTATTCTAGTGAATTTCATTATAAGTCACTCATTCCTGCCTGACAAATTTCCTTTTAAAATCAGACTGATAAAAAGAAAAAAAAATAAAAAAGGAAATACTTTGTTGCTTTTTGTTGCCTTTTTTTTTTTTCTATGCTGTATTTTTTCCTTCACTTTCAGAATTATGGGGGAGGGGGAAGAAAATCATGTCTCTCAGCTGCTGCTGCTCCCTGCTTCCCTTCCCAGCTGTTCTTGCTTATTTTCTTTCTCATTTCTGTCCTCTGTTTTGTACAGATATCCTCTTCTGATGCTGCTCAGCCTTTGGCATCCTCTCCTTCTCTGCAAGCTGCTGCTGAGAAGAGCAAAGCAGAGGTATAGTGTTTTCGGCTGTAAGGTTACTGCTTTGCACCAATGTTTTCATTTCTATAGAGTAATTGCACAGAGCTAACTAGAGAATACAAATTGCTGGTGATACTTCAGACATTTAGGATATCTCTCTCCCCCTTGCTTCTTGGACTAGATAAATGAGAAGAACCAATGCAGTAGGACAAAGCACATAGGTGATTGCTACCTCTTAATGTTTATATGTCGAAATTCTGGTTCTGCTCTGCTTTAGTGTCACAGAACTGTGGAAACACCATTTTGTTCCTGTCTAATGGACATGAGTAACGTTATCCTGTCTCCTTGAGAATAATTTTTGGTATTTTTATACCATATTTGTATTTTTTTTAGTATATATTACTTGCTTGTTTCAGAATCTAAATTATCAGTACTGTTGCAGCCATTTAGGTCAATCTCCTTGGAGATAAATGTAGAATTAATTTGTTGACACTTCTGTTAACTCATACTGATTTTAATATCCCTTCTATCTGTGATATGTGTGTTTGTGCTGACATTACATTTACTGTTTAGAAGGACCTTTGAAAAACTTAACACACAAATAAGTAGTAGATGAGGCATTGTTTCTATGAACTATTACTAAATGTCGCAATTTGCAACGATAATGAAATACATTGTTTTAGAATGTGAAGGCTCTTTTGGATACTTCACTCTAAATTGAGACTGCGTACAGTACATGAAATAACTTCTGATCTAAATATAAATCATGTTTTTCTTTTAAATACAGAAAATGTGGCCAGATGTTATAGACTGTTTTAGTTCAGCTATATTTAAACATCAATTAAAATTTAAATGACAGTGTCATGGACTAGACCACAAGCCTTGGTGAATTTGACATGTTTTTTAAGTTATACCAGAAATAGCAGCAGCCACTTAGAATGAAACTCACTTTTCCTTTCTTACCCGTCTCTCTTGATGCATTCCAATTTGAAAGTTCTTCTGTGTAACTAGTGTGCCATGTTAGAAATTAATCTTGAGGGGAAAAAGCGAATAATTTTTGCTTAGAATTTAAGACCAGTATAAAGCCAATTTCATTTTATTATCTTCGTAGTGCTTTTTGACTGCTTTTGCAAGTAATGAAGCACTTGGGTTGAAGTTCTGGCATGAATGAATACAGCATCTGAAAAATGTTTTTATTTAGTCTGAATTCATTTTTATCTAGTGGAGCTGAATCAGAAAGCTTGCCTAGTGAAATTGTGACGCATGAAGATAGAGGACTTAGGGATTTTTGAGTGTACAGCGAAAATGAAGTGAATGAAAGTAAACTTGCTGGGAATCGAGAGAGTTCCTGTAGGCTTTGTGAGATGTGGAAGCAGAAACATGGATGAACAGTTTAAGTCTTCATGTTTTCACTACGAAGCTGTCAGGGATTTGTTAAGCGCGATGAGAGAATTTATTTATATTTGATAACTTTTATGGAGTGTTTGCAAGATGAAACTTTCTGCAAGACCTCCTCATTCTTGAAGTACTCAAGAACAAGTGTTTCCAGATACTTTTTCCTCTGGAAGTGAGGTTTCTCTAACAAAACATATTTAAAAATAATTGTTGGAAGTCAAACTGGAAATCAGGACATCCTGAGGATGATCACATGCAAAAATTTTAACTCTGCTTTTACTTAAATATATTCAAGTAAACTTAAAGTAGTATATTTGAAAAATAAGTGTATTGTTATGACACTTCTAACAACCTTTCCCAGGAGGAGAGGAAACAAATCGTAGTTGCCTTAAGATGCAGAATAGCTTCCATAGGGGAAGATATTAGATTTGTTTAAATTATTCAACTTGGGAAGATTGGAGTGGGGACTGGAGACAGGGAATGAAGACTTCTGGAAGAATGACTTCTCTGACAGTATATTTGTGTGTAGTACATGATTATGGCCCAGGACTTGCGGAGTATTTAGAATGCAGGTTGGTACTAGAATCAGTGACATAGTAGTGAACGAAAGACTCAGCTTCGTTTGAAAGGCTTGGCTCTGCATTTGTGAGCTTAGTTCAGTAAGCCTGTAAGTCTCAGGTTATTCCAGTGGTCTCAAAACACTGCTCTATACTTGTACCAGTCATACAAACTTTTTCTTGAACACCTGGCACTGCCACAGGTGAGATACGGTGTTGGCTGGACCTCTGGTTTAGACTACTATGCTCATTTTTGTGTTCCTAATGTTCACTTAAATCTAAGCTGATCTGTTTCTTTTCTTTGAAACAGACATTCTAAATTTCCTTTTTCTGCAGTTTCGTGGCTGGTCATTGCTTCCTGCTGCTTGAGTGACACCCACATTTAAGCAGGTCCTTGGCGTGATCATTTCACTTTCCAGGACCTGAGTGTTCAGGTTAATAATACCTGGTGAAATAATTCACAGGGATTAGTTCGGACTTGAGTGACCTCAATTGAGTAACCCAAATCCATCTGGTAAATATGGTGAAAGTTTTGAAAATTGATTATTTGAAGTTGTGAAGAATGTGTTACTTGAGTCCACTGTGCCTGATTCCTCCCAAAAAAAAAAAAAAAAAAAACAGAAAAAAACCTCATCATCTTAGTGCTATAGAACTATTTTAACCAAATGTCATGTTACACAGATTTTAAAAGTATATATATTGGATGTTAAAAAGAAAAATAAATTCTTTTTGACAGAAACATGTAGCCTAGTTAGCTGTTTTATTTTTAATACTGAAGCTACATGGACAGTTATCTAACCTCTTCAAGTATACTCACTAGTACTGTGCTGCAGTTGTACAAGGTAAATGCAGACAGATTGCTAGGTCTAAAAATCACTACTAAGACTGTCAAAGCAATTGCTGGCATAAAAAGTCTGTATCTTCTGTATGTTACGATGCCTTAAGGAATATTTTATGCTTTTCTTCAGTCAGGCTGGATCTGATATTGCCCCATTTATTCATTCAAAACTAAAATGAAAAAACTTCTTTAATGCCATTATGATGTCTTCAAAGTAAAGAGATCCCTTATGTTTTCTCTTTTTGGAACAACTTAATGTCTTATGACTCAGCGTGCCAGTCATCTTGTCCAAGTCAGCTTTTTACATTCATTAGTGTTTTTTAAAGACTATTAGATTAGCTTGTAAAATTAGAAACTGTCTGCAGAAAGCTGCAAGCAAATTACTTTACTGTATTCTTCAGCCAAAGAGACTGGCATCTGTCCTAATGACGGAGATTATCGATTAATGGAGTACCTGTAGATTTTTTTTTTTTTTTCTTTTCAGATCTGCTTAGCTTAGGAGAAGCAACACTTTCTTTTTTCCTTCTGCTTATAGGAAGAAATACAGATGAGCAGGTGAATGTCGTAGTTTAGTTGTCTTTGTTCTCTCTCTCATTATCCTGCTTTGGTTTTATTAATAATCAATTGAAATAGTTTTCCCCAGGTCGAGTCTGTTTTGCCCATAACAGTACCTGATGAATGATCCCTGCCTGTCATTATCTCAAACCTCGAGCTTTTTGTTATATTTCTCTCCTCCATTCTCTTGGAGGGTGGGGAGAGTGAGTGAGCAACTGTGTAGCTTGGTCCTGAGTTGGGACTAAACTACGACAGTGAAATAGTAAATTTCTTAAATTCTCAAAGTTACGATACATTCAGTAGTACTACTTGAGCAAAATTAGTCACTTCTGGAAGCAGAGCAGATAGAAGCATGAACTCTGAATTGAAAGGGAGTAACTGAAGATCTCTGTTTGTTATTCTGTATGACTGTGGCCATTTGGTGTTTGCAAATGCATTGTTACTGAATACTAGCAACAAGCTGTTGTTTTGTTTTTTTTACAGAAGGAAAAAGAAAAAAAGAAAGAAGAGAAAAAGAGGGAGAGAGAATCAGAAAAACCATCAAAACAATTAGTAGTTGAAAAGGTAAGAATAGCTTGTTTCTTCCAGTTATTTAAAAATTACACATTGTATTAGACATATACAAAGACTGGGGAAAAAAAGAAATGTTTAATATATGTGTATTTATAGATGTGTGTATGTATGAATGTAATCTGGATAATCCACATGAATGGTTTCCTCATGCTTTTGCTTGCATACTGAAGTTGGTTGACCATATGATGAGGAGTGTATTTGGGGGAGGAGGGAAGTGAGTTAAGGTTTGTTAAGATTTAAGCTCATGCAGTTAAGGTTTTTAAGATCTACCATTGCTGTTCTTGCACAGAAAATTTTCAATTTTATTGAGCGCTGTATGGTCAATTAATACTATCTTTTATAAATGTACGTGTATTATTTATAGAATTGAATTAATACCTGTAGTCTAGGTAACTTGAAAATATTAATCTAGATCATGTCACAAAACGTGACAGACAAACCGGTTAAGGTGCTTCTTCACGCAGTTATATTGAAGCATAATGAGCAGCCTTAGCAATGTAGGTACGATTAAATCATGTAGACTTCTATACAGAGTTAATAAACAAAAATTGAATGGATATTTAAGTATTAAATGCAATAATTTCTTCTAAGACAGATGTCCTCTATCAGATGATGTGAATCCATTAGTGTGTTCTGATCTGCAGCGTAGGCTGCAGGATGCATTGAAGTCTCCATCTGTCAGTTTATTCCCCAATAGTCCTCTGTTACAATTATAAAAAATGTTATGTATTCATACACTATGATTGCAGATGTATTTCTAGTTCAGTTTCCAAATAGAAGTTGTTTATTTTGCATAATGAAACAGGATACAAAAGTGTGTGCGTGCTTGGAGGGGCAAAAAGCCCCTCCTCAATACAAATATGTTTTTTCTGAAATTGGAAAGCAGTTTTGGAAAAAGTTAGGGCAGAAGCAAACTTTGTTATGACAATATGCATAGCTTCATTGAGCTAGTGGAAAAGGATGTCGTTATTCATATGGTAGGAGGTTAAAGCATATCAATGGATGACAATAAAAATATTTAAATTGTTGATTATTGAAGTGTTACGAGGACATCCTATCAAATTGAATGTTTTATTCTGGTCCTTGAACAAAATACTTTAGTTATAAAGGCTAAAAACATTGCTGTGGTTTGGAAATCCTAACTTTCTGAAGCCCAAAGGTCTAGTTGTGGTCTAGAGGAGAGAGGATTTCCCTTTGCAAGGATGCCTGAACCGTGTCGTGTAACTGGGAATACTTGGTCTGGTGAGGAGAAAAGATGACAGCGCATAGTTGCAGCTGAGGGGCTACTCTAATACTTGAAATAAAAAACAATTCAAATGCCACTGATTAGATTTATATTTGAAATGTCATTAAATTACCAGTTAATGATTAAGCAAATAAAAAGAAGTATTTTGATTTTAAATGCTTGTACTACAAAATGTGGAATTTGGTAAATATATCTGCCTTAGTTAATAGTGCTGTTGTAAGAGCTGCAAAGTGTTTGAAATACTGTAGCATATTTTGTTTCATTATTAATGTATCAGCACTGATTGCTCAAATGGAACTCATCTATGTGTCATCTTTTTAATTTAAGGGATTCTTTAACCTCGAGCTTTTCAAGGTTTTTAAGGATCATTCAAAATAAACTGTTTTTAGACACAGCCTGTACACTTTACGTATTTTCAAATCACAATCACTTTCTAGAATCCAAAGGAAAGAGACCTATATCAAATGCTTGTGTTTCCATTGGAAAATACTGGCAAAAGAGAAGACCAAAAGGTTTTATTTTTATATATGGAATAGTACATTGCTGCTTTTCTGGTGTCGCTCTGCTTCAGAGAGCTGATAAGCATTAATTAAGCATTCTTAGTTTGACTAATAATGATACGCTTCAGATCCGGCTAGAGACTGTCTGTAGGATATTTTAAATATTGCACGTTGAATCAGTAGGGGAGTGCTAGCATCTTGACCATAGTATCATGTTTTCAGCAACCACGTCAAGCAGTAGATGGCTGTTTATCCCAGCTCTCAGCTTTCTGGAGAAGGAAACAGAATATGAAAAGTTTTTGAACACTTCATGTGTGAAGTCACTGGTTGCCTTTATTGAAGGCATGGTATATCTCCAGTCTAGACATTCCAGGCTTGGGAAGCTAATGAATTAAAACTATGTGGCCAAGCAATTGGCAGTTATGCCACCATTTTGAGACTTCTCCTGATTAAGGTAATTCAAGCAGTGTTTTAGCCATCCTGTAGAGGAATTGATAAAGATGGAAAAGGTGACAGACTTTGAAGCAGTAAAAAGTTGAAAATGAAGCTATAGAAAACTTCAGATCTCTTTAAAAGTGTCAGATACTCTTGCAAGCCTTAAGTTCCTAGTATCTTCTTTTTTGAGTTTAAGTTTCTTAGCTCTTAAAACAAGAATACGCATCCTAAAAATTTAAAATGTTCACATTCGAGTCTTATGTTCTGATCTCTGCTTTATAGCACTGACTAATCGGCTCGTACGTCCGCGTAGGAGCCTTTCTCCGGTGACTAATTGATCTTTAGCCTTTAATAAGCTGAATGTCTAGAACGGTTTCTGTTGCATTTTCAAATATTGCTGAAAGCTTGTGTTCTGGTTTTGTTAGTGAGGGGGGGCCTAAGGTGGTAGCTTCTGTAGGAAACTGCTAGAAGTTGCTCCCCTTTGTTCAGTGGACTCGGCCGGGCCTAGGGCGGACCCGCTGCTGGCCAAGGCCGAGCCAATTGGTAGCAGAATGTCCCGTGATAATGCCTCTGCGATAACGTATTTAAGTAGGGGAAAACAGGAAAAAGAGGGGAGAAGATGTGAAGCAGCTGAGTGGGGGGCAGAGAGGGGGAGGCATGAGCCTCATGGGCCTTGCAGGCCTCACCCTCTGGCCTCCCGCCGGGCAGCCGACTGGGCCCAACTCGGCCCGGCCCGGCTGCAAGAAGTGGAGAGGAGATGAGAAGTGAATAAGATGTAAAAAGGATCCTGAGAGGCGTCTGCCAGCCTGTTGTGAGGAACGGCTGCAGACGCCAAGGTCAGTTCAGAAGGAGGGGGAGGAGTAATGCAGCTCCTGGCCAAGATTCCTCTGCAGCTCGTGGTGAAGACCATGGTGGAGCGGGTTGTCCCCCTGCAGCCCATGGAGGTCCACGGAGGGGCAGAGATCCACCTGCAGCTCGTGGAGGACCCCACGCCAGAGCAGGTGGAGGCCTGAAGGAGGCTGTGGCCCGTGGAGGGCCCGCTGGGACAGCTGTTCTAGAGGGACTGCACCCCGTGGAAGAGATGACCCACGCCGGAGCAGTTTCACGGAGGACTGTGGCCCGTGGGAGGGACCCCACGCTGGAGCAGAGGAGGAATGCGAGGAGTTCTTCCCCTGACGATGATACAGCGGCGTAAAACAACGCGTGATGAACTGACCGCGACCCCCATTCCCTTTTCCCCCCCCGTGCCGCTCGGGAGGGGAAGGTAGTAGAGATAATGTTAAGCCCGGGAAGAGGGAGGGGTGGGGGGAGGTTATCTTGTTCCCTGTCTCATTCTCCTGCTAATTTTAGAAAATAAATGAATAGTTTTCCCCAAGTCGAGTCTGTTTTGCCCGTGACGGTAACTTTAAGGATTTCTCCCCGTCCTTATCTCAAACCTTGAGCCGTTTTTCTTATATCATCTCCCCCTGTTCTCTCGGAGGGTGGGGGGAGCGAGAGAGAGACTGCGTAGTCTGGTCCCGATCGGGGCTGAACTACGACAGCTTGTAGCATTGATGTAGTAGATTGCATTATTCCAATATTGTATTAATGTGTTAGGTAATTATGGTATAAAAGATACTTTGTTGATTAGCATGCTTTGATAAATAAAAAGAACAGAAAATCGTCTTTTAACTGATTTAACAATAGTGAGCCTTCTTACTGAAATTGCTTTTCAGTAAATATCATCTGGTCCTTAAAGCAAGTTTCAAGGGGAAACATTTTTTATGACCATGTGAGTTGGAGACAGTGATTTGAGATGTAGAGTTTCCTCAAGATCAGAGACATCTACTGCAGAACAATGAGTAGAAAGGATACTTGTTTGACTCCTGTTTTTCTGGGCTGTTCCACTTCCTGTGACAAAATTACTGGGTAATTTGTAATATAACAAGATCTTACTATGTCAGCTACAAAATCAGTCTAGTCCAGTGATTAGCATTTTATTTGAAGCAGCCAACAACGTGATGTTCCACATCAGATCTGCAGAATTCTTAATAAAATAAGTGATGTTGCCAAGCTACTGGCAACTGTGATTTTTTTTTTTTTTTTTTTTCAGTCTAATTGAAGAAAGTTGAGGAACTTGCATAATTTACCCAGGATCCTTCCTCCCCATCTCTCTGTGCCATTTCCTTAATTACAGACCACAAGTTTTCTCAGTGCTCATGCTTAAAATAACCTTATCCTTACCGTTAAGTGAAGAAAGAAAAAAAAGCAAGAAAACTGCTGGAACAATTATTAAATAGTTTTTCATTAAATGAAAACTGAGGCTGGCTTATTTGGAGCGGAGATATCCAGTTAAAGCCCAGCTTTTTTCAAGCAACAGAAATGCCAATTTTAGCAATATAAAATGTTTTGAGTTGCAAGAATAAATAATCAATCTAAGCTAATTGCATGCTGCTTAATGCTTCTTATGGGCCAATAGCAAGAATAATAGTACAAGACAGACTGTCATGATGTGAAAGCAATTTTTAGATGGTCTGTACACACAGTTAAATTTAAGAGCTTTCAAATTGGCTAGAAAATAATCTGATACTTTAAGAGGCCATTTCAGTAGTGGGGAGGGAAGAAAGTTGGTAGTTTGACCGCCAATCTTACCTGTTTTGTTGATGGTAAAGTTTTCATTTGTAGATGAGAAAAACAAGATAGGCTTTTAAAAGCCATTTTTTGAACTACATGATCCTGCCCACTCTTTCATTACCTGCTGAGGAGGTTTCCCTTCTTATTATTTATTCCTTTGCACAGCTGAAGTTGGTGAAATTTCCCAAATCGGCCATGATTTTATTTTATTTTATTTTATTTTTCTTTCTTTCTTTCTTTTGTGCCTCAGCTGACTAAAGTTCTCCATTCAGGAACAGAGTAAAACTCAGTTTTATTTCTAGTTGTCTACTGAGTAGGATTTTTGTTCTTCCTTAGATAATTGAATGTGCTCAATTTACAGTCATTTGATGACTTTAAAAAGAATATGTAGCCTACGTGTTCTACTGGTGTGTGAGGGAGCTACTAAAGCCCCGTAGTAGTTTTCTGAACTAAAATTTAAACTGTGCAGTTGTTTTAAGTAGAGTTTCTGCTCACAGCACTGAGGAGCACTTTAGGTAGGCTTTATGCTGCTTTTTCATGCAGCGTGTTGGAGCAGGCTCTGGGTGCACCCCGTCCACCTTGGATTTTTTTTCCACTGAAAGGAAGCGTAGAAGAGAAGGAGGTGGGGTGCAGAACAGTCGTAGGTATGGCATCTTGAGGCTTTGGAGTGCTCCAAAAGTAAAGGGGAAGAAAATTCATATGTCTAAAATGTTCAGATTTTTGTAGGATTAAAATTTTTTATATAGTTTAATTTTTTAAATTAAGAAAACCTGATAGGCTGGCAATTCAGAATTAAGCCAGAAGTGATTTGGAAATTTGTCTCTGGAAAACTTCAAGTATTTCTGATATCCAAAATTACAAATTTCAGTTATGTCTAGGGCACTGAATGCTTTGGAAGTGTTTGGATTCAGCACTGTGTAGCTTTCTGTGGTTTTTCTTTTAGAGGTTTCAAATCAGTTGAAGAGTTTAGTGAAAATATTGTGATGGTTTCACTGTGTAATACTGCATATTAAGGACCATAGTTACTGTGAAACTATATCTAATTTTTTGAAAGTCAGCCCTTTTAAGATGAGATTGTGTGGTATTGGGACAGTAAAGTTAAATGGTTAGGGTTTAAAGAAATAACTGGGATTTTTTTTTGTTCACGAACTATTTGTGGTTTTGCAGACTGGTATTGACATTCAAAGTTAAGACTTTTTTCATTCTGCTGAACATATCAGGATGATGAATGTTTCTGAAGGATTGCAGCAGTTAAACTTGATTAAATGAAGTACTGTTTGACACTGTAAGTTTAATTTGTTTTATTATATTGCATTTTGAGTTTGAAATTGGCTCTTGTTTGTGTATAGACTTGATTTAAGTGACAGGAATGGATCAGCTAGAGGTTATCTTCCAATGGTAGTGTATCAAATGTTATTTTTCTTCCTCAAACTGGAGCCTAAATTGCTAGCTTAAGCTCAGCAATAGCTGAGCTGCTGCGTCTGTCAGCTGGTACCAGCCAGCACCAGATGGCCAGCATTGTGGAGGTACTGACATAAGTTTATTTGCATTTTAAAAGTGCTAGAAAACTCCTTAAATGGAAGTGAGGGCAAATCATATTAGCAGCTTTTCCCCTTCATCTAGGAAAAACAATGTGTCAAATGCTCATTTAACTAAATAGGAAGAATTTATTGTAGCATCTTATGGCACTGCTTTCATTTGATGGGTTGGGTTTCGCCCCCCCCCGGAGACAGCTAAAACTCCCACAGAAATCAACCTCTCTGGGCAAGTGAGACAAGAGGAGCTATTAGTCCCCATCAGTTGTTTGGAAACGGTTTTTTGCTTACCCAAAGTATTCCCCATTATCATCCTAATAATTTTGTACAAGGAGAAATTTGTTGGGGCAAATAGTGCTCTGGTGAACTTCATTTCATTGTGGGAATGAGTGGAAGAATGACAGCCTGCAAAATTTTCGGTGTCCACTTACACACCAGTTTGTTGGAAGTGATATATTAGATTAGATCTTTACTTTTAAGCAGTAGGAATAAGTTGACTCTACAAGTTTTGTCCTGAATTATAATTTAAATATCGAATTACATTCTACGTATTCTAAATGTTTTCTTTATTTTTTTGCCATATTGATGATATATTTGCTAAATCACGTGAATAGTTGTTAATAATATGTTTTCCTAGACTTCTAAACAGTATTTGCCTTTGAGTGACTTCATTTTTTAATATTTTTTCTTCATATAAATGTATTTTTTAATATAAATTTAAAGGCTAATATATAATCAATCAAGTGTTTATCAGAGCAACAGAAAAAACAGAAACATCTTTTGCCCTGTGGTTGAATACATAGTCTTATTTATACTTTTAGTCCTTATTTTTACAAATTTCTAATTTTACAAATTTTACTTATCTACAAATAAGTAGCTATGAGTTAAAGCTCAGGATTTAGGATTATGTGATAAGACATAGGACAACCTGTTTCCCTGCCTCCTACCCTCACAGAGAATAAAGGGGTTTAAGGCTTCGTGTTCTCTTAGTCTGCATTTTATGGACCTGTCCCAGCCTGGTTTTACATTTCTAATCATACCTTTTCAGTCATGTGGAAGAGATCAGATTATTTTGGATTCTTTGGTTGCTTCTAATGCTAATTTGGAGGAAGGCAAATCAAATTAGCTTATTCCCCAAACCGTGTGATTCATTCCCTTTGCATGTAACAAAGGATGCCTTATGTTTGAGGATTGCCCTGAAAAGCAGTTGTACTTCATGAAATTAATCTGTCATGGCTCTTATTACGTATTGGGAGTTGTAGACAAAGAAATTACGAAATAGATATTGCAGGTAGAAGCAATTCAAAGAAAACCTTTTTTTTTTTTGTCAGATGAAGAGAAGGGTGTTTGTCTTTTTAGTGCTGGAAAAGCCATCAACCTACAGGAAGGATATCACGGTTTTTTCCTCAACGTGGTGTGTGTTCCCTGTATCAGCTTCATCCTCTTAACTCTGGTCTGCAGCAGAGCAGTATTTTAATGTTTAGGATTTTTTTAATCCTATAGAAATGGAATCTTACAGCTATGAGAACAAGCTTGGGTTTGGACTGCTTTGGTTAAATTGGCCTTTGTTTAACTTGCCAAACTATTTTCAACAAAAAGATATTGTTAAGTGTGCTTAGTTTTAATTGATCCTCTGTTACGTTTTTGTTCCATGCAGGGTCAAAACCTAAAACTGCCCTGAGTTTCCGGCTGATAATACTTATTAACAGATGGCATTTTCAGGTTTCTCCTGCTTGCTTGTGATAAGCTTCATCTTTTTTCCTGGTGACTTTGAGACAATTAGGAACGTGACATCTACATATACTTATGTGTACATTGAACCAAACAAAACTGGGCACATGTAAATGAGCATGAACTAAATCTGCCTTATTCATGGATGGATTCTATCTTTAGACAGAAACATCTGTATGACCAAGACTACTTCATTCTGAGACATTTGAAAACATGGGAGCATGCATGAATGAAAGTGCAAATATACAATCTCATCTAAAAAATTTTATGAAAATTATAGTACTAATAAGGGATTGTGTACAATTAATCAAATATGCA
Organism: Chlamydotis macqueenii; assembly: GCF_036417535.1. Lineage (NCBI taxonomy): Eukaryota > Metazoa > Chordata > Aves > Otidiformes > Otididae > Chlamydotis > Chlamydotis macqueenii. The sequence goes on from NC_141558.1 coordinate 32,339,065, forward strand.
AGAACAAAAAGCATGACATTTTTAAAGAAGTGGTACTAATACACGGAACTGAATGTAAAGAAGAGTGAGGGTTGGATGAGATGAAGTTTGTAACAGGAAAAAGACTTTTAATTTAAATAATATCACTCAATAGCAATCTTATCTTGTTTTGAATAATAGTCTTCCTTTATTTTCCCAAAATAATGCAAGTGTTGGAGCGTGAGCAAAGCAATCAAGTGTCTTTATGCGTTCTGTTTCATTTTACTGTGCTTAAGCTAGAATGTGCTTAAACTCCTCGGGGGAGGGATCTCATTTCAGTGTGCGACCATCAAGACAGGGCAATGCGGTAGTGGGAGGCACTGTCAGATGTACAAGTCATACTTAAGGGTAAAGACGGTAACTCTGTTTTCAATTAAAAAAAAATTTAGATGCCATTAACAATATCAACGTTAGCTTAAGCTTTGAATTGTTGTTTTTTTTTTTTTTAAAAAAAAAAAGGGCTGTAAGAGATTTCAACAGGCTTCAAACACTGCCATGCAACTTTCAGTGTCTTCTAGTTTAAATTAATATTTGACGTAAGTATTGATTGTGTGGCTTTTTATTAAAAGGAATAAGAGTATTTGTTTGGGCTGTTGAATTTATTATGTTTTGATAGTTGCTTATGACACGAGAACAGTTGCACAGAAAACTATGCTTCTGGCATTCATCCTTTACATAATTATGTCTTCACAAAATTAACTCAAAAGTGTTTGGAAGATAGCACTGTGGTAGAGATAAAAGCGAGATAAGGTAGAGGCAGGATCTTTTAACAGTTGTAATGAAATGGACAAGTTTCTTGCTCTAGATAATTTTGTGACATAAGTATGGCACAAAATTAAGTCATCAGTAATCTAGTTGTTCAAATAACTAGCATCTCTTTAATGCTAAATTGCTGATATATCAACCAACACTGCTAACTCATCTGCAATCAGTTGCCCTCTGGCTCTGTTGAAAAAAGAGTTGCAACTGGATGAGCTTGCCCTTCAGTTTTACGTGAAATTTTTCCTTTATTAGAAAATTTTTACCCTCTTTAATTGGCATGTGCAGCTAGAAAATGGAGGCAATTCTGAGATTAGGCCTCGTGCCTGTCAGTGTACTGTTGCAAAAGGTGGATTGGGATGGAACAAGCATGAGGAAGCAGAGGGAAAGGGGATAAAAAAGGCCAGTCACATATATGCAGGTTGCTGGGCCTCCTTATCTGAGCCCTACACTTGATCACTGCAGGCTAAGTTATATTCTTGCCAAATTCTATTTGCAACCATATTGTGTGTGAGTGCATTGTCTCTTCTGTGTCTGTGTGTGAACACTAGCAAACTTCAAGTTGGACTACCAGACAAGAAAGTTAAAAGGTTGATTTCGGCCACTGGAAAGAGATGGCACGTTGGAGGAACCTAATGGTCAGCAACTGGACAGACCAGCATCTAGAAGCCAAGTATTGCAAAGGCAGCATGTCTAAGACCAGCTACTGGAGACACTCCTATTGTGCTCACACACATGTGTAACTGCTAGCAAATTTCACGCTGGGCTACTCAGTGAGTAGGATATCAGCATCTGGAAAGATCCAAGGTCTGAGCTGGGGACTGACTAAGTGTGTATGGTCTTGATATTGGATGAACTTAAGTTTCATGCAAAAAGTGTGTGATGGTTTAGCCCGAATTACCACAGTTTCTCACTCCCCCTCCCCAGTGGGATGGGGGAGAGAATTGGGAAGGAAGGAGAACTCGTGGGTTGAGATGAAGACAATTTACTAAAATAACACAGGAAAACTACAATAATAACAGAATATAAGGATATTAAAATATGCAAAGTGAACAATGTATGTTTTCTCACCACCCGATGTCCCAATGACTGACACAGCCCATCCCGAGCAGCGATCACGGAAACAAAACCGAGTGGCCAGCAAAGGAGCAAAAGGGAGCCAGCAAGGTAGAGGGAACAATGCCAGCAAAACGAGGAGCAAAGATGGATGCCAGGAAGGCAGATACCCACCCTGGCCTGCCCCCACTTATATACTGAGCATGATGTTTATGGCATGAAATACTCTCTTTGGCCAGTTTGGGTCAATTATTCTGTCTGTCTTTCTCCCAGCTTCCTGCATCTGCAAATTAGCGAGACTTGGAAAGCAGGACGGTGTTCTTGGTCTCATTCACAACAATTAATATAATCAGGGTGTTTATCAACATTCTTCACACATGAAATCCAAAACACACCAGCTACTGAGAGGAAAAATTAACTCCATCCCTGCCAAAACCAGGACAAAGTGTTTTTCAGAAAAAAAGGCACTTTTGTTGTCGTCAAGGCAAAGAATGCAAACCATATCTTCACAAATAGGAACAGAAAGCAATGCTTGTATTGGATTGTTTTTTTCACTGTGAGGTCAGTCAGTTACTGTGCTGGAGATGCTTGAAGAAGGAATTACAAATTTATACTCCTTAGTTCTGATTGAGTACACTGATGTTGTATTCTGTATGACTCAAAAGATTTTTGGAAGGAAAGTTATAAAAGAAGGCAGTTTAATGAGGAAATGGAACTAATACAGCTGCATTATTGTAGTCTTGCCCAGGCTAATTAGCTCAATAGAAATGGGAGTAGAAATACGTAAGCTGAGTTCATATAACCATTCTAAAACTGAAGATGTGTTTAAAATAGCTTATAAAAATACAAACCATGTTACTTGCATTGCGCAGCTTGCAAACTGAGGTACATTAAAATGCTTCAACCCTAGTGCGATGTTGTAATGGGACACTGGATCAGCTAGAGCTTTAAGATGGATCTGCCTGGGTTTTCTTCTTCATAATGATTTCTTTTAAGAGATTCAAAATTGAGGTTTTATTGGATTAAAATACTTGTGTTTTATCTAAATCAAGTTCTATGACAAGATAATACAAAATAGGAAAAGGGTTGATAAACAGCTTTTCCCTCTGCCTTTTGTGTCCTTGTAAACAAGTCCTTGCCTCTGGACTTGAATGCAGTCATTTCAAAGATTTAGAGCTGCAGCAAACTCTTCTTGAATCCTTGCCCCCAGAATCTTTAGAAAACTTTGATGCCTCTGCACTCAGACTATGTGTCTATCCTTCTCTGCAGCCTTGCCTTCCCTAGCTCGACTTCAGGTTCCTACTTCTGGTTGTGACTGTTGTTACCTAGCAATCATTTGCAATCTTTTGACGCTTTTCGTCAAGTGCGAAACTTAGGAGAAGGAGCTTGTCCTCTTTTTTCAGACCCCATTCTGAACTTGTCAGCTTTAAGAATGTAATGTATCTGAAAATGAATGCATCCAACCAATATTTCAAGTATGGTTTGTTATTCTGTAGGTTTAGTACATGAATATAAGAATTTGGAGAGAAAGATTAAACTTTTGATATTTTGCCGTAGTCTCAACAGTAAGTATAAAAAGAAAGACAACTTCATTTTAGGAAATTATGCTTCTGCAGTTGCATACCTTGTTTCAGGCAAAGTAAAAGGACCTCTGAGAATGTCTGATGCATTAGAAAAGAGCTAACCTGATTCAGCTAAGTACGAGACATGAAAGATTTTAAGCCTTCTTGGAATACGTTGACTGAAGTAAATAAGATCTGAGCTAACATTTTAAATTCAGTTAAAATGGTAGTACTGGGTGATCAATAAGTAAAAACAAAGGAATAGTCTTAATAGACTTTCCATAGAAATTATTAGCATATTAACCTGGACAAAATCATATTAATGGAATAAGAATGTGGTGCAGCTGTCTATTAGTTCTGCCATGAAGTTTTTAGTTTAAATGACCTAAGAGATAACACATTTTACATAGTCTTGTACAAGTGCCGCCTTCTAGCTGTGAAAATCCAATTAAATCCATATATCCAGGTTTTTAAAGTGGAGATGTAGATCAAGGACCACTTAAAAATGTTTTTCTTTGGGACTGTGTTTCGACTGAATGACCTGCATGTGTGCAGAATCCCATTTAACAAAAGAAAAAAAAGGAAATTCGGTTTTCTTGATTTTCTTGGTATAAGTGCCTTAAATTAAGTTACCTACTTATCAGTGTGAGTAGTTCAGTGTCTTGAGAATGATTCACTGGAATACTCGCAATAGACTCTTAAGTCATAAACTTACATTTTCCCCTTGGGTTAGCTGTTTGTTTGAGATAATTCTAGTTTCATAAATAAGAGTGGCAGCTTTTGTTGTTGTTAACGTGGTTTTTATCTTAATCAGAAGTGCTTCAGAGTTTGCTTGCGGAGTTGCCACGGTCTGTACAGCTTCATAATGATACCACTGTCATATATCTTGTGATTCAATGTAGGATACTTGTTTCCTGGCTTTTTTGCTAGTTAGGCAAAATAGAAGTTCATCACTTGCTAAAATTATCCTAAGTTTTGAAGAGTTAGTCTGATTTCTAAGCTTCTTCATATTTAGTTGCAAGTCTGAAAAAAAATGCTGGTATCTTTTAGGAGGGTAACTAGAATAACATATTTCATCTTTAATGGGATTTAAATTCAGTATTATGAAATAATTAGCTTTTACTTATTTGTATGTCAGATATAAAAGCTGCAAAAACATTATTTAAAAATTCTAGGATACCTATGTGAGTAATGCTTTAAATATATACGGACTAGAAGAATATGAGCTGTCAGAAAAAGTCATATCTACAAACCTATTGCAAGCTTATAGTAAATTACTAACATTATTTTCTCATATGGAAATTCTCAAATGTTTATGCTGTCTTGCAAGTTTTGTTGCAAGCAGGTAATGAAGAGGGAAGGAATCAAATTACTGTATGCACAAGGCGTACAATTCCTACCTAATAAAAGCAAAGGAACGCTTTTGTTCAGTAACCATAGAAGCATCTGTGAGCTCCAATGAGTAAACTGGAAATTGCTTTTAAGTAAGTTAGAAGTGCTTTTCACTAAATTATCTGATGGATCTTCAGCTTCTATAAAGCTCCTTGTCATTGAGGTAGGGTTTAGAAATAAGAAATGCATGGGCAGTCAGATGTGTATGAAACAGACTGAGTTCTAGATTCATATGAATTTTTCATTGAAGTAGAAAATTGAGGAAAATTTGCTGAGAAGTATTTTTTGTGTGTAATATAGTATGAAAACAGGAACGGATAACTGGACTAGACAGCTGATGGATCAGATTTTTGACAATGACTGATATCTTGCTTCAGAGTAGGAGAGATGTTTACAGTAGTAATTTATGACTGCTCTGACTGGAGAGTTTTTCTACTTCAGAGCTTTTAGTCACGTGGCTTGTGTCTTGCACCATATAGCCTACCCCTTCTCATGCTCTCAGGTAAAACAAATGACAGTACGGTCAATGTTAATCCTAAATGCCAGCGTTGAAAATTGCTGAATTATTTACACGAATATTTTGTAGTAGTGAATGCAGCAAAAGTTTCACTTGTTTTAAAAGTATTTTAGGGGGCTTATATTTCTGTTGAGTGTCATATGTCTTTTAGAGCTGTTAAACTCTGAAAGTTTGTACATATGAAGATAATTGGAATAAGATTACAGAAGCAGAAAATGAAAACTTGAATTACCTAACATTATTATTTTTCCCCAAAGTCAGTCATTTGCAATGAAAAATAACCACAGTATTTTCACTGCATGCTGGCACTTTTGAACCAGACCTTACCAAAGAAGTTTGTTTCACCATTGTCCGTTCCAGTGCAAAATGTCCTCAGCTGCCTCTGTCAGGAGAGTAATCTGGTGAGCAGAGATGTGCGGAAGAATAGCCCGTAAATGCAGAGTTTGGACTAAGCATAGGCTCAGGAGTGTATGGTCATATTAAAAAGTGTTCTGAAAGGATTGCAGTGTCCTTAATAATTGCACAAACTTGGATTATTTTCCTATTTTGCTGCAATGGTGATTAAAAAAAGACAATGGAGTTAATTGCAGAGCAATGTAGTTTCTGCTAGATCTGAATGTTCTTTTTTTCTTCTACAAAGTCTAGCACTTCTCAGAAGATCTCACATATGCTGTCTGTTCTCTCAACCAAGCAAGCTGGTGTAAAGCTTTCTACTTCCCTCTTGTCTTCCCCTGTCTATCTTCTCCACCTAGTAGCCACACATGCATATGGGTATAGTGCTGAGAGTGAGGTAAGGACAAGCTGTTGTTTCTCAGAAAGGGAGCATCTGTAACACCAGCAACAGACCTCATGGCATCCTATTACATATGTGGATTTAATAGGTATGTGACTGTCAGTCATGGTGCTACTGACCTCCTTTTTGTCTTGCCCACGAAATAACCATATCCCTTGCGGACAACATTGTATGTGCTATACTGTAATCTTTGTACAGAGGAGGGAGGAGAATTGACTTGGCAATGCTTTCATTATTTTTCTTTGAGGCAGAATGAATTACTCACTTAATGGTTATCTCCAGAAATAGCTGGCTGAACAAAATCTGATGAAATGCCTAACTGAGATGCTGGGCTTCCTATGGTATATGACTTACATTTTTCCCAGATTCCTTTTATTAAGTATGGAGTATTAGTATTGCATCATATTCCTGCAGAAGATATTTGCACTTAATTGCTGAAGCTCTAAAGAACTTCTGCTAAAATGGTCTTTGAGAGAGCGCTTCAGAAAGAGGCTATGGTGGATACAGATGAGACAAAAATCCGGTAAGGAGGGGTGATTACCCATAGAGGAAAGGGCTTGTTGCTACAAAACCAGTCTGAAACAGTGTTTCTACACGTTGGGCATCGCACCAGCCAAGATGGATGAGCCCCTGAGAAATCACAGTCTTCCAGAGAAGATTGCTTTATCCCCTTCCACTGAGAAAATGAAGAGACTGTTAGGGTGCCAGAAAGCATGAAAGGCCTTCAGGCTTGGCAAAAATGTCTGCCAAGAGTGAATAAAATAGCTGACAATTTCTGTGCACTCTAGCAGCTGAGAGAATCACAGAATCCCAAAATAATTGCGGTTGGAAAGGACCTCTGGAGGTCATCTGGTCCAACTCCCTGCTCAAGGGTTACCTAGAGCAAGTTGCCCAGCCCCATATCCAGACAGCTTTTGAATATTTCCAAGGAGGGAAGCTCCTCCCTGGGCAACCGATGCAAGTGCTCAGTCACCCTCACAGTGAAGAAGTGTTTCCTGATGTTCAGACGGGACCTCTTGTGTTTCAGTTTATGTCCATTGCCTCTGGTCCTGTCACTGGGCACCACTGAGAGGAGCCTGGTTCCAGCTTCTGCACACTCTCCCTTTGCTATATGCATATATATATATAGCATATATATATATATGCATATATAGCTATATGCATTCGTGTAACCCCCCCGAGCCTTCTCTTCTCTAGGCTGAACAGTACCAGATCTCTCAGCCCATATGAGAGATGCTCCAGTCCCTTCATTATCTTTGTGGCCCATTATCTTTATGGCCCTTCAGCCTTACTGAAATCAAGGTAGACAATGTGCACTGCTCTCCCCTCATCTACCAAGCCAGTCATGATATTTTAGAAAGTTATTGCGTTGGTCAAGCATAATTTCTCTTGGTGAAGCCATGCTGATTCCTCCCAATTGCCGTTTTGTCCTTCATGTACTTGGAAATAGTTTCCAGAATTAGTCGTTCCATCACCTTCTTAGGTATTGAGGTGAGGTTGAGCAGCTGGTAGTTCCCCGGATCTTCCTTCTTGCCCTTGAAGATAGGAGTGACAGATGAATATACTTAAGTAAAAGGTTAAAAGGACAGCATTGGAGAGAAAAAAACCAAACCAACAAACAACAACAAACAATAAAGAATTACTATATCCTAGTTACCAGTCATTTATGTGATTGCAAAAATTCATGGTGCCCATACTGGATCTGAATGAGTGTGTCCCTGCTCCTCTACTGAAGATATGTGCTTTACAGGTGAAAATGTCTGTAAGAAATGGCAAATTTGATTCTTTATTTGCCCCCTTAAATTGGCAGAAGTACCTAATACTTGCTGAATAAGGGATAACTTAAATGGCTTATTGTGGCTCTTTTCAAAACAGGGGCTTAGTTTTTCTTAAGGCAGAAACTTTCAAGTCATGCTAGATAAGCTGATCGTATAGAGGATGCAAAGATTTGACTCCCTGAAAGCTTGTTCTGGCCTTAATTTCTTCCAGTGATAGTTGTAAATAAACTATTTTCAGTAGTCTCAGAATAATTTAAGGCAGAGGACGTTGCTTGCTTTTGATAGATACTCAAATGTGAGAACAACATTGAAGAATAATGTAGTGGCCATTGGTGACAACTGTAAAAAAATGGAAATGTGAGGCCTGCATATCAAAGATGTTTTGATCCTCTGCTGTTTTTGAGGACAGTGTTTCAGAAGAATGTACTACTACCATAAAATGGTTTTGAATGAGAAGCTGTTAATATATGACTCAAAGTGAATATATCTAGAAATTGCTATAACCACATACATCACTTAATAAAATGGTGTATGTTGCTAAGCCAACCTTGACTGTTGTAAATAAAGAAAAAAAAAAAAGTAGCTTCAGTAACCTTGAAGGCTCCACTTGAAAATAAATGCACAAAATGGTGTACCTGTTTCCTTCTACTTGTTTTTTTTTTTAATAGCAGATTTTTAATGCTATTTTTAGTTAATGCTGTTTAGTCTTCTATTTTTATGCAGCCTTTTTCCAAAGGACTCGACAAAGAATAGTTTATCTAGTACTGGTGTCAGTACTTAAAAATAATTACTGTGGGAGTCAAGAAACTGAGCTGAATCTTAGTAGCAGGATTCTCAAGTGTTTGCCATGCTGTATTGCACCTCTACAAAATGCGGTGATTTTTAGGTAAAGCACAACACTAAATTAAACATAAAGTTTATGAAATGTCACTGCCTTGTTATGCAGGTTTTTGCCTGTTGCATACTTCTGTGCTCACTGTGTGCAATATTTAGCTTTAACATCTCAAAAGACCGCTCTCTACATAGTCATGTGTGAGTCCTGTAGGAGCAAAACTACTAAAAAGAAATTAAACATCTAATTTCTCTTTATGATTTAGAATAAAATTTTCGAGTAGCTGTAGTGTGAATTTCTGTTTTGTTCTTTTCTGAAAATTTCAGCACCTTGTTTATGCCAGAATTATATAGGCTGGAAGGGAGCTCTGGAGGTCCTCTGCTCCAAATCCAGAAATAGGGCATGATCTCTACTACAGAAGACTTGAGTAAAGCATTGCTTTTCATTATACCTTCTTCAAGTGGGCCACAGTACAGTCAGGTAGCCCAAGATCCATGGGGCCAAAGAGAGAACAAGTCTGTCTTAAGAAACAGCATGGTAAAGGGGAGTTATTTAGGTTTTTAAAATTAAGAATAATTGTGTGCCTGTAAGTTTCTTGTTCTAACTCATCCCTGTAATGCCACCCTTACTTATTGTATGCCTAGGTGTAGGTGACTTAAGAGAAGTACTTGTCCATCTCAGTCATGGCAGACCTTAAGCACCAAACAAACGTCTTCTGAATTTACACAAAAGCCCTCACATGTGACATGAAACAACCAGAAATAAAGGCATACCAAATTTTAAAATGGTTTAAAATCTCAGACAGGAGGATAGGAAATTCCAGCAACTGCTATTTGTTATGGTGAGAAATAGGGGAAACATCATAGTATTGCAGGTAAAATTAAGGGTAAGAGGAAGGGGGTTTTGTTCCTGATAGCTGCTGAATATTGCTTTGTGTGACCACTGTTGTACAGATGGCGTATTGGTAAATTGTTAGGTAACTAATAGCTTTTTTTCATTTTTCAGACTGAAGGTTAGTGTGTTGTTGAAAACTGTGTAGCTGTAAAGCAGCTGAATCACGCTTTGAGGGGAAATTTTCCATCAAGGAAATGAATGCAGTATTAATGTCTAGAAATATTTACTGTACTAACAAGCTTGAAAATAATTTTGCAGTCTTTCTTAAGTAACTAACTATGAAGTAATATTGAAGCCTGTTAGTTTACATACCAGCAAGGGAGCAAAGTGGGAAAGAAACTACTGATCAAGAAATACAGCAATGATTTTGGAAAAGAGTATCTTAAAGGGTCTTATTTTTATAAAATATTATTTCTATACCTGATATCTTCATTGCCTTTCTTATTTAGAGAGTGCTAAAGCAGAAATTGAAAATGTTCATTTGACAAAGCAGAGGACCTAAGTAAATTATTCCTGCTATGGTTTTAAATTTTTAGTTTAGGTAGTGAGATAAATTTGCTACAGTAATAAGTACTAAATAAGAGAGAGTGCAATTTGAACTCTTATCTATTTAGTTCTTACTAATGTATGCAGATGTGTTTTAGTTTCTGTGAAAAGTTTGCATTCTAAACCAAACCTGTCAAGCTTTAATTTATTTCAAACTTGTCTCTTTAGGTAGTTATTGTAAATCTAATCCAAAGTAATGAAAATTTGCACATTTTATATAATTCTGACAGTTTTGCTTTTCAGTTTAAAGAAATTGTTGTTCTATATACAGAACTGTTAAGCTATTTAAGCAAAAAAAAAAAAGTCAATTTCATGAAATCAAGCAACATGTCAGAAATGCTTCTTTTTACAGCTTTTGTGACCTGTGGTATTCCTTACAGAGTTGGAGAAGAACCAGATGTGCAAATTTTTATGATAAATTCTGTTCTGAAATAGTCACTGTTAATTCTGGTTGATGTTTGTAATAATAATTTAAGTTTTATGACATATTTATTGAGGTATGGTGAGTTGTAGCAAACTTTATTTTGAATGGTGACTTTTAAAAAATTTTGATATGCAGAAATTTACTTTCAAAAACCGTACTTTTTTCTAATACCAAATATAAGGTTTTTTCCTTCCAATACTGAGTACCATTTGTAATCAATTTGCTATTCTTCAGATCATATACTCAAAAATGAAAGTTGTACTACAATCTAGAATCAGGGAATCCGTGGAATATTTTTCCAGCAGGCAGTTTCCCAAACAATTTTGGTCTTGAGCAACATATGTAACGTAAACATAAGGATTTTTGGCAAGGAGAAGCAAGAGAGATTAGCACGATCAGTTTGAGCGTGAAGACATCTCTTCCCTGTAGCTGCAGAAGTTGAGTTCAGTTCATTGCAGCTCTTTCCTGGAGTTCGTCAAAAGGGGCTTGCTCATGTAAGAGGAATGTTGATAGCATGGATAGGCTGCTTCTGACCACTTGAGCTGTCTTTGAATACTCTTAAGTTTCCTCACTGCTGTTTACAAGCACCAAGGTCATTACTCCTTATCCTTAGCTTGAAGGAGAAGAAAATAAAGGATTACCTAAAGGAGGAGAACTTTATATCCATGTGTTGACATATAAAGTTCTGCTAATACTAAATATTAAAATTTGCTGACATCAGCAACCTCAGAAGCCTCAGTGGCTCTGTCAAAGCCACATTATGGGGGTGATAAAGGTGAGAATGAAGCAGGTTCCGTTGGTGTCAGCCCAATGCCCAGCCTAACAGTCCTCTACTGCCATTATGTGGTAATCTGTTCTAGTTAAAGGCTGTACTCATCAATAAACCAATCAATCCACTTCATGCTTTTGTGATAAGGGCAGAATAAATGCGTATTAAATGCATGCAAGAGAATGCATTTGTCATGTCACTACTATAAACCAGTTTGTATTAATTTTAAAAATTGATGTTTTGATGGATTCAGGTGATCAGCCCGATATTGGTATGAGAAGAACTATAAACAGATTTATGAAGTAATTTGCATAATCAAATTTAATTTCAATACTATCTTACATATTGAAGTCTCGAGGCAAGAAAAGACTAGGAGTTCCCTTTTCCAAAAGGGGAGAATGCTCTTATTTGCTTTCATGTTTACAAAGGAAAAGATAATGAACACAGATTGTGTCCATCAGTGCTTAGCATCTGTAAAGTCTGCGTGTTCTGCAGATGCTCTTTTCAAGAAGGCTAAGTAATGTCATTAGTCTGCTTCTAGTTTTTAAATTTAAGTTTTTAAAAAATTGAAGCTTTTTCTCTTTAATGCTGCAAAACTGCATAGTTTGGATGCTGAAATTAGTCAATAAATCAAATTATAGACAGCTTTTTGCCTAGTGCAGGATACACAGTGGTTCAGTTTAAGATTTCAGCTTATTTTTAACCTATCCTGGAACTTACATTTATTTAAAAATTGATACATACCAGTGAAGGTTTAAGAATATTTTTTTAGTCATGTGCCATGTGTGTTAATAATAACTGCAACTTATTTCATTACGAATCAAATTAATTGTGATAAACAAATATAGAAAAGAGCTTTTGCTTCTGATACTGGAGTAGCATCTTTAATGAGAATTTTTTAAGCACTGTATCTTTTTCAGAAATGTTACTTGTGTTTGGTTTTTTTCCTTTAAAGCCACAGAAGAAAGAGGATCAGCAATCAGAAGCTAAAGCAAGTCCAAAAAAGTCATCAGAACCCACTATTGACCTTTTAGGACTTGGTAAGCAACACATAATTACCTGTTTTTCAGTCAAACACAGATACATCATTTTATATTTTAATAGATACACGTGTATTTTCTCTGTGTTTACTGATCATTAGATGAATTTGAAAACCATAAGATTTAGCCTATGCATTTGAAACTGTAAAGGAAAATGCCATAGGGAGCTGGGTATATCAATACTTGTGTTTTCCTTAGGAGAGTAATGAGCTCCTGTGGGAAGGGGAAGTTATCAAAGTGATCTTCAAAGGGCTTGTAGGTTGTGGTATTTCAATGTGTATGGTACAAGTGTACTTTTTAGTGAGAATGCTGAGGTCATCTGAATTGCATATCTATAAAATACCTTATATAATAAAATTCCTGTATTAGTTAAAAGAACAGGAAACTGCAGCTGACTAACGTCTTGCAAAACTTTATACACTGGGCATTTCAGTGTTGAGTACTCACTGTGACCATCATTCATTTTTAACTGATATAAATTTTATTTTCTGACTGGCAGGAAACTGTGTATTTGTCTTGTAAATAAACCAGTTTGGAGCTGAATCATTTAATTGGCACTATCTGACTCTACTGTTGTGGTTTTATGCTTTTTCTCTGCTTTTTGAAGCCCATATTCATAAAATCTGTCTTTCATTTATCTAGAGTTACTGTAAGTGTGTTTTTCCATTGGATAGAATCTTAAAATGGAACTGGAAGAATGAAATATTACAATAAATATTTTCGTTTCCTTTTATTGTTCAGTGTAAGGAAAATTTTCTAAGAGTTGTGAGTGGATATTAATAGTATCCAATTTACATCAATATAATGGTTATTCTTAAATTTCTACATAGTTTTACAATGTATTGGAGGAGGCTGATAAGTCTTTAAAATGCAATTATTCTTAAAACTTGACTTTGTAGAAAAATGGTTTTGAATTTTTGTTTTTAAGGTATGAATAATGTTGCAACTAAACAATAAACATCATCTGTTTTAGAATTCACACTGTAATTCAAAATGCCTGTTATTGTCCCTCTGAACGAAGAGTAGCTCTAAAATACTATTTTTAGACTGGTTATGTATGTGTTGTGGTCCATATTTCCTTCCAAGTAATCTGCTGCTGTAGGCAAGCAAATCTTAATTAACACAGTAGAAGTTAGATTATGGATGTAGAATGAACCTATTTAAAAAAAAAAAGAAAAGTAATTTAGACTTTATTTTCCTTTACCAGACCAACAACCTAATTAAGAACTAAAATTTAATCAGTATGTGGTTTTGAGATTGCTAGGCTTATGTATCCTTTTAGTCATGATTTGAAAAGAATCTTGGTAGCACTGTTTTGTGACATGATAATGAACTTGAATTACATAGGCTAACTTGAGATGTGATATGCAACAGAAAGATTATTCTAAAGGGTGTTCAACAGCTGTGCTTCTTCAGTGAGATTTACAAAGGGCAAAGTTTATAATTTGTATGTTAAAACTCCATAATTTTAGAGGAGGCAGTGTTTAAAGATCTTTTAAATAACAAATTGAAAGGCAGTGTAATAACCGAGGAGCACTTGGAATCCACCAAGCTGCAAATGAAGTATGTGTTGATGAGACCAAACCTGTGTATTTCATTTGGAGAGTTGTCTTTTAATTAATGCCTGCAGTAGACTACTTCAGATTGTACTAAAAGAAAGATCACTTCAACATAATGTATCACAGAACTATAGAATAGCCCAGGTTGGAAGGAACCTCAAAAGATCGTCTGGCCCAATCTGTGGGAAGGAGAGCCTAGATGGGGTTACCTAGCATCATGTCTGACCGCATCTTGGAAACCTCCAGTGATGGGGACTCTTCCACATCCGTTGGGAGGTTATTGCAGTGATTAATCTCACTGAAAAAATTTCTTTCGTATGTTGAGATGAAACCTCTTCTGATGCAACTTGTACCTGTTGCCCCTTGTCCTCTTTGTGTGGCTCCTTGTGAAGACAGAGCCTCTGTCCTCTTGGTAGCTGCCCTTTAAGTACTGGAATACTGTGGTGAGATCCCCCCTGAGCCTTCTCTTGTCCAGGGAGAAAAGACCTAACTCCTTCTTTCCTCCTCATAGGGCAGGTTCTCAAGCCCTTTGACCATCTTTGTTGCCTTTCTTTGGACTCTCTCCAGTCTGTCCACGTCTTTCTTGAATTGTGGGGAGCAGAACTGGGCACAGACTCCAGGTGCGGCCTGACAAGCACTGAGTAGAGTGGGATGATCTCATCTCTCTCTCACCTAGCAATGTCCCTGCAGATGCAGCCCAGAATCCCATTTGCCTTTGCTGCAGTGACGCACTGCTGATTAAAATGTTTGATATGTCATCTCAAACAAAGGAAAAATGGATATGATTGCATAGCTCGTTCTTCTTACTGAGTGGACATGTTTCTAATGAGAATTCGTTCTCTTAGGTCTTCATTTCTGCAAATGAGGAACAGTAGTAGCTTTTACTAGCGCAGATCAGAATTGCATGTAATAACAGATTAAGTAATTTTAATGGATCGCAATTCACGCTAGAATAATTTTGGCATTCAGAGCAGCCCAGCCTCTTGCGAAGTATTTTCTTGAGTAAGCCTCAGCGCTAGCTTTCAGTATGAGGTTAACCTTTGGGTCACTGCACTTTTTGTCTCAGTTGGGTTTTTAATAGTGACCTCATCAGAAGGTAAACATTCTGTGATATCGGATTTACCCAGTGGCAATTGTAGCTAGACAAGATCATTTTCTAAAAAGAAATTGGTTTTTATTTTTATTTACAAAATGCAAAATTCTCAAGATAATATGCCTAGGCAAATTTTATCTCTAAATCTTGTAATAGTAGAGGAGGCATAATATCCTCAATGACTACATTCATGTTTGTGTTTCTTCTGAGCCTTTTTAAATAAATTCATGTGTTTCCCTTGAGTTCCTGTTCAGGGGGTTTCTTATTGAGATACTGTTTGGATATTCACTTTTTCATGATCTTAGTACATAAACATTTGTGGCTTTTGGCCTTTTGATTTAGAATAGGCTTTAGTTCAATAGTCCACACACAGAAAGGCAAGGAAATGGACGTGTGCAAGCTAAATATTCTCCACAAGCAATAGTGTTAGTGTTCTTACTGTGCAATCCCAAATTCCTTCCCTCTCTTCCTAAGCCGTGATAAATCACAGTCTATTTCTGTAGGCTAAAACTGAAGCTCTGTTTTTAATGATCTCTACAATTAGTTTGTTCTTGTCCAGAGTGAAAGAGTGCCCTGTTGAAACTGTAGGGACTTGAAAGTGATGCTAAATCAATAATATGAGATTTTGTAATGTTAATTTTTAATAGGAGAATTATAGGAAACATTTTGCAGTTTGAAAGTCGCAGTGTGTAAATCATAGTTCTTCAGCACTTAAGTCATTTGCGGTGCTGTATTTTCATCTCTCTGATGTTAACCTTGAGCTCTCCGCTCCTTTCTGAGGTTTTATCTTACAAGGTAGATATCTCCACTTATGCCTGACTACTGTAAATACAGCTTTTAAGTGATTTCTATGTACAATAGTGGGTATATTTTCTTGGAATCATTCTGTTTGTCAAGATATGTCACTTAGAAATTATTTCAACATACAGAAAAAAATTGAAAAATTCAGATTTTTAAACTATGCTACCTTACAGAATGATCAGAAAGAAGGAAGGTGCCTTTTATTTGTTCTGTATCGTTTACCATGCCCATCATTTAGATGTGCCCTTCATAAAAGACAATTGCACATTCTCAAATAACCATTGTAATACGCTACGATGAATAACCAGAAGAGCTATTTATATGTTATTAATATTAACTGAATGTGTGGGGAGTTCTGTCATGGTTGGAGGTGAGGTATGACATGCTAAAAGCTGTGTATCTACTTGTGTCGGGGGAAATATTCTCTAAAGGAGTTCTGTGAAGTTTGAGGAGCTTAATCCTGGTATGAAGTGTAGCTGAATGTTGCATAACTGAGAAATGTACTTCTGTCAGTACTGTTTGGTAAGTACCAAAGCAGCATGGTTGGTCTTAAGTTGTAAAGCTGCATTAAGAAATAATAAAGATACATTTATAGGACACAAGTATCATATATGCATATATAGACCATGGTCTTACGCAGTAGTTTGGGTTGGAAGGGACCTTTAAAGGTCATCTAGTCCAACCCCCCTGCAAAGAGCAGGGACGTCTCCAACCAGATCAGTTTGCTCAGAGCCTCGTCCAACCTGGCCTTGAATGTTTCCAGGGATGGGGAATCTACCACCTCTCTGGGCAACCTGTTCCAGTGTTCTGCCACCCTCATTGTAAACAATTTTTTCCTTATATCCAGTCTAAATCTACCTCCCTCTAATGTAAAACCATTACCTCTTGTGCTATCACAACAGGCCCTGCTAAAGAGTGTGTCTCCATCTTTATGAGCCCCCTTTAGGTACTGGAAGAAGCTATAAGGTCTCCCGGGAGCCTTCTCCAGGCTGAACAGCCCCAACTCTCTCAGCCTGACCTCAGGGAGAGGTGCTCCAGCTCTCTTATCGTCTTCCTGGCCTTCCTCTGGACTTGCTGCAACTCGTCCATCTCCAACCCATGTTGGGGGCTTCAGAGCTGGACGCAGTACTCCAGGTGGGGTCTCACCAGAGCAGAGGGGAAGAATCACCTCCCTTGACCTGCTGGCCATGTTTCTTTTGATGCAGCCCAGGATGTGGTTGACTTTCTGGGCTGCGAGCACGCATTGCCAGCTCATGCCCAATTTTTCATCCACCAGTACCCCCACATCCTTCTCTTTGGGGTTGCTGTCAACCCTTCATCCCCCAGCCTGTATTGATACCAGAGGTTGCCTCAACCCCTGTGCAGGACCTTGCGCTTGACCTTGTTGAATCTCCTGAGGTTTGCATGGCCCCACTTCCTGAGCTTGTAAACATGTTAACGTGTATAGTATTGCTGCTGTTAAGATTCTGCTTAGGTAAGCAATATATCTACCCAAAATGAAAAAATTTACAACCACTTGAGGCATACAGCGTTTTTAGCTTTCTGACTTTCTGCATTTTATTTAAGAAGTATTATATAGAAATTACCTCCTTATGAATGCTTTTTCACTTCTGCAAAATTTTTGGCAGTAAATAAAATTTTACTAATGCAGTAAATAATTACCTCTATTGCAAGTCTTGGTGTGGCTGTCATAAGTGATTGTATATATAAGAATACATGGCAGCTTAGTAACAGAGTCCTTGTAAGTAGTTTTCCCTGTTCAAAATGGGTTTCAGAGGCGTAATGCAAAGTTTAAGAGCAGATCTTCTTTCTTGCTCTTTCCTTTTTTTTGCTGTCCTTTTGAAGCTCTCCTGCTGGTTATTCTCACTGTTGGTACAGATAAATATACAAAGTATTAATGATGAATTTGAAAGCTTTTGTAACAAAAGGGAGAATTGGAAATTGTCATCTCAGGCATTAATAAAATATGTACAGAAAAACACTGTAAAGGTAAACTTTATTGGAACCCTTCACTTAATAAATATATCCTGGTAAATAGCTTTTGTTTCTACTATCAAATATAAACAAGACTTCCTAATCTGAAATCAGAAGCAGCATCTACTGTTGCACAGTATGGCAGACAGCAGTTGGATATTATCTGTGATATTGTCATAAATTGTAAGAAGAGAAGTTTTGGGACCACAGCTAGGAGCAACAAAGAAGAGCAGCATCTACTGACTTTCCACATTACCTTCTCTGACCGAGTGTGGAAGCTCTGTCTCGCTTGCGCTCTCATTGCAATGACTTCTGCCGCGTGTAGTACTTCATTCCTAGCTGTGGATGCATCCTCCAGAAAAGTGATGGAAGTACTGTTGATCTAGAGTTAGTTGTTTCAAAGTAATTATGTGAAGTTTGAAGCTATACATTTCTCAAGATATTCAGGCAGGCACGTGTAACTTAATCTGGTTTTTACCTGTTCCCTGGAAAGACTACAGCTGAGTTTCCTTCTGTCAAATACATGCCACCTCATCTAATCGGTTTTTGATGGTAGGCAGCATGAGTTGAATGAGAAGTAACATACTTAGAATAATTTAGAACTCGAAACTCCACTGGAGTGTCTTTCTTATACAAGATAAATATTTTAAAATGAGGAGGGAAAGCAGGAAGTGCTGCCTTATCCATGACCTGGTGTGTGGAAGTTGAGGATATCCATGATCTCTGTATAAGAAGTGTGAACTGTTACGTTGAAATACAAGTCTGTGTATGCCTGTATGCATATATATATATTTAAAAGAAGACACAAATATTGCCACAAGTAATAAACTTGTGAAAACACCCTTTCTTTTATATTCTGAAATTTAGTTCTTTATGCAATCTTTTAGTTTCTTGGGGGGAAGGTGTTTTCAGAGCTGCTTTTTAATAGATATAAATATTCCAGTTATTACATTTTTTCGAAATCAGTAAGGATCATCTGTTAATGCTATACATACAGGCTTAAAACTGTGTTGTAAACAGTAGTTCAAAATATTTGGTTTCTGCACTGATACAGACAGGGAAATATTTATTTTTAGTGTAAAATTCAGTAAGAAATTAAAGGTATGTACATTACCAAATAGCACTCTTGCAGAAGTGATCTCGCAAAAACCTGGGTTTTCATAGTATTAATTTATAAGCAGCATATTAAATACTTGAAAGATACTATGTTCCTGCAAATAGGTTCTCTTGTGAATGTTCTAAATATGTTAAAAGCTTGTTTTAGTAAATTATTACATTTAAATTTTCAGTCTTATATGTTAAACTTTTTTTTTACATTCAGGAAAACTGAACCACTTTGGAATATGACAAGAGAGATTTTTTTTAATACATATGCCTCACTGAGAAAATGAGAACATTAAATTATTAATTCTAGACAGCCTTTTTGCATGAAAATGAGGCACTGTTCATTCCTAAATTTATCTGAAACAGGGAACCTTTGGGGAGATGTTTCTGAAACTCCCTATCTGCAGAATGACCTCAAAAGAAGCTTGTTACTTAACTTGTCAGCGTATTTATTGACACGCACCTTAAAGCACTGGTGTGGATGGAATGGTGGAGCAGACTATCCAGCTGGTCTTTTTGCTGTCCACTGACTTCCATTAATCAGAATGGAAATAAGGAAAGGAGGAGACCATCCTCGCTAAGATATAAGTAGGTTTGTTGTAATCATAGATGAGTGTATAACTTTGCTTTTCAGAGTTGTTGAAACAGCAGTCCTCCTAGCAAAGTCAAACGATGACATAGCCACCTCAGCCAATTTTATTGCTAGTTCACTCCTATGGTCATTGTTCAAGCCACTCGCTATTTGCTCAGTGTAGAAGAGCTAACATTGCCAGGCCATTCCCACGACCGTTTTGCCTTTGTGGAGTTGTCGGGTCTTTCATAGTTCTTGCAGGCAGTGTAGTTATCCTCACAAACTTTGCACAATTTGCGCAATAAATACAATTACTGGGGTTCACTTCCTTGCAAATGACACTTATTTTGGCTTTTTCATCCCTACCTTCAAGGTATTTTGGTCCTTGTAATTGAGTCTGCTTGCCATTGCTAGCATGGACAATTTGGTCTCAGTTTCCCATCGACATAAAGTGGATTTCAGAATTAGCAAATACCAAGCTATTACTGTTCACATTTGATACTAAATCAGAGTATAAAATAATCTGTGTATCTGAAGTAGTCACAAAACCAAGCATAGAGCTCCCAAAGAATTGCAAACCAGCACCCTTCCACTTGGTTGTTTCATAATTCCCTATATGAAAAAGGTGCAGTAAGTGCTTTAAAAATATGTTGGGGATTTTACATATACTGAAATCAGTTCAAAGTTGTGGTTTCTATAGCAGCTATGGCTGTTGCCTCATTGCATGTACGTATTGAGGCACAGAGGTTAGCATCTCTACAGTAAGACAGAATGCGGATATGCATGGATGGTGGTAGCTTCTGATGTATTCCATGTTGTTGGATTTTGATATTCATTACTTTTGTATCAAGTTTTCACATATACAATAGTAACAGTCTTTCTCTTGAAAATAAATACATTCATACAAGGCAGCCAAAGTAGGGCCACCTTCCGTCATAGTTTGATGGCAGACAGAAATGAGAAGGCATCTCCGAGTGGTGATCTTCTGAAGGAATAGTTTCAGGATGCAGTGCCTTCTCATATGAGTTAACAGCCACAAATCTTGTCAAGCCTTGTCTGATAGTCTCCTTGATTAAGTGATTTCCAGGCTGGTGAAGTGACTGGTGCTACTTGAACAGCTTGTGCTATTTTGTTCCAACTTGTCAACATCCCGGCCTGCTGGGAAGGGTATTCTCCAGCTGCCAGAACTGCAGTGAGTTTGTGTGTGACAGAACAAAGTAATGAAAAATTATAATATTCTACATGCAGGGTGATGGATCTTGCTATGGTCTGCCAGTTATTTGTTCTTAAAAAGGTAGAGGAGAGCAAAAGGAGATCTTCTTCCTAAGTAATAAACTTCTATTACATCTTTTGGGAAAGAATGTTGCAATTATGCGAGAGATGGAATTGTATTATTTTAAATAAGTGTTGGAAGCTTCATATGATTTTATTCTAATTAAATATTGCATCTCCACTGTGCTGTTTACTGATCAGACCGCTTCTCTATCCTTATTTGAGTTCTAGAAGCTGTGCCTAAACCTCACATCTGCCTGCAGCCTTACATACTTCCTCTTGGCAGTAAGGCTTGTGTTTCTTGTGTTATCACTAAACTGCTAAAGCTAATATTCCAGTAATTAACCTCTGCCCTTGAAATGGATCTTTTCACACAAGTGGATAACTGTCATAGGTGTAGGACACTGGGAAATAACTTCTTAGAGTTTAGTAAAAGGAGAGAAGTGACTGTGTACTTTAAACATATAAGAAATATTTCTTCATGTATTGATGCTTTTTAAAGTTTAAACGTGATGATCTGTATTCTGTTGTGTTTTAAATATGGAATATATTGTTATATTAGTTTATTCTGCCAGACCGGTCTGACTTTGCAGTGAGTATTGGATATGTTGAAACTTAGCTTTTTGTTTTGCCTTAAAAAAAGCTTTCTTAAATTTGCTGTTAACGCTATGCAGTCATCATAGGGTTCAGCAGACTCTATAGTCACTTCTGGATTTGTCAAGCTCTGTGTACTGGCAACCATTTGTGAGGTGCTTAGGAATAAAATTTATTAGCCAATTCTTTCCACTTGTTCTTGGCCAGCTTAAAATCAAATGAGAAATAGTTGCTCTGTTCCTTAAGCATGTTTTGTGATATATTTGTCCCTACGTGTTTTAAAGCATTTTCTTGCCATTCCTCTTAAAAGCATAATTCTTTATCCCTTTTTTTTTTGTCCTGTCTGCTTTCACCTAGATCACTAAATGTATTCATGTGTTAAAGTGGTTACAAGCACCAAGGCTGTAGAAGGTTGAGAGCAAGGTTCTTACGGATGATGAGCCCAGTGTGCCTGGCAGAGGGGTTCATGTGGGGCTATCGCATAAAGTCACTGCAAAGTACTTTTGAAGAAGGGGGAAGGATGGACTTTTTTCCTAATGCAAAGTTTGATTATGCACCCTTGAGTAAATTAGCAGATCAAGAATAACTTTATGGATTCTAAAATACAGAATTTAATTCAAGAACACAGAGGAGTGTATTTTGTCTGATAGATGGCTACCAAGTTTGGGCCATCTCAGTAAAATGTCTGTTTAAGTTCTCACTGAAAATGTTGGTGTGCTTGAAAAAGGCACTTGAAAAATGAGTAATGTGTACTTATAAATTGACATGGCTGTCCTTGAGGAAGTCTTAAGAGTTTTGTTTTGGTGGTGTGTGTTTTAATTTTTTTTCTGAAGCACACTAGTATACCATCTTTTTAGGGAAAGAAGTCCTTACAAAATCTGAACAATATCACAGTCTGAAACATCTCTTATCTCAGAAATTTAATAGATCTTTGGAGGTGGAGTAGGGGGGAATGTGCAGCTTTTATTATTCTCATGCTGTTCGAAATATTAACAATTTTAACTTTACATGTGATTCCATTATCTGTTTAAGATGGTCCAGCTGAAGGATCTGTTACAAATGGAGGCACTGCTGCTGTCACAGCACTGAATGATGACCTGGATATCTTCGGTCCAATGATCTCTAATCCTTTACCAGCAGCTGCTGTACCTCCGGCTCAGGTAAAATTTATCTAGTTATATATGTGCATAAGTATGTGCATGCACGTGCTTATTTTCCTTGAGAGAATTGTTCATTCACACAGAAGGAACATGTACTTCTCAACACTCATGACTGGAGACTCTTTAGCTGTAATAGCTGTATTTTTCTCACCTCTTGAAGCTTCCATGCTGTTTGGATATAGAATTAGGAGAGAGTGTGGTCTTCACTTCTGATTCCCCCATGTTATTCGGCTAAATTGGGTTCTGTCTTACACTGGTGATGGTAGTCATGTTTTCTTGTAATTTATATTCTTTTGTCTTGTTCTTTTTTTAATAGATATTGCTGAATATATTTTTACTTGATGTTCGCAGGTTACTGGCCTTTAATCATATTTTTTAAGAACCTCTTCTTGCTTTGTGATGCTGATATTTAGGAAAGGCTACAGCAGATGCTTCTGTCTTAGACCTGCTAAAAGTTTGGGATCTCAAGCTTCATACTCAAAATCAGGAATGGATGTCATGATAAACTAATATTGCTTCCTGGGCTGATCTGTCTTTTGTCTTATCTCATCTTGGAACTTGGATGTCTGACTTTCCTCAAGGAAAGGTAGCATTACCCCTGCACCTGGCCTGCTCCCTCTCTTATAGCCGTGGTAGTTCGGAAGACACCACATTGCCATGTTTGTTGTAGCTGAGAAAGGCAGCTTTCGAAAGCACAAAGAAAATGCTTAAAGCTGCAGTTCCTTCAAAGTAGCTTTCAGCCTCAAAGAACGAGGTGTTGGTGCTGAACATGGCTGGTGGAGATGGGGAGGCCTCCTTACCCAGACTGGCTTCTGAGAAGGGAGGCTCTGGAGAAGTACTCAGCTGACCTCCCAGTCTGTGGGGCCCTTTTAAGGTAATTTAGAGGCTTTTTTTTTTTTTTCCAGCAGGCTTTCTGTCTCACTCAGCTGAAGCAGGAAGAACTGTATGTATTATTGAATTTAAGATTTTGAGACCTGTGATCCGTACTTGTTTCCCCTTATCCAGTAGTTTTCATAATATATAAAGTGGAAGGGATGATGATGCAAAGTAGTTCTAGTTGAACTAACATATCGTAATTTTCTTTACAAATGTTCTGTTGATCATTGTGGTCACCTCAAAGCATATCCATGTTTTTCAGCAGATTTTATTGTAATTTTTATTCTTTATCCTTTATTCTCCCTTCTGCTACTTTGTTGCTGAGGGCAGACTTTGTGCAACATACTAAGTAGCATTTTAGAGACTGAAACTACATTTCTTTTTAAGCATAAAACTACAGATGAAGCAAGCTTCCCACCATGCCTTAAGCCATCTGTAAATGTTGAGGGAAATGAGCTGTATACATGTATACAGGTTTGGATGTGTTAGCTAAAATTGCAAAGGAAAGTGTTAGTATAGATTTTCTTGGCTCTTGTGGAAGTCTCTGTTCAAAATACCACAAAGAACAGTATCTGAGTGCTTGTATCACAGTATCTTGTCTGCTGTTGTACTGCCTTGTGTCAAAATTGATCTAGGTGAACTTTTGTGTAGAGCTAGATGTGAAAAGGAGTAGCTCATTTCCAGCTTCATTGAGTTTTTTAATGTATCCATTTTGGGTGTAGATTGAGTAAATTCAAATCTAGAATCACAAAATTTCCACTTGACCCCAAAGTATGGGCCAGTAGTAGTAACACACATAATGGATATGGTTGAACTCTGGTTTTCCTGCTTTCTTGCCTTTCTGAAACTGGAAGTGACTTCTTCTGTATGTAGTTACTCTGTGCTCAGGAGAAAAGATTTATTAATGTTGATTAATCAGTCTTCTCGGAGACCTTTCAGAATTTCAACCTTCTCTTATTTCTATTCCACGAACAAGTATCGTGACCTGCTGGTTAAACAAGTGATTTAGGTGTAGAATACAGGAAGGCTAAATATTTAAGAGTGAGAAAAAGAAAAGTGAAGGGTGATTCCCTTGGTGGTGATGGTGGTGGGTTAAATAATGGAGTGGCTGCTAAAGCATATTGAATTATATGTATTAGCAATTAAAGAACATAGATCATTTAAAGTGCATTTCTATGATAAAGATTTGGTCTCTCACTGTGAGAAATGTTTTGAAATGTAGTTTATCTTTTATTGTGGTAGTTTCTAGATCAAGTATGGCACTTACTAAATGGATTAAAAAGTAGTAGAAATTGTAATGTTATTCTCAATATCTGGTAAGTATCACCTTGTTTGTATACTAGAAAGCATGAATATATTTACTTGCTGTTCACAAACCAGTCCAGATTTTTAGTGACGTTTTGCTTTTTTCAGAGTGCTGTAATCAAGAGCAGCAAATACAACTTTTAACAAACACATGGTCCTAATGGCATCTTGCAAGATTTAATTCTTGTTTAACTTCCATTGTTAATCAGTAATCTTAAAGAAAATGTAACACAATCAGATAATTTCCCCAAATAAGAGACAGCGACCTGGGTAAGTAGCAAAGGATAGGTTTCTGATGTTGATTAAATTGATTGTTTGGTAAACTGGGGCAAAGGGAATATTCTGTTTAGCTTTAGGATTAACAAGGCCTTGGAGGCCTTGCATTTCAGGATGGTGTGGTGCCTAATTTGAGAATTGATGCTGGACAGGAGTTGAGGATGCCTCTCATTTGGCAATGGTATCAATATTTTGTGAGATCTTTCACCTTGTAATGTGGATAAAAGCTGCATGGAATTCAGCTGGAGACTGGAAAGGGTACTTCATAATGAGAGTTTTTAAGGACTCTGTTTATTGAGGTTGAAAAAAAGGTATGATTATGTTGTGTAATTCAGTGAGACTGCAAATGGGAAAGTGGGCTTAAACTAGAGCTCAGTCCAGCTGTTGAGTAACCCTAACATTCATAGAATCATACAATGGTTTGGGTTGGAAGGGACCTTCAAAAGTCATCTAGTCCAACCCCCCTGCAAGGAGCAGGGACATCTCCAACCAGATCAGGTTGCTCAGAGCCCTGTCCAACTTGGCCTTGAATGTTTCCAGGGATGGGGCATCCACCACCTCCCTGGGCAACCTGTTCCAGTGTTCCACCACCCTAATTTTTTTCCTTAAGTCCAGTCTGAATCTGCCGTCCCTCTATTTTAAAACCATTACCCCTTGTCCTATCACAACAGACCCTGCTGAAGAGTTTCTCCTCGTCTTTCTCATGGGGTCCCTTGAGGTACTGGAAGGCCCCTGTAAGGTCTCCCTGGAGCCTGCTCTTCTCCAGGCTGAACAGCCCCAACTCTCTCAGCCTGTCCTGTGTTTGGAATTGGAAAATTTAGAATAGAAATCCATGGACAATTCTTAAGTTGAGATGAGTAGCACTTGTTTGAGTATCTATTAACAGAATCCATTGAAACAAAAAATTGAAGTAGAGGAAGGGATCGAATGTGGAATAGTGTGGCTTGCTTTCTCACTCAGAGGTATTTAGCGTTATGTTCTTGGATACCACAGCAGGATTTGTGGACATCAAAAGGGAAGGGAATTTAATGCTGCTTCTCAAACTGATTTGTAGGAGCAATGGATGACTGTTGATTTTTCGTAAGTTTGCTTTTCTTTTAGAGCTTAACCTGAAAGGCAGCATTTAGTACTAAATGCACATGTTTTTATGGCACCGTGGAGCACAAAAATGTCTGTTTGAATGTTTTATTATGAGACTAAAACAATACGATGCTTGCAAACCTTAAGATTGATGACCATTAACATAGCCAAGATGTGATTTTCAAATGAAAACAAAAACATTTGTTTTTCGTTCTTCAAATGTGACTTGAGCATTCAGTATGATATGCACTTCTACTCTGCTTTCAGATATGTGTCTTTATTACGGTTCTGAAACTCACTTAAAATATGTCTTCCTACTATTCTGTATAGCTGGATGCTAATAAAAACTTTAATTTGTAAAGGATTGGTAAAGAAAAAAGTGTAAATGAGTAACTTTTTCCCTAGAGTTTTGCCTATTAGCAAACACAAGGGGGTTTAAGAAAAGTGAACTTAACCAGCTCCTACTGTAAAGCTAAATAAATTTGTGCAGTATTCATGGACGGACAAAATGTAATTTTTTCTTTCCTTTTTTTTTTTTTTTAACCCTTTTTCATACGAAGTGAGCGTAGCTGAATTTTAGCTGTTAGAACAAAGGGTTTTTTTATTGCCAAACACTGTATAGGAACTGAACAAAGGTCAATCATTCTTAACTATACTTAAAAGAGTTTCCTAAATTGTTTTAGTTAGGTTTCAATTTCAGACTTTTTATAAGTATGTCTTCCAGCAAAAGTGTGATCTTCATTCTTCACTGAAACTTGTAAGGAGAGGGAGAAGGGGAGAACTGTGAGGTATTAACTTTGAAAGTATTCATTCACAGTTCAAGAGCAGGCATCATACTGCAAAACCAGAGTGGACCAGCTGGACACAGTTTAGAGGAAAGGAAAAATAATTTGAAGTTCTAGAGAAGGGTAATCTGAAGAAAGATTTAGAGATGAGGCTGCAGGGGATATAAATGTCTTTAAGCTGAAAAAAAGTTTATGGCAAAGAAAAGGATACATTGCTGTGAGTACTGGCATACAGCAAGAAATAAATTTCAATTTTTAATCATATTGTAGGGATAATTATGTTATTGTATAATTAATTAGGGATAATTATGTTCTTTATTACAGTCATAGAATCTTCATCTGACTTTTTCAGGTATAGCTGATAATTCCTTACGGTAAGAGAACAGATTAAGTTTCTTAGTGTTTTTCTTTCATTGTGTGAACTGAATATAGTTGAGTGCTCTTGTTTCCTCATCAGTTATTACCAGGAAATAATAGTTGATGTTTTTTTAGTTGTAACTGTCTAGATGCCTAAAACCAAAATATGCAAAATCAAAAGGAGGAGTTGAAATAACATGCAAGTCCATTGACACTGCAAAGATAAAAAGGTTAAGAATTGTATGCAGAATTTAAGGCCTTTATAGTGTACTGCCTTACTTGCTTACCTAAGAATAATGATGTGCTAGGCTGTATTTCTCCTGCTTCCCTGGGAATGGAGGTAGCTTTCCAGTCAAGAAGGAGAAATTGAGAATGTTGTGTGGCCATTACTTACCACCCTATAAATGAGAAACAGCAGAGGCCTGGATTTTCTACATCCTATCGCTGCTTGCCTACGAGATACCAGCCAGTGCCAGAGACCGGCAGGTAGCAGGAAAGTGCATGTGTACCGTTTTGTCTTCTGCAGTCCTTCTTTCTACTGCACGTGTCCCACATCTACTTCCATCTTTCATTTCCACTGCTGCCACCTCTCTTGGTGTTGGAGCAGCTGTCCCTGCCAGGGCAGAGGCTTCGACCCAGGCGGAGTTTCGGACGGTGGATGCAGCCTTGCAAGTCACAGGCTGCAGGGAGTGCCTGGAGCCTCTTCATGAGGCTCCGAGAGATGGTCATCTTTACTGCAGGAGATGTGTTGTTCAAGTGCTGTGTCACCAGGAGAAGGAGTTATGGCAGGGAGTGAGCAGGCTGTGTGGTATCAGAGAGGATGAGAGACAGACAGGATCTTCTCAGAGACAGAACAGCTTCAAGAGCCCTGGATCCCAACTGCAGTGGAGACATAGGCAGAGTCTTCTCCTGGCAGAGCAGTAAGTGCAAACTCTGGGGAAGGTGAAGAGTGGAAGCTGGTGACTTCTGGCACAGAAAGTGACTCCAGCTCCACCTGAAGACTTGCAGCTACAGAACTGGTTCACTGCCCTCAAACCTGAAGAGGTGATTTCAAGTGAAGCATCTGAGGCAACTGATGCTGAGCCATGCAAGGCCACCAGGGATGAAGTGGTGAGCGATGGTAGCAGGCAGCTCGCTGCTGTGAGGGACAGAGGCACCTGTCTGCTGACTTGACCTGTTGTCTAGAGAAGTGTGCTGCCTGCCAAGGGCTTGGATCTGGGATGTTGTGAAGGGAGTGCTGAAGCTTGTCCAGCCCTCTAGTACTCCTTGCTGTTCTTCCGTGTGGGCACTGCCAGGGGCAGCCTTGAGGGAAGAGTTGACTACAGAGCTCTGGGGTGATAGTGAGCAGTATAGGGCCCAGGTCATGTGCTCCTCACTCATGCCAGTGAAGGGAAACAGTGCAAGGAGGAGAGCACTGATACTGCGCGCCAACAACTGATTGCGGAGCTGATGATGGCAAGGGGGTTTTAGTTTCTCTGGCTGTGGGACCCTGTTTGAGGATCAGCATCTGCTTGGGAGAAATGGGATCCACCTCGCTAAGTGGGGCAACGGTATCTTTGCCAGCAGGATGACTCACCTGGTAAGGAGGGCTTTAAAGTAGGGGCAGCGTGGAAGTTACCAGCAGCCCTGTGAGGGAGTAGTGGACAAGGCTGGCAAGCAAAGGGCCTGCAGTGATACAAAAGAAAGGGAACACAAAAATCAAAGAAACAGGTTTTAACTGCTGTCACCTCAAGCATTTGCATGTAAGCAAGGGAGTGCCTAGGAGGCATCATTATGGATAAAGCCACCAGACTGACCTCTCTGGGGAAATCTGCATGCTGGTCTAACTGTACAGGCGCACTGAAGTGTCTGTACGCTAATGCATGCGACATGGGGAGTCAACATCAGAAACTGGAGTCAGAAACCCAAGTGATAGTGGAGCCGATGAGGAAGGGATGTGCTCCTGGACCTCATGCTCACAGACAAAGGGCTCATTGGGGATGTGAAAGTTAAAGACAGCCTTGGCTGCAGCGACCATGAGATGGTGGAGTTGAGGATCCTGAGAGGAGGGAGAAAAGGCAAAAAGCAAGATTGCAAGCCTGGACTTCAGGAGAGCAGAATTTGGCCACTTCAGGGATCTGCTTGAAAGTGTCCCTTATGATAAGGTCCTGGAGGAAGAGGGGCCCAAGAAAGCTGGTTGATATTAAAGGATCACCACTCTGATCATGGCCCTGACAGGATACACCCATGAGTGCAAATGGAGCTGACTGATCTTTATGAGGCCACTCTTGATAATCTTTGAATGATTGTGATGACTGGGAGAGGTGCTTGAGCATTGGAGGAAAGCAAATGTCACTCCTGTCTTCCAGAAGGAGGACCCAGGGAGCTGCAGGCCAGTGAGCCTCCCCTCCATCCCTGGGATGCTGTGTCTAGTTCTGGGCTCCCCAGTAGAAGAGAGACATGGACATGCTGGAGAGAGTCCAGCAAAGGGCCACTGAGATGATGAGGGGACTGAAGCATCTCTCCTATGAGGAGAGGCTGAGAGCTGGACTGTTCTGCCTGGAGGCTCAGGAGGATCTCATCAATCTATATCAATACCTGAAGGGCAGGTGCAAAGAGGACAGAGTCAGGCTCTATCCAGTGGTGCCCAGGGACAGGACCAGAGGCGATGAACAAAAGCCTTCTGAGCTGCTGCGGCTGTCAGACCAACTGAAAATACTGAGGATGTCATGATCTTTATCTGCTGGTTTGCAGTCTTGGAGAGATTAAAAGCGACAATGAAAATACTTATTTTTAGTCTCATGCATTAATCTAAACTTCTTGTCAGCTATGTGCTGTTTGTGTAGTCAGCTGGGAAGTGTAAAGTGATGGATTCAGCTACCATATTTGTGGTCCTGACACATCTAACCAATATTTCACAGTGAAAATTTTCTTTGGTTAAGTATTGATTTCTACAGGTAATAATACATAAGCTATCAATAACAAAAATTATTTATGTTTAAACATGAAGCATATTTGAGATGACTTCCAGTAGTTCTGAAAAATTCTGTTACGCTGTCATCATGAAACTGCTCAGCAGTCTATTCGCTGACTGCCTGACGAGCGTTTGGTTTTGGTATAATGACTGTTTGAGAGCACGACGTGTAGCCTTCCTTAAAGGCAAACTATTATACGTATGCCAGGCGTGTTTTTACAGAGGTGTTGGATAGCGTGAGAACGTCAGATGTGTGAAAATCATGTCAATGTTTGTTTTCACTCGAATGCCACCTGCTGTTTTCTTGCCATGTATTTTGCATTACCTTCCATTTATTGAGCTGATGGACACTTCAGGGAGTGCTTGTTCCGTGCTTTGGCTCCTCTCAAGTCTTTCAAAGCCAAACTGAATGAAGAGATGTTAAATGAACGTTTCATCTCACGATGTAAACATAATAGATGATCAGTTCTCCGGGTCTCTGGCTCTCCCTTCTCTTCTCGGCACGCGTGTAGTGATTTACTTTATTTTACTAAAGCACCTACAGTAACAGCATTTCATAGATCTGGAGGCACTCCAAACTGTGGTTCATCCCAGATAAAAACAGTTTCTCTGACACTATCATTTATTTCAGAACAACAACAAAACCAGACATGTCTGCTAGAGAAAAGCAAAACCTGTCCTTACTGCAGTGCAAGCAGCAGCAAAGCCTCCTCTGTTAACTCTCTTCCACTGCTTACGTGTGCTTCTGCAGTCTGCGGAGCACGGCTGTCATACAGAGGCTGTCCGAGGCAGAGGCCATGGTAGGAGGAACGTGGCAATATGGAATAACTCAATAATGGGATTTCCTGAGTATCTGCACAGTAAAACAAATATTGCTGTTTAGGATGGGCTTTTACCTGACTGTATTATTAAATCTGACTGTGGGATTTTCAAAGACTGGTTATGCCACACTGATAAAGAAGTCTCTCAAATGGAGAGAGCTTCCTTCCTACCCATTGAAAAAAAACTTCAATTTTGCTTTGCAATGAGAAATTCTCGTCAGTAATAAGCAAGAGGCAGTAGGTTTTTTTTTAATATACACAGAAGGAAATTGCTAGTTTAAATGTACAATGGCCAGAGAAAAGTTTCACAGGAGTTGAACAATCCCTGGTCTGTTTCTGTCTGCTTTCCCTTTGTAGTGCCATCACCCTGCCTTTTGTTGCTCACTAAGGTCTAGTGACCCTGGTCCCGATCGGCTGTTGTGTAAATGCAGGTTTTCAGTTGCTAGAGAGTTCCCATTTCTTGTTCTTTTTCTTTTCCCTTTCCACAGCAGTTTTGGAGGTTTTTTCCTACCAACCATGTGAATCTGCCCTCCTTTCTCTTGATGGTTTCTGACCAATTTAGCCGGTACCAAAATTGTTTTGTAGCTATTCTTTCCCTAATTTGTAGCACTGCCTTATTCTAGAAGTTTTTAGTGCTTCAGGAGTCAGATGTGTGTTGCTGAAGTTGTATACTGAATGTTTGTAGTGTGGTGTTTGTACAAATCCAGTGTGACCATAGTGGACTTTTCAGGGCCTCCTCAGCAGCCTGCCAGCAAAACCAGGAGAAGTTTGGGGGATTATTGCTTTAAGCAAGAATAGAGGTGTGTTACCGTATCTGCGTGTGTTGTAGTGGCTTCTGTCTGATGAATTTTGGCACCCAGTGACAGTAAACAGATGGACTTGGTTGCAGATCCAGTCTGTCCACTGTGGTCATGCAAGGGGGATTTTCCTCAGTGTGGGAAAGAGTTGAAACTCGCCTGTGCTATGGGATTGGGCAGGTGGGGATCACTTAGCTTCGACTAAAGTAAGGCCGTACTTTAAGTGTGTGTTGTAATCCTGGCTTTTTTTTCAGTGTAGATGCAGCTTGCTTGCATTGAAAATTCCCACTGGTAACAGGATGAGGTGTGTATTTTCAGAAAGAGCGCAGTGTATTGCCTAGCTGCCCAAGCAAGCCCCTGTATGGAACTGTATGTGTATGAGCAGCAAAATAACAGGGCTGAAAGGCACCTGGATGTCATTTATTTACAAAACATTTTGGTGCAAGAGCAGTAAAAAAGCCTGGCAGCCTGCGTGCATTCTAGTTTTTCAGTTGCAGCCTACAGTAAGTTGTTGATAATAATGCGTTCCCAATAAGAGAAATGTGCTTAAAGAACTGTAAGCCAATTATAAACAATATATTTTTTAAATGTTCTTACTGTAAGTAGATCAACTGAAATCTTACTTTTCCCTTTTCTCAAAAAATACTGTTGATCTTAGTAGTATATTGCAAAGCACTTTATCTTTTGTTTTAGCTCTTCTTTGTCTGTTCTGCCTACGAGAGGGTTAATGAGATGTGAATTATAATCTCCTTACTGATTTCCTCATTATTTTTCATAATCTAACTACAGCTCATGATTTATGCTTCTCGCTGATGAAAAACGTAGGAGCAACAGGAATGAATACTCTGTATGTGTACACCCTGAGCTGGTCGGGGATTCAGTTTTGCATGTTTCGTAACCTCTGTCTGGTCTGGTGGTCTTTCCGTACCGTATGTATGGCTTTTGTCTTTGGTCATACCACATCTTTTAAAATCATCATTGACTTAAAAGTTAATTTCGCTAAACGAACTGTTTTTTATTTGGTTCAGGAGTGAGGCTGTGCAGTAAGTATTTAACATAACATCTTTTGCCAGTTTCATTCAGCAGTCTGTCCTGATCTCTTATTTCCCAGAGCACTTCCACAAAACCAGCAGCTGCCACCTTGTCTGCAGCATCCGGGGATCTCGATCTGTTCACTGAGCAAACAACAAAATCCGAAGAGTCGGCAAAGAAACAACTCTCCAAAGACTCCATCTTATCACTGTATGGCACAGGAACCATGCAGCAGCAAAATGCTCCAGGTAAATAGTTTTTTTAAAGGTTTCTGTGAAATCCTATTTTAAGCTTTGCCTAGAATAGTTATCTCCTACAAGTTTAAAACTAAGGTTGCTACCTATTTGCAAATGAAGATTTTTATTTTTTCCATTTGTAGAAATGGGAAAATTACTGAAATGTAATACAAAAGCTAAAGAAAAAAATAGTGTGTGATTTTAATTTATTTATAGCTGTTCAAATTATCAAGAATACAGTTTACTGAAAGACTTGTGAATGCAGCTTCTGCCTCATTCATGGCTCAGGGTCCGAGCCCCCGCTGTGCAAACAGCCGGCTGCCAGGATTGGTACAGAGCTGCCATACCTTGATTTTAGCTTTGCTTAGATGTAAACGAAGACCTCCAATAGAGTGATCAAAAGATTCTGGTTCACCACTGGGATTTGCCAGACTCTTTTTGGCAGTTAACCTCTGGTGGTGAGTCCCTTTCCTTTGAGAGGTTTTAAACTAGTTCTTACTTTTACCAGAAACTAAACTAACACCGCTGACGTACAACTGGACAAAGTTATCCTTTAAAATTATTTTAGTGTGCTGCTAACTTAAGGGAGTGGGGGAGAAAATCACAGAACACGTTTGCTGAAATCTTCCCTTCCCTGATACAGGTATGTTCATGGGGTCATCTTCAATGCCATTTACCACACAACCGTCAACTCATTTTCAAGGCTTTCCAGCCATGGGAGTTCCTGTGCCTGCAGCACCTGGGATGATGGGAAACATGATGGGACAATCGGTGCCAGTCATGGGACAGAGCACAGGTGTGATGGTAGGAATGGGAATGCCCAATGGATTTACTGGTACTACACAAACTGGTGTGATGGGACTTCCTCAGAATGTCGTTGGACCTCAAGGCGGAATGGTGGGACAGATGGTCACGCCACAAAATAAGTATGGATTGCAACAAAACCAACAAGCTCAATGGAACCTCTCTCAGGTAAAAACTTGCTATTCCCAAGCTTTAGAAAAGTTGCTGCTCTTCAGATATAAAATGTTCGGCTGTAGGAGGAAACCTGCGGTGAGGCAACTTACAGACCACTGGACTATGAACTGCTCAGAGGCACGTGGGGAAAACAACTCTGTGAATAATTAAGTTAAAGATAGTTCTCTATATAAGCAGAGAATAAATTTTGCCAAGGCAAACCAAACTCAGTTGTCCACTTGTGTAGCTACTCTCATCCCAGCATCTGAACTACCCAGGAAAAAACCTAGCTTAGCTACCGTTACAAAATACTGAAATGTAAACAGAGCCTTATAACTAAAAGCAGAACTTAATTGCTGGAGGATAGCCGTTAACAATTAATACTTTCATTTACAGACTTCAGGATAAATGTCAGTGGAATGTGCAGTGCTTTGCACTCTAACATTCACCTGTAGACAATTTGCTTAGGCTAATCTGTTATTTATCTGTAGCATTCCCACGCTGTTTTTTAATTTCTTAATCATGTTTAAAAGGTTCTCTAAAAGTGCTAGTGTACACTTAGTACTGTATTTGTACATTTTCCAAGGAAACCTCTTGAAGTCAGGTATTTGAGAGGTTATTGTGAGGGGGGGGACAGAAACCTCAAATGATTCCCTTGGAGTTCAGTATGGATGACAGCAACTATTCTTTTCCATAATATTCTTTGAATTGTGAGAAGAATATAATTCCAGGCTGCTTACTCTAGTAATTCAGGAAGTGAACCTTAGTGACTTATTTAGATTGGATTATATTAATTTTTACTGTTCCGCTCAGTCCTGTGGTGTGAACATTTATGAAGGTAAGCAGCATTTCTTACATGGATAAAACAGCCCCTGTCGAAAATACAGGCTGTCATTCTGCTTTGAAAAGTAGTTTTTAAAAGGTGAGAATTTCAAAATGTCAAACCAAAAAAAAAAGGTGGATTTACTGTTAAGTCTTTTCCTGGGTATCTAACTGTAGAAAGATCCATATCAGCTTTGAAATGAAAATCATGCTTCTTATCAAAGACGTATTAAAAGTTGGCTCAGAGAACAAGCTCTTGACGTGTTTCTGTACCACGTGCACATCAGGTGTTATCAGTGTGCTGATATTCCACAGTTTGTAGGGGAACTGTGACCTAATATCTGGCTCCAGTTGAAAGGAGAGCTGGCTTTACTTACCAGAGTAGCACACTTCAGATACGTAGTCTGCTGCTTAAGAGCTCTACTCCAGAAGAGATTAACAACTAGGTAAAAGATGTTTGCATCAGCTTTTTTAAACTTTCATGTTCAGTGATGGGTTGTTTCTGCAGATCCACATTTAAAAGCACACAGTACTGAATTCTGCCCTGAAATATTAGTGTGCAATTTATTTCACAAATTTTTTTTACCAATGTTTCAGTTTCATTTTGCAACCCAGTATTGTTCACTCATGTTTACATGAACTCTGATTTTACCTAATGCTGTCTCTAATGTGGATCTAGTGTTGCTTATCCAACAACCCTATTCATCGGCTCTGATTATTAATTGCTCCAAATGCTCTTCTGCTCTCCTCTCTCAGAGAGGGGACACCTTTACTCTGCACAGCTAGGTTTTTGGCTTGTCACTAAGCGTTCATTTTTCAGGAGGCAGGGGAGAGTAACCTGGAAAATGCTTTTACACTGAGCACTGAAAATTACAGTGACTAGATAATATTTGTAGAAGTATTTTTGCACCATCCCTGAAGTGAATGTGCTGAATTTTGAACTCGCCACCCATCTTTACTAGATGTCATCTTAAATTGCACGTGAATTACTTCACTTGTTTTTAAGACATTATGGTATCTTGAGTAGGTTCTTTAGCCAGAATGGTTAGATTGAGACAATACTCAGGTTTATAAATCCACCTCATTCTTTGTTGATTGCCACCAAATGGACAATTTCTATAAAAACTTGTGCATTCCAGATTTAGAGGTCTCCAGAGAAATATTGCTGGAACAAGAACCATCTGGAGCTGCAAATGTAGACAAGGCTATATTACTTGCTTTGGGGTTTCTTCATCGCAGTTGCCACAGTTTTGTTGGTTAGCTTTGAAACTTTGAAAGCAAGCTCTTATCAGCGGAGACACGTGGGACTCCTTTGTCACACTCTCTGTAAGTTCAGTAGCGGAGTGTTTATACAGACTAGACGTATACGCCCAGTGCTACAGCCAGTCAGCTGATGGATAACAGTGAAGGCTTGAACAGAAATTGGTTCCAGAAAAGCTGCTACCTTCAGAAATGCTTGGAAACCTATATTGAGTAAATCACTCTATTTAGTAAGAAATATTAATTTTAGGGACATGTACTTTAACAGAGTTGCTGGTTAAGGAAGTATGACTGCTTTTTGGCCACCAGTGCTAATGAGGTTTGTGTGTCTGCTTCACAGATGAATCAGCAAATGGCTGGAATGAATCTCAGCAGTTCCAGCACCGTGATGGGCTTTGGCCAGCCCCCCAGCACAGCGGCAGGATGGACTGGAAGCTCCTCTGGTCAGACTCTCAGCACACAACTGTGGAAGTGAACGTTGCAGCAAAAGTCTCACTCAGAGCAGCCACCTAACATTCCTTGTTCAAATGCATTTACTTTTGCTGTTCCTTCCATGTACATATTCTTCTTCTTTTTCCCCAGCCGCTCAGATTAAGAATATAACTGACTGACCGTGTTGTGGTCTATATTGATTTAAATTTGATGTAGTGAAAAGCAGATCAAGAATACATTTATACATCACTGGCAGCGTTTTCATACAATGCATATGATTTCATAGACCATATATTTAAGAAGCTGCTTAACCACATACTGATTTTTTCCCTCAAAATTCTAGATCAAATGTTTGCATATAAGGGATGTAGCTATCATGTTAGTAATATCCAAAAATATGAACCCCGACTCCCCAAAATTACCCAGTAATCCTGTAGAAGGTACTGTATGAACAAATGTTTAATCATATATAAATAGAATGTAAATGTATCACTGAGCAATGTTTTCTAGTGTATCAAACAAATTCTGTTTCATCATGCATTTCACTGTGATGTTATTATGGTGTGCGTAACAGGGACTATGATTATTGAAAGAAAGATAAACCTGGATGTTGCTGTAGGTTCTACAAATCAATAGTTTATTCTTTTAAAAATGAGCATTTGATCCATGTGAGTTTCCTGTGGTAAAGCATCCAGCCTGGCTCAGGAGCCATGTACGCAGTATTAATGCTGAGGAGTAGCAGCACAGCATGTATGCAAGGTAACTCAATGTGAACTGATACACCTCTCCTTGCAGAGATATCCAGGTTTATGACAGTGATTGTGTTTACATTTTATGGTGCCTCGTAATGATAAAATGTTATTTCCCTATATTAAAAGGATAAATCCATAAATGATTGTGGGTCTTTATTTCATTATTGTATTGACCTATCTGCTATTTCTTCAGTGAGTCTATTTTTAATGAAGGAAAACATGTTCAATTTAGAGAATCAATTTATGCAAATACTTAGATCAACAGTTTGTGACTTAAAATCAGTTTATAATTACACCATTAAGCTGGATAAATACAAAAAAGTATATACATAAATTATGATTTTGAAAATACTCCATTGCAGCCGTGTTTCTCTTGATCGTTTTTACTATGTGGAAACAGCCTTAAAACAAAGGTGAGTGTCAGTTTATTAAGACGAGAGTTCAGAAATGCATGCAAACAAGTTAGAACAAATCACACCCACTTGATTTGCTTATTAGAGTATCTGACAGCTTGCTTTTGTTTCCACAGAAGTCCATCGGGTGACTGTTAAAAGGTCTGACGCAGGAGCAGACTATTCTGACATAGCCACTGTCCTGTACTTCCCGTGTAACTGTGTCTCCACATCATACCTCAATATTGACTGTGTCCAGATGGTATTTTGGCTCATTAGCTAGATTGACTTTTTCTGTTCGTGTGTGCCATACGAGAACCTATAAAACAACATTGGTGTTAGCATACTTGTCTACAGGGATGATATGAAAGCTTTTTAGCGAGTGTGAAAATCAGTACCTTTGTGCAGTTATTTGCTTTTGGTTCCAGTTCCTCCACTGTTGTTATCTGTTTCAGAAAATCAGATTCTTGCATTCCTGGTTGAGAACCACGACGCTTGAATACGGCTTTCGGATGTGACAGAATCACTTGAAGACTCACAGCAAATCCTGGGAGAGAAGGGGGGTGGGGAAACAGGTTAAGAAAAACCTTTAGGCTTTACAATTTTATACAAGTTACACTTAAGCTTAGAAATTTCTATGTTCTTCTTAAAAATGTGTGAATTTGATTATATGGATAGACAATATTTGGTAGGTTTGTACACCCTGCATTGTTTTGTTCTGCCCTGAACGTGCAATCATATTTTCAGCATGTTTAATTAATTTCCTGTCACGGAGAGAATATGCGCTTTTTGCCTGAAAAGTCAGGTGTTGCTTAAGATCTCAGACTATCCTTCCTTTCTACTTCTAATTAAGAAATAAACATAAATTCTAAGTGAAAGAAACCTAAAAGTGTTTGCACAGTGTAAATTTGATACATTTTAAAGGTGAGTCAGAAAAAAAGGTTAAAATATGTTATTTAGACGTAACAGCTGTGGTCTTTAGAGTTTTAACATTATTGTTGATGAAAGACAAGTTGTACTAATGTTGTGCCTTGTACACTGTGTAGTTATTGTGGACTTGTGAATCATTTTCATAAACAGTGGTCTGCAAGACACACTGCAGCTGATCTGCATTGCACAGCATGACTGAAAGAACTTCAGCAGCGCGCCTGCCTCTTTGCGGTGCACTCCTCTGCTAACAGACGTTACCTCCCTAAAAGAGAGATTACAAACTAAGAAATCACTAGCTTGAACAAACTCGCCCTCTCTGAAGCAGCTCTCAGAAACCTCCAATTTGCCATTCTTTATAGACTTCTCCAGTTTCCATTCTGCAAGGTTCAGTCACATGTGTGACTCAAGCCTTGACTGATGTGAAGAAAAATTATGTTTGTAAGTCCTTATGTCTAATTGCCAAGCCTACCCCAGAAATCCTTTTTTCATCAGTTCAGACTGGTTCCAGCTGTCACTTTATAACAGGAGTAGTAACAGTTTTGACATCTGTTCTGGAAAACTGCAGGAACATTCTAAAGCCAGTATCAAAATTTTCTCAATTTAAAAATGAATATAACTTTCTCTAAGGGAATATAAATCTGTCCCCTTTTTTACTAGATTTATCCTGCTACTATATTTTCCTTGAATGTATCTGTGGCTTTTATGGGAGCCTTTTAAAGAGGAAAATGTAAGGAAGTCACTGCTACATCACATGTAAAAAAAGCACAGTGAAACCACATTTATCTTAACAATCATGCTCTTGCTTGTAGCAAAGCACAGGAAGACACCAGAAGATGATTTGATTTTTTT
Source organism: Chlamydotis macqueenii (assembly GCF_036417535.1). Taxonomy (NCBI): domain Eukaryota; kingdom Metazoa; phylum Chordata; class Aves; order Otidiformes; family Otididae; genus Chlamydotis; species Chlamydotis macqueenii. The sequence continues at coordinate 32,378,485 of NC_141558.1, forward strand.
TTTTTTTGTTTTTTTTCCTTTAAAAGCAAAGGTTTGGACACTGCAGATGAAGACTATGGGCTGGATGTAAACTGAGGTCCGAAGTCACTAACAGACACAGTTGCAGAAAACGCTGTTAACTTTACACATTATAGCCTGCCGAGATAGAGCAGAATATGTGTCTAGATGGAACGGGCTTACCCACACCTGCAGAGTACTCTAATGAAGAAAAGACTTCCAGGAGGCATGAGACTTGGGGTGTAGACTGTCCTCACTCTCTGCAGTTAAGCTCTGCAGCCTCTGCTCTGCAAACTGTACCACCTGCTAGCAGCCATGCTGGGATCCAGCTGTTCTCTGCTCCAGCTGCTGGATTTGGGCAAGCAGTACCAGGCAAAAGAATGGCAATTTAGACTTTTCTTCCCAGGTAGCGGTTTGTCTTCAGCAGGCTATGTGTCTTTCTTGCTTCCTACGTCTTGTAGCCTGGCTGAGAGAGAGCACAAGGTTGGCTCCATCCCAGTGCTGTTTGTAGTCGAGTGTCATCAGTTGTGAAGAGCTGAGGTTAAGAGTTTAAACTCCTTCAGCAAGAGACAGCTGCAGTGTACACAGCCAGCTTTCTGCAGCTTGAAAGATTACCGCAGACTTATTACTGATGAACAACATGGCCTGCTTCAGTTCAGTATTTTTGGTTAGGATGGGTGGGTGTTTTTTTTTTTTTTTGCTTTGCAAGGGAAGGCTTTGTTGAAGCCCTGATGAGCTGTGTAAGCTGCTGTTTTTAAAAAGAATTAAAAGTTAATTTTTTAGACTTAAGCTGGTCATCCACTAAGGGAAAATAATGAAGTAAACACCAAAATGAGTGTAGTGTCCTAGTTTTTAGAGTGGAGAAGGAATCCATTCTAAGCAGAAGAGACACACTGATTTTCTACTGTGTATCTCTGTGTGTCACAGCATGGCTCCCCAGCCCCCATAATCCATACTTATCCATACGTTAATTTCTCCTGGGTTCTCTTGTTGCAAAGCTTACTTCCTCTCTTAAGAAACCTGAATCCAGAGCTGAGGGTGGATCTCTCCTATGCACAGATCTTCAGATGTGCTGGCCATGCCCCCTGCATGTAACATGTGCCCTCAGTACCATGCTATAACAAAACTGCCATTTTAGGGTGCTATCAAAAAATCCCCCATGTTTCCAGCATCAAATAAAAGTCAAACTATTAAACTGAGTATTGTATGTGGCAAGGACGTGGACTGCCGTGCACTGACCGGCCTGTGGCCCGTTTCCTCGATCAATGGTCATACAGTCTTGTTTCTTAAAAAGAATCCAACAAAGCAGCAATGTGAAGAGCTAAAGTAATTCAAGGAGACTTATCTCCTGGCTCTCTAGTTCTTCAGCTCTGCTTTACCACCGCTTTGATTTCACATGTAGGACATTTTGTATTTATGTAGATAGATAGACTTCAGATGGAGTTGAGGAAAACCTATTTTTTAGTGACAACTTTCAATTGAATTTTTATCACAGATAGATGGATCATTTTGGCTTCAAAGAGAGGAGATGGGTCAGGTTTTGACCATACTGGCACTAGTTATTTATCTCAGTAGGTAACGATCCTGTGGGAATAGATGAAAAGACACTGTTATTTTGAATTCTATCCCCAAACAGGGATTAGTCTGGGATTACTGTCTCCAGTGTAGCATAACTGAACAGTGCTACGCACATACAATTCTTTTACTTGATCATTATTCCTACAAGGTCATATTGGGCTTAAGATCACGTTAAATGCCATGGGACAATTTGGTAGCCTGAGTGTGAAGAGGGGTTTTTTTTGTGTGTGTGTTTAATGCAAGGCTGTAAATTAAATCTAATTGGCCAAAGAGCCACCGAGATAAGAATTAATTCGTTGGAGGACAAGATACCTGGGAGACACGGCAAAGATTACATCCGTGCTTCTTTCTACGGAGCTGTTCCTGTTAATTCACACCTTGACTTGTGTTAGATCAATAGCTCCTGATAAAAGACAGAACCATTTTTCTTCATACGATTAAAGTGAGACGGTCTTTAAAGATTTTGTCGGTGTGATTAATGCCTTTGCTTCTCAAATGCTGTAGATGATAGGATAGTACCTGAAGGCAAGCTAGAAACTGAGAGTGTTTATCACTTCTGGAGTGTATAAATGCTAATGCTCAGGGCTGGTGTTGACTATACTGTTGGCTATACTGGTTTCCACACAATTCAAAGTACTGCCTTGGCTTGTTCAACATGCTGTGGCTTGGGGTTGGCTTCTTAGAAGCATCTTCTCCCTGTGACATACTGTGTGGGTTGCAATAAGGCAGAGGTGCTCAACCAGGAGGTTTTTTTTTTTATAGTTCAGAACAAAGGTGTCTGCTGACAGTTAATGCACCATGAAAGAAGCGCTCTATTTTAAACTCAGCAACATTTAAAATAGTTGTTACCCTTTGATGGAGGATGTTTTGAATTTGGTAGCTGCCATAGCCACTCAAAATCTTTTGTACTTCTGACTTTCAGCAGTGAGTCTTTCAGCTTGAGACAAAATACATCATGTTTTGCAGTGTCATTAATAGACTAGCTTTTTTCTCAGGGAACCATAAGAAAGATGAGATGTACTAAAGACCTCATACTATGTCAAAATCTAAAAAAAATAGAAATAATTTTAAAAAAAAATAAAAAAGTTCCTCAGGCTCTAGCAGAGGGTCTTAGCGTACAGTAGATTAGTTCTGGACCAGAAGTCCAAAATCTGCTTGCCAGTGATTCGCAGCTGTAGATTGATCTCTACGACTGAAGGAAGCAGCTCCTGGAATGCTAACATAAGTCATGCATCTGTTTTCCTTGAACAATCTTGACAGTATGAGAATCTAACTTGTTCTCATGGGTGTTCAAAAACTCTGGCAGTGGGATCAAGCCAAAAGTAAATCACTAAGAGCATCACTTAATAAAGATTTTAAATCAGGTCTAAAATAAACAACACAGTGCCTACCTCAGAATCAATATCACTTTTTGCTTACAGCAGCCAATTTTCTCTCCCTTTCCTTCCCTGAGGGTAAGGAAGTCTGTGACAAACTCTAGAGCCTACCCACAGTTAAAACTGAGGCAGAACTTAAAAACACAAACTAATTCATATGGTGTGTTGGATGCCAGATGAGAAGCAACACAGGCAACAGCTACTCTGCTTTCTGAATGCAGTTTAGCACTAGAGAATAGCAGTGTCAACCACAAACTTCTCGAAAGAAATAACTAATGTGTACTGAACTGATCTCATGTGATTGCTATGTATGAGTATATTTCAAAGAAGCATCTAGGGAAGTTGGCTAGCTAGGGTCTTGGAGCTGATCCCAGTGAAATCAGCAGGACTGGTCTCTTGCAGGACTGGTCTCTTGCAGGACTGGTCTCTTGCAGGACTGGTCTCTTGCAGGACTGTCTCAAGGACCTACTTGCAGTAGATTTAAATTTGGCCCTCTATCTTGAAGTCTAGAAGAAGAAGTTTATGTGCTTCAAAGCAAGGACACGCTTCTTCTGAACAGCCACAAGTTCAATCAGTGGTCCCAAACCTTTTAAGCAGTCATTCTTTTCACACTCAGCCTCATGATCAAATTCCTGGGAAAAATCACTACAAAGAGAGAGTTCTGTAAACCAAAGAAAGCCCCCTCGCCAGTGTCATGGCAATCAGAACTTTAACTAAAAACAGCTGTAGATAGCTAAGCAATTTGATATGTGCACTATTTCTTTTTGCATGGTGATACTTTCAAAAGAGATCCTTGATCTTCCTTAGGTGCAGTGTATGGTATAACCTCAGTTGCTTATGTATTTGGTGGCAGTAGAAAGAGGAATACCAGTGATGTACTACAGCATGGACTCAGGTTTGTTAGCAAGTCCTGCAAGTCCCCAAGGGTATACTGGGGGGTCAGGGGATTGCCAGGGGTGCAAAACTCCATTATAACACTTGTCCTGCAGTCTGCACCTGATCAGGTGCCTATGCAGTTCTGGATTTACAGGTTCTGGTCTGTTTGTCTGTACCCCTCCACCATATTCCCGAGGGGAATGCAGATGTAAACTTAACATAACTTTTTATCAGCCTACACAGCATCCATTTCCCTTCTTGCTGAAATCAAAAATGTAATTTAATTTCTTCAGTTCTTTTTTTGAAGACTAATAAAAGTTTTCTCACAAAGTAGTTGCTCCTTGTTTGTGGATCTGCAATAATTTCCTCTACTCTCAACCCTTGTACTTTTGTCTCTACAACCTTCCCTTCTGTGACTTTTAGGTAAAAGTACCAAGAGATAATGTTGCTAATGGAGCTGCTTTTCCCTTATGCCAGTGCTTCAGCCAGCAACTCCAAAGTGTAAACATCAACTTACGTGAAAAGTTCTTAAGTATCTCTTCATGTCTGGGTTAGAGTCCCTTGGTTAATGTTGTGTAATGGCTTTTTGCCTGCTGCTAATGAATTATGAACCATGCTGTCATCTTTTAATGCCCATAAGTAACCACTTCTATAGCACAGTATCAATATGCATCTATAAATCCACAGGCAGAGACTGGTAAACATGTGCAGCTGCAGTGCTCAACAGGCTGCATGGGTTTAAGGACTGGCATACCTAGTTCTTCCCTGAGGGATGCCTCTACTGACACACTCAAATATTTCTTTTCATGACAGGTGATACTATTAACTTGAAATGCTTCTACAGTGAAAAAAAATTCACCTGTTGATGTTTCTGTCTTTTGAGGTGTTAACTGTTAGCTCTCCTTTACTCCTTTAACCAATTGTACTATACATATTTTTCATCCAACATTTCAATCCATATAAAAATATTCTATTGAGATTAGAAAGCACTGTCCTTTTCCCACTCCAAAAACATAAAGGTTTCAGAAAAAATAAAATGACTGGCTATTTCTACCCTGTTCTTGCTCTTGTATCCCTACTTTTCCCTTCTCCTCTCCTGAATACAGAATACCCTTAAGTAAGTGCAAATATCATATCATTTACTGGGAAACCAGCTGCTGCTACATCAGAAACCAGACTTCTGCACGGTGGTGATTCATGTGGCAGTTGTGAATATATACAAAAGATTGTCTAAGCATGGACTGACAGCAAGACAGAGCTATGCAGTGTGCTAACGTCACAGCAGAAGATTGATTAATCCATTTTGAAGCTTTTTTGCCTTCATCTACTAGGCTATAGCTGTCAGTGTTTTTTTTCCCTAAGCTCAGTATTTCAAACTATATCCATCTACAGTTATCACCGTCATTCCAAATAACCAATAAAAAATGATAAAGTAGCATTTTACAACATGAGGTCTAAGAAGGGTCTGCATTTATACTGCCTGGTATATACTGATGACACAATGAAAAGCATAGGCTCCTTGCAAAAATTAATTGGATGAATTATTTTACAATTAACTTATTTCAGACAAACAATTTATAGAACATAAAAGCCAAATTGCTGCATAAAATTAAAAACAAGTGAACGTAAGTTCAGATATCACCAAGAAGCAACTTAATTAGATGAGATGTGCAAGCTAAGGCTTCCAGGAATTTAGTGCTGAAGGGCTACGTAACAGTGGCTGCACTTCAGAAGTTTTAAAAGCTGCTTACACTGAGACATGTCTTTCTGTCCCACTCATAAAAAAAATGCAAGAACAGTTATGAGAAACATTCATGCATCATGAAACTTGGTACTTACCTGCCATGTCAATAGCGAAGGGCCTGTCAGCTCTCCAGCCAGTGTACCAGCCAACAACTTTGCCATTTTCCACGACTGGGCGCTCATACCGTCGTCCTCCCACCAGTCCCACGGGCCAGACCGATACTTTGCGGGTTGTACGCATCTGCAAGAGGCAGGCACAGTGTGACCATGCGGACATTATCCTAGTAGGCTTTTTTGTAAGTGTTGATTGAATGCCTACACATTAATCAAGACTAGGTATTTAAAAGCAGTTCTAGCTTACGGATTTCAGCCCAAAAGAGTTAAGCATTTGAAAGCTGCATGTGCCCACTCATTTTCTGTGAAATCTCCAGCTCTCTAGCCTGTAGGCATCTCAATTCTACTGACATCCTGTTCATATTATTTTTTTATAACAAAAAATTTCAAAGCCATGAAAAAACAGCATTTGTCTTGTTATTTGCTTGTTTGGGTTTTCAAAGGTGGGGTAGATCTTTTTTTTTATCTACAAGACTGTAGCATTATTGCAGTAGGCTTGTTTCTATAGACTGCCTACATATTGTACAAGCTCAGTGACAAAGAATATTTTAACCACGATTAACAAACACATGCTTCATTAAGACAAGTACAATTAGTATGAGATTGGTAACAAATACACTGAGTACAGGAAATTGTGACGCGCAACTCTTCCCTTACCTGCAACACACCAGATTTGTACAGTAGATGCAGCTCAGATCTATTACAGGCTCACAAAAAAATATTAAGTTTGGGCTAAGCCTTTTCAACTTTTACATTTTCTCTTGAAAAGCTCTCCTAAGTTTCTGAGAAGGACAGAAAGCAGGATGAGCAGGATGCTTCTGCTAGTTTGCTAACAGTAACAGGAGTTTTTCCCAATGGTGTAAATGTAACTAAATGTAATTCTGGAAATGTGGTCCTCATCTAACCCAGAGGTATCTATAGATACTAAAAAATTACTCTTTCTTTAGCAAGAAGCATGCATGACTGAGAGCCAGTGAATTCAGTTCACTGGTTAGTAGACCATTTTATTCAGTAAACAGGAGATAACATGACACGAACCCTGACACGCTGCTCCCCATGGGAAAATCACTGACAGGCTGGTGTGAGAACTTGAGAAGATGAGCGCATGGACACAGCAACCTGCACAATGTACCCACATCAAGTCAAAAGCCACTGTTTTAATTACTGTGCTTAAATATCGTCCTATTTAAGGATGTATTAAACTATTTCAGTATAACGTGGGCTTAATTTGATTGATTTTTAAAACAATCTCCTCTTCTGTTGTAGTTGAGGCCTATTCCTTAGGGAAAAGTTATCCCTTTCTCCTTCCAAGCACTCCTCTTAGCAAAAACGCATATTTGTAACTGCAGTCCCCTATCAATAGATGTTCAAGTGAAAGACAACCTTGGTTAAATATTAAACACTTCCCTCTCTTTCTGCCAAGGTGAAAGATTTACCGTGCATATCATCTAGACTCCCAGGAGATCCACCAGAAAAAACAAAGATAGCACGTCACTCTGGTTCACATTTCTAAGCTACAAAGATTAGCACATTCTCAGGAGAATTTTCACATAGGAAAGGCAAAAAATACGTATTTAAAAATCCACAAATATGTACATAAACACACAAGAGAGATGTGCACCTCCCCTCCCTCCCTGCAGCCCTTTGTCTTTAAATTTGTTTAACAAAAACGTCCCACTTGCCCCCTAGTAACTGTTGCAGCAAGTCAGACCATCTCTCTCAGCAGCAGCAGTCCATACTGTGCAAGAACAGGGTATGTATACAACTGGCAATATATGGATTTCTCCTGATGAGGATTCTATCCAAACCACTGACTAATTGCCAGTGAAAGACTGCCACGAATCAATCTATAGGTTATTGTTAAATGTGTTTATCTGTAACTGTTCTCCCTGCTTAAGATTATTTTTCCAATCTCTCCCACTCCCCTACATTTAGGAAACGCAGAATTAGCAATTAAATATTCGGATATGGAATCAGTCAAACCTTCTCATGAAGATCTTTTAGCTCTAGTTTTAATGACACATCCATTTTGCAAATTTTTCTAACAGTGTATTTATATTAACATCCAAATACATCAGACAATGGACACAGGGCATCATGCTGTTGGGCTTGTCCGCGCAGGCACACTTCCAATAAGTTTCCAAGGGCACGATCAAGCCACCTACACCCAACTACGCTACACCAGTATTAACCACAGGACGAACAGATGCCCAGTAACTTTTTTTGTGTTGCCATTAATACTTTCTGGAGGGTATGGATATCTGGACAAATTACTACTGTTCTGATTTACAGCCCTTTGGCTACCCTGTGCCAACTGCCTGTACCCATGCTAAACATAAAACGCTGCAAGACAAGGGCAGGCACACTCTAACTACAAGAGAGTAAACCCATACCCTGCCTTTTCCCACAGTGAGCATTTGGGCAGCTGTACAGCAAAATAAGCCAGATCACACGAGACTTCTGAATTGGGTCAAAATAGAGGCCACAGCATTTATGCTAGCAGAACCAGACTGATTTACATTAACACTTTACCATACCCAATGTGTAGGAAAATCTTGCCACTGGAAAGTATCTCACTGACCTCATGAAACCAGCATGAAATCACCCGGGAAGTTTTAATTACTACAGTCTTGTGTCCATCTCGGTGTCTGTGAGTTAAGTCAGGAAAGCCACCACACATCAGAAGGAAGTAAGTAACCCTTTACAGAGCTCTTTATTTTGCCCTTGAATTGCTTTCTTTATTCTCGCAGGTTACATTTTTGGAGAATGAAATAAGCAGGTGTCAAGAATACAGCAATCCCTTTAAGTACAAACTGAAAGCACACATCTAGGCTGGTATTTATGCTAATTCTGAAATAACTTACAGCCTCAGGATATGTTAGGCAGATGAAAGTAGGAATATTTCTTTTAATCTTCCGCGAATAGCATTACTGCATTTCACATACTGATGTGTTAAGGCTGTATTTATGTATGACGGGGAGAAAGCTATTATTTGGATTAAAAGGCCAGCTTGCATCTAGAATTTGATGCTGCTAATCATTGGGACACAAAAAGGTGATTCAAAAACATGTTAACTCTGAATAGATTTATTGCTGTGGGTTAGAGAACTGCCAAAATCCTATAACTTACAAACAGCTTCCTAAATTACTCTTCTACCTGTCACTTTAATGCGTGGTAGAACATGTTGTCTTAATACTCAGCCTTTTAAGTCCTAGTAGCTTACATGAATGGTATTCATTTTATGCTTATCTCTCTGTAAGTTACGGTCTCTCCTAGTTAGACTTCTATAGTTAATGAACAGAGGTAGGAACCTACCGGCGTGGGTCACCCTGCCTGGCTTAGACAGCTGTCTTCAGGTAGGATGAATCTCCCTCTGGAAATGCTTTTGTCCTCTATTCACTTTTTGATTATCTGAAAGGGGATCTTGGGCATAGGAGGAAAGTAATGCACTGGATGGGGAAGATGCAAAAAGGACTCTGTAAGATGGTAGAGCAAACTCACATGAAGGGGAGGAGGGACAATTGGGAAAAGGTGGGCAAGGAAATGACAGGATAGAGCAGTAATAACAGACCAAAGAAATCCCAGTGAGGTGATGGGCATGTAACAATAAATACAGTAGCAATAGAGGAACCACTAAAGAATAACAAATGAAAATGCAGAAAACGTAGCTGAGCAATAAAAGAGATACTGATAAAAGCATTGCCAAAAATAGCACCTCATTAGTCAATCAAGAAAAACTGCTTAATGGAATGTCCTGGGACTGATGGATAGGAAGATGCCAAGCCAGTGACAAAACATAAAAGCCCTACGGGAATGAAGGAAGATGACAGACAGAAGGAAATAAGGCCATGCTTCCTACAGTGAAAAGGCTTCCAGGCTGGAACAACAATCTTAGCGTTTTTGCAGCATGTTGTTGATGCATTTCTATTTGAGATTCAAAGCTCTCAGCAAACACAAACCTGTCTGCCCCACACAGTAAACTTTTTTCTCCCCCTGTTCTCTCTTACTTCAACTCCTATTTAGTTTGTGGTCTGTACTGCTCAGGCTATGCGTTATCGTCCAGGCTCACCCTGTCCACCCCAGTGAAACTCAAGCAGATTTCTATGCAAAAATCCAAAATATTATTACCAAAGACAAGATCTAGAGCTTTTCCACTACAACTTTTCCACAGGGGAAAGTGTTATGGGTTAAAGCACAAGCACAGTCAGGTTCCCTATCAAGTTCTCAGACAGGCATCTTGTGTTATTCACAGGTCATTTGAAGGCAAATTCTGCTACAACAAAACTTAAGAGACTGCAACTACAAGTCAGAGGAATAGCTCAGCTGCAATGATGCCCATTTACTTAGGCATTAAATGGAGCTTCTGCCCCTCCTTACCATCACTTCAAAGGAGGTACTGAGTCACAGAAAATCTGTGCCAGTGGCTTTTGTGGTTCAGGGACTGTCATGCTTAGGAAATAGTAACTTCAAAAAGCAAGTCTGTTGTCAATAAACTTGACTGTAAAAGGTATCTCTCCATGACAAAACTTGTAGGAAGGGTCTACAGATGAAAAAAATTGTCAGCCATTGATCGAGCCTGCTCTGCAACCCTCACAGGTGATCCGACTTAGTGCTTCACCATCCTCAACATTAAAAAGCTTTTTTCCAAACATCTGCTTTAAACCTCTCTGCTGATTCTTACCCAATCTACACTGTAGAGGGAGGATAGATTAATTCCCCCTTCTCTCAAGTAACATTTCACATATCAGATACAATGATTAATGCTTCTAAATTATACCAGCATCCTTGGGCACAAATGTCAATATTGCTTCCCTGCAGGAGAAAACTGTGCTAAATTTAACTAAAGCAGCTAGGAGCCAACTTCTCTGGATTGGGAAGACTTCCAAGATGGTTGCTATTCATGTTTTATTTTGGCCTTTCTACTTACTAATTATTTTTCTCATCCTGCTTTCTGTTATTCTACAAGGTTCTGTTCACTGTAGGTCTGCAGAGCTGCTGACCACTTGTAATTAATTTCATAGTAACAATATCATTTCACGGGCAAAAAGATTGCTGTCAAGGTGCAGAAACAGACAGTGCTTGGTACTTTGTAACCCAGAGTCCCTCACTTGGATAAATCTGTTTCAAATAGCTTTTTTTTTTGTCACTCTTTCCTCTCATTTTTAAGCTATTTAATTCTTTCTCTGCCAGTCTTTTCTAATCCAAACTCTTTAGCACAGGTATTACATGTCTATATGCAGGGCATTGTCAGTGTGCATTTAAAATCTGTCATGTATTCTTAAATCATTTATATGCTGGAAAGGTATTTAATGCACTGCTAACTCATATTTAGATCTTTTTTTCATTATGAAGAAAATAACTAATGACAGCCAGCTAATATTTAATTATGTCTAGACTACTGAACGTTATTTTTAAGACTATAGCAAAATTTTTATTTCTTTCAACCAGCTCCAAGAGGTACAACAAAATATCTCTCCATGGTTTCAAAGATAAACAGATTGACTTATACTACTTTTAAATATTTTGCATAAATATGTCCATTAAAAAAATACATAGAAGTTAGCTTAATACAGTGGATAAAAATTAGGATAATTCTGTAAAAATTATCAAAGAAGCACTAACCCTTCCCTAGTCAAAGTAGGAATAAATAGTAAATATTCACTTCTTCTGTAATGTCTTTTTTTTTTAGTTGCTCTCAAAATATTTTACAAAGATGATCATAGGAAAACTGAAGCCTGTGTGACATGCAATGCCTGCAAGTATTTCTGGTCTATTTTTAATAACGAGAATTTATTCTTTCAGGCTACAAACTGTTAACAGCCATTAGAATATCTGCTATCTTCATATGTACCTTTCGGGAGAGTGAAGGGCAGGGGCATAAGAAAACACTTTCAGCCTGAATCACACACAATTTGTTCTCTGCTCTACAGTGCCACTACGAAAATTACCAAAGTTGGACAGACCTAACCTTCAATGAGGAGGTCAAGTCCATTAGCCAAGGCAAAATGTTTCCTATTTTCCCCTCTGTTCTTCATGAATCTTTGTTCCCATCTGGCTGATTTGAGGATGATCCTACCTGGGCAATTTAGGCCACTATATAAGCAACAGCATACCGTCAAATTATTAGGGAAGTTTTGTTTAATTTGATGTTTTAGTTACTCCTGCGAGGAGCAATCCAGCTGACTGTCCTCTTCACTGATCAGATTCTTACCTTCTCTGTGGCTCCATGAATCTTGAATTACCTGTAAAGACTAACTCAACTTCAGGAGAAGGGGTTGAGCTGTCCCTCATCTAATGTCCTTCCCAGCTTCAACGCTACCATCATAGTCAGGGCATTCTTTTGCAGGCAACAGCTACAGCAAATTGAGTTCTGGTCCCCAGCTCAGTGGGCAAGAGGGCTAACTGCTAAGCTATTAAATAAAAGTTTGAGCTTTAATCCACTCCGCCCCATTAGAAATGACAATTAATTCCATTATATCCTTTGAACTCCATGCTGCAAGGCTGTATTCAGATCACACCTTATAGCATGGGCTTCTCTAAGGAAATCCAGTCTGCAAATCCTCAGCTTGCACGCAGACAAGACAGTGGTATATGCCACACTTGCACGCTCTAGGCACCTAGCAAATCTTGCTACGGCATTTTAGACACCAATGACCGAAAGGATAGGCGTGACAGCGAGGGAGATTACAGTTTTAGATATAAGCATTTTAATTTCACATACACATCTGTTTAGGTGTCTGAGCAAAATACAAGCAAAGGTGATAGATAATAACCTAGACAGGAATCTCTAAAAACCAATGCATTTCAGAATGCAGCAAGCTCACGTTCTCATACTTGTTGAAGACCTCTATTCTTCCTTGTACTCCTCAGGCAGCTCACTCCTCACCCTCAAAGGCTTCAGGGGAGTCTGCACAATCAATAGCAGAGTTGACCTCCAACACTAATTCCTCCAGCTTGCACACGTATCCAGACACGGGCCAAGAAAGCAGTGGCGTTTGGCCAAGTACTCGAAATACAGAAAGGGCAGAGAAAATAACTGAGACGCAGAAACACCTGAAGGATGTGAAGAGTTAAGGGAAGCGGAACTTAGCTATGCCTATCATTGGTTTCCAGTCCTTAGGCTAATCTTGTTTTTAAAACCTCTCTAAGAAGGTGGAATGCCAGCTTTATCTAGGTTTTCTTTTTGGAAGTCTAAAAATAAACAATTGGCAGTTGCTAGGCATCAGCCACAATATTACAATAACTTGCATTCAGGAATAAGATGAAGCACAAATGCAGCGAACTGTAACAGAGCCACTCCAAAAAGAACAGCCTACAGTAAAAAAATAGAAGTTATGATGATTCACGTAAAAACATCTGTAAAGCATATCAAATACAGTAGTTGGGATTTCAGGCCTCTGAGTGGCTTTGTTATGAATGCAGGCCGATGTTCAATTGATAAAAGACATTTTCAGAAACCAGACTTTTTTTTTTTGACAGAGCGATGCAGATGGACACCACCAAGTGAACAGAATATATCTAAGCAGGAAAAAAAACATAAATTTTTGAGGTCTGGATCTCAAAATAGCAAGTGACAAAATACAATATGCCAGAACCATTAGCATTAAACTAAAATGATTCACCTGACCAGCATTACACTCTCAAGCAGAGCGAGTTGGGAATAACTTAAAGGCCATGCCTCCACTCCTGGAAATACTTCACCATTGCTGCAGCCCCACTTAATAACCTGAATAATTTAACAATCATTGAACTAACTGGACCTTTCTCTGAAGCCTTTCCAGTGAAAGTGAGCCTTTCCTAACAAAATACTCAGCTGAGCCAATGCTGAATACACTGTAGCAGCAGAAAGACAAACCATCTGATAACAACTCTCATCTGATAACAACTCAACCTGCTCAGACCCTGCCCACTTTAAGAACACAGTTTTTCCAATCAAAAATTAAGCTAGACACACACATGCCATCGTATGTCTTGGGGAAAAAAAGCCAACTATAAACAGCACCAGAGCATTCCAGATTTATGACAGATGGTGACATTTTCCAGCAAAATGCCACTGTAAGCTGGAGGGGTTTTTTCCTGATTTCCATGAAACACATTTTGCCCAGGTCTATTTGGCCCAGCCCACTCCATATAAAATGTAAGATACTCATTCCCATAAGTACCAGACAGAAGTACTTTGGTCAGAGATTAGAATTTCCTCATCAAAAGCTCTCAGAAGTATCCCATGGCATCTCATGTCAAAGCATGCTCCTTTTTGATCATGCCCTTACAGCTTGTACACCTCCACTCACAGCAGAGCCTTTGTGGGTTTTGCTTTGTTAAAAAGGCTCTGTCTTCTCTAAGGGCACTAGGGAAACCTACTCCACAGCAAAGGAGATGCCTTAAATGTAATTCTTCACTGAAGTGCAGTTCCCTGGCACAACTTCTGACCCTTAAAAATCATAGAATAGTTCAGGTTGAAGGGACCTTCAAAGGTCATCTAGTCCAACCCCCCTGCAAAGAGCAAGGACATCTTCACCAAGATCAGGTTGCTCAGAGCCCTGTCCAACCTGGCCAACACTCAAATGTTTCCAGGGATGGGGCATTTACCACCTCTCTGGGCAACCTGTTCCAGCATTTCACCACTCTCATTGTAAAAAAAAAAAAAAAAAAAAAAAAAAAATTATTCTTCATGTCTAATCTAAATCTACTCTCTTTTAATTTAAAACCATTACCCCTTGTCCTTACGCCTTTTTGACCTCTGAACAAAACGCACCCCTAACGCCAATGCTTCTCTCATGTTGGTTTTACGGTCCTAACTAGCACCACTGCCCACACCCTGAAGCCCTCACTGCTGGTACTGAAACCAAACTTTGACTCAGAAGAAAGCCATTACAGAGAAGATAGACCTACTATTTCATAAGCCAGCAAGTGTACATAACTGTTTGTGGGCAGGTGCTAGCAGACATTGCTGCTGGCAGTTTGGCACCCACGTGTCCCTGGGCCCACATCAGTGACATCCTGAAGGTCACCTAGTCAGCACAGGATGGTGGTAGGACCAGAATTCAGAGCTCCTGTCTCATGCCTCTACATTTACACTACTTTCCTCAGTGAGCAGACTACAGTTTATCAGACCTCCTTTGGGATTACGTGACTGCAGGTCTGGAGAATTGTTCCTGGCAGGGTAACCTGAAAAAAAACTCCCTCTCAGGTATTGTTACCGCCACTTTCATGACAGGAATTACTACTAGATTTCATCTGCACACCACACGTTCTGAAGCTGTTCTCTTCATGCTTGGAGAAGATGAGCATGAAGCCCTCATAAATCAATCAACTCCTGAAGGAGAAATTGGGTTTACTACACAGCTGTCAAGTCAGAATCCATAAAGACAGAGAAGCTTTTTTTAAACAAGAAAAACCTAAAACCCTCAAGCAGCGCCTCGACTGAAAACAAGGCTACTGGCTCTCTCCAAAAAACAACCTCCCACTCATTGTAAAGACACATCCAGTTGGCAAAGCCTGCCAAGGGATTTCTGTTAACTTCACCAGGCTGACAAGGTGTTCCCCGTGTTACTACCAGCAGAGTCCCAGAAACCTTACATTGACTCCAGAAAACAGTCACGGGAACTTGTAGTGATAACTGAAGCAAAAGCCCCTTCTCTGTTCCTGTAACAGAGCTTTCCAATCACCACTTTTCACAGAAAAAACTAATTCATGGGCATGTTTGCTTGCAAATACAGGGCTCTGGACAAACACCTCTTCCCCAACTGCTGAACCCTAGTGAAAGACAAGCCTTAGGACTTTGGCTACCATTCTTGTTTCCTTTTGCTAACACAGATGGCCTGTTGTGCTTGCAATTTTCAAGGTTAACCCTTTAGACAGATTTATCCCCTAGCTTTTCTGCATTTCCTAGCTGATTAGAGAGGTAATTTGTTACACCATTCACAGTAATTAGAATACAGGAAATTATAAAAGAATAAACCCGATTCAACCCCCTTTCAGCAGCTGTGGGTCACTCAAGTGATGTGTCTGCCAACACTGTTCCTTTAGCTTGTCCCCAACATTTACACTCAAAACAAAAAGTAGAGATTTGTCTCCACGCTACTCACTGTGCCAAAATGTATTTTCTGTATCAATTTACAGACTCCCTCCTAAGATTGGATCAGATTAGTTTCACATCCCCAAACAGAGGTGGACACTCCCATCACATCAAAGATCGGTAGGAGGAATCACTCTGCATTATAATGCGCTAAGCACAGCCCTGAGATTTTAAGAAAATCAATTACAACAAAGGTTTAGCCTCCAGGCAAAGGTCTTCAAATTAGCAGCTTCAATGCTGAATGCCAAAGAGGCAAAGGAAGTAGGGCATGCCTGCTGAACGGGGACCCTGCGCCTGCCCACGTATACTGGAAATGGAAAGGGACGCAGTACAAATCTAAACACACAAGAACATAAGCATTTCTAAAGTAACTTGCTCTAGGGAATTTCACGTGCTCCACATTTCTGCTTATCGTGTTCATTTTAACCTACTGACTGTAAAGCATCTGAGGCAGCAAAACGCTTCCAAACTGCAGAATATGGGTGTCCATCACTCACTACCGCACTGTCCACCAGCAGAAGACATGGACCGCAATTTGCCTGAAGTCCCGTACGTTCCCCGCCTGCTGCCAATCTACTTTTCTGTTTCCCTCCCTCGTTTCCCTGCCAAGGTTACTCTTCTAGCTGTCACGGAAGACGCACATGATCTTTCTTTTCCTGTTTTACATCCACTTATTAAACACTCCTCTATCCTGCCAGGGGGAACCCAGAAAGAAAGCTGGACACCCTCTCCCCTGAGAGCTTGCCAATTCCCAACGAGAAGGAGCAAAGCCCTTCACCAAGGGGCAGCAATAAAGAGAAAAACACAAAAGAGACTCCTGAAAGGGTGTTTGGTCACCACACAAACGATCTGCTGCTTCTAAGAGCCAAAGGCTTCGAAAAGACTGGGCAACTCCACGTGAAGGAGCTGGCTCTCGATTCATTCACTCACGCCAAGAAAAAGCTGTGAAGGATGGCGGCTCCCGATGCGAGTTTGCCCGACAGGGAACAGGGACGCAGCCTGGAAAAAGTAAACATCAAAGAGCGCTTTTCATCCCAGTTTTAACAAAAATACAGAATTCCTTATACAAACCCTAAGCTTGCCTCGCTCGGAGGGGAAAACGAGAAAACAGACGTCAAAAGTTGGGGGCAGCGTGGAAGGGAGGGAGAAGAAACCATTAAGACCACGGAAAGGGTGGTCGCCGGCTGAGGGCAAGGTGCCCGCGCCGGGGACGAGGTTTGACTAGTCCGTGCCTGCGTTTTGGCTGAGGGGCACCGGACGCGTCGCAAAGCCGGGACGGGGCACAGCCCCGCGCAGCCAGGCGGGACGGGCGGCGGCGGGCGCCTGAGGGCGGTTGGAAAGAGGCGGGAAACGGCAGGCGCGCGAGGAGAGGCGAGGGGAGGCGGGAAACGGCGCGCGCGTGTGAGGGGAGGCCGGCGGCGAAGCGCGCCCCCCCTCCCCCCCGCGCGCCCCGCACGCACCTCCTGGAAGAGCTCCAGACTGTAGGTGTTGTCGTCGTCGGCGAAGAAGAGCACCCCGGGCTGGGGGGGAGGCAGGTGCTGGTGCCGCTGGCGCAGCCAAGCCAGGCCGGCGTTGCGCTGCTCGGTGGCGCGGGGCAGCCCCGGCCGCTTGTAGCGGCGGGGCGTGGGGACGTGGAGGTGGGTGCAGGGCAGGCCGGCGCCCGCCACGAAGCGGCTCACCAGCTCGCTGCGCGCCGCCGCGTCCTCCACCAGGATCCAGTGGAGCCGCGCCACCTGCCGGAAGGTGTTGGCCAGGCGGGTGAGCTCGGCCTTCTGCACCGGGCGGCTGTAGGTGGGCGTGATGGCATAGATGGTGGGCAGCGCCGCCTCGGGCCGCCGGGGCGCGGGGGAAGCTCGCCCCGCCGCCGCCGGCCGGGCCCCTCCGCTACCACCGCCCCCGCCGCGGGGGGTCAGGGCGGGCAGCGGCGCCCGGCTGCTGTCGATGTCCAGCACGATGATGACGATGAGCACCCAGGGCAGCAGCAGCAGGAAACGGCTGAAGAGCAAGGGCTTCATCCTGCCCCCCGGCGCCCTCCCGCCGCACAGCCCCTCAGCGCCGCCCCATGGACGGGCGCGGCGGCGCTCAGCGCATGGCCGCGGCTTGGCGGCGGGGCTGCCCCTTCGCCCACCCGCCCTCGCTCCTCCGCGGGACGGCCGGGCGGCGACGGCGGGCGGCGCTCCCTCCTGCGGCGGGGTGGGGCGGGTCGGGGTGGCCGGCCGGGCAGGTGCCTGGCCCCGCTCCCGCCGCCCCTCTATTCGGCGAGCGGCCGCCTTTCCTCCTCCTTCACCCTCGGCATCACCGGACCGGGTGCCGTCGCGGCGGGGGACTCTGGGGAGACGCTCCTTCTCCTCCGCTTCCCCCGGCGGCTCTGGCGGTGCGCGGGGGCGGAGAGGGGAGGGCGGGAGAGAGGGAGGGAGGGTCCCCGCGGGCGGGGGCCGGGGGGGCTCCCGCCCCGCCCCGCTCCGGCTGCCACCCCCGGGCGCTGCGGGGGTGACGGCAGCTTGCGGAGTTCCGCGCTCGCGCCCTCAGGGGGCTCATTCCCTCCGCGGCGGGCGACAACTTCGGCCGGGACGCTGTCCCCGGGGCAGCGCCGACGGGCCGGGCCGGGGAGGACCTCCTTGCCCCGCCGCGGAGGGGGTATGTCCCGCAGTACTCACCCCTCGTACCGGCGGGCTGACGCTCTCTTCGTTTTTGTTGTTTGTTTGTTTGTTTTGTTTTTTTTTTTTTTTACCGGAGGGATATTCTGGAGCTCCGCAGAAGTTGTAGATAAGGCAGCCGTTTAGTGCGGTTTCGCTCGGTTTTCCTCGGTGCTCGCCCCCGGCGGGGGCAGCAGGCCCGGGTGCCCGCCCGGGCTCCCCCACCTTCGCCCTGGCTTCCTGCCGCGCTGCTTCCCTGTAGATCGGGCGGACTTGCGGGCTCCTTTTTCAAAAGCGCTCGTGTATGGGAATTTCATAATCATCCACCTGTCTTTACTGTAAGAAAAAGGCATTCATCAGGTGCCGCGACACACATGAAAGGCACGATCTGAAACCTCTTACGAGTCTTTTCCTCCCAGGGAAGTTTCCGATGCATTTTTCAACACTCCCCGCTGTCATAACTAAACGCTTCCTTACAGCTTGAATTATGATTTTAAAACTTCGCATTGCACAAAAACACAGAGGCACTGCATTAGTATTTACAAATTACCGAATTCTCCGTAATTCTCCAATTAAAACGTTTATGCTTGTATAGATCAAATGATGGTCTCACCGACTTGTGGACTGTTTGAGATCAGAAATAGGGGGATTCATCATTGACTTACTGCTAGGAACAGCGTGGGTTAGAGAAATCGGTCAAGCCTTCACACCAGCCTCCTTGGCTTAAACGACTGCTTTCCTTTCTGTTTTCTATGCATCCTTCGCATTTGCATGTGTATAACAAATGCAGATAATGTGGGCACCGCGTGTGTCTATCATTCATATCTATCTGCAATCAATTTGTTATTCAAAAGGACGTATTAACCCAGAGGGCTCACACACAGAAAGGACGTTGAAGTGATGTAATGTAAGTTGAAATCCATGTGAAAGTGAGGGTGACACATGAGCAAGCACCGAACATCTAAATGAGGAAACATCTGTGTAACAGAGCGCTAATTAGAGTTAGCATGTTTAGTGGAGGAGTGGAGGGGTTGCTATGTGATTAATGAAATAATATGGAGGAATGCAGTGAGCACAAATAGTTTGATATATCCAAATCAAAAACATTGTGGACATGAAATTACAATTGCCCATTTTGTGCTGATGCAGTTTATCTAGAGGACAATCATCTAAACACCGTCTCTCTTCGGTGACTGAACATACCATCATTTTCTCATTTACAGTACAATCCTATTTGCAGAGATAATTTGTTCAAATAATGCAAACATATGTATCAAAGCAACGTACCAAGAAGGTATTGCTTGTTCTCCTTTGAAAGTCAGTAGGCATTTGGAAAAGTTAATTCAAAGCTAGCCACGTCTAGACATTATGTGATACCGTATCAAGACCCTAAAAACCTGTTGGGACAGAACCTAGCAACTAAGGGTTACAAATGTCTAATTGACATTCTTTATAGTAAAAAATATTATAAAGAATATTATTTTGATCTTTATATTATTTTTCATTCAAAAATATTATCTTTAGTGGGCTTGCATATTGTCTTCAGAGCTTAGCCTAGGGACAAAACTTAATAGTTTATGGTTATAAGACCCTAATAAAGGCAGCAACAAGAATAGCTAAATGTAATTGCAGCCATTCAGCAAGGAGCGCAAACACGAACTCAGCACCAGAGAGGTATATCAATGAACTATTTGGTGTTCTTCCATCTCTTTAATTATGTTCCTGAAAGCTGGTAACTACGTTTTCCTATACGCTTGCTAACATAGTATTTACTGCTTCTCACTGTGTGCAAGATCTGTAACGATGTGAGACACACGGCTGTTTGATAACGGATCGCAATAACTATATTTTTACTCCAGAACTCTTGTAACGTGTTTTCACAAGCCACAGAACAAACTTGGAGGTCATGAGTCAGGTACATCAGGTGTGATATCATATGATGCAGCAGCATTTTCTGTCAGCTTTAGGTATAGGTTATCTTAGATGGAAAGGTAAAAGATAAGGAAGGCACTATATACAAGCCAAATGTTATTTATTAAACTGTTGATTCCTGATAAGTGAAGCAAGATGATCTTCCTTTGGAAACTGAAGGAACCCAGTCAAATAATCGCTCTATTTGTGGGGACAAACTGTTTACAGAGATAGTTTTTTCTACCAAACACCTTAGCTCTGGTTATTATAAAAAATGTCACATTTGATTTGAGGCCTCAGGTGCAACTCTGAAACAAAGGACAAGTTTCTAACTTGTGATGGATGGTACAAATCATTGTGTGACTCAGGCTGTTCCTATGGTTTCACACACAATATGCAGTACAGTGCATATTCTCCTTTGTACCAGGGTGTGTGGGCAGGCATTTCTCTTCAAGATCTGGTCCAGAATTGTTTGTTTGCTCTAGTTTATTGCTTGGCTCATCTATTATGGTATTGCTGATTGCTGCCTCCATTCTCCAAAGATTTTTGTCAGAGATGTGTCAGGACTCAGCACCCAATTTTGCATTTGTTTTTAAAAAAAAACCTACATCCACTTCAGTTTTGTGCGCTTCTTACCAGCAGAGGATGCCTGGCTGTGGCAGGAGAATGCTTGACACAGTGCTAGAAAGTGGGGAGAGCGGGGCTGGGGGGTGGTGCAAGCATGCGTATGCACATACAAAAGAAATCTCATCCCTGGGAATGTCGGAGCACATGGCACACTCTTTGCCTTGTGCTGGCTGGATGCAGTTGTAAGGGATTGTAATGCTTGCCAGTGATTTTGTGCCCCAGTTTCTTTCTTCTTCATTGGTTTCAGTCTTTCCAACATCTGTAGAAAAGGATAGGCATGGTGGGAGAGTTGCTATAGCTGTGCCATCTGCGAGTACTTTTCCACTTTCTCTAAAACAACTCCGTTCTTTTTGCTTTTCTCTCCTTCACCACCCCAGGTCACCCACCCATCAGGCAGCTTCGTCTAGAGGCTTCTGCTACAACTAAGCCTACCCACGCCCCCTCTCAGCTGGCTATGCCCGGCAGGCAAGCTCTCCAAGCCTTTTGCTTACTCCGCTTGAGTTTTCCCTCGGTTTCTGAACACCAGGAGCTGCTCAAGCTAGGTACAACATTACAGACTGTTCTTTTTCAGATATTGGAAAGATGGTCAGAGTTATGGATAGCATTTGAAATAAAGCTATTAAAATTGATTGGTTTGTAGGTTCTGTGGCTGATAGAACTATTACAGTCCTGCGGGAAGCAGAAGCAAAACCAGTTGGATAAACATTAAAAAATGTGCAATTATTTTTAACTAGGGGATAAAATACTGCAGAGAAATAGTTCCTGTTTCACATGGCTGTAATTGAACAGATTAAACCCAAGGATGGCTCATTTCTTTGGACTGTTTCATGGTTTTCTTTCAACAGCAGTGACTGGTGATAACCAAAAGTGGGTAATTGTCTCTGACATGCAAATGTGGCTCATCAGCGTAGTTTCTGTGATGGGTAAAACCAGATACCAGGTGGCTCAAATTGTGGCAAGCAAAAGACTAACCTGCCTGTCTAAATTAAATATATGCTGTGTAGTTTCTAGTGTTTGAAATTACATCATTTGGCATTGCTCAGTCAATCAAAACATTTTATTAGCCAAAAAAAAAGAGCATTGAGAGTGTATCTCACAAGAGTGTCAAAGAACATCCACTGTCTGCTGCTCATTCAAGGGCACAAGCCTGATGTCAGTGGAGTCACTGTGTATCTAGGGATTTAAATGACAACAAGTTTATTATACGTTAGTGAAGGCCCAAAAGACCAGTGCTTAAGCCAGGCGTCCTACAGAGAATGTAATGTGCTACCATCTGACAGGCACAGACCGCCACCCTAAGTGTCTGCATTGAGGTATCCTGGCATCAGCGAGAGGCAAAGAAAGAAATAAAAAAAGGAAGCAGCAGCATAGGATGCAGCAAAAGCATAATTTCTTCTATCCTTTTCTGCTCCTCTAGACTTATTTCAGCCTCATTAGAACACTTAACACTTTCTCTAAGGGACCACATTTTCCTACACTATCCAGTTGTGGAAGCCCCCAAGAAAGTTCATGATCCAATTCAGAAGGGAAGGACCCTGCACTCGCACACAGGAGTCAGAAAAGACAGGCAGTGGAGGCGGGGCTGGGCTTGCTAAAATAATATATATGGGGTCTGTGCCGTTCCAGAAACAAGAAACCGGCTGCCCGAGCTGACAAGAAAGAGATTGCATGTTTATGTATGCACACAGGCCATTTTGAAATAATTTTCTCTTGTGCTTTGTTCCTTTTCCTAATAAGCCAACTTGTTTATCACTATAGCAACCAGCGACAGATTCCTGGAAAGAAGAGCTGCAAATGCCCATTTGGACCTCTGTGGTCACAGGCAGTTGGTACAAGCAGGGTGTCATACCTGCCTCCCAGAGCTCTGAGGGGTGCCATGTAGGGACAGAGCGGGGTGAGGCAGGCGTGACGGGGTGTGACATAGCACGAGGGGGACATGCAGAGTGAACAGGGCTATGCACAGCTTGATGGAACCCCTCACAAAAACAAACATTGTTTTAATTGAAAATAAATGTGTTATAAGTAAGGAAAAAAAAAAGGTTGAAACGCAGAGGTGAATCCTCAATGCTGAAAAGATTCAATTATCCCTCCATGCCTTGGGCTTCAGTGATGAAGACTGAAAGAGGCGGGAAACGGACATGCAAAGAACCTGCTCAGGGGAGGGCCTCCAGGCATGGGTAGGGGTGGAAATCACCACTCTCACCAAACATCTGCTGCCAGCGCGTATCTCTGAAACCTGTGCCAGTGCGTATTCCACCGGTGCTGAGCCACATTCCCGGTGACATCTCACAACTACAGCATTTGCTCAAGTGGCAAAGGTCAGTGGGGTGGAGGGAAAGATGTGATCTCTGGAGGTAGCCTTTAGGGATGATATAATTACACACAAGATAAAGTGTTTATTTGCTCTTCAGCCTAGAAAACTGCATGTACAAAAAACCTCCTATGTTACAAGAATATTAGCAAGAATATTAGCAGAAATGGAAACTCAGGCATTCAAGGATTGGAAGCACTACAAATAAGATTGCCTGTTGAACCTTAAAGTGGTCGCTTGACACACTTGCCATATGATTCAGCCTTTGCACCTCCAATCCTTTAAACCTGCTTTTTCATATAGTATGAAGAGGATCATCCTTACATGGTTTGGCTACCCCTCCCTCCCCTGTATTCCTATAACTCGTATCAGAAGCTCCTGAGCTCTCCCTCAGTCCTGGTACCCAGCCAGTTTCCTTGTATTTCGAGCAGGCTCCGGGTATGAAAAAAAAAAAGAAAAAGGCTACTTGACCCTAGGTCCTCGTACTAAGAGTGCTGAATGTTTTATTCCATGTTTTGTTCGTAATGTAATGTTATGTTAATGAGGTAATGTTGTTGTAGCACCAGTGTCCGAGCATATGTCAGGCAAGCTTGTAAGGAAACGTATCTTCTAGTAGAGTACATGATACGGTAAAACAAACCCAAGCAGACAAGCGTTCAGGCATACAAGCTTTTCTTCAGGTCTGAAACAGCAGCTTACTGAAATGCCCTCAAAAGAGGAAGAGCTCCAGGTTATGCCCTGGAGTTATTCCTCAGAAAGAAAATGTTTTCTTTCACTATGCTGGGATTTTTTGAAGGAGCCTCAAGTTGATGAATATTTTTTTTTTTCCTTGAGAAGTCAAAAGATTTGCTCCAGTTTCTCTTGCAATCCTAAGAGAGCCTCCCTCACCTTTGTGTTTCAGACCTACATGAGGCCTTGTTGACAGAATAAATTGTTTTCGCGTAACCGGATATGGACTTAAACCAGCATAGCCAAATGCAAGCAAACTTCTCTGCGAGCACACTTATTTTAGTGTTAAAGTAGTGGTTTTCTGTCCAGCTTAGTTTGATCAGCAAAAGGCTTTTAGCTAAGCCACTCTGAAAGTAAAACCACTGACAGGAGTGGTAGTGGTGAACCTGTATCAGCTGACTGCTTCAGAAGGCAACGTCACTTCACTCTACCTGAAGAGTACATCATCCCCGTGTGAATCAATTGTTCTCTATCTCACTGGCCAAAACCCCGATCTGGGCTGCCAGCAGTGACACTGAGACAGCTGGCAATCACCACGGCAAGCGGATATCCTATGACATGGCTTGCAAGCTGTCTTGCAAGGCAGCTGGGTGACACTCCATATTGTGAACCAGCAGGTAGGAAAGCTTCTTGGTCTTGGCTGGGGACTTGGTTTCATGATACAATATTTACTTCTGGGTTGGCCCTTGCCCTATGGAAACAACTGGCTGACACTGGCTCTGGTTTTTTTGAAGATGCATTTTGAAAACTGGTGTTCAGAGTGCATCTCTGAGATGATGAGTGGTTTATGGCACTGTACTGTCTGAGCAGTTGGAGACTGGTAGATTGCTTCAAAGACCTAGAGCATATACTTGCCTACTCAAACCTCCAGGGACTTTGGGGAGCTAGCTGGCCAAATTTGGGATATTTCCTTACCATATACTATTGTATGTGTTGCATAAAATAATTGTATAAGATTTTAGAAGATATTAGGCAGATAACATGAAAAGGCACATACGAAGGTGTTGTCTCTGTGCAGAGACCTTCCAGTCCCAGAACAGCTGAGGATTTATCATGGCTGGGAGAGAGCAGGCACCTTTTCAAACCATCTCCTCCCTAGACTCACATTTTTCTTCTTGAGACAGGCTTCTCTGTACAGATCCAAGACCAAAAAGAAAGAGGATTTTGGTGCATCCCGGTGCAGGCTGTGAATGGTGGTACTTCTGAGGCAGTTTAGAAGGCATCTTCCTTACGGCTAAGACAGGCAGTGGAAAAAAGGGTCATGTTTATATCAACACCAACCAGAAACTCACGCACCAGGAGTGTTACTTGAAACTCTGACTCTTTCTTTTTTCCTCTCGAATAGACTAGACCAGAGAGAGGGACAGCTGGGCTTGGTCAGCACCCAGTTGGCCTGCATGCCTTGTCAATATGTCTGTGGATTACTGCTGCCTTTCCATCTGCTCCTGGTGTCTCCTCCCACACTGAAATTCTCATTAAACCCTAGCAGTGGTCATAATACCATAAATATACATGTTACAAAGTAAATTTGTGCTGAGCTTGCAAACTTAGCCTGTGATTAGCCGGGCTCAATGACTCTGTGGAACTGGTTCTGCTTTGGAGTTATGTGTGGCACTGCCACCGAGCTGCAGAGCTAATATATTCCTCCTTCCCTCTTCGCTCACCTTCCCAGTATTTCTTCCATGTGTTGTTCCAGCAGGGTGTCCCTGGAGCCTTCCAGCTCGTCAAGCACAGCACACTGCTCTGTGCTCGAAAGCATATGGCCAACAAAACAAAGAGCTTGCAGCTGGAATTTGAATGTGGCACAAACTGCATTACTCTCAAAATCAAGGTATGTGCCAGGAAGAAACAAATTTTAGAAATGCCAGGCACAAAAGGTCAGGTGGTCCAACCTCTGGTCTCAAGCCAGGAGACATTTGTCTAAACTTCCCATGATGATAACCCAGACATCTCCTGAGGTAGTACCTCACTGTCCTGACGGTAAGAAAGTTCTCCTGACATTTAACATAAGCCTTACTGTTACTATATATACTATATACCCTTCACATGTTTCTGTCTCCATGCAAATGGAGAATAACCTTTTACACAACTAGCACCGACACCTGCCCTTCATCTCTGCCTTTCTGTAAACAGCATTATTTTCCTAGAAATTCTTATTTGAATTCCTAATAAATAAGAATCTTCTCATTACAGCTGTGTATTTTTTAAAATGTGGACTCTGATACAAGAAATATTGCTCTGATCAAGATCTTACCAGTGCCATGTGAAAGACAGGATTTATCGCCCATGCCTTCCGTATGACACTTGGAACAGTTAGATTCATTTTGTTATCTATTACAGGTCCTTTTCTATGGTACTCTGGCCAGGTATTCTGTGCATAATCTGACAAATCCCTCCTTTCCAAAGGTAATAATACGGCTGTTCTTCTTGTTCTTCAGGATTTCCTCCATTCCCCATGAATTCACCAAGTGCTCAGTGATTTCTGAGATTTTCACAGGAATGGTGATGCGAGTAATTCCAGCTCGTCCAAATATTCATTAAAGATTCTTCTCCTATTTTA
Organism: Chlamydotis macqueenii; assembly: GCF_036417535.1. Lineage (NCBI taxonomy): Eukaryota > Metazoa > Chordata > Aves > Otidiformes > Otididae > Chlamydotis > Chlamydotis macqueenii. The sequence continues at coordinate 32,405,021 of NC_141558.1, forward strand.
GCCTGTTGTCTTGTTATTCATTTTAAAGATTGTTAGTCAACGGATCATAGTTCATCTTTTTAGGAAAGATTGAGTCATGAGAAAAGACATTGCACCTTTCAGTCTTTTTTAGGCTGTCATTTTTGACAGTCTGTCCTTAATATTCATGCTAGTTTAATGGAATTATAAAAGTTTTCTGAAATCCCTTTTTCATTACCTGAAAACAATGGACCACAAGTCACCGTCCTTCTCTACCTCAATTTGTTCTGATTTTGAAAACTACTTGTAAACTGTCATTCTGAAATATGATCAACAAAATGCCCCACAGGATCATTGCTGAAGGTGTGGTGGAACATAAACCATATTTTTCATCAACAGCTGCGATAAAATACAGCAGTAGAGATACTTTCTTTAAACTGCTGGTAGGCTCATATACTCTGGCAATTTGATTTGCCTTTGTGCTTGCAGTCGATGCATGAATGCAGGAAGAGGTGGGAATAAGACTTTGGGCAGGATGCAGGAACACGCGTTGGGTAAAACAGCAGACCAGGGATGGGAGAGGTATCGCAGCCTCCCAAATCTGTGGTACCCTGACTGTAAGGTATGAGGAAAATGCTGCATAAATCCCCCAAAATGAGCTGCTTAAGGCCCATAACAGATTAGTGGTGTAGACTCTGGCTCTCCAAGGGAGAGGGGGCATGTCTTACACCTTAGAGGGGGTGGGAAGTGGGAGGAAAGGGCTCTTTTTCATCACAAGGCAAAGGATGAGGACACGCTAGTATTCCCAGGAGATATTTTTCAAGGGCAATTTGGCTGAAGGCACTGTTGTTTTGTTAATAAGGATGTGGCCAAGCTAAGCAATTTTCTCTAAGTCTTTGTGTGCATTTCTTTCTCAAACCATGTCCATGGCAAATTATGTATAATTGGGCTGTAAGGCTCTCTGTGTCCTGCTTAATCTGCTGTTTACTGATATGCTCTTTATCTACACTGACAATTTTTTTCTTGATGATTTTGTCACCTCTAACAGTATGTAAACAGTAATTATATAAACAGCTTGCACTCCTATTCAGCATGTTCAAACATTTTGATTTCTTATCTTTTTAAAGGTGAAGGCTGGATACAGAAACACGGTAGCATACACTACAATTTATTAATTAGGGCTGGATTGAAGCACCACTCTGCATTAGGGATGGACCACCCCTGCCGTGCTTTGCTGAGTCTTGCACGTAGGAGCATAGCTTCAGATAGCGCTTGGGGCGTATTGTCAGTCGGATCAGTCCCCTCCTTCAGAGAGAGATCAGCACAGCTAGCAGGTCACAAGTAGAAAGATGCCCTCATCCAACCCTATGTGCCAGTGTAATGATACCATGGCTTTCACAGACGTGAAATCCCAAAGCATGAAAATCAGGTCTTTCCACAGCAGATTTCTTGCCCTGCAGCTTGAAATTCAGTACATATCAGTGAGACACCATCTGCAGAAACTTTCATTTCTTTTCTTCTCTGGCAGGTGGAACTTCAAGGATTTGGTTTTATCATATTGTTTTAAGGAATATTATTCTTTCAGAAAGAAAATTGTTGTTTTGTGGAACGACAAGGTAAGCAGTTGTACCTGTCACAACCTTCCTCTCAAAGTGCACTATTTGTAATTCTCAAGTAAACCAGTTTAACATAGTTTAACTATTTGCCAGAAGTTTTCACTAAAGATGAGATATTGTATAATTCTCAAATGGCAGAGTCTAACACACCAGCTCTTCCAAATCTACATTGATGTTATATTATATGTAGCATAAAGAGAAAAGCCTCACGAACTTGCTCTATCAGTAGTGGATACTGGAACTATACCATTTTTTATCTATTATTTGTTCTTCCATTTTTAGTCTTGTTGTTACTCCAAAGAGGAGTGAAATTATTCTACTACTTCACAGAAATCTCTGCAGTGTAAGGTTGAAAATGACCTCAAAAGGTCATTTTGTCTAATGATTTCCACACATTTTCAAGCAGTGGATCAGTGCCAAAGTTCAGAATATTTCTCAGGCTACCATCCAGCTTCATTGGCACATCTTTAATGGGGAATAACTGCATCATTATTCTGCAGGCCATTTATGGACTCTGAACCCCAGGCTCATGGACCACCAGAGGTTCCAGGACCTCAGTATGGGTGTCTTGAGTCCAGGAACAGCTGCTCAGTCATCTCCTGCTGCTGCAGATTCGGGTGTATACTGCTGCCACCCTTGTATTTCACACAACCTATACTCGGCTCTCCTATGTTCAAGGTAATCCTCAGACACAAGCAGAAAATGACTTCTGAGCAGACAAACTGCACTGGCAATGGCTTGCTCCCAACCGCCATCTTCCCCAAATGTCTCCGGTCAGTGAAGCTGACACGAACCCACCATATAAGAAATATTTCTGTGAAGCTGTGAGCCGGGAAGGGGCTGCCATCCCCAAACAGCTCACCCAGGTCACACTGGCTTCTTGCTGGCAACAGGCTGGGAAAATTATCCACGCAGCCTATGGATGTTCGGCAAAATAAGCAGCTCTGATTTAGTCTATGCCCATCCTTGAGACAAAATCAAACGGATTTACACCATCCTCAGCTGCTCTTTAAATCTTCCAGTGTAAAGGAAGCGTCGGCAGTGCCTGCAGTAACCAATGTTCAATTGTCCTTTCAATTAGAACGACAACATCTAATCTAAATTACCTTTGCTCTCAGCAGCTGAGATTATCTGTTTTCCTGCTGATTTTGGAGAAAGAGTACATATTTTAGGCGTGTGAAGACTCGCATTATCCTTGTCTTTCTTTTTCTAGAAAAGACAGACTTGATTCTTTCAGCCATTCTCATACCATTCATGTTGCTCACCTCTGAGCTGCGTGATTCATAGAGCGACATTCTTCTAAAAATGCCCAGCCCAAAAACAGACACAGTTTTCCAGCTGAGGTCATGAGTGCCAAACTGAGCAACAGAACTTCTTCCTATGTTTTATACCCATTAATGCACCCCAGAAGGGCATTTGAATGTCTTGCAACAGCATTATGTTTTGCACTTGCTGTTGCAATCCATTGTCATCTTCTGGATCCTTCTCTGCAGCAGAATAAAACCAAATAGATCAGGACAAACTTCTACAGAGCCCCATCTCTTGTATCATCATGTTTAAGTAACCTACTGAATGGTAAACACAAGCAGTTGTAGATCCACCTCAGTTTTTTTGAGGGTCGTTTTCCTTCAGCATGCATATGACAACGTTGTATGAGACTGTCAAAAGTTGTGACACTATCAATATAAATTCCGTCTGTGATTCCCTGTGTTTTTCCTAGGTTTCTAACCATGTTAAGGAATTTTGTTAGAACTGTATCATATGATTTGCTCATAACAAAACTGTGTCTTGTCTGTTTTGTTGGTTATTAAGTGACTGTTCAGTGACAGCATTTCCAGATATGTAAGTTAAACTTGTCATTGATCATTGTATGTCCCATAGATTTCTTCCTTGTCTTGCCCTTAAGATAGATTTTGTTTGCATTTTTCCAGTCCTCTGGGACTTCCTGTCCACCTGCAATTTTCAGAAATGATCATCAACCGTTCAGAGGTTGCTCAGGATAAGTCTTAAAATACTCTTGGAGAAATTTCCTTAAAACCAGCTGACATGAATACAGCTAGCCTGTCGAGACAGTCCATCCCTCTGCTCTTGTTGAAATTAATTGCATGAAATATCTGGTCAAAAATAACTTTGTTTTGTGATTAATAAAGGAAAAAAAGCAACTTCATGGAAGGTCAATCATGCATACTGCTTTTAAAATGCTATGCATATTTAGGTAGACTTTTCAGAAAACCTCACCTACAATGCAGTATATAAACTCACATGGACTCAGAGAACAGTGATTTCAAATTCCACTCTAAGCTCCATATGACAAATATATTAACTTTGCTATTGTAACAGTTGCTGGCTAGATTAAAATGTAGAGATGGAGTCACGGTCACCAAAGTCATTCCATGAGAAGATCAGTCCTTTATAGATTACTATTTATTGTAAAGTCTGAATCATTTCTCTTTCTCAGAATCCTTTAAAGGATTAAGTGTTAAATTATATATCATTTTAAGAGCTGGGTTTACTAGTCCTTTCTCTCCTCATAATTCATTGCCTTCACCTCTACCTGTATTTATAGCGTGCATGAAGGAGGTTTGCCCAGGCAGAACATAAGATAAAAATACTTTTGAAAGCTAGTTAATATCTGTACCTGGATGTATCACGTAGAAATGATCGTTCTTATTTTTTTCAGATCTCTTTTGTTCTTCCAGCTTTCTGTGACTGATGTCAAATTTACGCTTCTAAATTTTTTTTTGTGCAGATTTTTTTTTTTTTTAACACGGCTCCTCCTTCTTATGCTAGAGTGTTTTTCTGTGATAGATGCAAAACATCACCTGAAATCCTCAGTGCACTCCTTTTACTCACATACAGGCTCTCATACTGATGCAGATTCACCTGTTCACAATGTCAGTGCAGGTGTTCAGGGTCGTTAGAATTTCTAAATGAAATTTTTGCTGTTTGGTGGCTTGGTGGAAGATTTCTCACTGGCTTTAACAGGGTGAGAGCATCAGCCACTGTTTGTCTGAAGCTTTCAGAACATTTCTATTGTGCAATTCATACCACTACAAGGTAAACAAAGGCATTCATCCTTGTTTGCACACTACCTCTGTGCAGGGGATGGTTAATCACACAGAATGCACAAGGATGAAGGTCTCACAGCGCTGGTAGCACATAAAGAAGCTCAAATCACGGTGAATTCATAATCCAATTTCAAACAGAGACAATAAGTGACTCTAGCACAGAGGTAGAAAACTAAAGGAAGCATGAGATATTTTTAAGCTCTTACAGAAAACTAAGATACTTCCTTCAATGCTAAATAGGCTTTTTTTTTTTTGTGATAAACAGACCTTTTCTCCTCAATAGGGAGCTACATGCTTTTTATACCTTCTAGATATTGCTGCTCTAGACAGCAATGCAATAAAACAGGCTTTTTCATTATTAAAACCTTTTCTTCAACCGCTTATAGCTTTCTGGAAATAAAACTTGCTTGCCTGATTTCTTAACATTGCAACTGGGAGAAAACAACAAAAAAAAAGCAGCAGATATTAAAGTGATATAAGGAACATGTAAAATATTAAAGAAGAAAAAACAACAAATAAAGGTTGTCCAGTCTCCTAGGTTTAAAAAAAAAAAAAAAGATTAAATAGAGTAAGTGTAGGGGGAGTGATGTTACTTTTCTGACAGGAGCTGTTTGCAGAAGTTTGGTGGAAATAAATTACCTAAGCGGTGCTCCCTGAATAACCTAAGTAGCACTGGCTCAAGGTCCAGCTCAAAAGCCCAGGAGACCCAACTGCTTTATCCATGTCCCCTCAATGAGCAACTCTTCCCCAGTCACAGAAAAAAAAAAATATTCAAAGACAAACCCCAAAGCTTTGTAGGGCTCTGTTTGCATCTTGCCTCTTGACTCCTTCAAGGAGCCCTGGTCAAAGGTGGGCTCCTCAAACACGGCTACAGCGCCGGGTCTGGCCATGCTGCCTCTTGCACCATCACTGGTGGTGATCCAGAGGTGATGCTTGGGTGCAGAGCACTCGGAAGAACACGCAGCCTTGCTGAAGGGACACCTTCCCAAGGAGAAGCTTTTTCCTTTGCAACTTCCCATCCTTGTTTGTCTGAGATCTTGTGATCAAACCTGTTCAAAACAGGCTTGCTTAATGCAGAGCATAAGGGGACAATAGACTTTTATCTAACCCCAAATTTAAAATGTATTTGCACCTTACCAGGAGCAGTCCTACCAGTCTCACAAATAAATGGCAAATTAGTTCTAGGCAAGTTCAATTTCTTCTCCTCCAACTCCAGCAGAAGCTAGCAAAGAGCTCCCTCCTCTGTAGAACTTCCATCCCCTGCAGCTCCTGGTAACTCCGCTCTTTCCACCAAAAACCGAGGACCCTCAGAAACAACCAACAGGCACCACCTTGCACAGGGCTTCACCTTACATGGATTCATGAATCCAGCAATGCAGATAGACTCTCACACCTGCACAAGGTTCATCCTGAGGCGGGGGTGAAAATAATTCACAGCTGTGCTGCGTGCCATGCTCCTCAGCCTCACATCAGAACAAGGTCTAGGAAGAAAACCAAATTAAACATCAAACAGAATTTCCTTACATTATTTTCTCCATCAAATGAAATGTCTCTGTCTTCCCCAAACCACTTTTGTCAAGTGCCCTGTCTGATTGGTGCTACAGGATTGTTTGGCACGAGCATGGTCTGAAAAAACAAACTTCACCCCCTGGAGAATTTTGCTGGGAATAACAGATCCAGGTGAAGGTCTAAATCGATAGAAGTCTTTCTGAATGCGTTTCCAGGAAACCTGGACACATCACCAGTGACTTTGACTAAAATACAAAGTGCCAGCCGCTGTTTGGAAAGCAATTTATAGTTCAGTAATTTAAATTTCATAGCGAAGAAGGCCGTATAGCGAGAATCTCATCCACTGCAGGAGGGGGAAGCTGGAGGCGTTCAGGGACTGCAGAACGCTTGCACAATTTCGAGAGGAGGTTTAAGGGTTATTTTTTTTCAAATGTGATTTCTGGATCTCATTACAGGAAAACCCTCTCCTACCTTCCCTGCATCTCAGCATATATTCAGCTTTCATCTACGTTTTTTTTCCTAAGTTATTTTTTTCTATCAGAGGATTATTTTCCCCTTTATCAAAAGCTTTCTTTTAGGCTATTGGGGTAGGTGTTTAAGGACAGGATTCTGTCACTTCTTATTTACTTGTTTTCAAGTGTTTCTCCTCAAGCTTAAGCTTAACTGAAGGAGAATTAACTGCAGAGGATATACCAACATACAGTCAGTTGAAAAGCACACCAGGGACTCTTGCCTTTTTACCTTAGTGGACATGATGGTGTTAGATTGATGGTTGGACTCGATGGTCTTGGAGGTTTTTTTCCATCCTTTAAAGATTCTATTCTATTCTATTCTATTCTATTCTATTCTATTCTATTCTATTCTATTCTATTCTATTCTATTCTACTATCCACTATTAAGGCTAGAGCATGTAAAAGATCTGATTCTCTTAAATCCAATTTTATGACCCAACGCTACCCCCAAACTTTTCTTTTCAGCTGCAGCACCATCCTGCAGACACCTAAACTGGGAACATGTCCCTGTGTGTTGACTCCAGTGTTCACCAGGCTTGTTTTGCCCTGACCTCTTCTTAACTGAGTAGCTCAGCAATTACCTTCAGCCCAAACCCATCTGGGATGGCTTAAGCCCACATTTGTCACCTTCCAGACACACGTCCTCTCCGTGAGGATGTCTGCTCTTCACACCAGAGACAAGAGGAAGAAAGAAACTGTGATTTCTATACACTGACTGAAGTGATGCCAGTGGACAGAGTACAATGAGGGCAGGAATCACAAGGCCAGAGAGGGAGAAAAAAGGGATTTCATGTCACCTGGCACTCGTACCTCCAACAGCAGCAGGTTTTGCTTGGAGCCCCCCCATGGCTGTGGAAGCGCTGACTCTTTGTAAGTGAGGCGTTCACTAATTGCGAGGTTATTAAATAAAAGATGGGGTCTGCTTTCTCCAGCTATTTTAATTTTTCCTCTCAGTTTACGGATGCATAGTTCTAGCGCTTCTCTTGGGAGACATCCCACATGTCCACAACCTGTCTAGAAGGAGGCATCCTCTTTCACCGTCCCTCTTCGCATCCCTGCCCACCCCTCTCACCAGCCTTTCATGAGGCTTGGCTGGCCAGGAGCACAGCAGAAGAGGGGGGATGACCACACCACCAGCCGCAGGGCCCACTGCTAGCATCAGGACCACCATGGTCCACCCAACTTGGTGGCACCCACATACTCTATGAAGAGGCTCAGGTCAGCCCCACAGCAGAGCCCTATGATGATCTGAGGATTAAAAGTCTGGGTTTACCACTACCCTGCTATGAGCTGCGTGTTGACGACTTTAAGTGTTAATGACACTTTCTCTTGTCCAGGTTTGGTTGATATGAACCTGTTTGTTCCCAGGGACCTCATACCAGGGGCCATCACAGCCTTGAAAACCTTAGGAAGAAACTCAAAGTGTGAAAACCCATAGCAGCAGCAGAGAAAACAATTTGCAGGTAAATAGAGAGCAGCAGCAATAAGGACAGGGCAAAGGGAAGCAGCTCTCCAAGGCTCCTCCAGGGCACCGCAAGCTAGCAAAAATCAAAAGAGAAAACGGTATGCCAGCCCAAATCCTGCCAGTGGCAAGTCAAACAAACATCTGAAGCAAAAGGCAGCTCTTGGAAATGAAGCTGCCACTCACCCTCATCCCTTCTTCAGAAATATCCCCCATATGGAAAATGAGATGCCATGAAACATCAGCCAGTTCTGCTCTTGTAAATATTTCTCCCTGACTTTTCCCTTGGCTCTGCTTGTTTCTTTTACCCTTGGCGGGCTCCCCCCAGGCCTGCTGTGCTGGGGCTGTGGTGCCAGTATGGTGTGCAGGGCTGGGCTCCCCAGACAGCCTGGTCAGGGATGGGGCTGTGAGAGCTGGGGGGAATGCAGCTTGAGCTGTCTTCCCATATCCTTATATGCAGCTTGTCTTTCCTTTCTTGGGATAGGAGAGGCAACCGGAGAAAGCGTATTACACATCTGGTGTTCACAGAATGGTTTGGGTTAAAGAGCCCTTCAAAGACAATCTAGTTCAACACCTTTGCCATGGGCAGGGATATCTTTCACTAGATCAAGTCACTCAAAGCCTTTCTCTTCTCCAGGCTGAACAGCCCCAACTCTTCCAGCCTGTCCTCATAGGAGAGGTGCTCCAGCCCTCTGATCATCTTCGTGGCCCTCCTCCAACTGCTCCATGTCCTTCTTATGTTGGGGGCTCCAGAGCTGGATGCAGTACTGCAGGTGGGGTCTCACCAGAGCAGAGCAGAGGGGCAGAATCACCTCCCTCAACCTGCTGGCCACGCTTCTCTTGATGCAGCCCAGGATGCGGTTGGCTTTCTGGGCCGCAAGCACACACTGCCAGCTCATGTTGAGCTTCTCATCAACCAGCACACCCAAATCGTTCTCGTCAGAGCTGCTCTCAATCCTTTCTCTGCCCAGCCTCTATTTGTGCTTGGGATTGCCCTGACCCATGTGCAGGACCTTGCACTTGGCCTGGTTGAACTTCATGAGATTTGCACGGGCCCACTCCTCAAGCCTGTCAAGTTCCCTCTGGATGGCATCCCTCCCCTCCAGCATATCAACTGCTTCCCTCAACTTTCATCTGCAAACTTGTTGAGAGCGCACGCAGTCCCACTGTCCATGTGTTGAAGTTACTGTTCTCATGCTGAGTGCAGTGTTCCTTTCATACAGAAACATGTGTTTTACACAAATAGGACCCCTTTTCCAAAGTATTTACCCTCTAAAAGTACAGAACAGTACAGTAAGTAAATGCAGAGGCAGTAGTTTTCTATATCTAGAAAGATCATAGAAAGTTAGGACCCCCTACTCTTCTATCAGAATAGAAGTACAGTTAGCAGCTTTGAACAAGGTTTTAAAAGGGCTTTGAAGGTCACCGGGAATGGTACACCCAGCCCCAGCTGTGTCTTTGCAAACCTCCTTCAGTGCTTAATGTTTGTGCTTAAAGCAATTCCACATGACTTTCAATTTGGTACTGTAACTATATAATAATAATAAAAAATCTTTAATAACAGAAAAGAAAAGAAAAAAATTCATTGTGAAATTTTGCGCTGGTATCCTTACCTGAAGTTTCTCTAGTTGGAGAATTACAGCTAAGGATTACAAGCTCCCAATAAGAATGCATGTTTGAGTGTGTGCTTATAATAAACCCACGGAGGAATACAAGGAAACAACATCTATTTTGGCAACCCTTGCACTTTTCAAATTAGATGCAGAAAAGTTATTCTAATTATTTAAAGGTCTCTAAGTCTCAGCAAATTGTATTGACAGAGCTTTCACTTTCAATAGAAGCCAAACCTGAAATGTTTTTGTAAATGTGTTGTTTTCATCAAGATTTTTCTTTTGCTGTTATTGCCCTTTTTACTGGGCAAAAATTATACAGGCAGCCACACTTACACACAACCCCAACCCTACTCTTCTTTTTCCCCACTAAAAGGTTCCCAGTTCCTCTGGTCTTTTTACATCCCCATCTCCTGACACATGAGGAACCGGCTGCACACGGAGCCGAGGGAAGTGGGTTCAGTTCTAAGTACAGGCAGAGGCAGTAGGAGAGAACGGGGAAAAGGAATTTAAGGAGGGGATTTGGGAGTGCAAAGCATGAAGCTGGAAGGACAGGCAGTATGAAGAGAGCCAAGCAAGAATGAGACGAGCCAGGATGACTGAAGCAGAGAGGAGCAAAGATTTTGCTACAGATTGTCCTGTCATGAAATTGAAATATGGGGCTTTAAATTGCAAGGTAGGTGAGGCAGAATGAGATAAAAGGAAGCCAAGGGAGTAGTAGTGAGCTGTGTTTGCGATGCACATACACAGTAAGCACATAAACCAATTAATGGAAAAATTGTGTTAGCATCTGCAGCGGGATGGTCCCTCCTCAGCACCCACGTGGAGCTCTCCTGGATGTGGCTGCCTCTTTCCAGTGGGGACCTGCTCGTGCCCATCCAAATTTTCCAGTGGAATATGTGGTACTGCTCTGGTTTTAATGAGTTCCCTAATAAAGAGATGATGAATGGCAGTGTAATTTCCCTTCTACACTTCATGCTTTCACGACTGGAGTTTATTATTAACCTCACTACTACATTTTCTGTTATTTTACTCTGGTGCTTTAATTGTGTTTCCACCTCAGTCATGTGCGTTCGCTTTCTATTAGTCTCCTTTCCCAGATTGCTTTCATGTGAACAGCGGGGTTTTTCTGTTCAGTACTCTGAAATGTTTTTAGTATGCATTTCTTTCTGGTTTGATCTCTCTCTTTTTTTCCTCTCTGTCCCGGTATTAGTCATCCTTAATGGGGTAGAGCACCTTGTGCTCTCTGACATGGAAAACAGGGATAATGTAAGCAAACACCAAGGACAAAGCATAAAAATAATGGAGGCAGTCTCTGTAAAAGGGGAATTAATGACTCAGGCAAGTAGATGCCACATGTGAGTAATTTTAAGGAAAAAAAGCATCAGCCATGCTTAGAAATGCAGATGTATTTATTGCCTTTCAGCCCCCCTGTTTAGCCGTTGCTAACTGCGTATTGAAAGGGAACAAAGGAAATTTCTGAATGCAGAAGCAGGGATGTCATGGCCAGGTGGTCCAGGGTAATGGAGAATTAGAGCACAAGCAGCAGGCCTGATTCATATTTTATTAATACTGACATAAATGAGGCTTGTACCCACTGAATCACAGAATTACAGAATCATAGAATCTTAAGGTTGGAAGAGACCTCCAAAATCATCAAGTCCGACTGTCAACCCAACACAACCATGCCTACTAAACCATGTTCTCAAGTGCCACATCTACATGTTCTTTGAACACCTCCAGGGATGGTGACTCCACCACTTCCCCGGGCAGCCTGTTCCAGTGCCTGACCACACTTTCAGTAAAGAAGTGTTTCCTGATACCCAGTCCAAACCTCCCCTGCCACAACTTGAGGCCATTTCCTCTTGTTCTGTCACTAGCTACTTGGGAGAAGAGACCAACACCTGCCTCCCTACAACCTTCTTTCAGGTAGCTGTAGAGAGCCATGAGGTCTCCCCTCAGCCTCCTCTTCTCCAGACTAAACAATCCCAGGTCTCTCAGCTGCTCCTCATAAGATTGTGCTCCAGACCCTTCAGTAGCTTTGTCTCTGGACACGCTTCAGCAACTCAACGTCCTTCTTGTAGTGAGGGGCCCAAAACTGCACACGATATTCAAGATGTGGCCTTGCCAGTGCTGAGTACAGGGGCAAGGAATTAAGTTATGCCGAGGTAGAGCTGGTCAGGTCTTCCATCTCCAGCCTAATGCAGAGCAGCAGCCCCCTCAGGAACCGCACTTCTGCCCTCGCTACGTAAACAAAGATGGAAATAAATCTTCATATTCTACTACAAAATGCTAGGACACACGCAGAGCCAACTCAGGGTGTGAGTGCTAGTCAGTACGTACTTCTAATAGTTCAAAAGAGGCAAAAGGGCAGTAATCCTAATGGTATGGTCAGTGGTTTAGTATTCAGTCAATAAAAATAACTGAGAACTAACTCCTTATTTGCAGTCTGGCCCCTTTCCATCATCAACATTTTAGGGCAGCCGTACATCGGATATAAATGAAATGTAATTTGCCAGAGTTAGTTAAAGTGAATGAGCATCAGGACCTTTGATTTTACATCGTGGTGCGCGTTTCCATTTGACGTGTGACACACAAATGCTCCTCGTCTGTAAGAAGTAAGGGTGGTCATGTTCATCTGGTGAAAAACTGTAGGCAGTGCAGAAAGCCCCATGAAGCTGAAGCAAGGCTTGGAGGGATTGCCTTGTGGCAAAGGACAAGCCTTTCTGCTGATGGGATTACGAGAAAGACCCTGAGCTGCCTTGGTTACACCTTTATGAGATGAAGAATCTGGGTGCTAAAGAGCTCTTCAAACTGCTGGGGAAAGGTATGAGAAGAAACACAGGCAGGTGGAGAAAATGGAACAAAATCAAATGGGAAATGAAACATGTCTGAAATGGCAAAGCTGAAGAGTGTGTTGATACAGCCAAAGTGGGTGGTGAACTCTCCGCTTCTGGCTGTCCGTGCTGGATACCCTGCAAGAAGCCCTACATTAGCAAGGCACATCTAAAGGGTTCAGGAGAGGAGACCCTGAGTAGATTTAAGGGCTTGTATTAAATAAAGATTGGATTAGATAGTGTAACAGCCTTGGCTTTAACCCCCATGAACTGCTTGCTCTGGCTGTCCATCACGGCAGCGCTCTTGGCCAGATGCCTTGGAGCAGGGCTGGCGGGTGAAGGCGAGACGCAGGCAGAGGCTGGCCAGGAGAGGAGCAGTCATGCGTGCAGCCTTCAGCATTCGCAGGGCCTGGGTATGTTAGCAGGGGCATGCTTTTCCAAAAACGATGCTAATGAAATCCTAGCTGCAGAGACTTGCAAGACACGGGAGCTCCTTTGGGTTACCTGCCTGAATTTGCTCTCCAGCCTTTCGGCACAGGAGCAGCTTGCTGTGGTGTCACAGAGCCGGGGGATGCCAGAGCACTTCAGCAGCATCCTTGACGGACCCATGGCTCTCCTATGATGAAAGAGAAATACCAGTCCCCGCTTTGCAGGTGCTGCAGTGAGGCACCAGAGCCCACATTGCCCAAACCGAGGTCTTCAGCACTCTCCACCACACCATCCTCAGTCCTGGACTTTGCTGGGATGCCTGAGTGGGTGATGCTCTTCTGCTGCTATCAGAGGCCCCTTCTTCCTCATTCCGGTACCTTAAAGGGGGCTTATAGGAAAGACGAGGAGAAACTCTTTAGCAGGGTCTGCTGTGATAGGGCGAGGGGTAAGGTTTTAAAATATAAAGGGTTAGATTCAAACTGGTGGAAAAAAATTATTAACAACGACGGTGGTGGAACACTGGCACAGGTTGCCCAGAGAGGTGGTGGATGCCCCATCCCTGGAAGGATTCAAGGCCACCAGGTTGGATGAGGCTCTGAGCAACCTGATCTGGTTGGAGATGTCCCTGCTCCTTGCAGGGGGGTTGGACTAGTCGGCCTTTGAAGATGCCTTCCAACCCAAATTGTTCTATGATTCCTCACCCCTACAGCGAGACGAAGCAGATGGGAATGTAAACAAACCGGTGCAAAATAAAAAAAAAAAAAAAAAACCGACTTGCAAGTAAACTGCGGAGCCGGCTATGGAGCTGTGAGCCACGCGTGTTTTCTTAGAGCGGAACAGCAACCGGCACCAGCTGAGGACACACACGCCCGCGGGGGCACTGCGGGGCGGGGCGCGGGGGGGCGGGAGGGAGGGGTCGGCGTTCCCGCCTCCCGTGGGCACCCACGGCCTCGCCGCGGGGATGCGGGGCGGGGGGGGGAGAGGGGGCGCGCGGCGCTGAGCTGCGGCGCCACCTGGCGGGCAGCTGCGGGGCGGGGCGGGGCGGGGGCGAGCGCGTCCTGTGCTTCCTGCCGTCGTGTGGCTGCAGAATGAAGAAATTAAAACCAAACAAACCTGCAACAAAAGCAAACAAACAAAAACATTCGGAAAGAGCAAATTTTCGCGGCTGGCGCATTAAAAGCGGAGCTGCAGCCATGCGCGACCTGCACTGCCCGCTGCGGCAGGGCCAACGTGGCGTTTCTGTCAGTGGAAAATCAGTTATTAATCAGCAAAGAGCTATTGATCGTCCAGCTGCTATTTCCATAGCGAACGGTAAGCCAGCCAGGGCAGCCAGCGAGCAGTGAAGGCCACCAGGAGCAGCTCTGGCCCAAAGGAGTGAGCTGATCTGCAGTGGGAGATCCGGGGTGTCCTGGGGTCACTGCTCAAACAGGGCAGCTCCCAGTTTTCAGGACACGGTGGGGGTACGTTGCATGTTTATAATCAAGAAATTAGGGCAAATTAACTTTTGCACTGAGAAGCAGCATGGAAGACGTGGCATACTACTCAATCCCACATAAAAATGTGTTTCCAATGGGTGTAGGCTGTTTTCCAGTCAATTCATGGTGGACTTGAGAAATACATCATTTTCCTCTGGCAGAACTCAGTCAGCAAAGCAACCTTCTCTTTTCTTTCTTTTTCAATGCAGTGGGAATATTCATAAGGCATTCAGCAAGATACAGTCTTCTGATCATTTTTCTTCTACATACAGATCATTTTTGATGGTTCACCCAGGCAGACGTGTGCTGATCTGGACCATGCGTATTTGCCTACTTATTTTAGCTAGATCTATAATGGAGATTTTTATCACCAGCTGCTGGGATTTGGGTCCTTTTCATGAAATCTGCCCAGAAATGGCGCATTCTGGGACCTGAAATTCTTTGGCAGTCTTTGTCCTAAAATCCCTGAATAATATACTCAAACACATCATTGAAATATATCCACAACGCAGAGCTTATGCTGACATTTACCCAGGAGCGTGGCAGCATCAGTAGCGTATAATGCTACATAATAGAAACAGGCCAGTGTTCTTTTGTATTTTTTAGTAAGAAAATTATAATTTCATGATCTAGAAGATGCCCTGATTTGGATCCGAATTTTAACTGTCCGGCAGCCAGCAGAGAGCGAAGGTTGGCATGCATCTATTTTAGGTACCTTTTCAATATGCACACAGTCAGTGTTACTCTGCATCTCACTGCGTTTCTCTAACTGATCAAATTGTCGTTGTTTCTTCAGTCATGGTCCAGCAACACAATGGCAGTAGCAGAGACACGAGCTCTCACAGCTGTCATGAGGAATCACAAGTTCATTTACTCACTACTGAAATTTTTATCTGAAATAATCCGATACTGCACAACCATTACAGGCAACAGGAAAATGGGGCAAAATCTCTCTTCGGTACTACAACTACAAGAGATTTACCCTGGACCTCAGTAAGAAGGTCTACTGAGGTGATCTGCTGAAAAGCTCTGCTCTGGTGATCATCGTCAGGAGAACATTGGAAGGTAGGCTGGATGCTAAAACTTCTCATGGAAGGTAACGTCCCCCCTACCACAACTGCTGCTGCCACTATGGATAACGCAGTCCTGGCTCCATACAGCATCACTGGCACGTGCAACCCTACTGTAAGGAAAAACTGGCCAGCTCAAGTGGTTTAAGTCAAACCGGGATTAAAGCAATTTATTGATTTATTAGCAGCGTGTATTTAACCTGTAATCAATGAATTCTATTTTCAGGAGAGAAATCAGCAACACATCAGATAAACCACAGCCCTAGACACTTGCAAAATATTAATAAATGCCTGCAGATTTCTAAGCATGCTTTTACAGACCCAGCATGTAAAAGCCCCCATCCCAGGCAGCGTGTGTGCCACACTCCATGCCCCGTGTGTGGCTGTACGTGCCCTGTACGTGGACCCTCCTGTTGAGACGTGGGTGCTCCTGCGAGCACCCCACTAAGGCACCGCCATAGGCAGGTGGCCTGCGTATGCCCTGGGGAGCATTTTATCCTCCCCTGTGCCACCCCCCTGCTGCGGGTCCCTGGCTGGATGCCAGCTGCTCCCGCACCCCACGGGGAGCTGCTGGGGATGCTGCGGGGCGATGCCTGACAGTGCCCAACCAGGGTCACTGCTCCTGCTCCAGGCATCTCCCACCGGTCTCTTTGTCATTCATAGAATCACAGAATCACAGAATGGTTGAGTTGGACAGGACCTTCAAAGGTCATCTAGTCCAACCCCCCTGAAAGGAGCAGGGACATCTCCAACCAGATCAGGTTGCTTACAGCCCCATCCAACCTGGCCTTGAATCCTTCCAGGAATGGGGCATCCACCGCCTCCCTGGGCAATTAGGGTTACAGTGATCTCTCCCTCCCTTGTACTAATATTCTTCCTGTCTAGATTGTAGTATTTTGTATTTCTATATATGCTTATTTGGTTTTGATCTAATATTTCTGCACCTCTTCCTCTTTTTATATTTTTCTTTAACCAGGTTTTTAAGACAGCATTCTCCTTTTGTGTGACTCTTTCTTTTTCCATGCAGTTTGCCTGAAAATTCTTTCTTCCTCTGCTACTTTCCCATCTGTGTCAGTCCCTCTCCAGCTTGACGTTGCTTAATTTTTATTTTTCTTTTTACTCCTTTCTTGGACATTTCAACCCTTTGGTCTCAGCCACTGTTCGAAAGCAGCCAAGTGTTCCTGGTGGCACCAGGGTGACAGAGTGCCTTGCACAGTCACTGTCTGGATGCCATGGAGCAAGCAGTCTTGGGGTTATGTTGGAGCTGATCTCAGCATCTCCTGTGAGTGTATAATTGTGTGTGATAATATTATGACTCTCAGTTTGCAGCTGTTTGTGTTTGACCAGGACATGGAAAAAGAAACAGCAATCTGGGGGCATGTTTCTTTCCTTTTTTTTTTTTTCCCCTTGAAAAACTTTAAGTGGTCTGAATTTAGACAGCTGTGGTGCTTCTCTCTGGCCCTGCAGCAAAGCTTGAACAACAGTAAAATAGGAAAGTGTAGAGAAAGATGAACAGCAGTAGCGATATTCTCAGATGTGAGAAGGTCCTTATGGCTGTAGGGTTTTAGTGTTCTTCAGCTCCGACGATGCTGAATTGTCCTTTAGGGGGAAGAAAAAAAAAGACAAATTAAAAAAGAATGGAAAACGATTGACTCTTTTGAGTCTCTTCTTATATTTCCCATGCACACACATCTCCAGTTTCATAGACCGAACCAGGCGGAACTGAGCCTGATGTCAACTTCCTCCACCCTTTGAAAGATGCAAAAATGCAAAGTCCAAATAAATCAACAAAAGTTTAGACAAGAGCCATATTTGGAAAGATGCAATGCAACTTCTTTACTTTTCTCCCTGCAGCCCTCCTGCTCTTATGTTTATGCACCATGTGGAACTTTTTAATGCTGACATTTGAGATTTATCCCTGGAGGATTATCTTTGAAGCAACATATCACTTCTTAGTACTTCAGATTTTTTTAACATCCTGCATTCGTAATTCTAAGACACAAATAATACTATCAATATTAAAGCATCGAAGATATTTTCTTCTGTACCTGAAGATATGTTACTACCCACAGAGATAAGTAGAATTTCATAAATATATACAAAAATCTTAACGTTTTTGTCATGACATGTCTTCAGTGCTGTAATTGTAATAACACTTCAGAGCATAACATTGTTACCAGCTGTAAAGGAGCCAGAAGCTACCTCTCAGGCAAAATTCACTCCATTGAGTCAGCATCTCTACTCACACTGAGAAAATACTGAGTAAACATACAGACCCATTAATATACAAATATAAATGAAATATAAATGAAAGTGTGGTTACTCATTCGAGTGAAAAGAATTTCGTCTTGTAAAAACCTTTTAATAGGCTTTCTGTGAATATCTACATTAAAAACCATTTGTTCATTAAAGAAGCAGGAGTTAAATAGTTGTGCAGGGGTGTGCTTAGGCTTCTGTTGCCATAAAGACTGCATAGACCCTCCTTCTGCATTTAAAAGGTGCCATTTTCTCCTATGCTTGCAGAAGAACTTTGTCTTTGCTTTGTATCTAGTAGACCTGTGAAAGAGGTGAATCCCAGAGAATAGAAGGTTCTGGGGAGACCTTACAGCAGCCTTCCAGTACCTAAAGGGGGCCTACAAGAAAACTAGAGAGGCACTTTTGACAAGGGCATGTAATGACAGGACAGAGGATAATGGCTTTAAACTGGAAGAGGGTAGAGTTAGATTAGAGATAAGGAAGAAATTCTTTACTGTGAGGCTGGTGAGGCACTGGGACAGGCTACCCAGAGAACTTGTGGATGCCCCATCCCTGGAAGTGTCCAAGGCCAGGTTGGATGGGGCTTTGTGTGACCTGGTCCAGTGGAAGGTGTCCCTGCCCATGGCAGAGGTTGGAACTAGATGATCTTTAAGGTGCCTTCCAGCCCAAACCATTCTGTGATTCTATGATTATTTTCTATCGTCAATAGTGGTTCTGGTTCTGTTCTTATTCTTGGACATAAACATGAAATATCTCCACAAATCCTGCTGAAATAGTTCTAGATTTACAGTAAATTATAATAAATAATAATTGCTAATAGAATTAGATCAAACCTGTTCACTGCAGGAGACAAATGTTAGGCACAATCAGTGGTGATGGATGGTTCTTAGTTGTTCCTGTGCAAATGTATCTCTTACCTCTTTCTGTCCAAGAAAGATGGTCTGAAAAAGGAATTTCCAATTTCAGGATAAATGCTATGAACAATACTGGATGCAAGTGCACAGCATTTATATCTCATAGCCACAAGTTTATGGACTCAGTGTGCCTCAAGTACAACAGGGATGTTGTATTATTATGCACTTAGAGAACTGGATAAGCTCCCTATTAATTTCTTAACATTTGTGTTTAGGAAGACTCTAGTGTCTCTTGCAGTAGAATGCTTCCTTTATTTCTTCATATTTTTTTTTGTGTAATGTTTGCTGTGAGGCCTCAAGATTTTTCTTCAATATAATTGCTAAATAATAAGTATAATTGTTATTAATTATGTTATTCTCTTTTAGACATAAAATAGAAATTAATGAAACAAGGTACTTGCCGGAGACATTTTGCATTTTGCCTATAAAATAGAAATAATTGATGTACTGATGATTTATTTATATATTTCAAATAGGAAGCAACAAAACTAAAGAGAGCACATTTAAAAGCTTTATTAAAGGCCCTAGGCAAATTATTTCTTCCTGTAATGTATTTTAATATGCTAACTGATTTACAGATAATAAAGCTGCATGAGATCTTCACAATGGAATTAGGGTCACTTGAAGCTGGTCTTGGTGTCATCACAGAATGAAGCACTCTTCACCCGGACATCACAAGCTACAGCTGCCTCACCACTAAATCATCTGCGCTGGGCTACTAGGCCTCTGATTTTTGTATGTGTACAAGTACAGAAAGGATTTTTGCATTTTCTGGTCCCCCAGCACACTGGGTCACAAATCCTATCTGAGACTGACGTGGCCTCACTTTGTGGCTTTTGCTGGCTCCAGTGGTCAGAAACCACCTCCTGATTTCCAATCTCATTTCTTTCCTGGTGGTTTTATGCCTTTTTTTTTTCTTTTGTTGTTGTGCTATTATTGTATTTTGTCTGAAATGGCTTTTCCCTTCCTAGAGTTTATTCCCATTTTGTAGAGGAGCCTCATCCTTGTTGGGAGTCTTGCAAACCAAGGGGTCAAAGCAAACCAAGCTGCCCTGGACCTCTCTACTAAATACAGCAAATAGCTCTGCTCATCCTAAAAGTTCTCTCCTGTGTCTAGTCCAGTTAAAAATCAACTTTCTTGTATGTAAGTGACTAGAATTGTATGAGACCTCAATGACAGTCCGTGTTCTGTGAGAGTTACCACTTGCCTTTATTGTGCCTGCAAGGCTTGGAGACATCTGCAAACACACACCTGTGCTTGTGTATATGTACAAGCGTATACATTTACATAAGTACACATGTGCACACACACATACATATATCCACACATTATTTTTAGCATTTGTTGCCAGGTGAGGAACTACACTGCACATTTTTATTATTATTGCTGAATTGCATGGTCTTGTGTGTAACAGTACTCCTTTGGGATTCCTCCTGTCCTCAGGACCACCCCGCATACTGAGGATGCTGTGCTTGGCAGATTTCATTACCACTTATCCACTTTTTGCACTATTAATGTGAAAATAATACTAAATCAGACCGAGTCCTTGGGAAACTTTGCTCATCATTCTCTTCCAGCCTCATACGTTCCCTTCCAGCCCATCCTGTTGACATTTTCCCTTCAAGCATCCTACATGGCTTGTACTCATTCTTCTCAAAACAAAATAATTTCCTGTGTAGCTGTATAGCAGATGTTTTACAGATGCCTAGATAAATGAGATTTTGGTCTTAATAATGCGTAATAGGAATAGTTAAAAATACCAATTATGATTTCCAAGAAAGATGCTAGGCTTATCTGACAGGTATGCTGCATTAATCTTCCATCCATCCTCAAATGTCTAATTAGTTTTTCTTCAAAAATGACTCCAGTGAGGCACATATGAAGTCAATCTCATATGCTCTGAATGGCACTCTCTAGTCTTCTCTTTTGCTTAAGTTTGTTTAAGATTTCCAGTCTCAGACTTGTGACTGGATGAGTCCAGTCTACCCTGGACTAACTCTCCTCTCTACGCTGCTGATACAGAGGTCATAGCTACTGCTCTTGTTGTGTTTGAGTTTGAGTTACTGTATGCAAGAGCATATCCCTAATGTCACTGTTGCTCAGTAAAGAACAAACACCTAACTTGATGTGGTCAAAGACTTGCATTTGCTTTGGAAGAAGCTGGAAAAAGTCCTGATGAAGGTAACTCTTTCTGCAGGCGGGCCAGGAAAGCTGGAGACAAGGAAACATGGTTATGGACCAACAACAGTAGCCCTGTTGTTTCTGTCATTAAGTTTGTCACGTTAAACCTGGAATGAAAATACCTCTTTCCTATGGTCCACATCCTGAAGTGGTTGCCAGCTAGCACTTTTATAATTGTGGCTGTGGTTGGGGTGGTTGGATACAATCAGTGCTCTGGCTCTGTCCATCATCCTTCTGGTCCCCAGATATACAGCCTGTGCATATGGCCTGGGAGAGGACGTTGGTTGGTGTGATGGTGCAGTTGACTTGACTACAATTGATGCAGTGGCAAACATGGTTGCTAAAGCAGTAGAATGCCCTTAGACACAGAGCAGGACAGGAGGGCTGCTGAGACTCTTTTTGGAAGGTCCTAGTAACGCATCTTTGCCCTGTGTCCTTGTTGGACCTGGACTGAAAATCAAGGCCTCTGTTTCTAATGGGGATGGCAGCAACCAGAAGTTGGGGTGGGATGCGGGATCTTGGTGCCTGCCAGGTGGGGACAGTCACTACATCCAGGGCAAGATGTGCGGGGCCTCTTTGAGAAAACCTTCCCAGTGATGTCCCAAGAAGGGAAACAAAAGTGGGAGGAACTTAAAGAGCACACATAGATGCTTGAAAAGTCTTATACCTTACTTCCAGCGCATCCCTGCAGTGTCAGCCATGCAATAGATCTGCCTAAACTCTCTTTCGTTTCCCTGTTGCAGTGTAATGAAGGTTTGTTCCCCCTGTTAGCTCATTTTTAATCCCTTTTCTGAGCTGGGCATGCCTTTTTCATTTTTTTCATAATGCTTAATAATCATGTATGTTCAGTCCCCTAGGTAGTATGTTAATTCTTTTCTTTCATCTACTTAATTAGAAGATTTTGTTCTGCATAAAATATATGAGGCAGCTGGGGCAGGGTCTTATGAACTGGTGAGCATCAAACAACTATATTAAGCAGTTTCTTAAGGCTTTGAAATGGTCTTCATGGTAGCTGTTGACAAACCCTGAAGTGAAGTACTACTTGAATATTCACATTAAAACAGCCATTGCAGTTAAGTTAGTGATGCATGATTAATTGGCTTAAAAGCAGTGGATTCATATGGAGTAAAATGCCTCTATGAAAATCAATAGCATGACTACAATTAGCAGGAGCATTTCTTTGAAGATATTAAGGACCACAAATCAAATTTGTCAGCTGAAGAATAACAGTGGCTGTATATACAAACAAACAGCGGTTATGTCTCTAACACAGCATGAGGGGCTTATGCATCTTTCACATATTCTTTCTCTTCTTATAATAGCCATAGCAATGGGATAGCATGATAGCTACTCATGGCGAATAACAGAGTAAAAGGTGCTACTTTGCTTCCACCCACCAGGTTTGGCCAGGACCTTTTTCTTGGTCCTGGGCACGTGTGGATGGGCAGAACTCAAAGCAGTCACCCAAGACTGGCTCCCCTCTCTTTGCCACCCACCCCCATTTCAGCTGGTGCTGGCAGCCTGCGCCAGCCCGACAACTGACAGATGGGCAACCCCAGAGTTTCACAGGAGTCTTGATCCTCTGCTTTGAAAATCCAAAGGCCTTTTTTGTTTGTACAAGTGTTATAGATACTGCTCCTCTTTTCTCGCATCCCCACGAACTCCCTTTTATGCTATCGCATAAAAGCCTCACCAGGACTGAGAGTCCCTTGAATCCATAGGCAAATGAAATACTGTACTGTGGTCATGTTTACAGTGGTACACAGGGAAATGGTACAGATTTCAGAGTCTTCCTAGGATATGTGCCCTGAATTTAAAAAAAAATTCACCACTTGGGTGCATTTTCCTGTCTTTCACTCACACAGATAAGCTGCGTGGTTGGTTCTGTGTATCACTGCAAAAATAGAAAGCTGTCTGCTGGGACACTATTCCTCTTGGCTTGAAGCTGATGTAAACAATTATAAGAATTTTAACGTGGAAATGAAGGGAGAAGGATGGAAGAGAGATCTTTAACCTCCATGACTGGAGATCTAATATAAAAAAAAAGGAAAAATAAAGTTGACAACAATATGGCAATCTGTAATGGAAGTACAGAAAACGAGAGGATGGACAGTACAGAGAAGCAAAGTGCTAATACTGATGGAACAAGGAGGCTAAACAATGGCCATATTGGCCTAAATATAAATTAGCCTCAGATATAAAGCAATCCTCACTCTTCAAAAAGCACAATAAAGTATCTACAATCTTCTTAAAAAACAAGGAACTACTTAATTAAGTAAATTAGTGACTAACATGGAAAACCACAGTGTAATATAGAAATATTAAGTTAGGCTAGAATTTTGTGTGTGATCCTTAAAGTTAATAGTAAGAGGGTGCTTTTGAAATTTGCTGGTGATGTGAAAATGGAGGGCATTGTCAATATGGCAGAAGATGAAGATATCAGGCAGAAAAAAGCTACTATCTCGAAGAGGCAAACAATGCAATAAACTTCAGTGAAATAAAGGGCAAGATCATTTCAAGGCTATTGTGGACACTTTGCACTAAAATCTGGGAACTCATCAGCTGGAAAGGGAAATGGGGAGAAAGCACTGGGTCACTGAGCTGGTCAGGACAAATATTGTCATCAGTGTGATCCAACCCTGAAAGGCAAATCCAGGCTGAGGAGATCCCTGACGACGTGTTTCCAGTAGAGCAAAACTAGCATTCAGGCTGTTTTGTAGAAGATCGTGCTGAGATCGTGTCTGGAGTATTGTGCACGGTGGTGGCAGCTGTGTGCATGAAAGATGGAGGAGGTGCAGAGGACAGCCTGTGGGATGGATGTGGGAGAGACAGGGAAGGGCTTGGCTCACTTAGTCTTTCTGAAGCTGAAAAGAGATGTAATTGTTCACTGCAAACACATCGTGACACTAAATTCTGGAGAAACAGGAGAAGAAAAGCTATTTAAGCCAAAGAATATAATTCATATAGAAACAACTGGGAATACATGTAGGCAGGATTTCACAAGATGTTTTTCATTATCAGTGTACTGAGGATCTGGAATAGGACAGTGGTGGTGTAAAACCTGATCATCGTCAAAACAAAGTTTGGTAAGCTCATGAAATAGTATGACCAGCATATTTGACCAGTCACTGGTATTAAAAGCTCAGAAAGTCCTTTCCAGTCTTATATTCCTCTGACTGGCACTGCTTAAAGCTAGGAACAGATAGAGAGTCTCATGACAGGGAGAAACTCTTTAGCAGGACCTCTTGTGATAGGACAAAGGGTAATGGTTTTAAAATAGAGGGAGGAAGATTCAGAGTGGACATCAGGAAAAAAATTTTTACAGTGAGGGTGGTGGAACACTGGAACAGGTTGCCCAGAGAGGTGGTGGATGCCCCATCCCTGGAAACATTCAAGGCCAGGTTGGACAGGGCTCTGAGCAACCTGACCTGATTGGAGATGTCCCTGCTCCTTGCAGGGGAGTTGGACTAGATGACCTTTAAAGGTTCCTTCCAACCCAAACTATTCTATGATTCTATGATATCCTAGAAGAGTCCATGCTACTGGTCTGCAACACCAGGTCTAGGCTGTTATAATTGCTTAAAACTCAGCCATCCTGGTCTTCTTCCATAAGAGCTGTGCTTGCTGTGGGAATTGAAGGAGAAGCAAAATTGATTTAATCTCATTTATTCACAGCCCAGCTGCTGTTTATCCCTCTGATACAAGTGCCCAGCACCCTTCATGCTGTGCCACATTAGTCTGGCACCTCTGTCTTCTGCTGTAGGTAGCAAGTGTGCTTTCAGTAGAGCACAGTGTCCTAACATATCGGACACCTCAGAACAAGCCCAACAAAATTATCCTGGAGCTAGGTGTAAGAGTCAGACCTGGAAACTCCTCCTCCTCACTGCTGGACCTCCCCAGCCCAGAGTCAGCTCCTTCGGCACCCCTAAAAGTTGGTTAGCCCAATACTCAACTGCAGGGACTTGGAGCTGCTGCAGAGGAGCGGGGGAGGCAGAGACACTCGTGTGCTGCACGCACCTGGCCTTGCCTCTGCAGGGCAGGGTCACGTCAGGACTGACATAATTTGTGTTTGGCTCCTTGTGTCTTGGGGGTGCAGTGATGAACCTGTTGCACTGTGCTCCAGAAACCCCTTCTTCTGCCCATCCTTTAGTTTTAGGAGAAAAGATGCTGCATCTTCTGGCTCTGGCTCCCCCAAGCCAGGCTGGGAGGCACTCCTCCCCTCAGCCCTTCCCTGCACTGCAGCTGGTGGTTTACAAAACCTACCCCACTGTTTAATTGAGCAGAAGGCAGATGTCGAAGTACAGAGGGGTGGGGTTTTTTGCCTCTTCTAAGTGAATAACTGCACCGCAGGACAGGGAAGGTGCAGCCATCAGGCACGCAGAGATGCAGCAGGATTGTGCTTCTGAGCAGCTTTTTTAAAAAAACTCTCCCGTTATTGAATCCTGGGGAGGTGTGGAGGGGAGACAGATTTAATAATTTCATGTCTCCTAAAAAAGTGTGATTTATTATTTGAAGGCAATAATTCTAACTAGTGTTATTGTTATGCGGCATGCGGGGATCTTAGTGCTAGCCCATCTTTATTAATGTTGTTATAAAAGCTTCTACTGGGATCCTAGTTATCAAATGACTCTGACAGCAATTTATCCACAAAGCCCTGTGTTTTAATTTCTCACAATCTGAAAAGAAACGGGCTGGCTGGGTGGGTGGAAAGATTCCTATTTTCAGCTGCTTTCTCCTTTGCTTTAAAGCCTGGCACATCGCAAGTGTAAAGGAAGAACATGCAGGATTACAGCGGGAGGAACACATCTTTGAAAAATAAATATCCTGCCATAAAAAGCATGTTACAAAGTGACAGGTACCATCTATTGATATAATGGAGCCTTTGATTCCCACAGTGCTGGCCGTTGTAAGGCACGGTACATAGAGATGTGAGCCAGAGCCTTGAAAAACCCTCTGAATAGCAGCAGAGGCACAAACAGCAGCAACGGATTTAATGGTAAAACGTTTTACAAAGTTTTATCTGTATGCAATGGGAAACAATAGAGAGCTAATGAATTACTGGAAACAGCAAACATCTCCTTTGACACAAATCAGAGGCTGATCAGGGAAGCAGCTAATTTCTAGGACTTTTTCCCTCTTCAGCCCACTCTCTAGTCATAGTTATGCATGATCAACCTCACATCGCACTGGAGGTCCAGACCCAGCAGAATTTGTGAGCACAAATGATCAGCTAGCCCAAGTAAGCAGCTGAAAAACAATACTTTCTTTTATTACTTTCTCCTGGCAAGGCTCAAAACTTTTCCAATTGTGTGATATTGCAGTAGTACATCATATGAATGTAGAAGAGCGAGTGCTGAGTGAATGATGCCTGAGCTGGAAGTGGAAATAGGGAATCATGGTGGTTCTTAAAAAACATCGCCATATGTATGTTTGAACTTTTCCCCCACAGCTCATTGCTTAGCATTTGTCCAGGCAAATCTGCCCTTGCATGTCTTTTGTCAAACCCTGGAAGGACAGTGTGTTTTTTAGATTATAGCTCTGGGGGCCAAGTCTCTCCCACATGGGTCTTTTTGTATGGCTGGAAAATGCCGTTTCAGCAACAGTGGTGTGATGGCCCTTGTTTCCAAGGAAGATGTATTATTGCTTGCCTGGAGAACCTGCAGCCTAGGAGGATAATTTCCTTCTATTAAAGATGCAGAGCAATGCAGCCTTTAAAATAGCCTGTGGTCTATGTAGAGGTGAAGGAGATAGTATGGTGTGGGCTCTGTAAGACTGGTTCTTTTTGCGTGAGCAACACATAACACAGATCCGCAAGGATGTGTTATCCAGACAGAATTTTGTTTCTCATCCTGTCCTTTTTCCTTTGCAAGATGATCTAAAACTCTTTGAGTTTTCTCTGTTGAAAATGCAAAGTCTTTTAAATTCTGTTCTAATGAAAAATATCTTTTTTTTTTTTTTGTGTGGTTTTGGCTCAATAAGAATAAGGTGTACGTCCAAAACCAAGGCCAAGCTGGGGCTTTGTCACAGTGTTTGTTGTCAATGCAGTTGTGTCTGTGCCGACATTTTGCCACTTCGGCCAGGAATTCTTCTGCTAGTCATTGCACTAGGAGCCAGGTTTTTAATCCAGGCACTTTTCTGGCTTAACCCTGTGAACAGGCTTGCCAAAGCTGCCTCAGGGTTGCACACAAACAAAACAAACCACTCAAAACAAACCACTCCAGAGTTGCCACTTGGTTCTCCCTGGTGCTCTCTTCTCCTTTTACTTATCGCTGCGTGAAGCCAAGGTTTTTGCTGAGGTTTGGCAAAGGCTGTGGGCAGCGGGGAGCTGGAGCATCTGCAGGGTCCTTCACCTGGGTACAGGGGGGAGCAGCACGGGGTCCTCTCCAGCCTTGCTCTTCCTGCTGGCTACCCAAGCGACCTGCACGTCTCCTTGATCCTTTAAGTAGGCAGAACTTTGTAATAAACGTGGCTTTGACTTCAGCCTGGGCCAGCTGCGAGGGGAGTGAGAAGCTGTTGGGCTCGAGGGTCTGAGCTCGGGGTGAGCCCAGCCCCAGTGAGCTCTGCAGTGCGGAGCCTCCAGTCACAGGAGCGGTGCTCCTTGGAAGAGGATTTTGCCTGGGAGGGCTGTGGCTCGGGTGTCCAGCACAGCACTCCACATATTCCTAGTATTTAACAACCAAAGTAATAATTACTAGCTGTCTGTAAAACCGCCACCGACTCTAAATGGCTAAGGAACTAAATAAAGATGTAGGGGCAGTAATACTACAGTGTACAGAGGCCATATCCGGAGCAATACAAGCACCTCTCAGGCTTTAAAACCTTTTATCCTGGAGGAGAGAATGCTCATTTGCTAATGCATCTTCTGCTCTTCATTGCGTAACTGGAGAAGAGAAAGATCAAAAGAAATTTTTACATATATATGTTTCAGGCATGGGCTGCCCAGCTTTCTCTAAGTAGCCTGCAGCTGGGGTCTCTGTAAGAGATGTGTATTGCTATGAGGTATATAAGCAACAAGAACAGACTGCTATGTGTGTTTTGATCTTGGCATAACTCTGCACTGTATAAAAATCTTTAAGGGAAATGAAACAGAAAGATCACCCATAGGAGTGCCAGGCAGCGTTAGCGCGTCGTCCCATGTGAGCGGAGGCCGGGGAGTTGATGCGTGGGAGCAGAGTGGTTTGGAAAAGCCACAGTGCCTTGTAGCAGGGCGCAGGGAGGACGGAAATGCAGGTTTGTTCAACAGCTCTCTTCAATTAAATGCCCCCACCCCCCGTCCAAAGGGAAAGCGAGACAACTCATTTGAGGTAGTGAATGAGGATCCCTGCAGCGACCAGTGCTTTAGAAATCACAGCCAGGCAGTGACTATGGAAACCTTACTCTATCCAAATGGGAATAAATAATTTAGGAAAGACCTATGTTAGAGACTGAATTTCTCTTCCAGGCTCAGACAGATGGACTTCTTCCCTTGGGTAGATAATTTCTGTCTCTTTTAACAAGGTGCAGCTCTATTCAGCATTTCAGCAAAAGGTAACACCAGACCCACAGAGCTTTTTGTCTTTTCAGCAGCCAGTGCTTTACCCATACAAAATAAAGATAATATTGAATTAACCTAATCTGTAGTGGAGTATGTGCAAGGAAGCATGCTTTAGCTGCCTAGCTAGAGAAAAATGATGGCTTTTTTTTTTTTTCCCCCCAGGATAAAAACATATCTAGTGAAACAAGTGTATGGGCTTGTGCCTTGCAGGTAGTTACATGGCAGCCCAGGTGAAGTCCCTCCTGCCATCTCTGCTGCCTCTAGCTTAACTCGAGATGGATGAGGATGGCTATGGAGGCATGGCTGGCTGGCTGCCTGCGTGCCTGCACAGCTCCCCTTGCCTTGCTCCAGGTGTGCTGCCAAATGAAGAGTTTGGGGAAAAAAATTGGTGAATGCCAAGCAATCCATCTTGAAAAGCCACCTGCTCATAGGAAAGGAAAGAAAGGATCCAGGAGTGCCTGAAAGTTAAATTTCACCAAAAAGGAAGGCAACATGTAGAGTTTCAGCAGGCACTTCCCTCTGCCCTGGTTCTCTTTCCCTCTTCACTTGAATTGCCCTTTCCTTTAGTTTTCCCTTCTCCCTTCCAATTATCATTCTTAAAATAACAACCATAGTAACAATAAAAGTAAGAACAAGAAGAAGAGAAGTAGTCCTAGAAGGAAAGTAGGATTTGCCTCGTGCTGTAGCTCACTGGCACCTTCAGCCCTTGTCTGGGCTTCTCCAGCTGGGGCAGGACATTAGTGGTACTGGCCAGCTGCACAACATGATCCCATTTACTGGGCTCTTAGACATTGCTCTAGTAAGCACAGAAGTTGGGTTTTTACACATTATCGCCTTACCACTTCTAACACACCCCATCCCAGAGGGCCTGCTCCCATTCTTCTGGGAAGTCAAATTCTGTGTCGTCTCCTGTCATCCACAACAGGTTTCATCTGACAATGAGTGGAAGTTGCAGGGTTACTCAGGCTCCTGCAAAAGCAAGGAGAGGAGCAGCAGCACTGCAGGTTGAACAAATGATGATAGCGTGAAGGCAGTAGAAACATTCAGTGAAAGGTTTTTTGGCCTTGGGGAGGCCATTTTGAAGTATGGATCTCAGGCTGTTTAAAATAGAGCAGCTGTCAGGCGTTTCCTAATCACAGAGGCTTGCCTGCCATGTTGGACCTAACTCCTTGATTAGAAAATCCATGGCTGGGAAAGGGCTGTCTGCGGGAGCTTACATCGTAATTTTATTACTTGCAAACAGCTGTTAAAATATTTCCTACTGCAATTTCAGTTCATTCAAAATTTCCAATATTCTCTCTTGAAGTAGATTAAATTACATATAGAGTCCTTAAAAATCAAACCTTGGGCAGTTTCCAAAGAGCCATAAAGCTAAGGTTGCAGAATGATAACAGTCATTTGTAAAAGTAAATATGATAAAATGAACAGCTGCTTTCATGAAGCAGCACCACAGACTTCCTAATGACTAGATCGGTTCATTTGGGGTTTCCAAATAATTTGAGTTCTGCTTGTCTGAGTGCTGTTAATTGATCAGAAAGTAAAGCTGATCACTGCTTGCTTTTCCCATGACATGTATGCTTTAATAAATTATTGCTTGCAACTCATGCAGCGTTACTCGTTATTGACTTCAGCTTCATTAGCTGGACGAATGGAAAGGACTGCTCACCAGCACCATTAATATCATACTGGGGTTTTTTGAGGTTTTCAGCAGGACCTCTGCTCCCTGACAAACTCCAATCAATGAGCCAGTGGTTTTCAGAAAACTGCCAAAGTATTTATCTTAGTGATATGTTCAAGTGAGCTTTTCCTACTAGCAGAATTTTCATGTACTAAACACATTTAGTTTGCCATAGGCAACAAATAAATATATATCCTTAGATTTCAGCTACTGATACAGGATTATTACATTCTTTAAAATAAGGCGCATTCATATGCAGCACTGCTGGGTCTGAAACGATACATTGGTGATTCTTGATTTTCTTAGTAACTCTGCTCTTGTGGCAGTCTCCAGAGAAAAAGCGCTTGACTTGGGAAACCCTCTCTCCTCTGAAAACAGTCTCATACAAGTTTGGAAAACTTGTTTGAAAACTTGTAGAAAACACTTTTTTCTAAATTTGTATGAGACTTACGAAAATGCTGAGTGGGAGACAGGGGGAGGATGGAATGAAAAAGGGGCAAGGAGAAAGGAAAAAGCAGAAGAGGCACTTAAAAAGAGAAGTAGGGGGAAAAGCCACTGAAAATGAAATGAGATAAGAAAATATGAAAGGAAAGCAGAAGAAGATGAAAAAAATAAGTAGCACATATGTTTATTTTATAGGAAGTTGGCTGACAGGCTGAATTTCTACTCTGGCCAGGGAATCAAAATTATGGTGGGCTCTGCATGAAAAATGAAGAGCAAATATCCTAAATTAAGAACTCAAGAGACTGAAATCTGTTTGTAAAACTGTTCTAGAACAACAAAATCACCATATTTTAAGACCAAAGCTTGCTGATGAATAATTTGCAAGCAGAAAACAGGCTAAATATCCATGGTAAGAAAGCATGAGAAAATGCTTTCTCAGGAACACGGATGAAGTGAAAGACCGTATTGTGTTATCAACTTTCCTTACTTTGAATTCCATTTAAAATAACGAGATAAAGAACCTTTTGCCATTAACAATAGTACTGGATTTTCCTCTCCTGCAAGCAACTGTCCAGGTTGCTTTGTGGCCGCTGCTGATTTATGTAGTCCTTGTACGCTTCCTGCATGACAAACAGTAAATTCATTTTTTGGGGTGAATTCAGCTCCACTTGTGATGGCAATGTGAGGATGGGGAAGTGAGAGAAAGGTCTGTGTGGAAACAAGAGCTGGTACCTGGTGGTCCTGGGTGATGCTGCTGGGAAGCTCACTGACCTTATCCCTCCCTGGAAACATGACACCTTTGGAGGCACCGTACAACTGCTGCAACATTTATCAAGGAGATATGGTCGTTCCAAAAAGCATCAGCAGAACTATTGTGATTTTTCAATAAGAAAGGATGCGTGAAGAGAAAAGAGGATGAGCATTTTATTATTTATTTGATAGCAACACCTACCCCAAAACAAGTGATTGACTCTGCTGTAATCATCCCAGCAAGCATTTCTCTGTGCATGAGAAGCAGCAATCTTTCAGAGTCTTGGCAAAAAAAAAAAAAAAAAAGAAGTACTGGTTGTAAAACCGACTATTTCTGTCATTCAAATCTTAATAGAGGTGGAGCTGAAGATCCTAAAAACGGGAGAATCTGTCAGGAAGCTGAACGCACCCATTGAGGGGCTTCTGATGGGGTGGGTGGTGCTGCAGGGAACTGGGGGGCTGATGGGGCTGGGGTAAAGCCTCCAGCAAGGACCGAGCCCTGGGGCCAGCCAGCCCCATACTTGGATGCAGCCCAGGTGCAGCGCCGTAGGGCAGTTCAGCCCGTTGGTGCACAACAGTATGGGAGCTTGGGAAGGGATACAAACTTCCCCATGGGTCTCAGCTGAAAGGCTGCTGCAACCATATTGCCTCAGAAACTCCGCTCTATTGTTATCGATTGTCTCTTTTATCTGATTGAAGGTTGGAGATCTGTAACGGTAAGAAAGTGCTGGGTTTCCCTGCATTGGTTGCAAGAGTCAGTGCAGCAGAGTGAAATTTTCACCCTAAAATTAACCTGAGATAATTCCTGGGCTTTCACTCTTCTGTTGTTTTTAGCCATTATTATGGTACCAACTTCTAAGGAGATGGAGATGTGCAGTCCTGATTGGCATCACTGTCACCAGAGCAGAAATGCACCCCTTGTTTCTAACAGAATGGTCTCCATATTTCATCATAAAGTCTTCTGCTAGGAAACCCATTGCTTGCATGATAGCACTCTGAATTATAAAATGTGTGAGAAGGGGTATCTGTCAGAACATACTCGTGCTTTTTTTTTTTTTCCTAATCCATAAATAAAGCAAAGCAGAAAACAGGAGATGAGGAAAAACTTGAAGTCAGTATTGCATTTCCACAGTAACAGAAAAATTCAGCACTTGTAGAACACAGACTGATCTAGTGTATGCAGTTTGCCAGACTTTGAAACATGATGGGTTAGATCTCTTATACATCTCTGGATCAAGTTGGAGGAATGTAACCACTCTGCTACACTTCAGAGAAGTTTAACTTGCCAACAGGGAGAAGGTAGCCAAAATAACAGCAGTC
The DNA here is from genome assembly GCF_036417535.1 of Chlamydotis macqueenii. Taxonomy (NCBI): domain Eukaryota; kingdom Metazoa; phylum Chordata; class Aves; order Otidiformes; family Otididae; genus Chlamydotis; species Chlamydotis macqueenii. The sequence goes on from NC_141558.1 coordinate 32,437,644, forward strand.
TCTACGTTAAAGACAGGTTTGTGCTGCCATCCAAATCAAAGGTGTATGCAGGCAGATGGTGGTGGAGGTGTTTCTCTGGGTACATTTAGTGAAGGGCTTTGTGTCTTTGAGAGGAACTGTAGGAAGAGCAGAGACATGCAGAGAGAAGGCAGGAGTATTGGTCTGGCAAGGGAAGCTCTGACACAGAAATCTAGGGAAAATAAGAGAGAAAACATCAGGGAGTGAGCATGAATTGACAGGGCGTTCCTTGCATTGCTTTAGAGCTCCAAGAAACAGAGTTTAGCTTATTTTTGGTGAAGAAACAAAATTGCATGAAAGCCATCTGACACTATTGCGGTATTTTCTCTTTGAAGTTAAACTGAGTCTGAAGTCTAGTCAACAGGTTGGCTGAGAAAGTGGTAAGAGCTTTAAAGGTGAAAGTATAAACAGAATGTGAAGTGAACAAGTAATGAGAATCAAATATCCTGGATTCACACCATTAAGAACCTTCAGAATATTTCAGTTCATGGATGCCTAAAAGCACTGCTGGATTCACAGAAACACAGAATGGTTGAGGTTAGAAGGGACCTCTGAAGGTTGCCTGGTCCAGTCCCTGCTCAAGCAGGGCCACCTAGAGCCAGTTTCCCAGGAGTGTGTCCAGACGACTTTGGAGTATTTCCATGGAAGGGGACTCCACAACCTCCCTGGGCAACCTGTGTCAGTGTTGTCACCCTCACAGTGAAAACGTGTTTCCTGATGTTCAGATGGCACCTCCTGTGTTTCAGTGTGTGCTCTTTGCCTTGCTGGACACCACTGAAAAGAGCCTGCCTCTGACCTCTTTGTACCCTCCCTTCAGATATTTAAACACATTGATGAGACCCTCCTGACCCTCCTCTTCTTCAGGCTGAGGAGTCCCAGCTCTCTCAGCCTTTCCTCATGGGAGAGATGCTCCAGTCCTTTAATCACCTTAGTGGCCCTTTGTTGGCTTCTCTCCAGTATGTCCATGTCTCTCTTCTACTCGGGAGCCCAGAAGTGGACCCAGTGCTTTAGATGTGGCCTCACCAGTGCTGAGCAGAGGGGAAGGATCACCTCCCTTGACCTGCTGGCAGCACTCCTCCTGATGCAGGCCAGGGTACCATTAGCCACCTTTGCCATAAGGGCACATTGCTGTTCCACTTGGTGTCCACCAGGACTCCCAGGTCCTTTTCTGCAAAGCTGACTTTATCCTAAAACCTGGCAAAGACAATGGCTGAATGGCTAAAACTATGATAGAGACAGACCCGTACTGCATGCAGGAACACTAACACTTCAGAATGGGCTAATATGTAGACAGGCTGCCGTGTACTGCACTGCAAGGTAGGGGCCTAAATTTAATGGGTCTGCAAAATGAATTAAAGTTCAAGAGTTGTACGTCATAGCAGTGTAACAGTGTGTACCAGTAAGAATTTCCTTTATGTCTCCTAAAGTCATTAACTTCGTGTAGGGAAATTGTGTGCCTGACAGAACTGGAGAAGAGCTGGAATTACCCTTCAACCAGAGCTGGTGCTCTGTTTTTATCTTATGCTCTATTATTATCTAAATGCAGAGCATGTTCTGGAATCAAAACTGTGTTTCTGTGCATCTGGAGATAAAAAGTCAAGGGAAAAAGAGTAACTATATAGCTATTTTTTTTAAATTCTGTGAATACTGCTCTTTCAGACAGAATTCATAAACCAGTAACTTCTTATCTTATATTCATGAAAAGATTGCCACCAGCATGTAAATGAGATATTTAAAATCTTAATCACTCTATCACTTATAAATACAATTTGAGATTTTCACATAATTACATTACAAGAAATTCCATAAAATAAGGGTGAATAATTTATCATTTGCATGATGCAGCCAGAACCAGAGACTCCAAAGTGGATTTTAAAATCTGTTTTTATGTGGACTTTTTAAGCAACAAGAAATAACATTTTAACATATGATACCCTAATATTGGCTCCTGGTATGATCTTCCTGATAGTCCAAATCATAGATGAGCTGAGCATGGACTAATTGGAATGGGACACGCTACAGCTGGGAGAGGAAAGAGGAAATACTAACATATGCAACAACATATGGATAATGGAAGAGCATATGTCTATTATAATAAAACTGTGCTTCTGATATTTAGAAGTTCTGTGGTAAGGAATGAGTACGTGGAAGTCAAGGCCTCTGATGCAAAAGCAAACCCTCATGTATGTTAAGAGTCTTTACAGCATATAGAAATGATTCAAATGACACAAAAAAGTCTGGTTCGTGGAGATGTAAGAACGCAGAGGGCAGCCTGCACAGGGAAAAGCTGCAAGGAAGGACTCATCTGTCTAGTAAAGGGCGTATCGCAAGTGCACGGGCTTCTGCTGCTGGGCACTGGCAGCTCTGATTTGTCACTGTCACAGACCTTCTACCAACTTACAACAGCGGTCAGCAGAGACAACCGAATGGCTTTCCTTCCCTTAATACTTCATCAAAGCATTTGGTCTGCTCTGGTTAGGCTTGCAGGAAAGGGAAGTGTACATTAGATACTTGTGATTTTTTTTTCTTGATAGCACTGTGCAGTATAAACAGGGACTTTACAAATTTTACGTAGCACAGCCAGCTTGTAGTCCATCAATAGTCTAAGTAGAAATTTCCGAAATTAATTTTTTACCTAAAGTATGAGGAGGCAGCTTTGCAGTGACCCTGTGTTTCGTAAGAGTATGTCTATACTTCATTTAACCAGATCTTGTTAAAGTTGATCACCTATGAAGAAAGTTGCTCACAGATTATAGTTATGCTTTGTCAAAAGCATTTTCTAAGCCAAACAATGGAGTAAAGCCAGGACAGAGTGCTTGCAGCATCATCAGTCATTTCTATACGTCTATTAATGTTTTCTGCTTCTGACTTCTGAAATAAATCCATCCAATTTGCTTTATATAAATCCACAGGAAGGTGATTTGAAACTTCTGCCAGATGTAAAAGATGTGCTATTTCAGTTGCCTCCAGAGTCACGGTGTTGTTTGGTGAGGCCAATGACTTCCTTCAGGTTTGCGTTGACTCTCTTTTTATGTTCAACAGGAAAACATGTGGTAGGTGAGAGCATCTCTAAAAATATCTAGCATTAGCTAAAAGGAGTGGTAATCTGAGGGAGATGTGTGAAAAAGAAGGCAGACAGAGAGAGAGAGGGTACAGACACAAAAGGAGCCAAGGCTTAAAGTTAGAAGAGTGATCAATAAGCAGCTGTAGATGTGCAGCCTCTACGACATTTGCTCTCTACGACATTTGCTCTAAGAGGTCCCAAGGTAACAAAGCACGAGGGAGAGGAGCAGGGGCAGTGGGTGCTGCTCTGGACCATGGGGGGCAACGAGGTTTTGCAGCTCACTGTGGTGGTGAAGGATTGACTTTAAAGCTCCCCATCATCCCAAATGCACCCCTATTAGCCTGCAGAAAACTTTTTCACACCTCTCCATCACTGCTGGAGCACACTTAAATAAAACGAGTGTGAGTTAGAGCCAGGCTAGCACAGCTGAGAATATTAGCAAGAAGAGTGCTAAAACTCAGTGCTGTATAAGGAGTTAATTAACAATGTGAACCACAGCAGCAACATCAACAGAAGGCTAACAAGATACTCTATTTTCTCTAGAAATAACTGTAAAAAAAGCATTTGGGTTACTAGACTCCACTGGAAGTAGAGACAAATAGCCTGACTAGATTTCTAACATCATAGGGCTCCTATGTGATTAAGCTCAAAAGAAGTTCAACTAATTGTTGGGAAAACACAAGATTCTGCTGCAGAAATATTTTGCCAGTGGCAACTCGAGTGGCAGAAGTACTGCTTCAGGTATCTCCTGTTAAGGAGTACAAGGACAGCATTTTGGGATGGAGACAACTTGAGTGATTTGATGCAGAGAAGTCAGATAGGAGGCCCCCTTGCTGGCCCCTCTTGGAAAGGTGCCGTGAGTTTCTTGTGAAGTCTTCTTTATCTCCTGCCAAGGCAGAGAATGAAGCAATAACTCTTGCACCACTGGGCAGTTTGTAGGTGGAAGCTGGCTCTGGCTGAAGACGGGTGAGATTGAACCCCAGGAGTCACTGCCACTACCAGATGCTCAGTAACCATGGATATTTATCTCCTCTCTCATGTACATTATTCCCTTAGGTGTTATGCCTCCTTGAACTTTATATGCAATACAATAGATCACTTTTCACTGTCCTGTTCTTCACATCTTTGTGAAAGTCTATGTCCCTTGTCCTTTAGGACACAGGGACTGTTTGGTTTGTGACCTGACCATAGTGCTTGCTGCTTCTCACAAAGAAGAAGGATTGCAAAGTGGGGTGCTCTGAAAAGAGGCCTTGAGCTTTCATATTTCAAAGGGATTTGACATGTCTAAGTACCTGGAAGGGTTTGGTTGGCCACATTCGTGCAGCCCACAGGTGCGGAGTGGGCCCTCTCATCTGGGTGAGTGCCCCAGCTGCTGGAGAGAAAGAGAAGGGAAATCCTGCTCCAAGAGGCAAAAGTGTCTGTGTGAACAGTTTTTAATTTACTTCTCTTAGATCTTTACAGTATGAAAGGAAATGCTCGTTCGGACCCACAATAGGTATAGGCAGATTGCATAGTCAGTTGAATAGCTTCTGTGCTAAATAAAGGTGGGGCATGCACAGGGCCAAAGTAAGTGCAGAAGTGTAGTATCACTTCTATTCCCTTTTTTTTTTTGTAACATAATTAATTCTTTATTTGTCTGTTTATTTAGGTTTATTGAATGTTCTGTGGGTATGTTGGTGAGCTGTATGAAAAGTAGTAACTGAAAATGTGCATCTCTGACAAAACAGTATCAGGTCATTTCATAGCTTCCACCTTTCTGGAGCTGAGGCATATCTTGTTTTCTTCCCCAAGTAATTTCAGAATAAGCAAATAGTAGGTAAAAATAAAGGAAAAGCTATTTACAAGCAATCAAATTGCATTTCATCTGGAGTCGACTACATGAGACTACTCATATACTTAACGTTAGGTGCATAGTCAAGGGCACATCTGAACTCAGGCCTTGGAAATATCATGTGCACTCCAAAAATCTCCCACTGTTTAAATTGCTGCATTTTCCCAAAACACAGTTCAAGCTTTAGGCCAGAGAAAGAGATCATAACTCCGCAACCTACTGATTGCAATACTCAGCTGAAAGCAGGGGATAGTGTAGAGATGGTCTCTGCTAGGAGGAAAAGCTTCTTCATTGATCCCAGTGACTGGTGTAAATAAAATGTCCAAGTACCCTTAGTACTTGGAAATTGAAACAGAAAGTTCTGCTTCAATGACCCGCAGTTAATTATATCATTTGGCTCACGGCTATTGAATTAATATTCTGCAACTTGGAGAAGTTCAGATAAGAATAATGCTCCCAACTTGATAATGTAATGTAACAATGCTCACCAGGGATGTAAGAAAAACAGGTCTGAAGCCTCACAAAGCGAAGAGAGATCTGAACCCCTGTCTTCCATTTCTGAGGGAGTGCTTGACACAGGATCCCGGTTTGGCCAGCAGGAGGAGGTAAATTTATGTGTATGGTGTCTTTAAAGTTATATCAGTGAGTTTTACAGGTCTAAGGGCAAATTGAGTTAGAAACTACAACATGGAATGTCTTAAATCAAGAAACTCAGCAGAAGGTGGATTACAGTGAAGGACACATAAGCAATTATCTCACTTCTTGTGCTTTATCAAGGCTTGCTCTCTGTCCAAAAACTTTTCTGAACTTCCTGCTTTGTAACAAACTCTACCCAGTCCCTTCTGGGTTGCTTGGAAATGTCTTTTCTGATGCTGTGAACTAGTAGGAGTGCTGCCGCTCTTTGCAGCCCTGCTGCTGCCCAGCTCCTGTCCTCCCCCCTGTCCCACCTTTCCTGGAGGAACTTCTCCCAGGTGTGGAGGCTCAGGTGCTCCAGGTGGGCTCTTTGTGGTGATTGCCTCCATAGCGATGTGCTGGATGGAAACCATGGCAGCCCCATGCCTGACACAGTGTCCCAGCTGCCCAGTATTGGGACAGAAGAGCACTGAGGCCACTGTCAGCCCTCCCATACCAGCATATTGCAGCTGAGTTACTGGTTTGTGATTTACTGTTGCCTCTGAAGCCATGCAAGCACCACATCAGGGCCATTTATGCATTTGGATGTCCTTGGTCTGTACTTGTTCCCATGGGTAAGGTCTTCTCCAATCACCCTTTGACAGTAGGGAGATGGGACATCGCCTGCTATCCAGCAAATGCCCTTCTGGAAGCATGAGTCTTCTAATTCTAAAACACACATAAACAAATCTTAACCTCCCACACCTATTTCATTTAAGCATATAATCTGATCCTAAGATGACTAGTTCACATGTAGACATCTTCCCTGTGTACACCCCCAGTGCCCTGTATAAATAAGCTGCAAATTCCTGTTTGGCTCTATCCTGTTAAAAGCCTGGTCTAGCTTTGCTAGGGAGCACGCAGGAGCAAAACACCCCTAATTCAGGAATTTCCAAAATGCGCACAGTGGGACTGGAGCCTACTGGAGCCCCTAATAGTGCTTACACCATAAGTGACTTCATTTTGTGTGACTCCACATTTGATAACAGGTGTGTAAGGAAGGGGAACACTTGCCTTTTCAGAAGCCCAGCTTCTTGCAGGAGATACACTTTCCACAGCTGATGGAGAGGTTATGCCTGACACAGTCCCCCACTGCGCATTGCAAGCTGCCCTTTGGCAACACCTAAGGCTGCAAGAAAAGGGAGCAGCTAATGGATCCCTCATCTCCTTCCCCCCTCTGCAAGGTCAGTGGTCCCGAGAACAGTTTTATCAATGGAGAAGATCAAATCGCTACTAGCTCAGGTATGACTGCTCTTCAGTAACTTTGCATGTAGTAGCACTAAAAGTTCCTCTTCGGGACTAGAACGCCCTTGAGCTGTTTCCTCTGGAAAGAAAAAAGGAAGAGACTGGGCCTGCCCTGAAATACCCCCAGCCTAAGGAGTTAGAAACCCAAGAAGCAGCATCTCAGTGGGTAGATTTGTGTTGGGCAGATGCCATCTCAAAACATTTTTGTCAGTATGATTTCATAGAATCATAGAACCATAGAATTGTTTAGTTTGGAAAAAAATCTTTAAGATCATAAAGTCTAACCATAAACCTAACACTGCCAAGTCCTCCACTAAACCATGCTGCTAAGTGCCACATCTACAAGTCTTTTAAATACCTCCAGGGATGGTGACTCAGCCACTTCCCTGGTCAGCCTGTTCCAAGGCTTGACAACCCTTTCAGTGAATAAATCTTTCCTAATATCCAATCTAAATCTCCCCTGGTACAACTTGAGGCCATTTCCTCTTGTCCTATCGCTTGTTACTTGGGAGAAGAGACCAACACCTGCCTCCCTACAACCTCCTTTCAGGTAGTTGTAGAGAGCAATGAGGTCCCCCTTCAGCCTCCTCTTCTCCAGACTAAACAATCCCAGGTCTCTCAGCCACTCCTCATAAGATTTGTACTCCAGACCCTTCAGCAGCTTTGTTGCCCTTCTCTGGACGTGCTCCAGCAACTCAACGTCCTTCTTATAGTGAGGGGCCCAAAACTAAACACAGTATTTGAGGTGCAGCCTCACCAGTGCTGAGTACAGGGGGATGATCACTTCCATTGTCCTGCTGGCCACTCTGTTTCTGATTTGTCTGTGTTTGCAGTGTGTTCAGTCATCATGTGCAGAATTTTCTTTCTTGGATATGATTAGACATGTAAAGAAGCAAGAATGAACTGGAGGATCGCATAAAAAACTGAATATATTGTGTTGTTGAAAATAATTTCACAAAGCTTTAGAAGTTTGAAAGATCCCTAATACCTACTGCTGGGATGCAATTTGAGTTGGAGGGAGTTTTTTCTTTGAGGTAGAAAAAGGTGAACTGCATCTCCATCGAACACTATTATTACATTTCTACACTGAGCTGTCACTTTGTCTCCCAAGAAGAACAACATGTTTAATAAATGTGGGAATTATTTGTGTCTCTAGTTTTGAAACAAATCCATTCTGGACACGTTCTTTTTTCAACTTGTATTTGTGGGCATGTTATTTAAAAGGAGGTGAATGAATTAAACTCAACTCTTAGTTTCCATTTGTCATGCCTGCTGTTTTGAGGAATACTATTTCCCTGCTGTTTTGAACACACTCTGTCCAATATAAGGGGAGACCATTTTGTTTCTTTAGCTGGAGTTTCCACTCACACCTTTTCTCTTGTGGCCTGCTGAGAGTAATCAGCATTTTGTAGGAAGAGATCAGCACTTCACATGGTTAGACACCGGCTTGGCTCATCAGGAAGGTGGAAGTCCCAACTCGCTATGCTTATGGAAAGAGATAGGTGGTTTGTTTTGGAGTATCTGGCTAGTTCTTGTTATATATTTTATGCATAATTCTTACTACGTGCCTAATAAAAATTGTGTAAAAAATTATACACTTAGAGGATTTGGACCTACATATTAGCCCTTACTTCTCTTAAGCAGGCCTAATGAAATGCTAGCATTTGACATCTCTTTCCTCCTCTCCTTCCAGTGGCTTTCTTAATTAGAAGTCTTTTTAAAAGTGAAATGTGCACTTTCAGACAATGTTTCTTGAATTATGTATGTATCGAAGTTGTTTACATCCTCCTTTCCTGTTTGTTTCTGAATATTCAACCTAACTGCAAGTCTGTCTCCTTTTTCTCCTGTGCTTACATTGTTTTTGCTTCCCAATCCATATTGTTATTATGCACCACACCAAACCTTTTTTTAAAGTATGTGCTGATACAAGGATCACAGACTTATACACGGGCCTATACCTACAAACTTTAAAGATGTTCATTAGTTTTGCTTCATGTGAGACATGTAAGTTATTCTGAATTTCTGAATAACCTGTATGACTTTGGGTAAATGCCCTGAGGATGCATATCCAAATAGCTGTGCTTTTGCTTATGCTGCCTGAAGCAAGTCGCAGAAAGAAGCTTGATATTAATAATAAACCAAAGTTTGAAATCACAGCGTCAGACCTAAGTGAAACCCTGCTTGTGCAGTGAAGCCAGGTGATGAGCAAACAATCTCCTCTGAAATGGCGGAGCAAGGGTGGCAACGCTGGCTTTGGAGGATGTGAAGGATGGGCCACTGAACTGAAGACTGCTTGGCAGCAGAGGCATGAGGTGACCCATGGGGCAACTCCTGTGTGCTGGGGCCAACGGTCTGCAGCCCAGTTTGGGCTCTGGCTCTACCCCAGCTGCACTTGCCCCCTTGGTGGTTTGTTATACACAGCACAACATTTTTTCTCAGAGGAAGACCGGAATGTGAATTAGTGGGTTCCTGCCCTGGCTCAGGTTTCCTAGTGGGACAGGCAGAAAGGGATTCAGGTCCATGGCCTTCCTAGGGGGACCCTGCGCCAGCCTCCCACGAACACAAGACCATCTCCAGGCAACTGCCACGGCTGTTTGCCCCACAAGCACCGGGTGCCCACAAGCGCTATGGCTGTGTGCACCCCTTGGCTTGAGCCGGAGGTGGAAAGCCCCGCAATCATCCCCTGTTTGCTGAGCATGGACACGGAAGTAGTGCTTTTTGAAATACTTTCTGCTGTTCCCCGGATCAGCAGCTTTCCTGGATGTGTGCAGCCAGCAGCTCTCATCAGTCAATGAAACCCTACTCGCAACCTATGACCTTCTCCTTGGTATAGATGCCTTTGTCTTGGGTGTCCAGCTTGAGAGTCCTCATCAAAAAGGCAGTATTTGTATGCATTAGTAAGTTCCTCTTGAAAATCAGACCCATATATGAAAACCCAAACTGATTACATGTACAAACATTACGTTCAAACCAATGCCCGCTTTTATGTGTAATTCATTCAGACTCACTTTATGTATAATTCATCTGGACAGACCATAAGGAGCCATTTTAGCCAGGCAGCACTTTTTCCATGTAAAATACATCTCAAAGAATAAATGCAACTGTGGTCTTACCAGTAGTGCATTTATTGCCGTAGACTCTGTAGTGTACTGAGCTTCTCCTTAGTTTTGAAAGGATCCCAAACAGCAATCTTTAATCATTTCCCTTTCCACTCTTCTCCTTATCAGCTGTCTCCACACATCAATTCCCCCTGAACTTTTGTCCTCTATTTTTATAACGTACAATATTTGTCTTGACTTATTTAGATTGCAGGCTCTCTGAGGAAGGAAATGTGCTTTATCTACTTGGAAGAAATGGCCATGGAAATGTATGGCACGATATAAATGCTTTGTAATACTAATAACACAAAATGTGTGTGAAGTTTGTGCAGTTTACGGTTAGTAGATTTTATGGTGACTAAGCCCTTTCTATCACTTGAGATGACAAACACCTTTTTTAATACTCTCAAGGCATCTCAAACCCCTCCTTCTGCTTCTTGTATTATCATAGAAATATAAGGCAATTCACCTTTTTATTTTTCTTTTTTTTTTTTTTTGTGTGGGAGGCCTTTGGGAAGGAGGGAGTGCTGCATCTGAGCTGAATGGATCAGCAGAAATCACTCAATAGCATTTTTAAGTGTTAATGATGAGAAAGATAGAAATCTCAGGACAAAAGGCCTGAGGCCATGTTTTATTTACCTCACTGTAAATCAGGAGTCAATTTTCTGGTGAAAAATTGTCCAGTGTAAAGTGGTGTCAGGCCCATAAAGACCTGAACTGGAGGAAGAGGTTGCAAGGGGCAATGATAGAGAAAGGAGAAAGGTAGGAGAAAGAAAAGAAATATGAAATATTTGTTGCAATAAAGGTTGCTGGAAGAGTATTTAATAAGACTGATGAATTGGAGGTGTATCTGTTGCAGGATGGGTACTGTATCATTGGTATTGCTGAAGCACAGCACAGCCAAGAAAAAGACAGGCTTTGAAGTGCTGAGGAGCAGAACTTACAGAAAAGATAGGCCAGACGACATGGAAGGTAGTGTGGTGTTAACACCAAAGAAGAATTTTATGTTTGATGGAAGAATACTAGGGCTTTATCTGCCACAGAAGAACATTTCTGAAGCTGTGATAAGAAGGAGGACCACATTAAACTAAGTTTTGATTGGTTCTTAATAGAAACTTATGTGAAATTATGGCACCTCGCCAAGCTTTTAACAAGTCACTGCCATGGGTTGTTCTTCAGTTATTTTCTGCATAATAATTTCTACATAATGCAGTAGTAATTGAAGGATGTTCCCTTTCTCTCCTGACTTACATGGTGCTTTAGGAACTAAGTTTCCTTACTATCACACGTTTTTCACAATTAAAAGACAGTCTGCCTATGCCAATAGGCAGATGACCTTTATAATACAGTTTAGTATTACTTAGATACCCCTGCAGAAAGCTGATAACATAAAGCCCCTAACCTGAATGAGCATTTCTTTCAGAAGCTATCCTCTCTATGCCGCAATATCAAGAGCTGGAGAACCAGCCTCTTATTTTTCTGGTATTTTGTGCTAGAATTCATCAACCTGATGTTTAAAAATATGATGAGCTTAAATTTCATGTCCTCCACTGTCCAATCATTAATTCTTGCTATTTCCCTAGTTTTGTTAGCAATTGTCCAAAAACTCTGACTGACAGCACTAGAAATGTCAACTGCATATTTAAAATCACATTTAGTACACATAGTAAACAAGAAACTTTGCCTCTTAATCCTCAGCCATCTATTTCATACACATTCAGGCAAGTGTTTCTCCAGGGAGGTGCAGTTTTAATTTTCCATCCATTGAGCCTTTGGCCTCTTCATGGAGCCAGCAAACAAGAGGGCCTATACTGGATGTGAACTAGATTGAACCAATAAACTGATTTTGCATCAGACAGTAGTAATCTTTCCTGTTTTTCAGTCTGACATTTTCAGAATCAGTGACTCACTGGCAGGAGACACCAAGCCCAAAATACAGTCTTGTTATCAATCAGTCCCCTGAGCCAGCCACTCCACCAACAGTTTTTATCTAATTTATCTCTGTATTATGCTACTACCACTAATTACAGAGTCTACAAATTGTGTTTTTACTAACAATTTGCTCCCTTTACTATCTGCAATTTTCGGCCTGTCTGTAACTCTTCCTGACCTCCTATTCTAAACCAGCTTTAACACAACACTGTTTCTTTTCTCGTACAGGCTCAAATTTTAGAGTTGTATGGGCAAAACTTCCCCAGGCATTTTTCCAGTGTTGGATTTGTTTGTCTGTAGCCCCTGGTACATCCAAAGATGCAGAGGAAGATTTACATGAAGCCTTACCCTTGCATGCTTCCAATTAGTGTTTATGAAGTGGGATTTTGCAAGGCTGATTAGATATGGAGTAAGACATACAGGCACTTGAAACCAAGGATAAGATTCAAATTGTATGAATCATCTCTGACTTCTTTTGGACCATGACTTTGAGAGATTGCCATCCAAACTGATGCTCAGGAGTAAACAGAGCGCACCTCCAAGCAGCCAAATCTTGCTCCTGGATGCCTATCTGTAGTAATTGAGTAGATACTCTCACTTTCTCTAAATATGCACCCTGTAGATAGACGTACACTGCTGCTCAAATAAAACAAGGGAAAATACCAAGCTGATAGGCCATCAGAAAACAGAGCATCAGTCTCCCAGGGGGCATATTTCTAATATATCTTTACCTCAGGTGCTCCTGTCTATTGGGAAAGCAAGTGGAGAATTCTACTCATTCACTGTCGGCACGGAGGAAAATTTATCTTACTCTTTGGGAAGGCATTTGTACAGACCAGTCTAATCCGTTCTCGTCTCTCTGGTCCTACAGTGCAGCTTGTATCAATAGATCATGCAGATTTTTCCTCCTCCAGCTCCGAAAGCAAGCTTCTGTGCATTGATATGAGAGGAATGCTTGCTCCAGTGGGTTAGAACGTTTTAAAAGATTTTGGACTTTCTCCCTTTGAAAGTAGTGTCAAAATGGCATCTCATCCCTGGGGCGTTAAGCTAAAGCACAGAATTTCTGGCAAAGAAGTTAACAAAGTAGAAATTAAATTCATAATAAACTGTAGAGTTTCCTACAGTTATAATTTTGTGGGGTCATGACATACTATGTCTGGCTCATTTTTACATGGGTCCACTGTCATCCCCAAAACTGTATAGACAGGTATCAGTGCATGTAAGAGTCTTATTTCAAAAGTGGAAAATTGTCACACAGTGATAGAAAGAGATTTAGTGAGGTTTTTTTTAAACATAATTGCTGCAACCAGATCGTGTATTCCCCTTGCCCCGAGCAGCATGCGTACATACAGGTACCCCAAACCGATGTCACCTGTGGGTTTTGGTTATGACCCTCTGCTGTTGCTTTCTCCCCAGTGTCAGCTACTCCTGGTTTCCCTTGCAGAGCCCAGGGCTGCAGTTGGTGGCAGTGACACCGCATTTCTCTGCTGCTCAGGCTTGGCAGTTCAAAGTCACTCTGCGGAGGAAGATGGCTCTCTGGTGCACGGCTCTAATTCTTATCATTCTGTCACAGCACAATATTATGAAAGAAGGGATTTTCTGTGATTAGCAAAAAAAAAAAGGCACAAACTGTGGTCATTAGCACTATCAATGTACTCAAGCAAGCCAAATAGTGCAAAACTACAAAGAGCGTTTGTTTTTCTGTATCTGATCATTATGGTAAAATATGCTTCCTCAGTTATTAGACAGCTCATGAATAAATATATTATTATGTTAGGCATCGCATGCTTGCTATGTTAAACACAGTCTTCAAGTTATTGTTCTTAAGACCGTGAGTTTCAAGTTATTTAATGGTTATGCAGAATCAGCTTGGAAAGAGAGGGAATTACGTGAGCAGCACAATAGTTTGCTCTCTGCCGGAGGTGCTGATTTGCATCCCTGAAGCAAAGTTCACCCCTGGGAAACAGGGATTTGCTCTTTGGTAAAACTCCTGCAAGAAGAATTGCCTTACATGCCTTCTGGCTTTTTCTTCCAGACATCAGGGATATGTGTAAATAAAGTGAGTTATACTATATCTACAGTGCAGTTTGCATTGTAATGTAGAAATACCTCGGCAAGCCTTAAAAAACCTAGCTCGGCTCCTGAAAGCTGTCTGCTGCAGTTTAATCTGGTTTTCGGCTCTACAGAGGTCTGCTGTGGATACCAAAAAGAGCCGGCCAGGAGCTGAAGTGCAGATGAAGCTGGGGCAAAAGGGAACGCTTCCAGGACTTGGGGTAGCAGCTCAGTGTTTATTGCCTGACTCTGCGTCCCTGGCGTCTTCTCTCCTGGGAGGTTACCTGCATTGTGCTCCTACTTGGAAGCAAAGACACCTCAGCACAAGTCCTGAGACTCAGAGGGAAATGGCTGCTCTCTTAGTTGTGTCTTCCTCCTGTCAGGCTGAGGAGCACGATCACATCAAAGTGAGAGGAGGCAAAGTATATGTAAATAAAGCAGGAAAAAGTGATTAACACAGAAAGAAGTAATTCATGAGCAATCAAAAAAAAAACCACAAAGCCTTGTGAAGCAGACTGTAATAAGCAAGAGGGCTTGCATATTCACGGTTTCCCTTCTATAGGAGAAGGAACATCCAACACCGCCTCAAGAGCACCTTTCATCAGGGGTCACTCTTTTCCATTTTTTAACACACAATGTTATGCTTTCTCTCATGCTTTTGGAGGGACTGCAAAATTATCTTATCATCTTCCCTGAAGCCCTGCTTTAAAATTCTCATTTGCCTCTGTGTGGTAGCAGGGCAGTGATTGGTATTGTTATTTTCTTGGGTTTGTTGTCTGTACTAGCCTGAAGAGGCTTTGCAAGTTATTTGTAACAAAATGTCTAATTTCATACCACTTATTTCTTTCCCTTTGGGGCCTGAAGAACATATCAGCTATTCCTCCACAATATGCATCAGTTCGGGCACTAGCCTCAAAGGTGACGGTGATGTCTAGTTCCCACAGCAGCTCTGCACCACTTCATTTTGATGAAGAGATGGACTTTTTCAGTATTCCAAGTCATACTCACATTTTTCTTTTGTGTTGTATTTCTTCAGGTTCCTTGTGGCTCTGGCATTTGTTTCCAACTGGCAGGCATTCTGTTTTTCAATTTTCTGTTGATTGCAACACTGAGCGAGAACTTGCACTTCCCTGGTGCTGCTCTGAAGCATAGCCCTAAGCAGGCACCGGGCTCTGACTATGCTCTGCTCCCTGAGGCTATCCCATGGAAAGGCTCTGTGCTCAGCTTGAGTGACTGCCAGTTTTGTTTCTCAGTTTCCCTTGGGTGGGTATAACAAGGATTTCCTGATATTTCCATAAAAATTGCCATTAATTGGGACTTTTTGTCCCTAACGTGTGGCCCGAGCAGGTAGTACTTTGTTAGCTAGCTCAGCCCTAGGAGAAAGGGAGGCAGGCATTTCTCAGACAACCAGGTTGTATTTTTCCAGAAGCACAAGTAAATGTACTTTACACAAATGATTTGATTTTTTTCTGTGTGTCCTCTCCAGATTTTATACTTGCTTGGCCTCCTGTCTTTGGCACATGCAATGAACTTAAGCAATGCCATACACATCGCTCTTCATTTGAGGCCAATATAAAACACGACAATAATGACTTTCATATTTTCCTTAAAAAAATGATCTTATAATACATTAACATTTGCCTTTCTGTTGCCTTCAAACTAAAGTCCATTTCCTTTTGAAGGCTTCCCTTTACACTGATAAAAACCCTGGGAATGTGCCATCCCAGCCACCAGCTAAGAGCCTTAATCACCCTCTACAGTCTCACCCTTCAACAGCTTTGGCAACCAGCGATCCATGTTTCGGCTGGGACCAGACAGGTTTTATTGTTTTTTATTTGTTTGTTTGTTTGGTTTTTTTTTTAATCAGATTGATGTGAACATCATTTTGCTCAGGTGTTTGCTCCACTGTGTTCCTGTCAAGTGCTTTGCAAGTGTGCCTGCCTCCCCCAAATTCTGGCTAATTTGTATTCTATTTGCATAAGAATTTACCTACCCCGGGGAAGGCAGAGCAGCCACCGGCCAGCCCATCCTCCTGCCTCCGGCAGCACATTTCGCAAAGGTGTGCAGGGATGTTGCGTATTTTTTCACAGTGTGGTTTGGAGGGCCCCTCACTGTACGTATTTCAGTGACACGAATATCTTAACATCGGCAAATGCGCTGAAGTGCCATTTCTCCTGAAACTGGCTGCACCCTTCCCCTCACCCTGCCTATGTTCACACCCTTTTCAAAGCTCTATGCAGTCAGCCATACAGAGAAGCAAAAAGATACAACCTGTACCTGTCAACCCGGGAGCTATTTTTGTGGTGCTGCATTTTCATGCCTTTAGGAAAGCATCACTGAACATCTCCAAGGGGTGGTGGTGCTGTCAGACATGCTCTGTGCAGGGCTCTCCTCCTGTCACTTCCCACTGAACCTGTGACCCTTGTTGATGCACTTGGGGTTTGTTATTCTCCAATTCAATGAGATCTTCTTGTTTTTGGGCTAGACATTAGCTCATCCTTCCACGGCAATCCAGTGAGGACAATGAAATAGAGCAATTGCAGAGAGGAAAGGTAGAAGGGAAAAGTGCTCCTTCCCCTTGGCATGGCCTCCCAGCTTCCAGCAGCTGGCAGCTTAGTGGCATCCTGTGTCTGATTTATCACATTTAATAGGCAGCAGTAGGCCTGTGTTGACAAATCCACTTAATCCTTTTTTAAAAGCATGTATACTTTTGGCTTCTAAAATAGACTGCAGTGATTAGTCCCTCAGCTATGTTGTGTGGAGTGTGAAAAAGAACTTCCTTCTTCTTGCTCTAACACAGTTGCATGACCATTGCAATGGTGCCCTCTTGCTCTTGTATCGAGTGTGAGAATGTAATAACAATAATAATAATAGTGATAATAATTATGTAAAGCAAACTTGTACACTTTAACCAAGATTTAGCTAGCGGATCAAGGAAGACAATCTTTCCCTTCTTCTCAGCAGTGGTGATGCCACACCTGGAGTACTGCGTGCAGTTCTGGGCTCCCCAGTACAAGGGAAAGATGGACAAACTGGACAGAGTCCAATGAAGGGCCACAAAGGTATTTAAGGGACTGGAGCATCCATGACATGAAGAAAAGCTGTGAGAGCTGAGGCTGTTTGGCCTGGAGAAGACAAGGCTCAGGGGGGATCTCGTCAAACCTGATGGAAGGATAGAGAAGAGTCTTCTTGAGAGTCCATGGTAATAATTCAGGAGGCAATGGACACAAGCTGGAACATGGGATGTTCATCATAAGAGTGGTCAAACACTGGAGCATGTTGCCCAGCAAAGTTGTGGGATCTCCGTCCTTAGCTAGGAAAGTCCGGGAGCAACATTGTCTGTTTGGACCTGCTTTAAGCAAGGGGTGGGAGCTGGTGACCTTCAGAGATCCCTTCCAACCTAAATTATTCTGATTCTATGAATGATCATGTTTTACTTAAGTCCTCAATCCTGACCATGATTCCAAGAGTTCTTGCTTATTCAATTGCTCCTCCTGGGGAAGCCACTCAGCACCTTACTGCCCATCTTTATGTAATTTATAGTTCTCTTTTTTGAGATGGGGTGACATGCAGCCATCAGGATCTCAGCCCTGAAAAAATGAATCTCTGTTTCCTCAGAGTTTGAGCTGGTGTTGGTCCCTTTTTGGCACTGGCACTAGCTATTTATGATCAGTTTCAGCGAGTGCATGAAAATTTACAGTCCTAGAACAAAGTCAAGGCCACCTTCTCTTCTTCAGCATGCTAAAAACCTATTTTTGCTAGAAGCTACAGCACGTTAACCACTAGTCTTCAGTTTTGACCTCACAGCTGCAAGAAGACGTGCAAATATTCCACATGGAGGCCGTGTACAACTTTTTGTTTTCCAACTGTGAATACTTCCATCAGCTTCTCTCACTTTTCACGAGAAGCTGCGCACCAGAGCCATCACAGGTCTTTGCGCACTGGCAATCACCTGGTGCTGAATTAGGCTGGATGTCCACACCTCTTTCACTTGGAAGAACTGTGGCACTTTCTCTGTCCTGTAAAGGCATCCTACTAGACATGATCTTAAACTTCCTATGAGATGCTGATACACCTTACTGTGTTTTCTTTTCTCCCACATATGTTATATATAGGACTCCAAGGGCAGAATTTAACTCAAGGCTATGACACCTAAGTGCAGATGTCTGCATGAATGTGTTCACAGGCACAGTAAATGTCTAAGTACCCAGTGGGATGTTGAAGGGCTTGGTACAGTTGCCTGCACATGAATGTTAAATGCCGTTTGCGATCCCTGAGTGCAGCCCACATGGTGTGCAGCAGCTGGTTCACTGGGGTGAGATGTCACCATACGGCCTGAGTTATTTTGACCAGCCTCATGCAGATCGCTCAGATGCCCTAAGGCATCTCAGATATCACTCAGTGCTTGTGTGTTAGCAACTATCTCTAGCCTTTGGTCAGCTAAATTGCTTTCTGGTTTCAACTGACTACTTTTACTAGTGACTTGGTTCAGTTTGTCCACAGACAGGCACCAAGGGATCCTGGAGACACATCGGCTTTGACTGCTAGTCCAGTGAGGATGCCGAGTGAGAAAATGCCACTTTCTGATGCATGAAGCACAGACAAATACTAGCAATTTCTTCCGGCTGTTCAAGCGTTATAGCTGGAGGAAAAGTTTAGTTTACATATTGATTTATATCCTTCTGAAACCGTGCATCAATGAAGAATTGAATCTTATACATATATTCAGCATTACATTTTGGATTCTTTTGCACTAAGGTCTCCAGAGTAATGAAACCATCCTCTTTTCTTACTTTTACCTTACATGCAAAAAACGTTCTTAAAGATAGGAATCACAGGGCAGATGTTCCTTCTTCTCCATCGTCTATTCTGCTAGAGCTCCCTCTCTCTCTGGAATACACACACCACCTCTTTGTGTCTCTGGCTCCCAGCTTCTCAAGTAAGTGCACACTCTTAATGAGACCAAAGGACAGATGCATTTTCAGCACAGAAATGGAGACATTTCACCTGTGTCTAAGATTTTTTCCAACCGTTTTTTTTCCCTGCAGTTCCCGTCCCACTTCAGAGATGCTAGATTTCTCACCCTCCATCCTAAACTTCAGCCGTTTACTTTCTATTCCCTGTATTTCTTCTTTTAACATTAGTATCTTTGCTTTTAGCACAATGTTGGTTTATTCACCTCCGCTCAGTTAAAAATGAATAAGAACTGTTTGCTTTCAGGCTCCATCTCCCTGCATAGTGTCCATTATACAAAGGTTTTCAGTGAAATTGCTGGTGTGTTATTGTCCATGCAGTGTGTGCACCCTTATAGATGCTCTGTGTAAACTCTCATTGAGCAACATAGTCCACCATAATTCTCGCGTTAGTTCCCAAAGGTCAGACCCTGTCATAATTTGTCATGTTTGCCAAAGGACATATAGCTTCTAACAATGTTTTTTGAAGGCTCCAGCTTCAAATTTTGCATTGTTTTTATTAACATGTATGACTCATGACTGTCAAAGAGCTAGTCATATTCTGTGGGCTTCATACCAGCTTGCTCAGACAATTCTAAGTTTGTTTTGTTAAGGACTAAACTTGGGTCTTGCTGAAATGTCTCTCTAAAACTTTGATCCCACTTCCCAGTCCAAACGGGTCTCTGCTCAGAAATATAAATTGCTAAAATTGGAAGATGTGATCAGTTGCAAAGTCTGTTTTGTACTCTGGAAGCACGTCTGACACTTGCTTTATTTCACTACTGTTTCTCATTTTTTTATGCAGTAACACAATTTTTTTGGTCATTCTGAGTTAATTGAGAGCTATTAAAAACAGAAAATGCTTCAGAACCAGCAAAAGTCAGAACTATAGCCTAATATCTGTATTTTTCTGCACCCCTTTCTTGCAGACACCAAACTCAAACCTCCTCCAGAAATTTCTGGAGAATTTCACTATCATGTTTGGTTTTTTTTTTTTTTTTAATTTCCTCCATTATTCTTCTGGGAAATTTTCTTAGTTCATTTTATTTCTGTACCCACACAGCACTCGTTTTGCTTTAAGCTGCAGGAGACAGCAAAGCAGATCCATTTGATATTTAAGCTTTGGCTGACCATGATTTCAGCTCAACAACCTCTGCCCCATGAAAGACTTGGTTCTGACTGGCACTTACTGCACCTGCTGAGCTGCGGTTCCACACAGCCTTCCTCCCTGCTATTCCAAGAAAGGTGATAGTAACAGATTAATACAACCATGGATGCTTAGGAGATGCTTAGGAGACAGCAGGAAGACAATTTACAAACTGAATATGTTACCTCCAGGGTTACAGGGCATCACACATCTGCTTTGTTGCCATAAACATTACTCTTCCTGCCTTCCCTAAATGTAATGGATCTTTTCCACTAAGTGAGTCCATCAGTTTATGCGAGGAGACAAATGCCTTTCTCACACTTTGTCTGTGAGCATTGTGTAGCCCGAAAACCGGTACAAAGAAAGAAGTCAGCAGTGTATGGGGAAAGTTAAATAAGGTATATGTATGGTATTAAATGATGGACAGCCTCCTTCACAGAATTCAGGCTGTAGTGTTAGTTGCAGTGGGGAAGTGAAAAGGATAGAATAGATAAAAACTTTTAATTATAATTAAACCCACCTTATGACACAATTTCTTCCCACCTCAGTTATATGCTTTATTTTAATGTATCCCTGTTGGTGACCAAGTCAAGGAGCAAAGGCATGGCTCTCTTTCACTTCAAGACACAGACCTATTATTCTACCAGGGGGAAATAAGGCTTTTGCAGTCTATTATGGGAAGCAAAATTGCTTCATCCTCAGGAATCTAAGTATTTCACGAGCTAGCAGTAGGGAGCCCATACAAAGTTATAATTTGCAATCTGAATCTAATTTCAAACTTAATCTCACCAAAAATGAAAATTAGTGTATGAAGGGACTCCTTGTATCACAAGTACTTTCTTTCTGAATTCTATTACCTTCTGAGTTAACCCATAATTTAGCTTTTTTAAACAAATCAAATTGAAATGGATGGATGCTTTAAAGTTTATAGTTTAATTTCTTTGTGTAACCTATCTTAACAAATTACAGTTGGTTTAGGATAAAACCAAGTGTACCTAATATGAAATAAGATTGTCAGGAAGCCTACTTGCTTAGGCTGCAGAGATTTCAGGTCTTCTTAGTATAAAGGAGAACTTTTAATAGACCTTATCTAAGTGCATTGAGACTGTGCAGTCCTGCACATCTCCTGGAAAGAGATGGTAAGGGCGAATAATCACCGTCTTAGATGTGGCTTCAACCTCTAATTCAATGCATACATAATATATGTCCTTCGGATCTGAAGAACGCTGCATTGGAGAAGACAGACTAGACACAGATTGTCTTAATGGGAGTGACAAGAATGATTTTGAGGCACCAGAAAGACAATGTTTCCCAAGCCAAGATAGGACAGACAGCTATGTTTTATGCAGATGGGATCTTTTGAATGACATGTTTACAAAAGACTTAAAAACTAGATTGACTCGACAGGTTCAAAGAACCCATGTACCAGGAGGAGGTTCCTGGGAGGCTTCTGTTACCAGCAGGAGCCTGCAAAGGCTGTGCTGAGGCAGGGAGCCCCTCATAAGGCACGTCAACAGCCTGGGGTCCACGTCACTTCATCCATGGAAACAGATCGGAGCAGAGGAGAGGGCTGTGTGTCAACACACATGGGCAATGAGTGCAATAAAAGGAGCCCCAGGACATCTCTGATCACTCAAGGCCCTGCTCTTACCTGCCTGCAATCAGCTGGATTTGACATTTTTCATGCCAGCCAGCTGCCTCACTCTACTTTTTTTTTTGTTTTCTTTTAAAAAAGCTGATACACTTCAGCTCTTTCCAAGAGTAAGCTCATGTAAAAGATAAGAGAAGAAGAGACTTGCAGTCTTGCAACTAATCACATGCTGGGGATATGCAATTTTCTGTCCCTGTGAAAGCTTCCTTGAATTTAGATCAAGTGTAAGACACCATGAAAAGCTCTGCACCCATATGCTGAGGGATGATTTCCCAGACTCCAGCAGGTAAGCCCTCTGGAGAGCCTGCTGGCAGTGGGCAGGGTGTGCTGCCTCCACACTGCCGCAGAGCTGGCTGAGGAGCTGGAGGGCACTTACACCAGCTGTGGTACCAGCCACTACACTTCCCTGCGGATGCTCACATCTCAGATAAACAGGAAGGGCAGAAATACAAAGAAATGCTGAGGTTAAAATTGTCCAGCTGCCTTAATTCAGCCCCTGATGCACATGTATATCCTAACCTTGAGGAGCTGGCTTTGAAATCTTAACATCTAGTGACATTTCTTACCTGCAGTAAAGATAATGGAGTTTCCGTGTCTTACATTTCCATAGGAATTGTTTAGTGAGCACTGATTGTTTGGTTTACGTTGCTGTTACATTTATGGGTGCTTTCACTTTTCAGGTAGGAAACCTGGAGAAATAGCCTGTCTACCATGGCTTAATGTTGTTATTTCTCTGTAGAGGAAGACTAATCACATGAAACACAACTGCCAGTTCTTGTGATTGCTTCTGAGGGTTGGGCGGTACTTTCTGTCTGACTTGTATTGCCAATTGCTTAACTTGGAAGGACCAAAGAGTGCAAGGAGTTCGATTCCACGTTCTCAATTTTTGTGCATTCCCATAACTGAGCTTTCAGTCCTTTGCCAGCAGAATAACAACATGATCCAGGATAAATCAGCACAGAAAAATGCAAATGGTATATGTATATGGTGCTATATACTTATTGCAAAGAAACAGATTATTGAGGAGTAAATCAAATTGACCTACGTCATTTTCCAGAATCACTTAACACTGAACTGGACACACATGATGTGCCTAAATACAGAGGAGAAGCTCAGGTGGGCAGACAGAAGGAATTTGTGGGACAACAATTTTTCTCTTACAAAGCCATGGAAGCTCCAATTTCCATTATGTCTACTGTGCTCTTCAGAGGCCATTTGTGAAAAATGATAATAAGCAAGGTAGCTCTATTATTTTGAATGTCATATTTTTATGTGACTGTGTAGACAATTGTGTAGTAGATTAGCCTTGTGTATTTTCATGAACAATATTTTTTTTTCTGTACCTCTAACAAATATTTTTTTTTCAGAAGCAAAAGAAAGAAAGCAGAAATATACTTGGTGCACTTTCTTATTTATGCACATGTATTATTGCTAAATAATGTATGTTATTTGGCAACAGAAAGTTATTCTTGTGCCTATTGACATTAGTATTGCAGTTTCTGCAAACAGTTAGATTTCTCATACATATGCATTACCTTGTCTTTCTCACTGCACACCCAAGTAAGCAATCATCACTCGGCATTTCATTGTGCAAAATGACAACAAAGAGTCTCGCAGCACCCACTGCTTTTACACCCTCTGGCTCTGTCCTATAAGCAGTGTGGTTTTAAACACAGTTTTCCAGAGGCACAGAGGCTGGAGAAAGCAGGTCCAGGAGCAGAAGTTCAGCTCTGGAGCTGGGGATCAAGTGGTACAGGTCACTCGGAGCCCATTCATACATGTTCCTTCCTTCCCCTGGGGGGCAGCAGAATATTGCTATTAAGGTCAGTTCACTTGATGCTAAACCCTTGGGACTAACATAACACAGCTTTCTTGGCTATGCTGAATTTTCCTGCCATGTATTCCTGCCATCCTGGATATAATCTGTGGTGCTGCTGGATGGGAAGAACATTACCAGGTGAGGAGAGTGTGTTGAAATGCGATGCTTCTATTGAAAGCATTAAGTGAGACAAATTTCTAACCTGTAGGTACCTTCAGGTTGCAATTTGCTCCTTGCCTCCCTTAAATTCCACATCAGCTCTAGGAAGACTCATGTCTGGGATGCTGAATTGGCCCACTGAAGCTGTTACACTGGCAAGGCTGGAAAATGAGCTCTACCTTGTCACAAAGGTGGGACCTATAGACTTGGACCTACAGATGATCCAAGAGGTCTGTGCATTCTCTTGGTGCCATGGAAAGACAAACTCCTCCCATGGCACAAGGGCAGGCACAATGGGGATCGTGCTGTGTATCCCAGGACCCCCAAGGAATCAGATATTCCATCTGATTTGTTTGTGGTTTGGGGAGCAGCGTGAATGTTGTTCTCATAGAGTACCTATGGTTCAAGCTGTTCAGCACAGCTTTTCCACGCTGCTTTGCCAATGTCTTTCAGCATCCACTTAAGCTAGAGGCACCATCCTTGAAAGAAAAGAGTCTTAAGACATTTGTCCTCCCATATTGAGTTTAAATGTTCAAAACCAATGACAGCTTCCTAAAGTAGTGAGACTGCCTTGCAAACCATTAAAATTTTGAAAATACAATATTTTAAAAAAACTCTTCACTATTCCTCCTTTCTGAGACCATATTTTCAGTTCACTTTTCAACTATTTTGGTGATTGTAAAAAGCCAACCAAAGCAGAAGATACTTTTCTATACACTGTCACAAGTCCTACAATAGGCTGCAAGCGTTGCCCTTCTCATCTTCTCTCGGTGCCCCTTGCTCAGGCTGCAGCATAACTCTACCCGTTGCAGTGGCTAGCATTTTCGCAGCAGGCAATGGGCTGTAAAATCTGAACGTGGCTACAAGCACATTTCACATAGTTTTTCCAATCAGAATGGCCTCAAGGGTGTTAGTCTCAAGCTGGCACCTTGGAAGTAAAAGATGCCATATCCTATTATCAGTCTCACCACATCCTCACTTTCAAGCACTGTTTGAAGAAGTCCAAGGCAATTGAGTAGCTACTGAGTAATTTCTCTTGAAGCTGGACTTCCTAAAGCTGACTGTGGTTTATTAAAAAAAACCTAGCTCTGGAAGACAGTTAAAGAAAGCATAAATTGTATTACCTTGGAAAGTACTGGAGAGTGAGTGTTGAGGTCCAGCAAGGGCATATAGGGTAATGTATTAAGTATGACATCCTACCACAAGCAGAACTTTCTTCAGCTGTAGGAGATGTGATGAAAAACAGGGCTAAAAGAAGGTTAAGAGGCTCTGTATTCTCAATTACTTTGTAACAAAAGTGTCTTGGGGTGATTTACGAGAGATTCAGGACTTTTATGTCTTCAGGGAAATGAAATTTTTTTTTATGGGAAGCTATTCAGAATGCCATAAACCCTTATTTTTTTTCCTGACTAAATATATTTTGCACCTCCAGGTATCATGTGGCAAAATAAACAATAAAAATAATAAGGACAGGTCAGATGAAAAGCCTCATTTCTGTTGGATAAATGTCTGCAGGAGAGGCCTGCACTTAGCACTGTGTCGCGGATCAGGAAGGCAACAGGATGCCTCTGCGCATGAGGATGCTCCTCTCCCAGAGGTGGCCTGCACGCCCAAAGCCCACAGTGCCTGCCTGGCTCCCTGCGAGCGGCAGACGCTCTCCACACAAGAGCAGGGGACTCTCCCTACAACTGTCCCACAGGATGAAGGCAACTATCTATAGTGGGCACATGCCATAGCCAAGGAGAATGATGTGACAACCACTAGCCTTATACTGCTCTGAAAAGCACCTGTATATAATACCATGCTTTCCTGTATACACAGCCTGTATATTAGGGTCATCAGTGCTTCCAGGAGTGGTAAAACTACTTTTTTTTTTTAACAGTTTTGGTCCTGTAATCCCTGAACAGCCAGCACAACAATGGAACATTAGCCAGGTGCTTTTCATTGTAAAACATCATTTACTGAGTCATTTACTGAATCCTAACGTTTTTGAATCTGGGCCACAGGAAAACAGATGTACACAAGTGACTCTGAGGACTGAAATGACTCATGGTGCTTTATCACTAGTGATGGCACGTGAGAAAGAAGGACAGCAGCTTGGACTGCAAAGACCAGCCTGAGTCCGCAGGTCTGCTAACTGGAACGTTTGTCACTTGTAACGGGAGCACATCTCTTGTGGAAGTCACTAGATGACGGCAAACCCAAATGCTACTTTCTTACAGAGGCATTTCATGGTGTGTAAGGGCATCATAAGAGCAATACGATTTCTCAGATCTGCAGCGTGGCTCCTGACTCTGATATTGTCTTTTCTGTATATCAGTCAGAGTTTTCAGCATATAAAAGAGCAGTACTAGGAAAAAAAATTCAATTGCAGGTTGGGAGTAATAATTTTGCCCTAAGACTGGTTAGAAATGAAATTTAGAAGATGCAGAGATTTACTAGTTCAGCCTACAGTCAAACTGCTCAATGCTGCAATGCCAAAGAGAGTCAACTTCTATCAGCCATTTGCTTATCCTCCTAAAGCACCAAAATCAATCCCTGAAATGAAGTAAACATAGCTGCATTGATCTGGCAGTGACCTGATTTTTGAAAGTCACTAAGAGACTATAATGGTATTTTAATAAAACATAGGAGTGTTGGAGTGTTAAGACGCAGGCAATGGGAGGGTTATGCGATTGCTTTGATCAGTCTCAGGACTGGAGAGCAAACTGTAGTAAGAAACGTCCCCCAAGGTGGAGCCAAGAGACAAAAAGATAATTCAAAAATACAAACACTGTTCGATCAAATATGATAGTCTTGATAGAGAAGTGATTTTTTTCTGCATAATTTAGGCATAGGAACAAAAAGATACATTGCTTTTCACTACTTGGGGGAAGCTTACAGAAACAATGCCCTCCTTGTTTGGGCAGCTCCTTAATTTGCTCTTGGCAGCTCTCTTGAGCTCTTGAGCACCACAGAGCCAGATGTGGGCAAACCTATGCGAAGTGATCCTGTTGGATATGCTCCATATGACAGGTGTATGCCAAACTACCATACGATATTTCTGTACCCAGTGTTTCCATAACCCTGTGGGTTGTTGCTTGCTGTACTCTATATCTACTGGGTGCTGCAATCAGCAGTACATGAACAGCCTCACCAGACACCTTCCCTACCCCATCCCTCTCCTGGCATTACTGTAGCCAGGGCTAGCAGGGATCTGGGGAAGGCAAGGCCTCTCTACAAGGTCTGCTTTTGGAGAGGTGAGAGGTTGTCCTTTGTAGACGGTCACAGTCTTGTCTTGTTCCTGGGTGCGCTTGGTGTCCCTGCCTGCCCTCTTTGCATTGATGACCACAGGGACTGCTGGGCACTGATGCCTGACCCTGGGGACGGGACAGTCCCTCTGCCTCTTCAGATCTGCAACTGAAGTGTAAACTCCCAGTTCAATCACTGTTTTTTAGTACCTTTTTTTTGGTCAGATTGAGGAACAGCGTTCTTTCTTTCCCACATATGGTAACCTGGTACAAATGCTTTCTTCTTGCTTTTTCTAGCTATCCTGCTTATATTAAAAAGTCATCTCAGTTGTTAGTTTCAACACTGATTTCTCACTAAGTACCATCTTAGAGTTCAAAAGGGCTACGGTCCTGCCCTATTCAGCATCTCACCCTTCAGGTGGGGAAAGCCTTATGTATCATTTTCCTACCTAATGCTAGATTCAGTGCATCTTCAGGACCTTCAGAGTGGTACTAGGTGATACTCCTCTGTTGCATCCCCTGGGCCAATGTTGCCTGTTACATCCCATTCAGGGCTATATGGCCCATTCCCCTGGGATATGTACAGTCTTGTCCTTTTGGTCTACACCAACACAGAGGTAGAGATGCGCCAGATCATGTCCTCAAATTGTCCGTGTGGCTGCTACGTAAACCCAGTGGTGACTACTGTCTTTTGCTGGTGAAGTGTGGGATTTAGCTTCAGAGACACCTATGTACACTTAGACTGAGGTCCCTGTGTGCAGGTGTCTACATGAGGGCTGGAGTCATCTCCCAGCAGTCGCTGGAGATGGCATGAAGGATCTGGTGGTCTGACACCCCTTGATGCCTTCAGGACATCAGCGCGCAGGCGGGAGATGCACAACAGGACTATGGGAGGTCTGTACTCCTCCAAAGGAGCTGGTGAGGGAAAGCTTGAGGCACTCACCTGGCTACTAGTTGCTTAAGCAACTGAAGTGAGCAGTAAATGTTCATCTGCAAAGTCCCTTAGGAGTCTTGTTTTCTGCTCCTGGGTGTTCATACAAATGCTTGTGGGAAAAGGAGGTACTCCTTGAGGGCAGGAGTAACTCTGGAACAGGGGAGTGGCAAGGACATCGACTGAATTCCAGCCCCTGCTGCAACATATTTTCTGCTAAATACTCATTTAAGTGAGGAGAGAAATCTAGTGTTTCCAGATAAGTTTCCTATTCCTTAACCTACAGATTGATGTTGATTCCTGTTTGCTCTCACTCTCTCCTAGTATGTTTTGTCTCACTCTCAGCCCTTTCCCACCCTGGTACTCCTTTCACACAGCCATTTTAGCTCCTCCTTTCAGCTGCTCTTGCTTGGAAACGTTGGTTGAACACTGGAGTCCGAGCTGTGAATCCAGGTTGGAGACTACTCTTAAGTCTCAGAGTGACAAAGCCAATGACACATGCAGTTTTGTTTTCAGTCATTTCCCTTTTGGCTGACACTCTGGTCAGCTTTCCAGCCTTTGCAGATTTGCTGCCCTGGATAAGGTGCCCAGAAGCTCCCCTCATACCTTGGAGAAGCTCCATAGCTGCCACTTGAGCTGTGCATGAGTGGACATGTCCCTCGTGAGGGTCCTCTTCAGCCTCAAGGTGCTGCTGCTCCTGCATGTGGCCCAAATGTGCCCATCCTCATTTTCAAGCTTTCATCTTTTTATATTGTCCTTTTGGATCACACTAATGAATTTAGGGGGGCCATGAGAACTAAGTGTTTAAAGGATGTGTGTTGAGGTTTTGTTGTAGTTTCCTGCAGAAGAAAGCACTCTAGTTGATGCCTCAGCACGTCATTCCATCCTATATCCCTAATTAAACTCTGTACAGTAGTTTATGTCCCTAGAAACCAGTAACCAGCTGAGATGCTCTTTTTTCGCTTCCCTACAGTACTCATTATTTAGCTTTTTTAACTTCCATTTCTAAGGCAAGCTCTCTGATCCTCTGTTAGCTTCAGCCATGTAATCAGCCTCCTTCCAGTACTACAGGATGTTACGTCCTTCTGTTACTGTAATGCTGTATTACCTTTTGTGTTTTACCTGATTGGGCTTGGAGCACCTGGTTCCAGGGCCTCACCAAGGTTCCTTAGAAAATCACCCTCTCAGTTAGCTGTTTAAATAACTCCATCCTTAACAATCTCAGGATTTAACAAAACAGGTTCTTTTTAAAAGGCTTGACTCTGGATACCTGAAACAACTCCCGCTCGTTCTTTTGATGTTACCTTCTGGGTACCTTATGCTGTCTCTTTGGAGTTGCTTTTCTGTGCTGGTTTTGTATGTCCTGCATCAAGTTTATTTTATTTTGCCCTAGAGGCCATGGGTCTACTTTGCAATTATAAGTCTTTGTTGCCTTTCTTTGAGTTCTTTCCAGTGTAGCAGCACCTATTTTTAATTGACTTGGCAGAGAAAGGATGTGAGCCTGAAATGCACCACAGGTTACAAGAACATTGTTTTTTAAGTTTTGCCTGAGCAAGAGCAAGGTAGATTTTTCCTCTATTGGCAAAAGCTTGGATCACCTTCCAAGTCTAACCAAGAGCACTGCCTCTGTCTTTGCAGTCTCTCTTGAAGCATTTGGAAAGTGAGGAGACCACGAGCTCTGTAATTCCTCCTGTAAGGATGAACATGGGCTTCTGCAAGGCTTTGAAGCCAAAGGGCTCTGTGCCTGTATAATATTATAGGTCATATTTCTTCTGATATAAGATGGATTCAGAGAGAATGTTTTTGTCTCAGCTGGATACCTCACTGATCTTAAAAGTAATTAGAGACTAGGAAGAAGCTTATTACAAGCAGAAGAGTGAATGAATTTTAATAAATTAGATTTGAAGTAGAAAATAATATTGGAGATTTTTGTAAACTTTTTCTCCTATGTCTTATAATGCATCATATTCTTACATTTATAGTAACTTACCTTTACTTTTAGCTTAATCTTAGTGATTAAAGCTGAAAGATATAAAATGTACATTAGTGTGGTTGCGATTTCTAGGAAGTAGATCATAGTAAGAAATACCAGATTGTCCTAATAGTTTTACAGAGTAACATGAAAGCCATACCCACTGCTGATTACTATAACTCCTTTATTCAAATGGGAGTGGATGGATGAAAATAGGCATAAAATCACTATATGCGCACATGTGGATGTACCTATAAGCATACACCCCCTCCTATAAATAGTAGATCAGTATTGGATAGTCTGCCAGTTAGTGGTCACCTGAATATATAGTCCTAATACAAATATTTTGGAATTATGTGATTTTTATCATTTACAAAACAAAACTGTTTCTACTTTATGCACAGGCTGAAGCAATGCTGTTATTCAAAATTCCAGGATGCAGTGCATCCTCACTGCTACACTCATTTCTGCTCATCGGCACAGCCTGCAACCTTGTGGAACTGATCCTGCAAGATATTGAGTGATCTGCCACAAGCAATAATGCTCTGAAATACAAGCTTATGACTTAACTACGCAAGTTATTCCTCTGAGCCTGAAGCACCTTTTAAGTGCTTAAAGCTAGGCCAAGTACATGGTGAGACCAGAAGCGTGGTGCCCACTCCCTTGCAGGAGGAAGCTTGCTCTGCAGAGCACTCCTACATGTGGCTGTAGATGTGTACAGGTCTGGATCCTATTTTTCCTTGACAATTGGCTGCATGGGACACAAATGTATGTGTCAAGAGTTTGAAATAAGGAGCATTTGGGGAAGGTAAAAGTTCTTCAAAATACGTAGGCAAAAGGCCAAATGGAGAACTGAGCTTGTTAAATGAGCCGCTTTTCAGCTTGCACAGCCACCCAGACCCTGGTACAGCATCTTCCAGGCACATGCCCTAATTTGCACCAGTTTGGGTTATTGTGGTGCATTTAATAACATTTGATGATAGTCCAGAAAATCTTGGTGCCTCTAAAACCAATATGAGATGGTGGCAGAAAAGGCTGCTGAGAGCATCCCTCCTACAACTTAGTGCAGGAAGATCTGCATTCTGGGGACAGCAGTCTTGTTGGAGCCAACAAAAGCTCTATTCGAGGTGGAGTGTGCTGGATTTTTGGTACTACAGACATATCCTGGTTGGAATACAAACATCCTCTTTTGAGTTTTTTTTCCCCACACTGGAGGACTTGTAAATAAGATGCTGAGATTGCAGTGGACCAGTGGGCTCTCGAGATGGCTGTGGGAAATGAAGTGCAGAGCTTTACTGCATATATGCTTTCTCAATGAGTGCAGGAGAGTTAACGTACAGCAAAAGTAACACAAATGAGCAAGCACTGAGATGCTTACATTTGAAATAAAGATTCGTTCTTTACTTTAAAAATACATGTTTGCTTCTAAAGAAGGAATAGTTCTGCTGGGTATCTGTTCTCTTCTGGTTAAGTAGGAATTGTAATGGTAAATAGTTTTATTGTAGAAAGTAGCATTTCTTAGCAGTCAATTATCTAATATACTCAAAACATAAGGGAAAAAGTGTCCTGATTTTAACTGACCAAGGCAGTAGGTGATCACCAACATGAAAAATGGTAATATTTTACTCTTCACAGATATACTATGTCTATCTATCAGTGTATTTCTAAATGCCCAATCATTGTCATATCTCCCTGGGTACTTTACAAAATCAGATAAACCATGGCAACAGAATAATAATGTGGCTTGAAAGGAAAAGCCATTAACAAAAAGAAATGCATTCTCCCCACTAGTTCCTTAATTTAAAATTCACACCAGGCTTCAGCAATCTGAATATTAGAAGAAAAAAAAATTCAAAGAGAATATGCCATGACTAAGTGGTTATGTATTCCTATCTCCTCCCAGAAGAGTAAATGACAACTGTGCTTGACAGAAACCTGAGGAGTTGCACTATACTCAGTCAGACCAATTGTATCCAGTTTTTGCCTCCAGTGATGGCCAGCAGCAAACTGCTTTTAAGCTTTTTATCTCCAAAGAAAGAGGCTAGGCATTACTGTATGTAATGGAGAATTCTCTTCTTCACTGCAAGGCAAGCCATACAAAACAGGAATGTGTATATGCCTCCTGCATTTTTCATCCTGGCTAATACAATAGCAGTTAATCTTGTTAAGGCTGCTGGCAGCTGTGATGTTTAAGGGAAGGTGGTGCAATGGCAGAGCCTGGGAACATCGTGTGGCAATGCATCAGAAAGTGACAAAGTGCACTTGATCTATTCTTCACAGAAGTATCTAATTGTTGCTAAGCTTTCAAGAGCAGTTTCAGTGAATTCCACAGGAGAGTTTGACCTGGTTCTGGCTAGGATAGAGTTAATTTTCACCTGAGCTGGGAAAGGAACTGGAGCTGGTGGCACCTGTGGCTGTGGCACACAGCTGGGATAGGTCACTAATTAGCCAACAGCTGGGATAGTTGACCCAAATTGGCCAAAGGGCCATTCCATACCATGGGACATCGTGCCCAGTATATAAAATGGGGAGAGGGGTGAGGGGATGTTGCTGCTACTCAGGAGGGACCTTGGCATTAGGATCTGCTTTAAATTATGTGCTTAAGTATTTTCTGTTATTTGTTGGTTGGTTTGTTTTCTATCTGAGTTTTCTTTTCCTCTGTTGTTCTCTTAAACTTTTCTTAAATTTCAACCCATGAGTTTTGCCTTCTCCTCTCTGTCTTGCTGTAGGGTGGGGAGTGAGAGAGGAGTGAGCAACTAGTGAGTAACTAATCTTGGAGGCTGAAGGATTTGGGATAAGGATATTAATTGGGAGCGGTAATGGGCAAAACATGGATTGAACTCGGCTAGACAGTGAAATGATTGTGGGGAATTTATGCTGTTCTAACGGTGGTGGAGGGATGAGATGTGGTTTATATGTAAATTGTCCACTTTTGTTCACTGTTGTGATGATATTATTTTGATTTTGTTGTGGGTACTTTTTTTTGTTGATGTATGTGTATTTTAATGATAATTCTCAAATAGATGATTTGCAGAGGTGAAGAGTGGAATGTGTTGGCTTTGTTTAGTGAAGGGAGCTATGATAGCAGCTTTTTGTTCTTTTTTGCTCTTCCTCATTATCCTGCTTTGGTTTTATTAATAATAATAATAAATAAATAGTTTTCTCTAAGATGAGTCCATTTTGCCTGTAATGGTAACTTCAAGGATCTCTCCCTGCCCCTATCTCAAACCTTGAGCCTTTTTTGTTATAACTTGTTATATTATCTCTTCCCCATTTCCCTCAGAGGGTGGGAGGAATGAGTAAATGACTGCATAGCTTGGTTCTGAGCAGGACTAAACTACAACACAGCTGTATAACTTATGGGAAAGCATTTTCTTTGAGGATTTTCTGATTTCTATAGGGGTGGTTGCTTTCCTTAAGTATGAAAGTGTCGGTAGTAGACTTCAGTTTCTACCCGGTTTTCTGCATCATATGCTGCCTCATTTATCTGTCCTAACTTTTAAAATCTCTCATCACATGGAAGAATATATTCTATGCATACTTTTGGTATTACCCTTTTCTCTGGTTTTAGCTGTGATGTTTTTAGCTGGAGTATTTGAAACTATGCACCCTAAGAGACCTCCTTCTAAGTTAGTTAATGGGACTTCAGTGACCTGCAGCAGAAGTATTTGGTCCTTTGATTTGGTACTATTCTTTGTCATCATCTTAATACAGCTTAACATCTATTTGATCTACTTTCTTATTTCCTGTTGAAACTTTATCAATGATATATCCATGGTGATGTTCGTGTTCTCTTATGATCTAATTGATTTAGATTACTGTAGCACTGAGGTAGATGCAGCTGCCTTCTGCCTTGCATTTTTATCAGTTAATTTAACAGCAACTATCTCCCTTACATTCAGCTTCATCTTTCATTACACGACCTTTTTGGCAATAATGTTAGAATCTTTGGAAATTCTACACTGTCTTTTGTTTCTCTATTATAAACTTGTGTCATCCTGAAATGATGTCACTTTATTCATTCCCATTCAGACTCTTTTCTGGGTAATATAACTCATATTCATGGATGTTTCTCTGCTTATAGCTTTTCTTTTTATTGAAGATTGGTTATATAGCCTCTCTCTGATGATATCTTTTCAGGTTCTTATAAAACCAGAACAGAATTGTTCCCCCTAGACTGTATCTACAATGTGCCATCAGGTAGGAAGCTAACCAAGCAGGATTTGAACACTCTAAATTATATAATTAGAGTGATTAGTAAGAATACCTATATATCAGGTGAAGCAAATATTAGATTAAGGGGAAAAAAGATTTTTCTTACCAGCTTCAGCCCCTGGAGAGAAGTTAATCCTGCATGTCAAACACACACTGTAAACTGGTTCACTAATAGTCTTAGCAATCTGCTATAAAAAAAAACCAAAACAACAACAAAGCAAGTAATTAATTTACAAGAACTTGGTAAGGTTGATAAATACTCAAAGGCTAATGAAGTAAAGGGTTCTGAGCAAGGATTTAGCTAGGTCTGTATGCATGGGAGGCCTGCCTTTGTACCATACATCCATCCCCCTCGGCAGTTCACAGAAGGCCTTTGATGTTGTTCTGGTTTTGTTAGTGAGGGGGGGCCTAAGGTGGTAGCTTCTGTAGGAAACTGCTAGAAGTCGCTCCCCTTTGTTCAGTGGACTCGGCCGGGCCTAGGGCGGACCCGCTGCTGGCCAAGGCCGAGCCAATTGGTAGCAGAATGTCCCGTGATAACGCCTCTGCGATAATGTATTTAAGTAGGGGAAAACAGGAAAAAAAGGAGGAGAAGATGTGAAGCAGCTGAGCGGGGGGCAGAGAGGGGGAGGCACGAGCCTCATGGGCCTTGCAGGCCTCACCCTCTGGCCTCCTGCTGGGCAGCCGACTGGGCCCAACTCGGCCCGGCCTGGCTGCAAGAAGTGGAGAGGAGATGAGAAGTGAATAAGATGTAAAAAGGATCCTGAGAGGCGTCTGCCAGCCTGTTGTGAGGAACGGCTGCAGAGGCCAAGGTCAGTGAAGAAGGAGGGGGAGGAGTAATGCGGCTCCTGGCCAAGATTCCTCTGCAACTCGTGGTGAAGACCATGGTGGAGCGGGTTGTCCCCCTGCAGCCCATGGAGGTCCACGGAGGGGCAGAGATCGACCTGCAGCCCGTGGAGGACCCCATGCCAGAGCAGGTGGAGGCCTGAAGGAGGCTGTGGCCTGTGGAGGGCCCGCTGGGACAGCTGTTCTAGAGGGACTGCACCCCGTGGAAGAGATGACCCATGCCGGAGCAGTTTCACGAAGGACTGTGGCCCGTGGGAGGGACCCCATGCTGGAGCAGAGGAGGAATGTGAGGAGTTCTTCCCCTGACGATGATACAGCGGCGTAAAACAACGCGTGATGAACTGACTGTGACCCCCATTCCCTTTCCCACCCCGTGCCACTCGGAGGGGAAGGTAGTAGAGATAATGTTAAGCCCGGGAAGAGGGAGGGGTGGGGGGAGGTTATCTTGTTCCCTGTCTCATTCTCCTGGTAATTTTAGAAATAAATTAATAGTTTTCCCCAAGTCGAGTCTGTTTTGCCCGTGATGGTAACTTTAAGGATTTCTCCCCGTCCTTATCTCAAACCTTGAGCTGTTTTTTCTTATATCATGTCCTCCTATTCTCTCGGAGTGTGGGGGGAGTGAGAGACAGACTGCGTAGTCTGGTCCTGATCAGGGCTGAACTACGACAGATGTTTTGGGAAACAGCTGGACACAGAAGCACACCTCTTTGTAGTTGGTGTCTCATGCTGCCTGTGTAGCCATGCCACTGATAAACTTCATGGGGCTGCCCACAAACCAACAGGCCCCACAAGCTGCTGTGGGCTTTCCTGAATGCTGACATGAGAATAAAAGAAGAAAGGGCTTGTATGATCTTGTATTTCTGCTCAATTGACAAACACAGGCAGATCTGCTTTTCCAAAACACTGACTTCAGCACACTCAATGGGTAATATGCTTGTGCTGGTCATGCAAGCATGTTTCCAGAGTACCCCTGAGCCCAGAGCCTTGAGAGCTACAAGACACCCCAGAGGCCCACAGCTTCACTACCTCCTTTCAAACCAGCTACAGCCTCACTACCCAAACCACTCTGTTGGATCTACGATGTTTACTTGTAAAACTTCTTAAGTTACTTATTATGCAAGTTAAAATAAACAAGGGAATGGGTAAGATCCTCTGAACAGGAAACATGCATGTACACACAGATATATGTATGTATAGATAACGAGTGGATAAAAATTAAACCCAAACTTCAGATATTAGCTTCAGCCTCAAGAAAAGACAGACTAAGCAGCATGCCCAGAGGACTATCGCACATCTCTTCTGGCAAAGCAGAAAGAGAGAGGGCATATTCTATAGCTGAAAGCCCCTTGACTGAAATAGGACTTCAGGTTGCCTGGAGGTCTGTCTGAAACACAGCGGAGTAGTGGCTGCTTGTGCAGATCTCTCCCATGGCAATGTGGCCTAGGAAAGTGATGAAAAAAAGGCTTGCAAGCCTTTTAGGACTTGATATATTAGCATAATTTTGGCAGATTCCAGGCAGAAGTCTACTGACTCCTGGGAAATTCCCAAGCATTGCTACCCTTGTGTGCCTGGCACCAGTGTAATGAGGCAGGCACAAGCGTGCACTCATCTCTGGAGGGCAATGAGGTGTCAGGAGAGGAGGCGGTTACCGCAGGCTGACTTCTGGTGGAGAAAACCATAGGTTACTGTGGCCAAACACATTTGAGTGAAGACAAGTTACATTCTTCTGAATACATACAGATGAAGAATTTTGCTCTCTTGCAGCTAAGTTTTACTTGATATCTTACAAGATGGTTTGTTGGTACCCATTGAATTGCTGAGTCTACCTGGATTTCTTGCTAGAATCACCCACATTTTCTTTTGAATTTTAGGTATGTCCATAGGTAAGGTTTGCTCTCTCAGTGTGGGAGTCTTGTGGGGTCTCCTGTTATTGTTTTGGATACTGTGTGTGATCCAGGTCCTCTCTGTGCCAGGGACAGCATTACTAGGATGCCAATTATCTGCAAAACTGTGCAATGGACATTTGCACTTTGTTGGCTGCTTATACAGTTTTTAATAACCTTGTAATCTCAGCCAAGACCATGCTTGGCAGGACAAATAGAGTTTTCTCCTGTCGCTGGACTTTCCTTTGCCAGAAGCGTCTCTGCCAAGATGCAGCTCTAACAGGATTAGCCTAGAGCAAGCAACTAACCTAGGGAGTTGATGTAATGAAAAAATGACTTTTTTTTTTTTTTGCTTGATGTGATTAGCAAATGAAATACAACTGGTTAATAGCACCAGATAAACAGTCTGTAGCACTCTTTAAATAATATAAAGGACCATTAACAGTTCTAATAGAAGTTAGCTCAACCCAGCTTTGTCTGATACAAATACCAACATCTGCTCTCTAGCAGGAGCCAGGTAATGGGAATCATGTCATACATTTTCTGAAGAGAACTTAAATAGCAACCTTTCACAGTTACTGAAGCAAAGACATTTTGAACTTGTCTCCTGAAAACCCCATTTTGGGGCAGCAGTTAGAATCAGTAGGATTTCTGACACTGACTTCAGTGAGATCCCTAAATCAAAGCATCTTTTGTTGGCAACGCGGTGGTGATATAGGTGTGTGGAAAAGAATTATTCAGGATGCAAGACAATAGAGTACACATTTTAGAATATAGGCAGACAGTTAGGAAAAGCTTCCTGAAAATCATATCATTGGAAGTCTGAAAAACTCTAAGACAACTTTTAAGCCAAACCCCTACTTTACAGTGGGACCAAGTGTTTTCACACCACTCTTAAAAGACATGTGTAACCTCTTAAAATGTCAGTGAAGGTTATGTAAAAGTTTTCCTTAAAAGCTTTTTCTAGTGTCTTACTAGCCTGAGAACTGGATACTTCCTAATATATAACAGAATTTTGTATCACTGCAAATTTAACTATTTTCTTGTTTACAGTAGAAAAAAGATACAGTTAATCACTGTCCAATCAAAACAGTATTTTTAAAAAAAAATTTTAAAAAATCTATCTTCCGTTTCCTAAAGAAAACAATATATTTGAGCCTTTCCTTAGAAATTGGGATGTCTGAGTTTTTGCATTCTTGCTCTTTTTTCTGTGGACCCTATTTTCTTGAAGGATGGAACTAAAGATGGACACAGTATTCCAGCAGCGCTGAGAAGAGCCAAATTACTCCCATATCTTATCTGACACTCCTGCCAACGCATCTCATGATATTTTTCTTTTCGAGCAGCAGCTTCCTGCTTTTGACTCATGTGAAGATGGTGGTTTATTGTAACCCCACATCCTCTTCAGCAGAGTAATCCCAGAGCCTTCTCTCTCGATATCCCCAAGCTTACATTTGTGTATTTTATTTTTTCCTTCCTAAGTGCAGTACTTTGTACCTGTCTTTATTTCATTTCATCTTATTGATTTCAAACCATTTCTCTGATTTGTCAAGATCATTTCAAATTCTAAACTTGTTCTCTACGGAGCTTGCAATGCCTCCCAGCCTGGTGTCACCAGCAAATTAGTATACATGCTATTCCATCATTTGAACTGCTAATGAAATTATTGAACAGAACTGGCCCAAGATAGCCCCCCACGGGAGCCCATAAAAAATGCTTGTCTGCTTTGATAGAGAGTGTTGATAAGAATGTGAATCATTCTGACTATATTTTTTCAAGCAACGTATCTGCTGCAGAGTAACTTCAACCAGGCCACCTCTCATTGTGCTAGGAAATATTGGAGAATGTTATACAGGACTATGTCAAAAGCCCTACTGAAGAAGTCGCAGCTACTGTTCTCTTACCCAGCGGGCCTGTCAAGAGAGGAAATCAGCTGGGTTTGACATGACGTGATTTGTTTTTCACAAATACATGCTGACCATTTCTTATCACCTTTTTATTCTCCAGGTGCTTATAAATCAACCATGCAATAGTTTGTTCTAGGATCTTAGTTACTGAAATGATGCTGACTTCCCTAAAATTCTTGAGGGCTCTCTTTGTTCCCTTTCTGAAGGGAAATATGAAACAATGTCTGTCATCTGTTCTGTGAAATTTCTTCTGCACTTCATGAGTTCTTAAAGATATACTTTTCAGATTGCCGCTATTGTTTTCCTCTGGCCCAAGTTCACCCTGACACACAGTCCTTTCTGTGGCTCTGCAATTGTCTCCCACCCTCCTAGGCTGTCCATGCTCTTTCTCACAGCAGCCTCTGATGCTATGCAACAGCCTTGGCTCTTGCAGACCAGGGAGGCATCCCTGGCTTTCCTCCACCTTGAGATGCTCCTTT
This sequence comes from Chlamydotis macqueenii, assembly GCF_036417535.1. Lineage (NCBI taxonomy): Eukaryota > Metazoa > Chordata > Aves > Otidiformes > Otididae > Chlamydotis > Chlamydotis macqueenii. The sequence goes on from NC_141558.1 coordinate 32,476,744, forward strand.
CCCACAGCTCAGGGGCTCCTCCAGCACATCCTGCCCATGCCAAGCTCTGCAACTCCACAGAGAGCAGCTGCTGCACAGCCCAGTGCTGCCTGTCAGGGAATATTACTGGGTCTCTTACAAAGGACGTTCAGTAAATCCACTCCAAGGAAGTAATTTACTATTAAGCAAGTGAATTATTACAGGCCCTAAATTTTGAGATAGAAGCTCTTAGTAAGGCTTCTTGGAAAAAGTCTTACTATATATTCAGCCTAGTATGGTAGTCATGAGAATATTTCAACATGATGTAAAAGCTTAAACATGACTAGTTATTATTCAAATTTTTTTCCTTTGGTCAGTTTTTGTGGTATAACTCTTTTTTTTTTTGCTTCATATTAATGTTGATAAGCTTCTGGAAACAATTGCATTTGTGAGAACCATAAGCCAAAAAAGGGGGAAAAAAGGCATTCATGTATCAGCCTTCAATGTGTCATTTGTTACATGCTCTCCTGTTAAACACAGCCTTTCTTTCACTTCCATCTGCCTTCTAATGAATTTGAAAGTAGAAAACAAAAGAGAACAAAATACAAACTTTTTTTGTTTACTCTTTCAATGTGTAATCCATTCAGATGGAGATTATTTTCCTCGAAGAGCTGATAGTTTCTTGGGACAATTACAACACTAGTAGGAAAAATGTAGTAGACAGGCCACTACAGGAAGCTATCTAAGTTAACAAAGAAGGTTATGAACTAATGAGGCTTCTCCTCTCCCTTCCAGTCTGATATAATATGAGCAGAAGAAGGAACGTACTGATAAAATAAAATTTAGTTAATTATGTCCTAGTCATTTCCATTTACCTTTAACTTCAGCTGAGCAACTTTATTCTCAGACATAAACATCTTCTTGCAGGGTTATTTCTGTTCTCAAATCCTGACGTAGTGTTTCTCCTGCAATCAAGAGCTGACAAATGTGCATTTGCAGCACGCCAGTAAGGCAGTACTCTATTTCAGAAACGGGTGCTGGCTTAGCAGATAGAAGAGCACCGTGCTCACCGTGAGACTGAGTCTGTGACACCCACCAGAAGGAAGAGGGAGCATGTAGGGGAGGAAATTGTGTACCATCCTCAATGTGGCGTTGAGTAAAGCCAAATCAACAACTTTCCATATTTGGCTCCGTAGTAGGCACTGCATTTTCAAGGTTTAATGCCAAGTGCTTTTCCTCTGCATTCCATTTTCATGCTGAGAAATGATCAGCATATTGATGCAAAGCACACAGCTCCATTTTTCCGATAGCTTTGCACTGGATATTTGAAAGCTGGCAACCCAGAGTCATAGGTGCAGGGAAGCATTGTGTCCAGGAAGAGTGTATGCACTTGACAGCCTTGACTGCAGATGTTGTTCTTGGTGAACTTTTCATTAATGGATCTTGTATGTGCCTACATACAGAGCATAAAGTATTAGGCCAATTCCCAGGGAGACTGCACCTGGTATAGTACATGAATGTAATACCTTTACCTTTTGACATGACTTTCATTGTAGCTGAGCATGGATAGACCTCCAGGAAGTCACGGTTCTTCCTCAGCCAGGACCTCCACTACATCTGCCAGGTAAAGCTAAAAATAGACTCTCTCTTCCTTTAGAGAAACAGAGGTTTCCAAAGTTTGTTCTCATCTTACAGTGGGACAAACAGTTGAACTCTTTTTTTTTTTATAGAACAAAATATATTGAATATACTGATATAATAATTTGTGATTTAACATATCCTAACGGCAAACAAAAACATGATTTCCCACAACATTTATTGAAAAAAATGATCCATTACCTCAAAATATTTGAGTGAGTGACAGGTTATGCACATTTTAAACAAATTCTCCCTCTAAATACTTGTTAGCTTCTTTTATTCACCTCGGATACCTCAAGAGCAGGTCATTGCATCACTGTCTGGCTACCTCACATTTTTTAATGAATTCACTTTTATGAGTCCCATATTTATTAAGTGCTACTATCCCTGCTATAAGATAGGGAAATTACTCAAGTATACATAAAAAGATTGTCTTCCAGGTCCAGGGGTAATGTTCTCTGATACATTCTATATCCATTTTTAGCTCCAAATGTCAAAGCATAGACTCAGACAACTGCAGGCAACCTACATCCTGCTCTTTCTGCATCCTCTTTGCCTACTCTGAGCCACTGACCTGATTCCTCTGCTACACCCGTGTGCGCAGCAAAGCCCAGGCACAGAACTTAGCCCTCTTCTCTGTCACTCTTGAATAGATGCTGCCTCACACAGAAACCAGGCACCTTGGAGATGTCCAAACCCATGGTGGATGTCAACAGTCCTCAAAGTCTCACACAGCACCCATAGGTCAGTATGGCTGAGCCATAAACTTGTCTGTCCCAACTGTTTTGTACTGATGGAGAAGTGAGGTGGTGGTGCTGGAGGACACATGAACCCATGAACCCAGTTGTGCTCAGTGCCTTAGGGGCAAAATATCTTAGCACAGAACTGCGAAACAGGTATTTCTCTGGGAGAAGTGGGATGCAGTCTTCCATTGTATATGGCAAAAATGCCATCTCTTAGGCACAGTCATCTTGATGTTATCACACATTGTACATAAAGCTATGCATTGGTCTCTTCTCAAACTAGTGCCTAAGCAGTGTCATTTATGTCATTTGCAGTGATTGTGCAGTGATTTACCACTCTGTAGCAAGTGTTGGTGGTTGCTGGTGAACTCCAGGTCTTGAGGTTTTGTTCATAATAAAACCAGAAAAGTTTTCATCATGGAATTTTCAAAATTTATAGGTTGTGACTCAGGTCTGTGCCTTCTTCAATATGTTCTCAACAATTACAAGATAGAAAGATTCAGAAGTTTCCCCTTTCTATTCAAGTCTTACTTTTCTCCCCAGGAGAATCAATTTTGTTTAGCAGGTGGAAACACTTAGAAAATCCCACAGTGAAGTAAAAATAACATCATTTCTGCCATTGACACAGAACCCCCTCATGGCTTTCGCAGGAGGGTTTGCCCTAAGGAAATACTGCTGCAGCAAGTGTAATTACAGCAGAGTAATACATCCTGGTGAACCAAGTTATAGCAGCTTTATCAGAGACTGTATTATACCACTAAATCTGTTGTGCTACCTGCTTTACTAAAGATTTTTCTTTAGAAGCTGAGATGACTGTGACGGGACTTCTATCGACCAATGCTATTTCTATTGCCAATTCAACAGATTATTATTAGACTGTACAGTGCTGATACTCTAGGAAATTTAAATGTATTCTTTAATATTGTCCAGGCTTCCCTTTTCCTGCTCATTTTTTTGTAAGACTCAAAACATCTTGTCATGATTTGTTTATCCTTATTGACATTGTGTTATTTTACGCGGATGCTGGAAGTGGAGGGTACTCTTGTGGGATATGTGGGATACTTCAGGGTTACTCATCACCTTCCCCTACCCAAACCCTAGGTAATATCTGGAACTCAGTTTCTCTTGTTGGCCTCCCAAGCACACAGTGGAGTCTTAAAATGGTAACTTGCACGTGCTCTTCACCAAATGTTCTTCCAGTTTCTGGCATCTTCATTTCAACATGGTCTTGCAAGGATGAGTGACCTTTTTTCACCTGCTGAAAGCAAAACTCTACGTACTCCACAACAAAGTGGACCTGTGGTTTCCATCAAGACTATTGGATTTTCTTATAAATATTTGGAGCAACAAAACGTAAATCCCTTCCGAGACGAAAGCAGCCAGAGCCGTGTTCCTTGTGCGTGTACCTGAGCGTGTGTGTGGATGTAGCAATGGCTGTTTCCTCCCTGCTCCCCTCAGCTGTGCAGCAAAGCCAGGGCACCTTCTCATTCTGTATGAAAGTGCAGCAGAAGCCCTCTCCTTTCCTTGTGCAATGCAGGGGGCCAAGCAGATGTTTAATATTAAATTCCTTTTACTTTATACTGTCCGAAGTTTCAGACTGCAGGCTTTTTGACTGAACCCATGTAAGTGCGTTGTAAGGGGTTTAACCAAAGGCTTGCATCAGGTGTACATTTGGAAGTCTGGCTGACCTTACTGCCTGCAGGGCTTGGGGGATGGTGGAGGGAGGATGCACAAGAGGGAGGCTGAACGCAAGCAATAAAGCACCACCCTGAGCTCCCACATGGCTCCTGCTCCTCCTGTCCAGCACCTCGCACCTGCCTGGGGCTGCCATGGGCTGGGTCCTGCTGACAGCAGCTCCTGATGTTCCCTGGCAGGCCAGTGTGGAGGGGACAAAGGAGACCTGCATCCCACCAAGCCTCTGGATAACATCTTATGAGATATATTCTGTGCTTTCTCATATCTCTGGTTTCAGAAATACCCACCTGAGTCTCACAGTTACAGGGACAAAACACTTCTAAAGTAAGCACATTTTGCTTAATTCCAATTTGCTGCAATAGTTGGAATCCAGATTTTACTAACCAAAGTAGGAGAAAAAAGTAGTAATCACCTGTTTGTTACTGTTAGGCATAGAATGAAGCTGGAAGACAATTACCTTCCATGCAGCAGATAGCTGGTCATTGACAGAGAGTGCTGAAGAGTACAAAGGTCCAAGTTACAGTCCTCTAATGCAAAGAAAAGAGATTGGTAAAATGTGAAATAGTGCTGCAGATGACGAGAGAAAAGAAGCAGCTCTGGTTACTACTGAATAACCCTTTGGGAACTCTTGCCTTTTCCTAAATATCTTTGGCTGGTACATTAAAAGATATTAATGTATTAAGACTGACTTGGGAGACAACTTGTGCTGAGATTCTTTACTTTTCTCTGAAATTCAACAAGCCACAATAGATTAGGAAATAAGGCTTCTTTTCTTTATTTTCTTCCTGCTAATTATGATGGTCTGTGTAAAAGCACTGCCCAAAGATCAGGGTCCAGCTGTGCTAAGGCTTTGTAAAAAGACTTTAAACATTTCTTTTCCTTCCAGTGAAGAGTTGGTTTTGTTTCTTTTTTTTTTTTTTTCCTCCGGGGGCAATGGTTCATTATGATATAGATAATCAAAGAAGAACTGACTGTCTTGGAAAAAGAAAACGGGTACCGGGGTCCCTAATTGTGTAGTTAATGAGGGGAAGTGAATGGCTATTTATATGTAGGTTTTTTCAGGAGTTGTCTTCCAATTTTAAATCAGTGAGTTTATCCACTTTAACAAAAATCAGAATGGCTGTTCACAGTGGAGATCAAGGGCTCAATTTGCCCAGTATCCAGTCTCCAATACAAGTGAATGTCAGAGAAGAGTGGTGACAGGAGAGGAGGATTTGATATCTTGAGTCATTTCCTGATGCCCAACTATTTTCAGCTCAGAATTTCTGAGCCTGATATGTTTCCTGTATTGAGTGATCCAAAGTGGACCTCTCCTCCACGTGTGTTTGTCCAGCTTCTCCTTAAATGTATGCAAACACTTTGCATTTACAAATTCCATTGGTTGCAAGTATCCCATGCCTACCATAAACATTTGCATGAACAACTATTTCTAGTTTTGTTTTGCACCAAGTTCCTGTTAGTTGTATTTGAAGGCTCCTAGTTCTTGTATTGGAAGAAGCAGTTGCTCCTTCATCCCCTTCTTTGTGCAGATTATTTCCCCTTACTCCTATTTGTATCTTTTCAGAGGGATGATCTTGGCCTACTTGTCCCTTCAGCCAAAATGATGGGAGCCTTCTCCAGATTTGATCGTCCATGACAGTCTTCCCTGAACCTCTCCCAACACCAGAGCATCATTTTAGAGATTAAGCAACTTAGAACTGCACATGGTATTCAAGGAAAATTATGTATCTATTTCCTCTGAGGTTGAATGAGAATGTAACTGTCATTCTTTTGCTTATACATACAGTGAAAGCTGGCCCATCTATCTTCAAAGGAATTTATATTTCACAGTGACATCTCTGCTTCAGTGCAACCCCGCGAGATGCTGAGAACTTTAAAACGCAGTGTCCTCCATTCCTCTCCCCTTCAAGTCCTAGGACTCCAAGTAGTTTTTCGTTATGCCATGTGAGAAGTTTTGCTCTGTTCCTCTTTTTACACTGTGAGATTTTTTCCAGGGATGTGGGGGCGTGTTGATTTTCTACTTAATGAAATTTTGCTAACTCTGTAATAAGCAGGAGACACAACAATACATTATTTTAATATCTTACCCTGTGCACTGATGATGCCTCTTTGTAGACTGCTGATCTTGCTGTTATGACCTTAAGATAGACAAAGGATGGCAGATTGGGGAACAGCTAGGATGCTTAATTAAAACCAGTAAATCTAAGGTTTTTGTGGTAGATGGAGTAAAAGATAAAGTTTTACCAAATCTGTTTTCCAAACTTTAACTTCATTTTTCATTTGAATTTATAGGTTGCAGCATCATTGAATACAATTCTTGTCCATAATGTGCTTTATTAAACCATGCAAGTAAGTTTCTCCCAATGGGCTAATCTGCTTGGTAAGAAAAATTGAGCTGATTAAATGATTCCCATTTCATCCTCATTAGAAAGCTCTTTCAGTATAATAGAGCACAGCCATGTCATGGCTCCTGGCTATTTGCAATCCTCATTATTATCCTTATTACACCTGTTCATAATTAGTCTCAAGCATTTGCTGATGTATATGAATGAATGCGTTCTGACTGCAAAGTGTCCATCTCGGGCTTTACGGTCAGCACAGCCTCAAGCACAGTACCTAAACCCGTACGTCAGGCATCTGATCTAAATCTGTATGTCAGGGAAAAGGTATTTACCAGCTGACATTTTGACCATCCCTGTGCTCAAAATGCCTTTCTGCTGCAGGTATGCTGCCACACATGCCAGCAAAATGCTCCTGATGCAGGCACAGCTCTGTATTGATGAAAAAACAGCTCGGATATTTTTGCACATATAATTTCCTATGATCCTTCAGCGTGATATAAGTTGGTCAGACCAATTACGTTGATTAACTGCGCCTCTGTTAGAATATGAGTTGATATCCATGGTATTTTGATGCTACTCAGATTCTGAAAAATGTACAGCTATTCCTTAGGGGTCCTGAACAGGCATTTAGCTGATTAAGTCTCATTTCAGGTACTAAGCCCTTTTTACCTTTTCAAGGGGTGGTGTGTTTATTTTTAAAAATTATTTATTTCCAGGTATGACTGGAGCTTTCCTTGCAAGTTTTCTGCCTTGTGATGATTGTTCTTAACTCCTGCTCTCCCTCCTTTCCTTTCTGTTTTCACTGGCAGGCTGCTCACTTTATTGTAGTTGGCAGGTTTTGTTCCTTGCTTTAGAAGACCTCCTTTCCCTTTTCAGACCTGTCCTTCACCTCTGCTATGGTATTATTTCTTTCCTTTTGGGTTTATTAATGGCTGTGTAGTTGGACTGCACAATATGACTATGAGGCACATTATGCAGGAGAGAGACTGAGCAGAATGTGCAAAGTGATGAGGAGCTATTTGTGATTCTTTACTAGTCCCAGAAAAAGCTACACTCAAAAACTAGAAGGGTATGGTATGAGGAAATTAGACTAGAAATAGGTGCAAGCAACTATTGTGCACACACGTTTGCATGCTCAGAGAAGAGGGCAACTGGATAAAAAGTGATGTAAATAAGAAATAAGAATTCACAAAAACTTAGTAAGAAAAGAAAAAACAAATATGGATCAATCAGTAGTCAGTTGAAGTAAGGGCACAAGAGAGACTTTTAAACAGAGCAGGAATAAAAAAACCAATGATCCTGGTTCATTATTAAATTAGCATGAAATAAGTATCTTTTTAGTGATGACCTAACAGGACTAAGGTCCTGTCCATTTCAGCTTTGACTTTTCTATCAATGGTGTAGAAGAAAATAAGGTCTTATTGCCGATAAAGTATTCAGATGACATGTGATACATGACCAAAAAAAAAAAAAAAGACATAGAGATCTGGATTGATTACAAAGACAGCAAAAATAATCTGTATGTGTTTAGCTATGGGCAAGTAGAAGTAATATTTCAGCATAAAAAGTATATAAGATTGTGAGATTCATACGAGGAAACCACACAGGTTCTGAAAAACGGATTGTGGTTGATAGGAAGTTGAGTGCAGGCCTTGTCCATAGGTGTGGTACAAATAAACACTTTGGGCATACCAAGCAGAACCAGAAAAGATATCTGACAGTAGTGCAATTTCTGCTAGGCATCTGTACTTCAAGAGAAATACTGAGAAAATTGGACACAACTCAGAGAAGAAAGCCCTGAGAATGATTAAAGGATTGAAGGATATGCCTTTTAGCAAGGCATTCAAAATGTCTATATATTTGGATTATCAAAGAGAAGGTTAAGAGAAAGTCTGCTTTAGGTTCAGAAGTACCTACAAAGGGAAGAAAGCATTGCTAGTGGAGGATCTTCAGAGTAGTATATAAAAACACAGCTGAAATTTGAGGTAAAAGAAATTCACACTAGAAATAAACTGAAAGCTTTATCAGGCAAGATAATTAACCATGAAATACCCCACAGAGAAGTTAGATCATCACTAGAAGTTTCTTTCTAAAAGGTTCGTTCTTTACCAACTGATACCAGATGGAGAGAAGCAAGAAACAGTAACATATTCTTGGAAGTCCTCTATATATTGTAGAATGTCAGACTGGACGGTCACAATATCTGATGGCTTTGGAAATTCAGTAAGAGTTTTGAATTAATGAAAAAAAATATATTGCACATTGTTTATGAGAATGTTACATTTTTAGAATTCGATAACACTCTTAAATTCTCAAAAAAGGGAGCATTTTATTTTTGCAGTGTTTCCATCAAAATCCCCCAAATTTCTCGGTCACTAATTCTTCCTAAAAACCCCAGAATCTTGATGATTACTCCCTTTTTTTTTTTTTTTTTTTCATTTCTTCTTCCTTTCTTATTCTAATATCCAATAGATTGTTTCAGGGAGAAGGGAGGTGAGTTAATACAGACACCACAAATCATTGTGTGAAAAAAAGTCTCTAATTAAATTGGAACGTATTTTATCTGTGGGGGTTTTTTTTCCATACTGAATGTAAGTCATTATCAAGTATGTCTACCAATTGCTCATCTGATGAGCCCTTGACCTGGAACTTTGCTGAAAGCATTAAGAAATTTAATGAAACCACAAAACTGGTTCCGGGAATTAGCTGTTACACGGAGGGGAAAAAATGTAGATAGCTGTGCAAGACTTTAGTTCTCTGAGTTACACTGCAGGAAAGTAATCTGGCTTTGGAATGACAGCTTAGCCATAGGATAATTGTACTCTAATACACAGAAACACACTGCACCTTGCCTGGAAAGAGAAGATTTTATAACAGCTTAGTCATAGCTATTTTCAGTGACACAAAGTTGCAATGACATCCACGAAAACTTCTGCAAACTTGAAATCAGCCGTGGGGTTGCTGATGAGCAAAAGCTAGTGATGGACCCATTGTCATCCCTTGTGACCCATTGCTATGTGTCTGCCTTGATACAGCCATGAAAATTCCTCCAGACTGGAAGAACGCTAATACTGTGCTAATAGTCCTACTGTGAGCAGAATGACCCAGGTAATTATACGTGGGCTGTGTCTGACATCAGTCTGAAAGCTGTACAAGATTCATTTGTTAATGAAGTAAAACTTGACAGCATAATTAACACTGGTAAAGCATGGAAAATAGATCTGTTCAAACACAGATAATTTCATTTTTTTTTAAGTTTACAAATTTAGTTCATAAAGATAAGCACCTAACTGTAATACATCCAGACTCCTTTGTAACCCACACCATTACGATAAAAATTATGTGGAGTGCAGTATCAGCAAATTACATCTTAGAATGGATTCGCATTGTCTAGCAGTCAAATTTTAAATACTAATTTTCAGTGGGGGACCACTTGCAAGCATTCTGCAAGCATTGCCAGTAGACATTACTGCTGAAAGTTTTACGAAATCTGGAAATAATCCTGAGCTCATTCCTGTCAGAAACTGTGGATGAAACTGGTAAAGTGGTAAATATTGATGAAGGCTAGACAGTCTTTGGAGACATCTGAATAATTTGATATGCTAGCCCATTCATACAGAAAATATTTTCATACAACTAATACATCCTAATATACAGGAACAGAAACTTTAGCCCATACCAAGAGAATGGGTATTTATTGTCAAATCACTGACTCCTGAAAGCCATTTGGGATTAGAAAGAGTGAAAAGATGAATGGAGGCCACTGTGGAGAAAAAATGCAAATCTTCTTGGTAGTAAGAGAGGACACTGAGCAGGGGCAAAGCCATGCTTTTACCCCAGGGGCAGGCAAGAGCTGGTACAGAACTGTTCCACAATTTTTAATAGCAACATGTTTTGGAACATCTTGAAACATTAGAGAATGTGCATAAGAGATTCACAGAAATGATCTGAGAGTGGGAGCAAATGCTTCACAGTGAAGAGATTTTCAGTACTTTTACACTCTAGTTACCGCACTGAGCTTTGTGTCAGTGTTCCCATTGCTTGACCTAATTCTTGAAAAGGTCGCTCTGTACAGTCTATCAAAAGGGAGCTTGGGAGGCAAATTAACTGCAAAGTGTATGTCCCTTAATAGGAAAATAAAATACTGGGGATTATGTCTTCAGCCATTCTGGGAAAGTCAAGCCAGGAACTAAGGCAGACAAATTTAAATGGGAAACAAGACAGATTCTTAATGATGGATGTGCTTGGCCATTGCTAAAAATCCACAGTGGTTGTTTTTCTCTCTCATTGTATTCACATCAGGTTTGAAAGCTTTTAGGAAAGTCACTATATTCGAAATGAGCTATTGGGCTTGCTGTAAAGGGCAGTGGGGAGAAAACGTTCAGCCTGGTTATACAGGAGGCCACTCTCTAACAATGTAGTGCTCTCTGGCCTCAAATTCTGTACAGTACTGCTGCTACTTTAAGGTATTTGGGAAAAGGAGTGATCTGGATGCAGTATCAGAGAAATTGTATTTTCTGCGACTGGCTAATGAGGATATAAAATTCCCCCGATCATTCCCTTGCGTTGTCAGACTGTTATGTCTAGCAGTTATTTTTGAACTCTTGCTAATAGACAAGAAAAGATATAGAGGATTAATCAGAGGAAATTCAGGAGGCTCTTATTTCCCCTTCTCTTAATTCCCATAGCAATGACAAAGACGAAGCATCCTCTATAAAAATGCCAGAACTGCTAAATCAGGACTCGTGTGAAGGCATTTGCTTTTACTGCTGCCTTTGTGATTCTCCTGCTGTTTACATGCCTTTTACAATTGAAGTGATATTGTTGAAATCATACATAGCATAAGAGCTCCATATTTATTCTTCTGCCCCATGACTTTGGTCTCAGATTCCTCTGATAAATGATGTGAAGCAGTACATTATCTTCCAGCTATGCAAACACTCATTGTTCCACACCTCCCCAGATGCAGCCATTTGCACCATCCATAGAGCTCTGATCTTCTGTCTTCACTTTTCTGCTCACTAAAAGAAGAGGCAAATGCAGCCCCTAAATCAATGGGAGGAGCTCTGCAAATACAAGCACATCAAATGGCACCACAGATTTTACAACAAACCAGAAAGTGCTAATAGAGACATTACAACTCCTACCACACCCTTTCTCTCCATCTGCAGCTCTGGAAATCTGTAACTGGTTGAAGGGAACTTTCTTTCTCAGGTCTGCAGGATCTTTGCCACCAAGGTATTAACATGTTCAGTCCATTTATTCTAGAGTATGACTTCATAGGTTGCAAACTTGTGGAGTGCTTTCCTCAAATAGCTATCTCTGTATTTTCATAGATAATTTCTGCACTTTCTCCCACTTACTGAAGGATGTGGGAATGCATTGGTAGCATCACTCAACCTTTCTATCCACCTGACATTTTGCAGATGTTTACAGGAAGGAACATTAAAAAGACTTACTCATGGTCACACAGCATGTCCATGCCAGGCTCAAGCAGGCAATCCCAAACTTGTGACTCCCAAAAATGTAATTCTGTCATACACTTTTTTTCCTATTCTGACTTTCCTACTCAAGTAATGCACAGAGCTCAGTTTGTGAGAATTTTTTTTTTTCAAATTTAAATGAACTTTAGCACCAGTATGTCCTTTTACATTTTCATTGTCACCTTCTTTTCGTGTTTGATTTTGATTCCGGTCTGAGATGACACAGGGTTTGATAGCCTAGTTTAAACATAGATATGATAGCAAGAAGTGAAGGTTCATAGTGAGTCCAAATGCCCTCAATTTCCATTGAAATAAGTGGTTCTCGGCATCTAACAAGAGTGGGTTCTATGTTTTGACACTGCATGCCACAGAATATTGTCCAAAATGTCAGTTTAGTCTTGGGCCAGCAATGAATGACAGCTTATCACAGGATTCGTATCTCATGCAGCACTGAAGACACACTTCAATTTACTAGATAATGGAGAAATGCAAACATAACAAAAATTCCAACTTTCTGGCATAAATAGAGGTTTGTAAAAAGGCTATAAGGAAGAATTATCACTATAGTTTTGTTCATACACAGTCTGTTTTGTTTGATTTGTTCCGCAGTTGTTTTTTTGTTTTAATCTCATCTTATTAAAGTGGTGCAGAAATATGAACTGCGGAGGATATTTAACGGATCTGATAATTGAAGTTACAGTGTTGAACTTGATAACCAGACTGAAAAAAACTCCATAGTGCTTTATCAGGAACACAAATTGCCAAACATGGTAGCAGAACCCCTCTCAGATGGCAGTGTCATGCTGAGCTGATTTTCCTTGGCACATCGATTTCCATTTTGGAGAAAAGAAATTTGATCTTTGGGCCTTACATCCATCATATCACTGACAATTAATCATATTTTTTAAAACACCATACGTCTCAAAATCCATCAGAATATGTCTGGTTTGGAGCACAGCAGGAGAGGAAAATTTAACCGTTGTAAAAATAACTCCATTAGTTTCAATAACAGAAATGCAGCAATATCCTGAACAATTTTAGTGTATGAAATAAATAATAAATGGTTCCTGAGCAGTGCTAGTCACAAGAGGAGTATAGTACTTGCAAGGAAAAACTAGAAAAACAGATTTTTCCTGGTCTTTCCCCGTAAGCCCACCACTTAGCAGTGCTCTGTGGTTGCGATGGGGACACAGTGCTTTGTAAATGTTGTCTTTCAGGATGAGGTATGTGAGACTTGGTATACAGAATCTGGCAGAGGAGCTGGAGGGAGAGGTGTTAGCCAAAAAAACAGGACAAATTCCTTCTTGGGTAATTTCTATGGCAGCCAGGCTGTGTTAATAATCAGTGCTGTGCTCCGGGCCGATCAGCGACGTGCCTGCCTCGTCCCAGGGTTTTGCTCAGCAGGGAGCAGCAGGCTGCCCTGTCCCCCTGCATTCACACGCTCGCTGGGTGGACACTGAATGTGGACACGAGCAAAGACAACAAACTCTATGAGGAAGCAAATGTCATATTAGATCTGTATTAGGCCTGGGTTTTGACAGGAAAGGACCATGAAAAATCATGTGAGAAATAGTGGAAGAGTGACACTGAAGGAAAGTGGTGACTGGGGAGTAGGAGAGAGTCAGGAAAAACAGTGAAGGTGAAGAAATTGAAAGACACGAGATGGAGGGGTTGCATTAAAGGCTGAGCAAAACTGCACTGTGCTGTCTGAATGGCCATTGATTTGCCTTCTGCTCACCGTGGCGATTTTGCAAGTACTGTTACTACTTTGTCCAACTGTGAAAAGCTCAAAATGAAAATCTTAAAAGCATACCTTTACAACGTAGTCTTTAAGACATTTTGGGAGCCTTTAAATTGAAAAGTGCTACATTAAAACCAGGTTATTAGCAGTAATTACATGTTACAGTCTTGCAAACCTCTGGTTCCTTCATTCCCATCATCAAAGCTTTTTATATTACAAGGATTTTATTCATTTAATTGTAGCCTTACATTAAACTTGACCTGAATTTTATCTAGCTTTGGTTTCTGGAACAATAGCTTATCCTTTCAACTACGTAACTTTCGAATCCCTTTGTAGCCTGAGAGAAAGATGAAGATGCTGAGTTGATTCACAATAATTATATTGTTCCATTGTAAAGAATAACAGAGCGCTCTCCTTGAGTTCCTTAATAAAGATCTAGCTGTAATTAAGCATTAGTAAGACCTATTAAAACATTAGTCTGCCTGGAAAGTTAGTATCCTCACAAAAAAATCATATCTCTGTTCCACACTTTGATCATTGTTATATTAGATGCTTTCTATGCAAATTAAATAAATTTTCTTTCTGAAATATTGTCCTCCTTTAAAATTTCCATGATTAACTAGAACTTTGAATTCCCAGCCAAAGTCAGTTTAGCTTTTTCTCTCCACAGCTCTCTGCAGTTTAAAACTGCCTCTTCACTTGCCCCCTTTCACTAAGCTCTGAAATTTGGCCAGTCTTTGACATCTCCCCTTGGATATCTCATCATGGGCTTCATGGAGGAAAAAGAAAACTCCTCATCTTCCCTGTCAAATTCTCAAACTCTCTCAGGCTCTGCTACTGCTGCCACTGTCCCTGTGTTGCCCTGAACACTACACAGAATTTATTTTTCTCCTTTCTCTAAACATCCAAGCTACCTTTACATCCAACAGAAACTCCTTCTAAAGCATATTATAATTGATACTTTGCACACTGCCGTTCAGACCCCCCACATCTCCCACAGCAGCGAAGCCTCTGTAAAGCTTTTGGCTCCTTTTGCTTGTATTACTCCTTCCAAGCTATCAAAGGATGAGAGAAAAGCCAATGTGTTCCCGAGCCCACAGTCCAGCTCTTCTGAAAAGTCTTCAGCTCTGCTGAAAGTCTTCACAAGTTCACCCTTGCTGCTGCTGAACCTGAGATGTTACACCTCGTGGCTGAGGTTTTGCACGGTTTCACCTTGTCCTACTTTCCTGATTTTATCTCAGAACATGTCACCCTTCTGCTTTTCATTATCATGCTACCAGCTTTGAAGGTTCCCTTCTCTGCCTAGCTCACAAAAATCTGTAATCTTCTTCACACATTGCTCCTTGTACGCGCTGCACTCACCCTGCAGTGAGACCATGATCCTGTTAAAACCCACCTCAAGACATCATTGCCTTCTGCAGCCTATGTGTGTAGTGTTCAAAAAAGAAGTAATTCATTAATAGCCAAGACACACTGAAGCTGATATTCCTGGGGTTTTCTTATATTATACTTACAGAATCAGACTTAGTGACACTTTGGAAGCACAGCATTGTGATTTTTCAACAACATGCATCAACACCATGCCTATCTTCCATCTGGTTCTTTATTCTTACAACTAGTTTTGAATTCAATGTTAAACTCTTTGAGGCACAGATGTTGTCTTCCCATGTATCCATAGTCTTCCCAGTTCCATGGGACATTTTTGCCAGTTACAGCCTTTGGGTGCCATCACATGTCAAATTACATTAAAGAACAATAGTAACAGTGATTATGTTCCAGAACAACAAAAGAAAGCAAAATTAATAGCGGCAAACAGGACTGAAGTGTGTTTCTGGACAAACAGAAGTAAAGCTGATTCCTAGTTTTCTTATTAATCCTTAACAAAAAGGTTCCAAAATAAGTGACATCTGACAGCCACATTCTTATTAGTGGGAAAAGCAGTACCTGGGACAGACAGACACATGATTGTGATCTGTCTGCCCCAGGTCTTAAGGGTAAGCATATTTTGGTAGTGCATTTCCAAGTGACTTGTTTTGAGTATGACCATCCTTTCGTACTTGTCAAGATGCTTTAAATAATGTTAGGCAGCTGACCTTCAGAAGACCAAACAGTACCGAAGCTAGAATATATTATGGTTAGAGGGTGAGCCTTTTTGTGTGTTTTTAAAAACCAAATTGCTCTGACTAGGTTCTGTGTAGGACTGTTCACACAAGTAGACAACTTTCATAGAAGAGAGAAATGTGCAGCCCAGTGTGGAGCTTGATGTCTCCTGAGAGAGGGATGTGTTGTGAGCCTGTGGGCTGTCCTGTGGCATGCGCTGAGGGAGCATGGCCTTAGGCAAAGAACATCCCTGGCAGCTTTGTCTGATGGATGTTTCTGGGATTGAAGTAGTACCCAAAAAGCACAAGGGGGGTCTAAAGCTGTAGCACAGCTGTAGCACAGCTGTAGAAGGCTGGAAGAGTCACCTAGATTCATGCCACCATAACCAGATGGGCAAATACTTGGTGATGCAGGAAAGCCCATGCTGCCACAACAGTCAAATGCCAAGGACTACCATGAAGAGCAGCAGATAATCAGATGTGTCACTGAATGTGAGATACCAGTCTGCTTTTCTTTCAGGAGAGGTAGTGATGTCTGATGGGTTTAGCTTCTGAAGATGCAGGTATATTGGTTGCTGGCAGAAGCTGGGGCAGAAGTCACATGCATCTTAACATACAGTCCCCTGAATTGAGAGCTTCTCTGTCCTTTAGTAAAGTATTGGAGTTACACCCAAGAATGCTATTTAAATCACACTTTTCAAGATGTTATAAAAGGAAAACATCTCAGGTGGACTTCTAGCAAGTGGGACTGTATTTGAATGGACACCAAGGTTAGGATTTAGAGACTATGTGGTCAGCTGGGATGGGCCTGTTACACATGTCAAAGGCTGCAGGGAGAAGAAACATGCTCTGAAATGTCGTGGTGCAGGAGGCAAAACAGTTCCTGGAGGGGCAGCAAAGGGGGGACACTGGAAGGCTGCAGCATCACATCTCTGCTGCTGGGATGGGGAATACAGCAGATCTGGCACATCTTCATCACAGACTGCTCTTACCACTGATTTAATTTCACAAGGTTTCCTGTTGTCTGCCGTGTAGTTCCCCAGGGAAGGGAACTGTATTCCACATGAGAAGATCATCATCTGGGCTAGTACAGTCTTTCTCTCCCTTCCTAGTCTAATAATCTTGTTAACTGTGATAATAACAGTTTGAGTTGATGTCCCATTGAAATAACGGACATTTCACACCGCTGACTCTTCCTCACATCAGTTTTAAAGCAACAATCTCTAACCAGTTGTTAATCTCTATTTATATGAATAATCTCAGAGGCATCAAAGCTCACTACTTTCTTTAGGTAAAAATATATAAACCATCTGGAGTTGGTCTGCAAAACTTTGTCTTTACTTTTATTTTTGTCAGGTAGCAGCTTTTCTTGTGATGGTGACATAAAATGGTAGAAACAGGAGAAGCAGTTAACATTGTGAGATCTCAAGAGGATCTTTTACCACTAGGGCCAAATGGCAATTTGACTTCCTAACCTTGTTGAAGGCTTAGCACTAATCAAATTGTATCAAAACACAGCCATGCATCATCAAGCGCATCAATAAATATCAAACACAAGAATTTTGGCAAAGCTCATGTACGATTGATTTATTTGATCCAATTTTATGTTACTTAGTTTTGCCGTTTTAGAGAGCTGCTCTAGTCACCAGATGAAGAGTTGTGAACAATTTCCCAGGCACATTATGGCTTATTCTTAAAACTAATCCCTGTGCTTTTTCTTCCAATGACTTTGCGTGTTAATGGTAAACAGGGATTTCTAAACACTGTCTGTAATTAAGCAAAGTACAATTTATAGAGAAAGGTCTCTTCTATTAGAGAAATTGATATAGTTGAAGAAAAGTTAGCTGGACAAGTTGCTGCACTTGTAAGTCCTTTTTCAGGTGACTAGGGATTAGAAGATTCAGGTTGCCCTGAAAGGAGAACTTGGCTAGCAAACAGCTTTGGAGAGGGTTTAATGAGAGGAGAAGACTCTGGAGGTGTTATGGAAAGGAGCTGATGTTTGTTCTTCTGATCCACACAATGAGCTCCTAAACCTCCCTAATCTCTCTAGACTACAGATGCTGTTTTGTCAGCTTTCTATTTTAATGATAGCCCGGTAACAATTTCTGCTAGTAGTTGCTCAGCTTAGTAAGGTTTGACCTTTTCTTGCAGACGAAAACTGTAGCCAATGTAATTTTAAAATCCTAGGGCAATTTACTTCAGTGCTACAGCATACACCAGAAAAATAACATCCTAACTAACCAAATGTCAATAGAATGCAATTATTTAGGACAACTAAAATTATATCTTGAAGGCAGTCCAGAGTACAGTCTTAGTGGAGTCTTCCTTACAAAAAAAAATTCTCTTGGTAGGTTCTGTTCAGGAGTGCATAATTTGTTCAACCATGTCCTATCACTTGTTATCAAGTGAGGTATTTAATAGAAGTCATAACTGTAAAAAGACAGCAAAATTATTAGCCCATCATAATTTCCTAGGGACAATAATTTTTTTACAAGACTGTGCATACTGACTAGAAATATATTGCTCAATAGTAATGGGACGTAGGGAGGAACTATTTTATAGTAGTACCTTTAAAATCCCCCTTACTCAATATTTTCTGACATTGCATTATCTCCCATAAATATGTTGCTTGTATTTGTAACAAAAGCAAAATTTAAAGAAGAAAATAAATCACTGGTGTCCATGTTAGGAAGTAGCTTTTTTTTTGGCATCATCAGAAAAAATAGTAGTGATGTCAGTACCCCTTTTATACAGATGTGTGGGCTAGAATTTGCCTTTAAGTGCTGGCAACTGTGGTGCTGAGATGTAGTAGTTACATCCCTTTGGATGCAGTGAGTGAAGAGGAGCAGGGAGCCCAGTGAGCAAGTAGGACCCTGGCTGCGGCAGAGCCAGGGTCAGAGGGCCAGCTCCTCCCTCCATACTGGCCTGTACGGAGGTGCCTGTCCCATGCATGAGCCTTGCCTGGTATTTCACTCCCTTCTCTGTTGAGGGCTGTTCTCATACCCTTTCTTTTGAGGAAGTTCCTACAGTTCTCAACACACAACTGTCAGGGAGGATCATGCCATTTCTTGCTGGTTGTTGTACGATAGATGCAGTAAGACACCCCAGATAAAACCAGGCTCTATTGTGCAAAAACAGCGAATGCAGTGGGCCAGTCTGAGACTCTCACAGCCTGACTAGCAAAATAGGACACATTTACATTTCCCTAAAGAAATCCATTTCCTCCTTGTGTCAAAGGCTATTTCATCTCAGCTGTGGAAGGATTGCAGGCTCAGCTGGGGAGAGAGGTACAAAAACCTCTCCCACAAATTCAAACTATCTGAAGAGCTCCCTGTCCTTGCTTCATTGGAGGACTGGTGGCCAACCTTGATGGGAGTGCAGGCCCAGAGGCCTCCTGCATGTTTCCCAGGGGACATAAGAGAAACTCCATGTTTTACTCCTGTACAGGTGTAGATATCGTTCAGATGGGAAGATTTCTCTCCAGAGAGACCTTTGTTCCAACATTGATTATTTAGCTGCATGCTGTCCACCCTGCTGCTGTTGCCTCAGCCAAACCCCAGCTGAACCAGGAAGAAAGATGACGCTTTCTCTTCTCTACCCCTGGTGCACAATACCAAATTATCCTGCCCAGCATTTGCCTCTGCTACGTTTTCTTGTGGTGGAATGGTGCAGATTAACTCTGCAAAATGCATGGAGAGGAATAAACCAGGTGCCTGTTTTGGTTGAGACTTTTTGCTTAACCCACACACTCCCCTCGGAGAAAGAAGCAGAAGGTGATGAAGAGGCACGTGTAGGTTTGGATGTCTTTGCATGATCCATGTATAATGGGAAGAAAAAGGGTAAAGAACAAGCCTGTGGAAGGTGCCAGGGTTGCTAACCCGTGCAGTGGTCGAGGCAGCATGGGGCTGCATGCACCCTGCCCAAATCTGTGTTGAGTGGTCAGGCCATGGTGAAAGCAGCAGACATGTGGTCTTGTTCCTCCTGCATCCCAGCTATGACAGTGGGTAAATGTCTTAGCCATGTGCCTCCCATTTTATTTTTTATTACTTCTTCAGGACTGGGAAAGTTTCTGATTGTCTTTTTGCAGTGCCTTTCTCTGTATGGGACTCTCTCTCCTTTTAGCAATCCCTAGAGATATTGTACTTTTAATATATGCCATAAGGAGACAGAAATTGTTTTTTTCATGTATTAGGAGAAAAAAATGGCAGGCATTAAATATTAAAAGCAAAGCAGAAGGCTGCTCATCATTCTTTTTATGTATTTCATTTTAGACTAGGATTTGTAGTTTATAATAAACTTGTATGAATTCTTGTATTTGTCTTTCAATTTCTACTTGAACTTTTGAAATGTGGTTAGTAAAAAGAGGAACAAAAAGAGAATAATCTATACAGGTGCTAGAAATGGGAGCACAGCGAAGCAGTTTGAAGCTGTACCTCCAGCTGTGCAGAAGTGTTGTTTCTACTAGTGCCTCAAATTGGTCCTGGTTGTAGGGTTCAACTGACAGACCAGACCTGGATGTCAGTACCAAGTTTCTAAACAATGTAAGTTTAAATATTTGTTTCCTCTGCTCTATTCGTCTTTCCACTAATGTCAGCCAGCCTTGCTGTCTCCTACTGTGAGTTGTCCTGTCCTCCCCTATCTAGGACTGATTGTCCTGCTGTCCAAAACCATTCTGTCAGTGTTTCAGGTCTTCCAAATTGGTGTGGAAAACCCCTTTCCACATGCTGCCAGCAACTGTCTTAGTAGCAGCTCTTGTCCTTCCCATCTCCTCAACCCTTTTATCTCATAATCACCATCACTCACTGTGTCGTGCCAAATACGGATCTGAGCTCTTCTTGGCAGGACCTCTGTCCTTACATGTTTGTTTGAGTTGTGCAGCACATACCTGATAGCTTGAAAAATAAAGCAGCTGAATCACATTCATCTATTAAGGTATGATTTTTAGAGAACAGAGGGTGGAAATTTCCCAAAAGCTCTGTGGATTTTACAGGTGACTCCCAAACAAAAATCCCCTACGGATTTCAGTTGGATCTTACTCTGTGTCTGGGGCACGACTGAGGAGCTAGCCCACAGGAAATCTGCATTGAGGACAGGAGACCTATGACTCTGGATGCTAGGATGAAGCCCGTCCCATATTAGGGGATTAATTTTGAAAAGCAATTCTTGAAAACTGCTTTTGAGACAGCCAAGTGCATGGGATTTCCTTCAGGCAGCAACCGAGCAAGGCAGGGTGCCTCCAGCCAAGACTCTCATAGTTGTAAGTCATCCCCCAGGTATAATCATAGAGCTTTGGTAAATCTGTATCAGGATCTATTCTGGCAGACATAAAGCATCGACTTTGTAAAAGAAGTCTTGTCTGTACAGTGAGTATGAGGAAGCACCCTTACTGAATACAGGAACAAAGGAAAGGATGACATGCTGGATGGCAGCAGTAGATGTGCCCAAACACCTTCAGATTAAAAAAAAAAAATTACTTGATTTTAATTTTTGTCAATCTTTGGATAAGCTCTGATAGATCTGAAGTGATTTCAAATTACGAAGATGACTCGAACTTTGAAAGTATTCTAAAATACACTGTAATATATAGTTCCATTTCCTCTCCTGAAGCCCTAAGCCCCCAGGGCCTGTGCAATAATCACTCCTTTCTCCAGTTTGCTTCATCCTTCAGTGGAGCAGATTAATCTAATAACCTTAGCATAGGGAATTTTGTATCTCTCTAATCCCTACAAGTTGGAGCCCTCAGTGCATATACCCTAGACACTGACAAATTGAAAGTTCGTTCGGAACCGAAGTGATAGAAAGACCAAGGGAAATCATGACGTCCGTCAGTTCCCGTGGCAGCTCTGCTGCTGTCTGCACTCAGTGGAGTTGACAGGGGGTCGGACGCGGAGGCATCATGCCCCGAGACGGACCGAAATGTGCAGGGGAGCTGAAGACATTGAAGCACTGTGAAAGCTTCCTTTGGACCTCATACTGTAAATGGAAAATAATTGAATTAGTCTGAGACTCGGGTGATGTTGACATTTTCAGTGAGAGGAGTCAACTTGTAAACTTCTGCAACCTTCAGTCCTTGCTGACATGAAGCAATAGTTTGTTCCTTGCGATATCTTATTCACTTAGCATTTCAGATACACTGTCTGAAGTACCTTGAGATCAAAAACACTCCCCAGATAAGCATAAGCTATTAATATAGAAGGATTCTATTTACTTCTTCGTGATGCCCTTTCCTCCACTTCACTTTAAAATGAGTTTTCTCTTGGTAAAAACCCACCAGATTGACAGCTTTATAGACTGCAGCTCGTATCCGCATAACGGGTATATTGCAAATAGCAACACTCCTGCCATCCTCCTTGCCACACTATCCAAGCAAGTGCTTACCAGGAAGGAGCTGCCTCAATGGAGAAAAGTTTACTCACTGCAATGCTCATTCAATTTATAATTGGTTTCTAAAGGGTGTTAATTTGTATTCTAAAGTAAACAGCAAGTTACCTTGAGAATGGAGTTAGAGCATAAAAATCCTGAAGAAGGGAGCACCAGCACAGTGTTAATCTCACCTAACTTTAAATATCTTCAGCACAGAGATGAGTCCAGAAGTCCTGCATAGTTCAGGGAAAGAAACAGGACCATCTAGGAGGGTTTGTCTTAAGTAAATTGGACCTTACATAGAATCATAGAATCGTTTGGGTTGGAAGAGACCTTTAAAGGTCATCTAGTCCAACCCCCCTGCAAAGAGCGGGACATCTCCAACTACAGCAGGTTTTTCAGAGCCCTGTCCAACCTGGCCTTGAATGTTTCCAGGGATGGGTCATCAACCACCTCCCTGGGCAACCTGTTCCAGTGTTCCACCACCCTCATTGTAAACAATTACTTCCTTACATCCAGTCTGAATACACTTCCTTCTATTTTAAAACCATTGCCCCTCATCCTATTACAACAAGCCCCGCTGAAGGGTTTCTCCCCATCTTTCCTGTAGGCCCCCTTTAGGCACTGGAAGAGCGCTATAAGGTCTTCCCAGAGCCTCCTCTTCTGCAGGCTGAACAGCCCCAACTCTGTCAGCCTGTCCTCATAGGCTTATACACAGATATCTACATTGCAAGCACTTGAATTTGGATTGATGAATCCCATCCCAAATGATATTTAGGTGGCCAGAAATTTTTTTAGTTTTGCTAGTCTAGGTCAAATTCAAAGGTATGATTTCAAAGAAAAAAAAAGATGTACACTCTGATTAAGCTGTGATTTTGAAAGATGCTGTTAGTTCACTTGAAATACTAAACTACCACTTCAGAATGAATAATAAGAAAAAAGCAAAAAGGAATGTATTTTGCAGATAGCGTATCCTGTTTTCAGAACCTTAAACTGCCCCAAAATAGTTGGTATTAGTATTATTTATTATTTTAATTTTACCTGCAGACTGCCAGAAACATTCATGCAACTTCACAGAGAAATAAAGGTGACAGATCCTGACTTAAGAGCTTAAAATATTAATGAGACTAAACATAGGAAGCGATGACAACAAATGAGTGAATAAAGTGGAGCGTGGAAGAAATAGTTCATAGCAGCATAACGGCATGAGAGAAGAAGCGCTTTGGGTTGGCTACGCTGCTATAATTCTTCTTCAGCTTCTCCAGTTACTATTTTGTGTGTGTGAAGGGGGTGATAGAAAAAAGTCAAGGGACTTGCCCAAGAAGAAAAAGTGCCAGAATTGGGACTATAATCTACAGGAGATCACCAGACCTACTTCAAGCCACTGTACTGAATTACTCTCTGAAGAGCTCACAACAGCAGAACAAATAAAAGTCTGAAAACATAGTAAGGTAAACTGTTCATTGCTCCTCTCCTTATTGAAAGAGGTTAAAGCAACTTAAACAGAATTTCACTCAATTTTATTCCCATCCTGATGGACAAATTTCAGTCCAATGTAATTGGAAATGGCAGTTGAAAAACCTTGATAAAAGGGGTTTAGATGAGAACACTAACAAAGAGGAGTAAAAACCAGCAAGGCTAATGGAAAATTGTTTTTCCTCCTGTCCCCAGAGTATTTTTATACACAACTATTGTACTTCTCATAATATTTGTTAGGTGTCTCCTAAGGGATGCTGTGAAAGCTGCTCTAAAGGAATTCTTTTTGTATGAATCAAGGAGACACATTCAGCTCATGAACCCAAAACAAGCTTCTTTTTTTACTTCCAAGATGTTTTGGACAAAGTTTTTCTCGTATTATTCCAAATTATGGACCTAATTCACCTCAGGCTACAATAAACTATGGTTTCACTATGCTCTGGGGGAAGATGATTGATTAGGTGCCTGACAGAACACACGCTGAATTAAACAGGATCATCCAACCCCTTCCTGGTTAATTAAGGTGTCTTGTTGGGATGACCTGCCAATAGTACTCCTGGCACACCATGACAACCATCTCCTCGAGTTTTTTAGAAGATCATCAGTGTTGGTCATCCCTCTGTAATGATGCCCCTTGGAGTGACCTAAGGTCTGTTAAGGAAATACGCATATGACCTTCAACCAGGGGTGACACTATAGGGTTATTTGTATGACTTCAATCAAAAGATGCACAAGAGACTGTGCGATAAGCCAGAGTATTTTTCTATAAATTTATGAGCAAGACAGCCACAGTATGCAGCAAAGAGGTTAATAGTCATATAGGAACTGGGCATGTGCAAACTGGGGATATCAAACGAAAGAAGCCCTGCACTTTAAATAGGGGGTGCAACTACCAAAATTGTTACAGGTGGGTCTATAACTTACGATTCTCCCTGGTTTATATCTAGGTAATTACTCTTTCATTAATGGCACTAAAGGAAGGACGCTGAGACATGTTATTTTGCTATTTAGAGTGACGTTTCTGAGTGCCATCAAATATTGCAGGAGAACCTATGTTTATCTGACAGAATGTTCAGGAGGAAAAGACACTCTGTGCATCTGAGAAATTACACTTTGGCGTGTCTACATAAGGGCACAGCACAATGATTGAGGGAGGAATTGATGTAGCGTGAAGACAGACGATAGAACAAATGGAACTGATGTGAATAAGGTATAGTGCATGTGTACACACTATGCCTCCATATATCATGTAGAAACCTGATTATTTCTATGAAGTAGCAGTAATAATCGCATCTACATCTTTTAAGGAGTAAGTGAACTGGAATAATACATTGCTTTACAGAATGAAGTCTTACAACGTATTATAGAGAGATTGTGAATAACGTTGTAACATCTGGAATGCTATTTCTCCATATCTTATGTGTTAAAATAAAACAAATCAGTGAAATTTGAAATCAAAGCAGTCCACACTGCACTGAATTTCCTGTTGCTAGGCATCACTTGGTCATATGGCAATGCAAAGTGTTGTTTTGTTTCTAGCATCAAAAAAGGTAGTAAGGTTTTCCCACCTTACAAACATTTAGTCAGGGAGTAGAAAAGATAAGCAGATGTTGAAAAGAAGACTGGCTAGATCCATCATCCTTTTAAATCCCAGAACACAATAACCCAGTCCAGGGAAATGGACTGTTCTGCATGGTCATGGTCATGTTCATGCCTTTATGCTACTGGTTTTGTTCTCAGACTGTCAGACTGGTTCCTATCCAATTTATCTTGGTTTGAGCCCAGTAGCATAGATTTCACTGTAACATGTACTGCAGGAAATCATTGAGTTCCAACCTGAAGATGCCAAGAAATGGAGAAGCCACCTTTTCCCTGAAAGTTGCTCCCAAATTATTCACCCTGACTGCTTTCAAGTTGAATATGACTGGCTCTAGGTTCCAACTACCTACTACAGTGCCTCATCTTTTCTCTCAGATAATTACGCTATAATGAAGTCTTCTCTTGAGTGTTTATTGGATAAACAAAATTCATTGAGCTCTGTATGAGTATCACTGAAAGGCTTTTCCTGTAGATTCAAGATACATTTAAAATAATCTGTAGCATTTCCTCATCCTTTAAAAATCACAGTCATTGAAATTAGAGCTCAGATAATCTAAATTTAGTTGTCTAAACCATAGATGTCTAGTTTAAAATAATAGTTGTGTCTCTCTCTCCTGTCAATGAAGACAGATAGACAGTGCCAGGAGGCAATTTATCCCACATCTCTCAGGCACCTAGGAAGGGCTGGATGTCCTGTAAAGGTGTATAATTGAATGCACAGGATGTCTGAATGGCTAGTTTAGACTATGTGCCTGTCTTTTAAGTGTTGAATGCTGGGTGAGATGTGTAGCACCACAGAACTGTACAAATTCACACATCAACCAGAGAAAAAGATATCACCTTCCACTCATTCCCTACTTCTACTAGTAATACACCCATCAACAGAAGCAGCTTTTTCTACTTAGAATTTACATTCAATTACTCCTCTGCTACAAGCACTAAATCCATTTTTAGAGGCGCGTTTACAGCATACATTCACACATTTCGTAAACAGGCCCATGCACTCTCAGCTTACGGATGTGTATTTTTTTTTTTATTCAGTTGTTACTAAAATGCACACTCTATGAAGATCATCAGTTTGTCAAACAACTCCATCAAGACTCCCTTACCACCGTGTCCGTCTTATTGTCACATATGTTTAACAACACTCCATGCTGGTGTGTACCCTGGAAATGCATTATACATGAGGACCCAGGCAGCTGACAACAAAAGTCACAGTGATGTCCCTGCTTTGAAGAGATTACACAGAAAGACAGCACATCTGTTCATCATTCATTGGAAATGTAATGTCCCATATTGCTTTAGTTCTGAGGAGAAAGAAGGAAAGAAACGCACCTCAGCAAGTGAGTTTGAAGTCCATGTTATGCAAGTGCAGCACTTAAAAAGGGGTTGTTATCTAGAACCTGTGAGAGAGGATTTGATGGAGAAGGGGACGCAGTAGTCTCAGATCACTTTGAATGATGACCACAGTAGGACAGCTTTTCTTAATCCAAAGTTTTGGACAGCAAGATTGTACTTGTACAGTCTTGTCCAGACAAAACAGCTGCTGAGGTAAGTCCAGCTTCTTTCGCATAATCCCAGCAGTTTAAGCAGAAAATACTAGAAGCTTAATGCTGTTAAAAATATGTACTGTGTACAAATCAGCTGGCTTGCAGAACTGTGGCTCCCTTTAAATGATGTGGAGGACTAATATTAATCCAACTGCAGCCCTTCACAGACAATGCTGGAAAAGCTCCTTCATTACCAAGCCAAACTGAAGCTCATTTTGATGGAAGAAATGTAACAAAAATGTTCAGAAATGCCACTTCTTAAGTCAGCATTCTCAGATATCTTTGTGGGACATCGCCACGCTCAGCGGTGACATTGTCAAAACTTGAAAGAACACTGCTGAAGCATTTTACGTGATTTTCAAAAGCAGTTTCATCCTCACTGGAAGGATTAATACTATTCAGATAAATCATCTCTGCAGGAGCAGCAGAAAGGTCGATATGTATCTGACTTTTATTTACTAGAGAAAGGACAGTTTTGAGGTATAATTTCTTAACAGTAGCTCCTTTTAGCATGTTGCAGAATCACTTTTAAGAAAACTGCTTGTGTTTTGAAATAAAATTTGCCGCTGTGGGAGTGTTTTGCTGCTGATTGGAAAGCTATTGCTGTAGAATTGAACTGAAACTGAATTGAATTGAAAAGAATTCAGTTCCTGTGTCTGTTCTAACAGGGTCAAAAATACTATTGTTTACCCAAATTGCCAAACTGAGAACATGAATACCTACGTGTCTGAGCTGTAAGGGTTTAATCCACAGTTTAATATTGGGTTCAGTTTTAGGACTCGGGAATATTACAGACACTGCACTTCACGGAAATGTCGAATGGGATAGACATCAGGTCATTCTCGAAATAGCTGACATTGTTCCAGGTCCTAGTAGCAGGAGCACTGCTATTACTGCTGTCTCAGTTGCCTGCTTCCACCCCCACATCAGAGACAGCTGAAAGAGGGTAGGAATGGTCCTCACCCATTCCTGTGCAAGTTCTCTGTTTCAAGCTACACAGAAAGTCAATCTGGGTTGGGATAATCTAGCTGGTTTTGTTTTAAAGTGAATTAGGCTGGGAAATAGCAGTCCCTTTGTAGACATGATAAAATTTCTTACAGATTCTACATGGCTCAGTGTGCCCTGGGAAAAGTATAATGGCCAAAGGATGCAATCACAGCTTTTGTTGTGATATGTAGGTAAAATCACTTCTATCAGCCAAATCTTTGAGCGTCATAAGTGGAAACAGCCCTCCTGACTACCGTTTAACCTACCCAGAGATTCTGCATCCATGTCTGTGCAGGACACCAGTTGCTCTAGTTTGATGCTGGTCTTCATGGCTATGTCAGTGCTCGTAAATAATGTAGGCAAAAGGCTGTTCTCTGAAAAATACTCTTTTTCCCCAGAGCAT
This sequence comes from Chlamydotis macqueenii, assembly GCF_036417535.1. Taxonomy (NCBI): domain Eukaryota; kingdom Metazoa; phylum Chordata; class Aves; order Otidiformes; family Otididae; genus Chlamydotis; species Chlamydotis macqueenii. Next base: position 32,504,821 of record NC_141558.1, read on the forward strand.
GGTGACCTTGCCTGCAGTGCCTACTGGGAATGTGCTGTTTGACATGGGCCCAAGCTGTTCCACGAAGCATGCTAATAACGAAACAACAGAGGCGGTCCTCTGGAGAATGTTCAAGTCCCATGTGTCCAGTTGTGTCTGGCAGTGTAGATGTAGTTCAGAGGACCTGAGAAGCAAAATATTTCCTTGCCGAGCAAAATGGGATGAAAAGCCAGATACATAACCTGTCTTCGTAACATGGGTTCACATCTGCTCCCCAAGCAAATTTGAGTCCTAAGTCTACTTCCATTAGCATCTGTTCAGACTTCCAGAGGACAAGTCTTTCATTATGACAGTTATTAATGTTAGTGATTTTGAAGTTCTTGCTTGTTTTTAAGTACTATTTTTGCCTGTTTGCAACTAAGAGCGACGTACAGTGCAAGTTATATATGAGACTTTATAGTTAGAGTATAGAGACCTTCAGGCTTTTCACTTTGCAAAGTGCAGCTTTGAGGATGCTGAATAATGTTATCAGATAATATCATCCCCACCTTGTTCTGTACTCTAGCTGTGGAGCATGAGAGTTACATTTAATATCGATAAAGTGGTATTAAAATGACTGGTTTTAGTGGCTTCAGCATGCATTTCTTAAAATTAAATTCTGTTTGTATTTTAAAGAAACAACAGAGAAATAGCAGTGACAAAGAAAATATCCCTGGGGAAGAATCTGCTTGAAATTCCAGACGGAACTGACAGAGGCAAAACGCAGCTGTCCCAGTCTCAGATAAAGGGCCCTGACATGGAGAGATATTGTCATCTTTGCACATATTTCCAGACTTCATGTTTTTCAGGTGTTCTCTGTTCCCCTATACAGGTTGTTTCTCCTAGAAAGCCCAGGCATAGAGCAGAGAAGCTGTTGTACGAACAAGTAACAGAAATATGGCGCTCATCCCAAGAGGCTGAGGATAAGATCTAAAATATACACATCTATTTATTTAGGCAGAATGTAAAGAGACAAACCACAGGTGTCTACTTTTCCTTGCAAACACCCCCTCAGGGACCCAAAGCTGGCTGAGGCACACCTCTGACAGTTACGTGCTGTTATAAACAGGTTGATAGGTACGAGCCATAGAACTCCAACACCTCTTGCTAGAGCTCCAGATCAAGATCGTTCTTTTTTTTTTCCTGCTGTTAGCCAGCTAATATATACTCTGCTTTTTCCTCCAATTTTTTTTTTTACTTAATTAGTTACTTCCTGCATTAAAAGCTAAGGATGATTTTTTTTTTTATTGCTAAAGCTATGCATTCGTCAGGTGGATCAACAACAAAAAAGGTCATGTATGCACCATAATTGGTTTAGGCAGGTGAATCATGACCTTGATTTGCTTCTGCATCTAGATTTTACTTCAAATTACTCAGGTTCCTTTGTGCTTTTTTTTCTGCTACCTACTGTAAGAGTTAAACACTCAAAGTTCCTGTGATTTAAGCTATGAACAGACGGGGTAGAATAAAGGAAAGCACAGAGAGAGACCAAATAAGCCAGCTTTCTGTCACTTTTTTCAGGCTGATTACAAGTCTCACACTGTGCTATGCCCCCTTAGAGTATTTTACAAAAGATTTAAAATCTGTTGAAAAGGTAAATGAAATTCATCCAGGAAAAAAAACAATAGAGAGACTTTTCTGACAGTCTTTGTTCTAGCCAGATAAGGGACTGTTTCTGTGTCATTTATAGTCTTTGCGCACAGCAAAGCTTGTTGACATTCAGAATGGCTTTAATACTGTGTCACCGTATTTGGGAGACATCCTAGACCACACCATGCTTTTGTCATGTTGGAGTCAGCCTCCCTCCAAATAGTTGTCGTTGCTTTGTGAAAAAAAAAAGTGTTTTTTTTTCAGCCTTCCCACGAAGCATGTATATTATTCTCTGAACAGTCTTATTAAAAAATAGGAATTTAACCATCTTCCGCTTGCCGGTGTTGAAGACTGGGGAGTGATACACACTATGTTAATATTATTTTAATCACTGGCATCTTTTAATCTTCCACACATCAGAGGTAGAACAGCTTTTCCTGAAGAACAAAGCATTCAAATTTATATTTTGTATTTTCCCCTGCTGGGTTAATGAAACTGGGCAGGTTTTAGGGAAATCAAATTAGTCTTCTCTTTAAATATTCATTAATTTAAACAGGAGGACTAAAAAATTGGCCACCAGCTATTCTGTAACTAGCATTCTCAAATTGGCTATGTCCTTGTGATTGCTATGATTTCTTTTAATAACATTGATTTCTTTATGCAGTGAAATAACATATTGATACAATTACATTCAGAGCCATTAGTATGGTTATTGTTCAGCTATTTTCTGTAGGGCTCCTGCTTAAAAAATGACACCTTGATATGACCTCGTACATACTTTGCAAAGGCATTAAGCAATATTTCTCTGACTGACAAATTGGTAGCAAACCTCAGGGAGCCCACAGCCATAAACACTGTAAAATTTGAAACAAAAAAAAATTGTAAGCAGGTTAGGGAAATGTACTCTAAATCCTATTTTTTTTTTATGAAACAGACTCTTGAATGTGTAAGTGATTCTTGAACATGGGCCTTATGCTGTTATGTTGTTGCTTTTGAAAATGCTATTTATACTGTGTACACTTATCTTACAGGCGGGACATATTTCTGTCCGAGATTTTCTAGACAGAAGTTTATGAAGGTGCCCATGGAGTCTGTAGTGACCAGGGAGTATCCAGCCTGCCATCATCTGTCGCTCAAATGACAAATATGTGCAAAGTAAGCCTGAGATCTCCTCCATGCAGTGGAGCACTGACCATGTGTCCAAACAGTGAGCAGTATCTCTGACCCCTCACCATTCAAGTGTGTCCACCAAAGACCTGAGCTGTGTATGCATAAGGGACATTAGTTAGGAATTTGGGGAGGACTGGAGAGGCTCTTGTCCTTAACTGACTGCTGGAGCTCTGGAAATCCAGGACTAAGTGTCTGCAGTCTTCTTTTCCCACCCATACAGAATTTTCTGGTTGGAAAGAGTAAATCATATGGAGAACCCTGATAACAGAACTTTTACTTATCGTGGGTAAAGTCAAGGCAGCATTTGAGCTAAGAATGCAGGAATCATCGATGTTCACCTTCATGTCACATAGCACCCAGTCAGGGTGTTCTGGTTTTGTTAGTGAGGGGGGTGCCTAAGGTGGTAGCTTCTGTAGGAAACTGCTAGAAGTCGCTCCCCTTTGTTTAGTGGACTCAGCCGGGCCTAGGGCGGACCTGCTGCTGGCCAAGGCCAAGCCAATTGGTAGCAGAATGTCCCGTGATAACGCCTCTGCGATAACGTATTTAAGTAGGGGAAAACAGAAAAAAAGGGGAGAGATGTGAAGCAGCTGAGCGGGGGGCAGAGAGGGGGAGGTGCGGGCCTTGTGGGCCTTGCAGGCCTCACCCTCTGGCCTCCCGCCGGGCAGCAGACTGGGCCCAACTCAGCCCGGCCTGGCTGCAAGAAGTGGAAAGGAGATGAGCAGTTGAAGTGAATAAGATGTAAAAAAGATCCTGAGAGGCGTCTGCCAGCCTGTTGTGAGGAACGGCTGCAGACGCCAAGGTCAGTGAAGAAGGAGGGGGAGGAGTAATATGGCTCCTGGCCAAGATTCCTCTGCAACTCGTGGTGAAGACCATGGTGGAGCGGGTTGTCCCCCTGCAGCCCATGGAGGTCCACGGAGGGGCAGAGATCCACCTGCAGCCCGTGGAGGACCCCACGCCAGAGCAGGTGGAGGCCTGAAGGAGGCTGTGTCCTGTGGAGGGCCCGCTGAGACAGCTGTTCTAGAGGGACTGCACCCCGTGGAAGAGATGACCCACGCCGGAGCAGTTTCACGAAGGACTGTGGCCTGTGGGAGGGACCCCACGCTGGAGCAGAGGAAGAATGCGAGGAGTTCTTTCCCCGACGATGATACAGCGGCATAAAACAACGCGTGACGAACTGACCGCGACCCCCATTCCCTCCCCCCTCCCCGTGCTGCTCGGGAGGGGAGGTAGTAGAGATAATGTTAAGCCTGGGAAGAGGGAGGGGTGGGGGGAGGTTATCTTGTTCCCTGTCTTATTCTCCTCTGGTGGCCCGTACGGGGCTAATTTTAGAAATAAATTAATAGTTTTACCCAAGTCAAGTCTGTTTTGCCCTTAACGGTAACTTTAAGAATTTCTCCCCTTCCTTATCTCAAACCTCGAGCCGTTTTCCTTATATCATCTCCTCCTATTCTCTCGGAGGGTGGGGGGAGCAAGAGAGAGACTGTGTAGTCTGGTCCTGATCGGGGCTGAACTATGACACAGGGAAAATGCCGAGCACTACCAGGAATCGCATCCTCAATTTACAATTAGTCTGTGCAATTTATCACTTAGCCAGTTCTTCATTTGTTGGTCACTGGCTGCTTTTACTTGATGATGAATGAAACTGGCCAGTGTGTTAAAACAAAATTTTAGAAGACAAATGATAAACACAGACAGAGGTCATAAAAATAATTCTAGTTCCTAATCTTTACAAGAATACACTTCTTTACTAGTAAAAAGAAAGGGAACAGGAATTTACACATTTCGATATTACAACGTTTTCTATTTTAGATACTGTACACATTACAGCCAACTGCATGTATCTACATCAGCTTCTTGGAGCTCTTGCATAGAAATGGGAACCTTCTTCAACAACAACTTCGAACAACTCTCATGTTTCCGAAAGACAAGCCACCATTTTTCCTCACATTTTCAGTATCATAAAGTTATTCTTGACCTGTGGCAGTAAAATAGGGACTATGTTTTTTTTTCTTTTGATTCTATATGTGCTATTTTACTGAAGCCTGGTAATGCTCTGAGCCTCAACCATCTGCCCCAGCTGGAGGGTGCTGTGGTGAAGCAATGGGGAACCTGAAGGCAAGAGAAAGCTTTCCACACATCTGTGGAAACAAGAAAATGAAGGAGGAACGCTTTGTTGTCACAAGCAAAAGGCAATCTTCCAGGGCTAGGACCCAGGTAAATGTAGCAGGTTATGGCATTTTGATTTATTTTGCTTCAGGCTCAAAATACTTAACAAACACTTTTCTTGGCATTAGAGGTTTTCCACGTGACAGGCCATCCCACGTGGCTGTAGACAACAGACCAGTGCTTTAGGAGTCTATGGAGATTCAGGATACCAACTTTTTGTAATATCCAGCACAAGCTAGGTGATTTCTTTCCTCTTTGGAACCACCCAAGGATAGTTTGAAGCATTTGCAGGCTCTTATGATGATTCTCATTCAATTTCTCTTCTTTAGGTTGAACAATCTGAGTTTGTTCAATTTTTCTTCACAGGTTGTATTTTTTAGCCATCTCCACATTCTTGTAGCTCTACACCTTCCTCAAAGTATAAGGTACAAAACCTTGGATCAAGACCTCTATGTTACACCTTCAGCATTATTCAGCATTATTAAGGCTGAATTGCCATGGCTCTACAAATCTATTGATACCACCTATCACTAAATTACCAGAGTTTCTTTCATGCTCCTATTAAGGAAGATCTGCTTACATTTGTTTATACGTATATCACAGAATCATGGAATAATTCCCCTTGGAAGGGACCTCAGGGATGTTCAGTCTCTGCAAAGAGCCCATTGATTCTTGCTCATTCTCCCTGACAGTGTGCAGCTGCTCAACTTCTCCACAACAACTTTGCCTGCCAGCAGCTCCTCACCCAGTGCACATATCCCGCCACAAGAACACGGCCACTGTCCGCTGTCCGAGCCCTGGGGCAGCAACCGGGCACTGCCTGCTGCCTGAGACTGGGATGGTGGCATCCTTCCCCAGAACTCTGCCTGGGTTGAGGCCTCCCATATACTAAGGCCCATGTATCCTCCCAGGTAGGAGACCATGTCCCATGGTGCTTCACCACTATCTTGGGTTTAGGTATATAAAAGCTTTCTGGTTTTAGGTATACATACACACCATTTTTATATTTTGTTTCTTCTCATTGTCTGAAGAAGGTTTTATCTACTTCTTCCTGACTAGGTGGTCCGTAGCAGACATCCACCACAATCTCATCCATGCTGTTCTGCCCTCTAACCCTGACCCATAAGCTCTCAGTTGGCTCATCACATCTCCCAAGGCAGAGCCAGCTGCAACCCCTTTGCTATTTCACATAAAGGCAACTTCCAGTGGTGCTGATTTCCCAGAAGAGGTATGACATCTTCCTCCATCTTCCTGTCATGCAGGCTCACCCTTATTTGTGGGCATACCCCTAGGATAGGCCCCTTTCTTCTCCTCTCTGCCTTATGTTGATTATAAGTTCTCTTGTCCACATCACCTCACACCCTTTCCTTGCCAACCACTTCCTCATTTGATTATATGTCATCATCTCTCTCCTCCATCATGTCTAGTTTAAAACTTCTCCTCATGATGTTGGCCAGCTTGTTGGCAAATACATTTTTGCCCTGCTTGGTCATGGAGATCCCACCTCTTCCAAGAAATTCTGAATCACCAAAACGGCTTCCAAGATCTTGAAGATGAATCTTTGCTGTTGACACCAGCTGTGCAATCCCTTGATGACCTGTAGGATCCATCCACTCTGCCTCAAGACCTTTCCCTCACTGGTGGGACTGAGGAGACAGTGCTTTGGCCCCCATGCCCTTGGCCACCACCCCTGGATCCATGCAGTCATGCTTGATATGCTGCAGGTCTCTCCCAACATCAGTGGTGGCCCCATGGAAGAGGCACAGGAGGTAACTGATCCAGAGGTGACAGAACTTGGCAGCCTCTACACAACACCCCGGCTCGAAGTCCCTAGAAAGCAGCAAACCTCCCCAGCAAACCTTCTCTAATGAACTCTTTTGCAGCTTTATCTCCAAAGAGCTCCCAGGAGTCCCCCTAAGATCCCAGAAGAAGTTCCCAGATGTCAGAGCTCAGCCCAGTGCCTGCTGCTGGCTGCCTCTGTTAGCTGTGTTGTCACATATCTCCTGCTTTGGCTCCCTGGCAATGCTGTGCACAGGGAGGGATTGGCACCTCTGAGATCTTTGGGACATTAGGAGCTCTTCTCCACCTCTGGCTGGCCCATCAGGTGGGACGGGCAGTGCTGTGAGGGCCTGTGTCCTCACAATGTGGCTCAGGCTTGGTTCCCCAGCCAGACTGGCCCCATCTCTGCCCCACATCAGAGGAAGAGCCAGGCCCCATATGAAAGGAGAAGAGTTGGGGGTTTTTTTTGCTAGCCTCTTCTTTCATTTGTCATGACCTTTTTTGAATATAAAGGGTTTATTTTTCCCCACTAACATTTTATTTTGAACGGTTGGCAAGCTTTGCTGGTACTTGCCTGAAGGGAAAAGATACACCGATGAGGAGGGGGAGTGCTTCAACAGTAAGCTCAAGTGCCATCATGCCCAGTGCGGCTTTTTGTCTTGAACAAATGTAGGTGAGAAGCTGCTGCCTTCGAGGTCTTACTGAAATGAGACAAGAAAACCAACAAACTGTGAAGACTGTGACCTTTCTCCATGACAGAATTGGAAGGACACTAGAAGAAAAAAATCCACAACATAGTTCAAAGTTCTGAAAAGAAGAAAAGAAACTGGAAAAGTGTGGAAGAGAAAGTTCTGAACTCACAGTTTTGGACACTCTTAAGTACAGGCTCAATTTTGGATGTTGGTATCCCACTGATCTCAAAAGGTCTGTTTAGTGAACTGAAACAGATCCACTCCTTCACTTGGCTTAGCCTGTGTACTTCTCAAAACACCAGGAGGTATCTCAACCAAACAAAAATTTAATCAGTAGCATTCTTACAGCCCAGATAGTTTTTTAAAAGGTGATGATTTTGCAAATCTGGATGCAGAAGGCCCCGGGTTGTCTGGGAAGAGTGAGGTGTTGTTTTGTGAATGAGTTATCATTGTGTCTCCTGATTTAGACACAAGCAGTTGAAGAGATGACCTTATTTTTGCATTGAAAAAATGTTATCAGATGTGACTAATTGGAGATTGGAGGCAGGGAGAGCTTAGAGGCACAGTAATTGTTCTTGTCTGATCAGAAAGATCAAAAGAGAATCCCTTAGAGAGCTAAATTAAAAAATGAGATTCCTGTGGCATGTTGATCATAAGATTGATTTTTTTCTGGACATGCCTGGACAAGTAGAAAAGAGTTCGATATGATTTAATACAATTTTTCTGCCAAGAAGCTGAAGAACTTGTTCTTTTTCCTACACTGTTGTTCTATATAATGATCACATTTCCATTTGTCTGCTCAACAGTTACACTTTTAAAAAAAAAAGATACAATTCTTCTATTCTTTCAGGAATAGAGAATGTACCTTCTGGCTGTGAAATGTCTGTGTTTACAGGAATTTCAGTATTAGGGACCTGAATGAATGAGTTCTAACAATGATTTGCAGTTGAAGAATTCCGTTTCAAGACCATATTGACCCTCTGTCTTATGGCTGAGGATGCATAAAGACCACTCACTTAAACATTGAGTCTCCTGGGGCATGGTAGAACACATCCAGTAAGCCCAGAGTGGGAGACCTTTGGGAAGCCCAGCACAGCCAGCTGCCACCACCAGCCTGCCTAGTTTATCCCCTGAAGCCTGTCACTAGTCAGGACTTGGGGATGTCTGAGCTGCTGTGGCAGTTGGTACTCTGGGTGAGCGTGTCTGAATAGGAAAAAATGAGAAGACACTGCTGTCCCCTTTATGTTCACCCCTGTCTGCACATGCTGGCATTTCCAAAACAGGACTTTGTTTCCCCCCTGAATACTTCAAATCTTAATGCCACCAAATGCAGTACAAAGTGAATCAATGTACAGCTTTGCAATGGATTATTGTACACAATGCCCTTGGGAAACTCATCATAAGGGAACTTATTTAGCATTATACAGCCTCATTCAGGACAAGCCTCTGGGAGGGGCAGGTCCTGGTGCACACACATGGAGCATTCAGAGCGGGAGGTGTCCCGTGCCCAGCAAGCACAACTGGGATTCACTTCTTTCGTTTATGCTTCAAGGGTTCCTATTTTTTTTTCAGCTACAGTGAGGTCTCACAAGGCAGGGACATAACAACTGGTAAAATGGATTAAGTCAATGACGGGCTGAAAAATTCCCAGTCCTTTCTCTTGAAGTAGAAGAGCAATATAACTCGGTAAGCGAATAAAAGAGATTTGAAAGCAGATTGCCTCTACAAGGTTTCCTTCCTGGAACTCCTCCTCTGTCAAGGCTCTTCCATCATCTTGAGAAAGGGATGCAGAACACATACCTACCTGAAGCACTCACTTCAACAGAGCGTTTCTCTCTCACAATGATTTTCAAATCTTCTAACATGTAGGCAGTTGCTTTAAGTGGCTGAACCTGACTGAATCTTGAGTGGAAACCACTCTTCTCCCTTTGCCTTCACAGTTGCCCAGATACTTTTTGGAAGCAAACCCTGTTCCTGGAGACTGAGACAGGGCACTCCAGAGTGGGACCATCCCAGGCACAGATCTGCTTTGCTCTGGGGCTATTTGGAGAACTGAGCATATTTCATACAGGCTGTGTCTACTGTCCCTCTGTTGTTTCTCCAGCTGAATTCTTCCTTTTCCATAGATGCACAGCCAGCTCACACCATGCTGCTAACAGAAACAGCCAAGTTTCCTTCTCTACTTCTTGATTTATCTTCAGCACGGAAGACATGCTACAGATATACGTAAGTTGATCTCCTCAGTGTCCTTGTGACATGCTAGCTACAGAATAACCTTCAGTGTTGAAGACATTTCATTGTTGCGGGCTTTTCTAGAGGGGTATCTTGTTAATCCCAGTGCTGGGTCCTTGCATTTCTCTCTGCGGTTGCTTTTATTACCCATTTCTGCTTGCTAAGAACGGAAGAGCCAGCGCTGTTTTCTATGACTGCCTTTTCCCTTTTGAGGCATTGCACTTCATGTGAGCCAGATGTAAGATGCATTTTTTGTGTCCTTCTCATCCAGGCACTTCATCTTCTCTGGCATTCAATGTCTCGCTACATTTTTCTTCAGCTTAACTAACAGGTTTTTTAAATTGATCTACTACAAATACTAGCGTTTTCAGCTCTGGAGTGAATCCCAGAATAGAGAATCAGTATGCTTCCATTTAAAAACAAAATAATTAAAACCTGACTTTCAAAGATGAAGAAAAGATTTAGAAAATATCGTAATCTACTAGAATAAAACACTAATTTTAATTTCATATTTTATGGCATGTAGTTCTCTGTTGCTTCAGTACTACAGTCAATGATCAAACATAGATCAGTTCCCAAATCACACAGGACTGAAATGTGTAAGGGGAGGAAGGAAGGGAGGAAGAAAAAGATACCATAATTTAGCTTCCTTTGTAAGTCTGGTTTGACTAAAGTCAGACTAAAAGTTCTACACTTTCCTAATGTCTCGTGAGAAGTAAAAACATTTTAAAACAAAAGTGAGACAGGTTGAACTTTCATGTAATTGCCAGATCCTGGTCTCAGAAGAAAAGGAATTTATCCTTGGGCTGATCTGCAGGAAGGAAAAAAAAAATGCTATTCCATTTCACAGAAGAGGAACAGAAACATAAAAGCCTAAACTCTTCCTGTCCCACTTCAAGCTTCTAACCAGGACAACTGTGCTAGGAGCAGCAGTGTTCCCTTTGGCATTCATGGAGTGGAGGCACCTCCAGAGAACAGCTGTCTAAGGCAGCAATCACGCTACCTACATGAATATGCTCAACACTGACAACGCAGTTCTTTCACAACCACATGTGAGAATCCCAAAACCACAAACTGGCTCCAATCAGAAGATTTAGGAAAATGCATTTGGAGGTTGTTCCATTTTCCGTAGCTGTTAGGTAGAGGTAGGTCACAGCTTTTTCCTAACTACAAGGTCCAAAAAGACTTTTAAAAATATAAGTGCAAAATTCTTGAGTAATCCCACATCTCTTCATGCTGAGGCTCCAAAGAAAAAATGATGGAGCTCTCACAAGCTTCAGACTAAAGATGGAGAGCTGGCAACCTTGTATCTACCCTTTCTGAATGATAGATTTGAAATGCCATTTTTTTTTTTCAGCAGGGCTTCCCTTGCCTGACTGAAAAATTTTCTGTTGTTTCATGTAGCCAGCCTGACCAACGAAGTGCTAATTCATGGCTGGCTGGTTGGTATCAGATGCTCACCCTGCTATGTGTCGCTGCCAAGGCTCCACACACAATCCGCTCTGTTGAAAAGCCAGCTCATTTCCACTTGCAGCCAGCTCTATTCATATTCCTCTCAGAGTTAGTGACAATAAATATTATAAAATCACACAAATCCAGATGGTGTGGGTTGGAGTTGCCAGCTGTTCTACCACTTGTGAATTGCCTCTCTTGTCCTGCAGCTTGGCTTCCACAGAAAGCATCTCATCAGTTTCCTCTGGTCTCGTTGCATTTCTTTACAAGCCATCCATCACCCACTCATCCTGAGATATTTTCAACTTTCAGTGTCGATATATGAAAGAGAGAGGCAAAGCAAATTGGAGGCAGAAAATCAATGAATGTTTCACCTCAGAAATTGAGGATTATTTTTCAAATAGTGACCTTAACCTCTCAACAGAGTCCCAGTTTTCACCTGTGAAAAGAGACCGCTTCAGGGGTTCAGCTGATTTTTACTAATTCTCTTTCATAGGAGAATTAAAACTAAAAGAGAAGCAAAAGTTCTCTAATCTTGCTGGTAGTTAATGGCAAAATCGGGAGGAAACCAGTACTAAATGAACACAGAAACTGAAATACTGTCGTGACCTGTGCAAACTGTGTTGTGTAAATCCTCAGCATTATGATGGTTACCTGGTTACAGCTTTGAGTGTTTGCTCCGAGTTATGGCTCTTTGAGCCTGGGGTGGTATCTGCAGGCTGGAGGCAGTCTCCACTCTGGTGAATTTACCAATCAAATGACCACCAGGGTGAGGAGAAAGGCTGCAACATAGCTATGGGTAGCAGTGCTATCATGAACGTAGACATGAACTTTCATTAGTTTTGGTCCTCACATCGGCTGTCTTCTGAGTTTTTTGTGCTGAAAAGGGATGCAGAGAAGAGTGAGCGGGAGGCAGGGGAGGTGGGACCAGCCCAAAGCCAGGACAGTGAAAGTGGAGGAAGAGCAAGTCTGAGCCCAGAAGAGCAAGCAAAGCCACCAGCTGTGGGGACATGCTGTAAGGCAGCAGGATCCTGGGCTGTGGTGCTAGAAGGTAGCAAGCACTGGTAGTGGTGCAGATTCTCACAGATGCTGCTCTGGCTGGTGACATAGTTTGGGGCTGTGGTGGTGGGACGAGGCTGTTTGACAATAGACTTCTTTCTGTGCCTTTTCTCTGACCATCTCTCCTTGCAGTTACCCATCAAATTCCATTAATTCCCATCTGCCTCCTGACACTGCAATTTTACCATTGGAGACTGCCCAGAAGTGGAACATCAGGCATGTAGGAAACACATGACTTCACAGGTAAAACAATTTTGGGTTAGGCAGACACTGAACTGGAGGTATCTGGATTACAAATTTCACATTTGGTAAGCTCTTTTAAAATATACTTTTATTTCATATCAAGGGATTCAGTCACTAAAGTCCTACCTTCACCTTTGCTCTTAGACTGCTCACACCAAAAGACTGTGATTTATATCATTTCCCAAATTTTCCCTGACAAAGTAGATGAGGCTTGCTGGGATTTACTTAGGCATCAATGGAGGAAGAGTCTCTGGGACAGCTTTTGCCTCACTTCTGATTTCAACAAACAGGTCCCACAGGAGTCAGATTCTCTCCAGCAAAGATTCTTGAACTACAATGTGACTCTTATATAAATTTATTGTCCTTCTGAGTCTCTGTGAAAAGACCTTTGTAAAGTCCTGGCAGAACTCGGCCTTGAATTTACCTGGTAGGATTCCTATTATCTCAGTAGCAGTGCAGCAAATGAGTCAGCGGAGAATGTGCCACTGGGTATGTTACTTAATCATCCACATCTGCTGCATTTGGGGACACATCTGAAATAGGCATCGGTGTTCCCAGCCGCGCCCCAGGGAGGCACTTACCCTATGCGAGTGTGATTCAGCAACATTCCTTAATTATCTGATGGTTGCAGGAGATTTCATGACTGAATTTTTGTCAGTAGCATTTTATCCAAAGTGGTGAAAAGCTTCTGAAAAGCACTATTGGGAAATATTCTTGCTAGCTTTATGGCACTGGGCTTTCATTACCATAAACAAACTCTGATACCTGAGTGTAGTCTTTTGGGGAATTTCATATAAAGCCACAGGAAGGCTCATTGCAGTCACTTATGCATGTGTCCTTCCCTGAAAGCAATGGTACTCCCCGTGAGCAATGGTACTCCCCATGCAGGATGGACCTGGGGTGCACTCTCTGTTTCTCAAGGGAAGGTGGCCTCTCCTCGCTGCTCCTCACTGTCAGCAAGGCTGTGCTGCCTTGGCAGAAGGGCCACAGAACAGAGCTTGGCATCAGGTGTCTGCACAGTTTAACAGCAAAGGCCTTGAAACTATGGGCACTGGTTGAGGAAAGAGTCCTACAACAACTAGCAATGCACCAATGGGCCATTACCCATCATTGAAACAGTGCAAGGGAGAGACCTGGGAAGTGCGAGGTCCTGCACATGGGTTGGGGCAATCCCAAGCACAGGCTGGGCAGAGAATGGATTGAGAGCAGCCCTGAGGAGAAGGATTTGGGAGTTATGGTGGATGAGAAGCTCAACATGAGCCAGCAATGTGTGCTTGCAGCCCAGAAAGCCAACCGCATCCTGGGCTGCACCAAAACAAGTGTGGCTAGTAGGTTGAGGGAGGTGATTCTGCCCCTCTACTCCACTTCTGTGAGATCCCACACGGAGTACTGCGTCCAGCTCTGGAGCCCGCAACAGAAGAAGGACATGGGCCAGTTGGAGATGGTCTAGAGGAGGGCCATGAAGATGATAAGAGGGCTGGAGCACCTCTCCTATGAGGACAGGCTGAGAGTGCTGGGGCTGTTCAGCCTGGAGAAGAGAAGGCTCCGGGGAGACCTTATAGCAGCCTTACAGTACCTAAAGAGGGCTTATAAGAAAGATGAGGAGAAACTCTTTAGCAGGGCCTGTTGTGTTAGGGTAAGGGGTGATGGTTTTAAAATAGAAGGAGGCAGATTCAGACTGGACATAAGGAAGAATTTTTTTACAATGAGGGTGGTGGAACAGGTTGCCCAGAGAGGTGGTTGGTGCCCCATCCTTGGAAACATTCAAGGCCAAGTTGGATAAGGCTCTGAGCAACCTGATCTACTTGGCAACATCCCTGCTTCTTGCAGGGAGGTTGGACTAGACCTTTAAAGGTCCCTTTCAACCTTAACTATTCTATATATCTATGAAAAGATGGCTTCCTCTGTAGGAAAGGAAGCAGGAGCTAAGCAAGGAAAGAAACTGAGAGCAGCAGGGTGAGGGACCTGCTGCAGCCTGGAAAGTAACATCCCTGCCAGCATCGGGCAGCATGTAGCCCTAGGTGGACACCTCAGGCTGGGAATTCCCTTGAAACTCAACCACTTTAGAAAGAGACTGAATCTGGGGGTGGGAAGAAGGCGGCAGATGCTCACTTCAGATCCCGGTTTCCTCATTGAAGAGCTCTTGGGCATGATCACCTCCACCACAGTGACTGAGGCCATGAAGGACCACGGCTGCCAGTGCCAGTTGAACAGGTCAGCTGTTGTGTTGGGCATTCACAGTTCATGTCAGGCATGATCGCCGAGCGGGGGTAGCGTTAAGTGTGCAACGGCGGTGACCGAGGATGAGTGAGAGGCAACCACCAGCATGAGGAATGTTGTTGACGCATGTCAGCATAGCAAAGGTTTCATCTGCAGTTTAAACTGTAGAAAGGATGCCATTATCACTGTGTCCTCACCATAAAAGACAAAAAGAGAAAAAAGAAAAAACTTGTATTTTTAAGTTAAAATGTAGGGTTTCATGATAACTTTTTCAAAACTGACTGAAGAACTAGACTGCTCCTGAGCTTCCTCTAGATGCAGAGAAACCCTTCATAGACTTCCTGAGAGCACTTATTAATTGAGTATCAGCATTAGGCGCCCTGTAGTTGTGCAAAATTTTACTCCATTTCTGCATTTTTTAGTTAACTAAGTACTACAGATTTGCCTCCAAGTGACTGAAGGTCCCATGTAAGGCTGAAGATCGCAAGTCCTAGTTCTCAGAAGCAATTCAAGGCCCTAATTTCAGCTGCCAGTTTGGAAGCAGAAAATTAGAAGCTTCCTTGTTTAAGCTTTCAAAGGAAATTGGAGAAGTGAAAATGTGAAGTTTCTTTTTTTTTTTTTTCTATTTCTATTCTGAAATTTGAAACAGCTGCCACAAAATGTTTATAACCATACATAGTGCTCGATAAATGTCTAAACCTGGAAGGAACTATGCATGAATTATGTCTGATTTATACATTAAATAAAAATAGAAAGAGCCAGTTGAATTTTAAATGTTCTTCCTACATTCAGTAAGCCTTGAAATTACAATGTCTACAGTATATTGCCTGCAAAAATGTCTAATGCACTGCATATACTCTATCAAAATATTTTAAAATTATTCCAAGAGTTTATCAGGTAAGGCAAATACTTGGGCATAATTAAACCTCCATAAATTGGCTTTTCATAGGGAGAATTCTTGGAAAATAATTTGATTTTTAAGCTCACCTTGTCACATGCAGAGCAAGATTAACCGTAAGGAAAGGCCTGAGCTGTAAGTAATTGCTGCAAGTAATTGCACTTGGACAGGTCAACCAACATGTCAGGCACATAACTTGTGGGGACAAAACTGGGGACTAAACATCCATTTTTCCTGTCCCCGCTGGAGAGCCACGCCTTAAAGAAGAGGCTTCATGGAGCTGAAATGCACCTTTCATATTGGGTACAATGAGCCAATAAAGTCGTCGTAGAGTTTTGGCTGCAATGTAATCCACCTCAGAAGCTATGTGAAGCTCACATTTTAAAAGTAGTGTCATTATGTATCTCTATTTAGTTACAAAATACTTTGTTAGATACTTTTGCTGTTTCTTTGGAGGGTTATTTTTAAACTGTAGATAGTCTCCAGTCATACGCAGTGGTTTAACTTTGAAGTGATAGTACTTGGCCTGCTTGACCCCAGGGAGCAAATATATTTACTATTATCTTGTCTTCCAGTTTATCACCCAGCCCAGCTAAACAAAGCAAAATAAATCCATTAAAATGTAATTTTAAGCAGAGTATTCCCAGGTTTTGTTAGCTTTCCCAGGTTTTGTTAGCTAAATCACATATTTGCAATTAACGTGATTGTTATAAACATTTTGGGCCTTGCTCAAGATCACCCGCATGTATCAAAATAAAATATTGTCATCCCAATTTTATGGCACAGCTCTGTTCAAAAATATTTCACGAAACAACAAAATCAAAACAAAACCTTGCCGTTTCACTCCCTAAACAGCAGTTTAGATTTATTTCAGCTGTCTCCACCACTGCTCTGCGCGTAATAAAAGTGCCTCCCAACCCTCCTTGCACAAATACAAGCTCCGTCATCTCGGTCCTTCCTTGCTGTGCGCTCTTCCCACCAGTACAGGAGTGCACTCTGTGTGCCCCCCATGACGCTGGCAGATAAAAATCTCCTAGATTTTTACCCCCAAATATAAAGCGAAGTAGGTGATTACATGCCCTGAGAGATACACATGTATTTCCATCCACTCCCATATTTTCATGGATGTGGGACGAGCAGTGAGCTTCTTTTCTGGCCCAAAGACACTGACAGATGATGTCAGCGTGTTCCTAAGTGGGTGCCTGCCCCTTTAGCCCGGGGAGGCAGCAGGCAAGGTGCAGGGTGCTGGGCCCATCACTCCTTCTTCCACCTCCTCCAGAAGCTGGTTTGCCTTAATTCAAGTAGGGCCAGCTAGCTGTGGGACACTAGCTTATGCTCTTCCCTTCGTAATGGGCCCCAAGGCAAACTTTTCAGAAGGGGCTCTGGTGGCCATGAGGGTCTGTGCCCAGAGGAATGGTCTTTTTCCTGCAGACGTGCTCAAAGCCTGGAGTTGCTGCCACAACAGTCAGCAACGGAGCTAACTGTCTCCATACAGGCCATAACCCTTTAGTTGAAAAGTTTACGCTTCAAGGGCAGAAGAAGATGACTGCCTTGTCGCCAGTCTTTGCCCACAAGCAGATGCACCACCACACTTACCTCAGGCAGCTGTAACAATTTTTTAGAGAAACAGAGGGAAACGAAGACATTGACACATTGTGTTATTGGCTACCAGCTTGACCCCATCCCTGGGTGACCTGAAAACATGGAAGCAAGTTAATATAGTCATGTTAATGCCAAGGTTTGTTTGAGACACAGACCCCACATGAAGCCCACCTTCCACGTAAGGAGCACCTGCTTCTCCCTGCTTTGAGAACCAACCCCTTCCAAACCAGCTAGCCCTTTATAAAGCTACATAACTCTCCAGTCCCAGCCACGTGAAGAACAGCTTACTGCAAAACTGGGGTGAAAAGGAGCTGAAGCCATCCAATTCTACAGCTTCAGCACAGGATAAACACAACCAGCAGGTTAAATGTTTCCCTGCTAAGTTTAAACAGCAGCAGCCAGTTGCCAGCACTCCTCCGGAGGGCTTCTGCCTCCACAATCATAACGGATATTTTACCCTTTTAATGGGAACAGTGTTTTCATAGTATATATTTTTCTTAAATTTAAAAAAAACCAAACCCCAAACTTTTAGTAAAGCTCACTCTGGGCCTTCCCTTGCTCCTCTGCTATCCATGGTGCTTTTGCCACTGACAACAAATAAGGAGGATCAGAGCCTTTAATGCCCTACTTTTAAGTGCTAATACATTTACAAAGACTATACAAACAAGCACCGAACAGCAATTACACATTATTAGAGCTACACAATATTTGTACATGTTGCTAAAACAATGCTGCTAAATGAAGAAGCTTTATTAGTTTAGAGTTTTTGGCTGCTGTTATTAAAAATATATTTACCTGAAAGGAAATCCAAGTATTTCATTTTACAAACAATTTAAAATATAGCAGTAAGCAACATAAACTATTGCTTTTTATGTTTATACATTTTTTTTTTTGGCATAACACTGCCATACAGTTACAGAATTATAAAATATATCTTTATAGTGCATTACAAATCCAGAAACTGGTTACCACTCCTACCACATACATATGGTATTGGTACTACCAAACATGCACAGCATTCTGTAATTAAACACTGCAAAGGAATACAGAGAAGAGAGCAGGACCATTCATAAAAACTGACATGTAGCTGTTTCATTTTGCAAGTAAAAATTGTGGGGTTTGGCCTTTTTTTCCTCTTACCACACTTTTTTCTTAGAATACATTTTAACAATGAAGTCTATAATATTTCCAAATTTTATCAGTGCAAAACTATACCTAATCATCTGCTGCTGAACTCAAACCACAAAAAGGGCAAACAACCATGGAATAGGTTAAAACACAGGAAAAAAAAAGAGCAACTAATGAGTAGCAAACATGCTTCAGCAGGTCCCAAAAATATAAGTGCCATAGCTGTTTTTTTACTGCAAAACAATAATTTTCACAGAGTTAGCCACAGTAGTAAATACATTCAGTATATTTCACAATAAACTTGAGTTGATGAATACGCCACTAGACTTGTAAGCGTGGTAGAACTAAAAAGTACTGAGCTTCTAAGAAGTAAGAGACTTCTTTCAGAACAATTTGCCAATTCTCGCATTTGTTATTTTATAGCAAACAGCTTAATGCTTTTGAAAATAAAGGTGATTGTAAGTGTAAAGCCACAGGAGGTCTCTAATTGGTCTCTATAGCTTTCGAACTATATTTTAAGAGTCCATTAGGTATCGCATGTATTAAATATATTCTTTAAAATAAACTCTTGCTTTCTCCAATGGTCTTAAGCAGGTATACTTTAGAAGGTGGGCTGTAAAAGGAACATAGCTTACAAGAAAATAAATAGTTCATAGGCAATACAGAGCACAGAGATATTAGAGATATGATTTACCTTCCATTTGGAGAACTACATCTAAACATCTGTTGGTAGTGAATCTATGGTGTTGACCGTGATGTGAATGGAGAGCCAGTTAGATGCCCATGCTTAGGCCTTTTTGACCCATCCTTCATTTTCAGGCTCTGATGGCCATTAAAAACACCTTTTGAGCAGTTACTCCAATTGCAATTGGAACTGGAGACACATATCAAGGTTAGCTACCAAAATGTGGAATGAGGAGTATGGTTCTCAGCAAACTTCAGGTAGTATTTCCACTTCACAATGCTACACTCATTGATGTTGGTGTCTCCAAATCCAGAGGTACCTCACTCAGATGTGAGCTACGAATAGGTTTTGCCTTTGATCTTGCTTTTATACCAATAGGGGGAAAAAAAAGAAATAATCTGTTCTGAAGTTGGAATCAGACTTTTAATACTTCATACAAAAAGATTTATGTGTAAAAATCTATTCAGAAGGGACAAGTAAAATAATATTGTCATTAACATAGGACAAGTTTTCTGCCTGAGCAGACGTCTTCTGCCCAAAGACAGAAACACAGGACGTTTTCTGCCCAAGTAGGTATTTTAGGATTAGAAACTCCCACAACTTTTAAAAACTGACTTGAAGTGGATTAGTGTTCATCTTAACAGTACTTCTAGTAACTGTGTTCAAATGCACTAGCAATTCTTGAATAAACAGATCTGAGACTAACAAGGGATTACTTTTTCCACACAAAACATAATTAAAACATGGAACTCGCTGCCACAAGGGACTGTGGAGGCTGAAAGAAACCATGAGTTCAAAAATAAAAAAATTCCTGGAGAAAAATGAGGTGACCTTATCTGTTCTTTGTTTCACATCATCTGTTGGTGGCCACTGTTAGAAGCAAGATACAAGGCTAGAAACATCTTTGACTCTGATCTACACTGGTAGATCTTCTGATAATGATGTACATCATTAGCATTATATTGTCACACTTTTATCAGTGGCAAAACTAACTTCACATACTTGCATCATATTCACAAATACAGCTTTTGTCAAGGAAATTCAATACGATATGTTACCTGTGAAAGTATAATGTAACAGGAGTCACATTTTCACTTAAACATATACATCTTAGCATCATTTGAGATCAGTTTCGCATTAATATATTTATGATAATTTTCTTTTAAATAAGAATTAGCAATATTGTATCTTCTAAAAGTAAAATGACTTCCAGTTCTTTAACAATTTTGACTGAGACTATTTTTTTCCTAAATACTGCGGCATCATCTTGAGCAATGCCCTATTTAAGAGGACTTGCCTTTCCTCCATAAACATTTTTAGAAATTGTCTTCAGGAATTAGGTATGTGTCACAGATACAATTACAAAGGGCTGTTACCAGTGGTCTGTTTGTAACAGATGAACCAGTAGTCTGGTTTCACCCTTTACTTCCCAACATGGTCTTTCCCCTACCCCACTTCTCAGCCACTAGACATTACAAAAATCATTACAATCACAACTCTCAGGAAAAGAAAGGTGCAAAAAAAAAAAAAAAAAATTAAACAGATATAAATAAATTTTATTTATAAACAAGCAAGAGATGTTTTCAATTTAAATCTATTAAATCTCCCTTGACTTACCTTACTGGATCATCCATCAAAATTATACAAAACTTTTAAGGTTTGTAAATGTTCCAGTTATAGCACAGGTATATGCAACTGTCAATTATTAGAATTATCCTGGAATAATTCAAGGAGAATTACACTAGGTTACACTAAATATTAACTATGCTTAAACAAATACCAAATAAATCAGACTGTTGTAATCTTAGAGGAGGAAACTGAGGAACTGACCAAGCCAGGGAACAGCTCTCAAAGGCTTATTGCAAATATTTTTAGCATCCTTCAGGATCACACCTTTAAATATGAGCAATATGGACACTAAGAGCTCAGTTCTGCTCCTAGGTATGTGCACAGGCGTAACTGCTCTTCTTATCTCAATGGTCTGTAGCACACACTCCATGGTTGTTTGCCACTCGGGTACTTGTGGTACCCAAGCTTTCAGTCTCTATACCAACACAGTCTCAGGTACTGAGGCGCAGTTATGTCATGGATAGGAGGGCACAGAGCTGAAACTAATCTTAAAGTGCTGCATTTTTGCATGATTTGTACAACTGTCTTCACTTGCATGTCTCTAACATTTTGTAGAGCTGCGCATTCATATCCCCCAACTGAAAATCAAATTCACAGATGTGTGTGTATACACACTACTCCCACTTAACAGTATCAGAGGCAATTCAGATGTACTTATGAGGAAAGAACCCCTGTATGGGAGGTTCTGTTCAATTAAGAAATGAATAGCTCAGATTCTAGTAAAACACTGGCCCAAAATACATTACGTAGTAAGTGCACAGAAATCCCTGAATACTTAGCTGTACAGTGAGACAAAACCAAGTTTAACAGTGAGCACGTGTCCTGACTTTCTTTGCACATCCTTAGTTATTTAACCATTACTTCAGAAACTAAGTACTGGCATTTCTGAGAATACAATCGTTTCAACATATATTTTACTGTAAAATTGAAAGCCTATACTTAAAAACTTCAAGCACGGGGTGCTTCTGGTTGCTAAGGCCACGATTCTGTAATGAAATACATACAGTGCACCCACTTGATCCTCACAAATCTCAACAAGATGCTACACTGCATAACTGCCTTGCAAGGAATCCTTCTTTTCAGCACTTGCAAAATCAGAACAACTTATCCATGAAAAGAATGATAAACCATCACATTTTACATAGAGCAGTATTTGTTAGTTAAAGCTAAAGTGTCCCATGGGAGTTATTCCATTGATAAAGCTGTAAGACAAAGATTACAGAGTGCAGGAGCCCACCCAAAACAAAAAACCTCACATATCTGATCCGCATAGTTCTTTGTAGGCAACTGGTATGCCACTACTCTTCTCACTTCTGCGAAAACTGATAGAAATACACTGAGCTGTGGATTTAAAAAATAATTGCACAGTTAATAAGCCAAAGTTTTTGACTGTATTTTCAGATACACTAGGCCCTTAACGCAGACAGCTCCGACAGATTAGAAGTACTCTGAGTACTTAATTATGAGCGGAGAACCAGCAAGCAAGTATAAGTGAAAGTTGTGTCACAATAACAGAATATCATACTGCAGAGACATCTTTTGGATGCAAATCCCAAGAGCAAGGTTTCTCATTTTTGCACAGTAGACAAAAGAGGAAAGATCTCCTGAGATCATCTACATTCAATCAAATTATAGTATAAATATAGTAATACTCCCAGCACCCCTTATTTGACTTGAACTTTATGCATTTTTTAAAGAATTTAACCTTAAAACTGAATTCCGTAATTTCATATAACTACATACCTTATAGTTATGTTCTTCATACATAGGGTATAAATTTTGCCTGTACCATTCAAGAAATAATTAAGTAAAACCAACGCTATTAAGATGGTGTGGTTAGGCACTCAAGATTTAAAAATTCATAGGCAGAACATAAAGTTGTCCTCCCTGTGTGTACACATAGGGTCAGAGTCCTTAACTACGTGGACCAATTTCATCTCAGCACTTCCTGTCCCTTTCTGCTCCGAAGATCAGAGGCAGACATGAAGAAGGGGATCCTAGTTCAAGTCCAGGGTATCCTGAAAGGCTTCTCAGCACCCTTCCAGCTCTAAAAAGGTGGTGGCTGCAGGAAGCATTCTCTGGAGAATTTCTGCTCAGACAGACTTAATGCCTCCTGGAGTGACCCATTACCCTTAAAAAAAAAAAAAAAAAAAAATCCACGTACACACATTCCTTTCCTTACAAGTCAGCACAGGAGAAGGAGGGATACAGCTTCCTCCTTTCTTGCCTCTTTAGGATGCTTTCCATTAGGCTCTTTTGGCCTAATCTTTGTCCATGGGTACCAAGATCTCTAACTGCCATTTTACTCAATCCCAAGAAACAGGGGTACCTGGGGAAAGCAATGCATGATGCACCACCATGCTGGGAATTAGCGAAACAGAAAAATACAAGACATTTTGTCTATGCTCTGAAACGCCTGAAGACGTTGGTTTGAGTTATAAGACTTTAATAAAGTCCCATAGCAATCTGACACTCAGACTGTAGTCAGCTACTTGCCTTGTAACATTTCATCAAAAATACATTAAAGGCAGTGGATAATATATACACTTTTAAATAGAAAATACATACAGAAGTTTTAGACTATTTTAGAACTGTAGAAAGTGTGAGTTCTACCTGCATTATTTTTTAATTCACATTCTACACAATTAACTCACTGGGTATTGTCTTGTTTGGCTGAATGGTATGAAGGCAGAAGAGGCTACTCAGGAAAAGCAGACAGTCCTTCAGTAAAGAAAGTTTCGAAAGATCTTAATCAGGAAATTCCTACCTGCTGGGCTCCAGCTGGGCCAGCAGGCTGGCCTGCCTAGGGTTTCAGCCTATGATCAAAATAATGTTAAACTGTGAAAGATCTCTGGAAGAGCACAAAGAGAGGAAACAGACAGCTAGAAGGAAGCATCAGGACTGTCTTAGTCCCCCAGACCAGCAACAGGCCTTCAGCATGGTGCAGACCTTAGCCAAAACTGGCTAAGAAACATCCAAGTTCAGGTAAGATGCAGCTGGACAGGCCTGGTGGCATCTGCTCTGATGGCTTTGATGATTAAGTAGTGCTTTGTGGTGAAGACACTGCTTTTCATCTTCCAGAGACCTTCCAGTTGCTGAATCCAGCTGGGGGAGTTGTTTTATTACAGCGGATAAACAGAGAGCTTTCACACTGAGGCCAAATCTGAGTGATCAGAGATCTCTCCCCGCAAATTAGTAGTAGTAACAAATGAGTCAAGGAAAAAAAAAAAGAAAAAAAAAAAAAGAAAAAAAAAAAAGAGATCTTAACAGGGACTAAAAGAACTCTAAAGTGCAAGCTCCCTTGTACCCAAAGCTGTGGATACAGTTTCATTGTAAGTTAAACTTTTATTCAATGTACAATGATACCCAGCTGCATAGGACATTTTGATATCTGTTACTAAGTGCCTCCGACAGGGATGCTAATCTAAGGTAAAAGATGCTGTGCAAATACTGCTGTTAAACATGAACACAGTTCCTAATAAAACATCCATTAGGGAAAAAACTGTGCTCTCAAAATAATTTCTAGTCATTTCATAAAAGGAAATCAACACTTAAAATATACTAAAAAAACCTAAAAAATCCTGATCTTCCAAGGCTTTCTAGTAAGATATACTTTCTTTTTTTTTTTATTCTTTTTTTTTTTTAATTTAATGGCAAAAAAATCAGATAAGCTTTTCTATGCAATCTGTCTGGAAAAGATAATGAAATTCTTAGCTTTGAATACATGATTATTTTAAAGAGCCACACCTGGTTGACTACTGATAAACTGACATTGAAAAAAATAAAATTCATTAACCTAACAGAAGCCTAATGTGATGCATTCAAAACAAGCATAGTCTCATGAACTTTTTATACTACACTAGATGGAAATTCCACCCAAAATGAAGAAGCAATGAATAATTTGCTTCATTCAATATGAAATATAATGATTTTAAAACTCAGATTCATGATTTGAGCTCATCCTTGGGTTTTGCGGTGGTCCCCCCTGAAAGTGTATCCTTATCAAGGTTATCTTGTAGATCTACTGATGTGTTATGTGAAGAATTCTCAGTGTCACATAAATATTTCTCTGTAGTGCCTAGGTGACTTCCACAGTCATTGTTCAGATTTTCATCATCTTTTTTGGAATGAGAAGTGTCCTCCTTTCTATCTGAAGTATCAGGAATTTCTTCAGATTTTGAAGGCTGACCGGTATCAGTATCACTGTTCTTTTTGCTGTTGTTCTCCTTAAGAGCATCACAGTTCACTTCTTGTTCATCCTGGTCATTTTCTTCCCTATTTTTTGTGAGTTCTACCTTCCTTTCTTCAGTTGTTTTACCAGCTGAGCTTCCACTTGCCAACATGTTCTTAGGCTCTTTTGATTTCTTATGCTTAGAAATATAACTACTGTGAACAGAAACTGGAGATGCTGGCTTTTTATTTGTTTTACTTCCCTCGGACTTCTGTTTTCTTGGAGGTCCCCAGATAAAATGCTCTGAGGGCATATAATGTTGCTGGGCAAATCTCAGGAGTTTCCTCCTTTCTCTTCGGTCTCTAATAGTATACACAAAATATTCTAGAGCACTTTGCTTAATGTTGGGAATGGTATCTTCCACAAGAGCTTCTTGGAGAATGAATTTTACCAAGGGAGATTTGAAACTCTCATATCCAAGCTCACCGAGACTCTTCAGAATTCGAGTGATTCTCAAGTAGTTGTGTTGAGACCTTTGGAAGAAAAGGGTGAAAAAATTCCATTGAATCAGAAAAAAAACCACCTTACAGATACAGAACTGGAACTGCAATTCCTCACTCATTTTTATCACTGCAGGTGTGTACTTCAGGCTTCCTGTACTTTAATTTCTCACAGCTGCTGAAGCTTGCTAGCACCTACTTTGCTAGGATGTTGTGAGTGAAAATTACTGTCTGTAAAATACATTGAGGCAATAGGTGGGAAAATATCAAAGTGTGTACTGATTTTGATTCCTTCTACTGTATATATTCTTTCTGAGAATACCCAGACACTTCATAAAATATGGTTTTCGTAGCATATTGCAGTAATACAGCTACAGAACAGGATTCATT
Organism: Chlamydotis macqueenii; assembly: GCF_036417535.1. Lineage (NCBI taxonomy): Eukaryota > Metazoa > Chordata > Aves > Otidiformes > Otididae > Chlamydotis > Chlamydotis macqueenii. The sequence goes on from NC_141558.1 coordinate 32,530,445, forward strand.
GCACTTCGCTTCAGCTATTTAAAAGCTGGCTCTTTACCTACACTTCTGGTACAGTCAGTGCTGGGGGAAAAAGAGGCACCTTTGGAGAGCAAGTCCCACGGTCATAAGAAGTGTCTAAGACAAATGGAACAAACTGTCTTCTGGAAGTGCTTCTGAAGAGCTCTTTCCCTCATAAAGTGCACCTACGTGAACAGTAAAACTTAAATGCCTAAAATTTAGATGGCTAAAATTAAATAAAGTGAGTCCCACTTCCTGATTTACAACTGTTTAGGTACTCACTGGTGAGAATATAGGAATTACAATGTAAAAAATGTGCAGTGAGTAGTATTTGAGCTTCCTGAAACCCTGTTTTACATGTGGCCCAAATCTGAGCCCACACCCATGAACCGGCTGATATAATATTTGAGTAAATTTAATAGCAAATTATTTCCATTATTCACTCAAAATTATCCACCAGCAAGCTTTCATTTGGACAGGAGTACAAAGCACTGCAAGAAAATCTTCAGCTCTAAGGTCAGAGGTATTACAAAAGTGACCAAATTATTTTTTTTGTCTGATGTCCTCACAAGTCCAGAGGTGGGCCACGAAGATGATCAGAGGGCTGGAGCACCTCTCCTATGAGGACAGGCTGACAGAGTTGGGGCTGTTCAGCCTGGAAAAGAGAAGGCTCTGGAGAGACCTTATAGTGGCCTTCTAGTCCCTAAAGGGTGCCTACAGGAAAGACAGGGAGAAACTCTTTAGCAGGGCCTGTTGTGACAGGACTAGGGGCAATGGTTTTAAAACAGAAGGAAGCAGATTCAGACTTGATATAAGGAAAAAAAAAAAATTACAATGAGGGTGGTACAACACTGGAACAGGTTGCCCAGAGAGATGGTAGATGCCTCATCCCCGGAAAAATTCGAGGCCAGGTTGGACGAGACTCTGAGCAACCTGATCTGGTTGGAGATGTCCCTGCTCCTTGCAGGGGGGTTGGACTAGATGACCTTTGAAGATGCCTTCCAACCCAAACTATTCTATGATTTCAAAATAGATTTTGATACAATTAATCTGTATGAGACAAAATTCTGCAAACTTATGCTCCACTCAATGCCGATGAGAGGTGACAGATGTCATTTGCTGAAAGCTGGGCTAAAGTTTGACTTAATGTATGTCTAAACCTCTCCAGTCAAGCAATGAAATTAAAAAGTATTAAATTAAAAACATTTCATGTGTTGAGGAGGCAGGGAAATCTTGTTATTTAGTTTCCAGGTGTGGAGAATTTTATTTCCCTCAAAAAGAGACGTGAATACAAAGATAAGCCACTTGTTCTTTCCAACTAAGAAGCAACGCTTTGGGATTAGGTGAAAATGCATCCAGTAGCATAACAAACAAATTAATTTGGAACTGCGATCTTCTTCAGCACCATTTGAAGTTGTACTTTCACTGATGTTGGTTAGACTGGTAACGGGTAAGAAGCACAATCAAAAATAGGGGGAGGAAAAACGTACACATACAGACACAAACCAGGCATTGACTATTTCTTTTTCTCTTTTTCCTAGCAATCTTTGGAAAAATGTATCTTCCCTTTCCCTAGAAAACAAAAGGCTAAAGAGATTTTATGGCAATTCTGGAGAGTGAAGTGCATGTCATTACTTACTCATTCAAATGTTGAAATCTTTCTTGCCAGTTAGTAGCTCGTGTTACATTTCCAGTTTTATCAATTAGTTTTATTCCAAAAAACTCCAACATCATTTTGTAAGCCAAAAGGAATCTTCTAATTGCTTCTTTTGTTTTCTTGAATTCCTAATAAACAAAGAATACGTCCAAACTTCTAAGTGGCGCTAAAGCAAGTACTTCAGCATTGTATAAAACAACTCTACATAACAAAAAGCAGTTATGTATCAAAATTAATGTGATGGTTTGTATTGATCTCAATTTGTATTACCTCAATTTCATATGTAGTTAATTCTTTAGCATAGAAGTTCAGACCTTGCTCCCTCAGTGGGAAAAGCCTGTTCAAAGAAAAAGCGCATTACAGCTCGCAGCATATGAACACTTAATCAAATTAATGCTTTGAAACAGAAACAGGTAATAAGTGACCAACCACTGTATGTAAGTGTGGTTATGTTCCAGTTTTTCATAGTCTCCTTTCCATTTATTTAGGACTTCTTCAATATAAACCCCTGCATAAAAATAATTTGAAAACTGTTAGGTAGCCATCAAAATCAGCGTTCAGCTATATAAAGTATGTATTCTGTCATTATGTTAACACGGCATGTATTTTAACTCTCTTTAACGTACTATGCGAAATAAGGTCTATTATAGCCATAAATAAATTAATTTTCATTTAAAACTAATTCAGTTACTAAGACTTCATTAAAAAGAAGAGATTTATCAAATTTTAATATAAACAAAACCAAGTGACCTACACCGAGTTACTTACCAGCAGAGGGTATGTGACAACAACCTCTGTAAAATAGACTTCCCGAAGAGCTGTCACGTCCTAGATCCCTTTATCACAGACTGGTAATTAACAAACCACTCACGTATAATATTGCATCATGAATCACCTGCCAATGTTTCAACAGAACTCTGCATATATATACATCCATATGTATGGGTTGTTGGGTTTTTTTTGTGGTTTTTTTTTTTAAATAAAAATCCTCGTAGAACAAAGCCCCAGCTCTGTAAGAAATCTCCCATTCCAGGAATCTCTCCAGCTGCAAATAACAGTAAGATTGGGAAATCTTTCTCAATATCTGTAGCCAAGAGTCTTGATGCCATCGCTGAGAGTTTCACCTTGGGCCCTCCTCAGGTCATGCTCAACAAATGAGAATTTCAGCTTTTAGTGTTCTCAAAACAGTTGTGGAGCTCAGCCAGTTCCTCTTGGAAAGTGACAGAAAAAGGGGACAAAGTACATGTAAATGAAAATTAATCATCCTTCACACTAATGCTGTGCCCAAGAAATTCAGTCATGGACCAAGGCACCTCTTCTCCAGGTACTGCACAAATACACAAAGAATGGTCTTTGTTTGAAAATGTGTTCAGTCTCTTTCCATAAATGAAGGCTCAATGTTAGCCTATTTCTGCTCTGAAACCAACAGTTTTACCATTGCAGCATGGCCTCAAATAGCACAGGAGTGGCCTAAAAGGCCCAAAGCTCCATGTAGTCTCCTACTATACATATGAGATCTCTCTCCCTCCCCAGTGAAAATTTCCACTTGGGTCCCAATTACAAGGGAGAACTTATTTGTTACTTTTCTTCAAGAAATGGAGAAAGTATCCAGTTAAAAGGACTGTTAAGAAGATAGGGCTTCCAGTGCAGGCAAGGCTGGAAAAGGACCTCTCTAAGACCACCTCCTGCCATCACCAACCTGTATCTAGTTTCCAAAATAACTGCATTTCAAGTATTGGAAAATTTGCTGCTCAATTCCAGTGCAGAGCAACAGGCCAGCTCTGAGTCAGAACCACAAGCTAAACCTGTAGGTCATGGAACTAAACTTTAGATCTAGTGTTGCACTAGAAATGTCTTTTTTTAATAACATTCCCCAGTACTTCATTCCCTAATGTGGTAGCTTAGGTTCCCTCTCATGGATCCACAGTCAAGGTGGTGGCTACTCTTTCCCACTCTTAATAAAAACTCTGTCATAACCAGAGCTCACAGCCATCAACACTTCAGCCTCCATGGCCTATCAGCTACTTTTGATACCACTAACTGTCGTTTACTCCTAAAATTCTAAGCTAAAGCTTTTTCTTTACAGATTTTAGGAAGAAAGCCCTCTTCCAGCTTCTTTTCTCCTGGCTAATCCTCTTGAATTACTCCTTCATTTTGTCCTTTAAAGGATCCCTCCCCCAACCTTTTCTGGCTTTCAGTTTCAGATTCACATGGTCCTCTAGTTCACAAGGACCTCAGTGCCCTTCTTTCTTTCTGTATCTGTTCTCTGTGTAATGTCTCATCTGTCTCTGGTAACTCACAGATCTAACTCCTCTTCCAGCCAAGCTAAGAACACAGTCTTCAGCATTTGCCTGTGGATATCTAAAGCTCAAGATGATTAAAACAAAGGTCTTATGCTTGTTTCACTAACCTGGTTTTCTCACTTCTGAGGATATAATCACTATCTTGCCTACAAACAGCTCTCATCTTCAACCTTCCTATACATATATCTTTACATCTTTCTGTACAACATTCCTTCCCATCTAATTTCCTATCAGAACTTTGATATTTTACATCTCAACATCCTCTTTCCTGACCTTGAAAAGTGCTCTCTTGTCATGCTTACATCTACCCTGAATGCTGCTGGTAAGATCATGTTTCTAGAGAGCAGCTTTTTTTATATTGCCTCTTTCTTTTTTGCTTTGCATTCTTCCATTGTGCAGCTCTTTTCTGTAATATCAGATAAAAACTATACGCCTTCACTTCCAAAGCCTTTTGTGACCTGTCCCTTCCTACCTTATCAGAATCCATTTGTTGCTACGAGACTGATCCTGCCTCAATGGCAGTCTCCATGTCTCGCTACTTCTGTACTCCAGCCTGCATTTCGGTATTTCCTCCCAAGCTGCTCTCATGCTAACAGGATCTTTCTGCAAACACCTTCAGAGTAACCTCCTCAGCATTCTTTTAAAACTCTCAAAAGCTTATTTTTGGCCTGCAATTTTTTTTTCCTGCCAATGGCTAAGCTCTCACATGCCAAGACTCCCGTCTACCATTCTAACCAAGACTGTTTTATTGCCCCCTTCTGCTTCCCCATCTGTCTGCTCTCCTCTTGTCTCTCACACTTTGACTGCAAACACTCTAGAGCAGGCTTTGTCATATTTCAGCTCATCTTCTGTTTATGCAGAACCTTCTATACGCGATTCCTGCTCCACTACTAGAACCACTAGGGACTTTGAGATGTGATTTTATTATTGTTATTACAATAACCACACATGAGGTAGTTACAACACATTCTTTTTCCCTTACACAGCACTAGAGATAACACCCATATTCCTGCCACTCCTACTCAAGCAGAAACAGTTTGTGCAGCATAATGGAACAACTTTATCTTTGTTTAATAAAAGGCAGTGCCACTACTGTAAAGCACTGGTACAAACAACGCCCTGTACTACATCATGCTGGAAATTCATGAGAAAAGCAGCACCTCCCTAGGGCGAAAGCTAACTCTAGTTCAAGCATAACCTGCTTCTGTGTTATCAACATGCTACTCCAACACAGGAGGTTCAAGTCATACAACATGTAACTACACAGCTTCAATTTGTCAGCACCACAATTATCACTACAGTTTAATTTTGTTACTATTGTTAGTGAGCATTCTTTTGTTATCACTATTACTGCCACAGATTACTCACCATCAGGTTTAAACGGGATTTTATTTTTGTAAAAGCGGAGATTGCACAAGTCATTTTGATATCGAAGATCTTTAAAGTTCTGCTAAAATAAAGGAAATAGGACGTTATCAGCCTACAGAAACCTATCAAGAGTATCCAGAAAGTGATACTGTGCTCTTTGAATAACTGGAGGACAAAAAAATTTCAGAGTTTCAGGAACCACAGAGTTTTACTCATGCACTTAAAACTCAGTTTAAGGATCTGCAAGTTCCTTCTGGCTGGTACCTTCTCCTACTGAGGCAGAGGTAGAGCAGCAAGCATAGCAGCACCTTGACCTCAGTCTCAAGGAGCTTGAGAGACAAATAATAAGTCACCAAACACAGTTGATGTTCAAGGCACCAGCCTTTTTCTGGGCTCCTACTGCTGTTCCCAGGATTACACATCTTGCGTGTTTCTACGTACACCTGGGATGAAAAGGTGTTGCACTAGTTTCACTCCTCTCTCACTGGCATACATTGGGCCTCTGCATCAGCTTTTTGATTCTTCTCATTTCACATATTTATTAGGCACCACAAAGGTCTAGGAATATTTGGATTGTGTGCTATCTTCTACTAAAAAGGGAATTTTAAACAATAAAATATTCTTACTGGATACTGGTGTCGATACTTGTACAAATCTCTTGCTGCATAGAAGCTTCTCTTTGGCTTTGCTGTCAGGTCAGTTCCATCACCACTCTGAAACAGTTAGAAAGTAGAGAATAACCATACACAAACATAGGAAATACTGAACTTGTGTAACATTAAATTAACTATTTTTCATGGTGGATTTCAGCAATGTAAATGAACACAGGTGCATGTATTTGCCTACTGTTCAGTCAGCCACTGAAAAATCACCCTGCTGAATACTTAATACAATACACTTTAATCCTAAATTTAAAAATAAAATAAAATACAAAAGCAAGACTACGAAATATACTTCCAATGAGATTGAATTTGATTTAAATCAACAGGTTGACAGTCATTTCCAAATGCAAGACTTGAAAGCAACCTAGAAAGTGCTAGCACAAGATGAAATAAATAACTGAACATGAAAATGCAGAGACACTACTCATTCTGAACAGGAAATCATACTGTTTGCAAAGACTTTGTCACGTGTACATTGACTTAATGGCTATCGTTGCATCCTGTGTAAGAAAATGAATAGTCATGGACAAGCCAAATTGCAGTTCTAACACCTTCTTGAACCATTTTCTATTATTTTTTTTCAGAACTTAAATTTAAAGCCTTATTAAGGAGAATCACCAAACCCCAAAACAAAAAACTGTTTAGAGAAAATATGTAAATATGTACTGTTTGGAAGCTGTGACCTGAAACAACCAGAGCCGACCAAGGTCAATGGAAATAATATCACTGACTTCAGAGAATGCTTGAAAAAGCTGCACGCATTGAAGAAAAATAGAAAATGAAGCATTAGTGTACAAGAGACTTCAACTTGCTACCAACAACTTTTTATTTGTAATTTCTTTATAACCATACTGCAGCAAAGAGTTCTGTATTCCTCAATCACGTAAAATAAGACTCTACAGTAAAACTAAAGGCCAAATGAGAAAAAAAAAATTCATTACACTCCTTAGAATACACATGTAATCGGTTAAAGCCAAGTCTAAAAAGGGAAGTTCCCTGTGACTGGGCTTTTTACCTTTATTATTGCCCATCCTATTGCTTTCAATTAAACAAAAGCATTTTTTGTTTAATTGAGCAAGCATCTGCTTTCATTCTTCCTTTTGCAAGGCCAGCTCTGACCATACCTACAGCCAAAACACGCTTCCTTGAACGAGCAACAACCCTTGATGCCTGGTTATCAGGCATTTGTATCACCATGTATCAAGCAGAAAAGGGGAAAATGCTTACGCTTATTTAATTCTACACAGTTTCTGAAACAAATATAAACGTAACACATCTAACAGGCCAAAAAAAAAAAAAAAAAAAATAAAAGAGACCCAGCTGGTCCACCCTGCACTGAGTTCTAACTCCAAATAAAATTATTGGCAAAGCAATCCTTTATCTCCTTAGGGTCGTCATTTTTAAAGGTTCCTACAAGCCAGAAACTTGCTCTGAGAGTTCCTCACCTCGGGCCCACCGAGGAGTCACAAACCCGTTGCCACGCACGATCCAGCATTCAGATTTTTAACCGATTTGACTAAGAGGCCAAGTTCAAGACTATGCTTAAATTTAAAGCCGAACCTCCTCAAGAAACAGCAGCAGAGCGACTGACAATGACTTCCAGGCCTCTATTTTCCCCTAAGAGCAGGCTACCGTAACGACGGGGGATGGCGGGGAGGAGGGGAGACACCGGCCCGTTCCCACCCCAGGCGCAGAGCCACTTTACCACAGGCCACCCCCACGCCCCAGCCGGGCCGCAAAGCCGGGAGGCAGCGCGGCCGGGGGCTCGGCTCGGCTCGGCCCGTTCTCCAGCGCTGGGGAACGCAGCAGGGTAGCGGCAGCAGCTCCCGGCACGGCCCGGGGCCGTGGGGCGCAGACGCCAGCGCGAAGCCGCCGGCCTCCCCCGCCCCGCAGCAGCCGCTGCTCCCGGCCCGCCGCCGCACAGCCGCCGGGTAGGGCGAGGGCGCGGCCGGCGCTACCGGTACCTGCTCGGGGCTGGTGGCGTCCGTTTCTGCCCGCTCTCCTTCCTCCGGCGGCAGGGGCTCCTGGGGCCGGCTCTCGGCGGCGGGCGGCTCAGCCGGCTCTTCCCCGCCTCCCGCGGCGGTGCACACCCCCTCCTGCCGCCGCGGCTCCCCGCCGGACTCCGCCGTCTCGGGCTCCGAGTCGGTCTCCCAGGTGGAATCGCAGTCCTCCACCGTGGTGGGCTCCTTGAAGCTGACCCCGCTCAGCAGGCTGCCCATCGGGCAGGGCCGGGCCGGGCCCGCCGCCGCCGCGCCACCCGGAGGCCGCGGAGGCCGAGGGCTGGGAGCGGCTGCGGGCTGCCTACGGCTGCGGCATGGCGGGGCGGGGCGGCGGCGGCCGGGGCTGCTCCCCCGCTCGGCCCCAGCCCACGGACACGCATAGGGCGGAGCTGGAGGCGCCGGGATTTCCACAGGAGACGCGCACGGACGCCCAGTCCCCCGCGCCTTCCGCCCCGCTCCGCCCGGTGCACCCGGCCTCGGTGGCGGGGCAGCGGCGGTACCGGTGCGGGGCGTCCCTGCGCCACCCCGGCCGCCCCGGGCACCGCCCGCCCCGGCCCCAGGACCGCCGGGGGACGGGACCGCGGGGTGGGGCGGCCCTGGGGAAAACCGTGCTCTGCAGGAGCCTCTGCAGGGGGATGGCGAAAAATCTCCCCTCCGAGGGGTGCGCGCCGAGGGGATTTCTCCTCTTGGAGGAGACCTGGGTGTCCCCTAAAGGGTTTACCGAGAGGAGCAGGGATGGCGGCTGCCCCGGAGCAGCGCTCTGTGAAGGAGATGCTTGTCTGGTGACAGAAGCAGTCGTGCTACCAGCAGTGCGCAAACAGGGGTTGTCCACTAGACAGGGAAAGGGTGGCTGTGAGGTGGGCTTCAAGGAATATACAGGTACCGGGGGACACGGGAACAGAGTGGGCTATAGTGTGGTACCCAGCCAGTTTCAGCTGCTCCTAAAACCCCTGAGAGCTTGGGGATAAAATTGACATGACCTTCAAGGACAGATTTGGCAGAGGCAATGGCAGTGTCTTTTGTATTTGGCTGGAGCGTGCCTTTTGGACAGAAACACTGCCTGGAGTGAAGACCTAATGAGCTGAAGGCTTAGCATGTTGTTCCACTGGCTGCTCTCACCCTCATGATTAAAAATACGTTTTTCATTTCTAACCAGAGTTGTCAGGCTTCAGTTCACACTCCCAGATTTCTGCCTTTCTCCTCAAAGGCAGTTCTGTGGTGTTCGATATATTGGCTGCTCCTAAAGATGTGCACTATCACCAAGTCATCTCAGTTCTCCCCTTGGTAAACCAAACAGGTCGAGCTTCTTCAGCCTCTGGCCGTAAATTACCTTCCCCATTGCCCCACTCATTTTTGTGCCTTTTTTTTTCCCCTGCTGCTGCTTCCATGTTTTAGCATCCTCTCCAAGTGTAGGTGCCAACATTTTAACTGGATGTGAGGATCATCAGTGCAGAGACAATATCGTCTGTAAGTTCTTGTTTCCCAATCCACTCTGTATAAATTGAAAGATCGTTTTAACTCATTGCCACAGCATCATGCCTAGATGCTTTCGTATCACCATCACACATAACCCTCCTTCAGGTGCACTGGAAGTGTGTGAGCTGTACCCACGGACACCAAGGACATCACCTGCCTTGGTCAAGACAGTTCTCCTCCTCTGCTCCTCATGGAGATTAATGAAGCCCATTTAGCCTTTCCAACACCGCTTAGTCACCATCGTGCCAGCTGCTGCCCTCCTCAGGACCCAGCTACTCCTGCTCAGTCTGAGACCAAACCTGCTGCTCCCAGCCAAGACCTCCACCCTAACATTCAGCTCAGCCCCACTGCCTCTCTTTTGGCCCCAGTACTGGAGGTGGTCCCTGTTCCACAATAATGGTTGGGGCGACAGGATGATCTTACACAAATTGGTCAATCTTGCCCACTCTTCTAGTGTTGGAAATGGTCATTTAGGGATACTTACTGAAGCATTTAAGAAACAGGACATTGACTTACAGGACATTACTAACAGCCTTTACCCTGACATATCTTCCCAGCTTATGGAAAATCAAAGCTATAGAAACCTCCAGAGCAAAAGGTTGCATCTGAGTCTTTGTTTCAACAGCCACTAATGGACCTGTTTCTGTGCCGTTTACATATGCTTTAGACCTCTGTTACACAGTGAAACATTATACAGCTTAAATATGTTACCTAGTACATACGTTAGAATATAAAATATTGTCATTTCCTATGATGCTGATTAGTTCTTTTTTAAGACAAAGAGAGCATGATTGCTCCCTAATTGTCTCCACGCTATTCACAATTTTATAGACCTCTGTCACTTTAGTACCTATTGTTTTTCTTCCAAGAAGCAAGGTCCTACCCTATTCACACCTACCTAGCATGAAAGCCTCTGATCATCCTTGTGACCCCTTCCTGTAAGTTTTCAAGCTCTACTGGGACTTTTTTGAAATGTGATTTCCAGGAATGGGAGGAACATGGTCTTTTATAAGACTCATGCTGATGTCTCACATTTTTGGAGAGTTCCCTCTTCTTTGTCCTTATTTGGAGGAAAGGCAGATTTGTTTCCTGCTTCGACAATATCTCCTCCCATGCTGTTGACGTAGTTTGAAGAAACTGACTTCAGAAATTCTGATGTCTGGAACCTGTTTGTCCTGACTACCTGCTGACTAGCTACTTCTGCTGAGCAACACTGACTGCATAGACCAGCTCTGCTTCCCCTCCCCTGCTACAGCTTTTGTCAATATTCCCTTACATGGACTGTGTTTATACTAGGGACAGCAGAGACTCAAAAGTGTGTCTTGTGCATATGTAAAAAATCAGGTGAAGGTTTTGATGATATTTAGTTTGCATGGCAATCAATCCTGCAAACTAAAGATCTTCTTGCAGGAAAGCTGTCTCCTGTGAGAATAACTGCACCTTATTAGAGAAAACTCAGTTCTACCCAAAGAGCAAAGCTATCAGCCAAATCTTATCACCGAGTTTTAGGAGGATTTTTAAAGACCTGGATCTTAGGCCGCTGATAAGAACTGAGAGTCAAATTAATTGACTTGGTATTGCTATGGGAAGCCAGTGTCAGGAGCAGAAGACTTCTTTGACTTCCTTACAGTAGCCCATGCTGCTGAGGCGATATGATGGAGTTTCCTGAAGTGCTGGGATGTATTTTTGGAGGCACTTATGGGTTTGTAACTAGGTACACTGTATTGCTTGCAGTCTACGCAAGAAGTGACAGAAATGAGGCTGGCTGAAGCCTAACCGAGTGGTGGTGGACTGCCAGGGCAGTGCAGGTTTTCCTAGCCAACCAGAAATGTTGTAAGGCATTATTCACTGCTATGAAGAAGCTTATTATCAGAAAGTAGGCTAGAAGAACTCTCAAATTAGAAACTGAATTGACTGATTGTTGGCATGGCACTTTAAAAGAAGGCAGTGGCACCAATGGTGCAAGCCTTCAAAATGTTTCAAATACCCATCCAAATAATTTCAGGTTTTGCTGGACTGAGCTCTCATGCAGTTGGTTTTCATCCTTTAGCTTATCCCTGGACAGAGGCTAGTTTCTAAGTGAGTGTTGTAGTTGAGCCCCACTTGGGACCAAGCTACACAGTCTCACACTCACTCCCCTCACCCTCTGAGGGAATAGAGAGAGATAACATAACATAAAGGCTCGAGGTTTGAGATAAGGTCAGGGAGAGATCATTCAAGTTACCGTTACGGGCAAAATGGACTCGACTTGGGGAAAACTGTTTATTTATTATTATTCGTAAAACCAAAGCATGATAATGAGAAAAAGAACAAAAACAACTTCCCTCCACTCCTCCCTCTTCCCAGGCTTAACTTCATTTCAATTATCTCTACCTCCTTCCTCCCCCAAGCAGCACAGGGGGGAAGAGGGAATGGGGGTTATGGTCAGTTTATCACACATCATTTTATGCTGCTCCTTCCTCCTCAGAGGAAGAACTCCTCACATTCCTTCCCTGCTCCAGTGTGGGGTCCCTCTCACGGGCCACAGTCCTTCATGAAACTGCTCTGGCGTGGGATCCTTTTCCACGGAGCGCAGTCCCTCCAGAACAGCTGCACCAGCACCGGTCCTCCATGGCCCACAGCCTCCTTCAGGCATCCATCTGCCCCAGATGGGGTCCTCCACAGGCTGCAGATGGATCTCTGCTCCTCCCTGGGCCTCCATGGGCTGCAGGGGGACAACCTGCCCAGTGGGAGGCCAGAGGGTGAGGGCCGCAAGGCCCACAAGGCTCACGCCTCCCCCTCTCTGCCCCCACTTCTGCTTCTTCACTTCTTGTTCTTCTTCTTTTTTTTTTTTTATTTTTCCCCTTCTTAAATACGTTATCACAGAGATGTTATCACTGAACATTCTGTCACCAATTGGCTTGGCCCTGGCCAGCGGCGGGTCCACCCTAGACCCTGCTGAATCCACTGGACAAAGGGGAAACCTAGCAGCTTCTTGCAGAAGCTGCCACCATGGTGCCCACCACTAAACAAAACCAACACAATGAGTTTGCTCAAGAAAGGAAGATAGAACAGCTCATATGTAGGTCGATATCCATCAAGAACCGCTAGTTAGACAGCAACGGGGCATCCAGTTTGTGCTTTTTGAGAATGAAGGGTTCCTTCCCTGAAAGAGTCATCTGCTATTTTTGTCATCAGTCACTTGCAACCGTCTCTCAGCTGCCCAGAAGGACACAGGTTGGACCTTTTGAGATAAGAATACTCTAAGCTTTGGATGTGGTGGGGCAAATCTGCACTTTGCAGGTGTGTGCATTTTTCCCACAAACGAAGTCTTCTTTCACAGCTGCAGCTTATTGCTGATTCTAGTTGTGAACTGGAGGCAGTCAGGATTCACAAAGAGGCTCCAGCACCTTACATAGCTTCTTAGAGTGGTATTTGAGAGCTTGAACAGATCCCCACGAGACATATCTTAATGTAAAAAAAAAAAAAAAGTAATTTCCGTTATCTCACAGTCATAATTGGTGGTCATTTTTGAGAAGGTGGTGAATTTTTGGCACTTTACCAGAGTATTCCAGTACAACAGAAGATGAGTACGTGCTAAAGCCAGGAGGACCTGTTTTGATCAAATAGTGTGACATCCACTTGACATAGGCCAGAGGAGTTCTTACCCTATCCATTTCTGAAGAATGATAGAAGACCTAGGGAAATGCAGACCACTGTCACATCAAACACTGACTTTCATAAAGCTGATGAAAAAAACATAAGCAATTGACATCTGGTTATATACTTTTATATAGATTTTAAACAGCACAGATTAAAAATAATTTTTTTTCTTTCATGAGGACTTGTTTTTACAAGAACTTCAAAATGGATACCACATAACTTTCAGGAAGCTAACACTGCTTGTATATCAGTGTAATAACTGTAAAATTTTATTAGAAATTAAATATGAGGTAATTGTAATACTTCATCATTATCTTGGGAGGATGTTTTGAGTAGGATACCAGAGAGGTCAATTAACAACTGTGGAGAGTCTTACCAACCTAATATTAAGGTGATATAAAGCTGGGAGGGATTATGCATCCTTAGAGGATATGAGTAGACTACAAAACCACTTTGATAAATGGCAGAAGAGGGCAAAATAAATAAGGCTGGTAAAATGAAATATAGTTGAGATAATGTAGAAGGATTCATAGTGGATACTTATACAAAGGTAGAGTTTAGAAATGCAGAAAGGCAGCAATATAACAGACATATCTGGGAAATATAGTATTATTATCATGCATTCGGACAAGGGTCCAAATATATTTGGACACAAACATATATTTGGGCAAGTGTAAAAAGTCAGACAGATATGACAATCTTTTGTATGCAATAGCTGTAGCTGGCTGGTATTTTAATGGGGCTTGTTACCTTGTTGGCTTATTTTTGAAAGGAACTGGGCATTCTCAATGAATATCTGACTACGGTGAATTTTAATTCTCTTCTTTAGTTCAGTAATGCCCCAGATTGCTAAATGCCAAGCCTGATGTCGTAGCTATAGAATGTGAATCTAATTTATAAAGTTCTCCATAATTTTCCTCTAGTGAATGTCATTGGAAATGATTAACTAACTGGAAACTCAGAGGTCAGGTTGTACATGTGCGTAAATTTGTTTCTATTGAAATCTGAAATTAATTTGCAGAGAAGAAAAGACTTCGCATAGATCATGCTAGACATTACAGATCAGTGTATTAAGCTCACTAAAGGCAGTAGAAGTTCTTCCATTTTTTACTAGGTTATGATTATAACCCTGAAGACCTGAACTAAAGTCCTGTTTAGTGGAGTGTCCTGTACTAGGGCTCTGTAAAAGGTCACAGCCAAGGTAAGCCCAGAACAAATTAATAAAAGAGTGTATTACCTTAAGATGGTCTGTCTAGGTGGTCAGAGAAGTAGTCTCAATCTAGTCCTTAAGCTTCTAAGATTCTGCTCAGTTTCTTCCCAGACTGGCCTTTCAGACATAGCTCAAGACTGCAGCCAGTTTCTTGAGAAGAAACTAATCCAGTTGTAGGATGCAGCATGGTCTAAATGAGCTGCTGTGCAGCAACCCCTGATTTATAGCTAGGATCCCACATTACCCTTGTGATGAACTGAAAGCTGCTGCCTGGGTTAGCATGCTCAGCTTTCCTGCAGTGAGGCTTGACTACGGTGCATCAGCAGGTCACCTGCCTGACACCACTGATAAGAAATGACATTTACTTGCCAGAAATACAGGTAGGGTTAGGTAATGCCATTAAGTTTTTCTGGAGGGCTCCTGAACTGCACCAGGCAAGCTAGTAATTTTGGCAGTGGAAGCTAGGAAGAGATTCTTCCCCTGAAAGACAAACCGAGAGTGTGATTCAGAAGCCCAAATGTAGGCATACAAGTGCTCTTGGAGATCCCTTAGTGTACCCATCTTCGGCTGCAGAAGGGCACTAGTACTCCATAGCCTTGTTAGATCTCGCAGTGTAGCTGCCAGCCCCATGCAAATGTCTTGGGTAATGTAGGACAGCTCAAAGGGAACAATACACTGACCAGGTGTATGCTATTCACATACAGGCATAGGCCAGCTATGCCTATATGTGACTGGTTGGTTGGCTGAATCACTTTGAAAGCTGCATGACAGTCTAGTTAGCTTGTAGGCGTACAGCTTTTTGTGTAAACAACTAAATGTAGGTGTTTTATTACACACTCGATGGCCTAATCAACCTGAGTATCCATATTTCTGTTGGGAAGGTGTACTACAGACTGTCTTTGCCACTGGACGTGTAAATGGTCATTTCTGATCTGACAGCACACAGAATCTCCTGTCTTGAACTTCCAAAATTGCTAAACGAGGCACTTCCTACCTGTGCTGGCTGTAGGACCTGACTTATCAGTGTACTCAGAGTAGGCCCAAACCTCCCAACACTGTGTGATTGTCTTCTCTGGGACACAGAGACACAGACTGACATCCTTCTTGAGCCTAAGCAGGCTTCTCATCTGGGGGATTTATATGCCCTGAGGCATCTAACATGTAGATGCGCTAACCACACAACACTCCTTGTGTAGTCAATGGAGAAAACCAGGCACCTCCAGAGGATGATCCATATCATCCTAAGACAGGCACTTTAAATATGCATGTTGAATCACTAAAGAGTTGTTTGTATCTACTGATTATAAAGGAAGCCAAGGTCTAGTCAAACTTGGGTTTGTACAACAGACTTTCAAATTGCAAAAACTACATGACATGACCCAGTACCACGCCCTTAAGGTTTTCTGAAGCTATTGAATTTTTAATAGGATGCACAACTTTCTATATGAACAGGAGAGGGAACCCAACTGAACTGGTGGTGAGCATCCCTCTCCCTGACATGAGGAATATCTGTGATCAGGTCACACCACATAATACACTCCCAGTAAGAGAGTGAGAGGACTCTTGTTTCAGAGTCTCTGTTGCCAGGTATGTAGAATTCAAATCTCCTTAGGAAGAGACAAGGCTTTAACCTTCCTGCCACATCCTATTGAATTTCTTATGCATAAGATCGCAAAGATAAGGAGACTAACAAGAAAGTTGCCTTCTCCTTGGTCTTTGAATGAATAGCCAGTCTTTGGCTTTATGATCAACAGAGAAATATGAAAGGGTAGAAGGAGATCATAGCATCATACAACCCTGACACGTCATCATTATACCATGATTTATTTCCTCCTCTAAATACAGCAGAAGTTGTGCAGAGCCCCTTCCTCATCCATAATGAGGAGGTAATAATGAATCTTATTCTGCTCTGCTTGCATTAAAGGGCCTGACTTTAAGATGACATAAAGCCGGGGCATCCCCTGGGAGTGCAGCCCAGCAGTACCAACTTACAGCCATCACAAATTTGTCCTCCCTCTGCTAGCTGAAAGAGAAGCAGGCACAAGCAGTAGTACTTCAGGTTGACTAGACTAGGAGCTCACACTATCCCTGTAAAAGACATTGCCAGTAAATAATTATTTCAAGACCACAGACTCTGCTTGTTCTTTCTTGACTGAGTGAATTTATGTAGTCAGGATGGTGCAGCATAGCTATTTCAAAGATCTAATTGATGTCAAGAGTGACACAAATACAGGCTGGGAGGAGAATGGATTGAGAGCAGCCCTGAGAAGAAGGATTTGGGGGTGTTGGTTGATGAGAAGCTCAACATGAACTGTCAACGTGAGCATGCACCCCAGAAGGACAACTGCATCCTGGGCTGCATCAAAAGAAGCATGGCCAACAGATCAAGGGAGGTGATTCTGCCCCTGTGCTCTGCTCTTGTGACACCCCATCTGGAATACTGTGTCCAGCTCTGGAGCCCCCAACATAAGAAGGACGTGGACCTGTCGGAGCGAGTCCAGAGTAGGGCTACAAAGATGATGAGAGGGCTGGAGCACCTCTCCTATGAGGACAGGCTGAGAGTTGGGGCTGTTCAGCCTGGAGAAGAGAAGGCTCTGGGGACACCTTATAGAGGCCTTCCAGTACCTAAAGGGGGCCCACAAGAAAGCTGGAGAGGGACTTTTGACCAAGGCCTGTTGCAATAGGACAAGAGGTAATGGCTTTAAGCTGGAAGAGGGTGGATTTAGATTAGATAGAAGAAATAAATTCTTTATTATGAGGCTGAAGAGGCACTGGAACAGGCTGCCCAGGGAAGTTGTGGATGCCCCATCCCTGGAAGTGTTCAAGGCCAGGGCAGATGGGGCTTTGGGCAACCTGGTCTAATGGAAGGGAAGGTGTCCCTGCCCATGGCAGGGGAGGTGGAATGAGATGATCTTTAAGGTCCCTTCCAACCCAAACCATTCTAGGATTCTATGTGACTCATGGGACTCGTAAGATCCCTAAAAGTAAAAATGTCTGTGTTAAATCATATGCATTTGTGCAGTTCTGTGGTTTGCTTTTGGGCAGATGATTGTGGATTTTGTACAGTTCATCAAGGATGATTTGTACATGCCTAAAATCATTAATCCCTAACTCCTCAGCAGTTAGTTCCAATTGGAGGCTGGCACAAGGCCAGATAACACCAGTGGGACAACTGCAGGCAGTGACTCTGCCACCGCCTGCTTTTCATCCTTCTGTATCATGCTTTACATCCGTAGAAAACCTATATAAATGGATACATTGGGGAAGAAGTTCATCAGAGAAGCCATTCTTAATTAGGTCACTGATGCTCCACAGGGCTTTTAGCTTGTGATTAAGGCAAACA
The DNA here is from genome assembly GCF_036417535.1 of Chlamydotis macqueenii. Taxonomy (NCBI): domain Eukaryota; kingdom Metazoa; phylum Chordata; class Aves; order Otidiformes; family Otididae; genus Chlamydotis; species Chlamydotis macqueenii. The sequence continues at coordinate 32,548,103 of NC_141558.1, forward strand.
CACAGAGACTGAGAAATAAAAACAAGCAAACACCACCAGAAACAGAAACCACCAACAATACTGGCTTTCATTTACTTATCACAGGCCCAGTGATTTTTACAACCATGTAGGCCAGTTTATTAGGTTACACTGTGCAGCACAGCATTAAAACACAGCTCCAGCTCCCCAGCTGCACTGGGGCAGTTTTCTTCTGCGTCAGCCCTGCCTGTTATTCTTTGGTGGCATCTCAGAGTGGCCCTTCTCCATCCCTGCCAAACTCTGGATGAGTGCCTGGGTGGGCAGGCTGGAGGGAGAAGACTGCACAGCTGACAAATTCTACTACTTTGTAGTGATAAGGAGCAAGAAGTGGCCCACAGTTTGTGACACGAACCTGATTCGAGATGGGACTGAAATGTTATTCTTCACATAATGTGAGCTCCAGAGAAAACTGTGTAAGCAGTTGATGCACACAGATTCTGGAATGAAAGGAGTGATTTTTTTTATCTTGCTTGTTGTCCCTGTAATATTCCCTATCCCAGGCTTCCTTTGATCACCACAGGACAGCCTCATCACTACACTATTGTGTTCTTCTCTTCTGAAGAAAACATGTTAGTAGAGCCTGTAAGAGCGTCTCCTCCTGTATCTCCACAGTGCCACCAATACATTAAATGTAGCTGCCATCTCAGCAGAGCCTGTAAGATGGTAAGTTTAAAGAGATGAAATTCTGCTTCTAGTGATGCTGGAGAAATAAGAAGGAATAGGGAAGATCTTTTCCTGGTACAGAGAATCTGAGTTACGTGTTAACAAATAATGGTGACAAATGTTCACTTTAGGAATCTGATGCAGTGACCAGAATTATCTGAACACGGTGAGCATGTGCAGTATTCCAGAATTAGCCCGTTCCGTTTTGTAACGTGCCACGTTACAGTGTGAAGCCACCCTGCACCCAGAGCACAGGCAGCCTTTGACGTGCTTGGGAAAGACATCGCTATTCCTTCACATCCGTATTTGACCAAGCTGAACGGACCAGTGGCATCCAAACAGGCTCACTTCTGTCTTGAATAGAGATGAGTGAATGAGCACATCATTGTCCTTTTGCGTGGGGCAAAGTGGGCCAGCAAAATATCGGTGGCAATGTGCTAAAATAAAATGAGTGCTTTGTCCTTGTTCAGTACATCATATCTAGGAGCTTGCTTGCAGCTGGATTTGTGAGGAGTCAATTTGTCAAAAAAAAACCCTAGGTGAGCTGGAAAATTCCAGGATTTGGGAATCAACAAGGGAGTACAAATTACACATGTTAATCAATAGCTTTGTTAGAAAACACTAAAAGCCAAACTAAAAAAAACCCGCCACATTGTCATCATAATTACAGATTAAATCAGAATTAACAGTGGAAAAAGCTGTTAAAATACATTGTCAAACAAAGGTCATTACAAAGCAAAACACAACCCAGGACACCGGGAAAAAAGCACAGCCAAATCCAGACTCAGCAGGCAGAGCTGAACACAGCCAAAAAAGAAAAGGACAGATCGAGGCAAGGAACGGGAAGCATGGAGCAGCTTCCTTGCTGGGTAAATGCGCCTTACTTAGAGGACAGGAGGACCCTTACCAAGAGGATAAGAGCGACTAAACAATATATTGCTTCACCGTTGTCATAACTTAAAAAAAATCTCCATACTCGTCCTGCAACAGAAATGTATGGTAACAAACAAGAGACAATTTTTATTCTTGAAATTGATGTTAAAAAGGAAAAACCCCAATTGTTTTTCCTTAAGAACATTAAAGCGATGGCATTTCCTGGCTTGCGGTGCTTTGTGGTGGTGTCGCTTTGTAGTGGGAGGCTACAAGTGAAGATCAGGACATAATGTTAACATTGCAAGGAACACAGGAGGAAAAAAAAAAACCACCATGATGCGTGTTTATGCTCATTAAATGAATTCTTCAAAGGAATCAGAATGAAAACAAAATAAAGATTGCCAGCCATGCATGAGTAACAATACTGAGTGTTCTGGCTGTTTTCGAAGCAAGCTGGCTGAAGCTCTGACACAAGCAGTTCACCCTCATGCAGGTGTTTGCAGTTTCCAGAATGTAATGATCATCTCCCTGTTCTGCTCCAGGTGAAAATAATGATTATTTTTGGCATTTCTATGAAATTTATCACCCTCTAACACCACTTCTAGCTGTCCTCAAGCAGCGAAATACTTGAGGGGTCTGAGGGCCTGCCGGAGTGGAAACTCATTAGGGCTAAATAGATAGAATAGGAACAGCCCTTGTCAGCACTGTCGGTTTGAGCAGACACAGTGGTGGGACATGTATCTAGCTGCTCTGGAGTGTTCTTTCATTTACATTACAAAGAAATGTTTTTGGCAGAAAGTCAGTGTAAGCAGTATTCATTATTCCTTTAAGGGGCTTGATAATTCAGTATGTTAATACACTGCAGGCTATCAATGCTGTCAACAATCCACCAAGACAGAAATTAAACCTTGTTCCAGCATCAGTACTGCTGTATGCAGTCCAGAGATTTAATAAGATTGCAGCTCCGATCATGGGGTGAAAATGAGTGGTGGTTCGTAGGTTTTTGTGAGACATTTTGGGCCAGGGAGAAAACACCGGGAGCTGATTAAAACTTGTGAAATAAATCATAATTAGCATACTGAGTTTGAAAATGACAGAAAATTAGAAGTGATTCACTATGACAGCTTCTCATGCAGCTTTGGACATTTACTGCATGGGTTCATCAAAATGGTTGCTCAGAGTGCCCCCACAGTCAGTGGAGAAAAATTGGAACTTTTATGTCGTGAATCATGTCATCCTAACATAGACATTTAAACTAGGCCTGATGAAGCGTCTCTTTCTTTGTCTTCTTTATAAAGGGAGAGAAACTGACTGACATGTAGACATCTACACTGAGGATGCCTGAAGTTACCCAAGAAGAGATCCATCTTCACTACCTGGACACATTTTAATTTACCAGGCTGAGCTTGTTCTGCCTGGCCATCTGACGCACGACTGACAAACATCAGCTGGTTCAAGGACTCTTGCAAAGCTTGGTCCTGCCAGGAGGGCAGCTTTGCACTGCAGTGGTGTTGCACGGAAGTCACAGTGCAACTCTCAGCACCCAACTTTGCTGCAGTAATGTAGCTGGTGAGTCTCCACAGACTTGATCTGTGGGGAATGAAGGAAGAAGGAGACTCCCACAGCAAGAAATTTAGAACTGTAATCTATTCTGAAAAATAAAATAAAAAAAATCCCTAACAAGTTCACAGTGTGTGGGTGTCAGGTCTTCAGAACTGGCTGTTTTGCTTTACAGGTCTGCCATTGGTTTGCACTACTTGCTAACATAACGTGAAGTGAATAGGGCCCTGGAAGAGCTTCTTGCTCCATTAACCATTGGAGGAGTTTAGGAAGATGAGATAGCTAAATTAGCATACTCAAAAGTGAATGAAATGAATGGATTGGAGGCTAGTTTTCCAAAATCCGGTATGTAAACAAAGCAAATATCCATTAAACAAAGGCAGAAACAAGTCCTGCACAAGGCATGAGGTAGTGAATTAACTGAGGATACAAAATACCTGCTGATAACCAATTACTCTTCCAGGCCTACAGAGTTAGTATATCTGTCTGAGATGGCTAGTAAATTCAAAATACAGCTACCCATGGGATTTTGTTTATAGCAGCACAGCTTCAGGACTTTATCCAAACACAAATTGTAGTAAACTAACCATGACATTATTACTTACCAGTTAACATGACTGCCAAAGCACAACACAAACTGCAAAACAACACAAACACAAAAGTGCAAAGACCATTTCAGCACTACCGACCTAGTAGAGTGCACCACTTAGCCCAGTGAGAAGTAATATTGCACACCGACAATAAAGTATTATTATCTCTACTGGAGTCCCAATACAAAAGAAAATACTTTAGGTTAAATCTTTTAATTACAAGATGGTACAAGAAGCTGGTGAGAAACACGGCTAACCAGGACTCTACCAAGATGGCCTGAGGCATACTGAAGACAGCTTGAAGACAGTCTTGAATTTCTATTGATTTTGGACCAACCCTTTAGAAAAAGCAGACCTGGAGTGGTACTCGGATGGGAGACTGCCTGGGAACACCTGATACTGTAGGTTTTTGGTGAGTTATCAACACTGTTTTAGCTACAGACCCAAAACACAGCACCACTGTGATAAAAGTTAACTCCATCGTAGCCTGACCCGTACACTGCCCAAATTCTCCCACGCACCTTGCCACCTAGGAATCAGCTGCCTCAGGGCAGACTCCCATGTTGCATGTCTTACCAGCTGGCTACGCTTACGCAAAGATAACATCAGGTTCACAGTCCACATCTGTATGAGAGCTTTGATTGCATAGGAATCTTCAAGAAACTGAGTGGTCATCGCGATAAAGCTGGAAACATCTACCCCGGAGGAGAAGGAGGAGATGCTGTTCTTCGCTCTCCCCACAAAGCAGCTCCCAGAAGAGAGGAGGAAGGTGTAACTCCTGCTGTCTCCATGAGATGATTCTCCAGAGATTGGGAGGGCAGCGATGCAAATACCAGACTGGGCTCAAGGCCAGTGCTTTTATCACAGGTTTCCCAGGCAAGGCAAAACAAAGTAATAAACAACTCAGAAAACAGCAAAAGCTGAAAGGAACTATTAACAAGCCCTGGAATTCAATGAACAACAAGAAAGGGAGCAAAGTAATGGAGGAGGTAAGGGAGCAAACATGCCATCATTGGGACCAGCAACAGCAAGTACCAGCCTGCCAAGTAAGAGTTAAATAGCTACGACAGCTGTAAACTCAGTCTAGCACACTCTGGATCAAATCTGTCATTATCTTGAACCCCTTGAGCCCCACATCGGGTGCTGAAAAGGACTGTGGTGGGTTGACTCTGGCCAGCAGCCAAGCACCCACATACCTGTTTGCTCACTCCCCAACTCCAGCAGGATGGGGGAGAAAACAGGAAGAACAAAAGTGAGACAACTTGTGGGTTGAGATAAAGACAGTTCAATAAGTAAAGGAAAAAGAGAAAAAAAAAAAAGCAAAGGAACTCTCTCATCATCTGCCATAAACAGGCTGATGCCCAGCCAGTCTCTGAACACTGGCCACCTAGGAAGCCACCCTCTGTCCCTTCTTTTTCCTCTATGTCAGTCTGAATTGCTGAGCATGATGCTGTACGGTGTGGAACATCTCTTTGGCCAATCTGTGTCAGCTCTCCTGGCTCTGTCCCCTCCCAGTGGCTCATGTACTCCCAGCTTACTCGCTGGGGGACAGAGTGAGAAAAAGAGAAATCCTTGACACCGTGCAAGCACTGCTCATCAAGAGACCATTGGTGTGTTCCCAATGCTGCTTTACCCACAAATCCAAAACACAGCCCCACGTGGGCTGCTAGGAATCCCAGCCAAACCAGTACCCCTCAGAGCTGCTGCTCCAAGTGACTGTTACAAGAATTGCTTCATAGGACACCATCTACAAGCGCCTTCATTGCTTCAGAAGCTTTAAGGTCTTCCTCACGCAATGTATTTGCATACTTTCAGGGAAGTTACAAAACGCTTTATCCTTCCTGTAAACAAATGGACACTGAATCTCAGGAATTAAAAATGGCATACTTTGCATACTTTGTTCTTTAATTCTGAATTTAAAAATAGATTTCGCATGTTTCCGTGTTCCATGTTACTTTTTTTTTTTTTTTTAAGGCTAGTAAACTGTTTCAACTCTTCATAGTTTAATCTGAATATGTGGTTAAAATTGAGTTTTCCTGAGAAAGCTACTCTGAATTAAATTTTAGCAAAGCTGGTACCAAAGGATCAAAATGTCTTTACTTTAAAAAAACAACAAAACAACCTTTTTGAAGTATATTGGAACCAGGATGTCTCATTAGTTGTTTGCTCTGTAAAACAGGTGTATTAAAGAAAAAATAGCTGTAGAATGACTTTAACTCTACACCTGTAAAATTCAAACTTTGTTGCACTGATTTTCTGAGACAGCATAAAAACACCAGAAAGGCTAAATGCAATGTTCTACAGGAACCACACCATTTTCTTTTTTGTATAGTATATACAAAACTAAAGGAACACAATTCAATACATGTCTTAATAGTTAATGTTCTTTAAAAATGCAAATTTAAAATCAATCCTTGTGATCTTTGTTCAAAAGTGTTCCTACTTTCACTCAAATAAAATCAGATATTAATACAATTGCAGCTTCTCTGCATAGCAACAAAACAGCACAGACAATCCTGGTCCTCTGTGGATATCTGCATATTACACGGTTTCACACACCAATGTAATGCTGCTTTTTCATTCTCTAACCCTTCCAATTCGTTTGCAAAGGAGGTATACATTAAAATAACCAAGAATTCTTCTATTGAAAGCATTTACTTCCTCAGGAACGGAGACAGCTAACAAAGCTAAGCGATATAACAATTTAGCAAAAATCATACAGCTTCAGCTGTGAACAAAAAGTTACATCCTTCCTTATACCTACCTTTCATAACAGCAGCGCCACTCTCATCCTCCTTGTAAATGAACCTCTTATTGCTTGTATTAAACTAACATCCACTGGTCCCAATCAAGGACTCATTGTGCCATGCCCCCGTACAAAGCCACAGCAAGCTGCTTCCCCGACCTCGAGTAACTCAGGTGGGATCTCAGCTCATGCAAGCGCTGATGCGAAAGTCATATAGTGTACGGCCGTACAGCAGCCCTGTTCACCTGCAAAACTAGCTCTAGATTAAGACAAAATGCAAGCAAGTGATGTGAAAATTGAACACAGAGAGCGTGAGAGGGTGGATGAGGTGGCTAACACTGAGAAAGTGGTGTGTCTTCAGTCTGGTGGGCTGCAAGGAGAAGGTGCAGGACTCGGGGATGGATCATTTGGTTTTTCGGCCCCAGAGTTTACCTCAGGTTCCTGTCAAGCATCAGCAAAGGTCTGTGACATATCATTGCCCAGCCTGGTGCAATGCTATTCACCTAGTGTGAAGTGCACATCAGCACCAGAACCTTGCCCTGAGGGCACAGATCACAGTCTGGCAGCAGAGCTGACCCCTGCTTCTCAAGCTGAGTTTGCTTGCTGGCAAGGTAGGAGGTCTGCACCCAGGCTGACATCAGCACAGCTTACAGAAATGCCCACACCACTGTCCACTGATGGGTAGCTCCTGCTGTATCTATTCCCTGCAAAGCTGAATCCCTGGGTACAAAGTGCAAAGACAGTGTTCAGTTGATGTGACACGGGTGACAAGGCATTAAAAATAAGAATATAGCACTGACAAGGTATTGTGGTAAACGCCATGGTAACCTAAAGATTTTAACTGAGAACATGCTGTGTAGGATGTCTGCCTACTTGGCCCAGCTAGTGAAAATCCACTTTCTTCCACTCCCATATCAAATTCTTTGTCCCTAGTGTGATGTTAACTCCACATAGATCTAGGCTGAGCATTCCTCCAACACTAGGCAAGAGCTCGTTATGAAGCTGTTCTTTCAGCTGCTGCTCTTACACCAACATTTGAGGTTTCCTGAATGAAGATGTACGCCATGTTCACGGGCTCCGAGTAGACTTCTTCAGTGTCAGACAGCAGGGGCGAGGGGTGTGATTCACTTACCCAAGCTCAGGTGTCTGGCAACATCTGAGATGCCCAAGGGAATCAGAGACATCCAGTGTAGCAAGGTATGACACTTGGCTTCTGGTAGACTTAGACCCTAAAAGCAGGGCCAAGCAGGACTTCTCAGTTGGCAGACACTTTTGTGTGGACAATTTAAGAGACAGGACAGGATGGGACTTTGGTTGGAAATTTAGACATTAAGGGTATAAGTGTTTACTTCTGTGCTGTGTCTCCAAGCTTCACAGAGTCAGTGGGAAATCTCACCAACAAGGTCTAGTATAGACAATGACAACCTAACCAACACAGCTCAGCAAACCTGTGAACGACTCGCCCCATTGCAGAGTAGACATGTGATGGCTGCTTAGCTGAGGATCTCTACTCTCACTGAAATGGGAGCACACATCACTAGCAAGGCTGTAGGCATCTACACTAAGGCATCAGTATCAAGTGGGAACTTTCTCACCTAGCCAAAGCATTTTTGACAACTATGTTCTATCAGACAAAAAAGCAAAAAGCAACGTTGCCTAGTTTTTACTTTGATGGCAGTGCATTGGTTTGGGGGTGGATGGGTCGTGGCAACTATAGCAGTGAGTTATTCACACAAGAACCACATTGCAAATAGGTATCGCAAAAAAAAAAAAAGGCTTTCCTTACTTATTAGAAATGTTACAAGATGTTCCTCCTTTTCTTTTATGGCAGCACAATAACAGTCATTTTTATGTCATATCTCTCCATTGAAATGATCCAAAGTCATAAAGCCTCAAAAAGTGAAAGACAGTTGCTAAGGTAAGACTGGTATCATCCTGACCCAGGCTGACTGCATTGCCCCATGCATCTAGACCCATCTGCTATTTTCCTTCTGTTATGCCAAGATTATCCATCATTCAGGGCAGGGGAATGCCTTTTATTTTGTGGTTGTCCAGAACTACGGAATAGGTGCTACAAGAATACAAATCATCAGTACCACGGTGCCTGTGATGATTTATTCTCCCCTGCTAGCTTGCCTCCACTCCAGGAGACTTGAAATCCTTGCATGCTTTTTATGAAGAGGCATGTACTTTCTTAACACTTGCACTTCTAATAGCTGGTGAAAACACTTCAGGCTAATAAATCTTTTAAGATTTACTGCTGAGCATCAACATACTCAGCAGAAGCCAGGACCGGTTACTTTCTTTAGCTCAGTAACAGGTGGTGCCAGGTGCTCTTGCCAACCAAAACCAGTAAAGGGGTGACAAGTATGTGAAGAGAGAGCTGAGAATGGAGCAAACCAGGGGCAGGTTTTGTTCACAGGTTGAGTGGTTAGGCCAGGAAACAAGCTGAAGTCAGGAAACAAGTCCAGAAGAGACTGGACTTCCATTGCAGAAGCTTTCCGCTGGTATTTGTAAAGTAATTACATCAGTAATTCTACAAGAAGGAATCTCTGAGAAATCTGCTCCTGCTAAGGGAAGTGCAGTAGCTATGGTTACCGAGCAAACAGCAAGAGCAGGCAAAGCTGAACTGCAGCTTTGGGCAGCACACACCATTTTTAACACCAGAAGCCTAGTTTTAGCTTTCCAAAATACAACTATGAGAACAGCCACCCACGTTCCCCATTATAATATGTGTGTGTGTGTGTGTGTGTGTATATATATCTGTCTGTGTAGACATATATATAGTAGGATGAGGGGATGATAAAGAGTACAAACAAAAGTCAGCTTTCCGACCATCACACAAGTATGAAGTTTGTCACATACTCGTAGGCAACAATCTTGTACGCTTGGTTAGACATCCCAGGGCCAGCACTGGGACTTTCCCCAGGGAACTTCTGCTGCCACGAAGAGGAAATGGGTGTCTTCATTCGCCCCTGAGGGTTTCTCAAGAGGTACAAGCAGTTCCCTGTAAGGGAACTAAGTTTATACTGCAGGCTTAGCGCAACCCTACCAGAAAAGCTCCGGTTAAGCTTAAGGCTAATGAGCATAAGTGCTGCTTATGTGCAGCAGCAGCAAGGTGGAATTTGGCATGTGCCATAACACACCCCCTCCCCCCCCGCCCCAAGAAACTGGGTAAATATTTAAGTAATAAGTCCACATTGGATTTCACATAAAATGGCTTCACATCATCATTGAGCCCATTAAGTGGTGTTTTGGAAACAGGGTAGGGGTAGCATAGTGGGCTGTAGCGCTGCCTGCACGGTGGGTGTTGCAAGAGAGAGCTTGCCTCCTGCACGATTTCCCAAGCCCTTCGTTCAGTAACAGCCTGGCCACATCCACTCAGGCACTGATTTGGACCTGGGCACGCCTGTCCAGCACGCGTGCCTTCATGTCTTCGATGGCAATGTCTTAAAGTCATACCTCCGCTGCCCAGAAAGAGTCCTCTCCTGAGCAGCCACGAGCACGGCCCGTTCCATTTCCCTCCCACACTGCCATCTCTCAGACAGTCCTCAGATGCTTGCCATCAGGCAAAGCACCCTGGACGCTTGAGTTCCTGGTCCAGCCGGACAGTATGCCTGGCTGTGCCTTAGTGCACACTTGCAGTCTAATCATGGTTTCTTTAGCGTACCACACAGATGTACACTCGGAGGCTGCAGTTCAAATTAGTCATCTAGGTTTTCCTCTTCTCAGTCACAAGGAAGAAGCAGGCACCATCATCTCGCTCATCTCAGGCACTTCCTCAACATAAAACCCTTTCAAAGTGTTTATGTCACTAAGCTAGTTATCTGCACTCCCTCTGTAGACTAGCTAAGAGTTTGGTCTCTGAAGTTAGGTGAACTGAATCCTGTCCCTTATAGATAAAATTTCCTGAAGGTGGAATGGGCTGCTACCAGTTTGTCCCTGTGAATCTCTTCTCCAAAAGGACAATAGGACAGCAGTGGCCATTTGGTAACAGATAGAGCAGGGCCCTCTGCTTTAATACCAACTTCTAGATGAAACAGTGTCTAATACCACAGAAACACTCTGAAGTATCCAAGATGTCCAGGCAGGGCTGGCAGATATGACATGAGACTTTCGTGTGACCAGTGTCCTCTTGGAGCAGTAGCCGGGAACCAGGAGGATGGCACGACAGCATCTTGGCTAGCACTGGACACCTAACTACGTCTACCTGAGAGCTGGGGGTGCGACCTACCTGTAAAGCTGAGCCAGACATAGTCAAAAAGACCCTGAAGGATGATTGAGCTTGACCTACAACAGACGCCGTTCCAAACCAGAACACTCACACATAGCTGGTAGGTAGTACACAGGATTTAATAGAAACTCATAGCCTCCTGGAGCAGCAGCTGGGGGCCAGACAGGACATCTAGTAAATAACTGGATACCCGTGCTTGCGAATCTGAACTGAACCCACAGATTCTTGTTGCTTCTGTGGGCTATTAGTGGAAAGTCAAAGTATCGTACAAGAAATTAAACTAAAATGTGTATCAGCTTTCATCCACCTGTTTCCAAGAAATGGAAAATTTTAGTCTTCTGGATTTTTTCTTCAATAAAGTCTTTCTAGCTACATCTACACAGGGTTGACTGGTGTGACACTGGAGGCACCAGTGCCCTTTTGGCACAGAAGCAAGAAGCCAGAGAGGCCTAGGGCAACAGGTGCCTGTGTGGGACAACCAAATTGCATTCACCTCACGGGCAAGATGCACGTAGTTTTAATATTTATTTTAAAGACACAAGGCTTAAATCACTCTCATAAAAATGAAGATAAAACAATATACATTTAGTTTTAGGGCAGCAGGTTTTCACAAAGGGCTTCTTTCTAGCTTATTTCAGCATGATCACAGGCTGAACTCAGCTGTAATACAAACAAAATTATGGGAATTCCACACAAATTTCTTTCCAGCAATGAAAGAAATAAGGTCTCCTTTATTCAAACCAGTGTATCGACTCAGACAGAAAGGAAATTTTTTTTTCTATGCTTTAAGTAATACTAAATCAAACTGAAGATTTAAGAAAATAATTCAGAGTAAAAAACAATACTACATACACTGGTAAGGCGTTTCATCTTAACCAACAGAGCCCAGGAAAAATGAATCACAGAAACTCTCTCGTCTTAAGAAATTTATGCATCCTATAATCCCCAAAGGGAACAATCACATCTGATAAAAATCTTTAGACCAAAATTAGAAAGTAATAATAAAGCTGACAGAACTGCCTGAAATACATATTTTAGCAGAGAGTTATTAGAAAGTCAGCATAAAGTGCCTCTTAATCATACTCGTCATGTATCTATTGGCAGTAAATCCAAGCAACCCCAGTTTTATATACCTCTGTAGACTTTATTTTATTGCTTACTTGCTTAGTAAATTTAAACGAGGTATATTGGCAGTGTGTCTAGGGTGTCACCTGGAAAAGGTAAATTTCTATCACTCATTATGAGCTTGCTTTAAAATATACAGTGCTTGGAGCCAAAGGCATGAGTTTGCAAAGCTCAAATTATTGGTCAAACCATTAAAAAGATCCATCTTCAGAATATATTTAGTCTTGGTGCAGCCGTCTCAGTAACTCTGCCTTGAAGCACACTCAACATTTTTAACCAGTGGTAGTCAAGATCTTAGAGAGGAAGCAGTGATTGAGCTCCAATCCTCATCATTTCCACTTTTCGTTTCAACAGAGTATCTATGACTCTAAGCTAATCAGAAGATCTGTGTGTACTACCAGGTACTACTTAGCAATACTGTGTGTAAAAATTACAGTGAACAAATCAAATAGGCAGTGATGTATCACTGAGCTAAGAGCTAATTTCTGTCAAATTGTAGTCATGACATCTTTGTTACCTTCTGCACTTTTCCAGGAGAGAGTGCCCACTAAAAAGCTTACTGCAGGATGCCATTTGGTATACAATTGTAAGTAAGAGGCTTTGCGAATATATTTAGTATGTTGAACTTTTCAGTTACTAGCCATTCAAACAAATGCTTTAGAAGTTAAGAATCTCTAAATCCCGTAATCTCCTGGATCTTCCAGTTTCCCCAGAAAAAGACAGATAAACCCGGACTTTTTCCCAGTACCACTTGCTAGAGAATGAATAGCATTAATACTGCCAGAGCAGGATGTGAGGAAACACGCCACGCTTTCCACCAGGCATCGTGAAGTCCCATGTCAGACGTCACAAGAGTTTCCAAGCTTTATCACTGTGGTTTAACAAGCAAAAGGAAAAATTAATTCAGTGTTTAAAAAGTAAACATTCAAGTTCTCATTGTAACTAGTATTAAAACAGGATGGAGAATTTACATGAAGTCTGACAATAGGCTTTTACATGCCAGTAACACACAGTAAATAGACAGTTATTATTTCAAATGTTCAAAAACTTCTGACAAGGGACTAATTCATAATATTGGATTACTGGTCTTCGTAAAATAGACACTATTGTGTCCAAAAGCCTAAATTATTGTGAAATCTCAGGTGCATTATGTTGTCTGCTTTCAACTATATTTAACACTGCTTTATTATTTAAAAATACAACTTCGAAAGTAAGATGACAAGAACTAAATTTATTTGGCCTAGAGGGAGAATATTTAAAGGAAACAGAGATAACTAAGTATTCACAGAAAAAAAAAGAAAGTGAAATATTTCCACTGGGGAGTAGTTGTAACAATGTAAAGGGCTAAAGCTGGGGAAAAAAAAAAAAAAAATCAGTTTAAGCAGGAAAAAGTGTTTTTGAAGACACTATGGTGGGCTGGACAGAAAGGAAACTTTCTGACTACTTTTCAAGTGCATCAGTTGATCTCCTTCCTTTCCTCCCTCCTAGGTAACTAGAGGTGTTTTTCAGCCATTTCAGGCCAGATTTGCTTGGTTTTGCTATCTGATTCTTAAAGTGAAAGGAAAAGCGAAACAGTTGGCACTTGTATCTTTTCACAACTCACTAAAATAATTTGAATTGTTGAAAGATTACAGGATTAGAAACTCTCAGAAGTTTCTCTCCTCCAGTTTCACCCACTTCATGGATACCATTACCCAATAGAGAGGACATCTTAGTTTCTAAATAATCTGCAGAAAGATATGCAGGCAGATGGGGAAGATAATGAAAACATTATGGTACCTACCTACGTACTTGGGCAGTCCAGGACTCTACAAAGCTGCATGAGAGAAGGTATACGTGCATGTGAGAAGTGTTAAGGTACCACTGTGGAGGAGGTTTTAAGAAAACAGATCAACACTGACATGACTATCAACTCAGTCCCTAGGTGGCGGGGAGGTATTCAAGATGGGATGATGTTCTAAAGAACTATGCTTTAGCTTATACAGAAATATCGGCAGTTAGTCTTCAGGGTACTTTGCACTTTGTGAGGTCAACAGGACTGTGCCTGCATACATGGTTAAAAATTAATAATTGGGTCACTCTCTCATAAAAAAACCCCACAAAATCTGTTGTTCTGTTATTAACCTCATAAAAAGCAATGTCATTCCCTTCCTCAGTAAATCTGCCACAAGAGTATACTGCTCCCTCCTTCCCCTTTCCGCCAACAGACTAGCACCAACAGGAACAGGTTGCCCAGAGAGGTAGTTGATGCCCCATCCCTGGAAATATTCAAGGCCAGGTTGGAGGAGGCTCTGAGCCACCTGATCTGGTTGAAGATGTCCCTGCTCCTTGCAGGGGGGTTGGACTAGATGACCTTTGAAGGTCCCTTCCAACCCTCACTATTCTATGATTCTATAATTTATGGGTAAGTAATGCCGAAAAAGATATCCTGGAACAAACTGCAAGCACAAAAGCTTGGCTTCTTTGGTTAGACAAAGCTACAACACCCATTCACCTTCCTCCAAGACACAAGAAGAGATCAGTGCTGCCCTGGAAAAGACCGGATGAGCGCACTTCCAATTGAAATGAATGGAAAAATTCTCAGACTCATGAAGGAAAACAAGAAGTAGTTCACATTTACTGGAAAGAAATAAAACCTATATGCATTTAAAAAGTAAAAATACACTAAGCTAGAGAATAGTCACGAGGCTTTGAAGCACACCAGACTGTTTCTGACATGGATAAAATTAATAGGGTTTGTTTGGTTTCTTTTTTTTTTTTTTTTAATTGAATACCGTACTACTAGAAGGCCCACGGAAAAACAAAAACCAAAACAAACAAAAAACAACTGCCCCCAAAAAAAACTCCCCAGAAAATACTGTTTACATAATTGTTTGATCCCCCTGCCTCACTTTTCTGGGAGTATCCCGATTTCAGGTTGAGAAGGTGGAAGAGAGGAAGGAAGAGAGGAAGGAAGAGAGAAAGGAAGAGAGAAAGGAAGAGAGAAAGGAAGAGAGAAAGGAAGAGAGAAAGGAAGAGAGAAAGGAAGAGAGAAAGGAAGAGAGAAAGGAAGAGAGAAAGGAAGAGAGAAAGGAAGAGAGAAAGGAAGAGAGAAAGGAAGAGAGAAAGGAAGAGAGAAAGGAAGAGAGAAAGGAAGAGAGAAAGGAAGAGAGAAAGGAAGAGAGAAAGGAAGAGAGAAAGGAAGAGAGAAAGGAAGAGAGAAAGGAAGAGAGAAAGGAAGAGAGAAAGGAAGAGAGAAAGGAAGAGAGAAAGGAAGAGAGAAAGGAAGAGAGAAAGGAAGAGAGAAAGGAAGAGAGAAAGGAAGAGAGAAAGGAAGAGAGAAAGGAAGAGAGAAAGGAAGAGAGAAAGGAAGAGAGAAAGGAAGAGAGAAAGGAAGAGAGAAAGGAAGAGAGAAAGGAAGAGAGAAAGGAAGAGAGAAAGGAAGAGAGAAAGGAAGAGAGAAAGGAAGAGAGAAAGGAAGAGAGAAAGGAAGAGAGAAAGGAAGAGAGAAAGGAAGAGAGAAAGGAAGAGAGAAAGGAAGAGAGAAAGGAAGAGAGAAAGGAAGAGAGAAAGGAAGAGAGAAAGGAAGAGAGAAAGGAAGAGAGAAAGGAAGAGAGAAAGGAAGAGAGAAAGGAAGAGAGAAAGGAAGAGAGAAAGGAAGAGAGAAAGGAAGAGAGAAAGGAAGAGAGAAAGGAAGAGAGAAAGGAAGAGAGAAAGGAAGAGAGAAAGGAAGAGAGAAAGGAAGAGAGAAAGGAAGAGAGAAAGGAAGAGAGAAAGGAAGAGAGAAAGGAAGAGAGAAAGGAAGAGAGAAAGGAAGAGAGAAAGGAAGAGAGAAAGGAAGAGAGAAAGGAAGAGAGAAAGGAAGAGAGAAAGGAAGAGAGAAAGGAAGAGAGAAAGGAAGAGAGAAAGGAAGAGAGAAAGGAAGAGAGAAAGGAAGAGAGAAAGGAAGAGAGAAAGGAAGAGAGAAAGGAAGAGAGAAAGGAAGAGAGAAAGGAAGAGAGAAAGGAAGAGAGAAAGGAAGAGAGAAAGGAAGAGAGAAAGGAAGAGAGAAAGGAAGAGAGAAAGGAAGAGAGAAAGGAAGAGAGAAAGGAAGAGAGAAAGGAAGAGAGAAAGGAAGAGAGAAAGGAAGAGAGAAAGGAAGAGAGAAAGGAAGAGAGAAAGGAAGAGAGAAAGGAAGAGAGAAAGGAAGAGAGAAAGGAAGAGAGAAAGGAAGAGAGAAAGGAAGAGAGAAAGGAAGAGAGAAAGGAAGAGAGAAAGGAAGAGAGAAAGGAAGAGAGAAAGGAAGAGAGAAAGGAAGAGAGAAAGGAAGAGAGAAAGGAAGAGAGAAAGGAAGAGAGAAAGGAAGAGAGAAAGGAAGAGAGAAAGGAAGAGAGAAAGGAAGAGAGAAAGGAAGAGAGAAAGGAAGAGAGAAAGGAAGAGAGAAAGGAAGAGAGAAAGGAAGAGAGAAAGGAAGAGAGAAAGGAAGAGAGAAAGGAAGAGAGAAAGGAAGAGAGAAAGGAAGAGAGAAAGGAAGAGAGAAAGGAAGAGAGAAAGGAAGAGAGAAAGGAAGAGAGAAAGGAAGAGAGAAAGGAAGAGAGAAAGGAAGAGAGAAAGGAAGAGAGAAAGGAAGAGAGAAAGGAAGAGAGAAAGGAAGAGAGAAAGGAAGAGAGAAAGGAAGAGAGAAAGGAAGAGAGAAAGGAAAAGAGAAAGGAAAAGAGAAAGGAAAAGAGAAAGGAAAAGAGAAAGGAAAAGAGAAAGGAAAAGAGAAAGGAAAAGAGAAAGGAAAAGAGAAAGGAAAAGAGAAAGGAAAAGAGAAAGGAAAAGAGAAAGGAAAAGAGAAAGGAAAAGAGAAAGGAAAAGAGAAAGGAAAAGAGAAAGGAAAAGAGAAAGGAAAAGAGAAAGGACAGGCTGGCTTCAGCTGTGGTCAGATGCCTGCTGCAGGGCACCTGGCAAAGATGTTTTTGTTGTTGGCAGTGCTTGTTATTGATATATTTTTAAAAATAAGTTGTTAGGGCGACCTCCCCCCCAACCCCCCACCCCAGCTGGAGGTTAGCACCGGGCACCAGTGGCCTAGCAGCACACCTCTGGGCATGCCTGATCCTTGCACTCCGTTCACTACCTTGCACAGGCATCCAGATCCATCGTGAACACCACTGAAGGCTGCTCAGAAGAGGAGGCCTTACAAGATCTGCTGTGCTGGCTGAGTGGCTGGCAGTGGTAACCTCCAGCAGCAGATCGTAACAACCTAGAAGTGAGCAAAGTGGGTCTCGGCGTCACAACAATTTCTTCGCTCATTTGGATCACCAGAGTCCCCGTTTCAGAAATCAGACTTGGAGCCTCATGCAATTAATTAGTCAAACTCCTGTACATGGACAGAGATCAAATCCACAGTGAATGCCTGGGGGTTTAATGCTCCTCTTCTCCTGCTTCCTTAACTATTCCAAGCATGACTTTTTGCTTGGGTTTTTTGTTTGTTTCTTAAAGAACTTGTGTTTGCCCGTAAGCAGAGATACGGACTGTGCAGCAAACTGTTGCCTATTTACAGGACAGAAAAGCAGGCCTCATTCAATAAAAAGTGAAATTAAAACCCAATTCTGTTCCTCCATCTATGTTATTAAATAAAACACTTATACTGAACTGTGACCTCTGACAAAGGAAGGGTAAACATATATTTCTCAATGGAGACAGTCAAAACAGTTAAATGGTGGTTCAGATAGAGCAATAAACACATATTAAAGTAGTAAATCAGTCCGTATTCAAAATTCATCCCAGCTCTCTGTCCTGCCTTTTGTAACAGCTGGATCCCAACTGCACACCAAATCAGTATGCGCTTTACCTGTCCTCTGAAAACTTTGGAGGCCAAAAATCCAAGCATCACCAAGCTCCCTTCATAATGAATATGCTTTTTTGGGGGTATGCTTGGAAGTTCATTAGAATTACCAGGAATCCACTAATTTCCATGTTCAGGCCATGACTACCTTGGCCAGGATGCAACACCGAATGACTTGGCTTCCAATGCAGTTTTACAGTAAGTACCAGCAACAAGGATTTGCAACTAAACCCACACAGATTTCTGTGGCACATGACATGAATCACTCCCACAGGAAGACACTACTTCCAAACTAGCATTATCAAGAAATATTCCCTGCCTCTGGCATAATTGTTCAGTAATATGCATTTTGTATATGGAATAAAACAGAAATGCTGACAGGCCAGCTTCTATGGCTGCTGACACAAACTTTCTGAGCATAGCTGTGTAAGATCTGCTGACACAAACCTTCTCCTTGAGAACAGCTGCAATTGCCTGCTGCTTTGGGGAGGGGATGGGGGGGTTCTTTTCTTTCTTTTTCTGCCTCCTGCGGAGAACTCCAAAGTGCTGGCTGCAGTATCTGCTAACGCCTGGTTATGCTACAGATGTGAACGTATAAAAGACAAAGTCAGTTCCCCTCCTGGCTTCATCTTCCATTTGTCTTTCAGATTATTTATTAAATCTCACACTCAGCAGTATTTGGATAAAACGGACAGTTATCACAAGTGCTCCAGTTAAAGCTGAATACAGCAGTATGTGTATTCTTCTAAACCAGTAAGCACTCGGGACAGGCAAAATTCCCACAGAGTCAGACGTAAGGCACCAGTTACTTGAAGGTTAGTGAGCATATTCACAGAAGACAAGTGCAGCTAGAGGGTAAGGCAGCAGCTTCTTGGGCTCTGCATTTCAGCTCAAGTATAACTGTTTTAAGAAGATATTCAAGGAGCCTTCCAGCTCTCTGTTCAGCACAAATAATTAAGAGCTTATGTCTCCCCTTCATCAACAAAGTGCTTAAGGATATTCTTACAAGTGTTTTGCTGGTGTAGGGCTCAGTAACTTGTCTGGAAGGATCTGAATGCCCACAACTCCACCTTGAAAGGAGAAGTGTATTTGGGTCCTGGAGGAACTGACATGCGTGACATGCATGGTTGGCACAATAGAAACCTTGTTGCTCAATTTAGACATCCTACAGCAATCACTGCCAAGTCATGTCTGGGTTGATACAGTAGGCATTTTGAAATTCCAGATTTTCTTGAGTTGCGAATGCTCATTTTATTGGTCCTACAGTTGCCTTAACATAGTGCAAGCTTCATCTGACTTTCTAACCATCATGTTACTTACAAGTGCCTCAAGTTCACAGATTTTATCTGAAAAAGTGACCAAAAAAAGTGCAGCACTCACCAGAACAGTTTGAGCAAAAGCTTGGAGGTCTTGAAAGAGTAATTTAAAAAAAAAAAAAAAAGTCAAACTAGCACCTTTGCACAATCACAAGTTAGAATTACAAGAAAAAAAAAAAATCAGTACTTGTGATGTAAGATGCAGCAAGATCGAGGTGCTAAGCCTGAGTCAACGCTGCTTTCTCACTGGCTGTGTGTGTCAGCAGACATCAGGCACACCCTCAGAATTGGCTTTTTTTTTCCTGTTCATGTCATAAAAAGGATTAGAATAACGTAGTATCTGTCCTGTGAAACTTTGTGTTGCAGACAGAAATCAACGCAGCCACATTGCTCAGCTCAGCCGGATGCAGAGCGAACGCCTGCCAGAGGGATGAAATACTGCGGTGACAGATGAGCCAGTACAGAGGGCTTTCTTGTAAGGCAAATTATCAAGCCTTGCCTGTTGCTGATCTTTTCCTGTAAAAAGTGTAGAAAGTGAAGCCACCCACAGCTTCCCAGCATACTGGCTTTATTGCCCAATTACATACAGAAATTTTGATAGAAAAATTTATCTTGAATTTCAGCAAAATGAAAATGTGAAATAAACTGTCCCTCAATGCTCCAGGTTTTAGAGTTGCCTGCAACCTGTCTTCAAATAAGTTTTCCCTTTCCTGCACCAAAGGAATGATTTGGAGTTCTATACCATCCTTAAAAAGCTATCTCAGATGGTATAATGTTATTATCTTGTCCTTCGCTGCCTTTCCTCAAAGACTTCCTCTAGAATATAGCAGGACAGAGAAGAAGGTACTCATGGGGTGACAAAAATAAATTGAAAAGAGCTAGTGAGATGTAAGATGTAATCATAGGTGACCTTTGTTAACTGCGTGGCTTGGAGCTAGAGCTCCGTGTGAAAATGCAAACAAGAGTTCTGTGCTTCCGCATAAAAGGTGTGAAGGTCTTACCTCTCCCCACCTCCAGAAACACGGGACATGACAGGCAAAAAGAAATAAAGTTTCTGAAACCTGCAGACTGAATAGCAGCAAGACTGAGGTACCCAGACGCTGAATAATTTTACAAGAGCAAGTCCTGTCCTTTCTGCAAGCTCTTCTAAACATCTCTGCCTCAAAGCCCTCCAAAAATAGGCCAAATCTGCTATAATTCATGGACTAGCTAGCTGCAAGAATATTTCAGGCTGCCCTAACTATCTCAAGAGCAGGGAGGCAAAGCAGAGCACAGCATTCACCTTGAATTAAAGCAGAAAAATCACATTTCCTGTCCCAAAACAGAAAACGGCAGTCAGAAAACAGGAGTTATTAAGCTAGGCTGTGTCCTCACTCATATAGATCCAATCCTCATTACTAAATCATGACTTCAAATTATTCCCCGTTTCTCCTTGAGGCGGCATAAGACACTTATCTCATGTATTTGAGCTGGAGGTTGTGTCCCTCAGCAAAGGACAAATGCGTGGCCAGGGAATGGCAGGGGAGGCCAGCTGGCCCGGGGACGCCCAACTGTCTCATACCAGCATCAGTCCAGCTGATGGGCCCTGCAGGAGACAGATCAGCTGAGAGCTGGTCCTCAATCCCCCTTAGTGGGATCGGATAAGCTCCTTGGAGCAGACAGGTGAGCAAGAGGGGTGCAGAGCAGGAGCTGCTGGTGAAAGGCAAGGCACAACCTCAGAAGAATACAGCCTCATCTGCTGAGTGTTGATCTCCACAGGACTATCAGCACCAGCAGGGATTAAGTGGGACCTCCTGGTCCTTTGAGAAATTCTCTTCTACTTTCTTCTCTGTGCATGATCAGCTCTCGATTGACACTTTTTTCTCCACCTCCTTTCCCCACAAGAAAATTCTATCCCAAATGTAACTGGATGTTTCTATACTTCAGAAATTATAGATTAAGATGACTTAATTTTGAAAAATATACTCTCAAGCAGGCTGTATGTCAAGGTTTTCAGAGTATAAAACAACCATATTTTCCATGAACAAGTAATGGAGTAAAGTTGGTTAGAATATGAGAACATGGGAAGGTCGGGGACACACACACACATCGGTTGGGGTGCTTTTTTGGTTTCCCAACACTTGCTTTCATTTTCTAATCGGGAGTAAGAGCCATGTGCATTTCAGCCTCTCGCATCCCACTTGCGCCCCAGTACCTATGCTGCGGTTTGCCTTCACTACTGATGCACAAACCACAGTCTAGATCCAAGCACATTTCTCAAAAATTCATTCAAAGTAGAGAATATTCATACAAAAAGGTTTCATTTTCAACAAATTGTCAAGAACTTGTCTATGCCTAAAAACTGTCTGTTATTATTAAAGCAGGGTATGCATTTCAAATACAATTATTTTTGGAAGCTACAGAAGCATTGAGAAGAGCTGTTCCAGAACAAGTCCATGTATAGGCAAGTCCCAGGAGCCAGATAACAAAACAGCCAATGTTCCTGCTTGAAAAAGTGAAGCTCTCTCCCCATGCTCCTCTCTTCTGATGACTTGGTTCGATTCTCTTCAGAAGAGCAGACACTAAAAACACCTCAGGCTCTTAAGTCATGTGAACTACCCTTACTGGTGTCAGACATATGCATTCATCCTTTTTTTTTCAGGTTAATCTGAAGGGAAACTAAACTGGACAGACCTGTGAAGCTTCTTTAAAGTTCATCAGGGGAGTTGGAGAGGAAGGCTTCAAGGATGTGGAATTCCAGCCTACTGCCCCTGCCCTACTAGGATCTCACTCTGTACAAGCCTCAGAGCACGAAATCCATGACTTACTCTCTCACATCTGTGCAGAACTAGAGGATGGCACTAAACCAGTAGTATTAAAAAGCCTGTGAGGGCCTAACCAGAAGTCTTTGCACAGCATAGGAATCTTGACTGAACAGACTGAATCAAAATACTTACTTCCCCTCTTCACTAGACACAAACACAAATTAGAGAGAGAGGAAGGGAGGGGAGCAAAATCAGCCTAATGCTGCCTTAGACAATCCCAGCAACATCAAATAGATCAAAAGAACAGCATGATCTACTAAAAAATAAAACAAAAAAAAAAAGCCACCCCCGAAACCGAAACCACCCACAGCAATCAAGAAATCATTGTGAACTTTCATGTACCTAAAATCCAAATATATTTTTCAGACTGCTCAAACTGGGAGATGACAACAGCATCGACTACCTTTCCTCTCACTTTAGATTAAAATGTGAAACAGAAAATGCATTTTGGTTAAAATACTCAACATAAGTCTTGCTTTTAAAATTAAGTGACAGACCACAGTCTGAAGTGCAATCTTCTACATTCCTTTATAGGTAATTACCTTACTTGCTATAAACAATGCATTTGGAATATGTTCAGACATCATTCCAGCCTGTAAAAATACTAAAAGAAACTAGATACAGGTATACATATTTTCAAGCCATAACCAACATTTTTCATTTTCCACATTTCCACAAATTTGTTCTGTTGTACATATAAAAATCTTACATTTGCCCCTGGAAGATCTTAAATCAACTCAGTTCAAGTCTTTGAGCTGGACCTCTTTCTTTCTCTGCCAAGAATCTGGAGTTTCTTTTCTGGGAGCCAATAATTATTCTGTTCCTATAGACAAAGACATAAATCCTTGCTGTTCTCCGTTCAGATGTGTCTTTAAACATTCTTTAGGGACTTCAGGGGAAAACTTTCCATTTGGTTTGTATCTGGAATTTCCTGAACTGACAGTTCAGACATCAACTTCTATTTGTCTCTAATATTCTTCATTTTTGATCCTTTTCCTCCCCCACTTGGAAGAGCTCAGCAGTTCATAAAACAAACTCACTACGTATTTTCCATGCATCTTCTTTTGTTCTCTGAGTTTCAGTTCTGCCCCCTTCCTGTCCTAACCAAGTGATATAGTGCAGTGAGTTCACATAGCTCTAACCAAACCTCCAAGCTCAAAAGCAGCAAAGCCCCGCTGGAGAGCATTTGGGCTAACACACACACATATCTCTGCAGGACAGAAAACCATTAAGTAGAAGTGAAAACACTGTCAGAATAAACTTTGCCACTGGAAGTATCAGAAAACAGATCTTTGTTAACAATAGAATTTGTCTCCCAAAGCTTAGTATCACCAAGCACACATCAGTTTGGATATTTGCTGAACTTCTACAGCGTGCAAGGCTGATCTGAAAAGGGAGCTTATACCTTACACTTTCAATAGGGAAAGCAGGTGATAAACACCCTCAGGAGAGCCCTCTCCTGGGGTATGATGGAAGGCACTGCAATGGTCTAGGGTCAGGGTCCCTAGAAGCCATCACAACAGGCTTCTAGCCGCAAACATGAGCGGCTGTGGGACTTCTCGTAAGCGTAGAAACTTTTCAGTGAAGAGCAGGCAAGCATGGTAACTCCTGTTTTTGCAAATCTATATGCTATGGCACACATTTACATGAGTGGCAATAGAGATAACTGGTTTTGTCACTTCTAATTTCAAAGGCTGTATGCTACACACAATTACCTCAAGGCAATAAAACATGATCTATTTCAATTTAGATTTGATCTGCTCTTCCATGCAGGCAGCACCAAGGATTTCATCAATTGCACATAGTAAAGCTGCAAGACCTTAATTAGCAGCTCCATTAATATCAATGCCACTAGTATGGTCACTGCTAAGGGAAAGAAGAAAAAAAAAAAAACCACAAACAAACAAAAAACCCAAACCCACAAAACTACCACTGTGCATATTTCATCTGTGAACTTTTATTGTGAACTAAGCATAGTGACATCTCAACATCCTCACCAAAGCTGTTTGCAAGCTAGTCAAGTTGCACAAAGTTCAACTATTTACAAAATACACAACTATACAGAGCCATCTATTTCTAACCAGGCAATAGAACATGGATTTCATAGATCCTGGAATTATTTCATTTGTCAACATCAACCTATCCCTTGCCCATCAGAGCCGAGTTATTTTAGCAGCACTTTTTCAGAACACTTGTGTCAGCAGGTTCTTTAGGCTATACAGAAACAACTGGAGAAAGGGAGCCTTCAAACGAGGCAATGCCCAGAAATCCTTAGTTGGTAGTGATGCTTTTTGTATTTCTGCTGACCTATGTAATGAAACAGGGTCAGCTGGACCCTCTGGTAGCCTAAGAATATAACCAGGGTCTCAAAGTAAGGTGAGGCTGCCTTGGAGCTGACTTCCGTGCTGCCATAGCTGCCTGGATGTGACTAGAGCTATAGCTCTCAATACCCCAGCTGCCTGGGTACGACTGCACAAGCTGTGGGCTGCCCTGTGAGCACACACTTAAAACCACCACTGGAAGAGATGCTGTATGCCCAGCTGGCACCCGTGGGAGGACGGCATCACACCAGAAGCACAAGAAGGTGCTCTTAGCAGCCTTTATGATAACCCTGCATTAGGTTTTGTAGCAAGCACATCTTTTCCTTTTCCCCTGCAGGACAACAGAGCAGTGTAATCTGTCTAAATCACAGCGAAAGGCGGGGACATAATGAGACAAACCAGCTTGTGATGGTGTGATTATGGGAAACATACTTCACTGCAAAAAGCACCACTCCTAAACAACGTGGTGCTCTGCATTTATAGAGGAAGTGTCATCTTCTTCCACAAATGAGAAAACGAAGCGCAGAGTCTATCCAAAGCCAGGATTAGAGTTCTTTTTTTTTTTTTTGCAGTATTATTTTAACAGCTTAATAACAGGATCAAGGCAGCAAGAAAAATCCCCTATTAACTGTAGCAGAAACAAAACTGGATCCTCTTGTGGAGCGGAGTCAGTGTTGCAAATGTAAGGCTTATGCAACACAGCCTCATGCTACTCTCCCTTTTGAAGAGTTAAATAAGGTGTAATTTAGCTATTTAAAATAAGCAAGACCTCAGCTTCTCTTCCAAGGTACTTTGTAGTTCTAGACTGCAATTGCTTTGTTGAAGTTTGCTTATTATATAAAGCGGTTGCTACAACAGCGTATTTCCATTTAATTCATGCTAACGTCCTTAAAACCAAAGGTCAAAAATAAGGAAACAAAAGCTTAACTGTAGCTAAGTAGGTCTTGGATGGAGCCCAAAGCTGAAAAAAAACCCAGAAGTTTCACGCAAGAATAAAAGAAGCTTCAGCTTTTGCATTCTGTTTAATTAAATGTGATTTTTAAGAGAATCCATTTACAAAAAATAAAGTTTTTAAAAAACAGAACCTAATTTTGAAGAAACTTTGAATCAAATAAAAAATTGTTTGCTCTGATTTGAAGTTAATGTATTTTTAAACTTTAAAAATCTTTGTTTGCATAAGAATGCGTATGTGTATTGCAGATGTTCCACATCTGTTTGCATTTTGCAGAAGAACAGTTGTTTTTACATGTTTTCATCTCAATCATGGCACAGAGAAAATTCAAATCTAGAATTCTCTCTCATTTCAGGGGTAGTTATGGCTGAAGTCCATATAGCGTGTTTTTCTTCTCCTCTCACTCAAAGCAAACTCTTTTCGTCTTCAATTTTAATATAGGTCTTCAAAGTAGAGTAGCTTGTCATAGATCTTTAATTCTCCTGCACTGAATTAGAATCAGTGACAGTGAGATTTACTGCATAAAAAAAAAAAAAAAAAGAACTCTACTGTTGTATAAGCATCAAGACCAATTGCTGCTCTCTTTCACTGTATCATCAAGGAAATGTTTACACTTAAAATGAACAGTATATTATTTTCCCCCCCTTGGATGAAAAGCCAGTCACCTCTCTTCCTCTTTCACCTCTCCTTTCCTTCACTAGCAGCTCTTTGAAACTTCTAATACAATGTTTTTCTAATATTTCACTTGCAAACGTCAAAGTCAGGCTGCAGTTTGCAAACAAGCAACAGCTCTGTGCGAGGACTCCCGCACATTCTTTCTTCCCACAGTCACTCCCTATATTACCAAAACTGGATGTTAGGCAATTACCTAGAGGGACTATGTAATCAAAAAAGTAGCTTAAAAAAAAAAAATCTCCTTCACCTCTGTGTTAAGAGTTTAGAGGGAGAAAATGAGAAAATTACAGTACTTAAGTTTAGAGAAAAGGAAACATGATATTAAGAACTATCCTCTTCTTCCTCATTAAAAAATAATAAAACCTAATCAATACAGCATGTTGAGCTTAACATGCAAGAATGATGTTGTCCTGAGTGGTGCCAAGAACCAAGAAGTCACTTTTGCATCTTGGCAGAATCACCCTTCAAGAAAACAAAAACCAAAACCAAAACCCACCCGTGCCTACTATCAGCCATTTCCCACAGATGACTTGCTGCAGTAGCTATCCAAATTACTTCTCCATGGACCCAATCCAAAGCTCATTACTGGCAACAGGTTTTTGAAACAACCCTGTGTGGTTTTTTTTCCACAATGGGAAAAATCTATATTTAACTAAGAGGCTGGGAAGGATCTTAAACTCTTTAAAGTCTTTGATTAACAAGAGAAAAGGACATAATGGTTGCCTTTGGTTTGGCAAGTGATAGCCAGGAGAAAAAAACACCCTGTGATCTAGAAATAATGCAATTTATACAGTGCTCGGTGTGGTGCATGTACATCAGAAGATACCTCTAAAATAAAAGGTCTGGAGGTAACAAAATTACTGGTTGTTCCCTATTAGCAACACAATTTAGTTATTAGACTTTACAAACCAATCTTTCAAAGGGAAGCATGAACGGTGTTCAAGAAATGAGAAATTTTATTTAGAACAATTTTATGTATTTTAACTATTTTAGCACCATGCTTTCAACTGTGTTCAAACAGCATTAAGAGAGGAATTGAATATAAAATAAAACACAAAAATACACAAAATCCTGTAATTTCATTATTTTATTCTTTTAAGATTTCATAATCTATTTACAATAAACTGTCTCAGCTCTTCAGAAAAGTGGCTATATTTGAGGGAATTAGCATTTTCAGTAGCATTTTAGGCCACAGCACAGTGGTGGAGTGAGCCATTACTCAGCTGATGCATGTAAAAGCTGTTTTGCTTATTTAGTTTTCAGTGAGGTCAAGCCACTGAATTAGCTTGCAGTTTAAACAAACATTAATGTCAGCACAAGTAAAAGGGCTGGAAAGCGTGGCCAAGGAAAAATGTATGATAAAGATTCCAACAGTTCCAACTTAGACTGCTGAAACTAAAGATGGAATTTCGCTATTAAATGCACAAATAGGTAATGGTACATATAGAGAAGTTTTTCCAATTGACACAAAACAATGATTCCAAACCTAAAGCAAATCTAAATAAGAATATTAAAAAAAAATAAAAAAAAAATAAAAAAAAACCAAAACAAAAAAACAAACCTCACAAATTCAGGATGTTACCTCCTTTCAGGTGGTTGTCCTTCCTTGACAGCATAGCCTTCAGTCAATACCGTCTCGTAGCAGAGGACAACTGTGTGCTCAGCCACTCTCAGAAATAGGTCTCTGCCAAGGGAACCATCTGCATGAGGAAATGCTACCCTCTATCGTTTGACTAGTCTAAACACCTAATGTCTTCTTAAAATGATAACTTTAGGAGGCTAACTCTGCTTTTCATAGCAATTACTACCCAAATCATGAGTTAAAACCTCACAAGTGTGTAGCGCTGGTCTTCATTACTGCACAGCCAGACTTCAACCTTCTTTTCACTCATCATCTTACTCCTTGGCTACAGCACTCTAACGGGCCCTGTGACTCTGGCTTCCCCTCCAATTCCTTTTTCCAAAAGGAATGCAAGCCAGAAGCTGACAAATAATTATTGCTTCAAATATTTCACTTTTTTTTTTCCCCAACTCTGCCTAACAGTTTGAATTCTTTTTTTGTCCGTTCTGTAGAAGTAGTACTTCAAATCCTTACATGATCTTTTACCATTCTCCTGTCTTCCCACTCCCATCACTTTCCAAACTCTGATATTTAAACTCTTAGAACAGCCCTTATTTTCAAAGATTTTATATTTAAATGCCTTTGCTAAGAAACTGAAGCAGCAGGATCAGAAGACATAAGAATGCTATAGCAAAAGCAGCTAGAAGGTGATTTTTGAATTCAACTGGATTGCGAGAAATGGCTTAGAAAGCACAAGAGATGTCCCCGACCATAAACAAGAAAAAAAAAAAAAAAAAAAAAAGATGGGAACAATATTATTTCTGTCGAAGTCACTGCTTAAGAGGAGCTGCAAAACTCCATGAGAATTTAGACCATCCCAGCAGGACATTAGATTTAAAAGGAAAATTATTTCTTTCAGCTTATTCTACATTTAAAATTAAAAGCTCTACTTCACTAACAGCAAATAGAATGAAAGAAACACAAGGAGGAAGAGAAAGACTGCCAGGACAAAGTATAAAGAATAATACAGTCTGAGGGGCAAGTGGCAGGGAACAGCAAGTGGAAAACATAAGGTAAAATACCTTTGTATCTTTAATTTAGTTAATTTCAAGATGGAGTCAAATCAGTGTTGACACCTCTGAATTTCTTGGAAAAGAAACTTAAATTTGAAGTCCCTTAGAACTTTTTTTTTTTTCTTTCTGACCTCTGTTTCTAGCTCTTTTGGGTAGGAAATGATAATTGAGTTCATCTTAGAAAATAACAACCAAACATTTAAAGATGATTTTGATTAAATACACTACTGATGTGTCAACCTGAGGATGTCTACACTGCAACTTGCATGTACCACCACTTACAAACAAAGAGACCTGCTTAAAACAGGTCTGTTTTAATCACTGCTTAAGGATTATTAAGTATTGTAACATATTATTGCTACTATTTAAGTTCTCATCAAGCCAGCAGTGCAGGTAAAGTATATTGTAAGGCCATTCTGACCGAGGTCAGAACACAAGACACTGATGACATGATATAATGCTATTCTTCGCTTACTGACACCATAAGATAATATATGAAATACAGGTTGTCAGAAATACAATCAACACAGAGTTCACAATATTCCATCCTTCTCCTCCGGAGGATTTCCAAGGCAGGGAGAGTAAACAGCCTTCTCCCAGCTGTCTTAGTTTCCACAGCTGAGAGTGTAGGATGTTTACAGTACCTGTCACTCAGAGCTCTTGAAAACAGACCAAATGTCAGCAGACCTAGTACAGATTTCATCACCGGCTGCCAGAAACGTGAAGACGTCAAGTAAAGGCAGGAAAAAAAAAAATCCATATCCATGTCTATTTTATACCATATGAATCCAAATCAATGGTAAGTCCTTTGTGCACAAGTTGGGAGGTGTAAGAAAGAAGTTCACAATAAAGCTGAGCTTCAGCATCTCCAGAGGACAGCCACTATTACTGCCACTGTGGTATCGCAAGGCTTCCTGACAGTTCACTCCAAAGTACTCCTGAATGTCTTGAAGTTGTGCCTGCAGAAAAGAGAGAATTCACCATTTTAATTGATGCACATAAATACACTAAAAAAAAAAAAAAAAAAAAAAAAAAAAAAAAAAAAAAAAAAGCAGAAAAATTGTATTTGCATTCTACAAGTAAAAGCTGTCCTGTGATTCTTCCAAAGGACTGGAAGCTTTTAACAGAATTTAAAAGCAATATCATAGAGTACTGGCTTAGAGGAATGCCTACAAT
This sequence comes from Chlamydotis macqueenii, assembly GCF_036417535.1. Classification (NCBI taxonomy): domain Eukaryota; kingdom Metazoa; phylum Chordata; class Aves; order Otidiformes; family Otididae; genus Chlamydotis; species Chlamydotis macqueenii. The sequence goes on from NC_141558.1 coordinate 32,577,578, forward strand.
ATCTGGCTTATTTTTAATTAGGAGAGGAATTATGGTTCTGTGACACCTTTGAATACTGTGACAAACAGGATACTTTTAAAGACATGGCTTGGTAAATTTAAGAGTTCAGTTATACAGCTGATGACTGTTGACAGAAGTCTAGATATGTCTGAGATGATATTTTGCTTTCAGGAACAGATTAAGTATTCAGTTTCCTTAAATACATCACCTCTGAGGGAAAAGGAAAAAAAAACAAAACAAGAGAATCATAAATAGTAAAAAGTATTTCTCCTGTAGAACAAAAACCAAAATCCTCAGTAGAGAAAAAAAAAATCCACTTTAACAGGTTTTAGTGCAACAGAAGAAACACTTTGGGACAACATTATTAATAGCTTCTACTTTAAAAAAAAAACAGCGTATGTCCAAGTGACAATGGACCCGAACCATAAAATCACAGAATGCCTTGGGTTGGAAGGGACCTTAAAGATCATCTCATTCCAACCCCCCTGCCATGAGCAGGGACACCTTCCACTAGGCCAGGTCGTTTAAAGCCCCATCCAGCCTGGCCTTGAACACTTCCAAGAATGGGGCATCCACAACTTCTCTGGGCAACCTGTTCCAGTGCCTCACCACCCTCACAGTAAAGAATTTATTCCTTACATCTAATCTAAATCTACCCTCCTTCCATTTAAAGCCATTATCCCTTGTGCTAACACTACACAGCCTTACATAATCACGACAACCTACTTTAAGAAAAGTTAATTTGCTATGGAAAAAAAAAAGACAGAGGAGCTTCATCCGAGAGTTTAACCTACGGAGGGTTGCTCCAATACTGGTACTGTTCTCACCATTACATGAACACCATTGATAGCACAGTATGTTGGTCAGCTTTCCAATGAAACAGCTTTCCTTTGAGCATAAAGTACGTTTCAGTTGGACCAAAGTTACTGTACAATTTTCTCCTCTACCATTACCTGCATCTCATTCCAGTACTTGTGGAAATTGCACCACATATCTAAAAGCCCAGTTCTTGCAGTCACATAAATCCCCAGTGGGGATCCCTTTGGTCAAGAAAAAGAACTACAGCAGCAGGAGAGGGAAACAGGGGGACTGTGTAACTGCACACCCCACTTTACCATGCATAAGAAGGCCTAGAGATTTGCAGGAGTCTGACAAGTTGAAATAAATCTGAAGGTATAGATCACCTTCATCTTCCAGTCTGCTACAAAATAATATGAACTGCAAGGGCAAAGGCAGCAAAAATGGCGAGAACTAAAATGTTTCCTTCCCAAGCTATCATGAATAAATCAGCTCTCTGGTCAGCAGCTGAACAACCTATGTTAGTTCTGTGCTCAGAAGATGCATTTCTAAAATACTGCGTCAGCTTTACATGTTGACTGGGGCCATGGGTTGGGTCCCTCTAAGCCACACGGTGGAAGAAGGAAATCCCTGTCCTTTTATTAAGCAGCCAAGCTAGTCAGAGTGCCAGGTAACCCTGCAAGAAACGGAACAGCCTGGTGTCAGCTCACCAGTGATTCCAGCAGTAGAAACCAAAGCAGAAAGTGTAGAAAAGAAAATCATGGAGCTGCATTCCTGAAGCAAAAAAAAAAAAAGGAGTAAATCTCAGAATAATCCAGGTGTGAACACATTTCAGGAGGTCATCTAGTCCCAGCCCCTGCTAGAGGCAGGACCAGCTTCAAAGGCCCACGTGAACAGCTGCCAGAGACCTTTATTTCTCATTCAAGTTTTTTCCAGATTAAGTACAACTTGCAGAAGGCACTTCAACCTTTCACCAGGGAGCCTGGAAAAATAACAGTGTGGTAGTCTGTGACTGAATTTACCACAGTGCCCTGAACATTTGGCAAATAGGCATCTGATATTTCTATTGTAAACAGATCCTATGGATGCAAGCATATTTTATTTGCTAAAAACAAAGTAGCAGAAAAAAAAACCCAAATATGTCTGCTTTGGCTTTTTTCTATAGCAACAAATAATTCTATTTTCAAAATAAGGCTATGAACTACTGGAGTTGTTGGCCTTATATTCAGAAAATTTTGGAGAGGCAGTGCAATAACAGGCAACATACTGTCAGCACACAAAGGAAGAAAACTTGTCAAGGCAAATGATGCAGTGACAAGGAATACTCAAACAGATGAAGGAAAAACAATCCAGAAATTTAGAATAAGAAAAATCAGAATAAAAACTAAGCAATGTATTATAGTCTCATTTTATTATGGACTCTCAAACACTTGTGAGACTTCATGTATGTTCTTTAGTGTCAGCATTTAAATGAACGATACAAGTGACTTAAGACTTTAAAAGTCAGTTTTGCATATGTATTTTAGATATGCTTCCCATCAAATAGTCGTAACAACTTCAAACAATTTAAGGAAATCTTCTGGTAAGGACTTCATTTATACTCAACAAAGTAATTTCTATTCTGAAGGGTCTACATTCTAGACAAGCAACAGAGGAACATGACAGCAATAAAATGATTACATTATACACAGCTCCAGGATGTTTCTACCACTTCTTTACTGACTGCCTTTGACTTCCAAGTAATTTCAGGTGATTATTTTATTTTAACCAATATTTATCAAGTCTGAATGATGCTTCCAAGGTGAGATACTTGGGGAGGAGGCATTGAAATTACATACATCACATCCCTTTGCCAAAATAGATGCCTACCACTTGCAAGGCACAGTTCCTCATCTATGTCTAGGTACTCAAATAGCAGAAAAGACAAACAAAAAAAACCCCAACCCACTAAACAAAAAAACAAACAACCCATCAGCTTTCATTGCAAAGCAAGTCCTTTGATAGGTGTCTGAGAAGAAATAAAGCTGGTGGTTTGCCAGCAAGTCCTGCACAAAGCTAGGTTAAAATTCTGCAGCTGAGGGAGTTAAGGGAGGGCACTGCCTGCACGCATAGCCACATGGGTGACCATGGTCTCAGCAAAGCTATCACAGTAAGGATAAATTGCTGAAAAAAAAAAAAAAAAAAAAAAAAAAAAAAAAAAAAGCCTTCTCCCCTAGATCTCTAGGAGGCAAAGTGTTGGTGAAAGTTATTTAGCTGACCCTAGAATCTGTTCTGCCTCTCTCAGCTTCACTGTCCTACACTTGAGGGATATGACTGTAAAAGATAATACAGAGAGTTACAAAAGAAGCAGCTGCTAAAAGCAACAACAAAAACCAACAACCCCAAAACCAAAACTGAAGCACTGCCTTGCTGTCACCTGGAAGGAAGAGATTCTGAATTGCACAATATAGGTCACACTATAAAGAGACTGCAGTCATTCATTCGCTTTCATTTCACAACGAAGCACAAAAGGGAAGGACTGAAAAGAAAACCTATTCTCTTCACTCTTTAGCAAGTTAGATACCTAATTTCTTGTGGCAATGAGAAGCTGGGTGCCAACATACACTAATTGCTCACTTTACAGAATATTTTGTTGTAATCAAGAACCACTCAATTATATCATCCAACGGTAGATTAAAAGAAAACAAAGAAAAATGACCCTGAGAAAATTATATATAGTGTGAGGTGTAACACCTTTACAGCCTTGTCAGATGAGTGACATCCTGCTCCTTTCCATGGAGTCATGGCCCTCTGAAAAAGCTTATCTTTCTGCTACCTCTGCATCAGACACACCATTAAAGTGGAAGAAAGTATTACTGAACATTACAGACACAATGGTATTAGCAAAGCTAACGAGTCACTATTTACGTGATAGCCCTCTTATACTGCCTTTTACAAATGATACAAGTTCAAAACAGTCTCCAAAACCTTCCTCAAAATTCATCTATCATGCACACAGGGAAGGCTAATCTGCCAACAAAGAGGCCACCTGATCCACCTGCAGTGATCCATGTGAGAGGCAAAATACTTGTGCTGTCTCCCATTCCTGAACACAGCCTAAAAACCAGCAGGCCCAAGGAAGACATCAAGGTTTTTAAAACTCTTCCTTCCTTGCCTGGTGGAGTCCTGGAGTAAAGACTGTGTGGTCTTTACCTTTGGAGGTATATCCCAAATTACCTCTTTCACTGAACTGTCACTCCTCAAAAAGCAACTAGCAACATCTAGAGTACAACCACCATGTCAATTTGAAGAAAGAATTGAGATTTGGACTTGGAAACGAGCAGGGAAAGTCTGGTGGATTCCCCTTCATATGTCTCCATCCTTACATAGCAGCTGTGAAGACCACAAACTGCTCACTTCTGCTGTTCTCCTACTACATGAAAACATGAAGCAACATTTCCCTCAAAATCACCAAGTTTTTCTTCTCACCTGCCTGCTCTTAGAAGGGCACACAGATTCAGTGAACAACTTCTGGTCCTGGTAACAATGATTTGTTACTGACTTTCTCAAAAAAAAAAAAAAAAAAAAAAAAAAAAAACAACCCAAAAACGTGGCACATTGATACTTCAAGCCCATGCCAATGAATTCTATGGTTTTTTTTTCCTGTCCTGATCATTCCGTGTTACATTTTGGACACATGCACTTATATATCTGGGTATGTAAGGAGGAATCCCAGAGTCTGTCACTGATGGGGAAGACCTAAAAATGGAGGTGGATCTCAGGGCTCTCCTTTAGCAATTCTATGTGTCTTCAGCTTTGAAGAAAGAAAACCATCCCATGAATTTTCTTCATCAAACAGCCACCTTGCAGCATTTTGAAGGGACGGGAAAAATCATAAAATAATAAAAATGTTTCCTTTTCCATGTAACTGCTATAACACACACACAGAATATTTTTTTTAAAAAAATCAGAAATTAAAGTCCTTAGTACATTTTAAAATTGCCTAAAAGAAACATTAGTTTCAGCAATTTTAGACTCCCCCCCCGCCCCGAGGAGTCAAAAGTAAGATAGCGGGAGAAGAATGGCCACCACACAAACGCCAGAAAATAGAATAGCCCGAAATAAAAAAGCAAGCAGACTTGTAGATGGGCAATTGCCCCATTTGGGAATGAAAAGCATTTAAAGTGCTCTATAAATACAAGAACTGCCACCAGATGTCAGTACAGCCTAGAAAATTGATAGTTCAACCCTTCACACCAGGCTGACACGGCTATTTTATTTAACCCCCCTCCAACTGTCCAGGCACGCAAATCCAGCCCTGCCATCAGTCCCGAATGGAAAGAGTCACACAAAATGGAAAGTTTCACTTTCATACGGAGAAGCAGCCTGTACGGGGCCTGCCATACGATCTCATTTGCATGTCACCAATGTGCAAAAAAAATGAAATACAAAGCTGTAAGAATAGGCATCAGTTTCTACTGCCGCAGGACACCAAGAACCAGCTTGATATTAATTAATCTCTAATTAAAGTTCAATGCCCTCCTTCCTCACACTCATCAAGACTCTCTAGCTACGGTACGCGTCTTTGCCCCGCACGTTTGCATTCCCTCTGTTCCTAAATAGCTTTAGTCTCCTTAGATTATTCTGCAAAGTGCTGGGAAATATTGAGCAATGAGGTTCTTAAGCTAAATAAAGTTGTTTTTTTTTTTTTGCAAAACAAACATTAGTATGATCGTCCTTGTGGTACAGGAGAGGCCCCCTCTACCTGTCTTGTCTACTTTTTTACAAGAGTTGTAAGGAAAGCATCTCTGGAGCATCTCTGCCCAAGGTGATTTTACTTCCAAAATTCTAACAGCAGTGTTTATCTCATTTCTTTACACAAACAAACATCAAGATCTACAGTTTCTCAAGGGTACAATTTAGTTTCAGCAAGAGAGACATGGCACAACAACATTTTTGCTGCTCAGTGTCCAAATCCAATGACATACTTTGCTACTAAAGTTATTAACTAGAAAAGTTTCACAGGCTACTTAAATAAAAGGGCAGAACTTACTTTATACCAGTAGTGAACAGATTAAAAACAATCAAAAAAGTAATGAAACCACTCCCCCATCCCAAACATAACCTATATTATTTAGGCTTTGCAAGAACTTTCAGCTTTGCTGGCTTATAGATGGAGCTTTCTGTCCTACCAAAATCAACGAGTCTTACTCTGAAGCAAGAAAACATATTAAGAGAACATCAGTATCTGTAGACACCAAAAAAAGAATTGTCAAAGTGATGACGAAATCTAACTAATGTCATTTTTGCTTGGCATAGAACCACTGGATGTTGGTGACATCCTGATTGTTATTTTGTGAGAAATATGCAGGTAAGTAAAGCAACAAACATGCATTGACCTATGCAATTTTACATTAGGAAAGCTTTGGTTTTAATTCATTTCTTAGGTACAAGAGTAATATAAGAAACTAGGTTTATGGTTTTAATACTAGCTTATTGCACGACCTTACAAAAATATCTTCAATTTTCTTACCAAATGCAGTCAACTCAGTGCACGTACATTTTTAGAGTTCAATGTAAAGAATTTCTAAAATGAAATAATTAAAGGAAAGTTCATGTTAAGTTAAAAAACCATGAACAGAAAATGAACTTCTTAGGCTGATGGCTAGGAATAGAATTTACTAAAAGATCTCTGTCACGCCTTATAGGATGGTTTTAGTACAGCTTTGAGATTTCAACTTAAGATTTAAGCCTACCGCACTCTTAGATTTCCTTTACATGGTTTCATATCTCAAGTTGAGTAAAATTGTAAGAGTAGCAAAAATACAGATACACAGAGGCTTTTTTGGGAGCATTTAGGTTTTCTTAATATGGATATTGGACAATGTGGATATTAATGAGGAAGAGAGGAATAAAAAGTAAAGAGGCAGAGAGCTTCTTAGATGATTTACCTTGTATAATTGTTAAGGGCAGATGGAGTACAAACTACCTAGCAGTTGAGTAGCAGCAACCGCAAAAAAAAAATGAATCTGAAGTAAATCGCTTCACCGGAAATCCCCAAACCACCTAACGTGGCATCAAAATTATGTCCAAAGGAAGAGCGCCTCTAATTTCATACCTAAACTAAGCCCTGAAACCTCCCTCCGATTCAGGTGAGCTGTGTAGTCTCAGAAGTTTCTCTCAGAGGAGTCTGATCACGGACCCAGGAGGGAAGGCAAGTTTTGTTGCAAACTTGGCTAAGTGCTTAATTAAATATAAAACCTACAAGCATGTTTCACCTTGCTTTTGAGTTTCATCAGGAAACCTTTGCACAACTTCAGTTTTGTTTCACACAACTGCAAGTCTTTGTCAGGTTAAAACAAGAGGTAATTTATGTGCACTCCAAAACTGGAATTTTTAATTCCTGAGTCTTGGCTTTAATTGTAACAAAGACCCTTGAGGCTTATCGTTCCTCTCTGTTAACTTCTCTCCCTCAAATTCTCTACACGTAAACACTTGTTTCTACAACAGCTCTTCTGCAAGTCATTTTTACCCATTTTTTGCACATTCAAAACATGCAAAAACCAACCCCAAGCATCTCAGTTTTACATGTGCTGCTTGCTCAGTCCAAGTTCGACAGGCCCAGGTGATACGTACTATTCCAGTCACTCTCTCTTCAGGAAATCTCAAGAAGATTACATGACTCAACAGCCAGTTTCTACAGAACAATAGAATAGCTGGCTCCCTTTTCCCTAGGAAATGTAGCTTCTTTAAAATCAAAGTTTTAAGAAGGTAAAGAAGAATTTCAGCTTCTGCAGGAGCCAAAACCACAAAGCTGCACTTAAAAGTCACCTAAGATTTCACATCAGCAGCAAAATTTTAGTAGAAAGAAGCTTACAGTCAGTTACTATTTAGCACAACTTCATTTCCTAAATTCTTTAAATTAAAAGTTCACCCTTGAGCATCAAAGGGGTTTTTGCATCCTTCTCTGAATTACCTAAACTATGTTCAGCTAGCCTCTAACATTTCCTCTACACCCACCAGGCAGCTAGCTCTGCTGCTGAATGAACTGCGGCAAATGGCATTCAAGCTGTGAGACTTTGATAGAGGCTGGTGTTTCAATAGTTACAAGGCAGTATCTGCATGACCGAGCAGATGGAGTGTGATGGATGCATCTTTTTTCCTCTACTGAAAAAAGTTTTAGATAAAGATGCTTTTAAGAAAAGGATATTGCCAACCTGAAGCATTGTCATTTTTATGTGGACAAGCAGGAATGAGGTTTGGCACAATCCTTGAAAGACTTGTACCATCAATTTTTCTGGCTGCTATTGATTGAAGAGTGTTATTAAATTCACAGAGCAAGAATTAAGCAATGCAGGAAGCACTGCCTGTTGTTAACGCTTATGGTTACTATAACCATGTTAAAACAGTTTTGTTGGTTCATAAGATCATCCCTTTTCAAAAGGATTTACAAATCAGTTTTATGGAAAAGTATGCATTATTAGGGAATTTCCATCCTTTAGCTATTTTCCTCATCTTAGATTCTTCAGCCTTCTCACCTCTTTATTCACTAGCAAGATTTTCATTTAAAGTCTAAGGACAGTAGCTGCCTCCAGTTTCACTTTTCTATTTCCATCCTAGGCCCTCTTCAGGTTAACTTCACTAACAGTGTTCTTGCCAAAGTCCAAAGATATTTGTGCTACTCCATCTCCATGCATTTTGAGTTGTCAATCATCTTTTCTGTGACAGTTCAGACCTAGCTCTCTCATTTAGCCACTTTCTTTTTCTCCCCTATCAGAAGGCCCTCCATTCTTTTTTAAAGTGGAGATCCTGCAAAGCTCTTCTGGACATCCAGTCTCTGGGTGCTCTACTTTGCAATTTCAAAAAGATTGCCACCTTTGTGAACACGGTCTGGAAAACTGCCTCCACTCCAAAGCTGTGTCCAATGGTACATATGAAATCTTTCTTCATCTCGCCATCACTTTAAGAAAAATACGCCTGCCAATTCAAACACATCATTAATACTTGCAACTCCACAGATGCAGCCAAACACTCAGTCTTGCAGATTCTTTATGCATAAAATCTCAATTGGAGTCCTTTTAACTGATCCTTACATTTCTGTCTCATCCAGTGACTGTTCCTCTACCAGGCTGATTTTCACACAACATTCTCTGATGAAGGTAAGGTAGAAATCTTGCTGTGACTGTAACACATTTAGAAAACTACTGCCAGAAAGAATAGACTAAGAAGTCATCCTTTTATATCCTCTTATGGCTACCCCTTCTCAGTTGAATCAAACAGTAGTTCCTGACATGGTCAAGGCCTATCAAAGTCTACAATCATCTTTCCTCCCCCATTAAGCCACCTTCTCTACCTCCAGTTCTCACATGATGTCAGCCTCTGCCCCCCACATTACAGTTGCCATTAAGCCTCACTTGCACTTTCCTCTATGTTGTGTCTTAACAGAAATGCAACTTCCAACTCCATAGCGCCCCTCAGTCCTCCTTCCTCCTCTCCTCTTCACACTGCCTACAGAAAAAGATTTCTTTCCGGTGCTGCCTTGTCCCACGCTTCCCCCAGTGCATCTACCCATTGCAACCAGAACTACTTCAGGAATCTCACAGAAATCACAGTGCTCAGCACCACCACATGCTGCAGTCACATTGAACATCTGGCTGACAACTTGTAAAGTCATTTAACCCATTTTAGGCTCTGGCTGCCAAATTAGCAACACCAAAGGAAAAAAAAAAATCTGAAAGCAGTAATAGCAGTATTACCTGGAGCAGAAACCCTGAAACTGAAAAAAGGATTTATACTCAGCCCTTGAACATAAAGGTAGTAACAAAACTCACCTGAACATACGTTCTTTTCTCCTCAAGAGGTGGTAAATGTAAAACTTTTTTATTAGTATTTCGGTGAGGCTCATCACTATGGTATGCGCGCAACCCAGGAAGATCAAGTTGCTCATCTATATTAAACAACAGTTGCTGCGAGATGAAAACAAGCAGGGCTTCAGTTTTACAGAAACTCAGCTGAGGTTTCTGTTTGGCAAAGATGATGTATTTGAAACAAGGCATGGATCCAGATCCCATTTGATCTTCTTCCTGATGCATAGATTTCAGGTAAATTCAATAGCTCCTCTCCCCCCAGCTCTCACCACGCAACACAAAGCTTTTCCTGCGTGTCCTAACAGGATTAAGTGTCACATTTAAATTTTGTCAAAGTCCACTTTGTCTTCTCACTCCTTCCCTGAATTAGCAGATTACTGCTGAAGCAGGCAACGAACACACAGCTTCTCCCACTAGTTAACATCAGGGACATGCTGTGGCACGAATCCAGGCTCTGTTTTCCTGCAGAGGATATAGCTTCTGTGGATGTGAAAAATCTCCAGTGAGAGCTTAACGCATCAGCCCATTTCCTCCGTTGGAAGGGAGTCTCCCAACTCATGCTCTGAACAAACAGAGTCCCAGAGCCAGCCCATGGACAGTGTTTGCAGAAACAGCAATGTCACCGATAGGAGAGTTTCTGATATTTTGGAACAAAAATAATTTGAAGGGGGGAAAAAAAAAAAAAAAACATTTTAAAATGAAAAAGTAGTAAATTAAGCATTAGTCAAACATTGATACTTTTTAAAGTCATTTTAAAAACCACATTTTACTGTGGCTAAAGTAAATCTTAGGCTGAACAAAGGAACTGAAAGGTACCAATTTAGCAACAGTTCTGTATTTCCATCCGCACCTCTCCTCTCGCCGTCTAACTCACATATGTACAAATGAGGGGCCCAGACAGTGCCGATATACAATAAAAGAACACTTTTATGGTGTGGTTTTTTGGATTTTTTTTTTTTTAAAGCACTAACAAACTTTGTATTTTCACAAAGTTTGGGCAGTCTAAAGGCAGGGGTAGCTGAAATGTTTACAAAGGTTCTGCACCATCTGTAATTCTTCATACATGCACTTTGACAAACCTATTTAATTAACATCAACCTTTCACCACTTTGCATGCTGCTAAGTAGTAGTCTATTTTTATTTTATTTATTTTAAGGAAGTGGAACAATACAGTGATCATCAAAAACAGTACATCAAAATAGTACACCCTGTACCCCATACTTAAACAAATAAATACAGACAACTATAATCCAAGAGTAGGATATATAAATATAAACTCTAAGCTTCACAGAGTTCATGAGAATTATAACTTTTGGAAAACCCAGTCCACCTAGTAATTGAAGTTTTTTCAATCTCCCTGTTACTAACGCAGGAATGAAGCAGAAAGATGCTCCTGCCATGCATTTTGCCTACGAATCAAACTTGTAACATCATATTGTCAGTGTGTAAGGCAAGGCAAGCAGGCATAAGAGAAAAATGCGTCATGCTCTTGTTTCTGTCTCACTTCCAGCCCTACAACCCGACTGATGACTATGACAGACACAGCTGGTAGGAAGCAGGAGGCAAAGAAGCATCAGTCAGAGGCAACGTGGATATCCAGGCTGCATCTGAGAAACAGGAAGGAAGCAACTTGAGGGTCAGCAGCAGAAGATAAGGGCAGAGACAGACTCCAGCATAAGAATTTTCATAAGTAAATGCTTGGCAATGGAAATAATATTTTTAAGAAGTTTCCATGTCTCCTCCCACATTGAGGCTGCTAAATCGCATCCTGTTGCCCTGCTCAGGGCTGTGAATCATTGTGCTAACCTGGAATGGTGCCACTCACCTCCAGAGCTTCTCCTTGCTACAAAAATTAGCAGGCTATTTCTCGCAAAAAGTAATTTGCAAGAAATGCCTTCTAGACTCAACCATCAGTGGATGGACACTTCACTTTCTTTCCTGAGTCTTACAACACTAAGAAATCTTAGAAGCAGCATAGTGGGAAGAAAAAAAAAAAAAAAAAAAAAAAAAATCAAGTGACCGCCTACAGTTCTGCCTGTGCCCTTCCTGGCTAAAGATGAGAGCAGGCAGCTAGTATTTCAGATTGCTTGATGTAAGTGACCTCTCCAACTACCACCCCATATTAACTTCCTGACCAAGCTTAGTGAAAGCCTGCCAAGTATCAAAGGGAGAAGAAAGGGACGTAAGCAGCTCGGATACACTTCCTTTCTGGAGATATTTTTGACCAACGCTGCAATTCGACAGGTCTTATCTGAAGAACTGACATGTTAAGCAGGGTTCAGCAACATCCCGATTTTACCTTCTGTGCTAAATGCAAACCCGAAGAGAGGACTGATGGCAAGCACCAGACAGGCTGTTTGTTGAGAGACTGTGCGAAATCATCAGAACACCTTGCGATGAGATTAAAAAAAAGACATAATGTGTACCTTCTCTCCTATCCTGACTTATGTTTATAGCCAGAAATACCCTACTCACCCTTCAAAGTTGCAGCAACTGACATTTGCCTGCTCACAGCCCAACGGGCTGCACAAGCTGCACTGAAGCTACCACAGGACAGAATCAGAAACAATTCTGTTGTCACCGTTAGCCACACTTTAGCAGAGATCAAAAGCCGAATTTAAGCAGCATGGTAACATACACACTCTCCTCTTAATAGAAAAATCTGTCCTGGTGCTGTTCATTCTAGTGCCAGGAAACTTTGTTCTCAAGAGCCCAGCAACATGACACCTCCCGCCAGCACAACAGCAATGTCGAGAGATGCTAAAACGGGAACCGAAGTGGAAGTTAAAAGTTAAGTTAGGGTCAAGATTTAATTTTTAAAACAATAAAGTCCACCATTCTGAAATTATAAATGTGAAATGAAGACTGAATGATGTTCAGTTTTACATCACGTGTCTTCAGATTCTTTAGAAAGGCAGAGTTGACACAAGTTTTCTGCAGCAGAATTACTGCAACAATAGTAATTTCTCTGACCAGATTTGAAATCATACACTTTGCTTTCTAAAATGCAAATATTTTACTCATATTAAGTTTAAAGTAACTGGAAACTTAAGACGAGCTCTCAAATAAATCATAGTAGAAAAACATAACATATATTAGCGTACAAGAATTACTGCATTCAAGGTACATTAGTTACTCTTTTGGTTGGCTCGAACTACCATCCCACCAGCTGACAGTTTTCACTGGAGAGGAGGTAACTAGTTCCAGCAAATCAATTCCAGCAAATCAAAGCACAATTTTAGCAACACAAGGCAAAATGTTGACAAAATGCAATCACATCAGAGAGATTATTTATTCCTTACAATGAAAACTAGAGAATTTATACCTTCAGACATCCTTTTCAGTAAGCAACTGAAATTCAATGCAAACTATTTCTCAATACACGATGTATGTCACAGCCCCGATTTAGTTCATGATGCAATTTTAGCACACGCTGTTTCCACTCACATACTTCACAAAACAGAACAGATTTGCTGCAGCTGTAGAAACCTCTTCAAAAAGTTAAAAACTATTTACTTTTAAAGCAAAAACACGGTGTCCATACCTTAGAAGTTGAACTGTACAAGCTTTATTGGGACTTACTGACGAAGTATCTTGGTTCCCAGAGATTCAGTATCTAAATCAGACAGCAGACGCTCTAGAGATGCAGTTAGGAGCACTTGCTTGTTCTACAGCTTTCATGGAGGAAAATGCATGTCTGCATATAACACTACCTTGTAACTCAATACACCTAGCAACTGTAGTCTGCCACCAGTTTAGAAAACTTCTCTGCAAGAGAAGGTCTGACAATGATACGACCAAGTCTAGTCACCCATGTCCCAAGACATCAGACAGCAAGTGCCAGAGAGGGACTTAAGGCACCGGATATCCTTCCTAGAAACATTTCAAATCTATTTTAGCTACGATGAATTGGTACACTTAGTCAAGAGAAGTTGTAGACAATAAGCATTTCTGAACACAAGGTAGATCATGTGCACCTCAAGGTGAGTACCCAGGCAGGAATATGTAGGCTTCAGCCCCGCTGTACAAGCACCTTCACAAACATCAGTCAGTTGGCAGTGGAAAAAAAAAAAAAAACAACACAAAAAACCATATATAACCACAGAAAAGTAGTAGACAGGCTTAGAACTGAGTCCAGCTGACACTACTGCAAGGAAGATGCTTTCCATACCTTTATTTTATGCTTGCAGATTTTTGTCTGTGTCCTAATGAGAAACAGGTGCCCCTTCTTCCCTTCAACACATGTCCACTCAGCAGTACAAGGGTTAAACCAATCTTAAATCACTGATATGGACAAAAGATCCAAATCATTCCGAAATAACACTGCCCTCATAAGCAGCAACTGCAAAATGCCCGAGGAGAAAATCTGTTCAGTTCCAAATTTTAATTATTCAAACTCCATACTGAAACACACACATTCTCCTTCTCCTAAAGCTACGAATTTCACTCCATTTAACTAACGTGGAAAACCAGCAGATATTCATGTTGAGGAGGAGAAATGCTCAGATTAGAAAATTTGCACGTTATTTTTCAGTAGGAGTTCACAGCTCCTCTACAGTTGGATTCTCAACTCAGCACACTGACGTGGAAGGAAGCATAAGAGAAAAAGAAGATCTTTTTACAAAGCTGGTATCTGCATTCAGTTCCTCCCAGGAATGAAAACACCCAACTTTCCAAGACGGCACCAGACATGTTCGTATAACATATCTTTGTGATAGAAACAAACAAAAGAACAACAAGGCTTCTCTACAGATTTCCTCATACAAGACATCAAATCCTTCTGTGTAGATAGTTGCTATGGTGCAGACTTAAGGGGAAAAAAAGAGGGGAGATCAGACTTCTTGTTTACAAGTTTCCAATATGCTCCACTTGATCATCTTGAAATTGAAACCCTTTAGGTTCCTGTCTTTAGGCTGTCAGATGGTAGAGGACAAACACAGTGTTAGCAACTTCGCAAAGCTCTTATGTGTTCTGTATAGATCTAGAGGAAAAACATCCACGTGAGTTAGACGACAAACAGAAGGGACAATATAGTTTCAAAAAAGAAGAAAAGCCATACTAAAGCCCGAGAGACTTACTCAAGGAAGAGAGACTTACTTGGGGAATGAAAGACCAGAGTATCTTTGAACACTATCAACACTTCACCACAATGTAACACCGCACAGACCTATTAAAAAATACGCTGTTTCAACATTCTCAGGCGAAACTCTGATTCTTCTGAGAACTTCTTACACAAGTTTTATCCAAACAGGTATACTCTGCCATTTACAGATTCAAGAACAATCAGACAAAGACATTTAGGGTAGGATTCAACACCTAAACCATATAAAGACAAATAAACTCCCCCTACAGTCAAAAAAGCCTACAGAAAGATCCTGCTTATACTACAGCAAACATTTTGGGTGTAATTCAGATAGCTAGACATGGGTATCTGCTATCAGTTTAAACATCCTAGGAGTTCCACCTCACTTCCAGTTGCCTCTGTTGTAAACCCTGCAGGACCTGCAGGTCCCAGGTTGCATCCATCAACATTATGCAATTTTTAGCAATGCTTTACAGATCCTAATGGGCACTAGATTTAGGCAGGTGACCAGAGGGCTGCTGTGCAGGACTGACTCCAGCAACTTGAATCTTCAATAACTACGAAGAGAGAGAGCAGAGAAACTTGCTGCAGAAGTATAAGACTTAAATGTTTTTCACCAGTCATGAGCAGAATGCATCCTTTATTCTTTTGCCAATTGACAAGAACATAGCTATCACTTGCAGAACAGTCTTAGATTATTCATTATTGGGGTTTTAGTGATATGTAAGAGATTTAGCCTTTGCAGTCACTTCCTTAAGGTCTCATCTTCTAAAGAAGTAGGCAAATGTAATCTCCATTATTCAGTTGCCAGAAGATTAGACTAGAACCTTTTTGCCAAAGTCTTCTATATAACCTGCCTGCATGAACTTAATCAACTTTTCTTTAGTACGGTGCATAAAACCCACTCATACAGAACAGGACAGTTCTCCCATTCAGTCAGTGACCAGTCTGGTTCCGCCGGGGGGGTAGAAGCGGCTAGAGTATCCAGAATAATTCCAAGGTTTAGGAACTCAATGACACAATCTTCCTAAAATAAGTACAAAGTTCCCTGCACAGACAAAGATGCCTTTAAAGACCTCCAGAGGGAGATGCTGTCTAATTTTTGGTATCTAAATTGCTTCAAACATCCATCTTAGGCAGGATTACTGGCTGCACCAGCATTTTGCTACAGCCGGAATAGTCTATTCTCTGTCAGGTCAGGAACACAAAATAAAAAAATAAATAGGAGAGGAAACAAGACCTATAACAGATTTCAAATTCCATGGCAGTTTTCTTGCTCTCTTTGGACTGCAATTTATTCACCCTCCACCCCTAAAATGCTATTGTTTGCCATCAGCTATTTGTCTTTTTTTACCTGCTTACTGTTTGAACAAAGTGTAAAAATGCTATTTCCCATTCCCCTAAAGTTTCTTATTGCCATGTATAGCTGGAAAATTTAACTAATGCCCCAAACCATTTGCTCCCTGCTGCTAGTAAACAGCCAAGACTGAAACAGTAGCATCTAATCAGTATTTGTGCTACTACCAGCACTACAGGAAATTTGAAGGAAAAAAAAATTACACTGGAGGGTATTAGCACAGACTTCTTTCTGTTATTATTTGGTTCTTCCACCTTCTAGGATTTTTTTCCAAGAGAAAAACATTAATCTCCTGGCTGTTAACCCAGAAACCCTCCTGACCGCATTCTGTCTCCAGACCTTCACCAAGGCCAGACTTGGAGAGAACAGCTACTAACTTTTAAACACTGGGGAAAGTACTGTCCCTTCACTGTAGCATTTACAATCACACACGGTCCTCCTTTCCCATTTATTTAATAAGTATCTGAATTATTCTGATAATGTAACATGGCTATAACCCAGTTCTCACAGCTCAAAGACGAAGGACGCTGCCCAAGGAAACCACCCTGTACCCAGAGCTTCTACAGCCATACTCATTGCACACAACTCCCCCAGCAGTAGCAATATTTAAAAGAGTCACAAGGTTCCCATGGAGAGAGAGCTCAGATCTTGTCCAATTTCATTCCAAATCTACTGAAAACAGAGAAGAGCTTTTGCCAAGGCAACTTTGGCAAGTATATCCACCAGTATGCTGACTTGCCAAACTGCATTTTGATTTTGCTGGACTTATTTACTTGTTCAGTACCCCCGGAGAAGTAGAAACATTTGTTGCTGTAGAGAATTTGGCTTACTTTGAAGACCTGGAACAACACTTAGAAGATGAATTGGAAGCTGACTGACTTAGGAATTTGATCTATTAACCTCAGCTCACAGTGGTGCTGTACCCTGAAGTGTTAGAAGTAATCTATAGGTCAGCTACTTCAAGTCTGAGACCAGACAACTCTACGAACATTCAAACAACACTTTCAAGGTGTTAATTTTATGCAGCCAAGTTCTACTCCTTTCAAAAACACCATCCAACACTAGCCATAAGACAACCTTGATGATGCTCTTTAGGAGTGAAAAGAGCAAAGCTATATTTTATGACAAAACTTGCATTCTTTGCTGACTGCATGGAGATAAATCCCAACAGCTCGATTTTCAGGAGACATTAAGCATTCAGTCTCCCTCTCAAAACCAAAGTTACAGCCCTTTAGGACACCTTTAACTAAAAGGCTGATCCCTCGCACGCTGTCGTCCCCACCCTCACTCCCCACAGGGCTGGTCCGTGCTCTGCTTCCACCCTGTCACTGGGGCATGCAGGAATGCTTTTGATCAGATGCATCAGAGGTACACTGGTGACATGTTTTGCCTGACAGGATCATGCTCAGCTGCTCGACTCAAAACCCAGAGTGAGGAGGAAGAAAAAAAAATAAATAAATAAATTTGAAGTATTTCAAAAACATTATCTGCAGTGCTTGTTTTCAAGGTTTTGGTACTGCTTTTCACATGTTTGTCCATTCCACATTTTCAGCTTTACTAGCTTGCTTATCCTCATTTTCCTTTTTTTTTTTTTTTTTACTGAGCAAGATATTCCTTCTTCACACCTCCCTCTATTCCCCTATCTCCTACCATTGCCCACTACTTTGCAATAGGCTAGCAACCTCACCTTCCCTTTTCAAACACAGAAACTATGTACTAGGTCCTAGACACAGTCCAGCTATCCATCCTCAAAGCACATTCTGCTAGAGAAAAGTACAAAACACCACCTGGGCTTACATAGTGTTGTTTGTCTAACTCCTCACTGTTATAATAGAAATTCATCCTGGAAGCATAGCATTTCATATAATTCTTTCTTTTGCCTTTCAAAAGTGCATTCTTACAACTCCTTCAACCCATTATCTGCTAGGCACTTACAATGCATTTTTCACAAACAGAAAAATCAAGTATAAACATACCCTAAATTTCTAATTTCTAAATGTATATATACACATTTTGGTTACATTTAAGATGAACAGTAGCATCTTGCTTCCTAAGAGATACAAGTAGACTGCTATATGACCTGTTCCCAGATTCACTGTACTTTTCCAATATCTAATTCACTTGTAAGCTAACATGAACACCTTCAATTTCCTCTAGATAAACCAACAACAAAAAAATAAACCAAGAGAAGACAGAGAACCAATGCCTACCTCTCTCCACCCCAGGGAAACATACAATGCAATGACAATGCTTAATTGATAATTACAGTTTTAAATCTGTTCACCAATTTTTAATCCCTCTGATACATCAGATCTAGACTTTTTACTATTTCAGTTTTTTTCCATCAAGATGTTTGGGTTGCCAAATCCAATATCCTGAAATAAATCATAGAGGCTATGCTTGTTATGAGGCTACTAATCTGCCTGACTTAACATGAAATAAAGTAAAAAGATGACACACTAGATGAGCTCCATTTCCCAGTATGATTTACTCCACTTACCTACTTTGGTCCAAGTCCTGTTTCAGTATTTCTGTCCAAATCCATGCTGAGCTGATAGCCTACAAGCAGCTACATAGTCTATTTATCCAGTTAAGCTCTGGTAAAATTTAGTTTCTATCTGTAATCTGAAGTACTCTAATTTTACATTAGCAGTCCACAGAGTTTCTTATAATACTCTCATCTCTAACTACTTGATACAAGTTACTGGCATCTTTTAAGTAATGCTATATTTTAATAGCTATTGTTAAACATCCTCCTGGCTTGCTAAAGTGGAAAGAATGCCAACAACATTTGTATCTGACTAAAATCTAGCTTTTTAACCACACACCTGACAAATCTATCAAGTATTGTTGTCTTTAGGCACTGCTCTATGACTTCTACCTGGTCACGGAGCACCAACATCAGTTACTTTTGTTTCTAATAAAAATCTTTCTGTCTCCCACTGTCCAGCTGTCCTTCCTCCATCCATGTCATTTCCTTGCTAATTTTATACATTGTTTCATTATCTGCTAATTTATATTAATGGAATAAAAGCTGACAGCCACCTATTTAGGGATTTCTGGTGGCAGGAGGAAGGGAAAGAGTATTTTTAAGAGCCATTTCCACCTCTATTCTCAGACATTTTATATCACTTGATTGTGGATTCTTCCGCAACTAGTAAGATTTTTGTAAGCCATTAAAAAGTGCTCCACTTTTTCTGTTCGTATTTCATCTTTCATCTTGTGTTCAAAAGCTTTCTACCTTTTGAATTTCCTCTTTTGAGAGAAAAAGATTGTATTCATCTGACCGCATATGGACTTCTATAAGCCAAGGTACCCACACCTGAGCTAGTTACCCTAGATTGACTTTGAAGATAAAGGAGAGAAATAAGATGGCAACTAAGGACAAGTCATCCCATTTCTAAATACATATCTAAAATAAATCATATAAATTGTCCTGTAAAAAGGTTTCTCCTTCAACAATGTAAGTCCAGCTTGGGCATATTTAACTACAGCACAGTTGCAGTAAGTTTAGCAATATGAATCCTTTTCACAGGTATTTCCTAACAACCGTCATAGAATCACAGAATGGTTTGGGTTGGAAGGGACCTTGAAAGGCCATCTAGTCCAACCTCCCTGCAAGGAGCAGGGACATCTCCAACTACATTAGGTTGCTCAGAGCCCCATCCAACCTGGTCTTGAATGTCTCCAGGGACGGGGCATCCACCACCTCTCTGGGCAATCTGTTCTTCATTCTAAAAAAAATTTTTTCCTTATGTCCAGCCTGAACCTGCTTCCTTGTAGTTTAAAGCCATTACCCCTCATGCTATCATGAACAATTAGAGTATTCAAAGGTAACGTTAACCACACAAACCCACTGTGGGATAGAGAAAAAGCATTTCTAGTGTTTTTTTTTTTCCACATTGAAACAACAGCATATTTACTTTCAGAATTTAATTCCCCTTCATTTCTTTGTGAAGAAGCTTAATTGCTCAGAAAGTAAGCAAGAAACCATTCTTGAGGTACTTAGCTGATTCACACATACCTGCATTCATGTGACCTCCCAAACGGCTGCTATACCATTTCCAGAGACACCTGGTCAGAGCTGTACATCTGCAGGGTCACAGTCCTGGGCCTCATCAAACAAGCTCTGCAGCATATATACAGCCATTTCAAATGGGTCTGACCTGTGTCTTTGAAATATTTGTGAAGATGCTGCTGCACATGCAAACTTCTTAGAGAAGTGCTGGAGAAGGTTTAGCACAGTTTAGCAGACAGGATATTGTGCCAACCCTGCAGAGCCGTTTGAGTGTTGCTTTATACTCTTTTCCCCCACTACTCCTAGTTGGATCTTCCCTTGTATCTAGGACCTAAGCTCGTTCCCCTCCCTTCATTGCTTTCCATGCCTTACACAGAAGCTCTGGTAACTGACTAGAGTGTCTCAAAGGACATCACTGTTCATACAAAAGACCAAAAACTCTCCTAGCAGGTACGGTTTCAAGGACATAGTAAGTACTGTTGTAAATGTGCCTCACATAGGCTCTGCATTATTTCATCACTGTTCAGTTTAAGCTGTTAAAAATCCCCTCCATATGTTTTGAAAACATTTCAGGATGTTGATGACGAGCATTTATAGCTACAGAATTAATCACTGCTATGAATCCCACAATTGCATTACATATGCAGAAAGGCTTTAAGGTTACATAGCTTTCAACAATCAAAACAGAGGAACTTCATAGCTCATCCTAGCCTCCATACATTAAACTGCTGACACACTAATAAGATCCTTGCTCTAAAGAAACAGCAGCATTTGTTCTTTATGTAAACAGATTAAATAATCAGTTGCGCTTTTTTTTTAAACTAGTAATTTTCGAGCAAGAGCTTCAGATGAGCACACATTCCATGGAATAATGTTGTAAATAAAACACAGCTAGAATGCTTGAAACTGATTGTATTAAGAAATTCTAGAACACAAGGCCAGTTTACTCTGCTCAGCACACACATGTAGGCAGTGGGTGGAAAAAAACTGAGCCATTTGCCAGCCTCCTTTGCCTCCTTCTTCCCCAATACATGTATGCACATGTGTGTGTACACACACATATCTACACACACACAAATAAAAATACAAGGCAGAATATATCAGTCTTGTATAGTAGAATTTTTTCATATAATTAGTTTCAAGCATATATACATATACAAAAAATATAAAGGAATATAAAGGATATACATGTTGCTATGTATGCTATGCAGAATGGTGAAAAACTCTGCAGAGAAAATAAAATGTTTCCACCATTCTGCACAGGATAAAGCAGTTAGTTTCCCCAGAAATGCAGCTATCAACTCCGCAAAGTCAACACTGCAATAAGAAAATATTAATCCTACTCTCAAAGTATACAGAAGGCGATGAGGGCAAGGGAAGAAGTAGTACTACAAACATTATTGTAAAAAGATCTCTTAACAGCCCATGGCTTTCAGAAGAGCGCACAAACTCTTCTGAAAGCTTTTACTACAATGAAGTAGTTAGAACAGCTGCTGACTGATTAGCCTTTTATTTCTGAAATTGAGGAAAAAAAAGTTTGAAAAAGACAGAAAAAGTTCAAGCCAGAAATGGAGAACAGAATTACAGGACAACTGGATGTGGGCGTTAATAAATGCCTAGTCTGTGATGGCCTTGAAGACAGAAGCAAGCAGTTTAAGTTGCATCTAGTGAATAAAGGTGAATAGGGGGAAGGCAAAGAGATGAGTGATCTGGTGAAAGCAAAGAGACAAGACATCTCTCCCCAGCATCCTGGAGAGTCAAAAGCAAATCTTCTGTCCTTACACAAGGCCAGAATAAAATACAATTAAATTTTTAAAAAGAAAGTGCAATGAAGAGGACAGAATAGCTCAGGACTCCTCCAGGCAGATGCTGGAAGACCAACTATTGACTGAAATACACCTGGATGCCCAGAGGAGACAGTAAAAAAAACCTCTGAGCAATATCCCTCTCTTCCACTGATATTCTTGTCTTGCTATAGGCAGAAGCTCTGGAGTTAATTTTCCATGTCCTGCATTATCAAAGGAGGTATGTACTTAATCAAAGGGCACACAAGGGAGGGGAAAAAAAAAAAATATCTTGAGCAACACAAGACAAAAGTTACTGAAAATATCTCCAATTTACTCACAAGAAAAATCAAGTGCCAATGACAGGAAGTCTAAATCAGAGCAAAATACTGACTACCCACATTAAATCAAGAGAAGTATTGTTAAATAAAAGAAGGTACGTTTACATCCACAGCTAAAAAGATGCCTCAAGCCATCATCTGGAAAAATACTATGTCACTGAATGGCACGTGGCTTCCTTCTCATATCCTTTGTTCGTTTATTTGTTTCATAATAACTGTTTGAAGCTTTAGGAAAAAAAACAGAACAGTCTTTATATATCGGTACAAAAAGGGAGTGATTTCATGCATCTTGGTCTTCAGATTTTCATGCATCTTCAGACTGGTTGTAGAGCTACAGGATTAGTTCATCTTCTTTTACTGTGTTTTTAAACAAAACAAGCACATTGTATAATGCCTATTTCATCATTGTAACGATTTTACATCATTAACAAAGAAAACTCCCCAAGAAGCACGGCTATTAAACACCGTCACTCTTCAAGCAAAAAGTTAAAGCACATATCTAACGGTTTACAGTTTTGAGTGTGGCTTGAGTAGGAACAGCAGTTCAGTACTGAAAGCTTTCCATTCACATCATCAACTGTATTCTCTTCATAACAAGTGCATATGTAGGCAGATGGATTGTGCCTTTTCCAACAGCTGCCCCGTCGTTTTAAAGACAAACAGCACGCATGGGTAAGTAGTGCTGGTTGACTTTCCCCTTTTCCTCCTCTCATTCCTGGCCAGCAGACAGAACTTCTGCAGACTCAAAACCATGACCCGTCAGACAAGAACTGTTCTTCCTTTTTAAACAGGGCTGGAGAGGAAGCAGTTTTTTTAAGAATACATCCATTAATTCAGTAGAAGGGGCGACAACAGACACCAGCATTTAGGGTAACACAAAGCTAGCAGCCAGCTTCCACTGCAGACAGAAATTAAGGACCACTGCTCTAAAACTTCTGAAGTTTAGCCTTAGCAGGTTTTTAACGGTAGCTACCTGGCAGAAGAGTGGGTTATGAGGCTGAAGCTGTTTTTCTGGAAGAAAGCTCCTCACATGCATTTAGTGAGATTAGAGGCTCAAGAAAGAGACCCAACATACTACTACATTTTCCAAGAGGAAACATGCTGAACTTTGAGACGGTACGTAATCCAGGAAGAAGAGTAATAGAATGGGTATTGAAAGAATTTCCTGCCAAAGCACAAATATTATCAATATGTAAATCTTCTCAGGAGGCACTTAATGCTTTTGATATTAAATACTTTGCCTATGCAAGTTCTCTCCTATTGCTCAATCCTCTTCTTCAAATATATAGCAAAGCTTTCCAGATGAGGAGACTATGTTAAGAATTCTCTGCCCACATACTGTTTCTCAAGTATGTTCAAGTTCCATGAATTTCATTACAAGGCCACTTTGGAAGTTCTCTGGGTTGTCAGTAAAGCCAGTTTCAAGGCCAGAAAGGTTGCAGAAGCACTCACCTAAAAACCTGTTATTCGTTGAACGACAGCTCTCTTCATTATCATCCTAGTTTGTCAACAGTGACACCTATCTATCACTCACAAATAAAACCCAACTGTTGTCAGTAATTCCCATTTCTTTTTTGCCATAGATAGGCACAGAAACTTCAACTACACCCACAACGAATGTAAGCCCAACCTCTGATGTCTACCTTGGCCTTGAACTTGGTCAGTACATTGCTAAGTTTGCAATACTTTTAGGTCAAATGTTATATTCATATTGAATCTTCTTCAGAGTTCACTAAAAACTTTTCAGAGTTTCTTAGATTTGCAAGAAAAGGCTTTCAGAAACCTCTGCCTATTTCACCTGCTCCCTCTGCCATACTTAAAAAAAATAAAATCCATCAATCTAAAAACACAGCTTCACCAGTGTCTGTCCTAACTTCAAATCCACATACCATCCAGCCAAACCATCATCTTTCAAGATATTTATAGCTTCTTAGCCAGTTATTTGTCTGGCTATGTCTTCCGTCTTCCTCCATTTTAACTAAGCAAACACAACTCAAAGCCACCTACACACACAATTACTCCTAAGCCCATCCCTCTGTTCCCTTGGTTTCCTCTCACTCTTCCCATTTGTACCCTGTCCACACCATCTGGATTCCACTCTGATGCCACTGTCTTGAATTAGATTGTAATCCCTTGTTGGGAGAGCTTGTACCTTACTAGAGATGGTGAAGCGTGCAAGATGATGTACAGCGCCAATCCTTAACAGGAGCCTTCAAGCACTTCTTCAATATGATATAATCTGAATCTATTGCAAGTGTACCAATCTACACCAAAAGCTATTTGCAAGGCACAGATTCATGAAGTTTCCTCAAATACAGAGCATGCTTTCTTGATGTTACAGATACCACTTTAGCTACCTACACGTCAATAATGTTTTACAAGAACTCTGACCAGGACATTAGCTCCTTTAAAAAAAAAAAAAAAAGTCAGAAACTTTAGAGAGTCTTAGGTTATCTGTATCTTATGCAAAAATGTAAAGAGACAAACTAATGTTTAGATTATGTCGCCTCATATTTTTATATGAGCATACATACATGTTTGAGAAAGAAGGACACTGACCACAAGAAAAAACAAGTTAACAAAACTCTCTTTACCAAAGGCATAGATATTTAACACACATACCAACAAGATGCATATCTTCTCTCAAGAGTGAATACACTAATGCTTTTACTATCAACTTAAATCAGTTATGTGCTACAACCTTGCTGCTCTTTTTCTGGTATGACAGGAATCATTGGTAAATATCATCCCGATCACATAAACTGTTCTCTATGTCCTGGGGTCCTATTTAAGCACCGGGGTCCACCCACACATAAAACTGGTTGGCAGGACTGGAGTCTTGAAATTCTCTCAACTGACTTCTAGAAAAGTACGAATCAGCTTTCAGCACTTCCTTCTCCCTTTTTTTTTTTTTTTCTTTGAAAGGGAGGAGGGAAGGCAAATGAAAAGGGAGAAGGGGGAGGATCACTGAACCTCAGCAGCTGGGATGCTATGATATGTCAGAGGTGAACCTGGTCGCATGAAACCTCACTGGCCTCCCCATCATTTTGAAGGGTTGGGCCTCTTCCAGGAAAAATTATTTTTTTTAAAATTTTCTTCCATGGTTGCTATACCTGGTGCATTTCTAGTTTCCAGAACTCCTCTAAGTGATTGCTTCCTACAAGGCTTAGGATTTCAAATTCTAAGTGAACCATTGCAGAGATGCTAAATGCACGTGATAATCTTGTAAAAACTTTGTAGCAGAGTCTGAAAATGAAGCCAAGCAACCTCTACAGCCAAGCAAGCTGCATGGAAACTCGCCTCTGAAAACTTAGAATTGAGTTTGCAGTTAAAAATATAACCTAATAGATTACATTTTTGCACTTTTTTATACCAGAGGCTGGGTGACTTCTAGATATTCAGACACAGACATCACAAGAAAGATTAAGCAGTACGTAGAAAGTTTGGCCTAAATCCATACGTCTGTGATAAACCAAATAGAGTAGAAGTTTTAAACAGAAAACTATGCTTTAGGTGTCAAACATTTCTTGACGTCTGTGGCAGTTGGCAGCTGCAAACATCCGACTGAAAGCCCCATCTGCTGCTTCACAGCTTCCAGTCGAGGATGTTTACAGTCGCTCACTGTCAACAGCAATACACATTCCCCAGCTGTTTACTTTATATTATTAACATGCAGAGGCCTCCGAGCAGGTTAGTTAAGATCGCTACAACTTCTGCTGCAGTGTTGCTGCCCAAAGATGTACACGGGACTGCTTTTGTAAGTATTTACAAACGAAATAAAGTACGACTTTCAGAGGAACATTTGCAAACCGCCAGGCATATTTTCTGTTCAAGCGTTACATTTCTAGAATTATGTTGCCTATTTTACATCCAGTAAGAATTAAAATAAAGACATATGAAAAGAGCAACTCGCTTCCATTGTTGCATTTGTTTTGTGCTCCAAGAGGCTAGAGTAATCCTGTCACGTTCATTACAAAAACTGCATTACTCCACAATTAAGTTCACTTATCAGCGCAGTGACTAAAGATAGCAACCGGCACAAAAATAGAACCAAACCCTTCCCAAGGGCATTTCACTATAGTGTCTGGGATGGCTTCCTTCCCCACAGAAAAGTGGATGCGAGGGAATTATGTGATATTAGAAATTAGTATATGCAACATTTGCTTTGAAAGAAAACTGTGGAAAAAAACCCACCCAACCCACAGGGGACCGTGGGGAAGAGGGAGGAAGTTGTGTAGCAAGCTCTGCAAAGGCTTGAATAAAGTTCAAACCTGTTAGAAGATTTCTACAAATTATCTGAGCGAACCAGCTGCTGCTACACTTCACGTAGTTAGCAGAATGGCATTTCTCACCAAACAAAAATGCCAAAAAGATTTGGCATAATAATGTCCTGGTTGTATAGTTCTGCTGTTTGTTTTTCATCTATCTCCTGTTTCCTTATTAAGTTAATGATGGGGAAAATTAAAGATTAATCACTCAACTATTTTTCTGAAGTCATATGAAACCACAGCAGGCAAGCACAGTGACTATATCACTCTAATTAGAAGGTGTTTTTTCCTTGAAACTTTCTTGCCCCCAAATGAAATTACCGCACTGTAAACCGAGAAGGCTATGAAAAGACCATAGCTGGAACACAGAAGCCTGTGGCATATTTACTCAAACTGATAAGTGTGAAGGATCTCTATAAATCACTTTCAAAACTCAGGGTTATATTTTCTATACTAAGGTTAAGAAAATTAATCTTTCAGGCAGCAGGTGAAAACAAGCAGAATTATGTTGAGGCCTTTCCCTTTATTCAATACCAACTCTGAGCTATTAAAGCTTCCTAGGGAACCACATTTTCTCAATGGGTCAAGTCACTGAGGAAACAAAGCAAACTTTATCAGTGCTGCACAACTCTACATTCCAGAAATTCCTAGCACTTGGCATCTATATACTCTGCCAGAGCCACTCGTACTCTCCTTAGCAGAGCTACCATGACAAGCTATGAAACTCCCAGCAAGGTGCCCAACTTCACAAAGTTGCCAATATGAGGAGGTACTGACATCCCTGCGTGAGGCCTACTGAAGGACAGGAGGGTAAGAAAAATAAATTTCCTAGAACAACACTTCTGAAAAAAAGGAAGGGAAAAGAAGTTCCTCTTCTGGCAAGTTCCATCTTGTTTATCACAAGCCAGCTAAGAAAAACACAAATAAGCCACCTTGCAAGACAAGCTATACAGACTCTAAAAAAAAAAAACCAACCAACCAACCAACCAAACAAAAACACACAAAAAAAACCAAAAAACCAAAACCACAAACCAAAAAAACCACACAACCAACAACAAAAAAAATCTTTAGATGTAAATCACTGATTGCAGAATGAAAAGATTTCAGCTTAATTACACCTGGTCACAAAACACAGATTAGCCTTTCATTTGTAAATGTACCGGCCTAATATCTACAACTTAAAGCAGGGGAAAAAGTAGGGAGACTACAAAATCCTACTACTTTGAATTAATTAGATGAAGGACATTATATCAGTTACTATGTACAATTCCACTCCATGTATGGCTTCCTTTCCACTTTCAAAAGACATCAAACAGGTTATATCTGTATGAAAGTCAAGGCAAGGTCAATCTAAAACTGTGAGGCATTTTATCACACGGTATGGACTGTTAGGCAAGAGAACGCAATCAGTTATCTTTACTGCTCTGTTTTGTAGTTTGCACAGCATTCTTACAGAGGTGTTCAGGCAGAAAGCGTCCAAGACTCAAATATCAATACACACTGATCTCGATAAGGTGTTGAACAAATACAACTAAGAAAAAAGGAAGTACATTCTAACTTTTCAATGTCTTCATGAATTTATAGTGCATGTCACAGAACAAAAAAGGGGCAAAGTGGTGGTACTGAAACACTGTTCAATTAAATAAAAATCCAACCACTTTCCTCTCACTCTCCTGAAACTTCCAAGCCAAATGAGTTAATTATTTGTGAGGAAAAGAAAAACCCCACACACTACAACAAAAAAGCAACTAATACAAGATTTTCCAACTGCTGCTAGAATTCAGAAACAGGACCTCTACATTTTCCATCAGCTTCCATACAGATGAAGTGATGTGCAAACTCAGAAAGGTAAATTAGTTTTTAATCATATTAGAATAACACTGGAATACCAACAGATAAAAATGCAAACTCAAAGCTGTATAGAACTTGAAAAAAAAATTTAACTCATGGCAATTGTTTCCTAAATTGCTTTGTAGTATACATTTTAAAATTCGCTTGTCAAAAACCTTAAGATCATCATTAAATAGGGGGAAAAAATTATTCCTCCTCTTCCTGTCACTGACAGCACAGGAAGATTAAGCACACATTACTTACATGAACTCAAGTTCACAGCTGTTATGATACAGCATGAGTATCTCCAACTGTTGCTGATGAAGCCAGTTCTCCCATGCCTGAAGAAGCAGGCTCCCCCTGCGCTGAGCAGGCAGTTACAGACAAGCAGTTGAAATTATGCACCAAATAAGATACAGAACATCCAAACGCTCGGGAACGAGATGTCAAAACTATTGGTAAAAGTATGAACAACGTGTAACGCGCTTTCTTGAGCCTCTTCCCAAGAGTCTCTCCCCAATGTCTAATCATTGGGGATTTTAATTAGCTTTTAATCCATCTAGGTGAATTAATACTACAGTGCACCTCAGTAAAAATATATTTGGAGAAAAAATAAGAACTTACTTCTTGGGTACCAGGTGATCCTACTTCAGTCCTCTTCATGCAAGATACCCACATCTCCGGGGAAAATTGCATTCTTCCACCGCCGACCGCTCCTCAGATTTCCAGGAATCTATATCACACACATGAACAGAAGTTATTGTAATTCCAGAAGTTCAGTAGTTCAGCTCACATAGTTCTCATTATTAGGACTGCAAGAAGTCAGATAGCTTTTAACAACCATTATTAAAACCATGTCCTTTTCTGGTATAGTCATTTAAAACTTAGAATGTGTTTTAAATGACACATTACTCCTGAATGCAGCTGTCTCTCAATTAGAGGAGATAAAGGTTAACTGCTAAGGTAGCGTAAGTATTCAAAACCTATACTGAAGTAGTTAAATTTCCCACCAGAGATAGGCATAATGACTTCTCTTATTTAGTATCTAAGAAAAACACAGATTACAAAACCAAAACTGACCACACAATAAATCTGAGCTTGAGCATCACTTCAGAAAAGCAAAATCCCCAAAGTCTTCCTGGTTAAGCCTCTAAGACTGAGAAGGAATTTATTCATGCAATCATTCTGGAGGAACAGGGACATACAGAACCCCTTTGCAGATGGATGGATGGACAGACTCACAAGATAGAATCAGATTATTAGGAGAAAACAAAAAAAAAAAAAAACAAAAAAAAAGAGAGAGATTGAGGAGAGAGGACCATGGAAACAACACAGTAAGGGGAACTACAGTAAACCAGTCTGTATAAGGAGAAGAATATGCACACGACAGTTCTGAAATCTCAGTTATAAGCACATGACAAAAGCAAAAGAAATGCAGTAAGTAGGGCTAATTAACAGAAATGGATATACTCAAAATATATTATTTATCGATTTGTGCTCCTGACACCTTCTGAAGGTACCTGAAGCAGTTCTGTATGTGACTACACTAAATGAACATGCCTTTGATAATACACATCATCTCTGTCAATCAACCGGCTGCAGTAACAAGTGAAGGCTAAGGAGGGATACCAGGAATATTTATGCTCTGCCATAGAATCAGTGAACAATACAGTGGTCTTTAACCACTCTACATTTCAGTGTCATGAGGGCATCACTGTGAAGCTGACAAACCTTAAGTACGGGCCAGAAAAGAAGGTGCAATAGGCAAAACTGTCCTTTTGTATGAGCTGGCAGAAGTGGGTGCTGCCCAGGTGGTTCAGAGCATTACTCCACTTGTTGGCAGAGCTGAGTGCCATGCCCGTTTCACCGTGGAGCCGAGCAGGCGACTGGTCTGAAGCTATGCATAAATATGCATCACTGTGTCAGTTCCCAATGCGGAACGCTTAAGTTGGTGGTTTTCTACTTCAAATACAGAGACCATGTACTGGGTCAATATAAGAATAACGACTGTATATTGGACAAGAAAACAGCCCTCAATGGTAATAACTACTTCTCAGAGTTATTTTGAAAAAGCATTACCCAAGAGAGCATAACATAGGATTTCAAGCTTAGCAAAAAACATCTACTTAGATTTAACCGGGTGAACAAACTACCAATAGTATACAACTTATTTAGCCTTATTGTCCGTATTCAAAGGGAAGGTGAAGCACAGCTGGAGTGAGAACAAGCCTCTAGCACAGGGAACACGCTACAAGCAGCAGGTAGTCCATATCAAAGATCTCTGCACGCAGGAGCGAACGTATGTTTGGGCTGACCAGGACCATCTTCAAACACAAAACTCTGACCTAACATTGCCCAAGAATTTCTAGGATGCTTTCATCCTGTATTTTGCAAACTGCCTCCTAACTCACATTTTTTATGTCCTTTATTCAGGAGATGTAATTTGCTCTAAAGTCACATCTCTAGGGAATGTATTTTATACCCTGCTGTACTCCTGAAGAAAAGCAGGGACTTGAATTCTGATTCCTGCATTGGGCCAGTGACCCACACCTCACATGCTACAAGTTTACCTTCAGATTTCTGATTTCAAGATCGGATAATCCACACAGGAATCAGTCCTGCTTGCTTGCAGCCAGGACACAGCACCCATCCCAACTCCCTTGCAAATACAGGGAATGCTATTTTATGCTTCCCATCACTCCTTCTCTTATACAGAGCTCAAACGCTCAACTGGAACACACTCTCAGAATAATTGGCACAATCATAATGTTTGTCTTTCACCTCCAGTAGATCAAAACAAACACAGCCTCTGGCCACAAGACTATTTTTCCTCAGTGTGCTTCACAGGAAACAGCACAAGCCCCAGATGCTGCAGAAGAGTCTGCAAGGGTTCAGCTTACTTTTTTTTTTTTTTTTACCCATGAGATGGTGCAATGTATTGATTACTCCTGTCCCAAAGGTACTTGAACATCACCAGAAATCAGTGCTAGATGGAAGAGAACTTCTGGGTACTATGTTAAGCAACACATCCACTAAAAGTGTGCAGAAAGCAACTTTTTTTAATGCTACCACGTGCTAAAGTAATTTAGAAAATGCTTGTTTCTTCATAGCACTACGCAAGTAAAATATAACAGCAACATTTCAAGAGCAAAACTAGAGTTCATGTGCAGCAAATGCATTAACCTTTGCACACATAAAGACCAAGGCAATACACCTACCCAAGTCCCGTTCTTCACTTATTTCCAATAGCCTCCCCTTTCCCTAGGTATGACCAGGCTTACAGCATGATGGAACAAAATGAGGTTGAACATCAGCAAGTTAAAGACTTGCTTGTTCCCACAATTCGTAATTAAATACTCTGACCTATCAGATAAAATGCTGACATCACACTGACAGGGCCATGAACCCGGATCCTATTAATGTTACACTTTCAAATTTCTCTTAACCTGTATTCTCATCAGCCTGAAAAGGTCTTTCCTCCCAGCTTTCCAGAAGCAGAAACTACAAGATACTAATATGCACATGGAAAAAACATCCACCAAGTTAGAGAGAGAAACAATTCAGCCCTATGAAGAGATGAGAAAGCATTAGACTGACCACCTAAGGAAGGAGAGAGGGCTTACCAGCATAAATATCCTAGCTAAGCCACTGTGGAAGCACCAAATTCAAGAAACTAGTACACAGAAATCATGCAATCAAAGAACAGTTTTGGCTGGAATCAACACTGACGTGCCAAAGGGCGTTCACACTAGAAAGTCCTGTAAGAGGAAAAAGAGGACTGAGCCCCAGTTTGGAACAGCTAAAACACAGTCACATGCGAGAGACCAGACAGGTAGGAAGAGGGCAGGCATAAAGGGAGAAGAAATCCTACCGTTAGCTTCAACTGTTGGGAACTTAAAACTATTCTCATTCCTCACCTTCACCTCAAAATTTCTAGTATAAGTCACAGAGAGTTACTCTAAGTGCTCCCCCCACACATGGTGGGAGCCTTCTACAGATGCAAACAAGTGGTGTAACTGCATTTTGCTCCTGAGCAGCAGAAATAATTGCCCAGACGTTACAGAAAAGGAACAAAAAAGGGGACAGGAGGACACCTATGAAATGGTTTCCTATCCAAAAAACTTTTCTGATGTTTATTAGCAAAGAAAATCCCCAGTGGATAAATACAGCTCTGCAGTCAGCTAAAAATTATAGCTATCAGAACATATCTCAGCACCTCCAAGAACAGCTCTCAGTTGCTTAGACTCATAGAAAGTTTATAATCAACTTGCCACAAAAGCTTTAATTCTGAACATGTGTGACTGAAGAAAAACACTGAAGCAAGATCAGACTTTTTTTCAAATGTATTAATAACTAATCCCCTTTGGATTATGTCAAGCATGTCACATCAGGATTGCTTGGGCTCACCTTGCCTGGCGAGTATATTAAAATGCAACTAAACCCATCTACATTTGCACTCCAAATCATGCTGCTTTTAAATTTCAAATTGTTACAGAGGAAAGGCATTCGTTGGACTAACACTAGTCAAGACCATGTTATTCTTCTGTTGTATTCAACGTGACGTGTTACAGGCAAAAACACTCTTAGAGAATAATGTATAACTTATTTTCTACACACCTGAATTTAAAAGAGAAAGGGCTGGTAGGTTCTGTTATTATAAAACCTACATTTATGCAGTACAAGGTCTTGGTGCAAAGTGCTATATATGCAAACGGTTGGATTAACAAACCAGAGTTGAGAATGAGCTTTTCCTGTTTCTGTTAACTTACGGCCCAACGTTACATTCCTTTCATGCAATGCCATAATCTTCAGTGAATAACTTCACATTATCCTCCTCAGAGTAATCTAGGAATGCACATACAAAGAACATCAACCATCACCTTCACAAGACTGACTGTCTTAACTCTCAAGGGTTTAGGTGCCTGATAGAGTTTTAGATATGAATAAAACATTAAACATCCATGTTCAGCTGCTACTACCACCCTCCAAGCACACAACTTTCTTCCAGTGGGTACACGTATCAACATTGAAGCCTTCGTAATATCGCTTGAATCAGTACCGCACATCCAAACTTCCACGTGGTTCTCAAATCGCCTGCTCATCCTGTCACTCCTCAACTGCTGAAACACAGGAACGTGCTTTTAGAAGTGCAACTTCCAGATCTGCCCTTTATCCCAACAATAAAATTAGGAGTCTGGGAACGGACCTGCCGCATCAGAAACCTTTTTGTACAATACAAATACTAGGACAAGAAGTGCTCAGGTTTAAACCTCCCCTAGGTCTGTCTCAGTTGCAACCCAAAACTTGGCTTTCATTACCGTGGTTGAACTCCTGTGCCCTTATGGTGATGCCGTCCATGCTTTGCCCAACAATTTCAACAGGAGCTCCTGCCACCCAGCAGAGCAACACGTTCAAATCACTCCTCCAAATCAGCCAGATGACATAAAAAGAGCCTTTGGAAAAGGGGACCCTGCTTAGGCATCTCATTCCAGGACAGTGTTTGCAACTGCAAATAATATGAATGGGTCAACACCTTCATCAGCTAGACCAGAGACCTAAGCCCCTATAAAAGCTGACCCACATGGCAGATCTCTCCAAACGTCCCGCTGGTCAGCTGAGGCACTCTGCTCCTTGTCCTCCAAGGTGGTCCGAGGACAACCTTGCATCACCTTTCCCGGCAGGTCACACAGATGGGTGCCAACTCCGGGCTACTGGGCATCAGAGCAGCTGCGGGTCAGGCATCCACACACTCCAGCCCTTAAGCTACCTTGGGTTTTTTGCCTCCTTCTGTCAACTGTACACAAAGTACAGACGTGCTGGTGGTGTATTTATCTTTACTCAGCTTTCTAAAGACCCAGTGAAATGAATCACGTGCAGCGCTTGTATCTATTCTACTAAAATAAACAAAACTCAAACCACAGGACCTCTTTTTAGTATTCAAAGCACTTGCACCCTGGTGGAGGCAGCCCTGACGAAAACACTCCCCCAGATGACCCCTCCCGGGGTTAAAAACCCCTAACCCTATGGACTGGCAGGGCAGTTACTTGGCTGCAAACGCAGCTTGAACATCACATCCGACTTCACAGTTAGGGGAAGAGATTCCAGCTACAAAAGCAGCATTGAGAAAATAGCTTAGAAATAGCTGTCAGGGCTCTAACTTTATAAGTAGATTTACAATTAAGAGCAATTAATTAGTTTTCAATAGTAACAACAAAGAGCTAATGATCTATTAGGAATCATAGACATTTAACATTTAATATTTCCCTCACTTCGCACAAAGAAACAGATAGACTTATAAATACCACATAGGACACAAGAGGTCTCAACACATGAAAAATATTGTTGGCAATATTAACCTCACTGGGAAACCTATCCTTCAGAAAGTGAACATAATAGAAATTAATCTTTACCCAGACCTTTCAACAGTAATCCTGTACATAATGCTTTCATTCTCATTATCTATATGAGTTTTGGATACAACAAAGCTATGGACAACACTCATAAAAGTAGGTAACATGCGTTTTAACATGAGTGTACTAGATTTGACTTTAAGAGCCAAGGGAGGTTTTTTTTGGGGGCTGGGGGGAGGGAGACAGCGGGGTACTATCTTCTGCTATTAGCCTATTTCAACTCAGCCTTCTCCATTCAAACAACTGAAGTTCAGAAGAGCTTAAAGGAAAAGAAAAAAAGAAAAGTAAGCCATTGTGTTTTGACTCAGAAGTAGGCACAGAAGTAACCTTCAAGGTTACCTTGCCCTATTTGCGGCCTGAGGAAGGAGAAAAAACACAGTTTCAGCAAAGGAATTTCTTGCCTGGCTGGAGGCCACACCCTTCACAACAACTGATGGCAGGAAAGCATTTGGATTCACAACTCTACCCGCAGCACCCAGCCGGAGGCGAAGCAAAACTTTCTCATTTTCAGAGAAGAAAAGAAACTCTTGCTCAATAAGTAGCAATTATGCTGCAGAATTTATATGCTGAGCACGGCTGAATGTACGAACACCAGATCAGTCAACCATAGCTTCAGTGCTTTGAGTATGATTAACAGAATGAACTTTCAAAGGTCAATTAAATGTCAACACATTTTAAAGAGATATTCTTCTTAAGTTGCGGCGATGTGTAACAGTGCCTTCCAAAGCCGCTGTGCCACTTTCATCTTAAAATTCTACCCATTCTACACTTACACGTGCTGATATAAAGATGATAACTAATTAACCTTTGATAGAAAATAATGGCTATTTATGCTCCTGGCCTTCCTATCGCTAAGCTGCCTGTTACTGGTTATGTCTGACCAAGTACACAGAGACACTCTTCTCCCTCTCCCCAAAATTTCATTTCAGCTGTCCAGGGTGTGAGTGAAAGGAGAAGAAAAGGAACAAGAACAGTTTGAAAGTCTAATAATTTACTACATGAAAATCAGAAGAGGCTTTTGATATGCAATTGAGCTGTCTGGATGTAAAACTGTGGGAGGAAGGGGCGGGAGGGAACTGCAGCAGAATTATTATGAACACATTAATCATTATTTTAGTCAGACCAGCAATATATCTTTTCATTTCTAAACATTTCTGGAAATCCAAATTTCAGGCAACTAGCTCAAGACATCTTAAAACTGATGCCGAAAAGCTGAACGCTCCGTACAGACCCCTTAAATCACCTCTCAAACTGGATGCTCAAGTCATTAGTTAGTTTAAAAAAACAAAACAAAACAAAACAAACACCACCAAGAAAAAAAAAGCCACACACATAAAAAAAGTCTCCATCTCAGGACAAAGTGAAAGGATCAAAATCCCGACCAAGGCCTCACAACACTACTCTAATCATTTTGGCAGGGGCAGTATTTAGTCAAGAGCGGACCCAAAAAAGAATTTGAGGGCTGAGGAACCCGGCAGAGAGCCGCGCTCCGTCCGGCTGCAGAAAGAAGAGCTGGGGGGTTTTCCTCCCGCAGGAGCGGCTGCCCCGGCGCCTCTCCCCAGGTGGGTCCGTAACCCCACGCAGTTTTAGGAAGGGTGTTTCGGGAGGTCCCGGTGCCGGAGCACAGCCCCCACCGGGGTTCGTGCTCGGGCAGCGGCACGGTGGCGGCTCTCCCACAGCCAGGGACTACGGTGGGAAATGTTCAAAGTTTTTAAAAAGTTCCCAGCCCCGGGGGCTTCCCTAGCTCCCACCTCGCTCCCGGGGCCCGCCGGGCACCGCCGCCCACCCGCTGCCCGAGCTCCGTCCCCACCGCACCTGCGGCCCCGGCTCCCGCAGGTGCCCCGGCCCGGCCGCTGGCGGGGAGCCGGCCCCGGCTCCCGCCGCTCCCGCTCCTTACCTGGCCGGGTCCCGCCGCGCCGCGGACGCCGCGCCCAACTTTCCCACTCCTGGAGAAACTTGCAACGGGCCCGCTGCCGGCCGCCGCCTCCAGCCCGTCCCGCGGGGCGGGGGCCGGGCCCAGCCCCCCGCCGGGCCCTGCCACAGGGGCGGGGAAAGTGGGCGGGGGGGAGGCGAGGCGGCCGCCGGGGCGGGCCGGGCATTGTCCGCCCCCGGAGCGCCCTGCCCGGCGGGGGAGGGGGCGCGGGCTCCTCCTCCCCTCGCCATGTTCTTTGTTTCTCCGGCTCTCCCCAGCCGTTCCCCTCGACGGCCGCGGGCCCCGCGGCGCCATCTCCCCCCACCCGCAGGGCCCTCGCCCCCTCTCCCGCCGTGGCGGGGCCGGAAGAGCGAAGCCACCCCGGCCGCAGGTGACCGACCGGCCGCCCCTGCCCGGCGCCCCAGCACCGCCCCCCGCCCGCCGGAGGGGATCCCGTCCCGCTCCGCCAATTAGCTCAGGGGGAAAGGGGCAACCCCGACCAATGAGGCGCCGGGGAGATCGGAGAGTCCCCCAAGGTGAGCCAATGGAGGCGGGGAGCGGCGGGGAGGCCCGCCTCCCCGCCGCGCGGCGCGCACAGCGCGGGCGGCCGCCGGCCGGTAGCGGCAGTGGGGTCAGCGGCGCCGCAGCGGGCCCGGCTCGGAGCCGCGGTGCTGTGAGAGGTGGCGTCGGCTGACGGAGCTCCGGCGAGAAGGAGCGGGGAGCCCAACGGCGCGACTCTACCAGGCCTCGCCGCGGCCGGTATCCCCTGAGCGGCGGGGCCGGCCGGTGGGCACCCGAGACCGCGGGGCCTGCTGGCCCCCGCCGGCACCCCGGCAACCGCAGCCCTGCCTCCCCGGATGCTGTTCGGTGAGGTGGGAGGGGTAGACGTCTGCAACTGTGGTCTCTGCCACGGACAAAAGCCTCCTCTGATTCGTCCTGCCATCAGTTTTGGAGAGTAAGGAACACAAAGTCCCTTATAAACCCAAGGACTGAGCAGAAAAATGAAAAAATAATAATTCAGAGATTAAAACCACCGCCTTGGGGCCTCACTGCCTTTCCCATGACTATGTTATGGTCATTTGGTGACCCACAAGTACACTCCACTCAGTCCTACCCAGTAAGTAGGGTACACACCCCCAAAGTGGGTGTATTTATTGTTTAATCTCAAAATACATAGAATGATAAAATAATAGTTTGGGTTGGAAGGGGCCTGTAAAGGTCATCTAGCCCAACCCCCCTGCAAGGAGCAGGGACATCTCCAACCAGACCAGGTTGCTCAGAGCCCCATCCAACCTGGCCTTGAATGTTTCCAGGGATGGGGCATCCGCCACCTCCTCCAGCAACCTTGGCAACGTAACCCTGTTGTTTGAATTTCTGTTATGTTATTCCAGTCCTCAAGTTCAGGCAAACCTTTTTTTTAGGCTATTCTGATCCTTCTTTCTCCTGGCCATCCCTTCCAGCCCTGCCAGCAGGAAATTTCACCACTATGACCCATAATTTAGTGCCAAGTTTGCGGATGAACCTGTTAAACTTTAGGTAAGTGCAATGCCTGATCCTTCTGGAGCTTCCTTCTGCATGAGAGCGCTCCCTCTGTGGCATCTCCCTTTAGCTAGTTTCTTACCCACACTGCAGCACCTCACCAGCCTCTGTAACAGCCTTCCATGAAATCACGTGCCAAACGCTGACTGAGGTCTAGTCATGCTAGATCTCTTGCCTTCTCCTTATTCAGGAACCTTACTTCCCACAGACAGTACTGGGTTTGCCTCACAAGATTTACTTTTGTCAAAGCCCTGTTGCATTTTATCCCATTTTCTGTTTACTTCCACCTGTTTCATTGCATTTTCTTTTTACATTTGCTCTCAATTTTAGTGACTAATGGTGGCAGACAAGTAGTCTGCGGTTGCTTGCTGCTGAGTTCAAACGCTGGCAGTGAGAGCGCCCTTGTGGGTAGCCGACGTGGGCTTTCTCCTGCCTGGGAAAAACATTTTCTGTGACTCTTGCCCTTTGATGAGGATTGCCATAGCAGGAGTCCCGTGCCATAGATAAAAGAATAAGAAGCTAAGTCCAGCTCGTATGCCATACACTGCATCTTGTTGCCATGGGAGAGCCACATGTCTCCACATAGAGAGCCATCAATATTACAATTAACAAAAATAGATTTGGCTGAACTTGGATTTTTCTCCCGTATGTGGCATGGCGGTCCTTCTTAGCCTTTTCTCTTGAGAGCTGAGTATGGGTGCATAAGCACATTGGTGCCAGCATCCTCTCCCATGTATCTCAAAACAGAGCCTCAGCTTAGATTTTTTGCTGCATTTCTGTTTCTGAATTAAGATCTGACCTACTGAGCCAACTTGGAACCCTTCCGGTGTCTGGGAGTTTTAGCCCAGAAATTCAGGCATTATTATTGTCTGTAAGGCTTGTATTTCTGTCACAGCCAGGCATAAGTCCAGGGACAGAGCCCAGGCATGGCACTGTGGCACAAACATCTCACCAAGGACGGTCCTGCCCCCAACAACCCACAGCTCAAGTTGGACAAGATATAAGAGATGCTGAAGGGACAATGACATCTAAAATCTATGTATGGAATAGTTATCTAAGGATTCAGCCAAATTTCAGCAGCAGGGCAGAGCAAAAATTTTGGTGTCACTCAGATCCATACTCTACAAATCCCTTCTGCAAAAGCCATGTCCACTTTCTCGATATGTGGGTAAAATAAGATGTCTGTTGGTCACAGCAGATACATAGGTGAACTGCTGTGCCTTTATGAGCTGCCACTGATTGAGCCGTAGTAATTGGCCATGTTCTTGCTAATAAACTGTTTCAAATGTGAGAAAAAACATTTCCTAAGCCACTTTCACAGGGGAAGAAGTTTATGTTAGCATCACGTCTCACTTTTGCTGTGGGATAAGAGCAGGGACAGGCACTGCTGCATGGCTGACGTCTGGTAACTCCATCAATGGTGACCTCTCAGAAGGCTTTAACACTCAGATGGATTGATCAGAAGGCTGGGTTAGCCCAATCTTGCTGACATTTGAAGGGCTGAACATTACTGTTTTACACTTGAAATAGCTTGGTAAACATATAAAATTCAATCTCATATTTAAGCATGGTCTTTGAGTTAGAAAAAATCTTGTGTCTACTTTGTTATGGGCATGTTTCTCAAAAACGCAGTAAGTCAGTGGTGTCCTTGTAGTGATTAATAGAGAAGCCATTCAGAGACCTTGAGCGGAGGGGGTTGGGTTTTTTAAATTACCAAGATAACTTCCTCATCAGATTCATTGCTCAAAGACAAAAAACAACTGTGTTTTACTCACTTTCATTGCCCAAGTGAGATGAAAAAGTGTTGATATATGCTCTCCAGAGGTCATCAGAGCTACAAACAAGGTTGTGGACATAATGTATACACAGACTGGCGGACAAAGCCTGGGGTTTATTGTACTGTAAGAGAAGCTGAACAGAAGGGAAGGAGGAGATTAAACAAGACATTTGGAAAGAAGAGGTACCTACCCTGCATGGCATCTGATTTGCAGCAGAGCTGCTGTGTGGGAGGCTAGGAGGAAGAAAAAGAATAATTTCATTTTAGTTTTCAATGAAGGACAAACACACTGCAACATTAGGGGCAAAACCAGTGATATCTTCTTGCTCCTCTGATCCAAATTCAAGAAATGTGGCTCAAATCCCTTTTGAACCAATACTCACAGTCTCACAGATTATTTCCACCAGAAAACCAAGTCAAGCATAGAGTTCAGAGTGGCACTGCCAAAGTTCTGCTTCCTTGTAGAAGAACATACCTTATTTGATATTTATTCAGTACTCCTAGCTTTCTTCCAGTCTGTTTTCTACCAGAAAGAAAGAGTCCTCAAGTTTCTCTCAGGCTGGCATTTTCCACCCTTCCCTTGCAGCTGTGACTGCTTGTCTCTGTCTCTTCTCTGGCTGTTTCCAGTCACAAACAAGCAACACATTCTGGCTGATGGTCCATTTCTGAGTAGCACGGCCTATATAGCCTGAGCTTTTGGGTGAAATTAATATTATGCCATTTTTCTTACTCCAAAAATGTTTGTACTAAAAAGGTTACAATGTTAGGCACTCCTCCAGGCAACACATTTCAGCAGTACAAAACGATTTTCTGCATAGTCCAACTTTCCATACAGCTCTTGGTTTTATAGTGTCTAGCACAAGAGGATCTGATATGGGTTGGCTGATAGGTACAACCATAATGAGCCTGCTTAATAAATAATACTAAGATTGGGCAGTTCTGCCACTTCATTTCTGATTGAAAGTATAATTTGGAAAAATACCCTGTTCCAAAATGTGGTTTCTTCCTTATTTAAATTATGGTTTCTTATCTGCAGGAGATGTCATGTGAGTATGTAACATTTGAGAAAGAGGGATTAGGTCTTTGCCCTCCACTATTGTCTTCAGCACTGGAACACAGCGATGGGTTTCTTTGAAAGTACAGCAGACAGCTTCTAGAATTGGCCTCACTGGTAAAGAGAACTGCAGCGGATGTGCAACTCAGTACTTCTACCATGCACACAGTGAGTTACAGTTAGGGAGTGGTATGTAGTGTTTAACCTTCAAAAAAGATCATCAGAGGAACTGGAATACTGTCTTGCATTTTTATGGCTCTGGACTTCAAAGTAAAATTAACACAGCTTAGAAAATACTATTTTACAATGTAATCAAAAGTGACTTTTGGACTTCAGATCTCAACTATAACAAAATATTCCTCTTGACTGATGTGGTTTGATTTAGTGCCTCCCAGAGGTGCCCATAATATCCCCAGGATTATCAGTTACCCTCTTCTCTCTCTGTAATTATTAATACCGTGGTTTAACTCTGTACAGCACAGTAAAAGAAGTATACGCTAAAGACAAAGACTTGAGTTCTCTAACAAAATGACTGGATATGATGTAGTGAGCATGACAGCATATGCTTGCTGCCTCTGATGATCTTCATTGGACAGTACAAGAGTTAATTCCAGAGTAATGCTGTGGTTGAAAAAAAAATTAAAAACCAAAAGACCATAGCCGATTCTCAAAAGATGCAGAAGCTCTGTCTGTTTTTATGCCATGTTATCAAAAGATTTGCAGCTTGTATTTGAAATAACAAAACCCTAAATGAGTAGTGAGCACATCTATGTACAGATACAGCCTGATAGCGTCAGTGCTCGTGTTTGCTTCACAGTAGGTATTACAGCTCTTCCTTTGTCCTAAGCTGGCAGCTTTGGAAGAGGGTAGGGATTTTTCCAGTAGTTGTTTTGAATTGCATTCCGCTATTGTCTGATAGCATCATTAGCTGAAACCTTAGCCATAAAGTCAAAGTGAAGCCAGGCATGAGGAAAATCTTTAGTACTGAAGGCCAACAATAAGGGCAACGTGACTTTGAATCGTTGTTTAAAGAACGAAGGGCCCAGTTTTGCTGTTCTGGTATCAGAGGAATTTTCTCCTTAAGTTGTCTTGCTAAAGGCAACAACACAATTTAGTTAGTACCACTTGATATTGGTAAAAAGCAAAAAAAAAAAATCTAATATTCAGAGGCAAATAGGCTATAACTAGAAATACTTCCAACAAATGTCTTTGAAGACACAGACAGCAGTTCTCCTAGTACAAGATCTTACATATTTATTTGAATTTAAAACAAGTTATAGTTGTAATATTGTAAGAGAACAGTAAATGTCTGTAGCTCTTTGCACCTTCTACCAGGAATAGACCAGAAAATATTAAACATATAATTTCCTAGCAAATTAAAATTTGGAGTAGAGCTGAATATAGAAACAAAAAAGAGGAGAACATTAAATACTGTATTGCAAGAACTGGGATTTACTAATTTTTGGAGAGTCTTGTGATGGTAAACGTGTGTAACTTTCACAGCCTTGCTGTGCACAAGCTTTTAAGGATCAGAGCCCTGTATATGCTGGGGAGGTGCCATCAAACAGCATCAACTAACAATTGAGTTTTGCAATACAAGCTGCTCAGCTCACACTTATCATGTGAGTTTCATAAACCTTCTCTTCTCTAGCTGAATGTCTGGGATGAGAAAGCAAAGTAATTACTCCCCATCCTTTGTTTCTTTCTGAGATAACTTTTCTCATTGACTAAAAGTCTTTTTTTAGCAAAGATACTTTCAAGCTTCAGGCTTTTCATGCTGTTCACTAAAACACTTGCACAGCAAGTACAGTATGAGAAGCAAACAGGTAACACCACAATATTTTATTGCATTATTATTTTGGTAATATTCAATCACTGAACATGTCATTCACATTTAGCATATTATTTTCTATAATAAATTACCAGTAAAAGTAAGCAGCAGCATTTTTCTTACAGTTTAGCAGGAGGAATGTAATTAAAGATTGTATCATGCAGTGACAAAAGAGAGTTGAATTAAACAGCCTAACTATAATCCGTACATTTCCTAACACGCGAGTGCTTGATTGTATGGTTTTCTTTAATGTAGCTTTTATAACTATTTTTCTGTAAAAATTGGAGGAGAAAAACCCCACAGCATCATAGTGACATCTGTATGACATTGGCACATGAAGGCTGAAACCTTTAGGTTCCCAACAGAAATCACAACCACTTGAAGCAGTGTGTGTTTGCCTTTAGCAGGAGCTTATTCTCTGTAGGTTACCAGCACAAGAACGGGGCTGCTCGGTGGGTTTCGGCTGTAGTGGCAGCCACAGAGGATTTAGGGAGCTTGTGTGTCACTCCAGGACCTACTACACTGTTTTCACATGACCACTCTTCCACCTGCTCCTCTTGAGAACGATCCATTGATCCGCAGCGCTTCCCTACCCGCCCACCGCTGCCAGCTGCCCCAAATCTGCCTCACTCCTTCCATTTCTTTCCTTTTTGTACAGTTCTTGGAGATCTGGCAATGCAAAATGGTACTGGAGAGGCAAGTGTTCTTCCCAAACACTGCCTGCGAGACAGATTGGAGCAAAGGAATAATGAACCAGAAACAGGAACAACTCAGCCTGATCAAGTGACAAGCACCGAGAACAAGTGAAACCAAAGATAGGAGATCCATGTCCTTGCGCTACACCTGCAGAACTGGTAATAAACTCGTTCTTCAGGTCTGAGTAGCTGCAATAACAGAGATACTGAATTTCTGTGTGTCACTGAGCTGTCCACAACAGAAAATACGCTTTATGGGCAAATGCGTTTTCAAGGTAATTGTCAAAAAGTTCTGAAGCCCACTCTTGCTTTCCTGCAGAGATGCTTTTTAATTTAGTCAACGTGGCAGGTTATCTAATGGGTCTCAGACACTAAAGGGCCTAGAGATCCACTGTGAAGAGGCAAGGTTGCGTGTCTGTGCTGAGAGGAAGGATGCAACCGGGGTTTGGTGAAAGGCCTCTTTCACCTGAGCTGCGTGCCTGCTCAGGCCCTTATCCCACCCTCGTCTTTGCATCCTGCCCATATCTCTGCATCCTGCCCTCGTTGTCAGTCACTGAAGGCTTCCTTTCGCTGAGGGTTTCACCCAGAGAAGCTCTTACAGATCTAGAACAGTCTGCTTGGTTCTCATTATTAATAGTAATTTCATAGTGTGTTTCAAAAGTGCACTAAGCTGACAGCACTGTTGTGCTGGAACAACTGGAAAATTTCTGTACTAAGGTGTATAGCACTGCCTTAGCTCACACCCCCATCTCCTAGAAGCCAGAATTTTGTTAAAACACATTACTCCAAAAGGGAAGTCTAGAAACATCATAGTCCATAGATTTGAATGGAATCTGCATTTTTTCCATCAGCAGAATGATCACATACCTGTGTTTATCCAGCAAGGTTGGGAATGAGCCACTGTGGCAGTAACTTAACGATGGCAAGCTCTGACTGCCAGGCAGTGCTGTTTATAGTAGGTCATTGCTCTCCTCAGTGCTTGAGACAAATATTGGATTCATTGGGGGTTCTTTCAGCAGAAGGATAATATGTTGAAAAGCAGCTCTGTCAAAGTGACTTTGCTGTTGAACATTTTCTAGCACCCACAGAATCTGAAATCTGATTTATTAATTAAATCCTATCAGCACATGGTCTGAAGAAACCAGCATGGCTGAACTATGTCCCTGTTAAGTGAGATTAAAGGATATGACAAAAGTTTGTATAGTATGCCTCAACCCACATTTCCTGTAAAGGATACAGCTTGTTATTTTTCAAAATATGCTGAATATATTTTCTTTATATCTTGGTTTATTATGACCCGTGGGAGCAATTGTAAAACTGAAATATGCAAGAACTAAGGGAAAAAAATAACTGGACTACGCAGAAGC
This sequence comes from Chlamydotis macqueenii, assembly GCF_036417535.1. NCBI lineage: Eukaryota > Metazoa > Chordata > Aves > Otidiformes > Otididae > Chlamydotis > Chlamydotis macqueenii. The sequence goes on from NC_141558.1 coordinate 32,622,488, forward strand.
AGCTGGCATATCCTGACTGTATTATCTCTCCTATGAAGGAACAGATCAGAAGATATTTGGCCAGACTTTCTTCAAAAGGAACACATACTTAGAAAGAATCTTTGCTTAAACATTTGTCAAGTCATTTTTCAAATAGATTTATCAAGCTAAATGACACATAAACAGAAATAAAGCCTGTCTTATCATGAACAAAGGAAAACAGAATTAAAAACCCTATTAATAAGTAACATGTAGCTGAGAGTACCATGCTATGACACTTCTATGGGATCACTGGAAATAGTGCCTAGTCCCACAGCATGTGACACGCATCTTGGAGTCTGTTCTGTGTTGGGTAATTATAATGCACGGAGCCTCTATGTTCAAATTAGTCCTTGATAGGGGAACGATTCCCTGAGCTCCAGCGCTTAACACTGTAGCCAAATGTAGGCAGCTTGGTGCCAGTCTGCCTTGCCATCTTTGCTCCTCACTGGGAGCCCCAGGCACACCCCTCTCTGGTCTTTCCAGTTTTTTTTTTTGCTGCTGTAGTGTTTTTGCACCAGTCTGTGCCGTCTCCCGGGGTCTGGGGTCATTAATGCGCAGAGCTGCCTCCGAACCTGGAGCTGGTCCTCATGGCCAGCCCACTGCAGACCCCTAGCCTTTGAAAGGCATTTGGATGCTTCACATGCTGACATCAAGACACCTGGATGGTGGTGGACTGGCAGTGTCTGAGGGGCTGAAGTGTTGGGCAAAGCTACTTTTTCCCTCACTGATCTGCACCTCCCTAAATCCCCAGCTTGGCCACGGAGACATCCCCTGGCACGGATTAAGCTGTGGGCTGGAGGGACTTCTGCTCTGCTCTGACCCTTCCCCAAGCCTTGTGTCTTCCTGTGGTTCCCAGGAACCCTGTCCCCAACACAACCTCACCGTGCCTACCTCCATTCCAGCATCTCCCAGTGCTTTTCCAGTCCCACAGAGCCAGCAGCGGCTCTTGCCCGCCGGCTTCCCACAGCCCCAACATGTGACGGGGGGATTGGAAAGTGCTGCACAGAGAGCAGCGACATGGAGATAGCTGAATAAATCCCGAATTGCTCATTCAGGCACTGGCACTAATAAAATCAGAATTGTTTGGTACTGCTGTAGTTTAAAGGGTATTCCTGCAATGCCAGGGTACTGCCTAGCGGAACTTTGACCCAACCTGTATAATTACTGTTGGAAGGGGACTTGTGGGCAGCTCATTGCTGTCATTCCTCTGCTGAAGAGCATTTTCTGGGCTGCTCCTACACTTAGTCATGCCTGCTTCTTGTCTTTGAGAGTGTAATAAGAAATTGGTTTGAATGTCACTCCCTTGGGCACTGAATCAGTGTCAGAGGTTGCTGCCATGTACCAAGCCTCCCCCTCCAAAATACAGCTGTCCTGGTTTTGGCAGGGATGGAGTTAATTTTCCTCTCAGTAGCTGGTGTGTTTTGGATTTCGTATATGAAGAATGTTGATAAACACACTGATGATATGAGTTGTTGCTAATGAGCCCAAGGACACTGTCTGGCTTTCCAAGTCTCACAAATGTGCAGATGCGGGAAGCTGGGTGAAAAACAGACAGAATAATCGACCCAAACTGGCCAAAGAGAGTATTCCATGCCATAAATGTCATGCTCAGTATATAAGTGGGGGTTGGCCAGGGCGGGTATCTGCCTTCCTGGCATCCATCTCTCTCACTCGCTGGCTGGCATCATTCCCTCTGCCTTGCTGGCTCCCTTTTGCTCCTTTGTTTGCTGCTTGGTTTCATTTCCATGATCGCTGCAGACGGGCTGTATCAGTCATTGGGACATCGGGTGGTGAGAAAACATATATTGTTCATTTTGTATATTTTAACATCCTTATATTCTGTTATTATTGTAGTTTTCCTTTGCTAGTCTAGTAAACTATCTTCATCTCAATCCATGAGTTTTCCTTTCTTCCCAATTCTCTCCCCCATCCCTTGGGGGAGGGGGAGGGTGAGCAAGAAACTGTGTAGTAACTCAGTCAGGCTAAACCACAATAACAGCCCATCCACATCCTTCCGCAAGCATCCTCATGATAGCCCACCTTCAGAAGCCACAGGAATATTGAACAGCGATTGCATAGCTCTTGGCATTAAACGTGAACGCGCTTGGTATGACATTTTGCCAAGAGTGGACTGGGATTGCATACAACAACTCGCCACAGGTACTTACACACTCTGTTGGACATGAATGCTTGGCTAGACAGTAAGTTTTGCCTTGGTGTAACTGGCACAAAGCACCGATGCACCAGCACCTGTGGGAGCAGATGGCTTGCATGTTTTCCTTCAGACATGAAGACTCTGAATCCGTGCCACATCCCTTCCCCAGATTCACAGAGAACTGCAGAGGAACCATCTCCTGTCAAACAACTTCTGCTTGGCGAGACCGGCTCCAAACTCAGCTTTGCATAGTTCATTTCTGAAAACTTCCAGTCCTCTAGAGTTTAAAACTAAATGCTGAAAAATGGAGGAAAAAACCCAAGAGAACCACAGCATGTGTGACTAAAAGCAAGATGATAATCAGTGGTCCCTGAGAACTGCAGAATCCCGTCTCTGTTAATTACCAGGGACTTCAATGCAAGCCCCATCCGTGGGCAGCAAGACCGCTAGCAAGGCGCTGTGTATGGGCAGCCCAGAAACACTGAAGCCAGGGAGAACTGTAACACTAGAGCTTTCCTTGAGTTTGTGAAATCCAAGCCTGTCTCTCACACGTTGCAATACAGAAAGGATGCTGAACTATCATTTCCAGTTCCAACAAGAATTTTCTCTGCCCTTTTGACAACTACCTGCTGTATTGCCTCCCCAGCTGAAAAAACCCAAGGAGAATAGCTCCCTAACTCGATAGGAAGCTCAGGTTTAAATTTAGTAGCTGCTCTTAGAAGATACTTCAGGATTCTTGGACAGGCAGCTTTGTGTAAGTACTGCTGGCTATTGCTGCTGTCTCCTTAGGGATGAGGAAAGGCTGTACCGAATATGCAGGATAAGAATAGCAACAGAGGACTGATACTGCACTTGTGTGCAGGATATGTGAGATGAATGTCATCTTCCTCGTATTTGCCTTCATAAGTTGCCTCCCTCTCTCTCTCTTTTTTTTTTTTTTAGGGGTTTTTATAAGGAGCAGTGATTTTAACTTTATATAAATTGGGCCAAGTATCATCTGGGAGGTCCAGCTATTAAAACAAGCTGGTAAGAGTTTTCATGCCCTTATTTCCCCTCGACAGAAAGGACTTTGGATTTTATGCATAACAAAAGTTTTGGTCCACAATGGTAAAAAAAAATGACTTAGCAATCTTCTATATATTTGTTTCTATGGCATTAGGCAATTTTGCTTTCAGGAAACACCAGGCTGTACACATAAACACACCAAATCCCTAGTGGAGAACATCTAAAGAGAAATATCATTTTACCTTAATAAAAAGGTAAGTTGGCCATTTGGCAAATTCTTGCCCTGCAATGCAGGAATGCCGTGGGTGCTTGGAATTCACTCCTATTGTCCCCAGGCTGAATTGCTTTGACAAAGGTCACATGAGGAGGAAAGGAAGTTTTGACTTTCACATGCCTGTTATTGCTAAGGAAACCACTTCCTTGGTATTCACATATTCAGCATGTCTCCAGTTTTGGCGCTCTGACAAATGACATCGTGCTACTGCATCGAGTAACAAAGAAGGGTGGAGAAGGCTGTTAGATAACTTGACGTGTTTGAAACACCAGTACAGCTTTTGTAGGTCTGCCAAACTTCAAGCAGGGCCCATAAGTGTAAGCAGTGTCCTTTGTTAGCTGCAGATTAGATACCCAGAGTTCAGAAATGTGGAAAAAACGTTCTGGCTTACATCTCAGCAAGCTCAGGTAGTTTGGAGGTTTCCTGGGTTTTAGCAATGGCAATATTCTTACACCACTGTAGCTACTGGGAGACCAGTTTTCTACTAGAAATATACCTGAATTATTCTCTGTGTAGAATTTATTTTGACTTTCAAGTACATACTTGCTTTTTCTTTGGCATCCAGATATCAGAAACTGAGTATGCTCAGGTGACACGTGGTGATTTCATTAAAACACTTGGATTTGAACTTCGGGTTCATGGGCCTTTTACAATTTTTCTGACTTCTTACTCAAACAAGGAATCAGAAAGAGCAATAGGCTGCTGTTCGTTAGGACTGAGAATCTCCACCAATGTGGTTTTGGTTTTTTTTTTTTTTTAAAAGAGGATTGAAGCAGAATTTCTTTGAAGTAACGTATTTGCAGATCTCAATCTGACAAGAAGAAAATGTCTCATAATTAGGCTTCTTTCTACTCTAAGAGAAAAAAAAAAAAAAAGCCTAGCATGCTTCAGGCTAGAAGTGGGTTTCACTGTAAATATACAATAGCTACTGAGATTACCGGGACCAAGCGTGAGGCATGCACAAATCACAGGAATTGAACAGCTAAAGCCCTGCTCAATTTACTGAGAGGCTACTGAGCTCTTGATATGTCAAGATCTATTTGTCTAAACGTTATCTGTAAAAACAACATAATGTAGTGAACTGAGCCTGGGACTGCGGAGGCCAGAAATCAATATTCTAGTCTTGGCCCTGCCTCAGATGCATTTGGTGGCCCCAGAGTAGTTGTTTAATCTTCCTGCGTGCTCGCCAGAGATAAAACAGTTCAAATATAATAAACTCTACTCAAGAGCTGCATAGATCAGTTCACAGCTTCTGTGTACTTCTCTGAAGACCTGAATCATTATATAAATATTACCATTACATGCAGGACTTCTGGACATTTGTCCCCAGGAAAATACATACCATGTATCTTTGGATCTGAAGTTTCAGATCTATTTTCTAGCAGATGCCCTCTCCCCATGGAGACTTCAAGCACAGCCCGGTGGCAGCACAGAAGCCACCAGGGTATTTGCCACGATATCAACGATATAATCTTTTTTATCTTCTTCTTTTTTTTTCTTCTTAAATATGTTAAAATATAATTATTTAAAAAATAGTTCAGGTGTTTTCTCTCAGAGAGTCTCCTAATTTTCATTCTGTCACAGGCAGGAATAGACCATACTTCAACAGAAGTTATTTGCTTAATGTAGAAATAACAGCAAGAAGGACCTATGGCCTGTTTATTTAGGAAATAAGACTTGATAATAACTGTGATTCCTTCTGGCTTAAAATACTTAAAAATGTGCTGGGTTTCAAGTTCCACTCATTTTCCCTAATATCATAATTTCTAGGTGATTATCTTGCTAGCGGCTTAGCTGAGCTGCACTCATTCCCAAGTATCTCAAAAGGGTTACCTGAGGCAAGACAAAAGATGGGTAAAAATGCCTGAGTGAAGCCACAATAACCTTTTCCGGCTTTTAAAAAACAAAACCACCAAAACAAACAAAAAAAATCAACCATCCAACACCACCACAAATTATCTTCTATAATATAGGAAAGGAGATAAATACTGGCTGCATCCCTCCTCCATGCAGCAAATGAATTCCAAGTGCAGAGGATGGGCGTACCCCCATCCCAGCAAACTGTGCATTTTTCCAGCCTGAAAGAGAAGTGGTTTGTGAATTACTCTAGAAAAGGCTTATGAGTGGACATTTGGAAACTGCTAAGAAAAAGCAAATGCTAAAACAATAGGGTCTACATTTACTGATGTGCATGTAAGATTTGCAGTCAGTAGTAGTTGCAGAAATGAGTCCAGCACCTCTAACGGCCCCGAGTTTTGTCTCCCGTATTAGTCCGCCCCCATGGTGCTGTTGTAATATGGTTGTTAGCACAGGAGCTCTGGCTGGCAGGTGGTAGCTACACCTGAACCTAGACAAGGTTTTGTGCACCATCAGAAAAGGCTTGAAATATTTGAAGTATAAGTGCAGTGGGGAGGCAGTAGGGAAAGCGGCACACGGGGGTGATGCGCTCCCGGCAGCCTGGGTTGCTAAGCACGCAGCCTGCTATGCCGCTAAGCAGTCAGGACCGGGCAGAGCCATTAAGTCTGGAAGCAGCTGAGTATTTATTGAGCTGCATGCTACCGTGCATTTGCATAGCTTAAGTTGTAGTAAAGCCCTAGCAGTAAAGGGTCGAAAGTACAGGGCCGGAGGGCTAAAGCCCATGCAGACAGCATCGTAACCCATGCTGTCCTCAGCGGAAAAGGACTTGGGAAGGAACTGCAAGAAAGCAAGTCTCACTCAAACCAAGGTGAATTTTAAAGGCCAAAAGGCAAGAATGTTAAAAATAATTGAAGTTAAAGGATATGTGACCAGGTCTGGCAAAGCTCATTTGCACAAAGGTTACGGGGTATCTATGTGCCCCCAATTAACCAAGTGTAGGGAGGGTGGTGGAAGGGAAAATGAGATTTCCCTCCTTTGTCGTTTACATGTCTAAAACAAAATCACTCTTTGCTTGCCCTATCTGTGTGATCTTAAGATTATTTCAGGTGAATCATTTGACACTTATTTATTTCCCAGTGTGGATATTTAACTACTTCCCTGGGCATTGTCTTCACCCTTACACTGACCAGAGTCCTGTCTCAAGCAGTGCCTCCCCACAGCAGGCTCTCCATCCTCTCTTTTCTCTCCCTCATTAGCAAAAGCTGTTTGAACAACTCACAGGGCTACCAGCATCAGACAAGCGAACTCAAGTCTGATTTAACTTCCTCTAGCATAATCACGGACTTCAGTGACTGCTTTTCATTTATACTGACATAACCAAGATTGAAATCTTTCCCACAGCAAATATTTATCAGAGCATATCAAAAGAAAAGCAGACCAGAAGAGAAACAAACAAAACAGCAAGTACCATTAAACTTTGCCAAGATAGATTTGAAAGTCAATGAAAACCACCCCAGAGACACAGAGCTAAGATGTAGGACAAAGTAGAACACTGAAAAAAAAATAAACCCATATTTCCAAACACCGATGTCCTACATGTCCCACAGAACAATTTTTAATTACCTGTAACTTGCAAAGATCAAGAAGGAAAACCTGCACAGACCTAGCAAATATCAATGACTCTGCTGCTTCTGTTAACATCTTGGCTTTGATAATGTACACCCATCGCGGCTACTCACTTGGGTCAGGGACCCTTTCTACACAGTAGTAAGAAAGAAACAGGACAGCACCCGCAACTGGCTTTCTAAACAATATAAAATAACGGGATGACACACTTTAATTAATTAAAACTGCTGCTGCTTTGCTACATGCCAAGGACACTCAGTTTCTTGGCAACAGACCCCTAATTTTCCTTCTTTGATATCCAGGTCACAGCCATGTGGATGAGAGGCTCTTTTCCAGCAGCAGTGCAGGGCAGTGGCACACAACTACCTGTCCTGCTGTCAGTATCCCCCTGAAGTTCAGCATCTTTCAACCACATTTTAATAAAAGCTCTTAAATTTAAGCCCTTATAAGGGGTAATTTCTCAATATTCTCTAGATCAGGGAACATGTGAGCGTTATTAAAAACTTAGGTAGCCCTGTGCAACACCATCAACTTCTTACATCAGCAGTGTCTTGTCATGTTCTAGCTAAAGAACATGACTGAAAGTGGAAAGAGAAAAAGAAGGAAAACAACTGTTTCATCTCCAGCTCTCCAGTTTCTTCAAAAGTTAGGCTTACCCCATCCCTAACTATTTCTTATCATCCCACCTTCTTAGGAGAAAAGGCAACATTGTCCTAGAATAGATCTACCTGTGTCCAAAGTGAGGAAATGAGATGTGTTTTTGAGGAGCATTGGCTCAGTCAGCTAGCTGGAAGACAAGCACACAGCTCTGACTGCTGGTGCTGCTGCTGTCCCTCCACACAGGATTATCAAATGTCATCAGTCCAAGGGTTGTCAATCCCTATGCAAGGCACAATTCCTCATTCTCAGCTCTGCTTCAACTGGAAAGGCATAACAGCACACCCTTGTTTTTGAAAACCAGATACTTTTTTTTGTAAGACAGGAGTATAGAGCACGCTACCAAGGAACGGGTGAGACAGAACAAATCATGGAGACCAGATGGTAGTTACACTGCTTAACGCACTGTTGGAAGGTGCCCAGCTAGTCTGGTGATGAGCGATAGAAGAACCTATATAGGATAATGCTCTTTGTCAAGTGCCAGCAATTTATTACATTATATTCCTGAGAACAGCTGAAGTCACTGTGTACTATTCCTGCTGACAGCCCTGAGATGGCATCTGTACAGCTGCTGTGGTTGATGGTACCTTCTGGGCAGATGTGAACTTGTTCAAAGCTGACCAAAAGCCAACTGTCCAGGTTAGAGTAGTGCCAAACTCTAGCAAAAAAAATCTCCCAGGGGGTATATTAGCTTATACCTGCTGCTACGCTAACCATCATTTGGGTTTTGGTCAACTTGGGAGTGCCACCCTAACAGGCTTGCACCCACTCAGAAAACATAACAAAACCAGAGCTTGTCTAAAATGGTACACCAGGTGTTGAGGTAACAGGGGGCTAAACGCTCCTCTCTCCAGCTGCTTCAAGCAAAGGAACAGTTACTAGGAACATGCCCTCCAAGAGACTCTTTAATCTAACAAAAATGGTGTAAGGCAATGTATTTGTATTCTTCCTCTCTCGTGTACAGCCTACATCCTTGCATGCATATCACCATGTAGCTCTAAAAAACATCCCTCAAGTTAAATTGTTTTCTGTTAAAAAAAAAAAAATTGAGCTATTTCATCAAAACAATGCTGCAAAGTGAGATTTGGCAGAACTTGTGGAATTGTATTTTCTATTGCCTGTCCTGAATTTGATCTAGCACTGGGGACAGGTGAGGTAAACAAAACAGTATCTTGACCACAAAAATCTGGATTGCCTTGATATGCTGGAAATGAAGCGAAGATAATACTGGTTAGTTTTTTTTTCACAGAGAACAGTCTGTCCCTGTAAGATTGGTATCTCACACACAGAAGGGGAAATTAATTAATTTTTACTCAGAAGAAGACTACGTCTCTCTACAGATAGGCACATTTTAAATACTGCTATTGTTTAATAAACTTTGATTGATCAGACAGTAGCCATCTTCTACATTACCTCCTGAGAAACAAAGTATGCAAGTACTCCATGGTTATGTTTTGCATGAGCCATCTACTCTTGAACCATCGCTGTCCACATCCAGCCATCTGCAACACCTAATAAACCGCGGATCACAGTAGAGAGCAGGTTAGACAGCCTTGGCAACCTTGCCACTCTGTATGAGCCAACTCAATAACATGGCTTATTGCAGTTGGGACACAGGTATGAGTAGTTTCAAAACATGATTTAAGATTTTTGCTACGTTTATTTGGGTTATCTTCTAAAGGGAACATTCCATAGTATGATGGCATGCAATTATAACATACAAATCTGTCCTCGGAGGAAACCTAGTCACCAGCTAAAATCCATAAAATTATTACACAGTTTTAATTAAAAAAAAAAAAAAGCAGTTAAGTCAGGAAATAGGAAAAATAAATTTCGCTCTTTTAAAAATACAAATCTTAACAAAGAAACTGTATTAGAAGTAATGCAGAACATAAATTCTTTTAAAAAAGACAACATCTTCAGAAAACATGTCAAACTTCACACAAGAAACTTGTTAAGAGGCAGTTTTATTCTAGTACAGCTTACTTTTATAACTTGATTTTAGAGCATTATTTTTACAGTTAATCATCTCTGTCTCATGTTTAGACTTAAAAGGTGCCTATCTCCTTTGTATTTGAGTAGTGAAGATTGCTGTTTTATTTCTATTTATTGAACTCATTCTTTATTACTACCCTAGATATTAAGTCAATAATATCCTTCCTGTTAACTGTCCACATACACTTCCCAGTATTGTAGCCTACTTTGTTGTGGTCTCTGTTTCTTAATTGTAGGTCTGACGCCAATGAATGGAATAAAATAGGACTCCTTAGAAAGCGTGACATTTCCCATCTCTGGAGAAAAGTAATTTTCTTTACTTCATTATTATTACCCCTGACAGTTACCTCAAGCCTGTGACAATGACGTAGTCTTACTCTTCGCTGCTGTTCCGTGGTACTTCCCTGACAGCACTTTGTTATCATGGGATGACTGTTCAAAAGACTCTGGAGAGTGATGCAATTGTCAAAATTAAGTTTTAAATTAATAGGTGTTCATCTCAAATAATTCTGGCAGCAGTCTCTGAGAACAGGAATGGAAAGAAGTTCCTCTAATACTGAAACTCAGGCTAGCTTTAGCGTAGGATTAAGGTATACTAACCAAGAAACCTACTGATCATTCTCTTTCTTATCTAGAAAAGGAGAATCTCCTGACTTCCTGAAGGTATTAATAAACACTATACCTATATCCAAGACCACTGAAGAACTACATCCAGATTTCATTTTGCTTTTAAATGTGGCAATGCCTGTGAACTAATCAAAGGAGTACAGATCTTTGAGAAAGGTGCAATCAACTGTCATCGTCCTCCAGCAAAAATTTGAGATCTTCATTCTTCCTCAGTCAATGTTTCTTCATTCTCAGAACCCCTCACTCTCAGATCTAAGTGCTTCATCAACAGGTTTTGTATGCCTCTCCCCAGCATAAATCCCATAATGCAGCTGGTCATCTTTTACAGTAGCCCAGGACATCTGCTTGGTGGAGAACCTTGCTGCCCACTCTCCTGAATTGTTAACAACAATGACACCCCCCAATCCCCCAACTCGTGTCTTCATGTAGTCTAACGCAGTGTCGGCAGCCATCTCTGGTGACATTCCTGAAAAGAAGAACAAGATAACTTCATGGTATCTGTCTTGAAATAAGTTTTAAAATTCCCTTCAAGTTTCACCCCTCCCTACAAGACCAGCCAAATCTAATTCCTCCTTCAACTAAATTGGCAAGAACTTCCCAGTGTAGCAAAGGAACTGTTTATAGGAAGGCTCTGGACAGTTGCTAATAGCTGCTATGGTATGGTGCTGCAACAAAGACAGGATTTAAATAGGTTCAGATTGTAATTCAGTTTCAGTGTTTGATATATACTAACTCATCAACTCTATGTTTAAGACACAACATTTCTTATGCCATCATTTGAAGGGAAAAATGCCAATCTGCAAGTTTTCAACCAAAGGTTTGTCACAAGCTAGGTCTAAAGCATTTACAATATGAAAAAAACTCACATTAAAACAATACAAAATTTCAGTCATCATCTGTGTTCCAAGTCCACTGGCCACAACAGAGCTCAAAGCACACACTGATAAATTATTGTCATAATTTATCAAAAGCAGACATCAGAGTTACTTTTTCTAAAACTTCTGAAAGTATCAGGCAAGATGAGTGCTCAGTGTACTCAACATCACAGAAAGGATCAGCAAAGCAGCTTTATCTTTTCATTACACTTAATTCATATTAACAGGGATATTTTTTAAATAAATCAAAGTTAATGTGTACACCATACATACACATAGGCCTGTAACAGCTGTAGAATATTTTTTCACTACAAATTTGAATATATATTCAGGAATGGAGTAGGCTTGGCCTAATTGTTCTATGATATATACCATCGGTAATGTTATGCAGCTTAAGTTGCAGAACAAAAACTGACCTTCATGCCTTCCCTGCAAATTTTGAGTTAAAAACCAAACAAAACCAGCAGAGTCAGAATTATTCACAGCACTGGTGACTGACAGGATAAAGCTTCTTTCTCTGACATTAGGGGTGACATTGTGACTATTCAAGTCAGTGGCACGGACTTCAAAGGGTCAGTATTTCACTGTTTGATTTTTCATCAAGACAACAGCTGCCACCATAAGACAGAGATTCCAACAGCTGTGAAGACTGGCAAAGCAATTCAGTTCTGAAGTATGAAAGTAAATTTTTTCAGCATATTTACTGTGTGAATTACTGGATAGTTGAACAGAATTATGAAAGAGCGCTATAGTTGTTCTTAAATATGCAACTTCAGTTGACCGTTCAAGGACTCAAAAAGTTATAATAACTTCAGGGCTTGTTTTCAGCTCCTTCATGGAAATGTGGGGGGGTGGGGAGGGGGAAGTCTCTTGCTGACATATTTTCCTGGCAGCTGAGTTATACTTCTGGGCAGGATGAATGAAGGTAGAGCAAGCACAGGCAAGGTGAACAAGCACAAACCAATTAAACATGCACACATGTGGGTTCATTTTCGTTTTTTCTTTTTTAAAAAAATTAATTTGAGCCTTATTAGCCTTTCATACTGATTTATCACAAGCGAGATAACTGCTATCAATGGATATGTTTTGCAGTGCAGTTAACTTCAAGCCAGAGAAGAAACTGGTTTACACTGTTTAGAGTAAATAGAACTTAGAAGGCCATTCACAAATTGAATGGCTAGGGACATAAGACAGAGAGTAAGGGTAGATCATAGTGTGTTAGAGCTTTGGGAAATAATCTGTAGGTTGTATTTTATGCTGAAACTATCACATGAACCAAGAGATTTACAGATAAATGCACCCATTATATGCAAAGAGCTCTATAAAGCATAACAAAAATATTCTCAGCTGTTACTTGTCTCTCTACTTATTGCTTCTCCTATGAAAATGTAAATTGAAAGTTTCCCAACTATTTCCAGTTCGGTTGATCTCAAAGCAAGTTACATAGTACTGCCCAAAAGCTAGGGCTTTCTAAAAATAATGCTGATATCTGTATTAACGGTTCTTCAACTGCATGCAGTACAAGTATGTTGTCTGGCTAGGTTTACAGGCTGTAATATAATCAAGGGTTTAGATGACAGACTAACTCATGAAGGTAAAGCTCCACGGGGTCATCCCACTGTCAGATTATATTACAGTCACATAAGACATACTGTGTCAGCTGTTTACCACATACTCACTCAGTCAGTTTAGAATATTTTCCAAAACAAAATGAAAATGTAAATCATAGTTAAAACATCTTAAAAGCATTTCTGTTGCTATAATAATTTGTTAAAATAAAGATCTTTTCAGTTTATTAGAAAGGTGATATCCTATGCTTTCTTATTTTAGCTTTGATTACCCATCTCTAGCCTTCCCCTACTGCTTCCTTAGATATATCTTGCTTTTACTTATTTTCTATTTTTGTTCATAAAATTTTAGTTTAAAATTGAGAAAAAATATTAAAGAGAACTTTAATTAAACAAAGTAGACAATAATGTCTTTCAACGTACATTGATCTAAAGCATAATTAAACATCAAGCAGCATAGGTACTTCTGTCCACTTAAGGCTATTTTAGCTTTATTAATATTTTAGTACTTTGTTTTGTTTTTAAAGAGAGGTGACCTATCCATACACCCCTGGGAGCAACTCTTCTGACAACTGTTCTAGGATGATAGTACATAAACCAAAACCTGTTGTTAGGCAAGGTTTCCTATCCTCATGATTTCATCTTACAGGAAGTGGGAATATACCTTGCTCCATGTGATAGAGGATCAGTCGGGCTAAGACCACTTTCATAATGCTCTCCCCATGTCCTGTGGTTGAAGTGGCACCAGAATGGTTATCAGCATAACCTCCACTTCCTTTTCAGAGAGGGGAAGAAAAAAAAAAAAAAAAGGCAATATTCTGTAATACCATTTACAAGCTCTGCATTGTTTAAAATAGGTACTGAACATTTCTTCCTAAAGGTCTGGCAGGTCCATGCAGTTCTGAGACAAAGTCTCAGTAACTAACTTTTCTCACTTCTGCCTCAGTTTGGAAAGTAAAATATATGATCAACAACAGCTGGATGATGTCTGTTGCCAAGTTATGAGCGCTAGAAGGCTAGTGATCTGCTTGTGGCCCAAGAAGCAGGAGCAGGCCAATGCTTCACAGGGATGAGCAAAAATATTTTCCAGAACACCAAGAGATGGTATAGTGAGGATCATCAGCGAGAGAGCAAGGGGATACAGAATACCAGGTCACACAAGATATGAAAGAAGGTCTTGTGAGGACATTGGTGAATTGACCAAAGTTTGAGGGAGACTTACCTGCAAGAGCAAAAGCAGATTAGAGATTTGAAGAGCCTAGCCTGGGCTCTAGTGAAACATTATGAAGCACCCAATAGGAACCTTGCAAAACCTTACCACAAACAATGTCTCTTCTATTGATCTCCCACTCCCTTCCCCTCCCCCCCGCCAACTCATCCTTGTTTTGCTGGCACATTCCACACCCTGTTCTCCACCAAGCTTCCGCTTGCTCAACACTCACGTTTCTAGCACATCTCCTAAGAAAAATATTTCCCAGGAGCTGGGGAGGAGCATACCACAGCATGATAAACAAGGTACTGGCAGAGGGGAAAGAGGCATAGAAGAGCAAAAGTTTCTTTCCTTCTGTACTTTCTTGATCAGATCAGACCCTTTCAACAGACCCCGATTTACACACGGAAAAACACTGCAACACTCAGTCTGTCAAAGCCCCCTTTCAAAAGGCTCTAATATTTGAAAGAACACCTAGCATTTCTGTATCCAATCCTGCAGATGTCTAGTAAGAGCAAATGTTGCAAGCTATATCCTCAACAGTGCCCAGTTTAACTTGTCCTTCACAGATGTGTCCCATGCTATAGGAGCTCTGAACACAATCTATGTGAGAGAAGGGTATTTGTACTCAGGAGGCTGCAGTCAGAGATGAAGCTGAAAATTGCAGTCAAAAAATGCAAAGGGTACCAAAATATTAGCAACTTGGGGTGCAAGAGAAAGCTCGTATTAGTTCTATAATAATCATGTACTGCCAAGAGCAGTGTTATTTGAGTTTGGAACATGTTTTACTAAAAATAATTATTTTCCAAATCCCAATGGTATAGTAGAACTCTGAAGCAATCAAATAGCAAGTCTGTCCCATGAGAGGTACAAGTCTGAGGAAGGGATTTCAAGTGTCTCTTCATACTTGGATAAGAGATCTCTTAAAATATTTCCTTTATTCCACACTGCATCTATCAGGCTCTGAGGCAGTCTTATCAGGGCTCTCTAAGAACAGGAATTTACTCAAAGTTGCCAGTCATTTTACAGTTCTAGCTCACTGATATAACAAACAGTAATTACAATTATACCTACTTCCTTAAGCGTCAAGAAAACAACATCTTAGTATGGAACAAGCTACATTTTTTACTTAGCTGTAAGATGTACAACAAGAGAGCTTTCTCAGACCGAACACAAAGGAAGCACAGGAAAAAAATGTTAGCATTCCGGAAAGGATAGAAAAAAATAAATTCCCATCCCCATTTTCCAGACAGAAAAGTGTTGGATAATGATAATAATGACAACACTACACCTCTATTCCCAGTCCTTACTTGCAATCTCTATGTTGTGTTAAGGAGCCTGAGGCTTGATACGTTTGAATGTTAGACCTCCATTTCAGATGTACTAGTATTTATGTTTCACTTCATTAATAAAAATGAGAATGTGTAACACACTTTTTTTTTTTTTTTTTTTTTTTTAATTTCTTTAAGTGAGATACCTCCAAAAGATGAGAGGCAAGACCCCACACCCCATACCTATGCATGCTGTGTCACCAACACGGCCAATCAGTTTATTAGAAAGTCCTCCAGTGGATGTTGCACAAGCTACATTTCCTTCACTGTCTATAGCAACAGCACCGACTGTCCCAAGGTCTCTGCCAGGAAAAACAGTTCACAAAATTAGGTAGAATTAAAGCATACCTGCCAAAGCATGTTGCATTTATTTACCAGGTAGCTTTAAAAAAAAAAAAAAAAAGAAAGATTACTGCAAAAAAATTACTGCTCATCATAAAGCTATTTTTTACCATGCCTCTCATTATAGAAATAACAAACAATATGCAACAATTCTCACGGCTTTATACTGAATAGAGTAGAAAACTTTTTTTTTTTGTCACCCTCTGACTTGTTACCTTCATAGCACAGAAACTTCAACTTAGAGAGGGAAAAAACCCTCAAAACAAAAGCACACAGGGCAGAAGTATTTCTAGCCTTTATAGTTCTGGAGCAGTTTTTTGGCTGTGACACACAACTTTCCCCTGAACAGCAACTCAAAGACGCAAGAATTGTCTCCACTGTCTCAATAGGAGGTTAACCGGAATTATTAATGACAATGCACATAAATGAGTGAATACAGAAGAGGAGAGTAATGTTATGAATGCACTGAATCATTTCCTTCCTGTTCCTCCTCTTTCCTCTTACTTATTTCCCTAAATGTTTGAATGCCACCAAAAAAGAAAGGTTATTTATGTGTCTTTCAACTAGTATTGTTCACAACGCATCATTAATACATATTTTCATCTTTGTACTCTGTAGCTAAGCAATCTTGAGGTTTAAATTTACTTGCCCAGTAGAATATGTTGAAACTGCACATCAGCTTAAAAATCTCTGTGCACTGAAGAAAACAGAAGTCTCCACTACTGCTTTATTTCTTCAGCACAAAAAGGTCATACATAATAGGCTGCTTAAAATATACATGTGCATCCATATTAAGAGAGAAAAAAAAAGCTATTGTAACTTACTGCAACAGTTGCTGCACTGAGAAGCAAGACATTACTGAGAAGCAACAGTGAGTGTTCACATATTCCAATCTTGGCAATTCATGTAGGAACATAAAACAGTATCTGGCTCAGAGAGGTATTAAAAAAAAAAAATCTAAATCCCTCCACACAGGAAAATAATTTGTAACAATCCTTCAAGGAACTGCCCAACAGGTGACTGGAACAGGAATACCTTTGGAAGTTGCCTGGGCACTGGTGAGAGTCTCTCTATAGCTCCACAATATCCAAGCTAAGTCAGACAAAGTCTTCGTGTATCGTGAAACCCACAGTCAATTTTTCAGAGAATCAGCTTTCTTTTCCCTCCTGCTTATGTAAAATGTCATACTGTCAGTCCCTACACTTCATTCAGAGTTGACTGATGAATCAAGCCTTACAAACTGCTCTGACATTTATGTGGAGATGGACCTCATCTCAAACTGATATGATGATGCAGATGGGCTTCCCACCCATCCATCTGTTCGAAATGATTTGCTGAAAAGAATATTAGCAAATTCAGTACTCCCTTGCATGCTCATGTGGCACCCTTCAACCACCTAAAGTTAGATGCTCCTGAGAAATTAAGAACGTGCACCCAGATGTATATTTTCCTGGATATGTATTTACCTTAAGCAACTGTGAGAACAATGAAGGTACATGGATCACACACACATATCTGTTTAAGTACAAGAACTCAATCAGCAATAAATAACAAAGTGAATGTGTCCAACATACCTTATCTGCGGTAGAGCAGACATCTACACTCTATTTCTTACTGTCCCTTTAAACTTTTTTATTGCTTCAGTGTCACATGTTTTCTTTGTTCATCTTCAGAACAAAGGCAAAAAAGATGTAAACAATCTGTTGCATAGCTAGTTAACTCAGAAACATTACCAAGGCAGGCAAAACTCAGTAGAGGTACCATATTATAATAATATATTTTTAGTTAGTGACAGTAGTAAGAATCTCAACAAGTACCTGCAGTATACCAGAGGATGCTATTAGTAGTAATGATTTTGTTTGATAAAGAGTTATTCTTGCCTACGTACTGCCTACGCTGTGGTACAGAATGGTTTACTTGGATTTGTACATTTTCTTTTGTCTGTATCTTTCATTATCCATTACCTGTGAAGTTACATCTACTTTTCCATCCTCATTCAACTAATAAAGCATCTGCTATTTTGCCTCTTAGTATTGCATCAGAAGTAGGGTTTTCCTTCAACTGCTGTCAGGGCCCTTTTAGTTAATTCCTCCTTGAGTTACTCTTGCACTTTGACTCACAGAGGGACTAGCAGACTATCAGCCACCTTATGGCCAGACTCAACTCCCTTTCTGTGGGCCTCTCAGCCAATCTCCAGAAATTCACGACAAGGGTATGGTCAGAATCTTTGGTGTGAGAGACTGAAAATAAAAGCAAACCACACCTTATTCTCAGCAAAAGGCGTACAAGATGCCATGTTGTATATGCAATGGAATCACAGGCTTTTAACATAAATGAATGCAGCCTTCTAACCAGCAGAAAAGGTCCCTCTTCTGGAAACACAAAACTTCGCTTAGAAAGCTGTGAACTCCAAAGGTTTCCCATGTTGTTAGGACCAGAGGACTGGATGTAAAGTACACACCAGCCTTCAAATTCCCAGTATGATCCAGTATTATTATGTTGCCTCTGACTAATACTACCTCCACTTCTGCCTGTTCGCCTCAGGCAACTTTCTGCACAATCACTGTGGACATAACAGGTAAAAAGAACATTCCACATGTGATACAGGAACAAATGGGCTTGTGTAAAAAAAAAGACCTGTTTTCAACTTTGTCAATTTGTGCTGATGTTTTGGGCACTGGTTGTCAGAAAAAGAACAGTGTGACTAAGGAAGAGTCTTGAGCCCTTCAGAAATACACAAGCCTTCTATTATCAAATATTCCAGAACAAGACAATGCTGAAACTGAAGATGCCTAACACTGCTACAAGACAAAAAAAAAAAAAAAGCAGTTATAAAGAATGATTGGAGATTCAGATGTCGTGTCATTCCAGCTTACATATTCAGGAGACCAAGTGGTAGCAGGGGCTATGCCATCCTCAGAACTCTTTGGAATGAATTATAATACCACACAGACCATGGATCAAAAGAAAACTTCTGCTGAATACAAGATGAACTATGACTGAGACCTTATGGTCAAGGAACAACTTCACTTTGTTTACAAAACCATATTTACACTTGCCTCATTAATTTGCTTTTCCTTCTAGCAATTTACTGAAAGTACCATATAGCTTGTATTTTATGGCCTCATTTCATGGACTTTAATTAACGTGCCCACAGAAGAAATTTCCTTCTTTTGATCTATACATTCTTCAGCTCTGCTTCTCCCATTACTACTACTTCACATAACAGATGAACATGTAATACAGCATTTACACAACATAACACAGTGTTTTCCTATACCACAATCATTGACATATAAATGGAAGCTCAAAACAATTTGATATTTATGCCTACCTCACAGGCATAAAATAAATATTTTTGACACCTGGTGATTTTCCTTCCTTTTCCGTCCACCTCACCTTCCTCTCTACTTTATATGAGACTTGTTTATTTTTCAAGTGACTTTTGTTTTGCTGTTGTGCAATACCATCCAGTGGCATCTCTTCTCACAACCACCACTCCACTAAACTTCCTGGTCAATTTTTTCATCCCTATCTACAATAACAAACAGCTACAATCAGCACTCAGAAGGAGTTACTGGTCAAAATCTGATGTCGTTTAATTACCTAATCCAGTTCAAATACAAATCTGATTATCTACTTAAGCAAGATCAGCTTATTAATTTTTTTTTCATGGACTTGTTTCAAAATATGGACTGGAGATTTTTTTTTTTTAAATCACAGTTCCTTCATGGAAAAGAACTACGCAGAGTGATGCCTGCTGTTTGTTAAAGCTGCTCTGTGCACTTCTGTAACTAGTGATTTTAAGAGTAATAACAAGTTCTAATTTTGTTCTCCATTAATGCCACAAAACCTATTCTAGGTCAAAGTGACTCACAATCTTCTTAGGCATCAACAAGTTTGTTCAATTTTGTTCCAGTCAGTTACACTTGAGCGTATTCATTGAAAGCTTGATTTTTCATTACTTTCACTGAGGACATACTGTGAAGACTGCATCAAATCATGCTATAGTTGGAACTGAAGTGTTCTCAAGTCTAAGCACAGGCCTTCAACCTTTGGGTTTTTTTTTTTTTTTAAACTGATGGCACAAATTGCATTACCTGAATTTAAAAAGAAAAAATATTTTATAAAAACCCTACTTCTGAAACTCTTCAGGGTTGGAATCTGGCTCAAGGTTCTTCTTCCATCTTTCCCGGGATCTCTCCGTTACCAGTTTCTCCCCTGGAGTCTCAGGAATACCCATGGCCTGAGCAAACAGGTGTGCACCATGGTCAGTCAGCAGCATGTGCTTTGTCTACAGAAGACAGACAAAAGATTCACTGACAATTCTTGTTTTGCCTTGTACTGAACAGTTTTGAATAATCACTTTTTATTTTTTTTGGTTTTTAGAAGTATCCACACAAATAAAATTCCAAATTTTGTTTTATTTTTGAACAGTCTAGATTTTTATGTGTATATGCTCTTCCAGTAGCTGAAAAAATCTTCAGCTCTCTAAAACACACTAAAAAATTCATCATTAGTAGGCAAGAACTACATGTATCTACTTATTATTATGTGAAAAGAAAAATTAGTAAATTTGGCCTTTTGCTAATTTGCATGCAACTTCTTTGTACTGTTTCCAGGCAATCACCAAATCACTACTTAACTGTTGTGTCCAGTTAGCCAAGAGATCTAGAAGGATTTTACTTGGAAGGATAGAATGGTAAATAAATTCCTGTTCTGTTTGAAGGTATTACACCTCATAAGAGTAAAATAACCCAAGGCAGTATATATTGTACACTAAAGTGTTTCTTATCATCAGCTGAATCTTTTTATTTTAAATACTTCCTTCAGCGAGCTGCTACTCTTACAAACCCAGATTTTCAAATTTAAGAACAAAATATTGTTTGACAAAAAAATATTTGCTTTCTTCTAACAACACCTGCAGAGGGTCTGTTTTGATTCCTTTGTTTAACAAAGCACTTATACCAGATTTTAAGTCAACAACCTTAGTTACTTCTATGCTTCAAAGACTGTACATCTTTGTTAATTCCTATTTCAGAAAAACTTGCCAGATAAATTTGTTTTATTAATCCTTATACTTTAGTAGGAACTTTAAAATCTGATTTCTTTTTTTTTTTTAAAATCTGTGTCTAAAAATAAGCATCAACTTCTTGGACCACTATACAGCTGTTAATTGCTCATCAGAGCCCAGGAAGGTTTTGGAGGAGCAGTGGTCTGACTATACAACATGGAGCCATTTCAGAGCACAGCAGCTAACTTCAAGTAAGCTTTTATGTCCACGCAGCAGCACAGCACACAAGTAAAGTACCAAAAGGTAAAGGTCCAGAAAGTAGAACCACATGCTGCTGGAGGCAGCAGGCCTGCAGAGCCAAGTAGGAGACTACAGTGGCACATATACTGCTCTCAGCCTGAAGCAAGAATGCCAGAAGTTGGGTCATGCTGTGTCATACTCCATTCTGCAGGACATTTACAGTCTCAAAGCTTCAGATATTAAGATGGGGCAAACAGTCAACTTCTGTTGATTTCTAAGGCAATGACAAGCAATTACTACCATGACCAACTCATAGCACTGCGTTGTTTTGAAGGAATTGAGCTGTACCCCTTCCCAAACCACAGACACTTCAGCCTATTACAGCCTCCCCACTTACCCCTTCAGATGGTTACACAAGCAGGAAACTTGACCACGCTACATAAACATTCCTGAACGGTCATTCACATATGTGGTGACCCTGACATCAAACATTTTTGAGAATTTAAATGTCCTTTTATTGGCAAGTTAGGTCCTCAATTCATGAAAGTACTGCTTTAGGGAGCAAGAGTTACAAGAAAGAAGTCCTCTAGATACGTGAAAGAGTGGACAATAAGCTTTTGTGCCAAGTGACGTTACCAGACAACAAAAGACCTACCTATTCCTAACAAAGCTGAAGTGTTCCTTGACTGGAAGAGAACTTCTTTGTGCAATACTGCCCCCCTCTGCCACTGCCACTGCACCACCAGAAGCACACTATGCAATAATTCAAATTGGTTTTGGCTTTTGATGGGTTTTTTTTGGTGTTTTTTTTCTTTGATTTTATTTTTTAGGAAATACATTGAACTTTTCTTTTGGCTTTATCTCTATCAGAAAGCTATATCCTCCATCACTTGCCTTCTTCAGCAATTAAGACTCCATACCATCTTTTTAAAAAAATTAAAGTTTTATTGTAAAAAATTGAAGATATTTCTTAAAACTTTTTCAAAGGGTTCCCCTCCTATACGCAGATTCTGATAACATACCTACCTTCCTGAGCTGCACAAATGAGAAATACTTGCATATAGAGGAATAAGTTTCTATGATATGGTGATGGTTGTTTTTTTTGTTTGTTTTTGTTTTTGGTTTGTTTGTTTGTTCCCCCCCGTCCCACAGTCCTCACTGGAAAGATGGTATCTTAAGGAGAATTTTACTTGTTTTTCTCTTTAACATACCTTGTTGCTCAAAAGAGCAGGTAGAACACTGCCAAACAACCCAAAAGCACATTTTTTGTGTCTCATCCTTCTTCTACAGTTCCATAAATGTTTGCTAACTTTAAGTGCCTAATTTATACAAAATAATCCAAAAGGACAAAAAAACAAAAAACAACCCTCAAAACAAAATTAAAAAACTCAACCCACAAAAAAACAAAAAATCCTCAATGTTTCCAGAGATCTTACTACCAAACAATAAATGTTGGCAAGTTTAGTTAATTTCATGGGAAATGGGGAAAAGAAAATCCTCCAAATTTCTACAGCTGGTCTGAAATTCAGGCCATCACTGTTCTTTAAGAACCCTGGCAGTGCACAGAAGACAGCAACAACTTGCACTTTTGCCTTGAGAAGTCTATGTTCTAAGCTAAATTCACCTTTGTCTAATGTAAAGAGTTGGATGATCTAAGCAGGGGGAAATTATTTATACACAGTTCATATATAGCAATGAATCAGCACTCTAATTTTCACAAGATGCCCATCTAATGAAGCGTTGAAGCTGAGGGGGAATACATCCTTCACTTAAAAAGAAAAAAAAAAAGCCATTTCAATGTATCATTCTATTTCTGTTCACTACAAACAGGAATAATTCAACAGGAATTTAACTGCTTTCTCAAGGATTCGTTGAATTAATTAGTTAATGTACTAAAAGCTTTCCATCTCTAGAGGCTGCCGTGTTCAACAGCCTAGTAAATCATGAATGGAAATTATTCTGGTGCTTGCCTTTCTTCTACCCCATGAATCTGGACAAGCTTCAGCCCAGTGAGACTGCGACAGCACACGGTAAATGTGTGCAACAGCAATCCAGAAGAGCTACTCTGGCCACCAGATGGAGCCCATATTGTTCCATAATAGGAATGGAAATACACAAAATACAAGCAGGTGGGGAGAGGTTTTTTTGGTTGGTTTGTTTGTTTTGGGAGTTCCATGTTTCAAAATTCCTTAAGGCAGTCAGGCGTCTCAAAATCACTGGGAAATAAGCACCCTAACATGCTTAGGACCCCAGGAAAGCTACAGTCTTATTATCCATGGGTCATAGCGTTAAAAATATTTTTAATTACGCACAGTAAAATAAAACAAAATACACCCTGAAACAGCCTGGGTTGGTGTCCCAGAATTCCTGTCCAAGATGAAGAGAAAAGTGACACTATTTGGTATTCCAATTTACAATACCTGATGGAGAAGCAGCAGAAACTTACCTCAAGATATGTCAAGTAACTTAGGCCAAAATTTACATTTGAACTTCATCATCTACACAGATTTTTTTTTTTTTTTTTGCATCTGGGTAAAGAGTAATACACTTTACCACAAAATGTCATGGGTTTAGGGCTATACCATTACATTTGGCCCTGTACAGTTGAATTTTATGATTTCCTTTCAAATTCAGCCTCAACATTTTTGAACACCAGAAGCACCACACAGTGACAAGACAGACCTTATAATAGATAAGAAAGACAAAAGATAGTTTATTTCATTTTAGGAGGATTTTTTTTTTATTTTTTTTAAAAACACTTTGGAAAATTATGTTCTCAGAAACCAAGTGTTGTTTTGACTTAATTCTTGTTGACTTAAGTGGGATTTTGTTACGGAGAAGACAAAAAAAAAAAATTAAAAAAAAAAAGTCAGTGATTCTAGAATATGAACTGAGCAATGGGTATTACAAGAAGTTATTACAGCAGAAAACAAAAACAAACCAACATTCCCCTCAATATGCTAGAAGACATCTCTCCTTCAACCCTCCACCTACAATCTCAAATTTTGAAAAATTTGGTCTTGTAAAGCTGTCTACTAGCTATACTTGTTCATTAGTTCTAGCTAGATGACTGAATAAATCCCATATGAAGGAACAAAAAAATGTATTAATCACAAATTTTAACATTGTTTTCTAGTAGACATACATTTCACTAAAGTATTTATATTAAATCTTCTTTGGAGGCTGTTGAGGACAAAAGACATTTCAATAATCTTTATAGATCACCAAAAGAGGTTTTGTTTCCTCAAAAGTCACTTAGAAAGGTTAAAGAAACATAAATCTTCTTTGTTAATAAATGTTTTGGCAAATATGAACCCTTTTCAACAATGGAGCAGCTGCACTAGCAGGATGAAAAATGCACACTCCAAAGACAGTACAAACTTTTTGATCACTGTCAAAGTCTAGTAATAGTAAAACATGCCCATATCACACAAATGGCCTACTCCATCCTGAACCATACCAGTTGCACCATTTCTGAAAAATGAGAGAAGTCTGCTGTGGCAGATATTAGAGGGACTTCTTAGTGGAGTAAGGTTAGATAGATTTTACATAGAAGGTCAAGTAATAATAATTTTGCTGCCCTGTTAAGTTTGATTCTCTTGGAAAATCTTTAATGCTATGTGATGGTAAATCTTCTCTTCTACTGCTGGAAGGCCATGACTGTGCACTAGGGCTACCTTCTGATTAAAGTCACAAAGGAGAAGGCCAGCTAGAACAATGTAAGACTGCATTACATGGCCAAATATGTTATTGTGTCATTTAATTCAGTCCCATGTCATTGCAAAGTCAACAGTACATTACCCAACTTCAGTCTTGCAAGATCAAGCAGAAGACTCACTGACAGCTTAAAAGCTTTTCAAAAAACACGTGAACACAAAACCCCCTAAAATCTTGAACACCAGCTGTGGAGCTACAGGAGATCAACATGTATAGATCAGTTTCTCCTTCAGCTTCCAATTGCATGGTAGAACTTATGTTTCTCTAGAATGCTATTTTTTAATAAATATGTTTCAAAACCCCTTACAATTAAAGTTCTTCAGGGGCACGACATAGTTCCCAAACACTACCATCCAGTTCTCCCTTCTTTCTTGCTTTAAAACACTACACAAACATAAGCAAGGTATATCAATACACTAGATCAAGTTCTAAGGGAAAAAAACCATTTCATATTCAAGTACACACTCAGCATACCTTTTCCATGACAAGTCGAGCAAGTTTTATCGGGTTTGCTATACATTTAACTGCAGATACTGCTCCAGAGTCTAAATTTTTTCCATCCATGATAATGGCATCCATTTCTACTTCACCTTTTTCATTTAAAACAGAGCCACAGCCTAAAAAAAAAAAAAAAAAAATAAATCAGGGAGGAACGGAAAAAGAAGAAAGTCATTAAGAGCTAACCATCAGGTGATTCAATTATTAGATCTCATCAAGCAAACTTTCTCATTCCCAGTTTGTTGTCTGACTTATTGAAAGTAACTCCTGCATACAAACAAAATAGCAGAAACACTGCTGAGTACACCCACAAAATCCAACCATTAGCAGAAGTCTCATAGGGTGCAATGTCTACTTTAAAACTAAGTTTTGTTTTTCTAAGATGGAAAACATACTTCCAATCCCATCCAAAATGATGTACTAGGTATGAAAGTTAAAACGACCAACAATCATGAACAGAATTCTTTATCCCCAGATCACTTCAACTGCACATAAAACTCTTTTACCTTCACAGTTCTTCAAAAAAAGGACACAACATAACCCAACAAAATAGTGTAGTGTTCAATTCTATCAACAGATTAATGTCACATAGCATTCCAAGAAACTACCAAAACTGATGGAGCAGAATAAAAGTGTCCACTCGCTAGCGTAACAAAAACTTGAAGTAACTAGTTCTTCATTACCAAATAAAAACAGTAGATGAAGGAATTAAAAAAAGAAACCAAGTCATAAAATGTTGGGTAGTTATTTTCTTCTACAATTATTGGTGCTATCACTAACCTAATTGAAAATTAATGAGATACAGAATGAGACAATGCAAATAGGGTTTTTTCAATAATGCCAGTATCTGTATCACAGGGGAATAATCAGTTGTAAGTCATCAAGTGCAAAAGCTTTGCTAATAAGGATGGAGAAGACTAAACTTAAAAAGAAGTAAAAACAACCCAAAACAAATCACGGCAGACTTACACAGTAGCTCAGGTAGAAAGACTTGAACACTACAAAGCTAAAACAGTTGTTTGTTGTTTCTCCTGTTAACCCAACATTAAAGCAGGTCAGAAACCGCTGTTAATAACTGTTGACATAAGACTTCTATAGCAATGTATTTCAGACCTGAATATATGAAGTTAAGTCCTCTATTACAGAATGCACCAAAATCCTGTAATCCTCCTCCTCTGATCTCCAAAACTTCCCCTGCCACACACAGACACACCCGAACTCTGCCCCTAAAAAGCTGAGTTTTGCCCCTTTCTGACTGCATAAGCTATTCCAGAGTTCAGTCCTGCATCATTCACAATGTGCTGATTTCCAGACTACATCGATCTGGGGAGAGTTTATAGCTTCCTTGTGGCACCCGTGTTAACATCATTTTTCCAGCTTCTCCTTTATGCTGGTGTAAGTAATGTCATCTTTGTTTTCTTAGATAAGCCCTGCCATACTCTTTTAGCTTCCTTTGACAAGGTAAGCTCTCTACTCATGATCAGCAAATTCCCACTAGGACTAGGGTATCCTCTTCTCAAGTATCAGTGACCAGAACCATGGTTCCAGGGGAAGTTCTACCAGCCCCCTTCATCACTGCACTAATACTATCCTATGTCTACTGGACATCTTTCATGGGAGACATCTTTGGATTTCCTAAAATTTCCTGAGCAGAACACAGTTGCAGACAGTTCCTGTAGTCAAAGGCAGCTTCCTACAAAAGCCTCCTTTTAGTCAATGAAGAGAAAGAGGTGCCCTCTTAGAACAATTCATCCCACTTGCCTTAGAGATCTGTATAGCCATAATTTCTCATTCCACTGACTGTCATGAAAGCCTGTACACCATGGCAAGGCTAGATACTAAACTTCATGTTATCTGAGGCAGGATGAATCCTTCCTTCTGTGGTTACAGATTGTCATTTCACCGGTTTTCCAGCACAATGGGTAGGGACTACCTGCCTCTGAGGCCACAGTATCCATTGGCAGCAGCACTGAAGAAATAAAGTGTTTAGCTCACTTGTGAAGCCAAGGCAGGGGAAAAAAAAAAAAAAAAAAAAAAAAAAGAAAGAAAATCAGAGACAACAAAAGACAGAAAATCTAAGGTGACACAAATAACAAAGGTGTTTGACAGTAGCCAAGTCCCAGCAGGGGTACTGAGAGGAGTACTCCAGTTCTCTCTGCTGAGATAGATCTGTCCTCTGTCCTGGAAAGGTTGAGGAGGAAATAGTATGCAAGGATCACTGTAACGACCGTTCTTATATCCAGAGCATTCACACTTAATACTGCTAGTCAAAGAGATCACATGAAGGAAATATAACCAAGGGCACTTCCTCAACACAAGCAGAACTTGATGCACAAGTCACTGAAATGGTAGTTTTAGACAACATTATAGCTTCTGACCCCCTCCATCGAGCCTATATCGAGATGGTCTATGCAGCATGGCTAAACCCTATCATTCAAAAAAGGACACAACTTGACTGTTATGCTCATTCTTCCCGATCTTTACTGTTGTCTCTTAGCAATGTCTCTGTTTTCCTAGAAAATATTACAAAAAAACCTAATTTTTCTTTTACAAAGATAAATACCACATGGTGAGTTTTAAACAGCCACTCCAATCAAGGCCCTCTTCACACAGCTTTCAGCTCATTTTTGCCAGCTACTAAGAGCAGCTGTATCTAATGAGTATTAACACAATTAGCTGTATCTGTAAGTGATTATCAGACTACTTGCTATTTAGATCAGCATAGTTGAACTTAACAAGGGCTTAAGGCTCAAGTCCAGTTTAAGCAAATTGTGCTAAAAATTGCTCATTTAATATACTAAAACCATGTTATAAATATTGTTGGAACAACTTGAAGTAAACACTTTTAGACAAGAAATAATTCAACATACATTTAAGTAAGGATTAATGTGATCTTGGACCATGAAAAAGTGTGTCACAAACACATACTGCACTTGATACGTTAAGCAAAATGTTAAGTTATACCTGTGTATCAGTCATTGGATATGGCAGAGTATAAGGTCCTATCCTCAAAGGATAGGATAATTTTTAGAGGAGTATACAGCGCTCACAGGTGTCAGTTCAGTGATGGCACACTATGAGAGAGCACAGCTCAGAAAAAAAACCAATATTAGTGACAAGATCTCACAGAAAAGTTTAAAAAAGAACCTGTATGCAGAACACAGAACATTGCTAGTTATTGTGATCTTATTTAGTATAAGTGCCCAAATGCTTCCGACTGTTGTGTAAAAGTTGAACAGAAGAACCTAAACAGATCATTCCAAAATAAGCTGTCATCACTGAAAGTCACACTGAGATAAAATGTGTGTCCCATCTAAGTAATTTTGATTAACAGAGCCATAGAAACTGGTGTATAAGAAATCAAGAAAGTATGCGATTGCTTACGAGGAATGATTAAGAAAGAGATGCAAACTAGCCTTAAGCTTAAATTTATATTGAAGTTGCTTCCATATTAACACTGGACATCTAATGTTGGGCAGAACATCCCTGAAGAGATGCTTCTCAACAATTAGGATTTTTTCCTGCCCTGAAGTAGCTAGTGTTTTAAAATAGAAAATCTAAATTATCTCGCCAGAGAGCTACTTTGAAACATAACCCAGAAGCATAAAGAGAGCCAAAGGCCAAATAGATACTGATTTACCAACCTAAGCAAAACAAAGTCCTAAGGGCTAGTGATTGATTTAGAGAACAGGTGAAGAAAAGTAAAAGTTAAATGAGAGAATGCCTCCCTGATGTTAATTATATAATAGTACACACCACACCTCTAAGTCTGCTTTGTGATTTCAGTTTGAATCCTCCAAATGTCAGGATGTTCAACACAAGTCAGTAACAAAACACTGCAAGTTTCATATGAAGTAAAAGCTCTCCCTCACTCTCAATCACAATGTGAGAAGGAATAAGAGAATCTCTGCAAACTAAGTGTGCACATCACTAATAGCTATGTTACCTAAATCACTGAACACTGACAGGTCTTTCTTTCCATGTTCAGTCCTGACATACCTTGGTGGGGGGTGGAGAAATATTTTAACTGAAATTCATAGAATAATAAATTTGAGGTCATATGAAGCGGAGAAAAATATTTGACTATTGACATTAACGTTTATTAATATTAATCATTAGGGAATCTATTTATGAACCCTTACTGTACAAATTCATTACTCATATACCCTTACCGCATTACTTCTGTAAGATTATTTACAAAAGTACTAACTGCAATCATTAATTACGATAAAACCACCTAAAATCCTCAAGAACAGTATTCCTCTGGCAACAGGTACAGGTCAAGTGTTAAGACTTAAACATTGTGGCAAGCTATGTTCAAGTGCCTTAAACATGAATGTTAACTAAACATATACTCCACTAAGGAGTCCATGTCTTAAAACTGAAGACGCAGCATGGTAACAGAAGATTTACAGAACAGCAGTACTGCAGCACAGGAATGAAATGGCAGCTATAAAACACTAACAAATAAGAAAAGAATGACTTATCTGCCTAAGTGTACTCATGAGAAACTATAGTACATCCTGTGCTCTTTTATTATACAGAGAAATAAACTATTTTGTGACACCAATATTTACTCCACTGCAACATGCATAATTCAAAGAAAATGCAAGCCAGCATTTTCAGAAGCATCAGGGCAAAACACTTGAAATACATGATGATTCTAAACCCACTTAATTCTTGAAAAATTACCTGCATTAAAATGAGGATCATCTTCCATTGATCGTACTGCCTCCTCAACTGCATCTAAGGCACTGCCTCCCTTTTTCAGGATACCATAACCTCGCAGGGCAGCTCTGACAACACCAGCCCGACTTCCCTCTTCTCGTTCTTTAAAGATCCGGCCAGCTCCACCATGAACCACAATGACAGGCTTCATCCTGCCAAATTCCTCACAAGGCTTTCAGCTGTGCGGGCAGGTTACTTGTAATTAGCCTGTTTTGGAAAGAGAAGTATTTAGCATGCACTCCCTTCTACATGAAGAAAGCCTTGCAGGTTAGTTAACAAATATGGGCAGTTTGACTGCAACCGTTTTACCTTCCAGGAAGCTGAGTACTTACACCAAGGAGCTCCTAATCCAAGTCTTGACTGCAGGAAAGCCAGGCACACAAGCAATTTGGTGTAACTTTGAGGTCAGCCCTACTTTAAAGGTCCCTTCCAGCCCAAGTAACTCTGTGATCCTAAGATTTAGCACAAAGCCTGTCCACTGATATTAAAATTACACAGAAAAAAAAAAGCATGAGTGACTCTTACTCCTGCTTACTGGTCTTCATGCTAGACAGGTAGCCTCATCATTTAAATACAGTAACATAACCAGCAATAAGGAAAGGCAACTGACCCGACCTGAGTTAACAGCTTAACCAACTCTACCACCTGGATCTCAAACCTTTGACCTCTTGCAAAATTTTGTACGTTATGCAGGAGAACAAGGCATTCAAACCTGGCAGTCAACAGTTGTTGCTGCTGACAGCCTCCTGTGAAGGGTAGAGGGGAGGGAGGAAAAAAAAAAAAAAAAGCGTTGCTACACATCCTTGGTGATAGCATTCACGTTTTTGTTTCCAGAAAAAGGCAAAGGAGAAGCAACCTCCTCTCCCACCGAAATCTAGGGCACCTCACAGAGGAAACTCTCCATATGAAAGCAGTTTCTCAGGGCCAGCTATTTTTGGAGGCTGCGAAGAACAAAAACCCGGCAGCCCTTCTCTCATCCTGTACGCGAAGCCTTTGGACACGGCCCTCCCCGCACTCCTGCGCTGCTGACAGCCTGGTCCCGCAGCCTCCGCAGCGGCACCTGCTCTCGGGGCCCGCAAGCAGCGGGAACGCACCGGATGAAGCCCCAGCCCGCGGTGGAGGCCCTTTAGGGGTTTTTATTTCAATCGGCGCCTGACTCTCGCCAAGGGTCGGGGGAAGAGCTCAGCACCTGCTCTCCTCCGCTGTGGGTCAAGCCCTGCCCCGCATCGCGGCGGTGCCCCGGCCCGCCCCGCCCCTGCGGCCCGCTGGGCTGCCTGCCTGCCTGCCCGCCCGCCCCCGCGTCCGCTCGGTCTCACCCGCCCTCCCAGAGGGCAGGCTCGGAGCCCACCTGCAGCACCCAGTCCCCACAGCAACCATCCCAGGACGCGCTCCCGGCCGGCCCAGCGGCAGGGGACGGCGCGGGGCGGCGGCGGGCAGGCAGCCGCCCTCAGCAGACATGGCGCTCACCGACCGCGCTGCGGGATGCCCACAGTTAAGATGGCGGCCTGCTGCTGCTCTCGCCGGAGCGTTCATCCTGCCCCGGCGCGGTAGGGGGCCGGGCGCCGCATGCCACAGGGCCGGCGGGAGCGGCCCGACCGTGGGCTGACTTTGCATGGAGCCCTTCTGGGCTTCGTTCCCCTTCAGCTGCAGCCAGGTGGGGAGTGAGTTCCCCGGCAGCAGGCTCCCGCAAAGGGGCCGAGGCAACGCTGTGGAAGGCGATAACTGCAGCAAGACACCACCTCATCACCCAGCACCGCTTGATTTCCCCTGGAGTTAAATGAGAAAAATGGCACCTCTCCCCTAAATCGAAACGCAACTGCAGGTCCTGTGTGTCTGCCCCTCCTGTCTCCTTTGACCAGGCCGGGTTATTCCCATTCCCAAAGCTTGGGCTGCAGAGTGTAAATTGAGAGGGATGGAGGCCCTGGGGCCTGTGGGTGACATCAGGTGTCCCAGACTATGGTCAGGGAGGCACAGACCAGGTCAAAGTAAGATGTATGTAGGTCCCAAATAGACTGCAAATGCAAGAAATAAGCTTGCTATTTATTATTAATATTTTTTTTAGTAGTAGGCAGCCTGTGGAACAAACGGTTGCTATAAAAACAGCTACAAAAAAAAGTTCTTCCTGAAAAGGAAAAATATTTGTAAAATAGAGTTTATTAAAAAAAAAATTCCGAAGTTCCTTACCTTTGTAATAAAAAAACATAAACAAAAATTTCTCAAAATTTATACAAACTCTACCCAGCAAGCAGCCAGCTTTCTTCCTTGACCATTCCTGCTTAGCTCACCACCTCTTTGCTGCTTTTTTCTCCGTTTTGTTGCTCTGTGCTAGGCTGCAGGCAGACCAGTGAATGCAGTTTTCTGTGGCCATGCAAGGAGTTCAGGTGACATGGCTGTGCAAAAAGGACAAGGATTTATGGCAATGGGCAGTCACTCAATTTAAGATCTGGTTTGATCCTGAAGGTTGGCTTAAAATGAATTAGTGTGGTTTAATTAAAAGGAACTACTCTGGATGGTTTTTCATTGTCACTGATAGGATTAACAAAGAGGAATTTAAATTTTGTATGTGAATTATTTGAGAGTGGCGCTTGTTTTTATAGAATATTTATCTTGCTTTCAGAGGTAGTGTCAAAACAGGAAACTGATACTAGTTAGATTAAGTAGTTTAGAAGAATTATTTCAATTGTTTGCATGGGCAGCTGTACACTAAATTTATATAATAACCTTAAGTTGAAATTTTAATATTAGTCTTAACATTGTTACAATTCAACAAAACAAGCGTGTCACTTGATAGACCTAGAATAATCTGCTTCTACATCAGTTTTCTACCTTAAGCCCTCTTCAGCCACCGCCTTTGCCATTGTGGTCAAATAATTTTGCCCTCTTTTAAAAATGCTGTAAAGCTTCTCAGAACTGGCTGGAAAATACTAGTTTTATGTCTATTATCCGGTTTTAAAAAAATCAACAAATTGAATTGCGTATCAGGAATCTATCCTAAAGCTGTATAAACTAATAGGATAAGTTTTAAATAATTACTGTACAAACCTATTGATTTCATTCCTGCTAATTTTCTTAAGAGAGCTTTGCATATTATAATTGCCAGAGAAGCAAATTTTAAAATATACAAAATAAATTACTTCTTTTGCATGTGCAACCTTGTGGAGATCAGCTTTCTTGCTTGTAAGCTGAATGTGATACACTTGAAAGAGGTGGGAATGTGTTACCACAGGTGAGCAGGGGCTAGAAGGCTGAAGGGAAGGAAGTAAGCAATCTCACCACACGTGGATAGGGAACATGTGCGTGAGAATAGCCTGATATCGTAGGGTCTACTCTGCATCTCAGATGTCTAAAATACAACTATAATTGTGCCTTCCATTTTCCTGCAGAACATGTGTAATTAAGGGCATGCCCTTCTGCTTCTAGAGAAAGAATTCCCTTAGAATCTCCTGGAAAATTTAATTTTAGGAACCAGGAAAGAAAGTAAAATATATTGTAAAAGTAAGTCTTTTAATGCATACACATAATAAATAATCTTTGGGTTTTTTTTTTTTAGTAAATGTTTAGGTAGCAACTTGTGTGTTATCCATAAACTGTTTTAAAATCTTCAGATCTTCAAAA
The DNA here is from genome assembly GCF_036417535.1 of Chlamydotis macqueenii. NCBI lineage: Eukaryota > Metazoa > Chordata > Aves > Otidiformes > Otididae > Chlamydotis > Chlamydotis macqueenii. The sequence continues at coordinate 32,655,843 of NC_141558.1, forward strand.
CATGATCAGAACGGAAAGCAGTGTTCTGTACTTTATTGCTTGGATTGTTGGAGCATGCAGAGTTGGTCAAGGCTAGGGCTGCTTGAGCAAGTGTCATAAGCATGCAGAAACAAAATACTAATTGAAAAAGTCTGCAAACTTCAATCTTTTTATATTAGGCAGAACTGTCATATGGAGATCACTGCGGCATTAGGATGCTCAGGTCATGCTCTGCAAAAACCTATGCATGTTGAATAACTTTGTTCACGTGCACAATTTGATTAAGTCTGTAAACCACTTCTTACCATGCTGTTATTGCAAAGAGTATGCTACCGCTTCGAGAAGCTGGAAAAAAACCAGTTCCTCTGAGAATCAATTTAATTTTTCTATGTAAATTGTGATGTTTCTTAAACTTACTTTCAGGTAAGATCAGCAGTGAAATGTGCAGCAGTAAGACAGAAAATGGTAGAGGTGGTGTTCACTAAAATACAAATGTGATCAACTCAAATTCATGAATGAGTTGTATGTTGAATAGTTTAGCTGGAAATATTTGCTTGGTTGGAGGAGCTGGAATCACCAATGGCAATGATGTTTTCTCCCCTTCTGCCCAGAAGTGAGATTAAATTGGAGATGGATTCATTTTTCTGCTTTGAGGAGAGTTTAACCCTAGAATTCCCATGTCCTTCACGTAGCAGATAGTCCCAAACAAGAAGTTAACAGCATCTTATTGCTGTTATTAAGCAAGTATTTAAGTATTTCATACAGTATTTAAGTGTTTCGTACACAGTGGGGTGGTCCTACCAGAGAGACAGAAGTAGAAGGCTCTGTATGCAGCGGGAGAAGGTGGAGCGGCCTATGATGCATTACTGGTCATGGGAAATCCCAGTTCAGGTCCTAGTTTTGAATCGAGCCCAGAGTAGGTTTGACCAGTTTTCAAAGCTAAAGTTTAAAAATGGTCCTGGGGGTTCCTGTCTCTGTCTGATGTGTATTTACTGAGTGTTTATCAGCCTTATGCTCTGCTGAAGGTGCATTTGAGGTGAGTGTCCTAAGCACAGGGCAATCGATCTGCAACATGGATGACTGGCAGAGACTAAAATTAGAACTTTTTGTTTTCCTTTTCTTTTCTTCCTGTTGTTATAAGAGCCCTGAAAACATGTTGCGTTTTTGTCACTGCACATCTGAAAAAACATGTTCATCTATCACCTCTGTATTTTGAAGTCCCTCCCACAGCCTGTGAAATCTATAAATCCCAGCCTGCTCCATTCTAATCACTTTAACTTCAAAGAAGACAGATCAAGTTAATTTTTTTGAGATTATTTTCAATTCTCTGTTTATTCTAAGCCTTGCATTCCCTTTGTAAAACTCTTTCAGGCATTCTTGTTTTGGTTAATCTGCATAGTACATATGTGCAGCATGTTGGAAAACCTGTCTGTATGTGTGACAGAAGCTTACAGCTTCCCAGCCAGTACAGGGGACTTCTGAATCGATCCATTCAGAGAAGATGGCACCCTCAGAGCTGGCAAGAGTTGTAGTTGTGTTGGTTCAACCTCATGCCCTTAGCCAAAAACACTTGCAAACTCCAGAGCTATTACAACAATTGCAGGCACTTAAAACCCCCAAGATTGAGAAAGGATTTCTCTTACATGCCTCTCTCATTTATTTTGTCTTTAAATTTTTATTACATTAGGAAAAATACAGTTCTCTTTGTTCTTAATGATATACAATTAACACGGTAAAGGCTATAATTAAACCAGAGATTTTTAGCTTAGTTCATATTTTAAACAAAACCATAATTACTTTTTAAAATACATTATAGAGTCATAGAGTAGTTTCAGTTGGAAGGGACCTTCAAAGGTCATCTACTCCAACCCCCCTGCCAGGAGCAGGGACATCTCCAGCCAGATCAGGTTGCTCAGAGCCCCGTCCAACCTGGCCTTGAATGTTTCTAGGGATGAGGCTTCTACCACCTCTCTGGGCAACCTGTTCCAGTGTTTTGCCACCCTCATTGTAAAAAATGTCTTCCTTATGTCCAGTCTGAATCTGCTTCCTTCTGTTTTAAAACCATTACCCCTTGTCCTATCACAACAGGCCCTGCTAAAGAGTTTCTCCCCATTTTTCCTGTAGGCCCCCTTTAGGCTGCTATAACGTCTTCCTGGAGCCTTCTCTTCTCCAGGCTGAACAGCCCCAACTCTCTCAGCCTGTCCTCATAGGAGAGGTGCTCCAGCTCTCTGATCATCTTCGTGGCCCTCTTCTGGACTCTCTCCAACCATAGGTCCATAAGAAGGTCCATGTCCTCTTATGTGGGGGCTCCAGAGCTGAATGCAGTACTCCGGGTGGGGTCTCACTAGAGGGGAAGAATCACCTCCCTCGACACGTTTCTTTAAATATTGTTTGAGATAAGGCCTCAAACTTATGAACATTGCAGGAATTTCCAAGGAAATTTATAATACACCTTAGCAGTAACTAAGGCTGTGTTCTAAGTATTTTGTCATGTGTGTAGTCTTACTGGGGGTGACAGAAGTTTCTACAGTAAAGATTTTAGGCAGCCTTGGCAATACATAGAACACCTTGGGGAGAAAAGTTAGCATAAAATAGTTAAAAGTAATTAATTGAGAATTTTCCTGTCTCCTTGTTGGAGCAGAATGAAAATTAATAAAATGACAACTGCAACATCTTGTTGCTCAAATGTATGGATGTGTAGTGACTCTGAACGCAGGGTATCACAGAATGCAGGAAAGAAAAGAGCATCAGCATGGTAAATACATACCAAGCGTATACATGATACTTGAGAGATACTTGTGATATTCTTCACACTTGAGAGATGAAATAGGAATAAAATGAAACTAAGTTGGGGCACAGCTGTGGAATTAAAATAATTAATTTTTTAGTAACTTAAAGGCTTAAACAAGTCGCCAGGCATTGGAGAGAATCATGGGGCTCCTGTATCAGATCGAAGGTTCTCTCTCATGGTTTGAAATGGGGTTCAAATCATAAAAACTTAGTAAATGCAGCTCTAGGGGGTCATTATGATTAGCCGGAGTTGATCCTGTGGAGGTGGTTTAATTTTGCAGGAAGGTGGGCAGGGAAGAATTAAGCTTTAGAAGTTTGCTGGGCATAAGTGCGTTATATTGCAGATATGCTTATATATAGCAGTTACTGTGTTGCCGGGAGGATTGTGATGACCGTATGTGGCCATTAGAAAGGAAAATAAAGGCATGATAGTTTTGCTTAGTTCGAATGTTTGGTGTATTTGTTAGAATTATTTGTGTGTGTAATGAAGTACAAAGCTGAGATGTAACAGTAGCAGAACCATGAAAATTTAAGTGATGAAGTTAGTTTGATGAAAATTATTTATATAGCCAATAAAAGTATATCCTAATGTAGTAATTAACGTTAAGAAGTGCTTAGAAAAAATGTGTGCAGTGTAAATAAAACAAGATTCAAAAGGCGTATTTAGAAAGGTGATGCTCCAGGGTTTTTCTTCAGTGTATTTCTTAAGAAAATTTTGTTTTTTAATGTATGCCGTTCCTGCTGCCAGGCTGTTTTTGAGCAAACAACTGGTTTTGTTTTTTAATAATAAGGAATTGCATTTCTCCCTCTTCATTTCCACTTAAATATAAACTAACACAGTATCTGTAATACTGTAAAAATGATTGATCAAAAATGAACCTGGAAAAACTTACAGTTAAGATATTGTTGTGGTTGTAATTTTTAAAGTGGAAAATAACTACAAGGGAAACGTCAGGAACTATGGGGTTTTATTTTGAAGACTTAGCCTTTTATTTTTCTTCTATCCCTGAGTCAGAACCCCAATTCTAGTGAAGTAACTAAGGTCCATGTTGTTGCATATCAATCTAACAGTCTGATTTAAGGTTGTATTTTTTAAGAGGTTGACCAAATTATTTATAAAATGTGAGAATACTACGCAAAGTAGGCTATGAATAGTATGCAACAGAAAATTCTCCAGTATAAATCAAAGAAGTCAGTCATAAGGCTGATGGCAGGGAAAACAAATCAAGCAGGGAAAAGAGAAAAGGTGTATTTTAAAATGAGAATGCTAAGTGAGATAGCTAATTGATGTCTGTCTCAAAAGAGAAAAGGTATATTTTGAAATAAGGTATATTTTGAAATAAGAATGCTAAATGAGATCGCTAGTTGATGTCTGCCTCATAGGCATAGATCTATTACAGACAGAACTGGTGTCAGGTTGCTCAAAGATGATGCTGTAAATGCAAGGTAGCAGGTGATGAGATTTGTTGGAGGTCTTGGGGTAAGCCATGCAAGATTCTGGAAATGAAAAGCACTTTTAAATTGATTGCAATGTGAATGAGGAACCAGTGGAACTCGTTGAAAGTGGGAGCAGTATGGTAACTTTCTCCTCAGTCATGGGAACGAAAGCAGTGATGTTCGCTTCCAACTGCAGTACAGAAAGTAATCATTTCATGCAAGCTTGGAGAAGAATTAAAGACTGGAGGTACAGAGAATTCCATAGTGTCACTTGTGCTGATCATAGGTGGGGAATATTTTTTATTTTGGTACTGTTATCTGGGAAGCTTCCTAAAGTTGCTGAAAGCAGCAGTCTTCGTTTGCCTTCTAGTAAGCAAAAATGCAGCTTACACATGCACACTAGACTCCTATATGCCTGCAAAACTAGATGTCTTCCTGCAAATATGATCATGTTGCTGGTGCTAGCAAATTTCTAAATAAGCTCATATGAAAAGAAAACTCAGGATTAAATGTTATTCTAAAGTTACAGAAGGAGGCAATTCGTCAACTGATCTTTAAGGAAAGATAAATGAATGGGAGTGGACTCAGTGTATTTTACTGAAGAGACTAAAGCTATTGCAATACTAACAACACATGAACAAACAAATGAACAAATATAATTAGGACTAGTTTAAGATGAGTATCGGGTGTAGAAAAGAGCATTGCTAAGGATCACAATGTTGGTACCATTCTACTACTTTCAGCACTGAAATATATGTTAAGAAATTAGGCGAAAACAAACATGATACCTTATATTAAAGCTTTTTTTCCTGGATTTGAGTGGAGTTGTAAACTGCAAATCAATTCTTTTATGAATCAGAAGTTCTCTTTTTTTAATACTTCATACACTTGTGAACAGCCTCTGATGTTATCCGATAAGCCCCTATTTTAATATTATTTCATGGTATCATCACAATTTAAAATGTTATTAAGGAAACTTTGAAATAAATCATTTTGTGTATCTTTGCACTCAGTAGCCACCTTCAGTTGGGTATTAACTGACACAAACAAATCTGTTAAGGGCATTCATATGTTGAAGTTATATTGGAGGTTTGCTGGGCTAAGCAGGAAAGAAAGATATATGTCTTCATCCAAATGTTTGCACATCTAATAAACAACTTACCTGGCATGTATATTCATGAAAACAGCGAAACTTTGGAGATTATTGGTGGTATTTTTTTAAGGGCAAAGTTTCAACATGAAACTAAAAACATAGTTCTGTGTGTTGCATTCATCCAGAGAATGGGAATAGGCTTTGTGATCAATGTGCTGAAGCAAGGCCTAACAAAACAGCTCTGACTTTCAATATCGGATAGTTTCTAATGTAACAGTTAAGGAGAGGAGACTTTCACGAAATGCAGTCTTCTACAACTACTATGGATATTTCATACTGCGGATCTGAACTCAGACCAGCATATGGAAAGGATGAGGTTTGTGACGTGGACCTAAGGTAGCACACTGGTGAGCCGTGAGAGTGCATGGGAATCTCTGTAATGGTGGTGGAGGTTGCCTTCCTTCTTTAAGATGCCATGGGTAAAATGTGATCCATATTTTTGTAACTAAACTTCTTGTTTGATAATGCAAAGTTGTCTCCTGCTGTAATCAGTAAGACATTGGCAATTCCAAGAGAACTGCCATCCCTGCCCTTTTTAATCTTTCTCCCACCTCCCTTCCCTTCCGCTCTGAGTTTCCTTTTTTGTACAGTGGGTTTCATGAAGAAACTCAATGCAGAATTAATATTTCAAGTTGATGGAAAATTCAGAAGCATAAGATAGTGCCAGTTTCATCATATTTGGTGAGCTGTTTCTGCAGAGGAATTCCTTAGACAAACACTACAGAAAACAGAAGTTGAAGGAAAAGTAGTTAATGTCTGTACATCAGTATCCCTAAAATTTTCAGGGTGTGTAGTTAGAGTTATTATCTTTCTGCTGCCTGTGCCCCTTCTCTAGCTTTTGCATTTTTAAAGAAAGTATTTCAATACCATTTATTTGTAAGTCATTGGAAGTTCCATTTTTTCCTCACTTTTTTTAAAAAATAAAGGTTTTTATGGTTACAATGTTGTGGATGAATGATGTCTATCACCAGTAAAAATGCTTCAAAGCAGGTTGAAAGGAGGACGCTAGGCTTTCTGAAGTGCTCTCTGATTGAATATGAGATATGGGAGCATCCAACTTGTTTTAACAATGAAAACTCTTTTTTTTTTTTTTTTTTCTCTCTGTAAAAGTAGATCACAGTGCAGTGACCCCAGAGGGAGAGAAAGAATTTAAAAGATGCGTATTTCTCTAAAACTCCTGACTATATTGTTATAATCTGTGCCAAAGGATTACAAATCCGAATTGCACTGCTTCCTGTGTTCTTTGAGTTAGAGCTTGGTGTGTGCTACACTATTTTGACCTCTTCAAAATTTTGTAGTTTAATTAGCAGATTTCTTTTTCCCTATCCAGCTGATTTTGAAGGGGAAAAAAGAATAGACATATACCACTGTGACAACACTTCATTCTTTTCTGAATCTAATTGCTTATTTTGGATGCAATGTGTATGAAAACATTCTTTTATGAATTTAAATCAGAAGGATATAAAACCAATAAGCAGTATTAACCAAGAGAGATTAAAAGCTACCTGAACTGGCTAGAAAAAATTTACTCCCCAGTCACTAATTTATAGGCTTGGTGCTTGCCAGGGTATTTGCCCAGCTGCACCTGCCTTATCAACATGTTCGAATGTGAATTAGTTAGCACAAAAATTTGGCAGAGGAATGGGGAAATTTTCACCTCAGGGTCAGAAACAAGGCAGGCTGATCCTGATTTAATGCTGTTACGGTCTGATAGTTCAGCATGAACGTGTCTCTATATTGCCATCAGTTGACACATGTCTGCATTCGAAGAAACACTCTTTTCTAACTGACATCCTTTTTGCAAGTACACAGGCACCTGCTTTGGCTGGCAAAAAGTGAGGTGTCCTGGCTAAGCTAGTTGTCTAGGCTTCCTCTGTAAGCCGTGGGGAGAGGGATTTTCAGAGTGATTCATACTGTTCTAAGATACGTGTCTAAAATAGATAAGATGACTCATCCTCTGGAAGTACCTGCCACTCTACTGACGACAGAGGGAGACCTAGATGACTAACTTACCCTAGATAGCTAAATTCTGGACTGGTAATATGAGAGAGAGCACAGCACCAATGTCTTTCTCTTTAAATGAGAAGAAACTCAAGTATGCAGTGATGAAAAGTTCTGCAAGACCATTGGTCGTGCAGTACCTGCTGAAAAAGAGGTGGACCTGCATTGCTATCCTGCTGTATCTTTCATAAATATGTTGATTTTATTTTTTGCTAAATTAATCTGTATCAAGGTGAGGAAGAGAAGGTGTTTCTTCACCTTAAAAATCCCACTGGAAAGGGATAAGTGTTGTTTACATTACACAGACATATGAAGCAATGGGCATGATACTTATTCTGCGTCGGTTTCCATTATTGAAATTTCTTTGTATTCATACCAGTGGAAATGGGATGTAAAATCCATTCATTACTCTTGGTAATATACTAAAAGGTTGTTAGCGTGTATCTGCTTAAGTACAGCATGGACTTTGAACATCTGCAGTTTGCAGGAGAATGTACGTGACATTAGCTTCACTGTCCATCGGTTACTTTTTTTGGGTGCACTTTTGCAGAACTCACAAAAATTAAGCTTTAACCTAATTAATATTGAATTAAAACCCATCACTTGGCTGATTTGAAAATTATGAGATGTCAATGAATATTCAGGAAGTATTCACAACATCTAATTTTAGATAACGAACTAGGTTTCTATAAACAAGGAGTCTAGGTACCTTCTGTAGTCAGCAGAGAAGAGTTGGTACCTCCGGGGGAAGAATTCAGATTAACTAAGGTAAGCAAGAAGTTAGTGCTGTGGTTGCCCTCCAGAGAACTTACACTGCTGCCTAGCTTGAATTCTCTGAAATAACCCCCGGGATACTTATCCCTCTGTATTTAGTGGGGAGGAAGCCTAGCCTGGTTTTGTAGGCTGTTAAAGTGGGCAACATGAATACTTCCCTTATTGTTTCCTAATCCTAATTTCTAGTTCACTAATACGTTGTCAACTCAGAGCGGAATATTTTTCTGAATATTGTATTTCTGAATGTCAGGCTTAGCTTGCATTAAAAATGTCTGCTGCATGGTTAATGCATGTAGTATACTCAGTAATGTTAATGTAGTAGTATGTAATGTGATTTAGTAATAGTAGTATTTATGTATGTAATATAATGTATGTAGTATGCTCAGTTTTAAACTTTTTTTTCTCTTGTAACTTAATTGTCTGAGCACCCCCACATGCCCAGGATAGTCAGCAAATCCATTTGGTTTTCTCAGAAAGTTTGCCTTAACTTGCTGTGCTCTCTGGTTGAATCATAAACAGTTCTAATCTCTCCTGTGTCTGCAAGGCCTTGAGTACTGAGCTGCTGGCTGGCACAGATGCTCCTCATTTACCATTGCGTTCAGAGTGTCAGAATGCAACGCTTTGGATCAAACAGCCCGATGAATTTTTATATTCGTCTGCTGGTCAACAGCTGCTTTACCTAAAGCACTACCCTCCTACTGTAGCTTTGAAAGTACAATCACTGGTTATATATTGCTTCATACAGATTGTACAGAGCTTAGAAATTCAGGGAGTTGAACCGATTTGCGACGGTTTTAAAAATCGTCTACAGAGTCTAGGAGCATATTGACGTGGGAAGTTGAGATCTGTGGATTTTCCTTTCCTTTAATATGGAAGTCCAAGTTTATAAATAAAGCACAAAATCCAGGAAGGATGAAGAGAAGTCACAGAGCAAAGACCAGCCGTGATCAATCTTTATAGCACACAGAAAGAAAACAGCACAATGCAGGATATTATGTTATCGCCTGGGAGAGGAGGAGTTTCCAGACTTTCAGGGAGAAGAGGAAGCATGTTGCAAAAGGCAAACAACAACTGTAAGTTGTCGTGGTTTAACCACAGTCGGCAATTGAGTACCACATAGCCACTCACTCCCCCTCCCCCTCCCGAGTGGATAGGGGAGAGCATCAGGAAGAAAAGAGAACTTATGGGTTGAGATAAAGACAGTTTACTAGGATAGCAATGGAAAATATAATTTTATGTATACATATATATATAAATTATGATAGTAATAACAATAGAAATAACAGCAGGAGTAATTGTAATAAAAAGTTAGAAAAAATATCATGCACAGTTTCTCACCACCCGGTGACCCGATGACCAATACAGCCCGTCCCAAGTAGTAATCACAGAATGAAAAAAACCCTGCAAATGATCCCAGAATGATTCCGAACAGCAAGAGAAAAGTGAGACAGTTCACCAGCCCACTCCCACTTACATACTGAGCATGATGTTTACGGCGTGGAATACTCTCTTTGGCCAGTTTGGGTCACCTGTTCTGGTTATATCCTTCTCAGCTTCCTGCACCTGCACATTAGTGAAACCTGGGAAGCTGGATAGTGTCCTTGGTCTCTTTAGCAACAACTCATAACATCAGTATGTTTGTCACTATTCTTCACATACAAAATCCAAAACATGTTGGCTACTGAGAGGAAACCAGGACCAAGTGCTGTCCACCAAGCATTGTCTTAGAGTGAAGGAGTTTAGATGACAAAATTACTTTAATGTGGTAAACACAAGAAATAGTGAATGCATTCACCAAAGACAATAAACAGCCTTGATTCTGTTGGATAAGTTCAAGTTCTACTCTTTGGTAGTTCTTGTTTTTAAAGACAGAGGAAGGTAAAACTGCAAAGGACACAAGGGTGTATCCAGGGGAACGAGAACATCATTTATAGTCGCCAGAGTTGTTTGATGAGGCTCACTTGCGAGACACCTGACAACAAGGAAGACCAATCTGTCACTGTATGGTTCCATAAAGAAGATTTGTCTATAATAGGGAGCTTTAAACAGGGTAATGGAAATTACTTGAGCAGCTACTGAATTAATTTTCATTTTAAACATACTCTTATTTAAAAGATAACAACCGGCTGGACAGCATGGCAAGTTTTGTATCTGAGTGCATCTTTTAAAAAGGACTGAGAGAAGTTTGCTGGCTTTGAATATAAACCTGACTGTGCTGTCAGCTAACATCTCCTCTACATAGGGCAAAACTTTAAGTGATGCATAATACAGGTAGAACTCCATTGTAGACTCCTGAAATCATTACCTCATACAAACTGCTGTTATTTAATAGAGAAATGTGATTGTTTCTCCAGAGAGTGATGAATGTGATCCATTATATTTGATCTTTTTTGTACCAGAAGAACACTGCTGTTGCTAGCTCAGAAGACTTTTTGGCAAATCAAAAGGAGACTGCTAGTTTGGAGCATTTCTCTGTCAGTTTGAAATCCCCAAGCTGTAGCTTCGAGCTCGGCAGTGAGTGCTCTGCAGTAGTACCAAGAGAGCTGAAAAAATCAACAATAGAAACCTTTTATCTCATGTCTGAAATCCATAGATAGAAAAAGAATGTATATATAAATATTTCTCTTTAATATTTCACATCGTGCTTCCACTTAAGAAGTTTAAAGTTCTTTCACCGAGAGTGAACATAAACCAAACCAAGCCACAGGATTAATCATAAATAATTTACATGAAATCCCTCTGCTAAGATATCCTGCAATTTCATAAAGAATGAACACATGTTTTGACAATACATAATGATTGCTAAAATTAGCTTGCTTTAACACGCCTGGGAACAACACATGAAGCTGCTGTTGCCGTTTTTCTGACATAGCTGATCATGTTGCTTGCTATCCACAACAACTAAATGCTCTTTTTCTATTTTGGATTTTTTTTTTCTTTTTCTTAGAACCGCTTCCAGATTAAGAAAAAAAAAATCTGCTAAAAATTCTGAACAATGTTGACTGCTAAAGGCTGTAGAACAACTATTGCTGCAATAAACAGGATTAGTTTTGGATTACTTTCTCTACAAAGATTCTGCAGCAGTGCCTTACTCCTCCTTGCTGAGAAACGTCAGCCCTTTCAGATCTCCATGGTTATCTCACAGAATGAAAAGTAAAAGCATTCTGGGATGATTATATAAAAACTTGTAAAGGGTAAGTGCAAACTAAAAAACAGGGTTTGAGGACTAAACAGCACATTTTCAGGTGGCTGAGTCTGTGCACGTGTATGGTTGGAGAGATGAATAGGAGCCTTAAACTGTGCAGCATGGGGTGGACCTTGTTTGGGGGAAGATACAGAACAGGCCATAGTGATTTATTAGTGTGCCTTTGGAACATGTACCTACCAATTTGATTAATGCAATAAGAAATTATAATTAGCTGGGTTGTATTTGGAAACTACACCAGTGGCTTAATTATTAAATTTAAACATCGGTCAAGTACAAAATACTCGATATTTCTAAAACACCTGTACAAAAGAGATTTAGGAACATAGTTAAGGCTAGGCTTGCGTATGGATGTGCATACTATTAAAGCTGGGGAAGTGTGGATTTCTGCCACGTTCTGTAAATGTAAGATACATAAATTAGAATTGCTTAGGGATAGTGTTGCTTACACGAATTGCTTCTCCACTGTTTTTCATTTATGAATAAATGTACTTGGTGTGACTACTCTTGTCTCACAGTGATCTCAAACAGTAGAAGATATCATGTATGCAATGGCTTGCAGATATATAATATACTCAATATTGATTACAGGTATTTTGTGTTTACAGACAATTCAAAGCTGGGAGGACTGAAATGCACCCGAGAGAGGTTTAATATTGATGTGGAGAAACAAACAGCCTGAGAAAAAGCAGGATGCAGTTCTGGGACAAATTCAAAGTACTGGTCTGTTTAGGTGGTATTTCTATCTGAAAGGTAGTATGAGGAGTGGATAGTGGTATTTAGGTTAAGCATGAGTCAACAGTGTTGTGTTACTATAAAAAAGTAAACATGCTGGCAAGACATGACAAATATCAAATATTTAGAAGACTTGAAAGCAGGAAGAGAATAACCTGTCCTGTGGGCTAATGGGAGTAGGAAAATATAAAATGGGATAAAATCATAGGGAAATTTCAGGCTAAATAGTCTCATTACATTATTTTTGCTAGGCATATTGAAAGCACTGAGACTATGGAGGCTTCTCTGCCTACTTGTTTATGAGCTGGTCAGGCAAATATCTGTCATATATAACAGATACTGCCTTGGGACTAGATACATCTTTCAGTCCTACCAGCTCTGGACTCTATTATTCAATATGGTAATAAAACTTCCCTAGTTTCATGCAAATGTGCATAAAGATGCAATTCAAAGGGAGTATAAAGCCTTTGACACTAAGCACTGCATGAGATATGCAATTTTCCTCCCATATAAAATCTACTTCTGTTTTCAGTGAAGTAAATAGTCGAGCTTCTAATTTAGCTTTGATTTCATATTGTCATCTCAATGTCACTCCTTCTTCACAATATCTCATCCAACCCACAGATCCCTGTATCAAAATAATACCTTTGCCACCTTCCTCCTCCTCAGTAGGTTGGGACAACACAGAAAAGGAAACAGAAACCGCCGCGGACAGCAAACTCAATACGAGTTGACAATAAGATGCTGCTGTTGAAAAGGCAAAGCTTATTCTGTGGGATATGAAATAAACATCAAATGTAAAGCAGTGGAGGTAGTTGATCTACCCTACTTGGCATCAGCTGGGCTGCTACAGGGCAACACATCATTAGAGAGAATCCAGAGGACAACAACAAATAGAAACACTTTAGAAAATATGAGCTGTGAGAGACAGCAGAATATAGTGTAGAAATGAGGAGTGGGGAACTCTCCCTCTCATTTGGGTGTCTGACTCGCACTTTAGCTATATGTGTTTAGTGAAGAGTATTCAGTGTTTAATGAGATACATATGTATATATCTATGTATGTAAAGAATGCTCTTAAGGGAAGCACAATAACTCTTCCAGTCTGTAAAAGGCTGTTACAAAGGCAGGAGCTGTCACTTAAGCAAGAAGATAGCAATTTCATTTTTTATCAAAACCTATATTCAAGAAGGGTTTCTGTCTAAAGCGAGACAAGCTCTATTATGTTTCTGCTTCTTTAACATTTCTGTGGGAAAATTTTAGAAATAGGTTACCTGAATATCTTTCAGGGCTGGTCCTGATGTGCTGAATTTTGTTCTCAACAAGTCTATCCTCATTTTGGGACATCTCCAAACCTGGATTTGTGCAATTTCTATTATTTAATAGGGTTTGCTCTTGGTATTTGCAATCAGCATTTCCCCCCCCTGTTTTCATTCTGTCACTGTGTCCAGAATACCTAAGGCAGTGGAGGAGAAGCCTCCAGAAGGTCAGCGCTAATACTGCTCTGTAGTGCTCTTGTCCTTGATTGCTATCAGAAAATGTAGCAGACTACCACACAAGCAGATTTGTGGAAGAGTTTTCCTGACAGAACGCCATATGCTGCTATGATTAGGTCTGGCTGGACACATGCAGTGTTTTCTTCACATGGGACTTGGTGAAGGGTGGTTGCCCCTGCTATGCACAGACTAGGAGGTTTCGTAACGCGGTTCATAGTTTGCATTCTTTCATTTATGGCCCCAACGTGCCTATGATTAGACTGCAAAATGAGAGTATGCATGAAATATGTATTATTACACTAGCTCACTGATCCAAAATACTTTTACCAATCCACAGTCTAGATGAAAAAGAACCTAAGAGACAATTTAAAGAGGGATTGTTTAAGGAAGATCAAATGTATTTTATTTTACATTGCTGAATCTTCGATCAGGATAGGCTGCATTTTGCTGGGTGTCATACAAGCACATAAATCCTAATTTCCACCTCAAAGTGTTTGAGTTTGTCTGACTCCAGCCTCTACTTATGTGATGGTAGTGCCATTTGCTAAAATGAAAGAAAGACACTGAGAAATGCCTATTTTATGATATACACGTAAATAAATACAGAGGTGTTGCAGTGTAGAACATGTCCCCAAACAAAAAAAAAGGGAATAGAACTGATCTCATGTGATGGCTCTCAGCTGTAATGTTTTCAGATACCTCACACCACGAACACTATCTTAATCCACTGGGTAAAGATCTTTCCAGACTGAAATGACTCAGGATTTTGCACAGCTATTCAGTGCAATCAAAGGACTTTTAAGAGCATTGAAAACCACTGCAGAAAGGAAGTTTTAGGTAATTAGCATTATATAGTTTGGGGAGCAGGTTTTGAGGCTTGCTCTTTTGTGTGGTTTTTTTTTTTTCTTGATAAATAAGCTATATTTCCTAAAACCTAGTATTTCTTTTTTAAAGTTCATTTTGCCAGGATATATGTTATATAGGTTATTAAAATGGTTGAAAATGAATTTGGAGCCTTTATTAAGAAAGGACTTTGGCTTGCAAACTGTTACCTTTTAAAGTGAGCATTGTTTATTTTAAACAGTGCAGAGGTTGTTTCTGTTGCACAGCAGTATCTCAAATAACTCTTTTGTACAAGGAACAGATATTTGAATTAAAGACTGCAGTATGTGCAGTCAGTAATGTCTGTGAAACAGTATTGGAAACCTGTCATTCCTAAAAAGTTTTCAAATTTGAGAAATTTAATTGCTTTTCTCAATTTCCTGTGAGACAAAAAGAAAAATCTAAGAGATTTTTCCCATTATGTGTAAGTGACAGCAGACTCATCTGTTAAAATAATCATCAATTTCCTCATTAGAAGTTCTTACCTGGATTTTTATAGAATTCTTCTAAAATATAATTTATCTTCTATTGAACAATAGATTCCTTGAAATAATTACATTCTGCTAGAATATATTTGCATCTTTCTTACCTAATCTATCAAGAAGCATCTTTCCATTCTTCTTCTCACTCTCTGTTTCATCTGGCTTTTAATTTCAGAATAAGAAAAAAGATCACTCTTCTTGTTAACTTTAAGCAACTGTTGTCTGATATCTGAAGATACAACAAAACATCTGCAGATAAATTTGTAAATCTGGTTTCTGGAGTTTATTCTTTTTTATTTTATGGCCCATCAATGGCTATGTTTAAAAGAACATAAAGAGCATAAATGTGTCAAATATCTATTACAGTCCATTACCTTAATTCAAATTTTAAAATTAGCTGGAAAGCTTAGTATGATTAACTATTGGTGAAGATGTATCATGCAATCTCACTAGGATCTGGTTTAAAGCAACTGATTTTGTACAGAATGCTTGTTGATACTTGAGAGACCAAGTAAGGGAAACTGTAGAGGATCTAGTTATGATCTGTGGTTTTTAAACTGTGAAGAAATTAGACGTTGATTGAGCATAGCTTTATAAACCTCTGTTCAATATGCTTTCCAAAGGAAAATGAGATTTATGTTTTCTCTGTGTCCTCTCAACTTTCTTTTTCTGTTCTCTGTCTCATGCCTACTCCTTCAGAAACTTTTTAATCTAGTGCCCCATCTAAGCCAAATTTGAGAAGGAAGAAAACTTTGAGGTAATTTTCTCAAGTTACATGAATGAAGATCTTCAAGGAAGGGAAGTGCCTTGAGCAGCTTTGAAGGAAGGGCTGCTTATTAAAGCATTCTTTGTTGAAAAGCCATCTGAGAAGGCATATTGGAATTTAAACCTGGGAGACAGATCTATAGGATGCTGGACTTCATGGATTCCAATAAATTTCATGGTATGGTTATTTATTTCAGTGGAATTATTCAAATGTTTGAAAGTCAAAACTCCAAGTAATATACAAGTGAGAACAATATAAATATTATGAAACTATGGAAAAATCTCTAACAAAAATTGCGATGTGACTTGTGAGTCCTCTGTCATTTGTGTGTTGTGTTGAACTGGTGTATTAATAATAAAATGACAGTAGAAATAAATAGGGATAATGCCATCAGTGGCTTACAGAGGTGGAAATTTAATGGAAATGTGAAGTGCTGACTCATAATTAAAATGTGCAGTGGTGGAATACGCGATCCTATCATTCTCTCAAATTTTAAGTGGATCTGGTGAGTTTTGAAAGAAATATTACAGTATTCTTATTAATTCATTTAATGCCTAAGAAAAAAATATGTTAGTTTTGCTAAATCGGTTCACCTGCACTTTTAAATGCCAGATTTTAGGAGTTGCTTATCCATGGCCTGGAGCCACAACATTTAATGTAAGTGTTTTTGCTCTTGGTTTATGAGGATGGGAGTATTGATCCAAGATGGAAATCCTTGTGACATGCAGCCAAATTCAATGAAAATTGTTGCAGGGACCTGAAAATTAACTGATATATATGAAGAAACAACACAGAGCAGCAGAAGAGTTGCAGAGGGTTGGTGATATAACTGGACATGATATAGTGTGTTTAGGTCTGGGAGAGTCAGTGTCCTGGAGGTCTTAAGAAGTTGGAGGGTACACAACAAGTGCAATAAAAATGTTTTGGAAGTGGAAGAGAGAAAGTGGAAGGGTGAACTTGTACAGCTTGGCTATGTGACAGCCAAAACTCTACAAAAGCATGATAACAATCTATAAATACTTAAATGGTGTACAGAAAATGAGGAGAATTATGTAGTTCAATGAACAGGATATAGAACTGAGGATGAAATGAAGAAAAATTAAATTGATCAGTTCTAGGACTCATTTCCTGTGATGTTAAATTTTCTTCTTGCAACAGTCACCCTCAAGGGAAGAGGGGAAGCCTCCTTTTATGGAAAAACTTCAGTAAATGGCCATTAGTGAACAATCCTATACAGATCTAAGGTGCAACTCATAACAAATTCCTAGTTTAACAACATATCATAGAATAGTTTGGGTTGGAAGGGATCTTTAAAGGTCATCTAGTCCAAACCTCCTGCAAGGAGCAGGGACATCTCCAACCAGATCAGGTTGCTCAGAGCCCAGTCCAACCTGGCCTTGAACGTTTCCAGGGATGGGGCTTCTACCACCTCTCTGGGCAACCAGTTCCAGTGTTCCACCATCCTCACTGGAAAAATATTTTTCCTTATCTCAAGTCTAAATCTGCTTCTTTCTAATTTAAAACCATTACCCCTCATCCTATCACAACAAGCCCTGCTAAAGAGTTTCTCCCCATCTTTCTTATAAGCCCCCTTGACCGTATTCAACCTACTCTGTAGTGGATGGGATGTTCTTGAAGCAATTCTCAATTGGATTAGATTTGCTTCTTGTCCATTACATGTGGTTGCACCCTTGGTGTCTAGGTCATTATGCAATTTCTTTTTTCCAGTTCTTCACCTGAAATATTCTTTAAGCAGTGAACCAAAGCTGAAAGATAGACAGTTAGTGAGCATGGATAAGAGCACAGTACTTGTGAAGGGGGAAAGAGAGCAGGAGCAGAGGAATTTGGAAAAATGATGTGTTCAGTGTATCTTTTCTCCGTGCTTGTTTGCTTTCTCTGAACAGTTTGTTTTGCTGCTGAACAGATATAAGAAAAATCTATATGCATTTGTATCTTAAGACTAGAGGAAGATGGATATTCTCTCACTACTGGAGAGAAAAAGTTTAAAGGAATTCCATATATCCGTACATTTTCAGAATAGAAAATGAAAATTAAGGAAACATTTCTAATTTCCATGTAGTCAAAGAAAAGAAAGAATTTAATGAGAATTCCCCATTGATAAATGCTTAGCCCAGTAAGTCAACCAGTTGAATTCCTTAGTAGAATTACCTGGAAAGTGCAGCGAGCTTTCTGGCCTTGTGGTCTGGGGCACTCAGCTAATGCTAGCGAATGATGAGGATGGAGCAGTGGATGGTAAACTGCCTCCTTCTGGCCAATCTGTTTCTGGAATCATTTAAAGAATAAATGATTCTCACAGCCTGGCAAATATGAGGTGCAGAGCTGTCCCTTCTGTAGGATTATTAAACCATTGCTTGGTATGGAGAAGAGATGCATTCATAGTCCAGAACATTCCCCTGCCTTCTCCGATGGCCCTGTCCCACAGAGCTGACCATGGCAGCAGCTGAATGAGAAGCAAAAGCAGAGCAGACCCTCTGTGATGTAGAGCCCAAATTTCTTCTGTGATGTGAATTTTTTTCTTAAGTGTGAGCTCATGAACATATTAATATGCTGTTTTCTCCCCAAATATGTTCTCTCCATCTGTGTGAGGGATTTCGGTGATGGTCCGTGTAGGACCACTGTGGGAAATTACAAGCTGCACACAGCTGCGAGAACGCGACCTTGGAGAGGGGAGCTGGGAGGGTTGTTATCTCAGAGGGGGGAGCTAGGAGGGTTGTTATTGAGCAGTATGTTGCTGCTACCTGGGAACTGCTGTCAGCCAGCAGGGCACGTGCTCGGCGGTTTCTCCAGCTTAGTCGGGGTGGTAAGACTCTCAAAAAAGGGAAGACAATACGCTGGTAACTGCTTATGCTAGGGACTGTAACTACTTATGCAAGGCTATAATAGAGCAATAAATACTATTGTGCTTTTAAATATCATATGCTAGGTGAACTTTGTGCATAGGAATCCTACGAACCGGTTACACCATCCTAACTGTAATTCATTTTTGTGTCTCAGTAGACCTAATCTGGAGTTGCATTTGCCTATATTGGTGCTTGGTTCCACTCTATTTGTGTTACATACATTTTCTTGAACCCAGCCTGCATCTTTCACTCCTTTAAAGAGGCCTCTGAAGAACATTGCTGTAATACCTATGAAAAATTATCTAAGCAATAATAGCTAAGTTGTGTAACAATGGATGCACCTTTTTAAAAACCTTTCAAGCTGTTCCATAAACTGTCCACGTTATGTGTATATATATCTTTTTAACTATTTTTGCCCCGTCGATTTACTGATCACACACACTTGTGGCTCCTGTTTCAAACTGGGCTCCATCATTGAATTTTACTCACATGAAGATGCAGAGCCCTGCAGTAATGCTTACCCGTAGATTGTGTGACAGCCGAGGCCTGACTGAGAGGCTCTCTGAAGTCCCAGGAGAAATTTGCAAAAAAAGATTTCAGGATTGAAAACAGGGATAATAAATTATTTGAATCAAAGGCTCCAAGCATGTGTTTGTGCAGCATCCAGCATGATATTACCTTGATTATGCCCAGAACTCGAGTCCTGTCATTGTATGTGAAAACTCCAGGTTGTGTTATTTTATTTATAAACAGTATCATTTTTCCCTGATTCCCTTTCTTACCCTGAACATTTTTAATTTTCCCTCAACCTAGCTAAAGTTTTTTCCCCTCCTATGAATATGTATCTTCCTATCTATCATATATTAATTTGAAAAAATAAAAAAATCATTTTCAAGAGTTAAATAAACAATAGGCCCTAATTTTAAATCAACAAAGCCATAACACTCAGTATTCCAGGGTTGAACCCAACAATTCATCCTCTGTGGCTCCCAGGACTTACGCCAGCTCTAAAATAAGTGGGCACAGTCCCAAATACTGAGGCTGACTTGTTATCTCTATATGTACTTTTCAGATAACAGACATTAAATAATTCACTATACAAAGTCTTATTTCAATTAAAATGGAAAAACTGATAAAGAAGTTTTCTTTACTTTTGGGAACAGATCTCTGGCTTGTAATTGCATTAATTACAAATACACAGAGTTGAGAAGTTATTCAAATGCAAATTTTCTTAATGAGAAGAAAGCAACTGGGAGTATAATTTTTAGTTGTTGCAGTTAATGAAAGTATTTGATTTTGGTTTAATTGCACTTTTAATAAAATAAAGTGCTCTCACTGTGATGAGATTTCACTAATACAGCATCATCTAACAGCAGTGCTAGAAACTTCCAAAGGTTGCTGGTGGCGGATGGATTAGGCGGCGCTGGGCCCTCAGCGGAGATAAGTGAAACAAACAACGTTCTTGCCTGGGCAGAGCCATACGCAGTGAAGTGCTGATCGCTGGCTAACAGCAGTGTACTAAAGGCCATCACCAAAGTAAAGCACCGGGCAGACACTTTATGCCTTAAAAGTCACAAGGGGAGGAGTAAATAAAGTGATGTCTGGGCCCCACTGTTTTCAAAACTTGAAATCACAAAGAAGAGATTTGGGAGAGCCATTGGGAGAATGTCTGTTCTGGTGTTCCCGTACTGTTCTCAGTGCAAGAATTACTAATCATTAGGAAAATACTCACACACAAGCTTCTGTAAGTGTGCCCAAGTTTTAATTTAAAACCAGATAAAAATGAAGTTTAAATTGGAAAAGAGATATTTACCTCATTTTGTTTGCTTGCTTACTTTGAAATATGCTTGTGCGCTGCAAGAAAGTAATTTCACAGAAAGTGGTGTGCTTTCATCTGAGCAGTTAGTGTTTACAGGTGTTGAAGACTGCCAACCTAGCTCACCCCTCTGCATGAAGCAGGGTCAGCTGTACCTAAGCCATTCCTTACAAAAGTTTATTCCACCTTGTCTTTAGAAACCTTTGGTGATGGTGGCTTTCCAGGCATGGGTGGAAGCTTGGTGCACTCCCATTCTTAATGAAGTTATCATAATACAAGAAGCAAGGAAAAGGAATGACTTCTAAAACTCTTTTCAACTTTATGGAAATAATTTATGTCTCGTGGGCTATATTAACAAAAGCTGGGGACTTTTAATTTTTTTTTTAATTGGAAAAATGTTGGCTAGAGTTTTTTTAACATTCAAGTAGTTGGTATTACAAAAGGGCTTCGACTTCCCTAAAGATTCCCTAACGTTTTATCAAACACTGGTAAGGAATGGCAGTAGCTTCTCTTCAAAAGGATTGATGTCAAAATGGATTTCCCTCCTTTCCCAAACCTTGTTGTCTCAATTTTCTTTCTCTTCTAAAGTGTTATTAAAAATAACCAAGTATATAAATATTAGTAGATTAATCTTATACCTTTCAGTCTTGCATGTGAGATGGTATCTCTGAGGGAGAGCAATCACCTGGGAAAACAGGAAGCAAAAGGCTGTTGGCTCAGAGGCAGCATCCTGCCCCTCTTCACCTTTCAGTCCAGGAGGGTTGAAGGAAAAAGGATGGCTTGTGTTTGGCAAATCATATCCTGGATGAGCCTCCTGGTACCCATGAGGAGCTGTATCTAAACCCCGGTGGGTTACTTTCCCTCACCTGTGAATTCAGAATACCAAGCTTTCAAACTGGTTTTGCAATTTAAAGCAAGATGAGTTCCAGAAAGGCTTGGTTTATTTGTAGGCAATTTAGGAACAGCAAAAAGGTAAAATGAATCAAATACATAGGAATGCTTTAATATAACTTTTATTATAATTAACATAGTTGAAGATGTGATAAAAGATTCCCATAATAAATCTCAGCTATTTGCATCATATATAATGAAGAAATCTAGTTATTTTTAGCATTTTAATGGAATATAATTTGGTATAGAGACAGAGTATTCATTTTATAACTTTTTTTTTTCAAAGAAGGAAGTATTTCCAAGGTATATACATGGCAAATTATTTTTTCATAGATATAATGCATAAATGAAATTTAGAGAAAAAAATATGCATATCTTGAATTGAATAGATTCACCACAGAATCCTGATAAGCTTTCATCTGCTGTTAATTTTCCTCTGAGATGAGAACACTACCAAGAAACAAAAACAGGTGTCTAAGCACATCTTCTCAGGGTGGAAAAGATGGTTTTAAGAATATAACTTCTAACAGATTTTGATCCCAAGCAACAACAGAAGCCCACAGAGACCTCTCAGATAGATTAAACAGACGACGATATATAAGGCCACTCACATGGCAATCTCCATGTTCTACAAAGGAAAGAGAAGGGTTAGAGGAGTGAAATAAAGGGTGAGGGCAAGAGCAGGAAGGAAAGGACATCATCCTAGGAAAGGAAAGAGAGTACAGTGAAGTTCAGGTCAGAACAGAATGAAAGGATAGAGTGGGAAGAGGGATAGGGGACAGCAGGCATAGGGTCATTCCCAGTTTTCAGTTTTCTTCCCTTGTGTGTGAATGAGGGATATCTCCTAGTCAGCTCTAAGCATTTCACTTTTCTCCCACAGAAGCTTATGGAAAGGAGGTGTCTGTGACCTGCTCCACCCACCCTAGGGGACATGACCAGAGTTGTTTTTTCAGGTTATTTCTGCTCTAGAAGTACCTCCACTCATTTGACAGCATTTGGATGAATGACCCAGAGAGCCTTTTCATGTGCAAAGGATAGCTGGTTTAAGTGCTCTAAGACCTGCAGTTTTACTCAGTTTTTAGTGCATTGTAGTGGTGGAGGTCCAGAGATAGGCTTTGGGGAATTTGTGACCTGAGGTTCTCCAGAGGTAGCCTTTGGAGGAAGGAAGAGCAAGCTTTTCTTAGAACTGTCAGATTCCATTAATATTTTTTGCTTCTTAATTGCTATCCTTGTAACGGGATGAGAAAAAGGAACAGGATCTGAATAGCCAGGATGTTGGGAGTAACGTGTACTCTGTGAAATGGGCCAGGAGGTAATGACAGAGGGAGACGTCGGTTTGGTTTTAAATGCTCGCTATTACTGTAACCATCATGTCATGAAAGCTCATTGACATCTTGAACTATAGAGCCAAGTCCCTTTTATTTTTCCAAATACCGTATTTCAGGCACAATCATAATCTCCATTGTGCTATAACAAAGCAAAAGTTTAGGGATGGGAACTGGGCATTCCTAACACCTGTGCAGCTAGGGGAGAGAAGAGTGATGTGGGATCTCTAGAGCCACTCCCTGGCCTTAGGGGAACACTTGTGACCATGCCTATGAACTGACCCTTCCCTTCTCTGTGTAATATTGACAGTGGTGTTTCCCCCTCCAGGAAGTGCCAGGGAAAAACAGTATCTGGTTTTGCGTACCTATAGCCACATCTGAAATGTGTATCTGCAACTGCTTAAAAGTCCACTCGCACATACAAAACCAAATGTAAATACATTCGCTTCAAGAAAGAAAATAATTCGCTGCTGAAAAACTCTGCTAAGGCAGTAAATGCATCCCAGGCATATCTTGTGCCCTTTCAGAATGGGAAAGTCAACACATATTAGGCTTCTAGAAAACCATGAAATGAAGAGTTATTTTACGTTCTCAAATAACCTTAATTCTGCCTTATTTGAACAATGACCCAATAAGCACACAACTTCTCTCTTTCTGTCTCAAAAAGAGAAGCTGCTTATGTTTTCTCTGTGCTCAGACTTGCCCCAGTCAAAAAAAGTATGCCCACCTGCTAAATTTTACAGCTGCCTCACTCCCTCTTCTCACCTGATGCAAATGTGCAATGCAACACTTTTTTTTTTCCCGTTAGTCTCTACACAAATTGTATTAATCTCCAGCCTCAGCACTGACAAGCTTTACAACAAAAAGACCTGTGAGGTGACTATACCCATCCTTCTCCATGAAGGGGCTCAGATGTAGTATATTGTATCTCTTAAGGCACTGGCACATCTCTTTTTCCCTTTGATCACATGGCAAGGTCAGATAGAGGGGCTCCTGTTCCTCCTGTGCAGAACATCCCGATGCCTTGTCTCAGACTCTGAGCTCACCCACGCTACTGTCATCACGCTCTGCAGTTACTCCTCTTGAGAGCAGGACACTGGGACTTTTCCCAGCCTTCCCAGGGCTACTGTCCCCAAAGGGAGAGAAGACAGGACAGAATTCAACCTGTCTGTATTTCCAAATCTTTCTTACAAGTTTGGGTTCTACTGAACTTGAAAGTAAACAAAGGTGCCGTCAGGCGGCCGTCATTACTCTCAGTAAATTTTTAAGTAAAGACAAATTGTCAGCATATACAAAGTGACTCAGTGGAAGAAGAAGAAGGAAAACCTCAGTTTTAGTCTTTTGCACTGTTTATCTAAGTATCTCACTTGCTTAGCTCAAGTGACCATTGGTTGTTTGTCTTACACTCTGTAATAAGTTTGACTTTACAATGCCCTTAGTGGTATGAGGCGGCAGAGGTCCGGGTCTCCTGCAGTGTGAAATTCCAGCTGTAATCAGTGGAAGGGAATTGACTCAAATGTTGGGGCCAAATCTATGACCCTGAAAGGAAAGGGTAGAAGATGCCTCTGGAGATCATGCAGTCTGTTTTTCTATTAAGGGGCAAGACTAAATACATTATAGCCCATGGCACCAACAGAAAGACTCGGCACAACTGAGTGATCCCATCCAGCCCAGCATCTACTGCTGTGATGTTGTATGCAAGGGTGAGGGAGGAAAAGAGCCGTTCCTGGTCACGCAGGAAGGTGTGGAGTGGCTGGAAGGGTCCTGGTCATCTCCATATGCCCATGCATGCATTCCTGCAATCTGCTGATGTGCTTACTGGGGAGCAGGGCACCGCTCTCGTGTGACTGTGGAGAGAGGAGCATTATAGTTCCATTTGTGACCTACACAGCTACCCCAGGCTATAATTCAAGGAAAAGAATTGAACAAAGGGGATCATGCTGGCACAGCCCATTGCTGAGGGCTTAATATGGTCTCCCACTGAGATGGCGGGGATTCCATCACCTCCCTGGCTAACCTCTTTTAAGGCTTGTAATTAGAAGACAAACTGTTGATAAACATTCCCTTAAGCATGATTGAAAAATCATGCTTGCTGAAAAGTAATTGTGTAGTATTTTCATCTTTTCAATAGAAAAGAGTCATTTTGCCTGAGGGCGAATATCTGAAAGTTGGTTGTCGATGTCTAGACTCATCAACCCAGATTCCCTTTATAGCCAGCTGAAAGAAATAGGCACCTCCAGGGCGTGATTCATCTGTCTGTCTTGGAAGAGATGTTAAGTGGAGAAGGATTGCTTTGTGAAATATATGCTGCAGAAATGTTTACAGTTGTACAGGAACTGGTATTCATATTCTATGGGAAAGGGATTTAAAAAACTTGTTTTCTTCAGTACTAGAATGAAGGCAAAAACTTTTAGAATTCAGGAAAAGTACGTATTTAAAAATTCACTCTTGCTCAGTAAAATGAAGGGTTTTTTTCCCTCTCTTTTCTTCTTATTTTGTGTTTTATGGTTTATAATGGAAAAAAATTACATTTGGAGATTAAAAGAGGTTTTAATAAGAAAAACTGAAACATTATGAGATCAAACTGGGATACTTCAACTTGGATTGCTGAAAGGTCTCATGAAAGGTCACCAAAATTGGCCCATTCCTACAGAAAGTTTTAATTTCCATGGAATGGCATTTTTATAGAAAAATGTGACAACAGAATTTTTTTCAGCCAGCTATAGAAGTTATGTATAAGTGGACAGACCTGTGTAAAATTAACTTTTTTTTTTAAGTCTGAAGACTCTCTTAATAAAAACATTCTGCTTTCAGTTAACAAAGTTATTTTAACTTTCCTTAAGCTAACAACTATTTCTCACTTAAGAAAGGGCTAACTGTGGCATAATTTTGAGATATGTTTTATAAAGGCAAGCTTCTAATAAAAGTAAAATAATTAGGTATATAAGATTAGTTTGTGCTAATTTGTTGTCACAGTTTTCTTGAAGGCTGAAGTATCATATAGTCCCTACTTTCATGTAACCAAGTGAACAGAATGATGCCATAATAAGGAGAATTTGTATTGGTCTCCCCATAAAAAATTAGCAAGGGATTTGAATTTTGTATTTTAAGTGAATGATGGACACCGAGCTGTCAGAGACCGTGAAGCTAATACATTGAGCTACAGTATGACAATAACAAGCTGTGACAGCCTAACTGAGTAAGGGAAAGTTTCACAGAACCGGGTGTCTGGAAGGAAGACATCAAAGTTGACAAATGACTTCTAGCTAACTGGCTTCATTCTCCAAGGCATGTTCTAGCGATGCTGAGGGACACATGTTAAATGGAGCTAGACAGAACTGAACACACTTCAGTAAATATCTTGCTGATAGAATGATTTGCACACCAGGAAGAGAGAAAAAAAAAATTTAGGAAAATCTGAACAAAATCTTAGACTTTGTTCAGAGGTACAATGTGGGATTCACCTCACCTAATGTTGAGCCACTACCCAGCATTTGCGCTGGAGAGTGGCAAGCACACTTTACAGTCAATGGAGAGAAGCATTTATTTCTGGGGCACTTTTTAGATCTATGCTTTAGGATGAACACACCTAAGAAGCATTTATTTGTTTCACCAGATTAAAAAGGAAGTCTAGGGTAACTGGCTCAGATGCTGGTGCTCAGAGTGGACCTATGACAAATCTTCACTGCAGTCTCAGGATTTGATAAACTAGACCATTGCTTTCAGAATATTTTACAATTAATTTTCCATTTTTATTATATTGATTTTTTTTAATCAGCCACTTGGATTTTGATTCAGTGTCAGATGTTTTCTATAGACTTATTAGCTAACTGTTTGAGGGAGTAATGAAAGATGAAATATATACATTAAGAAGAATCTGACTGCTACACATCTAGACCAACTGGAAGAGGAAGAAGTGTTATCTGCTTGTAAGTTCTACTAACTTTTTGCCAGCAAAGCAAACTGAGTTAACAAGAATATACTAATTAAATAAAAAATATTTCAGCTTCCAGTTCCTAGCATAATACTGTATTATTCTTCCCCTATGGCATCTCCATTTCCCATGTAAAGTACTGCAATATTTGGTAGGTACAAAGACATGCTCTTATCTTCCTCAGATGTTCAAAACAGCTTTTCACTGAAATGACATCAGAGATGCCTGAAAATTGTGGATGAAGAGATCAGAGGTGCACTAATGCATATGCGAGTTTGGGAGAAGGGGTATGCCTGTAGGTATAAGTTAGATCCTGGCCTTAACCATACCCCTTTGGCTTCCAGAAGGTGATGGAGCTTCAGGTACACTGCTGTGCTCTCGGTGCTCACTGTGAATCGGTCACACCGGGTGCCACTGGGATTTCAGAGAGGCATGGCTTCCAGCAGATGAAGATTGTATGGTGAAGATAATAAAGAACGTTGTATATTTTGAACATGCTAGGGAATAGGTTCATGTTTTGGCAATGGTATGCAAAAGCAATGAGGGTGCAACATGGCAGAAACCTCTGTGACACAACTGTGTTAGAAACAGCAGTGTTAATGAGCAAGGAACTCAAGCAAACGGAAACTACTGAATCAGCACCAAAAATGTTGAATACCTGACACAGAGAACCAAGTGGGACAAGAAATTAATCTGGAGTAAGGAAAAAAATTGTATCAGAAAAAACTGTACAAGCTGGATTATGTTTTTCAAGACCTGTGACTAGAATGTTTAAATTATGAGAACATATGCAGCATGGCAGAGAAACAAGTTTCTCAATCGAGGAGAAAGTGGTTAGACTAAAAGAACATAAAACCAGGCATAGTATGGCTGAACAAAGCTCACCCTAGGTACATTTCATGTATCCAACAGCAGCCATAGGAACAGGGCAAGTACTTACACCTGATACTCTACCAGCCTCTAGCCATCTTCATTTTGGGGACTTCCTGTGCTCCATATGGTTTCTGCTTATTGTAACCTTCGGAGGATTTATCTTAATTTAACTTATACAGTGGCCCTTTGAATTAATGTAAACATTCAGACCCCTTGGCAAAGCATTCCCTACCTGGATCCATCTTGCACCAGAAAAAACCTCCCACCTTTTGTTTTGAACCAGGTTCTTCCTGTCTTTATTTAAAGTTCTATTCTTGTCTTGGAAGACATATTGAACAGTCCATCACAGATGGAATGAATGGCTGTAGATATGCTTGATTTTTTAAAGATGTACGATTGCTTTCTGAATAGTATTCACTAAAAGTCCAACTTTGTAAGCAGTTTGGACAGCAAGTTTTAAAGGTTTGGCTATTTCCGTGCTTTGAATGTCAGTCATTGTTATTCTGCTTTGAAAATATCTCATTACTCAGCATTTCAGAAAGAGGACACAGTTGTTAGCACACCTTACTCGAGTGTGGATAAATCCTAAGAATCTATAGCATAGAAGAGTTTTCTCAATCACTTCCAGCTTACTTTACCTTTTTTCCACCCTTCCTCTTCCCCTTTTGCTTTCTTTTCTATGAGAGTCTGGTTTAGACAAACAAAATAACTCTTTCTTAGGTAACACTATTATCATACAGTACTGTTTGGGTTTCAAGCAATGCATTAAATCAATTGACATTTCATAATGGCCAGAAACCTCAGTTGCCGTGTGTTCCATCAGTGCATTGGACAATGCCAAGGAGAAACCAAAGCTGCATTTCCTGTTTCTGTGTGCTTTATCTAAAAGACAACACCGTCGGTTTTGAACAGCAGTCCAAGAACATCTAAACTCTTCTTTCCATGTAAAATGGTAAAATAAGTCTAATAATCCAGAAAGTAAACATTTTTGAATACATCGAACAGGAAAATAATATGGAAATCATGAAAATGAAGTAATATTTGTTTACATCAAGTGTTTTAATATTTATCCTTTCTTACTTCTTTATTTAATGACAAGTTAAAAGCACTAGGTAAAGCGGTCTTTGTAACAAAGTCATTCAAAGATAAGTTGACAACAGACCTCCTCTGTTTAGCTTAACTGAAACAAGCAAATGTGCATTTTTGCTTTTGTAAGGTCTGAAGTATCCTTCACCAAAGCAACACTTCCAGTTTTGTTTCCATGACAATACGTGTGACTTTTATGAAAGCTGTGGATCTTTTTGCTGAAGAGATGTGACTAAACCAGCAACATTTCATTTGCCTGTGAATCTCTTTTTTTTTTCTCCTCAGTCATGAGAAGAATTTATTCAAGACATTTATTTCCAAGAAGGTCTGCAGTCTTAAACTTCAGTAATTACAAACATTTCATCTTTTCTTTCTCTTTTACGTAATTCTCAGCATCCTCCAGGTAAGAATGTCTTCTTCATTCATTTTTTTCTGTTTCTGTTTCTATAGTATTTCATCCAATCCATCTCTATTTTCTTAATCTTCATAGAATCATAGAATGGTTTGGGTTGGAAGGGACCTTAAAGATCATCTAGTTCCAAGCCCTCTACCATGGGCAGGGACACCTTTCACTAGACCAGGTCGCTCAAAGCCCCATCCAACCTGCCCTTGAACACTTCCACGGATGGGGCATCCACAGCTTCTCTGGGCAACCTGTTTCAGTGTTCCACCACCCTCATAGTGAAGCTTTTCTTCCTTATATATGATAAAAATCTACCTCTTCCAGTTTAAAGCCATTACCCCTTGTACTATCACCACATGCCCTTGTCAAAAGTCCCTCTCCAGCTTTCTTGTTGGCCACCTTTTAGGGACTGGAAGGCTGCTATAAGGTCTGCCTAGAGCATCCTTTTCTCCAGGCTGAACAACCCCAACTCTCTCAGCCTGTCCTCATAGGAGAGGTGCTCCAGCCCTCTTATCATCTTTGTGGCCCGCCTCCGGACTCGCTCCAACAGGTCCATGTCCTTCTTATGTTGGGGGCTCCAGAGCTGGACGCAGTACTCCAGGTGAGGTCTCACCAGAGCAGAGTAGAGGGGCATAATCACCCCCCTCGACCTACTGGCCACGCTCCTCTTGATGCAGCCCAGGACACAATTTGCTTTCTAGGCTGCAAGCGCACATTGCTGTCTCATGTTGAGTTTTTCATCCACCAGTGCTCCCAAGTCTTTCTCTTCAGGGCTGCTCGCAATCCATTCTCTGCCTTGCCTGTATTTGTGCTTGGGATTGCCCTGACCCATGTGCAAGACCTTGCACTTGGCCTTGTTGAACTTCATGAGGTTTGCACAAGCCCACCTTTTCAGCCTATCAAGGTCCCTCTAGAGGGAGGGACCATCTAGACCTTCCAGCGTGTCGACCGCACCACGCAACCTTGAGCAAACTTGCTCAAGGTGCGCACAATTCCACTGTCCATGTAACCGACAAAGATGTTAAACAGCGCCAGTCCCAATACTGACCCCCATGAATGCCACTTGTCACTGGTCTCTCTTAACACTACATACTTTTCCTGTCTTTAGCCAGAGTACTTTTCTTCCAA
The DNA here is from genome assembly GCF_036417535.1 of Chlamydotis macqueenii. NCBI lineage: Eukaryota > Metazoa > Chordata > Aves > Otidiformes > Otididae > Chlamydotis > Chlamydotis macqueenii. Next base: position 32,685,859 of record NC_141558.1, read on the forward strand.
TTCAACTCCTTTAATGCTTAATTGCCTTAGTATCATCTACATTGAAAATTCTCCTCTCTTCTTGTCTGAGTTGCATAAACATAATAGAAGCTGTTTCTTAAAACAGTCTTTTGATACTTGTCTTCACTGTCTATATTATCATTCTCTAATTAGCGTGTTCTTCATCAGGTAACATATTTCTTCCTTAATACAGGGTCTATTGTCAAGCTTTTTTTTTTCATACATAATCTTATTACTTTCATCCCTATCTGATTTCTTGAGTAATAATTTTGAAAAATTTTTGCTCTTCCTATAACCCAATATTGAATTTCCATATAAATAGATGTTTGGTCACATGAAGACCAAAGTAACCAAAATGATAATTTATTTACAAATTATTTTAGGACAATTTGTTTTCTTCTTTTTAGTTTTCTTTTCTTTTCTTGTTCCATGCTTTTCTTTCTCCCTTATTCTATCAATAAAATGTTCTTATTGCTTCAGCAAAATACCTTACCAAAGTCTGTGAAATTATAACTTGCTACAATTTGATACTTGTTAGGGATGACTAGAAGGGGAACCCATTAATGCACTTACATATATAGATAATTAGCCCATAAGAAGTTACTACTTCAAAACAATGGCTTCAAGATCTCACCAGGATTCAAAAACTCTTGATAACTGAACAGAAATAATTAGACTATAAAGTCTAGAAATCTTCACATTCTAGTGAGAAAACCATCTGACTGTTGTTAAGAAGAAATCCCAAGGGGAGCAGATGGATTTTTTTTTCTTTATATTTGGCAATCCTAGGAACTTTTTCATCAGCCTCTGAAGCTTTGCCTGTTACTAGTGACTTGGTAAGCCACTGTTTTGACCCAGCAAGGTGGTTTTATCTTTGCATTTTTTGCAGTTGAGTCAAATCTCTCCAAAGCTGGAAGGGGAATATTTATATGATAGCTTTTTAAAATGTAAGGCCATCATCCATTTTAAACTGAAGCCTATAAAATAGACAAAATTTTATGTCATTTGATGCATAATATTTATTTCTGCTTATCTAATTCATCTTTGCCTTTTTGAAAAATTAATTAAAATGCATTTTGCATGGCATAAATGAGGTACATATACTTAGATATTTCTGTATTATTTATGCATTGATTTTTGTATTGCTGCCTACTCCATCTCAAATGGCTAACTTCTTAGAGAGACATGTACTGGAAAGGATGGAATAAGCATAAAATGGATTGGATGTGGTTCAGGCAGAAATGTCGGCTGTGATATAAATGGTGTATCATGAATCAGCAGCAAGTAACTAGAGCTACTGTGATGATACAGAGGAGACCAACAACTGGACTCTTATCTTTTTAAATGACTGACAGACATGAAAATATTTGATCTAGATGTCCCACTATCCTTTCCCACACCTTCTAAACACTGAACACCACAGATCTCTTTCTACACGTATGCTGATTGGTAGGGATAGGTCCTGTACCATGAGGACATAGCCTTCCTTTCCAGCAGCCTTTGCAGTATCTGGCAAAAATATGATCAACATCTATGAACAGGCAGATGTGATGCCAAGGATTTCAGTGCAAAGTATTTCAGTAAAATAAGGGCAAGATAATTTTATTTTTGTGCCAAATCCTGCTCATAACTACTGATTTTTAGAGTCTTCTGATGCATGGTGTGGTCATGGGGTTGGCTTGCGTTAAACTCGGCAAACACTCCTGTCAAAAATGTTCAAGTGTTTGACCACCTCAGCACTGGAGTTTCTGTAAAGGGGAGCTTTTTTTTTCCTCATGGTTAATCAAATCTCTATTCCATACATAAGAAAATAAGTTTTATTCAGTTGCCATTATTATCCCTTACTGTTTGCATTTAGTACATGCAGTGCAATATCAAAAACCCCTGAGGAGGGCACCAGCAGCAATCACTTGGGATCCAAAGTCTATGTAGTTGGATGCATTTCTAACTCCCGATCAGGCCAATGTTTACCGGACATCATCTATAACAGCCTCGTTTAGTTTTGAAACCAGGTGTGACTATCATATATGTCCTAGATGTAAAGAATATATCCTTCTTGCCTAAATCTCTGCAAAAAAAATCTCCCCTAACCTTGCTTTCTTTTATCTGCAAATATTAATGTAAGTTTAGAATAATTTGATGAGTTTTCGTGCAGGATACTTTGCGTAGTCCTGTTCAGCTCTGTTCAGAAAAGATGACCTCAAGTTGGAATGCATTTTCTAAATGGTTAACAGGACAATTAGGGGGATGGAGAGCCTATGGGAGATTGGCTCTCGGAACACTAAATCAAGAGCTGGAAGGAGATATGATCACTGCCTATAAATACAAAGATCGATGTAGGAGGAGAGCTTTTTAAACTAAGGGGCAGCAGTACAGCATAGATGAAGAGAATTTGGCATGAATTAATTCTAGGCTTGAAATTCAAAGAAGGATTTAGTACATTCCAGTTCTGGAACAATCTTCTAACATAACAAAGTAAAAAGGTGATAGCTTGGTGCTTGATTGAATTAAGAAAGAAATTATGTTATATGCTTGCTTGAAGAGTTGCAGTTGGATTTGTTACCCAGGAAGTTCTTTTCAGTTTTACTTCCTATTTTTCTGGTATGGCATGTAATCTATCAAACCAGGCCCCCTCCCTTAACAGACTCAAAGTATGAGAAAGCAGTACCCATGACAGCTATGTGGCTGTGACATGACCAAAACTATTGATAGTAAGGTGTTTTTGTTAAGAATCTTGTTCTCCTCTGGGGAGCATAATTCAATCCGTGGCCTGTTGGACAGCACTAGAGAGACTTATCACAGACATGCCTGTAATTTGTTATCTTGGCCAGTACAAAAGGAGACTCTCTTAAACAAACAAGGAAACTTGTTTACTATGATGGTGGTGGGACACTGGAACAGGTTGCCCAGGGAAGCTGTGGATGTCCCAGCCCTGGAAATGTTCAAGGTCAGGTTGGATGGGGCTTTGAGCAACCTGGCCTAGTGGAAGGTGTCCCTGCCCATGGTAGGGTGGTTGGAAGTAGGTGATCTTTATGGTGCATGCCAATCCAAACCATTCTATGATTCTATGAAATAAATTCAAGTCAATGTTTCCAAATGCTAAGTCTGTGCTGAGCAATAGGTAACATGACACTTTGAAAAGAGGCTGCTTCTTTGCTGCAAACATTTGCTGAGCATATAGCTGTCAAGATGTTAGTTCTCCAAAGGACAGTCAATCTCTGCTGAAGTAGTCCCTGCAAGTGTAAGAGATTTCAGCTAGCAGAGTTGAAGCATTCCACTGTGAAGAAAGATGAGTCTCATCTCATCTAACTTTAGATGTCTATAATACAGGCAATTACTGCTGGGCTAATCACCCTGACCTCCATCTTCGTCAGCAGGGAAGGAAATAAGTATTTATTATATATAAGCTGAAAAATAAAAAAGCATTAAGGCACAGTACACCCTCTAATTCTGTGGCCTTTATTTTCAAATGGCACTATTCCAAGCATCAGAAATTGGAAAGCACATTAACTGAGTGGTTTAGAATTCCTTTTTAGTTAAATTATTTTTCAACCTACTTGAAGCAGTGGAGTAGACAGCAAGAGATAAAAGAACTAGTAATGTTACTGCCACTAAGAAACAAATAAGACAATTAACATACATACCCATGCAGAGTTGCTATGCTTTAGATGGACAGCATTCTGGAAAGTTTAGCTTCTCTAAAGGTATTTATGCACAAACTTTCTTCTAATGCCCCAATAATTTAGAATTGGAAATTCTGGTTGCCAAGTTATCAAGGGTGACTTCAGTCTGTTAAAAAAAAAAAAAAAAAAAAAAAAAAAGCAAGATTGTCTGAAAATAACTACCACTGAGAGCCAAATAAACCACTTATTTTCTTTTTAAGTTTGAGCTTTTCTTAGGCATGTGGAGCTAAAACCACCCATGTTATTTTCACATCATGAGATGCCAGTGAAGCGAAGTATTGTTTTAAAGTTAATTAAGCTAATAATACAGGATGAAGTCTTGTCCCCTTTCTCTGCAAGTCAGAAAAGTTTCTGATCTACAGCAGAACATCTGCGTAGCTTGTTTCTACAGGAATTCTTACCTCTTGTATTTTGGCAGCGTTAGATGGATTTTTATAATTTAGTTTTTCTAGCAAAAGAGATAAAAGAGCAAAAATGTGGATTTTTAAGAGGAGGAGTAGGAAGGCTGTTTGCAAGGAGAGAGGAGATTTTGATAGCAGTACTGTTGGGCAAAGGAGGTCTTAAACCTTGGACATGTGGCCTGCAGGACTTGCCTATGAAGCTCACCAAAGGCAAAAGACAGTGTCTACTGATGAACAGAGAAAAACCCAACACCAACATTTTGACAACCAAAACGGGTCTTTATTTTCTCCACTAACTAACCAAACAAGGTATCTGCCAGAAGTACCACTAGTAGTATGAATATTTATGATTTTTTTGGACAGTGAGCGTCATGCAGTATTCATTACTATCCTGATCCTATTCCTTTTGAAGTCAGTGGAAAAGCATCAGTAACTTCAGAGGGTCCTAGAACACAGAAACCCACCAAATGGAGAGATTCTTGACTGGCATACTGGCTTCTGAGAGAATAGTTCCACATCCTCATGGATCTTCTATCAGAATTCCTCCAGTAATATCATAGATATGGTTGAGATGTTGGTGGACACTGATTGACCGCTACAAGAGAAGGATGAGGAGATGAATTCTAGGGGATGTAGTGTTAGTAATTAGTATATAGTACATGCAAGACTATTAGTACCAGCCCGTGTTTCATGTGCATGGCCACAGCATGTGAGGAAGTGGAGCCATACAACTGTGCAGCCCCAGTTAACATGCCATAACTTTTGTGAGGGATTTTGGTCTTCCAAAATTATGCAATTCTCCTGATAAACTCTGAGTATTATAAGAGTTACTCTAAGGTTGTCTGTAATCAGCACTGAAGCTCACCTGAAAACTAAAAAAAAAAAAAAAATCTCCTTAAATCTCCTTAAAATCCTACTCCACCCTGAATTTGAAATACAGTTTCCACAAAGCCCCTGCCAAGTACTTTTCAAAGATTTGAATGTTAAGATGCCTTAAAAATTCACTTTTTGCACATTTATATAGCTAGTTATTAGAGGTTTTGCCATGTTTGTCCCTTGACAATGAAAATTGATGTTAAATACCTGGCAGCTTTCAAGAATCTGTCTCAGGCTCAATTTTCTAATGAACACAAGGGCAACCTTATCCAGAGAGGTATTGCATTCAATATGCTTATTAATGGAAAAAAGTTGGTGTGGCAGTGTATGAGTAAGCCAGACTGCAGTAGCTGTGTTTGTATACAGTATTGTCTAGTCTAAATTGCAAAGATAGTAGAGAGGTGTGGTAAGAAAAATCTTGAAACAGTCAGCTGGGCCTAATTTCCTGATTTAAACAATTACATAGCTGAATAACCTATACTTAAAAACACAAAACCTAATGAATAAGCAGTAAGACTCCTTGACCTATATTCAAAGAAATTGCTAGCTTCTATCCTCTGTATTTAAGTTGAGTCTTGTCTTATTCAGCTTCAGCAGAGGAGGGTGCTTTCTGAAGCAGCCAGCTCTGCTCACAGGGATGGAGTTGTCTCTCCGTGATAACCCCTTAGAGCAGCAGGGGACAGAACATCACCCTCGCCATTTCTGTTCTGGTAGTCTGGGGGATGATTTTTTCAAAAATTTCTTCTAACTTTGAAAAATTAAAGTAATTTTTTTTTTCAGCACAATAATACAAAAAAAAAAAATACTGTTTGCCTTCTCTGTCTGCTGAGGCTTCCTGACTGGGACAGGTTTTTTCTTAAACATGTATGCTGGACCTCCTTTCAACACAGCCAGTGCCCAGGGGAGCAGGAAGACAGATATTTAGATGTGAAATACTTGTTTTCTGCAATTTTTCCTTCTCTCCATGTTTTTCCTTCTAAGTGCCATCACCTTGAAACAATAGGCCCATCAGCTGTATAGTACTTTTGGGCAAAGTGACAAAAAGTCTGATATAGAATGCAATCAGCAAGGAACTAAATGAATATGTTTAATTAATGGCAATCAACATGGCTTTGTTGACTGTGTCTTATCAAACAAATCTGATATTGCTTATAGTTGGATTAAAAGCATGGTTAATACAACTATTTGGTGTAATATATTTAGATTCATGACATTCTGATAAAAATTAAGAATATACAAAATCAATACAACGTACTTAAAGCAAATTAAAAACTAGCCAGGTAATAGATTGCAAAATGTAATTGTGTATGGAAATTGCAAGTCATCCATTGAGGTGTTTTTAGCAGGTCCTTCAGAGATCTGCTCTTTGCATAATGTTGTTCAATGTCTTCATTAAACTAGGAGAAAATATAGTATCAGTCAATGAGTTGGATTCAGTGCCTATAAGACAGAGGGATTAAGGGGATTGAAGGAACCTAAAACCTAAAATATCCCACTATGTGGAAGATTTTTCTAGTAAGTAGACCATTATAGGTTAGAGGCCGTCTTGGTTACAGTGACCATAAGATTGTGGAGTTTAAAATCCTGAGAGAAGTGAGTAAGAAAAATAGTAGAATCATAACCGTGGACTTGTGGAGAACAGATTTTTGCTTATTCTGGGATCTTCTTGGCAAGATCCAATGGGAAACTGCCATGGAGGACATCAGGGCACAGGAAAGCTGGTTGAACTTCCTCAGAGAATAAAATCTGTCTATTCTCATGTGTGGGAAGGTGAGCAAGTGTGGCAGAAGGTCAGTGTGGATGAACAGGGAACTCCTGAGTGAGCTCAAACACCAAAAAGAAGTACGTGAAACAAAGAAGGAGGAATGGACTTTCCAGGAAGAACTTAGAGACTGTGCCCAGGCATGAAGGGATGGAGCTGAGAAAGCCAAAGCTCACCTGGAGCTGAGACCAGCAGGGAATGTGAAGGGCAAAATGAAGGGCTTCTCTAAGTGCATCAGAAGCAAAGTGAAGGCAGAGGAAAATTGTTTATGTTGGGTTTAAGTACAGATATCCCAGCACTGGCAATTTTTAGATGGATCTGGTGATATTTAGGTGGATCTGGCCCATTTTTTATTATAAATGTTACAGTAATTATAAAAATACAATAAGTGATATCCTGAGTACTGGAATACTTCTGACTGTCTTTGGACAAATAAAGAGATCAACAGAAAGTAGACAGTCCTGGTAGCAGTTCCCAGGGTACCCAAATAGGTGGATGAAACGTGCCTACTGATAGGCCTACTGATACTTTACATATTGTGAAGATATAAAGTGCTCCACCACTGCCACCCCCAGCAGTGCAAAATGCAGGGCCAAATCTACATTTTTCAGGCACCTTGTTTCTCTTGTTATTGATAAAGCCCAACAAACAACCAGAAAACAGCAAGTCATTCCACTAAGAATAGCAGAATAACTACAGTCCTCCTCCACCCTCCACGTTTTGTAGACAGACAAATACAAAGCAGTGAAACAAATATCAAATCTTAATAATAGGCTGGATTATATAGAAGAAGTCATACTCATAAGAGTTATTAAAACTATAATAGATTTTGTCAGGAATCTTTTCAGATAAACATTTTTGTTTGACAAACTAAAAATCAAGGAACAATGAACTTTCCAAGTTGCTAAGCCTGGCATAAAAATATTGAAATGCAGTAGCTGCCTCTGAGAAGTTACTGGAAGAGTTTCAGAAAAGAAGATAGGAAAGCCCAAGAAAACAACGAGGTGATTTGTCAGCGGTCATGGACTGCCTAGCTATTACTGAATTTCTCTGTAGACAATCTAACAGGAAAGAGGGATTTGTAGCACTATAATCCATGCTGTCTTCTTTTTTGATTCTTTTTCCACCTTACTTACTTCAGAGCTGACAGGAATCCATAGGAGTCATGCTGTATGCTGTTCAGCTGTAAAATGGGCAAAGAAATACAGATTTAAGTATACAGTATTAGATACCCAGCTTAGGAGTTTTGACTAAACTTTTCCTTTATGAGATCTAAGGGATGGTTATTACTGTGGAAAGGTCAAAATCAGCTAACACTAAAATGAGACGATGAGCAAGTAAAAGACCTGGTTATAGGGAAGAAGAGACTTTTCCTATTTTGGTGGAAATCAGCATCAGAAATTTCTAATCATTGTCCTTTTTTCAGTTAGAGCTCTACTCCTTCCAGAGCAGCAATGGACAAGAGCATTCCCTTCCTGCTAGGCCCAAGGAGACTGAAGAGAAGAAATTTATCTTCCTCTCCCAACAGAAAATATCCCATGAGTGAAGAAGTAAATATATGAGTAACAGACCATAGCAGTTTGAGTGAGATAGCAAAACCAGAAGATTTTGAGAAAGGACACAATAGAGGAGGATGGAAGCAGTGAAACAAGATAAATAATAGAAAAGTTGGAACAAATCATTAGGAAAAACCTTAAAAACTGTAGAACAAGCTAGCACGGAATAAAGGGGAATAACTAATGGGAAAGATAAGAGCAACAAGAACACACACTTTATATTGCAGTACAGAAAATTCTGTACCAAATTCTGCTTTCTTATAGTCAATAGCATTCCATGGGAAATTGTGAGACAAAACTGTATGAACAGGAAAGTGCTCAGAGTATCTGCTTCTTGGTCAGACCTCTATGCCTGATATGCACATTGGACAGCTGGGAGAACATGGTTAGCAATAGCACTTGCAGTTTGAGTAATGCTTGCTTTTTTATAAAACTTAACTTGCTTATGCTAATTCATAGAAAAATGTCAGAGGAATCTATTTTTCCAGTTCTGAACTTTAAAATTTTCTAAAATGCTAGACATTACATCAGAAATTTTTTAACATTCTGGAATTTGTAATTTTACTTTGTTTTTTTTCTTCAGCTCAAGGCCATCCTTTTCAGGTTAGTGAAAATAATAATCTCTATGCACCCATTTTGTCTATTCCGCTACCCACAGCACCTTCCATTGTGCATATGTCAAGACACCTACTGACTTGACAAGGGTTTGTTAAGGACAAGTGCTCTGTTCAGAAACCTTCGCTTGACGCTCTTCACTCCTGCTGTTCGTACTTCTTTCTCTTTGCTTACAACATGAAAATAATGCAATGTTAAGAGCAACAGTGTAGGTGAGAAAGAGTGGGTGTAAATCTACTATCTTGATTTTAGATGTAGATGAAGATTCAGACCCTCTTGAAGCTGTAATGAGCCTTTTGACACAGGGCAAGTCAAGAACTGCAAAGTTTTATTGGATTAGCTTCTAGCTGCCAGTTTCCCACCTTCCATTATTGTTGTGTCCCATGAGTTGGATGCTGTGGTTGAAGATATCTCGTGTCAATTTTACTCTAAGACATCAACAGGAGATGGTGTGAAACCCCATAAGGGCTACCATGTAAGGCCCAGATTGAAAACAGAAGCCTTGCATTTCTGCATATCAGCAAAGTGGCAGGAAAGAAAAAATGAAGACTTCTCTACTGGACCTCTTGCTAGAGGAGGAAGTGCAGTTTCTTAGGACTGTGCTATTTGAAGACCTATGATGTCTGAAAAAAAACACCAGTATAAGAAAGTATTCTTGCCTATGACAAGATTCAGCTTATTGACTGAAACTGAGTAAATCCAAAGGCTGACAACTGTCAAAGCAACGAAACTTTTGACAAGTGTCAAAACAACAAAAAGTGAAGAAATATTTTTAATAGAATCCTGTTACTCTCTGTATTACGTACCTAATTTAAGCACAGTCTTATTAAAAATGTAGGCACTTTGAGTGAATAGGCACTTAAATAGTCACTATGAGTGAAATAAGGTGATCTCTGCTTAACTGCCTATATTACTGAAACAGTTAGTGGAAATTTTAATATCTCAGCTAGGAAGTCTAGTCATCAACTAAGATAGTACTAAAACAAGTTACTGAAATAATAAAAGTATTAATTTCTTATTTATAATGTTGTTTTGCCAAAGTCTTCACTTTCTAAAGAGTCAATGGACTCCCTTTGAATAAAACCCTTTGACTCTTGCATAGAGGTATGTTTCCACAAGAGCTATGCCAATCATCAGAATTTCCCTGCTGTATCTCTGTCTTTAACTATTAACAATTTAACTATTTACTCATTAAAGTCATGACAGAAAAATCAAAGCTTTGGTAGGTCCATTTGAAAATATTTTTTTTTTTTTGAGTGCGAAAGGAGCTGACGGATGAAAGCAGACTAGAAATGTAACTTCATCATTTTCAGGGATGCTATCAGTGTATTCTTGTACTTGAACATTTCAAGAACCTGGGCTAAGTTTGCTTTCTCACAGCCTATTCTTATCTTGTCTCTTAGAGGGAACACGGAGAAACACTGAACCCTGCGTATTTTTGAAAAGCTGCTCCAGAGCTTTAGAACTTCTTGTGCTAATGGAGGTACTCAGTGTTCTGCTATTTTTTTTTTTTTCCCTCAGCCTGTCCACTCCACAACAACATTTGCACTAAGCCGAATTCCTGCTATGAAAATAAGAAAAAACAATTGCATTCTATAAAATGCTGTGTAGGAATGTCTGACAGATGAGTGTCTAGGTACAGATGACTTGTTACATGCTTATTCCTTGTACTCTGAATGGAAAAGTGACAGAAATTGCTGTTACATAGAAGTATTTGGTCCTATTAAGATTTATTCTCCTGGTTTGGGCTCAACAGACTCACCCAGAGATAAAGATGTTTAAAAGCATCTGTTAATGGCAGCAGTGATGGAAATCTGATGATAAGGCCCCATGAAGAGATGCCATGTGATTTGACTGCTGCATCTTCTGTCTAGTGGCCAAATTCTGTGCAATCTCACTCTTATAATAGAAGCTATATCTATATATAACATTTAATATGTTTTTGGTAGAATAAAGCTAATCTACAATGACAGACACTCCTGTTGTAATGACATATTAGTTTGGTCTCTTTATGACACAAATTCTATTTATGAATATTAAAATGATAGTTAATTACTGTTTAATTCAGCCACTGCAGACTAAAAAATCCTGTTAAAATAAAAAAAAAAATCTACCAGAAGCAGAATTTTGGATCCATAATGGAAAAGAGTTGCTTATTTTTTTTTTGGTGTTAAAGACATAAGAAACATTGAGGCTTTTTAGTTTGGTGGATGTGATTTCATTTTGTCTGTAAAAAAAATAATAGCTCGATATTGATAAGTTATTTTCATTAGTCTGCTTGTTTGGAAGGAAGTTGATTGACTTGTTAGTAGACTATTGTCCGTGAATATAATGAAGAATATATGGATGTCATTATACATATGGGTCTGACATTTATGTTGGTTTAAGTCTGGATTTATGCATCTGAAATTAATGGAGCTGCACCAGTATCAATCCCAGGCAAATTAGGTCAAAGGAATAAAAATGGTAAACAGAGCTGCACCAAGCCAGTGTCTGATACATGAAAAGAATTTAAAAAGACAGCAGAATTATGGATCTGGCATTTGCAACTGTGCCAATGCTAGCTTAACCTAGCTAGCACAAGTAATAACTGTGAAGATACAATGGCATGGTCTTCCATGCACTCTCATACTTACACCACAAACTCCCTCCAGATCTTGGGTACACGTTTGAAAGTTTGTGGTGCTGCATGTTCTGTGCAACAGTTAGTTAGATCAATCTAACAGAGATTTGTTGCCACATGCTGTACTCACATCTGTTATCAAGAATACCCATACTCCTTAAAAGGTCTACCTTATCAGAGGTGAAAGAGACCTCTGTCCTGGTTTCATCTGGGATGGAGTTAATTTTCCTTTCAGTAGCCAACACATTTTTGATTTTGTATGTGAAGAATGTTGATGTTATGAGTTGTTGCTAAAGAGACCGAGGACACTGTCTGGCTTCCCAGGTCTTGTTAATGTGCAGGTGCAGGAATCTGGGAGGGATACAGCCAGAACAGTTGACCCAAACTGGCCAAAGAGAGTATTCCATGCCATAAACATCATGCTCAATATATACATGGGAGTTGGCCGGGCTGGGCACCTCTCTCCCTCTTGCTTCTTTGCTTGCTGCTCAGTTTTGTTTCCATGATTGTTGCTCAGGGCAGGCTGTATTGGTCATTGGGACTCAGGTGGTGAGAAATTGTGCATTGTTAATTTTGTATATTTTAGTATACTTATATTCTGCTGTTACTGTTATTTTCCTTTGCTATTCTAGTAAACTGTCTTCATCTCAACCCAAGAGTTTTCCTTTCTTCCAAATTCTCTTCCCTATCCTGCAAGGAAGGGGGAGGGAGAGCAAGCAACTATGTGGTGACTGGGGCTAAACCATAACAATCTCATTTCCAAATACTTTGAGTCTTTATATTTTTTTACGTGTTTGAAAATCAGTGAAGTAGCTTTCTACATTGTCTTTGCACATCTGCAAGTAATTATCCAATGTACAAAGCAGGGGCAATTCAATCAAAGAGGACAACAAATGAAATTTAGCCCTATTCTTCTTTAACTTCGGGTGCTTTAAATCTAGACTGAGTCCATGAGACTTTTTGGAACCAAAGCAAATGAAAATAATGGATTTGTTGTGGGCTCGAACACAGTGAGCCAAATACTCCCTTCTGTAGTCCTTCAGAGGCATTTCCTGCCATCTAAAAAGACAACTGAGCCCCTGCCCAACACATCAACCTCTTCCCGAGCTAGTTTTTTTAGCTCAGATATGACATTATGTGTAGGGTATAAATGGTGAGGTTTTGGTAGTGGAGGGCCTGCAAGGGGGTGGCTTCTGTAGGAGGAGGTCAAGGACTGCCCTGTGCTGGACACAGCCAGTTCAAGCCAGTTCAGCAATGGATCCACTGCATGACAAAGCTGAAGAAATCAGAGGAATTTGTGGTGCCTCTGTGAGGATGTATTTAAGAAAAGGGAGAAGACACGGAACAAGTGAACAACAGAACAATAAGGCCACAGCAGTAGGAAGCACTCCACAGCAGAGCTGGTTACACCCCTGAAGGAACTGTGGTCTATGGAGGACCCACGTTGGAGCAGGTACCTCCTTGAAGAGACTATGGACTGTGGGTAAGTACTTCTTAAGACTGTAAGCAAGTACTTCTGGAAAGGACTGCAGCCTGTGGAGGACCCACACTGGAGCAGATACTTCCATGAAGGAACTGCAGTTCATGGATAAGTGTGGACTGCAGCAAGTACCCCCTTGTAGTGACTGTGGACCATGAAGAAACCCACACTAGTGCAGAGGAAACAGTAAGAAGGAAGGTGTAGTGGAGGAAAAAAGGAAGAAAACAACAGAAGGAAATAGCTACGAACCAATCCCAACCTCCCGTGCCATCTGTTGTCTCACAGATGGGACTGAATGTAACCTGCAGAGATAGGAAGAGGAGTGGAGATTGGGAAGCAGGAAGGGGAGGTGTCTAGAGTGAAGTTGAACTTGAGAGTGGGAGAGAAAAGGTGTCTTCCCTAAATGTTTAAATTTTTGTCATCTTTGTTTCCTAATATCCAAATCAGTAATTAAATGTTTAAAATTTGAAATTCCCCAAGTTGAGTCCGTTTTGCCAACTGTAGTAGCTGGTGAGTGATTTCCTTGTCTTTGTTTTGATCCATGAGTTTTCTCGTTCTTACTATTTTCTTCCTTTTTCCACTATGGGAGAGGACAGGAGGGAAGAGTGACCAAATGGCTCTGTGGGGTGCTTGGCTGCTGATTGGGGCCATCCCACCACACATTAGACTTGGCAATGCATCCTGTCAGTGGTGGTTACCAGCAGAACAGGGTTTTCCCTCGCACCTTGCTGTTTGCAGTTTGATTGCATTTACTGTGCATCTGTGCATCTTTAATGATTTCAAAACCCAAGTCTCTCACTTTGCCCATGATTATTCTGGATTCTTTACAGCAGAAAACCAAACTAATCCACCAAATCTTAAAAATGAAAGGTTTTTTGTTCTGAAAAGCATGAGGCCTGTAGGAGGACTGGGCTGTTAACCATGGAGAAACTAAGCAGGCCAAGAGGCCGAGCAGAAGACGGGTGCTGGCCGCGGTGCTGAAGGGGCTCAGCACCGAGCTCCTCCACACGGGCAGCGTCTTGTGGAAAGGGTAACAGCTTCCATGGGAATAACGGGGAGTTGAAAAAATAAACAATTTACGTAAAACTTAAAAAATGTATCGTATGCTTAGATGCACAGTGGTGCAAGAACCCTACTATTATAATCTATGAATAAATGCAATTTTTTTTTTCACAACTTATACTCAACAGTCCATATTAATGGCATTACACATCCATATCAGCATCTGCTCACTCAGCTCAGGGTGATGTGAATACAAACATTTACATTTAATATTTGCAGATTTTCTATATTAACCAGTATTTTTTCCATTTGAAAGTGCCAGTGTTTTTTGGAAAGAAATGGGATTAACACTTACCACAAGTAAATCTATTTGTGGAACAACCAAATGGAGCTGAGAGAAAAAAAAAAAATCATCTATATATCACAGATTCATGGTGTTTAGGTTCAGAAGGGGTGCTAGATTACTCAGCCTGACACTATGCCTTTCATAAATCCTCATATTTCACCCACTTTCCCCTATCTTGAACTCAGACATTTGTGTGGTTAAAATTTCCTTGTGAAAGGAAGACAGGCCTGAATTAACAAAATGAAAAATGATTTTTTTTTCCCGTCTCCCAATATTATTTTTTTCTCTATTAGAGAGGAGAACTTGGTATTTTCTTTATGCAAAGTAACATGTCCAAGTCACTTCTTAATGTTCTACTTGCTAAAAATAAACACTGAGCTCTTTAAGTCTTTCATGATATATTTGAAGTTCTTTCCTACCCTTTCCTCTAATTTTTCAGAATAAATTTTAAGGTGTATGTGCCACACCTGGAGGTGGCACACTGGTGTCACCAATGCCACATGCAGAGTGAAAAAACATCTGTTTCTATTCACTACTTCCATTTGTATATTCACAGTTTGTGCTACCTCTTTGTGCCATAGCATCGCAATGAGAACTCAGATTCTTGTCCACTGTGACTCCACAATTTATTTTAAAGTCACTATTTTTTCAGTGTAGAATTCAGTATTCTGTAGGGATAGCTGTATCTTGCTGTATTAAATTACAGTTTGTTTGAATAGACAAGTCTACCAGCTGACCCAAATCACACTGACTTATCTATATTCACTGTTAGTTACCACTCTGCCAACCCTCATGTCATCGGCAGCTTTTATTAATGCTGATTTTATACTTACTTTTAGGTCACTGAGGAGAATGTTGAATACTGTAAAATTTAGTCATAAGAAAATCCATCAGAGACACACTACCCAGAGATGATTCCATATTAACAGATGATTTGGCAGAAATGTATCATTTCTGAGTCCACTTATTATGTGCTTCACAGGTATTGTGGGGTCCTAATTGTTTAACAGAATGTCATGAAGTGCTAAGTCATATTCTTTACTAAAGCCTACATTAAATAATCTCAGTTCCTTTAGCAAAGGAATTCTTATGTCAAAGTAGTAAAATGATCTACTTTTATGTTAACTAAAATTTGTGTCTTCCTGCCTTTTAATTCCCATTAAAGACAGCATATCAAAGATTTCATTGTAAATGTTCTGTGATTTTACTCTGCATTGCTCTAACTCTAAATTGTCATTGTAACATACTCTTCCAGACTTATTTTCAGTATATATTCCCATGTTTTAACTTTTCCTTTAAGCAAATATCCTACAATATCCTTTTTATTGTGGTGAGCTATCTTCTACATCGTATTATTCAGAGCAGCCAAAGCAGACTCACAAAAGATTCATTATTTGTTGTCCCATAACTGCTGCTATTTACATACATTTCCTATGGGATGTTTCTGCTTTTCAAACCACAGAGAACTCACGGAATGGGTATGTAAACTGGATGCTAAATTATAGGAGGTGAAATGAGGACTGCAGTGCTATGACCATGAAGAAAGTAACATCTAGAGGTGTGTACTGCTAGGGAGTAAAGTGGGAAAAAGATTTAGGCAAAGAAGTTAATAATGCTTAGACTGCAATATCAGAATATAAACCTTTCTTCATAGCTCCTGAGTGTCAAGGAGTTTCTTGGTTTTGTCTGGTAGAAATGAAGCTTGGTATTTCAGGCCAAAATTATACATCCTGTAGCATTTTAAAACCAAGCATGAATATTTACACTTTGAAAGTTCAAATTTAGATGTAAAACAGTAATTCAAGGACATTTTGAGAAAGAGCAGCCAGTCAATCTTGAATAAGCCCCTGAACAACCAGAGACTTTTGTCAGCACATATGGTTGTCTAACAGGGCGCCTCAGAACACTGGGTGATATTATGTGCCATATGTGCTGCTATACCAAAGAATTATGGGGTTTCTGGTAATACTATAACCAAAGACTAAACTCCAGAATTACCTAGCTCTTCCTAATCAATATCAGCATCTTATTATTTTATCTATATTGCATTCTTCGTGGGCTAAAAGAATTCCTTTTAACTGTCAGGAGAAAACATGAGGAGAAATGCTTTACCTAAATATAACAAAAGTTTCAAAGTGGATTATTAGCTTGCTATTCATTTGATTATCTGAAACTTATTAGGACAACAGTTATACTTTATTGGAACAAAAATTTTAAAAGAGTGACTAATAAAGCAAGCAATGTGTAGGCTCTGATATTTTGTCTCATAAACTTCATAGAAAGACACAGAACTTATCTGCAATACCCATAAAGATGTGAGAATATGGTAAGGAATATTTTCCTGACCAGAACAAATTTGGTATTTTATACTTAGAAATTCACACATTCATATAGCTCCGAGTTCCATCAGATCTCTAAAAAATCCTTTGCAACAATGAACTTCATTGTTTGTGATGCACTACACATTTAACACTTGACCTAAAATTTTAAGAAGTCATTTGCTCTGTGTGCTTGTGGAATCTGATTTCCAAATAGCAAGTTTTCAACCACTGTGAAATTTAAACATGTTTGAGGCATCTCAGTTTGAATACTTTGTGGTGAAACACCTACATCAACAGTCGCTTTTGATAATTTAGTGAGAAAGTCTTCAAAGGCTAGAGCTAGTTCTTCCTCACCCAATGCTTGCTATTGAAGTTGTCTTCACTGTAAGTAATGTCAGTTATTTTCACTTACAAAGAAGAATTTACCCCCCTGGTAATTTTCATTACCTCTCTGTACATTTCTGTTTTTAGGAACTCTGCAGGCAGGTTTGAACTTTAGCTGTCAGAAGCAGGCAAAATGCTACTTGGAAGCCATAGTTCAGCTGCAGATTTGGCTCTACAGGCAAATACAGAAATCAATGCGATCTCCTGGACTGAGTGCAATTTTCAAAGTAAACACATTAATGTGAGTGTGCCATCACATCTGCACTCTCTATCCAACCTCTGCTTTAAAAAATAAAATATTCTATACACAAATGCGCTTCGCAGACTAAGCTCTGAGGAGAAGTGGGAAGTCGAATAAAAGATTTGAAAATGTAACAAAAGGCTCTTAATGTCAGCCGACAGCACAGAGTGGGTCTTTGTAGGTGTTGATGTGCACTTTGCTGTCAATCAGCTCTGCTAGTAAAATGAAGAGGTTACAACCTCACCCCTTTCAGCTGGCACATCAGAAGACCAAAAGAAGAGCAGTCTGCATGAAATGGTCTCACATGAAGCGACAAAACGCTACATTGTCCCTGATTCTCACTCTCTGACAGGTCCTATCAGATTAGCTTTTCTTTTTTTTCTAATTCCCAACAGCTGCTGGTGTTCGGTTATTCAAATGCACTTATTCAAATCCAGCACCAATTACAAGCAAGATTACCTACCACTCTTGCTTTTCTAAAAACTTCATTGCAATGTGCAGGCACTGTCACAGAATTGTTCAAAACCGAGGTTAGACAATTTTGTTGTGAGATCTCTTTCAGAACAGTGTGTATGCCCTGATTGTACCAATTAGCTTTGATTGCCCTGAGAATGTCTGGGACCTCCATCTATGCATCCTCCACCTCTGGCCCACTAGCTTCATTTAACCTCAGGTCCAGATCTCTTGCCTCAGCTACACTGTAGGTAGGTCTGTGTCCAGCTCTGTTCCTTGATGATCCTGGCTTGCTGATTGGACTTCCTGGATTGACCGGGAACCTAGCATGTCACTTGGCATTTGTCTCATCACTGGACTGCTGGCTGAGCCTACTGCCATCACCAACCCTGCTCTGTTTGTCCTGCCTGGATACTGTGGGACTGTACCCTTGTCAGTGTGGCTATTTCTCCTACCTACCTGGATTGTGGTCAGCTCTTCATCTTCTCTCATAAAGTGGCCCTATTCTTGCTGCTCTTCTCCATAGTATATTGTTTACTAACTAAAGCAGGGGCCTGGGAATCAAAATATTTAGTCAATTCACAGTTTTGCCACTGGGTCTCAATTTTCAAGGCTTTCTAGTCTTTGGCTATATAAACAGGTCTTGCAGTTAGCTATTGACATCTTTAACTCCTATTGTTTTCAAGGGAGGTTGCAGTTGAGGAAGGTTTAATCCATTTTCTTTCTGAATTATAGATCTAAATACTAAAATGTCTTAATCCAACCTTCAGCTGGTTGAGGTTTAATTCTTCAGTATGCAACATACTCTCAACCAGGAGGTTCCTGGAATGCGTGGATGACAACTTCCTCCTGCAGGCGATAGAGGAGCCGACAAGGAGGGGTGCCATGCTCGACCTTGTGCTCACCAACAGGGAGGGGCTGGTGGGGGATGTGAAACTAAAGGACAACCTTGGCTGCAGCGACCATGACATGGTGGAGTTCAAGATCCACGGGGCAGCAAGGAAAATACACGGCAAGCTCTCTGCCCTAGACTTCAGGAAGGCGGACTTCGGCCTCTTCCGGGACCTGATGGGCCAAGTGCCATGGAGGCGGCCCTGGAGGGAAGAGGGGCCCAGGAAAGTTGGTCTATATTCAAGGAGCACCTCCTCCAAGCTCAGCAGAGGGGCATCCCGATGAAAAACAAGTCGGGCAAAAAGGCCAGGAGGCCTGCATGGATGAGGAAGGAGCTCCTGGACCAACTGAAAGTGAAAAAGGAAGCCTATAGAGGGTGGAAGTGGGGACAGGTAGCCTGGGAGGACTACAAAGAGGCTGTGAGAGTGGCCAGGGATAAGGTAAGGAAGGCCAAAGCCCTGACGGAATTGAATCTGGCCAGGGATATAAAATGTAACAAGAAGAGCTTTTATAGGTACGTAGGGGACAAAAGAAAGTCCAGGGAAAATGTAGGCCTCCTCCAGAAGGGAATTGGTGTCCTGGTTACCCAGGACATGGAGAAGGCTGAGGTTCTCAATGACTTTTTTGCCTCAGTCTTCACCGACAAGAGTTCCTGTCCCACCACCCAAGCTGTAGAAGGTGCAAGCAGGGACTGCGAGAATGAAGAACTGCCCATTGTACTCGAAGAGCAGGTTCGGGATCATCTGAGGAACTAGAAGGTGCACAAGTCCATGGGACCTGATGAGATCCATCCGCAGGTCCTGAGGGAACTGGCGGATGAAGTTGCCAAGCCACTGGCTATCGTATTTGAGAAGTCGTGGCGGTCTGGTGAGGTCCCCGATGACTGGAAGAGAGGGAACATAACCCCCATTTTTAAAAAGGGGAATAAGGAAGACGCAGGTAACTACAGGCCGGTCAGCCTCACCTGTGTGCCTGGCAAGGTCATGGAGCAGATTCTCCTGGAAACCATGCTAAGGCACATGGAGAGCAAGGAGGTGGCTGGTGACAGCCAACATGGCTTCGCCAAGGGCAGATCGTGCCTGACCAATTTGGTGGCCTTCTGTGATGGGGTGACGGCATCGGTGGACAAGGGATGAGCAACTGACATCATCTACCTGGACTTGTGCAAAGCTTTTGACACTGTCCCGCACAACATCCTTCTGTCTGAACTAGAGAGACATGGGTTTGATGGACGGACCACTCGGTGGATAAGGAGTTGGCTGGATGGCCGCACTCAGAGAGTGGTGGTCAACGGCTCAGTGTCCATGTGGAGACCGGTCACGAGTGGCGTCCCTCAGGGGTCCGTGTTGGGCCTGGCCCTGTTCAACATCTTTGTCGGCGACATGGACAGTGGGATAGAGTACACCCTCAGCAAGTTCGCCGACGACACCAAGTTGTGTGGTGCCGTCGACACACTGGAAGGGAGGGATGCCATCCAGAGGGACCTTGACAGGCTGGAGAGGTGGGCTTGTGCCAACCTCATGAAGTTCAACCAGGCCAAGTGCAAGGTCCTGCACCTGGGTCATGGCAATCCCAGGCACAAATACAGGCTGGGCGGGGAATGGATTGAGAGCAGCCCTGAGGAGAAGGACTTGGGAGTGCTGGTGGATGAGAAGCTCAACATGAGCCGGCAATGCGCCCTTGCGTCCCAGAAGGCCAACCGCATCCTGTGCTGCATCAAGAGGAGCGTGGCCAGCAGGTCGAGGGAGGTGATTCTCCCCCTCTACTCTGCCCTGGTGAGACCCCACCTGGAGTACTGTGTCCAGTTCTGGAGCCCCCAACACAAGAAGGACATGGGCCAGTTGGAGAAGGTCCAGAGGAGGGCCACAAAGATGTTAAAAGGGCTGGAGCACCTCTGTTATGAGGACAGGCTGAGAGAGTTGGGGCTGTTCAGCCTGGAGAAAAGGAGGCTCCGGGGAGACCTGATAGCGGTCTTCCAGTACCTCAAGGGGGCCTACAAGAAAGATGGGGAAAGGCTGTTTAGTGGGGCCTGTTGCAATAGGACGAGAGGTAATGGTTTTAAAATGGAGGGGAGTAGATTTAGATTAGAAATTAGGAAAAAAATTTTTATGATGCGAGTTACAGAACACTGGAACAGGTTGCCCAGAAAGGTGGTGGAGGCCCCATCTCTGGAAACGTTCAAGGCCAGGCTGGATGAGGCTCTGAGCAACCTGATCTAGTCAGGGATGTCCCTGCTCCTTGCAGGGGCTTGGAACTAGATGACCTTTGAAGGTCCCTTCCAACCCTAACCATTCTATGATTCTATGAAAATGACTCAGCATTCACACTGGTAGTCTTCTCTCAAATCCTACCCACAAGCCAATTTTTTTTCCCACCTGAAATGCCAAAGGAAGATACTGCACATAGCATGTTGTACTCCTTTTCCAGGTCCACTTTGGTGAATATTCAATGTGTTGTCCAAATTAAAGAGCGGGCATAGTAGCTGTATCTCTAGGTACTGAAGGCTAAATTAAGACTGGGTAGAGAAGGTATCTGAGTCTTAATTCTGCTCTTACTTCTTGCTTTCACAGTGGAAAATATGAAACCTGGAAACATGGAAGGTCTTCCTAAACCAGGACATATCCTCCAGCAGAGAAAGAAATGGTGCCATTTCAAGACTGAAGAAAGACTCTCGGGCCTTGTTAGATCAGACAGGCTTCTGCAGTGTCCTGGTTCCGGCTAGGATAGAGTTAATTTTCCCCTGAGCTGGGAGAGGAACTGGAGCTGGTGGCACCTGTGGCTGGAGGACCCAGCTGGGATAGTTCACTAATTAGCCAACAGCTGGGATAGTTTACCCAAATTGGCCAAAGGGCCATTCCACACCATGTGACATCATGCTCAGTATATAAAGTGGAGAGGGTGCAGAGGGGAAAGTTTTGGTTTTTGGGAGGAAGCTGGGTATCAGGATCCATTGTGAGCTATTGTATTGTAAATTACATGCTTAAGTATATTCTATTTTTGTTTTTCCATCTCTGTTTTCTTTTCCTCTGCTGTTCTGTTAAACTGTTTTTATCTCAACACATGAGTTTTGCCTTTCTTTCTCTCCCACTTCTCCTTGCCATCCTACTGGGATGGCAGTGGAGGCGGTGGGAAGAGTAAGCAAGTGACTGCAGGGTATTTTAGCTGTTTTAACAACATGCAGTTAGGAGCTGTGTATTGGGAAGACAAGATGTCACAAGGGTCTCTTTAGCTATACCTGCTCTGTACTTATGGGCTAATCGGGGAGAGGTTCTGTATTGGGACCTTGAGGCCATCCAGAGCACTTTGGCCCAGTCCATACTTTTTAAACACTTGTAGCTGCTGAAACAGCTTGGGATTATTTGTAGGAATGGGCTGGCTTTTGCTGTCTTGGAACAAGAAAGGGAATTGTTTGGCAGAGGTGATAGCTGGTGTAGGAGAAAACCTTGCTGCAAACTAAGAAGTAGAAATGACTAACCTCCAATGTCTATGTCCATTCTGTATGGTACTCTTATTGATACAGACAAAGCTTATGATGCTTGTCAGATACACTTCACACTTAATTATACCCTTTGAATCCTTCTGCCTTAGTGGGTCAGAATGAGCAAAAACATGCTAAGCAAAATAAATGGGCATTCTCTTCTGGGTACTTCTCTTCTTACAATACCAACCAGAGGTGCCAATTGTGAGCTTGTGCTGAGACTAGTAATGTGAACTTCCATCTTCTATCTTTCACAAGCAGTGGAAAGGTTGACAATATAACAACTAGGGTAGAATTCAGCTCTATAAAAAAAATTAATCTAATGTCAATTAAATGTCATAGGATTTTCTGCTTGGGGTCCTGTAGACCCCACTTCATGTCTGTCAAGCCCATGCAAGTGTCTGCAGCACCTACTGGGTTTGTAAATGGCACTAGGTGCCTCTTCTTAGGTAGCTAATCTGTTTTAATTGGGTTAGCACTGTTGATCATGTAAAAATCATTCTTATTATATAAATGGGACCATTCACACTTCTCAGATCTATGTTCTTGGATCTCTACAAGCACCTCCAAGGATTACCTGGTGTAAGTCTTCTGGTTTATCAACAACCTTTTTCAGGATACTGGTAGATGCTTAATACAAACTATTCACTGTCTGGAAATGGATAAATCCTTAAAAGACAAGACCAGCTAAGTAGTTTTGGATAATTGTTTTTGGTCAAAACTGTTGTAATTAAATGTATTCTACTTGGTCACTAATGGCATGTTTATGTATAAATACTACTAAATTTCAGTGATAATGACTATCTTTACACTTTCATTTAATATTGAAGCATGAATGACAGTAGTTTTGCTAGCTCAAGACAATGTCAGGCACAACAGAACCTTGCCAATCTGTGCAAGTTTAAATTGGTATAAAATCAGGCATGCAATCTCCCCTGACAGCAGTTTGTTGTAATGCAAGGGTTTAGTATTAATTCTTCTCATGTCATTAGATCTTCCTGGTGGTTTTTTTTTGTATTGTTTTGCTTCCAAATAAGATATTACTAGGAACTGGTTAATATTTGGAGAACTCCATAGTAGGAAGTCAGAGCTGTGTGACATATAATGTAAGCTCACACATGCAGTTCATAACACTTAAGGGGTTAGCAGATGTCAGCTGAGCTGCAGCAATTCTACAGCAACTGTGTACATGTTTGAAGATCTGGGTTCACAGGCCAATGAGAAATTAATTCCATTGAAATCACTGACTAAGCTCCTTGGGGCCCAGGCCAACAATTTCAAAAGCATTTCCCTTTAGTTTTTGATTATTCTTTTCTGCAAACTAAAACAAGATGTGTTGCCCCACATTTGCTGAAAGTTAAAACTGTGCATATTGGTAGTACCCTGTAAGGGGAAATGCTGGAATCATGGCAACTCCACTGTGAGCTACAGATGTACCGACTATAGGCCTTTGAACTGGACTGACATCCTGCTGTGGTAAGTTTTTATTTGCACCCATTAAGATCAAGCTTTTATTGACATAGACGAGAAATAATAACAGCATGACAGCTAGAAAGACAAATGCTATTTTGTAAGATATCTGCTAACATATTAGAATAATCAGTCATTAAAATATAACATTATTAAAACCAGAATTTTTTTTCATATTTTTTAATTCTCAGCGTTCACCCTTGATAATTCATACTATTCATTAACTTCCACTGAGTCCACTAGTTTTGCATAAGGTGAACTGAGTTTATTTGCTTATATTTTAAAATAGTTTTGCATTCACATGCCTCCCTTTTCTAATTACTTTAAGTTTTTAAAGTACTGCTTAGGAGATACCAAGTCAAACAGCTCCTGCACTGACCTTGCCACGCTGTTTTGTCTCTGTCCAGTGGGAATGCTGTCATTGCCATAGAGATCACTAGAAATGGGGCAGGATGTTTCACACTGCCATTCCAAAGAAAGTCTACTTTCATACAAGTACTAAAAAAAATTAAATCCCTGATCCCCAACCTGACCAGCTTTTGCTTCCCAACCTCTGTTTCCATGGCATTCTCAGCTGGTAGAAGGCAGAGAGCTAGTACAGTAAAAGAGGCAGACCAGCTTGTGCAGTACTTTCCTAGCAACACCTACAGCCTGTAGGATGCTGTCGCGTTGACTTTAACAAGAATAGAAACAGAATCTCTTTCTACCTTTTTTCTTTTTCCCTTTCAAGGGTATAAATGGAGGAGAGAGATTGAACGGAGCCTAGCAATTGCTGACCCTTGCATTTAGAGTGCTACAGAACAGCAGTAACCTTCAGCAGCAAGACAGGCTCCTGATCTAATAAGCTGCATTTGTAGTCATAATAAGAAATAAATATCTCATCAAAATGCTAGTCTTTTCTAGTTCTGAATGAAATTTGTATGTATCTAGTTTAGCTTGTGTTACTCTAAGGCATGATTCTACCACTTGTTTTTAAAGAATTATTTGTTTTATGCATTACTTTTGTAGGTAACAGTTAAAACAATAAGTTATGACAATTTGTTATAGTAGTAATTATTGTAACATGATACTTAAATGATAATTCAGTGGAGCTACTTCAGCTGTAAATCAGCACATCTAAAGCTTCTGAAATGGACCGTATAGGTAAATCATTACATTTCCTTGAGGTCCTGTTAGATTCATCTTAGTTCATCAGTACAGATCAGAGTGTAATACAAAGGTCCTAAAATCATCATCTGAACTTACTTCTCAAAATCAAAGTATGCTTAAATCATGATATTAGGATACTGAAGCTATGTTCTAAGAAATATGGAGAAACTGGACAGGTGCAATTGTTGTAGGTGGTTTCATTTGCCCATGACTTTTGTGTTCCTTCATTTCAGGTGATTCTAAAGAATTGTGTAGCCACTTCCCTCATGTTAGCATTAAGAATAAAATTTACATACTTTTAGGATGTAAAGAAGGGAGTCAAGAAAACTATTTTCATTCTGAAAAGTTTGGTGGTGGTTTGGAAGTCTGAAATTGCCAGGATGGTAACACTGCAGAAGAGAACACTGAGAAAAGAGATGATAGCAATCTTCAGATGCATTAAAGGCTGCTGCAAAGAGGATGAGAATGTCCCCTGTGTACAAAACAGGAAACAATGGGCTAAGATTGCAGCAGACGTAGTTTTGACATTAGGAGTAGCTTTCTAAGAGTAAAAGTAACCAGTCTCTGGAATAGTTTAGCTGTCCTGAGAACAGGGTAAGCAAATGTCTACCAGCAATGATGATTGATCATGAATGAGTAACTGATCCTACTTTGGGTGGGAGGATGGACCAGGTGACCTCCTGAAGCTTCTTCTCATTTGATTCTCTATACATAAGATACTAAAGGGACTTAAAATAGGCAAGACAGAAAACCATCCCTACCTCTTTGTCATCCTTCTGTTCAGTCACATTAAACACTTTGTCCCCTTACATTGAGTTACCATCTTTTCTCCTCTTCTCATACTCTTGCAAGTCTCATACTCCAATACTTCAGTGGAAGACAAGAGGCAAAGAAACCTCTGCTTCTCCTCACTGAGTATCATATTCGACTTGCACCTCCTCTAAGATTTCAGAGGATGACTGACAGACTGTGCAGGAGTGCAGTTCTGATCTTTTGCACACATCCCAATCCAGTGTTTTTTTTCTCTGCTCCACTCTTATTCTAGCCAGTCTCCAGGTGAGTATAAATCTGCAAAACCAAAATAGCAACACTTCCATGTTTTGAACATTTTATAAGATAGCAGCTGTCTTTTGAAAACATGAAGGCTGATTATTCAACTAGTTTAAAATATCCAGACTAAGTACCTCATCTTTAGTACCTCCAATCTGTTTACTCACAGTTTGGAACACATCTATGTTTAAGAACAACAAATGAACAGATTCACAGATATGTACTCAAACAAGCCCTATTTCTATCTTAATAGTATCTTATTCTATGTTATTACTAATCGACATGTTTGGAAGGGAAGAAATCTTTGCATTAGGTCATTCAGTTCACTGGTCATAGGCTCTGTGAATGCCATCTCCTAGAATAAGGGCTAAAAGAAAGCAGACCTATCTAGGCCAAGAATGACTTGGCCCACAAGCTGCAAATCAGTGCATCAGCTGGAGACAGTTTCCCAAAGCAGCTTGCTACCATGACTGCTTGCCAGCATGCTGCTTCTAAGGGTGGTGTGAAGGGCCTCTATCCCTGCAATTCCAGCACCATGGCTCTGAGGAAATGATGGGTGCTGCCAGAAATCCACCAAGCTACTGATCTGCGAATTGCCACTTGCAGCTTCTAGGGTGAGAGCTCTTGTAGAACTTCAGGTGAAACCTGCGCTTCCAGGATTTGGCCATAATCACCCTGCAGGAGGTCAGAAGACTTAGAAGAGTGCTCTGAACACTGTGCAAGGATGTGCAAGAACCATATGAGCTAAATCACTGCTGTGCCTTGAAGACATTCATCTCTGAGGGATGCTCTTTTCAGCAGCAGCACCTCTATAGGAGCTGTTGCCTCTACAGAAACACCTAAGCAGAGAAGTCCCCTTGAGAGGATGTGGTACTATAGAATGAAAAACTTGTTTCAAAGAAACCATTATAGTTAAACCAGTCGAGTTGCAGCATATGCAACTGCCCTTCCCTGAAAGGCAACTACATTGCACTAATATGAATTATAACCTAAGCCAGTGTAGTGTATACAAGACTGTATACCACACACCATACATTACATCTCTTCTACAGGTTTGCTCCAGAACAGCTACATAAATTAAGCTATGGTGGTGGGTAGTTAGACTAAGACAGCTTTAGTATAATCTCTGTGATTTCCCTGGGACTCTGTCCATTATCACCAACACTTTTCTGGTTTGCGATGCCTCTGAGTCTCGGAAGAATTCTCCAAGGACAGCTGATCCTGGCAACTCTCATAACACAAATGGATTTACCTTTCCTTTGACAACTATCTCTGGCTCTCAGAAAGAAGTTATTTTATTTTGAAGTCTAATAGCTTTGACTTCTGGTTTCTTGATTTTTCCTTTGTGGTACATCCACTGGATTGAAAACAATGTGGGTTTTTAAATCACAGTGGAAAAAATATAGATTCTGTAACACAAGGTGAGAAGGCCAGCAACAATCATTTCCAAAGACCTGAAATTTGTATTTGCTGTCTCCTTGCTGACCAAAGCTTTTCTCTAATAGAAGTCTCTGACCAGCCTACCTATGTGCTATAGTACCACCAGTTAAAGGAAAAAGATCTATATTTGCCTTTTAACTCTCTTCCATTGCAAAGTATAAGGAGCTATTTAGTCTGACATCCATTTTGTTAGTTTCTACCAGCAGCAGCTGGTAGATTTCTCTGGGGTTTTCTTCAGAGCATCTGGCTTGGGTCAGGTCACTATAAAAAATTTAACAAACCTCCTTTATCAGACTGGCCTGAGCTTTTTTAAATAAGGAAATCTCATCTCTCACCAACCTAACAAAGGTTTTGTTTCTGTTCTGTCAAGGCAGAAGACATATTAAGCACTGCATTTAATGAGATATTGAACATCACTTTGTTCCTAGTGTATACAGGAGCAGGCTGTGCTTAGAAAACACATCACTTTAGTTTTGTTTTACTCTATGGTCAAAATAAAAGTAGTTTTGTTGTGATAAAATATGTATTTCTTCATTTTGGACAGTAATAAATGGGCTAGACTCTAGTCTGCATCTCAGCTAATATTAGAGTGGAGCAAGACAGGTTGGGCAACTGTGTAGCACCTGAAATATGGAGCTAATTTCTAATTTTGAGGATGGTTATTTTAAAAAAAAAGCCAAGTAGTAAGAATGTAAGAACTGCCATACTGATTCAAAACAAAGGTCTCTCTAGACAATATTCTGTCTCTAATAGTGATAATAAGTTGACATTTAGGGAAGACTAAGTACTGTGGAAATGTAGATGGTTGTTTCTCCTAATACTCTTCTGGCTTCTTACTGCTTTAAGCTTAGAGGATTTCCTGAGTCTTTTATAGCTTGTTTATTTAGCAACTGTCCATGAATCATTCTTACAAGTACTTCCCCCCCTGAACTTATATAAACTTCTTTCATGCACAGTATCTTTTGCAGGGATTTCCATGGGTCTGATACTTGATGTGTGAGGAACAACCATCACAAGCTTGATTTCATTACTCCTAATGTCCCTGGAAGGGACACTGAATAGTTGATCTCTATCCACTCCAGTCATGCTACTTATGACTTTGTAGATCACTATCACATCCCCACAGATCACCCTTATTTTGTAGAATCCCAGCCCACCAAATCATTCATTGAACAGAAGCCATTCTGTAGTATTTGATCATCAAATATGTCCTTCTCTGAACCTCTTCTAAGCTCTAATGTGTCCTTTCTTAAATGAGGGGACCAGAACTGCAGATAGTATTCAAAGTATAAGAAACATGCATTTATCCAGAGATGCAACTCTGTTCTCTGTCTGGTTCTTTACTCTTTTCCTGATAGTTCCTAGCATTTAACGTATTTTTTGACTGCTGCTGAGCACTGAGATGGTGATTTCTTGGAACTATTTATCTTAACCTCAAAGTCTCTCTCACCTCTGAGTGGTAATGGTCAGGTGACAGACCACTATTTGATATATGAAGCTAAGATTGTTTTTCATGATGGCATTTCACATAACAGTTTATTGCTCTGTCATGAAGCCATTTTATTGATCTGTCATGAAGCCTCATAAGATCTGTCAGCAATTGTATGCTCAACCCTTGTCCTTACTACATTGATAACTCTATCATCAGAAAACCAAAATCTCACTGCTCATCACCCTTTTCCATGTCATTCGTGGTTATGCTAAAGCATGTGGGTCCCAGCACATAATTCTGTCAAACTCCTCCTCCTTTACTGAGATTTTTTACTATAAGTTCCTATTGTATTTTACTTTTAGCTCTGTTTGTTCAACTTGAAGAGAATGCTAAAGGAAAATCCAGTTGCTTTGTTTGGCTTCTTAAAATGAGATTATAGAGAACACCAAGATAGGCTGTTCTCATAGGTTCACAATGAAAGGAGAAGAGGCGACAGACATGAGTTGCTGCAAGGAAATTATGAATAGAAATAATAGACTTTCTTCACACTCCACCAAGACACCCGAAGACCTTGTAGAATTTCTATCCTTCAGGATATTCAAAGCTTGACTGTTCATGACCCCAAGCCACCTTATCTAAGGTGTAAGCTGGCATTACTTTGAGCAAGAGGTTGGACTGTATGACCTCCAGAAATCCACTCAGACCTAAATTATTACATGATTCTATGCATTAAGACAGGATATTCCTTCTTCTCCCAGGGCTGTTCAGTATCCTTTCTTGAAGGATATTGTCAAGGTCTTTTGGAAATCCCAGTAAACTATATCGACAGGATCACGCAGAACCACACACTTGTTGACCACCACAGAGATCTCCAAGGTTTACAAGGCAGAACCATGTTTTCTCTTTTCAAGATCATAGTCATCATCAGGTGTGAATACATGTTGCCATTAGTAATTCACCTATTTCCTCTTTAAGTTTTTAGGTGAATACCACTTGGCCCTGGTGATTTGTATTTGCTACTTTTCATTTTGTTTCTTTGAATCATAATCCCTTCCAAAGTTGCTTCAATTTTCAGACAGTTGATTCACTGAGTTCCCCTTAAAAAAGCGTGCTTGTGTCATAATCTCCTATCTTTTCGATAATGAACTCTTATGCCAATAATCTATTTAGCTTCTTTGCAATGGTCTTGTCCTCTCTGACTGCTCCTTTTCTACTCTAGTTAAGGAACTGCTACAAAATGCTTGGCAGAGAAGAATTTAGTACTAATTTTAGTTCCTGTAGAAAGCTACTCCTCAATTGGTTTTTTGGTCTGCTTGATTATATTTTCACATTTAATGTACCCAAATTTATGATCCTTTTCATTTTGTTTGAATACAACTTCAGATTTTTAAATGATGCTTTCTTAATTCTAACAGCCTGGTTTAGCCGTTCCGTCTTCCTTTTGCCAGTTTCCAAGCCTCTCCTAATACACAGCATGCAATGTTGTTGCACTTCCACCCTGGTGTCCTTCAGCCTCTACACCACCTGTAACTTAATCCTCTGTCGCCCAGCTGATGACACAACTGTGGTGAAGTTTTTGGCCTTTTGGTTTTTTTTTGTCATGGATGTTGGATCCTGAGTTCTAGTTATCTTTAGAGTTGTGCTTCCAGAGGAAATTTTGAAACAGATCTTTGTCATTATCTTGTCAAGGGCTGCATTTCCTCTTGTAGGGTTGCTAGCCAGCTGATCCGTGAAAGAATCATTGACAACTTCATCTACAGTTTATGACCCTGGGTGAAGTTTCCGTTTTCTACATAGAGGTAACTGAAGTGACACCATACTTTCTGTCCTTACGAACTCTGACTTCTTACAGCTTAACTCAGCCTATCTCAGCCCCTGGTTGGGAGGCTGGTAGTATTGACCTCATTCTATATAGTCTTCCTCTTTGGCTCTGGCATTTCAATCCAGCTTCTCTGCTACTTGTTAAGGTGGTTAGTTTGTTAATTCAATTTGATCCCAAGCTCTAACTAAATGTAATTCTATTGTAGCAGTAGCATGGTATACTTTTCTCATACCTTTATATTTTGTACACTAGTATTACAGCATCCCACTGGCTACGTTTCTTCCATCAGGAAGAAAGGAGGAAGAAAACCAGCTGTAGCTGATAGTTGTTCAATCACATCAATGGTAGGTTTTGATCCCATTGCTTTGCTTTCAGGACTGCAGCAGATCTTATGCTGTTGTGTTTTGATCCTGAAGCCTGCTACTCTCACTCTACTAATATCAATATCTAAACTCCATCTTCTATTTCTCTAGTACTCTGCTGGGCCCAAGTGCTTTCACCTTCATTGCAAATTCATTAATTCTACTCCATTTTCCTCATCCTGATAATCTTCTATTCTGGCACTTCGATTTTGTCTTTAGCCCAGAAGGCAACAGTATTGACTGTAACTGAAGACATTCTTATACTTGTAAAAATCTTCTCCTCTCTAATTATGCCTTGACCACAAAAAGGTGTTTCAACAGATATAATTCTGATTCTATTTTTAACACAAAACTACATTTACATAGGTATTCATTTCCAAGTTGTATCTCAGGTATTGACCTGAGACCACAGACCTCTCCTTTAGTAGTTCAGTACATCATCTCATACACCCTTAGAAGGGGGAAAAAACTTAGGTAGAGTTCCATCTTTTCTTTCAGCATTTCAGCTTTTAAAGGTGACTTGCAAAATAATCTGAGGATATAATTCTTTGGCAAAAAAATGCCTATTGGAGACCACTGGAAAGTAATTTTAGGAACATAATCTCCAGGCATAAATGAATTATTTACTTTAAACTTCTTCATCAGTTTTTCATTTAGGAAACATGGAATTTTTATAAGCTATTGTATTGTTAGAATGTTGAAACAAGATTATTCAGGGCAAAGCTTTTTACTGGAACACACTGATTTAGGTGCCACAGTTCTGAATTTTCTCCCTCTTTACAGTTTGGAACTTCCTTATGCATAAAAAAGTATGTGTGTATCTAAAGACTCAGAACAAACAGAGGACTGTATATATAAGAGATATTTAGGATGTAAATAAGAATATTATATTGCATCTTTTTGGTAACAAAAATAACATTTTGAAAGAGGAAAGGAAACAGCTGGTTTCCAGATCCATATTGAAACAAGTACTTTAAATCACCTGTTTAAGCTCACCTGTTTTACTCTGTATCGCGGTAGACTATAAGCACTCTGTCTTCATTGTGACTGAGAGTACAGCAACTAAGGGAAGTAACTACTTATATTGTTCAGCTTGATTGTAAGATGTAGGAGGCAGATGAATAGTTAGACCACAGGAATTGGATGTGACCCTTTACTATTTTCTCCTCATTTGCAGTGACTCATTTGATGACTTGGGTAATGTCACATATTCAATCTGTGCCTCAGCTTCCCCAATTATAAAGACAGTACAGCTGGCTGAGAACTGATTTCTCTCTGATATGACAGGTTTTTTCTTTTTTTCAGGATACTGAATTTGAACAGCAAAAATAAAAATTATTTGCCAAGCAAATATTCCCCCAAATGTTCTTTTTTGGGATTATCACGACTTTTTTTTTATGCTTCCTCTTTGATACAGTTGTGCCTCTTATACTGAAGTATTTAACTTCTTCAATACAATATATATGTCACTTTTTTAAATCAGCTGTTTCTTTTTCAATAATATATTATAACAAAGTTCGAACAAAATGAATCAAACCAGCTTTATAAAAATGAAGAAATTCTATACCACAAAATGTTTTTTCTCCAGTTAAACAATGCTGTAGATGCTGACACATTTCTGATTAATGCTTTCATTTTGATGAAACCAAGTTTTGTTTAAAGTCATTAACTCAGTACACATATTGGTTTTATGACATCTGGTTGTTCTTGCGTCTCATCTGACATCTTCCTCTTTCACAGGTAATAATTATCTTTCTGTCCATCTTTCCTTCTGTTCCTTTCTCTTTTCCACAAATGCATCATTCCTCTTACAAATATCCTCTCTGTTCCATGTATTTCAAGCACTCTTTTCTCTCAGGTTGTCTAGCTGATTAAAATAATAAAGGTAAGTTCAAAACAACTGTTCCCAGACTCTGCTTAGCTTCATTTTTGCTGTTTCTTTTCAAATCTAAAAGTGCTTCTGTGCCTTAAAGTTTGTTCATCTTATCTGACATTGGATAATTAAAGACATTTTCTCCTTCAAATGCTGCCTCACTATTTGTTAAGGTAAACACAAAACTCTTGTGCCTGTTTAAGTAATAATACTGACTTCCTTTTAAAATATATTTTGATTTATGAATAGAGATGTGGTGTGATGAGATTGCAGTAGATTGCAAGACAGAACTTGCCGTAGCACATCCTCTGCTGTAGAAACAGCTCTGGAGAATGACACCGTCCTTCCCTCACTGCCGTCTTCTTACCTGCTGCTGCTTTACAGCCTCTCTGGGGAATCAGGTGTTTACTGTCAATTAGGCTTGATAAAACAGCAGGAGTTTCTTGCATTCTCTTGACAAGAGTATTTATGGGCTGATGGCAGCTGTTGGAGGGCTTCTGGTGACATGGACAGCAGTAGATCTCAGTGTACTAAGCACTCCGTTCATTTGGTGGTTTAGATAATTTCGATCTTACCCTTACTGCACTCTCTGCTGCAGTCATAGGGTAAAACATTTCAGAATTTATTGAAGATCTTATTTTGGAGCAAAAATAATGGTGAGATAACTTTAACTGGGAGCAAACAGATTTTTTTAAAAAACACCTTTATATATTGTAATGCAAAAGTACATATTCATTATATCTATAGGCTACTTTACTAATTATATTAGAACTGTTCAGCAAAATCACTGGAGCAACAATAAAATTTTTATTCCAAGAAGATATGGCCCATAATTAGAGAAAATGTTGTGTTACTTTAATGCTTGAACTGAATCATTGCTTTTCCAACTGCTATATTGCTGACTAAGAGTATTGGGCTTCAGTTTCTTCTGTCTGAGCCATAACACTTCTCAGCTTTTCTGACAGATGTAAAAAGGTATTACAAACTTAGGGTCTTTCTGTGCAATAGCCTTGTGGAGTTCCCCTGAACTGAATGGGTTGAATCTGCCTGAGTTATCAGCTTTAGACAATAAGTCCAGAAGATAAAGAAAAAGTAGATTATGGCATTTCCATCATTTTTGTCCTTTAGTTAAAGGAGGAAAAAATGGTAACTCATACTTTGGAAAACAACGTTGTACTTAAAACCTTGTTAGTATTTCTGGGTTAAAAAATAATTATTAACAAACACTTTTGGAAAGCAGTCAGACTGAAATAAGCACCAGCTCCTAACAGATTCAGATCAGATCGGAGTTTGCAAATGCACAGTTGCACCTAAAAGGGTGTGTGATTTGGAGCTGCACATACAGAAGCATCATGTCATGGAGGAGGAAGCTGACAGTTCCTGTTTATGCATTTTTGGCAAGCTGCACCTGAAGGATGGGATGATTTTCTGGAAACTGCCATGCCAGAAATACACAGCTAAACAGGAGGGAACTGAGAAGAGCAAAGGGAATAATTAGAGACCTGTGGGGGTGGCACAGGGTTTCTAGCCTATTTTTTTTTAAGGAAACGAAGCTATGCACTGTTTTTCTGTCAGTACTGCAGCAATAACATTTGAATCTCTTGACCAATTTCACAGAGGCTTGACAAAAAGGGAGAGGTCTAAAAACACTGAGCTCCTGCAGATGTTATGAAAATCAGCAGCCAGATAGAGGAGACTCAGATTTGTGCACTCACTACAGAACAAGTGGAAGTGTGAACTCAGCTGCATTATTTGACATGAGAAAATCCAAAGCTGTCATCCAAAACTAGGCTCCATAAGGTTTGCTGCCAATGGAACTGCTAGTTTTTTGTTTGGTGTCTTCTTTCTTTATTTTTTAAAAATATATTTAAAAGAAGACCAAGAGTTCTGTCTGAGAGCATTTTAGATACACTAGTCACTGCAGGATGTAGGCACTCATAAAATTATGCATAATAACAAATCTTGTCCAGAACAGGCCTTGAAATCCCTACCTGAAACAAGCTTCCTTTATGCTAGTGCCTTTTTTTTTTTGTCTGCCTTGAAAAGGACTGTTTTGATTTCTTCTCATGCTAGAGCTAGCTGTGACCACCTTCTCTCTCTCACAATACCGCAGCACCACGAAACTCAAAGAAATTAAGAATTGTGAGTCAGACACCAAAATAAAAACTGCTCTTGAAAATAGTATGTTGATAAAAGATTTTACTGTGAATTTGATCTGTCTTGGAAGTTTTTAAATGCCTTCAACAATTTCTTGAGTGAGAGAGAAGTCACAGTGTCCCACTTTTACTAATGTATTTTGAGAAATTGCTTTGAGCCTTTGGTGCTACAGGGTATTTCATCCTTCATGGCTGTCCCTCAAACAGCAAACCCCCCTCAGACTGAAAACTCCTCTACAGTCTGAGAAAAAGCAATGCTCTTCTAGGGAAGGAACCTACAGAAAACCCCTCAGAATTGTTTGTTTCCAGTTTCTTCTTTCAGGTTGCTTCAAGCAAGAAAACAGGCAATCATGACTGCTTACAGCTAGGCTAATGCAAAAAGCTTGAAAAGGGAGTATTAGTGGAATTGAAAAGTTTAGAACATGGCCTTTGGACAATCTGAAAGGAAAATATTGGGGAGAAGGAAAGTTCCTAATAGTGAAAGAAGATCTAGAATCATAAAGACACGTCTGTGATGTGTGGGTCCCGAGCAGGGACCATTCTTACTAATCAGGCAGTGGAATTTTTGTCAAAGCTCTCATGTATCATTCCAGCTTCAGGATATAATGTGTTGAACTAGACTGGGCTTTCCACGCATTGTTGGATGGATGACAACGTCAGATGTTTTGTATTTACAGAGCACATGTGGACAAGTCAGAAAATGACCACTAAATGAAGTGCTTAGAGTAAGAGCTGAGTCTCTTCATATAGCCCTATCAAAAGTGAGATGACTTTTGTGGCTTCTTCTGTATTTCTCTCTAGTATGTTCTACTGTCTTTGTGCAAAAATAATGTAAAATCATTTGTTGTGCCTAAGACTTTGTAGGCATTAGGACAAGCATTGCCAGAAGGCTGAGAGGTGAACCTTCCCATCTACTCGGCACTGGCAAAGCCACATCTGGAGTGCTAAGTCTAGTTCACAGACTTGGACATATCGAAGCAAGTCAAGTGAAGAACAAGGAAGATGGTTAAGGGATTGGAGCATGTCATATGAGAAAAGGCTGAGAGCTGGACTGTTTAGCCTAGAAACAGATGGCTCAGAGAGATCTTATCAATGTGAATAAATATCTGAGGAGAGGGTGTAAGAAAGATGGAGCCAGGCTCTTTTCAGTGGTGCCCAGTTACAGGACAAGAGGCAGTGGGCACAAGCTAAAACACAAGGAGTTTCATCCTAACATGAGGAAACACTTTTGCTGTGAGGGTATCTGAGCACTGGCACAGGCTGCCCAGAGAGGCTGTGGAGTTTTCACCATTGGAGATACTCAGAAACCATCTGGACATGGACCTGGGCAACCTGCTCTAGCTGACCCAGCTTGAACAGGGAGGCTGGACTAGATGACCTCCAGAGGTCCCTTCCAACCTAAATGATTCTGTGCTTTTCAGTAACACCGTTTTATTCACAATATTGGCTTGGTGTGAGCCCATGTTTCAACTTCCATCATCTTTTTTTAACCATTACTCTGCAAAAGCTTTCAGCTTTCCCTTTTAAGTTATAAGTAACTACATATAAAATCCCCTCATACTCTTTGTATTCATTTTGTATTTCTCACACAGAAGTAAGAATAAATGTGCTTGACCCAGCCTACAGCAATTAACGAAATATACAGAACAGACATACTGACAGTGTCAGTAATTAATAAGCAGAAAGGTGAGTCCGATAACTTAACCTCACATAATATTTTCTTCATAAAATTATAATGGAGACACTTGGGTCTTGTGGTCTTACTCCTTTAATATTTTGTTTAGGTTGGCCTTAAAGCAGTGACTTTTCAATGCTAGGGCCTCCCTTCCAGTGAACTGGTTGCTGCAGCTGCTTGAGCAACATCTTTTGTGTGGCACGTGCAGGCTTAAATTATCTGAAGGAGTGTGGGCTACCTGTGGATACCTGCAACAACATAATCATTGTGTCTGGTATTACCATTCCAGTCATGTCATGTTTTAGTTGTTGCTGATATCATCATAATGGTGGTATCTCACCTTTCTCTCATTGTCTTATTCTTTTCAGTCTCACTTCCTTCAGTTTTGAGGTGGCTGCCGTACTTTTGCCTTTTGGTAATGAATGGATAAATTCTTTAGCATCAGCCTGTAACACGAAGGCTATCTTCCTTGCTGGTCACAGATGGCAGGAAGTGATTTTATCGATTTGTTAGTACTTAGCTAGGAGGATTACATCTAGCAGTAATAATGTGGCCAGGCCCTGGGACAAGCAGTGACATGACTTAGTGAAGAGTCTGTGTTTTTAACTGAGTGTGACATTATGATATTTACCAGCCCTTCCTAGTGCTTTGCTTATTAACACCACTTTAATCTCTTCTGAGCCATCTGTCGGTCATTCAAGTTTCAGTTTCCTTCATATGCTGGAGTAGTTGAGAGACTTCACTTTCTGAGCTGAACTTAGATGTTACCGCTCAAAAGTTCTGGTGGTCACAGTAGTGCTTATTCTTTTTTTTCTTTTTAATTTGTGTTATCAAATTGTGTCCTGCAGAAGATCTCCTGGGGGGACACAAGCAGATGGCCACGGTAATTCCTCTCAAATTCAAAGGGTCATGAAGGTTCATAGCTCTCAGAATTTGTGTGAGAGGTATTAGAGGGGCTGGCTGAAAGCTGGTGCCTCTCCCTATTCCAAACCCGTCAAGTTTGGCAGCAAGAAGCATTGAACGCTGCCAGCATAGATTTTTTTCCTTTGGTTCATGCCCATCAGACGATCTCTCTAGAAACCAGAGCTGTTTCCATGCTGTGACCTCGGCAGAAGCGTGACTGAGAGGTCTTAAGTGTCAGCATGTGTTAGTGGTAGTTCACATTTTATTTGAAAGTGCAGTTTTCTCTACCATTTCAGCTTTGCGTTTCTAAGTAGCCTGAATGATTTTATTCACAGATAGGCACGGGTTTGAGCAAGGGACCCTCCAGAGCTAAGGCCAGTAGATTACACGGAGGTGATCTCCTGTAGAGAAGGGCTGTTGTGTTCATTACCAGCTCCCCAAAAATAAAGTCATTCAGGGCTGGCAGAACGGAAATCGATGGGGAAGGGCTCTCTGTCTGGAAGTGATGTTTTGTTTCATTGTGTGCTCCTCCCTTGGTGGAACAATGGCATGTTTCATGGCCGGTTTTGGTGGGTCACAGCAGGGAAAAAATGAGTCTCATCGCTGAGGAGGAGAGTTAAAAGCACTCGCCACCGTCATGGGAGGTGTGTGGGGACCGTGGCGTGGGTGCCACGAAGCAGATGAAGCAAGTGCTGAAGCAGGGGACCTCGAGGAAGGGACGACCGAGCGGTGACAGCGCTGGCTCAAGGCGAGGGAGCGGCTGCTGAAGCTGAAGCCCCAGGGGCCCAGCACGGCTCCTGCCCGAGGGAGCGGCGGCAGCACCGGCAGCCCCCGGTGGCCCAGCCCAGCCCACAGCACCGCTCCCCCGCAGCTGCCCGCTCCCACGCATGGGCCGTGCCTAGGGTGGGACAGGTTCCCGGCCCCGACCCGCGGTGCGCGAACCCCAAGGAAGGCGGCGGCGGCGGCATCACCGGGGCTGCGGGACGAGCAGAGAGGGGTGCGGCGGAGAGGGGCGCGGCCGGGCCGGGCCCCCGCCATGGGCAGGGGCGGGCAGCGCCGCCGCCCGTGAGGCAGGGGCGGCCCGCCTCGGACTCCGCCTCACCGGCACCCACCTCCCCCTCCCTCCTGTCAGCGCCTGGCTCCCAGCGGCCGAGCATTTCGGCGGCGGCAGCACCCGCCCTTCCCGGCCCGCACGCAGCCCGCTCAGCGGCGGTCGGGAGCCCTCCGCGCCACGGCACCCCCGCCCCGCACGCCCACCGCCGGGAGGATGGGCTGCGGGCGGCGGCGCGGCAGCCCCTGAGCTCCCTGAGGCCGCGGAAACAAAGGGAGGGAGCGAGCGGCAGCGGCGGCCGGGCCGGGGTGGATGCAAGCAACCATGAAAGGCTGGGTCTCCGCCTCCTCCTCCGCTGCTGCCAGAGAGCTGCCGGCTGCTGCTGCTCGGAGGACTACACTGTGAAAGGGGGCGGAGGAGCGGCTGGCGTGGTTCGCCGTGCGAAGGTAGAAGGTGTAAAGGGAGAGGAGGAAAGAAAATGTCTTCTTCTGTGGGGCCCCGCGGCCCTCGCCCGCCCACGGTGCCCCCCCCGATGCAGGAGCTGCCCGACCTGAGCCACCTGACAGAGGAGGAGAGGAACATTATCATGGCAGTGATGGACCGGCAGAAAGAAGAGGAAGAGAAAGAAGAGGCCATGCTCAAGTAAGCAGACGCCAGCCGTTCATTCATTCGGGCACTCATTCATGCGCCGATTGCCGGCGGGCGGGAGCAGGCGCTGCCTCGGCGGGAGCCGGCCGGTGCCCGGGGCCGCCCCGCAGGGACCCCTCACCGGGAGCCCCGGTCCCGCTCCGCTCCCGAACCGTAACTTCCACCATCTCGGTCGTTCTCCCCCCAACCCCACGCAGCTCGTCCTCGAAGCAGAGCTGCGGGGGGAGCTAGGCACGGAGCGGGACGGCGGCCCTCCCTGCCCCGAGGGAACCGGCGAAGGTAGGGGGGACGGGCGGAAACCCCGGCGAGGGGATGAGGGGCGAGGTGGGATTCCTTTGGGGTCCCCAAAACCCCGCCTCTCTCAGGAGGGGCCTCTGGGTGGGGTTTCCCTGCGTGCGGGAGCTTCGGCGGCCGCCGTGCTGCCCCCGCCTGGCTCGGCCTCCGCTGCCGCGGGGCTGGGGCGGCTGCCCCCGACTGGCCTCTCGCCCCCCAACCGCCGCCGCCTGTTCCCGGGAGGGCAGCGAGCGGCTGGCAGGCCGCTCGCCGTGGGGACAGCAGGGCGTTCGTTAATCGGGAGAGAAACGCAATGGGTCGCCCCGCTCCTTACAGAGGGGACGCGTGTGTGCGTGGCGGCAGGACGGGGGGGAGAAGGGGGCGGGGGGGATGGAGCGCGGGGTGTGGGCAGGTGCCATGTTTGGAAACCAGGTCCCCACAACCTCTTTTGAACCTTTTATCTCTCGTCGTCCTCCCCCCCAATCCATCCTTGCCAAACAGCGCATGTGACCACGTTTTCTAGCCTCCTCTGTCAATAGGAGGCTTCAAACGTAACGTTACCAAATTGCCTGCTGCGAGTGATGAGAATAAACAGATGAAAGCTGTGGCCTGTGGAGGAGAATCAGGGTTTCTCCTCTTCTGACTGCCTGTCAGGCCTGTTCGCTCTTTGGAGAGGGAAGTGGTAGGAGAGGTGACTGGGACAAGTGCAAACCTCTGGTGTTGCCCAGGCTGTCCCCGCCTCGGGCAGGTCTGTCCTTACCTCGCTGCCGCCTGGTTGTGTGCCACCTGCGTTTGGAAGGGATGCTCTGAAGGTGTGACGTGATCTGGGTATTTCTTTTGGCAGCATTGGAAGTACCCACTTGAGCACTGTCAGCTCTTCCCTGACTTTCTCTGACTGATGGAGAGACCAAACCCCCACCTTTGGCCCCACGCCCTGTGTGTGGTGAAGCTGGGACAGTGTTTCAATATATTGCCGTCTCTGTCCCTTCCCATTGGTGCTTGGCTCTGAATTTTTACAGGGGCTGCTAGAGGTGATGGCAATGGCAGGTACCAAGGCCCAGCTGCTAGAGTTGCGTATTGCCGAGGAGCCGGCCCGGAGCATGGTATTTGGATCTCGGTCGAAGACGAAGAGTTCAGTTTGCTGTTGCTGTTCATTACGCTTGGGGTGTGGCTAGTCTTGGAGGTGGGGTGGCTGAAAGGAGAAGTGTTTCGTGAAAATGCATTGCATTAGTCAGCGTGGGGAAACCTAAGTGAAGGATCCCTCCTCAGTTTCTATTTATCAGAAGAAAATTAAATTGAGGAGTAGCTCAACGGCTCTAAACTACATTTATCCTTCTCCTATTCCTTGTTGTCCAGCACATCTGCTTCCCTATAAAGATTTAGCATTTATTCCGTGAAAAAGATTACTGTTTCTGTGATGATGTTGTAGAGCAATACTATAAATCTTAGAGTCACTGCGAGAATGAACTTTTGTTGGTAGAGATGGTAATTTCTGAGCCCTATTCTTGTTAACATGAGGTAGAGAATAAATTTTCCTCCTTTTTTCCCCCCTTTTTTTTTTCTTCTGCTCTTCTTCTCTATTGGTATTTCTGAGTTCTGGACTGATGCTTCCTTTTCTGTGAGATTATGGGAATCTTCAGCAGTTTTACTAAATTAATCTAGGACACTTTAAATACAATTTTTAGAAGAGGTCAAAATTGTGCTTTGTGAATCCAACTTGAAATTAGTTTATATTATCTTCAAAGGTTTGTAATACCCAAAGTTAAAAGTTTATTTCCTTACAACAGTTCTTTCAAATAATGAGAATAATGGTCTAGGCTCTCCATTGCTCTGAGAAGTTGGGATTTTAAATAGATTTTTTTTTTTTCTTTAAATCAAGAGCCAGAAATTAACAGAAAATACATTTGGAAATTTACAAACTTGTATACTCACTTTAACTATATTGTTTATTTTAAAAAATTAGGTCACAGCAAATAGTTTTAATATGGATTATGATTTGATTCTTAAAGAGAGCCACTAGATTTTCTGAGATCGTTTGCCATTTCTGTGTGCTGAGCATTTCCTTCCTTTTTGGGACAAGAGTTAGACACGTCTTTCCAGAGAGTAACCCTTAAAAGACTGGATGTTGAGACAAGAATTTACATCCATAATTTTGTAGAGATTTGTTATGAATATACAATGGCGCTATCCAGATGACACAGCTATATTATAAAAGTCATATATTGTCACCATCCCTTCCTATCATCTTCAGTAAAAGTTTATCCAAATGTCTTAGCAAAATAGCCACTAGTTTTCATTTAGAAGCACCTGGCAGAGAAATGTTTCGGTCTGTAACACCCACATGCAAATCTGTAATGTCCCCTGGAAGCAAAGCTGATCCGTGTTGCAAACTAGGCTACGTTCAATCCTGGGCGGCTGGATATGTGCTGTCTCATGGATCGTAAGGGCTAGAAAGAGTGCAGTATTTCTCTCCTGTTCTGGATATCCTGATAGTTAGCAATAAAAGTTTCTAAAACAGTACTTGTCATTTTCCTTTGCAGCATTCCTCATGGCAGAAAACTAGGAAGAATTATTTATTGGTTAAACTACTGTGTTCTTCACATGATAATCATAAAATTGTTGATCCAAGGGTATTTAAGGTGTTTCTGTGAGTAGACTATATGGATTTCAGGAGAAGTGAAAGAGATTAGGGTCATTGATAAAGAGGCTGTGTCCCTGTCCTCCAGGTCTGTACCTCTCTGTCTTCCTCAGCCCTCTTTCTGACTCAGAGGTAAAAGCCTTCTTGTAAACCCTCTCTGCCAGTTCACACTGACATCAGCATGTCCTGCAGTGTGCCAGCCTGGGAGCAGGGTGCTCTTACAAAGAGCAGGGCTATTGACAACAACGTAACGCTTTCGCTGCCTGCACTGGAGAATGACAGAAATGAATGTTTCTGTTTGAAACCACCTGCTCGTCTCTTTCCAGGAACTTGCCCTATCTGTCCACTTGTTGGCCTGCTGGTTTCCTTCTGCAGTCTGGGACTGATGGAGCTTATCACACCCTTAGGATAAAGGCATGCAAGTTGTACTGGCCAGTGTAACTTTCTTTTTCTTGGTATACCTGGTCAGTGGCAGAGACCTCGTCCTCCCCTCACCCTTCCAATATCCGATTTCAAACCGTGGTGTGTAGTCTTTGTGGAGGGGGAACATTCTGCTATCCTGTGACCTGCTGAATACCTTGGAGCAATGTGTTGAGGAGTTAGGGCTTTTGTGAAGGTTCTTCCTTTTGCTTTTTTAATGAAGAAGTGTACCTTGGCTTGAGGAACACTTTAATGTTAGCTGATTGCATTGAAATTGCCTTTACATCCAAAGACGAGTTTTGCATTCCCG
Organism: Chlamydotis macqueenii; assembly: GCF_036417535.1. Classification (NCBI taxonomy): domain Eukaryota; kingdom Metazoa; phylum Chordata; class Aves; order Otidiformes; family Otididae; genus Chlamydotis; species Chlamydotis macqueenii. Next base: position 32,728,643 of record NC_141558.1, read on the forward strand.
GTGTAATAGAGGCAGTGTTGCTAGGTACTCCTGAGAACATCTCCGTGCAGTGAAGTGAGGTCTCAGTCTGATGTATGGCACTGAAGACTCAAATCCACATAAGCACTTTGATGCTTACCTGGCAGTAAGTAGAAACTGAGGCATCTTGAGTGTAGTCCACAAAATCTTTCTGTAATGGTGCATCTGAGAAGCTGCCTGTTCCTGTATGTCCAGGGCATATAGGACCAGAGCACACAAGTGCCTTGGCTGCTGAATTGCTTGTTGTCTGTCTCTAAGCCTGTCTGTCCCTAAGCCTGTTTGGGAGTCACAAACTCAGATAAGTCATGTGCTTATGTCCTCTGAAAGACCTGATGTTAACACAGGACCTCTATAATGCATGTTGATACTCAATGCTGAACTCAAAAGTGCTGTTATCACAGTGATGGCTGCTTTCCTAACACATAGGGAACAGGCAGTGTTACTGCTTCCAGCTACCTTAGGTGCAATAGCCTGGTGGTTAGGAAGTGGTTACCTAAGCCCAGTACACTTATCAGCCTAAAGAAGCTGTCCTAGACAAGTGCCATTACATTATAACTTAGTGGAAACAGTTTGGCTCCTCATACAGAGAAGAATGAAAAGTTTACGGGCCCAGGAGCCTAACTCAATTTCAAGGAAGAGCTCTCCTTGCAGAGGAGCTGTCTTGCTCTCCTGCTGCATCCTTCAGGTTACCCAGGGCTGTTAATCTAGCCTTTTTAAAAAGAGGCAGAGAAGTTCAAAATACCGAGAGATCTGGGAGTAGGAAGCAGGTTCTCCTCCCTCCCAGCTGAATGATCTTGTCTTGGGGCTTCAGAACTTTGCCTTTTTGCTCTTCTGTGGTTGGGAGAGCTCCACCTTCCTGCCTGCCACACCTTTGACAGCAGCATGGAGAGCAGTCTGTTGAGTTGGTACCCTCGTAGACTGAACTCTCATCCACTCTTGTTTCCCTGTTTCACACACTGACTGTGCCAGATTTTGTGGGTAACTCTGAAGACTGTAGACTCTAGCAACTCTTTTAATTGGAGCTTTGCCTTACTGACCCAAGCTTCTGCTGCTCCTGTATGATTAAATGTGTAGGACAGTGCTAGACTGTGCTGTGGCCTCCTCTGCAGACTAATTCACATTGGAGACATTTTTTTCCTGTTTTACGTGGCAGATACTCCTGTAGCTGAAAGGGAAGAGGTTTATGTTAAGTGGCTGATGTGTCTAGCCTGAAGTCTAGATGTTGCACTACAGGTGACTCTGATGTGACTAACAAATCGAGAGGAAATGTGAGAGGGAAACTTTTCAATGAGGCTGAAGAGAGAAACAAGCTATCGTTTGCAAAAATGAGGAAAGAAAATTTAAAGGAAAAATAGTTTAAAAGTTTAAAGTGTACATTCAAACACTAGATAGCCTGAGCCAGCTATATTTTTTGTGGGTATAAGGTACCTTGAAGTGAAACAACCCCTGTTAATAGACAGCAAGTTTGAATAATAGACAAATCGCAGAACTATAAATATTTATATGTATGTACTTAAGTTGAAGTTTGCTTACGTGCAGTTGTGTGCCTTATCGCATTGTGTTAGTTAAGAACTAAGTGCAACCCACGGCAGCTGTGAACGCAGCTAGTTGAGTTCCAGTTCTGTTCTCCTGTGGACTCTCACAGCCCAAGAGGACCGTACATTGAGGCAGCCAAAGTACTTTTCTCCATCCCGGTGCAACAGTAGCTTATCAAAGAGGGAACAGCTATAAATCTACCTTAGAAAAATTTTGGCCTGAAATTAGAAGAAGATTCCTAGTTACCACGGCAGTCATTTTCTGGAGCAAATTTAAGAGAGGAAAAAGCTCTTGCTAGCTTTCTGATGGGATTTAACAAGATTGTGAAAGAGATTGTTTGCCAAGGTAGAAGCAATAGTAGGAAACTTAGCTCAGAGACACAGGAGATTCTTTGTAGCTTTGTAACTGTAATTGAGTAGCTTCAGTAGAGAGGCTAGCAGGTACTTGAAACCTTTCCAGATTTTAAGAGAGTTATTTCAAGATTTGCCACAGGAGTGGCAGTTAATAATTAGGGAGAAGTTGATCCTAACACCCTATTTTGACCATCTAGTGTGGTATGCAAGCTTGATTTTAGTAGAATTCAGGTCTCTAGAATCAACAGGGATATTAGAGCTGCTCACTTTAAGGGCTGCTGAATCCTGAAGTCCCTTGCAGTTGGTGAGAATCTCTGTTTCGGAGATTGCAAGATAACCCCTATATAATTTCCTGTGTGCACCTGGAAGCTTCCAGCCTGAGCTGCTATCTGTGTTAACTCTGAAGATTGACCAGGAGGTATGTGCTCTTAACCAGTTTCCAGGAGACAGTTTATTTCCCTCTCCATTTCTAACACTTGAACCACACCTAACATTGTTGGAAAATGTTGAATACTGCTCAAAACACAGTGGCAGCTGCTGCCACCCTTATTTTGTGTTGTATTTTTGGGTAAAATAAGGAAGTAGAGTTCCAAGACCTTCTTAGCATGAATGCTGTAAATCCCCTGAAGGTAATTACCCTTCCAAAAACAGTAGGAAAGGAAGAGTTAGGATCATTCGTCATCCCTTCTGTTGAAACTGGGCCACTTTGCAGAACTAAAAGCAAGAGTCAGGGGCCATCATATGGAAGTATCTCTTTATTCTATCTTTAGGGTAAAGGATCTAAAGCCTATCTTTAATCCCACTGAGAAGACAAAGGAGGAATCAAGAGTTCTGGGAACTGGTTGTGCATTTGGCACCGAGGAGTTAAAGGATAAAATAGATAAACAATACCAAGATTCCCTCCTTTAGGTCAGACTTCCTCTTTCCTGTTCTTTCCATGGTCCCGTGAATCTCGCTTTCTGTGCAGTGGAGCAGGAGGAATGGAGGATGCCTTCTCTTCTGCTGCTTGAAAGCCTTTATTTCTTCCTTTGTACTTAAAGGGATTTGGAACCATCATGTTTCTGGCTCCATGATGGAGCAGGGAGCAGAGCACAGGTTACTTACTGTGTACGTGGGTGGTTTAAGCCCCTAGGATCACCCAGGCAGATGGTGTGAGTATTGCCTTGAGCCTCTTCCTGGCAGGACCAGCTCTGATCCTGACAGCTGAGTGTACAAGACTGTCTAGTCCAACCCCCTACTCAGAGCAGGGCCGGTAACCCAACCCTGTGTGCAGATGGCTTTTGAGTATCTCCAAGGATAGAGACTTCACAACCTCTCTGGACAACCTTTTCCAGTGTTCAGCCACCCTCGCAGTAAATAATATTTCCTGCTGTTCAGATGACACCTCCTCTGTTTCAGTTAGTGTCCATTGCCTCTGGTCCTGTCACTGGGCACCACTGAGAAGAGTTTGGCTCTGTGTTCTTTACTCCTCCCTACTGAGGATCTATACACATTGTTAAGATCCCTCTAAGCCTTCTCCAGGCTGAACAGTCCTCACTTGTTCAGCTTTTCCTCTTTTGATGTGCTCCAGTTCCTTAACTGTCTTTGTGGCTCTTTACTACACTCATTCCATCATGTCCGTGTCTTTTTTTTTTTTTGTACTGAGGAGCCCAGAATTAGATGCTAAGTGCATCCAGATGTGGCTTCACCAGTGCTAAGGCAGAGAGGAAAGACCATGTTTCTCAGTCTGCTGGCCAACACTTTGCCAGAGCAGCCCACGATGGTGCTGGCTGCCTTTGCTGCAAGGGCACCTTGCTGTCTCATGCTTAACTTGATGTTGCCCAGGAATCCTCAGTTGTTTCTCTGCAGAGCTTCTTTCCAGCTGGTTGGCCCCCAGCATGTAGTAGTGCATGGGATTGTTCCTCTCCTTGTGCAGGTCTTGACATGTTACTTTGTTGAATGTTTTAAAGTTTCAGAGGGAGACCATTGTTTAATGTGTTCTCAAATCAGTCCGAATCATTCAGGGGGTGGATTGCTTGTGGTCACTGCTTCCAGTCCATTTCTCTTTACTGTCCAAGGTTCTTACTCAGAGAGGGAGAGAGACAGTTGAACAGTGCAGGAACTATCGTTGCCTTTTGGCCAATGGAAACATCAGGAAGAATTTAACAGCATTTGAGGCTTCGAGTTTTCACCACTCTGAGAGGGTGAGTGTGGCCAGAAAGGTGTCCTGATCAAAGGAGACAACTGTGGTGACCTCAGAATTGGGAGGAGGGTTTTAATGACTTTCAGGGAATTTCAGAGAATTGATAGTGATTTTTAAGCATGAAGGTGGACTAAGTAGTCCAAAGAGACTACTGTATGCAGTCAAAATGTATTCACAGCTGCAGACAGTCATGCGGTAAGGCAATTATGAGACTGTCATTGACTGTTCTACTGGAGGACCATCTCACTGCCAAGGCAGAAGCAGGAGGCTGTCAGCAGATTCACAGGAATTTCCTCAAAAGCTGTAGAAGAGCGGGAGGTGATAGGGATGACAGACCGTAATAAACGTCCTTACCGTGTTCTAGACATGGGCTTCAGGCATATGTTAAAATTTCGGAAGGTCTGAAGTGCACACTGTTACCCAGAGCTTTCTTCTGGCCCCAGTTTCAGTAGTTTTATTGAAATGCACAGGACGTTATTTTTCCACTTGATACAAGAAACCTCCAAAGCTTCATGCCCAGCTATGTCTGACGTCACACTCATACTTTCTGACTGAGAAGTCTGTAAGTCTGCAAATTCATGGGCATTATCTGTGCCCTGCAGAAGGGTGAAGACAAAGATTGGGTGAAAGAACATGATCTCTGGGCAGGAACTTCTCAAAGTACAGAAGTGTTATAAAGCCAGGTCTTAAAAGGAATTTTACAGAAGAGGCCTCTTCTCTAGAGTGGGAGGGTACTCTCCCATTGGTTTTTTTTTTTTTTTCTGGAAAATAGCAGAGGGAGAATGACATTAAGAGAGATTTGAAATTCTCAGTCTTGTCAATGCCCTTTTATTTCTGAAGGTTCATGTGAAGAATTTTTTGCATCCTTGGATACAGGAAAACAACTAACAAAGATGTAGCATGCTTCCTTCATCAGGCAGTTACTAAGCATTTGAACTTAATACCTTAAGAAAAGGCTATTTAAAAATACTGCTGCCCTTGTATTCAGGCTTGTTGGGTTGCGGTCATTGGGTGGAAAATGACAAAATTGAAATTTTATTTTTGGTTGCCAGTAGTTAGAGCCAGTTATAATATCTATCCAATTTTCCCTTCTCCTTCACTCTACCCACTGGTGCCTGCTGTATTTGTCTTCTCTCCTGGGCCTACCAGTTTTAATTAATAGATGTTGGCATACAATTACATTTTGGGGGAAAAAGCTTGAGTGTCTACAGTTTGGCTCTAATTCCCAGTAGTGATAAAACATATAAGAAAATCTTATGTAATCAGTTACAAACACAGAGTGGTTTCATTCTACTGTTTGGAAATACTTGTGTATAATTTACGATTACTGGAATGATTTACACCTGATGAGGGCTGTGTGATTTACTCGAGTTGGATCCATATGTAGGATGCAGATAGCTTATCAGATCTCTGCATCTGTCAAGAGTTACAATTGTTTTATCCCTTCTTTCGTACTTCACAGATATGGTAAAATATTGTGCAATGTTTATGGTGCTGCCTAGTTTTGGAATGTAGGCAGTAAATGTTAGTCAGAGTTATTTTTGATTTTCACAACCAACAGTAGAAAAGAATACCACTATCAGTTTGCTTTAATAGTTACTTAGGTAAGACAATTTGCACAATGTGATAGGGTACCATTGTAATTCTTTGTACTTATAACTGAAGTAATCATCCTCAAAATTTGATTGCATATCAGATACTTATGGCCAGAGAGAGTTTTAACCAAGAAAGCCATGTTCCAAATATAGCTTCTGGCACTGTTACAGCGACAAGAAAAGCTAGTTGCAATTTTCAGAATAATGATACATGCAAAACCATTCATACACTTGCCACTTCAGAGGCATGAAGAGACACGGCACAATTAATAGCTGTTTCCAGACAGTTCTAGATTGAATTAGAACATCTATTTTGTCACTCGTTTCTGAGTCTGTTCATATCAGGTGTGTCTTCTTTTCAGTGCTTGCTTATGATAAGCATTGTTAATACTATTCATGATAGGGGAGCATTTCTGTCTGTGTATGTTTTTTTTTTTTCAGATATCTGTAATAAAAATGGGTAGTGTTTGAAATCTCCTAATTTTTTGGTCTGTCTTTCCTATATTAAGCCCTCTTGGAATCACTGAAGATCAGTGTATGCCCTGAGAGTTGCTTTTTGATCGGGGTGAAACCTAGCAGACAGAGCTACACTTTTCAGTGAGGACAGTGGTGGATCTAGCAAATTACCTGTTTCAAGTTTTGAGGATCTGAGGTATAATGAAAGAATAATTTTTGCTGTATTTTAGGCTTTAGATAAACACCAAATTCTAGTTTAAATGCCTTGCATCAAAACACAGTTATTTACTTTAAGGCCCTTAATTGAGAGTTATTTTTTAAAACTTCATTATGTGAAATTTATTAGGACATTGTTCATGAATGGAACACAGCCCAAGCACGCTATTTCAGTGTAAGTACTATTATACTGCAGAGGAAAGGTCCACTGCTTTTCAAGCAAGAAACAGAACGCTCTGTATGTTCTGAGAATTGCTAATGGAAGTCTTCACATGCTTGAATGACCGAAGTGTGAAGTGTCTTCTCAAGTGTTTCTCTTGGTTACCAATACTGCATACTCTGAACTGATCAAACAAAGAAATTATGTATCCAAAAGTCTGTCTACATCTTATCCTAGCAGGTCTAATAAAAGATACTACATTTTTTTTACAAACCTAGTTTGGCCTGTGAGTCTAGCAATCATTACAAATTTTGTAGACACTGCTCATGAAGATTTTGTCTATGTTATGTAAAATATATATTAATTGTAAAGTCTTTGAATATACTGTGAAGGCTTCAAAATCATATAAATAAACTAAGATTTAGTAGTAGTTATACTGATACATGATTCTCTTTCCAGATGTTTAGCAAACCTACAGTCCGGTACTATACAAACAATCCAAATATTTAACTGTATTTTCATGAGTATATATATTAATCATGTGGAAGTATTCTACAGATCAAATGATTAGTAATAGGACTTTTGAGAGAAATGACAATGAAGCAGTTTATGTAACAAAAGGCCATTTTGGAACTGGATGATTGAATATGTTTAGTTGTGTTTTGAGCCATGATTTATTAGTATAACTGTTTTCTTTTGATGATTCCATTGGTCTTGGAAAAAGCATCAAGATCTACGCAAAACATAGTAGCTGTCTGAGCTTTCTAATATCTTTTCTTTACGCAATCTCTTCAGCACTTGCATATACTAAGAAAGCAGTCAGTAATTTTTCATTTATGTTCATTATTCTCTACATGTTAAATTAGCCATTCATATGAAATTATTTTCAAATAAAGTCATTACACTTTTGTATATTTGCAGTATGAACTTTAGAATCATTTTGACATTTGACATCAGGAGACTGAATTTTGTACCAATTAAATGAAATTGCACAGATGTAGATTAAAACAATGTGAAAGCTTGAGCGGTAAAAAGATATGAACAATCCATGAGTATTGTAGTTACTTTAGGTATTAAGTCTCCTTGGCACTGTTATTTATTGCAAAAATGTTGACACTGCATGACAAACTTCAGCTATACATTTTAATGTTCTGCTGGCTATGTGTTTTTAGCTATAGATGTAGAACAGGAAAGGCAGCTGGTTGATGGAGTGCACGGTGCATGAGGCTAGGCAGTAAGAAGAAAGGACAAAATTTATGAGAGCTCTAGATCATCCTAGTTTAACTCTATTGATTTTGGCCCTGAATGCCACCTGCAAAGTATAACGGTAATGGGTTTGCACTTTATGGATGAGAATTAGAAGAGAGTTTGTATGTGAATGTGTGCTTGTGCTGAAGAATATGGAACCAGGCTGTATGGAAATATGTACAAGTTGTTTTATGGACTTTAATTGCAACATTATGTTGCAGAGTGTGTTGGTGAAATTTGATCAGGAGCTGAAAATTGGGAATGATGTTGCCTGCAGTCACATCATGGGGACAGGTGACAGGGCTGAACAAGTTGCTGCCATGGACCAGCAAAACATTGTATCGCTGTGGTCCTGTTCCTCTGCTGAGTTTCATTAACTTTTGTGAATCTCTGCCTTGGGACAAGTGTCAATGGAAGCACATCTGTTAAGTGGAGTAAGACTGAAGTGTTGTTGAATCTGTTTAGGTGGGATACCGCCCTCTAAGTCTTGTATTTTGCAGATAGAAGCACATTTTTCTCAAATGCATTCAGTGACTGCTCAGTTACTCCCCAAGCTTTATGTAGAAAGTAAACTTCAGAAAGTGAAAGCAAGGCATAGCTACCTACATGTCTGCAAAAAAATGCTGTTTATCACTGTTTGAAAGTGTATCTGTATTTTTAAAAATTACTTTGTGTTGTGTATATCGCTAATTTCCTGCAGTCTTTATTGCGTATTTTGTTTTCTTTTGTTTTTTTTTATTTTTCCCCAAAAAGCTGTTTTTCAATATACTCATAGAAAGGAACTGTATTCACTCAGTAGTGGAGATTGGAGTGTTATATGAATTGATTCTGATAGTGTGTATGTAAAAAGTGTGTAAATTCTTTTGAGATTAAATGCACAGTACATTTTTCTTATATTTCAGAAGAAAATTAGATATTGATTTTTTAATGAGAAATCTATTCTAAGAATATAGAAATATTATGATTCTTGTATTTTGTGTTTTTAGATGATTTGATATTGATTGTAGTTTTTGAGTTTAAAAGCTCTCAGAACTCTTCATAATTTATTCTGCAAACTTTTTTTTTGTAAAACTGCATTAACTTAAAGCAAAGCATCCTTTGTTAAAAAGGTCTTTTTCAAACAATTATAGCATTCACCATAGAATATCTTTCAGCAGGAACTGGACTGACCAGTTCAGGGAACCACAGTGAACTTAGGGTTTGTTCACCTGTAACACCATCCCTTTTTCTGGTGGGGATGTTACAAGTTCTAAGCTCTTGTCCCTATCTGAACAGGTTTAAATGGTTCATGTGGAAAAGGAGCTGAGGGGTTCTAGTTACGTGGCAGATGAGACAGTACTCTCTCTTTCATCCAGCCAACGTAGTCTGATTCTTTCTTCTCTGGTATTTATCCTATATGGGATCAAAAGTAAAAAAAGCCAAGGTTTCCTTGAGATAAAGTAAAATTAATGACGTTAACAATATGAGGGAAGGATCTTGAGGAGAACAGCAGAAGCAGTAGTGTTTCCTATTATGGAGGGGATTTGTCCTCTTATTTTTTTTTTACAGGTTTTGCAGTTTAGCAAAGCTTTCAGCTCTCACCTTGCAGAATTTATGGTCAAGTATGCTTTTTTTTTCTCTCAACATTTAAGTGTGTGCTGTATTTTTCTGAAATCAAGACCTTGTCAGAGCGCTTCACGGTTTCTGTCACCTTCTTTTGGATGACTGCAACATATTGTATACATGGGATTACTCTTGAAGATGATCTTGTTGATCTCATATGCTGCCTTTTTACTTTTCCCTCTGTTTCCTATTGCATGTATTTCAGCTTAAAGCAGAGCTTTCCTTCCTGTGTACTGGGAAAAGAATGGAAGTCAACTGAGACCACAGTAGAAAGCCTTCTTAAAGTAGAGAAGGCAGGAAACTTCCACTTACAGCTTTAGCAGAAGGGCCCTAAATTTGAGAGCTTTCTACGAAACCCAAAGTTTGATGAACTTTCTGCGAGGGCAACTCGCTCATTATGTGAAAGTTGCAGAGGTGGAAAGGAACTAATCTTCCTGGCAATTTACTTAATGGTGTAAAATACCAGGTGTTAAATTTTGAAGACAGGCCCTTGCATGTCTGGCATCCATAAATAAACCAAGAAAATCAATAAGTGACTTTGGCAACTGCCACCCTTTTGACTCCCTTGTCAGAGGCCAAGAACAGAATGAACAGAATTAAAATTAAAAGTGTTTTCCCTGAAGGAAAAAGAAAAGTAGTTTTTCCTTCAGGCTAAAGCTGAGGCCACTGAGAGTACAGGAAAGCTGCTTTTTTTTTTGCTGTATTACTATAGCTTGTCTGAATCTAACAGTCTGCAGTTTTTTTTATACTCCGAAGTGGTGCCCTTCTTATTTGATATCAAGATGATTGTCCTTCAGAGAGCTGCACCCCAGGGCTGTCAGGCTCCTATTTTTTAGTTCATTCCCAAAATGTTTTTTGTTTCGTTTTGTAAACCTGAAAAGTGCTACTGCTGTCTGTTCACTAAAAGACAGTTCAAATTATCCCTCATAATACTGTAGTGTTTCCCAGTTGAATTCTAAACCAATTTATGATGCGTGTGTCTTTATCTCATAGTATATTTTTAATTCAGGCTTTGAAGTTTACTCTCCTTCCAGATGTTTAAATCGTTGTGGTTACATCAATGTATATTACATATGTATCTTACCTATTACATACAATATATCCAGTACATCAGGGTTCCATCTGTAATATTTTAGGAACATGTGCAGTTTTTTCTTTTTCCTCATTCCAGGCCTTCTAATCATGGTGTTGAGAAAATAAAGTCCTAGACAAAGCAAGTTGAGTTAAAGAGCCATTCTATACATACTAAATTGCATTTCTGTTTAAAGTGAGCTTCCTGCAAAACAGTAAGGAAACTGCAGTGTTGTTCGGTGCAAACGTCATGCTCGGCTCATAAAATGTTGTGAAGAGGATGAACTGCAGTCGGTGTTCAGAGATAGGAAGCACTGTCCAGTTGTGGCTGAGGGTCTGTCTGTGCTGTCCCTGGAGGTATGGTGACATCCCGGAAGCTGTGCTTGTGTCTCCCAGGAGGGAATTGCGTTGCCTAAACACAGGTGTCTGCTGCTATTTGAGATGTCCAGTGGTATCCCTCCTTATCTTCAGAAGGGAGGAAAGGGTGGGAAGCTGGTTGCTCTTTTGAGCCAGGTTTTGCAGTGGTGGGCAGCAGGAAGCGGAGGGAGCTTGGGAGCTGGCAGTAGTTTCTGTAGCTGACCGGCAGGGAGCTTCCTCGGGCACGTCACGGGTGGGTATTTCCTCAGCTGGAAGCGGTCCATGGGCCATCCGGGTTTCATTACTGGGCACACAGAGCAATGGCAAAGGCTTTAGCTCAGTTGGTGGGTCTGATTGTGTTTTCAGACCTGTGCAACAGTCTGCCGCTTTCTCCAGATCCCTCCTGCAGGATTTTTGAGATGGCTATCTTCCTTCGAGGATCTCTCATTTCTCAAATAATATTGCAGCTGTTGAAGTAAAAGTGCATTTCTGTCCCCATGAGAAGCAATACCTTTTGAATGTGAATTATCATTAAACTGCCATCAATGAAAATGAGATGCTTTTTTTGCTAAAATCTTTATTTTATTTTATTGTGTGTTAATCCTGAGTCTTGTGCTAGCTACGGTGTTTTAAATGTCCTCACAAGGTAACCACCAGATTAATGAGAAAATACTGCAAAATGGTCGGCATTTTGTATTGTGCTAGAAAGGTTATTCACTAGAAAAACTATGGTTGCTTAGTTGCCATGGGAGAGGAAAAATGAGGAGAGGAGAAGATGAGAGGGCAGGCTATAGTCTTGTGAGGGACAGCAGGAAAGGGTAAAGTATGCTGCAAGAGAGCAGGAAACCGTAAGAAAGTACACGTCCCTTAAGGCACAAAAAGTTGGGTTCAGAGGGCATATAGGTGAGTCTGTGGGGATCAGAGAGAGGAGGAATATCAGACAGAGAGATGTGAGGGAAAGGCTGGAATCAGCTGGGATGGGAGCCTGGAAGTAGGCTGTGAGTGATGCAACTTGCCTGTTCGTCTAGTGCAGAACAAGCATAAAATAGTGCTTCTGCACACTGAGAACTGGGTAATGAAAAGTGATGGATCCTGTGGTAGCGAACTGGGGACTTGTGTATTTATGTGTCTGTTTCACTTTGGGTTTGAACTGGAGATGGTTAAGCACACAAATCAGGATGAAGTGAACATTTATTTTCAGTGTGAAAATAAATAAATTAGAAGGCAAGTAGAAAACACAAAGGTTCAGAAGTGCTCAGAGTGTGAGCCAGCCTCATGACTGTGAAGAGAGGGGTCTGAGTCATTAGGTTCGGACGCTTGGGGCTTGGCAGAGCTGCTTTCCCGGATCTCGGCAGGCTCAGATGGTGCAGTGAGAGAATCCGGAAACACAGGGTAGCTTAACTGAAGAAGGAACTGGACACATTAATGCATTTTGAATTCAACATTCCCAGAAAATCAGTGTTTTATAGTGTTACCTAGCTACTCTTGGGTTGCCCCATAGCTTCTCATTGAAGGGTAGGTCCATGGTCTGGTTTAACAAGGAGGAGGGTGATTAGGTCTCCTCCTTGTTTGTAGCAGAGGACTTGGAAACCCAGCTCAGCCATATCTTAGAGTTCCTAAACCTGATAGTAGTAAAGCAAATTATTATTTTTCAAAACAATTTGCTGTGTTAACTCAGTCTCAGAATTTTTGAGGCCTTTGACTATTTGGAACTTAATTTAATCTTATTACTTAGAAGAAGAGTGTTTCCTTTGGTTAGGAAAGGGCCCCTGCTGTCAGAGGAGCTGTATGACAGAGGGTTGTGGAAAGGCCCCGCACTGGGAATTTACCTGCCTAACAGAGTAAGCAGACAAAAGGGAGAGGAGGTATAGATCTGCACAAGTAGATCAGCTGTAAGGCAGCACTAAATGTTGTGCTAGTCTCAAGGTTTATAGGCAGGGTGCCACATCCCCTGCGTCTGTCCAGCCTTGTCATCTCCAGCCTGACATATTGGAGGTTGTGTGCACGTACATATTAATCTGTGTAGGCTCAGTGCCTAAGGGAATGGTGTGTGTTTGTGTGTTTTTGTTTTTAATTAAAGGTGGCATCTCTGCTTTTTGGGTGGATGAAGAATGGAGCTAAAAGGAATCAGCTGACTGGAAAGAAAAAGGAGTAAAGGATGGTGAAGCTTGAGGCAAGGGTGCAAGTACAGCTAAAATACTGAGCAGGTGAGAAGAAAGGAGAACAATTGGGACAAAGAGATCACTGTACAGCAGAGACCTTAATTCAAACCATGGAAAGTACTCTGAATGTGTAAAGGTCCCTGCTTTGCTGAATCAGCAGCTGCTCTTGGCTGGGAAATCTCCCTAGTACTTTTCTGTAGTTTTTCCCCAGTGCCACACTCGGGTGGGTAGGGATAACTCTTTATTCCCCGGGAACTGTGTGGAGATCTCCCTGTGTGTCTGTATGTGGCTGTGCGTATGGATATTTATATATAGCATTACATTGGAGACAGCATTGCTCCAGTATTTAAGGTGAGCCACATTAGGTGCATAATCTCACAGACTGCATAGCGTCATTTGGGATGAGCAAACATGATGGTAGGCAGTATTATCTTACTCCCTGTGCTCTTTGGTATCAGCAGCCTGCTTGGCTGCTTCCATCACCTGGAAAATCCGGCTGTTCCTCTCTCCATTTTCCCCAATGGCACAATGGAGAAGGGGAGAGAGGAAACAGCATCTAAATGCTGTACAGGTGGCATAGAAGTCTCTGCCTTGATCTTACACTGTCTGATCCTACATCCTCTGAAACAGCTGGAAAGGGTAAGAGGAGTATTTCCAGCTCTTTATTGCCCTTTTTTTTTTTTCTCAAAGTAGAAGACTCCATTTGACTACAGTATGAACCTTATTTTCACAATAAAATTGTGTCAAACAGTAATACTGTGGTTAACACAGAACTAAACCTTGACTCTTCTGGGCTGGTCTAGCTCTTTCTTTTCTAGACATTGCAGAAGGCAATGAGCTTTCCAAACTGTGATGAGAAACAGATAAGCAGTAGTGTCATCCTGTATCTTGACAGCCAGAAGATGGATATCGAAGAGGCAAAAAAGTGTATGAGTACTACATTTGGGAGGGGTGACTGCAGCACAGTCTTGCACTAAACTTAGGTTTTGTCTGTTTTATATGGCTTTAAGGATAGAAGGATGCAGACTTTAATATGGAATGGGTGTCTGCCCCAGTGTGCTTGATAAGGAATGCACAATGAAATCTCAAACTGCAATAACTGTAATCAAGTCTTCATGGTACACAAGCAAATGTTATTGTTCACAGACTGCTGCCGACCACAAGTGTGCACACAACGAGGCAGCAGCTGCCCCGCTCCCCTCTTAAAAAAAAAGCTCTTAAATGTGTGATATTCATTAGCCAAAAAAAAAAAAAAGACAAGGTAGGGGAGAGATAGAAAGACAAAAGTAAGTAGATCTACTGGGAAAGAAGGTTGAGGGAGCTAGAATATATTCAGAGTTGTACTAAGGAAAGAGAGAGGTATTTCAAATCTGACATATGTTGTAGATTGAGACTGACTGTTTTGTATTTCGTCCCCAAATTAGAGAATAAGCAGTCTGATAGAAAATTTTGACATCAACTACTTGGTTTATCAGTGATATCTTGCTTCTGTACCAACGTGTGTCGGCTAATTTTGAGATTTGGAGAAGTCAGGATATGGGAGTGATGCTGTGATAGACAAACACATATCTTAGTGATTGTCCATTGCAAGAGCAGGGTGATTAATTATACTATTCTTCTGAAAACATTGTTTTTCCCTTTCGTTTAAATTAATGTGGAATACCTGAAAGGTACCAGCCCTTCATATTGAGCTGTCTAACCACAGCTGATAGGCAGTACCCAGAGCGTGTGCTGAGATCCAGCAGTTCTGGAGGGTTTACTTTAAGATGATTTAATGATTAATTTCCCACATCTTTGGTGGTTTTGGTTGAACTTTGAGGGTAGGGATTTGCCAGAAGTGCTAACTGTAATGGAAGTTGGCTAATTCAGTTGCTTGTTTGCCAGGAATTACAATCAAGAGTATTACAATCAAGAAGTGCAGTGTGCTGCTGTGATGCTGAGTACAACTGTAGCTGGAAGACTTCTGGCAGCCCATAAGAAGTGTCAGGAGCAATTATCAGTCATTGTCATCCAGAAAATTTCTCATTGTTCTGCTAATGCTACTCTGAGATTTGTACTCCTTGATTTCACTTTGAGAAAGAATCAGTCTGGATGTTAAGTTGTTGGACAGAGACTTGAGATACAATTAACCTTTGTGTGCTGCCACTCTGGAGAAGTTGGAATCTGCCTGTACCTCAGGTCTGCATTAATTAAATTGAGATAATGCTTTTCTTTTCCCTTCAGTTGTCCGTCTTCTTTCTTCAGATTGTTTCTCGTCTCAGCGAGACTCCTTTCCTTTGTGTTCGGATAGTCTCCAGGCTTTGCTCCTGAGAATCTGTGGTCTCAGTGGAGGTCTCGGGGCACAGTGCTGCAAGGCAAAGCAATAATAATAAATCCAAATAACCAGCTTTGATGTCTGCAGCTGGGTCTGACTTCTCTCTCTGTTACAAAATTGGAACTGTGTTTTGGGTTCTTCTGTAAGGACTGCTGCCTATCCTTTGTTCAAGGTGATAATTTCCTAAGAATCAGATATGAATACAAATAATTTTGGCAAAGGAAGATATAAATCTATTGTATAGGATAAACTGTACAAGGAATTACTCTTTTATAGTGGTACTTTAACAGCAAGTTCGACACTTTGTGCTCATGAGAAAGGTTTGTGTTTGCTGCTTTTAAACTTGGACATTTTATGTAGGTAGCTCAGTTAGGGAATGCATCTTCTACATAGGCACAACTTTGTCATTTACCAAAACGTATTGCTGAGTATACCCTTGAATCTCTCCACTTACTTTTTCTGTCCAGAGTTGGCCATGCAGCTCAGTGACGTACCCAAATGCTGTTTTAATAAAGAGGCACAAATCCTGTTGTGTGGATTGGATGTGTGTGCAAGTTATTGGTGATTGTATACAGATTTGAAACACTTAAAGACCAGCATTTCTTTGTGTGTTCAAATTTCATGCTTTAGTGTTTGATGAGAGGGGATATTGTTCACTGCATGAACAAGGAACATGTTTAACAAAACTCTATTTGCATAAAAATGTACTCCACGAGAAGACTGTAGAATGATAGAATCGTTTAGGTTGGAAAAGGCCCTTAAGATTATCAAATCTGACTGTAAACCTAACACTACCCAGGCCACCACTAAACCACATCCCTATGCTACACATCTAGATGGCTTTTAAATACTTCCAGGGATGGTGACTCCACTGCTTCCCTGGGCAGTCTTTTCCAATGCTTGATAACCTTTTAGGTGAAGAAATTTTTCCTACTGTCTGATCTAAATCTTCCCTGGCACAACTTGAGGCCATTTCCTGTCATCCTATCATTTGTTACTTGGGAGAAGAGACCAACACCCACCTCACTTTCAGGTAGCTGTAGAGAGCAATGAGGTCTTCCCTCAGCCTCCTCTTCTCCAGACAAAACAATCCCAGTTCCCTCAGCTGCTCCTCATAAGACTTGTACTCTAGACCCTTCATGAGCTTTGTTGCCCTTCTCTGGACACTCTCCAGCACCTCAATGTCCTTCTTGTACTGAGGGGCCCAAAACTGAACACAGTATTTGAGGTGTAGCCTCGCCAGTGCCAACTACAGGGACACAATCACTTCCCTACTCCTGCTGGCCACGCTATTCCTGATGCAAACCAGGATGGTGTTGGCCTTCTTGGCCACCTGGGCACACTGCTGGTTCATGTTGGCTGCTGACCAACTCCCCTGAGTCCATTTCCACTGGGCAGCTTTCTAGCCACTCTTCCCCAAGCCTATAGCGTTGCATGGGGTTGTTGTGACTCAAGCAGAGGATCCAGCACTTGGCCTTTTTGAACCTCATACAGTTGGCCTCAGCCCATCAATGCAGCCTGTGCAGATCCCTCTGTAGAGCCTTGCTATCCTCAAGCAGACCAACGCTCCCTCTCAACTTGGTGTCATCTGCAAACTTACTGAGGGAGCACTCCATCCCCTTGTCCAGGTCATTGATAAAGATATTAAGATGGGAGTGAATAGTATGTTCAAACATCACCTGGTCTTATTTAATTTCAAAAGATGGAGGCAAACAGTGGCCTAATACTAGAGCTGTTAACCCATGTATTGCTCTTTGGCCATTTTTGCATTGTTTAAACAAGGCAGATTTGCACTATGTATTGCTCTAAAGGTGAGTTTTTATTTCTTACCTAATTATGCAAGCTTAGTACTGTACACCGTGTTATTTTATTTTCATCTAAGTCATATTTATAATGTCACTCAAGGCCTAATTGTTAAGAAAAAGTGGCAATATCTGCTGATTTTTTTGTATGGAAATCCCTCTTGTGTTTGTTGAATGATCATGAATTTACCTTTGGGAATTCTGCCTTCAGAAAAACCACATCAGAAAAGCTGTTCTCCATGCTGGTCAAAGTGGCCGTTCCCTAATAAACGGCTGCTAACCTCAGTGAAAAAAAATTGTTAAAAAGCCCTGCAGCTAGGAAAATGTATCGAGGACCTTAAAGCACATATGCAAATAATATTGAAATAGAGTTTACCAACACATAGCAGCCCACGCTAGAAATATATAGTATCGTTCTTCTGATATGAGTCCTTTATTCCAGTCTCCCTTCCAAAATCCTTTCTCTAAGCACTTGTTTTTGTATTTTTTTAAAATATAATTTATTTTTTAAAACATTAAAAAAATGTTGAAGGGGTTTATTACAAACCCTTTTCATCAGACTTTTATATAAACAAATGTAATATACAGAAGAGTTGACTTCAGTCTCTTTTTTTTTTTTTTTTTTAGCCAGAATAGAATCTGCTGATAACACTGAGAATAAATGCAACTCCAACTTTAACAAAAGTAGTTTAAAAAATCCTATTTACATATTCTGTTAACTTTCTCCATTGTTTTAGTTCACTGAAAGCTTGAAATGAAGGCCACACTTCTTCATGAGGCATTTAATATGAAAATCTTTTTTTGTCTGCTTACAAAGGAAAACTAAAATAGTTCTTCAAAGGGGTCTTCTGATTTTTTAAAAATTCTTTTTCTGTGGGCCTTGCTACTTAATGTAAAGCTGTATTTAAATCATATTCTTGCTAATGCAGAAATCAAATTATATTAGAACTAAAAGTTTCACTACTTTGTAGACATTATTTGGCCCTTAATTAGACACCATAAACTATGGTAACTGTATAATAAAGCACAAATTCTAATCTTAATACACCAAGTGTGTGTTCTGCACATGCCAAGGGATTTTACTCATTTTCCTGTTTAACCTGAGCGAGGAGGGCATGCTGCTGATTAACAAATTTACCTTAAGTTGCACTCTGCTGAGAATGTGTGTGTGTATGTATTTTTATATTGCTGGTATTTTGACAGAAATGGCAGCTTGTGACTGACTGTCTCATTTCAAAGGTTAAAAAACTTGAGCTCCTTGGAGCTCCTGTAATGAGCCCCGGAACTGTGTCAGCTTTTGCAAGGGGTTATTTGGCAATGCCCAGAGAAATTAATGCCCAGAAAAACAGAAAAATGCATGAAAGAGTAAGGGAAGCATTTCTTAGGCAAAATATTTCAGCTGTGAGAAAGGTAACAGTTTGTGACTCTGGTAATGGACTTCTACAGGACTCAGTGAGTTCTCCTTGGCTTTAGTCCTTCATTATTGCCTCCAGCGTTGATTTATGCCCCTCACACTTTCCTGTCCCTCTTGTTTGAGTCTGCAGTGAAAATGAAGCATTGGATATATGTTGATGTGCTGATGGGTTAGTAAGTGCAGAGATTTCAGTAGAAATGTATATCCAAAACATGAGATAATACTAGAAATTTCAGTTTATTTAGTTCTTTTAAAGCAGAGTGTGGTGATAGATCAGAACCTTATGATTGTAATTATTGATCTCTCAGTCTTGAATGGTATGTGGTGATGTATGTTTGTGTAAATGTGTTCAGAGGTGCAAGTTTGTCTTTTAAAATACATTTTGTAGCAGCTAACACGTGGGGTTTCCTGCAGTGAGTAAGAGTGGGTGTTTTGGTGTATTGGAAATTTGTACTAGGAGCAGGAAAATTGGATTTTGTAATCTCCTAGTCACTTGTTCCATTACTGTTTGCATACATTTTTACAAGCGTAAGAGGCAGAGATAAGACTGGTTGATCTGGTAGTGAGGGGATGAAGAATCTTATGGAAATGGGAACAGTTTGGGCCTTTTAATAGTTCCTGTCCAGATTTTTTTTTCTTACATTGAGCTATTAAAGAGACGAGTGGTAGTAGTGGGTGACTCCCTCCTGAAAGATACGGGGGCACCCATCTGCTGACCCGATCCGCTCTCTTGGGCGGTATGCTGTCTCCCAGGGGCTCGTATCAGGGATGTCACCGAGAGAATACCAAGCCTCATACGGCCCACAGACTATTATCCACTACTGGTGTTTCATGTGGGGGCCAGCGACACAGCTGGCAGCAGCCTGAGAAACATCAAAAGGGATTTCAGGGCCCTGGGTTCAACAGTCAAAGACTCTGGGGCGCAGGTGGTCTTCTCGTCAATCCTCCTGGTCGAAGGGCAGGGACCTGAAAGGGCCAGACGTATCTGGCAGGTTAACTCGTGGCTCAGGGAGTGGTGCTACAGCCAGGGCTTTGGGTATCTAGACCATGGGGCGTGCTTTGAGAAGCCCTGGCTGCTAGGGGCAGATGGCGTGCACCTAACTGAGAAGGGGAAGAGTGTGTTTGGACAAAGACTTGCCAGACTCGTCCGGAGGGCTTTAAACTAGTGTTGCTGGCAGAGGGGGAGCACAGTTCAGCCCACTGCTGTCAGCATGGTGCCAGTGCCAGCACCAAGGGTCCAAAAGCTGAGGAAGGATCTCAGGTATGCACAAATGAACTTAAACTGCGGTCCAAAAGAACTCCTGTCGCTCCAGGCAGCAAGTCGGCTTTGTCGGGGGCCCAGCTGAAGTGTCTCTATACCAATGCACGCAGCATGGGGAATAAACAGGAAGAGCTGGAGATGCTTGCACACGAGCAGGGCTATGACCTTGTTGGCATCACGGAGACGTGGTGGGATGACACATACGACTTGACCGTCAACATGGAGGGGTATAGGATTTTTAGAAAGGACAGGAAGGGGAGACGAGGAGGGGGTGTTGCTCTCTACGTCAGCAACCGGCTGGAGTGTGTGGAGCTCCGCCTGGGGATGGAGGAGGAGCTGACAGAGAGCTTATGGGTCAAGATTAGAGGATGGGGACGGACAGGGGAAGTTACGGTGGGGGTCTGTTACAGGCCGCCTGGCCAGGAAGACAGAGCAGATGAAGTGCTCTATAGCCAGATAGGAACAGCCTCATGATCACAAGCCCTGGTCCTCCTGGGGGACTTCAACCACCCTGACATCTGTTGGAGAGACACCACGGCAGGTCACAGGCAGTCCAGGAGGTTCCTGGAATGCGTGGACGATAACTTCCTCCTGCAGGCGATAGAGGAGCCGACAAGGAGGGGTGCCATACTTGAGCTTGTGCTCACCAACAGGGAGGGGCTGGTGGGGGATGTGAAACTGCAGGACAGCCTTGGCTGCAGCGACCATGACACGGTGGAGTTCAAGATCCATGGGGCAGCGAGGAAACTACACAGCAAGCTCTCTGCCCTAGACTTCAAGAAGGCGGACTTCGGCCTCTTCAGGGACCTGATGGGCAAAGTGCCATGGGAGGCGGCCCTGGAGGGAAGAGGGGCCCAGGAAAGTTGGTCTGTATTCAAGGAGCACCTCCTCCAAGCTCAGCAGAGGTGCATCCCAATGAAGAACAAGTCAGGCAAAAAGGCCAGGAGGCCTGTGTGGATGAGCAAGGAGCTCCTGGACCAACTGAAAGTGAAGGAGAAAGCCTATAGAGGGTGGAAGCAGAGTCAGATAGCCTGGGAGGACTACAAAGAGGCTGTGCGAGTGGCCAGGGATCAGGTGAGGAAGGCTAAAGCCCTGACGGAATTGAATCTGGCCAGGGATATAAAAAGCAACAAGAAAAGCTTCTATAGGTATGTAGGGAACAAAAGGAAGTCCAAGGAGAATGTAGGCCCCCTCTGGAAGGGAAGTGGTGTCCTGGTTACCCAGGACATGGAGAAGGCTGATGTACTCAATGACTTTTTTGCCTCAGTCTTCACCGAGAAGGGTTCTTCTCTCAGCACCCAAGCTGTGGAAGGCACAAGCAGGGACTGGGAGGATGAAGAACTGCCCACTGTACTGGAAGAGCAGGTTGGGGAACATCTGAGGAACCTGAAGGTGCACAAGTCCATGGGACCTGATGAGATCCATCCGCGGGTCCTGAGGGAGCTGGCGGATGAAGTTGCCAAGCCACTGGCCATTGTATTTGAGAAGTCGTGGTGGTCTGGTGAGGTCCCCGATGACTGGAAGAGAGGGAACATAACCCCCATTTTTAGAAAGGGGAACAAGGAAGACCTGGGCAACTGCAGGCCGGTCAGCCTCACCTCTGTGCCTGGCAAGGTCATGGAGCAGATTCTCCTGGAAACCATGCTAAGGCACATGGAGAGCAAGGAGGTGGTTGGTGACAGCCAACATGGCTTCACCAAGGGCAAATTGTGCCTGACCAATTTGGTGGCCTTCTATGACAGGGTGACGGCATCGGTGGACAAGGGACGAGCAACGGATATCATCTACCTGGACTTGTGCAAGGCATTTGGTGCTATCCTGCACGACATCCTTCTCTCTAAACTAGAGAGACATGGGTTTGATGGACGGACCACTCGGTGGATAAGGAGTTGGCTGGATGGCCGCACTCAGAGAGTGGTGGTCAACGGCTCAATGTCCATGTGGAGACCGGTTACGAGTGGCATCCCTCAGGGGTCTGTGTTGGGCCCAGCCCTGTTCAACATCTTTGTCGGCGACATGGACAGCGGGATAGAGTGCACCCTCAGCAAATTCACTGATGACACCAAGCTGTGTGGTGTTGTCGACACACTAGAAGGGAGGGATGCCATCCAGAGGGACCTTGACAGGCTGGAGAGGTGGGCCCATGCCAACCTCATGAAGTTCAGCCAGGCCAAGTGCAAGGTCCTGCACCTGGGTTGTGGCAATCCCAGGCAGAAATACAGGCTGGGTGGGGAATGGATTGAGAGCAGCCCTGAGGAGAAGGACTTGGGAGTGCTGATGGACGGGAAGCTCAACATAAGCTGGCAATGCGCCCTTGCGCATCCTCGGTTTCATCAAGAGAAGCGTGGCCAGCAGGTCGAGGGAGGTGATTCTGCCCCTCTGCTCTGCCCTGGTGAGACCCCACCTGGAGTACTGTGTCCAGTTCTGGAGCCCCCAACACAAGAAGGACATGGGCCAGTTGGAGAAGGTCCAGAGGAGGGCCACGAAGATGATCAGAGGGCTGGAGCACCTTTCCTATGAGGACAGGCTGAGAGAGTTGGGGCTGTTGAGCCTGGAGAAGAGGAGGCTCTGGGGAGACCTGATAGCGGTCTTCCAGTACCTCAAGGGGGCCGGCAAGAAAGATGGGGAGAGGCTGTTCAGTAGGGCCTGTTGTGATAGGACGAGGGGTAACGCTTTTAAAATAGAGTGTGGTAGATTTAGATTGTATATTAGGAAAAAATTTTTTACGATGCGAGTTATAGAACACTGGAACAGGTTACCCAGAGAGGTGGTGGAGGCCCCAAGGCCAGGCTGGATGAGGCTCTGAGCAACCTGATTTAATTGTGGATGTCCCTGGTCCTTGCAGGGGGGTTGGACTAGATGACCTTTGAAGGTCCCTACCAACCCTAACTGTTCTATGATTCTATGATTCTATTTTAAGTTGAAGATTTATATAAAAATATAGCATTTTAAAAAGAGCTAGATGGAGTCTTCTGCAAGTCCTTCAGAATTTGCTCTGTATTTTAGTGTTCTGTTTGTTCAGCAGTTCCCCCTGCTTTCTAATTCAGCACCAAATTTCCCTTCAGGCAGGCACATAAGATAGGCACAAGTGTGTCTGGTTTCTTTAAGTCCAGAAAGCACAGCAAGGAGGGAACTTGCTGCTGCTTGTTTCAATTTAACATGTTAATGTGTCTTGGTAACACATGGCTGGGGGAACAGAGGGATGAGGGAAATGTCTATCTATTATTTAAACGTCTTATAAAGCATTCTTCTGAATGCATGTGTGAATATATATAATATGCCATTTATAAAAGATACATATATATGATTTCATAGCTAGAAGCGTTGTATTGTTAGTGATTTCTGGCACATATATAAGCCATACTGCACTCCTGCTTCCCACCTGTTGTCTAACTTAATCTTCCATTCCATGTCCACTCTGCACACTCGTTCTTCCCCATTCATTTTGCTTCCAGCTTCATGTCCTCTCTTCTCCAACACCTCAGCACACCTCAGGCCCTGACAATTTCTGCTTTTGTTCATATAGTCCCAGTTCCTCTGAGAAACAGTCCGTTAGAGACTGAGAGAACTGTTTGTGAGACCTTTACTCCATTCACCCTCCACCTTTGGCCAAGGCGAATAGGTGCTCATGTCACACTGTATACATTTTAATACCACACCGCTTTCTGTTTTAACTGTCTGCAAACCAAACAGCTGTGTCTTTCTGTTCCCCAAAATATCCCTTTTCCAAAGATGCTAAAGATTATTTTGTTTCTAGTGAAACAAATACGGAATTTGTAGGCCAATCTAATGAAGATAAGAAACAAAAAGCTTGGAAATAGTTTTGAAAACTCATGTCAGGGAAACGTGAGATTTCTTTAGATCAGGTCCTTATGTTTGGCCAAGCTGTGCTCAAAACAGCCCCAAATGCTTTTTTTTTTTTTTTTCCTCCTGGGGAACTTTGAAGAACGTATGGCTGGTGGCAGATCCATGAACATTTTCATTGCTGGGGACTTGACAATTAAGGTTCAATGCCTGCAGCTTCTCTCAGTCACTTCATATTCCTTGCTATAGAGGTGCTTGGGAGAGGAGAGATTGGATATAGCTGAATATTCCCATTTTGTAGGGCAGTCTGAGCATTTTGAAATCTGCTCTTACAACTTCGAAGTTGGACTGGTGTTCTTAATCCTGAATTTTACACCAAATGAACACAGCATGCCTATAAATAATGTATTTTAAAAATAATTTAGTGGAATTAGTCCCAACGATGTCTGTTTGACAGAAGAAGATTGAGAGAGGAGGTAGATAAAGAGTGCCCCAATATGCAGTTCTTGAAATAATCTTTTGTACTTATGCAGACCTTCCATTCTATGATCAGACATGACTTGGGAAGAAAAGAGGCCCTTGAAGTCTGCCAGGTACACAGTTCCTGGGAGACTCCCTGGGAGTCAGAAGTGATAGCGTTCACTTCCCATACATGAAGTTAAGGTAAAGAGAGTTGTGTCTTTCAAAATGCTAATTGCACTGAAGACACTCGATGACATGTTGGTGTGAGCTCCTGTGCTATTGTTCTAGCAGCCAGAGTACAGGTTGGAGTTCTGGAGAGGGCTAAACACCGGGCAGATACTTGCATAGTTATATTTAAGTTAGCTAGAAGTTACAGGGAAAATAAAATCTGTTTTGAAGTGTATAGTTTCTTCTAAATCATTGCTTTTTTTTAGTTTGTTTTTTTTTTTTTTTTAAATTTAAACTGAAGACTGTGTCTTATGTTAAGTTGGAAGGGGAACCTAGGGTGAAACTTGTCAGTGCAGAGTGTACTGCTTCTCCATAGCTAGTATGTCAATATAACAGTGGCAAATGCAGGCTTATGTACAATAAGCTGCAAGAATTAGGGAGTGGCCACTGCAAAAATATTTCATGAGGAAGAAATTTGAGGAGGCAAATTTTGAGAAGGGAATTATCTCTGGTGGCATGTTGATGAATGTCTTGCTTACAAGATGGAAGCAGTGATGTCCCGACGTTCCTTGGGTACAAATGCGTCACTGGAACAATTTAAGCAAGTACATTTTCTATAGGATCATTTGTTTGCGATTTGGTTCATCAGTACCTGGGTCTAATTCCCTAGGAAGGAAGTTGTTCTCTTCACAAGTGAACATGGTGTAAATAATAACGATTTGAACCATCTCTGCAGTACCTATATGCTCTGGTGTACACAGAATGACATATTGCTGCTAAGAAGTGGTTAAGTTAAAATATCACTGTACTACAGCTAAGTTTTCAATTTTATAGGAATGGATTGCAGGCAGAGGTGAAGGGGTAAGCTTATCCTTCTGATGTGTTTAGCAACATATATGGAGATCCTTGAATCTTCCACTGTAATGAAAATTGGTGGAGACTGAAATTACTCAAGAGCTTGTGGAGCATGGTGTTATGGAAGGAAAGAAACACAGCACATTAAGGTGCTATTTGTTTAGGCTTATTTTAAAGGGTTTTCTATTGGATTTTATTTATTAACTGTGTTTCCTTTCTCTGAAAAATCTAATATTGAATAAATGGTGGAAGTTTACCTTGTAATATATCGTGACAAATATGAAGAGTGCAGTGTGTTCAGTGTGATGCTCTCTACAGAGGCTCATGGTGAAATCTTTCCCCCATTGAAATCGATAGTCAATGTCCTCATTGATTTCCGTGCAGATGCAGTGTTTCTGAAAGAGAGCATTGAATGCCTCTGCTGCTACTGGCATGGTGATATGGTATCTAACCATTTCCTCCAGCTTTGCTGCAGCTGTCATTGTGTTGAATAGCAGGTGAGAGCTGTAAAGCGCAGAGTCTGCTGTGCTTTGCAAACACATAGGTAAGGCTATCTTTTCTTGTCTTTGTTTTCGCAAGAACTTAGTGCTGGTGCTCATCCAGTGGGCTAGCCTTGTGAAATCAGGAGATTTGTGTTGGTGTCTGAAAGCAAGCTGAATGCTTCTGAAGGGTTTGCCCTGCCATGTTACGTAGTCCATGTAGGCTAAAAGGGGTAAGACAAAGTCTCTGGTCAGTACTGCTGTGCATGTGCTGATTACTGTTTTTGGGATGTAGCCCAAAAGTGGGGGAAAAAAAAGTAAAACTGGGCTATAATAATTGGATTATAGAGTGACAAAAATGGTATCTTTTTAAATTGTGCTTAATCAGAAAATTCTCCCTGATTTTCCCTTCTGGAGAAAAAACACCACCACAACAAAAGCCAAAGATCAAAAGCTCAAAGTCATCCTGTGTATTTAAAAATACTAGTTGCATAAGGAAGTGGATCCTACCCAGTCAGGTTCCTAAGCATATGTCTTAACTAGTGAGCTGTGAAGGCATTTTGGTAATTTCAAATACATTGAGTTACTAAGTAGTTCAGTGTTTTTATATCAGCTGTATCAGGTGTGGGAAAGAATATATCCAAATAATCTGAATGCTGATGGATAAGACTCTTTGATGAAGAATGCAAATTTGAATTTACGAAAAGGTTTTTGAAGCAAAACCTATCACATCACAGGTGAGGGTCTTGACCACTCCTTGCTGGCAATTTATGGGGTCTTTCTGTGATTTGTTTAAATGTGTTCTATATAATGTGATATATGTATATGTACATGTATTTGTGTGTGCATGCACTGGTGTATTTGTTATAAACCAGTACAGAAATGTGTGTGAAATTAGGTCATTGGATGAGATGCTGTGATGCGTACAAGAGAATTTGCATATAAAAGGGAAGAGAATTAATAAAACTTTACATTGACATTTTACCTATGCGGTTCTGGGCTGCTTCAGACATTGCAATCAACCCTACAGACAGGATGTGGACAGTCAGACCTACAGAGACTTGTCCTCAGCTGCCACCACCCCGAGTCTTCTGCAGTGCTGTGCCCTGAGGATTTCACCTCTTACCAAGGGAGCTGTATGTTAGAAGTGAAACATCAGTAGTTAAATGTGTGCAAAATTAAATCCTCTGCCTGCAGTTCCCTGCCTTCGCTCCTTGGAGGAATGCTTCTGTTTATGGGACTATGGCTTTTACAATCCCTTTATGTTTCTGCAGCCCCATAATATGTCACATAGTGACATTATGTTTTGATTCCTTAGTGGGCATACCATCCTAGCAAATGTGCTTTGTCTTTCTTATTTATTTATTTTCTTAATTTTGAACTGTATCTTCTTACAGTATATTGTGGAAGGGAAAGGGTAAACTTATTTGCAGGAGATGAGAAGGGACAGAATAATCCAAAGATCTGTTTGTGAGTGAGAAAAGCATAATGGGTGAGTGTATCTGCCCTTTCCAAAAGAGTCATCTCAATTACAGCCAACCGCAGAGAGCACTCTCAACTGCTTCTCCTGTCAAGTGCCATAAGACCAATGCAAGCATACTCGGTGACATGAATGCCCTGCTTGTACGCTTTGGGTCCGGTGTGCCTCCAAGTGCACCTTCCAACCATGCATGAACCTGTCGCTGCAGGTGTGCTCTTTTCAAATTTTCAGACTTTTATTGTGAATGCAGCCTTGAACTGGACCTCAAAAGGCATCACAGGTACCTTCAGTGTGATGTAGACACAAATTTGTACAAGTGGTAACCTCTGAGCAAAGTTGGGACTCATCTTTAGAAAATTTTGGCCCCTGAATGCTTTGAGATCCTTGGGTGAAGAGTGCTAAAGAAGTGTGAAGTATTGCAACCAGAGATCAGATAATGGTTTCTTCACATGCAATTTTGTTAATTCCTTTATTTTGTGCAAGGTAAATTGCTCCATTGCCTTCAAGCAATCTTAATTTAATGCAGTGATGACTTTGAGTGATTGAAGAATTAATCAACTCTATCTGCCACTTCTCATGCTCTAACTTAAGAATGATGAACTTGTAGATACCTTTCTGCCCATCCCTCCTTGCACTACAGCTCCCCAGGAGTATGGACCCTTGAAGTATAATCACAATGCTTATGTTCACACATCTAAAGGCCGCAAGTCAGGTAGAGATAGGAAGTGGTGTGTTGGTTTTTTTTTTTTTTTTTTGTTTTGTTTTTTTTTTTTAAAAAAAAATCATTCAGGAAGGAATGAATCAGAGCAGATTTTTAATCATTTACTAAGAAATTCAACTTGCACCAGATGTTTTTGTTTGGGTTAGGGCTTGAGTGTCATTAATGCGTAATAGCAAAACTTGGAAAGGATCTAGAAGAGCTGAATGATCTGACCTTTCCAATAAGAGACCTCAGGAACTTAGGAATTGCATCGATGTAAGTTAATTTGTTCCCAAACATAAGCTTATTGTATCTAGTAGCATACATATGTACGTAAGTACATGTCTTTGCACTCTGCCACACGCATGCATTCACACACTCAGTTGTTTATTTCGACTGACATCTGTTTAAACTTTTTATACAGTCATTTGAGTATGTTAGAGTTTATTTTAAAAACCTCATCTCAGTCATTCAGACCAACAGTTTTATTTCAAACCAGCCTGTGGGTTTGTGGGTTTTTTTTTTTGTTGTTGTTGTTGTTTTGGTTTTTTTTGTTTGTTTGTTTGGTTTTTTTTCAATTTGAGGATCTTCTTTTCATGTCTTCTTGGCATTGAATAAAACAAAATGTATCCTAGAAAATTCCCTCACTGCTTACCGAGAGTTTAGGAGCTACATTTCTGTAATGTCACCCCTGGTATACTTAATGACAAAAGAATAAAGATACTTGAAGTACAAGCACGGAAGTGCAAAATAGCTTTTTCTGAATGAAAGGAAATAAAACTGTGTCAAAACTTGCATAAAATTGACAGTGTGCATTCAAGTCAAAATTGCAAATCTCCTGTGTTTTGTATTTTGTCAATTATATACAAAGAAAAAAATGGGAGGGGCATTTTTTTCTTTAACCAAATTCATTGATTAAATGATATTTTAGGAATACCATCCAAAAGTTTCAATTCTGGTCTCAAATGTCTCCTAACCAAGATGAAGTATATCTATAAAATGTATCAATAAAAATTGTGTGTTTATTCTACATGTGACCTATCCTACATCTACATTAGATCTGTCCTGTACAGTGATTACTACACGTAAGCCAGTGTAAATTTTTTTTTTTTTTTTACTTATTATTCACTCTCTGAGAGTCTCAGCTGTCTTCTTTTGCATTTGTTGAAGAGAGATAGGAACATGAGATGAATGTACACTTTAACAAGAGATAGCAGTGTTAGAGCTTAACAAAGATCTTCTGGTAAGTATATGGTTGGCAGCAGGCAAGGCATTTTACACCACAGAATTTGGAGGCTTTCACAGCAACTGAGCTGGATATTTTAATTTGCCAGCATATTCTCTCCTTGCGTCTCCAAGCTCCGTCAGTGGCTTAGGTCACCGTGAACAGTGGAAATACTAAAGCACACGTGCTGGGTTCTGACGTGCCCTCACCAGTGCAGCCCGCTGGAGGATGAGACATTCTGATCATGTAAGAATCATGGTGGCAATTTGACAATCTCTAAATATTATTTTTTGACAAACATTATAAGTGTTATAGAAATATTTTCATGCAATATTAACATTATTGTAACACCAGTATAGAAGCATAAATTACCAGATGAGTCAGAATTATGGCCCTTTTCCTGCTGTGTGTGGGCAGACCCCTGCATCTGTGCTCATTACAGGTTTGGGACCTAGATACAGTAGATGCATGCTGGAAGAAAATGAGTCTGCAAAGTATTTTAGTAGAAGGAATATGCTGTTCTTGGTTGTGAAGAAAGAAAATCCTCTAAAGATGGAAATTTCCTCGTGCTTCACTTAAAAGACAAATATGTTAACATGGAAATGTCTCTGGAAATTCTTGTAAGATTAATGGTAAAACAGAAAAAAAAAGTAAAGCAGCTCAAATCAATGTCTTGAAAGAAAAGAGGAGGTGTATTATCTTCAGGAAATTCCAGAAAGTATTAGTGTAAATGGACTGTAGTGGTGGCCCAGTACTTCTGTAAGGTATATTTGTAGGTCATGTACTAATATCTAATAGAGTGTTATTATATTATTAACTCTTTGTGACAGCAGTTCTCCCAAAGTCATACACTGTAATTTCATTGTCTTCCTCTTCTCAGGGAAACACTGCAAATACTCACTAATAGGGGTCTCTCCTTTCATCTGACACCTTTCCACAAACAGAAGCTTGCAGGTTATTGAGGGAGACATCCCATTGCTTGAGATTCTGAGATTTGTCTTTGTTTTTAAGTACTTCAAAGATTTCTGAGTGCATTACTGCTTTATTTGGATTTTCTGCCTCTGTGAAAGCAGTACGTTCAGTGTCCGTCTTCTGGCTTGACTTTGTACACTAGACTGTAGACTGAGTGACAACAGAAAAACAAGTAGTTGTGCTTTTGCTCAGGAAAGTGGAAATTACAAGAGTAAAAGTCAGAAGAGGCAAATGAGGAGTAGAAGTGAAATATAACTTTCTTTTTAGCTGAAGCTTCTTGAGTGGACCCTGCCTCTACTTTTAGTGATCACTTTCTGGATTAGAACTGGGTTAGAAATTTCTTTTCCCCCACTATAAATAAAAACGTGATGATTCCCAGCTTCCACTGAACTGCCTCATGCTTTCTTTTCCTCACATAGTCACCTTGTGCTATTTCTTCTTCCTGTCTCTGGGTGAAAGGAAGAGTGGCTCCACTTCTTCCCCCTTTGCTGCCACCTCCAGGGAAGATGAAAAGTCCCCCCCAATGTTTTCCAGAACCACTGAAAATTAAGCTTTACCAATCCTGAGGGTCATCTGGACACTACATTTTTCCAATTAATATTCAGAGAAGTTGGAGACCCCTGCTTCTTCCTTAGTTTTTATTAATTGATTTAGCAAAATTTGATTAGCTCTGGTGTTTGTGCAAATACAAATCAACCTCCTTTTTTTTTTTTCTCTCCTTTTCAGATTACCTTAATCTAGGTTGTCCTCTGAGATGCCCAGACCTTGTGACAAGCTTATTTATTTCCCTTGAACCAATTTTTGTCTAGTCAACTGAATTATTGTTTCACCTAACTCCTTCCTTCCCTGAAAGTGTGATATTCATTGTGGGCTTTTTGTTGGCTTTGTAATAGCTTTCAACTCGAGCATCCGAAAAAAGTAATACTTGGAAAATATTTTGATAGTCTTACAGTTCAAGATATGTTGTCAGATCTCTCTAGTGACCACATACAATATAAGAGCAACATATATAATTAGCTCGGCACAGGTAGGGGGAGGATAGGGAAGTTGTCTCTGTTACCTCCTTTCTTCAGTTTTGAAATCTCATGCTTTTGCATGATATGCTCAGGAAATTACAGACTGTGAGTGGGATTCATATGGCAAAATGTAGACGTCTACATCTGAGTTAGTCACCCAAGGCCCTCTGTGTGGGGAATTGAGAGAAACAGGACAGATGATTCACACCCTTTAAGAATCTACTTTTTTTTTACCTTTATGCTAAGATGAAATGACTCATAGCCTGAAAGTACCCGTTTGGCTAGTAAAGGAGGCGGGGGCAACAAGCACGATGCAATGGCTACATTCTGCAGCCCAATACTAGGTGAGATGAACACGGCGCTTTGTGACTCCAGTGCGTGCCTGTGTGCTTGCATATATGTGTTTATTTGTCATACTATGTGAGTATGACAAATTTCCCACTTAGAAATTCCTTGAAAAACTAAAGACAACTTTAGGGTTTCATGTGTGAGAACTCTGAGATCAATAAATGCATAAACTGAATTAGCATGTTTCTCCTGTAGATATATTTCTCAATATGCATCAGCAAATGTAAAAAAAATCCCTGATATGTAAGTTTTCAAAACTTCAGTGGCATGTCATTTGAGTAAATGAGCAGTAGCTTAAATGATGCTGCTGTTTAAGTCACCTTTGAAAACTCTATGTCCTCTGCCCTTAGGTAGACGTGCAAGTGCTTCCCTGTTAGCGTAGGGAGCTGAGAGCTCTTTGTGCTACATCAGAGGCAGTCTCTCCTCTGTGTGTAAACCACATAATATGTCTCTTTGAAGCTGTCTATGTCTTAAATCAGCCTGAGGAACCTGCAGTAAGTGAATATGTGAAGACCTTGCAACACTGCTTGCAGAAAGGAAGTGTGTCTTTGCGTGCTTGCCTTTTCAGTACGTCATCGGCAAGAGCATGTGGGCTGTGAGCCGCGCTGAGCTTGTAGGAGCAACTTGTGTTCATGGGGGTGCTGGTGCCACTAAACCTCTGTGTGGTGTCCCCTCAGCTGAAAATGTCAGTGAGATATATGACACTTTCCCACAAAGAGGTGAAAGATATTAAAATAGAAGTGGCCAATGAATCAGAACAAAGAACGGTAGCCCCATAACATAACATAGCATGTCCAGTTTCTTTTCATCTTCTGTTTTGTGTATGCACAGATATGCATGGTTTATTGAAAGAAATGAAACTGAGAGACTTCTATGTGAGCTTAAAAAGGAGGAATAAACTTATTTGGCTTAGACCTGTAGTTAGAGTATGTTCAGAAACATGGCATTTGGTAGAAACTGAGCTTTTGCAGCTCCTAGCTCTAGGCACCTGGCCTGAGAAGCATGATCCAGCAAGGAGATTGCAGAAAAGCAGTTTCCTGTGTAATCAGTGAGGAGATGCAGATACCTTGAATAAGGCTAACATGACATGTGGCTCACAGTGCCTTCTACTCTGCAGCTCAGAGCTGCAAACTAGAACCTACCTGAGATCCAGACCCTGGAGATGTTTTCTGGATCACTGTGTAAATAGCAGCTGATTTTTATACACAAAAGAAGCCACAGTGTATCAGAAGCAGTGTATCTAGATTCTTCTTTGCCAGATTCACAGATCCTAATTCCCTGAAAGTCTTTCCCTGCGGTCACACTAGGTTTAGGAGGTACATTGCTCTGTTGGTCCTTTCGAAACTGGGCAGTTTTGAAGCCAGACATGCAAGATTCAAGTCAGTGGAAAATAAGAACTGGTCTAGCTTTAGCCTGACAGCTACATACAACATTGGACAACCACTGGATTCAGTACTCTCCTGCCTCCAGACAAAACCAACATTCCCATCCTCTCCATGGCAAAAAAGAAGAAGAAAGAAGCCCTCAGAAAAAAGCAGTGGCTGTGTCATGAAACCATTATGAAACGCAAGTTTGCGGTACCCAATGTACCTTCCCAAATCAAACAGCAGAGTTCAGTTACAGTGATGCCTCTGGTGGCTTTTGGTGTGGCTAGATCGGTTCAAAACTGTGCTGTAGGCTGAATTAGTGAAACAGTGGAGGTAGCAGAGGGCTGCCTACGGTGCTGAATTTCTCCCAGCTGGGAGTGTTTTGTCAGCACTGATCAGTGCTTTGTGCCCAAGTCATTCTGGCAGAATCATCAGCAGTGAGCAAGCAGGCTCTTTTTGGCTTTTTACCTTACATTTCAGCCAAAGGCAGGCATATCTAGCAGCCTTATGTGGAAGCTGCCTTGGAGAGCTGTGTTCTGGCTTGCAGAGTCAAATGGCTGAAAACAATGTGTTGACAATGGCCTACAAAAGCAGGGCTGGAGTCCCTCCTGTCCCTGGAGGGCTGGTGTGCCTCTTCCAGGTGAGAACCGGTGCGCTAAGCATGAGGTGGTCAATGTGGGTGCTGCCTGCTTCTGTCTGTGCTGGCTTGAGGAAAGAGTTTTTTAAATACTGTACTGACAGTATCTTCCTAGATTCGCTCCTGCTGTATAGCAGTTGGGTAACTTGCTAATCTTTGAAATCTTTATTTGAAGGAAAACCATATATATGTGTATACATGCACACATACACAAATAAATTCCTTTTTTTTTTTAAAGAGTTTTGTCAAATAATGATTCCTGGATAAAATTCCTACTTTTATATATCAGTGAGTCATAATTTGTATTATAAGTATTTCAGAATACTGTTTTTATGCTATAAAATGGCTCTTTGCAGCAGCTTCCCTTATAATTCAGGTGTCAGGATGGTACCAGATAATTCAGATAACTGATAAAATATCTCCTCATGATTTTATATGTATTTGCACTTTAAAGGGCCAGCAATGAAAATATGATCACACATCTGAATCACAAGGATAATATTTATATCTAAATTGAGTAATCATGTAATTCTATTGGTGCTTCCCATGCTCTATCTGTCCTCCTCCTCTTGCATGCTATAGCCTAATTTCAGATCTTCTGTGCAGTGTTTATTACCCGACCTGAGGAGCTCAATCTAAATACTTGGTGAGTTCAGTGATGTTCCCAGTGTACTTATGGCTGCTGATGTTCTTATGGAAGAGTAAAATGAAAGAGGCTGGCCATTCAATACCTCTGTAACTTTTATTTTTGCTATTCACAGGATGCTTTTAGAAACTGCTTAAAAATTACATTTTCCAGTATTCAGCTGCAGAGGAGGACTCACTATTTTCAGATGTGTTAGGAGAAGTGATGCTTTTTTTATGCATACATATATCTATTCAGAACTCTGCAAAAGAGTGCCTCTGCCAGCCAGAAGAGATCAATCTTCAGATCTATCCTGATAATTACATATTATACATTCCAGACTGACTTTATTTCCTAACCAATGTACAGGTTTTGCTTGTTGTTTAGCTCTTTTCTTTCGTACCTTTTACCTTATTAAAGACGACGGTGTTATATTCTTGCAAGGCTGTTGGGATGACACAATGAGCTCTTTGGATCTCCTTTGCTTAAGCAGGCTCTGTTCCCAGGTCATCCTGGTGGCTGTCTTCTTCAGCAGAACATTCCAAGTGTTTTTTCTCTTTCCCCTCTTCCTACAACTGAAGGAAGAGGCAGCTGGCCAGAGCCGTAATTTATTCTTAAAATTCACGATTTTTCAGTGAGTGGCTACCAAGATATGCAATTTACAGACAGATTCATTATCTGAGCTAGGCTGAAATAGTCACTGCAGTTGAGGAGGCTTTCTGGGAGGTAGGGAAGTTCATTACTGTTACGCTTTTCTTCTAGTCATTTCGGTGGTGCCTTTCATTTCTCTTCGTTCCACTTTTATATTCTGTCCTTACGCATTTACCTGTTATATTTTTCTAACTCATTGCATTTTTAATGTCCATATATCCTTGAATTCTTAAGCATTAGCCAAAACTAATTGTTGCTAATTACTAATTGTTACTTGTTATTGGCATGTGGACCTAACAAAGTGAGTGGAACCTTCCTGTACCACTTCTACAGTAAAACATCACAGGCCACCATTTCCTGCTCTTTCATTAATTGATTTCCTGTCTTTGTTTAATACACCTTGCATTAATGAGGGTTTAGTAGGCCTTTAGGTGGAACTTTAGTAGGTATATAATTACAATACATACAACATGTGAATTATTTAAGGTAACAAGACATACAACATTGCCAGAATGCTTTAACAAGTTTCATTATAGTTTTGCAGGCCGTCCTTGGCTGCTTCTTTCTAGAACATTATTACAAAACTTGAACATTTTAAGCTCAGTACACCATGAGACTTTCACTGGGTTTTCACAGCTTTTCTCGGTACAGGTCAGGTTTTGAGAGAGCTTTTTCAAAGGTAGATTTCTCCCATCTCCATCAGAAATGCACTATATTTACCATATTCTGGGATTGCATTCATTCTTCACAGCCATGCTATGATGAATAAGCAGACTTGGGCTGGTTGGTTTTCTCTCTTTCCTCACTCGTTTCCAGGTAATGAACTCGTAGCTTGTAATAGGTGTTATTAATCTGTAGCTGCTTGACGTTACATTTTATACTACTGAATGTAATCTTACTGTGCCACTCAAGGTCATTTGACTTTGTGTACAGTTCAATCTTTTTCTTAATTGACCTCCCAAATTTGTATCACAGGAAAACTTCATCACAGTTAGAATTCTTGTGCAGAGACTGTTGAGATAAATGATAAATACAGGGAATCCTAAGTTCTGTGAAACTTGATTAGTTGTCCTCCTTTTGGCTAGTAGTTCCCCTCTCAGCTAGATATTTTACTGCCTTTTTTTTCAGCTTGGTTGATGAAGAAACCTTCTTCAGTTTAACCAATGATTTCTCAGTTGACTCTGTATCAAATGCTTTATTGAAATTTAGATCAACTACATCTCCCTTTATTTAGGAAAAACAGTCAGTTCATCAAAGGAGGCTCTTGCCACTGGTCTGGTGTGACCTTTATTTTTAAAAATTCTTCTTTCTTCTCAATTTTCTTAAATTTACCTCCGTCTTTCATAGTTGTTTCCTTCAAAAGCATACTACCGAGGCCTGGCTAAAGTCATGTGTACTGTGTAGATTGGAATAAAACATTGCATGGCCAGCCTAATGAGTGCTTTAATCACCCTTCTAAAAATGGTTATGAGTTTTGGTCTTCCTCATTATGTGACTGTCCCCTGGTGGACTTGCAGTTATACTTGAGACTTCATGTGCCGACTCTTTTGACACATGGACCAATATTGACTCATTCTTTCCTTCTGCTCTCCCATCTGTCGGTGTGCCCTGTACTTGGATAATCAGCTGTCAGGGACTGTGCTTTTGTGACTGCACAGCACCTAGAGCACCCAGCATCCGGGGCATCCACAGCTCTGACTAAAATGGTATGATCAATAAGATTTGTCACATTTTGACTTTTTTTTTGTTGTTTGGCTTCTATTTTAGTAGCTCCTTCTAAAGCTGGCAGAAGTTTCTTCTCTATGTTTGATGTCATATGTCTTAGGGGAATGATGTATGGAGTTGTGTTCTTTCTCCTTTCAAGCACTAATTGTCTTTGAGCTCCACCAAACAGAGGAGGCAGATAACCTTTAATATCCAGAAACTTCATGTTCTTCACCTGAGAAAGATGGTTCTGGATGAAAGAAAACCCACTTGTTCCAGGGATGATAACAAAATGTATGTCAGCACAAATAAACTTTACTAAGAAGTTTTTTTTTTCCCATATTCTCTGAAACACACAATTCTCTGCAAGGTGAATGAGACTTGTACAAAATCTGAATGCTTTTGAAAGTGTAGAGTCAGCAAGGAGGTTTGTCCTGTCGTCATACAGATTCGCTAGCCAGGAAGTTCCCATAGTCATTCTGCAAACCTGTACCTGAGAATATACCAGTCTGTGCCAACTGCGACTGTTTTTTAGATGCTGTTTTTTTCTGAATTCTCTGCAGCCAGTAGCACCCCTTTCAGTATAGAAAATCTGGTAAGTGGGAGTTAGGTGTAAGGACAAAATGTGTGTTTACTTAAAATTAGAAGATGCATAGTGTTAAAAAGTTTTATAATGTCTTAACCTAACTGTGCATCTCTTTATCAGCTAAGTGTTTGAAACTCCTGTACCATACTAGTATGTCATTAATCAGTGAGTTGAAAAACACTGGTTTAGAATTTAAAATAAGTTAAAGCAGGACATAAGTTAGGATGAATCATCCTTTGCTCATCTTTTTAAGTGTAACTGCCATTTACCCACTGTAAATGTAATTCAATGCATGCTAACATTGTATGTTACCTGATTTTGCTGTTTACCATTAGCTATTTTAAATATGATGTTGCTGTGTTTGTTCCCAGTTGAAACATGCCCAGTTTATTTTTCATGTGGTTCACTTCACTACATACTTGCAATGTACACAAGATAATTGGTTTTAATGTTTCCTCACATTCCTTTAGCACTTTCCTGACCAAATATCATAGTTGTTCATCAATATTGAAAAAGTTCTGCCTATTAAGCATGGTGGCCTTGATTTTAAAAACTACCATTGAAATATGACAGTTGTAGATGAAACATCTTAGAGGATTTTCAAGGTTGGCACTGTTTGAAAACCTGTTCCTTTTAAAAAGACTATAATTGGGTACCCCAATCCCTTAGTTACATTAAAAGAAAATATTATAAATAAGCCTGTCCATTTTGCATCACTGCTGGGAAACAGGATTAAATAAATAATAATTTTGACCTGTGATTCAAATAACAATAAAATCCAAATAGGTACTAACATTGAAATAACAAATTTGCTGTTACTTTGTCTGCTAATTAGTATGCATTTATGGTGTCTGAAGTATAGCTGGGGAGTTCTTTTTAAGTGATTGAGGGGCTCCTATTTCATTTACCTTTGTTCATTAGAAATATTATTAGGGAGGTTTTTTTCATAATCAAGTAAGGAGGGAAGAATCAGTCTGCCTTTCTGTTTGGCTTTTCTATTTACAAAAGCATAGCCCATCCATTAAATCACATAAGTCCTGCAAGCCAACCTCAATGGAATGTAAACTGGCATCTCAGCTTGTCATGGATGCTGGCCCTGGCTGCTGCCTATAGTCCTGAGAATTAAAACTCTGGAGTTGTGAAGTGACTTACAGGAGTGGATATTAAGGAAAGAATCAGCTCAGTTGCACTCAACCCTGGCTGCTTCCGTGTTTGCGTTTCGGTCTGCTGTTCTTCATTGCGATGACCTCTACAAAGGATGGTGCTATACATGAGGCCTTCTGTGCTTTGTAAGAAGTGTAAGCAAAGTGCTTTTGGTGAGCTTCATGGTTGTGATGATGTTCTGGGTGCAGGTCCAAAGCCTTGACAAAGTGTCTGGAGACAGAGCTTTGAATTTCCTACTGATAACAACCATTGAGCTACTTGATAAGGACCAGTTTCTGTGCACTGACCCATGCTTGGCAAGTGTTAGAACACAGGGACTGCAATGAAATTTCACCCTTTGTGTTCATTTGCTGTGTAGACGCAGGATGCTTCTGGCTTTTTAAGTAATGAATAGAAAACCCTGTGGCCCCCAGGTTATTTACAAATAAGTAATGTAAATATGTGTCAAAATTTAGTAACTTAGTTCTTCAGTGAACTTCCTTGCTTTGCCCTCGCTTTATTTCAGTCCCATTAAAAAAAAAAGAAAACAAAACCCTTAGAACAGTTACAATAAAAATATATAATTGGATTTATATATCTTTTTTTTTCTGGTGGCATACTTGATAAAACATACAAAATCACGATTCTTTAGAGACTTTGTGTAAGATGACAGGGTAAGGGCTATGAGTTTAAGCCCACTTTGGAGTGTAGTGTGTCAGTACCCTCAGGAGAAAAAGGGGAGTATAAGCTTAGTGGATAATATTGAATTCAAAATTATTTCTAAATAATATTTTTAAACCACTTTCGTATATTCATTTGCACAACCTATTTCTACAGAACATTAAGTTAAATGAAAAGATTGTGAATGTTATTTATTACAAATGCAGTCAGTATCGGTGGGTTTTGATACAGGTCACTGAATCAAACCATGTAAATTACATATGTATTTCTCTTCAGTCTAGAAGAAAAAAATTGATACAGTTTTCTGTGGATTTTTCTGCATTTTTTCTCCAAACTTGCAATTGTGTTAAATTGAGCAAAAGAATATTTAAACCTCAAGTACATGCCACGTGATCTGTCCTGCTTGCAGTGCCTACCAAAAGCTCCAACTAATTTCAGTGGGAATTTGATCACACAAATTGAAGACAGAGCCTCCCTCAAATTTTATATGCTATCCAAATCTCTTAATTTTTGTCTCTTACTTGAGAATACTTTGTCTGAAACAGAGACTGTTATTTACAAAAGTGGTCACTGCAGAACTGTGTATAAAATTACTTGACAGAAAGTCAATTGACATTTGGTCAACAAATGCAAAAAAACACTGCCAAATGAATCATAGAGTCAAATATCATAGCTTTTTACCAAAAAAAATCCCCTTTAAGAAAATATTTCAGTGTGATTGTTCATGCGTAATTAATCTCATTAATTGCTACTGATT
The DNA here is from genome assembly GCF_036417535.1 of Chlamydotis macqueenii. Taxonomy (NCBI): domain Eukaryota; kingdom Metazoa; phylum Chordata; class Aves; order Otidiformes; family Otididae; genus Chlamydotis; species Chlamydotis macqueenii. The sequence goes on from NC_141558.1 coordinate 32,768,050, forward strand.
TTGAAAATACTTTCTTATATTAAGACTTTAAACCTAGATATTCTCTTGTTATTTTGAATTCAGTGATATAAATAATAAAATCAAAATACACATAGACTGTTTTAATGCAGTTTACCTTAGCTAGTTTTTAAAGAAAGCAGTTGAAAAGTTAAAAGCATGTCAGGAGATTGATCAGATTAATGTGCTCAGTTTTGATGTACTGTAGTTATCACAGAAATATTAATGACTTAACTCTAATGAAAGGAAATAAGGTTTTACCTACCACTGTGTCTGAAATTATTAGGTTCCAGACACAGTTGGGCAGTTTTGAAGTAAGTTTTTATGGTATAATATAATTTGAAATTTAAAATCTAGTTATGCTCTGCTTTTGCCATCTACTCCATAGGATGTTCTGATAAAACAGAATTTCTTGACTGGTTGTGGTCAAATCATGGTCTTCCGGCATTTTTTTTTGCAAATGCACAGAGTTATAACCAAGAAAGAACTTGAAGTCATCATTTAAATCACTTAAATTTTTATGAGGGCACAGCATTGCCCACAGAATGCTGCTTGTATTCCAAATACAGAATCTTATGGCTGCTTTTAACTTTTAAGTCAGTGTTAGTATCTGTAGGTGCAGAATGTAGGATGGCTTTTATAGGAGAAGGAATATCTATGTAGCTTATAACCCTTTTGCAGTTTTCCACCTGGAATACCAAAAAAAGTGTTACATTCTTTCCTATTTCAGATATATTTTTTTCACTGAACATCTGCTAAGTGCCCTGAGAAATAGAAAAAGAAAGAAACATCTTCAACACATTTTCGCTGTCATTTAAAACCAAATTAAATTTTCACTGTATTTATAAACATTTTATTTTTGCTTTCCATGCACCTTTACTTACAGGATTATTTGGGCAGACCATATATTTAAAGAAATAGCTACAAATACTTGATACAAATATTTAATATGAATTTATCACAATTGTTCACACTGCAGCCCTGCCTTACGGATTTATATTCATTCAGTGAGTGAGCAGAAGTATATCATGCATCCTAATCATCCACATAACTCAAATTTAAGATAATTAGTATTTTGAAAACTTTGTTTGATATGAAAATTACTTGCAGATCTTTCAATGTGAATAACTTTCACTAACAAAAGGTTTTAAAAGAGAGTTTGATATTTTGGTGGGAGTTTGTGAAGAGCAAAAATAGAGGAATATATTAAAGCCAGTATAGAGAATTCTTCAGGTGTGTTAAATATAATCTTTGTGTTTTAGCATTACCAAGTGCTAGCTCTAAAAACTTGTCTTACAGTTCTTCAGTAGTGATTCTGAATGCTTGGTTAATACTTTTTAGATATGAGGTAATTTTAAAAGGATCTTTCTGTTATATGAGGAAGTCCACACAAATAACAAATCTGCTGTTCAGGCAGTGGCAGAGTTCAGTTACTTCTGCAGCTGTAGGTTGGCATTATATTCAGTTCTAAACCACCCACATTACTTCAGCATCCACCCAGTCATGCATTAAGTGGCACCATTAACATCTGTTGTGTGCACTTCATCATCAGCCTTAGAAAGCAGGATACGTAGAATAATGATTTATTTTAGCAGAGTTCATTTTAAGTGTATTTCTTTGTGCTTGTATTAGAAAAGGCAGACCTGAGGATGTGTACTTGAAGGAGAAGGCAGTGATGGTGTATATATCTTGTGAGACTTAAAGTCCTTATTTTGGCTCATCTGTGAGAAAGCTAGCTCCTGACAAGTGAGGTTTTCCTTTTGAAGTGGAAGATTTCTCGTGATCTTCAGAAAGCCCCACGGCTGGAAATGGTGGTCAACAATCAACTGTAGTTGTTGGCCACTGTTTCCAACTGTGGGGCTTTCTGGAGGTCCTGAATATGATTGTTGGCTACTGTTCTGACTCATGGAGCTTTCTGGAGATCCTAGACCTTTAAAGACCTTGGAGATGAGGCGTGGGTGAGAGGATGACACAGGTGATGACTGGATAGGTGCTTCAGCAGGTTCAGCTTCCTGCCTAAATTAGGACTTCTATACTTACAAAATATGTTTGATGCTGGCATCTCTACATTTCAATTCTAAGTGGTGGGAAATTCACAAGATCAGTTGTTTTTCTCAAATGTTGCCATCTTGGCCTGAACTCAAATGACAGCAGCTGTTCTCATGAGACTTCAACTGCAGCCAAGTGAAAAAACAGCCTTTTCCTTTTCAGATCTACCCAGCTAACAACAGTGGCAGTGACTTCAGTTAACAGCATTAGAAATTCATGTATCCCTTCCCTCATGCTATGTACACATGAAGAATAAAATAGAAGTGGACTCCAGCATGCTACATATTTATTGTTTTCACTGAATGGACTTGTGTATTTTGTATGTGGAAAACATGACATAGTTCTCCAGTGTCCAGCATTTTCTTTTTCATATGTAATGTATTCACTAAGAATTTGTGTGTACAGATCTTTAAAAGGAGAAATCTTCCTCTGAGGAAGAGCTGACTGAGAATGACTTGATCTTCAGCCACATGCGATGGCACTGAAATACGAACAACTACTCCTGCTTGATCTCTGCCAGTGTTCACTTGCCCTTCTTCCTCTCCAACTTTCAGCAGCATATGGAGCATCAACAGACTTGTGTGCAGCTTAGCTTGACCTGAAAAAATCAGAAAGCAGTACTGATTTTAAAAATAGGGTGCAGAAGCTGAAGGCAACTTCTGCCTCTGTCTCACAGGAACAGGAGGAGTGGCAGAGATCAAAGAGGACTCTGTGTATGTGTGTTGAAAGGGTTAGGACCGAGTAAGCAGGGGAGAAAATACAGTTGTACTTCTCCTCCCCTCTCTTACAAATGGGCATATTCCCTGAGTGGGGTATGGGACTGTATCCTCCGTGGTCCCTTCCTCCGAGGTGGCAGTACTGCTTCCACACCATCTCAGGGCATTTCTAACCAGTGGGCTTTCAGTTCCTGGCTGCTGTGCCGGGGTATCCTGTTAATAGGCACCTTTTTCCTCACCTCCATCCAGGGTGGGCAGCTTGTGAGCCTGGTGGCTACGGAGACACTACGAGTATGTCTTCACTGCCCCAGGGCAGAAGATGCGGATTTGGAAAAATGCAGATTCAGTTCACTTTAGGCAGTACGAAAGGGGGAAACCATTGAGCACCTACAATACCGGTGAATAACCACTTAAATGAGAGTTTTTGTTTTTCTCAGTCTTTCTCCCATCTGAATCCATAGCGGAACAACTGATGGTCAACCTGGGAGCCGGTTGTTGATCTGGCTTCCTCTCATGTCATTGGAGGGAAGGTCTAAAACTTTCTAAGAGATTATTTAATCCGGGTATATGTAATTCCCAGCCAGAATGAGAGGAGGTTCAAATCCAAATTGATAGCTCTAAAAGCTGAGTGACACATTTGAAACTTTATCCTGGATGTGAAGTGTGGAAGGGAGACTGCCTGTCAAGCTGGTGCAATGCTGATTGTCTTACTTAAACCTCACAGTGCTGAGAGGAGTAGCTATCACTGTTACCATATGTAATGTGAAAGATCACGCTCTCCTAAATTCTCTTCAGTAATCACTGGAGAGCAATGGGTACTTGTGGGGTGCGAGTAATCTCATCCTAAGGTCCCTCTTTCTCTACACTGACTACAAAAGGAGCTTAGAGTGAGTAGCTCAGATAGACATACAATTTATTTTTGTAGATATGTGAAATTAGGCAAGGGGAATCCCACTTCTTGTGTTGATGATGCAACATGGAGCTGCTCAGCAGCAGTTATGTGTTGGAGAAAAGTCCTCTTTCTTAGGATGAAGAAGCTGGAAGCAGTTCCTGGGCACATATCCTGTGCAGTGGAGAGCTGTAGCACAGGAGGAGATTTTGCTCCAAAGTCTATGTTAATGAACATTTTAAGAAAATATTAAAATAACCCTTAGGGGAACATTCACATTTTCAGTCAGGACGTGGATACAGAGCTGGCAAAGACTGCCTAGAGCTGAATGTGATGTTACAATGAATAGAATAATGAACTATCAATAAATACTCAAAGTAACTAGTGTCTCCTACTGACGAGTCTGTGGCTGGGAATTCAGAAGACTCCAGCATCTTACTGGGTGACCTTGGAAATAATTTTCTTCTCTCTGTGGCACTAGTTCCCAGTAAATGTAGTGTGGACAAAGCATAGATTTTCTGCAAAGCTTTTTGTGAGGCCAAATGATGACATGCTGTGTAAGAGCTGAAGTGATTTCTCCAGTAACTGGAGTATTTTGGAGCTCCAAAAAGTACTGTACAGCTGCCATTTAATTTTAATTAATAGATCTTCATATAAGTAAAAAGTGTATAGGTAGTGTATGTCCAACGTAACTTTAATTGTGCCTCTAGAAGATGAGCTAACTTGAAGTAGTAATAAATCATCCATGCTTTCAATATGCAGAAGTCAGAAAGGAAGAGGAAGCATGATCACAAACAGAAAACAGACATGCTCATCTTTCATAGGAAAAGATGATTTTATAGAAGTAGCATATATATTGATCCAGATACAAATAAATACAACATAGTGATAAAGATACGCAAGTGCTTTCTAAAGAAGAAGGTAGTTTTCTATTAGCAATAAAATAATTAAAAACCCATGTTCCTCTGGGACTGAATCTGTGTTCCTGCTCAGATTCTTACCTGGCAAAGACCAAGAAACCTTCCTTGATTTTACATGATTATGGTAAGATTTCTTCTATTTGCCATCTGTGAAGTCTGTTTAAAGCATTAAATTTGAGTTTTAAATTTAAATGTTTGTTCTTCTATATTTTATGTTTTCCCATTTTTTTAATCTCCACAAGAACATCATGCATTCTGTATTAGTGTCACAGACAAATTCTCCATGTCTAAGCTATATTGAAATAGTGTTTTACCCGCTCCATTGCTTTGACCACAGTGTTATGGGGTGTAAGAATGACTTGTCCAAAGTGTTTTCAGGACACCAGATTGTGTTGCCTTGCCAGTGAAGATAGAGGGAGGGATGTCTGCTGTGAGAATTCTGCTAGAGCTTGTGAGCAGAGGAACAGGGTAGGACCTGGATGATGGCAGTCATTTCCAATGTTAACTGGTCTAAAGCAGCACTGGTGGTTTTTTCAACATACAAAAAAGTATGTTGTGTCTGCAGTCATAGTTAAGGAAGTGAAATATCAAAGACAGTCTTGAGCAGAGTGACTGTAAGAAGCAGGACTTGTTTCTTTACTATGCCTAGCTGATATGGGTTGTAATAAAAAATGGCATGAACACCACTCTGGTTCACCATTGCTGCTTTGAACGTAATTACCCTTTTGACTTTTGAAACATTCAATTGTAAATGGATTTCAACAAATCAGATGGAACATGGAGCAAAAAATTAGTTAAGTAGTTCAATAGTTCAATAATAAATTTTGTTAGCATTTGCTTTCCTCAATGTGGTTTTATTTTTATTGTCAAATTAATTTTAGTTCTCTAACAACAATGAAAAGAAACTTTAAGGGATTTTTTAAATTCATATAACACTTTTTTCCATTCTAATATTAAATATAGTTTTTGTACAATATAATTACTCAAATTATTTGTGCCTAATTTATATATGAATACTATTTTGGATTTTCATTAAATTTTTGAAAATATGTGCTAAAATGGGTGTCTAGACACACAACTACAGCAATTTAGCCTGCATTAGGCTTATACTGATGTGAGTCCACACACACAATACTTGTTGCACAAATTTACTTTATATTTTTCCTTTATACATCAAAAAAATTAAATCCTGCACATGTAGCTGGAGTTGTTTAAAACATTGCTTCTCACTAGCTGTTCACTGCCGGCAGAAGGTCACAGTTGGCTGCTGAGCTGCCTGAGTGGGTTGTGGTTGCACTCATACGCTTCAGTACAAAGTCAGGCGGGTTAGCTAGTGCCTTGGCGGTTGGTGGGTGCGGTCGTACAGTCCCTCACGCCAAACAGCTATAGGAACTTGCTCATTCCAAATCTATTGTCAACTCCTCAGGGCTCTGGTACAGCATTGGGTGCAGACCAAGGCATTTAAATGTTGAAAGAACAGCAAGTCATCTTAACAACGGTGAGGAATCTTTTAAAACCATTTTTGTCCAAATTGTATGTTGGGAAGAGAGGCAGGTCCTTGCAAAAACAGGACTTCCGATTAATGGATTTATAAGAATAAAACTTGTAAAGTGTATTTGACAGTATTCAGCAGCTGCAGAATCCTGACATTTGTTCTATGATTTCATGCTGTCAAATTTGACAACACGAACTAGTGCCAATCTTTGCTTTGGAAGACAATTTCCTTTTTATAAAAATTCTAATTATTAAAGCTAAATTTGGATTTCATTAAAAGGAAGTGGTTGGTCTTTTTTTATTTGTCAAATAGCTTTCAAAAACTTAGTTGGTTCTACCTTTGACAGTTTGTCACTATGATATTCACTGAAAACTGTAAATTGTATGTTGTTTCCGCCTTCTGCTACCAATGGGTGAAGTTGGTGTCAGCGGCAAGGAAGACACTGGTATTTTTGATAGACCTAAAAACCTATTTGTCAGTTGTGTAGAAGCCTGGATTTATTTCCCATGTTTAGATATGCTTAATTGGGCACACTTAGATCTCGTTTAGCTAGAGATACTATTGAGCACCCACTACATGCAGAGGAGAGGGTGTTCAGCAGGACTCGTCAGTGTGATGTTAACTTGGATGTTGCCATAATTTGGGTCCTAACAATACACAGCCCTTTTGTCTTTAAAATGATAGTGTTTTTAACTCCTCTCTTGACTGAATTTTCAGGTAGGATAGGCGAAAGTTTGAATTAATGCAGGTTAGCAGCTGCTGCCATAACCAATGCTCTGGACACAGGCTAGCTCAGCTCAGATGCTTCTGGCCTTCTGAACTCGTGTAAGTGTGCAGTTAGCTGGCAATGAGGGACTTGACTCCTTTTCCCTCTTTCCCCCACAGGAGTGTAGTGTAGAGGCTATGTCAATTGTACAGGGTAAAAGCAATGAAGAATGTTATAGTAAGTACATTGCCAAATGAGGAGGAAACTTTAGTGATGCTGTCCTGGGCTTTCCTGATTATGTTTTTGAAAGTATAAGCAATTGAGGCAGGATCCCTGAAGAAGTACTAGTGAAATGTGAATTTGCTACACCATCTGAAGGTACAGCTGTGTTCAGCTTCTGGAACAGTTTTCCTGAATGAACACAGTTTTGAACTTATTGTACTGTGCTGCTGTGTTTCAAGCCTGATTTTGAAAGCAATAATGATGCATATACATGAAAAATAAAAAGAAAGTGCGGTGCAAACTATTGTGGAACTCAGACCTATAAGGCACCACGGTGCACACAGACTCACAGCATAGTTAAGATTGGAAGGAACCTCTGGAGATCGTCTAGTCCAACTCCCCTGCTCAAGCAGGGTCAGTTAAAGCAGGTTGTCTAGGGCCACATTCAGTCAGATTTTGAATAACTCCAAGGATGTAGACTCCACAACCCTCAATCAGCCTCACAATAAAAAGAAGAAGCCTTTTTCTTATGTTTAAAAGGAATTTCCTGTATTTTAGTTTGTGACAGTTGACTCTTGTCCATTCACTGGATACCGCAGAGAAGAGCCTATCTCCGTCTTCTTTGCACCCTCTCATCAGGTATTTATATTCATTTATGAGATCTCTCCTGAGCCTCTTCTTCTCCAGGCTGAACAGTCCCAGCTCTCTTGGCCACCCCTTCTGTGACAGACACCCTAGACTCTCAGTTGTCTTTCTGGTCCTTTGCTGAACCCCCTCCAGTAGGTCCATGTCTCTTCTGTACTGGGGCGCCTAGAGCTGGTCCCAGAACTCCAAATAAGCCTCACCAGGTCTGAGCTGAAGGACCTGCTGGCAATGCCCGCCTCGTGCTGGTCAGGATGATGTTGGCATTATTTTGAAGCTTATGTGGTCTAGTGTTTTGTGGCTAGTTTCACTAGAGAGAAATTAAATTTTAGGAGAAGTCAACTAGCTTGAATTAAATTTTCAAGTGGCAAAATATAGCCTCAATGAAATAAGCAACGCGTGCTGCAAATGTCAATAAGAGCAACCTGAAGAGCTGGCAGAGTTGTGTGTATTTCTTGGGAAATGTCTTTGCCTGGGAATAAGCCTTATGAGGACACTAGACAAGGGGCTGGGGCATCTGTAGGAGGTCTCTGTATAAGCCCCATTTCTGTGTAATTGTCTTATTTTTAGAGCTAGGGGTGAGTCTTTGTGTTTCCCCCTCCCTGGTTCCCAGTTAATCAGTCACGAGCATATGATCGGGAATTGTTTTGATGTTTTTTTCCACATGCTGGGTGATTAAGGACCTGAGTGCTCAAGACCCATTTTCCCCTTCCTTAAGAGTAATTTTCTCTTCCACCCAATCTGCAATATGTTTTTTAGGCTCTGCTGGAGCTCATGAAACATTTATACCTATGGTTATGCGGTACAAATACTACATTTTGTAGCACTTGTACCCTGGTATTACTGTGTGTCTGTAGCCGCCATATCTGATATGCTGTTAACATGAATGATGGATCTAAATGTTCTGCCTGAAGACTCGCATTACCGCAAGTTTTCCTCTGCTTCCTTCCTCACCCAGCATCGTACTTGTTGATAACTATATGTCATCGAAGTTTATGTCTGGCCTTAGTTAATGCCCTTTCATTTCATAGTGGTTTTATTTCTTATCTCAGACATTCAATACTGGTTCTGCATCTGGAGACCCATTCTGATCTGCTAAAAGCAGAGAAATTAGTATCCATAAAGATTGGGGAACTGGACAGAATGCCTGCTCTGGTTTCTTGTTCTTCAATATATTGCAATCTGATTTGGGTTCTAAAGTGAAATATGGCTGAAAAGTAAAAAGGAAACCCTGTAATGTTCATAATAGCTCTCAGAGGAGGAGTCTTGTCAGTTAGTTTAAAAAATCATACCACTTGATATGTGTTGGCTGTGAGCCCCAGTTCTTCCATGGCTGCTGCTTCCATGTCTGCTGTGAAGGAGGTCTTCCTCTTGCAGCACGTGGCCAAAAATTGCCCCAGGTTCCCGTCCTCTCAGCGCAAGCTCTAGCAGGGTCACAGCTGTAGAAAAGGTACTTCCTTTTCTGATTGTGTTCAAGTTTTGGTTTTAGGAGAAAGCTTGAAAACAACTCATAAGTTCACCTGTAATACTGTGGTTAGCTGGATCAATTTTCAAACTGTTTTGTGGGTGTTTAAGGAAGCATCGTATCTGAAGGAGAAGGTTTTTGCAGTGCTCTGATCGATGGGTAGGGACAGCTCAGGGGAGCAGGACAGTGGTAGGAGTCTTTATGGAAGGAGCCAGATTGTGTGGAAGACTCTGTGGAAGGAGGTAGGAGCCTCTGGGACAGCGGGAATTTACAGCTCCTCATCGCTGGGAAGAAGGATGGTCTGGTAGGTTTTTATGGTTAGTAAAGGCAATTTCAGCCCACGGCCTATGACCGACAGCTTGATGCGGGCTGGCTGGGAGCCTCATTAGAATCATAGAATGGTTAGAGTTGGGAGAGACCTTCAAAGGTCATCTAGTCCAACCCCCCTGCAAGGACCAGGGACATCCCTGACTAGAACAGGTTGCTCAGAGCCTCATCCAGCCTGGGCTTGAATGTTTCCAGCGATGGGGCTTCCACCACCTCTCTGGGCAACCTGTTCCAGTGTTCTACAACTCGCATTTTTCCTAATAACCAATTTAAATCTACCTGCCTCTATTTTAAAGCCGTTACCCCTTGTCCTATCATAACAGGCCCTACTGAACAGCCTCTCCCCATCTTTCTTGTAGGCCCCCTTGAGGTACTGGAAGACGGCTATAAGGTCTCCCTGGAGCCTCCTCTTCTCCAGGCTGAACAGCCCCAACTCTCTCAGTCTGTCCTCATAAGAGAGGTGCTCCAGCCCTTTTATCATCTTTGTGGCCCTCCTCTGGACCTTCTCCAACTGGTCCATGTCCTTCTTGTATTGGGGGCTCCAGAACTGGACACAGTACTCCAGGTGGGGTCTCACCAGGGCAGAGTAGAGGGTGAGAATCACCTCCCTCGACCTGCTGGCCACGCTCCTCTTGATGCAGCCCAGGATGCAGTTGGCCTTCTGGGCCACAAGGGCACATTGCCTGCTCATGTTGAGCTTCTCATCCACCAGCACTCCCAAGTCCTTCTCCTCAGGGCTGCTCTCAATCCATTCCCCGCCCAGCCTGTATTTGTGCCTGGGATTGCCACGACCCAGGTGCAGGACCTTGCACTTGGCCTGGTTGAACTTCATGAGGTTGGCACAGGCCCACCTCTCCAGCCTGTCAAGGTCCCTCTGGATGGCATTCTTCCCTTTCAGCGTGTCGACAGCACCACACAGCTTGGTGTCATCAGTGAATTTGCTGAGGGTGCACTCTGTCCCGCTGTCCATGTTGCCGACAAAGATGTTGAACAGGGCTGGGCCCAACATGGACCCCTGAGGGACGCCACTCGTAACCGGTCTCCACTTGGACATGGAGCCGTTGACCACCACTCTCTGAGTTCAGCCATCCAGCCAACTCCTTATCCACCGAGTGGTCTGTCCATCAAACCCATGTCTCTCTAGTTTAGAGAGAAGGATGTCGTGCGGGGCAGTGTCAAATGCCTTGCACAAGTCCAGGTAGATGATGTCAGTTGCTCGTCCCTTGTCCACCGATGCTGTCACCCCATCACAGAAGGCCACCAAATTGGTCAAGCACGATCTGCCCTTGGTGAAGCCATGTTGGCTGTCACCAACCACCTCCTTGCTCTCCATGTGCCTTAGCATGGTTTCCAGGAGAATCTGCTCCATGACCTTGCCAGGCACAGAGGTGAGGCTGACCGGCCTGCAGTTGCCCGGGTCTTCCTTGTTCCCCTTTCTAAAAATTGGGGTTATGTTCCCTCTCTTCCAGTCATCGGGGACCTCACCAGACCACCACGACTTCTCAAATACAATGGCCAGTGGCTTGGCAACTTCATCCGCCAGTTCCCTCAGGACTCGCGGATGGATCTCATCAGGTCCCATGGACTTGTGCACCTTCAGGTTCCTCAGATGTTCCCCAACCTGCTCTTCGAGTACCATGGGCGGTTCTTCATCCTCCCAGTCCCTGCTTGTGCCTTTCACAGCTTGGGTGCTGAGACAAGAGCCCTTCTCGGTGAAGACTGAGGCAAAAAAGTCATTGAGTACATCAGCCTTCTCCATGTCCTGGGTAACCAGGACACCACTTCCCTTCCAGAGGGGGCCTACATTCCCCTTGGACTTTCTTTTGTCCTCTACATACCTAGAGAAGCTTTTCTTGCTGCTTTTTATATCCCTGGCCAGATTCAATTCCGTCAGGGCTTTAGCCTTCCTCCCCTGATCCCTGGCCACTCGCACAGCCTCTTTGTAGTCCTCCCAGGCTATCTGACTCTGCTTCCACCCTCTATAGGCTTTCTCCTTCACTTTCAGTTGGTCCAGGAGCTCCTTGCTCATCCATGCAGGCCTCCTGGCCTTTTTGCCTGACTTGTTCTTCATTGGGATGCACCTCTGCTGAGCTTGGAGGAGGTGCTCCTTGAATATAGACCAACTTTCTTGGGCCCCTCTTCCCTCCAGGGCCGCCTCCCATGGCACTTTGCCCATCAGGTCCCTGAAGAGGCCGAAGTCCGCCTTCTTGAAGTCTAGGGCAGAGAGCTTGCTGTGTAGTTTCCTCGCTGCCCCATGGATCTTGAACTCCACCGTGTCATGGTCGCTGCAGCCAAGGCTGTCCTTTAGTTTCACATCCCCCACCAGTCCCTCCCTGTTGGTGAGCACAAGGTCGAGCATGGCGCCCCTCCTTGTCGGCTCCTTTATCGCCTGCAGGAGGAAGTTATCGTCCACGCATTCCAGGAACCTCCTGGACTGCCTGTGCCCTGCCGTGGTGTCTCTCCAACAGATGTCAGGGTGGTTGAAGTCCCCCATGAGAACCAGGGCCTGTGACCGTGAGGCTGTTCCTATCTGCCTATAGAGCACTTCGTCTGCTCTGTCCTCCTGGCCAGGTGGCCTGTAACAGACCCCCACCGTAACTTCCCCTGTCCGTCCCCGTCCTCTAATCTTGACCCATAAGCTCTCTGTCAGCTCCTTCTCCATCCCCAGGCAGAGCTCCACACAGTCCAGCCGGTTGCTGATGTGGAGAGCGACACCCCCTCCTCGTCTCCCCTTCCTGTTCTTTCTAAAAAGCCTATACCTCTCCATTCTGGGCGGCCAATGCTGGGGGTTGTTGGCGTGCAGGAGCTGAAACCCGGAGGTGTTTGAGTGGGATGATGGTCCTGCAGAGAGGAGGGCACAGGAGGTGGGGAGTTTTGGTGGTGCCTCACGTCGAGGTACCTGGTGGTTCTGGGAGCAGGAGAGTGTCCTCCTGAAGCGTGCTGGTGCACTTTCCAGGCCTCTGTCTGCTCATCAAGTTGCCCTTGGGGACTTCAGCTGGGCATGTGCCAGGGTCCTGGCTCTGCCTGCTGCTCGTGGATGGTGTTTGCAGTTTGTGGTTTGGTTTCTGGATCTTCGGGGTCTTTTAATGGTTGCATCAGATCCAGGTTGCTGCTAGGAAAGGTCAAACCTGGTTAAGGTGGATCAAGCTTATTTTCTACTAGTGCTGGGAATACAGCTGTGTAACTGCCAGACTGTGGAAACCCAGGTGCACTTCTTAGAAGCTACAGTTTGCAAAAAGGAGACCATAAACCAGCTGAAGGCAGTGTGGGACTCATCAGTTATGGTGGTAACACACCACAGAGCCTGGTCCCCAGCTGCAACTGAAGCAGTTGCCCTGGTACAGCAGAGGCCTGTGCTCAGGCGGAGCTCTGGGAAGGATGCTGCCAGACTGCAGGGAGTGCCCAATGCCTTGCCGGGGCAGCTGGAGGTGGTGGCCATGCCTGCTGGAGGTGTGTGTTGGATGGGGAGCTGTGAACAAGTTACGGAGCTGTGGGAGGAGATGAGCAGACTATATGGTATCAAAGAAGATGGAAAAAGGATTGATAAGGTCTTCACAGAGACCCTGCAGAGATGAGAGCCTGAATCCTCTGACTGCAAAACAGGACAGCCAGACTCTGTGAGCAGTTGTGATGTAAGTGGAGACTCCTGTATTGAGGAAGGCTGGAGGCTTATGACTCCTGACAACAGATGTGCTTGCAAAGTTGCCATCTTATCATCTTTGAAAGGTCCTGGAGATCAGGTGAGTTTTCTGTTGACTGGAGAAAGGCAAATATTGTACCTATCTTCAAAAAAGCCCAACATTTAAACTTGGAGAACTACAAGCCACTCAGCCTCACTTCAGTCCCTGGAAAATTGTGGAGTGAGTCCTTTTGGAATACATTTCTGAGCAAATTAATGATTGAAAGAGTCAACAAGGGTTTATTGAGGGTAAATCATCCCTGACCAACCTGGTTGCCTGATATGATGAAATGACTAGCTTTGTGGATGAGAGAGCGGTGTTTGTCATTGACCTTGGCTTTGAGAGGAATTTCTCCACAGTCTCCCACAGTATTCTTATGTCCAAATTAGGACCTTACTATCTGGATGGGTTAGCAACAAGACAGATGAAAACCTGCTTGGATATTTATTCTCAGAGGGTAGTGGTTAATGTTTCATACTCTGCCTGGGTGCCAGTGGCAAGTGTAGTGCCACAGGGGTCTCTGGCATGTAACATCTTTATTAGTGACCTGGAAAAGGCAACAGAATGCACTCTGGTCAAGTCTGCAGATTACGCCATACTGGGGGAACCAGTAGGTGGGTTTGAGGACAGGGCTGCCATCCAGAGTGACCCCGATAAACTGAAGGAATGGGTTGACAGGAACCCTATGAAATACAGTAGGGCAAGTGAAAACTCCTGCGTCTAGGAAGGAATGTAACAGTGTGGGCTGGGAACTGACTGACTGGAGGCAGAAGAGGACTTGGGCATCCCAGTTTGGCCATGTTCAGCCTGGAGAAGAGATGGCTTTGGGGGGACCTGTTAGTGGCCTTTCAGTACCTATGAGGAGTTTGTTCAGAAGAAGGAGCTAGGCTATTCCAAGCCTTATGTTCGTTGGAGGATGAGATATATTCGGCATAAACTGAAGTGAGAGGTTCAGAGTGGACATAAGGAAAAGCTTTTACACCATCAGGACAGTCAAGCAGTGAGTAGTTGTCCAGAGAGATTGTGTGGACTCCACCCTTTGGAGGTTTCAAGACTGACTGGATAAAGCCCTGAGCAACCTGATCTAACATCAGAGCTGACCCAGCTTTTGAGCAGTGGCTTGAACTAGATCATCTCCAGAGATCCTTTCCAACCTCAAGTATCATGTGATCCTGTGTGTGTGCAAGTGTGGATTAAGTACAGCATGAGTTCTTTGGAGATCATATATATGTCTTCACAAGAGGATACAGAGGCCACAAAAGTGGTTCACTACTGACAAGTAAAATATAGGGTGGTTTTTTTTTTTTTAAAGAAATACTTGGATTTCAGTGGAGAAAAATTAAAAAAAACCCAAACCACTGTGTCTGCTTTTCTCCACCTCCCCAGTGCTTCACAGATCTTATTTTAGTGCAGAATCAGCAAAGTCTGAAATGTTGTCACCACATTCATGCACATGCAACATCACTTGCCTGGATTCATGTTGGATGCTTCTCCCTCAAGGATTCAATAAGCGACTTCCATTTACATCATTTCTGTAGAGAACAGGGCATGACAAGTTGAAAAAACAGTTTTCAAAATATCAATGTAGCTGTCCTATTTGAAGACAACCCTTCAAATACCTGAATTACTACATGTCTGTTAAAGTGAAGACATGGAGTAAGGTTGATACATGTATTCTAGGTAAACATAACGCTGGTAGTTGACAGTTTACAAATAATTAATACAATAAATGTCCCCTACTGAAGTCTAAATGCAGCTCTCAGCTATTTCCAGCTGGGCAGCATAGATGTAATAAAGAATAATTGAAGAGCTGATTTTGTGCTATGTGAACATAACTGTCTGTCTTTCTGAATATGTTACGATGCCTAACATGTCGGCTTTCTCTGTGATCATATAACAAAAGTTGTTTGAATTGAATGTGAAAGAATTGTTAGTACTGTTTAATCGTGATCTGTCATAAGAATCTTAAATAGCTTAGAAAAAACCCGTAATTACGTCCCTAAGACTCATGATATTTCAGATCTTGCAGTGATAAAGGTTTTTTGGTCTTGCCTCAGAATTACTTTCAGACAAAGAAGTATGCTCTCAGCCTAATCATGTCAGCATCAGAACACCTGCAAAAAATAGATCAAAAGAAAAAGCAGAATTACGGAGATTTTCTTGCTATGAATAATACTAGTGTGAATGTATTAAGCAATCATGTAGACTGTACTGAAAATGCAAAATGCTCCAGGGGAAGCAACTATAAATGTGAGCAAATTTGGGGACACCTTGGCTGTTTCAGAATGCAGCTTGGGCTGGTTTCATCTCCTGCCCTTTTGTTTGCTCCTTTCTGTGACGTAGTGAGTGAAAAACGTGTGTCAGCTGCAGGGCAGCAGACTTGCCTTGGTTGAAGGATGACCATGAGAGCTGCAAAACTGAGTAATGCCTTTCTCATGTTGAAAATGTAGTTGTTTTTTGTTTAGTCAGAAGCAAACGTGATGGCAGGTACCACATAACAAAAATCTTATTTGACTACTAGAATCTTAGTGGTTGATTGTCTCTCCCCTGTGTGCTGGCCTAAAAACCAGCCAGTGCAAGCTGATCCACTCTCTCAAAAACTGTGTGGCAGTCCTAGGTGGAGGACATGGGTTGTTTACAGATGGACGTCAGTGTAGCGGGATGGAAAGAGCAGCAAGCTGTAATACAGTTAGAGAACTTCAAAGGCTGTGTCAGCCACTTTTCTGTGTTCCGCTCTTCCAGTGGTGGTTTTGTGGTAGCTTGTGATGGTGTGAGGATGTAAGTAAGCAAGGCAAAATTCATAGTAAGAGGCGGTTATCTTTTATAAGACTATCTAATACTGCTGGAGATGGAAAAGAAGCTAATTGGGTATGAATGTACTCATCTTCAAACCTCCTTAACTGCTGTTCCTTTGTAGCCATTTGATCTTCCTTTAAGTAGATTGACAATTATTCTGTTTCTGTGTCTCTATGTTTTTATTTGTTTTTGTTGTGGTTTTGGTTAGTGAGGGGGGCCTAAGGTGGTAGCTTCTATAGGAAACTGCTAGAAGTCGCTCCCCTTTGTTCAGTGGACTCGGCTGGGCCTAGGGCGGACATGCTGCTACGACAGTTTTGCAAGAAGGCTTAAAAAAAACAACAAAAAACCCCCAACTCCAAACCCACAACAAAATAAGTTGCTGCTAAGGGTTTGTTTTAATACTGTTTCTTAGGACACAAAGGAAAAGTTGGCTCCATCATCCATTTGACACCACTTTATATGTCCTGTTTGTATCAGTATTTGCTGGGAATTGGAGAAGAGGAAACAGTTTGCTTTAGGCCATAGCACCTGAGGAGGAGTTCACTAAAACCTTTTGATACATTTTGTGATGATTTAATAAGTCTTAGCAGAAGTCAAGCCCTTGGCATGAAGGTAAAGATGTTGAAATAGTTCTGTCTTCATATACATTACTACTTACATTTTTTTCTTCATGCTCAGATGAGCAGAGCATGAATTGGAGCTTCATTTAGCCCAGATCAATTAGAGAAAGTGTGTGGAAAGTGGGATTTACAACCCATGTACTATTGTTTGGTTATCAACATATTTACATTAAAAATACTTACTAGTGCATTAAATGACTTAAATTTGCTGGTATTTTAAAGATACTGGCAAGATCCCTTTAGGTCCTGTGTTGTGTGTTGCCAATCCTGCCTCTCGCACAGCCTTTACCTGTGTTATTAATTAGAATTATTTAGCAATAATTGTGCTGAAATATGATGTATAAATTTCCAGTGTGTTGTATTACATTTCAAGTCTGTTCTTGAAACTTGTTATGTGTTATGTGAGATTAAGCTTCAGTATCAGCTGTCTCTGAAAGTACCTTGGATTCCAGTTTTTATGTATACTGAAAACCGCGAGTTGTATTCTGGATGGTAATTTATTGTGCTCACATCTCTTCAATCACTCATTGTTTTAGCTGAATCGAGCTTAAAGCATGCAGAAGACATTGGACGCTGCCTCTTCTGACAACTTTTTCTGTGTTTCTGTTCTAGATCCTTTATATTTTTCCTGGTTGAATAATGCTCAGTGGAGGCACTCCTGCCTTATTTGTGACTTTCATATCTCTGAATCTGCTAATTGTGGGCTGTTCAGGTTCACTCTTCCCATGTCCTGAACACCTCTGTTTTCCGTTCTAGATAGCAGGAGATACAAAGCTCTATTACTTGCTGTTACAGCTAACCCAAGTGAAACAAAGCTGAAGACACACCAGAGGAAGTTCAGACAAAGCATGACTCCATCTTAAAGATCTTTTCTGACCGAAGTGATTCTGTGATTCTATGGTAAAGCAGAGGGTGATAAGCTTTGGTCCCGAGGCCTTGCAAACTCAGTGCAAAGCCTGTGGCTTGTTCCTAGCAGTGGCAATAGAGGGCTGCAGGGCTGCAAGAACTGAAAATGCATCTTAAACGGTGAGAGAGCATATCTTGCTTTTTGTTTTATTTTCTGTTATAACAGAGTGATGCCAGGGCATGCAATGAGCTACTTCTTGATTAACATTTGGTTTTATTAACTAATCTGTAATACAAATGTTTCTCCTATGTGGGTTTTCTACCCTCTGCTTGCAGTCACAGATTTAGATTGATGACACTATGATGGTAACTACTATGGCATTTAACGTTCTTTATAGGCCATTCTCATTGTAATAAACAAGCAAAATGGTACTGATTGTTTTCACGTATCCATTAAATTGAGAAATTAGTGGTATAGAAGTAACTGCCTTCTGCAGCATCTTTTATGTTCAAACGTTACCAATATAGCAAACTGGCTGAGAGATTTTATATTTTGGCTCCAGATAAATCTCAGTTTGCTGAAAGTAGGTGAGGGCTCTTTAATTCCAGTTTTCCTGTTTGTTGCTGAAGCAGTGAAGCATTCAGAAAGAGACAATTTCACTTTGATTAAATGCCTAAAAAGTTATCTGGTTGGAAAAAAAAAAAAAAAAGAAAAGAAAAAGGATGTTGCGTAAGCTTTTAATATTTAATTTCTATACTCTTAAGTATCCGGAAGAACATTCAGTTCCTGTTTTGAAAGATGAATGCCATACATTGGAAAGTGTACTGAAGGCTCATTTGCAGTCACGGAGCTTGTTTGCTTCTCTAGTATGTACGTGCAGGGAAGAGTAGAAAGGGTTGAGTGGGCAGTTGGCAGGCATTCATTGTCAGTGATTGCTAGTCATTCATAAAATCTGCAGAGCTGAGAGGTGGAGCCAGCCGCAGCAGCCGCCTGTCAGGCTCTTGCAGAAGACCTGTTTGTGCAATCACAACTCATTCGAGAAGCTGCTCAAATACAGCGTGATGAATGTAATGAGATGTGTGCTAAATGCATCTAATTAAAGGGAGTTGCTTAGAATAAAACGAAATATTTTCATTCTTTTCTCCTCAAGCCCACTGCAGTTTGTGGCTGTGGAGATCTAAGGGTTCTGTGTTCAGCTAAAGGCAATAAATCACTTTCAAGGAGTGCTATCTAGTTTGTGATGCCATCTGGAGTATGTCTTTCACCTTTAAAACATGCACTTTTAGGAAATTAATGGGTCTCCATCCACTGATAAAAGGAAAATTTTGAGGTGAGTAGGGAATATATTATTGGACTGCCTATTTTTAAGGCATAAATGACAGTGAAAGTTTAATTTCAATAAGAGAGAGTGTCAGAAGCAGCAAACCATCCTGTATATTCTTGCTCTTAAAATTGCCGCATCTATATTTTTTTCCCCTCATTGCAATGACTGCCAATCTAATAGATGGTCTCAACAAGATTTTATTTCATCTTTGTGCAAAGTGGGGAAGTTATGCATGTTGATAGACATCCATTTTTAATTTATCAATCTGCCTTATTTCAAACTGTGTGTGAGTAAATGCTATTGTATCAGTTATTCCGTCTCTTGTAGTTTGGCCTATGCAGTTTGCACCTTCTCAGAAAGCTACAGAGCTGTCACCACAGGCTGATCTAGTGCTGCCTGAGACACAGTATTTAAGGCCAGGTTTATGTCCAGGCTGCCATTGCATTTAAATTGAAGGACAAATGGCAAGTTCTTTGTTGTAAGTCAAGGCTTAGGATGTTAAATTACAAAACACTCTCCCCTAAAACACTCTCCTCTTACAGAATCAGAACTGTCCATTGAGAAGTGAAATAACCAGTCTTGACTTCCCTGTATTTGACCTGTTTGCAGGTGGACTCCTGGGTCTGATCCTGCTCTAAGCACAGTGTGGAAGAACGTAATGCTGGGCTAGAAGATTTAATTTTAAATGAAAATGTGGAGCACTGACTGTGTATGGTTTACATAGCACCTCAAACTGAAGGTGCTTATTCCTTATCAGATGGCAGAACTTCAAAGTGACCCTGGTCTCTCTTTAACAAATAGCTAATTAAATTGTACACCGTAGGCTCTTTGAAGTTTTTTTCAGAAGCTCTGATTAAAATATATACAAGCCAAACTTCACTATGGCAATGTTCCAATGAAAGTGCATGTATGCTTCCTCTCCTTTCCAGGAGGTTTCACGTTGCAGCTCAGGCAGTTCAATCTATGGCAGTCACTGCTTTAAACAGGAGTGAGCGCATACCCCTCGGGGCCCTGGTTTCCCTTTGTTCTCAAGAGTTTCTCAGTGCTCTCATTAGTATTAACAAGTGTAATATATGTACATCAAAGGAAAATACACACTTAAAGAAAGAATACTGGATGTGACCTGCTGAGAGAGTAGCACAAGCAAGATCAGGCTGGAGGTATGACTTTCCCAGCTGTGTTGCATTTTCTCCTGGAGTTGGACCAGGAGAGTCTCGTGTGCCAACAAACATCCCTTCCACCAGTAGACCAATTTCTGTTTTGAGATGGAGAAGTGACCAGGTGCTCAAGTCCAGCAGCATGCATGGGGTTTGAAGCCTCTCTTACCAGTATGTGCTTGTGCAGTTAATTGACTGTATGCAAGTGAAGTGATTTAGAGGTGCCTAGAAAATACCTGTTCATAAGTTACGTGTGTTGAACGTACTTGATTCCTTGCCTTTTGAAAAATTAAATGCTGTACAAATACAGTTTTTAAAACCATCTCTCTTCCTTTTGAAGACGTTTTTCACAACAGAAGGAAAAATATCAAATGTATTGAACTTGCTTTCTACTTTAGCGATATTTCATATTTTAGACATTCAAGTAATGTATTGTCTGTTTATTTTAAGGCCATTCAGCCTAGTGATTTATGGAGGCTGGCTTTGGAGTCCTTGTCTGTTACTGGAGAGCAGTTGATATTAGAGATGAGTGATATGATTTATTTGGTTACACTATATACGTAACTGTCTATATACAGCTCTACACATTATATAGGGGAATGGGATGCCCTGAAAGCAGACTCAGATGCATGCAGACTAGTCCCACTTTAGTGACTCTGAATATCCATAAAGGGCAGCCATTAAAGATGCCTTTTTAGGTTTCTAATCACAGTCAGAAACTAGAAAAGTAGCAGCAGCAGATTCATCACAGTGCTTTCTGCTGACCTACTACTCATGAGAACGTGTATTGCAATATACTGAGTTGCTTTTAATTTCTGTCCACAGTCAGTGCTGCAGGTTTTGGTGTTCTGAAACAGGTAACATTTTACAATGTTATGTTTTTTTAAAGAATTCATTCTTTTAAATAAAATATAAAACAGATAAAAGCCAGCCCATCAGTGAAATGAATCTCACAGCTGTAATCAGAATGGCAGTTTCTGTTTTTAACTTGGCAAGTTTCCCATGTAACAGGCTACAGCTTTCAGTGATATTTCAGATATAGCTAATGTCCTCTCAGATTTTGTTAGAGCCCATCTTGTTTTGCACCTCCCAAATAACAGCAGTAGATGCTTGTGGAGAATGAGGGGAAGGTGCTACACAAAGCAGTTCAGCTCATGTGGTCTCTCTATGTAGCCTCTTCTATAATTTTTTATTAGACCCCAATTACAGAACTGGGTGGACCCCTGCTAAGGCACGTGGGAAATAAGGAGGTGATTGGTGACAGCCAACACAGCTTCACTAAGGCCAAATCATGCTTGACCAATTTGGTGGTCTTCTATGGCAAGGTTACAGCATTGGTGGACAAGGGACGACCAACAGACATCATCTGCCTGGACTTGTGCAAAGCTTTTGACACTGTCCCACACATCCTTGTCTCTAAATTGGAGAGACATGGATTTCTCAGATGCACCACTTGGTGGTTAAGGAATTGGCTGGATGGCTGCACTCAAAGAGTTGTGGTCAACGGCTCAATGCCTAACAGGTTTTCCAGAGAAGCTGTGGATGCCCCATCTGTGGAAGTATTCAAGGCCGGGTTGGATGGGGCTTTGAGGGACCTGGTGTAGTGGAAGGTGTCCCTTCCCATGGCAGGGGATTGATACTAGATTATTTTTAAGATCCTTTCCAACTGAAACCCTTCTATGATTCTATGATTGGTCCAACCCACTAGAATATTTGTTGTGTTCGTATGTTGTTTCTTACATTCCAATGTTAACGACTATATGTAGAAATAGTTTAATTGATGAGAAATGTCATAGACCCGTATTTGATTCTTTATCTTGGAGCATTTAAAAAACCAAACAATGTACAAATACCTCTGTGACATAAGTGCCATGGCTGCTGCATGGATGAGAGACATACCCACAGAAACATTTCTCCATGTTTTGTCTTTATTGACAATTCACATTCTAGCCACTGTATTGTCTCAGTGCTCCTTCGTATACATGTTGCTTTCCCCTCCTCTGTTTTTCTGCTGCTTCTGTGTCAGCAAAAGAAAATGAGAAAGAACTGGTAGTACTGCCTAACTGACTAGTAGTCAGCTGCCATCCAGACAACTAAAATAGGATGCATCAGTCTATATATAAACATCTGCAACATCACTGGCTTCTTGTAGGGTAGTTGATTATAAAAAAATTACTACTTAATTTAAAGAATAGGAACATCTGTATCTAGAGTGCCTATGGCTTAGTCTAAAGTAGATATATAAAACAAATGAGATGTTCCTAGACTGCCTATTTCTTCTGCCTATGAGGGAAACCTAGGCTGACTGGTTCAGACGTGGATGAGTAAGGTTATGGGAGTAAAGTCTCTCTATGCAAGTAAGAGACACTCTGAGAGACAGAAACAGTGATGTTTATTTCCTAACTCAAATTGTTTATCTTTTCCATGTGTTTTAGACAGCTGTGTGTTCTGTCTTTACTTGGAGATACAAAGACAAAAGGCTGGACATTGTTTAAGAACCTAAAAATTCAGGTAGACTCTTTACTGAAATCTCTCATGTTCCTACTGAGATTTTATCAGCCCACTCAAAAATCTCTCTTCAAGCCTGAACACTTTTGAAAATCATTCCCAAAGGAGCTGTTTCTGTGTGAAGACAGTTCATATTTAAGCACACTTCTTTATAGTTTGTCTTCTTTGGGTGCAATGGAGACCACCAGGAAAAGTGTGTCTAAATGCCTTCAGGAGAACCATAAAGAAACCGTCTAGATTAAGGGCTCTTTTCTTAGCTTTTTCTGTGGAACTGCCATGGAATCTGGTTCAGGGTCCTTTTTTTTTTCTGGAAAATGGACCCTTCCTTCTTGTGTTACAGTAGGGCATGTAGAGTTTGAGAGCACTAGTATCTTCCTGTGTGCTTTTATGAAGAAGGGTATTTGAGCCTTTTGCAGTAAGGTAACTAGCTGCTTCTTTTTGACTTTGAGAATCTTCATCATGTTGATCCTGGATGATATTGCAGAATTGTTGTATTTCCATGTTTTGAAGATGTAATTCAAGCACAGAAGCTGTAAGAGCACCTGGTCTCAGCAGCAGTGGAGATGGGGAGGAATTTCTGATGCAGAGGCAAGAAAGCGCCTGAATATGCTGGCAGAGAGCTGCACTGTATGTGCCATGGCAGTGATCCCTAGCCTGCTGCTAGCACCCAGCCATCTCTGATGATTCAGAGGAAGGACAGAGCAGATGTTGCCCTCCTTGATATTCAGAAATCAAAGCCTGACCCCATATGCATCCTATAAGCGCCTTCTCCATTTTGGGTTCGTATGAAGTAGTGTCAGGCAGACTAAATCTTGCATTCTTTGCAAGTTTCTTCTGTTTATATTTGCTATTATAATAACTTCTGACAAGCATAGAGCTTATTCTTTCAGTGGTGTGTGGGTTTTGGGAAACCTGTATCCACTTTTCTGCAAATGTACAGGGCTGGAGAGTGACAGCGTGGATTTCTTCTTAGTGTGAGTGACATAGGCGTAAGCCACAGTCCTGCTGGGTGATGGAAGGGAAGATGATAATACTGTCTAGTCCAAGAGAACTTTGATAAACATCAAGTACAAAAATGTCTGTTATGTTCATGTACTCCTCTAAGTCGGTGTTGAAGACTAGACTTGTAGCAAGTATTGCAGTCTCAATAGTTCTTAACTACAGAAGAAAAATGAATAACAAAAAAAAAAAAAAGCTGATTTAGATGCAGGAAAAAAAAAATATTTGAGGGCCCAGGGGGACATATGAGAAAGTGGGAAGAGGATGTAGAGGAAAGAGAGTAGGAAGAATGGAAGTGTGTGTGCTTTTTAACTCCTTGAACCATAGGAAACATGGAACCAGGGTGCTTAATTAGGAAGCGTGAATCTAACAATCTGTGAAAAATCTGCAAAACCAACATTCAATTCAGTTTCATGATTAGAAATTACTACCTTTTAATTCTAAACTGTTTGTATGTTAGGGAAAGGGAAAGGTGTAATCAGTATAAATTAATTTGTTATATATTTCTTCTAACAATTTATAGATGAAATATTTTCAGGTTTTGGAGAAAATCATGTTTGCATTCAATGCCTAGCAGCATAAATCATGTACAAATATGGGACCTTGTGCTTGTGAAAATACTGTCTTGTAATCCTTCTGTTTACTGGGAATAAAGTGAATTTGCATGAGCTTAACCAGTTTAGTAACTGACACTAAGCCAGTGAGTTCCCCAAGCAATAGATTCTCCTGTAAGTGAAGGCTCTGTGCATCTGTGGCCCAATTATTTCATTTGAGAAATCTTTTATTGTCAGTATACTGTGATTCAGGGTCTAAAGCTTGTTGTGCTAGGAGTTATATTAAGGCTTAGACTCTTCCAGACCTGAAGAATTTTAAATGCAACCCATAGGTTTAAGTCCTTCATTACCGTAAGTTTCCTTATGGCAGCTCTGTGCTCTGTTGGCACAACCTTCTTTGATGTGAAAGAGTTTAAACAAAACCCCACCTTTTTTCCCCTCTTAGTTGTAGCCTTCCAACTAAACAGAAACCATCATTTTTTTTTTTTTTCACTTGATTGCTTAGATGTAATATTACAAAACTTCATCCAGTTTCGGAGGGAGATAGAGAAGGAATGGATTGGCATTTTTCACTGGGATGTCTGTGGGATTGCTGCTTTTCCAGCTGGACTGCTGGATGCCTTAGTATTCTATTGTTAGATGCTTGGAAATCCTGGAAAAGTAACCCCTGTGTGTTACTAGTCAGCCAGATGTTCACTTACCAGTGTAGGGATGTTTCACGCTTACTGTGAAGTCAGTGAAGAGACTGCAGCAGAGTACACGTGCGAGCACCGTACTACCTATGCAGTGAAATAATCTGGTGCAACTTGCCAGCTGTGCTCTCGCCATCTGAGGCACTTGGACTTGGTGGTCCTACCTCACATTGTTTGTCTAAAAGAAGCTTTTCATTCTAGCTCTTTCATGGGACAATAACAGCAGCTGCCATCCAGACAGGTTTCTAAATGTATCTCTTCCAAATGCACTGAAATATGGTGTTGTACAAAATGGTAGTTTTCTCTTGCTCTTAAATTATTAAGTTTATCCATGGAGTCTATGAGGACAGGCTGACAGAGTTGGAGGTGTTCAGCCTGGAGAAGAGAAAGCTCTGGGGAGACCTTACAGCTGCCTTTCAGTACCTAAAGGTGGCCTACAAGAAAGACGGGGAGAGACTGTTCAGTAGAGCCTGTTGCAACGGGACAAGGGGTAATGGTTTTAAACCAGAAGAAGGTAGATTCAGATTAGGTATTAGGAAAACATTTTTTACAATGAGGGTGGTGGAACACTGGAACAGGTTGCCCAGAGAGGTGGTGGATGCCCCATCCCTGGAAACGTTCAAGGCCAGGTTGGATGAGGCTCTGAGCAACCTGATCTAGCTGGAGATGTCCCTGCTTCTTGCAGGGGGGTTGGACTAGATGACCTTTGGAGGTCCCTTCCAACCGAAACCATTGTATGATTCCATGATTCTATGATTCTGTGCCCAAATCACTTCTTTTTCATTATCACATTTGTCTCCAGCTCACTGTAGGGTGAAGAAGGTGGTGAGAGAGATCTGTTTTTTTACTTCTTCTATATAATATTCTTTTAATTTTTGTTGTAATTGAAGGTAAATGTTTGGAGTATGCAAGACTTTGAGGAAAAACACTCCTTACTGTATCCTGCAATACATTTTCCGTCTAGTTCCTCTTTCTATATTTGAGAGTATCCTCATTTCTTGTTCCTTTCCTCTTTTCTTTGACTTCACTTTTTTTCCAGGATAATTTATTCAGTATTAAATTATTAGTACAAAGAACTTGAAAGGAGGCATATTAAGTTACTAGTTCAAACAAAAACAAAAACGGAAGAACAAAGTCTGAAAAGGGACAATTAATATTGAATTAATACTCCACCATTAAGTTTGGTAGGAATCAAACTTCTGCATCATTTCAGGTGGGATATCAGCTGTTCTGCTTTCCATAGTCTGGCAGCCATTTCCATCACTCATCCTTCAGTCCCCCCCCACTTTGTTTTTCATTCTTTTTGCTCACTGCTCTAGCGCTCAATATGTGTCCCAAAAGCCTATACGAAGCTTAGCCTTGTATGTTCCATCAGCTGGTGGGAAATGAGCAAATGACCTAAGAAGTCATCCAGGCACACGACAGGAGGATGCTGCCAGCAATGCACTTAGGGCTTTCAGGGACATCAGGAGCTGGAGTCGATAGACAGCTCCAAGGAGGAGGAGTCTGGAGTGCTGTGAGGGCTGCTGCTCTTCCAGAGCAAAGCAGAGACATGGATGTGGAAGATCATGTTCCACGAAGATGACTGAGAAAATGTCCTTGTCTGCTCTTTGTTCTTCCCATTTTCTGTCTATGTTCATTCTGGCTGGTGTTTTTTTTTTCTTTTTCAACAAGGCCAGGGTAGAGGGAGTGATTTGTGTTCCTCTTCTCACCCATTGTAACGTTTCTCTGGGGGATAGACTAGGTCATGCTTTGGTGGCAGCCTCAAGAGGAATACTCCTGGCCATGCTTCAGTGGAAGGTAACCTCTGAGTTTTTTTTGTGGTAGCTAATGCACGCTTTGATCCTGGGTTCTGTGGAGAGACTGGCCTGTGATGGTCTTGGCTGCAACACTGGAAGATGTAAAGAGCAGTCAAGCATCTCTGAACTGTAGGTTTGCCTTTTCTCTTGTCTATAGACAGCTGTAGCCTTGAGCAAGTCGCATGTGTCCAACTGGCAGATGCCAGGCTAACTTTGGTCTCCCTTTCCCAGACCAAAAGTGCTTTCAAATCTCCCATGTTTGGACTCTCTGGAGCCTAGACAATGGACTAGGGACCAGTCTGGACCCACAGGCTGTGTCTGAGATGCAGTGATCCACACATGCATTATTTTTCTGTACTAAGTAGTTATATCTGTTGATATACAGGATAACAAAAAGCCTGAAAGACCGTAATGCAAAACCATCATGTTTTTGGGAACTGCACAGTCAAATGCAGAGGCTCTGTGATTGTGAGGAACCTAGACAGGAGAATGGAAAGCTGCTCACAAGGTTTCTGGAGAACTTCCTCCTGTGCTGAAGATAAATGATCATAGTACTGAGGAGGCCCTTCTGTGGACTTCCTTACAGGGATGCAGTATTTTCTATCCCTGATCTGGTGAATGGAATCTACAGTGTGATGTAGGGCCAGCTAGCAAACAGTGAGTACTTTCTGTAGTGTTTGCTTCATAAAGGTATAAAGTTAGCAATTTCTACAGAAAGCAGCAGGCTATGCATCAATTGTAGTTTCTTCAGGGTTGTAATTAGAACTTAAAGCCTGTCTTCTCATTTACATTCTTCATGCACTAGAAAGCTCCCTCTTTAAGCAGCTTGATTGTCTTTTACTGTAAAGTTTTGTGAAGCTCTGTGAACATTGCTTATTGTGAAAGTGCTTCTTCACCTCCCAGATTCTGAAAACAATTAATTTCTTGGATTTTTTTTTTTTTTTGGTCATATGAGCCTTGGAACGGATAGTTTTATCTTCGTGATTAGCAACAGAAATAAGCCATGTCCCATGTCTGATTAGAAGTTTGTCATGCTGAAAGAAAATAGGAACAATACTAGCCTTATACCCTAGTCTAAAAGAAGAGGTAGTGGCTTATAAGCAATTTATTTTTCTCTTACTTTTTCAGCTTGGATACATGCGGAATTAGTGACCCTTCTAGACATGATTTCAAAACTGCTTAAAGGGAGAAAGCTGCTTTCAGTTGGTCACATGGTTCTGTCTTAAAACAATGGTGTTCTGTTACAATGTCTTGTTACTGGTTTTTAAATTATTTTGCTTTTTAAGACTTTGAAACTTTGCTGCAGATGTAGGTGATGATCTTAATGAGGTAACTGCTGCTTTTTAAATGTACTCAAGTTGTCCATCTACATGAAGCAGACCTTTAAGACCAGGGGGACAGCAGCACTAACTAAGTCCAAAGAAAATCCCCATCCATCAGTTAGAGTAGCTGGGAAGGCACAAGTGAGAGAAAACATTTCACATAAAATACTCATGCTATTGTGAGTATTTTTAAGTCTTAGTACACTAGCACCCAAAATGACATTTCTGTTAGCATTTAAAGTGTAGGAATTTGCTGATTGAGAAGATCAGTGAAAGAAAAAGAAAAGCTGCAGTGAAGTGACAGACTTGGAACAGTCTGCCAACACTTGTTCGCAGAAAGGGAAAACAGCTTTAAATACAAAATTTTACCAAAAGAAATAGTTAACACCAGAAGGTTGGGAAATGTATATTTTTTTTTTATTGTAGGAGTATTTAAATGAAGTTTTGTGGTATTTGAGCCATGATATGTAGAGGACGTCTATGTCTTTTAATTTCAGTAGAAACCACGTTTTCATTTCATGCTTATGTTCAGACAAACACATTTGAATTCTATACTAGAAAGCACTCTTAAATGTACCTTGAGTCTAGAAGAGGACTTCCTTGTGTGAAAGCATCTTGCTGGTGATCAGGTCTGTTACTCTGAAGGTTTTAGGGCTGATGGATTAGAAACAGCATTCAGATTCGGGACATGGTTTAGTAGGCATGATGGGGTTATGTTGATGGTTGGACTTGATTATCTTGGAGGTCCTTTCCAACCTTAAATATTCTATGATTCTATGATTCGATAGGGATCTGCACAAAGTAAGGATCTAAACAGATAAGCAGACCATTTGATGAGTTTATCTGAAATCGAAGCTGTGTTGGGTTATGCTCTGTTGGTCTTCTGTAATTTTATTTCTTTATGCTTACAAGGCATTTATCATCATGGCATTTTTCTTAGATTTAAAAATAGAAATATTGATAGCAACTTGTAAGTTTTTTTCTTTTTTTTTAATTTTAGGGACATAATTTGCTTAGTTCATAGAGGTGTTTGTGTACAAGATAGAATGAGAAAATAATTGCTATGCTGTGTAGGGCTACTCTCAAATCTTTCCTTTTTTTTTTTTGAAGGAATTTGAATTTTTCAGACAAGCAAATCTGTTTTTGAATATCACCTGGTATTCAGGGATTTTTAATTTTTTTTTTAAATTCAACCAAAGATGATATGAAATGCCCACAAGCCAAACTATTTCCGAAGTCAGATAGAAGAAATGACTTGAGATTAGCTATGATGCCTTAGACCACATTTTTGTTTTACCTTTGTCTACCCCCAGACCTTGATGAAGTAAGCTCTCTAGGCAGATACATTTGACAGGACTTACCGTGGCCAGCAGTACATGTCCATGGTATACCAGCCCCTTTCAGAAAGGTGATGTTGGAAAACATCATACAGTAGCAGAGCTTGAACTCAGAGGAAGGCCAAGTACATGAACTTCTGTCAGACGGGCTGTTTGAGAAGATTCGTCTGTGAATCTTTCCTGCAGGAGGAGATGTCGCCTTCGGTGAATGAACTGAGGAGCCTGGCTTCATGGAGTGATTTGTAGTACAGAAAAATTTTCTCAAGTGTGACTTTACTGCTTCTCCAGCAGAAGAATGATGGCCTCTCCTTCTTAATTTCCAGGGCAGTAAAGTAGATTAGAAGGTGTTCTGTGTGTTTGATACTGTCTGCATCTGATAATGTTTTCTAGGACCACAATATTTTCTTTCTATTATCTGAGAAAGCCAGGAGATCTGTCTAGGTAGTAGAAAGGGAGAGAATGCTTCAGTAATTGCTCTGCTTCTTAGCATCTAGGGGATTGTTTTAGGTTGCCTTTATCACCGCCTTTCTGCCATGTCTTGATGTAATTTGATATTTTGAAACTGTTTTTTTTTTAACTTGGACCTTTTGGTTTCAGGGTGATATTTCAGCGAGCTTGCTATGTTGTGATAGAAGCCAGGAGATACGCTTTTTTAATTAGAAAAAAAAAAAACAGTTAATTTTTTTTTCTTAGACTACAAACACAAAAAATGACTTAATCAGGTGATTGTCAATTATTTTCTTCAGTGCACAGAGTGAATGCTGTTCTGGGTGCCCTGAGTGCATTTCAACGCATAACATGTAATAAGTTATTTTTAAATTTAACCATTACTCCATTATTTTATCATGCTAGGCACAGTTTAAAGGGAGACTTGCAATGTCACAGGATTTTTTTTTAATTATATAATTGGAATGTGCTTAATTCTGAACTGTTTTAACATAATTTTTGTAGCAGAATTTACACAGCATGTAATTTTATCCTTATACTGCATTAACTATATTCTAGCTACTCACTCAATTAAGAAAAGTAGGAAAGAGTACTGAGTCAATTAAATGAGCAAATTGACCGTTCTGGGAGCCTACTTAACAAGCTCTTTTACATCAAAACCTACAGATATTAATGTGATGGAGGATTTCTTTGGTTCTGATAAAAATGACAGCCTGTTACACATCTATGCTGGAAACATACATTGCTTCATCAAAATACTGTTGCAGTTAATAATATTCCGGTCCTCTGTGGACAAAAGAGCTAAGATACGTACAAAAATATCTTTATAAGGCCCAATTATCTCTTTGGAGTGCAAGATAACTATTATTTGATTTGAAGGTTTTCATTATTTGGGGGAGAGAGGAGTTCAAAACTGTTAAACCACTTTACCACCCCCCTGTGGTAAAGAAAGCAGCCAATGTTTAAGAAAAAAAAATTAAAAATCTGTAGAAGAGTAGCATTTATATTGCATTAAAAACATGAGGCAATATTTTGTCAGTGTGTGACCAATATCACAGAAAGGACTCATTGATTAACTGTGTTCTGGGTAAGTAAGCACAATTTAGAATTTTGCGTCTCGGTGTTAAATGCACATGCAACTTTAAAATACAGTTTTAGTTTAGACTTCTGCCTTCATATTGCTAGCAGTTAAACAAAAAAAAATTAGTAGTTCTAGTTTATTTATAGATTTGTTAATTTGATTCAGTCATAAAATATAAGTGATTTATCATCTATCATGAGTATAAAGCATTGGAAAGGCAAATAATCATTTAAACAGTTATGTCTATTTTTACCCCATTAGTTCTGTAACTTGGTATGCCTTTTATGAACATCCTGAATAAACAGTAGGTGGGTGAGAAATTAATTTCCTAAAATTCTGTCTTTTCTCTTGGAGGCACTAGGAGGTCAATATTTTGTGGATCTGTCATAGATAAATGTGTACTGTTGCATGTAGGATGTTAAACGTAATTCCAAAGCTGCAGTGTAAATAGTTATTATAAATACATTTATTAATCTAAACTTCAGAATAGTCAGAAAGGAAAGATGAAGTCTGTAATAGGCTGTCACTTTGAATCACATGCTAAAATAAAGCAAAAGTGAAAATGAATCAGGAGAATAAATCAGTGAAACTAAATATGGCCATTAACGTATAAAAATTGTTTTGAAAAACAAGATCTGAATCTATGCTTTAAATT
The DNA here is from genome assembly GCF_036417535.1 of Chlamydotis macqueenii. Taxonomy (NCBI): domain Eukaryota; kingdom Metazoa; phylum Chordata; class Aves; order Otidiformes; family Otididae; genus Chlamydotis; species Chlamydotis macqueenii. Next base: position 32,799,296 of record NC_141558.1, read on the forward strand.
ATAAGTAAACACAACCTTCATATAGGAAGGGGAAATACTCTGTAATGAAGTGATCATTTAATAAATTTCATTAGTTATTAAATCAAATTTTGTCCTTTCAAAGTATTCCCTATTACTGCGTTCCGCATACTTGTACTGTACAAGCATAGAACTAGTGCAGAAGCAAGAGAGCAGATCTGGAAAAGAAGTAAGATTAAGGAGGTGTTTGCTCTATAAGGCTTGCCAATGTCAGTAATTTTGCTTCCAACATGTCTTTGCAATATGTCCTCCTGTATTTCTGTGTTGTTATTTAGAAATCTCTTAAAATCATTGTACAAGCAAAAAGCTTTAGCTATGTATAGTTCAGCTTACTTTATTGAATTGGAGCATTCCGTTCAACAACCAAACACGCCATAAAACGTGGCTGGAGAATAAAACCTGCATCATTCCTGCATCCATTTCAGCAGAAGATGATAATGAAATTGTCCAGAACAGCTGAAAGGCAAGGATCAAAATATTACTTGACTACCTCTGGAGGATGAATGATGACATTACATTACATATTGTCATTTAAAGTGGGAGATCGCTGCTTTCCCTTCGTATGGAAGATTTTTTGTTTGAGTTCTGGAGGTTTCGTACTGGTACATCTCTGATGTTTCATGCTTTCCAGATTCCTGTCTTCCGGCTACAAGGAACCAGGTGGGACTCTTGTCAGCATTTGGTCATGTTAACATAAGCTAGTAGAGAAAGGTCATAGATTAAATATCACCAGTCCTTTCATTTATTTAGTGCTGTTTCCTAGCAGAGGCTGCAATCCAAAGCGTATGCGAGTGTGCCATTCACCTTTTCGATTTGGGAACCCAGTGTTCTGGAGTTGAGGGGAAGCAGTCGTCTTGTCACCCTTTTCCTCATACTGAGGGATCTCAACAGGAGTTGCTAGAATTAACTCTGCAGCTGCTTTGGGCCTTCTGCCCAGATGGTTGAGACCTCAACCAGCGGATTTTAGTGATATCCTGGAGAGTGGGGGTCTGTAGGTACTGTGAGGTATGGGCAAGGAAGAAGCAAGCTTTTCCTTTATTTTACTCTGTTGTACTCTGATCCTGTAAACTTTGTATTTTCATGCTTGTCTCTTCGCTAGGTGGTAAACTCAGCCACACAGCAGAACAGAGTAGTTTCTGTTGGTTCAAAATTTGGCCTAGCCTTAGGCCAAGGCTATTTCCAACCATAGATTGTTAAAAAGTATACCTTTTGAGCTGTTAATTTTAATTACTGTATTTTATTTGAGACTTTCAGGGTTTGGAATAAATATTTTGAGAATTTCTGGCTTTTGCTTGTTATATTTCAAGAATGTTTTAAAAATATAAGTTGCAGTAGCAACCTGTTGGTATGTATCTCACTCTTTTCCCCATGAACTTCAGAGTTATATACTGTAATAGATAGTATTTCATAATACCATAGCATATAAATATTCAGAAAAGTAAAGTATTTAAAATTACACAATTAAAATGTAATCTGAAAGTAATATTCCCTTTACTTCATTGGCATAGCTTTTTGCAAGAATTGGAGAGTGTTTCAGTGGCCAAAACCAGCAACCTACCCGAAGCCAATTATTTTATCTGCCAGTTTATCAGGTCATGTTGCATTCAACACTTTGGCTACCAAAGTACCATATGAGGTTAAATTGTTCTGCTCTTCAGAAATCCACACAACTTCACATTACTGTGCTGTACATGCGATCTGATTTTGTGTTGTGCTTACTTTTGTCTGCTGTAGTCTTCCAGGGAAGCAGGCAGCAGCATCTCAGAAGAGAGGAGGAAAATTCCCATTGATGGTGTCTGTGCGTAGAGCACTCTCCCATTTCCTGATATCAGGCTTTTGGATAACACTGTTCTTCAGTCTTTAATTGGCCAGCCATACACACAGAGTTATTTTTGTTCCTGTGGTCTGTGTCGCGCTTATCAATAAAATTGAGATCATTCTATTTTTCAAAAACTTAAATAAAATTTTGAGGTTTGTCGACTGAAATAAGAGCTTTTTACAATAGTGAATAGCAACAGAAATGCAATAGCAATGACTACTTGAATAGCATGCCCGCCCTCCCTGCCTTCCTTTCCTTCCTTTCCTTCCTTTCCTTCCTTTCCTTCCTTTCCTTCCTTTCCTTCCTTTCCTTCCTTTCCTTCCTTTCCTTCCTTTCCTTCCTTTCCTTCCTTTCTTTCCTTTCCTTCCTTTCCTTCCTTTCCTTCCTTCAGATTTCTCATTATGTTATATTATCAATAATTACTTTGTGCTATATGGTCTGTCTGAGTCTTTGTCTTGCCTTTGAGCACCTTGATAAATCTTGAAAGTATTAATTTAAACTCTTCACAGCTGCTGAAATTTTTAATAAGATTATAAGATTACTTGGTCTAATAATATACTTCTCTCTCCCATTACAGTCTATATTTCAGGTAAATTTAATTGCCTCTTTAAGCTATGTTTATCTTGAAAAATTGTCTTAAAATAATTTGGATTTATTTTGCACTGCCATAAGTCAAAGGATTTTTTTTTTTAAGCCTTAAGCGTAGTGTGTGGCAACATAAATTACAAGTTTTGGTGGCTTTTTTTGATGTAGGTCATTTTGAACCTCATGGGCTGATTCTAATGGCAGAACATTGTGGTTAGAGCTGGATTTTTTGATTGCTGTTTAAATTAAAAACATGAAAAATGCTGAACGCAAAAACTATTTTCAATAAAGCAATAATGCAAAATAGAAAAGCAGTACAAGATAATTTTTTTCTTGGACCACTTTCCCACCTTCCTGTCTGTGTAAAGTGAGGACATGCCAGCCTTCCAGTGCGCTGTGGGCTGCGCGGTGCTGAGCAGTGTTTCTCTCCCTTGCTAGTGACCACATGGTGTATGATGCATGTTTTTTTGAGGACAGCTGGTTGTCTCAGCTACCAAAGAATGAGAAGGCCTCTCAGATGAATACAGCCAGTCAGACTAATGCCTATTTAGTTCATGCCATGTGAAGTTCATGGAGCGTCCATCCTTGGAGATATTCAAGACCTGACTGGACAGGGTGCCAGGCAGCCTGCTGTAGCTGACCCTACTTGAGTGAGATGGAGCTGGACTAGAGACCTTGAGCAGTCCTTCTGAACCTCAATGATGCCATGATTCTATAAAACTAAATTCAGCAGAAAAATGAAATCCAAATAAGGACCTGTCTGTGTGTGTTAGACTTCATAGGTCTCTGTCCTCCTAAATGAGGAATTCACAATGAAATTGTCAAAATAATTTTTATTTTGATTCAGTTTGAGTTTTTATGTCATCAAGTTAACAGTATTTCAGAAGTTATAGTTCTATGTAAATGTTTTGACATCCTTATAATTGTAATGCTTCAGTATCATGTATAATGAATACTTTTTTTTTCTTGGGAACTTGCATTAGTATCTCTTACAACCATGTTCAGTAGGTATTATACTTTGAATTCACATAATGAGTAATAATTTTACTCAACCAGCTTCACACTGAGCCAGAGGTTCATAAACTACTTTACTGTTGACTAAATCTCACAGTCAACAGTGGCAAAAAGGACAGACACCAACATTAGCAGCAGCGTTGACAGCAAGTAATACCGTTGGCATGAGAAGTGATTGTCTCTGTGTCGGGCTGCTTGCCAGTTTGAAGTCATTAGTGGTACTTGTACTCAGAACGGCTACTCTAATGGCCTTTTCTTAGGATCTGCATTATGGTAAGTCGTATTGCTGTAATTCCAGACCTTCTGAGTGGCAGAACTTGGAACATAGTACAAAGTAAGTTTTGACTTCAAATGGTAATTTCTTTTTAAGATAAATGCTTTAATAATGCAAAACTTTTTTTACTTTCATTATTATTGTCACAGTTTTTATTAGATGAACCAAGCATATTTTAAGGGGACCTTAATTGCCCTTCGGAGCTTTCATCTTTTTGAAGTTACAGTGAATAGAGCACTTACCACTTCTGAAACCACATGTATAGAGAGATCTCTGTTTCTGCTTTTGGTATAACATGACAGGCTATGCAAGGAAAACTCACCGTCTTGAGAACCCTTAACTCTGCAGGTGGTTTGGGGTGAGATTCTTCTGATCTACATTTCCTTGTCATCTGAACTTTTTTTCTAATTGGTGCTGTCAAAAGGTACTTTCAGAGGGGATGTGTACTGAGAAAAACATCTGTAATAAGTTGAATGTAATCCTTTGTATCTTCTTTTTTTTTTTTTTTCACCATTATCTATTGAAAGACTGTAGGTGACTAGTTCCTTGCTTTTAGAAAACAAAATTATTTCAGAAGAACTTGATCACGATTTCTCCCTGAAATCGTAGGGCTTTAAGAGACTTACTCCTGCTTATTAGCATTGATGACTCCTGTATTTATGTAGCTCCTTTGTCTCTCAAGAGATAAGAGATTGGAAAGATCGTTAGAAGTAGGGAGCCTTCACCAGTTGACTTAACTCACAGTTGAGTCTTTGGGTGGAGGTGTACTCTACTACTTTCTTCAAACTGAACCAAGTAGGTGATAGCAGAAACCTCCCAGTAGCTAAATTTATGTTTTAGTAAAGCACTCTCAGACAGTGTAAAACAAGATAGCTATTTAACTAGGGGAAACTCTGTTCTGCTAGGTGAATCTTATTATTTGAGCCTCTTGAAAAAGAGGAATTTGTCCAACTTCAGATTTTTCCCAAGCCATGCATACTCCATGCAGTTTCCTCTGGTCCCCAGAGCAGTGCTCTTCTTTCCAGTCCATCAGTAGTTTGCCTTGAAAGTCTCCCTGGCAGCTTTTCAAGTTTATGTTTCTTTGGTGCCCTGCCTTTCTACCGGTCCATGGCAGGAGCTGCAGGTGCCAAGGAACCTTGAGAAGTGGAGCAGCCTCTGCTTCGACCCCAATGAAAATAGTCAGAGCACTGCAATGGGGCAGCCTTCCTCCTGTTCTTCACTTGCATCCTTTCTGGGTTAAACATACATAAGGGAGGTATGCAGTAAATGGAAAACAAACTAACTAATTCTACCATCTGTTACAAGCCATCAAAACAGAAGTAGGATAAAATAAGAATTCATAATAGCTTTAAAAATATAGTGCAATTTGGAGAGAAAGCAGGTGAATGTTTATGTAACACAGCTTGCCATGGGAAAAAATAAATCATACATTTTTGATATGTTAATGATTTTAAAACATCTTAAATATAATCGGTGAAATTTATCCAGATACCATTTCAAAGAGTCACTGTTATCATAAAGCTAAGTAAGGCTCTGTATGTGCCTTCCTTCCTAAATAGATGGACAAATACAATTTACGTAATTTGCAGCGTATGGTTATTGCTGCCCTCTTTTCTTGCATAAATTAAGGGCTTTAATTAATCTTTTTGTTTATGGTCAAGTTGCTTCTCTTTTGGCTGACTTCACCCCCTGTAGGAGCCATTCTGTCCAGTGGTGCAGAAAACCATGTCTATGATGAGAAGCTTGATGAATCACGAACAGGCATAATTTATACAGAGGATTGTTCTTGCATTATACAGGATATGCAAATGAGATGGCTGTGGGACAAGAATTTTTGTAATAGGACTTAGTACAGTCACCTCTGAGATGAGAATCAAGCTTGTTATCTACAGCGGTGGGGGAATACACCTCTTGAGTTTTCGGTCAAGTGTTTACTTAGGATAAGTTTGTTTCTCTTTCAGAAGGTTTCAAAGAGAGTAATGATAATTATGAGCAATGTAGTAACTGAAGTGCTGACTATTCACCAAACTCTTCTACATTCCCTTTTTTTAAAAAAAAAAAAACAAAAAAAAAACCCCAAAACAGAACAATTATTTTTATTTCTTTCTACATTTTTGTTTTTTTGATATGGAAAGGCATATAAGAGAACTCTGGAGTTCTTTGAATGGCTTCTGAACAAAACATAAATTTTAGCAAAGAACAACTTCTAGAAAGCTTCCTTAGCTACAGCATTCAGATAAATAGTGTGGATCCAGAGAGAATGACAAAAAACATCTGTTCTTCAGTAGTGAAAGCTGTTCTTCACAATACAGGAGTTTTCTGTGGGCTTTGCCTTTCAAGTGTGAGATTTTTCTGGAATTCAGGCAATGGTTTCACAGTAGGCAAGAACAGGATGAAGAGAATTCTTGATCTTAAGGCATTGCATTAATACAAATTAATGTGGAAATTGGTTCCTTTGTATCACACCATAATTTCAAAATCAGTAGCTTATGGAATGTACTTACTAAATCATGTCTGTCTAGTTGAATAGATTTAATTGTACTTCTCTGAGAAGAATGTAACACCCTTTGAGGATTTCTTTCTTATCGATAGCGTTTGTATTTAGAAATATATATATATGTGCAAAAAAATTTAAAGTAATATCCCTGCTAAAACTGCTAACTCAAAATGAAGAATATGAATGTGGAAAATATTATTCATACAGTACATCAGATGGGCTATTTATTTCATTATGATAATGAAGCATGCCTTTTTAATGAATTAAAAACCATTTTGAGAAAAACAGGTGGTGCTAAAGTTGGTACTGAGTCAAGAGGCATCATACTTGCAAATGAGGGAAGTGGTGATAAGTAGCACAATGTGCTGGTGGTGAAAATTGTTCTGTGCCGTTCAAATCATCCATTAGATCTTCAAACAATGGGCCATGTCCCAGGACCATGTTCACAAACAACGGGTGATGGAGGGCAGAGGGAAGAAAGTGAGACTGCAAGACAGCGAATTGAAAGATAAATGAACTTAGAAGAATATGATGGGAAATTAGTGGAATTTATTAGCAGAATACACAAGAGGGAGAGAGATACGTTGGGCTAGTCAGTAGGCTTCAGGGACGTATAGCACGGTAGAACTGTGGGATGTTTGTATTTGCATAACATCGATGTATGTAATTTTATGCAAGTATTCTCTCAGACTTTTCAATGCTTTTCTAAGAGTAGGTGTATCCTGCAGCCCTACTAAGAATAAGCAGGGAATCTTAAGAAAAGAAAATCATGATTTAAAAAAATAGGTGGGAAGGAGAGTGGAAAAATGAACTAGAAAGTGGAAAAGCGTAGCCGAAGAAGTGATAGGGAAGAAATAGCATGACTGAAAATCAGAGGGATAATTAATGGAGGAAGAAGATGGCAACAGTTGTATAAAATGTGGGAAAGAACTAGAAACATGCATCTGCCATCTCTGTCTATGAGGAAATAATGTCGAAATCTCCTCAACTATGTGCCAGTTATGTGATTGCTGTTCCTCACTGGACACTTTCTGAAAAAAAATTGCCACACCAAACATTTTAGGAAGTGTTATGGAGGGTTGCTATGTTTTGAACAAAGAATTAAAAAAATAGTGGCAAAGTTTTCTGATTTGTCTCAGTTGACAAAGATTAGTCAGCTTTGAGTGTGTGATCTACATGTACTTAATACCTGCAAAAATAACACAGTCATTCACAACAAGTTCTTTTTTAGACATTCATTTGCACTACAGTGTTCTCTTCTATTTGAGTACTGGAACATGCTGATTTTCCCTGGGGAGAGGCTGCCCTAATGATGTGAGAAAATTGGCCTTTTATATATATATATATAAAGAATTAAATCTATGAGCCAGTCTCTTTTAACAGTTTTTTGTTTGTAAAAATCTCAATAGGAAGAAGCTGACGTTTAACCCTTTAATACATAAAGTTACCTGGACAAAGAGTAATGTTTCTTTTCCTAGAGAAACTACATTTCAGTTTGGTGCACTGTTTCTTTAAAAATACTCTTAAAAATTGATCATGCGTATGCTCATCAATGTGAAGAACTGTGTATTCATGTTAAATTCAAATGAGAATTTTCTTTTTATTTTTCTTGCTTTTAGATATGTCAGATTGCCAAACTGTGTTACCGTATTTGTACTGATGTAATGAATATTTTTCTAGGTTCCACAGGATTTTGTTAGTGAGCTGATGTAGATCTTTGTTGACAGGAAAACATTTACATCCTTGAGGAAAATTAAGTCTCTTAAAACAACCACGTAAGTCTAGTGTGATCTAGTGCCACTGTTGGCATCCGCTTTTATTTTCTCGTCACCAGTTTATCTCATCATCATGTATTTTCTCATCATTGATACAGTTGATATGCTGTGTGACTTACAGTAGGGCGCTAAATTCTTCTGTGCGGAGTTGAGAACAGTGAAAAATGAGTGGAACACTTGCGCTTTTAGCTGGTATTATTGCTGAAAATATTTTGATGCTTTCAGAGAGAAGATGCTCGAGAAAAGCAGAACGTAAGTGGTGTAACATTTATTTCCACTAGCATCACTTTTATTTTTGGAAGCACTGTAGGTCTTATAGAACTCAGTTTACAGGGGAAAAATACATAAATTAATTCCCCACTTTCTACCACTGCTTCTGTAATTTTTTCATCTCTTCCCATCCTGCTTTTAAAATTAGACTTCTAAGAAGTTTTTTAAAAACAACCACTGTGGGACAAAGTCATTAGATCTGCTCTTCTTCTTGCTCATTATGCCTTGAGTTAAATGGTTGAAGTTAGGACAGCAGATGCAAGCAATTGAATTGATGACTTGGAAGAAAAGCTAGCAGGTGAATTCAGCAGGGCATCCTTTTTACCACATAGTTCCTTGATTACCCAGAAAACCGCGTATCACATTTCTGCAGATTGTTGATCCAGGTAGTAACATGATCCCCATCTCTAGCACATCCACAAGTAATAAATCTAGAGCTGCAAGCGGATGGCGAGTGGAAGTGGGTGGAGGATGCTGCGCACCTTAGGTATTTGGTTTACAATCTAGGAAGGTGATGCAGGAGGTGATGCTGGTAGTTTGACTATGTCTGTGGGATTGACTATTCAGTCATTAGTCTTGTTGTGGTTTAACTCCAGCTGGGAAAAGAAAATTATCTATTGTGTAACACTTGGAAAATAAAATCCAAAAGAAGCTCTTGTCTTCCAGCGTACTTTTTGACCCATCATACCGCATGAATAATTCTGGATAGAATTAATAATGTAGATGTTTGATGTTTGAAAGCAGATGTATGCTGTGAATTAAAAAAATCTTAAGGTAGTTTTATCCAAATAAGATTTTCACACAAGAGAAATTTTTATTCTTTTCAGACTAAAGAGCAGTTACTTGTGCTTAATAAGTAATAAAAGGTTCTGTTTGCCAGAAAGAGTCTTATGTAAGTAGGCATAGCTATTCTCTGTATAGAATCAGATATATTTTTGTTTTTTAAGTTTCACCTTTATTAGTAAATGTGACTACATATCTTTCCAGTACAGTTTGTGTCATGTTATAAGATAAAACTCAAGGCATTTCTATTTATTTATTTTTGCTTTATATATGCTTTTGCAAATCCAATTCTGTTTACACACACAATGAAATTAATAAGCGATGGATGTATACAAGTAGCATCAGTGCTCTGATGAAGTGCTCTTAAAATAAGTATGCACAAGTAGAAGTGTCTGGAGATATAAAATATTCAGAGGATTGAATTAATGACTGGGAAAGACAGTTTGATGTTTTGAAAGTTTCTTTTTTAAAAATTAATCAATTATGGATTAATATAAAGCTGTTTGATTAGCTGACAGCAGTGGCTGTTGTTTGTGTGATGGTAAGGGAAAGAGTCGGCATGAGGCAGCTGTGTGCGGGCGCTATGACCTCAGAACTTAGCCCAGAGCCCACATCTCCTCGGGGCTGACAGAGACATAAGGAGGGCATCCCTGGGGGGGGCTCTCCTGGGACAGGGGCGCAGGCAGCCCTGATGTGGTCTGTGCTGGGATTTCTCCGGGCTGACTGCAAGGAAGTGTTTTCCCATTAGCCTACAGGTAGCAAAGCTGCTGACTCCTTCTTCATGGTGACTTCTGAAGTGCACTGTGAGCGCAATGACAGAATTGCGTTTTGTGATTTAAAAGTAGCTTCTATTAGGCAAATCTTTAAAAAGTAGATTTTGAAGGAAGTAAAAATCATTGACTATAAAAAATTATCTGTAATCTAAGATATTCTGACATTCATTTCAAAATTCTTTTTATGGACTCTCTCTGCAACTTCATGTGAAACCCTATCTCTCCCCAAGTTCACTGTATAATGCTTCCTTAGCTGACAGAAAGTTTCCGTGTGTTTCTCTGCATGTGTGTGTATATATATAGCTAGTTTATGGGCTGTATAAAAAAGGATGTGCTTCTTGTATAAATGATCCATCTTGCTGATACTGCTGTGGAGCCTATTGGTTGTCATCGGAGCTGAGCTCTGGAGGCTGGATGCTCATTTTGGTGAAATCTCAGCTGCTACTTTTTGAAAAAAAAAGTATAAGTTTTTTTTTTTGTCCTCATGAACACAAATCACACTTATGGTTTCTGTCAAAAAATCACAAAGTCAATATTAATGTGGGTTTCCCTCATATGAATCTGAAAATGGTTTCCCTTTTCTTTGGTTTCTGTGTTTAAGCCCAGTCCCAGAGAATGGTCTAAATATGAGACTAAGAATCACAGAGCTCTGCATAGCAGTGTCACTTAAAGTGTCACTGAAGTTCTGATCTTTCTAGGATGTATACGTAAAATTAAGTGTGAATTTTCTGGATAAAGCTTTTAAAACTGAGAAGAGATTGTTTCTTTAGTTTTAATTCTCTCCACAGGAGCTGCTATTTTATTGATGCTATTTAGCAGAGGGCCCAGTTTACAGCAGAGTACTGAGTTGTTTGTTAGAGAACATTGGAAGTCAGAACATTTCCCAGTTGTGAAGCATCCTGCAAAGTTTATTTTCTAATTAAATGTTTAAAGGTTTCTGTATTAACCAAAATAGGTATAAAGTTTACCTCACAGGACTTCAGTCTGTCAGCTTTTCAATACAGCTGCCAATATAACAGCATACAGAGGCTGTTCAAAGTTAGAAGGATGGTTTTGATCAACCACCACTTCAAATCAATGTTTTTTGGCACTGGCTTTTATATAAAATGGTAGTATCAGTGAATAATCTGAAGAAATATCTTCAGGATATAACTGATGTCTGCTCCTTTTATTTGAGCAGCAGCTACTCAGAGTGTTATCTCTAACACATATAATTATATTTCTGTGTTAGCTTCAGATTTTTACTACTGCCACCCTACAGACAGCGCAGGGACTGCACAGATGCTTCTCCAGCCTTTTTCACCACGCGTGATCAAATCAGATGTTTTCAGCAGTCCTGACTTAAAACCTTTTGGCTCTTTGGTTGGTCTGTACCTGTCTGGTGTTTCTTTTCAGTTGAACATCTGCATCTGCCAGACGTCAAAGGATATGCAGTTTGTGTCTTCCCAAAACAACTCAGGGAAAGATGCTCTCCTTGAAATTCTTGCATGCTGTAGTGAAGAGGAAATGCCCCATAGGTGTATCTCAGCAATGGATGACAACTCAACCAAGTCCTAGTGCAGGAGGAACTGTTGCAGTGACCCAAACCCCAACTCTCCTGGTGCAGTGATGGTGCCAGGCGCTCAGGCAAGGAGATGTGAACAAAATATCAGGAGAACTGCCCCCTCACCCCCATTTCTGCAGGATTTCTGTCCAGAAGATAGCTGCAGGGTTTCTGCCTCTTCCTTTTATTTCTCCCTCCTGTCACTCAGGAAGTGCGATCAGAAGACAATAAAGAATCAATTCCACATAGTTGTTAGGGTGGTTATGAATCTGAGTTTTAAGCTAAATAAAAGTAATGGTATTATAAAATAATGTATATAATTATACAGTTGATTGATATTATAAAAATCAAGTAGTATGATTTAATTTGTTGCTAAGTATTTTGACAATAGTGGATAAGGGAAAAAAACCACCTTCTATAATAATCACAGTCATGTTACCTGAACTGTGTTTTGGTTCATTTATGTAGAAACATTAATGTCTGCTGGAGAGAAAAGTAAGTAGGAAACTTGGCACAAAACAAGAATGTTGTATGTTTCTTGGTTATTAATTTTTAAGATTTAGTCCATAGTTCTGATTCAGGAGGGAGATGTGGGGAAAAATGGGATGTAGGGAAATGACAGAAATTTTAGCGGTATCTTCAGGAAATGGACTTTGCGGAGCCATCTCATTATTATTCTCTGAGTTTTTGGACAATTTTTGATTTCTTAAAATTGATATTATAGGATGTATAATGCTTTTAGTCAGTCTAGTAAAATATTTTGTAGTTTGGGAAAGGCAGAGCTCTCTTTGTGTATTGTGTTTCTTTGGCTCATTTCCTAGCTGCTAAATGCTTCCTCTCAGGGTACAACCCTTCAAAGATCAGTAAAGGAAGTACTAATAAGCCATGAGACTGTTGCTGCCAGTCTAATGTAATTCTCTTTGTAGTGAAGGTAGAGCAGAAGCAGAAAACTGCAGCCAATTCCCCACGGGATGGAGAGAATGCCTATATCCTAGCTGCAGTAAAACAGAAAAAAAAAAATATGGCAGAGAATGGAATTAACTGATTATCTGACAAAAGTACTGTCTTACTGAAATTCCATTATGTGAAAGTACACAGGAACTTGATCACAGTGGAGAGACCAGGCATGGAGCATTTTCCCTGAATATGCAAAAGATGTTCACTGCAAGTGGCTAAGTAAACCAGGAGGTGCATGTATGGGTGAAGAGCATTCTGCATAGAATCATAGAATCATAGAATCACATGGTTGGATGGGACCTATAAGATCATCTAGTCCAACCGTCTTCCCACTACCATTGCTGCCACAGCTACTAAACCATATCCTGTAGCTTCTCATCAAGCCGCCTCTTGAACACTGCCAGGGACGGAGACTCCACCACCTCCCTGGGCAGGCCGTTCCAGTGCCTTACCACTCTTTGAGAGAAAAAGTTTTTCCTCAAATCCAATCTAAACCTCCTCTGGTACAACTTGTGGCCATTTCCTCGGGTCCTGCTTGTTGCCTGGAAGAAGAGGCCAAACCCCTGTTCATCACAACCTGCCTTCAGGAAGCTATAGAGTGCAATGAGGTCTCCCCTGAGCCTCCTCTTCTTCAGACTAAACAAGCCCAACTCTCTCAGCCGCTCCTCATAAGACTTGTGCTCCAGACCCCTCACCAGCTTTGTTGCCCTTCTCTGGACATGTACAGACATGAATGAACCAGATCTGAGCCACTGGAAGATGACTTTCTGCTATGCAGTAACAGGAAATATCTTTAAAGCCAACTTAACCCCCTTTACAGGAATAGGTTTGGCATTGGGGAAAACGTGTTTGACAACAAATGTCATTTATCAAACTGAAAGGGATCGTGTTTATTATCAGGGGAAGAATAATTTTCCTTGCTTCAAGTGGGCTTTTCAAATGCTGTTGGTAGATCAAAAGTTAATCTAAATACTAGTTTTATCATAGTATTTTTAAAGACTCTAATGGCATATGAAAATGTCAGTTGCTGGACCCCAGGTCAGATACAATCTGTGCAACATATAGGCTTGACCTGAAATTTTGTTAGGTGTAGAACGTATTTTAGAAAGCACCTAAGGAAATTTTTGCAGTGGTTCATACAAATCTTGGTAGAGATGCATCTAAGGTTATGGAGGAAGCTTGCAGGTGTAACAAGCCTGCTTTTTATCATCTTTGAAAGGTTGTGACAATCAGGAGAGATCCCTAATGACTGGAAAAATAAAAGTGTTGCACTCATCTTGAAGAAGAGCAACCCTACAGGGTTGTTGGTCTCTCCACAGCACCTGGGAAGATTATGGAGCAAATTCTTCTGGAATACATTTCTGAGCACATGAAAGGCAAGAAGGTGATTGAGAACAGCTAGCATGGCATTACCAATGACAAATCATGCCTGACCAACCTAATTGCCTTCTACAAATGACTGGATCTTTAAACAAGAGAAGTGCAGTGAATGTTACTTGAAATGGACTCCAGCAAGTTCTCAAAAGAAAAAAAAATCTTTAATAGTATCCTGGTAGACAAATTGGGGATTAATAAGTGCCGATTTTTTGGTTTGATTCATTCCAAGGTTGGTGATCAGCATCCAAAAATCAATCGGCAACTAGCTGCTAGTGGTTGCTAAGCTGGTATCTCTGTCATGAGAGCTCCTTGTCTCAGTACAGTTTTGTTTCCACACCACCCATATTCTGGTGTGGCATATACGAGGTTTGCCGTACATGGCCTTACACCTTGTGATGTGGTGATGGTTTTGCAGGCCCTGTGTTCAAGCTGACTCTGCGGCTGTCCCGAGGGAATAACTGGAAACAGAGAGGAGCTCAGTGTGTTTCTGTCCAGCTGTTGGCTGTGCTCACAGTGGGAGAGTGTGAGGCAGAGTGTGCGCTGCCAAACCTGCTTTCAACAGCTTGGACTCCCTTCCAACAGCTTGGACTCCCTCTCGTCCTTGATAGGATGAGGGGTAATGGTTTTAAAATAGAAGGAGGTAAATTCAGACTAGACATAAGGAAAAAAAATTACAGTGAGGGTGGTTAAACACTGGAACAGGTTGCCCAGGGAGGTGATAGATTGCCCATCCCTGGAAACATTCAAGGCCAGGCTGGACAGGGCTCTGAGCAACCTGATCTAGTTGTGGATGTCCCTGCTCCTTGCAGGGGGGGTTGGACTAGATGACCTTTGAAGGACCCTTCCAACCCAAACTATTCTAAGATCCCAAGATCATAGAATCGTAGAATGGTTAGGGTTGGAAGGGACCTTCAAAGGTCATCTAGTCCAACCCCCCTGCAAGGACCAGGGACATCCACAACTAGATCAGGTTGCTCAGAGCCTCATCCAGCCTGGCCTTGAACGTTTCCAGGGATGGGGCCTCCACCACCTTTCTGGGCAACCTGTTCCAGTGTTCTATAACTCGCATTGTGAAAATTTTTTTCCGAATATCCAATCTAAATCTACCCCCCTCTATTCTAAAACCATTACTCCTTGTCCTATTGCAACAGGCCCTACTAAACAGCCTCTCCCCATCTTTCTTGTAGGCCCCCTTGAGGTACTGGAAGACCGCTATCAGGTCTCCCCGGAGCCTCCTCTTCTGCAGGCTGAACAGCCCCAACTCTCTCAGCCTGTCCTCATAAGAGAGGTGCTCCAGCCCTTTTATCATCTTTGTGGCCCTCCTCTGGACCTTCTCCAACTGGCCCATGTCCTTCTTGTGTTGGGGGCTCCAGAACTGGACACAGTACTCCAGGTGGGGTCTCACCAGGGCAGAGTAGAGGGGGAGAATCACCTCCCTCGACCTGCTGGCCACGCTCCTCTTGATGCAGCCCAGGATGTAGTTGGCCTTCTGGGCCACAAGGGCGCATTGCCTGCTCATGTTAAGCTTCTCATCCACCAGCACTCCCAAGTCCTTCCCCTCAGGGCTGCTCTCAATCCATTCCCCGCCCAGCCTGTATTTGTGCCTGGGATTGCCACGACCCAGGTGCAGGACCTTGCACTTGGCCTGGTTGAACTTCATGAGGTTGGCAGGGGCCCACCTCTCCAGCCTGTCAAGGTCCCTCTGGATGGCATCCTTCCCTTCCAGCATGTCAACAGCACCACACAATTTGGTGTCGTCGGTGAACTTGCTGAGGGTACACTCTATCCCGCTGTCCATGTTGCCGACAAAGATGTTGAACAGGGCCGGGCCCAGCACGGACCCCTGAGGGACGCCACTCGTGACCGGTCTCCACATGGACACTGAGCCGTTGACCACCACTCTCTGAGTGCGGCCATCCAGCCAACTCCTTATCCACCGAGTGGTCCGTCCATCAAACCCATGTCTCTCTAGTTTAGAGAGAAGGATGTCATGTGGGACAGTGTCAAAAGCTTTGCACAAGTCCAGGTAGATGATGTCAGTTGCTCGTCCCTTGTCCACCGATGCTGTCACCCCGTCATAGAAGGCCACCAAATTGGTCAGGCACGATCTGCCCTTGGTGAAGCCATGTTGGCTGTCACCAACCACCTCCTTGCTTTCCATGTGCCTTAGCATGGTGTCCAGGAGAATCTGCTCCATGACCTTGCCAGGCACAGAGGTGAGGCTGACCGGCCTGTAGTTACCTGGGTCTTCCTTATTCCCCTTTTTAAAAATTGGGGTTATGTTCCCTCTCTTCCAGTCATCGGGGACCTCACCAGACCACCACGACTTGTCAAATACGATAGCTAGTGGCTTGGCAACTTCATCCGCCAGTTCCCTCAGGACCTGCGGATGGATCTCATCAGGTCCCATGGACTTGTGCACCTTCAGGTTCCTCAGATGTTCCCCAACCTGCTCTTCGAGTACCATGGGCAGTTCTTCATTCTCGCAGTCCCTGCTTGCACCTTCTACAGCTTGGGTGGTGGGACAGGAACTCTTGTCGGTGAAGACTGAGGCAAAAAAGTCATTGAGTACATCAGCCTTCTCTATGTCCTGGGTAACCAGGACACCAGTTCCCTTCTGGAGGGGGCCTACATTTTCCCTGGACTTTCTTTTGTCCCCTACGTACCTATAAGATCACAGAGCTCAGGAATGATCCTAAGATCAGGAGCTCAGAGGAAAGGTTCCTGCAGCCAAGTAGGTATTTCCCATAATGTCTAATCTCTGTGTTGTTTGTGCACTGTGTAGCAGGTCCGCTGTTGCTCCTGGCAGTCCATACAGGAGTGCTCAGACCTGGTGTGGAGGTGACTGGGCCACCTTTGCACCCTGTCAGCTGTGAGGCTGTGGGACTAAGGGGACACTCTCCGCTTTCTCCTCCTGGAGTCACTTCCACTGTCTTGTGCTGGAAACGAAAGCACATGTGGCAAGGAGAAAATAATCAGATGCTATTAGCTATTTTACTGCTGGCATTAGCTGTGCCAGGCTGGATAGAATTGTTCTGCATTTTGCTGTGTTACCTTAACTCTGCTCCTACACAGTGCTAATTATAATCCTAATAGGATCTAATTAAAAAACACTCTCTATACTGCCTGGTTGATTCTATAGCCATGAAACAGTGAAAGCTGAGCAGGCTTAGCAACTCAGGAAGAGCCCTGCCACAAACTCCACTACATGCTTCGTGAATACTGGGGGGAGAATGTCTATGAATAAATGGGGTTTGTAATGATGAATATTGTCAGTAAAATCTCAATATTTAAAAATATGCTTCCCAGATAGTTTGTCTGAATAAGTAGCTGTTGAGCATATGGCGGTCTGTACACAGAGAGGCAGCTGTAGGTAGTTTTGGGGGAAGATGACTTTGCAGCCATTTTTGTGTGTGAAACTGTTCCAAGTAAGGAGTTGCTTCATTTGTACTACAGTTTCTAATTCCAACTCTGCCGCTAAAACCCAGTGTGATTTTTAATGGTTTTTAATCGATGTTTGAATATTGCATGCTTATTTGTTTTCACCAGAGATTTGCTATTGATTGCATTCTTAAATGATGTCCCTGCCAGCAGAATTCCTTCCTACCAGTTAGCACCTGTCTGCCAGATGGGGGGCTCTGGGTTCATATCCTTGCTTTCACTGACACAAATAGGATGGCTTAGCACATCTTTCTTTTTTTTGTCTCTCCCTCTTTATTTGTAGTTCTCCACCTCCGTAAGTCCTTCTGTCTTTTCTCTTTCTTTTCCTCACTATAACTTCTCTCACAGTGGAGCTAACAGAGGAGGGTGTGTGGGATGAGGAGTAGAAAAAATGGGGGAGAAAGTGAAAGGGAGGGTGAGGGAGACAAAAGGGAGAATGTGAGAGGTGAGGAGGAGGTGGTAATGAAGGTGGAAAATAGAACAAAGAAGGAGGGGGAGCGGGTGAGTGGAAGGGGAGATTAAATGAGGAGAGCATGAGAAGGGGAGAGACTCTCCTCCTAGACCTTCAGCTGGAGATATGGCAGTCATTTTTGTTCCTGCTCACAGGAGGAGTAATTAGAGCAAATGTTGGTCCTGATCCTCTTCTGCCAGGCAGTTAATTTTCCAAAGCTGTGAATGCATCAGCTTTATTTTATTCTTACCTGTAGGTTTATGTATAACCTGTAGTTACTAAATGTGTCAAGCAAGTGTGCCCTCTGGTCAGTGTGGGGAAGTTTCTCCAGGGACTTTTGCTTTTTCTGTTCATGTATGGACAATTTTTGGATATAAAGATCCGGTTGTGGCAAAATGAATATAAAAGAGTGTTTGCGTTGTTGTTACCTAACTATGTACTGCTCTTATTAGGAGGGATGTAACTTCTGGACACTCTCTAAATCATTGCCTACTGGAAGCAAGCTTTGTGGCAGACACAGAAAAGCCAGGAATGTAACTTCCCTGCTCCTCCCCAGTCTCACATAGTCCACCTTTCCCTTCTCTTTGTGAGTGTTTCCCACACTATCCCTTCCTCTGGGGTCAAAAAGTTGAAGGAAATCCATGTTTCTCCCACCGATAACCTAGAGATGATGGGTGGCTGTTGACAGACTATTCTTTCTCTGTTTAAGACTGTACCTTTTTGGCCTTTTGGTCAGGAAGCCTTAGCACTGATAACTGTTGTTGTGCAAAAGAATAGAGATAGCAGGCAATAACATGGGGAATGGCTCTGCCCATCACTCCTGAGCCATCTTCTGTGCATTTTCCATTTCTTTGTTCTGTATTGTGCAGCAACAGTTGACATTCAGCTCATCGTTTACTGCTGCTATTCTGTCCGTTAATACAGACTGTTGATCTCATTTGCTTATAGTCAGGATTTCTTTGAATACATGCACCAAACAGTTATTCACTCTCAGTCCTCCCGAAGCAACTTTATGGTGCTGAGCAATTACGAATTAAAACGGAAAGTGTACTTTGGTGCTTTGCTTTTCTGTAGTTGCAGTGATGTCTGGGGAATTACTGCAATGGAGAAATTCTGTGTTGAGGTAATTCTAGAAATCATGTTCACATTAGAAATCCCCAAACTGTACTTTATTTAAAAATGTTTTAATGAGCAGCGCATTAATCTGTCAAAGAGAATTGCATGGGAGCACATTTCAAATCCAAGTGGAACGTGTTAGAGGTGATATGCTAAGTTTTCATGGTAGAAGGTATGGGTTTGTTTCCTCATACCTTTCCCAATATTAGCTCATGATGGGAAGCCATTGCAGACTCCATCATGGTTTAACAAGAATGAAAGAAAATCTTAGAGAAGAGAGTAATTGTGATGTTCTTTAGCAGTCATAGAAACATCTTTATACTTCTTTGGAAGAGGCTGCTGTAAAAGAGACTTGTGGACAACATCTAGTGTTTTCCCTTCATGAACAGAAGAACAGAACTGAGAAACTGAGATCTCCTAGTGAGTTGTGCTTGACTGAAGATTATATTTTCCTTTGTGAGGAATGTCTGTGGGAACATTTCTGTTGTCACTTGAATTGCTCTAGCATCTAGGAGCTGTAGGCCTGGGGTGGCATCCTCACTGGAGCTGTACACAAGCAATACCACAGAAAAGACATTGTCTGAAAGAATTTATAGGCTAAACAAACAGACAGCATGTAAGAAAAGAGTGTGAATATCCTGGTTAGCATAATATATGCTGATCTCAAAATTTATGCCATAACCATTGTTGGATAACTTAGAGGTGTCCTGGCACAACAGAATTTGAAGAAAGGATTTGAATAACATTCGTGTTCCCCAGTTAGCCCCTTGTTACGTCTTCAAGCCACCCTAGCGTCATCTTCCTCCTTTTTAATGTTCTTATCCTCTTCCTCAGACATACATTCCGTATTGATTTTCTGTAAATCATAAGTTGTTAAGTACAGGTTCTCTCAGGGTATGGATTTGTGAGGGTGATGGCATCTTCTTGGTTTCTGAATATGTTCCGTGATATTGCAATTCTGTAGTGTGTTCAGAACTGAATTTTGGTTGCTTTAAAAATACTACACACTAGACACTACACAGTACTGAATGGATGAAAAAGTCCTCTGTAAATATTTACAATGAAGAGGAGCAAGAAAAAATGTCAAAGATCTGTTTTGAAGTTACAATTTTAGGCAATAATTTTAAGACTATGGTAAAAAGCACTGTTAGAGAACGAGCAAAATCCAAAAGTTGCTCTCTCAAACTGGTTAATTATAAGTTCCATATTAAAAGGAGTTAGAGGATGGCAGTTTGGCAGATGGTTTGCCTGATCCTGGAGGTCTGATCTTGTAGGTTTGTATGATTCTGGGCAGTATGAAGATGAGAAATAAAAGACTAAGGAGACAAAAAGAGGAGATGAATACATACGTAAGACACGTGCAGTCAGGAGCAACAGAAATTAAGTTTGGGGTGTTCAAATTCCTTATTTCAGCTTTTACTAAGAAAGCATTGCTTCACCAGAATTTTAGGCACCTGTTCTTGGAATTCCACCTGTATCCATATATGTGATATATCCACCTAAATTCCTCATGTAATGAATGGAAAAGATAATTTCAGAAGATGATCCAGTCTGTCTGATACTTTCCTCTTTGAATTACCTCTGAAGGAAGGTAGGCATTTCTAGGTTTATATATTCTTGTACAGTAGAAGAAATGAAATCCCATCATATTTAATTGAAAAAATCTGAGACAAGTCTATGCATCGTCTGTCTCCATTTATAAAGACACATTAGCTAAAAAATCCAAAGAAAATTAGTGACTTTATAGAAATGACAGATACAATTGCATTTAATTGATTAATACAGCATATAAAAAGAGAGGGTAGCTAAGGAGGAAGCTCTGAAGATTATGTCCACAGCTTACTTTGATTTTTAATTTAGATTTGTTACACATTTGTGCTACTATGGTTATTAACTCTGCGTGATATATGATTATCTAAAATAATAATGTAGTTTATGGTAATAGTGGTACGTAGCTGTAAGGTGAAAATTAAAACTTTTCAAAGACTGTTACCAATGTTGTTTTGTTAATGTGGCTTTTTGTTTCTGTGGGGCATTAATACTGCATGTAATACTGGAGACATGAAAGCAATTTCTATACCAATGTCTTTTTTTTTTTCTCCTCTCTCCTTACATTTCTAAGTTTTGGCACCTTACCCATTGCATACTTCTGGTCCACTCTGCTGCAGGAGTTACGTGCTTTTAAACTCCATCTAGCTGATCACCTGCAGCTTCTTGCCTCCTCCTAGTAGAGTCTCCTACTTACGTTTCTATTTGGGTCAGTCCTTTTTGCTTTGAAATTAGTAAAACATTTTTGCTGCAAACTAAGTTTTAGGGAGTAAAACCTCACCCATCAACTGTCTTGTGTCCACATTTTGCCCTCCTCCTTCATCCAGTACAACAGTCAGTCTTGTAAGGAACTTGTTCTTCTTGTTACCTTCGAGACACAACTTGTATTATGTGTGACTCAGCAGCAAGCTAAAAACCTACTATTCTTACCATCCTCCCCTTGACTGTGAACAGACCTGCCACCTCTTCACCTCCAGCTTTTAATATGCATAGCTATATTAAGAACAAATACAGTAGCTGTTTGCTAGGCTGTGGATTCCTTGATCTATTTGTCCCAGAGAAATAGTTAAGAGTGGTGGTAAGACTGTCCATTCTCAAGGTGCATTCTTGGTCTTGGCTCTAAATCCTATGTGAACACACAGAAACTACTGCAGTTTTAAATCCTCAGCATATGCTACTATAGCAAAAATGCATAGGACAAAAGATCTTGAAGATCAAAATACTTGCATTTTGTAGTTTAGGAATTTGTACGATCCCTGTCTTCCTTCTCATCTCAATCATGTATTTTGTTAGTTTTTACAGCTTGACTTATTGTTACTTTTCTGGTATCCCAAAAAGATAATTTGCTCATCTGCAAAGCATTTCTGTTATTGAGGATGTACGTATATATAAGATCTCAAATGAGGGAAGAGTAAAGCATTTATACCAAGAGGGGGCTGTGTAATTGTCTGGTTCGTACAAACATAGCCATATCTCATCAGAATGGTTTCACTCATTTACGTGATCAAGTGCTTGAAACCTGTTGAACATATGTACGTTTTGTACATACGTTGCATGAAATTTTCACATACAGCATCCTAAAAGCACATGTAATTTATAAAGCTGAAAGTGCAAGGAATCTTTTTATTTCGTTAACTGAACGTGTTAAACAATAGCCTCAAGAATTATTTCAACATGGATAAAGGACACTCCTTTAATATTAAGCGTTACTATCAAAGGTTTATTCCTTCAGTTTGAAGGATGGCATGATATATAATTGTTATTAAAGCATAACCAGAAATATCGTATTTAGATTGAGCGTGGTTTTGTGGCTAAAAAACATGAATTCAAGTTATTTCCAAAAAATAGTACAAATTTAATAACAGAGACTGTGATTAGGTTACAGCTGCTCAAATATTATTACTGTGGTTCTTCTCTTCTGAAGTGTAGAAAAGATTATTTTTTTTTTTAAGTGCTAAGACAATTTAAGTATCTAAACATCCTGCAATGCTCTTCCCTTTCAAAAGAGGGGATGTCTTCCTGAAGGCATTTCCATAATATCATCAGGGCTGTAACTGGAGACATCCTCTAGTTGTATGTCTTTTTTTTTTTTTTTTTTTTTTTTTTGTGTTTGTGTGCATGTACATGGGAGGAGTGTTTGGTTTTTTCACCCCTGAAAAAGTGACTTTCTAAAATGACATAGCGGGCTTCTGCCTTGTCTCTCTCATACCAGTTAAAATGCTAGAATTGCCATCAGTTCTGTATTTGATGTTCCCAGAGCAAGCATATGTAATGCTTATAGGTGAAAAGCAACACACCATGTACATGGAACTAAGAATTTATTCTTAGTCCAATTGATGATTTAATAACCTAATACCTCAAATCACTACTCCTGTTATAATAATATGAGTTGGATGTTATATGGATTATATATGGGTTATATATGGGTTGTATGTGTTTTTTTTTCCTGAGCAGAATGGGTGCGGGAAGGTTATAACAAACTGTCAGCACCTTGAGGTCTTCGCTAGGAGGAGGTGATGCTCATGAGTTTCTCCTCCATGGTTGCTGGATGCAAGCATGCTGCTGATGCCCTCTCACCCTAGGTGTTTTGGTCAGCATGGGTTAATTTTTGTGCCGTTTTTTTTTTTTTTTAACTCCATCTTGTTCACTTGTTTTTTCTATTGGTCCCCAGTTACTCTGTTTTTCCATCCTCTTTGTTGTCTTTATTGCTGTTTTTTCCTGAATTGTGAGATTGCACTCCTGCAGTGACCACTTATTGACCACTGTCTCTCCTGTGTACAGTCTGAGACCTCTGGTATCATCCTGTGTCTGCACTCTTCCACACCACATAGGCAGTTGAATCCACATAAGATAGCTGCTTATTACTACTATAAACTAAAGCTGAACAAACCAACCTTAAGCAATAGTTATCTTGACTGCTAGACAATTGCTTTCAGAGCAAAAACTAAATCGGCTCAGGCAGAGCCAAGACAAACCCATGGTTTACCCTTAATATAGTGTAGTATTTTTTCTAGCTTAGAAAAGTGAGTTTTAGTAAATTAACCTTTTCATCCTAATATTTTCCAAAGTGAGGATGGGAGTTCTAGTAACATGGAGAGTTGAATACTTTATTTGTGGCTTTGGGCCATGTAATTTGGATTTCTTGAAAACATCAACATTTCTTTCATTCTCCTTATCCAGTAATTTAAATTCCAGAAGAGAAGATCAACAGTTTTATTGACTAGACTCTTATTTTCATTTGCAGAACAGAAGTAAGTTCTGTTGGGTAGGACTTTGCTTGGTGTGTTTAAAATAGGTTTCTAAGTTTTGGGTGATAACACCAAAGAAGTTACTTTGTCAGTGGCGTCTGGTTAAGGTCAACACTGAAATGAACTCTGGAAATCTTTCTCAGTTCCAGTCAAATGATTCTCTTTTATAAAAATATATTATAAAAGCTTATATTTTGTCTTATAAACAAGCAGCCCTCCAGTTTCTTCCCCTTTATGCAATGCTATATTGAGGCGATTAAACATACAGTGTGACTGAGCCAAATTTTGGAGCATCTCTTCTTCTAGCCCTACAAACTGTTGAGCCACCTGTGCGTGCTCTGAAGTTCAAGGAACCCAAGAATATACCACTCCAAACTGAGGGCAGTAGAGATGGGGACATAGATCATCTTGAATCATGTAGGCACCTGAGCTCTTTCTTAGACACTTCATTAAAATTTTCTAAGTTGTGTCATTCTACTGCAAAAGTATTCAAAATTTAGTAACCTGTTTTTTGTGTTAAATGTTGTAGAGAAAGCATCAACAAATATGGTCCTACTTCTGCTCTGCAAGTGAAAATAAGTCCACACAATTCAAAAGTTGACTGCTGTACTGCCCTTTTAAAGTGATCCACCATTAAGGAAGAAGTAATACTTTACAGTTGTCTAGGACGCAAGCCTCCATTAAGTGAGACCACCAATGAAATAATCGCCCTGTTTCTTATTAAGAAGACAGCAAAATTTCCATTGATTCAGTTGAAGGATAACTGGGCCCAAAATGCTAATTATTAAATGGGTTAATTGTGTTAGAGGCACCCCTTAAAACAAATTATTCTAGAGTATCTGGGTCTGATTTAAAAATCTGATTACCAAACGAATTAATATTTTTTATTATTTTTCAATTATATTTACAGAATGGACAACTTCTTATTATCTCAAATAAATCAAAAAAGAAGAGCAAATAGGGAGCTATTCGGGCAATCAAAAGCAGATTTCTAGTTAAATATAAGGTAATCACACTATAGACTCCACTGACTGTAACTGGGGCCAGGATTCAGTTGCCTGACTGTGGACATGTAGTGCACCTATTCGAGATGCTCTTTGGGACTTCTTATTTGGGAACATCTGTCTATATGGAGCTCATGGTTTTAAGGTGCAGAGTAGAGTTAAGCAAGTATTATTTTGTTTGCTTATAGAGTTGCCAATCTCAAAAAAAAACTGCTCTAAGTGACTGTGTCTCACATCACAGACTTTGCTGCACTGTCAGATCTAGAAGAAGAAAACTTACTTATTAATCCTCTTGACTTTAACATTTCAGCTAATGAATAACGAAGGAAGTAAACTAAATAGAGCAATATTGGCTTACCATGGTGGAAGCCTGCTAATGCAGGTAATATTTTCCAAATAGAGAAGAAGAAAATGAAACAGTAAAGCAGTATATTTTCAAGATTCTGAAAGTGCTCAAAATGAATACATTTCAAAAGTTGTCTAACACTGTCCTTTTAATTTTTTGCCTTTTTTTCAAGTGCGACGTTTGTATTATTATTTCCTATTCCTTTTTTGTTTTCAGCACCTGCAAGGATTTAAGCTGAAAATTCTATCTTTTATCTCTCAACTCTTGTCATTCCAAACATCTCTTGTGCAAATCCATCTTTGCTTTCCTTACAAATAAAATGCAAATCATATCCTTGCCAGAGGTAAATGCAGTGAAATCAGAATAAATACTTGAAGGTTAAAACTGAGATTCACTTTCTATCTGAGAAAAATCACAGAATGCTACATTACTTTTTGGCTCTAAAAATGTATATTAAAATATTGGAATTGCAGCACAAAGAAATACTGTTTTTCTGAACTAGGCTTTTTAGATGCTTTTTGTAGTGGTCATTTCAGGTCACAGAAGGCGATGAGAATCCTTGAACAGCAGAAACTCTTTTTTTTTTTTTAAGTGGTAACACGTTGCAGTTTGTAGGAGGAGAAAACCTTTAGCAGGGCCTGTTGCAATAGGACAAGGGGTAATGGTTTTAAAATAGAGGGAGGAAGATTCAGACTTCATACAAGGAAGACATTTTTTACAATGAGGGAGGTGGAACACTGGAACAGGTTGCCCAGAGAGGTGGTGGATGCCCCATCCCTGGAAACATTCAAGGCCAGGTTGGACTGGGCTCTGAGCAACCTGATCTACTTGGAGATGTTCCTGTTCCTTTTTCATGGTTTAGCCCCACTTAGCACCTAAAATACCACACAGTCACCCCACAGTGGGACAGGGAGGAAAATCAGGAAAGGAAAGAAAAGAAAGCAAAACTCGTGGGTTGAAATAAAAGCAGTTCAAGAGAACAACAGAGGAAAAGAAAATAGAGATGGAAAACAAAAAAAAAACAACCCACAAACCCATAACAGAAAATACTTAAGCATGTAGTACACAGTACAATAGCTCACAATGCCTCCTGATGCCCAGCTTCCTCCTGAGTAGCAGGAAGCTCCCTTCAGCACTGTCCCCACTTTGTATACTGAGCATGATGTCACCTGGTATGGAATGGCCCTTTGGGCCAATTTGGGTAAGCTATCCCAGCTTCTGGCTAGTTAGTAACTTATCCCAGCTGTGTCCCCCAGCCACAGGTGCCACCAGCTCCAGTTCCTCTCCCAGCTCAGGTGGAAATGAGCTCTATCATAGCTGGAACCAGGACATCCTTGCAGGGAGTTGGACTAGATGATCTTTAAAGGTCCATTCCAACCCTAACTATTCTATGATTCTCTGATTTAAGATGAAGAGTCTGAACCAGTGGAGAATGTCAACAGAGGCAGGGTGAGCTCTGTGAGGTTTATGGGAAGTTTACCAGTGATGCCAGTTGCGATAGCAGAGTTGACAAATGGACAGCAGCCACAATGACTTGCTGTTGCTGAAGAGCATGTACAACGAGAGGCGGGAGAGCTATTCATAGCGTCAGCAACGATGACACCATGAGCAATAAACAAAAGTGTTCCACTTCAGTCAAGAATTCAAAAGCCTTTTCATGAACTTAATTAAGAAACTTTTCTGACAGTGGGGACATCCTAATTGTCTGTTGCATCCCCGAAGAAGAAAATCAAAGGAGCTCTGCTTAAATTAGGCATTTGCAAGCAATCAACTTTCCTACCTGCCAACAGCTGAAAGCTAAAAATGGGTAGTAGAATGAAGGGATTTCAGAGTTGTTTTTAAGGAATTTCTCCTAACTGAAGACTTTGATATTTAGCTAAGGGACATTAGTAGGATAAAATAAGGATAAAACACTCAGAAGCATTTTGCTGCAATTAATGGATTTTTTTTTGTTTGTTTGTTGAAAGTACGATAAGGCTTAGTTTTTAAAATTCTACAATGATTCATATTCAAGAGGGGTGGAGAAAATGGCATTATGTTAGAATAATGAGACTCTTCTTTCGTAAGAAGACATAGTTGACTTTTTTAATGACAAGAAGCTATTTTATATGTATGTGAAAAGTTTTCAGAAGTCAATTTATCAAGGGAAAAGCATATGCCTAAATGGCCAAGAGAATTAATTATTTTTTTTCTTATGAAACTGATTGCCATTTTTTATTGTGATTAATGCTAAATGCTTATGTAGGACTCTTCATCTGTAAATCCTGGGTGTCATAAAAATGCAAGTTCATTTTTGTACTTTTGAAGATTTCAAATGTACTTACTAAAAATTGCTGGAAAGATTTTAAGTAATTCTGTGTAGACACTACAAAGAAGAAAATAGGGCAATATTTTTAGTATTTTTCAGAGATGAAAAGACTAATGTAATACTTTGAAACTTTCATTTGCCTATGTTCAACAGAATCCTGTCAAGTTTAATATGGAATATTTTCCAGGGAAGGTGTTACTTTACATGGCTGATCTATCTGAGTAACATGTGATGATACACCTCCAGTTGCCTTTACTCATAAGTATTGATTCGTTATAAACACAGATAGAAACTGTTTGGAATGGCAATCTGTGAAGTGCAGAGAACTGGTAAGGGATGTTAAAGAAATGAGGAAAAAATCCAGAACTCTAAGGAGTAAGAGGTTGTGCAGAAAATATATTTTAGACAGAAGTTATCCTAAGGAAGGTACTAGCCCATTTTTGGATGGACATACTAGTACTGCTAATATGTTCAAAAGGTGAGAAAATTAGATAAATATTTCTGTTTGAATATGGGAAAAAATTGAGAAGTATATTTACATCCTGTGAGGACAAAGAAGTAATTTCCTACTTTGATAGTAACCAAAGAAGACTTGAGACAGCACCTGCTTTGGGCAAATACTTAAAAATAAGTAGGCCTTAGTTACTTGTGCAAAAGGAGACTGAAAGACTTGACTGCACAAGTCTCTAGTTAACTGTAGTTCTTTTTCCTTTGTTAAATTTTGGAGCATTGGGAAAATTCTGTGAATTTATGTGAGTTCTGACTTGGATCTAGTTTTCAAAAGGGTCACTCAGATAACCAAAGAGGCTGTTGCCCCATTGAGCTTGGTGTTCATCCTAGGCATTTCATAGAAGCATAGAATCAGAACGTCTTGAGTTGGAAGGGTCCCATAAGGATCATCCAGGCCGACTCTCTATTTGTGATAGAGCATTTGGAAAACGGAAAAACAGATAAAGGAAGGATACAATTCTTAGGGCATCGTGCTTTTAAAGCTTTTTGAAAGGTCACAAAAGGTTCCGTTAAGAGGTACAATAATGTTTCAGATGCTGGAGAAACTACTTTACAGTGGAAGATTTAGTGATCTCAATCTGTTTGGTTTATCACATGGGAGATCAAGAGGTGACTTGATTATAAAAGATAAACACTTTCATACACACACCGTAGCCACCGCTAAAAGCTTTTTAATCTAGCAGTGAAAGGCAGAATAAACACTGAGGGATGGGAGCTGAAGTGTCTGAAGTTGACTGTCCTTGGAAGCAGGGCATGCATTTTTAATGGTGAGGGTGATTCACCTAGGAGGTGCTGATCTTTTCTCAGTATTCTCAGAACAATACTTGCTTCTTATCTTAGAGTTAATGCATTATACAGCTTCAGATCCCATCAGCACAATGTAACACACCTTCTGAACTTCAGAACTTAGATAATTTGTTTTTTCTTCTATTTTTCTTCTCTTCCCCTGTCCTCACCCCAAGGAGGGAGGGAAGAATTTGGGACTGTTTTCAAACCTGTTTACTAGAGTTAGAACTGAAGATTTTGGTGTGAACATGTTGCAAGGATGTTTATGGGCTCATATTGTACAGATCTTCCTAAGTCAGAAGCAGGTTTCCTGAAGGAACTAATTGACATGTTTTATGGTGTAGTAAATACAACATACCTAGAATTACTACTTTAATGTATTTCGTTGTATGTGCTGATAATATTTCTAATATAATGTTTGCCGCCAATCCACAGTTTCTCACTCATCAGTTGTACATAGCACTGATCATAACTCTGTGGTAATCAGCTAGGTACTGATACAAAGTGTGTAAAGCCATGCTTCCATACTCCTCCAGGCTAAAATAGTAATCTTTCCAGTCTCCAAACAGTGTAATGGGGTGGCTGAAGAATTTATATGAAACATCAAATTATCCCCCAGCTGACTTCACCTAGTAAGATGACATAAAATAGGGTACCTAGTGGATTTTGATTCAAACTTCTTATCCAGGGACACTATCATTTGAGTTCTAAAACTCTGCTTCCTTCCAGTCTTCCTCAAGTGTATTTTGGTCTTTTAATGACCTGTGACATAAATAAATTACAGTAGCAATAGCAGTAAGCACCCGCAGATCATTTAGTCCAAAAAAACCCAACCCTCCTACAGTTCAGCCCTTATCACTGAAGAATCGTAGAATCATAGAAAAACCATCCTCTTTGTCCTGCAGTATGCCATATCCTGTCAAGTTCTAAAGTGTAAGAGACAGTGTTTCATACGAGCACAGTCCTAGCAAGATATTTTTTTCTCTTCTGTTTTTTGAATATACAGGTAATGTTGGACATACCAGGATATTATTTTGATAATCTTGGCAATTTACTGAGAGGAAGAAGAGGTAAGAGTTGCTGCTACCCAGGGATATTTACTCCTTGTCTGTTTTCAGGTAGGAAAAGTGCTACCTTTCATCAAGCAAGCCAGATTTGTTGTGTGCCGTCATTCAACATGATAAATTTGTCTGGCAAATTGTACCTAACTTCCTGCTTTTTTGGGAAGCTGGCAGATACGAGGCTGTATCAGTGACATGGCTGGATGATGTCAGTGTTCTGGGCCCAGCTCACCTCTTTGCTGTTCTGGCCTTAGACCAAGGCGTGGTGCACAGATGGCTTGGTAGGTGATTTTCTTTGAAACATAGCAAGTCTCAGTTTTTGCACTGTTGGCCAGCTCCAGGAATTTTCTTGAAGCCTGCAGATTTTCAGTTCTACTTCAGAATGCACTGGCGGCTGTTTGGATTGTAGCTGATGGAAAAAAAGTTTTACTTGTTCCACTTGAGTGGAGAGAGCTGATAAGAAGTCATCATCTTCTGGTTTTTTAGGATCTCACTGTAGCTCCCCATACAGCTTCCCTCTTCGTCATTTTGTTCAGCTTTTAGAGAATATTGTACAATGTGCTGGATAAAAATGTCACTTACGTACTCTTGGCAACATATCTTTGGATTTTACGTCATGTACCCCAAGTAAAGGGAGTGAGTGCCTTTTAAAAAAAATGACACAGAACAAGACTACAAAATAGTGATCCTGTTCTACTGGTTGTGAAAAATCTGTGAATTTGGCAGAAGGACGAGTCAGTCATCATCAAAACCACAAGAATGCTTAGATTAGCAGAGGCTGCTGGCTGAAGCAATAAGAAGTCCTGATGTAAAAAATGATGCTCTTCCTTTACATCTAGCTCCATCTGGAAATCCATTTTTAGGTTAAGAAAATACTGAGCTGTGACAGGCACTAAATCCTTACAGCTTTTGGCTCCCTGAAGTGCTAGCTGAGGAGAATTAAATACCTTTTTCTGCTAGAGAATAGGTAGGAGACTAATGCTATTGTTAGATCCAAGTATTCTGGAAAAAATACTGACTTGGTCACTTAAAAAATTTTCTATGGGCACAGCTATACTGAAGTGTCAGATTTGTACCTGGGGTCTTCTGTGGCAGTGGACCAAATTTTCTAGAGGGCTGACCTTATTTCATGTGGTGGCTCACCAGCCTGTGGACTCCTGTGGTGGTCAAAAATGATCAGGAGAGCCTAAAGCTCTGTGAGTGCATGTTGCTTAATGGACTGTTGTGAGAACCACAGTAGAACAGTAGAAAAATATGAACCAAGGAAAACCTTTGGAGAAACGTCTCTCTACAAAATTTATGGGTATTTCAGAGTAGCAGGCAGAATCATAAAACAGTTAGTAGACGTTGTGCAGTGTTTCCCAAAGGACACTCATTCCTGTTATTTAAGATATTATTCGTTTAAAATGTGCCCTAGGGGTTTTCTGTCAGGACTTAAAATGGGAAATAGGTTGGCAGAAGCTTTCCTTCTCTTAAAATCATACCTATGACTAGTGTGGCTGCTTGGGAGAGAACCCCAGTGGGTCTGCTGGATGTGATTAATGAGCATGTGGTGACTGAAGCATCCCTCCTGGTGTCCTTCTGCTGCGTTATACATATCACAATTTGCCAATATGTGTTATTACAGGAATAAAATCCATATTTTGATATATTAGCAGTACTGAACTGTGTGGACTACATGTCTTTATGGGAATGCTTTTTTGGAAGAGCTTGGACATAAATAGTAAGCTTGGGAATCAATCAAACTGTTGATAGGAAACAGGAAGGAAAGGAGAAGAAAACCTGAAATTGAATGTCATGGTTTTCTATAGGCCTTGCTGTGGAGGTTTAGATCAAAGGAAAAACAGTTTATACAAATTTTGGGCTCATACTTTCCACTCAACAACTTCATCAGATAAGAGACTTTTGCAGAAAAATTCTTTGTTAACACTGATTTAATTCTTAGCTTGTAGAGTCTCAGTGAGCATCAAGAAGATGCTCACCACAAAAGAGGCTCAATTTTTCTACTGAGAATAATTTCAAGCTCAAGACAATTTTCTTAAAACAGTTATGAACAGTGATATTTTTTTTGGAAAAATGGGTGGTAAAAATGTAGAGAGCACGCTATGGGTTTTCTTTCATAAATAGTATTCTTGAGAACATTTAACTTCAGTAGAGAGTACATTAAAAGAAGGAATTAAAATAAATCATAAATATAAAACGCCTTGAAATTTTTAATTTTACTATGTGCTGTGCTTAAGGCATAAAATAAAACCAGTTAATGTTCTCCTTTTCTAATTTTCTAATTCACTAAAATGCCATATGCTTTTCATTTGTGTTTACTTTGGCATCCAGAAGAATGGAGAAGAATTAAATAATGCTGGAGACAAGCTTAATCATTATCTTGTGTTCAACCACTTTGATGGTATATTTAAAATGATGTGTGAGCCTTTTTTGTTCCTTGTAATATGGATATTATAAAGGAAGGTGAACAGGATGATACATTAGAGATGCTCTCAGCGAGGCTGTTAAATTATTTTTAGGTAGAAGACATAGTGTACACACTGAGCCTCAACTGAATATAATTAATTTGAAACGTTATCGCTGTTGTGCTTGCAGTCCTATTGTGATTTTTTTTCAGTTCTGAATCTTGCTGGCTCCTATCACACCCCTTGTTGTGAGATCTTTTCCTGTTTTGCACGTGTCCTGTTTGTTACCACCATATGGTAGTTAGGATTTCAGTAGCTTTGCTCTGTTTACAGACCACTGTGCTTTGTCATATTTTTGCTGCTCACCCTGTATTGCCATCTGATACCTATCATCTGTTTAACACATTGGATGCCAAAAATACTCAGGTTTTTTTTTTTTTTTTCAAATGTATGCGTGAGAAAGACTGTTTCAGAAAACTGTTTTAATAAACATTGCTCCAAAGTAATTTCCTGTTATGTTGAACCAGTACCCACACCTCTCAACTTTCCAAACTTTTTAACAGGTGCCAGATGACTGAAGAGATGTACTGCAGCACTGGAGATTTTTTTCTTTTTTTTGCTTGTGTGCGTTGCACTGTTAGTAACAGACTTGAATGCATTTAAGAATCTTTTCCTACTGCCTGATTGTAAAAAACCCAATATTTTCAGAGTATAGCAGTGTCTATTCTTGGTTGATAATTGCAACGTTATTAGGGTTGCAGGAAGTAACTGGTTTTGAAACAGGTTTGACAGATAAAATACACTGTGATTTGCAAGTGTTGGCATTAGTGATGGCTGATGCCATTTTAATCCAGCATTTCAATCTTTCGTGATACTGACACCAAAAAAATCACTTCACCAACTGTCACGACGTAATTAAAGTTTGGGGGCTGGGGAACAGAGAGTATGAAAAATTATTGTATCACTGAATTAAAGGTAGAGGAGCCTGTGGCAGCATTTATCGTATTAGATATGATGAATTTTTCATTCAATGTTATTTTAAGATGCAAAAGTCTTGACTTGCCAGGTGTTCATAAGCTTAAATTTTAGAAGAGCTGTTCATAAGCCTCTGTTTCCTATGGCTTCTTGATGAGGACAAAGAACAACCACGATTCACAATTGTGTACCCAGTAACGAAGCCTTATATTTCCGTGGTCGTCTTCTGCCAGATTCCCTGGGTATTGCTGTGCATGAGATTTTCCAAACTGACTTAACAGCTTAAAAGTGTGAATCCATACAGGACCAGCTGCCTATAAACGGTAGTTGAT
Source organism: Chlamydotis macqueenii (assembly GCF_036417535.1). Lineage (NCBI taxonomy): Eukaryota > Metazoa > Chordata > Aves > Otidiformes > Otididae > Chlamydotis > Chlamydotis macqueenii. Next base: position 32,832,515 of record NC_141558.1, read on the forward strand.
CTCTTAAGACATCTGATGGGTGGTGGTTCTGCTCTCTGCTGACTTGGATTGTCTCTGTTGTAGCTTGGTTGATCAGGACAAATTCTGCCCAGCTTATGTGATTCATCCAGGTGAATTTAGCGATGCTACTAATTAATATTGTTCAGTTGGATAAATGGACTTCTCTTTTATTTTCTCTCTCTCTCATGTATGGCTTTATTAATATGTCTAGTGGTTAGTAGTGCTGTATTCAGAGTAAGAAAGCTAAATACTGGTACCTGTGTTTGTGATTTTGTGTAGGTGCAAATTTGAGCCTTACTTTTAAAACATCTTCCTTAAGATTTTCATTCATTTGTTTTTTTCCCTTCTCCAATCCTTAAATTGAGGTTTTCTACTGTAAACATGCCCCACTCCCTTTCAGGCTTTTTGCACTTTGTTTTACATGACTTTCAGTTATTCACCATTTTGTGGCTGATCGGTTAGAATGTGATGATCATCCTTAGGAAAAAAAGAATGCCCACAGTAGCATATTATGTGATTCATAAATTAATTCACTAAATTGAAGAGAACACCATTTAATTCTCTTTTGCTTCACTCTGAAAACAGATTAAGTTTTGTTTGTTCACAAAAATATGATTTTGGTGAAGTCTAGCTTAAATAAATGATGCTTGTATTCCATAATAAAATGAAGCTGATGTTTTTGAAGAGAAAATAAATCAAGTTATTCTTTACTCATTGATTTAATGTATTTTAAGGGACATTTGCTGGCAAAGCCACTTCACAAAACAGTATTTTACTAGAGATATTTCCTGTGAGGCTCAGAGACTACTGCTCCAAGGATCATTTTGTGCTTCTTTCAGTTAAGCTGTGGTATTAAAGCAATGTTACACCATCACAAGCTGATGCAGGTCAGCTCATTCAGGAGACAATGTTTTGTGTGTCTTTTATACTATGTGTGGAACAAGTGTGATGCTGGGTTAGATTCAGCAGTATTTAGGTAAATGAAGACATCACTTAGGCAGCTGATAAGGAAAACCATAGTCCAGTATCTGAAATATTCTATTTTTTATGACCCGTTATAAAACTAGAGATGGAAACTTCTTGCTTATTAGCTAGCAAAGAAACAATTAAGAAAAATAGCAAAAAACCACCCAGGATTAGGTAGCACAGTTTTTATACCTATTTTTAAACTGGTTATATTCTATTGGTACTTCCAGTTATTCTTTCCTCACATTTTCACACTTGTTGGTTCAGTGGGACTCGGTATCAGCGACACAGAATTCACTGAGTGATTTGGTATTCATTCTTGGCATTAGAGGTCATTGCCTCCTCACCTGCTAATCTGTGCTCTTGACTCTTGGCCATGTTGAAGCACATGTATTTTACAGACGGCGGTGTTTCATGTTGCTCTGAGAAAATAATTCTATGATTTTTATTCTATCTAACCATTCTATGATTTTATGATTCTAATCCAGAGCTGTTGATTTGGCTGGGGAAGACAGTAGAATCACAGAATCATAGAACAGTTTGAGTTCAAAGGGACCTTTAAAGCTCATCTAGTCCAACCTCCCTCCAAGGAGCAGGGACCTATGACTATGGTTGTTGCTTGCAGTTTTTAAAACAGCTGTTTCCAATGGGCTTAGGGACAAATGCTTATGAATATTATTTTGTTGTGGAACTATGTGCAAGCTCACCCACTGATTTTGGGCAGAATAGTTATTTGTGGTCAGTATAATTACAATTTTTACTTGGATAATACTGAAAAATTCTTAGATTAGTGGAGCTATATCCTTTTCCTGTCTGTGGAAGACAGGGGAGCGGGTAGCTCCTTGCCACCATTTCCCACTCACCATCCAATTTCTGTTCTTTTAACTCATTAATATTTTCGAAGTCATTAATACTAACTCTTTGGCTTGTACTTACATCACAAGCTTACTTGAGGGGCTTTATCTGAAACCTAGTCTCATGGCTGTTCTAAAATGCTGGACTTCTGTTGCTGTGACCTCTTCAGACAAGGCTCTTATTCTCTGACAGTCAGCTGGAGCTTCTTCCAGCCTGATGTAACCTCCATCACTTACAGTACTCTCTCCACCTTGAATGGGTGGATCACATCTTTCATCTGTTTTTCTTGTATTCTGGATTTGTGTTGCCCTTTCAGTATTTTCCATGTTTGTACTGTGACCTAGAGGTCTTCCTCCTTGTTCTTGTGCAAGCTGGCTGGAACGTCATGAATAAGGCTCATGCCCTGCCTGAGGAGATTGTGTTTCCAGATCCCAGCTCATAAGAGAAATTGGGTGGAGGGGCGTATACCTCCTTAAAATGGCCAAGGAAGGGGGCACGGTGGTTCCCAAAAGTGCAAGGGCTCTAGGCCCTGAGATTTAGTTGAGACAGAGCAGTACTGGGTGGAAAGGTGGTGTCTCCCTCCTCTCTCAGTCTTGTTTCAATTTTTTTTTGCGTGTTAAAACTATCAAATTCCAAATAATTTTTCACTGTTGAAACATAACAATTTTCACTCCAAAAAACCCATGAAACCCCTCCTAATGCTACTGAAACATTTTAAAGGAAAAATAAGACTTTAATTTTTGGAACATAAGCTTTTTTTTGCACAGTTCCCATAAAGCATAGGAGCTGTACTCGTACTTAAGGTAGTGGAAATAGTCATGTGAGGACAATGGAATATCTTTTTAGCAATGGTATTGGTTTTAATATTTTTGTGAACTCAGAATAAAAAAAAAATAATACAATCAGAGAATCTTTAAGATTGGAAAAGACCTTTAAGATCGTCAAGTCCGACTGTGAACCTAATACCACCATGCCTACTAAACCATGTCCTGAAGTGCCATGTCTGCACGTTTTTTGAACACCTCCAGGGATGGTGACTCCACTACTTACTTGGGCAGGCTGTTCCAGTGCCTGACCACTCTTTCAGCAAAGGAATTTTTCCTAATATCCAATCTAAACCTCCCCTGCTGCAACTTGAGGCCATTTCCTCTCATCCTGTTGCTAGTTACTTGGAAGAAGAGACCAACACCCACCTCCCTACAACCTACTTTCAGGTAGTTGTAGAGAGCGATGTGGTTGCCCCTCAGTTGAAAAAAACAGTTGATTTAAATTATTTGCATTTTTCATAAACTCCATGACATAAAAATATGTTTTTAAACAAAGAAGGTATAATCATTAATTATTCTTTCCACAGAAGGCATCAATTCCTTCAGTGCTACATATATCTCAGCATCTAAAAGTGCTTTATAATAGAGGACATATGCATCTTTTTCCCTGAATTTCTCAGCTGTGCCTTTTTTAGTACTGCTATGTGTTGTTTGCTTTGTTATCTGGTTTCTCTTCAGAAAGGGCAATGGTCATTTGGAAGGAACTGTGGGAGGCTGGAATGTAAATTCCGTATTGTAGATATTGCCCATTTCTGACTCACAGTTCAGTCGTGCAAGGAGGAAGTCTGCTTGTGGGCTGTGGTTATATTTAAAAAACAAATACAAGTATATGAAAATAAAGTTTTCCAGTAACCTACCTTAGGAAACTTCCAGGAAGCTGAAAAATGCCATTTTATGCAAGTTACTTAATGAGCTCATTTATATGCTTGCAGAAAACCTGCCCTTAGTAAAACATTCGATTAAATGTGGCTATTACTGCTGGTGAAGAGGCACCAGATAAGAGCCCCGTGAATAAAGCCACAGTCCACGCCACTTTGCTGGTGTGCCTCTGCTCTGATGTGATGAGGAGGGGTCTTTCTAACCAAGGTGTGGGACTTTTTTGGCTCAGCCTGTACAGTCTTGTTAGGGTGCTGCCAGGTAGTGTGTGCTTGATAAGAGATTATATGAGGGGATTGGAATTAAGATAACTTGTATAGAGGGCAGAAGTACCTGTTACATGTGAACAACTTTTGACTTTAGTGGTGGTGGCCAGGTCTAAACTCCTGTGTGAGGTATATAATTGAAACCTTCATCTTGGCCAAGTCTAAACTTCATCATGAGTCTCATAAGTGCTTTATGGTTATGCTGCTCTGGTTCCTAATGTCATGGATGTATAGGAAAATATCAATATTCATTACAAACACTTTGTCCCTCATGGATGTGGGGAAAAGTATGAGTATATTGTCTGAGGGTTAGAAACCACAAAGTAAATGACTAGAATACTGAAATTATTTTTTAAAAAATTAAAAAGTAACTTAATGAATTTCTGAATAATACTGGAAAATTTGTATTACCATATTGCCTGGAAGCACTTGTGATGGACTATAACCCTTCTGAGTGAGGGCTTTTATGGACATAGAAAAAAAGGCAGTCTTTGCCACTGGGGCAAAGTAAGTAAGTATTAAGCAAACCATGTTTAAGCAAATAATAAAATAATAGGAGCAGACAAAGGAGTCTGTATTGTCTGGCCTGATAAGTAAAAGTTTTAACATACCAGTAACCTACTTTTTGTCCAGATCTTTGTAGGCATCAAGGCAAAGGAGAGCTGGAAGGAAGATAATGGGATGGTGATTTTGTTAATACTCCCCCTTCAGGGACAACAAGGGGAAAACTACAAAGATTCTTGCTGGAAAGTTTAACTGGAGCAGACACGTCTCAATACTGAATGAGAAATGATAGGCAAGGTGGAAATAGCCTGTGAAAGTCTTTGAAGGTGAAGATAAGCCATTTATGTTTTATGCAGTAGCAAAGGGGGCTCATCAGAGGAATACAAAGAGAGAGGTAAAATAAATTAAATTATATTTGTTGCAGAATTGTGATTAGATTTCAGCAGGACAGGCTTGCACTGGTGAGAAAAGGAATTGAGGCATGAGCTGATGATAACTGAATGTTTAAGCTGGACGGATATGAAATTAACTAAACTTTGGTGATTTTTTTAATTTGCAAAATTAATCTCTTATGCTTATGTAGCATTTTGAGGTGAAGTTCTAAATAGGTGTGGGACTAATGTAACGCAGTCGTTTCTGGTTCTGAGTGGCAAGCAGAATGCAGGCTTGGTTAAGGTTTGCTGGAGGTTCAAGGAGATCTTGATTTCAGTTTATGGAGTTTGATGTGCAGGTCACCCATGATGGGGGTCAGAAATCTATGGCAAACACTTTGGTTTGGATAGAAGGAGACAAATGTGAGGTAGAGAAATAGGCTTGTAGGTTACAAGCATGGTCAAATTTTTGTTTGCACCAATAAAACAAGGAGGAAGAGGAGGTCTCAGCATGTGAAGGAGAAAGGGCTGATGCTCAGCAGGATTCAGGTCATTACTGTGAGGTGAAAAATGTCATCGGTGGCAGGTGAAGACCAAGCTGAAAGAATAATAGGGTTGAACCGTAATTGTGCGTTGAACAAACAGGGGAGAATGAAGAACAGGTAAAATCTGAGACATTGAGGAAAACGGAATATTTTTTGTTATTATAGGATATATAACATGCTATATATATGTAGTATATAATAAATATTGTGATATATTTAGAAAAAAATGTGTAGGAAGGAGAGATGAGGCCTACAGAAAACGTGGATAGGGAAGGGTGAGATGAGTGGTAAGTAAAGTGAGAAGTCAGACATTAGGTAACAGCAAAGAGGCTAAAAGCAGCCAGTTTATGGAGGAGAAAACCCAACACCCTCAAGATATGGAACTTTAGTTTGCAGCCCTTTGATTAATGCTTGTATTACTCTTACACAAGCATGGCCTTTTTTTTTCTCTAAAGATTAGTTGATTAATCGGATTCTTACCTGTTACACAATTTGATGAGTGTTTCTTACAGACAAACTCTGTACTCTGCTTTTAAAATGACAGTTGACAATGAATGAAAAAAATATAGCGATAGCAATAATAGGGGAATATTAACATAACATCCAAATTCACTCAGAAGTACAATATCTTGCAATATGAGTACATTCAGCAGTTGTTTGATCTTCACAAAACAGCCAAACCAGGTATAATCTGTGCTAAAAAGCAGCACACCCCAAACATTTAAAAATATGCTAACACATCAGTGGCGCTACGTCAAGCACTCAGGAGCTGCAAGAGTTAGATACGCTTATTTACTATTCAACCTTAATTTGTCCTACTTGTGCAGAGAGTATAAATTTTAATAACAGATTTATATGTGATGTAAGGATACATGAAGTAACCAGCAAATGTATCTAGACTTCTTCACTGAAGTTCACCTGTTCTTCTAGTCAACACATGCTAGATCCACTTGTTTCCCTTTATTCAGACGAAGCTATCCATACCATAGTGCGAAGGTTGCCCGTCTTGGCTTTGCGGTTTAAAGCATGTGTTCCCCAAACCTATCACAAGTTGACAGCTTTTCCCAGCTGAGATGCTAGTGGGGCTGAGGCAGAAGCTAGGTGCCACGCTGGTCCATCTGGGGACATCTGCACTGGGTGAGTACCTGCAGCTCTGGCAGAACAGTGAGGCATCCGGTGAGACTGAGGTACTTCCAGCTTTATGGAGCTGCTGAACAGTGGTTTCAGGTCACAGCTTCAACATAGCTATTTAAAATTTGTCTATAGGGTTTTAGGACTAGATATTGCCTTCATGAGCATTTGCAGAAATGCTAGAAGTCTTGTTATTTTGTCCAAATGCGTCACTCTACCATCATGTTAATGAAGTATTAGTCTTTTGTACATGTACAACAGAAGAAAATGTGTGGAAACAAATCTGAGTTTGCATTCTTGATTTTTTTTTGTTTGTTTTATTTATCACAAAAAAAAAAGAATGCTAAGAACAGAACTTGGCAAAAGTCACGCTTATTTTATGAAAAAAATTATCTAAGCTCTCTCTGATTATGTGGCATAGGTGAACATGGCAAAATACTCCATTTTAACTAAGCTTTTTTTCATACATGCAATATCTGCTGGTGAATAGTTACTAAGACTATGTCACTTAGAAGGCAACACTTCTTCTACTGACATGAACTCATCACAGAGTGTTATACTTCTATGATGTTAAATCAGGTGTTTAAGACCACAAGTTTGTATCATTTAACTTGAACTCGGAGAGTGAAAATGCAATCTCTACTGCCATCTGCTGGATTTTTAAATAAGTAAAAAAGTACAGGTTCATACTACATTTAAAAACATTTAAAATGTAACTGCAAAAAAAAAAATGCTCCAAATTTTTTCCATTTTTAGAAAATCTGTGCAGACACGGCATAAACATGTAACTGCACCATTTTGTCACTTTTTAATCTTCAGTGTATATGTGTACACTATAGGCATTCAAAAGTAAACCAGCAAAAAAGCAGTAACATAGTCTGATAATTGAAAACCACATTGTTGGATCATAACTGTAATATCTGCTTAGAGGAGATGATTCCATCAGTATAAGCATACATCTTGAGCCAGCTCAAAAAAACCCAACAACATAAATTATAACTACTATGTGGTTTGATATGTAAATTTCTTTTCAGTCAACGTTACAGATTACCTGAATGTCCATTGTCTGTCCTGCTAATGATATCAGTGAGCTGTCTGAAAAGTCTGAGTTATGCAAGATGCTTATGACATTACTGGCCTCCAAGGCTAAGTTTTTAAAAAGTACATGAAGACATGAGTAAAGTTTTGCAGAATTGCCCATCAGTAATATTTTTTACTCATTTATGCTGTCAATGTAAAATATTGCATATTTGAATGAAAGTGTTATAAGTGTATGATGCAGAGCTAAAGCTTTTTTTTTTTTTTTTAAATGCCTTAGAAGAAAAAGGTTAGAGGAACCCACCACGTTTTCTTGGGGAAAAAGCCCTAGAAACCTCAATATATGTTGTACTGTCCTACTGTAAAAGTAAACAAGTTAAGTCTTTCAGCATACAGACAAAAACTGTGTGTTGGTTCTTGTCTTGCACTACCAGTGGTGGTGCCCAGCTCTCGTGTACATGCAGGACAGCACTGAGGTTGATGCTTAAGAGTCCAGAAATGGAGCCACAGCTGTGATGCTATCATGTGCCTCTCCAAGCAGCTCAGTCTCTTCCAGAAATTTAGCAACAGAAGATTTTTTTTTTAGTCATATGAAATCTGATGTGCCCAAAGATTCACCCATTGTACGATCTTTTTTGGATCACACACATATGTGCCACCTGTGTGAACATGAAACACCAGGCACCCTCACCAGCAGAGTCAGCTTATGCGGATGCAGCTCTTTTGTAAGAGATGTGAGGTCTGCACAAGTGAAGTGTGGCAATAATATTGTTGGAGGAACTTATCCTTCAAGTTTCTTGACTTCTCTTTGCTATGTTCTCAAGTGTATTGTTGCATTTGTAGATATTTTTCCTATTCTTTCTCCATGAAGAGAGGAATGGTTTTAATCCTATGTGTGGAGAGGTCTTTCCTGCCTGGTGACAGTTTACTACATAATAAAAGGTGGAGCAGTACTGAAGTCTTGGGCTATCAGTTGATGCTGTGGTGATTTGACTAGTTCCAAAATCACAGGCACTTCTGTGTTTCTAGCAAAGGATAAAGTTTCACACATAAATGTTATGAAGAGATGCTCTTGGAGGCACTCAAAGTTTTATAAAATTGAGACAATATGGTAAAGAAGGTAGATCCATTAAGCAAGAAAAGTGGCTAAAATGATACAGAACAAAAATTAGGGGGCTTCTAGTTCAGCACTATGAAAATATGTAAATATTAAATATATTAATGATACAATATTAAATATGTAAACTTGTGAGAATTTTAATGTTTTCTTACATCAACACCTGGATTCATTGTTAATGAATTCAAATTGTATTTGTACCTACCGGTTCTTACTTATTTTCTTACGCAACAGCTGCTGATAGATTTTTGTGGATTAAAGGATCAAATCTTAAGGAACAGATAAATAACTCAGTTTTCTTTTGGGTGGGATCAAAGATTTGCAGTGGCAAGTCAAAGGACATGTAAACTGAGTAACAAGAATGGTCATTAACGTGTAAGTACTGTCTGCTAAAGTCACCACCACACCCCCTCCCCCCAACCAACCAACCAACAGCAAAAAGCTTTTAAAAAATAGTATTATTGGAAGATATTTTTTGCCCTTCAGGATTTTTTTTTTAATTGTAAAATATATGTTATATATGTTTCTAGTCAAAATTTTAAAACAATACTGAATTTTGCTGTATTTGTTACTGTATTGTTACAAAACACATCTAGAAGGTGATTTTAACAATTATTTATTAATAGGTGGTATAAAAAATGAATGAATGAGATTTCAAACTTGTTTCATGATGTACATGGAGACTGGAAGAAGAGTACAGTTGCAGTGTGTTGCTCCCTCTGGCCATCTTCTACCTCCTGTATTTCTCACTTTTGAAGGAAAATTTCTATGAAACATCTTTGATGTGACTCATATATGCCCAGTGTTAAGCTCTGGAATAGTTTCCTCTGTTTTTTGTTCTAATCTTTTGTTTTATTTTTTTTTCCCTTCGTCTTTGGAGGCTCCGTGAGTGAGAAAACCTCTATTTTTTTACTATGCCATTGACCTCAGTAGTAGACCTAGCAGAATTTGGTGGTGCATGATGAAAAATGGTGTGGATATATGCATATATATTCCTTTTACATAACAGCCTGGTTGCTCTTTCTGTTGGAGGGAGTTGAATTGATATCTGCCTCAAGGGTCGCCCAAGCTGTTATATCATATGCTGTTATTAAGTCTTTAAGCTAACCTTTACGTGCTTGTCTACATTAAGGACTATTTAATAAACTTAAATTTTCCTTGCATCTGATGAAAATGTGCTCTATAGCATGGAAGATATGGAGCAAATCTGAAAAATATCCATCTTCAATTTAGTTCTTGCTCCAGAGAATACTTAATGTGCTTCTGTAAAAGGCAAATAATACTTCTGTAGAAGGCAAAACTGTTGAGAGGGATTTGCTGCAGCCATTACACAATAGCCAGATACAGAGATCCTGTCATTCCTCAAAAAGGTGGGGAAGATGGTTCAAACCTTGCAAAATAAATAATTGACCTAGATGGGCCATGGGCTGGGGAAGATTCTTTCTGCTGTGTGAATTCTGCAACGGTTTTCTTCAATTCCATTCCAGCTGTTGATGAAATGTGAGGATTTCTGTGGTAATGCACAGCATGACACAAGATAAGCACTTGGTTTTGAACCTCTTCTGGTAAAAAAAGCCGGTCTTACACTGATGCAGAAAATAAGAAATCTATAAATAAGTGCTACATATTTATAAATAAAAGAAATCTTCTCTCACTTAAGTTTTGCTTAGTTGCTAGTATATTCATCTAGCCCTTAGTGCACACAGAAGGGCAAAACATCACTGTATTAATATACCTCTTAAGCTTCATACAAGAAAAAAAAAATTCAAATGTAGACTGTCTAATGGAAAAGAATAGGAAGAGATGCAGTGCTTGCTGTTATCTTCCCCTTCTGCATTATTAAAGATCCAGAGCTTTAAGTCTTGCTGTAGTGGATGAGAACTGAATTTAGTTTCCATGGTTCCATTTTTTAATAGAATAATTGATGTAATAGGAAATTTACCTACAGACCTCTCCATTATTTAACTGCATTCTTTAAGCTGGTTATTATACAAATTCCTGAATGTCTGCAGTTGTTTTTATGCATTATAAGTGAGCAGTTGTGTAAGATGAGTTAAATCATATGTGTAATCCAATAATGTGGCCAAAAGTATTATGTTTCTCTAGTATTTTGCCAAATTCTTTTGACCCACTTTTCTCATCTTACTCAATGCCACAATTTTTTTTTTTTTAATGCAGGTTAGTAAAAAATAAAAATAAACCAAAACCCCCTGTTTTCTATTTCTGCCAAGTTTTTAATTAGCATAAAGCATTAAGTATAGTGCATCATGTTTGTAGTGAGGGAGAATAGATTATTCGGCTTCTTAGCTTTTGCTATTGCTGCATCCACACTAGAATGTGGCTGTATGAAGTCACTGTTTTTAGTGTGGGAGTTGCTTGATTTGTGTAGTTAAGAGCACTGATATTCCTGTCCAAATGGAATATGTGTATTTTACCACAATTTCTGTTAGTTAGGTTGAATTATTTTCTAGGCTTGAATATCATCTTAAAGTAAAAATATTCACTTCACCAAAACAGTATTTCATACAAATAACACTGACAAATAACACTTATATCTTAAAAGTCAAAACAAATTCACCACACACACAAAAAAGTCCCACAGAAACACAGAATGGTCTCACTAAAGTATATTGGTGAAATGGTGTGAGTCTCAATGCTCATTAAGTGTGTAAGTAACTGAAAGCAGGTGGAGATAGAATCATAGAATGGTTAGGGTTGGAAGGGACCTTCAAAGGTCATCTAGTCCAACCCCCCTGCAAGGAGCAGGGACATCCCTGACTAGGTCAGGTTGCTCAGAGCCTCATCCAGTCTGGCCTTGAACGTTTCCAGGGATGGGGCCTCCACCACCTTTCTGGGCAACCTGTTCCAGTGTTCTATAACTCGCATTGTGAAAATTTTTTTCTAATTTCTAATCTAAATCTACCCCCCTCTATTTTAAAACCATTACGTCTCGTCCTATCGCAACAGGCCCTACTAAACAGCCTTTCCCCATCTTTCTTGTAGGCCCCCTTGAGGTACTGGAAGACCGCTATCAGGTCTACCTGGAGCCTCCTCTTCTGCAGGCTGAACAGCCCCAACTCTCTCAGCCTGTCCTCATAACAGAGGTGCTCCAGCCCTCTTATCATCTTTGTGGCCCTCCTCTGGACCTTCTCCAACTGGTCCATGTCCTTCTTGTGCTGGGGGCTCCAGAACTGGACACAGCACTCCAGGTGGGGTCTCACCAGGGCAGAGTAGAGGGGGAGAATCACCTCCCTCAACCTGCTGGCCACGCTCCTCTTGATGCAGCCCAGCATGCGGTTGGCCTTCTGGGCCACAAGGGCGCATTGCCTGCTCATGTTAAGCTTCTCATCCACCAGCACTCCCAAGTCCTTCCCCTCAGGGCTGCTCTCAATCCATTCCCCGCCCAGCCTGTATTTGTGCCTGGGATTGCCATGACCCAGGTGCAGGACCTTGCACTTGGCCTGGTGAAGGACGTCATCAAGACATCAAGACCTCTATAGACAACACACCTACTGTTATAATTTATTAAACTCGAGATTCCCTGTTTCTATTAATAGTCTGTTTATCTGTTCATGATTTTTTTTAGTGTTATCCATGGAGATGTAGATTTCAAGCAACATCTGAAAATGTGAGTGAAGAGCCTGTAGGTTCACACAGCATGGTGAAAAGACAGAGTTGTTAAATCCGCCCGACTGGACTTTCCCACTTAGGCAATCTGAGGTCTTAGCTGAAGCTCATGAAAATAAAGGTCACAAGTTGCAGTGCTGTCCTGGTGCACTTACAGAAATTTTTCTTTCTGGTATAATTTGATGAATAGTAAGATAGTTAACAGCGTTGAAATGTGATCCTTTTAATTAAGCTTCAGAATGGGGTTTCACATGACAGCTTGTTACTCGTTGCTGCAAAAGGGTGATCCTGGTCCTTTTCATTTCTCGCTTCAGGAGCTCATGTCCTACTTTCCTCTCTGGTCTCCAGTAGTGAGTGGAGTGCTCAGAGTGAAGTGATTCAGGAAGCAAAATGGTGGATTTTAGGTTTGTTTTTTTTTTTTTTTTTGGTAGGAAATTGACTTTCTGTTGGTTCAGCTCAACTCCCCCTTTTGGAAGTGTCTGGACCTTTAGCTGGTTCCCCTCTCAAACTTCATCCTTACCAACAAAATCTCATAGAAACCAACTGGAGAACATATTTTTTTCCTCTCAGATAGCATCATAATGATAAGGAAGATTTTATCACTAAATATTTAATTATTATTATTCCTGACTTATAGAAGAGGAAGTGAAAGCTAGAGGGCTGAGTTCTCTTCCCTGAGCTTGTGATTAGAAGCTGGGTCTTTGGGTAGCAGAATGCTTTAGCCAGTTGGTGGGCATAGTGTCAGGCTGTTTGTTATTTGGGGCAGCTGGAGGAGAAGTGCTACTTCTTTGAACACTGATCTTCATCTTAGGAATCTATATAGCTTCTAACACTCCTCTATACTTCTACAGCTAAGCTGGCAGAAATGCCTGTAATGAGGGAAAGCAAACCTTACGTAGTCTCTCATACTTAATGAGAGAGATTACTGCAGATTGTTAATATATAGATTTTACATAGAAAATTGTTCTCAGATTCTTGTAGGGCCAGTGTGATTGTAGAGCGCCTGTTGAAATCTTTAAGTTGTATGTTTTAATAATTTAGATTTTGAAAACATAAGTGTGACACTGTAACTGAAGCTTGATTTGTATTTTTTAATTACACCTGCTGTATAAATAATGTTGATTAAAAAGCGATGCAAATTTGCTGAGGCACTATATCTGCTTTTATTCTGTACATGGTAGATACTTCTGTTTAAGACTATGCATTTTTTGCCATCTGTTTATATTTGGATCAATTTCTGGTCAAGTGAAATGATTCACTCATGAGCTTTGAACTAAACCTAGTAGTTATACGTCTGTTATTTTTTTTTCCTTTGGATTGTACTATATAATGTGTATTTGATATGAGGTACATTTATTATTGTGAACATGCCAAGAATATTAGTTACAGTTATAACTGAAAGAAAGAAATACACAGTAGTAGTAGCCACCTATTCTTGCTATATAAACTTTTTTCTCATCTATGCAGGAGGTTGCATCAACAATTTGAAAGCTATAAAGAGCAAGTAAGAAAGATAGGGGAAGAAGCCCGCCGTTACCAGGGAGAGCACAAGGATGATGCTCCAACATGTGGAATCTGTCATAAAACAAAGTTTGCAGATGGTTGTGGCCATTTATGCTCTTATTGCCGGACCAAGTTTTGTGCTCGATGTGGAGGTCGTGTCTCTCTGCGATCAAACAATGTAAGTCTTCTGATGTGTACTCTTAAGAAAAACCCTCCTTAACATTGTCACGCTGCAGATTGTTCACCTTAAGTTTGGCATTTCATGCTTCATTTTACTTAAATGTTTAATTCATCACTTTGTTATGAGGTATGTATAAAGTAGAATAACGTATTTAATGATTGTAGAGGTGCTTAGCATTCACAGAGTTAATAAAAAAAAAAATACATAGTGTATAGCTCTACTGAGTGATAGCTTGAAGAAAACATACTTGCTTTTTAAAGAATAAAAGAAGAAACCCTTTTTCTCACATACAATTCCACATTGATAAATTTTTATTGAATTCTTATTTCATTTTATATATCTTTTTTTTAAATATAGCTTTTCATATAAACTTATAGGTTTATCTTACATAAAATAAGTCAATTTTTGGTTAGAAAAAAAACCAAAACACTTCTCTTACCCCAGTGAGACAGTTGTGTCAATTTAAAGACAAAAAAAAAAAAAGTAAAAAATATAGTTTAATCTGGACTAGGTATCCTGCTTTCAGGCAGGTGAGATAAATCTTTCTCCCTCTGATCCATATGCAGTTAGCTGCAGTAGCTGTCCACAAAACTGAAGAGTATCCCAGAATACCCTCTGTTCAGTCATTCCCTTGCAAGGAACTGGCTACTCACTTGCACAGTAGTGGTAGAATCTGTATTTGGAAGACCATTATCCAGTGATTATTTTTGGCTGATCATCTAGTACTATAGTGTGTTATCAAACATTTTATAAATAACCTGTTACTGCATGAATAATTTTGTTATTTATCACGTGGCTTTAAGGTGCCTGTCCTTCATAGGGGAAATGCATCAATGCTCTTTGTATCACTATAAATTCAGTTAAAAGTCGTCACAAATTTTATAGCAGATAGTCATGTTCACAACTGAACTAGTTTATGGCCTTTTCATTGTGTATGAAATGTCAGCTGAATAGGGCTTCTGAAATTTCATGTAAACCAAGAAAAAAAAAACCCTCAGAAAAATACTCATTTCATCTTTATTTTGGAAGTTTTCCATAGACCTGATGTACTTGTGAATCCATTTAATTAAATTAATAGAATCGTATGAATCATCAAATTCACATTCTGAAAAAATTATGTAGGTGTATTGGGCAAAAATTTTCGTACGTTCATATTTTAATATAAATAGATGCATTACATTGCATCACCTGCAGGTGGTGTCATTAGAGCAAGTCTATGAAAATATAGTTTACTTTGATATCATATATTATGCTATTAATTAGAGTGCATATGGTACAGCTTACCTTTACTCAGAAAAAAAAAATTGAATATATTTTAATTATTCTTCACCCACTGTTTCAAGTCACAGAAATGGAAAAGTGTCCATTCATTTGTAACTTGCGTTTTGTTTATTATATCGTTTATGCTTCTGTGGGTTACGGTGGGAACACATGTTTTCTATGTATGCAGTAACGTAATCTTTTTATTTAAAGCTCTTTTTTTCTTTGGAAATTTTATGTTTTTATCTCTTTGTAGAGAGTTATTAGAATTGCATTTCTTTGAAATCTGTCTATTAATACTTGCCTATTTTATTCTTTTTCTCTTCTTTTTTTCTTTTCTCTTTTTATTCTGCTTCCTTGGATGCTTTCCCAAAGGAGGACAAAGTGGTTAGAATCCATGCTTTTTATCATTTATTATTATAATGTTATTAGCTAAGTGGGACACATATTAATGTGAGAAACAGAAATGAAATTTTTAAATCATCTAAAGGGGAGGGGGGAGGAACAGGAATCCTAACACCCAGGCCCTGCTCATTCGCTAGCTGAACATATGCTTCGAAGATAGCCCAGCAAGGAAACTCAAGACTGTTGTCAAAATTAGGATGGTAAAAGACATTAATTAAGAACGGAGAATTATTAATAGGCTAAAAAGTAGAGGAGTTTATAAAGTCTAATAAAGCTTTATTACATAAAAAATGTCTTTGGTTAACAATTTGACTTTTTGCATGCAAGGTCCTTCCATCAGCTTCAGGAAATCTGATTTAGTATTTTAATTGTAAATTTACATAGATTTGTATGGTTTGCTGTGTTTCACTTCTGGCTGCAGCAGAAATTCAGGGAATTCTTGTGAAACTTTTCGAATTTACATTTGAAATAATTTACATAGGCTAAAGTTAACCTCTTAAAACTGGACACAAGTATAGTGGGCAAGATGGAGTGACCCCTTTGTGAATGCATAGTTATCTTTTTAAAAATCTGCAAAACTTTTAGCATCAAGTACTGGCATATTCACCACTGATGTCTGTGCCTCGTCTGAAACAGGTGAGGGTAGTTCGTCATTCATCTCTGCGCCCTGTGCACAGAGGAACTGGTGGCAGTACTTGAGCAGAGCAGCGTGTGTCCACTTACCACCTGTCCTCAGGGAGGTCTGTAGAAGGTGGTATTCCTGACTTTGACTTGGAGACTGAGATAGTGGTAATTAGACAGCTTCACTGGCACTTCAGCCTAAATGAGTGTAAAGTCATTACAGTCTGATCTAGTTTTTGATGTGTAAATGATGAAGCTGGCAGTGGTATGCCTCATCTGACATCATAGCATACCTGTAACTTGCAGTTTAGTATTGTGCAACACTCAGAGAAAATTATTTCTATCACACCTGCTTATTGCAGTAGTTTTTTTTTCTAAAGCAGTTGTGTTGTGAAAGCGTGGTTGTTTTTCTAATGGCTATGAAATATAACTTGCTTACAGCTTCATTCCACTCTTTTCTGTGTGGTACTCTCAACAAACTGCTGAAGTCAACCAGGACTTCCAGATCCTTTCCATTCTATTGATCTCAGTCACTTACGATAGAGTGAGAGAAGATTCAGCTTGATATTGATTTGCTACTAAAGCAGTGCATCATTGATGCATCCACAGGGGTGTATTAAAAGGCTAACATGCTTGCAACAGAGTCTTCCTTAGGGCCAGGAACAGCAACACTTTAAGTGCTGAAAGTGCCACTTAGGTATGATCTAGCTTCCTAGGTTTTGGAGGGCAATCCAGGTGAATATCACCTTCTTATATGCTTGAGGTAACCTTCACACTTCAGTTTGGAACAAAAACTTTTCTAGATTACCGACATTGTGATAGTGTCCACATGCAGTAGAGATGGTGTCTTTGGTGAGGTGACAGCTTAGGTGTTCATCTTTGAATAATAGAATTTAGGATCCAGAAAACAGACTCCACTGCACTAAAGTGCTCTGAAGACATGTGCTGAAGACATACTTGACTCATTTGGCTTTTTCTAAGTTCAGTTAAATGTATCCTTGTTGCTTGAACTTGCCTTGGTTTAGGTTTTGCTGTGTTGAACTCCAAGCTTCCACATGCCAAGAAAATGTCCTAATAACATACCTTAAAAAAAATACCCTTTTTACCTTGTGGTGAAGCTGAGCTACATCTCTTTTAACAGCTGAAAAGTTACGGGAATTGGAGGGAGATTGTCCAATACTTAGTGCTGATTGCATGAGGAATATGGGGAACTTTATAAAAAGTACAGTTGCTTGCAGAGTATCTGTCTCTGAAAGCTAATGGAATATATAGAATGAATTAATTCCAAAATATGACTACTTACCTAGCAAATAACATCTTTTTTAAGCAGAACAAGTGGTATAATTTATATGAAGCAACACTAGAAAAACGTTATTTCGTAATTATTTTCAGTGGCTTAACATGCCTGACTAATCTATATATAGGGAGAAACCCTTCTGTATCTGATAAATTTAATATTATTATGTCTAGATGAGTTTTGTTCTCTCCACATAATTTTTTACCATAATAAATTATATTAAAACCCACGAACCCAGTTCTTAAGCTACAGGTGCCTCGGTTGGAAAGGATAGTGAAGTGTGAGTTACCAAAGTGCTAAGCCCAGGAAAAGTCAAGCATGATCCTAGATTCAAGATATTTCCTGTAGAGTTGGAGAATTAAATGATCGCTGGTAGTATTAAGGAGACCTCACCTGGGATGTTGTGTACTGTACGTTGCCCATCTTTGATAAATTCAAACTGTGACAGGCACAAAGTAAGTCATACAGAGGATGATCAAAGAAATGGAGAGTTCACCATGGAAGACTAGAGAGAGGGAGCAGAGGGACAAAAGATGGATAAATTCTAATTGATATCTAGAAATACAGTAAATTTGAACAATAAGATTAACCTTTAAACTGGAGGACAGTGAATATAAGACCAAATAGAGTAAGAGGATGATGAATAAGACCGAATTAGTGTAACTTGGCTATAAATGCTCTTGGCTTGGAAAAAGATTTTTGCAATCAGTAGAGTAAAGCTTTGGGAAAATTTTTCATGTGACTTATTGTAAGGAAAAACAGCACAATAAAAGTTTAAAGGTTAAACTTGATAAATTTAAGAAAGAATTTATGTGATGTGGTTGCTTGTGGCTGTAGAGGAATGTATTAGGTCCTTACTAGGTCTAGGTAATACAGCTGGCAAAACCTTTGAAGCTGTTCTTGACCTTTGCAAGTAAGTACCAAATGGATTTTAAGGACTGTTTTGAACTTAATGTGTTCTCTCCTTTCTTTAAGTAAAAAAGGACATCTCAAAACATTAATTCCTTGTAGTGGGAGTTAGGAAGCATCCTAGGTTTGTCAAGAGAATTCTCCAGTGCACTTACAAAATTAATTGGCAATAACTCGTACATGCATTAAAAGGCACATACTTTTAAATGATTTTTATTCTAATATGTCAAAACACGTACCTAAATATGTATTTTAAGTTCTTCTCTGTTCTTTGAGTATAGGTTAGCTCTTCATACTTCTCGCCAGAGCCTGCTCTCCTTTTGTATGGTTTCAGGCAGAGCATATTTAATGGAAGCACTATCAGATAAGAGGGCTGTTAGCTAGTTTGGTTATTCAAACCAGGCTTCAATGTAGATATGCAGTGAGAGTATTCACTGTGTTAATAATGTTAGTAACAATATCAGCAGTGGGTGAGTATGAAAACTGTTGGCTGTTGTATGGTGTACAGAAAAAGCGCAGGTCATCCCTGGGAACATTCAAGGCCAAGTTGGATGGGACTCTGAGCAAGCTGATCTGGTTGGAGATGTCCCTGCTCCTTGCAGGAGGGTTGGACTAGATGACCTTTAAAGATTCCTTCCAACCCAAACTATTCTATGATTCTGTGATTCCAAGTGTTTTCTCTTCCTTCGTATTATCTTAGTGTTCAGAAACAGTGTTACGTGAATGTACCACGCTACTCACTGTGAGCACTGAGCATTTGTATATGCTTTTAAGGAAAGCAGAATATTATTAATACAGGATTTCACATGAGACAGCATTTCAGAAGGAATTAATGTAGGTGCTTAGAGAAAAGCTGGCAGGAGTGACCACTTGCTTTAATTTTGTACAGCATTTTCTAGGTGTTGTCAGTTCCTTTTAGAGCGTCTACACGTTTGCTGTGGATCCTTCTAGTTCTGTTCTGTCCACCAGCATTTTAATTGCCAAAATGGTAATGAGTTTAAGTTACTTCTCTCCATTCCGTTCACTCTCCCCTCTGATGTGAACTATTGGAATTAGGGCAGTGGAGAAACCCACGAAATATCCAGCTGGTGCTTCTCTGTGGTTTGCAAAGGAGCAGGCAGGGCCCTGGCTCAGTCCTCCTGATGGCCTGGCTGCCATGGCTTGCTCTGGTCTTACCTCCAGTGGTACCACAGCCTTCTAGAGGGAAAAACACCTGAGAATACGGCTTTTTTTCCTTGCATCATTCCTATAAAACTTTTTCCTAATATTTGGTTAGGTAATGTAAAAAGATACATTTCCTTTATAAACACCTGATAGTAGTATGGCTCTGTTTGTTTCTCCTTATAGAAAAGAAGATACATTTTAGGGTACAAAGGTAGCCTTGAATGAGTGCATGCAGTTTCCTTGAATCAAAATTAAAGTATTTTTTGAGGTACTGTGGGTGTATTGAACTAAGTAAAATTGTATGACATTGACAGAATTAGGTGGAAGATCCATGTTCCAGATTAAGCTGTATGTTTCTCCCTAGCAATCCATCTACCATTCTATAAATTTCAGTAGGATTAAAAATTTTGATCAAATTTTAAGTGAAAAGAATTGGGAGCAAATGATGAAAAATAGTTTTGTCACTATTTTCCCATATTTTCCAGAAATGTTAGTTGTACAGAATAGAGCGGTTTGCTTACTCATTTTTCTGTTTACATATATAAAGGATGACTGGGAGGAAATTAGAATGCAAAATACATTATAGATAAAAGAGAATTTATTTAACTGAACTTAGTAGTATGGGATTGTGGAAAGTAATGGTGATTATCTGTGCTGAAATACTGTAGAGTCACATTTCTGATCTGAGTTTTGCTGAAATTATTTTAATTTTGGTATAATGTCAGTGATTTATACTTGGAAAGGTAGACGACTTGGAAACATTTTCCTAATTGTATGTGAGGTGTTTTTCCAGGGTGTTTGTCATTTAGTTCTATTAAATTATGCTTAAAATTTGCTTACATAATGGGTTACTAATTTAAGTCTTAACATATGCTGTGCAATTCAGCTGTGTACTAACGTTTTTAACAGAAGTTGTTCATATTGTCAGAACAGAAAGTCTGGATTGTCAGGAGTGTTTTTACATGCCTTTCATGAACCCTTATGTCAAATTCTCCATGAAAAGGCTATTTTATTTAAGTTCTGAGTAATACAGCTGTAGAAGAAAAAAAAAATACTCAGAAGGAGGTAAAGTTACATAGCAGATAGCAAAGTGATAGCAGATAAATTCTCTCTCTGTAGCATTCAGCGTAATTTATTTCCTGAAAGATTTGGGGTTTGTACGCATCAGGAAAGAAGGACTATTTTTCAGTAATCAGTCCCTAGAACTGCTGCTTCCGGCAGATAAAAAAAGAAAAAGAAAAAAGAAAAAGTAGTCCAGCAAGAAACTGAGGAATTCTCTCAAGTAAGGTGCAGAACACTTTCCTCTGCTTTCTGGTATCTTAGTTCACTGTCAAACAAATCTGAGTGTTAAAATTTTTTAATTAAATCCTTAAAATTAGCTTGCTCTTCACCAAGTTTGTCGAAGCAACATGTTTGACTTTAACACTTGTTTTTCAGTGTCCAGCTAGCAAAAATGATTGTTTAGTTCTTGTACACAAAAAAAAAAGAGTAGGCAGCGGATGCTCACCTTATAAGCTAGACCTGCTTAAATGGATGCTTTTAAAAAAATGACAAAGAACTAATTTTCCAGTAAGTAAAGGCTGTGTGATTTTTTTGTTGTTGTTTTTATTTAAAACAAAATCACATATGCTGAATACATAAGAAAAGTTTAATCAATTAAAGAAAAAAAACTGACACAAAACCAGCTATTGATTTCTTTATTGCGTAAAACTGAAACGCTACAGATGCCTGATCGCAGTGGCTGCTCCACTGTGTTGCATGGTATTTGTTTCATGATTATGTTCTGTAGGAACTTGTTCTACAATGATAGTATTATCTTCTATGTTTCCTGGGAGAAGACTTTCACTTTCTCTTAATTTTTGAATGTCTGTTTTCTAAGGTGTTTTCAGTTGAACAAGAGAACACCTTTTCCCAGGCTGATGCTATTTTCCTCAGGTGTGTGTTATTTCATAGTAATAAAGGTTTAAGGGAACTCTTTTCAAAAAGTATTCTTAAGTATTAAATTTTAAAAGTGTCATGGAATAGCATACACTTCTGTTTGTAAATGCTTTCCCTTAAGAATTTTTTGATTCCTCATCCTGGGAGTAAAATAAGATCTGCTGCTTCTTGACTTTTTTAAACTTCTAATTGCTTGTGTGTCAGCAGTTATTGCCCTTTTTATCGTTTTGTTACATTATTATGTAATAAACAGTGTTGAATGGGGTCTTGCATCTGTTGATCCATGAAAATTGGAAAGTTCTAGGGAAAGATGATATTCGAGATTTGAGAAATAATTCTGGCTTCAGAAAATGCAACAAAATAGAAATATATCTTTGCACTTTTCTGTAAAAAATGCATTCATCTATGCCCTAAAACTCTGTAAGTAAAGAAGTGGGGTAAGGGTCTTATGTAAAGCAAAATATTTTTAGTTAATTAGTTTCAACTGCAGATACATATTGAAAAGAAGAGGAAAGGAAATAAATTCTAACAATTGAAATCTTAGATTTCTTGTGTGCGTTGTACATTAAGAAGAAAAAGGATAATAAAGAAAGAAAATACTAGCGGCGCAACACAATATTAAGAAGTCATGGAAAAGGGGCTGTTTTCTGTTTGATATATTCATATACCTTAATATAATCAACATGATCCTATAAACTGTGACTTTACAGTAGATTCTGATCTTTGTCTATTCAGTGCACTGCCATTTAGAAAATGAACAAGTACGACCTTACAGATTTAATATGATAATGTATGCATAGCTGGTGTACGACATGAACAGTTTCAATCAGACACAATTCTGATCATTCTTGACTGGCCAAGATAGGTATATAATTTTATAAAATTAGGAGAAAAGAATCAGCCAACTAAAAATATAGCTAAAATGGTGTGTTCATATGCATGAAATAAAATGTTATTACTACATCTTGTTGCTTATGTTTATTAATTATGATATATTTGAAATACATTAATAGTATTTCAACACCCTTTTGCTTATGATTGTGCCATCAAAAAGATCTGTAGATAGCTGTAGTATTAGTGATACATATAATTAAAATTCTAATTTAAATAGAGTATTTCTTCTTGAATGAGGAATTTCTCCTGTAACAGGAACCTTTTAGAACCAAATTATTATTGCTGGCTCATTATGAACACTCTTAGTAAATATTAAGGCATATACTTATAATAAATATTTAAGGCTTATACATTAAATATTTCAGGCTTATATCTGTGGCAGATGTTTTTGGGAATAGGGTTGATTAGCTACTGGTGGGATATCTGTGTAGATGATTGGTCTGTATAGATGATCGTTTTCAAAGCATAGTCACCCCAGGAATCTGTTTCTGACTCCTCCAGTTCTTTACTCACTTCAGTGTTTCCAGTAATGTTACTGTCAACAGAAGGCAAACCTAGACTTAAATCCATTGAAAACCTGTACGTAGCAAGCTGCAGTTTTGGCTGAGAGGTTATCATACTTATCTGGAACTGTTCTTACATCCTTTCAGTACATTATGCACGTTTAATTGTCTTAATTTTCCCCAATGTGCTACTTTTTCAAGACCTTTAATTCATTATATGAATTGCTTTGAATTTATTGTTACCTCTTGATAACAAGGCAAATCCAGTCTCACTACTGTTAATAACAGACTATCACCTTTATGGTGTCTTAAAATCCAAAGCTACACTGGTATTTTAATTCCCATATCAAATTTGCAGTTATTATTATTTCTGAATTCAGTTTGCCCTATTGCATTTCAAATTAAGTTAACAATTTTCTTTGCAAGGTATTGTGTATTGAGTGTGTTTCTATTATCTTCATTTCTGTAATGGAATAGTTATGTTAGTTGTCAGCAGTGCAGAAGTGGCTGGTATCATTAGAGATTTCTAAACTCTTATATACCATATACAATAAACATACTATTATTTTCTTTCTGCTCTGGAATACAGAACTAATGAGCAAATACATTATGTTTATTAAAAAGATGTAGAAAAACTACCTTCATAGTATTAGCTTTAAAATGGAAAATTTTAAAATATGTTTTCATAAAACATATAGCTGTCTCAGTTGCACTGCATGTAGTCTTTTTTCAGTCTGTAAAGAAGTCATCTTAGAATCATAGAATCATAGAATGGTTAGGGTTGGAAAGGACCTTCAAAGGTCATCTAGTCCAACCCCCCTGAAGGAGCAGGGACAACCCCAACTAGGTCAGGTTGCTTAGAGCCTCATCCAGCCTGGCCTTGAACGTTTCCAGGGATGGGGCCGCCACCACCTTTCTGGGCAACCTGTTCCAGTGTTCTGTAACTCGCATCGTAAAAATTTTTTTCCTAATTTCCAATCTAAATCTACCCCCCTCTATTTTAAAACCATTACGTCTCGTCCTATTGCAACAGGCCCTACTAAACAGCCTTTCCCCATCTTTCTTGTAGGCCCCCTTGAGGTACTGGAAGACCGCTATCAGGTCTCCCCGGAGCCTCCCCTTCTGCAGGCTGAACAGCCCCAACTCTCTCAGCCTGTCCTCATAAGAGAGGTGCTCCAGCCCTTTTATCATCTTCGTGGCCCTCCTCTGGACCTTCTCCAACCGGTCCATGTCCTTCTTGTGCTGGGGGCTCCAGAACTGGACACAGTACTCCAGGTGGGGTCTCACCAGGGCAGAGTAGAGGGGGAGAATCACCTCCCTCGACCTGCTGGCCACGCTTCTCTTGATGCAGCCCAGGATGCGGTTGGCCTGGGCCGCAAGGGCGCATTGCCTGCTCATGTTAAGCTTCTCATCCACCAGCACTCCCAAGTCCTTCTCCTCAGGGCTGCTCTCAATCCATTCCCCGCCCAGCCTGTATTTGTGCCTGGGATTGCCATGACCCAGGTGCAGGACCTTGCACTTGGCCTGGTTGAACTTCATGAGGTTGGCACGGGCCCACCTCTCCAGCCTGTCAAGGTCCCTCTGGATGGCATCCCTCCTTTCCAGCGTGTCGATGGCACCACACAGCTTGGTGTCGTCGGCGAACTTGCTGAGGGTGCACTCTATCCCACTGTCCATGTCGCCGACAAAGATGTTGAACAGGGCCGGGCCCAGCATGGACCCCTGAGGGACGCCACTCGTGACAGGTCTCCACATGGACATGGAGCCGTTGACCACCACTCTCTGAGTGGAGTATAAAAAACAGAAGTCTGGAATAAAGAGGTGCCTAAGCCAGAGGCTGGTATAGGTAATTTTAATTAGTCCATGTCTAGCTTCTATTAAATCTGGCTTGAGCATTGTTATGTCAACATGTTAGGGAATAAGTTAATTTCATTGGGTAGATTTACAGCTCTTTGAAATTAATTATCTGCAGTGTTAGGTGGAGGATAATGTGGAAGCCATTTTGCTCTACCTGCATGAGAATGGGGTGAGCCTGGATATAACCTGCTTTTCCAAGGTGCGTCCATACAGTGAGTCTGATCACTGGAAATTAATTCACGTTGTGCAATGCTTTGAAAATAGAAAAGTGCCATTGTTGCTGTTGACAGACAGGTAATGTGTATACTTGTGCTGTGTCAGATGGTTAATATACTTACCCAGAGTTTATTCATGTCAGAGATAGCCTATAAATCATGGAGACATCTGGCAGTCAGAATCCTAGATAGTAATCATTTTGAGCTATTTCTTGAATGCTTTACACAAATGTATCCAAAATGAACACATACATTTCTGAATGGAGGACCAGATATGCGACATGCCATCTATTGGCAAACCAAGGGAGGTTGGTTTTGTATTCTGTCATCCATAGCTTCAGTTGGGATGCAAAAAAAAAAATAACCTAGCAGTGTAAATTGAAATGGAGACTGAGTGCACCCGGGCTGGGGCTCTCCAGGAGCATGGGGTGGAGCTGGCAGGATTCCCCAGGGAGGCCTCAGCATCATTAGAAAGTGAGGACGTACAGCCACGCCACAGCGATAGGAAAAGACTCCAGTGGGGAACTCTGCAGAAGTGGTTTCTTGGAAGCCACGATTTTACTTTATAAAGACATATGGGGCAGGCAAGTATTTCCAGCCATCTAAACTTTCATCTAATTCTCCCAGAAGACAGGGACCTTGATAGGTTAGCCCTAGAGACTGGAGACACTTTTGATCCTTTTTTTTTTTTTTTTTTTTTTAATCTTCTTTCTTCATTGTTGTTGAGCAAATGTGCAGGAGACCTCCAGGGAAATGCCTAGCCTTTCCTTAGGCTCGGGGGGCCTGAAGGAGCGTGTTGCTCAGTGGGATGCCTGAGGGGATATCCTATGCTAGCAGAGCTGACTGCTGATGTCCAAAGAGCTCAGTTGGAGCTATCAGTCCTGCGGCAGCGCAGGATGAGAAGTCTTTATCATCTGAGCAATGCAGTTTTTCCAGCAGTGGTCTGTTTTCTAGATATACTTGTTTTTTATTGCTATGAGACAATCTAGCCTGTCCCTTTGTTCAAACTGTGCCCAGCTGCAGTATCTGTGAACAGTTCTCCTTTAACTGGATTCAGTAAAGTGGAAGATTTCTTCTGGTCATGCATCATCCTTCTGTAAAAGGCCTTAGGTTTTGGTAATTGAACTGAACCCCCTTGTTCAGCCCCTGGATACCTCTGTTCCTTGTGGTCCCAACAAAACCGCTACACTGCCAACTCCTGGGCACATGAGAGTGCACTCATTTAAGCCCAAGTTGAGTTGACAGCCTAGTGTGTGCCCCTTACCCCCCTGAGAATTTATTCTCTTGATCAGTTTGTTTCTTCTGGGAATTTATTTCTTTCAGCTTGAATCATTATGGCTCTCATTCTTGTAAGATCCTTTCATGTGATCGGATATTTAACATGATATGTAGGGTCTTGGACAAAATATTACTTCTAATATTCATTTAAAATTGTCATAGTTCTGTATACTGCCAAGGCACAATTCTTTGTTTTTAGTAGTTTCAAAATAATGTGGAGATGCTAAATAGAACTAAATTTAGCAAACTGAATTCTAGGGTCACTTTGTCACCCCCAAACCAGAGAGATTTTAGCTAAAAAGAGATCTTGCTGCAAATATAGTTTTAATAAGATTTATGACCTATTAAGCATTATGAGAAACCGACAAATAGCAGAAAAAAATTCCAGAGAATGAAGTAATTATGAAGACTAGATGTAATCTGTGCTCTCTCTCGCTCTCTATTTCTCTTTTATTATAAATAACCTTAATCCTCATCCAGGATTAAAATTCAGTGTATTTTTAGCAATGCAATGTCCTAGATAAAAGATATTTCCATCTATGTTTTTGTATCTTTTGCATTCTAGAGCATTTTGTGATTTTACTTAACAGATGGATACTTCCATCTATATATCTCCAGTGCTGCAATTAGTCAGGCTTTAGGATAGTTTGTCCTACATATACTTAAGGTACATGATTTTATTAAATACAGTATGTGAGTTGAAGGATAGAAAAGTGTATGTCAAGCAAGCGAATCTATAGACAAAATTTCTGTAATATTTTGTGGATTTTTTTGAATTCCATTACTACAGGGATGCATTTGCAACTCAGCCTTCCTGTGGAGGTAAGTTAAACCCCTCCACAAAACTGTAATTATAAAATGGTATAAAATATCTGTTACTGGTTGTTTAATGACTGGTAAGAGATTAAGTGAAAATCTGCACAAAATGTAATCTGCATTTCCTTAAGGAGCAGATAAAATCTAATAATTTTTTAAAATACAGACTGAGATTTACAAAGAGCTGCAAGTTACTTAGGCTGAAGTTTAATCACTTGCTGTGCAATTTCAGTATTCCAGCTAAACCACCTGTCAACTAACTTACATGCAACAGGTTTACAGAAAATTTGGAATTAAATGTTATTTCCTCAGTGATCATAAAATCATAGAATGGTTTAGGTTGAATGGGACCTTTAAAGGTCATCTAGTCCAACCCCCCTACCCTGGGCAGGGACATATTCCACTAAACCAGGTCGCTCGAAGCCCCATCCAACCTGGCCTTGAACATTTCAGGGATGGGGCACCTACCACTTCTCCGGGCAACCTGTTCCAGTGCCTCACCACCTGTATAGTGAAGATTTTTTCCCTTATATCTAATCTAAATCTGCTCTTTTCCAGTTTAAAGCCATTAGCCCTTGTCTTATCACTACATGCTCTTGTCAGAAGTCCCTCTTCCACTTTCTTGCAGGCCCCCTTTAGGGAGTAGAAGGCTGCTATAAGGTCTCCCCAGAGCCTTCTCTTCTTCAGGCTGAACAACCCCAACTTTCTCAGCCTGTCCTCATAGGAGAGGTGCTCCAGCCCTCTGATCATCTTTGTGGCCCTCCTCTGGACTCACTCCAACAGGTCCATGTCCTTCTTATGTTGAGGGCCTGTCCTGGTTCCAGCTAGGATAGAGTTAATTTTCACCTGAGCTGGGAGAGGAACAGGAGCTGGTGGCACCCGTGGCTGGGGCACACAGCTGGGATAGGTCACTAACTAGCCAAGATCAGGGATAGTTTACCCAAATTGGCCAAAGGGCCATACCATCCCATCATGCTCAGTATACAAAGTGGGGATGGTGTTGAGGGGAGGTTCCTGCTACTCAGGAGGAAGTTGGGCATCAGGATCCACTGTGAGCTATTGTATTGTAAATTATGTGGTTAAGTATTTTCTGTTATTGTTTTTTTTGTTTGTTTGTTTTCCATCTCTGTTTTCTTTTCCTCTGTTGTTCTCATGAACTGCTTTTATTTCAACCCATGAGTTTTGCCTTCTTTTCTTTACTGATTCTCCTCCCTGTCCCATTGCAGGGAGGGCAGTGAGGGAGGAGTGAGAGACTGTGTGGTATTTTAGCTACTGAGTGGGGCTAAACTGTGACAGGGCTCCACAGCTGGATGAAGTACTCTGGGTGGGGTTTCACAAGAGCAGAGCAGAAGGGCAGAATCACCTTCTTTGACCTGCTGGTCACACTTCTTTTGATGTGGTCCAGGATACGGTTGGCTTTCTGGGTTGCAAGAACATATTACTGGCTCATGTTGAGCTTGCTGGGTCATGTTGAGCTGTTGATCTATTAGCTTGGTAATTAACTTGCCCGTGAAAAGCAGACTAACATAACAAAACTTTTGTGTTGGTGAGTTTTGTGAAAATGATTGGGGATATCACATTGTGAAAAGTTGATTATTACTGAGAAATATAGATTAATCATAGAGATGAGCAGATGTTGCTGGGACTCTTGATAATAGATGAGCATGCACATGATGGTTGTGTTGTCACAGTTGGAGGAAACTTTTGCATGTGACTGGGATGTTAGCGGCAGTGTAACTTGCACCTCTGCAATTGTGTGATAAGTGACCACAACTCATGTATTCTATTACTTTCCTGTACATCAGCAAAGTTAATTTTTCTGTTCAGTAACTGTTTTTCCTCTGGCTTCCAGAAATGGAGAGACGGCAGCTGAAGGTCCATTCGGGAAACTACTCTTAAGACTTTTGTCAGCCTGACAGCTTTACCCTTTAGGATCATTTAGATCAATCCTTTTAGTTGTAGAGAAACCTGCTTTCCTAGCCTGTTTCAGGGACTGATCTGACTGTCTTTGTGGGTGGGTCAGAGACTGCAGAGACAACTTCTTGCCCATGTAAGTGCAATGCAGCAGGAAAAGCAACAAGGTGGAGTAGGGAATTAAATGGAGGAAGATTTCATCCACTTGCTTTTCCTGTATTATTCTGGTTTTTACCCCTATGCTTTCAGCATAGATAAAATCTTACTCTTGCATACCTGTGAATATCCTATATTGCAGGTTATACCCCTTTGCTGTATACACCTAAGTATACGTTTTCCTGATCAACTGGCAAGTGTTTAGGAGAGTCTATTGATCACGTTAAAGGAGCTGCCCTCTTGGTCACTTCTGTAGACTGTTAAAGAGGAGGCTGGTGAGGTGTCCAAGAGAGATGAAGTCAGTACATTTACCTGTCAGACTGAGTAGGAATCAGTCCAGATGAAAACCCCTACATTGTACGTGAACTGTGTTTATACTTTCATTGTACTTTCTGGAGGAGATCAGTGTTCCTCAGAGTAATTCAGCTTCCTCTGAACTAGACTGAATCTGCTCTGAATCCTTCTCAGCTGTACTGACTAGCGACTCTGCCAAAACAGGAACCTAGTGTCATAGAAGGTACTGCAGACTTTTACTGTAGCTTCCCACAGCTACCACAGACGATGGTGGCTCTCAGGTAATTCCCATGTCATACCTGACAGCTCTACACTTTTATTTTGGAAATGTTAGGGTATTGCAGGTAGAATTGAATGCCAATGTTGAGGGAATTAATCCTACTATAGATTTTTGTTAGTTACAGTAGGAAATCAGACAGCAGTGATGGTCTGTAAACACATTTAGAAACCTATATTTAGTCTTATCTCAAATGAAACTCTACATCCTTGATCTGAATCTTCTGTGCAAACCTACACCTTCTCTCCCCTACAGACAACCTGACAGTTCATACAGCAGCAGATATTTTATTTAGCCTTTTGTCTTCTACATAAATTGACCTTCTTCAAAGCAGGTATCTATGGTCTTATGCAGTCTGTGATAACTGGAAAATTGTGAAAATATTCCACTATAGAGTTCAACTTGTTTTTTTTCCCCCACATTAAAGACAAACATTGACAAGAAAACATTGTATGTTACTGAAAATGGTACCAACCCACAGTTCACTTTTCAATATTTTATTTAGGTTATAAATTATTAGTGTTAGAAAATTATTTTTCCATTTCTTGAGTATAATTCGTAGACCTATGAAAACCAAAAATCTTTTTTTTAGCTCTGATCACTGTGCAATTAGACACTAAAAAACTCTTATTGAAATTTTGCTATACACAATCTTCAGGTATTGAGAGTGGCATAGTTCAACTGACTATGAGTATTTAGCTTCGTAAAGATCAGTAGTCAGCTAAGGAAAGAGTTTACTTAACTAGTGTAATCCAGGACAGAATGTTTTAACCTTTCTTGAGGCTAAGACAGTGATTGAAGAAAACCCAAGGTGGTCTTGTTGATTTAGAAGAAACTGTTTGTTTTTGTAAAAAGCTGACAGATTTGGGATACAGAAGAGAAGTGCTATAAGCCGTCTGGGCTGTTTCTCCCAAGTCAAAACTAAGGAGCGAGCCTAATACTTCAAGCTATGGAAGACTCAGGCAGGCTTAGCTAATCTATTATGTATTTCTCAGAGACTGTGCTCTTTCTGTAATGCCAGAGATACAGATTATCAAAAGTTACTGTAGGGAAAGCTTTGTGGAATCTCAATATCTGTTGCAAACTGTTAGGTACAGTTGTCTCCAGACTCCCTGCCTAAATTCCGAAGTTATCCATTGGGAAGAGAGCTGAAAGCTTGAGAGACCTGGGGCTCTTTTAGTGACACCCAATGATAAACAGAAATGAATACTTCAGCGACTGTAATTATATGAAAAGTAACTTATTTCATAAGTCTTTTGATACAGAAGTTCATGACTGAGTTAAGTTTGATTAAGGAGGCTGTTAAATCCATCCAAGCTGCATCTGAAATGCACTCAGATATTTTTTTTTTCTCCCAGTGAAGTCTATGCAGAGACACCGTTAAGACCCAAAGACCATAGATGGACTTCCAGTCATTTGTAAAACTGTTATGTTCTTTGTTTCACAAAGACAAGATTTATGCCAGTCAGGTGCATTTCTTCATTTTGAAGGTCTTGTTTGAGAAGCTTCTGTGGTGGGTGGACCTTGTCTAACTGCTATATGACCCAACAGAGGATGGTGAGAAAATAAGATGGAAAAGCTCATGGGTTGACATAAAAGCATGGTAATTGATTAACCAGTTCCATCATGGGCAAAACA
Source organism: Chlamydotis macqueenii (assembly GCF_036417535.1). NCBI lineage: Eukaryota > Metazoa > Chordata > Aves > Otidiformes > Otididae > Chlamydotis > Chlamydotis macqueenii. The sequence continues at coordinate 32,863,758 of NC_141558.1, forward strand.
GACTCAACCTGAGGATGATTTATTTAATTTATTGCCAACTAAAATAGAGTCGGATGGTGAGAAACAAAGGCAAAACCTAAAACAGCTCCTGCCTCCTCCCTTCTTCCTAGGCTCAATTTCACTCCTCCATTCCCAACATCTCTGCCTTGTACCTGCTGAGGGGTACAGGGGGATAGGAATGGGGGTTGTGGTCAGTTCATAACAGTTCCTCTCTGCTGCTCTTTCCTTCCTCACAATCCAGTGCCTTCATCTTGGCTGTGGGGCTCAGCTGTGCCCTGTGGTGGGTAGGTTGGAACCAGCTGTACCTGGCATGGGGCAGCCCCGGCCTCTCCTCACAGAGGCCGCCCTGCTGCCAGCAACTGTCATGGGATCAACTCACCATGTTCTGCTTAATTATTTTCTTTTCTTTGACCATAAATATCTATCACTACTGCTCTCTTCAGTGAACTGACTAGGTTTAACAATTTGACTTGATGCACAAAACAAAAGCACAAAAGCTTGTTTTCAGTGTAAAGCATGTAGATTTTTGAAACTTTACTTTGGAAGGTTTTCCTTTTTTAAAAAAATTTTCTCTCCTTTTTTAAAGGTAGAAGATCCTTTCTACAGTCAGTGGCACACAGGTTATCAACATCCTTATTATAGGTTGCTTTCATTTTTTATTTTGTTCTCAACTTTTGATTACTTTGGTGATTACCTGCAAATCTTGAAACTATATCGTAGCACGTTTTGAGACAGTGTTACTTACAGGCATTATTAGGCTAATTTATAATTAAACAATAATTTTGTAGATAATAATACTGCATTTAGCATCCTACTGTTACATTATGCATTGTGTAATAAATTAGAATCTTACAAAAGCAACTTTGTATACACCAAGTGGATGAAAATGAGTTAAATGATGATCAGAGAGCTAATTCTAAACTACCATCAACATAAAATGTCTGTCTTTCTATTTTAGCCCAAGAAGGATCAGGTTTGGGGTTTAACTGCTTTAACATTTGCTTTTAAAAGCCACTCTTTTGGAAGTACTAAATTATAGCAAGAAGAGCTTCCTGATATACAACACCTTATATTGCTTGTAAGTTGGCTGTTTTCTCAAAACGCGTCTCACATATTGTGCTGTCTACCCTTTCACTTGGTTAAGGCCTTCAATTTCTTTGATAGCAATCTCATTTTAGTATTTTATTTTAGAGCTGTTCATAGGCGACTAAGAACTCTATTTTTTGGCCTTATCTGTGTTATAAATGTAGCTACTACAATGTTTATGGGCTTTTACTCCTTGCTTTTATTCTTCATTTTATTTTTTTGTCCTTTTAACTATATAACCTACACAGCTTATATTTTAACAATAATTACTATTTCTTAGCAGTTTATCTTACTGAATAGCTGAAAGGTATGTACGCTCTTAATCTTTCCTCCTTCTTTATGTCTTATAGCCTTCTGTATGGCTAACTTAAGCTGCCCAGTAATTTCCTTTTCCAATTTAAATGTCACACAGTATTACATTAAATAAGTGCAAATAACTTATGATTCCTGTGCTTCAAAGAGCCTGGAAAGAGAGCAGCGTTCAAGATCAATGTAGCATATAGCAACTTTCAGGCTTCTGTCTTGTAAACTCTTTGGGGTGACTAATATAGCAAATACTGTAAATGTTTCAAAAAGAAAAGTTCCTCATGCTTGCGCACCAAGTGACATGGCATAGTCTGAGCGACTTTTTCAAACAAAGTGCTTAAATCACTATATATAGTAATATTTCTTATGGAGGATAAGTAAACATACATTGATTTAGAAACAGAAGAGACACTTCTGCTTTGATTCAATTTGAAAGATAACCATTAAAATCATACAAAACCCTTGATACTATAGTCAGACTTATGCAGAGCATGACATTCAATGCAGCTCTTAAACCTTTCAGTTCTGTCATATTCTGCAAGCAGCAAATGCTTATAAGGCTAGCAATACTATCACTGGTGGTCAGAGAGGGAAAAAAAAGTTTATTCTAGTGGTTGAATGTTAAACTTAAGGATAGTTCTTGTTTCCTTAAAATTGGCAGGAAAAAAGTGAAGGATTTGCAAATAAGATTGCAATGCCACATGATGATTACAAAATTTGCTGGACCTGCTTTGTTCCATTTAGAGCTTCAGGCTCTCACATTCAATTGACCACTGTTTTCCACTGTATACTAAGAGGCCTAGTAAGCTCATTTCTTAGGTGGTTTGTTGTAGTGCACGTCTTATGCTGATTTTGCCTGAAGAGATGTAAAGCTTGCGAGAAAGCATTTTTCATAAAAGAGAAAGATAACCCTGAATCCCTAGATGCCTTCTTTATTTTCTGAAGAAAAATCCCCAAACCTGAAGAACAAATCCCAAAAGAAAAAAAATCCAAACTGAGGAAAGGAAGTAGAGTTTCCTCTGAAGTAAGTTTTATTTGTCCGTGCATCATCTCTGTTCGAAACGCAATAATCTTTGATATGTGACGAGACAACCCAATTGTGTTGCTTTCCCAGCACACTTGTTTCCCTTTAATTTCTGATATTTGTCCTACTTTCTCCCTATTACCTCCCTCTGGAGTTTTCTCTTCCACTTATTGTTGCCTCTTTAACTTTTCTCTTCACCCTACTTTGAACCTTTCCACCTGTTTGTCCATGTCCTCTTGGACGCTCGTTCTTCTTGGCCACCTCATCCCACAAGTCTTCCCTCTTACCTTGTATTCTTTTGTCTAGAGACAATAAAGAACTGAAGTGGTTAAGAGAAAGTTATTAAAGACGACAGGGTCAGAAGAGTCTGACCTCCAGTGAACCAATCGTATTTAAGCTGGGATAAACCGCTGGTTTTAGTATAATCATCTAAAACTTCCAGAGACAACCAGAGTAGAACAGTGCTAACCTTTTTAATATATAGTCTACTGACCTGATTAAAGTATTTCAGTATAGAGTAAAAATTCATGATAAACTAGAGAGAAATACAAATGAATTATTAAACTCGCATTCTAGAAGCAACAGATATTATTGAAATAAAATCTTCTAGAAAACCTTTCATAAAACCTCACAGTTAGGAATGAGGGTGTAATTATCTGATTTCTCTATATGTCTGGTTTGGATTTAAATAACCAAAGTTGATTTGCTTGGCTGGGATGATTCTGGTGGCTATATTACGTAATCTGAATTTTTTAAGAAAAGATGGATTAAATCAAAACTGAGAGGAGTGGTACTGTGTACAAAAGATTACCAGATGAGTTGATCAAAATGATCTTTTCAGTTCAAAAGATTGTCAAAATTTCCAGATGTGCTATGTGATTAGAAGTACTCCTGCTTCTTGCAAAACTTGTGGTTGTGTTTAGTGTTCAGCTACTTCAAATATGACCGAATACTGAACATTAAATACAACTAACCTTTGTCTGCAGGAAAGGTGATCCAAGGTTAGACAAAAGTAGATGGACCCGACCAGCTCTGGAAGCTCTTGTTGTGTCAAGAGGCTACCCTCTACCAAGCAAGGAATAAGGAAGTTCTCCCCTTAGTTGCTGACATGGTTCTCTTTCCTCTATATAAGGTGCAAGGGTCCAGGGAGCTAGCATTTAAGAAGGATCTAGCTGACCATTACATTTCTTCTGTCTCCTGATACACACAGAAACTTGCAATGTGCAAATCAGTTGCCTGGCTAAAAGGATTGATTGCTTCTGTTGAACAGACTGTACATGTGATCACAAAAAGTCTGTGCCAATGTATAAATGTGGATGGAGGGCTCATGGTCCCTGTATTTGTACCGCCATGAAGTACACATTCCTCTATTTCTGATACTAAAGGGGCAGGATATCCTTAATTGTTGCCTCTTCTCCCTATACCTTTAAGTCATCATTGCACTGTATGCCTTTTATTTGTTTAGGAAATACAAAGCCTCATTAGATATCTGTGAATATACAGGTAAGTGCAGGAGATCAGAATGATTGTCTCATCATCTAGCAAAGTTCTGATCTCAATTTTTGAACCTGTTTTTGTAACAGTAGCTTCATCAGATAATGAAATATCATTACTGTTTGAATTTCCCAACTGTAATGTTCTGCACTGCTTTACATCTTCTTACCATTGAAACTCTCCTCTTTCCCTGTGTGGTCTGCCAATAGTATTACAAATTCAGGACAGTGAACTTCTGAAATTGATACTGGGGATGATCTGTGAATTGGCTCTGCGCTGTTTAGATCAGTTAAAAATTTTCTAGTATTCTTATGCTGATGCGAAACTCCTACTGCATTTTCCTGCCCCATTTTCCTTTTCCTTATCTTCCATATTCAAACTCAGTTGTTTATCCCTTTTTCAGTCACCCCGTAGTCTTTACTCTCCTAAAAATCTACAGTTTTCCTTACCAAAATTACGTTGTTTTCGCCCAGTTTTTTTTTTTGTTTGTTTGTTTTTTAATCTTAGATATCCACTCAAATTTGTTGTAGAACACTGATATTCTCTCTTCCCCTTCCTCAAATCTTCCATCCCAGATTTACTGAGATTCCTTTGTGCTCGGGCTTGATAGCACAGATAGCACAGACTTAACCAACTTAGCCTCAGACTCTGCACCTGAAGCGAGAGGTGGGAGAATTAAGAGAAAGGACCATGGACATCTCAGAAGGTAGGATCAACAAAGATTAAATGTAAAAAAACAAAAAAAAAAACAAAACAAAAAAAAGACAAAAAAACTTTGTCATTCTCTTGGTAAGGGAGTAACTGCACATAGTAGGTTGAGCCAACTCATATGGTGTGTTGTGGTTTCTTAGAATAGTCTGGTAGCTTTTTCAGAAGAGGTCAGTTGCTGATCTGTGTAAGGCAGAATGTTGCACAAAGAAAGCATTTGTTTTAAAAATAGCTGTTATAAGCATTTAGGAGGTTGCAGTGATACTATGAAAGTGGGAAGAATATACCTTCTGTAATTACAAGATTGCATAACAAAAAATAAAGCTTCAGTATTTTTAATTATGTGAAGAAAGCTATAAACTTAAGGGTGAGTCTGGGATAGGTTGTGAATTGTGAATGTATATAACATGTATAGGGCATAATCCTAGTTGGTGCTTAGTCAAAACCATTACTGGGCAGTACTAACTGTTGCAAAATACTCATTTATCTGTAGGTATCATATGATACTTAACACCCCCCAAGCCTGAAAAGTGCTGTCTAGCTATGTATCCACCATAATGTTTTTTTTTTAATTCTGAAAACTAAATATTAATAATATGAAAATGCTGTGCAGTCATATAATATGAATTTTAATTTTTCACTGAGAATGTTTGCTCTTGCTTGCTTAAGAAAAGTTAAAACATGAATTATCAAACTGGTAGAGGTTTGTCATTATTTCATTTATTTGAATTTCTAGGTTTATCCAGATTGTGTTTAGTATTGTATCTGTATGTGCTATCATGAAGTATCTGTAACAGATCAATCAGAGACCATTTCACATCTTTGCTCTCGGCCTCAGAAGAACAGTGGCAAGGGCAGCGGTTGTCCCTGGCAGCAGTGGTGAGTCCAGGCTGTGTGTGGGGCTGCCCAGGCATGGGAGGAAGCACACCTTTGGTGCCACACTCTCCCTTACTGAATCACTTGCAAATTAGATGCTTAGATTCACAGTCTTGTTTTAAGGCTCTGACAGCCTTATTCTCGGCTTTGTGTGGACTTGGGGATGTGGGATCTCTAAGCAAAACTCACAGCCAGAACTTCCCAGCATAGGAGTTGGTGAGGAGCAGAGGGAAATTCTGGGTAAGCAGAGCTGATAGTCACCCAGTGCAATTCCCTGTGAGTGGAGAGATGATCAATCAAAGTGGTCAGAGAAGGTCTCTGTCAAGCTGCACAGCAGAGATCACTGCAATGAGATTATCCTGCAATACGTCAAAAATATGTTTTCTCTCCTCTCAACCAGAGTAGTTTTGGGCATTTGTTTGAACTGATGTGCTGCATGCACTCTCTTACGTTCCCTGGGCAGGTAGTTATGTCATTCATAAAAATCTTTGTCCTAACGTGATTGTCACTTTGCTGTCTATTCAGCTCATGAAGTGTTCCCTCTGGGAACACTCCTGAACTGCCAGCCATCCTCTGTTGTCTTCTGTCCCTATTTACACACCAGTAAAGATCCTTCTGTTCTTCATAGCCCCTGGATTTCTACATTGTGTCTGAATATTGTCTCTGTTAGTCCCAGCTCTACGCTCTCTTCATTTGCATCCAAGCAGTCTCTGTAAGCTTTGCTTATCTCCTGTGTTCATTGCTCTTTCTCCTAAATTGTCTGTGCAGACAGAAGTGCCCAGAACAGATGATCTGGTTCTCCCATGCTCCTAGTGGCTGTCAAGACCAGTATGTTCTCCTGAGTAACTCAACAGTGGCCTGTATTTCACAGTTTGGGAACCCTAAATGCAGGTTTTAGACAGACAGTCTCTTTTGAATCTGGAGGGAACACCATCAACTGTTAACATCTTACTTCAACACAGGATAGAGAGACTTAATCTCTGGAGATGCATTTATATATGATAAATATAAAACAACTTAGTTCTCACTAATGCATACTGCATACTTCAAGCACACAATCATTCCACCAGCATTTGGTGATGGTACTCTCAAGCTCTCAGATAGCTGAGGGAAGTGGCTATGCTTATAGATTGTTGTATCCTGGAAGAAAATAGGTCAATATGTTGTGGGCTTTGCATAGTTGCTTATGTGAGTACAGTGCCTTTCCAACTCAGAACTTTTCAGATTTGGTGTATTGTTTACTTTAGGGCAGAAACCTATGTAGATAGTAAGGCAAAAAAAGAGGCAGACCTTCTAGCAGTAAATATTGCAAGCAATAATACTTAATGTAGTTAAGAACTATAGGACAAAGATATTTTAAATTCTGAGTGCTTTATTCATACAGAATCACAGAATGGCTGAATTTGTAGTGGATTTTGGAGAAGCTCTAGTCCTCATCCGTACCCAGAGAAGGCCCAACTGTATGAGGTTGCCAGGGCCATGTCCTGTTCTCCAAGGATGGAGAGTCTATAACACTATTTTTAATTTTTTTGTGTGTTTAAGAATAGAAAAATCAGAATTTAGTTAATGCCTATCAAAATCCCCTATGACCTCCATCCGTTGACCTACTCTCCTTTTCCTTCCATGAGCTTTTTTTTTTTACTTCAGGAATTTGACTCTGCAATTTAACTGTGTTTCCATTTTGACTAACCTTCTTTACAACATCTGTACAGCTACATGTTTTAAATTTATTCTGTCATAAATTATTTCCCATTCTATACAAAAAATCCTTCTTCCCTCTCTACATTCTCCCTCTTCTACATTTGTTTTGACAGAGTTTGTATAAAAGAATATTTATATAAAAGAATAGTATATAGACATAAATAATGGTATTGTAGTGCAAGCTCCCACCGAGATGATGTACACACTCATGCACTATTAAAGACCGTCTTGTTCTGAGCATTTGTATATTTTTACTGCATTTTGTAAATATATAAGTGGAAAAAATGGAGTGGAAAGCTTTTGGTAAGTTCTTACTGTTTTTTGAATGAGAACTAAAAACAGTCCTGACTGTAACCTGTTTCATGCCATTTACCTTATTTTGTTAGACTCCTATAAGTTTTTTTAAAATTATTTTTATGTTCCATTTATATCTGTAACTATGGAAACCATGAAGTGATTAAGACGAGTATAGTTGATGCTCCCGTAGCTCATCAAGACAGCCAAATGTTCAAATAGCTAGACCAAACTTTTTGTTGTTTTTAAGAAGGTTATAAGAATATACAATAATTATCTATGAGATAGTGATCTCTAGTGTAGCTTAATGGTCTGTGAAAAGTGGATATTGATGTTACAGAAAATGTGACTAGCAATTCATGGCTACTACAGTATCAGAAATATATTAAGAAATTGAAGGAAATTCAGGTAAGAGAAATAAAATTGAAAAAGAAACTGATCTATGAGGAAAGGATGAGACCAAAGCAGGGCTTTCTGCAGCTGGGATTGTTGCTGGGGCTTAGAATTCTCTCACTGCCGAGGGAGTAAAAATACTGAGAGTGAAACTAGGTAGTGTGAACGAGCTGAGAGAGGAAGGAGTGAGCATAGCAATATGGAAAATGGAGTTCAGTGGAGAAAGAATTCTATGATTTAAATTTAGGGTTAGCAGGAACCTTTAACCTAGTCCAGCCCCCTGCAAGGAGCAGGGCCATCTCCAACCAGATCAGGTTGCTCAGAGCCCTGTCCAACCTGGCCTTGAATGTTTCCAGGGATGGGGCATCCACCACCTCCCTGAGCAACCTGTCCCAGTGTTCTACCACCCTCATTGTAAATTTTTTTTCCCATTTTTCCTTTTTTTTACTTATGTAGTAGGTTTAGGAAAAAAAAAACCAAACTTGCAGGGGGAGATTACTTCAAATTACTGTGTGTAAATGTGCCAGTGTGAATTTTTAGACAAAAACAAAGACTTGTCCACTAGTGATCCTGGTTTCTTCCTTAGACTCCAAAGGCATTCTCAGAGAAGGACATTGCAGTAGTGACTGACACCTGGGTGTTTGTGGTTTTAGAGGTATTATTTCATAGGATAACTTTATAGTTGCCTGAATGTATCACTTCCAACACTCAGTTTGCTGCAGGATTATTCTAGAGAATGTTGCATTTTTGTGGAAGTTGTTGGGAGCTTTCTGAAAAATTGGCAGCTATAGCTGAGAGATTTTGGCAGAAGGGCATGTGAAGAAAGTCAGTTGTTTTTTTGTTTGTTTGTTTTATTTTTATCTTAAAATGACTAGTAAAGCTCTTGCTACCAGCAGTGTCAATAAAACTGGCATTAAAAGCCCTTTTGTTGTTAACTCCTTGAATCATTCCTCAGCTGCATCTTTTCCGCATTTTTCCATGGGCAGTTTGTAATTCTGGGTTTAGAAACTTAGGCCAGGAATAACATTAGGATCAATGTATCAACTGTGTGTTCAGTTGCCTAAAAGCAGGCATCTGATACTATTTTTAATGCCCTGCAGTATATAAGACATGCACAGGTGGCTGGTAGATGTGTCGTAACTCCTGTGGCAGGCTTATGCCCTCTAAAGTGGGACTTAAATGGGCAGCCAGGTGGGATATGCTGGTTTATCTCTAATGGCACTAGCCTATCATCAGGCACAGGATTTTTTTGGCACACATTTTATTTTGGATTCTCTCAGTCAAACATGTGGATGGCACCGCAGACTTTAAGGTGACATGTAGTTCTGTAGGCTACGGGGCCTTGTTCCCTGTCAACATGTCTTGTGGTTGAATTGTTACGTAGATTCTGTGATTGTACTAATGAAATATTTATAGGGCTTTTATATAACTGTCTATTTCATGAAACTTTTAAGAACATAATCCCTTCAAAACTTCCATGCCTGTGCAAAATTTTATCACATTTGTCCAGTGGGTTAAAACATTATTGGAGAGTGTGGGGAGAAAAGGGGGAAGAAACTAGGCAACTGTCAGCATAAACTTCATTTTCTTGCCAAACTGGGATAAAAACATCAAGCTGAAAATCTAAGTTATGTGGGAAATCTGCTCTGGAAGAACAGAGAGTGCTAAAACGACTTTAATATCACAGTCCTGAAATGGCTGAGCCCTCTATGTCTGATCAGCATCAGCATGGGCAAAGTGGTCCTCTCCCTGTTTGGAGGGGAGAATGGTAGAGAATTGTACTGTCCTTGTGAACCCTTCAATCTAGACGAGAGGCTTCATCAAAAGCAGAACCTAGACCCCTAGGCTAACAGATTAAACCTAATCTGGGACTATTCCTAGATGTTACAGTACCTGTGCTAGTAAACTGACTACAGGCTGCTTGGCACACTCTTGGTCTTCTGCCTGCTAGCACTTTCTCATCAATTTTTCCTAGTGCTTTAGGAGTTAGGACCCTCCAATGCTCACCTCCAGGAGACATTTTGTTTGCAGCCAACTTGCTTTGAAGTAGAGCAAAGATCCTAGCATAGGTGCAGGTTGTTTCCTGTCATTTGGCTTCAGTCCTCAAAAATGTTTTTGTGCAAGTTTAATGTACTAATGTATTGGTGTCATTTCAAGATGTAGCTTAACAGGAGACAGTGAGCCACTGCCATAGAGAAAACATCCTTTTCTCTCCATTAGCCTCTGTTCCTGGACACATGATTTCACTACACATCATAGCCCTGCATGAGAAAAATAGATGTGACAAAAAATGAAACCAATTTAAAAATACAGATGAATTTCTACTGTATTTTTAAATGCAAGTGGCTCCCGGGAGTACCTGACAATCAAGGAAGAGGATACGATGGAGTATGTGGTATGGAGAAACTGGGAGCAAGGAAGGGAGAGGACAAACCCTGATAAACAGAAAGAAGAGCAAGAGAGGAGGGAGGTGGGGAGAAAACCTTCCCTTTTTGTGACCAGGAGACATTAGATGAAATCAACTGTCTGTACAATTTTAAAAAATATGTTTTAATGAAAGCTTAGATTCACAGGCACATTTTCATTAGAAAGGTGGAGTTGTTTACTTATTTAGATTTTGAACTAATGCAAGGATTCAAGTAGATTTTCAGCTTCATTTATTTATATTTTAATGGAGTAAAGCCATCATGACACTTAAGTTTTATTATAGAATTCATTTTGATATAGCAAAAGAGATAAATGCAATGCTGTATACTAATTTCATGGTTTGCTGCATGTTTTATGTTATCCCAGAAACATTAAGTAGTACATAGTGTAACTTAATTCTGTGAATTAATAGTTTCGTAAAGAGCAAATTGATAACATTTCTTCTGTCTAACTTTTCAAGAGATGATTTGTAGGATGGTGGCGGAGCTCTGCTGAAGTTAATGGTGCCTGAGGCAGAGAAAAGAGTCTACCTAATTAGATATGTATGAAATAACTCGTGTCTTCTAGAAGAAGACGGCTAAAGGAACATTAACAAAAGCAATAAACTGAAACGATGTTGTGTATACACCCTTCAGAAAGGAAATAATTAAAATAGCATGAGGGTTCAGTAAGGAATAGCTTGTGGCCTGCTGTGTTAGCTCACTTGTTACCTAATTTGCTGTACAGAGATGAAGCAGGATGTATGGCAGGCAGTGTAACTGTGGGTTTGCTGTTTCTAAACTCATGAAGCGTGAAGGAGTGTGCTCCTGATGGAGCGTCCTCAGAATCTGGGCTTGGGTGAAGGATTTGGGGAACTTGCTCTGACCTTAGTCTCAATTTTGCCTGGCATGTGTTACACAAATTTGGTATAAAGTTTGTCCCCGCTAATGTTACTTCAGCCTCCCAGTGCATGTTTCAACGTCTCCAAATTTGCATTTGAAAAAAGCCTTTTCCTGCATTTTAAAATGCAATTTTGAAATATGTAATCATGAAGAAGTGTTCTTATTTTTGTAACTGAAAATACTCTTTTTCTCTGTGTGTGTAGTTGTGTATATTATTTACTATGGGCTCTTTCAAGTTGGAATTTCATGTTGTGTTAGTACAGGAATACTGTTCCTCCTCATTGTGGATCACATTCAACAGTACCTGTAAGAGTAAGTTTGAGGAATATTTTTTTCTGTGAATGAAACACCTTGTATTCCACATGAAGGCAAGCATGGGATCCTTCTAGCATGTTTTCACACAGCCTGTAAAGTTTCCACGTGAATCCATGTGGGAGCTGTTGACCCACCTCTGCTGAGTCCTGTATGTGCCACTTTGTTTTTGTTATATAGCAGTAAAACCCCGAACCCTTTGCCATGCTGTGAAAATGCACATTTTTCCAGAGCCATGCATATGAACCCTGTGAATGAGTAGCACCCCTTTCCTGGTTCTCTTGAATAGCTTCATGTGCGGATATGCATTGACCTATGCAAAGATGCCACAAACCAGAAACAAACCCAACAACAAAAACCAGACTCTGGATGTCTGGAATGACTTACTGTAGGACTGCATCCAGGCTCACCATCCAGAATACAGTAAACAGACTATTTTTTAAGTGACAGGCCAGAGTAAAATTGTCTAACACTCTTCATTTTACTGATGCATCGCGTGGAGGTCCAGAAGCCACATTAGAGAACTGTAATCCTTCATCAGAGCATTTGTTTGGTTGCCTAACATCTGTGGATTGTTACGATAAGTTATTACACAGACCTGCTTTAGTTGAGATTAGTTTGGACCACATCCCAGTATATTCAATCAGGATATAATTCCTGCATGCTGCTAAAGTGCTTGCTCCACATACTTCTCTAAAAATGTTTTTCAATATACAGTTTTGTCACTGAAACTGTTCTGTCACCTCAAGTTTTGGTTTTTTTTTTTTCCCTCTTAAAGAAAAGCTTTTATTATTTTTCCTTTTGGACCGGATATATCTCAAGGCAAATGTAGTATTTTAAGTTCTGAAGAGATTCCTAAACAAGGATGGTAGTGTAGCTTCTATGTGAGTATAATGCAGATTTCCTACATGTGTAATCTGTGGTCATTGGTATGTATTGTGTCCAAACTGCAGTGTTTGACAGCTGTAAGAAAATGGTTTTGTATTTACATGTCTAGTATTTCTTCTTTCTCAATTCTGTATTTTTCTGTGTCTATTTGTGCATTAGTTATTCCTTTTTGTTTGGATTTAATAATATTTTGCATAAAATGAATTACAATATCAAAGTTGATTATGTAAATTAATGGAAATTTCTTGAAGTTTATTATGTACTTTATACATATTTTAAATGATCAAATACATTAAATTGTAAATGAAGTCTGTTACCATCTTTACATATTTAAATGTACTTGCATATATACATACATATGTTATTTAATTAGAATATTTAAATTTTACTTTAGTATTCCTTATGCTTCCTTAAACAAACTCTAGTTTATTTATTTTGTTAACACTTTTTTCAGCTTTCCCTGATAAACTGATAAAATACAGGCATTAACATATTTTTCATTAATGACTTTGGTTTATAGCATTGACATAGATTTTATACACGGATACATATGCATGCACACATGCTGTCTAATGAGTCAATTGTGTCAGAGTCTTTAAAGACATTTTAAAATGTGTTTGTTTTTTTTCCTTTTAGTCTTGCTGTTTTTTAAAATATCTGTCATAATAATACCAGATAGACTAACAATCTATTATCTTAGAGCAGATAGTCTGATAAATGGAATCTGTTTTTTGAAGTCTACTAGATGAAGGAAATTAGACATTTTGGAATCAATGAATCTTTTTCGTAAAGGACTAGCATTTATTTTGTTGAAGTTGCTGTTCCTATTATCCTACTGAGGGTCATCTGTTTTTATCATAATACATGCTTATGCCACTGTTGAAAAAACTATAGCTTTTCTTTAAGGTTTTTTTAAAAAATAAATTAAAATTTTAATAGATATTTTATTATACTTAAATAGAAGAAATGTAACAGTAATCTTTTGATGAAGGCACAGTCCAGATACAGGGAGAAGAGCTGGATGTCTTATCAGTGTGATTTGGTCAAACAGTGCAGAAATGGCTTGGAAATTCTGATGTAATCTTCAGACCTAAACAGATAGTCTATTTTAGGATATTTTGAATAAATTTTAATTATATTTAATATGTTAAATGCCTAAAACTTTCATCATGCCATGTAAGCCATGCACTTCCTCCCTAGGCCGGAGAATAAGGGAGCTCGGTACCAGAGCTTTGTCCTATTGCAGTTTCTTCTCTAAAGTGATTGTTTTTTCTGTTCCTTTTAATCTTAAGTGTTGCAACTGTTGCATCATTGCTGTGTTTACACAAAATAATTTAAGCATATTTTTCATTCCAAGTTTTGTCACCCTTCTGACTATCTTTACAATTTTACCCATTCTTTTACATCATTCCACATGAAACTAAAATATTTTCTTTGCCATTTTCCTTATTAGTTGACAGCTTTGCTTCTTCTCATCTCTATCTGTATTTCTGACAGAATTCTTACCACTGGTATATTCTTCATGCATTTTGCCTTTTTTGTTCTTCTGCCTCCAAAACTCCTTTTGTCTTTGTCACAATTTTTTCTTAAATATTCACACACTTTAGAGTCCTGATTAACCTTTTCTTTTTCTTTGGTGATTTACTCCTGTATGTAAGACTGTCTTGTACCATATATAGACTTCAAACATAGAGTTTAACTTTTCTGTATGTGGTCCTGTTTATCTGCATATCTGGAATTTAAAAAAAAAAAAATTAAAAAATCCTAAGAAGCACCATTTATGTACACAACTTAATTATGATTGTCAGGAACATGTGTTTCATGTATTTATTATTTACAGCTGTGACTCAGAGACATGGTAAATGATCGTTTCTAAGTAGTACAAAATATGGTACTCTTGCATTCTTTTAATTGGTGCATTTAGTTCTTTGTTAGTAGGTTTCTTAGGTCTTACCTTACATCTCTGGTAAGTTGTTGTTGTGGATGCAGCTAAAACCATGCACAGTAAATGCTGAGGTTATTTGCAGGATAATGTTGAATTATGTTGCGTGAGAAAAATTAATTTACGGGAAATAGCATGTCAGTTTTCTACGGCGGTGGTGGTTGGGAGTTAACTGGGCAGGACTCCTCCACCCAAGGTACAAGTCCCGTTCACAGTCCGATAGGCTTGTCCTGACAGCAATCCACACCAGCGAAAACAACCAAACCCACCCCCGTGACTGCATCAGCACGAGCAACGAGTGTTGGTTGCGTTGTCAGTGAGAGCTAGGGCTGGGCTGAGGGAGGATTGCTACAGGTAGGACTGCTGTATATTGACAGCACATTTTGGAGAAGCTCACACAGCATGTGCCTGTAGGATGCTTGGCTCTAGCCAGTACAGTCAGTGCTTGGAGAAGCATGTTCTGGGTTCTGTCATGAGCACCAACCTCATTGGTTTAGAGGAGAGCAAGAGATTGTACCTGCTCTGTAATAGAGAGCATGTATTTTGGAGTCTGAGGGGTAGCTGCACTGACTCTTCTTGTTGTCTTCAACTAGGTTATGTGGGTGTGCAATTTATGTCGAAAGCAACAAGAAATCCTAACGAAATCTGGAGCGTGGTTTTTTGGAAGTGGACCGCAGCCCTCACCCAGCCAGGACGGAGCACTGAGTGATACGGCGACTGGTGGAAGCTCGGATGCACTGAGAGAAAAGAAAGCAAGGCTTCAAGAGCGATCGAGATCGCAGACTCCTTTAAGTACAGCAGCTGCCTCATCACAGGAAATCTCTTCTTCCAGTGTGCAGCCTGACCGGAGGAAAGGAACAGAAGTATCGCAGCCGACTATGGGCCCGGACCAAAAGCAAGTTTCATCAAGGTCTAGAAGTGAACCTCCAAGAGAGAGGTAATACTTTCTGTCTTGACAGAGCCTTGCAATTATAAATGCTAGTTCAGTAATATTACACAGGGACTTGTAATTTCAACTGGGCCTTGCATGTAAGAACAAAAAATAAATTGATTTACTGACTCTGGAAGGATGAATGTTCACTAGCAAATACATTGTCTGATTTGATCTGTGCATCAGAAATGAAGAAATAAAATAAGAATTGTATTTTAAGGGTATTTCGATATACTTAATGCATTTTGATGTGTACTTTTAAATACAGAATTGTAGGTTACTTCTAAATTTGGCAGGTGTTTCAAAGTTCTTAAACAAAGAGCAAGCCTTTAACTTGATGAAATAATGTACTAGAATTTACACCCCCCCAAAAAAAAAAAAAAGCCCAAAACAAAATAAGAAACAGAAACTTGACCCTGTGGAGTTCTGTCAGGTATCCTTATGTGTTATCTTTTTATCAATGATTGCATTATTTTTAATAATAAACCAGAAACTATTAAAAGAACTCTCACCTGCAAAGTAAACATTCATGAAGAACCGCAATAGCACCACCTTGAATTCAGAGCAAGTTCTGTGCAAGAATAAAGCTAACTGGAAGCAAACTATTATATTTTAAGTGAGTAAATTCCTGAGCTGCATTCACTGTAATGAATGGGGTGAGAAGCAGCAAATCAAGAGAGGATAATGTGATGAAGCAGTTGCTGTTCTTTTGGCTGCTGCCTGGCAGATGGCAGAGCAGTTGAGGAGGGAGCCTGTGGCAAGAAAACAAGTCTGCCATAGAAGATCCTCTCTCTGCCAAAAGAGTTGATGATTTTTTTCATAGTTATTGAAGTTGAAAATGGATGAGGAACAGTGGCTAGTAACTTACTATGTGAGTGAGGTCTGTCTGGGTTTAAATGGACCAAAACTCAGGTTAGTGTTACACATGTGTGATGTAAACAAACACATTATACTCTCCTCTGATTCTGTTGACTTTTTTCTTAGCACTGGTTAGGTCCCCAGAGTAGTATTCACTCAACTGAAGGACAATTTTAGTGCAGCAAAAAGCTTTTTGTTTCTTCTTTGCTGTAGAAAAGTGAAATTATTATATTAGTTATAGGATCATAGAATTATAGAATGGTTAGGGTTGGAAGGGACCTTCAAAGGCCATCTAGTCCAAGCCCCCTGCAAGAAGCAGGGACATCTCCAACCAGATCAGGTTGCTCAGAGCCCCATCCAACCTGGCCTTGAATGTTTCCAGGGATGGGTCATCCGCCACCTCTCTGGGCAACCTGTTCCAGTGTTCCATCACCCTCGTTGTAAAAAATTTCTTCCTTAATACCCTTCCTTACTTATACAATAGTCATGTTCTCTACTTGTCACTGAGACTTTCAAATCAAGTCCAGGGGTTCTGAATGGAGAGTATCTATGGTAAGTTCAGGTCCCATTTATTGTGAAAAACTCAGGAGGAACAGCAGATGAGAAAAAGGATAGAGGAGCTTAACTTGGATCGTATCCAACTTTGCCTGTCGGATGCATCTGAAAATCTCTGATATGTAATCCAAAGATGTGTCAATTTTGGAAGGGAAGATTCAGTGCCACAAAACAAAGCCCTAGTGGCTTTGTCCTGGTGCCGGTTCATCTAAAATACAGCGTGTAGCTGTGTTCAGCCTTCAAAATGACGAATTCATATGTGAACCGGTAAACAAAAGGGCAATTAGAATGATGAGAGAAATAAAAATACCAGGTATAAGGGGATTTTGTGATTCTTCAACTTGCTTATTCTCCCAAAGCAGATGAAAGAGGAGAGACCATAATTTTCAGGCAGCTTCATTATTCATTGTTTTGTACTTTGGCCTTATAGAGAAATAAGGTACATTTTTTTTTTAATCCCCTGTTATTAATGGAGAAAGGAATGCCATTAATTTATCTCAAGGAAATCAATTTGCTTTTCTTTACATGCTTATGAAATGGGCACGTCTTTTTAGAGTTTTAATAAGATAAAGCAAACTATCCCAAAACAATAGCATTTGACCTATATTCTCTTTTGTGTTTTTTAAAATATCCATATTAATTCTTTGTGTAATGTCATTGTGGGAGATACTCCTTTTGGTGGTGTTTATGTTTATACTATGAGGGTGCCTGAAGTGAATTGTGTGTATGTGGTAAGTCTGTAACCCTCATGACTGCTGCCAGTATGGAGAACATACTCTGATACTCTGTCACAGTGCTACGACGACTTTGAATCTTCCTACTTACACGGATAAATTATTTTTATCTGCATTTATCCATGTTAATGTTCTTTGTGATTTTACTCATTAATTAGACCACCTGTAATTTCTGTTTTTGTGGACTCTGGACGATGTTTGCTATTGGTAAATAAAACTACTGCTGGAAGGATTAAGAGATTTAATTCATGATAATGGGTCCAGTACATTTCTGTATGTTTTGCCATAGCTTATCCTGGTTTATAATCTATTTACCATAACAGTGTACATAAGTATTTTTATTTTGCATTCAATTCAAATTATTATGCTCCTTTTCATTGTAGGAAGAAGACAATATTGGTTTCAGATCAGAATGGCAAGGTTTTAAAGAGCGAGCGTAAGCGTGTGCCAAAATCCTCACTTCAGAAAGAAGGACCAGCAGATGACAGCAGGGAGCGTAAAGAACGACAGGAAGGTAGAAGGCTGGAGAAAGGCAAGTCACAGGAGTACCCAGACTTGCCAGAGAAACTTGAGGAAGGCAAAGTGCCTGATGATGAAAAACAAAGGAAGGAAGATGAATATCATACCCGTTACAGGAGTGACCCCAATCTGGCAAGATACCCTGTAAAACCGCATCCTGAGGAACAGCAGATGCGCATGCACGCAAAAGTTTCTAAAGCACGGCATGAGAGAAGACACAGTGATGTAGCTTTGCCACATACAGAAATGGAGGAAGCAGAGGTACCTGAGAATAAATTAGGAAAACGCTCACAAGTACAGGGAACTCAGGACAGAAAATCTCTTGTGGAAACTCAGAGGTCGTACTCTATAGACAGAACAGGTGATGTAAGAATTTCTGTTTCTAAACAATTAACTAATCATAGCCCACCAACTCCCAGGCATAGTCCAGTTCCTATAGAACACATAGAATACAAGAACCACGATTCCTTTAAAAAACAGAGCCGCCTAGATCCTAGCTCTGCTATTCTCATGCGAAAAGCAAAGCGGGAGAAAATGGAGACCATGCTAAGGAATGATTCCCTTAGCTCTGACCAGTCGGAATCAGTGCGGCCATCCCCTCCAAAGCCTCATAGAGCAAAAAGAGGCGGAAAGAAAAGGCAGATGTCAGTTAGTAGCTCAGAGGAAGAAGGGGCATCAACACCAGAATATACTAGCTGTGAAGATGTGGAGATAGAAAGTGAAAGTGTCAGTGAAAAAGGTAAGGACCTTTATGTATATTATGCACATGGCCGTGGTTTGGGGAAAAAAAAAAATTCTGTATCTTTCTCTTTTGCCTCTTTTTAGAACATACACCTTTGTTTTTCTCCTTACCTTTTTTTTTTTTTTCCCAGCTGCAAAGTGTCTTATATGTATTTACGTTTAGTTTGCAATATTTCCTTTTCCTTTCTTAGATGAGATGGTTGCAGGTAGCATCAACTGATGAGTTTTTTTTATTCTTTTCCCTCTTTCACCTAGAACTGACAGAATTTAAAGGTTATTATCTCGATGTTATCTGTCTTCCTTTGGTCATTGTTTCATCCTTTTGTCTGTATGCAGAATAATTTTCTGTGAATAAACTGAAATGGAAAGCGAGTTCTGTAACAATCTGAGAAGACCATCATATATGTTATGATATTATATATCATAATCTTACTGACACCTCAGTCTTAAGATATGTGAAATTTTACTACATTTAATAAAGTATCAAAGATCTGCTGGAGTTCATTGTTAACAAGGACAGGATATGGGGCAAGGGGAGTGTTATATAGGAAAGATGAGAATTGCTTAAGTTCTTGTCTAGGTGAATTTGCTCCCAAGCTTATGAGTATGTTTAAAATCTTTTATTTCAGTTTGTCTTCATCTGTTGATGGTAGCACTCAGCAGTAAGGAGTAAATGTAGTGCACTGTGTACTTTTAAACAAAGCCTTTCTTCTGGTTGAATAAGATAATCAAATCCATGAATGGCAAACAGATAAAATAAGCATAATCATCAAAGCCTGTGGTAGAACCTACTAACTGTCTTGTAACCCTGACTTATCTTTAAGTGACACTACAGTGAGCTGAAGGCTTTTTGTGACTTTGGAAGTAGCTTTTAGCTCTTTACTTTAATTATCTGTGTTTGTAAGTTGAAGGTTTTCTCTGGTGTTCCTACTCAAAATGCCAGTGGTTTGTCTGCATTGCCTTTTAGTTCCTGGCACTGTTTCCTGACATGTCTTTGATTCATATATGCCAGCCTGTCTGTCTGTCTTTATCTGATGTGGTCTCCTGACATCCCCTAAAGCTCTAGGTATACATATAAAGAGACAACATTTCTCTCCTATCCCATCTTCACAGCTGCTTGTTTTAACTTTCTAAGCACAAACTTTTCCATTCAAAATATGGAAGCATGTTTTTCTGCTCATTTTTAAGGAGGGATGATGATCCTGCCCCTGAAATCTTAATTCAGATTCCACTTTGACATAAAAAAAAACCTCACTTTTTTTGACTGTGGGGGTGGTCAAAGCCTAGACCGTATCACACAGAGACATTGTACAGTCTTCTCCATCCTTGGAGGTGCTAAAAACCCAAATGGAGAAGGCCTTGAGCAATCTGCTCTAGCTGACCCTGCTTTTAAGCAAGGGCATTTGAACTAGTGATCTACGGAGATCCCTTCCAGTCTCAACTGTTTTGTCTTTCCGAGAGGACAAATCTCTTTCCCTTATTTTGTTGCAATGTTTTATGCTGACATTTGAATTTGTGAAATTTTCTGTGACCACCTCTGTTGGTAGCAGCTGTCTGTAATATAGCATTTCCTTTCTGTCTTTATTTGCTTTCATTTATGTGCATCAACTTGAGGTTTCTTGTGAAGTAGAAAAGATTTTCCATATTCGGTGAAGAGTATCATTATAAACTGGAAGTTCATTGATATAAAAACAAATTCCAGGCTGAAAGTCATTGATACTGATATCAATGTTGATATAGTTTACTCTATAATGGTCCTTTGTAAGTAAAACCTTTTGATGGTTGCTTTCAGGCTTATGACACTGACCTCAACTTTTGACTAATTTCCCGTTGTTCTGTTAAACCATTAAGGACTGGACTTTTTTCCTTCAGTGTTATGAATCCCAGAGGGTTTAAAATGTGGTTAAGATTGAGCATTCCTTGAGAACTTATCTCTACTTGTCAGTAAGCTAGCACTGTGTTATTAGTCAGAATATATATATCATAGAATCATAGAATCATAGAATGGTTAGGGTTGGAAGGGACATTCAAAGGTCATCTAGTCCAACCCCCCTGCAAGGAGAAGGGACATCCCTGACTAGGTCAGGTTGCTCAGAGCCTCATGCAGCCTGGCCTTGAACGTTTCCAGGGATGGGGCCTCCACCACCTTTCTGGGCAACCTGTTCCAGTGTTCTATAACTCGCATCGTAAAAAAAATGTTTTCCTAATTTCTAATCTAAATCTACCCCCCTCTATTTTAAAACCATTACATCTCGTCCTATCGCAACAGGCCCTACTAAACAGCCTTTCCCCATCTTTCTTGTAGGCCCCCTTGAGGTACTGGAAGACCGCTATCAGGTCTCCCTGGAGCCTCCCCTTCTGCAGGCTGAACAGCCCCAACTCTCTCAGCCTGTCCTCATAAGAGAGGTGCTCCAGCCCTTTTATCATCTTTGTGGCCCTCCTCTGGACCTTCTCCAACTGGTCCATGTCCTTCTTGTGTTGGGGGCTCCAGAACTGGACACAGTACTCCAGGTGGGGTCTCACCAGGGCAGAGTAGAGGGGGAGAATCACCTCCCTCGACCTGCTGGCCACGCTTCTCTTGATGCAGCCCAGGATGCAGTTGGCCTTCTGGGCCGCAAGGGCGCATTGCCTGCTCATGTTAAGCTTCTCATCCACCAGCACTCCCAAGTCCTTCCCCTCAGGGCTGCTCTCAATCCATTCCCCGCCCAGCCTGTATTTGTGCCTGGGATTGCCATGACCCAGGTGCAGGACCTTGCACTTGGCCTGGTTGAACTTCATGAGGTTGGCAGGGGCCCACCTCTCCAGCCTGTCAAGGTCCCTCTGGATGGCATTCTTCCCTTCCAGCGTGTCGACGGCACCACACAACTTGGTGTCATTGGCGAACTTGCTGAGGGAGCACTCTATCCCACTGTCCATATCGCCGACAAAGATGTTGAACAGGGTCGGGCCCAGCACAGTCCCCTGAGGGACGCCACTCGTGACTGGTCTCCACATGGACATGGAGCCGTTGACCACCACTCTCTGAGTGCGGCCATCCAGCTGACTCCTTATCCACCGAGTGGTCCGTCCATCAAGCCCATGTCTCTCTAGTTTAGAGAGAAGGATGTCGTGCGGGACAGTGTCAAAAGCTTTGCACAAGTCCAGGTAGATGATGTCAGTTGCTCGTCCCTTGTCCACCAATGCTGTCATCCCATCACAGAAGGCCACCAAATTGGTCAGGCACGATCTGCCCTTGGTGAAGCCATGTTGGCTGTCACCAACCACCTCCTTGCTCTCCATGTGCCTTAGCATGGTTTCCAGGAGAATCTGCTCCATGACCTTGCCAGGCACAGAGGTGAGGCTGACCGGCCTGTAGTTACCCGGGTCTTCCTTATTCCCCTTTCTAAAAATGGGGGTTATGTTCCCTCTCTTCCAGTCAGTCATATATACACATGAATATGTGTATGTGTGTGTGTGAGTACGCACTACATTAATTACAGAAATACATGTATTAATTTAATAGATGTGAGGTGTAGCTGTTGATGTTTTTACCTGATCTCGATTTGACTTTTACAGTTCTTGTCATGGGAAAAGAAGTGGAAAGCCTTTGAAGCTGGGAGTATAGTGCAGAAAAAGAGTTAGAAAATGTGAATACAAATGAGAAAGCAGAAACATTTTTGGTAGTAAAGTATCAAATTATTTTTAGGAAAAAAAAATTCATCAGTACTTGACAAAACCTGCTGTATTTTGTAATAATAGATGGAAAGTCAGGAAATTTTATTACCTAAGAAAATCTTTTAGAAATCCTTCAATATTTTAAAATGCCACAGTAAAAGGTTATAAAGTTAAAAAAAAATACAAATAATTAAAAATGCCCCTATTGTAACTAATAATCACATTCTTTGAAATTTAGCAGTATTGTTACGAGCAAAATTTCACCCACTATTCCCTCAGTGCTTTGCTTGTAATTTGAGAGAAATGCTGCACGGGTTCCTAGTTGTAGCGCTTTAGTTTAAAAGCCCAGGAGGGTCTGGAATCTGTCCTCTCTTATCTAAATATCAGCTCAGTCAAAAATCTGGTGCCAAAATAGTATAAATGGAGCTAGAAAGATAGAATTACGGCAAATAAAATTTTAATTTTGATCAGTCTTACTAAGAAAATCTAAGATCTTAAAATTAATGTTCACATCTGATGAGTGCCAATATAAAGCAATCAGCAACTGAATAATAAAGATGTACTATTTTAAATTTTGTATTGAACAACTGAAATAGAAGTTTTTTATGGAAGACAGCTTACAGAGGTGTTTAAAAGAAAATGATGCCCCATAGAAGTATAAAGTATAGGTAGAGTGGATAAGACTGCATTAAAAAATCAGTCGCCAAAAATGACATAGAAAGTAGATATTGTGCAAAAGTCACTTTTTAACATGCATTTCCTAGAAACACTGTTTAGGATTGCATTACCCTATCTTCTGAGCACAAATAGCCTTCTAAAAATGATATTCATATAAGCTCATTTAGGTAGTACGTCTCATGCTATTTACTGTAACCACTTAATATATTCAAATTAATTAAAAATTATTAACAAAATAATTCACAAGCACTGGAGATACTTTCTTTCCAAAAAAGAAATGTCTTTTGCAAGTCACTGGGATTTTGTCTCTTTGGTGGAGGCCTCAAAAAAGTATGTTGAGTTGTTTCCGTGTTGGAGTAAATCTGTAGAAATAAATGTTTAGTGGTGTCCAAAAAGATAATATCAAATTTATTTTTAAGAAAAATCTATACCCTTTACAGGGCACTATCACTGACTGCTGATAATAATTTTCATCCTATTATTAATAGAAACTGTAGGACTCCTTATTCCAAAATCTGTAACAGTTGAATCCAGTGGCAACACTGTCCTGGCAAGGCAAAAGGAGTCCTCTTAGAAGGCATAAATTGCATTCATACTTACTTCAAAGACTTCCTAGAATAACATAAACCAGACTATTACAAAGGAAATCCAGACTTCATTTTAAAACTGAGAACAGCTTCTGCCTGCTGCCATCCAATGAAGAATGCAAATGAGATTTGGTGTAAGTTTGAGAAAAAAAATACTTTAAACAAAGTTTAAAACCAAGTGTTTGTGTGGAGCCATGAGGTTTGTGTCCAGATGAAGTTGGACATTAACTTCTTTTATCCTGTGATAGATACAAGAGATATTCTAGACTTCTGTTATGCAGTCTTGAAACTGGAAGATAAAATAGTGTTGGAAATTGGGACAATGTGAGGAGGTATTGAAAGCTGCTCATCTACTTTTGTGTAAATAGATGTTCTAATGGTTTTACATTTTGCATACTTATTGTTCATATTTAGGTAAATGTATTTTTTGTCCAGTGTCTAGGCTTGAAAATATGCTTAATACCATTTTGCTGACAATATGCTTGTAAAAAGTGAAGTAAAACTGACTTTGTATACTTGCTAATGGATTTAATTGGGAGTGAGGAAAGCATGATAGAGTTGGAGACTTCTTTGGAAAAAAAAAAAACTTCCTGAGATGACATTCTGCTTTCTTTCAGTGAAGGTGTGATTGTTTCATTCATAATGCCTTTTTTTTTTTTTTTTTTTTTTTTTTTTTTATGGTATCAGGAGGAACAGAGTGACCCAATTTCATTTCATTCTTATGACATTACCATTCTGTCCAGAAAGTGTTAGGGGCAGGGACCTTGCTGGGATCTTAGTGTATGTGCAGGTGCGAGGCAGGGGGGTTATGACCAGGAGGAGAGGACCTGGAGGTCAGGAGGAGAAAGAGATGCTGTGGTTTGCAGACAAATATGCCAATGCTGGCTTGACTCCAGGAGGAGAGGACCTGACCCCTTCCTCCATCCTCCTCTGGTGTTTTGTGTGCCACTTTGGGTGCTCATGCTTGGGGGGTGCTCCCAGGAGAAGGAGAGCATAAAAATCCCTCCCCCGATGATTTCTTCCAAGTGCTGTAGCATTGTTGGCAAGGAAAGTAGCTTGTGGGCTAAGAGAGAAACCACATGCATGCAGTAAGTAGAGAGTGTATAAATAGACCAGAAGAAAACATCAGGAAAAGGCTGTAGAGAAGAGGAGGCTGATTTTAAATGTTTTTAGCTAAGCTTTTTCACTGAGGTATTTTAAATCTGGAGTGTAGGCATGTCAAATTGTACTGTAACATCTGCTAGCATATTCTAACATCTGTTCGGATGGAGAGTTGGGCATGGAGTTTTAAAGAGCTGAATTTGTTTAAAAATGTGACTGAGCTTTAACTTAGTGTGAAATAAAATACCTTTGCTAGGAAGATTGTTCGTTCTTAGAAATGAGTTCCAATTTATCGTTTAGTCCTTGTGCAATAATTTAGATCTACATCAGATTCAGATTTTAATGAAAATATAATCTAAAATGGCTCTAGTTTCAGAATTTTGGTCAGTGCTAACATTCAGTGCTATCAATATTCAGTGTTTTTGAGTAGCTGAAGTTGTTCTTTACAATACTTATGGAGTTGTAAATGCATTAAATGAGTGTTGGGCAGTAAGAAATCTGTTTTGTGTATATGGAATTATGTAAAGTGCATCCATGCATATGCAAATGAAATAAGCTGAGCGTGGGTGGGAAAAAAGTCATACTGTTGCCAAGATATCTGACACTTTCACTGAGATACACAACCATATAAATGGGGATGTCACGGAAGATGTGTGGCTGAATTCTCCTTTAGAATCCTGATGAAGCCCTTTCTCTAGTTTACCTTGAGAAGGCTGTAAACATACTGGAGGGAGTTCACAGAAGAGCAATGAGATTGGCCAAGGCCTATAAAATATGATATGTAAGAAAAGGTGGGATAGATTGGGGTTAAATAGTCTAGAAAAGAAAGAAAAAAAATAAGAAGGAAAAAACTATTTTAAAAAAAAGGCAAGGGGGAAAGAGGGAAAGAGATTGAGTGCTTTTCTCTTCCCCTGGAGGGCTAAGTTACTGCAAGGGAGGTTGAAGCTCAGTGCCAGAAACTATGTCAACTCTGAGGACGGATAAGAAAGTTAAGGATAATTGTAATAATAATTTCTAACTCAATTAAAATAGAGGATTCCTGGAAATAAGAAAATAATTTCTTCATAGCCTGCACTGAAATTGCTCTATGTCAGAAATATGCAGTTGTTCTTGTGGCAGGCTCTTGGCCAAGGTGGGGAAATCTGGGCTAAATCCACAGCACTGCTGGCTGTAGCTTATCCTGATTGTCCCCCTTTAAGTAATGATATTTGATAGCCACTTCCAGTACAAATTTATGTAGTAAGAATCTGGTTTTTGAAAAGGAAAAAAGAAAGGCACATTTTGACTTATCAAGACTTTGAAGAAAAGGATGTCACAAACTTAAATCTTGAGTTCTTTCTTACACCTCTGGCAAGGCATTATGTTTTGTTACTATCAACGTGCCCTGTCTTGTGTGTTGCTTGACTTTTCATATGTTCATTATTTTATTGTTTGTTCTTTGTCACTTACCTTTCTCCTCCATGTCTAATTCATAAAATAGCAACAAATTTGTCCTCATAGTAATTTGTCCAGTAGTAAGATGAGTATTGTCATTACAAAAAGGGGGATACTAAAGCATGGAGGAATTAGGATCATATGTTCAAAGAGACTTAATCCCTGACAGACAGGGTAGCTTTAATTTCAGGAGCTGTGAGAGTGTTTGGACCTGTAGAGAAATCCAGGACTTCTCTAGGTCTCTCCACGAAAGACCAGTTCTCAAGAACATTCAGCAGTCCTTTTTTTTTTTTTTCATACAGAAACCATTGGAAGTAGCAGGTGTGAGAAGAGCAGTGGGAGCTGCAGGTCATGGAGACTTCTTAAGGGTCTAAGAGGGAGCCAAGAGCTTTTGAAAAACTTGCCCTAATTTTAGCTGCTGAGCACTTTTCAAAATGCAGCTATGTGGTGGAGTTAAAACTCAGCTAGCCTGAAACACGGCATGGCGTTACAGCCAGAGGATGATCCTTTTCCCCACTTTGTCCTACTATTGAGTATTTTTTTTGTGTGTGTATGTATATATTTTTTGTATACCTTAAAAATTATGTGAACTCTTACTCAGTATTTACTGTTATTCTTTTGATGTGAGAGCTTAGAGGAAAAGGTGAACTGTGAATGATGAACCAAACTGTGTTTGGTAAAGCTGCATAACTGTGGATGGTCTGTGCAGCATATTGAAGGATGAGTTTAGGTCTTGGAACTGAAATCCAAATTTTTGCTTTTTTCCACCTGTATGGGGAAGCTGCCCCACTTTGGTGAAAAATGAAAGCCTGTGGAAGAAAAAGGTAAATTATTGACTTTTATAGAATAATACATACACTTCTATTAATTTTAGAGTTAATTTTAGCTAATTACAGTATTAACCAGGAGCAAACAAGTGTCTGATTGTTATTTTCTGAAAAAGTTCCTTCTGTTTCCTTAGTTATAGGGATTCAGTGTATTCATTTTGATAATCCTATTGAGTCCAAACATAGGGGTTATATCGTATGGTATTGAGTATTACTGGTTAGCATTTTGTGTTAATATTTCTGATACCTTTGGTATCCTTCTTTTGCTTATAATCTCTTAATTACTGTAATACACAGGAACCATTCAAATTTATTTCTTTCAGCACAACTTTGAGTAGATAGACTGGCCTATTTGAGCTTTCTAAAATCAGTGTGCAGATAAATGGCCTCTAGGGAAAACCTGACTGTGTCAGAAAGAAGATTAATAATTATGAAATGTCTATATTTCCCTTGACTAAATATGCATGGTTTTATCCTGTTCCTGTCAATTCTGAATGTCCCTCTGAAAGCTGTTTTCCCATCTTTGCTCATGTGTTTTTGCATTGCTTTAACACTTTCTTCCTTCCTTCTTTTGCCTGTATGACATACAGACCTCAAAATCAGGGACTCCCCACCTACACTTTGGAATTCCTGAAGTTGATCCTTCTCTCCATTTCACCTGTGAAACCAAGCACAAGTGTTTTCAAATGTGCACATCTTATTCGCTATATTTACTGTACTAGTAAATTTAAAGAGCCATTCTTTGGCATCTTTGGCCGAGCAACGAAACGTGGCATATTTCCATATGATGAAGCTCTTGCGTTGCTCAAGAGAAAGGCTGCGTGGAAACTGTCTATTAGGATTTATTCTTGGCCTGTCTCCTGCCTAGAAATAAACAGGGGAGAGCTAACACAGTGTGCCCAGGTGGCCAAGAGGGCCAACGGCATCCTGGCCTGCATTAGAAATAGTGTGGCCAGCAGGAGCAGGGAGGTAATCATCCCCCTGTATTCAGCGCTGGTGAGGCCGCACCTCGAGTATTGTGTTCAGTTTTGGGCCCCTCACTACAAGAAAGACATTGAAGCCCTGGAACGTGTCCAGAGAAGGGCAACAAAGCTGGTGAGGGGTCTGGAACACAAGTCTTATGAGGAGCGGCTGAGAGAGTTGAGATTGTTTAGTCTGGAGAAGAGGAGGCTCAGGGGAGACCTCATTGCACTCTATAGCTTCGTGAAGGCAGGTTGTGATGAGCAGGGGTTTGGCCTCTTCTCCCAGGCAACAAGCAGGACCCGAGGAAATGGCCACAAGTTGTACCAGAGGAGGTTTAGATTGGACGTGAGGAAAAACTTTTTCTCCCAAAGAGTGATCAGGCACTGGAACGGCCTGCCCAGGGAGGTGGTGGAGTCGCCGTCCCTGGCAGTGTTCAAGAGGCGGCTTGATGAGGAGCTACAAGATATGGTTTAGTAGCTGTGGCAGCAATGGTAGTGGGAAGACGGTTGGACTAGATGATCTTATAGGTCCCATCCAACCATGTGATTCTATGATTCTATGATTCTATGAACTCACCCAGGGCACAACTGTTCCAGAGATTAAACAGCAGTTAGATTAAACAGCAGAGCAAGAAAGACCATCCACTTGGCCCTGTCTAATACACTGGTATAAGTGTAGTCACTGTTTCTTATTTGTTTGTCTGCCTGTTTTCTTGCCTTGCATTTAAATTGCAAGTTCAGAGGATTCTGGTGTTTCTTTTTGTGTTTATACAGTGCCTAACTTGGTGAGATTTCAGTTCATCACTGAGACTCCAACTTAGCTTGATGATAATAAGAAAAATAAGCCTATTTAATGCAAGGACATACTGTTATTAGGTACCTTTTTCTTCCATTTATCAGCATCCAACAGAATTCCAGATTACTGTCAAGCATGCTCTGGCATGCTTGCATTCTTTTGTGGCTAACCGCAAGTCAGATACCACGAGGGATTCAACTGAGCCTAGATTCCTGTTCTCACTACCCATTAATTTGCTGTTAATCAGCTAAATTACCCTTTTATTTGCCTGCTGCCATTTCCCATCAGGTAACAGTGTGATTCATGTATGTATACTGCTACTGCTTATAAAGACATCATGGAACTATTATTTTCATAAAGAAAGACCAAATTTCAAGACCTTACAGCTTTTATTTCAGCCTTTGGATTGGAGTTTTTTCAGTTTGGTGGTTTTTTTCTTATGGTGTTTTTTCATTCTGAGGGCAGGTTTTTTTTTGACTGATGGTTGTGTGCTGCTCTATTCATTTTCCATTAGTTACTACCCCCTCCCAAGTTTTAAACCTTAATATAATTGCTCTTCTGGTCGAAGTAGAGGACTCCTCTAAGGTTTTAGTTCAAAGGGAGACATGTTTTGTTTTGGCTTGCCCCTCAGCTTGAAAACACGTAAGCACAGGGCAGAGTTTTAGTTTTATTTTCAGTTTTATAGTTGTTTTTCTTTTCTGCCTAAGTTCATTGTGAGAACAGAAAGTCTGCAAGCAGGATATGCAAAGTGTAATATGCAACAGTGATTATGGGTTGGCTAATGCATGTAGTAGACAGCTAGGACCTACATGGTGCTAGCTTAACTGTTAATAAGTTCACCACCTCCCTCTGCAGACACCCACCTGCTCTAAATGTTAAGAAAGAGAGTTGAATTAATTACTTTTTGAGGTGCTCTAACACTTGAAATCTCTGCATTTGTTCGTCTTTAGCTTGTTAAAAAAAAACCCCTCTCTCTCATGCATGAGTTCCTCAGGTGATTCCCTTGGCTAACTTTAAAAACAGTATATGAAGATCTTTCTAATTGTTAAACAATTTTGACCTTAAAGGTATTTTATAAGAGAGAGTAAGTCTCTGAAATACTGTGATACTATGCAGTAAATGCATACCTTTCACATTTGCTTCCTGTCCGTAAACACAATCTTTTCTATTTTAGAAAAGCAAATATCAGCATTCTTTGCTTTGTGACCTGTGGCTTTGCTGTACCCTATATGCAAATTAAACCAAGTCTAAATTGGTCCAGCGAGCAAGTTGAGAAATGTGCAGGGCCAGCATGGCTCATCTAAACTTCCCAAATCCAAATATGGCTGCTGAAGGGAAAGTGGGCTGCTATTGGATTATTATATTGAAAAGGATGTTTAACTTAGTGTATATTGTACACTCACTTGGCCCACAGCTAGTGTGGGATTATTTTGCAATTCTAAACCCAAGTCTGTAAAGAATTTAAGCATTTGTTTAACTTTCACTACATAGAGGTTCTGATTGCAACTAGGGTCCTAACTTAATATATCTTTGGTGTTATTTGTGGGAACGATGTGTGGTGGAGGATAAGTAAAATGGTTATATTCCTTGTCTACCTTTCAGTCGTATGTGTAATTTAAGACAAAATGTTTTCAGAGATGTAGCAAGGAGAAATTAAGCACATCGCACATATATCTGATTTTAAATCACATGTATTTTATGACTGAATTGTATACATTGATTACTAGGACTTCAAGTTCCAGTTTTTGAAACTTAGTCTTCGATTTGGCAATTCTTTCCTCTGCTTCAATTATAATTAGTTATTCTCAAAATTATTGTTTGAAAAACGTTCTATTTAAAGCAACTTGGTCTTGTTGTTATACCAGTATTCTAAAGGATCTAAACTTGAGGGCACATACTTCTTTTTCCTTGTAAAAATTAGTGGTGTTCTAGATTTGTTGTCCTTCACAGAGCAGAAGTTGCTGTCTGAATCAAAACTGAGCTTTGCAATTTATTTCTTCTAGGTAAGAGTCAGTGTATAAATTTTATTATGAATGTAACTTCAACTGTAAATTCAAATGAACAATTTCCAAAACATTGCCATTCTTATTAAAGTTTATTAACTAAACAGAATAAATAAGTTAATAATTAAAAATGTAAACATGTTTACCTACTGTTATGGACCAAATTGTACTGAACTTTCATGAAATTTTATTTAATTTTTTTAGATTATTTTTGTTATGCTAATAGAAGAGCTAGGTGATATGAATTCATTTTACTGTGTTGCTCAGAGAAGAAGCAAGCACCACTTGTGGCTCTTTTTAACCCATTGCGCCACATGTTCTAACCCTTAAAATTGTGCTTAAGAAACCACTAGATGGAGCAGTCAAATCTACGTTTTTGGTTTTGGTTTTGTTTTTTTTTTTTTTTTTTTTCCTATCACATGCTGTTTATACAAGACGATTTCTGTCTTAGCAAATAGTGAGCCTGGAAATGCAGGCACACCTTCCTACTCGAACTGGTAACTTAAAAACCTTTTTCAGATCTTATCTCCATGTGCATTTTTCCATAGGCAGATTTACATTGTCCTATACAGGTTTGGTATTGGAGATGGTGTATGGAATGTATTCTGGATATGGATATTACACTGACAAATATAGCTCTACAGAAGCAGTTGCTATTTACATGAGTTGAGTCCTATCTTCAGAAAAAAAATAAACATAGGAAGAAAATGGTACTCTTTTTTTGAGGATCATAAGCCAGATTTAAAAAAAAAAATTTGGGAAGCCAAGATACACATTTATAGATGACTATATTTGTGTTTAAGAAATCTTGCTGATACTTCTGGTAAAGTCACATATTTTCTTCCTACTTACCAAAAGCACATTTACTTTCAGTCTTCCTTTTTTTTTTTTTTTTTTTTTTTTTTTTCTGTGTCCTAATGCATAAGAAACACCTGTTTAATGAGACTACACAGTTATCTGCTTCAGGAATGCAACAGTAAAGTAGGTTTAGGGGCAGAAAGAACAGATAAAATAGTCTATGTGAATGCTTTTATATTCTTTGTTTTATTGTAGTTTCATAACATCAGTAAGATTAGATTTTTGGGGGAGGCATACATACTTGTGAATGTATACATAGATGTTTACATGAAATAGACTTCGTGTGTGCTATTGGAAGGCATGTGTGTGCATTCCAATATATCTGCTGCGTTTAAATATTACAGATATCTTGTAGGGCACTATCCTAGAGTGGTGTTAGAGATAGTGAATAGAACCATATGTGAATATAAAATTCTCCAGATTTTTGTTTTATTCTTTGCTTTTGTAAAATATTTGAAAGCCAGACTCTTTTGCACTGAAGTTTATCAACAAGTGTCACAACAGAAGAAATGCTGTTCTGTAGTGGCTGAATACAGTCTTTGGCATGCCTCAGCCCTGCTCCCACATTTCAGGTGGGAATTGCAAATCCTGGCATTAGGGTCCTGTGAGTTTTGGGTAGAAATGACAGCTTTGCAGAGCAGGGAGCTCATGCTGTGCAGACCAGTGCGCCCCAGCTGACTCACTTTAACCCGTGTGCAGTTTATTCATGCAGTTCTCACCTGAGTTGTGAGATGAGCAAAAACCTCTTCTGAGGCAGTGAACACTAATCAGTGCTATGAGCTGAGGGCTAGTGAACAGCCAGGCTTTTTCAACTTCCTGAAGTCCTGGATCACTCAGGCATAATGTCAGTTCTTGCCTGTCTGGCTCCAGAATACCGCAGCAAATTACATGGGATGCCAGGTAATTTGGTATTCTGTACAGCCCCAGGTTTTGCTTAAAGTATAGTATAAAAGTGACTTGCCCTTACAGATAAAACTGAACCTCGCAAAAGCAACTCATAAATACAAATTTAAATAGATGTAGGTTCTCAAAACTTTCTAGTGTTTGCTGTTTCTGCCAATTTTTATGTAACACACTGAACCTTGTAAGCACACCTAGGTAGGTCCAGTTATCTCCTATGGGGGAGGTGTTATGGATTTGCCAGTAGTGGAGTCGTCATTGTCTTTAAGCAGAAACTGTCTGTGGGACAGCAAAAAAGCCCCCTGGGAATGGGAATTAAATCAAATGCATAGGAATAAATGCAGTTGTGCTGCTGCAGGCTCTTTTCCACAGAAGAGTTGCTCTGAAATAAATTATACAAAATGATTAATCTGTTTGTGTTACCCAGTTTTGAATCTCACTGCCAAGGAAGTCTAAGGGAATGGCTATTCCTACAAGCCACTGAAAGGAGGCACTTAGGAAGATAATTCTTGCCAGTCAGTAGATTTCTTTCTTTCTTTTTTTTTTTTTTTAACAAATGTACCATTTACATTTTGACTTCTCAAATGTTTCCTTTAAAATTCTAATCTATCAGCATCCTTTTCCTTTTTTAAAAGAAAATTATGACAACAAACAATATTAACTTAAGGCGCATTGTCAAACATCAGTTATCTGTGCTATTGTGGACCTAATCTTACTTTGACCTAGAAAATTATTACAAGGATTAGGAATGAATTTTCTGGCAATGCTTAAACAAACAACATGGTCACTGTTAAACCCTGCATTTAGATGTGTATTTTGGTATTTTTTTGGTGTTTTGTTTTGTTTGGATGATATATAACATTTTTAAAGTAATAAAAATGCTATTTAATAGATCTTGACCTTTTGAAATGGTTAGGATGTGTGGTACTGCTGCTTTGATTCCTAGGTTTAAACCTCCAGATTTTAGAATTAAAGGACCTGGGAGGAATCCGACTTGTAAGAGGAACTGGAAAATAAAGCATGTCTATGCAGACTTAGATGATAAAGAAAAGAAAAGGAAGGAATGTGAATTAAGTTGTCAGAGGTGTCCTGAAATAAAGAAATAGAATGAACTATTGACACGCAGATGTCTATCACCCTTGACTGTATAACCTTTCAGTCGCAGCCTCTACATCAATCAGTTCAGGATATGTATTGCCTTTTGTTTTGTTATGCTTTGTAATGGAGGGGGGAGAAGTTTTGGAAGGAAAAAGAAATGTTTTAAGGAATTTTGGTGAGGTGACATGGCTGAATTAAATAAGAAGCTGTAATGATATTGTCACTGTAGGTTGAATCTCCTATTTTTGCTGTAGCCCAGATGATACAATTTTGCTTGGCTTCTCTTTTGGCAAGAAAGTTCAGGTGCGGTTTAGGTGCCTGCAATCTTATCCTACAGGTAGTAACATTGAATTGATTTGAGCAATTTAGTTTTGTGAGTTCAAGCCTCTACCGGAGCACGGCTATCAAAGGCAGTGCTGTCATACCAGCACTTCATCACAGCTTACCCTGCATTAGGCAGGGAAGACTTTCAAGATGGATCTTCCCCATTGTCATGGTTTAACCCCAACCAGCAATCAAATACCACAGAGCTCATCCTCACCCTCCCTAGGGGCATGAGAGAGAGAGAACTGGGAAGAAAGGAAAACGTGTGGGTTGAGGTAAAGACAATTTACTAGGATAGCAAAGGAAGATATATTATTATACAAAAACAACTGCACCCCACCCCTCCCTCTTCCCAGGCTTAACTTCATTTCAATTATCTCTACCTCCTTCCCCACTCTAAGTGGCACAGGGTGGGAGTAGGGAATGGGTGTTGTGGTCAGTTCATCACACGTTGTTTTCTGCTGCTCCTTCCTCCTCAGGGGAAGAACTCCTCACATTCCTCCCCTGCTCCAGCGTGGGGTCCCTCCCACGGGCCACAGTCCTTCATGAACTGCTCCAGCGTGGGGTCCTTTTCCATGGGGTGCAGTCCCTGTGGAACTGGCTGCCCCAGCACAGGCCCTCCATAGCCCACAGCCTCCTTCAGGCATCTGCCTGCCCCGGTGTGAGGTTCTCCACAGGCTGCAGGTGGATCTCTGCTCCTCTCTGGGCCTCCATGGGCTGCAGGAGGACAACCTGCTTCACCATGGGCTGCACCACGGGCTGCAGGGGAATCTCGTCAGGAGCAACTTTACTCTTCCCCTCCTTCTTCACTGACCTTGGTGTCTGCAGCCGTTCCTCTCACAAAAAAAAATATTCACAATTGGCTCAGGCAGATGCCTCTCAGGTTTTCTTCACATCTCCTCTCCAGCTTCTTCCAGCCGGGCTGGGCCGAGTCGGGCCTAGTCAGCCACCTGGCGGGAGGCCAGAGGGTGAGGGTTGCAAGGCCCACAAGGCTTGCGCCTCTCTACCCCTGCTGCTGCTTCTTCACTTTTTTTTTTTTTTTTTAATTTTTCCCTTTCTTACATTATCACAGAGGCGTTATCGCTGAACAGGAGTGGGTCTGCCCTAGGCCCGGCTGAGTCCACTGGACAAAGGGGAAACTTCTAGCAGCTTCTTGCAGAAGCTACCACCTTAGCCCCCCTCCTGCTAAACAAAACCAACACACCTTGAAGCTGAAAACAGTCCTTGGTCTCTTTAGCAACAACTAATAACATCAGTGTATTATCAACATGTTTCACATACCATATACTATACTAAATCCAGAACACAGCAGCTACTGGGAAGAAAATTAGCTCCATCTCAGCCAAAATAAGGACAAATATCTACTGTTTTGTAGGGCATATAACTGCTATAACTTAATTATGTATTTTTACTAGGACACTGGAATGATAGCCATATTTCCAGTTACTTTCCAGTAGACTTACTGCTGTTAATGCATCTAAAAGTAAATAAACCAACTATTAGCATTTGATTCTCAAACTGTCAGATGGGACTTTGGGGCAGCCAGAAAGACTCCATCTGACTGGGGCTGGGAAGAATGAAAACCACTCTTAGGGATGTACAGTACATTCAGTTGGTGGCACTGTCCTTTTCTGCAAAATGCCCTTTCTGACCTCAGAACGATCTTCAGTTGCTCTTCTCTTCCATTATTTTTCAGCAAATACTTGCAGACAGCTCTGTCATCTAAAGTTGAAGCTATTAGGGCTACTTAGACAGAGTTTGGGCAGATCTCAAGGCGAGGGAGAGCAGTGGGTAAAATTGGTGTTGAGAACTGCCTAATGCGGGGATGGGGGAGCAGAGAGCAATGGAAGACAGTGAGAGCTTCAACAGCACTGCGGGGCACAACCAACCTTTCTAAATACGTTTGGGAGAACAGCTTCTCAGTTTTTTTTTCACAAACATGTGCATGCTATGGGAATGACAGGAACATTTTTAAAAAGTCAGAAAACAAGCCCCATACAGCGCAGTCTCATTTAAAAGTTCTGAGGTTGTAGGAAGTAATTATTCTTTATCTGTTGAGTTGTGTTGTGGCAAAATCCTCTGCCTTGTTTAGTATGTGCTGCAAGGGGAGGAGAGCATTCAGGATCTAGGTGAGTTCTGTTCTGAAAATGAAGCAAAGCCCTCAGTGCCAGCCCTGGCAGAACAGGAGGAGGTCCTTCAAAGAGAAGTGCAGAGGGCTCAGTGGGAGAGCAGATGTGCTGTGAAAGTGCTGGGTATTTGGCATAGTCTGTCTTTTGTCCTTTTGCAAGAAATGTTCTCCAGCTTTAGGAGAAAGCTAGGTGCATATTTCCTGGTCAGAGATGCCCAGATGATCACTGTCTCTTGGAGTATATGAAGCCTGTTCATTGTCCTTCTCCAAAGAATCATCTCCTAAAGATGACATGTCAGTGAAAAAGACAGATGTAGACAGTTGTATTGTCTTTCTGATAATCCTGTGCTACTGGGGACACTGAAGGTCAGCAGTGACCAGGGATGTCAACTGTGGCTTTTGCTGTTGACAGAGAGGTGAGATAGTGTGTGAAAGGCAGCCTTCAGTACCTTTGTTTTTTATCATGTGATCCAGAATTACAGGGAAACAAATTGATTAAAAGTGTATTTTCACTATTACTAATAGGTCTCTATATTATTAAAGATGAAAAAATGTAAGCTCTCATTAGCTTTAATTATTTATATTTTATTCCTTATAAGCTTCTCTTTGAATGGACATTTACATAGGTTAGTTCATCATTCTTTGTTTTCTCACATTTTAGTTTCTAAACAAGCAGTTCTTTTGTATTCCTGAAGTCCTGCAGTATCTAGAAATGCTGCAGAGAAACATACATTTTTACAGAGGTAGACTGTCTCTGCCAAAGAAATAGTTTTATTGTTGTATGGTTTGGATATGATTAAATAAGATGATTAAATTCTTTACCAAATTTTACTAGCTGTAATTCTCTAATCATCTGGCTTTCCCAAATATGCTGGTATATAGATTCTGCTTTTCTCTTTTATCTTGACGTTGCCATGCACACATATATTATGTAAGAAAAGTGTTAAACAATCCCATTAATTTGTAAAAAATGGTGAATTTTTTCAAGGGACATTGTGTTTTCAGTGTGCTAGAAGTAAATCTACAGCTTGGGAAGGCTTGGGAAGTTTTACGTAACGTAAACCAGGCACATTTGCTTTACACAATTGCTTCATTTATGCAGTTCATTAAAACGTGTTCAGCGCACCACTGCTGAATAGAAATAATAACTGCAGCAGTAGTATTGATTACTTAGGTACCTGAGCTTGTGTCTACTGTTGGCTTTAAAGCACTAAGAAACTTCTTTCCTATTCTATGTGAAGAGGAAGGTGCTTTCCCCCCCTGCCCCCCCCCCAATCTTGTTTCCTGAAGATAGTTAATTCTGGATTTCTAAAATCATTAACCCCTTCTAGAGACTGAAGCTCCCTGTCATTGCAGCGAGTGTGTATGAACTAATGCAGTAATCGATGCTTGCACTACACTGCAGAGATTTGTTTTGATGAGAAGAGCTCTCATAGCCCTGTTTGGTGTCACCGGTGTTGAATGTTTGACGCTGCAGAATAATTTGGCTTAGAACCAGGACGCAAGGACCTTAGGGACTTCTTTTATATCATCTCCTTCACCCTGAAGTGGATTTTTGCTTGCATTACGGTTTTGCTACAGTTGCAGGCTGGAATTCAGCAACCTACTAGATGCCAGTTGTGCTTTTTTAACCATTCTCTTGCTGATGCTGCTATGTTTGCAGGGTTTCTTCAGTTTCTGCTCCATACATTGCATTCAGGGACAGGTAAACAAGTGACTATACAGTGCTAAAGTTTTCCATGTATCTTTATATTTTATATTTTTAAAAATATATATTTTTATAAACAAATTTCTTTAACTGTATGATTTGAGTGGAGATGTATCCTATGAATTTAAGTATTAATTATAGCAAATATTCAGATTAAGCAGGGAATAAGGAACCATTTTGCTTGTAAGTCTGTGTTTCAGTTATGTTTATACTTTCAAAGTTCATATGTCAAATCTAATTTGACATTAGTGATACTATGTGGCATGAGGTTTTAAAGAAAAATCTATATTTTGAAAGCACACATCAAAATGTAAATGTGTTTCTGAAAAGTAATGGTAATATTCCAACTGTTTTGTGACTATTTTGCCTTTTGGAGAAATCATGGATAAAGAATTTAGAAATTTACTTCAGGAAAGAAATAGTCATTCGTGTGTATTATTTCTCTTTAGCAGAAGACAACTGATGTGTCCTTGACCCCCTGAATTGTGCTGTTGTTAGTAGCTTTAACAAGTTCAGAATGGAATCTGATTCTGTTACTTTTATTTTTGCATGTAATTTGGGGGAAAAAAATCATCAAGCCTGTGTATATAGAACAAGAATATGTTTGTTTAGCCTAATATACAGTTATGGTTATAATAATAATGTATGGGATATAAAGAATGTACAGTTATGGTTATTTTGTACGTTATCTCTGCATCATCATACTGATGCATTGCTCTGTTTGAATTGGGGAAGGACATCAACTCTCTCCTTGGGAGTAGCGGTGGGGGGGGGAAATCTGTATTTGGAATAAAATCCTCAGCTAAATCACAGAGGAAGGTGAGAGGAAGGACTGGTAATTGCAGATTCCATGGAGATGAGGCAGTGTGTTGAGAATAACAAAGATCTTTAAAATCTTTTATCTAAGTAGTTGATAAGAGTGTCTGTAAAAGTCATTTTTGAAAAGTAGTTTTTTCACTAGAATAATTAACCCTAAAGATTATATGATAGAATAAGTCATGAAAGAGGTTTTATTCTCTCCAATATAACAGCTGTGTTAACATATTTTAAGAAATCCATGTGAGAAATGTCTTTTAGAAGAGTTTAGAGGAGAATAAGAGTATACTAAGGGCAGAATCTGGAGAGAGGCATTGGAGAAAATGGGGTTGAGCAGCAATTACAACAGATTTGGAACTCCAGAGATGGAACAGCAGCAGGAATATCAGGAAAACAAGATGCTGCTAAGGTTGGGGAGAGAAAATGGTCTGGCTTAGCTTTGCATGGGGTTTAAAAGGTAAGGCTACAGAACACCTTTAGTTAAGATCAAAGCCTTGCATTCTCTCTCACACTTAAGTTGTTTGTAGTTACATAAAGAAGGTAACCCCCTGTTTCTTCTTCAGGGTACTCACTGTGGTAGACAGCCATAAACAGCTTCCCAGAGACCTCTTGCACATCTTGTCAGAAGTAGATGAAGAAGGTGAAGTAGAGTTGAGACTGAGAAGTACAGAGCTGTGACACCCTGTGTTGCGGAGATTCAAGGCTGTGCTGTGGGCAATGGCGTACAGCAGCACATCTCCAGGAACTGGGAGAACTATAAGATATTTTAAAAACACTCTAGCCCCACATGCCCCAATCCAGTTTTAGTCTCTCTTGAAAGCGTTTGACTTTTTTGTGTAATGGACTGTAGAGCTATAAAGGACTATTAAACCAGACCATCTGTATCTCTCTGGCTATTAAATTTAACTCATCTCTCCCCAGTATCTACACTTCAGTTAAACTAAATTTTCCACTCTGAAAATTAAACTATGTGCTGCAAGTAGAGAACCTGAGAGACTGAACTGTCGTCAAGGTCACTGGCACATCAGAGTGTTGGTTAGGTGCAAAGGTGCCCAGAAGACAAACCATGGTGCAGAGTAAAGCAAACCAAAAAACCAACAACCAAACCATAAGTTCTCCACTAGTTTGACCTGTGGAGGTATTTGGTAGCAAGTAGTAGGCAAGGCACCTGAGTCTGGCCTGTGGCCAACCCTGCTAACTCCTCAAGTGCAAGAGTAATGGTTTTCAGATGGCAGCCAGGCTTGTATGCTGTCCTCTCCTGTCACCACTGTGACAGATTACATCCACCTCATCATCTCTGCATAGCTAGTCTTTAACTGGTTGACTTCCTTTCCTTGTTTCTACACTTGTTTATCCTGGTGTAAATTTAGATCTAAATCTAAATTCAGAGGACTCCGAACTGGGTCCTCCTCTTTATGGTTCATTTTTCCAGTTTGTTGAGATAGCTTTGAAGTCCAGTCCTGGTAACCTAGAACTAGCCATTTCTTTCCCCTTGGGGTCAAGTCACCTACAAACCTAATATGTTTCTGTTTTATTGTCTAGAACAGCAATGTGAGTGTTGACTATTACTGTATCCCAGACAATCATGACAGACCCTGCTTAATTAATACTTCGGGGTTTTTTTGTTGGCAATTTTAGCTGTTTAGACTATGTTTTTCTAAATAGCTTTTCACCATATACTAGTTTTATTTAGACACTTTTTCCTAGTGTGACTCTGACATGGCAGGCTCATAAAAAAAACTCCTGCTCAGCTGAAGATAGTTGACATCTGCTGTTTGTTACCTATCTTACTGCAGTGGTAGGAAATTAAATTGGGGTAATTTATTATTGACTGTCCTGTTTCTGGCTAGGATAGAGTTAATTTTCACCTGAGCTGTTAGAGGAATTGGAGGAATTGTATTGCGCTGGTTCTGCGTCTGATGTTGGTATTATTTCTTGAAAGGCTTCAGTAATCGCTGGACTCCTTTTGCTGTCATGGCTGCTTCCTTATTTTCTCTAAGGTTAAAGTGTTTTGATTTGTTTTTTGTTGGTTGGGTGGTTCTTTCAGGTTTTTTTTTGTTTGTTTGGGTTTTTTCTTGTTTTGTTTTGGGTTTTTCTTCTGCTCAACTTTCTTTCCTTTCTCAAGATCACAAAGCTGGTTGCTCTCCTAGTGTCAGTGAGCTCTCACTATGCCCTTCAAGGATTCTTCCTGCAGTATTCCTCTCTGAATTGGAGAAACGAAAGCCTTTAAAACCTCTCATTATCTTAAAATGTGCATAATGGAGGACTCTGGCAAATGTTTTTTAAAAAAAAAAAAAAAAAACAACCTTCACCAGGCTCACCTTTCTAATTTGGTGCTCTGGAGAAGTTCCCCACCTGGTATTGCTGAAGTGATTTTCTCTTTAGTCATGATGCAGAGGATGTCATCTGCTCTAGTGCCTTCTGCAGTTGAAGCTGAAGCTCAGAACAACCAAGATTTTTTTTTTTCTTTTTTCTTTTTTTTTTTCTCCTTAGACTTTCCTTTTCATTTAATATTTGAGATTATCTGCCCCAACTGTCATAAAAATGAAATCATAACTTGATTATGAA
Source organism: Chlamydotis macqueenii (assembly GCF_036417535.1). Classification (NCBI taxonomy): domain Eukaryota; kingdom Metazoa; phylum Chordata; class Aves; order Otidiformes; family Otididae; genus Chlamydotis; species Chlamydotis macqueenii. The sequence continues at coordinate 32,904,870 of NC_141558.1, forward strand.
ATATAATCTTGTTATTTCTCAAGTGACTTGTGCAATTCTAGATGAATGACTCTGTGTGTATGTTGGACAATCAACAGAAAGGCTCACTGTCTTTCTCCCTTTCCATTCCTGTGCGTAGTGACAAGCCTTGCTCCCAATTGCTGCTGCTTCTATTGGCATGTTTATACACACCATGTGTTACCTTCTGTATCTGAGCAGAAATACCTTTCTTCTTTCCTCACAGCAGGAGAAAATGTATGTTCAAATAAGCCTCTCTGAGCTTAGCCCATTTTGATCACGGTATTTGCAGAGAGTGCTATCAGGGCACCGATACCTCACTGTATCCATGGGACTTCTAGGGCATGGGCTGCTGTTTCACAGCCTAACTCTTTTTTTCTGTTTTGCTTGTCTTTGTTAAAATTCTTATCTACTGGCATTGTAGAAAGGAGAATAATTTTTTTTCGGCTTTGATTTTGAATTATAATTTGTTCATTAATCAGTCTTTAACAAATATTAAAATAAAAAATATTCAACTGAATATTTTTAAAGTTGTCAGGGAAAAACATCAAAAGAGACCAAAATAAAGACATTCTTTTGCAATTAACACTCACTCAATTGGTCTTAAATGTCCATAGGAACAAAAAACCACAACCCAAATCCAAAAAACAAACCCGACACATAAAAAAACTGAAAGCTATTTTGTCTACGTGGGCTTTTAAAAATACTTTCACCCACCTCTCCTTAAAAGGCAATCAAACCAAACCAGAAAAAAAAAAAAACGCAGGAAAGAAAAATTGTGTTAGGCTGAAGAACAGCATGGCATACTTGAAGTGCTAGGAATTCCTTCAGAACAGCACAAAATTTATGAAGAGCTGGTCAGGCTTTTAGTGTGCAGGATAGCTATATATCCACTTATCTAAAATTATGAGCCCATGTGACTTTTTGAGATACTTTGCTCTACATTTTGTTCAGTGTATGATGAAATCTGCAAAAATATTATCAAGAGATCACACCAAAGCTAAAATAGTGTTAATTATATGAAACTGGAACTCAGATGAAACTATTAACACAAGTTACTGTCAATAATGAATTGGAATTAAGTAGCAATAATAAATTTATTCAAACAAGCTCTAGATTTCAAAAAGATCTCCATCCATCCATCTGTGTAATTAGTGTCCACTAAAGAGAGTAATCAAATTCAGCAAAATCAGCACTCAAGGCTAGCTGTGAGACAACAATTTTTTTCCTTAAATCTGTAGATATCTCAGTATCAAAAATAAATTTTAATGATTTGAACTTCTTGATAGTGCTAACTACTTTTTCTGGTATGCTCAAGAAAATATTGTTAATAAAACTTTTAAAGGAACTTTTCAAATTAATGGAAGTTCATACATCTTGCTTAATATTTTACATCTCTTAAGTCTCTCTGGGTTCTTTAGCACTCGACTTTCTGAAGACCCTACAGAACATGCTTCTGAGTGCCAGCCCTTTGTGAATCATACATATTCTTGGGCTCACATGCTTACAATAGGACTTACACATTCTCAGAATAACATTTGAGACAGTCTCTGAGATAAAAATAAGCATCTAGCTGGAAAGAGTTGATGAACTCTTCAGCACTCAGTGTTTGAGTGAAGGAACTAAAGAATGTTGACTCAGGGAGTCTCATGAGCAGATTCCGTAGAGATTCAGGAAACACAGCACAGCTTCCTTCTTACATTCCTTGTGTCCATATTAAAAGTTTTAGAAACATTCACAAATCATCAGTTTGTTATTTGACTGGATAGGTCATGATTTTTGGCTTCAAGCTTCCATTGGCAAGATTAGCAGTCTGCTTCCAGTAATTTATGAAGCCTTCTAACAACACTGAGTAATTAATGTAGGCAGTTCCCCTTGTGAGACATAGAAATGGTCCCAGTTGTTTTGGTGTTGGACAGTCTTTTGCTAGTATATCTTTTGAGAAACCATCTTGAGCCAGTACAAAAGTGTAGTGTAAACTGTACTCGTAATTAAAAAAAAATCACAATCCATAAAATAAAAAAAAGTCTTTGATAAATAAATATTTGGATAAGAAACTAAGGTTTTATTTTAAACGGTCCACAGAAAATTCACCTTGCACCTAGATAAAAAGAATATATTGCAAGGATTTTTAGTAATCAACCACTGACAAATCATTCCTTTGCAACATAAAAAAAAATTTTGAATTTGCAAATACTTGTGAAGAAACAACTTCACAATAGTAACTAAGGGAGAAGTCGAATGGATTTTCCTTTTCCCTAGATTTAGTTTAATATTAATGTCTTTAACAATCAAAACAGTATTTTATGAGTTCACTACTTCCTTGCCTAATTATTTTTGGATTTCTTGTTTGCAAGTATCAATTAGCATTGAAACCTGTACTGTGCTCACAATGTAACTATCACTTTAAAAATATTTTTAAAGTAAAGCGTTTGTTTCTAAACAAAATGCCAAGGTGTTAATTTTATGTGAGAAAGAATATGAAATGTCCTTATCTCCTAAACACAAAAGTAATGAATAAACATTTATTTTCAGTGTGTGCTGGATAAGCCCAGGTTGTCAGTTATCTAGATTTGAAAGCTTAGTGCTTGGTAAAGCTCCGTAGACCCTTTTTCAATGATTTTCTGTTACGCAGAAATTTAATTAAGATATAGAAAAACAATTTTTAAAATCTCATCATTATGTTAAAATGCCTAAATAAATATTGACTTGAAGGAACAATCTGAGAGGCTGGCTCTAGCTTTGGGAGCTATAGGGGTCACAGGCACGTGTGTCAGGTCTCTACCCCAAATCTGAGTATTAGATATATAAATTGTCACTTGGAGTACTAGTCTTTATTTGAACTTTGGAGTCTTTCAGTATGTTAGCATTCAATGCTTAGGACATGTGCCAGCAAGGAACTCAAATGCAAAGCAATTATATCTTTTTCTGTACAAAATAGAACCTAAACTTCACAGTCACATGGTGCATTCTTCCCACATACCGCGTGAGCCAGCCTGTCCTTGAGCTGCATAAATGGTAAAACACAGACCTCGTTCTGCAAGGATTTACGTTCTTAACTGTAGGCATCTGAAGTAGGTTGGTTTGAGAGCAAGAAGATAATGAGCATTTTTGTGAAGCTTTCTGTATAAATAGACAATTGGTAGCTTTTGAATTCTCTGTTTGCTGCTTAGATGCAAGGGCTCTCCGTCAAGTCAGGGTACTCATGTGTCTTCTTTGTGTGGTTAGTTAGCAGCTTGACTGGATAGATTTTAAATGTACATTGTTTATAGACTGATTTATTTTTCTGACGTGATAAAATGATTAGCATCTTATTTTTTCTTGGGCATAAAAGTACTTTCTTGCTTAACAATGTGACCTATCTAATGTGTAACAGCAGCCAGGTATTTCTGATGGCAGTAACAGTGTGCTGAAGACATTTACCAATAGCATGCAGAGAGGTCTTCTAGCTTAAGAAAATGCAAGGAGGAAGGCAATCAAGTTCATACATGGAGCTTCTTTACATTTGTTGTAACTTTCTGTAGGTTGATATGTGGCTTCTATTGATTGTTACCTTGGGAAGCAATTGATCATTTCTAGGAGATGCTGATCCAGTTCCATAGGAACTGTGGAAGACTTAACAGAGGATGTTTCAGGTCTTTGATAAGCTTTTTTATCTGTTTAGTGCAGGCTGTGTTTGACTCTAAAAATTAATGAAGGAAAATACATAAATGGCTGTTGCATGTATTAAATAGAGATATCTAGCCTGACTGTATGGGAAGCCAGTTTGCACTGTACATTTTAGATGCAGCCTCTGAAAATAATGGTCTAAGTTTCCTAGTTATGTGACAGAACTGCTTTATTAATTAGCAGCTACATGTTAGGCTCAATTAAGTGCCTAACATGGGCTGACTGACTCTTAGCATTAGACTGTCTGCTTCTTGTCTTACGTAACTGGTGCAAATCTAGTGCATCTGGATTTGAGGAAAACACTAGAAGCACATTCTTTGCTGAATACCAGTAATCTCTGAATACAGTCTGGATGGATTTGGGGAAACGTCTTGGGGTATTTTATCTCCAGTATTCAAGACTCTTTGGAAATCAGCACAACTGGTCATACACGATAACAGACCTTCTCATATTTTGTGCTTGTTTTGGCTTTGCAAGAGAGATGAGGCTGTGATTTCCAGCACTCCTCAGCTTTGCAGGATGTCACTCAAATCACAGTATCCCAGGACTAGCTTTTGGTATGGGTAGTGCTGCTGAAGACGAAGTATTTTAGCGAAAATGATTTTTGAGTCATGTGAATTTTACTTTCCCTTTATTTTGAAGGCATGCGTGTTGTGGATATAAAAACAATGACAGTTTATTAAGTTTTACTCCCTGTACTGAAATTTGATCGAAGACTGCAAAAGACTTCTCATGGATGAAAAAACTCCACACATTTCTGTCTTGTAAAGTGGATTTATGATTGTATCTGTCTGTGTCTAACAGTAAAGTACTTGAGCGGCAGCATGTTAATAGGAAAAAATACTTCATTGCTGGCAGGATACAACTTTTGAATTATTCCCTCAGGAAAAAAGATTTTATAAATATACACTTGTTTCACTCCATTGGTCTTAAGTAAATCATGCATTGTAACTACAAATGCATTTTTAATAATATGCTTTAGGTTGAAATATGTTTTGGTATATTTTAAAAATATATCAGTAATATGCAAAAAATAATGGTATGATATATGTATGTTTTCATAGAGGCTTATGAAACTTATTTATAAGTTTTTCATGTTTTTAAATTTGAAGCATTTAAAAACTGTTTAAAAGCAGCTTAAGCCTGAAAATCAGTTATTTGCTTCTTAGAAAACTTATTTTTTTCCTCTCCATAATGTCTTAAATTTGTCTTGTTTTACTAGTTATTTTTAGTGACTTTTACCAGTGGAGAGAGTACTCTGTATAGGGGTTTTTTTGAATTTTGGTGGGGTTTTTTTTTGAGAAAATATGAATTTCTGGAACTATACTCTTAGACTGTAAGTTTTTGCATTTACCTGTTCATGGATATCTGTAATAGTAGTTTGGTGAAATTATTTTGTGTAATGAAACAAGTAGTCTGTTGTGAGGTATGGCAGTGCAAGCATGGCATAAATGAGTATTAAGAAGCAGCAATGGCATAGGATGATCAAGGAGAAGTTATTTTTAAAAGTATATTTGTAACAGAGTACTGAACTGCAGATATGAAGACCCTAGTGCCAGTGTTGCTGACAAAAAATATTTTTTAAGCACACTTGGGAGTTTTGTTCCTTTATGTTTTAATTTGTATGCTCTGTTCTATGAGGGTTTATGAATATAGATTAACTGACATTTTCCATTGTAAACCCCTTTTTACGGTTGTAGATTCAACCAAAAGTTTGTATGCGAGTGGTCTATTTTGTAGTGATTTTTAATGGAAATTTAAAAATTAAGTAATTTTTCAAGTATGTGAACTTATTTCTCCCCAATTCGTGCATTTTTGCAACTTTTAAACTATTCACCAAACTGTAGACCTATCACTTTCAGTCAATATTTTTAAAATTGATAGCTACCTTTATGCCTTCCCAGCTTTTCATCCATGCTCCAGCTTGGTAGAGCTGTGTTTGCAGTGCAGTTCCTGCTCTCAGCTTCAGAGCAGACAGTGAAAGGACCATGGCCGTGGATGGCCGTGGTGGATGTTGCTGGTCCTTCAGACTTGTTCCTGCTGTGTCAGTCTCACATTTACCCTTCTGTTGAATCTATTCTAGAGTGCATCATTTTCTTATGTCCTTCCCCCTTCACCTGCACCCTTCTTCTTTGTAAAGGAAGTTGTGCTCTGAATTGCACTACCTGGTATTCTTCCTCTTGCAATTCTTGCCTCATCCTTTTCCTCCTTGGAGTGCACAGCTACATCAGTCCTGTATCACAGACAACTGCCAGTGAAGTTCATAATTTTTTGCTACCAACTCAACCTTCTACAGCTGTAATATATTAAGTCTAACTGAGGTTTCCTAGCTTTCCATAAATTCTCCATAAACTCTCTGTGGTGTTATACTCTGCTGCCTTTTCTCCCAAACCCTACCCAGGGTTCCCGTCCTTGGCCTGATGGGCTCATGGCTTCCAGACCACTGTAAGTCACGGTTTTATTTTTGATGTACATAGTATATAGGTTTCTTCCAAGCTAAATGAAAGACCGCAACCTCGTATCTGCTGTTGGCACTGTTTGCGCTATTTGTGTGACTCTTTTGCCTGGTGCTCTATTACCAGCAAAGAATAGTAATTTACCAGCTCCTGTGCGTCTCGGTCTGCACGGTACCTGTCGTCACAGTATTGATCAACTACTTCAGGGATTCTTGAGTGGTTGAGTGTTCTGTCCTTAACTTGTAGCTAAGTGCCTATTTTGTGGAGTATACTCTTGTGTCATCATTAGCTGTGTGTTTGTTATGGAGCTGGGGGGAGGAGGAGGGCCGTGAATGCCATGCATTGGTGTGTGATCTTGGAAGATGCCTTAGCAAAGTCAAAAACAGCTGGAGTGCACAACCAGTTCTGAGGAGCAATTTGTGAAAAAACAGAGGTCCAAATAAATGCGTTATTATGTGGTTTTGGTTTTATATTATTAGACTGTTGTTTGGAATTTTATATAAGTTAATTGGAATCATAATACAGGTTTTATATTTGTTTCATCAAGCTATTGCACATTAAAATTCACGCATAGAGATGTAGTCGTTCATACATCTTCCTCTGTTTGAGAGATTACACATTGCTTTCTATTTGTGTTCTTCCAGGTGACTTGGATTATTACTGGCTGGATCCTGCCACGTGGCACAGCAGGGAGACCTCCCCTATTAGTTCGGTAAGAAGTGGGGAAGAAGAGGTTCAGGAGTACAAATTACAATGTTTACTGAGTCAGTTCAGCATGGATATTTTGTTGCAAAAAATTATTCTAGATGAATTATATGAGAATTTGTTTTAGTAGATCATGGAAATTGAAATCAGGAAGAAATTTTCCTCAAAATGTATACTAATATAATTACCTGAATTTTAACTTGAATTTAATTCTTTTATAGACATTATGTTAGATTTCATTGTACATCACAAAAGCAGCTGTGAGTGTGTTGCTTCTCTGGGAGAGATGAGTGACTGTTTCTATTGACCTGGAGTGGGAAAGGATCATTTGGATTTTTGTTTTATAGTGAGTCCATGTGGTAGAGCTATATAATATGTGTATTATTCTAAAGAACAGAATTTATGAAAAGACTTTTCAGGGTCATGGAATTAAAAAGTAAATCTTTAATTTTATTAATTAAAGGTATGTTTTAAGGTATTATTTAAGGTATGTTTTAAATGTTTAATTGTATTGAGCCTTGAACTGTGCTATAATTTTACCTGCAGACTTAGTGCTGTGTTTTTTTACAGTGGGCATAAATATTTAATGAAGCCAGAGTCCAACAGATATAATAAGAGGAAACTCAAATGCAATATGTCACACATCTGAAGCATGTTTGTATCTACTGTGACATAATGATCCAGAAATTTTATTGGTTTTTAAATGTGCATCTAAATACTGGAAGATGATTGCACTTCTTTAATTCCACTGCTTGGTTTTTTTTAACAGCATCCAGTAACGTGGCAGCCTTCTAAAGAGGGAGATCGCTTAATTGGGCGTGTTATTCTTAACAAGAGAACAACCATGCCAAAAGAATCAGGTGCATTATTGGGGCTAAAAGTAAGTATTACATGGTTTATGTGGTAAATGAAAGAAATTTCCACTGACCTTAAACCAATCTAAAATTAAATCAGAGAACTTTTCAATTATATGGTTATTTGACAAAAACATATTCCTTATTTTTGGTAAGTTTTGAAAGTTATACAGGAAAATTATGAATGTAAATGTGTTTAATCCTTCTACACAGTCTTCCACCTATCCATGGCAAAGGACCTGAACCGTTTTGATTAAAAAATATATGTTTATTCAGCTTCCTGTCTGCAAGAATACAGTGTACCAGTTCAAGAATTTCTCTCTCCCTGTGTATTTTTAACTATAAGGAGCTCCAAAGATGACTGAGTGTCTTCCTCTCCCCAGTGAGAACAACAGAAACAATGCAAAATATGAAACATTCACATCCACTTAGGACTGAGTGTACTTCAGACGGCACTGACACTCAATTGCTCTTTGTCTATAGTTGTCTGATAGTTCAGTCCCTCGCATGTGATAGAGGTGTAAGTTGTCAGTTCTACTCGTCATGGTGGGAACTAAATCAAGAAAGAACCTTGTAAACTTGGTAATGGCATGTCCTGCGTAAGAGCCATTTATCCACCTTGAAGTGAGATAGTGTGGAGTGGGAATACAGAAGAGAAGAACAACTGGGTTTTAGCAGTAGCAAGGTTCTTGTGAACTGTTTCCCATGTTTCATAGTAGTGTATCTAAGTTTTCAGTCTTTGTACCAGTTACATTTTGGGATTTTCATACATTTGGTTTGCAATTTAAACTTAAGAACATGATAGACATCTGTTTGCAAGAAGTACTTTTTCTTGCTTATTTGTTAAGAAACATTGTTTCTGCAACAAATGTAGGTGCTTAGGAAACTGCATAAGATTGATTAGTCAAACACATTAAAAGGAATATAAATTTTATTCAGTGTCAGCTTTACTTCTTTCCAAGTAGATCTGGCCTTTTTATATCTTTAACTTTGTCTGTAAAGCCCAAATTGACAATAGATTTGTTTATGCATATTTTAGGTTTAATTTTAAAATTAATGTGAAAACTGATCTGTCTATATATTTGTGCTTTATATGATGTCTAGTTTGTGGCTTGGAAACTCACAAATTTATGATTAACCAGGTTGTTGGGGGAAAAATGACAGAATTAGGACGACTCGGTGCCTTCATTACCAAAGTGAAGAAAGGTAGCTTGGCTGATGTGGTGGGGCATCTCAGAGCAGGTAAATCAATCAGTTGCATACAAAATACATTGTCTTTTAATTATGACTTTTTGTAATGCAGCTGTTAATTTATATTAATATTTTTAAAAACTGTTTCATTGTGGCAAACAAAAATCATTAGAGTTACTTTACTTTCACTATACTGTCACCTGAAGGATGATGTGCTGCTTACACAATGGACTTTATTAGTGCTGCTTTCAGTGTGAATTGTTACAAATAAAAATGGAAAACAACCCAAGAAAATTATCTTAAAATATTTCGTTTATATAAGATGTATATACTGCACTTACAAATAAGTGACTGTGCTCTTGGCACTTTTCAAGCTTCTAAATGAAGCAAGAACTATGCACAGCAGTTGGCTTTCAAAATTACTTCTTAGTGGTTTGTATTTTTACCGTGGCTCTAAGCAACTACTTTCCAAGTGTTGTCTTAGCAAACCAAAGTCTATGCAATGCCTTCTTAGGAATCTAGAAGCTCTGATGATAACTTGTATCAATTTAGGATAATTGCATGAAGCAAATGGTAATAAAGAAGTAGAAAAGATGATGAGTCTCTAAAAAGATCCTACTTTATTTTGGCATTTGTTAATTTTTTTTTTTTACCAAGTCAATATACATGAGGTTAATAGCACAAATTATTATAATTGTTTATAGATTTTTAACTGTAGATTATAATTACAGAAAATAACTTTCTCTCCACTAACCTTGAGCTATTTGGGGCTGAAATACTGCATTTCTAATGTCTGGTCTAGGTTGTTTTTTATGTCAAAGCTATTTTTAATTTAAAAAAATATTTTTAGAGCCAAAATAATTTCATATAAAAATACATTGTTTTGCACATATTGTCAATTAATTCAAGTCCTATTGTATAGGACTAAAACACAAGAAAAGGCATGGATGAGTCCTTGCTGTTAGGAAAACATACTTTTTTGTCTTGATGAAAAACCTCCAAAATTTGGCTAGTTGATAAATCTTTGGGTCATTGTACAAACCTCATAAATATTAACAAAGGCAAATACAAAGTCTTGCATCAGGAACAGAAGAACCCAGTGCAACAGCAAGCATTAGGAGCCAACCAGCTAGAAAGCAACTTGGCAGAAAAGCATCTGGAGGTGCTGTAAGACAATAAGTTGCATGTGAGTCAGCAAAGTGCCCTTGCAGGGAATGCCAATCACGTGCAGGGCTGCATTAGCAGGATTGTCACCAGCAGGTTGAGGGAGGTGTTTGCTCTCTATTCAGTGCTTATGAGGCTGTATCTGGAGTGCTGTGTCAAGTTTGGGTTCCTCTAGTACAAGAGAGATACTGACAAACTGGACCAGGTTGAGCAGAGGGACAGAAAGTTGATTAGGGGTGTACACCATTTGGTGTATAGGAAGCTGAGAAAACTGACTTTGTTCAAACTGGCAAGGAAAAGACTATGGGAGGGTCTAATTCTTGTTTTCAGCTAGCAAGTGGGAGACTGTAGAGAACCCAGAGCTGAACTGTTCTCAGAGGTCTGCACTGATCAAACAAGAAGCAAGGCAGACAAACTGAAATGCTGAAGATCTTGTTTGTGAAAATCTTTTGTCTTGTATCTAGAGAGGATAGTTAAGGCTTGGAACAGGTTTCCTAGGGGAGATGTTGAATATCCTTCCTTTGAGTTACCCAAATCTCGCCTGGTCAGTCCTGTGATGTTTGCCCTACTTTGAGCAGAGGTTGGAACTAGCTGACCCCCAGAGGTATCTCCCAATCCAAATTACTATTTTAGAAATCAGTATTTAAAAATGAAGTAAGTTTGAAAACTTTCAGTCTCTGAACGTGCATCAGTAAGTGGGAGTAGAACGCAAGATGCGTTAATATTCCTTTCTAGAGGCTTCTTAGATATCCTGGGACATATGCCTCACCAGTCAAAGTGGCTTCATAAGGGTGCTGGTGTCCTGTAGGTTCTGACACCCAGCTTTTTGCAGAGATCTTGGTTATCCTAAACATCTGCAGTGGTGTCTAACAGCTCCTTGACTGACTAACTTAGAACTCTGGGCTACTACAGTGGGATTTAAGACCGGGGAGTTTCTCTCACCTCAATTTGTAGCAGTGTATCATAGGATCATAGAATGACTGAGGTGAGTAGGGACCTCTTGAGATCTCTAGTCCAATCCCACTGCTTACACAGGATCAGCTACAGCAAGCTGCACAGGACCATGCCCAGTTGCGTTTTGCATATGTCTAAGTTTTGAGTATCTAAGTGGTGTTTTCCTGTTTCCATGCCTCTTACTGAGGGAAGAAAGTAGAATGTAAGCCTTATAAACAGGGTCTTAGATGAAAGAGACAATGTAAAAGGGCTTAGTTGGTCAAGAAGATCGAGAACTGGACAATCTGAGAGACGATGGATGGTGGTGATCTGCTTAGAACTAGCAGAAGTGTCACTCAGATCTCCATTTGGATCTAGTTTTCAGTAAGAGTAACTGGAGGCACTTCTGTTAATCTGGCATTTTGTCTATGATGATCTTGTGTTCAGTCATCTTGGCAATTCTTTTTTTTTACTTACTTGATCTCCTAGTGACTCTCAAAAAATAAAAAAAAAAGCTACTAAAGTCCTCTAAAATAGCAATACAGACACCTTACATGTTCCTCTTCAGGGTTCACAATCATGTTGCACCTATTTTGTCTTCAAAATGTGATAGATTCACTACTGTGTAAATTAGGTTTAAGTCCTGATTTTTAGTGCTACAAATTAGGATATGTCCCTGTTGTTTTTTGCTATTAAATTATAACTGTTGCAAAGCTGGTCACATCTTGTCCCTTTCAATGCCTGGGATGCTTTTGTAGATTAAGCCATTTATCTCTAAAGAAGTCGATTTTATTGTAGAGAAAAACAACATGTTAGTTTATAACAGTTGTTAGCTTTAAAATACAGAAGAAACTGAGTGTGTTTTCACTAAGTTGTGTAAACTTTAAGTGAAGTTCCTAGACAATATCTCTTTCTTGTTCCTACTTGACATAAGATTATGTAATAAAGACACGAAATATTTAAAACTGTTTCAGCTAAACAACATGGTAGAGAATTAAACTTCAGCAGGCATTTATTGTCTGTTATTAGCAAGCCCTTATGTTTTAAAGAACGTCAAAATGCTTTGGAAGACAATGGAATACACTGTGGAGTCCTTTCTTAAAATACCAAAATGTAGGCTGTTTGGGAAAAAGCACTGACAATCACTGAACATAAAGGGCAATTGAAGTGGTGTGGTTTGCCTCATAGGACTTCCGTTAGGGTAGTTTTCCTTGACTTACTAACAAGCACAAGTTGGATCATTTGACTTAGATCTTCTCAGAAGGGAGCAAAGCCAACAACTGAAGGGTTGTTCTTAACTGAATCTGAGAGACGTAGAAGCATTGTCAATAAATAAAGATAAAATCCTTGTCAATAAAGGAAGGAAGTTATTTGTGGCATCAGACAGTGGTTGTGAAGTGTTGACTGCTCCTTATGATTGGGTATAAAAGTGTAAACTTACCCTATGGTTCCTGCAGTTTAATTGTGTACATTGATCTTTCTTTAGAAAAACTATACTTTAAGATTTTTGCCTTTTTATAATAAGGCCAAAATACAATGTAATGTACATACTGTTTACATTCCAAAAATGGCAAAGTGAAAAAAGTTATTTAAGTAACTTTCACATCATGTTTTTCTTTCTGTCCCCTCTAACATCTTCGAGAGTGACTCACTCTTTGCTTCTAGTTGTGGTTCATTTGACACAGACAGTGAAGACTGCCCTTTTTGTAAAGAAATTGAAATGTGCTGTATGTAAACTGTAACAAAAGTAATGATTTTTAAAGGCTTAACTGTAGGTATTTATATTTTTCATAGTTTTCAAACTTCATTGCTAGTAGTTAACAGAGAACCTTTCAGCAAGATTCGTTTCATAGCATTATAACAGGTGCTGTAGTATTTTGGAAATATTTGCACAAGTGGTTTCTTTAATATGTTTTATGTGTATAAATTGTAGCTGTGTTCTGAGAAAGGAGACTTGATAGTGTCTCAAACGTTTTTTAGGTTTCAGCACAGCTTTTAAATCTGTTTTGGGTGATGTTACTTGGTTATACAGATTTCATAAATGTTTTGCACTTTTCTGGTAAAAGGATACGAAAATGAGTTAAACTTCTCTTTAAATTCAAGGGGATGAAGTCCTAGAATGGAATGGTAAACCCTTGCCTGGAGCTACAAATGAAGAAGTTTACAACATTATTTTAGAATCAAAATCAGAACCTCAAGTTGAAATTATTGTTTCAAGGCCTATTGGGTAAGGCTAAAGACTTGCTTCTTAAGCACAGTTATTATTCTACTCATGAGAATTTTAAAGGGTCTATTAGTGAGTTCATTGTTTTTTGTCTCGCTTTCTATTTTTGAACTCTGTGTATTCCATTTCTTCGCTGCCATTTACAATCTTGGATATTTACAGTGATATATATAAGTATAAATGTTGTTATCTGTATAGTCAAAGTACTAACAAAATTTTTGACAAGTGGCAAGGAACACTGGTGGATCAAGAGGATCTGTTTTTCAGGCTTTTAGCTTCATGAAATCAGAATAACTTATATGAGTATTCATGAGTATTGAACATTCATTGAACAGTACAGGATTTTAATAAGTCAATGCTAGTAGGATTGTAACCAAGCCATCTTTAAGAGCTAATAGAAGGAAAATTAAAACTTTTAGTTTAGAAGACTGTATTTAGCCTTAAATAATACTGTCATCAAAATCAAAAGTGGAAAGAAAAATACCTTCATATTTATGAAGGTAATTTGTTTCATAAGAAATTAGCATAATGTGTTACGTTTAGTATAAATCCAGGTTTGTGTTTTGTAGTAACAATTCTTATATTCTTGATTTCCCAAATAAGCCTCAGAAAGATAATGAAATTTGTTTGAATCGACAAAATTAGTGAGGTTGGCCCTGCTTTTGTCACAGTTGTTTTAGTGATATTCTACACTTCTTCCCGGAACACGACTCCATTGGGAGTTAAGTCTTACAGGATTGAATATGAATCATATATTGTAAATTCACAATTATATTGTGGAACAGAGTCACATGATTAACAGTCAAAACTATCTCTCTGCTAGTTTAAAGAAAAAAGTTAAAAGGAGTTGAATCTCTCTGCAGTTTGTCATCTTCCCAGAGTTCATGTGTACTCACTGTAAGTCTCTAAATGCCACTGTCCTGTAGGCAGATGGTAAACTGTTTCCACCTTATGAATGCCTGATTATTTCCTTTTCAATTTGCTGGATTTCATCCTAGTTATAATTTTTATCTATCTAAAATATGATGGTTCTGGTTTTAGAAAAAAAACACTATTATTTTTTTTTCTGACTGAAACATTCTTTTTACATTTATTTCATGTCAGCTTTTGATGTTTGATTTTGTCTATACTGTAGATATATTTTGCAAATGAGTTCTGCATTTTAATGACAATCATTATTAAAATGACTTAAATAAAATTTACACTTGTTGCTAATTCCAGTTACTAGTTTGACCTTCTGATGGAAAATGAAAGCTTGATGCAGTAATAGTGGTTGTTAAAGGCTAAAATTACCATCCAGATGGAGACTGTGGGGGAGCAAAAACCTTATTTTACGTTCTTTAGTTGGATAAATTAGAAGACATTCCTGACTGAAAATTGCAAATTCATTCCTACGTTTTTGTTATTAAAAATAAAATGCCATAAGGAGATTTTTGGAAGTCTAGTTTTTATGTTTAAATCAGCAGAAAATAAATATATTGGTATGGGACCTGACTTGAATTCTGTGTAACAATTGAAGAAAACCTGAAAATTGATTTTTACAACTAATGTAAAAAGAAAGTGCTAGATTAGTATTTTAAATAATGAGCTTTAGATATATTTCTTGCTCTCAGTAGTGTCATATATCCTTAAGCTTTTAAGATAACTTCATTATTAAACAAATTGAATTATTTTAGTTTATGAATTTGATAAACCTAATAGCTTCAAAAAATTATGAACAAGATGGCCACATTCTAGTGACATATTCTTGAAGAAAAATCAAGAGAAAATACTACAACTGTTGAACTGAAGCACAGAACATGAAGTGCATTCAAAAGGAACTAATGTTTCTGAATCTGAGCAGTGAAGCTTACACTAAAAAAGTGCACACAGAAATAGTACCAATGAATTGTAAAGTTTTGCTTTGGATGACCCATACATATTTTTTTCCAGACATAAGCAAAAATAGAACACATCTGATTGTGCTTGTGCTTTAAGACAAATGGAGTCCTGGCATGGAGGTTTTAACATACTATAACAACATTGTTCTTGAGGAGTTGTCTTGACTGATTTTTTTTTTTTGAGCAGGATTTTTTTTTTTTTGAGAAGAGCAAATAAATATCCCAAAGGAACTAGACCATATAACTTTAAAATTTGAAGATACTTCCTTTCTACAGCAGTAATGAGTTGAAGTCATGTTGTTTTGTGTGAGATTGGGATTTACCTGTCTGTCATCTTAAAAGAAGAAAAAAATCAGACATTGTACAATGAAGGAGATTGTGATACTAGTTAACAAGAAAGAATATACTGCACAGGATTTTCTTTCTCTTTTTTTTTTTTCTTTTAAAAATTATAATCTATGTAAATCATGTTACATAACAGGAAATTATTTGCTTGCATTAACAGATTACTTCCCCCCTCCCCTGGCTTCTCTCTGTCTTGTTAGCCAAACTATGTGATTGTTTCAAATTCATGACAGAATTTTATTTAATCCAACAAATATAGTATAGCAAAGTTTTGTGTCTGCTTTAGATGCTGACTCAGCAAAATCGATGCTGCTTCGTACAGCATTAAGTGGTAATCCATTACACCTAAAATTCATGTGAGGAAGTAGAAGGACTTCCCAAAAGACCTGAAAAATGATATTTCGTCTGCATAATTTAAGTGTTTTCATCTCTCAGTATTAATAATGCAAATAATGTACCAGCACTTTTATTAGTTTCTATTTAAAAGTACTAGCATATTACATCTAAAAAGCCCAAATATGATGCAATTTGACTTAAGTGAATAATGGGAGGACTGTAAGGCCACAAATTAGATGACTGCCAGTTACAAAATTGATGTCTAAACAATTTGCTTAGTCTTATAAATTTGGATTTCTGTGTCTACCAGCAAATGTAATTTTGAGTAATGGATAATTGTAGGATGTTTATTAGAGAAAAATGTGAAATGTATAACACGATTAGCAGATGAAGACATAACAACAATAAACAGTGTAACCACAGTAGTGCTGTAAAAGCTCCGTAGAAACTAATTGACACTAATGCTAGTGATTGCAACACAAGGTAGATAAGAAACCTACAGAATTAATGGGTTGGCTATCTAAATATGAGGGGAAGAATTACCTATGAATATGCATACAACACAAGAGGCGGTTAACAAAGGAGAGCATAGAAAATCCTCTGGCACTCTGCTTTTCGGAGAGGAAACCTGGCATGATAACTAACTTACCGGCTCTTGTGTGCTCGGGTGAGCCCTATGGGATAGTGCAGGTAAAACAAATGTTTTTTTCTTTGTCAGATGCTAGCTATCTTTGCTTGGATTTCTGCAGATAATATTGCCAAAATTGTTGTTCTCTGGTGTGATTCAGCTTCTTTGTGCAGGAACTGCTGCTGTACTCTAGGTCCTCCATCATAAACCAGGCAGTACTGAATTCTGGAGTGTCACTCAAGTAATGTAATGAGTGCAAACTGCAGGTTGATCTACAGGTTCTGATGGGAAGGAATGGTTTTGTAAATAGGAGGATGAGCATTGGAGACAAGTACTCAGAAATTCTGAAAACTCTGTAGAGTGGAGAGGATGCTGCTTCTGTCCCTCGAGCAATTTTAGGAAGTGCGGGTTACAACTGCATTTGAATTTGGTTTGTCTCCAGTGGTCAAGCTCTTGACTGTAGCTCTCAGAAATTACAGCTCTTCTTGTGTTTTACAAAATAGTAATCCTCACAAACCGTATGTCTGCACAGAGTAGTCTCAACCTAAGTTCAGTTTAATTTATGTATTCATTGAGACATGAAAGGATCAGACATAAAATAGTAATGTGTAACATCGCATAAGAATGCACAGAACCTTTGCCTTTCAGGGTAGATGTGGAAAGACAAAGGTCAACGTCAGCAGCTCTTTACTGGAATGTGTCTGACATTAGTTTTCTGACGTTCACATTGCTCTGATAGCAGAGCAAAATTCTCTTCTTATTTTCAATAAGTTATTGTGCTATCTCTTACTTTGTTTTTACTATTTACTTTGACTAGTCTATATTTGCATATTACAAGTAGTGAGGTTTCTACTATTTCTTCTGAAGAACTTTTTTTTGTAAATCGTAGTGTTAGAATATTTCCTGCAATCCCTAAGAGCAGGCTAGGTAAGACTAATTTTCTCACCTAACAAGCTTTATAGTTTCTTTTTAGAATTTTCATTCTTTAAATAAAATGACAATGTGTAAAAGAAAGTACCACTCATACATTTGATAAAGTCACTAAATATATAACACTAGTTATTTTCTTGTGCGCATGTAATATTTAAGAAATTATTATGTAAAGTGGATTATTGGATTTGTAAGAAATTTAAATATGGACAGAAGAATAACTTTGAATTATTTAATGTCCATTTTGAAATCAATAGCAGAAAGCAGAACTGTTACGGGACTTGTTAGGATACTCTGCCAAGTGTTTGATCAGTGCTGTATTGCCCACCTAATTTGTTGGTTTCTTAGCTTTTTGTGTCTTGCAGTTTTGTGCAGAGCTGTACTTAAACAAGATAAATATATTAGGGAAGATAAGATTTCCTAGCAATAATTTAATGTGTATCTCTCTATACATACATACACAGTCTTTATATTTTTATACATATATGTGTGTGTGTGTATATATAAGCTGTCCATTGTGTTATAAAGCTTTACAGATTACCTGAGGGTGAACGAGCTCTAATATGGTGGGGATGAACAGGGCAGGTGGGAAAGCTGCCAAATAACATTTCTGTTGCAAACCATGCATTTTATCTGGAGTTGAAATTTATATTGTCTTCCACTGTTCCTGTAAGTTTTTAATAAGAATTACAAGGGGATTAGAAAAAGACATTTAATTAGCTCTTTCCTATCTGATGAGTAAAGTCTTAAGAAAGATCTGATTATTTTTGTTATTTACCTTTACCTAGCAAGGACTACCACTTCTAAGTAAGGAAAATACCATCAACCTGACCATTTTTTTTACCCACCCAGGAATTATGAAGCTTGACACTGTAGGTCACACTTTCCATGTTGAAGCACTCCTTGCACACACTTGTTTGGATATCCTAAATGGGATATTATTAGAAACAATGCTATACTGCAGATGAGAATGTTCATATTCTAGCGCAAGAAAACATTGCCAACTTAATGTTGGATTGAACAGAAAAATCAGTTTGAATATGCTAAGTTAATATTTCAGAATTATGAGAATTGCCCTGGAAATTGAAAGGAGAAAATGTTAAGAGGAAGAAGTCTACACAGCACCCTTCTGTTAATTAGTATGTTGTTAATTTTTTTATGTTTTTGTGAAGTAGTACTGTGTCATATGTCAAGAATAAGTAATGCAGTTGTATTTCAATGAGTTTGAGGAGACCATGTTACACTTTAATTACAAAGTCAAAGCAAAGAGAAGCACATTCTTGTGGGGTGATGCTAGGTGTAAGCTGATGATGTGAGACGTTAACTGGATGCTAAATAGGCTTTTTTATAAATATGCACCAGAAATTTAAATTCAGGACATGAAAAGCAAATTTAAGATTAATTGCTTGGACACTGTTACATTCATTTTCTGATTTAAGTTTCTGTTTCTTTTTCATAAGTTACTTTTATATAGCCAGGAGTCAGATTTATTGACTTCAAAGTCAGTAAGCTAGTGTTGCACTAAACAGACAAATGCCTGACTACTTTTAAAATGCTCAGCTTTAGACTTAACATCTTGTAAATATTCTTCAGAAATGTTACTGTTGTTCAAATTTTGAAATATTTTGTGTAGATGAAAATATTTTCATGTAATTCACTGAAGAGCTTTGTTTCCTTTTTCCTGCTCTCCTGCTTTACTAGCAATAGTACATTTGAGTTGTTTCTTGCTCTTTCTTACAATGTTTTTTCGATGATTCCTGAGAACAAAAGAGAGCCAGGAGCTAGAATCATCCAGATTTTGATGGAAGGGTAAACTTATTGACGGCAAAATTTTGATAGATGTGTGTGGACTTAACTAGTTTGTTTTTGCTTGTACCTGTGAATGTGCTGGGTATGTGTATGTAGAAAAATGTGCATCCCAATCATAATATGGTTTGAATTTCTTTTTTTTTTACCTTTGAAGAAATGCATTGTTCTTTCGTTTGTTTAACATTGCTAATGTTTGCTTTTTCTTTTTATTATTGTAAGACATTTTCATCACTTTCATTCCGTGAACTACTTGAGACGTTTATATAAAAATTACTAGTGAGTTAATCTGCCTTATTTTTTGGATATTTTTCCCTCCAAAAAATAGTTGAACATCCATAGTTATACTACCTTTTGCCACCATTCTCTTCCTAAAAGCTCTCTAACTTTGTTGTTCCGGTTGTAAAAATATCGTGTGATCCATTCACAATATTAACATTGTAGTGCTCATGTTGTTACATCTGCTAGTCCCTTAATTTGTAAGTAGTTGCATTAGTAAGATTTTCAAGAATACCAGAGAAAAATGTGTTTATATATTTCCCCTTTCTTTATTTGTAACCCATTAGAACTGAAACATATTTCTAAAAAAGTGTCCCAGAAGTGTATTTGTTGCAGAAGATTATCTCTGTTGTTTCTAATTCCTATGTGTATATTCACGTTTTAGTGATATTCCAAGGATTCCTGAGACTTCTCACCCCCCGTTAGAGTCTAGTGAGTACATGCCTCATTCCTTTCACTACGCATTGTCTCATACCCAGCACAATTGTTTCGACTCTGAATTTTCTAAAAGATGAGCACTAGGAGACTGCAATGGCTCTGAGGTTTTTGCATGACAAAATTTGGTGGCTTTTGGTCTTGTGTGTTAAATTCGGAAAACATGGATTTGATTAAAAGCTGTGCAATTTCAAGTGTTAGCAGGATTTTATTAATCCCTTATTAATCTAGTTATACTCTATCAATACAAACTTTATACAAGTCAAAGAAAAAGCAGTTCGTAAGTTATCCAAATTACCTTCAAAAATTTGGATGGAAAGTTAATGTGATTCTCGTATATTTTCAGGTTCAAGTTCTTTTGAATCTCAGAAGATGGAAAGGCCTTCTATTTCTGTTATATCTCCGACCAGCCCTGGAGCCCTACGGGATGCACCACAAGTCCTACCAGGGCAGCTTTCTGTGAGCATATTTTGTTTTTTTTTCTGAGTTCTTAATGAAAATCTGAGGTCCTAGTACCTCAGCCCTCCCCATTCCCAAGGTCTGTCGAGAGGTCAAGAGAATTATCTGTTGTTGATAAAGACTAACATCTTTGAAATGTTTTTTAAGACCTTCTGTACACACTCACAAGCCATCACTGTAATCAGAGCAGAGGTAAAGAATTGTTGTCTTAATACACAGAAGAGGGCAGGAATTTACATGAAGAGTAGCCCGTAGCCCATAAAAATGCCTTGTAACTTGTCGTCCTGTACCTTCTGCATTGAAAAATGGTGACTCTTCTGTACATGCTCAGTAATCCGCAGATAACAAGCATAATATCTCTTTATCTTCTTTATGGGAGCATTTAAAGAGCTGTGTATTTGTTAAGAGTTACGCTGTTCAGTAATGCATTTTAATTTAGATACACACTACCTCCCGGAAGAGTCTGTAATACTAATTGAAGCTGGGCTTATTAAATATACTGTGAGTACTTAGACTTCGTTTTGTACATTCTTATATATTTTTCTATTTATTGTATTAATTTCTAAGTATACAGCAGGCTCCAAAATTTCATAATGTAATGATTTTCTTAAGAAATTATTTAGCTGTATATTATACTTTTCATAAGAACATTTGCAAGGAGAATAATTGGAGTAGATAGATTTTAACTATACCTTGAGTTTAACTACAGTTAGGGCTTCCTGTTTGAATGTAGCTTTTAAGGTGCAGAGCTAAAACGTGCTGGCTTAAATGCACTCACAGATCCAAGATTATGCAGTGAGTACAATAAACAATGTAAGTATAATCAAGCACCACCATTGTATGCAACTATGGTAAAGACAAAAGTCTTTGGAATATACCATCATCTTTTCTATCTTAATTAAATATTAAGGAATTTGAAATAAAATATAACTCATTGTCGCTTGGAAAAGAACAGTGGTTACTTTTACATTGTCGTTAATATGATGCAGTCTGAAAATTCTGGTTTTTTCTCCTTTCTCAGTAGCATTTTCTGGTAACTTGATTCTTGTAGGTTAAACTGTGGTATGACAAAGTGGGACATCAATTAATAGTAAATGTTCTGCAAGCAACAGATTTGCCACCAAGAGTCGATGGACGCCCCAGGAATCCCTATGTAAAAATGTATTTTCTTCCAGATAGAAGGTAGTAGTATCTCAGTTTAGAAAATTATGTTGTAATTTACCATGTATTGAATCAACTTCTAAATTAACGCCTATGAAGTAAAAAATTCCTTTATGTAATTTGTTAGATTAATTGTGCTTGACTCATCCAAGTCAGTGTCAAATTAACTTTCTGGACTTTTGGTGATCCACTGTACAGCAAATACTTTTCTCTATTAGGTATTATCAGATCAGAAAGAATGAAAACAGTAAGTGCTGATGAGTAGATGGCATTTCGTGATTTATCTCTACAATTTACCACAAATATTTATGTTTCAGTGATAAGAGTAAAAGGAGGACCAAAACAGTAAAGAAAAGTCTAGAGCCAAAATGGAATCAAACTTTTCTCTACTCACATGTGCATCGTAGAGATTTTAGAGAACGAATGCTTGAAATAACCGTATGGGATCAACCAAGAGTACAAGAAGAAGAGAGTGAATTTCTTGGAGAGGTGATACATATAATCACATTTCTCCTGAGTTTGTTGTATATATATTTTGTGTATGTGTTTGTGTGTGTGTGCCTTAAGGTAAAATTCAAACCTGATAATTTTTCTGCTAGATTCTTATAGAGCTGGAAACAGCACTTCTAGATGATGAACCACATTGGTATAAGCTACAGACACATGATGAATCTTCACTACCTCTGCCTCAGCCATCACCTTTCATGCCAAGAAGACATGTTCATGGTGGAGAAAGCACTAACAAAAAATTACAAAGTAGGTCTAAATTCCATTAATCTCTTTTAAACTGTAAATTAGAAATGCTGGATATGATGCAATGGTATTTGTTTCATATAGAAGATGCAAAGAAATAGTCTTCGAACATAATGAAAATGTGTCGCAGATAAGAGATGCAAATTATAACATTATGACATGTCAGCCTTTCACCTGTGACACACAACTTTCAGGTATATGAAACCTGTTGGAATTGATTTGGTTTTTACTAGTAAAAGAAAATTGTTCAAACATTTGTTTGCATAAATTTACTTTTAAATAGAAAGATGAAGTTCATCATTATTGGATACTTTTTTAATAATTAAAAGTTTATTTAAAAAAAAAATCCTGAAGTCCTTAAAGACTTAGAGGCTTAAAAACACTTTTCATCATAAAGTTAATCTCAGCCTCCACTATGCTCATCATACAATCAGATGGGAAGTGTACTTCTGCAGCAAAGAGAAATTGTATGCCTGTATTTGGGAGGTACAGTTGTTTTGATGAGTCTGATTTCAGGTTTGTATGAGGCATATTAAAATAATGAATGTACTGAAATATTTGACTATTATAGCTCCTCTGTTCATTTAAATTAATTTGAGATTCATTTAGAAATAAGAAGGATGTATGGTGTTATTTTAAAACACATTTCAAAGCTATTTTTCTCAAACACGTAAGTCATTCATTCCAGCCAATGCGTAGGAAATTGGTGCACATTCAGGAATGAATTATGAAAATATGATACTGCTGTAATTGCTGCATGAGGATATGTATAGAGAGAGGAAATTAAAGGTTAGTTTTCATGAGATATTTGAACTTTTCTAAAAGCTGGCAGTGCTGTTTCCTCTTCCCCTCTCTCACCATATGCTGCCACTTTTTTTTTCCTGTTCAGCAAGCTGATTCAGCTTACTCACTGAAATAGCACAAAAGTTTGTTGTTTTTTTTTTTTTTTTCCCTTTGAGTTAACTTTTAGCTGATTTTGTGAGAACAAACTATGTGGTAGAGGATTACTGAGGACATGAGGGATGGAAAATGGGAAAGGAGGCCGCAGCAGCTGTAAGATGTTAAGCTGGTTCAGCTGTCTTGTGAAATGTCAGTGGCAGTCACTGCAGTTTAGTTGTCCTCCGCTGTTGTTTAGACTTAAAATAATCTTTCTAATTTCAGTGGTATGTTAAATGAACTTATTTTTACATTTTATAACACGACCAGATGTTCAGGTATTTGTTTACCTTACTGTTGTGCAGGATCTCGACCTATCAGTGATAGTGACATCTCAGATTATGATGTTGATGATGGTATTGGAGTTGTTCCTCCAGGTGCGTGGGTGAACAGCATGGTCCTGCTTTCTTCTTCTTTTTTGCTTGTTTGTTTTTTTTTTATTATTTATAACATTTTGGAATATTGAGGATACTGGTTTTGGCGAGTGCATTGTGAAAAAAACAGTTTTCCTGATTATTCCATGGTACCTGTCCTAAATTGTGTTGAAATAGAGGATTCTTCTATTCATTCATTAATATTTCTTTTACACATCATACTTCATATATGAACCGTTGGGTGGTTCAGATAGTTTAATTGTTTACTGCATAATGTTCCAAGCATTATTTAAAATATAAATTAAATTTTAGAAATTATTTTAACATCAAAATTAAGATTTCAGTGTTTATTGCAAGCATTTTTTTTTATTTTGCTTTTTGCTTGAAGCTTAGATATAATGCAATCTCCCATGGGCTTTATTGAGAATGCATGGCTGTAGATTAAGATGCATGTAGCATGGCTATATCTTTTATAGTTTTCATAAGCCTTCATGAACTATCATTACCCTAAATGTTCATAAATATATACTTGTAGAGGCTATTGTGGTTTGACTTTTAGTTCAGCATTCCTTACATAATGAAGGTCTTGAGGATCATTTCGGATACCACATTTTTCTACTTGTGTTTGACTGTTGCTACAGATCAGATTAATATATTTCCCAATTGTCCCAAACTAAGTGAAGAGACACTATGTCATTTCCAGCACTAAATCAGTTTTTCTGTGGATCTTCCTGATGAAAGTCACTGAATTGAATTATGGTGGGATTTGGAAAGATCTGTGTATTCCTGATCCTTGTTTAAAATAATCTGACTATTTATTTATTCATTACATAACCATACAAATAAATAACATAACTTTATTAATGCAGTATTATTTTGGTGTTTACTGAGCCAAATTATCTTTCCCTCAATGCTGATTGGGTTCTTTCCTTAGTTGAATACACTTACCACCTGAGTTACTAAGAGGGAAATTTGTTCAGGTATGTCTAGTAATGATATTTACTTTAATGAAGTGATTAATCTCGATATTCTTACATCAGAGTGAACATTTTAAAGCAAAATAAATAATGGTTTCTAAATATTTTTTCCTGTTTATTATTTCACTTTTTTAGTTGGCGTATCTCTGTACAGTTACTTAGTTTAAGGTTTCAGTATACTGTATTAAGAACTCGGGCTTTTTTTTTCAGCTGCCAGTTCTTCAAGGCATCCATTTGCCATTTGAAATAAACCATTTTCCTTCTGACAGGAAATGTTCAAAAATATTCGGCTGAATGCACTGGGCTCTATTCACTGGGTCAGCTCTTGAGTAACTGATTCTTACAGAAATTTCTTGGGACTGTGCATGCTCAGGTGTGCATTTGAAGAATGCATGGCTCCAAACTTTCTCAGAGATCACTGTAGAAAATTGCAAGATTTAATCTGTTGCAATAGGATTTACAGTGAGCTGAGAGTCTTTAAACTGAAACTTGAAGGGCCTGGTAAGGAAACTTTTTCTGAAGTCCACCTAATCAGAAATAGTCTGGCAGCTGACCTGACCAAGCACAAATTTGTCTATTTTGAGTTTAATGGATATGCTTGTTTGGCAATTGTAAGTGGAGTTCATCTGTTTGTGATTCCTGTGCAAAGTGGATATACATGTAAGTGTGGGGGCTTTGTTTGCAGGTGCAGTCTGAATTCTTAAATGGGAGTTAGACTTTAGGCACACAGGGACAAGTAAAGTTTTTAGTCATCAGCCTTGAATGTGTGACAGCCTAGACAGCATATGAAAACGTGTTTTGCAGTGAGTGCTGGAAAAGTTAGCCAGTCCAACTGTCTACTGAATTGCTCGAGAATTTCAGGTGTAGATTCACAAATTTGGCTGGACACCAAGTTCAGATATGCATTTCTACCCTCCTATCCAGCCTTCCTTGCATATCACGTTGTTAGATCTTCTAAGACTTTGGACTGTTAGCTTAGTTTGCATTGAACGAATAGTACAGTATCTTCTCCATCTGACAGTCTCCTGTTAAAAGTTGTATGCAACTTTCTTGTGCTGCAGGGTCTTTAGCCCTTCCCTCCTCTTGCCCTCCAATACCATGGACCTCACCAGACTGCACTGCAGCTCTTACCTGGTCCAGATTTCCCACACATTCTTCCGCAAGGTATGCATGTGGGAGACAACAATGAATATCTCTATTTCCTCATAATATAGGATGATGATGCAGCTCAGATGCACTCTTAGACCATTTTGGCATAGCCTCTATTGGCTTCAACTAGGTTAGTCTAGGATTAAGATATTCCTTGTCAACAGAAGAAAGAATATAAAAATTGAGTTTACAATATATGATGCAAAATAAAATGTTTCATTTTAAAGCCCCTTTTTCTTCCTTTGCCACTGTTACCCACCATGGTACTTATATATGATAAATAAGCTCTGTCTTCATTAAAGGTATACTCTTACAGTTATTAACTTATTCTTTTTCTGAAATATTCAGAAGAGAAGGAAGTTATTTTGCTGCCTTAATATCTCAAGATTTTCACGAAGATTATTGCTCATTTTCTAAAAAACAGACACACAACTGCAAAATGTAGAAGCACGAAAGTTCACTTGAACACCACCATAAGCTAAAGAAGGAATGATAAAAATATCTTGGCTAAATTAACTAACATTGTAAATCCTTTAAACTATAATTTCAAATGTTTTACCAATTGCTAAGGCAAATTCAGTATTAGCATTTAGCAATAATGAAGAAAACTATTTTCTTAGAGGTTTAAGCAGCTGCAAAGAATCACTGCTTGTCAATGGAAGTAAAGACTACTACATCAAACGTGATGGCACTTTGATAACTTCAAGAATATTTTAATAAAAGTGTTTTTCCTGTGTCATATCACAAATCTGTCTTACCTTTCATATAATTGTACTGTCCTCATTTAGTAGTAGTATCTTGCAGTGGTTTATAAAGTTTGGGTTTTTTTTTAAATCAGCTTATAGAACTGTTCATAAAAGGAACTTATATCAACAGCTGAAAGTAACTTTAATTTGAAGCTCAGCTTTAACAGAATTGCTTTTTGACAGGTTTTTGTTGTATGCCCACATCTATTTACATGAAGAAAATATTATTTTAAATGTCTTAGCCGCTCTTTATATGGGACAGTCTCCAGTCTTTTAATTATCTTTGTGATCCTGAGCTGGACTCACACCAGTAACTCCTTGTCTGTCTTGTACTGCGGAGCCCAGTACACCAGATGTGGCCTCCCCAGTGCTAAGTATATAGGAAGGATCAGTAAAGAATTTAATAAAAATCAAAAATATTTTAAGGCCTATCTTTTTATGAGTATTTTTTATGGTAATTTTAATGAGCTGTATTGCTTATGCTATGGGTAGCTCTTCAGAACAATTTCTTTTTCTGTCATATGTAATCTGTATAAATGGTTGCATTGTACTTACCTTCCTCCTGTAGCAGCAGAGTGACATCAACACAACACTTTGTCATTGTCTGTATTGTAGTAAAAAAATATTCTAGTATCAAACATTTTCTAGAACAATTTTCATCATCCATCCAGCTTCCATTCCATGGCACACCTGACAATTTCCCATGAGTGACTGAGAAACAACTTCTCCATAAACTGCTATAAGCTTGATTACTGCTGTCATGCTGGTCCATGCAAAAAATTTCTCTGCTCAATCTGGAGAGCGCAGAGCCTTTGTATTTGAGGATATGAGGAAATGTTACTGTTGCTGTCACTCTCATGGTCACTGTGGAAGTATGGATGTGATTTGACCAACTTGACAATACTTGAGCTAATGATTAGGATAAATGCGAATTGCTCTTGCTCTGTCTGTTCTCTAAGCTTTGTGTAAACACAATGCACAAGTTTCAGATATTGTTCCCCGCATAGCTTGGCTATGCAGAATATATAGGATAAAAATCATCCTTCTGTACTGGGTTTTTAAGTGTACAGGATAATCCTAGGTGCAATTTTCAGGCAGACTAGAGATACTTTAGAAATATATTTTAAACTTAAATTTGTATTTAAATTTTTGTATTCAAAGTATATGCATTTCAGTACAGTTGCCTAAAGCTTGGACAAAATGCCTGATTTCATTGATTTTAGTGTTGAATAAAGGTAAATTAGTGTTCCTTCTGATAGAGATGACAGGATTTTATCTAAGACAAGCTTATTTGGAAAAAGAAATATCTTTTAGCACATACAGCTTAGACTTAGGTATCCTGAGAAAGGGAATACATCCAGCTTTTGTCACGTGTAGTCTTTTTTTTTTCTTCCTCTGACAAAGAGACATTTTCTGCAGCAGCTTTAGTATATGAAATGAGGGAACCTCCATTGAAGTCCTGACGGACTCTGTTTTTTGCTTCAAAATTTGTACCCAGTCCTTGTCCTGAGATCAGGGAGATCCTCATGTTTCTTTCTAATTTTATTACACAGCTCTGAATCCTTCTTTGTTAAAAGGTTGATAAATGTCGGTAGATACTCATGCATGCTATCAACTTTTACAGGCCTATTTTGTATTCATGCTCAGTACAGCTTTGCTGTTTAAAATCTTCAAGTGGCAGGCATTTGCTGGTTTTGTAGCTACTAGTGAGCTCTCCCAAAAGTTTTTTTTCCTCCGTATTTTCTCTGGTTTTCCAAACAATAGCCACCACCCTCCTCAAACTTCAGTAATGTCACATTTTAAATATGAAATTAAGTTCATTGTTTTTATTTGACATGTCTAACTCAATGTTGTTTGAGAACAGCACACACATGCACTCAACGTTATGGTCCCTGATGTTTGTTTCTGAGCTACATACTGTGTTCCTAAGAGTGCTTTTATTTTGGCTCAATCTGACCCTCTAAGAACCATTAATACTCATGGTGCTTCTTGTTTCCCTGATTTATTAACCTCATTCCACCCCTCTGCTTCAAGAAATCGAAGAAAAATTATTTCCCATGTTCTCAAACTAGCCATTGTACTATGAAGTAGAAGACACAAAAGTTGGACAAAATGATAGCAGAACTTGCAAAGGGCTTTCTGCATGTTTTCTAGCTGACAGTAACCAGAAAGTCTGTAGTAAAACTGTGTAATAATCCTTTTGTCAACACTGACAAAACACTGACTCCTTCCTATCTGCCTTCCCTATCATATTTGTAGTGATAAATACATTAAAGACAACAAGAACGTATTGAAGAAAATATTTTTTTTTTGTTTACTGAAGTTACTGGAAAGCTGGTGTGAGGCTGAAAGCTACTGTAGGATATTACAGCACGTAGGTTGAGTTCTGTTATCTTCGGATAACTTTTGCTAGATTGCTCAGTCCTGTATAAAGGGTAGACACAGTTCTGGAAGCTGTCATATTATAAGCTGTATGATGAGGGAAAACAGTCTTAAGAGTTGTTTTAATGATAAAGTGCATCATCTAGTAGGTCCTTGTTCTTAATTTTGTGTTACTAAGATGAATCTATTCTATGGTGGAAGGTATTCTTATTTTAGGATTACTTATCACTGTTTTAACAAAGTGTTTTCTAAGTCTAGTAATGAGATAATGCATCCAGATAAGTTACAAGTCCGTTAGAATACCTTGGTAAACTGATGCACAATTTGAGAAAAAAGCGTGAATGCTTCCTTGATGATTGTGATCAGGGTTCAGACTTGCAGCTGAGCAGGTTATTGTCGCTGAACACATGACCAAGCCTAATACAGACTGTGTATACAGCTCACGCTTTCAAAAGCGGATAACAATTTGGTAGAAAATCAGAGAACTACAGGAATTATAAAAATTATACAAAATATGAAAAAAAACCCCAAACTTAAAATTCTATAACAAGATCCTTAAAAAGTGGAACTTAATTTAACCAGTTGATGATTGAGTGACTAAATCATTGTCTTTTCCTCTGTGGAAAGATTTCTGGTACAGACTGGTTTTTTTAGCTGAACAAAATAGGGCATTACAAGAACTTAATGCTGGGCAAATACAGAGCAGCAGCAAAATTATTATTTTGGAATCTAAACAATTATTTTTGTAGTCATTGAGGGATGATTCTTTCTGTCATTAAGGGATTTTTGGTCAAGGGATTATTGTAATCTAATTTAAATGTCTAGTAATGAGAAACTAAGCAAATCTCCTTAGGCTTTTTTTTGAAAGATAGCAGACACCTTTTGAAAGCTATTCATCTTGTTGAGCTTCATTGTCTGTTTTAGGATGGGATTCAAAGTGTATAAGAATGCAAGCAGTGTGCTACATGAAAAAAAAATGCACAGGAATATCAATGCTTTAAAAAGTACTAACATTCTGCTGACTTTTTTTTT
Organism: Chlamydotis macqueenii; assembly: GCF_036417535.1. NCBI lineage: Eukaryota > Metazoa > Chordata > Aves > Otidiformes > Otididae > Chlamydotis > Chlamydotis macqueenii. The sequence goes on from NC_141558.1 coordinate 32,934,671, forward strand.
TTTTAAATCCTGTATAAAATGAACTATGAGAAACTGCAGCTCATTCACAGTATTCAGAAAAAGTTCTCTGCAAAGTATGCAGCACCCAATATTCTATACAATATACTCTAAATGCCTGTAATTTTTGAAAGTAGGTGGCTCTGGCCAAGTTCGGTAGGACAGCATTTTTGTATAACAAGAGTCAGAAGAATACTTTATATATGAGCAGTCCTGGATGAGTCTGTGTTGTCATACACAAGCATGCCTTCTCCATTTGTTAGATGAAGTTAAACCTACATTGCTTGGATTCCCTTCAAATATTTGCTACCGTATGACAATTCTGAAATACAAGTTACTCTGGATACTCTTCCCCAAGTCTGAAAACTATTTTATTTCTCTCCTCCCTGTCTTCCAGTACATAATGAAAATCATCTCAGTTTCTCTTTGTACATGTAGACATTTAACGGTAATGCTAGTAATTTATTCTGGCTGCATGATACCTCAGGATGTACAACAGCTGAATGACAACTGGAAAGTTTAGTGTTTAGATGTGTGTTCCTGGAAGGACTAACCATCTGAATTCCTTCCAAACCCAGACTTTTATTCTCTAATTTCCTTTTGTTGCCCTCTTGCCAGTAGGTTATAGGTCTAGTACTAGAGAAAGTAAATCTACAACGCTAACTGTGCCAGAACAGCAAAGAACAACACATCATCGTTCACGATCTGTATCTCCTCACCGTGGTGATGATCAGGGCAGGACCCGTTCACGTTTACCAAATGTGCCATTACAGAGGTAGGCATCACAAGTTAGTGAAACATTGCATGATTTCAAGTTTGTATAACCTATCATTATTAACTTTTCTCTTGTTCAGCAATTTTTCACAACTTTAAAACTTTTCTTGTATCTGAGTTTAATAGTGTAGTATTTGAACATGATGTATGCTTATGTTAATCATTCAAGAGCACTCATGGGCTGAATCATAACTGTAAAACTTACCTTTTCTTACTGACGCTTTATCTAGGATTCATCATCTGCGTACCGTAACTAATACATAGATTTGGAAATGTTTTCTCAGTCAGTGTGTGAATATTTTATGAAGCCATTTAAGTATATTGTGTATTTTTAGGATAATAAATAGTGACATGTACAAATTGTATATAACTATGAATTGAACTAATTTTGAAGTAACAGCAAGGTGAAATTACCAATTGTATTTATAATGTGATTTTTTAATGGAAGAAGTAAAAAATACTTTACAGAATCAGATAGTGATTTATAAACATGTATTTTCTGCATTTACTGCTTTTAATAGATGGCCTTTTAATAGGAGAATCCTTTTTGAGCTTTAATTTCCATACTTTATTCTTTTTTTGAATTGTGCCATACAGACTGTTTAAGCACAAAACTTGGCCCACTTGATTTTGCTGTTTTTTTTTTGTTGTGCAGGGCAATAAGCTTCTCTTGCAGCCTTTTCTCTTTGAACCCTAAAAATCAGTCAGTTTTAATCATTTTTTTCCTCTAACTTCTGGGAAACTTTGTTCTTGAATTACTGCAAGAGCTTGAAGTGTTGCACTAGCAACATTATTGCCTACAAGCTGTGGCAGTTTACTGAAAATCTACCCTTCTTAGCTGAATTTTGTCTACAAAACTCTGTGCTGCAGTACTGTCCTTATCCATTGTTTCTGTGTCTATTTTTTCTTTTGAAGTTCCATCACTGGTCATTTAATACCAGACATCTGTCATGCTTAAAAATTATATATATATTCTGGAAAACCAGCTTCTGCTCCCACTTGAGAATTTTGATGGTCTAGCTTCTTCCTTTCCATCTTTCATGCCATATATACTGTTCTTGTGTGTTGAAGTTTTGTGTACTTCTTAAATAAGTCCGTATGTGCATCCTCCTCTGTTACATACGTTTTTACAGATTAAGCTATTTCACTATGCATCAAATTCCTTGCTGTTGCATTTCTCAGTAATGCATCCTTAACAGATAGAAAAGTATGGCTGTACATAAAGCAGACTGTGGCACTGACTTTTTTATAGTAGACAGAATGAGAGCTCCTCATGCTGCTTTTGCAAACAATTATATGTGCTCTTATAGTTTCTTACAGTGCACAAATGAAATATTTCATAGACAACTTCACCCATTCTTTCATTTTAAACTTTGAAAAACTAATGCTTCTTGTTTCAGTATCAGTTATTAAACTAAAGGAAGAATCTGCCCTTCAAGTAGTAGTTTCTCTTCTTGTTCTTCTTCATGTGAAGAGAGCTTTAAATTACTGTCATGGAGGTCAGAGCTTACCCGCATTTATACAAAATCTTACCCCTTTTGTATAACACTTAGTTTGAGATTGATAAAATCTACTGCAAGTTCCCATATCCGGTTCCAGAATTTCTTAAAGACTGCTTGGAAATACCTGCAAAAAGTTGACAGCCCAAAATCAAACCTTTGTAAATTTGTCTATGAATCTAGAAACACATAAAACTGAATTTCATGTGAGGTATTATCAGTTCTTGTTCTCAGTTATTCTTTAAGTACAGGCTTTGAAAATGCCATCGCTGAATCCATCAGTGTACACAGAAAGAGGAGATACTTCTAAATGTGGTAGAAATGGCTGCTTTCTGTGCTTAGAGGTGTGGGGTTTTTTTCATCTTAGAATCTGATATTTTTTTAGAAGTCATGTACTAACAATTTCATTACTAAAAACTTCCATGAACTTGTACTGTAATCCATTAAGCTGTGTTATTTATGAGAAAACAAGATTATCATACATGTTTCTGCCTTTCAGGAGTTTAGATGAAATTCATCAAATGAGAAGATCACGTTCTCCAACTAGACACCATGATGCCTCCAGAACTCCAGCTGATTACAGATCCAGAGATATGGATAGTCAGTATTTGTCTGATCAAGAAAGGTACATCGCCAGCCTGAACTTGGAAAAAAGTTTAGAAATGTCTTTGTCGGTTTGCCCGTTTTTCAAGTGTTCAGTAGAAACACGACTGGTAGTAATGGAGAAGGGAGAGAAATAGTCCTCACTGACAGATCTAGTGTCATGTTTAATTATCTGTACCTCTTTTTTGGTAAAACTCTGCACTGGATTGACAGTAATAGAAAGTATTTAGGCTAACTGTTTTTGGGTGTTTGTCCTACAGCATTCTGCTGTTTGTTTCATGAATGAAGCCCAGAGATTTTTGCTAGAAAACCATAAATCTGCATGTATGCCCTAGCTGTTTTTGAAACTTAGAATTTATCCATTTCAGTAGCAAGAAAAATACCAGGCATGCGTTCCTACTAGTTAGGAGTTGCATATGCTATGATTTGCATTCCTGTTCTTGTAGATTTTGGACAGCTACATATGCAGTCTCACAGCATCTTGTGTAACATTGTGGTGAACTTGATACAGTACCCAAGCATAGCAAGTATAGTTGCAGTGCTTGTAATTAGCAAGAATCTCCAGCCTTAGATAAGTGACACATAGACACCTCTCCCTGGAATGCATGCAGTGACTACACTCCTCGGAGGACGCTTGGTCTCTCCTAGTAGGCATCGTTTCCAGGTGTCTAGGAATATATTCTAATGAAATGGAAAAAAATGAGAATTTCTGTTTAGTTTATAGGTGAAAAAAGTTTTAAGTAGCATTTCACTTCAGTATTTGGGAAACATAATGATGACAGTCACATAGATTATCAATGTCTTCGGATCTTTTTTTTTTTTTTTCTTTTTGCAGTAAGTTAGTATTTTTTTAAGAGTAAGCATGACAAAACATTTCCAAATGATCCAGTAAATTTAATACAGAACATACATTTCATAGTGATGTGAAAACACGTGAAGAATAAACCATAAAAATCTCTGGAACTCTGTCTGGTTTTGAAGCATCATAGAAATTGAGTCACAGATGGCTTTTGCAGTTAAACTAGTTCAGTTTTTATATGATCTTGCCTTTTTTTTTCTTTTTTAATGTGTTTTTGTATGGGAATTAATGAGTTACCTGGAGCATTTTAAAATGCAACTTTATAGGCAAGAAATATATACAGAATTGTCTAAGTTGGATTGTTGTACTGAATTTCATTTCAGAGGTGAATTGAAATGCTTTTCAAATGTAGTAAGCAGATTTATAGTTAAGCTAATTCAAGTACTTTCCACTCGTTGCGAATGTTTGATGTTTATTATAAGTAGTGATGTATTCAAAAAGTTCCTGAAGATGTTTATTGACTAGATTTCTTATTCAACAGATCTGAAGATACATTTAAAAGTAGCTTTTGTCAGTAGAAATGAATATAGACAGGTAATTGCCTCTAGAAAATTATCCTCCAGTAAAGCCTCAAACTATGATATATGCATGGATAGTGCTTGGAGAGCAGGGTTTGCATTGAGGCTCAGAGGCTTGGAGATGAGCTGTCAGACCAGAGCCACAGCAGCAAGGGGCTGCTGGATTTGTTCAGAGAAGTAAGACAGTCTTCAGTTCTTTTCAATGTTCAGAAAATGCTTTTCAGAAGTTTAAACATCAGATGTGAAGGATGTACATGGCTTATTTGCAGGATTTAAAGATGAGTCCATGCACTTCCTCTCCTTCAGTAATAATATTGTCTGCAGCAGTCTCCTTTTTACCATTTTCTTTTTCATCTTTCCCCCTTCTTCAGTTGTGGAGACTGTTTTAACTCTTGCAGGTTTTACTGTCTTTCAGTACATAAGAGGAACATCATAGGGGAGATTGTATCCAAAGATTTTTAAATCCTTATTCAGTATTATGTATTAGTATCAATATCAGTATAAGTATTATCTATTGTTCATTTAATGAACCCCTTGTCTAAGCAAGTACGTTCGTGTAGAAGTCTAACACAAACTTGTTCTGAAAGGTGAGTAATTATCTGGTAGTTACGTGGCAGAAATGACAGTTGCTGATTATTTTCTGATAATTTTTTTCAGTGATCTCTTATTGATCCCAAAATAATATTGAATATTCTGAATAGAGCTTTATAAAAATAGTGATTATTGTCTCTTACTAAAGCATCTGGTGAGATAAATTTCCAGTGGGAGTGATTTTCCACTTCACCTTTTTAATATATAATTATATACATATATACATGTGCGTGTGTGTGTGTATGTATATATATATAAATCTGTTAGGAAAAGCTTTTCATTAGGAAATATGGATAAGCAGTATACTTTGCTCTGAATTTAGGATCATCATCCAGTTTTCAAGGGCATAGCAGTTTTCATTTTTTAGTGTTTCTTTTATTCCTAATTAAAAATCTGTTAATATGAGTAATAAAATACTCACATAAAAACCACTTGTTTTAGAATAATAGTCTTTATTTTAAATGTCTCCAAACCAGTCTTAATTTATTATAGAACTCTAAGTATCTTCTTATATTATCAGTAATCTACTGTGATGGATTCTTTTGCTTTGTTGTTTTAACTTGAAGATTTCATGGTGGATTTGCTGTTTTATATCCCTTCTCTGAATGAATTTTATACTACTATTTGCCATGGGCCAATTACAATAGATCCTCTTTGGCTTAGCAAAGTTAGAGTAAATATTAATGAAATACCCTATGATTTAATGTGGACTTTGCATCTAGGTCACAACTCTTAGGAAAATGGTAACTTTTTTCCTAAAATGCATGTTTATTTGTAATTTGGAAACCTGCATATAAATTCTGTCAGTCCTCTGAGCTTATGAATGGAAATTTTGCTTGAAAAAAAAAAAATCAGTTCACCTTTAATACATTTTATTGCATTGAAATCAGGCTAGTAGTTCCAGATACAAACTTAAATCTCACACATAACTCATAAGCCATTGTTTCAAGCTGCCCAGCTTTAGACTTTTAGATAGGTATTGCCTATACTGCATCAATACATTGATCATTTTATAATGGCATGAAGCACAAAACACATTGAACGACTGCTGCTTTATCTATTTCGTAATCTTTTCTCTCTTTGTCGCCATAGTACTTCATATGAGTCCCTGCTTCTTTTAAAATAGCATATTTCCATTAAGTTTTCTTTAATTTTTAAAGAGGTTTAGGGCTTGGTCTTTCTGATTGTGTTGAAGTGCATAAAATTACAAGATTAATTCAAGGGATATTGCATATCATAGTCATATTTAGGCATAAATAGGTATTGGTTTTACTATCTTGCTGGTTGTAGCATGTATTTAGTTACAGTAAATGAAAAATAGAATAGACAGCTACTTTTCTTAATTGGAAACAATAAGAAACAAGAAGTTTGATGGCTAATTAGCAATTTTTAAATTTCTTTAGGATTGCATTACAAAATACTATCAGGAGCTATGAGTCAGTATTTGTATTTGGCTAAACCTAAGATTTCCAGTGAACATATATTTTTGTTTTTCCAAAGAGGGTGATTGGTTACTCTTCCCATAAACCAATCCACAGCAGATTAGTAGCACCCCTCCCTGCATTTTCATGTGTGTTTTTGTGACTTAGGAAGAAAAAAAACAAGAAGCATCTCCTCCACCACCCCCCCCCCCCAAAGTATTTCTTCATTAATTAGTTCATGAGAAAGGGGATTATTAGAGAAATTGAGCTAGTTATGGATTCCTGTTGTAATGAAGAGCTCTGAAACAGTACTGAATTTTAAAAAGGGAAATCCCACAAAATTAGGTGCCATGCTAAAAGGAATTTGTTGAAAAAGTAGTTAACACAGGCATTTTTTGGCTCATATTCTTTGAGAAGTGTAGTCTAGGTTTGAACATTATCAGGCTATCTATCTGGGTCAAAGCTTCATGTTTCTTTTTATGTTTTCATTTGCGTATCATTGGCATAACCCATGTCATCTAATGCTTCATAACTATATCTGTTTCACTCACCACTCATCCTGTCTGCAGTGAGCTTCTTATGCTGCCCAGAGCAAAACGAGGAAGAAGTGCAGAGTGCCTACATACCATCAGGTAAATACAGGAATTCGGTAATCATCAACACATCTGGTTAGTTGTCTATGCTTTCTGTGCCTGACTTTTTTCCCATAGCAGTATTTATTCCCAGTAAGTAAAGAACTTCCTAGTACATTGTGATCCAAGTGTCAGTTGTTCTTTTTTTTTTGTTTTTTTTTTTGTTTGTTGGTTTGTTTTGTAGTTTTTGTTGGTTTTTTTTTTTTTAATTCAGATTGAGATGTGTATATGTTTGTGAACTTCAGTAATAAGGATTAAAGCACTTGAAGTTCTGATTTTGCAGTTGTATTTTGTGCTAGATTTTCTGTCTAGTCACAGAAGTCCTGATCTCCCAATGCATGACGGTGTTGTTATAATTTCAACCATTCTTTCTTAGTTGTTTTTATGTTTTCTTTTATTTGCATTTTTATGTTAGCCACGCACAAGCCAACAATCTTCACTTGTTGTGACACCTAATCTCATGCTGGTTTTGGTCACTTGTAGAGGAAAGAACTGTGATTAATGAGGGCTCACTGGGAAGCTCGGATTTGAGGAGTCTAATATTACTTGGTTTTGCATCTGCAAATTGTGCTATAAATTAGATTCAGGCATAAACTTTGCGGTTTCGGCTCATCCTCAATCTTCATCAGTCTCTCATTCCGCTCCCTTTCTCAAATCTTCCCAATGTTGTGCAACTAAACGAGACTGTAATATCTTTTAACAAATCTAATTCTGCCACTTCTCCTTTTTTTTTACCACTTCTGTTAACTTTCTTAAAAAATATTGATTGTCTAGAAAATCTTCCATTTAGAATTAGTAAAAATTTAGGTTGAAGTTGAAGTAGTTAACGATTCAACTACTTCAACCAAGTAGTTAACCATTTTTCTGTTCAGGATCTGGATGTTACTAAGAGTTTTACATCAGTGCTATCTGTTTAAAATTGTCAAACTTTTAAAAGTGTTGTTTAATGTACTTATTTAATTGATGTAGGATTTTCCCCTACAGAGCAGGATTTTTTAAATATACTGTAGGTTGCTTTAATTCTCTTCATAAAATTTGAAATGGCATCAAAGATGCTATGATAGGGTTCTGTTACAAGACACACTAGTATAAAGGTAAAATAGAAATCTGAAAACTTTAAAAAAACCTGTACATCAGTGAAGCTGATGATTTTTTTATTATTATTAATTGATTAAAATTTTAAGTTTTTATCATCAGTAGGAAGAGTTTAATTCTCATACTTCAGCTATAAAAGGTTTTTGCTTAACATTATAGGTTTTAAAGGTTAATAATTTATTTCACTCTGTTATTTTATGTCCGTTTATTGTCATATAATAGCAATTTTTCCTACCTCCTTTCTATGGCCTTTTTCTTTCTGCTGCATCTTCTATAGCTCCACCTCCTTCCTTGTCCCCAGCTCTGTGTTTTTTCTTTCTCTCTTAAAGATTATAATTTTCATTAAAGTTCTTCAATTACAATGTTTAAATTCTCACTTAAATCATGATGTAAATATTGTATTATGAACTTCTGATGAACTTTGCCCAGTCACTATGGATTTCCGATAGTTTTACAAATCTACTGACCAGTCTGGCCAGTTAACCAGCTAAAAACTATGCATGGCCAGCAACAGAGTAAGGTCAGAGCTACAACAAATTCAGAGAGTAAGAGCTCTTTCTTGCATTTTTCCTTGCTGTAATTATTCCTGGGGTTTTTTTGTTTTGTTTTGTTTTGAGTTTTTTTTTGATGAAGAAAAGTAACAAATTCACCTCTTTAAAGTAACAGTAATGGTATATTATAAAACAGAATGGTACTTTTAGTAATACATTGGAGGTGAATAAAAAGGGCAGTAGAAGATAATACATTGATTTACAAAATTAACTCTGAGGCTTATACTGCCTAATCCAACTTTTAATAATACCCAGAAAATGGGGAGCATCTATCCTTGACCGAATAGTCTCAAAAACCCTTTCAACAAAAATTTGGTCTGCACATTCGTTGCTGTCTTTTGTCCTTTCTCATTTGTACTGGCCTGACATTTATTTATTTTAGAAACATTGTGAGACTTTATCCTTGTTTTCTAGACAGCTTGCTGAATAATGTTTTAATTAATTGTTGAGACATCTTCAGCTTAAAATTGGAATACAATGTTAAGGGTTTCATGTTAAATGAAAGAAATATTAATATGAGATAGTCCAAGCTACAAAGTTAACATACATGGTTAGTTTAATACACCAGTTTAGAATAATACTAGTCCTAGCTGCCCATCCTATCCATCTGTATGGAATTATTGACTAATAGCAGAAACAGTGGAAGGACATGTATACCTGTGCCATAGACCATGGGTTATCACATTCCATGTCTTAGGTCATGCCCACTGTGATTGGTAGCATCTGCTAGTGTGCCACGGTTGACCTGATGGACAACCATTCCTTTATTCCAACTTTGCAATATCACAGTGACCTCTGGTACAGATGTCAGCAGTGATGACCACTAAATCTGTACAAGAAGGGTCAAAGCTCCTCTGTTAAATTCCTCAGGGTTTTACAAACTCTAGGATTTCCAGGCAAAGAGTTGTTTCATCTGTCTGTGGTATGGCCCAGTTTGTAATGTTGATCTGCTGTGCCTAGGTCAAAGCCTTAACAGGACTCAAAATGTCCTATTAGAACAGACTGTTCTTGAAGCTTCAAACTCCTCAAGGCTGCTGGTCCTTCTGCTAATACCACCACAGCTATGTCCTGGTAGGGTATGTGGAAAATTGTTAGAATGTGGTTAATTAACCCTTAACAATTAAATAGCTGTGGTTCCCAGTCAGCAGCCACTATTTGCCTTTAAATTTCGTGCTTGTTCATTGGGTAGAGCTGGATAGTAAAGCAAATATTTCCTGTTCTAAAATCTTGTGTACTGTTAAATAATGATGTTAGACAGTTGTCACCTAACATCTCAGAGTGATGATGTAGTATATCTCCTAGGTTTTTAATTAGCTTATTATTGATAGCATTTAATTACTGTTAGATTTTTGAAGCTGATACACCACTTCCAAAAGACTTCCACAATCAAAAATGCCAGACACTTAATACGTGTGTAATTAAGGTTGTGATACTATATATCACTGTTTTAGCAAGCTTTTCATGCTTAGCTACTGAAGAAGTTAAAGTCTCTGTAGGTTTAAGTAAGGCATCACGAAGAGAAATAAAAAGCAAGTTAAATATCAACCTAATTCTTTACAACAGCTTACATGTTTTAATAAAAAATACCTATAAATGGAATTTAGATTACTGTCATTACAAGGAAAATTACAAGGACTGTATTAACAAAGGTGTAAACACAAAAACTTGTCCCCCAGGTAGCTGTCACGGTAGTTGAGAAAAACGTACATTGAGAAATCTACTCATACAACTATTAAATGTAGTAGAATATTATGCATTTATTTTACGTTCTGGTCACTCTTGGCTTACCTTTACCTGTCCTTTTGTTTCTGGCATGTTTTTATTTTGTTCTGTTTTCTTTTCTGTTCCTCCACATTCAAGAAGTTCTGTTAGGCACTATAAAACATTACCACCCAAGATGCCTTTACTAGAAAATGGTACTCATTGGAACCTATACAGGTAAGAAGGGTTTGGAGTCCCCCTTAAGTAGTTAGTTCCTTTTAAAATAAATAAATACTCTTCCCTTGTTAAATTAAAAAAAAAAAGTTTCATACAGTTTTTATAACTGAGAGATAAGGGACATAATCCTAAATGACTGTTTAAATTAACCCCTACATTACAAAAATACCCATCCAAAGCACTTTGTGTTAAGGTAGAGTTGTCTTCACTGTTAAAATTATATGTTGTGTGTTTTTCTTTGTTACATTCTTTTGTTTATGTATAAGATTTTGGCTATGTGTCAAATTTATTTTCATTTTGTTTAAATAATTTTAATTTACAAAGCTCAACTCTTCCTGCATGTGCTAAGACCAAATCAGTGATTAGACAGGATATTTCACTCCTTCGTGATTGCCTTAATTCACGAATACCGAAATTTGGAGATGATCTGCTGGTTAGGTAAGAAACTGAGGATTAATTCCCCTTCCTATTTGGTATCTAATTTGAATTTGCAGAATAAATGAGCTTCATTGTAAAGTGATTTCACATAATATATAGTGTATCACATCCTTTTATGTTGTCTTAAGATGTACTGCTATTAATAAGAATTTAAATTTATTATTTGATATTTCTCATTCCACTTTCTTACAAGTTGCTCTGTCGCATTTGGTTTTAAACATTTCAATGATCTTAGCAAAAAATTTCTAGCAGTCTTTTGTTTGTTTTTATTTTCTAAACAAATCTTGGCGCTATCATCCAGTCAGCTCTTTTACTTTTTCCTTAATTAAATCATTGTGATTCTACATTTTCTGTAAAGAAAGCATTATTTTATGAGTTAATATCTAACATTGTATTCCTTTCTTTGTTTTCTTTTTCTTTCTCTTCTACCATTGGATGCAATGCACTGGCACTAGTGAACTACAGCCCTCCCTTGACAGGGCTAGGAGTGCTAGTACCAACTGCTTGAGACCAGATACTAGTTTGCATTCACCAGAACGAGAAAGGTATAAAATAAAAACTTACGCATTTCTTGTCATCTGTGCTGGTGATCTTTATCAGTTTTGTTTTTCCTTCATATGACTACTCCACGTTCTTGTACATTCATGTCTGCTTTGGTATTTGTAGACATTTTTGCTCCTATATTCACGTATGTCGTGTAAATTGTGTGTTGGAGTTTATAACTGCTTTTGGCTTCTTTCCTTGTTTTAGTTCAAGCTGATGTCATTGTTTACAAAAGTCCTCAGTATGCTGATAATAGCATTGCAGTGTTAAGTATTTTGACGAAGTACCACTTGGTTGTTAATCTTCATCGTCATTTGCTAAAAAGTATTACGTTTGTTTCTTGCCTGTTCTGTGGACTGCTAATAAGGCAGTGATGTAATTTATAAATTATATGACAAAACTTTCATATTTCAAATCAGAACTGTAGTTTGTATTGTGACTTATTTTCTACAAAACAGCCAAAATTCATTGCTTCTGTAATCTAATCTGCTTCATCTGCTTTTACAATTACAAGGCAAATCACTACATTAAGCTTTTTTTTTCACTCTGTGGCATTATATTAAGGCTCGCATAAATCTTAAGAAGACATGTTTGCAATTTAAATGAAATACTATTGTGTCACGTACATTGTGTAGGCATTTTATGGATGCTTTCTGAATTGTGAAACCAGATACTAGTGGTTTGTTTGAGAGATGGGATTGTTCCGCAAGGGAATTTTTCATCACTGCCTGTGTTTTTGGCTAAGAATTATACTGTTTTAGACTGAGATTTTAGCTTCACTAAAGGCAGTAATAGGCTTCCATTGAATGGGACATACATATATATGGCAGTACATATATGCAAAGTTGCTTTGTCAGTCCATCCACAGTGTGGTTATTAAAACAGTTGCATCACTTTCATTATCATGAGAGAGGACCTGTGAAGAAAGACAGTAAGAATGTACTTTTCTCTTTGAGATAAATTTTCTCTTGGTTGGTTTTGGTTTTTTGTTTTGTTTTGTTTTGTGGGGGTTTTTTTTTGTGGAATTTCCCTTCTCCTGACTTCCTGCTGGACCTTACTTCTCAAGTTGTGGCCTTGTTGCAGAGAAGTGATTAATGTTCTGCTGAGATATCTCAGATCCACAATAGTTCATTCCTTTTTCAGGTCAAGCTCAAGATATCATAGATAAAACATATAAAGCCACTCAGAATGAATTACAGGATACCATTCTAGATATTTCTTTAAAAATTATTGTAGCATCATATTAATAACTAAGTGTGTAGATATATACAACTGTATTCATCTATGAGCAACTACTTCATGCAATAACGTATGGATGTAAGTGGTATATATTTCATACTTCTATTCAAAGATGCCACTGTAAAGTCAAATATTCAATGAACGGATGCTGGCAATTTTAAAGTACATAGTTATAATATTATACTCAAAACTAAACTTGTCACTAGTGTTGACTAGGTCTGTTATGTCTTTACAAATCACCTTCAGCAACCTCTGTGAAATAGCCACTGAATAGAATCTGAAGCATTTTTCATGAGCCTCCTCATAAAAAGAAGCATTTAGTCTGTCTTCATGGCCTCTGATAAACGTCAGATTTTGCCAAGTCATCTCTGGGCCAGATCCAGAAATATTGTCCATCACTATGAAACTTCTATGTCTTTGCTTTTAGAAGTCCTTAATAATGACTAAATAGGTGCTTTTTAGTTGGGATCCTTCATGGGGGTGTAGAAGAGCTCTTTTTTATTAAATTATTGATCAAAATTTCCATGTTGATTTTGTTGCAAATAAGGTGATCTATGCCACTCTGTCAGAGGATTAAAAACATACCTTTTTTTTTCCTTCAGTGATAGATGTTTTTCTAATACAGCTGAATTTTTTTTGAGGAAGATGTTATATTTAATGTATAGGAAACAGCAAATTAATTTTTTGTTTTGCAGGAAGCTAATTTTAAAAGATTTTATTCTCCAGTGTTGAGAAACACTATATGGTTTTGTGAAGCGCAATCTGTACAGCACTACTTTTATGTGCGTTATATTTGAGGGACCTTTGTTGAAGGTCTTGTTAGTTGTTTTCAAGATGTTTCTTTTCCAAACCCCTCCCTCCTCCCCGAGTGGAATCGTATATTTTATTTACAAATATAGGCTTTTAGTCCTCAAAGTATAAAGATAGACTTCTAAATGTGGCATTACATATTTTCTTCAACAAAATTATATTTATACTTACCTATAGAAAATTCTTTCTACTCCTTCCCTCCAACCTTTTGCCTCAGAGGGTATAAATTAGATTACATTTGGGATCAAGAGTTAAAATGTTCCACTTGACCTTTTTTAACAAAATGGTATTGGCCACATATAACTAACAGACACTAGAGCCCTTTTTCTCTGTGTTAATGGTTTATTGGAAATTATTTTAATCCTTAAGCTCTCTATAACATCATTCTTGTCATTTGGAATGTTTGGAGTAATTATTGTTTTTAAGATGCTGCTTTGGCATTGTATTAGCCCACATACACCAGCAGAGAATTATTTTCAGCCGTATATATGATTTTGGGATATATGTCTTGTTAGTAAAACAAAACCAAAGTAACAAAAAGGACATTCCTTTTCTCCTGCTAAAAGCTACGTCATTTGAACAATGAAAGCCCTTATAATGTGACTGGCACACTGATCTTGGCCTGACACAGGCCTGCCAAAGCTTTCTGGTAACGGGATTAATTTGGTGCAGGATGTAATCCTCCATATATTTCTTCAGCATAGTATACACTAGGATACTCAAAAAGATCCAGCCCTCACTAATATATCTATGCAGTTGCACTATGCTTGCCTTTTTTTTTCCCCCTCTTTTTTCCCCCTTCCTATTTGTTCCTAGCTGTTGAAAATTATTATTTTGTTGAAGTTTCTGTGATGATCTGTAAGACATATGTTAGTTTATCATATAGTTATAAATACCCAGTAGTGCCATTGAAAATGTTTTTTACTGTCACTACTTCCTTTAGTATGCTTTTTTGGTTGTCCTTTTCACTGTGACTCAAAATTTCTGATGTATTTTTTTTTTCCTTATAAGTTTGCTAACACTTCCTTAGAATGGAGAAACCTATGCGTAACCCTCAGCCTCAAGTCAGAAAAGCACGTTAATAATACTTAGTGTGGCTTTTATTCGCCTTCTAAGTTTCTTGTGTTGCAAGGAGTTACTGTGTGTATTAGGAGTTAGCACAAGAGCAATTGTATGGATGGTACTGCTTGTACGCTTTGGTCCTTAGTCAGTGGAGATTTGAGCAACTAAAACCAAGGAGAACAGACCAGGGATGAGTTCAGGTACAAGAGAGTCCACGTATCTGCAAAACGCAGCCCAGGATCTGCGTTAGATTAGTTCTGAAGTGCTTTGCTGCAGTAGGAATCAAAACATTTCAAGGTTCTTCAGGATGTTTGCTGTCAGCTGGTCACTACTACATAAACAAGACACAAAGCTGAACAGTTACCTGTTAGCTACTCATAAATAGATTACAGACAAATTGGAGCTGTCACTTGATCCAATTAAGACCTGTCCTGATTTCATGTTGATTTTTCTAAGGTTTTTTTTAGTAAGTCTGAAGTATTAGATGTTTATATTGCATGCCTTTAACAGTTGTGTTGAATATCACCGTTTACATTTAAAATAATGTACAGTAAAATAACTGTCTGTGTTAGGTATGCAACGTATTGTGTTTCCAGTTTTTTTCAACCATGTAAAGGAATCAGTTATTGCATGTTTGTCTGCATTATACTGTGGCTTGTGGTCATTCAAAATTCAGTGAAAGAGAGCATGTTCTTTAACTTAATATTGCATGATGTAATTAATTCTATCAAATGCTGTTTAATATTTATAATGGATATCAGCATATTAAGGGCTTTGACTGAGTGCACTGATGCATTAACGTTTTCTTTGACTCTTGTTTTGGAGAGGAAAAGAAACTAACCACTAACAACCTATTTGCTCTTGAAACTTCTGAAAGATCTACCTAACTGTTCAAGTGATGCTAATCTCCTTGAAACCTTTGTTGTTTGCATGTTCCGTAAATCAAACCCTTTTCTTATTATATGGACTGGAAGGATGCCTCAGAAAGTGAAATATTAGATAGTCATGCAGAGTTTATGTAAACATTTTGTTATTTGTAAATTAATCAGTATATTTTGATTTTGTAAATTGTTGTACATATGCTTATACTATTACAACCACATAGAAAATTACAACCAAGAAAATAAGCAACACCAGTCTATAGTATAGTATCTATAATTCTAAATTAAGTGAGCATTTTCAAGAAAAAAAAATCATGAGGCACCAGTTTCATTCGCAATTCAGGTCCTTTTTGTTAAATTTAATTATATAACATAATCTGCTGGCATGTACTGCAGGGTTACAGAGAAATGAACAGAAGAGGAAGCTGGCTGCACACACTTTATATTTTTAAATGAAAAAAAAAATTACACCAGTACTTGTACACAAATGGGTGTAGCTTAATTATAGCTAATTAATTTACCTTTACTCTCTCATTGCATTCCAGAAAAGGGTCACTTTATGCCTTAGAATTTTTCTTATAATTCTTAGTCCTACAATTCAATGAGAATGTATTTTTCTGTACAAAGAGCTAGGAAAGATGGCCTTAACAAAATATCAGCTAATGGAGGACAGAAAATGACCATGATATGTTCTTTGAAAAGCTCTTTTAGTATGGAATTGTGACTTTCTATGGGAATGATAGGCTTTTAGATAGTCTAGCATTTAAGAATATTTGAAAACTGAATGATACACTATGTAGAAGATTCATATCAGTCTAAATTCTGTGTCTTTTGACATACATTCTCTTTGTTTCAGCTGTAATATTTCTGCAGTAAGCAGCCATAAGAATAGTATGGAATAGTGTATTTGGGAGTTAGAAGACTGCTAGAAAAAAAATAATTAAATGACACATTTTCATTACTTTTTGGGGTATTTTTCCAGTCCCAGATCCCATATATTTATTTTATCATGAACTAAATATCCTATTTTTTTCCTGTTTTATTGAACGGGCAAACAGGGGTAGATGGTCCCCCTCGCTAGAGAGGAGACGACCTACTAGTCCCAGGATTCATATCCAGCATGCATCTCCGGAGGATGACAGGTACTAGTCAACTCCTCCCAGTTGAAAAGTGGCTTACTGCATCTTGCACTCTCAGAGGAATATACTGAAATTTAAAAGTATGCATATATGTAGAGAGAGACTGACAACCTCCAGAAGCCCCAAAAAAACCAGCAGCTTAGGTGTCATCTCAGCGTTTTGTTGAACTGTTATAAAGCACCAAGGAATTAATGTCTTCTCAAGTTTTCTGTTTGCCTGAATGGTCACAGGCCATGAAATAAGATGTCTAATACAACAGAACATAATCTGTGTTAATGTTCATTAGTCTGTTTTTACCTACTTGTGTAAATGTTGGTGATGTTTTCACTGTGGTGCTTTATAATATGATATTTGTTGTAGAACCTGTACTTGTCTAGGTGTTTGTTTGTATTTTTTTTATTTTTTTTTTAACAACAAAAAAAACCCCAACCTCCCAAAAACCCAAAACAAACTACCCCACCCCCAGTACAAATTGATATGTGGGAAGTCTTGGTAATGCTTGCTAGTTGACATATGTAAAAATTGGCACTGTTTGTAAATTCTGTCCTAAGTCAGGATGGTCTCCATGGAGCAAGTTTTCCTAACAAGGTAGGTTTTTGTTAAAAACACTAATACTTTAAATAATTTTTAATGCTGAATACCACCTATGATTAGTAGAAGCACCTCTGTTTTTTTCCTTGTCACAAACTTTCTACTCAGTTTTTATATTCCATTGCTTTGGTAGTAGAAATTTTGTTAGTATTTTTTTCCCAGATAGATCTGGGTGCAGTTTAAGCAGACATTATAGTTTCTATTGAGATGCAAATTAAAAATTTTCTCTTCAAATTTGTTGTTACAGTAAATGACAGGATACAAATAGTTCATGTAAATAATCCATATACGTGTAAACTCTTACAAAGTTGCACTTAAAAGTGTAAGATTAGTATATGGATAAAACTCAGCTACTGTAGTGCTAGTGCTTGTGCTTAACCTCTGCTGAAGTCTATCCAGAGTAGTTATATGTGTACTGTAATTTGTCATGCCTGCTTGATACTGGATGTATTCCACTAATATAAGGTGGGAAGCGTGTATTGTGTTTGGGTAGCATTTATTTTTTTTATTTGAGTAAAGCAGCATTATAAATTACAAAATTAAATTTGTGAAACATTATTTCAGAATTGCCCCTCCTTACATATACTGCATTTCTAGAAATCTTGCCAACACATCCTTCTCATGGGACAGCTGTTCATAGTTTAGAAATGTACGTTGTATCTTTTGGGCATTTTAAATTTCACTTCCCATTTTTCAAGTCAGTGAAAAGACTATCTTTGACTTCAGTGGATCACACTTTATAAAATCTTGTTGTCATTGAAGAGATTAGAATTAAGTCATAATCATATCAGCTGTCAGTGAGATGAGGTTTTCATCTGAATAGTGCCATCCTTCATGCAGCATTGTAAGGCTTTTGAGGTCAGCCAAAGTTTTGTGGAGAAAGACTGAACTCATCTAATACCTGTTAGCAAACGTATTGCAGTAAAGCATCTGCAGGATATATATTCCCATATATTATGGGAAAGGTTTCGAGAAACAGCAATCTAATTTTCTTAGTGAAATCAGTGCCTTCCTGGGCTTGGAAGTCTTGCAGGAAATCTGGTCACCAAATCCCAGTGATGCAGTCAGTGATGAACCTAGAAGGAGTTTAGGCTAATCTGAATCCTGATGACTGGTTGCAGCCTCCCAATTTCAGGATACTTCTCCCAGATTAAGAGAAGTTTGGAGAACGTTTGGCATGCCCAGTACAAAATAATAGCCCGCCTTGTCTGTAGAGAGAGTATCGGTGAGGGAATCACAGGTGCTTTACCTTTCTTTTCTACTCTAAGTTTACATGCATTCTCATTATTTCCCATAGCTTTGGCCAGCACCACGAAGTTCTAGAATTTGTGCTTTTTTAAGACATGCTTGTATCATTTTGATGACTGATGCAGTGGGTGTCGGGAAATGAGTGTTTGATGGATCAGCAGGGGTATCTAACTAACTGTTTATCACCGCTTTCAAATAGTATTTTCACAGATTAATTGACTTTGACAGATGTCATCTTACTCTTCATTTGAGTACATTCCAGATTTATCTTACAAATTAGCCCAATTTGCATACAGGGTGCAATCAAGAAGATCTATTTCTGAATACATTTCTTAAACATATAACTTATGCATTATTTCTAATTTTGATAATTTAAATTCAGATTTTGCAACATTGTTTTTATTGATAATGATTCTTAACATAATTTTTAGTAAAGCTTTTGGCAAGATTGTTGTTATTCTGGGATTCGTTCACTTGCCATATCAGAAAAAGTGACTTCTTGATGTACTTTGACAAGATGAAGACATGGGTTATTTGTTATTTCAGTGTAAAGAATTAACAAGTGTTTGGTTAGTGTCATATATTTCTTTAAGACATTTCGTTTGAATTTCATAGCGTTATTACTGAGGCAGTTTTGCAAGACATGAATTGACGTGCTAGGAATGAGTGTGAGAAGCTACCAGGCCTTCAGAGTAGTTGTGACCTCCCAGCTCACATATGATGTAGATCCAGCCTTTCAGAAATCTTCAGGAAAAATCAGAATTGAACATGACGTTCTTGGTGGCTTTAAGGCTACATAAATGAACAGACTTACTGCAGACTGCTGAGGTCTCTTGTACAAGCCATTAATAAATCGTAGAATCGTGGAATGTTTTGGGTTGGAAGAGAGGCTAAAGATCATCCAACCCCCCTGCTATGGGGCAGGGTCACCTTACACTAGACCAGGTTAGATGGGACTTTGAGTGACCTGGCCTTGAAGGCTTCCAGGGATGGGGCATGCACAGCTTCTCTGGACGATCTGTTCCAGTGCATCACCACCCTCAAGTAAAGAATTTCTTCCTTATGTCTAATCTAAACCTACGCTCTTTCAGTTTAAAGCCATTACCCCTTGTCCTATTACTACATGCCACTGTCAAAAGTCCCTCTCCAGCTTTCTTGTAGGCCCACTTTTGGGAACTGGAAGGCTGCTATAAGATTTCCCCAGAGCCTCCTCTTCTCCAGGCTGCACACCACCAACTCTCTCAGCCTGTCCTCATAGGAGAGGTGCGCCAGCTCTCTGATAATTTTTGTGGCCCTCCTCTGGACTTGCTCCAACTGGTCCATGTCCTTCTTACGCTGGGGTCTCCAGAGCTGGACGCAGTACTCCAGGTGGGGTCTCATGAGAGCAGAGCGGAGGGGGAACCTGCAGGTCACACTTAGATGGTCTTGAACCTGATCTTGTCCAACACTGGATGGTTCTTCATTGTCTCAGTCCCTGCCTTTGCCTTCTGCAACTTGGTCGATGTGACTAGACCACTTGCCAGTGTCAACTGAGGCAAAAAAAAGTTATTCTCCATGTCCCAAGTAACCAGATCTCCTGTTTCCTTCTGGAGAGGGCCCACATTTTCCCTAGTCTTTCTTTTATCCCCGATGTATCCCCCAAAAAGAAGCTTTTCTTGCTGCCCTTGACATCCTTGGCCAGATTTAATTCTGTCAGGGCTTTCGCTTTCCTGACCTGATCCCTGGCTGCTCAGACAATTTCTCTGTATTCCTCCCATGCTACCTGTCCTTGCTTCCACACTCTGTAGGATTCTTTTTTTTGTGTGTTTCAGGAGCTCCTTGTTCATCCGTGCAGGCCTCCTGGTATTTTTGCCTGACTTCTCCATTGGGATGCATTGCTCCTGAGCTTGGGGGAGGTGATCCTTGAACACTAACCAGCTTTTCTGAGCCTCTCTTCCCTCCAGGACTTTATCCCATGGTACTCTACTAAGCAGATATCTAAAGGTGCCAAAATCTGCTCTCCTGAAGTCCAGAGTTGCGAGTTTGCTATGTGCCCTCCTCCCTGCCCTTAGGATCTTGAACTCCACCGTCTCATGATCACTGCATGCCCTTGAGCTCCACATTTCCCACCAGCCCCTCCTTGTTGGTGAGAACAAGGTCCAGCATAGCACCTCTCCTTCTCCAAGTGATAAGAGGAGGCAATGAGGAAGTTATCATCCACGCATTCCAGGAACCTCCTGGATTTCTTATACCCTGCTGTGTTGTCCCTCCAACAGATACTGGGATGGTTGAAGTCCCCCATGAGGACCAGGGCTTGTGACCATGAGGCTGCTCCTATCTGTCTATAGAAGGCCTCATCTGCTGTCTTCCTGGTAGGGTGGCCTGTAGCAAACCCCCACTATACTGTCAGCTGGCCCTGCCCTGCCTTTAATCCTGACTCATAAGCTTTTGGGTGTGTCCTCATCCATCTCCAGGCAGAGCTCCATGCGCTCCAGCTGGTTGCTGAGATAGAGGGTGACACCCTCTCCTTGTTTAAATGTTTTTAAATGTTAGACACTGAATTTTATAAAAATATTATTTTATCACTTTAGAAATAGGAATTTTTAATTTTGATAGGAATATTATCATATTTCTGTGTGTATATTTTTGTTTACACTCAACAGTGGTAAGTATTTTGAGGCACATGAACTAGGAATAGCTTATCTGTATATAAAATAATATATAGCGCTTGTCTATATAAGTAACAAGGCTTTATTGATCAGTAATTTGGTGTGACAGTTGGTAGATTTATGACCTTAAAGAGAAATTTTAGCATTTCCTCACGATAGTGGAGGTATAGATGAAAATTTGTTACATACCCTATATTATTAGTGGACTGCAAATTTTGCTGAGTTTTCTCATTAAAAGTCAAAGTTGGTATTTTTAAAAAATCTTACATTGATACACCTTATCAAGAAAAAAATATTTTTTACCATGTATTCCATAAAAAGCTAATAATAAACCAACAAGCTATTAATATTTATGCCAAATTGAAAGCTGTGAACAAACTCTGAGGTTCTTGAACAACTTCAGGAGAAACAAAAATAATGCAAAAATTAAGAAATACTTTGAAATTTATTTGATTTTTTGAAAAAAAGCTGAGTCACTTATTCTACTTTGCTATTGAATCGTTAATTATTACTGTAGCAGACAGGCTGGCAACAGAATATGAAGTTTTCATCAAAATACATGAAATTATGAAATTTACTTGCATTTTCAGAAGATGTTCACAACATAGTGATAAAATGCACATTTTCTAAGTTCCTAAGGGAAGATGTTCTGTATAAGTTTATATATTAATCTAATGAACAGTACTGTAGATTAGTTCTCAAGAAGAATAATGGCAACTATTAAACCACAGTGCTGCCATTCAGCATGTAGAGTATAAAGGATTTAAAAGATATTGTAGCAACTTTCATTCTTTATTTTATTGCACCTTAGATTGTTGATATTATGTCTAAAAATTTCAACATTTCCTTAAAATGTATGGATTAAATAAATGGAAATGAGAAATATAGCCTTTCTCAGCAGACTGTGTCTTAATGCTTTTGGTTTATATAATCAACTGCATGTCTCCACCTTCACTGCATGTGACCATCTCTTTGTTTCTGCTCATTCTGTCCAAATTCACATCCATGTTTCCAAATTTTGTGAAGAACAAGGACGCTGGAGTCTTGCATTCCAAAACAGGACAGTCTAGACCACCTAAGTGCTAAACCTGGAGCAGCACAGAGGTATCCTTATTTACTCAAATCATAGTTCCAAGTAAATGAGGTATTGGTTATAGTATATTCTTCATATGCTCTGCATAATACTTTCACATATTTAGGTTTTTTCTCTTTTTATGTATAAGTACATATTTGTGTGTATTGTTCATAAATAATACTTAATCCCTTATAGAGTACATTTAAGAGGTAAGTTTGAGTGTGACATGACTGTTCTTATCCCCAGTGCACTCTTTGTACGCTGTATATGGGCATGAAATGATGCCTGGCCGTAAATACGTACCTGCCAGTGCCAACAGTGTGCTCAGGCTGAGCCAGGACTGCAAGTGCTGTAGTAGGATCTTGAGCTATATGGAATTGTGCACACCATCATCTTAGCATGAGGAAGAAAAGAGAAAGGAAGTTGTGATTTTAAAGATATTTCTAATACATGCTGCTTGCAAGGACAGCCCAGAAAGCAGAGTATATTCAGCTCAGTAGTGCTATATATTGCTTTGTCACTTTTCACAGGAAAACGTTTCCTGCTCTCAACTTTTCCATACTACGAAGAGTAGTCAGTATGTGCTCTTGTTCTTGATTGCACATCACGTCACAGTCTAAGCAAGTGACATAAGAAGTAAGAGGAAAATA
This sequence comes from Chlamydotis macqueenii, assembly GCF_036417535.1. NCBI lineage: Eukaryota > Metazoa > Chordata > Aves > Otidiformes > Otididae > Chlamydotis > Chlamydotis macqueenii. The sequence goes on from NC_141558.1 coordinate 32,957,473, forward strand.
AGCCCCATAACCAACCAAACAGAAAATGAAGAGGGTGACATCGTTTGAGTGATAATGCTGCTGCATACAGTGGCTTTAACCGTAACTTTAAGTACTGTGCTAACCTTAGGTTTTAAGTAAAGCTGCAGCATTTAGTGTGTGTCTCCCTGTCTATCCACCTTGTGTTTGTCCTGATACAGAAAAAAAAAGTAATGAGAATATTAAAAAAATAAATATGGAGAAAATAGTTTGAGGACAAAGGACATTTTAATTTTGAATCCAAGATTATATTTTTTTGTAATAAAATATATTATCTTCAAACCCAGAAAGCAATAGGTAATGACCCCTGCTCACATGAAAAGCATTGTGTATTTTGCTGCAGTATTTTCTTTGGAGCGTATTGCCTCACAATATAATGCTCATCAAATACTGCAGTGGGGACATATAATGAAAATCTACTATGATTATATTAGTTGGGTATAATTTGGCGTTACAGTTGTTTAGGTATCTTCCAGTTCAGACACTAGATTACTCTTTCTAACCATAAAGGTTTAAAAGGAAAATACATTTTTTTGAAATACTATTTTTTGTATTTGTTTTGCCCACGGTAATTCTTCTATATCTTAATATATGACATTGATTATATTCTTGCAAGTTCCTACACATGTTTCTTGCGCTAGTGTAAGATGCAAATTAGGATTTGTCAACATTTCTGGTCTATCGATGAATAATCATTGCTCCCTGGTTTTGACTGCTGCTACTGTATGCACCTTTTATTCTAAAAAACTAATATATATTGATGATTATCAGAGGTTTAAAATTGTAATTCCTAATTTGTGGATGCACACATTACTATGGATAGTAATGGAAGTTTTGCAACACACAATATTTGCAGAGATTTTTGTAGTGTATTTGTAGTCCTGAGTCACAATGGTGAAACACGCTTTACCTTTGTTCTTACATTTATTGACTCATTACTGTTCATTGTTCTTATTTACTATCAAAGTAAATGTTTAGATTGTCAGAGGTAACTAGTGCCTCACTATCCACATGTCAGATGAATTCTATAAAAGATTTATGTGGGAAAGGAGTAAGGGAATGAAAAAATCTTCTAGCCTATTTATATTGACTAGAAAAAAAAATTGTTTTAAACTTCTTAACAAGTTTTAATACAATGAGATTTTTGAAAAGCCAAGTTTTTATTAATATAGTGACAGTATTATTTAAATCTGATATGATGCAGTATTTGTTTTCCTTTTGAAGTTTAGATTTAAAAGCAATTTTTAAGTTTTACATTTGAGTAGTGTTTTCTGGTCTTTTCAGCAACATTTTTTTCTTGCTATCTACTCTGCATTTGTTTTTCATGCTGTCAAGAGAGAACTAAAAGGCCTATGAGGAGGCAGTGTTTCTAATCAGATACAGACTGTGAAGTGGGAACTAGCTGCACATTCAGTCAGGATTAATGTTATCTCCCTAATTTCAGTACCTCATAACTTTCACATCATCAGTCTCAGTCACACCTAATCGGGGCCATGCATCTTAAACCTCGAGTTCACCAACCTGTTCATGAAGACAGTTGTCACTTTTTCATCTGTCAACCATTTCTGTTATTACCTTTACAATAGATTAACAAATATATAATCGTCATATTTTTGTATTCTTTTTCTTCTTTGTTTATTTCTTTCCTGACATGTCATTTCACAGGCAGTCCAGAAAAGTGGAAAGATATAGCAGCCAAAAACAAACTAGGAAAGGCTCCGCAACTGAAACAGAAAGGTAGGATTGCTGATCGATGAGTAAACATCTCTTATAATCAATCTGATTCCAGTTTTTGGAATATACCTCTAATACGACTTTTAAAGTAGAACATCTTTGACAGCACCAAAAGCGATGTTGTAATTTATAATATTATTTATTTTGTTTCTATATTATTAGCACTGCTTGCTGTGTTGCGTATATATGGAATTTTTCTGGCATTCTCCATCATTGCAGATAAGCTCAATGGTAAAGATTAGCAGATCATCCATTTTATACACCAAAATCTAAGACCCATTGCCACTATCTTGATCTCTGTAAGATGAAATTTGGAAATGAGTAGCATATTTTGTTAGTATAGGACTAAACTTTTTCTGCGCTTTACCACTGATCTTTTTTAAAAAAATCATGCTTATTTTACAATAAGTTTGAGGATGAAAAACATGTATTAACAGATGAATAATTCAAGATGTCTATAATGAAATTAATTTCACTTTATAATATAAAAATGTTAAGTTACACATTTAAATATGTATAGAAAATTATGTAATCTGTCATTACATAAAGTTAATATAAACAGTGGGACTTAATCTTTATATTCATTAAATTTTCTTGTACTTGTATTATCATTGTAAATTTTAGCTTTGATGCCACAGTAGTATAAGGATATATATTCAAATTCTTAAGAAAAAGTGAAGAAAAGAAAGTTATATACTAAATCATAAGTATATCTAGTTAATTTTTAAACTCTGTGTATTGACTGAAGTAAGAGCAGTGAGGAGCGGTGAGATCCTGCCTTTTTTTCAGAAACAGATTTATGTTATCTTGATACCAGAGGAGCAATGTACATCTCTTTACATTGTGAGGATTGAAAAACTTCATCAACAACACAGATTTTTATTTTCAATGAAAATGCACATTATGTAGCAAAACTTCAGAGCTTTTATTTTGTTTTACTGCTTATCATTCCTGATCTGAAAGCAATAGTTACATTTTTCTTCATTTTGATGATTCTGTTGTCACAACAGCCCAGTTGCTTTTTCAGTTTAGACCAGGGTAACTACCTAAATGATGACTGAAATCCTTGCTGCGTTTAAACCAAGGACAGTTTTGCTATTGAGATCACTAAAGCCGTTTTTATCCCTTTTTTTTCTAACTTTTGAAGAGTAAGGGAAGCCACTGGGACTCAGGTCCAGGGAGCTCACAGTTCCTGATGAGAATTCCCATTGTATGGTTAGAAAGCTTGACACAAAATTGAGAAGGAAGATAAGGTGTGAAAGAGATATGAAATAAGTGGGAGGGGAAAAAATGGGAACATAAACATAACTAGAAAGTATAAGGAAGGAAAAGAAAATATAAGAGATTCTGATGGCAGAAGGGCAGAACAGAGAGTGAGGGACACTGGCAGAGTACAAAAGGAAATCCCACTTGCAATTGGACAAATCAGTGTATCAGTATATGTGGTTACATTTCAAAACTGGTATTTCAGTGTGTGAACTGGGGATATCTTTCTTCTACAGATGTTAAGATCACTGCATAGATGAAAACATATACCTTAATAAATCCTATTTACACTAATTAGTCTTTTACACTGATCTCAATATATGAAAGGTGTAAATCATAATCTTGAAATACTTAGTTTTAGGTATTTCAGGTGATGGAGGAATTGATTTGCAGGGACTGTGATTGAGGTGTTATACTAAATACGTCAGTAGCACATGGGCTCCATCTTCAAGGATAAGCATGTAGATGTATTTGGGAAGCAGAGACATTTTTGAGGCTTGGGCAACATGTTTCTCTGCTTGAAACAACCAGCCCAGGTCAGAATTTTTTTTTCTTCCCCTGAGCATTTCAAAGCTTCTTATAATTATAATTATAATGTCCAATTGAGGACTTATTCACGTGTATGAGAAAGTGTGAGTCTGGAGACCACTATGACATATTGCTACAGTGTCTATATACAGATTTCTTACGGGATTTAATGGGTTGGAAGCATGACTGTGCTGAAATAAATTTGGTGTTGATACACTGCTACGTATACACTGCTACTAGCTATGTAGTGCTAGTGCTTGGGCAGGGCGGGAGGATGTTGTTGGTTTTGGGGGGCTTTTGTTTGCTTTTCACAGGTGATTAGGAAAACTAAAAATATTTTTTTTTAAAAATCTGGTGAGTATTTTTCCCCTGAAGTTAAGCAAACTTACCAAAAGTACAAGTCCCCATGGTTACATTGTTACTTTCCAGAAGAGAAAAGCCGGTTCTGATTTCTAAGGATCCTAAAAGCAATGAACAAGGTCTTAGGGAAGTTGCGATGCAACAAGAGCAAAGAGAAACATTAATGGTAATTCTTTTTACATCTCCATGGCACATGGTGTAGGCTTCTGTTTCCTTAAAATTATTCACTGCTATTAGATGTGAGACAGAAATGTCTAAATAAGTCTGAGTGCTGTAGTTCAGTATTTTGTCGCAGATATAATGTTGCACGAGTGCCAAAGTTTTGATAACAGAGTGAGCAATTAATTTTCTTGTGAACTGGCAAATATAACTCCAGATTATTTCTTCCTCAACTATCCAGTTCTGTTTTAGATTTGATCTTTATTTTGCAATTTGCCAATCTTGTCTACTATTAGCTAAGGTATCAGCTTCTCTATAAAGCCTTCCAGCATCCCATGTAAGATTAAGTTCTCTATGTATTTTGATGGCTTGGGAAATGTACTTAAAGGGGAAAAAGCAAACCTTTTCAGGATAGTTTACAGAGCCTAAGCATTCTCTTAATTCGATGAGATAAGCCTTCAAGATGAGATTACTAAATGCTTCTGAAGGAATAAAACTGCTTACATGAAAATCAAACACTTCCTGTCCTTGAATGAATGAGTAAAACCGTGGTAAAAATTGGTTCATCCCAATCATAAAATGCTTTCTTTCAGACCTAACTGATCACCCGAGAAATGCCAGATTTGAGGTTACCAGTCATATATATTTTTATTTAGTACATGCCTCTGAGGCATCAGTCTGAAGAGAAAGGAATTTGAGTTTTCTTGTGTGCAGGCAAAGCTGGAACCTGTAGGATTCCCCTGTAGACCATTGCCAATTGAATTAATAGGTTTGCTGCTAGCAGTGTTACCTTCCTCTGTGAGTAACCAGGAGATGAGATACCTACATGCTCGTTGCAGTCTCATTGCTCACCAGGTATCATTTCTCTCCCAAATTCTTCTCCTCTCCATACTTCTTCTCACTTATATCTCATTTCCTCAGTCATACATTAGCTTTTGTCTCCTGTGCTTGTTCCTTTTTGTCTCATTTTCCTGACCAGCCATTTGCAGACTTCTCCCTTTCAGCAACTGATCTTCCTCCTAGGCCAGCAAGTCCTTAATTCCGTTCTAGTTTTTCTCCAGTTCCCTTTTAACTGTATTTTCCTTTGCACCCCAAGTAGCATATTTGTCTTAATGTAATATCCAGCTAATGCAAGTCTTAGCTTACTTATCTTAATTTTAGTTATGCAGATCCTCTATCTTTCTCTCATGGAAGAGGACAGGTCTGTAAAAAGGGTATTACTGAAAGAGCAGGAGGTAGGTTTCTATGTCTCAGGTAAAGTGTCTGTTCTGTAATGGCAGGACAGACTCTCCTACTGCTTCACTGGCTCTTAGATAAATTCCAGGATATTTAGCCTCTAAAATGAGAAAAGTCAGCCTCTAAAATGAGAACATGATGACTTTGTTAGACTGGAGTATTCATTCATGGTAAAAGCAAGCAAGCACTTTCTGGCACACAGTAAAATCCGTATTTACCTTATGGATGTTATGATGTTTAAACAGCTGGTAAAACAGATACTTAAAACCTGATTGCGTGCAATAATTGCACAGATTACTTTTACAGTCAGCATGGAGAAAGAGGCATTTTCAAAGCTCAGCTCATCTTTATTATTGTAAGCATCTTTTCGAATTAGGGGAATTGGTCTCTGCAAGGATGTTGCAGTTTTCCAGGGCAAGCCAGGAGTTAAGCTAAAGTGTTAGGATTTAAGAGAGATAATATAGCAAGGGCAACAGACTGATTGTTTTGTTGCATTGTGACTGGACTTCCACATAAACTGTTACTGATGAAATGACTTTGAAACCAAACCTGTTTGTTATACTTGGTAGGCATCTGCATGTTATCTCATATACTTTTTTTAGGATGACTTTTCAGTGAATGAGAGTCGTGCTGAGTGTGTGAAGGGAGTCCAGAAATTTAGGAAAAAAAAACAAACAACAAAAACAAACAAACAAAAACCCCGTAGTGAAATTATGTCACAGGAAATTGAAATTTCTGAAATATAGCAGATACAGCAGTAGCATTTACAAGATGCTACACTGTTGGGAAACCAAGGAAGAGTAAAAAGGCACAGTTAGAATACTTTGTCACTCTCCAAGCTTAACATGTATCAATGTATGCAATTATTAAACTTCTAATAATTATGCTGTGTTATACTAACACAATGAATCATTTTACTGCATATTTTAATTATATTTTTATTAGACTTCCTTGAGAACTGTATTTCTGTTTTTCGGCTGCAACAGAAAGATACTTAAATATTATATCAAATTCTGAAGGAAACCAAAGGAATTACATATGTGCTTACATATTGTCCTTTTTTTAGGACACTAACTGAAATCCAGTTAATCTTTTTAATAAAGATAAAATGTATGTTTTAGGAACATAAATATTTTGTGGTAAAACTAGGTATTTATAGCCTACTCTGGTTATGTCATACATGTTGTTAGCTTATGTTTGCCATGTTTAAGGTGCAGCTAGAGTTTTTTGCCAACTGTCCAGTGCAGTTCAGCAGTTCCACAATTAGGGTCATGCTTATCTGCAGTGGTGAGTGTTTAGCAGTTTGTTATTTTGAAAATGGATTTGCGTTCAGAATTAATATATTTCATCTAAAATGTCAGCCCTGGTCCTGCAGCCAGGATTTGCAGTGTTCTTTGGTGGAGGGAGGCATGGGAACGTGTGCCTGGAGCTAACAACTGAACAGTTTCTTTTTGGCCCTGATGTTTTAGGGGTCTGCTACCATGTCTTTCTAGAAGGGGACTTCCAACCCCACGAACAACTGAACAGCCAGTCATTAGGGGGAAACATCACGCTCGCTCAAGGTCGAGTGAGCACTGTAGTATCAGACCCTTATGCTCTGTACATCACCTAGCGCCTGGAGGGTCGGCACCACCTTCTCCACTTCTGACAAGGTTGCTATTACATGTACAGCACAGCTTTCATGTTCTGCCTCCCAGGTGTCAGTGTGGTGTTGTACTTCCCTGAGCATACATGGCACGTTCACTCATTCTGGCACTGTAGATTATCCTCTCTTCATGGTATTTACACTTCTCCCATATCCTTTATGCCACCTATCTTCACCATCCAGATGGTACTTCTTGCTGTCGAACTTAAATAATTACGCAATATAAGTGTGAAAAATTGGCTGTGTTTCGTCCTTCCATTGTTGTGTTTTGTTCTGTATCCATATGAAAATTATAAAAGTATTTTGCTTAAACGCTGTGCAGGAAATGACGTGCTGCTCACATAGCTAACTCTCATCTTACAGACTTAAAGAAGGTTACTTGATCTACGCAGGGTGAAAGCCAATGCTGTTTTGAACTTGCACGAACTTGTAACTTAAAATTGCAAAGTATCTACTTGCAACCATACTGTAGTAGATAAACAGTGCTTATCCACTATAGTGAGTGTGATATTACTGTAGCTGGCAAGGGCATTGAAGAGTAAGCGCTCCCTCTTAGTGGTCTGTTTCTTCTCATCTTTGTTTTACTTTCTTAAACTTTTTCCCTAGTTGTTAGAGGTTGCCCTGCTTATTTTGAATGCAAACTTACCAGTGTCCCAAAGGTGTTTTGATGTGTTACTCTCAGATGCTCTATCTATGTATAAGAAATCAAGTAGCCAAGGTGCTCTGAAATAGCTAGAATTCAGCCAAAGGGGTTTAAGATATTTACTTAGGTAAGAATATTAAAAATCTGGTATGTTCTTCACATGCGCACATACACGCACCCCCCCAAATACCAATGTTAAAGGTCTTTTTCCTCCTTTGAGTTCAGGGAAGAATGGCGTGTTATCCCATGGAAACAGATACTCGCTGTCCAGTTCTCTGTGGCCTTGTGCAACTATTGCATCAGCACAAAGGGAATACAAAAATTAATAAAATATAGAGGTGGCATTTTGTATTGCCCTTGTACCTGTGCTGGAGAACATACGTAAATTGTGAGTCATAATCATAAATGGTTCTTAGAAAACTGCTTTTCATTCAATGATTCTTGACTAGTATTTTATTTTTAAAAAAAATACAACAAAACGGAGGAAAGATTTCTCCTTAGTTTAAGGTAGATAGAGAAATTAGAGGCCTTATAAGTTTACAAGGTAATCCAGACCTGAATATGTGCATATGGCATACACAAAGTGCAAACTTCTTCAAACCCATCTTCAGTATATGCAACTTACTGTGTTTAAAATTCAGAATATAAAAATTCTTTTCATTTGAGTTATTTTACTTCTATCTTAATTTCATTTGCAGAATACATCAACAAGGAAGTCCCACACAGTCTTCTTCTGCAGACACATCCTTCGGCAGTCGCAGGGGAAGACAGCTACCGCAAGTTCCAGTACGGAGTGGCAGTATAGAGCAAGGTATCAAATAATGAGCTTATGATAGCTCAAACTCTTTGATTTCTTACCTTTTTTTTTTACCTAAAGTCTATTTTCATAACTACGTGTTCAATGCTATAGTTCTACCAATAAAGCAATAGAAGAAAGTGAAAGCATATTTGTAGTCTGGGAAATCCTGACTTGACTGGTGGATGATTACACATGGTTTAATTGCCTTAATTTTCTACTACCCTTTTATATTTTTCTACTTAAAATTTCCTTTAGAGTCATGATAGTTTCCAACACATACCTTGTTTGTATTCAGCTAAAGAAATTAGGGGCAAAGATTTTGATATTTTGACAGTCTTACTCATTTCTTACTTTGCGGTTTATAATAATTGTTGTGCATTGTTAACATAGATTAATAATAAATATCACAAATCTGTTTTTCTTCTGGAGTTCATAGTTTAATGATTAAAGAATGAAAATAGTCACCATGGGAAATGCAAAAGCACAGGTCATCAGCTCTTTCTTTATTTTAAAATAAACCGATCAGGCAAAGAGTGCTGCTCTTTTCTGAAAAAGACAATGCAGACCTAATAGTTGTGAAACGTGTTTTTTGCATACTAATACCAAATAAGTGTGAATATTATGGTTTCCTTTTCTAGCAACACCCTGCACACAGAGTATGAAGCTATTATGGTAAAAGGAAATGGCACAATGGGTAATATTTGCACATTCAGGTTTTCTTCTGTGTTTAAGAAGCCTATTTTCTCATTGACTACAAGAAACAACTGAGATTGCCATGTACTACAAGGTTTTCTTCTTTGCTGAAATTACAGAAATGCTTCTAATGATGAAATATTGTAGTGTTTTATACAACTATTGGCAGACCTCTTTCTTTAATGGATAATGTTGCTAACGGTGACCTTATTATTACAATAGATTACCATAGGAAAGTTTTGTATTTTGGCTTACATTAACATACAGTCAGCTTACATTAATTATATGGCTTTGAGCTGTGATGGCATACTACACCTTCAAATAACACACAGAAAAATGTATTCTTGGTTTATACACACTTTTATTCTAAATTATTAATATACTAATGTAAGTGAGCTTTATTCATTTTAAACTTCATATTTGAGTCCTCTTTTTTTGTTTTGTAGTGAATCTAGGACTGTTTGGATTATAAACTAGTTACAAACTACATTTACAGCTTCTATTTCTGCATATTAGTAAGTTGAGAGATTTTTAGGGAAATGTAGTAAGTAATGAATTTCAAATTTCTTTCTGCAACTTCAGAATTTGGTTTTCCTTTGGTTACTCATCTGTCACCTTTCTGCTGTCCTTGATAACCGGTGTATTGAGAATGAAATACTAGTTCGTGTTTTGTTAAAGACATTGAAAATGAATGTAAAGTCATGAAAATAAGTAGAGATGGGATGTATGCAGAAGACAAAAGAAAAAAATTGAAGTTGAGCAGAAGGCTAAAGCTAGGTTTAGAAAGTTGTTGATACTGTGAACATCTGTAAAGTAATGCTATTTCACTGAACTCTTATTTACACTTGTGGTTGATATGCTTGCGTCTTCTGTATAAAATGTACGAACGGGATGTGACATAGAGTTTACTTTGTTGTTATATATCATACCATCTATGTCAATATGGCTGTATTACAGCACACGGAAATGAAGGCTAAAGAGATTTCCTTCTCTACATTGTAGTTCGGTTTTGTTTAAATGACTGACTTGTCCTTTTGAAGGGGAGGTTTTCTGGTTTTACCCATGTGTAACACTTTGTTCAAGCTGAGAATGTATTTGCAGAGAAATACTTAATTGGATAGATTTTATAAAATATTTTAAATGGTTTTATCAGTATCTTCTGAAATAAATATGATAATATGTATAGAGTTTATACTACTCTAAGAAATTAAATTCAGTTAGGCTACAAGACCATAGTATTTGCTCTGATTTACAGTATCAAATTTTAATATCAGTTTCACCTCTTTAATCGCTTGCGGATGAGTATCAGGGTCAAATGGAGTGACTAGAAGTGATCTAACCCTAATGTAGGATTGAATCCAAAGCATATTGAGGTCTGTTAAAGATTTCCATTAACTGTACTTGGAACTGAGTTGTGTCCTTAATTATTTAAATTCACAGTCACTGTGGATATAGATGATGTCAAAATGTAGTGCAATATACAAATGTTACAGGGAGCATTTCAAAATTCTTTGCATTTTCTTCATATATAAATAAATCTACTTCTTGGTGGTCAGTATTGACATCCTATGTTCCAGGGAAATCTTGTATGATATACCATAACGTATAATTTCTATAATAAAGTACTTCTTTATATAATTTCTGTTGTGTCAGGAGGGTTGAATACACATCTAAATATATCCATCTATGAATCTGTGTCTGTTCTACAAATTACAGTAATTGCTGTAAAAAGATTGAATGTCTGGATATCAAGAGGGGCTTTTTTATTTGCTGTTTGCATATTCAGGAGGCATGGAAGAATTTCATAAAATAATTTTATTACTCTTTAAAACTCTCATTATGGAACACATGAGAGTTAATGAAGGAACGAGAGACTGGTAGGGATTTTCGTCTCCAGAAGCAGAGTGATATTTTAACTCTTAATCTTAGATCGGATTTTTACTCTCAATCCTTAATCTTTAGCTCTCAATTGTAAATGATCATATCCATGCTGGTAAGGCTTCTTCTAGGACTGACATTACATCTCAGACATTCCATTTTGTCATTGTCAAGTTTAGAACTAAAAAGCCAGAGTGGTTTCCTTCTCTCTACCAGGTACTGTTGTCTTACTTACTACTCTGGTTAGCAATTTGAGAATCATAAAAAGTCAACTTGTGAGGAAATAAGGTACATTTTCAAGGTCTTTATTAGTAGATACACTTTATTTAAAAGAAAAAAAAAATCTTATAGAAGTAGTTCTGACAGAGACCAAAGCAGTGGTCCCTATTCCATTATGGAAATGGAATTGGTACTACTGATCAGGAACAGAATAAACTGAAATGTAGATGAAAAAGTCCAATTTAAGGACTAAACCTCAGAACAGCATAATTATACAGACTAGCGATAAAAAAGGAAAAGACTTCTTGGTGATTATGTTCTAAAGGAGATGGCAACTTTGCCTAGTTTTTGAGTGGAGGAGTTAGGTAGTCATTTTCACCGGAACAGTTCAAACTAAATAATATTTTTAGCAATTCCAGTACATGCAGATTTTTTAAAGCACTTACAGTTAATATTGGAGGCTTCTGTAATTTTTAGGTAATGTGATTTTTATTTCTATCCCAGTGATATCGAAGGAAGACATGGCTGTATTTCTTTCCTTTGCAACCCCATCAGTAGTATTTCCTAGAGTGCAAGACACACTGCGCTGTTATAGCAAATAAGGGTTTTGAGATGCTTGAATATTGAAAGTTAGTGTGGTATAGATGTGTCTGTTTTCAAAAAGTCATAATTTAGTAGTCATGACCCTAACTTATGCTACTTAAGAAGTGGTTTTTATTTCTCTGTTTTAACTGGTATTTTTATAAAAGGACCTAATAGTTTTGGCTCAATGAATAAAGCAGTGAAATTGTAAGCTACGGTAAGGACAGTGCTGTGTTCTCAGTATGTCATCTTGTGCCGACCTGTAAGAGATTTTCATTGATGTTTTTTTTTTTTTTAGTATCATGTTTGAATGGAACTGTGCGAATCCTTAAAAGGGGCGGCAATTCTGTGTTGACTTTGCTTTTCAACTGTTTCTATAACAACTTGGTTATGTAGTTGCATGGTTTTTAAACGATACTTTTGTATAAAGCATATTTCTGCAATCTTTACTCAGTTCGTCTGCTGTCATTGCAACTATCAAACGTCACAGGAATTGTTGCTTTAATAGAATTTGAGAGTAAGTCTCTACTGTTTTGTATAATGGTTAATAATTGCATTGATCAAGGAAATTAATACAGCCTGAAGATATGTAACATTTCCCTACACTCCTTTTTAGCTGCAGTAGATAACATTAGGGATAATATTAGGAAATCCAGCAAGTGAATAAGAAAAAACGTACTGTGTACTGTTGAAATTTATGAACTAGCAAGAGCTAATTCATGCAAAACAGATCTTTCTCCCTGTATCTGCTTCATTTGGCTCTTCACAGCATGGTTTCTTTTTCATAGCCTCAACAATGTGGTTTCATGTTTCAGAAGTCCTATAATGAAAGTCAGGTTTGTGATAATCAGCAGCCTATTTACATGTAAGGAGCATCTGTAAACATAACTGAACTAGTGTGGTTGTATGTGTTCCCAGTGGCATCTGTTTATGGCAATAGGCCTTATGCGATGACCTTTAGAAAGGTATTAAGTAATGCTGTATCTTAGCTCACGTTAGAAAAAGCTGCATAAGCTTTGTACGTAGCTTGTACACAGGGTGAAGTACATGTATGCATGTGTGCTGCTGTTTCATGAGGGAAAGCTATGTTGAAGATTCTACAGGTACTGAATGGTGATTACTTGTATAAAATTCATGTGTGTCATATATGTACAAGTCTGTAATGGTAGTCACATCATAGAGGAATGAAGAGTTTTGATGTCCAGTGTTTCCTTTTAAAAATAAGAATCAGAATTTTGTACAGAAAATCAGTATGTTGTCAAAGAATATATTTGAGTTGCAAGTATCTTTTTATATTTAACCAATTTAAGATCCTAAAAAAAAAAATAGCTAGTGAAAACTGTTCTATGTCTATGTGCTTGATCATTGAAATGTCATTGTAGTGAGAGTATGGCTTGGGTAATGATAAAAGATGAAACCCTTTTATTTTAAAAGATTAAACCCTTTAAACATTTTTTCAGATCCGTCCATTATAAAACTTGAGTGGCAAAAGAAAAAGAATAAGTAATTGCAATTTTAGATTTTAGTCTTTTAGCATTGTTTGTTTTGTCTTCATATTTCTTGTTTTATTTTGAAATTATTAGGTAGCACTGCATATTTTGAGGCAGCTTGTGGAATCTTTACTCACTCTGGAGAGTATTTTTCTCACCATTAGTAACTTGCAAATGAGTTCAAGCCTCATAATCTTTTATGTTTTTCTTAAAGACCAATTTTCACTAGTCCGGTGGTTATTGAGTATTATAGATTTCAGTTAATAGAAAATTAACTCTCACTGCCACGGAGAAGGCTTGAGAATCTAAACCAGGGCTATGTGATTCAGGATTGAGAGTGATACTTAAGATTTTTATGTCATCCATAAATTTAGGTGCAACAATACTGCTCAAGCGGAATACTTAGAGTCCACAATCTGTATCTCAGTAACTTCATTGTTAATTTTGAAGAAAAAGTCATAGACTTTATTATTTGTCATGGTTTATCATTTTAATTTTCTACATTATTTTTACATATGCTGGAGTACTGCCTACTGTACATGCCATTGTCACATGTAACACATTTCTTTATCTAACTTTAAATTTGCTGATTTCTTTTTCTGTTTCCATCATTCCGTGCATTTAATTCATTGAAGAGCAAGAGACTTTTAACTCTTCCACAAAAGGTAAATATTTATGTAATTTTTGCAAATGTTTGGCAACTGTTAATACTGGCTTTTTCCTCAGTATATTTTATGTCAGTATATAGTATTTAGTTCACAGTGTTTATCAGGTGGGAAGGTTGTTTTTCAAATATCTAAATACTGTCTGATGCTCCTCTTTAGAATCTGAAAATGGTTTCTCTTGTGACTTCTGATTTTTCTATTGAAATGCGATATGCTGGATTTAACAGGAGTAGTCATGGTATTTTACAAGGCTCAGAAGTCACGTGATTGAGTTAAATTTCACTGAAAGACTGAGATGTTACCTAAGCGCTTCTTGAGCTCTGCACAACACCCATTTCTAATGATGGAGCCATGGCTCTTGACATCTGTGAAGGATGCTTCAATACGGCCTGTTGCAGTAGGACAAGGAGTAATGGTTTTAAAATAGAGGGAGGTATATTAGGATTAGATATTAGGAAAAAATTTTTTACAATGAGGGTTGTAGAACACTGGAACAGGTAGCCTACAGAGGTGGAAGATGCCCCATCCCTGGAATCATCCAAGGCCAGGTAGGATGGGGCTCTGAGCAACCTGATCTAGTTGGAGATGTCCCTGCTTCTTGCAGGAGGGTTGGACTAGATGACCTTTGAAGGTCCTTTCCAACCCAAACTATTCTATGATTCTATGTTTTGTAGGTCTGGGCTTAGGAACAGTTAAAGATGATGATGGCTGGAAACTAGCCTTCATATGCAGAGAGATTCTGAAGAATTAACTGTGCTTTGTTTGTGTGACAAGCCCTTGACACTCAGAAGAGTGCCCATGATGGAGGGCAGGTTTCCAGGGACAGACATCAGCACTCACCTTCTATGAATTCTCAGTCTCTGTGCTCTTACCAGTGAATCAGTGAGCTCAAACAGCAGAGAAGGCTGTCTCACAAAGTGAAAAGTCTAGTCTGTCATGTCCCTGTTGAGGCAAGATTGCAGAGAAGTCCTTTTTTTTTTTTTTTTCCCTTTTCACTGAAAGTAGGAGTTATCTCAATCAGAATGAAGCTTGGGGAGAAAAAAAAAATGAAAGAAATAATCCCTTTTAATGTTAACAGCAAAATAGTATGCTGCATGAACATTAATAGCACAGATTAACCTTTTCTGACCTTTAGTCCTGAGTCCTGCAGATTTTGGGAAATTCTGTTCTGAATACAGGCTTGGGTGGGTCAAAGCCAAATTATGAGTTGAACTTGAATCAGAATATCTACTACAGCTTTTTTACTTTCTTAAGGAGTGCATCCTACTGATGCATTCATACTTGCTTAGGTAAAAATACAGCAGCTGTTCCACTAGCTATGAACTCCAACACCCACACCAATACATGTTTAAAAAAATGGTGAAAAAGGAATAATATTTTACCTAGGTATTCGCAATTACTGGGTATTTTCAGAATTAAGAATGTACTATGAAATGTCTTAAGGAAGTGCCAAGAATGGTTGATTTTAAAAATTACTTCTGTCATTTTTGCTCTCTTCAGTATTTCTTTTTCTCTCAAACAGAACAATACAAATCAATCATGGCAGTTTGTTGTTTATGCCTCTTTCAAGTTCACAAACTTGAGTGTTGTGTCAGCCACTTCAGATTTTTATGTTAGCTTATCTTCCTTCTGGAATGAGTTATTTAATTCAAGGTGGCCACCGTGCTTCTGTGTGTACTGGGGGATCCAAGCTCATTTCGCAGCATGGCAGTCTGAGTATGTGCTTTGGTCATGCCTCCATTCCGATTTGGGAGAAGGGCCAGAGCAGTGTCAGCACCCATGGGAAGGAAACCCATGCACACAAGCTTGAAGGAGCCACAGCACATGCTAGTCAGGTACAGGGACCAGGACTGCAGAGCAGGCTTCAGAGCCCATCTCCCTCACTCTCCGCATGTTACCAATAAGTACTTTTTGAATTCATATATGCAGAGAACTGGTAATAAGTTCTTTATCTTAGCAACAAATTGATCTTTTAGTGTTACTAACCTTATCTTTCAAAACGTTCACCTGCTGATGATTTAAAAAGTTTGTATAATTTTAAAATTTCCTAGTAGGGGTTGCTATGGATTTTTTGAAGTCATGAAACCCACCACAGGGATATTTTACGTGTGCATACTGCAAAACTCATCCTGAAGGCTGAACAGAAGTAACTTGGAGACTCTATTATTTTTTAAACACTTCATCCTGCTCCAACACCAGTGTGAGTTCTCTCCCCTGTGCTGCACAGCCAGCTCTCCAGTGAATGCTCCTCTGCCCTCTCACTTCCCTTGCCCACTGCACTGGGGGATTCTCCCATCCACATCTCACTGCTGCTTTATTCTCTTGCCTTTGTTCTGGCCATTGGATCTGCCTAGTTTCTTCTTCAGCTTCCACTTCTCACTTTCTCAAACCAGATACTGTTTCCCCCTCTCCCCCAATTCCTATCCACAGAGCAACTAAGCAACACAGACAGGTGAAGCCCCTGGCTTTTGCTGTGTAAAAAGACTAAGGGTGCATGTCTTTAGACTGCATTATAGCTGTAGCTGTTTGTCGTTCAGTTTTCTTTGTATTATGAAGACCTAGAGTGAGGAATAGGTCAGATCTCTGTTGGCTTCTGGGATAAGTGCAGTTCCCTGTTGTCCTGCCAGAACTTGACGTTTGTGCCCTAGAAGTGCTGTTACTATAAAATAGTTTTTATGAGATAAATTTTCTCTTCAGCTTCCTTTTCAGTAGCTTCCTTGTGTAAGCGAGTCTTTATGTCATTTTAGAGTATTTCCGTTAAAGTTTGCATCATAAGGATGTGTGATTTTTGCGGGTAAGACTTTCAGCTATCTGAAATCTTGATGCCAATTTCTTCTTGTTACATGGCTTACTCCAACATTTAATAGTGCAGATAAGATTTGGAGGATTTCCAAATTGTACTGTTTGCCTACACCTCCTTTCTGTCTTGACCATCTTGAACAGAAACATGAAGTGCCTCAAGAGCAAATCCTGTGTTTGTTGCAGACTTCATCATTACGGAAAATAGTATAGCCAGTGCTAAGCCATCCATACATTTTCTATAGTCTAGGAAAAAAAAATGATGTTCTTATCAGTTTTAATCATGGACCAGGTATATGTCACCAGTCATTCTGGCATTAAGCCCAAACTTGGGTTTTAGCAAGAATGTCCTTTTAGAAAGGTATTTTCACTTAATGACTGCAAGCAATGGAAAATTGTTCCTGTGCTTAACCACCTGACTTTTAAAACATGTCTTATTACTTATCTGACTTTACCTATCTTGTTAGTGACTGGGCATTATTATACCTGTATCTGCTAAATTGAAGAGCCTTCTACTGTTAGAAATCTTCCTACATGTAAATAATTGTGGACCCCGATCAAGCCACATGTGTCCCTTCTTTTTAATCATTCCCCAGATCTCTTTCTGCAAGACCACATCATGGACTTCATATAATTCTCATTACTTCTCTCTGAATTTTTTTCACCAACAGTATGCTTGGAGTAACAGTCTTGCTAAAATACCAGAATCCATTTACCTTAGGTAAATTGACTATCTTCCAGTTTCCATGTTTATTTTTTATCTTTATATGGCATTTAAGAATTTGTTCTTCTTCTTTTTTTTTTTTTTGTGAGCATAAAGGCTTATTTTCATTATATGACAAAATTTCACTTCTCTTTTCTTGCTTTATTATTTGCTAGATAGCAACAAGTTTCCACTTCGGAGATACATGTGTAGCATGTATAGAAGTTCAGGTTTGGGTCAAAGTGGTTTTCCTTGGAATTTGGTAATATCACTGCTATACAACAGGTAGTTTCAATGCTAAAACAATTCTAATTTTTTTTTTTCAAATTATGAGTGGATTCTATTTAGATTTATTTATTGTCGGGATTCACAGCTTTCTGAAGTCTACAGTCTTTATTGTAATGTGAAAGAGGCAGATACCAAAACAGTTAAGCTCAGGAATTAAAAACTAGAACTAGAAAGGCAGCTATAGCATTTTCACTGTTCCTTGCTAGTTCAGTATGGCTGCCTGTGGTGCAATCCTTATTTAAATGAGCCCACATATGTTTCATACATTATGCTATCAGCTTAATAGGTCTTTATAGCATCATGCCATTTAAGAAATTTTGCAAATAAAATATGGTTTCGTCCCCCCTTTCAAACTTTAAATAGGGCACTTAAAACCTTAAAATTACTTCAGTAATGCCATATAGTACATTATGTCTATCTATTAAAGTATTTTTTAAAAAACCCCAGCTTTATCTGCCCTACTATATTTGGTATGTTACTATAGTTAATATAATATATTGCTTATGGTTCTGTTATTCTGTACATAATTAAAAGGTAGCACATATTCTGAACAGTTAGGGTTCTAGCCAAGTCTCACTTCTCTATCAGTTAAACAGCAGATAGGAGTTGAAATGAGCCCATACCAGTTTTCTGAGGATAGAAACAAAGATGAGGCTGTCAGCTAGTTAATGCCCTCAGATGTAACTCTATAAACCTTACCATAGTGCTGATATATTAAAAGGAGTATGATTAGTACATAAATCCTTAGTAAACAGAGTGTCTTTAGAAACATTAAGAAATGGCCATCTACTTTAAGAAAAAAACAAGTGTTAGCCTGTCCTCATTTTCTTTGAGGATAGGTTGCAGGCTGAAAATGAGATCTGTAGCTATTTTCTTTAATTTATTCTCTACCTCCTTTAAGTAGCATATTATGGACTTGAATATTTTAGGCAATCAAAGGACAGCATGTATTTTATAGGCTGTCAATAAAAAAAACTCCCACTTTCCTTGTGATGGAAACAAGTACCACGAACTGCCTTTAATGTTAATTAAAACTTCTTTTATCCCAAGAAATATAAACAAGTTTTTGAATTACTTTATGAGTAAAAAACCCCCTCTTTTGTTATGTGCATATGTTAAATTATTCTACTAGTACCATGACCACCCCTGCAAAGATTGGAAATCCAGACGTTTAGTAGTACTTCTAGCATGTAACGTATTTAGAAACCTGTAAGATCTGTTATGAGTTATAGCGCAGGGTGTACAGTCTTAAAGAAGGATGTTTCTTGAATTACGTGTGAGGAAGAGACCCAGGAGGGAGCTGATGGACCTGTTAGTTTATGGGATAGGAGGTGGTCTTAATCTTCATAGACCATGTCTTCTTCCTTTGAATCCTATTCACAGTGGAAGCCAGATGGGACTTAACAGTGAGTTGAATAATAAATTAAGTAATAGCTAAGTGGACTTTTGTTTGTTTGATAGAAGACCATTCAAAAATACATTGAGCAGTTAATTCTTGGTTGCTTGGTGTCATGGGTTGACTCAAGCCATCAATTAAGCACACCAGCCATTTACTCACTCTACGCTCCACAGTGAGATGGGAAGATAATTGGAAGAGTGATAGTGAGTAAATACTTATGAGCCAAGATAAAAACACAGTTTAGTAGGTGAAGGGAAAAAGTGAAGAAAAAGCAAAAAATAAACCTGCAAACCCCACCACCAAGTGAAGCAAAGGCAATCACTCACCACCTCCCACCAGCGGACCAGTGCCCAGCCAGTCTCTAAGCAACAGTTACCTTGGAAAGACTACCCTCAGTTTTATTGCTGAGGATGGCATCACATGATGTAGAACATCCCTTTGGTCAGTTGGGGTCAGCTGTCCCGACTGTTTACCCTCCCAATCTCCAGCTTACTTGCTGGGGGGTGGGAGTAGCATGAAAAACAGAGGCCTTGGTGCTGTGCATGCACATCAGTGCAATCAGATGCTAAAACATCAGTGTGTTATCAACACTGTTTTAGTCACAAATCTAAAATTCAGCACCATACAGGTTGCTGTGAAGAAAACTACCTCCATCCCAGCCGGACCAGTAGACCTGGGATTACAGGAGTATGAGACTGGTTTCTAAATATATTAATGGAATTGAAGTATAACATTTTGATTCCATTTGTATGTCTGTCTTTTCTTTCTTGCATGGCTTGATTGTTTATGTACATCATTGTTGTACAACTACACATGGTTTAGTAGTAGTAAAAGCTTTAGCTCTAAACTTACACCCTCTGTGTAAGCAGTCTGATCAATGAGTTCTCTTCTTTCAATTACTACTTACACTGATTGATCTTGCGTATGAATTAGCAGCTCTGGAAGAGAGGCTCATTGAAGCATGACTTCTGACACCAAAGAGAGTAACATGTTGACACAACTGATATTGATGGTAGTTGTACCACTAAATTGTGACACTCATGGTAGATCTCCGTATTTTGAATTCTAGGGCCACTGTAGAATTTAGAGGTCTTGAGATTACAGTGCTTTGATCTGTAAATTACTACTCAAGAGCTCCAGGAAAACCACTCTGTAAATACTGATGTCCTAAAAGAAAGTAGATCTATATTTTTCAAAGAGTCAGGTTAAGTTCTTGAAGTATTGTTTGTCAAAATTTCATTACCTGTGGTAACCAGCTGTGTTCCAAGAAAGTAATGTGATCATATAGTGGTGTTACCTATGGTTGTTACAGCTTCTGCCAATGTGTTTTTGCTCCTGTGTTAGATATTTTTTTTTCTGCTTTTTGTGATTAACATGTGAAGAGTATACCAGACTACTTATAAGGCAGATGAAATTTTCCATCACAGAATTGAGCTAGATACAATATATATTCAGATGTGCATGGTAAACAAAGCTGGAAAGAACACAGTTGTATTTTCTAGAGCAGAAGTACATTTCACACAGTTGCTTCCTTAGAAATACATTAACAGCTGAATGGTGCTAAATTACATTTTACTCCATGCACAAAACCAAATTTCTCCATTAGAGAATTTAGATTTACTTCACAGTCCTCATTAATTGTTCTCATGTTATTTCATATAGTGATACCTAATAATGAAAATCAAAACATAAGTGTATTATTAAAGTTAAGGATTTAAACATAACAAAAACCAAAAGTTACAGAGTTAAGGTTGAATATTTACCCAACCTTGACTGTAGTAATTTTTCATGTATAGTCACCAAAATAGCACCTCATTATGTAATAGAATATTCTTTTCAGGTATCGTACGTAGTAAAGAGTAACATTATTTCATATAAATTATTTAGGGTAACGTACAGTTGACAGGATGAAGCACCTAAAAATCACACAATGAAAGGATTATTTTTTAGAGTAACTGTAATCCATGCACCATACACCTACAGGGCTAAATTTTTAAAGGGGTCTCAATTTTCCCTCTGATTTTATATCCTCAATCTATTTCATGCATATATGATAGGATTAAGATATCTAAGCTTTTTACTTCAGTCACTAATAGGTATATCTTAATCCTTTTATATCTGCCTTTAAAATAAGAGGCCATCTTTAAAAATTTCACCTAAAGTGCTCAATTTTGCCTTCAGATACCTCCATGCAACTTCCATTGAAGTAATTGGAGCTGTGCCTGCATATCTGATGGTGGAACTGGACTCATTACAATTAAGGTACACATTTACCGGCATAATTAGTCATCTGGAATAATTGCTGGGCCCAGTGTGACATTCTGCATGTGCAGAATTTCCTAGATTGGACCCTCTGAGTGTGGGAGATTGAAGATTACGATGATAACTTTATTTCATGCCTTAAATTTGTAGCTGTAGTAGAGTTTTAATGTAACTTGCTGTATTTAATTTTCCTATTTTTAAATAAGAAATGTGAAAGGAGGACATGAAAAGAATGTATTTTTCACAGTGCTGTCTTTGTATATTTTTTCATACCCAACCAGCACACAGACATTCCATCATTTCCACAAGCAAATTACAGATGGTACACAAATGCACAATCGTGATTTGTGCAGTAGCACACAGTTTAAACATCCAACCCTGAGTGTACTGCTTTTTTTTTTTATTATTTTTGTGCTTGCAAAGCACAGACAAAAAAATAGATGTGTAAAGAGTCCCACAGTTAACTAACAGCATAAAACCCACATATGAGAACTTCGTTACCTCTTAATTGATAATACAGTTCTTTAAACTTGATAGCATACTTATTTTACACTATTTTAAAATTCTCTGTGTTTTGTGATTGAAAATGGGTTCCATGCAACTTCTAAATTGGTGTCTCTCTCCTGTTGCTGGTCTGGGGAGGGGCTGTTCACAAAAATCTTGACTTTTAAAACTAATAGTTTAGAAGAGAGTCCTATAAAGCAGCAGCAGGTTTTTGCGGAGGTTTTCCTGAGTAAAACACTGGTCTTGAATTTGTAACCACACCAAAAAATTACAACTAAAAGATGATGTTGTTCTGGGATGTCATAACGTTTAAAAAAAAGATGAACATAGTGAGTGCTCCTGTGATTTAGAATAGTTACTGATGAATATTTGGGTTTAGTTCTAGAACTGTTACAAAGTCCCAGTTTGCAAGGTTTGGGTTTTATTGGTATTCCTTTTGCTTTTGTAGTGCTACTAAGTTTAAGAATGGCAGAATACGTAGTTCCCTCTGAAAATTATCTGCTACCACAAAGGTTAACTTACTTGAAGGAAGCTTTAGCCCGCGGGCTTTCACACTGCTCTTGCTGTTAGTGCAGGGTCATCTTCCTGTGGCAAGCACAGCCAGTATCGATTGCCACAGCTTGTTCAAATTGAAGATGATGGTCTTTATAGCTCCACGACTTCTTGAAAGTTTAAGATTTTATTTCTTTTTTGAAACAAGCTGTCATAGAAAATTGAAAACACAAGAACAAATAATTTCTTTGAGACAGAAGTGGACATTAGAGAGCAAAGTAGTGCTTTTAAAGGACTACTTGTAAAAAAATATATATTACTAGAAAATTACTGATTGAATGGAGAAATTATTCCTCTCCAATAATGTTTAGTTATGGTAGGTAGTTATGTTTTAAAATAGTAGTAGGAGTTAATTACTTTAAGCAGGTATTAAAATTTATCTTTAATGTATTAATTCTTAGAATGCTACTGTAATATTTTCTACATTTAAGCAAATACATGGTTAGATGATCATGGATTTATATCCCCTAAATACTTCACAGGTTTACAATTCAGCCTATCACCTAAATTCTTTTACTCTTTTCATACATGTTGCACCAGCTTGATTATGTGTAGGAAATTGGGATGTCTTCCCATTTTCAGGTAAAGACTCTTGCAATGGAAGTGGTTGATTTCTTGACATTAGTGTTCCCTTGTTCTGTGTTTACACCCTGCTTGTTCTACCTACATGTTTGTACATTTCTTTGTTTCGTTGAGATGGAAATAAGCTAAAATTGTTGCTAAACCATTTGTTTTTCAAAAAAGTTTTCGCTATTTTTAATTGATTTTCATTGTGTGTTTTTGCAGCAAGCTTAGTAGTGGAGGAGCGAACAAGACAGATGAAAATGAAAGTGCATCGTTATAATCAGACATCAGGGTCTGGTTCTAGCCAAGAACATGAGCGTGAGCAATATACCAAGGTAAAGTCAGTAGTATTGAAATAATGCTTTGGCTTGAAAATTGAAGGCATAAACCTGTGGGGTTTTTTTTTTAATATTATAAAACTCTCAAGAGTACTGTATTATAAAGCCTGATAGAAATGTCTTTGAGTAATAGCTTTTTAACATCATTTTTACTCCCATCTGATGTGCATTAGACTTAGTCTTTGATGTCACCTAAAATTAATCTGCAAAAAGCAGAACACTTCAAAACCAATCCAGGGAAGAAAGATCCTTCAACGTCACCTCTAGCTTAGGAAGTCCCTGGCTTCCAAATCCCTGTAGGCTGGAATAATGGGCTATAGAAGTGTCATTGTATCATGGCGCTACTCTTTTGTTTTTCTCTACACCTTTGCTGTTGTCTGACATGTGGAGAGCTAGACAGAATTAGATCCAACCCCATGCAGCTGTTCTCATGTCTTTATAATTTTTTGCATCCTGGTAATGTCACAGATAAACTGTTTCCTTTCTTCAAATACATACTGATTACTTTGATCTCCTTTTCTTACAAAAGTTTAAAGTCTTCCTCTGATAACTAGGTGTACATGAAACTACAGTAATGAAGTTACATAGAGGGACTTATTTTTCCTTGATAATGCTAAAGTTATATCCCACAACCTTGTAAGTTTAAAACTGTGTAGGCTTCTGAGCAAACTGCTGAAAACATCTTACACATTTGCACGGCCACTTACAAATCCTGCTGTGAGAGGCTGGAGCCAAACTTTCTGCTAAAGATGTTTTGCCTTGTGATGCCTAACGGAAGGGGAATGTTTGCAGAAGTCAGGAAGGAAATGTTGAGTCAGATTCTATGTTTCCTTTTAGAGATACAGCACTGTGTTGGTGTAGGCAAAGGACAGGAACAATACTAAGGGTAACTCAGTAGTGGGAGAAGCATTCCTGTGGTTCTCTTCTTCCAGTGCCATGGGTGTTATGTGCTTTCAACGAGTGACCACGGGATGGCAGTGTGAATGTAAAAGTAAAAAATTCAAAGACACATAGCAACGGTTTGCATTAAGAATAAGGTCTCAAGATAACAGTAGCTGGAAGAAAATCACAGTTTTTATAAATTTAGACTTCTGTGCTTCAAGAGCCACATTTCAAAAACTTTCTTCACATCAATAAGAACTAAATGCTTGTATTTTTATTTCTATATTTTAGAAGAGATGAACTTTCAATTTGTGAATACAGAAAACAGCAAACATTGTCAAACTCTCCACAACTGCAGACATCAGAATGCTCCTGGCGTTTATTGTCCCAGTGCAGGCACCAGACTTTCTGTCCCTGCCCCTCCAGGGCCACTTCACTCTGTTCCACAGAACTGATGCATGCTCCTAGAGGCACAGGTTAAAATTAGGGATAAGT
The DNA here is from genome assembly GCF_036417535.1 of Chlamydotis macqueenii. Lineage (NCBI taxonomy): Eukaryota > Metazoa > Chordata > Aves > Otidiformes > Otididae > Chlamydotis > Chlamydotis macqueenii. Next base: position 32,982,174 of record NC_141558.1, read on the forward strand.
AAGGTACTCAGCAGAATCAAAATAAAAAATTTACTTAGGAATGGGTAAATAGGCAAATGGGCATCTAACTTGTAATATCTAACAGATTTGAAAGATTTGTTCAAGATCTCGTTGCGTTTAAATATGGAGACAACTTCAATAACGATGTTTCTTTTTTGACACTGCCTCACTGTGAACACAGAACTTAAATGAAACAGTTCTCAAAGGGAAGTGAAATACGAGAAACAAGGCTTTAGGTTCTCAATTGCCAAATTGTGTGATATCAGTGCTATTAAAAAAAAAAAACAACCAAAATTGGGATGAAAATTTCCAATGAGGTTCTCTCTCAGAAGCCAGAATTTGTATAGTAGTTAGAACAGCTCATTATATTTGGGTTTGCCTTTACCTTCACAAGAGGTCAACTCATGACCAGAGGGTGAGATGCAATGTGTCTCTGTGGTACTTCCCAACCGGTTAACATGTTAAAGAAGTAGTAAAAATGGGTTTGATAAAGTTTGCAGAAGAGAAAGGTAAAGTGCAATCTGAGGCTTTGGCCAGGATGACCAAACATATACTTTTGTGCATAGTCAAAGATCAGTTTACTGATTTGAATTAACTGTACTTACAGATTGATTCAAATATTTGTATTTTTTTCATTATGAAACATATTTATTAATCCTGACTCTCTTTAGTATTTATCATAAGTGTTATTTTTGCTCCACAATTTTTTTTTTTTTAATTGGGTTAATGTAGGTTCAATGTACGGTTAAGAAGTTGTTGGAAAACATAAACCTGCAATGTTACAAATTTCTGTTATTCTCTAGCACCTAGAGTTTTCTAGTATTCTCTTTAGTTTTTAAATGTATGGAATCATAGACTAGTTTGGGTTGGAAGGGACCTTTAAAGCTCATCTAATCCAACCTCCCTGCAAGGAGCTGAGACATCTCCAATTTGCTCAGAGCCCCATCCAATCTGGCCTTTGTACCCTCACTGTAAAAAATTTTCAGCATGATGAGTGCTAAATGCTCATCAGCATGATAAGTGCTAGATGTAAAGAACTCTGTTGAAAATTGTTTTATTTGGAATTATTTTTTAAAGATGATCATAACTTTGAGGAAGCAAATTCTCTGTCCACTATTATATGAAAAATATTTTTGGAGTATCCAGTGTTCTGACTGACATGTACTCCTTCCCATGCTAAAACAGTAGTAAGGAAAATGAATTAGTTGTCCTGGAATTTAAATCCAAAAATCTTTAACTTTTCCTGTGTTTTGTACATGATAATGGTGTAGTCCTAGATAGGACAGTCTGTCTAGAACTCCATAATAAATGTTTAAGGCTGAGAAAATTATCTTAGCACATTCTAACACTTTGTACTATATTCAATGATGTACCTGTTTGCTTCATATCACTATGTGATAGTTATCACTTTAAAAATGTTAGTAAGGCAAACCTTGGGCTACTGTCTTTCTCTACCCTCAGAAGATGCTGAAAGTCAAGAAAATAAACCAGACAGATGAATATTTAGACAGCTTTGATGAAAATGTAGTAAGTCATATCAGGTGGTGCAGTAAAGCTAATGACTGAGACTTCTAAAGATTTCTAATTATACCTAATTTCTCTTGCCAAAATCTGTGAAAAGTCTTTGAAAGCTGCAGGAGCAAGACTTACTTTAAATAAAGAAGAAAAAAATGCGCAGTGGTCTAATAGATATTTTGGAATAGTGAGAAAGAAATATTAAATAGCTGTTAAGGAAATGGCAGTTGCAAGTAGAGTTTGTCTGTTTTTCACAGAAATGCTTCTTTCCTTCCCAAGGAGCAGTGTTTGCCCACTGCTTCACAAAATAGGTATTTGTGTTTAGTAAAGAAATTATGCTGTGCTGCACATTGAGAAGATACTCACTTCTGCTTTTCGGAGCAGTCAATTTACATAGATTTGATTCTTCCACTATTTTAGCACTTGCAAATATGCTTTTTTATTACACATAACATTCTCTAAACCTTTCAAAAATTGTCCTTCAGTATGGATCAGATCACCTTTGCAATAGCTAATTATGTATATGCAAAAATAATTCCTTCAATTTAAATGTATTTTCTCTTATATTGAAACAAGCCCTTCTTTTCAGAGGTGTTGTACGTGACCTTTGTAATTTTCTGGTGCATTTCTTCCATTTCTGTAATTTCTTCCCCTCAATTTCTCAATCTTCTAGTCTCAGTAAGCAAGCACTGTTTTTTCAAGCATGCATCATACCATTGATGTGTGAGCATTTTTAAATATCTATGTTTTAAACATCCATTAATGGATTTGGAATAGGTAACTGCTCCACAGCATTTGTATAGGGCTTGATGGCTGTTCCACTCTAATTTAGTTTTGAGACTTTCACAGAGTTCACATCCTTATTTCCTTCAGTTCCATTGTAAATACTCCATAATTTATGTGAAACAGTTAAAATTGGAAAGCAAACAAACAAACAAACAAATAAAAAAACCCAAAACAAACAAACCACAAACTGTCTGTGGATTTGGCAAAAGGGTTTAAAGAAGAGCTTTAAACATCTGTCAGCCTTCTTTTTTGTATATTGGTAAGGCTGTAGTGGCTAGTATGCACGTATTTGTGCTGTTTCAGTGTTTGAGAGAATCAAAACACTTTGGTAGCATAATTGCGGATTTGCGTAGATACAGATGACTGTATATCTTATTTAGGTTCTTAATTCAAAAGACAGTAAGTTTTTTTTCTAGATGCCACACACAGAACGCAAACACCATACTCCAGCTTTCCAGAGAATGTACAACACTTTTTTTTTTTTAAAGTCTGTTTATTCAAGAGAGTTACTGATCAGAGCACTGTAGTACATACTTAAAAGGACATCACTCTACATTTAGATGCACTACCGACTCAATTAAGACTGTAAGTGATTGAAAAGCATTTAACCTAAGTGTAATCATGGCATTTTAATGTCTACAAGGAAGGGCTGGATAGGAGGCTCAGGATGATAGGAGGCTGATTGTGTTAAGTTTTATGGGAAGGCACTTAGAGCTATGTGTAGAAAATGCTCTTGGACATTGATGTGATGATTATCTTCTTTTGATCTCACTTCATCCACTTTCAAGAAAAAAAGTGTTTACTATATATCATATTGATATGACAGTCACTGCAGTACTGGTAAGGTTTCACAAAATTCACTGAGGTCCATTCATTCAACTCCTGGGCTTCACTGCAGTTTTCCAGTCATCTGACTTGCTCATTTTTACTGTTCCCTGTTAACAAATTGAGTGGTGTTTGCAGTGACTGAGTTGAATACAGTTATGGGAAGAGTTACTTAGCATCACTGGTGCTTACTGGGCTCTGAACCACCATGTGAGCTGTTCCTAAGACACAGACCCAGATGCTGGTAGGAGTCAGAGATGAGACCTGGCCACACTAAGGTGCTGACTACTGGGCTGTGAAGCTCAGTAGCATGTGGAGGAACCCTGTGTGAGGGGTGGTAAAACTCAAGGTGCTTTGTGCATGATTCAACGTCCTGACAAAATTCCTTGTTAGAGTAAGGTCCCTCAAAAGGTAGCTGTGATCTCAAGGCTTACATAAGGCCCTGGATTAATCTAATCCTTAATTCTTCTGGTCTGAATTCCTCTTTCCTCATTTTAACTCCTATTTAATTTTCTCATTTACTTTCCTCTTTTTAAGCAATTAATGAGGCATATCTTTTCTGAGGCTAGTCACCTGAGGCTTTTTTTTTTTACTCAAAGGAGGAGGGGACACTCCTTCAGTTTTCAAAGCTCTGAACTATTGTATTCTCCATGGTTTTAGGAGATAAATCTAGAAATTAAAATACTTATTAATATGGAAGATAATGTAATTATAATGGACTATTAAATTACTTCTAAAATGTGCCTTATAATCAGTAAAATTTCCAAAATTGTTAATTATTGAGGAACTGTACAAGTATTAATGAAGTACACTCTTTTGATTTACATCTATGCTCTTTCCATTGATGTTAATACGTCTGCAGTTCATCATACTCCTTTTTTCTCCTTTTGCTGGCGTAGAAGAAGCAGCAGCTCCATAGGTGGTAAAGTGAGTGGCAGAATTGCATTTCAGCTGTCTGTATTTCAAATAGTTATATTGAAAAAACTTCTGTCTTTGTAATGCAGAAGCAGACAGTGCAGATAGTTTGGGCATTTGGAGCTAGCTGCTATTAGTGTTTAAAAGCCTAGACTTTAGTAATCGTTATCAAAGTTGCTACAAACTTCAGCAACTCTCCTAACATGATAAACAGTGCACCTCAAAATAGAAATGTTATGTAAGCTTTAACTCTGTGAGATATAGAGTTGAAATACAAGTGATTGCACTGAAAATTCACTTCATTTTGAAGCTTCAAAATTATATAATATTTAAATATAAATCTTTTACAAACATGCAGAGTTATGAAGAGCAGCAGTTTTCTAGATGAGCAGGACTGTATCATATCACTTTTGAGTCCAGTTGGAAACCTGCAAGGATTGCTTTATTGTAGATAGCAAATAAGTGAATCTTTGCTCATGACATTTTTTCTGAATGATAAGTTCAGGTGTATTGCAACAGTAAAATATTTTTCTTTTAATTATCACTGCTTTATGAAAGAGTACTATTTACTTCTGTGTGTATCTTAGGGAAGAAAGGATAACTTCCAAATTGCTTTCAATTTTGTTAATCTGTTAGCTGGGATGACTGATTAATCAGATTGTACTGAAAAGGCAGTAGGAAAAAGTAGAAGTTGTATGCCTCCTGTAGAGGACACTGAATTCAGCAGAAACAGCAGCTATAGGAAGGAAGAACTAAATCTGGAAGAAGTAGTACTAAAATGTAAGCGCTGTAGTACCCAGTAGTAACTTTCAGCATCACCACTTCTTGTGCTGATCTCTATTTCTGTGAGGGGAAGAGTTTACACTTTCTGGGAAATCCCAGCCCTGGCTGTATAAAGGGGTAGTAAAAGCTCAACCATGCCATGAAAATCTCGTTTAGGAAGGGGAGCTCTGTGATTGTAATACCAAGACAAGTAGAAGACATGGATTCGGGTTTTTCTTTATCTCCCATCTCAACATAAAATTCTCTGTTTACCAACGTATGGAAGACTGGCTGTTAAGCCAGTCTGATATTTACAAAGGAATTCAGTTTTGTACAGACTGCTGGACTATAAAGAGCAAGACAGGATGAGAATATCTACATGGCCCCCGCTTAGCGGGGATGATGCCTGGACTGAAGACCCTGCAGCAATAAATGGTTTTATATTGATCCTGAACAGTCATTCAATGAGGCTGCATCCCTAAAGAGTCACTGATACACGAGCTGGGACTTCTGACTTCTTTCCCAGTACCCTAACCACTAAGCTGGACAACCATGCTTGATGCTTTCTCTCTCTTCCCCATGTTTGCCAGCCCATGTAGGTAGCCTGTGAAAGGTGGAGCAAATTCAATATGAGTGACATGGAGGATCTTCTGCTGCCCCACATGGCATATAGAGTCCACTGTGTTCAACTTTGTTATTCTGCAGTTGAATAATAAATTGAGTGCTAAACAGACAGCTAGATTCAGGTGTGGCTTGGGAGAAAGGCCAGCAGCCTGTACCTCCCTCAGCACTTAAGAAGAAGAAAAACTTCCAGCAGGGCGAAGGAAGTCACTGTATCTGGACTTGATATTTCCCTTGATGGCAGAGCTCAGATTGTGTCAGCCTTCTCTAACAGCATCTCACGCTTACTCAGGCACCGCATGAATCTTCTCCTACCATTCTAAATTCACTGTGTGTACTCTTAACCCAAGGGTGTGGACTTTTTGGTGAGGAAGAAAAGTAACTAGACATCATAAGGACAGAGGAGGGAAGTCAGATTCTCTTCAGTAAATACAAATAAAATATGGAGATATTTCTGAGACATTCTGTTACCATGTGTAGAAACCCATGTATTTGAGATAGATTGCATGGTTATATTTTAAACAAAGTATTTTTAAAACCTCACTTGTGAAGGAATGGTTTCTAGATATAGTTTAAATATATAAGAAGGGTGAATCCTTGTTTCACTGAAATCAACAGAAATTTTCTTATTTAGTAGCATCATGATTTCTTTTGCAGATTGCAATTCTATTTAGCTCAACGGAAAGCGGGAACATTCCATGTGTTCAGTTGCTTTTCATGTTTTTAGATGCCTCATTTTAGGAAAGCTTAAACGATTCATTAGGAATTCTGTGGGAATTTTGCATAAAATATCAAGACTGGCTCAGGGGTGAGGCAGTTGAACTTAAACTGGAAAAAATTAACCACTAGTTTTCCAGCCTCTGAACATTTATATTTAGCCTGAATAAAAAGTTTTTGTAGATGTTATTTTTGCTTTGATTTTTTTTTTTACACTTTAGAAGAAAAATATGTCATGTAAAGAAACGTAAATGTTCCATTATTATGAAACAGAGCTGACAGGAATTAGTGTGCTTTGTATTTCTGTTTTGGAGAGGTTCATTTTGCAGTCTGAAAGAGAGCAAGCAGTAAAATTGTTTAACAGACTCTATAAGCCATTTCCAAAAGGAGATCTGACTAAACATTTTAGCATAGTCTCCCCTTAGCCTCATTGGTCATTTATATTCAGATAAGTCACACGTGGGAAGAGAATCTCCAAATAAATTCTTTCTGTAGTTGAAAATGTTTTTAAATATTGGAGTTCTTGAGTTCTCTATGTTACCTGCTTTATTAAATCAGAGTTCTGCTGCATCTGTTTCCATGTCAGTGCCTGTTAGACATGTTATTTGAGCTCAAAAGTCATCACGCTCCAAGCTATTCTGAAATCGTATGTGGAGTTTCATTTAGTATTTGAAGCTGAAAATTTACTTTTAGTAAACCAGAGCTTTTTGTCTTGCAGATGTTTTTATTCAGTCAGCCAGTGCAAGCCTCACACAGGGTATTGCTAAGAGTTTCCTCAATGCACATTCCTCAGATCAAACCCCCGGGTTTTTATTGATAAATTGATTTGCATTTTTCACCTTGGTATATGCTGTCCTGGAGGTGTGAGTAACCCCGAAACACACACTGGGACACTACGTGTGTATAATCCACATTTCTCTTACAGATTTCTGTATTTACAGTCAATGTTTAGTATCCTCTTTATTCCCTCCCCTACTCTGCTCCCGTTAGCTTCCTCATCTTATCTTAGATGTTTTACCAAGAGGTTTCCAAGTGTGCTGTGGAGACCTCAAACATAGTTGCTGGAAGCCACAAGAGCAATGGAAGGTAAACCTGGCTTGAGAACAGGAGGCATGATACATGAATCTGTACAAACCAAGCTTGTATTTACCAGGCTTTTAAAGTTAAGTCGTGACATTTGCCGACTGACTCAGCCTGCAACCCTAGTGCCTAGTTGAGCTGGGGATATTCACAGACTGACACAGCTTAGGTTATCATTCATAAATAAACTGCTATGACTTGCAATTTTACAGAGCACAAATCCAGAAAATGAACTCTCTAGAGTGTCATGTCAAAGACTACCTAGTGTTCCCACGTGTTAATCGTTTTCCCATAATACGCCCTGGGAAGTATATCACTGGTTTAGTCACTTCCCAGCCAAGGATATCTTGTTCTCTAATGATAGTGGGTTTTAATTTTGTGAACCTAACAGTGATTTGATCCTCGTATCTGTGTGATTGAAGATTTAGTGAAGCGTGACATTGCTAGGTTTGAAGCTTCCTTTTGTATATGTCTGACTGATGATGTGTGTAATACGAGCAGTGCAGTGTCGCAATTGGTTTTAACTAATCAAAGCTTCTGCTGTTAGAACTTATGCCCCTGTCCACATATTTCCCAGCTGGGTCTTCTGCTAGTTCTCATGCATGTGCACATGTAAAAGCAACTAGATCAGGGAACTGATCTGCCTGAAAACAAATAGTGTTTTTGCTGAGTTAACTTTCTGCCTGACCAATCCTCTAGTATCACGATACAAAGAGATATTTTGAGGTTAAAAAATGTACTTTTTGCCTTTTCTGATAAAGCTTAGGGATTTAAATCAATCCCCAACATCAGCTTCATGTAGCATTACCTTTTATTCAGACTCATGTGCAATTCTATACCAAACTAGCTCTGTACGGGTGTTTCATTTTTTAATATTTGAGAAATTGAAAAAAGGGTCTATAGCCAAATAACTGGTATGCATGTGCCTGAGGTGTCTGTCCACTGCGTAAATATTTCATTATTACAGTTCCAGTGTACTGAAGAACCAGCAGCCTATTTTAATTTTAATGCTGCAATTTATTTCAAGTGTCTTATTTAGTCCATAAATACCATGCTTTATTTCTTCACTAGACATCAAGACATTATTTAGTATAGGTGTTTCTCTGAACTTCGTACGATTTTGTTAGATCTAAAAGCGGTTAGAGAGAATTGTCACACTTGGGTCATTTGTTGTCTCAATATATGCATTATGTTTTGATTACAGTCCTCACCCTTTCTTTTCTTGATCTCTAGTATAATATACAAACAGATCAGTACAGAAGTTGTGATAACGTCTCTGCCAAATCATCAGATAGTGATGTCAGTGATGTGTCAGCCATTTCCCGAACCAGCAGTGCCTCACGCCTCAGCAGCACAAGTTTTATGTCAGAGCAATCTGAACGCCCTCGGGGCAGAATCAGGTGAGTTTTCAGAGCAGCTTCAATTGTATCACACCCCCTCTTTTGTTTAGTGACAAAATACAACCAGAAAATGTTATGCACATATGAATTGTCTTCCTCTGTTAGCCTAAGATGACAATATTTGTGCAGTTGTGCATCTAAAACAGAAAGCGAACTTCCCATGAGAAGATGACATTAATATATTTGCGGCAAGCGGAACTTGAACACACATTATCATCTCTTTGGCTATGAATCAGTGTAGTTTGTATGCCAATAAGGTATTACAGCAGAAATGCTACTAGATTTTTTTATCTAAATAATTTTCTGTCCTAAAAGCTCTCTTTTTCTTTCTTTCAATATATTTCTTTCCCTACTTACCTGCTTTTATTTTGCTATTTTCATCCGTATGATAAATTACAAGATTTGAAACAAGTATTTGCATGCTAATTTTGATACATCTGGTTCAAAAATAGTTTTAATTCATTTGTATTATCAACAATCAAATATCTGTTTCATCCTTGGTAATAATCTATTCTCAGTTTAGTGCTTTTTTAGATACACAAATTGGTTCCTGTCTTCCTTCAACTTGATGACAAAACTCCAGAAGCCATAATGGCTGTAGGATTGGCTTGGTAGTCTGTGATTGTATCTACCAATGTCTGAACTGTCAAAAAATTGACTTCTAACTGTTACAAGACACAAGAAGAATTAGGAACTATAAAAAAAATTATCCAAATAAATCTGATAAAAGTCTGGATGTCATCATTTAGTACTTCAGAATACTTCTAGACAGACTCACTATCCCAGAAGTTCAGTTGTACAGTTTTTGATCTTTTTGAACAGAATAGGATTTTTTTCCCATAAATATATCTGTGTTGAACAGATTTCATCAGAAGTGATTCTTGAGTTCAGAATGATTGATCACAAATATCAGAACCAGGAACCACTAACTTAATGGGAGGCTGGAAAAGGGAAACGTAGGGTCAAATCCTTGCTCTCATTAAGCCTCTTCCATTCTAATAAATAGCAGAGCAACTTGGGTGCAGGATTAGCCAAACTAGTGTAAATAACCAAGTGCCTGCAATGGGAGCTTCAGTTCAGCTTCACTCTAGACCCCTAAAGTGAGATGTAAGTAGAATTCAGGTGCCTTCCCTTTCTGATACTGTCCACAGAATCCATACCTCAGAGATTAGACATTTTATTTGCTTGCTTTATTTTTTTCTGAATTCAGGGAGTGCTTTTATGGTGAACAAAATGTGTAGTAATAATATACACTGCAGTTCATTCAGTAGAAATATGAGGAAAAAATTAACACATTCATAAATTACTAATAACTGAATATTTTTTTTTCCTCTAAGCTGGCAGTGGTTTTGCTTTGAAAGACCTGTTAAAATAAGGGAGACATGCCTAATGTAGTATCTTTTCAATTAGCCTATTTCAACCGTTAAATGTGGAGGAGTGAAATTTAAAATAATTTTGATGTTATGTTGGAAAACATTTTATCCAGCAGATTAACATCCAGCGTTCAAAATTTTCTATTTGAGTTGTCCACACTTATTTTTGGATGATTGCATATCATTGCTATAAAAAGGTTGAAGTCTTGAGAGACCTGCAAAAATGTTGTATCGTGGGAATTAGATATCAAGAGAGGTCAGAATGAAAGGAAGTTGGGTCTTGAAGAAAAGAAAAGAATAAGGCATTTTGCTGATGATCAGAGACAAAATCAGCTTCCTACCCTCCTGTATCTGTATGGGTAGCCTCTGTCACATAGTCTTTAGTTAGTTATTTCTGACGCTTACTTATTACATGGAAAGGAAGAGTTAATTTGGGGAAAGATTCGACTGTATTATAAACAGTTACTTCAGTGAGATTCACACTGTTTAACCTTAAAAACTATATATCTACAGTGCAATTCACATAAAAATTGGGGTTTTGTTGAACTGTTTGTTTAACTTTCATAAGCCATCATTAAAAAGAAAACACCTATATTGTCTTGGATGGTTCACCTCATCTTCAGAGACATAAGAGACAGGTGAATTGTCCTTTTCTAGCATTAATTGTTGAAGGAACCTTAGATAACTAGTTTAGATGGGTTGCTTTAGTTTTAGACATCTAAAGTTAAATGGATTCTTTCTCTTAACTGCTAATCTTTCTTTAAGTTCAAGGAATTAGAAATTTGAAGTTCAAATTTGATTAGTAATTTGAAGTTCAAATTTTATTTTTGCTTCCAAGGAACCTGGTGTTAATATATACCAAGCAGGATGGGATGGGATGGTCAAGTAGGAGGGGCAAGGAAAAGAGCATTTCTTAACTTCCTGTCTTCTGTCTTACTGAAACCACATATCCAACATCATCTTCATTTGGAAGTGTGTCAGCCCAGTGGCTGTGGCAAGTGTGTGAGTGTAATGTTAAGTTTAAAGAACAGAAAGTTCACTGAACTGCCTTTTTTTTATGCACCTGCTTTTGTTTCTCAGATACCTTCTGGATATGAGAGCTATGAGGAACCTAATAAGCATATAAAAACTCAAAGGAGGTGGCCCGGTTTTAGCCATCTTGCTAAACTAAGTAATTCAACTAGTATCCTAAGGTGCCTTTTGTATCCAGAAGAAAAATACACAAATTGTATGCAAGCAAGATTCCTGGTCTGCATCACCTTTGGAAAGGGTGTCTCTGTCTCTTTCTCCATTGAGTAGAGGAAAATGAATCCTAGTGTTGTTGACCAGCAAGCTAAGTTAAATTAAATGGAGAAGTGTGACTGGAGAGTACTCCAGGGTTCAGATTAGTAACTAAAGTGAAACTGTGCTCCTCTAACATTTCTACATGACCTAAAAACACTGGTTAGTTGTTCATATTGAGAGCTATGCTGTCAAATTTCTGAATGTGAAGTGTGCCAGCTTAAGACAGCAGTAGTTTTAGTTCATGTTGTTAGTCAACGTAACCCCATCATCCCTCATGTTAATGCATCTGTGAAAAGGGATATAAATTAAGCTCCTAGACGTATGTCCTCTTCAGGGCTGTCATTAAGAAAGCAGACTTCTTTGTGTTGTAATTTTGTACAAAATGTCATTACTTTTACTGTGTTGGAAGGACCCAGGTTTCAGATCATAGTGAGTGTAGTTTATATCCACTAACTTCACAACCAGTTCTGCTAGCACAAACAGCTTCCTGACCTTTCCTCCCAAATCGTAACAGAGGAAATATCCTTTTAAAAGATATCTAATGCCTCTTCCCCATCAATCTAGGCAGAATCAATCTCTCTCTTCTTTCTCAATTTTGAAGGTCTGAGATTCTATAAGTTCAGACAATGCATTCTGTATTATCTTTTGTGTATAAATAGTTATTTCTTTATTCAAGCAGTAAAGATTTTAAAACCTGAAAGCACATATTTTATCTTGTGACTCTAAAGTGTATGAATATTAGCTATAAATGTATAACAATTAATGTTTTTATCAGCATTTTTAAATTTTAATGAGTAACTCCTTCAGTTACATTGTATTCAAATTACATTGTACTTTTCATAGTGTACAGCTTTTAGAGAATAAAACACTATCTGAATAGCAAGGATAAAAAGAGTTGATGCAGAACACCACAGAAATGCTGTGCATCTTATTTGAATAGCTAGATAACACTCTAGCTGTTCTTGGGTCAAAACTCCCAAGTTTTGTAGTAATGGGAAACTTGAGCATGCTGAGGAAGTTGGGAACTTAGGGAGAATTAAAGCAAATTTTCCCTTTCCTTTAATCAATGACAAGACTGTGTCTAAACCTTTTAAGGCAGGAAACTAATTTCATTCCTATGGTATATTTGTACTTGAATTACCTGTCAGAAAGCTGTGACATAGCATCATAGAAAATACCATTACTTAATTTTCAGTCTGGAGATTTTGTTGATTAACACTTGTAATAGGCTGCAAGAGGGACTTATGATTGATGCAGGTTCTAAATATAAGTATATAAAATAGCTTCTTCATTTCTAATTTGTTTAGCATTTTCAAGTGGATGTTGTAATAAGTGGCTGTGCATGAATAAACTAGTCTGCATATGAAATTATTCCAAACATCTTTCATGTTTCTGAAATGAAACATGATTGACTGCCATGCTCTCTAGTGGAACTGCAGGCAAATATCAGGAGTTTTTCTTCTGGGAACAAAATGTTCTGGAACTTTTGACTTGAATCAGAATCAGACTTCTGACTTTGGCTTGCCATAGCATTTGGAGTTGGTGTGTATTTCATGACTGAAGTCAGATTACCAGTCGTTCTTTATGCAGGTTTGCTTTCATCAGTCATGGTCTTTATGCATTCATAATATAGTGAAGCAGTACTTTGTGCCTGCGTATGCTGCAGATGTTACTGTATGTGACTCAGGAACATTTCTCACATCCTAAATGAAGCAGAAGGAAATTCTTCATGGTTTAATGCAAATGATTGATAAGTAAGAATCCATGTTAAATACATGGTGATTAATCAGCACCATATGGGCTTGATCAACAAAGAAGGACATTTGCTCACTTCATTAAAAATTGTGCCCAATGATGTCATTGCATCATTTTTCATGAGAGACCTGTTTATGCAAAGATACCAAAGATACTTGGAGTTCTTTGTGATGTCAAATAGGGAACTGTCATGCATGGTGGAGGTGAGCTGAAGGTTTGTTTCCATTCTAGAGGATTTAGCAAGTTGGCTGCCATAAGATGTTTCATTTAAATCTGATTTAACAAAATCTGCCAAGTATATGAAAGACTAGAAACTACTTTTAAGGTGAATTTCTCTCCATGTATCTGGATTTCAAACAAATTGTCCCTGCATTAGGAATATCACAGTTATTCTTCATTTCAAATATGAAAATCACATCTTTAGTAATAACATTATTTAGTATCATCAAATCTTTAGTAATAATTATATTTAATATCCTAATAAATGTGTGATGTACAATAATATTATTATGTATGTACTGTATTTTCATCTGGTTTACATGTATTGCTTAATTGAATGCTTAAATTTAATTGAAATATTTTAAATGGACTTAGCAAAGAAAGAGGATACTATAATAGGTTGTAACAGTGGACTTAAACCAGTCCTAATTTATTTCACATATTATACTGAACCACTGAATGCTTATATCACAAACATATGTGCTTATTGGGATTCAGGTATGTTCTCATGGAAATGTTCTCAGGTATGTTACTGAAGGAAAGAACTTATTTGGTTCTTTCTGACAGACCTGTTCATCGCAATTTCCAGAACAGCATATACAATTTCCATGTAGCTGTTATTCTTTCAGAACACTAGAACTTTAGCACTAGTACACGTAAACTTTGAATCAGAAACAATGGAGGAGAAAAGTAACGACACATAGTCAAGTGAGGAAGTGGTTGATGAGTTGGAAAGCAAAGGATGCAGAGTGATGTAGACAGGCAGGACCTCTTAATCAACAAAACAGGACAGAAGGGAGCCCACCCTGAGGGTATGCAGACAAATAAGGGAGGTGCTTGAGAGGAGAGAATTTGGGGGAAGCTCTTAAACCTTTTACAGGAGATCAGCACAACTGGGTGGCTCTCTGAATGGCCAGTGTGCTAATGCATGGGGAACAAACAAGAGAAATTAGAGATACATTGTGCAGCTGCAGGGCTATGATCTCATCAGGATCACAGAGATGTGGTGGAATAGCTCACCTGACTAGAGTGCTGCAATCCATGGAAGAGGTGTTGCCCTTTATGTGAGAAAGCAGGGAGCTCTGCTTAGAGATAAGTGATGAGCCAGCTGAGTGTTTATGAGTCGAGATTAGAGGAGCAACCAATGTCATGATGTTGTAGGTGTCTGCTGTGGACTTTCTGATCAGGAAGAAGCAGCAGATGAAACCTTCTTCCAACAACTTGAAGAATATTCACTTTCACAGGATCTGGTTTGCACAGCGAGCTTGAACCATCTTGATATCTGCTGTAATAGCAATGCAGTGGGGCACAAGCAATCCAGGAGGTTTCTGGAGTGCAGTGAGGGAAAGTCTGAAGCAAGGACTCAGCAGTGGATGGTCAGATCAGGGAACATTTAAACTCAACATGTACAAGTTGTTGACACCTTACAAGATGGACCCATGAGTACTAAATGAACTGGTGCTGACCAGTGTCATTGCAAGGTCACTCAATAATCTTTGGAACATCACAGCAACCAGGTAATGTTCTTGAAGACTGGAAGAAAGAAATTCACTCCTGTCTTCAAGAAGGGCAATGAGGATCTGGGGAACTATAGGCCTGTCAGCCTCAGCTTAACCCCTGGGAAGGTGGTGGAGCAAATAATCGTGGAAACAATTTCCAAGCATACAGAAGAGGAGGATTATTGTGAATAGCCAGCATGAATTTACAAAGGGGAAATCATGCCTGAGCAGCCTGATAGCCTTCTTTCATTAGTTGACTGGCTTGGTGAATAAGAACAGCAAGACATTCTCTATCTTGTCTTTAGGAAGAGTTTCAACACTCTCTTCCAAAACATCCTCAATAGACAAACTGAGGAAGTACACCTAGGTAAGCGAATAGTGAGGCAGATTGAAAACTGGCTGAACGCCAGGCTCAGAGGGTTGTAATCTGCGACACAAGAGTCCAGCTGGAGGCAAGTCATTAGTGTTATATGCCTCAGGTCAGTAGAGTGGCAGTATTGTTTAACATCTTCATTAGTGATTGAGATGATGGGACAGAATGCACCCTCAGCAGGTTTGCAGGCAACAGCAAACTGACAGGAGTGGTTGATAGACTAGGCAGATGTGACACTATTCAGAGGGACCTTGACAGGATGAGAACATGGGCCAGTAGGAACCTCATGAAGTTCAACAAGGGAAATGTAAAATCCTGCAGCTGGGGAGGAATAACTCCGTGTACCATTAGACACTGCGGGCTCACAGCTGGAAAGCAGCTTTGCAGAAAAGACTCTGGGATCCTTGTGGGCACTAAGTAGAACCTGAGCCAGCAACGCCTCCTTGCAGCAGAGAAGCCCAACACCATCCCGGGCTGATTAGAAAGAGTGTTGTCAGCAGGCTGAGGAACATGGTCCTTCCCCTCTACTCAGCTCTAGTGAGACACATCTGGAGTGCTGAGTCCAGTTCTGGGCTCCCCAGTAGAAGAAACATGAAGCTACTGGAGCAAGTCCAGCAAAGGGCCATGAAGATGAAAGGGTTGGAGCATCTGTCATGAAAGGAGAGGCCAAGAGAGCTGGGGCTGTTCAGCCTGGAGAAGAGAAAGCTCGAGAGGATCTCATCAATGGGCGTAAATGCCTCACAAGAGAGAGTAAAGAAGACAGAGCCAGACTCTTCTTAGAGAAACGATAAGAGGCAATGGGCACAAACTGAAATAAAGGAAATCCCACTTAAACATAGGAAAAATCTTGTTTTCTGCAAAATTTATTGAACACGGGGACAGGTGGCTCAGAGATGTCGTGCAGTCTCAATACCTGGGGATATCCAAAACCCAACTGGATATGGCTCTAAGCAACCTGCTCTCGTTGCCCCTGTGCTGAGCAGGAGAGTTGGACTAAACAATCTCCAAACGTGTCCTCCAACTTCAACTATTCTGTGATTTTGTGAATAATGTACTGGGTAGGTGAGTATGCTGTACCTGAAAATTACTTATCATTCAAGTCAGATTGGGGTTCAAGCTAAATGAAAGTAAAATTCTTGTAGAATGCAAAGTAGATGACAGTTAGGAAGTGTGAAACAACACAGGTGACAGGAATTAAAAGTTGTTTCATCTGTATTTAACTCCTGAATTTTTTCTCCTGCTTTCACATCACCCGTTGTAGGTGCTGACCCTTTACCTCACTCCTAGGCATACTCTACAACTAAAGTTGCTTTTATCAGAGTCAATCCTCTGTAATCGTAGCACACTAGATTTTATTGTCCATCCTTTCCTCAGGGTTTCCTTACAGTTTATTTCAGTTTCAGATCTTACTCCATACATGCAGATCTTCCAGATCTTAAACTTCAGCTTTATTTGGTGACACATAGGGAAGCATTTGGACAAAATTCAGTCCTGTTTTGTTGTAGATGCTGTCTGTAAGCCAATTCTCCCTACATCTGTTCTATCCTGTGTATAAGAACATGGGCCTGGAAGGGACCTCTGGAGTCACTGAATGTAGCCTCTGCTGTTGCAAAGAACTGAATCACGTTAATGCATTTTCAGGATCCATCTTTGACTTAATTGGTTGATTTTGCTCTCACTGACTTATTTTAGAAGGTTTTCTAAATTTAATTTATTTGATGCTCTGAAAACTTCTTTCAGTTACAGGGTAAATTTATTCACAGAGAGTTTAAACACATAGTTCACATTTGTCTCTGTGCCAATAATAACATCTTATTTAAATAGGTTTTTCCTCCCTTCTATTTACTCCCTGGGGCATCATAGCAAGCAATCATAGCTCAATGGTTTAACTAACCATTTTTTTTTACTCAGTTACATATTACATCCTTTCTGTTTTGTTGGTCATCCTATCAGCCTTTCTCTGCCAGTTTCCAGTTTGAATTAAGCTTTCTTGAATTTGTGTGACCAGTAGTGTAGATGAGGTCTTCTGCACAGTTTCACTAATTCTGCCCTAACCAACACATGAAAGAATCCACTTGCTTTTTTCATAACTATAATATGGGTTGTGCTGGTTGTGTTTAACAGTTGGCCCAAATAGTCAAAAACTGTAACCATCTCAGAAGCTGTGCCTTTGGAGGCATAGTTACAGCTGGATGGTTTCCTCAGTTCCGTGTGTCTCCTTCAGAGTACTTTCTCCTTGGATATTGAGGATGCATGAAGAGCTAGCTGATACCAGTGTGGACCACGGCACAGTGTTCTCTTCAGCACCCTGCTCCTGGCCTTTCCTCTGCAGGCTCTCCTTGTTGCTTCAACCAGGAAGAAATCTGAGAAAATTTTTTTCTATCTCCTTGCAGTTTTGATTAGCAATACTGAGAGAGAAGAGCAGGTGAATTGAAATTAGCTTTCAGAGATAACTGTAGTTTCTAAATATCCTTAACTTTTTGTACTGAAAAGGAACTCTCTGCTAATTAATGAATCTGCTGTTCATTTCTTTCTTTTAAAAGGAATTAACTTACTAAATTTGTGTGTGACCATGACTGAAGATTTGCACTAAAAGTCTAAACGTCACTATGAAACTTAAGGTAACACAGCTAGTGTATCATGCCATTTTAAGTTTTTGGATCCGCAGTTTTTGCCCAACTCCAACAATTCTTACAGTTTGCCAGCAGGGATTAAAAGTACCCATTGCTATGTTTATATTAGCATCTGAGAAAATAACCTAATGTTCCTTCTGCTGATGGTACTCTCATGCAAGGAGCTAACTAGAAATGAGGCTATTTAAATATTTTCTTTTAAAAGCATTTGGGAACTTTCCTAGTTACTGTGACAGGTCTGGAAACTCACACTTCTGGAGGAGGAGTCTGCTGGTTTTATGTAAATGTAGGAGACTCCCTAGCACAGGAGAAGGTCCCCGTCCTTATGCTGTTGTACTTTTTTCTCTTGTTACTGTGAAGCCAGTTTCTTCAAACTCTTAAGGTGATGAGCTAGCAAACTCTAAGCCAGGCAAAGGCTGCCAGTGGCTCAAATAAGTCTTCTCCCTTCCCTGCTTCTAGACCTGCCCAGAGACGTTCTGCTTGGAGTTCATTGGTTCAATTGGTTCAATGATAAGTGCTGACTGGCTGTTTTTCTGTGCTTGTAGCTCCCTCTTTAGTAATGTTTGTGCCCATAGATCCCTCTTTCTTTTGAGAGTTTCATTTCATGCTGCTTATTATGCTGTTCATTTACATAAAATGCTCAGTGTCTTTAGTGCGGAGCCAGATGAAGTAACTGGAGGTTTGTCATCTCATTGAAGACAAACAGCAGCATTGGTCTGGAGATCTCTCAAGGAGAGGTAGCCAGAGAGCACTCTCTGGATTGGAAATAGATTTTCTCCCATTGGTTTTCCATCCTCTCACATAGTACTTTTGAGCTAGTTTAATGCACTTTACGCTGATGATGGAGAATGGAGTAGAGAGCATCTGAAGGGCCTTCTGGCCTCTTCTCAACCTTCCCAATAGTGCTGCCTCTTACCATCATAAATGTATGTGATGTGACTTCTGCAATAAAGTTGTTCAGTCGTTCACGAACCCTCTGTTTATACGAGGGCTGCATCCGTCCTTGCCTGCTCACTAATTCCCTTGAAATGCAGCAGTACTGCACCAAAGAGCCAGCTGAGACAAGTTTAACTTCATTTCGTGACAAGGAAAATATAACACACCAAGGCTTTTCCATGCATTTCAGTTGATGTGTCTGAGGTCTGTGGTGAAATTAAGAAACCCATTAATTTAATCTTAATTTAAAAAGTAATTAAAATCTGCATATTGAATTTGTGCTACAGTGTACAGGTTTAAGATTATTTACTCATAGAAAAAATGAAATGTAAAACCTTTTAATAATTATTGTAAATATTGTGGAGAGAAATAGTGGAGGAAACAATAAAAGAACACTGCAGCTTATTGATCAATAAAAGCAAATCACCTGGAAAACGGAAACAAATTCATGGCTAGTTTCAAACTGGCTTTGTGTGGAATATTCGTTATGCCACACTCATGGTCTAAACCTAGGAGAGGATCCTGAATATTATGGGCTTTTTTGTGCCTTATGTATGTTTAATCCCATGTTCCTTATGCAAACTTGTGTAAGGGTAAGGTCACGTTATATAAAGAAAGGATTGAGCCATAAAAATTTGTAGTGAAATATGCAGTACTGTAGCTTAGCTTGAGAGAGATCCATTTGGGTGTACTAGGCTAAACTGGATGTTCCTAATTTTTATGGCTCTCACTACTGGTGTTCTGTATGAAAAGAAATAATCTAATTGTGCAAGATGCTATCAACTCAGATCCTTCTCTGGTAAAGGAGACATTGTCATGCACTTGGACACATGGTGATTCCTCATTCTAGGCTTTTGAGGGCCTTCAGAATGTCATACTAGAAGACATAGTAGATTCATCTTGTACACTATGTGTGCTGCAGCACTGCCTAACAGATTAAAAAAAAAAATCTTATTACTTGCATAGCTCCTACGTGCCTAGCTGTATGCCATCAGCTGTTAATGATAACAGTGTTCTAGTAGTGTGCTCCTCTGGGTCTCTTTCTCAGTAAGAAGTAGTGTTAGCAATATATGAAGGGCCAGATCCCAGTGACTGCAAATCTCCCCAGCTCCACAAACAGCAGTGTGACAATATCAGTGTGCATCACATTGAAAATCTGGTCCTTAATTGGCATTTTCAAAAGGCTATTTCTTGCTTTTGTGGTTAAATTCTGTCACGTGCAGCGTTTCAAAACATCACTGTGGAAGGTCTGTTGCACATTTCTGAGGCCTAAAGTACCGCACAGTCAATTACATACCTGTAGCAGTACCAGAAATTATGAATTCTGCTGCATATATATTCACATATGAATGAGATCATCCTTTCATATGGGAAATTTTAACTCCAGATTATTATACATTGTCACATTTCTAAAGAATCTTGGACTAAGTTCTCATTTGCTATTCATCTTCCATATTGTGTTTACTTCAAAGCCTGCATAGCTAAGCACTTGCAAATTTGTAGATGGCTGCAGTTGTAATTTATCAACTGGACCGTGGATTTTGAGAATTCATACATCAATATGATTTTTTTAATCAACTGTCAAAGCCACAGTGCAAAGGCACTAATTGAAACAATACTAATTTCTATTCATTATATGAACAGGCATGGTTTTGGGGAGATAATAATGAAGTTGTCCTCTTTTCTGAAGCTTTCTTTTCATTTTCATTATTTTTAGTGGTCAAAAGGATGAGAGAGTTAACAATTTATTTTTTAAATTATATCTCTGAAAATTAAATTTAACTCAGGAGTATTTCTTGACCTGAGTATTTCTTCCTCATGACAACTTGTAGGTCCTGTAATTTTCAGGTACAATTTTTTTTTTAAGGTGACTAGGCTGTACTTCACGTAAGTATGAAATCCTTTATATTCTATATGAACAGGAATCTCTCCTTTCTAAGGAAGAAATATGAGATACTAGAACTGAGCTACACTAATTAAAGTAATTTATAATGCAATAATATATTTATTTTGTGCTTAAATGTACAGATAACAAAAAGATTATCAGAAATAACTGATTCTTCCTTCTAATTTGAATAATTAAATCATACTGATTTTAATAGCTATTACAGTTCAGAATCAACTTTCAAGCCTCACGCTTTAATCAAAACCTACAAGATTAACTTTGTGGTTTTGAGTTACAGTTCAGTAAGCTATAACTGAAAAACTGTGTAATGTTTATAAGCATATAAAGTCTCTCAACTTTCTATGAACTAAAATCTGTTTTCTAACCACAATATGTAGCAACTGTATTTTATTATCATAGAATCATAGAATAATTTGGGTTGGAAGGGACCTTTAAAGGTCATCTAGTCCAACCGCTCTGCAAGGAGCTGGGACATCTCCGACCAGATCAGGTTGCTCAGAGCCTCATCCAACCTGGCCTTGAATCTTTCCAGGGATGGGGCCTCCACCACCTCTCTGGGCAACCTGTTCCAGTGTTCCACCAC
Organism: Chlamydotis macqueenii; assembly: GCF_036417535.1. Lineage (NCBI taxonomy): Eukaryota > Metazoa > Chordata > Aves > Otidiformes > Otididae > Chlamydotis > Chlamydotis macqueenii. Next base: position 33,003,356 of record NC_141558.1, read on the forward strand.
GCTCACTGTAAAAAATTCCTTCATTATGTCTAGTCTAAATCTACCCTCTTTTAGTTTAAAACCAATACCCCTTGTCCTGTCAATATGGGCTGTGCTAAAAAGTTTGTCACTGTATTTCTTATAGGCCCCCTTTAAGTGCTGAAAGTGTAATATAAAATCTTATACTATTATCTGTTACATTACAGTCATCTAGTACTAGATTGTTTCTAAAGGTCAAAGTTTTTTAACCTGTATAATTTTTCACTTAATAATACATTAAGTGGAACTGAATTCTTAAGTTAGATAAAAATTTGCTTGTTTCTTTTGTTGGCCCTTCTTCAAACATGTCTCTTGCTAGTGGGAGCAATGCAGTGTTCCTTGGGATTAAATTTATGGAATGACTTTCTGTTTCTAGAACCTTCTGTGGTCCATTTAGACTGGTGGGTGGATTTTGTTTGCTTCTAAGCAGGAAAGAGAATTACCTTAAACTGCTTCACCTTAAAGAAAAATCTATTGCTAATTTTCATTCTTTCCTGGAAACACTGAGCCAGTCTCTTCACCATTTTTTCTCATGCCCCAAAAATAAAATAATGCAAGTAATATAAGAGAGACTTTGCTGTAGTTTGATTCTTCTCTTTTACCTAGCTAGCTTCCACAGAAATCCAGAGTTGTGCTTTGTGCGACCCAGAGATTCTAATAGAGCAGAAAAGCATAGACTTTTTTTTTTTTTCTTGGATATCCTTTCTGGTTTAGCACCACAGACCCTTAGAATTTAGAGTAAGGAAGGAGAGTGTTTTGCAGAAGCAGATCAGACATCCAGCTTAGAGAGTCATCAAAACAGAAACTCTATGAGTTAACAGCCAAGTTTGACCTAGTTGTTGAGGCCAGCTTCCTCTTCATGGAAAGAAAGGAGATTTTGGTTTGAGACACTATTTCAGAGCTCAAATTACTGGGATTCCACGGTGAACTGGGATCTCAAAATGTTTAAATAGTCATTTTGTACAGTGAACATCAGCAAGATAGCCAGCAGAGCACAGTGCTGAGGTCTCTCTTTGTACTGTTTGCTTTTGTCATGTTGACATGCCATTTGTACTAAGATGGATATTTGGGGAGACTTTGCAGTGAATTGAACGTTTGAAGCGTTTTTTTTCATATCGGCAAGCTTAGCTGCATGTGGGGAGGGGAGAATACATGGAGAGATGATTAATAGCTTTTTCTGTTGCACAGCAGTAACAAGCAGCAGTGAGTGGCATTCAGCAGTAAGGGGAAGGGAAGGATAGTGGGATACAGACTACGCGTGCAAGAAGAACCAAATGGTTTCAATGAAGGACGTGTGAGCACTCCCCACAACCACTGAAGGGTTGCAATTAGTGATTTGTACTCAGGTTCAGTGAAGTACATAGCCTGTGCTGTGCCACACATGCTTTGCTGGAAATAAAAAGATTCAAGTCCATGGCAGCACTTTTGCTGAATCAGATTGTTAAGCACCTGTTTATATGTTTTATTCTGGCTGGCTGGACTTCTATGTTGCATTGAGCGCTTGCACTTAATGGTCAAACACTTTTCCATTCCCATTAGCTTCAGGAATTAGACTCTCTCAACACTTGTATTAAAAAGCTAGTTAAGCACATGGCAATACTGACCATCTGCTTTGATCTCCCAAATATTTAACGATTATTTATTTTTAGTTTTAAAATACAAGCTATTAAAGTCAATATTGGAGCTGACATATTAACCTGCTTTAGCTTTCGTTCAGCATGACTAAAACAGTAACAGAATTCCTGTTTGGTATAAAAAAATAATGTTACAAATACCAGAAGACAACCTCTGTGTTTATGGCACTAATTATATTGCTGATAATTTGCCTGTGTATTACTGTTTCTTTGTAGTCAAGGTTTCTGCTGTAAACAAGACATTTAGGGTCACTAAGTAGAGACTGATGTTCTTATATAATGTAATAAGCAACGCTTATTGTGCAGTGGCTTCAGTGGTTTATGGTTCTGTGTTCAAATACTGAGTGAGATTAATTAGTTGATACTGTGATGGAGCACATCTTTCCTCCCATAAGTAGAACGGGAACATCCATAATGTAGCCAGTGCTGCTGACAGACTGAAGACTTTCTATGGGTCTTATTACTAAAAATAAACAATAAAAACCCTCATTGGATTCATAGCTATATGTCTGCTATGTTTTCAGAAGATTTCTGTTCATCTTGGAATTTTCCATTGCAAAGTCTTTATTTAAAAATAGAATTTTTAAATTAACACTTTACTATGTGACTGGTGTTAGTGTTTTTTCAGTCCAAAGAGTCCATCTCAATATTAATGATGCAAGAAAGGCATATGGGGTAGCATTATAAGAAGCAGTATTTTTCAAAGCATAGGATGCTTTAAAATCGTCAGTGAAAATTAGCTGGTCCACAGTTGTTAATCAAACTCCTACCGCAAGGATAGAATGAGGTAAAAGCAAGACCACCAACAGTGGGTATTAGATTCAGTCACTTTTTTTGACGTAGGCTTTCCACATTTGGTATGCTCATTTGCACTGTCTTGCATCTGTAAGTATGTGTGTGTATCCCTGGTACGTGTTTGCAATAGTGCTATGCTTACAAAAGACATACAAGTATTACCTAAAACATGGAGGTTGATTAAAAAAAAATTATCAAACTCAATCCAACTTTAATACTTATCACAGTGAAAAGACCATGCATACCAGATATTTTGGAACAATTCAATTAGTGGAGTGTCACAACCTAACAGCCCCACACTGCAGTCACCTCCTCCACTGTATCTCCATGATCTTCCCCTACCAAGAGCATCCAGCTGGCAGAACAAAGAGAATAGATAACTACTGAGATCCTATAGCAGCCTTTCTTCAGCAGGGCACCTTATTTAATATATCTCTTCTTGGCCTAGTTATTGGACTTCACAAAACTTGTAAAACCTTGGTATCTTCAACTTCTTCCCAATGGAACAATTCTGGTTGAAATTCACCACCATGAGTCAGTAGGGGAATGAGTGATAGAAGCTGTAAGGATTGAATAAGCAACCCAGGAAACAAAGCTAAAAGCTCAGAAATTTCATATCTGAGTTAAAAAATTAAGTTAGCAAATTTTTGTCATGTTTTTGAATTGGAATTTTATAAGCGAAAAAATAATTTGCCATTCAGAGAAGAGTGTGATAAATAGCACTTGAAACTCTCTGACAAGTCTCTGCTCAAGACAGTGATACATTTTTACAAGCATTAGTAAATTGTAATGATTATTTAGAATATTGTACTCTAAAATATATTAGCATAATGGTAGCATTTTAAATTTGGATTCAAAAAGCACACTAGTTCATCTTTCTGTTTACAAGCTGGGAGTTTAACTGTTTTGTGTGCTGAACAAACTGATACCTTTCCTCAACTTCCTCCTAGAGAAGTAACTGATGCTTGTCAATACAGAGAGGTCTTTGAAACGATTACACTACTCTTCAATGTTTTACACACACTGAAAGTTCAAGCTGATGGAAAACTTGTCAACCTTCAGTGTAACTGTGTGGAGTAGTAGTGGTATGACTGCTACTTCGCTTAAAAACCAACTATTTAAAATTGAGAAATATGGATGTAAGACCAAAGACTCCAAGCTAAATTGTCTTGAAAGATGATGCAGTTTTAATATAGAGCAAAATGCAACACATGGCTGATGCAAATTCCCCAGCAGAGTTAGCAAAGACTGAGAGCTTCACAGATGTGGACAGTTGTGTTCTAGCTGTCATCAGATCTGAGACACAAAGGAGTATCTGTTGAAAACTTGGTAATAGTGTTCATTCTTGCAAAGAGAGGTTATTTATGCAGCAAAAAGCCCAGTCAAGACTTTCAGGCAAAGCCATAGGCATTAAACCTCTCTAGGAACCTTTTCAGCATTGGTAGCTTTAGAACTTGGTTGTCACATCTGTATTCCCAGCTGTCTGAGAAGAAGGGAGTATGTCTACTTCTTTCTCTGTTTTTGTATAGCAGCATGGTTGACATACTCTGTATGTGTTTGTATGTTTGCATAGATAGGTGCATGTGCAATAACCTATTTTTTTTTTTCTTTTGGCTACTAGTATAAAGCTGTTAAGTTAAAAAGATAGATGTTTTTGATAGGGATATATTTAGATAAAATTATGTAAAATTCTTCCTGATCTAAATGACTTTATGTTGGCAATAAACTACCACATTGTGAGCTGGTCAGAATTTAAGAAAATTAAAAGAATATAGCTGAGGACAGGTTACCCAAACCATAACACAGCGTAAGAAACTCACATAGAAATAGACAGTGGGAAGAAAAGTAAGGGATTTTCCCTACTTCTGGATAATCCCTGCCATAATATCTGAAAGTATTTGTCTGTATTTTGCAGTTTAATTCCCTTTTTCAATGGATACAATCACATAGTGCATGCACAGCTCTTCATATACAAAAGCTTTATCCCAGCATATAGAATTGTTAGGATTGGAAGGGACCTTCAAAGGTCATCTAGTCCAACCCCCCTGCAAGGAGCAGGGACATCTCCAACCAGCTCAGGTTGCTCAGAGCCTCATCCAGCCTGGTCTTGAACGTTTCCAGGGATGGGGCATCCACCACCTCTCTGGGAAATCTGTTCCAGTGTTCCACCACCCTCATTGGAAAAAAAAATTTCCTTATGTCCGGTCTGAATCTACCTCCCTCAATTTTAAAACAATTACCAGCTTGCTATGCCCAGCCCAGGAGTCCTGCCTTTTGGTGCTCATGAGGTTGGGCACTGTGCCACTAAGTGCAGCTCTGTGGCTTCTTACTCCAGAGCTAGTTTGTTTACAGGAAGCTTTTGGTTCCCTCTGTTACTTCATGTCTTTGTATCAAGAGAAGATACGAGTAGTAACAGAATAATAACCATGTGGACTGTTTTCTTTGGAACAAGTGTTGGAAGAGAGTATATAGTAATTTGGTTTGACAGTGATCTTTTGCATTCGTCTGATTTTATGGTTTGTTTCCATGCCTCCAAATAATGTAACTTACAAGTAGTTGGAAGAGAAATCCAAACACAGTGAAATGTAAGAGTTCAGCCAGAATAGTGAAGGTATGTTTTAAGTTAAAAGTCAGAAAACTACAATTTTAACAGTTTGACTGGCTAAGCAACTCACTGAATTTCACTCACCAAAACTGATAATGACCAGTAATGGAAGAATGACTGGTCAATTTGGTTGAAGAGCTGTCAGAATAAATTTAAAATCAGTAAACAACCTCAGTCCACAATACTTCAATTGAAAACGGAAAGGAAAAACTTTCTGGAAAGGAAAAACAGTCCTGATTTGTTAAGATTATGACCGTTCGCTCTTCACTTCTTCATATATTAGAATAAAATGTGTTTTTAAATAAAAATTAACCTAAATAAAAATGTAGCCTACAATGGAAAGAAAAGAAAAACAAAAAACAAAAAACAACAAGCAACCAAAAAACCAAAACTTTTTATGACACCTGCATTGATGTATGTTTTTAAAAAAAAAAAAAAGTCAGGACAAGTTACTGAAATGTAGCAGGATTGTTACTTGCATATATGAATAAAGTACTGCTAAAACCAGTTCTGCTGCTTACATGTGAAGGTGTTTAATGACATAAAGCACTAAATTCCAATTTATGTAAAATAAAGAAAACTTCCACAAAACTTATATGAAAAGACTATGAAGAGCTAGGTGCTGAAGTGTAGGAAATACTAGAACTGAGCATGCCTGTTTAAGCCTAGCCTTTTTGTGTGTAGGCATACTCATTTAATTACTCTCAACTTCCCCTCTGCAGAAATTGCCTCAATCAGTGTATGGTATGGGATGACGACAGTGGACATAAAGAGCTGGTCATCTTTAAAATGCAAATTCTCTTTGTTTCAGAAGCTAGAACTTGTTTAGAGAATGAGAGGGGGAATGCAGAAAGAGAAAGGATCGTCTTCTGGCTCTGGGAAGCTGCTCTGGGAAATGAATCTCTTCAGGTTTCTGCCCAATAGCTTTTATGTGATGATTGACAAGTCACTTCAAATATGTCTTCTTTGGTGATCCTATGCTGCCTGTTGCATGTGAGTTTATTTTGGCTTGATGCTGTGGATTCAATCCCCTCATCATGTGGAAAGTATGGAGCAAAAAGCATACATGGTTCTTTAATGTTCTGGTTTGTTTAACCCTGTTACATAGTAAAAGATTGCACACTTTATAAAATTATTGGGTGAATGGCACATAAAAAAAGCAGTGTGCTTTCTCTGCAAAAGGGAGGGGATAGTGCGTGTTTTGTTGCTGCAAAAGATAAACTGACCATCTCATGGGAGGCTCGTAATACAATAAATACTTGTGATGATACGTTGGAAAGGTCTCAGGAAAAACGTTCAAGGCCAGGCTGGATGAGCCTCTGAGCAACCTAATCTAGTCGGGGATGTCCCTGCTTCTTGCAGGGGGGTTGGACTAGATGACCTTTGAAGGTCCCTTCCAATTCTAACCATTCTATGATTTTATGATAATTCTTAGGAAACATTTCATCTTCAGAGAGCGATTAAAATAATTTATTCCCCGGGTTTCCTTATTTTCTTCCTACTTCAGTATCACTGTGAACCAGTGTCTTTCCTTCCAGGGATTATTGTCCATCTCACTTCTCTTTCACACTCCAATCAGATGACTTTGTGTTGGCCATCCAGCATGACCCAACAGTGAAAATGCAGCCTCTCTGCATCCTGGACAGTCCATCTTACTTTCACAGATCCAGAGTAGCCAAGAGAAGCAATTTCTGGGTGATACTGAGTTTCTGCCTCTAGCCTTGAGGTGAAATAGTAATGTTCAGGAAATGTACAATTTGTTTAGCAATAGGAGCTGTGAGTGAGTGCAATGCTGCTTTGTAATAGCAAGCCTCCTGGTATTTTAACTGTTGATCTCTTTGAAGTCTCTTAACATAAGAGTTATGAATTAAAGATGTTGTTTTGCTGAATTTATAGATATTCAAAGGAACAGAAAACAGTTTGTACCAAATAGAGGGATCACCTCGTTGTCATCTTTCAGTCAGGCACCAGCCATAAGTACTTCTCAAAGCGAAGTGGATTTATTTATTTGTTTATTATGTGACAGTACAATATGATTATTTTTTTTCTTTTCAGTTCCTTCAGAAGGACCAGACAATCTTAGAATAGTGATGGAACTTAGAATAAATAAAAGAAGAAATTTAACCATGGGCAGAAACCAAGCATGGAAAATTCCTACCTAAATTTTTAAGTTTGGCAAATTTGAAGAATAGATGTAACTAACAGCAAGCCAGTAACAGTGTAACTAACTGATATTTGGCATCTAAAATCTCCACAGTGTAAGCATCAGCTGCTATATTTGAAGTAAATTGGCAAGCCTACTTTGTTTCTGATTATCCAAATCACTACAGCTCAAAACTGAACACCAAAACTGTTTCATTAACTAGTGCACTTCCCAGTTTCATTAGAGAGAGACACATTTTGATCATATATGGTGATTAATTAATATTGTTTCTTAGGTGATCTTTCCTGGGGCAAGGGCAAGCACACTGATGTATGCTGTGTCACAGCTCTTGCTTTTTGGGGGGAAATAGAGGACAATACCCTCCAAATTATTATCATGGAGGCAAGATATATGAAAGCAGTTAAGCTAAGCTGCTTAAAAATTAAAATGTATCCTTTTTACCCCCTAACAGTATATTACAAATGGAAACTTCTGGTTTTGAGGTCATTTATGTACAAAACCAAGGTGAAGCCAGAGTAATTAATGTTCTAATTATTCATTATCTAAAGATAATGATTTTTTTCAAATCCATCACTATAAACTGCTTTATGTGTCTGTCAGAGAGGGAGGGAGATGGAGTCTTTAATCCCTTCAGAACATCTGTACATAAAAAGTGTACTATGAGCATTGCTTGTGCATTTTTAATTATCTAATTATGCTTCCTCTTTCAAAGAAACTGTCATGTCACCAGCAGCCTTTTCTAATGATTTAAAAAAGACTGAAAAATAATTTTAATTAGTTTTTCATTTAATTATTGCAGTTGATTAAGATGAAATATAATTTATAAACTTTTAGTATAAGAACATTACACTAACTTTTTTAACAGGCAGTACATGTTATTTTTGGAATGAAGAAGTGTAGGGAAGTTGTTTTAGCCATGGCTCTGACCTCACTTGCTTTATCTTCATCTCAGTTTATCTTTTAAAAAATGTTTTCTGTGTTTTCACTGTTAGTCCTGTCCTTCCACTATTCCATTTAGCCTTTTAGATTTTCTTCCTCCATTCCCTATTGTGCGGCTATTACCTGTTGCTATTACTTACTTTAGTAAAGGAGCAGTGAGCAATCCAGTTCATATCAATGATGTAGCCTTTTTTCATGAGGAGTTGTGAGATGACAGGTACTTCAGTACCTGATGCTTTGGAGGGAAAAAAAAAAGCAATGCAGCATGGTAACAGGGAGAATAGTATGTTATTGCTGAACGTTATGCAAAGAAAGAAAACCTAGTGAATTCAGCTTTCTTGCTACTGAATAAACTTTCCCCCATGCAGTGGTGAGCATAAAAAAATTCCACATTTTTGTATTTCTCATACATGCACTCCCCAATACCTATTTTCTTGCTATAGATTTACTGTTTACATGCTTGCTATGTTTGGTACACTTGAACTTAATGTATACATGGCTATTTGCAGTCAAGTTTGGGTCATTTGAGCTGTTTGCCCTTTGATTCCTGTTAGCCGGTCCTCATCAGCATTAATAGCAACTTAACCCTGAGCAGCATCCCTGCAGTAACTAACTTCTTTTATGTTGGTTTCATGTTATGATTCATGTGATTAGCTGGCTTTAGGCTGACAGTGCCATGGGTATGCACAGGCAGACACACGCGCTCCTGAATACAGAGAAAATTGCTGTGCTTGTTTCAAAGAACAGAAATTAACTTGCTGAAATGTTCATGCAAAATAGTTAAAATCTGCTCATTTTTTGCTCATTTTTTTTTCAGAGCTTTCTGAATTATTATTCTTTCATTTCATGGAGAAATGCTAGTTTTACAAATTTGAAAAAGAGGGATTTTTCAGAGCTGTGAAACTTGCATAATTCACTGGTCAATGTGTTGCTGAGAAGAGCATTTTCACAAAACAAAATCTGATACTTTTCCTTCTGAAAGTAAGATTTTAACCAGTTAAGCTCTCAGAGCAGACTTATTTGTAATGAAATCTTCCTCAGCCCTTACCTCGGTGAGAGTTTACACATTGAACACATTGAGCTGGGACTGTGTCATTCCAGAGGCAGTATCTGTGTCACTGAGTAGCACTTTTTTACAATATAGGAATATTGTCAAGAATAGATAATAATTTACAAGAGTTACTGAATTTCAGCTGTCTTAATACACCAATAAGACTCGAATATAGTGACTTTACAGGAGAAGCAAGTTGCCTTTTTTTTTCCTGAGATATTAATGGATTTAATATGTGATCGATGAGCATGCTAGATCAATATGTAATTCCAATTGGTACAGACTGTACTAAATTATTATTTCATTGAATCAACTAATTTCTTTATGATCTAAAAAAGTCTTTTGACCTACTAAAGTGAATTTTAATATGGGATATGTTTGTCCTTTGGTTTGTAAAGCACCATGTTTGAATTAATTTATTAAATACTATAAATTGTACACTAATTAATCTTACAACAAATGTTATATATCATATGTAAATATAGCTATATATTCTAAGATTGACAGAGTAATTTGTGGATAGGAAATTTAGAGTTTGGATTTATTAATTATATATCATTTAATACTGATAACAAGATAGTTTATATTTAGAAATATAGTATTCCTCATTATAAAGGAGTGCTCATCTTCCCTTTGGTCCACAACTATTACATGTTTTAGGAGGTTGTTAGTATTCATGAGCTATCTCATTGCAAAAGGATGCCATAGAGGCTATGAATTAGTACGTGATTCTGCATTCAGCAGAAGAGAAAGGAAGATTACTAGCTCATGCTAGTGAAGGCCAGGGATACTGTCGAAAGATTCAAGTTACTGCAACTGTATGGAAAGAACTTATATTAAAATACCATCTATACAACAAGGAATACAGGGGATTATTTATTTACTCACGGCTTGCACTACTGGAAAAATGAATGGAGTAAAAATGAGTAAGAGTAAAAACCTCATGAAAACCTCATGAAAATAAACACCTGAAGTATTTTTTTATAAATCATCAGTAGGTCTAAGAGAATGAAGGAAATGCTGTAATTTTAGCAATGGCTCATCACTTAAGATTTTTTCCCTGAAAGGATATACTTCCAGATATTATATAGGTGAGTTTATGAGCAAAGTTTGTTCTGACTTCCTGTGTCTTACTATCTTTCTTTTTCAGGTGATATGTACTATTGGCAGGTATTTTATGTAGTTACCGAGAAATACTGAGTGTACATCTATATACTAATTTTCTCAGTCCAAATAATTTGTCCAGTATAATTTTATGCTTCTTGAATATATGTATTAGATATCTGTATGTAGAAAGATGTACAATGATTTAATACATGTAATTGGCTTTGTTTCGGTTCTATATAGTTGTATATGCTATAGTTTAATATAAGCAAGTGTCCTGGTTTCAGCAAGTATAATTCACAATGTCCTTGTAGCATGCTCGTTTTGTCAAATTTACCTCAGGGTTAATTTTTATGGCAGCTTGTAGCCCAAACTACACTTTGAGTAAGGTTTTTATATTAAAAGTTCATTTTTCATTCCCATAGACACAAGTACAACTTTCAGGTAGCAGCAGCTTACAAAACTGAAAGTGCTGCTTTCTTTCACAACTCTGATGGCTAACATGTAAATACAGTCTTGATTTTGCCTTATACAGTATATATACCGCTGTAGATAGGACCCATCTCATCCACATAAGTTTGGCAGGAAAATGTAAGCTCCCTTCACCTCCCTTGGTGAAGGGAGCAGTGTCTTCCCAGCGGATGGGGGAGCCCGGGGGTGGTGGGTGACCCTGGTGCTGCAGGACAGCTCCGGGGAGCCGGGGCCGGGGCAGGGGGCAACCCTGCTCCTCCTGGGGTCCTGCTAGGGTTTGTGCTCTAGTGGTTTACTTAAAAAAACCCAAAAAAATCAAACAAACCAACCAAACAAAAAAAAAAACACCAGACCAGCCAAACCAAAAAAAAAAAACCCCAAACCGTCAAATTACTCTTTTTTCCAGGCTAAATATCTGAAGTAAAACAGAGGCACAGATAGATTGTCTGTAACTATTCTTAATATACACATTGATGATGATGTTATGCCAAGAATTAGAAACAGCGTGAGATTTTTGCTGAACTAATTGAAAGAATTGCTGAAGATGGTAAAATAATTTTACATAAAAATGTAGCAAATTCTTTCATTTAGAAATAAATGGAATACTGATAAATATGTTACTCTTGAGTTAGCATGCTACTGAAAACTGTATTTATTTACTATGTTATGATACCTAGGTTTTAATCAACAATGTAACTTAATAATTTACCAATTTTAAACATAGGCTTGCAGAAATTGGTCTGCATTTAAATAAATGTGTCAATAATCCCAGCAAGTCCAGTAAAGTAAAATTAAATTTTAGATGTGTATCAGAATGGTTAAGTGCAAAAGGATATATGTAAATTCATGCAGGTCTTTTGCTTCTTTGTGCTTCATAAATTAAACCAGAAGCATATTGACAGAAGTAACAGTGTAAGCTAGGGGCTGTTTCTCCAAGTGACAGCCAGTAATGTCATGGAAAAATATTATTTACTAAGGATACTCAATTAGATGGTATTAGAAGACTGAATTTTAAATGTCCATTCTTTTGATACTGTTCCAATTAATGTCAAATAATAAACTAGCCCAGGGATTAGATGAACACAAAGGAGTCTTCATCTGTTGGCTTAGTTATGACAAGGGGAAGTATTGGACAGCTGTAGGATTTTGTCCTTGGTCCTATCCCATTAAGCCTGTTTCTAGCAAACTAATAACTATTTTATACTAAAAATACACAAGAACGTATTTCCTAGGAAAGTAAGACTTGGTATTTGCAAGGTAAAAACAAGTAAAAGATTAATCTGAATTCCAAATATCTCTTTTTTTTTTCTATTAACATAACTATTCTAGATCCCTTTATCTGTCACAAAGACTGAAAACTGAAATTTATGCGAGTCTTTAAGAAAGCAATTTATCTGTTTTTCAAAAAGTATTCATAGTCCTTGAGTTAGGAAATTAATACATCAAAAACAGGATTTTCCTAAAGTTGGTGGACATCATTGTCTCCTAAGCTCTTATTAAATAATATGAGATTAGAGCACCACAGAAATACTCACTAAAATCCAATTCTAAGCGCTGGTGGAAAGGACTTACCCATGTGGAAAGGAATTATCTGTGTCTAACCAAAGTAGAAAGTAGGAGCCCTGAAAATGAGGCCTGTGTGCTTCTGCCCCGCCCAGGTATCAGACTGTACCTTTGGTCTGCACTCTGCTTGAAATGGCAAAGGGACATCTCCTCCTCCAGAGAAGCAAACCAGTCAATGGTGTTGCCTCCTAGCATGCTATGGGCACAAGTGTGGGGCCTTGTTTCCTTATCAGAGCAGGAAAAGAGACTCAGCATTGGAAAATGCAGGAATGATTGGCAAGCCCTGGTCCACTGAATTAGGGATTGAAGTTCCTGTTTGAATACATTAATTGTGTGACAGTACTCCAAGCTAATGGTGCAAGTTGATTGCGTATTCAGAGGTATTATCACACTGTACATTTGATCTCTAGTTGCAAAGTTTTCTTGATAAGTGTGCAAGGTAGTAACGTTACTTCTTAAAGAGAAAACATTTCCTAAGATTCTCTGGCGATAGCCAGAATTCTATGCTAGACCTAAGGAGCAATATCCAGCCTCAAAATCAAGAAAAAGAAACTTAACTAAATCTTCTCAAATTGTAGAAAAATATTTTTATTAGAAGTTTCAGCTTCATCATTGTTTTTTTAAATTAATTAATATATGAAGAATAATGATGCCTATATTCTTAAAGCATGGGCAATCTTGATTCATATTTTTTCGTTTTACAGTGTTTGTGGAGAGGTAAAGAAAGAAAACTTTGTTACTTGAAACAAAAGTAGCTGCTAGGTTAGATATTTTGTAAAGTTGATTTTATTGCATTCTATGAACAACAATAAAAATATCCTTATTTAGTGATCACTGCAACTTTTAAAAGCAGCAGTATATGTAGCCTATGAAGTAAACACCTGTATTATATTAGGGACATGATTTATATTAAAGCCAAGAAATTAATATTTGTCTCCCTCAAGAAAATTGGTCTCTATTTTGAAAATGGAAAATATTTTAGGGCATTTTTTATCAGTTTGGCATTATTTTTAAGTGAACAGAATTAGTTTGCCTTACACAAAACCTTTTCCTTGATACTTGCATATTTATGGAAGATGGTCTTTTTGAGTTATTTTTTTAAATGACCAAAAAGTGCAATTAAATTTTTTCCTAGTATGATTTAATATATATGTATGTGTGCTTGTATACATGTGAGGGAGTGTTTGCTGGGGGAGATCTACAATAAAATGCAAAAGAATTTTACATAGAAACATCAAAATATGTATGTCCTTCCATTTTTGCCATGCAATCCCCAAAAGCCAGTCACTAAAGTTGCAGTGGGATAGGAGGGAATGAGAGAGAACCTATTTTAAGTTCAGTGTGCCTCAGGTGGTCCACTAAAATGTGTTCTTGAGTACTTCAGTGCATCACAGCACCTTACGCTATGTGAAGGTGGTAGCTTTTTTTTTTTATCTGAACTTAACAGGAGCAGATCCTGTGCTGAACATAGTTAAATGCCTATGTGGACATTGATAATGACCTTTCTTTTAAGTGTTATCTATTCAAGGACTTTTCCAGCTTCTTCAAAAAATATTATCTGTTTTTATCTACTCTTACACATGGTCACACACTAGTAAATCTTGGTAAATGTCAGTAAAACCTAATTTAGGTATACATCATTTTATACTTTCCTGCATCTGTCTTTGGATAGGACTAATTTAATTTTTGGCAGGGCCAGAAGTCACAGGATGTCAGTTCTTCTCCCATAGACTCCTTCATTTCTCCCTGGCAAAATTTCCTGTCTGAAACTTGCCATGAGACAGAGAGGCCTGTGCCTCTAACCCTTCTCTTTCTTATTTTAGGGTGGTCAGGGGGGAGGAGCAGTCCATCACATCTGCTAGGAAGAGAACCTGCTGAGAGGGACAGCAGGACTGTCCCTCAACAAGTAAATTCAACATTTGACTTCAAAATACAGAATTACTGAAAAAACAATCCCTAAAATTAGTAGATCTATTAATCAGTAATACAATATCAAGGAATATTCCATGCACTAGGCTGATTTAACAACTACATCTGAAGTGAGTCAGGCTGCAGCTTAAATTTCTGTGTCTCTGCAGAGTGATAGCTAACTTCTTATTGCCATTAGAGCTAGTATGTTGCTTGGTTGTAGCAATTTTAGAACTGTGTATTATCATGTCCTGTGTATGTATGAGATTGTTCTCTACAGTGTTTCTGAATACTTTATCCAGCCTCTATGTGCAGGAGCAGAGAAAGCATTTGTATAGAAATATCCAAATGCAATATGATAGCTAAAGAAAATCAAACAGAACTGACAGAGCGATTCATCTTTCTGTCAATCAGTGAAAGTTCTAGTGGGTTATTAGGGTTTTTTGCTTCAAAATTATTTTGCCTTCATATTGTGATTATTGCATTTATGTTTAAAGAAGTGAGAGAGCAAACACCTAAAAATTAATACATATTATATTATCTCTTTCTGTGAAGTATAAAAATGTAGAAGATATGTGCATATTTATTAGGTCTTAAGGGTTTAGTGAACAGTGCTGATAACATACAGCTAAACATACATATATTCTCTTGGCCCACATTCATTTTCTTTGGACATAAAATTGCTGTTTCATTGCTGTCGGTATTCTGGGAACATAGATAGCAAGGGTCCATATGACTTAAATGTTGTGTGTCTCTCTGTCACTCTGAGAAATATGGGAAAGTGTTCATTTTATTTATTTGTCTCCAAGAAGTGAAGGACAAATTATAATACTGGAAATATATACTCTGAGGAGCATCAAATTAACCTTTTATTTGTGAACCAAGTAAGTGAAAATGTATCAAGACTTAAAACTAATTTACTAATTTTTAAAAAAGGCTTTTGGAAATGCTGTTACACAGACAAATTAACATGTTTGTTTTTACTTTGTAACTGTAGTACATTTACTCCTAAAATGCAAGGCAGACGGATGGGGACTTCAGGGAGAATCACTAAGAGCACAAGTGTGAGCGGAGAGATATATAAGCTGGAGCACAACGATGGGAGTCAGTCGGACACAGCTGTCGGCACGGTTGGAACAGGTGGGAAGAAAAGGCGTTCCAGCCTTAGTGCCAAAGTGGTTGCCATAGTGTCTCGAAGGAGCAGAAGCACATCTCAACTTAGCCAAACAGGTGAGTGAGACGCACGCTCTTTGGAAACAGGACTCTCACCAAACATGGTTTACCATTCTTTCATCTGTGATATCTGTGTTACATGTATATGGATATAGACCACTCCGGAGAGAAGATTTTCCAGTGGTGAATAAATTTGTGATACTGATTTTCTTTCATTGTTAAGCATCTGCAAGAAACAATATAAAAATGCCTTTTAGGATATGTACCGTTGCAACTTTCTGTCCTGATCAATTAAAAATTTTTTTATCGCTTAGAAGCCTTGTTTACAGGTAGGCAAGGAAATGCAAAGAGACTTGTGTGATTATCAGCAGTGGGTAATGGTTTGGCTAAGAGCAGTTTTTTATGTATAGGAAATTTCTTTTAGCAGAAGAGTTTAGTACAAATGGGGGAATTGAAATCTGAGCAAATGAATGGCAGTTATGTAACTCGGATAAAAGGTTGTACTTGTAATGGCAAAAAATCTGTTTTTAAAAACTACCTTTGATTTCTTAGTCAAGAGTAAATTCAATATATTCTTCTTTAAAAATAACACTGGCAAATTGGGGTCAGTGGATTCAGAGAAATTATATGACAGCATGGTGCTTCATTAGGAACACAAGACTTCCAACTCTTTATTGCTCCTTCAGAAATCTTAAAAGCTTTGTATCTGCATAGCCTGAAGGAACAAAAGCTCATACAGAAAGATACAAAGTTTTTTTAAAAAAAGATGTTTTAAAGTCCCTGTCCTGCTTGTATTGAACACCAGTGAAGACTTTCACTCTTGTCTTCAGTGGGAGCAGGACCTGACCCTAAGGGTTCTTTCAGTAAGAAAGAAGCAAAAGAAAGAGGAAAAGCTTGAGCCTAGCATAGAATGCACGCATATTGGAGCACTCCTTTGATACAATCAGGGTAATCTAAACTAAGGTAAGTAGCAATATTGTTTATTTCTATTATCAAATATCTCACCGTTTTTCCTTGGTTTTCTTTTATTGCCTGATGAGCAGTAGAAGTGATTCTTTCAAAATGTAAAGCTTGGTCAGCTTTAACAACAACAACAAAAAATTGTAATAGTTTTCCACACTACTCATTTATGAACTTTAAACCAGAAAGGATATAATCATGCAGTTAGACCAAATAATAGATATGCTAGACATATTTGAAGCCCAGAATTGTAATTAATGTTGTGTTGATCAAAAATGCACTCTGCCTAAATATTAGACTAGAATATAGATAATTGCACATAGTGGGATGTTATTTTAGATGCATCAGAATCAATCACATGCTCTTAGGTAATAAAAAAAAATGGTATTGTATGAGAGAAATTACTTTAGGTTGATGTTTACTCCACTTACTAAAGAACAAAATATTTTAACTATTTTACAGATAGTTTTGTGATTTGATCTGGCATTCTTTTCTAGCTCCTAAATCTCACTGAAATTAGGAATTGCTGTGACAGAGCAAATCTTGGGTCTATCTTACTCAGTATTCCAGTTCTGACCAGGAACCAGGGCTGTATGAGTAAGAGGAAGGCAAAGGGGGCTACAAATTTAGGATGATTTGCCTGCTCTTTATTCTCAGTGGAGTTAGTAATTCACTTAAAATCTAAACTGTGGCTCCCGAACACTTTGTAGCATTATCTATTTAGAGCTCAGATGCTCCTGTTCTTTACAGAAAGAAACTATAGCTCTCCAAATATTCCTTGGTGTAAGTTTCAAAACAATAGAAAGTTATAATGAAACTCAAATAGCAAATCAAATATGAAAAGTACTGTTATGTATTATTAATGATTGCAAAACAGAATTAAGAATTATATTTACTTTGCCTTACTGTGGCTCAGGCAAACACTACTATTTGTGGTATAAGCAGAGCAAATAAAATGTGGCATGTTTTATCAGTCACTATTTTTTTTTAGTTAAATTGTCAGAAATCAGTGAGTTGAATTATGGGGTTTTTAGAACAACATGCACATGAGACTTGATAGATTTTCTAAGAAAATCCATTGCTGGAGACTAAATACTCATTCCCTAAATTAGGGGCACCCTTTCCTTCCTTTCTGTAGTGTGGAAGAGGAGAGGAGAAATCTAAAAAGGTCTAAATCACTTTAATGTGTTGTGCCTAAGTAACTTAATAATATCTCCACTATACATAGTTTTTAAAAAACAAAATTAAAATAGGTCCTTAAAATTATGTGAAAATCAGTTCTAATAGCCAAATTCTGACGTTTTAAAACTGGTGTGGAAGTGTACAGCCCTCCACAAAAATGGTGCCAGGTACGAACTGCTGCTACAGATCTTCAGTAACTGAAGGTGTGCTGTTGACACAGAGCATGTATTGTAAAGGAAGTATAAGAAACACATAAATGTATGTGTAACCCTCGTAGTTTTTCCTGAATTTGTCAGTTTATTTTTTTGTTTCTTATGACTTGCATGACTGTAAATCAGGTACACATGACATACATAGCTATTTGTTTCTGAAAACTCAAAATAAAAGATTAGAGATAAAACAAAAGGTCAGGTATTTTTTGAAAATTTCAGGTTCTGTATTTTTGTGGAACACATAGATCTGAAATTCTAGCTTTCTACTGTCTTCAAAACCAGTAAAATTAACCTTCATCTTGCTTTTTTTCATCTGAAGAAATGGTCAATAAGGGCTGAATTAGACTTTTTGTAGATAACTCTTGGTTTTAGCTTACTGCACTACTAAGTAGCTATTACTTCTAAGAGTAGATTTGCTTTTCAATTGAAAAAGGAGTGTGTGTGTGAGCCTGTGCATGCGTGTATGTGTCTGTATGTACACACATGGATCCCTTTGCGTATATGGGGCAGATCCACTCGTGTGTTGGATTTAGAAGGACTGGTAATCGCATTATTTTTTGCGCCCTTGTTCAGTGCTCTTGCAATATATTTATTCCGAATATGCACATTTTAAGATTGTCAGTGAAAGAATCAGTTTTTATGTTCATGTAAATCTGCAAGGGAAAGTATATATTTCTGCTTCACCTTCCTTTCAATTACCTTTAAGATTTCATACTACTTTTAGTAACTGTTCATTGAAATAATGAAATCCTTACTTACTACTTACACTTACATTGTGCCCACAAATTGGATAGATTTTGTAATCTGCTGGCAGTATAAGCTCTGCTTATGCTATCACACTTAAAAAGAAGAAAGTAAAAGGAAATGGAAAAAAAAAAAAAAAAAAGCAGCAAACCCCCAGAAAGACCACAGGAGAATGAAAATAGTTTCAGGCATATTAGGTACAGTTTTAGTTATAATCCAACTTTTCTAGCTTTCTTTGGCAGCCTAATTTTTGTAAATAAATATATTACATAAATACAAAATAAATATATAACTGGAGATTTCCTAACTAATTATAGCAACTAAACTTTAAATCACAGGAAAATTATGGGAAAATAGATTGTGATAGGAAATCTATTGTGTTGATTTGTCATACAACAATCTATTACCCTAGAGATATTCTTAGCTTATACTTTCCCAACAAATGAGTGACTTGGGGCAGTATTGATCATAAAACATTTTGATTTGGGGTTCTGGGTTTGTTTTGAAAGAGATAAAAACTGCTACCATAGGAGAAAAGAGTTTTAGTACAGAATTAATACCGTGAATAGAGACATAATGCATTTTAAAGTGGATGGAGGTAATGGTAGGGGTATCACCAGTGAGGTGAGTTCTGGAGAAAAAGAAAAGCTCAATGTCAGATAAACAGAAGTATTCCCATCCCTGGATCCCTCCCAGTTCTCCTGTTACATGCAGAGGTGTGGCCTAAGAAGACAAAAGGATTCATCCCTTTTGTTTTCTATCCCCTGGTCAGCAGACAGAGGTTCAGAAAGGTCATCTGCTAGTAGAAGGACCTGAAACATGATAACCAGTACAGATAGAAAGACTGACAATACCAGCTCTGAGATAAATATAAACAAAACCACCAGACATGTGACTGGTGAGTCTTTTTAGACATGGGTTCTATTTTTTCCAAATGTGAGTTCTTTGAGAATACTTTTAATTTCCAAGGTGCTCAACACCATTAATGTCAGTATTCTGACTAGTTTCCATTGACATTACTTGGGAAATGTTAGTGGTTTCATATAAGACAGAGGTGAGACTTTGCCTGGGATATAAGGGTGGTGGAACACTGGAACAGGTTGCCCAGAGAGGTGGTGGATGCCCCATCCCTGGAAATGTTCAAGGCCAGGTTGGATGAGGCTCTGAGCAACCTGATCTAGTTGGAGATGTCCCTGCTTCTTGCAGGGGGCTTGGACTAGATGACCTTTAAAGGTCCCTTCCAACCCAAACTATTCCATGATTCTGTGATTCTGTGATTATTATTAGACTGGATGGAAAGCATGAGAATCAGTAAGGAATACTGGACGTCAGGAAGAAACCGGTTAGGAGGGAGATGTCAGCTGGTTTTATTAAAATAAGAGCCAGAGTGTGCTTACTGGTTGACTTTCTGAGAGAAAAAACACAGTCAGATCTCATTAATATTTTAATGAGATATAATATGTATGCTGCTAGAATGTGCTGATGATATTGATTAGGAAAGTATGTCACTTCCAGGTGATATAGAGGAAGGACTGATGAACTTGAGGACCAGAGTAATAGAATTCGGTTAGAATGTGATAATGCACGTTGCAAGATCATTCCTATTGGAATGACTAATGAAGATTTCCACATGCAGTCTGGGAGCTGTCATCTAGAAGAAACAGGAGGAAGAGGAAGACATGGCTATAATAAAAATCACAGGATGAACGTAAGCTCTGTATGTGATCTTGTCAGGGAAAAGGCAAATGTGCATCAGGCAGGGAATTTACTTGGAGAGCTAAGAAAATGTTAACATCATTGATTGAGGCACAGCTGACAGCTCATCTGGAATACTGGTCACTTAGCATTCAAGAAAATGAATGCTAAATGTTTGTGGGAATCAAGACCTTGAAGGATGATTTATTGCCTGATTTATTCAGCCTATAAAAATGAAGGTTGAACAGGGATATGATTGTTCTGTAAGAATGCAATGAAAGTAAACATCAAAAAGGCAGCAGAGGTTTTGAAGCTAAAGGGTAACATCATCAGAAACTATCAGAACAAATGGGTATAAATTAGTTATGAATAAATTTTGTACTTGTCTCAAAATTTCAATAAAATTTCTAACATTCAGAACAGAGAGAGAGATATCTTAAACCTCTCAAAGCATTTAGCATGCTAGCGATGAAATAGGCCTCTTTTTGTTTCTTGTCTAGCATAATATCCCGTCATTGTTTTCATAAGATTTCTTTTCTGATGTTGTTCTTTCGTGTTGCTGTCTCCTGCTCAGCCAGATGAAAAGTTACAAGATCTCAAATTTTCTAATGGTGGTTTCAGAAAATTATCTTGGATGTCAGAATGACCTTGAGTCTTACAGGTATACAGTTACCCACAGACTTAGTTTAGTCTTCTGTAAGTCACCTGTTGTTCACCGTGTTGTAGAGGAGCATTTCCAAGTATTTGCTTGCATTGGGAATCTATTTCTATAAGAACACTTAGCATTTACACATGAGCTTCCTTATATACAGATACCTCCATTTTGTTATCTTAACTCTGCACATTTTTTTCTTAACATTAGACTGTGCATATGTGTTGGGTTTTTTTAGTGGAGGGGGCTACAGTGGCAGCTTCTGCAAGAAGCTGCTATAAGTTTCCCCTTTGTCTGGTGGACTTGGCCAGGTCTAGGGCGGACCTGCTGCTGGCCAGGGCCAAGCCAACTGATAACAGAATGTTCAGTGGTAACACCTCTGCGATAATGTATTTAAGAAGGGAAAAACAAAAGAAAAAAAAAAAGAAGTGAAGAAGCAGCAGCAGAGAGGGGGAGGTGTGAGCCTTGTGTCCCTTGCAGCCCCCATCCTCTGGCCCGACTCGGCCCAGCTGGCCACAAGAAGTGGAGAGGAGATGAGATGTGAAGAGAACCTGAGAGGTGTCTGTCTGAGCCGATTGTGAAGAATTTCTTGTGAGAGGAACAGCTGCAGACGCCAAGGCCAGTCAAGAAGGAGGGGGAGCAGTAAAATTTCTCCTGACAAGATTCCCCTGCAGCCCATGGTGGAGACCATGGTGAGGCAGGCTGTCTCCTGGCAGCCCGTGGAGGCCCACGGAGGAGCAGAGATCCACTTGCAGCCCATGGAGGACCTCACATTGAGACAGCCTTTTCTAGAGGGACTGCACCCCCTGGAAAAACAACCCACGCTGGAGCAGTTGGTGAAGGACTGTAGCCTGTGGGAGGGACCCACGATGGAGCAGAGGAGGAATGTGAGGAGTTCTTCCCCTGAGGAGGAGGGAGCAGTGGAAAGTGACAAGTGATGAACTGACCATAACCCCCATTCCCTCTTTTCCCCCTGTGTCACTCGGGGAGGGGAAGGAGGTAGAGATAATTGAAATTAAGTTAAGCCTGGGAAAAGGGAGGGTTGAGGAGAAGTTTTTTTTGTTCTCGTCCTCACAATCCTGCTTTGGTTTTATTAATCAATAAATACTTTTCCCTAAGTCGAGATTGTTTTGCCCATAATGGTAACATGAATGATCTCTCCCTGTCCTTATCTCAAACCTCGAGCCTTTCTGTTGTATTATCTCACCCTGTTCACTCAGAGGGTGGGGGGAGTGAGTGAGACTGCGTAGCTTGGTCCCGAGCGGGGCTAAAGAATGACAGCGTACTTGAAAAGTAACTTTCTGCAGCCCATCAGAAGTGTGGTAGTCTGTCCTGCAGCTCACCCATTCGCCTTGTTTGGCTGTTCAGTATTATCTCCATGATAGTCTTTCCTCTCTGAGCTGTTATTTTTCCCAGAGCAGGCCATTTGCTTTGCATAGTTGTGGTGATCTATGAGGACAATGACTGTTGCATAAAAAGAGAATGGAAGGAGACTGACATTAAGATGAATTTCTCTTTTCAACCAATCTAAAAAAAAAGTCTGTAGTGCAGCAGCAGAGATGGTAATGGTGCCTTAGGGACGGTGACAGGATCTGGGCTCTAAACCTGGCAGCAAAGAGCACCCCCCTGAACCTTGCAAAAGCTTCATACCAATCCGACATGCTCCCAAATGTCTCTGCAGCAGGAGAGAGGAAACGAACAAATAGATGAAGAATAATATTAAAAACAAAGCTGATTATTTTTGTAAGACGAACTCTTTGTTCTAGTAATGATACTTAATTCTTTGAAACTATTGAGTGAATGTAAGCATGTTCTCTTTTATTTACTGTTGCCGTCTAGCTGAGGAATTCACTACCCTTAATAGAAACATAATTCAGTTCCAGTTGCTCATCTTCCAAAAGATTTCCTAATAAGGGCTAGTATTTTCAAACAAAGTCCCGCTGCTCTCTTGAGTTAGTGTTACATGTGGCTCTTTTCCTTTTTCCTGAAATATAAATTCTGGCTTTGTCTCCTCTTATGTAGTTAGTTGACTTGTACTCAAAAGTATTCATTTGCTTTTCTGTCTATTTGCACTTTCTCCCTAGATTTTTTGACAGAGATATTACTGTATTAATAACGGTACTTTGGGCTATTTCCAATATGAAAGCAGCGTGGGTATTAGGAGAATTTCTTCCTTTCCAAAAGTATAATCTTGATTTTAGCTAAGCTATGACATATATGTCTTGTAGAACTATAATTTCAAAATATGTCAAATGTATTTAATAAGTCTAGCTTCACTGTTATGTTTGTATTTTATTTTTATGAAATATTTTATAGAAAGACCTACTGATAATTCTGACTGTATTTAACTGAATTTTGTTTAAAGATAATTTCTTACTGCTTTTTCATCTGATTCACACTGCGTTCATAAGTTTTACTTTATGTGAGTATAAACACTGAGCTGAAATAATATCAAATTATGTCAGAAAAGGGAAATAGAGAATGCCAAAGTACTATCAAGAAGGCAAAAGTCTACTATCTTCACATTAAAAATTTCTACATAAATGCCTATCTGTAAGAGGATGTCAGCCTTAAACTTGGATTTTATTACTCTTCATATACTTCTTGCCTGATCAGGTCCACAGTCTGTGGCTTTCTGGAACTTGTGGGATTTTGTAGAGAGGTTTAGAGTACCTGCAGTCATCCAGAGGGAAAACATTCTTACTGTGGCACAGGAATTAACTCCTGTCTCACAGAAGAAAAGAGCCCCCTGTGTTTAGAGTCTGATGATCCAGCTTAATTTTGATAGACTTGAAATTATTTTTCCTTTTCTTTCCAAAGCAGTCCTTTTCTTAGCTAACATAAACTTTGATTTTGGTTTGAATGAGATAGCCTGAGCTCCCTAGTAAGTACTCAAAAACTGAATGAGTTGTTTCTTGCTGAACAGGCAATCTAGTTTAAAACTGGGAAGAATAGAAATAGCTGGATCTGCAGTAGCTGCATCTGCAGTATTTCCCTTACAGGGTTGTTCCAAGTGCCTAGATAAAGTCTGGGGCAGAACTGACTTGTCATGTACAGTCGTCTACTCAAATGGCTGCTCAAGATTCTCTTAATGTCACCATTTTTCATTGAATTTTGCAGAGTCTCATGGTATGGCCTTTTCCTTGATACTTTTAGTAAATGTAACAAAGAGTTCCAGAGAGCAGATCAACATATTTCATAGAAAAAAAAGAAATTTTGAAATCTGGCCATTACATTATAATATTTCTTACAAACCATTTATGGTATTATTTTTCTCATGTAACTGAAGAATTTGCAATAATTTAAAAAATATTTTAAAACTATTCTTAATTCTTCCCTGCAAAGACATAACTGAAATTTTCTTTGCACTCTTTTCTTTTACAGATCACCTTTAGTATTTTGCTTGCTTGCTTGTAGCTTCAGTGTAGCTACAGTAAAGGACAAAGTGGGTCTTTGCATCTAAGTGTAGGCAGAGATTTTTGTCCGATTCCAGCATAGTATTTCAAATATGAGTATCATATCTCTAAATCCATTGGGGCAATAAACTATTTAATTCTGGATCTTCTAGAAAATAAAACTGACTTTTAAAAATCTCGATTTTTTTTAAATAAAAAATTTATAAAATGTGTGGTAATCATGCATTTGATGATAAGATATTGATCGGCTGAGTTTTTAATAAGTGCATTTTGCTGAATGCAAAGAAGCATTAGATTCAGAGACACTGTTTTAATCTTATTAGCACTTTTACACATGAATGTAAGTATGAGCTTAGAGGGATTTTTCAGTCATTTTTTTTGGCTAAGGGTAGAACTGTTAGCAACAGAATCCAAATGAAACGCAGTAAACCTAACCTGAGAAAAAAGGAGGATCAAGAGATGTTTTTAAGGGATTTTCAAGAATTTTAAGAGATTTTTCAAGGATAATAATAATAATAAAATCTTTCAGCTTTTATTGTAGCTAATGATGCTAATGTATTTATAAAAAAACTGTGTATGTATCTATAATGTAACTAATAGAGTCTGCAATACAGATAATGGCCCTTAGATACTCTGAATTGCATATCAATAATAATGAAATAAGCAGAACTCAGTAAAAATATGAAAAAATGTTCACAGGATTTTTTAAAAAAGAATTTTCAAGTTTTTTGGCAAGTCATTAGATTGGATGAAAAAATATTTCAAATCTTAACAGCGTATGACGTCCATCTTGAAAGGACACAGTTCAGCTTGAATACTTCCTTAAATACCAATAAATAAGAACGAAATTTTAAAACAAAATCCTGACAGCACTGGATATTGGATAGAGCAGATATCAGGTCACAGAACATTTCAATGTTACTGAATCGCCTTTTTTTTTTTTTTTTTTTTTAAATCTGAAAAACAATTTAGCTGAAAAATTTCACACGGCTCTGCAGAGCTGTGTTGGTACATTGTTTTCCCATGAAGGAGCTCTGCATATGAATAGGAAAGAGTCTGGACAGCAGCCACCCTGCACAGCGTGTCTTCTCTCTGGTCACACCTAATGTGCAGTCCTAAAAGCAACTCCCTTCTCCGGTACTTTTTACAAATCATGAAGGGATGTTTTGTTCAGCTGGCTGAGACAGCAGCATTGCGGGATAGGAGAGGACAGACCATAAACGAGGACAGTCACTGGCCTTGCTCCCACATGCATCGCTCTGGCAGCGTATCTGCTAGCCAGGGCTATTAGCCAGTCCCATGTTGACTTTGTTTCTAAGAAGAGAAGGAGCAGCAGTCTAATGTAAACTGTGCGACACAGGAATTTGATCTCTGATTGTATAACATTTATTGCCCAGAGTCCTCTCCATATTTTAGATGGCGTATAAATTAAATTAACATAAGTAATAACCACTTTGGCAAGTCTTAAAATAGAACAAAGATAGAAGAGATGAAAACAAGCACACTGTATTACTTGCTAGTCCAGACTTGCTTCATGCCAACCAATCTGATACACAAAGTGAAGGGAAAAATGGGATTGAGGCACCCAATTAATTTCTGCTGCTTCAGAATAAAGCATGGCTCTTCAGTGGCATCTGCTTGCACTCAGGTGTAAACACTGCTCCTGAGCAGTGGGGTTTATCCATGGAATTGACTGCTCTCCATGCATGTGAATGACACTCATCAAAACATACCAGATGTGATTTATTTTTAAATAAATCAGACACTACTGAGAATTTAACAGAGAATTATATTTGAATATGCTTTTTTCATTTTTAAACTATTTATTTCTTTTCCTTTGTATATGTACTGATATTTCAAGTGTCTAAATTAAACTTTCAGTGATTTTCGCCACTCCATCTGATGAGACAGTTTGTTGCATCTACCAAATTTTCTTCAAATTGCCAAGAATAGACTAAGAAAAAAAACAGGCCAAGAAGTTAGAGATGTTGGGATCTTTAAGTCATTGGCGTGTTGTTACTATGCAAATATTTTTATCAGCTGTGGCATATGTTTACAGTTTCATCAGTGTTTTGAATGTTGTGTCAGGTTTTCTTTAGTGTGATGAGTGTGCAATTTTTAGAATTTGATGGTAATATAACTTCTGAAAGGGACCAGTAGTGTAAAACATTAACTTTGTTTAAATATGTATTGATTTCTATTGCATTGTTAGGTGCTATGTATATCAGTTATTTCATATAACCTAGTCTAGGTAAGGCATGAAAATACTGTGCAATATTGAAGCTGAATTACCATTTCCTGTTGTACAGACCTCAGTAGAGTTAGTTACTTCGACCTCAGCAAATGGTACATGTTGCCTCTATGTATCCTTAGGTCTCTGTTGGAACGTTCATCCCTGAACTTGCTTGAATTTACTAAAATTTGACAATCTATTTACATTTTCAGACTGAAGTCTACAAATATTTAACTGCAGAGTCATAGACTTAAGACATTAAAAGAACTGAAAGAGTAAACTACACCTTTTTTTTATGACCTGTTGTGTGTTTATCCTAAGTTACCTGAGAATTACTTTTAAATTACTTAGTATGTATTAAAGTCCTTGGTGCTCACAGACAGACACTCATATATAGTTTATTTCATTTACTTATATAGTCATTTTTCATATTGCAAAAATTCAATTTCTGGTGCCTGATAGCTTCAAAAGCATTGCTTTACAAGTAATCTTAGCAGTGAGATGTTTTTCTTCTGGGAAGCTCTAAAATGCAAGATTTCATATTCCTGAAGAAAGAAACCAAGGCAGAGGAGTCTGTATGAGAAGACAATGTGAGGTACTGCACTGTCAGTACGGAGGAGAAACCTGCTTTGCTCTCCTTTGAGCACTCTTGCTGCCTCCTCTCCAGTTCCCTCATGGCTTACAGCTCCTGAGTGCGGTCAGACAATGGAAGGATAGGGTGGCTGCTCAAAACAGACACCCAGCTTCTCCTTTTGAGCCTTGGGTTAACTGGGTAACTTGCTTCAATTTTAAGTGGTGCTTGTAAAATACCAATGTGAAACAGCATTGAAAGTTGGGGTTTTTTAATGGTGTCTTTGGTGTCTTTGGGATAAAAATCAGTTTCTTGGGAATCCATTTACTTGTAATGA
This sequence comes from Chlamydotis macqueenii, assembly GCF_036417535.1. NCBI lineage: Eukaryota > Metazoa > Chordata > Aves > Otidiformes > Otididae > Chlamydotis > Chlamydotis macqueenii. Next base: position 33,030,783 of record NC_141558.1, read on the forward strand.
TTTCTCTGGTCTCAGAAGAGAACTTATCAGGTTGACAAGTTATCTTAATGCAGGTACATGCAAATGGATTTCCTGTTTATAAAGCGGGTTAAAATATCCAAAAAGCTCTTCCAGTGAGGAATCTCAGGGCTGCTGTTTTGATTAGTTTTGCTTTCACATGGCTGTTGATGGCTTTATTTATAGCTGTGCCGTTTGATTAGATTTGATGGCGCGAAGTGTTCTCTTTCAGAGCGTGGCCAGACTGAAACACTGAATTAGGTATAGATGTGACCTAGAATTTATGTATAAGAGTAAATCAGTTTTACCCATCACTCACCCTTAGAAAATTATCCTACTAACCATCTTTTTTCCTGCCTCAGCAGCTCTTCTCTAGAGTTCACGGTCAGGGCAGGGTGGAGGATTTCTTTGATGAGGCTCGCCTGCTTTCTTCAGTCTGTACTGCAAAGTGACTAAAATGTTAATGGGGGAAGATGTTCAAGGGGCATTGAAAACAAACTCCAGGGTATATACACAGTAGGGTTGGCTTGGTTTTTTTGCATACTGAAAGTACTCTGTTGAAGTTTAGTATTTATTCATAGGAAAGGAATAATTTACCAGAAAAACATTTTGAGGGAGTCGGTTATCTTTACCTTAGAGGCATACCACGTGAAGAACCAGGTTCTGCCCAGGTAGAGGTACTCCACAGCGTTGTGAAGTGGTCACTTAAGAAAGGTCACATACAGGATGCAATTAATCCGGTAACAGAACTCTTTCTCTGGAGTCTCAGTAATGGCCCTGATGAGGCACAACCACTCCAAGAGCTGGATGTGACAGAAGTGAGTTGCATTTTGTATTGCACTTGTTTCTCCTCCGATGTGAAATAATTCACAGCTCTGGCAACAGGCTCATATCACAGCAAGAAGAGAGCTATAATCTCTATCATGTGTTGAAACAGGCAACTTTGATATATTCGTGCAGGGATTATAGAGCCAGGTCAGGGCTTAGCTCTTAATAGATGAACCATTGTCACTGGCTGGGGAATCTAGGAGGAAAAGTGATTGAGAAGGTGGCATAGAAACTGGTGGGTGTGAGTAGAAGTCCACAGTTTTACTTTAACAGCACATCCATAGTTGTAAATACAGTTTTATTTATTATTGTTCAGGCAGTGTTTTACACTCCGTGCCTCGTATTTTTGAGTTTTATTGTTTATTGTGGTAAAATCTGAGGCTAGAAAATCTGCTTCTAGAAAGACTTGAGTATAAATCTTTAAGCCGTTAATTCCCACTGTAGCTTATCTCTTCAAGGAATGCCATGTGCCCATGCCTCTCACATCACGCTTTTTCAATACACCTATATGGTATGAGCTGTACTTCAGGAGCTGGAGATAGATTGTGGGATAGAAAGCAGGAACTTTCCTCATGACAACTAGAGAGGCACTGTTCTTCAAAGCAGCAGACCAGGAGCCGTAATCACAAAGAGTGGGATTAGTCTGAGCAAGTGTAGGTGTCCATGAAGTAGCTGTCAGTTCATCACTTCAGGCTTTCTTTCTAGCCAGCAGAGAGAAATGGTTTCTGCACATGGCTTTTCCATCCTCGAGTAAATATCTGAAACAGCAAAAATGAACTGCACCGTAAAACGTCTGTTTCTCTCCGTAGGCTGTAAAAGGAGTCTGACACGACCAGCTCCAGTACAGAATCTACAGACATGTAAAGTTCAGTCCTACTTAGCCTGCACACAGCCCTTTCTCTTTCTGTTCCCAACCCCTTCCTTGGTTCCCCCTCAAAGGCTGGTGGTAGCAATGGCATCAGCTGCTCCGATCCTTCATCTCCTGTAGCTGAATCCTGCAAGGTTTCCTGTTGCCCCTCTTACACAGAGGAGAGGCACAGAGCAGACCTTCCTGGAGAGAAAAGTCCTTAAGAAATGACCCAACTGCTGAGCTACACAACATAGACACTTTCTTGTTCTTGCAGCTTGGCATGCAGTAAGCAAACTGTGTCACAGCACCAGGTTTGATCCTCATCTTGCTGCATGATAGCAAAGTTCAAATTACAAATTCAAGAGTGCCTTTGACTCACTTACAATGAAATTACCACTTTTAAAACAGGGCAAGGTTTTTGTTGGTACAACTGCCTGAAGTTTTCTGATGCTATTTTTGTAGGAGATCAGATAATGATCTTACTGAGATGGAGTAATTCTCTACCTCATAAGCGATTTCTCTCATTTGCTCTGCTGATTGCTCAGCATCCATAAGAGCAGCAGGATGTGGCTGCAGATGTAAAGTTTTCTAAGTTTCTGTGTGAGCGCTAATCAAGAGTTACATGTATGTTTGTATTTTATGTTTTTTATTACTTGTTTGCATGAAGGGAGCCATTAATATGTTTATATAAAGCATAGTGAGATTGTCAGCCTCAGAAGAAAAGTACTGCCATGAGAAGCCTTTAAGAAATCCATTGGTTAATTGTTTTAAATGTGATCAAATCAGAAGAAATAAGGGAAGGCCGTTTTATGTCTGATGATCTCCTTAAATGTCTCACCTTTTCTGATAAGCAAATGTCATAATCAAAACTAACACTATGTAATTGGTATCAATCTTTCTGGTCAAACCAAAAATTGAATAACTGTGTAGATGGAAACAACACAGTGAATTGTAATTTTATTGTAACTCTAATTAGTTACACTCTAAGCACAGCTGTCATGATCCAAGCCTTTCATACATTGTCATCAATCAAGCAGAATATGTAATAACAGCGTTGTCCTTGTTTATGATGAAAATGTAAGTACTGTCACTAACGATATTTTTTTTTTTTTTAGTGTACTAAAAAGGTATTACTTTTTTCTATTATGTGACACTGTCAGTTTCTAAGAGCTGGGAATATGATAATGTTTTTAGTCTTCTGGGGGCAATCACAGAGCACAAGCCACACTGCTGTGACTCACCTAGTGCTGCCATGTGCTTGGTACTCGTACAATGAACAGTGAATATGCTATCTTAGTTTTACTGGGAGAAGGGTAACTTTTACATGTTAATGGTTTTATTCACACCATACTTTTTTACTATTGTATTAATATTACTTTTCACATAGAATTGCAAATAGCCTGTTGCTGAAAGAGAAAACCTATTTGGACAACATGAATTTCAGTTGGTTAAAAGTGAGGAAGAGAAACAGTGAGGCAGATCAAATCATATGGATCAGTGGATCAAGGATCGGTCCTAAAAGGAGGGCTGAATGATGTCAGTTTAGAGTGACAGATATGACATGTCCTGGCTTTCTTCTTATCTTTTACTCTGTGTTCTTGTAGTACTCATCACTACAATATGGGCAGAACTTAGGACAGAAGCCGTGTGCCATAGAGAAGTAGGATCATCGGTGTTTTGTAAAAGAACTGTGAATGAAATGAAGTTGCGAAATTGAGAGGTGAACCTTGATGCTTTGCATTGCAGCGTTCCTTTTTCACTTAAAGACCTTCCTTCTTCCCACAGGCATGTTAGTCAGCACATTACATACACAAGTAGTTTCTCTTTACAACAAGAAGTTCTCTTTCTTGGTGGGATATGCTTATTTTTAGGAAATCAATTTCTCTTGAAAGCTTGGTGCTGAAAAATCCAATTGATTTCAAGGCTTAAGAATTTGGTAATCCAGTAAGACTGACTGTTCTGTAGAATAAATGGATGACCTTTTGTGGATTGTTTTTTTTTCTGTTTGTTGTCCAAAGTTTTCTATCCTGTTCAGAGTTGCTGGAGCAAGAACTGCTATAGCTACTATGTAAACATGTACTGTTGAACTTCCCTTTGTAGTGCAATTTATTTTATGTGCTCTTAATTTATGTTCTGACTTTTATAGTTCGTGGCTTTAATAGGAGCAATGGTTCTTTGTTCTTTGTTTTGTTGGCATAGTTCTTAAAGCATTTTATGAAGGAATGGTAAGTGCCATTGTCCCATTTTATTGAGGAGCAAACTCCAGGACTGGAAATAACCTACTGAAAATCTCACAGTCTGCAGAAGAGCCAAGAATATCTAAAAACTTATGACTGTAATTGCCAGGTTAAAAAATATTTGTGACTGTTTAAAGTACGTAGGAGCATGTTGTAAGAGATTTAGTAATCTAATTGAAACGGTGCTGGAGAACAAACAACCCAGAGTGTCCACAGAGTGTGCATATATGTGTGTGAGCACCCGTGTGTAATCTTTAGTTAGGGATATTGTTTTAAGCAAAGATTCCTTAGGACCTTAAATTTCCATACATTAAAGCGTGTCTAAATATCACTTGCATATTAAACATGTTTAATAATATTTACCATACAAACTTAGCTCAGTGTTAGCTTTCTTGAACTGGGAATCTATGGCTGCAAGCAATATAATATTTGACCCGTACAGCATGTTATAGTAGGGCTCACCTCTGCGCTGCTGGGATATAATGCGAGTCATGCATACATTCATCCTTGGCTTCACTTAGCATCTTCATTTCTTATGTCCTCCTAGCAAGAATGTTTCTATTTGCAGGATTTCAGTTAAATACTCTACCAGGAAGGGCTTGCTTTAAAGGTTAATACAATAGATTATTCTCTGCAGTGTAAAAATAGCTAAAGGAGTGGTACCTGATTACCTGACTTATTTTAGTGATATTATTAAAAAAGATGTGTTGACCACAAACTGAGTCAGGACTTCACTGTAAGCAGATCCCTGAAATCTGTTAATCTGGTGAACTCAGTTGAACTGTGAAGAAATGCATATGATATGTGAACAGCTCATGAACTAAATTAAAGTAATTACAAATAGATTCATCCATCACTGGATAACCTCGAGAATGTGTTTGTTCATACTCACATCCTGTTGACCATTCTTTCAGCTATCACTGTCATAAATTATCTTTACAAATTACCTCCAAATACTGTGATTACCAGCCTTGCTGAAAAGAAAGATGGCATGATAAGAGATCACTTATGTGTACACCAGATATTCTTCTTTGTCTTTGTAATTCTGAAGAAAAGCAGACCAAAATTTCACCCTGATTCTGGGTTGGTGCTTTATTTATTATTGTGTTGTTGGGACGAATAGAACAGAACATGTTACAAACTTATGGATTGTGAGTTATATTAAAAACGCAATACTGTTTTATATAAATCATATCCTACTGTAATTATTCATATTTTCAGGCACCATTGTGCTGAAATATAATTTTATGGGAAAGTTGACTTCGGTTTCTGAAGTCCTTTTTTCCCCTCACTGTTGAAATACCATGTTGTCAGATTACAAACATATTGAAAGTTTTATGTAAATATGATGCATTAAATATCTAGATGAGGGTGAGGTCCAGTCCTATGTAAGTTTCACAGGGGATAGTCCCACAGAGATCTACACTTGATGAACTTGGACCTTGGTAAAAATTCTGCATGCTTTTGTGAATAAGTATGTAAGACAAAAAAAAAGCAGTTCTTCCAGATATAGAGGAAAAGAAAATATTTAACAGGACCGTACACTTTGGATTTTTTTTAAATTACCCATGTTTTTATATTTATTTTGACACAGTCAATGAGCCTGTGTAGCCCAAAGTTCCTTTGAAGATGACAGAAAGCTGTACAGAAAAGTTAAGGCCTTTGAAAAAGCTTTGTTCTTCATTGTGCATCTTCCTCTTTCCCAACTTGGCGTACATATAATGCAATCTTCAGAGAAAGACCACCATTGGACAATGGTGTCCAATCAAGGGTTAGAAAGATTGCTTTTACTTAAAAATTTCTGTAGAAGAAAACAAATTCTTCTAAGAACTCTTCGGCCTATATATTGGAAATTTTTGACTTGAGAGAAATGCCTTCAATTTTCTTCTAGAATACATTATTTTTGTTAAAAATTAAATACATATATTTAATGCTGAGGAAAAAAAAGGAGATGTTATGAATATACATTCTTTTGGGAACTGTATGCAGTCAGGCACATTGTCTGAAAGAATTCTAAAGTAAAATAATTTTTGCATTTGAGTCATCTTCTGTTGACACTGAAATGCACATCAAAACTCACTTCAAAAGAAACTGGAGATTGTCTTCATCACTAATGGATAGGGTAAATCCTGTGATTGCAGTCTCCTTTTCAAAAATATCCTCTTTCTAATACTTGACATACTAGTTTTGATATTTTTTGTAGTCTTAAAGATTGTATATTTAATAACATGTAATTATTATTATTTAAAGGCTCTGAAATAGCTATTATAGTGGCTATGTATGTTACTTAAACTTATTGAAAATCACTTCTATATTGTTTCTTATTCTGACAGTAGCTATATCATTTAATTTATCAAGGAGCTTCCCAAACTTTTTCTTTTGTGATATTTGCATGCTCTTGATGTCATCTTTCAGTATGATTTTATTAGAACTTACCTGCTAATTAGCTATTTTTTTTATATCCATCCAATCTTTACTTATTCAGGAAGGTAGTATTATCATTTTTATATAAATGAGCTAAGGTTTGTACACATTTTTATTGTTTCTTGTTTTATCTCCAATATTCCATCATATTAGATATTGTTGTATTTGTGGAGTGTTAAAATCTGATCTATTATAGAGGCTATAATAAAAAAAATTGCATGTTTCCTTAAAGAGTATTTCATAATGACAGCAAGATCAGGTTTTGATCCTAAGTTTTACCTTAGGTGATTTTTGATTCATACTGTGTGCGGCAATATTTTTTTTTCTGTGCATATATTGTGTTTAATCCTTATTTTGACGATGTCGTACCAGCATAGAAAATATCTGTCTTATTTTTGACTACTATTTAACTGCCCATTGCTATTTTCATTGCAGCATGTACTCAATAACAGCTAACCTCTCACAGTGTGAACACACCCTAAAAGCAGCACTCTCATTAATGATCATAGTAATCCTGGCAGAAAATAGAGCTTTATGTGTTAGTTCCAAGGAAAAATACTATCTGAAATAATTTGTGTAATATACAGATAATAAGAGATTAGTGCATCTGTTCCAAAGAGCCTGACCTTCAAACCATTAGCTCTGCAAGATTCAAGCACCATGGTGTAATCCTGCTATGAAAGGCAAGTTTGTTTTACTTTTGTATTTTATGATCTTCATCCATGAGCTAATATATATTGAAATCCCTGGAAAGATGTTGTACTGCTTGGCTTGAGTTAGTCTGTGCTAAGAGAGAGACAAAAACTACTGTAAAAGGCAAGTTGCTATTTAACCAGTAGTAAGCCTAGGAACATGAAAATAAGGTTTGTTTACTGTATTTTAATTTTCTGCCGTGTACTCTCGGGAGCTATCTGTGAGTAACTTTGGATTTTGAAATATGTGGTTCAGACTGGCTGATTGATTATTGTAGATTTTCGTGTTTGTTTTTATGATGGGGACTTGAAAGCTTCCCTTCATACTGAGCTGTTTGCTTTTCTGCTAGTCTTTCTCATTTTCTTCAGTGCTGATGTTCATATGCAATTTCTGTTTTCCAATTTATTTTAAAATGATTGTCATCTCTTCACCTGTGATAAGTTTGTCTGTTCCCTCTATATCAAAACAGAAAAAAAAAATTAATGCTGAATCTTAGCCTCTGCTTTTGGATAATGTAGAAGGAGGAAAAGTGCCTGTTAAATAGGTTGGAAGTATTGGAATTATCTTTGTATTTTACTGTAATGTCCATTATTAACATACATGGAGCAACATTTGCAGATATTGTATTATTTCAAGAAAAATGCATTCAGTCACTGAACTTATTAATATACCTGCACCGTTGCGTTAAAAATTGTACTTTAGGGAACGCTGTGTTTTAGTTGGCACAGCAGTTTAGAAGTGTTTTCACTTCAGAAATGACTAGAAGTTTGGGTGGTGGCTTTTTTTTTTTTCTATAGAGGTAGGCAGTATTAGCACCATCTCATTTTCTTTTTCCATCTCATCCTGCCTTGTGTTAGAAAGTGCTTTAAAATTTGGTAAACACTTGCTTTCTGCTCAAATACAGTGGCTGTAATTCAGATGCTCTCAAATACTCATTTATAATATATGTCTAATTTTCCCTTGTGCTTAAGTTTTTCATAGCTTTTTATCATGTTTGTAACAGATTAATAATATGAGAAATCTATTATCACTCAAGGGAACAGTCGCAATAAAGAAATCTTGCTTTGCCATGAAAAGTTAGCATAATTTAGCAGAGAAGACACAGAACAACTCTTCCTGTATGGGTACCCTGTCTGCCTGGTGTCTGTTGACTGTTGTATTATCTCCTTTGCCTTTGAGAAAGACAAAGCTTTTTGAAGCAACATTTGCAACCCAGAAAGGAGAGCTGAGGAGAAGGGGAAATAGGCAGCCATATAGACCTGTAAAAATAACCTGGATTCATTTTTAGTGGCAAAAGGCAAGGTGTTACAGAATATCCTGCTCCCTCACATCTGTTCCACAATAATCAAAGCAATACTGATGCTGTGGGAAACTTTTGTGCTGGTGTCTGTCTGTGGCACCGTTGAAGCTTTACGTCTTGTCAGTAGAGTTTTCTTCAGTGCATATTCGATAATGGACATAAACCAGCAATATCGGATGCAAACCTTATGATTTCCTAGCAGAGCTATGCCAGATCAGTCATTTGGGCAGTTTGGCTGAGTGATCCATCTCTAAACTGAATCTTTGTGTACAGTTGTCCGCTTTCAAAATATAAACACAATGGGAACAATTATATCTTACAGTTATGCGGTGTTTATCTAGCACAGATCCACTGTCCAAGTCTGTAGGTATTTTTACATCCTGACTGCTGTAACTAATGTAAACCAGTTTCAACGCAGTGCCACAAACGGCTGTTTCAAAACTGAATCATTCAGCGACTGTCTGTCTTACTATGTACCTGTCTTAAATAATACAATGGATGAAAATCTGATTAAAAAGATAAATTTTGCACCAGGACCATCACTAAGTGGATTTGAACTGACCAAAAGAAGGAACCTCTCCTGAGTTTTCAGTCTCTCTTCCAGCAGCTGTTACCTGAGCTGACCTCAAATGTGAGGGGAGTACGTCCTTAAGTCATCGCACCACATCTGGCTTGGGACTTGATAGAGTCACATTTAAGACTGCGTTCAAAAGTGATACAAAACAAATTCAGAAGCAGAGTAAATCTTATCATAGGTGCTTTGGCTCAAGGAGAGCACAGCTGCGTTGTGCTGTAGCAGAAACTTCAGTGGGTGGGATTTCTGATGGTGATACGAGGTACAGCAGTGCAAACAAGGTTGCAAAAACAACATGCAAATTTGTGTTTAGGAATGTAGAAAATTAAAATGAAAGTTTGTTTTAGAGTGTGGTACTTTGGAGGCTGCCCAGAAAAATTTGTACTGTAGAGAGTTTCTAATGTTTCAGGACACAGAGGAGCTCGAGTTCACTCTTCCTGCAGCGGTGGAGGAACAAGCCCAGCTTTTGGTCAGCCGTTCTGTTACAGATCCAGAAGAGCACATCAAACAGTTATAATCCTGGAAAGAGGTTTTGATCATACAAATAAGAAATATAACGAATGATTTTTCCTGGAACTGGGAGAAGGAGCATAAAGGAGGAAAGGCTGTGACTTAACTGGGGACTTTCTGGGAGCTTATGGTGTGAAAGCCTTCTCTCCGTGTATTTTTTATTTAGAACTCTGTTGAGTTTTCCCAAGCAAGAACCTGAGTGGGAGGGAGCTTCTGTACACCTGACGTAAGTGTACTGCAGTTACTGTACGTAACTGCTCAACATGGCAGCCTGGTCTTGGAGCCTTTGCCACACACATGCTGAAGGCATGGCTCGGGAGGGTGACGCGGACACATTAGCAGATACCAACATCAGCGTTTCGTTCCTACCATGGCATTTTATTGATCTTTGGAAGATAAATCTTTCCATTTAATTGTATTTTGCTTTTTAAATTTTTTGACGTATATCACCAGAGACTTGCATACCATACAACTATGTATTTTTCAAAAAGGTGGTAAAACTCCCTCTCTGTGGTGCTCCAAACATAATTTCTAAGTGTGTACTGCAGAGCAAGAACATAGAAATCACTTTAACCATTGCGCTATGTAGGAAATCTGTGCCTATGCCATGAAAATAGGTGGACATTTCTGCATAGGTGTGACATGAGATATACTGTGTCCCTACTGCCAAGGATTTTGAATTTGTTAGTCACATATACAATATTTGCAATCATAAGTCTTGTTATGTGTTCATTAGCTGAAATGCACAATAACATTTGTGGCATTTTTCTCATTAATCATTTTAGGATACTTCAAAATAATCAGAACTTCACCATAACTTGAAGATGAACTGGAGAGAAATTTATTGCATGCATGTTTTTCTTTTTTTTCCCCATTATAATTCTTTTTTTTAGGTAGTTTTCTTCTTTTTGCTTGACAAATATTGAGTCATTTCCTTCCTCCTTTCTGTCTTTAATCAACCTGATATCCAAATTCATTGTGTACATTAGGTTGAGTACCTGCTTTCTTTGTAAAAGAGAGTGAGAGAAAACACATCAGTCCCTACACTGCCTGAATGCCAAGTTGGTAAAGGTGTGTTAAATTAATTAATTCTTAACCAATTCCAAGAGGAAAGCATATTACCTTTTTGGAATACAGTATCAGAAAAACTGAACAATTTGACATGGAAACAACCATATGGCAAAGTCCATTTCCTCAGAATGAAGTTTAAAGATGAAAGGAATAATTCAGTGATGAAGTTCTGTTCTTAAAATGCACGTGGGCACTTAGAAGGCAGTGAAACTTTAACTCTGGCATGCTTATGTCCCTCTGAGGCAGTAACATCATTAAGACTTTTCTGTAGTGTAACTGTAATTTAGTGTTTAATGCTAATTTGATGCTTTCTCAGCTTTGTAATCTTCCAGGTGATTTTTTTTTTATACCAAAATTCATGCAGAATGAGTCAAAATCACCAGGACAAAGAAATGTGTTTCTGGGTTTATCTGACTCTCCTCATCCAGTTCTGAACAGCAACATTAAAAAAATGCATTGACCAAGGTTGCCAAGAATATTTTGTGCTCTTCTTTACTCGCACATCACTAGAAAATACAGCAATATATTATGAAGTGTTAGCTGGCAGGTAGCTCAGTACTTTTTTTTTTACCGCAAGGCCCTGTAATGTAATCACAGTTGTAAAAGGAACTTGTGAGTGAAACAACTTGATCATTCCTCGCAGTGCTGCCGTGCCAAGTGGTTACAGGAGAACGAGGGAGAGGCAACGCCAGGACCCTAGACATTTATTCTACCCAGAAACAGCACAAGCTATTTAAACAAAGGTGAAGCTGCTTTAGGTGCTGGCTGCTTGCTAAGGATTATATTGTAGCTGATGTTTAATTTTGCTTAAACAAGAGGTAAGCCTGTGTTTTCTGTGTTACTGTGATGAGCCTATGCATTAGTGTAATTTAGCAGTGTGTGCTAGTCTGGGGTTATAACTTTGCAATGCAAAGGAAAAATCTGTGTCAGTGTGATACTCCCTTGATCTGATACACTAGAAATTATCTGATACAAATGATCTCTAAAGGCAGGTTAGTAACATTTTTGAAGGGAAATGTAATACCCACCTGAGAGACGCTGGTAGTGGTAAAATAAAACTTGAAGGGCTTGAAAGTTGCAGTCAGAACAAATCAAACTACAGAAAGGGTATAGAATATTCAGATCAATTACCAGGATGCTAATTATTGTGAGAAAAAGGAGAGGACTCTTTCTGAAGCTGTAATGTCTCCTGATTAGCATGCTGTGCCGTTAAATTAGGGCTGAGTTATTATTCAGAAACTTTTCAACTGTAAAAAAAGGCACATAACATCTTTTTCTTAGAAGATGCTTTGGCACCACTGTTTTTGATAGTGTTTTAATTTACAGTTTTTATGGAAATTATTAAAATAATTAGACTTTGAGTTGCCGTTATGTATATCGTATTCTTCTCAGGAAAATTTTTGAAGACACATAGCAATAGTAAGGTTTTTTATTAGTGATGTCTTATAAATTGTCTTATTGGTAATATCTTGTAAAACATTTTTCTTTTAGTAACCATATGGTCATTTTATGTTTTTAATAATAAATACTGAACTATCTGTAACTGTGAAGACTCTTATTTTAAAAACAGTTTCAAATTTACTAAAATTATAATGGCTGACTATAACCAAAAAAAAGACTTCATACAGTTACTTAAACATGTTTGGATTCATAAAGAAATAAAATGTTGGTTTAGTTTATCTGAAGAATCTCTTCTACATTACAGTTCTGCATTACAGTTTTGTTGTCCCCTTCTGTATTAACTGGCAGCTGCGTCACAGCACCCTTTCAGTGGACAAATGTTATCTCTGTACCATATGCCAGTTCTCTTCTAAGGGATGGCTAGTAATAAACAACGTTGTGATATAATGCTGTGTTTTGCCGTAAAAATGTTACTGTTGAAGTGCAAACAGCTCTTATTTCATGCCATCTTGCTTTCTCCACGAGTCTAACAAAGCCAAGTTCATACGAGAAAATGAGTGCTTGAAATTTTATAAACTGTTTATATAGTAAATAATTTGTTGGAAACACTGCTTTGTTGTGTTACTAATTGAATTTCACTGAAATAGGTGTTAAGAGTTGAAGAACTAGGCATGTATACCTATTATTAGCTTTACTGGCATATTCTGCTTTTATATAGCTCTTTGCATATGTGTGAACAAGGTAATTAAGATGCTGTTATTTCTGTATGTTTATAAAGTGTTTAGTGCAATCCCAGCAGTAAAAACTTATTACCATATATCATCACTGATTGCCTCATTTTGGCTGACGGACAGTGGCTCATTTCACTTCATTGCAAGTATGTGGACAAAACTATTAATGTAAAAATCTTTGGGCGAAAATACTAGTAATTTCAGAAGCCATAATTGCACTTCTTCTGACTAGATACCCTTGCTTTTCCTTAAGATACGTGTGGCCTGGTTAGACACAGATTTTCTTTCCTGACATGGGAAAATCATATGTATCAAGATAATAAAACAAAACCACATGCTTGTTGTTTTTTGGTTGGTTGTTTTTTTTTTTAATTCAGTAAATATGTCTAAGACCATCTTTTCTTAAGGAGATAGATTGTGAAAGCAATTGCTCACAGTTTTGAAGCCACTGTCAGGTTGAAAATAGTGTCCTGATTTCAAATTCTTGTTTACTTTTGTTTTGAGCATGGACCTTAAGCAGTTCTTGTCATTTGTTCTCAAATAAGTCAGTAAGAGCTCTTCGATAAGTGAAGTTCCTTTCCTTTGAAATCTAAATGCAAACTGTTAAGAGTCTGAGTTTGCAAGTTTTCTTTTCAATGAATAACAGAGTTAAAAGCTGAGATTCTGCAGTACACTGCGAAAATGCCATCAAAACCATAATATAACCGCTGACAGCATTTCAGTGAAGTCTCCTTTTATTAGGATTGGTGCTTTTTTTTCCTTTGTATCTAAATACATAAGAAATGGACTAATTGCACTATCTGTTTTGTATTATCTGAAAATATGTATTGGGAATTTAATTGGTTTGCCAGCTGAATGTGTGAATTTATAAATACGGTTATGAGATACAGTTTTTTCCAAACTCCTGCAAAAAAAAATATATCTTGATAAATTATCCCAGCTGAAAAGGTTAATACTCTTTCTAGAAGGTTTTATTATTTATAATAGTATAAATGTTGTTTGTGGATTTGTTTTAATAAATAGAAATGGGAAAAGTACATGATGTTTTCTATTTGGATTTTAAACCTTGGGATCTAACACCACAGAATATAAACAGCATTCTCCTTTGTTTGAATATGTTGTGTGATAGTTGGAGAAAACATTTAAAAGACCGTTACTGCAATATTTCAGATGTCTTTTTATAAACAGCATTATATGTTTAGGAGAGTATAGCAGAATACACAGAATGGAAAATATAGTGGAGTATTGCAGGATGTAAAGTCTAGGAAACATTTGTATTTAAATGTCATATTTTTTACTGTTTATCTTCTGTCCATAGTCACTATGCACTTCCAGTCTTTGAGATCTATCTACTGCTGGGTTCATTTCAGAGGTGTACACATGTAAAAGAGCAAATGCTGTTTGAATTATTTCTTCTTGTCTTTCTCTGTTTTAGGACTTTAAGCCAAGGCGCACTTTGTCAATTTATGTGTAAATAAATTTTGTTGTTGTTTAAAAATGCTACATGCAGAGTGAGTGGGATGCTGCGGAACTCAGCAGGTCTCCAAGCAGCCAAATTTGAGGCTGTAAAATCAGTAGCACATCAGAAAGGACCAGAAGGAAATGTGCCCCTTGGCTTTTCTTTTTATAGTTCTTTGAATTGAGGGTGATCCTTACTATTCCAGCTGGCATAATCTTGGTGTCTCGCACAGTCAGTGTGCAAACCAACAATATGGTCACAGTCCTGCCAGGTTTCAGTCAGAGCTGGCTTGGAGCTGTAGTCCTTTTAGGCTTTCTTTAGATGCATGAGCATGCTTGATACCATGAATAATTTGCCCTTGAGTCATGACATTCAGTATTAGGACCCTTCTTACTATCCCTTTCATTAGTGTATTTAGCAGTGGTGTATGCTTTGTTCTCTGGAGCATGCTTTCGAACCAGTCACAAATTTTCCATGCCACATACCCAGGTGTTATACATGTGTAAATTTGCTTCTTTTTTTGGTCCTAACCAGCTAGTTGCCCTCAGGTATGATGCTGGGCAATGCTCGCTCAAGGAACCTCTCCCTATAGGCAGTAGGTAGAAGACCATGGCAGGATTGTAGTCTTCTGCGCTGCAGAGGTCTCTAACATGGTCCTGTTGACTAAGTCACAAAGCTTGTGTCCCTGCATAGTCTTGTACGTCCCCTGGCCTTGTCCTGTGGCATCACAGGATAAAAGCTTTAGTCCAGCAGGCCAAGGTGCAGCCCCTCACGTTATTTCAGACTTACTGTACTGAAACAGGAGCGAAATGTAGTAATTGCCTGCAGGCACCACATGGAGCCAAGAGGAAAAGCTAGGCCAGTGGTGATGCCATGTGCAGTCGTGCTTTTGCTAAGGGCGGTCATGGATACAAATCATTTTGGGCCGTTTGTCCTGGTATTGTCCTCTCTGAATTGAATGCCTTGACATATCTCTAGTAGGCACCTTAATTCTATAGATACTAACTTCTTCTCGCTAATATAGTTCTCTTATCAATAACGTTTTGTTCATGGTCCAGTTGAACATGTCCCTCCTCCTTGCAGGGGGGTTGGATTAGATGACCCTTAAAGGTCCCTTCCAACCCTAATGATTCTATGATTAGGAGGACAGAAACTGGGGACACAACAATTGCATTTATATTTTATGCAAAGGTAAGATAGTGTGTACACTAACAAGTTTGCTTTTTGCTCTTCATCATTATTTAGATCAGATTCTCCATTAATTTGCTTTTGTCTGAGACAACCAAGATCAGGGAGCAGCTTCTTGTCAGACCAAAAAGGAACTACTACAGGCTATCTTTATAATAGGTGGACTGAAACAGCACATTGCACACCCTCGTCAGTGTGTTGTAGCAGGAGTGCTACAAGGCTGTTGATGAATTGCAAAATGCTTCCAAGCTGTGTATCTCTTTATGATCCTTTTGCATCACTTATTAAATCTGCAAAAATGTTCATCATCATTGCTCTGTAATAGTTTTTCTCTAGCTTGTTACCTGTTAAACTATGTCTTTAGATGCAATTCATGCACACCAGTCTGCATTTCTGTACACAGAAAGCCTTACACAATTGACATGGCAGATAGAAGCATACAGACCATTTTGGAGTAAATTTTGCCCCTAAATGGTGTGGAGAATAGAGACAGTTTATCTTCAGTCCACCCAATGAATACAGTCTAATTTACACAGTGCAGGCAAATAACTCTACCATATTATAAAATTTAATTGTACGTATCAAACTAATAAAAATCATGAGCAAGACCAAGTATTCTCCAATACATATCCAGACAAGAGTAGAAAATCTTCTGAATATATCATAGCATGGATATTGAACTTAAATATTTTATGAACCTGTACTGTTCATATAAAGACAATATTCCAAAGATCTATGCAGAACTGCTAGATTAAAAGTAATACAAGATGAAAATGAAAGCTTTGAAAAAAAAAATGAAACACTCATAGTTGTTCGAATCCTGTATTTGATTGTGCAGTCAAGGCAGGACTGGCAGTTGGTAGCCCAGAGTGACTTCACATTACCGGGGCGCCTTTAGAAATAACAGCAGTTCCCATCTCAGCTGTACGCTAACCACCTCCCTCCCTTGCAGAACATGGTTTTACAGGAGGACACCAAGATAAACTGTTCTCATTACTTTTTGTGCTGTAAGTTGGTGAAAAAAATATTATATGCATAACTGACCAAGGTTAAAACTTCCAAAACCTGTGCAATGTGTTTTTCAGTTCTTATTCATGTGCAAAGGCAATTTCCTTTATGCCATAAAACTCTTGATGTATTTTACCATTCTCTCTTGGGTTATTTTAATGTTATATTTCTGATTGTACTGCAGAATATGAAGACTGAGGTTATAAAATGAAATATACAGGTGGACTCTAGTTTTCCCAGGAAACATTGTGGACATTAGTAGCAGTTACAAAAGGAGGCAAAATAATTTTTTTTTAATCTTCAATCCGAAAAATAATTGTTGACAAAAAAAAAAAAAAAGAAGTGGAATCAAGCACAGTAAGACAGACAGCAGTGACTTGAACAGTATTGGGAAAAAGACAACCTGCTATTTGCAGCACGGTGAGACAAGGTTGTGGACTTGCTTATGGCCATGCATGAGGATTCCTACTTCATGGTCTGTGCACTTAAAATCTGTGAAGCAAAGAAGTATGTTCAAGCAGCAACATGGATGTTATCCATGGGAATATAAAATTACTCTTTCAAAACAAAACACTTGTTATTTTCAGTCTCTGTTGTGACTCAAAGCTAAAATATACATTTCTGTAATTTAGTTGATGGATCTTTTTTACAGTTATTATTTCTATGAATACGTTCTCCGTTATGCTTTCCCAACAGCCTGGCTCTAATCTCTACATTTCAGCACCCACCATGATGTCCAGGTGGTCCAGAGCAGCAACTGTTTTCCCTGATTTGTACCAAGGTCATGATGATCTTGAAGCTACCTTTAGTGTCTCATCATTCTCATTTGCTGAGCCATGAATACTCACAGGCAGCTCTATTCAGCTGCCCACATTTCAGGCTCTGCCAAATTATGTCCTTCCAGTCATGCTGCCTGATCTGGCTGGCTCCAGAAAAGAAGGCAGAGGTAAACCACGTAATCTCACTGCTTTGTGGGAGCAGATGGAAATGGAGACCTTTTCAGACACATCCCAGTGAGAGACAGTGGCACAAAACAACATGGGCAACAAATGCATAGCTCCTGAAAACGTGAGAATCCTGCTTTGGTGGAGGGCTCTGCTGGTGCGTTATACTTCATGGGCTGCCTTTTAATTCATTTTTTGATGCTCAGTTTACCTTTCAGTGTTGATATGGTGGAGACACCATCTATTTTTAAAGATAAAGCTCAGGTCCAAAATGTAGCATTTGTTTTTCTATATGCAGAGTCACTGAAGTTGCAGCAAATACCTTCCACAGCCACCCTGCCCTGTCTAAGCGTGGAGCCTTATGTGAAGAGAGATCAATATCTGTCAGCTTCAAACATCAGTGATGTCCATGTGAAACAGGAAAGTGACATTTTTTTTCAGAGCAATTCAGTTTCCATAGCAGGTGGAGGCGGAAGCAACGTCTACTTTTTCAGATGCTCCCCTGAGCAGTCTGTGAAAAGGAAGCAGAGGCTTTGCAGACAGTGAAGGAAGTGGCACTGAAATGAAGGGGCAAATGCAGGATAATGTTTTTAGCATGCACTTCTGTGAAACTTTGTCAAATCAACTACTTGCTGAGAGAAAGTAATGCTGCCCACTGAATGATAAGCTGAACTAAATGAAAACGAATAGGACACTGAGTTTGAAGTCAACACACACTATTACATCACATAGACTTTGGTGGAAGTATTTCAGTTAAAGGTCTTTGGGAATAAGTGTCATCATTTAGAAGCGTAATTTCTGCCACACGTCAGTAGAATCCATTGTAGACGGGCCGTTGCACCTTGAACTCAGAAACATCCCTGTAAAGGACTGCAAGCTCTCCTTGCTCAAAGGTAACACAAAACCTTCCTGGTGGAACTCAAATTGCATTTTAAGGAATGGGGGATGGAAGCTTTTGCAATGGATCAAGTCTTCAAACAATTTCACAAGATTTGCATTACTCTTCTAGTGTCCAGCTACAAATCTAGACTTTGTGAAGTCCCATCATCTTCCACATGGATTCTCCAGAGTTAATTCTACTTAGGAAGTGCTGAGATCAGAAGTTATGTAAAGCTTATTGTTTACTTTGAAGAATTTCTGTGGTGAAAAGTAAGATTTTGCTGGTTCAAAACACGTTATTATATTTTTGATACCAAGTATTTTAGTACTTAACATTTTTCTGTTGAATGCATAAAGGTTTTTTTTCTCTCTTTTTTTTTTCTCTGAGAGTTGTAACTTCTTTTGTAGTCAGCCAACCTAACTAACAGGGTGGCTAGAGACACCTCACTGAGTATATGGTTAGCAGACACTATCACAGTCATCCTGTCTACGTTCCAACTGTATAAAGGTTATTCATAAGACACCTAATTTCTAACAGTTTGTCTTAACAAGGATCTTCAGGCTGCAACCCTTTCAAAGAGAAGCCACCACCATTTTGCAGCTGAAGAAGAGAGATTCCTTCTTCGATCAGAATCGTCTTTCTGAATTAATAAATAATAATGCTCGAGTCAGATCACTGTTATTGGGGGAAAACTGCAAGGAAAGGCTTGTCTTTCTAACTCTTAAGTTGTCATTCTAACTATTGCTTCTTTTTCTCTGCTTTCAGAGGCTGGCAACAAGAAGCTAAAGAGCACGATACAGAGGAGCACAGAGACAGGAATGGCAGCAGAGATGAGGAGTCGTATGGTTCGACAGCCAAGTCGGGAATCCACTGATGGCAGCATAAATAGTTATAGCTCCGAGGGCAAGTAAGTGCCCTTAAATGTATCAGTAACGTGGGAGAAGTTTATTGCCTTTGAAAGAAAACCTGGGATGTGAGCAGAGGTCCCAGCTCTGGCTGAAGGGGATACCTCTGTGTACAGATTCTTCCTCTTGAAACATTTGCAAAACTGAACTATTTTAGGCACATAACACAAATTTCTTGAAAATTGAAATTGAGAGAGGACTACTTAGGGATTCATATTTTCCTTGTCATCCAGTGAGGCATTTTGTTCATCAAAAGACGACTAAATTCAGACTGCATTATTCAAAACAAAACCTAGGGGTACTTTTTCTTTGAGTTATGTTTGTATTAACTCAGTTAAACTTCAGATGTTGTATGTAAATCCCTGTGATATGAAACTCTGTTCAGTAATACTATATACAAAGAAAGTTTAGTTTGGAGTTGGCCCAAGTCGCTTATTGAGAATGGTAAACCCAGAGTCCAGCTGCCCCATCAGCTGAAATCAGGCAGAGGACTCTGGGGGATGGTGCAGCTGTTTTCATTCACTGCTGAGTGACTGGGTATGTAGGAAAGGAGAACAAAGGCAGACCTGACACAGAAGCATCCATGAACACTCCAGCCTCCTCCCAGCTCTCAGTGGGACTCTACCACGTGTGCCAAGGCACAGTGGTCACTAGGAAATTCTTAGAAGATGCCTCCCCACAAAAGGGGAAATGGGGAGTAGAGAAATCCACCCTTTAGACCTGGAAAAATTAGAAATTGCAACTTCTTTGGCTTCATCTTTTTATATGCTTACCGTGTTACCACAATTGCTACTGCACATTGTATAAGGCACAAAGAGTCAGGGGCAGCCATGGCAGTGGCAAGGAGCAGCGTAAAGGTGCAGTTTCTCCATCATCAAATGATCTCATTTTTTTTACAATGAGGGTGGGGAGGCACTGGAACAGGTTGCCCAGTGAAGCTGTGGGTGCCCCGTCCCTGGAAGTGTTCAGAGTCAGGTTGGATGGGGCTTTGAGTGACCTGGTGCAGTGGAAGATGTCCCTGTCCATGGCAGGGGAGTGGAACTAGGTGATCTTTAATGTCCCTTCCAACCCAAACTGTACTATGATGATGCTAAAAATTGCAAGAGCCATGTAAGAAAACCAGGCTCCATCATTATTAACTCAAAAACAAAGTAGATAAGCATCAGATGAAGAATGAGGGACAAACGTAAAATATCCCAGTATTTTTCTCAGTATGATTCTATGACAGGAAATTACCTTTACCCTTTCAACACTCCATCCTGCTATCCTTCCTCTCTCTACGCTGGAGTGTCAGTCTTTGAGGCACCAGTCACTCACCATGGGGACAAAGGGCTCAATAAACTGGACTCTGCCAAGGAGGAGCTGAGGGAGCCTATTTCCCTGGTTAGCAGTATGGGAGAGGTGGGAGCCCAGCACTGATGGCGAGGACCTTTTCAGGGGAACAGCCTAATCCTCTGCTCCACCCTCAGAGTGTGTGAACAGATTTGGCAAGGCTGAGGCAGCCAAGGTCTGGATCGGGAGGTCACAGCAGGCATCTGGAGGACAGGAACTGCAAGGTAGAGCCTTAAATTGTTGACTTGAGAATCAGCCTCTGAGAAAGGCAGTGAAGAGAGCAAGCCTGGAAGGTAAACAGAGTGCTTGCTTCTTATTGGGACATAGTTCATGCTGGGTGTGCATAGCAGGACTTACTTTGAAAATTATCCTTTAGAACTAGGTCCATCTTCAAGGTAAAGTGAGCTATCATAAGCTGGTAGTCACACTACCTGTATCTTATGTCTCGTTTCTGCCTCCTTTGCTCCTGTGCCTGCTCCCCATCTCTCACTGCTCCAGTGGCAGTTCTGCCTCTGACAAGTCTCCTTACCTCTCTCAGTGCTCTCATATAACAGATTTCTTTACATCTGGCTGCACTTGTCCTGCTTTTCTGATCTGTACTTTTGGCACCAGCTCCCTAACTCTTCATTATGTTTCTGTCCCAGACTTTTGGTTTGATAAGAGTTACCAGCTCTTCTGGTTGATTCCTGATCCTCAGTATACCTCAGCTTTGTTTCCTGACTCCAAAACCACTTTGCACTTGACCTTAGCCTTAAACAGTGTCCCTGATCTCCATATGCCTGTTCCAATCCCTGGCAAGAGTAAAGAAACAGTGAGGCCAGTGAAGTGAGAACATCACCAATATATAATAGTGACTCCGAAGGGAAGCCCAGGAGAATGGGCCAAAGGAGGCAGATAACAAAACTCGGGTGAAATAGTTAAATATATCTTGCTGCAATGAAGGAAGAGAAACATTCCTTAAACAGGACACAATGCCATAGGCAAAAGGGATACCAGAGGACTCTGCTCAGTGTGGTGCTGTACTTTGTGGCTTAGAAAATTTCTCTGAAATCTGTTTTTTTACAATTATGTGATTTAGATATAGATCAAATCCCCAGATGCTCTGCAAACTTGCTTGAGTTTGATCGAATAATGTTAGTTTACAGCAGCTCTGAGTTTAGATCACAGTGAATGAAGAATGTTAAATGCAGAGATTCTTCTCAGAAGGATGATCAATACAGCAATTTTCTACTGTTTAATCACCTCCCCCATGTGCATCACTGGCTTGTTTGTAGAACATGAGTTGGACACAGCTGCAAGGTGAATGTGTACTTCACAACCTTCATTATTATGTGTACAGCTAGATGTGTCTGAAAAGTGAGAAGGCTCTCCAGTGAACATGTTCAATGCTGTTAGTCATTCCAGAGAAAAATGTAACACATTTTGGGGAAAAGGGCCAAAGGAACGAGCAAAAAACTTTTCATAGCAGGCACAAGAGTGAATGAGTAGTGTCATCGGGGAGAGAAAGCAAATTGTGTGTCTTGTCAGGAGGGGTAGGCTTGAAGCTGCATCTTGAGGTTAGGTGAATGCTGTAACTGGTGGGCTGACAGTTGAACTGGAGACCTTGAGGTTCTTTTCCTCCTCCATCTAAAGAAGTCTTCTTAAAAAAATAATTTATTAAAACTAAATTTCTGTGAAAAACTTATTTTTTGGTAAACCAGAGTTTTCTAATGAAAAGGACAGTGCTGATATTTTTTGGCCAGCTTTAGTTGCAGGCAGTCTATATGTTTATGCAGGCACAGCAAGAGCAGTTAGTCTTGAAGACAGGAATGGACTTTTTCTGTCCAACTAACTGGGGTTTGCAACGAGTTTTCAGTGTGAATTGAGTGACTGGAGAACATAAGCCTGATTTGTGGAAATCAAAGCTTTTCACACAAAATGTTTTTATTAGGAAGTTATTATTTTCTCCAGGCTACTAGGGAATTTCCTTTGAGGGAGAAGCAGATACAGAATGGACAATGGCCTGTTGAATAAGATGCTATCTAGACTTGGTTCTAAGTCTGTTCTTCTGTTTCTCGTAATTGTAATGAGGAAGTCAAAGCTGAGTCTCCCCACCATGGATCATTCTCTCTCTTTGTCGTAGTTCAGCCCCGATCGAGACCAGACTACGCAGTCTCTCTCTCGCTCCCCCCACCCTCCGAGAGAATAGGAGGAGATGATATAAGAAAAACAGCTCAAGGTTTGAGATAAGGACGGAGATAAATCCTTAAAGTTACCGTCACGGGCAAAACAGACTCGACTTGGGGAAAACTATTCATTTATTTCTAAAATTAGCAGGAGAATGAGACAGGGAACAAGATAACCTCCCCCCACCCCTCCCTCTTCCCAGGCTTAACATTATCTATACTACCTCCCCTCCCGAGCGGCACGGGGCGGGGAAAAGGGAATGGGGGTCACAGTCAGTTCATCACGCGTTGTTTTATGCCGCTGTATCATCGTCGGGGGAAGAACTCCTCACATTCCTCCTCTGCTCCAGCGTGGGGTCCCTCCCACATGCCACAGTCCTTCATGAAACTGCTCCAGCGTGGGTCATCTCTTCCATGGAGTGCAGTCCCTCTAGAACAGCTGTCTCAGCGGGCCCTCCACGGGCCACAGCCTCCTTCAGGCCTCCACCTGCTCCGGCGTGGGGTCCTCCACGGGCTGCAGGTGGATCTCTGCCCCTCCGTGGACCTCCATGGGCTGCAGAGGGACAACCTGCTCCACCATGGTCTTCACCACGAGTTGCAGAGAAATCTTGGTCAGGAGCCACGTTACTCCTCCCCCTCCTTTTTCACTGACCTTGGCGTCTGCAGCCATTCCTCACAACAGGCTGGCAGACGCCTCTCAGGATCCTTTTTACATCTTATTCACTTCTCATCTCCTCTCCACTTCTTGCAGCCAGGCTGGGCCAAGTTGGGCCCAGTCGGCTGCCTGGCGGGAGGCCAGAGGGTGAGGCCTGCAAGGCCCACGAGGCTCGCGCCTCCCCCTCTCTGCTCCCCGCTCAGCGGCTTCACATCTCTCCTCCTCTTTTTCTGTTTTCCCCTTCTTAAATACGTTATCGCAGAGGCGTTATCACGGGACATTCTGCTACCAATTGGCTCGGCCTTGGCCAGCAGCAGGTCTGCCCTAGGCCCGGCCGAGTCCACTGAACAAAGGGGAGCAACTTCTAGCAGTTTCCTACAGAAGCTACCACCTTAGGCCCCCCCCTCACTAACAAAACCAGAACACTCTCTCTCTCTTTTTTTTTCCCTTTTGTTATTGTTTGGAGAATGCATATCTATTAAAAAGAAAGTGGAGATTATGGAATACAAGAAGGCATCTTGGAAGAGCATGTATGTTCTTTGCTGATGTATTACAGTTCAGTTTGTGTCCTGAAAGAGGGGTGTGTACCAACTGTAGGTCCAGATGTGGCTACCAGAATATTTTGGCTATGGAGTGCCCATACACTTAACTCTAATCAACACTAGTACTACCCGCAAGTTTATTGCTTCATTAAACAGCTGTGGCAGTCAGATTCATTTAGTGTATACATTTGTGTGCCTTAACTGATGTGAATGGGGTTTGGATGTATGTACAGATATAAAACAGTATTACAAAGTAAATCAAGTATTCAAGAATGAAGAATGGTAGGCTGTTAAATTTCATGAGGCTTTTTATATTTTCTCATACAAAGTCACTCATAGTTTACTTACCTATCAGGCTCTTCACTGCTTCTGGAGAACTCCTTAGCAAGAACTGTTTTATGGACTTACTTGGGTCCATGTGCAAAATTTCACTGCACTTTGGGGTCCGTGGGAGACAGCTCGTTCCTGATGCTGCAGAACAATTTGTGGTTGCATGTCCTTAGCTGCTTGCCTTGTATCAGTACTACTTTTGAGGTAAATGCTGTAAAACAATAGAAATTAATTGTGTTCTTATACTTAACCAGCTTTTATTTTGCTTCAGCTTAATATTTCCTGGAGTACGGCTGGGCGCTGACAGTCAGTTTAGTGATTTCCTCGATGGACTTGGACCTGCACAGTTAGTAGGCCGACAAACGCTAGCAACCCCTGCCATGGGTAAGAATACCAATGTTCTCCTCTGTTAAATGCATAATAAGCCTAACGCACACACTACCAGACTACAGCACAAAAAAAAAAAAGACTTCTACAGAGTGGCCTCCTTCACTGTAAACATGAAGGTCCTATAAGTAGTCACGGGTATTCCTAGTATGCTGGCATCCAAAATGGCATGAGAAACAGTGTTTGAGCCATTTGAGGTGTTGGCTAATTTCATTTGCGGTTTGAAGGTTGGGGTTACACTTTACTTTCTACTCAGAATTATTGTGGCTTCTCCAGTTGTAGCTCACTGCAAAATCTCAGCTGTTCAGAGTTTATGTTTATTTGCCACAGATTATATTGGATGTGACAGACAATTTCTGCACTTGCCCAAGCTTAATTCATCTAACCCTAGAATGTGAAACTTCTGCTCACATTTGCAATGCCCAAGACACAGTTGCTGATAAAGCCAGTGTTTGTCGTGAATGAGACAAAATCCTTTTCTACAGGAGCTGCCTGTGATCTTCTCTGTGTTCCAGACCAGTCTGTATTTCCCTATAGTAGCATTAGCTGTATCTTGGTTATGAATAGAGTATGAGTGTATAAGATGTGCAACAGTGCAGTACTGTGTAAGTATCTTTGGAAAGATTTGAATTTTTTTTTGCTTATATACAAGCAATTCTTAGACATGGTTTTGGATGCTAAGTGAGGAATCCTTGACTGATTACTTTAACCATACTTCTGCTGGAAATTATAAATGGCCCATGCTTCAGTACAGCTGTCTTGGGAGAATCAGCTTCAGGAAGGGCTACTGAGCTGCTTCTGAAAAAGGAGAGAGAAACAGAAAGAAAAATTGCAGAGGAGAGTGTTCCCCTCCCAAGTCATAAGCAGAAGGAGACACAAACTTTCTTGAGAATGCTTTGAGTACTCCCTAAGGCAATGGCTGCTATGTAAGTCCAGATGACTACTACTAATACATTAATAAGCACCAAAGTTGTTAAATTCATATTTTTATTCTTATTTTGAAAGAGAAGATATTTGTGAGATGATTTGCCAAATAAAAATCTAAGTGGCTCTATCAGTATGAATATAAGGGTCTAGATTTCTTCCAGCTCTTTATTTTAACCTTGTTTTCTGACTAAATATTTTTCTGCAGATTACTTGAGTAATATGTTTATTTGCACTTCTTAGAACTGTTTATTTACTAAAAGCTCAAGTTTTGGCCCCCCAAAAAGCACTCAATCAAGCTTTTTTAACAATTTTCAGAAGACCACCTATGTGGTATTCTTTCACTAGTGACGATTTGAAAATGTTTGTATTATCGCTCCCCCTTCTGGTTCCCTGTTGCATGTTTTATTTTGGATATGTGATATGGAGATGTGCTCTTAAAAAGGCTTGTTGGAATTTTCCTGTGAGCTCTTTTTAGTGCAACACAGAGCTCTGTTTATTCAAGCAAAGTTTGATTGATAAAAAAATCTTCCCTGCTGCTCTGTCATACCTCAAGTACCAAGGTATAAACACTGCTTTAATATGCTGTTAGACAAGCACGTGAAAATCTCATGCCGTTAATTTCAAAATACTGTCTTTCTAAATCTGGACCCCAAATTCTAGTTCAGGACTACCTGTTTTTAAGTGTGTTGTTTCAGACAGTTAGAGTTTGCATGTCAAATATATATATACTCACGTGTTTCATGGATATATGTATAGTTCATTTATTTGCACACGCAGTTGCCCGTGTCATACTGTGCATTTTTTATTCTAAGTGGCCTCTTTTCTATGCAGCCAATTCCATGATGTGTGAAACCACAGAGATAAAATGCTTTGAGCATCTGTCCATAGTTGACTTCCCTTGCATTTTATTGATCTAGATCAGAACAGTGTTTGGTCTCAGAC
Organism: Chlamydotis macqueenii; assembly: GCF_036417535.1. Taxonomy (NCBI): domain Eukaryota; kingdom Metazoa; phylum Chordata; class Aves; order Otidiformes; family Otididae; genus Chlamydotis; species Chlamydotis macqueenii. The sequence continues at coordinate 33,057,063 of NC_141558.1, forward strand.
TACGCAGTTTCCTTTTTCTGCAGGAAATGTCATTTGTCAGAACTCAGGGAGGGAAACAAGTTTTACTACTTAGTAGCAAAAGCAGAATCTTATTTTAACATGTTGCATCATTTTACTTGCACCAAAAATGGGTGTGGAATATTGATAAAAACAGGAAAATTGTCACCGCTGTACTTGTGGGAGACTTTTGCGGAAAAAGACCTCTTTTGAGCTCCTGCAGGGCAGGATGTCACTCTGAAGCTGTGCTATGAGTTCATGCCTCGTCTGGTTGGTGTCTCTGCCTTATGCCGAGGATCCAGTCAGGCAATTGTAGTTACAGAAGAAGGTTTCAACGTTAGCCTCTACCAGCAGTTCTCCTTCCTGCTACATCAGACAAGGAGCCTTCATGCTGCCAGCTCTTGCCTCTCAGCTTGGAGGCAGAAACTTCCAGCCAAAGGGATTTCTGAACATGAGTTTGGGTTTCAGGCTTTCTGAGTATGGGACCACTGTCAGGGTAGCAGATGGAACAGAATGCCCAGGGAGGTGGTAGATGCCCCATCCCTGGAAACATTCAAGGCCAGGTTGGACGGGGCTCTGAGCAACCTGATCCGGTTGGAGATGTCCCTGCTCCTTGCAGGGGGGTTGGACTAGATGGCCTTTGAAGGTCCCTTCCAACCCAAACCATTCTATGATTCTATGTCAGTGGCTGGCACACTGGTGCAACAGTCCTAGGTAGGAAGCCCCTAGAGAATTCACCAGTGCAAGATTAAAGGTGTGGTGGTTATACCATAGTGTTGCTGGAAATTTGCCTGCTTCCATGGATCAGAAATACTGAGATCTGATATAAACCCTACATTAAGAGAGGGCACCATGCTCCCTAAGTATCTATCTGTGTCCAGTTCTGGAGCCCCCAGCACAAGAAGGACATGGACCAGTTGGAGAAGGTCCAGAGGAGGGCCACGAAGATGATAAAAGGGCTGGAGCACCTCTCTTATGAGGACAGGCTGAGAGAGTTGGGGCTGTTCAGCCTGCAGAAGAGGAGGCTCCGGGGAGACCTGATAGCGGTCTTCCAGTACCTCAAGGGGGCCTACAAGAAAGTAGGGGATAGGCTGTTTAGTAGGGCCTGTTGCGATAGGATGAGACGTAATGGTTTTAAAATACAGGGGGGTAGATTTAGATTAGAAATTAGGAAAAAATTTTTTACAATGCGGGTTATAGAACACTGGAACAGGTTGCCCAGAAAGGTGGTGGAGGCCCCATCTCTGGAAGTGTTCAAGGCCAGGCTGGATGAGGCTCTGAGCAACCTGACCTAGTCAGGGATGTCCCTGCTCCTTGCAGGGGGGTTGGACTAGATGACCTTTGAAGGTCCCTTCCAACCCTAACCATTCTATGATTCTATGATTCTATGATTCTATCTTTTAGTCCTGGTTTAAAGGTGGAGAAATTACAGAGATCAGGAGGACAGTTGACAAGCACACTAATGTAGCAGACTAGTAGCAAACTAGTCTTCCTCTTTTTCACTCCTATACCCTATCTCCCAGTCTGTACTGCTTCTCTAAAATGCGGGCTTCTTTTTTCTCCCTCCTCTCTCAGGTGACATCCAGATTGGAATGGTGGATAAAAAGGGCCAGTTAGAAGTAGAAGTCATTAGAGCCCGTGGCCTCACACAAAAACCTGGCTCAAAGTCTACCCCAGGTAAGGAAAAAAAAGTAGACAATATAGTAACAGAAAACAAGAGTATGAAATAATGCTGATGAACTGGGAATCGGAGACATTTTGAGCTCCTCATTAGCTGCCACTACATTGGCGTTAGTTTGATTTTTTGTTCAACAAGGAATACGTGGGTGGATATATCCTTCTACCAATGTCCACTTCTTACCACCTTGCATCTGCCAGTTGCAGGCCACCTTTCAAGGAATGATTTTCAGCAACTCAACATTTATTCTGGAAGGAACATTTGCAGAAATATTTATGCGTATCTTAGGCAAGTCATATATCACAGAAGGGTTTTGTCAATGTAGATGAAGTTGTTTGTGTTTGTTCCACATCAAAAAAAGAGATGGAGAACAGATGAAAGTTCTTTGAACAAACAGCTTAACAGACCCACATGCCAGGATCTTCTATACACAACAGTTCTTCAAGAAGACAGCAGGTTATGCTAGTGCCAGTGTCAATAATTTGTATAATGAATGAGATTTAATATTGTATCATTTTATAAGGACGTTTTTTGAAGTTCTAGTTATTTATAGAACTCTTTATTAGAGAGTTAAAATCACTACCACAACCACTGCTTAGTGTAACAGCTGGAACAGTTGTTTTAGATAACATTTTGCCAAAATGGTACTTTAGAACCTCCTTAGGAGCTGAAGATGAAAGTGCCATTAACGTCTGTGTTATTGGAGTGACTTAGTTTTAAATATTCCTTTCAATGAAGCATCAAAGTCTTTTGTTTTGAAATATCTCTGACCCCTAAATGTACTTAGAGACTCCAGAGTAACTATCAAGTGACAGTTAATTCCTGGCAAAATAAAGTGTTTTTAAAATGACAGACATGAAATGTAATTGTTGTTAGTAACATCTTAGCTAATTACATTCAAAGTTTATAAAAATCAAATTGATTTCTTATGGGCTGTGTCATTTATTTTATGAACATAATTGTATTCAGATTATACAGTGAAGATAATGTGTATCCTTTTCTCTCCACTCAGCTTCCTTTTAAGGCATTTTTCCTCCAGCTCAGATGTGCAATGTAGAGGTTTTTAAGTCCAAACATAAAATTCATGATGTTCTGTTTGCAGCTCCGTATGTCAAAGTGTATTTATTGGAAAATGGAGCATGTATAGCTAAGAAGAAGACAAGAATTGCAAGGAAGACCCTTGATCCTTTGTACCAACAGACACTGGTTTTTGATGAAAGTCCACAGGGTAAAGTCCTTCAGGTCAGTTGCTTCTTAATCCCATTTTAGGCTATCATTTGGAGAAGCACTCACATGTTTACTTAAGTTTAAGCAATATGCGTAAACCCATTCCAACTCACTAAGCATTTAATTTTATAAATACCAGCAAACACATCCTTGTGGCTTGTGGTTCCAGACCTGCAAAATGTCTGGCTGTATTAAACATTTCTCTTTTGTTGATTCTTGCTCCTGTCCTCCCATTCGGTTTTCCCACAAGAGGGAACAATCATTCATCCTGAAGAGTAACATTTTCCTCACATTACACATAACAGCAGGAGTGAATTTATAAGCATGGATCTGGGGACAATGCTGACCCTGTATTTTATGTTCTTCCAGGTAATAGTTTGGGGAGACTATGGCCGAATGGACCACAAATGCTTCATGGGAGTTGCCCAGATCCTTCTGGAAGAACTGGATTTGTCCAGTGTGGTAATAGGCTGGTACAAATTATTTCCACCTTCATCACTAGTGGATCCAACCTTGACTCCCCTGACACGCAGGGCTTCCCAGTCATCTCTGGAAAGTTCAACTGGGCCTCCTTGTGTTAGATCATAGTAGCAGGTGCTGTCTAATAAAAACATCACCCAGGATAACAATTGGAACCAGATATTCACAAGATCAAAAAACATTGTTGGAGAGAGACAATCACTTCTGTTTTTGCTTGTAGTAGTTATCCAAAAATATGTCTGATGGCAAGAGATGGCTTAAATTGACAGAACAAAGGTATATCACATACGGCCAATCTATTAGCGGCTATCACCGATGCTTATAATGATCAAAAAAAAAAAAAAAAGAGAGAGAGAGACACCTTTAGATTCGACCTAAATCAAAGACGAGCCAAACTGGAAGCTCTCACTCTGTTAACAATGTTGTATTTTTCACATTTTGACAGAGCCCTCAAGCAGTGTTACCTTCCTGGTGTTTCAGCAGTTTTTTCTGTACTTGTCACTTCCACTAGTTTTTTGCCATGTGATTCTGCTAGTTTTGTAGAAGTCCTCACAACGCTAACAGAGACCCTTCCTTTCTTTTTCTAAACCAAACAAAAAAGGGCTGAAGCATATCTCTGTAAGCATCGTTAAAGTGTTCAACAGCCACAGTTAAGATTCCAGCAAGTTCAAATCGTTTCTCAGTTCTGGTACTTCCAAGTCTCTCGGGTGGGAACCCAGAACAAATGACCAAGTTATATTCTTAAAAACAAATAATCATCACAGTGCCACTTTTTCTTTGTAAAAAGCAGATATGTTTGCATTATATATAATAACTTTTATGTTTATGATGTTTTGCATGGAAGAATTTTGAAGAATTCTGCAACTACTGCTGGGGACTGGTATAAAGCAGCTTTAGTCTTAATTTTGACATTGAATATGTTACTGGTAATGCAGTTTTCCTCCTAGAAATGGAGAGGAAATATTTACGTTTCTGTGTATAAATGTATATTTGACTTCCCAAAATGTTGACCAGGAATGGATTGAGCATATGACACTTTCAGCTGTACCCAGGCTTCTCTGATGTGTGTCACTTCAGACGCACCGGACTGCCCTGGATAGAGCATGGTATGAGTTGTTCAGTGTTTCACTGGAAATTCCAGTTGAAATATTCTGCACTTACTAATGTTTTTATCAAATTTTAGTTTACATTTCTTTGAGATTGATGCAAGCACAAGGCTTGATTTTTTAATGCAAGATATCTTACTTTTTGGAGAAAAAAAAATCAAATTTCAATTTGCTTTTTATTCATTTGAGTTCTTCTTGGCCTTGAAATCCCTTGTGATATTCTGTAAATGTGCGAACCACTGCAGATTCCTGCAGGTGCATTGATATGTTTCCCCTCCTTTTACAGGCCATTCAATTTTGTGATCACACAAATAGAGCAGCATGACTTGGAACTGTTCAAAGCTGCATGCACGTTTTGTAAAAAGAGATGAAAAAGGTTATTTAATAATGTATGTTAGTTCCACATAGGCCAGCTTGTATGTTGCATGTACTTGTACAGTTTGCTCGTAATTACTATACTAAAGTAACCAAGAAATCTAAGCCATCCATTTTTCTTATAGACATTTTGCAGGTTTTACCCAGGCTAGGTCTGTGAGTCTGGTGCTAAATGTCTATAGATGGACTTTATTTTTTACCCTATGGAAAACGTGATGTAGTACGGACCAAATTCCTTCTAATAACTATTTTGGTGTAGATTCCTACTGTGGGGCTGTAACACATGTAGAAACTGTGTACACACTAGGTTTTAATTCATAGACATACTGCCTGCACCAAGTGAACTATTTATTATTACTCAACACGTGGGAATTCTTCTGCCCATCTTTCCATAGGGTGCAGATTGGTTACTGCTCGACCTGCTGAGCAGGAAGAACTCAAGCATTGGTGCACTACTACTAGATCCTGTTCTGTCTTAGTGGCCAAAAACCAACTAGTTATAATTCGATAGTATCTTTCTATTTTGACCACTTGTCTTAACACTCCCCTGTGCTTTTAAATGAACTTCCAAATCATGTTAATGTAAACATGTTTAATAAAATTTCCTTTTCATGTCCAGTGTAGTAGTTGTGCTCTCTGTATGTTCTGAGGTTCATCTGTGATTCTGCTCGCTGCAGGACTGTGTGAAATGTGTTAAGGAACAGTAAAATGATAAGTAATTTCTATGGTTCTTTTGATTGCTGTAATAGTGTATGTTGAAATCTGGGGCCAAAAACTGAGGCCTGGTGAAAGTCATGTTTGGTTGGCTTCCTTTTCACTGAGAAAGAAACCAAATTGTGCTCTCATTCACTGAAGCAGGCAAATTGAAGTCAAAACTGAAATTTAGCCAAATTACAAACTGGTGAAACCAAATCAGCTTATTGGAGTTGAGCGATGCTGCGTCTTCTCGCACCAGGTCAGCGGGGCAGTATGTGTCAGAGCCAGACACCAGCTCTCCGTTTGGTGTGTGCTGAGCCTTTCAGATGTGAGAACAACTCCTGATCTTTTGCACTTTCTAAACCCAGAAATACATCCTTGTGTTGTAATGCCCTTATGGACAATGCTTTATAGAAATTTACCTGAGAGCAAAATTTGGCACTAAATTTCATTAGAGAAGCAAAGATTCTGTACTTTGTTTGATTTTTAGTTTTCCATGTCCCACAGATACCTGATCACAATTTAAAAATAACATAAAGAAAATATTGCCTCACTTTGAACACTTTTGTTTATTACTTTATTTATCTGAATACATGGTTAAGCTACTGAAAAAAAAATGAATAATTAAACATGGTAAATCTCTGAACAAAAGGCATGTTATATTTCTGCTTCTGTGTGGTGGGAGTGATCTGTTTAAATACAGGATTTGTCATACTGTCTCAAAAAGCCCTCAGTTTCCTAAAGCTCATGGCTTCAAATATTGTGTCCCATATTAGGATATCTTTTCCTTTCTGATCCTGGGCAATAAATAAAGTTCAGCATTTCTGATCCCCCTAGAGCACAGAAAATACGGCAGCAAAAGGACATGCTGAACTATTTAATTTCTGGTGTTCCTGATGAACAAGGATCACATACACAAAGATTTCAGGAACGAAGTAGCAGACTGTGCTAGGACAAATAAGTTGTGTGCTGGTCTCCTTTCCCAGGGACTGTTGCCTTTAAAAAACTCATTGCTGAGTGTTGGGATTATAATACACAGATAAATCAGTTTTAGTTCCCTCCTGGTTTTCCCTTGAGAATGCAGTATTGCCTTATATGTCATACTCAGAGGAAGAGCAAAGATACTGAACTCATAATCCCTGTCATATAATCAGACAGTTATTTTCCTTGTGATGAGTAAACGTTCTGAATTTTGTCTTAAAATTCAAATTTAGTGTCCCTCTTTGTGAGGGGAGAAAATTTTTTGGCCTTGACCTTTGTGTTAGAGAGACATCACAACTGCTGTGAGTGGGCAGGACAAATCAGAGCTTCATGATCTCATTCCTTCGTAATTCCCTAACAAACAATATATGCACTTTCATTGCCTGTTTTCTCTAACAAATGACAGTCCCAAAAGTTTATTTCAGTCCAGGTATGATATGCTATACATACAAGAAAAGTTCAGAGTGGATCTTCAGTGGCTGTTCTGCGTACACCAAGATTTTGCTTACAGCCTGTGACCTGTCCTCTGTGAAGTCAGCTGTTCTACCTGTGGCTGTTTGCTGCTCCTATGTAGTCACTACTCTACTGTCCACAGCCCATTTAATGATAGGAAAAAGGATTATGGGCCTCATACTCTTCTTTTGCCTTAATTGAAGAAAGTCATGGCAGACAGCAATGTGGCTCGCTCTTTGAAGCCCCAAACGCTCACTCCATGTTACCCTGCTATAATTCTGCAAACACAGAAGAAAGCAGTCCACAAGAAAGTAGACTATTCTTGAAGGATATGGTGTCTCAACTCAGATAATGAGTATTCTGGCCATCTTGAGTGATTAAGAAGTCTGCTAACATCTATCAAGAGTAATGAGTCTCAATTTATACCTCACTCCCAGCCCATCCACTTCTCTCCAGGAGAAAAAGAACATGCATGGGTCATGTATGTATTTTCTCAGTGTCTGAATGGATGACCATGTATGCTGGTAATTAAATACCATCATTATGAAAGAGGTTGTGCATGGCAGGCATGTCACATAGATCAAATGTTCTTCCAAGTTTCGTGATCCAAATCTCATCCCACCTGAGGTGCCAGAGATAGGAGAGGAAGCTGCCTTCACTCCTTTTAGAATCTACCTGATGATGGTGATTCAGCTCCTGAATGCACAGCCTGGTGCCAAGCAAAATGCACCTTGGTTAGGTACTTTCTAGTTGTTAGTATGATTTGAAGCCATAGTTGTGCATCAGGACATAAAACCTTAGATGTTCTGCCTTGTTGAGTCTGTGTCTAACACTCAACGCTGATGAAACCTGAGGGAAAAGATAAGAAGTTGACAATTTGTAGACGACTGTATCAAGATAGCAATTCAGGGTAAGGCAAACTTTATACACCTGTATTTGTGTCTCAGCTAGTACAAGAAAGGCATCCAGGAGAGCTGAGTCTTTTGGAGGTTTCAACTGCTGGCTGCTAGAAGCGAGTCACCTACAGGTTTTATAGTATCTCATGGATGGCCTCTGAAAAAAATTACCTTCAGAAAGTAATGAGCACCAGTTCGTTATTATTATATGCATTTCAAATGCCACCACTTTGTCTGTAGTCACTGTTGTCTGGTCTGACAGGACAGCTCCACAAAAGAAAACTGCCCATGTGCATGCCACAGCAGTAGTTACAGAAGGCGTAATAATCCTGTTTAGAACAAGCTCATACAAGGGTCTGTAAGACAGTTCTAGATAGTTTAAGAAACCTTGTAATGCAGTTTAACCCAAGAAACCTAACATTTGCAAATTCAGCAAATATTGAAAACAGAACTTCAATTAAATGTTATGGTGTGTACTCAGAAAAGAAATCGGTTTTCATAACTATATTTGCATACTGCAAAAACAGTGTCCATGCACAATTAAAACATGGCAATATTACGCTAGTTCACAGGAACAAAAAAGAACTAATTATTATTTTCAGTAGTGCAGTCGGTGAGGGATGGCCAGGAGGGAAATGTTTTCTAAATATTTAGTTACTAAGCAAAGTCTGTGAGAAGCCAGGAGCAGCATTATCCTTGGGCTGCTGTTCGTTAAAACTGCAGCAAAAGGAACAGAGAGTGAGCCCAAGAACTTTACCCACCAGTTTTAGAAAGTGTTGTGTTCCTTCCAGTGACAGAGTCTGAGGCTATGTGAGCACCTCTTGAGTGCCCAGGAACGAACAGGCAATGCAAAATAAAATAATAATCGCAATAAAAAGGCAGTGCTTCAAAACCATGTGGTAAAACTGTCCTATGACTGTGAAGGACTGAGAGTGCAGCTGTCCCTGGACCAGATGCAGAAGAAGAATCTGAATTTAGAACGAGTTCCCAGATGTCCCATTCATACTACAAGGCTGGATATCTGCTAGCAGCTAGTGCTAAAGAGCTTCTGAGCATGAGTCAGCTTTTCCTAAGGGAGCTCTTTGTATGTACAGCTTGGCCACACTTTTCTCTTCAGAGACGATCTGACAGGTGCATCCAGTGTGAGCTTAACTTTAAGGGAATGTAAAGGGTGTATTTAATTTTAAGCTCAAAAAAACTATGTTGTGGAAGAGGGATCTTGCATCAGCCCTCATAAAGCATTGGCTAGGATGGTAAAGAAGTCTGATGCTCTGTGATGGGTAAACCAGTAAGTCAGAAACAGGTCCCCATGAAGGGCAGGGCAGGCTTGGGGAGCACAGAGCAGGAGGAGGGAAGGGAAGGAAATAGCACCTCTGTTTCCCTGGGGGTACAAAAGAGGGAGACCCGAGGCATAACTACATAGCTCCTGTCTTTTTGACAGCAATCTCCAAAAAGAAGAAGATTAGACAACTCCTGAAAGCCTCATAGGTGGCAGTGTATTTCTTCCTGAAGGGCTGAAGGCTTTGGCCTAACTTCATTACTTCAGTATTGGAAATAGCCTGTCTGGTGGCAGCAGGGTTTGTCCAAAAGATACAATGCACAGTTTTCCTTTCTGATGGGCGACTCTCTAGGAGTCAACCAGGAGAGCAAAAATAAGTTGATGGCACAAATAATCTTTGAGTTGCCCTGTACCTAGTCTCAAAAGGCACATAAAGGCTGTAATTGCTGGGAACAGGGAGCATCAATAACCCTCTCACTGGCAGCTTAAGAGTGGCTTGTTGATCTCTCTTGAATCTTTTTACCTGGTAGGAAAAAGGCCCTAAGATTTGGGAGACAGCTGAAGTACACTATCTGCTCTCCTACAAAATGTAAGAAATGCTGATTCACTCCTCTCACCCTTCCCTTTGCTCCTGCAAACTGTGAAGCAAAGTTTAGTGTCATTTGGTGCCTGGACTCAGCTCCCAGTTGCTCTGCTCCGGTGCTGCCAGCAGCTCACTTGATTCCCAAGCCTGTTGGTGGAAAAGGCTAGCATTCCCAAACCATTCATGTTAAAATGCAAAAAGCCCCCAACCCTCAGGCCTTTTTTTATCCATCATGTGCATGAAAAGACAGAGGGAAGAAGACCATCGCATTTTCTTTTGTTGGAGAGCTTGAAACAGAATTAAATTACAGCTGCACCAGAAGTCACTGCTGTGCTATCTATATAATCCTTCAGCTCTGCTATACATGCGGGCTTCTTTGTTAGGTTTCTGTTACGCCATTTAAATATTCCCTAAAACAAATCCCAGAATGTAAAGGAGGAGAAGGAGATAAGTTGCCATGGCAGTGAGCCACTCTTCAGGGCTTAACCTTCCTCTCTCTTTGTTCTTTAGGCTGGTATCTCCCTCCAGCGCTAATCTTAGCCTTGTTCTCCCATCACTTGTTTGCCTGATACCAGCTCAGAGCTCTATCTGTTGCCTCCAGAGAATACCGGTCGGATTTGATAACATTTACATTTCTTCTCTGTGAGTGAATGGAGGAAAGGAGAGGAGCGTTGTTGAATACCTCACCTCTCTGGGGCTGTTCTTCAATTTGTACATGGCTGGTTTAAGACCACCATTCTCCCCCTCTGTACTTGCATATCTGATGCATGCCATGCTTTTTTTTTTTTTTTTAATGGACTTGGGATTTGCTTTGCCTGCACTGAAGAATGTGGGAATTTCCTTACCGATTTCAATGAGACCCAACTCAAGGGTCTCATTTTTGTCTGTGACAAAAGGTGATCGATACACACAGATACTGACAGCAAACCCCAGACAAAGCAGGAGGCCAGCCAACCATTCCAGCCACCGAAAGCAGAGCCTCATTTTCTCCATGAGGAGGTGGCAATCCATGCAGTGATGGCAGGATGACAGCCAGCGGTGGCACGACCAGCCAGACCACTGCATCCATGACAAGAGGACATTGCCAGGCCCGTAGATGAGCCTCGTAATGGGTATGCCCTCACGACTAAGGCTGAAAGCTGGGATTTTTCTGGAAAGCCACCCACTTCAGAGAAGCAGCCGCAGAGTGCGGCTCTGGCCTGTGTGACAGCTGAGGTGGCCCTGGACCACGCCCAGCCTGGTGTGACGGTGCTGGGGGGGTGGCTTGAGGGGTAGCGAGATGGGAAAATTGCCGCTGCAGGCAACCACTAGCCAGCCAAGCCTTGAAAATATTGTTGTTTATTTAGATAAATAAATCTGCTCATGGACAGTTTGCTTGCAAACAGCAGTAAAGGACAAAAAGCCTTTAAATACATCATTCGGGTGAGCGAGACAGCACGGGGAAGGACGGGCCACCGCCCGGGCCGCCGGTGCCTCACGGGGCCGCAGGTGCCTCACTGGGCCGCCGGTGCCGCCTCACGGGGCCTCCGCTGCCTCACGGCCGGCCTGCGCCCCGCCCGGCCGCTCGCCGCTCCCCCTGCGGCCGCCGGAGGGCGCCACAGCACCGCGGGCTGGGGGGAGCCGTGAGGCCGGGCCGCGGGCCCGTGGCGGGGAGCTGGCGGCGGGCAGCGCTGGTGCTGCTGCCGCCTCGGAGCCGGGGGGTAGCGAAGACAAGGCAGACGTCTGTTTTATTAGGCACTTTTATATGAGAAATAATTTTTTTAAAAAAAAAAAAAAAAGCTGTAGTGTGTTTTTCCAGGTGTTGGAAGTGTCCCTGCGGATGCAGTGAAACCGGGGGTGTGATCACGGGCCGTGCTTGCCTGCTGGTTTCGCCTAAGAGCTCTCAGAACACTCAAAACTGAAAAGTTTTGAAGGAGAAGTCATAAAGCATAGAAAGAAATAGTGCTTGTATTTAACAGCCTACCCTTTTCTCTGATTCGGTAGTGAACTTGCTCAAATCCATGCAGTTACAGTGTGGAGTGTTAAAAAAGCACATTTGTCCCCATTCCTACATTGTTTGCAGTGGCTGCTCTGGCAGATTAATGTCAGGCTACTGTGTGGTTAAGCGACAAACCTTGTTTTGTTTTCTGAGTACTACTTTTATTGTTAGTCTGTGGTGTACCCTCACTACACCTTTCTTACTTTCATAGAATTATAGAATATTTAGTGTTGAAAGGAACATTTAAAGGTCATCTAGTCCCACCCCTGCAAGGAGCAGGGACATCTCCAAATAGATCAGGTTGCTCAGAGCCCCATCCAACCTGGCCTTGAATGTTTCCAGGGATGGGGAATCTACCACCCCTCTGGGCAACCTCTGCCAGTGTTCCAGCACCCTCATTGTCAAACATTTTTTTCGTATTAATCTACAAGTTAGATACATCAGGAGGATTTCTAGCTACAAGTGAAAGCTTGTGCTGAAGGATTATTAGGCTTTGCTGATGACCTGTTTAGGGCGAAAAAAAGAAGATGTTACTGCTGACAAAGGAAGTGGTTTGATAACTCAGTTTTGATGACTGCTCTTATAGCTGCTGTCAGAGAAAGGTCAGTCCACAAAGGCATAAAAGGAAAGGTCTTGCTCAGTCAGGGTGGGTTTGGAGGAGCAAGATCTAATTTGATACCTAAGCCATAAAAAAAACATCCAACATCATGAAGGAACAGAAGCAGAGAACTGCACAGGGATGTTTTGTGTAGTCCTGTATAGCTACTGTGACTTTTAAATTGACAAATGAGTGGAGTAAAGTCTTCATGACTACAGCTACCAACATCCTTAAAGAGTAAAACTAAAGTTTGCTAGGATTTGGGCTTGGGCTGACCTGGCATGGAGAATCTCACAGCGCAGCTTCAGGCTGCCGGATAGCCCATATGTGCAAGGGCTGAGCCCTGAGGTCAGTGCTAGAGCTTCCCTACCCAAATCATGGGGCGCTAACCACACCTGGCCCTGGTTTAGGACTCTAACCCAGTTTGGAATCTAAAAGGGTAGCGAAACCAGAAGAATGGCGCTCACCTTGGCATAGCTCCAAGGGTCAGCAGGGGACAACACGGTCTGCTGCTCCTTGCTAGTGACAGCCGTCCTTCAGCAACCGGGTTCTGCTGGATGGCAATGAGGGCAGTGCTTACTTCGTCCAAAGTGCTTTGGAAGATGGCTAGCACAGAAGTCTGCAATTGTAAAAACTACTGGGTCTCAAATTAGCTAGCACGGCAGGGCAGCTGCACTCTGTGGAGCTTCGCACAAAACTTCCTACATTTAGCCTGGCATTTCCAGCTTCTTGAAGCTCCTCTCTCCTGTGCAAGACATGGGAGGTCAACAAAAGGTGTCCCTGGCAGTAGTACCCTAAGCTTCTGGAGACGAGGCTGTTCCAGGGTACATCGAGTAGCGTATCCTTATGTCCTGGCAATGCTTGGTTGCCAGAAAATCTTCTCCAGTTGGTAGCTGCCATAGCTTACAGCAGCCTTTAACCTGCTATAACATGCTCTGAAGTGAGGACAGCTGCAGGCAACACTTACTTCTTTTGAACTATGCTCCAGTCCGATGTGCACATGCTGCCCTTCAGCAAATGAACTCAATTGCAGGCAGAGAAGGGAGGGCCTTGCCTGCGAGCTACAGCCTCCAGTTGCGAAGCCCTCTGACTTCCGTGATGGGGGCTGGTGAAGGCCTGCCGAGTTGGCTTCACCTGGGTATGCGAGCAAGATCCAGCAGGACTTGTTCACAGAAGTTGACACCGGACCAAGCCCTTCAGATGCACATTCCTGAGCCCACTCCTCCCCTTTAGGGCATTTTATGCCAGCCACTCCCAGGTTTCCCCCTCTCCTTAATTACCTTTTTGTAGGGATGAGCTCTGTGTCTCTGTGTGTGCATGCTAAACCTAGAAAGGGCTGTCAGCGTAGCTTTGCAGCCCAATCTTTTCTAATACGACCCTGGCTTCGGGCTGCAGCTTTTTTTTTTCCAGTGGCTAAATGCAACACGTGTGGATATTAGACAAGGGCAAGAATTTGCTTTTTTCTTGCACACAAAACAAGGAAATGCATTCTCCCTTGCCACAGCTGCCACAACCACAATTGCGCTGCTGAACCTGCTGCCAAGCTGCACTTGGCATCAAAAGCAAACCCAGGAGTCACTCTGCCCCTTCCCTCGTTGCTGTTCCTCCACCAGAGTCCTCTGGACACCGGTCCCATAGTGGGGACTACAGAGTCTCTCTTGAGGTGGATAGAGGAGCCTTTGGTAAGCAAGATGCAGCCTCCTGTAGAGCACTAGAAATGAGGGCTGGTGCGGTCCCACAACAATGGTCACAGCTCTGCGGCCAAGCAATGAAAGAGGGAGCATTGAACAGGATGGTGTTACAAGGCAATCTGAGGAAACACCTCCTCAGAAGTCCACTAATTGTCTGGAGATAATGATCCTTGCCCTGCAGCCCTTGTAAGGCCCCACTGGAGCTTGGCTACAGTAAGAGGGGCTGGGAGATTAGAGACTCAAATTGATTTAGAAATATCTGTTCACACTGCAGGCATGACTCAGAGCCTAGAAAGGTGTTTGGGATCTATGAAGATAACCCAAAGAGGTCCAGCCCTTGAGAAATGGCTTGAGACCTTAGATTGGTCTTGTCTCCAGATCTGAGCTAATTTTTGGCGGATGCAGAATTTCCTGGATGAAAGTTAAACGGAGCAGCTGAACATATCTTGCCATTGGCTTTCTTGTTTTTGGTTGGTTTTGTTTTGGTTTGGTTTTTTAAATGCTTCTATGGTGGTTTTTTGTATCTTTGCATGTTTCAAAAGGATTGAAAAGAAGTGGAAATGCTAACGGGTGTTTTGGCTCGTTCTGCCGTGTAGAGGGTTTCTGTGCCAAAGCGCTTGTTGCCTAGGAAACTGCTGTAGGATTGAATTTGGATAGAAGTGTTGTCAACTGCAAATGAGTAGAGTGGCTTTTCAAGATGTAAGGAAGAGTGTAAAATGCACTGAAAATATGAATGTCTGTAATGTGATTTCTAGGTAAGATGGTGGTCCTGTCTTTTTGACTGGCATTTTGTAGGCACCCTGACAACTGCACAAAGGGATCGCACGTGGAGTGCATGGCCATGCCTTGGCACCTGAGCTTGAATGCCCGTGTGTTCATAAGCTGGGTGAGCATTTGTCTAAATGTCAAACCACAACTGTCTGCAAAAAACAGTACTAAGGTTGCCATTAAGCATTTTGCCCATTTTATTACAACAGACTTATGACGATCCAAGGAAATAGCAGCCTTTCGAAAGATTTGAAGTGCAGCACTGCATGACCACTTGCAAAAAAAAAAAGACTGATGAAAAATGTTTAATAATTAAGATACATCTAAGGGCTTATGCAATGGAGAAAAATGTGATTGCAGAACTTTTCCTGGAAATCATCAATAATGGACCTTTTTAAATACAGCAGCAAAAATGTGAGAAAGCAAATAAATGCTTCAGTCTAGGAGAGTTATACTGATGTCTATCAGTTCTGCCACAATGGCTAAATCTGCAAGTGGTTACTTATCCCAGCGGAGTCAATACTTAGAGCGGTCTATGGCTGAAAAAAAGAAGCAAAACGGTGAGGTTTATTCAGTTAGAATAGATCTCCCACAATTCCTCCTATTTCCTCCTCTCCCCTCAAAACACGTGCAGGATTAGCATTTGGGCTTAGACTGAAGACCAATTTCCTTGTATTTCACCTACAAAATGCACTTCAAATGGCAAATGCGAACTCTCAGTAGTTTATTCATGTTATGACAGGTGTCACCAGTTGGCACAGCTACACATAATCTTCTTTTTTTTTTTTTCCCCCTCTCCCCCGACCAAGCAAGTGAGCAAGTTTCCAGCCTTGAAAAGGCAGGTTGTGCTGCTTGCTTTGGGTTAGGTGAGTGCACCAGGTGAGAAGAAGGCTGAAGTAAAGCACTGCCCTTACTCCTCTGGGTAAAGCTCTGAGGCAGGACCTGCTTTCAGGGCCCCTTCTAAGGCCAGCTCGTCCTTGCCGCTCTGCACCACCACAGCGCTCACATCCCCTGCATTTCTCTCTGTAGGTGCTTCTCTCTTCCCAGGGGTCTAAAATGAATGCTGAAGTCACCAGTCCTAACCTCTGGCCTGACCACGGGGCTGTACAGCCTTCCTGCAAAGAGACTATATGCATCTTGCTTCCTACTGAGCGCCACCTAGGCTCTACCTTCAGGGCAGAATCAGACCCTCAGAGCTGAGGGTCATATGAGGGTCCCACCAGCCATTTCATCAGCTCGTTGCAGGCTGGCACATCTGCACGACTAAGACAAACCACCCCATGGACGTACCTAGACTCGGCCCCTGCCTCCTTTGCTGCCAGGAGGCCAGGCTACGCGGGTCCAGCCAGCTGCCGCCGCTGCACTGGAGGTAGGCACCGGAGTCAAAAAGAAGCTGTGATGTTTCAGATCTCTTGTCCATTGTTTATAAGAATACAGACAGCCCTGATCGCTATTCCTTCAACAATGTCTTTAACAACATTTATCTTGGAGATCAGCCCAAACCTATAAAACTGCAGGCTGCTGGGCTTGGAGGTAGCTACAATATGGTCAGTTGCATCCAAACTCTCTCTCTGGCCTCTGTCTTTGGAGAGGGGCCAAAGTGACATCCAGAGCCGGGCACCATTCCTGCCCGCTCGAGCCTGCGTGCACCAGCAGATGTGCACACAAATCCAAGCAGCCTCATCTATTTCAGGCTCATCTGTAACCTGCACAGTTAATAACGTACGATGAATTTGTGGTCTACATGTTTATTAAGTGACTCAGTAGTTCCAGTGGAGATTTTGTGCTCATGTTTTACTCACATCACAAAACCCACTCGCTCTTTTATTATCCCCAGCAGCGGTAGGCAATAATAAATTATACAACTGCAGATGACTGTAACTATATCAACAAACAAATTGTATCAATTTTCAGTGTGAGTTTAAAACTCCTTTTACTGGCTGTGCAAACTCTGAAAAAGAATTTGGGAACACTGCTGCTGTTATTAAACGTTCTTACCGGGCTGTAGTCCAAGCTTTCCACAACACGTCTCTGAAGAAGATTTCTGCCTACTGTGTACCATTGATTTTACGTACAGGATTAGGCATTTACATACGTAAGAACAGAGAGAGCAATGTAACTTACGCAATAGTGACAGCTCCCATTCGTTACTGCGTGAAAGGGCTGAAAGATAAAAGGCGCCTTGGTGGTGGAATTCGGAGATAATCCCCCTCCACTGCATTTGCAGAAACATTCATACCCCCTGAAAAACAAAGACGTGTAGTGAAATGTCAATCAATCAACAGGGCAGCTACATCCTGTGTATCAAAATGAGCTCACACACTCTCTAAATTGCTGCGGATCCTATTTTAAGCTTAATAAGCTACTCAACAATTTGTATGACTGTGGAAAGATGTGAGCTTATGCCACAGCAGCCATTTTGAAACAGCCAACACACCTGTGGCCAGGGATCAACTTTTTGGGGAAGCAAGTGTATTGGTATTTGGAAAGGTATAGTATCCTTTCCAAGAGAGACTCTGTTTATAGATAAACTTATTTCTGTATGATAAAGGTACACTTCAGTCACAAGACAGAACACTTGGGCAAATCTATGTGGCTCATTTACCATACCACATGCTGTGTTATTATTTTAATTGAAATTTTTCCATTTTTAGCTTTTTATGCACGGTGGCTACGTGGAAAAACAGGCCTGGAGCTGTGTCGCTTACCCGAATTACCCTCACCACCTGAGTGCTAGGTGGGGCATACAAGTGAGGGAATAAACATGGCTGAAACTGTCAGCGAGAGGAGACCGTCTGACAGGCTGGCCAGTGGTCAGACTTTGCTCTGAATTTCCCCGCATCGTGATCCTAACCCCTCGGGATCTGGGACAGGCTGAAGCCATGCAGAGCTGACTAAGATGCTGTGTGACTAAGAGTCCCAGACTTCACCAAGCCTGATAACTAATACTTTGAATTGAGCTGCTGATCACTGTCCTGACACACCAGGCAGGTTTTGTGCTTTTTGTGGCCTGTAAACACAGCTATGGCTGTCATGAGCCTTTTCTATCTGCTCCTTTTGCAGTTCCTCATTCTCAGGGGCTGTGAAGAACTGGCTCTGCCAGTGGAGCTGGGGAGGTTTCAGCCCAGGAAGCTCTTGGAAAAGGGCCCTCGGAGAGACTGAACTCAACCCCCTCCCTTGTAATTGCTATTGGGACCTGGCAGAAGATGTACATATTTGCAATTAGGGTTGGCTGCTAAAGTGTTCTTGGAGCTTGACACCATTAACTTTGACACCGAGAGCTTGAGGCCAGATCTTCGAGCATTTCCTCCTGTATCATCACCAATCTTTGCATGAATAAGTAAGACCAATTACAGACATAGTCAGTTCTTGTTACTCAGATGTCTCTTGTCCACAGCTTATACATTTGTCAGCATCTTTTCAAAACACCAACCAGTCGTTATAAAGCCAGCAATCAGTGAGTACATAGTGGGGGTTTTGCTGTTGGGCTTATATAAGGATTTAGCTGTGTTACAGAAATTGCCAATTAAACTGGAAAGGTAAAATGAAGAAAAAAGTCATGTAGTATCATTCACTTAGCTTCAGACCACAAGAACCTATTCTCCAAAGAAACACAGTATGGCTGGAAACCCAAGCACGTTCAAAATCCCTCTTGTTTTAGCATCTGTTGACTGCTTGACCATTTTTTAATTTAAAGAGTTGATTATTCACTCGCATAGGCTGCAGTGTTCTCTTGAATTTATTGTGAGCCGACCATTAGTCTTCCATTCTGAAGGACACAGAGCTAACCTTTACCTAGGCAATGCAACTCACTTTGTTTTGATGGGAAGGATATTAGATTTTGCTTGTTTTGTGTTCCCATTGGCTTGCTGTGGCAGTTTTTTTTTCTTCTCCCTCTCCAGTTGTCGTCTTGCAAACACCTCTGCATCTTCAAAAATGACAAGATTTACTCTGTGTACAGCAAGTGACTTTTAAAGCAACCTGATACTCAGAGACATAATTAAAATCTTTTCTCGGACTCTTTCACAAGAGCAGGGTGCCCCAGGCCACTGCAAAGGGCGTACCTTCAGTCCACACAGAAGCCCCACTGCTGCCCCCCATACTTGCAGTACCCACTAATGGGGTACCCTAGCTGGCCCTCCTGCCTTAGACCAGCTCTGTGCTCCCCTTGCTTCCCAACAGCTTCCAGCTGAGAAGCAGAGCTCACCTTACTGCCCATCTCCCTCTCCAGCAAGAAGAGTCTTTCAAATGAGATTGCTTTGTGCTTAATTTAAACAATTTTGGATTGGAAAAGGAGGGATATCTACAGCCAGGCCTAGACTAATATGCTTTTCTTTCTTCTAGCCAATTGCCCTATGGTGAGAAACTCCAGAACTTAACATTTGAGTAAATTACCCTACAGTGTAAGAATAAACATAAGGATGATCAACAGGACTAATGTAAAGTGTTCACCTTAATTTCATAACAACATCTCCACTAGGAACATAATATACCATCAAGTGGAACTGTTACAATTACGGAGGTAATTTTAAATAAGCTTTCTTATGACTGCCCCTGGGTTTTCAGTCATATCCTGCCTTCTTTGTGTATGTATGTCCTCTACTGCAGATCCTCTTTCCTGACAGACTCCCCGTTTGCTGTGTCCCTCCTTCATGGCTTCTAGAAGCAAGGGAAGCGCTCAGAGACATGGAAAGTTACTCTTCCTTATTACAATAATGGGATGTAAATGTATGCTACCTCCTCAGCCTCTTCTGTAAATAGAGCTGGGCATGTTATCTTTATATTCCAGGGCTGCTGTTATTAAAACATTTCACACAAACATACAGTTAGTACTTGGTTTGCACAGAAACAGCCTTGCTCATTTGCTTTTGGGTGGAAAAAGAACAGGCTGGTGTTAAGTGCGTGAGAGCCTGGGCAAGACTGCAACACCAAACAGAGCAGACAACGTGAGAGTCCATCTTTAGGAGTATGCCTTTACCAGTATAGGAAAAAAGGTATCTTCTTAATCTAGGTTCACTACCCTGATTTCAAAGAGCTGTGAATAGCAGGTTGTTCAGTTTTAACTTGGGTCAGCAGCTCAAGTTCAAACGTTGTCATGAATCTGATACTTTAACCTGGGCAAGCACACTAGGTGCTGGAGGAGGCAGGGGAGGTTCTGCGTCCCCGTGCGTGTCGGTGCAGCCAGGCAGGAAGCATGGCGAGAGGCTGCGGTACGCTCCCGTGGGATCTCAGCTGAAGTGAAGAACTGTGTGTCTTTCCCAGCTGGATCTGCGGCCACGCCAACTGCTCTGCTGGGACGTGCTGGGAGCAGAGGCCAAGCATCCCCTTGGCTGGGCAGCAGGCAGAGGCTGTCTCTGGGCAGCCGCATGCCTGGTTTGAAGCATGCCTGCACAACGTAGCTGCAGCAGTGCAGAGAGTCAGTTAGCAAAGAGCAAAGCAGCCCATGCACCAGTCTGGGCCAGTGTGGTTTACTCACAGGTGGCTTAACCAGTAAAAACTGTGCAAATTCTCTTTACAACACCAGTGAAGGCATCCAAGCTTTGCCATGTCCATCACTGTAAAGGGTGCCACCATGAAACCTCCCAGGACACCACCTGCTCAGGGCAAAAAGGACTTCTCTGAAGGTTCAGAAATACTCAGTGTCACTCTTCCCAGCAAAGTGGCAAAACCCCTGCTGGGTGATGGGAGAGTGCTTTTGGAAACATCACCCTAAACTTTCCTATAGTTCAGCCTTTCTTTGCATAGTATTTACCCTCTTGCTTCTTTGTCAGCTTTAAACTGGGAATGTGGAATTTAAGTGGTTCCAGTATCGGGCTGAGAAAACAGCCTTTCTTTTAGTAAAATTTAGGGTATTGCATTTAACTTTGTTTAGTTAAATGACAGTTGCTTGGAAGTGAACTAATTCTATTTATCAGTCTCCATCTGAAGTATTAAGAAACTAGGGCCAGAATGATTTATAGATCCTTATTTAATCCCTCTGTGGTTGGTCATGTGCTGAGCAGGCAGGTTGGTAAAGGCTCTGGCAAGCCCATCTCTCTTGCAAATTCACCCCTGCCTGCTCTCCTGCAAAAACACTCAGATTCCTCTTAAAAGAAAAGGGTTAAAAAGGATAATAAATTGTGAAACCAGGAGAGTGAAGACATATTGTACTGCCAGCAAGGACTAAATGATGACCGTGCCACAATACGCTTTAATCTTAACACATCAAGTTCAAAATCCAAAGATTAGCTATACCACTATACATCTTTTACTGAGAAAGTTTCCATTTCCTTCGTGACAAGTATGAATGTCTGTTACTGGCACCGTGTGTGCCTTTCTTCAAGCCAACACTGTTTGTAAAAATTTTTTTTAAAAAAGAGTTACTTGAAGCTGGAGTTAACCCCTTGATAACTTGAAATGACAGGTTCTTGGCTCAACTCACTTCTTCCCTACCACATTACTTTCTCCAATTGATTTTTCTCATCAGCAGCTTACATTTCAGTGACATATTTTCTGACCCTTGTGCCATATTTTGCATATACTCCAGCCTAATGTGCACTTCAGCCTGTAAGCAAGTCATATTTGTTTCCTTCTATATCTATCCATCCTCTGGAAAATTGGCTTTACAGCCAAGGTTTTACAGACTTAGGTACTCTATTTCATTGTAATGTGGCTATGCTAGTGCCAAGACACATCAATTGCCTGAAAATATTGGTGTCTGAAGGGTTTGATTTTCTCTCTTTGCCTTAATTAAATACTGTGCAGATGGAGTTAAGGATTATTTATTATAATTATTGAATTTTTTTCCTTCATCTTTCTCACTATTTTTTTTTTCTCATTGTGGAGTTTGTTGCCTGTTTTAGCTTCCTATTTTTATTAGGCTGCTTGTGGGCCACAAACAATATTATGTAATCAAGGGTCATCTGCTCTGGAATGTTAGATGAAGATTTCTGTGAAGGCAGCTATAGAGTTGCTATCCGTTTAAAATCTTTTTTGAAGTCTATGGTAATAGATTTCAAACTAGTCTGGAATTAAAAAAATAATTAAGATTTTTTTGTGGATTTTTTTTCTTTAAATGGATAACTTTGAACTTCAAAGAAAGAGGATCATTTAATCAAGTATTTCAATGAAGAATTTCTTGTTCTCTGAGCAGCAGGACCGTGCACGTCCCAGGATGTGTTAAGAGATGAGTTGTGCTACAGGAGTGGGGCTTGCTAGATTTCTGCCTCAAGACCCAGGAGCTTCAATAATAAATGACAATCCCAGGAAACTACCCAGGCAAAAGACTTTCTGTGGCTCTGATGCTGCCACTGAATGGAAAGGGAATGTGTGTTTAATGACCAAGCTGGCTTGTCCTCAAATGTGCCGTTTTGTCTTCATAAATTTTGGGAAGAATCTGGAGAATGTTGCCAAGGGCAACCACTGCATCTTGAGGAATGGGAACAAAACACGGTGCTGTGGTTTAACCTGGCAGGCAGCTAAACACTACACAGCTGTTCGCTCACTCCCCCTAGGTGGTATAAGGGAGAGAATAGGAAAAAAGGTAAAACTCATGGGTTGAGATAAGGACAGTTTAACAGGGCAGAAAAGGAAGGGGGAAAAAAAATTAATGATAAAAGAATATACAAAACAAGTGATGCACAATGGAATTGCTCACCACCCACTGACCGATGCCCACCCAGTCCCCGAGGAGCAGTAGCCATCCCTCAGCCAGCTCCTCCTAGTTTATATATCCCTTTGACCAGTTTGGGTCAGCTGTCCTGGCTGTGCCCCCTCCCAGCTTCTTGTGCACCCCCAGCCTCCTCACTGTCAGGGCAGTATGAGAACCTGAAAAGCCCCTGACTTAAAGTAAGTGCTGCTCAGCAACAACTAAAACATCAGTGTGTTATCGACATTATTCTCATCTTAAATTTAAACCGCAGCACTATACCAGCTCCTAGGAAGAAAATTAACTCTATCCCAGGTGAAACCAGGGCATACAGGAAGAAAAGAGAACAAAGATTCCTTGAAGGAGTTTACCCTACTGTATTCAGTGACTTGTAAGTAAGCACATGTTACAACTACCCTGGTTATCCCTCAGCAGGTAACAGCCGTAGGGCATTAAATGTCAAGTAAAACTAAACTGCAGGCTGAATACCCCTTCCTACATCAGTCAGTGCTAAAGGGCTTCAGTTGACACTGTTAAGGGGCAGGGAGCCTCCACAGAGCACTGTCCTCACTCGCTTCTCCTCTTGCACTCCCTCAGACCATTGCAGGGTTTTTCCTAGCCTTCCTACATCTGCAATCCCCTTCCCAAGGTGGCAGCATATTTCCCTCCTCTCTCCTTCCACTTGGGGCCATACAGGTGGTGTTGGATAGGGCGGGGCAGAGGCTCCTGTGACCACAGTTCACTAACATATTCTACAAATATCATCACCCTGGGTCAAAAATAGCCCAAAGTCCTTGACAGAACAGGCAGAGATCTGTGATTCAATCTGCAGTCCTGTGAAACCGGTCTAAATTTCACTGAGGACCTGAAAGAGTCATCAAACATGGAGGAAAACTCATGCACATATTGACATAGGAGACCTGGATGAAGGGTTGTCCGGATGAGAGATCAAACAGCTACTGGTCCACTCAGCTGACCTCTGTAGCCTTCTGAGTCTGTAAGAGCAATGCTAAAGAGAGGCATGTAGCACAGTGCTGGCAACTATTTTAATGAATGACCTTTTTGGGGATGAAAAACTGAGAGATGGCTCCTAGCCAGTACCATGACTGGACCCTCCTGACTGTCCTTCTAGAAGATGGATGACTGTTGTGCTATGAAGAAATCAATTTATAGCTCAGTTTCAAGCTCTGCTACACTTGGGTTTGGCTTTATGGTTTGCTGTTCAGGCTCATCCCTATTAAAAAAAAAAAATTCCAGAATTATTTTCCCATACTTGGACAGCTATATGAGCTGACGCTTCCAGACTCTCTCCCCAGAGCAAATTCTCTGAATTCGTACAGCTCGAGTGACCTTTCCAGTTCACAGCAGTGACTAAGATTCCCAGCATTTGTGCAAGCTTTGTAATTAGATATACATACGTACATGTATACATATTTATACACAGATCTATACATATACTACACACACGCATAGAGAGACAGAGAGAGTATGTATGTGTGTATGTGTAAAAAGATGGCTTAGAATTTCAACTTTTGTGCTCCCGAGCTCTGTGTCTGTACAAGTTATGGAAATTCTGGCAAAAATCAGAAAGCGACAAGCATATTTTATATTCACACAGCTCATCTGTTGAAGCATGATTTTAAGAGCCTCTAGCTATTTAAACACTTACTGTAAAGCCAGTGAGTAAATGGATTGCTGGATTAGGATTTTAGTCAGGTTGTAAATTTTTAGAGATTGGGTCTGTGTTTGCCTGATTTTGTGCACAGGCACAAAATATATTTTGGTTCTTAGGAGTTGTCTCTGGAGAAATAATTAGAATTGCTCCAAGAGCTGAGAAAATGCACTCAAAATTGCATATTATTTAGTTTCCAGTTTAATTTGGTGAAATTTTCCAGACAGCTCCTCAAATAATGAAACCAATAATGAATACTTTTTTAAAAAATGATATTTCTCCTTTGCTATACTTCTTTGACAAATATTTGAAATAAACCCTTCGGTATCTTGGGATGGAGAAAGCTATAGGGTCTGTTACAGTTTTGATTCTTACTGCCTTTTTTTAACATAGGTTGCTTACTGGTAAGAAATGTTTCAAGACAAAAACCTATCCAGTCCAGCCAATATAATATCCCTCAAACTGTTGGTAAAATCAGATAAAACTCTCTTTCCCTTTGGGTGGGTATGAGGAGCTCTAAGGAATCTTAGAATCATAGAATAGTTAAGGTTGGAAGGGACCTTTAAAGTTCATCTAGTCCAACCCCCCTGCAAGGAGCAGGGACATCTCCAACCAGATCAGGTTGCTTAGAGCCCCGTCCAACCTGGCCTTGAATGTTTCCAGGGATGGGGCATCTACTGCCTCTCTGGGCAACCTGTTCCAGTGTTCCACCACCCTCATTGTAAAAAAATTTTTCCTAACTTCTAATGTGAATCTACGTCCTTCCATTTTAAAACCATTACCCCTTGTCCTATTGCAACAGGCCCTGCTGTAGAGTTTCTCCCCATCTTAAGGGGGCCTACAGGAAAGATGGGGAGAGACTGTTCAGTAGGGCCTGTTGTGACAGGACTAGAGGTAATGGTTTCAAAATAGAGGGAGGTAGATTTAGACTAGATATAAAGAAGACATTTTTTACAATACGGGTTGTAGAACACTGGAACAGGTTGCCCAGAGAGGTGGTGGATGCCCCATCCCTGGAAATGTTCAAGGCCACGTTGGATGAGGCTCTGAGCAACCTGATCTAGCTGATGTCCCTGCTCCTTGCAGGGGGGCTGGACTACATGATCTTTGAAGGTCCCTTCCAACCCTAACCATTGTATGATTCTATGATCTTTCCTGTAGGTCCCCTTTAGGTAGTGGAAGGCCGCTGTAAGGTCTCCCCAGAGCCTTCTCTTCTCCAGGCTGAACAGCCCTAACTCTATCAGCCTGTCCTCATAGGAGAGGTGCTCCTATGATCATCTTCACTATATACATCTGGTGCACTTGGGATGCTATTCAGTTCAAGAATGAGAAACCTAAGGTTGAATGTCTATATATCTACAGGTCTTTAAGCTCTGAGTGTAACCAAGAGGGCAGGTTAATGCAGTCAGTGGAGCCTAAAGATAACCAGCCATGGGAGATGAAATCCTGATGCTTATGTAGTTTAAGACACCAGGGGCACCATGGACATCCAGGAGCTGCGCAGGACTGACAGATCTGACATGTGATGTATGAGAGGCCACGTGGGATATCCCGTAGTGCCTAAAACAACATACCATAGATGTCTACATTTAGCCAACTTGACTGAACCCAAGCCACATACCAAAGGCAGCCTGAACCATGCCTTATGCTCTACCACTTTGCTGATTAAAAGCTGAATTCACTTCCCTGTACCAAGCATCTCAAGTCATTTGAAAAGCCCTAGGGTAGCCCAGATGTTGGTAAGAGGCTGGCAGATGTGACCCTTGCCTTTCTGAAGGAGCAGCTGGAGCAGCTAGCTCAGATAACAAGGGCATTTCAGTCGCCCATTAGCGACTCATTGAACTGCTCCCTGGATCTCAGTGACGGTAATGGCAGCCTTTGATAGAAGCCTTCAAGGATCTAAGTGGCCTCATAGCCCTTTCTGTACCAGTCTTAAGTTTTCCAGTAATGTTTATGCAGATACTTCATTCTTCTACTGTTTATCCACCCGCTGCCCTGCATTCTCTCTTCTGTGCATATGTACTTTGGCTTGCATATTTTGCCCAGACATTTTTAGACTTACCCAGTGTCTCCTCTGCTGGCTCACACAGTCGATCCATAAACTTTCCTTGCTGCCAACAAGCTTCCCACCAGAAACTCTCCACATGGCTCCCAGATGAGGCATGAGGAGCATTTGTCCTCCCATCCCGCTTCTTGTCCTTAGGGGGAGAGGAGAGGCTGGAAAGCGGCAGCGGCTGGAGCTGGAGACACCATTTCATTCCTTTGACAGTCGTCCTCTGCCAGGCCAAGGACATCATAAATGCTGCAACTGTCTTTCTGGCAATAGTCTCATGCAATGCATGGTTTTGTTTTTGGTTTTGTTTCCATGGAAGACATAGATACAGTTTCTTGTAAAATATAATATATATGGTATTTAAAGAGACAATTACAATTAAATGATTCTTGGCCTTTCTTTCCTGAGGAATTGAAAAGCGATTAATCTGGTGTTCGTGGCCAGGCGTACCAGGTCAAGCTGGCTAAAAATTATTTAAGTGAGTAAAACATACTTACAAATTTCCATCATTTTACATCTATATGTCTACATGTTTCTTCAACTGTCTGTCACGTTGCCATCAAGGCAGCAGTCGGTAGGTTTGTGCTCTGCAGTAGAACTCCCTGGAGAGATTAATGCCAGCAATAACCCAAAGAGGAAATGGAGGCAGCAGCAACTGTGGCCAGAAAGAAAGAAAGAAAGAAAGAAAAAAATAGAAGCAAAGAGTACTGTTTATAGAATTACATTGTCCTCTGTGCTTTCAGACTGAGATGAACATGTCACAGCATTATAAATCTGTCTGTAGGCTAAACAGTACCTTCCCAGTAGCACAGCTAAGAAAAGTGGTACAGTCTAGAAGGACCCCAGTTCCTGAGCAGCCTTTCCTGACCCCCCTACCAAGTTCCTCCAAAATATTTACCTTTCACCACAACACAAACATATTCATGGTTCATCTTTGCCTTGCTTTGCTTCTCCTTGAATGCACAGCTTATATCTTTACCTGCCATTCCAACAAAGTCAGGTTCTCTTTCATAATTTTAAATAAATTCCTGCCATGTATATGTCTGTGAGCCCTGAATGTTATGTTCACATGTTTTCTTTTTCTAAAAATAAGGTGATATTTGTTCCACCCTTTTTGGTCTTCAGCCAGGCCATAGTCATCTCAGATTCCAATTTAAAATTATCCTGGTGCTAAAGGTTCCCCAGGGACTTGTCAGCTCTACAACAGCTATTTGACCTGCTAACTAGTGTGCTTCTAAACAGTGGTAACCTTTCAGTTTATCCTTACCAATGGTGCTGGTATTAGCCTTAATAGAAAAAAAAATAAGAAGAAGAAAGGTAAAAAGAAGGTGAGAACAAACTATGCGCCCAAGAACTTACATTTGCAGCAATCATGATGAATTCACTAGGATCACTGCATTAATTATCATAATGAAATATCTTATTTCTTTTGATTGTCACAGTACTGTGGCAACCTCGGAGATGGAAAAAAAAAACAAGATTTTTTTTAAACAAGAGAAAAATGTGTTTAACAGACTTAAAGATAGTTACCCTAACTGTCTAGACTTGGGATGTATGCACACAACAGTCTCTTCAAATTTAGGACAGGTAAAGAAACTCACACTATGTTTCTTGTTGCTGAGGCAGGTCTGCCACTAGTCTCTGTGGCAGCTCACGTGAAGGTAGCTCAGGTGCTACTAGATTTATTTGAAGCCACTCCATGCCCTTCCGATCAAATACAGAGTCCAAAAGCTCCAAGCTCTTTGTATTGGAATTTCACTTCAAAAAGTAGTTTGCAAGGTTCTTAAGGCTTTGGCTAGATAAAGTTTCCATTAGCGTTATTCTGGCACTAATACCTTAGCGATTTTTCTTTTCCTGTTTGTTTTACTGTGTTATTCTTACTATCCGTTTTGCTCGTGACCCTTCATTTCTAGGCGGCTGCTGTTCTGTGCGTCTGTGTATTGGCAACACAGGGCCACAAAAAGGCATGCAACTCCTAGTCCCAGATTAGCAGCAACCTGCAGTCTGACTTCAATTAGCTGGAAGGATGATGTTTCTTGACTGTCTGGTGTTTAAATGAACTGAAAATCAAAACCTTGTTTTTCTTGGTTCTCCTCCAAATTGCACACTAAGGTACAGTTTGCCTCATGAAAAAGGAGATAAGCCTGAATCAAATTTGAGATCCAAATAGTCCCGAGTTTGTGGTTTGGTCTTTTCTCTTCAGAAACATGGGAGGAAGCATTGAACACTTCAGATCCATGGGATGAAGGTAACAGGGGCTGCAGGGGCTTAGCAAGCCCCTTCCTTCATTTTAGCAGCTCTGTGAACTCTTTCTGTCTGTGGTGACCTGCAGATGAGGTGCCCACTGTAAATCAGCAAAGACTCCCAACAAGGCACGGGGAGATAAGGTCCTGCAGAAACACCTTTCCACTGTTGCCCTTGAAGAGCTGACTGTGCCCCAGAGCATGTGTGGGTGCTTTTCCTTTCCTGCAGTGGACTGTAAACCAAACAGAATACTGCTGCTGCCCCTTGCAGTTTAGCATCTGAATTGAAAACATGACAGAGAAAAAGCCAGGGAGAATAGGCAGTTACAATGAAATAGTTACAGCTAATTTAATATATAGTGGTAACAGCATCTAGGTGCCTGCTCACTGTGTGGAATATAGGTATAATAATGAGGAAAACTGTTGAGATTTTGTTTCTTGGGAACATCATTCTGCTTCACTGGGACCTTCTCAGTTAACTTAATCAGCCAAGGATCTTTGTATGAAAACAGCTTCTTAGTTTCCACACTAGAGAATACACTGCCTTATCACTTACTATAATTTTGATTATGAAACAGTTGTTTTCATAAGCCTCACTTTTCTGTTCCTTGGAGCTGTCAAAAATCTTTTTTTCAGGCTACTACTTCCCCATGCTTTCCAGTTCTTCAGCAATAACACTTTGTGCAGGGGAGGCTTATATTTTAAAGAAAACCTCTTTGATCATGTTCTAAAAATTGCTTTTCAAATCCTTGTCATATATCTATATGATGTTAGTTGCAGAAGTTGGACATGTATTTTGTAAATACATAGGTCAATGCAGATGCCTCATGTGGCCTAACATTTGTTCTTCAGCATAACCTTTCCTACTGGTCATACAGTCTTACGGTACAGTTTCAAGGGAGCCAGACACCTTGGGCACAAAGGAGTGTTGGTGAAGCCCAGAGTTGCTGTAGGCTTGTGAACACTGATAGTTTTCCTTGGAGTGGAAGAAAACACCTTTGATCCTGGAGAGTAAACCTTTTGAAAAATAGTCTTGCACGTTGCCTGTGAGTATTCCTTTCATGTGTATTCACCAACTTTTGTTTGCCTTCCGAAGTTGCTAGTCTCATCACGCACCCCAAAGGATGCATCACCCCTCAGGTCCCTCTGAAACTCGAGCTCCCACCTCCCCACCTTGCCCACGCTCTCCACGTGAGCTGGCTGTTTCCACCATTGTGCTGTAACTTCCTGGTGGCACCAGCACCCTTTGAAAAAGCCACCAGGCTATAGGCCTGATTTCAGTCTCAAGCTCAGTAGGTGACACTGATCTTGTGAGAGAGTAGGAGGCACATCAAGCTGAGGATGCAGCTGATCAGAAAACGTTTGACATTTTGGTTTGGTCCAAATGTTCTCTTATTAAGAACATGCTTCCCTTTTGATTAGTAATTGAGATTTTTCCTCTTTAATATTAATCACTTGGCAAAGAATTTCCACATTTCTGTTTCTTAACCATATTTTTAAAAATGCAGTTAGAGCCAGCTATGCTTTCATCCTGTATCGCAGAGGGCTGTGATGATGAGGTTTCAGGTGTTGCTTAGAGGTGTGTGTTGCTGAGCGCTTTCATACTGTACTTAAAAAGGAGGTGTTTATAAAGTCCTGGCAAAAGGACTGAATGTCCCTCCTCCAGATTCTGTGAAAAAATAATTAGATAATATCATGGCTCTCAGGTTCATAGCCGTGGCTGTCTGCACTGCCTCCGGGCCACCTAACATGGCAATTTTCTCTGACAGTAGCTGATATATCTGATACATCAGTGGTACCGTGCTGTCCTCTGGGTGTTGTTGCCCCCACTTCACATCAGGCAATATGTCCACAAAGAATAGCTGGGATGAAATGGGTTTTCTAGCCCTGTCAGTAAGGGTTGTATAGTTGTCTTTTTCTCAAAAAATCCAATTTGTGCAATCCTAAATTCTCTCATTGTCTACCCAGATGCCCAGCCCAGCCTGCACTCTCAGACTTTCTAAGACAGGAGGACAAGGAATTTCACTTCTGAATCATACCATTTTGTTAAAAATACATTAATGTTAAAAGTTGCTATTCTGACAGTCATATTAAAAAAACTATATAGTCCTTGAGCTCTCTTTATATTTGGCTTCTGCTTCAATGTCATCCTTTCCCAAAGAATCAAGTGCAAATCTTGAGGCCAGGAGGAGGACAGGAAGGTAGGTGCAGGGGCTTTGTAAACCAATGAGCTGCTTGAGGAAGCTTATTACTGTTCTGATTGAAAGGATGCAGTGTTTGGTGTTCAAAAAATAATGTTTAAAAAAGGGATATTAAAGAAACTCTGCATAGCAGCAAATCTGAGCAATTAATCACTACATTTCCCTCAGTGCTCAGTAGCTACTTGTGCCCATAGTGATTAATTACTCGAGTCCCTGGAGGTACGTAAAACCTCCGGAGTCACACAAGTCATTCCCAAGTGGCAATTCGTGGGTGACACTTATATGTTTGGTTACTGAAGTTACAAGGAAGTGGGGAGGAGAGGGTGCCACCCAGCCCCCGTACTGTGGATGGGTGCCCCCAGTGTGGTGCCACCACTGCCTGGTGCAGCTTGACCAGCACCGTGTCATGAAGGAGCAGCCTTTGTGGTGAGGACTAGGGGCCACATCCCTCCTCTCCTGGGGTGCTCCCTGCAGTTCCCCTGGAGGCAATTCCCAAAACCCGTTTGGCTCTCCTCTGGTCTCCTGAGCCCAGCAGCATTTGTGGCTTCCTTTTCCCGCTGGCTCCCACTTCTGTGTTACTGAGAAATTCTTTCTTTCTTCCTGTAGGAACAGCTGTAGGCAAAAAGGGAGGCCAAAGGGGCAACATCTGCCCTGCCCTGAGCCCAGTATCCACAGCCATGCATGCACAGATGCCCTGCGTTGCAGCTGGCCAGACTGACCAGCTATGTCATAAACAATGACTAATTGAAAATAAGTTAAAAGGAAACAGTTAATACTCTGTAAGACTTTCAAAACTCTGTACTACTTATGAAAGACCCTACATTTCACTTTATATTCTTCTGTATCCTGGAGCTGTGCTTGTCCAGCTCATCTGCCCCGTGGTGGTACCAGTCTGGGCTGTAGCACCCAGAAAGACAACAGTGGAGGCCTCAAAGTCTCTCATAAAGAAAATCTTGCTGTCACCATATCTGAAAATGATAATCATTTTCAGAATGATGAATATTAGGAGACTTGTAAGTAATCACCTTTGAACTTAGCTAGTATTTCTCTTTTTTAATTCAGTTACTGTTTTCCTCATTATAAAACAAATGTAATTTAAATTATGCTATTTTATTTAATTTTAAGAATGCAACATCCATTAGAAAGTACATTATAGAAACATCTCCAATATTATAGTGAATAATCCTGTTACATCTTTCTGTGATTTATAGTGCTTTTTTTTTTCCCTTGTCTTTAACTTTAAACATTTGCCAGTAAAGGATGGTAGACTCGGGATAAGAAGCTCCATTCAGATTTATACACCTGAATAAGAAGTCACCCTTTTCATATTTTCTGGTTTGACTGTGTATTACTTTTTTCTGGAATTGTTTGCAACTTGGTTGAAGTTTCTTGAAGAACATTGAAGCAGCATTGCAAAAAAAAATGTCCTCTGAACGGAAAATACGAGAATGAAAAGATTCCCTCTACTGAGAGGGAAAAAAAAGAATGTAGGAACAGTGGATTATATGTGTCGGTTCTTGGATCTTCTTTCTAATTCTGGTTTGACTCGCTGTATAGCTTTAGTTGCGTTAAATAATCCTCTTTCACTCCCTGATTTGGGATCTGCAAAGATAATAGTCTTTTCCTGCTTTGCAAAGGTTTTGAAAGAAATACATTAATAGACTAACACAGAAGTACAAGGCCAAATTAGTAAAAGTATAATATATACCAGCTAATGTTTTACTAGTAGGGAAAACGCTGTACCTCATTGCCTATCATTTGGACTGTGGCTGTATTGTAGGTATTTTCCCTTTCAAACCTGTCACTGGAAACTGCAGAGGACAGCATAAGAATAGGGTATTAAAAATGTGATGGAGAGCTTAACTCTACATTTAGAATGAATGAGGAAGAAAGGTATAATAGAAGAACCAACAGTGAAGGGAAACTTCTTTTTTCTATTTGAAATATTCCATGTATTCAGCATTTCCTGTTGTGTAAATACATAAACAGAGGTATTCATTAAATAAAAAGTCATTGCAACTGCATAAGCCTCTTCCACTTTAAGACCAGCACTATAAGGCAGGATACAATCAGCATACTCTGACCATTTACTTTAATTCTTTAACTTCAGGATACACACGTTTAAATCATTGGTAGTCTGTAAAAGATATGCTTTCCCTGATAATGTAAGTCAGCAGAAGCTAAAAGCCTTTACTAGGATTAAAGTAGAGTTCACTAGCTTTTTCACTGAGATGCAGCTAATAAAAAATTATCTTGGAGGACATAGCTCCTTGGCTTTGCAGACACGTACGCAGGACTGCTTCTCCCATTCCCCAGCACAGCCCTCCCCCTCTCTGGTCCAGGAAAATGGAGAAGTAATGTTATTCTATTTTCAGCTTCCTTTAATGAGATTTATTGGATAGACAGGGGGCAGAAGGTTAGCAGCATTGAAGCTGCAGTTCTGCTGTTGCTCTGTGTCAAGTCCCTCTCAGGGCCTATAGATCTCATGTTAGAGCCGCTGAATTGTCCTGGGGAGGAGTGGGATGGCTCCAGCAAACTACTTGAACTTTTCTATCTTAGCTGTGCATTTAGGTGACAGCTAACATACTTAGTGAGCTCTTGTATTTTATTAAGCTCTCCACTTTTAGCTGCCTCCTGTACTCAAAGGCTTGTCCCACACCCTTCTTGATGCTGAGGTTTCATTTCTACACGGTGCTACACGCAATGAATTTCTGGAAAAATCCTGGTTAAGGATCCTGGAGAGCCCAGCCAAGTGTTCCCCATTGGGGAGTGACCACACACTCCCTGGGAGAACTGGAAACCTGGGATGGCAGTGCCAGCAGTGAGCTCTCCTAATTAATTGCAGCTCTACTGCAATCTGTTAAGGAGCTGTCTGATGGCAATTGAACAATGGTAACTGGCACCACTGATGCCAGATCATAAAAAGCTGAATTACGTGCTTAGTTGTCCTAGTATTGGGGGGGTGAGGGGGGAATACCATATGTTGTTTTTAATCTTTTTAGAGTTGTTTAATGTTCCTCTAGCACAGGAATATTTTTTTTAGGAGTACTTTCCTTTGCAGAATTTCTTTGTGATAAATTATTTCCCCTTCAGCTTGAATGCACACTATGCAGTACCACATTAGATACTGATTTATTTTTCTAAGTGTTGTTGTTTAGTAAGTTTCAGAATTCAGATAAAAAAAAAAAAAAGTCAAGTTCTGTTTTACATGATACCTAGGAAACTTACAGAAGCAGCTCAATCTTCCTTTAAAAAAATAATTAAGAAAGAGAGTTGAAATATTGCCTTGAGAAGGAGGACCGGGGACCTCCAATGCCCCCTCCCTTAGCTGCCGGGGCAGGAGGGGACACTGCTTGTGTGAGCATCTGCCTCTGCACCCTCCATTCTACCAAACCACTGGTTAGAAAATCCCTGTCAAAACTCTTTTGAGGTTTTTTTTTTGAGTTTTCTTTTCACAAAAGAAAACTTTGAGAAAACTTTTTGAGAAAATTTTGAGTTTTCTTTTCACAAAACAGCACTTGCTTTTGATGGAAAATTTTTATTTTTTTCTCTTCCGTCTAAAGACTGAACAGTAGAAGCCAAAACATTTTGGCCAGATGTATGGAAAAAAAATTATTTGGCACTGTTGCCAACGGCTTGTGGGAGTCACTGTTTGGCTGTCTCACCCCTCTGCTCTCCTCACCAAGCCTCCAGATGACAATATCTCCCGAAATGCATTGTGGCAAGCATGCTGCTCTGGCATCTCTGCAAAGGAGAGAGTGCATGGGGGAAGAGCCTGGCCCCAGGAGCAATCAGCGGACAGCAACACCTTTGAGCCATATGGGCACCTTCAGTATGGGTAAAAGTCAAAGTTTCAGGTTCAGATTTTTCTTTAAAAAGGTAAAAAGTGTATTTAGGAGAAACAAAGCCCCTTTCCAAGCAGCTCTAGTTAAAACATTTTTTGCCTTTGCTGGGAGGAGGAGGACAGTGAAAGATCTTATCTCCATCAGCTTGCAGCAATGCTTTTGCTTGGATGCCCTAAAGCTCATTCTCTCCCATATCCTACGCTTGTCTTCGCTATAGACCTTCAAAGGCAGCAGCAAGGTAGCAGACTTCTGACTTTTCACAGGCTGAGAAGAAAACAATTCAGTTTCTATTCCCTAGCAACTGCCTATGTAAACAACTAGCAGACAAGCAGTAAAAGTGGGTTTAAGAACTACAAGCAAATTGACATTGTAAATAAATTGTTTTCTTACTTGAAGTGGTGTAAGAGAAACAAAAGCGAGTTAAATCCAAATGGAGGTCATTGTTTTCTCCTTCCATGAAATGCACATATGTAGTGGAGCAGAGTGCTAAGTCCAGCCATCTTTTCCCAGCAGCACTTACCAATTTTCCCAGTCTCAGCTTCTTCACGTTTCCAAAGAGTTTCCTGTAAAATTAAAAAAGTTTAGGTATTTCACAAATGCAAAAATGCTGCAGATTTTGACTGATTTTAATTGCTTACAATTGCTCCCATTGTGCCTGCTCCCACTTTCCACATTTGCTTCTCAGCTCACCCAGCTCACCTCATGGCCATGGTGCTGTGGCACCACCAATGATGACCTTGCAAGAGTTTCCACTTGTCTGGCTCAGAGCTCTTTGGGGAAATTGCCTTTTCTCCTTCTCATGTCATGACCTGAAGGGCTATCCAGCCTGCAGATATGTAGAGATCATGACTGCGGGTTTGTAGGATTCTGTAACACGGAAGGACATGGAGGCTTTATCCTCTAAATTTCTCTGCTTTATTAAAGATTACCACAAAAATCACCACTAGCAGGTATACCTATGAATAATAAAGGGAATATGTATACCTCATGCTATTACAAATTACTATTGGCAATTAATAGTATAGCAGCAATCAATAATAGTAACAATCAATAGTACAGCAACAATCAACTACAGCAACAACCAAGTAGGTATATACTATTACAGGTTATTACAAATTCATGATTAACGACGCAACTTATCAACACCGTAAAAGCAGATACACTTCTGATCGATTACTTATATGAATATATAATATCTGTATTAAGCAAATCAGGCAGATCTCAGAAAGGGCCAAACCATCCCAAAAGTGAGAGAACAAACCAAACTGACCCCAGAGGAGGGTAAAAGGGGTACGAATAACGTAAAAGAGAGAGTCTCACTGCAGAGATGCTCTAGGTCACATAGGCTGGAGTCAGCCAGGCATCACCAGTGAGGGTCCAAGGTCTCATAGAAAGTTTGTGTGGAGAATTCAACCTTTTTAGGGAATGAAAAGTATGTGCAAGCACAGGAAGGTCTCATGGAGATAGCAGCTGCATTTTGGATTTAAGAAAATGAATTTTTGTGTCGCAGAGACATAAGAGGGCATAGGACACCAGCACTTTGAGCAGCCAATAGGTACCATTAATTTCCGGTTTTCACCTGGGCAGCTGATAGATGATGATGTTTTTTGTTCTCTCAGACCAGTTTTTATTTTCCCAGACTGTTTTCCTCTTCCTGCATTTAGAACAGCCAATGGCAGCTACTGATTCATATTTTCTCAGAATGTTTTCCCCTTTTTTCCAGACTACTTTTCACCATTTCAGATGATAAGTTGCTGTTACAGTTCCTTGTTTTTGCAGTTATCAATGGTATCTCTGGATGTCTCTGGTTTCTAGGTACCCAGCTGTACTTCAAAGATGCCAGCTGTGTGCTTCTCAAGGATGCTTCTGGTTCACAGGTCTGGTTCCCAGGCTCACAGTTCCCAGGCTGACAGGCATTTCCTCTGTCAGTATTTTTCCAGCAGATATTTTCTTCTGTTATTTTCCCCTTTTAACCAGGCCGCCTTTATGGCTGCTCCCATCACCTCACCAAACAGTGTCACTGCTCAGTGGCCATCATGTTAAGTCTGGAAGCTGCTAGGCTTGTCTACAGAAGGGAAAATAGTTATTTTGGTAGTTAGCTTGTCTACAAGGGTGAAGGGATGTTATTTGTCAATTTTTTTTTGTTTTAAGCAAAAAATAAAATGAAAAAAAAAAGCAGGAGCTAGCTTGAACCAGGGAAAAGTGCTGTGAGTGTTTCTGGGAGGATCTGAAGGCTAAAGCTGTCTGTGCAGAGGCTGCAAAAACAGGTGAGCTGAGATTTGTTGTTTGTGGGGTTTGGTTTTTTCCCTCCATCAGAATGTACATTCTGAAAATGTTTTGCTTTATATTCTAGCCAAAATGATATACAGGGAGAAAATTACAATTTTTTTTTTTTTGGCCTACATTTTACAGTTATCTCTTTCCAAAAAGGTGTTTTTTCCTCTATTCTGACTCTTGGTGAAAAAAAAAAAAAAAAAATCCCTAAAAGTAAGAGCCTCAAGCTAGATTGTTTTGCATCATATGAAATTGCAGAATAAGAATCCCAGCTCAGGCCTGCTTCAGTCTCCTGAAGGGAAGGAGGTGGGACTCTGTATCTGATGCTTTCCATCTTGCCATTGCAGAAGACCTGGACATAAGCAAAAATGTCACAGGTTTTTAAAGATATTTTGACCTCGCTCCTATCTGAGAGGTCCAAATCCTTTAGAAGGCCCTTTCAAAAAGGGATACAGATGCTTCGTTCTTATTGACAGTTCATGGGTGTTTTAAAATCTCTTAGGACCATCAATGAGCCTTGCAACATGAGATAAGTGATACTTAAAATACTTAGTGAGGCTGGTTCATTGTGAGGTTGGAAGTGACTGATGTCTGTGACACCAATGTCTATCTCTGGACAAGATTTGGGGTCCTGCAAAAACACAGGGCACAAAGAAGTGTAAAGCCAAAGTATGATGTAGACCAGATATTCTACTGTTACCTTATAAGAGAAATCCAGACATAAAATTGAACGTCTGATGAGGGTCTTAAAAATATAACTTTTACCTAGTCTGCTAGGAAGGGATTTGTATTTATGAATACATTATTGCATTTATACCATTTTTGTCTCCTTCACTCATTTATCTGTTCTCTCACAGGTTTCCTCTTTTCTTCAACAGGATTTGACTAGATGCCCTATCTTGAAAGAAAAATGCAAGGAAATATTAGTTTAAGAAAACTGAATCTAAAATGTATAGTTAATGATTGTTCTTATGTTGTAGTACAGATGATTAATTGTGTTTCAGTTGTTCCTAAATCTGGCTTTCACTGCAAATAGAGTTATCAAGAGCTGAATATTTTTTGAGACATTTCTACTGAAATCAGTGTAGTTCACAGATGCAGGTCTGAAATCCATGGCTTAGCTTTCTTCTGTTATCTCAGTAATGGTCTTCTGTGTTTGACAGTATACTTTTTCTTACTGCCCGTCCAGAAAGTGACCAAAAGGTAGGATCTATAAAGCTAATTTAAAAAAAAAAAAATCACTGTCCTTAAAAAAGACCACATTGCTTTTACACTAAGCAGCTTGTTGTAGGAAGATGAGATGACAAATCAGCAACATGGAGGGAGGAAGGGCAGGCTGTGCAACAGTCAGCTAAATCCCTCCCGTGCTGTGTCAAATATCTGAGAAAAATGAAGAAACAGTAAATCTACTTCTGTTGCCCATTCAGAAAATATCCTCAATGCTCCCCTTCTGATGGTTGTCAGCTGGATAATGCTACTGGATAATTGAATTTATGGCTTTGGAAAAAAAAAAATCAAATCTGTTTAGGGACAGTAGGATTCCTTTTCAAAAGGCAAATAAACAAAACAAATACAAGCAGCAGGATGCCTTGTAAGGGTCCTTTCAGTGCCAATCCTCTGGACTGAGGCGAAGCTGAGAGCGGGTCTGTGTGTGTGGGGTAACAGGCATCAGGCTGGGAATGAAGCAGCACTTTGTCCTGTGAAACGGGCTCACTGTCGACACTACTCCTTCCAGCTCATCCTCTGAAACACCTCACGT
Source organism: Chlamydotis macqueenii (assembly GCF_036417535.1). Taxonomy (NCBI): domain Eukaryota; kingdom Metazoa; phylum Chordata; class Aves; order Otidiformes; family Otididae; genus Chlamydotis; species Chlamydotis macqueenii. The sequence goes on from NC_141558.1 coordinate 33,095,523, forward strand.
TTGCCTGGTGTGATGCCAGCCAGTCGTAGTAACCTGCAGCAAACTGTTATCTTACAAAAAACACGCAGGTAGCATGCAAGCAACTTACCTTCTTGCAGTTCCATTGGCACAGGAGAGGTTTACTCCTCATGCAATGCTGAACTCTTCAGCAATTGTCTTAAAATGTGAATTAGCTAACTGGGTTATTCTCTTTCTTGTTGTGACTGGGACTTGGATCAAGGCCTCTCAAACAAATTCCTCTTTATCTTTACAGGCATGTGTTTAGGATCTTGACTTGGGCTGATGAAGCTTGCTGATTTGCAGTAAGTGGCCAACGGCATCTTTAGGTAGGTATGTATATACATAGATTCAATATTACAGATATTAAATAATAGCAAGATCATCTGAATTTTATCTAAAGGAGACACAGTGATTTAAGGTGGAGTACTGCCTGGCTGTCTGAAGAAGTTGGCTGAATACACTGTGGACCCAAATGTAGTATTTCTGTTACCCACCAAGCGTTGTATCACTTTGGAGAGGATAGAAATCTGAAATTCCAATCTGTAAAAAGTAAGCTGTGTGAGTGGCATCCGATTTCAGTGTTAAGAATCATACTAATGAATCGTATCTGATTTGAAGGCATGTGAAGGTAAGAACATTGTCACAAAACAAGTAAGTCAAAGTATCTGTGGTATAAAGAACTAGATTAATAAACATGCTATATAAATTGTGAAGATTTTTGCAGAGCATTTGCCTTTTTCCCTGCTGGTATGGCACACTGGGAACAGGGACCACCAAGGAAATGAAGTTCTATGTGTATTTAAAGAATGATGTTGATGACAAAGATGGTGCTGTGCTGATGAAATCTTGGAGGTAAGCACAGGAAAGGATCTGGTCACAGCATAAAAGAATCCATGAGACTGAGGCTGAGGCCAAGCTTAAATGGAAAGAAATATTTATTACAGCACAGATATAAGTTATAAAGTGCATTAGGTACAAAGCATTTATATATATAAAGCATTTCCAAAAAGTCACTGATGAGCACAAGGCAACAGAACTGAGCGTGGCTCCCTAAGCAATGCTGGCATTAGTAAGATCCTGCTGTAACTCTGAAATACAAACCTGTATAGGGAAATGAGATATGGAATAGCTCCACTATTTTCTGGCTCAGGTGGGTCCTGGGACCTTCTGTCCATCTGATCTTCACCATCCAACCTAGTGCCTGGCAGGTCCTGTGGTGGTGGCCGAAAGGCTGATTCTGCTTACAGTGCTCCTCAGCCAGAGCTGGGAAGGGCTACAGGGAAGTGCCTGCTGTCTTGGTACCAGGAAGAATGCCAGAAGGCTTATTTGGGTGGCTTTGCACCTCTAGATAACAGGGTACAGCAGGACAGAAACAGGGTGCAGCAGGACAGAAGATGAAACAGATGAACCTTTAGACAATTTGAAAAACAAAAATTGGGAAAAGGTGGACATTATTATTGATTTATTGATGTTAGTGAAGCTACTTTGAGGCTGATGTTGTGCACACCCTCTAAAAAATCCACATACAGTGTATACCAATATTTATATGCAGTGACTTTCCCTAAAATTTTAGTAAAAAATAGAGTAACAAATATGACAGGGAACTGTGATTTTATTTTTTTCTGAAGTTACTCTGTCCAGAAGATAAAATCTGTAGAACTTACAGAGGGAGAAAAAAAAAATCTTAAAACAAAAGTCAGTGTTAACCCAGAACCTGAAAGCTGTACTTTCACGCTGGACTGCAGTAGATGGTTTTTAATCGTCTGAGACACTATATATATGAGCCCCCATGAAGCAAAGTGAGCTTGTAGGGCTGATGGGTGTTAAGCTGGAAGAGTTGTAGAACACTGGAGCAGGTTGCCCAGAGAGGTGGTGGATGCCCCATCCCTGGAAACATTCAAGGCCAGGCTGGATGAGGCTCTGAGCAACCTGATCTAGTTGGGGATGTCCCTGCTCCTTGCAGGGGGGTTGGACTAGATGACCTTTGAAGGTCCCTTCCAACTCTAACCATTCTATGATTCTATGATTTGAAAAAAATAAAACAACTAAAACAAAAACCAATTGACAGTTTGGGAGCAGCAGAAATTCAGAAAATTGTTTCAAAGAAGCTTCAAAAGATGCCCTTATGGGTGATACCTGCAGGGCCAGGACACGCTGGTAACCTGAGAGATAAGTTTACCCTTATCCTTCCTGATTAGAGACAGAGATCTGAAGCAGATCGTGGTCCTCCCAGCAGGATCATCCCAGTAACCTGTGTGTTATGGAGCCTTTTTTCTGTCAAAACAACTCCTGTTTTAATGGAAATGGGCAACACTTGTGTTTGAGGTTGGCCAGAGAGCTAATCAGCAAGTCATGGCCTGGGGAGGCCCAGCTGCCAGTCCCTGCTCTGGTCAATAGTAAATATTTTCTGCAAATTAAAAGCACGTTGACCAGTTGACACTGAAATGAACTTCCTTTAGACAATTCCTCACAAAGTCTGTTTTGGAAGAGGTGATAGGAGGGATTCGAAACAGGTTTCCTAATTTCAGATGGAAGTCTTAAAGGAAGGGAAGAGTAGTTTTTTTTCTTTTCTTTGGTCTTCCCTCATTTTGGCCAAACATGCTTAACAAAATCAACTCAGATTTGTTGAAACTGGGTTGGTTCTAGTTAAACCAACTTTTCAGGGAACGAGGTATTTCATAAATATTATAAACAGTTTTTGTGCAAAAGAAGAGAGAAAGTTAGATAAAATAATCAAAAATGGACTAGAAATCTAGAGTATTTATAGATATTTCTTCACCCAGGCTTGTTCTGTAACCTTCTGTAGTGGACCCTTCTTGCTTTGGCTTACAGAAATACAACCGCCTACCTGAACTACCTCTGGGATTTAGATACCCGGCTTGGGGTCTCCACAGGCTGTTGGATGTTTTACACTGGCGCTGTGCCGTTGTCCTCTGTTCCCAGCCCCCTACTCTGCCCAGCCGGGAAGAGATGTCAGGCAACTCCCAAGTAAGTTCATTTGATGCATGCTCCCATGGCTTATAGTTCTCTGAACCTGGCCTAGCATAGTAGAAAGAACAATAAAACCTTGTAAAACTGTTGCACGATTGAAGTGTTTGATTTTAGGACAGGTATAATCTTTAATGTGTTGCTCCTCTAACAAGTCTACAGGGAAGCAGTCAATAGTGACATTTTCTCTTGTTCTTCCTTTTTTTCAATTTTCTCCTGTATTTGCAGTCTCCAAGAGCTAATGAAAGGACATAGCAGGATGTCTAATAAAGTGCTAACAAATTAGTCTTTCTGATGGTTTTCAAGGTCTTAGATAATAAACACCAGAGTTTTACACGTCTGAGCTACTTGCCAGCCGTTTGCTACAACAAGGACTCCTGGGCTAGCAAGAGCCAAGTGTTCACCATGACAGCCCATCAAGAAGCACAGTGTGGTCCCCCCACGGCTCACCAAAGTCGTTGCATAATTACCTTTTTTTTTTGCCATATGCCCCTCTGAAAGGAAAGTTAGACAAAGATCTTTTCGCTATAATTCTCACTGAATTTTAGTGGTTTATATAAGGCAAACTAAGATTCTGCAATATGCTGACCCTTTTGGCATAACAACATATGACGACCCTGTTATCTTTTTCTGTTGACAGTTCAAGTTCTGATTATATTGGGAAGAAATTACAATCCGTTAGTGGGCCTGGACATTTTCTGGGCAACTGTGCTTATTTCTGCCTGAACTCTGTTTAAGTTTTGCATATGTAAGAAAACTGGTGCCCATTTGGCTGCCTTGCAGCCTATGTTTAGGATTGGGTGGCAAGGCTGAAAGGCACCTTTCATCCCCCTGTGAGAGAAGAAGCAGGGAGGATAAATGGATGTAATTTAGCGAGGGATGCCATGTTCCTCTTACAGCTCCCAGTGGACCCAAAATCCAGATGAAGTCTGAAATGAAGCTGGGAAACCTGGCTAAAATATTTTTTTGAAAGTGCCTACAATGTTAGGAACTTCCACCAATATCTTAAGAAAGATGGGAAGAAACTCATCAGCAGGGCCTGTTGTGATACGACAAGCGGTAATGGTTTTAAAATAGAGGGAGGTAGATTCAGACTTGATATAGGGAAGAAATTTTTTTACAATGAGGGTGGTGGAACACTGGAACAGGTTGCCCAGAGAGGTGGTGGATGTCCCATCCCTGGAAACATTCAAGGCCAGGCTGGACGGGGCTCTGAGCAACCTGATCTGGTTGGAGATGTCCCTGCTTCTTGCAGGGGGCTTGGACTAGATGACCTTTACAGGTTCCTTCCAACCCAAAATTTTCTATGATTCTGTGATTCTGAATCTGGTAGGTTTTGTCATAATACTGCAGGCCCACACAGGACTTAGGGAGGAAAATGCACTTGGTCTGTGGCTGCTGTGAGTGGCTTGGGCTGTAACCCTGTGGCCATGGGTCTGTTCTCGGTCCTGGCCTGCTTTGGCTAATTGTAGCCACGAGTTCATCAGCCAGTTGCTGCCCTGCCTCTATCCTATGTCCTCCATTTCACCACTTGATTGCATCTTAAAATAATACTCCATCTTCCTTCCTTTTTATAGTACCTTTATTTTATATCACTTCTAAAGAAATGATGATTGCTTTTCCTTTTGCCATCCGGGAAACCTGGAGTTCCTTTCTCTTTCCTTAACTAAAATTCTTTTGAAACCTCTCTCACTTATCTTCCAGCTTTCTCCTACTATTAGCATAATGTGTCTTTCCATGTCAACTGCCATTTTAGTCTGAAAAGTGACTGTGAAATTGCTTTTATCTGTAACGTGCTCCCTGCAAGGGTTCCATTGGATCTTATTTTAGTGACAAAAACAAGCTATAGCTGCCAAATTAACATGGCTAAGAAAAAAAAACAACAAAGCAGAGTCTATCTCTTCACTGGTATCTTAAAAAGAAGCCTATTTATGTAAAACCTGTCCATTTTGTTCAGACTTAAGCAATTCCAAAGCCTGCTTATGTAAATAAAAAATGACACAGGTGCTAGTTTTCAGTTGTCTACAGCTCTGAAAGCTGTCAACTGACCTGGATGGACAAAACTTGTCATCTTGGTGCTTACGGGCTTGCAGAAGAAAACTAGTTTTCAGATCACAGGTTGACTCTGCAATCAATTTAATGCCTGGAAGCAAAAAAAAATAATAAGCTGGTTATTTGTATGTGGAGCAGGCTCAATTCCAAAGTATTGAAATCTTCAGTGTCATTTTGTTAATAGTTTTCCATTAAGATACCAACTTTTTTAAAAGTCTGGGAAGTTGAATTCTGTAGCTTTTTATTAACTTAGGCCAGGCCTTCATTTTTATAATATGATGCAGAAAAGAAGCCCTTGAGCCTTATGTGGCATCAATTAATTAATTAATTAATTAACTAAGGCATGAAATCATTAATTAATGAATTAATTAAAGGGGGGGGGAAGGTCACAGAGCCGCTGTGTGCACTGCTTATCTCCTGCCCGTTGCCTTCTAGAAACGGATACTCCCTTGCCTTGTCAGATTTATAACTGACATTCTTTATTGAAATTAATATACAAAGGGATAAAATTGGGTACTGTCTTGCCTTTACATGACTACCTCTGTAAGTGCATTTGATAGTTTTTTCTCCTGATACTTGACCCATTTTTTTTTGCATGATCCCAGCTTTCCAAGGTACATGTCACATTGCCTTACAGTGAGTGAAATAAATTGTTCCATTTTAATTTGCTAAATTTAATGTAAAATGTGTTTTAGCGGCGTATTTTAGTTCTTAATTCCCTTTTAACAATTGAGTAATATGCAGCACTGGATGTTTTTATTTTTTTTAAATCGTTCACTCCTGACTCAAGTCATTAAGATTTATAGAGTTAGTGTACTGTCTGATGCTGTATTTTCTTGCTTTTCTGTCTCTTTGTAGCAGGGATCCACCTTTTAAATTTAATTTGCCTTCTCAGTTTTCACCATAAGCAGTGATGTTCCATGGTGTGTTTTTAATGATGTGACAGAAGACTGAATCATAGAAAAAGGGATTCAGAAGGATCTCAAAAGATCACTTACCCTTACTTTGAGGAAGGATCAATTGCATTTCTGTTGTGATTCACAGATATTTGCCAAAAATATTTGGTTTTGAAGGTGTCCAATAGTGGATCTCCCAAGGCTTGTCTGGTAATAAAACCAGTATTTCACTATATTTTAAGATATCTCATTAGAGTTTTCTTCTTATGTCCAGTTTGAATTGCCTTTTTACGATTAAGCCCACCCACTCTTGCCTTTGCTGCTGTATGCATAAGATATAGCTAATATTTCTAGACTGTGAGGCAGCTTGTATAAACTTGACTGAAAAAAACTGCAATAAGGATTTTAATAATATGAGGAAAATAAAGTGTGTAAGCAATTTAAGGAAAAAAGACATCCCCTATGTGGGGGATTGAAGCCTGTACTGTACTGGGGGGGGGTTGGGGGGGCGTGGGGGGTGCAGGCTGCACTTCAGTGAGAGAGAGAGAGAGAGAGAAATCGTATTTCTGTTGGTGAGTCTTAATGAAATCGAACTATTTATAGCAAGACAGTTGCTATAACAGTTCAGTTGCCAACATTTTAAGGGAAGACCCTAGGTCATAGTAAATGACAGCACAACTAGCATCTGAAATAAAGAATTTACTTTGCAGCAGAGAAGAGCAAAGAATGTGTTAATTCATACAGCATATGCCTACTGTCATTTGTACAGATGGAGAATAAGGATAGGTTTATACGGAATTTTTTTCTTCTTTTTTTTTTTTTTTTTCTTGAGATACGGTTAGATTAACAAGTGCTTGCTTTCGCCAAGATGAAGTGTGCATCCCCAGGACCAGAGTGGTTCATCTAGCCTGGACAGCACATGATACTGCCAGCATCCAGGATTTCCTGGCAAGGATCCCACTGGCCGAGGGATCCCAATGGGAGTCCACACTGGGGTGTCCTGCCCTCTAAACACTAAAACGTTCCATGCAGAGACAGTGAAGTCCTCTAAAGTTGTAGTTCAGTCTGTGGCCTTGCAGGGATTCATCTCCTTCACCACCATTCAGGTTACTGAGGCTCAGAGGGTTTCTTGTATTTATTCCTCTCTTTGACTTATCCCTCCCTTTGAATTATCCTACTGGACTCTTGAGTTATCCTACAAGCTTCTTCTGGTCTCTGGTATCTCAAGAGTAGTTCAGGCAATTAGTCGCTGTCTTACAGAGCTAACTGCTGATGCAAACCAGGTATCATTCATGAAGAAAGCAAGAGAAGTGCTAAAAATAAAAATGCTGAAGCCTAAAACTGATATAAAATGAATGAGAAAAGGCAGGACTAGACGAGGCTGCCTTTACTCTCCCATTTGTGTTTTACTCCCCCATATGTTGTTTATGCAACATATAACATTCCCTGCTGCCAGCAACAGACTAACCCATCACATGTAACTCACTGTCTGGCCATCACATCTGTAACTTGTGTCGTATGATGTTATGTAAAAAGTAGGCGAAGCAAAAGGGAGTGTTACTGAAGTCTAATACCAAAATATTGTTTCTGTGGAATCTAGTGCAGCAGGGTAGATGTGTTTCCAGAAGCCACAAATGAGGAAAGAAATTGTTTTCAAGGTGTTAATCAAATACATGAAACTCTGATTTTGCCGTTCTCAACCCCAGGGTAAAAGAGAATCAGATTTGAATATTTCTTTCAAAAATCTGTTGCCAGAAAAATGGGATCAAATCCAGGACTTCACCGGGGAAGTGAATGGCAGAATTCCTGCTGGCTTTGGTAGCATGAGAGTCTGGTTCTTGCTTAGGATGCAGCAAGGGGGGCTAGTTCACTTCCCTAGAAGATGGAGATGCGTTCCCTTCTCTTCAAGTGAATTGAAGCTTATGTGGGGTGAATTAATAGTTCTTAGTGGTTTTGGAGACATTCGGACTGCATTCATCCCTGCTTCAGTGGGCAGCTGGATTAGTTTTGGGCTTTTGCCAATGATAGCTGGCCTTCCACCATTAATGTCTCAGACTGATATATTGGATTTTCATAATTCTGTCTCTCATCTCTTTATGTGTAAAATAAATTTTCGGATAATGCATCTCCTTACATAAATCTGCAAGATATAGTAAGTGAAGGTAGAGGGAAAGGCAAGCAGGAGCCGGGGGACAGGCTGTGAGAGAAGGTTAGTGACAAGAGGCTCCTTGGACACGAGGAAAAGGAGGGATGGGGTGGGGCTGGCCAGATGGAGGATGCTCAGGGTAACACCATTGAGACTCAGCCTCCTGTTGAATCATAGCTTTTGATTTTCAGTTTAGGCACAACCTCTGAAAAAAATGTTAGTAACTGGTATGTTACTATCAAATAGCAAAGGATCCAGTTCACTTAAAAGCCTAGAACCACTGCTGTGGTAATGCAAGAGTTAATCGCCGGTTGCACAAATCCTCAGCAACTGAAACAAATAAGTAGGCCAGTAGATAGAAACTATCTGTCTGCTGGGTCCAGGAAACTATTATTTTGGCACAAAAAATGAGAGAGGGCAGATAATGGAATTGCCCGTGCCCCAGGGCACAAACACACAAATCCTCGTACATTTCTTCCTGTGACAAACTCTCTGATAAAGTTTGTTGGCTCATTCCAAATGAAGTTCATTCAGATAAAAGATGCACTTCTAAATTTCATGTTCTTCACACACACCACAAATGCAATAGGTGCTATGGACAGGATTTAATGGCCTAATTTGATTTCACCTTCTTCCTTTAGGGAAGATGCAAAATAATCACAAAGTCCTGGCCTCTTTACACTTTCTGGGTCACACTGGAGGAGATCCTTGGGCTGGGCAGGCTGATCCATGTCCTCTCTCCCATGGTAACACCTCTTTTCTTTTTTTTTTTTTTTGGGAGACTGTATGGGCATTTCCCTTCTTTTCTGCTGTGACAAGGTTTCCAGAAGATCTGAGTGTGGTTCGTAGCACAGTGAGCTGAGGCTGTCCTTCATGACTGGAAAGATGAAATACTTCAGCAGGGTCTGTTGCGATAGGACTAGGGGTAATCGTTTTAAAATAGAGGAAGGTAGATTCAGATTAGACATTAGGAAAAAATTTTTTACCATGAGGGTGGTAGAACAGGTTGTCCAGAGAGGTGGTTGACGCCCCATACCTGGAAACATTCAAGGCCAGGTTGGATGAGCTTCTGATCTGGTTGGAGATGTTCCCTGCTCCTTGCAGGGGGGTTGGACTAGATGACCTTTAAAGGTCCCTTCCAACCCAAACTATTCTATGATTCTATAAGATGCTCTGGCAGGATGCCGTTCATCCTCTAGAGACCCCTAGAGCAGTCTAGGTGCCCAGAGGGCAGCCACAAGCAGGCAGCACTCTCTAATACCCATACCTGAACCGCAGGAGCTCTGCCTCAATTTTAAATAAACTTGAGCAACTTCAGAAGATCTTGTATATTAGCATGGTGTCAGCAGATCATGGGTTGGAGGTAACCTTTCTAGGGGCTGGAGGGTTCCCTTCAGAGGGAGCAATGCAGCCAGGCCATTGGGAAGCCTTTGGCTCGTGCTGTGCTTTTGTTAAATCTTACATATTTGCATGTGGGAAAGACTGTTTTTAACTCTGATGAGAGTGTTGCCTCAAACATGTTAAAAGCCCGTGCCTATAGCAGAGAATGCAACCACTTCTCAAAATGTAGACTGATCAGCGCAATATGCGGGCCTGGACTGTGGGCCTGGCAGTCCTTCCATCTTTGTTTTTGTAACAAGGAGCACGGTTACATGGTGAATGCCCTCACTCAGTTAGAGGGAAAAGCCTTTGAAGTATCCATGCCTGATCTTTGTAGGAGAGCCTGGGGGGCCCTCTGAAAGCTCAGTCCCAGAGACACCCTTTGGGGTCAGGTTATCCTCTCCTTGAAAAGGAGCGTACCCCAATTCCCATACCACTAAAGATCTCTGTTAAAAATATTGATGAATTGTATGCTGCAGTTGTTATATGTGGAGAAAAAAATTCAGTATGTTATCCAGAGATCCCTGAAGTATCCTTAGATCATAAAGCAAACACTCAGTCAATATTTATTGTTTTTCCCCCTATATTGCTTTGCTATTTCAGGTGTGCTGGCATACTTCACTCTAATTTTATTTCTCCCTTTATGACTAATCTATGATGAATATATTATTGTATTTGCAAGGAGAAAAGCAGCTACATAGCGAAAAAGGCCTTGCCAAGTGAAGCAGAAGGGAAAACAAAACTTCAACACTTCTTGTCTATCATTCATCTGCCCTCCTACAATGCAAGCAATTCAAATAATATCGATTTGTATCATTCTTATCAAAACTTTCCAGCTTAAAGTGCTAAGTTCTTTCCCCTACAGAGATTTCTCTTTTATGAGAAGTTTGATGTCAAGGTCTAATTCTGTTTCTGTCTCAGACTCAACCTCATACACAAAGCCACTTAAAGTTGCCACATATCTTCAGATTCAATCACTGGCTGAAGATCTTCTATTGACCCTAATGATTTTTCTCCCCACAGAATACCACTGTAATCACTAAAAATTTTGCTGAATAAATAGAGAAATAAAAGATACAGCTGCTTAGCGTACATTAAGTCTAGGCTCTATAATGAAGAGCATAATAAAAGTCAAGGTAAGAAGTAAGAAAAACAGATGGTTAAAACCCAGGAAGCAATGGAGCTTCAAGTCAGAAGTTACGCTGATGTGAAAATTTAAGCAGGATTAGCATCAGGCTTAATCATTATTAATGCAATACTTAGTCTTCATTTTCTACTCCTGTCCAGACTTGCATTTGGTAAAATACTCTTGAGAAATAAGCATTGTTATCCTTATTTTGCAGTGAGATTAAGCTTTTAAGCCTTTTCTACAAAAGCTGTTGCAATGGCTGAGGCTAGGAACTTGAGGCTGCCCTATCTACCTCTTCACCATTTAATTGCTCTCATTTTGCAGATGTCCTTGGAAATCTACAATCCTGCCTATCAGCAGCCTCTTGTGTAGGCGGTGGACAACTGGTGAGGCAAGTGAAGGCATCAGAATGGTGCTGCAGACCTGAACACACACTGTGAGCCTGTGAAAGCCTTGTCCTGTGCTCTCCAGCCAACTCTCATCCTTACTCGCAGGGCCTGGCTGCAGCACACTGCCAGCCAGCCTCGCGCCACTCCACCTCACACACCACAAGAGAACTGCACCAAACGTGCAAAGCCTGCAATTAATATTTCCACCAAATAGATGAACTGTGTACTGCTCTATATGTCGTCCACAAGTGGCACATCATGAAAGAGTGATTACTAAGGTCCCAAAATATATATCCCTTGGCAGCTTTCTTCCAGCAGACAAGGCCACTTAATGGCTGCTTTTGGCATTATGCTAGCACTTCGTGGGTGGCATGAGCAACGTGCCAGCTCAGCAACTGCTGCTTTTGTCCCAACTTTCAGGACACCTCTAACCGTTATGGGGCTGTAGCTGGAAATCCCAAAGCTATCTTCCGTTTTCACAGCCCACAACCCACATTGTGAAAATCTTTGAATCCCAAGCAACATTAAAAAAAATCTTCAGTTTTATAGAGGACAAAAATACAGAGTGAGATGCTCTTTTTTTTTTAGTGTAGCTTTTTTGAATACTGCTTAGTAGTCAGAGGTTAAATTACTACCTTGCCTTCCCCATGAAGGCCATAGTGTAGTTCCTCCCTCCCAGTCAGACGCTTGTGGAGCACTAGTTGCATGAGCAGGTCATGACCATGCTGCACAGTTGTGTGTTCCCTTGGGCTACTTTAGTAAACGCAATTTGTGGCCTTAAGCCACATTTTTTGGTTTTTTAGCGCTGCATATGAAAGCCAGTCCTTGAATTTAAAGTAAGGCAATTGAAGTTGGATTTAAAAGGGAATCAGGTTTTCCTTTTGTACCTGGAAACTACTCTCGGGGAATAACTATTGATGCTCCAAAGGCACCCTGAAGTCATCTGAATTGAAAACAGGGTGATGGTGGAACCTCAGACTGCAGGTCACTATGTGAATTGCTAGTGATTTGATGAATTTTATTTCTGTAGGAACATTCATATAAGAAAAACTGTAAAAGGAATGTTTATATTCATAAAATAAGGATATTTCTTTTATGCTTTACAACATCAGGTTATTTCAAAAATATGTTACTTTACACGAAATTATTTCACTTTTCTTACTCTCTGATTCAAAGCCCTTTGTCTTGTTTGATTGTTGCAACATCTTTACAGTTGCATCCCACAGTTGCTCAGAGACTCCCTCTTTCTCTGCTGCATCTCATGTTTTAGACTTGCCCTCAGATTTATATGCTTTATACCCTATCATTACTCTGTGTCTTTGCTATCTTTTAACACTGAAAGCCAGTTGTCACCACTAATTGGTTTCTTCAAATGCCCCTTGCTACAGTTTTCAAATACCAGCTTGTGTGATCTTCGCCATCCCGGCCCTCATGTTTGGAGAAGCTCTTTAAAATCACCTGTAGTAAGCCAGTGTTGAGTCTTCCAAGTTCCTAATGCAACCCATCTTTGTAGGAAGGCCTGCAAAATCCTGTGTGAACTGTGGGACATCTGCCAGGAGTATTTACTCGTGATGTGTTTGTTTTCCCTGTATCTGTTGTCCATCTGCTTCTCTTCTCTGAGTAGAGCCTGGCATTTCCACCTCTATGTATAGTCCTTAACACAGTGTGGTTTCAGTTCATGACTAGAGGAGCTATGTAGCTATGTGCTGCACTACTACAAGTATCGAATGACACTTGTTATTTAGATATCTTCACAAGCAAGACTGCATATTTCTCAGGTCAGCATCTGTCTTCTGTGCAGCACCTAAAATCACTTGCTTTTGAAAGATGGCCAGAAACCTCTATGTCAATATTTTCTTTATCATTAATATCAATGCAGCAGTTTTAAATGATCAATATTTGTATTAGTTTACCCTCAACAGCAAAAATTTCTGCTCTATCTACTTGCTTTGTCACTCTTTGTTCTTTTCTTTCTGCCTCCTCCATCCCGTCCATGCTTTCTGAGCACCTTCTTTGTAAAACCAGCGGGAGTGACAGCCTGGCTAGCTTCTAGCTGGTTTCACAGAGCTCCTGCCAGTTTTCATTCTCAGAGTTAGAACTTTGCTTTGGTTACTGCCCTGCTTTTGTTTTCTTTTGGGGGATATTTTGAGATATTATTTTTTTTTTCTGTCATTCCTGCATGGGAAAAACTGTTTGAATCCAAACTGGAGCTATCTGTAGTGTGTATGGGAGAAGAAGGAAAGGGGAAGGAAACAAGGGGTGTAAATCCAGCTCCTTGCTTCTGACCTCAAGGGCAGTGGAGAGGCTCTGCTGGACATGAAGGCAGTGTCTCTCCATCCTAAGTGCCTACTAGCCCTCAGCAAGCTCACGGATCAGCAGCTATAACTTGGTCTAGCAGCTTCTCCCACTGGCAGATGCAGATCTCTGCTAATGAGATGGCTGGCAAAGTTCGGCAGGTGGTTCCAGGGGCAGCTTGCTAGATTTGGCATGCCTGCAGCATCAGCAAAATTGCAGTCGGTCCTGTTGCATTACCATGGATATTCTGAACACACATTTCTGTGTTTTTCTACTGGGGTGTGGCATGCTATCCTACTTCGAGCACAGAGTGTTTTTACCATTGTTCTTCATTTTTCTTTCTACCATGTTACAGAGATCAGCCCAGTCCTTTAAGGGGCTGCTGAGCACACCCACCCTGCTAGGTACATTCCCAGGAGGAGGACAAAAGTTCAGTTCTTTTCTGAGCGAGGCCCAAGCTCAACGCTGGCTAATGTACCAGGGTCTCAAAGCCTGTGGTGCTAAGACTTGAAGTGTATAAGGCCTAGCTTTGTCTTTGCCTTGGATATTTGTTCAAGAGCAATGATTCTGGCAGTGACCTGAAACATGAACCTTGACTGGCAGTGAAACTAAAGTCTGGGTAGGTTGGTTTAGCAAAATCAAATCTCTTCCCTGTCAAGGTAGCTACCCTGGCTTGAGATTGTGGGCAATAGCCCCAGGTCATTTTGGCCCAGAAAATAGCTTTGTTTTGGCATTTGTTTGTGACGTCCCTGTCTGAACAATAAAATTGTGCTCTAAAGGACCGGGATGGTGACACTTTCTTGAGCAAGGGAGGTGCACATTTACTTTCTCTTTTAGCCTGCTGTTGTAGTCCCTGATCAGCTTTGGCTGGGAGATAGCTGATCAGCCAGAGGTGAAGCTGGGTCCCTTTGAGAGCCAACTTCCCATGGTGGAGATGCCACATTTGGCAAGCTTGGAATTCGGTGCGTGGAGGGAAGTCCACACATTGTTTAGGCCATCTGGAGTGCAGGGCCTTTGCTATGCTAATTTAGAGAAGAAACTTTGCTGCAGAAAATGGAGTTTATATCACTTGGTCCTAGAACAACCATGCGTTCTGTTCCCAAAGTTTTGGAATTATAACTGTACATATGCACACATTACTGACGTACTTGGCATCCTTCAGTATGGACAAAGAGTTGCAGAGTGTGGTACTTTCCGGGCTTTATACTTCCTAGGTTGAAAAGGATCTAGGCTGCTCTCCATGGCTGGGAAAGACACAAAATACAGTCAGTCCACCTGGAGTTTGTGTTTGCTAAGTTTTGGAGTGTGTTTTATTCATTTGTCTATAAATGGCAGAATGCCCATGTTCCATGGAAAAGCTTTGGAAATCACTTGTAATGTTGTCCCTCCAGAAGCTGGTGAAGGTAGATCCAATTTAGGGAAATATTGTGTCAGCTTCCCACAGTAGATAAGCAATGGATTTTTTTATTTGTTTTCTTCAGACACTAAGTTCTTATGGCAATCTGAGTAAAGAGAGTTTGATCTTATTCAGCTCTTCAGGAATTGTTAAAACTCCTTTAAATATGTACATCATAGTGAAGCAGTGCATGTGTGAGAGGAATGAAAAGCAAAGCTAGCAAAAGAAACCTTCTGCCCTTGCTTTGCTCCAAAGTCTGGCTCTACTTTCCCAACTTGATAATGCATGGTCACCACGCAGCACAAACCCCACAGTTCAGACGCTTTTCGTGGCATTTCCACTGCATTTCTCTGCAGGTCAGGGAGAGCCATAGCATTTTGTACAGCACAACCCTGCCAGCACCAGCTGTGTCTTTCAACTATAAACTGGCCCTTTCACATCTTTACAGCAGGGCAATAGCACAAGGGGCTGTGGCAGTGCTAGTGCAGGGACACCGTGGACTGCACCTCTGCTTTGCTTCTCACGGAAAGGGCACTGCCTTTCCTGCAGATTTGGCCTGGCTGCCCAACCACAGAATGGGTAGGATGTCCATTGTCACACAGAGGGCAATTGAGCCCTGCATGCATCATCTTTTCCTGGTTCTCCCTGTTGTTACCATACCCCATGTTTGCTGATTCCATCCAGACTCATCTTGTTCCTGGCACCAGAATGGGTCTGTGAAAAAAATAAGTAAAGCCATAATTAGCAAGACTTAACATCAGTCTTTTAGATACAGTTTTGGACAAAAAATTACAAATAAGATAAACACACAAAAAAAAAAAAAGTATTTTTTAATTTTTACTCTACAATGACATTCCTTTTTAGCTATTTTCTATACCTGTCACCTACATTCTGGCATGTCCTAGCTGCAAAAACTGGGTCTTCAGACATTTCCTAGGGCTTCCAGATGGCTGCCTAAGTTTTATCTGACTCTACCTACCCCCTCTGACATTTCTTTCTAGTTAAGATTTGAGTACAAATGGAAATATTCCAGATGGCTTTAGCTGGAGCCAAGTGCCTTCAGTACTTCAGAGCTGCCTAGACAGCCCACTAACTAATTGTCCCTTCTCAGTCTGTTCATGTTAAATTCCTCAGACTTCTTTTGGGGTTACAAAAATGTTGTTCTGTGATATACAGTATCAGTATGTTATACTTTGTTTAGTGACACCCATATCCCCAGTTTCTTTAAAAGACTACATAAAACTCATTGAATAATAGCATGAGTAGCAGACACAGCAAGAGATTTGCTTTGCCCAAACATGTCTGGGAGTTTCCTTCTCCTTCCCTCAAAAACCCTGTCGTTCTTGTGTCGCTCTTGTAGTTATATAAGAATATTATAGATAGTGCTCTTGTAAACTAAGGTATATTTCCAAGATTTCCAAGTCTGACTTCTCCCAGTAAATAACAATATAATCTGGATATGATTCATTATTGGAAAAGCAAATCTAGGGACATGGATTGAGAGTGATTTACATTGGGATCTGCCTAAGATATTTAGAGTTTAATTCTCTTTACTTTTGCCATTAGTTACAGCAATGTTTCCTATCTCTTTTCGTGTGCTTTTCCACGGAATTCTTACATATGAACACAATGAAATGAGCACAATGGTCTGCAAAATTCTAAAACTGACATACTCCTATCAAAAAAAAAAGAAGCTAATTCCCAAGCAAGGGAGGCAACCGAACACTTCAAATCTTTTGTTCTGCACTGCTACCCAAGGAGTGCAGGGAGGCTTGCCTCATTAGACTTCAAAGCATGACATAGAATATAGGTGATAAAAATATCAGCAAGACAAGCATTGCTAATGGCATGTTTTTCATGTTTAAAAAACAGTTTGATACTCTAAAAGAGATTTCATCAAGAGAGAGTACCAAGGTTCACGCAACTAGAAATTAGCATTCAATTTGTCTGTTATAAGAAAAAGACCTCTGTCTAGCCAGGGCTTTAAAAGTTGCCATCCCACAGAACGAGACAGAAAGAAGAGCAAATTCTTTTAGGGCTTAAATCTGAAAATACATGAAGCAGAAATCACTGCTGAAATGTCAGAAAGCAGAAATTGAAGTCTCTTGCAACCTTTTAGGTGAAGCTGACATATGCCTTACCATACATAAAAAGGCTAGCGTAATTATGTCTGTGGTATTTGAATGCGTGCTATTAAAGACAAAATATTCATTGGCTGCTTTTATTAAAGATACTCTTAGCATTTTGTTAATTAGATGTAAGATGTATTATTACACGAAGCTGATTGTGCCACTTCATATTCCTGGAGAAAAATATCGAGATGAGCATGAGAAGCTATACACTGGCTGGCAAAAGAGAATGAGCATGGGATGAAGCCAAGGGTGAGAAAAAATTAAACTGACAAAAGATACAGGAAAATCATGTTCACTAGTTCATCCTAATATCCAGAGGAGTATAATTTGTGATTCCTAATTCTTCCTATTTCCTGTGAACAGATTTCTATACTAGTATGCCTCTGTTCCTACTAAAGCTGGTTTTATAGAATCATAGAATAGTTTGGGTTGGAAGGGACCTTTAAAGGTCATCTAGTCCAACCCCTCTGCAGGAAGTGGGGACATCTTCAACCAGATCAGGTTGCTCAGAGCCCTGTCCAGCCTGACCTTGATTGTTTTCGGGGATGGGGTATCTACCACCTCTCTGGGTAACCTGTTCCGGTGTTCTACCACCCTCATTATAAAAAAAAAATTTCCTGATGTCTCATCTGAATCTACCTTCTTCTGTTTTAAAACCATTACCCCTCGTCCTTTCTTCCCATCACTCCTAGAAGCCCTCTTTAGGTGCTGGAAGGCTGCTATAAGGTCTCCCCGGAGCCTTCCCTTCTCCAGGCTAAACAGCCCCAAGTCTCCCAGCCTGTCCTCATAAGAGAGGTGCTCCAGCCCTCTTATCATCTTCGTGGCCCTCCTCTGGACTCACTCCAACAGGTCCACGTCCTTCTTATGTTGGGGGCTCCAGAGCTGGATGCAGTACTGCAGGTAGGGTCTCACAAGAGTGGAGTAGAGGGGCAGAATCACCTCCCTCAACCTGCTACTTACTGAGTAAGTAACAACTTAATGCTGCTAGCTATTACTCCATTGCCTTCTTGTACAGCTCAAGTGGCAGATCTCTGTGTGGTGGATTGAAAATTTCCAGCCCTGGTGATGACCTTCCCAAATATCAGTACAATTCCACTTGAGAGGGCTTCTATTTTGAACTTGCTGTTTCTTCAGTTCAGGTCATTATACTGACATTCACAGTAATATACAATCACTACCAAAAAGCAGTGTCAAAAATGGTATTAAGCTGACAAAGTCCACTACTTAAAAATTAAGAAATGTTGAGAAATTGAGAAGTATAGTGGCACTGCATTACAGCTCTTAGCATATTACAAATGTATCTGGCAGTACTGGAAGTTAAAAGCTATTTCATGTGAGTCCCAGCACAGCAAGATCTAAATTCCCAAGGAAATTTTGCTAAAGGTTTGTGAAGCTGTCCAGCACCTCAATTCTCCTACTGACCTCTGGACTTGGAGTGGTAGACCTTTTCCCAAACCTGGTGTTACAGCACCTTTTACTGTACCAGTGATTTTTACTGTAAAGTGGAAGAAAGGTTACTAAATAAATAAAGGGAATCTGCTGTATTAATTGAAGAGAGAGAGTCTACTGGTATGGCTCTGTGGAGCCTTATGTAAAAGCCTTGCAAGTGAACTAGAAGTCAGACTGAACTGTGCCTCTGGCAACAGGAGGAGAGGGAAAAACAACTCTTGACCTGATTTTCTCTCCCTCTTCTGTTACCTTACAGCCATGCAGAAAAAGCCAGGTAGGCTGTGAGTGTGTGCAGACTCGACAGGAAAGGAGTTCTCCTTTTGAGCCAAATTTTCTCAAAGCTTGACAACAGACTTCACCAGAATTTTTTATTTTCTTATACAGGAACCAGGTGTGGCTTATGATGTAGTGATAAAATCTTTGATTAGACAAAATGTGATGAAAGTTCTGCATGCCCTAGAATAAAGCTGAATAATCTCTGCCTCTGAAACAACCTGCTTTGCTGCCTAGGAGATAGGGAAAAGAGGAAAGGCTGTTATAGAAGGCAGCAGATGTTTTCCTTATCTATACATCCTTTAGATGGCCTCATTACTGTAGTGTCTGGGTATATTTTTCTCCTTCCTGAAGACTCTTAGGAGGTGAGGAAGTGATATTTTACCCATTTTCAAGGAGAATTAAAGCACAGGGGATAAACAATGTCTGTGGAGGCTGATCCCAGCTGCTCAGTTTTTATTAAACTATCTATGGACCTTCCTTCAGTTTGGTTTTAGCTTCTTGTATGTGCAGCTCCATGCATAGTTTTAAGCATCTGCAGGGAGGCTTCCTTCTTTCCAGTATATAACTACATTCATCTAAAATACAAGATTCTTCAGTAAAAACAATCAAAAGGGAGGAAATAGAAGAATGAATTATGTACAATCTTATTTTGACTTCTCTGGACACGTGATTATGAAAGTCCAGTTGCATAAACACAAATTCTTTCTTCTTCTCCAGACTCTGCATTATTCAAGCAGTAATGATAGGTGGTGATTCTTGTACTGGCATGTGCTGTGTTTCTATTGACTCCTAACTCTAAATTTTATAACCTATCTTCCAATTTTTCCACTAAGCACAAACTATTAAATTCTTTGTGAAGTTTGCTATGCTTTCATCACTAGAGTCTCTGGCACCACTGACAAAGATTGACTCAAACTATCAAAATTGCCCACTAGATTTCAGTGCCTGATTGTGAGAAATTTGAGGCTGATTTCTCACGGACTTAATCTCCTCTCTTCAACTTACGTGTCAGACTTTTGAGATCTCAAGCAAACAACGAGAAAATGAGGCACATGATTCTTGATTGTGAGTGAAAGTTTTAGCCTGTGTAATATAAAGGACATCTGAACCATTCAGAAGGATGTGGTCTTAGAACGAGGGGTTTAGGCAGTTTTGCCCTTCAAATCACAACCGAAAGTTCTGAAACCTCCCAATTCGGTCGCCATCCAACCTTTCAGTGCCAAAATGCCATAGGGAGTTTATCACACCAGAGACTCAGGTCACCGTGTGTTGTACTTCTGTGTATGCCTCATCTATGACAACAAGCAGTTTGTTACCCGGCTGATTCCTGAGCTGCCCTGGCATCTAGAGATGGGGTTGTGGCAGTTAGCTAATTTATCACAGTAACTGGTAATTCACAGATCTCTCTTAGGAGCATGTGTGATGTGTTCCCTTAAAGCCAAGGAAATTGACCGAGATGTTAGAGCCCAGAATTCCTTGTCAGCCCAAGTGGTAGCAATGTCAAATTAGATGTTACAATTTTTCAGACCTCCTGTGCGCAGGGTAGTGGATCTTGGTGTCCCTGGGACTTGGGATGGTAGGAATGTCTCTGATGTGATGGGTTAGCCTTAATAGTTTCCAACCTGTTGTGTCATCAGAGCGGTCACCACAATTGTGAGTTGCTCTTTCTTGCTCCCTTGAGGACATGAGGAAAAAAGGTCAGATGACAGCAAGCCTCCAAATACTTATGTATTCCCCTATTCCCAAAATATTGTGGATATGAAACTGACAAAAAGCAGGAGCAGAAACATAACCAGCCTAAAACACTGCCTATGTTTTGAGAAAAATATTTGAGGTCTGTCTTGGCCAGCTCTAATTTAATTAGAGGGAGGATGCTGCTCCTGTTGTCTTTGGAAGCCTTTTATAGCTGAGGTTGGGGTGAAGGAAGGTTAAAGCTCCAGCAGTGTAAATAATGTAGCAGTATTTCATCTTGACCTGGGATCTTAAAAAAGTATTATTAGATGACCATCCTTCTGTGATAAGAATGTGTTCAAAGAGTACTATTTGTTGAAATAATTTTTGTCTATTTTCACTTAGGGTGCTTTCTGAAGTAAGAATTTCAGAAGGCTTTAAGATGAAGTACATAAACAGTAAAGGGTTGAGCTGTTATCTTTGGTATAATCCCAGATCTTGTTTGTTTATACATTAGCATTTAAAAAAATGGAAAATCAAGTTCCATCCAGGGAGGCATCCACTTATAATTCTCTTCATAAATATTCAAAACCACTTTATATTAAATATTAAAAGTGTCTGAAGTGTAGCCACTGGAAGCATTTCAGCATGATTTTTGTAAGTCTCACTTCACGGCAGACCTTTGTGACTAGTGGCAACTTGGACTGAAACTAAGCTCCAACATCCAGAGTCATTGTATTTCACATATAGTACTCCGGGGACTGGCCACGTGCCTGACCCACCACACGACTTTAATTGACAGGATCAAAGTTTGCAGGGCAGCAAATGCTGGATTTCCCCATTCTGACCCAACTCTGTTTTTTGTTATTATCTACAAATCAAAGTTGAGAGAGGGAG
Organism: Chlamydotis macqueenii; assembly: GCF_036417535.1. Classification (NCBI taxonomy): domain Eukaryota; kingdom Metazoa; phylum Chordata; class Aves; order Otidiformes; family Otididae; genus Chlamydotis; species Chlamydotis macqueenii. The sequence continues at coordinate 33,116,619 of NC_141558.1, forward strand.
TGTGTTAAGATGGCGAATGCTTGTTGGCATGCTTCTCCTTAAGCTAAATTAATATTGAACAACATGAAACTCATTGAATGAGTCAGCCAATGAGTCAGCAGAGTAGTTAGTGGCAAAAGCGCAAGTCTACAGCTGATAGACGTGATTTAGAATCTAAAATCCACAATCTGTTTGCTTTATGAAACTTTAGTGATCTCAGGAAAACAACTGAACATAATTGCCCAGGCTAGCAAGAAACCTTCTCCTTTATCACATAAACCCTCTGTGTGTATTGAACCATAAAAGTACATCCACAGAGAGCTCAGCTACTGCTAGGAAAAGTTTATACATGCTTCATTTCATTACATTTCTTTCTATGAGATAAGAATATCTAGACTTGAGTGAAATGATCACACTGACACCAGATAACACAATTCATGTTGCTTGGCTTCTATTCAATATGAAATCCCAACAGGAATATAAAACAAAGAGAGGATGACTGTGTAGTCAATGAATTTATTTTATTTTTTTTGAGAGGAAAGAGTGAAACACTCTTTGAAAATTATGAACAATTGTCTTTAAAATGTGCCCTGTTAGCAGTGCTCAGAAAGGTAGAGCCAAATGCATCTTATTAAAGTCTAATTTTATACGTTGACAATACCTAGGTATAGCAGTTAAGTAATGAAAACCATGAAAATTTAGATCAGTAAATATTTTAAAGGGATTTTTAAACAGAGGGATGTATGTCCTAGGCTGTGATTTTTATGCTGTTTGGAATTTTTGAGTTTAAAACTGCAACTTCCCACATGACAGGAAAAGTTTTCAACAAAAAACAGTATTCAGAAGTGCTCACCAGTGTTGGGCCAAAATATTCTACAATTAACCACTGTCTAAAAGGAACCCAAAAAATGTTTTAGCTGGGGAATATGTGTATAGGCAGGTGTCGGGAAGATAAAAGATCTCAACGTTTCTGTTTTTCTTCTTTTTCTGATAAAAGATCTTTTAATGCCAAAATTTTGACAAATATTTCGTGATGTTTGTGACAGAAATATACTACTCAATGAGGAGGAATGTCACTGAACACTCTAAAGAAAATCAGCTCTCTTGAATAGCCAAGGAAACTTGCATTACCTGCCCAGCTCCTTCATAGGTTTTCTTACTTAGATTGTGAATCTGTCTTGCTCCTTTTGCTGGAGCCTTTGGCTGTTGAGATGATGCGCCTGGCACCAGCAATGCCCTGCTTTGTTATCTGTGGCAATGCTCTGTTTCAAGTTCGTCATAAGTAGTGGATAGCCTGTACACATCACTGGTGTTGCTGGAGCTTGCAAGGGGAAATTGGTGCATATATGGGACTGTTGAGGCTGTTGCACTCAGCCAGTTCAGTAGCATTAAAAAATTTTGACATTTCACCCTCTCTAGAAAAAGTATGAGAAGTCACCCTCAAAGGGAGCTGGTTATGAGCTGAAAGCACAGTTGGGTTCTGGAGCTCAGAGGTAAAATGTCTGTCCCTGTTCTCTCTTTGCTCTTCTGCGTGTTATCAAGATACAGCCTAAGTGGGTGTTAGCCTAGAGGTCTACAATAATTTGGGAGCAGGTCTTACTGTGAGGATGACCAAACACTGGAGCAGGTTGCCCAGAGAGGTTGTGGAGTCTCCATCCTTGGAGATCTTCAAAACCTGGCTGGACAAAACCCTGAGCAACCTGCTGTAGCTGACCCTGCTCTGAGTACAGTGAGTAGACTGGGCAATCACCAGAGGTCCTGACCAATCTCAGCTACTCCATGTTTCTGTGAAGTGCTAATGGTCCTAGGTAGCAGTTCTTCCTACACTGGCTCCAAGACCATCTAATTGTTCCTCTATTCAGCATAGTATACCCATTTCAAGGTCTTGCTGTCTCACCATGCACTGTATAAAGTAGAGTGTCCTAAGAGACACATTAGAGTTAAATATCAGGCCTTCAATCTTTGCTAAAGTTAAAGGTCCATGGATTTTATTTTATCAGAAAATTAATTTACTGTTTGTGTTGGTGGAGCTCTGAGTATCATTATTGGGACCTAGTTATGACAGACAATGTTCAAATACAGAGCCAAAAAGGACTGCCCACCTCTAAAAAAAAATGCAGCTCAAGCGTAAACCAGAGAAAGATGGATGAGAAATCCATGGAAAAAACAAGCAGGTATTAGTAAACAGCATAGAGAATCTAAATATTATCAAATTTTTGTAGGCACTTTGGGAATTTTGAGATTTTCTGAGCATAGGGGAAAAGAGATCAGCATGAAAGAAAGCACAGTAGTTCTTATCTAAAAATGTAAAAAGTGAGTGTTAGTGACCAGGAGATGACCTGATAATTTAACTTTGTAGATGTGAATGATTGGATGAGCATATGAGAAGAAGGTCAGTGCAAGGATAAGACGAATACCAAGGACAAAGAAGCAAACTACATTCAATATAAATTAATATGAAATATGGGTTTATGCAAAAGGGAGGGAAATATATAGGTGAAGAGAAAATGGTAGTCATAGGCTGAGGAAGGGTGATAGTGATGAGAAATGAGAGTTTGAGACAGCTGTAAAAAGAAGGAAGAGAGAAGAGAGGCAGAAAAACCTTTTTTTCTTAAGTTTAAAAACTGATCTGGTAGTCATGCTCCCAGAAGTGTCCCTCTGGCAGCTGGAGAGCACTATCCCAGCTTGCCAGACCTGAGAGTCTGTAGACACATCTCTGTTGGTCGTGCAGAACTCCCACATTGGGAGAGATGGCTGATTCAGGAGCACCTCACGCCTGGCCCACATGTGGCATGTGGCTTTGGATCTTTGTCTTTTCAGCGTCAAATAAGGCAAATATTTTACTAGCTAAATGTCATAGTAGATAACTTATTTCCCCACTTACATTGTTAAACTTTAGCTAGACAATATCCCATACCCATGTCACTTATCCAGCAGATGGAAGAAAGATCAAGCATATGGGAAGGACACTTGAGATGAATCTGAGCAAACATAGGACATCTTCTTGAAGAAAAGCACTGGTTTTGTTCATGTTCATAGGTGAGCTGTTTAAAAAGAACCAAGGAAATGCACTCTCCATATATATAAAATATGCTTTATGTAAAAGATCACTGTTGACCATATTTGTATTAATATTATGGTGCTACCTAAAATAATAGAGTTCCTGAGACATTTGCACTGGTGGTAGGATAAATGGGGTCACTGTATGAATTGGTCTGTATGGCTGCCATTTTCTGAACTTACCACACATGTTGTCACCTGTGTCCCACGTTTCCCTGTTTGTTGTTCTCCTCATCGTACAGCAGAAGTACCTGGAGGGCTCATGAAGAATGGGGCAGCTGGGAGAGACACAATTCCTCTCTGCTTCCCTGACCCAGAGCTTTGATGCTGGGTCCACGCATCACTTCAGCTGTAGCAGCAGGTCCTGAAACTCAGCTTTGGAGACATCTGAAATATTATCCCATTAATTATGGTCCTTGCTTTCCTTCCCATCTCCTTATTTCACTAAGATTTTCCAGTAAGAGCTGTGGCACTTGCTGGCTCCTGCACATGATGATGAGAATGCGGATCAAGCTTTATTTGGTTTTGGAGCAATTAGATCTCGCCACCATCCTTTTTTTGGCTGGACTGTTGTCTCCTGCAGTGCTCCCTAGGCAGCACGTGTGATGGAAGTGTGGTGGGTTTATGCCTTCACAGCGTCTGTGACGAAATTCAATGAAAGTGTTGACGCTGCATGGAGCTGTTATGGCAACTGCAGGGGAAATGTAGGCAGCACTAGGGAAGGCTGCGGCGGAGGTCTGTGGTCACTATGGAAACACAACCCATAACTTCCTCAGGGAAGACGATCTATGGCATCCTTACTCCTCCATCTCGAAACATCTGGACAGAAGCAGGTGAGGAAGGTGATTGCAACTATAGTGAGCACCTGCAGGTGCTCACCAGCTCAGGGACTTGGGATCCAACCCCCTGAACCTTGTGGGTCCTTCTTGAGAAGCCCCTGGTGCTGCGATGTCAGGCCTGTTGGGCCATGTTCAGGGCTGCCCTGGGTGAGGATGCGGCAAGATAGGGACACCTCTGTTGTCCTCACCTACAAGTGCATATGCAACAGCTGCAAAATCCTGTTTCTGCTGGGCAGGGCCCCATGAAACCATCATTTAGGCCTTCCTTCCTTCCTGCCTTTGGGCCACATAGTGCATCTCCCCACACTTAGCAGAGCCTGCGTCACTGCCCTTTCGCGGCCTCTAAAACTCTGCTGTTCTGTGGAAAATATCTTCTGCTGGAACATTACACTATTGCTCTTCAGAGGAAACTGGTGGCTTTTGTTAAAAAAAAAAAAAAAAAGATTTCTAGAACTTTTCTATGCGACTTATAAAAAAAAAAAAAAACAAAAAGAAAAATCCCAAACTAATAAGAACTAATTTAAAAAGTCAGAAATTGCTAGCTTCAGCACAACACTGGAGAAGATGGAGAAGGCCAGTTCACTGAAACCGGAGTCAGCACTATGGTCTCCAGGCCTGTGGAGTCTAATGGGATTTTTTTCACTCTTAGCAGTTAGAGAACAAGATGAGCAAACAAGGGAAATACTCAGATTTCTCTTAGTTTAGACTTAATTAAAACATCTCCCATTCTTGCTTTAGCTGTTTTGTGTTTTTTTTATGTTTTAAAAGTCCTTCAGAATTGTCTCCATGTCTGTGCAAGTATTAATGTTTTTGAATAATCTTGCAGATTTTTACAACATCTGTTAAAGATGTCAATTTAAACACGCTATCTTAAAAGATTAATTTATCCCAGTTGACAAAGCCTTAATGGGGAAATTTAAGCTGAATATTTTAGATTCACACAAGGGTGTAGATTGCAATAGGTTTCTGCTCTATTGTGCATTAATTCTCCATGACAAGGCTTTTGATCCTCCTAACACCTTGTATGGTAGGAAATGCATGCGTATGAGTAGCATCTTTGACTTACTTGTGCAGGGGTACCTGCACAGGAATGAGTTTGAATTTCCAGATAATATTTTTCTGTGGTGGCATTTGGCTTGATTATCTTCATCAATTATGAAATTCTTTTAAGACCGTCGTAAGAATGATGAATTTCCCTAGGGGACCTAAATCTACCATAAACTTTACTCCTGGTGCTAGTACTTATCTCCAGACTCAGGTTTGGCCCCCTCCTCTGCCCCAGCATGTAGTCCGCTATTTTTAAATGCATGTGTTTTATATTCTTTTGGTTTTAAGCCACATCCCATTTTCTCCCATGGCATAGAAAGGGAAACAGAGACAGGTAATATTTATGAGTTATACTGAAGAGTGAACTTGAGAAAGAATCCCATCACTGCACTAGAGTATAGCAGGAGAGTACAGGGTGGGACAGCAAAGTGGAGAAGCAAAGCATAAAATAGAATAACAAATCTCAGGAGGGTCAGAAGGGTGTCTTCTCTCTTGTATACAATGATTTGCATCCCACAGTGAGGAGATGCTGATGCCAGAATAATTCTGGATTACAGATGACCTTCTTAATTCACTGGCCAGTAAGCTCTCACAGCAAGCTAGATGTCTGGAAGATATTAAATTCTTACAGATTTTATAGAAACTGGTTGGTGGTTAGTGAAGAGTGATCCCATTTAAGGTAAAGGTTGCTGAGTGAACTCAATGCTTACCCTCTGTGTTTGGCCCCCTGGCTGGCAATCAAAAGCATGTACTTTCAAGACTGTCACTGTTCACGCTGCCCCTTACCCCTCTGGAAATTCTGTGACTTGCAAAGTACATAGAAACTCCTTGCAAAGTAGATAGAAAGTGCTTGAGGGAATATGTGAATAAATATAGGAACACTGGGAGGAGGGGAGCATGCATGGGAACAACTGGAGGTGTGAGAGAAGGAAGCTGGGACAAAGGACAAAGGGGCGATGAGTGCAGTGGGGATGTGTAGAGAACAAGAACTCTGCTAGAGTCAGCTTCCAAACTTGTACAGGTCACCGTAGAAGTATAATTCTTTGAATATAAGGTGGTAGGGGGAGAAATGTTACTTTTGTATATTTAATGTCTATAAAAAACAATTGGAGCTTCCAAAAAGATACTGCTTTTTGGAAGATTGAGTAATAAGTCAAAAGCTTTTTGCAATAATAAGAATCTTTCCAGTAAGTTCAGCTGGCTTAGATTTATTACATTTTTAACAAAATTTATTTGATGCTGTGTTAGAGGTCCCTGCTCTTAGGAGCTCATGACTGAAAGGACAGATGTTGAGCTAAGATACAATGAGAAAGTTAGATAAAACAAATTATAGGGATTTCTTTGGTTTGGTTGTTTGCCAAGTATGTAAAATTGATGGTCTTCAGCTGTAAGCTACTTGGAAGAGCAAGTGTTAACAATAAGAAGTTGCAAACTTGTACTCCAAATCCTACTTCCCTCACAGATTAAAGTTCCTCCAATATTCAAAAATTAGCATACATGTTACCGTGTATATTCTTAAAACCAGTTAAAGACCAGAGTACTTAGGACCTTTGCTTTCTCTTTGTGCTGTCTGCAAACAACATGAGAAAGTTAAACGAGGCTGTTGAGTTTTCCCCAGTTTTAAAGGTCATCATTGTGCCATATATTCTTTTGATGAATCATGAAATTCACTTCAACTGTCTCTTTCTTGCTCTGTGTTTTTCAAAGTATTGCTGAACCTGAGCCACATCACTCAGTTCCCTAAACCAATATAATTGTGTTTTGGCTGTATATTCTTCTCCATAGCAGATTGATTTTGTACAGCTCTGTTCAACACAATTTATCTTACCCATTTCAATACTGTCTGGTCTAGAAGAGCTGTTTAATGGTAATAGGATGACACACCAGGTAGCCATCTACTGCCAAGTTGGAAATTTCAGAAGAAAATATGCCTGTACTGAATTCTGCTCTCCAACAGCTAATTGGTGGTATTTAGTTACGTATGGAAAAAAAGACATTGGGATTTTACAGGATTTGTGAGGTCAGTTGCTCAGGATATCTGAAAGTCAGAGCATGTGATTAGTAATTAAAGACATTTTAAAATGTTCAGCCTGAGGACACCACGTGTAAAAATGTTGGCCAACATACACACAATCACGCAGGGATGGAAAGAATGCATTCTAATGAATCTTTAATCTGTACAAAAACTAATGGTGCCAGAAAGATTTCTATGTAATCTAAATTCATTTTGTTCTTGAAAAGCTGTCTGGAAGGAAGGAATATGAGACACAGTTCACACTCTCATCTCAGGATTAAATAACCAGTTCTGACTGAAAGGTCTTACGTTAATTTACTTCCAAAGTCTTTGACGTATAGCAGTTTTCAACTGATGATATGCTTGTAATACAGCAAGGAGGTAAAGAACACACATGGATGTGTTGTTTAGGGGGATTCAAGTCATCTATATTTGGATCCTTGAGAGCTGGATGTGTACATTTCCCATGTGTCTGTCTGGGACAAAGGCCATGAACCATGTTTCCAGTCCTCAAACTAATTCATTCTGTTGAGGAGAAAAAACAAACAAATGAGAACTCCGTTATGTATGCAGGTGCTGACAGCACCAAAACAGTTTTGGAGGTTTGTCCAGTGTCAGAGGAATGGCTTAAACTTTTTAAAGGTGTGTAAAGTCTGTAGAGGTATAGACTTCTGAGGTTTGGTGATAAAAAGCTTAGCACTACAGTCAGCCCCTGATCAGTAAGATATTTTCAACTGCTTGCTTCTCTTTCAGGTTTTCTCCGTGCATCAGAAAACCAGAGAGAATGAACTTATTCAAGAATAAAGATGAAAAAACTTTATATTCCCCTTTCCCTCTCTTCACCCTAAATATGACCTTATGTTTCAGACCATTAACACTGAAAGATTTTAAATACGGCACAGTCACACTGTCCAGAAAGCTAACTAACTGTCCTCATCCCATGGTTTTTCTAATCATAATGTCAAAATTTGTTATTTTTGTCTCCCAGACTTTTGGGTGAGTAAGTTGAAGTGTTTAGGTAAAGTTCAGGATTTTCTATATCTTTTGGTTTTTTTCAAGGTACTGATTTCCTTAACGACAGTTATTAGTTTTTCTGCCAGATGCCAAAGCAAATATGGATATACAAGGCAACAACAGTGTTGCAGGTTTTTTCAGTGGTGTGAGCTGCTCTCCGTCCCTTTCTCTCCCAGAAGTGCTGAATAAATATTTTTCAGTCAGGGCATCTCAGGCCAGTGAATATCATGCCAAAACTTATATTTGGGTACCTAAGCACAAGTTTAAGAGCTTAACTTATTTTTTTTTTTATTCTGACTTTCACTGGTATTACTCAAATACGAGTTTGTTTCTCTTGGAGTGAATCGTTGAAATGCAGTTATCAGCACACATTGTTAAAGTCATCCTAAATTAACAAACAAAACAAAGTCATACTGTGTATCCCCAAGGAGAGAAATCTGATCTTTTCTCATAAAAGGAACTTACAGAAAAGAAATCTGTAATAAAATTTCCCATAACTGAATATGTGAAGAAAAGAAATAAGAAATCAAAAGACAAGTAATGAAAAGACAGGACAAAAAGCTAACCATCTCACAGTAGTTGTCCTTTCTAGGAGGTGTGAGTTTGTAGAGTAAAAGTGGATCACTGTTGCACAACTCTCTTTTGAACTATTGTATGCAAAATACAGTAAAGTAGGTATGGGAGAATTTACAAATGACAAAGCTTCAAAGTCAGATTTAGGATCTGAAAAAAATGTTAGTCCAAACAAGGTATTTGTGGTTCACTGCCAGGTAATTTTGCCAGTGGGAATGGAAAATCTTTTACCTTAAAAATGATGACTTAGAAAGTTCTGCAGCTTCAGAACACTCAATAATATTATAGGCCTTTCTTGGAAGACAAATATTTTATTTCTAATTAAGGAAGAAAAAAATGTTGCGGTTCTCTTGATTACGACTGCAATTAGTCTTGCTCTCTAGTTAAAGTCTACAATGAAATCAGAATATGTCCATTCTGTTACATCTTCATTTCTACAAGAAAGGATACTTGATCACTACCAGACATCCAGATTAACAATTACTTTTATTCAGCTACGTGCCAAGAGTACTTTCTATAAAAAAACCCAGGTAATAAGTGCAGCAGAATTTGATAAAGTACTGGTTATCAAATAAGCAGTGAAAAGGTATTATCCTAAACGTGAACAATATTTGAAAAATCCAGGGGAAAAAGATCTATGTGAACAATTTAATATAAAAATATCCTCAAGATAAATACTAAATGAAATGTGCAGATCAAATTTGGGATGCTGAAATTGTTTTTTCATTTTGCAATAACAAGATATGGTCTAAAGAAAGAATCTCTTCCTTTCCTTCCAGCTAATCTATTGCAGTGCACTTGTTCAGTGAGATAAATAAGCACATGCCAAATTTTGAACAATTTAGTAGTTTCTATTTCAGAGGGACTACTCTCCTGAGAAGGTTAAGCAGGACCCAAATGTCTTGCCAGACTGGTCCTTTTGGTCTTGCTGCCCTTCGCATTGAGGTTACTGGAAATCTAAACCCATGCTTTTTTCCTTTCCTTTTCCTTTTCTTTTTCTCCTAGGAGTTTAAAATAGCCCTTAGGCCCACAAATTCAAACTTGTAATGCAAAAAATACTTGCGCAGCAGTAGCTTTCTCTGGGGAGTAACTAACGTCTGTGATTGTTTCCATTTCCACCCGGAGACTTCCCCTGATGCCCAGATTTGTGGGTGTGGGTATGCCTATTCAGGTGATGCCTGGGTGAGTGGTTGCCACCCAAACACTAGCCAGGTCCAAGACCAGGGTCAGTCTGTAGCTTCATCTCCCAGAGGATCTGGCAATGTAGGAGTGCTCACCGCCCCCATACCAGACCTGATCCGTGGCAAAAAGCAAAAAGCAAAAAAAAATCTCTTTTATTTTTGAAATGTGGAAGTAGTAATTCCCTTTTATCTGAGAGGTTATAGCTAGGAAATAGCAGATCTCCTAGCAACTTGAGAGCAAGCAAAACCAGATCCTTTGACCTGCTGGGAAGCTGAGTCTACGTGCTCTACCAAATACTGCAGGTGATGTGAGTGGGAGCTGGCACCGGTGTTAAAGCTGAGATGCCGAGCGGAGAGAAGCACAGGGCTAGGGGAGAAGGCAGAGGCAGTGCCAGCCTCAGCTGTGCAGATGCCTCGTAGTACATACCTGCTGGGTGCAAGGGGAACTGGCTATGTGTGCTGGAGAACACTTCTAACCTGGACTTCATGTTGAATTTTACTCAGCTAATTCATTAGAGACCCGCCAACATTGCCTGTGTTACCTCTGCAGATGGGTGGGTGCTCCTGCGTCACTCAGGGTTCTGCCGGGGTCTCGCAGAGCCACGCTGTGCTCTCGGGAGCGGAGTTTCACACCCATCTGCCAAGATCATGGAAGTAGAGAGCAAAAGTGCAAACACAACCAAGCTTTCTATTCGCTGGATACTGCTGGAGAATTTTCCAGTTATTTATTCCTAAAATTATCTTGAATAATTGAGGTGGAGTTTTTTGGAGAGAATATGACAGAGGTATGTTTTATAGTAATAAATCCTCATGGCCAAAACTAACCCCTTCAAGGGAAGGATTATTTCTTCTTTCAAACACTGCTCCTTCACCTTCCATACCCTTCTGCCAACAATAATTTTGGAAGCAGTATCCTAAAGGACCGTACATGCGGTACAAGCAATTTTGGGTGTTGACTGGCATCAGACCAGGAGGCTGGGAGATGCACAAAGTAGATTTGTAGCCTTGGTGTTTTGTATATGTTAACATCTCCGGGTGGGTCCTGGTGGCACATTGCATTGATTTACTCTCCATTAGTGCACTGGTTGCTCATGGAGGAGAGGGTGAAGGTTGCTGGCACCTGCCAGGGAAGTGGGGCCAGCTCCTACCCACAGCCCAGACTCCCAGAGGTGGCTGTGGAGAAGCTCGTAGTGGAGCTGGAGAGGCACCACGTTGGGCAGGACACCCTCTGCTCCAGGACTGCAGGGGGAGCAGGCAGCTGGCATGCAGCCAGCATCAACGGAGATGGAAGGGAAGGCATCCTGGGGAGCTGAGAGGAACGGGCACAGTATGATCCCAAGCAGAAAGCTTTAGAGTTGGTCAAAACCACTCCAGAAGGCAAAGGTACAATGGGCGGAAGAGAGATTTGTTTATCAACCCTTTTACTTCTGTTCCATCTCACCCAGTCACTTTGAGTCCCTCTCTATTTATGAAGTATTTATATCCTAATAAGAACTGTCTTTTTGAGTTTAGAAACCTTTTGATCTTTCTGGGAAGTTACTATAGTGAAAAGTAAATCCTTTTGAAAGTGCTGGCTGGGTCCCATCACATTCCACTATGCCAAATTTTCAAATAATTTAATTTGTATGCTAATATTAAAACTTTGAATTTTGAACATACTTCGATAGGAAATATTTATATTATTTTCGCACTGGTTTTGATATTTCCTTTTATAGCATTCAGAAAGAAAATGAGTTCTAATTTTTTTAAGAGACTGGACATGATGTATAGGCTCTGATTGCTCTCAGCTGTGATCCTTAGTATTTTGAAAATGCTGAGAGGCCTGAGGACTACAGAAGAGAGAAGGTACTGAAGGTTGAAGGTGTTTGTGGTTGGATTGCTAGTGGAATATGTCAGTCAGGACTTTCCCCATGATAATGCCTGACACCAGTTCTAAGGAGAGACAGAAAAGTTCCTGCTGTATGTTTCAGGTAACTTTGGGCAACTAAGGAGCCTGAAAGTCAGCCTTGACTATTTGTTTAAGGAAAGTTGACATATTTCCTCATCATTCCTGCTAATCAAATTTGTTTTCTTGACAGTCTTCAAGACAGAAATTATACAACATCTCTGTAGACTTGGTTACAGCAAACCCAGTGACTGTGTGGCATTTAGTCTTAACTACACTTGTTATGACAGCATCCCTGTAAGATCTGTGAGAGCTAGTCCTGAATGGAGGACCCATCAGCCAGACACTGTACAGAAAGAGAACAAAGAGATGGTGCCTGCTGCCAAGCACATCAATACCTTGAGAAAACACTATAAAGCTTTGAAAGATCCGAAGTGAAAAGGCAGCTTGTGGCAGAGAGCATCATGCTGCGCCCGTAACTAACACGGCTGCAAGCTGTTTTGTTATTCAGCTACGGGAGGGCAGAAGGGTGAGGATGCCATTTTTTGTATTCTGGGACTACACAAAAGACCAATGATGATCAGCTGCTGAGTTTCACACCAAAGTGAGCTCTTAATGAGAAACCTAATGCAGATCCTGAAATGAACATTTGTCTTACTTACCTTAAACAGAGCAAGAGATTATCAAAGATGAAGGAAGAATTAATGAACTATTTGGGGCTGAACCACCATCGCTGCTTCTGCAACAGCATCTTTGTTTAAAAAAAAAAAGCAGTTAAGAGGAGAGAGAAACACCTTTGCTGGGACCAGCTAGAATGGAGCAGGCTTTTCTTCGTTTTTTGAAGGAATATGCAGCCAGATACTAGAGGTTCCCCAAGAAGAGGCAGCCTGGTAATGACCTGCTGTTTCTCTCTGTTTCCTACATCTGCTGCGTTCTGGTTTTGACTCAACTCAGTGTTTCCTGTCCCACCTGGGAAAGCTTGAGAGAGGCTACTGCAGTTGATTAATTTTTCCCTCTGTAAACTGCCAGGCTCTTACCTACCACAATCCATTGTTAGGAGCTGCAGCACGTCAAGTCCTATAATTTCAGAGAATTAGGAGTCCTCAAAAGACAGCTTTGCTCTTTTTCTTAAGTTACTGTGGGGAAACATTTGTCTCACTGTGATGAAACAATATTTTCTTAGATCCTTTAATATTTGTGAGCATAATGAGAATTTTTTAAGATGTAGATAAAAGCTCCTGTTGACTTTGGAGAAAAGAAGCACATGTTGTGCCAGAATTACTAAGAATCAAATTTATAAAAGTATTTAGCTCTTTAAGTGTAGTTGCGATTCTTAGGCGGGATCTGCTTTTTCTGGTGAAAAGTAATCTCTTTCAAACTCCTAATCACCTTCTTGTGTTCTTGCATTGCCCTTTGCACAACTAAGTACAATAACCTAATGAATTCTACAGAATCCTTTCTCATACTAGCAGGAAGACAATAAAAATATTTGCAGAGAAGAGGTGAAATACAGTAATGATGACTGGCCTAAGCAGATGGGGCCATTTTGGTTTCATGGAAGACAATAAAATGTGGAATCACACCAGGACAATTCAGGTGCACACAGTTTCCAATCATTTTCTTTAATGAAATGTTACTTAAGAAAAGCAAATTTACAGCAGATGTCAGTTAGAGCTAAGGTGAAGAAGTTAATGTAATGGAGTGGAGAAACATTAATCGCATAGGTTGGTGGCACGTAACAACTGCATGTTAAAATATTTTCTCAATTTTATCATATTAAAGCCACCTATAATCACAACAGTTCTCTGCCCAGAGGACTTCTAATAAGATTCTGTCAGAACTGCTGAGAATTTTGAGAAGTCTAAAGGAATTTCACCCAGGGCCTGAAACAGCTCTTAGTGACCCTGCACTCTCTAACTTTTATTTGGATAGTGAGTGCCAGGCAATGAATTGCCGGAAGAAGTCCCAACTCTTCCACCAAGCACTGTTTCTGATCTTCAAAACCAGAAACAAAATCAGTACTGGCCTCATGCCCAGTGTACCCGTATAAGGGACAAGAGAGAAACAGGGTTGGAAATCAGGATGTAGAGGGTTACTGAAATAACCCAACAGAGTTATGAAGGGTAGGGAACAATGTAAACCTTCTGAAGAAAAGAATACCTTATCCTAGAGTAGAGTTCTCAGAACCCATCCAAACAGGCACATCCAGCGGGATTTTTATGATCTCTAGCCTAGATATTCCTCCCCGCAGCAGAGCTAAGTTTACACCTGTGCTGATCCACTCTCTTCTTACGTCTTTGTGCTGGGGGCAAATGCAGGAGCTCTGGCGGGTGTCGAGATCCAGCAAAGTGCTGGTCCTGGTTGAGGGTGGACCCACTGTGCAATGCAATACGGACTTGTTGCTCAGCCTGCCAGAATTATCTCTAAATCACCTATCCAAATATCTAGGGAATTTAATCTTTGATATAAGATCTCTGCATATCCAAGCATACACCATTGCGTAGATTGTGCTTGAGACTCATCAAACTTAGCTTTACTGTGAAACAGTGGTAACTAGAAGTACATAAAAGGTCTGCCATCATCACACTGCGACTGCAAGAAATGGGGCCAGACACACACCTGCAATTACATTGGGCTTTCATAGCCTGTTGCCTATTGTGACTCATTCTGCCAAAGTGTTTAGTTGCTCTACCAGTACATACAAGTGTGCAATAATTTCTTATTAGAACTACTTTCTGACAGCTCTAGTATTAGTTCTGCTATTAACTATAGTATCTTAGTTTGTCATAAGTTCTACTTTTTACTTTTTATTTCCTTTTCTGAGGTATACTAAAACACACTTAAAAGTGCATCATATTAGATTATCACTCAGAATACCTTTTATGTTCATGTCATAGTCACAGATTGGGAAAATGAAGTAGCACAGTCAGGTTGCGGAGTCTCCCTCCTTGTAGATACTCAAAAGCCATCTGTACATTGTCCTGGAAAACCTGCTTTAGGTGGCCCTGACTGAGCAGGGGTGGTTGGACCAGATGACATCCAGCAGTCCCTTTCAGCCTCACCCATTCTGTGATTCAATTCTAAACTTCAGATTCCCTTTAGGCTTTATTTTTAGGAATACTTCAGTGTGTCTTCTTGACACCTGTTTGGTAATAGCACCAGTGAGAGAGAAAACAGTTGATTTTCAGCAAGGGGAGGGAGTTACATTCTACAGACACATTGCTTTCTATTTTCTGTGCCTCATTCTTGTTTTAGCTAGTGAATGAGTACAATGTGTTTAGTCTGAACTCCAGTGAAGAAATGAATAATTTTATTTTAGAAAATATTTTCTGAATGCACTTATTTGCCTAAGCATCTAATTTATTCTGATGTACTTTATCACTGTCCTTTTCTTTTTACATGATGACCATTCTAAAGCATTTGATGGTTTTTCTCAGTAGAATAAAATGTGTCAGTCCTGCCTAGATTTTATACATCAGCTATTTTTAATGGTTTTGTTTGTGTGTCTGGTTTTTTTGCTTTTACAATGTGAGTTATTGTTTTTGTCAATCTGCTCTTCCAGTGCTAGACATGGATTTTCAGAAGGATAATGTAAATTGGCATAAAATAATTTTGTTCTACATCCTACATCCAAGCAGAAAAACAAATGTCACTTACTTTTTTTTTGTTTACCACAACTTAGTTTTTTTTAATTGCTTCATTTTCATAACTGTGTGTGTATGAGTGTTGTTATGTGTGTGTACCATACTGATAGATATCAGTATGTATTCATACTGGTGTTTATATGCGTATATATGCATGCAGTTATTATGTGACTTAGTTTTTTCATGTCAAGGATGAGAAGGATTTAGAGCTAATTTTGCTATGTGTATCAGAACAGCTGATTACAGTCTCTGATGGTGAAAGTCTGTGAAATCTGGTATATTTGATTTCATGTTAACAGCATGTCCTTATTTTGATGTCCAGTTCCTCACTAGAGGAACCTGAATTTATGACACATCTTTGATTCTCTTCTGCTTTTTAGTCTTCTATATTTTAATGCAAATCTAAATGACAAATGGGAGGCTATAAGGGCATTTGCTAGTTTCAACAAAGAATAAAATCCATTTTGAAAGTTGAAAACTCACTTAATCTTCAACAAAGTAGAATGAACAAACAGAGAGAAAGATTCTTTGGGGATGGGATCCATATGACCAAATGCAGTCAGACTACCCTACTCACGAGTTAGTTACCCTCTGCGTTTTTTATAGTTGACGGAGAGATATAAACACTTATAACTGAGGTTCAATTCAGCATGAAGTAGAAGTTTAAAATAGATTGGATGAATCACATAGTGAAATTTCCTGTTTATTTCCATTGACTATAAAATGGCCCTTGGGTTCTTAGCGTAGATGTAGGTATCTCCATTGCAGGCATATGAAACTGGTTGAGATAGATCGACCTAAACAGACGTGACAGAGGAGCCAATGAGGAGATGTGCTCTGCTGGACCTCGTATTCACAAACAAGGGAGGATGTACTGGGGATGTGAAGGCCAAAGGCAGCCTTGGCTGCAGTGAGCATGACATGGTGGGATTGAGGATCCTCAGAGGAGGGAGCAGGGCAAAAAGCAAGATCACAAGCCTGGGCTTCAGAAGAGCAGACTTTGGCCTAAGGCTTCAAACAGTTCAATTATTATTGCAAGGAAATAAAGATTTACTATATTTGCATGCTTGTTTTTTCCTTAGTTACACAAGGAGTTTTCCAGATTTCTCAGGCATATTTGCAAGTGTCCACTGAAGCAATGTCAAAGACACACATCTTAAAACTGATTGTTGCCATGATGAACTCTCATTAAAAAAAAGATCAGTTCTGTCAATTCATTTAATTGTCCTTTTGTGTGTGAGCATATATTCCTATTAAACAGCTCTTGTTTTTGTTTTTGTTTGGGTTTTTTTCCTTTTTTTTTTTTTTTTTTTTGTGCTTGTACTGGTTAAATCGTGCTTGTGGAAAGCTCCTGCTTGGCCTCTCCTCACCTTATATTCATTGTTCTAAGCATAGATGTACAGGTTTTTGGTCTTTAAGTAAATCTATGAAGCATTTGCAGTGAAAGTGTAAATCATCCTTTGGGCAGCATATGAAAAAAATAATTTGTTCTTACACAACTGGCAGTAGATGGCAATATGGTAGTTTTCAGTAGTGCCTCTTGTGAGCCTGCAATAATTTAGACCAAAGTCTTCAAGCTTTTCAGGACTGTGCTTGAATCGAAACTCCCTAATTGTCATTACTGTTTATAAACCAGCACCCACTTTGCAGAGGCACAGGCTGCTGCGGGGGGACCAGCCCACACTCAGGCTTGGCATTGAAGTGAGAAGGGGGTATCCCCACTTCAGATCATTCAACTTTGAGAGCTGGAGTCTATAATCAGACATAGATATTAGCAAAGGCAGTACGCATCCTGGTACTCGTATTTCCCCTCTTTAAGAGAACAGGGCTTTTTTTGTAACTCAGAAAGCATGTAAGTTATTCATTCTTCTCTGCTGAATGCAGGCTAGGGAAAGGAGTTAAGTCTTTAGGCAGCCAAAGTGTCTTGTTCGTTAATATACAAGTAAGGTTTTCCTAGAGAAAGCATAATTTATTAACTGGATAGAAGATGTCTCTGAAAGTAGAAGTTTACTGTTGCTATCCTACTTTACTGATTTTTTTATTAAAAAAAAAAAAAAGTCTAGTATCCTGGAACTTACAGTTGTAGCAAATGGTGTCTTTCTGCAGCACCAATTCAGGGCACTAATGATGGCAATTTTACTAGAATCCATTTCTGCACTTTGTCAACAGAGAGAAGAGAGTCATATACAATTAGGACAAAAAGAGAAAAGAAAAAAAAATATGTGCTACCAGGCCTAACCCTACAGCCAGTGAAGTGAAGAGCAGAATAAAAATCACAGATTGCTCCTTATTCTTTGGAGCGAATGATGTACGCTTGAGAGGTACTTCCTGCATTATGTTTATTACTTGCTTTGAGGTTGTTGAGAAGAAGCAATAAGAAACTTGGCACTGATTTCTTTTGGTATCTCAAATGCTAAATCCAACCAGAACAAGTATTTATGAATGGCAGTTTTAGACAAGGACTTGCATATCATTTCTTCAAAGAGCAGTGCAAGGAAAATAACATCTTAGGTGAGGATAAGACATTATTTTAAGTGGAGAGGTGACAATTGCCTAATCCTTTGAACAGCAAATTGTCAAGAAATGTTCTGCGGAAGACTCTGGTTCACTGTCTCCTTCCTGCAAGTTTGTGCCAATAGACACTTGCATTTTGCTTTTTCCTCAAAGGGCTATGAAGGAGAGTTCAGAAAAAGGCCATTATATCCACCTACTATGGAGCAATTACAAACATAAGTAAATGCCCAAACTGAACGCTGCTTTGAAGAGGAAGGGTGACGCTGCCTGTCTATAGTGTAGGAGACCAGTGCAAATCATTGAACACACAGAAATCTTAACAGTCGGTGGCCTGAGTTCTAGGTATTGCTTAGCTTTTGTGGACCTTCCAAAATTCACAGGCTAATATCTGGGTACAGCTCTTTGGCTAAATAGCAGTACAGGTAGAAATAAGACTATGTGAGTCCTACCCAAAAAGTCAAAAGTCACTTTAGAAAATGAGATTTTGGATTCTAAGACATTAAGAATCACCTGAAAAGTTTATGCAAAGCCTAGTGGCATCCGACTTCAAAGTCACCGAGCTTTGCATCAGAAATACTTTTAACCTTTCATTTTTGTCACATAAATGCTGCAGTCTTGCTGCTGAAAAAGAAACCTTTCACCAATGCATGAAAATAATGTATATCCAGCCAAAATGGATGTGTCTTCCATGTCTTCCTACTGACTGAATTTTCAGTAGTACATATTTTGAGATTATTATAATTCCCATGAGGAAAATTATGAAAACTGTCAGCCTAGGATATTTTTAAGTAAGACTAACAGCTTTCTTTGTCTTTAGATCAGAGCATTTAGCAAACAGTGGGCTTCTAGCATAGGAGATCTTGAGCATTCAAGTGATTGTGACTCACAGTTTAAAAATTACAGATGAGAAGATCTTAGACTCTTTGTTTGCCAGTGAGTCTCAATGTTAGCTGGATAGGTAATACTGAAACTCTAAGATTTCTTGGAACTTTCTTGTTTTGCCACTAGTGACATATGCTCCACCCATAAATAAATGTTTTCCTTTTGGCCACCTTTGCTGTCAGAGCCTAAAGCTGCAAGTGACCTCTGAAAACAGCATTTCTTTTTTTACAGAGGTGCTGTATTTTAGTGGGATTCTCTTAGCAAGAGGGCTGGAAAGCAAGAGTTCAGCAGCTGTGAGTATTGGCTGTGCTCCAAAACCCACCTGATGCTGAAGTCCTTACCAGAGCACGCAGGTTTTGAAGCTGGGTTCTGAAGGAAGGAAGTATGAAGCAACTTGTTTCTTTGGAGACCTGCTCCAAGACTGACAAGCACAGTTGCTATAGGAAGGGGCTAGAAACTTTGATATTTTAAATCCAGAAGTCTTTGTGCAGTAGAATGTTAAGCTTGAGACTGAAGAAAACTACATCACAAGGAAGAGATGTCTGCGGTACTTTGAAAAGCACAGATGTCAACATAGGAAGACAATAATAGAACAAAAATAAGAACAAGAAAAAAATTCTACTTGATCCTAATACGATTTATAATTTTAAAATATTAGTAGCAAAAATGCTAGTAAAAAAGATGTTGCTGAGACATAGCACTAGGGCCTTTTATCTTATGGATGCCATCTCTAATGACAGTCTCCGTATCCTCAAAGAGCAGAATTCAGAATACATGCTTTTTTCCCCCTCGAATCCACACAACTCTTATTCTAGTTAAGGAATGTCAAGAAAAAGAAATAGGAAATGTTACGGGAGAAGAAGAAAATAAACAGAAAAAGAGCCTTTGTCTTCTCTTTTCCTCTTTCATTCTTTTCTCCTTTACTTCTGTCATTCCTTTATAGAAGGTGGAACAAAATAATTCAGTTGTAAACATCCATAAGTGGGAAATACTTTAATTTATTTGGTAGACAAGATGTATAGATAAAGAGAACCCATATGCAGGGTGCACTGAAGTCATCGTATTGTGAGTGTGGTGCCAGAGTTAAAGGGAGTAGATTTAAAGCAGCAGACCTTTGGCCTTTCCCAGGGTTGGGCTCCCTGAAGCAAGAGAAGAAGGCCAACAGCTCATAGTTGATGTAAGAAGAGGTCAATTCTGTTTCCACTGCAGAAGTAAGAAGGTGGATGGATGCGTTCCGCTAAGCTGCCAAAGAGGTAGGTTTTTTTTAGTCAGTAGAGCGTAAAAAATTAGAGACGGAAAAAGTGCCAAAGCAACACTGAGGTTGCATGTTCAAGAATGAAAACCCGAAGCAAGAAAAGCAACATTTGTAAAGTCAAGCCGAAAGTGTCTGGTTACAAGAACAGCTGAGAGACAGACAAATAACAGGATATGGCTGGTAGAATAAATAGGCGAGGAGTCTACAGGCATTTCCATGAGTCACCGCTGGGCTACATACAGTAACCAAATGGCACAGAGAAACGATTCAAGGGGACGCAAAGGAAGTGGATGCAGAAGAAATAAAAAGGAGGATAAAAGTTTTGTAAGGCTGAGGAGACAGGGAAATGGATGAGATGGAATGATGTCATGGAGAGATACCTTTCTTGGCCAGACATGTGGAAAATAGAAGTACATAGATTATAGTTTTGCTTATGATTCACTGCCAACAACTGCTTGTTTACAACACTGAGGGTTAAGATGACAGCTGTACCTTAATATGACAGGAAACCTTATTTCACAGTCAGTCTGATTGGTCTGGCAAGGAATCACGTCTGGTAGCAATGGAGGTCTGAATAGACTTTTTAAATCTAGTACACATCTGAAAAAAAACGAAGTGGAAAATGAAGAACATATCTTTCTTTTTCAGACTTATGGTACTGAAAAAGAAAGATTTTTTTTTTTTCCAAGAATCATTGCTAGATGCTGCTGAAAGCAAACAAAATCAAATGGGCAACTTGGAAATCAGGGCATATTTTAAAATGAAGGATTTGTTTTTATCCTCACCAGGAGTAAAAGCTGGAATTAACCTGAGCCTACTGTTACCATGTAAGTGTCTGAAATGGATTAAACAGTTTTCTGACTGAATGGCTATCCCCATGGCAATAGGAGAGGATCTTGCACATTTAAGACTGAAAGGAATGAATAGATGAGAAAAAAAGCACAGTATATCCTGACAGAGCCCAAGGTACAGCATGTATCCTTAGAACTGAGCTGTGAAGGATTCATGCAGAAGGAACAGTTCCTGTATTTCCAGGGTTTATCAGTAATATGAGATAGGACCACACTGCAAGTCAAGCAAGGACAAAACCAGCCCATGTTAATTTTAGAAGCACTGGGATTATTGTGTCTAGAGTGTTAAAAGTGCATTATTTAATGGGTGTCTAAAACTTTTATTAACTCCTCTTCAGTTACATATATTTTCTATTCCATGGCTCAAACACAGCCCTGGATAGTTACCAGGATAAACTTTAAAGCCAACAGGACCTGTGCCTATTTATTCCACAACTGGAAGAGCTCTCTAACTCCAGCTTTAAACTGAATAATCCTTGCAAACCTGCAGCAGAGCTCCATGTGAATTACTGATTTTTTTGTTGTTGTTGTTCTGCTGTAAAACAGGAAATGAGAAATAAAAATGTCATTGGCACCAACCAAATTCTAAATTCTTATTTTGGCAAGAACAAAAAAAAAAAAAAAGCTGTTCTGACATGAAATGTTCCCATTTGGCACAAACAAAACCATTAAGGTATTTGAAAGAAAAGCCAAAGAAATAAAGTGTTAGCTTCATAAAATATGATGTGGCAATTTCATGCCTTTTCTCCATAGGTTCAAGGATGAGATTTCTCACTCAAGCTATGACCAGCTGAGTTCTCTCCTCTCCTACATGTCCCCTATCCTCGCACAGCACCCCACTCTCCAGCCTGGTAGGACAATTCTAGGTTGAGCATTCTCTCTAATCCCTGTTGATATTCTTACACTCCATTAGAAAAAGGATACATATATTCTTTATATCACAGAGTGTGAATGAGGGCAACTTGTTTGCTTGGTTTACACCAGGAAGGTAAGAGGGCAAATTTCAGTTGCCTCAAGCAGAAAATGGAACTTTGCATCTCTGGTATCCTGCATGTCCCAGAAAAATACTGAAAAGTTCTGCTTCTTGAGCCCTTGTGTGACTGGGAAACATTATTCCTTTTTGTTTTATTCTGGATTTGTGTGTCTAGTGCTTAAAGCAAACAAGCCAACCTACTTAAAACCTTTCAATACAGCTGGACTGAATTTGTTATTTAAATTCAGGCAGATTGAAATCCTAATTTTACCAATTATTATTCGCTAGAAAAAAATCTACCCAGCTAGCATTGAGAGATCTGCAGTCCCTTTTACCCTAAAGGAGTAAAGTCTCCCCAGATGATCTTCATAAATCTCTCAAAGCTCATATTCAGTGGAAACACCCTGGTCTTGACCCCTCCTTCCCTCTCAAAGTCTTTCACACAATAAAAAAAAGGAAAGAAAAGACGATGGATTTTCTTCTCCCATAAACAAAAATACCCTCTGGAGTAATTTATTTTCCCTGATCCTTTTAGCTCTTTCACTGTTAGTGAAGCTAGAGTGTGCTACCCTGCCACGGGGTCAGGGGACGGTTGTGATAAGATGTCTCATGTTTTAAGATCACTGGATCATCCTAAAGTTACATACATTTATAAAAGCAAAAAGCTGAAGCAATAACTGGCTTGGTCCTAGTTTCCTCCACAGTTAGTTGCACAGTCAGATTTAAAGGCAGAGTCCGGAAATAAAATAATCAATTTTGGTAGGGCTATGTGACATTTTTTGAAATCTCAGTGGAAAGAGCCATTCCCCAACAATCCATAGTTGGAGGGATCAGTATGAACATTTATTTTAAATTGCCACACAGGATCTGAAACAATAACTTAGAAATCAGAGTGATCAATTTATTTCAGATGGCCTTTGGTTTGTGAAAGTTTTTCACTGAATGTAGTTTAGTTACAGGAGAAAGCACAAATAGCAAACTTTGCAAGCTTTCTGTGACAATACATAAATACAATGCATTGTATAGAATAAGGTTGCAAAGTCAAGAAGTCTAATGGAAGAAAAAAGGAAATTCAGGGAATCATAAAGTAATCAAGGTGGGAAGAGACTCCAGGAGGTTACTAGTTCAACCTCCTGTTCAAAGCAGGGTCAGATAAGCAGTTAGACTAGGTTGCTCATGGTTTTATTCAGGTGGATCCTGAAAATGTGCAGTCCCCAGGAAACCCGGTCCACTGCTGGGCTGTCCTCATGGTGTAAAAGTTTCTCTTTTCATGGAATTGGAACCTTTCTTGTTGCAATTTAGGCTTGTTCTCTCTCACTCTGCCCATCTCTGTCTTCTTGATGACCTCATCATAGGTCCTAGAAGGCCGCTTGTAGGATCTCCTTAAGATTTTCCTTAATTAACTTTAGGAAACTTAATCAAAGTTTCCTTCTCAACTTTATTTTAGTTTCCCTGTGTATGTGCATATGGCATGTGCTATGATAGAGTCTCCAATTACCTGAACAAACGCTACTTCTTTCTCAAGATTTCATCCTCATTTACTGAAAAGAATGGATGAAATCTTACTTAAAGGGTAGCAACCTATTAAATTTTTGTTCTGCATTGTTCAGCATGTGGCCTCATTCCTTGTTTACAGCACACTCTTAAAATTAACCCCCTAAGGAGCTTTTTCTCATTATCATTAATTTCCTCATACGTTTCTAACAGTATTGACTGTGAGACTTGTGTGGGAATTGGAATTTGCATTACATGAAATCACATAGAATAGTCTTGTATTTTTAATTTCTGATTTAGAAAACAAATAAAAATGTTCCTGCAAAACATTTTTAAATTAGAAATTGACCCATTAATGTAGAATAGCTCAGACTGAACAAAGCTGTAATTGTTAAGTTACATGATTTGTTTCCACAGTTTCATAATTTCAAATACCAGGTGGCCTGAAGGTGTATTATGCTTATTTTACACGTCGAAAATTGCAGCCCAGAATAAGAAAGTTCTAGAGCAACTATATATTTTGTATGTCTAAACCTAAACACCTGAGAATGTGGTTAAACAGAGAGCTGAGAGATTTTTATGGAGTCCTGAGCCCTTGTGCTCTTCCAAATACAGAGATGAACACTTGCAAGCCTGAAGGAGATTATAATGCTCTAGAAAAAGAATGGAAGGGACTTGACTCTGAACAGACTGAGGGAACAGACTCGGTTAGTCTGTGAGGGTCTACACAGGGACAAGCATCTTGATTTAATTACATTTCCAGCTGTTTTGGAGGACAGAGCGCAGCTCATACATCTGCTGGGAACGAGAACTGCCAAAAGTTGATGCTCTGCTTACAAGCCCAGTGTAAAACTAAAAATAAGTGATGATTTTCTGATTTGGCTAGTCTGCTCCCAGACACAGCAGGTTTTGGAGGACAACACACAGAAGGGGCCAGCATCTCTGCTCAGAACAGCATCTGCCTCTCTGCAGTTATTGTGACATGTGGCAAGGCATGTTTCCCAGCTCCACAGGACCATCTACCCCTGGCACATCAGAGACCTCAGACCACAGTGAGCTCCTAAGGGTGGATGCAACTCTGTGGCAGGGGGTTGTGGAGTCACTAGAGGCCTCTCACCAGGGAATCCAGCTTAGACATGCTCCTCACCTGCAGCACATGGGTGCTAGGGATGGCCTATGGTGCCACCTGAAGGAGGGGGTCCACAGGCTGTGCAGCATCAGAAATGGCAAACGAGATTGACTGGAGCTTCTCCAAACCCCTGCAGGTACCAGAACCTGAACCCCCAGCCACATCAAGGGAAGGGGAAGGGGAGGGAGAGTCCTCTTGCCTCTGGTAAGGCTTTTGACACTACCTCTCATAACTTCCTCATAGACAAACCGAGGAAGTGTAGAATAGACAGGTGGACAGTGAGGTAAATCAGAAAACCAGCTGAAGTGCTGGACTGAAAAGGTTATGATCTGTCTGCAGCATAAAGCCCAGCTGGATTCCCGTCATCAGTGCTGCACCCAGGGGGTCAATACTGAGGGCAGTGCTTTTTAACAACTTTAGTAACGATCTGGACGATGGAGCAGAGTACATCCTCACCAAGTTTGCAGACAATACAAAACTGAGAGGAGTGGCTGATACATCAAATGGTTGTGTCACCATTCAGAAGGACCTTGACAGGCTGGAAAAAAAGGGCCAGTGGTTATCTCATGAAGTTCAGCAAAGGGAAACACCAAGTCCTGCCTCTGGGGAGGAAGAACCCCATAGATCACTGAGGATATACCTCTATGCTGGGGGCCAATGTGTTGGAAAAGTCTGGCAGAAAAGGCATTTGGAGTCTTGGTGGACAGTGAATTGAACATGGGCCAGCAGTGTGCTTTTGCAGCAAAGAAGGCCAAAACCATCCTGGGCTGCATGGTGGGGAGCATTGCCATCAGGTAGAGGGAGGTGATCCTTCCTCTCTACTCAGCTCTGGCGAGACACATCCAGAGTGCTATATTGAAACCTGGGCTTCCCTGTACAGCAGAGACATGGGCATACTGGAGCAAATCCTGCAAAAGACCACAAAGATGATGAAGGGCTTAGGACACATATGAGGAGAGGCTGAGAAACCTGGGACTATTCAGCCTGGAGAAGAAAAGGCTCAGGGGGATCTTGCCAATGATAAATACCTGACAGAAGGAAGTAAAGATGGAGCCAGATTCTTAGTGGTATTCAGTGACAGGACAAGATGCAATAGGCAGAAAAAGAAACAGGGGAAATTCTGCTTAAACATAAGAAAAAAAAATACTTTACTGTGAGAGTTATCAAGCACCAGCACAGGTTGACTACAGAGATTGTGAGGTCTCCATCTGTGGAGATGTTCTAAACCCAACTGGACACAGTCCCAGGCAATGGGCTGACCCGGCCATGAGCAAGAAGTAGATGATCCCCAGGGGTGACACCCAGCCTCAAATGGTCTGTGATTCTATGACTTTTTTCTCTCTGAATCTGATGTTTCAATAAACTCTTCATAGACAACAAAATGTGTGGAGCTTGCTTTCATTACAGTTCTTTCTTTCTGTTCCCCCTTAAAATGTTCTCAGAAACCTCTTGCTTGAGGTCTTTTGAGTCTTCATGGATTTTGTGGAGTTTTCTGTATATAAAGTGTAATTCCTGGACATTGCTGCTACTCAGGACCAAAGTAAGTGTACATGCAGTCCATAGTCCCATCTGTGTTCTCAGTAACAGATGGTGAGAAAAGGGTATCATAAGGTCATGTTTCCATTGTTATAACTTTACTGCCCCAACTTTCTGCAACCTGACAGTTGGCAGTGTTTTCACCTGTGTCTTTAATGGTTTTCAGCGGTCTCTTCACCCAAGTATTTATCAAAGTAAATTTGAACCAATTTATCTTTCTAGATTCCCTAACATCCTGCAGCAATCATTCCACAACACTTATGGGTTTTTTTACTACATCTGTTTGCTTTAAAGTTGCTGCTTAGATTAATTTATTTATTCTTGTGTTGTGACTAGTGAATAATCATTCCCTTTTCATGTTCTCCATGGCGCTAATGATTTCATACAGCCTTAAAATATTCACCTAAACAATCTTTTTCTGTGCTAAAGAATGCTAATCTGTGTCCTTATAAAGCACTTTTTTTTTTATCCTCCTACTCATCCTTGCCACTTTCCTCTGTCACTTTCCACTGACCTTATTCTATTAAACGTGGCCATAGGCTGGGATGACGGGACCGTATGTAATGCTCAAGATGTGGACAGACAGTAATGTAATATTTTTTCTTTTCTTTAATTCTTTATCTTTTCTAATAATTTCTAATGTTTTGTTTTAAGTACTGAGCAGACATCCTCCTAAAATGATCCACAATGCTTCCACGATCCATTTCCTGAGATGTAGTAACTGATTTAGAGCCTTTCAGTGAGTATGTCTAGACTTATTATTCTCCATGTGTTTTATATTAATCTACATCAAAACTTTCCTGTGATTTACAATTTTACTAGACCTACAGCTACACCCCAGTTTTGTAAGGCAGTGATAGATTCAGTCTTTCTGGCTTTGCTATACTTTTGTTCAACTATCTCATCTTGCTATATTTGTTGCCTGCCTGCAGCTGCTTTCTCCACAGTAGACAACTTGTGGTCATTCTTTTGGTGGTAAATTGAGGTGCTTTATCTGTTTCTTTATCGTATTTACTCATCCTGGGTAACCATCTAATCAAAAGACAGAGCTAATTCTTGCTACCCCAATGCTATTGCAATGTCATTTGAAAGAATTGCATTCCAAACTAAATGAAATTTTATATTGTGGTTTTTTTTGCTTGTTTCCAAAAATTTCCATGCCTGATATCAGTATATCGCAGTGAAGGTATCTTGTTTCTGTTTTCTGCAGGGAAAAAATAAAGTCCTATACTTCCTTAATGAGATTCTTACTTTAGCTGAGTAATATTAAATACAGATGCATGTCAATCTCAGTATCTTTTTAGGCAGGTACTATATTTTTGTCACTAACTTATTCCAGCTACTTAGGCTAGAGGTAATTTAAGCTAGTTAATTATGTTTTTAAATTCAAATTTCACTGCAAACTTATGCCTACTGAAAAACATGCTGTAGTCAGGCCAGGAATACTATATTCCACAAGAATAAATGTATAGGATCAAGCAATATTACTGTCTAGTATTGTAATCTCAGGGAAGGCAGAACAACTATAAAAAAAAGCCTCATGATAAACAAAAATAGAATGACAGAATCGTAGAATAGTTTGAGTTGGAAGGGACCTTTAAAGGTCATCTACTCCAACCCCCCTGCAAGCAGCAGGGACATCCCCGACTAGATCAGGTTGCTCAGAGCCTCATCCAACCTGGCCTTGAACGTTTCATAGAATCATAGAATCATAGAATGGTTAGGGTTGGAAGGGACCTTCAAAGGTCATCTAGTCCAACCCCCCTGCAAGGAGCAGGGACATCCCTGACTAGATCAGGTTGCTCAGAGCCTCATCCAGCCTGGCCTTGAATGTTTCCAGGGATGGGGCCTCCACCACCTTTCTAGGCAACCTGTTCCAGTGTTCTATAACTCGCATCGTAAAAAATGTTTTCCTAATTTCCAATCTAAATCTATCCCCCCTCTATTTTAAAACCATTAACCCTCGTCCTATTGCAACAGGCCCTACTAAACAGCCTCTCCCCATCTTTCTTGTAGGCCCCCTTGAGGTACTGGAAGACCGCTATCGGGTCTCCCCAGAGCCTCCTCTTCTCCAGGCTGAACAGCCCGAACTCTCTCAGCCTGTCCTCATAAGAGAGGTGCTCCAGCCCTTTTATCATCTTTGTGGCCCTCCTCTGGACCTTCTCCAACTGGTCCATGTCCTTCTTGTGCTGGGGGCTCCAGAACTGGACACAGTACTCCAGGTGGGGTCTCACCAGGGCAGAGTAGAGGGGGAGAATCACCTCCCTCGACCTGCTGGCCATGCTTCTCTTGATGCAGCCCAGGATGCGGTTGGCCTTCTGGGCCGCAAGGGCGCATTGCATGCTCATGTTAAGCTTCTCATCCACCAGCACTCCCAAGTCCTTCTCCTCAGGGCTGCTCTCTATCCATTCCCCGCCCAGCCTGTATTTGTGCCTGGGATTGCCATGACCCAGGTGCAGGACCTTGCACTTGGCCTGGTTGAACTTCATGAGGTTGGCATGGGCCCACCTCTCCAGCCTGTCAAGGTCCCTCTGGATGGCATCCCTCCCTTCCAGCATGTCAACGGCACCACACAACTTGGTGTCATCGGCGAACTTGCTGAGGGAGCACTCTATCCCACTGTCCATGTCGCCGACAAAGATGCTGAACAGGGCTGGGCCCAGCACGGACCCCTGAGGGATGCCACTCTTGACGGGTCTCCACATGGACATTGAGCCGTTGACCACCACTCTCTGAGTGCGGCCATCCAGCCAACTCCTTATCCACCGAGTGGTCCGTCCATCAAACCCATGTCTCTGTAGTTTAGAGAGAAGGATGTCATGAGGGACAGTGTCAAAAGCTTTCAACAAGTCCAGGTAGATGATGTCAGTTGCTCGTCCCTTGTCCACCGATGCCGTCACCCCGTCATAGAAGGCCACCAAATTGGTCAGGCACGATCTGTCCTTGCTGAAGCCATGTTGGCTGTCACCAACCACCTCCTTGCTCTCCATGTGCCTTAGCATGGTTTCCAGGAGAATCTGCTCCATGACCTTGCCAGGCACAGAGGTGAGGCTGACCGGCCTATAGTTACCTAGATCTTCCTTATTCCCCTTTCTAAAAATGGGGGTTATGTTCCCTCTCTTCCAGTCATCGGGGACCTCACCAGACCACCACGACTTCTCAAATACAATGGCCAGTGTCTTGGCAACTTCATCCGCCAGTTCCCTCAGGACCCGCGGATGGATCTCATCAGGTCCCATGGACTTGTGCACCTTTAGGTTCCCCAGATGATCCCGAACCTGCTCTTCGAGTACCATGGGCGGTTCTTCATCTTTGCAGTCCCTGCTTGCACCTTCTACAGCTTGGGCGGTGGGACAGGAACTCTTGTCGGTGAAGGCTGAGGCAAAAAAGTCATTGAGAACCTCAGCCTTCTCCATGTCCTGGGTAACCAGGACACCGGTTCCCTTCTGGAGGGGGCCAACATTTTCCCTGGACTTTCTTTTGTCCCCTACGTACCTATAAAATCTCTTCTTGTTGCATTTTATATCCCTGGCCAGATTCAGTTCTGCCAGGGCTTTGGCTTTCCTTACCTTATCCCTGGCCACTCGCGCAGCCTCTTTGTAGTCCTCCCAGGCTACCTGTCCCCGCTTCCACCCTCTATAGGCTTCCTTTTTTACTTTCAGTTGGTCCAGGAGCTCCTTGCTCATCCACACCAGCCTCCTGGCCTTTTTGCCCGACTTGTTTTTCATCAGGATGCACCTCTGCTGAGCTTGGAGGAGGTGCTCCTTGAATATAGACCAACTTTCCTGGGCCCCTCTTCCCTCCAGGGCCGCCTCCCATGGCACTTGGCCCATCAGGTCCCGGAAGAGGCTGAAGTCCGCCTTCCTGAAGTCTAGGGCAGAGAGCTTGCCATGTAGTTTCCTTGCTGCCCCATGGATCTTGAACTCCACCATGTCATGGTCGCTGCAGCCAAGGCTGTCCTTTAGTTTCACATCCCCCACCAGCCTCTCCCTGTTGGTGAGCACAAGATCGAGCATGGCACCCCTCCTTGTCGGCTCCTCTGTCGCCTGCAGGAGGATGGATGGGGCATCCACCACCTCTCCGGGCAACCTGTTCCGGTGTTCCACCACCTGCATTGTAAACATTTATTTCCTTATATCAAGTCTGAATCTGCTTCCTTCTGTTTTAAAACCATTACCCCTCATCCTTTCACAACAGGCCCTGCTGAAGAGTTTTTCCCCTTCCAGTCCCCTTGAGGTAGTGGAAGGGTGCTATAAGGTCTCCCTGGAGCTTTCTCTTCTCCAGGCTGAACAGACCCAACTCTCTCAGCCTGTCCTCGTAGGAAAGGTGCTCCAGCCCTGTGATCATCTTCATGGCCCTCCTCTGCACTTGCTCCAACTAAAATCTCTACCTGTAATTCCTTAATGGACCGAGTCTTCCTATATCAGAAGCATTGGCTCCTTCAGATGACTCGCTATATATATTCTTTGTACTTTTTGTAAGCCAAACAGCGTTAATGAAAGCAATTGTTCTTTTTAGGTCAACATTAAAGTCTTGTCCTACTCTTAGGTTTTTGATTCTGTAAATCATCCTTATACCTATTCTTTGAAGCAATTTTTTTCTATAATAGCTCGGCAATCATTATCTTGGTTCTTTCAAATACAATCTCAACAATGCTGAAAGCCTTCCCTTACAATGGGGTGTAGGAATACACTGTACTGGTGCTCCAGTGCTATTTTTTGTAGAGTCTTGTTCCTAACAATAGTGCCAGGAATAATAGTCCTCATTTTCACCTGAAACCAGACCACATTTTTAATCAGATTCACAGTACATAACATACCTCTTGACTTAGCTCCATTGCACTGTCAAAATACTCTGAGTGTGTCTGCAACCACTAATTCTTTCCCCACTTGGTGATCAATTTGCAAATCATACATTTGTAGCTGAAAAAAAACAAGCTCTATTCTTAGCGGCAGCAGAACGGTTTGCCAGGCCCCTTTTGGCACTGTCAACAAGTGGTTTATGGTCAGTGTCAGCTAATAGTGGCCTCCCATAAATAAAAAAAAAAAGAAACATTTTTCGCCCATGGACTGAGACCAAAGCCACATTCTTTATTTGAGTTTATTGAAAGCTTGGGTTTTGTTCATTCCTATGATAATTATTCTATTGGGGTTTTTAAGCTTTGACCACTCCATTGCAAAGGATTGTGCAACGCTTTTCTTAGAGCCATTGGTGAGCCAACTTGTTTTGCATTTATCATCACAGAAACTCATGACTGAAATCTCATCAACCCCTGTAATGTCTTCCTTTTTTTAAGGGCCAGAATGAGTGTTTTGTCTTTATCGGGATGTCAATTTACTACAGCCTCCTGGTTCATTAAGCACGGAAAAAAATAACTTGTATTTACCATTTCTCTAAATATTCCTCTCCTTTCTAGCTAATAGAAAACGTTCCATTTCAGTGTGACTATTTAGCTTCTTGGAGTTGTCTAAATGAAGAGTCCTTTTTCTGCACTGATTTGTGTGTGCCTGGACTTTTGTTGGTTCTCCTCATTACTGTATGGTTCTGAAGTAAAGAGCCTACTTCCCTATCTTCTTGCCATAAACATATGGGGTTTTGTGAGATCACTGGAATTTTTCAAGTGTAGCACATAGAACATATGTGTGAGCAACCAAGGGGTTTGGCACATTTCTAATGTGGTCTTTTCCCATAGTACTATTACAGGGAAGATCTTTTCCATTATCTGTAAAATGGAGTATAAACACCTCACATGGGAAAAACTTGGAAATGTTTAATGAAAACATATTAGTACCATACCCTTCCTTCTGCTTTTTCACACACACACATACACAAAGCTGAGACCAGAGAAGCAATTAGAAAATCTACAAAAGCATGGTGAGGGAGCAGTTGCTTAGCAAGCTGAAGACAAGAAGCCATATCCCACAGCTGGACAGTGAGTGAGCTCAGCGGCAAGCAGAACAGGCCATTCCTGGGGAAGGGCGGTGATGCCCAACAGCAAAAGGTCCCATGAGCAAGAGCCTCCCACACAGGAGAAGATAGAGCCCAAGGGGTCATGCTTGGGGTTGCGCATCAGGCTGGACTGCCACCCATCAGGGACTTCCCTGGCTCACGGGTCCTTGACCCAAGGCACACAGGGGACACCAACACTGAGCTCTGTGGTGCTTCCCTGATTATAAGGATTGGATTATGGCAGTCCGTAAGGTTGTTGCTGGATTTTTCCCTTGGAGCAAACGTGTTTGCTTTTGGCACCAATTTGGCTTCTGCTCCTCTGATTGTGTTACAAGCAATGTGTCCCATTAGCTCTCAGGCTGACTGTCCATTTGTCATCTGCTGCATCATTGTCCTACAAGGCTTGTTTGAGCTAGCAATTTGGTGGCATTTGTTGTTCCTCCTGTGTGTATGCACCACAGAAGTGTGTGTCCAAGGTTTTGTATCTTTTTCCATATGCTTGGCATTGGAGGTGCTGTTTGGCAAAGGACACACAGTTTTTTGTGCTCTTTCCTTGTGCAATTTTATTTTGAGCTCTTTTATACTTTTCTGTCCTGGGTCACTCTTTTTGCATGTCTCACTGGGCTTAGGTGTCCACTCCTAATGCATGTCAGTCTGGACGGGTAGGCTCTTTTCCTTGAGAAAACCTAGTGGCTTTGTTCAAAGATTAATTTTGGGAACTCCATAAGAGTTTTGAGTGTTTTGTCTTGCACCTAAATCCAAATTTATCACTTCATATGTGATTTGGTTAGTGCCACATACTTTCCAAACAGCAGCTTTCAGCTGTCAGCCTTTGTTCAATCTTTTTCACTTCTTTTTGTTTCTTAGTGTGGCGAAACCTATTTCTCCTAAGTTTCACCTTTATGTGGAGACAGACAAGATAAGAAACAGCAGAGGATAAAACTCAAGGTGAATTTACACAAAATCAATAGCTACACTCTTGTTTATATAGCAAAATATGTGAAATGAATATGGTTCTACATTGCACTGACTGTAAAAAAAAATTAACTTTCCTGATTTTTTCAATTGCTATTGCTCAGATTTTCCTAAAATTATCACTTTTATAAAGTTCAAAACATAAGTAATTTCAGCCCCCAGACTCTGACATCTATGAGGAGTATAAAGAAAGGGATGATTTTTAGTAGAAATTGTTTTAGTCTCAGCTGTTTAAGCATTGACAGGAACCTGCTGCCTCCTTGTACTGTCCCTTAAAATGATATTTCAATGAACTTCCTTGTCTAACACAGCAAAATGGAAATAAAATTAATTTTTGAGCTACTAAGTGATGTTGTTGAAAGAATATGTTTCCATTCTATAAACAAGAGAAGAATACATTTGTTGCCTGCTTTCTCCTCTAATTCTGAGCCAAGTGACTGACTCCTCTGCCTTAGCATCCTAGCAAGGAATATGAACCAACTCCTACTTCTGAAGGGTAGTCATATAATTTCCATCACTCAGCATCACAGTTTGCCTCTCCATAAAGCTTTTCTTGATGGAGGGCTAAGCATGCTGACTTGAAATATGGAGTCATAGAATGGTCTAAGTTGCAAGGGACCTTTGAAGATCATCTAGTCCAACCCCTCTGCCATGGGCAGGGGCATCTCCAACTAGATCAGATTACTCAAAACCCCATCCAATGTGACCTTGAACATGTCCAGTGATGGAGTATCCACAACTTCTCTGGGAAAACTATGTGCTGCAGTTCTTACCCTGAAGACATTAATATTTAATTTTTATTGGTGCTTTTTCATGTCCTCAGTAAATCAGGCTGGGACTGTTTCTTCAGAGGAGTGCTCACTTGTAGGTTGGTTCTCCCACACTGACCCATGAACACTACTCCCATACAGCACCCCTACACCGAGACCAAAATCCTCCTCTGGCTTTTGCATGAAAACAGACATTGAACAACAAGAGAAGCAGGAGATATTCTAGCTCTCCACTCAACCTATTGGTAGAGAAAAACCTTCCTACCATGAGTGTAAACACTAAATAAGAACTTTGCAGCCTGATACCCTGATACACTATGAATTTCATGGTCTACAAGCATCCTCCCAACTTCCTTGGCAGTGATGTTAGAACCATAGAATCACAGAATAGTTTGGGTTGGAAGGGACCTTTAAAGGTCATCTAGTCCAACCCCCCTGCAAGCAGCAGGGACATCTCCAACTAGATCAGGTTGCTCAGAGCCCCGTTCAACCTGACCTTGAATGTTTCCAGGGATGGGACATCTACCACCTCTCTGGGCAACCTGTTCCAGTGTTTCACCATCTTCATTGTAAAAAAATGTTCAGTGATTACGATTACAGCACCCACCAATGCCCTCCAAGGTCCCTCAGGCCGGAGCCCTCCCTGGCACATGCGGGTCCGGGGCTGCCAGGAGGGCTGGGGCTGTGCACGGGGCTGCGCCATAGGCAGTGCCAGCCAGGAGCTCTGGGCACAGATGGCTCCCAGACACCATGTCCTACACGCTGTTATGGCTGCCTGCACTGGATCTCCTCACAGTTGGAGAAGAATTGATTTTCTCTGCCCCAGGAAAATTAACTGTTTCTGTTTCATACATCAGCCACTCTTCTAAATTACAGGCACAAAATTAGTGACTGATTGCGCACTGCCATGGCCTCCTGTCGATGCATTATTGTTTGAACATCTACCTGTTTTAAAAAACCCTGCTTGCTCTAATTGCAACTTTGGGCAGCATCCTGGCACAATGCACTTTTGAGGTTTGTTTGACTATTTTGTCTCTTTTCATTTTCTGTGGAATGATTTTGCTCCTTTACATTAGGCATGGTCTTCTCTGGAAAGGTCTAAAATTACAACCATAAAAATTACTGCAAAAACCAGAGAGTGAGACATTCTCTCCTCCCAAAATTTGAGTGCATATGTTGGCTGGTTAAGTGCAATGCTCCTGCATGCAGTGGAGCTGGGACAGCTGACACCTCTTGTGAATATGGCACTTTGCATTTAGACAAAACTACCATCGCGTGCAGAATCTATTTTTTTTCCTTTAAGGAAGGAGTCTAGAAACTACTGTCATGAACGGCTTTGCAAATGCATCTACAATTTAAAGCCTCAAAACTACTTAGTTGCCATCACCCGCACTTGCTCAGCACTTTGATGATTATCCATGGCATTGGACATCTGTGAGGGAAATTCGACTCGCATCTCAGGCCACCACAGCCAACTGCACAGGGCAGGATGGAAATATTCATATTGCCTCTGGGTCTTGTTCCACTTGCCTGGAAGGATTCAATATGCAGTAGTTCAGAGAAAGAATGAAGAATAAACCCTTGATCCTGGTGGAATTAGGGCGTCCCACCAGAAACAGGCAATCAAGGCTGCTGGGTTTGATGAACATTAAGCATACAGAAGTAAAACTACAGCAATATTTAGGCTCTCTCCCAGATAGGTAAGTATATTGATCGCTTGCCTATAAAATAATTTGCACTATCCTACTGAAAGCAGGAACTTACCTATAATGCCTGTGTACCATTCCTGGATTGAGGCAGAAGTTTGTATTCTCTCTTAGTAACTATGAAAGGTCTCTTCTTTCTTTTTTTTTTTTTTTAACTTTGACCATTATTGGAGTTGCATACATACATGAAGATTAACCTCAAATGGTGGGGAGCTAGAAATTAACCGCAACATGATTTTAAACAATGATTTTAAACAAGTGATCTGTCTTGTATGAATCTACAATATGTTTAAATTACTTTTTTCATGTATAATTTTGACTCCTATAGCTCACCAAGAATTATTTTTCCCAGAATTTTAAATCCGTTTTTCTTTGTTTACACTGAAAATATTCTACATTCCTGAAGTACAGAAAAGTACTCTGACTATAAAGCCTTGCAGTTGCAGCTTTTTCTTTTCTGTCACTTCTAGCAGTTAGTCTTATTTATGACTTTAATATAAATTTCTTCCCTGGTGTATTTGCCATTGTGAACTTGTCGAAACTTTTGTTTTAAGTCATAAAAGTTCTTTGTCCCCAAAGGCATTATTCTCTATCAGAATTTTATCTTTTCTCACCCCTAAAAATTAAACTTAAGGTTTTCTTGATACTGTGTGTTAATTCTCTCCATTTTTAGAATTCTTTTCAGTAACTTTGATTCTTCTTAGATTTTAAGTATGTGCTTTATTTTAGACTTGTGATGAACTCAAAGAGACTGCAGTTTGTCTGAGAAACTGGTGGGATGGACAAGAAAGGATTTGTGCACCCAATTCCTCAGGCTTTGGGCTGGAGATCAAGAATGACACTTAAATATAAGCAACTAATGTAATTTGAGATCTCAGATGGCTCAGGTGGCTCAAATGTCCTAAGGCATTTAAAGTCTATGGCCCTTGAAATGGCACTAAATGTCTATGTTCAGGTAACTGATTCCCACTTCAAACAGGTGGGATTAAGACACCTGAAGTTAGGTAGCTAAATATAGGTATTTACATGTGAGCTAGGTGCCAGGCTTCCATTACAGTCAAGAGGGCTCAGTTCAAACTGGCAGCTGGAGGTACACTATCCAATGCCGCAAGTCGCTCCACATTTATTTTTAGCTTTTATAAAGATTATGCAATGCAGCTCGTGTGTTGTGCTGGAGTGACAAGAAATCACTCCTCAGCCAGAGGCCTGTCAAAGACATTGCACAACAGCCCTCTTTTCAAACAAAACGGATTTTCATGGGCATGCACACGCTGGGTGGCAGGTGGGCTATAAAATTAACCAGAAACATACAAAAGCTTTGCACCCACAGCCCATCATGCATGGTCCCACAGAAGAGTACCACCCTTATAGGCTCCATGTCCTTCTTGGTCCTGGCCATCATGGGTTCCCACACTGCTCCTGCAGCTCAGCAGCAGCACCGTCCCTGGGAAGCAGAGCTAGGGAAGCACCAGGACCTAAAGGAAGGCAGAGTCCTGGCCAGCAGACACAGCAGCATGCACCAGGCACGTGGTGACAACAACGGCAGAAGTGCTGGGGCAGCACTAGCAGGTGATGCCTTGCTGTCACACATGCTGAGCAGATTGTGCCACTGTGCAGTGGGCACCGCTGATCACAGGGCATGGTCACAGGGTTCACGTGGGACTGCCGAGAGCTCAGCATAAGGCACATGACACATGCCAGATGCAGGAGGAGGAAATATTGTGGGCATCTGGAGACACACTGCAGGCACATTTTGCTCTTTAGGATGCCGAGCGAGAGCAGAATGGGGACTAAACAAAATGCACAGATTGACCCAAGGGCCCAAGTTTGATCTGCAACATGGATCCCTGTGAGAGTATGCACATCCTCAAGCCACACTTGGAGAGCACAGGTGGACCATGAAGCATCCATCCTTCCTTAGTAAAGCTGAAGCTTCTCTAACTCTTTAGTCAAAAAAAACCCAGACTCTCTGTACAAATGCTGTTTCAATTTAGCTTTGTGATCAAAAATACTGTCCTGTTGTTACTTTTTGGGTAGCAAATCATACTAGCTACTGCAGTGAGATTGTAAGACTGGGATACGTAGACCTACCAAGATATCTATGCTAACTAGTCAAAGCATATCAAAGATTAAAATTTCAAATAACACTTTTCATTGAAACTTGAAATTTGGCACAATTTAAAAAAAAAACCCAACTGGTAGAGAATGGCAGGGTTCAGAGAAGCTCCTGCAAATCTTTAATTTAAAGTATCTAATCTATAGTTAAAATATTGTAAAAGTGCTGGCATCACATCGGAAATTTTTGCTTATGCATTCTTTCTTAAAATGGTGAATAGTTGGAGTCAGAACCATATTAACCACTTGGAGGCCCTAATATATGTCCACATTTTAGGTGTTACAAGCCAAAGCCTTTATCTGACTAGATACAGCTTAGATATATATTTTAAAGATATAATTATGACCAAGACAATTAAGATAATGTCTCAACAATACATTTTCATTCCCAAAGAACTAACAATTTCTCCTATTTCCATAGGAAATGCCTTCTTTTTTTTTTTTTCCAGGGAATCTTGAAAACTGTTTTTAAAATTCACCCACATCTATTCAATATGCAACACATTAGAGGAATGTCAAGTTATCACCACATTAGCAATGGAAAGATGTTTTTCAGTAGAAATTTATGCAGCAGAATAAACTCTGGAAAGCATTTGCCTTGTCTTTTCTGTATTACAGATTTTTTTTTTTTCTGGAAAGGTGTGAATGGCCTCCTAACATTGAATCCCAGCTAGCATAATTATTTGCAAAGAGTCAGACTTTGATTTTTTTTTCCTTAAAGCATCAAGAGTGAGACTCACTTCTTACAGGGAAAGGGAGGGAGTTGTAGAGAAGAGGTTCCTTCACAGCATTGCTAAGGTGAGAGCTGTTGCTGCTGGGCACGTAAACGTATGTGCTGCTGAACAGCCAAAACCACTGGCCTTGGCAGAGCTGAAGTCACTTCCCTGTGGCTGCCAATAAAGTGTGGCAATTAGCATCCACTACCACCCCTGCAACTCACATTGGAGAAGTCAAAAGGTTCTGGCAGTGCAACCTGAAGTGTGAAGACAATGATTTATCTAGCATCCTTCCCAAAAATTGCATTTATATGCAACTATGTTGTGACCTTTATTTGGTTTGTTTGGGTTTTTCTTTTGGGTCAGGTGATAATATATGGAAGTAGATGAAAGAAGCACAGGATGATGTGAGTATGAAAAGTAAGGCAGGAGAAAGGAGAGTTATAGTCAAAGACAGAAAAGAAATGTTAATACTCTATTGAAAAACTTCTGAAGTATCAGACTAGTTTTAGATTCTTTTTAGTAAGCAGTTTGGACAGTCCACTACTACTGGTGGGACAAATCAGGACCTTAAGTTGCTGATGTTTAAGGATAGGTTAAATTTACTTACATTGTGAAACCAGCTTTACGTCAGCTCCTGTCTGTACTTTTGAGGGTACCAAATTATGTCTTGCAGAGTAATTTTCAAAATTACTGAAAACAGTGTACCTATTTGAACAGATATGAGGAGAAATTACAAAGCTCAATATTAAATAGAAATTCTGATTGTTTATTTTACCCCCTGATTTGGATGCAATACAAGTAGTATGTGTTGAGTAATAATCAAACATTTGCCTTCTGAAGAGGCTGAAGAAATAAATATCATAACGCTATTCCTTATCATAGGAGGAGTTATTACCTACTCGAGGTTTTTTAGTGGCAGCAAAACTTCCAAACAGTGATATTTCTAATTGTTAGGATGAAACTGCCAGCCAGTTCATCTTCAATTCTGCTCTATGAAAAGACCTATAGTATCACCTAGGTCAGGAAAAACACTCTAAACACTCTAAATCTAATACATTACTAAGCTGCAGACTTTCTCCTGGGAGAAGAAACACGTACATCAGTTTCTGTCAATTTAATTTGCGGCAATTTTCTTAGTGGAAAACAAGCAAGTAATTGTGGTGAACCAGCTTTAGCTTTAGATTTTTTTTTTTACCCAGTAGCAGAATATTTTGGTGAAAAGACTTTAATACAAATTATTGAAGACTCTGATCTCCTCTTTATGGCTTCAAAAAGATCTGTCATACCATTCTCCTTGTTTTAAAAAATAGTGCTCAAATACATTTTAAAAGGCTTCTATTAACCTCTCTTTTAGAGTGAAGTTCAAACTATTCCCACCAAAAAATTATTTTAAAAAAACTTTAAAGTTTGTAACTTCCCCTCAAACACAGAAAATGTGAATCCTCTGTTATTCCTACAGAAAATTCCTTTAGGTCTTATAGTAGCAATATCCAGAGGGCATTTTAAAGACCCACAAACAGAATTTCCTTAGGTAAATCATTTTCCTTCAGAGCAGGCATTATAGCTTTATTTTGAAACCACTTATATCATGTTATTGCTTTCTATAGAAAAATTGTAAAAATATATTTTTATAACAAAAAAACCCAAAAAATATTCCCAGCAGTAGCTTATTTCTATATGCCTTCCAAGAACAAGGTGGTGAAGAAAAAAAAAGGGGGGAAAAAAGTCATCTATATCATGCTGTAGCCAGTAAATATCACAAGGTTACATTCCTCAATCTACTGTGGTCATTGTGCTCCAAAGCTGTGTGTGTCATGAATCCTGCAATGTCTCCCACTTCTGCTGATGCAGGTGCCTTTTTAGTAGCTGACATTTTTGCTGCCATGAGAGCTGGAGGGAATCTCTGTCAAGCACAAGACATAATTCCTTTAGAGAAGGGACACATCCCAGCTCAAAAAAAAATTATCAAGCTATACCTCACAGTGATCCCCAATCTTCTGCTTTTAGTAAAATTTTAGTTCTCCTTCATAAGAAGTCACTAGGATATGATTTAGGTAATCATAGACTTTAAATATTTTAGCATGAAATATCTTCTTATATCTTAGCACCAGAATATTGTATGATTTTGTCAAGCTGGATGAAATCCACCTCTTGAAATATATGGATATTTTACTGCTCATTTCAGGAGAATGAAGAATTTCCATATTACGTATTTCTTTATCCTAAAAATATTGAAAACAGTCCCTGAGGTAAGGACTTGCTCATAAACAAAGACTGCTGCAGTCTAGTCATTTATTACTGAAGTTGTAAGTTCTTGATGTAAAAAAGGGAAAATTGTCATAGCACAAATAAGCTCTAAGAAGTAGAGGTTCAAAGTCCAGGGGAAATCAGTAAAGTGTGATTAAGCTGCAGAAGACTGGTATCTGATATTTTCTGAATATATATTCAAAAAAGAGGTTTAAATATAAATTACAGATTGAAGTAATGCATTCCAGATACTTGCTTGGTCAGAAAGGAAAATATAAATCCAGCACACAATTGTTTTCCATAAGACATCAGGAAAAAATTTCTTACAATGAGGGTGGTGGAACACTGGAACAGGTTGCCCAGAGAGGCAGTTGATGCCTCATCCCTGGAAACATTCAAGGCCAGGTTGGACGGGGCTCTGAGCAACCTGATCTACTTGGAGATGTCCCTGCTCCTTGCAGGGATGTCTGACTAGATGACCTTTAAAGGGCCCTTCCAACCCAAACTATTCTATGATTCTATGAAGAGGTGAGAATGCTGGGGTCCTGTTCCTGCAGCAAGGGCAGGAGGATGCCCAAGACACTCACACAGGCTTCTACCCAGAAGAAGGAAGGTTGTACACGCAACTGGTGGTGGCCTTTCAACAGAAAAGAGATGAATAAAATAGTTGGTTGTGGATGTGAGGAGGTAAGGGGGCCCTCTTGTGCTTGGTCTTCCAGTTGTGAGTCTGCATCCGGATTCAGAGCTAGCCTGGCAGCTGGAGCTGATTCAAGAGAAGCAAAAAGACCTTGGAGGAAAAATCAGCTTCAACCTAGCCGCCATTTCTGGCAAACAGAGCGGCTTCGTCTGCTAGCCAGCTCACCGGGTTGAGCAGTGAGTGAGCTGACTGAGTCCACAGGGGCTGTCTGTTAGCAAGCCCAACAATTCTAAACAAGATTTGCAATGCAAAATATGGAGCAAAATAAATCAGAATAAGAACAACAAAATAAATACCGTGTGTTGGAGACTCTGCACTCCAAGCAAGAAGTTCAAAACCCAAATTGAAGTCCCTCCCTAGGAAAGAAACTCTTAAATTGCACAGTGAGCTGTATTCTATGTCATGAGAATGTTCTGGCAGACCCTCAAAGTCACCTGCCACAGAACAGAGATCGTGGATTACACGGCATTCCCTCATCATGTGTTTTTTTCAGGGTCTGACATTTGATTATACTCTCTATCCTTTTTAAATAAAAAGGCTGTACATATTTTTAACAAGAGTATTATGTGTGTGTATGCACATTATATATGTAATAAGTATACATACACTAAATTATGATATGTAATGTATAAAATATGTCTACAATATAGGTAAGACTTGAAAGACATTACGTAATTCCATAAAACTGTCAAAACCAGCCTCTGAATCGCTGCTGATTATTGTTCAATGATTCTAAAAGGTGAATGATGCATCCCAAACTGACATTTTCCTAATGTGTTTTGTAGATAGATGCCATCCCCAGGCAAGGCACCTGCAAGATACCACTGTTATCAGGCAGGTGGCTGATTCCCTTGTGCACACAGTAACATGCACACAATAACATGCACACAAATGTCTAAGCAGAAGTTGGAGAGGGACAGCTTTCCCCAGCTCATTGCTACTTAGAGGCTGCATTACACCTGCAAAGCGGTGGCAGGTCATGCGTAGATCTGCACATTCCCTCTCTCATGCCCCTCACCTCTTTCCGTTCATGCATTCATTTGCACTTGTTAATTAAATTGTTGCATTCTCTGCCAAAAGACTGGGGAGGCTCATGGTGCTTCCTAGCATCCCCCAACCAGCATCAGCTCTGGAAAGAGCAGAGACAATCCACATGGACAGAAGAGTTTAGGGAAATGCCTTTGCTCTCGGAGTTATTTCACCAAAGGCCTGACTGAGGACACGTTGCCAATCGGTCATCCCTCCAGTGATCTTTATCGCTAGTGCTGGTTTTCAGCACTTTGGCAGCAGGCAAAGGATACTCTTCCCAGCTGGAGATGACACAGAGGCACTCTCATATGACACAACGCCTTTTCGCTTTCCCTCTTTCCTTCTGCAGAAGGAAAGGGAAAACACAACTGCCAACTCCTGATGCACAGTCAGGTCCCAAGCCAGGCCCTCCCTCACCTCCAGCATGATTTGCCTGGCAGTCATGATCTAACAAGTCCAGACCATTGCATTTCCCCTGTCCTGATCAATACAGGGAGTACATCCACATATTCAGCCATTCCTGGGTCACTGGACTCCTCAGCAATGACATGTCTTCTTTCTAGATATCAAAATAGGAGGAAATAAGTGACAAGTAGCATTCCTCAGGAGTCAGTGTTCGGAGCAGCGCATTTTGACATCTTTGTCAGCAAAACGGACAGTGGGATGGAGTGAACCCTCAGCAAGTTTCCCAATGACAGCAAGCTACGCAATGTGGTCGACACGCTGGATGGAAGGGATGCCATCCAGAGGGAACCTGACAGGCTTGACAGGTGGGCCTGTGAGAACCTCATCAAGTTCAACAAGGCCAAGTGCAAGGTCCTGCACATGGATCAGGGGAATCCCAAGCATAAATGCAGGCTGAGTGGAGAATGCATTGAAAGCAGCCCTGAGGAGAAGAACTTGGGAGTACTAGCAGATGAGAAGTTCAACATAAGCCGGCAACACGTGCTTGCAGCCCAGAAAGCCATCCACATCCTGGGCTACATCAAAAGAAGCGTGGCCAGCAGGTTGAGGGAGGTGATTCTGCCCCTCTGCTCTGCTCTTGTGAGATCCCACCTGCAGTACTGCATACAGCTCTGGATCTCCCAACATAAGAAGGATGTGGACTTGTTTGAGTGAGGCCAGAGGAGGGACACAAAGATGATCAGAGGGCTGGAGCACCTTTCTTATGAAGCCAGGCTGAGAAAGTTGGGGCTGTTTAGCCTGAAGAAGAGAAGCCTCCAAGGAAACCTTATAGCAGCCTTCCAGTACCTGAAAGGGGGCCCACAGGAAGGTTGGAGAGAAACATTTGACGAGGGCATGTAGTGGGGATGACAAGGGGTAATGGCTTCAAACTGAAAGAGGGTAGATTTAGATTAGACATAAGGAAGGAATTCTTTGCTGTGAGGGTGGAGAGGCTCTGGAACAGGTTGCCCAGAGAAGTTGTGGATGCCCCATTCTTGGAAGTGTTCAAGGCCAGGTTGGATGGGGCTTTGAGCGACCTTGTCTAGTGGAAGGTGTCCCTGTCTATGGCAGTGGGGCTGGACTAGATGATCTTTAAAAGTCCCTTCCAACCCAAACCATTCTGATTCTATGAAAAGGAGAAGGGAGGAGGAGGATGATAGGCTTCTCTATAAACCTCTCCTTTCTTCTGTGCTTGCAATTAAGAGGTATCTACAGTTTCCACTGACTCAGGGAGCCCTGTCCACAGTCTCTGGTCCTCTGTGATTGGCAGTGGTGCTTTTCTGCTGGAGGATGGAAGGCATGGTTGCCAGCAAGTGTGTTTGGGGAAAGACATGGTTATTTAGGAAGTAGAAGCAATGTTGCAGTAGATAAATGCATCTTTCACTAATATTTAAATATTTTCAGAGTTCAGTAGTTGTCTAGCGCA
Organism: Chlamydotis macqueenii; assembly: GCF_036417535.1. Classification (NCBI taxonomy): domain Eukaryota; kingdom Metazoa; phylum Chordata; class Aves; order Otidiformes; family Otididae; genus Chlamydotis; species Chlamydotis macqueenii. The sequence goes on from NC_141558.1 coordinate 33,160,566, forward strand.
GAAAAGTTGTGGAGAACTGGTGCCAGATTTGGCATCAGCAGGGATTTGGATGGGAATCGCTGACAGAAAGTTACACTGCTTTTTAAAATAAATTTGGCATCAGATCAAATGAAGTTTACCATCACTGCTGTGGAAAAAAAAGATCAGTGGAAGTATGAGAAAATATTGGAAATGAATATTTTATATGCAGGAAGCCTAAGAAACAAAATACAGCGTTGCCCTCATCTTAACTTGTTATTCCACATCTTAGATTTTCATGTAAGAAATTAGATAGAGTTTTTGGATTTTGGCCTAACTTTAGGGTGATCTCAGAACATTTTTAATGGAGCACTCTTTTACTTGTAATTTAGTCTTGCTTGTATCTCACACCTAGGTGAGAGTGAACATTTTATTTGATTCAATAGTCGTGAAGGATCACTCATGATGTAGAAGAAACTGTGCGGTATTTCTTCTTTAAAATCTTCTCACTTAGTACCCATTACAATCAGAAAAAATATTAGCAAAAAAAAAAAAAGGGTTTAAATGTCTTTCCTACTTTTGATTAATCTTTCAATAGATGACTAATTTGATTTTTTCCCAGAAATATCTGATTTAGAGTTGAACCCTCTTTTTGTTTGTTTAACTGTGTGGGATGATCTAGGCTTCAATTTGAAGAACATTGTTACTGTCTGAAGAAATTATGTTAATATCTGCCTCTCATTAACAGGAGTTTCTAGAAGTCGGTTTTTGAGCACTGGTGTATTTCTTTCATTTTTTTTTTCACTGACAAAAAAAAAAAAAATATATATATATATAAAGCCTCCATAATAAGACTAATCATTAAATAGGTTTTGATGCAGTGAGATCCCTATAATTATAGTAGCCTAATGTGATGTGTTAACATCAATTACATCAGCAAGGTGTCATGTATTCAATGACATGCTTCATAGCTTGGGAAAACAGACTTTTTTTCTGTTGTTTATTTTCACAGTTGGGCAAGTGGGTCCTATAGCTGATCTTCACGTCCTTCATATCTCCAAATCAAATCTGAAGACTGAGTATGATAACAGACCTAATAAGATAAAGCAGATTACTTACTTAATATAGCATGATGACAAGTTTGCCAATTAGTTGTGTTTCTAAATCACTGTACGAGAAGGTGGCTATTACCGGGGAGTTGTTTTTAACTCTAACTGGAAAACAGCTTTCGTGAAGGATAATTGCCTGCTAGAGCAAATGCATTGGTCCTTCGATCATTAAAATCACTGTCCTTCAAACATGCGGGCAACTCTCATAGTTCCATCATGTTCAGTGGAATAAGCTACATGTGTTACTGAAAATAGATGGCAAAATTTCAGTAAAATCAACTAGAAAAAAAAGAAGTATAGTGAAGTACCTAATATCAGCAGTAGAATATTTTTATTATTAAAAAAATTCTTTAAAAATTCAGATTCATATTTTTTTGCTACCTACCAGAACCGAAGAATGTCAAGAGAATTTATCTTTTGTATGTGGAAGATCAGTGACTGGCAGATAATATAAATGACTATTTGAGAATTAAATTCTGAAGTAGATGTATTATACGCTCTATGCCAGTTAACTGAATGCTGCTGTATCTTATTATCTAAAAGTCTCATTTTTTTTAATTTTAACAAAACTAAAATCTTCTATTATTTTTATTACAGTTGATAATCAAACCACTAGCAGAACATGTTTTCATTAAAATAGTGTAGCTCTCTTTACATGCCTTGTGAAGTCTTGTCTTTTTTACTGAAATTTCATTTATATGAGGAAAAATCCAGGATGAAAGGCTCTGGCAATGTCAAAATAGCTCATTTTGACATCTTTAAATGAAAATCTTATGCTTTCCTTTTTGAAATGGTGTTTTACTTCGATTTTTGTGTTTCATACAGACATATGTGAGATGTGTAAAAAATCTAAATTGGAAAGAATTGATCCATCTGAAACTAGATATTTTTCATTTTGCAGAACACTTTAATATTGAACTTTTGTTGAACCAGGATAAAAGTTTCTCTACAGAACTCAAAGTTCTGGAAGCATTTTCATTCTCCATATAGTTCTAGCTTTGCTTTAAGTTCTGGAACAGAGATGTTACCAGAGTTACAAGCAAAATGGCCTGTAACAACTGTCTGCACTGATGTCTACCCTGGAAATGTGAACAAACATGAAAGCTTTAAGAGAAGCAGCTATCCAAGCACTTTTAGGGTGTTAATTGGAAATTCAGACACAAGCACTTTTGTCTGGTGATTCCATTTTGCAAATACGTGAAGAGTAGAGCTGAGACAGAAGAACCAGATCCTCCGAGTATTTTCTTCAAACAACCAACATCCACCTTTGTATGATGGAGATGTCCTTTTGGAGAAAAGGAAAATTAACCCTTTGAAACCTGAGAAAGATTAAAGCCTTACTTTTCTCTTTCAAGATTTGCCGCAAACCATGCAATGGTCCTTGGCTTGTGCAAAATGAGGCTTAGCTATCTCAGAGTGGTTCTCCATGGTTCTCCTACAAGTTGTCCCTGAGACAGCAAAGAAATGGAAGCAGAAATAAGTGAAACTTAAGGATGTCATTCTAGAAATGGAGGCAAAATAAACAAATGTCTTAAGCTTTGGGATGGCAATATTACATTTTTCAGAGGTGTTATGGAAAATAAAAACTGGGAGGTGGAATCAATCCAGGCTTGCATGGTGCTGGTTTGCAATGAGAGTCTTCCCAGTTCTGTCCCCAGAATAGTTTATCTTCAGGCTGAGTATCAGCTTACCATTGGGAAAACCAGAATGATTTAAAATGTGTTATGTAAAAGCAAATATATAAACAAATTGAGATAATCTCTATGTTTTCCTTAGTTTCTGTTTATTATGAAGTACATGGCAAATTTATTTCCTTTCACTATTTTTCCCAATAACCTAGCTAAGTAAACACAGTTCTGACAGTATTTATAATATAATAATACATGCACATAAGCTCTTGCATCAATAATTTAAGCAACCTTTATAAAACACAGTAAAAAAAAAAAGGAGTAAGTGAAATGTCTATCTTTTTTTTTTTTTTTTGTGAGTGGAATTCACACTGTTTGGGTGGTGTAGTTAAACTCCACTTTAGAAGAAGTTTATAGTATTGCGGTGATGACTATCAGGAGAACAAATTTAAAACTTTTAGATAACTTGTTGTTTATAGTAGTCCTGCTATATTATAATAGCTCTCCGGTATTGGTAAGATTTCCCATATGATGCTGTTAATGTAGTTAAATTCTGATTTTCAGTAATCTTTTTCTAACATCAAGTCTTACAGGAGCAAATGTGGGGAGAGGCTACAAACTGTGTCTATATACAGCCCATTCCATCTTTGGCTTTGATTTTTAATACTATGCAGTTCTTCCGGAGCAACACAAACAAAGCGCAGTACAAGTGATTACACAGACTATGTTTGGAGCTAGATCTCCAGAGGTGAAAAGCTGGAGATATATCCCATTGGATTGACAAGTTTGTGCTCAGGAAACTCTAAATTCGCCTGTTTCTTGTAAATGTAACTATTGACTTAGTAAAGGATACAAAGTCACTGGAAAAATAAACATGAACCAAGATATTTTAGGATATAAGTACTACATACTTTAATGTTACACTATACCTGAGCTGTGGTTTGAGGTTTGGAACAAAAGCAATAGCTCAGTAATATCCCCATAATAATAAAAACTTTGTATCCCAGTACCCTGCCAATGAACTATGGCCGGAAATGAGTCCCCGGGCCCATATTCTCAGCTGACTGAATGGTCAGAGGTGCTGCATAGTCAATAGTTCCTAGTGACTTGTTGAAAATTAACATTCCCTTGTTGTTCATAGGAATTTGGATTTAATATATAACTTAAAGCAGCCAAAGCAAAAGGAAGTTTCTGAGCACCCGTGGCACAGTAAAGTAACAGCTGCCCACCAAAACCCAAGGGTCCAACTCTGAGGCAGAGGCACAGGCACCGTTTGACACCTCGCATGAGGCATCGTTTGACACCTCGCATAAGCTATGTGGGGATTTTATTCAACTTCCCCAAAACAGTGCAACTGGTGAATCCCCCCACCTCTCAAGGCTCCAGCTGCGTGGCTTAAGCCATCTTGCCAGACGAGTGATGGGAAAAGGGACAAACAGAGAGCAAAGCGGTGGAGAAACCTTGGTTTTTTCAAATATCAACAAGGTGCTTGCAGGCTTTCCAGTATTATATTAAACCAGTCAGTAAGTAGATAAATTACTTCGGTGGAGAGACGAAGGGAATGTCAACATGTGCTGGAGGAGAGAGTAATATCATTCAAGGAAGCATACACTCAGAAGATTGTACTTCAGACTATAATATTTTGCAATGAAACAGCAGCAAAACTTGGTTTCGATATGGTCTTAATCTACTCCTTGTCATCTTGCTATTTCCACTTGTATGCTTCAAATCAGGGTTGGCTTTTTTTAAAAGTGGTGCTCGAGTGCTTCATGATTAAAATTTTTAAGGCATTTTAAAAATATCTGCAGGGTAATTGAGTCAGATTTTGATTGGTTGTGTATAATAACCGGTGTTTGTCAGTACTGTAGAGCAATATAACAACATGCTACAAAATGTTCCATTAGAAATGCGTACTTATTATAAGAATAAGAACATTTAATTGATTTACCCTGTGGTAATAATTTTTTACTCTTAGTCATGCATTAAAATAGATGTATTTTACACAATGACAAATGTACAAAACATCTCACTGACTAAGCAACATCCTCTTGTGTCAGTGTTATCCTGACTGTGAGCACAGTCCTCTCCATCTGTGGTAGATGACTGAAGAGATAAGCAAACCGTGCTGCTTTTGACTATGAAGGAAGAGTAGATGTATTTAACCTTGGGCTTTTAAACCATCTTAAGGATGACAGCAGAAACCTTCCAAAAACTGAGGGGGATATCATTATAACACCATCTGAAGTCACAAATTATTACTCCAGTTTTACAATTGGGAAACTGAAGCACGGACATGCCATGATATTTCCCCAAATCTTCTCGGAGAGACCGCGCGCTGTGCTGATAAGAGAACACTGAGCTCCTGGCAAACTAATGGATTTGCTGTAGTATCCTCTGTACATGACACATCCAAGATAAATCAGCAGCAGTTAAATTAGAAAACAATCTTCCTTCTGATGCTTTATCATGATATTTCCCCTTTTTTTAAACCACGAATTAGTTATTCCTCTTACCTCATTTCATAAAAGTACTTTAATCCGTAAGTCGAGATCCTAACAAAGCTCTGGCTGAAATCTGAGTTGCTTTTATGTCCTGTCCCCCAGCTCGCTTAGGAAAAGGGAGGTATGCATTTTGGAGGTCTTTCCTGCAATGCATTATACTGCCTGCATAACTACCAACTGAGTAATTAATCAGAGAACTGAGTTCTCTGATTAAACAGTGAGTTTTCAAAAAAAAAAAAGTGGAAACAAAAATCCCAAAGACTACATTCCTCTGCATGTTGAATAACTAGCTCAGACAAATGCTTTTCTGATAAAAAACTACAGGTTTACAGCCTCTGCAGAAAAAAAAAAATAATATCAATATAAACTTTTCCCTTGTTCATTAAAGATTTGAAAAGCCTACATCCTAAATTGTTCTTAAAAATACTGCAGGGAAAAGCTTTTCTCAGGCAGATATCTATTGATCCTGCTGTAAACTTGATGCTCTCATGTTATAGTAAAATTACTTAATCAAGTCCCATTCTGCACATGTCTGCGAAGGAACACAGTGTCTGAAGTGAGTATCAAATTGCAACTTTACTCACCTGAAATAGTCTGGTACAAAATGGGCAGACAGTTGAATGTACTAAACAGCAACATGGTAGACACTGAATCCCTTTAGTAACACACTTACTGAAAATTGGGGAACTTGGTAGCACACTCCTCATTAAGCTTCTCGCCCGATATTTCCTGAAGGTGGGATCTTTGCCTTTGTGTCTCCTCAGAAAGAGCTTATGGTCTTTGAACAAATGATCAAAGTTAAGAGTAGGAAGTGGAAGCTCTTGGGGGCTTCTTTCTTTTGTAGAAGGACAATTTAGGGATCAACAACTGGCACAAAGTTCTCTATTTAACTTTAAAAAAGAATTGCTGTTCAATACCACAGGAGCACTTGGAAAGGGAGTAGTAGAGCTTTTCAGGATGCAAAGAAACAAGAAAACAAATTTGAAGGTGTTACAGTGTGGTAGAGCCACCACTTGTAGCAACCACAGAAGTAATAAGGAAATATTTATTTTATCTCAAAAAAATAATATTAGATATCTATTATTAAGGATTTTATTTCGTCAGAGCTCTGTAACAGGTCACTGAAATAATTGCACCAGAAGTCACAAAAGCCATGATCCTCAGGGAGAAAAAGTGTTCCAGACCTGTGGAATTGCTTGACCTTTGTAGTGCTGCCCCCAAAGCAGATGCATGATTGTGGTGGCTTGGGTAAGTAATATAGGTACCCACAGTCACACAGACAATTCAAAGTCAAAATCTAGGAGGAATGTACTTCCTGTGTGCTACTGGTACAAGTGCATGAGGTAAAAGCTAAATTTAAAATAATAAACAGATGAGGATAGTCTTCTCTACACTATTTCAGCAGAAGAAAGAGGACTCAGTGTAAATATTAACTTCATAATTTAAAATAGTTTCTTTACCTGCAGTTAAACATGTTTCAAGAAATCTGTAAGCTGCAGATTTCATTTTGGGTAACTGCAAGCATCTGATCTAGTGGAATGGTTTTACAGCTGATAAGCGTAGCACGGAAAATGTGTAGGACTTTGTGTTTCCACAGCCTAACACTAGTCAGGCTTCTACTATTCTGCTGCCTTTGTACCAGTCTCTTTCATTGGAGCATGCATTTTAATGAAAAAAAAAAAAAACAAAAAACTTGCAATAGTCAGTTTGAGAAGACTTAGAGCCAAAGATAGAACCTGGCTTCAAAAAAAACCAAAGAGCCTGTGAATGTTCTCCGATGGGAAGCAATTAGAACAATACCAAAATGTTAGGTGTTATTGGATGCAAGAGGAGGTACACAGAGCACCACGCACTGGCAAGGTCTCCTCTGCTGGAGCACGCAGAACCTCTCGGCTTCCTGCTTGCTTCCCCTTCTGTCTTGAGATGAATCATCATCAGTGGGCAGGTGAAAAGGAACTGTCAATCAATATGCCTTTCCGGGCTCCAGAGAGAGGCTTCTGAAGTGCTTGTTGATAAACATAGTCTTCTCTCCGCAGAAAACATGTTATTCCCTAGTTGCCCGAAGCCCCAAATCACAAGACCTATCATTTCTTTTAAGAGATGAGTCCCACTTGAAATCATTGACTAGCCAGCACACAACTGCACCAAATTGACATAGTTTTAAACAGTGGATACACAGCTTCTGAAAATAAACAGAAAAGCTGTCAGACAATATATGCAAATGAGCCAAATACATAAAAATATGTATTTTCATGATTTATAAACAGATACTAGCAAATAAATAGAACCTACGAAATACAAAACTCCATTACTCTTGCCTTATTCTCTCTTAACTAGAGAACCACATGTGCTATACAAAAACCTAAAATAACAAAAAATAATGAGCAGTATTCATTACTGATGTCATTCCACCAAAGTTAGCACAGACACAATGGGGAATAGAGTCTGGATCAGCATCTCAAATACCCTTATTTAGATGCATACTAATTAAACAAACTCCATTCAGCAATTGTTCCTGCAAACCCTAATCACTTGTGGTAGTAATTAAAAAAAAAAAAGAGATATATTTAACTTAAGGCTATTTTTAAACAGCTAAGATATAATACAAAATTATATGATGGAAATATATAAAATACCTCAAAAAGAGATAGACACCATTTACCATGGCTGGCTGTCTAAACACAACACATTCACATGACTGATATTTTGGAAATTCAAATAAAGAGAGATCACCCTGTCTGAAATTTAATTGTTTCAACACACTTTTACATGGACACTTCTTTATGTGTCTGCTCCCTTCAGGGACTCAAGACTGACAACATTTTTAGATCATTGTGTGAGCAGTCACAGAAGTATTTAATCATAACAGCATTAAATCCACGTCTACCAAATTTAACAAAAGGATGTGAGGTTTTTTACCACGATGTTTTTGCCGTCATTTACACACGAGTCCAGTCACAGTCGTGATGGTGAAGGGACTGCATGGATTGAGGAGTGAGATTTCTGAATTTTTTCAGGGAGGTTGGGAGGTTTTAGGAGGTGGGGGGTTTTGTTGTTGTTTTTGTTTTATTTTGGGTTTTTTTTTCCCCCTGGTTGCATCAATTTTTCTTTGAAACTCCTTTGAGGAATTACTCAACATTTACGAAAAGAGCCACGCTGCGTGCGGAGATGGCAGAAAGACATCTCCTGCCATCCCCAGGCAATGTCGCTCCCCTAAACCCACTGCAGCCGTTCCGGAGCCCCGGGGAGCGACCGCCTCCCCACCGGTGGATGCTCGGGGGGCTCCACGCACCCCTCCCCGCCGTGGGCCGCCACTGCCACCTGCTGAGGGCACTGAGACACTGACGGTACCGGACTCCTGTGGTCCGGGGGATGCGGAGGATGCAAAGGATGCAGAGGATCCGGAGCGAGCAGTCAGCCCCGCACGTCGGTGTTGGTCCTCACCAGCATTACCCCGAGCTCTAAGGTCGGCGTCAAATAAAGATAAATTTAGGGCCGTCGGTTTTCTTTCCATTCCCCCCATAGCTGCTGGGGGGACCAGTATCCTAAAGAGCCCTAGTAACAGATCTTAAGTAAGGGGGGGAAAAAAGATGTATAGTGGCCTGGTGATCGTAGGGCAATTTTTACCGTGAATTCTTCCCTTTTACAAAGCATATCGTTGGATTTCAGAGGTGTGCTTTAGGAAGAGAACATGCCGGTTCAGCGGGCAGCAAATAATTATGCAAGAGGAGGTAAGGTGACACGGTGGAAATTATTACTCGTAACTAACACGATGCATGAAACCAAAAAGCCTTTAATTGGTCTCCTCAGCCAAAAAAAAATAGATTGTCATATACTATATTAAAGAAAGAAAACCTGCTTGTTTTGTAACAGGGAATAAGATCCTAACTGATATGACCTGAGATCTAAAGCAACAGTGCTCTTCTGAAATGATCATCAGCATTGCAAATGCTTCCCTGTTTAGAAAACAAAGTCAGTACTTCTTCATCAGTTAAGCAGAAGTAAACAATAAAATGTTTGTTACTATCTGGGGCTCATTTGTTTCAGCAGGAAACTGCCCCTGCTATTACACTACTCAAGTGTACAGATTCGCTCTGGTAACAGAAAGGTATCCTTATCTGTATGGATTTAAACATGTAAGGAGACAGTGAATGGAAAGAACAACTTCAACCTGATATTTTAAGTTACAGCTGAATTGTGCGTTTATGGCCCCAGACAGTGTGCTCTGCAAAATGTTCCAAAACACTCATCTCTAGGCTTTTCACTATTTCTCACTTCTGCTCCAGCAAAACATTTTGAGGGAGAAAAAAAAAAAAAAAAAAAAGGGTTTGCTATCAGGATCTAACATAAAGAAGGTGGAATTGTAGCAATAACCATTTCCAACTGAGTTATGAAGGTAGTTTGTTGCTTTTATTTAACACCCATCGTTATCACCTAGGCCATCATTTCTTTTTGAAATATGTAAGAGTTTTGCTTCTAGTACATGATCTTTACACTACAGAAATAATTTTAGAACCATCATTTCATAGTGCACCTTTTAGAAGTTAATGGCTTAAATTTCTCGTTTCTCTCTCTATTGCAGTGATAGGATAGCTGCTTCTATAAGCCAGTCCAGGTAATATGTCATATCTCTCCTCAGCAGCCACTGCACACATGATATAGGAAACTCTCCTGCTACTGGTTACTCATTAAAGTTAAGTGATAGGGATCCACATGGCAAGGTTAAATTTCAACACTTTAAACCCTGCTGAAGGTTGCTAATAATAATGTTTAATTTTCATTCCAAGCATTTATGGTATCATCAACTTGAGCCGGTTATTTTGGTCTTCTCATTAGTTGGAACCAATGAACCTCCCTGAAGAATAACAATCTTCATGGAGAATAGCAAAATAGAGGCAGAACTTGACCCCTGCTTAAATTAAACAACTTAAAAGAGTTTAGTGTGAATGTCCTGTTAACCAGAGGCAAAGTCTGGTCAAGATTTTCAAAAAGGACTAGAGATTTCAACATCCTAGTAGGGAAATGCTAACAGAAACATGATTTTCAAACCAGGAGCGCTCAACACTTTCTTAAAATGATTTGCTATTTTCTTAAAATGACAGGGCAAATAAAATAACTACTCCCTTTAAAAAAAAAGAAATATTTTGATATGCTGACTTTTTATTTGGGGAAAATACAGTTTGCAACTAATCACCCATAATCTCTTGGCACTGAAAAGTCTTGCTGCAAAATTTCAGCCAAGTTCAAACCATCTCACGGGGAAAGAAAGAGATGAGAAAAGGAAAGATGTTTGCTATGGCAGAGAAGGCTGAAGAAAGGAAGGGGAAGTCAACGGGCTGCAGAGTGGTGGGACTCATGGCGGAGACAGGGCAGGCACCTGGTCCTCTGCTGTTCCTCATGGTTATGCTCACATGTGGCAGTGCTATGTTGTCTCTCATTGTTCATTCTCCCATCCACCTCCTTTTTAGAGAAGCAATCGGAGAAGCAATTACATCAAAGGCAGAAACCACTGCTATCCTTTCAACCCGCTGCCCCCTGCACATAAGGTTTGTGATTTTCCAGCGGGGGCAAGGTATCAGGAGTGACAGAGGCTTATGTGTCCTTAGAGTATCGACCAGGTCAAACTTATTAATGGGTTTTTATTTCACAGGGTGGGTCATAAAGTATTCATTGCCCTAGGTCATCTAGACTCATGGAATAATTTAGGTTGGAAGGAACTTCTAGAGGTCATCTAGTCCGACCTGTCCAACGCATGGCTCTCGTCAAAGTTATGTCAGGTTGCTCGAGGCCTGCTAAGCTTTGAAAAGTTCCAAGAACAGATATTTCATAACCTATATGGGCACCTGTGCCAGTGTCTGACCACCCTCATTGTAGAAGGTTGTGGATTTTGCCTTATATCTGTATTTGTACATCTTGTTTCTCATGTAAATACTGCTTCAGTAAATCCACCCTGTGGCATTTAATCATCCTCTCCCCAACCCTACAAGGATATTAAAAATCACTTTTGGCTCAAACACTTCCTTGTGGACAATGATATATGTGGAGACATAAAACAAGCTAGCTTTAGATACATCACAGCTTCTCTTTTGAAATGAAATAGCTACCTCCAGCCTTTCTCTGGGAATATAGCTGTTAGACCACCCCTTCAAGCTGTGTGGGAAAAAGCCCTGTTCCCTGCTGTGATCTTATTCACAATGTTTATGATTTCTGCTTACCTGTTGTTGTAAACTTTGTCTCGTTATTGTTATTGTCTCACAGCGTCTCTAAATCTCACCTATATTGCTGTTAACCTTTGCTTTCTTGTTTTTCATCTTTCTCCTGATGGAGATTTTTGAAGTGCGTGCTTCAGGATGAGATCTAAGAACACGGGTAAGTCAAGTGCCTAACTATGCCTGTAGAAGCCTAAGGAGCTACTTTCTGATGTGTTACGCTTCCAGGAGCTCCAACTGAATCTCATTACTCATCCAACAGGAGCTCATCACAGCCCTACTGACCTTTGACGCTTTCCCCTCTGCCTTTACAGTTCACCTAAAAACAGGAATAAATCCCACTGAAGTCCACAGGAATGCAGTAGCAGAAAGGAGAAGCCCCAAGCATACAATTCCTGCAAAAGGTTTCCAACAACTAGTTGTCCTCTAATACACTAATGGAAGCACATGCTGCCAGAATTTGTATCTATTCCAGCTTTCTGTGGTGTCTCTAGATTATGAGTAAGTTCTCGTTATGCCACTTGAGTAACTCAGAGGGCACATCTCATTCAAATTCTGTGAGGATCACAGATGCTGTCAAATTATTTGAAAAGGCACATCAAAAAGGCCAAATATTTCTGTATTTTTATGAAAAATGGCAGCAAATTGTTTTTTTTTAATTTTAAAATGTACCTGCAGAATATATTAGGTTGGTGATTAACCATCTAATTTAGAACAACTGTTACTCCAGTTATAATGAATTACAGTCATTTAGTTTTGAGTCCTGTATTTATGCTATGAATAAAGCCTAAGACACAAGAGCATTTGTATGCAAGATGAACAGCTGATGATCTTTTGAGAATATTAAATCAGTCCTCGATCTCAACAGAGACTTCAGATGACAGGAAACTCTGTGTCTTAGACCCTAAATTTTTAAGTCCTGTTCCAAAAGCGGAAACCAGACTCCCACCTATGTTAGGGCTAGGCCACCTCAATAATGCGTGAAGCATATAGGCACCTCCATATGAGGGTCGCAGAAGCCAGGGCACCAAACAAGGAATCTTTTAAACTGGCCAGAAACATGCAGAGCTCTTCTTGTGTCCCGTATGGAAGATCAGTGATGCTGCCAACCTGTCCTGGTGGTCAGTGGCCAGCATTTCTGAAGTACAAGCACCCTGAGGTAAGAGCACCTGAAGCTGTTGGCTCTCCATGCTGCTCTGTGTAGCTCTTCTTAAGTTTATTCAGGCCAGAGAGAGCAAAGGTAAGCACATCTCCTGTATCTACAAGTTAGTCTGTGGAAATAAATAGTATAAATGCAAATTATGTTCCCATTGACTCAAGTGAAGACTGATGGGCTTCTGGGTATTTTCAGAAGAAAACTGTTAAGTGATTCTGAAATATTAATGTCAAAAAATTACAATGCTTCAAAGATTAGACCACAGTTGAACAGGAATCTTCAAAATCAGAGCTGCTATAGTACAAGTGGAAGAGATGTGCAGAGAAGGGGAAAGAGGAGATGGCCAGAAGATCATGTTCGGCAAATAATGAAGATTACTATAGCCTAAAGGAAAAGCTCATAATGAGATACATCAAAATATCAGCCACCAGCTTCTTTCAGGTACATCTCTAGATGATTTAATGCATAAGCTAAGACTATGTATTGCAGTGTCTTAAAGGAATTCTGTTAACTCCGGGGATCAACCTGAGCATTCACAGAATATTTCCTCCATACCCAAAGAAAACAGAAACAAATCTAAACAAAAAAAAATCCTTACTTGTTTCCTACACTGGTAACCTGAAAAAAGAATGTTCTCTTGACTAGTTCTTAAGTAGCCATACTCTGATCTTGCCAGGTTTCTTCAGGTCTCCTGTGGGTTTTTACGGTGCCTGCTTGAAGGAACTGCCAACATGCAAGCTAGACAAACTCCATTCTTCTCCTTGAAAACAAGTGATTTTGGAGACAATATCCCAAGGATCCCAAGAATCTCTTTTCTTATTTAGAAACTGTGTTTGGTTATAAAAGACTGCATTAAACATTAACATTTTTGATTGGCATGTTTTCTCCAAAATTTCTACGTATTTTGGGGAATACAGTTTTGAAAAATGTAAATATTTTGAGAAATGAAACTATTTTATCTGAAAAAAAATATTTTATATTCTATTCTATTTATATTGTATTCCCAGTTCCTGTATGGTAAACAGCTCTGCAGTTCTCAGTATAACTTTTGTCTTTTTTTTTTCCTTTTATTTTCTTTTTTAAATGGTTCAATGCTTTGATTTCACTAAATTAGAGAGTGGGAACAGTCTATGGAGCAGGCCCTGCATCTGTGGCAGAGTTGGCACCATTCAAGACATACGGTCTTATTTTATCACCAGACTGTTTGCTCAGGAGTGCAGATAGTTCAATCACAGAGAGAGGAGGCTTAGAAAGGAAGAAAAACACCACAAAATAGTAAAAAAAAACCTCACCAAACCTCCAGAAAATGAAAGAGAAAGTAAAAGAGATAAACAGAAGAGCCATTTAGGGGAAAGGGTGTTGGGATCTGGCAATGACTTTACAGAGAGGCATGCCTTATTAATGGAGAGTGATGTTTAGATATTTAGTTAAGTAGGAATCAATGGAATCAATTAATCCTCTTATCAGGGATGAATATCTGATGAGTGAGAGGAAATGCTAGATGTCAGGAAGCAAAATGAACATTTTACTAGGACAGGCAGGCAGCCCAGAAGCAAGGCCAGGAATTTCTGTCATTGAGCTGGACCAGGCAAGGAGAGGGGACCGAACAGTTCCTCTAGCTGGGCAGGAGAAAGCAGCTCCTGGCAGAGAAAGGGGCCCGCCAGAAACAGGTTGGGAATTGGCCCTGTTTTTTACAGATGTAACAACCAGCCAGAAGTGTTTCTAGCGTACCTCTGGCCATGGAGGTACAGGTGCTGTGAGTGAGCCATTCACATCTTGCACTCCGATTAAAATTTAGCCTGTGCTGGTCATAACCCAGAGTGATTATCAGTGCTAGCCACTGTCTGTCTGGAATGAAAGTCTGGTCTCAGGACAGCTCTTTGTGAAGACAGGTCTTACTCAGAGTTAGCAACCTCGTAGTAGCCTAACAGCAAGGTCAACACATAAAAGGGACATCAAAACAAAATTACTTTTGAAGACACTCCCTGGAGCTCAAGGTTAAGGGATCTCACGAAGAACGCACCGGGAAGGTTGGGCAATCCTTTCTGCTATGTTCAGTGCATAAATGCCTCATGCTACTGACAGTGTTGCTTCTTTCACTTCTCTGAAAAAAAAAAAAACAAACCAAAACAACTTGCAGGAAGATATTCCAACATTTTGGAATGTTAATGTAACATTTTGGAATGTTAGTATGAGTGCCCTGGCAACGTTACATGCACTGACTAGACAGCTTGTAATATGCACCCTAACATGCTCTTCACCTTATCTGACTTTCTGCTAATGATTTATTATGCAACAGCAATGTTCAATTTGGGGTTTCCTGGAGATGCGTACTATTTATTACAGGCCATACAACAGGACCACATAGCAAATTAATTGTTCCTAACACCTAAGTGCTTTGAAAACTTACTCCTGACTTGGCACCAAGAATAGCTGTGTGCATCTCCTCCCTCCATATAATTAGGCAGAAAGCTAAAAATCTTACAAACAGATGCAAAACTGGAGCGTACATGATACCTCGCGGTATTATATAACACAGAAAAGGTTATTAACAAGCAACTCAAACGAACTCAAAACATGATACCATGGTAAACTGACCTTTGCAAACAGTGGCTGTGAAGGCCCTTCAGCTTGCACTCTGGCTGCTTTTCCATCTAAACCAGCCACTGTACGTACATGATTGGTACCATTCCCCCTTCGAAGCATTTGAGCGTCTTATACGGTTCCATGAATTTATGCTAACAATCTCTCTCCCCTGCGAACAAATTGCTACCACTCCCTGTGATGGATGTGTAATGGAGGAACAAGGACAGAGAGATTTTTCAAATCCATGTAAATATTAAGAACTGCATATAGGTACACAACTGGTTTTCGGCAGCTCAGTAAGCATCTCTCTGTGACTTAAGGCAACTACATGCTCGGGTACTTTGGAGTGGACGTGGGCAGTCTCCAGCCCCTACCTGGCCTGGCAGCACAGAGATAGGCAGTGAACAGGACATCCTGAACTCTGACCAGGGTCCTCCACCGCCACTGATCTTCTTTGTTTCCCTCTTTTTTTGCTGTGAAAGGTTCTTCTTTCATCAGTATCTACCCTGTGTCATGATTATAGCAATGCATTTCAGTATTCCTGTTATTCATCTGCAAATTTAGACCTTGTGAAGGCCTGCTTTAACTTCTAGTGTGGCTAACCCTAAAATTACATCAGTAAATGTCTTAGAAAATAAGTTTACATGCTGTTGCAAAAACGTATTTTGTTATAAATAAGGGAATATCACTGCTGTTTAAATAATTTCCTCTTTTATTGAAATGCAACCCAGAAACACTGATTTCAGATGACGTATCACAAGTAACACCTTGGAATGAAAACCCTGGAAATCCCAAACATATCTAACATTTTTTCCCTGATCAGCAAAGATTATATGTCTCAGCTGATTCTTCCACAAGTCAGGATATGTAACATTTGATGTATACACTTTAAAATAGAGGGAGGCAGATTCAGATTAGATATTAGGAAAATTTTTTTTTATAATGCGGCTGGTAGAACACTGGAACACTGGAACAGAGAGGTGGTAGATGCCTCAACCCTGGAAACATTCAAGGCCAGGTTGGATTGGGCTCTGAGCAACCTGATCTGGTTGGAGACACCCCTGCTCCTTGCAGGGAGGTTGGAGTAGATGACCTTTGAAGGTCCCTTCCAACCCAAACTATTCTATGATTCTATGATTTCAAATAATGCAACATGACCTTAAAACGCGTTATTTACAATTTTGGAAGAATACGTTATTGGCGTTTGCCAGGAAGCCCAGGAATGACTACTTCCCAGCTGCACTTTAGCATGCCATCTTCCCTGTCGTGCCTGCAGGTGGGATATGCTGTACCTGCAGCCTCAAGAAGTCAAGATTCCTTGGGATGTTCTTGCCTTGGAGATTTCGTCAAGTATATCTTCTTACTGACACCTGAACCCAGGCTGACCTTGGACTACACGGACACGCTAGAATTTCACACGACTTTCTCTGTGGGTATTATATAGACCAAAGCCAAAATATCAGGGGAATTTGTTGCCGTATAAATCTACGCCCGTGTTTCGCAATAAACTCTTAGAGGACTAGCTTTTCGACATAGCACAGCATAGTACAGGGCAGGCAGCTGCCCGGGTGCTAATGATCTGCTCAGCATTCAATCAGTGTATCATGTCCTGGTTATCTGACGTATTAACAAGTAGGGATTAGACTAATTACCATCAATCTCTTCTCATGATACAAACTTTTTCAAGCATTATTTAATAAATGGGAAACACTTTTGTTCACAGACTGTAAAAATAAAATACTTAATTTGTCACCAAGAGCATTACTTTTGTTTTCTTCTAGCTGTCCTGGCATCTGTGGCTGAG
The DNA here is from genome assembly GCF_036417535.1 of Chlamydotis macqueenii. Lineage (NCBI taxonomy): Eukaryota > Metazoa > Chordata > Aves > Otidiformes > Otididae > Chlamydotis > Chlamydotis macqueenii. Next base: position 33,177,517 of record NC_141558.1, read on the forward strand.
TTTCAGTACTGGTCCATGCTATTTGTGCTCATAGACTTCCTTCCTTACCATTATTTAAATTAATATATTATTTTAAGCGCCACTAGAGGGCACAGAATTATAACAATACTTCTTAGCAGATCACAAAAAGTACATCAGGAACAGGAGTTGAGTTATTTTCGTACTTTATTGACCAAATTCCCAGTTTAAAGCCCTGATCCTGTCAACAGCGATGCACACATGTAGTTCTGCCGCTGCAAGCTGTGCCGCCGCCTGCCCGCAGCAATCAAACGAAGCTTGGGGGTGAGCGCTTGTGGGACAGGGGCCTTGCTGAGCAGCCTGGACCACCTGCTCTCAGCTGAACGAACACAGTTCAGCTTTCTGGAACTTGAGTACCAACCCTCAAATATTTCACTCAAGCGACTAAGGCCAGTGGAGTATAAATCTATGCAGGGTGCAGGAGGCCCAGCTGATGCGAAAGGCACGCTCCACATCTTCAGCTGTGAATGAGTACACAGGGATGGGAAAAATGAAGAGCACAAGCACTTGCATATCAAACCAGGGAAATGCAAACAAGTGGTAAACGAAGGATTAACTAACTCAATTTCCAATTCAAAGAAAGAGGAGTAGCTATGTGCCACTGGAAAGCTTAAATATTAATGGGGTTGCTGTGGATACTTGGATCCACCACTTAACATCTGTTTTGACATGTGTGCTGTTTCTGCCATCCTCCTTATCAGGAGCGTGAGCGGCCACCGTGCTTCACATGTGAGAAAGTTCCTGTTTGAAGCTGCCTGCAGTGGAGGAGGAAGTGCAGCGAAGAAAGCACAAAGATGAAGCTCTTTATGTAAAGACAACTGATCGCGTGGCTCTGGAGACACTGTAGCAGTAGGTCAGTGCTGTTGATGTTTCCATGTTGCACAAGTTGACGTCCACAGCCAGAACATGACATCTACTTCACTGCTTCCTTCTGCTTTTCTGGAAGTCGCAGATGGTGTGTTAAATGAAGGGTTGAGAGCTTGGCCTCTAACTAGCCAGTAAGAAGGAAAAAAAGCCTAGAATTTAATTGAATTTCTGAATGCTTCTATTGATTTTTGTATAACATTAGCGTCCACATTATTACTTCTTCATTAACCCTTCAAGAATTAGCCTCACATTTTCACACTGCGGTCCTCGGGCTTGCAAAGACAGCGACACGCAGCTTATTTTTCACGAAGCCGGTGCTGAAGTCCCCGGGCGCAGGCTCGCCCTCTCCCCCGGGGCAGCGCGGGGCTCCCACGTCTTCCCCCGGAACCCACGGTCTCCCGTGGGGGGCGGCGGACGCTGCCGAGCCCCGGAGAGCGGCACGGGCGGCGTGGGGGGTGGTGGAGGGGGTAACCGGGGGCCTCCCGCCGATCACTTGCAATAAAAGGTGGCTCCGGGCGGGGAGGCGCAGGGCGGCCGCGCCTGCGACGTGGTGGGGCGGAATTTTTTTTTTTTTTTTCCCTCGCAAGCTCACCTTGATGCAGCGGGGAGTTAAAGGCCCGCTCTCGGCAGGGGGAGCTTTGTTTTCTCGGCGCAGCTCGGGCACCGAGCGGCGACACCGCTGCGCTCCGGCCGCACCGCACCGGGGCCGGAGCCCCCGGGGATCGGGGGCGGGAGAGGGAGCCCGCCGGGGAGGGCAGCCCCCGCCGCTGCTGGGATTTGCTCGTTCTCTCGCTCTCTCTCTCTGTGCCGGGGCACGGCGGAAGCGCCGGAGCAGCGTGCCGGGCCGGGCTGCGCCGCCCCCTCGGGGGGACACCGGGCGGCCCCCCTGCGCTGCCCCGCCCGCAGCGAGGTCCCACCGCTGGCCGAACCTCCCCCGCCCCATCGCCGCCGCCGCCGCTGCCACCGGAGACTTAAGGGCAGTTTGGTTACTTTTTCGGACTTAAATGGACATTTCCTGGGAGTGCGTGTAGCCTAGCCCGCGGGCGCCGCGTCCCGCCCGCCCCGCCGCGGGCACCGCCGCTGCCTCCTTTGCCGCTGGCCCACCGGCAGCGCGGCCCTCGCCGACCCGACTTTCTCCGCCGCCGGCAGCGGAGAGCAACAGCTCGCCCGGTCCGAGCGCAGCGGGACAGGCAGCGGGCGGACAGAGGCGCCGCCGAGCCCGCCGCCCGCCGTCCTCGCCCCCGCGGCCTCCCCGCCGGAGCTGCGCGGAGCTGCCCGCCCGCCGCCCCGTCCCGGGCCGCGGAGCCACGCCGGGAGCCGCCGCCCGGGAGGAAAGCGCGCCCGGGGGGGCTCCCGCTCCCTCGCCGGGGCCCCCGCGAAGCTGCCGCAGCCCGGCCCCGCCGCGCCGGGCTCCCAAAGTGGCCCGCGCCCCCGCGCCCCGTGGGCCCCGCCCGGAGACCCTCGGCCCCCGCTGCCGCCTGCGGGCCGCCGCCGCGGGGTGCCTGGCCGCCGCCGCCCGCGCCCTGCTCCGCCGCGGCCCCGGCGCCCGCCCCGGCGCCCGGGGTGATGCCATGCCCCGCAACCACGGCGGCGGGGAGGAGGGCGGCTCCGCGGGGCTCTGGGTGAAGAGCGGCGCGGCGGCGGGGATGAAGGATGTGGAGTCGGGCCGGGGCAGGGCGCTGGCGAGCGCGGCGGCCCGCGGCGACGGCCTGCTGCTCCTGGACACCGGCGGGGCGGCCGCCCCCGCCGGGCTGCGGGAGGGCCGCCGTGGGAAGCACGGGGCCCGCATGAGCCTGCTGGGGAAGCCGCTGTCGTACAGCAGCGGGCCGAGCTGCCGCAGGAACGCCAAGTACCGCCGGCTGCAGAACTACCTGTACAACGTGCTGGAGCGGCCCCGCGGCTGGGCCTTCGTCTACCACGCCTTCGTGTGAGTACCGACCCGCTCCCCCTCTCCCCGTCTCCTCTCGTCCCGTCCCGTCCGGTTCACCACCCGCACCTGTCCCCGGCCGGAGCGGAACCGCACCCCGCGGCGCCCACCCTCCCGTCTCTCCCTCCGCTCCTCGAGCATCGCTCCGCGGGCCGATCCCCGGGGGAGGAGGACAAGCGCCCGGCGAGTCGCGCCGAAACCACCGGGGCGAGCATCGAGCGGAGGCGGGGGAGCCGCCACCTGCTGCGCGGGCGACGGAAAATCCGCGCAGCCCTGTGTGGGAGGTGATAGTAGAAGGAGTTGAGAGGGGAAAGGCTCGGTTCACCCGGGCAGAGAGAGCTCGGTCACCTCCCGGGCGCTTGAGGCCGCCGGTTTGCGCGGGGGAGCTGCGTGGCGCTCCCACAGTGTCCCCCGGGTTGGACGGAGCGGGGGATGCCAGCCGCTCCCGGGACCCTCTCTGCGGCGGCGGGGCGCGGTGGAGACGCCGGCGATACCCCCCGGCATGGGTTTTGCTTCGCGGACACGCGAGCGCTGGGCGGTTTGCACAGCGGAGCCGCGCAGCGCCGTCTCTTCCTCCCGTGTGTTTTCCGAGCGCGCCTGGTTTCCGCCCCGCGGGGCGTGCAGGTGGCGGCGTGGGCCGCCCCGCCGTCCCACGCGTTTGCTCGCCGCGGGATGCCGCGGCCCGGCTGCGCCCACCTGTCGCTCCCAGTGCCGGGGGCCACTCCCGAGGAGGAGAGGGCACGGTGACCGGTCTCTGCCGCCCCCTCCTCCGGTACCCGGCACTGCTGCCGCGGGGCTTTTAGCAAGTGCCTCCTCCGACAGAAAGAGCCGGGGTCTATAACACTCGTCCCGTCGTATCGCTCCGTGGAGAGCGGTGCTGTCACCGCAACTTGTGCCGCTTTGTTTACAGAGGCTGGGCTGGGAGAGCTGCGTGAGGGGGACCCGAGGCTGCCACTGCTTCAAGCATCCCCAGGGTCAGTGGCATTCCTTGGTTCAGCGGCAATCCCCGCTTTTTAGGGGGTCTGACAAAATCCGGGGGAAAAGGCCCCGCTCAAAAGCCTTTCGGGTGGCTGAGCAAGGCGTGCGGTACAGGCTGGCAGGGAGTCCTTCCACTGAGTCCCAGCCATCGATGAAAACGTCTCGATAAATGACAGAGGAAGGATGATAGGCATTACTGTATTGGGGATAGAATACAAGGTATTTCTATGTCTGACTACAGAAAATATACCGTAAATAAACCAGAAGATTTAACGGATATGCTGTAGGTAACTGTATTTCCATGATAGTTGCGGAGATCAAGCTAGCAGTTACAGCAGCTTCGGTAAAAAAAAAGCAACTGTTCCCTGAAAGCTAAAGAGTGCTCCTCTCCCAGCAGCAGGGGAATCCCGAAATCCTACTTTAATAAAAGTTTTTATAAGTGAAAAAATACTTTGCCGAAAACATGGCAGTCCAATTAATAAGATACTTTGTGGATCGATGTATTCCGTAGATCAAAACTGCTGTAGATAACAAGCAGTAGAAACTTACTTAACGTTACATTTTATTCAATAAAAGGATTTGGGGCCACTTAGCAGATCTGCCTATTCTCCCTGTTTTGCTGTGAAAATCAGCTCTTGCAGCTTGAACTTTCTTCTTGGAGGACATTTATTTGGTACATCTTGCTGTTTGGGTTCTTACAGGTGTTATCCTGTGGCGCAGATGGATATTAATTCATGTTGTGAGAACCACCAAAGTATTTATCAGGAATTGTCTTACTGCGGTGCCTGACGTTGCCGTACAAAATCCGTAAATTGTAGTTTTGGACCTTTCTCTTTGAGATCACAATGAAAATCATTCTAACAAGGAGAGCTCAAGTTGGAAATAAAGTTGACAAGTTTAAACCTCAGGGAAAAAAAAAAAAAAAAAAAAAGTAAATTTCCAAACAGAGTGAAGTCATGACACAGCAGCACTGTAAACAAGGAAGATTGCCAGTTGCGTTTAGATAATTGCCTGCATAGAAAGAGTGCCAGTTTTAATTTTTAATTGCAAATGGCAATTTTGGCAGCTGTAAATGCCAACATTATATCTTTTATCTGAGCAGATCTGTGTGAAAGAGCTTGAAACATTGCTGTAATATAAAGGCACCTAGTAATAATATAACCTTTAAGGATCTGTCAGTGCTACAGTGTTTAAGGTATATTTGAGGTTCCATTTGATTTCAGTTTGACAGCCATCCTGATTACCAGTCTATAAATTATTTGAATGTATTTGTATAAGTCTGATTTAATGATTGCCAGATAATATGATAATATTTTTGGTGTTTGAGGCTCATTTTTTTCCAGCCACCTTATCGAGTACACTTGCATCTTGGAAAACGTGTTGTCTTGCAGAACTTAAAAAAAAATAAATAAACGCCAACTATTTGAAAAGTCTTGAAGCAGGGAAGTAGCTTGGAGTTGCAGAGACATTACTACATGCGTGGATTAGATGTCTGCTCCTACCTCTGCTGAGCTATTCTTGACTGCTGTGGAGCCCGTTATAGCTCTGTTACTATTTCTGTTGCAGAGCCATCTATCTGGTGTGAGACCTTCCCTGTAGATCATTGGTCTCCTGAAATGAAGCATGTTCTCATATGCATGTTGAAATAACGCAAGGGTGGTTTCAGAGTTTCAATTTAAAGTCTTCAATCCAGAAGTTTATTTATATTTGCCTGTTTGTTTTTGAAATAAGAAGTGGGAAATTAGGCACCACTTACAAATAAGAACTCATCCCTGCAGTGGTATTTTAATTTCTAATTTCCAGAGGGAAAAACACTTTAGAGCTAAGAATTATGCCCAGTTCGCTCTTCTTTTTTCTTTTTGCCCTTTCAAATAAGAGAAAAAATAGGCCAAGCACCTGAGGAATGAGTGTTGTGACCTACATTCAGAAGTCAAGTGGTTCATTTATTTGCAAATATAAAATTGCCAAATGCTGGAAAAGACAGCTGTTCTGCAAACTTCTGCTACTAGAAGAAGGACTGACTCTTGAGCAAAGGCCTTTGACTTCAGTATAGTTGTGCTGTAGAGCCATAAATTACATGTTTCTTGGCTCCTTTTTGTGCACCTCAGCAGCTCTTTATGTGGAAGCCCCAGTTAAAAATCTAAGATCTTTCCCGCACGTCTTTGAAAAACTGCTTTTCAGATACCACAGTCTTCTGTTCTTCATCATTCAGGAACACAAAAAATATGAACACTTACAAAATCAGAAAAAGAACATTCATACCATTTGTGAGCAATGAGTCAGTAATTTAAACTCCTGCTAGTAAAATATTTATGCCACACCACATCACCTACACATGGAGCATGTGCATATTTAACGTGTGCACGCCTGCATCAAAATGCTCCGATATTGTAACTTTTCAAAAGCATTGTTTTGAGATGTCATGGGATTTCTTTCTGTTGTTGCTGTAGCTGTTTATTTGGATTATTTGAGGTTGTCTGGTTTGATAAAAATGTATAAACCTTGCCTTCGAATGATCAAAGGGGAATTCCAGATTTGTTGCGAATTTAACTCTGGGTTTCATCTTCAGTTGTTATAAGGATTTTGTATTATTTTTATTCTTAATTGACATTCTGAAAAAGAGATGGCATAAGATGTTCAGAAAAAAAATACTGCTCTTTGATACTGTTTATACTGGTAGGATATAATTAGTTGCGTAAGTTTCCTAATTTAACATGTTGGATTTATTTCAGGGATAATAAAGTTTCTGTTTCTTACTGACTTCTTTGTAATATACTCCATGCAAAAGTCTTTAACATCTGTTGTGGGGATATCCTTTGCTTTACAAAGCCACCACCTTTTGCTCTGGAAGCTTCTGAACCACAAATCGCAGGGCTGGATGCGTGCGCAAGGGCAGTATCACTTTGCATGACCTGTATTTGTAGGTTTCCACGGGCATCCTCTGTTGGCCGTTGCTGGAGATAGAAGCTGCTGTGCTGGATGGATTTAAGAGCCTGTATGATGTTCTTCTTGTCCTTTGCATTATTGATGGGAAAAGGCTTAAAAAATTATTTCTGAAAAAAAAGTATAATGATGGTATCAAAGATTTAACTAGCTATTTTAGTTTTCCAGATCTGCTGGAAAGGACATAGCTTACTAATGATCAGGAGGCTATTGAACAGCAGCATCTTTGCCTGTGACCTAACAGCACTGCATCATACTGTGCCATTGGTATAATTAGGGAGATTCCACATTCTGATTAAGAAAACAATAATGTGCAACAGCAAAAATACTTGCTTTTTCCCTTACTATCAGAAAGTAAAAGAAATTATTTTCTCTCTTTATTTTACCCATCTCAATGCATCTAACAAACTAGTTCCAGTGCTCTGTAGGTAGATCTATGGCTTTCCTCTTTTCAAGCATCATTTCAGAGTCAGGATCTGATGTTGTTAGGACAACAATGTATTTTTCTATGCTTTAAAAACCAAATAACAGTATGATATTTACAGTTAACAAATAATAGGGTTGACAACATAAATGATGTGGCAAAGCAAATCTTATTAGGTGCTAAGGAGGTAAAAATTTAAAACTCTTTAACTGTAACACCTAATCTTTAGTAGGCATTTTCTTTCAGAGAGTGACAATGAATGATGGTGGATATTTAGATGCACTTCAGAATAAATCTGCAGTGGTTTGCCATATCTGAGGTGGTCTGCAATTCTATATGTGTGCTTGTTTCTCACTTAAATGTTGTTTGGAAGGGACCTTTGGAAGTCACCCAGTCCATCTGGAAGACACACTTCCCAGTCAGCCTGGCTTTGCCTAGACAAGTCTTAAGCTTCACTGGATGGAGGTTCCACTTCCTCGATGGGTAACCTGCAGGTCTGCAACACCCACCTGTTGTAAAAAAGAGGGCTTTTGGCAGGCGGAAGGAAGGACAGGAGAGCCAACCAGAACCTCTCAAGTGGCAGTTTATGGTCATTGTCCCTTTATGTATCATCTGGCACTAGTAAGAAGAATTTGGCTTTGTTATCCTTGTAATTTCCCTTCAGGTAGCTGTAGGCTGCCAGTAGGTCACCTGTTAGATCACCCTCTTGCCAGACTAAACAAGCTCAGCTCCCTCAACTTCTGTATGTAAGACATAAGCTCAAGGCCCCTGACTGTCTTGATTGCTCTCCTGCATCTCTTCCAGCTTCTGCACATCCCTCTTCAGCTGAGGGGGCGCAACTGGGTGCCATGGTGCGAGGCCACATTGAGTAGAGGAGAAGAACAACTTTCTTCAGACTGTTGGCCCCACTCCTCTAATGTAGTTTTCTGGGGCTTGCATTATATCTGATGAGGGCATGTCATTGGCTTGTACTTAACCTGCTGAGTCCACAGGAACACCAAGGCCCTTTTTGGTGGGGCTGCCACCCAGACAGTAGGTTCCGAGCCTGTCTGGATATGTGGCATTATTCTGCACCAGAAGCAGAGCTCTGCTTTTCTCTTAATTGAACTTCATATGTTTTTATGTTCACGTCCTGTATCTTCTTGTGCTACCTCAGTCGCTACACACTGACCAGAGACGTGGACATACAACAGTCTTTAAAACCACTTGCACTTTCTCTGTGATCAGCAGAGAAGACAAAATGGTCAACAGCACTTCATTTCTCCTCTTTCCCAGTGTTGTTCATCGACAGCAGTCCTCTCCTGGAACACTGTCAAGGGCAAATAAATAACATAAAGCTTCTCTTTTTCACTTGGTTTTTGTTGGAGAGCTGTTGCCCGTCTCAGGATTTTCAGTAGAAGTATTAGGAATGTTTATCATGTGATGTATACTTACTTTAGTAAAATAAAGTTTCACATTTTATTTTTTCGGGCTTGATCTTCTCAGTTTTCTCATTTGTACTGACCCTTGTTTCTGACTCAAGAGTAGTGATCCAGGGGAAACAACTAATTTGCCATGAAAATCAAAACTGATCCTCAGTGTCCTAGAAAGAAGAGAACAAAAGGCTTTCTTTGAGAAAGAAGAGAACAAAAGGCTTTCTTTGAGAAAGAGTCACCAAGACCTGGAGCGGTGAAAGTTCTTGCATGTCTTCTATTTGTCATTAAGTTTATTTGTCAAATGAGACTAGGAATTGTGTATGGGCTTAGGAAGGTGGATAGTATCTTAGATTAGTGTTTGGGTTTCCAATTTTTAAGTGAACGTACAACCTTTACAAGCAGAGTCTTCTCCATCTCTTCCCCATCTTTAAGCAAGAAGTGAGATAAGAGCTTTCTTGATAACTGTCTTTTTGCTGTAATTTTTTCCCTTGTGCAAAAATTGTGCATGAGCTAAAGATCGTTTTTTTTCCCAATACTTTTAAATCTTCTTTTAAAGAAAAATAAAACTCGTGATACCTACAGGCTTGATGTTCCTTCCATGCTCAAAATCTGACTATATTTTTAATAGCTTTCACTGTGTTTTACTGTTGTTGTTTTTAGGTTGATTAAGTTTCCTGAATTGGATGCAAGTACAATTCAACTAATATTTTTGCAATAATTGCAAATAATTTCTAGCATCAAGCAAATGGAATACCAATGATCATTCAGTCATTAATAGTGATTTCCCTATTCATGAGAATAAACATCACTAGTATGTTTACCAATACTCATTAAAATGCAGTGAAATTTTTCATAATAGTTTCAGTGGAAAGGAAAAGCACATGGTTTGTAATGTGATTAATCTTTTTATGGAGAAAATACACAGAAGGAAAAAACTAGACAATGTAAACTCTTGACATTGCAAATAAAGATCATGGCTGTAAGGTAGTTGTTTCTTAATAATTCAGAGGTAAACCGTAATTGCCAAGCTTTTAACATTTTTATATTGTTCATATTTTCATTACCATAAATGTCTGATGAAAATTAATGAAATTTGCCACTGATTTTAATTGAAGTAAAAGTGAGTCTTCTGCACACAAGTCTTCTGCACAGATGGAGTAGAAAGCATAAACAGTGCTATCTAATGAAAAGTCTTTAACATGTATACGTGATAGACATTATTTACTACAGTATTCCTAATGAAGCAGATGTTTATTCTTAAAATAAATTTTGCTTTTTCTCTTTGCAAGCCATTGCCACAACAGAACATGCATTGTTGGCTTTTTTAAATTAAGGCTGGTGTGTGGAGATTCGCTTCTGCCTATGTATTATATAAACTATACTGAGTTAGGGGAAACTTTTTTTTTCCTCTCCTTTCTTATTTTATCTGACAGTTTGGTTTTTTTTAAGTTTAGTTTACAGATTTCCTGTAAGAGAGCAGATGTAGATCACCCAAGGGATTGCCACCACAGGTCAGTTAAGGTAGAAAATTCATCAGCTGTGCAGTTTAGCAATTGCAAAATAATTTCAAGCAGTTGCTGTGCTCATGTGCAAAGTAAACTTCCTTTAAAGATATTAATTGAAAGTTCAAAGACTCTCTTGCAGGTCAGCTGCACTTAATCAAGAAATATTTTCAATTTTCTGTTGCGCATTAGATTTATCTTGTGATAGCTGTCTGAGTTGCAGTGTAATTGCGTTACAGGAAGCTCAGCAAAACGTTCATCACTTTGGGCACTGAAGTGTGGTCTCAGGCAGCGTCTTCTACTTGAAAGACTGTGTGATTACTTCTTAAGAAATACAGTCTGGTCCAGTGATTCAGAGGTGGATGCAGTCCTCCAGCTAGACGTATCTGAATTTCTCTGTTTGGCCTTCACCCAAGAAAATCTTCAAACATAAATGTATGTTCCTTAACAGAGATAGACATAAATATGTATGTAAGCGTTTTCTTGAAGAGTGAGTGATTTTCAAAGGCATGGAGTAACTGCTGCTTCCTTTCATTATTCTATTGTTCATTCAATGGGTAATTCACTTTTTCTCCCCACTTGTACAGAATGAAGTTTAATAAATGAATCATGCTCTTAAACTGATTAGAAATAATGAAGAAAGGAAGTTCTGTACCTGCCCACTTCTTGATTCAAGCAATATATTCCTGTTTGTCTTGGCTTCCTTCTTGCTTTGAGACTCCCTGGTTCGACAAAGCAAACATATTATACCTTTCAAGATCTCTGTAGAGTTTTAATTGTTTTATTGTAGTAATACCTGATATCATATGGTAGCAACAGACTAGTGCCAGGAGTCCAATATGACAAAACCAAGGGAGAAAAATGTTTCTGCTTTGAGGGGAAAAAAATGCTGCTGAATACATTCAGATGCCTTCGTGGTTCACTAGTGGCATAGATTAGAGCATCTGCACACACCCTTTTGAGGTCATTCAGTCAGAAATAGCATCTAACGTCTCCTAGGGCATTAAATTTAATTGCGTTGTACAGCCTAAGCTCATCCATAACCATGGTATCTGAGAATTGCCCATTAGAAGCAAATGCACAAATCTTCCTCTTCCAGGCTCTTCTTGGCAGGAGTGCACTTAAAAGTTACTGCTGGGGCCTTTCTGAATAAGTGAAAGGATCCTGACATACTTGAGAGGGCCTTTTGTGGGAAAATTAAGATGAAATACTGTTTTGGATGTATTTCTGTAAGTAGTGAGGGTAGAAGGCCACTCGTCCTTGCAGGTGAACTTGGAAATGTAGGTCGGTCTCCCCAGTGTTGGTAACCGCCTCTTTCTTTTCAATGGCAAAACTGCCATGTCTTTGGAGAATGACAGGTGATGGCTCCTTTGAAGTCGGCATGGTGAGGCTGGAGAAGTGTCCAGGGCACTGCAACTGAGGCTGGTGAGCAAGTGATGTCCTTTCCCCTCCAGGTGGCCCAGCACCAGAGAAGCATTACCATGCTGCCAGGAAATCACACAGTGAACTCATTGGCTTGAAAAACTCTTGTACATCCCAGAAAGTTATGCTGACTGAGGTTAGAAATAGTCTCTAAAATAATTAGGAGGAAAAAAATATCTATTTCTGCTCTGATCTCTGTGCAGTTGATCCTTTCCTGTAGAGTCAGGGTTTTTTCACATGCATCAGATGAACCATTGCCACAGGAAGGAGCAGTCTTGCTCTTTGGTGCTCTCTGCAAAAGGATGCATATAGGTGACAGGAAATGTAAAGCAGCATGTGAATGAGCTACTCGCAGGTATCTGTGCAATGGGGAGGAAAGAAAAGCCTGTGTTAGCAGTTGGAGGATTTTTCTTAGACGTGTCCCTCAAACCCTTCTGAAGTGCAGTTGGGAGGCAGAACTTAGAATCATGGAATCATTTTGGTTGGAAAAGACCTTTAAGATAATAGAATTCAACCATAAACCTTGCACTGCCAAGTCCACCACTAAACTATGTCTCTAAGCACCACATCTACACGTCTTTTACATACCTCCAAGGATAGTAACTCAATCACTTCCCTGGGCAGCCTGTTCCAATGCATGATAGCCTTTTCTGTGAAGAAAATTTTCCTAATATCCAATCTAAACCTCCGCTGGTGCAGCTGGGGGTCGTTGCCTCGTTGCCTCTCATCCTATCAGTTGTTACTTGGGAAAAGAGACTGACACTCACCTCACTACAACCTGCTTTCAACCTCTTTTTCTCATGCATGTGGTCCTACCTACTCATTTTTACTAGAAATGTTAGTTGAATGTTGTGGGTTTTTTTCAAGGAGCTTCCAGTACACTTCCCATGCAACTATAGTCAGTTGCCGTAAGTATGAATGCTCTCAAGTTATTTATTCAATTGCTAGTCATTTAATCCTTAGATGTTTCTCTCTTTGAGATGTCCTGACTGCACCTGTATACTGATGATGAAGCAAAATTTAGAATAAAAAAGGAACAGCTTTGCTAATGGCTGTGGGTGTTGCAATTTTTTATATAATAGAACAGTTTGTTCAAACAGACATATTTCTTTCCCCTTAAGTTTAGAAACAATAGATTTTATTTGGTGGTTGGAGATAATGTCTGTGAAGAAGTTAGCCTTCCTCAAAGGTCACACTGACTGCTGACTAAACTCGTGATTTGGCTACTGAAAATAATTTGCCGCGATACTGGAACTGAGAGGTTATTGTAGGCAGTGATGATCCTGAATTATAAATAGTCTTTGGAAATAATTTGTATTTTCATCCTGAAAATGCTTGTAGACATACTTTTTAGTGGGATTTTAATAGTTTTAGGCATTTATAGTAATTAGTAGAAATCGTCAAGCTGAGCATTGATAAAAGCTTTATCTTTCAATCAGGGATGTTGGCGAAACCTCGTCTGAATTAGAGCCATGTTTATAAATCTGCTGAAGATTACACTTGAGAAATTCTTCTATGGAGAGAGGAAGGCCTATTCTGAAATCTTCAAAGCTACTACATTATTCATGTGTGGGCACTCCACATGAGATTTTGCTGTTTGCAGATATTATGTTGGGAAAGTTATGGTGAGAGCTTTGTGGAATTGCAGAGGCAGGAGAAGTTAACTAGGTGGGAACAAAATCACTGAAGTGAAGGAGAATTTGTGAATGTCTATTTGGCTGTAACAGTACTTGACTGATACTGAATATTACCTTTGGGTTACAAATGTCTTTGTCTTATATTAATAATGTGGTTTTAATTAACATTTTCCCCTTATATTATCTGCTTTCTGTAGAGAGAAAGCTGAAGTACCAATGTGAATCAATTTATTGGATTTATATATAAATTAAATATGGTATTGATTTTACATTTTTCTTCCATTGAGGTCTTGACCCTGTATATAATGGCAATAGTCAGTCATATTTTTGCTACAACATGAAAATTTTATTCCCTACCTGATTGTGTTTCTGATCGCTTTTCCTTTGGTAAATGCTCGTATAAATCTCCTTGTTGAGACTGAGCCTCAGCCGTTTGTTCCCATGTGGCTCCACTCTTTGCTGGACCTTAGGTCACTTTTTAGCTGCTCTTGTCGGTGGTTTGACAGGAAGGGATGCAGGTGGGTGAGCACAGAGCAGCCCAATCTCTGACCTCCTGCATAGCTACATCGACACTTGGAGGAAAACCTGGGGAGGTGCATCTGAAATTCCACCACTTCTAAATACCCTTTAGCTCAGTGAGAAATGCAATCCTCAGGAACTTTTTCTGCAGGAAAGAATTCAGCCAGTTTTATTCCTGTCCAGAGAATTTCCCTTGAAACCGTAGCTGAGTTAATGATATCCATAAAATATCAAAGATGTCTAAAAATATGATAATATTAGATTAAATGTTGTTATTGCTGCTGTTCATTAATGGAAAAGCTGGAGCTGAAAGACCTATACCAAACTGAAGTGTGATATTACACCAGTAAGTGTCAGAAGAGACGTATTTACTTGGAAAAATCCTTTGTATGATTTCGCTCTCCAGTATTTTTTCATGTGCCCATGTCTGTAAATTACCTCACCACAATGAAAGGTCATGGCATTCTTTTTGGCTTGCCTTTATCACCAGCCTTAGGAGTTAATCATAAATAATATAATGGATAGTTTCTGAAAACTCAGATATATTAAGACAGCGCAGTGACATTTCAGATATGATCTGTATCTGGAAGAGAAAATTAAGTAGCAGAGTGCTCAGTAGCTAAGAAATACAATTTTGTAGAATTTTGATTGTGTTTTTCAGGTTTATTTATCCCTGGCAAACTTGTACTCTTTTTTTTTGTCTTGAGTGTAGAAGAGGCAAATCTCTGTGAAATAAGACTAAAATGAAAACAATCCTGGATGAAAACATGAACAGTTGCAAAGATTTTGAAGTAATTTAGAGAGGAGTCAGTCAAGAGATCTGAAGTGTATTTTGATCTGGGAAATGGGAGAAGTGTATTAGGGAAGTCCACTCATCTCCCAGTACCTACATTCAGCATCCTGCAGTGAACTAGCATTTGCCTTCATCGTAGTCCGGCGTGTACCACGGAGCCTCATCTTATGAACACACAGAGTATCTGCCATACTCAGTATGTTGCGATGGCTCGGTAATAAATTTCTGTCTTTCAGCCTCATCTTTAAACGTGAGGCATGCTGTATAGGGTACATGACGGTGGCAGGTTATGCTGTTCCATGCATGGATCTGTGGATTAAGTTCAAAGTGAGGGCTGCCTTGCCTACCTCTAGAGGGTGTGCAGGTGACAGCAACAAATCACTGCGCGTACAGTTCGTACTGTTTTCTGGCAGGAGGATAAAACTGGTATCTTGCAGTCTGGGGAATTGCTGGTTGCATGTTCTAAAAACTCATTAAAATGTTTAGTTTTATTAAAAACAATAATTAATGCAGATTACTGGAAAATTGTTAAATACTTTGTGAGAAGGATGACACACCCAGCCAGAGCTCTGCAGGATGTCATTCACTGATCCGCAAATGTCTTCCATGTAACAAATGCAGGAGATTCAGGTTCATGATTAAGTAATACCAAGTATTTGTATCAATTTTGTTCCTGGGTGTTCTAGTTACTGATCTAGCTATCTGTCAGCATCTTAGATGCTCTGCAAACAGTGAAAAATCTTCACAGAAGAAATCTGTCTTTTCTCTACGAATAATATGGGAAGGCAACACAAAGGCATTGGTCAGCATTGTAGGCAAGAATGCCAGTTCTCCCCTTAGCTTTTTCTAAATTACCACAGACAGTAGTGTCACTGTCTTTTATTCAGGATGGTATCCCAGGCATCATTGTTGAGATGGACCTTTATCATTCCTGGTATTGTTTCTGTCTACCTAGTATCTCAAAGGTGTGACCTATCTGTCGCCACAGCTCAAACTGTCCCTCAACTCTTGGTATTTAAGTTCTTGCAGCCTCCTTCTGTCTGGACTCAGCATGTTCTGAGTGCTCGTCCCTGTGACTGCATAACCCCTGTCCCTCAGCCCAGTCAGCTCCTCGTACTGCCCAGGGAGAAATGTTTCCCTTAACTTTCACTAGCTGTAAAAAAAAAAAAAAAAATTGTCTAGTTAATTTTTAAAATTACATTTGTTAGTGAATAACAAAAACAGAAAGTCTACTTTGCATGATTCACTAAGTGGAAAAAAGAACACATGAAACTGTTCCTTTCTGGTGGGTCTGACCACCTCGGCAGTATATGACAGAAAAGCTGTTTGTTCAGCAATAAACTACTGATGGCAGAAGACTAATATGGGTGCATGTCTAACTTACTGCAACTAAACGAAACTTCAGTAAACCTCTGACTAAAACCGTGGTGTGGGTTTTTTTCCATTCATTTTTTTGTAGGTCACACTTATTTTGGCAGACGTTGAGCTGTTACATTAGCTGGGAATTCCACTGTGTAACGGTTTTATGAATGTGATATATCACGTGGTTAATGAGAGTTTTATTCCTGCATTATTTGGCTTTGTATGAAGATACTGAGTTAGAGAAATGGATGACTGGTGGAAGAACAAGCAGAATGGCAATGCAGCTTCCCAGCATGTGGCAGGGATACCAGGAGGCAGATGAATTAATGGTTGGAATGATACACCTGGTCTTACAACTTTTTCTGAGACTGGGAGCTAAAAAAGCTGCAGGTATTAAGTGGCTGATAAAGACTAGTAACAACATGGGGAAAATAGTCAATGGGATGCCCTGGGAATTGATGGAAGTCTCATGGGTTCTTTGAAACAGGTCGTTGTCAAAATCCTAGGGCTTGACAAACTTTGCAAAAGGTACACATGAATAGGAGCAGGTATATTTTTATAAAGCTGCTTCTCTCAAAAGAGGCTTCTGCATCTGCATATTTTTGCAGTCTGTAGTATGGAATGAAGATGGACTTAATGCACTTGAGCTAGTTTAAGCAGTTTAAACTGATCATATTGCTGTGATATGATCACTGTGTCTTTTGGGACATTGTACCAAACTTTAAAAGCCTTGTAGAGATTTTGCACAAATTCTTCAAACACAGGAGTAAAAAAGAGTAATTCTGCTTGTGACCTAGGATGAAACAGCAATACAGACCTTTGCAACGGAAAGTCTTACACAGTTTTTCTATCTTACCAGCTAACCTCTAGATGACAGGAGTTTCAAAATTATATATATTGTGTCTAGGTAGGTTGTGTCCACTGTGTCCACTGTTTTGATGCTGCATTGGATCATTCAATACATTGTGTTCATTAAAATAAACCCTAGAATTTGTTGCGCGCACACGTGGACACTGAAGTCTTCTGGTTGTCTTTTGTGTTTGCCTTTTTAGTACCTCAGCGAATGCACTGGGAAAGATAGAAATGTGTGGCCTCTCCGTTCACGCCAACCAAAGAGAATGCACACTTTCCTGAAACCTCACCCTTGTACATGTAGACACCTTTGTCTTCTCCAAAGACAAAGCAAATAAGACTGTCAGGTCTTTTCTCCTGAGGGAAAAAAATCAAACCCATTGGAAAAATTATTATTCCTTTTTTTTTGAGTCTGAAGTGAACTGTTTCTAGATTATTTTTTTTTCCAATGGAAAAGCTTCTTTTTCTTCTTAGCAGATTTCAGGTGTTTTCTAAAAAGCCACTCAAAATTGACATTAGACTTTCCTTTGAGTGGCTTTTTAGCTACTCTGCTAGTCAATTTTTTCTTCCTTTGGTTGTGCCCAGTTGGTTTCCGAAGGGACTAATGATCTTTTCCTACCTCTGCGCTCTCTAATTAACTCAAGTCCTCCCTCACAGAACCATGGAACTGGAACCTAAGGGCTTGCTAATGGTCACCTTTGTAAGAGGACCCCGTGGACATTGCTGAGGTGTGAAGAGAACACAGCTTTTTTTCACAGTGGTTTATTTCCTTTGAAATTTCAGCACCAACCTGGCATTCAGCTCACAGTTTTGGGCTTTCAGAAAACTCTCTGATGCATTCAAGCATGTCGATGTTTATGTGTATGTGTATATATATATATATATATATATAAAAGTGCTGACATACATTGCTGTCCCCATTAATAAAAGCAGAGGACATTATTTATATTTTGTTGAGTCAAACACTAGTACTTTTGGATAGAGAAGTCTTTAGCAGGTGCAAATGGCAGGCCAAACCCTAAAGCTGTTTACTAGCTGTTAATTCCAGACTCAATCCGGAAGCTCTTACTCAAGCGAAATACCAGTGAAGTAACAGGATGCTTTATCTTTCTATTCTTGAATTTTCTAGGAGTGCCGTGTAATTTAAAGAAAATTCTACTTCAGGCTTCTATCGGCCCTGTGTCATTGCTGTCTTGTACAGCCTTGTGAGTGATCAGTTGTACTGAGTACGTTATCTGGTAAATCACCTGGATAACAATATGCTGTAGACAATGTTTTTAGATCTTTGCAATGAATAACAGATATTGTAAGTGGCAAAATACTTTTCCTTGAAAAGTAGCCATAAAAATACTGCTGCAAAAGTAGCCATAGAGTTTGGAAAATGATATGGTACAAAGTAACGTATTTTGCTACATACAATTTTATTCCTTTTTGGAAATGATTGTTCTCTTGCAGGCGTGGAAATCTGGATACGTTCCTAATCTAAAATCAATAGGAAATACTTCAGTTGTTCAAATAACTCTTTAAGATATTTTAGTGTGATAGCTGATTGTATATTATGTTTGCAGCCTTTGTGCAAAGTAGTGTTTGATAGCAGAGTTTGCTTCATAGTGAATATAGATAAAGACTGTTCTTTATATTATCAGTCTAAAATCCCCCATGTATTCATATAATGCAGTTGATGCTAAGTTGCCACATTGCTTGGAATTTATCACCACATTGCTTGGAATTTATTGCCACGTTGCTTGACAGATAGTTATCAACTAAAAGAACTGCTTGCAACTCAAACTCAAGACTTATCACTTCCCATTTAGAAGATGACGTTACAAATTAGTCAGATTACTGAATTAGCAAGGTTGTAAAGATTCTATGAAAAAGCAGCTATTAATGGAAAGTTCTCAATATTGGCATGGATCACTTCCTGGTTTCTCTTCTATGGCAGTTGGACTTGATGATCATTGTAGGTCCCTTCCAACTGAAATAGTCTATTCTATTCTAATTGCTTTTGTCATTGTCTATGTAGGCAGTGCTTATCAATGACTATAATTGCTTTGTATTTTTCAGCCCCATTCTCTTATTGTTACGCTAAATTTTTAACTTTCCTAAAATTTAGGGAGAAAATATGTGAGGATTAATCTACTCTTTTGTTTTGTGCTTTGTCTATCAACTTGGTGCAAGTTGCTAACTATTAATGACTACCCTTGGGGCATGAAAACAAATATCCTAACGTTCTCATGAGGAAATAAATTTTCTTTTGAAATTTCTGGGATGAGATTTGATACAGTTGTTTTACATAATTTGCTTTCATAGTATTGTGAAAAAGAAAGGGTAAATAAAACCAGCTCAACTACACCTTCCATCATGGAGATGTTTCAGAGTGAAGAGATCTGGACGAGCATGTGTTCTTTGAGATCATCTGGTGAATTGCTCGCCTGTCCTGGACCACCACTTGCAAAATACAGCTCCCGAGCTTACCTTTTTAGCTTAAGGTTAATGACAATGTCTCAGCATGAGGTGCTAGTTCAGTCTGCTTTTATACCAGTTCTGTGTTTGCCAGAGACATTAAAGGAATTAAATCTGGCTGGAAGAGTCTGTCTACAGAGTGGGATGATTATCAAGCAAAAACAAACTTGCATTTATAAAGATTTAAAAAGGTGGTAGATAACAGTTGGCAATCAAATATAATCACTGCTTTAGTGCACTTATCCCTATTTTATGTTTAGTCCTGTTCTGTAACATTCGGTTTGGAATAGTTGGTCCTCTGACTCAAATTGCATAAAGTCACAGTTGTGACAGTACCGGGGACAACTACTACTTGAAACTGTTTCCTGTTGTGATCTTCTTCCTTGCAGTGTGGTGCATGCTGATACGTTACAACTTGCTGCTTGTGGTGTTTTATTGCTTAATTTAACCATAGCTTGCATTTCTTATGGTTTGATTGGTTGGCAACGTGTGCAGAAATTCTGAGTCAGATACACCTATTTCTGGATGCCCAGTATAATTACGTGAAGCCCTGAAGCAACACGTTTTGTGTAACTTTCCAGGCACACAAAATGCAGAAATACAAGAGATGGTTTAAAAATTGTTTGGAAAAACAAATAATGCCATTTAACTTTGAGTTATGATTGTACTTGTCCTGATGAGCCTCTTGGTAATGATGAGATTCTGCTTTTTTTTTTTTTCTTTTTTCTTTTTGCCTTTTTTTTTTTTTAAAAAAAAAAGTTATAATTGTAATATATATGAAATATGGCCATTCCTGGAAATGTAGGTGTCCTATATAACCTCAGAGTGGCTATATAGAACCAACATTGTCATTAAATTCCGCAATTTTCTGTTTTCTATACCCCTGTCCTGGGGCATTGCTGTTGCAAGTGAGTTTTGTTCCTGTAGCTTGTGCGGTCTGTCTGGCATGACCACCCTGTGAAGAAGTGCGCTAATTAGTGGTACTGCACTTGGGTGCATGGTGCTGATTTAAAACAGGACTGAAATCAGCAGCTTGTATTACAGGGGACACAGGAATTACTCACTGCTGATAATTTTTGGCTCTTAACAATTGGGTTTGAATCTGTCCCTAGGAGAAGGAAGCCGTTTCACTAGAATCATCGTACTGAAAAGGAAAATTATCTGAGAAACTTTTCCGTATATTTGAAGACTAAGATTCTATTGAGCAGATGAGTGTTAACTGCCTCAAACATGATTATGTGCTTAATTGCTTGTGTGTAAATTATGGAGTGAAATCCTTATGGGTAGTAATTGAGATACACCTGGGAGCAATTAAGTACAGCAGTATGTAATATTGGTTTCCTTCAAAAACAAGAGATATATCAATACTCATGGCACAAAATTGCACACCTCCATGTACTGAAAATATTGCCTCCTAAGAGAACCAGGTAGAATTTAAAGCCATAGAGGAAAAATTCCATTTGTTATGCACTTTTATAAAGAAATCTAGAATCTACTTTTAGTCTTTCTTTAGATTTATCTTTTGAGGTCTACCATTGTTCTGTCTGCATCATTTGAGAGCCGGTGTCCTGCAGCAGCTCTACCCTTGGCTGAGAGAGGGCATGGTTTTCTTGGGGAGGTACCAATAAATGTCTACTGAGGTGTGGCTGTGTGGGAAACCTGGCTTGCCTTTTGCTGCTGTTAAGCTGCTCGTCTGCTCTTGTTGTGATAGTTACTTCAAATATGAGTAGTCAGTCTTGAAGTCTGTAGTGATGTGAATACTAGATTTGGATAACTATGGTTTTATACTTATAGTTAGTTAGGCTTTTTCCCTATAGTGTTATCTTCTTTTAAAAAAAAAAAAAAAAAGATATGGTCTTTTGAGTCTTTTTTATTTCCCCTACTGAAAATCCTTTGCATGTGATTTTTTTTTTCTATGAAACCTTACCATAAGATTAAAAATACTCAATTTAAAATGTGTTTCAAAATTGTATTAAATAGTTAAGACTAGATTATTTAGTTTCTTTTCTTTAAAATACATTCTATAATCCAGTTAAGTAGATAATAATAGTAAATGCATTCCCCAAAATTCCAGTAAATAGCATGGACAACATCTTTAATTACCATGAAAGGAAAAATGAAGTGACATTGGAGACACGAAGAGTGGAAATATAAGCTAAAGCTGAAATTTTGGGAAATTGCTTTGGTATTTTTGGTTTATACCAAATATAAGGGAGGAAATAATTATTAAACCATTCTAAAACCCCTACATGGTAGTTTATTTAAAATAATATTGAAGTGAATGAACATCTATCCTTTGCTATGTAGCTTTTGAAACTGGCATTTCTTCTGTGTTCTAACCTTTCCCGTCCTTTCTGTCTGTTGTTTCTTTCTTTTGACCTGGCAGCCAGATACTGGATAGGTGCTCCAGTGCAATATGAGCATGTTTAACTGTTCCTTAATGTATATGCTGGTTTATTCTTCATGCTAAATGCATACCAGAAGTACCACCAAGTGAATCTATTCCGAAAAAAATGCAGACCCACCTTAACGTACGTCCATACAGTGGACTTAGAGATTTTATACATAAGTATATACGTATGTATGTACAAATGTGCTGTTGAAGGTAGGAGCTCCTGATCTCAAGGTGAAATGATGCAGGCTTTCCCCGTTCCACATCACTTAGGGCTAACTTGTACCAGAGTTGATGGGCTGCATCTGTCCCGTCTTGTACTTGGCCATGGGCCTCTTCTGGGCATTAGGTGGTCATCCTTTAGCCCTTCCATATAGTCCATGGGTTTTTGGGTCCAAACTAGCAAAAAGAATGAGAAAACTGTATTGCAGCCCCCCAGAAAGGTGGTTTTTATAGCACAAAAATTAAATCACATGTTTAATGACCTGTCAAGTAGCCTATGAGCCAGATCTCTGTCCACTTCATCCATCTTGTGTCCTTCTCCCCAAAAATAAAGGGTCATGGGAGCAAACTGTCCTCAAAGACAAAGTGCAAACCAGAGCTGGGGGCTGAACAGCTGAAGTGCTTTTTGTGGAGCCGCCCCGGGCCATCGTGTAGAAGGGGTTTTAAAAAATTCCATCCCAAGTTGCCGTGAAGAGTTGGTTTTCACTGTTTTCCAAATAAAATGTAAAAATATGTGTTAGATAAATGCTGTGCTTCAGTGTTAGCCACTTTGTGTGTTTTTTAAATGTATTGAGCTTCACTTCACTAAGAGGACCTTTTCACCTGGAATTAAAATGCTTTGTGGACTCCTCAACATTCCTGTGAATATGAAGAAAATCAATAACTTCCTTTGATGAAAGTTTAGATGCTTGTGAATCAGTATTTTTTTTTTTCAGGAGAAAGTTTTGCTAAGAATTACCAACAAGCCATTTTCTCCTTTCCACTTTCCCTCTTTTCTTTGCAGATGACCAACATATGGAAAGGCAGTGAGACTCCCACTAGAGATTTCTTGCTGCATTTTTCATGAAGCATTCACAGAGGGAGGCTGATACGCCAAGAGATGAGCTTCTCCAATCTGGTTGGTGCTCTAGCAAGCACAATTCAGTATTAAAAATACAAAGTAGAGTTGGGGAGATGAAAGAAAGGGTGGAGAGAAAGAGTGGAAGTACTGCTGAATACTGGTGAAAAGCATTAGAAGCTGTTAAATGAATTTGGCAAGCTGACACTCACCTTTAACCTTTAATCACCTACTTCTGCCCCTCCAGAAAGGCAAAATTATGTGAAAAAGTTGATGAGTGTGTCTGGGCTGGTTTCTGAAACTTGGTGAGCAACGGCACTCTGCTTTAAAACCATAGGAGTTGTACGTGTTAGCACGTATTTCACCCTTTTTTAGACTCAGACTTCTGTGTTCTTGGTAATACTTTCAGTTTGCATCTGAGTGTTTTCTAGGGCTTCTGCTGTAAGGGAGCCAAGGACCATCCAACCATGCCCTGCGGCAGAGCTTAATAAGCACCATCCCGGCATCGCCGTGCTAGCTGTTCCAGGCTCTACCTTTCATTCCACTGCAGATGTCCCAGAAATATCCAACTAAATGAGATGTTAGTCTTCCATATAGAATCATAGAATCATAGAATGGTTAGGGTTGGAAGGGACCTTCAAAGGTCATCTAGTCCAACCCCTCTACAAAGAGCAGGGACATCTTCAACCAGATCAGGTTGCTCAGAGCCCTGTCCAACCTGACCTTGAATGTTTCCAGGGATGGGTCATCAACCACCTCCCTGGGCAACCTGCATTTTATTTGGTTACTTTTGCCTGAAGCCTCGTATGTCTAAATAATGTTTTAGAAGTGTATTTTATCCCCTAATACACATTAAAAAAAGGTGAGTGACTCCCTTCGTATGTATTTCTTCATATATATTTAACTACATCTTTTCTACCTTGATAGTTTTTTTTTAAAGCCCTCTAATCATAGAGAGCAGTTCAGATAGATACCAAATGCAGCATTTGTGGACTTTATATGAATGTGCAAAATGTTTGAACTGACCAATAATGAGTGTAGTAATATTTTTATGTTTAGTAGTATGATGTAGTATTTTTAACCTGTTTATTTTTATCTGTAGCTGAGATACTTTTAAGATAAAGGAGCCTTTTTGTTTTGTGTCTAATCAGAGGAAAATTCAAAGTTGCTGTACAAGTTAGAAATATTCTTCAGGTTGTTTAACATTTCACAACTCCTTGTTGAGAGAATGCAAATGAAGCACGCCAGTAAGTGAAGACAAGCTGATGTTACACTCTGGTGTTGCTTCTTTTAAATTTGGCTTAAGGCATAAAATAACAGCTTGAGAAGCCAGTGCAACAGCCACTAACTGTTATGATTCATTAAGAGTAGTCACATTTTTAAGCATGAAGGAGCTTTTTGAGTCTATGCTCCTGATATAAAGAAATATTCATAGGAAAATGTGCCCTTAAGTGCGCTTACATTTCCTGCCAGGTGCTGCTGTGACAGTAGTGCAGATTTCTTGGACCAGGAAAAGAAGCTAAAAGCTGTAGGGTTTTTTTTAATGTTATGTTATGAAATACCAATCACGCGTCATTCAGCATTGAGTTCTGGGAAAATAATGTGTTTGTTTGGCAACTTCTGTTATTCCTAACCTTACTAATCTCAGTTAGTAGTTTTTTTTTTTTTCTAGAGGAAAACTACAAGGAAGTGCCACAGGAACCTCTTGATTGTGTTGTATTTCTAGCAGCAATGGAGGCAGATGGCTGACGACTTGCCATACCGCTTTGCTTCGCACTCCTGCTCACCAGTCTGTCCTCCTGTTTGCCTGCTTCCTCAGCTCCCTGTGCTTCCAGCTTGCCATCTTCCATCTGTATTTCTGGACCAGAGTGGTACTGGACCACTCTGCAGCTCGTTGAACAGTAGACAAGCTGAAGCGAAGCCCAGTGAGCAGAGGCATCCATAAGTTTGGTAGCTGAGGATTTGGAGATCCTACCACATTCCTGTGTACTTTAAAAAATTAAATAATTTAGGAAAGATTTTGCACATAATATTTCCCCCAATTCAGTTCAGAATTGAGAAATATTTAAAAAAAAAATTCTGTGGGAATTTTTATGTCTGGTCCAGATCTTGAGTATTTTATAGTTTAAATAAACATCTAAATGTTTTGATTGAAATGAAAATATGCAACATACTGGAAACAGTTTGACCCAGACCATTTCCATAGTTTCTGTATTTGATGTGCGAAGAATGGTCACTATGGAGTTGCTTGGAGCTCCTTGATAACCTTCTGCCCAATATTTCAGGGTGAAAACAATATAAAGGTGACAATACCCTGTGGCATGACTCTTCCCCTACTCCTTATATCTCCTAATGATACCAACTTTCTACACATGTAGAGGGGCAATAAGGCACAGCTGACAACTCTAGGTTGGATATTTTTTTAAACTTAAGGTTAGAAGCTAGTGCTAGATATCACCATTGCTGGTTTTGGACTTTTTGGACTGTGCAGGTTAATTTTTTGTAACATATGAGGCATACAGAAAGTATTGAAATTCAGTGGGAGTGAGTTGTTGAGGCCTCTGAAGTTCCTGGAAGTGACAGGCAAATGAAGAGCAAACTGTCTTGCTGGGCTTGGCAGGATGCGGACATCTCGGGCAGCCCACTCATCAACGACCAGGTATTTCTGCTGCAACTTTTACTGCAATTGAAAAGCAGTTATTGCTGCACATTTTGCAAAGGTATCGGGCAGTCACATGACTTGCTTCATGTTTATTGATTGATTCCAAGGTAATATTGGTTATTCTGTTCTCCAAGTCCCGTTCCTTGCATATAAAGTTAACAATTTTAAAAAAAAGCAAGAGATGCTGAGTGAGTGGAGAATTACTGTAGTTTTAATTAACAGGTAGCCCCATAAGCAGCAGAATTCATAAAACGTGGAATTACATTTCTGGATTTATTTCCTGGTTTGGTACCTTAAGATGATTAAAGCTATCTGACGCTTTTTCTTCAGCTGTGGCATGTTGCAGTTTTCTCTCCTGTGCATTTCTCATGTGCAGTGAGAGCTGTGTCGCATGCTGCGCCTTTTCTTTGGCACGAGATTTGCACATAGTTTCTTTCCTCTGCCAGGTCATTTATTTTCATTAAAGATGTAAGAAGGTAACATTTTTATGAATTCTCCCTTCTGTCAAGTCTGATCAAAATCAGCTACCGGGTTGAAAAGTCGATTTGTGTTGAGGGGAGGCTGTCGATTTGTGTCGAGGGGAGGCTGGAGTGGACAAGCGTGCATACAAGCCAGCCCATTGCAGAAGTCTTGTTTCTGTAAGAATGCGACTCCAGTCCCACTGCTAGCACATCTGTTATTGAAGCGGACTAAACTGACCATATTCACAGAAGCATACAGTAACAGTTCAAGACTATGTGGCATTTTTTTGAGAATACGCTTAGTTTGTCCAGGGACAGCTGACTTAAATGAGCGGTAATAGTAACACCGATCTTCCTGTGCCATAAACATGCATTGTGCTTTGCAAGGAAAAGATGAGTCCTCTGTCTGAACGGTTAACCTAAATAAAATGCAAATCACAACATATTAAAATTGGCATGTCACTTAGGTTTCACCCAAGGTCTTTCCACCGTGAAGAACAGCATTCCTGTTGAGTGAGTGTTTTCCTGGAAAGATAAATCTTGGGTACCCCCACGCCTGTTGCTTCACCTCTGTGGACAAAAAAGGTGACGAATATGAAGATGAGAAATCACACCCTTTTTCTTTTACCAGCTTGGAGAGATGTTGATGTTAAGCAATGATAGTGCTTTCCGCATAGTTGCCAGCATTTAGAAGTGTTATCCAAAAAAAACTCTCTAAATAAACTGGGTGCCCGCTGGGCTGGAAGGAGTGAATAAACAGAGAGGGGCTGCCAAGATACCAGAGTACAGGGCACCGCTCGGACCAGGCCAGATGTATGGAGTGGATGGAGAAGCTGTAGGGGAAAGGGGCTTTGCACCTCCAAAAGCTTCCAGAAATGCTCTTACTCCTTAGGGAGCTGATGCAACCCTGCTGTGGGAAGTACATTAAATTAGATTGGACAAATACTTGAGACTGTGTGCAAAACACTAAATATACTCAGTATTTTACAGAGTAAAAGTGAAAGAACACTCGCACATTTTTCTTCTGTACCCCTTTGTCTTTCACAGCAAAAGCATAAGCATCCTGCTTTTTTGTAACTGAACAGTATCTTCTTTTTATTGATTTGGAAAATGAGGCTTTATTAGTCTTAAATGGACACTTTCCCTTGGGTAACTGTTTTGTAGAATAACAGTTTGGTTACTGTTTGATGAATAAATTGGTTTTGGAGTAAAGGATTTTAGTTTTAAATCAGCATATTTTAATATCAAGTGATCTACACTACACAGAAAACACAATATCCTGCTTCAGCAGAGTAACATGTGGTCATGTATCTTGATTACATTTTTGTCAAGGCTGTACACATTGTTTATTATTACAGTGTCATTCACAATGTTGGTGGCAAAAAAAAAAAAATCACATGTTGGTGGCAAAGAAGGTTCCAACCAAAGTTGCTGTGTTTTCCATTTCATGGCTTTCAGGAGAATTATGATTTTTAACGCTCTTATTTTCTACTGCTGATTTGTAAGTGTAACTGAGAAATATTTTTTCTTTTGTGGCTTTCCTCCCCGCCCCCCCAGCTTTAGCTCCAGAAGATTCAAAACTAAACTCTTGGTCAGGGTGTACAAAACTACTGACAGCTTTACAAAAATACGTATAAAATCAATGAATTGGATTAAAATTCCTGAAATAAGAGGCACACATAGATAATTCAGAATGATCAAGTACCTTAGAAACAACACACTTCGTGTTAGGTACACAATCTAGCTGATTAGCAGGAATGGAGAGATGTATCTGAGCATACACTGTGGGTATGTCTATAAACTAGTTAAATTCTAAGTTTGGCAGGTAATTTAAACGTAAGACTTGGCATAATTCACATAGCTGAACTTCAGAAAGCAGCGGTATTTTTCCTGCATCCCACCCTGTGCGTTTGAATGGCATCCCATCTATGTGTGCTGAATGCTGTGGAAATTGGCAGCATGAAAAGGTGCGTCCCCCTTTGGGGTTCCTCATTTGAATGTCACCTATTCAATGGCTAAGGATTGTGTGCATCAAATGAATTAGTTTGTACCTGTTTTCTGGGCATGTGTCTACATTACAAAAAAAAAAAGAAAAGTTTTATTTGTCAGTAGTTGGCAGGATGGCTAAAAGCTCTAGGCAGAGAGGTTAAAAACTGAAGTTATAGAAAGCTGAAATGCCATTTTCTTCGAGAAAGGATCATTGAAAGGCTTGGATGGAAAGGAGGCTCTTGGAAAGAGGATGCTTGTACTGGTTTTGGTTGTTTTTTTGTGGATTTTTTCCCCTCACTAAAGAACGATCATTGCATGTCTAAAATGAAGAAGAAAAACAAGCAACTAAGAAGAAATGCCTAGCATTCCTTTTCACTCTACATATACTTTCCTGGTCATTTTTTTAAGAGAATATTGGCATTTTAACAAGCCAGTTAGTAGCATTTTAGAGATACTAAAGAAAATAAATTAGTAACAGAGCGTCTATTGTTTAATCAAGAATTGTTTGCTAGATTCTGATGAGTTTTGAAGGACAAGAAAAATTTCTGAAAAGCTTAACTAAATGACCTATCTTTTACCAGCAATAAATGTGCAAGAAGTTAAAGTCTGTGTCCCTTTTAGGTTTCTAAGATTTGTAGAGTTGTAAACATTCTAGCAAAATTGCAGAATGCCAACAGAATCCTATTAAAATATTATTATAAAGTTCTTTATAAAAACTTTTTTCCTATTTATATTTTTATTGGCTCTCTGTAGGATATGGGTTCATAACCCAGTCATAATCAGTTCTACTCTGAAATTAGAAATGGGAATGAAGCCACTTTTCCACAAGTAAGAGAGTAAATGCTATTTTTGTGCCAGCAAAAAATGCGACTAATAATGTTTCTTCCTAAAGACATGAAGTACAAGAGGTGTTGTATAAAAATTGTTATCTTGGTGAAATGTGATAAGTCATTAAAAATATATTGTGAGTGAATACTATTCATGTCTACATACATCTGTAAAGTAAAAAAAAAATAGCATTTTGCCCATTTATTTTAAATGCTGTAAACATATGCCAATATAAGTTATCTTGTCAGTTAACATTTTGTATGATTCTACCTTTAGAAATTTCCAGGGATTATTTAACGTTGTGGGCTTTTAAAGCAATTTAAACTGAAAAAAAAAAATACAAAAATTGTGGAGCAGCCATTAATTATTTCTTAGAATTGTTTTTTTTTTCCTTCTTGGAATAAAAAACTGAAATTTAAGGGAACTGGAAAACCAGACAGAGATGAGAATTCCTATTTTAACATGTCAAAATATGATCTTATTTATTAGACTAAGTTGTATTTGCATGTTCAGGCTCCTCATATAGACAATATGGACAGAAATACTCTGGTCTGGTAGTGTTGTAGAGAGGGAAGTGATGAGAAATTTGAAACAAGTGATTTTATTTTCATTGCAGTGCGTGTTGAAAATGAAAGACAACATGTAATTAGCATATTAATTTCTGTGTATTCCTGAGCTGGGAGATAT
This sequence comes from Chlamydotis macqueenii, assembly GCF_036417535.1. Classification (NCBI taxonomy): domain Eukaryota; kingdom Metazoa; phylum Chordata; class Aves; order Otidiformes; family Otididae; genus Chlamydotis; species Chlamydotis macqueenii. Next base: position 33,206,718 of record NC_141558.1, read on the forward strand.
GCTGTGTGGAGGATCTTTCTAGTAGGTTTTTTGCAAGCTTGACGCCTCAACATTTTTTCTGCAGGCATGTCTCAACCCCTTCACTCCTTCCCCAATTTCACTGCCTGTTTGTGCTTTTCTGCCTCCCTGTTTTCTTTCCTTTCTTATATTCAGCAAGGGCATTTATTTTGCTTCATAATGACTCTCATCTTTTTCTTTCCACTTTATTTTCACAGTATCTTAGCATCAGTAGACAGTGATTGTGTATGTTGTATTTAATTTAGTGCCATCTGTGACAGTGACGCTGGCTTTTATAGGCTTCACATGGCTGAGAAGGGACCTACTATATGGGTTTTGTGAGTGTCCACTGAATCCCAGGCATCTGCTGCAGTAATACCTAAATACTAGGGAAGAAATTGGAGGTGACCATTTACCTTAAATAGATATGGAACAAGTTACCCTGGAGTTACAGTGAGAGCCCTATACATTTAACATTATTTTGATGACTGGTGGCAAGTTTTTCCAAGCACCGTGAAAGATCCCAGGCTGAGAAAAAGCTAATATGAGCCCTAGCCTGAGGACACTGAAGCAGAGGGCTCCTCCTTGCACAAAGTGGGCTTTAAGTCTTGTATTAATAATGGATGTCTGCTATGAGTTGCGACACAATTAACAGTCCATTTATATTCCTTGGAAAGACAGCAGCATAACTTAACTACTGCCTTGATGATGAGCAGACAAAGCGTGCAGAGCGTGTTGCTAGAGAACGGCGTAAAGGTCAGGCAAACTCAGCCAGTCCATCGCCAAGAAAACAGAGACGATTGCTTTCAAAGACCATGGCGACTGATTGTCCTCCCCTCTCATCTTGTTTATGCTACATGATTGGGTTAGCACTTCTCCATAGCTCATTAAGGATAGTGGTGTTTAGCAATAATTGGAAGCAGTGACTGTTGATGTAAGGGAGATGTCAGCGGTACTGCGAGCTCGGTCACCAGTCCTGTACCTCTGGCAGTATGTTTCATACAATCATAGAATCACAGAATGGTTAGGGTTGGAAGGGACCTTCAAAGGTCATCTAGTCCAACCCCCCTGCAAGGAGCAGGGACATCCCCAACTAGATCAGGTTGCTCAGAGCCTCATCCAGCCTGGCCTTGAACATTTCCAGGGATGGGGCTTCCACCACCTTTCTGGGAAACCTGTTCCAGTTGTAAAAAATTATTTCCTAATATCCAATCTAAATCTACCCCCCTCTATTTTAAAACCATTACCCCTTGTCCTATTACAACAGGCCCTACTAAACAGCCTCTCCCCATCTTTCTTGTAGGCCCCCTTGAGGTACTGGAAGACGGCTATAAGGTCTCCCCGGAGCCTTCTCTTCTCCAGGCTGAACAGCCCCAACTCTCTCAGCCTGTCCTCATAAGAGAGATGCTCCAGCCCTTTTATCATCTTTATGGCCCTCCTCTGGACCTTCTCCAACTGGTCCATGTCCTTCTTGTGTTGGGGGCTCCAGAACTGGATGCAGTACTCCAGGTGGGGTCTCACCAGGGCAGAGTAGAGGGGAAGAATCACCTCCCTCGACCTGCTGGCCACGCTCCTCTTGATGCAGCCCAGGATGCAGTTGGCCTTCTAGGCCGCAAGGCCGCATTGCCTGCTCATGTTGAGCTTCTCGTCCACCAGCACTCCCAAGTTTGTTCGGCCACCTTGAACTCTGTCTCAAAAAATTAAACAAGAGCTTTGAAGTACATCCCGCTAATTTGTTTAATATCTACTAAATTTGAACTTGATACACCATTCTGAATAACTAAATGGCATAAATTGACAAATGATTTAAAACCAGACCTTCCTGTGTTTTGCGTTTCTTCAATATTACTGAAAAAGCTTCTTTTCAAAATAAGGAAGCTGTCATTGATTAAATATGACATACTACGGTGCTTAGAAAAGAAAAATCAGAGCCACATGGGTCATCTATGCAGAGAGCAGTCGTTGTCTGCCTTGGCCCAGCTGTGATCAATGTGCTTGTGCTCAACTTGGTCTTCCTACACCTTGAAGCTCCTGGCTTCAGCCTTTAGGCTAAACAGCCCACTCTGTGTACCTTGTCAGCAGGTTGTCAACGTAGCATCCAACAATTGGGCTTTCTACATATTTCCAAGATAAAGAAAGATATGAATTGCTAAGAGCTGTCACTGTGTATTCAAAGTGTATTCTAGGTGTGCCAGGACAGCTAAACTCAAGTTTAGCTCTGCTTTCTGAGAGAAGGTATTTATTCCCCTTTTGTCCTAGCAAATCACACTGTACAAGTGTGAACAGGAAGAGTGAGTCAAGGCCATGTAAAATAAAAAGAAATTCCCACTATTTGCAATGTAGTTATGAGGAACATCCAGCACATTGGCACGTTCACGTCATCTACAGATCACTGATTTTCACATTATGGAAAATCACATAGTTGCATACAAACGCCATACATAATGAAAGAAAGCAAATAATAGTGCACACACATTTCATGTCCTGGAAAGAAATAGCAAGGCTGAGTTGTGTAAATGTTAATCATGCCATTTACCCCACGCCAGAAGGTTTTTGGATGCTGGCGTGATTAAGACTATGAAAGAACATGTTCAAATTACAGTAGAATTTATAAACTGACATTAATGAAAAATTAGTGTTACCTGTCACATAAATACTTGTCAGAATGAACACATATTGTAAGGCTGGAAAAATATCTTGCTTTCAAAAACAGGTCTCAGTAGTAATACACAGTGCGGCTAATATAATGTTCCTAAAGATAGATGTTTTGAATTGAAAACTTTGCTGCCCTTGTTTCCTATACCATCAATGTCATGGTGAAAAAAAGTTTTTCCTCATCTTTGTACTCTCTTCAGCTTGATTACATTTACAAAAAGAAATCATCACAGCCAAATTATTAAGACATTTATTCTTTCAGTAGGTGGAAGATTAGGTTAAACAAACAAAAAGTATTAATTCAGTGATGAAGATTCTTGAAACTGTTGATGTAGAATATCCAGGTGTTCCCTGCATTTTTAAGACGTGACTGTAGAATACGAAGCAATCTCCTTGTTCTTTTGAAAGCTGGCATTGTATTTTATGCCTTTTCCAAAAAAGAAAGTTAGATACTTATTAAATCACTTTTAATTAATCTCGATTACTTTTCTACCAGTAGCCAATGTCGCCAATGCCACCGAAGTCACCAGTAGCATTTCCCATAGGGAAATGAGCTTTCTACCCTTGACTTAGTTCTGGGTAAGTGTAAAATAGGGCAAATAAATTTAAGCAGGTGCAAATCACAGCAGAGAGTTTCTGGATCTGCAGATAATCTTCCAGATGTTTTAGGGGTGCGTGGTGGATGCATATTTAGTTTGTGCTGCTGTGTGGAGAGTTTCGCTTCTTCGCTGATACTGTAACTTTTTTACATGTATGGGTCAGGTTTGAAAGTCAAGTGTTCAGTATAATCGCTTTGGTTTTTCTTTCCTCTTGGATTAGAGCTGTACTATTAATTTGTCTACTTCTGTAGCTTAACAAGATGTATTGGAAAGGTTTTGCCATTAAAGACTGAACAGAGAGCCGTATCATGACAAGGCAACATATTAATCTGTGAAGAGTACAAAAGTACCACAGCCATCTGACAATTAGGCATTTTAAGCATCAGTAGATTATGGTTTTGGGTATCATTGGAGCTGGACGTTTTCAAGTTGAGAGGACTGGTACTGTACTGGCAGTTTTAGAGGTGATCTCTGCTCAAAAGCTGTATGTACTATAAAATCTACAAACATGAATTGATAAAAGTAAGAGACTATTACCTACATGCTCTGTTGATAAACTGTAAATAACCAGAACCGTGAAACCAACGTAGCCTGTCCCTGTATCTGCTCTGTCAGTTTACCTTGCTTCTTAGCGTGGAAGCTTTCCTGTCTGGTGTGCTCTACAGCGTGGAAACAGAATCAGGATAAATCTCTGGTCTAGGAATCCAGACAGTCTGATTTTCTTTTGTTGTTTGTGTTTAGCTCGTCACTTAAGTCTTACTCTGTGTTTGCATGTGGGGGTGCACATACACATGTGTCAGTTCTTTTTCTGTATTTTTGGGGTGGATTTGTAGCTCTTGTCATAGCACAGCCTTTGTGAAAGCTTTCTTTAATGATGTCTAAACCCACAGAAGAGCATGTTCCTTGTTTTACAAGCTAGTATTTGGGAAATATTAACTTAAGATCTTCTGAATGGTCAGGAAAAAGATGCAAGGAAGTAAATTCCTAGTCCATATCATCAGCTTGCCGTGCTGAAAGTGTCTTCTTACGAGACTAGCAATCTGATGAGAAGACAAGATAGAATAGATTCCCACCACAGAAGGTCACAGGGATATTCTAGCTTAGAAGATAATTTCAGAACTTGAGGAGAAAAATTCTGAAGGACAGAAACATCTCTGAACTCACAGAAATATGCCTACTAGTTTTATATCCTAAAGCAAATTTTAATTCAGATTTCTTCTGTGTTTTATACATTACTAATTTTTTCAGCTAATAGACATTTTTTAATTGTGCTTTTACACCTCTGTTATACTCTAGCTGTCCTCCACTTTGCTTTATGTTTCTGTTAAAACACAGGGCAGAATGACATTTTTTTCTGGGTTATTAGGGAAAGAAGGTGTTACGTGTTATGAAACCTTAGAGCAATTGTTTGGTAAAGCACCTTACAGTTTCTTAAGGAATAATAAAATATAACATTTGCAACTACGGAAATAATACTTAGGGATAATGTTTTTTTAAAAACTTGTCTTGCAATTCACTTCCTTTAAACAGATGTTTTTTGTTTTGTTTCTACTTGCTTACATACCTGAAGTTTAGACGAAACAGTGCTACACAGATTTTTTCCTTCTGACCAGGGTGATTTCTTAGTCCTGATACATGATCTCCAAATACATGTTTTTGCATTGCTTGAATGCTCTCTGAACACCATGGCAGCCTTAAATTAGATGTGACTTTCCCCCGTAAGCAGCAGTCCCTGAGTTGTCACAGCAGTAATTCAGACTCGGTGTCAATAGCAAGCTATCCACACCCCCCCACCCCCCCCACCCCCCCATTTCAGCAAGACAGATCACTTGTCCCACATACAAGGGTTGCCAGGGCCCAGCTCTACAAGTGATGGCTCTCTCTCTGCTCCTTCACAGCTCCCAGTGTCATTTTCCCTCTCCTGTAGTTAAACTCCTTTCTTGCCCCCGTAGCTTGTGGTCTCAGCTTTCACCTGGTGAGCATGTGGAGCTTGCCAAACTAACATCTCCATGGACACCCACGGGAGACCTCCCGAAACAGCTGAGGAAGTGGCTGGAGCGTATTTGGGGGGGCTTTTGGTGAAGTTGGCTTTCTACCCTTGTTGCATCTATGCCAAGTTAGGACCTACTTAAACTCCATGTTCTTCCGCTGCTCTTTTTCCTTTTTGATATTTAAAAATAAACCGGGAACAAATTCTAACATTTAAGTCCTCAGTCAGCTCTGCAGCTGGAGAGTAAGCACTGCCTTTATTTGCAAGTGAAGCTTCCGAGAGTTGTGGAAACAGGACTCATGGCAAAGTTTTGCTGTGCCACATCTCCCTAAGTGACAGGCAACGAGAGGTAGGTAGCCAGAAAATATGTACAGACTTCAGACATTTTGAGACTGACATTTCAAAAAAAGAAAAAAAAATACAAACTTGACACTGGAGACAATGATATGTGGCACTTGTCTAGCGTTTTCATTTGGGATTGGTGAGTTGAAGTGAACATGTTACTGCCTGCAGCTTGCAGAGAGATTTAACCATCTGTACTCTCATGTTTCTAAAGGTTGCATCTGGAGCCTAAAAGACGTAATGGGAGGACCAGTGAGAATTCAGGATGTTGTTTAACATTTTGATTTGCAAAGCATACTTTGGGCATCACATCCTACGGTCACATGGAGAAGGTTTTATTTCAGCAGCAATCCACACCTGGTTTGAGAAATAGCACTTAACACTAAGAACTGGCACAGAAATATTATTCAAAGTACAGTATAATTGTCAGAGTTGGGATACGTTTGCTGGTGTAGAAAAAAAAAACCACGAATGAAAGGTTGGTGCTAAGTTGTTTCAATTTATGATTAATGCTTGAGCTACATTGTGGTTTTTTTTCCACTGTGTAATCTGTATTAAGTACTTCATTAGAAAAGACGTTTTACCACTAATGACTCAAACCTTGTTGTCCTCAGTTCATACAAGAAGTTCTACCCAAATCAGAGAATAGCGTGGGAGTAAGGATGCTCCTGTGAGTTTGGCTTTGCAGAACTGAACTTCAGTCATTTGCAGTCTGTAGCCTTGAGGAGTTTTTCAGCTTACTCAAGTCTGCTTGAAGAACTATGATTTCCTTGTGGTGAAGGTTCATCTTTGTCTTCTCTGTTGATGAATAAACTTATATTCTGGATTTTTGGCTTGCTGCAGATTTCTCAGACTTTGTAGGAATTATTTTTAGGAAGAAGATTAACATTTGGTGGTTCAGTGAAGGTAAACAGGCTGTATCTCTTAAAAGTGAAGTTTTATTTAAAATGAGATAAATGCCACAGTTAAACGAAAGGTAAACTTTTGACGTGCTCGCACACAACATCTGTAATTGCAGTGGCACTTGGAAAGCTTTGCTGAGAGATGGGTATTAAGTTGAAAGCTTAGGAAGAGTGGATTGGAAGCTTAGGGTTTCTGTGTGCACTGGGAAAAACTTGGGAAAAGCTGAGTGGGCTGAGATTTTTTTTGGAGGAGAAGGCTTGTCATATATATGATATGGCAAACCTATGAGAAAGCTTAATGATGCTGTATTTTATGTGCTTTCCTTTGGAGTTATTTATTTCCATTCTCTCATTTTAGCAGAGATATATGGAGCGGGGGGAGACATAAATGTTCTCAGAGCTGGAGATGCCTTTGAATTGTGATAATTTGTGAACAGTCCTGAACACTTTGCTGTCTGTTTCTGCATTCAGAAATGATGAATTAATATGTGTGTTGTTGTACATATGGCTCAGTTGTAATGCAACATAAACTTAAGGGCAATGAATGCTCTTTCTCTTTTCTAACTATAGATCAAGCTGGTATCATTGCCTTTTCTCAAATGTGCCTGATGTTTCTTATGCATGTCTCAAGGATGTGTTTTCAGTCATATTTTTTAGATGTGAGCCATGCTAGCACGGATTTTTTTCTAACCACATGTTTCCTTTCACCTGAATTATTTTGAAAAACACCAACTAAAACATTCCAGAGTACTTAAAAAAAAAGGGAAAGAGAAAGAAACACAGATGCTTTTGTTTGCATTTAGCTACCAGAAATAAATGAAAACAAGTAACCAGGAGTAACAAGTAACCAACTGTCAGAGTTGCTTTAGAGCAGAGGTTTGCAGTTGTAAATGAGTCTGGCCTTTGAGACAGACCCTGTGGATATCTGCTGGCATTTGCTGACATTGGAAGCCTTTGAAAAGCAGGTTAGAAAGTCGCAGATCGATTCTGCCAGGTTAGTGACTCCGAGACATGCCAACCAGGGCCAAAGAGGGTTTTCTGGAGCTGTGAGGGGCACAGGGAGCTGGGAGTGAGCCTCGGGCTTGTCTCAGGTGTCCACCAGCTTCGGCAGAGGAGCAGGTGCTTGGCAGGGCTTGGACATCTGCATCAGGGCTCAGGGGGAAAGGAGCCAAATGGGATGTACAAGCAAGGTATCTCTTCCCCCACCTCTTTTGTGGAGGTCCTCCTGCTTTTCTGTAGCCTGGAGCTCGTGCACGGCTTGCCTCTAGACATTTGCTTTGCAGCTAGGGTATAGCTGTGAAGTGATGTTCACATCTGGAGTTCTCTCACTAAAATTAATTACCAAAGGTAGGTTGTTCTTTTTTGATCCATCATGAGATAACCAAAGAAAAAGAGGCTAAACTGGGCACAGACCCTTATGTTATGTTAGGGTAAAGGCGATGCCAATGGCATTTGCACGAGGTCTACCTTGGCTCAGTTTCTTAATTAATTAATAGCACGGTGATATTATGAGGTTGGCTGGATTTCTTTCCCTTTCCTGCACTTCCTCTGGCACGAGAGCTTTTTCCTTCATGCTTCTTAGGGTGAGATGTTGCGTTTCCTTCAAATCTCGAGTCAGTAGCAGGGTCCAGGCTGATGTACTTAACTGGATTTTGAGCCTCTGCCTTTCCTCCCCTGGGTATTTGTGACGCATGATACTGGCCCTCTTGAAGCGAATTAATGTAACAAAATCATTTCAATTGTTCAATGATTTAAACAAATAATTTTAAAACAATGAGCATACATTGTGCATACTTAGTTCCCATCTAAATTAGACTGTCCCCTGATTAAGATAAATTGGCTTTTCTCTTTATTTACAGGAATTAGACTGAGTGAGGTTTTGTTCTCCCTAGCAAAACGTGGATGCTCCCAGGCTCGCACGGCTATTTCCATCTGGTCCGACTGCTCAAGCTCAAGCTGATTGATTTCTGTTTGCCACCAGGGCAGGGTAAAAGCAATAAGGAGGCTTCTTCTGACCTGATGAGAGGCTGAGGAATAATCAGTTCGTCATTGGCAAAAGGGGCCTTGCTGCCTCTTTGGCTGGGCAGGGAGATCTGCAACGCTGTGGGGAAATACTGATTTGGTGACAGATCCAGAGGCAGCATTAGTAATTTCTAAAGAGAATACACTAGTTCATGCCTAGAAGTGTATGGAGTTTTGGAAAAGGCACATCTTAAATTTTATAATTATTAATATTAAATTTTGTCTAAGATGATTCTGTGGGCCTACTTGGTTACACAGTTGATGTGAGGAAAGCCATCTACCTCTGAACAAGGTGATGAACCAGTTTTCTCCTTGCTGCCTTGCTTGCTAGCATACATAAAATAAACATATAAGGTGCAGTGAATTATGCTTGTCCTCATCTTTACATTGCTGAGGGAGAGGGAAGCCTGCTCATTTGCTTTAATATGTCTCTGCTTTCATCCTTTTCCTCATTTTGCCATTTACTCTTGCCAAAAGGAGAGGATGAGAGTACAGAGTTGGGAGTGATTTGGGTCATTGTGGCTGTATTTGCAGCATATTGGGCAGTTAATGGGTAAGAATTAATTCAAATTACCTCCTTTCCAGCTGCCTGCTGACTTGAATCTCATTTCCCCTTACCTTTTGGATCAGTCCTTCTTTTATTTTCTTTTCTTCCTTCCCTTGACCTTCAGAAAGGTGCTTCCTGAATGAATATTTAAACAGGACCATTGCGGATATGTCAGTGAACCGAGACGTTGTCCAGAGAAAGCAGTTGGGTTAAACTGGTACCCAGAGATACACTCAGGGAGCTTTTCTCCTCCAAAGGCACCTGTTAGGGTTCTTGTCACTTGTTGTTGCTGATTACACAGAAACGTAACTCCTGTATAACAGGCATTAACGTAATTGCCTACCTTTATGGCTAGTTTTATACAACAGTAGTTCCCTAAAACTTTTGACTGCTACTGGGACGTGGACACCATAAATTTCAGTCGTGCCAAAATTAAGATCTTCTGTTAAAATTAGCCAAGAACACATAGAACAAAGCCACCTCAAAGAAATGCGACACTTTCAGTCAGCTTACATTTTCAATAACATGCTTGAACTGCCAGAACATTAGCATACTTGCAAAATTTGAGGTTAACAGTGTTTGTAAAAATTTGTCTTGCTTTGCATCAGTTGCTGAGCTGGAGCACACACACATTATTTTAAATAAACAATTTCATATGCCGCTGGGAATTTTATGAATATTTTTTAGCAGCTCCTGTTTACACATGTAAATTGTAGTTCTTTCTCATGCACACATGAAATATGATCTGGGCATTGCATCCTTTTATTGCACATGTGTTTGAAGGGTAGATGTTTTCAGAAAAGATACATGGCATTTTTAAAAAATACAAATAAAAATTTCAGTGTGAAATATTGCTGTTTCTCAGTTTTTACCACCAAAGTGCACAGTCTAAAAATAAAATTGCTGGCAAGTACTTAACTACAATAGCATAAGGAAGTGTCTCCAGAATAAATAAATAAACCAGCCTTTAGCTGAAGCATTGGAGTAAAATGAATGTGTAATTCATCTGGGAAGCCACATATTTGGAAGGTGGTATGCTATGGCTGGATTGTCCAATTTATCAAGACAAAACATTTTGCTGAATGTTGCTTGGAACTGCTCTGGAAACCCTTATGATACTGCACTTTCCACTGTGCAGAGGCCATTAAAATTAAATTACTTGGAAAAACAGTAGCCACTAAATTATGGATGTATTAGCACCTAAATGTGCAGCAGTAAAGAATTCTAACTTTGTAAACAAATGAATAATTTTTAAGCAAAAATGAAAATTAACTATAAGATACTTTGTATACTAGGATGTCTCTGAGTAACCATGACAACAGTGTGGGCTTCTTGTTCGTTTGCTGTATCTGAGCGTGTACCTTTTTATTCTTAACCGAAAAAAAGGAGTGTGAGGGACTACTGTACAAGCACAACCAAAAAAAAGGAGTGTGAGGGACTACTGTACAAGCACTAGGAGAAATAACTACTCTCTTGTTAACTTACAAGTGAGAATAGGGATATGTTGTCACTGTAGATATGTTCCTGTGCTTATCAACTAAGTTATATTTTAGGTTTTTTCCCTGCCAGTGTCAGAACTGTTTCTTACTCATAGTGTCGTATCCCACTGACAAACTACAAAATTTATGTTTTCCCAATATAATTAGGTGTTATATCAAATATTTTTAGAACCAGAATTTTTCCTTTAGTTTCACTAAGATTGTGATCAACAAATTACACTTAAACTACAAATGTATAAATGTTGGGGTTTTAATACAAAAAAAATGGATATGGATTGTGTTTTGTTCCGTTTATAATTACAAAAATAAATTTGAAGTTAAAATAAAAACGACTATCTTTTTCTATGACAAATGCTTATATTTTGCAGCAAATATCTGAATTTTAAAAATAAACTTTGTATACAAGTCAACATTGATCTATCATGTGCACTATATCCAAAGATAGTGAAATTAATCTGCCTTCTAGGAGAAATGTGTTTATTTTTCCTCACAGAAAAGTAACAAAATAGTCATAGCATAAGTGCATGTTGAACCTCTGACCATTAGGTTGACAAGAGTGTTGAGACATCCTTTCAAAGGAAAGGTGATGCGATGGCTTGAAGGAACCAAAGGAAACGTCCCAGCCAGTTGTGCAGCCTGTTGAGATGTGATACAGGACCTACCGCAGACTTAATTCCTTCTGCCTGGCAGCATAAAGTCATAAAACATAAGAATCAGTAAATTCAATCCCATAAAACGATTGTTTTGTGGCCCTACAGCGTGAGAAGCCTTTCGCCATTTTGGCATACTCTGCGTAATAAATCTCCTGCTCTGGCTGGCAAATTATCAAAAACAATGTCCTACAAGTTGAAAAATTCACCACATTATTCCTTTGCTATGATGTGAAGCTTTTCCATTACTAATGAATGAAGTATTAAAATCAAAACAACTGTGAATTCACTGTCCAATCTGGAGTACACATTTCTCTGCAAGCAAGCAGCAAGAATACATTCTTTTTTTCTTTTTCTTTCTCTTTTCCTCCTTCTTTGTCCAAAGGGGGGGGGGGGGTGTAAAAAAAAGAAGAACACACAATAGCCAGTGCAGTAACAAAGGCTGTGTTTTGATGATAACCTTGGATTTTACTTATTTTAAGGAACTACTATCACATAGACAGAGAAAATTTCTAGTTAGAGGGCATGCTAAAGATGGATACGTAAGCAGTCACATGCCGAAAGTGGTGAGTTTTATACCTCTAACTTTGTGCTTCAAGTTTTGCTTTTTAAAGCAGTATCTCTGCTTAGAGTGATATAACTGCAAACAGAATTTGTTCACATGTCTTAAGCAAGAGCTTAAAGATAGAATTGTCACTAGTTAAATGTTGATTTTTTAATTTTTTTTTAAATTCTCTGGAGTAATTACAAATTCTACATACTTTTAATGTGTCGGTTTGCTTCTACATTTTTTCAGATTTTGCGTATAACACTTCTATTGTGTATCTGTATACTTATTAAACATGCAACTTGTGATGTTTCATAAAGTTGAAAGTTGAATGTATTTTTTGTAGGCTCCCTAACCATAGCATTATAAATCCTGGCCTGTTGTGGCTAGATTTGGGTGACAATTTTTGACCAGTAGCTGAAACATCATCCTGAAATATTGGCAAATATGTCCCCAATTTGATGAGATGTTGGATCAAACAGATTGGTTTGGTTTAGACTCAGAAAGTCACCAAGGCTGTAGTCTCTGGTTAGTCACACTTCTAGCCTCGTATTTTCCTGGAGTGAACTTTAAGCTACAAGTTTACAGAGTATTTTGGGGGAGGTTCTCTGTCTCTTCTATGCACCTTTACATTTTGTATAAATTATTGTCCTTTATAGAAACTGTCATGTCGTGCTTCCTGAGTAGATCTATTGATCTATTTATCAGTATTTTTTTATGTATTTTGTGTAATATGGAACTGCTCCAGATGATACTGTTGCCTCTGCTGACTGCTAGGGGAAGCTCAAGCTTGACGTCCAGTATCCTCCCTGAGGGGCCTAGCCACAAAGCTAGATGGACAGATGGGGAAACTATTACCGTTTTGTCTTCGTTTTACAAATCTAGTCTTTTATTGTCCCGGGTATTTTTATTTTTCACATGTCCAGAAACAGAAACTGTTGAGGTGGTTTATTGTTCAGCTTGGAAACAACTTAAAATTTTCCTTCTCTGAGGAAAGAGCCAAAAAAATTTTTCCAGTTGACCCCACAAGAGACGGTCATTGACTGAAATCAGAGTGACACTGAAGCTGTGTATGGAATATGTCTCCCTAGCTTCAGCTTATCATTTTAAATTGTAAAGTATCCACCTGAATACTACTTTTGCACCCTTTATTCTAGGCCACTTTCATAGTGACCATCCTGGTTTTGTGGCCTGACTGCTTAAGACATAATTTCAATGAAGTGCACCAACCCAGAACAAAATACAATATACATGGCTTTCTAATGTTTGTATCAACAAATGCACTTTGTCTGCTCTGCTTCTGGAAGGTATCCTGGAAAATGGGAATTAATAAATGGATCAAATCCTTGTGAGAGGTCAAATTTTTTCCAAACAAATTGACATTAATAATCCTTAATGTCATACTAATATCGTACTAGCTCTAATTAGGTCCTGCTGTGGTATGTGATATGTGCCTGTAATAACAGAAAATATGATAGTATTTCGCTTCCTCCATTTTCCCAGCAACGCGGACAGCTATGTTTATTTGAAATCAGTCTTACTGAACATGACGTCTTTGATAAATACAGCAGTTTCTTTGTGCGTACACGGCAGACTCACATAACCAGCACTTTATCATCAGCATGAGGTTTGAGGTAAGTCTGACTGTCACAGTTAAATAGTTTTGAGATGTCTACAAGTGGTTTTGATCTGAAGTGTAGCCTTGAAGGCTGGGGATTTTTTGCCCTTTCCACAGGTGCTGTGGTGGAGATTACTGCTGCCAGCGTTTAACTGCTGTGGGTTATTTGCCACTTGATACGTCTGTTCAGTGTGGCCTCCTGCCTCCAACAGGCATTAAAAAAATTGCATAACCCCCAAATCCTTGCTTCCCAGCACAATGTGTTGTGTGACAATTTGTCCTGTATCCATATGGTATTCCTTGTTAAGTCTTATTAGGCAGATTATCTAAATATAATTGTTATAATTGCATTAGAACAGACTTATTACAGACTTGCAAAACTTGTAAAGAATTGAGCAAGCAGTCCAGTTCCCCTTAGCTGGATTTTTATCACTCCGATAAGGACTATATGTCCTTTGAGGTTACATATTTGGGGAGGTTGATAATTACTGCCATTCTGTCAGCAGTGTTGCAGTGGTTTGATAAAAGGCTATTCTGCTCACAATCAAATGACTAAGAAGTTATTTTTGGCTTTGTTTATGGAAAAAAAAAGACATTTTGTGAGATTACAGTTGGAGTCTGTGGAGCAAAAAAGCCGAATAGTTTCTTGGCATCTTAACTTAGAAGCAGGCAGAAGGAGGACCTCCGAGATCTTTGGTCAGCACCGGGAGCTGGTGCTCTGGTTTGAAGATACAAGCGGCCATATACAAATCCTCATTATGCTTGCACAAGGTTAAAAATTAACTCCTTTTACATACTGTTCTACATCAGGATGAAGCATCATGTTGGAACCTGAGTGCTTCAACCATCATTATTGTTTCACAGCGTTGTAAGATTGTTCTTCCATTATTGATTTCCAACCAAACTGACATAACACATCATGTTAGGAATAAGGACTCTCCATTCTGGACAGAAAATTTAGAGGCATATTATTAACAGTTGTGATCATTTTTAAATTTTAAAAAATGTTAGTCTATGGGTTGCAAAAGTGAGGGTTTTTTTAAGCAAAAATGGTCTTAAAAAGACAAAATTAGATGGGAGAAAATACACTGCCAGACACAAAGCTGGATTTGATGGTGTACAAGAGTGTCGGAGTTCAGCCCCGATCGGACCAGACTACGCAGTCTCTCTCTCACTCCCCCCACCCTCCGAGAGAACAGGGAGAGAAAATATAAGGAAAAACGGCTCGAGGTTTGAGATAAGGACAGGGAGAAATCCTTAAAGTTACCATCACGGGCAAAACAGACTCGACTTGGGGAAAACTATTCATTTATTACTACAAACAGCAGGATAATGAGACAGAGAACAAGACAACCTCCCCCCACCCCTCCCTCTTCCTGAGCTTAACATTATCTCTGCTGCCTTCCCCTCCCGAGCGGCACAGGGAGGAAGAGGGAATGGGGGTTGTGGTCAGTTCATCACATGTTGTTTCACGCCGCTGCTTCATGGTTGGGGGAAGAACTCCTCGCATTCCTCCCCTGCTCCGTTGTGGGGTCCCACCCCTACGCCACAGTCCTTCGTGGAACTGCTCCGGCGTGGGTCATCTCTTCCATGGGTGCAGTCCCTCCAGAACAGCTGTCCCAGCGGGCCCTCCACGGGCCACAGCTGCCTTCAGGCATCCACCTCCCCCGGTACGGGGTCCTTCACGGGCTCCAAGTGGATCTCTGCTCCTCCGTGGACCTCCATGGGCTGCAGGGGGACAACCTGCTCCACCATGGTTGTCACCACAGGCTGCAGGGGAATCTTGGCTAGGAGCCGCATTACTCCTCCCCCTCCTTCTGAACTGACCTTGGCGTCTACAGCCGTTCCTCACAACAGGCTGGTAGATGTCTCTCAGGATCTTTTTTTACATCTTATTCACTTCTTCTCATCTCCTTTCCACTTCTTGCAGCCGGGCTGGACCAAGTTGGGCCCAGTCGGCTGCCTGGCGAGAGGCCAGAGGGTGAGGCCTGCAAGGCCCATGAGGCCTGCGCCTCCCCCTCTGCGCCTCTGCCCCCGCTCAGCTTCTTCACATCTTCTCTTCTCTCTTTTTTTTTTTCTGTTTTCCCATTCTTAAATACGTTATCGCAGAGGCGTTATCACGGGACATTCTGCTACCAATCGGCTCGGCCTTGGCCAGCAGTGGGTCCGCCCTAGGACCAGCCGAGTCCACTGAACAAAGGGGAGCGACTTCTAGCAGTTTCCTACAGAAGCTACCACCTTAGGCCCCCCCTCACCAACAAAACCACGACAAAGAGGAATCTAGTTTGCCAAATGTTATTTCAGTAACAGATGACAGAGTCAAATTTGTCCATGCAAATGGGGATAAGGCTTATCTAGTAGCCTCTTAACATAATACCAATACAGTATTGGAAGTACTCACTAACAGAAAAATAATCTGTGTCAAGAGACAATCTTCAGCTAGTTCTAGTTTGCAGTAAACTTAAATGTATTATGAAATTAGAACTTTTTTAGCACTTAAGCACCTGTGCTTTTTCATGGCAAATAGAGCTCAGTTTATTGTCTAGTTAGTAATTTCTTCTCTATACAGTTCCTGTATGGTTGTCTGTACAGTTCCCTTATGCATAGACTGGCTGAATGTCATGCTTATTTTCATAAACTTTTTTGATATCACCCTGGTTCTATGTGCGGTTGTGTGGTTGATCCTGAATGTGTATTTGGCTTTGACTGGAATACAAGACTGTCAGAAACCAGGGAGTTCTTCCAGGCAATAACTCTGTTACTGGGGCCAGAAGGAGATGCTGAAATGAGAAACGAGGCAAATTCAGAATGACCACGTCTTGTGTGGCTCAGGACTGGGTACAGAAGTTGCTGTCCCACACAATGCTTGACTGTTGTGATGCGACTTGCTCACTTTTGTTTTAAGGCTGTTTTAGAAATGAGGTGATTGCTGACATCAGAGACTACAGGGAAACTATTGTATTGTTTCTTTCTTGTTCAAAAGAAAGTACTATACTGATTGGTACAATGCTGGAAAAGTGGGAAGCGATAGGATTCCCACCACACACCCATCTTTTTCAGGAAGTTGATATAATGTCTGTATGTGTATGTGTGTTGTGGTATATAACAATTTGAACTGGTTTTGTCTACTTTATGCAACTAAGGGTTTGTTTTTTTTTTCTATGAAGTTTTTCTTCCTATTTAAAATTGTGAGATATCAGTCAATATTTACTATGATATACTATATATATTTTATTTCAAAAATGTTTAGGTGCTACAAAGTTTAGAGCCAGCGTGCTTGGCATGCCACCAAATGTGAAAATTTCTGGCTTAACCTCTCTGTAGTAGTCTCTAGTCTGTTGTGTGGATAAAGAAATGGTATTTTTGACTTGTTCAGTTCAATCCCTAAATAGATTAATTTGGAATTGAAATGCAGTTGCATTATTTCCAATTTTATATATAAAAAATAAGTCTCTCTAAATCTTAAATTCCTTAAAGATGTGATCATCAGGAGTTTCAGCTCATTTAGCTGAAAATACGACTTCCTTTTGGTTTGTAGATCATTTTCCTAAACTGTGTTCCAGTAATCTTGGGGAGGGAGGAGACTGTGTTTAATGTATGAATCCAGAAGTCTGATAAATGCATATAACTATTTTCAGAACATTATTTTCTGCATTTTATGATTCTAGTTTCCATCTGAATTCAGTTTGACACAAATTGCTAAAAAAATAATACTGTTTCGCTGTTTTGTAAATTAAAATCCAATATGTCAGCAAATGAATAAATTTTCTGATACAAAGCTGTGTAAATATGTTTTCTTTTATATATCATTTCTCTGTGTGTGGAAATACAGAATCATAGAATTATAGAATGGTTAGGGTTGGAAGGGACCTTCAAAGGTCATCTAGTCCAACCCCCCTGCAAGAAGAAGGGACATCCCCGACTAGATCAGGTTGTTTAGAGCCTCATCCAACCTGGCCTTGAATGTTTTCAGGGATGGGGCATCAACTACCTCTCTGAGCAACCTGTTCCAGTGTTACACCACCCTCACTGTAAAAAATAGCCAATCTAAATCTACCTGCCTCTATTTTAAAACCATTACCCCTTGTTCGATCACTACAGGCCCTGCGAAAGAGTTTCTGCCTGTCTTTCCTGTAGGCCCCCTTGAGGTACTGGAAGACCGCTATCAGGTCTCCCCAGAGCCTGCTCTTCTCCAGGCTGAACAGCCCCAACTCTCTCAGCCTGTCCTCACAGGAAAGGTGCTCCAGCCCTCTTATCATCTTTGTGGCCCTCCTCTGGACCTTCTCCAACTGGTCCATGTCCTTCTTGTGTTGGGGGCTCCAGAACTGGACACAGTACTCCAGGTGGGGTCTCATTAGGGCAGAGTAGAGGGGGAGAATCACTTCCCTCGACCTGCTGGCCACGCTCCTCTTGATGCAGCCCAGGATGTGGTTGGTCTTCTGGGCCACAAGGGTGCATTGTCATCTCATGTTGAGCTTCTCGTCCACCAGCACTCCCAAGTCCTTCTCCTCAGGGCTGCTCTCTATCCATTCCCCGCCCAGCCTGTATTTGTGCCTGGGATTGTCCTGACCCAGTTGCAGAACCTTGCACTTGGCCTGGTTGAACTTCATGAGGTTGGCACGGGCCCACCTCTCCAGCCTGTCAAGGTCCTTCTGGATGGCACCTTCCAGCGTGTCGACAGCTCCACACAGCTTGGTGTCATCGGCGAACTTGCTGAGGGTGCACTCTATCCCACTGTCCATGTCGCCGACAAAGATGTTGAACAGGGCTGGGCCCAACACAGACCCCTGAGGGACACCACTCGTGATCGGTCTCCACTTGGACATTGAGCCGTTGACCACCACTCTCTGAGTGCGGCCATCCAGCCAACTCCTTATCCACCGAGTGGTCCATCCATCAAACCGATGTCTCTCTAGTTTAGAGAGAAGGACATTGTGCAGGACAGTGTTAAATGCCTTACACAAGTCCAGGTAGATGATGTCAGTTGCTCATCCCTTGTCCACCGATGCTGTCACCCTGTCATAGGCCACCAAACTGGTCAGGCATGATCTGCCCTTGGTGAAGCCATGTTGGCTGTCACCAGCCACCTCCTTGCTCTCCATGTGCCTTAGCATGGTTTCCAGGAGAATCTGCTCCATGACCTTGCCAGGCACAGAGGTGAGGCTGACCGGCCTGTAGTTGCCCAGGTCCTCCTTGTTCCCCTTTCTAAAAATGGGGGTTATGTTCCCTCTCTTCCAGTCATCGGGGACCTCACCAGACCACCACGACTTCTCAAATATGATGGCCAGTGGCTTGGCAACTTCATCCGCCAGTTCCCTCAGGAACCGCGGATGGATCTCATCAGGTCCCGTGGACTTGTGCACCTTTAGGTTCCTTAGATGATCCCGAACCTGCTCTTCGAGTACAGTGGGCGGTTCTTTATCCTTGCAGTCCCTGCTTGTGCCTTGCACAGCTTGGGTGGCTAGACGAGAGCCTTTATTGGTGAAGAGTGAGGCAAAAAAGTCATTGAGTACCTCAGCCTTCTCCATGTCCTGGGTGACCAGGACACCAGTTTCCTTCCGGAGGGGGCCTACATTCTCCTTGGACCTTCTTTTATCCACTGCATACCTATAGAAGCCTTTCTTGTTTTTGACATTCCTGGCCAGATTCAATTCCGTCAGGGCTATAGCATATGTGTAGCCTCGTTGGTAGCAACAAGTAGTGCCAGAAAGTAGTTTTTAACTGGAAACTAACAGGTTTTAGTAGGCAACAATCAAGAAAATAGATCTTTCATTAGGAAACAAAATGAAAAAGCAAATATTCAAGAAAATATTTTAAGAAATCTAAATAACAATTTCCTGTTAGTTCAAAATCATGTTCTTTTCAATGATTAAACTCAGTTATTTAAATGGATCCACAAATGTTGTATTACCTTTAACACTTTCATTTTAAAAACATTCAAATTAAAAATAAGAGCATTAGATGTGGTACTGAAACTCTTTTGTTACTGGCGTTCCTGAAAAATAATTGTTTCAGAAGCATCACAAACAAAATTCTTTTTGCTTTTAGGTAAGCTCAGCTCTTACCAGCTTTCTTCATTGACTCTGAGCATTAGACTCTTTTGATAAAAGGTAAATCCCAACAAAAAGACAAAAGAGCTTTCTTCACCTCCTTCACAGGCCCTACTGAAGAGTTTATCTCCATCTTTCCTGTAGGCCCCCTTGAGGTACTGGAAGGCCACTATAAGGTCTCCCCAGAGCCTCTTCTTCTCCAGGCTGAACAGCCCCAACTCTCTCAGCCTGTCCTCATAGGAGAGGTGCTCCAGCCCTCTGAACATCTTCATGCCCCTCCTCTGGACCCTGTCCAACTGGTCTACGTCCTTCTTATGTTGGGGGCTCCAGAACTGGATGCAGTATTCCAGATGGGGTCTCACCAGAATATTCTTAAGTTTGAAGGAACAACAAGAAGGAAGCTGTTCAGTACTCTAAAACAAACTTTCAAAAAAGCAGGTCAAAGCAATGAATGTTTACATTAAAAAAAATGTCTGCCCAATGGGACCTGAATATGCCTTGATAAGATCAGAGTAAGTGGTTTACATTTTCAAACTAGCAGTTTGCAGGGGCAAAAGTTTGCCTTAGACTTACCTGTTCATATTAATAAGAGTCCAGAACTTGTATATGTAAATGTGTATTTTGTGTTTCAATGATCATCTATAATCAGTCTGTTTCCCTTCCTAGAAACAAACAAACTGAATTAATTTCCATCTACCTAGGTTTTAATAATTCTGCACCAGTGCAGAGATGTAATGTGAAGATGTTGGCCCTTACATCTCTGCTTTTATAGTGCTTTGACACCTGTAGCAGAGTCTCTGTCCTGGCTACCCAAGGATTTTCTTGAGGATTATGAGTTACAGTTTTATATAGTAGATAACACTGTAAGTGTTAGTTTGAGGTCTTGTCAGGAATTTGTCGTTAAATTTACAGAAATATATTTAATGTCACATACATTTGTCTGTCATATATGTGGGGGATTTGTCTATCACATAGACATGAATTATCAATTGGAACAAGAGAAATGAGCATTCAGCAAAAGTAGTTGGTAGATCATTCAGAATCACAAATGTGCTTCTAATCGGGAAAAAAACTTAGGAGGATAGTATTCTAGAAGCAGATACTTCTCAATTGACAATAGAAAATTATAATATTAATTTAAAAACCCACTGGTCATTCTTTTCATGAAAGAGCCTTGTGGAATCAGCCTAGGATTTTATCTACTCTAATTTCCAGTCTCCGGTACAGGTCAGTAATGGATTCTTAGAGAAAAAGTGGAGGAGCCGAAGTCCTCCTTGACACCTCCCCCAGTAATCACCTCGGTTTCTGATAAGAAAGGGTTCAGGGCTTGCTGAACTGTAAGCTGAATTCTTTCTGTTGTGCTCAGTAGACCCAAAGCATGTTCTACTGCATAGTTTAACTCCATGTCCCTAATTTTTGAGCTATGAGAAATAGTAAATGTTTTCTTTTCACTTCATGATTGTTTAGGCATCCTCACCTTAGTCAGGTTTTTTCCCCACCCTGATGACTTGTAGTCTATTATCACACAAACTCCACTGTATCATCTTTCTTTGTTCTTTTTCTATACAAAAAGAAGAAATGTGAATCCCCATATTGGAATCTTTAAAAGTGGACGTTGATTAGATTTCACCAGAGAAAAGTGCACTAGGCTACAAGAGCGAGTATTCATTGCGGATCACAAGTGGGTAGAAATATAGCTTACTAATTTTATCCTAATGCACTTGAGAGGGAAGAGATCCAAGCACTGAAAATAAAAGCATCACATGTCTTCCATTATTTGCTGATGGAAGCAATAATACACAATAGATGGTATTGCAAATGCAAACTGATCCTTTTTCCATTGAAAGCAACGTCAGTTGATTAACTTCAGTAGAAGCAGGTTATGCCCAGATGGTAAATATCGCGTGTGCATTCTCCAACACTTGTGAAGCAAATAACTGTATATCCTGATTCTATTTTTATAAATGCAAATTTAAATAAAAATTAGCATTTGATATTTTTGCTGAGCAATGTTGACCTATGCGTGCTTGGTCAGTAATTGCATTGCTTCTCACTGACTAAAGCTATTTCCTTGGGAGAAAGCAATTTCTAAATTATGTTCTATTTTCCTCTGTACGTTTGATAAGTATGAAAAGAAACTCCTGTCTTTCAACCTAACTGCTCCTGACAAAAACAAAGCCAAGACAAAATGATGGGTCTAGCAGTTTAACCTCGATTGTTAGCCATGATTAAGGGTATCTTAAGTATCCAAAAGCGAAAATGAATGTAAATGGTTTTTCTGGAGTTGCCTTGTTTTGAAATTGCCAGGTCCCATATATAGAGTCAGGAATGTAATTTATGTGAGCCTCATAAGCCAGTTAGAAGAATAATTTGCATTTGGACTTTCAACTTACATTTCAAGAGAATGTCAGAAGAAATAGCAGGCTTTCTGTTTCCTGAGGAAAACCCATGCCTACTCTGGCTTTGGAGTGGGCATTTTGTCCCCTAACATTAGACACTGTGCTGGGCTGTGGATGTCTCAGTGGGAGGCAGTCATCCTGCTGAATCCTCCCTTAATAGCCCATGGAGAGAAATAGGCATTAGAGTGCAGTTCATCTGGCCTGCGTTAGACCTCTAGTTTCTAACAAGATGAAGTGCCTTCTAAAAGTAACAGCTTTTCTACACTGATTTTAAGGGTCAGGTGACATGTTAGGCAGCATCTGTCTTTTGTCAGATGAATCCTATGCTGTATGCTGCTGTCACGTAGAGTTGCTTGTACCACCACTGTGCTATTGGCTCATTCTGCCTTGGCAGCATTTTCAAGGCCACCAGCTGCATAATAGACAACAAAACTTAATTGTACCAGTTGTCATCAAAGGAGCTTTTTTTTTTTCTTTCCCTGATCCTGGGAGATTTTGCTTTGGATGATCCAAACCAAGCAACAATCTCATTCCCAGCCTTGGCATAAGATAGTCGAATTCTGTTCTGCTTTCATGTCTTTATGGAGACTCACATGTTGTGTCTGCAGAAAGCACCACTGCTCTGCAAGTCTGAGTCTCATATAACTCCGATATCAATTGTTCTACCCTTTCCATTTGCCATAGGATCCATTTTTAATACAGTGTTTGTATTGCTTGGTCACAGGACTACTTTGTCTAAACTCAGCAAGTATAGCACATATAGGTCTCAGCCAAGGAGAAGGGTGAGACACACCATGTGGGTATATATGTAGACTGATGTATCTCAAACACACTAGATATAAAACCTATTTCACTGTTTCTAGCTTTTGTAATTCAACTGTGTGGTTTCTTCTTACTTAAATTAGGTCGGTATGTATCTCCTACACCCTCAAGGATTCCTCCAAGTGAATGTCCTTCTTGAAATGCAGCACTGTTGCATTCATTTTTTAAGTGAGCACCAGCATGTCACTTTTTAGTGGGTTTCCCCCAGTCATGTGACATAATTTTTTTTAAAACTTAATCTCTTTTTGACATTGGAGCTCTGCAAATGAAAGCAGGCCCTTTATTGTACATTTTTCAGGCTTAAAAGCTGCCTTCTTGTGTTTGCTTTGCAGTTGACCCTTTAGTCCTATTTTGAGTTACCAGATGAAAATAAGGTTTCCCTTCAAAGGTTTGTTGCCAGGGGTAACTGGCACTGACGCCAAAAGATGAATACTCTACCTACTTAGGATAATGCCTACTTTGTGAGCTAAATAAAGAGCTAAATTGCAGATGAGGAAGTTGGATAAATGTGAAATATCAAGAGAGTAAAAAAAAAGGATTATTAGGGACATAGAATTCAGAAAGGATTATTGCCTTTTGCACCAGTAATGATCTGGTACACAGATAGTGTATGCTGCACTGCAGCCAGGTGCTTGGTCCTGCTGATCCATTGAACAGTACCCATACTTTTACCTCTGCCTGGATAATCTATAGGGTTGTGGAAGTGAGAGGCAAGAAGGCTGAATATTTCACATGAAGTAATTACTTTGAATTTTACAGAGGAATTATGGCTACTGAGATTTTAAGAAGTTTAATATTTTGAGCTTGAGGTTTAGAGGCTCAGCTGCTACTGGGGGAGTTACTCTTGGAATTTAGAATTTCTCAGCAAAATTCATGCATAGTTCATGTAAATGAAGGAGAAAAAGCTGTCTAATATTGTATAATGGAAGGAATTGATTATTTTGATATTTGGTTCAAATGTGGAAGCAGTCTTAGTCCCTGTCTCCCAGAATAGCTTCTGATATTCTTGGGGATTATGGCAGAAGGAAGCTTTCAAAACAGAATCATAGAATCGTAGAATCATTAGGACTGGAAGGGACCTTTAATATATATAATAAATTTATATTTAATAAATACTTCAGTGATAGTACTGAACAATACCATCAGAACTTGATATCTACTGATGTTGTCATATTTGAGCAAAAGAAGAAAACACATCACCCATATCATTTAATATGAAAAGATGTGAGCTCTTGGTTTCTTACAGTTAGTTAACACACTGAATAGTTTCTCAGTAACTGTGAGTTACACCATATGCAGTTACATGCACTGATGTGATTCTCAGAAACTGTGTTTCAGGTGATTTTGCTCTAAGAAATATAGCAAAAGTTGGGGTATGGACCTCTGTAAGTGACTCGGTGGGCTGAGCAGTCAAATCTGTTCCTTAGAAATCTGTTTTCTGCTGTGACTGTTAGTTTTCAGGCAGATCCAGTAGCTTGTTAATCGGATTTGTTCTGAAGACACAAACCAGTTCTTCTTCTCACAGCCAATGCACTGCTAATTTTACCAAAGAAAACAAATACAGTTGTTTGACTAATTGGAGACACAAACACTAAGGTGGCTCAGACTACATTTATGCTGGAGCTTACATCCAACATCTCCTTGTTGCTCTCTGCAAAGGGTGTCAATGCCCGTCACGATTCTGTGAGGAGAAAGATATCTGCAGGTTGGCAGCAAGATAGCAAACAAGCTGCTGCTTTCACTTTCCGTGAGCTTTTATTATCATAAACCCTTTCCACTCCGTAGGCGATGAAGAGGAGTCACACCATACACCATAGAAGCATGACCTAGAGATGACTCCTTCAGTGGTACTTCAGTGAAATGCTACGTGCTGAGTCCCCCCCACCTAAAGTCAAAAAAGGGAGCAGGAAGAAGACTTTTCATTTCAAATGTGCTTTTAGTGTTTTTATAGGCTGTGTAACCTGCTTTGTTTTGAGTACTTACTCAAGTTGTGGAGTAAGGGTCCAGCCTTCGGCACGTTCACTGCGTTGGTGGTGTCACATAATACATGATCTAGGGAACTTGAGCCCAGGTGAGTATTATTTCTAGTAACTGTGTAATTTCATGAAATTCATTTGCTGTAGCTCAGATAAGAAAAATAGCTTTGCATAACTAAAAAATATACTAAGAATTAATTTAAGGATATACTTCAGCACGCTCAACTATCCTGTGCTCCAGCAGATTTCCTTGGTTACTCTGAAGTCATCAGCAGTGCTTTTCATGTACAACAGAATGGCCACCTACAAAACCATCTGATAGACTGGAAATGTCTACCTTTAAAAAAAGCAAACCACACCATTCTTTGCCATGTACCACACAGAATAGTAGAAGAGACTCCTGGCTTTTTTCCTGTGCAAACCATCCTCAGAAGTGGAGCCCCAGCTGTGGAAGTGACTGCCAGAAGAGACTAGTCAAAGCCTGTGATTGACTGTTTCTCATTTTTAACTGCTACATGATTTTGCACAGCAGGCTTTCCAGGGAAGTTCCAGGATTCATAGCTAAATGTATGTACTTATGCTTAAAAAATACACTAACCACATGTAAGTAAGAATTCATAATTCACTCAGGACTTTACAACTCATTGATCCAAGTAATTATACTATTTGGGATGCTGAGAAGACAAGAGACTGGTAATTCTAGAAAGTTTTCTGGACTTTTCATGAACTGAGATGAAAATGTAGCAATCATCCAGAATCTTTTACCAGTTTTTGCTGGACAGACAAAGTTTTAGTCACTGCAGTTTAAATCTGTCTTAAGCTTATACTTGTGCACACTGAAAAGTTGACTTAGTTTGTATCTTAATTAAAAACAACTGTAAATATAGAATGCTTTCAATATAAAGGGCCTCCTCCAGTTTCACATGTCAAAATGTGTAACGTTTTCCTGATGTTTTAATTTTGATCTTATCTTTGTAAAATAATGATCTAAGGAAAATTCCTCTAGCTGTGAAGTTATATCAAATGTCTGTGGATCTCATGGAGAGACCTCAACTTCTTACAGCTGTCAGCAGGTTTACAATGAACTGAAATATTAGATAATTATTGAAGTTGAATATACTGTCAATGTCTAGTGAAAATGAATGCCGAATGGCCTGTCATCTTGTTGATATTGACAATGCAATGTGCCTCTGTAGATTTTCTTATTCAAGGTATATTAAAAAAAAATCAGTTATTTGTAATTCTAATTTTACATTCTTTTCACTTCTTTTTTTTTTACTTCAGTGAACACTATCTTTCATCTTAACTATACAGCTCCATAAACTCTGCTTAACAGCTTTCTGTAAAGGAACGACTCCTAAAATAGTAAATACAAAAAACCCTATGTGCATGAAACATGAATTGTGGGACTATCTTACTTCTATTTTTTACACTCTTTTGCTACAGAGATTTTAAAGTTCTAAAGTAACAATTAAGATTACCTAGTCCTCTTGGACAATTATGGATGGCCATGTATAATGAATACCTCAAGGAAGGCGTCTTCTGGTTGAACTAGCTGACACCTTGCACAAAGATGTTCTAAAATCCAGCTATTTTTATACTTAGAAACAGACATCTAACTTGAAGCTTGAATTTCTTCATTGCTAGTTTATATGCATTTGCTTTTGTGCCAACCACATCCCTTCCTGTCTTGTCTCTCCTCCCTCACTGTCTTCAATGTATCCATACATATGGATCATACTCCCTTTGGCTTGTTTTTGCTGTGCCAAAACAACCGTCCTCTCTTACCCTCCTCATATAAGAGGTTCTTAGATTGTTTTTTTTAAAAAAAAAAAAAAAAAATTGACTAGACTTCTCCATTGCCCGCAACATAAGAAGGATGTGGACCTGTTGGACCGAGTCCGGAGGAGGGCCATAAAGATGATTAGAGGACTGGAGCACCTCTCCTGGAAGGACAGGCTGAGAGAGTTGGGGCTGTTCAGCCTGGAGACCTTATAGCAGTCTTCCAGTATCAAAAGGGGGCCTACAGGAAAGATGAGGAGAAACTCTTTAGCAGGGCCTGTTGTGATAGGACGAGGGGTAATGGTTTTAAAATAGAAGAGGGTAGATTCAGACTGGATATAAGGAAAACATTTTTTCCAATGAGGGTGGTGGAACACTGGAACAGGTTGCCCAGAGAGGTGATTGATGCTCCGTCTCTGGAAACATTCAAGGCCAAGTTGGACAGGGCTCTGAGCAACCTGATCTAGTTTGGGGATGTCCCTTCTCCTTGCAGCGGGGTTGGACTAGATGACCTTTAAAGGGCCCTTCCAACCCTAACTATTCTATGATTCTATGGTTCTATGCTTGTATTCCAGATAAGCCTATGCCTCTTGCAGTTTACTTCTCTGTCTCTATGGGGGATGCTACTCAGGCTGTTAATTTCTCCATCTATAAAGACATACACAAGGCCATGCTGATCAGACCAAAGATACATTACCTGTGATTGCCAGTATACACAGGTATGGAAAGATGATGTCCTTCTATGCTCCAGTGACCCGCGGCTATTCTCACAGTGGGGAGCTACATTGACAAATACTCTAATTGCACTTCAAAGCTCTTTGTACTTTGGCATTCTAATCTCTTCCAGCATTAGATTCTTCAACTTGATGTTGCTTGTTGTCAGCACTTATATCTCTAAAAGTGCTAGACTTCTTTCAACAAGTGTCTCTTGTAGATTAGTGGTTAAAAGTTTGGGAGTTGCATAACACAAGTTTAGATTTGTTGCAGTATAAAAGTGCATGCTTCTCATTAGTTAAATATTCATGCAAGAATGCTGACCTCAAGGATTCACTCCAGTGAATGTTAGTGGTAAATTTGGCTGATTTATATTCACGTATGTCCAAAGGAATTTTGTATGCATAATTAAAGCTCAATGTGGGTTTACACTGATATAATTACAACAATGAATGTTAAAGAACGTGTGTTAAGACATCAGTGTCCTAGTAAAACATGAGTAAAATAACTTATTTTAAGACTATCACTATTAATGCAGCCTTTAAAGTTAGGTTATTTTCTGATCTATTTTATGTGATCGGTAAGGTGAGATCACCTCACCAATCAGAAGCTGGGTATCTGGACTTAAGACACCTACCTTAGACTCAGCAAGACTCAGCAACCAAAGGTCATATGTTAACCTATAGAGGGAAAAAAAAAAGGCACCTTGAGAGGCAAAGATAGCATAACTACCATCTTTGTTATTCGTTTTAGAACAGGATAAAGTGCTCTTTCCAGCACTGAACTCTTTCAAATAGGTATGAGACAAACCAATTTGACTATCTTTTTTACCAGTATATGTGTAGAGATGTAGCAGGAGATGGGGAGTAGACTTTGGTTGATGCAAGGCCAAATGAAAAGCAACGTTTTTAAAGACTGGTGAAGCCTTGTCCTGTGTTTGACTGGGATGGAGTTAAACCATGACAAGTATTCTTGAAGTAAAAAACTTGTTGTGATTTTTACAAAACAAGAATTCCATATGTGATGATGGCAGCTTCCTCTAAGGAACTGATGAGGTTGAGGTTTTTTTATAGTGGATTACAACGGAGTATAATAACTTAATTCCTATTAGCTGTCCTATGACATGTTAAATAATTGGTGATTCATACTTATTTATGCAGACATCTTAGATATTTGAAAATAGTGCAGGGCAGCCACATCAACTTTTCCTTCTCTTGTAATTTTATACATGCTTTCTATGGGATGTTATATGAAGATTTTTTGAATATACTGAAGATTGACTTTTTGAACCTAAATTTTTAAAAACTCAGGACAAGTAATGTGTATGGCCTTTACAAGACAGAAAAAGATGATTTCACAACAGTGAGTATTGAAAATTCAGCATTTAAAATACATAAAAGCATTTTGTCATACTTTTTTCCGTTTTGAAAATGTAGCTTTTAAAAATGTTTTAAGTTCAGCAATAGAATGTCTTTTTCTGTTTATTAGTAGACATGTTTTGCTATCCACAGTCAAGATGGAGGAAACACCTCTAGAAATGGGTGGTGGGCTTTTAATGAGTTTGTCTGTATTGCTTGGAGTCTTTATACCTGAAGACTGGTATGGTATAATTGCCATAGAAGCAAAGTTCAGTTAAATTGTTTGATAGATAAACAGCATCCTCTTACAGAAGTCATGTTATGGTATATGTAGATACATTTGAAAATTACTATACAAACAGTTAACTATGTATTAACATGGGAAAAGATTCCTTGGAATGCCATTTTATTGCTTGTATTTCTATTTGCTTATCATTTTGTGAGTTACTAGATTTCACATTTCCCTTTTAGAAAATTGTATTTTGCAAAAATCAGAAATGCTAAACATAGCATTAAGAAGCCTTATTTAGATGAAAAATTGCTGGTACCCTCATTATAATTCTATTATGGTAATCCTGTGTGTGTGCTAATAGTCTTATTTGTAGTAACCTTTCCCAGTTTGTCCTGTACATAGAGCAGAGCAAAGATATGTTTGTAATTGTAATGGAGAGAAATTTCTGAATATGATCTCTTTGTGATTTGATTTTAATATAACATGGTGGGAAGAGCATATTAGCTGCTTAGGAAGAATACTGATCCTAATTTTTTTTTCCAATTACCCATCAATTTCTGGAAAACAATTGAGAATGTGAATCTGTTACACTTTCTCTGTGGCAGCTATGATGCAGTATGCCAAAAGTGGAACCACAAAAGTATTTCCTTGATTCTGTATTCTTTGGCAGGAGTATAATGAATAACAAAACAAAATCTCTTTAGAAAAACACATGCTATCTTTTCACCCTAATTTTGTAGAATTGCAACAAGAAGATTACTTGGTGCTTTTTATTGTCATATCAAGTTGCTAACTGTTGAAATACAAGGCTGTTGTTATATATTACTGCTAGGAAGTAGAGCACATGTGTGTGGCCTCATGTCTAACATTGCAGCTTGCCATCTTCTGTCACTCCTACCACTTATAATTAGCTAATTAGTACTGTATTTTTTTTTAATTTCTTTAATGTATGAATTAAAATTTGTTAAAATGTTGATAAAGAAATACATTTATTTTGCTTTAGAATAAGAAAATTATTCAGTCTTATTTCTATAAATATTTGTAAATATATATATTTTTTTAATGGAGTGTAGTATAATATATACAAACAGTATATAAACAGTATAATATATATAAGTATATATATATAAGTATAATAAGCAGTATTTCTTTTCCCTAGATAATTTCTTTCTCTCTGACACATAAGCTGAAAAGAATTCTCAGCCTCTTTACTGTGACTCCAAAATAAAGACTCTAATAAGTCTGCATGGGGGGTAAAAAGCACTTGTAAGACATCAGAAGAACTGTAAAGCCATTATGCCCTTTATGTCATGTTCCTTTTCCTGTATTCATTTTGCTGTAGACCTTTTGATTTATTGTAATGATGAAAGGGACCTTTGGCAGCTTCTTCTGGAAGTCATTGTGTTTGTTATCAGAAGGCTTAGACATTTGAGTCAATAATTTTAAAACATACCTCTTTAATCATTCAAATAATTTTAGTTGATTTAATTTAATCCGTAAAATTGACAATGTCCTTTCTGAGTATCCTGGTTCTGGCTAGGATAGAGTTAACATTCACCTGAGCTGGGAGGAGCACTGAAGCTGGTGGCCCTTATGGCTGGTGGACACAGCTGGGATAGGTCACTAATTAGCCAACAGCTGGGGTAAGTTTACTCAAATTGGCCGAAGGGCCATTCCATACCAACACCAGTATATAAGTGAGGGGGGTTGCTGAGGGGAGCTTTTTGTTACTCAGGAGGAAACCGAGCATTGGGATTTGCTGTGAGTTATACTGCTGTATTTGTTTTCCATCTCTATTTTATTTTCTTCTGATATTTCTCTTAAATTGTTTGTTTCATCTTGACCCACAAGTTTTACTGCCTTTTCTTTACCAATTCTCCTCTCTGTCCTACTGGAGGGTGGGGGAGTGAGTGAGACTGTGTAGTTTGGTTCTGAGTGGGGCTAAAATACAGCAATGAGTTTGTAGTTGTCTTCCTTGTTTCACAGAAGTGTGAGTCCTGTAGAAAGTTTCAGTTTGAATAATTTAAGTGATGATGGTAACTAGATTTATCTAGTCCCATGGTGGTCTGTGGGAAAAGGGAGGTGGTGGCACCTTTCTGCTCATTTCCATTTATTAATAGTACAAAGAGAGAATTTGTAGTGTAATTGTGGTTTAAAGAGCATCTAGTGAATTAGTTACTAGATCTACTGAATTTAGGAGTAGGAAGATCTCTGGCTTTCTTTTTTCTTTTTATCTGACAGGGTTAATTCTTTTTTCTAATTAAAATGTATTTAGAGTACTCCACACAGCATCTTAAGTAGCATACTATTTAAAGCTGTATGTAAGAAGAGCTATTACTCTAGAATTATCTTTTGGAGTCCTGTCTTTTACATGCTTATCTACTCTTTCAAACCATGCCAACGAAACACTCCTTATTCTTGAAAGAACATGAGTCAGTGGGCACAAACTGAAGCACGCTAAATTCCACTCAAATGTAAGAACTTATGAACAAGCACTTTTTTTACTGTGAGGGATGATCTAATACTGGAGCAGGTTGCCCAGAGAGGTTGTGGAGTCTCTGTCCTTGGAGATACTCAAAAGCCATCTGGACATGGTCTTGAGCAACCTGCTGTAGGTGACCCTGCTCTGAGCAGCGAGTTAGACTAGATGATCGCCAGAGATGACATCCAGCCTTATCTAGCCTGTGATTCTTAACATGTATGTGGTTATAACATGATACCATAAAACCTGAATGAGTATGTCTGTTCTCTGAAACACAACCCTACTGCATGGTCAAGTAAGACTCAACCCTTGCTACTGAGAAGACTGGTAAATGAAATGGCATAGCAGGTAGGCTGGTTGAATAGTTTTAGACATAATTAAATGCCCCAAAGCTTCCCATTGATTTCTCTAGGCCCAGAACTTGAGATCCTCCATTTTTTTTGTACATCCAAGCAATTAAAATGACTTTTATTGTTGATTTTAACTTATGTGATAGGGGTCTTTCACCATTTAAATTCTGGCAAGAAATGTGCTTTTTTTTCTAAGACTTGTTTCAAGTGTTTTAATTCCTGCTTCCCTATTCAGAGTTTTTTCCTGTTTTGTTCATCATTTAAAGGCACAGTCTCCAGGACCAGAGGTTTGGCCTATCATGAAGGTGTTGATGGCCTCTGGAAAAATACATAATAGTAATTTTGTGTTTTGAAAACTGGGTATTGAAAACATATTTGGGAAAATTGAAGGTGGATGATGGGTTGGGTGGAAAACTGTTTGTAGAAATAGTATATTTTGTCAACTGTAAAGGTACCAGATGAGAAATTAAGAAATAGGTTTAGAACAGATTGTAAAACCTACTGTCATTGAACATGCATGCATCAGAAACTGAGATCGCAGCTGAAAAGGCTGGTCAATAATCCAGATCAAAATATGAGTGGTGGGGGCAATCTGCCAGGTGGGGGCCCCTGGACAGAGAGCAGGGCTGGCAGAGTGGAGCTTTGGATGTGACTTGAAAGTCTGTGCTGCCAGAGATGTGTGTCATCCTTAGACTCGAAGTGTAAGCTGCCATCTCCCACTGGGTCTGAGTACCCAGTCTTAGCCTGCCCTGCTAAGACCCATGGCATGCTCCAGTGGTAGTAGTAACATGATGGGCAAAGCAAGTTACTCTGCTGGTTTTGAGCAAAATGGGAAGATGCTTACATAAAGGTCACTGGACAAGACTCTCATAAATTATTGTGATTTTAAATCATGACATTCAAATAATGCTGTAAAACTTAGAATTATATTCTAATTTCAGACCTGTTTTGTAAAGAGGCTTCTGTTTTACCAGCTGTGTAGCCCTGTACTTCAGATGATTTCTAGGCCTGTAGTGACAGCAGAACATTCATATATATTATCTGTTGATTTAGTAAAATTGAACTGAAAATTACCATGGTAACTTTTGCATCATATGAATCAGTTGCCGATCTGTGAAGACATCACTGTGTCTTCTTGGATTCTTTACGTTACAAATACTTTGTAAGAAACTTTGGTTGTTTATAGTTTTAGAATTTGCTATCTGAAGAAGTTCTAATCTGTGGCTGGAAACAAGGCTATGTGGCTAAAGTATTGTACTGCTCCAAAGTAAATTGAGTTCCCTCTGCCAAATATTCTCTCCCTCCCGAGTAGCTCTGTAAATAATGCCATTAAGATGTTTGCCTAATCCTCATATTTCAGTGACTGAACTTCTACTAGAGTACTGTGCAATTCTCTGTGTTACCTTTGTTCCTGACTAAGACTTTGGTAGTATAACAAGAATATCTGGGAGAAAGAGCAGTATTGCTTAGCTTGCTGCTACTTTGTCCTGCCATCAAGTCCTCACAAATTAATTAGGTTTTACTCTCTTGAATGCTCTGGGAAACCAAGGCATCAACAAATGCTGTAGGAAGTAACAGTGATGAACTAGTGGGTGGCTCAGTTAATTAGCAAAATCTTGTGAGTGCAGAGCATTAATAGTGAATTTGCAGCTGTAGCTCTGACATATGTATGCAGAGCTATGCGTTGCTGTGCAGAGATACCCGAGGTGACTCTGAGCATGTTAGCCCAGTAAGAGAAGCAGCACAGCCGCATTACTCTGGCCTTTGTAAGGGGGGTACAGTGATGCACGTCTTACCACTCAGTCATCCCACTGCAAGCTTTAAAACAAAACTACCCCAAACAGCGACAAATCAAGTGAGTGCCTAGGTATCCGTAGTAAAACAGATATGGAGGGCAGGGGGAAATATTAACTCCCACATTGGCTCTTTTGAAAATACAAGGCAATCATTTCTTTGCATTCATGGGTTAATTACTTAACATATTCTAAATACGTGGTAAATACAGTGCTTAAGGTTAAAAACATTTTTCTTGTTGATACTCACTAACTATGAAATGACTGGTGGAGTTGTGCCCTTTGAGAGCTTTACTGAGGTTCTAAAATTATTTCTGAAATAATACCTATGACATCTTGAAACTACTGTCTGTCACAATAAATTTGAAAATTTCAGAGTTAAAGAAAATGTGGTATAAAAGTATCTGCTTCACATTCTTTTACCATCCATTTCCTGTTCCTTCTACCATATTGTTGTAGTTTAGTCCCACTTGGGACCAAACTATGCATTCTGTATAACAATTTGCTTGACCCTGACCTGCGGGTCCACCCTAGGCCTGGCTGAGTCCACTGGACAAAGGGGAAACTTCTAGCAGCTTCTTGCAGAAGCTGCCACAGTAGCACCCCTCTCACTAAACAAGACCAACACACGTTTGCATTAGTAGGGGTTAATAATATCGTTTACTTGCAGCAGTTTGCAATGGGAGTATCAGCTCTAATGGTCTGTGTGTTCTGCACCTGCATGCTGATGGGGAGCACTCCAAGGAGTTGGTGGTGGCACCACACACCACTTGGACATCGCTGCGTTTCTGCTCTATAAAACTTCTAGCCTTTAGGAAATCAGCCTTAAAATGCTTTGTGTTTGTTGTACGCATGTTATGCCTGCCCCCAGAGAGGTCAGCAGCTCCTATGTCACGTCGCAGTCCTCCTGTGTTGGTGAAATGGTGTCTGTGGGAGCAGCGGGTGGCTTTCCTGTGGTGAAAGTCCAGGGCCTCTTGCAGGGGTGAAATAACTTTGCTGAATCAGATGCTGTTGCAGGTCTGTTTATTTGATCTTTCCCACAGTCCCCTAAGTATGCAGCAATGTAAATATATGTATTAATATTGTTGTTAGTAGTAAAACTATTAGAGTTGACAGGGTACTGCTGCCACAGGGGATACTAAAATGAGCATGTGAAAGGCAGTAATGTTCTGTAGTGTGCAATTCCAGAGTGCACTCAGATGCTGTTTAATGGTGATTCTAGGGGAAGAGTCTTACACAAGATAGAAAACTGAGACCAAACAGTATATACAAAAAATAACTGCTTAAATAATTTCTTCCATATACTGCCCTAGGCTTCTTTTCATTCTGAAAAATTACATGAGATGGGATGGCTGCTGCATATTTCCTCTCCAAATTTCACCATTTTCTCAAGGCCTGTAGGTCCCCTCTGGACTTCTTGTCTTCCTGTTGTTTTCTAAAATACGAGGTAAATCGGTTATCAGCACTGGATATTTCTGGGACTGGACAATTGCTAGCTAGCCATTTTGGAAGTTACAGCAGAAGAAAAAGCTAGTGTCTGTGCTGCTTGCAGTAGAACAGTTTTTTTAAAATCACATTACTGGATAAAAATATTACTCTACAAAATAATGACTGCTTTATTCAACTTTAAGCATTCTTTCAGATCTTTACTGTATGTATGTTAGAAGGGTAGTCCTGCTAATTAGTTTCTGCACAATGCTTATTGCATGGCCTTCCAGAATGCCCTGTGTATTTACCATTTATTATTTGTTAAGGCAAACAATTATTTTATCTTACGGTAACAATACCAAAGAAAATATGATGGTACATTAACAATCAGACCCATCCTAGAAAATATATGCCATGAATGGTATTCTGGAATTCCCTTATTCTTTTAAATGGTCAGTTATATCAGAATTTCTCTTCCTGGAACTGACCACTTTTTGCTTTAAGTGTGTTAAGTAAAATTAAATTTCAGATTATGAGAAAAGACAGTTCCTTAGGGTAAGATTCTTTCAACATGAACTCAGTGCTAGAATATGTATTTTAATGACAGGGAAATTATAGTCTGTCAAACAGTCATTTAGCAAGGCTAGAGCATTCTGAGTTTCTGCTGCTGTTATTACTGCTTTAATAAAAAATACATGTAACTAAAAAAACTTTTTAAATTCAGTTTGGTAAAAAGAAAAAAAGTGTTTCAAAATCTAAACGTGAGCTGTGGAAACAGAAAACAGGGTAATGTGAAATACGATTTGGGATAGCAAAGCAATTTAAAATGGGTGTAAAAATATCATCAATAAAATACATAAGGGGAGATTCTGGAGTCTAACCCTACCCTGGGAAATAAAACCAAAGTTGAATTTCATGTTATGGTAGCAATTTAGTGGCAGCATAAGGCTGATTTATATAAGAATCTAATGCTGAACTTAGAAAAGCATTTGTACACACAAGGAAGAGTGGAGAGAGCAAGCACTCTGGTAACCTACAAAATGCAACCACAGCCTTCAGAGAGCAGCAGCATCTTCTCCTCCTTCAGAAGATTGTTTGCCATCACAGAGAGCTTGGAGGGAAGGAGCTGTGGAGCTTCTAGACGTGATAAGTAATAGTTTGCATTTTTCCAGAGTTATTCTATAGAATCTGACAGCTGCCTGCACCTACTCCATTCAATGTATGTCATTATTAATGTCTTTTATTTGTGGGGCTATCACACCATTCAGTACTAATGTCAAGAGTGTGTAAGACTGAAATTTGTAGAGAAAACATTGAGACTACATGACATTAATTTTATATCACCTACTTTTCTACAGAAGCTGGATTCTTACAGTTTTAAGCTACTTGTAGGCATTTCCATGAAGCTCACCTGCATGGGCAGATGTGCTGCACTGTGGGTGCCAGCTTGGCACACCTCACCATGCCAAGGCTGAGAGCAAGGACTAGAGTCATGGCACCTGTCAGGGAAGAAAGCTGCCTGGAAAAGGGCTGAAGGCTGTAGTGCGCTGTACCTGACATGCCGTGATGGAAAAAAGCAGGTTTTCTTTTTGTGTGTATGATCTCCCCTCACAGTGAAAAGCTTTGAGAGTCTAGCACTTTCATACCAGTGAAATTTAAATGTTCAAGAAGACTAGGGACTATTTCTGAAGTCAGTTGGGTATTGGTAGAAGTTTTCTTGGTAAATGTTTCATGCATTCAAAATAAACACATGCCTTTAGCTCATGAACAAACTTTTAAAACAAAGGGAGAAGCTATTAAGCGCACATCAATGGTCTCAGTCCTGCAGAAGCCTGTGCATGAGTTTGTGTTTGTGCACAGGAGCAGCCCAGAAAGGGTGTGATTAGACATCAGTAGGATCCTTAACTAGGCCTTGCAAGGCCATCATAATATTTTGGGGGATGTAAATGAGATGGTAATAGAAAATGAAAAATTTCAGATAATGAAGAGGGATGGGGAGAATACCTATCTTCTGGAGAGAATTTCTCTGAGTATTCACAGGAGGCTGAACTTGTATTCTCTTTTTAGTTTGCTTTTGGTCTCTATAGAATTATTTTAAATGCTGTACAATATTAAAGGAATTAGCAATGGAAGAACTCTCTTAAGAAGCTGATAACCAATGGCTTTTAGATCACTTGGGGGATTTTGACTCATCTCAGAAGGGATAGGTGGAGCTTTTGTTGCTTTTCTACAGCCTTTGTTCTTTATCTTATTGAGTAATTGAAATTCAAATTTCACACATTTGATTCTTCGATATATATTTTCATTAAAAGCTTGCCAGTAATGTGAGCTATGTATGTTTTTGAGATATTCATTAAATGAGATTTGTAACAGTTTACATGATATTCTGACAGTTTACCAAACCTATCAGTCAAAAGCAGATGGCCTGTGTTAGGATTTTTCTGTTATAATGAATATATTTTCAACATATGTACTGCATTTATAATATATTGCCTAGCAAGATTTTATTCTTAAAAATCAGTTAATCAACCCGTGATACCCTCCTACACTTAAGCTTGATGCCTGAATGCTCAGATGTCATCTGTGTGCAGTTCATTTCAGTAATGTATGTGATTATGCAACAAATTAAATTATGTCATGTATCAGTCCTAAAACACTGAAAATAAAGCTGTATTCA
Organism: Chlamydotis macqueenii; assembly: GCF_036417535.1. Lineage (NCBI taxonomy): Eukaryota > Metazoa > Chordata > Aves > Otidiformes > Otididae > Chlamydotis > Chlamydotis macqueenii. The sequence goes on from NC_141558.1 coordinate 33,244,149, forward strand.
TTTGTCATGTCTTCATACCTACTCCTTCATGAATGCATTTTGCTATTAGACATCCAGGTGTCCTGGGCTTCAACGCTTTGCTGTTTGAGGTTGCTTTTTGAACATGGCTGTGTTGGCCATCTCACCTTGAGGTGAGGCCATCCCACTGGGCACTGTCTGGATGATGGCACAGTCCAGTCAGGAGAGGAAGGAGAGGTGGAAGGGCACAGAGAGATGAGGCAGGCCCCGAGGAGGCCAGATAGCCAGCAGCTTGAAGAGCAGGTACTTGGTGGCCACCAGGGCTTCTCCCATGAGTCACTGCACTTAGGAGCTTGCTCAATGGGTGGCCTGCATCCCAGTTTTCATAGTTGTAATAGTAGCGAAACAGCATGCAGGTTTGTGGCCAGGGTCCAGCTTTGTGAAGATGTCAACAGATCTGATTTCAAGTGGATTTCAGCCTTTTACCCAAGCTAGGAAAGCAGGAAACCCCAACACTCATGCACAACCTGAGGCATGACCAAGGGAAGCTTGGATACCAGAGCAGAGACACATGTGAACAACTGCCTTGATATGGACAATGGTAGTGTTAACAAAACCAGCATCTGACCACATTTTAAAATAAAGATGGTTCCTCCTGTCTGCAAGGGTAGTGTAGGCACACAGTTCTCAAAGACCAGGGCTCAGATATTCAGTTTTCTGTAGGCATTTTAATTGCTTGAAGCTATTTTGAACCTTTTCCTTTTGATCTGATTTGTGTTAACTCGATTTTCACTGTAGTCAGGATACCAGAGCACATTTACAGTATTGACCTTTGCAGATCTGTGACATGCTGGAGCAACATGAGAAGGTAGAGGAGAGCCTGTCTGGATCTCTGCACCATGCACTGCTAGAGCATGCTGAGGAAAAATAAAGCCCAAGTAATCCAGTATCCTGATAGTTTGCCCATAATCGTTTACAGAAGCCCAGAATGTAGACTTCTGTAAGGCCTTTGACATGGTCTTCCACAACATCCTTCTCTCTAAATTGGAGAGATATGGATTCAAGGAGTGGACTGTTTGGTGGATGAGGAATTGGTTGGATGGTTGCATCCACAGGGTCAATGACTCAATGTCCAGATGGAGGTTGATGACAAGTGGTGTCCCTCAAGGGTCTATACCGGGACCAGTACTGTTTAACATTTTAATCAATAACATGGATGGTGGGATTGAGTGCACCCTCAGCAAGTTTGCAGATGATATCAAGCTGAGTGGTGCGGTAGACATGCCTGAGGGACAGGATGCTATTCAGAGGGACCTAGACAAGCTTGAGAAGTGGACCCATGCAAACCTCATGAGGTTCAGTAAGACCAAGTGCAAGGTCCTGCACCTGGGTTGGGGGAACCCTTGGTATCAATAGAGGCTGAGGGATGAAGGGATTGAGTGCTGCCATGTCAAGGAAGACTTGGGGGTACTGGTAGATGAAAAGCTGGACATGAACTGTCAATGTGCTCTCCCAGCCCAGAAGGCCAATTGTATTCTGGGTCGCATCAAAAGAAGCATGGCCAGTAGGTCAAGGGAGATGATTCTCCCCCTCTATTCTGCTCTTGTGAGACCCTGCCTGGAGTACTGCATCTAGCTCTGGAGCTGTCAGCACAGGGAAAACATGGACCTGTTGGATCGAGTCCAGAGGAGGGCCACAAAAATGATCGGAGGGCTGGAGCACCTCTCCTATGAGGACAGATTGAGAGAGTTGGGGCTCTTCAGCCTGGAGGAGGGGCACCTTATTGCAGTCTTTCAGGACTTAAGGGAGGCCTGTAAGAAAGATGGGGACAAACTTTTTAGCAAGGCCTGTTGTGATAGGACAAGGGCTAATGTTTTTAAACTAAAAGACTAGTTAGACTAGTTATCCGGAAGAAATTCTTTACTATCAGTGTGGTGAAACACTGGAACAGGTTGCCCAGGGAGGTGGTAGATGCCCCATCCCTGGAAACATCCAAGGCCAGATTAGACAGGGCTCTGAGCAACCTGATCTACTTGAAGGTGTCTGTGAGCATGCCCTTGCAACATCTGATTTTCATCACTTGTTCTTATATGGAAACTCTATGGAAACTGTAAAGGGCATGTTATGAGAAAGTTTACTATAGCTGGAGAACCATCTCTTACATTTCTTGTGCCTTTCTATGTGTGTTAGATCATTAGAATAATATGATCTTCTTAAGTTGTAGTTAAGTTTCATACAATTTCTGCTCAGTTGTTAACCAGCAATAGGTACCCTGTTTTATGTTCTGTATCACTGACAGACATTAAACTGTGGAACTTACTAGAACCAAACCTTAATGATATGTGCTGGTAACTTAGCAACTTAGTAAGCTAAATTGTAGAAACTATACTGAGACAATATTTTATATAAAGATTTATATGTATAAATACATAGAGAGAAAATGCGCTTTTTCTGGCATGGGTTGTTGCTTTTATTGGCGTACTGACTTACATATTTTTGTGTGTCCAACAGACCATAAACCAGTTGATTTAAACTGGAAACAGTTCAGAAAAGATTGTTTTATCTGTGTAAGATCTCTATATTTTTATAATCTGGCCTATTAGAAATGTACTGTACATGGACAACATTTTTTATTTTTCAAGTAGCCAGACAATGCAATGTTTTTCCAGTTAATGTTAATTAGAAAGTGAAGTTAGTAGAAAGGATGGTTTATCTGGGTTTATAATTGCTTAAGTTTTCATGAAGGAACTGTGTTAGTCAGATCAATTTGTAACAAATGATACCACCATTGTGTTGTCACTTAAATTCAGATTTTTAGGAAAAATTCATAACAGAAGGTTTTGAAAGGACAGCGTTGAATAGTGTTCCTAGATTTTAAATTAATTTTTTTAACTCAGCTACCTACTTTCTCAGTTCAATATAATAAATTACCTAGTGCAACTTTCTCCACTCCTTGTAGGTTTCTTTCAATATAAATATAAAGGGGAAATTGAGTGGAAACTCACAGTCTTAAAAAAAAAAAAAAGTGTTATTTTTCCTGTAGTTTTTTCTATGAACTATCCTGAGACATTACATTTTTGCAGCAGGAAGACTTGTTCTAGAAATAATTTTGTTCTCCTTCATCTACAGAGATATTCAGATTGATCTGCTATATTGTATGGGTTAAGTAGTTCTCTCAATTTTTCTCTCTCATGGCCTATATTCTTAAACTGGAATACTGATTTAGATGAATGTTGTTAGTGTGAAGAAATGTTTATGCATCTCCCCAAGAGGAGGCATCAGATCTCCTGAATGCCTTTCACTCATATATGATTATTGAGAGGACCTTGTAAAACCTATTCTTCACTCTTATTAAAAGCTTTGTCATAAAATGCTTTGAGTTTGAGAGAAAAGTTAAAAACATCCATCATATCTAACTTAGCAGCTCAGACAGTTTACAGTTTGGATGGTATGTTTGGATAGCTTAATCCCAAACTTAATTAAATTAGCACTACTCAATACAACATAACATACCTTATCCTAAATCATAAATTATAATTCTGTTTTGGAGAAACTATAACCTAGTGTTGCTATTTTAAACATTCAGGATTAGAGTAGAAAATAGATAAAGTATTAATTATGTTTCTTCAGAAGAAAATACATCAAATTTGATGAGATGTTTTAAAAATTTAAATGGGAGTAGGACAGATAGTCAGGTGTTTGTCTAGTGGTAACCAATTCAGAATTTATTACAATTTTCATGGTAATTGTATATAATAGTAGCAATTTACGTTCATTGCTGTTCTTCCCTGTTCTATCTATGAGAAGTCATTACTTTTAAACCAGTAAGACTGGAGAAGTCCAGTATCAAATACAGTTTTTCTTATCTTCCACTCTATTTAGTATTACAACTGAAACAGATGTTGTGCAAACCAGCTGTGGGTTTGTCGTACCTGAATATTATCACCTTCTAATTTTACAGTAGTTTTTATCCATTCTTTGGATACTGACCTTTGTGAGGTTAATATCCCCATTCCGTTTTTCACTTCTTCTGGTAGGAGCCACGTTCTCACCATTAGCTCTCATGATTATAGTCTTCATCTGATGTTATTCTCATCTGTCTTCCCTACATCTCCTTTCCCTTGCAAAAGGAAGAGCGAAAATTCTTCTCTAGTTTAGTGTGCACTCATCTACGTGATTTCAAGCCAGTGTTCAGAGCCCCTTTGTGGTTGTAGGGGTTCACAGCCCAAGGTGACGCTCCTGGCTCAGCAAGGATCACCTATCCCAGCACCTTCACCAGCCAGTCTGAGACCGTAGGAGCTTTGTTGAGACCTGAGGAGTTGCAGGATCTGCAGCAGAAATAGCATTGTACCAACGAGCGTGTCATCAGTGAGATTACATTGCTGTAAATTCTGTAAAAGAAATAGGAAGGTCGGGCCTGAGCTGTGTAAAACCAGGCTATCCAGGAGATCTGCCCCAGAGACTGGAGACATCTCTTCATTTTCACTTGACTGCATCCCAGTGATGCTGCTGGCACTCACAGTTTCCCAACATTCATTTGCTTTCCTTGGTATCTCCTTGCTTCCTCCTTCCTGGCAAAACCAAGAACATGTGGTTTACAGTGACCTTGCTGATCAAAGGCAAGACCTTTGAAAGCAGCAAGTCAGTGGCTGTTTTGTGACACTTCAGCTAAACTTAACCCTCAGATGCCCACTACCACTTCTGCTGCTTCAAAATCTGCTACATCTGAATAGATTAGATGTGTTGTTGAGAACACATTCTCAAGGCAAAGGTACATAAAAGAAGAAAATATGTGTCTGTTAGGAATATCCATGTTCAAAAAAAAAATCAACAATTTAAGCTCGGCATGGAGCACTGGTTTTCCAGAATAAAAAATAACTGGATTTGGAAAAATATATTGTATTTCACCTAATGCAACTAGAAAAAATGTAAGAATAGATGTAAAAAATAAGCCATCAGATAACCTGAGCTTAAGGGAAGCAACTGATGCAAAAACTTTCCTAAGATATTGTCACAGCTAATGTTACATTTTGTAAATTAAAGGTTTCTTTCTGTGTTGAAAACAATAGTTCTGCTTTGAAATGTTATTGGGTTTTGATAATTTCCTATGGTAATAATGTAATTAAATATTATTAAATAAATGCTTTATTAAAATAGATCAAATGTTTAGAAATGCAATACCTAATCTCCAATTTCAGAGCTCCACTAAAAACCCTCAAACAGACTGTAAGCAAATACATTTACTTTCGTTTGAATCCTCTGGCAGTTGTCCCCTCTCTGTTCAGTTGTGTGGATTTGCCTTTTCTGTATCTAAATACAGATTTTCTGTCCTACAAAACTCTTCTCAGTCATCTGGATTAGAGATCAAAGAAGTCCTGCTCCATCGTTGTCTGTCCTGCTCTAGTAGTGCGCATGAGAAAGTAGGTGAATTTATCATCAGAAGATTTTACCCTGTGAGTGGGATTGAGTATCCACGACAAGCTACAGAGATTGCACCTCACATAGAATCATACAATAGTTTGGATTGGAAGGGACCTTTAAAGGTCATCTAGTCCAAGCCCACTACAAGGAGCAACCAGATCAGGTTGGTCAGAGCCTTATCCAACCTCTCTGGGCAACCTGTTCCGGTGTTCCACCACCCTCATTGGAAAAAAATTTTTCCTTATACCAAGCCTGCATCTGCCTCCTTCTATTTTAAGACTATTACCCCTTGTTCGATCACTACAGGCCCTGCGAAAGAGTTTCTGCCCGTCTTTCTTGTAGGCTTCCTTTAGGTACTGGAAGGGTGCTGTAAGGTCTCCCCAGAGCCTCCTCTTCTCCAGCCTGAACAGCCCCAACTCTCTCAGCCTGTCCTCATAGGAGAGGTGCTCCAGCCTTCTGATCATCTTCATGGCCCTCCTCTGGACTCACTCCAACAAGTCCATGTCCTTCTTATGTTGGGGGCTCCAGAGCTGGACACAGTACTCCAGGTGGATTCTCTTTACATCTCTTTACAGATCCTATCCTGGAGACATTTCAGCCAAGTACCTGTTAGTTTGCATGCTTCATGCATATGTGTAACTCCCATCACAGGCAGAAAGACCCCTGTCGTGATTTTAAAGGTGCCTCTGAGCTGCATGGGAACCTGAGGAACTCTCTGCTCTGACCCTAGCAGTGCTGTAGGCCTTTCAGAGAGTCATCAAGCTCCCAGCTTTCTCTTGTGAACTGCAGTTACTGCACTGCTCAGACCCTCCACGTTGCTGCACCTCAATTCCTACCCTGCCAGCGGCATGTGCCCTTTTGAGGTGTTCTGCAGGGATTCTTGGAAGACAACTTTCCCTCCTTTTATATATGTATATATATATATATATATACACACACACACACATATATATAAAGTTATCCTGTTAGAGATGTAATGCCTAGTTATGGGGAAGATGCAATGAGAAAAGAAGGCCTGATAGCACCAGCTTCTGTGGCTATGCAAATCTAAACTTGGCCTCTGTGCTTCTGGCTCTCCAAAGATGTGGACAGAACTGTTGGCAGGAGGAGGCTTTCGCTGAGCCCTGCCTTTTTAGAGTGAAAACGAAAATAGATATCTGTAAATAGATAAGTGCACTGTGCTCAATTCTTTAACCTCATAGATGTCTCACATAAATGGCTTTGTACTTGTAGTAATACATCTTACTGAAGATACTTGCTGTCCTTACTGCTTCTGCAATATATAAATGGTCTTAAGAGGGTTGCTAATTACATTGGTCTGCCTTTTGGGAGGGTTTATCCAGCACAGAAAGCTGTATCTTCTTGAGGCGACTGTTAATTTCTGCTTTTCGAGTGATTTGTTATTCCTTGAATAATTAATCTTTATGCTTAAAGGCAGGTATAATTCCGCTTGGTCTACTCTTTTCCTAGCTTTAACTCAGTTTAAATCATCAGTTGCTGCATTAAAGCAATGAGCATATTGCTTGCATTGCATGGTAAGATATTTTACAATGTTTTCACAAATTTGGGTCTTTTGAATGGTAGTTCTACAGTTCCAAATACCTTCCAGTTAATAAACAAAATAAATACATATGCAATAAAGTAGTAAACAGACCATGAATCTGAATCACTTCTTGTTTTTCAAGCTGAATTTTTCAAGGAAATTAGTTTATGAACTAGATATTGAAGTCTGGACTCTATCAGTCTCGAGGACAAAGAGCTGTAATTACATTCTCTCTCAATTTATGCTATGTATCTGCGCTCCTTTTTTAGAATTTCTCTTTTTAATTCTATTATATTGAACTTAATTTTACATGACAAGTAGCAGAATCATCCAGATAAGTAAGAGAAGAAATATAATTGTTCTGTAAAGACCCCCACAGTTTGCTGTAAGGATATGTGTACGTTGGAGTCACTCACTAAGACTGCAGCTTTTGAGGATGCACCAAGGCTAGCTTTAGATTCTTGTCTAGGGTCCTGCAATCAGGAGTGTCTCAGTAACTCAAAACTCACGTGGACTAAATTCTTCTTGTTTTATCCACTTTTGTAGATTTTGTTTTGCAGCTAACACTGAGCAACAAACTACTGCAATGGATGCCCTGTTTCCATTACTGTTTTGTTACTTTTGCTGTAAATGAGTTGAAGTCCTAGGACCAGGTTTAGTATGGACATACATCTTAGCTAGAGGGAAGATCCTCTACAGTTTTGTCAGTGCTTTCTCACAGCTTTCTCTTTTGTACTTTCTTGAACTTTGAAATATTGAACTTTCTTCTGTACTGATGAGAAAATGTATTACGTTGCATATTAATCTGCAGTTATTTTTTGCCCTGATTTGAAATCATGATTGTCTTAATTCCAATGATAAAACTATGTTTTGTCATTTTAAAAACCTGAATAATCTCAAGAGTAAGATGTAAGTATCAGTGTTTTGTCTTTGACATTAAACACAGGTAAAGAAAATGTTCAGTGAATGGACTCCATCCGCAGTTACTGTGAAACCATTTGCTAAGCTGTTTATCCTTGATGGAGATCTGTTAGTTGTAGCAGGAAACTCGGAGTCTTAGGAATTTTTCTCCTAACGGTGTTTTTTTTTCTGACAATGAATAGACTGGAACTAGAATTCTTGATTTAGCATTACATCTATATTTTTTCTTTCAATTTTTCTTTCAATCTTATTTCACTAATAAAAGTTGCAGGAGTTCTGCTGAATTTTTATTTGATTTTTTTAGATGAAATGGGTCTTTTCTGAAAGTGTTTCCATCTCTGCTGTGGTAGCACAGTTGCTGGTATTTGTCATGAACATCCTGTCTTGATAATTTTCAAGGAACTCTGAACTTTTGGAAATGTTTGAGGAGATGAGGTGCATTTTATATAATATAACTTTTAAAACCAGGTTATCTTGTTAGATTGTTATTTCACACTTTCTTTAAAAAGTCATTTCCTTATTGGAAAAGGAGAGGATATGCTCAATAACAGCATAGCTGGTTAACTAGGCAAGTTTTAATGTACAGTAATCTCCCATTTAATGAATAGCATTTAGTAGAATTAAATGTTCTCTTAAAGTATGCTTCTCTGCTGTTCCTTATTATTAATGCCCAAAAGACTTGTGATGCTATGCTTACTCATAGACACTGTTTGTTATAATTCTGCTTTTTTTTCCGTTGTTGCAGAGGATAGCAGTGAAACAGTGGGGTTTTTATCGTATAAAGCCGGGAAGGTGTATATGGAAGTGTGGTTTATACAGCTAAGTGGCGCAAAGCACAACTTTGTCATAAAGTAGAATACAGAAAAAAATATGCAGGGAAGAGGACAGACGTTTTTCTCCATCACTTCAAGAATGCAGCATCTCTTCATTGTGCAGTGAGTTGGATGTTCGCAATGGTGAGAGCAGCTCTAAATGGATATACTGGCTGATTACAATATAACTGGTCCCACCAAAATATGTCTGAAGAAAATAATTGTGGTCATAATCTGGCAGGGAATATTGACTAGAAATCACGAGATGATCTTGAGGCTTTTATAGAATCATAGAATGGTTAGAGTTGGAAGGGACCTTCAAAGGTCATCTAGTCCAACCCCCCTGCAAGGAGCAGGGACATCCCTGACTAGATCAGGTTGCTCGGAGCCTCATCCAGCCTGGCCTTGAATATTTCCAGGGATGGGGCATCAACTACCTCTCTGGGCAACCTGTTCCAGTGTTCTACAACCCTCACTGTAAAAAATTTTTTCCTAATATCTAATCTAAATCTACCTGCCTCTATTTTAAAACCAATACCCCTCGTCCTATCACAACAGGCCCTACAGAACAGCCTTTCCCCATCTTTCTTGTAGGCCCCCTTGAGGTACTGGAAGACGGCTATAAGGTCTCCCCAGAGCCTCCTCTTCTCCAGGCTGAACAGCCCCAACTCTCTCAGCCTGTCCTCATAAGAGAGGTGCTCCAGCCCTTTTATCATCTTTGTGGCCCTCCTCTGGACCTTCTCCAACTGGTCCATGTCCTTCTTGTGTTGGGGGCTCCAGAATTGGATGCAGTACTGCAGGTGGGGTCTCACCAGGGCAGAGTAGAGGGGGAGAATCACCTCCCTCAATCTGCTGGCCACGCTTCTCTTGATGCAGCCCAGGATGCGGTTGGCCTTCTGGGCCGCAAGGGCACATTGCCGGCTCATGTTGAGTTTCTCGTCCACCCACTCCCAAGTCCTTCTCCTCAGGGCTGCTCTCAATCCATTCCCCGCCCAGCCTGTATTTGTGCCTGGGATTGCCATGACCCAGGTGAAGGACCTTGCACTTGGCCTGGTTGAACTTCATGAGGTTGGCACGGGCCCACCTCTCCAGCCTGTCAAGGTCGCTCTGGATGGCACCTTCCAACGTGTCGACGGCTCCACACAGCTTGGTGTCATCAGCGAACTTGCTGAGGGTGCACTCTATCCCACTGTCCATGTCGCTGACAAAGATGTTGAAGAGGGCCGGGCCCAACACGGACCCTTGAGGGACGCCGCTCATGACTGGTCTCCACTTGGACATTGAGCCGTTGACCACCACTCTCTGAGTGCGGCCATCCAGCCAACTCCTTATCCACCTAGTGGTCCATCCATCAAACCCATGTCTCTCTAGTTTAGAGAGAAGGATGTCATGCGGGACAGTGTCAAAAGCTTTGCACAAGTCCAGGTAGATGATATCCTGTTGCTTGTCCCTTGTCTACCAATGCTGTCACCCTGTCATAAAAGGCCACCAAATTGGTCAGGCATGATCTGCCTCTTGGTGAAGCCATGTTGGCTGTCACCAGCCACCTCCTTGCTCTCCATGTGCCTTAGCATGGTTTCCAGGAGAATCTGCTCCATGACCTTGCCAGGCACAGAGGTGAGGCTGACCGGCCTGTAGTTATCTGGGTCTGTAGTTTTGCAGGAATGTCCTCTGCAGTTCTGGCCAGATCAAGTCCAGCTAACCTGTGCTCAGGGTATCTGGCAGAGTGCTCCTGTACAATACAAGTGAGATGTAAAATGGAGCAGACAGTCAGCACTGCAATTTCAGGTTGCATTTACATTAGTAAACTATAGAGCTGGGGCACCCATGTCAGCACTCTTGTCCATGTCCTTGGTCACTGAGCATGGTGTTAACCATGCTGCGTGGTTGTTAGTGGTGTCCCATGTGTGAATCAGGGGCATGCCAAGGCAATCCCCTCCTTCTTCTCTGCTGGTTGGCCCCACAATCTAGGTCTGTTTTGTTTGCTAGTACAGACCGTTTCCCACGGTGTGCTCTTCAGGTCATATCCACCAGCTCCAGCACTGTAGACACAGCCCACCAGATTGAAGGATTTTTTTTTTTTCTCGGTACCTCTTGTCGCTTCCTAAAAGACTACTCTTTTCACTGAGCTAGAGTTCCGTGCTCCCAGTGATGTTGTTAATGCAAAGGGCCCTGGTCATCACTTAGAAAAAGGGACCAATGCACTGCACGTCGTTTCCCTCACAAAAGAAATTAAGGCATATAAGAAAAAGTTGTCTCTGGTCTATCTGCAGGGAAAGAGGGCTTCATTAATATTAGCTCATGCTATTTCTGACACCATCAGAAAAAATGAACAAAATGTGAGTTTAATTATAGTGAATCTGTCAGTACGGTAAGAGAAATGCTGTTCTTTGTGTAGAGGAGATGCAGTGATAAATCGTGGTAAATAGTAAGTGCAGATAGTATGCCACTTTCAGCAAGTGCATATCACAGATATTACAGTCTTTTTGTTGGTAACCCATAAGATATACAGCCAAAATGACAATATATCTTTTATTGATTACTAATGAGAAGATAATATCCATGATGCGCACTTTATATTTAACATGAGATAATTTGCAAATAAAAGGTCTAGTATTCAATGAAGCTGAAAGGAATATTACTCTTTCTCTGCACAATAGTTTTCTTAAAAACAAATTGCAAATCAAAGACTTTAAGTTGCTCATATGTCATCCAAGAAATATTAGATTTGAAGGAGGATTAATAGTTTTAATTATGTGTAAATAGATTCATTAAGAGGAATGCAAAGGTCCAGCAATTATTCATTCTCTGAAATTAGATTAAGAATATTGTGTTTAGAGTCTTGTATCTTAATAGACCACTTTAATTTCTGTTTATAGCTATTGTTCTATTTCAAATGCACATTAATCTTCTTCTCAATGAAATATATCAATTTATCTACAAGAGGAAATGTTATATGTTCCTAGCTATTCAGGCAATTATTTGAAAACAATGCTGATTTAAATTTTAGGTTAGCAATAAATATATTATACTTTATACTTGCCGTTGTTGCCTTGAGTATCTCTAGACGCTGTTGAGCGTGAGAAATCCTTTATGGTAAAGGAGAAAAATTACTTTATAAACCAGGGTATTATTAATGACATTTATGTACACTTTGTAAGTGTCATCTGTTCAAAAAGAATAATTACTTTATTTCTGATGTTTGCTTTCCTGTGTGAACTTATTTAGATGAGTTTTAGTTTAGCTTCTGATGAAGAGATCATTTACACATATTTGCAAGGCACTTCTTGTGTGTGATGATCTGTTCTCATACACAGGATCATTGACATACAGATGCAAGTAATACCTTGTCATACCTATAGATGAGAGTTCAAGAACAAGCTAGAAAGCATCCACTTTGGGGTACTGTAATTGTGGAAATCTATACTGATAAGAGGTAATAGTGGTGTAAAGGCTCTCTCTTAAGTACTGTCATGCTTGATTATACAGGTGTAAATATCATCAAAAGCAAGCCTATTACATCCAGGCTTGTTAATCTAGGATAACGTTGCAGTCTCACTGGCAAGTTAGTTTCAATTATAGTTCTTAATATATTCCTACACAGTTGCCTTGTATGTTTTTATGTTTCTCAGGGGGCTTGAATATCATGGTTACCAAAGGACAAAAAACACAGCACAGTAACAGAGAAATGAAAAGTATTTGGTGCCCCCAACCGGCCTCAGCTGAAGGGAAACCATTGTAAGAACACTCACGTTATTTTCTTGCATTAGTCATCATTTTGTGTCTGAATTTCTTCAAAGATCTGGTTATACTGTCATGTATCACGAGAAAAAAGACAAATACACACTTCTGTTTTGCTGATGTTGTTGCATCTCTCTTTCACAGCATGCCAACTTGAAGTCCAAGTCCAGGATCTCAGTGCAGCTCCTGCCAAATTCCCCTTCTGGATAGCCATAATTTAAATGTAGTGCATGTGAGGGCACTCAGAAAGCTGCCAGAAACAAGCAATGGGATCAAAGGAGGCATCCAGAAAAAAAAACCAAATAGTCTTTCTTGAGTTCTAATTCTTAGAGTTCTAATTCTAGAATTCTGGTTAATTAATCTTTTTAATCAAATCTGTCTTTTCCAACTGACCTTTCCAGGATGCTTGAGACAATACAAGAAGTATCCTTGTAATTGTTACCTCCCTTGGATTGACTGGCTCCACAGTCATCTATTTTTCTGATGACTTTCATCTCTTCCTCCCTAGTTCAGTTTTTTTTGAAGCTTCTGAAAGTGTCTATTCTTCAAATCTTTTTTTTCTGCTGCTGTCACATCAGTGGATGATCTTCTTGAACACAGCCTCGGGGATCATCTCTCTGCTGATGACTCACAGATCTGCTCCAGACCTACTTTCTCCTATCTAGGGCCTATTTGCTGTCATCTGTTCTTGCCCAGTTGTCTCTAACTGAAGTTTGAGTTGAATTCATTTTTTTTCCCATTGAAATGGTGTCCAATACCTCTTTCCCTGATGTATATGGAAAGCTTTATCTCTATAAACTAGCGTGTTGGTTAATGGCCTGAGTGGCATCTTTGATTCAGTCTTCTCCATAGCAACTCACTGCCAGACCATGACAAGTCTTGCAGGTCACCTCTCTATGTAATCTCCCAGAGACCTCTCTCTCCCTTTCATCCACAGACGTAAATCCCTTATTTGCATCCTCACTGTCTTGCATTGTGATTACTGCAAAATCACTTTCTCTTGGCTTGACAGGTGCAACTCTGCCCTTACGATGTCCATGTAAAATAAGGATGATACAATAATCTGTCCAGCCAGTCTATTTGGCAGTCTCACCCTGTGTCCATGAATCACTCCACTGGCTCCTGTGTCTCTATTACATTAAACTTAAATGCATGTCTTCACTTTTAAACCTATTTCTTAAACAGTCTGAACATAGTTCATTAAACTGGTGGCTAATACGCAGTAGTTCAGTTCCTTGATTGATATATACTAAGACAAATTATATAAAAAATATATTGTTTTCTCATCAGTTCAAAGTCTTCACTCATGAGAGTCACAAATTACCTCTTTGCCCTAAAGCCTCTCTGATAACAAAGTAGGTGTAAAACACTGAAGGAAACAACCTTTAATTTCAAGGACCAAAAAAAAAAAAAAAGCAAACCAACAACCCAGAAAAAAAAAGTGGTTTGGTAAAAACAGTACCGAAATCACAGAATCACAGAAATGTTATCTGGAAGAAACTTCTGCAGGTCATCCAGTCCAAGGTCCCACTCAAAGTACAGGTATCCCCAACGCTAGAGCATGTGAGCCATTAATTCATCTAGCTAGGTCTTGGAAATATCCAGGGGGGGAGGTTCCACCACCTTTCTGGGTAACCTTGTCCAGGCTGCATTACCCTCCTAGGAAGGTGTCCAGTCTGAAACTTCCAAGTCACAATTTCAGATCATTGTCCCTTATTATACAATCTGGCACTGCCAAGAAGAGCTTGGCTTCATCATTTTCACAACTTCCATTCAAGTTGCTGCAGACTGCTATTAGATCACCCATTAGCTTTCTTTCTGCAAGACACTGAGCAAGCCCAACACTCTCAACCTCTTTCCCCAGATCACTTACTGTAGGCCCTGGCCATCTTGGTTGCTCTCTGATGGGTCTTTCTGAGTTCCTCCACTTCTGTCTTGAACTGGGGTCCCAAAACTGGATGCCATATTCCGGATGAAGCCTCAGTGGTGCCAAGTAAAGGGGGATACTAAGTTCCCCCTGTGATGTCTGCACTCCTTGTAACATAGCCCAGTGTACAGCCCTCTACAGTGGCAGCATGCTCTTGGCTCATATTCCTCTGGCATTCACTGTAACCTCCAAGTCCTTTTTAGCAGAGCTTAAGCATGAGTACGTTATGCCATTGCTCCATGCCATTTGTGGCAAACTGTGTGATCAATATCACCTCTTTCTTAATTCATTATGGCATATTGACTTTTTTTTCCTTTGATTGCTTTGATTCTCTTTGAGTTCCTTTGTAATAGGAAGCAATGAAAAATGTTAAAATACCATTCCCCAGTATGTTGATAATTGTGTTTTGTTCCTTCTTTTCTAGGGTAACTGCTCTATTTTTTTTTCCTGTTTTCAGAAAAAAAAAAAAATCATTATAAAACAAAGGAAAAAAGGTCCTTCAAACCTTGTCTCCTTTTCAAAACCTACAAAATCAGCCCTTACTTAGTAATTCAGTTTTGTTCCATTTATTTCATTTTAAAAGGAATAGAAAATGATTGTTAGATTTTATTATAGTCTAGTTGTAGCATTGAGTTCTGTTTTACTCATTTAATATTTATGAAATATGTGCTGTTGATGTTGGAATAGCACAGTACATGTGTAAAAAGTTAATGCTCAACAGTCATTTCTTTTAGTCACCTGGACAGCTGTGTGGGAATGGTTTTGGCCCTATTGGGGTTGAAGGGAAGCTCATGTCCTTTGAGTGCTGTAAGCCTTGGTAGGCATGTTAAGGATGTCAGGGTATTCCTGTCATTCCCTTTGCCTTGGATGTTCAGCAGTTTAAATTTCATACCTGTGAGGGATTAGCACAATAGTGATACTGCTGAGCTGTGATAATTTAAATACAAGTAGACATTAATATTACTGTAGTAGCACCACAGTACCTTTGTACAAATTCTTTCTATTTGTTTGCTTATCCCCAAAATGCATGCGTAGCTAAAACATGATTTTCTGTGCTTCTGTGGCAGAGGATGTATTAAAACCCCAGTGTTGGGCAGAGTGAATTCAAGGAAGTGCAGGAAGAGCAGATCCCCAGGCATACTTGTCTCTCCTGCAGGTGGATCTGCAAGAATGTTTTTTTTAAAAAAAAACATAATTAATTTAAAGTGTAAGAGAATTAGTAACAAAATAGAACAAGTACAATCTTTATTTTACAAATCATGTGTTTTATTACATTAGGTTTTTCCATATCTGTGGACCTACTGTGGATAACTTGTTCTTTTCTCACATTTTCTTATTTATTCAAATTAGTTTGCATTGTTGCAACTGATTTTTAACTCTCTGGGTCTATTCAAAACATTTTGGGGAAGCATTCATACTTTTCCACGCTAAATCACTGTATGGCTGATCAGATGAGAGAGGCATGATGTTATTCATCCAATTTAATAGTGGCAACAAGCAAGCCTTTCTGCCACTCATATTTCACTCAAGTAAAAAAAACCATAATCTAGATGCTGCTCAGCCAGTCGCTGTCTCCCAATATTTAAATATTTGTAGTGAACATCAAAGGAAACAAACTTGACTGAACTTAATACTCCTAAAAATCTTAGTT
The DNA here is from genome assembly GCF_036417535.1 of Chlamydotis macqueenii. NCBI lineage: Eukaryota > Metazoa > Chordata > Aves > Otidiformes > Otididae > Chlamydotis > Chlamydotis macqueenii. Next base: position 33,260,123 of record NC_141558.1, read on the forward strand.
TTTGTATTATGTCCTATTTTCTATTTGTTCTTTGAATGTAAGCCACCTCTAGTGATCAGAGCTACTGCCAAATTACTATTTTGGCTTCAAAATTACTTCCAATTATGTGGGCTGGAATACCTCCCTAAAAGTCTCCAAACAACATATGTAATCGCCACTTTATATTTCAATGTCATTTGAAATAGCTTGGATATTAAAATGGAGTTCATAAGGGCAATTGTGATCGCCCTCAGTCACAACACTGAAGATTGCTTCTGTGGATCTGAAAAGTTCTACTTGCTGTAGGTATTCTTCTGCTATCATTTCCATGCATTCTTTGTGAACTGAAGCACTAGAAAAATCTGATACCACGCAGTAATTTTCTAGTTGTGCTTTGCATATCCCATATTCTGACAGTAATTTGTCACATCATGTTTATTTTTTTTAAAAAGAAAAATTACTAGTTTTCCTGCTTTATTAAGGGTCTTGAATTTTTAATAGCATTTCCTCCTGTTTCTGAGGCAGTATGTCTTCTCTCTTGTAGACTTATGTTTTTCAAATTTTATTCTGGAGTCTCTCAAACTTACTGAAGTTACTTCTGCAAACTGTTGGCTAGTATTAGGCATAAACACACATTTCCTCTGTTTTGACTTGTGCTTTACAAAGCAAACTAATGAAATTAGAGAATGTGGCAGGACAATTAAAAAAATGCTTTCTATTTACATATCCATTTAAAACCTTGTATGAAATGTGACTTTTTAATAAACCTATTTGCTGTAGATGTTGCCAAGGAGAAAAAGATCTGCTATTATTTATCATAACTGTTGATTTTTTTGTTGATTCTTTTTTTTGAATATATCTAATTCTTCTTCACCCATACAATTTCAATTGCAAAACCCACTTAATATTAACCATCCTAAATCTAAAACACTGCACTCTATATAGTGAAAAAACCTTCAGTGTATTGTTTGAAAATCAGTCTATTTGGTGGATGTTATTTTTTCAGGGTAGGAATGCTATAGATTAAACATGGAGAGTAATGTAAGGTTGCTCATGGAGGAGCATTTATGTTGCTTCTAGAACAGATGTTGCCAATGGCTCAGCAAAGGTCAGGAGAGAAGAATGAGCCTTCAGCTGCACCAATGCTGAACCAACCCCACTTGGGGCTCCTAGAAAGCAGAGAGGGACAGAGAAAAAAACAAGCCTTGTTCTCACATATTCCCAAGGTGGCAGTGACTACTTTTCTGCCAAGCCATGGGTTATGTGTTCTTGTGAAGAGCAGAGGAAACCATAGGCAGGATGTCTGTAGAGACTTCTGGGCTCAGGTGTACCTCTCTGCCATTGCTGAGGGGTGGCTCTGTTCATCATCTGTTGGTCATGGATATGCAATTAGTGGAACCAGCCAACAGCAGAATTTTTTTTTTTTAATTAGGGAAAATATAAAAAAAAAATGGGAAGGGAAGAAGAATCCTGCAGAGATTTGTATCTTTAGACATGTACAGGAGAGGAGGACAACAAGGACACAGATTTGAGCGAGGTCTGAAAAACATTTGTGGTGAAATCTCAGTTCAGTGCTCTACTTAATTTGTACATTTGCAAAGCAGAGATTGCATTGGACATGTTTCTGCATTCAGGCAGAGTAGTATTGAATTTTGGCATGCCTTCTAAGTTATCCTCAGTCTGTAAGGGCCCAGTGAGGTGTCCTACATGTTATTTAATTGACTTACCTATGTAAGGATGGCTCGAGGTGTATCAGATGGCGGTTTGTCTTGTGACTTTTTACCAGTAGGTAAAAAGAGTCAGTAAAAGCTGAATTTGGATGTTGCTTCCTTGCTGAATATCTTCCAGAAAATGTGATGTTTGTATAGCTTTATGAAAAAAAAAGAAAAATTCTGATGTTTCTTTTTTTGTTCTGAGGAGACTGTTGGTTGCTTCCTGTTTTGTGGCTTTTGAGGTCTAACTACACCACTTACAGTTGGTGAGAGGATGTAAATGCTCTGTAAAAATTAATGTAAACTTAATCATAGAGAGTCCATATATTTCTGCAGCACTGCAGCAGAAGCTAAAGAGTGTAAAATGGAAAATACTGGAAAATAAGGCTCCAGTGTGGCCAGTCGCTTTGAACAATGAAAGTATTAATTCATACATCATATCCTTTGCTCTGATTTCTTCTTTCTCTGAGTCAGAACTTAAGTATGCTGCCTCCCAGTCTGATGAAGATTGAACAGATTGATTGAGTTGTTCATCTTGTGATATGTGAACAAGAGTATTTGAACTTCTCCCGATGTACGTTAACTGCCAGGTTCTTGGTTTACATCTGGCTGGGGGCACATTCCCTCCAAACATACTCTGGTTGTGTGTTACACCCTGTAAGAAACAAATCATCCCTTTCCATTTGAACCTTAGCCAGCAGGTGCCTTTTCTGAAGATGCTTCTTACTGCGGCTGAAAAGGAAGGCCAAAACCAGATCTTCAGTTCTTGTAAGCACAGTATTCTTTTAGGTCAGGCTGGTTTCACTCACAGCCTAATGATGCCTGTGTTGTATGTCTGCCATGTGTAACCAGGGCACTTATTTTTTCAGGTCCGATAATGTCCTCTTAGCTCATATTAACATGATTTTGTGGAGGTTTATTCCCAAGTTTTAGGGTTTTTTTCCTCACAAAATTAATATATTTTGTCAGCATTTAAGATTTTCCGATATTTAAATTTATTTTGAAATCAGCATAAAATATAAGTGCTCTTCCCTACGTTTTATTTCCTCTCCATTTTCTTTCATTCTGTCCAGCGCTCACAACATTTTGCAAAGTGGGCAGATATCTGAGGGAAGCAGGTATGGAAGAAATACCCTTCTGTTTTCTCTTTGTATTGGGTTTGTGTGGCAAGGTTTTTGTAGTGAGGGGGCTACAGGGATGGCTTCTGTGAGAAGCTGCTAGAAGCTTTCCCTATGTCTGACAAAGCCAATGCCAGCTGGCTCCAAGATGGACCCACCTCTGGCCAAGGCTGAGCCCATGAGTGAAGATGGTATTGTCTCTGTGATAATATATTTAAGAAGGGGAAAAGAAATGCGCAAAATAAACTGCAGCTGACAAGAAGAGTGAGAATATGTGAGAGGAACAGCTACAGATGCCAAGGTCAGTGATGGAGGAGGAGTAAAGTCACTCCTGATAAAATTCCCCTGCAGCCCGTGGTGAAGACCATGGTGGAGCAGGCTGTCCCCCTGCAGCCCATGGAGGCCCATGGAGGAGCAGAGATCCACCTGCAGCCCATGGAGGATCCCACACTGGAGAAGTTGGATGCCTAAAGGAGGCTGTGGCCTCATGGGAAGCTCACACTGGAGCAGGTTTGCTGGTAGGGGGGACCCATGCTGGAGAAGTCTGTTCCTGAAGAACTGCAGCCCGTGGAAAGGACCCACGCTGGAGAGGTTTGTGGAGGACTGTCTCCTGTGGGAAGGATCCCATGCTGAAGCAGGGGAAGAGTGTGAGGAGGAAGGAGTGGCAGAGACAATGTGTGATGAACTGACCACAACCTCCATTCCGTGTCCATGGCACTGCTCAGGGGTTGGAGGTAGAGAATTCAGGAGTAAAGTTAAGCTCAAGAAGAAGGGAGGGGTGGGACAAAGGTGTTTTTAAGATTAAATATTTATTTCTCATTATCCTACTCTGATCTGATTGGTAATAAATGAATTTTTTTTTCCCAAGTCAAGTCTGTTTTTCCTGTGATAGTAATTGAGGAGTGATCTTTCCCTGTTCTCATCTCGACCCATGAGTCTTTTGTTATATTTTCTCTCCCCTGTCCAGCTGAGGAGGGGAGTGATAGAGCAGCTTTGGTGGGCACCTGGCATCCAGCCAGGGTCAACCCACCACACTCTTGCAGGTTTTAATTTAGAATGGCTAATTCAGCACATTATGGATGCTGCTGTTTTAGTTGCCAATGAGGAATTAGCAAGTAATTATGGTAGGGGTTTGCCTTGTCTCAGAGACTAAGAAAGATAATGCTAGCTCTCAGAGAAGATGAGGATACTGCTGCAATAACAGGCTTCTTCCTTTCAGAGTGTGCCCAATTTAAAATAAGTGCTTTTGCCGTTGGATTAAAAAGGTGAGCAAAAGGTACCTGTGAAGGAAGTGAGAAGTGGAAGTGACTACGTCATTGTAGTAAATTGGTATTATTCTTATTTCTTTAGAAGCTCTATACTTGGGTCTATGTGAAAGAAAACCATCTGTCGCATACAAAGATAACAGCAGAACAACTTAGATGTCGGACAAAAAACAAGAATAGTATTGTGTTATATTTGAATGCTTTGTTTCTTGTGATCCAGGCCATCAGGAAACTCTGCCCCTAAAGAGAAAATCAAATGAATCATCAGGATTGTTTCTGTATGCCACATATATTTACTTCTAGGTAGGTATTGAATATTTCCTTCTGTCCTCCTGTGACTTATGACCATTTTGGGAAAGGAAATCTAAGGTTCCGTAAAAAAAAAAAAAAATTCTATGTTTTAGAAACTCCAAATCAAACACATTTAATGTAGCTATCAAGCTCATCAGCTGGGAAATGTTATGTATTTTGGGAACTTGCATATATTATACAATAGCATTTTAACATTTCCTTAGTCGCTCTTTTTTGCTTTTCAAAATTGTTGTCTCTGTGTATCAGGGTGAAAGAGCTCAGGAAGAGACTAGCTCTGACAAATTTCGGGCCAGTTCTAATTCTGTACATCTGCAATCACTTCTTTTCCTAGCTGGGCATACAATTACCCAGTGTAATCCCTGGCATCTCACTCCTCATTAAAAATCAGTTTCACCACTAGAAAACTATTTAAAAGTTCAGAGAAACAAGCTATTAGTCTAAACCCTAGGTTACCAATCCTATCCATTGCTGCTAGAATGATTATATCTGCAAGTAACATGAGGATTTTAACTGTAAAACTGGAGGTTTTAAAACTCAAGTGTTTTTGCCTCATTTAGATGCAGATCTAAAAGAACAATGAGTCCTGCTAGCTTAAATAATTTTATATTTTCAAGAAATGTATGTACTTTCCTAGAGAAAAGTCAAATGCAGTTGTTATTCTCAGTTTTTTTCAAGATACACCAGCATTAAGTTTTTCAGTTTGTTTCTGATTTCCAAGTTTTCCTATTTTTATGCTACTTACCACTGCTTCTTATTTTCACTGTGTTCTGACCTCCTAGTTTCTCCAAAATAGCCAATATTATAACTGTAATGTTATTAGTGTTTAAACTTGCTTACTCCACCTTTGAAGTGGATCAAGCAAAAAGCATTCTAGCAAGATGGAACATTATTATTTGAACAGCTCCATCATTACATTGTAGGTAGCTTATTCGTTCTATTCATTGTCCATCATGCTTTCTATATCTGTACATTTTTTAATTATGATTGCTTTTTCTTAATTTTTATAACTAGCTCCTACCTGTAGTATCATTAAAAATTACTACCTAGACATAAACATATTTTCCTGAAGTTATATATCTGTTAGATATATCTGTTCCATTAATCTTTGGATGAAGTTGTAAAATAGCAGGGGTGGACCTTCCATGTTCTAGTACATCTTGTATCCAGACTTCCCCCGCAGCCCAACATAATTCTTACAGAAAACCTACATTCCTCAAATGGAAAGAGACAGAACATCCCAGGTCACTTTAACCTGTTAAATTGTCTCCAATAACCTGCTTTCTAGTGTGCAGAGAACCACTTGGAGATAAGAAATGAAGAGCTGTAACTGAAGAAAGCACCAAAGGTCCAGACAATGAAGGCACCTATAAACTTGTCAGTTGATGGCTAATCACTGATGAGATAAAGGCTAATGATAATGTCCAAATACAAAGACTCTGAAACAGAAGTAGTAGAAATGTAACCAACTACAAAGGGCATCCAAATCTGGAAAGATAAATATCCTTGGATACAGAAACAAAATGAAACTCAAGCTCCTGAGGTCAAACAGAATCATTAATTTTCTAATTACACCGTAAAATGTCATAGCCCTTTCAATTCTCTCTTTTCAATTCACATTGTGCTTCAGTCACCATATCCCACATGATTTTGCCATAGTTACCCATGTAATTTTAGCATTATTGCTAAAAAAACACTGCTGCCTTTTCATGTTATGGTTTCAGACTTTGGTCTCATAAAGTCTTAACATGTTTTATTGGAACAAATAATGTTTAGAGATTGTCAAATTTTGCCTTTGATGTTACCAGAAAAATACATATTCTACTACTTCTTTGCTTGTACAAAAATTGTACAAACTCAAAATTTTTTTTAAGGTATTTAGTCTTTATTCTGTCCACATAGTCCCCTTTTACACTTTTAGGTAACAGATTTATATGAATTGTTCATTTGCACACATTCAGAAGTTTTATAATATCTGGGTATGAGAATATTCATATCTGACACTGAGTTCTTCTGTTATGTATTAAAATATTCCTTCAATACAGAACAAAACCAAATTAATATTTGTGTTTCTTACTTACAGCATGTATTACTGGATTTAAGAGACAGAGGGAAAGTTAGGAAACTGCATTAGAAGTAAGTGAGTATACACTGAACTAGTATGTTCATAAAGGAAATGAGGAAAACCTATAGCTGAGGCTTGTCAAGTAATCTCTACTTGTTTATAGAGGATACAAGTTGATAAATCTGAAGTTTTTCACGTAAAAACCTTAATTTATATTATAAAGAAACCAAATAAATTTTAAAATTAACTCAGAGTTTCACACATTTGTATGGATCTTGGACAATTTCTGCAAGGATTGCCTTCACCTCCCCAGTAATTTTTAGGTATTGGTGGAAGAGAGGAAAAGAGGACTTATGTTTTTATTTTCTGTTCTTGTTAATTCTGTTCTTATTTTCTAATATATTACTGTATAGATAGTGAAGTCCACTCCAGTAGCATTTGTTATGCTGTAGGGTGTACTTCCACTTCTCTATTTTTTCTGTATAGAGTCTCAAAGCTGATATATCCATTCTAGCAGATTATATTTTGCCCTATGTTAGGAAATATCTAGTATAAACTGTTGTTTAGGTACCACACTGCTCTGCAGAAATGTCTGAGAAATACTCCAAATACTCCGTATTTTAAATCATCTGACACAATCAAATCTGACAATTGTACGCCCAGGAAATGTTATTTCAAATGAATGACAGGATGTGTGAATGATATGTTTGCCCATTCAGGATGAATTCATTTTAAGGGCATATTTTTGTTAGATAGGGACATGTGAAAAAACTCCTTATACTAATTTATGGAGCCTGAGGAAAATTTACCTCACTGTTTAGTCTGTAGTAATTGCTTTGTTGAGTGACAATTTAGCAAGCATTTCATAGTTTAACAAGAATGTAATTGTCACTGTTATTTGATGTGTCATATAAAAGTGTTATTGGTGCCATATTTGTTGTACTTTGCTTTCTATATTCTGATTTTCTCAGATTTAAAAAGAGGTGAATTCACGTTTTGTCTCTTGCGTACTATGTCCAGATTTTTTTTTCCTTTTCTTTACATCTGTTGATGTTGTAGTTAATCTTTTACTGCTGAGATAGGTCACCATATTAGCTTTGAACATTTGAGCTTCCTGAAGAATTTTATTTTTTATATACAGAAAAAAAACCTAGCAGACTAGTTAAAATCTCAAAGGAGTATTTGCAGTTCGACAAGCAATGAAGAGAGCAGGAAATATAGCATCTAATTAAATAGTGGTCATGATATTTTTGTGCTTGGATAAGTTAAATGAAATGTATAGCTTAAAGATTGGAGATTATCCTTAGGGTGTTCTGTCAAAAATCACTCTATGCCATTGATGAAACCTGATCTCATTGTAAATAAGATTAATTTTGATTAATGCCGTGTATAACTCACTTTCTAGCATTAATTCATAGATTCATGCATTTGGTAATATGCTTCATTGTTACCAGCATTTAAGTACAGTTTTACTATCTTTTAACTACAATTTGGCTATACCTAAAGCTCTATTTCACTAGTTGCTATAACACCAAGAATTATTCTATGTTAAAGCATTGTCTCGTCTATTTATCTCATTACATATACATAAAATAATGGAGCCATTAACACCCTGAAGATGTTAGAAACAGTTCTGAAAACGCATGCTTTAAAAACCTTCTGTACCAATTAATTAAAATCTTTGAAACATTTGAACTCAGGAAAGATGCAAAATGCTAAGAAAGGAGAAGAAAAAGACCAGTGCCTTTTTGCAGGGTATGTGAAGAGTCTAGGTCAAATTTTGATTTATGTGAATTATAGAATGTCAATGGCGCCTCCTGGTTGAGCGCTACATGGCGGCGTGTTGAACTGTTCAGAAGGGCATTTGGGAATATTATTTTCAAGTCGATACATATTCTATCTGCAGTAAATGTGGGAAGGATTGCTGCTCTCTTGTCTGCGGTTAGAATGAATAACGCCATTTTAGATACAAAGAATGTGTGAGGAAGAAAATGTTGAAAGGCAGAACGGTTTCTTTTCATCTTGCTAGAAATCGTTCCATTAGGATTCTAAAACAGTAAGTAAAATGTTCAAGTTCTATTGTATTGCAGGTTTTTGTACGTATTAATTATTCTTTATATAAGCATGTACAAAGAGGTGGAACTAAAGCAGACTGTCTTGCATTCTAGCTGCTGTGTTTCACCAGCTGCACGCTCATTTAGGCGGTATTTACCCTGGTAATGATTATTTTAATGAAATCACAGTCTAAATTGGTGGTATCGGGGAGCAATTCAGGAACAGTCACATGATTTAGTACCAAATTAGCAGATAGAGAGGGAAGCGCTGAGAAGTTCACTTGCATGGTTCTTCAAATTTGTATGTTCTGCACAAATAATCAAACTGAAGTGGAAACAGTACTTAATCTTCCTCGTCTGTCTTCTCTGGTACTTTATTCAGCAGAATACTGAGCTCTGAAACATCGGGGGGGGGGCGGGGGGGGGGGGATGGAACTTAAGGCTGCCAGCAGCAACTGGCTTGAAAATTAGCTACAGAGTGAGGCAACCTTTTCAAAGTGTTGCAAATGAGCAAAAGGTAGAGTACATAGCCTCACTTTTAGCTGAAACGTTTTCTCTAGTGCACTTGCTTTAGAGTGTCTCTTCTAAAAATAATTATGCTGAGACTTATAATGAGTTCAGGCAACATTCACATTTTGTATCAAATAATTTGCTTTGGGAGTAAGGGGGGGGAAAAATGTCCACATATGTATATAATAGTACATAATCAGCCAGACTCTTCTGGGGTATGTTGCATGGCAATGATACTCAGCTAGATCCCACCTAATTTTAGGTGCATAACTAGGAAGGCTAATTTAAGAGTACTGACCATCTGCCGAGACTGTCCATAACTTATCAAGACAAATAGGCAACTCCAGCAGACAATTTAAATTTTAGCAGGACTGAATTTCTTTAGGAGGCTTCCGTTTTGTCTCTACCAACTAGGGGCAACCTCCCTAGTTGGGAGGCAAACTCCTGGGCCCCTCTCCAGCCCAGGCACCCTGGGTCCAGATGAATCTGGACTGGAATATGTTCTTCTATGGACAAAGTCAATCTAGGTTTATTTAATGCACCACTGTACACTTGCTGCAGCATTCATCGTTTGTAATAACACACTTTTAGCTTAGTATGTCGTTCTCTGAGGGCATTATTAAAACTTAGCCTTTTTCAAAAAATACTCCAAAGAGGATGCACTAAATTAGAGAATAGCATAAATTCTGATCAGGCTTGAATCTTGGTTTTCCAGTGTTGCATGCATTTGGACAACAGACTTGGATGGCTGCTTAGAACAAAAAGTGATAGAAGTGATGGAAGACTATTTACTTAGAAGAGTGTTTAGTGATGTTTCTATTACTTGTTCAACAGGAGATGAGAGAGCCTTGAGTAGGAGTATACTGCAACATTTACTTTAAACTATATTTATATTAATCTAAAAGCACTTTCATCATCATTTCTTATATTCATCTGCCCCACTTTCATTTCTTGATGGGGCAGAAAGCTTCCATGTTGAGTTATGGCATAAATAGGCCAGTCAGCACTATGCCAAAGCAGAACTTGAGAGCTAGTAAAAATTACCACTCCGTTAAATATGCATTGATTTTTGCCTTGTATTTCCTGCTGCATGAGTGAACTTCATTATGTTTCTCTTGTGTTCCTAGAAAAGTAAGAAGAAACTTTAGGAATGCAAGTTCAATGACTATATTGTTCTGACAGTTGATCAAAGATAACAGGAAGTTAATCCTTTAATCCTTCACTTCTTTCACCATCTGAAGTTCATAATGATTTCAACAGGATGGGTACATGGCTTTTTTGGTTGTGAGTAGTTTGCTGCTTATTTAGCGTGGGCGTTTAGCTGTAGGCTGGGGAGGGGAGTGTGCATTTATATCTGGAGAACAGATAGTAGAATAGGTGTTCATTTTACTTTCTGTAAAAATGGTGGAAGAGTCCTGATTAACATTTGCATCCATTTTGTCTGTCTGCCTGCATTGCTTCATCTGCCTTTTGTATTTCTCTCTGCAACAGTTTATCTGTATAAAGGAACTGGTCTGATATCCCCATGTGACTTCTCTGCGTTGTAGATTTCCATATGTCTTCTATATTTAGGACTGGGTAGTACTCAGTGGCCAAAGCATGACTATGTGACTACTAGGACACTTGAGTCAAAAGAAAAAAAAAATTTTTATTAGATATCATAAGGATAATCTTAAACAATCTACTGATGTTATCTTGGAGCCTGAATAAACTTAGGGTGGATTCTTTTGCTGGGTTCATAATCAGGATATTGTGATAACTGTCAACTGTGTTCAGAGAGGAGGCAAAACCAGTTTCTGATGTTTCTTTACTTGAACTTATTTTATAATTTTTCTTTTAAAAGTCCTGTGAAGGACAATCAGAAAACTGAGCAGGAGTTTTTCTGTGTGGAGTCTTTAAATATAAATATAATAAAAGCTTATCTCTTGGGGGTTATTAAGCAGTTTAATAATAGTACCACAGTATTTTTTGCAAATGCGGGCTCTGCCATTCAATCAATAAGTTTTAAAACTGTGTCAGTTTTACCAGTGCAATACAAATACTGCAATGTGCCAGATGTTTTCCTTTCTAACTAACTGATTAGTGTTTGGGTGCTTGGCTGTTTGTAGGAAACACCAAACTCCACCAGCCATAAGTTCTAGTGATTATGAATGATGCTTTTCTTGTATTTGGTGACTGATGAGTCACTGCGACAATAGTTTGAATTAATGTGCTACAAAATATTTAATAGTGAACTTCTGATAAGATGCAGAAGAAGTTTGGGGTTGGGTAAAAGCCTTGCTAGGGTAAAAGCCACGTTCTCCCTTACTGCAAAGAACTCTTAATATGATATCCAAATTTTTAAATTAATTTCATCTACAAATCAGTGTTGACTATTTTTCCTTCTACAAAACGACTGAGAGGTGATCTGATAATCTGAAGTGGTTTCAAATGGTGTTTGGGTAACATGCCAATTCAGATGATAAAGGTAACACCACGGTTGAAATAGCTGTTTCCTTTCAGATACTGACATTGCCATGTTCAGGTTCTGCAACTCTCATATGATTTGAGTCACTGAAAAATAGCATATGTTGTAGTTTTGTTGCCTAGAGCTGGAAGTGAGTTTACATTCTTATTAAGGCTGGACAGTGCATCATGAACATCTTTCATAATTCAGGCTGTAGACTTGTGGCCTCATATCATTACTAAGCCCCATAACTCATGATATAAAGAGAATCCTCCTTTGTCCAGTGGTATCTTACTCCAACATTCCTGATAAAAGAACTTTCACATCATTTGCAGTTTTCATTCTTCTTTCTTCAGCTTCTGGACATATGATCTTATTATGCCTTTCTCTTTGAAGAACTGGCTGCTATCAGAGGTTATTCTTCTTGTTACAGATCTCTAAACCTGCCTTTTCATAAGCTGTTTAGTGTGAACTTCCATGGAAGATGGATGACATAACCTGCATCTTCCAGATCTCGAGTTACTAGTGAGATTTTAACCTTCTCTGAGGTCACCTGTCTGAAATTAATAAAATAATCAAGTTGCACTCAACCTTCCAGCAGAAGATATAAAGGTAGATTCAGAACAACTGTCACTTCTGTTCTCATTATTAACCCAAGTAATGTGTTACTGGCATACCCTGCCTCAGAAATGAGGTGTATATCCATTTATGATGACATATTTGTGTACATCATTTGATGAAAGAAACAAACAGACACCACTGGGGCAACAATCAGTTCCTGCAGGATCAGTCTGATTAGACCCTAAATTGTTAGTAAGTCTGGCAGTTAATTCATTAATATGATTGTGGTTGTCTACTGCAGTGTTTTAATATTTAGACTTGCGAGTTACTAGATCAGGGGCATATATCAAATCCTAATGCATAAGTACAGCTCCTTCTGTTGACTGAGCACATAAATTTTCAGGATAATATGTAGTATATTTGTCCCATTGTAATTTCAGTGAAGTGATTCTAACTAATATTTCCCTATTACCATAATATATTTATTGAAGTCTCTATCAGTTATCCGCTCGGGTTTGTAGGGGGGTATGTGAGCCCTACAAGCCTGTAATTACCTATGTCAGCTTTTCTGTTCTCTCTGGCTCACCTCCAGTCCCCTGGAACTTGCCCAGCCTTTCGGGATTTATTAAAAATAAATATCAACAGCCTGGAGATTTTTTTTTTCAGGCCACAAATTGGCTTTCACTTTTCAGTTGCTTAACTCAAGCATCTGAGAAAAAGGACTCTCTGCTAAGAGAGTATAGAACATGTATGTTTTTGAGAATTGTTTTGTTCCCCCTTTGAACTCCCTGACCTCTTTAAAAACTTGTTTCAATATATATAAGGGCAAAGGCACGAGCTGCTCTGCAGGGAGTAAAAGTTCACTCTGTTGATGCCACTCCAGAAGCCAGAGTGTCTGCGAGGCATCTGCATCACACACTTCCTCGTAACGCTGTACCTGACACCAACACAGGTAATATAAATAATTCTTATAAAAATAATAATATAAATAATATATAAATCATTAATATAGCTGTCTATGCTGCTGGACTAGCACAAAAAGATAGATTTTTAGAAAGGCTGAAAATAGTCAGGAGGAGAGAAAGGACTAGAAAGGAAGCAGATCATTTTCATTAATGAAATAGCAGTCTGTCTCTTAGGTCTTAAAATAACATCTAACTTAAAAAGGAGCAGGAGAGAAGCAGTATTTTTCCCAAATCAGAAGAAACTGGATTTCCAGTCCCCAGCACTTCAGCTGGCCCTTCAGACACACACGTCCCCTGCAGAGCTGCAATAGGACACACAGAGAAGTGTCCCCAGCGCTAAGGAGCAAAAGCACCTTCAGAGCAGCTTCATGTTCTCTAAGGCCTTGCAAACCTCAAGTACTACACAGCAAAACATTTTCTACTCATTAATGCAAAACCAGAAATGAGTTAACTGTAAGAGTATGCTGAAACACAAGGTTGGCTCTATGCTGACCCTTAGAAAGGACCCTTGAGTCAGGCTTAATCATAGCAGAGTAACATGATGCAGAGAAATATGACTCTCAAACTACTGAGAAAGGAGCTGGTGAAATTGCATATGCTTTTGAGATAACAAAAAAAAGACAATGTTTAGAAAGTCTGAGCCTCAGATACTTAAAGAGTTATCTGGGGAAAAATGTGCATGCACACAAAGTCTGTATTGTTGTGTTAAAACTGTATAAATAACAAAAAATTCTGTGGACCTAGGTTGTTGTCTTCAAGGAATGAGGGGAAGGCATCATGGTCCTTAGCCAAAGTAGCTGTAGTGGCAGGTGGAAGTGATAGAACTTTTCCTGTTTACATCACTAATCCTCAATCCTCCACCCTTCTAAGGAGAGTCACATAGCAGCAAAACAGTAATTCCCTAATGCAGCAAAAGTAATTCTAGGAGCCCAAGCTTGAGACCATTAGACCACATACTCTTACTTTTCCTGCATCAAATGGCATAGAAGTTATCAAACTATAAAAAATGGCATCAAACATAACACACATTCAGTCTTTGAGGAAGATATAGCGAAGCTTGCAAGTCACCAAGAAGTGGAAAGCAATTTTTTTCCCTTTTATTTTCTTTCTGTGATTTCTCGCACCTTCTAATGAGAAATGTTCCTTACTTCTGGTTTGTATGGAACACATGTCTGTTCGTGACATGCTGCTTTTCACAATGTGGAAGTCCACAAGAGCTTCCGCTTAGCTGCACCCCATCTATGAATCTCAAAATGACAGCTATCTGCTTGACCTCTGATCTTCAAGGAATGCTTGGCCAGTGCAAAAGTGAGAATCCTAGCATTTTCCCCATCGTGTGAAAACCAAAAGTAGCAAGACTTGACCTCTGAAAGGGGAAGTGCAATGATTGCTCCTTTGTAACACATCTGTTTGGCTGAATGACTTCTACTTCGTTTCCATTTCCTCCAAGAAGTGACCAGCACAGTGGTTCACCTTCCCAGATGAAATCCAGACATCATCTGTTTAGAAATACACTTGCATATATTTGAGCTCTTTCACTTTTCAAATACTAGTGCAGGGCGTATCAGTAATTTGCTGAGATAAAAGTGATGGGGAAAAAACTTGTGAACACATGAAACACCTCCCAGCTCAGCTGGTTTAAAACCCAGCAGTGCAGATCCTGGATGGCACCTGACCCTCTGTTACTCAGTGGCCCGTGGCACACAGCTAGAGTGTGAAGAGCTCTGTAGTACCTTGCTTTTATCTCTGAAGAAATAGAATAATTAAAACAACTCTCAAAATTTTTTAAGGGAAAAAATTAGAATGATGTGTTTTGATAAATTCAGCCTTTCTTTAAAATCTCATCCTTTACTTCCTTATCAGGTGACCTCCTCTTATTCGTATTTTTCAGTTATTTTTCTAGCATTGTTAGTAACACCTTCTATGCATACTATTTCTATATTGTCAGGTTTTTTAGTAAAAGCCACCATTTTAGTCTTCTGCGATTGTCGTGCTGTTGCAGATGTTATCAAAACAGAACATCTGTGTGTCGAGGTAATTGTTTTGGTTTTTTTTTTTACTCTTGTCCAGGCTAAAAGATGCATTTCTAGAGTAAATATTTTCCAACATTTATCTTAAAATATCAATCTGAACAGACTGACTATTCTAAAATAATCATTATAGAAACTAAATCGTATCTATTTTGTTGTGGGCAAGCATTATATACTTATGGACAACTCAGCTGAAACTGACATCTGTATTGCTCTGCGAAAGGAATGGCAACAAATAAATGTAAAATCGAGTCATTATATTTTTAGAAATACAGAGATGTCTTTTTTACAAAAACGGGCTGTTTGTTAATCCATCTACTTTGCTATGGATATCAAAAGGAATAACCTACAAGAGTAGTGACCGAAAAACATATTTACTTTTTGATTTTTGGGCACTCCACTTCAGATATCTAGAATTTTGTGTAATGGCAATTATTGACAGTTCTTAGTTCATAAGACTAAATGAAAAATAACTTCAATTACTACAAAAATCCTTGCATTTTTCATTGAACTTTTTTTCTGATTGAGTTTATCTCAAAACTGAATTTTTTGTTCTGGAATAAACATACAGAAGGAACGTTTTGAAATATAACCAGTTTTGAAGTAAGGAAACTATTTCCCCAGGGAGAAGGGAAAAAGAAACCCCCACATTTATTTTAAACACACTTTGGATTGAAGAGATCATTCAGCTGTAGCTATTATATGAAATCTGTGTCTGTGTTTAATTTAGTTTATCTGGCATTTATAAAGTACTTGAAATAGTTGTACAGCATCAATCTTTGGACTTGGAAAACACCAAGTCTGTTAGAAATATTTAATTCAAGTCCATTTAAGAGTGGGATTCTTTTATACCATTTGATAGGACGGAAAATGTTCCAGTGTATCCAGCCCCCTTTACCAATAAATGTTTTGATTGCTAAAATCACTGAAATGCTTGTATCACACACTCTTCTTTGAGTCCTCGTGTAAAGTAGTAACTATTCTGTTAGAAGGGAGGAAGAAAGATAGTAAACTTGTGTAAATATATTCCTGACTTGTCTGTGTGGCCTTTTCAAGACCTTTATTAAATGCCCTACTGCACTAAAATTTTGAGAGTTCACAGCTCATCATACACATGTTCATGTGTTCATAATCCTTCAACTACTGTAGCCATAGAAGGAGGGTTATGAGTGTTAAATTTTGTATAACATCAGTTTTAGAAGGGGAGTTGAAGTTACATTGGAAAGTGAACTGGAAAAAGCATATTTGCGCATTATGTGAGTGGACACACCTTATGGATTTATAAAGCAGATGGCTACTATGCAATCAGATAAATCAATATAGCCCTTAACAGCTGGTGATTAGACATGAAGACTTAGTAAGTACTAATTCTTTTGTCTATCACAAACAGTTTTTGTTTAACATTAAAATCATCTATTTAAGACTGAACAAGTTACTCTTACAACGCATGGGCATCCTTGTCAAGATATAAATAAAGATCCTATATGTGAATTAAAATGAGACACCTTTTGGGATATTTTAATCCTCCAAAAATAGTCCAAGATTCTGACCACAACTAAGTAACTAAGTTCTTATTTAAAGTCCTTGAAGACTGGATTTGTGTAAATTATTTGTAACTTCCTTTGTTGTGTTGATTGTTCCTCCTTGGAAACAATTTATGAGTTTGTGTTGAATCCTCAAATAGAATTGGCTGAAATATCTTTGAAAAGAGTAGACACCTTTGAAAAGATGAATCATGCCATTTCAGTGGTTTCTAAAATAAATGTTTCAGCTTTTCATTTTGAAAGAGTGTGTTTTGAAACTAAACAATTTTTAAGGCTTTTAAAAAGTAATTAAGTAACCCAAGAATAAAATGAATCACTTTTTTTTGTCTGAAAGGAGGATAAAAAATTGTGGTGTTTTCCCATTTCATTTCGTCAGTTGGGTAAAAAAAAAAAAAACCCACTATCAGAATTTCTATTTGGAGTGAACCAGAACATATTTTTCCTTTAGTCTTGCTTTAGTTTGGCTGCCTGTGTAAGTCCATTATTTCCATAGTACTGCTCCTGGGTTGTTGAATCTCATTGCCAGCTCCTACAGGTAACCATGACCATTGAAATGGTCATTGGATGATGAAATGATCATTGGAAACTTTCTTGTTTATTAACTTCATCTTCAAAAGTGCTTAGATTTTCTTCACTTCTTACTCCCACTGACTGTTTCTAACCTTTGATTAGAAATCTCATATTCAGCCTTAGTTTTCATAGGTGGTTTGATTGTACAGTTTGTATGATATGTGATAGCACTGATTATTGATTAAATATCTCCTCATGATTATCCCACTCATGTTTAGGAAAAAAAACCTCTATCCACTTTCAGCCATTGTTTTGCTGGGCCAAACAAGCCAAGCTCTTGCAGTTTCATCTTGTATTGAGTATACTTCAATGACTTGATCCTTCAGTTGGACCTTCTTTGCTCTTGCTTCAGATTAATTTCTCTTTCTTGAACAGTGGCCAAAACCGTACATGGTATACAGGATGTAGTTTCCAGACAGTGCTGCTAATATCCCCCCGACTATCCTGGAAATACTTCATCTATTAAAACCCAAGGTCATATTTAACATTTTTTCCACAGTAACCTGACACTGATGGTTTTTAGCCATTCTTGACCCACCCATATGCCTCTTTTTTTTCTCCTCTGCTATTTCAGTGGAATAGCCTCAGCTTGAAGCCAAAATTATTAATAGAATGTAGTCTTTTAGAATTCGTATCTAGCTCCTGCTCAGTGGTTGGATATTTCTGAATTGGCATTGACATATTTCCTGTCTTTTGGAAATTGCTACTTTCAAAAGTATAAAAGAAACCTCTGGATTGAGTCTGCTTTCATCTGTCTAATTCCAGCCAGTTTTCATGTATTTCCCTTCTTTGTTTTCTTCGTATATGTTCCTCACAGATACGTTCTGGATACTTGCAAAGTATTGAAATCTTTTGCTCCAGCTCAGACTCCCCCTGCTCCCTTTTTAGAGAGGTAAAACTCTACCATTCCCTTGAAATGACTGGCATTATTAAATGTCTGCATGCAACTATATATCCATTTCAGGTGCCACTTATCTTGATGTTTTGTAAAGGTTACCAAAAGGTACTGGCTCCACGACAACGAGGGTGCCAAGCTTTGCAATGGCTTCTATGTCAGAATTGGTAGTTTCTGAATATATTTATAATATCCTATTAGTCATGCTATCTTTCACCTTTTGTTCTTCAGGAAAAAAAAAATCATTTGGAAAGCAAGTCAAATATTCATTTAGGTTTTGGCTCATTTTTAATTTGTTCAACATTGAGGTTCTTATCTGATCCCTTGTAAATATTTTTTGTCATCTCAGTTTTGTTTGAGCCTGTGTTCAGACCAAGTAGTTCCGTAATGGTACCACAAGGTCCCTCACATTATGTAGGATATAAACTCCAGATATTTTTCATCTTTAGCTTAAACAAATTTGAACTCAGCAGTACAGCTGCTCAGACAAGGAGCAGGGAAGAGGGAGAGGAAGATTTTCAGCTCTTTATCTTTGCTGGCAGCATTTGCTGTGGGAGTTCATCCACTCCTCAGCAAAGACTTCAGTCCAGAACTCAGAAAATACCTCTCTCTCTTACATCATGTAGGTGACTAAAGCCAAGTTGGATTTAATCTTTTAATGTAAATACCTCAGTTTAAAATTTAAGGCACTCCTCTTTTCTTCACCATTCTTTCTGCTATGGGCAGGGTTTAAAAAACACTGAATAAATTTTGCATATTGGTTATTTTGGGAGTAACAAGAGTAAAACTAAGGACACTAGACACATGCAATATTCTTCAGTAGCTGAAGTCATAAATTTTGTGCCAAGATGCCAGAGGTGGTGCCTAACAGAGGTATCCCTAATCAGTACAGTGTCACCATTAGTGTTAAACAGTGGGCACACAACCTTATCCATGGAAGAGGCTAAATGGTCCCTATACCTGTATGTTTACATCTGTTGCATATTAATATTTCTATGTATTTTGTGAACATAGCAAAATCACTCCAGGTTTAGTAATTGTCTTCCATAGTCATTTAATTAGTTCACAATAGAAAATGGATTAAAATAGATATTTTGCAATTATGGAGATAAGACACCAGCTGTGTTCCCCCTTATGTTTAAAATCTGTTTAGTTTTGGTTACCTCTTGCAGACCAATGTAGTGAGGATAGGGATTACCACTGCAGCATGTAATATTCACACCCCACCAAGGAGAATACATTCTTTCAGCCTTCTTGATTTTTGGACCAGGGGAGAGGGAATCATTGCTGACCTCTCCTGAGTTACAGAGAGACAGTCAAAGGCTTTTATGAAGAGCAAGTGTGAACATAGGCAGATGAAAATCAGATTTCTTCTTTCTCACTGCGCCTTTCCCTGCCTGCAGAGGTAAGGCTCAAGGGTTTCATTTTGCTGAGCGTGTTTCTCCTGGGAGGACAGTTCCCCTCAGCAGAGAGGTTGCTTCTGCTGGCCTTCACACAGAGGGTCAGGGAAGCAGCTGTGCAGACCCATAGAAAGCCTTTCTGATGACTGCCTGGCAAGTCTCGTGTGCCACAGAGACCATCCTACTGCATGCTCTTGAGCTAGACCTCCTTCTTCATTGTCTTCTGGACAACGATGTGGCAGCTTCACCTGCAAGTGCCATTGGTAGCCTGTTCTCATTTGGGACAACCCTTCTCATCTGCTTTTGCTGTGACACTTCTGACAGACCTGAAGCATGGTCCAGTGAGCTACAAGGTGTGTCTACATTAACATTTTAGTTCAGATCTTTTGAAGTAAATGTCCTGGTTTTCCTCACTGGCTGTTGCTTGGTTTGCACCATGAACAGTATTGCAACACTGGTTTTCTCTGGAGTGAAAGAAACTGAAAAGATATGTCCCAGGTGTTTGCATCTAGTGTACTCCAACCACAAAGAGCTGGTGTTCAGTCCCCAAGACCAAGCTTGATTTGGGCTGCAATTAAAACTCCAGATTCCCATGTTGTAAATACCAGGCCCTCAACACCAGCTGTTTTGCTCTTGCACCACAGCCGTGGCTGAGCAGGTGCATCTGGTAAGGAAGCTGAGGAAGGGTGTTGTCAATGTGTGTCAGAGAGAAACAGTCCAGTCCTTCATGCTACTCAAATGAGTGATGGCACAAAACAGAGGTCCTCATTGCACATACCTGTGAAGAGTTATAAAGTGAACGGTTCTGTGAATGACATGGTCTATTGCTGAGCAGAGGGGAAGCAAGAAAAAATGATGAAATTGTGACTTAAACCATACTCCATCCTCCACCCATCCTGGTTTTATTCACATCTTTGACAGGTTTTATTTCAATATCTTTTTTTGTGTGTGTCGTGTCAGATTTATTGCTCCAGAAAGGAGTTCACTTGTTTTCCTGAAGTGGTAATAAACTACCTGTGTATTAAGTTAGTTACTGAAGATAAGAATTTAGTCCAAAGCATCTCTGAAGGCTAGTTTAAAATTAAAGGGAAGGAATGCAAGTATTGTACAATAATGCATGTCTCTCTGAAGACAGATACAGTATTGACACTAATAAAATTTTCCTTTCTTAGAAAGGGGGAAATAGTTTCAGATACCAATACTAAATTAGTAAAATATTTGCTGTATTTGAAAATCTGAGTTGGCGGAATCACCTCCATTTTGTCAAGTATTGTATTATTTTTGGAGATTGTATTGGTCGGATATATTAAACTGCTATTCTTGCATTACTAGTTTCCTAATTGGTAGTTACTTTACACACACTGACACAATGATAGTTATCTTGGTTTGTTACTGAAAGATTGTTGAGTGGTTACATACATTTTAGTGGATTTATAATTTGGTGGATCCAAAAAATTGGAATGTGGGTCCCATGCCCCCCACTGTAGGGAACATAGCTTCATGGAAGTCAGTGGGACTGGTCAGATGAGCGTCCACTGCTTGATGCTGTTGGTTCCTCATATGGATGAAAACTAGAAGAAATATCCTCAGTCAGCTTCAGCTAAACATTAACGAATAAATACAAATTTCTATCATGCTTTACCGTACAACGTGAATTGTGTGATTTTGCATGCAGGTTTGCTTTTTCTACAAGTGCACTGACAGTCAGGCCGTCAATAAGAGCATGACTGCGAGTGTGTGCACACTTGACTGTAGGACTGTAAGGGGCTGTGTTTGCATAAATTAACATTGTGTTGCTTTTGCCACCACACTTCCCCCTGCTTGCTTTTTGAGACTATGAACAGCCAGATTCTCTAAAATGTGTACTATTTTGTGGCAATAGAAAATAAGCTTAATACTTAACCACACTGAGGATCTGTCGTCCTTGAAGGGATGAGGTATTATAAAGACTATCACCACAGGCAGTTGAAAGAAACAGTGTGGGAGTCACAATTATGGGTTCAAGAACCTGTTTTTCTTTTTTCTCCCACACACGCTCATCTCATGTCATATTCTCTTTCAATAGTTTGCAAATTTTATGTATTTCTCGGAATGTCCTGCTAAGAAGATTAGTACAAATATTAACAATTCAGGATCTGTTATCTACATTTGTTCAAGGCTCCTCCACAAAGCAGTACTGCAATAATGTTTACATGGCAGAAAGAATAGCCCAAGTTAAGGTATAGATTTACATGCTGAACAACATATGAGAGTCAAGGCCAAGAGAGAGACATTGCTTCAAAGAACGCAGTACACTGCCTGCGAACCTAGACTACCCTTTTGAATCAAAGTATCTTAATTTAAATATGTTTAAATATAGAGTGGTTTAATTCATGAGAATGGGATAAGTGCTCAGTAGATTGTCTCTATTATAACTGAACACAGAATTTACCCTTTTGTGGATGCTGTGTTTCTTTCATTCGTTATTGCCTTCTTCAGGAAATGCTGTAATTAGTTTGTTACAGGCCTTTATGATGTTAAGAGTGTTGAGTATTTCTCCTCTGGCCTTAAACTATATGTGTTTTGAGTAGTTAAAATAAGAGATCTTCAGATTTTTTATACAAGTAATGTTATTTTTCCTAGGCTATGTGGTTTCAGTACACATGGCTAAAGTCTAACATAGTTCTAATTAGAAAAGAAATATCTTCTTGTGGCCCTGTCAAAATTAAAACAAGACACTTTCTTATGGGAAATGTTTGATATCCTTAATCACAATCATAATTGTTGCAATCAGTAATTAAAAGACAATTTTCCTGCATTCCAGTGCCTCAAGCACCTAACTTCTCTTTCAAGCAATAACTTTAAAATTAAGAGGCAATACCAGGTTGCATTTTCTCATGCCTTAACTCCAAATGAGCTATTAGCATTCAGCAGCAGATAATTTGGCCCTGTGAGTTGCAGTTTGCTTGGAGAATGTTTGCCAATTAAGCAAAATGAGCCTCAGAGTTGTCAACAGTGTGCTGATAAGGTAGCCAGTGTTCTCAGTGAGGTCATCAGCTCTTCTAGGAAATAATAGGTGTCTGAAGAACACAGTCTGACAAATCTGTACTTGGCAGGATCACATGCAAAGGAATAAGTCAGAAATTGGAAGTCAGATGATGAACCAGAAGTGAATCTAGAAATACTCTCATCATAAGCTCCAATTAGCCCAAGGTCTGCAGTCAGCACAAATCTGCAATTTATGCCTAAGAGAGTAAGAGCCAGTACTTGCCTAGGCTTGTGGTCCAGTGCTAATCTGTGTTAGCAATGCTTGAGGATCAGAGTACAAGACACGAAAGAGGCATCATAGTAGAGAGTGGCTGTCATCCTGTCTAATGCAGCTACTACTGCCTTCTTCATGTCAGATCATATCTTCAACACATGTTTTTGGAGGAATCAACAGTAAGGAGATACCTATGTCCTGGTATTTCCAGGGAGTGTGGATAATGTTAGACAATATGACTAACCTTAAAATAGATGAAAACTAACTTAAGTGAATACTACTCTTTCTGCTAAATCTTTTTTTGACAGAAAAATGTATTTTTTATTAAAAGTTTTGGAGTTGGGTTTTGGTTTTGTTTTGTTTTTTTTTTTCCAAAAAATACTGACCTTCCATGAAAGGTTTTGAGTTTCCATCAAAACCAAAAGTTTTTGAAACCTTCTCAAGAAAAGCTGCAATGTGTTCACTTGGTCACTCTGCCATATCATCCCATGGAATTTATAGAGCAGTTTATTTGTGGTTTCATCCCCTAGTCAATACATGTTCCTTCAGTCTCCGGTTCTCAGTTTTCAAAAACATAGTCCATCAGAAGGTATTGTGGCACTGGGGAATCCAGCTTATAAAGGAGAATGGAGATGAGAGATACAGGAGTGACGCTGATGAGCAGAAGCATTTCCTTAAGGGAAGGCAGTGACCAACTTCTAGCTAGTCACAGTCATGCCACATGGGGCTAAATTGTGCCCTGGACAGTGAGTTTATGAAAAAAAAAAAAAAAAAATTAAAAAACAGAGATGTCCTCCATCATAAAAGATGGATGACAAGAGAAAGCTTTAGATCTATGTCCCCAAAGCAATGACTAGAGAGACAGAGTAAGCTAGCAGCAAACTGCTCTTCCTGGGAAAGAGAAGGCAGACAGGACCATGTTCCTTTGCTGGGATGCTCCCGGTTTGATTAGAGCCCTGTCTGAACACTGTCAAGACACTGTAATTGCAATTAAAATGAAATTAAATTTAAAACTTTTCATCTGGAGCAGGTTTGGGGTTCATTTAACTCAGAGAGAGAGACTGCATTATTATCTTTGAATGTTTTCTCTATTGGGAAAAATCAAGCCAAACTCACTGTATCCCAACAGACTGCCAAGAGGAAATGCCCCACATCGTATTTAAGTACTAATAGCGGTATACTTAGAAAATCTTTAGCCTTTCCACCATGAATGCCTTCATTTACAGAGAGAAATATGTTCACATTTGGATAACTGTGGCACCAGTGTGGAAAGACTGGAAAAAGAAAGAGAACTTTCTCAAGTTTAATTTAAGTAAAATTAAAAGTGACATCAACAGCCATAAGCCCTTTAAGAGCCTTTTCTTAAGCCTTAGTATCTTGTATTTTAACAGTAGTTTCAGAATAAACAATGTTTCTTGTAGCCACCCTTTTGACATCCATGGATATTGTTTGATTATCTGTTTCAAATGGAATGAAACGAGAAGATATTGCTGTGATCTCTATGGCAACAGACTTAAAGTGGCTATTGCAGTCCTAGGAAATTAAATTTTCAGGGATTCCATACAGAATTAGATAACAAAAATTTGCTTGTTTTTGAAACTTAACAGAATAAAAAGATTTAGTTAAATTTAAAAAACATTGACAGACAAAACTTTCTGTGGTATCAGAGCCCATTATTTTTTGGGCTAAGGTAGGGAGCAACACA
Organism: Chlamydotis macqueenii; assembly: GCF_036417535.1. Taxonomy (NCBI): domain Eukaryota; kingdom Metazoa; phylum Chordata; class Aves; order Otidiformes; family Otididae; genus Chlamydotis; species Chlamydotis macqueenii. The sequence goes on from NC_141558.1 coordinate 33,284,492, forward strand.
CTGATACGGACATGATACTTTGATATGTTGGCAGTTCTGTGAAAAACTGCTAAGGTGAATCTTTCCTTACAAATTATGGTTGAACAATTGACAATTTATTGTGAATACATCATCTATTCCTATCAAAAGTTAGTGTGTACTTGCAAAGGCCTCATTTGAGATTAAAGTCCAGTCTCATTCTTTGGACATAGAGAGAAGATCAACAGATAAATCATGGCTGGAAGTACTGTTAAATGGAGGCATACCTCTCTAAAAAGAGAGTCCCATAAAAAAAAAAATTTGCTGTGGTATCTTTTTAGGGTTCATTTCAGTGCCTAGCCACAGGCGTCTGGTGCTGTTTGAAATGCTCTCAAATAATCTCCAGGCCACCAGCTGTGGCTTCTGGAGGATGCAGATCTCCTGCTGATTGTCTGTCATCTGCCAGCCCTGTGCAGGTGTCTCAGTACATCTCCAGTGGCAATGGGTGCCAATGTTTGGGCAACTGAATTGAGCCCTTAGTCACTACGTATTTGGCTGAACTGCAAGTCATTGTAATTTTCTGCTGTTCATGTTTTATGTGCTTGTCACATGTCTAGCAATAAATATGATTCAGTGCTTAAGTTAATGTCACACCTGTAGGAAAATAATGTACACAGAGGTTTACAGTGTCTCAAATCTGACAGCAGCTCTAGGTCACACGTGTCATCTTGCGAAACTGGAGTAGCACTAGCAGAAGTATGCTGTTTATTCCTACAGTGCTTGGCCAGCATGATGTCCACAGAGATTTCCTCATTTGCTGCCAGTGTCCTGTGGCTCACTTGTACAGATTATTGCTGATGTGATTAGGTGGAAGTTATTTTTATCATCTGCATTCACATACCCCTGTTTCAGAGAGTGGCATGCAAGCAAACTACACGTTTTTCTTAATGAGCCTGAACATGACTTAGTTGTGTCATTCTTTAGAAAGTAAAAAAAGAAAAGTGGAGAACAAAGATAGCAGGCTGTTCTGGCAGTGTGTGTTTATTGAGGAGAAAGAATATTCACATAAATAGTATTTGAAGTAGAGATTGATAACTCCTCTAAATGCAAGCTGCTAGTTCCAGGAGCTGGCAGTTCATAGCAGTTGGTCCTCACTGTCCCACCTGAGTGTCTAGTGGTCTTCAGACGTGTTTGAGTCTCAGTGGTGAGCGCAGTCCTTGAGAAACCAAAGTACTGCCTGTTGCTGGCAGTGACAGTTATGGTGAGGCCCTGGCTGCTCGTCACTGACACCTGTGGGTTTTCAACTACACAATTTACTCTTTTAACAGAGAAGACCGTTTTAAACGTGTTGAGGATCTTGGATAAAAAACAAAGCAAGTACAGTTAAGCTTGTTAAGTATATCTAAAAGACACTTTCTGATTATGCCAGTCATTCTACTGCAGCCAAGCAAGCCAGGAAAATAAAAGTGTAGAAGGAAATAAGAAATGTTGTTGTATTGGATTTTTTTTGCTTTGTTTTGTTCCTTTTTGGAAATGTGTTGAGGGAAACGCATCACCAGGACTCCTGTGCCAGCACCTTGACGTATGGAGCCCTGAGTTCTTTTGCAGGGTTTTACTTTCTTCCTGTGCATGTATGGCTGCCATTCATGCTAATCAAACTCAATCAGTAGAAGAAGTCAATTGCTTTGTATTAACTATTGTTCTCCTGACTGCAGTATTTTATAATAGATTTTTAAGATCTGCACTGACTCACACAATGTGTATCTAATCAAAAGTAAATTAAACTGCGTACACTGACATGATATTAATGACGGAATAGCAGTTACAACAGCAGAGTAGTGACGCTCTTTATTACATAAGATTAAAAAAAAGGTAGACTAGTGTTTTCTTTGTATTCTCAGTATATATTCTTGTGGGTCCTTAGGCTGAACTTTTAATTTTTAATTTGTGTTCTTATTCAAGGTGATTTAATATATAGCAGATACATGGTTTTTAATCTGAGTCTTAAAATTTTCTATTTCATGCACTTAAGTGGAATAGGAGTTCATACATATTCACAGTTTGATGAATTATGCTAACAACAGTTCTTTGTGTTTTTAAGGCATCTTTATCTATTTTCTCAAGCATTTTAAACCTATTATATAACACATTTATAAAATATCTATAAGTAGTTGTCTGTCTGATCATCGCTAATACAACTATCTTTGCTCTTTTCATACTTTAATTGAAAACATGTGTCAGCATTTTTTCAGAGATTTATAGTTATATAACTATAAATATGAGTAATAAACTAGTGTCTACAGAAATTGCACCACTGTAGTAAAGAGCCAAGGTAGGTTTAAGTGGCTGATGTGGATGCTGATCAGTATCAGCATGAGCTACAAAACCTGCTCAAGCCAATTAATTCTCCTTAACACAACAAAGCACATTCATATACTGAGTTACCGAACTGCTTCAGGGTAGCTTCTGTGCACGTCAGTCTCTGTGACTTCAGACCAAGGTGTTGGACAAACAGGGTGTATTATATATTTAACAAGTGTTTTCTGTATGTAACAGTCCCAGAATGGCCCTGTCCCCCGCAAAAAAAAGTGTGTCCCACAGCATTTCAGGAGGTTTTAGCTCTTGACTCACGATGGAATTATTCCCTTCCAAAGGGGCTGAAGAACATTTCATTTTTACAAAGGAAGTAGCTCTTCAGTCCGTGGTTGCAATCCTTGTGAGGGTTTCATTCAGATATACATTCAGATACTGCCCCCCTAGTTGCACTGTTCCCTAATCCCAGAACCTTTGGAGAGACTCATCTTCCTGTCTTTACTCAAGTGATTGTTTTTGTTCTAGATGGCTCTTGCCAAACATAAACCAATAATATTTTCATCGACTCCACTGGGAGTCTTGAAGGTGTAACTCTTTTTTATTTTCCAAAAGATTCTCCTCATCTGTTAAAATAGAATTCTTGTGGAGCATTTTTAAATTATTGCCTGACCATTAATTCTCATGAGAGCCCCAGAAAGTAGGTAATGCTATCCCCATTCTTTATATTTGAGAAGGTCTACCTTTGAACACATCGCAGCATCATACTAGTCAAGGTTAAAACAGAGTCCCAGATTCCCAATTCCGCCTCCTCTCTTCCATAAGCCCTGCCGTCTCTTGTGCCTTACCAAAGGGTTCTGCTCAGGATGTGCATTTTTGATGCAATTGAAACAGTGAAAAGTAGGAAGGCTGCAGATGGAAATATTGCTGCCTCTATTTCCTGTGGTTTTCTTGTGATTCTTTGTTCATGGGTGTAGAAGACAACCATTATCCCTCTCATCATAATAAGACATTACTTGTTACTTAATAGTCTGGAGAAGTTGGAGAGTTCCCTTGAGTCAGTATTTGTGCTAAGTTAGCTAGTTTGTTGGACTTTTACCTCTTTTAGATTGTCTTTTTTTTGCTTTTCAAACTACTCAGAAAACAAAGAGCTATAAAGCCTATCGTGATGTCAAGAAGACAATTGAGAGGTACAAAATTAATCTAGATTGCAATAAGAACTCAGTACTTTTATTACCAAATTATACAGTTTAAATGAGAAAGAAAATAACTAATATGTGCAACAGCCACTAAAGAAAGCAAATCATTAGTGGATGTTAGTATCTGCTTTATATTAATAAATTTAAAGCAACTCATCATCTGAAGGAAACAGCAATATATATTAACTAAATTTCCACAGGAAGGTGTCTTATTTATTCCTTCAGTGGGTAACATTTTGTATTATTTATCTTCCATTCAGCTGTGCTAGTAGAAGTAGTAGAATTAAGTTCCATGAATTCGCCAACCGAAGACTGAAAGAAATGACAAGACTCTGTAACTTAATTGCGTATATTGTGGTATAATGAAAAAATACAAAGTGTAAAGTAGTTTTAAAATCCCTATTGTGTCTTAGAAGGATTTTCCTAAAACAAGCAGTAATTCTTGAAGTGGAAATATGCAAATGTGCATCTGTGGCATATCATCACTCCTCTGGCAAACTTTCACAAGATCATAAAAAAGAAAAAAAACCCACCAAAATATTCATTAAAATGTTTTACTAACTGATTACTCTCTTTTCTAAATGTGTGAAATCTCATTGTATTTTCTGCCAAATTATCTCTGCACCCTCTAATTGTGCGAGTGGTTGGTTATCTTATTAGACTCAAACACGCATTCCTTAGGAGCTCCTAGATCCTCAAAACTGATAGTGGATTTGCATACATTACAGCATGATTGGATGAAAATATACATGTGACCATGCAGATATGGCCTTTATTTTCCTGTGATTTGATCCCCAGATGCCGCTGCAATGAATTCACGCTTCTACACTATCAATATTAGCAATACAAAAATGTTTTCAATATGCTTTAATGTTGTGCTCAATGCCATTGAGCAGGAACTACTCAGACCAATTTAGTGAAAAAGACTTAATTTATATTGCTGTTTTTAATTATTATCTGAATGTTACTGTATGAGCACACCAGGAACATTATATCACCGTTAGTTGAGATATTTTAATGTAATTTAGGTTAAAATGTGTTTCATCTTTAAAGAAACAGCAGCGTCTTCTTCACTTTTTAAAAATCTAATTTAAAAAAAATATTATCTCATGCTTCTTTCATCTTTATGCTCTGTGTTGTGATAGGCTTCAGAATAAACAACAGCACATTCTTCTTGCTTGCTAAAAGCTTATTTAAGGAGATTATTCTGAATGCCATACACCTGGAGATGAAAAGCCTTTTCATTCCATCTGAGAGAGACATTAAATTGCTATTGTTTGTCTCCTGTGTTTTCATAAGTTGTGCTTAATAGTTATTTATTATTACATTTACACACGTATGTGTGCATATTTATTGCATCTTTTTAGGCCTTATCAGCTCTGTTTAAGCAACTCAAATATGAGAGAGTAATTAAAAAAGAGAATGTTCATGCTTATACAATTCAGATTTTATCATGAAGAATTCAGATTTTATTATTCCCTCTACCAAGGAATTTAAATAATAGTTTTACATGCTTATCAAATATTCTAGACTAACACTCAGAGCAGGTAAAATGAGTGTATTTCTTTAAGAAAAGCATCTTGGCTGTACAGTCATTTTTAAAAAATGTACAGTTTTAGAAACAAAAGAATTTTAGAAATATAATAAGCACTAACTATGAAGTAAACATTAATGAGGTTCAGCTATGCAACACAGAGCAGTCTGAAAGATCTCATTCCAAAGCAGAGAAAGCTGTACTGTGTAAAGGTACCTCTTTTCCTATATTCCCACTTGTAAAATTCTACCCTTAAGTCGCAAATTCATCTTCTACCGGTAAACTAGAAATGGAAACACAGTTGCCTAGGAGTGAATAAATTTTATCTGGATGCAGTTTTATTTCTGTAGTACATATTTAAGCTAACTTTTTATTTTTATAGACTGAGGGAGTGAGGAGGAGACTAAGGCTAGTATTTCTCAAAACAGACTGTTTCCTTCAGATGCCTGTTGGCTGTGAGAGCCTTGCATAAAGAAGTCATTCACGCATGCCCTGGTTAGCTGGAGTTCACTGAAGTGACACTGTGGTGCCCATAGCAGTTCTAGCCCACAGGCAAAACATTCCTCTGGCAAAATGCTATCAAATTCCCACTGACTCTGTTCGCTTAAAGAGCGATTCATAAGTAAGTGCCTTGTTTTTTTAAAAAGCAGAGGAGCTGTGTGTTCCTGGCACTCCAACGTGCCCAGCCCTGGATGTATTTCCTCTCACAAAAGGAAGTCAAGGGCAGGTTATTTTCATTTAGAATTTAAAAAATATTTTTAGTAACAAAATATGCTATGGTGTGAGTGCTCTGCATGAAAAGATCATGCTACATCAAATATAAGCTATCCTTCATGGGTATGAAATCTGAGGGACAGAGAAGAACATTGCAATACAAGACATTCTCGCATTCTACATTTTGTATTGGTGTTCACTCAGCTGTGCGCTACAAACTGGGAGATAGAGAAGTAAATGTTCCCTCTGTTTGTTTTTATCTCTTTTGGATTTACAGTCACAATGTGTGGAGCTCAAAATGTCATTTTCTCTGATCAGAACATGGAGTTAAAGCGTTCAAGACTATAATTTCAATTACAAAACTAGTAAAAAGATGGGATTTGTTGAAAAACCTATGGTATGTAAAGAGTAACAAATTTTATCTATGCTATTCACGTGAATTATCAAAGGTTACTCTTATTTCTGATTTTTCATCTTTTTAGTTTTAATTATGCTATTTTTGTCTTGACTTCAAAAGTTGGATTCTCTTTAAGTGAATATTAAAGTACTTGCAATGACGCTATGCCTTACAGCTTTGTATATGCTACACAATAGATTCCCAGTGTATATTCAGAGGTAGAAACCTATTGACTGGACAAGTGTTAGGTTATCATTTCACATTAATCTTATAAAACCAAATGGATTATTTTGATATGAGTTTACATTTACCTTTATTTTATTAAATATATTTTAGCACCTCCTGTATAGCTTTGTATCTTCTTTAGCCCTTGCTATATACTGAGATACTTAGGATAAAGTAACTTCTAGGATGTGTTGGTTTGCAGTGATCTATTCACATCATCCCTTACTGAATAAATAAATACCTACATTCTGTTGCATTGGTATACCACCATTAAAATATATGGATCTGTATTATTAAAAATGGAAGAGGGAGTTGGTACAAGTTTTTTTACTTCTTTCTTTTTTCTTTTAATTCACTGTTTGGTTGCCATAAGTAATTCTTGTTTTATCCTTGAACAATGATGAAAAACTCTGTGTCACACATCCGTGACAAGTTCTGGAAGCTAGACTACTTTTTCGGGTGGTACCAATATTAGGGTCCAGCTTTACTCTGCAAACTGTGTGAGAGTATTTGGAGTTGCTGAAGTTTTATAACTTGTAATTAATGAGATAATTTGATGAGGGATTGTGATAGGATCACGAGATAAATAGCATGTGAATCAAAAGGCTGGTATTTTCACACCTAATTTTCTCATCTTGTCAATGCAGTAGTGCAGAGAGTGTGAATTTCCTATCAGTTCTCCTAGTCCATGGACTGTCACCTTCCCTGGGCCTATTTCACTGATGACTAAATTTTCACCTGTTGTCTTCTCCAGCTTTCTCTTTATCTCTCATCACTATTGTCCTGGGCCATTTTATCATCATTAGCCTTCCTTTGCTTCATTAACTCTCCCTCTCCTCAGCACACTCTTCCAAATTCCCAGTTTAGCCTCAGCTCCACCCCTGATTTCTCCGTTCTTTGTCTTCTGTCTGTTAATTTAGAAATCTCATGGATTATTTTTTACAATTGTTTTTGTTTTGTAAAAAGTAAAAGAAATGTTAAATAAAAGTGTTTGTTATTATTTAAAGCATATACCCTCTAAATGTTACGGCAGATACCAGTCAGGTGCCCCACTGTATTTGTGAATAACGCTGCTAGCTGCGGCCTGGCACTGAGGTGACACGTTTGCCATCCTGGTATTCGTGGGTCCCACTGACACCGTATATAAAGCCTAATGCATTTCCATCTTCAGATCTACTTCCCGTCCATGTTCCCTGTTTACAAGGATGACTTCATGCAGAAAACTGGGCTGGTGTCTGAACCTCCCGTGAGGATGCCTGCCCAGGCATGCTCCATGTCTTTATCCCAGGCTCTCACTCCTCTTGGCCGCAGGAGCGGGCGCTGCCAGGATCGAGTGTTGTACAGCTGCCCAGCAGCGGATATCCGAAGTGTCACTGCCCCATAGCGCAGCATGAGCCCTCGCCTCTGAGCAGCGGGATCGCTCCTGGCAATAGCAATGGGAAGAGGTTCGGGTTGCAGGGCTGGCAACCTGCAGTACACTTTTAACTTAGCAGCGTTATCACCAAGGGAACAGTTGGTCCTGGGGAGGCAGGCACAAATGCCACACTGCACTCCTCAGAGTTCACAGGCAATGTTCTTCATAGCTCTGGGGGCCAGAGGTGGGCTGGGGATAAAAGCTGTGGTGCCAAATTCTCTCTTCCCCCTCTATTTGCTTGCTGCGTCTGTTCCGTTTCATTCCACTTTGTTGGAATTAAATTTCCTTTGTTACCATCTAATACTGCATATCTCAAAAAAGGAGAACCAGATACAATTTTTTCTGATGTAACTCCCTCTGCGGAAGGGTCCATGATAGAGTCAGGCTGTTTGAGTTCTGAATGTTGCATAATTGCCATTGAAAATCCCTGAGGTTGCCAAAGCTGTTAACTTTTAATAAATTTCACACTATCCAAGTTCCTGAGAGTCACTGGTGTACTTTTACAGATCACAGAAACAGGTGATTTTGTTGGTTCAATGCATTCTTTTGCTTTCTCTGTAAGTTTTGTCTTCATTACTCTAAGAGGTTTACAGATACACTATTACTTTGCAGTAGATAACTTTTTCTTGGGAGGAACTGATTAAGTGTGCTTAGCCATACACTGGAATTGTCAGTGTGGATCTATGAGAAATAAATAATTTTGTCATTATCTTTAGCATATTACAGGTAATTTGCTTACTCATTGTCTCCTTGAAATGGAAAACCCTTATGAGCAGTACAAACAATCTCAGAGAGACATCTGATACTCTTATAAATAGCTATGCTTGTTGCTTTTTTACCAACTCATCTCTCTGATTATGTGAATTTACTAATCCCTGTAACTGGAAATTAATCATGAAAATATATTGAGCATCACCAAGCTAGGATCAACATCACAGTGAATGAACTTGCTCTCTTCCATTCTCTAAGTGGTAATTCCTCGTTAATCATCTCATAAGGAATGGTGTCTTGTCCTACAACTTAGAAAAAAAAAAATAGTTGCTTTGTAATCACAAAGTAGTCCACAAAATGATATGATTGATGCTCTTCTCACTAGATTTGCTGATGGAAGTAAAGTCTTATTCAATTTCTCTATGGAGACACAGTGAACCACTATCTTCGGCAATAATTTTTAAGCAGGAAGCTTTCGGCTTATCTCAGCTGTATTCTGTAGTCATTTCAGAATGCACATTAAATAGTTGGAAAGAGGTTATAATGTGGCTGGATTTTCCCTAAGTCACTGAGGCTTCTTTCAGTGGATATGGGTTGTGGTGGACCTCTTTCCCTTTCTACCATGGGAGGTCATTTAGACTTCTGCAACTTTATTATTGTTTAGTATAACTAATGCCAGATAATATGACACTTGACTGCAAGTAATTCTGTGTTCCTCATGCCTTTTATTGTTTTTGGCCAACCACCTGCTGCAGACAGTTGTTATATCTGCTGCAAATAACAGCTCAGATTGCTGACAAGACCCACAGCATTTCATTGAATTGTTATTTGCAAGTTAGCTTCCCAGTTCCATTAAGTGGCTTTTTTTTTCCTGTGGGAAATCATGAAGAAACATTGACCAACTTTTCTTCTTTTTTACATGTTTTTGTTCTAAATATGTAACATAAGAGAAAGCAGTAGGGCAGAAAACTTTAATATTTGGAAATTAGCTACAGAATGCAATATAAGCATCTTGCCATTGAATAAGCCTCGCGGTTTGTGTTGCCGCTATTGGGGCATTTAATGTGCTGAAGATGGTTGGTGGCAAAAATGAGCAGCGGCACAGGGCAGGCTTTGTCCCCTCCCGTACGTGCTGGGCTCCTGTACAGTAGATGATCTTGGCTCAGAGTCCTGCTTGGTGGCTTCTGCCTCTTTGCCCTGCTGATTTTGATTTCTCCAGAGTGTTGACTAAACTAATAAAATAAACCTAAAAGACCAGTTCCTCTTTCTCAGCTTTTTATTTGTTTTATTGGGAGTCAAAAATGTAGGTGAAACTATCACATATGGCATTCTGAAAAAAAATATGTTTAATGTTTTTTACAAGCAAAAATAAGAAGTCACTTCCAATCTGCTATATACTGAGAAGAAATCAAGCAGACACTCACAGGGTGAAAAATCAGTATATGTCTGGCAAGCTTTTGGAAATAGTAGAAACAGTCAGCCTTTGGATAGACTTTCACCATAATTTACAAAAATGTGATATTTTGTGAGTCAACTTCTGTGCATTGTACAGCAGTGTACAGTTTTCTAGCATGTAGTGATACCCTTTTTATTTTTCCCTCTTCTAAACTTTCCCTTCTCTATAACACAGGGTCTGTAACCGAGTCTTTGAAGGCTCACTCCTATATATTATAAGCAGCTGGAAAATTTCACACACCCACTGAAGGTTCCAATGAACACAAAATACCAGAGAACAGATGCCAATAAGAGGTATTTTTAGCGGCCCATGTCACAGTTGCTCTTTGCCTCCGCCGTGACAGCTAATGAGCTTTGAATGGCTGGGAGAAATAGTGCATCCTGCAGTAAAAGCTTGAGAACGCCTCTCTCCCTTCCTCAACGCAGGCAGTAAATGTTTGCTTGGGATCTGTCTGAAGCTTTATAGCAAAGCGTTACAGCATATTCTACGTTGGTTAAATGGATTACGCTGCAGACCTCCATTTCATACATTCATTTCCATAAGAATCTGGCATGACAGTTCATTTTTTGTTTGCACTGTGACATTGGCTGTTAGAGGTAATGCTATTGTAAACAGAGTTTGACTGAGTGAACATTTGTTACTAATAGTTAGTATCATTTTCTTACATTTTCTTGGTTTGGACAAGGATTACTTAAAATGTAAAGAAATCAATTTCATACATTTTCAACTGAAGTTGAAGCTGTTTATCATTACATAGAGGAAAAATTCTAAAAATGTCATTGACTGAGTGAAAGAAAATCATCCTTATGTTGGGGTTTCTTATTCTTTCTCCCTTACTTCGCACCATCATATTACACAGAATGTAGCATATTCCATTCCCAGGAGAAAGCCAGATTGATATTGAATGTATAACCAGTTGGGTGTTTACCCTTCATTATTCATACTGACAAGGCATGAGAGGAAGAAATAGAAAAAGAAGGAAATCCAAAATTGTTGGCATAGTTGTTCCTTTTTGTCTCAAAAAAAAATGCTGATTTGAAAATTCGGTTCAAGTGACTTAGGAGGAAAGTACTCTCTCAACTCACCTGCTGTTTTTATGGTATATGTTTGTAGAAATTATTGACTCACATATTGAGATGTGTGGCAATTAGCCCTTTTTCTTTTGAAATGGATTTAATATTCATGCGCTTCCTGAAGAACAGACAGTGAGTGTGCAATTACAGACAGCACTGGACAGACCTGCTCTCCCCAGTCCAGAGTGGAAGTTGTTTTACAGTTGTTAACCAAGTATGAAAACCTGTGTAAACCCAGAGAACATTATTTCACAAGATAAGTGCAAACAAATCAGAGCAGAACTGAATCTGAAGTGTTCAGATCATGACACCTTTTACTATCACATATGCAGGAGGTGCCTGTGGGGTTAGAAGCACGCATCCTGGAGAGGGGCTGCCCAGCATCAAACACGGGATTTTGAATGCACTCTTTATTCTTTCTCGGATGGCATAGAAACAATAGATATTACTTGACAAGCACTCTTTAGTACAAGAAATAAGTAAGTTTATACTAAACAACTTCTATCATTTTCAAGTGTTCAAATTATCAGTGAGAAACATGTGAATAGGACTGTTTGCTCTCATTTTATAGTCATGAAATTGAAGAGGAGTGGCTAGGGGATTCCACCACTACGAATACATTTCTGCACACTTTCAGTCTGAGACTTGTTACTTTAAGCATGACTGCAAAATGTTACTTATTCATATTCAGAAACGTTCTTTTAGTAATGGCTCATCATGTAACTAGGGACTTGAATACTTCATGAGACATGCTTGTAGAAGTGGAAATGGCAGCTTTAGTCTGTTAGCTCTCATTAGTAAATGTATCACTAACATCTAGGAATGTCATGATTATCTCCCTGCTCAGAGTTTTGAATATGTAGCCAAAACTTAGCTTTTGCTTTGTTTTGTGCCTGAAAAAAAATCGGTTTGTTGTTGACTGTTATACAAAATTGTCTTTTGGTCATTGCTGTGGAACAGCAGCATGTGATGTCTTCAATTATTTTCTATTTTTTCCAAAACTGTGTGCCATCAGTGCCAATCAACTCTTTTTTTTTTTTTCTTTTTTGTCTGTTTCCTAGTATCTCTGATGTTTCTTTATGCTTTCATTCTTCTTTGTTATTCTGTTGCCTTTTAAACTGTTTTCTGTTCTTTACCATCTGTTATATTCAGCAATTTGGCTTATTTTCCATATCATTTATAATGCTTTACGAGAAAATCTCAATTCTTACTGCAAATTACAGGTGAAACATGCTAAACCAGTGGCACTCTTGCTATAGATGATGATAAAATTTCAGTAGTGTTTTCGAAATTGTTTTCTGTATGTTCATTATCACTATCTTTTTGTTTAGTGGCAGAAATATTAACTATTATGAATGGTTAACTACTGTATAAACTGGCATACCTTGAGATTTTTAGTAAACCCTGGAAATTACTTTTCTGTCTACAGCAGCCTATTCTCTTGGCCTTCTGTCAGGATCTTGAATTTTCCACAGTTCTTCGGCTGCCAAATGTTGGCTACGAAGTGATTAGTTTTCTGAGAAGTCCACTCTTGGCCTCTAATGAAGATAAATTCAGTGGGTTTCCATGTCTCTAAAGAGCAGCTTTTAAATAAAGGGTACAGATTCTGGTGAATTCGACTTGGATCCGATTTTAATGACTAATTTAATAATTCAGTAGCATTTCTATTTCAAAAAACAAATGTAAACTTTATAGAGTCGCAGATCAAAGAAAAAAGGAAACAGTAAGTTAATTATTGTCCCTACAATCAAAATTGCTTTAGTTTGAATAAATGCAGTCATGACAAGTAGCAAATACAGCAAACACTGACTGTGTCATCATATACAGTTAATTCTTCTTTTTAAAGGGTAAAAGTGTTCATTTTTGCTAACTATTGGCAAATGGGAGTGTTCTATGAAAAGAACTTTGGCACTATCAATTGCCTCTTTGATCGTTTTCACTTCTATCAGCCCTTGCCAAACCACTTTTCACATTATATGGCTCTGAACATCTTCAGCAAGCTTAGTTTGTGAAATCATCCATGTTTTAGCACTAGAAAGTAACTAAGACAATGATGGAGACTTCTGCAGAAACCCCAGTAATCTTTCTTCTTTCCTAGAGAATGACATTTTAATTTTTAAAAAGGATTTTCCTTTTTTTTTTTTTAAAGACAGCCAACCAAAACAGCAGAACACATCCATATGTCAGGAAGTGTGATGCTAGATGACTGCATACCTCCAGTGTGACATTTTGACCAACATTTTCCAAAAGTTGAACCAAAAGAGCAGGACTAGTCCAATGGTCATTTTCATGACCAAACTCTGTGAAGATAATATCACCATTGTTTTTATGTTAGCTTTATTTATGATTTCTCATCTAAATAAGGGTTTTGAAATGCAGAGAATGCAATTAAATATAGTGAGGCTTCAGAATTTTAGCGTGTTTCCCTATTTTGCAGCAGCTGGCTGTATTCTCTTTGTATTCCTAGGCAAATGTGAGGTGAAACTGTTGCATGTAAAGATTTTTAGGTTTTATAAGGTGGGGTTTTTTAGTCTGCACAACCAAGGCTTAGTGCCTGCTTATACTTCTATAACGTGAGCCTGAAATTTATCTTCTGTACTAGCAGTAAACTTAAATGTTCTCAGGAAGAGGATTAACAATTTGTATATTGTAAAGGTGGTGCCTTAGAGGCATCATTCTTTAAAAGCAAGGAACAGTGGTGGCTGTGTTTACTTTGTACAATGAGAAAATTGATTGGCCTGAATTAGCTTTCAAAGTAACTTTATGAAGTGTAAGGAGAAGCAAAAAATGTCAGGAAATTAGAAATCTGCAAGAAAATAAAACTATGCTTGTAAATAGTATCATAGGAGCAGTGGATAGAAAAAGTAAGAAGATAAAAGCCTTTTTTTTTTTTATTCAGTGGAAATGTGTCGGCATATGTTTGCAAAGAAGGCTCCAATATCTCCTATCTGAGGGTTTCCTAGTGGGGTTGTATTTTATATACTTTCAGTAGGAGCTGAAAACTGTTCTCTGTCATTAGCAACTTGTAAAATAAGTACCAGATGGTTTGGCTGTGTGTGGCTGAAAGAGAATGAGCTTGGGTTGTTCCACTTTGTATCCCCCTGGCCAAAGTAGCTGTTTTTACCAAGTACTGACTGATCTGGATAGAATCAAGATAGGTTCTATACTAAAAGCATCTGAACGGTGATATAAAGATAAAAAAAGGTAAATATGTATTTCTTTAGATTCAGTGCAGTTTGGAGAAACTGTTTGGAGAAACAGTGGTATTTACACTGGAAAACAGTGAGGTGTGCTTGGTCACTTGGCTGGGTTTGGGGGGTATTTTTTGTTTAAAAGGAAACAAGAAAAAAACAAAATAAAAATATAAAATCAAATATTCACACTCCATGGATACTGTATAAATAAGTAACTCTATCTAGAGAAAAGGATTTATATATGTATGCAATAAATGTTTACAATATTTCTTACACAAATTTTCCTTTTGGGATGCAAACTAGTTGGATAGGTATCTTTTCTGTGATTCTAATATGGACAAAAATATTTTGGTTATAACCCACTGAACTTAAAATGTGTCACTATAATATCAGTGTCAAGATTATTCTTGTGAAGCTTCTCTAAATCCTGTTTTTATTTATGATTTCATTTAATCATTTGAAAATTAAAATTGAGTAAAATGAAAAATGTCCTACTTTTTAAAGCTGGAATATTCATGGAAATATGTGGATTTCCATTCAGTTTTCATTTATTGCTTTTGGGGCTCTTTCTTTTTACTCTGACAATATTGATTAGTTGGACTGGCTACTTGAGGGTTTTCCACACATTATGGAAAAACTAAAGCTGTTGCAGAAAACATCAGAAACACATCTAGAATAAAAATAAGAATTTAGTCGTGAATAGGGAAGGACATTTTTTATTCTCATTCACTGTCTGGTGAGCTCTAATTTTTTAAGATTTCTATATTTTGACTTTGCCAGAAGACTCTATATAATGTTTTAATATACAGCAGAAAATTTTTGTGAAGTACCTACAAGTGATACGCAATTTTGGCACTACATAGTCAAATATAAAATTAACTGGTAATATTGGTATGGTGCAGGTCTCCACATCATAAAATAAGCAAAAGGATGAATTGTCTGGAAGTCTAATGGCTTTGGTTTTATTGCTAGTCCATCTCCAACTGGTTGTGGGACCGTAATACCGTCGCAGCAATGCTGCCTTGGTATAACACCAGGACTCATTATTGTAGTGTAATCAGTAATCATGAGATCGTGTTGCTCTTCTTTCAAGGAAGTTGATCACTAGTGAAAGACATGATGAGAATAATCTGAAAAAATGTGTCTTTTGGATACCTGTTCTTGGGTTAAAAAGCTTAGGCTGTAGGTTGTCCCACCAAGTGTTCTGTATTTATAATGAGGTTCTAGAGATTTACAGTGAGTTTCTCTATTTGCAATGAAAAATATTTTTTCATATCAAAAATATTGATAATAGAGACCACAGCACAGTGTTTGCAGTTAATCCAGGGGAAAAAAAAAAAAAAAGAAAAAAGAATGTACAAAGGCAGAGGGCTGTGTAACCAGACTTTTTTTCCCATGCCTTAGCAATATCAATGGATTAATCATGACAAGGTTTATGCTAAGTAAGCACAGGTTTTTTTTCAGGACTGGTAAATGAATGCAGAATGGTGAAATGCCTGCTCTGTCAAAAGCAGTCACTGATAGCTGCTGCCTGATTTAGAGCAGGTTAGACTTGATTCTGAGAAACCAGTGCAGCCACCATTCCCACTGTGGTGCTGCCAAGCCGAGAACTGATTATTACAGCAGTAAATCAAGGTAGGCAGTTTGGAACCGGTGGAACACATCTCAATAGGATTGTAGCATCCAGTGTAAGTGGTAACAGGAGAGGTACTGACACCATAGGAAAGAATATTTGAGGTAAGTTACTGTCTTACCAAACTCCTGGGAAGTGACCTTATCTGTTATACATTTTGAATCTGTCTGCTAAGGCGTTAGTGTTACCTGGATCGTAGGATAAAGTATTCAGAGATACTTGTCACTTTTTTCCTTTTCTTGCAGCAGTGCTTTGTCATTTCAGCCATTCCGTTGCACTTTGGTTGCACAGAGCAGATAAACGCTTATTCTTTAAAATAAAGACTTACTAATGAAGAATACTATCTCACAGCTTCTTCGTAAATTCCACTCTTCTGTCTGTAATGCCAGGCCCATCACAAGTATGGCTGTGATCCGAGAGCTGCTCTCACATGGCTGATATAGCTTCAGAAGTTGCTTTGCTGTAAAGGTGGAGAAGTGGAGTGGTTGGGTGAGCACCCCTTCCCTATTGCTTTCTGACTCTCAGGCTGAGGTAGTGAGAAGCAATGACAGTCAGAACAGCTGAGATGCAATTTCCTTCTGCTACTTGTAGTATGGGATGTTTTGGAAGGTGCCTCCTCTTCTGCTGCCACTGAACTGGCACATCTGGGAGGCTTTGACCGACCACTGGATGGGACAGTCTTTTCCAAAAGGCTGATGGGATTGTTTAAATTCCAGTAGGCCCAGACCTGGAAATTAGGTATTATCATTTGGTATGTAGGAGCAGATTTTGTGTTTCACCATGGAGGACCTGTAAAACCACTAAACTTACAGCACTGCTATTTGAGCTAAGAATTAGAAAGAGAGGGGAGAGATCTGCATGTAAACTGCCCAAAACCTTGTTTCTGTGTATTGGAGTTAATGAGGTGAGGAGGTCCAAACCAGTAGAAGAGCTGAGGAGCTGGCCACATGACTTGTGCTGGCAGGATTCATCCCATAGACAATGGGAGGAGAGGTAGTCAGGGAAAAGAAATGGCAAAAGATATAAATGGCCTTAAGACATCTTCCTTCCCCCCTAACCACAGCTGTGTTCTCCAGGTACTGCAGGGCAGCCTGAAGGAAAGACCCAGGAAGAAAAGATTAATTTGAGAAATGCTTAGACAAAAATAATGAAGCAGTTTCCTACATGTGACATTTCCTCTCTGCTTATTGAAATGCTGTTAAACATGTGCACATATTTCAAGATCTGAGATCCTCTACAGTCAGTAGGTGAAAATCCAGTGTAATTTAACAATTGATTTTTGCCAAGCAGTTAAATGCAAATGAAAAACTCTCTAAACTAAATAGAAACTTAATGCGAGATGAGATGTAAGTATATAATCTTTCACTCTGCCTCATCAGGATAAGAATTTAATTTAACTTAAAAGGAATATGCAAATGGTTTCTCTGTGTTGTCGTTCATATTCCTTCTAATGGGAAGCTAATTGAAAGAAATGGAGAAGACAGAGAGTAAGAAACCGTTAAAGATAAGCTTGACCTAAACCACAGATTTTACGTATCAAGTTTACAGACTATAAGACTATTTCCATTTTCAAAGTAAATAATGTAGCATTAACAGTGCTTAAAAGTAAATTGATTAGAAACTGATTACAAATAAAAGGAATTAACTATGCTATTTTCAATTATAAGGGACAGAATTTAAAACAAAACTAATAACCTAAGCAAAACATGTATGATAAATCAGTTTCTTAGAGCTGTTTAACTTTTCCTAATTAAACATGAATACAAACTTACTATATTTTAAAATATATTTTCCTATAATTGTGTTAATTAAACTAGGCATGTTCATGTTAGATTTACTCTGTAAATCTGTAGTATTTTACAAAAGATGTTTGTAACTGAAAATCAAAGCATAATGCAAGACATCTCTTATTAAAAAAAAAAAAACCACAAGTAACTTTCTAGCTAACCCTACATCCTTTGTAGTTTTTTCAATGAACTAGTCAGAAATCATTCAAATCAACAATTTCATGTCTGCTTCGGCCTGTCACATGTAACATTTGTAGCTTCTGACTCAATGTCTGAGCCAAAAAAAAAGAAATTTCCGTCTGCAGAAGCAGTAATTGTTAATTAAAACTCTTTTTTCTCATTTGCAACAGTTGAACTAAGCAGCATTATAATTTGGCTGGTATTTCAGTAATTAATTGCAGCATTATTACATTAGAGGTACAAGATTTTTGGCTTGTGTGAGTCAATAGCTTGTTTGAGAGATTGTAAGTGAGCTGGCTAAAAGAGCATATTCTTAAAGAATCAATAGCCATGCATGGCATGGATTAAAAACTGGATAAATGGTAGGCCTCAAAGCTAATTTTAACCGGACAGCGATCATCAAGGGGATGTGGTGAAGTTCTGCATGATTCTTCCCTCTGGACTATGTAGTAATCTTGTCGGTAAACATGTAGTACAGGTGGAAATAAAAATTGAAATAAGGAAAAATTATATGCATAATTGTTTTCTCCTATGCTATAGGTTATGATACGAAAGGTAAATCATTTTATGGCATGGATCTTTAAAGATTATTTTAATATATCAAAATCAGGTAATTTGGTAGATCTGTGAATTCTGTAATTTGCTTGCTCACACTGCGGTTACATATATCTCTTTCAGCCACTTTTATTCCCCTCTGCAAAGGATATCTACACTCCTCTTGGGGCAGCAGTACCAGTACTTAAAAGATACATTGTAATCACTTGTTCTAATTTTTGACAAAAATTAAAATCTGCAAGAGTGAAAAACTCTTAAGAGAATGTGCACTTACCATATTGTATAATAATTAACCTCTTTCCGACTTTCAAAGGTGAGGGAAAAAGGAAAGGATGCACCCATCTTCTTCCAATACTTTGGGTTTTCTCCTCTGAATCCCATTACTTCCCATTTGTGAATGGATGAACCACTTTAGCCAAAGGCATGCGGCCTTCCTGTGATTAGCTGGCTTATGGAATTGTTACTTTGTGGTTGCTTTCAAAAAATGTAATGCTTTCCTCAGTCAGAGTTTGCTTGTTCAGAGTTCTTTATTCGGTGGATCAGGACATACATGTGTGGTGGTATGGACTGCAGGAGAGGCGATAAATAATGAAAAATCCGGAGGCTCATGGAGGTGCAGAAGAAAGCTAGGGCATGTGTGTGTATGCCCACGTAACAGAAGGGAAGGAGACCCTAGACCACAATAGCCAAGTGGGCCACACAGTGCAGAAGAGCCCCAGTCTGTGGCTGCCTGTCTGACAGGGTGGTGGCCCGCGTGTGGAGCGTGGGGATGTCTGATGAGTGGGCTGTGGAGTCAGCCTCTCTCCTGTCTGGTGAATATTGAGTTATTTAGGCAGAGCAGAGGAATTTCAAGACTGAGACAAAGAGTCATACTAGTACCATACTTGCTTGAGACAGAAGCCATCAAAGCAGAGATTTGGAGCTGGTTCCCCTCCATCATCTTAAGCAATTGTTTGATCAGTTAATTGCTCTGGAGTTGAGTTAGCTTTCTTTCTCCTTCCTTTTCTTTCTTTTTGTCCTCCTCTCACTTCTGCTTCTGAGGCTGAGAAATCTTCCCAAAAAAATCTACTATCAAATCCTGAATTAAAAACTTGCTTTGAAAATTTTTATCTGGCAAAAAGTATGTTTTGTTGAAAAACATACATTCAGGTCCCAATGTCCACATACCTAGCCTCCTGCACAGATGCCCCAGGCGTGCTTCCTTTGCTTTTATTTATCCCTTTGGGTGCTGGTGGTTAATCAGTGTTTTTTAAGCTGTCTTCATAGCTACCTTTCTCTTCCTCTCTCAAAGAAAGGAGATGCACATCTGGAGTGAATCTGGGAATCTTGTTGCAGTGTAATTCTATCTATATTTGATAGACAGGCATGAAAATCAAGGGAACTTGTTTTCTGCTTGTGTTGATTACTTTGAGAACTGTAATTAAATATGCCATCATTATCCATATTTTCCATTTCACTGTATTACTTTTTCCTATGTATGTCATGTTAAACATACTAATATGAGGGACTTCTTTGAGTTAGTCTTGTTTTTTTCCAGAAATATTTTACTAACAAGTAAATATAGTGGTAAGCATTTTCCCTTTGCATCTGTCCCCTATTTAGGACAGGTCTATTTCAATGGTTTTAAGTGAGCAATGAAATCGGAAACAGAAGGTTGTTTTTAAGGAAAAATTATTTCATGACTTCTTGTAATTAGGTCTACTTGAAGTTTATAGATCATAGTATTTCACTGTTGCTTTTCTGTTTGATTTTTGCAACAGAATATCAGCTTTCCATTCAACAGTCAGTGGCATTTTTGGAACCAGACAGCTCCACTTAGGAGACTCTTTGAGACACCAAGACTGGAGAGAAGGAGAAATTTTTCTTTTTCATGCTTATGTAAGAAATCTTAAAGGGTATTATCAAGTTATTCTTGGCTTTCAAAACTGCTTTTTTTTTTTAATTTGCTCCCAGCTTTTGCTATATTTTTTTGAAACTGGGGAACTCATTTGACTGAGGCACAGTATGTGATGCTGTGGAGGAACCTGTCTGTCTTCAGTGATGACAGAAATGGAGATAGGGAGGTTAGCAACACTGGGCTGGAGTTTGCTTTTGGAAATCCCCTGCTGAGAGTATCTGCTACCATCTACATATTTAAATCAGATAATCGTGCATCGAAACAGATGGTTTACCATTGACTCAACTTATGCATCCAATTCTATATGCACTAATGAGAAGACTTCACATTCTGTCATGCGCTGTTGAATACAAATTTTAAAAGATAGCCTCTTGTTTCAACATTGATACTGGACCACCATTTACAGTGGAGTGAAGCTGGCCAGGTAAAGAAGTAAGACACTAAGTGGTAAGCAGAGGAGAAAATTTTAAGCTGATATACACAAAATGCAGCCAAAGGCTTAGTAGAAGAAGAAAGTAGAGGTAGGACAGAAAGAAAAGGAAATAAAACAGAAAGTGTGAACTGGAGTGATGAAGTGAAGATGTTCAGAAACCAGACAAAAAGCTATTGGCACCTGATGTGAGAAGCAGTGTATCCAAAATGCAAGTTAGTGTTGATCTTTGCAGGGAAACCACACCAAGCTCTAGGAAAAATATGTAACTTCCATTGCTGTTTACTCTCCTAGTGCTGTTTCAGACTGGAGCTTTGCAGTATAGGCTTCAACATGGGGTGTGTCTTGCAGAAGATGATCTGAAGATCTTCCAGGAAGACCTGAAATGAGGCCTTTGACTGTGTTGTTCACTGGTGTGGCTTTTTTGTCGTTTGATAAAATAATAGCTCAGATGCTTTATTAGCTTGGTGATGGCATAGACTGTTCACATGTTCTGAAGGATAGGAGGATTCTGAATTCTGAATTACAAGCTGTGATCTCTGACCACTTACTTAAAAACACTCCAGTACTGGAGGATAGGAAAGTGACTTACAGGACATACATTTTTCACAGGACTCTGGAGAAGATCCATGATATCTGGAGTAAACCTGTTGTCTGCAATTAGTACAAGCAAATTAGAAGAAACTATAATAAAGAGTAAAATTAGTGTGTACGTGGTATATTGTGGCAGAGTTGTCACCACGTTGCAAAGGAGAATTGAGCTCTGTAACCCACTGGCACATTCTGGGGGTTTCCACGATCAGATGAAGGAGAATTCGTTGATGTGGTCTCCTTGGATCATATCAAAGGCTTTTGACAGGATCCTTCACCAGAGACTCTTAAACAAAGTTACCCTGGGATAAAAGGAAAGTTCCCCACAGAAGGAAACAGCTGATTCAAAGGTAGGAAATAAAGGCCAGGGATATATTTTTGGCTTTTACACTATAGGTAGATCATCAGTGTAATCTCACATATGTGTTTGCTGGTCAGAATATTTTTCAGTGATTTGTAAAGTGCTTTGTGGGCAGCTTATATATTAAGGAATATTAAAATGTACTAGGACTCTTTAAGATGTACAAAGTATGAGGGTGGAGTGTGGCATAGCGAAGATGGATAAGAGACTCCATTCCCTTTGACTAAAAGCGGTAGGGGACATGGAATAAAATCAGGGACTAGGAAGTCGACTGGAGCAGAGGCAGTGTTTCTTCATTCAGGGTGGACTTGAGTCAGGGAACTCTGTTGTGGGTGCTAACAGTTTAGATGAATTGGAAAGGTAACTGGACTGATTCATGGAATTGAAAATGTAGGCTGTCAGCTGCAAAGATGCTGTGTCTGGCTAAGCCCAGGACAGTACTCTAAGGAAATAACATCATGCATTTCATTATTCTTATATAATTGCCTAGGCTTCATCCATCAGGCACTGACCGATACTGTGCTTGAACCTTTGGTATGTCTCAGTACAGTCATTATCATGTTCATTGCATCATTTTGGTACTATTTGCTATCTGCTATGTAGCTGTATTTAACCTTTGAATACAGAATACATTATTAATTTGGCTGCTGCCTATCAACTAGAAATACAAATATAGTCTTATTCAGTGTCTGTAAAAATAGTGTATAACATATAAAATATTATAAAGTGATTTAGAAACCTAGAAAAGGTACAGATTTTTCCTTCTTTTGATATCAAAGAGATGTTGATGTATTATGCAGGATTTATTGGCAACAATTCACTTACATATGGTATTCTACAAACAGACCTTTACTCCCATTGCATCACCACATACTAAAATCTACATTTTAGAAAATAGACATGCAGGAACAAGATTTTTTATTTGCCAAGCATATAAGGAGCATGCTTGACATAGCATGTGGAAAATGTATATACTAAGTACCTGTAGATATATTAATTACAATAAATAAAGCATTCTGTAATTATATGTACTATAGAATTGTAAGGAGTACCATTAACAGAATTAAGGTGAATTTGATATGCTCTTTTTAGAAAATCAATGTATAAATATGAAAGGTTATCATGATGCCATTGAGTTGCTTCCTTGCAGATTGCAATTGAGTGTGAAATGAATGAGGAATTTTATTACCCCACTGACATTTTTATCTTCTGAAATGATAAGAAAGTAATAACCAAATGATTTAATTAAAGTGTTGATACAAATAATAAGGCCCTAGGAGATTATTTAAGTATAATTCAGTTTTTCCTCTCAGACTGGATCTCCTGATATGATTAGCCTTTTCAGTGCCATAGAAAACAGAAGATTATCATATACTAAATTTAGGCACTGGTCATTGTTAATGGATTAGAACCGGTGAAAGGGAATGCATCTGTCTGAGCTTTTCAAAGGTTACTAGCTAATGACTCAAGAGAAACCCCATGTAGAAAATATCTAAAAACCTGAATCATACAGAATTAAGGCCCTATTCAAAACCTGACAGTGGAAAGAGTGACTAAATTCACCTGAAGTGTGGGCAAGCTTAATCCATAGGATGAGGGGTAATGATTTTAAAATAGAGGGTGGTAGATTCAGATTAGACATTATGAAAAAAAAATTTTACAATGAGGGTGGCGGAACACTGGAATAGGTTGCCCAGAGAGGTGGTGGATGCCCCATCCCTGGAAATGTTCAAGGCCAGGTTGGACAGGGCTCTGATCAACCTGAGCTGGTTGGAGATGTCCCTGCTCCTTGCAGGGGGGTTGGACTAGATGACCTTTAAAGGTCCCTTCCAACCCAAACTATTCTATGATTCTGTGATATATGCTGCATTGTTGTCAGTGGCATTGGCCTTGGGATGAGCCAAGCTTTGTCTACATGGGCATGCGTGGTATTTCCTTCCAGCTGAGATTTTGAAAAGACCAGATGAGTGTTTTGTTCACACAACTCTGTCACCCTTACTGTAGGAGTAAATGGCAAGAACACCGTATGTTGAAAATGTTCATGACATCTCTGTTACGTTAAACAGCAGACTGGTTCAGAAGATGCAGGGTCTCTGCGACTTTCCCCCTGCCTTCCAGGGATGCAACCGGGGACAGCCAGACTGGGAAGGAGGGCAGCGTGGAGGCTTCCCACGGTGGCTGGTGGAAACCCTCAGCCCGTGGATCCTGCTGGGAGAGCTACCTTCCGATGGGAAGCAGGTTGCAAAATGAAACGCCTCCGGGTCCTAATCAAGCCTGACTTCATTTGTGCCCTCTGCTTACACAGCTGTGGTGCTTACCAGTTTTCCAGAGGTGCACACAGATGGCAGGACATGCATCAGTGCGGGAGGCAAGGTTTTCTTGTGCTCCCCAGGCATATAATGGAATAATATGAATATGAA
This sequence comes from Chlamydotis macqueenii, assembly GCF_036417535.1. NCBI lineage: Eukaryota > Metazoa > Chordata > Aves > Otidiformes > Otididae > Chlamydotis > Chlamydotis macqueenii. The sequence goes on from NC_141558.1 coordinate 33,308,531, forward strand.
TTTATAAGGTTTTGGATTTGGTTTTGAGGGAGCTTTTTGGTTCTACTAATCCAGCACTTTCTATATATGTGGCCATCTGGGCCCAAAGTAATTATTCACTTTTGTTTTAAAATATTCCTTAATAAAGAGCTTATGAACATTGCTGTATTGTGATCATAAGGCAGCCAGAATAAGTGTTACCTCTGTCTCCAGAGATACAAAAGATACTTGCTTTCATGAGATGTTTATATGCGTTTTGTTACTTAAAGAATACTAAAGGTCTTTGTTTAAGTGAAAGAGAAGGTAAATCTGTTATATGTAAATTGATAAGTAAAAAATAATGGAGAACATGTTCGTGTATATATGTATAGACACATAACGTACTTTGTATCACTACCAAGAGGGCAAAAGTAAAGGAAAGGTTTTGCTGCAATAGTTTTTAACATTCAGGAACAGCTGTGCTGCCCCTGTGCTGTTTGTTAAGTTTGAGCTGTTGCCAACCAACAGTCGTGCTGGGATAAGAGAAAATTTGAACGTAGTTGTCACTGGCAGCTCAAATCTTATCGCCGATAAATCTCACAGCCGCCCCTGTATATTTTCTTGTCAGTTAAATAGAATTTCACTCTTGGACTAGCAATATCCATTCTTCTCAACTGCTGTCTGTCTGTACCTCTGCCAGCGCAAACTAAATGTAAACGCAGTTCCCAGCGCTGCAGGGATGGCAGCGGTAGCGGAGCATGCGGGATGGACAGCGGCCGGCAGGGCTGTGCAGCATGGTCCATGCAGGGATGGACTGATGGGATGCTGCGATGAGAACATGTGGAAGAGGGATGGTGAGAGGGCTGCATTTGCACCAAGCAGGCAGGTAGTGTGACAGGGAGCAGGGTGCTCTCTCAGCACTGCAGTACTTGTTTCCCCTCAGTGCTGTGAAATGATGTGGCTACAGCACAGCAATTTGCTTCAAACAAATTCAGATCCCCATAGGTAGCTGGAGCCAAAGTTCAGCTTTGTCTGCTTTGTTTTGCAGATTTTTCGTTCTTCCCCGCCTCCTTTCACTACATGTCTGAGGTGAAAATCATCCCAGACCTCTCTGCTGGCGTTTTCTGCATTGTGTGCTTTTTCTCCTGCTGTGTTTTACATTACTTCTGTGCTTCTCTTCATGTGTGACATCTATTGCAGATGATGAGAGGTCTATATACATAAAAATCATCACAGACTGTCTTACAGGAAACCCAACTATTTAGTTACAGATGTACATAGGTTTTCACTAGCATCTTTGATTCACAGAGTTTTCCTACTTTATATAAGCTTCATTCTGATAGTAATCAAATATTCTTCTTGTAGGCAGTGAAGGCAGGTCACTGAGTTGCTACCAAAAATGTTCAATGTCAGTGCCTACACCTTTATGTTACTATAGATTATCCACCACATGTGAGAAGCACCTTAGCATTATAAATAAAAAGGATGGAACTTCAGAGGACTCTGCTCCAGTGTGCAGAAATTACATCGAATTAAGCGCAAACTATTGCCAGAATGTAATAACGAAACAATATTTGTTTCAGTTACTGTGAATAGACGTTGATATCTTTTCTAGAGATGTTTTCAACACATCCTCTGGAAATCCACACAACTCAGTTATGTTCCGTGGGCTTTTTCTGGTGTAGATTTCAAAGTAGATACCTCGCAGATTTCATCAGAAGTTTTGCTTTTGAGCCCAAGGGAAAAAAAAAAAAACAACAGTAAAGAGCTCTTAAATGAAAAGGTTTTTGTTTTTTTTTTTTACTATGAATCTCTGTTAGAGCGAAGTACAGTGTGTGAGAGGATAAAGGGCAGCATTTCCAAAACTATCTAAGTATCATTGCAGCCCTAGTTCCATTTTCAAAGCAATGTAAGCACTTTGGAGCCTAAAGGCTCCAACAGGTTCAGATAATATCCTTATTGTAGTCTAAAATTGATAAAGTACTCTAGGTGCCTAATTCACACTAAGTCCAAGTGCTTTGATGCTCTCATAAGCCCTGCTAGATACCTCTCTGAATCAATACGAACCTAAAGTCTCCTGAAAATTGGACACTTGATTTCACCAAAATGCAATGGGATGTAAGTGCTAATGTCACTTCTTAATATAGGTTTTAAAATGCTAAGCCACATAGGGCCTGATTTTTAAAAGCACGAAGTCACTGACAGTTGCAGAAATGGGTCAGGAGGAATTTTCCTAAAACCCTGAGGACTTCATGAGGTTTTCAGAGAGGGCACGAAAAAGAAAGACAAGCCAGTTTGCATACCAATAATCTCTCAAATAATAGATTCTTTACAGATATTCACTGAATGAAAAGGCAGATAATGTACATCCGGGCAAACATTACTCCATCAAAGCATTAATATTTTAATTCCTTTGATGCTTTGACTTTTAAAGCTGCATAAATGGCTGGACATGCAAGTAGATGTTACTTGTAAAAGTATGCATGAAGTAATCAGCTCCATACAAGTGTCTCAAGTACACCTCGTAATCCCACGCCACAAATGATTTATTATGGTCTTTGTGAGACAGACACAGGATCTTGGATAAGGCTCACCCAGTAATAGTGAACAGGTCCTGATCGGCACATCCTGTTAGCAGCTGAGGACATGTAGCAAATGCATGGTAGAGCAGGAGAACAGGGATTATTGTACTTGGGAGGTACAGAGGTTACATCTGTCCTAATAAATTAAACAGTGCCAAATTAAACAGTGCCAGGCTGTGGTCCTGGATGTTGGTATGAGATGGTCTTTGCTCTGCAACTGCAGGAATGGCCCCTGGCATAGCTGATATGGAGCCCTCTCCCAAACAGTCCCTAGGCCCTGTTGGAGCAGGAAAGTGCCAGCTGGATGCCATTGCCAATAGGCAGATTGGATTTGGCCACCTTGCTTGGTAGGGTTTGCTCTACTGACATGATCCAAATTGTACCACATGGTTTGAAAGCTGGATAATTTCTCCAGACCATTCATTTACTGCTATAAGCATGGCTAGAGTACAGCAAAGGGTATTGTGTTATGAGACTGTGAGGTGTGAGAGGAAGCTTCAAATATAGGAAACAGCTGTGGGGACACCACTAGTTTTGGTGCTCATAGGCTTACTTTTTCCATTAAGATTTATCCTTAAAAGCAACTTGGCATCAGGATCAAGAAGGTGACAGTCCATGACGGTACCGAGTCAACAAGCACTGTTAGAAATTTTTATGCTTGTCCCTATTTTTAGTCCATTCCCCTTGCTAGCAATGTGATGCTGCAGTGCTATGTTTCTTCCTTCAGATGCTGTAGATAGTGTAAACAAGCAGTGTAACTGACCATGTTTTCATGGCCAAAGATGCTGGCACCCAGCAGGTGTTGCAGAATTATCCTAGAAGGAGAAATGCATAGCAGTGACTATGGAGAAACATGCATTTAGGAAAACTCGTGTTACTGTGATAAAATTATAAAATTCTCTGTTTTCAAGCAGGTAAGAGCAGAAAGACACCAGTTTCGGCAATGTTTGTTTTGTCTTCTCTTTGGAAATCCAGTAAAAAGAGTAAAAAAAAATGTTTACCATGTGTAGGTGTCCTCTAATAGTTTTTGCCTTTGATGTCTTTCTGCTCCTCACTAGCAAATTGATTTGCTACTTAGTTGTAGCAACAGTCAGTATCATGTATGTGGAAAACAGGGGGCAAGAAGGCTTTGGGTTTACAACCACCGAAAATCTAGTTCAGTTTCATTATCACCATATAAAAACCAATAGAGTAATGGTAATGCCAGTGTCTCTCACAAAAGTGCCCTGTGCCTGTGCTCTGCATCAATACCTTTTCCCCACTCTGCCTTAGAGAAAATGCAGACTGGTTGTGGTGGCTTCAGTGTAGTAGTGTGGCAAACCTGACTCCCAGTCAGCACAAGACTGATTTCCAGTAATTTCCCGTCAGTGTTTGGTGCTCTGATAGGGTGGAGCTGGAAACAGAGGAATGGACCTTGTAGGGAAGTGGAGGATGAGCAAGTGGAGCGTCAAACGAGGGGCACAGTACCCCTCGCTCATTGGCCTCCTTACCTTCATCTCAACAGCTGAGGAAGGGGTCCCAGCAGTGGCTAAGATCTCTTCATAAACTCAAAGATACATGGCACTATCAACTACACAGACACTTTGATTTAGCTCAATAGATTTGATTTACATCAACAGAATTTTTAAACATTTCTGTAGAACCTGTAGAGGTAAAAGACAAATCTTCTGAATGTTTTAATCAGGGGCAAAAGTTCATTCGCCTGTGAGTTAAAAAGTTCATTGGCCTTTGTTACTCAAAACAGGTTTGAGTTTATAGCATTTATGGTTGGACACAATCTAGCAGAGTGTATATTTGTGCTTAGTCTGTACAGAAGACTGACTAATAAGAACCTCATGTTGGGTATAATCCAAACCCTAATTTAAAGATTTTTTCCAGTGCAAGATTAAACCTGCGTCTTCCTACCGATTAATATGGTGCCAAAATAATTTATGTCAGATTCATCTGATGATAAAACTAAAGGGAGCTCCACTGGCAATATGTTACTATCACAGTGTCATTGCTTGATTGTATGAGCTCTAACACATCCTTGGCTTGACGTTTCTCTTCTCTAGCCTTTGTCTGTAATGCCTAGACATATATTCCTGTAATAAACATGGTTGCATGAAGGGATTCCATATTCTGTCTAAAAATGCGATGCAGAGAATGAGAGAATCGCCAAATCCTCTCCCATGTAGTAACAACACATTTGATAAACTGTCTCCCTGGGTGGTACTAGGTATACTAATAGCGGAGGGAGGGCGTGGAGCAACCAAAATAAAACAAGCTGTGTTGTCCCAGTAATCTGACCCATGGACAAAAGCTGTTCTTGATCCTAAATTTTCAGAGTATCTTGGCCGTGGTCAAGGGAGCTGAACACACCAACCACAAGTTGGAGGGTTGCAGAAGGCAGAAGAACAAGTATTTCTCTTAAATGGCTCATCTACAGGTTCCAAGTGAGCATCCCCCTTCTCCTGGTCTTCTCTATTTTTTCCAAGACAGTTCAATGTTTTCCTAAATCCCATAGGGAGCTATGGTTGGTTCTCAGAATGAGATCAATGCAATAAACATTATAATGAAGGATATTATGGTCCAGTGTCCTTTTAATGTGATGACACAAATTGGGTACACTTTACCCTTTCTTTTTTGTCTCCAGAATTTCTCCTATTTATTTTATATAGTCCCTTTCATGAGCTTATGAGACTCATACTAAAACAATTTAGGTTTCTTGCCCTGAATATTTCAGAACTTTATTCTTCAAATGTTTAAATATCTTCCTGTAATTTTAAGTCTAAATTTATTCATGCTCCATTTATAATCAGTTTACAGTCTTGTATTATACTATGTTGAACTTATAAATAGTTTACATGAACTCAGTAATTGAGATATATATATATTTTAATTGTGTTTGTTACAGATATATAGTTCAGTTCAGCTGGTTGCTTATGAGAATAATTTGTAACTCTCTGTAACGCCTTTGATTGATGTGTACTTAAAGCCATTAAGGACAACAATATCTCCACCTGTCTGCAACATGCTTCTAACTTCTGTCAAGCATTTATAAACATTTATATGTTATATATCATCAACATACAGCTTATTTGTGAAATAATTCATGTCATTTCACTATAAGATCCTCAGATATTACAGCTTGTGTGAGTAACACTAAGTCAACAGGGAAATCTTCTTTTATTTTTTCATAGGAATAAATGTGCACTTAGATTTTAATAGAGTGAATTCCTTACTGTGGCAATAGAGCCAGTATTAAAAAACATCTCTGTGTGCATGGGTGCTCTTTGAAAGTTTGGCTCCCTGACAATTAACCAAATAAGAAGGACCGATACACCTATTACACCTAATTCAGCAACGGTTTACAATGGTGCCGCTTCTGTTGTTTCTATAATGACACTAAACAAGTACCTTGTTTTTCCAATGCACTGCAATTCATATGGACCTTTGTACTTCTGCACAGAGGAGAACAATGGCTTTCATCTGATAACATCGTATTATGCTGGATTTGTAAAGTTAAAAAGCAAGCAGTGAGGATTCTGTATCTGGGTTTTTCTGTTTCATTTGCTTTCTTCCATTAGGTTAGGCTTATTCTATTCTGTGTGATATTTGAATTGTTGAATATTTGAATGCTGATGTTAGAATAAAACAAAAATGCTTATCCAGAGATGAGTAATAACTCATCTCTGGATAAGCTCTGATGTGAAGTTTTTAAAATACTGAATAAAACCTAACCAAATTATCCTTGTTATGCACATATTTGGGATTTGAATGAGTACATTGAAAATAGTGTAAAATTAACTTCTGGAAAATGGATATTAAAATTCTGCATCTTGGACATTTTAATTTTGACATTTATGATTATTTTTACTGTACATTATTTTAATATGTTTTCATTTTTAAGGTAGTTTTTCAGATAATTCCTTATTCTGAGTAGTAAATCAATAAGGCAGACATATTGTCTAGGCACAAATCTCCGTTCTCAAAATAACAAAATATGGGATAGAAGCATTTTTATTTTTCACAGCAAAAAGAAATGCATCATGTTATAAAAGTATCAGTCTCAGTAGGGTAATAAACAAAAAAAAATAAACAAAAAAAAAAAAAAAACCAAACCAACAAACAAAAAAAAAAACCAGAAAAAAAAAAGATAAATGAGTTATTTGGCATTACAAATAAGATAACGTAGATTCTGCAAACTTAGAAATCTGAGGGTTCAGGCAAAAGAATATACCGAATAAGGGATGCAGCTGTGAAAAGTAAGCAGGCAAATAAGTAAATAAATGCTGCTATTAAAACCAAAAGACATTTGACATGCCTTGATTAACATAATGTATGTCTTTATTTTCTCTCAAGAGCACTTGTTCACAGGAACCAGAGTGGGGAGGTGGCCATTGCTTTTTAAAGTAATACTTGCTTAAAAATGATTTGCACAGTTTTAATACCATTTGGCCATACATTTGCATATATATAAAAAATGTTGTTTTCCAGAAGACTGAACTCTATTCTAATCCTTTATATGGATGTTGCATTAAAAGATTCTTTCCCCTTGGCCCACCAGTCTGATGATGTGATAAATTTATCTTTTACACAAATGGCAAACACTCTGTGCAATCCTTTTTTTTTAAGGAAGATAGAAATTAATAAGTTTGTATTTTGTGCCTCAGGTTTATCTTCTGCTCGGAGTATAGTAATCCATTTTACATTTTTACATTAGTAATTGTTCTTATCCAAAATATAAAATGTGTTGGAGTGAGAAGCCATACAAATATAGCTCATTTCTATTATTATTACCTTGAAATGCTGTACAATGGATATTTCAGTTCTATAGTGTTTCATTGTCATGGATTTGGGTAAGAAAAACGCCAGTAAAAATGATAAGCAAAAATGATTTGGGTTCTATGTAGAAAGCTACATCCTTGCAGTGCTTTTAGGAAGAGGAAAAAAAATTACAAGAAGGTGATTTTAGTGATGAAACCTATACTGATAGTGTGCCTGGGAGCGCTCCTGGGCAGTGGGCCGAAACCCCTGTGGTAGCAAATTGTTATCACCTTCCCTGGCCCGTGGTGGTGTGGCCCAGCCGGCACCTTTCCGAGCAGCATGGCCGGCATGGTTTTGCATGAAAGTGGTCCAGAGACCGTTACCAGCAGGCAGTTTTCATGCAGCCAAGGCTGTGCTGGCGGCGAGAGGGCTTTGCTGGTGAAGATGCAAGCTCTCTGTGCCAGCTGCCCTTACTGCCAGCAAATTTCCAGGGCTTGCTTAATTTACTAGTATAGACGTAAGAGTCAGCTGTGCCTCTTTTGCTGTGGTAGCACCAAGGAGCTTTAACGAAATTGTGGGCTCGGTTTCTGCCAGACGACTGGAAACAAAAATTGACAGGCCTGTGTGAGAAGCCTCAGTTCATACAAATTTCCTACCTGACTGTGTATGATTCAGTTATATCCGTAAAATGAGAATTAATGTACCTCATCAGCATGCTGTAAAATAGTTTTCTTAATATTTGGGACATCATCATGATAAGCAGCCCAGAAAAGAAATACTGCTACACTAGAACGAGAGCTGTGTTTTCTTGTAATGCAGACATGAGCCACCTGGTGAGAACACAAAATACTGAATAGCTGGTCACTATACAACCATTGCCTCTACTGTGGGCTAAAAAAACAGGGATCCCATAAAAAAAAATCAAAGACTAGGTGATTACACAACTACACAATTAACACTGGTAACCTGATGCATAGACTGAAGGAGTCCAAATGAAGGCTGTCCAAGGAGTCTTAGTGCCCGTGTGTTCTGAGAGGGAGCATTCAGCTTTGAAACTTGAATTTGGTGTGTGTGCACGCGCATGTGTGTATTTGGAAAGAAAAGAGGTTTCCACTTTTAGCGAACCCAGATCTTTCCGCAGAGGATGAGGATTACTGTAATAATCACATGCCAGTCAACGGTAATTGAGAAAAGTTGATGCTGTGGTGAAGCTTGTTACTTATCTAGTGCCTTCGTTAGAATTGCACAGTGAGTGGGAGTACCTGGCTCTCCGTAAGCTCACAGCTCTGTGTAGTACTGGTCTTAATAAATTGTGCAAATACGTTCCTTGTTCATTTATGGTTAGCAAATTGCATGAGTGTCATTCAGCAGGTTGAGCACTTTGTATCAGCACGATATGTTTTCTTTTCTTCTGAAGAGGTCCAAAGGAAAGGAGCAGACTTGTTCCCAAACGGGTTTGGCAAGGCTGCTGTTTTCGTAACAGCTGCAAATATATTCCCTTTGTATCCAGGAAGATTTTGAGAAATGCTCTCAGATAAAAGAACAAATGATGAGGCGAAATGTGGATTTATGAAAGGAATGCATTTCGGAACATAGTGTATATTATACAAGTATCTTGGTGGACGAATAAAGTAGAAAAATTCTAGCTATTAATGTACAGTAATGAGATAATTAGAACTATTGCTCCTGGAGTTCTAAATATAGCTTTACTATAGCTATCTTAATAAAAACCGAGCTTCAGCTTGGTTGATATTACAGTGACATAAATAGATCTTTTCTGTGTGTCAGCGCTATTGTTGCAAATATTTTGCTCTGCTATGTCTCATGCCATTACAAAGATGATTTGTTAGGTGGGAAACTTCACCATTTCTTTCAGATGGATTTGGTTTTGCTGAATGCTACATCTCTAGGTCATTAAACTGGAAATATCGATATCTTCTTTGGTGTATAATTCAGCAAATGCTACAAACATACGTAACATTTATCAGAATGTAGATGTTCAGAGTCATGCTTTCATACTTCTGTCCTTTCAGCCGTCCTATTTTGACCAGCTACCTTCACACCTCGCAAAATAAGGAACAGAGGATTCTCTAGGTCATATTTAAAATAACTTCTAAGAATATTAACTTTTAGTTCTCATAAGAAAAGGATGTTTTCTCTGTGAAGCAGTAATATAAAAAGGTGACTTCACCTCTGCACAACTTGGAAAAAAATTATCCTATGTGTGATATAGATGTCCTAGATCACACTGTATTTGTTTGGGTTTAGGTGTTGTTACATGTATACAATGATAATTATCGTCTTTCCACCTCAAATACTACATATCATAGGGAAAAGATGTTTTACAGGGCTGTATGTCTCAATGTAGTGTTAATAATTTGATGAATGGTGGTTCAGCACTTAGCAAGTACCACAACAAGGAGTCCTTACTGCAGACTGTAAATGTTTTCCCGTACTCAGATGCTCTGGCAGTTAGCAGTGAGAAGCCAGTGGCTTGAGAAGTCAAGGCTGAGTGCAGTGCTAGGATCAAATAATATTCACAGATTGAGGCATAAGATAGAAGAATATCATCAGAGCACGCTGTCTTCAGGGGCAGATACTCTCCTCATTAAGGACTGTTGTGACGGGACCAGGGGTAACAGTTTCAAAATAGAGGGAGGTAGATTTAGATTAGATATTAGGAAAAAAATTTTTACACTGAGGGTTGTAGAACACTGGAACAGGTTGCCCAGAGAGATGGTGGATGCGCCATCCCTGGAAACGTTCAAGGCCAGGTTGGATGAGGCTCTGAGCAACCTGATCTAGTCAGGAATGTCCCTGCTCCCTGCAGGGGGGGTTGGACTAGATGGCCTTTGAAGGTCCCTTCCAACTCTAACCATTCTATGATTCTATGACTGATCTGAAACACATTGAAAACAATAGAAAAACTTCTGATAATCCCCTAATATCAAGTATTAAATGTAAAAGACATTAGTCTCTAGGCAACAATGCTGAGATGTTCCTAGGAAGCATTTCTCTCACTCCATGGCTTGCCTCTTCCACTAGCTGCGTTGCCAAAAATGATGCTTGGGTCCTTGTAGACCCATAGGGTACAATGGAGCTCATAACAGTTCCCAGTGAGGTTATGCTTCACCATCTTTTAGCAAATATCAAATTATTACAATGTTGTGGTTTAACCCCAGTTGACAACTAAGTACCACACAACCACTCACTCACCTTCCCTCCCCTCGGTGGAATGAGGGAGAGACTTGGAAATGTGAAAGTAAGAAAACGCCTGGGCTGAGATAAGAACAGTTTGATGATTGGGGGGAAAAAAAATCATAACTTATAATGAAAAGGAAAACAACAAAAAGAGAGAGAAGCAAAACCTGAGAAAAACAAAGAATGCAACCACTTGCCACCTGCTGACCCACATCCAGCCAGTCCCCAAGCAAGGATCGCCCCCCCCCGCCCCGCCCCAGCCAACTCTGCATAGTTTATATGCTGAGTATGATGTAATATAGTATGGAATATCCCTTTGGACAGTTTGGGTTAGTTGTCCTGGCTGTGCCCCCTCCCAGCTTCTTGTGCACCCCCAGCCTCCTCACTGGCAGGGCAGTATGAGAAGTTGAAAAGCCCTTGACTTAATGTAAACACTCCTTAGCAACAACTGAAACATCAGTGTGTTATTAACATTATTCTCATCGTAAATCCAAAACACAGCACTATACTAGCTACTAGGAAGAAAATTAACTCTATTCCAGTCGAAACTAGGACGTACAATATGGCCTAACCTTTTAGTACTTGTACACCATATTGTCAGCAGGAATCCCAGCTTCAGAATTTGTACCAAGGCAGGTTAAATATTAATTTTTTCTTAGCTGTCCTTTTTGGCTTTGTGCTGCTCCAGAGAGAACAAAAGCAGTGCTAGGGAATGGGTGAGAAGGCAGAAGTTTCAGTACTTGTGTCTTTCATAGCTTGCCCATCCTAACTCACAGAAGTATTTTGGTTAATTGGCTCAAAATCAAATTTCTCTTTTCTGCGTTGAAAGTGTAGGTTGCACTAACGTATCAGTTGGAGCCTGCTCCAGCTATGCTGTTCCAGCTTGATAGCTGCTAACGGGGAAGGGGAATGGCAGCCAGGAATGTGGCATTTTCACTGGATTCCAACTTCACTTTATGTAATTTTCCAGCTGCAGTAAACCCATCAAATTATACCCTGAGAAGTACTGCTAAATTAGGAATGCATATGCATTTAGAAAATGGTTTATTCTTTTATGTTTTCTCAGCAATAATGTTTAATGTTTAATATTTTAGTAGGCCCATCTAATAAGTTTTCTAATACAGTTCAAAGTGTAAAAAAGACTAGATCCCACGTTGAAAACCCCAAAAGGAAATACGATGCTTTGCTTTTATCTTTAATGCCAACTCCCTGTGAGATAAAGAACTGATTTTAAATTCTGAGCAGGTATTCAAGGCACCTTATTTTATAACCCAGACTTTTTAGTGCTCCATGCCCATTGATAAAGTCCTTCACATTTTTATGCTGAATCTTAATTTCTTTTCTTCAAAATCTAGATAGACAGCCTTTGACAAATTGCCCTTTAGTAGATTCTCATATATAAAATCATGCTGTCGTGGAAATGAGTTTTCTTTTGCCTTTTAAATCTCAGTCTATAGCAAAAAGTATGTATTTTCAGCAGTGTTTCATTAACTAACTTGTAATGTTTCTTTGATTGACAGCTCAAGAAGTGAAATTTTGTAGAGTATATTATTCAATATTCTCTAAATACTCTGGGTACAGCTAATGCTCTGTAAAGAAGATTATCAGGATTATTATTTACTACAATGATTGTTAGAATTCTCATTAGAGTAGTAAATAAGATTAATGCTGATTATGATAATGCAGCCAAAACAGCTTTACAGTTCATGTATACAACTATTTTGTAGTGTGTAGAGCTTTTGTGAAAAAGCAGGACAGGCAAAAGTATTTTAGCCAATTTATTTCAGAAGATGAGATGAAAAAAAAAAAACCCAGGAAGATTCAGACACTTGAGAATAATTGGAATATTGAGTTTAGTTCTGGACATCTCATGATAGACATCAGTTATCTTTGTAATACTTACATTTATTTTTTCTGAGAGAACAGTTCAGGCATTGATATAGAGCAGGACTGCATTCTCATTAAACGGTCACATCTGTGCTTTGGCTGCAAGCAAATACGCAATTGGGACAATCATTGAAAAATGAAAAATTACGCAAACAAGCATTACTCCTGTGTTTAAATTCTAGTGAGAGTGTTAGCTGACCTCTGTTCCATTTTTATTCTGGAGTCACTTTTTACACACACAAAAAAAATCCACTTGATTGTAAACTAATGCTTTCCAGTTGTAGGTTTCACATAACAAATTATATTTTTCTTCAAAAATTCAAATTTATCAACTTGACATTAATTTCTAGAAAGTAGACAGAAATGATACTCATAGTATAATCACCCCTGCATAAGATTAATTTTGGTGCTTTATCCAAAATACAGACAATGTACAGTGTCACTTGCAAAAATATTAACAAGATAACCTTGCCATTTAAGGTAGGTCCAAGTGAACGTAATGTTTACCATAGTAAGTAAATACTTAGTATAGTAATACTAATGTAATAGTAATATAGTACTAGAATTGTGATATAGTAATATTTACTATATAAAGTAAATATTAAGTGAGGCAATCATATAAATTTAATTTTATTGAACTGTCTGTGGTTGGTGTTTTCCGCTATACTTTTAGCAGTGGCAGTATGAAAATACTGAATTTGGGAAAAATATGTCTTTCTTATTTGAGGAAGACATAAGATTTACAAAGTAGATGGTCTCTGTTACTAATATAGTTCCCATTGTGTATTCAACTGTTATAAAACTAAGCGTGTACCCAATCTGGATAAGCCTGTTGATGTTGTCACATTCAGCCCTTTTCCCACCGTAGTTCCCTCAGTAGTTCAGTTATGTGTAGCCATATACTAGTTAAAATAAGATTTAAAATTAACTGTTTTGTTGGTGCCTTATATTTTTGAGGATTGTTGTTAATGTAGTGCTTTCTCAAAACATCACCAAGGTGCCAGATGGTGCCAGGGAGGTGCAAGTCAGTCACCCCAAGTCAAGCACATCAACATCTACCCATATTTCTTGTATGAAATATGGTTGATAGATGTTTCTGCCCCAGGGCTGTTGAGGGGTATGTAAATTCAATAGCTATTATCCCTCCAACTGTGGATCTACTTTCCTCTTAATACAACAGTAGCAAATTTAGTCTAGAAAAATGGCAGAATAGTCACTGTAAATTGAAGTTAAAGTAATGAAATATATTATTCTGCCCCTCATCAGCTTTTGGTGAAGTCTTTAACTTTTCATTTTTGCATCATGTGATAACGTGAGAGCTAAATTCAGTTTCTTTTAATCAGATTGGAACACAATTATTTTTTACTTTCTCATATAACATGATATGTTCATTATTCCTACTAAAAAAAGAAAAGAATTGTGTAAGATTTTCACTGCATTTGCCATTAATCTAGAGGAGAAAATAAGACTTTCTAACTATGCCTTGTAATATTGTTCCACCGTGCTTTGAAGGTTTTTGGCACAGAAAGCTGAGCTCATCAGTGTAAGAGTTCAATTTGAAAGCTTGGTAATTCAGGCTCAGAAACTCTTTTTAGAGTAGTGGGGGAGAGTAGAGACACAGACTAGGCAGAGCATGTGATTCGTGCTAGCAGGAATTGAAATAACCAAAGGTATCCTAGGCTAATACAGTAGAAGTGCCAGACTTGTCTGATCAAATGTTTTCTTCCATCCTTTCAAAAATATGTGTGTGCAGCCATAGAGGCAAAACCAAAGACATTGCAAAAGGATGAGCAGTTAAAACTTTCTGTAGTGTTGATACTACCTATTCATTTAAATACAAAGTTAAATAAATATTTATTTATAATTATTTATAATAAGAATATAAGTCTTAAAACACTAATATTAAATAGTCAGCTACAAAGTTATTCTTAATGATGCCCTAAAAATGCACTTAAGTCTGCATTTTTCTGGTGTTCAAATATCATCTAAATATTACTGAGTGATAAATCCCGTTGGGGTAAATTTCCATACCTAAAGTAAACCTAAAGGCTGGGATGATGTTTTTTGTTGATATGTTGGTTAAAGAAGTATCTCCTTTGCAACACTACAAATCTGTTCAGAATAAGGGGAAAAGACATACTTTAGAAATGTTTTAGCTCCATGAAGCCTCTGAGGACTTCTCATTAAACTCTTAAAGGCAGCTTGTAAAGCTCCTGCTCCCACTCCCACTGAAGTTAGTGACAAGTTTTTCTACTGACTTAAATGGCAGCCCATACTACAACTTGCAGCTGTCAAAACAACTAGAAATCAGTCATGAGATCAGCCAGCACACAAGTATGTATTAATCTTAGCAGAAATTATACTTCGGGCAGCTCTGAGAAGAAAACAAATTGACCTTATTGTTTCTGAAGAAATGTGCCTCCCACCGTAGTGCACTGCGGAGGAGGTGAGAGCTGTCAGTACTCTGTTTTGAGCACTTAGGCATAAGAATTGGCACTAAAAATGTGAAACTAAAAATAATAGTAAAACACCTTACAGAGCCAGTAATTTGAACTCTATTTTTGTCTTCAGAAATAAATAAGTGCCCATTACATTTTCGAGCAGTCTCACAGGAGGTAACACAAGTTAGAATTGGTCAAGAACACTAAATAACTGAAAATTGCTCACACAATTAAGGATAGGCCCAATACTAAGTATAGTTACCTAAGTGTAGTTGCTGCTTATTCTGTGTATTGTTACAAGGGTGATTAACCTCTTTACTCTGTAATCAGGGCCTTTTTTGCAACGTACTCTTTGAAGGCAAGTGCGCTTGTGCCCAGGCTGACACATATTTCACTGGTTTCTGTTAGGTGCTAACGCACTTTGTGAAGAGAATGAGAAAATGAACTGAGTTTTGCCTTTCACAGTTAGAGCTCTGTACCCATTCAATTTAATTTTTTTGTTACTGAAGTGAAAGTAAAAAATAATTTGAAACACTCTGTAAGCTTCAGAGCGATATTGCTTTTAAAGTAATTTTCCTGGAAGGACTGTGTGGCAACAAAGGAAAATGTGCAAACTTTAAAAAAAAAAAATCCCAACTCTTGTTTACTTTCACTCTCGGTGGCTTTCTGAAACCAAGTTCCTACAGACATTGTTCAGTGAGCTACTTAAACCTCTGTGTTACTTACAGCACCTCTGTAGTGTCACTGGATTTTCAAAGCAGATAAAGCTGAGGACACATGCTTCTGCAAAAAAAAAGCAATTCTAGGACATCCCTGCCACCGTCTCAACTTTCAACCACTCCATTTCCCATATGCAAACCATACTGTGTTGCCTCTTTTGTTCCACAGCCACGTGGGACAAAGAGATGGAAAGAGCAAGAAGGAACTTCTTAAGCAAGCTTTGAGGCCAAAACTGGTGTATCAGGGCTCTACCGTCTTACAGACGTTACTTAGTGTTCATATCAAGATGCTCAATATCAATCCAGATAATTAAGCGTGTTCTAAAAAGAGTCAAGTAATTAAATCTGCAGTCTAGGAAATCAGGATCTGTACACAGACACTGCCACACCAAATCAGAAGGCTCAGTCTGAGTAAAGTAATACTTGCAATAAAGTTTCTCAGTGTGTTCCAAAGTTTACACAGTTTTTAAACAAATATGAGCATGATATTCAGCAGTTGAAGTTTGACGGCTCCCGTAGAAAACATAACTTTATTTTTAAATTGATTTTAACTGAATATTTTTGTTTCTTTTTTGCTTTGCTCTAATACTGTGGAAAACCAGAGAAGTATCATGTTGCAAAGGTCTGGTTCCTCAAGAGGGAGGGAAGGTGGGTGCTTGACGGTTCCTAAAATGTAAGAGTAATTTCTTGCTTTGCTGCCCGCAGCAGCACTCCTGTGCGCTCCTGTGACCATCCCATGGGTGCAGAGCCAAGTCTTGCTGCCTACGCCCATATCGTGCTAGTGACCCGTACCCCACGGAGTGGCTTAAGCAAAGGGACAGATCACTTGAGGGTCTCCATCAGGTCAAGGCAGGAGACCAGAAGTAATTCATTCAGAAAAGACAGCAACAGTTCTAGAAGTAAATAAAGTATTTTAAAGTACGAAACTGTGCGGTTACAAACAAATTAATTAGATGAATTCTTGAGGGTTTTCCTTTGGATCTAACATCTTATATTCCAGCTGTATTCCACTCAGGTGCCTAAATCCTACAGCAAAACTGCCTGAAGTTCTTAATAATGAGGTAACACAGAAATGTTAATGCTTAGCAGAATTTGAAACATTGAAAGCAAATAGTTCTTTTTGCTCTTTCAAGCACCTATTACTGCAGACCACTGAAGTATTAGTATTATTAGCATAAGTACTTAAATCATGAGCATAAAATAGAAAAGAGAATGGAATGTAAAATTCCCATGAGTACCATTACAGAGAATGAAGTATGCTGTAGATTATCTGCTAAAATAAGTCTTTTAAACTGTAATTCCAGAGAATTTAGTACACAAATTAGTCATATATCTTAAGATAATGGATCTTAATGTGTTTATATTTTAAATAAACCACATTTCTGTATCAAGACTGTTATGAATTTAACTTTGGTGTTACTGGTTAGCCATCAAGAGTTGGAACCAGAACATATTTGAAAGACTTTATTCAGACAGAGCAAGAATCAATAAACTGGCATTTGTTGTCAAGAAGCAAAAGCTCCTGTACAGTGAATGGCTGAGCATGTGAGTGATAGACTTTGCATACTAGGGAGGACCTACAGTGGGAGAAATTTGTTTGAGGCTATTTTTTGTTGCTTTAATTATCAAGAATATTTATTACCATAACTCCTAATATTCCATTTTTCACACGTCTGTACCTGTTGGGAACAATGACGGAGTGGATTTTCTCTGCAAAGGCTGTAGCAGCACTTTATTAGCAACCTATATTAGCCAACTTCTCTGGGAGAGAAGAAAAAGCCTTTAAATGGGTTCCTAGTGTGTCTAGTCTTCCTATTTTAGAATATCGCCTTCCAAGTAGTCTGCAATTCCTGACCCATAGCCAAATGATGACCTATCCATAGAGTGCAAGGATCAAGCTATTCTGAACAGGGGGTCTACATTTTATTTGAAACAAGCAGCTTAGCTTTAGTTAGATAATGAATTAATTTGGGGTACATTTTTTTCCGATGTCCATACTGGCAGCAGTTTTCCTGGAACTCTTAAAGATCCTATGACAAGTACTGTAATCTTCAAGGTGCTCTGGATTTTCTCATTGTGCAGAAATTGGTACCTGAGAGTAAATGTTATATCCACTTCTGCTTTTTTTTTTCTTCTTATATTTATTTTGGTAGTATCCGTCTCTTAGCAGCCACAATTGCAACCTGTAATCATGCCTTATTTCAAGAGTGCTGGCCTTGGTTTCTCTAGTTGCCTGATGCATCAGATTTCCTTGGTGAGCAGATACATGCTTGTGGATGTTTTAATTGGATGCAGTTGCAAATTTTTTTTCTTCAGCTGCAAGCTGTGAACTATAGTCTTCCAAGGCAAGGAAAAATTTCTATAATGGGAAAGTATTTTTAATTTTACTTAACTCAATTTGTTTTCTTATTTTTGTTGGTTTGTGTTACTTTAAGGTAAGCCAAGGCTTTAATAAGTCTGAATTTATCAAAATAGTCCATCAGCTGATGCTGAAAACAGCTTTTATGGCTCTGACATATAAGACAAAATAATTACTTGACAACTAACACTCTGTGTGTTCCTAATACCCATTAAAACCAGTAGTTGGCTCAAAGAGACAAGAATTTAAATCATGGAAATACCATTCATTTCCGATAATTCTCAATGAAAGTCTATTATTTGTCAGTTTAATTTTTAAACTGTTTTGTGTAATGTCATATTCTAGCTCTTTAAGGTATATTAGCAGTTAGCAGCATTATGTAATGTTCCCTGTTCATATCCAGCCTTTCTGCCCAATTATAGTGTCATTTATGCGAACTCTGGCATGTGAAGTTTGGCAAGGCAGCCAGCGTTGCAGCTGTTGCTGTTTTCTCCATGTTAAAATCTGTACAAGGACTTTTTTTTTCTCCCTCCATTATCACACATTGGCTTTCACAACTTTGAAATAATACTGCTGTGAAGTGCACGAGAAATTCAGAGTATAGCTTTGAACTTCGTGTGAAAATGTGCCTCTCCACTCAGGGAATAGCACTCGCACCAGCTGAGGAGCCTGCTTGGCCTTTAAAGTGCTGCTCTGTCTTGAACAGGGTCCTCCAGCTTGGCTTCTGTTTTGCAGGAAAACTGTGTCCACGTGGGGATTTAACAACAGGAGATAACCAGATACACTGCTCGTAGGAACTTTAAAAAGTATTTGTCAGTGTAAGGAACATTGTGAAACACTTTTTTACATTTTAAGTGGAGCACTTTTCTTGCAAAAGGCATGTGGAGAACAGTCTACTCTCCGTTCATTCTTTTTTTCTAAAATTGGTTGAAAGCAATAGTTTTAAAAATAAGCAGTAAAATTTTTATTACCTAAAAATTAGAGACCTCCTAAAATTAATAACTTTTGAAAATTGAATATGCACTATTTTTATTTTTAACATGGGCATGTATATGCCTATTTGATGTATCAAATAGTATCTGGAAGTCTGTTGGAAGGAGCTATTTCCAGTTTTGATGTGAATAAGAAGCCAGAAAACAGGATACGGCTTCTCTTGTTCAGACCTTTTTATCAGAAATTCATCTGTGAAGAAATTTCCGTGCAAGAAAAGGTAGATCCTGAAGCCGAAGCCAAGAGCTGTATCAGACCCCAGACCGTTCATTCGGAAAAAGAACTTTTAAAAGATCAGTACCTCTTTACTTACTTAATTTATGCTGGCAAAACTGGTGTTAGTGGTCTGGTAAGATACTGGAATGTAATATCAGCTGTGTGTGACAGTAAGCAGCAATGCAGATGACATAACTCCCCACTGAATTGTAGAGCTCAAATCAATTCGTTTAAGAATATGAAGCAAGTTAGATTGCAGAAACAAGCAAAGCTACGGCAAAGGGTAACAAATCTGCCAGTGTCACTCCCTGGCTACTCCATCCTTCATGAAAAAGAGGTTAAACAGAAATCTTTCCTATTCTTGAGGGGGAAAAGAAAAAAAAAAAAAGCATTACCTGATCAGTAGAAACCTATTTTGTAACTTAATCCTTCAAAAAGCCCTTCTGAAGCCTGGAGTGTATTTTTCTGGGAGCTGCTGTCTTGCTTTATGGATATAGCACATTTACAGACCCGTTCCTGTCACCTAGCATATTAGATTTCCAGACTGAACTATTGTTCAGCTGTATCCCTTCAGAAAGTGAACAATGCAGAATGAACATCAGTTTTTGCAGTGAATATCAGAGAAATGTATGATATATGAAAAATACAGTATTAGAAAGCAGTCAAACTGCCTTCTATAAATGCCTTGACAGAAGTGCTGTAAGCAGCACTTTATTTTCTTAAAGGAGTAGACCCGAATTGTGAATACAAGCTAGATTAGACACATTAAGTGTAAGAATGGCCCTATTCTACTTTATATCTCTTTTTTTTTAAAAAAAAAACATCAAGATACTAATTGGAATCTGTCAAATGACAGCTCTCACAGGAGAAATAAAGCACAATACAATAGACTACATTTATTTATAATTATTATAAATCAGAGAAAACGTGTATTAAAATTTATTTTTTTAAAAATACATCCTTGGTGTTCTGTGAACTGAAATCCATACCCACAGGAATATGCTGGATAAAATTTATACTTCATATGTTAGGCTCTTATTTTTTCATCACATCAAGGGACACTATGACTTTCTCAATTTGTAGAAAGTACAAAAACAAGAAAGAGACAGTCTTTACTGTATCTATAAATGTAGCTTGCAAAGGCATCATTCCAGTTTAGCAAGAGCAGCATGGTATGAGCAGGGGGACTCCCCAGGGGTCCCTCAGGGCAGGGCCTGGCAGCCAGAGCCCGTCCCACCGCCCCAGCCAGGAGCAGGGCAGCCGGGGGCACTGGGGCAGCCCCAGGCATCGGACACCTCCCTGGGGACAGGCCAGGGCATCTACACTGCCAAGAATTTGCTGCATTGTGTCTAGCTGTGCTGTCAGAGCTACAGAAGTGAAGCTACAGAGCTTAAAAAGCTACATAGCCGTTTCTCATTATGTAGTTGAGCTTGACGCACCACATTTCTGGAAAGTTAAGGTATTCCTGATTTTTCTCTTTATGCTATAATCCCTGAAAGCTACATGGGAGATTTTGGGGAAAGGTAGTAACTGCTTATGGTGTGTCATGCAAGTCGTGTTAATTCACCTGGAGATAGGAGAGATGCTGTGTAAACCAAAAGGACTGCTTAGTTCAGAGCAAGAGCAGAAGGTCTGTCATGGAAGCAGTGGCTTCTTTCCCCGGAGAGCTGTGTTAAATGAAAGCGGAAGGGAAGCATGGCCCGTGTCATCTGAACAGACGGGAACTTCTTTCAAAAGGAAAGGACATGAGGAAGATTTGAGTTCAGCAGTGCATCGCTGTTATTCTGTCATTTGGAAGAGAGAGAAACCAAGCCAGCTGATAGCCTTTCAATGACTTTCTTGCTTTTGTCATTGAAATTTCTCTCAGAAATACACTGGGTTTTGAAAACTTTCATTGGAAGTGCTCCTTTTGACTCATCTCTTGAGGTTGTCTCCCCCACATCCCTGACAAGAGTCACAGACTACAGCCTGCTGACTGTCCTGGGAAAGATGTTTCTTCTGCTCTGGTTATTGTGCTTCATACAAACAAGTCAATATTATTTTTGCTTGGAAGGAAAAGGTTCTGCTGCCTCCTGATTAAGGCAATTACTGAGGGATTGACATCAAAGGAGCAGACCTGTGCTGCTTACTGTGCCCCTGGTCAACAGAACATCTTTTGCTATTAGAGTACCATCAGAGGAGTTAATTCGGGACATCTGAATGTAAATGAGGCAAAATGAAGATGTTTAAATGGAACCTCATCTCCAAATGTACCTTATGAAAGGAGAGAAAAAGCATGATAATGCTGGGGAAAAAAAGTTTAAGATAGCAGTGGCAGGCCTGGTTCAGCAGATGTGCTGCAAAACAGAGAGAAATACAAATCTTGGTCCTGATAGGATGGGAATTTCATGGTCAGTGAACCAGAAGACAATATATTGTACCCAGAATAAATCTGCTCTCAGGATTTGGCCTGTTTGAAAGTCAAGTGATGGAGGGCCAGCTTTGAAGTCGCTTATCTTTTCATTATTTCTGTAAACTGCAAATAAACCTGCATGATCAGATATTTGGAAAGCTGAAAAAGCTTGGCTGGAGGCATAAAGTGAAAAATAAGCCATGCAACTGAGAATGTATGTTCTAGGAAGGGATAGAAACCTGTTAAAGATCTTACTATAAACTGGCAACAATCCTGTAATATTTTACAAATATTTTGAAACTATGATTGTACCTAACCAGTCATTTGACACTAGAGCAAAGACTCAGAAAACACAGGCCCAGTTTCAGTCAAAATTCATACTTTTCTAACTCTGGCCTATTCTCTTTTTTTGTTTTGTTTTGTTGTTTTTGTGGTTTTTTTTTTGTTAAGCAGAAACAAAAATAAATACACTTTTGCTGCTTCTACTTGGCGTCACCTCCCTCTGCTGAAGTGACCCTACTGCTTTTCACCCCAAAGACCAGTCTTGGCTTTGGTTTCTTTGTTTGCTTTAAAGTCTGGAGCTGTTAACAGCTATGCCTACTGAATCCAAAATCAGGTGAAACTGGAAACCGTGTATTAAAAGTATTTCTTTGTGCAAGTCCTTGCTCCAAAGTGTTGCAGAGGACTATGAAGAAAGCACTGTTTTTCAGCATCTCGAGAGCCTATCCACATAGATAATTGTAGTGTCATGTAAAGCTCTAAAGTTTTATTCACT
The DNA here is from genome assembly GCF_036417535.1 of Chlamydotis macqueenii. Taxonomy (NCBI): domain Eukaryota; kingdom Metazoa; phylum Chordata; class Aves; order Otidiformes; family Otididae; genus Chlamydotis; species Chlamydotis macqueenii. The sequence goes on from NC_141558.1 coordinate 33,330,800, forward strand.
TTTATGGATCAAAGTAGTACTACTGACAATGGTCATGGCTGATAAGCCAAATTTAAAAGCCTTTATTTAATCTTTGCTACTTGGCTGGCTTGTTTTCTCAGCCAGCGTAAAACCTCCAAAACCTAAAAATTAATTTGGCCAATTAATACTTAATTTCATCTCCTCCCCACCCCAAAGAAGAACTACATAGTATCCCTTAGTATCCGTCTTCCTCCCATAAGCATTAAATATAAGCACCTTTTATAAGGAAATCTGCTCTTTCTAGAGTGGTGGCTTCTGCCTGTTCCTGGGAAGGTCGCTGGGAGCAGGAAGTCTCCTAACAACCTCGTGTGTCCTCCTGCAATTTCCTCAGTGCTTCCTGACCACAGGCATTCCAGCAGCCCAATCACCATCTAATGAGAGTCAGGAAAACACTGCTAATTGATTTAATGAAGGATGTTGATTTACTTCAGATGAAAATTTCCTTCAATAAATCTAGAGCCACTTGAAAAAGCAAAGATATCAGATCATGTATTAGTTGTTTGATCTGAGATATGTATTTTAAGCACTTTTCTCCTCTCGTTTGATATCCTGGCTGCAGGGGGTTACTTTTGTGTTCTGTAAACTGCTTTATCTTCTGAAGGTAGATGGGGGTGGTTAGTCGTCTCTGTGATTAATGTGGTTTGATATTAGCAAGTTCATTTCATCCTCCGTAGATGGGTCATGCAGTATCTCAGTGTAAATCCCTCATTTTGTAAGTCCAGGCTGTTCCTGTCATAACTCCAAAATATTCTCGGAGAGACTAGCTGTCGCAGTCATGGCCTTCTCATGCCTAGGCATCCTAGGAATGTGAAAGCCTATGACCCAGGAAGACCAAGTTCTGGTCTTAGATGAGATCTTGGGAAACACTTATAAATTCATTCCATGCATCTGTTGGATTATAGCTTTCAGTATTCTCCAAGAATATTTTCCACTATCATGTCTTATAGTGAACAATTTTCTACACGTTGCTTGTGAAGATGTCTGTGGACCTGGGACATCACTTGGTACTGCTGTGGGCTGCTGGGGAATTTGGGCTGTAGTTGTTTAATTGAGCAGCAGCATTAGCCCTTACCCGTGCTTTGTCACTTTTCGCTATGTGCTGTGCTGAATCCCACAGCATTGGCAGACTGGTACTGGTAAATCCCAATTCCTCTGCCCCATGCTCCAAACTGGCTGCACAGAAGGCAGCTCTGGTCTAAAAGCCATGTGGGTGCATTGGCAAGACACTGTGCCTGGACATATGGATCGGACCAAGAGGTAGCACATCTCACCAAAGGCAGGTGCTATGCCTATCTGACATGTGGTTTGTAAACTGGAGCTAAGCCATGCTGTGACTATTCAGACTATTAGCAGAGGTGCCCAAGTCTGGCTGAAGGTATAGTCAGCCATAAGGGAAAGGGATAAGCACACACAAAGGTGAGGAAGAACTTCACCAAAAAAAATACCGTAAAATCTAAAATTTGGTGTAATATAATTTTTAACTTGAGCTTTCTACTTTCTCATATTGCTGGCTCTGCCACTGGTCTCCTGAAGTGCTTTTTCAAAAGCCCTTCTTTCTCCTGGGCGCTGGTTCTTACATTAAGTAAAATGACCTTCTGCATTATACTGACATATAGTTATTTAGACATATAGTCCATAAAGTCATTTGAGTTTTCCTAATGGAAAAGCTCTATATAAGATTTTTACTTTCTTTTTTAAGTGGAAAAATCTGTGCCCAATATACTGCCAGATTCATTCATTTAACTTTCTATGACAAAGACTATGAAACTCATAGTTGCCTCCTGTATAAATCCTTTATTTCTAGTTTTTATTGTAATTGAGGCAGTAAAATCAGCACCAGTTCAACAAATTCTACATTTATTTTTACTTTAATTTAAATAAACATGAACATAAAGTTAGGCTAAAAAGATGAGCTGTGCAATTTGGGATTATATGACTTGCTGTTTTAACATCTGCTCCACAATTTTCTTCTTGCTCTGGCTCTGCTGTTCCTTCCAAAGAAAGTAAGAATACTATAATGAACAGCAAAGGACTGTCTGGAAATTGAGAATGTTTCTGTTAAACTTGAGTCAGGTAGTAGTTAGTTTATACTCTGACCAGAGAATTATTTCAAAGAAGCTTTTTCTTCTCTAAATATGAGTATTCCTGGGGAATGCATCTGCAGTCAGACATCTGAAATCTAATTTTCACTGGTTTAAGAATATAGGACTGTGTAGGCTCACTGGTGTCCCTGAGCCGTTTCTCAGCTATTGCAGATACCCTTGCCGTATAACTAAGAAACAGAGGATTGACAGTGAGTATGTGCAAAGGATTAATTTCACAGATCAGTTAAGAGTATGTCATAGTTGTGCCATTGACCTGAAATATAGTCCATACACCTCAACTCTTAACACGTTCTGAATGCCTAAGGCTGTGCAATTTGTCAAAGAAATCATCGTATTGTGCCTGGAAAGCTGGGGATCACTGCAGTGTGCTCACAGAGCCTAATCTGGGGCTGATTTAAGCATTCCTTTTCATAAAATAGCCACTCCACGATCATGCTGTTGCCTTCATTAAGTGACATTTTCAACTATTAGTTACATTTTGTGCGGGTTCTGGCTCAGATAGGAGTTACACTGTGACTGAGGATTTCCAGTACCATGTTTGCAAGCAGGTGAAAAGTATTTACATTACTGAAGAGATTTACCTCTTCTGACTTATTTCAAAGTCAATCACATAGCAGTGGAGCCTGCTTATGGTAACCAGCTTTTGTTTTTGTTTGCCGCTTCGTAATGCCATCAGGAGACCAAGCGGTGTGAAACACTTCAGGGCCTAACCTGGAGGATCCCCAGGCAGGCTGGGTACACTGGGCAGTTCCCATACTTCGGGACCTCTCACTGCTTCCAGCTGTGAACTTGTGGTCCAGCAGGTATAGATTGGTTGAGACAACAAGAGAATGAGCCATACACCCTTCCCTTCCTACTAGCACCACCTGGAACAACATGTTTTCTTACCTTCTGTGATAAAGTTATCACGTTGTATGTCCTTTCCTCTTTAATCCTCTCAGATGTATAATTTAAGCTATCACAAGAGAGGACACACTATGTGTAAATGACAAGAGAAGTGTATGTAAGCCACTGGTTATATGTACTCATAATGTACTTAAGCATTCTGCTGCATTGGTATCCACTGCAAATTCTGACTATTTATGACGAACAATTGCTATAAAAAGCAAGGTCTATCAAGGTAAATAATAATGATAATGTTTCTATTTATCATAGAGACTTTAGCTTTACAATGTACATTTATTCATGTTTGGCTTTTTAATCTTTAAAATTAGATGTGTTCTGCTAATATTTTAAGTTTTGCTTGGAACAAATGTCATCTGTCCCCTTTCTGAATGTTATTTGGAATTTTCATTACGTAGTCATTTGCTGAAATGCTAATACTACATGGATAAAAGCTGGTCAGACTAGTGATAGATGTTAATAGGATAGTCTCCTTGCTGAGGATAAAGGTGTTGTAGGAGTGCAATTCTCAGTGTGCTTATAATTTGAGTTCCAACCTTATGTTGTTACGTAGATTTTATTTGTTGATTGGGAGCTTTGCCTAAAAAGAGGGAAGAAATATGTTTTTTTCCCTTCTTTTTTACCTTTTCTGTGTAGTCAGAACTATTGCTTTACAGTCTTCAAGCAAAAGCAGGTGAACAATTGTTGATTATAATGTACTAAACATTGATTTATTGCATTGTTGTCTCAGGTGAGTTTTTATAATGTTCTTGAAGATGTTTTTAGAAAATCCACACAAAATCCCTTTTGCCATTTGTTTATTGCTTCTTCATAGAATCAACATATGGATTTCATAGTCACTAGAGTATTAGCAATCTATAGGGCAAAATAAATACATGTTTGTTGGGATTCATAATTTCAATTCATTGAACAATTTTCCAACAAAAGATGGTGTTCCCTCCAAAGGTCCCCACAATGTTCTGCTCCTTATTAACCGTTTTATCAAAACTACCCTTGACGTAAATCTAACTGATGGCCAATTTTGAAATTTTATTATTGCTGAGAAAGGCTGCGTACATAACAAGGTCACATTCTGCCCTGGATATGTTTGTGAAACTCCCACTGACAATAGTGGGAGTCCTGCACTTAGAACATAGGACAGAGGCTGGCCCTTGATCTTTAAACTGTTAATACTTTAAAATAGGGAAAAAAAAAAGGCAATGTTCCAAATCTTGAGTTTCTAACTGCAAGTGTCACTTAGGCTAAACCTTCACTGTGGGTCACTGTAATTTGATTTGAGGGAGAACTTCATAAAATACTGCCTAGCTGATGCAGTGTTTCTGCTGAGTGCTTGGAGTTCAGCTTGTCTGCTTCTGAGATGACTTTAAGTAGGAATAAGCTTAGACAATTTACTTCTCTGACTTGAGACCTATTCTAAACTCTGCTTTAAAAATTAGACACTGAATCGAAGACTCACTGAAAGGCTGCGTGCTACTAAATCTCTAATTCATCCCGTGGTACTGCTTAGACTGCTAAGTAACGTGTCTTTCTAAGTGTTAACCCTACTTCTCATTTTAAACATTTTGGGGATCTTTGTTTACAAATACTGTTCAAAGCAACAATTATTACTTCTGCCACAATGCTTCCATTATCTTTACTGCAGTTTCTAGAGAGTATCTTGTGTGACTTTTCATAGGAGAAATTTAAAATGTTTAGGATGTTTAACATCTTAGGAGACTGGTAGTTGTATTTTTCTTAGTTTCTTACTGAAAGATTGTCGGAGTACTAGTTTTAATTGACTCTTATTGATCTTTGTGGATCTTGAGGAATTGTGCCTCTCCCAAACTTGCTGCTCAACACACAGTGAAGGTATGAGGTTAGAAAGTAACTAGAAATTAAGAGAAACTAGGTAAGGGATTTTTCACTTTGCAAGCTTAAGCCAGAATACAGTATTGCAATGCTTTCTGGCATAAGTGTTTTAAAAACATTTCTTTGGGGATTCATAGACTTTTATATGAGGTGCAGGACTATATTTTACAGCCACAAACAGATAAAAGTGTGAATTTGTGCCTGTAGGGCATTTACACATACGGAACTGAAGAGCTGGAAGGAAGCTTAACAGTCTAGTTTGCAGAAAGCCAACTGTACTAACACTTCTGATAAGCTGCACAGGAGTTAACTCTGGTTATTTATACGGTGCACCTCTGTTCCTTAGAGGATGAAATCCAAACTCCACTTGGAGAGTTGCCATTGACTTCAGTAGGATGAGAATTTCACCAACTGCTTTAAAGCCTGTAACGATTCATCCTGGGTTTTCTGTGTGGCCAGAAAAGCAGCTCCTGTCATTAACTTGAGAAGTACCTGCCTTTTGTGAATGAAGTCCATTTGAGCAAGACACGTCAGTACTTTTATATTTCTACGTGTTAACTCATTTCGCAAAACTGTAAATGACAACTTTACCTGCAAATTTTATTACTGGAAGGCAAGGCATGAGTTCCAATTGAGCAAAAAGTTAGGAAAAAAACGTAGAAATGCCTTCTGCCCCTCAAAAAGATTTTAGTCTAGACAAAACTCTAAAAGATGTGATTGTACAGGACCAGGGATAAACATAAATTTTTAAAAGGGAACCAGAGACCTGACATCATAGCGAAGATAAAAAGACAGGAGCTGAGAGGTCAGGGAGCTGTATCAAGACTGGTTGCACTGATTTTTTTGACTGCTCCATCTTTCTTTGCCATCCTCTGTTTAGCCAACTGCTGAATGATACCAGAGTACATCAGGCTTTATTAGCAATGTTCAGAAAAGAGTTTGAAGAGTCTTGAACAAAAACTCACTGCATATATTCCAGTTACATGAACACCTACAGTGCAAATGTAGCTATATTTGAAAGAGAAGAAGAACAAGCAAGAGCTTGGAAATTTTCAAACCTCTTGAGGCACACAAAACCATATTTGGGTTATAAAATTGATTATACTCTCTCTGGAGGCAAAGAAGTAATTAAAAAATTACAGTATCTAGTAAAAATATTATAACATATCCTTATGTTCAATTAGTTGTATTGTTTTTACAAGGATTTCCTGTGAAGATTGTTTTATGTAATATAAATTATGTCATATAGGATACACATTTACTCTCTGCTATTTTCTAGATGGGGGAATTAAACATTGACAGACAAACAACTCCTTCCATCTCTTAGTCTAGTAGATAATAACATTAATGACAGGAATAGTCTTCATTAATAGATACTCATGCTGAATTACATCCTCAGGCTACTTTCTGATTTTGGACATGCAAGCTTTCCCCAGCAGCTCAAGTGATGTTTCTGTAGTTAGCATATTTTCAAATGAGAAGGGATAGACAGGAATAAATGTCATAAGTGCTGTGTTTGCTAAGTCTGCCATTTGTCAGAAATCTCTTTTGCGATGATTAAGCAACAATAAAGGACAAGAGTGTAGGGCCATTTTATGGTTCCTGGACTTCTGATTTTGGATTTTAATATGGTAGGAAAATTACATGGCTATAGCAGATGTAGGCTTTAGAACTGAATTACCCCTAAAATCATGAGTATGTTCAGGTGAGTAACTGGAAGTGCATATATAGGTAGATTTTAAGCTAGCATTTTACAATTCTTTTATTACTCATCTCAATACAACTGTGTATCTTGTGTGTTTCTTTGTTATAGTTCTTTCTGATAAGTGTTTTTTCTATTCAGTGGTGCTTCTGACATATGAAATAAAATTTCTCTTTCCTTACCAAATATGCAAACTATTTTTATCTCGTAGTACACCAAAGGAAAGAGAACCTTATACTCAGTTTTGGGCTTTCTAATTGCTGATGAGAGGAGGAGATGGCTTAATGTGGATTTCCAGACTGAAAAATAACAGTAAATAGCCTTTAGGAATTCTGTGTGTATTAGTACTCAGTGACTTCCATATCACATTTTTTTCCTTTTACAAGTAAGAACTGTTTACTGCTAACTGCCAACACTATGCACATGACCTACAAACCTAAAGTCAAGCTGGATTCTATCACCAAAAGCCATCACTTCTCATCATCTTTGAACCTTTACTAATAAAGTTAGTGGGAGTTCATGATATAAGAGAGGGCAGAATTTGTAATCTGAAACTTAGATAAAATAAATAAATTCTCTTGATGATGTGTGAGTGCATCCTGATAGAGTCCAGTTGCCTTTCCCATGCATAAATACTGAAAAAAAAAAATAGTGAGGCCAACAGATGCATTTGAATATATAGAAGGAATAATCCTGTTGGTAAAGAATTTTGAAATAGAGATCTGTCTCACAAGGACTGCACTTAATAAAATGTGCAGTTTTTCTTTTGCAGATACTACTCTGGACCTATCCGGTGTTTCAAAATGGGATTCATTGTCTCCTGTTGTAGGCAGATATTGTGGTCATAAATGGAGGGTTTGAGTTACAGTTTGGATCTATTTGTGGAATGGGAATGCATATTAACAACAGGTCGTATAATAGAGCTGTACATGTCCAGGCTGCCAGGAAAACACATGGGAACAGGATGTGTGTGGAGTCAACCAACACTCCCAAGTCCTTCTCCTCAGGGCTGCTCACAATCCATTCTCCACCCAGCCTGTATTTGTACCTGGGATAGGACCTTGCACTTGGCCTAGTTGAACTTCATGAGGTTTGTATAGGCCCACCTCTCAAACTTGTCAAGGTTCCTCTGGATGGCAGCCCTTCCCTCCAGCGTGTTGACCACACCGCACAGCTTGGTGTCATTGGCAAAATTGCTGAGGGTGCACTCTATCCCGCTGTCCATGTCACTGACAAAGATATTGAACAGTACTGGTCCCAGTATCGACCCTCAAGGAACACCATTCATCACCATTCTCCACATGGACACAGAGTCATTGACTGCAACTCTTTGAATGCGGCCATCCAGCCAATTCTTTATGCATGAAGAGATCCGTCCGTCAAACCCATGTCTCTCCAGTTTAGAGGTGAGGATGTCATGTGGGACAGTGTCAAATGCTTTGCAGGAGTCTAAGTAGATGACATCAGTTGCTCTGCTATTATCCATCAACACTGTAACCATGTTGCAGAAGGCCAGATTCGTCAGGCATGATTTGCCCTTAGTGAAGCCATGCTGGCTGTCAGTCACATCCTTATTTTCCATGTGCCTTAGCATTGTTTCCAGGAGGATCTGCTCCATGATCTTGCCAGGCACAGAGGTGAGACTTGGCTGGCCTGTAGTTCCCTGGGTCTTCCTTTTTATCCTTTTTAAAAATGGGGATTATGTTACCCCTTTTCCAGTCAGTGGGAACCTCACCGGACTGCCATGACTACTCAGATATGACAAATAGTGGCTTAGCAACTTAATCCACCAGTTCCCTCAGGACTCGTGGATGCATCTCATCAGGTCCCATGGACTTGCGCACCTTCATGTGCCTTAGACGGTCTCAAACCTGCTCTTCTGCTACAGTGGGCAGTTCTTCATTCTTCCAATCCCTGCCTTTGCGTTCTGTGACTTGGGCAGTGTGGCCAGAGCCTTTGCTGGTGAAGCCTGAGGCAAAAAAAGTCTTTGAGTACCTCAGCCTTCTCCATGTCCTGAGTAACCAGGTCTCCCATTTCCTTCTGGAGAGGTCCCACATTTTCCCTGGTCTTCCTTTTACCCCTGAATCATACTCCAGCATGTGAATTATACTTTTTGAGTGTTGTACGTTGCAGATAAATACTGAGCTGAACATTTTTTCATTGAAATTTCTAACCATTAAAAATTAAATGGTTTCACACTCAGGGTAAAAAATATGTTTGTGAATTTTTGTGCTTAACAGCTTTTTTTTTAGACTGGAATAACAGGAAAAATGGTCCAGAAGCAACCTTAACACCAACCAGACAGAAATACTTATGCTGTGTTCACACCTAACCTGATTTGAAATGAGAAATTATTGTTCAGACTCTCTAGGGATCATTACTGCTACCTAAGAGAAATTTTTCTGCCTCTTATGTATAAAATTTTCTACATTGGGAACTTAAATTCAAGATCAAAGAGAGAAGAGATATGCTAGAAAATTGGAGAAAGGGTAGCAGCATCTAAAGGAGACCACATGTTTCTAGGCTGGGCACTGCGACATGTGATGCTAGTGCATACAAATACACCCATGGTGGCTTTAATTCATTTATTTCAAATGGCAATGAAGATCTGCTGAAGAGTTTTTGGGATAGACTTCACAAACCCTCCCAGGTCACTTGGTACCTGGGCTTGAGAGTCTGGGCTTGAATTTGGCAGGAGACATTTACTGTAGTAACTGAGACAAGCGGCATTTACGGACTCCATGTATCTGATATCTTAGAGAGGAGAGGGAAAGAGCAGCCTGCCTGGAGATGACTAAATGAAAATAAGATTTATGAACTGAGTGATTTGGGAAGGTCTCACTTTGTATATATATTATGACTAGAAATGCCAAACTCCTACCCAAGGGCTTCAGAGTGTGTATAACTTCGTTCTCACTGTGTGTGCTGTTATTCCATCTTGATAGATGAAGACATGGAATCAGAAAGATTGGGTATGCCCAAGGCTATTAGGCAAAGCTGTAGCAAAACACTGGAGAAAACCTGACAAGGCTTGCTTTTAAATGACAACTACAAACTTCACACAGAGGTTTGTATGCCTTCATTATATACATTATGCACTAGGTCCATCTGATTTATGTAGTTTATACCTGAGTCTTAACAGATGCCTTTCTGTCAGGCCTCAAAATGTTTATCTCTTTGTGATTTTTCTTTTCACTGTCATCTCCTGTATCTTTTAACTGTTTTTTTTAATGAATACAAAAGGTGGCTGTCAGTTGGCTGGGACTAATGCAAGCCTGAGAAGAGCTTAGATGGTCAAAGCCATCCAAGCTGCCTGGTGAGGGACATCGCAGTAGAGAGTCACCTCAGCACAGAAAGAGCAGGGAGAAACACGAGATACGCAGGGGCTGATTTCTGTAATGTAAAGGGAAGTAATTGCCTAATATCAGCTTCATGCAGCAGCTACTAATCAATGATTTTACCACTTTCTGTGACAAAAGAAGATTCCGATCTAACACAAGTGACTTCTCTTGAAATGAGACAGTACTGAGTGGTGTGTTTCAAGCAGAAACAGAAGACAAATTTTAAAAATAATTTTAAACTGCAACAAGAAAAGCAAGAAAAGTCTTGTGGGATTTTTATCTTGGCGTAAATATTTCTAAGGCTATAAATGAAATATGTTTGGGTTTGGGGGGAGACACAAATCCTTCAGCAGAGACAATAGGCAGAAGAGGATGTTTTCTCTTTGAATCATTTGTGCTTTTCTATGACGAGCTATATTTAAAAGTATTTAATGAGAAAAAAAAATCTGGTTATGGACTCGCTTAGTACCAAGTGTAATTGATGAATGGTCAGGTGCTGTCAAAAGTCCTGACTTTCATTTTTGACTTATTTAAATACATATATGTGAGTACTAGAAAGAATTGAGGTTTGTCTTGTTTATTGAGAGGAAAAAAATGTTCCAGATTTGGAACATACTGTTTTTCAGTTCTTGCTTCCACTTCCAAATCAAGGCTGTACTGTATTTACAAAGGACATCTGATCAGAAACTGCAAAACAGATCCTACCTTAAGAGGCAAAATACTCCTTTAGTTGCCAGGGGGCTTGGACAAACAGAGTGCCCTAGGTTTAGTAAAGTTCTCATTGAAAAGAAAAGTTGTGTGCAGAAGAATTATAACTCTACGTCTAATTGACTCTTGAGAGACAAACTTCAAATTTTACTTATTGCTGTGAGCAACTCTCTCAGGGCTTGCTCGTTACCGGGTCTAAATCAGCAGAGTGCCATTGGCTCTGGGGCACGCAGAGAGCGAATTTTAGTCACTGTGTTATTAACTTCTGTAAGTGTAAAATAGAATAACAACTTTCTAGTGTATAAGCTTGATGTGGTCTTGTAATCAGGGCATGTTTGTATGCTCTGATCTGAAAAGAGAAGGGTAGATATTTGTGTGCAAAGTATTTGGCTTTCATAGGCAGGAAGGAAGCTCACACAACCCTATCGCCAGATGAACTCCCTCAAACTGGCAATGCTTAATGCTGGTATGAAGGATTAGGATCAAAAGCTTGAGCTCTATGTTGCTCCTTGGTCATTTCATTGATATGAAGGACTGTCTTTTAGTGCTCAACTCCACACCCCACTCACCACTTACCAATCCCATTTTTACACTATTTATTTCAACTGCTATTTCTTGTTAAACTATACAATCTTTCTTGGATATATTAATTTGTACTACTGAATTCTGTATGATATAAAAATAATAAATGCTTATAAGGCATACATTCTAGAAAGCTGAAGATATATTTTCTTCTATTTCCTATTTATTCTGTTATTATTTTCTTTATGATGGGCAATTCTTTGATTTTTTTTTCCTCCAGTTCTAAAGATATTGTTAGTTGATTGATATTCTAAACTTTAAATGTTTTCTTCATTAGTGTTCAGTGAAAGAACAGACAGTTGCACTTTCAGAAATAATTCTTTGCCTAGTTATACTGCTCAAAGGGTATTTAGGGTATCATCATCAGAAGCATCTCTTGTGTGATTACGTCAAACTGATGCTCCTAAGAAAGTCTGTGCAATTCTCTGTTAAACTGGCACAGTTGTCTCTATGGGAGCTATAATAAGTAGTAACAGCAGATTTACCCTCTGGAAACTTAGTTGAACAATACAGACAGGTAGGACTATCATTCCCCTCTAGCTCAGCTAAGGGCCATTTGACAACTAACAGAATTTTCTTTTAGACCCTGGTCTTATTTTTTTTCCAGACCAGATAGATAGAGACAGGCAAGTTTTCTAGACTTCCTAGTAGGTGACTTCTCAAAAATTGTTTTAGTTTAGTTGTGTCACTGCAGACAGTCTTTTATTATTGTTATTGATCAAGACACCTACATATCTCCCATGGTAGCAGGACAAAGAGCATAATCTTGGATGTATTCATTATTTCCTCCAGATATCCTCTCCTCATTCTGCTGTGATCTGTCAAGATTATAGTGAGATGAGTACGAGCTGATACCTTCAGACTTACGTCCCTTCAGCGTAATAAATTCTCAATGGCAAGAGCAGACAGAACAAGCATTTTTCTGAGGGAAAAATAAATGTTAGAAAGCAAAACAATAGTATGAATCAAGTTACCTTTGCCAAGTTTTAATACAACATCAGATCACAAAACAAGTACTGAATAAAAATGTGGTGCTTTGTGTAATTAAAAGTTCACTACAGTTAAGTTAGCCTGACTCTAAGAAATAGCATGAACCCCAAATGTCTAATGTCTGTACTTGCAGCTGCCAGCCTTACTTGACAGGTTTTATATTGATTGCTTTTACTACTTTCTTTGAAATCTTTGAAATGTAATAAGATTTTTTTTGTGTGTTTTATAACAATTTTTAGTTGTCAAAATAAATATTTGTAATCACCGTAGTGCTGAGGTAAAAGATATTTTTTGTTTCTCTGGGAAGATCTAACCTACTTACTAACCTAAGTCAAAACTTAGGAGAATGGTGAAGAGCTGCATTTTATTAAAAGAAGAGATGAATATATTCCTTAAAACAAGCATTTAACTAAAAGTCTATGCCATTAGCTTGCGACACTTCGTCTCTCGCCTACTCTGTAGATAGAGGTACTGCAAAGATTTCCAAAGGAGGTGGTAACAGCAATCAATGCAGCACCTGTTAAACAAAGCCAGTGTGATGCAAGAATTTTAAAGCAAGAAAATCTGTATGTGTTGTGGAAGGCCAAGAGCCACACGGTATCTCTGGCTGTAGACATTTGTTTCTGGTTCTGAACAGCCATGTAATGCTGTTTCATTTGTGTAAGTACCTCTTTGCTTGCCCGCGCCACACGACCTACAGACCATGGTGGAGTGGCTCGGGGTAGTTTGTGGTGGCACACAGGATCATTCCATGCAAGTGCACAAAAATGGGCATTATAAAATCTTGGCTTTTGTATTATCATGAAATTTATTTAGAAAGTGAGGAAGGGGATGGCTTCAATACGCTGCCTTGAAAGTGGAGATAAGCACTGCAAAAGCTCAATCATATCTAAGTAATGGTTAGTTAGTTGAAACTTACTGCTTAGTCGAAACTGCTAAATCTCTCTCTTCAAAAATGCTGGAAGAAAATTCAATTTATATGGATTGCTGTTTGCTCATTTAGTAGAGTTATAAACTATGGACTGTTGATAAGAGAAGTTAAAGATACAAGAAAGCTGTTCTGATGAAGTGAAACTGCTTTAGGAATTTTGTTTATTGTACTTAAAATACTGCTTCTTATTAGTATCTTCAGAAGTTGTTTAGGCCTATTACAGAATGGAAATTTATTGCTAATCTTGCCAAAAACCCCAGATGTCTTTAATAAATATTTGTTAGGTATTTGGAAGGGGAATACATATCTATTACATAAACTCTTAAAAAGGATCAAAGATTTTAAACAATATCTATTAGAGATAAATACTACTCCATTAACAGGCCCTGCTGACTTGCTCCATGTCCTCAAAAGGCGGATTTAGGTTTCTACCATTTCAGTGGTAATTCCTTGTAATTTCTTACAATTCAAGGTAAGTTGAAAGGAATCTGATGTGCTATTGCTTGAGAAGTGCACGCAGAAAGATCCAAATGTGACTAGAAAATAGTTCTCTTGATTCCAATCTGGGCAAAATAATGGGTGTCTGTGAGTACTTTATTGGAAAGAATAAGGCTCAAAACCAATTTGTCTAATAAAACTCTAAGGGAAGTTGTCCATGGAGACTAAGAGTTGAATGAAGGTGTTTCTAGTGCTGGTAGAATAGACTCCAGAGGTAGTGTTCATACTTTTTCATTGTCTGGAAGAAATTTTTTTTTTAAAAAAAAACAATCTGAGGGTAGAATTCATAGATAACACATACTGATATGGTAAATAGTGATTAAAGTACACAGTACTTTGTGTTCAAAAATGAGTATATCTTTATAAAACCAAACACAAACTTAGATAAGGAATTTGAGCTTTAGCTGCAGAAATTTATATCCTGGAGAACAGCACTCTGAAAAGGCTGTAGAGGTCATTGTTGAAAATTGATGCAATATAAGGCAAAACCAGTAGGTATTTATACACATACATACATATAATGCGTGTTCTGTGTGTTAATTCATATATACACGTACACCCATATGTATATGTGTATAATACAGATGGCATATACACACGTGTATAAATGCATGCATTACATATTATCATGTATCATATGCATGTATGTGGATGCATACAATATCATATAAATAAATATTTTTATAGTTGTGAATGTATAAACAGAGCAACAGTGAACAGAAGTGACATGATTTTATTCATATCAAGTTAGAGGGGAAAGTAGATTGGAAGGTAACTTGATGACAATATAGACATTCAAGGGGAAAAATAACAAGTTATGGAAGAAAGTCTTAATTAAATAAGCACTATAATAATGCTATATGTTCTAACTTCTACATAAATATATTCCACAAAATCTGTTTGCTTCTGTGCATACCAAACCAAACTCAAGGTATAAGCAGAAGCACATACTTTGTTTAAGTAGATTGTAGGCATTTTAAACAGACTTCCCTCTATTGCATTAGCAAAAAAAAAATAAAGACTTGATATGCAAAAAAAAAAAAAAAAAAGGGAATAGCATTCTAGCACTAATCTGCTGAACAGGATAATGGTAAAATTGCTTGCCTGCTGATATGCTTTAAAAAAGTTCAGTGTGATTTATTACTGAGCAGGACAGAATGTGAAATGTCTTTAATAAGCTTAGTTAATAACCTTCCCTATTCTTTGTTTAATCATGTTAGCAGTCATTTGAGCATTTAATTACATTTCCAAAGATCTTAATGGGAGTAGCAATGTTAGCTTATTACATTTAAATGAACCTGAAAAATACAGGCCATTACCTTCCTTGTGTAGCCTCATATTTCCGACAGGACATTTGCTTTAACAATTATATGTCTGCTAATTAATGCTATTTTCACTAGGATTGAGCATATATATGAGAAACTTTAGGAATCTACCCTTTAACTATTGAGAGATTTTTCAGAAGTTCCTGAATGTATAAATGTGAAAGAAAACTAAGCTAAACCCAAAGAGAGAGAATATAATACAATATCTTTTTATTCTCGTGTGGTAATATTCATTCATCTAGCTGCAAGCTAGCAGGGGATAGGTTTATCCCTGATGAAACTCCATCAAACTCAGGAATCAGCGGAGTTTCACCAGTGATGAACTTGGCCCTAGATTTTTAGATTTTCTAAAATGATACAAACCCTGAAAGACCCTTGATCTCCAAAAGCCATTTTACTCATCAAACCGATTTCTTCCCTGAGAGATACTAGGCAATTTTTAAAGTGTTTTGGTTTTTAGCTTTAGTCTCTGAGTCCAGCGTGGGAAGTCAATGAGACTTCAGAAGCTGTCTTGTGACTCCCAAGCAAAAAGATATGTGCGTGCAGTATGCAAGAATAATGGGAACTTGTGCTTGCACAGTATCAGTATTCCATGTTAAAAGCAGCTCCTTTTAGCACTTAAACAAGGTTTTTGCTTTGTCTTTAATAGCTAATGATTAGAGGTCTCTGTACAAATTGCAGTAGTATATGAACTGAAATTAATTTAATCTAAAATTTCATTCAGATGTGAAACTGAGTTTTAGACTATGCATTTTTTGAGGTTCAAAATTATATGGGAAAAGCAATCTCCTCTTATTTGACTTACGCTCTGGAATCCTGTGCTTCTGCTCAGTGTTCAAAAATAGTGTCAAAATACGACAGAAATATTCTCGCACTCTAGAAAGCTGAAGAGTTTGACTAAGGTGGATACCTTGGGATATTTATTGAAGTAGAATTTTCTATATCCTGTAAGTGTCAGCATTGCCATAACCATGCTGGGCAGCTCATACCATCTACATGCTGGGTTGGGGTTTGGCTGTGTTCTGGTTTAACTTACAGACCTTAATATTTTTATTACCGAAAAAAAAAGCAGTGGGAATGCTTCAGGTCATTTACTTGGCTCTTCTGAATTCATCAGCTGAGCACTTCATCCAACATGCCTAGGAAGCAAATACACATCTCATTCTCTCTGACTATGAAAAATGGCTCTTTGATTAAACTCTCATCTGATGATGGTCAGTAAGTAGAGAAATGTGCATAGTACACCACATGAAAGTTAGCTTCTTGCCACAAGGTACATTCCGTAAGAAGAAACATCTATACGTTGTAATGTATGTATTATAAGAAGGGACTGATTTTTTTAATGTAAAACCAAGTTTGAAATCAAAAAGAGGTCAGAAAGCTGACACAGAGGTCACAAATGGGATATTCCAACTCAGAGATAGACCACTTTCAGACAGGCTTAGTCTTTTCATTACCATGCTTCGTGCTTTGTGTGTATATTTGATTGCAGTTCAGACTTCATTCAAAATATGCGGGAGGAAATCTTGCCCAATGTTGCTTTTCTTTAATGAATTGCCTCTTCTGCTTTTGTGCCATATTCCCTTGACTAAGTTTCCAGTGACTTCTTTCTGTGAAAGCTGAACATGATCTTGCTTGGGAGCCCTTGGGGCAGCTGTTGAGGTGTGAATTCATGTTAAAGGAACGCTTGCAGAGAGTGGAGGAAAGAGGGAAAGAATTGAAGCTGTGGATACATGTTTTCCAAAAGCAAACTGCAGTTGTAATTAGGACAAGCATTTCATGTGGGGGAGCAGACAATACATGTCACGAGATGGTTTAACTTTTCATCTTCTGACACTTAGGTTCAGCAGCACGGAGTGCCTCATAATATTTTGTGTAATGTCTCTGTACAATATTATTGAGAAAATAGGACAGTGCAAGATTTCAGGGACAGAAGGAATCACAGTGTTTCTGCACTTTCCAGTTTTTCTCAGTTGGTTTGGGAGTTTGTCCCCCAAAGAAATGAAAAAGGAATTTTATTGTGAAAGTGCAGAAAAAGAAGAAAAATAAAAGTGTTCAATGTCAATGACAATAATTTTGCTTGGAAGCAAATTCATAATAGTGTAAAGTGTCTTGAAAAATGGGTTTTGACTGATTAGGAAAGACAAGGGGAATGACAAGGTAAGAAGATCAAGTATTCAGTGCTGCTTATTTTCAGCTACATCTTTTGAAAAAAATATTCCTTACTGTTTTAAGCACTGTGAAAACATAAGATTTTATAGCTAATGGAAAATAAAACAATTTAAAGGGAATAGCAAACTGGAAAAATATAAGTCCCTCCAGACTAGTAAACGTTCCAATATCTCTTCAAGGAACTTGTTAATAAATTTGTGCCAAGCAATACTTCTAGTAGCTTCATTATATATAAATAGCAAGAGAGGAGCAGCTATAATACTTTTAACCCTTCCATAATTTTATACAGAGCAAAGTCTCTTCTTGAAGAAGTACTTCCACTTCTCGGAGGCCTGATTCTCCCACTTTGTTTGCCAGTACTTTCTAATTCATTTATCCAATATTCTTCAACACAAATACACCACACTGTTCTGTCTTGTTAAAGCAATTTTCATAAAATGTCATTTTATAGCCTCTGCTTCTACTGCAACCCAGTCAAATGTTTTCAAAGGCCACCCCCATGTCCACATCGTGCAAGCAATATATAGGAGTCTTGTTTTTGAATCAAGCGCAGCATTAAGAGGGGAACATAGGTGGCTCAAAGGCTTGTTCCTACTTGGCCACAGCACAGAGGCAAGCAGTAGACGTCAGGAGACACTCTTTGCAACCCTTTACAAGAAAGTCACAGATGCAGTTAATTTTAGAATAGGCTGAGGTTTCAAGTTCTTTCAAAATAAATTGCAGAGTCAAATATAACGGTGCCTAGGAAACTCAACTGGCCGTCAGTGCAATACATTCAAAAGCAACAAAACTGTGTATTAAAATCGTGATAAACCTCTGGCTTAGCTCATGGAATTAATATATTGATTTGTCTTACTTATATTTATTTTTGCTTCTATTTCATTTATGTCTCATCTCTCTACAGTCAGATCTCCCCTGGGTTTTGCTTTCTTACTCTGGAGGGATATTTCGTTCATTACTCTCCTTGTTCTTGGGGCTGAAACATGCACATATGTAAAACATGTTTACTAGATTCGGATATATCCCCTGGCCAGCTGGGTGTTAGGCTCATTTTTATCAGCTCTCCAGAGCAGCTTCTATATTACGTTAACCTCCAGCTGCACACTCTGTAGAGCCTCCATTAATGTTAAAATAGACACTATTCTAGCCTTTTAATGTAAATTAAACCAAAACAAATGTTCAGAGAAGAGCCATTGCCTGCACGACTTAAATTCAGCACCCCAAATTACACTGTCGTCTTACTTCTGACCAAGAAACAACCTCAGCAGAGTAAGTGCCTTCAAAGTCAAACCGATGATCATGATAGGTGACCTCACAACTTCAAAACCTTGTGTATGGCCATTCAGTCTTTAAGCTAACACCTGCCCAGACACCAGGACAGATGCAATGCATGCTGCCCCTCAAGAGCAGGACTGGGGGCCTGAGCAGCTCCTTGGTTACAATTTACAAGTAGAAAGTTGCATTTTAGTTAGAAAATACTGTAAAACAATCTGCTTCCCATCAGGGAGCAGCAAGGACATGCCCTCCCTGTGGGGTGCATCCCCTTGGGACTGAGCACCAGGCTGGTAGTGATGGGGCCATCAACAGCACCAGGTGATGGTCCGGTGCCAGGGTCTGCCAAGAGAAGGTAAAGAGACCAGAGCCAGAGGCAGGGCTGGATCTGAGCTGCACTGTACATTGAGCAGGGAGACCAACTACTTACAGGGATGGGGATGGAGCTGGAGGCTGGCCCTCCTGAGGCATCACTGGGACAGGGACTGGTGGCCTCAGAGGCCTGCAATGGAGTCTCGGGCTGTGGGCAGGGTTGGGGGTGAGGGGGCAGAGTGGTTGGGCAGAGGTAATTAGGGCTGTTGGTGTTCTCAGGGCCATAGGATCTCTTTCAAGCAAACTTTTTGTTAACTGCCATTGTTCATGATGGTTATGCACTGAATGAACAATGAGTTTCAGACAGAATAAGGCCAGACTGTGAATGTACTTGTGTTTGTAAATGAGAAGAGGGGGAAAGAGACAGCAAGCTATCAAGAGATGATTGCTAGGGAACAATAAAGGGAAAGAGACCGTAGCAAACGTGGCAATTGTGGCTCAGGGACTCTTGCACGGTCTGTGACTACTGCCGTAGCAAGCAATGCGCGTACAAGAGAGGGATGGAACAGCTGGCTGGGGCAGAGTGAGAGGCAGGGAGGCAGATGACACTGTGGGATGCAAAATGAACAGCAAAACAAAGATGCTCAGAAAAGCAACTGCTGCCAGAACAGGGAAGCCAGACTTTCCAAAAGATGCCTTGGCAGCCGTTGCCCTGCAGCCGGGTGCAAACTGGACAGAGCATCCTTCCACCTCTTCTGTCCCGTGCCTCCAGCTCCGCCTACTCCATCCCTTCTTCTTTCCCCCGCTGCTGTGGGGCTGTGCCATCGCAGTTATTAGTTTTGCTTTCTTTTCTCTTTCCAGTTCTGCTTCTGGCTTTCTGCATCCTGCATAATTCAGTGAAAATGTTTGTGATAAAAATCAGCAAGAAGACTGAGCTTTTACTGGTATTTTACAGTGATGGCTAGAGCAAATGCTCTGGAAACATTGTAGAGATAAATATAAATACTGTAGCAAAGGGCTATAATTTTACCTGAAATTCCAAGTTCTATAACCAGCATAGCCTGGTTTTACTGAAAAGCTAAATGATAGACTGGGATACTGCAGGAAGCTGTACCTACTTATGAGAAAGAGAAATGTTTGAGTTGATACACAAAAGTGTTGAGTAGAGGCATTGTCTAGCACTGCGATGAGCACTAGAATGCAGTAACATATAATAACTATCAAATTGTTTTAAGGTCTTTATAAAAAATAAAATAAATTGCAAAACTAGAAAAAAAATTACTATTTAAAAGATGAATTTTAGAAATGCTTTTTCATATGTTATTGAGTGAAGCAGGAAAATAATATACCTACATTGTTTTAGAAGTTCTAGTGAATAGCCACCACTATCTTGAAGAATCTTAAATATGGTTGTCTGGTATTGGGAAGGTTGTTTGGGTTTTTTTTTTAACACCATTTACCATCAACCCTGCTGAATGGAGATGAGCCTTCCCCTGGCAAAAGAAAAGTTCTACTCTGAGAATAGCCTGCTCCCAAAGTGAAATAAACTTCACCAGCAATAAAGATGTTTTTGTTCCTGAAAGTGTTTACGCTAAGGATTTTGCTGGCATTGCTTTGTCACAGGGGGGTGGTAAGCAAAGGTGTTAAGTGAAAGTGAATTAGTTTAAGTGCACAAAAGCCTTGTTTAGATGCTCCTTTTGAGAGTTAAAGTAGGGAGGAATTAAGACAGCTTTGTTTGTGAATGAGGGACTGTACCTTAGGGATTAATACATTTTTACTGATGCATTTTTATTTCATATGTTTAGTTAATTCAGCTTAACTTTCCTAACCATACTGGTGCAGGCAGATCTCGAGGGACAGAGAAACGAGGCACTGCAGAGACCTATTCAACTATATTGTCTAAGTGATGACAGAATGAAAGATGAGTTAATTGATTGCAGATTTTTATTTTTGGTAAATTCAAAGAGGCATCTTCACTGTGGTTTTGTGTACACAAGCATACTGAGGAAAGTTAAGTCAATTTAAATGAAAGAATGAATTCAGAACACATTAAATCACTTTGCCTGAAAAGCCCCCACTAAGGTCCCTTTAATTTTGAATAACAAGGCATAGTGTAACATATTAATCTAGCTACAAGTAGCTTGACATTGCTGGTTGTAACTTTCTAAATAAGCTCTAAATGTATGACACAAATTTATCTCACAAAAATCAATAAATATTTTGCTGTTGGCCTCCGTAGCAGACACTGAAAGACCAGAAATGAAAGTAAATCCATTTGTTTTAAATAATGCGGATTTTTTTTTCTATTTAATTTTTTAAATTTTGGGCTCCTGACAGATTTGGAGTATATTCACATATCAGGCAAATGTTTTATTTCTTTCTAAACATTATTTCTTGTTTGAGAAACCCTGATTAATGACACTTTTTCACCTTGATATTTTGCTGTTGCTATGCTGGCAGAATGGGTTAAGGAATACCAGAATTGCCTTCCATAATCATGATGGATGGGCAGCAAGTTTGGATTGGTTTGCATTCTAAGGTTTTGTATCAGCCCATTTGTTGGCTGGTGTCACACTTGCTTACCTTAGGCATCTAACTTGGATACCTAAACTTCAAAGTCTTGTCTCTTGGCTCCATACATAGACACAAAAGAGACAAATAAGGTTTTTAGAGAACAATTCAGATAATCTCTCTCTCTTTCTTGACTACACGAGGTGATTACCTGTGTGAATAACCTCCTCACGTTTTAAAGAGTACCGTTCTTCCAAAAAGCAAAGGTGAAAATCAGTCTTAAAAGCTGGTAATTGGTTTACCCACTAGGTCTGCTAATGACCATGTGCCTCACTCTTTGCTGTCAACAGTGCAGCACCTGATAAAGATAAAAGCTATCATATCGTATTTGGTTAAGTACTGTGTGATCATCACTATGTGCTTAGCATCAGCTCTCAGCTTAGAGGAAGGCTCGTATGAAGAACTCAGAAATAACAGTCTTTTAATTATACAGCGACTTTCAGTTGTTCACTTAAATATTTGGTCTTCAAGCTGGAGAAATGTCTAAGATGTTGCAAAATGGGCTGCAGCTGAGCGCTGACTGTTGTTTAGTTTAGCTTTCAACAAGAAGCGAGGGGCACAGTGTGAGATTAGCGGCTTGATTAGCTGTTTGATATATAATGTATAAGCGTGCTTCTGAGGATGTGGCCTCATCAAGCATGAGACTGCTGGTTGAAAAGAAGCAAAATATTTCTGCCTGCTTGGGCAGCTTCAAAAACTCCCTACTAGCAATGGGACTTGCTACAAAAACATTAGTTCTTTACACAATTTTCAAGTCATTGATAATAGATTTATACCCATCATATGCTGATGGGACCGCTTATCTGGTAGAGGACTTAGAGAATTTGCAAGGGGTTTTTTTTTCAGTAAAGAAATTCAAGAATGTCCACGGTTTTACAAGAATTTCAAGTATGAGGAGGGTATTTCATACTTCAGTAGTTTCAAAGATAAGTTTCAGTGCTGGTGCATTGCAGACCTCCAGGTACTTTATGACAGCAGCTGGACAGTTGTTCAGTGACTCAGCCGCCTGCCCTAAAATAAACAGTTTGAGCAAAGAATACACATTGGCAGATGAAACATGACTGCTTTCTTTTCAAGTTTGATTATTTGGCTTCAAAAACCACTAGTGCTACTGAGGTCATTACAACGGTGTTATCCAGAAGGAAATTAGCTACAAGATGAGGAATTGACCTGTTTTCTGCCTATTCACATCACACCCCTTCATAAACTCTTAAGAAGTGTAAAACCATTCTGTGGTTCATTTTTGCAATCTGTTAATAGAGGGAATAGTAGGTTTACCTGTTTCCCTTAGTGTCTGGGAGATGTGCTAAGTGTTGATAATGCATGTTAAGATCCTCAAATAGAGAGGAGGTCTCAGAGCGGTGCCTGACCTTGTTCTTTAAGAGTCTGCTGAAGCCTCACCTGAAGGAACCCGATCCCTTCCCCAGATACTGCCTGCCGTTCTGCTTGTGGTTTCCACCACACGTGGCAGATGGTGCTTAATGTTGTATACGTTCCTTATATGCAGCACACTCAAAAATTAACCTTGTCTAAATTGCTTATGACAGAAAATGTTAAAATATCACTCAGTTATGCATACTTGCTTTCCAGTGCTGCTTTCATTCCTTTCCTTTTAATTTCATTATATGCTTCTAAAAATACTGTTTGCACTTTTCATGGCTGGTAGCTTAGAGTTTTCCTTTTCGAGAGATAGATGACAATTATAAGACATGTTCTTATGTAGTTAAGAGTGAATAGAAAGTCTGTTAAAACCCTTCTCTATACGAAATTTACTATAATGCTATTTTTGGATATCTAGTCTTAAAAGGTTTTGGCTTAAGATATTTAAAGAATTGTAACAGTTCTCAGTGTTTGTCATTGACTTTAACAGTGGTTGTAAAGCTGATGGAAAGCTGGTGCTGATTCTTCCTTTTTGTACCATTATTCCACCACAGCATTGCCATTCTCAGAATCTCATCATCACTTTGGACACTTTGACATGAGCTTTTTGCTCAGTGGTGAAAATAAATTGACTAATCAAAAAATGAAAGCCAAGTTTACATGCTAAGCAGAAAGCCAGTGAAGTTGCCTTGATGTTACACCGAAGGCAGAATTTATGTTGTCCCTGTCTTTCAATCAAAAAATTCTGTTGCCATGATAAAAGCCTTGCTTACTGAAGTATTTTTCATACATGAAGATTAAAGAAATTAAGATCTTGTGTTTTTCCAAAATTGCTTTGAACCATGCAGTGAGATTTATTAATATGCAGATAGTTGAACCTAACATAGGCAAATACATCCTCCCTGACATTAAAGAGGGAATCCAAGCAATTGGACCTTTTGAGATTAAAAACCATTTTCTGGGAATGGTAAGTGCTTGTGGATACGATACAAGGTTGGCCTACTGTGGAATAATCCAGATGTCAGAAGGATGGGTAAAGGATTTCCTTGTCACCACTGAATATGTGCAAAATAGTGAGGATTACTTTAAAAATACAGTCATAGCTAGTATAAAGGAACTCAATCTTTCATATCACTGAGGTTTATTATACAAATTGAAATAAATAATCCATCCCTTCAATATGAACTAAAAGTGTAATGCTGTGTTCTTAGAAGCACATCTCCAGCTTTTCCTTCACTTTTTGTATCTTTACCATTGGGACTTGGAACCATGCTAGAAGTAGGATATCTGTGACACAAGAAAACAGAAGCAAACTACTTTTTCCCTTGATTTTAGTGCAAATTACAAACTAGACAAGCAGGAGAGTTTACCTAAAGTTACAAGAGAATACAAATAGAAAGGTTACCAAAAGCTTCTGGATAATACATAGTGGTAAATCACTGTAACTACAAAGAAGTAATATGTAAAAAGTTTGTAGATGATGAGTACATACAATTAGTGCATACAATTATTATTGTAGGAAAATTAATAGGGGCATTTAGGGCACAGCAAACATAAGACTGAAGAAAAATATGATCCAGAGTGAGGTTGGGCAGAGCAGTAAGAACACAGTCAAAGTAGTATTGCTACAGGAACAAGGAAAAATAGAGTATGAAAATTAAATTAGAGAAGGGAAGAGGGGTTCACAAACCCTTTTCTTGGCCAGAACCATGGAAAATAGAAGCACAAAAAATGTATTTTGCTTAAGTGCAGTTTGTGATCTTATGCCAGAATTGCTTTGCTTTCAGAGATGAAGCTGGGAGAAGGTGACAGTTGTGGCTTATGTGGTGAGATCTACCAGGCAGCACATTTTTCAGGCTGAAAAGCGGCACAAACCCAGGACTGGTATCGCAGGAAACACAATGAGTGTGAAACAGCACTGGTAGATTCATTAACCCCTATCAGTATTGCACCCACTTCCCCTTTCCGCAGACCAAAGAAAATCAGAATACTAAACTTCGAGAAAAGCAATGTCAGTGAAAACAAAGCTCAATTAGGTTCAAAGTAGTAACAATAGTAGTAGCAACAAGTTGTATTAGTAGTAATAATAACTAGTGCTAATAGTAATAATAAAGGCAATAATAACTTCTAGATGAATATGTTTTCATTTTAGAAAGAAATAGCAAAAAAAAAAAGGGCAAACCTGTATTCATTCAGCTGCCATCTAGATATTTTGTCACTAATATATCATCTAAAAAAAGCCCACAAAGAGGAGACTTTTTAGGAGGAAATGTTGCAGACCTTATCAGGAGTTTTATGAGTGAAGGCTAATTGCCCCTTCCTTTCTGTATTTTGCAGCACTAAAATCCAGCACTATACCTGCATTTTCTTCCAAAAGCCTGATGAATATTTCATTATATTCCTCTGAGTTTTAATGACGACAGCAATGAAGCACCTTCCCCATACCCCGTGACCTTTGTTACCTGGACTGCCGCACAGCGTGGTGTGCCTGTTTGGAGGGATGTGATGTGAGGATATGCTGATGTAGCACATCCAGCAGGATGGAATGAGCCCATCTGATGGTCACACAGTATGTGCTCACATTTTCTGTGCTTGAGGCAGACAGGATTGCCTATTTGTCTGCAGGAGCTCTAAGTAAGCTGGAGATGTCCCTGGTCCTTGCAGGGAGGTTGGACTAGATGGCCTTTAAAGGTCCCTTCCAACCCATACTATTCTATGGTTCTATTCTATATTCGATTTAGGTGTTTTCTATATGGCACATTTCTAGTGCTTATTCTTGTTGTATGTTGCTCGCATCCCTTGCATTCTAAGCCCATCTCTTCAGACTTATTTATTTTTCTGTAGAGTTAGATGGTTACATTTGCCTTTTCCAAGTGACTGTTGAAGCCACGGTCCAGTTTTGTTTATTCCTTTGGGTCAAGCTCCTTCACACTTCTCCTGCCAGCAGTCTGGCACTATATCCCTTGGTGTAAGGGAAGGAGTGAAATACATGGAGTAGTCTGGCAGTGGAAATTCAAAGGCTGGATATTTAAAGTCAGTTGTTGGTGCAGTCTCTCTCTCTCTATACCCTTAGACATGTCACTTAATTTTTCTGCATTTTTGTTTCCTCATCTTTAAAGACTTGTGTCCAATATCCACCAGGAGTGCTGTGTAAAGTAAATAACTCTGCATATGTTCATGTATGTAGTGATTTGCAGATTAGAAATGCTCACAAATGATCTGTGTTTGTTGAGTACTCATTGAAGACGTTAAAAAAAAAAACAGCAAAAAAACCCCCCCTGCATTTCTGTCACAACCCTTCCCTGCAAAATGTATTTCCTCTTATGTAGATTTTGGCAAGAGGGTTTTGTTGTAGCTGCAATGCATGAGCAAACCAGAATCTGTTGTATGCTTCAGTCTTTGGTCAAAGCAAACAAAATGGGAAGAAACAGCTGGCAGTCCTGACATCGCAACCAGGACCAGATGCTGCCAAAGCCCCAGCCCTGGGACGACAGGTGGCCCCAGACCCAAGTCCTGCTCTGCAGCCTCGGCTGAGTCACCGCTGTCCTTCCCTCCTCTCCTCCCCATCCCTCACTGACCTCCCTCCAGCCCCTGGTGCAGAGCAGACCTGGTACCACCTGTGTGCTGTGCTTCTCCTGATGGGTCAGGGAGAAACTGTGATGCCCTACTGAAAAAAGGGGAGGGGGAGACTGAAGCTTATTACAGAGTTAAAAGGTTTTTTAGACCTTCTGATAACACTGTGCCTGTCTGTCGCTATGAATGTATACATCTGGGAGTTGAATCCTTATAAAAGACTGGGACCCATGAATCCTTAAATAAACTTCCACAGCAAGTGGAAGTCTCCAAGTCTCCAAGACTGGAGAATACTGGAACCAGTTTCTGAGGTAAAAGAGAGATCTTATGGAAACCAAACTTCTGCAGGGTGTTTCCACGATATTTGGCTCATGGATTGCCACTGTCACTTAACCTTCACTGACACTCTTGCACTCTTGCAATGAGTTTCAGCCTGTCTCTGCATTAGGGGTAGTAATAAATCTGTCAAGTATGGTAGGATAAGGCAGATTCTGAAGCACATCCGTGAAACAGATCATTAATCAGGCTTTTCTATGACCAGAGGCATGAAAGAATGAGAACAGGGGAATGGAAAATACCTCTTTGAGACACATATGATGTTTGTTGTGGTAAAAGACCTACTTCATTCTTCTGCATCAGCCTTTGAATGGGGGTGAGTGTAAGGGACATCCTAGCTACTTGGTGGGATTGACATTTGTTTCTTTTGCTGTTGTTTGTGGTCTGCCAGCATGTCTCCATGCCTATTCCAAACACAAAGTGAAAAAAAGAAAAAAAAAAAAAAAGAGGTAACATAGACATAGACACTGGTGAAGATTTCCAGGATGTTATTGCAGGTGTATATTTTTGGAGTCATTTAACTAGAGAGCTACTAGTGAAGTGTTTAGTTCAAGAACGTGACATGAGTGATCCAACTACTGTGTTTCTAAAGCTGACAATAATGATACTGTCACTGAGAGCGTGCTAAAAGCGAGTGACTATGGGTCTTGGCCGGAGATCAGAAAGGTGACCTTGGCAGCAGAAACTTTGCTGAATCTGTGCTGGAGCAAAATGCACAGAACTGAACTCTTCTCTGCAGCAATAACTGTACCCACACATGGGCTCACACTGGCCATGGGCACACGTAGAAAGAAAGGCCTGTGACCGTACTTGTGTCCTGTTCTTCATGCATATAAAGTACACTGTACACCCATAGAGAAATCCCTCAAAAAGAAATATCTTGTATTTCTCAGTAAATTGCAAAACTCACGAGCTTTAAACAGGCATGGTATGGAAACTTTCTCTTTATTGTTTTCCCCTGAGAATATTTAAAGTTAGGAGAGCTTTCTAGTTCCACATACTTCAAACTTAAGTTATTTGAAAGCTGATATCATCATCAAATATACTCAGTTCATTCAATAGTTTTTGTCTGTCTTTCCACCTATTGTTTTATGGCATTTTTTACTCGCATGATCCAACTACTAGTATCATTTCTGTTGCAATAAAACTTAAAAGTCTCTAAAGTAATGATAATGGAGATATATTTTGTCTGTGTCCGCTCCATGTTGGGTTTTGGCCATTCTCATGTATGGTGAATATCAGGAGTTGGGCTCGGTTCTGCACTGGCTACATCCTGGAAACACTGTGAAACTTCCTGCAGAAATCTTGATGCTTTCAAGACAGGGAGAAAGTGCTG
This sequence comes from Chlamydotis macqueenii, assembly GCF_036417535.1. Lineage (NCBI taxonomy): Eukaryota > Metazoa > Chordata > Aves > Otidiformes > Otididae > Chlamydotis > Chlamydotis macqueenii. The sequence continues at coordinate 33,358,706 of NC_141558.1, forward strand.
ATCATTGATTTAATTTCTGATTTTATTAAAGGTAATCCGGCCTTGAGTCTTCCTGACGCACCACATTAAGCTAAAATACAGTGGAGCTCAACACCTCATGGAAAACTTCCGCAAAATATTCCTCTTGGAATCACTGTGGGCTTTACTGTCTGTCTTGTCTATTCCTGTCTCCTTGCTTCTTCATGTCTTTGGGTTTGGTTTTTTTTATTATGCCAGTAAGCTTTCCAGAAAACAAAATTTCTTCCTTTGTGACTTACCATTTTCAGAATCATAGTTTCTACCAACTGAGTTATTTAAAGGGAGAAAGTAAAAAATAGGTAAACTAGGTCCTGAAGACACCTACCCTATATTATCAACTATGAAGAATTTGGAAGGAAAAGAAATAAGGTAGATTAAGCAACCAACATCTACAACAACTATCTTGTACCATCTGCATTTGACACCAGTTTTTTAACCGGCAAAAAGGATTTTTTAATTACCTCAGAATTCTTTAATTCCACAAAAGAAGATTAGATTCTGTTTTCTCTTGAGTAATACAAGAATACCTGACTTCTTTGCTGGAATGTAAAGCTGGCTTGAAAAAATTGGCTTGTTTTATTATATTGAGAAAATTATCAGCTCGCAAGAATCCAAGCCATGGTAAAGAATACCACGTGTTTTCAATGTGCATAAGCCCCATTAGTTAGTATGTATACAAGTAATAGTTAATTTTTCATTTTTAGGGAACTTTTAAAAGGAAAAAGTTTGAAATATAAATGTAAAAAGCCTATAAATCTTATTGACTAATGCTTGTATTGACTTACTAGTTTTAAATTATTGAAATATGCTTAATGATCACCTGATACATTTAACACAGTTACTAATCACAATACTGTGATGAGGTTACTGGGACACTTTCCAAATGCATCTCTGCTCTGCTACTGGTCTTATTTGTGCATACGTACAGTGTGATGGAGATGGATGTGAATTCTCGTGTCAGATAAACTTGCTTGCTTACTTAAACTGGGTGCCAGAAGCTTCTTTATCTTTTTTTTGCCCTATATCTGAGCTAATGAATAAATGCTTTTCTGTAAATATACTTAGACTACTAATTTAAAAATCACACTGCACTGGCCAAAGGCATCTAAACAGTTTGCCCAGAGAGGTGGCTGATGCCCCATCCCTGGAAACATTCAAGGCCAGGTTGGATAGGGCTCTGAGCAACCTGATCTGGTTGGAGATGTCCCTGCTCCTTGCAGGGGATTTGGACTAGATGACCTTTAAAGGTCCTTTCCAACCCAAACTATTCTATGATTCTATAAACCAAAAAAGAAAACCAAAAGCTCCTGAGCCTTGGAACTCGTGCCATGTGAGTGAGAACTTTATAGCTGCTTCAGTATGCTCTGAACTTCTACTAGCTGTACTGGGAAAATGTTAAATATCTGAGAAACAAGCCTCCTTGCTGTTGTAATGTGTTAGAAATCCCTGGCCTGAATCCTGCTGAGATTGTAATGAACTTCTGCTGTTACAAACGAGTTTCTGAAAGTTTCTAGGAAATCTGTTCTTATTCACCTCTTGCTTTTGCAAAATCATTTTGATTATATTTGCACTTAGAGATTCATGAGCTTGTCTCTTCCTCATTCACTTGCCTTCTTCTAAACATTTTTTATGCAATGTGAGATTTTAAGAACTTGATCTGTCTCATTTTGAATGTGTTTGAATGCTGAGGTTTTTGTGAAGAATTCAAGTTGAACTCAGTATTTCCATTCAGTTTAGAAAAGAACATGTAAAAGTGAGTAGCAAAGAAAAAAAAGGAAAAATTCTGATGAAGAAACTAATAGAGGACCACAACACAGAACTGAATGGACATCAAGCTCATGTTTGAAGTCCTGAGGCACCGCATAGGCTCTCATATTTCTGTCCAAGGTTTTTTAGACTACACACCTCAGGAGCTGCACATCTGTTCTGCTTGCGTATAGCAAGTCAGATACATTTGGCATATGTCTGATTTCTCAAATCCAGTACTGGGGACACAGGAGATCCACTCAGTATATCTGAGGCATCAAGTCTGGTGTAACTGAATGACGCACCAGAGCACCTGTGCCAACTGAATGGCTACTTCCATCCAGGAATTCCAGAAATTACTGAAAAAAGAACTTCAGGTGTCTGTGCTCTTGTAGCTACCAGTTATCTACACATTCTAGACCTGTTATAAAGAATTTATATACACCTAATTTGGCAGTAAAATGTGAGTTTGGATTTCTTAAAATTCATAAGAACTTTTGAAAAAAAAATTTGTAAGGGTTTATACTGAAATGTGTCTTTGATTGTAGAAATGTTTTAAGAAGTAGATAGCAGTTACCTCATTATTTACCCAGCTATGTCTGTGGGTAATGGCCATATATCGTATATGGTATTATACCCCAGAAAATATGGGGTATAATACCATGATGATTGAGACTTATCTAGTCCATTATTTTGCCACCAGGAAAGTTCAACAAAATTATTTTTCATGGTATATTTTATATGTAGCTAATTAAATTATTCTCTTACAGTATTTGAATGGAAAGCTTGTGTTCAGAAGCTTAAGGTCCAAAATTTTGAACGCACATTCCAGTGACCAGACTTGTATGAAATTCCCTTTAGTATACACTATATCTCATTCTTCCCCACACTGAGAAGCGGATGGTTTCTTCTGGCTTTTCACTTCAACAACATAAAGGCAAATCTAGTCATGCTCAGAAATCGACAACGCATGAGGAGAGAGTGCTGCAAGATAGAGGCCTTCCTGCTCTGGCTCTGCACGTTCTCTTCTTCCAAGCTAGTATTTGCCCTCCAGGCCTCAAAAATAGTGTTGCACTTAAATTTTTTTTTTTGTTTGAATCTGTTTATTTTTGACCTTTGTGTTTCAGAGGAAGTACCTGTTAAATTGTCTGCAAGATCAAGTGATCCAGAAAATTTGATCTCATAATATTTACATGAAGTAGCATTGCAATGATAACGCTAGCCGGTGTTAAAAGAGAAATGTAGGCTCTTTAGTCAGGTACAGCAGGAAAAGTTTTATGACAGATGAAGGAAAAATTCTGTAATAATAATCAAACAACCTGGAAACTTTTTTGTCATTAACGACGTGTGATATATCAGGGACAGTGTCGTAGTTCAGCCCCGATCAGGACCAGACTAAGCAGTCTCTCTCTCACACCTCCCACCCTTGAAGAGAATAGGGGGAGATGATATAAGAAAAATGGCTCGAGGTTTGAGATAAGGACAGGGAGAAATCCTTAAAATTACCGTCACGGGCAAAACAGACTCGACCTGGGGAAAAGTATTCATTTATTTCTAAAACTAGCAGGATAATGAGAGAGGGAACAAGATAACCTCACCCCACCCCTTCCTCTTCCCAGGCTTAACATTATCTCTACTACCTTCCCCCCACCCCGAGCGGCACAGGGGGGAAGAGGGAATGGGGGTCGCGGTCAGTTCATCACGTGTTGTTTTACGCTGCTACTTTGTTGTCAGGGGAAAAACTCCTCACATTCCTCCTCTGCTCCAGCGTGGGGTCCCTCCCACCAGCCACAGTCCTTCGTGAAACTGCTCCAGCGTGGGTCATCTCTTCCACAGGGTACAGTCCCTCCAGTACAGCTGCCCCAGCAGGCCCTCCATGGGCCACAGCCTCCTTCAGGCCTCCACCTGCTCCGCCGTGGGGTCCTCCATGGGCTGCAGGTGAATCTCTGCTCCTCTGTGGACCTCCATGGGCTGCAGGGGGACAACCTGCTCCACCATGGTCGTCACCACAGGCTGCAGGGGAATCTTGGCCAGGAGCCACATTGCTCCTCCCCCTCCTTCTGAACTGCCCTTGGTGTCTGCAGCCGTTCCTCACAACAGGCTGGCAGACGCCTCTCGGGATCCTTTTTACATCTTATTCATATCTCATCTCCTCTCCACTTCTTGCAGCCAGGCTGGGCCGAGTTGGACCCAGTAGGCTGCCCGGTGGGAGGCCAGAGGGTGAGGCCTGCAAGGACCACAAGGCTCATGCCTCCCCCTCTCTGCCCCTGCTCAGCTGCTTCACATCTTCTCTCCTTTTTTTTTTTTTTTTTTTGTTTTCGCCTTCTTAAATACGTTATCGCAGAGGTGTTATCATGGGACATTCTGCTACTAATAGGCTTGGCCTTGGCCAGCAGCAGGTCTGCCCTAGGCCCAGCCGAGTCCACTAAACAAACGGGAGCGACTTCTAGCAGTTTCCTACAGAAGCTACCACCTTAGGCACCCCCCTCACCAAACAAAACCAGAACAGTCATTAAGTTCGTTGTTTTAACAAGACTTTATTTTCTATACTTACATATTTGTGAAAATAAACAAAGGATTAAAATATATGAAGAATAAACAGGAAATAGTGATGTTTCAGAAAGGATTTTACCTCAATGATATAATGCAGTAATGAGAACAACTGGGCAACATAAAAGCCAGTGGTGCCAAGCTGCTGACCTTGAAGATCTTGCATCACACACAAGTGACTTGACCTCATGTGTGCTTTTGCATTATAATGCATATATTAATATTTTGACATTACTTTGGGGATAATTAGCATTAAAAGAGGAGTCAATACCTCAGGTTTAGGATGAAAAACTTCAGAAAAAACTTTGGTTTATTTCTGAATTTATCAGCTGTATCAGCACAAGAATGCTGCAAAGAAACAACTGAGTATTCATTTTGGTCTAAAAAGGTTATTTTCGAACAGTCTTACATTTCTTTAACAAAATCCAGGATGACAGGATGGTGGTGTTTCAGTCATAGAAAAACATTTCATATAGCTCTTGCATGATCATTTTCAACTGAGTTGTGGAGTGAGTGATCCCACATCTTCTTTTCATGCATGTGCATTGAGTCATCTTGACTTGGTTTATTTCAGATTTAGGGAAACTGGTCTTTCCTTGGACATGTTCAAAGATGGATTTGACCCTTATGGAACATCTACTATAGCTACAACCAGTTACTTTTAATGTTTCCACCAGTGAGAAGCCTTTTCTAACATTTTTCCAAAGGTAGAAACAAAGTACATGCTTTTCTCCTATGGACATGATGAGAGATGAATAGTGCTTTCCAAAACGTGTTTGTTCACCTCCATGGAGCTGTTCCATGCCTAGCCCTGCAGTTCCATTAGCCTGACCTTCCCATTTTTAAAGTTCCTTGCAATACAAGGAGCTTCTCTGGCTATTTGTACAGAGGCCTGTCATCATCGGTGTATGAATGCCATTCACCAGTGCAACATCATATTAAGCCCATGGGACTGGGAAGAATTCTTCCCATTTCACAGAGTTTCACGGAGGGTTTAACCCAGGAAGATGTGAAAAGCTCATTTCAAATAGATAGTAAGTTTAGGTCAGCCAGTTCATAATCCAGTTACTTGGGAGATGAAATCATTTTATCTTTCTGCTTTTTTAGACTATAAACCAAGCTATATAGTTTGTGATGGCATAATAGCTTAAATAAAAGCTGGAAAAGGTAACCATGTTCAGTTAAATGTCACTACAAGCAGCAGGCAGTTGAAGTCAATGCTCACACAGTTTCTAACACAAGTTTCCAACGTTTGCTACTACAGTCACAAAAGAAAAATAGCTTTAATGTACACTATTTTTTGCACTATGCCTGAGCACTTAGCTTCTAGATGGAAGTTCTCCTTTCTTGAAATCTGTTCAAAAGCTAATATATAAAGATATTTTGTGTGTCATTTTCTTTGACATTGTCAGATTTTTTTTCTGGAAAGAAGAAGGAGATTGATTTATGTGATAGTTTTAAGAGGAATTTTTAATTGTGTTAGAAAAGTTGGATCATAATCTCCTTGGCTTTGATTAGGTTGTTATGGAAAGGAAATAGAGTGCTCTGGGTTTTTCTCCTTAATTTTCTGGGCCTAATTCTGATTTTTCTTTAAGGATAAAAACAACTTCAGTGGATTTAATTCTAATGCTGTATTCACATAAGCGATTCTAATATTGGGCCTAGGGGAGACTTTACCATAGGGAATTAGTTTTTGTGGTCTTTTTCTCAATCTTCTGAAAATTCTGATTTGATTTTTAACAGCATGCTTACCTGTATCATCTTAATGAGAAAAAATTTATCACAGTATAACTTGCTTTTGCAGTAAATATGTCTATAATCCATCAAAAGCAACTTTAGAAATGTACTTTTCTCTTTAAATGTTGTACGTACTTCAGTCAGTACAACTTTCATAGGGATAGTTCAAATGCTGACATTATCACAAGGATGGGATTCAGTTCAAGTTTAAGATACTATAGTAAAATGCATGATGTAATTGTCTGGAGACACACTAAGCTCTTAATTCAGTTGCCTAAAATATGGGTATCTAGTGACATTTGAAACATCCTAGAGTATCTTAAACATCTGTGTGGCATTGATGGGTATGAGTCATGGTCTCTAGGAGACATTCAGCCTTCTGGTGCGGTAGCTGGAGGCTGAACGTACTTTAAGGTACCTTATATGACACTAGCAACAGAATTACATCCAGGTGGATAAGCTCACAGTGCTGATCTGGTCATACATACTTAGTTAGGCTGAAGATCAATTGGACTCACCCAAAGATCTACTTTAAGGGTGGAAGTTATCTAAATATAAACATCTAGTGCCATCTGAGTAACTGAGGTGCCATCACTTTTTTACTGTCCATTTCTTGCTGTCTAACCATGATGTCTTGATCATGCCTGTATCTTCTGATCTCAGCAGTATAGTTCAGGATCTTGATGCTTTATTTTTAAATTGTGGAACTGAACTGTCCCTCACTGACATACACAGAAGAGCCCTAAATTGAAATCTGAATAGGTAAAAAAAATTCTGCCCCAAGGTATATCTTCTGCTAAGTCATGTTTGAACCACCTGTCAAAAATATTTTGATTTAAGAAAATGGCAAGAAGGAATATTTTAGATATACGTCAAATGTGAAAGATCATGATTAATAATAACAACAGTCAAACACATAACTTGCAATACAGATGTCTGCATATGAATGGTCTGCAGTCTTTACAGTCAATAGAGAGTGCTGGAGCAGCTTCTCTATAGTGCTTTACATTGGCACAGGTTTTAAAAGAAGGAGAGGAAGAAAATAGGCAAATTTATTGAAGATAAATTTATTAATGGGTATTAAATACAAAAATACCATGCCTGGTGGCGGAAGTCCATGACCTGCACTGGAGGCTAAGGAAGCATTCTCCATGCTCCCCCTATTCTCACACCCTTATCTCTACAGCTACTACTGAGAGCTTTGAGATGCAAAGGGCCGATGGACTTTGGCTGGGTCGTGCCATTGCTGTTATGCACAATACAGTTCATTTCCTAATTACTAATTTAAACATCTAAAACTTGTTAAACAAATCTCATCCTAAAAGTACTTGTTCTTCAGGGGACCATAGGCAGCTATATAGGCATAGAATGCAAGACAGTAAATGGGACCGGATTCTGATTGTATCACAGCATTCAAAGTGGTTTTTAGAATATGATAATATAATTGAACGTTAATCTATGCAGAAGAAAAAAGGAATAAGTCTTCTTGAAGTCACAGAGAAAGTACACCCATCATTTAGACAACCACTGATGTGCTTTTTTGTCTCACTTCTGTAGCTAAGTAAAAAGAATTCTTCTAAATATATGCCTAAAATCTTTATTTTCCTCTATATAAGATAGCTTATGGGGAAGAAGGCAATTTGTGAGTGCCACGACATGTAATTTTGCATGTTTCATGCTGTTAGAGATTCTCCTGGGAAGTTGTGGGGGGCAACTGAGAGATGCTGGGTCAGGAGCACAGACTCATTTGTGTATGGTTGGAAAGCAGGGATTTTATAGGAAACGGTAGTTGTTAGACTTTCTATCTGCCATGCTGATTATGAATTTGCTATAGTGCCTGAAAAAGACAATTCACTGGGAATGATTTCTCAAGGTTAGCAAATCCCAGCTACTACATTTGTTCCATGTCTTTTTAAGGTTTTTTTTCAGAGGCAGGCAGAGGAAGTGTGTTATAGTAGTTGAACTCCCATCTCATCACATTCTTCAGGTTTTCTAGATGTGTTTTTCCAGACATTTTCTGCCACAGCACCCCTGAACCTTTGTTTGAAAAGGCTCATGCTGTCACCTGGATGGGTGGAAGAGAGCATTTTTAACCAGTGACTATGCTGTTGACCTGCATCTAAAACAACAAGTATGGACCACAAAATGTGTTCTAATAAAAAGTACCATCTTTTTAAAAAAGCTTAAGACAAAGGATGGCTTGGGTGCTTGGTTCCGCTAGTGCTGTAAAATTGTGTCTGACATCTGTTTAATACAACTACATGGAGCTTAAAAGTGAAGGGCCAGTCTGAGCATTCAAGCTGATGGAAACCTGCTGCCAATGCAGTGTGTGTGCTCATGTAGTTTATTAATCTTGTCAGTTGTTATTACCTTTTTATCTGGATCCTGTTAACTTGGGATTTGTATGTAACTCATGGAAAGGATCCACTTTTGTTTTCTTAGCTCAGATATGAGAAGTCTGTTGGCACGAGTCTTCAAAGGCATTAAGTCAGTAGCATCATGGAAATTTGGCTATGTTTTGAGCACTTGAGTAGCTGTAAAAATTAGACTAGGTTATTTTAACAGGCTATTGTTCTACATCTTTCTTTCTATGTTTTTGTTTCTTTTTTCTTTTTATAACTTTAAAGTCATTTAAAGCTACTTTGCCTTTATTCCGAAATTCAGTAAAAGCTGTTACTTACTCTGTGGGACTTTGTAATTTCACCATTGTATATCCACTAAATATGTCAACAGTACATAGAAACAGAATCCAAACAGCTGAGACCTTTGCATATGGTAGAGTATCACTCTGTAACAGACTAATCATTTTAGCTTTATTTTCTTAGAACAAAATGAAAGAACTAAATATGCTTATGCAATAGAGAAAAAAAATAGTAGAAGACATTGATTTGACCCTCTGTTTCTCTTATTGCTCTGATTCAGTTACATCTTGTTGGATGCCCTCTTTGCTGTGGACCCTTGGCAAGTGTTCCACTGTCATCTAATCTTTAAATTTCCTCCCTTGACCCTCCTGACAGGAATAGACAGTTACACTTACATGTCCTAAAGCAAAGCTATGATCAGCACCCATCCATGCTCCCAGAAAGTTCCTCACTGCAGAATCCCACTACATTCATGCTGGATGTCCTTACAATCTTCCCTTTATGACCCCTCCACTCTCATCTTGCTCTTATTTTGGAGATCACAGTCATGTCTTCATCTCTCACTGTCAAAAATATTCTTAGCTTATGCAATGTGTAAAAATCCTTTTATTACCACTTGAAATGCTTTAACATAATCACTGTTGATTTGGCTTTTGTTGCTGTTGTGCAATATTATGTAAGAAAAAGCTCAGAAATTATTCACTGTATTTTTAAAAGAACTTCTCTTATATTTTGTGCCAATAATCCATATAATTCATTATTACCAGTACTATCCTACATAATATGCTACTTTTAGTTTCTTTCAGTTTGTTTGCAAATATATCTTAACAAGAAAACGGCCTGAAGACTTTCTGAAGTTTGATTTGTCAAGATTTTTAAAGTGAGAAACGGAGGGGGTTTTTTACAGCCCACACAGGGGCTCTGCAAACATAGTGCTATTCCCTGCACTCCACCTCCAGCTCAGCAGCATCGTGTGTCTCCTCACTGGGAGCTCCTCTCAGAGTCATACTCAGGTCTGGCAAGTTAAGCCGATAGTCCCTTACCCACACTGTTACTAACTTGGATGGAAGCCCGTAAGATAGAAAATGAACTGGAAAAAAACCATGGATTTGATCTCCTTAACTGTTTTGGAATTCTGATTGGCTGTTAATGTTATATCCAGGCCCACGATACTCCATCTAAGACCATGCCGCCTACATGTGGAATGCTTTCCAGACACACTCATGCTTTTTCATAGTATTTGTTAAAGACATTCTAATATTTTTCTAAAACTTAAATTTCCTTAGGTCTACAAATTATTTCTTCGTAGTTGTGGTGATGAAGATAAACCTGATATTCTTCTGTAAGATTCTTTGAGAAATTTATTTGAATATTGTATTGCAAATTGTACTCTTACTCCAGAAAAATCTCTGACTAAGTCAGCAGGAGCTTTTTTGGACACTCTTGAGGTAGTTTCTGTGCAGTCAGCCTGGGTAATGATAGTAGTGTAATTGTGCCAGGCCAGAGCGCAAGTACGAACTACTCAGCCTGGTCTAGAAAGCTGGGTGAGTAATGGGCCAGCTAGCCTGAGCTAACCTCCGTGCTGCTTGCACTGCACTTTGTCAGAACTCGAGCTAGCTTGTTTAAAGCTGACCTTGGCAGGCTGACGTATGCTCCGGTCTCACTGTGTCTTCACACCTTTAAGTGCAGGAAAGGCCCACCTTTGCTACAGCTTACTGCTGTGAATACATTTCTCAAACGCCAGATTTGTTACCAAATAAAGGGGCTGATTTCCCTTCAGGAATCTTAACCTTATTAATGTCAGCAGCAAAACTCTTATTCATTCCAGCAAGTATGGGATGTCACTCTACATGTAACGCATGTTTCTGCACATATTAGCAAGTGTGATGCATCTAGGAAAGCTTCACATGAACCGTCTCTGTATGGCAATGGCAGTCAGGAAGGGATCTGCTTATGGTAACCCTCTCTCCTTACCAAACCAATGGGACTGGAAAAGTACATTTCTACAGCCTTGTGCTTGATAGGGAAGTGAACTCAGAAGGATGAATTTCTGTGAGCCTGAAAGATCGGCCATTTCCTCTGACACTTCTAAGATGAAAGAGACAAAAGAAAAATAGCATAGTTCTGTCTGTCAAACTAAAATCATATTGATTTGGGTATTTTCACAGTTAAATGTTCAAGAACTTGGTACAAGCTGTGCTGTGTGTCTCCGTTGCTGAAAACAGGGCAATTGCTTCAGTCAAAAGTGAACACATCCAGTCGTTGATTAGTTACAACACCAGAATTGATGGCTTGTTTATCCCAATGTTACAAATTCTCTGGTTTTCAGTTTTCCTTTTGCGGTAGCTGTTGCCTCTGCTATATAAATGTGGTTACCAAAATGTGGTAACTATATAAATGAGGGAGAGAGCCTTTGGTGATACTGATGCAAAATATGCAAACAACTTCAGCTAAACATAGCTTTACCATGGTTTTGTTATATAAATGTCAACTTGAAATTAAATGTTATGGAAACATTTCTTTTATCTTTATGGACTCTACCAGCTGCAGAGTTACAGTTTTCTCAAGTACAGTTTACATTTGTGATATTGTTTAAATCTGTCACATACATCCAACATGCACAGAAGAATTTTTTAAAAGCAAGCTGTTTGCGTTTGTGCAGTAATTACCTACGGTCCCACTTCAGCATTCTCATATGCGAGACAAGTTTGTGCTGACTCCAGGGAGACCAAGAGTCACTGAAGCTGGTAGCAGCAGTTTGATTTTTCCAGAGAATAATGAGCTGAGGAATTCTTATACATGTGTGTTGCAGGACTCACACTCTATCAGTATTTTACAAATTGTAGGCAAATTTCACAGTATATTGGCCAATTAGACTGTTTTTTTTTCTCTCATATATTTTGCAATGCCATTGCAAAGATTGCATTTTAGCCCTTATTTTTTCTCCATACATCTGATTCTAGGCTTACCTAGTAACTGGAATAATAAGGAAAATGGCAATTTAAAAATAGAGTTGTACTGTCCCAACCAACTCCTTTCACCAGATAGGTTGTAAATATATTTTAAAACAGTAGTGTCCCTTTACATAATAGCAATATGTTACTGTCCTTGTGGTGCAAAGTGTAAATATTAGGGACTATACATGCAGTTAAAACATCGAACTAGCTCAGCCTCACAGTGTAAGCTGTCTCCAGTAAACAAATCTGGTCATGAATCTACAGAAGCAGGCAGATGGAGATTATTCTAGACACATCACCCCACTGTGAGTCATGAAAAACAGACATTGGCATTCATTAGCACTGCGAGCCTGCTTGGCCTGACATGGGCTGGGTTCAGTGGTCATTGGATTAGAATTTGGAAATTAGAGCTCACTTCTGTCCATATCTTCCCTAGTTCCGGAAAAAGAGATTTATTCTGTACCTACCTATTATAAGGATTTGTGAAGTCAAGGTGCAAACAGAGCAGATGAACAGGAATGGTGATTAACTGGCTCTCAGAATGCCACAGAGGTGGCATTGGCGCAATTATTAAGGAGTAGGTTCAGTCAAACAAATTAAAAGATACGTCTTCATAGAGCTCACACTTAAGCTTTGTAAACCATTCACAGTTTGTGTGTGCACGCTAAAAATATGCATGGACTCCAAAGCTGTGTCTAGGCAGCCTGATAGCAGCAGAGTCTGTCCAGGTCCACAGCCTGAGATTCAGGAAGCCCCTGAGCCCCAGCTTGCTGGTAAGGAACCTCCACCGGGTCTTCCCTTGGCATCGGCTACCAGCCACTGCTGCAAGGGCTGGATAGGCTTTGGTCCAGTCCACTGTGATCATCTGGACAGTGAATGGCAAAACACCATTGCAAAGTTTGTTCTATGAGAAAGCAGACTTGCATGGACTTCCGTTATGAAGTTTACAGTTGTTTGAAATTCTGAAAAATCAAACTATTTAAAGAAACTTTGAGGTGTTTCATTTAGCTGTTAGCTGATAAACATTCAACCAGCCAAAGGCTTACTGAGGCAATAGGCAACAGGCTGCAATAAGAAAGCAAAACTGAGAATATGGGAACAAATCAAATTGTTATTTTATCTTCAGTCTTTGTAAGTGTTTTCTGTCTAAAGACATTCTCGTTTTATTTTGTCCTGCTACTGTGAAATTGAATTTTTCAGAAGAAGCTTTGATAGTACTGTCATGTCCTCAGCAAGACGATTAGAAGTGAAACTCAGGCATAAGTGCTTCTGTCGACAGCAACAGAGTGAGAAGTTTTTTCCTTTTTGTCCATGAAGCAAAATCAACAAAAAACTTTTGGTTCCCCCTTCCCCTGTCCTCTGAAGTAAAGGGCAGTGACAACAACTAGGGACAGGCCACTAGATGAATGCAAGGCAGATGTCTAAAACAGTACCAAGAAAGCTTTCTTAGATGACTGCATTTTGCTTCTTGTTACTTACTGGATCAAATGGGTCAGCCTGGAGTCAGGATAAAGTCTTCCTATAGTTCAAATCATCAGGGACTCGAGAGGTATTTTGGACTTCCTTAGCAGCCAAGCCATGGTCTGCCCATGGCAATCGTGTGATCGTTACTGTATGGTGCTTGTAGCTGCAGGGCCCTGTGGGTGGGCTGTGGTCTTCCCAGGTCTTGAAGGCACAGAAAAGTTCAGTCTCTTGAAGTGCAGCGTTGGCTGGTACTGCTAGAAGCCCAGTTAAGTGAGCCCATGGACACTCCCAGTCATCAGCTCTAAGAAATATGTGAATATTCATTTTTTAAAGTAGTTGTCTCTGTTTATTAGAGAATCATAGAATAGTTGGGGTTGGAAGGGACCTTTCATCTAGTCCAACTCCCCTGCAAGGGGCAGGGACATCTCCAACCAGATCAGGTTGCTCAGAGCCTTGTCCAACCTGGCCTTGAATGTTTCCAGGCATGGGGCATCCACCACCTCTCTGGGCAACCTATTCCAGTGTTTCACCACTTTCATTGCAAAAATTTTTTCCTAATATCTAATCTGAATCTACCTCCCTCTATTTTAAAACCATTACCCCTCATCCAATTGCAACAGGCCCTGCTGAAGAGTTTCTCCCCGTCCTTCCTGTAGGCCCCCTTCAGGTGTTGGAAGGCCCCTGTAAGGTCTCCCCAGAGCCTTCTCTTCTCCAGGCTGAACCACCCCACTTCTGGATATGTGTGCATTACAGCATGCTGGCTGAAGTGTCCTTTCCAGCTTTCAAATAAGTCCTGTAGGTATCTCATTATGAATCCCCATTCTTCCTCTAAAGCCAAAACAGCTCATAAGGTGGGTGGGTGCAGTGTGTGACCTGCTGGCCCATGGCCACAGGTAGAAGAAACGCATTGTGGAAAGACAGAACACAGCCTGGTAAAGAGATTATAAATACATTTCTAGATGAAAGTGCTGGACTGCTGGACATCTGAATCTGTGCCTGGGCATTGAATTACTGGCTTGAGCCTCAGAAGTGCTCCACAGGCAAACTAGGACTCCTAAGTACGTCTCCTCCTCAAAACACCTACTCAAGGCTTCTGTATCTGAAAATACCAGCTAATAGCTGGAAAATCCTTCAGTGCTGCGTAAGAGATAACAACTTACACAATCAAGATACCATTAACGCGCATCATGTTTTTTTTTACTTCAGGGGCATGGGTTTGGTGGGATTTTTTGCACTTTCAGTAACATAAAATAAAACCCTCTGACAAACTAAAAGGAGTATTAACAAATAAGTCAAGTTATACACAAAGTAAACCGTGTCTATCATTAAAGTAAAAACAGTATTTTAGTTTTGTTCTTGTCTGAGTTGCAGGAAAAATAATAGGCAAAATAAAGGGAAAGAAGGTGCCAAGAATAGCAATCCGGGTAATGAGGATACTGCAGAGAACTGTAGGTTGAGATGCCTTGATATCTGACCTCACTGCTTCAATATTAGGTTTACAGATCTTTAACCAAAAGGTGCAAACTAAGGGAGGTTATTGAGGTAAGGAAGCAATAGCTATTAAAGATTAGCACGAGGAGGACAAGGATGCAGGCCATCCTGTTGTCTCAGCCCTTCGAGCCCACTTGTTCTAAATCTAGGAGGTTGAGAGATGCAGTCTGATCTCAAAAAAAAAAAAAAAAGCTTATGATTATACTTTGAGGAGTAAAGCAATGTGATAATCAGTGTTTCTTATGTAAGAATTGCACCTTGATATTAAGAAAAAAAAACTGTGTGGGCAGTCCGGTGTTGTACCAGGCTGCCCAGAGCAGCCATGGAGCCTCCTTTACTGCGGGTATTTGCCACTCGACTGGACATGGCCCTGAGCAAGCTGATGTAATTGGACTTGCTTTCAGCAGGGGGTTGGACAAGATAACTGCTGGAGGTCCCTTTCAGCCAATATGAGACTGTGATTTTTATGAATTCTCTTTGCAAAAGAAGCCAGTGTGACTTCAGTTGCGTTAAAGATTATGATGATTTTAACAAACAGGTCCTTGGTTATTTATTTGCCTGTGATTGTCTGAGCTTGGTGACGCCCTGGGCATACTGCAAAGCTATTTATTTCGTGCAGTTTTATAGGAAGGTTTGACTAAATGATCTTGTTAAGTTGAAAAGGGTTTCTGTTGCTTTGATTTGTAGGTTGATTGGGTTCCATTTTCATTTATGTGCTCTCACATGGCTGGACAGATACTGTTGCATGATTTTTTAGTTAAATCAAGATGCCTAGTCCTGCTTAGCATTTATTCTTTAAATCCACATAAATAAATGTTCATAACAGGTCACAAAATAAATGAAAAGAAAAAGACTCAGATAGCAGAACTTGTTTTTTAAAGACAAATATATGCAACATTTTTGGCTCACTCTGAATCCACTCTTTTGCTTGTCAGATTTCCTGAGCAAGTAAAAGACAGGCAGACATGCATCTCTGCTGGAAGGAGAAAAACATCACTCTCACTACAGGGAGGTGCAGTCAGCTGGTGTATCTCAGCTAACAACTCCTGGCTGTGTTAAGTGCTCTGTTTGGGTCCCCATATATAGCTTAAGTCACTCCTAGCCTAGGAAGGACCAGTTCTGAACTCTCACAAGCTTCTCGTGTACACTTGAGCCAACTTTTTGAAGATGGTTAAACATTTTAGACTCTCACAGACTCAGAATTTGCAAAAGCCCTACAGCGTTTATCCTGTACTAATTTTTAGTGTGAATCTCTATAAATTGTAGGAGGCCAAAATGTCATGTATCTCTGCTCCACATTGTTAATATAGGGAAACAACACTACTGTGTCTCTTGATGGAGTTGTCTGGACTGAGTACACTGAAGGCTGTAAGATGCTGGTGGTAGGAGTCACAGGGGTACAGCAGGGAGGTGTTCCCATGGCACTCGCACAGCTGGGAATCATTCTTAGTTGAGATACACAAACTCACTGCACCTCCTTGTAGTGAGAGTGGTATTTTTCTCTTTCCAGCAGAGATGCGTGTCTGCCTGTCTCCTAGATGTGGGAAATAACAATCCTGTTCACTAGGACATTCCATGAAACTACTGAAGGCTAGTACTTTGTATATTGAAGCTCCAGAAAACTGACTTTAATGGTGTGGTTAACAAAGGGATCTCCAGGGCTTCTTCTCCAACCTTGAAGCATACAGTCAGTGTTTGGAAGTATGTACTCATGATCATCTGTGATTAAACTGTGCACACAGATCACAAAATCATAGAATCATTTGGGTTGGAAGGGACCTTCAAAGGTCATCTAGTCCAACCCCCCTGCAAGGAGCAGGGACAACTTCCACTAGAGCAGGTTGCTCAAAGCCGCAGCCAACTGGACCTTGAACACTTGTGAGTAAGTGCTTACAGAATCAGCATCTGTGAAAGGAAACTGATCTGCCGAAGTAAAATCCATGTAAGTTATCTCTGTGCCTGTAATATGTCTTAAAAGTGCGAACTTGTTTCACACTAATTTCTGAGTAGGATGGTTTTGGTGAAGACTGCAAGCTGCTGTAAGATAAAATGTTGGAAAGCAAAAGCACCTTCATGTGTTATTTCAAACAGACAAGCAGCAGCTTTAATGTGTTTAAGAAGCTCAAAGGGCAAGTTTTTCCCCATATGGAAAATAAGTGATCACTCTGTGTATTTAACATTCTCCGTAAGCATAATAGTTGTTCCAGAACCTCTGCAACTCAGCATTTAATAAAATAACTCATTATCGAAACAGAAATATTATTGTTGCCAAAGCAATGTATAAGCATACTATTGGCACGGAGAAGCCAGACATGTGAGCAGCAGCCGACTTCCTCACAAACATTCCAGGAGAGGCAGGTCCTGTTGTGGGCACAAAAGATGCCCTTCCGTGCCTCCGCGTGCAGCTACTGCTGGTGTGCTTAGCAGCAGTACATTGTGGGGACTTCAGAATATCTTGTTTGATGCACGGAAGAAATTATGTAGCCCTCTTTCCAATTGTGGTGATTATGAGATAAAAGACCTTGAAAAATAGAGGAAAATGAGTCACATCATTGGGCTTTGACTGGAGAGACTCAGACAGAATAGTCTCATTTTGAAAAGTAAGTGCTACATCTTGCTTTAGGTCACTGCGAGAGCTGTTCTGTTCTCAAGTAGTGTATGATACAAAACCACAAGCTGTTTGTTGTACCCCCCTCAGCAAGGCCTAGTGCTTGACAAAGTGCATATCTGCTCTTTGCTTTTAAACACTAAGAAACTTAAAGCATGCAAGGAAATGGGTGAACACCCAATTCCCCCGAGATCTGAGATTTCGTGCTGCTTTTCTGTCAACATCATATGGATGAGCATAGAACCCCATGGAGAGAGGAGATAAGTGTTGCTAAAGTACCTTAAACACATGAAATTCATGTTGTCGTTTAAACACTTCAAGATGAGATTCTTCTTTTACAATCTGACATGGTTCTGCCATCAGGTCCCGGTCTGTTAGTACCGCTGCCTAACAACAAGAAAGGGCACTTCAGATACCAGAAAGTGCAGAACTTATTTAGACTAAGGAAGACAAGACTAATGGTGTGGTATAAAACCGAACACCCTTGAGCTGAAGTGCAGTGATTGATTTTCAGAAGTAAGTTTAATACTAACAAGGCATTATGTTGGAAAAATATTGTGTTCCATTTATATCCTTGTTTACTACTGGAGAAAACTATAGGAAATTAACAGGATTTTCTTTGCACTGGTGATATTTATGAGTCAGCTCATAATTCCCAACAAAAGCCACACTTCCACTGAAGTCAACTTTAAGGTTTCAGTAAAGACCAAAATCCAGCTGTTAGATAATAGGAGTAAATTAAATTAGAGAAAGAAGACCTAGATGACCTAGAAGACCTCAACCTAGGAGACCTAGACCTAGACCTTAGTACATTGAAGAAATTTTCAAGAATGTTTATTCTTTATGCCATTAAGACATTATTCTGCCAAGTTTACTGAGCCCTGGCATTTGCAGCTGCTTAGATTTTTGTAGTAGCTGTGAGGGATATTGGGGCTATAAGGTAGTCTGGACTTTTAAACACTGTTGTTATGCTTTCCATTTTTTGAAACTGTCATGAATATGTGGTTTTGTTCAGGACAGACTTACTCTTTCATCCTCATTCTCCTAAATGGAGTGTTTAAATAGATTCTATATTTCAGTATATTAAAAGGTGATAAATTGCTCCTGTCTTAATCAGCCTGCTGAATGAAGGCAGCATAAAGTGAGCAGATTAATTGTTATTTGTCATTTTTAATCATTTTGTGCCATTCCTCCCACAGCCATTACAGGCTGATATAGTGATGTGGTACAATACACATCAATTACACACAGGAACTCTGGCGTTTCCACTTAAAATAACTTTTTGTATTTTAAAAAAAATGTGGTTTATTGTCTTATCCAGTATTCAAGTAATATGTGAGACTTAACAGTATTTAGTGGCAGCAAATATATTGAAATCCCCATGCTAAGCCAAGTATCCCATAGATTCGACATCTATATTCTGAAAGTGAATGTTGCTGCCATGGTAAATGTGTTATTTTGCAGCCTGGAAAGCTGTTTTTGGAGGATTTATTCACATGTCTGGTATAATAAGAAATTATAGAGGTAGCTAAGGGTTACTAAGAGGTCTTCCTGAGGGATATGATGAAGAGGAGTTCCTTTTACTAGTGTACTGCAGCAGTATATTTGCATTATTATATTTGAGTGGTCCTTTCCTCTGAAGAACTCCTTTAATTCTCTTATGTTACCGGCCACACACCACTGAAAAACAAATCTAAAACGGAAGCAAAATCCAATATATAATATACTACTGGAGAAAATAAGATAAATAAGGAGATTGATTTATGATCCAGAGCTCTTCAATAGCATGGAATATTTTAGGTGAAAATGCACAACTGATCCTTGGGTGCTGCCATAGTCATGTTAGGCTAGTTGTCTTAGGCCCAAATCTTGCAAGTAGTTTAATCCCAATTTTTTTAATTAAAATATGCCAAGCAGGCACTTGAATTTGCATGATTAAATTTTCAATAGACTTTGGCTCCATCCTTGCCTTCAGTTGAGATGTAAAATAATACTGAAATATCCTCATTGATCATAAATTACAGCTCATATTTTAAATATACTCATTTCATAATGTTTGGGTGTGGACTTAAGTATAATAATATTTTTTCAACACAATAACTTGACATCCAGAAGTACCTGTCCATAGTGAAAGATATACTAGCAAATCCAGAGAAAAAATTCATCCAGATACATACTAACTCCCAGACCATACCCATGAATTGTATGGGAAAGTGTTATTTGACCCAGACCCGAAGGTTGCTAGTGGCGATCCTCACATTTCGATGATGTAGACCATCAGGAGCCATCCGTAGTTACACTGCCATTCCCTGGCATGGTGTGATTTACTAGGGGTCTAGCTGAGTCACATTGCGTGGGATTCATTCCAGAGGCTAAGTAAGACAGGCTTTTTTCCCCAACCCAGGGTGGTTTCTGCTTAGTTCTAGTGGCACTGTAGGCCACTGATGGACAATTAGGTAATAAAGGTGAATGGTGTCTGGCACCATTATAATCAATCACACCTTAGCTTCAGTGGAGCCACAGCTGCACTTCCAGCACCAAGCAAAGAGGAGACTGCTACTTGTGGCATAAAAAAAAATACCTGGCAGTCCAATAATTCTTCTGTTCTTTTGATTTTGCTCTCTCACTTCAGAAAAAACAAACATGTGGTAGTGGCAGAAATTCTATCTTAAAATCTGAAGACCTGAAAAGTTGATTTTGAAATGGATTATGCTGGTGATTACTAGAACACATTTCTTCCTTGCATATCTACATATTTCTTATATTTAGGATTATTTTTCTGGTTAGCAAGGGATCTGAGTATGATGTGTTAGCAAATACACTTACAGAAAAAGGTTATTTGAGTATTTCCCTTTGCCCTAGGTTGTGGACAAGGTTAGAAGAAATAGGCTGCAATGGAAAAATTATTTTACAAAAAAAAGATTTCACAGTGGTTTTAATTTCTCCATCTTCATACTGTAATTCTTTTAATTTTCTCCATTGCATCATAATAAAGTTTTTGTTTTAATGTTCTGTATGTTCTAGAAAACTATATAAGTGCTGTAACCAATGCTCAGTGGTAAATACAGTATGCCATTTCTATTAATATTTAAAATTAATTTTCTTGGGAAATATCTGTGGTAAATCAAAGGTTGCTAGGTGAGCTACCAGACTTGTCATTAGGAGTTTGGGCTATTTGATGTAAAGGAAAAAAAAAAAATCTACTGAGTTGTCTAAATACAGGTGGTTTTTTAACCAAATTAAGCATTCAGATTTGAAAATTTTGGTTTACGTAAGGATCTATTCTTTAGGTGTGATAAAAAGAGCATTTTGTCATTTTCTACAGATTTGAGGCACCTGTAAGTGCAAACAAGGATCCTGGGATGCAAATCAGTGTCATGCTTCCTGATCTTTAAAACAGTTAAAATCTGGAAGAACACATGCTTTATTCTTATTTTTGTGTCAAAAAATGTCTCCTGTTGAAACCAGTGAAAACCTTTTGAAAATATCTGGGTCCAAAGTATCTCTGAGCATTAAACACACCAGAATAAGCATTTCTTGGTTTGGTTTGTTTTCTCTTAAGCTGATGTGCTTGCTTAAGGAAGAATGATGCTTGTTTTATAGATCTGTGCAGAAATTTACCTTGACGTTTTATTTTTTATCTGTCATGGAATGGATTATCAAATTTGCGTTTACTGACACTGGTGTCCCATAGGTATTTGAGCTATTTCATTTGCTTGGTTTTGATTGCATCTCCTATTGTAGCCTTTTCATTGTTTTGTTAATATAAGCCAAATACCTTCAGTTAGTAGACACTGCTAAAAATATGACTTCTTAAAAATATGATGGAAAATGTCAATTTAGGTTGAGAATACTTTTTTTGACACTTAAACACTTTTATACTTGATGGAATATTTTTAGAATTAATAAACATCCCATAGGGAATGGAAAATAAAAAATTATTTGAATAAAGTGTATTCATCAGCGTCTGACAAAATTCACCTTTATAAAGAAGTTGCTTCAGCATCAAGTTCTATTCTTAAAAAAATTCAGATGTGAAATTCAGTACAAATTTCTATATTTCTGGAAAAGGTAATAATTAATCAAAAGAAAGAATCTGCTTTTGCTTTAAAATTTATTTTTTAATCTCAAAAATTGTTTTTAAAGTTTCCTAGCCAGTTTATTTTCACATTTTAAGACAATGCAGTCTTCATCTCTCCATAGACAAGGTTCTGTTATTTCTTGGCAGAATGCAGTGCAGTATCAAGCCCTTAATGTGTTACGCTTTTCCACTTGGAGAAAAGGTTGAAATGCAAGTCACTTTAAAGAAAGCCTACAGGAGAAATTTATGAGCTTTTTCTATGGGAGAGCGCTTATTCTCCATGCTGCTTTTGTCAAACATTTTTAACAAATTGTAGTAACCTTTGTCATATCTCATTTTCTAGCATAAACAAGTCACATTGAAACTATAAATGATGGAAAATTTAATCCACATGGCTTGCAGTATCAAAACTGTTAAACCATATTCTTTTCCGCCATGTCAGCAGTGCATTATCTGTTTTATAGAAATGTTGAAAAGATTACTTTTTAAGGGTGATACCACAGGACCTGTGTAAATGTCCTCCTCATGGCTGCACTAGCCAACATTTCGATTTTCAGTTCTTCCTGAAGCTAGGAAAATGCTCCAGCGTTTGTCTCTCTGTATCCTATTGGAGAGGATATTTCCACCCACCTCCAAGAACTGTTTGCTCAGAGACACCAGGAAGCACAGGGAGCCTGACGGGAGCTGTCAGGTTTCCACTGCCTCCCCGTCTTGAGTACGCACATCTGCTCCAGGATGCAACGTGGTACACCAGCTCTCAGTCTCACAGTAGACTTATTTTCTGCCCGGTGGGAATTTAGTGCCTTGCAAATCGTGTGTGTCTACAACACACAGTCCAGGAGATGCTCTTTTTCTCTATCCCCATCAGCTCTGTGCCACACTGAAGCTGTAAAGTCTCCCTTTCTCACACACCAGGAGACTGCCAACAGCATCTAGCTGAGGTGGAGATCTCATGTAGGGCAGCTGCTTGTCAAATGTCTGTCTCTGTGTTTTTTGTGAGAATTCTTCACCAAAATTAACAGTCCCAATGAACGTATTACAGTGCCATGAATAAGCGTCTCTTTCCTTCCTTTCTTTATAGGGTTTTTACTGGGTATTGCATTGACTTATCTGAACCTGTAATGGACGCATTCATGCTACACATCCAGTATAATCTTCGGCACGTTTATTTCTCTAATGCCTCACACAGATTTTATGCATTCAAGAATTTAAAAGTCGTTTAAAGATGATACTTGGGTACTCAACCCAGCAGGATTCTGATCACTCTTAAGAAAACATGGGCACTGTGCCTGGCTGTGGAAAGGACACTTTGTGGGCTCAGATCTCATGAATACAAACAAGTTTCTGTAAGTTTGCAAACAGCTGCATTAGTTCTGACTTTGTACCAATGGGAAGAGTAAGAGCTACTTTTTGGCCATATTTAATGTTAGCAAAAGCTTTCAAATATTTTCTACCTTCCATACAAAATCCAGGATAATGGTATTGCCAATGGTTTGCAAACAGTTTTGGTCATAATTCTGAATGTCCTTGCACTTGCAGGGATTAAATGAGACCTCAAATAATACTGGAATGTAACTGTGGTGGTCTAATTGCTTAATTATGTCACTTTAACAGTGATACATTTTTACTGTTTACAGAGGAGGTCATAAAACTGTTTGCAGGTGTTTTCACTTTTGATTATTTTAATTCTAGCAGTAAATAATGTAGCAAAATAACTTTTAAACGTCTTCCCTGCATGTATTTGTTATGCTTACAATATTCCCTGAGTAATGTTTTAACAGTTGCTTTAAGCTGAACATCCTCTTCCATATGAACAGCTCTTAAATCACAAACTATAGTAAAATTCTGTTGAAAATTAAATAAATGGAGAATTGGCAGTTCCTAATTAACCAATAAGAAAAGTTTATGAGAGGCAGATTGAATAAATATCAAAGCTTCTGAGTTATATTATCTTTCATAAATTGGCTTTTCTCCAATTAGTGTAGGCTTTCAGAAGCCGAGGAATAAGATGAAAGGATCTGCATCAGAACTGATTACTGCTGAAACAAGATGGAAGTTGCTGCTTTTGATAAAATACAAGGCTACGGCAGTGTTTGAATAATTTTATGGGAAGTTACCGCCTAAGGCATATGTTTTATTGTCTGATACTGAATGCATGAGGAAAGACCATCTGTTTTTTTCAGCCTGAACAAATATATGATCCAGATTGAACCACTAGAGGCCAAATATAATTGCTTCGTGTTTTGCTTTGTACTACTCTCTACCTACAGCAGCCTCTTTTTGCATAGCATGTATCATAGGACACAGTTCAAATACTGGCATTCAGAAAGACTTTTTCCTCTCTTGATGGGTATAAAATGACTACCCAGGGCTTAATGCAATCCTCCACTTCATCTGCCACACGATAGGAAAGAACAACTTCTCATAGACTTTGACCACGTGGTGTTTGAACCTGAGGGATTTATTTTTGCTGGGCAGAAGCTTGTTTAACGTCCAGCCAGGTGAAAGGCATTGCTGTACCCCCCACACCTTCATTTCTTACTGGCCTTCATTGCATGGCCTGAGTATACAGGTAAAGGTAAAAAGTGAATCCCGGCTATTGGTCTACTTCGAAGGAAAGCATGTCAGTGGTAAATAAACTACAGAATATATTCCAGAACACTTAAACCTTCTACTTTGGTTGTTAGTGTTGTGTTTTCCAGCACCTAAAGGTATGCTTTTAGTTTTGCAAGGCTAATAGGACTGGGTTTCTCTCCTCCCCCAAAGTGCTTACTGTCTAATTTTAGACATAATATGCTGAATGGCAGTAAAAAAAAGTGTTCAGCATTGGAGGGAGGAATGAGGGATAGAGGGGCAAGATTTGAGTGTGTGGGTGGATACATGCAAACATTTTTCTTTTGTTCTTTAATAATAATTAATAACAATGCTCCATTCCTTGTAGAGTTTCTGGAAAAACTGAGAACAAAAGGTTATAGAGGTTTGGAAAAATGTCTTTCCAAGACTATTCTTACGTATTGCTGTGAGGATTGTTTCTGCTTTTTATGGATAATCTGCAGAACTATGTCTACCAGGTGCTGATTTAAACTGCACCTGGCTTTCCTGAATATTTACCTCTATTTTGATTAATACACTGCTTAACTGTACTCGTTCCCTCTCCTGACTCACTTTTCCCATCTATCATGAATTAACACTTTGCCCACAGTGATCTTCTAAATCACAGTCCTGAAGATCTGTACAAAGCAAGTGATGGGTGAGTGGAGGATGGTTTTGTGACTGCAGGACTGGGCTGGGACTTAAAAGGTTCAGGTTTATTCCGCATATAAAGGCTTTCTGTGTAGCCTTAGGCAAGTCCCTTACCTTTTCTGTGCCGTGGCCTCCAGCTGTGATATGGGAACAACGAGCTTTATTTTTTCCTGCTGCGCCTGTTTTCTGTAATTGTGCTATAAGAGATCTCTTCCAAGTGAAAACTTGCATTGTGTGCTTGGACAAGACCCAGTACAACTGGGCCTCCAACTTAGTTGATATTACTGGAATACAACTAAACGAGCAATTTTTAATACCTAAACACAAAGGAAGCAAGAAAATATCATTTTAACCAATTCAGAACTAAAGAAATTCAGCAAAGGGAAATTACATCCTTTTACTGTAAGTTCTTAGTCACTTCTTAATTTTATTTTGCCCTTTGTGCAAGCCTTAATGAGGAGAAACCACATTTATGCCTGTGCCGGTAGGATGTAATTATAGGGGGGTTGTATCTGAAGACTGCAGCAGCTCAAACTACCAGTAACGTTCTGGGAGATTTTCCTTTTTAAAAAACTGGGGAGAAGGGGAGTAAAATTGCTCACAAGGTGGATTTTTGTCCCTTGAATGAGATTTTTGTGAAACCTTTAAGCATATATATAAGCTGATCTTTATCTTTTTTCAGTCTGGAAGATAAACTTGCCAATGTATGTGCCAGAGACACCCTTTACCCTCCTGGATATTAATTTATTTACAGTTCTTGGTAGAGCTTATATGCAAGCTCCTACCAGATTTGATTTTCAGAGCAGAGCTTCACCCCAGCACTTAAGTGATATGCTACTAAATATGCCTCCAACGTCTTACCGCATTGCACTTCGGATCTTCTAATAGAAATTCTGAAGAAATAGACTTACCTTTTTGTCTAGTGTTCTGGATATATTACAGTACTGCTATATTACAGTACTATGGAAAGTCTATGTGTTATCAGGAAAAGAGCCATTTTAGCTCCTGAAGCACAAGTGGGGGTAGATGCAATAATATATTAAAGTTTGTATCCAATAGTTAGAATCATAGAAGAATTTAGTTTGGAAAAGGCCTCTTCAGATCATCTAGTCCAAACTCCTGCTCAAAGCAGATCTCACTTCAAAGTCAGACCAGGGCCTTTTCCAGCCAAGTTCTAAAAATCTCCAGAGACAGATTTCACAGCCTCACTGAGCAACTTGTTCCGGTGCTGAACCACCTTCGCTGTGACTTTTTTTTCCCCTCGTAGCTAATCATAATTTTCTTTCCTGCAAACTCTGTCCTCTCTGCCTTCTTTTAAATGAGACTTGGATAGCTGAGGACAGCAGTCAGAGGTTTCAGCTTCCCTTTGTCAAGGCTGCACAAACTCATCTCTGCTCAGCCCCCTCTCTATGTCATGAGCTGCAGCCCCCTGACCATCTTGGTGGCCCTCCACTGGGCTTGCTCCAGTCTGTCCATCTGTCTCTCGTGCTGGGAAGTCCCAAACTGGGCACAGCACTCCAGATGTGGTCTTTCAGATGCCAAAGAGTGGGAAATAATCACTTCCCTCTACCTGCTGGATACGTTCTTGATAGCAGAGCTCAGCAAGTCGTTGGGTTTCATTGCCACAAGAGCACATGGCTGAGGGATGTTCACCTTGGCCACCAGAAACATCCACACACACCCCCACCAGTACTTTTGTTAAAAGCTGCTTTCTGTGTCTTCAGAATTATTGTCTTGGTTAATGGAAACACCATATTGAAGAGCATACACACCTTCTACATAGATCAGGAATTTCTATGCTTTTTCCCTTTGTGCCTGGAAGAGATCTGAGTCCCTTTTGTATCAGGAAGGAGCCATTTGTACTTTCTTGCAGATATGTATCTGCATTAATTACAATACATATTCATGTTGGGTTAGAGCATCTGCTAACAAGAGTCCCAGCAATTCAGACAAAAAACAAAGGCGTGCCCTTTGTTGGTTGACTCAGTGCCCAGCACGACTGGCAGGTGCCTTGAGAAGGAAATTAGGAAAACATTGGTAGAATCAGTTACTACTACTTGCAAAGTCCAGTGCAACAATTTAAAATATAGAACACTCACCGCCTTGCACTCATTCAGTCTGCTGCCTGGCTGCTGAGTAGTGCATTCATGGCGTTGTGGCTGAAATGAACTTCTCTTCTGATCCGATTCATAGATGATTTCACCAGCACAGTGGTGTTATTATTGGTGAAGCAGTACAATAGGAAAGGACATTCCTTATCATCCATAGTATAGGCCTCAGAGCAATATCAGCTCTCCAGGCTTATGTCTGCAAACACCACATGTGCTGCATGCTGTAAGGAGCAGACATGGGATATGCAAAAATTTCTACAGTGATACTGGGTGTTTACATATTCCTCGCAAAGAGATTGAGCAGTATGTTGGTGCTTTGCTTTACCTGTGTGTGTTCGTTAACACCATGAAACACACAAGCTCAAAACTGTGGTCACGTTTTCCCCATTGTAATTGCACACCTTGTGTAGGACTTTCTTAATTCACTACTTTGTTTTAACTTCCTCAGTGGATCGTATGACATTAAGTTTGTTCCCAGAATGGAGCCGGTTCACTTAAGGCAGTGATGCCATAACTCAGCTACCTCTCAGTTTCTGGTGGTTTGTACACGAAGTCTGTTGCTCAGAAGGAAGTTGTTTCAAACAGGCAGTTAGGTGCGATATATATCTTAGCTCTTTGCTAAACTTAAACAGCAGATATTTGTGGTCAGTTGTGGGAGAAATTATTTTCCAGACTGGGGAGAGGATTCTCCCACTGGCGATCTTTCTTTAAAGCCACTAAGAGTATCTGGACTGCATAAAGGTACAGGATTGTGATACCGGAAGCAGCGTTTGTGTATATCAGGTCATTTCCCCAAGAAATCCTGTTTCTTGTGTTTGTTTCCATTAATTCTACCCTTGCTACTCAGAAGCATGTGGATTTAGTGATAGGCTATTCTAATGAACCGAGTTAAGTAGTGGTTGAATTCCCGTCTATAAATGAAGACTGTTCATTGATAGTCTTCTATTAATGTTGGTGAAGTAGGACCAATATAGATATTGGGTCAGGGTTCTGAAAAATATTAACAATTATTAATATTCTTTCTTTTTCAGTTTTCTCCTTGTGTTTGGTTGCTTGATTTTGTCCGTGTTTTCTACTATTCCTGAACACACAAAACTTGCCTCTGGTTGTCTCTTCATTTTGGTAAGTGAAACTTCTAAATACAAGACAGTTTTACAGATACTTTTATATACACTCAAATCGTCTCCCTCACCATGGAGAAAATAGTGTAATTCCTGAATGCTTTAAGAAACCAGACTTTTCATCAGAATGATTACAAAAAAAAAAAATAGAAGATTCCACCATCTTTTGGTTTAAAACCAGGTCAGATTGTGTGAAAGTGTTAATAAAGCACTGCATTGCATCCCCTTCTTTGCTTGAGAATTGCTGTGGTTTATAACTGATAGTTTTTCTCTTGCAGTTTGGCAGTGACTGGGCATGAAAGACCTTTTGATACTGCTTATGCCATTTATAAAGTCAGTGTGTAGTAAGAGGCACTTATACTTAAAATAGGAAATAATTTTGGTATCTTAGATACCAATTTGTGCTAGCTATTGGTAGATACTGACATTTTAGTGGCAGCTGCTGCAGCAGGATGTGGTAGTTTTATTATTTCTTTATAATACATGCTTTTGTATTATGTTTATCTCTCCTTCTTCTCTTCTGAGATAGATATAAATGGCGTTAATCTCTGAAAGTGCTTAAAATTTTTCATGCATCGTATGGACACCACTTTATTCATCAGCTTCTTGATGGGCCATTTAGTTCTGCAAGTGATGGCCTGAGGATAGGCAGCAGTGATCATTAAAATGTCACTATATAGCCAGAGTTACCATGGTTATTTCAGTTCCACATATATAACAGACTGTGGCTCGTTAGGTAGTGCCTGGGGTGAAGTAACTGTTGACAAATGCCAACATTTTAATTGTCATCACTGCATATATTCGAAAGCCCTGGTCTTCAGAATAGCTCCCTAGTAAATTACGGTGTGAGCAGGTCGATAAGCGTAATTATGGTGTATGCTATGTCTCTACAGCACAACGTGCCACCATATCAAGATACCTGAACTAAACGTCCAGAGTTGGCTTGGTGCAAATGTGTGGTGCTCTGCTCCATCTGATGCTTTCTTAGCAGGGCTAATTAGGGAGAGCTGTCTTAAATGTGGTATTTTACTTCCTAGCCACATTAGCACTTTTTCTTTTTCTGGAGAAAAGATCAGGTGGCATTAAACCAGCTAAAAGTGCTCAGATTTAATCCTGCACTCATACCTACTCCCATTATTTACATATCTGAACAACACTTCACTGTTTGAATGTTTTGCAACTAGTTATATTATTGCAATTACTACACTAATTGCTAAGATTTTCTTGTATAAAAAAACCAGAAACATTTGATTAGTCTGAAAATACTCAGTTTCTAAGAGCAGGTGCTTTCGTGACAAGTAATCCGATTCCCTGTACGCTTATGCAAATTGTTTGTAGAAATGCCATTTGTTCTGACATAAAATATGCATTTCCCGTGGGCCACATATCTGTTGATTGTGTTGGTGTGCTTACCGCTGCTGATTCCTCAGCTGGCTGATAAACACATTCCCTGTGCTTGGCCATGGCTCTCCCAGGAGAGAGGAGGGGCTCTGTGAAGCCCTGGGTTTCCTCCCAGCGCCAGACAGAGGTGTGGTGAGCTCTGCTAGCCCATAAACCAGTCCTTGTAGAATAGTCCATCAGCAGAGCAGAGCTGCTTGGGGTCTGTGGCAGGAAACTGCAGCACTTTCTGCTACTGTGGCTTCAAAGATGAACTTTGTCCATCTTGACAGTTCTGACTGTAGATCCCGTGGCATCCTCTGAACACAGAAATGTCCTTACAGAGGAAGAGGGTGGATGGTTAATCCTTGAAGCATCAATACTATCCTGGTCCAACATTTCTATGCTATATCCTAGTGTGTTCAGCAAATCCTTGGCAGGAATAAATCTAGCGATGACGAATTTTACAGCTCCTGCTGTGGGTCTCTAATGGAGAAAAATATAAACACAGCAAAGCATGAAGTTCCAGAAGCAGGCTAAGGCTGACTGGTTTATTCCAGTTTGCTGATGCATGATTTGTTCCTTCTCTGCATACTGAATCATTAGCTGATATTAGCAATGTTATCAAAGCAGGCTTCTGCAACCACAGACCAAGGGAAAAATACATCTCTACATTGTCTCAGGAGCAGTTGTTTTGGCTGTGCCAACCCATAACTGCAGTTTTTGCAACCTTTTCCTTCCAGTAATTCACACAACTCTTACAAATGTGTCATTTAGTAGAGACAGTTGTATTAGCTGTCAGAGATCTTGGTTAATAATGTTTTGCTTTGTTCTTGAGATGGAAGATACATGTTTATTTTCTAATGAAGTACCATACAAATACAACAATCCCTAGAGCTGCCTGCTGGGTTTCTGTGAACTGTTTGCTTTGCAGATTTATTCCAGATGGTCCCCCTTACAGCCATGTTAATTGGCAAAAAAGCTAACGTAGTGTTCCTTCTACTTAATACCTGAGCTGCTGCCTGCACTGGCTCCTGCAGCTTTTGACATATTGCAGCTATTCACAATTGCACAGGGAGGTTAAAGAGGGAAGTGTAGATGAAGTAAGCAAGCCTTTCCCTCCTTCTCAGAAAGGCCAGAGGAGCGGAGAAGATGATTGTTCTGCAATCAGTCAATTCCATTTATGTCCCTCAGCCTCGCCTTACAAGGCAGCAAAGAACCTATCTCCTGATCACTGCATCCTAAATACTCCCTCAGAAAAATACAACAGCGTGCGATAGCTCAGAGTAAGTCATTGTTTAGGAAAGCACTGTTAGCTGAGGGCTTCTGAGCGTCAGCAGAGGTTAATGGACTTGTCTGGACTGCAGAAACACCTGAGCTTTGCTCCCAGCACCGACACAAACCTGCCCCGCTGTGTCGTGCCGTACCCAGCCAGGGCTTCAGTTCTGGCGTCAGCACAAGTACTACTGTGTTCCTAGGCATCATGAAAGTCCTGCAGATAAGTTGAGTGCGCGTTACATACAGCAATGCTGAAATATTACATCAGTAATTAATTTGGTTAGATTTTTGTCCAGAAATAATAAGCCTAACCGAGGGAGAGCATCAGATAAAACTCCTTATACCTACAATGATAATTACGCTTTAGCCTAGTCTGTGCACACAACCTCTGGCACTCAAGTTGTAAAAGTGATATATCCCACACAGACGGTAGAATAAAATCTACTTCAAAACTTGGACTGGGAAGGCAAAATCAAATATTTTGGGGAAGATAGCCAAGAAGGAATATATGTAGAACCAGAGGTCATTCACTCTCATGACCAGACTCTCTGTATTTTAAGATCATTTTAGACTAAAGCTATGTGAATAACTGGTTCGCTTCTGTTTGTTTACTGTTAATTCAAGAAAAAAAAAATATTTGAGTTGACCCACAAAGATCTGGCAAATCAAAAAGTCAAAAAAAAGTCTTGGATCAGATTAAATGTTTCATTTGACCTGGCATCAAATATTATTTGTGTATTTGAGTATTTTAAAACTTTTGCCTTAAAAGTAAAATTAAGGCTGTAGGAAAGAAATGTCATTTTTATTTGAATTGACAAAACATTCCTTTTTTTAATAATTTTAACTTTTAACCAAGATAGAAAGACTGCAAAAGTCATGTGAATTTCTGCAGGACAGGTTTTGTCAAATCTGTTTTATGTTTTTCTCTTTAAAAGGTTGAGATAGAAAGCTGTACCCAGTTCTGTAGGATAAGGGCCTCTGAAAACGTACTCTAGGAATACATTATTCAGGGAGAAACAGCTCCCAAAGACATCAAAGCCGACAGTGTGCAGTAGATGAGGCTAAGCTCTACAGGTACTGTTGTCACTTACATAAATCCAAAAAGAGAGTCTAGTAAGTGCTTCTAGCAATTAAGTTCTTTCTAACATTCCTTCCTTCTCTAACATTTTACCAGAAAAGAAATGTAGAAAGAGGATGAACACTGATGAAAAAACATAAGCTATAGCTGTCCTGTAGCAGGCAAGCATATATTCATTTTGTCTCTGCTCTAGGAGAGTGACTCCATTCACAGCGATGTAACCATACAAATCCCTTACAAAATTTTAAAGCTGAGCAGAGTGGATTTTAAAAAGGAAGATGGGTAGTGCTTAATTCAAAAAAGTAACATTTTTCAGTTTAGATTTATTGTCCCAGAACTTGAATCCTCTTGCAACACTTGGATAAGAGACCACTGGACCTGAGCAGAGGACTGGATGGATGGCTCTGTGGGACCAGCTAACAATGCATAAAATGAAAGAATGAATTATCTTGAGAGATTTCAATTACAGGTACATTTCAAACCAAGAAGGTAGGTTATAGACCACATGTTATTGCAATTTTGTTGAGTCTTCTGCTGAGAGAAACAGATGAACTGGTCCTTGAGGTAAAAAATCAGTGACTTTCAAGTTTGCTAGATGTTGAAAAAACTCAGAATCAGCCTTTATTCAGGAAATATTTTCATCTCAAATCAAAGCATGGCTTTGAAATTTCATAATTTCTGCACAGAAACCTCTGAAAAATTATGTCTATTATATATACAACACTCACGTTATCAAAGACAGAATAAGAGAGGGAAATGTAATGTTGATAAGGTCAAAGCCTTCATGTTTTCAGTCTTGAATGGATTCATATACACTAATATTAGAATATGGTGATAACATGAGCATAAACCAATTCAACCATGTCATAAAAAACTATCTGTTAACTTTGAAGAAAATATTCTTACCTTATAAAAATAAATTATTTCATGTCTTTGCTGATTAAATTGATACGCCCCTGTTATGTATACTGATTTCATCAAACCAGAGCTGACTGTTTTTGTAAAAATGTGGAACAGATCACATCACAACTGCTTGAGGATCTTTGAGTGCAAACAGAGCAGACTTCGCATTGGAAATGTAAGTGCTGGTTGCACTTTTCTGAAACTAAAAGTTATTAGGAGGAAGTCTGACAGAAAGCAAAAATGTAAATTAAAAGGTGAAGTTATTTAAAAACATATCAGTAAATGTATCCAAAGCTGTAATGCTTCTGTCAGTAGGCAGCATTGGCACTACCAACCAACCAACTAAGCTCTAAAACAAGTAAGCACACACTGTAGCTATGGAGAGAGATGAAAGTAACAATAAAAATTATTTCATAACAAAGGAGAGTGGCACCACACATAAAACTGTAAAGGTATCTATGAAAAATCTATTATCAACAGTGCCAAGGATGATAAAATGCACTTCAAACACGTCAGAGAATAAAGACATCTCGATACTGGCATAAACCTATTATTGGTATGTTTCTGGGCTTGATTGCATTGTCAGTAACATTTTGTCCTTCTTTTCTTTTATCCTTCTGTATTAAGCAGAAATAACCTTTGTAAAGAGAAGAATGAAAAATCACACATTGAATGGAATAATTTTTCTTTTGTAATTAAAAAAATGCAATATATTATAGTTCTACTGGGAAAGCTTAAATAGGTTTGATGACTAAAGATGATTAAAACATCATTATTGTACGTGATCTGCAATCAGGACAAAGAAAATTCTCATAACTTAATCACTTAAAGAAGGTAGGGTAACTATGAATGGTTACCTCAAGAGCTACAGCATTCAATAGCAAATGCAGTAGAAGGCAAGAGAGAGTTTCAGAGTTGCTGCCAGGGCATTTCCCAGGCAGGCAGAGCTACCAACCAGGTACACTCCAATAAGGAATCTCAATTTACTGTACAATGTTAAGATCACTGGAGCTGACACAAGTCAATGGCTGCTGAACAAAATGCCATCCATGAAATTATTCTCCATTCCCTCTGAATGAGGAGGACATGTATAGACAAATAGGTGGTACCATGCAACAAAGAAAGATGGATGGAAATAGCAAACCTACAGGCAATGTTCAGTGTAACATGGCTCATGACCTGCTACAATTTTAACATTAAAATGACTAACCTGTAGTAAGAAACTCGGTGTTGATTTTTTAAATGGGTACATTATACTCTTTTATATTCTTGTTATCTGTTCCTGTATAAGAGCTGTCACTTAGCTTATCTTGTCCATGACGTTATACAGCTATATGCAGAAAGTCAGGAGAGGAGATACTACTACTGTGAATAATCAGTTTCTGATTCCCTTTGTTTCTCAGCACAGGGAGGACTAGCATTCAAAGGTGGAGAATATATTCTTAAGAGGGAAAGGGCCATCCATATTATTTAGACAGAGCCATATTATTTGGACAGAGCCTTTTAGCCAGCCATTTAAGAGGCTGCTTTCTCTAGGAGAACACAGAATATCTAGGAGGATTTTGAGATTAAGAGTGGAAAATGGGGAGGATTAGATCTTAGTGATGGGGTTACTAGTCAGGATTCACATTAACAGGGATAAAATTCTTTGAGGAGAGAAAAGCATGTCTCCTTTTAGGCTAATCAATGCATTGTGATAAAGAACTGAACCAATCGTCCTTGACCTCCTTTAGTGAGAAACAAGCAACACTCCTTGCACAACAACTGCTCTTCCAGGACATGTCTTCCTTCTTGTTTTATCAGTTTAAGTGATAACAAGATAGCATGGGAAACCACTTCCAAGTCATAAGTGTAACATTTTCCATAGATGTAGATTTGTACTAGTTTATGCTAGACTCTGCAGTATTGAATTTTAGTAGTAGTAAAGTAGTATTGGCTTCATGCCACAGTTTGATAAGGCTCCAAACTTGTTATGTGGAGAGCAAGAGCTACCTCCTTAAAACAGGCAACAAACTGTTTAGACTGCAACAGTAAAAATGGAGAGATATCAAACTCTCTATCAGAAATTCAGACCTGACCCTTGTTGGGAAAATATTGATTTGCCAAATGGAAATAGAGAATATGTCTCTAGAGGAAAGCCAAAGTACATGGCTATAAATAATACGTAAGGAAAAAATCTACAAAACACTAAATGACAAAAAGAAAAGAATGCTGAAAAAGGCAGAACATCAGTGATATTAAAGCTGTTTGGAAATCTAGGGAACACCCACCATCTGAACAATATACAGAAACTGTAATCCATTCAGTCATTTTGCAGAGATGTGACAAAGCATGGAAAGACTTAGCTTGCTGCAGTCAAAAAAATTAACTTTCCTCAAGTGAGAGGAAAATTCTATTCACAAGATTCAGTTTAAAAAGTGTAAAGTCAAGCAAATAGGTATCAAAATACAGAGAAATATAAAAAATATCTGTAAGGATCCAGAGTAGACATACCTATAAAAAAAAAATGCAAAGAAAGTTTAAAGTGTAGGTGATGATAAATACACAGACACATGCCAGAAATAAGTTCTGTCCTGAGGACTGTGAACTGTGGATGAGTTACAGAGATGAATTAGCAAAATAAGTATTGGGCATTTTAAACTTGTAGGCTTCCACAGAGTACCTAAGGAAAGGGTGTATGTCATGGACAGGATAACAACTTTGGTATCAAATCTAAACCAGACAGGAATTGGCTGGTTGTACCATATGAAGATATGATCACAGGAAATGTGTCTCACAAAGATATATGTATGTTTTTGAGAGGATGTGGAAGGGGTTTGTTCTTTTCTTTTTTTCAGGACATCAAAATTCCATAAGCCTTGAAAAAAAGATAATAGGAAAGCTGCAAAACACTCAGCAAATGGCATAATTTGTAAAACTCAAGACTTGGTATACTGGTTCTCAAAGTCTAGTTACTGGACTGAAAAGAGGGGACCGAGTCAACATTTTCACTCAACCTAAGGAACTGAATAAAAATATCGTAACCAAAGACTTGTTCGAGTAATAGAAATGTTTGATGAGATGACAGAAGTGAATATCTTCAAGAAACTAAATGCGTAAGCAGGCTTTTGGCAGATTGGGTAAAATGCCTTCCAAGTCCAGTTTGCCAAAAGTCACCAATTGTGAGAAAGTACTTTCTTAAAATTGCTTTCTGAACACATTTGGTACTGGAAACATTTCAGTGTATATCATCCCAGATGCCCATAGGTCTCCCAGTGGTCAAAGTAAGCATTGATGTACTCCTAGGGAAGCTCTTTTAATGAGCTTTGCGAACTAGGAAACTGAAAGAAGAAATCACTTAAAAAAAAACCACACAGCAAATATAATTTGCAAAGTCTCTAGGATTTAACAACTCTAAACATGCTAAGACCAAAAAAATAAAAGAATAAATATCCTGTCCTCCTTTTCTATGCAGCATGTCAAATGTTATCAGTTAATTCACATACATGTGTTCACCTGTAACAAGTAGCCTAAACCCCTTGCATCAAAACAAAATTTGCATGGATGCCAGAGCATAAAAGGATCCAGAGTCTGCGCTGGCTCTGGCACCCATTCCACATTTCTTTTGGAAATAGCAAAAGATATCAAATTCTTCAGAAACATTTCAAAAGGAAGATTTGCTACAGAGACATGTGCTTGAACGTCTGCCTGTGACATGTGACATCAGAAACGTGACTAGAGCAGAAAAAAATGCGTGAAGAAATCATAAAGGAAATGCAAAGGCCTGGGTACAGCTGTACAGAGCTTCATTGTTTTCAGTATGTGGATAATTTTAAAACCAAAATGAGACCATTTGCTGCTGGTATCTCACTACAGAGAAAGAAAATGTGAACAAGTACAAAGCAGGATACAGAGTTGTTTGGAAAGTACAAAATTATTCTATATAATGAGTTTTATGGCTGTCATCTCCTTTCAGGAACTGTCTCAG
The DNA here is from genome assembly GCF_036417535.1 of Chlamydotis macqueenii. NCBI lineage: Eukaryota > Metazoa > Chordata > Aves > Otidiformes > Otididae > Chlamydotis > Chlamydotis macqueenii. The sequence continues at coordinate 33,395,078 of NC_141558.1, forward strand.
AAGTATAGTTGTACCTGACACATAAACAAATGATCTGGTGCAAAGCAGTGAGTACAAAAGGCTGGAAAACACTGTATTTAAGGGTGATGCTGTATCTGGGGAAGAGCAGGATAGTGACATTGGGTGGCAAAGTCAGTGTTTCCCATTGCCATTTTCCGAATATGAAAAAAGCGTTTCAGAAATCACCAGGGTCTTCCTAAAAGAACCACATCCACCAAAGGCTAAAAGCCAAAAAGGAGTTTTGGGCTGTGTTTGCCCACACATGCACTGACACAGTAATCGCAGCAACTGTGATGGCCAGCGGCCAGGAGCACAGCTGCCCAGTGCGCCTGTGTGGTGCTCATTCCTGTGGCACCGGCAGATCTTCAGTGGCTGGTCCATGGTGGTGGTGGGAAGTGGGTCTGCTGATCTAGGGAGGCAGAAGGGTCTGTCCTTCCTTCATGGATGCTGAGGAAGGTTAGACCAGCTTCAGTGGTAGGAATCGTGCATTGTGTCTGATATGGTAAATACTTGTAGTTAGTCTATAAGAGATGATGAAAAACATAATTAAATGGCCGCTACCTAATTCTGGTGCCTGCTTTTACTATCTGATTCAAAACTGGTTTTACTTGACATAAAAATTCTGGGCTTTTTTCTGTTGTAAGTCATTAAAGAAGCATGACTGATAGGTGCCATTTTGAGTAATAAACACAAAAAGCTAAAAGGGAGTTGGATAGCAGGAGTCCTATATAACATGTGGCTAATTAAAACTAAGCATATCACTGGGATTTTAATATTATGTTGATAGACTTGTAGCTATGTATTAGATTAAAAGGCACAGAACTGCTTTCTCAAATAATCTTCTTTTAACATAGAATCAACATGGGAAATCTTAACCATAGTTTGAAAAAGCAAGTGTAGTAAAAGTATCACATTCATTATAAAACTGATAAATGGTAAAAAGGTGTATAAATGTCATTTTATGCTTATTTTGTGTTGCACTGGGAGCTGAACTGAAATCTCTGGTTGTGATTTGTATGCCACTCATAGGATCTATTCTGGGTTATGTTCTCAGATTTATGGCTCCCTCTCCCATTGCTAAACTGCAGTTGGAAAGAAGTAAAACATTAGTTCCTTAAGTATATATATGCACGTGTAGATATACTCATTAGGTGTTTAGATCAAAGATCTCCCCTTCTAATTCTGAATCAGGAATAGTACAAATGTGTATTCAAATTATACTATTTTGAACAGTAATGTATAAACACATTCATATCTCCTGATTTTAATCTGGAAATTGGCCAGTGTATCAGCATTGTCCTTAGTCCTACACCAACTTCTACATCATAATTATTTAAAGCTCAAACCTTCCTTGGTTTTCTCTGAGACAGACTAGTGTTGCACTTCCTCTCACATCCTAATAGTAGCTGTTAAAAGTGTACAGCCCAACTCTGATGCTCGGTACTTTGAGTTGGTAGGTTTTTTGCTTGAGAGAGGGATGCAGAAGCTGAGGTGTTGCATTCTTGCTTTAACTGAACAGGAAAACAATCTCATCCTCTTTGACGATGAATAATAAAGCATTGCTATTGGAATAGTAGCAACTATTCATCATGTGTCACCATAAAGAGATCTTAGCAGCTGGCAACATTCTTAAACCAGTCAGTTGTAAATTAAAAGATGAGAACATGTTTCTTCTCCTTCTTTCCCAACTGATTTGGAAACACTGGATTTCCCTGTTTATGAGTTTTTAGGAAAGAGGGGACACTTCCCGAGCTGTATCAGATGACATTGCTCCTCCTATTCCTGCTGTTGGGAGTGTGGTTGTGTAGTCGGTCTGTGCTGATTTACACCGGATGAGCATCTGCAGTGCAGCTACACTGCAGAAATGTTGTCTTCAGTAGGGAAACACTCGTGGCCTTATTAAAGCTTATTTCAGGGGATTAATCTGATTTGTTCTAGTCCATTTCCTGGACTTCTGACAATGTCACTTGTAGACTCAGTTCTCCTATGAGCTCAAGGCAGGCAGCTCCTTACATCAGTCTACGGCTCTGTTGCCCTGCTTCGCTAGCATGTAGAATACTTAACAACACAATTTCCATACAAGAAATACAATTAAAACAACAGCAGAGCCATTGTCTTGTGGGAGGATTTCTTATACCTAAACCTCAGCTCATTTATGCGTTACTAAATAACCAGGAGCATCCTAGAAGAACAGCACAGAGTGCTCAACTTTGGTCATTTTCTCATCTCGAAAATGGCTCTAATTCCCAGAAATGATGGTCTACAACCATCTGATTTCAGCAGCAGCAAATTATTTTAAGTTTTAATAAGCAGTTATGTTAATGAACAAGAAAGTTATGATAAAAATAGTTTGTTGCTGTTATAATGTTATGCTTAGGGAAATCCTTATCATTAAAAACTACCTGATAAGCATATTAGCATAGACAATTTCAACAAATCATCACTTGTGTCCTAATTAAATAGGAAAAAAAAGACAAAAGAAATGTTCATCATACCTGGATTGTACAGAGTATACTTGATTTAATTATCAACCCTGTTCATTAGAGTCCTCCAAGAGCTTTTGTTAATAGAAACCTTGCTCTGGATGACATCTAATTTTCCTTTCCTGCCATTTGTGTCACCCTCATTGTTCCAGTGGCAGAGCAATCAAGGCATCCTAAAAAAACTTCAGGAGCACACTTGCACTTGTGTTCCTTATGCCAAAAGCAACTGAATCGGTTAAGCCCATGTGTTTCAGCCTTGCTTCTCCTGCATATGCATGGTTCCCCATGACAACTAGAGTTGCGTATGCAGAAACATGTCAGAATGAAAGGTTCATCAGTCTGGATGAACTGTGCTTTCAGAATGAAAGAAGACTTTCCGCTGTCTGAACCACCAATGCATCTGCCACATCAGTTACTGTGGGGGGCTGTCATAAATAGCCCAAAAAGTTACAGATTGTGGTAACTGTGGTGCAGGACCAGATGCAGCTGTGATTGGAAAAGGATGACAAGATAGGAGAAAAGGAACAAATGGTGAAGGCCAAGGCATCCCTGCTCTTCCTAGGAAGGGAAGGGTTACGTTTCCAGTAAATCTAAACTTACTCATCAGTTCAAATACAGCCTTGCTGAATTTTGAAGGAGACCAGATTTATCAACAGTGCAGAATTTTCCTATTCTGATGTAAATGGTGTTATTCATATCTCATAAGTAATCAAAAAATAATGAGGTTGCATCATATTATACGTAAGACAGAGATACTTGGAATGCATAATTTCTAAGCAAGCCTACAAATCATATGAGGTTTAATGATTTATTCCATCACATGCCTTTACAATTATGTTCTGATTTTCTGTTTCAATTGCTAAGGAACTAAAACCAAGCTATTTAAAAGCCAAGATTTACGCTTAATTTTGTAATAAGCCATTCCAAATGAAATTTTTAAAAATCTTGATCTTGTTTGGGATGCATCCTTCCAATTTTTGTCCATGGAAAACAAGAACCTCATGACTGTACAGCTGCCATAGGAAAAAATAATGTCATTCCCTGGCCTGCATTAACCCTGATAGAGATTTGACTTTACATTGTGACTGAGCACACTGATTACTAAAACATTGCTTTTTTCACAGTGGTATGAGTTTCGTTATTTCTCTCTGGTTTCAACCTGGATCAATCCAGAATACAACAAAACTGTCAGATATACTACTATGAAGAGTTTCACTTTCAATGCATTCGCATTTTCTAGGAAAATCCCTTTCCTTTAGACTTTATTCATTAATATATGTATTCTCTTCAAAATCAGTTGTTCTTTGAGGAAGTAGGAGTGACCAGGATATGAGGATCATTTTGAAACATCACTATTTCGGAAAGTGCAAAAAATAAGTGTGAAACTCCATTTCCACTTTGTTCAATGTCTTTTCTGTTATTAAACCTTATACTGTGTTTTAAAACCTCCAGAAATTTAGTATGTGTGGAAGAAAAACGTATATAGTATTTTTAAAATCAGCAGTTCTTTTAGCATTCCAACACACAGAGCCATATTTACTGTATTTGATCTCACTTACTATAACTACAGTGGCTGTTGTTAAAATTTACTTAAGTAGCAGAAACTTCATTTAACTTTGGGATAATATCACCATGCATAAATTTGTAATGTTGCTAGAAATTGTAACTATTTTTCTCAAGGAATGAACAAAGATATTTCCATAGTTTCTCCAAGAAAAATCTTATACTCTTACCCCACCCTCCAGAAAAAAAAAAAAGAAAATGGGGAAAACATCCTTTTTCTCTTTTTCTATCTCAGGATAGATGTATCTCCATCAATTTTCTCTTTATAGCACTTGTATATGGGTTTATGTGTGAGAGACAAATAGGATTTCTGCTTCTGACACATGAGTACACCATGTAGTACAAAAGACTCTCAAACGTGCTTTCGGCACACAATGACTTTTTTCATCTTTGTATAACTGAGCAAGCATAGCAAATAGTAATTGCTAACAGTAGTACAAATGATGAATACAAAACCATGTAGCACTAATAGGAACCAGAATAGTAAACTACCGAAAATTTTATTACCTCTTTTCAACTTCTACCAGCAGTTTTGTGATACTAATTTAGCGGAATTGAAGCTGTAGACTAGGTGTTCCAGAATCATTAAGTACTTTCTGTTCTTACCAGTTCTCCACTGGAGGCCCTACAGGGGTCTGGAGTATGATCAAGGATGTGCTCCTGCGTATGTGGATCAGCTCTTGTAAGATACCTGTGATAATTCCAGCATACTGACAAAGCAGGAGGTGTTTCTCATGCACCTGTACGCACAGTATGTTTTCCAGGGAATTTACGAACTTTAGTCAAATGAAATGTGATTACATTTTAACAAGGAAAAGATTTTACTGGTAACAAAGAATGTTTCATGCTTCTGTCGTAGTTCAGCCCCGATCGGGACCAGCCTACGCAGTCTCTCTCTCACTCCCCCCACCCTCCGAGAGAATAGGGGGAGATAATATAAGAAAAACGGCTCAAGGTTTGAGATAAGGACGGGGAGAAAATCCTTAAAGTTACCATCATGGGCAAAACAGACTTGACTTGGGGAAAAGTATTCATTTATTACTACAAACAGCAGGATAATGAGACAGAGAACAAGATAACCTCCCCCCACTCCTCCCTCTTCCCGAACTTAACATTATCTCTACTACCTTCCCCCCACAAGCAGCACAGGGTGGGAAGAGGGAACGGGGGTTGCGGTCAGTTCATTACGCGTTGTTTTACGCCGCTACTTCATAGTTGGGGGAAGAAATCCTCGCATTCCTCCCCTGCTCCATTGTGGGGTCCCACCCCTACGCCACAGTCCTTCATGGAACTGCTCCGGCGTGGGTCATCTCTTCCACGGAGTACAGTCTCTCCAGAACGGCTCTCCCAGCGGGCCCTTCACGGGCCACAGCCTCCTTCAGGCCTCCACCTCCCCCGATGCAGGGTCTTTCACGGGCTCCAAGTGGATCTCTGCTCCTCCGTGGACCTCCATGGGCTGCAGGGGGACAACCTGCTCCACCATGGTCTTCACCACAGGCTGCAGGGGAATCTTGGCCAGGAGCCGCATTACTCCTCCCCCTCCTTCTGAACTGACCTTGGCGTCTGCAGCTGTTTCTCTCAGAATAAAAGTTCTTCACAACAGGCTGGCAGACGCCTCTCAGAATCTCTTCACATCATGCATTTCATCTCCTCTCCACCTCTTGCAGCCAAGCCGGGCCAAGTCAGGCCCAGTCGGCCACTTGGCAAGAGGCCAGAGGGTGAGGCCTGTAAGGCCCATGAGGCCTGCGCCTCCGCCTCTGCCTTTGCTCAGCTTCTTCACATCTTCTCTTGTCTTTTTTTTGTTTTCCCCTTCTTAAATACGCTATCGCAGAGGCGTTATCACAGAACATTCTGCTACCAATTGGCTCGGCCTTGGCCAGCAGCAGGTCCGCCCTAGGCCCAGCTGAGTCCACTGAACAAAGGGGAGCAACTTCTAGCAGTTTCCTACAGAAGCTGCCCCCTTAGGCCCCCCTCACTAAACAAAACCACAACAGCTTCACTGGCCTACTCTCCATCAGTATCTCTTACCCCTGCCCCAGAGATGAAACTTCATCAGGAGAACCAGATGTCAAATGGCTTGGATGTCTGCCATCAACCCCCATAAATTTGGAAACATCATCTAACAATGCGTAAACCAGATTTGACAATTCATTATTTAACTACCACTATAAAAGTGGTAGTTAAAGAACAAAAACACATATTCTTCCTTTTTTTCCAGTTGGCTTCTTGTCCATTTTATTCTTAGCCTACATAGAATTTCCTACAAGGAAATTCTATTCTATTCTATCTAATTCTATTCTACCCACATGGTAGATAATTATTAAGAATTATTGTTACTATATGGAGAACTTTTTCAATTTTGCACATAATCCTTTCTAAAGTTGTGCAATAAATCTATCCATGGAATTAAGCTGAAGGTTATTGTAGTAGAATGAATAAAAATAAAAACTTAAACAGTCACTCTCACTTTTCTATGTGTTCTTCTCTAACAAAAAAAAATATTACATTTTCTTTACCCACATTTTAGCAAAGGGATCTCATTCTGCTTTTATGATTTAGGCATTCAATATGGGATTTGCAAAACTGGAAACAAAGACACTGAAGAAGGTTCTAAAACTTCTTTCAATGTGATGTAGTTATACAAGCTGACATGTTTTAGCAAGGAATACTATATTTTCAAATTGTTTGATGACAGCAAAAACAAATTAAATTCACAATGTTTCAATGTCCTGACAGAGATCATAAGCTAGTAAAGCACCATTACATGACACAATATTAATAATTAAATTTGTTCAGATAAATTAATGCCTGAGTTGACATATGTGATATTTATGACCTTATTGGCTTACAGAATTGTAAGGTCTCACAGTCTAAAACCAAGCAAACTGCTTATTGGGAAAAAATCAATATTGGATCAACCCTGCCCTTGCAAATATTCCTGTATCTAATACATTTGCAGTGTTTTCTTACCAATACCACACTAGTTCTCATCCTGTAGAAATAACAAATTAATTGACTGACAAGGAACAGCTTTCTCCTTGATATGGAAATACATTCAGCTGCCAAATAAAATATAACTTTCATCCTTTTCTTCTTGATGGACTGCTTAAGAAGTTCCTTCAAGTACTTTTTTCCTTATTCTGGTTAACACACAAATTTTTATTTTGTCATTTCAAACCCCATAATTTTATGATGGCATTCCAGAAGAGAATCTAAATTAAGTTTGTAATTTCATACCGGTGTGTATGTACTATATCACTGCATATTATAGGGATTCAGATTTCCTTAAAGTATGGAGGTGAATTGTGCTCCAAGCGCTGTTGCTGCAACTCTGCTGACCTCATTTTTGTACTGAAACATTTCTGCCAATAAAAGTTGCATAAATACAGGCTGATGCTATTGAAATGGACAATCTTAAAGAAGGTTCCAATGTGAAAGAAAAACAAGTCAGACAAACAAGGAGAGATTTTTGAATGCTTTCTTTCATAAGTTGTCCAGGGATAGCTATACCTAGTATGAACATTCATTTACTGTCTTACAAACAATTACAACCCATTGTATGTAATTACACTTGCATGTATCTTAACTTCCTTTTAGGAACAAATTGATTTCCTAAATGCTTCTGTATAATCTTAATCATTTCACCTGTATATTACTATAATGAGAATATATCTACCAAAACATTCACCCTTCAAATGAAGAACTAATTTTATGGATGTGGATATATAACATATATTCTCACTAGCTGTCTAAATTTCCTGTGGTCTGATTCTAAATATCCAAAGTCACTGAATATTTTACTTTGTTGTTTTTTGAGTATGATTCAGTCCTTCAGTGTTTCATAGTTAGTAGCCAATCTTAGCACATAGTTCATGTTATTCAGGTTAGATTTGGACCCCTCACCAGGAAGCTCTGGGGACTGTTTTGTGTGTAGATGTGCAAACAGCCTGGGGAATAGGGTCCCAAGTTTGGCTTGGGATCTCCAGGTGCTCAAAGTACACTGGTAGACACAGACAGTGGTCATAAGTTTCCTGATGCTTCAGTGTTGGTTATCTGTAATGGGCACTTTTCTTATTTTCCATTTCTAGGAATTTGTCATGATTGTTGTCTTTGGTTTGGAATTTATTATTCGTATCTGGTCTGCTGGATGCTGTTGTCGATACCGAGGATGGCAAGGAAGATTGCGCTTTGCAAGGAAACCATTCTGTGTAATAGGTGAGTGTCCCAGTTCTAGTTCATTTTAAGACAAAAATAAAAGTCCCCTCACCTTCTGTTTTGCTTCTGAATGAAAACTAATGGAATCAGATTCTGTTTACCGTAACCAGGTGTAAATCCAGAATAGCTGTGTGTCACCTATCATCTGCCTAAGGCTTTTCTAGATATAAAATCACAAAGCCCCTAAATACCAGTCAGACCGTGTTTCTTATGTTCTCCAAAAGACATCTTCCTATGCATGTCATACAGATGGCATGTATACTGGAAGAATGAGGGACTGAGAGCTAATCCCCTTGAGATTCATGGGAACTGTATGCATTTAATGGGCATGAATATTAGATATCTTGTATATAGATGCATACATACTATGAACATATGTGCATACATTGTGGTCTCCTTATTTAACCTCTGTGATCAGACATGTGTACACTGCAATTAGTTGGGAAACCTACCTAGAAACGTCTTCTGACAGCATTTCTGCTTCCTGCTGCTCTTTGCATGACTTCAAGGCTAGGCTGGACGGGGCTCTGAGCAACCTGATCTAGTTGGAGATGTCCCTGCTTACTGCAAGGGGGTTAAACTAGATGACCCTTAAAGGTCCCTTCCAACCCAAACCATTCTATGATTCTATGACAGTCCAGGTATCTGCTCTGCCAGTGACTCTGGCACAGGCTATAGCATCCTTCTGCACCTATTTCAAGAGACTCTTCCTCCCCCTCTTTGCTCTAGAAATTCTCTCTGAGAATGGTGAATAGGCCCACAACCAGTCAAATTCCTATTTTTAAAAATAACCTGCAGGAAAATAGTTTCCCATTAAAGGTAGAAATCAAGGGTGGCTAACCAAATTAATTCAATAATTTCTTATTTTTCTAATGGTTAGGAGCAAATGCTTTTCACAGGACATCTGTGGAACTTCAGGATATCAATGTCCCAACTTCTTTTTCAGTCTCCTTCCTCTCTCCAGCCTTTAATTTCATCTGCTTATATTTTAAATTAACTTATAGATCGATTGAGGCAGGAAACACGTTCTCCCATGCATCTATACAGCAGCTAGCACACTCTTACAGCAGTTACACACACAAGTCTCAGTGTAAGCAGTAAATAAGAATACTGTCATGTAGATTAATGCAATCCTGGTCTAAAAAAAGAGTTATGCAGTGTCCCGTGGCACAGCAGACAGGTATACTCGTTAGGCTAATGTGTAAAGCAAGCTTTTGCCTTCTGCCTCATTCCCTGGTAAATCCACACCTTCTCCCCCTGAGGAATTCCTGTAATGAAGAAAGGGGCTTTAGCAAGAGATGCATGAGTAGGTGGAAAGACATTGCAGACTGCCTCCCCCTCAGAAAGGATCACCCCATCTACCCTACTGTGTGACACTGTGGGAGAGGAGGACATATCGTGATTGGCAGTTGTTTTGTTCAGGCAGTGGAAGAGGTGGGTTGGTACCTTACCTCGCCTCGTCTAGCACCAGGTCACACGCTTGCCTCAAGGTTCCCATGTCTGACAGAAAGTAAAATGGAAAGAAAATCCAAGAATTTTCCCAGCCTTTACCAGCTACCTGTCAAGGCAAAGCTAGAAATTCAGACAGTCACTCTCCCTAGGATCAACAAACATGGCTGCCCTCCTTAACCAGATTTACCATTATTAAAAGATTTTGTGGTGCACCTGAAACTATGCAGTAGTCAGGTTTTGCCAGCACACAATCATGAGAAAGCACCAGACTGTTAATTTGGTAAAATTAACCTACTTCAGCCATTTAGAACTTACTAGAAACATTAAAATCTTTAAAGAATTTTAACTTAACTAGAAGAATTTGACATCCCAGAGTGGTTTGCTGCTCTCCCAAATGCTGTTGTGTGGGAACGTTAGCAGTTTGTTTGATTCAGCTTTCATTTCTCTTCCCTTTCCTGTCTCCATTCTACTGGTGAGTTTTCTGCCAGCAATTAACTTCAGTCTTAGGTCTTAATTCCCAGCAAAAGTGAACAGAGAGGTTCTTCCTTGTCCAAAACTCTGCATGTTGCCATGGGGTGACTGATGTAGATTTTCCCTCTTTCCTTAAACAGCTTATAGCTACCCTCCTACTGTTTGCAAAATAGTTCAGGCAGGTCTCCTGGCACAGGCCGCAGTCAGTGCTGGGGTTTACTTCACTTGATTGTGGGTTTTTGTCCTTTCTCTGGAGTTCACCTGTTCTTCTTGTTGCACCTGTGTTGATACAGGCAATCTCTAGCCTTAAAAGCATCTTCTCTGTCACTCTTGCAACTCCATCACTTGGTAGTGGAATTAATTAGTAGCTCACAGTCTTTTGCTTGTGGATTTCTTCCTGTGCCGGTTCACTGGATGAAAAGGGAACTTTGTTCTGCAAAACACTGTAGAGCTACTAGCGCAGCTTCTGAAAACTAAACCAGTAGCTTGAATTTCTTTCCATTAATTATTCTGTGTCTCTCTTCTTCTGATGGTTGATTTTTGTCCATTTCTGGACTTTAGCATCCCTGAAGGGAATTTCTGATGTTCAAGATCTCTCCAGATTTGATCACTTCATCAAACCTTTAGCAAGTCATCTTGCAGCTGTGTCTACATAAAGTAACTATTTGCCTGACACCTTGGCTTTGTAGTCATGGCAAAGTGTGCCCTAGCAGCAAAGGCCAACATGCTGTCTTAATTAAAACAGATATTAACTAAAGCAGATAAAGACACATGATTATCTCCTTTTACTCAGCACTCATCAGACCACATCTAAGACACTGCACCCCATTTGCCCCCTCCAACACCACACATGAAAGACATCAATAAACCGGAGTGAGTTCAGTGAAGGCCACCAAGATGACCAGTGCTGGAGCATTTGACCTGTGAGGAGAGGCTGAGGAACCTGGGCTTGTTCAGCCTGGAGAAAGGATGGCTTCAGGGACAACTCAGTGAGCTTAGTGCTAAGGTCTCCTTAAAAACACATGGCCAGTTTTGGCCCATTACTTTTCATGCAATTGTTTAATTATTTACCTACTCATCCATTCAGTTATTCTTTCTGCTTATTGTTACAGTGGAACAATAATATTTTAGAAGACTTAGTCTGTTTACTATTAATTAAATTTGCTATATATCTGTTCTTTGATTATTTTTGTGATCAAACACAAATCACATTTGAATGGCCAAAGAGCTAGAAATAATAAATTTGAGGAATGGCTCAAGGCTCAGATTCAGACAGCCTTTATTTTTTTCCATTAATAAACTAATAACCAGAAAAAAAAAATTATTTAGAGCCAAAGCTCTGTGCTTATATTAGTGTGCCTACAGTGTCACTACCCAGACAAATTAGTTTATCAAGTATCACTGTGTGCTACCAGGTTAGTAATGATATCTATCAAATTGACAGTTTTGTACCTGTGTTTATTTCTGTGAAAATGGGAATAATAGTGTAGTATCAAACCTTGATTTATATTTTGTTGCATGTCAGGAGTTACTTGCCATCCCTTATTTTCTCTGATTGTGTATGAGCTTGTGTACCTAACGTAAAGGGCACACCAACACACCCTTCTAGGTAGTTAATGTACTTAGTGATGTACTTACTTCTGAAAATCCTGAATTTCCTGGGCATATCAGTCTGCAGCTTGGCTGTTAAGACTGCAGAGCAATGTTGCTGTTATATTGTGCAGAAGAGTAGCAATCCAGGCACCGCATCCCCTGACTGCTGCCTCCCAGGTCCAGGGACTCTGACGCTTAGGAAGAACCCTGGGTCTGCCTGTGCCTTAGGAGGAGCCATGCTCCCTGAAGATCCCCGAAATAAAAGAGGACATGTCTGCTAGCTGGGAAGAAAGTACGGCATCCCCTTCCTGTAAAGCCATTCAGGGCCACTGAAATAAATGAAGAGTCCATTGTCCTTTCCCTGGCAATGGGCCTCCTACATGGTTGCATGTGACCTAACTAAATTACACTTCTGGCCGCTGTCCTGTGTGTGTGAGAGGCTTTACCATCACAGTGAAATCTCAGTCAGTGAGGGTGGCTCCCCTGCAGTGGCACATTATGAAAATAACGGGGAATAATAAACAACAAGCTGTGAGTCAGAAGAGTAAGATCCTGCCAGTCTCACCTGCATCTCTGAAGTTTCCTAGGCTTTCAGAGGAATTACTTTCTCTCCACTGACTCTGTAAGAGACTTTGGGACTCCTTATGTGAGGAAGCCCAGCCAGGGCAAATGAGGAGCACACGAGCACCCTTCCCTTCAAATGCTGGAAGCAGTGAATTTGAGTGCCCAAACTTTATGCGATTTCTAGCTTTAAATTTGGGGTTTGAACTCAAACTCCATTTTTTTTTACCTGAAATTTGAGCCCACTTCTAGTCATATAAGATTTCTCCAGGGCAACTAGACTTCCTGGTCGTCCAGCCCAGTGAGAGATTTCATGTATTTCAGTTAGTCTATTAGCAGTTTCCCCACAGCTGCTTCTATTTTACCTCTAGTCAAGCTACAGCATGATGGAAATGTCAGAAGTTCAAATTCTGTTGAGGCTGCAGAATGAACAAATTCCCAACAGGAAGCTTAAGTCCATTATCTGTAATCAGGCTCTTGAACTTCATGGCTGGCAAACCTCATTTCAGAGCATTAAGTGATAGCAGTGGCTGTCACATATTACTGGATCTATTTTTCATTAATTGCCGTGGTAATGAACTATCATATGGCACTTTTGTCAAACCTTTATAAACAAATCCATATCTAGCGTGTTACAAGGTCTGCTGAACCTTTAATTTGAATTAATTCATTATATTTAAGTAATGATACGTTGTGTGTCTGTCACCTTGGTATTTAGACACATTATATAGTTTAAATACAGACAGATAGTAAATCTGCTGCTCATGATAAACAATATAAACAGCCCCATTCCAGTATAATTTGAACTCTAAATAACCCAGCGATGGGCTGCAATTAAGTATATAGTTGACTAAGGAGACACATCTCATATCATTTCTCATTATAAATCTCAGCAAAACCAAGTTCTAGCAGAGAAAATTCCAAAAATTGGATATTGGAGAGTCTCCTGCCAGCCTGACCTGAACTCATCTCAGGAACTGAGATGCTCAGGAACTGCCCACTTCAATCCAAAAAAATACTCTGATAGTAGTAGTAGTATTAAGACTGGAAATTGACATTTTCTCAGATAATTTCAGCAGCCATAATTATGTGCAATGAAGAGAGGGGTTCTTTAGGCTAAATTGGTCCCAAATTGTGTAGGTTTTTAAAACTAATATTTACTGGTCTATCTTCATGCTTTACAGTCCTGGCAATATAGTTTTTGGAAATGCACAGGGAAAATAATGTCTTTTTAATATAATCTCTAGGCCTTATTCTTTCACATTTACTTTTGCTGACTACTACCTTCGCTGCTGGGTGAGGTGCCATTTGCTATGAGTGAAGACATTAGGCTCTGATCTTCTCTTTCTGGAAGTTTTATGTCTGCTGTTCAAAAGAAATCTGCTATTTTGGTACAATGCAGTTCGTGTTGAAATTTCTTTCTGGTATATGCTGAAGCTGTTGATTGGCATGGTTTTTTTTTTTTTTGCTCTTACACTAATGTTACTACCATGTTATTTTGAGTAGAGGAGCACCTACTAAGAACTGGGCAACCGACCTGAATGAGGTGCATCTAATGAATTCTTCCCCACTGGGGAGCTCTGGGTCGTATCACATTTAATCTTCCCGAGGCTCAGAGACTGAGGATTTGATCTGAGGGCTGAGCTTTTATTCTGTCCATATTGTGTGTGTTTGCTGAGATATCTGCTGATGAAGGAAGTCAACAAGGCTAGTGTAAGATTTCTGATGGAATGATTTTTCATTGAAAAACATTGATTAATTGAAATGAAAGTAATTCATAGAAACAAACCTATTCCCTTTTTCTGAGGAAAGACATTTTTTTATTCAATCTGAATCTTTTTATCATCAAAATCAGAAGGACACTCTCTCCCAGACATGCAGAATAGCCAACAATACAGTTTCTGGTTTCCGGATATAGTTAAATTCTTGCTCTGGGAGATTTGGAGCAGGAAATTACAATCTCTCAGCCCCATTGAAACTATCCAAACATCAATAAATAATTCTTAATTGGTCCAGAGAGAGATGCTGATTTACCCTGTCACCTGATATTAATTGTAGTCATCTGCTACGTGAGAAACTTTGCTTTTGTTCATCCAAAGAATAATCAGTCATTCTTAAATAGACAACTCCAGCAGTACAAGTTAGAAGAGATCCACACCAGAATGGATGAAATAGGTTGGAGCACTGGGATATGAAGAATCAGAATGAAGATGGGTTTGTGACAGAAAACTTGTTAAAAGCCAGAGATCTTTTACTAAAAATAATTGATTTGTGAGATTAGAATTACTTTCTTAGAAAGATATTGAAGATATTTTCCCAAGCATAAGGTAGTTATGTCCATTCCAAACAAGACTGATACAACGCAGTACTTGCACTAAAACATTTAACAATTCCTAACTGAGTTCACTGTTGTTAGGAAAGTCTCCTAAAGTCAAATGCCACAGTCAAATGATTTAGAAATATTGAGGTTCTCTGTCCATACTCAGATTCTATAAATGATATATGGAGTCTTTCAAATCATTGACAATCTCTCATATTTGAATCTCAGAAAATATATTATAGTATTATAATAATAACTTAATATTATTAAATACTGTAGATCATAAATTCTTTTATATTATAAATGTATATTATAGAACTTCCAGTGCTGCTTATGAGCCACAAGGTTTCAGTGACTTAGAAATGTACAGTAAGAAGGAGGTAAGCAACTGACAGGTCAAAAAGCAGTCAACATTTTCCGGTTTTAGACTTGGTATGTTCAATTTTGCTCACAGTTTTTAGGGATTGGCTTTAACCTTGTTGCTACTAGAGATGCCTAGTATATGAAGATGCTTACAGAAATACCTTTCTTCTCAATACCTGTCTTTGTTTGATTGGAGATGTTCACATCCTGCCTTACTACACTGAATTCCCATCATATCCATAGACAAGATAGTTGGTCAAATTTCCATACATATGTGTAAATTTTCCAATCCAAAATTAAGTAATTGTTGATTTCACTGATGTGGAAGTTAGAGGTAGACAGGATTGTGCCAAATTCACTTATCTGCCTACCTCAGCATATGGAATCTCAAAAGCAGTGAAATAGTTGTTTGTTTTTCAAATTTTATCATTCCTATATTTTTAATGAAGTAAGTGAATAACATGTCAGAGCCTAATTGATTTGCAAGGAAACATTCAAGGCCAGGTTGGATGAGGCTCTGAGCAACCTGATCTGGTTGAAGATGTCCTTGCTCCTTGCAGGGGGATTGGACTAGATGACCTTTGAAGATCCCTTCCAACCCAAATTATTCTATGATTCTATGAAATACTCAGCTTTCTTGGCTTCTTTCCAGATGTTGCATTGCAGATTAGCTGCTTCAGTGTGTGACGTTCCTTGTAACTCCCATCTCAGATCATCATTGGCTCCTTGCTATAGCTCCTCTGTGAGAGGAACTGCCACTTTGGTGGCTGTACAAGTTTTGCTTTTGCAGCAGCAAATTATGCTCTCCAGGCAGAAATCTGGATAGTTTAGGAACATTTCCATATGGCTCCAAAATAGCATCCTATTAGACCAGATGTTTTCTATTTTGGATTTCTGCAACTGCCCGTTACTCCATCCTTGGCCTCTCATGGGACTGTGATATCCCTAGGTTGTGGTACTGCTTTATTTCAAAAGCCACTTTCAAGGTGTCTTCTATGTTACTAACATGCCTATACTTACTTAGGGGTGTTTTAGCAGCATGTTAACATAAATTTAAATGTTAATGCGTTGGTGTGGTACATTAGACAACTGTCAGTCTGACCATTTGAGTCACTCCTGCAGGTGTTAGTCGATCAAATCATGCTTACTCTCATGATGTCCCAGCCTTACCCCTGTGAGCCCAAATGAAGACATTTGAAGAGATCTATGTGGAGTTATCGGCTTGGCATATACTGCAGGAATCTTTCTAGAATGGTTTGAAAGCCCTATGCAAATAGGGGAAACATAGTGAGAAATGATCACCCTAGGTATTGTATTGTGCACAACTACCTCATTCACATTTTTCTGTAAGAATAATAAATTTAATAATTCATTTCAACTGATCACTTTGTTCCTTTTACATTCACCCTGCAGCATATGACAGCAGACAACGGTGCTGCTACATTTGCTGTATGTCTTTCCATCTCTTTGGTGCTTTTAGTTTATAATTATTACTCTTACATCTGTTTAATTTTGCGACTTTATTGCTGTCTTTGCTGAAGACTAGTTTATTTCTGTGTGTGGGCCAGGTCTCCAGGAAAAGGGTCATAGATGTAATTAGTTAAAAACAGCGGTTTCATTTTGCTTGGCTGCATTGTCATTTAGAAAAACAGGCATTTTAAGTAGTTTTAGAGATAGTACTGTTTTCTTCAAACGCAGTTTTCTGGTATCTGCTCAGCTTTAATTTGTTAACTGGCAAGGCTGACAGTTTAAAATACAAGCTTTGCCCACTGTTATGTTCAGTATAGTCAAATTGATTGCCAGGTGTGCCAGCCTTGCAATGAGCTTATTAGTGATCACACAGCTTGAAGAAATTCATTTTCCACAGATGTTTCCATTCTTTTACATCCCTTTAGAGAACAGTGTGTTGCCACCAGCATTGCTAAAGTGACTGATGGGCAGAGTGGTCCAGGGGGAATTCTCTATTTTTATGATCGTGCCCCGAATGGTTACACTCCAGTGCTACATTAGAAAAAGATTTGTGTACAAGAAGAGAAAGTACAGGTTTTTAATTCTTCCTTTTTACGGCTGCTGTGTTAAATGCAGCAATTAGGAAGGATTTGATAATGTAACAACATTGTTACATTGTGTAACAGCGTTACAGTATTTATATCTCAAGTTTAATACAGCTAAGTAGAAATATTTGTATATATCTAGATGGCAAATTGGGCATGTTCTGCACATTTTTATTTCCTCCCTTCCCACCCCTAGCAGTTAAGCACCTGGCTCCCATAACCTGTAGTCTCCTCTTAGAGAAAAATAACAATTTTACCTTTAAGGTTGTGCTGGTAACTCTCAAAAGTGAGGATTTGACCTTTCTGCTGATAGATCATTCTGCCATCAATAACAGATCTAAGGAAGGTGTCCACCAGATCTATTTTACATCAACTTATGTAAGCTCTGAAATGGTGTAAATGCTTATTTGAGTCTGACCTGAGCTGTACCTGCTGCAGAAGGCAGCTGCTCCAGCTGCTTGCTCCCACCCAATCATTTTGGGATTGCCTCCTGTTGGGTCTGTGAGAGGGCTACCAGATTATGGTTTTTTCCCCCTCTCAGACAAGTGCTGAACAGAGCTTCTATTTCATTTTTCACATCTCCCACACTGAGAAGTCTCAAGGGTGGCTGCAAGGTGCCCCTCAGTACTGTTCTCCAAAACACATAAAGCTTCCTGCTGGCACAGTAGTCCCTCCTCAGCTACCCATCCACAAATTGCAGGCAGGATAGCAGCTGAGGGCAAAGAGTGGCTCGAAGTCTCTGGTTCTGTATCCTCCAGGTAAACTCTGTCCCAGGAGGCACTCACACTGACTGTGCAGACATCCAGAAGAGTTGTGTAGGCTAGGAACGCAAGTTCTGGTTTTAGGCAGCGGGGAGAGGTATATGCCTCCGGAGGACGGCTCAGAATACTCAAGGCAGGAATTAAGCTCTTTCAGTCAACACTGCGGGACTCATATTCCTGCCTTCAAGACCTGCATTAAATTCAAGTAGATACTGGATACCTCCTGTTCCTCCCCCCCACCGTGAATTTGAGAGCTGATTATTAATACTGTCTCTTCCCTCTCCACCTTCAAACAGGCTTTTCCTCTCCCTCAGAGACATGCTCTTGCTCTTTTCAGCATCACTACTTCTTAATTTTTGCCTGTCCACTTTCGCCCTCACACCCAGGATTTCTCTGTTGCTGCAGTTTTTTGGCCTTTCCGCTCCCATACCACTGCATCGTCTCCATTTTATGCACAACCTGGAAATGTATTAGATGGACACTTCCAGACACCCTGCCTGCCTGCCCCTCCCTGAGATTTTAGAGTATGACTGAAAAGCCATGAAAGTGCAGGCTCCTGCCTATAGATTCCTACCTGGGTGATTGCAAGGATCCAGCACAGACAGCACTGCTTTTCCTGCCAGGCTTGATCACGTAGGAGCCCTGTTTGATGTCTTTCTACATGCTGATCTGAGTGCTAGGTACCTCTAAAAAAGGTGTTAATACTTGTAGCCTAAATAGTCAATCACACAGTATTTTTGTTTGGGCATTGGGTAATCAGTGATTGACTCATACGGGAATTTGGATCCCCTGAAAAATCTAATTCCAGCAATTCAGGGAGAAACATCCAATCTTGTCTTTAATTTTCACAGGTTATTCCTTTATATCCCATGGCAATGAATTTTACAAGTTAATTGCATGTTGTATTTCTTTTTATCAGATTTAAACTGTCTTTTAATCTCACTTTTATAAGGAAGGGTAAACAGGAGGCATCCAACAGACCTTCTTATCCTCCTCTAGTTTGCCTACCTGTATCTACCATCTCATATTTGTCTCCTGACTAACCACTCCTGAATTATTCAGCCTTTTCTCCATACACAAGTCTTGCCATGCCTGTAGTTATTTTGGTTTTTTTTCTTGCTGATAACTTTGTGGTTTTCTTAAAGTCTGACCTAATGAGCCTCTTTATTCGTCAGATGTGTGTGTGTGTCTGGCTATCCATCCTGCTGCCTTTCCCTCCAGAAACCTTCAGGTTTTTGTTCTCTCCACAACAATAGCCTTTTTCACTAAGGTCTGCTGTCATTCAGGAAAAAGCCCCAGACATACTAAAGTGACAAGCAAACCCTGTTTTCCCAGGGCTTGTAAGTTACTGGGCAGAATAAGTGAAAATTTATGGGAGGGATGTACCTGTGTTACTGATGGTTTGTTCCTTTGATTGGACACAAATTGGATTGGTGAACACTGGGTCAAAGATACAGTTTTGAATGTGTTTCTGTCAGCCTGACTTAAAGCCAAATAAAACTCCTACTGAATAAATAGTGCTTTATTCCTTCTTGCAGATGCATATTAATATTGTTAAAGATCAATTATTGGCAAAGGCTAATAAAGTATAAATCCATGAAAGGCTTAATCTTAGCTTGCAGGAGGCCTTTAGATTTTTAAGATTTATTGAGCCAGCTGTTAATAATATAAAGATGTTTGCGGAGGACTTATTCAGTCCATAGAAAGAGTGTGTACTCAACAGGGCCATGAACTTTAATTGCTAAGAGTACAAAGACAGGTGAAGTGTTCCCATTAACGTTATTATTCTTATCCGGACTGAATCAAAAACGGTAACCATAACTACAATTTAAAATTCAGTATTTGTTGAGCTGTTGTAGTTCTCAGCTCACAGAGGAATATTTTGACTATCTACAACAAATGTAAAATGACATTATTTTGATATATTTGTCATCACGGCCTGAAAGTGTGCTACCTTTACACAGGAATAGTGTACGTGTACTTTTAACACACTGGTATATTAGTGAGTAACATCAGTTGATCCATTATTGGAGATGAAATCAGGATCTTATTATAAACCTTGATTAAAATATCACGAAACAAAAACCTGACCCATCTTCCTCATTCTGGTATTTCATAAGGGAATATTTAGTTTTAGTCTAAATATGTTCGGTATTCACTTTTTTAAAATATTCCTCATTTTCTGCTTCAAAAATTGTTTGACCTGCAGATTCCAAATTTCTTGTGTTTGCTTAGCTTTACTAACAAGTGTCTCTGACTAGTTTTCAGTTTTATTTTCTTTTGTTTGAGGGCAACATACGATTGCATTGTATGATAAAAAGCTTTATGCAAGGTGTAGTGAAAGCATACTAAGGTGCCTATGAAGAAAGGGATTTACTGGTGCTACTTGGAGTCTTCATAGATAGAGGAAACATAGGGTGGTTCTTCGTGACTTAGAAAGACTATACAGCTCCTGACTGTGATTGAGGCAAGAAATCTTAAGCTAATCATTTTTCATAAGGATAGGCTGAAGAAATACACTAAGCATTGGACCAGCTTAGAAACAACTGTTTAGCAGAAGGGCGCATAAATTGAGTTTTAGGGGACAGGTTTGGTTTATGTTCTCCCAGACCGCTTTGCTTTGCAATGTGTTTTTTGTGTGTGCTGGGGGTTGGTGGCAGGGATTTACATGCTTACTCATCCTGTTCAGTGTGCCACAGAGGAGTACCCTGAGCTGCCACCATATCGTGTTTCATCAGTTACTGCCAACCTCAACAAGCGGGCATTCTTGCCCCAGCTCAGGTACATCCCAGGCAGACTCCCATGCTGGGGTGCAGTGACACATCCAGGTGCCAGGGTGAGGTCCCACACGTCTTGAGCTTGTGCTGGGGCTCGATGTAGCCTGCCCACGCATGGATGGGCTCACCAGTGGCATGCCATGGGGTACGGCCCCATTTCCACCCGCCTGCTTTGCAGAACTGACCTTATCCCCAGCACTGGATTCTGGGGGTTCCCATCAAATCTGGAGTTTCAGCATCAGGACATGGTGCTGTAGCTGATCCTCACAGTGTTTGCAGTTATAAAACCTTTGAATGGGCCTCCTAAAGCATACTTGCAGTTCAATGCAGAGTTTATTTTCCATGGCACTGAAAATACATGAAACATAACCTATTTTATATTATATGGTGTCGTGGTTTTACTCTAGCAAGCAACTAAGCAGCACACACCAGCACAGTGGTGCTTAGATGATATAAAATACATTTTTATTTTCTATTATATATTATTTCATTATTACACATTCTATAGAGTTTTATATGTCAAGTGAAATACTATGTACTATTTTATATGCATGTTTTAAATTTTAATTTAATTTATCTTAAATAATTGTAATTCCTATAATTTTCTCCTTGCCAGAAAAGATAGCTTTACATGTTGGTGAGCTGCTTTTCTAAATAGACCCACTTTGGCTATGTAAAATTAATGTGTATCCTAGAAAGAAGATGTCTGTGTTTCCAGGAGGTTACTTTCATTTCATATTAAAATACTCTGCTTACTCAAATAATTCCAATACAATGCAAATGAGAAATAGGGATGGAGAAGAGTTCAAGACTATTCATCTCTTTTGATCTCTTCACTGGAGTATTGCTCAGCTAATGAGTAAGAAAAATCCAAGTTTCTATGCACAGATCAATTTTAGTGGACTCCTTAGAACTGAAGTCAGTGACTAGCCATTTTCCATTGTTAGAAGGAAAAGAAATAATAGAGTGGAAGTAGTAACCTCCAGATTTTTTTTTAAATTCCACTTCCGTGCCTAGACAGTATTACACTTTTTTTTATAACTTGTTTCTCTTCTGTGTGCCACTGCCATACATCCCTATCTTCCTGTTTTTCAACAGCAATAAAAGTCAATTTTCACACTCGTTTGTGTTTATCTCTGTGAATTATCTTGATACACAAAACTATTTCACTTTCCTCCTTCTAAAAATACCAAGTTGTTTTGCATCTTGAAAAAAGATTACAAAAGGAAGCAAAATCATCAACTTGTTTTCCCTGTTACGACAATTAAGATGGTTTCCATCCAGAGAGTGTTATATATTTGAAAACGCAAAGACCTTTTGGCTGGAGTGACAACAACATCTGCAAAAATCAAACAGCGTCATCCATCCCAAGAATTTCCTGAAGATATCCTGCCAATTACTTTTACTAGTAGGTGACAATTAATCATAACCTGTCTGGCATCTGAGCAGAGAGATCTAATCCCTGACCAGAAAGAAAAGCTATATTCAGACGTAGCTGAAAGCAAACTTTGCCAGGACCTAAGATCCTGAGCATCGTTATTTCTTGTATCTGCAAATCTCAGATTATCTCATATTTCTTGGGGTTTTTTTGTTGTTGTTGATATTGTTGTTTAGGCTTCTTTTTTTTTTTCTGTAAAATTGAGGCCTGACTGCTGTAAATCTGCTCAGCTTTTTGTGGGAGGTGCAGAACTCAGCTTCCTGCCTCTCCCAAATTACGCTAGAGATGTTCAGGTGATATAATTCAATAGATGACATTAAACTGCTTTTTTTATAGGCAGAGAATAATGCTTGAGCATATCGTATTTCAGAGGGTGAATTCAGGTGACTTTAAAAGACCATATGTCTCCAGAGTAATCCCTAAAAACCCAATCTGCAGATTTTTACAAACTTACACATACTGAATTGTACTTTATCAGTAAATAGTTCTTCTTCTTGCAATGGGACAATTTTCAAAATTTTATAACATATTAAAAAAAAAAAAAGAAGTTAAGATTCTGGACAATCTAAGGATAAAATTTTGATACTTCTTGGTTTCTGGGGTAAATACTTATGCAAGGTCACTGGAAGTTCAGCCCATATTAGACCAAATTTTGCTGCCATAGCTATCTGAAATATCCCACTGATTTCATAGCGAGGGGACCATTCACAGAGCAAAGGAACTGCCACCTGGTAAAAACATAACAATTTGCGTCTTTTCAAATTAACTGTTGCAACATGCTCTAATCATGATTTTTATTCTTTGCCCTCTTGAACCAGTAGAGGGAAGTGGTTAATCCCTTGTTTGAAGCTAAAAGCATTTTTGCAGCCAGTTATGAGGAAACGACCTTTTCCATCCTATGATCTTTCTCAACAAGTGCTCATGGAATAACGATAGAATTATTTCCCTCTCTGAATACCCCTCCATTAGGGCATTCAGAAGCCTTAAACTCTATACATGTCTTTTTCTTTTCTTTTCTGTTTCTTTTTCTTTTTTTTTTTTTTTTTTGCTAGCCCACAGGCACATAAAATACACCAATGCCAAATACATTACTAGGCTGTGCAAAAAGGCTGCTGTTCCTATAGACGAGTTTGTATAAACAGACCTTTTCTTTTACAAATCTGAAAAAGAGCAACCTTATTTTCTTGTGCTGATGTATGGCTTAAGTCAGCTGTTGTCATCAAGCTATACCTTACACTGCTTTAAACTGCCGATTTATATCCGTTTAGGACAGAGACCATTGAATATATTTTTGTTATCATGTTTCTATAGCATGACGTGCTCAAATACAGTGCTCCAGAGTGTGTGTTGTGTTAACTTTGTGCTGTGGTGCCTGATTAAAATTAGAAATACATTTCTACATTGATTATACCCTCCAGCCTCAGCCAACTAGCTGTGGAGATTATTGTAGACAAATTGAAGGGAGTTCTGAGAATAGCAATAAACACGGTGCAGCTACTGGAAGGACTGATATACAAAGAGATATTAGAAAAACTAAAAAGCTGGCCATTCCCTTCCACCACTCACACTTCTTTGTGACTCATAATAAAAAGTTGTTAATTTCTATGTAGTTGTTCTAAATCTGGATTAAAACTTATTTAAGCTCCTCAGCGAATAAGAATAATTGCTCACTGTGCTGCAATGTGCATGCATAACCTGTGCTGTTGTAACTGGATGGACCCGAAGTAAAAGCACCCTTGGTGCTCCTAGTTGCTTGTGGGGCCAAGTGGCTCGATAACGCCGCAGAATTGGAGTGCTGTTTTTTTTCAGAAGCAACTTGGAAATTCAGGATAATGAACTGTCCTGAGAACTATTCTTAAGACATGACCACCACAAGCCATGTCTTTTGTCTGGGTCATAGATAATTACTCTAGCCCAAAATCAGACCTTAGAAGGACAGCCTAAGGGTAGCCTAAATTTGCTCATACTGTTGCCAGTTAATTTCCTTTGTGAGTTAATACAGCTGCAGGCTAGATAAACTATATTCTTGAGATTTTCTGTTTATTCCTGCAGTTTTGAGGCCAGATGTGTGCTACTCTTGTCCTAGCTCATTGCATCTCTGTACCGTTCTGTAGCCAGAGCAAACACAGTAATTGACAAGCATTGCCGTTTCCTGCGTATTCTTAACAACATTGTGTAAGCTGGGAGCATTTTATGTGAATTTATAGCAAACACTATTTTGATGATATAGTGATGATCCTAAAATTATTAAATATTGTTCTTTTTCTGTTCAGATATAATCAGAGAAAAAATATTACAAGATTCATTTAACCTGTATTGGCTGAGTGTCATTTTTATTTAGAAGGAAAGGAAGTTCCAACACATCAGTGTTAAATGCAGGCAACAAGAAAAGCTCTCACTAACATCTTCTTATACACTAAGACTTTGAAGAATATAAAAGAGAGAAAGATAATGCAGGTTTGTGTATTAGTTTGAGCATGTACATGAGCTTAGAGCGGGTGAGAGATTGAAATGAATTACACTTCCTAATATCTTCCTGAAATTCTTTCTGTAATTTTAAAGATTATCCCGATGGTGCATTGAGGCTTTGGGATGTTTTGCAATATCCAAGTAAAGATTCTGTGTTCATCCTTTTACCTCTATAACTGGGCCCATTAGCACGATACCTTTGAATACTGTGAAATCCCACATCATCCAAAAAGTTCATAGTAGAAAAGTTACATTGAGAAAGTAATTAGAAGTAAAACAATCCATTATGATGATTTGTGACGCTTCCTTTTTTATCATTATGAATCTTTCTGTCACAGATTTGCCATTGGAAGTGTTTATAGCTTAGAAATGCTAACCACACCTCCGTCGGTAACCCAAGCGACCCAGAGTTTCTGCCTGAGCTTGAACAGGGTGAGGCAGCCCAATGTTGGCCTTCTTCTGTGAAGTGGGGAATTCAGGCTGGCACATCTCTCACGAGCTATTGGAGTTTCAGGTTGTTTCATTACTAGGCTTCAGTTACTTGTCTTCACTTGTATGTCACTATTTTAGTGAGACTGGACAACATACAAGTGTAATCTATTACACACATGAGTTCTGGGTTCATCTCTCTTTATTATTCAGGGAGATCCCCAGTTGTTAACATGGTGGCTGTCAACTAAAAAAGCCTTTGCTAAGTTACTATTAACAAGACTTTCACGTAATCTCAAGGGTTTCTTGAGAGATACTAGGTGAAATGTCTGAAATGGGAGAATTCATTGTCCGAAAATTAATTTAAAATGAAGTGTTCAGAAGTGAACACTGTAAAAACTACTCAGAAGATCTCAAATTTAACACTGGAGTTAACAAGGGAAGACACTATCTGCAAGGACCAAAATATGACAGATATTTCTAAAGAGTGAATAAAAACAGCATCATAGATGAAGAGATGCTTAACACAAGTTACTAGCTTGTAAAAAATATCAAAGAAGTAAATGTACATTAGAAATTTCTGTCTTCTAATAAGTCTTTACAGAGAAGTTTGGAAATATACTGCCTATTACTCACTCTCACGTCCCAAACTTTCCTGGGGATTTACAGCAAGATACAGAGTGAAACTTGAGTCCCCATTAGATTAATTAAAATGTTGCTATTTATTTATTCCCAATTTTGTCACTAAAAGATAGAGGAAAATACTGATAGAAATTTTCTGAAGCCTTCTTAAAATACAGAAATATCATGGAGATTTTAGCTAAATTCAAGAAGAATATGAAAAGAAGTTTAGAGTAATATTTTGCTCTCTTAAAAAAGGATAAATGGCACCTGAGATATGTTGGATAAAAATGTGGCAGAGAGAGAATCCTACAGTACTCAACTTTTAATTTTTCCTGTATAGGTATGTTGAGATAAGAAAACCAAGCGAGTTTAACATATTCAGAAGTGATTTTCAACTGCTGCAAACTTTTCTTTGGACTCTGATTTCATTCCAAGACGGGTTTATTTTGATTTGTCTTACACCTGTTCCTGGCAAGTTAAACCACGCTGAAATAACGTGCCTGCCTGCCTCTGAGGGAAACATAGCCAGCGAGGGCTGCCTTAGGTGATGGATGCACTTTTTCTTTCCCTATTCCCAGCCTCAGGAGCTGGTAGGTGCAGCTTTTGGTGGGGGTGTGTTGTGAAGAGGTGAAGAAGATGAGCGAGCAAGGTGTGAAAAAAAAACCACCATCAGACTGCGAAGGCTCTCTTTCCTCCTCCAGCTGTTTTTTTAAATATGTGCCATTGCATTTTCTGCTCATCTGCTTCCTCACCTTCTCCTCCTTTGCCTCTCCCCATCCCTACCCTCCCTCCATAAGGGTATGCATAGGTATACCAATACTCTTGGATCAATACTTTAGAAAAAGGAAAAGAAAGCTAAGCTGCTGTTGGCTTCTTTGTCTCTCACAGTCAGAGGAGAGCAGAGACCCTTGGTGGGCAGAGTTCCCAGCAGCGCAGGGCAGATGCTGTGCAGTGCTGGCAAACCTGAATTAATTTGAATTTTCTGCAGTGGAAGACCTCCAGTAAACTCCATGTTTTAAGGAAAGCTGTCAGAGCTCCTGGAATGAGAAGGAATAAAGCCTGGGGCAAATCATTGGCTGTTGTAAAAAACCGTCCTATTTAGAGTGGTTGAGGGTAACCAAAATACTCAGTAAGTACTTTAATAATTTCTTGATCAAATGCCTAATTCATAGCATTTGCACTTACTCTTTTTCAAGTTCTAAAAATTACTTGTAGAAGTGTGTGTTGCTTTTCTAACGACATCTGATTTGCTGGTAGCCAGTCACCACCACTAATTAAAACTGGCTGTTACATTGCCGCTGTGCTCAGAGCAGCATGGGACAAGCCAAGCTAACCTTGTCATCATGTTAGTAACCAGGGACACTTTCTTCAACACGGTCTGTATTGCTCAAGACTTTCTAGCATGCTCTATGTGAGCCTCAGATACAGATAAACACACCTAAATATAGAAGTTTGTTTGTAGGTAGGTACATGTGTGCGACGTGTCTGTACTTCCAGTAGAGTCAGTCAAGATCTAGGGCTTAGTTCAGCGGAGTACATAGAGGTGTCTCCTGTTACATGATATTCCCTGCTCTCCAGCGACTTCTCCTGAAGGGCACAGCTTTCCCAGGTCTGAAAGCATAGCTGCCAGACCTCGGAGATGTCTCAAATACCTTAGGGCATCTCATATGACACTGGAGAAATAAATTTGGGCAGCTGAATCAAGCCTTGTTTTGTGCCAAGCCCAGAGTCCAAGTCAGCTGAGCAACTAGCAGGAGCCTTCCTGAGGATTAGCTGCACCTCTCTCAGTTTGACATGATTTCCTTGTGCTGCATGAAGAATTCAGGCACCTGCTTCACACGTAGACACCTAAATTTAAATGTCTGTGCATGGAGCTGAATCCCACCTCATCTATTTTTCTGATCTCCAGTAGAATTTGTGATGTCTTTAACTGTTCCTGGCCAGTTACCCTGTTTCTGAAATCTCACCCAGACTGCTGCATCTGGTTGCCGTGCTCTTTAGGCTTCTCCTGTGCATAGACACCGTAGGATACTTTATCCATTTCTGGCTCTTCCTGATCTTTGGACTTTTTGGGTTTACATCTAGAAGCAAGTCCACCTTTTTTGGTAGCCAATTACATAGTAGCCACCTACGATCCACCTATGTAGTAGCCAAAGGCATTTTAAAATGTCGTAGCATAAGACAGGCAGAAGGTCAGCCTAGCCTAACACGCTATGTACAGCAGTGACACTAGTCAACAGTGAACAGCTGGGAATATTACACAAGCAGGGCAAAAACAGTAATATTTCTCCTTAAGAGTCTTTCTGTCTCCAACAACCTCCTATTTGGACATGTTCTGAAGCAGAAGTGGGCTCTTGGTGTTAATTAATCCAGGATTAAATTTTCTCCCATGAGATCATCCTGCTGGCTTTGAACCCATGTAAACTTTTAGTATCTTGCAACAAGGATTTCCACAATTTAATGGGAGACTCCTTAAACCACACATTGTCTGTACCCTTAGCATTGTAATAAGAGATAAAAGCCATCCATAGGTGAGTTCAAAGAAACCCAGGATGTTTGCAGGCAAGGGTATTTGGACCTCAGCTTATTTTGGTGGCAGAGCAGAATGAAACAGGGGTCTTTCCTACTGTACTGGAGCAAGCTAAGGAAACAAGTCTGTGGCTTGTAGGTACAGCCAGTCTCTCTCGCCGCTCGCCTGTGGGGGCCCTTTTCACTTACTTGGTCATTCTTGACTTGTAAGAGCTATGCTTGGGATAGGATGAGTGTTCATACCCAACAAAAAAGAAGCAAAACACATGTCAACAAGAACTTGCTTTGAGGAAGTTCTTCACTGGTAAACATGGGTTTAGATCATCCTTGCATATATGCATACAAACACCACAAAATCCTAAGATTTCAACCAGCTTTAAGCTTTAAGCTTTGAAGAAGGCCAGGAAATTAATGAGGGGATGAAGTAACACAGCACTTGCTCTGTCCTTTTCCAATCCCCACACACTGGTGTGCCTGCCCCAGTCATCGTAAAAGAACATTATGGCTTCTCACAGAGTCCGTGTGCCATCCCTGTACCTCTTCTCCTCATCTCCCTTTAAATGCCGTTCTGGCTCAAAGGGTAGTTGGCTGATTAGTTCATGCAGAACAAGCTCACTCTCACAGTTTGAATCTGTGACCTGAGGAAATAAATCCTAACAGTTGCTGGGCTTCAACAAGCTTTTCAGGCTACCAGCTAAAAGAATGCTTCTGAGTACTGGCCCTGTATTTCTTCCTTTCCAGGAAATGGTACAACAGGGGAGTTGTATTCAGAAACTACGTGCCTCAACTATACAGTGTTTGTACTCACAGGAAATTAGTATGTGTGCTTGTAAGTCTGCTTCCACTGGACTTTCACCACCGGGGCTGCTCTATTTTTTTCTTACCTTTTTTTTTTTATTTTTCACTTTTTCATAGGGAAGTTGCTGTGGGAAAAGCTATAAAAGGAAAAAGTTCTAGTCCATCTACTGATTTGTACAGTTTGCTACATCAGGCTTCAAAGCTCCTACATGAGGTTCCTTCAACACTGCTTCTCATATCCATACGTTTTCAAAATTACTATTCTCAGTTTTCACCCTGGAGGCTTCTGAGGCAGTTTTTGACACCAGCCCTGACCTTACATCCCTACCTCAAACAGAAATCTCAGTGCTTCGGATTCCCAACCTCCACAGGAGGGATCTCTCTTTTGTCCCCTCATTCAGCTCATGTACATGTACCTGTTATTTCTCCGTACTTAGACATTAATGTTTTCTGTAATATATTTCTTTCAGACATCATTGTTCTCATCGCTTCAATAGCAGTTGTTTCTGCAAAAACTCAGGGTAACATTTTTGCAACATCAGCACTGAGAAGTCTTCGTTTCCTACAGATCCTTCGTATGGTGCGCATGGACCGAAGAGGAGGCACTTGGAAATTATTAGGTTCAGTAGTTTATGCACATAGCAAGGTAGGTAATCCTAGATGCTGATTTTGTCTGGTTGATATCGTCTCTTGATGTGATTCAACAAGAGGTCAAGGAAACAAATATTTATCAGTTTTGAGCAGAACACCTAACATTTTCTGAAGTTTCATCAATTGTAGGGGGCACTAGCACAGATACCTTAGGCCATGTTAAACGTTAATAGTTTTTAGAATACTCTGAAAATGTTATCCTTGATATGCTGTTGTAATTTGATATATATTGGTGAAGTTGCTGGAGCGTCAAACCAAATCTAGGAGTAGATTTGGTCCCGTTTTAGAGAAAATTTGCATCCATAGGGAAGTATTTGACTTTTAACTGCTCAAATACCAAAAAAGTACCTAGATCTTTTCACTATGTCTTCCTTGAAATGCCATTCTGTTCAATCTTTCAAGTGGATATTGATCTCTGATTTCTTTTATCTAGGAATTAATCACAGCCTGGTACATAGGATTTTTAGTACTCATCTTTTCATCTTTCCTGGTTTATCTGGTGGAAAAAGATGCAAATAACCAATTCTCCACATATGCAGATGCTCTCTGGTGGGGCACAGTAAGTACAGAAAAATAATATGCAGTGTTTAATCAGTATGCTAGAGTACTTTGAATTGTTTTCACTGGCAGAAAACTGGTCTGAGAAGCTCCCTCCTCCAACTATTCATTTGCACATCCATAGGTCATTTCACCCCATCCTGCAGAATAGCTGTTTATGTGTTTCTGCTTCAAGAGAAGAATGCATTTTATTTTTTAGCCCAGATCCTTTCAGTGATACAGTTTGTAATATGGTCCCACAAAGAGTGCTTTGATCTAAAGCAGAGGACTGTAAGCTGCAGTGCAGGAAAAAGAACAAATGTCAGGAAGGAAGAAGGGAAAAAAATCTTACATCAGTTTTGCGGTGAAGGGAAGAGTATCATCAGCACCCTCAGAATGATGGTGTTCCTCCTTCCCCTGTACCTTGAGCACAAAAAAGCAAGAGGACATATTCCCACTCTGGGTTAGCAGTTCTCCAATTAATTTTACAGGTATAAAAGCCCTGATTTAATTGAGCTCATGCTTAACTATCAAATCAATTGTTTTCACTTTGTTGAAATCTGTGGGATCTAAGTGCATGCCTGACTGCTTTTCTGAAAGAAGGTGGATTATATGAATGCTTGCATGTTTAAATAAACTAGACTTTAAATGAAAATGAAAAGCTAGGTCTGAAATTTGTATTTATTTTCAATGCCATAATGTGTAGGGGGTTTTGCTTAAAAATGCCCTGTAGTGAGCCAGACTCCTGCACTGTGTGGGAGTTACTTAGGCAGCTTAGGAAACCTGCCCCAACAAAGTCTACACCAGAGCTATTGCTAGGCAGTATAAAACTGCTTTTCTTTTCCTTCCGATGCCGTAGAGCAAACACCGTGAGCTCTGACAGTGTCTGGGTAGTGAAATGATGCCTATGAGATCATTAATGCTGACATAACCTAGAGCACTCATTAGTTTTTCTGGAATAAGTGCGAGACCTGAACCAGCCTCTGCCACCTTTCCTCATCAGAGGGATGCAGAAATGAAGCTTTCTCACCTGAGGCCTCCTGCCGACAAGACTTCATCTAAATTCAGTAGTATCAGCAGAGTATGCATAGATGGACTAGTGCAAAAGCCTTTTCCAAAATGCTTTGAATCCTTGAAAAATATTTTAATAAGTTTTGTTTACATTTTGAGCAGAGGTCAAGGTCATATCCTGTTAGTAGGACTAGTTTGGATATTTGAAATTTGTTCATCTAAGAGTTAATCATTCGTTACATATCTTTCCTAGAGACTATATTTCTGTGTCATCTGTGCACAAAGTTGGGAGCTTGGAAAAGCAAGACCTAGTAGCTCTTACTTGTGCATTTGCAAATACACAGAAATATTTTTCCTGAAGCTTGTTGCTTTAGAGCATCAACTCAAATCTCTAATAAAATACACTATTTTATCCTGTAATCCAAAGACATGTAAAATTCATGTTGGCTAAAGCCATGAGAGAAGGTTTTGCCCTCAGTCACACCACTGCAATCTATTTTCTGGTTTATCTATCTGTACCTGAGAGTAGAATTCAGCCCATGCAGGAGGAGTTTCGCTTCTCTTAAAAAGCTGAGGTCCAGACTTGGCTTAAAGCTTTCTGACCTGCCTGTATTGACACAGTTGTGAAGCATCTGACTTGGGATGCTGGTGTCCTTGCTGATGGGTACACTGGTTCCGGCAGTCTGCAAACACTCCCTTTGGGGGTGGCAGTGGGGACACGGTCCTGCAAGAGACTCTCCTGAGGTCATGTAGGTGGCATGTGGCAGTGCGTGAGTCTTGGGAACGTGCATTTTCCACTGTGTGATTCTCCAGGAAACACCCTCTACCTCTCTGCAAAGTCGTGTTTGACGTAGGGTTGCATAGGCAGGGAGCTTGGACTAAGCAGGCAACAGTGAGGGACACGTATGCATGAGGAACAGGAAAGTCCCAGCAAACTCAGACCTCAGCTCTGACATCTGACTGAGGCTCATGTCAGACCCAGATCCTTCTCCCTGAGCAGCTCTAGCAGTGGGAACGAGATCTTTATTTTAGAATTTGCTTCTCTGCTACCTGCCAATTGCTATTTTTTTGAGGAAAAACCCTGCTAAGAAATAATCATTGTATAAAGTGGCGCTTTAAATATTGTGTACGCTATGAAGTGAAAATGTATGACTCATAGGTCAGATAAGTAGTACAACTGAGAAAATAGGAATCTTTTCTTGACATCAGCAGGAAAAACAACAAATTATAATAAAAAAACCTGAAAACAATCTATATTGTATATTTCTGAGTCTTTTCTTTTTTCCCCAGTGTGTGAAACGAACACATTTAAATTTTTAATGTGCTTAAGTGCACAAAGTTACTGAAAATCAGCACTCGGTCTTACCTGTTATCTTTGCCATTTTAATAATAGTATTTTTTGTATAATATGCAAAACAGTATGTGGGAAATGCATAATGTGCTTCTTAGTCATGGTTGTTTTTACTGCCAGAGTAACCCACATGCAGATTTTGAAAAGGTCAGATAGCGTGGCATTCTAGGGGAAATCAATGCTTACTCTCATTGATTTGCTTATTTGTAAAAGTTGTTCTAACTTAAACCACAGAGTATTTACCAAATCCCAGACTGAATTCTGTGATGGCAGAGGTACAAGAAAGAAAAGACTGCATTAACATCAGGCACAAATAGTCGTCTTAAATTTCAAGCTTTGGGAAGCACTTATGACCCTCTCCCCCCTTACAAGACCAGATCCAGCGTGAAGCAATTAACCCGTTCATTAATTCAGATTATTTGAGGGCCATACCCTGCTACAGTCATTTCACTGACTCCATTTTTGCAGCCCATAGATTTACGCTGAAATGAAAGGCAGGATATGGCATCCCAATTTACATATGAATACTCCACTCTATTTGCAAGTGCACGTTGTGCTGTGCAACCTGCAGTTTCAGCATCAGGCCAGCGTTGCTATTGTGAACATTCTCGTGGTTGGGGTCCCTACCGTGCCGCCTCACACAGCAGCACACAACAGCGTGTGTTATATGAAGAGCTCAGGTTCAGAATTTGCCTTGGTAGAGAAGGAAAATTCCTTTAACAGAATAAAACAACTAAACTATATGGGAACAAAAGGTCAATTCAAAAAGTTAAGTATTTAAAAACCAAATCATGCGTGGTCTTCTGAGAACTGCTAGTGTTAACTAGAACTGGGTGTGCTTATAGCGGCATTTAGCTTGTGTGTTAATTAATTTTACCTGCAAATGTAACGCAACTAAGATTCCTGTCTCTCTTACGCATTTGACAGAGTTTCTTTTAATAAGTCATTATTTTCTAGTAGTATCCAGTAGTTGCAGTAGGGTACAAAATGGCTCTGGCACTCCACAGTGACCCGTAGGGAAACAAAACGCCTTACGATGGATAATGCTGTCACAATTACTAGCTCAAATGAGTTAATAGTGATGACAGTTTTCCCATTTGAATGTAATGATAGCATGAGCAAGCTACTTTTTTTTTCAGTTAATTGATGTCAGGTAAAGATTCAAAAGGTAAGTACCACTAGCAGAACATAAAATGACATCAGGAAGAAATATTGGGGGGTGGGGGGGCCTCCTGGGTCCTATCTCATCTGACTGAAGGCACCAAGGTTATATAATCACATTCATTACTATATTACCTCACTTATTATCAGCATATTTACTAGCTCCAGGAATGAGATATAACAGAAGTTCTATCATCGCGGTGAGTTTTGAGTCTAGCCAGGTGACACTGCCTTGCAGCCTGTCCTGGCACCTCATTTATAGAAGCAAGGGAAATGGAGTGTTTTGCATCTTGTACAGAAGACAGGAGTCAGCTGGCCCATTTAGCCATGTAGGAGTGTGATTCAGCTGCTTGAACACAGGCATACAGTGCCACAGAAGATCCGTCAGAGAGTCTGATGCCTCTCCTGTGGATGGTCCCTGTTCAGATGCCCCAGGGCATCTCAGATGGTACTAGACATTCATTTTCAGGCAAGCCCAAGTCCCACATTAAAGGACAGGATGAGTTACCTGCTGGAGGAACTTATTTCCATTGTGCATGTTGCAGTGACCAGATCATGCTAAACACCTCAGTATTTTATTTTTCAAGTTGAGTGAAATTAATTCTATAGTGTGGCCAGCAGGTTGAGGGAGGTGATTCTGTCCCTTTACACTGCTCTGGTGAGACCCCCACCTGGAGTATTGTGTCCAATTCTGGAGCTCCCTAACATAAGAAGGATGTGGATCTGTTGGAGAGAGTCCAGAGGAGGGCCATGAAGATGATCAGAGGGCTGGAGCACCTCTCCTGTGAGGACAGGCTGAGAGAGTTGGAGCTGTTCAGCCTGGAGAAGAGAAGGCTCCAGGGAGACCTTATAGCAGCCTTCCAGTACTTAAAGGGGGCTTACAGGAAAGATAAGGAGAAACTCTTTAGCAGGGCCTGTTGAGATAGGATGAGGGATAATGGTTTTAAAATAGAGGGAGGTAGATTCAGGTTAGACATTAGGAAAAATTTTTTCCAATGAGGGTGGTGGAACAGGATGCCGAGAGAGGTGGTAGATGTCCCATGCCTGGAAACATTCAAGGCCAGGTTGGACAGGGCTCTGAGTAATCTGATCTAGTTGGAGATGTCTCTGCTCCTTGCAGGAGGGTTGAACTCGATGGCCTTTAAAGGTCCCTTCCAACCCAAACTATTCTATTCTATTCTGAATGAACTCTAAAAGGTTTGGTTTATTGTCCTGGTTTAGGCTGTGGTGATCAGACATAGGGCTGCTCAGCAGGTATCCCCTGAAAGACATGGTTTGCACACTTTGTTATTTCTTTTACTGTATCTTGATCTTCCTTTTCGCCACTTTGCTTCCTCTGGCCAAGTCTCCTCCCAGATGAACAACCTGTCCCTAATTGCCTTCACAGCTCTGCTGCAGATGTTGTAGTTCTGTTACCTAGTCCCTCTTGGCCTTGTATAATACTGCTGATGCAGTCACGTAGGTGCTGACGTCCTTGCAAGGCTATAATTCCTGAAAGGTACAAAATAATTCCTCCAGTCACATTTGACCTTTGGTCATTTCTCCCTTAACCACCCGTGTGATCCAGCCTTCCCTCACAGTGCTAGCTGTAACTTCTGTCTGCTTCTTACATTATTATCAGTGACATCTGGAAATTTCTCATGTTGTCATGGTCTCATGTCCGGTACTTTTCCACACCTTGTTAAATTAATTTAACCTCAAGATTATGCCAGTCCAGGCCTGGCCAGTGGTTTAGTCATTGGCTTGAAGCACTAACAAAGATACAAGGGATTATTCCTCAACTTGACTCTGAAGTTGTCTGGGAAAATATTTTCTTACTTGTGTGATGAGTGGAATATAAAACAAAGATCAAATCCATTTGTTCGGTGTTGAGTAAGATGATAACAGCATGGTGCTGACACCCATATGCGCATGTAAAGACTGTCCTGAGATAAAACAGCTCAAAGTGAGCAAGAAGCCATTGATACTCTTAATCATATACTGATACCATCAAGTCTTCAGGACCTAAAAGAATGGGGGGAAAGACTTTAATATGTTCCTGTTATTTTATCTGGATAAATTCCAGAGATACAGTCTGTGTGACTGCTCCTGGTTTTGGATCGCTCCCAGATGTCAGATCCCAAAGGTTCAAGTTTATCTCTCACTTCTTTGGAAGACAGTGCAGTGGCCATGTCATTAATATGCAGATGACACTTAGTTCTGTTTCCTCCTTGTCAGCCCAGGCAGGAGATATCTCTGTACTTTCCAGTGTCTGGTAGAGATAGGGAGCTGGAGAGAAGCCAAGAAATTGGCTTTGTTCCAGAGCTTCAAACTGCTTTATGATGGCTGGCCTGGAAACAAATTTTGAGGAACTTTTATTCAGGGATTCATTTATTCAAGTGCTTCGTTGCTCTTGGGGTCTTAATAGCCTCAAACTCTTCTGCACTTGCCCTCTGATAAGAAGCGCTGGGAATACCTTCTTTGGCAAACAAAGGAAAACCAAACCAAGCCCCTCTGCCAGGCCAAGGGCGTGGCTGGATCCACTCACCTCTGCCAGAAAACAGGGAGCTGCATTCCCACCTCCCTTCCTCCTTATCGCTCAATCTCAGCAGCGTGCTGCCTCGTGCAGGCTCTGGAGCTTGTTAGGTGCCTCCATGAGCTGACATAGCTCACTGAAACAGCAGGAAAAAAAAAATCACACAGAAATGTGGATAATTCTTTCCACCTTCCTGGCTTGCGTTGGCTCTCCAAAGAGTCCAGCAAAATCTGAGAAGAGGGGATGGGGCAGGGAAGTGAAGAGGAGCGAAGAAGGAGACCTGCTAAGCATGCAAGGTAGTGTGCCTGTGACGAGGTTTGCATTATAAAACTTGAGACTCGATAACCACTTGAAATTTCAGCTGCAGCTTTAACTCAGCTCACTCCCTTTCAGTCACTATGGCTTTCTCAGGGTAAATTACACCCGCAGCTTGTTCCCAACAATGGGAGCAATTAAAAGCACTGTTTACTATCTACAGAGCCCTAAATAGTTGAAATCTAATTACTTCCAAAAGACTTTCCTTCTTTTGTCCTGTGGTGACCCCAGCATTAAATAGAATTGCTTTGGCCATCTTGCCTAGGAATGAACTTTGAGGAAGCTGGAAGCAAAATAAATGTCTCTAGAAGGCATTTTCCTGAAGAACTCGTTCCTGCCAGAACGTTTGCTAAGCCTGAACTTGCCCACATTTGGTACACGATGTAAAATAATTCTCTGTGCACATGTTCTCCACTAATAACAGGCCCCAGAGTCCTTGGCATTCAGCCTGCTGTTGTCTATCTTTGTCCTTTAACATTGTGTGCTGCTGCCTGAGCACGCGCCCCGCAGCCTCCCACTCGGCCCTTGGAAATCCTTTGCTCTGCCTGAACCTCCTCCAGATGCCCGCACTAGACTCCCCAAGAGAAGAGTGCAAAGACGTGACTTTCTCCTGCAAGTCCAGCCTCCAAGTTTGGGTCTGGCGTTGTTCCCAGGCCAGAAGTAGCCTGGAGGACACTTCCTTGGGTGAAGGAAGACTCTCAGCCACACACAGACGTGAAGCCATAATCTTTTGCCTTGGAGATATGCTGAGTAAACCACAACCACGCACCATTATCCCAGCAGCATTTGCATATGTGCTGCATTTCTATGTGGTCAAGGAGCTGCATGTGGAGAGCCCTCTCATGTGTACCAAACTGTGCCGTCATCCACACTGGTGCTACATGGCAGGAATGCTGGCCTCCACAGCACAGCTTTTGAAATATCTGTATGCTGAGCCTCTGATTAGGCTCACCACATGAAGGGACTGCAGATGCCCTCCTCTTTCTCTTTGACTTCTCCCTACGTAAATCTGAGCTAACATTGTCCTGAGCCTGAGGTACCTCTGCATCTGCTGCTGTGTGGTAGTCTTTGGACCTTCATGTCAGGAGTGACATCTGAGCCTGTCATAAGGAAGGGGAAAGGACCAGGAACTTCTTAAAGTTCCTTCCAGCTTCTGATTAATGTTTTTTGTGTTTCAGAAGATAATACACTTTAAATTCTACTGACGGGCTTGTAGAAAATGCAGCTGCTTCTTGTTGTTCTTTTGAGTTTATATCACCTGTGAACGTCAGCTTCCTCCCTACTATATTTTTACAATATGATCTCTGTGTAATTTATATTTGTGTAGTTGTGCAAATACACAATGTTAGATTTCCCTGCAGAAAATAAGTGAAACACCTTTACATCCATGGAAAAGAACTCACATAACTTCCCACCATTTTCCTTGACTTTGAGATCCCAGACTTTCTGTTTTATTATTTTTTAAACTTATTTATTGCTTATTTAGGGTTTTTTCTCACATTTATTATTTATGTCAGTTTTATTCAGTCACCAACAGTACTAAGTTTTCACAGAAAAATGTATTAATATTAACTTATTTATGTTTGTTTTTCTTTTAGAAGCAACTATATACATTCCACATCTTGGGTTATTTAGTGGAAATGCTGTTTCATGCAATGTAAATAATCTGCAACTAATCTCTCAGTGACTTCTGGTAAACCACGATGTTCATTCATTTCTTTTTAGATCACATTGACAACCATTGGCTATGGAGACAAAACTCCTCTTACTTGGCTTGGAAGGTTGCTTTCTGCAGGATTTGCTCTGCTTGGCATTTCTTTCTTTGCACTACCTGCGGTGAGTATGCCCATAAAATCTGTAAAAAGGTAATAGAAACTTCCGTGGCTCCTACGGCTGTTAGGATACAAAAAGCTGAAGGAAGCTCTCTAAATGAAGAACAACTGTTTAAGGCTTTTTGCTCTGTGACAGTACTAGTGAACTGCTATCCAAAATCCAAAAGAAAGGTTTGGTGCCATTGCTTGAGTTTTGGGGAGTTTCTTTGCCATGGTCAGAACTGGGAAATAATCCTAAATTAGATAGTAAGCTACTGTGTAAGGTTGAAA
Organism: Chlamydotis macqueenii; assembly: GCF_036417535.1. NCBI lineage: Eukaryota > Metazoa > Chordata > Aves > Otidiformes > Otididae > Chlamydotis > Chlamydotis macqueenii. The sequence continues at coordinate 33,433,621 of NC_141558.1, forward strand.
TTCCTTTCTTTTGTTATGAATTGTGGCTTACATATTACTGCTTTTCTTTCAGATTTTTGGAAAAAAAAAATCAACTTATATGTTTTTCTGAACTAGATTATATTGAAAAAAAATATGAGTTATTTCTAATAGGTTGTCTTGTATGAGCATGTTCAGGCTACCAATAGAGAGTAGCAGAACGTATTAAATCAACCAAATGTTGATGTTTTTGAATGTAAAAATGCAACTATCATTTTCAGTGAATGATTGTAAATAAACACAACAGTTTATTTATGTTGCTTTTATCAATGTTCAAAAGACTTTAACAGAAACGGGAATCATCTAATGACTAAAATATAATGTAGCTTCAGAAATAACTTTTTATTTTTGTGAGTGAGTTTCCTTTCATTTTTAAATTAGTATTGAATAAGCATGAAATCAGAAGTGACATTTGTATTTTGTTGTGTTGCATCTAGTGCAGCATATACAGAAAATCAGTATTTTAATACTCAGATTCATTAGCTATAGATCACTATAAAACATGTGTGTTATAATAATAAATTTGTTTTCAACCATATAGACAAACCAAGTTTAAAAGTCAGCATTTGCCAACAGCATTGGATCATCTAGTGCACTGCATTTATTTCTTACTCTAAGTACAGAGAGTATTTCAGTATCTCTGGCATATTATAATGAATTATAGTAATTATAATACATTACCTGGTTTTGAATCTCTGACATTTAATGGCAGCTACTGTAATTCATTCCCTTTGTTACCTAGTCACCACTAACAAGAAAGCTAGTCTTAGCAGGACTACAATGAACATGTAAAAGATGAATAACCTTACATATTAGAGATGCTAGAACTTTTGTTCCTCATGTCATATCTATGTATAGATACTCATTTTCCTCATAAACACTTTTGTGTTGAATCTGTCTGTAAAGAAAGAGATATGTGTGAATCTTGTGCATTTCTAATTTTACTTTATTCTGCCTAAGAATCAAGTGGAAATATTCTTCCTTATAATGCAGACATGTCCAGCAGGAATATTACACTCCTTGCAAGCCAAGGAGGGAAACATTCTCAATATTTGGGTCTGTTCAGCAGGAGTCAAATTTGTCTTACTTATTCAAAGGTAAAAAAAAGCTAAAAGGCAAGAGATTTCATCATCAGCTTTTTTTTACATCCTATAGAATGAACAATGTGGGTTATTTAGATGGGAAAGCGAGAAGAAATGGACTTCATCTGTTAAGCAAGGCATTTTCTAACTTTTCTAAAATCAAAAATTATAATAAGCGCTGCAGATACAGACTCTGAGATCCATATATATCTGGCAGATGGTCATTTCATCATTCCTCGCTTAAGTTCCTCTGAACGTTCCTGCTTGATTTTCTCTCTCTCTCTGTCTCTGGCCTTTAGAGTTGCAGGAACATAGCGTAGCACAAACCCAAGCAATGGTTGGGATGAGGGGTCATTGGTAGCACCACAGATGTTACACCTTAAGTAAGGAGTCTCCTGCCTCACCATGAAAGGTGCACTGTTATTAAGCCTTATATTGTCATATAATGTCACAAATGTGTTATCGGAAGCAATCATATGGCATAAGATCTTCACAAAATCTTAGTAGCTGATTACATATATTTGTTGAAAAAACCACCTACATAATGATAAATGGTGCATTGTATTGCAGGGCATCCTTGGCTCAGGATTCGCCTTAAAAGTGCAGGAACAACATCGTCAGAAACACTTTGAGAAAAGAAGGAATCCAGCTGCCAGTCTAATTCAGGTAAATATGAAATCAGTGTAAAGATAATAGTAGGTGATTTGGAGTGCCTATTGGAGCAAGTTTTTTTGTTTCATTTTGGAAAGTTTTGTGGAAATCATGTTTAACAGATTGGTTAGTTTCATGAAATAAGTTTGTTCAGTGATCACCTTGTGTTACCATAATTGTGCATATAGCACTTCTATGCGTAGTTTTTGAGGATTTCTATCCATGCTGAAGAAACCAAGTCGAGGATGTCAATTGCATGCCTGCAGTTAGTGAATTACTTGGAAAAATAGAATTGATCCCAAGACAACCCAACTGTCAGCACAGCATTTTTGCCTATATTAAACTACTTTTTATCTACTACAAGGTTTAGAATGGTGAAAATGAACAGTGTCATGCCCAGAGAATTGCTTTCACTATTAGTCAACTCAAAAGCCAGAAATGTAGATGCTAGCAATTCCAAAATGTCTGAAATTGTCTGAAGCAGTTTTGGCTCCAATATTGACATAATGGTACAGATCAACAATTGAGAAATTATTTCTTTTAAGCAAAAGTGACATGATACTTGTTAAATAGCTGTTTTTCATGGGTTTTTTCCTTAACTTACAGTCCTAGTTAAAAATGATAAAATCCTCTAAAGAATGATTTTGCACCCAGCTTTACTCTACTTGATGCACTGAAAAAAAAGGGGAGAAATAATCTTCTAGTATCCTAGTTTATTTTCTTGGGATCCCAAGTGTTTTATGCATGCCATTTATGCTATTTTTTAAATTCTGAAATAACAAATCCAAATAAAGAAGCTGAGCATGAATATACTAGAGTTCCGTGATAAGTTCAGGACAGATGCCGTGCTGTTTTTGAAGCATTCTTAAAGTTAATAAATGTTTCCATTATTACTGTTTGGTGATTATTAAGTACTAAATATTTTATATTTAATATTTATTAGAGTACTTAATAAATATAAATCTACTCCTTTTGTATCTATTGTATTGTAGAATGACTGTCTGGGATGTTTTCTAACACATGTATTCTAATCTAGTTCTTCCAACTTTGGTTGCCAGAGGAACACATAATAGATTTAGGGTTTGGGTATAGCTTTTCTTATTACTGTATGACAGTTCAACCAAAATCTTAGTAAGACAGCATGCTAAATAGATTAAGAGTAGCTAGACGACTGATTTCAGAAAGTGAAGCTCAATGTGCAAAATCATCATGAAAGGAAGACATTTGTGGTGGGATCCCATGATGAAGGCTGTTCAGCATTTAGATGTTCGTTTTCAGGTTCAGCATTTTCAGTGATCTGGAAATTAATATAAAATTGCTGATGGAGATATTTGCCAATTGCACAAGGCCTGCCAGAGTAGGAAAGATGAGAGCAAGCACATGGGAATGAACCTGAGGATGATCTGGGTGACTTTACAGGATGGAATGATTCCTACCAAAAGTCTTAATACACTGAATACAAAACTTGATTTAGAAACAATGAATTCAGACTATTACAAGAGGCTTCTATCTCAGTATTGGGGACTCTGGAAAGGATTTGACAAAGGATGAGAAACACAGAGGAGAAAGAGTGGGAAAGGACAGTCAAGAACTTCATACTAGTTCCCAATATGTTACTCCAGGTGGCTTATTGCAGTCTTTAGATACAGAACCAGAAAGATAACAAGTAGGAGAAGGCTGATATTACTATTGTGTGTGGTAGTGCTGCTAGTTGATATGTTACATATCAACTCAGCATCTACAGTTTGTTAATGAGACTGGAAAACTGGAGAAAGGAAAGAAAACATTGGAAAAAAACGAGTTCAGGACTGGAGAAAATTTCATGCTCATAAATGCAGGATGTGTCTGAACTGCATATCATTGTCTACTGTAACAGTGCCCAGGCTTTTTTAAATTGTCTGTTGTGGATATGGATAATGAATTACCATGGAAATCAGTGTGCTCCAGCTTATCAGGATAATGTCTATTTTCTAATAAGTTACTCTGTAGAATTAGTCTGTGTTAACTCCTCTGCTGCCATGAATATACGGTCTGCTAGAGCCTTTACCTGACTTAAACATAGCTAAGGTATCACTATAGAAAACTGAAATGTTTCATATGGGCATACTTTTCTCAATGTGTTTAGCTTATAAGAAATATTCACTGTGAATATTATTTGAAGATAAAAGTCCAGAGAGGAAGTACTGGAAACTACAGGACTATTTAACGTAGCAGACAGAAACATAACAAATATCTCTGGCTATAAGCCAAAACCAAAGAGTTTTGAATTAAAAATACCGCAGAAATTTTTGACAATGAGAATGATTAACCAGCGGAACAATTTAGAAAGTAAGTGACATGTTCTCCATCTGTAAATGCAGACTAGATGTATTTCTGTGAGATATGCAGTAGGAAAAAAAAGGGTATTAGACTCCGTAGAAGAATACCTGGATGACATTTAATGGTCGACAATATACAGGAAGCGCAGATACTCAGCTAGTACAAATTAATATAGTTATGCTGACATCAGGGAAGCTATTCCCGTTTGCAGAACCAAGGATCCGTCTTGCTATCTGCAGGCAGCTATAAATCTAAACGGTGAATACATTTTCAATGCTATGCTTTGGTCACTTACCTTTGAAATGATTTATTTTGTGTTTTTAAACATTTGACAGTGTTTCAAACCACAGAGAATACTTCTCTTTTATTCTAAATGCTTTTTGTCTGGTTTTCATTATCATTTACAAAATGTATTATGACACTTCCTTAACTTCAGACTGCAAGTTTGTGTGGGTATCCCCTATGGACTTGTCACAAATAAATCACTGTGATGCTTTTTTGAGCACCTTTATGTGCTGAATATTTTCTGGTGCTTCCACAAAGCCAGTAACTCTTACTTTACCGTGTAAAGTGTACTGTGGGCCACAAAAGTTTTGGTAGGTTTTTACTGGTATTTCCTTAATCGACCTAATAGAGCACATCCCAATCTGAGCAAAATCCCCTGTCTCCATCAGTGCGGTGGCATTGTCACTTCATGTTCTTGGTTCCTTTGTGCTTTTCTATTGTTTCCTCATACCAGGCTTCTTGGCGGTTTTATTCTACCGACGCCAGCCGAACAAACCTGACAGCCACCTGGCGATATTATGAAAGTATTCTTCCTCCCCTCAGGCATGTATCAGTGCTATGAATGATAAAAGAAAGCCATGACTTGTATTGGTTACTAATCTGCTTTTCAATTTTTTGTTTCACCCCCTGCTCCCTCTTGCCTTGTTTTTTTCTTTTTTACCATATATCCTGCACGTAGTGTGTATGGCGTAGTTATGCGGCTGATGAGAAATCGGTTTCCATTGCTACCTGGAAGCCTCATTTGAAGGCCTTGCATACCTGCAGCCCTACAAAGTAGGTACCAATATGGCAGCTGGTGCTGTTCTCCATGTCTATTCAAGTTTATAGAAAATTACTATTTGTCTGTTTTGTCTTGTTTTGTCTTCTTAAGTCCTCTCATTAAAAATTTCAACTAACAAGTCAGATAGATATTATCAAGGAGCCTAGGACAGTGGGACAAATACAAATCATTGCCCTTTATCTAAGCACAGGCATTAGAAACATTTTCCTAAAACCCCACTCATGTATCAAGGTCACTGTTTCACCTAGTTCCAAATTAGCTGTGAGGAGAAAAATATTAAGTTTAATGCAGAGCTTTTTCCTTGTTTTAATGGTATTTTTATGCCTGTGCCTCCATACAAGGCTATAGCTACAAACGTACCTTTGTGAGGGAAGAGAGCCTTGCAGTATTCTGCAGGTGAATGCTCTGGGGAATTTGCTCCTTTTTGTCATAAATTCTGGTATATTCAGTATTTCCTTCAGGCAAATTATACCCTCAGTGATACACATAGACAGTGGAAGATGACTAAAAAGACCTGGTGTCACAGTTTGGCCGACAGGAAATATTTGATGTGCTAGTTTGGGTGAGAATTCACAGGGTGCTGGCAGCCCAAGACTCTTCAGTAGTTCAGAAAAAGATTTACCGGGAGGTAACAAGGTGACTGATTCAATACGGGGCGCAAATCAGGAAGTAAAAGATACTCTATAAAGATCAAAAACGAGAGCGCTAAGAGCCTTATGGGAAAGCTCTGATAAGCATCCTAACTGTTGTTATTGCAGACAGTGCAAGAGAATTAGTGGTTTCTCTCAGAGCTGGGTGATGAACATCCACATGACAGTGAAAAGGTAATCGTGTGCCAAAAAGCTCAGCCAAAAAGAGGTTTGGCTGGGTACCCAAAGCTGATCTTTGAATTTCAAAGAGTTGACAAGAACAGAGCCATAAGTAATCCATTACCATAACTGTAATTCCAAAATGCTCCAAACTAAAAGGAGCTTTTAGATTAAAAGTTACATGGAATATTGATTTTTGACATGCAGAAACAGGTTGAAGGCAACACTGCTATAAATGGATGGATAGAAAATTGCATAAATAATGAAGCTGTATCCCACCTAAAATATTCTAAAATATGACTGTCCCTCAAAAGTGCATCTACTTGTTATTTTAAATAAGCGTATTGCTGTACTATCCTAAAATTAAACCTTTTTATTCACCAGAGATAACTTTATCTAATAAGAGCCTACAGCTTTCTGTTGTATATGTGTCAGCAATGCATTTTGCCTAAGTGCTTTGCCAACTCAGTCTGCAGTGGTATGTACTAAGCATGTTATGCATGTGTTAAAACAACTGAAAAGTCTCTTTTTCAGAAGCATTTGTAGTTACCAGTCTTGCTTGAATGTTTTTGTGGTGGCAATGTAACGTGTGTGTTGTACATTCATTAACATGTTCATTTACTTTTATCATATATCTAACATCATCTGTAACTAAGCGATGTGATTACTATCTGCATAACAAGTATGTTTTTCCTTCCCACTCCCTCACCTGAAGAAAAGAACAAGGGGAAGCTTCTAGCAGGTTTGTAGTTTCTTTTATTTCTTTTATCTGTGAAATCGCTGCTTCTTAATGGTTTTTACATGTTCCAGGTTCTGCACAGTAGGTTCAATGAACTGTAACTGTCAGCTGGTAATAATCACAAATTGTGTTTTTTTAAATTCGTATTGATGGACTAATGCTGCTGAAATTTGCTTCTTTGTTCCAGTTTTTGTGTGGAAAAACTAGGCATTTTTTTTACTTTTTAACTCTGAGGGGGAGCTCAGTCCAAACAGCGGCAGAGTAGCGAGTGGAGCGGCGTCCTCGGACCCAGCTCCTGGGCAAGGACACGGCCCCCATCTTCTGTGATAAAACCGATGCTCAAGGTTTCCAGGAATCACAGTGGAAGCTACAGGCATGTAGCTGAATTTGGCTTTGTGAACCAGCTCATAAGCCCCCTGTAGCAGGGGGAGGACCACCGCAATGGCACTGGCTGGCTGTCACCTCACACGGCCCTGTTTGGGTGGAGGAGACAGCCTGGTATCTCTCCTTAAATAAACCCCACCGCTGCCGGTCAGAGGGCAGGTGGGGTTTCCACCCAGCCTGGATGCCATCTGAGGACTGGCTGCCTACAAGACAAGGAGGCGGGTTTGGCAAAGCTGTCCTCCCAGGATAAAGTAAGGTAGTAGGAGGAAATGCTGCTCTTTGCCGTGCTTACAGCTTGATTCCTTAGGGACAGGAAAGGATTCAGTGGCTACAAGAGAAATTACACTGTCTCCGAAAGTCATTAGGGGTGGGAGTCCGCAGGCGTTCGGCAGCCAGCGCTGCGGCATCAGCACGATCAGAGAATAGTGGAGTTCACCTCCAAGCAGAAAATGATGACAAGCCAAGGAAAAAATTGTTGGTGACACATCCACCCCTGAAATACATCTGCCTCTGAGTTGTATGGTGGTTCACAAACTCTTCTGGGTTATTCAATCAGGGGTGGAAAAAGTCTTCACATCAATTACCCATGTCCCGTTCCACATCCGTATTGCTCCTCTGGTGCCTGACTCCATCCTTTTCCCCGATGCGCAGGTAACTGCTGTCACAGTAACTCGAGGGGACTGGTTTACGCTGAGATGTCCCTCACGAGCACTTCACCTGCTCTATCACTTCTATGACTTTTCATATACATTACCTCCATAGGCTTGCCAGCAATATATTGATCTCATTAAATTACTATGGCCTGATCAAAACTTTTTGCACTCGCCAGCTGTATTTCCTACTCCTTCAACAACAACATCTGAAATTGACTTCAGTTTTTTTAAAGGTGAGACTGAAGTTGGCAGTAAATGAGTACTTACCTCCAAAACAGTGATTTGTGCAGAGGGGAGAGGTTATTCCCCGTTGTACCTGTGAGCATTTAGAGATACAAATTTACTTACAATAAGTAGAAGATGCAAAGAAAACCCCAGCTGTCAAGACTATATTACATGCTCCATTTTAGTGATAACTGTTGTGGTTTTAAAGATAGTCAATGATTGAGCCAGATTTTTTTACTTTATTTTCACTGAATGGAAGATGCTTGCCTCTTCAGAAACTCTTAGCTAATATGTGCACTGCTGCAAATTAGTGTAGGTATAAAAATGAACTAGTTGTCTACCACGATCCTGGTCTGCAGTAAAAACCCCACTGACCACTCAGTGCCTTTTAAAAAAAGTGTGTTTTGTTGGTGGCTGTTTACCGTTCGTAGCTAATATATTGCTGTGTGTTTGTATCGCTTAAATTACATGTGGTGTGTGTGGTCTTTTGTGGTAAAAATGTAAATGCAAAGTGCTGCAACGTACTGTGAGATAACTGTCCTCAACTACTTAACTTCTTTCTTACTGCAATGCTGAGTGACTTGCATGGGATGCTATGTGAACTACGTAAGCTGCTTCTTGTTTCACTCTTTAAATGAAGATGTATTTGCACAAGTAGTACATTGGATTGCTTTCTGAATATGCTCTTTGCTCTGTACTCCATTCTAACAGCAGTGGAGAAAAACTTTTGTTACTTTAGGTAAAAAAGTTAATTATTTTCCTTCCTACCAAAATGACTTTTATACTTACAGACATGAATTCTTGTGTTTTGCTATGTATAAGACCTACAGTCTTTCATTAGGTAACTAAATGTTGCTGTGCATCTGAGTTGAGAGCTGTGCTTATGAGACTGTAGCTTCATACTGATTTTAAGAAAAATATGCATGTTGTATTTCTCAAAATATTACACAATATTAGATATTACACAGTATTAATATCTAATTAATCATTTATCCAAAGTAATGGTAGACAACCTCTCTGGTGTATCCACGCTGTAACTGAGATATTTCTGTAAATCAGTTCTGCAAGTAGTTTAAAAAGCCTATATGTTAAATTCTCCGTATCTACAAATACACACACTGAACGCAAATAATATTTCCTTCTGTTCGATTATACAATGTGGCTGAAATTCTTCCTGTGCAGGAAACTAGATCAAGATTGATGGATCTTACAACATCCTGAGAGTATAAGCAGTCTTAAGCTGCATGCAGGACATGCATTGGGTTTCTGCAAAGAATGAATGTCACCCATCTAGTGTTGTAACTAGTGAGCCTGCATATGAATTCGCTATTCAGACAACTCTCTCTGGTGCAACAAGGGGGAGTTTTGCCAGTTCACCCAGGAGCTTGGGTGAATACCTCATCCCTGCTCTGAGGGAAACAAGTAAATTGTACTCTGGAATTCTCTCCACCTCCTATGTTATAGCTGTTTCTAAAAATAGATTCAATGTAAACTCTCTGCATGCACCATATGAAAAAGAAATTGCCAGTGATGCAGAATCTAACTTGAGGTGGAAAGCCTAACCCCTTACCTAGCAGTGTAATGCTTAGTAACACGGTCCTCTATCTCCCCTCACTCCTAGTAAGCTTTGTAGTAATAAACAGAAGCTCTTCAGGATGTACACCCCTCGGAAACATAGGTATTCAGCATCCTGCCTATTCACATGATGTTTGAGAATGCCAACTAACATCAGGTGCATGATTCATTTACTTCCCCTCCTTAGTGCTTTAAAATTCCTTACTTCTCCAAAGGAGGTTTCTTGATTACTTTTTTTTAAGTGCTTGTGATTCCTCTCATTGCTTGTTGCCTGCAATGACAGTAAGACAATGGCAATAACACCGGTTCTTTGAATCTCATCTGGTCAGACAATCGCAGTGTGCAGCACGCCGCAGTTTGCCGAAGCCCAGTTCCCTTTCTCTGCCTGAGGCTTGAACTTTTGGAATGCATTACCTTGCAGAGATCTAAAACTAGGGTTGACTGTTTGAGTAAAGACATTTCTTCAAGTCCAAGTGGATTTTTATAACCACAGCAGTTGAGTTCTCCATCTAATAATTAGTGGAGAATATTAAGCGGTAACACACTAGGCAATATCAATAGTCAAAATGCGCAACTGTTGTTGAGAGGAATCCCCTTGGACACAGCTCGTGGAAGCTGTGCCTGCGTCCTGTACTGGAAGGTAGAGGAATGCATGTGAAATCAGCCATCTGCTTCAGTTGAATTCTGTGGAAATTGTGTCTTTTACCAAAAATGGTAATTCCTAGATGGATAGATCTTACGGGAAGAAACCCTTGATTTATAAATAAAGCGTATTACATTTTTTTCTTACTTTTTAAAAATAATTTAAAAGACAATAGAAGGACAAACCAATGATAGAAAACAGAGATAAAAAAATAGTTTCTCTTCATCTGGAAACTGTTTTGAAAAAGGAAAAAATACACAAAACTCATGAAATTAATTTATTTTTTTTCCATTTGACAATTGAACCTTAAGACATTATGTCCCTAAAATTCTTGTTATTACTCATTGACGGTATGAGATATAACCCTACATTTCTTGGGTTCATGCTCCTAGCATGAGACTGGTGGAGAAGTCTTGAATGTTTGAACTTCAGGCCTCACTGTACTATCCACTGCATTTTCATTTGTTCAACTTAGCTTAATTTCAGTAAAGCTGTCTGTAGGATTGGTAAGAATTAACATCTGTATTTATTTGAAGTTAACTGCTGAAAATTGGCATGTACATTTGATTGCTGTTGCTTGTCACACGGTGATAATTTTTGTCAGTTTTAGCTTCTGCCTCAGCTTGAGATCCAAAGCCTTCCCCCTCACCCTCAAGCTCTCCAGTTGCTTCTCATTCATTTCAATTTCTTCCTATTCCCACTTCCACCAGCCTGCTCCGTCTGAAAAGCTGAAAAAAAAAAATTGTAAATTGTGACTGGTAGCAAGCAGTAGTGCTGCAGGTCTGAGGCTGAAGCAGGGCAGAAGATAAACTTGACCAAAAATTGCAGGAAGGTAGGCAGGGAAATACAGGAGTGGGAGTGGAAGGCAAAGAGACGCTCAGTTAACAAAAAGTATCGTAAGATGGTCCATGGAAGACAGACAGAGCTAAGAGTATGGGAGAGAAAAGCAAAGGTTTGTAGGCATTTATCAACTAAAATAAAATCTTATCAAGTCTAGTCATTTGGTCCAGCAGAGAAGTGTTCGTTCCCCCTGCAGTGAAGCTACAGTGACCTCTAGTGTCTCTAAACACCTCTTCCTTCTTAAATCAAAGTTGGAAAAGACAGAATTTTACGAAAGAAGAAATAAGAACTAGAAAGTCCTTTGCTATCCCAGGGAAGTGAACGGCTCATGAATGTAAAGACAGGAGGAATGAGTGGCAGGATCCTACAACTGACCTTCCAGAAGGCAAACAAATAGAGAAAAGTCACTTGCTTTTTCCCCACAGGTGCCAGTTGTAATTGATCCCCACGAAAATAAGCTTCAAAGCCTCAGTGTTATCAATATGAATATATTCCACGACTTGCACCTTGCAGGAATGGAGGAGCAATAGGTCCAAAGAGATTACCATTTCCAAGGAAGATTGTAATAGAAAGCAAATATGTATATATACCAAACTGGGATAAATCATGTAGGGTACAAGAAATGATGGACAGACACACATCTAAAAGAAAAAGTGTCAGAGGGAGATGACTGCAGATAGCTGTGGTTCTCTCAGATCTTTGTCATTTAGGTCCAATTCAGGAACCTGTGTATGTTCAGAAAGCGTTTAGACATCTATTTCCCTGATTCTTTCTCATTATTTTTGCCTTTTTGACTAACACTTAAAGTTTGAGAGTACTTACAGGGATATGCGAATTTCCAATGGCCATTAACAGCTTTACATTAATTCAAGGGAATTCCTTTGGGTATCATATTAAAACAGAGGAGAAAAGGGGAACATGAGAAATATAATAGGCTAGGTCCTGCAAGAAGTGAAAGATTTTTAGCACGGCACTGGACAGTGCTAATCAAATCAGATTAAAAGGGGCTAAAGGCTTCAGTGGCTACTGATTCAAGTGCAGAATGCTCAAAGATGCTTGAAAGGGCACAACATTATCTCCACTCTGTATCTCTAATACCATCTCTACCACTATTGGAACAGAGAATCAAGAGCCAGGAACTATACAGCCTATAAGCTATACTGGACTTTCACTGTGGGGAAAAAGGCTGGTCAGGATCCCCCCAAAATGCTCTGATTCAGTTATTCTAGAATCATAGAATGGTTTGGGTTGGAAGGGACCTTTAAAGGTCATCTAGTCCATCCCCCCTGCAAGGAGCAGGGACATCTCCAACTAGATCAGGTTGCTCAGAACCACGTCCAACCTGGCCCTGAATGTTTCCATCATGATCTGTTCTTTGTCATACAAAGGAGAGCCCCACGGCAGGGTGCTCCCAAGGACAAGCACTTTTCTTCTCCCAAGCATGAATCCTCCACTGCTGTAAGTCATACAATTTATGTCTGCACTGAGTAGGACCTGGTGACTTCAGGAACATTTCCCACCAGTCTCAAAATAGGAACAGGGATCCAAGAAGCAAAGAACTGTTCTAACCAGTGTCTGTGGAGAAATTCTCAAGATGCAAAATAGAGTTTCCAATCCACGCTTCCTTCAGGGGCTGCATTTCTCTTCACAATACAGCATCCTCCGCATGGGCCCTTGGCATGCCATTACATTGCCATTGCTACAAAGCAGAATTTTTTTTTTTTTTAAGTGTGAGGTCTGGATTTTAAATTAATATTTTCATTCTCAGTGTTGCACTTTTGAAAAATGTCTCTAGAACAGACGAAGTGCCTACTGTTCCTTTCACCATTGCTTCATTGCTTTGATTTGGAGAACTAAAGATATTCAGGTTAAGTAGCCATTGTGTACCATTCAGCTTTTATAAATGAAATAACCATGTGTAAAAATCATTTAAAGGCAGCCATTGCTTTCATTAGTACAAATTAATTGACAGAATGGCACATGTGCTTTTTTCATTTTTTTTTATTTTCATTTTTATTTTGGAGTTAATTGGATTATAAGAAATATGGTCCATGCTGGTGGTTTTAATGGCTATTTTATCAATCTTCCTTTCATTTTAACAAGTGCAACAGGAATAGAGCTGTCCAGAAACTTTCTTACTCTAAGATTTGTCCAAAAAATGTATAATTTGATTTCATGCTTTAATAGCAAATACAATTTGAGCTATAAGAGGAGTTAAAAAAAGCACAGAGGACACATTCCTAGGAATAATATCTATAATAAGAAGTCCATTTTGATTCTGTTGCTCATGCTGTATAGTATGACGATGCAATAATGTGATTAATAAATATTTTACAGCTTATATTTTCATTAAGTTGTGCAACGCAAAAGATTCCCGAGATGAAATGTAATTCAGTCTTGAAATGTAATTTTTATTGAAAATTAAATTTTAGAACTCAGCTTTCTTTCAAGCAGTAGGTTCTATGGGTCTTTTTTGTTGCATATGCAGCAGCACACAATACTGCAGGTCTGGGTAACAATTTGCAATGGAAATAGATAACATTTCCAGCACCATGATGTGTTTATTTCAACAATCGCTTACTTTGGGCAAGGGAAGAAGATTATGTTCAGAAATTACAGTAAAGGTATTCTTTCAAGTGATTCAACATGCCATATAGAACTACATTTATCTAATAATCTTTCTATTGATGTGCTCATTTTTTAGCATTCTTGAAAATTATCTCATTATAAGCTTCCCAGCATGTGCTTTGCCTGCTACAAGCTGCATCCTTTCTGCTCTCAGTGATGTTTGTATTCAGAATGAAATGCTATCCTATGCATGGACAAAGATATCTGATTATCTCAACATTTCACAGCCACAGAAGTTTATAACTACTTTCTGTCTCATATAATTACATATTAACACTGTCTTTTCAGAGTACAGTAGGTTAAACATCTAAGAACCACATCGTCCATGTTAGCATTAGTTAATTAGCTGCAGAATTAATTTCTGTTGAAAAATATCTTATGGGCATGCTGAAGTTAAATGCAAAGACGTTGAGAGTACTAGAAAGTGTCTTAACTTCAAGTACAATTATAATTTGCAGGTAGGCATTCTTTGCTACGGGTGTTTTAAAAGCAGCCCCAAAGCCTATGCCAGGGCAGTAGGACTGCAAGACCCAGTAAGTTCACACTGTGAGCAGCTACTGCATTGCTCCGATCATCTCTCCCCTTGCAAAAGCAGGACCACTGATCAAGACAACCATTCCCTTGTACAGGTGGTTGAACTTTAACTTGTAGATAACACAAGGTTCCAAATCTTGGTATCAGACTTCCTTTCTGTTTCCCCTTTGTGCCTTCTGCTACAGGAAGAGACGAACAAAGGCCAAAATCTTAAATAATGAAAAAGCATAGGCAAATAGTCACGGTGACCACAGGATGTTCTTCAGACATGTTTGAACATGAACAAAGCTAACTGAAGCACTGGGAGGCAGAAAATCTACATATCCCACATTTAGCTGACTGGAGGGGAGGGTTACAAGGACAGGAGGGAAAAAAAAATCAGCTTACAGTTGGCCAACTGTAGGACAACAGGGCCACCATTGATCCAGCAGTCACAGTCCTGAGCTTGGCTGGGCTCTTGTACTTGTCCTAAAGCACCTGTCCAATACCACCTGCAGGTAGTCAGCTCCCATCTTAATCTCCAGCAATGACTTCAATAAGCACACAGCATATCACTACATTTCCATTAATCAGTCATCACGCTGTTTCTTGGATGTTTTGTTAATTTTGGTTTCTTCTTGCCCAAGTGAGTGCTGTAACAAGGAGTTCTGGATATGAGTGATCACTAACAATGCACATGAAATGTTGGAAGTGCCACATTTTGAAAAAGCATGAGTATACTAACAGTATTTTTGCCTGCTTAAAAATAAAAAACACAACACTACATGGCATGCCGTAACAATAGAAAACATTTTGTTCTTGTTTATCTGAAGAGATGGCCAGAAATGCACTGAGCTGGGATGATTAAGATGAAAATAAACCCATTTAAAATTCAAGGAAGAAAAAAAACTCTTAGAGATTAATCTGTAGCAATTGGGTGAAATTTGTTTCTCTTTGTTAATTTTAATTTCTTTTACAAGATTATTCTGTACAGTAATACAGACTGCCATTGATAATGCCTCTATCAAAAAACAATTACATTAAATCACTTTCATTCCTAAATGAAATATATTCGATGAAAATAAAAGTGTGTAGATTCATGCCATTGAGATCTTTTAGAAATTATTTCCTAATATCATACAACAGAAAAAAAAAAAAAAAAAAAAAGATGTGGAGGAGCCATGAAATAAAATACGTTTCTCTTCTTCACAGTCAAAAGCTAAGTTTTAAGGAGCGGGTCCGGATGGCCAGCCCACGAGGTCAAAGCATAAAGAACAGGCAGTCTTCAGTTGGGGATCGCCGGTCACCAAGCACCGACATTGCCACCGAGGGCAGCCCAACCAAAGTCCAGAAGAGCTGGAGCTTCAACGATCGAACCCGCTTCAGGCCCTCGCTGCGGCTGAAGAGCTCGCAGCCCAAACCCGTGGTTGACGGTAGGAGCTTTTTGTGCCTTGTTTGCCATTGTGCGCTGCTCCCAGCCTTCTCACGCTCTCACACACCCCCACTGTGATTGCGACCTGGTTTTGGAAAGCAGAAAAAATTGTTTTATCAGGGCAAAGATACTAGAAAGCTACAACCTGCTTCAAAGAGCATGCCAACAGGAAATTTTTTTTAATAAGAAATCTTGTGTCAGTGGTGCATAGGGAGTGACCAGTGGAAAAGAGGGTCACTATGGAATCCCACAGGTTTGGCTGCAGCAGCTCTGCCGTCGTGGCCCCTCGCCCACCCCTGGGCGTAGCTGCTGCCCAAACCCGCTGCCTCTCGCTGGCGGGCCACCCACCATGGACCAACACTGCGCTGGCTGCGCCTTTGGCAGCTGAAGGACAGCATGTACGGCACTGTCTCCTTAAAAGCAAAGGAGGCTGCGAGGAGCTGGGAGATGCCTCTTACCTCCACAGGGAACCCAGCCACCATCCACCAAGAGATACACTACTGGGTGCTTTAAGTTTTACAGGGTTGTATCAGATTCAGTAAATCAGGCGGCTTTAGCAAACAAAACCAGTTTGGTTTTTTATATATTGCTTTATAAAGGGTATTTTAGATGTAGGAAGGACACCTAATGTGTAAATAAGTTAATTTCTCTGAAAATGGATTGCTGACCCCACAGCAGGCAGGAATGTAGCCTTTCCCCCGTGCTGCCTCCCCAAGGGAATGGATGCTGCCCCTCTCGGTTCACCAGCTGAGGTCCTCTCTGGCGTTGAACTAGCCACTGTTCAGGCAATGACCTTCATCTACAAAAGCCTGACAAAATGGCGATAGTAATTCCCTGAACGAGGGAGCACCAAAGTGGGTGAGAGCAGCCCCCTGACAGCAGGAGCCAACAGCACCAGATGAGCCCAGCCCCTGTAGAGACAGGTCCTGCAGTGAAAGGTGCCCTCACACAGCTCTGGGGGTTCCACTGCCTCAGCAGATTTGGGTTTGGGTCTCTCCATTCACATTTTTCACCACACTTACGTTCTTTCCTGTGGGACCCCCAGATAGAAAATAAGGGAAACAAGCCAACTGGCCACAACAGGAGGCAGTGACCCTGACTTTATGGGAAAGGTACAACATAAATCATTTGATCCAAGTAAAGAGCTGTAACTTTAAACTCTTTCTATGATGGCAATCACGCATGTTACATCCAACAATTGTGGTAAGACTAATTAGACAGATGTGCAATTTCGGTGTCTGCTTCCTTTTTAGTGCACATATTATTACAGATATGTAGGTTGCAAAATACTCGTTGAACTGAAATGCCCCATCCCCGTCAGCTGCGGACATCCTACGCAATATATCTCTTCAGGAAAAGCCTGGGTAAATAAACATTTCCTGGAGGGCAAACAAGACAAACCAACAGTGTTTGCTAAGGGCATCGTTCCAGGCTAGCCCTCCCCTGCGGAGACCTCTCAGATGCACAAATCCCAGATTTGGCTGCGTTACAGTGAGCTGCTGGGGTGTACCAGCCACCAGGCTGCTACCCAGGTTGCTCACCACTCCTCGCTCTGTTCTGGGGCAGGGGCCCTGGCTCACGTCCCATGGCAGCTGTGGCACAGGGGCTGTGTGATGCTGGCCTGGGTCTCACACTGACGTGGAGCTGGGACAAGGCCACTTGCTCCGCAATGGGAAGTGAGAAATGCTCGAGGTACCAGAGTGGGGTTGAAGTTACCCTGTCTAAATTTAGGCTTCCTATGTAATCACTTATACAGCACAAGTATCTCCCCAAAACCACACCAGAAGTGATTTCATAGGTTAAACCCCCATAACTCGCACCGCGCCTGGAAGTGACCTAAGAAGACAGTAATTGTTGAGCACACTCCCAGGGTATCAGTGGCTCACTTCTGCTCCAGCCCTGCAGCCTGCACCTCACTCAAGTATCCGTTTAGTTTTTCATTAGCCCATTTGTCACAGAAACATTTCCTCAGTGTGTCCTCTATTTTGTCCTGTACGTTAATAGCAATGGCCTGCACAAGAAGATCGTGTTCCCTCCGATTGTCTCCCTTTCACGGAAAAGGTGGCATAAATGACACCTTGGGTATATCTGTAGATAAAAGATAATAACAACAGAGTGTTCATTGCTGTGCGTAAACCCTTAAACATCTTCCCGCTCCTCAGGACGAGTGCAGCCTGTTTCCTGGTCAGTATTTTCCAGCTACCAGTCCACCCTTATGAACTGGGGCCAACAGATACAACCAATTTCTCATCCGTGGCAGAAGGAACAGCTTCCATTGTCTCCAGCTTTTAGGCAAATGCCAAGTTTCCACTCTGGGACCTCATCCAGCTACTTCTAGGACTGGTATCATCAGAGGGATGTCCAGTGTGCTCACTGCTGAGAGGCGGCTCCCTGCTGCCTTACGCAGTCCATTGCAGGAAAAGTCAGGCACTCTGGATTTTTTTTTTTTTTTTTTTTGTATGTGTTACGAATTTCATAGTTTCATATGCTTTCTGCATTTGAGAGCTCAATGAAAAAATGAAAAGGAGATGATGTATTTAGTTTAGGACATTTTGCATTCTTCACTGGATGAAAAGACAGTATTTGCAGCATTTTATTAGTAATTCTCAGTTGTCAGGTCATCCAGTTTCCTCCTTGAGGTATTCTCCAGCCAAAGGATTAATTATTTTGGTGGGCTGATCTTCAAGCCAAACTAGAAGCCAGTCCTTTCTGGATTAACATCTGGACACAAAACAATACCCTTGAATAGCCGGTCCTTCTAGTGATTCTTACATCTCTGTAGCATGTTTGGGGGCAGAAGAAATGACATTTGCAATAGACCTTTTGGACAGGGACATCATAGAACTAGGTACCCAATCCCATGTCAAAACTTTATATCAGTGATCTAATGAAAAAAAATAATAAACTCTCACTATGAACTTCTCCTTTGAAAAGAGAAGACACTGAGATATTTGCTTGATTTTTCTTTCACCATATGGGATTTGAGGTTCTAAATGATCTTCCGTTAGCATAGGCTAGAGGAAGATAGAGGATAGAGGAACTACCTCTCTATGATGGTGAGGTGCACTGAACTGTGTGTAAAAATAAAGCAAAGCAGCAAATATATAAGTAGAGAGTTCAGAAAGGAAGAGAAATTGTTAGCATACAAGGATGACCTAAGGCAGATAGACAGTCAACACAGCAACTTTGCAGGGCTGACTGAGTTCTGATGAAAGACATGGTTGGCATCTGGGCCAAAACCATCACAAAGAGACTGCTGGAAAAATGAAACATTAGCCTGTAATGAAACATGGCCTGTAAAGGGAGGTTTCTAATCCTGACAGGAGCTTATAAAGGCAGCTAAGAGGCTAACATGATTGAAAACATAGTAGCCTTCCTCTTAGGCTACCCAGTAACAAAAGCTTACTAACACTTCCTAGCTGCATATTAAAACCACAGAAGGAGAATTTCTTGGCATCAGGCAAAACACTTCAGCTGGCCACAGGTATCTCCCAAAAGGATTCTGGCATAGCAGCCTTACAAAAGTGTGACCAAAAATTGCTGCACAAATGGCTTTATTTATGGGTAGTAACAGTCCTCTGAAACTGCCTATAAACCATTTATTGTTATTGCCAAAGTAGGGCTGGCAATGGCAGCAATTATTTCAGCTACATATGTGCATTTGCAAATGGAATCCAAACCTGAGAGAGCTTTGATGGCTGGAGAGAGCTTTGGTGGCGTGACTGCAGATGCTCTCTAGAGCATTTAACAGCATGGGGTAGTGAAATTGAAAACCAAGACACATATAATTTTATTTTAAATACACATCCTGTCCCTGGTGACATGTGGCTCACAACTGCCAGAACTGTTGTTGAAGAGGAGACCCTGCACAAATTAATGGAGGTGCCAGGATGCTGTTACCAGTCTAAAACGGAACTGTCAGGACCAAGCAGACCAAAGGTAAATCTTCACCAATCAAGAATGGTAAATAGTGAAGCGTTACAAAGCGCACACTTAAAAGGGTGCAGGAATCGTATAGGGTCATGCAAGAGCCTCCCCTGAAGGGATGCCATGTCACATGGCCAAAGGTCCTGCCTGACCTCAGAGCCACACACAGCCATTACCATACCCGTACACTAAGCAAGCCAGGAGTCACCTCTGGCCCTGAGGCCTCCCCATGCAGTACAACTGTGTCCCAGCACCAAAACCAGGGAAAGTACAGCCAAACTGCCTGTGGAGAATGGCCCCCAGAGCATGAGGATACCCACTGGCAGGGGCAAACCCGTGCCAGAGTCTGTGCAAGCGATTAAATCGTATGGGTGATCCCATGCCATTGCTTAAGGCACTGTGCCCATGCCTCGTTCTATGTAGCATAGATCCAGCCATGGAGACTCGCCTCACAAAACCTCTCCTCTTTTCTGAGGAACAGAACCTTTTCTGCTTAAGTTGCACTCCAGCCTTGCACCGCTACAGCTGAAGTAATGAACAGACATTCTGTTGTGCATGCGGTTCTCAGTGAGGGACAAAAATGCCCTATTAGATGTGTTTTCAACCATCTCATGCTTCTAAGCCTCTGCATGAGTTCTCGTGCGTTTACTGTAACCTAGAGACATTGTGTGGCTTTTTGAATAAAACATCAAAAGCATTCAGAACTGGAGATATTACAAACATATTTCATTTGATTAATTAAAAAGAACTCTCCAAGGAAATATTTGATTTCTTGCACCATCCCTGAACATTTATACGCTCACACGACCTCTAGCCTTTCATTCCCTACAGAGCACTTGCACAAAATCCTCAGGGTAGAGTATATTATAAGAGCCATGGAAAGAATGCAATTGTGCATTTCAGCCCCCATGTCCTCAGTTACTACCATGTAATTTATGTATTGCAAAAATGACAGGTTTTCCTTTCAGTAGCACAAACATGTTGACCTTGTATGAGGTTCACTTGATGTGCCAAAGGTCCTTAGTTCTGATTGCTTTTACATCTCAGTTAGCTTAAAATTGCTGATTCAGAATGAAGCTGCATGATGTCAAAACAAAGCTGCTCCATTTGTATAAACCCCATACGATGGGACTAAATGACATTTTATTAGCAATATATCAATTTGTGCTAGATGGGATATTTACTTTCTTGTGATTGTTTAAGTCAATGATAGAGCTCTCAATTATTACAGTTGTCACTGTAATTAACTAGGAAGATCTTATAAAAATAATCTGGCACTCTGATCTAAGCTCCAAGACATTTTTTCATTTTGTGTAAATAAGTTCAGGCCATTAGTTTTGAGGCATTATTTTAGTTTATTCCAACCAAGATCCTGGCCATATGAGTCCGTAATTTAGTTTCTCTCTTTATGATGCCTCTTGAGCAACTTGCTGTGCACCATTGCTCACTGGACTGAGAGCTTACTCGGTGGTGACAGGTGAATGATCAGCAAGCTCAAGTCCATAAGGGACAGCAGGAGACCACCACACAGAAGTACGATTTGCATGGATTTCAAATAACCTCACCTGCAGCAAAGAGTAAACAAATGAGTTAAGAAGTCATTTTGAGAGGACACTCATAAAACATCCCAATCACCATGTAACCCACTTGCACCAAATCATGAAACATTTGAGGAATGTTTTCGTCTTTATAAAAGGTCATCAGGGAAATCCTTCATGGATTTTTAAAATGCAAGACTCTCCTGTGGCGACCTGAACCTAAAGCTGATGTCCTCCTCTCTCCCTTTGCTCACAGCTGCCACCTCCTTCAAACAACAGGACCTGGAAATCTCCCAGGGCATAGGAGCCCTGTAGATCTTATGGAGGGAGTATCAGACATCAGATCAACTGACTCCTTGTGTCACAAGGTCTTGCAGGGAGACAGTCAATTAGGTGTGACATTTAGCTCATTAGATCACACTTCTAGATCTTATCATACATATCTGCAATTTCTTTTACAGTTTTAGCTTCTTGGATGTGGTGTATATAAAATAAGAGATGTGTATCTAAAAATACACTAAAATCATGCATTTAGAATCACCCAGCATTTTTCTTTCTTACTCTTCTCACATGGACAGCTAAACTTGCTCGCTAATGTGCCACTATTTATAATGAGATCAAGCAATTTTAACTGCACAATTATTATACATACAATGAATTGTTTTTAGAAAATCTCCTGGTCCTCCATATCATCACTCAAAATGAAAAGGACTCCTTTTTAATTAAGTAGTGGGAGCTGTTCCATGAAATATCACCAGTGCAGAAAATTTCTGAGAAGTTAAATAATAACTAAAGATAATTGAGAGTTGTTAGAAGGGAATGCTAGAATTTCAGGTATTTGGAACTTGCCTGCATTGTATGATAACTGATATAAATTAGGTTTCTGACCTTAAAAAAAATGGACTTAAAAAGAAAAGAGACTAGATAATTATACCCAGAATATGTAAAAAAAACTTTCCACCAATCCTATTTTCTATCTTGGCCAAATCTGAGCTTTTCTAGAAATGCTTTCACATATAAAATGTTGTTAGGGATACCTTTATAATACTCTGCTTCATACTGCACTGCAGCTCCCAAGTTCCAGTTCTTGTCTTCCCTATCTGGAAAGTTAGTTGCCTTTTTCAGGAGAAAGACAAGGGAGAAAGGAATGGGCTATGGATACAGCACGACTGCACTCCTCAAAGGTACTGCCTGCAGGGGAGAGGCTCAGGTCGTGCAGAAGGGAAAGGGAGTTCCTACAAGCTCATGCAGAAGTGCTTCTCCTTCCAGGAGGCACCAGTTTCCTTCCTTTCCTGAGAAATTGCTTTCCAGCCTAGAAATGGCAATCATTTCAAAAAAGCTCCCTGTAAACAATATTCATTAAGCACCTAATGTGAAGAGCACGTCATGGAAGTTTACTTGTCCTCCCTCCTTCTTCCTTTCATGATTAGAAGAAAGCCATTTGTTTGTTTTTGTTTTTTTTTCTTCCCAAAGATCAAGGAAAAAAATACATGATTCACTCCCTTGGGCCTCCTTTTTCTGGCCTCTGCTCTGGAAAGCATGTAAACACGGGCTGCTGCTTTTCCCTCTTTGTGGGAGCTTTTGGCGTTCTTATCAATAAGCATGCGACTAAGTTCCATCCCAATTAGTGTTGCTTTTTTCAGCTGATTTTTCCTATGGAGCTTAGCAAGCAATCATGGCAAAATGATTTATGTGAACTCTTTACTGAAAGAGAGTCATCTTTTTGGTGGTTTAAAGCCAAGGAAAATTTGAAAGAAAATCACTTCTGGGGTAGTGAAGGGAATTTGTATTCATGCTTCAACAAACAGGAAAATAATGAGAGCTTGTGAAGAGGTGAGAAGTTCCGTGAAACAAATTTAAACGAAGGCACTAGGCTGAGACACATTGTATTTTGATAAAGGGAAATTGCATGAGTTGTATAAACATAAACCATGAAGGTGTTTGTACTCAGAATTTTGAAGGGAAAACATAACTGAGATTCTGTGTAACATTCTATGCATTATGACATTTCTGGAAATAATATAAAATATGTGCAGGATATCTCCATTTTTTAGAGAATGTGGGCTAAATCCCTAATTCCTCACAGCAAATGCTTAGGGTGAAGAAAGGCATTGTAAAACCGAGCAAAATGCGCCTACATTGTGGGCACCCTAGGCATTACCTACAGCAGCATAACAGAGGCTCTACATTGCTTTCAAACAGGGCTGAAAGAACAGAATAATGAGAGTATTAAGCTGCTAGCATTGCTTCTTGAACAAGAGGGATCACCTGAGCTTAGTAGCCATGTAACAGTACGGCAGTTAGAAGTCTAATGCTAAAGCTGCTGCCTGGGCACCCCTCCTGCAGCAGACCCACGTATTGGCACCTCCCATAGGGCTGAGCATCCTGCGATGGGACAACCTGTCCTCCAAAAGCTTTCCATTTATGTCTAACTACTTGCCTAGAAATTAGATGCACTGAATCCTCCACTCATTTTCTTTCTGCCCATTCACGCAGAAAATTAGTTTGGAGATGAGTGCATCGCATCGGGGCGCCCTGCACTGCTGCCCTGGGCAGCCAGAGCAGCTCTGTGCTCCAATGAGGATGCTGAGTGGGATGGAGAGCAGGCTGTGGAGCTGCATTATGAATTGCTCGGACTTCAATTCCCAAGTTGAAGTCTGGATTTTGAATGATAGCTATAAACTATGGCTTGATGTAACTCAGCACCTGTGAAAATTAGGCCACCATCCATTTTTCACCTTGAGTCATGCATTACAATGAAAATCTATCAGACTTTTTTCCCAAATCAGTGGGTTTTTTACGAAGTTGACACAACTACAGGAAAGACAGGGAGAAACACTTCAGCAGGGCCTGTTGTGATAGGACAAGGGGTAATGGTCTTAAAATAGAGGGAGGTAGATTTAGATTAGATATGAGGAAATTTTTTTTTACAATGAGGATGGTGAAACACTGGAACAGGTTAGAGAGGTGGTAGATGCCCCATCCCTGGAAACATTCAAGGCCAGGTTGGATGAGGCTCTGAGCAACCTGATCTGGTTGGAGATGTCCCTGCTCCTTGCAGGGGTGTTGGACTAGATAACCTTTAAAGGTCCCTTCCAACCCTAACTACTTATGATTCTCATTGTGCTGTAACATGAATAATTGAGAGTCATATGCAGACTATCAACTTCAGGTATCCATTTATGTTTTGCCATCTCTAAAAGGTGGGTACTTAGCCTCAGTAGAATCATTTAGATCACTCGCATGAAAAGCCCTAACTTCCTCCTGTGCAGTCAGAGGAAAGTGTAAGTGCTTCCAAAGGCTTCTGAAAAAAACAGTCCAAGAGTCTATGTTGGGATCACCATACTGCTGACTACACTAAGAGCACTTCCATAGGACTACTCAGGTGTCTGCATATGCACTTATTAATGCTGGATTGTTGTTAGTAGCATATGGCAGTTCCCAGATAGAAAGTACAAAATCTTTTTTATTCTGTTCAACAGGCACATAATGACTTGAATGTTACTGACACTGAAAGCATGGAGCTATGAGAGTGATTAGAACAGTGTCACAGTTTTCCTGATGCCAAAGCATGTTATTAAACAACAGAAAACACTTCTAAGAAAGGACACATGATATTTAGAGAAATAATAAATCAAGCTTTGTGTGTACCTTTTGCACAGAGCCATATGAAATGCAGTTATAAACTCATAAATTTTTTGTTGGTGACATATAATCTTTCAGAACAGTGTAATGTTTAGCCCATTCATTTGGGGTCATCATAAATGACTGGAGTTTGCAGCAGGTCTGCCCTAGGCCCAGCCAAGTCCACTGGACAAAGGGGAAACTTCTAGCAGCTTCTTGCAGAAGCTGCCACTGTAGCCCCCCCCACTAAATAAAACCAACACACTGCCCAAGCAACAGACCTGAAAGGCCTGTTTAGCTGGTGGTGGAGGCTCCTGGAGAGAAAGAAAGACAGGTGCTAGCCCTAGGAAAGGCTGGCAGAGCGGCTGGATTCACAGAAAGCAGCCACTGCCTAAGGTCATCTATGGAGCCTGCTTGGACCACGCATGGCCAGCCCAATGGAGAGCAGGAGACGTGGCTGAAGGGTATGGGGAAGGATGAAGAAGCAGATGCCTGCAGGGCTAGGCATGAGGTGCCCTGGTTAGTGACAGGGAAGGCTCTCTCTGGGAACAGGCAGCAGCATGGAGCAGGGCTCATCAGAGGCCATAGCTTAGCCTCATCTGGGAACTGTCAGGGATTTTAACAGCTGGAGCTACTGAAGCAGCCAAACTGTCCCCAACATGGCCCTGACCTCGAGGATGAACTCGAGAGGGACAGAAGCCATACAAGTACATCTCACCTCGTAACTATGTTGTACACAACATGAGCTTCCACTGGAAAAATTCATCAGAATGTGAACTTTGATTTCAGGGGGGTTTTAAGCTGGAATTGTTTTTTCCAAATTGTAACTATGCATTTCCAAAACTTTTTCACAAGTCTGCTCAGTATAATAAAGAAACATGAATGTTTCCCATATGAATCAAACAAAGTTTATAGCTTTTCACAAGTTTTACTGACGTGTGGTACCGAGCGCCTGCCATAATGAAAGAAATTCATGTCAGTGGGAACATTAGAAAGAAAGAAAGCAGGTGATTTATTAGGAGCAATAAGTCTTCTTAATGCTGGCTTAAATTTATAAGAATTTTCCAACATCTGTCTGAAGTTTTTGCTGATTTTTATATCTACTTGTGAGCAACACAGAATACTATAATTGCACCGCACTGTTCTCAGAATGGTTCTGCAAAGATACACTGTGTTAAGGAAGCCCTTTTATTAATGACTCTGTACTTGGCAAGGAACCGTATCAGTGAGAGAACCGTTCAGAAATATGTTTACTTTAAACTTTCAAGTTGGAATCTCCTGTTTCACTGGGGTTACATGGTTGTGACCTTAGCAGAATTATTCCTAATTTATATCTGGCATAACTGAGCAGATTCAAACTTTAGTGAGCCACTGGAAATACAGTAGCATAAAAAAGCTCTGGTTTTAGCATGGCACTTAGAAATGAGCTAAGAGATTCCAGCACCGGGAGAGATAACTGGAAAGGCTAATCAGACATGACACCTGGAAAGTTAGTGTCATGAAATACTGAGCATCTTTGGAGATATAGTTTTGGGTGGTGTATATACCTATCAAATTAATTATATAGTTTATTTTAGCTAATTAGATTTTTGGGCAGGGATCCAAATCATAGTTAGGCAGGACAGGCGGAGAGATATACATATTTTATCTATAAGATAAGCTGAGTCAGTAGCAAAGCTTGTGAAAGAGTGCAAGAAAAAAGCACTCATAATAATCACAGGTACAACTTACAGTAACAGCATAGCAGGGAAGATTTCAAAGTTTTGTATGAAAATTTCACTTTTATAGTGTTACATTGAAAATTTTTAGGATTGCATTTAATTTTTTTCATGTGTAGTTGATGACATTATTAACTTGGCTATAAACTATCTTTCTTTCTATATTAAGTTGATCTGTCAAAGATAAAATCCCCTGTTCTTCAAAGCTACAGTAGATGTTCCTCATGGATGTACCAGTTCAGCAACAGCCAAAAAAGAAAAGATACTCTTGAGGGTAATGAACTAGTCAGAGTCATCAAAATAAATATTATGGCTAAATATTAAATCTGTGAAGACAACAATGCAGCAATAGGAGTTCCTGAAGATGCAGCCTAGTACAATGCCGTTTATGTGAAGATAGCATTCCTATTAGTTTTAAAAGGTACCATGAAATTTCCAGGCACCTCTGACTGACAAAGAATATTTTTCATCTTTAATTTATAGTCTTTGTGAAAAAGGAAGTTGCAAAAAAATGTCCTCCAATCATTTGTGTCTGATTGTGCTTCAAATTTACTTATAATAGAACTGCCCTGAAATGGTTTACTTGCAGTGTTTCTGGATGACTAAGCCTGTGTTTTAAGTAACAGCATGAATGTAGGTAGGGACACAGGACTGGGAAGAAATCTCCTCCATTACTGAAGGTTACTGAATCACATCCTTTTTTCTCTATTTCATATGTCACTATTTCATTTTACTCTCTCTTATTTATGAAGCAAAGACACTTCCATGTTGAAATACACTGACCTGGAGTGTAATTCTTTGCCTGGGCACTTGGATTTCATGCAGGTGAAGAGAGGTGGTTTGGGAGGAAAAAAACATCTACTCTCAAGACAGGTTTCCTGTATTTCATGTGCCTTTGAAACACACGTGACATGAGGGCATTCACTGACCCTGCCCTCCTTGCTCCATTCTCTCTCTAGCACATTTTAAGTTTGTAAACCTTCTTGGTCATGCATCAGTCCCTGTTTTCTTGTGTACTGAGGTACAGTGGGCACTTCTGAGATTTCTGGTTAATTCTCAAGTGGTAACTCTGCAGGGGCAGTGTTAGGAAAGGGTAGAAGATCCACTTTTTTTTTTCAGGCAGATAAATACAGTAACTTGGCTTAAGCTCCTACTGCAAAGGAAGGCTGCAATATCTACAGGCTCTGAGGTTTAAGGTGGCAATTGATCCATGATGGATGTCATTCTCTATTCATTTCTGGCAAAAAGGTACTTCATTTATTTTCAACTGTAATAAAGCGTTGGATCATTCCACCACCTCCTTAGTAAATGAAATGGATCTTCTCCCTTGTCTTCAATGTCAGGTTCATCCATTCTGGTAAAAAAATAACAATTTAATGTAACTTCAGCATCTTTTGATTCTGTCATTGCATCTATTAGTTCACCACTTTCCCTTAAGACAGAGAATTTGATGAAAACCTGTGAGATGTCAAGAATAGACATGCTGGTACTAAACTATTAATTTGTTTGAAAAATAACAGGGCTTTTTTCCTTGCTAACTTCTACTGTTTACACTGGGGACTACCCAGGCCTTTTATGACACAAGCGCAGACACAGACAAGTCCATCATATAGTTCATAAACTGTCTTCTTTGATTTGTAGTCCTTATTTTTCCAGAATCGCTCTGCAGGCAGTTAGAAAACACTAAGGAAGAGATTTTTAAATGCTACTTGTTTAGTCTGCTCTTGTATTTTGTAGCTGACACCAGTCTTGGAACAGATGATGTTTATGATGATAAAGGGTGCCAGTGTGATGTGTCAGTAGAAGATCTCACCCCTGCTCTTAAAACTGTCATCAGAGCAATCAGGTGAGTAAAAAATACTGAATTAATAAAGATTTGAGATTTCTTTAATGAATATACTAATAAGCTGCATGTCAGTTAATAAAATGGTATTTCATGGAACTTATTACATGGCAATTCTATTCTATTCTATTACATGGTTCTATTTGTTGCATAACTAATGATAATATAGTTTACTTCTGCTTCCTTTTCATCAGCACTTTAATTAGACATTGAAATACTTTATCTGTTCTGTTATCAGCTTTTCAATGTTTAAAAATGTTACACAACTTGACTCAGAAAAGAAAGAGAGTAATGAATGCTGGTTTCCACTATATTTCCTGTAATCCAAAACACCGTAATCCAGTTTGATGTAGTTTTACTGGATGTATATCACCTTGCCTGAAAAAGTTATTTCCTTCAAAAGTTTAGGATTTTAGTGCATTTTCATACTCCTAAAACTGTCTGTCATATGACTTTTATTGCAACATCCTTCTGGTAACAGCACAATAATTACATTCATTCAATTGTGCAAAGCCTTGCCTGCCTCTATCCATTGAACTAAATATAACCCAAATAATTTAAAACTAATAGTCTCCTTTTTTTCCAAGAAAGTAGCAAACCACATTGAAACTCATAAAATTACCTGTATCAAAAGCTTAAACTTAGCATTTGCTCTCCTGAGACTGCCAACGCTCCTTATCTTCCTGAATATTTTGAATATTCAAAAATTCCTGACAGGCCAAATCCCCACCATGAAGAGTACATCAACAAGCAAGGAGGGCTGAGGCATTCCCTCTCTGCTGACAGCAAACCCAAGGTTATTGCTGGGGGTCACTCCACTGGCTCTACATCACGGTCACATCAGCGCCCAGCACCCTTCTTGCAGGCAGGCAAGCAGGCAGGCAGCAGCCCCAGGGGATTTCTGCAAATGTTTATGTGAATGATTATGTTTTCCTGCAGGGAGACTCTCGCCTTAGTTCTCTCAGCACTACAGGAAGAAAGAATTCAAGCTCTTTATCAAATAATTTCATGCAGTGATAACCTATGGGCTACTTGTATTTTCTTCTCCTTTTTCCACTGATTGCCAATGAAGACAGATAGCGAGTAAGGCTGTTTCTCATACATTTTGACTAGCACAGACAGCTTGACACATCATTTGCAGATGTCTGTTCCACACATTTTTCCAATCTGCCTGGAAATGACCTCACAGGACGTGTCAGATACCAGGTCTGTGTCCACAGCCACTGCAACTGGCAACTCAGATGTCACGGCCAAGAACCATTGCTTGCCAGCAATGTTTCAGCAGGTGACAGAAATCCTTCTACACAGTGGATACCCACCTGCAAGGCAGACCTGTTCCTTCAAATGGAAAATGCTCAAATTAGGAACAATCAGCATAATTTGTTGACTCTGGTGCCAAAGATCCTTGTCTGTGATGCTGCATTTTAAACAGATTGGTTGACTCTTGGCTCCAAGTACACCTTGCCATTCTGCTGGCAAGTGATACCAATGGTCATCTCATTCTTAATACTGTCCACATTCCTTAAGATCAACTTGACATTTTGAGACTAAATTCATGGAGCTTGTTTCAAAGGCACCAGTGGACTGTTCAATGCATCACTTGCTTCTTTTCTTGATTCTCTTGGTAATTGTCAGCTCAAATGGAAAGTAGCCAAATGTGAAGGACCTAGCTGGCAAACTTTCTGCACAGTGCCATCCACAGAAATGTTCTAATAAGAAGAGTAAAGATGCAACAGTTTGATTGTTTCAGACATGCACAATTTAATTGATAGGAGTCAACTTTTTAGATTACCTCCAACTTTTTCTCTGCACACTTGGCTTACCAAAAGCCAACTCATTTCACCACTGAAGCTGAGAATAACAATTCTGTATCTCCGCTTGCTGTCAATTAGCCACAAATCTCTCTGATCTCTCCCTGAAAATGGTGGTTTCACTAGATTGCAAGCGGCACACACACCTTGCTTCAGAAACACACTTATGTTTGAGATCTATAAAACCATATTATGCAATGATCTTGCAATGAACTTTTGTTAAACGCTACACCTTAACCTCTCAAAATGAAGAGCCTGATAATTCAGTTCGTCAGGTAGCTGATACTCCTCTTTCTGATTATTCAGAGTATCTGTTACCTGACTACGCTGGGATCTATGCAAACATCTGAAGAAGGATCTGAGACACTATATAGTAACTGTAGAATTTCACAATGATAACATCTGCCTATATGGAAACTTCGTGCCTCCTTTTGAAGTTTGTTTTTAGTAACGGCTTTGAATTGCAAAGGCAACGGGGGAGGGAGGCGGCTGTTTTTCCTATCATGTTGCTATACAAGGGCCGAAGAAGACAGAAGGTACTTGAATAGCTTCCTGAGACATTATGCAAAAGACCCCAAATGTAAGCACACACAGTTGAATCCATTCTGGCTACATCACCTTGAAAAACTGCAATAAGGGAGAGGAGTTATTTTTTTCCTGCTTAGAGGTGGGAACAAATTGTTTTACAATTATACAAATCGTCCTTTTGTTTTGGGGAAAAAAATGAAATTAGCAAAATTGATTAATTCCTGTGGGTTTACAGAGGTAAAGTTTTGGAATCAGAAAGAATCGGGGTGGTTTTTTTTCTGTGAAAGGAGCCTAGAATATGCTGGTCACTCTCAGACTGGACAGCTTTGAATTAGCAAAAGACAAAAACTGCGTTAGTTATAAACTTTCACTTCAGTAATTTCAAAGTGCACTGCTTCAGTTTTGACTGTGCTCATTTACATTTTTCCCAGGACTGCTTTATTCTTCCAAACACCTTTTTGATTTTAAACAAACACCACTCCCAGATTTTCATTTTGAAATGGTCAGAACAGGCAATGGAGAACATAGTCCTTTCCTGAAAACCACTTCAATTTAAAAATTTTTTTTTTAATTTTGGGGTGAGTAGGGAACAGATGGGCAGCGTGGTGAAACATGCCGTGTTCCACAGCATGTCTTGGGCCAGGCCAGGATCAGCCCTGCTCCCCCGTAGCTACCAGCTGGGACCAGAGCAGTGGACAACGCAATTCTTGCCAGCAGTACAGAGACCCTTTGTGCCAGCAGGTTTTGTAGCAGCACTCAACCAGCCCTAGTCTTGTTGTGAACAAAAAGCCATTAATATCCTGCAGAGTTCCTGGAAACTTACAAAAAACATTGCATTTTCCAGCTCTGTTAGCTCACAATGATGAATGTATATAAAAGAGCCTAAAAAGAAGATGAGGATACCATGTTTCCATGTATTGTGATATCTCTGATCATTTTTCATAGCAAGAGACACTAAATTCTGTAATACTCTCCACAAAGGAAATGATGGAATTATTTTACTATTAATGGAATACAAAATTAGATTTGAGAAGCATAAATAAATATGCAATAGTGAATAACTGCAATGGCAGGAAGATGAACTTGCTGACCCAAAAGATCTTTTCTCTCTTTAACTCCAGTGATTGCATAGATATATTTTCATTTGTTGTTAATAAGAAATAATAATAATAAATGTAGCTAAACATAATGAAATTTGAGAATTCTTGAGCTGATAAGCTGTATAGTTGACTAGTCATACATATTTAATAGTTAAAGAAGGAAAATATAATTTACCATTTATGTTCAGTCTTTGAAATGTTTCTGCTACACCTATAAAATGTATTTTTAGCAGCCACTATGAATTTGTTCAATAGTAGTGTTTTAGAATCCTCTATTTCTTTTAAATCTCAACACATTGTATATTTTCTGCCTAAATGATCTTCAGAGTCTAGGCAAGGCTCTTAGATGTGTCTTTGGCTATGACAGCACTGTGCTTGAGAGAAAACATCGTCTCTGGCTCCTCAGGGATCGTTTAGTCCAGGTCAAGATCCAAGACTGGAGGCAATGATGACGCACTCACCCCACGCGTAGTGGAATTATTTCTCAATCACCTTTGTCTGTTGGCCTCTATACTGGATCCTGATCTCTTCTGCATGTTGCAGTTTACCAGGAAGAAGGGTTATTTGTCAAGCTAAGGGTAGAGAGACGGAGGGACCAGCACAACTAGCTCTGTGTGCACCTGCTTTTCTGATGTAGTAAGTAAGCAAACAACCCGTGGGCACCTCATCTAGCTAGAAGTAAAACAACCTACCTGCCTTTTAATCTTTATGATTTATTTTAGTCATACTCGCGTATGAGTCTACCTAAATGCCAGTAGAATGAAGCTCCATTTCCTCCTGAAATAGTGACAAGACTGACAAGATACAGGTTTAAAAAAATAACACAAGTATGACAGGGCTGCACCGGGGATTAGAGATGCTCTGACTTGGTGCCAGCCTCAGCAAAGTGCACTAGCGACAAGCAGAATAGCTTTTAATACTGGAAGGGGCAACAAGAACGGAAAATAAAATGCAATGCCAAGAAAGACAGGCAATCTGCACGTTCAGAAAACACTGTAATTCTAGATCAGTGCTGATCCTGCATTTGACAACAGTTAAATGAAACAGATGCTGCTGTTGGCTGCTAAGGGTCAATAAGACAAAAGGTAGCATTGGACCTGTAACTTTCTACAAATTATCAGGGCATGTAAAGATTAATGGGACTTGTGGTTTAGACATTAACCTCACACAAAGCACTTTGATATATTGGTGTAATTCAACACAAAAGACTCTTTTTTTTCTGCTCTCCTCTGGCTGTATCATTGAAATAGGCTACATTTTATGGCTAATTCTCAGCACAAAAATTGTCACACTTGTGACTTGGGCAGGTTTACAACCGTGTATCATGTTATATTTGAGTTATAAAATACCACCTTATACCACATGGCGATTTAAAAATACAAATTATGTTTTTTAAAAAAATCATGGGAACTACACGCTCCGTTCTTTTGGGTTAATCCTTACTTTCAGTTGCCGCTGTTGGGTCAGGGCTGGCAAGTTCAGCATTGCCAGTGGCCGCTCTGACTCGTTTATGATGAGTCTCGTTTGCCCCCTCGTGGTAAACCCAGAAAAGACAGGGTCGGCTGTAGGTTTCATCTGTCTATTCCTCCCGTCTGTGTCAAGGGCTGGTGCTTCAAATAATTGGGGTAGGAATCACTTTGTGCTCATTCTCCTTTTTTTTTGTACGGGTAGGATATCTTCCTGTGCCCACATAACTGACCCCTTCGGTTTTTTATCACATAGGAACACACCAGAATAGGCAACTTTTTTATTCTAGAAGCACTAATGAAGGAAGCGCAAAGGGTTTTTTGTTCACAATTCAACTGCTACTTTTGAATACGCTCTATAGAGTTGTAGTAATCTCTCAGGATGGATCTTCAAGCCTATCAAGCTCAATTACATAGTTATTTCAAGATACAGAAAGAGAATTTCATTTTTAAAATTGACAGTAAATAACTATGAAGAATCAACTAAATTTAATATTTGCAAAGCAGTTGCTAGTCTCCATCAGTGAAATAATTCAGGTTTCTGTCTCTTAGTTAACTTTCAGGCTTTGAAAATGACAGTCTTTTATAACTTTTCAAATTTTTTGCACAGTTTTTGCAAAATTTTATACATTTGAAGGAAAAAGAAGTGAGCAATATAGGTCTGTTCCAAACCCTGCTGAAGTTAATTAAGATGGCAAAGCATGAGCTAATAACTAAACGAGAAATAACACAGTTACACCTCACTGATACAGCCACAAGGCTTTCGGGCTTGTATTTGACTTCTAAACATTATGAACAAACTGCCTTGGTAAACAAAAAAAAACTGTTATAAAGCTGCAAAGCAGTAATTAAGACTTTTGTGCACGCTGATTAAGCAGCTTCTATGTATGTTAATAAAAATTAGTCTTCTGTCCCTTCTCTTTTAAAATCACCCAGTTGTGGTAAATTCAGTTGTCTTCAATTACACTATTAATCCTCTGGCTCTGCTTTTCTAATAGAGTTTCATATTTTTACTTTATCAAGAGCGTGAAGTAAAAAATTGTGACCACCAAAACAAAGAGAATAATAACAAAAGAACGATACTTTATTGTATGTCAGCTACATCATTTATTCTTTGTAACCTGAATAAAGAACTAGATTCCAGGAGATTGTCTGTGCTGCCAGACTGTTATGAACAGAACATCTTGGCATCATTTGACAGCTAAAAGAAAAAAAACCCCTGCATTCCAGCGTCAGAGGCCTTCAGATTACAAAAGATGCCGAAAGCCATTAGTCTGTAGAACTGGCTGACAATGGAAAAGAGGAAAGTGCATCATCTGGCATATTTAAAACTGCATGGAGATCAGTCCTGAATTGTCAAGGTGATGGACTACTCCTAACAGGCCTTTTCCATTTTTAATTTCTATAATCAGAGTCATACTTCAAGCTCTATCCCCATGACAAGCAATCTCATTTTTAACTGGAAGTTACCTGAATGGGAAACATCAACAACCTACGCACTGTGGGAAAAGGCTGACATTATTTGAAGAATATTTATGTATAATACAGAACACAGTAGAAGATCACTATATATAATTAATGTAACTCTACATACCTATTATCACAATGTCTGTCCTAACTAAAAAAAAAAGTATGGTTTTCCTAAATTCTACTAAAACACCACTAATCTATTTTTATCACAGAGCAAGAGCCATGTTTTGGGTTTTATTATCATTCGTTGTCTTACAGCTGCTAAATACATACAGAGGGAATATATTAGCATGAAATATTGAGATTTGGAACAGGATGCCAATTTACTGTCTCTGCTTTTTTAATTGCATTAGATGGCAAATATCAGCAGTTTGGCCCTCATTGGGATTCATAAGCTCTGTACCACAGACCAGAATGGCCAACACACCTGATCCCTCGGCTTCCCTCCCATGGTTCTTTCTTCCGTAGTTCTCCTGTAAAACAAGGAGAACTGCAGGTTTTATCAGCTGACCTGGAAAACTGGCTCACTGTCATTTACTTTCCAAATTTGTTATTTAAAAATTGCAATTTAATATAAAGCTTTTCATTGTAAGAACAACTACTCAGTGGACATCACATATTCATATAAGCATCACAGAAACTTGGGCAAGTCTCAAGTAAAAACCATACGCCATTCATCAGTTTTGGATACCTACTGTTACCTGATACTTATTCTGCAGTAAAATTCTAGAAAAAAAAATCCCAGTGCTAATTAAACAATAATTGCCATAGATTTCAATATGGAACAAACATGAAAACTTCTCTTTAACCTGCCAAGTTTGATCTTAAGTCAGCAGAATAAATTAAAAACAAATACTTAAGCCTGAATGTTAATTATAAGTAAAAAATGATTAAAAATTAATTAGGTAAAAAATTAAATTTTTTACAAAATGGAAAGCAAAAAGCTTAAAATGAGCACCAGAGAAAGAATACTATTATTTATCTTTCTGTAATCAATTTGTTAGAGGAATCTTCCCTCTAATAAGGATAGAAGTAGCTCAAGTACAATTGTAGCACTCAAGTCAGTGGGATTAATCCCAGGTTTAAGTTAAGCATGTACTTCACTACCTTTCATATCAGCCACCTAGCATAAAAAAAAAAAGCCAAATAGGTGTATATTGATAAATTTAACATGCTCTGCACTCTTTAAAATAGTATTACCTGATCTCAAATAACAATTCAAAGTGACAGCTACAATGCATTTATACTTACACATTTGTACTTTAAAAAAAAGAATTTTGTAAAGAGAAAAGTTCACTTGCACAAGCTGTATTGAAAATATTTACATCGAAAAAGTAGCTCTCAAATTTTGTCAGTGGAGTATATTGTATTGTTTCACAACTGTTGAAGATTAATCTGGGAAATGCCTTTTCCCCACAGAATTATGAAGTTTCATGTTGCAAAGAGAAAGTTTAAGGAAACACTTCGTCCATATGATGTCAAAGATGTCATTGAACAGTATTCAGCAGGTCATCTAGACATGTTATGCAGGATTAAGAGTCTTCAGTCACGGTAAGGAAAGAATAATTTCCCCTCTCCATAAGCATCTTATGTTATTTCATTTACTTCATAATGAATATTGGTAACGTTTAACATTCCTGTGTTATATTTGGGTACAAATTGCCATCCACATTTCAGCCCAGCCTCTCTTTCTATGAACACAGCTAAGCTAGAAATTATATTGTGGGTAGAAACAAACAAAAAAAAAACCATGTATCTAAACTGTCTCCAGGGAATGGAAGTCTGAACAATAGAAAAGGTAATCCTTTATCTGTGTAGTCTGTTCATAAACAAGGAGTTTAGTCAGGAGGTTGCCAAAGGGATGAGGTTGACATTGAGAAGTGCCTTTCTCCTATCCCAGACTTTTTCACTTCATAAAAAATAAATTGATAACTACTGGTAATGTAGTATTTATGGAGTTTTTATGTTCTAGATTCCAAGTAATAATTATTACATTTAAAAAAAAAAAAGTCATTGCATCATGTGTCTCATTACCAGCATCAGGGCTGAGATTCCTGCTTCAAACTGACAACCTTGCCAGGAC
This sequence comes from Chlamydotis macqueenii, assembly GCF_036417535.1. Classification (NCBI taxonomy): domain Eukaryota; kingdom Metazoa; phylum Chordata; class Aves; order Otidiformes; family Otididae; genus Chlamydotis; species Chlamydotis macqueenii. The sequence goes on from NC_141558.1 coordinate 33,470,306, forward strand.
TCAACGCTGCTGCCAGGACAAGAGAGCTGAGGGTGGCACTGGTATATCTATTCCTCCTCCACATCAGGCTGCGGGAGAGGCCACCTCCTCTCACCTTCTCAGCAAGTCCATCCCTGGCTCTCCCAGATGATGGCTAAGTTCTAGCCCCTGATTAGTGGCAACGAACAAGAAAAGCTGTCTCGAATGCTCAAAAATCACGCCTTTTTTTCCTTCATTAATAAAATTGTCTTCTTTCTCAAGTGCTTTTCTGAAGTATTGTGATTTTAATTTTTAATGTACAGATACAGTAAGCACTTCCATATCATCACTGTTTTCAGCAATCACAGCAGCTTTTGATGTCTTTTACAGCGTTGACCAAATTCTTGGGAAAGGACAAATCACAGCAGATAAAAGAAGTAGAGAAAAGAATCCTGCAGAGAATGAGACAACTGATGACCTCAGTATGTTAGGCCGTGTAGTCAAGGTGGAGAAACAGGTAGAGTAATTACCTGTGATTGTTGCTTTGTCTTCCTCTGTTGCTCATGCCTTTTGTGTATTTTATTGCCAGTTTCAAAGGCTGAACAGGTAAATTTATTTTTTTTCTAGTATCTGCTTCATTTGCATGTTGAAATAAAATTTATATGACTCATATTACCTTAACTGTCTTCCATGTACAGAAAAGCAAGGAGACAAAAATCACAGGTTACTATTTTTTTTTCCCTTTTATCAGCTTGCTTATGAAAAATCTACACGGCTTTTGACAACCTTCTTTTTCAAGAGTCAATAGTGTGCACCAGGCTCCTCTCATTGTTCTCTTCAACAGTCACACTTTCCCTTTGCTTGGGTTCCAAATATTTTAAATTAGTATTTGGCATTAATGTTAACCTTTTCCCCTTCCCCTGTAGGTACAATCCATTGAGTCAAAACTGGACTGTCTATTAGATATTTATCAACAAGTTTTGCGAAAAGGATCTGCATCCGCGCTCACTTTGGCTTCCTTTCAAATGCCAGCTTTTGAGTGTGAGCAGACTTCTGATTACCAGAGTCCATCAGACAGCAAAGATTTGTCTAATTCTGCACAAATCAGTGGATGTGTATCCAGATCAGCTAGTGCCAATCTGCCTCGTGGCCTACAGCTCATACTGACACCAAATGAATTTAGCACTCAGGCTTCCTATGCTTTTAGTCCAGCTATGCATAGTCAAGCAACGCAAGTGCCAAATGATGGACCTGCAACACTTAATAATACATCAAACCAAATAAACCAGGCAACTAAGCCAGCAACTCCAACAACATTACAAATACCACCTTTCTCATCAATGAAGCATATCACTAGGCCTGAGCCTGTTCATATTATTCCTGTAACCACACAGGAAAATATTTCCGACGTCACCGCTTGCCTTGTTGCATCAAAGGATAATGGACAACTTGCACAGCCCAGTGCGACAAAGGATCTCACGTGGAGAAAAAGTCTGGATACAGAAGGGGAACCTTTGCTCTCAGTTAAACCTGTGGTGCAAATGGATTTAGGAAAATCTTTATCTGTACAAAACCTCATACAATCAACAGAAGAACTGAACGTACAGATGGCTGGCAGTGACTCCAGTGGTTCCAGAGGTAGCCAAGACGTATACTCCAAATGGAGGGAGTCAAAATTATTTATAACTGATGAAGAGTTGGAGACAGAGGCAGGAACAGAGACTACTGAAGCCATCTCGCGTCCGTTAGTGGAAACAACTCTCTCTGCTGACTCTCTAAGGACTGGAATATCAAGATCATCTCAAAGCATTTGCAAGCCAGGGGACGGTACAGAAGCACTCAATCTGCTCCATGTCAAACTTAAATAACAGCTTGTGGGCTTTCTTCATTGGCTGGGTCATTCCTCTAGTCATACATATCATAGCATGAACTGTTTTGAAAGCCTTTTTAATAAGATAAAATCACAAAAATCAGGATGAATCTGAGAAGCAGTTGAATGAGCCCATATCTCCTAGTTGCATGAAAATGCATGTTTAAGTGATGGCTAACATTCAAATTTACACCTACTGTACGACAGCCTTTATGTAGTGCAGTAGGTTTAAATGAAGAGTTGCCTACAAAGCTAATGCTGCAGGATGTATCAAAAAGCAAAAATTTGAGCATTTAGACCTAGTGCCGTTTCTACAGGGCAGAAGTAAAAATCGTTAAGGTTTAAAGCACTTTGCTCCTGAACTAATTAAATATATATATAATGTCCTGATTTAGATGATAGTTTATGTTTACAACAAAAAACAAAAATTATATACAGCTGCTAGCAAGGTACCAAGGAAACCGGTAATATGGAATTAGAAATGGCTGCCAGTTGCAAGATACACACATTAGCTCATCAGTAATCAGTTATTTTTGACTGAAAAACAGTACGTTAATATCAATCTGATTTTTGGTGATTTAGTGCTGTGGCAAAAGTACCTGACACACCACTATCACATTGTTCTTTATAAGGAGAACATTATTTTGCTACAAAAAGTTTGTATTTTAAGGACTGGGGCTGGCCTCAGAAATGGATAACCTGGGTGACAGCACTAAAAAATCAGGGGAATCTCTCCTTCCAGTCTCCTGGAGGAGCTGTCTTGTGAATCTGAAACATCTTGGCAGCAGTAGGTGAGGGAAGGAAGCAGGTGCTGCCTTTATTGTAGAAGCAATATTTCCTTCTGTGGAAATTTTGGTACTTGTCCTCACATTTCCAACCTGATACCATAACAGCACTTCCTAAGGCTGGGAAAGGAGGGAAAATAAGTAACTGAAATACAGAGTAAAAATAAAGAGGATAGAACAGGGAAGAGAGAAAGACAATGAATGAAGGAAAAAATAATATGGATTTAGATGAGCAGGAAGGAAAATGATCCCAGAAAATAAAAGAAGGATGGTAAAGAGGCAGAAAGCTTTTTTAAAAAAAAAAAAAAATCCAGCCTGTCAGGAACAGATAGTGAGTGCTATTTAAAAAAAATAAAAAAAAAAAAAAAAGGCTATGTAGGCAATCAGAAATGGAAGTAGAAGTAGGGAAGATGACCTTAACTGAAAAAAAAAAAAAAAAAAGAAAGAAAGAGGGGTTTTGTTTGTTTGTTTCTGTTTGCTTGCTTTTTAAATAAAAAAGGGAGGAGGAGACAGGAGAAAGTAATCATACACTTACAGCTCAACACTGTGTCCCAACTGCAGTCATTTCTTGTGAACTTTCCAGGAAAGGACCTTCAGACTCCTTCCCCTTAATACTCGAGTTTTCAAATTCAAAGCCTACATGAGGCCGAGCATTCCTGCTTGATACATCCTCTTTTTTTCTTACCCTGACCTACACCACTTCTGCTGAGATGCAGGAGCAGTGTTAGTGCCTATCTGCACATCCCCAGTGATGCCTTGCCACTGGGAGAACCCTTGCAGGGCCTAAACAGGCTTTTGCTTTTCCCAGCTGAACGAGGTTTCTGTGCGTTGCCTCCCCCCAGATTTATATCCCACCTGCACCACAGGCTTGTAGACAACCTGACTTGGGCTCAGCTTCCCTCTAGCAGCAGGAACACTGAATGTTCGAGGGAGCCAGCGCCAGCTCACTCAGGGCAGTGTTTTCCCAAGGCTCAGACCTGCTGGGTACCTACTATGTACATCAAAAACGTCACTCCAGTCTTAACCATGGCTAAATGCTGTAGATTGTATTGTGAAGGACTTGATCTGTTTACTATGAAACCATTGTAATTTCTGCTTCCTTATTTCCTTTACAGAAGTATCCTGGATGTTACATGATAACCTTATTATGTGAAAGTACATGCAAACTGTAGAGTGTATATACTGTGTCGTTATACAGGCTCCACAGATGGTACGCTGCGTTCCGTGGCTTACGCCAGAGCAAACTTCAGCTGTTAAATTCTGAAAGACACCTTGAAGCACAATTTCCTTGCCGCTGATTTGCCATACACTTTACCACATTCAGTCTTTCCTGTTTTCTTTTATGTGCAGTCTGATCATCCTAAAGCCTGATTACAACAGTCATTTTGTGAGGATAAATAGGGGTTTTTTTCCACATCTCAGTTAATTTAACTATTAACTTATTTGAATGTCTGCAGTTTATCCAGACAGATCTGTAAGTTTAAAGTCCTATTCAAAATTTTTAAACTTACAATTTATTTTTAGGCTTTTCTTTCTTTTTCCTAATGATTTATGGTGCCTTTCATGCCTTTCATATGAAGCCTTCTGCTGGCCTAAGCATAAACCTGTGCTTAGGTTCAGTTAAAGAGCAAGAGATAGGGCACATGGCAACTGTGTGTCAGTAACAAAACTCCCCTCCCCTCCTTGACGAGATCGAAAAAATCAAGGCATCATGAATTGGACTCCCCTCTTCCACCTTCGTCTGCATGAGCAGATGGTTGCACCCACATTGAGCCCGGAAGGCGTCAACGGGAGAACTGAGCATCGGCTGGCCCTGCCTGCACAGATCCTGTACAGAAACAGGGCCGTGGGTTTTGCTGATAATTTATCTCACAGAAACTTGGTATTTTTGCCTTAAATGACATGCTTGAGTCCTTCTAATTTTAAGTTAATTTATTTAATACGATTTTGTGCACAAAAGAATGAGTTCTATAAATTATGTATGAAAATGTTAATGTCTTTACAAAGTACTAATAAATCCAGAAGATCGTATCTTTTCAAATTATAGTTTAAAATCCAAATTTTTTTCTTTTATGCTCACCATTATTATTTTTGTAGCTGCAAGTCTTATCATATAGGAATTTTTTTAACATAATATTGTTAGAAAATAGAAAGACTAGTGAATATATGAAATTCTGGAGAGAAAGAATTGTTTGTTTGAATTTTTATAAGCTTTGCTCCTATTTCCTCATGAGGAGTTTTCTGTTTCTACGCTCTCTTTTAAAAGACAGTGTCATGACTGACAGTCATTTGTTGGTTTCACAAAAGAAGGAGCTGTCTGGCTTTTCACGTCTTGTCCTGAGCTGCTTATTAAAGTCCAGCTCATGACAGCTAATAAGAATTGTCCATGAGTAGGGACAAAGGACAATTTTTTTTTCTGATTTACAATCCACTTAAAGATTTTTTACACTGAGGGTTGTAGAACACTGGATCAGGTTGCCCAGAGAGGTGGTGGATGCCCCATCCCTGGAAACATTCAAGGCCAGGTTGGATGAGGCTCTGAGCAACCTGATCTGGTTGGAGATGTCCCTGCTCCTTGCAGAGGGGTTGGACTAGATGACCTTTGAAGGTCCCTTCCAACCCTAACCATTCTATAATTCTATGATTGTTGAAGAGAGGATTTGAACTTAAGTAAGAGCATCAGGAATCAAGCCTTATCCAAATAACTGTTTTCTGATCAGCACATTTCTTGTACCTGATTGAAGAGAGAATGGAAAAGAATAGTTTTGATGATTATTATTTGTTTAAAAATTTGTATTTGCTCCAGGCTTATATGATCTATACTTTTTATTTAAATATGAATATAGTGTTTTAGTCTAGTGTTCAAGATTGCAAAGATCATACACTTTTATTCACAGTGCCCACAGTTGTTCCATATGTTTTTGAGATAATCCTACTTAGAGTGACTGCTGTTATTACAGCATGGTGATGAGTAATTCACCTGCTCTTCTGTGATAAGTCAAATCGCACTGAATTGCTGACGTATAGTAGAACATCTGATGTACACTAGTATTTCTGGATTGGGACCTGCAATCCTTACTCAAGCAAAAATTCTATGGAATTCATTCATTCTGTGGAATTCAAGAATTTTTCTTGAATCAGGAGCTCAGATTCAAATCCTTATTTTGTTGGGCATCTGTTTAAAGTGAAAATGGTAATATTCCAGTTATTTCCTGAGGAAACTAATACTTAGCTGAATTTACCCATGTCACATTGACTATATAAAAAATAACGCACAAAGTACTGATGTAAAAAGGGAAGAAGGGACATTTTTAAAAAGCACAGAGAAAAGGAGAATAATCAGAAAAGAGGAGTAAGCAGGAAAAGAAAATATAACAACAAAGGAACAAAAAAAGGCTGAGGCTAACAAACCTCAGCTAAAAACCTGAGGCTAAATTCATCCTTGGATGGCTTCACTGACTTCAATGAATTCACTGCCCAAGTGGGTGAAGTTCAGCCTCCATTGGGATAATCAGGCTCAGTTCCACTGAACTTAAAGGAACTGAACTCACCTGTACCAGGAATGAACTTGCCTCTCTGGGCCAACTTTTATCCTGACTCACATGTCATGCAATCCTTTTGGATTCATTAGGTTTGAATGAAATACAGGTCAGAAAAGAATTTGTCCCAGATATTTCTGCTTCACATTTTTTTTTCAAGTGTGTTAATCAACTTAATTCAAATGGATGACAACATCACCCAAAGTGCTGTCACTGTCTAAAAAGGTTAATTGGTTTTTGAAATACAAATTGTCCCCTGCAGTGTCAGTGGAAGCATGTAATATTTTCCTGTTCATTTAACTGGATTCAAAAGTGGCCATTCATTCAGCTGCGGCCACACGTAGGACAATTCCAGACATATCCAATATCACCTGTTATTGGAAGCATTTTTTATTTCTTTGAAAAATAAAAAGACAGTTTCATAACAGGCTTAGAAACCACGAAGGCTGCTTCCACTGACACTGCAATGACATTTGCCAGTATATTACAATGTTAATTGTAACTTCTTGACAAAGTTGAATCCATATTGTTGTTAATAAAAATTATTTGGAAGTACCATGCTTATTGTTTTTTTTTTTCTTACATAAAAAGATTGTATGGGGTGAGCACATATCCAGCAAGAAAAAAAAAATTAAATTTGCTTATTGTTTTCCTCTTGAAGTTTTTAAATTTTTTATTAAAATGGACCAAAACGCCACAAAGGAAGTTTACTAGAATAAAATACGCACAAACCAGTCTGATATTTTCAGTTTCTGGTAACTGTTCACAGCAGAGTTTACTTAAACTTCAGATGTTTCAGCACCTCTATGAAAATAAGTTTGGAAGTTATTATTACCCTCCCTCTTAGATAAACGGGAATTGATTCAGGATCAGCACTCAGGGGCCTGTGCAAGGAGCAGGATTCCTAAGGGAAGGCCCATTCACTACCTCAGTTGAACTTCAGGCCTAGGTGAAGCCCCATCCTCTGTGCTGAACCATTAAAGTTGCTCTAGAATATTACTGTACCAAACCTGCAGCCTTCTTTCCTCACTTTGTTCTTCCTGCAGTCCTGCTGAAGATAAGCTTTAGTATTTGAGTGTAAAGTATTAAATACAGAGAGCCTTTTCTTATGGTGAAGTCATTGCCTCCATGGAAGCTTCAAAATCAGAGCAAGATGTTTCCATGTATGGGTGACCCTCTAGCTCTCTGATAAATGTAATCTTAGATACTGAAAATTAAAGATGCAGTCTCCGGAACGGCAGATTTTCCATGTCAGCCATTTGTACCCACAGGCTATGTGAACAAGCTCCGCCTAAGAATAAACACAGGACAGGAAAAAAAAAGGCAAACATCTATGTACACTCTTCTGTGAAACCGGGCAGTCTTTCTTTGCGTGCACACAGAGATAGTAGGGAAGGGTCAGAAGAACGCATTGTGAAGTTTTTTCCTGGTAGCCTGCTGATCACAACGGCCAGACACAGGTGGTAATCTGCATCCCCAAAGACAAACACATAAATGGTCACAGTTCAGCTCTGCACAACAGGAGTACAGGACTGTGCCTAAAAGGGAAATTTAAACCCTAATTTAGCACATTTTCAGTGTAACTGAAGGGGGGGAAGCTTTTTCTTACTTTGTTTGTTGTTTTTTTTTCCTATTTTTTTTTCACTGTGGTAACCAAGCACTGGCACAGGTTGCCCAGGGAGGTTGTAGAGCCTCCAACCTTGGAGATATTCAGAAGCCATCTGGGCACAGCCCTGGGCAACTGACTCTTGGTGTCCCAGCTTGAGCAGGGGGTTGGAAAAGATGGCCTCCACAGGTTCCTTCACCCTCAGCCATTCTGTGCTTCTGTTTCCAATATTGTATCAGCTTTAGTGCACTCAATCATACAAAAATCTCCATTAAAGCTTAATTTGAGATTAAATATCAAGACTTCCCTAAAAAATTCAGACCACAATGTATCATCAGCATGACATGCGCCCAGACAACTCACAAAGTAACTCAGTGTCACCCTCACTCCCCAGCCTCACTGAGGCTGCCTGCCTTCCTGCCTTCGCCTTCGCCTTCGCCTTCGCCTTCGCCTTCCCCTTCCCCTTCCCCTTCCCCCTCCCCTCCCCACCCCACCCCACAGACTTCGAGGGATTCCCACACGTTCAGGGCCGAGTCCTTGCCTCTCCCCTACTAAAACACCGCCTGCTCCTCCTCAGTGGAGCCCCGGCCTGCCCCGAGGCCAGCAGACGAGAAGGGAGCAGTGAGAGGGGAGAAGGCGGGACGCAGGACCCAGCTGCCCTCAGCTCGGCAAGGACGGCCGTAGCTTCTCCCACGCGCGCGCGTGCTGGCCGAGCTAGCCAATCACTGCGTAGAACGCGACCCGCCCCGGCCAATCAGCGCGCGCCTCGCCTAAGGCGCGCGAAGGCCCGCCACATGGGCCGTGGAGCCAGGCGGGAGGAGCAGCCATGTCTGACTGGGACGCGAGCAGCGACGAGGATGCTGGCGCGCTGCGTCGGCCGCCATCTTTTGCTGCCAATGCTAGGCATCTGTGGCAGGCGCCGGCCAGCCCTTCGCAGAGCTGCGCTTCCGTAGAAGGCAGCGGGGGACGAAGGAGTGCTGAGTGGTGGTGGGAAGCGGCGGCCAGCCTGGGAGGAGAGGAGTGGGAGCCTCAAGGGGTGGCAGGTTCCCGCGGCCCGGGCGAGGCAGCGTGGCAGCGGCCGCCCCAAGTCGCCGCCGGCCAAGCTCGGGATGCTGCGGAGCCCCTCTCCTTCCGCCTCGATAGTGCCCTGGTCGGGGCTCTCATAGGTAATAACGGCCTCACCTCCCGGGGTGCTTGGATCGCTGAGGTGTAAGCGGGTGGGAGAGGACGAGAGGACTGGGCCGCTGAGAGGTTTGTTCACGTGGTCCCCTGCCCTTTCCTCTGTGCTCTGAGGAGATGCATCGCTGCCTTCCCTGTCCCTGGGCTGTGGAAGAGCCCCAGCCTCTTGTGATCCCCTGGGGACAGTAGGATGCTTTTGCAGGGTACTGGCTGAAGAGTGGAGCTCTCCCACTTGCCAGGGTAGCAGAGCTTTTCCTCCATGAAGTGGTTGGGTTTGTCTGTTTCTCATGGCTGGCAGCTTGTAAGTGGGCTAAAGCCCCTCTCTAGTCATATGGAGGAAGGATGGTGCTCTCTGGAGTCGGTTTTGGTGCTCCACCTCTTCAGTTGGGATGCCTTCCCCCAACGTATGCACATTTCATTTGGTCAATTGCCAAAAAAGTTACCGGCGTTTTCCAAAAGTTTGATGTCACAAGTTCTTTTATTTATGGATGCATGTGTTCATGTGAGGGTCTTGTTACCATGTGTACTTTTTGACAGTTTGGCCTGAATCTCTGTAATACCTGCGATGTATCTTTATAACAGGTCGAGGTGGAAGTAAAATAAAAGAACTTGAGGATTCTTCTGGTTCCAGGATAAAGGTACCATGTGCTGTGTTTGTCATCCAGGCCTGGACTTTGTGGGGAACATACTTGGTTTCACTTCCATGTGAACTGGAGTTACTACAGCAAATTGATGAGTGTTGCAATAGCTGTAATAATTCTGCTCTTTTACAAGAACAGGTGAAAAGGAAGTGGAATTGAGGGTGCAACTTGTCTGGTATGTGGAAGCAGGAAAAGCTTACTGGCATTTTTTTTTTCCTTAAGTATGCATTTATTTCCCTTTCTTTTAGAAAGGGAATTAAAGGGCCTTTTTTTCTGGGAAGAGAAGTTAAAATTCAGGAAAAAAATTCAAAGGTTGTTTTCAGTATGTGTTCTTATATAATGTTTGTCTTTGCAGTACTAAAAAATTTAGTAAGGGTTTATGAACATAGGTTATAAAGGGAACCTGTGAAGCTGAAGTAAAGATCTTTGGCAGCACTTCTGCGCAAAACAAAGCCAAGATGTTGATTGACGATGCTATTACAAAATCTGGACAAAACTACGTTAGAGGTTGGACTGAGAAAGGTAAGAAATGTGCTTTCTTAAAAAAAAAAGATTGGATTGTCTTTCTGTGTATTTAGTAGTTTACTGGAGTGTTTTTATATTGGTAGTCTTTTACCAAAGTGAGTTAACTTTCACCTTGTTCTTGGACAATGGCATACCTCCTTGAAACAGAGATATCTAGACATCCTCCTTTCTGAGCTATCAACAGTTTCCTCCTCTCAAACTGCTAGACTTCTTTGAAAATCTATTCCATTGTGTTTTCAATGAATGCAGAATGTTATACTACTTGGTTTCTTGCATTATCAGTCTGACTCCACAAAAATACAAGTATTGGATCTAGTGTAAGTTTTAATGTAGTATCTGTGCAGTATTAAAATTCAACAAGCTTTTATAAATGTAGTCTGTAAAGCAAACATACTGATTATAGCATGGGTGATGCTGACTTCTTACTACTTTCATGGAGAGCTAGCATTAAATTTGATGTTGCACACCATGCCTCACTTCACTAGGCTTTATCATGTTAACTTTGTCTGTTACATGGATATATAAATACATGGATATTAAAATGATTGTATGTTGAGATACTACTTACGTTATAGCTATTTGTGTTGTTTGCCCTTGCAAAAAGTCATTGGGAGCACATACAACATCTGTAGTTGTTGATCTGAGGCACTGGTGAGGAAGAAGGGGTCTGAGAGTTGTGTTCCAGTGTTAGAATAAGGAATGGAGTAGTTGTGAGTTTTGATTTTAGAAGTGCCCTGGATGAGTGTGTTTCAAGAGGCTAGAAATAGTTAACACTTTCTTAGTATACATGACTGTGTTTTCCCCATGTTTCCTGCTTTTCCACTAATACATGATTGTGTTGCCATTTATATCTTCAGTATAAAACCTTTCTTTCTTAAGAAGGGTTAACATAATCAAAAACGAGGTATAGCATGTAACTACCACCTTAGGCCCCCCCCCCGCTCACTGAACAAAACCCAATATTATGCTGAGACTTTATTGTGGTCGCATTGGATGCTTTAAAAAACCTTCGCATCCTTTAGTAAACCTTGCTCTTGTAGCTGTTAAAAATAAAACTTTCTGTATCCATATCATCTACTGGGTTCAAAAGTTTTTCAAAAGCCTGTTGCACAACAAGCCTTATTTATAGCTGGAGGAGCAGCATTTTGGAACCTGTAATTACTTTCTTTAAGTAATTGAAGATGTTGAAATGCTTCTTTTTTATCAGAATTGGATTTGTATAGGTTTTAGCGGTGTTTCAGGCTAAGACCTAGGAAGGAATTGTCTATCTGAATGCTTCACGTTTATTTAAAAATCACATAAGAGGCCTTACAATAGAAAATGAAAATAAGATGTTTGTTTTGAGGGAGGATGTTCTCCCCCACCCTCCAGCATATCCTGTCCCATTCCAGCCACATTTTGGTACTAATTCCGCAGGAAAAACCTTGGACATGATCAAGCCTGAAAATAACCCCAAAAAGGCAGTGATTAACTGGGCCTCTCTTCGAGAAAACAAAGCTAAATATGAAGCTATGAAGTGGGCAGGTTAGTTTTAAAATTTTTATGCTACGGTACTTGTCTTCATATGATAAATCTGTTGAGTGCTTGCATGTTTTTAATTTTTGCTTTGAAATTACTGAATCTTTTAGTGTCCAAATTGGTTAAGTATTTGCAGTGAAGTTAACATGTCGGCATGGTCATGGAGGACACTGTGGTTGCTGTGTGAAGACTTAAATTTGCCACTCAATTGGTATTTTGACTACATTCTTTGAAAATGCTGTTGTTTTATATGTGACTGCAGCCAAAATCTGAGAATTGTTAAATATTACACCATATATGTTAGTAGAAATTACTTTAGAACTTTAAATTTGGGGAAGTGGTTCTTTTGCAGATACTTCAATTTGTCTCAGCCTTCATCTTTTATATGAACAATAGTAGTCTTCCACCACTTCTGACTAGTTTCCTAGTACAAGGCACAGTCTGGGTTTTGGGATTCCTATTTTAAGCTTTAGCAGACTTACCCTGAATCTGTAGCATTTCTTAGTGACTCAAGTTTACTTTTTCTCATTATTTAAGACTTGCCTCCAATTGCAAAAAACTTCTATAAAGAATCGTCAAGGACTGCATCTATGTCACAAGAAGAAGTGGAACTCTGGCGGTAAGATCATTTCTATAGGGCATTATTGTCTTAGCAAAAATAGCTATTAAGGCATGAAGTCCAGAAAGTGGGAGATAAAATACTGAGACAGAAGCATTAATGTTAGAGTCTTGTAATAACTTAAATTTTCCTAGGAACTCTTTCTTAGGAATTAATAACTAACAGATAAGGTATTACTAGTTGCCTGGAAAATTAACTTTAGGGATTAACTGCTTCTTTCAAGGTACTTGATCTAGTTGACTTTCAGAAGAGGAAAAAATCAAGACAGTTCATTGGCTTTAAACTGTGTCTTTACGCTTAATGAGACAGCATGTTCATGTTTTCTAAATCCTTCTAAATGTGATTGCTTACATGTTGAATACCTCTTAGCTGCCATTTTTTCCCATATTTTTTAGTTAAATACCATCTTAAGGACAAATTTCAACTTCTATTACTGTTATCTTCCTATCTGTCTAGCTATCTTGTCTTTACAAGTACATCCTGGTGAGTACCTGCCTCAGTTAACTGTATCCATTAGTTTTGATCCAGCAACCTACACCATTACTTTGCAAGCAAAGCAGATCATCTGTTTCAAGTGATTCTGTCCAGGCCCTGGTAACAGTTTAAACCCTTTTCAGTAGTTCTAATTAAGTTGGTAAATGTTCATTAAGTTACCTTTTTATTACTTTTCTTTTTGCATAGTGTCTGTTTCTTTTTCTCTTGCATGCCCACCAGAGAAACCTTGCTGCAGTGAGCAAAGCATGGAATTGACACCTGTTTCCTTAAAGTGTTGTTAGACTTATTGTTAGAGCTAGTCAAGAGTGACAGAACATTGTTATGTACGTTCAGAACATGTATTGAGATAACACTTGTGTGATAAAGGAATGTTTTGCCTTTTTCATCTAACCTGTTTGCTTCAAGGAAAAAAAAAAATTGTGAACATGAGGAGAGGTTGATTACCCATTCTTTTTCTAGCCCACACCCCACTTGAAGTAAAACTGCTAAAACTGTACAGAAAAGTACAGGACTGGAATGAAGATAAACTACTTATGCATATTAATACCTCTTAATTGGACGGAGCCTCAGAACCTCTGTTTTTATGTAGCTTTTTGTGTGTGGTCTTGTGTTTTGGAGTTTGTTTGTTTTGTGTTTTGGTGGGTATTTTTTTGGAGTTTGTCTCACTGACCATGCTTTTTCTGAACTGTCCTGTTTGTATTTTCTAGAGCTGCTCTGAAAATATTTTGAAAGGCTTTTGTCAGTATACAGGGTGCAGACAAAGAAGTCCAATCTATTCCTGTCAGTTCTAGGTTGTCTTTAGGTTTAAAAACTTGTCACAGTTATTTAATTTGTAATAGAATATAATTGAAGCCTGATATGACAGGACTGCAGTTCATGTTAATATCCATATATAACTTCAAATTAATCGTTCTTAAGTAAGAATGGTAATTAATGCCTCCAGAAAACTGTTTCTTTAGTAAGCTGTTCCAGGAATTTAGGGGGAAAAAAAGTCGGAAAGGCAGTCTTTTGCCTTAGCTCTAATTTTTCAGATAATGAGGCTTTAAAGCAATTGCATTTCTTTAATTCTGACAGGAAAGAAAATAATAATATAATTTGTGATGACTTAAAAGAAGGTGAAAAGCGCTGCATTCCCAATCCTGTTTGTAAATTTGAAGATGTATTTGAGCATTATCCTGATATTCTGGCTAATATAAGAAAAGTTGGTTTTCAAAAGCCTACACCAATTCAGGTACTTCATCAATTTTGATGACTCTTTAACTGAAACTTAAGAGAAAAGTACATTTATGTATTTGTTGTTTTATGTTAGTCTCAGGCATGGCCAATCATACTCCAAGGAATTGATCTCATTGGTATAGCACAAACTGGTACTGGGAAGACATTAGCGTACTTAATGCCTGGATTCATTCACTTGACTTCACAACCAATGTAAGGATGGTTCACGCATCTGACTTATTTACCTTCAATGTAATGGTTTTCTAGTAAAAAAAGATAATAAATCATAAATTGGAAAAAATTTATAAACTTGGTGGAATATGTACCAAATTTGTCACCATAGATTCTGTTAGTAGGAGCGTACTGAAAAAGTCTAGAACAGTGTAAAATTTTTCAGTGTCAGATGTGATGGACTTTGCCTGGCCTTATGTACTCACATTCTAAATATTACTTATTGCAGTTCCAAAGATCAGCGTCGGGGGCCAGGAATGTTAGTCCTTGCTCCCACTCGAGAACTGGCGCTTCAAGTAAAGGCAGAGTGTTTGAAGTATGCATACAAAGGCATTAAAAGGTAATCTTACTTGCTTAAGTATTTTTTTTTCCTACCACTTGTGGCTTAATTCACTTACTAAAATAATTGCATTTACTAAGAGGGAAGGAGAAGGTAGTAAATGCAGAGTTCATATTTTTCCAGTTTTTAGAAATACCTGTTTTGGCTACTGTCATGGTGAAAGTCTATTTCATGTGTAGTTGGGAGTTCTCTGTATTGTAGCTCTGTCTGTTGCTTCTTGTACTTCTGTGTGGACAGCGGATGTGTCTTCTCGGCACCTTGCTGTTAGGTAGCTGTAGCCAGCATAAGATCTCCCTGAGCCTTCTCCTCTTCAGGCTAAACAAGCCTGGTTACCAGCTTCTTGTGTCATACACTTCATCCTCTTGACCCATCTTAGGTGCTTGCTGGACTTGCTCCCGTATTAATGTGTCTAATAGAGGCGAGGGGTTCAAAAACTGGATTTTGTCCTTGAACTGTGGTCTCACAAGTACTGAATAAAGGGCAATAATGAGTTCTCTAAACCTGCTGGCTACCTTCTCCATAGTGCACAGCTGACTTTCTTTTCTGTGGGGTTACACTGCTGAATAATGTTCAGTTTCTTGCGTGCCTAAGTGTTTTCTGCAAAGCCATATTCTAGCATGTTGGCCCTCAGCCATGAGATAACTCCATCACCATGTTTGCTTTTGTTAAACTTCATGGGATTCCTGTCAGCCCATTTCTTTAGCCTTTTGTGGTTCTTCTGAGTAACAGCCTAGCCCTCTAGTGTATCAGCTGGTCCTTCAATTTAGTTTCATCCACAAACCTGCTGAGAGTGTAGGTATTCATTTAAGCTATTAAACAGACATTGCTGTATGCCAAAATTTACTTTTAAGGCTCTCTGGTAACTGTATAGCGTTCAGAATTGGTCTTGTAGTCATAAAATACTGAAATTTGCATTCTGCCTCCTTTTCAAAAATACTAAGGAGTTTCACAGAGCGTGTTAAGTTTGTGTGTAAGCCTTGTGCGTTTAATATTTTAACAGCAAAAGATTTGACTTTTGATGGTACTGTTTAGAAAATCACGCGTCCTTTCACATGTTCATTTGTTTTTGGTGTGAATATTTTCAGAACAACCCAAAACATACTTGCAGCTTAGTAACTACCTTCCTTCCTTTCATGATTGCTTTCACTACAATTTCAGCAGAAAGCTATTGCTGTACTGTTGAGGGGTTATCATTCGATGTTAAGTCCATTATTTATTGTGATACTGTGGGTCATACTTACTGTATTCCTTCCTCTTGGTAATACCAGATGATACTTTTTCAAATGAAGCAACATGGTAGCATTTATTTGAAAAATATTTATTTCAGTTGAACCTTAATACACTGCTTCTGTAAAACATTTTATTTTTCAGTATTTGCATATATGGTGGTGGAGACCGAAAAGGACAGATAGACGTCGTTACCAAAGGTGTGGATATTGTTATCGCTACTCCTGGCAGACTGAATGATCTTCAGATGAACAACTTCATAAATCTGAAGAGCATAACATACTTGGCAAGTAGCTGATATGGAATAAGTAATGCACTGGTTGGGAAATGGTTGACAATTAGGCTGAACTTAAGCTTTAACGAAGTTTTCTTTAAACTTTTAAAGTCAATTACAGTACATCTTAACATTGAAATTGGTGTTGGAAGGTAGTTCATACTTACCATAATTGCATTGCAGACGTGGAATATTCCCTAGGGGGGAAAAAAATGGGCTTCTAGCAAAGTAAGCATTTTAAAGATGTTAAATTGTTATCTCATATTAGTGATGTTTGCTATTTAAAATTGCTAAACAGGAGGAAAAAAAGGTGAAGTATGATCATACTACAAGCATGCAGTGCTTTCTAAAGCGAGGAATATGTGTGTAAGTGATATTGGATGTTTCAGTAAATGCAGGATGTACTATAGTATGACATTACTAAAAAGAATTAGCTGTCAAATTGAAAAATATGATGATGTAAAGTAGGAGAAAAACATTTGTTGTTGTCCCACTAGCAGTTAAATCTTTTCAGATGATTGAAACCAGTGCAAGGACTGTGTTTTGCAAAGTGGTTAATGTCTCATGCCTCATACTTTCTGGAAATGCTGTGTTGCTTTAGGTCCATATGAAAAGCTGGACATAAAAAATTCAATTTTTTTTTTTTTTATGTTACCATGTATTTCCTTGTAGTTTCTTGTACTTTTTAATATATAAGATGCTTTCTGTTTCCACAACTTCATTGTCCATTTTCAGCCAACAAATAATTTAAACTTGCAGCCTTTTTTCAGAGAAAATAGAGGGATATTAGATTTTTACTTTAACACTTTGGATGAAGAATGCTTTTCATTGGAGGGCTTTATTTACAGTTTTCATTTAAAGTTATTTGTGAGTCTTGTGAATGCTTCCAAAGTGCACTGAATATTATTTGCTGATATGATAAAATTGTTTCCCGAAGGACTTCCAGGGTTAAAGACTGGAATACAATTGTTTGTTTAAAAAAAAAAAAACTGAAAAAAAACTCTGTTAGAGTTAATTATATTTGAATATGCACTGTACAGAAGGTGAATTGAAAGCAGGGAATTTGTCTTCTTGCTTGACGGAACCATTGAGTTAGTTGCAGTCTTAATTCAAATTTTTAGTAACTCTTTTATTCAAGATAGGCTGCTGGTTTTTTATGATTTCAGAAGAAAGACAAGTTCTGTCATATATGGCTTTTTGATTGTTTACAATGCATGCCATTTGAAGATTGCTTTTTGTTTTGCTGTGTTCAGTGTGAATCAGTATTCATTCGTCAGTAATCTGAGTGTTTGTTTTTTTTTCTTTTGACCTTGTGCTCATAAAGCAGAAGTACGGAAATTAGAATTGTGCGTGAATAATTGGAAAACATTTAGAGGAAAGAGTGTACTAAAAAAACATATACAAATAATGAAGCAGGATATGGAAGGTAGATTGGAGTAATCCTTTTATTCTTCATATATAAGGAAGTAGTGTAAAGCTTGCCAGTAAGTAAATTAAAACAGAGGAAAGAAAATAATTTTCATATGAAGAACTGGCTTGTAAGAATTTCTTGCCAAGAAATAGAACTGAAACAAATAATACTGACAAACAAGAAAATATGTATAGATAACAAGAAATCCAAGATTATGTCATCTGGGAAGAGATTCAGTTTATAAACCAGGACCTGGCTATGAAGCATTTGGAAAAAAAAAATGGTGCTAATATCTATGTTTTATTCTTTATTAGCAACCATCAGAAATAAAGAAAGTAAACTTCAACTACTCTGATCCGTGTAATAAACATACTTATGTGTGTTCTTCTCCCTTCCAGCGAAGTATCAGTGTGCTTAACAGCTTAGAAAGCTTCTGCTGCTGAAAGGGGCGTAGCAGCCAATTCTGAATATAAAATTAGTGATGTTTCAGCCTTGCCATATTAGAATCGAAGTGGTTAATGGAATCTCTGGGAGTCCTTTGACAATGAAGAGAATTATATCAAGAAATAGAATTCCTGTCTTCTCTCTCTCAGCTACTGTTTTGTTATTATTTCAGAGATTTACATAGATAATGTACTAAAAACCTTTAATAAAATAAAAAATCTGAAGAGAATGGAACAGCAAAATCAGGACAGTAGAAAGGGATTTTCATCAAAGTCTTTTGTTTGCACATAAGAGACTAGATAATGTCAATAGTTAAAAGCATGACCCATATAACTTTGATTTATATAAACTCTATTTGAAAATTAAAGGAAAAAGATGAGTCTTGGATGGCTTCCTTCTTCCTTTGTATGAGCTTCTGAAAACACTCACAAGTGTGCTTGTATGTTAGAAAAAAAGGGCAGTTCCAATAGTTGTACTCAGACCTTCAGCTCACTTGTTCTCCTTTGGTTTTTTTTTACCAGATGAAACAAGTTTGAGCTCTGGGTGTTCTGCAGTGTCCTAATGTGAGACAGAATGTACAGTCGGGCTTTTTTCCTACTTCTTATGAGGAACTAAATTGATAACTGATATTTTTGTCTGGTGTAGTTCTCTAAAAAGATGGAAATGAGATTTCCTCTTTAAATTACCAAAAAATTTTATTTAAAGTGTATTGTATGGGGTTGTGTCTTATCTCCCCCGTTACCACTCCCCCCTCTCCCCTGAGTTTGGTTTGTTCTGGTTTTGTTGGTTTTATTTTTGTTTTTTAATTCTGTGCTTAGTTTTAGGCACCGACCAAATTATTGTTAAAACAAGCAGACAAACAGTTGTTGGTTTTTCTTCTTTGACTTTAAGTGCTCTTAAAGGTGCTGTGGATTTTCTTGTTCTGCCTGAAAATGTGTTACTAAATGAAAAAGCTTCAAGGGAGTTAAAGAGGTGAAGTAGAAGTTGAGCAGGTTTTGTAATACATTACGGATTGGATTCTGCCATTAGAACTGTCTTTATTAAAATGGTCTACTATGTGATGTCTTGCTGAAACCCTTAGCTAAGGAACTAGACACAACAAATAACCTTGTTCTGAGCAGGTTTTAGATGAGGCTGACAGGATGTTGGATATGGGATTTGAACCTCAGATAATGAAGATCCTAATAGATGTGCGGCCTGACAGACAAACTGTTATGACAAGGTACGTAAACATAATAGTGCTCAGCACTTGAATACTGTAAATGTAAGCTAATTGAACAAGTTAACTTCAAAACAAATGTGCCAGTTTTATTGAGACTTCTATTAGCCTAATGGGAATGGCATCGGTTTTCTTTCTAATTCTATCTAGTCAGTCCTAATGAGTCATTTGTCAATTTTATTTTCTTTCCTTATCCCTTTTCTGGTGTTTTGCATCAACTAAAAACAACTGAGTTCTTACCAAAAAGGAAGGTGTCCTGTGAGTGCCAGAATTTGCCATATCAATTTGAAATGCCATCTTCCACTTCTCCATCTGGGACCAAATGTGTGTGCTGGTTTTGTGTAGCGGGAGTGGCTACAGTGGCAGCTTCTGCAAGAAGCTGCTAGAAGTTTCCTCTTTCTCCAGTGGACTTGGACAGGTTTAGGGCAGACCCACTGCTGGACAGGGCCGAGCGAATTTGCAACAGTGATAACACTTCTGTGGTAACGTACTTAAGAAGGGGGAAATACTATTAAAAAGAAGAGGGGAAAAAAAAAAAAAACCCAAATAGGGCAGGCAGGAAGGGGGAGGCATGAGCCTTATGGGCCTTGCAGCCCTGACCCTCTGGCCTCCTGCTGGGCAGCCGTCTGAGCCTGACTTGGCTCAGCTGAGAGGAGATGTGAAGAGAACCTGAGAGGTATCTGCCTGAGCCTGGTGTGAAGAATTTCTTGTGAGAGGAACGGCTGCAGACATCAAGGTCAGTGAAGAAGGAGGGAGAGGAGTAAAGTCGCTCCTGACAAGATTCCCCTGCAGCCTGTGGTGAAGACCATGGTGAGGTAGGCTGTCCCCCTGCAGCCCATGGAGGTCCACAGAGGAGCAGAGATCCACCTGCAGTGTGTGGAGGACCCCATGTTGGGGCAGGTGGATGCCTGAAGGAGGCTGTGGCCTGTGGAGGGCCAGTGCTGGGGCTGTTCTGGAGGGACCACATCTGTGGAAAAGGACCTGCTCTGAAGCGCTGTAGCCGATGTGAGGGACCCCACAATGGAACAGGGGAGGAATGTGAGGAGTTCTTCCCCTGAGGAGGAAGGAACGGCAGAAAACAAACTATGATGAACTGACTGCAACCCCTGTTCCTCATTCCCCCTGTGTTGCTCATTGGGGGAAGGAGGTGGAGATAATCTGGAGTGAAGTTAAGCCCAGGAAGAGGAGGGGTTGTGGGGAAACAGTTTTTTTTTTTTTCTCTCTCATTATCCTTCTTTTATTATTAATAAATCAAAATAGTTTCCCCAAGTCGAGTCTGTTTTGCCTGTAATAGTAACTTGAATGATCTCTCCCTGTCCTTATCTCAAACCTTTTTGTTCTGTTATCTCTTCCCCCATTTCCTCGGAGGGTGGGGAGAGTGAGAAACTGTGTAGCTTGGTCCTGAGAGGGGCTAAACTACAGCAGTGTGTGTCCTGACCTTCTGATCAGGATCTGTGCTAGTCAGTTCCTGAATTAATTTTGAAATTATGCAGCTTTTGGGAGCTTAACAGTAGAATATCCCAACTGTAACTTGTGTTACCATATTTTTGCATTGGAGCTATTGTTTCAGAGATAAAAACAGACTAGAAGATTGCTTATTGAACTACGAAGCTCACTTTTGTGAGCTTAGTAGTTGCCTGTACCTATCTTTAAAGCTTAAGTATTGTTTACTAATAACTTCTTCAGATTATTTCTAAACATGTAAGCTTGCTGCTGTTATTGCTTACTGAAGTGTTTCACTGGTGTATAAGAAGGAAAAAAAAAGAAGGATGTGATTAAATTAATGAATTTTAGAAAACTTTGCACTCTGTTCTTATGTGTTTGGTTTTCCTCTTCACTTTCTGTTTAGTGCTACTTGGCCTGATGGTGTTCGTCGCCTAGCAAAATCCTATTTGAAAAATCCTATGATTGTTTATGTTGGCACTCTTGACTTAGCAGTAAGTTGTTCTGGTTTTTTGTTTTGTGGTTTTGATATTTCTTCTCTTTGGGAGAAAATTAAGCCAGGAAATATTTTGCTTGTAACCATAGGTAAATAAATGCATGTAACTTTAAAATCTGTCTGAACTCTCAAAAACTAGCTCTATATTACTCTCTTAAAGTGTCGTTAAAAGTTTAGAAAGAATGAAAAAAAAAAAAGAGAAAAGAACTTCGTTCTTGTGTTTCTGTAACAAGATGTTGAAGTCCTGCATCTTCAGTAGAAGACATCACAAGTGACTAGTATCAATCAAATTTAAGTTTGAATATTATACTTCACAGTGGCACATGTTCTTGCCTGAACCCTTGTTTTTGTAGCCTTCAGTTCTGTTCAGCAAGTTCTTGTTCCTTACTTTTCCTTCTGAAGGTCTTTGTAATGCATACAGCTCCTTAGTTGGATCTGTTTTTCTTAACTGTTGCTTTCTCAGAGAGAGAGGAAGCTTTCTACTAAACTCCTAGGGGCACTTGTCTGGAGCAGGAATGTATATGTTGGAGTAAGAGCTGTCTTTAAAGTCCAGAGCTTCTCGTATATAGATGCAGTTGCATACTTGTCATGCTTGTGTGGCTGTGTATAGTTGGCTTCAGTACCAGCTGAATTTACAGAAATGGTAGTTCTTCAAAGATCTCTGCATCCTGGTCCAGAGATTGCTTTGAGTTTGGTTCTTAAATCGTTAAATTTTCCTTTTCGGTTACACTTTTTTTTTAGTGATAGGGAATAAGGAAACTTAGTATGTGATGCACTTAAGTAGAAGTAGGGGGAAAATGTACTTTTCATCTGTTATGTTCTGAACTATGCTTTTGTCAAAGACAGAGGATTGAAATTTGAAAGATATAGACTGCTGTTGCAGCTCTCGTCTAGTGCATTCATCTCTTTTATAGGAACTTCTGTTAATTGAAGAAGTGATGTCTAGGGAGGAGGGGGAAGGGCTCCCATGTGGAGAAGGAATCTGTGTACTTGATTAATTCTTCAACCCTTGCCACAAGATTATGATGCAGTGCCGTGAGACTGTCAAGACCTTTAAGTACTGCTTATGTAGTTACCTTAGACGTTCTGTGGCATCCTTCAAATACAATGCAGTAAAGTGATTTGGTTTGTTGGGTTTTTTTTGTTTCAATTAACAAACTATTGGAAGAATTGGACAGAACTGATCATTTCAAATAAATTACAGAATCTTCTTTAAAAGCTTATCCTTTCAAGTGAGACTGGCGTTGCTCTGACTTCCTCAGGGTTAACATTAAACGTACTCAAATTAAAGTACTTCCAATCTGAATGTCACTGATATTAGGAATATTTATTTCACCTCACTAGTCTGCTAATCTGTGCCCTCTGAATCTCTGCAAATACATGATTTGGCAAACTACTTGAAAGATGAATTTTACTATTCTCCTGAAGCAACTAGGAAACAACAAATAAGTCTGCATTGTTTGAACTCCAATCTGATAAATGTTTTCATTTTAAAATAGTTTTTCATGGTATCATATTACTAGTTTTGTAATATCTTAATATGGCAATTAACGAGAAAAATATTATTCTAATCTGTTTCTGCTTAACATCCCTTTTTGCTGTTTAACAGGCAGTAAATACAGTAAAACAGAGAGTTATTGTTATCGCCGAGGAGGAAAAGAGAGTTTTCATGCAGTGCTTCATAGAGTCAATGAAGCCAAGAGATAAGGTCATCATTTTTGTGGGGAAAAAACTTACGTATGTAATCTCTTCCCAGTATTACATCTGTTCATTTTTTCCTAACAGAAATACTCAATAGCTGCTTAGTTCACGTAATAATTAGCAACTATAACAGCTTTTGTCAGCGATGTGCTTGCAGTAGTAGTATTTTTATTTATTCATTCGTTCACTCCTCCAGACTGACTAGTAGTTTGTATCCTTCTTAATATCATTAGTGGTGACAAGTTCTCAATTTCCCACAGTTAAAGTAGGTGTTAATATTCTTGAGGATACATTAATGTGATGTCCTGCTTACTTGCATATGCAGCTGGTGTATACAAGACCTAATGGAGGGGGGTGGTCATTGTACACCCTCAGCTTTTTGAGTGGACGCTACAAAAATAATCTATTATTTCTCTTTATATATAAATAAAAGCAAACATGTGGGGAATAATCTTGCTTTCATACTGTTTTATAATAAATATCGACTGACCTAGGCAGGGTTTTGTCCTTAGGCACATGCTTAGCTTTTGTTGTCTCTTTATTATCTTTTGGATCTAGATCTAGGTGCTGCACTTTCCGTGCCCCCCTCCCCCCCTTTCTTTTTAAGAACCATTGTTTTATTTCATCCTAGAGCTGATGACTTAGCAAGCGACTTTGGTCTCCAAGGAATTCCAGTACAGTCACTTCATGGTAACAGGGAACAGTGTGATCGAGAACAGGCTTTAGATGACTTCAAGAAAGGTACCTTTGTACCTAAGTACTGGTTTGTTTAGCCCAGATTTTTAAACCTTGTCATGTGCAGAATTTTGTCTATTTGTAAGTGCCATGTCTCTCCAGTCCCATAGAAATGAAAATATTAAAGAGCTCTGAATTATATATTTACTTTGTTAATTTAAAAAAAAAAAAAAAGCACACTGATTTCTTTTCAATTAAATTTGGAATGTCTAAGAGTTAAAGTAAGTCTTATTTTATTTTTGAAATCTCTGTGGAAAAGTCAATATTGTATTAGTCTACAGAATGGTAAATTTAAGCGTCAAATAATGGTGCTTTCAGTGAAACGGTTCTGCTCATGATTATGCCAGTAAAGTTAATCTTTGGGGTTATGTGGTGACATGCTAATAAAACAAAAAGTAGTTCTATGATAAATATGCCAGCTGAGGATATAGTTGTTGAAGTTTCTGTTCTTTTCACAGACTTTTTATAGCAGCTAGGCATGTTTCTTGGTTCTCCTGCACTCTGGTGTTCTACTTGTGAAATACAAGTAATAGTAAAATGACATTTTGAGTGCTTACTTGCCACCTTGTATTTGAAGCTAACTCAGTGTGACACGCAACAAGCATGTTTTTCCTTTATATGTTAAGAATAAGTGCATTATATGCTGGAAGACCAATAGACTGGAGTATATTTTCTGCTATTCCATAAATTCCCATTCTTTCTGTTGTACTTATTTTAGGCAAAGTCAGAATACTGGTAGCTACTGACTTAGCATCCCGTGGCCTCGATGTGCACGATATTACTCATGTTTTTAACTTTGACTTCCCTCGCAACATTGAAGAATATGTTCATAGAGTAGGCCGTACTGGAAGAGCGGGGTAAGTGTCTACAAGAAAACAGTAATATATTTTCAAAATTTATGCACTGCAGAGATGTTTCTCTTGTCAAATGCTAGACCTACATGTGATGTGGAGTCTGGGAGTGAAGACTTGAGAGTCTATCAAAGTATATTTTAGATAATAATGTAGTGCTTTATGTTTTGAAGTTAGTTCACTGTTAAGTTTAAGGCAAACAAGTTTTCCACTTTCCTATTAATTCACTGAAGTGGATGAGAATGAGGGATGTTTGAAAGCTGGTTTAAATGTGGGGGAAGAATTACAGTTCAAAACAACTTCTGTGTAGATATTCTGAAGTGTCACTTGTTTGGCTCTTCTTGAGCCACTAAGTTGTTTAGTTTCCTAGATAGCCAATGGGGGGGGGAGGGGGGAATATAAATTCAAAGTTTTAAGCCTAACATAGTGGTGTAGTTTAGATCTACAGGTTAGGACTTTCAAATGCTGCTTTCTCTGGTTGGCACGAGCATGATTTTTCTTGTGTTATGTGTTTATTTTGATCATGTTATGATTATATGTCTCTTCTTACTTAAATATGTTGTCTTTTTACTTGGTTTATTGTCTAAAAGCCTGTATTAGTTGGGCCTTTGCTCCATTTTAGGTGAATTGCCATATTCTGATCTTTATGAATTATAAAGTTGCTTTCTGTCATGTGCATAGTAAATACTTAAGCCAGTTTTATCTCCCAGTTCAACAGTATTGCCTGTAGTACAATTTATTACTGTATACATCAGTAGGAAAAGCCTAGCGGCAGTTGTTTTGAAGACCCAACAGTTGTTTCATTCCTTGTTTAGACGTACTGGGGAGGCAGTAACACTTGTCACTAAGAATGATTGGAAGGTTGCATCTGAACTGATTGAAATTCTGGAAAGAGCAAACCAAGTAAGAACACATCTTACTGGGTAAGATTTATGTTGGTTCTGGGTTACCACTTGAAACAGTTCATTAAGGTCTAAGCCTCCTTAGACCTTTCTTGGTGAGCATTTGTAGTGTCTCAGGGAAAAAAAAAAATGGGTATTTAAGTCTCTTGTCTTGGAAATCCTTAGCTGTATTTTATCTTACAGATGAGTCCCAGAAAAGAATTTGGAACTTAACTTTAATCAAAGCCTTCCATATCCAAAGAAGAAGTAACTAACATACATGCACATAGAGGTCTGCAGAGGAATAAGAGAATATCTTTAAAATACTTTATTTTGTTTTGTTGTGGTTTTTGGTTTGGGTTGTTGTGGGTTTTTTTTGTTTGTTTGGTTGGTTGGTTGGTTTGGTTTTTTTAGAAGATGTAAGAGGTGAAACCAGTAATGATACTTTGAAGCCACTTAAATAGAGCTTAGAGATGCCTTGTTCTGTATTCTGAGTCAGCTGTTACCATCCATGCCTTGTCTCTTCCTGCAGACTGTGAAGTTCCCAAACTTTTAAAATGTGTGATAGTTCAAGTGGGAACGGGTCTCTGAATACAGAGGACAAAAGAGCACCTTTGAATTCTTACTCTCAAGGGTAACTGTTAGTCACAACATTATTCTCAAACTTTTAGTTATAGCTGATAAAGGGAAGTATCAATACAGGCAGTGATCTTTTTCCTCATGACAATGAAAATATTGTTACTTCAGTCTTAAAGCATCATGTAAAAGGGAAGGAGAGCAACTGCAAACATGGTCTGAAAGTTCTGAGTACTTCAATTTCAAAACAAGTATGGTGTATTTATTAGCCAGATGTTCTCCATTATTTTGAATATACAGACAATCTCCCTAAAGAAAAACAGGTACAACAAAGATTTCTGTATCATGCTGCAGGGATCTTTACATATAAAGCTTATTAGGAAGCATTGACAGATTTATTAGGGAATCAGGTGGGAAAACACTGATCTCTGTAATACCAAGAAGAGTGTTGCATATCAATTATGGCCTCTTTATCCTCTTCTGGTTTCTCATTTGGGCTTATAGGTGTACTTAGCTTATACACGTTTAGCAGATAGATTGTCTGTGTGAACATCTTAACAAACTGCTAGATGCTGGATATTACCTCATTGAGATTTTTATGTTCCATGTCCTGGCTTCTTCCCAGTCTTTCCTTGTGCCTGCTCAAAAACCACTCTTTCAAGAAATAGTTGCAATTTTAGTTATAATAAATTCTATTTCATGCTGTAGGAGAGGATCTGATCTGATACTTAAGAAGAAAATCATCCAGTGTTTCAACTGAAAACCAACTATCTCATTACTTCTCTGTCTATTGATACAAGTCTGTAGTGACTTTCAGCTAGAGAGATGCATCGCTTTTCACTTTATTTTTAAACAATGTCTAAAACTTAGGTGGAATAGACTATTCCATAGGCACAGTTATTTACCAGTAAGAGCAATTCAGCATATAAAATATATACCAGCGAGCTGACGCTCATGCCAGCCTAAGAAAAGTTGCTGATAGCAAATGCCAAGCATTGCTGAATTATAAAGCCCAACAAAAGAAGTTGGAACTGGAGGAATATACCTTCCTTCACCACCAAGCCCTTTGTCCTGGCTGCATTCTTTATTTGTTCAAGCATTAACAGGTCTAGGCATTTATAAGGAGACTTAACAATATTTAAACTTGTTTGTACTGTACTGTGTTTGCACTGTATTTGTGCCACTCGTGGAGGGGACAAACCACAGAGGCTGAGCAGTCATATTAATACCATGCTCACACACACTGCAGAAGCTTGCTCTTCACTCTGTGGTCAGGAAACTGATTCTGGACTGGATATCTTCTACCTGCTGCATGGCTATGTGCTCTAGCAGGTTGTTGAAGCAGGCTGGTTTTGATAGATCGGTGATCTAAAACATCTTCTGACAGAACAGTCGCTCATACAGCTTTTTGCAGTAAACATTGCATTAATATCTGCATTATGCCTGATCTGGTTTAAGATGACTTGTTGGACACGGCCTTTGTTCCATGATCTGTAAGAATGGTATGTGGCTGGCTTGCTTTCATTCAGTGATCAGTGTCAGTCAACCTATCAAAGTCTGTAATTCTTTACATCTGGCCTCAATCCTTACGAACCTGAGTAACTCTGAGGTGACGAACTGTGCTGGTAATACTATTCACCTCCCTTTCCACATAATTACAAACATGCCACTGTGGATCTTGGTAAGATGCTCTTGTGACCTTCCAGTGGTGTGAGAACTGACCGCTTTCTCCTTCCTCTCTTATATTTTAGCTTTGTTTTATCCTTGTGAAAATGCTTCTTATGGCAGCGCTTTCTTTAAGTACCAAAGCTTCTCTTCAGAGGCTCTTAAAACTTCTGAAAGGAATTTCATATAAATTATAATCATGTAACATTCAAATATATATATATAGTATGGTATCACCTTTTAGTGGCATTGGACACTTGTTCTAGCTGTTAGTTATCACTCAAAGACACACTTCTATCTGAAATACAAATGTTTTAATTAGCTGGATATATATTGTCATCAGACACGGGGATACTAGCATACATATGTAATTGAAAATCCAGGGACACTGTGCTGATTATTTTTCAGTATATTTCAATATAATTTTATGTAAAATGATTTCTCTATGCATCTCTACAGAAAAGACAATCTGCAAATCACGGGAGCCAGATAAATAACAAAATAAAGTTTGGGAATGCACAAATCAATAGCATTTTTGTAAAGCAGAGTCTAAAAGTTTAGATTTGTTGAAAACTGACCTTGTCCTTGTGCTGCTTTCTTGTCAGGTAGTTCCTAATGAGCTTATTGCTATGGCAGAAAGATACAAACAATTTCAAATCAGAAAAGAAATTGAAAAGGATATACGAAGACCTCACAGAAAGCCCTCAAAATAACTGTTGAAGTTACTGGAACAAAGTAAGTGATTATAGTTAGTGTTGGCATCTATGGGCTTGAATTTAGAAGTTTCTTTTCTCTGTTGATTGTTTTCTGTACCTGTCCCATTTAATTAAAATGCATTTTAACAAGTGCCTTAGAAAAGAAAACTGTATTTACTTCATATAGAAATAAATCTAGTTTTACACTTGGATAAGAAAAATTAATTTAATTTTTTTTTTCTTGTGTGATGTACATAACTTCTAGAGCCATTATTTTCTGGTTAAAAACAAATATTTTTGAGTTTTTGGTAGGGTTTTCTTAATTAAAGACAGTATTAACATATAAGAATTTAAAAGACAATTTTTCCTTTTATTTTCAGAGAACGGGATTAGTGGATGTAAGCAATGTTTGTCAGTGTGGCTTCAGAATACTATACTTTTGCATTGATACGCCGTATCTGCCAGTGGTATGCAGGTGTATTTCCAAAACTTAGTTATTTGAAAACTGCTCTGTTTGCTGACTGATGTTTGTCTGAAGCAAGTTTTTTGGGTTTTTTTTTTTTTATTTTCATTAATATTATTTTAAGTCTTAAAATTGAAAGTCACTTTTCTTAAGACTTATGTCTCAGCCTTTTTTGAGAGAAGTCTACACTTCCTCCTAATGGAGGAGAGTGTAACAAGAAGGATGTGTTCATGGCTAACTGGAATAAAACCACCTTCTACTCTTACTCTCATGAATGTAATTTTCTAGCTTAAGGAAGAAAAACAGAGTTTACTAGAGCAATGTTAACGAAGTCATGAAGACAAAATACATTTGAAGGTCAGCTTTTATTTCGTTCAGATAAAGTTGATTCAAATTTCACATTTGGATGTCAGGTTCTGTCACACAGACCCTAATGATAATGGGATATGTTTTCACTCTTTGGAAGTTACATGGGAAGGAGTTATTCTGTCATTTGACACGTGGTCTGAATTTGCGTTTACTCGTGTCATATGAGTATATGAAAAACTAATAAACTGAATCTAGTGAAATGAAAATATTTTAGTAAAATTATTCTCTCTAAATGTTCTTCTGGCCTTCCCTCTTTTTTATTTGCTCTTAATTGAGGTGAAATCTGAACATTATTTAAGCCAGTTAGGTTATTTAGCCTTCAGAAAGTAGGCTAAAAATATGGAATTCCCATGGCTTCTTTAAGAAAAAGCAGAAGATGTTTTTACTTACAGCACAGAAGTTCCCAAATGCTGTGTATTTATCGCCTGCACAATTTCAGTCGTAGGAAATACTACAGTGATTCTTTTTTCCTAACACTCATACATAAGAAAAATTGTTAAAGGAGAGTCCAGGAAGACCCTGCTGCTGAGTCACAAGACTCAGACTGAATGCGCTTGCTTTCTCAACTCCTTCCCAAGAATGAGCCTAGGTGTGGCTGAAGAGTTCGGACCCTAGTTTCTGCCAGAGAGTCGGTTTATTTTGGATCAAGCTGGGCCCCTCCCATGAGGGACCCTGAACAAAAAAAACCCTGGGCAATTATACCCTTCCCAGTCATAAGTTCCCACCCCCAATGCACTCTTCATGCAACAGTTAGTCCAATGGTATTTTAGGGATGGGGTCTTCTCGCTGCTCATTGGGTCCCCTCTGTACCTCTAGACAGGCCATTTCTTCATCTTCAAAGTTTGTAGCTGGTCACTAACTTCCTTGTCTCCTAGCTGGGGCTCCTGTGTCATCGAGGTCTTTGTTCATTGTCTGCTACCTGATTTGAAGGTCGTCTTTTTCCTTGAGTCATGGGTTTGGTTCTCCTTATCTTTTAAATTAGGATGTCCTGTACTCCTCTGTTACCTCCTCTGCATAGCCATCCATGCTGATGAACAGAGTTCATTCAAAATTCACCTATCCTAAGTTTTAAACAAGGCCTACTCATGCTAAACTGAAAGCAAGCTACACTTCAACCACACTTGATTCTAATTTAGTTTACCTCTAAGCAATCAGTCTATAAGTAAACTTATTTTAATCTTCAACAAAAATTGAGCTGAATTCTGATTCTGAGAATGTCAGATTCATGCTGCACTTCTTGTTTTGATAACCTTTCATATGAAGACTTCTTCCTTAATATGGGTAAAATACACATTTCTTTCTACAAGATTCGTCACGCTAATGCTCATTGGCTCAACAACCTTTACTGTGTTGCAGCACATTATCTAAATGATTGCTTCCTGTCCAAAGTCCAGTGAAAAGACTTGATTTGCAAAGTGGTTCTGCAGAGTCAGCAAAGATAAGTTACTTAGGCACTTCATATTGTTTTGATACCATATTCTCTCTGCTAGCTGTTGCTGGTGATTGTCCTCTGCAAAAAGGTCTTCATCCACTCAGTTGATCTGGATAAGTTGTTCTGGTTTGTGTCAAAGTAACTCCAGTGACTTTTTTTTTTTTCCCTTTGGAAAGCAAGAGTGTAGTTTTGATATTCTGCAGTCAGTCTTCATTTTAAATAAAATCATCGTTTTTCACTTTACCCAGTCATTGGTGCCTTTTATGTTTGGAAGTTACATGTGGGAAGCTAACTATTGCAAATTTTTCTACATGTTCTTGGTATACCGTGAAGATGTTTTGCAGCTGACATCTACATTTGGAAAGGGAAGATAAATATTACTTAAAACATCCTATTTCTTTTAAGGGTTATAGCTAAGCAGTGGTGTTGTCCCAAATCTGGGTCTGTTTGCCTGGTGTGCAGAAACCAATTAACATGCTGAGTAGAGGTACTGTTTTATTTCACGTTTGCTCAAAGACAGGTGCTAGGTGATACTCCACAAAGCTAGCACACCTTGTGACCTTATCGGGTTAAGATGCTTCTTTTCTTATCCTTTTAAGTTCCTCTTCAAGGGAAATATGATCAGCAAAACATGCAGATTTTTACAATACATTCATTTATTATTAGTTAACTCTTAATTTTTGAGTTATCAATTCTCCCCTTTGAGACTTAAGATAAACCAAGATAAGACTGAAGAAATGATTTTCTCTACCTGGACTCACCGTACACTGTATACAGCATGGTATTAGTATGTAAATACATACAAAACCAAACAATCCTATGATTATCAAACTAAATAGTTTCTTGAACCAACTGCAGAAATCTGAAAACCATGAAGTATGCCAATTCCAAACCTCATAAAAGCCCCATGAACTATCTTCTTTCTGTACTTCATGTAGGATTCTTGTTTGTTGCCAAATTTCATTTAGATCATTTGAAATTCTTCCACTTTGGTCTACATTGACACAACAGCTGGTGCTTATCACAGTACAGACTCCTCCTTTTGAGGCCAACAGCATGTCTAAAGCCATACGATCTTGGACAGTAATTTTGGCCAATTGGGAAGCTTCTTCCTGTAGGGCAGTAATATCCTCTGCTGTTCTATTTCCTATGGTTTTGATCATTGCCGATATGTTAACCAGAGCATTTTTGAGTTTGCTAACCACCAACCAAGGAAAAAAGCATCTAACAAAAGAGTGAAAAGCACTATTCTGCTCAATCAATGGGTTATAAGATCTTTGGTTGTATTTTAAGTCCTGAGCCAGATTTTATTGTCATTGTGCAATTTATCAACAATTGCTATGTTTGAGTCTATAGTTCCTAAGGTACAAGTCCCTTTCCAATTGGGTGGTGAAGACTTTCTGGCCCTTGTCCCACATATTCCACTTGGACCACATGGACCTGTTGGAGCAAGTCCAGAGGAGGGCCACGAAGATGATCAGAGGGCTGGAGCACCTCTCTTATGAGGACAGGCTGGGAGAGTTGGGGCTGTTCAGGCTGGAGAAGAGAAGGCTCCAGGGAGACCTTATAGCACCCTTCCACTACCTAAAGGGGACCTACAGGAAGGACAGGGAGAAACTCATCAGCAGGGCCTGTTGTGAAAGTACAAGGGCTAATGGTTTTAAAATAGAAAGAGGTCATTTCAGACTAGGCATCAGGAATTATTTTTTTTTCCAATGAGGGTGGTGGAACACTGGAACAGATTGCCCAGAGGGGCGGTAGACACCCCATCCTGGAAACATTCAAGGCCAGGTTGGACGGGACTCTGAGCAACCTGGTCTAGTTGGAGATGTCCCTGCTCCTTGCAGGGGGATTGGACTAGATGACCTTTAAAAGTCCCTTCCAACCCTAACTATTCTATAATTCTATATCAAATATCACCCTTTTCCTTCAGGGATGGGAAATTTGTGTCCTTGTCCTGAAGAACCTTTGAAGTCCCGCATTGTAGCTCCCCAGTTTATGGTGCAATTACTTTGTGTCTTATTCCTATCAAACATTGTTCCGTTCAGACAGTCTGTTTCCCTTTCCTTTTGGGGGTTACATCTTCGCATGCATGTGCAATATGTTTTTTCCATTTGGCAAATTCATCTGTTCAATGCCCCACTCCTGGTTGTCTGTTTTGTCAGAACCATTGTGAGTAGTATTATCCCACAACTTTGTCCAGGAGATGTTGGATGGAATTGGGATCCCAACTAAAGGGATTCCCTTCTCTGAATGTTTTGGGAAGTGAGTGCAAACCCAACAGTCAGGTTTTTTTTTTTTTTGCTATTTTGACTATTTTCTGGCCCAGATTGATACATTAATTCTCCCAAGGGTCATCTGTACTGAGCAGATCAAACCAGCCATGCTAATTATCATTTTCAGGCTTAACAAAGTAACGATTTCCTTCTTTCTTGCAGGAGACTTCATATCTTAAAAAAAAAAGTATGTATCTGTGAATATACTACAAACAATAGGAGTTAGTACAATCAATATACAAAACAACAAGAACAGTCCTTGAGAACAATCTAATTCTAAGTGTGGATCTCCTGAACCCCATGTACAGTTCATTTAGTTCTATTTCTTGGAAATTTTCAGTGTCAGATCTCCAGTAGTAATCAAAAAGTCCACTGTTCCTTCGGAGGAGCTTCCTGTATTCTGGTTTAATGAACCCACTGATTTTATTCCTTCTGCTTTCACTGCTGTGTATGTAGTTAGAAGAACTAAAAAATGTCCTTTCCACTTCTCCTTTAGTGGCTCGTCCTTCCAGGTTCAGATATAGACAAGATCTCCTGGTTTGAATTTGTGTACTGGCATGTCGAGAGGTAAACGAGCCTGCTGATTAACATAGCTACAAAGAGATGACAAAACGCGCGACAGAGACAACAAGTAATTCTTTAATAGTCTTTCTCCTTTGACGTGGATTTCATCCCTTTGAAATATCGCGTTATTAATAGGGTAAGGTTTACCTTACAGAATTTCAAATGGACTTACCCCTTCTCTAGCTTCAGGGGTAATCCTGATTCTTGTTAAAGCAATCAGCAAAATTTCTGTCCCCTTAAGGTGAGTTTCCTGATGTAACTCAGCAATTTTTATGGTCTGATTTCCACTTTCCTACTAGATTGTGGCCTCCATGGGGTACGTAAGTCCCATTTAAACTGAAGAAATTTTTATACCCCATGTACTGTTTGGGCAACAAAATGTGTCCCATTATCTGAGGAGATCCCTTCTGGGATTCCAAATCCTGGGATTATTTATTTCAACAATATTTTAACTACTTCACAAGCTTGATGGTACAGCAAGGGAAAGTTTCCGGCCAGCCTGAAGAAGCTAATAAATATAAATACTTATACTGATTTCATCTTGGTAACTCAGAGAAATCTATTTACTGGCATTCTCCTGGAGTAACTCCTCTTCTTGTCTCTCCCATGGGTGGTCATTTTTGCATTTTAGGATTATTTGCATGGCGTATTTTACTTTTTTTAATATGTCTGCCATGGTTGCGTTTTTGATCCAATAGCATATCTTTTGACACAGTTTACCATGGTGTCAGCTCCCATGTGGGTTTCTCCATGCAGTTTTTCAAGGATATGCTGCATAATTCTAGATGTAGTAAGAATTTGTTGACTTGGGGTCACCCACCATCTTGCTTGATCCTTTAAGCGCTTTAAAGATTTAGCCAGCTGGTCTTCTTTATCTGTATACTAGGGTGGGTGCAGATCCATTTTATTTGTTGGAATCAGAGCACTGAGTACTTCCTCTTGTAAGACTGCTTTCTTTGCAGTGGAGACAGCTTTTCTGGTTTCTTGAATAATTTCTTCCTGTTCTCTGTGATGGGTGTTACAATGCATTATTGCCACTTCTTTAGGCTCTAATACTGCTTGTAACAATTTCATAATTTCTTGTCCATATTTAGATGGAGGGGGTTCTTTGGGATCCAGATCCTGGTTTTAAATATGCAAATGTACACAATGAGATAGTTATTGTAAACAATGTTTTTAACGCCTCTCCTGAAATATTGGGAACCTGTTGTTCAATTGATAGTTTATTTGTCTTGAAAGGAAATTATAGCTTGCTGTATCTTCCAGGCTGAGCAGGTTGTATTGGGGAATAAAAAAGTGTGGCAGATGAGACTTTTCCAGGCAATCCAGAAAATATCCCAGGTAGTTCTGAAAGCAATGATCCAGGTTTCCCAAATGCCAATCTGTGTCCTTTGGCCACATGACACACGAGTGGAAAAAAGCAGTTTTGACATGATATGAACAGATTTTGTCCAACTCTCTTGTATATTTCATTTTAAGTTGCTCTAGAAGATACTTCAGAAGCTTAAGACAACTTTTCCTGTTAAATAAATAAGAATTTATTAGGTAGCTTCTACATACTTCTTATTTTGCATACTTAAATACACATTATTCATGAAAGCAAGAAAAATGTTCTTACACCAATAGAGTAACATTTTCAATGATGTTTTGAATAAAATCTGAAAATAAGTGCAGCAGTAGGCTGGCTAATCCTTGAAGTCAGATTCTAGCAATGAAAGATTTCTAATTTAAACAATAGTTTTTGTGCATGCATCACGTTCACTGGTAGCCACAGCAACACAGAAAAACAAACTGTTGGTCAGCAGCGTTCTTAGACAGTACAGTCTTCCAGCTGCAGATGCTACTAGTGTAACATGATCTTGGAGCACTGCTTAAGATTCAAGCTGCCCTTTTGGCTTGGATTTACACTGAAGGAAATGCCACTGCCTTCCTGTGGCGCACCACAAGGGGAAGAGATAGATATATTTTAACAGAGTGCTAGGTAGGGGCATAGCGTATCTGATAGTAGTCATAAAGCAAAGACAAAGAATTATGCATTAGTTCTTTTGTGACTTTCTTGATTCAGTACAAAGATGTACTTAAGTAAACTAAGTTGGTTTGCCATTAAGGAGATTCTGTACCTCCTGTGAATTTTGTCCTTTCTCTTTGAAGAAATGTGGAAACCAGTTTTTATTGGAGTGAAAAACCACATTTACTCATGCTGATCCCTTTCAGCAGTTCTTTTCTCACCGTAGTTTTAGAAGTTGCTTTGGTATGAAGTGTAATTTTGCTCCCAAAGCTCGAAAGCTGAGTCATCAGACTTCTAAGCTGGTTCTTCTAAACAGGACTGAGCTTGGGAAAGATTATTTTAAAAGTTGCATCTTTTTGCTTTCTAAGGCAAGTCGGGAGCGTAAACCTGCAGTGTAATTTGCTTCCGCTTCCTGCTGTGTAAACGCAAGTCAGATGTTCAGCGAGTACATACAGTGTTGCACTGCTGTAGAGCAATGATGCCTAAAAGACTTATCCTTGCTCCCTATGAGTAATTAGGCTTAGATCAGATTCTTAAATGTTAAACTGAAAGAGTGCTAGACAGTGCTAGCGTGGCTCACACAGGCTTCAAGTAAAATATTTCATATAAAATACCAACCTGCAGCACTTTGATCCATCAGATTCACAACATGTCTTTGAACTGCCGTGGTTGTTCATCATGGCCTTCTCAATATGTGAAAAAGAGAGTCGCCAGGTGTTTCCTAAAGTTGAGTACAAGGTTGTTAAATTGTTACATAGCAGTAAGTACTGGTGTCTGTAGCTAGGAGGAGAAAAAGATACTTTATAATGGACTTAGTTTTAAATACCAGCAATTTCTTTCAACTTTTTTTTTTTTTAAAAGGTAATTCAGTGACTACAACTAGTTAATTCCTCCTTAAATCCCCAGCTGCTCCACACAAAGACAATTTGAATGTTATGAATATAGGATATAGTTAATTGTTTGCATGCTTAAAAAATATTCTTAGGGATGTTTGGACTTACTTTAAAATTAAGCTTAATTCTGAACTTTCTTGCATTTGTTGAATATGATTTGGGAAATTATACTACTCGTAGACATCTACTGCCTTTGAATTTCTGTTCTGTATTATTAGCCTTACTGCATAACTATTCTGGTTTTGAATAAAAAAATCTTAACTATTGGCTTCCATTTCTTTGTGCAAGTAATATGCTTCTGAGTTTGTCTCACATAAAGCAACTATTCTAAAGCATTTATTTTTGTTCTTCTGGCAATACTTCTGAAAACAATGATTAACAAAGCTCAGCCCCCTGTTTTTAAAACACCAGCGATCATTTTTGTCTTCTTTGCTTAAGTTAAACTCTTTCCCTTGCCTGTTTGGTTCAGTTACTCTTTACATTTAATTTTCACAGGAAGAGATAGCCCAGTAGAGCAGTAATGATTTATTTAGCATTGCTAAGATGAGCATGCTAATTAAAAAAAAAAAAATAGCAGATTGCTTGAACTCTTTTTGCTTAAATCATCAGTTCTCACAATGCAATAGTAAATTGGGATGTTTCTGCAAACTACTGTAAGCTTGGTGTGACAGTGGTCTGGAGAGGAAATAAAAAAAAATTGTAGCTACACCAGAGTTCAATGAGAAATAACGTATCTTGCTAGAGAAGTACATGGTTTACTTCCTGCAAAAATCTGTAATTTGTGTATGCAGTCTCACTTACAGGAATGTTCCCTGCCTTTTTAGAAGTCTCCTTTTAATTTTTTTTTTTCCTTACAAGGCAAAGGAGTGGATGTTGCTGTTAAGTACAGCCCTAGCACAGGAAAGGTCCATATTCACGTGTCTGACTTCATAGATGTAATACAACGCTCTTAGGACTGGTTAATACACAGCCTGGCAGAGCCAGTTTGTCTTTTAGATTTCAGTACAGGACAAGCAGTGTTACAAATCTGATGTTTTAAAGAGGGATTTCAGTTGTCTTTGATCTGGATACATCCAGGATAAGATAAAGATCTGTACCTGGAAGGCAGAATACTGAACAGAATCCAGATACTCTCTTGTAAGTGATGCAGTTCTAGAGAAGGTATTTCATAACTTAGATTTATTCTCTGTATTTGAGGTACCTTTTAGAACCTTGTCTTTTTTGTTTTGTTTGGCTACTAAATAAAGTGGTCTATTTCTGAACTCTCCCCTGACTTTTGTTCCCAGCCACTGTTCAATTTTGAGACCATCCTGTGTGCTGGGTGGCCAGCTCTGCTGAACTTCCAAAGTCAAGATGATGTCCACTGATATTTCTCCTGAAGAATTTTTGATCTGAAGAGTTATTGCAGGGCTTCCGGCCTTTTTCCTTTTCACTTCCACATCTAGTAACAAAGAAGAAAGTGATTTTTATACATATTTTTATATATTAGAAACTTTTTTAAAAAATAATGTCAAGGTTTTTACTTAATCAAAAGAAATACATGGGTTCAGTCACTGGCTCTTTATCCTATGGATTTTAAATAAAACATGAAGAAGGCCTGTTGAGAAGTTCTATGAAATAAGGAACATTCTTCTTGAACTGCTGTGTTTGCTTGATTTATTATGTCTACGGAATCAGAAATACAGTAATGTTTTCCAGTGAACTGCTTCACTGTTGAAAACACTGAGGAGATTTGGCCACAATGTTTCTGAAGGCTTTGGAGAAAAAGAGCATCCTAAAAGGGGGTAGATGTTTGCTATATAGATATGAAATTTTAGGTAATGTGTAAAAGAAAGCTCTTACTTTTGCTGCTACTTCAGCAAACGACTCTTTGTACACAGTAGTTAGATCCAAAATATCTAGGTCATGCAGGAAGTACCAACCATGCAGCAGAACCCTTAATATTCATTATTTTCATAAGGAAAGAGGAATGGATTGTGGAGCAATGGATTAATGACAAAATATGATTAGCTCTGATGTTATTTGTGGTGATTCTTAGCACAAGAGCAAATGTGAGATACTGGGGACAGGAGGGGTTACAGCTACAGTGCCATGAAGAGACAGTAGACTGAGGGGGCAGGGAGGGGGAACCCCCACATTTTATTAACAACAGGGTAATGCATATGCACAATGTAACTGGATTTTTAGTACTCCTAGGTGAAAGCTTGTTTTCCCAGTACTTACTTTTAATGTTTTTAACTTCTTGTTTAATAATGTCTCTTAGTGCTTGAAGCATTTTAAAGGCTGATAATTTTCCTTCTTCATCTAAAAACTTCAACAAATACTTTTCTTTTGGATTTCTTTTGAACGATAGGTAATAGTAGGCTCCAGTGTCATCACTTTGATCCAGCTGAAGTCTTGCAACAGGCATTACAAGCATGATGTCAAACTCATTTGGTTCAGATATCTACAAAGTAGAATACAGCAGTCAATATGCAACTTGGGTTTTACTCTCTTTAGGCTTTTATACCAGTTGCACTTGTATCTACAATTGCCTTGGGGTACTTCTCATGTCTGGTGTGAAATAGGAGCTTATTTCTGTGGATTTCAAGCTTCTTTCTGTATTACAAGATCACTGTGCATTCAAGTGGAGAAGAGCAATTTACTGATAGCAGTTCATTTCCCAGCTTTCCAACTTATTAATTTTTAAGAGAGTTTTAAGATTCTTAAGCTGTTCCGAGTAATGCACACATGCTGATCTTAGTCATCCTTTTGCACATAGGAGTCAGCTATGAGGAAAAAAAATGCATTGCTCTGCCTGAAGCTGGTTTAAGGAAAAAAAAAATATCCCTGTGTTTGACTTCTTTGTTTCAGATTGAGCTGGAACCAGGAAACAGGTACTGTTATTTCTCCTGCTCATAAAAAAAAAAAACAACACAAAAACAAAAAAACACCACAACCAACAACAAGCAAACCTATAAACTAAAACTCGAAACCGAAAGTTGGCATAGAGCTTTTCGTGCAGTGCTATATCCGACTCGCCATCCGGGTGCACTGCGCTTACCTGCCTGCTACCCGAGGGCAGGGGCTTGCTGCCACCTCAAAGCAGGTCCCGATCAGGCAGCGCCTCTTACTAAATGCCCATCTTGCAGTAAGTCAGCTGTTTTATCTTTAACTGCTGTTAACAAACGCAGTAATCCTTAACGTCTTTCCTCCTCGGGACGGGGCCAGCTGCACAGCTGTTTCCGAGCGGCGGGAGCCGCCTGCCGCCCCCGACGCCGCCCGATCCCCCGGCTGCGCGGCGGCACCGACCCGGAGCCCGGCCCGGCCTTTTGGCCGCTTCCCGGCCGTCGGGAGAGGCTCTGCCGGCGGCGGAACGGCCGCAGCCCCGCACCCACCTTGACGCGCTCGTAGTAGCTGCCGGCGCTGAGCTTCTCGATGGAGCTGAATCTGCTGTCCCTGGTGCGGATGGCCTGGATCAGCTGCGAGACCACCTCGTTCACCACCGCCGACGCCTCGGACACGTCCTGCCGGCCCAGGCTGAGCCGCGGCAGCACTTGATGCAGGCGCAGGTCGCTCGCTGCCACCGAGGGGCGACGGGCGGCCACGGAGGCGGCGACCGCCCCATCGGGCACCGCCGTTCGCCTCCGCGTCGCGGCCGCTCCGGCTGCCGCCGCCCGGCTCCTGGGAGCGGGGGGAGCCTCTTCGCCGCCGCCCGCTGCCGGGCTGCCGGCAGCAGAAGGTCGACGGGCCGGGCGGCGGGGTCGGGCAGTGGGGCCTCCGTCCCGCGGCGCCCGGAGGGCAACGGCGCCGCCTGGGCTGCTTCCCGCGCCCCGGCCCCGCGAGGCGCTCCGGGCTGCGCCCCTCGCCGCGCCCCGGCCCCGCGAGGAGCTCTGAGCTGCGCCCCTCGCCGCGCCCCGGCCCCGCGAGGAGCTCCGGGCTGCGCCCCTCGCCGCGCCCCGGCCCCGCGAGGAGCTCTGAGCTGCGCCCCTCGCCGCGCCCCGGCCCCGCGAGGAGCTCCGGGCTGCGCCCCTCGCCGCGCCCCGGCCCCGCGGGGCTACGGGCCGAGCTGCGGGCCGCACCCCACGCCTGCCTCGCTCCCCTCTGCCGCCTCTGCCGCCGCCGTCCATAGCCTCCGTTCCTTCCCCGTACCCACGGGACGGCGAGCGCGGCCTCCGCGGGAAGGGGATTCCCGCCTCTCCCCTCAAGCAAGTTCCTCTTCCAGGCAGCGCACCTCAGCTGGGGAAACGAAACCACAGCCGGACGGAAAACGCAGCTTCCCGGCGCTGCCTGACAACAACAGCCGCCTGGGAGCGGCTCCCCGCTCTCGGGCCACCCCGCCAACCACCTGGGAGCGCCTTCCCGCTCTTTTCCCGCTCTCGCGCAGCCCCGCCCACCCGCCAACCAGGCACCGCAGCGGCGGGGCGGGCCCTCGGCAGGAGGCACCGCCCACTGTGGGCTGCCCCTCACGGAGTCGGCTCCGCCCCTCCCACACCCGAGCAAGCGCTGCTTCTGGTTCCGGTGCCGGCGGGGCAGGCATGTTGCTGCGGAGGGGCTGGTGCGGCTTGGCGCTGCGCCCGGCGCCGCTACCAGGGCACCGCAGGGCGGCCAGCGAGGCCGGAGCGGCGGCCGCACCGCGCTACGAGGTGGTGGTGATCGGTGGGGGACATGCGGGGACGGAGGCGGCGGCGGCGGCCGCTCGCGGCGGGGCCCGCACGCTGCTGCTCACGCACAGGATCGGCACCATCGGTACCGCCCTGGGGTGTCCCGAGTCGGGGCTGGGCTGCGGGCTGCGGGCCGCGGGCGGAGCGGGGAAGGGACCGCGGAGAGCCGGCCTGGCCTCCCGCTGCCGCCCGGGCCGGGTTCGTTTCCCCGGGCGCCTCAGGGGAGGCGGCGCTGAGGCAGGGGAGATTTGGACAGGGATGGTGAGGCGTGTCCGTGTGTCCCCTCCCCAGGGGAGATGTCCTGCAACCCCTCCTTCGGTGGCATCGGGAAGGGGCACCTCATGAGAGAGGTGGACGCTCTGGACGGGCTGTGCGGCCGGCTCTGCGACCTCTCCGGCGTCCATTACAAAGTGCTGAACCGCAGGAAGGGCCCGGCGGTGTGGGGCCTCCGCGCCCAGATCGACCGGGGCCGCTACAAGGAGAACATGCAGGTGAGAGCGGGCCAGGGGGACCGGCTGCCTCCCTGACCTCTGGCAGAGACGGGCTGGCGCCGAGGTTACCCTGTTGAAGTGTGCGTTAACCGCATGTAGGGATATCCACATACGCAGTCTCGTGAAAACAGCAGCTGCTGCTGTTAAAGCTACAGACTATTTTAAAAAGACCGTTTTATTTCCAGGGATTTTTGTGCGTGTGTGTGTGTTTGGGTGCTGGAGTATTAGAGCGAATTACTCAAATCTGAAGTATTAGAATAAACTACAGAGGATGATGGGGGAGTGGTTTGGTTTTTAATATTTTCTTATCAAACCTAGATACCTTTCTGTTAATGCAGTGTAAGTTATTGGAGCTCAGCATAGGTTAAAAAATTCCCTAGCATTTTTAATGCAGGTCAGGTTTCATGAGCAAATAATTTATTTTGAGCTTAAACTCTGTCTTTGAATGAAAAGTCTGTTTCATGGCTCAGGACAGTACAGTAACTGAGTGTCTGCCAAGTGACCTGGTAAGAATGGAAAAGGCAAGAGGGTGATAGATGTTTTGGAAATCAGCAGGATTTGGGACTGCCCACATGTCTCAGAACTTCCTAGATTTTTGCAGTAACTCCTTTCATAACAGAAAGAAATCCTTAACACACCACTGTTGACAGTTCATGAGGCGTCTGTGGAGGATCTTCTCTTGACAGAGCCAGAACCAGACCGTCCTGGGAAATGCCAAGTCACAGGAGTCGTTCTGGGTATGTGCTTGTAACTCAGTAAGCACCTTCAGTTATTCTACATTATGAGCGACCTTTGGGGTAAACATTTCCTGATTCGTCAGTGAAAAAGTTGAATTAGCCGAAAGAGGTGATTTAGGCCGAGTGTGCACTAAGCTAGGTTAATACATGTAATACGAGAAAAAACGTACCTGGAATGATAGGATATTGGGAGGTTACATACATTTAATTTTCTTCAGGTTAGTGATACTGAATTCCATGCTGCGTTTTGAGATTTTGTTTGGTAGATGGCGCATGCTGCTGACAACATGACAAGTCAGTGGTGTCCTGTTGCTAGCAGACTCACACTTTATTACCCCTTGCTGTTCTAGTAAACAGGCTTTCCAAAATAAAGGCCTCTGTTGGAATTTTTCCCAGGAGTGGGTTTTCTGTGTTAAGAATAAGAAAAATACAGAAATAACTACATGCTGCTTGTTGCAGTTATTCCTATTAATGCTTTTATTATTGAAATGCTGATTTTGCTAAATAATAAAAGATGGATAAACCCTCACTGAACACTATTAGTCTAGTTTTAGACAGAAGCACCGGAACACCTGGGCTTTGTTGATACTAAAATATGTACATCTCTGAAAACTTGCTGTTTCAGGGGATGGGAGCGCAGTACATGCTGGGAGTGTTGTCCTGACCACTGGTACGTTTCTGAGGGGGATGATCCTCATTGGACAGGAGATGCACCCAGCTGGGCGGCTAGGAGACCAGCCAGCCATTGGGCTGGCTCAGACGCTGGAGAAACTGGGATTTGCTGTGGGCAGGCTGAAGACTGGGACGCCGCCCCGACTTGCCAAAGATACGATTGACTTCAGTGGTCTGGAGGAACGTGTAGCTGACAATCCGCCGGTGCCGTTCAGCTTCCTCAACGAGGCTGTGTGGATCAAGGTGGGACAGCACACATCAAATGCACATAGAGCCAGGTGGGGAGCAGTTCCAGGAATGCCATGCTGAGAATCAGCCAGGGAGTTGATGGCTGGGAAAGGGAGCTGGGCTGTATTTATCCTGCCACTGTTATGTTTCTAAGGACTCTAAATGCAAGGGCAGAAATCGCTTGTTTTCTTTTGAGAGGAAGTACCTTTCTTCTCTCACTTCACAACTTGAGAACCAAACTTTCTTTACTTTTAGAGTTAGAGTTGCATGAAATATGATATTGTTAGTAATATTCTTCATGTGCTGGTTACATGGGTGGTTTACAAAATACTTCCAGTAGAAGACCCATACTGTGGAGATTTATGATGTCTTGCTTGTTACCCCAGCTCTAGAATAAGAGATTAAAGTGTTGAAATTAGAGATCATTATTAGTGTTGACCAGGAAACAGAAAGGATGGAGTTATTCACAGAGCTCAGAGGTGACAGGTTAACAGTAACTTAAAAGTTGAAGAAACTCCATTTTCCAAAGAAAAACTTGGGAAATAGATGGTGTTCTTACATAACATGGTTAAACAGGACAGAATTAAGTATCAGGAGTTAATTTGTCCCCGAGCATATAGGAATTGCAGTAGCCTGTTATAATCAGGGTAAGGGTAAAAGTAATATCACTTGAAGTCCTTGGTATGTGTAGGAAAGGTTTTAGGAAGTTGAGATTCAAAATTATTACTATTTTGAATCTGACTCTGACTCTTTTTCAGAAAAATCAGTGAAATACTTTACCCAGGGTTTTTTTTCCAAACCTTGAATTTTCCATGTTAATTGCAGGGTTGTTTTGAGAGATTTCTTTTTTTTTTTTTCTTCACCAGACTTTTTAATTAGCTGTAGGGTCAGCACTTACTCCTCTTACTTCAGAACTTTTAATTCCTGTGATTAATTTGAATGCTGTGTTATAATGTGTTACTTTAATAGGAATATCCATCCTGTAAATAGGAATACAGTGTATAGATTAGAACTTGAATTCTGAACTCCCAAGTCTTGTTCTGTTCTCAATCTGCTTTTGGAAGTGGTGCTCACGCTCTCTGATTGCTTGTGTTCTGCCTGTACAGTGGGTTGGATGGCACTACCCATCCCTTTAGGAGAGCCAGCTGTCATGGAAAAGCCCTTGGAGATACTCAGAGTTGTTCAGTAAGAAAACAGTGTTGTGGCTGGATTAACTTAAAGTGAGCTTTGGCCTGTTTCAGCCAGAAGATCAGCTGTCGTGTTACCTGACTCATACTACCCTGAAAGCCCAGCAAATTATCTGTGACAACCTCCACCTGAATAACCATATAAGGGAGACAACAAGGGGCCCACGGTACGTATGTGGCATCATGCAAGGCTTTCAGTGGCACAGACAGTCTCTCTGAAACAGTCAGTCTCCCCTGCTTTGCCTCTGGAAAGTCACCTTTTCTCCATGTTGGGTGGTGCTTATGGCCATTTACTGTTGCAGGTACTGTCCCTCTCTTGAATCAAAGGTTCTGCGCTTCCCAAACCGAGAACATCAGGTGTGGCTGGAGCCCGAAGGCTTGGAGTCCAATGTCATTTACCCCCAAGGCATGTCCATGACGCTACCACCTGAGCTCCAGGAGCAGGTGATCAAATCCATCCCAGGCTTGGAAAAAGCTAAGATTTTACAGCCAGGTGAGGGGGGTGAATAGTTTTGAATCTATTTGTCATATTGGTTACCAGTTAATAAAAAAACCCACATTGTGTTTAGAGCTTAGCAAGACAAAGGAAATATGAAACAAAATTACTTATTGGATGCAAGGACTTTTCCTTGGTTGTCATAAATAAAAGTTGATAACCTTGAATGTCTCCAGGGACGGGGAATCCACCACCTCTCTGGGTAACCTGTTCCAGTGCCTCACCACCCTCACTGTAAACAATTTTTTCTTAATGTCTAGTCTGAATCTACCCTCCTTTACTTTAAAAGCATTACCCCTTGTCCTATCACTGCAGGCCCTGCTAAAACCTAAGTCATTCTGCCCCACTGATTGCCTTTACTGGTAAATAGCAACTG
Organism: Chlamydotis macqueenii; assembly: GCF_036417535.1. NCBI lineage: Eukaryota > Metazoa > Chordata > Aves > Otidiformes > Otididae > Chlamydotis > Chlamydotis macqueenii. The sequence continues at coordinate 33,515,280 of NC_141558.1, forward strand.
TCAAAATCCCTCCCATAAGATCTGTCTTTTTGTTTGTCATAGGCTATGGGGTGCAATACGATTTTTTAGATCCCCGTCAACTGACTGCTTCTCTCGAGTCTCGTCTTGTTCAGCGCCTCTTCTTTGCCGGCCAGGTAAATGGCACTACAGGCTATGAAGAAGCTGCAGCTCAGGTAAATGAATCTGATAGTGTACACTGAGCACTCAGAAAGGGATATTGCCTTGGCATTTGTCTTTGATACACAGTCTTGCTCGGCCCATCTTGTTCTAATGAGATGTTCTTACTTTTCTTGCTCAACCCAATTCCAGATTTGCCCAGATATTTTTACTTTTAGTTATCTACACTTGCTGTTCCTGAGATTGCAGTAACAAAAGTAATTGGAAGCACTGTCAAATGTTTCAGCATGGAGACTGTGCAATTCTTATAATTGAAAACATGTGGGGATTGTCTCTAGTCATGTCAGCAGGGGCCAAGAAGCCCTTCAGACAGTCATAGAATCATAGAATGGTTAGAGTTGGAAGGAACCTTCAAAGGTCATCTAATCCAATCCCCCTGCAAGGAGCAGGGACGTTCCCAACTAGATCAGGTTGCTCAGAGCCTCATCCAGCCTGGCCTTGAATGTTTCCAGGGATGGGGCATCCACCACCTCTCTGGGCAACCTGTTCCAGTGTTCTACAACTCTGATTGTAAAAAATTTTTTCCTAATATCCAATCTAAATCTATCTGCCTCTGTTTAACGCCACTATTCCTCATTCTGTCACAACAGGCTCTGCTAAAGAGTTTCTCCTCATCTTTCTTACAAGCCCCCTTGAGGTATTGGAAGACTGCTATCAGGTCTCGCCGGAGCCTCCTCTTCTCCAGGCTGAACAGCCCCAACTCTCTCAGCCTGTCCTCACAGGAAAGGTGCTTCAGCCCTTTTATCATCTTCGTGGCCCTCCTCTGGACCTTCTCCAACTGGTCCATGTCCTTCTTGTGTTGGGGGGGTCCAGAGATGGACACAGTACTCCAGGTGGGGTCTCACCAGGGCAGAGTAGAGGGGGAGAATCACCTCCCTCGACCTGCTGGCCACGCTCCTCTTGATGCAGCCCAGGATGCGGTTGGCCTTCTGGGCCGCAAGGGCGCATTGCATGCTCATGTTGAGCTTCTCGTCCACCAGCATTCCCAAGTCCTTCTCCTCAGGGCTGGTCTCGATCCGTTCTCTGCCCAGCCTATATTGGTACTGGGGATTACCACAACCCAGGTGCAGGACCTTGCACTTGGCCTGGTTGAACTTCATGAGGTTGGCACGGGCCCACCTCTCCAGCCTGTCAAGGTCCCTCTGGATGGCATCCCTCCCTTCTAGTGTGTCGATAGCACCACACAGCTTGGTGTCATCAGCGAACTTGCTGAGGGTGCGCTCTATCCCGCTGTCCATGTCGCCGACAAAGATGTTGAACAGGGCCGGGCCCAACACGGACGCCTGAGGGATGCCACTGAGCCGTTGACCACCACTCTCTGAGTTCGGCCATCCAGCCAACTCCTTATCCGCCATCAAACCCATGCCTCTCTAGTTTAGAGAGAAGGATGTCGTGCGGGACAGCGTCAAAAGCTTTGCACAAGTCCAGGTAGATGACATCTGTTGCTCGTCCCTTGTCCACCGATGCTGTCACCCTGTCAGAGAAGGCCACCAAATTGGTCAGGCACGATCTGCCGTTGGTGAAGCCATGTTTGCTGTCACCAGACACTTCCTTGCTCTCCATGTGCCTTAGCATGGTTTCCAGGAGAATCTGCTCCATGACCTTGCCAGGCACAGAGGTGAGGCTGACCGGCGTGTAGTTGCCCGGGTCCTCCTTGTTCCCCTTTTTAAAAATTGGGGTTATGTTCCCTCTCTTCCAGTCATCGGGGACCTCACCAGACCACCACGACTTCTCAAATACAATGGCCAGTGGCTTGGCAACTTCATCCGCCAGTTCCCTCAGGACCTGCGGATGGATCTCATCAGGTCCCATGGACTTGTGCACCTTCTAGTTCCTCAGATGATCCCGAACCTGCTCTTCCAGTACAGTGGGCAGTTCTTCATCCTCCCAGTCCCTGCTTGTGCCTTCCACAGCTTGGGTGGTGAGACAAGAGCCCTTATCAGTGAAGACTGAGGCAAAAAAGTCATTGGGTACCTCAGCCTTCTCCAAGTCCCGGGTAACCAGCACACCGGTTTCCTTCCAGAGGGGGCCTACATTCTCCTTGGACTTTCTTTTGTCCCCTACATACCTATAGAAGATTTTCATGTTGCTTTTTATATCCCTGGCCAGATTCAGTTCCGTCAGGGCTTTAGCCTTCCTCACCTGATCCCTGGCCACTCACACAGCCTCTTTGTAGTCCTCCCAGGCTACCTGTCTCCACTTCCACCACCTGTAGGCTTTCTCCTTCACTTTCAGTTGGTCCAGGAGCTCCTTGCTCATCCACACAGGCCTCCTGGCCTTTTTGCCCAACTTGTTCTTCGTCGGGATGCACCTCTGCTGAGCTTGGAGGGGGTGCTCCTTGAATGTGGACCAACTTTCCTGGGCCCCTCTTCCCTCCAGGGCCGCCTCCCATGGCACTTGGCCCATCAGGTCCCTGAAGAGGCCGAAGTTCGCCTTCTTGAAGTCTAGGGCAGAGAGCTTGCTGTGTAGTTTCCTCGCTGCCCCATGGATCTTGAACTCCACCGTGTCATGGTCGCTGCAGCCAAGGCTGTCCTTTAGTTTCACATCCCCCACCAGCCCCTCCCTGTTGGTGAGCACAAGGTCAAGCATGGCACCCATCCTTGTCGGCTCCTCTGTCGCCTGCAGGAGGAAGTTATCTTCCATGCATTCCAGGAACCTCCTGGATTGCCTGTGCCCACGCAGTCGTAGTATCACAGGGAAGAAACTGCCCAGATTACTGGCACAGACTACTGCATTTCCCAGGGTACAGCTTGACATGAGTCTTTGTAGGCAGATGTACTGGTATTTTAGCCATGAAGAGACTGATAAATGTTTCTTGTTCTGTTTTCGGTCCTCTCAGGGCGTGATTGCTGGGATCAATGCTTGCCTACGGGTTCATGGCAAGCCCCCTTTCATTGTCAGTCGTACAGAAGGCTACGTTGGTGTCCTAATCGATGACCTCACCACTCTGGGCACCAGCGAGCCATACCGGATGTTCACCAGCCGTGTGGAGTTCCGCATGTCCCTCCGGCCTGACAATGCCGATGCCAGGCTCACCCACAGAGGTATTTTCTTACATTGGCTCTTGCAATGAGTAGCCCTGCCTGGTTGTAGACTTTTGTCTCACACACCATCTGTCTCTGCAGGTTTTGAGGAAGCTGGGTGTGTGTCGCAGCAGCGATATGAACAAGCGGTTAAGATGAGGGCTGCTTTAGAGGATGGAATTGCCACACTAAAATCCCTTCAGTTCAGCATATCCAAATGGTCCCAGTTAATGCCTGAAGTTCCCATCAGTAGCAGTCGAAGGTCACCTCTCAGGTAAAGGTTACAGCTGAAGCTTTCTGATCTGACCTATGCTAGCTTTAGGACAATGTGGCTAGTGGTTTCACAGCATTTGTCCATCCTTCCTGAAGCTGTCACTACTTAGGATTCCAGCTTTATCACCCTCAGGGGACAGACATCTGATGTTTGCCTATAGAACAAGTGCAACATTGGTGTTTTTACTGTGCTGCATTTCCTGGTGCTGACATAGGCTCCCAATGTAAGGGAGTACTCTACTGGCTCAGTCAGTTCTTGCTGTCCTTATTGAGAGTGTCACCAAGTAGTGATGGTTTTGCAGCAAGTTGCTGCTTTGCTGAAAGCTTATTAAAGCAGTGATTGATTTCAAGCTACTGTCAGGTGGTAGCTATTCTTGTACACGAAGGTCCTTGCTTCCCTTACCCAGCCTTTGTCTCACCTTATCTTTCCTGATGTTTTAAATCAGTGACTAAAGACCACACTAACTCAGTCTGTGTGAAAGGTTCCCCTTGATGCCCTTACCTCATCCCTTCTATCTGGCTGTTCATTTTTCATAAAGAGCCCCGCTTCAAGAGCTGAACTGCTCTTCTGTGTACTGAGAGGTGATAGTAGGCAAGCAAGCTTGGCTTTGCAGTTGTTCTGGCTTATGCTGAGATCTTTACAAGTTTGAGCTGGGAACAGCTGTAAATCTGCCTTATGCAAGTGACTCCTTCCTACCATAAAAACTCACTCTTGTTCTCCACAGTGCCTTTGACGTCCTTCGGTATCCAGAGGCCAACATGGAGGTTCTGGCAAAGGCTGTCCCAGAGCCCCTGGGAAAGCTTGTTCAGTGGAGAGAACTGGCAGAGAGATTGAAAATAGAAGGTAGAGTACAAGAGTTATGATCTCTTCGTGGGATCTGTATAAAACTGTACAGTTCAGTAAGGGGAGAGCCAAGCCGTTCATCCCAGTGTGTTTCACATTGCTGCGCAGTGAAATGAAACACTGCATTTCCTTTTACCGTAAGCAACAGGCCTGTGCAGGCACCTGTGCTTCACTTTGTGGGGTGAGATCAATTATTCTTGTTCACTCCTGGGTTTTTCCTCCTTACCATTCTGCCAAATAGACCATCCTTTCCTGGGATGAGAGGAAAAGCCAACCCATGTATCTTAATTCTTGTAATAAATTAAAGAGTGTGACTTCTTCCAAAGTAGCTGTGTGGATTAGGCTCTTTAGTCTGTGAGGCTGGAAACTTCCTTACGAGCTTTTGACCATCTCAGTGGAATTGCTCATTCTGTTTCCCAGAATTCCTGCAAGTGACCTGTTCCACGTGAACATCTCTTCTTGTTTCCCTGATCTTCCATCACAGCTGCCTACGAGTGGTGTGTAGTCAATCAACAGCAGGAAATAGAAGAAGTGCGTCGTGATGAAGCCCTCCGACTGCCAGAGGACCTAGATTACTTTGGCATTGATGCCTCACTGTCAGCAGAGGTGCGGGAGAAACTGGACTCCAGCCGCCCCCAGACGGTAAGACACTGGGCCACAGCAAGGTTGAGCAGCAGCTAATCCCTTCTGTGTCTTCCTAAGGAACAGGGGCGGTGTCGGGGGAAGGAATACCCACAGGTTTTGATCTCATTTCTCACTAGCTCCAGTGTGTAGGTTTATTCTTGGTTAACTTGTTCCTATTTCCACGTGCAGATTGGTGCAGTCAGCCGCATCCCTGGAATTACACCAGCTGCTATTGTTAACCTGCTAAGGTTTGTGAAAACCAATCACCAGAAGACAGAGGAGTTAAAAGCATTGCCTCAGGCTGGCAAGTATTTACCAGGGAAAATGTACTCAGAGAAAGCAACTTCTCAAACACAGATTTCAGCAGAGCTTTCCAAAGAGGAGCCAGAGACTACCTTTGTTAAAACACCTTTGTAGAGAAGTCTGTCCCTCCTGCCAGGGACCATAGCAAAATTACCTGTGCTTACGAGCCTCTTCACAGATAAAAGCGATGCTGCCTAGATCCAAAGCAGTTCTGGTTGTGTCCTGTGGCAGTGTCATCGAGTGCAATGCGCAAACATTAAGTAAATGCTCAGGAACCTAAATACAGCCTGTGCTTTTGCCAATCCAAATGAGAAGACAGGGGAATTGGTTTTAAAATTCCACTCATTTGGAGGATGTCAGATAGTCAATATATGTTCTAAAGCATCTTGGAAAGGACAGTGTTTTGCTCTTCTGAAATGAGTAAGAAATGTTACTGTCCTGAAGCGGTGGCAGCACAAGAGGATTTGAGCTGTAAAGTGTTTCCTTGACTCCAGTACTTGTGTTCATAGCTGTGCAGTGACTACACGCAGTCTGATGTTTTAGTGTGATATCAGTCAATAGGAGACACTTGGTTATGAAAATATGTCCCTCACGCACATTTAAACTTACATAGTCTCCGACTGAATGTAAACCTTGTTTCCTGGGCTTTTTTTTCTCCTTTAAAATAAATAAAGCTTATCTCGAAACTTGCTAAAGAACTTTGTTGTCACTTAGCTTTCAGTAGAGCCTGGGCAATTCAGTGCCCAGGCTGGGGTGCTGAGGAAGACGGGGGACACATCAGAGCACCAAGGCAGTGTGGGGGGCCAGGCAGTGGGTGGCTTGGCAGCCTAGGGGAGCAGGATCGGGGTTTCTTGTAAGCGCTGGTCCTGCAGCTGACGCAACATAACTTGCAGCTGAAAGAAATAGATTTTGAGCAGTTGATTTCTCGTGTGCCATCAAGAAACACTAAATCCAAGCTGTTGCTGTGCACCTACTGAAGTCTTGCCTAATTCAGGCAGCAGCCTCTGATACTAGTCTCATTTCTGAACATCATCTGAATTCACTGGGCAAACAGACTTGGGAACAAGTTATGTTGCAGTTAAATCATAGAATCATTTAGCTTGGAGAAGACCCTTAAGATCATTGCCTCCAACTGTAAACTGTATATATATATATATATATACAGAGACAGCTATCATTTTGAAATGATGACCCTGGGCTTTTCTCTGTGTGAGTGGTTCCTTTCCTGTCCAGAGAGAGGAGTCAGCAAATCGTTTTTGTTGACAGAGACCCTGTCATGCAGCAGGAGGATGGGCAGAGCTTACAGCTTTGTTTTGGGCATCACCTGCCTGCCTGGAAGCATCTCCCTGTCACCAGCTATTGGCCTGTACAGAACGCCTTTAGACACCATGGTCAGTTCATGTCAGAACGGCTCAGAAAAGCTAATGCTTTATTTCTGTGGTCTATTTTCCTTTTAGCTTTGTTGGCTCAAAGAATTACTTCAACCTCATAAGGTTAGCGTAACCTCCTTAAGTTTAGCGTAAGGAAGGCAGCTATGCTTTCTGTGGTGTAACTCAGGCTCCAGGTATGGAGCTCTTGGAACTCCAGCTACGTAATCCAAAGAAGCGCTGAATCCCTTGCCTCTCTGCCTATTCAAAGCAGTGGAGCTTCTGATCAAGAAAGTTTCATGCTTTCTTCCCTCATTATCTTTGTGTTTTGTTTGGTTTTGTCATACCTATGCCTGTAAAAAACTTAAATCTAGTTTTTACAGATGAGGAAGGAAGCCCTATTGACACCTTCATCCTCTCGGTTTTAAGCAGACTATGCAATCTCAAAACTGCATTTCCTAGTTCTTGCCAGCAGTAGTTTGACAGGAAAACCTTCCTTCCAATAATGTGTGTCTTGAAAGGCAAGCCCCTCGCACCCTGCTACAAAAGCAAGCATTTTTTCCTCCGCTTTCTGTGCTACAAAAGCCTTGGTGCTGGTCTCACACACACAAGTGTAAATCAAAGGGTGATTCTGCTGAGCTGGGCTGCACGGGTGTGGAAGAGCAGAAGGTGTGGGCTTCTGCTTTTCTTTCTTTTAGCAACTTAGTAATGCACAGCATGATCTAAGTTACAGGGGAGAGAGTTAGTTAACTCCGGGGGAAAATGAAGTCAAGTGTGCAGTGATGTGCTGCTTTCCAGCAGCTCTTTTGTAACAACTACTCGCTCTGTTTCAGCATGGAGTGGATCTTTGGCCACTGGTGAGCTCCCTTGTTGAGAAAGGGTGTCCTCTGTTCACATATGTGGGTTAATGATGTCCATATTTGCTGAAATGGAAAAGCTGGCAAGTGCACAAGTTTGAGGACTGGCTGTTCCTCAGGTATTAGATTCGTGTGTACAGGGCTTGCCACAACAGCTTGATCTTGTTGAACAGTTCTTGTTTGAGACGACTTTTAACATGAAAAGAAATCATAGCTACAAGTAGTTCTATTTGTTTTGTTAAAAAAAAACAAAAAAAACAAACAAACAAAAAAAAAACCAAAAAAACAAACCCACAAGCACAGTAAGGCTAAATCTGCTGTAAATAGCATGGGCAGATAGGACACAGACATCACACCACCTGCTTTCTAACTCCAGCTTTGCTTCAAGGCCCAAGGTTTGGTTTCTACACAAAGAAAAAGTGAGCTTAGACCTTCACAGGTTCTGCGGTCTCGCTAAGGCTGACAGGATGGGAAGGGCAGAGCCTGCCTGTAACATGGATGTCTGCTTGCTTTTCCTTGGCTGTGCCACAATGAATCGCACTTTGTCCTCCTGTAATCCTTACTGTGACCAGGCGAGCAGGGAGGGTGGGATGTGTGGTGAGGTTGGCCTAACTCGTTGTACATACCAAGGGTCTATCTTTGTGTTCCCTGTGAGCTTCTCTTTTTTTTTTTTTCTTCCTCCTGCAGAACACAGCCCTGTTGATCAGCAATTTTCCCTAAGCCAGATTTCCTCAGATATCTACCATTCTATCTTCTAGCAGATTTTTTTTTTAAACAGACAACTGCTGTCTTCCTTTCCTATTCTAGCTTTCATTTTATACAGTACTCAGACCGCTCAGTTTCTTCATCTTTTTTTCTGCCTGGAAGATGAGAGCAAGAGAAAAATGGGAAGACATTTTGCATCAGGAGACACTAAAAGCTGTTCCCACCTAATACTTGATAGTGTCAGGGCTGCTGGAATGGTTGCGATGGTGCTGCAATGGCTGTGCCAAGTGTCTCTCCTTTGTCCCCCACTTTGCTGGCCCTTGCTGTACAGCTCTGCCTCCTAGTTGAATATTGCCTTTGTACTTCAATAAGGCACGAGCTGCACTTGTAGCCATTTTAGATATTCAGGGGTTTATTGGCTTTGATGCCTACACATTCCAGGCTGTGGTCCTCCACCCAGTGACAACTATCTCAAGACTCCATTTAGTGGATGCAGGAGGAATCTGCTGTCCTTGAGGAGCTGCGATTTCCAACAAGAGCAGAATGTCACCATTTACCCAGAAGAAGTACAAGGTGGAAACAGTTTCATTAGAAGACATTAAATGTTACAGTTCCTTCATCAAATGTGTCAGATTAATAGGAAGAAAGTGTTTTAAATGGTTGACTTTAATTAGAAGAACGGAGAAGTCTGCCAACAGCTCTCCCCTGAACCGTATCCTCTGCTGCTCAGGATCCTGCCACGTTTGTTTTCCTCTCTTGTCACAGCTTCACAGGGCTAGTGAGCAATAAAAGATGTCTTTCCCCTCTTCTGCTTAAAGTCAGTGGTGGTTGGGGCATTCAGGGGAGGTTGAGGTTGCATATTAGGAAACACTTCTTTACTGAGAGAGTGGTCAGGCACTGGAACAGGCTGCCCAAGGAAGTGGTGGAGTCACCATCCCTGGAGGTGTTCAAAGAACATGTAGACGTGGCACTTCAGGACATGGTTTAGTGGACATGGTGGTGTTAAGTTCACAGTTGGACTTGATGATCTTGGAGGCCTCTTCCAACCTTAAGATTCTATGATTCTGTGATTCAGGTGGAAGGTGAGACTTGCTCTGCAATTGCTCTTACAAAAAGGGCAGAGAAACAAGGATTGCTTCTTGCTCTATTGTTTTAACCACAGGGATGCTTTAGGGAAACAAAATTAAGCTTTTTGTCTCTTTTCTTTCTAAACAGCTGTGTAGGCTTAACCCTGCTTGTGTAACTGAGGGAGAAGACAGACGTGGCTGCCTATCAGAGGCTTTCTGACTCAATCATCACCACTGTGTAGCCACTGTACACGTGTTGGGGCCTCACCCTCTGTGCCAAGGGGTCCAGCAGTGGCAAACCTTCAAGCTGGAAAGCCGAAGGCTGCAACCTCTTCTTCAAGCCAGCTGTGAACAGCTTCCCCAGGAAAAGCAGCAAAGGCCAGTGGTGGAGATGGGAGGTGGAGGGAGCAAAGGGTGAAAGTGGTCGTTTCCAGCATCAGTTGGAGCTCCCAGCACACACCTCAGGAGGGACGTTTTCAGGCACCACCGGGGACTGATAAGCACACGCTGTTCTTCTTCCAAGTGACTTAGCGCTTGATGCAGCTGACTGAACAGCAGGCACGGAGCCAGGTGGGAAATGAGCTCACTCTGTGCCTTGCAGGGCAGCAAGAAGAGAAGGGACCTGATGACAGGCTCGTGACTAGTCGCTTCGGTGCGATTTTACATGGCTTAGCTTGAAAATTGCCGTGTATAACCAGATGGTGGCTTGTGTCATAAGCGCACAGCATTTTTGGAGTCATGCTGTGGCCAGTACTGCTGAGCTGACCAGTACTGCTGAGCTGGCCTCTTCAGCAAAGTTTGGTCCTTGTCCCACCGGGACTTTGGTCGAGTGACACTGCCCCAGCATGGGGTGGTGGCCATCAGGCATTAGCTGGAAGTGGCTCTGCCAGACACAGAGTGGTCATCTCACACGCCGTGATCTCAGTTCTCCTCAGCTATGCCACGAGTGTGGAAATCCCAGGGATTCCTGTCCAGAAATGAGTCGCGGGAATTACTCTCACAAGGAAGTGGCTGCGGCAGGGCCGAGCTGAGCTGCTCTGCTCTTGTTCGGGGTTGCTCTTTCCCCAGTCCCCATGCATCTCCTGCATCTCCTACTTCTCCGAAGAATTTGAGTCCTGCCAGCCATAAAAACACTTTAGCAGCAGACTACCTAATGCTAGATATTATTACTAAAAATGACAGTCAAGCAGGAACAAACCTATAACTAAATTCAAATTAATCTACTCTCTTTTTTTTTTTTTTCTGGGAAAGGCTGTTTAAGGGCTTGTTTTACTCAGGGACAACTCTTAACAACAATCAAGCCTACATCTCTTTCTCCAAAATACCTGTGTCCTGTTAGCAGAGCCACAGTCTTATAGAACTAAATATTTAATAATAATAACTAAATATGTAATAATAAAATATAAATACTGTTATATAAAAATAATAAATAAATAAGAAGTACTAAATATTTTTAATTTGGTGTTTTTTCATCCTATTTACTAAGGAATTAGCTTAGAATCCAGCTTCAAAACAGCAGATTTTTAAGTATGGCAACTGCAATAATTAAAAACAAGAGAGAGTAGGCACCTTACTAATTTATATATGTGCATATATATGGGGTATATATAACATATACATGTATGTGTGTGTGTGTATACACACACATATCTTTCTCAAAAAGAAAAAATGGAGTTTTGCTTAAGGTGTGCCCAGGTGGCTGCAGATATGCAGAATTTGAAACTTTCTTTTAAATTTCAATTTCAGCCCTACCTGCAATAAAACCCTGCTGCCTTTCCCTCGCTTTGTGGGTTTGGAACCCTGCAGAAGAAGGACCTGGGGTGGGAAAACAGGCTTCGTCGCTGTGGCTCTTCCTCTTTGTGCTGAATAATCCAGATTTTGCTGGGCTGAAAGGGAAAAGGCGGCTGTGACTGCTGCTGGCAGGGCAGGCAGGGCCCCGAGTTAGTGGTGAGCTGGCTCTGGCTATTTCCAGTGACTACATAATTTGTGTTTGTGCTGGGCCTGGGCTAGCAGATGCTCTTGTAGAAGGACAATGGGATTACTGGGCTGTTTTGCTCAGAAGAAGCCAGAAAAAAGCCCCAGCTGGGTACAGCAGCACACCAAGGGCAAACCTACTGCCTTTGAGTTTGGGCTTGTTTTGTTGTGGGTTTTTTTTTTTTTTGGAAAAGGAAGACAGAGGCAAAAACTGCACAAATTCAAAGCTGTTGAGCATGGGCACAGCTCCTCGGCAGCCACCCCTTGTACGCCCCACTGCTGCCCCACTGTCCCCCCACCCAGTGTAAGGGGATTGCACTTCAATTTATCTTCACATTTCCTCAGTACTTCACACAGCAGCTTTCGAGGAAAATACGTGTTTAACTGTCACCTTAGCAGCGCAGAGAAGCTAGCACATTTGAATTACATTGGGTAAACACGGGGAACATAAAGGATTGAGAAATTATCAATGGGTAGCCAGAGAAAGTAACCTTAGTAAAAAAAAAAAAAAAAAAAAGCAGATTCTAATGTAATTGATTTATAACGCAGAAATAACCTGAAGCGACTAAAGAAAATTCAGAATAAGCTAAAAAAAATACAACTTCTGTGTTTAGGAAACCAATACAGTTTTTCTCCCTACCACGTTTTCCTTTGGTTCTTTTGCACCCGGGGTGCTTGCTCTCGTCTTCCTCTCAAAGCGAAGCGGTTTCAGCCCTCCCCTGGGTACGCAGTAGGTGCATTGCAGGAGAAACGATAATTCGGCCCAGTGTTATTTTCACTGGTCGCAGTTAATTCTGTGTAGTCCTCGGTTTAGCTTATGAGTCGGCTATTGTTTAAGATTCACAATTTCAGAAGACTGAATTCCTAGACAGGAAGTACTCTTTGGTGCAAACAAGACAAAGAATTTGAGGACTTGAAAATAACTGAGATCTGGAATTTAGTAAAATTAAAGGTGTTAATACTGCCAGGAATTTGCACTGAAAAAAAAAGAGAGAAAATCCTCCCAGCTCCCTCAAACAGGGTCTTTTTTCCAGTGCCCTCCCTTGCACACCCATCCACGTAGTACAGGCAGGAAAAAATCTAGCTCACTAGCTTGTCCAGCACTGAAGTGAAAAGGCTTCAAAAAAGGCAAAAATGAGTATTTTATGTCTGGAGTTGCGCTTTGCAGAGCCCAGAACAGGGCACCAGGGTGCTGCTGGGGAGGCAGGGAGCTCCTCACTCCTCCCATATGCTCTTCCCACTCCTCCTCTGCCCCAAAAGTCCCCTCTAGGCACTACATAAATATTTAACTAACATAAATAAAAAGCAAGTGAGTTGTATTTGTGATCTAGATCAAACTTCTGCTATTCTCAAACACACACTGAATCATTTAGCAGCAATGAGGAAAAGGATAACCCCACACAGTACAAAGTTTATTTTGCTTCTACACAGTTTTATCTTGACCAAATCTAAAATTTAAAATATGCATTTAGAGAAATAACTGGTAACTTGTCAAAGTTTGTCTATACTTCTGAAAATATACTGAGCCAGCTACAATCGGAATGTGAGTTAGCCTTTCATCTGCAATTTCAGTAAAATTAAACTATTCCAGTTACTAACTAGCCTTGCACAAGCTGCTCTGAGACACAATTAAAAAGCCTTGGGGCAGTTGCCTCAGCAAAGCCCCTTTTATTCCAGCCTAAAATACTCACCTACGGAAACAAAATGGAGCAAAAACTTCCTTGGCTACAGCCACTATGACTGTAGTGCTCCACTTCCCTACGCAGACAACGCTTTGTTGTGTCCGAGCCCCTGAAAACCTTGCCACGTCATTTTTTGAATATTTCTGTGTACTAAAAGCCCTCCGGACTCTCAAAGCACACATCATCAACTAAAAACAAAGTTACGTTTCAATCTTCAAGCTCCCCACTGCCACCTTCAGCAATACAACCCGAAAAAAATTAAATAGGTCAATATTCTTGCAAGTTTTCCGCCTTCAGCTGCCTACCTCACCATGGCCGTATGCTTTCACGTTTCTGTATAATCAGTCCCAGCATTGCAGGACAGTATGGAAGTAGTTAAGGACAACTGTAAAAGTTGCTTCGAGAAATAAGCAGCCAGAAGACAAACACAGTTCTCAACTATTAACATTTATTAAAAGTTTGACCAAAGTAGTTTTATTCCCAAGTTTTGTTTACAAAAGTCTAACAATTTCCCCAAGGTAGTCAAAGATTAATAAAAAAAAACTGAGATGGCATTGCGTTAGTGCACAGAAAGCAAAACTGGTCTAATCAATACTAAAAAAAAAAGGAAAAAAAAAAACCCAAACCAACCAGAATTCGTGCAAAAGTGAGGTTTTAAATACTTGAAAGCAATCGCTAGTATTGCGGGCAGAATGTTCACAAGCATCTCTTTGTTTTTACTGCGTACAATGTAAATTTGTTAGCTCAATGCTGCCCGTTCCTCCAGGCTTCAACGTTTTTCTCCTAGAGAGGCAGAACCATCCCCTCTGCCCAACACTACGAAGCCAACTCGTGCCTGATCAGCTGAGCAATTTCAGCACGAAACTTCTATCCCGGCAGCTTTCGCAGTTGCCACACGTTGCAGTTTTTCTGATCTATGCGCAGCTGGTGAGAAGAAAATGGCCTCTCAAAACAACCGCACTGCCTGCCTTCAGTCGCTGCCCGTTCTCCAGCTCCCGCTACTTGGGATCAGAGACACTTCCAACGCCTAACGCTACTTCAAACCTTGTTTTGCCTTAAGGCTTTAATTTGAATCATTTGTTTATTACAAGCTAATTTCCAAACTGTAACAGGGCAGGTGCACCCAGCTGAAGACAACACTGTGCAAAGAGCACAGAGGAACTGCAAGCAGACTGGATGGATATTGCACATCCAGGCCGGGGCCAGCCAAACCAAACATCCTGCACCTACACAGGCATGTGGAAGAAATTTAACAAATGCAGAGCTGCACCGAAGACACAGTTCATGCCAAAGCCCTTTTTCCTTTCAACCAGATTAGAATTTTACACTTTGCTGGACTAGTTTGAGCAAAGTCTCTCAGGAAAAAGAAAAAAAAAAAAAAAAAAAAGTCAGCAGTTTAACTGAAAAGCATACAAATGTTTGGCAAGACACTTCAGCTTTATTATGGCAACAGTACATCTGCCTGTTTTGCAGTCGTGTACTTCCTGTTGCCTTGGGGATACGAACAAACCTTCAGAAGAATTTAAGAATCACATTGAGATTCCTTTACTAAATTCCATAGTCATCTTCAGAGGCTGAAGCACTCTGGCCTTGCTTCCTCTGTACTCAGTACATGTGTACCTTCAAAAACCATGTATGATGTTCCCAAGTTCTACTGTAGGTAAGACACAAAGGCTGAGCAGAAAAGGAGAAAAATATCCAATCAAAACAAAAGAGCATGAAAGTAAGTAATAGCAGTTCGGGATTATCCAAGCAGTACAGATATGAGTTCCTGCAGAGCAAGCACATAGCTGAAGAAGGAAAGGAAAACAAAAGAGACAATATAGCTGTTACAGACAGAACAAACATACTGGTGTCCTGGAACAATAACCCTTCAAAGACACTGGATTATTTTTGAAGTGATGTGGGGATGCTGTGGGGAAATAGTGTTAAAGGTTAGTAAAACAGCTGCGTCATTATGCAAGCCAGATCTGATTATCCATTAACTGCTTGTCTCCATTTACCAATTCAAAGCAAGACTTTTTATTCTGGAATCTGCTTATTACAGCTGATATTTCTTATAGCCCAACATGTTTTACTTGGATTATTTATCTAGTAATTCATAGTTCGATCAAAATCTCCAACCCCATTGTTATGAAGACAGCAAGTATGCAGTCCTGCTGTGTCTTCTGGTGCTGACACAGCAGTGCACATTTGTCACATCACTGAGAAATGCACCAGTACGTTCTCCAAGCCGACACCCTAGAAATATCCTTGACTCAAAGTTCAAAAATTCAAAGCCACTGAGCAGGACAGGTACAAACACTGTCCTGTTGGAAGTCAGTGTAAATACCTGCTGATTTCTTTGAGTTTTGTTCTTGAAATAAAAACTGAGCAAGATGCTATAACGGTGGGTCATTCAGAGACTGCCTGACACCATCAAAGCACCCTTTCCAAAAACAATTTTTGAAATTTAGCTACTGAATGTCTTACTATAAATTAGAAAACATTTACATACAAGTGTTTAATCTTGAAAGATCTACACAGCAGTTAATCAGATCCCCAGGAAAAAAAAAAAATCAGTTTTTCCTAGGAATTAGAAAAATCTGTGTATGAGACTCACAGGAAACCCAACACTTAATTCCTTCTTTATGCTTTTTTGAAGTTAGACGTGTTTTTGTTCACACTATTTCTTCTTCCAAATATATTCTTGGTTTACTCAATGCATCACAGAATGCACCAAAATACTGTTAACTGTCATCTGGTATTTGTGTTATCCAATCTAGAAAGCATCTTTAAAGAAGAAAGCACCACAGAAGTAAATTTTTTTAAGGCTTAGATCAGTTAAAACTAAATCTGCAGCTGAATTTTGCTCTACTCTTCAGAAGCAACAAATCTGAGTATTTGCTTTGCTTCTGCAACTTCGGAACATACTCAAGTAATGCTCAGCCCTTCTGATCCCATCAGGACTGTATATAGGTTTGTCTATCACCTTAACATTAACCCAAAGAACACAGAGACATAGCATTGAACTTTTGCTTTAATGGTCTCAAATTCTGTGACAGATTTTTGGTCAAGTTTCCATTTTAAAAAATTTATCAATTTTCAAGACTAATAACTTAAACTGCCACGAAACAAATGGTCCACAAACATTCCTTTCCTTCTGAAGCTTTTACGATGCATTGTAATCATTAACCAGTCTTTTACTATTAAACTTAAATGGCCAATTGAGACAAACAGTTCTGAGACCGTTCTTCCACCACTGATTAAGACTGAGGTGGCAGCTGATGTACAGAATTTTCATTTAGCCTTCTGGGCCTTCTGGGCCGACTTTGTGACCTTGCCAGCTCCACCAGCCTTCTTGTCAACTGCCTTGATGACACCAACAGCAACCGTCTGTCTCATGTCACGCACAGCAAAACGACCTGAAAAGGAAAACAGGTTTGATGACTTTTGCCTAGGGCTACGTACGCACAGCATTATCTGCACAGCAGCGACACACATCCCAGTGCTAGAAATCAAGGAGCATCTTCTCCAAAGATCAGTAATAACGCATTCTAGGAGATGCCTTACCGAGAGGAGGGTAATCAGAGAAGCTCTCAACACACATGGGTTTGCCAGGGATCATATCAACGATGGCAGCATCTCCAGATTTCAGGAATTTGGGGCCATCCTCCAGCTTCTTGCCAGAACGACGATCAATCTTCTCTTTGAGCTCAGCGAATTTGCACGCAATGTGAGCAGTATGGCAATCCAGCACAGGGGCATAACCAGCGCTGATTTGGCCAGGGTGGTTCAGGATAATAACCTAGAAAACCAAGAAAGGCAAGTTAACACCAGGATAATTTTGAACACTGGTGCGTCTTACAAAGCCAGGGCTTTTGCATGATGGGCTTCAGGCAAATATGTCTCAGAACAAAAGTCTGTCACTTTATGGCTTAGCCCACTAGTAAGGAAGAAGACTCTTAATATTTCAAAATCCAGAGCCACATTTCAAGCATCTGCAACAATTACCTGTGCAGTGAAGCCAGCAGCTTCCATTGGAGGATCATTCTTGCTGTCACCAGCAACATTGCCACGGCGAACATCTTTCACAGACACGTTCTTAACATTGAAGCCAACGTTATCACCAGGCAGAGCTTCGCTCAGGGCTTCATGGTGCATCTCAACAGATTTTACTTCAGTTGTAACGTTGACAGGAGCAAATGTAACCACCATGCCTGGCTTCAGAACACCAGTTTCCACACGGCCAACTGGTACAGTACCAATGCCTGCAAAAGAGAAGCAACATTACTAATTTGGCTCAATGAATGCATGTCCTTGTAAGAAAAAACACTTAAGAAAAAACCCCAGCTCTCAGACACACAACTGCACTTCTGCCCCATGTATTAGCTGTTGCTGGCAATTGAGAAGCATTACGGAGAACACATACCGCCAATTTTGTAGACATCCTGAAGAGGCAGACGCAGAGGTTTGTCAGTTGGACGAGTGGGTGGCAGGATACAGTCCAAAGCTTCAAGGAGAGTGGTTCCACTGGCATTGCCATCCTTTCGGGTAACCTTCCACCCCTTGAACCAGGGCATCTGTGACAAAAACAAGCCCAGCTATAAATTGTCTGCCAATTTTAAAGGCACAAGGCTAGAAAATACCAAGTGACATGTCTTAGCATCATCTCAGTACATTACTGCAGACTAAGAACTTGCAAAGTGCTGGGACTGGATTTTTGACGCTGGCACTTCCAAACATTTAACTATTAGAAAACATCTGGTTTTTACTATTGCACGATTTATCTCAAGAATCCTCCTAGTTTTATTTCTTAATATAAACAAGTGTCAAACCTACATTAGAGCTCGGCTCCAACATGTTGTCTCCGTTCCAACCGGAAATTGGCACAAAAGCTACAGTGTCTGGGTTGTAGCCAATCTTCTTGATGTAAGTGCTGACTTCTTTGACAATCTCTTCATATCTCTTCTGGCTGTAAGGTGGCTCGGTGGAATCCATCTTGTTGACACCAACAATCAGCTGTTTCACACCCAGGGTGTAAGCCAGAAGGGCATGCTCACGGGTCTGCCCGTTCTTGGAAATACCAGCCTCGAACTCACCAACACCAGCAGCAACAATCAGGACAGCACAATCAGCCTTTGAAAATAAATAAAATAAAACAAAACAAAACCAAACCCTCATTAGGCTTGCACATGTGTCAAGGTATTAGGGGAAGACCCCCAGCCAACCAAGGAACAACCTGCCTGAACTCCCCTAATCCTTAGTTGTTTACATACCTGAGAAGTTCCAGTAATCATGTTCTTAATGAAGTCCCTGTGTCCAGGAGCATCAATGATGGTGACGTAGTATTTGCTAGTTTCGAATTTCCACAGGGAAATATCAATAGTAATACCACGCTCACGTTCAGCTTTCAGCTTGTCCAAGACCCAGGCATATTTGAAGGAGCCTTTGCCCATCTGTGGATTAAAAAAAAGAAAACACTTGTGTTTCTCCCCGCCTCTTTTTTTTCCCAAAGAATATATATTTGCATTTACTTCAGAAAGAGAACACACTGGCTCAAGAGCAAAATCTAAGAATAGCAAGTAGTTTAATACTGAAAAATGTTGCTGCTTGTAAAACAAGCAACAAGATACACTTGGCACTACTAGTGCGAGATGCCAACTGTTTTCTGCTATTTAACCTGTTGACAGTTTAGCCCTCTTCACAGCTTGTTAACTGCACTAACACTTCTTTAGGATACTATCAAGTGTCCTCTACAAATTTAAGTTGTCTTACTAATGCAATCCCTGTGATCATCAACATTTTAACTGCCACTCAGCCTAACATTCACTGTATTTCATTCTATGATATGCTTATTAAGAACTATGCTGTTATTACACAGAAAAAAAAAGAATTATCAGTAAGACCTTCTACAGGTTAAAACACCGAAATCCACATCTTTCTCATTTTCAGAGGCAAACCTTATCGGAGCCACTGGTAATTTTATCCTCGACAACATGTATGCAAAGACTGAAGCTGGGAACTCCACTTAAAGTATGATTCCATACATGATTATTCAGATATAGCTTTAGACTATCTTTTCTTTTCCATCGTTCTATGCGTCACAATTTGAGCGCTGGCAGCTAACATAATGGCAGATCGAACACTTTAGCACTTTTTCAACTACGGGGAAAACTGCAAGCTAACTGCCGCCCTGTGGCCACAGAACACTTTCGCACTTGTTTGGCTACTGGGCAGTTGCAACCGAATCACCTCCCTGTGGCGACAAAACAGTTTGCAACTTAAGTTCTGCAACCAAACCTCTCTTTATTCGTTCCTGCACCCCCACATTTTGCTGGATGTCACAGGCCCACACACCTCAGCAGCTTCCTTCTCGAACTTCTCGATGGTTCTCTTGTCGATACCCCCACATTTGTAGATGAGGTGGCCGGTGGTGGTGGACTTGCCAGAGTCGACGTGGCCGATGACGACGATGTTGATGTGGGTCTTCTCCTTTCCCATTTTGGATGTTAGTCAAGTTCTTTCTTTCGGCAAAAGAGAATCGACACCTGGAAGTTCCCCAGAAAAACACCAGTTACGTCTCTGGTGTGAACGCCCTCCCCAGGGCCGCCGCCGGCGGGAGCAGGGAGGGCCCGGCCGAGGGGCAGGAGGCCGATGGCGGCCCCGCGTGTGGGGCGGCCCGGGTAGGCCCGGCCAGGATGGCGGCCCCGGCCCCGCCCCGCCGAGGGAGGCGAAGGGAGGGGCGGAGCGGGCGGGCGCCGGCCGGGGGCCCCCGCCGAGCGCCCCCCGCCTCGCCCCCTCCCCGCGCCGCCGCCGCCAGGCTCCAGTTACCCCCGGCGGCCGAGGAGCGGGGCGGCGGGGCAGGCGGGCAGCGCGGAGGGCGGGGCCCGGCCCTCTCCTTTGTGTGACTCACCCCGCCCGGGCCGCCGCGTCCTCCATTTTGTGGAGCTGGCGGCAAGCAGGAAAGGCGAGCGGCCATTTTTTTTTTTTTCCCCTCGTGCCCCATCCCTCCCCATCCCCCACCGCCACCGCGGCGGCTGCCGACGGGCACCCCACCGCCGCCCGCCACGCACCGCGCGTCCCGCCTCGACGGCCCCACCGCCGGCAGGAGGCAAGGCGGCCGGGCGCCTCCCGCCCCACGCCTGGGCATGGGCACGCCGCTCCCCGGGACGGGGAGGATCGCGATGAGCACGATGCGTCGCTATCTCCCCGCCGTGCACGCGCTCGCCTGCCCGGCTCCCCGCGCCCCTCCTTCCGCCATCCGCCTGCGCACCGTCCCGCCGCGGCGCTCGCTGGGCCCCCCGGTTACCCGGACCCCAGGCCCTGCCCCTCCCCCGGCCCCGGCCTGCCCCGCGCAGACCCCCCCCTCACCTGCGAGGTGGCGGCCAACCCGTAGCGAAAAAGACCGACGGCGTGAACGCCGCCCCTTATATACCCTGCGCGGGGGCGGGGCCTAAGGGACACGTCACCGCTCCCGGCGGCCCCGCGGCCCCGCCCGGGCGGACGCGCGGGCAAAGGGCGCTCCCCGCCCCCACCCCTCCCGTCGTCCCTGCGGCCTGGAGCGGGACCGGGGCGCTGCCAGGGCCCGTCGGGTTTTTCCTTCTCCCGCCCCTGGGGGTAGCGGGCCCGGGCCGCCGGCTCCTCAGTCCCTGCGTTGTGCTGCGGCCTGGAGCGGGACCGAGGCGGTGATGGGGCCTTGGGAGAGGCGACCCGTTCCAGGGCGGGCGGGGGGAGCCGAGCGGAGAGCGCGGGGAAAGGAACGCGGCAGTGTGGCCGCACCACCGCCCGGTGCAGGGGGTGCTGGGGGGCGGCAGCCGGAGAAAATCCCTGGGGAGTTGCCCCTAGGAAATTAATGATGCTTCTTATTAGGAACGCGATCAATGAGATGAGAAACCTTCAGTTAGTTACACTGACCGGCCTAAATTGGTTCCTTGCTTAAGATCATAGAATGCAAGAACCCCCCCAACTCATGACGGTGTTACACCAGAATAAGAAAGAGCATCTTTTGGCTTAAAAAAAAAAAAAAGGCAAAACAAACAAACAAAAAACCCAAGCTTTTTCTTTCTTTCTTCTACCATTAGAGAACAAAAGTTGACTTGGCTCAGAAAACTTTGGCACTAAAACACAGGCCAAGGCGGACACACCGTAAGCAAAGATGCGTCTGGAGTGCAACTGTCTTAAAGAGAATCGCTTAAGCATTCAGGGTACGTGGCTTCTGCCCAAGAGAGCCAGACTGCAAGAGGTGTCCCCATACTGTGTTCTCACATGAGGAAACTGGCAGCCCTAGCCGGTTGTTTTTGAAATCACGGCAGTGAGTCGCGAAACAGCTCACAACATCAGCAATAAAATCCCTCGTGATTACAGGGGATTGTTCTCTGGTTTGCTCGCTCCTAACTGATGTAAGAAAAAATGAATATTCAACATCTCCTATATCAATTCAAGTGAAATTAAGCTGAGAAGCTGAACAACTATTTATGTTTGTTCTTTTCAAATGATTTGCAAAGGAAACAAAGCTACATGCTCTGTTTTCTTCTTCAAGTATGTTATACGCCTGTGTTGGATACAGTTTTATATATACCCAACTATAATCCCATTCCTCTCTGTATGTGCTTCAGATTGCAGTTATAAAGCATGGAAGTAGCATGTTCAAAAAACAACAAAAAAGAAAGCAATAAAATAAAAAAAACCCCACCTCATGCATCTATACTCTCACTTGACTCCAAGCTTCTCTATCTGAGATGCACCCAGCATCAAATTTATTACAGTAAAGAGCCGTAAACTTAGTATTTCATGGACTGATAGGGAATTTAAATGTTTCCACACAGCTAGAGATGGTTCAGCTTTCCTCAAAACTAATATTTAGGGGCAGTTATTAGTGAAAATGTTGCATACGAAGACACAGTAATAGAAGGGCAGGAAAAGGGAGGTGGATCACTTTCTGGAAATGGAAATGCATTATCAAAAAGTGATATAATGGCTCAGGTTGAGGACCAAAGGCTAATATTTGGTAAGAAAGCCAAACAGCACTTTTCGCATCTCCTATAAAGCAAAGACTATTTGTAAACACAGCTAAAAAGCTTTACTATTCAGTATGCTTTGGAGCTCGCTTCTAAAATGTGTATTTCAATAGGGGGCATTTTTAATGGACTGATCTGTCAAAGTGTCTGTTCTCATAAAAAGGTAGTTTAGCACTTTCCAAATGTAGTCAACGACTTGACCCTCAAGAGGGAGAGGAGAAAGGAAATGTGTTACTGAGTTCTTACATGGTCCATACTACACTGCACATTTCTTTTTTAAGGGCCTTGTTTTTGTTTTTTTTTTTTTTATATATATAGACTATTTCATAAATAAAGGCATTAAAACTATGTATTTCTTAAGATGGCAATTTCCGTGTTACGTAGAAAGCTAAGAAAGCTAAAAGTTTGTCCAACAAATTCAAACACAGTCCTAGTTCAACTCTATGACAGTTGTTTTTTTCCCCCTCCATTTCTTTAATTGAGTTTTCAAAAGAATTTCATTATTTCCTCTTTAATCTGTCCAATACATGCTTTTATTCTCTCAACAACTAGTATATCTCTCATTGTCCATTCTATTAGCGGAACATTCCTATTATCAATCTCACAAATATTTATACAGCTGGGGAGCTTCAGATACATGAGTAGCCTCACATAACTCAGTGGAAATGCATTCTGAACAATCCTCCCAGCTAACACAGATAGGCATACATCGGACTAAATCTTGTATGCAAATAGCCTGTTAAAAATTTTAGATTTTATTTATTTGGCAAAACTAATCCCTTTGATATGAAACATTTATGAAGAAATGGAGAGAAGATATTTCAAGAAGTCAAGGCCTTTCAGGCTTTGGAACAGTGCTTATTAAATCCAGACTGACTTCAGAAATAGGAGGACTTTGTGAGGTAAATTTACTCCTCCCTCAACCACTGGTGAGCATATGCTAAACTGAAATAACCTATGTTCACATATGCCTTCCGTGTAAAGAACATGTAGAAGGTTTCTCTAAAGCATTTGTATTGTAGGGACCTATGGAATAGCCACCATTTTAAAAAAGGTTTTGAATCTCAGATCAAATGATACGAAAATAAAAGCTATGCTGTCAGTGTATCTAAGCCAAAATATTCTAACTTTTGAAAATAAATGTTAACTGGATTTTGAGATCACAGAAGCTACTGCAGCATTACTTTCATTTTAGCCTGTGGCTCCAGCACATACAAAGTGTACTATGAACTCAGAACACAGTCACAGCCAGTGAAATCATGCTAGAAAATAAAAGATGTAGTCACTCACTGAACATCTCTGAAGAATTTTAACTCTTCTCCACATACATGTGGAAGTGGCATCTCTTTTGGTCATTCAGGTCATGACTTTATACCAAAGTCATTCAGGAATGTAAGCAAACAAACTTCATAAGCACAAGACTTTAAACACAGATCTGATAGATACAGTTTATCAAGCTCACTATATATGGTAGAGGCACTAAGATTTCTTGAGGGCACTTTTTCTGAAAGCACAATGGAAAAGTAGTCCAGAATTACCAACAGTAATTGGTGTTAGCAGATTAGCAGATTCTGGTACACAGCATTATTTTGTAATACAATCAACTTGAGTGAATACAATACTTAGAGTGAAATGCTTTCTAATCACTATGTTACAGTTACATTGTAGGTCCATTAGTCCAAATGTTCAATGTAAACTATAGCATGAACATACATCTATCATTCCATCTACACCTTCTTTTCTTAATAGAAATAAAAATCATCTAACTTTGTTATGAAATCCTTTCCCCTACATGATCCTAATGCTTACTACCACATTTTACAATAATTCATTTAATAATTAAAAGAACAATGAATAGTATAACTGTGTTATGTATGAAGAGATTAGACAGGAAACCTACTTCAAAAAGAAAGGTTTAACTAAACTGGGTGAGGTAATCTAAACTACTTGAAAAAAAGCTACTTTTGAAAGATATTTAGCTCTGTACTACTAGCTGATATTTTAATATAAATTAAATTACTTCGGTAAAAGGAAGAGACAAGAGTAAATACACTTTAAGTTACTATCTTAGGAGACAGCACAAAATAACCCCACCCATCCTTGGAAGTCTTTAAGACTTGGACTGGATGAAGCCCTCAACAACCTCGTCTGATCTCTTGGCTGACCTTGCTTATACATTCAGAAAATACGGTCTTACAGTAGGAGGTATAAGAGAGTGGCCTTCAAAACTATTGAGAGTATTATTTGGATTAAAAAGCAGCTACAATTTCAGAGGCTTCTGAATAACTTAACATGGCTGGAGAGGTGAGCACGTGAGAACCCTATGAAGTTCAAACAGGCCAATTGCAAGGTCCTGCACATCGGTCAGGGCAATCCGAGGCACAAATACAGGCTGGGTGGAGAATGGATTGACAGCACCCTGAGGAGAAGGACTTGGGTGTGCTGGTGGACAAGAAATTCAACATGAGCCGAAAATGTGCACTTGCAGCCCAGAAAGCCAACCGTATCCTAAGCAGCATCAAGAGGAGCATGGCCAGCAGGTCGAGGCAGGTGATTCTGCCCCTCTACTCTGCTCTTGTGAGACCCCACCTGGAGTACTGCATCCAGATCTGGAGCCCCCAACATAAGAAGGACATGGACTAGTTGGTGAGAACCCAGAGGAGGGCCACAAAGATGATCAGAGGGTTAGAGCACCTCTCCTGTGAGGACAGGCTGAGAAAGTGGGGGCTGTTCAGCCTGGAGAAGAGGAGGCTCTGGGGAGACCTTATAGAGGCCTTCCAGTACTTAAACGGGGCTTATAAGAAAGATGGGGAGAAGCTTTTTAGCAGGGCCCATTGTGATAGGACAAGGGATAATGGTTTTAAACTAGAAGGAAACAGATTCAGACTGGATGTAAAGAAAAAATTTTTTTCCACTGAGAGTGGTTGAATACTGGAACAGGTTGCCCAGAGAGGTGGTGGATGCCCCATCCCTGGAAATATTCAAGGCCAGGTTGGATGGGGCTCTGAGCAACCTGATCCGGTTGGAGATGTTCCTGCTCCTTGCAGGGGTGTTGGACTAGATGACTCTTGAAGGTCCCTTCCAACCCAAACTTTTCTATCATTCGATGAGCCTCTTAAAAAGGCATTGTTTCCCCTAAAAGGAGTTTCCTGTGGGAAGCACTACTGTTGTTCCAGTTACAGCATTAACACTGGGTGAAGAACTAATGCTAGGAGGACAGTCAGCTTTAAAAAAAATCCTTTGGACAATCTTTTCAAACCACATTTATCCACTGCATGAGAAGGCTAATTTATATCAAATGTTTAGTACCAGCTGAACTGTGATACTGAAGGTCTAGTATCAGACAGGATGGCTATACTGCGGATGCGACCAGAACTAACAGCTGTATTTAAACTTCTGTTCTGTTCTGTGGAGGTCTGCATTATACTGGACTAGAAAATGAAAGTACCTGATTTAGAGCAGAAGTGTCCTCATCACGAAGAAAAGAACCTCACAGGTGGCTGCTTCAGTAAGACTGTTCTGGAACTGAACAGTGAATGGAAATATAGACAACTAGAGGACTTCAGATCCAAGAAGTAATTCCTCCTTTAGTTTAACCAAAAAGTAACCCTTCACTTGTAGACACCTGACAAAGCTTCATGTACTTCATTAGTGCTAGGCTAATTTACACTAGCTGATGACCTGGCTCCAGGCAAAGAGCAGAATTACTACACACTGATGCAGAATAAAGGTGAAGGGCTGACAAAGTAACCACCACTATTACAGAGAAACAATATAATTTGTTAAACTGTTCTGTGGTTTTGCATTAGTATTTCCCAACAGCAAACAGGCTACAGCATTTGCTTCTCTTCCCCAAATGGAATCACATTTTTACGGTATCCCACCACCTTTTGGAGACCCTAAATGAATGGTTAACCCTTCTAGGAGTTCAATTCAAAGAATACCTTAAATGGGAGCATAAAAATAAAATATATATATTTTTTTAATGGTGCATTATGTATAAAGACAGTGTCAGTTACTGAACAGAAATTCACTGGGTGAGGTCAGTTTGGCTTTTGTTCTCAGTTTATCCATTTTAAAGCTCTGGTCTCTTCTTGTAAAAATCAGTTTTCCAAAAGCAATGTATTTATCCTTTTGTGCTGATAAGACTATAATGAAACCTTCAAGTGGGACTTAACTCTACTCCTCACCCACTGACCACACATTTTAGAGTTCTCTGCAGAGCCCTCACAGCAATTGAGCTATGCTCTGATAGTTTTGCTGAATATGTCCGCTCATAAGGTTAACTTTGCTGCCTCTTGCTATAGGAGATTTGGAGCTGGCTTGTGCACTTTGCAAGCTGGAAGTTCACCAACAGAAAACCTGTAATTCCCTGTTCTCATCTTGCAGACCTTTTGCATTCCCCCCTTTCTGCTTCTCTTACTGACCCAAGTAAAGGTAAGTGTTCAAAGAGGGATACAAAGTCTGTAGGTAGATTCCTAGAAGGGGTTTATATAAGCCAAGAAAACCTGAAATGCAGCTTATGGCTGCAAGGGAGAGGAACATAATAAAGGTGATTTTGGTGCAGACTGCAAAAGTATGTTACAAATTGGAGACAGTGGATGGATAGGCGAAATGCAAAAGAAGGGCAGCATCTGAGACTTGAGCTAGTAAGGATGGCACGGACACATCCAGCTGTTCAGCTGAAGTGCCATCCATTGTTCACTCTCCCATCTCAATATTGCTGTAGTTTTGAGTCTTTGCATCACTCAAGCCATAGAATCAGTTTCCACTGCAATCACACCTACATCATTCTTGCTACATGGTAACCACAGTAACCAGAAGTGCTGCAAGTCAAGTCATTCAGAAGCCTTGCTCAGATTTAGTGTATATAGCACATGCTTGACATTTATGCAGTGAATTTAGATTTGAGACTATTAAAGTTTGGAAAGGTTTCAGAGAGGAACTATGGGAATAAATCTAGATCTGGAAAAAATACTTATACCTGACCTGTTCAGTCTATACTGAGTTTACTGAGAGGCAGGTTGGCTTAGTCTCCAAAATTCTACAAGACAGAAAATCCTGTAGAGGAAGAATCACGAGGCTGGACTCAAAGACATAAGAAGATTCAAGATTGTTGCTAGTTAAATGAAGGTAGAAATAGAAGCAAATTATTTGTAATTGGAAACAAACAGTGAGACCAGCTTGCTAAAAGCAGTAAGCCAAAATGAAGAAGGACTCAATATTTAATTATGTTAGGAAAAAAAAAAATTAAAAAACCCACAATAAAGGAGAAATAACTTGATTGGGGGGTGGGGAACATGAGGGGCCATTTCCTTAAAATGATCCCTTTGGTTTTTAGTTAGCTGACTCTAATACAGTCCTGCTGAAGTATTTGGCCAGATGAAGGTCTCAGAGCCATTACTGATTATCTTTGAAAGCTATGGAATGAGAAGGTTCCGGAACACTGGAAAAATAGAAAAAAAAATATCCCTAAATTGAAAAAAAGAAAGCAGAGGAAAAAAATAAAAGAAAGAGCACACACCTGAGCTGGGCAGTTATGGAACAGTTGGTCTAATTTAAATTCCCGGAAAAATATATTGGAATAAATGAACTGCTTTTAGAAGATAATAGGTTGATAAGTAACAGCCCCAGACTTGTTAGAAGTAGATTGCATCAAAGTAAACTCTTCTACTGTGACAAGTTTAACAGGCTCATGGATGGGGAAATGTGGATATCATTTAACTGAAGGGAATATTTGATGCTCCTTACAGGCAACTTGCATACGTGTAAGCTCAGCAAACTTTGGACAAAATAATGGCTGTGCAGGAGATCAGCTGAAGATGACACATACTCAAAGTAATAGGTAATATCACTATGAAAGGTTATATCAAATCAGTTTCTGTGGGCACAGACATTATTCCACCACACAAATATACAGTTATAAATACACACAAATGTAATTTTAAATTGCACATTTGGGGGAAGAAGGGGACTAAGCACTTCAGAGGTCAGGAACACAATAATGTGGGCAAGTTAGAGAAACAGTCTAAAATAATTAGGAAATAAATCAAGGTTAATATTTGTCTTTTTTAAATAGTTCACTGTACAAACACAGGAGAAGTAGCAGCCAGACAGCAGTCCCGTAGAAAAGGACCTGGGGTGAGAGTGGATCACAAACTTGAACATGAGTCAACACTGAAATACTCTTGTGAAAAAAGCAAACATACTGAGATGTATAAACAGAAGCCCTATAAGATAGGTAAAATAAACCTTCCGCTCTACTTAGCATTCATTAGAGCCTCTACTGGGATACTTTGTCCATCTTAGGAGCCGTACTTCAAGATGATACCTAGAGACAAAAACACTGGAACAGATTCTGTGGTCAGCTGGCAGAACTCCCGTTGTTACCCAACTTCTCAAAAGCACCTAAATATCTACCAGGAATGGTTCAAGCATACAGTATACTTGTTCAGGTTCAAGTACCTGCATACTGGATTAGATATCCAAAAGTCTCTTCAAGCCTTAATTTCCACAGGTTTACATTACTTAGAAGATCTATGTGACCATGAACAAATTTCTTATATCATAATTCCAGGCCAACATTTTTTAGCTTGGTAAGGAAATGTTCCCAGGAGTTTAATGTGTTTGTATGAGCTGAAGGTCAATTTTTTTTAGCTAAAGAGGTCACATCTGCATGGAAATTCACAGATATTTC
Source organism: Chlamydotis macqueenii (assembly GCF_036417535.1). Lineage (NCBI taxonomy): Eukaryota > Metazoa > Chordata > Aves > Otidiformes > Otididae > Chlamydotis > Chlamydotis macqueenii. The sequence continues at coordinate 33,543,872 of NC_141558.1, forward strand.
AACCACTAATCAAGCATCTCCCTGTATAAATTCCATCTTCCCCACTAGATGATCAAGTACATTTTATTGAAAATCAAAAAGCTAGCCTAATGTAACAGAGGCGTGGAAGGAAATGGAACAGTCAGTCCTAAAGTCTAACCAAGGAAGAGTCAGGCTGAAAATGAAAGACAGGAGAAGAAATTCTGTACTACAAATTCCTCCTGCTACTTCATATGGCAGGTTATGTTAGACTTGTTAGGAACAGAGCTGATTCCTAGCATGATGTTATAAAGCATTCATTCAGTATCTATTTCTTATCAAAATGAAATGCTGGAAAACATGTTTGGTTTCTCCAGCAGTTTCTAAACAACAACCAGAAGAGTGCTAAAAAACAATGCACAGGACTTTCCCATGGGCAGTGATACCATGACTATCAACTAAGTAACATTATGGGGGAGGTGAGTCCATAGACGCTGCTACTCCTCACAGTCCCTTCTGTAACAGTACTTGTGAAAAACAACAGCAAGGAAAGCCACAGAGGAACGGCATTTCCGAGGTTAAAAGCTTGTACCACACGCTGTATAAAGTAGACTTCGGCCCCTTTAAACTGGGAACGGGTGTTGAGTCAGCTCTTTGAATCAAGGCCAGATCTCAGAATGAAGGAGAGCCAAGGCTGACACGCCATCCTGTCAGGCCACGAGGACAGAGGAGACGGAGGGGAGGACAGACGAGGGGAACACGAACTATAAAAGATTGATGCTTAAGCTTAGAGATGTGGCTATCCCAAAGGCCATAATAAAAGTAAAAGAGAGTAAAAAAGACAGTATGGGTTATAAAAAGATGGCAAACCGATTCATACAAGCCAGTCATGTGTTACAGTCCTCTGCTGCCTGAAACAGGAACTTTTCTGCTCTCAGCGGGAGACAGCCTGTACTGCTGACACTGCATAGCAATCAACGGATCCCCTTTGTGCAAAGCAGGAAGACCTAGAAGGTCTGTCTTAGTTACCAGGCAGTCTCCATATCACAGTCTGTGCAATTCCTAAGGTGACCTGAAGTGTAAAGCACACATCGAATTCTGTATGCTGTTTTCAATTCAGCACAGAGGATATTAAATCACCCCCCAGCTGTTTTATGTACAGACATTGTAATTCACCATAGACAACCTAATTGTGTGTACACACTATGGACAGGTACAAGTACTGCAATAAGAAGACATGTAGAAGCGCACACAGGCAGTGACTCCTCCACTTCCCCTCGACATCTGAATGGGGTCCCCCCACCATCTAAGGTAGGGGTCCATGTGTATGTGTGAGTGAAATGGCAGTTGTTAAAAAAAAAAAAAAGCTGCTTTTTAGAAATTAAATCTTAGCTCTGTGTCTAAATTTAGCTCAGTAGAGTCATTAGAGACAAAGTGCCGTATCACTATTTATGGGAAATAGTTTGTACTTGCTTTGCAAGCTAACGCAGTCCCATTTACTTCACAAAGCTGTGCAATGAGTCATGTTACCTAGCAACATTCACACACCCATATGAACTAAGGAAGCAGAAACTCATGCTCACTTGCTTTCCCCTTTCCTTCTGGGATATTCTTGAGAAACAGCATCCGCTAGCAACAATTCAGAGTAACAACATTCCTATGAAGCAGACAGCAACTGGTATAGGTAAAACAAACTTATAGAGAATATGAAAGGAAAGTCTAATCCAAAATAAGTTTTTAATTCCTTCTCTTAAGCTTACATCTGAGTTCAGGAAGTTGAAAGGTGTTATTCCACTAAACCTATGCAGCTGTGAATACCTCCCAGAAGAATTGCTTTTCTCTATCTATCCAAAGATTTCCTGCATTGGATATAGCAATTGTATAGTTGAAAGGGGAGGGAGAGCAGTGAAGCTATCCATAGGAAAGCTTTACTTTTTCTGGTTTGGGGTGAGATTTTTTTGTTTGTTTTGGGGAAATTATTTTTTGTTGTTGTTTTTGTTTTTTGTTTTTTTTTTTTTTTTAAAGTTTTCTGTTCAGTCACCCAGTTGACCAAATTAACTCCCCAGAATCAACCCACAGGAAGGGGAATATATAATTTAGGCGGCAAAGTTCAGTTACATCAGATTAGCTACAAAGTGAAATTGCACTCTTATTTATTCTCTGGCTAAGCTATATGGCCATTATAGCCATCGAGGCTGATCTAGGCTGTGTAACATACTACACACATACCTAAGAAGCTCAAATCTGCATTTCATGCTTAAACCTTGTGAAAATACACTTACCTCTTTAAAAAAGATTCTGAGTATTTTTCCATGGCAAGTCTATTTTTGCACTGCTAATTCTTAAGTATTCATTACTCAGCAGAGAAGTCAATGGTAATGTGCACAAAAGAAGAATTATAGTTTACAACTTAACAAGTTTACAACAATATTATATTACTTTTCACTGTGTGCATGACTAGGTAAGGTCAGACCGAACGAGTTCTGAATCAGGAACTGCATGTTGCTTTCTTCTGTTGTTTTGGTTTGGTTTTGTTTTGTTCTTGTTTGTTTGTTTTTCTCTTTTCCTTTTCTTGCTATACACATGTACAATGCCTGCTAACAGGGGCTGAGTCTTAAAGGGTACCATCTCAAGGCATACAAGCAACAACAGCTAATACCTGGGTACACTCCTTGATCTGTTAATGGCAATATGTGGCAATTACATCTGATCATGTATTGTTCACTTTCTACTCAATTCATTCATGTAATATGCTGAATAAGCAACAATTACAGATGTGCCCAAATGAATCCAAAGTTTAAATTTCATTGAATTTTGCTTAGAAGTTTTTAAAAAATAAAATTAAACAAAAAAGTTATCCACTACCATGTTCTTATGCCACTCTTAGAGAAGCCAAACCAGGTTTTTGGCATTTCAAATTGGTTAATTTAATATACATGACTTTTAAGCAGTAGTTGGCAATACTCTGTCATCTAGATTCTTAAGTGTCTTTTTAAAAAGATATCAACCAAATATGCTTTCCATTTCAATTTTACAAACCACTCAATTCTTCCATATTTTCTCTCTTCCAGACATAATGCATTTTGACATCCAGTGCTTGCCTAAAGCACAGCCTAAGAGGGGGAAATCACTGCAAAAGAGATAGAACAGTGACTTTTTTTTTTTTATTACAAGACCAACTAGCTCAGGGCTTCTTTAAAATGCAATATGAAAACAAAAGTATGACAATAATCTGTACTATGGCTTTGAAATTATGACTTCAGCCAAACCAGCAAGGTTTCCAAACTGTTGCCAATGCATCTTCGATGTCTCCCAGAATGGCAGCAGTGAAGTGTCTCACGTACTTTCTCTCTTGCTAGGCTCAGAGAAAAGGAATGCAGACCACGCCTGGAACACAGGCAACACCTATATCACATTTACCAGAGGGCCTCTCCTACTATCTATAAAATACAGGGGCATCTCCCCAAAGTTACCCATTTGTGAATGAGTCCAGAGTACTCTTGTTTTAAATGCTGAAAGTTCAGATTAATTCAGAGTGAAAGAGAAAAGAAAAACCTCAAACCTCTGTGAAAAAGCCCAAGTCTGTTTTTCACTATGCAGATTACCAGAGATACCCAGCACAAAATACAGCATATCAAGCTCATCTTACCTTAACATAAGTGTAGGATAGTTTGAGGTGGTTCTATCCAGCTTCTCTGAACAGAACAAAAATAGCTGCTGCTACCATCCAAGCAGCAGTGGAACTGGTTTTCAAGGGTTATTAAGGTAAACTGTCATGATTAAGCATGATTTATAATCCTGTCATTTTTACAACATGCTAGGCAAGTCTCAGTCCAAAAGTACCCATAAAGTTTAAAAAAAAATGATCTGTCATCACTGTACTTGAGAGGGTCGGTATACAGTTCTCAGTTACCTTCTATAGGCACGTCAGAGGTTTCAAAATAGACACAAAGTTCCCAGTGGATGAATTATAAAGCAGGTCTCATTACTGCAGCTGGAGATGCAAGCAAAACATTTATCAGTCTAACCACATTTTTTTCTGTTTAATTTTAGGCATATATAGTTTCTACTGCAGTGCTCATTTCTTGAGAATGTAATAGAAACTGCAGAGGTTTAAAAAAAAAAAAAAAAAGAGAGAGTTAGCACACATACACAAAGTAACAATCATAAGACCTTTTAAATCAGATGAGAGAAAGCAAGAGCAGGGAGTACAGCCCAGCCTACCAGGAAGTCACCATTTGTAGTGAAAGTGAGATCAAATGCAGACATAAATGTAAAACTAGCCACACGTGCAGTGATTTTAAGGTTTTCACTTCCATAGCTTGGAGGACTAAAATGGCAGAAGGCTTGGTCACCAGAAATAAAAATGAACTGGAATAAATTAATCACTTGGCTCTAGAAGTCATAAACTTACTGAACTCTATAGAAAACTCATCTGCACTGGGAATTACTATACGCAATACCACTTGCAGTATACAATACACAAACTTCTGTCTTTTAATTCCCCCCTCCTTGACAGTTTAATCCAGTGTACCTATACCTGCCTTTTTTCATGTTTATACTCTGTTGAATTTTGTTTTAAAAATGAATAGTTGCAATGTGTGGATGTTAAATAAAATATCTAGTTATTACGACAAGTCACATAATTGACTAACATTCTATAAAAAAAATAAGAGTTTGGATACTATTTTCTTTTTCCCAAATAGTAAGCAGAATTACACTATACTGGAAATTAGTTACGTAGTTGCCAATTTGTCACTGAACTGAAAAACTAGACTTGTGTCATACCGATACCCTTAGAAATCTGTCATTTTTAACTTAGCTGACAAATAAAACATGAAGCTGATTACATGCAGATAACGGAGACTGCACTGGCCAGACACCTTTGCTGGAGGAAGTGTTACACTGTGGCTGGAATCACTTCCCAGTGATGCTGCTTATTATTGTGCCCAAATCTCCTGCTTTTCAGACCCCTAGTTTGTGCCTTCATAAAAAATTAGCCAGTGTTTAGCTTTTGGTTGTGTTAACGATAGATTGTGTTACCTATTTTCTAGACGTGAGAACCTTCCACAATGGAACCAACTGTATATTCAGTCTGACAAAGGAAAATAAGAGAAAATCATTCACCTTCACATCTCAGCTATTTAGGACTGAAAGCACATAAACCTGCTGCTCTAAGTCACAAGCTAATTGCTGACTCTTCTAAAGCTTTGGGGCTGCAGACCCTCATTTGCACAGTACAGAGGCTTTGAAGAGCAGCAAGTCACTCACCGTACGGGTTCCCACTCTCCGACCATCATTTCAAGTAGCTGTCTGTTATACTACACTATCTAATGAAAACAGGCAATCAGGCACTGTAATGCCATGATACTTGGGAAGGGTTTGAAGTCACTCAGACAGAAAACACTGGACACAAAAGAACTAGCTATTCATACTTCATTATCGTATCATTAATATATCACTAACCAATGCATTTCTGCCTACCTCTTTAAGCTCATTTTTCTCTCTGAAGGAGTCAAGTAGGTCTACTCAAACCTTTACAGGAACAGAACTACCACTGGGCTGCTTTCCTTTTGAGGATGATAATAAGGGTTAGGGTTCAATGTGAAGCCGTTTTCATTTAAAGCAAAGGCTCTAGGACACAATTACAACTGGAGCCAGTGACTTCAAACAAACTGTGTGTGGGGGTAAGAGGGGCTTTGGAGCACACTTTGGGGCACGACTGAGGCTTATTTGGGAAGGTTTGGTACATTTCTTTAAGAGTAGTTGTTAGAGCAAAATCAAGTGCAGTAAAGGCATTTTGCAAAAAGTGAAAATAAATACTCCTTATTGGCTGAGCTAATTGACTTGCTGATCTTGAGATTTTTTTAAAGAATTAGTATTGTAGGAAAAATTATTTCCATCCAATTGCCTTGAATTCTTAATTCTTATAGTGCCTTATCTATATTGTCCTCTGTGCCTTCTTATACATGTGTGAACTGCCTGGCTGGTAGGAGCAGGTGCTGGCTGAGGAGTGCTATGCTGGGGCAGGGGCTTGCCATGGCTCTCCATTGTTGCAGAAGCATGCACCAGCTCAGCACTGCCCTGCTACGCACTCTAAATCCCTGCTTTTGTGTTTCCTCACTGCCAGAGATAGCAGCTCTGCACAGCAGCCTCCTTGCCTGGCGCAGTGAGACAAAGAAATGTACAGCTGCATAGTTATACTTCATGACTCAGCTGAAAAGACATGAGTCAAACAGCAACCTCCTCAGAACACAGGAGATGCGTATTAACCATCCATCTGTGCGTGCGATTGTGATTTTGCGTCATGTTTTGTGATTCAGAAGAACTCAAGCAGGCACAGAGGAAGAGGAAAACTGTAGAGATCTATTTTTTCCTCCTGGAGGAAGACATCTGCCTTTGTAGAAGTGTGTTTGTACAGGTTGCACATTCTCTGAACAGTGAAACTTTCATCTGGGCCTCAAAGTGACACACTTGCTATTTAACTTTCATTGAGTAGAAGCAGACAGATGGATTTAGTTTGGAATTTTGTTTTGGTTTGTAGCTTTTATTTTTTTTTTTTAACCATTAGATTCTCAGTTAGAAGTGAAGCCAGCTGCTTATAATTCAATTCCAGCAATTCAAACTGGTTGCTTGCATTTTGACTGCTTGTTTAATACAGTTGGTATTTCAATAGTCAAAAGTAACCTTTGAAGTTAGCGCTCCACTAAGAGGAGAGCTGGGGGGAGGAATCACAGCTTCTGTGGCTTGTGATTTTAGTCTGTTCTTTGATTGATTGAAGACGACTGCTGTGGATTGATTTTCACAGCCTATTTCAGTAAGAAGGGATCATTTGAATCCCAAGAATGTAGCAATGCATGCAAAGTTATAGATATCTATTATATTTAAGCTTGAGTGAACACATTTTGCATGCACTTTTACTGGGATAGTCAAAACCTCAGCTGCTGCCCAGACCTAGAGACAGTTCTGCCCACATATGTCCACTTTTTGCATTGTTGGCTGCACACAGGCAGCTACACAGACCTTTGATATACAGCTGCTTGGTACCCCTGTTTCCTTTCTAAATGTTTCACAGCTCCACAAACATCATGCAGTCCTTGTTCTCAGTTCTTGAGGATAAGAGAAGTGACGAGGTGGGCTGTTCACACACACACACACAAAAAAAAAAAAAAAAAAAAAAAAAAGCTGCCTGTTTTCTCTTAAAATAGGGAGTAAGTGCTGATTATTTAATTCACTCCCTCTCCATCTGTGATAGAAGGGGGAATGAGGCTGATTTCCTCCCTCTGCCTGCAGGAATTCAAGCCCACTTCTCCCATGGGAGGGAGAGTTTAGGCCTATGACAGAGAACTGTGGGTTCCGTTGCTGGCAACATGTACCTTACCAGTTATGTATGACAACATAGCTTTGCCACATGCCATCTCCTTTGCAGATTTGTCTTTAGGTCATACTGCAGCAAAATACTTCAGCAGATGCTTAGCTCTCAGTATCTGTTTAAAGTAACATTGGCATCAACATGACTCCACAGAGAGATGTTAAATTACACTGCTATCCCTGTGTGAATATTCTTCCACAATCTGATCCATCTTGATTGCTATGTGCATCTTGTATTTGCCAGGTTTTTCCTACTTACAAAACCATGCACAGATGCTTAGCAATTCTATCAGCTACATATTAACAATTCAAATATCTGTATTTCTCATTCTCTCCACACAAGGGCTTTTAAGCTTAAGCAGGAGCTATTTTCATAGCAGAAAATGTTAACATAAGTAACTGCACTGGAAGTAGATTCTAAAATACGCACATTTCTAAATCTGAAAGAAAAAAGACAAAGACTGCACTAATAATAAAAAACCAGCAACATTCAAGACAAGAAATTAAGCCTTTCCATAACCATTCCAAATGAATTAATAGTTCAGCTTACAGTTGAACCAGTTATACAGTTGTGGATATTTTGAAAAACCCCTTCAACTTCAGTCTCAGACCTTTAATCAGGCCTGCTGACAGCAGGAGCAGCGCCTGACTGTGCAAAATCAATGGCAGTTACGATGAAGGTAATGACAGACTTGATAGCAAATCAGACTGTGGCAAATAATTAATTTCTCTATAATTGCTCTGAGCTCTAATTTTCCATCCTATCTGCACAGGGCAACGCATTATTACCTCCTTCCTACTGGACAGCAAAAATCACCCTCCCCTCCACTTAAAGTTCCTATGTACTTTCACAGCTGAGCAAAACAACCATGCAAGATGCACTGACCACACATAGCATGCAAATTTGAAAGCATCGTAAGTAAGTCAAGTCAAAATAAAATTTCACTTAGTGACATTTTGTACATTCATACAGTTTAGTTTTAAGATCATTCAGAAGACAGACTTTTTTGGTGTTATTAAAGGAAATACCCTCCCTTCTTTTTTTCTCTCCTCTTCACCTCCTTCATTCAAAAAGCAGTTGAAGTAGTTTTGCTTAAATAATAGCATTAGAGCTACGCACCGCTCAGTGGGACTGGCAGAAATAGGTTTCAAATTCCGCTGCAAAATACACTCAAAATTACAATTTCCTTTTAAAGATGGCCACAGCGATGATTCTCTTTATATTGTCACATTATAACAAAAACTACCTGTGATTTTTAGAATGCTGTGTTTTTCCCTGAATTGCTCACAGATCAGTTGTTGCAGGACTCTTGCTTAATTTCCTTTTAATGAATACATGGCAAAAATTTTTTTCCGCCTTGAACTGTTCAAACTTGTAGATACAGGAGGCACTAGTCACTTCTTGCTCTCTGTGAAGCCCAGATGGTCAGGGAAAAAGAAGTGGGAGAAAGATGGTTGTTGTTATTTTTCTTTTTCCTTTTCACCGCCCCTCCCCCCCCCCCCCCCCGACCCAATCAAAACCAAATAAATCCTCTGGCTCCATCTTCTCAGCTAGTGAGGTAATTCAGAAATAGAACATTAGTCATTCAACAGAAACATGTTTTCCATCAGAAAACATGACAATATCCAAGTCTGGCTCAGCTAAACTTATTAAGTATCTACATTGGAATTTAATTTAGGAAAAGACCAGAAAAATAATATATTCATTGATATATTCATTTCCTATGGTGAAGCAACCACATGGAAACTTCTGTGTGCTACAAAAAAGATTTTAAGAAATTCCTTTCAAGAAATTTCCTTCCAAGACACTGTATAAAAGGCTATTACCACTCTTCACTCAGATCTACTCTTTAGCAAATGGCTATTCTTTAAAGGGAGGGGAAGGCAAGCAGAATTTTGGCTAACAAGCCACAGTTTCTTTCCATTGCTATGCCTTGGGCAACTCCCAGGCATCCTCTCTTGGACTGTGTTGCAACCTTGTACAGGTTATGTTGCAGTAAGAGCAAAGCTACCATTATTCTAAAGTTAATCTGCATTCATTTGAAAATTAACATCAGTACCTGAACCTTCTTTTTAATTACTTCACTACCTGAATTTTCATGTTTTGTGTCTGATCCAAGCCTGAACTCTGCCAATATGTAATCTTAACAAGTATGCTACTGAGAAGCAAAAATCAGTTCAACATTTTTGGAGCTTACACAGGATAAGGAAAATTACTTCTCTAAAATTATATGTGCAACTCCTTTAGGACAGCACTGCTTAACTGACAGGACCAAACAGTTAAAATTTCACATGGAAATAACTTTTCTCAAAGGAACGCAATTTTCACTGAGTCATGGCTCTTTTGAGAACTGGATTGGCCATATGTGTATTGGAGCTTCTTAGAAATTACCAAGTTTTATATTAAGTCAGATCAATGGTTTTACACACAATAGAACAACCCCCAATTTTTATGTCAAGGATTTAAATTTGTAGATGTAGTTTTAGTTTAAAATGTATGACCAACCTCCATTATGGCAGCTTTAAGAAGAAGTAGAAAGGTTGCAATGATGATTTAATTGGGAGTCCCTCTAGTTTGTCACTCAAGGTAGTAGTTTTTCATCCTCTGGCATGCCTTTGTGCATTTCTTCCTCTCAACCCATTTGCTACACAACTCGGATTTTAACTGCTGGTGTCTTCTTGCAGTTCTTTTTCTGGCTATTTTTCTGGCACGAAATTCAAATAAATATAACCCATTGTTTTACTCTCACGTTAAACATGGCAAGAACTACTTCTGCAACAGACTATATACACATCATCACATGAAGTGTAAATAAATGAACACCTTCCTAAGCTATTTTTCAGAATTATAAACATATAGTCCATTAGATACAGAATTGTAGAAATATTTATAACTGTTGTACGAGTGAAGCATGAAGTAGGAAAATCAGCAAAGCTTAATTTGACTCTAGTACAATCTGATTTGTTAAACAAATGCATTTAAAAAAAAATGGCTTATTATATTTCTTCCCAGAAAAGAAACCAACATGAGGCTAACCAACTTCTCTTTAAGTACTTATCCCCATGAGATCATCTTTATATCTTCAGGATTATCTACTTCACTGTTGGTGCATACACTACTGCTAGTGTGGTGGTTTCCTCCCAGTGGGCATAGTAATAGCAAAAAGTGTTAATACCAAATCATTAATCTCAAATTATATCCTTTCCTTAGCTTCAAGTTAGACATAATGTCTTCAGTATAACCACTCAGGCCAGTGTCCTTGTACTAAGAGACACAGCACCTTTACTGACAGTCTCAGAAGATGATCTGGCTAGCAAACAATTATTTGAATGAGAATCATTTTGATTTATTTTGTTTTATTTGACTGCTCTTAAGTCATGTGATTTAGGAGTTGACATTCAGCTTTTTGAGATATAGGTACACAGGAGAAATAAGAGACCCTCTTAAGATGCTATTCACTCTAACAGCTTACAAAACAAATAGTATTTTAGTTGTGATGGTTAAGCTGATAATGTAAAAGAAGAGGCTTGACATTTAAAAGCATGTCTCTCTTTCCCAGATGTTCTAAGAGATCTAACAGAAGACACTACCTTTCCATACAAACTTTTGTCTCACTTATCTTCGCAATGTGTCGGCTTCCTCACCCAATGCTTTCCTTCCTGGCAAATGCTAAAAATATTGTTAGACCTGTTAAACTCAAAGGTTAGTTCATTTATCATGGAATCAAACATCCACAAAGTAGGAGAGGAGAAATTGGCAAATAAGTAAATAAGTGATTGAGAAGAAAAGTCAGGAAAAAAATTCCATCTCTGTTACTAGTATTGGTAGAACTTTGCACTAAGTGTTCCAGAAATATTTAAGCAGAACTGTGTCAGAAGGAGATATTGAGGAGAATGCACTTAAAAATACCTGGCAACACTAAGATATGCTCCCAAAGCAGCGGTTCCACTCCTGCTCTGAAATGGGTGAAATCTGCTTTTGAACTGATTTCCCTCATTCCAGGTGGACATCCTAATTAGAGGCTTCTTGATGGAACACAGAGCACAACCTCTTACTCTGGTATACCTGTTAAGAAAATGTAGCAAAAAATAATCACAAATGTTGTTTTCAGGAAAACAGTCACCACAAAAAAACCTGCCCACTTTTTGTCAAGATCCTGTGTCACAGAGGTGAACTGAGATGAGAGGTACTCAAAACCCTTCTTACTTCTGAAAATACAGAATATGAGAAATGTTTTTGAACAGATGAAACTGACTGACAGAGCTGTGCAAACAGGAACATGGCAATGCAATAGAAACAGTATCATGACTAGCACAAAATATTTTGACAGCTTTCCCCTACAGATTTTCCTTTTTATGAGCATGATGCACAAAGGTCAATCTTCAGTGCTTTTTGGGGTTTTCTTGTTTATTACGTGTTAAGAACCTCACTGAATCAAAAGCAAGAAATTTAATCCTATGTTTTGATACTTTTAAAAATAAAATTGGAAATAGTTATGTACTACAAAGTTCATTGTATTCTGTTGTCTAGAAATAATATAACGTTTTACAGCAATTTTTTTCGGTCCTACTTTCCAAGCTCACTTAAAAGTTACAGTGTACAAAATGAGTATTAATGGTGCATTAGATGAGGAGAAAACAAAATCTAGGATGTTGGTCAAAAATTTCTAGACTACTCAGTTGCTGATATGCCTAAAATTGATTCAGTTTTAACCGAATCCAGTTCAGGCTCATTTCAGTGACACAGATAATGTCTACATTCAGTTCTATTGCATTTACTCCCTTAAGTATCTATTGTTTAATTTTGGTATTCAACTGAACTGTTTTCAAGGAAAAAGACTAAAAGCATGGGAAACTGAAGTTTCCAATTTCAGAACAGGTGAAAGAGTAACCCTGTACATATGTTGCCCTGCTCATGAGGTCTATAAAAGCAAAGGCATAAAATAATTTAATCTATATCCAGAAACTTTTTAAAAATTTTTTTTTTTGAACATTTTTTTCCTCATTTTTAGCCAAGGCTACTGAAAGAGTACAAATTTCTGTAAACACAAAGTAAAATTATTCTTTTAAATACAGTATCAAGTGGAAGATTGTACTCACCTGTAAAGCTAGACAAGAAACGTACGAAGCAGGTAATTTTCCGTGAAAATATTAACCATCCCTTAACACAGTCACCAATTTTGTTCAGCATACTTTGAGAATGGTGTTCTAACTTCAGGGAGATGGTAATTTTCAACAACAGATGCACATATAAATATTCATTCCATTTATTGTGGAAACACAGAAGATACAGTATAGCTTTAACATACTCCCACTGAACAACTACTAATTTAATCTGAACTTCACACTGTTTATTGTGGAAATGCTGCAGACACAAACACAGTTCCACCAGAGAACATGACACTTCAAGGAAGGTCAAAACAAAATGGCTCTTAAAGCTAGAAAGAAGAGGCAGATGCCATTTCCTAGAAATGAAGGAAGGAAGGCTCCACTGGAGCAGCTTTAGTACTGGGCTTTTCTTTTGGATTGGTGGTAAATGAAAAACCCAGAGCCTAGTGATTTTTCTTTTTTACCTAATTGCTCCAATCCAGGAATCTTTGGCACAGGAATTTTCCTTTGCTTTGTAACTACAAGATTATTCAGCCATTTGTTCTTAACAAGGCCACTGTTCTCATAGACTTCATCTAATCCTACTATGTGGCACTTAATTGCATGTTGTGCAAAGGATGCTCTTGAGTGTCAAATTCTATGTTGATAGGAGACTTAACAGCATCAGGTTATTGCACTAGTTTTTTACTCTACTGTTATCTGACTAACAAACAAGACTGCTAGAGAAGAGAACTGATTTTCCTCATTATTTCCTATACTGGCCTTACTTCATTGCATTTACACTGACAAGCTGACAAATATATCTACATGGAAGAGGAAAGAATTCCACTGCATTGACTTAAAGAGATAAAAAACGAACTGCCAAACTGAGTTATTTTAAGGTAAGCATGCAGATATTCTATTTCTAGTTCACTCTTGCACACTGCCTAGATTTAAACCACAGAATTGCATTACTTCTTCTTTGCACAGATGAATAAAAGTAAGGCCTATTTAAACACCTGCACCACAGAACAGTAACACATGGCTTATTCTCTCAGTCACAATGGTACTTTTTAGTTCCTCATTGCTCTGTACCAATTGTGAAGCTATATTCAGGAAACAGGGAATGTTTATATATTGAAAACTTGTGCGTAAAATAGAATAAAATCACGTGTGCATTTCTTAGACATCAATTAAAACACTGGCAAAATAAAAGCTTTACAAAAGATTGTAGAAAACTAGAGCTCTTCTAGACTTTTAAACAGCAAAACACCTATCAATCTCATTATGGAAATCAAAACACTTTTTTTTGGTACAATTCTTTGCACGTCATTCCTCCTTAGAGTGCTACATAATCACTTTGCTTTTTCCTCTCATTTCAGTATCAACGAACATCTGCCTACACATTAATTCAGAAAATATTAATTAAAAACTGGAAAGAATTGGAGCGTAGCACACCAATTTAAAATGTTGTCTCTGATCATATATTTGATATCAAGCCCTAGCATGAAACTATTATATTTAATCCAAGTAGTTTCTTGTTAGGAAATAGCACACATATGTTGTCAAGTAATTTTCAGTACAAAAGATATACAGATAAAATAGTTTAACTGAAAAGCTCTGAAGACTCCTAGGCATCAGTAGGGAAGGCACTTCTCTGGTCACATAATTCTAGCACACTGGGATTCAGCACAGCTTTGGTATTTCAGTTTCTCCTTCAGTTTCTATGCAAGTGATATCCACTGACTGCCCAGTCCTGAACTTCTCCACTTGCAAATAATGCAAAGAAAATTGCTCCAAATAGATTAATAGAAGCAGCAATATAGAAAACAGTCTGCCATTCTCCCACAGTATTCTGTCAAAAGGGGGAAAGAAAAAAGAAGACACAGTCAATTTACAGCTCCACACTCAAGAAAAAGTAATTTTAAAACCACGGCTACATGCCTTGCCTATTTAAATGTAAATGCTAATCAGCATGATTTCATAGCCACATAAAACCATTATAAACATAAAAGATTAAATCATCAGTAAAGTCACTTCAGTTTAATATTACAGCTTACACAGATAGTTCTATCAGAATTGCATTAGACTATCTGGATCAGTTTATCATCGGAGATGCAGATTCACGTTTACACGAAGGCTACACAAACTCAGAGAACGTTACTGTAAGGGGAAACACTACCTTGCTTTCAAGTTAGGTGATCCAAGAGCCAAAGTGCTCTGCACTATGCAGTAAGCTATTCTTAATGACTACTATGTGGATATGTGACAACTGGTGTTCCTCGGGGGTTGCTATTGGGCTTGGTGCTGTTTAACATCTTTGTTGGCAACGTGGACAGTGGAACAGAGTGCACTCTCAGCAAGTTTGCTGATGACACCAAGCTGTGTGGTGCAGTCAGCACGCTGGAGGGAAGGGATGCCATCCAGAGGGACCTTGACAGGCTGGAGAGGTGGGCCTATGAGAACCTCATGAAGTTCAGCCAGCCCAAGTGCAAGGTCCTGCATATGGGTTGGGGTAATCCCAAGCACAAATACAGGCTGGGCAGAGAATGGATGGAGAGCAGCGCTGAGGAGAAGGACTTAGGAGTGATAGTGGACAAGAAGCTCAACATGAGCCAGCAATATGCACTTGCAGGCCAGAAAGCCATCTGCATCCTGGGCTGCATCAAAAGAAGTGTGGCCAGCAGGTCAAAGGAGGTGATGCTCCCCCTCTACTCTGATCTTATGACAGCCCACCTGGAGTACTGTGTCCAGTTCTGGAGCCCCCAACATAAGAAGGACATGGACATGTTGGAATGAGTCCAGAGGAGGGCCACAAAGATGATCAGAGGGCTGGAGCACCTCTCCTACGAGGACAGGCTGGGAGAGTTGGGGCTGTTCAAGCTGGAGAAGAGAAGGCTCCGGGGAGACCTTATAGCAGCCTCCCAGTACCTAAAGGTGGCCTACGAGAAAACTAAGGAGGGACTTTTGACAAGGGTATGCAGTGACAGGACAAAGGGTAATGGCTTTAAAATGGAAGAGGGTAGATTTAGATTAGACATAGGGAGGAAATTCTTTACTGGAGGGTGGGGAAGCACTGAAACAGGTTCCTCAGAAGAGCTGTGTAAGTCCCATCCCTGGAAGTGTTCAAAGCTGAGTTGGATAGAGCTTTAAGCAACCTGGTCTAGTGGAAGGTGTCCCTGCCCCCAGCAAGGGGGTTGGAATGAGATGATCTTTAAGGTCCCTTTCAACCCAAACCATTCTGTGATTTTGTGACTCCAGAATCATAAGCTTTTTAGACCTAACAAGGTAGCTATCTTTACTCAGATTTCAAGAGGAATCTTCTGAACTCTGGTATTTAAGAAAGGCCTTAATACATGCATAGCAAAGAACTCTGATTTGCTTGGGTTTTGAGTTTTCTTGGTTTTGTTTTTTTTTTCCTTTCTTAAAATATTTTAGAATAATTCATATAGTTGATTTAAAAAAAAATAATCAAAGAACTGCTTGCTCTCTTTTTCTACTCCAAATAATCCTTTGACTAAATCATCTTGGAAGTCAAATCTAAACACTGTTCAAGTTAAGTGTCTTGTGAAACTAGCACAGCTTAGAATGTCCTAATCCTGTAGCGTACATACAAAGGGATGCATTATAAAAACCACACATTTGAATCTAGTTTCTCACTCATCTGACAAATGCTGACCTTACAAGTCCTCACGTGAGAGACTGATTTAAAAAAAAACAAGTAAGAACTTGTCTTAATTTGCTAAAATAATACTTCAACTGTCTCATCTAGTTGGCATTTTAACAGAGTTTTATGGTGATAAAAACATACTAATTTTACTCCTAAAGAATATGAAAATTTTAGTGACTCACCCCTAAAGTTCTATACAGGTCTTCAATTTTAACTTTATTTTCCTGATCTGGATCAGAATAATAAAGGCTAGGAATAAAGTAAGTCACAGCAACAGAACAGTATGATTTACATGTATAACCCAGATTTCATTTAATGACTGCAGACTCGAGAAGACAGAATTTCTATTCAGTGGAGATAAAAATTTAACAACTGAAAAAATAGTAAGCAGACTTACATTATGAGTGAGGTTCTTGGCAATAACTGGCCCCACCATTCCTGGGATAGTAGCAAAAGAATTTGTGATCCCAAGGAGAATTCCAGCATACCTGCAAGATAAATTGTTAATGCTGCTTATTAACTTATCCTGCTTATCAGTCATGGAAACAATTTTGCCTAACCTGATCACATAGGCCTCATCTTGATCACACAAATTAAAACACAAGTATTCCATTGGGAATGGCTTGCTTTTATTCTAGTAACGACTCACTGATAACTTGGCACATAAGTCTATTTTCCAGAGGCTAGTTGTGGAACTTAACTTAAACTCATGACTTTACACAGGATCCATAACCCAAACCCACATGCCCTCTGCTAAGCCACAACCAAACCGCCTGGAATGCATCCATCGCAGAAGTCAGAAAAGCAACATTGCATGGCTTGAAGTGGAAAGACAAGGAGGAGTATGGCAACGTGTTGTCTGGCAACAGTAAGAGTTGGTTGAGGTATCATTGCTAAAAGGTGTCTGCCAAGAAGGCAGTATCACCAGTACAGATGGATATCCCCACAGAGCATATGTTCCAAAGACCCGAGTTCAAAGCACTGCAGTAGTCCTTCCCTTCAGCTTTCTGTAGGTCACTGCCAATGGGAAATGGGTCTGACTTTTGCTGGTTGCCATTCCTGCAACTCCATTCTGAGGCTTCCTGTTTCATGAATGTGTTGCTCTGTCACACACATGTGCATGTATACGCACCAGCAGCCATAAAAACTTGCTGGGAAAAAGCTGGTAACTTGCTTAATATCTGAATCTTAGTATCTCATCTCTAGGCAATTAAAGGTCTCTCTCATAGCAATGTGTTGCAATACTGAAAGATCATGTTTGAAACTGTACCACAAGCACAGACTTGTGAGAGAGACTGAAGAGAAATAAGAGCTAGAATTCTGCAAAGGAGCTCGACCTTCCAGCCACCAGAGCACAGATTCCTACAGTTTAGATTTTCAAGGTGGATTTGCTGGCTGAAGAGTCATACAAAATACTAATAGTTGCAGTTACACAGGACAAAGGATCCCCCAGTCATCATTTAACACTGTTTAGCAGCGTGAAATTATGTCCTCACCGATTTTAACAGAAATATAATTTAATCTTTAAAGAGAGATGCATACCTTTGACATTTTATTTACCAAAAGAGGACAATTCAAGCATGCAGCATTGTTACAAAAGATTGTGATATGTGTATCCAGTCCAATGATATTAGAGAAACAGGTGTTTATTCCTGAGAAAGAGAATCAATTATCTAGTCTACTAGTTGATTTTTTTCTTGAAAGTCAACACTACATATCAGTTTGAAACATGGCAATGTATTTTAGACTGAGCTCCAATGCCTTTATTAGAAAAATTTTTATTTCTTATAAACATAGCACGTAGTCTTATTTCAGAAAGTATTTAAGAATTAATAGGCCTTTATTAAGCTGATTGTGCAACTGTAAAGGTTTCCCTTAGGCAGATAAGCACATATATTAAAACGCCATTTAAAGCCTTTAAGTACAACTGAACGTATTTTGTCTTCACCACGTTTAAAGCACTACAATACTGCTAACACACACTGTCAAAACTAAACACGGTTTAATAGTTTCCCTGGTCTTCAAAGATCTTTGGCAATCAATTGCTGGCTAAATGCCTCTGGTTTTGCCCGGTGTTTCTGACATAGGTTGCATTCTTGATAATGCTTGCTGCTTGATGCAGATAACTGCTATGCCACTCCCTCAGCACAGCAGAGGCTCCCACATGCAATGGGAAAGCAAAAAGTGACATGTCTGTAGAGCAAGACTAATAGTAAGCTGTTGGTCAAGTTCTTATGGCATAGTGGGGATAACCAAATACTAATTGACCTGCAAAGCAGTTAAGTAGTAAGATCAAGAGTTAAAAAAACATATAAATATGTATATGTGAAGTGTTTAGTGTATAACAGAGCCATGGGAATATTACAAGGTCTCAGGGTAACAGCAATACTAAAAGTTGTAATCATGGTAACATATTGATGTAGATTTGAAGAGCTAGAATAGAATACATTTTCCCCACAAGAACAATCTTGTCTCTCTCCCATGCCCGACCACTCCTCAGTTCAATACACTGATGGCATAATAAAAATGTTAGAAACCAAAGCCACATAGCAAATATTGTTTTTCCTTCAGTATCAGTATTTTCATTAACTTTTTCCTCTGCATATAATCATTATTTCTTTGGTATAATGTAAGTTTTAGTGGCAACAAGGGACACTGCACTATTCTAGTCAACATACTTTTAACCTATTAAAATGGGAATTTAAGTGCATTTTTAAACTGCTTTGAATCACTTCTGGTTATTCTAATATCTTTCAGTAAATTAAAAAAAAATTAAGCTCTGGCTAAACTCTTAACAGAGGTTTCTTTCACACTTTTATACAGACACTGTTTTCAGATTTCTACAATTATGTGAAGCATTTCCTTGAAACTGTGACTGTCTGCCTTGGCCACTTCATCCAATAAAGTTCAGACAGTTGCAAAAAGTTAAGTAGGGGGGAAAAAATTGTTTCTTTTTCCTCTTGTCTTAGAAGTTTTTGTAAATGTGTTTTCTTCAACCTTGTTACAAGGACATGCTCTTCTCCTTCTCTTTCTCCATTTGGAGAGATTTCCCCTGAACTTACAGCGTGCATGTGCTGAATAGAGAATAATTAATTTCAGTAAAAGCATCCACCCTGACCATGTTCCCATCCTGGAAAGTTTTCTCACATATGCAGCCATTCATTAGCAGAGACAATGCTGGGCCGAAGTTGCCGAACTATCAGCAAGACACCTGCCTCTCCTGCCCTTATAATCAGTATCCTCCATTCAGCCTATCTGAGAGGAAAGAAGGGCTGGAGGAACTTGCCTGGTTTTAAATGCAAAGGGAATAAAAGCAGGACTTTTTTGAGGGTAGGAAGAATAGAGTGGTATTTGGTCAGGGGGTATCAGCAGCAGTTCATGTGGCAAATCTAATTAAGCCTGCTGACATATATCAACATCATGCCACATGATTTTTTTTTTCTTGTGTCTTTTTTTCAAACACCTGACACACTCTGTATACTGTCATATACAAATTGATTCTTGAAATAAACGCATTAGAAATGCAAAGTGAAGTATCTCTCAAATTAGAAAACACACACAGCATCCTAGTTCTGGAAACCTCAGCCGTCATCTGCATACAGAAGTTCTTTGTGCATATGCCTCACAGAGGCACATACTGCAGGTGCATGATTTCCTTTTTCCTGTGACAGCTCTGTTGCATTCAGTGAACAGGATGAATTGTACTCACTTAATAAGCACCATTTAATATTTTGTTTCACTTCACGTGCTCAATGCAGGGACCTAAGCCTTACTTTCTGCATACTATTTATTCAACTGTTGCAAGTAGAATTTTAATCATCCCGAATTCTTTCTGGTAGAACTCTTTACAGTATTAGTTAGTATTAGTTTTGTTTTCACAACACTCTTGAGAGATGGGGGTGACAATGTGAAACCCACCCTATATACATGAAGTGAAAATATAGGCCAAGAACGTGTGTGCCTATTGGATGCTTTATTTGAGATGCTCAGGATTTAAAAGTATTTAACAGCATTGCTCTTATATTCAAAGTACAGCTCCACTGACTTCTGTCTGTACTTTAAGTAATACCATTTTTGCAAAACAGAACTTAATAGTTTGAACAGGCATATGAAAGCAAGCAATAAATCAGCTAGGCCTCAATTAATCTCACTGGATCCAACACTAGCTTCTCAGCTGAGATGTTGAAACTTGGACTCGAGCTGCTGCAGACTCCCTTTACATATTAGGGTAGTCTGAATCAGCCTCAAGAAGAGCCCATCCATCTTCGTAATTTAAGAGTCCAGATTCCTAAAGCCAGCACGTATGAACATGGTCTTCACAGATGACTGCACTGAACCTGGTCCAACAGACTTACCACATGCAAACTCTGTGACAGAGCATGGAAAGGACTGAATTCCTAAGAACAATGTTCAGCTACCTTAAATATGACCCTTATTTTCTCCTGTAATGCCCTGCCTCAGCCATTACGCCAGCTATGAGGTAGAGGGCTCTCCAACTACTACAGCTATGAGGTAGCAGGCTTAGGAATGAATGCCAGTCTCCCTCTCTACATAATGCTCAGTCATTCCTGGAGCAGGATCCACCCTGTGCACTAAGTGAAGAAAAGGTCCTGTGCAGGGGAGTATTACGACGACACACAGACTAATTTGTGACGCACATAGAAAAGGAGGCAAATCAAAGCAACACAGACATCCAAGTCTTTAAGTAATTTACAGTAGTGATGTCTTTTCGCATTAATTCTTATGTTTCATATTTTTAGACACAAAAACATAAAATAAATAAATCCAACTCCTAGCCAAAGTTTTACATTTTTAGGAAATTAACTGCTATAGTTCTGCAAAGCTAAGCTTGAAAGAGAAATTGTACAACAGTCCCATAATACCCTAGGTGCACTGCTTTAACTATATCTTCCAAATTTGTAATTCTACTTGATTTAAAACAGAGTTCATCACAGAGGCTATTCTTTCATATTCAATTCATAGTACAAGCTGTTCATAGCTGGTGACTGACATCTTCCCTCTTGCTTTCTACCTAATCTCACATGCCAAGATTAATTTGGCTCCCACTATTTCATATCCATCTGTTAAGCCAAAACTTGTCCATCATTGTGGACATTACCACCATCCCACCAACTGCCAAAGCCTAGATACCATCTTCAGTTTGGACCTGAGGTCTCCCACATAAGTTGTCCAGATCTTAAGGATATTTTCCTAGGTAACACCTCTACAAAATGTTTCTTCCTTCTCCACTCACACTTAAACTCTTTTCATCTTACACATTAGTACAGATACACTCTCTTATTTGGTGATAAAGTAATTTGATCCTGCTCATATCTAAGTGCTACCACAAATAGGTAAATGAATGACAGAGCACAGTATTTGACTTTTACCAGTGCAAAGAATGCTTACGTGGACTTTCAAAAGAATACACATACACCCATGCTCTTCAGGAGACCGATGGATCTGTCAGGTTCTGAATTTGTTACACATTGGAGAAATTACAGCATGAAGCCTAACCTTCCATTGTTAAAATTTAGTCATTTAATCCTGTACATATAGGATTTATCACATAGTGTTAACAGGTCACCTACTCATAACAGGGTTTTGACATCAGTGTATAGAATATATTTTTTAATACAAATAATTAGCCTGTATCACAGTGCTTAAATATGGTTATGTTCATGCTAAAGGTTGATAGTTCTGATGGAAAAGTTTAAAAGGGTGAAACAATTGTATTGCACTGTTCCAAAAACACTTCCCTGTTAAGATCATTAATTAAATAGGACAAAAACCTAGTAAATACAATTACTATAATTACATTATTTCTTACTGCAGGATCAAAAATTGAGTTATTCTAAACTTTTGCTCTTATCATATCCCCTGCCAAACTTGCACTTTTTGCAAATACAGGGCTTAAAACTGTAAATGTGAGTCACTGTCAGTGTTTACATTTCAGGTCTGTATAACACATGATCCATAGCTAAATCTCCCAGACATCCCAGCAATACAAAAAAAAAAAAAAAATGGTCATAAGTGTATCACACGCACTAACAATAGCTTCAGCAATACTTACGAAGGTGCTATGTCCAGATGATTGATACTGTAGCCAGATGTACAAAATCCTCCTAGTGTTGTTGATATGGTCACAAATGCAACAGCCAGTGCATAGTTGCAGCCTATGAATCCAGCCGCTATCAAGAACACTGCAGGTCCAATCATTCCTTCAAGACAAAAATCTTAGAATCAACAGACTTTTAACAGGAGAGACATGAAGAAACTCTAAACTGTATATACATTTTCTATACAACTTTCACCACCACCTAGTGTGCAGAATCCAGTACTGCACTACATGCATTACAGTGGGCCTGGGAGGAAGAGCAGATGCGTTGCAAACCTGTTGCTGCCTCAGGAAACAGTAGCCAGGTCAGAAAAATCCCACTCTAGCTGCGAATAATAACCTTCAGCTAGATGAAAAATAAACAAAAAATCAACAGATACTGAAAGTGACTTCACAAATTATTTTTCTTTATTGTTATAAAAATAGTAGAAGTCACACTGACACTGGTAGGTGAACAGTGCACTATAAAGAAATTATCCTCATTTAACTCTCCAGGTTTCAGAAGCAAACATTGACTTCTGGAGATAATAAACTAGAGCTGGAAGGGTTCATACAGATACATGTGTATACATATACATGTATATTTATCCTACAGACACCTTCTAGAATGATCTTTATTTCATGTTTACAAGATCTGAAATTCCGGTGTATCTATACTGGAGCCTGCTGTACAATTTAGAGAATCCAGGCTACCTTTAGAGATGCTACATCAGGTACCAGAAATAGCTTAGCTGCCCCCATGAGCTAGTGCACGCTGCTTCCTGTCTGCAGTTAACTTTGGTACCCATTTCCCAGTACCATAGTTGGCCATTTGCACGACCTCGTCATGACCTCTGAAAACAGCTCCAAGTACATGCTTTGCTTGATGAAGCCAACCTAAGAGTCCTGCTTTTCCTAACACAACAGCATGTTTCCCCCTCAGTCGTACATACTTGGGCGTGAGGCCTTGCAGTAAACTGGATCACTAAAATGATGTAGGCTTAAAATACCAAAAAGCTTGAAGAGTTTATTTTAAGAGCTGCTTTAAAGAAAGCAGGGGAATCAGCACAATCGAGAAGGCAGCAAGGATGGGGATACGTCAAGATAATTTTGGATTCTATTTGGTCTTCCTACCCTG
Organism: Chlamydotis macqueenii; assembly: GCF_036417535.1. NCBI lineage: Eukaryota > Metazoa > Chordata > Aves > Otidiformes > Otididae > Chlamydotis > Chlamydotis macqueenii. The sequence goes on from NC_141558.1 coordinate 33,567,194, forward strand.
GTAGCAACTGTAAATTTTGCAAGTGTATGCATATTCAGTTACTTAAGTTTTAAATAAACAAAACACTGAACAACACTGAGAAAAGGCTCATGCAAAACAATATCCCGTCTCAGTTTCAGAAAGCCATTCTCAAGGTATCATTCTGTCAAGCAATTATCACAACTTTAATGGTGATTCTACCTGACCACTTATTTAATCAGTTTGCTTGTAAGAATGATGTATCTTGACCTAAACAAAGCTTTTGGAAATCTCTTATCATTCTCTTATCCAACAGGCCTACTTTTTAATGGCAAAAGGATTTACTCTTGACAAACTAATGCACAAATAAAGCTGCTCCTCTCAAGCCATGCACAATCCTGCCTAATCTCACAGCAGAATGTCATACTACTCTCCCAAACCCTTCATTTTTCCCAGATTGATACTATGATATATTCTAAATAGAGATAATACTTGCACCTACCTATTAGGGTGAAACATTTGCGAACACAAACAGTGGAGAAGTTCTGTTTTTCCCGTAAATAATCAGCAATTTGTCCAGACAGAATTATACATAACCAGCAGCCAAAATAAGGTAGGGCAGATAAAAAACCATTCTGTTAAGGAGATTAAAACAAACAAACAAAACAGTTAAAATACTAAAATGGCAATTCAATACGCTGAAAAGTCACTTGTGCTGGAGCATTAACAGAGACTGAACCAGAGATGTCAAAACCGTCCATCCACATAACTATTGTTATATTATTACTATAAGAGCAGAACCTAGTGACATAAAAAGCAAACCATGCATGACTTAATGCATAACTACCAATGCAGCCAGAAAAAAACCTCAAAGGTTTAAATCAGCAACTGGGTTCAGGAAAGATATACACAAAGGTATCACATAGACAATAATCTGATGGTAAAAATTTCCAGACACACCATTTTCAAGTAGGACAGGCTATTGAGTGAGTTACTAAAGTAAGTGGAAGCTGTAAGTATTATTCAGAAGTTTGGAACCTATACGCAATCTCAGGGTTTTGTACTACTGTAATTCTTCAACAGTACATTATCTCATACCTAGCTGCTGAAACGTCTGATGCTGGCTGTAATCGGAGACATGGTACAGAATTAGAACTTTCACCAGATCCATGCTGGACATCCTATGATCCCAAAGCAAAGCTATTATTCAGGACCTGATATTACTTACACTGAAGGCATCTGTTAACTTCAATTACTTTAAACAAGAGCTTCTTAGTGACTTCTGCCTGTTTCTGCATATTTTTCTGATAAGGGGAAACAAAAGATAGTACTAAACTGCAAAAGTTTACAGCCTTTCCATACAATTATGGATAATTACTGCTAACAGAGCTATAATTTGACCTAATCTGTAGTTAAAAAGAGGTATTCGGATAGCGATTGGATAGAAATACTCTGTTTATACACTATTATAAAATGTATATTTGTCAAGGAAGAAGCAAAAGTTTCCCTAGGAAATTTAATTTGAAATGAGACCAGAAACACATTCCCACCTGAAATCCACTCTATCAGCACTCAAATCTGCTGCTTGTTGGGTTTTAAGGTTCAGCTTTCAAAAGCAGTAAGTAAAATTTTGAAAGACAGAAGACAGTCTCAGTAATAATAATAATAAAAAAAAAAAACCAACCAAACAACAAACTTGCTTTGTAGCACTGTTCAAAGACACAGCCTTATTTTTAACCAATGCCTTTCTTATAGGATGGAAACTGGTGGACTATACAATTGCAAGTGTATATTTTAAGGAGCAGTGCAATTTCCTCCTAAATGTGTGACAGCAAAGTTAGTCCAACACTATTACACAATTTTTTTTTTTTAGTGTTCACAACAGTCAGTACTCTAAATGACTCCAAAAAGAAGAAACGCCGCACAGAGAAATAGCAAACCACTTCACAGCAGAACCTGTTAGCATTTAATGCAATGGCGTTTTACGAAACACTTGCTAGCACAGCCCTCGATTGCATATGACTCTCATACATGGTTACGCAGGTATTCCCTCAAGAAGCATAATGAGGAACCCAACCAGCAACTTCAGATGTTTTTTTTTTCCAGCTATTTTGCAGCTTGCCCTACTGCAGCCTTCCCTTCTAATGCTAAGATTCCTCATCTTTTCCTCCCAAAATTGCTGGCATCACCACTTTCTTGCATGGCATGCATCTTCAGTTTGCTCTAAACCAGTCTCATGTTAAATGAGGAAAAGACTGTGCTAAACTTCTTGACATTTCTGAGCACCTTTTTACTTGAGCTGTACCAGCTTCTCCAGGTAAACTACACTATCACCAAAACTTTCTCAATAAAGAAAGATCAGTACAGTCAAATTGCTATAAGTAAGAATGTTCCACCTTCTCACCTCATAATTTTTCCCCAATAATTTAATTTTTTTTAAATTTTCTTGAAAAGTACTATTTCTGGACCTTAAGTCTATGGGTTTTTTTTTTTTTCCCCCATCCTAGTTACCTTACTAAAAAGGGTATTTTACCTCTGCTGCTCATTGAGGAAAGGAAAGAAAGTGACAATCTGGAAAGGGATCAAATCAGGCAGAAGCTTCCCCTTTCCTCCTTAAAATACTTTAAAAATACCACTTGTCTAGTGATTTCCTTAGTTTTATTTTTGTTTTTTAACTGGAAATGTTCTCCTTTATGAGTGAACAAAGAAGTAGTAGATAGTACTTCAGAAGCTATAAAACAAACTATAAAATCTGAAGAAATAATACAAACCATATAACAGAGAAAAATATTTTTATAGTTATTGTTTTAAATCAGAGCAGTTGAAAATGAGTAACATGCATCTTCAACCAGAAAAACGAGCTCGAAACATAGCATCAAGCTAAATGTCAAGTAAGTCCTGAAAAAAAGTGGAAACTACAAGGCAGGCAACATTTTCAATGCATCTGCTTAATTGTGGGGATTTATTTTACCATTTCCCATTTACATTCCAACGTTCTTAAACAGGTTCCTCTATTCTAAAAAGCAGGGAAAAATCTGTTATTTCATTTATTTAATTCAGAAGAAAGTTACTATATTTTTATCTTACCTCCTCTGCATCAAACCGCAGGATCTCCTTCATGTATGTGGGCAAGAGTGTAAGAAGTGTATAGAAAGTCCAATTGTAAGAGAAGTGTGCCACAACAATAGCCCAGAGTGGAAGGGACTCCAGTATAGGCCTCCAGGGAACAGATTTCTGTGTAGAAAGCTAGCAAGCAGGAGGCAGAGAAAAAAAGAGAAGAGAAATAGCGATCAGGATATCGACATGATCATTTATTAAATACAGTGTTTTGATCCTACCCAAACCTATGCTGATCTTTCATTCTGAAGGGCACAAAATGAGTCTCAGTCGATGGATGCAAGTCATCAGCAAAGAATTAATTACTCAGTTCTCACTGAAGGTACAGTAATGTATTTTACTGCTCCGTTGCTTAGTATTGCAAAGTAAATCAATTACTATTATGTTTTGTAATCCGAATTTCAAGAAGTATGCCTTCCCTTGTTGAGATTTCTTGCCTTCTGCTTTTACTATAAATTAAGTATTTAAAAATCTCCCCTCACATGTTTATTTAGCTGAATCATTCCTACTTAATCCTAGATATTAACTTTGTTCTCTCAGCCAGCTTCAGGGGTTGTAAATACATATCCCCAGTCACAGGAATAAACTCTTTTGTACACTTTAGGAACTGGCTCATTAGCATTTTCAAAATGTTTTCTCTGCAAACAGTAATCTCTTTCTTACTCTAGAACACACATTGAAAAAAGTTTGTAAAATGTTGTATTGCAAAGTTTAAAGACATTATACTGGTCTGGATCTAGTTTAAAAAGAAGTGATAGACTTGAGATAGACAAGAGGCATTATTATAAATTATTTGTTTGATTACTGACCCTTTTTCACTTACACAACTGCACTGTATTTCTAATTTTTTTGTTTGTCAAATTACACCTCTATCTCAGATTAAGGATGTTTTCCTAGACATCAGAGCATGATGCTAATAACAATATTTGTGGTTTATGTTCTTATTTAATTAAGTATGACTATACCAAAGTGCTGTACCTGATCTTTTAGAGAAGAGAGTATATATTCTCTTTCAGCATGTGAAATGGTCGTGTGAGTTTCTGGTGTATCACTAACCAACCACATCCAGAAGAAGAACCATAAAACGCCAAGTGCACCTGTTGTTGGGAAAAGATGGGCGAAGAGATAGGAATAAAAACTTAAGTTATTATATCAAGTGAATAACACTCTCAAATGATTTAGTTCAAAGTCTTTTCCAGATGCTGTAATATAATTTTAATTAACATTATTTTTCTATCTACTTACAAACAGTAGGTCCCCAAAGTGACTTAACAAGGCACATTTATAGGTAATGAACAATAAAACAATAAAGAGGACTAGAGCAGGAAAGTAGGGTTTTGTGGGTTTTGGTGGGGTTTTTTTTGTGGGGTTTTTTTTTTTTTTTCTATTTTTTCCCCCTTCTTCCACTTGTAAGTGCTCATACAGCAAGAAAGTTGCGTACACATACATATTGTATTTTTATCAGTCACATGGAACAGCCACAAAGGATATGGCTCACCCAGAGGAAATAAAAATTCACATTAAGTTTAATCACAAAAAATACTTTTCGCACATACACAGAATATCACTACATACAGCTTAACTCTATACCAATCCTCCTTTTCTTTTTTAAGCCAAATCTCAGAACTGTCATTTGAAAAAGGTAACTTCAATAGTCAGTCCAAACCAACTGTACTTCTATAAACTCTAACATTTTAACTTATTTCATTTTATCCAATTCTTTGTTTGGAATCCTTTTCATTTATTAAAAAAAAAAAATTGGAGGTGATTTTGTTGAGGAAGGTGTAACCCTTTTCTTTTATTACAATTCTCCCTTCCCCATGCAGAATATGCAATGGCTCAGACATGTAAATAGACCTATAAAAAGCATCAGTTAGATCTATGACATGCTGTTAGAAAATATTTTCCGTGTTTGAACTTCTTCTAGAAGATAACTCACAGTAAACATGCTATGCCTTGCATTTTGGGCATTCCTTCAGGATTTCTAGGACTGCTAGAGAGATTTTTCCACACAGTTTCCATTTAAAGCAGCAGTTAACTTTTCACATGTTCTTTCAGAGTAGAAGTTTTTTTCCTGGGATTAAAGTTATTAACTCAATTTCACACTTCAAATAAGAAATTTCAGCCTGTTGTTTCCAAGTGGCGGGAGAGTTAAGAGCATTGGACTTGTACCAGCTTTTGCCAAACTCAGACAGCTTTACTCATTGGAAGCAAGGCTTGCATAGCCACGTGCAGGAATCTACTTAGCTCTAAATATCTCTAATTTCCCAGGAGGAATAAAATAGCAACCCTATATGTCAGACACTTTTTTAAAATCTATTTTAAGTTTTACAATATATCATGCTTTTCAAAAAAGAATATTGATTGTACAGTTAATAATTTAAAAAAATGCTTACCAAATATGTAAAACACGTACACCCAGTTCATATAGTAGCAAATTAAACCAGACAGTGGCAGAGAGACAACAGTTCCTAGTTGTGCGCCTATCAGAAGAAAGCAAAAGAAAGTGGAAAAACAGTAATTAGGTTTCCTATAGACCCCTTAAACTAAAGTGGTATTTCACAGTTATTTTATTTTTTTCTGTAACAAATCATGCAGAAAAGATTTGTCACTACCACTAGAGGATCAGGCAAGGAAGAAGGGAAAGACGAGCAGATTTCAGTTCAGATACAAACCCAAAGCAGGAAAGAACTATTCTTGCGTTTATAATTCAATATACATTTTGCCAAGGATGGTGGGTTCCCTCGTACTCCCCAAACCTAGACCAGAAACCCATCCCATATTATTTACATACTTAGGAACTCCATGGGTGATAAATAGCAGACCTTGTCTCTTAGTGTTAAGTTATATGATCACTTCTCTAAACCTAATCTCAACTCAGAAAACATTATATTATGTTGATATGCTGGCTGCCTAGATTCCATCTTCATGGAAACAATATTTTTTATTCAAAGCAGAAAGCTTCAACCACAAACAACAAAACCACATGCTTCATGCAAAATATAAATCAAAACAACAACTGCATATAACCTCAACCATGTTCTCTTAGAAAATCAACATGATCATGATTAAGAAAACCACAGACCACATGACTGCCAACCATGAAAACATGGGGAAAAGGAAACACTCTGCTAGGTTTACAGAGGATGGCTTATCAATCCGTGACTTCTAACAACTGGCAGTTCAACACCACAGCCTCTTCTCAGTAGTACACTAGCATATAGTTTCATAAGATACAAAAGAACAGTTTAAAAACTCCCAATTGTTAAAGGCAGGAGACGTCAATCCCAACTCTGTGCTCTCTGTTTAACTTGTGTGCTAGAGACTTCTTTAAAAGCAGATTTAATTCACTAATATGGCAGAAAACAGACTTAGGGAAAAAAAAAAAAAAGCAAAAGCTTTCTGCTACATTAGGTTAGATAAAGTAGCTCATGGAAGGGTCTGATGAGTGCCTGAAATAGCACAGAGGAAGGAATGAGACACTTGGCTAGAAAGGAAGTGAGGAAATGTGAGGAAGAACAGATTAAGGCTTCATTCCTGTTAGCACAAGTGAGCCACTAGACTGGCTTAGCTGCTTGAGAAACTGTAACCACGGTTTACATGGTATAGTCTCGCCTTCTTGATGAAGCCCGGGTTGAATAAGAAAGCTGTAAGAGAATTAATACTAACAAGAGTGAGTAAAACAAACCATTACTTCATTAAGTGAATGCAAAATTTGTCATCCTCAAAGACATAATATTAATTTTGACTAGTAAATTTAGAAAGTTACATTTTTCACCTGCCCCACAAATACTGTATTGAGCAATGTGACTGACCAATAAACCCCTAAAACAGGTGAAGGCTCAGCGGAGATGGGCAAGAGCAATGTGTTCAGGCAGCTCAGGGAATAATTCAGGGTGTGACTGATGACAGCTGTTGCAAAGAAAGCTGACTTTATCTCAACACAAAGGGGACCAGAGGGTGGCCTTTGTTTTACATAAAAAGCTATGTCAGTTGAGTGGATCAGCTGACTGTATCAACAGTTGAGTGGATCAGTCAGTGGTGTAAATGTTTCTCCTGAGTTCATTAAAAGTGTGATTGTCTCTGAATTAGCCAGACCAGCACAAGCAAAGTGAATATGTGGCTCAGCCCAACATAAAGTATAAAAATTGAACAACAACAGAATTTCTGAGATAACAAGACTTGAGCTGCTTTCAACCCACATATTCCTTCTTGGTGACTCAGGATTCCCACTGTCACGATTATGAGCATATTAGAGACCACTAATGCAAATGTGTATTGCAATGGCTAAATTTTGCTAAGTGTTAACTAAGATCTGCAATGAGCTTTAAGTATATTTTGCATCACTCTGCTAAATCAAAAAAATCCTATGTAACATTATATATTCTTCAAATAAGTAAATTTGATATCAAACATTACACCTTCAACATGTAGAATCTCTAAAAGAATCTGCTCGGGGAGTATTGGACTCTGACAAGGACCTCTTGCAGCAATAACTGGAACCTTGGACATTTTCTTCCTTGAGTTCCTCTGAAAACACTTTAAACCCCCCCCCAAAAAACCAACCACAAAACAACTCTGTCCTGTGATTCTGCCCCAGCTTTTCTGTTCCTAATACTATCTCCTTTATTTACAGTATCTATCACAGTAACTCTTTGCACCACTTTATACCAAAGTTAATCTGAAGTTTATACTTAGTTGCAGATTAATACCTTTTCTCAGCCATGAATAAATGAAGATAATGAATGTAAAGCAAGATTTAATTCAATGTTATACTTTCCAGATTAAATGCTGATTAAACTTTGTAATATAAATCCTTTTGATTTAAGTCAATCCTCCCTGTTACCGCAGTAAAAATGTATAATCCTGTTATCAGCGTGGGAATTTCTCACCTGCATATGAAATACTAAGGAGCTTGCTGCGTTCCAATGGAGGAGCCCAAGAAGACCACATTGAATGCATAGCTGGGAAGGTAACACCCTAGAAAACAACATTTCATTTTGTTGAAATGTGACAATTTTGGAACTCACTTCAACTTTGCATGTTTCAAAGCATATTTTATTTAAAAGCAGTAGTACAATCTGATAGGTTCTTGTTTTGCAAGAAACTGCTTTTAAAAAGTGTGCAAGGCATGAGAATAACTACACAGAATTTATTTCTCCTGCTTTTGATTCTGTATATACCAGAAAAGCTGCAAGAATACAAATAATATTGTTCTGAGTTCCTGGTTTCTGACAAATGAGAATGGATAATTCTAGTTTTGTCTCAAGGGTCCTTACAAATAAGACTTTTTTATTATTTGAAACGCTTAGGCTAAAATACGGGGCAAAATTTGTAATTACTAAAAAAAAAATTAAAAACTAAGCTACTCAAAAAGAAAAAAAATCCATATACTACTCCAGCATACCGACACCCACAGGGCCTAATCAATAAATCATTCAGATACATTTTCAAGTTAGAGAAAAAGTATTACCTCTCCCAGACCTTCCAAGGCTCTGACAGCTATGAGGTAGCCGACTCCCAGATCTGCAGCTAAGGGAGTAAGCAAAGTGAATACAGAGGTACCAAAGATTCCAAACCCCAGTAACAGCTTCCCTCCAATCTTGCTTGCAAGATATCCTCCTGGAATCTGAGTAATGATATAGCCATAGAAAAAAGAACCAAGGATCCATCCCTGAGTATCAGCATCCCAAGAATACTTTTCCCCCTAAAAAGAGAAAAAGAAAACAAAATGCAGTAAGTTCAAAATAGCAGTTTCTCTGACCATTTTTCTATAACTTTGATCCATCATGGATTCCTTTACACCTAAATTACAAATCTTTCATAGCCTCCTTGCTCTACACACATCTATATTGCAATCAAAGTTGTGCTGAAAGCTATTTCAGGTAGTTGACAGTCTGTCCAGGCATATCAAGCCCAAGTTTGAAAATCATCACAACGTGAAATGTAAGTGCTGGGGCAGTTATCCCTTTTTGAGTTCTAAGTAACTTGGGTTAGGTAACATAGGTACAGAATACATAGTCTGCATGAGTGTGAATCCCACTTCTGTATTACAGTGTGGACATTCTGTCATGCTCTAGAAAATGGATTTTCCTGCAGAAAATTTCTGTGCAGAAAAGCAAATAAAGAGACGTAGATGCCTAAATTTAACATAAAGAAGGAGAGCAGCCAAGGACAGAATTCACAAGGGATGGTGGAAGAATAGGATAAGGACAGCAGAGGGAAGATGAGTTTAGTGGACAAAGTAATAAAAGCAAAGACGATGGAGATAAGGAGCCTGAAGCTATAAAGGAAATCAGCAAGAAGACATGAACTGCTGCCCAGTAAAGTGATTTTTAAGTTTGGGATCACTTCCAAAAGCCCAATTTATAAGCATCTAAACGAGCAGTGTACATTTCACAGAAATGATGAGACAGAATCTTCTTCCCATAAAGTTCACAGTTATAATTTGCTCATGATAAATAATAAATGACCTCTAGACAAGCAAACAAAATGAAGGCAGGAAGATAGAAAGACTGCTCAGTAATAAGCTTCAATTATAAAGTGAGAACTCTGCAAATCCAAATTCATAAAGTTGGGTTTGTTTTTTTTTTGTTTTAAAGCATTTTCTCATCTCCAACAGTTCTGTTCAGTTAAGAAACATGATTTTAAGGATTACTGGAAAGGAAGTCAGGGATAAAGGATATGAAGACAAGAATCATGATCTAGGAAAGAGATCAGAGAAGTGAGGAGAAAAATATTACATGTTAATTTGTAATGAAATTTCATGCCACCAAGACTATATGAAGAACAGGCAAACATGGACAGTGATGTGAGCTCTGACGCAGATGTAACAGTTGATCACCGGCATATAAAATGGTGAGTCATAGTAGATCTACAAGATTAGCTAATTTGTAAGGAATAGCACAGAAAGGATGTACGTACAAAACCTGACCCTGAGCACAGCATTTCTAAATTAACTAGTCATTTAAGGCTATTATTTTTCAGAATAGCTTTAAAGGAACCACTGAAAAGGCCATCTGGTAAAAAGCAGACTGTTCTCTTGCCACCTAAGCATGAGTCACTAATCACAGATTTCTAATAAAAACACTTTTACATGCCACAATACAGGACAATATGTTTGAGACCTCACCGTTGTGTTGCGAGGAACGTTTATGGTGGAGGAATGCTCTGGACACACATTGGAAGTCGTATTCTTTGGTAAGCTTGTGTTAGGTTCTACCATGTCCACCAGAGCAACGCTTAGGTTCACACGTAATGCGTACAAGAGGAAGAACCCAAAAAAGGCCAGTAGTGCTAGATTGTAGCGAGCTGAGCAGCATGCAGGGACTGAAACGACAGTAAATGAAAAATTTTTGTTTTGACAGAACCTAACAAAACAAGAACAATTGACAAGCAGTTTTTACTAATAATCTCAGAAACTTGTGGGTAAAAAAAAAAACAGACAATAAAACAAGCTAATTGTTAAGGAGTATATTTAATAGGCACAGAGGCTGAGAGTGGGGGAAAAAAAAGCCCACTTTTCTACAGATGTACAAAACAAATCTAATTCTAGTTTAGAGAACTGGTAGCTACCTGCACAAGCGTAGGGGCTGCAGTGGAAGTATGGTCTGCAGAAATGGATTTAGAAACACAGCTTCAAAAGTCCTCTCCAAAAGAGAGTAATATTTATTCAAGTAGAACTTTACACTAAAAAAACTCCAAGATTAGCAGGAAGTCTGTCATATAGGTGAAAACAGTTCAAGAAAAACATACTTTTAAAGTAGTGTTAAGGAACAGTCATTGATATTCCAGGTTTTTTTCTAGGACAAGTTTTTGTTCTATAAGTTTGCTTGTAAAGAATATGCATTTGCTGAGAGCTGCCAAACAGAGAAAATCAGCAGAAAGGGGAATGGCAAACACTGTGGTGGCACTGTGAAACAGCAACAGTTTCCTGGTTGCCCAGTACACCCCTTTTCTGCAGTCACCATATGACAGTGAAGTTGACAAAGGAAAATGAGCCTTAGCTTCAACAGAGTATCTGTTGTGGCACTAAGTTGACTCTGTCAGCTGGTTAAACCCAGATATCAGACTTTGCACTGTAACACAGTTATTGATTCCCTTCTACAGTAGCACGCAGCAGCATTTGGCAGGTTGTTCATCACTACTGGGAGATTCAGATCAGACATGAGCTGTAACCTGGCCAGCACATCACCAGTGGCAATACATTTTTTATCTATACAAAATACAGTATACAGCTCTGCAGACACTCTTTATGAACTGAGAATGCCTGAACCTACTGAGCAGAAATGTCAAATTGTTGAGAAACTACCTAAGAATCTGCTGAATTTACAAATAGTTAGGGGGTAGAGTTCCCTGCCTTGTGAGGAAAATATGAAGCTGGTGGAAAAATTTATAACCTGGAAGTCTGGAACTCTGGAAGAGTCAGAGATCAGCACCTGCAGATATGACATCAGTCTACAGTGATCCCATCTTTCTCTGATTATTCAGAATTCAAATTATGAATAGAACAAGTATATTTATGAACAACAGGACTGACTGGAGCCTGTTCTGCTATTGCAGTAAGTCTCTTGACTGGATTCTCTGATCTGCAGTAAGGAGAAAAAGGTATGCCCTGTGGACAAGCTATCTAAAGACTCTCCCCTTTCCAGTAACTTCCTTGAAACAAGGAATGAGTCTATGCGATTTTGTCTTTTTTTTCAGTGGGGGCACTAACAGAGCCTTTCTGCAACATTATATTTTTCATGAAAGTAGAACTTTCCCGTTTTTGAAGTCTCTAACCCTGACCCCTAAGTCTCTAACTTATGTGAAGTTCATTAGGGCTGCACAAGCTGTTAAAATGACACAGAGAGGCTGTATTTGCTATGTTTGTTTAGTAAATAAGTAATAAGTGAGGCTATTTGTGCAAATATGGAAAATGTCTTCCAGATCTGCGGTAAATGCAAGCCTTGCCTCAGCAGCATTTGAAAAAGGCATACCCGACTTTTAAATGACATCAAGAGCAGCAGCCAAGATTTTATTGCTTACTTAAAAAAATATAGGCACCAAGAGCAGGAAGTGCTTACTGCACAAAAAATAGTCAAGCAGCTTCACTGTCCTTTTTTTGTTGTTTAAAAAGCAATTTGCCTTAAGTACAAAATATATAGTCTATAATTTATAACAATTAAGATAATTACAAGTAAAGCTATTTAACCTTTCCACTGCCGGTATTTGCTGGGGTTAAACAATAACAGAAGACTGAATATCACACTGATGATATAACCATTCCTTGGAAATGCAGATTAACTGGAACATCCATTACTCTTCCTCTGGAAGCCTCTTAGTGGTATACACCTTGTCTGGCTGGCTCCACAAAATAGATGCGCAAGACCCTAAGATCAGTAATGTCAGATTTTTTTCAACTGTAAATAGTTTACCATAAAAATCTAACAAATTTGTACATCTGCAAGTCTGAAATAAATGGCTGACAAATGACTGCTTCCCTGTCTTTCCAGTAAGTGCATTTGTAATACCTGAGAATATTAGATCAAGTTAACAGAAGATTCGAGAATATTCCAGATGCGTTTCAGTCACCCACCTCTTCAGGAGATTCCCGTAATCAAAGAGACACAGACATTCACTCCTGTAAAGTTTAAGGCAGCTAACCATGATGTTCAAGGTCTTACCTTGATTGGTAGTCTTGGGTCCTACATCTATAGTTAATTCTGATTTCAGAGGCATGTTTTCTAATACTGTAGCTGCAATTGAACGAGATTCTTAAATTGCAGTTAAAAAAACAGGTCTGTGCTGCAAGTCGCATGGCAGTTAAAGGAAGTTGCTCTTCTGCTGTACTTTTCCTTGAGGTGAACCACCTCAATTGGAGCATGATGCATTGTGCAAACTTAAGAATGTATTGCTTTAATAACTGACTTGAACTCAAATTTCTCTCTTTCTGGCATTTTTAAGTCACTTTGTTAGCAGCCCCTCTTGCTGCAGTTGTACGGTCCCCAAGTAGGTTAGAGTATTTTTGCATGGCGTATTGAAGAAACTGAAAGTTTTACTTTACTCTTTATAGTTTGCCTGTTCTGGGAAACTGAAAGGCACAGACAACTCCCTACAGAGTTGTTAAGCCCTGACCCCACAACGATCCTCCTCTCCTGTAATTATCTTGTGCCTTTTTCCACCTTCCTTCCTCTCCATACTTCCACAACTAGTAATTAGCTTTATTCAAATTCCACCATAACCTCGGTGGACCCCAGCGTTCGTTAACAGCTGGGCCACCATTTAACCTGGAGGGACCCAGTTCTCCTCACTGAAGAGACACCAAGCCACGGGCAGGCATTTACACGCGAAGCCGGTAACAGGGCCGCACGCCTGCTCTCCGCCGTCAGCGCGCAGGACAAAGCCCCGACCCCACTCAGGACGCGGGGCCGTGTTCAACCTAACGCTCTCTGACACTGCTGCGTTCTGCGGCTCAAACCCACCCAACGGCGGCGGGTGAGAGCGGCGACCCCCGAGGCCGCGGGACCCGGGGTGGCCGTTACCCTGACAGGGGGGCCGCGCGCGCGGGCAACGGCTGCGGCAGGCGAGGGACCGGACCCCCGGCCCCCACAGGGACGCTCTCGGCCCGGGCCCTGCGGCTCCGAGGCCCTACAGCTCCATGGCAACGCGACGCCGCGGCGCCGTCGGGGAGGCGCCGCGGCCCGGCCCGCCCCCCACGGTGCCGCCGGGCTCCGCCGCTCCAGGCCGGCAGGTCCGCAGCGAGGTGGGAGCCTGGCTGGGTACGGCTCGCCAGGGCGGTTGCCCCCCGGTGCCGCCTGCCGCTCCTCTCACCCGTGTCGAGCTGGGACTCCTTCAGCAGCGGGGTGCGGTCCTCTCCCTCCTCGGTCTCCATCTCGCTGCTACCCGGACCGCGCAGAGCGCCCAGGGCCAGACCGCCGGCCGCCACCGCTGACAGGACTGGAGCGTTACCCCCCGCGCCGCAGCCCGCTCTGCCCCGCCGGCGCCGGGCAGCAGCAGCTGCAGACCCCGGCGGTCATGTGACGGGCGCTGCCTGGCGGGCGGACGGGCGGGCGGAAGTGGCCTCAGCCACCGCATGGCGCCGCTCCCAGATTGCCCTCGGCGGCCATCTTTGGTGAGGGCAAGGGCGGCAGCAGCCCGCCCATCTGCGGCGCGAAGGTGGCCGCTCCCTCTCTCCCTCCCGCCGGGCGGGGCGGGGCGGGGCGGGGCAGGCTGACTGACGGGGCGTAGGGGACGCACTGGGAGGAGGCCGGGCTGCGGGTGTCGCTGTTCGGCGTGTTTCGACCGTTTTGGGAAAAGTTCCTCATATTTAGGACAAATCTCATCAAGCGAATCACGCTTTCCCTTCCCCGGGCCTCCTGCCGCTTCCGTGGCAGCCGCGATGAGGTGGCAGCTGTGAGTGCGCTGCCAGCCTTGCTTCTGGCTGCAGGTGAACTGCGGCAGCCGTGTCCAAACTGGGGAAGATCCGCAGTGCAGGCGTTGGGTTTCTCTGTAACCGCTAAAATGCCCAGACACTTGAGCAGCATTATAACAATAAATCCCAGTATCTGCAGTACAGGGCGTTTTTATTCTCTCCTCTCCTATGGGGACAGGCTGAGAGAGTTGGGGCTGTTCAGCCTGGAGAAGAGAAGGCTCCGGGGAGACCTTATAGCACCCTTCCACTACCTAAAGGGGACCTACAGGAAGGACAGGGAGAAACTCATCAGCAGGGCCTGTTGTGAAAGATCAAGGGGTAATGGTTTTAAACTAAAAGAGGGTAGGTTTAGATTAGACATAAGGAAGAAATTTTTTACAATGCAGGTTGTGGAACACTGGAACAGGTTGCCCAGAGAGGTGGTAGATGCTCCATCCCTGGAAACACTCAAGGTCAGGTTGGATGGGGCTCTGAGCAACCTGATCTGGTTGGAGATGTCCCTGCTCCTTGCAGGGAAGCTGGACTAGATGACCTTTAAAGGTCCTTTTCAACACAAGCCGTTCTATGATTCTATGATTCTGGGTATGTGCATAGCACTCGATTCCTGGAGTGAGGCCTTAAAATGCACCAATTTAAATAAATAAGCAGCATAGCATATGTAATAGAGCTTTTCCTCTCAGATTCAGTGGTTTTCAGCCTCAGTCAAAGCTAACAACAAAGTAGAGACCTTTAAGTTTTACAGGCTCTTACACAGGAGCCTACATCTCCTCCTCTGTGTCCTTGCCAGGGCTGAGTGCTGAGTAATTTTGACGATCCTGTCAGTCATCCCCTGAAACCCTTGGCTTTGCTAGATGCCCATGCCATCATACCGATGTGTAAATAATTGTCTGGAAAATTTAGAGTACTGGAGAATGGAAAAATGTAAAAGATTCCTGGCAGCATATTCAGCAATATAATTTTGCATGAGGTAGATACACTGATTTTGCAAATATCAATAGAATGACTGTGGCTGTGTGCCAGTTATACAGTATTACCTCAATGCGAACATGTGAAGCAAACCAAGATTTCTATTCTGGTTCTGAAATTTAACCTAAGAGTGTCTTCTGTGAGTCAAACTTACCTGGAAGTTGCTCTTCTAGCCAAAATTACAGAATGAAAGCCAGTTGCTTTATATTGACAAAACACACATCAAACATATTTTGCAATATTTTATGAGAAGTGGAGATTTGGTTTGTAGTACTTGAAGACTGTAGCTTTATATTTCACACATGCTGTACTCTTCTTGGCCCTTCTGCACATACCACCAAAGAGAGACCCCAGTGCACTAGCACCCAGCCCATGAGGAAGGAAATCTCGGGGGGTGTGGGCCAGGACTGATGTGCTGTGCAGAGTCATGAGTATGATCACTTCCATCTGTAGGTTGAGCCCCAAGCTCTCACTAGACTCCACTCATCATGACACACGGAGGACCAAGGACTTCTGGGGCTGCAGCAATCAACAAAGCTTTTCCTAGGCTTCCTCTTTTTTTACCTCTCTTTTATTTCTTTTCTCTAAGGCAAATTGTATCTTAAATCTACCTGCACTCTCAATGTTAAATAATGCCAACAAACTGCAATAGCAAGGAATGTGGATTTCTCTGCCCTGCTGCCTCCTTCTCTGATCTTGCAGACCCTCACTGGTAAGTGAATCTTCTTCGCTTAGCGGCATGCTGCATTAAGAGTAGCTGGATTGCAAGGCTGCAGCCCCAGAGTCAAAAGATGACACCCATAAATACAGATTTAGGGGTGTATGAGGAGCATTGACCTTCATCACAGCAGAAAAGAACATCATTCCTTGTACCCAGGAGGCTGACTTTGTATGTAGCTGTACATAAACATGCATGGTTTGCCTCTGGCCAGCCTACCAGGCAGTGCTGGTTGTTGCCTGTGCTCTTTTCTGCCGGGCTCTGTGTTATACTTGTGATGCAGTCCTGATGTAAAGTATTTGAAGTATTTTCTGTCTTAATTTCTTTTGATTTCTGAAAAGGACTGTTGTACCTATTCAACTACATTTGCCCTGGTTGCTTTCAATGCTGGGTGCAGCTGTGCTCTGTGCCAGGCTAAGGAGGTAAGGGACAGCACTGCTCAGCACCCTGCTTCCCAGCCTTCCCTTGTCATCTGGCTCCACAGCACGAGTGAGGAGAACGGGAAAGGTTTGCACTTCCTTCCTTAAATCCCACTCTGACATTTCACATAATCAAGCTAAAAAGACATGCTGCAGCCTGTCTCCTGTAGAGCAGCAGATGGCTCTCTTTCCTCTGAAGTCCGGTTGGGAAAAGAAACCTTGCATGGTGCCTGGGTCTTGAGAGGAACTCCAGCCTTGTTCCCTCCAGTTCCACGGCTCCTTAGGGCAGGCTCCCGTACTCATTCAGCCGTGCAGACAGGGTACGGCTGTGATGATGTAGCAAGGCATCTGTGTTTTATTTCATGTTTTGAACTGTTTTGCACTACCAATACTAAGTAGCAACCCTCAACCCTAAATACTGAGGGTTGCTTAGAAGATTAAGAAGGTGGCCTGGGAAAATATATTGATGGTGCTAACCTAAGCCACACCATTCCCTCACAGAGCAAGAAAATGTCTCTTCTATTAGGTTACAAAGTTTTATAAGCTATAATTTAAAAGTTTTTTATTTCTGGTTTCCCACATGATTTATCAGTCTTTTCAAATTAGTATTACAAGATACCAGTATTTATTTATGCCCTTTTAAAGAATCTGACTCTTGATGTCTTGTTTTTCAAGATAAACAGAAGAAAGGAGCAGAGAAATACAGCTCATGCTTACAATATAAAAATCATCTTGTTATTCTTAAATAACTTAAAGAAACACAAGCAGAGTCCAATGAGTGAAGAATGAAATATCTACTTTAAAATTTCTCTGAGTCTCCTTATATGCAGTGCAGTATATAGCACTTCTATGTTGTAAATATCTAACTAGGATATTTATATTTTAGATCAATAATTTACAAAACAGAAGAATATAAAGGTAAGGTATCCCTTCACTGGGACAAGAAAAGTACATATGTATATGCATCCAAGCAAAACATTTCTCAGGTTTCCCACAAGATAGCAAGTTACAGTCAGTCAAAAAAGAGAAGAATTAAGATGCCTTGAACTGTGCAGTCCTTCTGCTGTAAAGCTGAATACAAAATCATTACTAAATCATGCATAAGATGATGCTGACCAAATCAGAAATGGTTTATGTGACTCTGGCAGTACAATGTGTTTTCATCTGTCTGGAAATATTCTGTCTGCTGCAAATGCCTCAGGGCTCCCTGTCACCATCGGCATTTTTGCCTGAGGGTTTATGTTAGGAGGTGAGATATTCATCATGCCCGCTCTTATAATTTCTTAGCAGAGGCACTCTATGCACTTCAATTTTTGGCATTGGCCATGACAGAAGAAAGCTTGGGACTTTAATCTGTCAGCAGCATTACTTGCATATGGAAGAAAGGCAGCATGTATTGCATATTCTACGAAGTACTCTTCTGGGTTGTGTGGGAATGCTCCACTAGATTCAGAGAAGTGACTTCAGCTTTCTATTACTTACATTTTAGTGTCTTGATAGCCCATGGAAGTATAGCTTGGAAACAGAGGCAATCTTGATGTCTAAACTCTCTTACTTAAAGATATTCTTCCTGCAGAAAATGGGATTAGCTATAACGCTGGACATTTCCTATTAAACAGCTGGCCTGTGTTCAGGACACTCATCTGTATGAGGAAACACAGATTCATATTTCTCCTCTGTCACTGGCATTTAGTTTTACCTCTGCAGTTCGTGCTGAACCAAGTGGGCTTTTCAGAATCTTCTTTCTTTTTAACTGTAGTTGTTTCCTCGTGTATAGAAGCCATGAATGTCCTTAGGGAAAAGAAGAGATTTTCTGTCGGCAGCTGTCCCTCAGTCCTATGGATGACTTTTGTATTTGCTGGGTTAATGGCTTTAAATGCTTAGCTGTGGATATATGGACTACTAAAGGATGTGGGAGAGCTTAATAGGAGCAGTTCTTTTGTCAATGGGCTTATAAAAACATATGAATAGCTATAGTGTGTCAGACCAATGGTCCATTTCCCTCAGTATGCTGTCTCTCACAGCAGTCAATAGTAAATGCTGAGGGAAGGACTTGTACAGACCAAACATAGGGTGATACATCCTCTGAATAGTCTCTGCATGTTTGAATACACTGACTGGTGACTCAGGCCCTTCCTGAGCTGGATGTGGTACCTCTGTATTCAGCAGTCCCTGACAGAATTGTCTGTCATGAATTTGTGCCATCTGTTTTTGAACTCATGTAAAATTCAGTATCTATGTGCCCTGTGGCAAGGAGTTCCACGGCTGAATTATGTGCTCTGGACAGGGGTATGCCTTTACAGTCTTACACTAAGCACGCTGTGAGAAGAAATGCTATCTTCTGAATACCGGATGAAGACTTAACGTCTCCCTTTGCACATGCCTAGCCATAGAAATATTGGCTTTTAAGGCATTTTACTCCTGGAGAGTCAGGTGCTTAAATATTAGGGATTTACAGGTTTGATGGTTTATTTTATGAATTCCAATGGTGTTCATAAATGTTGGACTTATGCTTTCAGCTGTGTGGCTCCGTCTTGTGAAACCATGACTTTGTAGCTGCCTGGTGCCAGGCTAGAATGATTCTTTCAAGAGTTTCCACCCCATGATGTGTTGCTTTATAATATTGCAATAATGATGCTGTTCATGTCTGTGGCAAAACAGATGTGAGTTATCCTGTCATGAAAAATGGAATTATGAGGATAAAAGATGCTGGTATCTCACAGGTTATCTCACAGGTTATCTCAATAGAATTTTGTCCTGTTCCTGCTGGCAAATTGATTGGCAGCTGGATTTGCCTGGAAATGCCCAAGAACATGCTGCAGCTGTCACTTAAGTGTTTTCTAACTCTTTCTTTGAATGCAGACTCTGTCGTGAAAGTTAATAATAAAACTTTCTGAGGATCTTTCCAGTAGCAAAGAAGCTTTACTCTTAGAAGTGCTGATACGTACAAACTTCCATTATGTTTAATGGTGAGAGAACCTGAAAAATGTTTCCCTTGTCAACAACTAAGTAAATAATTTTTGCAAAGATCTCAGAAAGCTGGATGGAACCTGTCACTCAGGACAGGATGATGTGCTTTTTTTATGCTCAAGGAATACAAGATGCCAGTTAATGTAAGAACCTGTGAATTAGGTACTTAATAACTGATACTCTCTTGCATAACAGCGAATCCAGGAGACTTGAAAATGGGTGTGATAGCGTGAGATCTCTTAGACTCGTTGTGGAAATAGAGAATGACTTGACTAGTTTTTACCAGCAGGTGTCTAAGGAAGACATAAGTCTGAAGATTCTCAGATGTTTGGTATCTAGGTGTGCCCAGCAAAAAGAAACAAAGCTTGTTGCAACAATAAAGACACATCTCCTTTGATATTGATTTGAAAACTTGTTGTATTTTGAAAAAAATAAATGTAATCCCTACTTTAGCATTTGGAAAATAGTATAAATATTTAAATTGAAACTTAAAAATTCTCAGCTAAGTAGGCCAACATATCTCTTATGAACTCTCAGTTTCTTGGTCAGGTTTGTTTTTTGTCTTACCCTACACTTCAGATAGCTGCAGGCAAACTGTTGTTTCCGGCCAGCATGGAAAAGTCTTCTTCAGCCTTTCCTAATTTTCATATGTTCTTTAAATACTCTGCAAGTATTTTTCCTTCTGTTTGCTGGGAGACCATCAAGCCTCAAGGGCCAGAATTTTTTAAGATAGATGTAAAGTATATCTTTCTTTGTGACTCATGTCAGGGAGTAAACTCTGGCTTGCCTTGGTGCCAACACTGGTCAGGATCACTCTTGGGAGAGCCTGGCCACATACACATTGAATATCAGTTGGATCGAATCTTGGCCTGATGCCTATCACATAATCCTTTGTACCTGCTCACTCAGAGCTCTTTCTAGTGTGTAACACATATGATACTGCTATATTTCACTGAGAGAGCTGGAAGAGTGATATCACAGTATGTACATGTGAGACTGCTTCCTTACCACCAATTCTTGTTTTGATTGTATTATGCACTGTAGAAGAGCTTTTTGTCCTATTGTAAAAATTTCTGTTTACTAGAGAAGGCAAAACAAGGCAATAGTAATTATTGCAGTCATTCAAATAGCAACCTGGTTGTGGTTTACATTATTTTAATTAAGATTAAAATGTATGAGTATTGCAGCCAAGCATAAAAAAAAGTGCATGTGGAAAATTTTAACAGCTCTGTTTCAGACATAGTAAGAAATGTAATTCCGGACTACTGAGCTCTGTATCATCTAACCATCAGGTTTTGCAGTCTCAGTCCTTGGAGGTTTCAAGATCATTCTGGATAAATCCACAGTAACCTCATTGCTCACTCTGATTTGAACAGCAGGCTGGATTAGATAACCTCCTGAGCTCCCTTCTGCCCTGCATTTTCCTGTGGTCCTGTGATCCTGTGACCCCTCTCAGGAGTAAAAAATACCATGTGCACTATGTGTCTTAAATATAGTTTGTTTGGTTTTATTTTAAGTATCTAAAGTAAACTACTGCTAAGGAACAAAATGAGAAGAAAAGAAGAAACTCCTAGAACTGCTGTTAGTGGTCAGAGAAATCACAGGGTGACTCTTTAGCCTAAAAACATGGCTAGGAGGCCTTAGAAAGTTATCTAACATAGAACCCATTTCAGACAGCAATTTCCAAACATTTGGTTGCTACAGTAAGGTTTGGAAAGATGTAGCTGTTGCGTCCACACCTTCTTCATTTAAATAAACACGACTGCTGCTTTGGGTGGTTGGAAATGGAACAAACAGTTGCTTTTTGAACAGCGTGAATGAATATCTTGTAGTGGCATTACTCAAGGGCTACGTGTATTTACAGACATTGGCTTATTTGGTGACTTGAAACATGAAGCCTTTACTCAGGTCCTTCTTAATCACCGAGATCGGACTCCTCACCCTCCCTCCTGTAGGCAGTATGTGGTAAGAGTTAGTCCTCAGGGAGTGGTAACTGGTCTTTACCTGTGTCTAAACTAAACACGAAATTTTGTGCAAGTTTTATAAATAGTTTGAGTGTGTATTTTAAAAAATAATTCTTAATCACTTCTGTCTATAGAAGCCATTTTAGCTGCTACAGAAACTGATTCTGTAAGAGACAACTTACGTAACGTGAGATCGACTCTCATGTTATGTGATTGTCAAATGGATGTCATCGAAAGTAAAATGGAGGTTCTGAGAGGTTTTACCTACATAATTAACATCTACCTGCCTCTACTCTAAATAACTATTGCTTCTTGATACCATGGTGGAGTTGGTTAGAAAGTGAAGGATATTTTTCTCCTCTTTTTTTTTTTTTAGATTTAAAAAAAAAGACAAACTAAACTTAAACATGGTCACAATTTTAGCTTTTGATCAATTTCCAAGCAGAAAGTTTGGGTTTCGTTTTTAGAAAGAAAAAAAAACTGTCCTGCAAGAGATCACATCCTACAAAAACTTTTCATTTTAACAACTACTTCTAATTCTGTCTTTGTTTTTCTGGTGTTGTCCTTTTCTGGACATGCCAAGATGGAGGAAACGAGGACCAAAATAGTATAGTCTCCACCATGGTCAAGTGCTTTTCCTTCCCTCTTGTCAATGCTATTTAATTTCTTTGGGAGCAGATCCCTGCTCTGTCCTTTCTGGGATACATTCATCCCTTGGCTGAAGAGCAAACTCATATATTTTCATCATGCTGTCTGAAGATACTCTAACCTGATCTTTTGAGTGTCATGGAGTACAAAATTTCAGCAATTTTTCCCTCTGTTTAGCCTAATTACTTGAGTTAGACTTTTGAAAAGGCATTCAGGTTTGATGTGAAGACATAGAAAGAAGCAGCAGCTGCCACATGCTTGGTAGTGTGTTCAGGAAGACAGTCTCTGTTGACAGTATGTGCCTAATTTCTAATTTGCATTTGATTGACTCTAATATCTGACCATTAATTCTTTTTACACTTTTCTCCCATAGATCAGCACCTGTTATTTTCTTCCTATGAAAATGTGATGGAGGACCCTCTCAGTCTTCTCTTTCTAATAAGTTAAAATTGCATCTTTTTAGTCTGTTGGTTTAGGGCATTCTATCCACACCTTGACTTACTTTTGTATAAAATGTGGGAAATGAGCTTTGTCTACATTACGAATTGCTCTCAGGTTAGTGTACTTTTGAAAGGAAGCTGCCTCTGCCTAAAGGGATACATGACTGTATAAAGCAGACTGCTGTACTAAGATCCCCTTTTTATGGCTAGATGAATGTCATAAATAGCTGTTACAGAAACACATTCATTAAAAAATCTGCCAGTTTTTAATGTACTTAGTTAAAAGTGAAGTTACGATGTATGAATGCATTACTCCAGAATGCTGTGATATACTACTCTGTGACACTATGGAAACACTAGTTTCAGAAATTTCTTTTTTAAAAGCTGCAAATTAAATTTAAAGTTTAATTATAGGCTATAGTTTGAGGTAATTGAATCCTCAGGGAATTCTCACCTTCTTTAAAATGAAATACTGTTAATGCACACTTTTAATAAAAATGAGGTTTTTCTTGGCCATTTCAGCAGTATTTGCAATGAGGAGGTGTTGCACTGACCTTTTGAAAACCTTCAAAAAGCAAAGGGAATAAGGGTGGCTAAGATAAAATGATTAATGAATCTTGGTAAATGGAATTTCATCACATAAAATTGTAAAAAATACTGCCCTAAGAAAAGAGGTTTTTGAGGACAACCTGTCATCATTTGTAAAAGTTTTTAATTTCTGTCACTTTCATAAAACCAGCATGTTTGTACATGTTTTACCATGCCTCTACTGTATGGTTGAACATCTTACAATCAGAGAAAAATGCTAAAATAAAGTAAAATTAAGGCATAACTTCTACTTTGCAATAAAAAGGTATTATGTGAACCTGCTTCTTAAATGTTCTGCTCAAGCGTATCAGATAAGATACAGTGTATCAATCAAAGTTAAGGGGCTAAATGCAGCAAATAATGCAAGAAAGTTCTGTTCTTCATATCAGAGTGAGATTTGAGCGAGGTGGAGCATACAATTTTGAGTCCTGACTCACTGAAGGCAGCGATTTCAGTGTCATTGATTTCTCTAAAGCCAACGGTCTACTTTGACAATACCTGCAGAGGAAATCTGAAAATTCAGCTGCACATAAAGACCTGTTACGGATACTACGATTACTTGCACCTTGGAGGACCTTCAGCACATCAGTAACAAGAATATAGAGTCATTTCATGGTAATTTGTTACAGTTCTGTGAGATCCATCAAATGCCAAGAACTGCTGTGGTGGGAAAAACAGGGGAGCATGGTCCTAATTTGTGTGCCACTGTGGTCCTTGTGCGCTGCTCAATTGGTTCAAAAGGGCTGTAAGGCCAGGGAACTTGGTAACTGAGGATTGTCTTTGCTATAGGGGAACTCCTAGATGTACCATTTGTATATTTGCTCCCGAGACTTTCACATTTCCTATAGCATAGTTTTGTCATTCCTTCTTTAATTCCCTTTCTTTCTGAATCTCATTTCTAAAAGTGCATCTCTCAAAACCTCATGAAGCCTTAACTGTGATATCCTTCTACATTTGATGTGTTTCCTAAAATACAGTGCTTTGCTTTGTTGGGTTATTTCAAAGTACACATTTAATATAATGCAGTAATACAATATTTACAGATTTGATCACATTAATTTTTATGGGTGTCGTAGTTCAGCCCCGATCGGGACAAGACTACGCAGTCTCTCTCTCACTCCCCCCACCCTCCAAGAGAATAGGGGGAGATAATATAAGAAAAACAGCTCAAGGTTTGAGATAAGGACAGGGAGATATCCTTAAAGTTACCGTTACGGGCAAAATAGACTTGACTTGGGGAAAACTATTCATTTATTACTAAAACCAGCAGGATAATGAGACAGAGAACAAGATAACCTCCCCCCACTCCTCCCTCTTCCCAAGCTTAACATTATCTCTACTACCTTCCCCCCACCCCGAGCAGCACAGGGGGGAAGAGGGAATGGGGGTTGCGGTCAGTTCATCACACGTTTCACGCTGCTGCTCCATAGTCGGGGGAAGAACTCCTCGCATTCCTCCCCTGCTCCATCGTGGGGTCCCTCCCACGGGCCACAGTCCTTCGTGGAACTGCTCCGGCGTGGGTCATCTCTTCCACGGAGTACAGTCCCTCCAGAACTGCAGTCCCAGCGGGCCCTCCACGGGCCACAGCCTCCTTCAGGCATCCACCTCCCCCGATGTGGGGTCCTTCACAGGCTCCAAGTGGATCTCGGCTCCTCCGTGGACTCTGTGGGCTGCAGGGGGACAACCTGCTCCACCATGGTTGTCACCACAGGTTGCAGGGGAATCTTGGCCAGGAGCCGCATTACTCCTCCCCCTCCTTCTGAACTGACCTTGGCGTCTGCAGCTGTTTCTCTCAGAAGAAAAGTTCTTCACAACAGGCTGGCAGACGCCTCTCAGGATCTCTTCACATCATCCATCTCATCTCCTCTCCACTTCTTGCAGCTGGGCCGGGCCAAGTTGGGCCCAGTCAGCCACCTGGCGAAAGGCCAGAGGGTGAGGCCTGCAAGGCCCATGAGGCCTGCGCCTCCCCCTCTGCACCTCTGCCCCCGCTCAGCTTCTTCACATCTTCTTTTCTCTCTTTTTTTTTTTTCTGTTTTCCCCTTCTTAAATACATTATCGCAGAGGCGTTATCACGAAACATTCTGCTACCAATCGCCTTGGCCTTGGCCAGCAGTGGGTCCACCCTAGGCCTGGTCGAGTCCACTGAACAAAGGGGAGCAACTTCTAGCAGTTTCCTACAGAAGCTACCACCTTAGGCCCCCCTCACTAAACAAAACCACAACAATGGGTATGGTTAAAATGTGTACAGGTATTTTAACAATAAAAATTAAAATAGTATGAAAATATAAGCATATATTTCCAAGATAATAAGCTCTTTCTATGCTATATTAACAAAGAAGCAGTTTTTCTCATATTTAGACATTGCTTGCTTGTTCTTATGCTGGCCTTTGAACAATGGAAATAAAATCTGTTACCTTCAAACAGGCCCCTATCCAAAGTTTGTCAAAATTAATCTCTATCTTTAGGTTTGATTTATTGAATACTCAATGAGGACACTTAAGCTAGAGTAATCTTACTTGCTCTGGAGATAACAAGATATGTTTCAACTACCTTTCTTGACTCCCTGTTTAGACATTTAATAGAAATTGGTACTTTTAGGATGAGATTCACTTGATTAACTTAGAAGGCCACTTTTGAATGTCTGCTCATTCAAACATTGGTATCTTAATGACTCATATAAATATGGTCTGAAAATTGCCCACTTTTCTCCATTGTCTATCCAGTGAATGTAAATAACTAGTTGTTATTTAGACTACTAGTCTACTTGTTAGTTAACAACTAGACAACTAGTCTAGTTATTAGTAGACCATTGCAGAGTCCACATTTGACCAGGTGAATCCCACCCACTATGCCTGGAGTAACAGTTCAAGTTAGAAGTGAACTTGCAAATGGCATTTTTTATCAAGAGAGATGTCTTCGGGTACTAGGAAAAAGGATCTTAATTGCAGCACAGACCAGATTTTCATGAAACTCCACCCTGATAGCTCAGGGCAAGTTTCAGTGCATGGCACACCCTTCGTCAGTGTAGTGTAAAACATTTTGACACATTCCATCATCAGAACCAGCATTTTTGGGAGAGCCTTATATCTTATACTCCTGTCAGTACTTTCCAGCAAACGCAAATTCTTCAGGCTTATATCCAAGCAAGGAATGTGCCCTCCTAATACCTCAGAATGATCTTCCACCCACCTGTTTTTAGTGTTCACTTTAATTCTTGTCCATTCACTATGAGTGATAAAACAGACTTTTGCTTCCTTCCTAGTTCCATGAGCTGCTGAATCACAGTTTCTGCTAGGACCTCATCCAAAGCCTATTGAGATTAATTAAAAGATTTATCCATCCCCTAAATGAGCTTTGTTGCAGGCCTTGAGTTCAGTGATGCATAAGGCAACTGGCTAAGCTTTTGAAAAGACAGAATATTGTGCTGGAAGACACTATAGTGATCTTCTAGTTCCAATTTCCACATAACATAGCTCTTCAGATTTCCCTGAATTTGCCTCATTTCATGGAAACACACTTTGTTTGCACCACAATCTGCTTGAATGCCTGCTGAATCCAGCTGAATGTCTGACCAGCCAAGTTCACTGTCTAATGCTAAAAGCAGGACAGGTCATTGACCATTCAAGTCCTTGCTGGCGTAATTTTTGTTGAGATTTTCCCCAGTATTTTAAGTACTGTAGTGCTTAGGTTTTTACATTTACCAAATAGTACTGCTTTCTATATGTGGTATTAGAGAAAAGCAGACCTTGCTGTGCATGTGTTTATTTCCAGCCACTCTTCATAAAGTTAATAGAGCTTGCTAGGTGCTGTGATCCTTCTTATTTACCAAGGCAGACATTGCTTTCTGGATTCATTATGGAAGCATTCTGTTTTTCTGTATTTACTTAAACACATTTTTTACTTAGAGTGCATCTAGGCTGCAGCTCAAAGGTGTGATTTCAGCTGATACTGGTACCTGTATTTAGGCTAGACTTAAAGCAAGCTGTATAGGAACAAACAGTATAGTTATTAACTGCCTGAGGCCATAGCCAGTGCTGTAGATGACTTTTTCAGCCTTTACAGGCTCTGTTTGTAAAAGACCAGGAAGGATTAGCAAAATTAGGTTCCTGAGGAGCAGTGAAGGTGGTAAAAGTGGAATTTTCATTACGGTGACATATCACAGATGGGTGCAAAATTGAGTCTGGTAATGCTTGCTTAACTCCAAAAAGTGAAAATTGAACAGAGAGAGATTTTTCAGCTAGCTTTCCTGGTTGGCATGCCGAACACAATGACAACCTGTTTTACCTCTCAAATTGTGTCTCCAGAGTATCCACTTCACTGGCTTGGAGCAATTGAAGATTATTAAATCCTTTCATGCTAGGTTATACTCTTTCAAAATTATTCCTAATATGCAGAAGTCAGGTCCAAAACAAATTTCCCTCATATGGTAGCCTCAATAAGTTGCTGTGCTGTTCCTTGCTTCCAGTTTTGTGCACAAATTAGTCTCTCAGGTGTTTGTCAGAGCCAGGCATTTAAAACCTTCTTAGGCCTGAGACACTGCCATATGGTTGTTTCTATGGTCTTGAAAATGATGTTTATCCCAGCTAAGGTCTTTTGTTTAGTTAAACATAGATCTCCTAGCAGTTTAAGAGGCATGTTCTGGGTGGACAGGTATTTTTTAGTTGAGGATGTTTTGTGCTCTAGAACAGAAGCCGACAGGTATGCAAAAACTTTTCAAATCTAGATGCTCCTAAGTTTAAATTTGACCATTTTAGCACAAACTGAAGTGCTGCTTGGTTTTGAATTACCAGTCTGACTTAGATGAAACGAAAGAGTGACATTTAACTGCATGACGAAACCCTAGTGTAGACAACCGTAAATGGAAATAAGCGGATTAACAGAGCGCAGGGGAATGTAACAGTCCTGTAATCAGTAAGGTTGCATGATAAATTGTGCTTACCTGACACACAAGGCAAGTCCAACAGAACAAATAGTTTAACACTCAGTGAGCAAGAATAGGATATTGGCTTAGCCCAATTCTCTAGAAGTGTCCTTATTTTCCAATTACTTCTGAGTAATTTTTATTCTCTATGTGCAGAGGAACATGCAGAGGAGGCTTGAGATACATGATTTAGTTATAGTATACACTGGGTATAGGGCTGAAGTTGGCTTACAATTTCTTTATTTCACCTCATATCCACTCATGTTCCACAGTTTCCTATCTACATACTGCGCTGATAGCCATTTGTGGGGCTGTGTTGCAAACAGAGCCACTGAAACGAGCTGTGTTAGAAGTTATCCTTTCTCCAGAAAGACCTGTAGGGCGTAGGCTGCCGAGGCTGGGAGGGCTGCTGGCCACAGATCTGGGAGGTGCTGAGAGTGGAGAATGGGAGAGGGAGCTCCTGGGGCTGGGAACCATTACACAGTGTAAGTACTCCCTGTGCCTTTTGGGCACCAAAGAAGGAGCACGTCTGATAAAAGGACGTAGGAGTTGAAGTGGTGTTTTGGAGAAATCACAACTTAGGTTACAATGAAAATTAGCAGCTGCAGAGCACTTTTGAAAATCAAGACCTTGTTTAGATGCCAGTAAGAGGTGACTCTTACAATTATGTCTGAAGTGGGCTATTATATGTTTGAGTTTTCTGCTAACTGGGAACTTCCTGAACTTACTGAATTTTTACGTACCACATTCGATTCCTAAATGATATGTTTAACCATGAAAACTCTTTACATGTAGCTGCAGCTGTTTGGAAATGAAAAGGGGCTTTAACTGTCTTCTAACAAGGCAAAGGGAATCAGAGGGTGGTATAACTTCAGCAGAGGAAACGCCAAGTTGGATTAGGAAGGGAATGAAGGGGTATGTTCAGAGGACTCAGGGCTTCAGAGATCTCCAAGTGGCAGGATGGTCCTCCATGAATTTAACCTGTCTCTGAGTACATGTATATACCTGCAAGAAATGGAGCTTGCATGTTGTTATGGAATGGCATCTAATATTTATTTATGTTTATCCATTTCTTATCAGTGATAAATCTGTTCAGGACAGATGTAAATGTAGTATTAATAATCCATTTCTTCTCTTACTTCCTGCTACAGGATTCCTTTATTGGTATTTCTGTAGAAGAAGAGATCAAATACATATACAAAAGTACCTTACATATACATATACATATATCGAATACATATACAAAAGTACTCTAACAAGCCCTTAGGAAAAAGAAGGAAAGGGAAAGACAGAAGTCCACAATACTGTTGCAAAACTGAACAAAATCTGTGACATTCGCAAGCACTTTCACTAATGGACTTTTGGGCTACATCCATGCTAATGAATTTAACAGTGCCAGCAAATGTTCTTGGGACTGGAAGCTGATTGTCTCTACCCTCAAGTTGACCTTGGCATGGTTTTGCCCTGACCATCAAGTGCTGTCTTGACCAGTTTGTGGGGCGGTTTGGGGGTTAGCATGGACCATACCCAATGGGAAGTTTGGATGTGGCCACCTTGTTTCAGAGAGTAAGGGAGCTGATTCGTATTGACAGGTATGGTGCAGTGCCAGTTGGTCTCAGTGCCAGAGGCTAGAAAAATGTGTGCTATGGGTAGCTTTTAATCCGAGGCTGGGGTGCTTGGGATGCAACACTGCTTGTAAGCACTTTTTCCCACGATCTCCAAGAAAAGGAGTGGCAGTAACTGTCTTCCCCACCTGTTTCTCACAAGCAATGGGTTCAGGACTTACAAATAACAAAAGCAAACATCTCCCAAACTTTGCCTCATCATGCACCTTTTGCAGGTGAGGAGCTGGCAAGACTGACCTTCCAGGCATCAGCTGTGGTTGCTGTGGTATCACTCCTTCCCTAGACTGCAGATGTGGCACCCTCTCTCCTGTCAGTACCAAGACACATGCTCCAAAAAGAATCAGCAGGGGCATGAAAACTTAAAAAAACAAAATTTAAAAGATGTGAAAAGACTGCATGACTGCCTAGGATACTGTTAGAGCACAGTGTTTATGTACATTTACTGTTCATATCTGATTTTTGTCAGAACAAAACATGATGCTTCTATTCAGGGCTATAACTGACGTATCTTGCCCGCGAAACACAGTGCAGAGGATACCAGCCCAACACTTCTTAAAAGACAAGACTTCACGAACTGAGTTGTGCAGGGATGAAAGAATTCAGATGGATCAAAACATCATTAGGTGTGTCTGGTCTACACAGTTACAACGAACACGCTGACGGAGCAGAGTCTCACCCTGCTTCAGTGCACTGTTTGGACTCTGGAAGTGGGCTAAGATGCATATGCAGACATGACCTTATTTTGCAGGCACTAGGCACAGGGGACAGTCCAGCCAGAGCTACGTTACCAATCGGTTCACAGTTAAATAGCTAGGAGGCTCCTTGAGCTTCTGCCGGCATCGTTCTCCCCGTTTGGACCCAGAACCGTTCCCGACTTGCCTCCCAGCCTGAGCCCCAGGGCAGAATGCCTCGGCGGGCTCTCCAAATTCTCCGAATCTCTGCAGTGCAAAGCCTCAGCGATAAACGGGCAGTCCCCGACAAGAGCCCGCCGCTCTGCTCGACGCCACAGGCAGAAAAAACACGACTCCCGGTGTTGATGTTGTGGGACGTTCGTGTTAGTCCGAGAATCCCACCACCCGCTCCCCACCGGCATCTGCCCGAAGATGCGGGGTGCGAGGCCTGGGGGGAGCAGAAATGCCCCCGTGGATATCGATGGGTACGTGGAGCTGCCTGCCCCGCGCTCGGGAACCCCCCCCTGGCTGCCGCTGCGGCTGCCGCCGGCGGCGGCGCGCCTGGCGCTGGGGGAGCGCCGGCCTCTCCCTTCCCTTCCCTTCCCTCCCCCGCCCAGGCCCCTCCCGGCCCGGCCCGGCCCCGGCCCCGGCCCTGCCCACAGCGCCGGACCCAGCGGGCTGCCGCAGCGCGGACGGAGCAACATGGCGTGGACCCCCGGCGCCGTCCGCCTCTTCCTTCTCCTCCTCCTCCTCCTTTGCAGCTCCGCGGCGGCCGGGTACGTGGGGCCGGGTGGGCCGGGGGCGGGCGCCTGCCCGGCGCGGAGGCTGCGGAGGGGCGGGCGGCGAGGCGCTTGCCTGGGGGGCTGCCGGAGATCCGCAAACGCGGGGTGAACTCGGTAGGTGAGCGAGCATCACTTCCAGCCTTGCGACGTGCACCGTGCGTTGTCATGTGGATGCTGTGACTTTTTTTTTTTATTTGGGGAGGGGGATTTTATTTCACTCCCTGCCCATTTGGACGTTCCAGACCTGCGTTCCTGGTGGCAGCTCCCTGGAACATCCGGCCTGGAGCAAACGTGACCGTTGGGGTGGCTCTGCTGCCGGACAGCCCAGCACAGGTCACCGTAAGGGGAGAAGTCATGAGAGAGAACGAGACCATCTTGAGCAGGGAAATGGTCTTTGAGAAAGGTAAGAGAGGAGTCGGCCTGGAAGGATTTTTAGATTTACCTTCTCCCACAAGTGTTTTGTTGCTTCCGAAATACCACAGCTTCTAAAGTTTAAGTTCTAAAGAAATTTACAAGTTCCTTCTGAAGTAGGAACTTTATTTTACCGAGTAGGAGTCACTTACGGGAAAATAATCTTGTATTCCGTTGACTCTGTGTGCAGGTAGGCGACTGAGCTGGATAGGGAGTGGTGGCACGGGTGTGCTAACTCATTGTCAACTCTGAAAATAATTAGATAGTTGCAAAGTGTGATGGATGTGGGGTTTCTGAGGAGCCAGGAAGTATTCTGGTCAATGGAGTGGGGCCACCAAACAAGTAGAGGAAGAGGTGCTCACTGGTAGATGTTTTGTTAGGTGGAAGCAAGTGGGATAATGGTAAGGGTGGAACAAACAAGGTGGAACAAACAAGCATCTGGAGCTGGCTGCTTCTCATTCCCTAAGAAAGGGAGGACCTGAGGACAACAGGAAAGTGGAGATGACCGTGTCAGATACCGTTACTTGAAAGCTCTGTGCATTTGCAGAAACAGAAATTTTAAGGATCAGGAACTGGATCATGGGACAGACTGGGAGTTGAAGATAAGTAAACCTTAGAGCAGGCTGATTTAATGTATGGCCCCCGGGCGGTGGCAGAGGATGTGGTGACAGTTCTGAATAGTTGGAGAACTGAGATAGTCACTGCTCCTTTTGGTAAAGGCTAGCTGGGAACGGAAGCATAGAAATGTCCTGCCTGAGATTGGCCCTCATGAGAAAGAAAACATTTTGCCTGGATAATCCAGCTTCCGAAT
The DNA here is from genome assembly GCF_036417535.1 of Chlamydotis macqueenii. NCBI lineage: Eukaryota > Metazoa > Chordata > Aves > Otidiformes > Otididae > Chlamydotis > Chlamydotis macqueenii. Next base: position 33,599,616 of record NC_141558.1, read on the forward strand.
TGCTCTTAGTATGAGGCAATATAAATGACACCCAAACTGTAGCTTTTTATTCATCGGAAGTAGAGAGTCTGGGGACAGTATGAGGTCCTAGAAAAATCTACCCTGCTATAATGCACTTTCTTCTTGTTGGTGTCGAGTAATTTTTCTATTCATGTCTTATAGTTAGTGTAGATGCCTTAACAGGAAGCATCACACCTTCATTTCAAAGCCTTCATGAAAACCCAGCTCTCTTCACAACCTGTAGAGAAGACTGAGGCTTTGGCTGGGTGTGATGGAGTGCATTTGACCAGATCAAAAAATTCATGGCCCTGTGATGCAGAAAAGCATATCTGATCAAAACTCTTCTTGCTATTTCAAACACTCTGAAGAAGTTTTCCAGAACTATGCATTTGCAGGTTTTACTTCAGGTTGGATATTGTTTATCCACTCTAATTTTGCTTTGTTAGCAGGTATATGTCCTGCAGCAGCCAGCGTAAAAGCATAAACCTGAGGCAAATTTCCTGTAGTGCTATGATTAATTGAAAAAAAAAAGAAGTATTCATTCCTGATTTGAATCAGATTTATACACCTGATCTGTTAGTGTTCAAATCTAAGACTAATAGTTGTGGTGGGGTAAGCCTAAGGCAATTACTTTAGGAGGACAGATTTGCTAGCACCTAAAATTTACATGCAAGTAAAACAGACTGGGTATCAGTCCTATGGTTCTTAATCTTAAGTCTCCATAACACGCTACATGCCATATTCAGATCTTGCTCCTTGAAAAGCACAGGCCAAGCTTCTTGGACTAGATGTAGTGGAGGATTCAGTAGTGGATAAAGGAACATTCTTACTCTGTGGAGAAAATAACTTTGATGTTATTATTATGCTATTAGTAGCAAGCTTGCTTTTTAAAGTCCACAGTTACTCTTCAAACCTTTCCTTGCAGTGTCTTGAAACAAAAACAAAACAAACCCAAACCAACTAATTTATTGTTTTAAAAAGAAAAACTATCCTCTCCTTTTCTTCCTCTAACTATACTGGCTTTTATTTTCTGCTTCTGTTCTGCTTAGCATCATGTTCAGTGAGCCTTGCATGAGTTTCAGCCTGTCTGTTGTTGTTTTCCTTTTCAACATTAAAAAGTAGACAAGCAACTGGTAATTCCAAGCGTGTGAAAATATGTGGATGTCTGTATCTGCACAGCATACAGAATGATGCTCGACACAGGGAGTTGCTGAAGTCAGGGAATGTTGGGTGATAAGGAACAGGCAGCACACTGAGTCAGACTGGATACAGTGAGGAAAAAGGAGAAATGCTGTAGTGCATTACTTGGGGTGCATGGATTTATTGTTAATTTTTAATATTTTTCCTGTCTTTTAAAGATGTATTTGAATTTTCCTCATGAATGGAACAGAAAAAAGAAAAAAGAAGGTGCTGAGCATGCAGTGTATTTCCTCTTGCAAAAATAATAAAATTTAGGATGTGTCCATCGATTCTTTAAAGTCAAGTTACATAATTTGTTAGTCATTTGTTCCCTGTGAGCAAATATGTGAGCAAAACTGTTACGGGCCAGGAGCAAGGGAACTGCCCTGTAACAGAGGATGTGGTGTTGAAGGCGTGTATCTGAAGGTGCTACAGGAGTGAATCAGTTGTGAATAGAGTTACTCAGAGGGAGAGCAGTTTGTCAGAATAAGATTATAAAACTTTAAATTCTTCACTGAAGAAAAAAACAACCATAAGAGAAAATATGTCGCGATATTGTAGCTATGTTAGTCTAACAACCTAACTGAAGGAGGGCTAGGGGAGGTTTTATTAGGCTAACTGTTGCAGTTGAAGGAAACAACACAAACATCTCTCCAGGCACACAAAATCTTCTTTAAATGACATCATTCCTGCATATATTAGTGCCTGGAAAATGTTGCTTTATCTGTCATTTGAGCCAGTTAGGTTACACAGAGTGGCTCATACAGTGGTATTGCTGTTCCCGTGGTGCACCTGAGTTTGATGAGTTTTATTGGCATGTGTCTATGCAGAATAGGTATTACAGGAGGCAGGGTGTAGCTGAAGTTGTTGACTGTGCTGAATATCCAGAAAGCTGGAACTGGTCGCCTGCCTTGGCGAGGCTGCAACTTGAGTGACACTGTTGCCTAAGCTGGCTCAATTATGCTCTGTATTTTTCCTTGCCTGGTGACAGCAAAAGCAGGGAATTAACTGCTTTGAGAAACTAATCTGACTCAAAAAGAATGTTTTTATTTTGTTGAATGTTTTTTTTAGGCAGATAGATTCCCTGATTTGTTGTGCAGACATTTGTGCTGATGCGAGATGGATGCAGAGTTGGGAACTGGATCCTGGGGGCAGAGGACAGGCTGAGGACACTGTTTCCATTAGTGGTCTTTAGTCTTGCAGGCTGAGTTCAGCCGAGTACCTAAGCGTGAGAGCTATTACCTACCTCTCTGACAAAGTGCATCTGCAGTTGCTTAAAGTTAAGAGTGTGCTCAGGTCCTCCAGCTGCAGCTCAGTATGGTACATGTGCTTGTCTTTAAATTTCTGAGTTAGCTCCATAAAAGGATCTTGTTGAATTAGAGGCGCGGTTACTTTTCTTTATGTAATATAACTCCTGCTTTATATAAGAAATATAGTGCTTGCCCTCTGATGTTTGATAAAACGTTCACCATTTTAACATTATTGGAAGTGGAATTTTGATTTCTGAGTGACTCTTGACTGTTAGAGGAAGACTTTAGCGGTGGAGTAAGTTCACATCTTTATCCTGCAAAGGGAAAATAAATATATTTATTAGTAAGCACCTAGTTTGTATTCTTTGGAGTGAATGAGAAAGTGTGTGTGCCTGCTCATTTAAAGAAGTGCTGGTATTTTGAGCTTGGCTCAACATACTGGAATCCAAATATACTGTAGCAAGGGAGATTGTTTAAGACTAATGTGTTGGTACAGAAATCAAATTAATTAGATTAAATGTAGTGAAAACAGACCAACTGAATTGTCTGCAAGCAGAATGTTGCTGCTACAGGTAAACTTTGTGTGAGCAAGCACAACCAAAAAAAAAAGGTGCATCACCAGGAGAGAATAGGTTTCCATTGTCTGCAGTGGACTCCAAAAACCACAAAGCACTAACTAAAATTGCTTCTGTGCAACATATCAAGCCTTGACACATTTTCTGTGGAGATGTGGTATCAGAAAGATCCTCACCCTGATTGAAAATGACTGCAGAAGATAACAGTGGTTTACGTGCAATTTGAGCTGTTGGGTTTTCTGGGTCAACAACAACAAAATGATGGGAATAACAAACAGGCAAGTTAAATTTTATGCATGAATAGCTTGATTTTCAGTGATTACAGTGAAGGATGACTCTTGCCATGCATATTTATCCAGTCATTGATTGATAAAGATGTCATTTGAATTGGCAAGAAGTGTTGTCTTACAGGGTTTGCTATCCAGACTTTGCAGTGTGTGTTAGTGTATGAGAAACCTTAAACCTTAATTGCAAGAGCTTCTGAGAGTCTGTTTTCCTCGTTTGTGCTAGAATGATTTGGAAAGAGTAAGTAGCATTTAAGTTGAAAAAACAAATTAGTTTTAAGAAAAGCTTTCATGTATAATGAGATGTCATCATTTACCAACTGTGTGAACATTTTTAATTCTTAAGAATAAGATTTAGGTAGAGCTTCTGGTATTTAAGGTACAACATAATATATTTAAGACATGGTGAGTGAGAACTACTTTGTGAACTGATGAATCTGATTTACTGAAGAGTCTGGTTTACAATAACATGCGTAGTTTAGGTTCACTGTAAATTACTTTTATGTGTCAATTAATTTGCACTGCTTTTCTGTACTTCTAGAGAGGAGTAAATGTACTTGTCAACAGAGGTTACTGAGGTAGAGCGTTGTAAATACTCAGCTAGGATTTACGAAACATGATTGAGATTGTGAGAACATCTGTCAGGCTCAGACATGTAGCGATCATCCATATAGACAATGGAACATCTGCTTTTACCAGAAGGCATGTTTTGCATACTTAGTAATATGGTTCTGACCACATTAGTGTGCAAAACAATGAAAAACACTAGGAATAGAAGGAGGTAGATTCAGATTAGACATCAGGATGATTTTTTTTTTTTTTTTTACAATGAGGGTGATGAAGCACTGGAACAAATTGCCCAGAGAGGAGGTGGATGCCCCAACCCTAGAAACATTCAAGGCCAGGTTGGACAGGGCTCTGAGCAACCTGATCTGGTTGGAGATGTCCCTGCTCCTTGCAGGGGGGCTGGACTAGATGACTTTTAAAGGTCCAACCCAAACTATTCTATGATTCTATGAATAGTAAGTTGTAATTAACAGATACATAGGAATGAATGGCCTAAGTACAGCAGTCCTGTTTGTTAATCTTGAGTTGCTGTTGTACCTTTTTTCAGTATAAAATGACTGACTCACTGGTGAAAACAATATCTGTGCTGAAAATCTGTTGGGTAGTGTCGTAGTTCAGCCCCGATCGGGACCAGACTACGCAGTCTCTCTCTCGCTCCCCCCACCCTCTGAGAGAATAGGAGGAGATGATATACAAAAACAGCTCAAGGTTTGAGATAAGGACGGGGAGAAATCCTTAAAGTTACCGTCATGGGCAAAACAGACTCGACTTGGGGAAAACTATTCATTTATTTCTAAAACTAGCAGGAGAATGAGACAGGGAACAAGATAACCTCCCCCCACCCCTCCCTCTTCCCAAGCTTAACATTATCTCTACTACCTTCCCCTCCCGAGCGGCACGGGGTGGGGGGGGAAGGGAATGGGGGTCGCGGTCAGTTCATTACGCGTTGTTTTATGCCGCTGTATCATCGTCGGGGGAAGAACTCCTCGCATTCCTCCTCTGCTCCAGTGTGGGGTCCCTCCCACGGGCCACAGTCCTTTGTGGAACTGCTCCGGCGTGGGTCATCTCTTCCACGGGGTGCAGTCCCTCTAGAACAGCTGTCCCAGCGGGCCCTCCACGGGCCACAGCCTCCTTCAGGCCTCCACCTGCTCTGGCGTGGGGTCCTCCATGGGCTGCAGGTGGATCTCTGCCCCTCCGTGGACCTCCATGGACTGCAGGGGGACAACCCGCTCCACCATGGTCTTCACCACGAGTTGCAGAGGAATCTTGGCCAGGAGCCATATTACTCCTCCCCCTCCTTCTTCACTGACCTTGGTGTCTGCAGCCGTTCCTCACAACAGGCTGGCAGACGCCTCTCAGGATCCTTTTTACATCTTATTCACTTCTCATCTCCTCTCCGCTTCTTGCAGCCGGGCCGGGCCGAGTTGGGCCCAGTAGGCTGCCCGGCGGGAGGCCAGAGGGTGAGGCCTGCAAGGCCCATGAGGCTCGCGCCTCCCCCTCTCTGCCCCCCGCTCAGCTCCTTCACATCTTCTCCTCTTTTTTTTTTCCTGTTTTCCCCTTCTTAAATACATTACCACAGAGGCATTATCACGGGACATTCTGGTACCAATTGTCTCAGCCTTGGCCAGCAGCAGGCCCGCCCTAGGCCCGGCTGAGTCCACTGAACAAAGGGGAGCGACTTCTAGCAGTTTCCTACAGAAGCTACCACCTTAGCCCCCCCCTCACTAACAAAACCAGAACAGGTAGACAGTTTTACTGGCAGTTTAGTGAGACAGCTCCTTTCTTTCTAATTCTGCATCAATGCCTAGAAAGCCAAACAGCAAGAGAGCAGGAGTCCCATGATTTTATGTCCATAATCCCCACCTCCAAACATATGTGTAACTGTGCCTCATGAAAAATAAGTTGTCAAATAGTCAGCTGTTCTGGTTTTGTTTAGTGGACCTTCACATGACATGGAAATAAATTGTGGAACTCTGTGTCACAGGTGTTGTGGATAGAAAATGTGATTGCACAAATTCATAAGACAAAAGTCCGTCAAGGGCTGATCCAGTATAAAGACAATAATTTTGGCTTTTCAAGCTCCAAGCCTCAGATTGCGTAGGCTGGGAAGAGTACTGAAGGAAGGGTCCCTGTGTACTTATTCTGTTTTTACGCTGTTCGGATGTCTATCCTTGACCATTGCTGGAGATGGGACCCTGGGCTAAACAGACTTTAGGTTTGACCCTAGGAGTCTCTTCTACATTCTGGAAAGCATTTGAGGAGAGGTGGGAGGAATAGTGGTGAAGTGTCAGGGGAAGTGTGGTATGTATTTATTTATTACTCTTCAGGTACACAAAAAGTAGCTTTAAAGAGAAAGAGGTGGGAGCTAACAGTGGATCTCCAGATGGCTCTAGGGTGATGTCCTTAATGGTGTCTAATTAGAAAGAGATCTGAGCTGAAGTGTCGAGGGTCATAGAAGTACCTGCAGAGGCAGGAAGCAGCTAGGAAATTCATGAGTCTCCAGTCACACACAGATGATTTCTCTTTTCATGAGACCCTTAGGACTATCTGCGCTTGACAGCGTTGCCAATTCCCATGCTCTGCTGTCCCTGACTACTTGTTTGTGAAGGCAGAGTTGAGATCCTGTTTGCAAAGGTTGAATAGCACGTGGCAAGAGATGGTGCTGGTTCACCTAGATTCACTGCAGTCCAAATCAGCGTGTGGGTAGAAAACGTGGCCAGAGTGACAGACCCCTTCTACTCCACTTCTCCAGCTCCATGGGGGTACAGGTGTGAGGTCCAGATGCTTATTTTTTTTTATGGTTAGGGAATGATTGTCTTTATTTACTGATGAAGGAAGTATTTGGTAATATTTTTGTATATCTAAGTAATTTTGTGGTCCCAGAAAAGTTATGTGGCTCTGTCATCACAGACTCTGAATGCATTCCAGAAAATGGCAGAAAACCGATATGAAAACAAACCTTCTTCTTTCACTCCCTCTAAGAGGAACCTTAAATAATTCCTGAATGTTTTATTTGCAGTGAATGAGTTTGAGAGGTGACTTTGGAGTTTTGCTCCAGTCGCACCAGTTCATGCAGTGAGGGTGGTATTAATACTGCCAAATCTCTGGCGTAGACAGGCTTAGCCACATTTTGTCCTAGTATGATTTCCCTATGTTTTAAGTTCAGAATAAAAACTGCAACTGCTTTAAACTGCAGTAATAGTATCTTAATCTGTGTTTGTTTCATGGACATCAGAATGGATAATAATGATGGCCAATAGTGCCTTGAAAGCAGGATGTGCCGATGCTTGTAAGTTTGTGTGTTTGTGTATAGTCACCAAGGGAAGACTAAGTGAATGAAATGAATTTTCCATTTAGTTGTGTAAAAGGCTTAAGTCTGAGATTATTCTGAATTGTCTACGTAGTTTCATAGACTGGATCTGATGCCAAGAAAGTTTTCTCTGTAGTATTCAAAACTTGTCTTGCCAGCAGCTGTAAATTTATAATTCATGGGAATATAGTTGTTTGGGTATGGTGATAACGTCATGTGCATGACAAAAAGTCCATGGATGGCTCTTAGAGGCTGGCCTCGGGGGAAAAAGTTGAAAAGAGCCTATATTTGTGTTTAAGTGTCTGGGATGGTAGCTGCTGGATAGCTGTCGGAAGGTTTCTGATTAAAGAGATGATTTAGCGTTAGAAATATGAAGCCGTTTTGTTTTCCTACCCAGCATGCAGTGTTTCAGATAAACCACAGAGTGTTTTAAGTACTGTGCTCTTGCAAGTGGCTGCTCTCTGACCACTCAGCTGAAAGTGGTAATAATAGTATAATCCATAGAGTTGGTTGGTTTACTTTAGAAGACTGAGTGGAGAGTTAAATGTCTGAATTATGACCTAAGTCTAAAAAGAAACTAGGAGGGCCAGTCTGCAGGAAGCTTGGTGCTTGCTTGTGGAAGTGATCGTGGATGCGGCAGGGCAAGGGAAGGGTTGCCCAGCATCAGCAGTGTCTATCTGTCTGTCCGGGGGGGTGGGAGATGATGGTTTTCCTCAGGAGTGGATCTGACAGTGCTGGTGAGAGAAGAGCTGAACTGGTGAAAGGGACAGGCAGGGAGATAACGTGACTCCTTTCCCTTGTGAAGTAGAAAGACACAGGGAAAGCTATGGTGAGGGGGCAGAGGAGAGGAAAGGCAGCACCCCTTCTCTTCATGCCTTCAAATAAATCTGTGTCTATTCTGTTCTGACCATGAGTGTTTCTGGTTGTGCTTTCTATGGTTGGGTTCCCACCATTCTTCCAATCATGCAGTAAAAGCAGAAGATAGGGGAAAAACCTTTGGATTTAGCTGGAGAAGGGATTTTTGTCATGAATTGTCCTGGTTGTCAGGAAAATATCCCTACTTGCTGCGTTGCAGACTGAAGCTAAAACTTACTAGCAACTGCAGAGTTTGGTAAAATGTGGCTTTAATTGCAAAAATGTCTGTGCACGTTGCCTTTTTCCTGTGCTCTAGCGCTGTGGTGCCCTGTCTCTTGCCTAGACCCTCAGGTGATAAATTCAGGTCTAGTTCAGATTACTCTCTTGTCCCCTTATGCCTTTCTCTGTAGGCAGTGCTGCTACGCTGCCTCTCTCTCCCTTTATAATTTCTGAGTGCTTTTAGCCTCCAGAATTGCAAAAAAGACTGAAAAGTTTAAGGGGGTTGTGGAAATAGGGAGTAGGGTAATGAGTGGTTGTGGGTGGAAGGGTATGTAGTGCTAGTAGGCAGGAGGGGTTTAGGAGGCTTTGTGGAGCAAAGCCTTTACTACAGGCCTGTTTGCTTCATTTAGCTTTGGATGTCAGCCCGTGTGCTGATGTCCACTAGCAATCCCTTATTGCATGTGTTTGAGTGCTGTATTGCCCCTCCTTCTAACGTCTGGCCTAAATTTAGCCATAACTTAGCAGCAGTGGCTCTAGGTATTTTGGGCTACTTGCGTAACTAACCAGTGCTAATTTGGGTGCTAATTTTAGGATAATAGATGAGGACTATAACACATTGAAAGAAAACTGCAAACTCGACAGATTTGCAGGCCTTCTTTTATGAAGAAAAAATATTTTTTCACTCCCTGGACAGTTTAGGCCTTGGAATTTATGCTTCCTTCTTTTTTACACAAAAATGGTATATATTTTGGATAGGAAGAAAAATCTGGAAGGACATTGAAGAATGTTATTTTTTTTTCCCTGATGTTAAAATGAGTTTTTGAAATAGATCCCGCAGTAGAAAAAAATTCCATTTACCACTGCAAAGAAAATGCTTTTTTGTAAACATTTCCTAAGCATGGATATGTGAACACAGCTGCCAGAAGAAAGACGTGGCATCATTTCAGTAAATCAATCTGAAGTGATTCCAGTTATATTTTTCCGTTCTCACACAGAACTTAGAAAGAATGAGGACGTAGGTAGAAAAGGTTAAGTGAGGATGTCTGTTTGTAGTGATACCTGCCACATGAGCTAGAATATAGAGTCAAGACCTGAGTTTGTGTAAATCAGAGATTGAAGTGCTGCTGTGCTAATTTGTATTGGCACAAGCTCTAGTTCACTGTGCCAAGCCATACAGTCATTTCTCTGGAACGTTTGTCCTTTTTGGGGAGTGGAAGCTGAAGCATTTATGTCTAGTCCTAGTGCTGGTGGTGTCAGCTGAAGAAGGGGTAGTGTAAGTTTCTGCGTTTGGGTCAGACCCATGCAATGAGAAGAATGTAAGATGCCATCATTTTTGCAGCTCTCCGTAAGTCTAAAAAAAGATGCATGCTCTGTAGATTTTTTTTTTTTTCCTATTTGCTTTGCTGATAACAAGACTACTAGAGCTCCAAAAAATGTCATGGTGGCAAGGTACGTTAAAAAGATGATGGTCACATGTCTCTACCATACTGCCTTTGGTTCCTCTTCTGCTGGACTGTCCTAAACATGAAAGACTCTGAGGAAAAAGGCGCAGGACAATGTGGTGTTTGTTTCTACAGTATTTCCGACTATTTCCTCAGTGTGGTATTTATTGAATGAATATAGTACAAGCTTCAAGAATTCTGTGAGAGAAATGATTTTGTGAGTGACGAGGAAGGATATTTTTTGTTGACGGATCATGTGACTTCTGTGGGGACTCTTTTTAGTTGTTATTTAACTTTTCTCAAGATTAGTCTGGAACAGTCCACTGAATTTTTCCTGCTTCCCCCTGCAGCCAGGGCATGGCTCTCAGCTGGGAGTTTTCTTTAACTAATCCCTTGTGGTAGCAGGGACCCGTGCTCTCGCCTGGTCTTTCCCCTCCATGGCTCATTGCAGCCATGCCAGTTAGTCTGCTGCTGCAGAGAGCAGATGTGATAAGTTAGGAGGAAGTGTTTTGTGGTCTGTGACGCCCGGTACAGGTGGCATAGCTGTTCTGGGCCCCTTTCTAAACCTACTTTTGCTGCCTGGAGTTCTGTTTAATAACTGAAGGGATCCCTTGCAGGGGTGTGCCAAAGGAGGGTGACAACTACTGCCATTTTTGGGGACAGTGGACTCAACTGATGTTGTGTGTAAATCATGTGGAAATGTTAATACACTGCACGTGGATAAAAGTGTCCAGTTGCGTGATAGCAGTGCCGTGCGCAAGCTGTTGGACCATCGTTAACTCTTTATAAACTTGAGATTTTGGTATGATTAAATATAACTTTAATTCATCAACTGGACAGAAAAATGTGGTGAATTTCAGCAATTCAGCATTGACATAAAGGAAATATTTTGCGTACAGCTCTTGCTTGAGCACATCTGAAGCCGCTCTGGGTGTAGCTGAGCAGAGCTGCAGGGAATTGATTGTAGCTCAGTAGTCTCTGAGAACATGGGAAAGTCTTGCATCACAGGGAAATTCACTGTATTGCTGAAGAGTTTTGGATCTGCCCAGGCTGCTCAGTTCCTAACAAAATAATTATGCGGTGACATGAATTGGAAGATTACCTCATGCCCCGGAGCTTCTTTTGTGATTTTCACTGACTGGGAATAAGATGGTGCTCTGGGCTGTAGCTCTGTAGCGCTGCTTCAAGAAGGTAAATGTTTTCTGAGTTGCACAAATGAGAAGTGACTGTGTTTTAAATCTCCTTCCTCCTCAGCTGCTTCCCTCCTCTGCATCAGGTTGTACCTGGCTCAGAGCTGATGTTAGGTCTCCCAGGCCTGGGAACGTGGAAGAAACCCAATATTTCTACCTTAAGATTTCTGTCTTTTGCATGCTAGTTGTTCTTAAAATAAGTGGAGGCAAGCAGGCACTGCCTTGATGAGAAAGCTGCAGTGTATCTGCCCCGATATGTGAAAGGTTACTGTGAAGGTTGTTTAGATGCTGCGCAGGGTGGTGTGTAGCGGGGTCTCCTTTGGCACTCTGTCCTTGCGGTGCGTGTGTTAGCATCGACATGGGCAAAGATGGAAATGGAAACCCCATGCTGTGGGCTGTGGTATGAATATCAGATTTGTGCTTGGTGTGCCCCAATGTACTGAGGTCACTGCTATAGCCGTTAAATTAGCTGTGTTGGATAGATTAAAGTTAGCGTAGCAATACTTGCCATGTGCATATCCACTCTGACACGTGTGGTAAACAGAACTATGTTCCTGTTCCTTGTTAACAACCAATAACCAGCAGTGACAATGTTTTTTTTTTTTTTTTGTTTTTTTTTTTCTCTAGTGACACAGTGTCGTGGGTTGTGATCATACAAAACCCAGCTTTAGCACAGCCTTATTTCACAGAGGGGTGGGAACTAGAGAAGGGTTAGGCTTTTAGTGTACAACTGAGAGAAATTTCAGGAGATAGCTTTATACCATCTCTGATTTTCCTAGTTACCCTATATTCAGCCTCCTTTACTGGTGAAATATCATATTTCCTTTAAAAAAAATATTTCTTGTTAACAGTAACTGTCTCTCCTGAGTTAGGAAGACATATGCTTCCTTTGGCTAAAATGATGTCTCATTTAGTGTGATTGCTTGGGCATGGAGTTGTTTGGGTAGATGTTGGGAATAAATATATCAGTGAGTCCAGAGGGGTTTACATTGCCTATGAATCAGATACTCTGCAGGACTGTGTAATTCCTTTCCTGTAGCGGGTGGTTGTCCTGTAGCCCTGTGTGCCAAGCAAGCCTGGCAAAGCATGGGGCTCCCTGTCACCATGCAGTGAGGCAGGGTGCTCTCTCTGCTGGCTACTGAGAAAAGAATCATAGAATGGTTTGGGTTGGAAGGGACCTTAAAGATCATCTAGTTCCAATCTCCCTACCTGAGAGGACACCTGCCACTAAACCAGGTTGCTCAAAGCCCCATCCAGCCTGGCCTTGGACACTTCCAGGGATTTTGCCTGAGACTCCTGGCTGGAAAACCTCAAAGGCAGGTGGGGTTGCTCAGAATCAACAACTGCATGGGCTGCTTCTCTAGTGAAGAGGAGAGAGGGATGACAGGAAAAAAAAAAGTGTCTTTAATGGTAGCATAAACATGTTATGGAAAGAACTGTGTTGCTTAAGGCCCGATGCCACCCATTCCTGTTAAGCTTTTGAATACCAGAGTGAAGTACTGGAGTGTGCTACCCACGAACTTCATTTGTGGGATGTGAGTCATTTCGTTTAACCCAGGTTATAATTTGAATAGATGCTATGTGCTGGATGGGATTTTTCCTTTAGCACTCCGGCAGTAGCCAGGACAGCCTGTGTTCAGTCCATTGAGACTTCCTTCTGTTTGCCACTGTTAAAGAATTCCTTGACTTTTAAAAGTGACTTTTCTTGGAGTTCAAAGATGAAGTGACTGCTCTGTCTTGGAAGGCTTTATGTCCAGGATCAAGAAGGACATCAATTACATAAATGAATTAATTTTTTTTTCTTACTCTATGAAACAAATGAGTAAAAGATACGTATAAACCAATTGCTTTTTAGGAGATAGGAAAAAGTCTAACTGAATGGAATCTGGAAAAGAAAATATGAGTCAATATGAGTCAGTAGTGTGCCCTGGCAGCCAAGAGGGCAAACGGCATCCTAGGGCGCATCAAACATGGTATAACCAGCCCCTTAGAAGAAGTGATTACCCCACTGTATTTAGCCTTGGTGCAGCTTTACCTTGAGTACTGTGTGTGGTTCTGGGCCATGCAATTTGAGAAGGCTGTAAAGGTACTACTGGAATGTGTCCAGAGGAGGGCAACAAAGCTGGTGAAAGGGCTGGAAGGAATGTCCTATGAGGAGTGACTAAGGATGTTGGGTTTTTCTAGTTTGGAGAAAAGGAGGCTGAGGGGTGACTTCATTGCTCTCTACAGCTTCCTGAGGAGGGAAAGTGGAGAGGGAGGTGCTAATCTCCTTGGTGTCCAGTGACAAGATGTGTGGGAAGGTTCAAAACTGCACCAGGGAAGGTTTAGACTGGACATGAGGAAGTATTTCTTTACCGAGAGGGTGGTGAAACACTGGAACAGGCTTCCTAGAGAGGTAGTTAATGCCCCAAGCCTGTTAATGTTTAAAAGCATTTGGACAATACCCTTAAGAACAAGCTTTAACTTTTTGGTCAGCACTAAAGTGGTCAGGCAATTGGACTGGATGATCATTGTAGGTCACTTCCAATTGGAATAGCCCTTTCTATTCTGTTTGTTCTAAAATACATTGCATAATTAAAATAAAAGCTGTGGCACTTGGTATAATGATATAATGATATCCAGGAGGTTAACAGCATTTTTATTTGGATTCTAAAAATATTTGAGGCCACATTACCTAAATTAGTTAAAATAATAAGTTATATTAATCCACATAAAATATGTTGGTTACTTATTCCCATGGTGATGTAATGCAGTGAGGATGGTTGATTTACCACCCTTTTGCTTAAGGGTGGTAAATCCTCTGCATGGTTTTGAAAATTTTAGTCTTTATCTGAGCTGCAGAATCAATGGAAAATAATAACTTGAGCGGAGTTATTATTTAGAATAGATTGTAAAGGTGTTTCAGTCTATGTGAATGTAAAGGAAAATGTTCAAGTGGAGAACACGGACGTCAGCCCCCACCAAACAGAGAAGTAATGTTGCTGTAGACTGGTGTTCATGCTTTTGCAACCCTACAAAAGGTATTGCAGGTCTTCGATCAACCATGTAAGGGAGAAAGGGGTAGAGTGGATGTATCTGGTGAAGAGGAGGCTGAGAGCTGGTGCCCAGTGAAGAAGCAGCTTTAGGTTGTTGTAGAGGTAATGGCTTGGCGTAGACATACTGCCGCGCTGCTGGCTTTGTTTCATAGTGGTGGAACCACCAGGTAGGAGCTTACTGCTAGAGGGAATGGCCAGGATTAAGGTAGTTTTTTGCCATTTTGCCTTTCTCAAATTAACAGGTAGTTTAAAGTCTTTTCCTTTTTTTATTTCTTCTAGCAACATTGTTAATCTTGGTAAAAATGGCTACAAAAAGTAGTTGCTTGCTAAACTGCAGAGGAGATTAAGACAAAATATCCTGGGGTTCTTTCACATGTGAAGGAGTTGCAGAATCAACTTTGCAGAAGCAGAGGGATGCTTTGGTCTTAGGGCAGTGGTACCCAAGAGGGGAGTTGTTTCCAAGGACAGCGGTCCCAAACTGTACCCTCCTTGTTCAGGTAGCTCCCAGCTGGGACACTGTTGGCAGCCCCAGACCATTATTTAAGTGGAGCACTGCATTTCAGTTTTTCTGGGCTGTTCTGCTCTGACTGGTTGTTTTAGGAGATTTGGGATGGTAGTGATTCTTTGGGAGTTTGCTGAACCTGGTAGCCTGATGGTGGGGGGGATCATGTCTCTGACTGAGGTATTGGGGTTCCCACCTGCTGGTATGCCTCTGGGCTTGTGCTGGTGGGTGTGTGATGGGCTGAGTGCTACCCTGGGATGAGGCTGGGTGTTGCTGGGTTTCCTTCACCTCCTCTTCCTTAGTGCTCTTTCATGTGTCTGCAGATGAGCTGCTTATCCCATAACCTAATGGTGGCTGACAGTGGCCTTGACAGGACTTTGAAGGAATAACTGTGAGGAATGAGAGGTTGACTTCAGTGTAAACACAGTATGTCAATACTGACTAATGCAGCAGTTGCTCCAGCCTGTATATTTTTTAGTTTCATTCCAGACGGTGTTTGGCAGCAGTCAGCTGGCCGATAACTGTGTGCATGCTGGCCAGCCAGTTGCAGCCTTTGCATGTGTGTTGGCTCCGTGGGCCATGCATCCTGAGCTCCCCACATCAAGGGAATCTGGTTGTCTGATGGGTATTACGGGCGGTGTGGGGATGGGGGAGGAGCACTGCTCTTCTAATTAACCTGATAATGTTAATGTTTTGTAAGTTTTTATAAGGTTTCTGACAGTGTGATATTTCTTCTTTTTTTTTTTTATTCAGATTCCTTTGGAACTCTTGTTCTTCCAGTAGTAAGTATTTCTTTCCTTTCTTCCTTCCTCAGGATATGTTAACTCTCTGTAACTTTTCGTCAGTTGATGTTGATGAGATGATATATTTTGTACATGATCCTAGCTATTTTCACATTCTCAGATGAATGTATTTACTGACCAGTAAGCCAAAGAGTTTTCAGATCAAGTGCTCTGCAGCTTTTTACAAGCAATTACAGGATTTGGGAACTGACTTCCAGCATCAGCACAAGCTATCATAAAACTTGAACACAGAACTTTGCTTTGTGGTTTTTTTTTTTGACTGGTTGATACCTACATCTCTATTTCAGACACACCTTGAGGGTTAACTAGAGCTGAAAGAATTCTGCAAAGCAATAATTGAGAAATATTAAAATAAAAATGTATTTATACAGTTTTCTTAAGGATTTGAAAATGCATGCTCAGTGAAAATACATAATAAACTAACTAGTGAACAAAAATGTATAATATCAAATTGTGTGTTGAGTATGAATCCTGAATTTATAATCCTGGATGTTCAACTTGAAAACCTGATCGAAGGAGTTATGTATTTGTGTCAGGAAAAAAGTTTTATCAAAGTCGTTATTTTCTTTAAACATCTGTAAGTCTGAGTATCCCTAAATCTAATGGGGTTAAATTCTGATCTCAAATAAACTGTATATCTGATAAATAATCTGGAGATGTTTGATAGATGGATAATCAATGACAATGAGCAGCTCAACATTATGAAGACGTTGAAATGCATCTGTACAAACTGTAAATTAGCAAATAAAAAATCAGTTTTAACAAAAAAAGATTGAATTAACAATTTCCTTAATATAATCTGCGTGGCTCTTAAAGTGTTCAAGCAGCTAAAACTAGGCGAGCTGAATTCCTCCCTCCCTTGCCACTATCTGAAATGATGAAAACAGATTCATTTTTTGATAGTAAAATGTTTTTTTCATTTGTGTAGCCATGGTAGACTTATGTTTTGCCTAAAGTGTAGCTGGCTGGTAGCAGAAGGTGGATAATGAGTTTCTGGTTTCAGCCGTCATCTTTTCCAGAGGAAACAGTAGCTTCCCTGTCTGAGGTGCTCATGACGGTGGCTGGTGTGGTCAGGACAAGTATGTGAGATGGCCTTTTTCTCTCTTATGTGTTAGGAGTGCCAAAACAGGGATAGCAATGCTATTCACTTGGGGGATGTATGACTAAGATGAAATATTTTCACAGTAAGTTCTTACTACCTGCTATTAAAAGCTGCCTTGCTCATATCATGGTTGAGAAACAACCCTTTAGCGAAGGAGTTGGTGGGGCTGAGGTAAGTAGTTACCGTTATTGTCGCAGTGACCTTCTGAAAGTGCTGTACAAGTGCAGTTTCTGTAAGTATTCTGTGTGAACCAGGAGGTGCGTGACTTTGCACTTCAGCTGTCCTAATACACTGCTGTGGCGGTGCAAACTTCATTGCCTCTTGCTTTTACATCAAGAAAGGTACAACAGGCGGTTTTGTCACCATGTTGCAGGAAGGAAGGGTCTTTTGAAATATAAAAAGTATGGAAATCAAGGGAGCAACGGGTGCTATCTGTTATTATTCATGACAGGAAAAAGATACAGAAAAATAGATGAGGTCTCTAAATGACATTTAGAGACTTTTAAAGAAGAAATCAAAGACAGTCCTTCCAAATATGTTAAAATAATGCTATAAGAGTACAATTAACTGCTATGATGAGATACAATAAGCTTATTCCCCCCATCCCCATTTTGATTTCGAATGTTTAGAATGTTCCCTGGACTTCTTGTAGGGAATCCTGTCTGCTTTTTAGAGAATATACTGTCTTTAATAAGTGGTAATGTTTGTAAATTATTTAATTTTGAAGTAATATCTGACATATGCAGTGACTAAGGCTGCTCCTCCTATTTAATATATTCCAGAATACTTGGCATGGAAGTTGGAGAGTGTTGAAATATGTGAATCATATGTTCTTGGCAATGTGTGTATGAAAACCTACAGTTGAAAAAAAAAGCAGAATCTACTTCAGTGTGGTGCTCTGCACCTAAAATTTAGTTATATAAGTCCAGATTTTATAGGGGATTCTTTTATTCCTATGTCATCATGTGCTTGCTCATAGGTGAAAAAGGGAGCCTGTTTATTTTTCCTCTTCCTGATTTTTTTTTTCCTGGCTTGTTTTTAAAAACAGAAAGTAAACAGAGAGGGGTGAAATTGTAGTTGATTCCTCTTTGTAGGTAAACACACAGAGAAGGAAAAGTATTTGATACAGATGTTTGCATCTACCTCATTTGTCACCCTGTGACATTTTCCCCTGTTTGGGAATTTCTGTTACCTCACGGGGTGCTCTTAAAATGAGTTTTGACAGCACAACAGCCTTTCATTACAGAGCTCAGTAGGATACTTTTGAAGTGCTCTGCCTGGCGAGTTAACAGCTGTAATTTTCATTACCGATGCAAGAGGAGTGCTTAATTTCCATATGTTATGCTGAAAAATGCAAGCCTGTCTGTTTTATTTGTCTTGACTTCAGAGTTTTTACTCTAGATTTACTGCTGTAACTGCAAACAGAAGCATTTGACTCTTAAGCTTTTTAGCAGGGCTACTTGTTGGAACCAGCTGTGTGTTGTATTAAAAACCCTTTTCCTTCTTCAAAGAAACTCTCTTAAGCAGACAGAAGCCGGCATCTGGGCTGGGATGTCTCTGGGGTCATTTGTTGTCTGTGTAGGCTCTGCTTGAGGTGAAATTCCCATGTGCTGCAGCAGCTCTGCTTTGAGCCTTTTGACCCCTGTGGCTGGGATTTCTCCCACCTAACTTTTGGAAATGAGCTGATGCATCTGAATTATGAGCTCTAGATTTCCTCTGTCCATTGGAGAAACACAGAGAGACACCTATGCCTGGTTATTCTGATCTTACATGGTCTAAATTTCCCTACCAGTGATGTCTGTCTGTGTGGACTGCCAGCACTGAGGGAGCCTTCAATGTCTATCCTAAATAAGTTAACCATGTAAAATGTCTCTTCCTTATTCCTTAATATTTTGAGAATAATAATTATTTTGCTTTCTAGATGAGTCACAATATATGGTGTAATTATGAATCATTAAACTGAAATGAGAGAAAATCAGTGATGTTTCTATTGAAAAACAGTACCTTGCCTCACGAGATCTTCATTCTGCATTTGATTTTTCTACCCCATAGGACATGAAGCTAAAGCTTATAAAAAGAAGTGCAAGCTTTTCTTACTGTCCTGTTTATCTTGCCCACATATAGCTGCTTCAGGTCTTTTGTTTTTGGAAAATTCATTACCAAAAAGTGATGAAAAAAAATTTGCCCCAAAATCAAACCTAAGAAATTTCTAAATAACTGTGAAAGAAAAGAGAGACCACAATGTGTGTGTGATAGTCTGTGAATGGTATATGAATAGATAGATGCTTACATTGTCGAAAACCTGATTACTACTGAAAATTAGATGCAGATATGTTGAAAAGATGCTTCTGCTAACATATTTTCAGGTAATTGTGAAATAACACTTTAAAGCCCTGAAATGCTCTTTCTCTTTTTGAGAATTTACATAAGTTGACAAGTTCAGAAATATGTCAGATCTTTATGTCAAATGTTTTTGGAATAATAATATCTTCAAGAATATTTTGGATAGTTAACAGAGTCACTGTTTTGTTTTTAGCTGCCTTTGAACAGTGCTTCTGGGAATTATGAATTACTGGTGGAAGGCTATGCTGACGGCCGGCGCATCTTCTCTAACCGTACCAGCTTGATGTACATGCCAAAGAGCATCTCCGTGTTCATCCAGACTGATAAATCTATGTATAAACCAGGACAAGACGTGATGTTTCGAGTTGTCACCGTCTATCCTGACCTCAAACCTTACAAAGCGTCTCTAAATATATATATGCGGGTAAGTATCCACAGGAATGTAGTTATACATTGGAATTTGTCATATGTTCCAGCTTTACGTGACAAATAAAGATATGTATTGCTACCTAAATCTTACTGGCAAGACCACTCGCATTTAACACTTAGCCTGACTTTTCTCCTAGGACCCTCGGAAGAAATTGATTCAGCAGTGGTTGATGGAGGAGGGTGATTTGGGCATAGTTTCCAAAAAATTTCAGTTGTCAACGAACCCTCCACTAGGAGACTGGTCCATAGAGGTGGAAGTGAACGTGAGTATTAACATTGCCGAATCTCAGAGGTGTTTCACTTCTCCTGACAGATGTGTATAAAATTGAGTTTACTTTGGTGAAACCAAACCAGAAATATGCATGGACCATGAGAAGAGGAATTCCGTCCCTCACGGCAAACCCAAGATGTTACGCAAATCTCACAAGATTTTCAGTAGTATATGGTTTTGTAAGGAAAGATATAAAACAAGCATGCATATTTTTTCCTAAAGTCTGTATTTTCATTCTAAAATACAAATGTTATTTAAAAAGTGAGGGATTTTAATATTAATATAAAAGAAAGATCTTACAGAATACTATTTTTTTAAAGTGAAATGCCCTTATGTCTATTTTGTAAGTGAACATACAGAAATTCATTGTGCCTGCTGTGCAGCTAGTCACTGTCTCAAGGGATGTGGAATCAAAGACTGTCATTTACAAATCTCTGCCTAGTTTTAGGTGTGTTTCAGCAATTCACAATCACTGAGGAGTTGCTGAGGAAAAAATAACTGTGCAAAATAAAAAGGGTGAACAGTAAAGCTGAACTATTGCTTAGCAAAACCGGTGTGGTCTAGTTTGCACGTTGCTATTGGTAATAGTTCTATCAGTCCAATCCTTTAAACTGTACACTCCTCATACACCGTGGAATATGTTGCAAAAATAGCTGGAGGTTTAGCTGTTCAAAACTCTGTGTACAGTCAGGTTTATTCAGCCTACTTTAAATGCCTGTCATTTGGGAACTGCATTTCCGTCTTGGCTTGCAGTGGCTATTCAGAGATATTCAGCAAGTACAAACAGGACTGCTTAATGTTCCCTAATAAGGGAGATGATGGGGTAGAAAGCAGAAAAACTCATGTATTACTTGGGAGTAATGTTTACCAGTACCAGTTATATGCTTGATGCATTTCTGTAGGCTGAAATATTTGAGTGTGATGCTCAAGTGAGTGTCAGGACTGGATTTTTCAAACACGTTCTCATGTGGATGTGGAATCATTACTATTGTCTTTGATGGGGAAAAGATGTTTTGGGTTGTTCCTGCCCTTGTCCCTGTGCTGGGCCACTCCTTCCCATCCCTGCCCTGCTGTTCAAGAGCTTCTCAGTCATGCTGAGGCAGCTGTGGTAAGGCTGAGACCTAGAGTGTGCTGGGGAAGTGACCCAGATTGAAAAACATCTCTGTGTTTTTGTTGCCTAACCCAGACCAACGTACTGATCTGGTTGATAGCACAGCTTCATTCACAGCTGCATAGGTGCTTTTCAGGAGGTGGGGAAGTGTGGCTCAGACGTGGGAGCAAAGGCTGGTGGCAATGATGGGCTCCTTCAACAGCTCTCTTGCCAGGCAGAAAATTGTTTGTGAAATTTTGCTTGGACTTTCTGAGAAGTCTGGAGTAATCCTTAAGTCAAGAGGGCACTGCTGAAGGAACTGCAGCGGATGTTTTCAGGATCTGAGTATGAGCACCACTCCCTCCTGAAACAAAACAAAAAAGAAAAGGAAAAAAACCTCTAAAATTGTAAGAAAAATGCCTTAGATTCATCTGGGCTAGCGAAACAGCTGTGATAAAGCAGACAAGTGAAGTGAGTTGTTAGTAGACCATAGGAGATGGTATTCTAAATTTTAGCTGTGTATTATGTACTACAGAAGGTTAATGAGCATGGAAAACGTGACAGGGTGGGAATGTCTCTCAAGTAGTGAGTAACACGGAGAAATCAAATAGGGAACATTTTGTTCACTGTCCCTTCCAATACATATCTAGGTGAAAGCTAGTGACTGACCCAGATCGCTCTGAGTGGATCTTCCTAGCTATTGCCTGGATATTCGTCACTGTTCTACAGCTGTTCTGCTGTTCAAGGGAGGGGCAAGTTTTTTTTTCGGTGTCATATGTAAAGTTGCATAAATTCATCAATCCCTTCCTGATAACAGAGGTTACCAAGAACTTGGATTTACTGCTAAGGAATACTGAGTATATGTCTGTCATTTCTAATAGATATTATGCCTATCTACCCTTAACTAGTGCTTCTAACCCCGGGTCTACATGGCATCCAGTGCAGCTTACGGATCTACTCAGGGCAAACCGAAGCTGATCGTTGCGTGACTTGGCTATCCTGATGCCATGATCTGGGCTTTCTAGTTAAATAGTCAGCTGTCTCAGGTTTCCCTCTTGTCTTTAAAGAGTGTTAAGTCAGTAAATAACTTTTCCCTCCCAGTGGTTACAGATCAGTTCCCAACTGTACTGAATTAGGATTCCTGGAAGTACTGCCTCTGAATCCTGTTTTAAATCAGATTCTGGCTGCTTGCTGCTGTTAAACATCCTGTAGTACTTTTTAATAACAGTTCAGGTGTTAGTACAGCTGTTCCAAGAAAACTCAAGACAGAGTAATTATAGTCTAGTTCCCAAGTCTCCACCTTGTATTTTAGTTGGATATCTTATATTTCCTGTTGTGGAGCCTGTTGCTGAAAGGCTTTTAGTTGCTGAGCTTTAGTAGTAGGCATCTCTGACCAGAAGTTTTTCCTAGTTATAAAGCATTTTGTAATGTAATTTATGGAAGTCATTATTTTGAATTTTGTAATCAAATATTGAAGAGTAGTAATGTTTCAGGTGCAATGAGGACTTTTAAAAAATATTTTTGAAGAGTATTACATTTTTTAAAAGGTTCAGCTATAAAGCAACTTTCAAATTCAACTGGGGCTCATTATATACTTTGCACTTTGAATTTTTTAACTTTTGAGGTTTTATGTATGTTACAGTGTGTCCACAGTGAATTCTGTGATGTTATGCTGTTAGGTCAGTTACAGATTTCACATTTGATCCATGGAGTTTGAGGTTATATAGTTACTTTTTAAAAAAGTGTCCCCCTTCTTCCGAATCAGACTGTACGTAAAACCTTTGGAATTGTTTGAAAGTGAGCACTGATATTTCATCAGGATCTGGTAGTGTGAATACTAGTGACACTGGTGGGACTCTGCTTAGTTTCTGGAGACTGTGCTGGTGGGTTTGAACAGGAGTTTGGGAATTCATGCAGAATTTTTTTTCCTGCATGTGAAAATAAAGCATGAAAGTTGTCATGAAATGCTTCTGTTACTTCTCTCTAGATGAAAATCTATTTTCTTTAGCCACAAAGTGGAGGAGCGTTTCTGAGGTGGGAGTGTAGCCATGGGAATGCAGCTGGTGCCAGCACTGCACTTTTTCAGGGCAAAGCCATGAGACCACACCTGGAGTCTTTCCTGATGCTATAATTGGTGACACATGTAAATGCTGGAAACAAAGAAGAAAATAGACCTAGACCAGATTCAGTTAAGGGACTTTCCATTGCCGAAGAAGTAGAAAAAATTTTGGGGGAACAACTCCTGGATTAGACCCAAATGACTTCAAACAGGACTGGTTCATCACAGCAGAGCAAAATCTGGACTGTAGTTGTTAGTGATTCTTAGATGTCAGGGTGCAAAGCATCTAAGGCTCGGCTGTAGAAATGCTCCATCATCCTCATGATCTCAGAATTCTTACATGGATCTTTTTTTGGCACCGTTTTCTTAATAGCCTGAGCAACGTGCAAGGAGTGTAACAGATGTTTTGCAGTTTAAGAAATACTGATTTAGAGCAAAATACTAATAGTCTGAAAGAGTGAGTGTGTTTAAGAAGCAAGGGAAGGCGTGGAAGACAAAAGCCATACTAGAATAAAACAGTGCTGGAACCAAGTGGAGTAGACATAGTGTTGTTTTCCTATCTTTTAAAAAAGATAAAATCTCTCTTGGATTGTATATATAACTAACTGCTTGTCTCAAAAGTCGCCACTCCTGGAAACTGGTTTAACAACTTCCACTCCAAAATATTTGAACAATATTTGCCAGGGAGACAGCCCTGCCCTGAGGAGCTGAAATGATATAGAGTGATTGAAGTGCTGTTACTTGTCCTATTCCAAACCAGTTTGGCTGAAAAGTGTGTGTTAGTGGGAAATCTGGCTTGGCATTCAAATCATCCAGATGACCTAGTAGGGTCTTTTCCTTTCTGTGCACCGTGAAGTATGGCTTACTTTCTGTCATAAAGTTTGTAATTTTAGAGAAGATGCAGCCAAGAGCACTAGTCTCACTTTAATCTCTGTTTTCTGCTGCTTTCAGTTCTCTTAGCTTTTAATTATTTGTATTTTCATTTTTTACTTCTAAGGTAATGTGAAACAAAATCCCCCTTTCAAGACAGATGCTTTTTCATCCTACCAGCTGGAGTAGTTCATGGTTTGCTTAACGGCAAGGGTGATATATATATGCTTAACATTGGAAATAAAAGATGTACAGAGAACCAGACAAGAGATTAATTCACTGCAGGTCTTTTTCCTAAGATACTTCTTCGTAAGATTACCTGATAGTAATCTGATTGTGGACTGCGTGTAGGTGGTGTAGTATTTTGTGTTGTAAGGCTTATGAACTGCACAAATGTGGTGAATATAGCAGATTCTGCATATGTCTTTTCAAACCTAGGAATATAAGTATGGCAATTATTTTGGTGATCAGTGCTAACAATTTCATTATTAAATCAATCTGATTTTTGCTTTGATATAAGTCTTTTGCTAGGAAAAGTGTAAATATAGAGGTGTAAGTGGCTTGGTCTGCGATGCCTAATTTGCAAAGTCGTTGATCAGGTAAGAGAGAGGAATTGTAATTGTTTCATGCTTGGATCCTGGTCCTAGGATTTTTCCCACAGGAGTTCTCAGTTTATCCTCTCTTGCCACAGACACTCATTCCCATCTGACATATCCTGTTGCTACTTGTCAATTGGTTATCCATATTCAGTCTCTTTTGCCCCAGATTTCGAACCATCTTCACTGAGCACATATTGTAACTGGTAGTGGTGTCACTGTTCTCAGGACTAACCACAGTAATCAGACTTCTGAGTCCTGCATCAACATAACCTCGTAATGCAATTGAGCAGCTGCAATATTAACCTTTCAAAACAGCCACCTCCTAGTGACAGACTGTTTTCTATCTTGATCTTTCCCCTATTTCCCAGAAGAGTCTTAAGCAAAGACACAAAATTGGCTTTCAAAAGGAGCCTCTCCCTTCCTCCCCTTTGGGAAGTGGAGACTCCTTTGGTTTCTCAGCCCATTCTTCCAGTCCAACTGAGCTCACATTTTCCTCTTCGAAGATCATTGCTCAAGTGTAATCCCTGTATCAAGCAGATCAGCTGAGATCTGTGTGAAGCAGATCAGCTTCATAACTCCAGTTCTAGGTGCTGCTGGTAAATCACCTTGTGCCATTTCCCTGCTGATGACAGCTTTTGGTATGACGCTGTAAAAAAATCATAAAATCATGGAATGGTTTGGGTTGCAAGGGACCTTAATCTAATTCCAACCCTCCCCATGGGCAGGGACACCTTCCGCTGTACCAGGTTGCTCAAAGCCCCATCCAGCTTGGCCTTGAATGCTTCCAGGGATGGGGCATCCACAGCTTCTCTGGGCAACCTGTTCCAGTGCCTCGCCAGCCTCACAGTAAAGAATTTCTTCCTTATGTCTAATCTAAACCTACCCTCTTTTAGTTTAAAGCCTTGTCCTACCATTATATGCCCTTGTCAAAAGTCCATTGAGTGAGAGTTATGGCAGGCAAATGAGGGTTATGAATGAGGCAAATAATGTACATGCTTGATCAGAATAATGGAATCATTTAGGTTGGAAAAGACCTTTAAGATCATCAAGTCCAACTGTAAACCTAACACTGGCAAGTCCACCACCACATCTACACGTCTTTTAGATACCTCCAGGAATGGTGACTCAACCACTTCCCAGGGCAGCCAGTTCCAATGCTTGATAACTCTTTTGGTGAAGAAATTTTTTCCTGATACCCAATCTAAGCCTCCCCTGGCGCAACTTGAATGTTGCTTTTGTAAGGAAGAAGAATTGAGTAAGACAAGAAAAAGCAAAATTTATATGGCTGAGTACCATGACTTTTTGGTCAACTGTCATTGTACTGAAGAACAAAAATAGGTGCTGACTTTTTAAAGTTCAGAGAATGAAAAAACTTTTAAAATTAATTTTCCAGTAATGTGCCGTATTTGGCCTGATGTACCGCATCTCAAAGATATGCCAGAATATGCTTTCAGATCCCCTCCTGAGGAAAATCGGGAAATAAGTGAAAAAAATAGCAAAATAGAAGATAAAACAAGTAACAATATATTGTATAGCTATTTATTTGTTTCATTAATTTTAACTGACAAGTAAACAAGACAGGAACATATAATCCAGGAATATCTTTGCTGACGTAAGTATGCACTGTAGACTTTAACAAAATTTTAGCTACCTTTTGAGTAAGTGAAGAACCTTAAGATTATACATGCTTTTGAAACGGTCTTGTCCTCTAGATAAACACTGTAGGAGCTTCCCTTTTGTATAGAGATACTTGAGTTAATTTTAAATGAACTAGTAAAGGTATTGCTGGTAGATCAGTCGTGATTCATCATGATGACTGTGAGTACTTATGCTAAGTAGTTTTATGCTAGCAAGCTTGGATATTCAGTATTTTATACAGAAATAAGCCATGTGTAGATGTCTGCAGATTGGAAGTTCCACAAGCTCTTCATTATGTATACTTATAGCGTGTGAGCTTCTGTGGTGCAAATACGTACTACTGGTTCCTACAAGAGTTTCGTAACAGGAGCTTGTAATGGTTGAGCCATGACTTAAAATCACATCATGTCAGAAGTTGTAATTTAACTTCAGTATGGGTGGGATTTCTCCTCGGAGGTATGTTAAACTTGCTAATCTAACCAGAATTACATGCATTTTCTCATATGATTTTTTTTCAATAGGGTCAAGTTCATTATCAAAGATTTAAAGTGATGGAATATGGTAAGTGTTACATAATGACATTTAGTAGTGACCAAAATTGGTAGTTGATTCTCCGTCAATTTAGACTAGCTTCCCTTGACTAGCATGAACCTTTTGAATACTTCCAGAAAGTCTGATTTCCAAATCTCTTGCTTTTCTGGGACTGTGTTGTGGGAAAAATATTGTCTTATCAGCTGCCTTGCTTATCTTTCGTAGTTTTAATGACCTAATACTGTAGTGTCTGGATGTCATGCAGTCTTTAAAATACTTACCTTAAGCCTATGAGGTGCAGTTATTTTCTCTGTTTTTCCGGGATCACGCAGGCAATTCCCAAAATATCTGTCTAATGTCTGATCATGAAGCTTGTTGATAATTCTGTAAAGACTGAATAAGTTAAACATTTTATATTTCAGACTTTCAAGCTTCTGTGCAGGCTGCTGTTATGATGCTTGTTGTTCTTTCAACAAAAAGTCAGTCTGAGGCATGCATAGGATTGGGTTAAAAGTGTATCTTACCTTACATTCCTTGGGAAACTGCAGTAGTCTTTATCATATTACATTGTTTTTCCCTTATAACTTAAAAAAAGGAAAACATATTATTTCTCGTGTAAATTTAATGCTTTCTTGTAATTTTTTTTTTAGTTTTACCAAAATTTGATGTTATGATAACAACACCACTGTACTACTCTTTGAGAGAGGAAGATGTAACTGGTGTTGTCACTGCAAAGTAAGTAAATCATTGATACCATTGTCACTCTCGCTTTTAAGAAAATTATTGTGGGTCTGTAAGTGTCAAAGTGAAAACTTACATTTAAAATGCTGAAGAAGTACCTTCTAGTCAAAATTAGTTGGCTAGCATCCATTTCTAGTTACTGGATTTTGTTGTAACAATGTTAGATAGATCTTCAGTCTTCTAGTTAGTTTTTTTTTTTGGTCTGGTAAAGGTATTTCTAGACTATAGCCAAGGCATTTTTAGCTACCTTATTCAGAAAATTTGAGTCTTTTGGTTATAGTGTATATTTTGAGGCATTTTTTTTTGTTCTTGTGACTCCCTTATGCTGTTCTCCA
Source organism: Chlamydotis macqueenii (assembly GCF_036417535.1). NCBI lineage: Eukaryota > Metazoa > Chordata > Aves > Otidiformes > Otididae > Chlamydotis > Chlamydotis macqueenii. Next base: position 33,626,835 of record NC_141558.1, read on the forward strand.
AATTATCACAAATCATGTCCATGTTATCAAGGCCTGTAGCGATGGGACAAAGGGTAATGGTTTTAAACTAAAAGAGGGTGGGTTTAGACTAGACCTAAGGAAAATATTTTTTTTTTATGATGAGGGTGATGAAACACTGGAACAGGTTGCCTAGAGAGATGGTGAATGTCCCATCCCTGGAGGCATTCAAGGTCAGGCTGGACGGGGCTCTGAACGACCTGATCTGGTTGGAGATGTCCCTGCTCCTTGCAGGGGGGCTGGACTAGGTGACCTTTAAAGGTCCCATCCAACCCAAACCATTCTATGATTCTATGATCACATCAAGGTCTGCAGGTAGGGTAACTATATTTTGTTAGACTGCTCTGAAAATTATGCAGACTTCTATGCATAAGAATCTTGGTCCCATTTATCCACACGGTGGATTTGAAGTATAGGCTTCGGCTGTCTGTCAAAATACCTATGCCTGTAAATGGGTGAAGAATTAAAAACTCTTGAGAAATTCAGAGGAGACTTCACTCAAGACTACTGTATAAACAAGATTTTATTTTTCAGCTGAACAAGTATCTAGACAAAAAATTTAGTATACATTAATCTCAGATAGAAATTAATTTTATTTTGAGAAGATGAGAGCCAGATAGAACTGCAAGATAGATCTGTTCAAGAAGACCTGAAATAAAAGGTCTTTTGTGGGTTATTTAATTCTACAAAATACATACTTTCTAAACAAGCACTCAACTTATATGTGAAATGCAAAAATGATTGATTAACAAGCTATTTATATTAAATGTTTGGACTTTTGAGAAAAAGCTTCCTTTCCTAGAGGCAATATAAGCTGATATTATAAACACTCTAGGTTTCTCGTAAGGGGCAGATCTTAAAAAAAAGTTTTCCTCCATCTTTTCCCCATGCTGCTTTTCTTTTGGAGTCCATTATATGCCAATGTCAATTTGATTTCTTAAGTTGTTTTGGTCTTCTTAGCTCCTTCATTGGGCTCTCATAAGGTATTTGAAAGTGTACCTGTCTGCTGCAATAAATCCATGCTTGGATGCCTGTGAATTGTCTGAGATTGAATCCCAGTAGTGCCAAAGTTTTGCTGATGCGTCATACTTACTCACGGGGAATGACTCCATTCCTGGTGACTGTTTTTGTAGGCATAATGCTTCTGTATACAAAGAGTTTATATGTCCCTTATGCTTGTGGATGTCATAAAACTCTTTCCCTTTCTCATCTGGAGTGTTGTTAGATTAAGTTAAATACAGGGATGCTACATAATGGCAGTATCATTTAAAGGTTAATGGCAGTTTATTATGGTAATTAGGTCTGTCTGGAAAGGCTGAGTTCAGATGCAAGACAGTGTTGAGAGAGTTCTTCCTGTAACTGCACTATTTGATTATTCTTTCCCTCTGCTTTTCAGCTTTGATATTTCTTAAATGGCTGCCAATCAAGTCCATAATGATGTAAACTACTTAAAGTTATCACATCTGAATGTATTACTGCTGATGGACTAGAATGATTTTTGTTTTTTCCCCTTCTTTTCTCTGTCTGAATCTGATAATGTCATGGTTTCTCTTATGTATAATTTGGAAACATTTATATAAAAAAATATTTTATTACTGCTCACTGACTGCAGATTGCTAATGGCTAATTCTAAGAAGTTAATATTATAGTTTTCAGATTTGCCACAGCTGCAAATTATGTTTGCCATGTAATAATGCCATGATTTCTTTGGACTGTGATTACTAAGCCATTTGAGTACTAATATCTTGAGATCTCTCATTTTGTGTTAGTAGCATTTGGGAATCATAACATTTGCACTTTCCACATCTCATTTCAACTCTACTGCATATTGGGTATAATACTACATTGGTGTTCTCTTCAATAACTTGCTTCCAACTTAGCTTAATGTAGTAATTTTCCTACCTTGCACAGCCCATAGTAATAGGTTCATAGAGTTCGTGTGCAGGAAAGAGCAGCACTATATATCTTCTCCAGATTTTGGGCTTCTGATTTTAGTGTCAATAAACTGATCTCACTATTGAAAACTTCATGTTTCAAAGTACAAATATGTTCTAGCCATGTTTGGGGCCAGGGAAAAATATTTTAGTAGAGTCTTTTGCCTTGAGAGCTCTTCAGGAGCCCAAGCCCTGGAGGTGGCACGTGGTTTGAATTTGACTGATGTGTTTCAGGTACACATATGGAAAGCCAGTAAAGGGAACTATAACAGTCACTTGCCTTTCTGTCTCTTACTGGACAAACAAGAAAAATATAACAACAACAATGGAGGTAAGTTTTCTGTTAACAGTTTGAAGAATTGTAGACTTTAAGCCCGTGTCTCTATTTGTAGGTTAAATATGCCTGGGACCATTCTCAAGTGCTGAGTACAGCTGGCATGGTCTATGTAGTGACTTGCATGGATAGCATTAAACTCTCTTCAATTTCCAGAACGAAGTGGCTGCATTCAGACTGCTTGTTGGGAATGATACTTGGCTGCTGCGGCCCCTTGAACTGTGCCTGGAAGTTATTTTGGAGAGTGCTAGTTGGCCCAGGTAGAAAAACTTTCCAGGAGTCACTGTAGCAACATAGGTGATGGAGAGCCTGTGCCCAGCAATGCTCCCTGGCCCCATGTTTGCCCCTGCACACTCAGCCTTGTGTTACAAGAGACTATTGCAATTGTCCAGGTGGAGCATGGTAGAGACCAAAAGTGTTTGCCTACTACCTAGTAATTACTGGAGTTACTGTACTAGATGTTAGCTGGAGCACAAAATTTAAAAAGGCATGCAGTTTTGATATGAAGACTTAAAAGTGGTGATAGATTCATGGCATCCTTTTGCAAAATCAGGCCTTTTGCTTTTGAGCTGTGGGCTATGTTTAAAACAGGTTCAGTTTCTGCTGAATGGTGTGCCTGTTGTTTTCTGTTGCCTAACTTCAGCAGTTGACTGACTTCAGTGCCTTCAGCAGCGGTTAGCCTACAGAAACTCTGAACTCAGGGATGCTGGATAGTGTATACCTGCTTTCTCAGGCAGGGACCTGTTGTATTTTTCTGTAAAACATAGGCACCACTGCTTTCTCCGTGTAAAAGTGGATAATTCTAGAGAGTAGGAAAAAAAAAAGTAACTTTCTCCATAAGGCATTTTGGGCTCTAAAAAGTACTGAACTTCTACTGGATTCAATAAAAATGGTGACTGAAAGCAAAAAATAAAGGTCAGTGTTTATAGTTTTCTGGTGTTGACACTCCAGAACTTGTATGCGGGGAGAACTACAGGACTTAACCAGAAATAAGCTGTTGTGGATAAAAAGGTGTTCTTGTCTCTGCTGGTTCAGCAATTTTTTTTTTTCTGCATTGCAGATAAACGGGTCTGTGAATGTAACCTGTAACAAGCTTATGTTGCAAAACTTGAACACTGATCCGTCGTGGCACCAAGGTGACAGTGATTACACAGAGCCAATAGAAATTATTGCAGTGGTCACTGAGTCACTCACAGGTATGTGGCTGTGTGATGTCTTCTGAGAGAAACCCAAAGAGTAGGTGGTGCTGGAATTGCTTACTGCTGTGTAGAAGGGCTTGGAGTGCTAGAAAAGCATTATGTGCTGATGGCAGTATGAGCCGTCTATGTGCAAATATATTATCTGAAATAATATACTATCTGAATTGTTGCTTGCTTATATATTAAATTGTTTAATCAGCCATTAACTCAGTTGAATACGGTTCTACATTAAATTTTGTATTAAATAACTAAGAGATATGTTCAGATTGGGGCTTAAATTCAATGACTGATCACTTTTGATGAGAAGACCAGGCATAAAGAATTGCTAGCATTAGCCTGAGTCTTACAAACTTGAGTTTAGTCATAAACTTACCTTCCTTGTTTGTTTGTAAACCTCATCAGTAGAAAAGAGTTCCCTGGCCCTGTTTTGTCCACTGTCTTTACCCTCTTCTAGACTGTCTGATTTGCAAACTGAGCCTTTTTTGTGAGTTCATGTTCCGCTGCACCTTGTGTATTAGAAAAAAATCATTTGTACAAAATTTCTGCCTGTCCCAGAAACTAGGTTTCATTACAGATTTTCAGTAGAAAAAGTGACAAGGTGCAGTTGACTGATTTGGAATTCTTAAGTTCCTTCCTTGTGTTATTCTGACATGGTCTGCATGGAGTAGAGTGCTGTGGCTTATTTAGTCTTGTGGAAGATGACATCAGTACATGTGCCAGCTTTGTATGGTCCGTAGCTGGAAGAATAAAGAGAGATAGGAGTGGAAATGGTGAAAAATATTATAGAATTATTTAAAAATCATGGACAGTAAATGTAAATAGTATTGCTGCTAAAGGAATATGCATGTTAAAAGCATATTGTCTAAACACATACATTATTCAACAGGAATCTCCCAAAATTCAAGTACCATCATATTTCCAAAGCAAAGTGACTATTTTATTGAATTTATGGACTACTCTAGAGTTATAAAACCTTCTTTGAACTTCATAGCTGCTGTAAGTTCTTTTGTTTTATTTTGGTCTGTGCATAAACAAATGGGACTTCTTCTCCTGTATTTTTGCTTACATGCCAAAGTTTGCCTCAGATTTTAAAGTATGATTTATAGATTTGTTTTCAAATTACCTCTTTTTCATGGTACATATTGACAAATACTCAACTTAGAGGCATTTGCTATAGAAAAGGATAAAGTGACAGGGAATGCTGTATTGTTGGCAGGACATATTTGAGTATAGTTTGTCATCATTCTTAGGGAAGAGAAATCTTTTCCATTTCTAACTGATTGTTTTCCATTAGGTGACTGTGGTTTAAAACAATAGAGTAGTTACTGAGTCCCGATACTCCTAATAATATTTGTGTATGGAAGTGTGTGCATATGTATATATAGACACACAAACACATACTTTATATAATGCATATATATATAACTAAGCAGCTGTTACAAAATTCAGTAAAACTCATCAAATTACATTGCTCTCAAGTGAAAATGTCTTTTTTTTTTTTGCCTTCTAGCCTGTCTTTCTCATAGCAGCTGCAGTCCTCTTATATAGGTATTTCATGTTCTTCAAGCTGTCCATAGTCTGCTTTCAGTATTTCTACATTTAGCAGAGGTTGCGTATTGCATCACTGGATTTTGCTTGAAAAGAGGAATTGACTTTACAATTCTTGAGCCTTTGCTTTGTAGAAATCAGACCTAAATGCTGATAAAATATGCATTTTCACAATAGATTGGCTCAGGTCGTAGCCTTGTGCTGATCATTTGGATCTTTGTTTTTTGTCCTTTTCATTTTCCTTGTCAGCATCGCAGTTTGATTGCAGCTCTGACCTGCTGCTTCTTTCTGTCCCAAAGATGAGCTGAGTGAGAGGTAGCTGAAGCAGTTAGCATGCTTGCATCTGGCAGAGAGGGAGATATTAGTCATGGTCCCAGAGGAGTCTGAAGGAACAGCTACTGCTGTTACTAGTAAGTGGAGGTCTGCATATGCTGTACAGAGAGAAGATAGGAAAATAATGGCAGAGGAGGAGAGGTAATGGAGTGTGACAGATCTCTGGATTGAAAAAGAAAAGAGAAACATTAGTTCAGTGCTTTTAAATGTAGAAGTTTCATTTTTGGACTATGCAATGCAGAAGGAGAATGATTTTACTATGGATGAGAATCTACTTGAATGTGGGAATGAAGGTTGATGTGAGTGATGTAGTGCTGGTTGATGTGGTTGATGTAGTGCTGATTGATGGATGCTGGAGTGAAGAAGTTAGACTGTCAATTTTGAGCCTGTTTTAAGTCTTTTTTTTTTTTTAGCTAGTTTGATGAATCTGTAAAGACACCTGACTTGGTACCATCTCTGCTCATCTGACACATTTTCCTGCACATGAAGTGATGTTAGGTTGTCCTTTATTATGGTGGTGAGATACAAGTGAGAAAATTAAATATTCAGACTGTACATAGGATATGCATAATTTGCCTGAGAGAGAAGCATTTTCAATAGGAAGAGTAATTGGGAGAGCTGGAAGAGAGGCCACCTTTTTGGTTCCATCTGCTTTGCTTTTGTTCTTCTTTTACTCCCTGAAGTTATGAATAATTTTTGTTCTTGGCTGACTTGCTTACCTGCAGTGCTCTTGAGGGATTAAAAATAAAGTTACTGATGTGTGAGAGATCTGTGTGAGAGATCTGAGGATGCCCTTTTTTTTTTTTTTTAATGTGACGTGAATACAAATATATTGCTACCTGATAATGTGTTGGCAGTTTAGTTTTAACCTGTTTGATAGGTATTTTCTTTCTTTTTGTTTTTAGCTAAAGGTGACACGTTCTGATAGCAACCAGCTGACAGCTGAAGAGAGGCAGAATCTTGTCACAATCACTGCACAACAGTCAGACCTGCTTTTTCACCACTCTTCGCTTTCTCACCTTGAGAATGAGGCAACAGAGGAGAGAAATCTAACAGTCCATGTCCTCAATTACACTGTCCCAGAAAATGGAATTATTGATATTGAGTTTCCAATCCTGTCTAATACAAAAACTCTGAGAGTTCAGGTATTGCTTTGTAATATGTTGCTTTCGAACAGCAACACACCAAACTGTGTGGGCTGTGATCAATAGTATGCTGTTCCTGCCATTTGCAACTGTGCATGCGTCACCTACTGTTGTTTTCCTTACTTCATATTCAGTTAGAGCTGAAAAGAAAGTGATGGATCCTGTCTAAATGTGATCTAAATAACTGGACCAAGATAGCAAGGGAAAAAAGAAAACAGATACCCAAAGCAGGCAGTAAAGTGGTTCTGTACTGCCATTAAGGCTGCCGTGCTCTTGTAAACAGTAACGTATATGTGAACATCACACAAATTTTATTCTTTTGTTAAGAGCTTTGTTTTACATTGTCTCGCAGGCAGAGTTCCTCAGCAGTAGGACCGACATAGGTGTTTATGATGTGTTCAGCTCCCCCAGCCAGACTTATCTCCAGGTTAAAACAAAGAGCCAGGATATAAAGGTACAGTCTGAGACACAACTAGCCAAGATAAGAACAGACCAAGTTACCTATCATGTTTCCATGCTCATCCATATCAATCATATTATTTTTCTAGGCTGGAAAGCCTTTTGAGCTGAGTATTGCAAGCAACAAGCCAGTGAAAGAGTTCCACTATCTGGTAAGTTACTGGTTTTATGTATGGGGACAATCCAAGATGACTTTTCCAGCCTGGGAAACACTGCAGTGAGTGGAATGTGATTGAATGTCAGAGAGATTCAGCATTTTTTATTGTGCTTTGTGAAAGAAATGGCCCAAACACTTCCTTTCTATTAGGATACTCCTTTTTGAAAGAGAGCTCCATTTCGCTACCTAGCAGAAATGCCTCTGGCACTGTAAGGAGGTGCTCTCTGCGAGAAGCACGATAATTCTTGGGTTATGTCCGCTTGCAGATGCATGAAACAAGGCACAACTGTGAGAGTGATACTGTCTCTGACTGCAGAGCACCCACAATGGGAGAAAGGGCAGGGATGTCCCAGGAGCAGCCAAGCTGGGGCTTGCCAGCAGGTTCTGCAGATGCAGGTGGAAGCAGGGGGCTGGCAGAGCCTTCAGGCACAGAGCCAGGAGAAGACCTGCCTGCTGAGAAAACAGATGTTCCAGTGGGCAGGGTAGCATTATTAACAAGGGAACTTCACAGGAAGCATTTTAAGATACACTGCTTGGCTAATGGCTTGCTTAATGTCTCGGCTGCTGTACTGTATCTTACAGCATCTGGGTTGAAGAGTTTGTTATACACACCACCATCGGTCTCTCATCCTGTCCTTAACACACACATGTTGTGCACAGTTGACACTATAATGAGCAGTGACAATTGCAATTCTTTTCCTTTCAGAGACTTTAATAGTAAACTGAATAAGGAAAACCTTAGGACAATATAAAATGTGGGCATTCATGTATATTTTCTAAAATAGAACTACTTTCTAGAAGATTAAAAAAAAATCATGTCCGTGCAGTCAAAGACAGGGAACTGCCCTTCATGGCTCTGTCTTCATTAGTAAGTGGTGTGGTCCAATAGGAACAGATTTAGAGTGAAAAAGTTGATGCCGTGGGCCTGCATTCCAGGTATTTTGAGGTACCTTAAAACTAGCTCTAATCTGATCTGGTAAAATGAATGCCTGTTTTTAAGTGGAACACATTACTGGGCCCCAGTTCACACTATTCAGGCTGTGATTCAAAGTAGGGTAAGTAGGGGTGTTTGGGAGATTGCTTTTAAAATTGTATTCCTGATCCAAACTCAAATGCTATTATAGATAACCCACATGACACAGCCTTATTACTATTGCATTTTTATGGTTTTGTAGCATACGTTGTGCTGTGCGCTCACCGTTGTAAGTTCTTTACTTGTCCATAGTGATACAGGAATTAAAGCATGGAAAAAATCTATTTCTAACTTTTAAATATTACATTACCTGCCTGTTCCATACCCAATCTCATAGAACTGGTCAACCACTTAGTTAAAAAAATAAAAATAAAAAAAAAACCCAAAAAACCCCACAGCTATAAATCTCTTCCTTTGACAGCCATTTGTAGAAGGGATTGCAGAGTTTATGACATATAGAGATACCAGCAGATTGTGTGTTTCATTTTTTCCTTTCAGGTGTTATCTAAGGAACAAATTATGACTTTTGGCACAAAGACTGCAAAAACATTCACTTTAACAGCAGAAAATTCCTGGGCTCCTTTGGCATGTATACTTGTATTCTACATTGATGAGCTTGGAGTGGTTGTAAATGATGCTCTCAGTGTCCCCATTCAGCCTGTTTTGAATGACAAGGTAACTATATTGAACTGGAGTCTGAGACCATGTTTTTGTCTCTCTGTTGAGTGATAAATGGTATTTTAGATCATACAATTGTAAATGTAAAAAATTCTTCATTGAAGATCTAATCCGAGGTTTGTGTGGGACCTCGGACAAGACTTTTAATAATATCAATGCAGTCAGGGTCCAGTATAAATGTAGAGCTATTGCATATCTGAATAGAATTTCTACTAGCCGTATGCTCTCCACATAAACAGATGTACAACAGATCTCTGTGTGTTTTTAATAGTTCGATCAATTACTGAGCCAAAGACTGCTCTGGCCAATATAGCGGAAAGGTACTCAAAAGTGCTCAGTGTGGAACTGTAAACCTTTACAAAGACCTTGCTCCAGCCAGGCAGTGATCACATTGTAGTGGTGTGACCACAGGGAGCCCAGCACATAGCCGTATTCCTGAGAAGACTTTGCAGAAGGACCTTCCTTTCCATAAGCCATGAGTGCTCCTAGCTGACCCTACATGTAAATACACATATTTAGATATCTGAATCTACAGATCCATCATGCACTTCCTCAAACAAATTTCTGTAATTCCATCTTCCATGAACATTCAATATGAAAATCACAGAGCAACAGCAAACGCACTAATATTGCCGATGTAAATGGCATTGGCACCATGTGCTTCAGTGTAAATGGGCATTAGATTGATTCATGCAGAAAAATGGTTTGTTTCTGGATACACTGTAGCACTGCAGCTCTGTATATTTGATTTTACCAACTCATTTACAGAAATGAAATACTTGGCAAGGCTAGAAATTACAGAGGAAGTAGCTTTCCACAGTACTGAATTACTTTCAGTGGCCAGTGTTCAAATGGCAAAATGGAAATAGCTTGACATTTTGAAGCCTTTGAGATCAGTTCTTTTCTTACCTTACACTTTTTCACTGTCCAGTGAAATATAGCAAATATTGTAAGATTGATATTAAATTCTCTTAATTCTCAATTTTTCATCTTCTCAGTATACACACTATGATCATGTTTTTCATCCATAAACTACATTTAATCAAGCTAGTATTTTCAAGATCAGGCCTTAAATTATTGCTACAAAATATAATGCAACCTTATTTGTGAACACTGCAATCAGGGGAAATATTTCAATTTGTTTCCAGAAGGCTGGACCAAACTGCTATGCCTTCCTCATTAGAAATATTTTCCTATCTATACCCTAACACTCCCAAGTTTCAACTAAATTATCTCATTTGTTTTTTATTTATTTAGATTCTTCAGATACTGCTACATAATAACCATAATCAACAAATGTGTGCCTGCAGCTCTCTCACTATTCTGTCTCTCCACTTTCTTATCCTGAGATAATAACACTCCTATCCTGAGTTTGGATAAATCATGAAGCAAATGGAGAAATTTTGTGTGCAGGAGACACACAAAAACAAACAGTCTCCCTACTGATGTTTGGTTATTAGTGTTAAATTTTCCACAGGGAAGGAAGAATTTTAACTCATAGAGAACCTTTGGGTGGACTCATCTGTAAAAAGTCACAGTGAGGCTTTTATTTGCACAAAAGACCAAATCTCATCTGGTAAGTAAGCTGGAAAAATCACTTCACTGCTGCAACAGTAGTTTTCCCACTCCTCTTCAAGCTTTTTTGAGTTAAAGCATGCACGGTCACATGAAACACAAACACTGGTCACGTTCACATAGCCAAAAAAGCTTCCTTTGTGCTTTCACAGGAAAGCTAGGAGCACTCATGGCTTTTGGAAAGGAAGGTCCTTCTGCAAAGTCTTCTCAGGAATACGGCTATGTGCTGGGCTCCCTGTGGTCACACCACTACAATGTGATCACTGCCTGGCTGGAGCAAGGTCTTTGTGTATTTACATGTGTATTTACATGTCTGCTTAAGCGCAGACATATAGTGTCCTCCAAGAGGCCACAGGGCATTCAAGGTGTCATCATGAGATGAGTGGATGGGGCATCTCAAGTGGTTCCACGTGCCTTCAGATGGATGAGTCTCATCTCTATGTGAGTTATGTGTCTAAACTCAGTTTACAGAGAATCACTTGCCCCAAAAAACTGTTGGGAGTGTTAGTTACTTTTCCTGGACTCCAGTGCCTGCTCCAGAAGGGTAAGTTATGTGTCCTGTCTGGCAGCACCAGACACATCTTGGACACATTTGAATGTCTCAAATGTCTCTGTATGTGCCAGTGTTTATGTAACTGAATCCCACCTGCAGCCAATACAGTCAGTGGAGCCTGTAGGACTGTTTTCTTCACCAGCATTTGGATTTATGCTTCATGGTGAGCCAAACTGCTGTCTAGTCTCAGTTACTTCTTTTTACTGTGTGTGAGATGAGAGCTTAAACACTGCACTGAAACGTGGACAGCTAAATGTAGGTAACTTAAGTGTGGAGCTGAATTCTATCTCTAGACTATTTATAGTAGTGGTGTTTTGATGAGAGAAAAGAGTAAAATTGTTCATTTTAAACAGACGTTCTGCGTTGTCATGTGATGCAGTGGAGGTGGGGTGCATTAGAAGTCACCTTACAGCAGGTGACCCTTCCTCTCGTCAGTACCCCAGTGGAAAGCATACTGATGCTGTGTATTAGCCTATTTATTTCCTTCTTCCTTACCAATGCGTCTATTACATATGTCCCTTTTCTGTATTGATCTCACCATGGAACGCTTAGATGTAGTCTTTGAGGGCTGAAGTTTTTTCCAAAATATTTTTTTTCCCTAAATATTTTACAGACTGTGTTGTGCATTGATAAACAGAGAATGTGTTTCTTTTACTGCCTTCAGCTGTAGAAACCAGTGTAACCTTGTGGCTCAAGAGATTGCTGCTTGTATACTAAGAGCTGATTGAAATGGCAATGGATCCTGATGCTGACTTCCCACCAGTCCAAAGAATCGATCAGCTAGGAGAGCAAGAGAGCAAAATGAATGCCATAGTATTTTCTGAAAGATCCTAGAAAAAGCAAATCCAGAGTCGTAATTATAGCAAATTAAGCTAAGGAAATGCTTTCTCGGAGTTGTTAGGGCTGTAAATATCACTGTATAATTTGAACTAGTGCTGTTTTTTACTTTTTTTTCTAGATTAAAATCTCTTGGAACAAAGATAAGGTCAAGCCATCTGAGAAAGTCTCCCTTAAAATCAGTACAACAGAACCAGGATCAGTAATTGGACTTGCAGTTGTTGATAAAAGTACAAAGCTTCTAGGAGAAAGTAGTGACATCACAGAAGATTCTGTAAGTAAATGGAAAAAAGAGTTTTCCTTATTGTGAGTATGAAAGATGTATGTTTATGGAAATGTTACAGTTTATATGCTGAATGAGTAATGTTCTTTGGGCAGGTTTTTTAGTCCTTAATTATGCAAATATTTTTTACTTCTGCAAGTAGTTTATCAGAGTGAGCAGAAAAGACTGTAAGGCTTACAAGGTAATAGGCCCAGCATTTCTAATTCAAATTAATATGTTATTTTTCTTCCATTTGTTAACATTTGTCAGTTAACGCAAGTTAACACTTGTCAGTTTCTCCTTTAAGGAAAGACAAAAAGGTTAGGAAAACTCCCTAATGATTTGTGCTTTGTGCTCTTTAAAATTAGTAATAAAAATAAAGAAAGAATTTTATTTTTTGAAGAGCAGAATAAATTATGCATCTTTTAGAATTCCCCTTACTTGCAGAAGCTCTAGTGCATCAACAATTTAAAAGAGCTGACAATATACGTTGTCCTAAAGTGCTCAAATGGCATAGCCTAAGTACCATAGAATATCAGTGGGCTGTAGGCTCCTGTTTTATGCTTATACAGTCTTGATCACTCTTCCATTAATCATGAAACCATTGCAGTCTAGTGCCCTTCATCCTGTCACAGATTCCCTTCTCTTTAACATGAGAGCTAAGCATATTGCTGCTTGAGGTATAGCTCTATGAATTAGCATCTACAACTGTGAAAGTTCTGAAAAATGAGAGTTTATATTCAGTCTGGATTATTTTGTTTCTTTTGTCTTAGATCTTCCATGAGCTTAATTTATACAGCACAATGCAGTATTTCCCTCTGGTCAGAGGTTCTTTTGGTGTCTTTCAGGTACCCTTTTAAATTTTATTTTTTTTATTCTAAGCTGCATTTTTTTAATGCTTAGTGATTTGCACATCAATTGCTAGAAGAAAATGCCCTCTACAGTTTGGGGCTGTAGAGAGTGTACTGTTTTCATGGCTTATATGGGTTTTGGATTGTGAAATTTATCAGTATGTAAATACTCTGAATGCCAAGAAATATATTTATACTTTCATAATTATTGCTTTATACTTTATATTGTCTTCCCTTTGAAAAGCTTTCAGTCATTAAGGCAATATTCAGATTCAGATGATCTCAGTTTTGTTGGTTCCTGTATATTACTTACTTTAGTTCTATAATTGCTTTATTATGATAACTCAATTTTCTTTAAAAGAAAGAAAAGAAAAAGAAAATAGATAAGCACTGTTGATGTCCTGAATCTCCTATATTGAGATATACTGTCTAAATTTTATCCAGAAATGCAGCCTTTGGGTATCAACTGATGCAATTCTTGAGGAGGATAAGGAGCATTTTCTTTGTAAGTAATAAAAATAAATGTAGCCAAATCTGATTTACTGAGTGGGGAAGGAGGTTTATGGATTAGGGCGCCTATTAAGTCTTCCTCCTGTACTGCATACAGGCTGCATCCAGCCTTGCAAATCATTACCATTCCCAAGGTTCAAGACATACAAAATGCACATGACTAGTATTTTAAAAGCTTCCCTTTTGCTGTTGTCCTGAGTGACACTACCCATGAAAGGTCTGAGACTCAATGAAGTTTTCATTTGCAGTTCAGTTGATATATGTGGCAGTGGTTTGTCATGGGTAGCCATACTACACCAATTCTATAGCCACTCCAGAGAGGACATGTAGAAATTTAAGTTTGTGTAAAACCTTTTTTATTCTTAAAAAAAAAAAAAAAAGCAAGAATAGAAATTAGTTTCTATTGCCACAGAGTACTGTCACAGTAGTGTTACCATGTGTAACAAAGCTATAGATTATCCTCCGAACACTGTATTGATTTGACTTTTCTTAACAGTATTAGTTTGATTTTTCTTAAATGTAGGTATTTGTAGGTGGGAAAATATTTTTTTAAATTTTGTAGATGGTGGAATGATACCCATAGAGGATGGTTTTGGTGATGACATGCCGGTATCTAAAAATGGACCTCCTGATTTCAGCAATCTCTATGTGAGGACACATTTTCCAGAGACTTGGCTTTGGATCGACACTAAAACTAGGTATAAGATTAGATGCAAATGGAAACTGATTTATACTTGCCGTTGTTATTTTGTAGGTTTTAGTAGCGTTCTGTGCTGTTGCTGGAGAACACTTTACAATGTAGTATTATTTATGTTCTACTACCACCTAGAGGCCACAAGTGAGATTGGAGACCCACCAAGTGAGCCGTTGTACAACTGCACAAAATAGGACAATGCTGGACTGAAGACCTTGTAGTTTCAATAGAAACTAGATAAAAATCCTGGAGACAAAGAAACTCTCTTCTCTTTACAATGGGGAGATAACAGATAGAGAGACCCAGTCTTTTCTCTTCAGGACATGAGAGAATGATGATTAGCCCAGAAAGGGAAATCTGTTCCTGTCTGCACCTAATTCAGTGAGCAGTTCAAACTGTCAAATTATGGTGAAATCTAACTTGTGTTGTGAAACACAAATCTTGTATTCTTTCACAGCTGAGAAGTTTGGGAAGCAACTGTCATTCGGGATTGTTTCAAAGGATCTGTAAAGTTGATTACATAAAATGTGATTCAATGTAATTACCTTTGATTGATGTAATTTAAAATAATTTAATTTTTAAAAAAATCAATTTGATCCCGTCACAAGTATTTCTAAATTATTAGAAAAGAAAAATAGATAATCAGCAGCTTTTCCTGCCATGAGTGTTGACTTAGTTTTTGATGCATTTTAAACATTTGTGTCCACTTACTGATGCCTGTAAATGGATGCTTTTGACAGTCTACTCTCCCCTTCTGCCATCAGATCTGACACAGACACCACAATGGAAGTCGTTGTACCTGATACCATCACATCCTGGGTAGCCAGCGCTTTTGTGATGTCAGAAAACAGTGGGCTTGGAGTGACAACTGCTCCAGTGGAGGTACCATGGCACTAGACATTTCTCCTTTACACGCTGGTAACACTGTAGGTTATTACTGGAAGCTGTGTTTTGGTTCTAACGGCCACCATCTTCTTATGCTAATAAGGTGATTGAGAGGCTATGTGTAGTCAAACTGTAAAGAAAACATAATCACTGAACATATATGTGATACTGTATCTGCCTCCCCTCTCTGCTCATATAAATATCTCAGACATGACACAAATTCTTGGGTGGCTGTTTCTGTTGGAGCAGTTGTTTTGTCAGAGCACTTTCAGGATGTGCTCGCTTCAGAATCTTTGTATGTAGAAAGGGGCAATGACTGCCTGGGAACAGCATATTTCCATGTTTTCTTGGCTCTGCCAAAAGGGATCTCCATAAGTTGATAGCGCATGTAGGGAGGTTTGCACAGACTAGCTGGGAAGAGGTGGCTGGGATCGGAAAGGCACATTGTCTGCTGGGAAGATCATGCCACCGTGCTGCTCCTCTAACACAACCCCAGGAGGGAGGATGGGAGACTTGCTTACAAGGCTAAATTCTAGCCTCGCTTTCACTTATCTGTCAAACCCAGTCTTTGGCTAAAACACAGGTGCTACTTTTTGGGTAACTTAGCTTGAGGAGCAGAGTGGACACTGAGAGCCAGTGGTGAGATGAGATGCTTCTTGCTGCTAAGTTCCTGTCTCTTTGAGGCTCTTTCGAGGAGTTCAGCAGTTTAAGCTAAATTCATCACTCCTCAGGATAGATCTCTAACCTGAGATTCCCAATGTAGAAATGCGGTTGTCCTAGGCTCACTCTGTATTCATGGAAACCACTACTTAGAGAGGGTTATTTAGCTTGTTTAAAATAGGAGTTACTTTTTGAAGTCTCATTTAGCTGGTATTTCATATGTGTTGAATAATCCTCTGAAGGTAGTTATCCCCTTTCTTTCCTTATGTAAAGATGCCAGAGAAACTATATTCCTAACTGAGACAACTCCACTTAAGTACCTAAGGTTAGAGAGATTGAAACTGTGCAGTACTGAGTTGGCATCCCAAGCTGATGCCAGGACTAGTGCAAGCAGAGCCTGAAGACAACCATTTAGCCATTTAAGTTCTTGTGCCTTCACATTCTTGGGGAGGGGCAACTTTTGGGATCCAGACTGAGATGTAGGCCCAGATTTCATAGCTGGCTGCTACACCAGGCACAGAACATGTGCTTTGAACATCCTGATCATAACTACACCACAGAATTTGGAGCCTGATCTGAATTCTGCAGCTAAGACTCCTTTGAGACTGGAATAATGATTCTCCTTTCTTTCATTCGGCTTGGCAAAGATGGACCAGAAAGAAGAACAGTATTCTGATTCAAATTGTATAAAAATATATACTTGGCCTCTCATCCTCAGATCTGAGAAGGCTGCAAGTAGAACAGATGTTGAGGTTGTTATTTAACTATGATCGCCCACATGCACTGTTGAGTACTTCACCCTCGTTGGGATGTTTAGATTGCGCATGGAGTTCCATATGGCTGAAATGTGTTAATCAGTACCATACAGAGAGGCCAATAAAAGAAATGCATTAAAACTGTAATGGGAAAATAAATAAGTGACATCTGTGTGCTTAGTATCATTTACTGCTTTGCATCTTGTTTTTATTTGACTTGTACTACAGAGTATCGATAGCTTACCCTGTTGTATTTTATTATAGTATACTGGGATATTCCTGAGGGTAAAACTTTAGTATTGCAAGGGTTTTGGAGGAAAGCAAAACAAAAAAGACAAAGAAAATAAGTACATAGGGAAAACCTCGACTAAGAACTAACCAAAAATTCTCCATCAGAACTACTCCAATGTCTAATATATAAAGAAATTCTTGACACTGAAAGCTTTAGCAAACAACTTGCAAAGTTTTGAAAAAAAAAGTTGGAATATTTGCTAGCTAGAAAGAAAGCTGAGAGGTTTTTGGATCTGAAACTCAAAACACGTGGAAGAATTTTTTAAATGAAAACCAAATTAAGACCGGTTTTAGTTGACATTTCAATAATAAAGAATATCATACTTCAGACACTCTTACTGTACAGATGTTCATAAATAGTGACATTTTTGATCCCATTCAGCTTGATGAGAGCTTACCACTGACTTCTTAAAGCCAAGGCTTCATCCAAAAACGTCTGTTCACAGATAAGAGTAACTGCTTGCTGGTATATTTCTGCAATTTTTCTTTTAATTAAGAAAAGATGTCTTTTTAGAAATATAACTAAAGAACTTATTCCAAGATTAATCTTACAAAATAACACATTATTCTAAGGTGTTGGTGAATTACAGAATTTGGGAGTGCTAGTTATTTTATATTCCAACATGTGTTTCTGTAGTGACATGGAGATGGGACAACTGAAAGATTCTTAGTCATCTATTACTTGTGCACTCAAAACAGTTCTGTTACCTCAATGGAATCTTGCGATACATCACAGCCTTCAAACTTGCCATATGATAGACTTTTAGTCCCAGCTCAGGTGCCTCTGTTGGAACTTGCTGTGTCAAAGCTGTCAGCAGCTCTCATCTGAATGGTGCCGCTGACTTCCCACAGAGATGCTAACGGCCAGAACCCTCTTTGGCTTCTGCTGCAGCCCTGCAGTAATAAGTTTTGTTAACTGTAGAGTACAAGTAAACATACTCTGTCACCTGAATTTAAGAGTGATCAGAAGACAAGTTGTATAGTCATTTTATTGCTAGTATCTGGTTGTAGGGGTTCACTGCTGATTTTGTTTTGCAGCTAGAAGCTTTTCAACCTTTCTTCGTTTTTTTGAACCTTCCATACTCTGTCATCAGAGGAGAGCAGTTCATTTTGGAAGTGAATGTCTTTAATTATCTGAAAGAAGAAGCTGAGGTAAAAGGACAGTCTCTTTGTACTTGAATGTTACTAGACACTGTGGGGTTTTCATCACCAGTGGAGGCCACATCTTTCTTTTATGCGAACTTTAATCTTTTCTTCAGTGAGCAGATCATGAAGCTGTTTCTCTACACACAGAAAAGGTGTCAGCTTATAGAATCATAGAAAAGTTTGGGTTGGAAGGGACCTTTAAAGGTCATTTAGTCCAGTTGCCCTGCAAGGAGCAGGGACATCTCCAGCTAGATCAGGTTGCTCAGACCCCCATCCAACCTGGCCTTGAATGTTTTCAGGGATGGGGCATCTACCACCTCTCTGGGCAACCTGTTCCAATGTTGTACCACTGTCATTGGGAAAAAACGTGTCCCTTAAATCTAGTCTAAATCTACCTTCTCTTAGTTTAAAACCATTACCCCTTGTCCTATTGCAACAGGCCCTTCTAAAAAGTTTCTCCCCTTCTTTCTTATAAGCCCCCTTTAGGTACTGGAAGACCACTATAAGGTCTTCCTGGAGCCTCCCCTTCTCCAGGCTGAACAGCCCCAACTCTCTCAGCCTGTCCTCATAGGAGAGGTGCTCCAGCCCTCTGATCATTTTTGTGGCCCTCCTCTGGACTGGATCCAACTGGTCCATGTCTTTCCTGTACTGAGGGCTCCAGAGCTGGACGCAGTACTCCAGGTGGGGTCTCACCAGAGCAGAGTAGAGGGGCAGAATCACCTCCCTTGACCTGCTGGCCACACTTGTTTTGATATAGCCTTGGATGCAGTTGGCTATGAAAGCAGGTTTTCAAAATTAATACCTTGTATTGCAAATGTTACTGTATTTTACAGGTTACTGTGAACCTGGATGTGAATGATGCTTTTGACATTATTGTAACATCCAATGAAGTAAATGCTACAGAAAATCAACAGTCTATATCTGTACCAAGTGAAGATGGGAAAACTGTTCAATTCCCAATCAGACCGAAACAGCTGGGAGAGATTCCCATCAAAGTGACAGCAATATCATCTGCTGCTTCTGACGCTGTCATCCAGAAAGTATTAGTAAAGGTAAACAATCTGTAGTTTGACTTGTTCCTGAAATAAATGATTCCCTAAAATAGACAACAGAGTGCAGCAAAAAGGCAAACCAACTTACTTGTCTGTCTCTTGCTCTGTAAGGTTGATTTAGAGTCAGGTGGCTTTAAGTAGAAAACACTTCTTTTAGAATAATTTATCCTTTAAAATTCTTTAGATACCCTTCCAGGAAAGAGCACATAGAGCTGTTGTAGATCAGATGGTGTGTTAAATGGTTCTGAAAGCGAGGTGAAACCTGTTTGTGCATCAGTGAACCCCTGGTGCTACAGCTAGCTTAATAATCTGTGGAGAGTGTATGATGGATAAGTGCAATCACTTTTGCCATACTGATAAACTAGAAACTAGTAAGACTTGCCTAACTTTGGACATCTAAGTTTGATTCATGTTAGGCTCCATTTCAGTGGAAGATGGTATACACTTGTACGTCTCATCCTGAAATAAATGCTTAAGATTGTAGAATCAGAGAATGGTTGAGGTTGGAAGGGAGTAGTCCAGCCTTCCTGCTCAGGGCAGCAGGATCAACCACAGCAGGATGCTCAGAAGCACCTACAGTCAGATTTGTGATATCCCCAAGGACAAGGACTTCACAGCCTCTCTGTGCAGGTTATTCCAGTGTTTGAACACCCTTACAGTTAAAGGTTTTTTGGTTTTGGTTTTTTTTTTTTTTAATAATGATTAAAGGAAATCTCTTTATTTCAATTTGTGTGCGTTGCCTCATATTCTGCTACTGGTCACCACTGAGAAAAGCCTAGCTCCACCTTCTTTACAACCTCCCCTCAGGTATTTACACACACTGATGAGATCCCCCTGAGCCTTCTCTTCTCCAGGCTGAACAGGGCCAGCTCCCTCAGCCTCTCCTTAGACTGCATAAACCCACTATCCTGCAGAGTTGTGAGCTGTTTTCAGGCAGAGTCACTTACTGCCCTTTCTGTTGAAGTTCAGTTGTTGTATAGAAGAGAATAAAAGCCTTAGACTAATGTTGTAGGCTGAGGAAAGAAATCCATTTATTTTCTCTGCTTCAAGGATGACTTTTCTCAAGGGATTTTGCATGCATGAGGAAATGAAACCTTTATGGTCATGTACCTAACTTCAGTTTAAGTAAGTCCTCCTTGTATGACAGGCTGTAGGATTGCAGACAGCAGGGAAGATATTGCCTCTGGCCTTGACATGTGCTTGGCATGGGGCTCTGTGCTTGGCTGGTATCAGTGATGCTCTCATTGACTTCGTGGGTTTATGCTTGTAATTAGCACATGGTCTCAAATAGGGAAGGTTGGTCTTAACAAGAAAAAACATTTCTGTGTTAGTTTGGATGGGCCAATAGCTCAGGTTCTTGATGTGTTAGCAAGGAACATAAAATACGTGACAGTGTTTTACACCATCAGTCCAGTAAGCGCACAACTCCTGTCCTAAAAGCAACAAACTTTTGGAGATCACAATAACCCTGTTTTTATTTTGATAGGCTGAAGGATTGGAACAGACATATTCTCAGACAGTCCTTTTGGATTTGACTGGGAGTAAACCACAAGCAGTGTCAAAAACTTTGGATTTCACTTTTCCTTCTGATGTTGTAAGTGCCAGTGAGAGAGTGCAGGTCACTGTTGTTGGTAAGGAGTATCTTATTCTGTTTCCATCTTTGTTATTTGCTAGTCAGCTGTTTGTGGTTTTGTTTGTTTGTTTGTTTGTTTTCCAAATAGTTTTTTTTTGCCTGCTGGGCTTTTGTTGAACTTGGTATCGAAGATGTGTGTTCATAATCCAGCTGCTGGCATATTCTGCACTGCAGGCATCGGTGGTTTTTAAAGAGCAGAGCAGTTGCTAGTAAGAACTAGAAGTAGTAAAATCTGTCAAGTAGAGCAGGGAGGCTGATGAGCTACCCTAGCAGGATTTGCCAGAGCTTCTCTCACAGCCCCTGCTGAAGGACCCTTACAAGATTTTGCCCAGTATGGCTGTTCCTTTATAGGTTTTTAGGGAACTGCGTGAATTTTTATTTAATTGCTATATTAAAAGGTTGAATTATTAGTTCAAAATAATTTACCATCGTGCATTAAACTAAGCATAGGATAACCCTCTGGATGGAGTGTGTTATTCCTTTAATTTGTTTAATTTATGAAATTATGATATTGACTATCCATTTTCAAAGTTAGAAAGAGAGTCAGATTTTAATAAGGAAGGTCTTGCAAACTTTGGTAGTATGCTGTTTTACTTCTACTCTGCAGAGTAAAACCTAAAACGCAACTGATTATTGTTTCTTGTGACACCTAGGCTTTGATCACTGTGGGTGAGAGAAATACTGGAAGTTTCAAATATGTACCATTACTGAAACATTTTCCTGGATTAAATATCTTTTGTACTTTATGTTTGTTTTTTTTTTTTTTTTTTTTTTTAATGGTGACTGTTTGAAATTACTCTGTGGTTGGAAGGGTCTGTGGGGAGATTGGTCAGTGGGCACAAAGTTGATCAGAAGGTGAAGTATCTTTTCTGCCTGGTTAGTGGCGTTTAGTACAAATGTTTCTAATGTATCATTTTTTTTTTTTTGCGGTTGATACCACCCTTTATGTGTGAGAGATGTGTTTATTTACAATAAATTTTAATTTATTTTCATTAAATTTTGTCTTTCAGGTGATTTACTTGGGCCTTCTATCAACGGTTTGTCGTCATTGATTAAGATGCCTTATGGCTGCGGTGAACAGAATATGATCAATTTTGCTCCAAATGTTTATGTTTTGCAATACCTGACTAAAACCAGGCAGCTGAGAGAGGATATTAAATCAAAAGCTTTATCATTTATGAGAAAAGGTCTGTATGCATAAAAAAAAAGACGTTAGATTTTTAAGAACTCTTACTAGTAAAAAGATATCTGTGACTTTGCATTTGGTATTTAAAATATTACTCTGTTAGTGTCATGAGAAGTGAAAGAAAAGCCTGTCTTCTCCTTCTTTTCCTCTTTCTTATGGGGATGGAAAGAACAAATAATTTTGTTTACAAGAGCAAGTTTACTCAGAAAAAACATGTTTTTATATAGTTATTTTTTTATCAGATTAAAAGTGCATTTTAGAAGGTAATTCATAGAATCATAGAATAGTTAGGGTTGGAAGGGACCTTTAAATGTCATCTAGTCCAACCCCCCTGCAAGGAGCAGGGACATCTGCAACCAGATCAGATTGCTCAGAGCTCTGTCCAACCTGGCCTTGAACGTTTCCAGGGATGGGGCATCTACCACCTCTCTGAGCAACCTGTTCCAGTGTTTCAGTAATTCATATGGATTTCCTTGGTGTTTGTTTTTTCTCCTTTGATAAAACCATGTGTGAACAAACACTTCTGACGTCTGCTTGAGGCACAGAGGTTGAACATTAGTCAGTGGGCAGAGTGAACCATATTTATCCCATGTGTGTATCTGTCTTCCGTGACACCATCCCTATCCTGCCGTGTCCTTATAGAGCTCAAGGAGTAGTGTTGGCTCTGGTGGCTGGCTTTCACTCACCCAAGTTTTAGACTTGGTCAAAAGTGAACTCTGTGCTGGAAGTCAAAAGCTGGAAAATTTTAGTTGGAAATAGTCATGCATTTTAATCAAGAAATACTCCAGGGCATCACAAAGCGTGGAGAACATAGTTGCACTAGGCTTCTCTGTGCCTTTTGGATCAGACAGCATCTAACTGCAATGTACCATGCTTGCCACATGTCAGTCTGTATGCTGAGAGCCTGGTTCAGAGAGAGGAATGAGACCATCCTCATGTGAGCTACACCACTACCAAGGCACCATAATGATATTTTCAAATTTTGCTTGCTCTCTGTAAGTCTTTGATTTTTTTTTTTTGTGTTTGATTTTTTAAGTTGTTGTCATTTCCCTTGGAAAAGACACAGCTCAAAATAAATTTTCCTTTCATCAAGATCCCAATTTTCTGTCAAAAGCAGTTAAATTATTTCTTTTAAACCCTTCCTACTACATGATTTACTTGGAAAGTAATGGAGGGAGATGTGTTATGTAAACAGCTACTCTGAAGTTTGTAAGCAATCTACTGCTCTTTGAAGCCTGAGTTGTGCTACCATAAGTTTCTGAAGTTTTCCAGTTACAGACTTATTACAGTTATTTCAAAGCAAGTGAAAATTATAGGACTAAATGTCATTATATACAAAGCATTGTGTTAACTTGTTCCTGGGGTTTTGAATTTAGGTACATGGTTTTGACACTGTAGTAGCCAAAACAGTACGTATGCTGAAATATTTGTAGCCTTAAGATAGAAAAGAACTGCAATCTAGAAAAGAACTGCAATCTAGAAAACATTTCCTTTTTTTTTTTTTTGCTTTATTTGAACAGTTTATTTTAGTTGTTGCATTCATTTTTTACAAATGTAATCTTAAAGTTGAAATTTATCTTTAGTTTGAGATACAACTTTTATAAGCTTAGGTTTTGAAAGGATTGTAATGAAATTTAATTTAAACCAGACTTTATTTCACATGTTACAATTCTTTAAATATTTGAAAAAGTGACCTCATCATCTGAAGTAAATATAATTAATTTTAAGGCTAAATGCTTGTGAGAAGAAGAGATCATATTGCTAGCAGAGACTGCTATATGATCTTTCTTTTAGCAGTTTTTATTTAACTAAAGCAAAGGCAAAGCAAAAGAAAAGTTGCCTTTTAAAAAAATTCCTTCAGTTGTGGGAGTGACAGATCCCATCTTGAAATCACTTCTTCAGAAATAAATCCTGGTTGGTCTGAAAACTTTGATGCTAGACCCAAAGCAAGCAGCAGGTTTGAGCAGTTTTTCCAAGCTGTTTGAAACTTGAGACCATTTAGTCTTTTGCATATTTCTGAAGTCCTTTCCATCCTGATGCACTTCTTGTTCAGCCTCGCTCAGCCTACATCTCTTGGGTTCCAGCCAGTCCTCTGGGAGTACTAGTGTACATCCTCATAATAGGATTCTTCTTTTCCTTGCCTTTCCACTCGTATGTGTTGACACTTGAAGTATTGTTTTTCATGTCTGATTGAGTGTCCATTGGAACGAACATGGGGGTTCGCAGCCCTTAGGTCTCCTGTTCCAGCATTTCTGCAGACTTCCCCGTGTTAGATACGCTCATGTTTGGAGACTTTTGCGTGACTGCAATGGGGTTGGCATTGAGAAGAAAGCAAGCAGACTGTAGGAAATAGCTGAGTGATTGCGCTGTCCTCCCTCTGGTTCTGCTCAACCTTCTGATCACTCCCAATCTTAACAGATTCAGAGATAAATCTATCCCTGTGTAAGGACTGCTCAACGGTCTTTGTTAAGCAGGCTGTTGGTTTTAGTTTAGTGCTTTTACGCTACCAGTGAGGCGATTATAATACTTATTGCTGCATATTGCCTGTTCTGCAAAGAAGCAGAAGATCTCAGTCTTCAGGCCTTCCATTCAGATACTTTTGAAGAGGAAGCAATCTATTTCTATATAGACATATATTTGTGTTCCTCATAGCACATTATTTTGAGGCTTAAACTTTGACAGTGGCTTTTGCTTTCCTTGGTGAGAAATGCCACTTGTTTTTTTTTACTCCCACTTAAGAGTACTTGACTCCTCAAGATCATTAAACTGAGATGACAGATTTGTCTGTATAGGAAAGATTGACCAGTTTTAATCAGGTAATTAGCCACTGTCATTGTGTTAAATACACTAAAAACCCCTTATGTTTAAGTGGAAATTGTAATTTCAAACTCTTCTAAAGACACAAAAGTTAAAACTGATGCTACTGGTGTAAGAGTTTACATGGGAAGGTGCACTGGTGTAACGTAAGAGTTGAGATTCACATCTTTATATCTATATCTCTTCTATTATAGATAAACCTTGACTGGGATTTCATCTTATGCTGTAACTTAGTTTGAAGGACCAGACCATTTGTTCCTCAGTAATTAAGCCTTTGGTTCACTTACTATGTATCTATATTCAGGATAGTATCTAAGCTCATGATTAATTCTTTGTCAGTGAGAACAAAGAACATTTTGCAGGCAAACTATTGTAGTTGGATAGACCTCACGGCTTGTATTTGTGAATTCATTCATTTGTGTAGGACTCAATGATGGTTGCCTGAGGGTTTTCCTTCTATCTGGCTAGTTCAGTATTATGTTTCTATCTATTAGGTGTTAAACTAATGAATATACTTTCTTAATTATAATAGCCAAAACAGTAAAGCCAGGGGAAAGACAGGGTGGAGGGAAAGAAGAGAAGATGTCTTCTGAAGTACTATAAATAGGTATGATTTTTGTTCTGGGTACACAAATGGCAAGCAAATTGTAAGGGAAGGAAGGCTTTAGATATCAGAAACTACAGTGAGTAACATACCATAGTGTTGTGGTTTTATTTAGTGAGGGAGGGCCTCAGGTGGTAGCTTCCGTAGGAAACTGCTAGAAGTCGCTCCCCTTTGTTCAGTGGACTCGGCCTTGGCCTAGGGCGGACCTGCTGCTGTTCTTGTGAGGAAAGCTTGCAGATGCCAAGGTCAGTGAAGAAGGAGGGGGAGGAGTAATGCGGCTCCTGGCCAAGATTCCTCTGCAGCCCGTGGTGAAGACCATGGTGGAGCAGGTTGTCCCCCTGCAGCCCATGGAGGTCCACAGAGGAGCGGAGATCCACCTGCAGCCTGTGGAGGACCCCACGGCGGAGCAGGTGGATGCCTGAAGGAGGCTGTGGCCCGTGGAGGGCCCGCTGGGGCAGCTGTTCTGGAGGGACTGCACCCCGTGGAAGAGATAACCCACACAGGAGCAGTTTCATGAAGGACTGTGGCCCGTGGAAGGGAACCCACAATGGAGCAAGGGAGGAATGCGAGGAGTTCTTCCCCTGACGATGCAGCGGCGTAAAACAACGTGTGATGAACTGACCGCAACCCCCATTCCCTTTGTCCCCCCTGTGCCGCTCAGGGAGGGGGAGGTAGTAGAGATAATGTTAAGCCTGGGAAGAGGGAGGGGTGGGGGGAGGTTATCTTGTTCCCCGTCCCATTCTCCTGCTAGTTTTAGAAATAAATGAATAGTTTTCCCCAAGTCGAGTCTGTTTTGCTTGAAATGGTAACTTTAAAGATTTCTTCCTGTCCTTATCTCAAACCTTGAGCCGTTTTTCCTTATATCATCTCCCCCTATTCTCTCGGAGGGTGAGGGGAGTGAGAGAGAGACTGCGTAGTCTGGTCCCAATTGGGGCTGAACTGTGACACATAAGAAGCTCTTCATTTCTAACGTTAGCGAACATTGGTTCTGCACTGAAGTCGGCTCTTGAGTAAGGATGCTGCTGGTGGTCATGAGCAGCTAGTGAGCCCTTGGAGCCTTTTTATTCTAGATGTTCAGCAGTCGGGAGAAAGCTCTACTTATTCTGGATACTGAAAAAATCTGCAGATACATTTTAAATGGATCCTTCTCAGGATTTTGGGATCTTCAGGTCTTTTGAACTTTTCCACTCATTTCAGAACAGCCTCTTCCAGCATGCTTTTCTGCTAGTTAGTTCTTTTGATTTGGCAAAAACAAGTTGCTGAAAATGTCTATTTTTCATCAGTGTTTGTGTCTTTGCTGTACCCTTGCCCTTCCAGTTGGAAAAGACTTTATTTTTGTTTCTTCTACCTTCTGCTGGAAAGATAGAGTGTTTCTGTAGGTACACAACTCCAGCTCCCAAGGCGACAAAGCACAGAACTATACCTGCTGCTCTGCTGTGCTGTGCTTTTGGAGCCACCGAGTTATTTGGGAACTTGTCTTTCTGCACTGCACTGTTGTGTTTGTGTGGCAGATGAGCGGAAGAAAGAGCTTCTGGTTCTGCTTTTGTAGATAGATTCTTTGTGTTACTGGTGCCCTCTTTCTCATCATCTTCTGTGCAGTTTTGTGTGTTCCTACATGTTTGGGAGATATTTTATGAAATAAGAGCTCATGTTCTGCCCTTCTCAGCCTTAGAAAGTGCCTTGCTTCACGTCAGCATAAAGTTTGTGCTGGAACCCACATGGTAGGAACGTGTTCAATACCTGTCTCTGCTTTTCCACTTCAGGCTACCAGAGAGAGCTGCTTTTCCAGAGGGATGATGGCTCTTTTAGTGCCTTTGGAAATGAAGATCCCTCTGGGAGCACATGGTAAGTAGTTCTGCCAGATTCACTGTGGAATTTGAGTATTTTAGATATTTTCCCTGCAACTAAAATTTTTTGTGAGGCTAGTAAAAATTTCCAGCTGTATTAGCCTTCTGCCTGGTTTTCGTTAAGTGTTTAGGGCAACTCTAAGGTCATTCTGTTGGATAACGTGCTGTCAAAGCCGTTATTAGGACAAGACTTTTTAATTTTACAAAAGATGAAAAATGAATTATTTAATCCAGAGGAATGGCTGGTCTGAAACTCTTTCTGTTGCTTTTCACAAAGGAATGAAGAATAGTAATTAAATGACTTATTCTTGAAGTTGACTGAAACCATTTAGGGCTGTCATCATCACTACTTCGAACAGATTTTCAGTTCTCTCCATACTGGAGGCTGAAGACTGAGTATTTCCTAGGGTGTGAACAGAGCTACTGGTGGAAAAATTTGTCCTCCTTACCTCTCTTACACCTCCTTTTTTTTGAGACTGTAAATACAGATGAAAAAGCCTTTTCAATACTGACTTTCACCCTGAGAAGCATAGTGAGCATAGTAGTGGAAGCTAGATAGATAACAGAGACAAGTTCCAGCACTTTGTTCAGCTAATCTATGTTCAGTTAGTTTAAATATACTTATATATTTCATTATACATTTCATTATACATTGCTGACTTTGAATAGAACCATCTCAGTAACTGTGTCACTGGTTGAGTCACTCCTGCTGGAGTGACTCCAGCATCTTTTATTGACATCAGCAGGATTTGCCTTAAACTCAGTGTTGATGGATTGGAAAATGAAGATAATTTATCTGTACTGGCAACTCTGGTACTTTAATAGAGCAGTAATAGGTTACATGAATGCATGTTTGGCAAAGAAGGGAGTCAAAGCTGAATTTGGGGTTATTAATGAGTAAAACAACAAAGAGTGTTCCAATGATATAATTACAGGGTTAATCAAGATAATTAACATCACACTCACAACTACATTACTTTGTAAACAGTGACTTTTGCCACTTCAGCCTAGCAGCAGAGGCAGGAGAGCAATGTTTGAATAAAGATGTACATGTGCTGACAGACCTGGAGTCTGTCCTCTGTATTTATTTTTGAAACATAACAGCTGCAAAAGGGATGATATTTGGGATTAAGCTTAGTCTACTTGCTTGTCTGAGTGAGGCACGTATTTTCCCCTGTGCTTGGGAGATGTGCGTAGAACACCTTATGCATCACAGTATTCTTATATCATCTTAAACAGAAAAAGCTGTAATACATTGCTAATTTTGTCATATTTGATTAACCTTTTCCCCAAGGTTATCAGCTTTTGTATTAAGATGTTTCCTTCAAGCTCGTCCATTCATAGATATTGACCAAGACGTACTCATGGATACAGCTAAATGGATTGTCCGGCATCAGAAATTAAATGGAGAATTTCATGAGCCTGGGAAGGTGTTACACAGTGATCTTCAAGGAGGCACCAATAATCCAGTCACTCTCACAGCTTACATCATGTCGTCCCTCCTAGGGTTCGCAGATAAACAGGTATTGGAATTCATAAATAGAATTCATAGTTGTCATACTACCTGGCAAACACTTGGTTGTTTAAGGAAATAGAGGGCATCTGAACAGAGAAAAAATTTAACCTGGTTTTGTTAAACTTCTCTGTAACCAGAGACAATACAAAGTTGTGCTGTTAGGCCCTTTAATTTTATGTGCCTTTGCAAAATCTAAAGGCAGTTGCTTTTAGCAAGAATATTGTCATGGCTTTAGTCCAAAGAACTTGCAAAGAAATTTATGGAGGGAACTATGCTTAGAGTTGTTAAGTCATTCCAATTGATTTGAGATTACTCATGTTCATAGAAGACAGTGCCAGATTAAATGGCTTGCCTTTGAGCTTTGTGCCTGTGACTCTGAAAGAGATTTTAAGTATTTCTTGATTGTTGTTTGATTTCTGTAAATGTGTTTCTGTTTCTTTATAATTTTTTCTTTTAAATTACAATATTTCAATATATATTTTATTCACTGTATATTCTTCAATATGATCTTCATTTCCAGCATGCTTATGTTATCAAGAGTTCTACAAACTTTCTAGAAGATAAATTAGATGAAGGCATTTCGGATAATTACACTTTGGCACTTGTGACATATGCATTGTCCTGGGCAAAAAGTACAAAAGCAAAGGAAGCACTGAATATACTGAACCAGAGAGCAGAACACCAAGGTATTGCACAGCTATCTTATACAGTTGTACAGATGGATTTTTGTCTAACTTAAAAACACCTATCTTATATCTACAGCTGCATGTGGAATTAGGGATTAAGAGTATCCTTCTTCTGAAATCAAATCTGGTTTGAGTATGATATAATGAATAAGAAGCCAAGAACTTCCAAGACAGCCTTAATGAGAAGTGTCTGTAAATGAATGACAATTTACAACAGAGCTCCGCCTTTCAGTCTCAGTTACCATGTTCC
The DNA here is from genome assembly GCF_036417535.1 of Chlamydotis macqueenii. Taxonomy (NCBI): domain Eukaryota; kingdom Metazoa; phylum Chordata; class Aves; order Otidiformes; family Otididae; genus Chlamydotis; species Chlamydotis macqueenii. The sequence continues at coordinate 33,656,223 of NC_141558.1, forward strand.
TGATGGGAGTACCATGGTGCTGTTGAAGAACATTACTTCTCAGATTTCCTGTGTTATGACGTACACTTGTAAGATCAGCCTGGTTAGAGAGAGACGGATGAGGTTAGCTATTCCAAAGTTGGATAGATTGGGAGGTTGTATGTAGGCAGTTAGTTAAAATCAGTATCAGAATGAAGACTTGAAGGACTGGACTTTCTGTAAGACAATAGAGAGGTCTGTTGCATTTTTCTGTAGGGACTCATAGTGCCATTATGTTTAACTTCTTTCAAGTTCAGCATGACTGAATTTCGTTCCTTGTTTTGGGGGAAGAACAGACTATAGGGAGTATAAGAAATTGAAGTTTTTGGTGCAAAATATTAACTCTTCTCTTGGAAAATCTGAAGGAATTAATGTTGATACAGAGCCTCTTGAGTGTCCCTTTGTGTTTGCTGAGTTAGACCTTTCGGACAGTAACTTTTAGGAAGGAAGGAAATAACTTTTTTGGAGGGCTTCACTCAAAAATTAGCCTAGTGAGCAGCTGTGCTGCCTGAGGTGCTTTCTCTAGTCTCAAAGATAAAAGAGGACCCCAGCAACAAGGTGGCCTTTTCACAAGGGCTCCTTTATATGAGCACTTCAGGCTGACAACAAAAGGATCATGTAAAGTTGACTGAAATCAAAGGGAGTGACTATTTGGACTCCAACTTTTTTTTTTGTATCTAGATTCAGCCATTGCTGAGGAAGTGCTTAAGTCAGTCCTTTATGGGACATATGCCTAAACATCAACACAATTTTAAAGAACGTTGCTAGATCCCATATGTAAGCATTAATTAGGATGTTTCCCTTAAGTCTTCCCTAGAAGTCTTAGACTTCAGTCTGTGGATCTGAGGTGGTTATTGGTTCCTTTTGCAGGAGAATTTCGTTTCTGGATAACACCTGCTTCTGAAATCTCTGACTCGTGGCAGCCACGGTCCATTGATATTGAACTTGCAGCATATGCTCTGCTCTCGCACTTTCATCAAGACAGATTGGCAGAAGGGATCCCTATTATGAAATGGTTAAGTCAGCAAAGAAATCACCTTGGGGGATTTTCATCTACTCAGGTAATATCTTGTCTCAAGTGGTTTTGTTATACTTTCTAAATGAGCACTATATATTATAAAAAAAAAAAAAGGGAAAGAAAAAGAAAAATGGAACCATTTGTTTTTTACATAACAACTATTGAATTTTGTTTTGCTGTAACAGCCTTGGTTACATGCAGGCTTTGCATTCCTTGCAATATTGGCATCTTAAACCTGGACTACTGGTTTTAGTATTTTGGCAAGTATAATAAAAAACAATTAGACGGTTACTTTGATTATATAAAATATTCATAACAAAAGATCTCAAATTAAGAATAAGAAGTGATACCCATGGAAAAATATTTAATCAGATTTTACAAGCAAGTGGGATAAATATCTGTGCTTACTTTCTTTCCAAGGAGAGAAACCTCTTTCTATTCTTTCCATATGTGGATCCTCAAACTCCTGAAAGGCTAAGATAAAACTAAGATAAGAAAGGGGAGTAGGCTTTAGAGAAACTAACCTAGTGCCTCTGTTGGCAGTTTGTCTTAACTTAATAGTGTACTTTGTCCTCATTATTACGTAGATTTTTGATGGAGCATGAAATTTGGAAGATCTACATTAGCTCCAGGAGGTTTCCATGTTATTGAAATCACATCCCGTAAGCTGTGCTGGCATCCAGAAGATTTATATAGTACTTTGGATTTCATTAGTTTAAACGAGCTTTTAAATTAACTACAAATGCTGGTCACAATAAAATGTCACATTTCATCTTACTGCTTGGTACCAAGCTGTACAGGCTATCCTTCATTATGTTCAGATGTTTGTTGGTATTAATCTGAGAGAAATTATTTCTACTAAATAAAATGCAATTTAAAAACCAGCCTGATTCCCCTGAGGTTCTACTATTTTTCTAATGTGTTACTTATTATTTGAAGAGGCTGATTGAACCACTAAATGAGGTGAAAAAGCTTTTATCTATTCCCCAGAAACCATTTTTAGTTGAAAGTTTGAAAATCCAACAGTGTATGATTTACTCCTGAGAGTGAAGTTAAGAAATGAATTTAATCCTTTTGTTCTTCCATAATCTAAACTATTTTGATTTCAAAATTGCTCCAATGTCTCCCTAGATGCCTTTATTAATTTGTGGAAATGACCCCATATGTTTTGTTTATTTCTAAGATTACTAAAAAAAAAAATGTTTAGAGTGTTTCCTTCCATGAGTTTATTACACTAGAAACTTAATATATTGTTAAACAATAAGGAGGAAAGTAATCAGTTGCATGTGTGATGTTTTGTAAGTTAGGGTATGATAACTCACTGCAATATGTGTATATGGTATAGCTTACTATGAATTTCCAGTCAGTATATTTTGTTTTATAATGCTTTTAATGTTTGACCGTAAAATGTACATCTTTCATGTACACAGGAAAAGTAACCGTACAAGAAATAGCATATATATGAGTGTAGATTTAAATAGTAGGGAAGAGTAGCAAATTCTACAAAGCCTGCATTGCTAGGCAAGAGGGGCCTATGAGTCTGGGTTGAAACCTTATTCCCTAGCTTTTCAGGTTGTGTATTGGATGGAGAATTGTCATACTGAGCCGTGCACCTTGTGCTTCAGCTCTGAATGTTTCCTGGTGAAAAGCCTTGGGTATGCCTTCTGCTTTAGAGCATACCAGGGGGCACATTTATCTTCTCTATAGGTGGTTCTTTTTGTTTTTCACCTGTGTTTGAGAGTCATTTGAGTCTAGAATGTGGAAGAGCTCTGAACTCACCTTCAGCAATGGCGGATAGCATCTCTAGACATCTTGAACTCTGTCTCAGTTCAGAGCAACTTTGACACTTGCTAATCATCTGATCATTCTGGATTTTAAGAAATCGATGAAGCAGGTCACCTTGGACAGGGACATGGCATGGGAAGGAGAGTAGTTTCTAATTGTTAAGGAGTGATTTCTACTCATGTAGAAACATAGTTAATGAGCACAAAGCAAGCTCTCCACCCTGGACTTCGCATAGCAGGCTTAGGCCTCTTCAGGGATCTGTTGTGCAGAGTACCATATGATAAAGCCATGGAGGGAAGAGGGGCCCAAGAAAGCTGGTTAATATTCAAGGATCACTGCCTCTAAGCTCAGGAGCAGTGTATCCCAACAAAGAGGACGTTGGGCAAAAATGCCAGGCAGCCTGCATGGATGAACAAGGAGCTCCTGGACCAACTGAAAACCAAAAAGGAAGCATACAGAAGGTGGAAGCAAGGACAAGTAGCCTGAGAGGAATACAGAGAGATTGTCTGAGCAGCCAGGGATCAGGTAAGGAAGGCTAAAGCCCTGACAGAATAACATCTGGCCAGGGATGACAAGGGCAACAAGAAAAGCTTCTTTAGGTACATTGGGGACAAAAGGAAGACCAGGGAGAATGTGGGCCCTCTCCGCAAGGGAATGGGAAGCCTGGTAACCCAGGACATGGAGAAGGCTGAGGTACTAAACAACTTTTTTGCCTCAGTTTTCACCAACAAGTGCTCTAGCCACATTGTCCAAGTTGCAGAAAGCAAAGACAGGGACTAGGAGAATGAAGAACCACTCACTGTAGGAGAAAAGCAGATTCAAGACCATCTAAGGAACCTGAAGGTGCACAAGTCCATGGAACTTGATGAGATGTATCCGCGAGTTCTGAGGAAACTGGTGGATGAAGTTTCCAAGCCGCTGTCTATCATATTTGAGAAGTCGTGGCAGTCCAGTGAGGTTCCCACTGACGGGAAAAGGGGAAATATGACTCCCATTTTTAAAAAGGGAAACAAAGGAGACCCGGGGAACTACAGGCCAGTTGGTCTCACTTCTGTGCCTGGCAAGATGATGAGGTAGATCCTCCACAAAACCATGCTAAGGCACATGGAAAATAAGGTGGTCGTTGGTGACAGCCAGCATGGCTTCAGTAAAAGCAAATCATGCCTGACCAATTTGGTAGCCTTCCATGATGATAGTAGAGCATTGGTGGATAAGGGATTATCAGCTGACATCATCTACCTGCACTTGTGCAAAGCATTTGACACTGTCCCACACGACATCCTTGTCTCTAAGTTGGAGAGACTGCTTAGTGGATAAGGAATTGTCTGGATGGCCGCACTCAAAGAGTTGTGGTTAACGACTCAGTGTCCAAGTGGAAACTAGTGATGAGTGACATTTCTCAGGGGTCGGTATTGGGACCGACGTTGTTTAAAATCTTTATCGGTGACATGGACAATGGGATGGAGTACACCCTGAGCAAGTTTGCTGATGATATCAAGCTGTGTGGTGTGGTCAGCATGCTGGAGGGAGGGGATGCCATCCAGAGGGACCTTGACAGGCTGGAGAGGTGGGCCCATGCAAACCTCCTGAAGTTCAACAAGGCCAAGTGCAAGGTTTTGCCCATGGGTCAGGGCAATCCCAAGCACAAACACAGGCTGGGCAGAGAATAGATTGAGAGCAGCCCTGAGGAGAAGGACTTGGGGGTACTAGTGCACAAGAAGATCAACATAAGCTGGCAATGTGCACTTGCAGCCCAGAAAGCCAACTGTATCCTGGGCTGCATAAAAAGAAGCGTGGCCAGAAGGTTGAGGGAGGTGATTCTGCCCCTCTGTTCCACTCTTGTGAGACCTTTAATAGGGCCTGTTGCTATAGGACAAGGGGTAATGGCTTTAAAATAGAAGGAGGTAGGTTTAGACTAGACATAAGGAAAAAAGTTTTTACACTGAGGGTGGTGGAATACTGGTACAGGTTGCTCAGAGAGGTGGTTGATGCCCCATCCCTGGAAACATTCAAGGACAGATTGAATGGGGTTCAGAGCAACCTGATCTAGTTGGAGATGTTCCTGCTCCTTGCAGGAGGGTTGGACTAAATGACCTTTAAAGGTCCCTTCCAACCCAAACTATTCTATGATTCTGTTACATTAGAATTTCTTTACTAGAAGTGACCCAAGAATGATTAAAGCATCTCTATATGCTGAGCCTATAAGGCCAGTTCCTTCACTCTCACTGGTTAAAAATAGGTGCAAAATTAACTACACGAAGAGCAAAAATCTCTGAGAAGCATTAGAGAGGTATAATTGATTACTGTATTTTTTTCCAGAAAATAATGGATGTTAAAATTCTCATTCACTAAACCATGCTGAAACACATGTTAAAAAATGCCTCTCATGTTCAAAACCTGGAGAACTAAGCCTGCGTCGTACACAAAGATAAACAAAAGAGAATGAGAGAGAGAGAGATGATAATGTGTTTATAGGCATATTCTGCAGTGGTTAAATGATTACACAAAACCTTTTCACCAAATACAGAGTATAAAAACTGGGCTGAATCCCTTTTGAAATTGTTGCCGTGGGTCCGATAAAAACTGATTTCAGACTTTTTAAAAATAGATATGAATGTTTTTTTCAGACCTATAGCTTTTTCTTCAGTGATCAAGGTATCTTGAGTAACTACTGTGAAGTACTGGATATTTAATCCTTATTTACTACATACATCTAGGTAATAGCAGAATCCTTACTTTTTTCACTGGCTTTCTCCTTGCCGTCTGCATAGTGTGTGATTCTGATGGCTGTATCTACCGGCGTGTCAGGTTTTCCACATACCTTGCCCAAGAGGAGAACTTCTTAGCTGTCTCCCACCTGATTCTCCATTGCATGTTGCAGTACCTAACTTGTCCTGTGCTGCTGTCCCTCTTCTGCACTGGGATCCTTCCCAACGGAGATGTGGAAGTGGCTGCATGAACGCCCCAATATAATCAACAAATGAGACAGTACAGGGACAATGAGGTCTTCAAGACATGGCCTATACACAGGTAGTTCACTGTGCAGGCTGCTTCTGTTTAATAAAGAAGGATTTGTTTTTCTCAACAGGACACGGTGGTGGCTCTGCAAGCCTTGAGTCTATTCGCAACTCTCACTACTGCAGGCAGAACGGAAATGGATGTAACAGTGACAGCACCTTCTTTGGAAACTCCAGAAATATTTTCTATTGATACTCAAAACCGTTTTCTGCTTCAGACCAAGGAGGTACTGTAGAAAGCAAGGAATGGTTTTTTAAAGTCTACTGACTGAAAGTACTTTGAAAATACTGTTTTACTCATCTGTCTGTCTTTCAGATTGCCCCTGCACAACCAATGGCAGTTACAGTGACAGCAGAGGGAACAGGATTTGCTGTCTTTCAGGTATGCAATGCAGTTATTCTTACTAAAGATATGATCTCTATAAGGAAGTTATATTTTGGAAGCTTTATAAAACATGTTAATGAGAACAATCTTCTGAAATGTCTTGTATTAGTACCAAAGCACTTTACTAATTGAAAAATGCTGTAGACTGTGTATTGTATGAATGGACATATTCACGTGTTTGATTGTTTATGTCCAATGGCCTGGCCTTTTAAGTACTGCTGAATGACTGACAGTTTTGAGGCACTTTCATGGGCCAGAGTCATACCAAAGCAGCCCTGTCCTCCTGCAGAAATGCAAGGTCCATTTGCAAAACAAAGGACTGCAGTGGTACGTTGGCAGGCGCAGAGGTCACAATAAGAAAGGCGTGTGGACCAGGCAGAAATGCCTCATTGGGAACCTGTGGTAAACTGTGGTAAGGCACAGATCAGTACAGAGCAAGATTACACGGCTAATTATTAGAGTTATTTTCCTTTTAATGAAGTAGAGTACAACAATAGTGAAAAAGCTGAAAATAAGAGTATTAAAGTCAGGTTCTCCAGCAATTTTTACACTGTTCTAAAGTAGCATGAAAGACAGTCAAAGATTCCTCCAAACTACCAACAGTAGTAGATGCTTAACATCAGCCAAAAGCAGTGGCGTGGCAAAGAGTGGAAGGAGGTATAGTGATCCATGTCTGCCTGTCTTGTGGAAGACTGTGTTTCAGTAGTATAAATTCAAACATCTTTACTAATATTTAAATAAATTAAGCTGGGATCAGCACATACTCTATTTAGAACTAGGAAATAGTAAATAGCCCTTTTATTCTTTTCAGATGCTTGCTTTTCACCCGTAACAGAGATTATGTTCTGAAGAAATTCCCTCTCCAAGATTTTCCCTAACCCTATGATGGCCTCAAGTTGTGGCAGGGGAGGTTTAGGTTGGATATTAGGAAACACCTCTTTACTGAAAGAGAGATCAGGCACTGGAACAGGCTGCCCAGTGGAGCCACCATCCCTGGAGGTGTTCAAAGAATGTGTAGATGTGGCTCTTCAGGATGTGGTTTAGTGGACATGGTGGTGTTAGGTTGATGGTTGGGCTTGATGATCTTGGAGGTCTTTTCCAATCTTAAGATTCTATGAGAGATAATCATATGAGAAGATGACAGTATTGGATCTGCTTTGATACGACTACTAATGGGTCTCTCTTCCCTGCTGTTCTGTCCATGATAGTGGCTTAGAGGCACACTGGTGAAAGAGAATACCTTTGAAAAGCTATGGATGATACAGAAATATTAGTTTCTGTGCATGAGATACTAATTTTATTTGAAGTATATAGGTAAACTCGGAATTGCTGAGTGTATCGCAAAACCAGACAGAGTTCCTACTGGACTCCTAGTTGTACTTGGGAAAACTGAACTTAGACTGTGTTTAATGGTCTTGAAGTTTTATGCCAGGTCAGATTCCATCTCAAGTTTCTTCCAGCCTGACCTTCACTTCAGTGTTCTTATGCATCTGGGAAACAAAAAAGCATGGTGATGATTGGTAAATATGCTCTTGGATAAAAGACCTTTATAAAGAAACCTTCACAGCTGCCTATCGGCAGTGAACAGCAGCTAGATACACGCCATTCATTCAGCACCAGTCTGCAAAACCCACAGTGCCATAAATCATGACCCATGCTTATTAATTCCCAGAAGTGCAAGTGGCGTTTACAGCAAAGTTCAAAAGTTTCAGAGGGTAATTTAGATTCAGACCTGCAGGCCAAGATAGGAATGAACATCTCAGCAGGACTGCGTTCACACAGCTGTGGTTTCAGCGTGTGTGTGTATGTGGAATGTAACAAAGTGGGCTCCAGAACAGTTAACACTACTTAACCTTAATCGTTGTTGAGAAATACTCCCTGATAGTCAACTGATTTGCCAGGCAAGCTGATCAAAAACTTTTCAGGAAATTGTTTCTTGCTAGAAGACGCTGATTTGTTGAAATGAATGCCTTTTGTGGATACTGGTTCCAATAACATTTTTGCCAGCAGGAAAATTTCACATCCAAACCAGCATGTCTGGTGAAGACTGAGCAGAACTCTTTCACCCAGAATAGCCAGAAGTTGACTCTGTGGTTAGAGGGCTCCTTGGGGGTGTATAGCATCACGGTTTAAGTTCCTGGTTTCTTGTATGAACATGCAAATGTGCTCCCAAAAAACTGATGTTCAGGAACCAATGCCAGATTTGACAAATTCTTTTCTTCACTTAGGTCGGTGTGCTGTTATGTTTTTACCTGCAGCTTTGAGTCAGAGATGCCATGACTTGATTCAAAATACTGCACTTGACACACTGGAGTAGCTTCTCCAAAACCCTTTTTTTTTTTTTTTTTTTTCTCATGCGACCAATCCTTTCCTTCTGCTTCCTTTGGCAGGTCTGGTATTCTAAAAGAAAGAGGACTGATGCCATTTGAATGAGATTTCTTTTTTTTCCCAGACACAACCTAGATCTGGATTGCATTTAATAAATCAGATAGCATATGACATTGCGACCACATTTCTTCAGCTGAGTTTCATTGTCTTAGGCCCGCCAAAGTACAGTAATGAGATTTACTGTTCTGGGATTTGACTTTCTGGCTAAATGTAGCATGTCAAAACAGTAATTCATTTAAATATCACAAAACACAAGATTTGGTCCGTTAATGGAAAAGGTTGCTTTCCCAACAGAATGAATTCATATTAAAAAAAAAACCTTATTTTTTTGTGAAATCTCACTGTCTGTGTTTGTGAGTTGGCAGTGCATTCACTCTTGACCCTGCAGGATCTCATGAAATGTATTTATTTTGGACAGTGTAATTGCAAAAGCAGACATTTACTTGTAGTTTCGTGGTCCTGCTGTCAACAAAATCTCCTAGCTCATCCCTTCATTATGTGGGCACATACTGTGGATGTGCTAACATACTGGTTCTGCAAGGGAAAGGAGGGGATGATTGTAGAATTAGGGTATATGAAAGACAGTCTTTAGAGAAAGGAGTTGAAGTGATCTTCCCTAGGTAGCCTGCTGAAAATCTTGGAAGAAACACCTCTGTCTGGAACCACTGAGAACACCTCAAAAATTTGGCATGATCTGTGCCTTCTGGAACAAAGAAGTTGAAATGCAGGACTAGCAATGAGGGGAGGGTTGGCAGGCTCAGGGAGGATGGGTATGGGCAAGGTGGATAGGTGGGCAAGATCTCCTTGATCTCCTGGTCATGTATGGACAGGGAGTGAGGAGAAACCTGAGAATCACCTGTTACATGTTGCTGAAAAGTACTGACCATTCAGCATGATGGTACTGAAAATGATAACACTATGAATTGCACACATATTTCTCCATTACAGTTTTAGTGTACACTAACTAGTCAAAAAGGGATGGGGAAATAATGGAGATGATTTCATTGCATTCATGCCCTCAATCAAGCATATTTTTGCTGCTAGTTGACCAAAGGAGAGGGAAAGAGACATTGATGAGGGCATCATGATTCATATTTTTTGAAATGTAATGCAGTTGATTGAGTCAGATACTCTTACAAGGATCTCTCTCTTGCAGAAGATGAGCTTTTGGTTTTCTCTTCTTGGGCCTCTCACCAGAACTCTTTGCAGGATGACAGGACTGGACTGGTTCTGCCTTTAGCTTTGACAGCTGCTTCTTAAAAGGGTTAAGAAGAAATGCAGTTACTCATCTTGTTGATTTAATGCTAGTTTCTGTATAAAAACCTTTTGTCGTGAAAGTAACAGTGTATGAAGGAGGAGGCTTTAATTAAACTCTGTGTTGTGAAAAAGATTTTTCCTTTATTGTCATGAGAAATCAGGAAAGGAAAGTCAGACCGTAACAGCGATAACTGATTCCATGCAAATACTAGCTGACTAACCTGTTCAGTATGTGGTTTCAGACATCCTGCATTGGCAGTAAATTCCCATTCATTAGCTTTTTCTGGCAAAAGTTAAAACAGCTTTGCTTCTGTGATGACAGATCGTTGAGGCACCGCCAGCTTGTCTTTACCAAACTTTCTGCATGCCTTTAACTGACAGGCTTTCTAGATTGGCTTCATCCTTGGTGCTGCCTTCTCCTGTGAAGCAGTTTTATGGGATAAAATGTTCACTGTTGCACCACGGTTGTCCTGAGCGCCTGTACAGAATTGGCTCTGTACTCATGCTGCATGCTAAATTCAGCAGTGCAGGGCAGGGTGATGGGAATCATGTGTGTGTAGATTGAAGGAAAGAGCATAACTTTCATATCAAGGAGAGAGAGATGGCTTTCCAGAAACACTCTTCATTCCATTTTCCTTAGCCAAGAAAAGTACGTGTTGGTATCTTGCAAGGGGAGTGATTTGAGCCACTTTCTGATTATTTTTTCTACCAAAATCAAAGATGATAATCCCACCCTGCCCTGCCATGTGTTTTATCTTGATGACAGATAATGATTATTAGTTTGTGTGGTAAAACTGCATACAAACTTACTGTTCTGTTGTTGAAAATCACTGTTTTGCCAAATAATGTAAACTATTCTTTGATAGTAAATTTTTTATTAATTTCTTGTATTTGATTTTATCATTCTAGGATTTTGAAAGTTGAGCTTTCTGATTCATCGCACTGAAGTGCTGAGTCAGCAACCCATTCTTTTTCTTCTGTCGGAGATGGTGTCCCATTTGTGCCACAGCACAGGGATGCTGCAGTTACCATCAAAATAGCATCAGGTGTTAATCAGTGTGAAGCACTTTAGAATGTTTTCTCTAAGTTAAATTTCATTTTTGGTGTCTTTTATTTGGTATATGTCCTTCAGTATGCTAGAGCAGATGTGCTGGGGCAACTGGTATAGTTCGTTATCCTGTATCCCATAGTGGCTGGTAGGGAGAGGATGACCCATGAAGACTACAAGAACAGGGCAAGAATGAAGTGATATCTCGCTGGTATACTCTCTTGCCCCTCACCAATTTGCAACACAGAGCCTTTTCAATCCACTTCTTTGTGCTTTCTCTGACTTGATAGATATTTCCTTGATAGATTTTGTTTGTTCATAAACATGTAACTTTAAAAATATTCCGAAGCCTTTAACAACCACAGGTTCTTGCAGCAAGTAGTTCTGCAGCTAATGGTGCGTTACATAAAGAAGCTTTATCTCTTTCTCCTCTTGAATCTGCTCCCCTAATCCTTGTATTTGGAGAAAAGGCATAAGAGGGACTGTGTTGGGTCAGAGCAAAGCTCAGCCTAGCCCAGTGTTCTGTTTTCTACAACAGCCAGAGGTGGATGCTCAGGAGAGAGTATAAAATGATAAATACATGTAATATATTACTTGACTGTCTTCCACCTCTTACCATGTACTATTTGAGACCTTCATCTGGGATTAGAAAGTTTTGATTCCATGAAGTTGTCTGTTTTGCCCTTGAATGTTTGTACAGTTTAGTATCTACAGCATCTTGTGGGAAAGAATTCCACACTTCTGTCTTGCATTGCATGAAAAACTTTTCCTATTCATGTTTCCCATGCAGGCCGTTATTCTGTAGACCTTTACTGTGTTCTTCTTCCAACTTAGCTGTTTATGGCTGAATTTTCATGTATTTTACCATTTCTTGAATGGCAAATGGATCTGGTAGTAATCAGTTCAAAACCCATTATTATGTACATAAAAATTTTTTTATTCTGCAACTCTTTGCAGTAATCCTAGACTTTGCTACCTCAAATAAATTAGTATAATAACTTTATCACATCAGGATTCACCCTGATTTCTGCATCACGTATGGGTGTGTTTAACGGTGGTCGCCCAGCACAGATTCCTTCAGGACTCCACTCCTTAAATGTATGAACATTCATTCCTACCCTCTGTCCCTGTCTTTTAACATCCTTTTATCCCTCGGCAGCTTCTTTTGTTCCAGTACCTTTGGTAATAATCTTCCTAATCAGCTACATGCTAATGTAACATCCAGGTAGCTTATACCGTGCAGAGCTCTGTTATCCATGTTTTTTTTTCATGTGATTCAGGCAGCTGCTGGGTGTGTAGCAACAGCATATTACCCAACATGTCATATTTACTCATTTGTCCACTAATTTGACTCTTTATTGTAGTTTTGACTGCGTTTTCTGGTACAGATACTGAGTTTACTTCATATCCACAGTTCTCTAGACCCCCAGTACTCTTTTAAAAATTGCTGTCACATGTGTCATCCTCTAATCTGGTACCAGGCAGTTTTAAAGAAACACTGCAGGTAATGATTCAGCTGTTTCTTTACCTTATCAAATTCAATTCTGCAGGCAGTACAGCCTGTTTTTTTACTGCATAGTTTTCTGTTATGGCTGATAAAATAGGAGCACTCATTAGTTGCTCAGTTCCAGCTCCAGCATTTCTGCTTTGGCTGTTGGCATTGTTAATTTTATAGGATATTGAGGTAATCAGGCTATCTTCTAATTATTTAGACCTCTTTTAAGGGCTTCTGGTTTTACCACTCTTCTACCTCTGTTTCAAGCATCTTTTACACATCTACACTAGAAGAATTGAAAACAGTGCCTAACAGATGAGCTTATTTTGTATTAATGTTACCGTCCTCCAGTGGACATCCTGTCACACTTCCTTACTTCGCTCACTTAGCAGAGCTTGGCGGTTGTTGAGCAGAAAGGGTGAGAGCTCTGTCCTCGAGGCAGACTGAAGACTGTAGCTTTGTCTTTGCACAGATGAACCAGATGATGAAACTACTTAACTGCAAGAAAGCTGTTGTTCTGAGCTTGGAGTAACATGTTAGTCCTCATCTGTTTTGCGTGTTTGAATGCTATGACATGAAGACCGAAGGCAAAGTCTGTACATACGCTATGTATTTGCTCTTGCTCTGCATTCGTATACAGCCCGTCTCTCTTAACCCATTCAATGGGTGTCGGTCTCTGAAGTTTACATTTATTCATCCCATTTCACTCTGTCAGGAGGTAGCTGCACACATTATAAACCAGCAGAGAACAGCTAGGGATAAAGCTGCCGATTGTCCTAGAGCTCTCTTGTGTTTACCTCAGTTGTGTCCTGCTAATTGCGTTGATTCTGCTGCATTGCAAAGTGTTCAGAAAGGATATTTCTTTCAGACAATTCCTATGAATCTCATATGTGCAACTGTCAGATACAAGGCCATGTGTCATGTCTCATGTGAGCACTCCGCTGGTGTTATACTGTTAAAAACATAGTGTTTTAACCACACAGATTTGCTTTATGTAAGTCACCTAATGTCTTTACTTGCAATCCGCAGCTCAACATTATTTACAACACAAAACACACTGATCAGAGACTCAGATCTGTCAGAAAACAAGAAGCCTTTGACTTGAATGTTGATGTAAAGGACGACAAAGACGATAAAAACCATTTGACCTTGAATGTGTGCACAAGGTGAGTAATTCAGTTGAAGCGTCTCGTACACGTCTTTGTCTATAAAGCTTTTAAATTATTTCCAATGAGCTAAATTATCCATTTGTTTATATGGATTTACTGATGTATGGGATATAAATATAAAAGTAAAGAGAATAAAAGAATTACTTTGTGAAAATGGCAGTAATTAAACTAAGAAGCAGTTTGTAAGTCAAAAACCAGAATGATAGATGTTTTGTGCAAAATTGTTGCTGGCCAGGTCACTATTTTTATGCATAAAGATAGTGGTACCCTAAATGTTAGAGATGTATGGGAGAGTTTGTGTGAAATACAAGAAAAATACAAGTGATTCTTAGCTTTATAGAGAACTGTGGACAGGCTTGAAAATTGAACCAATGTCTTCACATTCAAACTTCTAGCAGCAGACTGTGACAACTGCCCATTATTCTTACCTTTCATGAACAGAATGCTTTGCTTTTGATTTAGAAGTAGATACTTCTTTTTTTTTTAAAAAAAAAAGAGATAAGGAAGTTCTGAAGTGCTGCAGACACCATGAAATAGAAATAATCATTCCTTGGTCATCTCTATGACTAAACTTTGCTCATAAAATTTTGACAGGAGTGAAAATCCATGTTTACATAATGATAAATTCAACTGCAGTTTTGTCTTTTAGCACAAGTATCTTAGTGGTCTTTCGTTTACCTTATAGTTCTGAATTTTGTAAAATAATATAATATAAGCATCATTCTAGAGTTAAAAGAGGTGATCAGTTTTCTGGCCAGTCTAATTCTATTGTTTCTGATGAATAAGGGAGGGAGGGTGCATCTGGGATGATGTTTCTTGTTCAGTAAACACCTACTGAGAACTGAGCTGAGACTGCTGAATCATCATCTCAGAGACCACAGAACAGCCACCAGAAGTGACCTGGCTAGAATTTGGATCAGATAAGAAGAGGTGACATTGAACAGTCATATTGCATATTCCTAGGTCAACCAGTCATTAAACCAAGGTGTTTCTTTGGTTACTTTGCTGCCTCATTTTCACTTGATGTGGAAGTGTTTGTACATTTATTTGTTCAGCAGTTACTTAGGTTTCGCTTCTTATTGTAGTTAAAGAGCACTGAACATTTCATGGAAAACCCCATTGTTTCTCTCTATATATGTTTATGTTTTTTGTCTTCTGTCTTTTATTATCTACAAGGATGTTGAGATGACTACATTCTTAGTATTTTAGGATTTCATCTCTTTCTTTGTGAATACTTCCTCTAGAAACACTGTTTTCTTCTTGTGACATTATAATGGGTTCCTTGTAAATGCAAGATTTGCAGAGTACCACCTGATCCGCTATAGTTACTTTTGCATTCCTTTCCTCCACATCCTCTTTTTGTTATTTATTTAAACTTTAAACACAGTATGCTTAGAACTATTTTTATGCTCTGCCTACCATAAGGGAGCTGTGACTGGAGGTAGAGCCTCTAGGTGACACCATCATACAAATAATCAGCTATAGTTAATATCCTTTCAGTACGGAGAGGATTGATTTAATTTGGTAAATAGTCAGCAGGCACAAAGCCAGAGCCCTGTTTTTATGTGTTTCTGGTAACCAATTTAGTGATACAGATGATGGGCAGGGACACTAGAATGCATGAGACCTCTTGAAATAGAATGGGCTTTCTCTCTTTTAAAGTTTTCTATGAAGTGTCAACAGCTTTCTAAAGTCTAGAACAAACTCCTGACATGTAAAGGGCTTACATGATGGGTCTGGGATAAGCCTTGGCTGAGCATTTTGATTTTTCTAGCTAAGACCTTTGGCTCAGGAATACAGACAGGAGGGGCTCTGTCTCTCCGGGAAGGCTCTAGGGTGATGATGTTTTAATTGCAAAGTATTCAAAGGATAGGGGAAAATCTAATGGCATTATAAAACTGCCCCAGAAGAATATTTGGAACATTAAGATCCATCAGCTCTTATAAGGGAAAGTGGACTGGTTTAAGTTCTAATAAGTCTGTGTTTCTGTTCTTTAGGTTGAGATTTGTCTCTGGTTGCTTTGCTTGATAGACTAGTCATCCTCTGTAGCTGTAAAACTGTAGCTTTGTGATTTTTTCTTTCTCTAATTTGCAGAATATTCCATCTTCTTTCATCCAGCTTGATAGTTATTTGCCATGGTCATCTCAACTTAGTATCATTTATGACACTGGAGTAGATAATGTCTCATTCAAATTGAACTGATTCTTGATTACAAGAGCTAACTCACTGTCTGGGACGCGAATACCCAGGGCTGCCAGTTTCTTCTCTGTTCAGTCTTGTGGCTCGTATACTGTTTCCAGGCATGGGAAACTGATTGCTGATGGTTCTACTCACTCTCTTGTTTATTCTTTCTGCCTGCACTAGCTTAGTGTTGTTTTCTCCTTTTTGTGTCATCTATGAGAGAATCTCACACAGGTCTCATATTGTTGAAGAACTGAAACATAAAATTCAACTCAAAATGTTCTCAGTTCTCTTCAGGTACAAATTTCAAGTCTTCTTTCTTTCTCTTACTCATCATTCTTCTTGCATGGTGACTTTTTTTTTTATATCTCATTCACTTTTTGACAATACCAAGCTGTTTGGTTACCTGTTGGTATTCCTGTAACATCCCAGGCTGGCTAGACAGCTTGGGTATTTTCCTCCCCTCTTAATTGGTAATTATGCAGAAATAATTACATCCAGTTCCAATTCAGTTATTTGTTTTCAATAGCAGCTACTTTGGCATAGCACATAATCCAACAGATGGTTTCATTTGTTTCTAATCTCATGAGCCAACTGAAGTCAGCAGTTGTGCTGTATTTCTTTCAAAGTCATATCTGCATTCAATCAGCCCTGCTGCCAGGCTTAACAGCATTGCTTTGAAAGCAAGTCTTCCCTTTTTTTAAACCATCCAGCTCTACAAAGAAATAGTTTTATCCAATTACTTTCAACTACTGTCAGGCCTTCAAAATAAGGAGTGGAGACTCTTCTATTATAACAATAATAATTTAACCCCCTTGCCAAAGGAAAACCTCTTCTGCCACCTACTTTATTTAAAACAATAAAATCTTTTGCAAGTCATTTAAGTATCAGCTGTAGCACAGAACACCATAAATACATTTTGATAGTTCTGTTGTGCACCATAGTATATAAGGCTTACTCAATAGAGCAAAGCTTTTTAGTCCAGCATCTGATTCCCATATTGAAAGAAGATGTAATAATAAGCATTATTTAGGGAAAAAAAAAAAAAAAAAGGAACTCAACTTATTAAATCTTCTTTTTCCAAAACTGGATTAATAACATGGCTATGCATTTTAAAACTGGACTTCTGAGAAGTAATCTGATGATGACTTTATTAGTGGAACCATCAGTCTCTATGAAGGAAATATGAAAAGGTTTGTGAGACTTTTTTTTGGTGTATACCTTTATCTCACCCTCCAAAAATGAATAAAAGCAGAACAATGCATACATAAGAGGAAATATGTATGTTTCAGTTCAAGAGTTCCTACAGTGGTTTCTTAATTACTTCTTTTGAAATATATGTTTAATTGCAATATTTCCTGCATAATTGTGATGTAAACCTGCACTTACCGATGCTGACGGAAGCTCCTAGTGGCGTCAGTGTAGCCTCTCATCTGATTTATGTACTATAGTTTTCTCAGTCTAAATCTGCTTTTGCATACGTGGTTGAAATTATCAAGCAGAATAACAGATAAATCAATTATTCTCTCTTTATTGTTAGAAATTTTCTTGTTGGCATTTTATTCCATTTGTTTCTAAGGTATTCTCAAGCATTATTGCTTCCATAGTTGCGATTTAATGATCAAACAGTTTCTTTGGAGAGTGGACTATTGTATTTCTACTGAAAGTTTCTTTGTCTCTGTGTTTTGAAAAGGTACTTGGGTTCTGGCACAGCTCCCAGAAGTGGCATGGTCCTCATGGAGGTTGGCTTACTCAGTGGTTTCTCTGTGTCACCAGATTTCATTCCATTAGACAATACAGTTAAGAAGATGGAAAAAGACAATGGAAAAGTCAACCTATACTTAGACTCTGTAAGTTGAAAATAACAAAGAAATGTGTTTGTAGTGATGTTAATCTTGATTCTGCCATTGTTTGGTTTAAATTTGGAAAGATGTTATGATTGTATTCTTTGGGGAAATCAACATCTGCTATTCATATTGAATTAATTGTTCCACTGTTTTTTAGTGAGACTGATTGGGTAGGTACAGCTCAGTTAAATTTGTAAGGGGTTTCTAAATTAAGCCTCTTAAAAATCAGATATAAGAAGGCAGACATTTCAAGAAGTCTGTAATTTGGCCAAAATGACTATAACAGAGTTAAGCATTTTTATATGCATCCTGACTCCAAATCTTTAGAAATTAAGGGGACTACTGCTGAGCTAGAAGTCCTTACCTCTTCCATGCAACCACTATTATCAGAGTTCTCAAGATGTTTCTCTTCTGTTTTTCTAGCTAAATGAAACACAGGTTTGTGTGGATATTCCAGCTGTGAGAGACTTCAAAGTGGCAAATATCCAAGATGCTTCAGTGACTATAGTGGATTACTATGAACCTAGTAAGTGTCAGTCATTCCAAATGGATCTTAGTGATTCAGAAGTTTAAAAGAAAGTTTATTTTTGTGGAAATAGAACACATTTTAGTGAAGAGAAAGCCATATTGAACTGAAATTCACTTATTTTCATTGAACTGCAGCCTTTTTGGCCATTGATATGCCAAATTTTCTAACAAATGGCAGTGTTTTTCCATATACATGTTTACTGTCCTAATGGGTTGGTTCCTCAGCTGGTGTAAATTGTCATAACTTAATTGTCAGCTGGTATAAATTGGCTTCAATCTGTCCCATTGTCTACCCAAAACTACCAAGATGAAGCAGGAACTTCACTGTGTTTCACTTACGAAGGTAATGATTGTATTTCAAGCAGCTTTTCTGCCTGTTTCTTGTTTAAAATAAAAGTCCTTCACTGAAGAAGATGCCAGTGTTTTGATTTCTATAGTTATATAAAAAATATGTACATGGGAAAAACAATTACAAAGTTTTTTTGGTTTGGGTTGAGGTTTTTTTCTGTAGAGTGTGTTTCAGAGAAAGGCAGCAGTGGCTTAACAAATTACAGCAATTTTTATTTGAGGCAAACACATAACACTTAGAATCCACGGCCAAAATGAATTTCCACATGCTTCAATTCCTAGAAGAGCTCAGGACCTAGCCTTTTATAAGGATGCTGTTAAGGCTAATGAATGTGTCTTAAAAAGTCACATATAAATGCACATGTTTAAATATTTTATTCTATTCAAATACATTTAGTATCCATAAATTCTCAATTAATAAAACAATATTAATTTAAATATATGAATTAATATCCTTAAGGACTAAAATCTGTATGACATAATCGGTGCTGCAATAGAAAGCTTTGACTTTAAGAAAAAGATTGCTTCAAATATTATTTTACAAGACACCATTCCTATTATTATGTAGCATAAACATATTATTGGTTAGCATGTATACATATGGCATCATTCTGAGTTCTTCTGAGAGAACTCATTCCTATCTAATACAGCATCGTGCTTTTATTTTAATCTATTATTTTCCATCACTCTCATAGTTGTCGACCCAACCTGCTGTTGTATATTTTGTGTGATGGTGATGGTCAGATTCATGTCATGTTTAGAGCTAGATATCTAAGAAGTCCTCATGCTCTGACATTTATCAAAAAAGTTTTGTCTGTGTGGCAGATATTACAACTGGCGTAGGTATAAGAACTGGCTTGGATGCCAGTACAGCAGTGCCAGCAAGGAGATCTTGACAGGGTTAATGTACACAGCTACTCAGCACATTCAAATGACTGCTGCTTCTCTTACTTGACTTTGTTCAGTTGGGTGTCACTGTTGGGTAAGCATTTTGGCCCATAAAGATACATAGTTTGTTTTATCTGTTTTAATTTTTTAGTATCTTGAGACTTGAAAGGAAACTGAATGTAATTTCAATTAAAAATTTCTAATAATAAAAAAAGAAATTGCAGTGTCCCCAGTTGGAATTAAAACCTTCAAACAAAAAAACCCCAAACAAACAACCCACTCTGGGAATGAAGCTTTGCAAAAGCTTGTTCTGTGAGCAATTACCATTCGTTGATGTTTTTGAAACGAATGCGATTTCGCAGGCTTCTAGTCTGTTTGGCTCTGTAGCAACCCTTCAGGGAATGAGGGAGCAAATATAGGAGCAGGAGCTAGGTGAGCAGTCCCATATTGAGTAAGCTTAAGCTCCCAAACATAGTGAGAGAGAAAGCATCCAAATTCCTTTGTTCGTGAGGGTTGCTGTGTAGTAGGGGCAAAGTTCCTTTTAAAATGTTTGACTGAGATTTGTGAACAGATTGGATCTGACAGTTGAGGTTGAGTCTATGACAGTGTGCCTTTCACCAAGCATTTGCCTGAATAGATTGAGAACATTTTGATGTTTTGGGAGAAGAAGAAAGATTGATGCGTAGGCTTAAACATCCACTCTGGGAAGTATTTTGCAGTGTATGATGAGATCTGTGTCAGAGTTTAGTGCATCCTTTAAAAATACTCTTGTTCGGAAGCTGATTTGTTGGTCAGTTCTTAGATGTTCATTAACTAATGTTAACTTACCTTTCTGAACAGGGAGAAGAGCGGTGAGAAGCTACAATTCAGAAGTAATGCAAAGTATAACCCCTTGTGATTTCTGTGAAAGTGATTGCAGTCTTTGCCACCGAGATGGTTCTCCAGCCTTGCTTCAGCACTCTTCGTTGGCCTCCTTGTTCTGTGTGCTGTTTGTCCTTCATGTAAACTTGCTGTGCAATTGGGTGCTGTAAAAGGAAACAGATTATGTTTCACATCTAAGTTTCCATAAATTATCCAAAGAAAATTTTATGTTTGGATACCAGCCCATCGTTAGTGATTACAGTGACCAAACTCCTGCTGTGTTCAGGGGGAGCTGGGCTGGCCCATATGGTAAATTTCTGGCTGTGCCAGAAAACTTCAAGTGTCTGCTGGAAAAACTTTCCAAGTGTTAGTTTCATACTGAAGTTATTTTCTGAAGAAGCACAGAGTTACCAAGAAAGCAGTTTGAGGAAATACAAACCTAGCTCAATGTTCCCACTCCCTTTTCACCCCAGCTTTCAATTGTGCTTGTTTTTTAGGGACATATGTTGTTTACCGTGCTTTTCTGAAACACTATCTGCTTCTCCATTGGGGTGTTGGTAAGCAGAGCGCTGGGAGCTTGGTATCAGAGCTCACTTTGTTCTGTTCTGCAGACATGATGCTTAACAGTAATATTGAATTTCACTGTATGCTCTCAAGGGGAATAATATGAAAAATAAAAGGAGCTGGCTTCAGAGCAGATCTGAGAGCCAAAAAGTGTTGCATTCACAAACTGCTGAACACTCCAGAAAATTGTCAGTCTTTTTTTATCATTACGGAGAAGCTAGGTGGATTTTTTGCCAATTCATAAGCTAATCATGTTTGAAAATAAGGCCTCAGGATGTTCTCATGCATTTTACTCTGAAAGGCTTTTACTGTAAATGTATCAAAGATGGAGCCTGTGTTTGAGACTTCATTTTTCCAGGGTTATTCAGAAACAAACCTAATTTTCTTTCCATATGAGAGTGCTGGTGTCCACTGGCATATTTATGGCCAGCAGAAGGAAGCTTTGATCCTTTTCTGGTTTTTGAAAGTCTTCTAGAAATGTCACTCTGGGACGTCATTTACATCTTGCGTTTGCAGTGTCGTCAACGATTTAAGTGGCATAACCCCTGAACAGCTGTTTACTGCTCTCTGTGCCATGTCTGCTGGTTGCCATCTGTGCATGCAACTCCTGTTTTTCGTTTGACAGGAGAGGCTTTTAGGAGGTGTGGGGTCCAGCAAAACAATTGACATGCTTGCTTTAACATCCTTGTATGCTTAAGTGCTTTGCTGAAGTGGGATGGAGGAGAGGGATGGTGAAGAGCAACAGGCACTTTTACACCCAAACCTGCTCATTGCACATGGAGAGAATTCTCTGTGAATGTAGAAATGTATGAGCATGGGAGCTCTTCCCTCCTGAGTGAGTGTATGAACATCTTCCCTGCCTGGCAGTCAATTTATTCTTCCTAAACACTGCCTGTGACATCTAAAAATGCTTCTTTTTAATAAGGCAGTCAAGCTGATAACATTCCTAGTTACCAGAATGAAGTTAATAGCTGTTGTGCCAGCTAACAGAGCTACAAAATTCAAGGCTATTGATTCCTTTTCTTTCATATATTTTTGAGACGGAGTGTGTAAGTGTGCACATGTAATTATATGACTGTCACTTTCCTTGAGCAATTTATAATTTTTATTGATTTTGCTGCTGCTTAAAATGTATATTTTTTGTATTTTCTGCTTATCTATACTTTTGTTCATAAAGGAAATTAGTGCAAGATGGCATGGGAAGAGGCCTGAACTTCCTGAATTGGGTGTCTTCTAATCCTGAGGTATAGATTTTGAATTGCAAAAAGTTTAGGTGAGGTTATTTGTTTTACTTTAGCTCTATTTAGAATTGAGAATGTTTTTCACAAATTTGGGGTTCTGTTATGTCTCTGACAGAGCTTAGGCCTGGTTCTTTGTAGTCAGTTTATACTTTTCACTTGTCTTTGGTGCACTTTGGATCTATCCCCTTGAAGAGTGGATTAGTGCCTTAACATGAGTGCCTGTGCTCCTCTCTGACCCACATGAAGTAATATCATACTTACTGAAATCCAAAGCTCTACTTAGTCAATAGGATGCAGGATCTGACCCTCTGTAAGTCATGCCCTTGGTCAGATGAGTCCATAGAAACCAAGTCACGAACTGAAATACAGTTTTGCATCTCAAATCCTTTACTTGTATATGGGAGCATTGATCAAATTGTGCCAAGTGTAAGATTTGGAAAACATTCACTCTAAACTGGGATGTGTTTTGCTGTGGTTGAACTATGAAAGCAGATCTTTTGCCTTTGGGGACAGCAGCCTTGACATGCTCTTTGCCTCCATTTACTGTAGTTTCAGTAACCCAAAGCTCACATACTTTCAGTTTTTACTACATGTAGAGCTTCAAAGAGGGACATTGGTAACTGATTAATGTTAGGATAAAGAGGCTTATTTTCTGGAAAAGATGCAGTGAAGATAAACTACTCCTTTGCAGTAGATAGTAGGAATAAATTATTTTATTTTGCAAGCACTCCCAGCTTCCTGAATATCCTCCAGAAAAAAAGATTTAAATTGTGCAGCCTAATTTCAGAAAGTGCCTCTTTTATTAGTATTCCCTTACGTTTGTTTTTGAGAGAAACAACACATGTTTTTAAATGACTCTTGGCTGCCTTGCACACCCTACTAAGAAGCACCAGTCATAATGCACCATGTCATGGAAATTGTTTGAGTCAGTGAACAAACATCCTCTTTTATTTTACTTTTTTTTTCTGTACAGCAGGCATATTGTTACAGATGTCCAAATCTGCCTCTATACTAAGCTATTTTAAAGGAGCCATGTACAGCCTATGACTTTAAACAAATGTTTACACCAGCTGGCCTCTAACTTTCCTACACTGGTGCCTTCAGTCACTTTGCAGTTGTGGCTGGTCTTTGAATGAGTTGCAGAGGATAAAATTTTGTATTGTGTGCTGGCAGTGAGTGGAACAGAGGAAAGAGAATATTACGTGGCATAGTGACTTTTCTTGTGTTCCTCATCGTTATGTAGGAACCTTTACACAAGTGCTCAGCATATATATTTTTTCCATTGCTCTGTAAAACCAGTTTTTGATGCTCCCACTGAAGTTATTAGGAAATATTTTAGCAAAAAATCTTTAGGAACTCTTTAGTAACAAGGTCTTTAAGGAGCTTTAAGGAGTGGTGCTAAGAGCAGTCAGGAAAAGGTATTTTGTGATGGAGTCTTCATGTTGCATTGCCTGAGCATTTCTGTATGACTACTGTTTCTTTGAAATCTGAGCGTTCTCCCATTCTTCCCATGTCCTTGTCAGCCACATGTTGTCTATGCAGGACCATTAATATCCTATTAAATTAGTAAGAAATAGTCATTTATTTAGGACTGAGTTTGAAACAAAAACATAGCATATTTTAAAGGATCTCCCTCCCCAAATTCTACCTTCACTGTCATCCATTATGTTAGTCAGGGTTTTCTCTACAGGTTTCTCTGTGGGTGTCATCTGGAAACCTTCTACGCTGAACACTGTTGTACAGAACAGGGAACGCTCGTCCTGCGACGGGTGCTGCCTAACGGGTTTACAGCACCTCGGAGTCTGCATGCTGGGCCAGCTCGATGGCTGCTTTGGTTTCCAGCACGGCACTGCCACGCTTCCATTTACTTCACAAGCAGGAGCCTGTGGCTTGTGCTCAGCAATGGCACATCTTAAAAAGGGGGAAGTGCCCAGACTGGTGCAGGAGAAACAGAAAAACAAAAGTCCAACATTACGTGCCTCTCTTTTGCCTTGAAAGTCACTGTTCAAAATCAGGCCCAAGATTCAAAAATGGTTTTTATTTAATTTTCACAGTATCATCCTAGTAATATTTCTCCAAATGTGTTGTTCAAATTGATATGAATATTGACAATATTTTGTTTAAGCAATTGCTGTAGAAAGCATGTGTGTATACATAGCCATTGTAGGCTCCAGTGTACTACAGTGTGCAATGTATGTGCAATTAAAAACATATAAGATCATCACAAAGTGCCCAAACCAACAACATTGTGTGATGTTCTGGTTTTCAAAATACACAATTAGGTTTTTCAGACATATTATATTTGGAAAGCAACTGGTACCAAATGGCATTAAGAAAGAACATTCAATTTTAATTCTAATGGCAATAATATTTCTGTTACAGCCTTTCTTCTGCCATGTATCGTTATGCAGTGAAACATCTTTGTGTGTTTAGTTCTCAAAATACATAGAAGATTTTGAAATTAGATGTTATTGCTAGTAATTTATCCATAAAATTTAACAGCAGTTATGTGATCAGGTCCTTTGCGTTATTACTAGATTCTCCTTTTCCCCATGCCAAAATATTTGACTT
Source organism: Chlamydotis macqueenii (assembly GCF_036417535.1). Lineage (NCBI taxonomy): Eukaryota > Metazoa > Chordata > Aves > Otidiformes > Otididae > Chlamydotis > Chlamydotis macqueenii. Next base: position 33,680,832 of record NC_141558.1, read on the forward strand.
CAGTGTTATTTCTTATTCAATTTATTGTATTTCTGTGTGCCACTTGGAAATATCATTGCACTAGTGCTATTCTATGCAATAAAGTCTGACAGTATGCTGTATTAGATCAATCCAGTCATTATTTTTCCTAATGGATAGCTCTTTCTTCTGAGATATGTAGGAGCATTAATTGCTTATGTGCTACATTTGAGTCACCAGAAGATTAAGATTTTTCTTTAATTTCAAGTCATGCATTTTATTTCTATATTTCTTAGTGGTTACCCAAAAGCTTCATCAACCTTGCTCAGATCTTATGATGTTATATTATGATTTGATTTTTTTTCTTGTGGCTTTTTGGTATTGTTAGGATGGGTGGGACACTAATATGAGGGACAAAATATGAAAAACACTGACCTAAAGGAAGTATCATTTAAGCAGGTGTAATATACCATACATTAGCTGTCCTCCTGGCTATTGCGTGTCTTTTTCTATACCAAGCCTTAAGCAATTTGAACTAAAATTCTTGGCTGCTTTGAAGACGTAGTCAAGTACCCACTTTGATCTAGTTTAGGATTATCATATGCATTTCCACTCTTGATCAAAAAAAAAATGGTAGAAAAAATAATGCTTTTATCAGCTATTTTGAGCAGAGGTGAACTAACATGCCAGCTTTGCAAATTGCTTCTGTCTTTTCAAATAATAAAACAAATGTTAAGGAACTAGGCCGTTTCACAGGATTTTGGAAAATTGTCATTGATTTATTTTTTTCTTCAGATAAAGTTTGCAATAGCTATTTTAAAATTCTGTTAAAGATGACTTTTAATAATATATGTCTAGTGTTTGCTTGTTCAACGATACAGCCACCTGTAGTAGATCGCAGTTTCTGTACTGTGTTGACCACTGCCCGTCCTCAGCACGTCTTAAAGGCTGGCTCACCTGTCCTTTAAAGTTCATAATTCGATGTGGTGCCGTGGCGGTTTCCATGCTCAGGCTGCTAACCATGACCCTTCGGATCAGTGTTTGTGACTTTTCCAAATAGGAATCACCACATCTTAAAACCATATTGTTTTAGTTGACATGAAGTTATTGGAAGCTTTGCTGTTGACTTTAACAGAAGTAGTATAAATAATCTTATGTGATGAACTCAGTTCAGGCAGGCTCCTTGTGGTCATGGAGAATCTCAGGAACTGCACTGTTTCTGTGAATAGGAGCAAAATTTTCAGATATAAAGCTTATGGTCATTCGGGGCCTGAAGTGGCAGTAAAAGAGCTCAAAAAAAATCTTTATGCCAACGTATTTTATAAAACACCTAACTGAATTGATGTGCAGATTATTTTTTGCAGCTGAGCTGCTATTTTCACTGTCATTTTTCATGCTCTAGAAGTTTGGCCTCCGTGATGCTACCTTTCCCTAATTCTCCTCACAAGTCTTTTGCTGTCCCTCTTGTTGGCCCTTGAAAGAGCTTCCTGGCCCATTTCACCTTCAAGGTCAAGGTCTGCTCAGCCTTGCTCACCTCGTTTACCCTGACCTCTGAGTGATCTTTCCTGTGAGCTCAGCAACCATCCCTGTGCTGATGTCTCTCAGATCTACCCTTTCCTTCATAGCTTTTGCTGCCTGCCGAGACGAAAATCCTTTTTGGTCTCAGTTGTGGATCAATAGCTATCAACTCAAACTCAGTGGGGACAAAAGACTTTTGAGACTTGTCGGCACAGATTTATCACATTTAACCAACTTCATTGAAAGCTTTCATGATGAGAGGATTGACTGGGGTGGATGAGGGGAAACTGGATGTTTATCTGGGCTTCAGTAAGGCTTTCTTTCCTAACATCCTCATAGATAAAATGATGAAGTATAGGCTGAAGGGGCTGGCACTGAAGAGGACTGAAAACTGGCTGAACAGCTGGACTCAAAGGGTTGTAATCCACAAATCCCAAATCCCAGCTGGAGAGCAGTCACTGATGGCGTACCCCAGGGCTTGCTATGCGCACGATGCTTTGCATGCTCTGATGTGCACTTACAGAGCTGTCTCGCCGCTTTCCTGTTGCGGTGGGTTGGTGTCAGTCAGCAATAAAGCACCCACCAGCTGCTCACTCATATCTCATCTCCAGCAGGATGGGGGAGAGAATGGAGAACACAAAGAGAGAAAAATTTCTGGGTTGACAGAAAGACAGTTTAATAGGGGAAGGGGAAAACAGGAGGAAAAAAAAAAAGAAACAGCAAAGACAATCACTCACCAGCAGATCAATGCCCAGCCAGTCTCGAAGCAACAGCTGTCTTGGAAAGCCTACCTTCAGTTTTATTGCTGAACATGAAGTTGTATGGTGTGGAACATCCTTTTGGTGTGTTTTGGTCAACTGTCCCAGCTTTGTCCTCTCCCAGCCTTTGGCCCACCCACATCCTACTTGCTAGGAGGACAGCATGAGGAATAGAGAAGGCCTCGATGCAGCTAAAACATTGGTGTGTTACCAACACTGTTTTGTCACAAATCCAAAACACAGCACCATACAGGCTACTATGAAGAAAATTAACTCCATCCCAGCCAGATCTATACCTGCCAACCCCTCCAGCAAGTCTCCTTTGCTGTGATTTTTCATGTGATGGTGTGCGTAAGCACTCACAAGACTTATGCCCCCACAGAGCTGAGACCTAGTGCGACGACCAGCATCTCCTCGCTGTTTCTTGTGCCCTCTGCAGTGTGTGTCTGCTGTCGTGTCTTGCTTCCATTGAGATTGCAAGCCTCTTGCCATATAGATAAAGCCTATCTTCTCCTGCATCTGTACAAGTTTGTTGCAATAGGATGTATCATTGTATGTTCCAGTATCCTTTTACAGGGAAATACAGTAAATCCCAGGAGTATAAATTTGGAAATATTTTTGTTTGATAGAATTTAAAATACTTCAGTTCTACAGATCAAGAGTCCACTGAAGTGAGATTACTGTATTAGTTATCTTTGGAAAAAATCCCATTCTATCATTTGTTTTGCTCACCTAGAGCTCTCACTGCAATCCCCAGACCTTGTACACCTATTTCCAGATGGCAGCAGATGATAAAAGGTACAAAATGTTTCAGTCTTGCTTCTTGCTTTTTTCCTCCCATATCTGTAACTGCTTTAAGAGCCACAGGTTTGTGGGTTTATCTATTTTTGCCCAGTATGAGAAGATAATAAAGCAATAAAAACACTCTACTTAATCTTATTGCCATATGTTTTGGTTGTGTATTCTTATCCTTAATGCATAACTTATGCTGATGTTTCTTTAATAGAAAAGTACTTCCCAAAGTGGAAGGTAGTTTTATGTTTTTTCTGTTTTTTAAAAATCTTTCCTCTTACGCTCAAGACAATGTTTGCCTGATGTCTGCTGTTTGTTCTTGCTGCCTTTCTACCCCCTTTCTCCCTGTTGTTAGCACATTAGGGGCTGAGGAGTGGTAATCTTTAATGGCAATGAGAACTGCAGCAGGCTGTGGCTGCTGAATGTGGAGAACATAAATTTATAACAATATGTAAGATGGTGGATGCTGTTTGCAGGCTTTGCGTGCTCTGTAAATTGCCCTTTTCTTGTTTTCACATTGATTCCTTTCATTTGAGTTTACTCCTTGTCGCTAGCGTGTTGCTGCAGTCCCAGTAAACACAGCACAGCCCTGAGGGGTGACAGGACTGTGACCTTAGGGGAGTCACTGAGGAGGGGAATCTTCCTGTACTGTCTGAATAATTGATGGAAGAAGATTCGTTTCTAAAAAGGATGAGTCAGGGCACCTAAATTATCTCCTGTTTGAATCATGCCCTGAGAAGCCTTATTTATTTATCTATTTATCTATGTATTTATTTATTTATTTATGTTTGTTTTGCTTCTGCTGTAGAAGGAGCCTAATAAAGAAAGTGTCTTAAGATCCATCAAGCTTAATAAATTTGGGGGAGAGATGAGATATACCTGTAAGGGGAAAAAAGGGCTAGTGATGAAACACCAGTTCACACTTTGGCTTCTCTTGGGAATGAACAAAGTCTCCAGCATGACATGAAAATTCCTGGGACTCCATCAGAGGTAGAGCAGCCTCTGAGTGAAACGTGCTCTGTGAGACACAGAGCTGTGTCATACAGTGATCACCGTTTTGGTAAGATTTTTTTCCTTTTATAAAAATATAATCTAACACAGCCCTGACTGCCAGGGTTGATTTTACCTCCGAGCATACTGTGACTGAGTACAGCTGTACTTATCTGGGCAAAGGAGAAGTTAAAATCTCATGCATCAGAGTTTGTTTGTCTTGAACTATGAGACATTAGGAATAAATTTGATATAATAGAGTTGTGCAACTAAATTTTCATACTTTTCTTTGGAGCATCCTCTGCTGGTTTCATGACTTGGCTGGATGTGTTTCTGCTGTTATCTACTATAATGCAAGCCCTAAGTCCTTCTGGTGCAAGAATCCCTGGATGCAACTGCCACTTGCTTATCATTCTCTTAGAATCATAGAAAAGTTTGGGTTGGAAGGGACCTTTAAAGCTCATCTAGTGCAACCCCTCTGCAAGGAGCAGGGACATCTCCAACCAGATCAGGTTGCTCAGAGCCTCATCCAACCTGGCCATGAATGCTTCCAGGGATGGGGCATCCACCACCTCTCTAGGCAACCTGTTCCAGTGTTCCACCACCCTCATTGTCAAAATTTTTTGCTTATATCCAGTCTGAATCCACTTCTTTCTATTTTAAAACCATTATCCCTTGTCCTACCACAACAGAACCTGCTGAAGAGTTTCTCCCCATCTTTCTTATAAGCCCCCTTTTCTTTCTTATAAGCCCCCTTTAAGTATCGAAAGACTGCTATAAGGTCTCCCTGGAGCCTTCTCTTCTCCAGGCTGAACAACCCCAAATCTCTCAGCCTGTCCTCATAGGAGAGGTGCTCCAGCCCTGTGATCATTTTTGTGGCCCTCCTCTGGACTTGCTCCAACAGGAGCAACAGCAACTCTTCTGGGCTTTGAAAGCCTTAAAATAAGTTACTGTTTGTTGCAGTGGAGGAAGGATTATCTTTCAAAGCCCCAGAAGGGAAAGTTACATCAACTCAAGTTTACAGGAGTGTGCTGGGGTCTTACTGTGGAAAGCTATAAAAAAGTCTTACTAAAATTGTAGGCAGCACTAGAGTGAGGGGACTTCCAGCACCGCAGAAACCAGAATTCAAGTTGACCTTGACAAAACGCAGAAGTGCTCTAAAAACATTGGTTCCATTTTAATGGAGCTAAGAGCAAAGCTCTGTGCTCAGGAAAGACAGTGCTCAGCTGCACAGATGAAGATTGGGGAATGACTAACAAGGCAGAAATTCTGCTGGAGAAAAGCTGAGATGCAAATGGATCGTTCACTGAGCACAGGCCAAGCTCTTGCATCTGACAACGTTTGTCAAGCTGTTGCAAAAGAAACAAACCTGCTGGGTTGTGTAAACAGGAGTGTTTGAAAAGCCATGCTTTCTCCAGCCAGCGCTACTGCCGTCTCAGCCAGAGTGGCTGCTCTGACGTGGGTACCTCACTCCAGTGACCAGGGACTCCAAATGGAGATGGCAGCCAAAATCATCAGGGACCTTGCAGACTAGATGTGTGAGGAAGGGGTTTAATCTACAGAAGAGGTAGCAGAGGCTGATGTGATAATGATTTATCATGGATGTTATTATGATGATAGTAAAAATAATGAAGAGATTGAAATAACAGCAAGGAGCATTTTGTGTCGATATTAACAAAAAGAGTCAAAGGATCTTGGATACTTAAATTTCTGAGAATAGCTTGTAGGCTAAATAATATCATGGAAGCCTAAGGTATGAAATCCCACTGTTGTAGCTGGACAACTGAAAGAGCATGAAGCCTGGTAGTGGGGCTTTTAAGCAGTTGGGTACAAACAAGCTAGAAATGCCTGTACTGCACTGGGATACTAACAAAGGCCAGTGTAAGACTGCATGGGAGGTCATGGAGGAGCTGTTGTAAATCCTGCCTGGGGCACAGAGGTGATTCCTCAGTGTCCCTGACACTCTTACTTATGTGGGTCCAGAAACCTGTCATTGGCTTCACTTCCATAAGGCCGTAGTAAGCACTTGAATAAACAGCTGCATAGCAGAACAGGCTTATTTAGACACAAAACTTGCTTTATGTTTATATTCCTACTGGCAATTTACAGTTAGTTTTTGTCTTGTATTTTAGGTACTGCTTGTTGCATTTGGTATCCTGTTTTATTTTCTTCATTTGCCTTCAGTTTTCAGTCTTTTATGAAATTCAAACCACTGATTCAATCCAAGCTGACTCTAAGGACTGCTTTGTAGTTTTACCTCGTAATATATTTCATGTAGTTTTTATGCACTATTGTTTGCCATAATCTCACAGCTGATATTTGAACAGATTACTAAATACAGAATTGTATCTTCTAGGCCAACACTTCTATTACGGTCATTGACAATGCAATAAAACCGATTCACTGCTCATGAAAGCACGTAAGAAAAGGGAAACCCACTGCGTTTATTACAATGCCATCCATCCAATATATTTTATTATTAGAAGAAATTCATATACAGTTAAATGTTCAGATGGTTTGAAATTTGTAGGCTGGTAGATAATAGGAAGTTAATTTTGCAACCTGATCGGAGATACTTGGTACTGTGGTCCCCAAACTGAGTCACTTATATGGAAACTTGAATTCCGATTTTGTCAATAATGGTTTCATTTCAAAGTATTTTTGTATTATACATGAACAAAAGGAGAGATTTATAAATGTAACATGAAACAGCATCTTAAATCAACTTTGGCTGTCAGTAAAATCCTTATATTTAAATTTTTTTTGTTTCAATATTGCTATTACCCCAAAATAAAGCAAATTGGGACGAGGAGACATGCAGACTACAGACCAGTTCCTAGAAAGGTGGTTTTGGTGCAGGCTACAAGTTAAAATGTAGAAGCAACCAGAGCTTGATTTTAAGTGTAGATATTGGTGCAAGCATACTGACTTTCCTACAGGAGCAATCCTGGAAGTCTCAGGCAGATGCATGTGCAAGTGGTACAGCAGTGTGGACTCTTTTTTTGACCCATGGACACCTTTAAAATAACTGTTACCACTTGCAGAGGAAGCGCAAGCTGATGGTGCTTGCTTTCAGACCTCAGTATCCCATTCCCTGTGCTGCGATAGTGCACGTCTCTGTCTGGCACTAGCTGGGTGTTCATGTCTTGAAACCATCTGAGACCTTAAGCACTGCAGCTTAGGCAAGAGAGGATTTTAATATGTCTGGAGCAAAGAATGAGAAATCGTATCCCTAATAAAGAGAACTGCCTACCAAGGAGACTGTATGGATTTCCCTGGAGATTCTTCTGGCTCACTTTGATGGAAAGGGAGGACTGGGCTGAGGGATACTTTAGGTAAGTGGATAGACATTTCTTTATATATTTTTTTCAAGAGATGAATGCTTATTAAAATGCTGGATCAAGGACAAAGATATTAATGCAAGCACATGTGGAAATAATATACTGAGAAAGTTCTGTGGTTTCATATGGAGAAAAAAAGATAGCAGCCAATTTTAGCTCAGCAACTAATTAAGCCAGTGACCTCTCTGTATGTTGTATTTTAAGTTCAGTACAAGAGGATGTATTAGCAAGGTGCCATACGATTTTTTTTCTTTATAGTCTGCAGCTTGATTTCAGGAATAACCTGTGCATCATCACCATAGTGATCATTTAAAGACGAATGGCTTGGCTGGATGTTAGATGAGAGTCAATATGATTTATCTATCTTGTTCCTGTGCATCATCTTTTTCCTTGGTCAGTTGTTCACATGCAGCTTAGATCTGTTGTTTCTCCACTCTTGGTTTTAATTGGATCTCACTTAGAATAATAAAAATATGAACACTTTTAATGTTTAACAACATTAAATTGTATTAAGACAGTTGTAAGGAGTGAGTTTGCCATTGCTACATGTTCTACTTGCTCCGTTTAAAACGGGATGCTACAGTTTTCATTATTCCTTCCCTGACTCCATCCACCATGTTTCCAATATACAGAGACCAACCACAGTCTGGAAGACTTTTATTACAGGATACAGGAGAAGCAAAGCCAAAGAAAAAAGGTGTGAATTCTTTGGAGGAAGCACAGCGTGTGGTCTCAAATGGTACCTTTCACCAAAGGAGTCTGAGACATTTAGCAGTGCATTACACAGAAAAGAATTCTTGGTGTGACCTATCCAGCTATGCCCTAGCTGCTTCTCTGGTTTCATTCTTTTCCACTTATTCATAATGACTTTATTCTTCTACATTTGCAATAAGTAATATGGGGATAACACTGCACAAGGTCAAATACAGGAACACTCTCAAACACAAACCTGAACCCCACGTCCCTCTAGATGAGCACATTTCACAACTGGTGGGGCAGATCTGGCTTGCAGAAGGTTTGTACCTGGCCCTTTTCTCCGGAGGTGGCCAAAAACAAGTTGTGTGAAGTGCAGGCAAAGCCAAGTGCCACCTTGTGCTCCCCAAGCCAGGGCAGCTGCGGGGATGGGGTGGCAAGGAGAGGGGCAGTGAGGAAAGGTGGCTGCTTGGAGCAAGAACAGCCTGGCAGGCAGCGCTCGTGGTCTGCACCATCCTGCCTCAATGCCCAGCCGTGAGAGTGGCCATCTCCCCCCCGAGGCAGTGGCCAGCCTCTCTGCCTGCCAAAAAACACCTTTGGCAATGGGGTGTGGGTCTGTCTGAGAGAAAAAGGAAAAGCTGGCTGTGTGGAAGAAGGAAAGGGAGAAGGAGCAAAACTTTTGTCAAGCAAAATGGACTCCTCAGGCTGACGTCACATGGCTTGTTTTACAGGTCGCAAAACACATTCCTGCCTGTATTCAAGATGCATTTTGTTGGTCTGAACATGAATCTCCTGCCCTGTGTAACATGCAGTATATGTGTAACGTGGATCGCTCTGTGAAGGATGTCAAGGAACAGGACATGCTAGTGTAAACAAGCTGAGCAAGAGTCAACAACGTTAAGCTGCAGTGGAAAAAGGCAAACAACAGATTCCGATGTATAAACATGAGTACAGCTTGGGAGAGGCATGATGCCCTTCCACTTCTCAGCTACTGGCAATACCATGGCCGTGTCTTGTTGAGGTCCGCAACAGGAAACCAGTGGTCTGGCTGTGCAGCTCCCAGGGGCAGACGACAAGGGTTATGTAGAAAGCACAGCCACCATGGGAAGGTTAAATGGATTAGGGTTGCTTGAGACCCCTGGAGATAAGGACGTGGGATAAGATGTTTCTCTATCAGCTATGTCTAGGTATATTAAAAACTCTTGAAAAGTTGAGGAGAATAATTTGTGTGCTGTGACCATGAAAGCTAAGATTAGAAGCCGGTGATTAAATTGCAGAAAGCAAGTTTCAGTTTAAATATCAGAGAGAACCTTCCTAATAGGACAAACAAACTGTGGGATAGGCCGTTGTGGGAGACAGCCCACTTCTTCAGCAAGACACTCTAATTTAATAGCAAGTTAGACAAACATCTGCTAATAATGGCCTGGTCTATACAAGTCTGTCTAGGTGGTGGAGATGGAATAAGTAATTCCTTGATGTCATTTCCAGTGCTGTTTTGTTATCAGCTGATGTCTGCAAGCTCTGCTGCAATGACACAGCATTGGAGGGCTTTTGTAAGAGATCTACTGAGATGTGCAAGGCATAACTTTTTGCTGATGCTAAGGCAAGTGCTGAAAAACTGCTTTGAATTCACCAGAGTTACAGTGAGGTTATGTGGTGTAAATGAAAATCTAGCCCATAATTGCCTCCACAAGTCCATGCTGATTCTTAAAAGCACAGTGGCACTGCTGGGACATCAGGCTTCTGATTTATAACAGGGTTCACAGCATTTGCAGAATGAAACAGTCACTCTTGAAAATGCCTTATTGTAAAGTATAGGATCAGGCATGCTATAAGAAGGGAGATCAAACAGAGTGATCTGAATTTCTGAGTCTTTCAGGAGTTGTCTATGCCTAACAAATGTGTGCGGGCAACATAACTGCAGATCTGAGTTGCATAAATATACATCAGGTGCTTTTTTCCCAGGCTGTTCCTAACGTGAGACCAAATAATATCATAAGTTTTATATGCTTCAAAGCCCAGCTCCTCGATATTATAAAGAGATTTAAATGATGTCTTTGTTACTGTGCTGGTTACAGCTTTGTTGTTAGATTACAGTGTATAGATTCAGCTTTACAAAGTACGAGCAAGCTACCTGGGGAGTGTTTTCATTAGTGGCTGCATTTCTGTGCCAACCTTTGTCCTCCGCATCATATTTCTGCTGAACTTTCCTACTTCTTCACCATTTTCTTCCCCAAGGATAAAATAAAAATACTAGAGGTTACAAAACCAGAAAAATCATACTGAATATACTTTGGGCACATAATAACACTCACAGAAAGCAAAACTGTGATAAGCAAGGTAACAAGAACAATTCTCATTTTCAGTTACGTCTTCCGTGAAACCAGAGCTCATGTTTGCTTGTCCAAACAGATGCTGAACAAACAAACTATTTGTCACCATATTAAGTGTGTGCTGAAGGCAGGCTGTTAGGCAGAAGTGAAGCTCTACATCCAGTACCTTTAAAATACGTCTATAGATGAGACTTGGCATGGTTCCAGTGCTTGCTATTATGATATTTCTTGCTGTACTTACAGTTTTGCCACATTTTAAGTGTTGTGGCTGGCTGTGCGAGGGCCGTAGGAGTCCAGGACTGCACAAGAACCCAAGAGTCAGGGCCCTTCTAGGGTGTTTTAGGCTTAGGAGTCTTCATTAACTCTCTTAGCGGGTAGCCCTGCTCTTGCTGTTCCCCGGCACTGAGGTGATGAGGGCAAAAGGCCCCTTATTTAAGTGATTAAATATCTATCCCATGTAATATATTCACTGCTGTGCTGGAAAGCTCTGTATAATGGATAGTTGTTTCATATTTATCAACAAAGTGCTTCTCCAGGAAAGATTGTGTTGATGATTGAACCTTGAAGGGGTCAACTGTGCAGCAGACTACTGTAGGGCATCAATCTAGGTAGGAGACACTAGCTGCCAGACGTGGCTGTTGGCAATGTCAGCTGACAATTATTGGCCTGATTATTCAAAACAGAAACCCCTGTTCCTTGGGAGGCTGGCACAATTGCAAGATGGAGGTTGATGACGCGGGTAATAAAAAATTGGGGAGTTTCTGTTTTTGTGGTGAGAATACTCACTACCTCCATAAAGGCAACTCGGAGAGAGAACGAGCAAGGATATAGAGATGTCCTGACATCTTTAAACTTTTAGCTCTTGAAAAATTCTTTGGCACTGCTCTGCGTCTTTTCAAATATCCCATTAACATTTACAGAAGGCAGTCTATCCTGGTTGTTCAGCACCATCACTTGCTAGAGCTGCTAGTCACCATTTCAAGTGACTGAGAGAATGGCAGAGAAGGTAGCTCGCAGCACACACTTATTGAGCAGAAATCAAGCAACCTCAACCTGCAGGATTATTCGGGAGCGGTGATAACTGTAGGAAGAGATTTTTGACCTCTGCAAGTTAGTAGTTTCGCATATCCATATGTGTATGGCTTGAATAGAAGCACAGCAGTTTGTTATTTTCTGTTCTACAGCTTGCAGCTGCGTGTATAAACACTTCAAATTTGAAATCCTTCTAAACCTGTGAAATCCCCAATGATGTAGGTCTTACATCCTGGCAGGAGTTCAACTCGGCATCTCCAAATGAATGTTGATGAGGTATGCACACTCATCAGATACTTTCTGTATTTCCATTCTTCTGGGGTGCAGATGCCTGTGAAAGAAGCCACAACGCTGGGCCAGAGCTAACACCAGATTTGCTGCCTTTTGAGCCATTGTAGCTTTACCATCTGGGAAACAATTGATTGCATCCATTTTAAAAATCAACTGCTGTGTTAGTAACTTTTAAAAAATTATTATTTCTTGGTGAGACCAGTAATCTAAACATTAGCACAAATTGGTGCGTGCCTTGCAGCACTTAGAGCACAGACAGAGCCAGGCTTGGAATTTTCTTTGGAGGCCACCAATGAGTCTCAGCTGAGGCACCTTCTCAAAGTGTGGTTGTAATGCTCAGCTGCCAGCTGCATATATTTTGATTTTTTTTTAGGCCATCTTCAAGTACTTATGTTGAATATTTCAGAATCAGAAACGGAGATGCATTTCAGTTCTTGGTTTGTGAAAATCCCAGAGTCCCAGGGAGCCGTAAGTGATCTACTCCTTTGAAAATGAGCTCACTGCTGTCCGGTGACCTAACTACGATTATAAGAGCTTACTGCTAGGTTCACATTGGAAAAAAACACTGCCAACAGTCAAAGTGAAAAATCATGCATATATCATATTGGCATAACTCGGGTAATGTCTAGTCAGTGAGCCTGGCAGGGTCTGAGAACCAGGTGACAAATTTTTTTTAATCCTCTTTCTCCTGAGGCAGACAAACAGCCCAGTGGAACGCTAGTTCTGCTCCTTATCATGCTATATTGCATTTTATCTGGTTTTATTAGAGTAGTTTTTGTGCAAGTCGTTCCATACATGAACTTAAGCAGAGAAGATAAAGGAGGTAGAAAGATCAGATGGCTATGCTTTTAAACTTTTTTTCCCTTTTGTTACTTATAGCACAGCATACAAAGCATATGTACCATCACGTTTCATGAAGGAGGCTGATGCTCAAGCAGAAGAGATGCACATATAATTTGCAATTGAAAATCTCACTTTTTAGCTTACTTTGGAAATGCCACTAGTTTAGAGAAAATGCACATTCAGCCACAGTCTGTTTTCATTGGATCCTATGCCCAAACCATCCTATTACAGAGTCCCAAAGCCACAGGAACTTACAGAGTTTCCTTTCAAGCTTCTGGGTGACCTGTAAGTCTTGTGTAGGCTCCTGATACAAAATTAGATCAATTAATTAAAGAAAGAATGTGCAGTTCAGTACCCAGGATTTTCTTTTAAATGTAATTATAGAGAGAATTTATAGCTGGTTTAATAAAAGTGTAACAGGTAAAGGGTTTCAGATACATTCACTGAAAGATTTTGCAAAAAAAGAGAAGATTTTCAAAAGCTCAAGAAGCAGTTTAGTCCATAGCTGCTATGAGCAACAAATTCCCATTTTGAAAAACCTCCTGTAACTGATTGTAAATGATGCACTGATTTTCTAAACATTTTCTGAAACCAGATTCTACTTCAGATCCAACTTCTGGACAGCCTTTCAGGTGCTAAACTAATGGAACATGGTCTCCAGCCTCAGCTGAGTGTAACCTAACTGAAAAATGAACCAAAAATGTTCTAGTCAGATCATTAAACGGCTGCTTCATGTTCTTTTTCCTGGGGTATGTGAAACTTCAGGCATACACACAAAATATCCAGTTTAAAATGATGCAATAGAGGAGTGGTTGTCACTTCAGCGTGCTCAGGGGGGACTTGGTGCACATGTGATTGTCACTGACTGTATTGTTACTGTTAGCTGGGGCAGCTAAGGAGTTCTTCTCAGTGGCCATGACCCACCTGTGCCAGACATCATACAACCATGGAGTAAAAATATGGTCCCTACTTCAGAAGACTTGCTATCAACACTTCAAACAAGGACAACACAGAAGGATGCGAACAGATGAAGGAACATGAGGAAATAGCAAGACAATTAGAAAGCAGCAGGTAGATCAATCTTGATTCATAGAATGTGTCTAGTAGAGCCCAGGTGTAGGTAACACTCTGGACCAGATGTTCTTACCTTCTATTTGAACCTCATTAAAGCTAGAAAGCATCGACAACTATAACCTAACTTTGTAATTAAATGGCTTTTATGTTGTTTTGTGTGACTGGTGCTTTAAGGGCCTGTTAAGATCATTATGATTGTTTTGAGCAGGACCCTTAGTGGTGTCATGATCAGTTTTAAGGGTCAGAGAAGGAACCATGGTGGGATTTAAATTCAACTATAAACTTTTGAAGTGATTGCAAATTTGGGGGTGACACATTGCCTCTTGGTTTAAATATTAAAACAAAAAAATGCCTTCCTTTATTTTTATTACTTACCCATGTAACTAAATAGTTATTCTGGAAATATCATTAAAATGGATTAAAAAGAAATGTTGCCCATAAGAGAAGTTTCATCATTGCATTCAATTTTCTCCATGGAAAACAGTAGGTTTTTAATGTAATTGAATGTCAAAGCACTGCAGATGTAATTGTTGTGCTTTTAAAAAGAAAAAGTTAATTTAATAGAAGTGACACTCCCCTGATTAGCTTTTCTCCCTTTTGGATGACTGCTGTTCCACCTCTGTGTGCAGAACTAGTGAGTGGAAAAAATCACACAAGAAACTGAGATATGAAAGAAATTAAAAGCACCCAAAAATTGCTGGCTTCATCTCCTCTTCAGTAAATAGCATTTTCATAAATAGAAAGGATGACCACAGTATTCTGGCACTGCTTTGCCGTGCAGAAGGTGATTCAGAAACGGAGGAGGTCCAGAAGAGTGATTGGGGTGGTGAGGAGAGAGGGAGAATTGCACATTTAATAACATTGGAAAAATTGAATCAAACCTGAACTTCATTAAAGTTTTCGAGTTCTTACCCCGAAATTTGGAAATATCAGACCTGTACAATTTCTCCAGTTGCTTAATACTTGACTTTTTGCAGCTTCTGGGGAGAAGATAAAGCAACTCAATTCTGAGTTAACTCCAGAGAGCTCCTGCATCTTAGGCACACATGCTGCCGAGGACTGTAATAAAGCCAACAGTTTTATGCCTCCAAGAGACTGACCTCATTGCAAGGTCTTAGGAAGCAAAGTATTTCAGGACTGGGAAAATCTTTATCAGCCAACTATACTGGGAAATATTTGGGTCTGAGTGAATGGTAGCATACATTCTTGTATAGGTAAAAAAGATGCATGCTCATCTGGCTGTACTTCAGAATGCTGTATAGGCTGCTCTATATGTGGGGTGTGATGTATGAATATCTGGAACCAACAAATAGTATTTTTGATAAACAATTTGTGCTCCAATCATTTTGTACTTTTTCACAAGCCCAGAAGTTTATTAGAAGGTGTTACAAAAGCTGAGTATTTCTAAGGGTTGGATTTCGAAACAACAGGAAAAAGAGCAAGCAGTGGAAGCAGATGCCCAGACATACACACTCAGAAGGCAGGTTTTACCTGCCAAACTGAGGCACAAGCACAAGGGCCTCCTGAGTGCCCAGTTTTGAGAATTCAAGATGACTCAGATGGGTGTTTTAGCCTGAGATTTATTATTGACAATGAGTGGGATAAAAAAAGGAGTATCAAAAGTGTCAATATAATTACAGATATATGCAGAAATTTCTCAGAATTTCCTGGTTTTCTCTTTCTCATCTTTTTGGTTCTGATGCTGAATGCGAGTTTTCAAACCAAGATATTCTTGAGAGATTTCTATTTTAAGATTTTCTATTCCACAGTGAGTGCATTACATATCTTTGCAATGCCATCATCATCAATTTATGGCAATGATTTAATTCTGTAAAAGTTGTAGTTCACCGTAAAGTTAAGGAAAAGATGATAAAACATAGCTGGAATTGTAGAAAAATTGCAAAGTCTAACTCACCTAACAGAAGCTTGGAAATTTCAGGAAGCCAAGGTTCAGACTTGATTCAAATATTCCAGATTCACTGAGTTATGACAGGTTTTCTGAAATTAACTTCCTGACCTCATTTAATAAAAATACCTTAAACTCAAGCATGATTTAGTTTTTGATATTTCATAAACTTGGCAGGTGGGGGAGGAGGAGGTACTTGCACTTCCCTGAGCCCTTTTGATAGTATTGAAAAAGATCCTGTTTTTTTTTCTCACAGCGTTGTTTAGAAGATTGAAGTTATGGTAGTGCCTACGGCTCTTGTTATGGATTAGACAATGTCTCATATGATGGAGCCCTAAACACGCCTGTTATGTAAAAGGCTGACTTTTAAGACCTACGTCACATGAAACCTGCATCTCCAAAATAATACCTAAATATTCAGCTGTTGTTATCCTCTTATGGACTGATGTTCTTTGAACCAGAAATTCTAATTGAGGATTAAAGAAACTCTTCCCCAAAAAAGTGCTTTAAATTTCTGAGCTCTGGGCAGAAAACCATTAAGCCAAAATTAATATGGTAATTCATTATGGTAATTTTTTTTTTTTTTTTTTTTTGTCCTTAAAATCCTCAAAGAAATCAAGACTGCACCAAAGTTGTAAGAAGACTGGAAGTAACGGCATTCAGATTAAAACAAAGCTTTGAATTCTGGTGAGAGGCAATATTGAGATATTTGCTTGACAAGAAACAGCTATGGAAAAACAAAACCCCAAGCCCAAAACCTCCCAAGGAGAAACAGCTGGTTTTGGCCTCGTACGTGTTTATCAGTTCTTAAAATTCCAGTTTCATAGTTCCAAACTCATAAAACAATAAAGAACATCTTGAATATTAGCAGATGAATACATTGCTATCAATAGGCAATGTCAGGCAGATTATTGATGAACTTAGAAATTGGTTTCAATTCTCTTGTATCAACATCACATAGCTTCTCAAGAAGTGTGAATGAGGTAGTGTTAAACTAAAGCTTCTAACCCAAGTTAGTCCTCAAAATATTTCCATCCGTGCTAAGAATCCCGTGGACCATATTTCAAGACTAAGCCTACGGATTAAGCTAAAGCAATGGAGCTCTAAACCATATTTCCTTGCACAAAGAAGATTTTCTCACCAGTTCCCACAATATGAAAACACTTAAAATGTGCTGAAATGGATTTGGCACTATACACACTGTCTAGTGAAATAGTCCCTCCCTTCAGCTGTCTATAGACTGAAAAACAGACAGAGAGAAGGCTAACTTGAGAAGGCAGACAGCAAAACAAACTTGAGCACATTAGAAAAACTCAGCTGCAAGTCTTGCAATGAATGACAATTGCTTTGCTTCAGGAGTCTCTACATCTATTGATTACAGCAATGATCCATTACTTAGAATCGATAAACTGAATTGATAAGCTAACATTACAGGATTTCTTTCTTCTTTCCGGAACTTATATGAAGTGTCATCACTTACCTTGAAAAACAGCATCTTTGCCTCGAATGACTGAACCTATTAGTATTTTCCAATTTTAAAGAATGCCAAGCAATAAAACTTGTTTAACATATTATCTGCCTTTGCTATTCAGTGAGAACAGTGATATGTTCTGCAGATGACAACGGATCAAATTGTCATGGTACTCAGAGATTCTGAGATGCTGAGTAACCTTCACTCCCAGGCATGTCAGAGAGGCTTAGGAGCTCTCAGAAACTTGAAACTTTGGAGGCTTCTAGATGAGGTGCTGGCATAGTGCTTGTTTAGACTGATGAGTTCCATTCACGGGCTCATTTCCTTTCAGGGATGGATAAGACCTGCCATCTAACTCATGGACCACGCTTTTCTTTATCTCCTGGGCAACATGCTGCCACTTACAATTCCAGAGAAATGAAACACATAGTGTTTTTGTAAATTAAAATATGAAAAAATAGTGTTTTCCACTTGCAACGTCAGTGATGTTTTCTTCACTGAACTGGTCAGGTTCCAGCGCAACTTGAGACTGCCTGGAGAAAACATTGGCCTGGGAGTCTGGTATGGAACTGGAGGGGGTGAATCTTTTGTCTCCATAACAGCCCTTAGTTCATTAAGTGTTGCTAGAGATACCCTGAAATGTTTTTCAAAACTGAAAATTCTTCAGAACTGAAAATTCACAAATTCTGTATTGGGGGGCACAGGTAGATGACAACATTTTGGTGTGCCTGCACTCCCATGATAATCTCATATAGTTCAAATGAAGGTAACTTAAATTAAAAGATTGTGTGTCAGCTTTCTTTTCATGTCATCACAACGAGGACACCACTACCGTCTAACCTGAGATGTTGTCTAGGAAGCACATACCTGTTTTCTAATCCCTTTCCTTCTAAATGTTTTCCCACCCAGATCTTTACCTACTCAACAGCTGCTCTCTGACAGGCTCTTCCGTATCTCTTCACTTCCAGTAGCAGCTCACTCTTGGGATTGCCCTGAGGAGTCCTGTGCAGATTTCCTCCTCCTCTTCCTCTACCAAGCTTTTGTTGACTTCACTGTTGGGGCTTCTGCTTCCCTTGAGAGAGTTTATGACCATGCCAAAACCACCTCTGCTAGGAAATAATTCTTTTCCTTAAAGGAATGTGTTCTTAAAAATAACACTAACCTTTCAGTGTAGACTCAAGGGATGACCAATATTTTGGCGTACTTTCAGCAGTTCCTATTCTCTCCTTCTCTTCCCTCTCTTTCTTTTCAGTTCCATTGTGTGGAGTTTCTAACTCTCTTTAGAACGTAATTAGAAAGCATATCTTTGTTTATATCTTTCACTGTAACTCATCTTGCTACTCTGGAAATATGAAGGGCTCTGAACAAATAACAATGGGTAAACAAACAGTGAGTTTTGATGACCATTGTCCTTATTTTCTCCAGGTTCTTTCACATACGGTTTTTGTCTTCCTCATTTTTTTGCCATCTGGCATCTTCAGACAATGCAAGCCTTAGCATTTTGCATTAGACATCTGTAATAATTCTCCACTTTCCTTCTTTTATCTACAGCAATTGAGCTCACTTTAGCCTCTTCAGATTTAAAGGTTTTGGAAATTATAGACAGTATAAATCTCTGTTCCTTTTCCTTTGTCCAGCTGAAATGGTGTGGGTTTTTTCTTGTTTATATGAAGAGGACTGGATGATTACTGTGCTGTCACCAGCACCCTCTGCTAAATTGCATAATTTCCGACTTGAAAATCCTCCTGGATGCTTCCCTTTCCCAGCACATGGTGTTCTACTGTTCACACCATTTATTTTAAAATTTGTCAACTATGCAGTGCTTTTTTTTTTTTTTTTTAATACTAATCATCCTGAAGACCTCATGAGGACAAGTTTTGGTCCCTTTTCAAGGAAGATGTATTCAGAGCAACTAATTTCTGAAGGAAAAAGGGGTGAAAGCCATTGCAGCTGCTGGCTTCCAGAGCAGTTAAAGTCACAGAGGTGACTTCAAGGCCAGGTTCCTGGGAGTGTCGAATTGCTGCTGCTCCTGCTGCCTTAGGTTGCAGTGGGAGGAGATGACAACCCAATCCATGTCTGCTCGGACAGGGGTGTGTGGAGGCTTGTGGCAGCAGGAGGCCTCCTTGTGATCCTGCTGGGACCAAGAGGATGCTGGGGATGCAGCCTTGGAGTATGCACTCCAGATCATTGACCTGAGGCCAGCTGCATTAGATAAACCCTTCTGGTAGCTGACTGCACTCCTCCAAGAACAGTCCTGGACCCCACTCCATTTGCCAGCCCCACTCCATTTAGTCCTTGTGTGGGCAATCTCATTTGCATCCATATTGTTCTGCTTGTTGGAAACCTTCTCCTAACATCCAGCCTAAATTTATCATTTATGCTTATGGCCTGGGCTGCAGAAAGCAGCAGGAAGAGAAAACTCCCAGGAGATGTGATCACCAATGGTGTGTTTTACTGGCTTTTTTTATGGGTCTTGGGTGCTTAATTTTTTTTTTTCAAATAATTAAACAATGTTATCTGTCATGATCACTTTTTTTTTTCATCTGATTTCCAGCCAGAAGTGAGTAGTCTCTTAGGATGCCACTTTATTCCATCTCATCAGCTCAATGCTGATTCATCATAGGATGAATGCAGTGCAACACACTTTCTGTGGGACGGCTGCCCTTGCGAACATGGAGCATGCTTGCTAGTGAAGGTGGCTGAGAGGCAGAGACACGCTTGTAATGTGGAGACTCCATCAACTGCACTTTAGAGAAAACAGTGGGGTAATAAATGAGCTCCAGAATAGTTTAGGTAGCTTGGAGTAACTTCAGGTGATCCAAACCAAAATACCATTGCCCCATTTATTGCTGTTGGAGATGTAATCAATAAAGGCAGGTGGATAGGAGCCCGATGGAAATAAAAATTTTCCTTCAGGACCTTTTGACAGGGCCATTCCCCTCTGTGGTCCAAGATCAGCGAGGACGGACCTTCACACTGCAATGTATCCTGTAACTGATAGAGGGGATCGGTAGCGTGCTGTCCCGTTTGTTCTTCACCTGTTGTGCATGCCTTTCTGTTTGACTCATTTTCCTTTTCTTCTCTCTGGTGTAATTTTCACAGATGAGGCATAAATGGAAAGATTCCATCAGACCTCTAGTAGCTTTTTCCATTGACATAATGCTTTATGCTTTTAAAATAGTTTCAAATAAATATGGTAATTAATAGAGATAATCAACAAATTAGGAACATAAGGCATTTTTGGAGGATGAGCAAAGACCACCCAGTGTATCACTTAATTCCCTTACACACATATCTTCCCAGCCCTACTCTAGCCAATTGCTACACAAACAGCTCTAATATTACAATCCTGGTTTATTCGTTGTGTCTAGCTTTGCCACAGGCATAATTAAAAAGTGTGCTGTGTGTTTGACCAAAGAATCACAGAGCATCCCAGAAATGACAGAAAACAGGGCTGCTAGGAACTTTAGTGGATCGTTATTTCCGTTGCTTCCATGGCCACTTCTCATGCCTGGCAGACATTTGTTTAACCTGTTCTTGAAAGTTTCAAGTCACCAATTGTGCTGCTTTGGTCTCACAGCTAAACTAATGTTGCACTTCAGTAATCACCCCCCTACCACTCCTGCTCCCTAACAAGAGGAGCTCTTGCTCCCCCAAATTTCCATCCGGTGTCCCTAATAATATTGGAATGACAGTTCAAACTGTGGACATGTCTTACTGTTCCTGGCTAAAAAATGCCTCCCTAGAGTTTAACTCCATAAAGCCCACTGGTACAAATTAGAGCTACAATTTCTCACCTGGACATTCAGAAGCAGGTTGGTTTTGCCAGTCTCAGTAGCAGCAAGGGTAGAAACCTATTTTTCAGGTCTTGAGAATCTGCTTCTCCTTTCTTTTAATGTATGGCTTTCTATTTATACAGATGCTCATCATAAAAAGGACTTCCAAAGGTTTGGCACCTTTGGCAGGCTTTGAAGTGTATTAAAATGATCACTTTGCATTTCCTTGAGTGCAGCCCCAAAACATAGCTAGACCAGAAGGAAGGAAATGAGTTCACCCTTCTGCCATCTGCAGAGCTTTATGTCCCTCCGTTCCCCACCCACCTCCTCACAGGCGAGGAATACGATTCTCTCTCAGAGACTAATGACTGCATGTGGCTCTGGGAGTGGGGAGGGTGGGAAATAATTTCCAAGACATTGAGCCCTAATAGAGAATTTCCTGCTGTGCTCTTGCTCCTACAACAGTGGGGCTTAGCGACAGCAGCTCTGACCAGCTGCCACGGGGAAAAGAGGACATCTCTTAGGAAAGGCTTGGCTTTCTAAGACTAGTTTTAAAAGTCAGTCCGGCAGATAGCCTGTTGCCAGTGCAAGTCTGTGGAAAGCCCACATTTGCTATCTTCATGAAGGGAAATGCCTCATCAGAAGTGGGAGGCTGAACTGATTAGCTGCAGCCTCTGAACAGAGCTGAGCCATTGCCTTGTGCAGAGCACAGCACCGTCACCTCAACTCCAGCCGATGCAGGCTCAAAAGACAGTTGCAAAGTTCATATAAAATAAAAAATAATAAAAAAACGGACGCAATCCTTTAGCCATCTGGTAAGTGGAAAAAAGTAAACTTAACTATAGCGGTTGCTAATCTTCGCCTGGCGGCTGCGATGCTGACCAGACACCCCGATTGCAAAACCAAACAGCAGAAAGCAGGCACGCACCTGTCAGGAAACGAGCAGAAAGTGCGGCTCTTCCGACGGCTTGGCACAAGCAGCCACTATCACCTACGCGGAGCCAACACCACAGTATCCCAAAATGCTACGTAATGCAACTGACCGCTCCAGTCAGTGAAGACAATGATTTTAAAGCAGATAATCACTAGTATATTGCCCTCGCCGCATCCCATGATTGGTCCTTAATGCAGTCCCAAGTGGATGCTTCATGTATTTGAGAATAATGCTGGGAAGATAACATCTCAGTCCCTCTTTTGTGAGTGTCCTATCTTCAGCAAGAGGACTGTGGGGTGGGAGGGGAGCAAAGGAAGCAACTGGGATTCATTTCTGCCACCTTTGCAGAGGGGTAGGAATGAGGAGTAGAGGTAAAGCAAGTGAGCGAATGACCCATTGCTCCTTCTTTAAAAATAAATATTCAGGCTCCTGCTGGCAGGGTTCTGAGTTATGACTCCCAAATGAATGGTGGAAAATCCCAAAAATCAGGGTGCAGTACCAGAAGCAACAGGGGAAGAGCAGAAAGCCCTGACCTGAAAGCACTGGTGAGATTTGTTGGTTTCCCAGTCAGTGCTGGGGTTTTTTTGAAGGTCCTGTCTGGAGATGTCTAGCTCACCTCATGCGTTGTGTGGTGAACTAAAGCCAGACACCTCAAATTGAGATCTTGTGAGGCTGAGAGCACCCTAGACTCTCCCTGGTCTTGATCCTCATGTGTACCCAGTTCATATCTGATGAGGGGTGGACAGACTGGCCTGCCTGAGAGCCAATGCCATTTGCAGTCTGTGCCATCAATGAGAAACCAAGGCTAGGCTGGTTCCAGTCAACAGCATCCTAGCCCATTTCAAAGTCCTCTGAGTGAGGCTTGCCTTTTGAGCAGGGCTGGCAGGTGGGATCTCCTGGTTCTCCTTAGCATTCTTTACAACTCGGGATGCAACTCAAGACCACAGTAGAGCTCTGCCAAGCCCCCCCCCTCAGAGGCTGGGTCTGGGCAGACCCTGTGGCTGCCACTGCCTTTAGAGGAGGAGGCAGGGCTGGAGCTGGCTCTCCCAGAGCTGCACGTTGGAGGCTGGTGATGTCCTTGGCCAGGGGCTCTGCCCTCTGGAGCTGCATCCCGCTGGAAGCGGGGCCCCGGGTAGAGCTGGGCAGCAGAAAAGATTCATCTGCTTGTCCTGGATATTTAATCCAGAGATCACTTTCTGTGGAGGGCCATGTGTACACCGGCAAAGGCAATGTCAGACTGGGTTGCCAGAAATAGGTGCCTGATTTAAGCCCAGCTCAGATGGGGAATGTATATAAAATCAGTAGTTAAATACATTGGAGGTAAAAAAAGTGAGATGAATCCTGTTTAAAGACGTTCAGTTTCTCCAAGAAGAATCCTTTTGTTTTGCCTGCTTTTTGCTTCTTATATGTCTCTCTAAACGGGGGTCCTATCTGTAGCATTTTACAGTTATGGAGGGTGGAGTAACAGGGCAAAAACTGGTATTACATCCCCCTGATTTCCCATCCTATCCTCATGGGAATTTAGGGAGGAACTGCAGCAGACACAGCATTTGGCAGGGATTTGATCTTAATTTTTTTTTTTTTCTGAGCCCAGAAAGCTCTGTTTCTGTTTGATCCTGATGAGACTGGTTTTGAGGAATTTGCCACCAGTGAAAAGGCCGCTGAGCATTCGGGGAGAATGAGACCGCAAACGTTCCCTGTTACTCCTGGATGAGAAAGGAAAACAGCATGCACAGTAGCCTTATTTAACCTATGCACTGCCCCTCAGGCAGACTGACATCAGCCCTGCCGCGATGGCAAAATAGCGCTGCTCTGAGTCTGCAAAAATAATTAGGATATTCTGCTGCTGCAGGGACTGGGGCCAAGCAGCAAAGACAATCTGCCTTTGAATGCAATCAGACGTGAGTTTCTGCTCCGAGGGCTGGGGGGAAATGCCAGGAGGACAATCTGAGGGCTAGTGGGACGTCTGGTCCCAAGGCCAGGCAGCGTGCCAGCCTGTACTGAGCCGCTTGGCCATTGCTGCCAGTCTCCGTCATGCCAACCTGCGCTGACCCGCTCGGCCACTTCCTCCATCAGAGAAAGTGACAGGATGCTTTAAGAAGTTTGTCAAGGCAGACTTTTGATCTTCCAGTATTTAAAAAATCCCCAAACTGTTATCATGGCTACTACTGCTAATGGTACTAATCACAGATAATTCTAATAAATATAAAGGTTTACCTTGAAATATCTGGACTAATGAGTAAAGGGAAAATGGCAATGTTTCAGTATGATCAAATTTGTTTACAGTTTAAATTACATTCAGGACAGATTCAGTTTCTTTTTTGAGCTGAAGAAAAGATTTACCAGTACTATGGCTGAGTATCTGTTAGGCCTCTGGCCAGTCTCTGTCCAAACGTGGACGCAGCCGCTTTTCACCGTTAAGATGAAATTCCCGGCTGCAGCACTGCTGGAAATTTGCTTCTTGTTCATTTTTCTGCTAGTTCCAGGAATGAAATAACACTATAAAAAATGCATCAAAACAAGCCTGGAAAAATATTTACTGTAGTACAGAAAGTAGGAGACAAGAAGCCTCGTGAACCACAGGAATTTCTGTGTGTATGTACTCAAATAAAATAAAATTTGATTGGCAATGTGTACATTATTTCTTCCAGGCTCATTTTTTTTCTGCAACAGTTGAACTACCATGTCATTTGGTATAATGTCTGTGTGCTTTTTTTCTAAGGCAGGTCTTGTTTGTACTCTCCTCTAAAGCAGGGAACAGTAGCTCTTACATATGACGTGATTTATATCCCAGCTGCTCTTAAACAACACAGGCTTATAGTCAAATCAATCTGCCGAATAAAATTATCAGTTGAATAAATCTGAAGAATGGAAGAAACTCAGTGAAACGTCTCACCAATATTTCACAGATTCCTATCCGAATAAAGCTCTTCTGCTCAGACTTTGTGAACAACTGAGTCCATAGACTATATATTTTACAACAGCATTAAATATATTATTTATTTCCAGCAAGATCCAGATGAAGTAAAGGCAAGTTAATACTGGCTTGCTGGCGATTGCAATGGGAAAAGGGTAAAGCAGCTGGTAAGAGCCACCCTGCGAGTTTGTTTCTCCACAGCCCTCGCTGCGGCTCTGCCCGGGGGTCGCTGCCTGTGGCTCTGGTGCAGGGGATGGCAGGCAGCTCTCAGTCCCACCAGCCTTCCTCCAATTTTATACCCAGGCACTTGAGTCTTCTGGTTCATGGCCTTTGCTGTTGGCAACTGGGTTTCTGAGCCACCACCACAGCTGGATGTCATTGCTGATGTCGTTTCCCTGGTATGGAGAGAGACTTGCTGCCTTTTCAGTCATTCGGAGGTGACTATTACTAATCTGTTCTTCTATCAGGCACAAAGATATCTCACCAGCCCAGCAGATCGAGCCAATAGACAGCTGGCAGTCAGTTATAGTCCCTATTTTAGAGCTGAGGATGAAGATGAGGAGGGCTTTCCTGCTGTCCCACACCAAATATGCTCCCATGGTCGGTCACAGACCTCCCAGCTTCTCACCTTCCAGCCCTGCTGACTCATCTCCCTTTCCCTTGTCCAGTCCCTCTCATGATTTAATACAGCAAAATGCTCGCTGCAAAACAAGAAACCCCAAGCCATTCCTGTTCACAGGTGTCAGGGAACCCAGGCTTCCCCCTCACAGCACATGTTGGGCTCCTACCCAGGGGTGGCCTCTGGGGTGGTCCAGCCTTGCTGTGATGGGGCGGCTGAGAGGTTCAGCCAAGCTCCCCACCATGCCACAGGAGAGGGCTTTGGGAAGGAAAACCCTTTGGTAAGCAAAGGGATTAATCACACCTAGGGGTGGAAATGGCAGATCAGAAGTGCAGAGCAAAGGGAAAAGATGGCTTTGATTATAAGACAATTCATAAAGTCATCGCTTGGATAGCAACCCAGCATGTGGGGAAGGGACGTGTGGCTGGGAGGGGGAGAGAAACAGAGGCTTTAATTTGCATGTGTTTTTCTTGGGCCACAAAGCAGACATCATGCAGGGGATGCCATGCCCCAGCACTGCCCCATCACAACAGTAGCTGCTAAGAAATGGGGTTCGTAGCCCTGCTCTGCCCATAAACCTCTCCCTGGGGGATAAACCCTCACCTTCTTCACAGGCACCCAGGCTGGGAGGTGTGTCCTCAGTCCAACCTGAAATGGTATTAACCAAGATTGCCTGCGGGTATAAGCAAAGGCAAACCATCATTTGTACAGCCATGACTCTTCCGTGCAGAGCAGACCTTTGCTCTGTTTCCCGGAACTGTCAGAGTAACAGGGAGGGTTTACATGATAGAGTAGCAATGGATATCTCACAGGGACAGAGGCCAGGGATATAGCTGCTTGGAAAATTTCTACGTGAAACTGCAAAACATTAAAATTTCATTAAAAAAAAAAAAGAATATTGTAAGTTAGGTTTCAGCCAAAAATGTAAAATGTTGGGAAAAAATGCTTCAGAAAGGCAAATGATGAAAGAATTGTGGTTTCCTATGAAAAAACAAGAGAAAAATTTCCAAGAAAGTTTTTGCCTAGTCAAAAATTCACTTTTCCGTTAAAAAGTATAGAAAAACAGAACAGACAGTTTCTCCCCAGTCCTGGTTAGGCCTAGCATTCCTGAGAGGACTGTATCCACTAGATGTCAGTCTATTGCCATGCAATAAAAACAAATGAGCCAGAAATGTCAGGAGTTTTTCAGGATGAGGGTATTTCCACTGAGGTCTTCTGTCAAAAATGTTGCCAATAAGTCCTTTATTTCTATAAAATTCCTCAGCTTTGGATTTCCAGATTTTTTCAAAGCAATTGCAACACATTCTGTGGGCTATACCAGCCAGATATTTTTCCACTACCACATCTAACCCCTGATTGACCTTTGGTTCACCAGATCTTCAAAATTTCTAAGCAACCTCTGAATAGCATATAAAAAGCTTTTAATTCCCCTGCTAACTCCTCTACCCCTCACATTTCCCTCTTCAGTTCATGGTGTTACTGATTTTCTAGAGACAGAGAAACAAACAACTTATTTAGCTAAGACATGTGTACTCAGCAAAAAAAATACTTCTCCAATATTTTATGTAACTGAAGTAAATGCCTTTCTCCCTGAAAACAACACATGAAGACAAACAGAGTGTATTCCATGAAACATGGCATTAAAAAAAAATTGTGTAGTTGTCCTGTTCTTGGCCATCATTCTTTTCGGCCTGCAGGTGTTCCAAGCAAAGGCCAAAACAGCCATTGGAGATAATGACTACAGAAATGGATATTATTCCCACCACAGGTGACAAATGCTGTGATACTGTAAATTGCTCAGATTTACTTTCATTCACAGATTAACTTCTATGGAACTTGTGGCAGTTGCATCACAAGAAAATGTGGCTATCACTTTTGAAATGTTGTGGTCTGGGTGGTAGGCCGTTTCAGTACATTCTGCTGCTTGTGTCTTCATCAGTATTGTTTCCACCTTCTTCAATATTGATTCTATTCCAGGAAAAATATGTAAGATTTACCTCTCACACTGAATGCAACAGGAGAAATTATTCAGACCCCAGATCAGAACAGTACTTTCTTTCCTAGCTGCAAAACTATAGTTTTAGGTGGCGTGTTCACACACTTCCCCTGCTGAATTAGAACCTGAATTCTTGGAAGATCAAGACTCTCTTTCACATACACATCTGAGTATAATGACAAGGGCAGTTCAGCTTTTCTGAACAGGGCACAGAGGCACCTAGGTTACTACAAAATCTGCTAGCCTGTCTGGGTTGAAGCCCTTTTTTGATAATCAGTTGTGATTCCTTCATGCTCAGAAGAAACTCTGTGTCTTAAGAAAAGTTATAAATGTGTTTCTGAAGAAGGCTTTTTTTTTTTTTTTTTTTTGGGTACAATTAATTCACACCCAGTAATTGCAGCTGAATTTCATGGGCTTGCATAGCTCCTACACTTTTTAGTACTGGATTGTTGGGAGTCAGATAATCAGCTGGCAAAAGAAAAAAATGTGTTTATCAGATTTGTGTTTGTAAGACTGGATAAAATAGGAAACACACACAAAAAGAATCCTCTCAGTCATAATACTTCAAAGATTCACCTTCCTTACAGAATACATGAGTGAAAACTGAAAAATGTACCACCTCATATTAAATGTCCTCCTGTTCTGTTATGTGGTGGGCACCAAGCTGTCCTTCATAGTAATGGTCTTGGGAGAGACCAAGTGATGGACCATCAGTGTTATGCTGGTAATGAGAGGAGCACACTTGATTACAAATGCTGAAGCCTCACCTTCCGCCAGGAAGCTGCTGTGACTGAGCTGTACAAATTAAAGTTGTCTTTTATTTCTAAGAGAAGTGTCAGGCGTAACAGAGATGTGTAAACAGGTAGTTAACAAATTGAGTCTCTTGAGGTTGACTGGAGTTTAGTGCCAAGAAAATTGTCAGTTACAAGACCCAAGGAGCCATACACACATAGGTGGTTCAAAAGGAGCCTAAAAAAAAATCAGCAGCAAAAGTTTGTGAGAAAGCACTAGCTAAGTACTTGTTCTGACTTGCAAGGACTATTTCCAGCCACATTTGGCTTTCATTTACAAGTCTTGCTTTGCACATGGGGTCTGTCTCACAGGTGTAGTGTGTTCCAGACAGCAGAGATCAAACAAAATTGGATAAATCTGCCTATTGAGACTTAACACTTGATGTATGCTGGAAGACATGATACAACACCTTTGGTCCTCTGTAGTTATTCATAAGTTGGAACATACTTGTATTCAAAGAGATTCACTGGAAAACTGTTGTTTAATTTGTTCTAGTCTAACACCTTCAAACCATCAGTGGGATTTTCCCTGTAGCTGCAACAGTTTATAGGAGCTATGATCTCTCAGGTGGGTCATCTTAGTTTTTCAGCTGGTCCAGGGTCATTAAACTGTCTGCTGGTGACAATTATTTCTGCCAGGTCTTTGGGAGCACACAGTAATCAAGCAGTTGAAACAATGAGGGAGACAACCCAACCCCACTCTATCCCTCTGCGTTTTCACTGTTGCATGAGCCCTATCTTCAAAGGTCACCAGAAAGCTTTAGATCTTCTCACATAATAGTCTAGGTCCCTCTAGCAGATGGGAAATAATAGTGCTTTTGGCTTCAAAGTTTGTTCAACGCACTGCAAAGACACATTTCCTTTTTAGCTAGATAGCAAGGTTAGGCTTTGCATGTAAAATTGTCTGGAAGCATACTTTCTCAAAACAAGTACTCTGGGCTTTTCCTTTGACCAAAAATGTATTGCTTCCTTTTTCATAATTTTATTTTAGATTTGACTCTGGGTCTGGGAAGTATAAAAAGCTTGCTTTATTCTGAAAATGCTCCTCAATGACAACAACATAAAAATATTCAAGGCTTTTAAAATTTTGTAACTGCTCACATGGAAAGAATCTGCTAGAAAATATGTTGCTAATATTCTCTCTGTGTAAGCTATCTTTAGGATTTATTCTGATACCCCTTTTCCTGAAGAGTGTCCATGGAATGCTTATATGTTCCCACAGGCCTAAAAACTACTTGGTGTCAGTTTTTCCTTATGCTATAAGGCCCCCTCAACTTAGATATTTGAAAGAATAAGGGTCAGGTGAAAATCCTTCTTTGAAGGACCCAGTCAGTGGTCCTTCACACTGTGAATAGAAAGATGAACCGGTATCCTGTTCTTGTACAGGAACCCAAGAAGTGTTTCAGCCCAGGGGTGTAGTCTCCCCAGGTAGCAATTTATTTTAAAATTACTCTGTTGTAGAAGGATTCTCTAGGACAGGCAACAGGAAGCAGAGGAAAGACTGAGAAGTCTGAGATGAAGCAAACTGTTGCAAATGATAGGAATAGGTCTCTAAAATGTTAGTACAGAGCCTGCAGTGAAAAAAGTGGCCCAGAAATGAAAACCAAGATATAGCACTGCCCTTGCACTAAGGAAAAGTGTCTGATTGAAAGGTGATAAAAAGTGACTAAAAAAAGGAAGACATTTCACTCAATCTAGGAAGGCATCCATGAAGAAGAACATTAATTATGTCTTCTGAAAGAGAAATACTACTTCTACAGTGGAAGCCAAATAGTAACTAATTGCTTCTCTCCATTCTTGAAACCATTCTTGAAAATGACAGTTAGGAAATGTTACGCACTGTCAGACAATGTGAATGAAGAGACTAAATCAGCAGTTAAAAGGCAGATTTACAAAGCCTCCAGAGTGATATCTGCTCCATAAGGGAAGATGGAGAGGAACTCCACTGCCCTGAGATGCTCCATCTTGACTTGCTGGAATAAACAGGGAGACCAAGAGGAGCTCAAATGTCTCCTAAGGGAGAAGCTGCTGGGCATCAGACCCTCTTTTTGAGGCCAGGAAAGCCTGAGTCAGAGCTATCCCTGAAGCACACACAAATGACTGGGTCCCATCCTGAACTGCGACACATAATCTTCACTTTGCTGCATTGTGTATTTTTGGGGAACTGTGAAACTTGTTTGGGCACTCTAGAAGATCCTGTCATAGTGCAGAGCAGATTGCCTGAAGCGTTGTGATGGGCTGTCCGGGGACAGTAAATAAAATGTCCAGACTCCTAAGGACTGGCTGGATGTTGTTCTACTACTGTAGAAAATGCTACCAGCCCCCAGATAATCAAATCTAGGGTCTGAATAAGCAAAGTAACATGTAGGTGCGTGAGAGAAGAAAGCAGCCACAACAAGAAGTAGTTCCTCGGATCAGCTCCAGAATCATAGAATAGTTTGGGTTGGAAGGGACCTTTAAAGGTCATCTAGTCCAATCCCCCTGCAAGGAGCAGGGACATCTCCAACCAGATCAGGTTGCTCAGAGCCCCATCCAACCTGACCTTGAATGTTTCCAGGGATGGGGCATCAAACATCTCTCTGGGCAACCAGTGTTTTATCACCCTCATTGTAAACAATTTCTTCCTTATGTCCAGTCTGAATCTCTTTCCTTCAAAGTAAAGCAGTAAGAAGTTTGCATGAAACAAAGAACATAGCAAAAAAAAAAAAAATGAGAGAGAAGTGGAAACACAGGGACGATATTGCCGGAGAGCTGGATCAGCTGCTGACAGAGACGGCAGTAAAACACTTGATCAGCTCAAGCAGGTCCCAAGTGCTGTGCTTGAGGGGGTGTGATGGCAGAGCACTCTCCAGAGGTACTGGACAGACTAATGCTACAAATTGCTACTGCCTCAGATTAGGGAAACGCCATGTACCTGCAGACAGACACTGTGATACCCCAGACTGCAGAGACAGAAGGGAGAGGCAGGGGAGTGGAGCGGAACATTTTATGCAAAAGCTGCAATAGACTGGTAAGATACTAACTGCAAGCACTCTTCGGATCAATTTACTGAGAAAAGGAGGTAGAAATATCTGGATAGATGTTTAAGGGTGAAACAAGTTTCTCTGCCAGGACAGTCTGCCTTTAGACAGCTAGAAAGGAACATGAAAGGGGCTGACTAGCACCTTCTGTTGAAGTTAGGCTGAGAGGGAAGGCTTTCTTGTTTGAACATCAAAGACACCTAAGACAAAGTTGAGAGATTTTTCAAACATTGTTCTTGCCCTAAGCAATGTTTGGCACACTAAACAAGTTTTTTCTTCAAGGTGCAAATTTAAGCTAGCATTCAGATCCAAGATGTGGCCTGAAATCAGATGTGTAGTATCCCTATTACTGATTCTCCATATTAATTGTATTTCATAAGAATATATTATCATTTGATAATAGTAGTCTGTAGTAATGAAGAGTTTAAAGATGAGTTTTCCACTGTTGGGGCAATGTTTAGCAAGGTTATCTTTTATGAACAATATTCCAGGAATCAACTGTTCCTTCTGAAATTTTTCAGAATGGGAGATTGTGACAGAAGCTCTAAGGTCACAAAAAGAAATGAATGAGATTGTTTTGCCCATATAAAAATAACAAGGGAATGCCAAAATTCATCATTATTGGCAGCCTCAGGGCACACTGCTGCAAGTCAGTGTTGCCAGGACAGTGCAGGAAGGTTTGGACAATGTCTGCTTGCACTTTGCCGAGTTCTCATTGCTGCTTATTAATTTCTCACTTTCCAACATCCTAAGGCCAACATTTTTCATATTTGGATGGTAAAGTCCAGCTGAGTTAATTAAATCAGAAGTAAGCAGGATACAAAGTGATTTCACAGAGTATGTCAGTCGTGTTTTTTATGCAGGGGATTTTCTCAGTGTGCTCTGTTTGGAACATGGAATACAGCATTGCTGTATTTCCCCCCCATTTTTAGTGTAGATGTTGAGTAACGCCCTTCCGACTGTGCCATCTTTGTCAGGAGAGGTGTGGCAGCTCCTCACAAGCTCCATGCCTGACTAAATATGTCACAGCAGAGCAGCCTTAGGGTTCAGACAAGCAACCAAATTGGTGGAGTTTGACAAGTTATTACAAGTCAGCCGAGCCACAGTAATTCCGTAGATGTGCTTTAAGCACATGGTAAATCTAAATTAGTGTAGTGAAGATTCAGCCTCTTTCATTGCAGACTGAGATCTGCAGCATCCAAATTAGGAGTTATCTTCTATACTTACTTTGCCGGGAGAGCTGTCGTACGAAGACAATGGGGATTTTGCATCAGGGCTCTACATACAGTATGTCTGTGCAATGGTTGTGAAATATGCTTTCTACTGTGCTAGACTAAATAGTAGGTCAGGCTTTATCATCAGCATGTTTTGACCTTTATTTGCCCAGAGAGCTGAAGGGCCTGTTTTTTACCTCTAAGCAGTCCTCCTTTCCGTTTCCACTTGTTGTGGCTGTTTTCCTTTCTCACACCTGTGTATAAATTTGCTTAGTCAGACTTCAGATTTGATTATGTAAGGACTGACAGCAGCTGCTAAGCAACTGTGATACAGATTTTTATAGCAAGGATATTACCCCTTCAGGAACACCTGCAAGGGTGATGTGATCCACAACGGCTATTTGCAGAACCAAGGAAAGATGAGTTTGCTTTGTACAGCAATAGCAGGATTTGAACCCTACAGACTTAAATTTGCTCAACCTCTGTTTGTTTATTTGTTTGTTTTTGTTAACAGTGTTTTCTTGTCAGGTGCCTACATTTTCTTACTGTCTTACTGTATAAAAAATGAAAAATACTTTAGGTTTTATCTGAGATAGTGAGATGCACAACTTGACAAAACTGAATCTTGTTTTTCTTGCTGTTAGCTAAGTTGTTTTACAGCTCTGTAATCTCATTAGTTTTTGTATGTAGTTATTCATCAACAAACATATAGCGCAAGCCATTCCCATTAAGACGAGCAATGTTGAAGTCTGAGGCTCTCACAGCACGACTACATGAGAATCCAATGAGGTCAAAACACAGTAAGCAGCTAACTTAGTCCCTCAGGTAGCATTAACGGAGAGGAAATGGAACTGCCCACATGCATGAGACAGATTTCCACAGATTTTCCATTAAGTGTTCTGTCAATTTCCTTAAGTTTTCTCTACTTGTTGAAAGCAGCAAAACTAATGTTACAGGAAAGAAGAATTAGAAGTGAGAGAATAATATTGTGGGAGTTTCCTTCAGGTTTGGGAGTTTCTCTTTCATTTTTTTTCCAGTTTCCCAGCCAACCACAAGATTAACTGATACCTGCCTCAGTGCTGCATGCAGAATTGTAATGTCTTACAGTACCAGATAAATGTTTCTGGGACTTGCAGAAGAACTCTTCTTGTGTTCCATCTTTTCAGCTTAAATCTGTATTGTAAATTTTGCCAGAGGAGTGAAGCCAGTGTGGGGTGAGTTTAGAGAACAGTTGCTACTGGTGTGAATACCAAGCACCAAAAGACAGTGAGAATGGGTGGAGATGTCTGAAAATACCCCAAGGGAAATCTTTGAATATATACTGCAGTTATGTTTTAAACACACTTTTAATCTGCAGTCACTTGGTGATGCTCTTGAGTTGTATTTCAGCTTTGGAACAGAGCATTGGCAGAAGGGAATGTATTACTTAATTGTTCTTCCATTTTCACTCCTTTCTCTCATCTGAATCCTGAATTTAGGACAGGGTCCCACTGTACGCTCCTGAGCTCTCTCCTAGGTAGACTGAATGAGCAAGGCTAGACTCATTGTGAGTTCTTCTGTGCCAGAAATGATCAGCCCAGGAGGTGGGATTCATCTCACTATTTCCAGTCATCTAAAAATATCCACTGCAAATTAGTTGTTCAGACTCTTTTCATTGTTGCTAGAGAGACAGAGGCCCTTCCAGAGAGTACTTCATCTCAACTCACCATAACGCTGGTATCCAGCTCTCCTTTGACTACAGAAGAAGCCTACATGAGTATGATATACTAGATTCCCATTTCTTTGGGGGTGCCCCTTCCTTAGTTCATTTTCCCTTTTTTTGACAGTGTGGGCTAATCCAGCCCCATGTTGCGTTCACTGTACAGCACAGCTGGGACCTACCTGAGATACAGCAGAAAGCATGTCATCCTGTGCATGAGGCATAAGACCAAATGATTAGAGATTTCTACAGTATCTCAGCTGTAAGAGGAATCTAAGGACCTAAACCACATCTTGAAATGATGATGAAAATAGCTGCATCAGCTCTGCCCTGGTATTTCCAAGACTTCTATTCATGCCAGCCTCCCGGGGAGACACTGGGGAGCTAAGTCTTCTGAAACTGCTGTCACTGAATATCCAGTTCTGGGACTATTTTGACACATTGCTGCTCATCTGAAACACTTAAAAAGAGTTATTAGAGTGACAAAATGATCTAGTCAATTCTGACCGGTGTATAAGGCCAGAGAACCTGGCCACATTTTATTTTTCAGCATATATCTCTTTCTGTAGCACTTTTTCCCTCAAATGGGTATGATCTTCAACATGATGATTCCTTGGACAAAAAAAACCCATTGTAAAGCATAAATACTTACATGTGCACTTTATGTTTTGTATTTTAACAATGTGTAACAAAGGAAGCTACCATTGCTATACCAGAAAATATGCCTTAAATAATTATGCTTATAAGAAAATACCTGCAAGTTACATAACTGAAGATTGTGTGTTTACAGGAAGTTAGTGGTAAGTGGGCGACTTCTAAGCCAGACTCAAATATGGAGGTCTTTTTATTGGTCATGTCCTCTCTTTCCAAAGTGCATGCTTGAAAGCTGTGAGTTAGATGTTATTTGTTTGATGTGACTAATGAGACAGTTTGATTTGACTAGTCAGACAGCTTAGAATTTGTGCATGTTGAATCAGCACCAGTTTTCCTTGAATTCTGGGTATGTTGATGTGCCGTTTGCCTAGGCATGATTTTTCAGATTTTGTTCTTAATCAACAGCAATTTGAATGTGATGTAGCAGACCCCATCTGGATTGAATGTTCCATTTATGTTGCTGTGAGATCTCAAGTAAATGTTATTGGAACGTTTTATTATCTGCTGTGAACAGTGGAAATACCAACAAGTAAAGTAAATTAATGTCAAACATTATTTTCACACTGTTACATTCTGAGGGTTGCTTAAACCTGGTCAACTGTATGGAGATGTGATGGAAACAGGGTGCGGTAACAAAGTTGAAAAAGCTGCTGAAGAACTGCTGACACTCCATCACCTCCATCCTAGCAGTTTTGGCAAAAAGGTGCTGTAAGGGCAGCTTGCAAGCCAATTGCAGCCTACTGTGGCTCAGGGCATGGATGGCTGAGCCACTGAGCCACTCCTGCCATTGAGGTGTCAGTGAATAAGTCTTGAACTTGAACAGATTGATTTTATTTTTTTTCAGTCTGCAGTGTGTTGATCGATGTTGCTGGCAGATTTGCCACTGTGGCATTCTCTGATCCCAGACCCTGAAAGCCCCCCTCTACTTGTGTAGAACAAATTGTCCTGTTGCTGCTACGCAAGGGCCCTGGCAGTTTTATCCCTCTCTCTAGGAATAAAAAGCAAAATGAAGGATCCAACTAGAAATGTTCCTAGGCTTTCAAAAACAAAAAGCACATAGGTCAGAGTCCTCCGTCTGTGTGCTCCATCTATGGAAATATATAATTAACTGCTGAATCAGTGAATTCCTCTCCAGTGATTTCTCAAGCACTACAGAAGAGTCTCATATGTTGAATGAGACATTTGTGTTGAAGAAATGCTTATTCCTATTTTGTCTCAATCTGTTTTTTTCTTTTCTTTTTCAAGAAAAGAAAACATTCTCAGTTCTCATCATCATGATATCTGTAAAATAATCCACTACTTTTTTTTTTCTGAATGACTGCAGGAAAAATTCTAAAGATGTATGTTTACTTGAAATTGTATGAATTATATGAATTATTAGTCATACAAAAATATTATTTTTATAAAACAAGGAAGAACATGTTTCCTATTTGACATAAAAGACAGTCATCTTGCAAAGAGACAGAAAACATTGAATTCCATACAACAGAAGAAATAGTAACTCAGAATAGTTTTAAAGTATATTGCCACAGCCTATGCTAGTCACTGAACATGTTTCCCACTCCTTCCTCCACCTGTCATTTTTTTTTTCATATAAAACCACACTGCACAAGAAGAGTGATTTTATATCAGGATTTGTTTGGTAACTGAATGTAAGTGGTGTTTTTCAAATAACATATTTGAATATTCAGTATTAGCCAATTCTGGCAGAGTGGGTGCCTTTAAAAATTAGGTTATTGTTCTTGCAATAGTCACTCATTTTCTTCACAGGATTCTCCATTTAAATATAGCTTATGCTGCAAATGACATAGTGAAACCAACAATTTTAGTAACTTCAGAATGTAAGACTATATGTAGGTTGTTGTTTCTAGGCTAACTGCTATAAACAGACATCTTTTTACTACATTCTACACTATATCTAAGTGACAGCCTTTCTACACTTAAAGTGGGCTTGTAAGAAAGATAGGGAGAAACTGTTCAGCAGAGCCTGTTGTGACAGGACAAGGGGTAATGGTTTTAAAGTAGAAGGAAGCAGATTCAGACTTGATACAAGGAAAAAAAATTTACACTGAGGGTGGTGGAACACTGGAACATGTTGCCCAGAGAGGTGATCGATGCCCCATCCCTGGAAACATTCAAGGCCAGGTTGGATGGGGCTCTGAGCAACCTGATCTGTTTGGAGATGCCCCTGCTCCTTGCAGGGGGGTTGGACTAGATGACCTTTAAAGGTCCCTTCCAACCCAAACAGTTCTATGATTCTACGATGCCTCAGTATAATTTAACTGATGCATCCAGGTAGGATACAGCTTGTCAAATTATGGTTGAGGGATACTTCTTAGGTTGGACTTCCCTAAACTTGAGTGGTTACCAGTGAATACCATGGAAGATTTTGCAGATTTCTACTGCAGAAAACTTAATTTAGGATGGGTAGTCGAGTTTAGGATGGGTAGAATTGGAACAAATTGGTAAAATAATTTTTTACAACAACGTATGTCTGTTTTCTCCTGGAGCTTCATACACACCACATAAAAGCATTAATTGATGCTTAATGATCTGGAGTATGTGCATGAGCCTAGGTACAATTACATTTGACTTATGGAGTTCTTTAGTAATCTAG